>NC_080865.1:81412463-91412463 GCF_030435755.1 Ochotona princeps
GCTAGCAAGCCCGACCAGGCAGCCAGAGAGCCATGTGGGTACTGAAGCAGCCACACCTACTATCCTGGTAACAGCTAAGGGCATCATTGTGATGTCACAGTGGCCCTGACACCAGAGCCAGTGCTGCTCTGCTGGTGACCTTTGTGTGCCCTTTGCTGCCAACCTTTCACCCCTGGCTCTTGGATAGGACAGCTCAGAGTGGTTTACAAGTCTCACTGTACCCAAAGAAAGGCATTCGCGCCCTCTCGTGGCATTTCTGGGCTTCTATGGTGGTTTGCTTTTTTTTTTTTTTTTTTTTTTTTTTTAACATTATTACTATTATCATTTTATGAAACAGTTCCATAGGCCCAGAGAGTTCCCTTACCCCCTCCCGAACATCCACCACCCACTGAGTTACACTATATCATTACTGTAGTATAGGTCTTCATAAATAGTCATATGTTCATCGTTGTGGGCATGGACAATGGCAGAGAGTCCAGCAGCCTATTGTCAAGATATAGGCAACAGTTTCATTGGGAGTTCATCTTTGATCTCGAAGTAGAGGTGCATACTGCATTGTATCCTCACATCTGGATATGATAATCTCCATTATATAGTTACTATACATCCCCTTAAATGAAAAGCCACAATACAATATCAACAGCAGGAAGAAAAATAGAACTTGACAATGCTATGAACTTAAATAATATGCTACTAGGGTATGGTGAATGAGTGCTGAAATCCTGATCAGATTACCATGATAATTGATTTCAAGTCACAACCAGACTGGGCCACTCTGCTCATACTTTGGGTCACACATGATTTCTGATAGGTCTGTGTGGGCATTTCTGGATATGGCTCATATCTAGGTAGACTTGCAGATGAAATGCATGGAAAGCCTTGAATAGGACAAAAGGTGTTGATCACTCTGTGAGTGAAATGGTCCCCTCCCATGTTGCCTTAGGATTGTCATGTTATATGGATTGCCCAGGAAGTTTGGCTAATTTTTTTTATTAATTACGTTGCATAATGGGACACAGTTTCATAGGCTCTGGGATTCCCCCAACCCCTCCCTGTGCCCTTTCCCTATGGTGGATTCCTCCACCTTGTTGCGGTATTACAGTTCAAATTCAGTCAAGATTCTTTCTTTGCAAACATATACCAAGCATAGAGTCCAGCATCTTATTGTCCAGGTAAATTAAACGGTTTCTTGGGGAGACCATCTCTGGTCTGACGGTGGAGTTGACAGAATATTATCCCGATCAATTGAAAGCCCCAACACAACATCAGCAACAATTTACAGCATTATGTAATTAATTGACACGGTATTGAGTAACCAATATGTTAAAAAAAAAAATGCAAGTTCTTAACCGCATCCTGTGACTACTTCATTGGCATTTCAATTCTATTTTATACACAGAACCAAGATTGGCTAAAATTTTACCAGTGTCCTTTAGAGGTCTAAATGGTCAAATGAGAGACTTGGTAGGTGGCAGCCTTCTTTCTTGTTTGTTTTTATTGTTATTATTATCATTTTATGATGTAGTTCCATATGCCCTGGGATTCCCCTTACCCCCTCCCCAAGTTTCCCTTGCCCCCACCACTGAGTTCGCCTATATTATTGCTACAGTATATTTCTTCCTACACAGTCATATGTCCATCGTTGTGGGCATGGGCAATGGCAAAGAGTCCAGCAGCCTATTCTCAAGCTAAAGTTAACGGTTTCATCGGAAATCCATCTTTGATCTGGAAGTAGAGATGCATACTGCATTGTATCCTCACATCTGGATGTGATAGTCTCTATTGCACAGTTACTGTACATCCTCTTAAATAAAAAGCCACAGACAGAACAGAATCAACAGTAGGAAGAACAGAAGAAATGAAGAATGCCACAAAGTTAAATACCATGCTACGGAATGACTAATGTGTCATTGAAGAAATGAGAAAGAGAATTGAGAACCTGCTTGAAGAAAATGATGTTACTGTATGAGCTTTGAGTCAGTGAAGAATTGAATGAGCAAGAAAGTGTTTTGAAGAGATGAAGCTAGGTTTAAAAATAAAAAAAACACCCAAACACTTGAGATATCGTTTCTGCTGATCTTTGTTGGTGAAATGTGACTTCTGTAGGCAACAGAGAGATGGGTTCTGTTTTTTTTTAACTCCAGTCTACTAATCTATGATGTTTGATTGATGAGTTTCAGCCATTCACATTCAGGGTTAATAAGAATGGGTGGTAATTTGGTCCTGTCGTTTGAGCTGTTCATTGATTCAGTCTTGTGTTGTTACTTTACTGGGATGTTCTTCACATTTTCCTTTGGTTTTGGTGGGTGCTATTCCTTTTCTCTGTCAAGAACACATCTTTACGTATCCTTTGTGTGGCAGGTTTTAAACAGCTATAGCTGGGTTCTTTTAACTTTTCTTTACTGTGGGAGAATTTTATTTTATTTTCAAGATAACGGAAAACTTTGCTGGGTACGTTATCCTGGGCTGAAAATTTTTTGCTTTCAGAATCTGGAATATTTGACTCCATTCTAACCTGTAAACTTTCCTGTGAGAGATCTCCTGTGAGTTTAGCTGGCATTCCTTTATATGTCTGGTGATATTTTTCATGTTCACCTTTAGGGATCTTTTCCTTATGTTCGATTGAAGAGAGCTTGATGGTCATGGGTCTTGGTGAAGATCACTTTTGGTCAACCCTGTTGGGAGTCCTGTGCCCCTCCTGGATGTCATTTCTCAATTATTTCTCTAGATTAGGGAAATTTTCTCTTATTATTTCATCAAACAAATTTTAAACAAAGCTTCTCTTTCTGCACCTTCTGGGACTCTCATACCTCTCCTATTTGGCCTTTTTCTAGTGTCCTTGAATTCTTGAATCCTTTTCTTAGCTTGACCCAGCTCTGCTTCCAGCTTTTTGTTTGTTTCCTCCTGGTGACAGTAAATATCTTCCAATCCTGAGACTCTTTCTTCTGCCTCCTTCATTCTTTTTGGAGACTCTCCACTGCACCTTTAATTTGCTCCACTGTATTCTTCGTTTCTGATATATCAGCTTTCATTCGATTCATTTCCTGTGTGACATGTTCTTTAAATTTCTTGAACTCCTGTATTATGTGCTTCTCATTGTTGATAGGAAGCTTTATAGCAAGTGTTTTGAATTCTGTATCCTCATTTTAACTCTGAGGTGGGTTTTTGGCCCAGACCGGCTTGGTGCACCTTTTGTCCTGGCCTTGCTTGATTAGTCACACCCATCCTGGCTCTCGTTATTGGGTGCTACAGCCTAGCCATGCGTGGTCTACCCCCCGACTCTAGCATGGATCAGCACATGCTGAAACCTAGCCTAGTTTGTCCTATACCTGCTATGGATCTTGTGAACACCAGTGGGTGCTGCAGCCTAGCCCAGTCTGGCACAACAAAGACCCAGTCCACACCCACGCCAAGGGATGCTGCATCCATGTCCAGCCCAGTTCACTGCTCCCATTCTGACTCGTGTGCTCACCAGTGAGAACCACAGCGCAGTTAGGGCTTCCCCTCAGCTCCCCACCCAGGCTTGCTCTCAGCCACACAGCTTGCATATGCTGGTGTTTGCTAAGACACATGGTGCCATCACCTGGATTGGTTATTGCCATCAAATCCTACAGTCAGACAAAAGAGATGTGAGGATAGGACAGCAGGAATTATGGAGGAAGAACAAAAATCACCATTTTTAGGACTATGTCAACAACAACCATTGAATCTCCTTAAAAACTTTTAAATTTTAAAATAAAAATAACATTACACAAGAGTGAACACTAACATTTTCAAGGATGTTACCAACTAAGACTAATTGAAAAAAATCTCTATTAACCTAATTAGCAAAATAACCTATCTGACTAAGACACCATGGTCTGAAAGCAGATTTCAATCAAACACTAAAGGTTGGCTTATTATATCATTGAAAATATACATCATCATTCCTACTAGTAGCTGCTCAGGGATCACAGGTTGGAACTCTGCAGTGGAGGGAAGGGACTAGGGGAGCCCAGGCCGAACCCCATCAAAGCCACTCACCTCACCAACACGTGCGGGTACTCAGTGTACAGGAAAACGCTCTTCATTTTCCTCAGTTGCACGCGGTTCTTGGTGCTGTGGCGGGCGGAGCCTGAGCGCTGGTCCTGGGGCTGCGGGCCCGCAGCGGCCCCCTCCTCGGCCAGCTCCTGGGCAAACAGCTGCCTCCGGGGCCCCTGGGGGCCACCGCTGCTCCGCGCCTCCTCCTCCTGCTCTTCCTCCGCCAATCCCTGCTCCTCCTCCACAGCATCCTCCTGTTGGTCCTCCTCACCAACATGCTCCTGGTCCAACCGGCAGGCAACTGGCGCACCCACCGGCCCTTTTTCACCTCCCCAGGCTGCTGCGTGCGCACGCTCTGCCGCCACCTCTCCTCCCGCCCCCAAACGCCGCGGTCGCCGCTGCCTTCCCGGCTGTGGAGGAGAAAAGGCAGCGATCAGACCGTTCTAGCGGGGGCTGCGGGGCTGCGAGGCTGCGGGGGCCAGGCAGGCTCGGACAGGGGCACAGACACGGGCCGGGGCACGGGCATGGGCAAAGGCAATGGCAAGGGCTAGAGCTGGCAGCGCCGCGCGCACCGCCCTGGCTTCTGTCAGGCAGAGTCCCCTGACCTTCCCGCGGCTCGCCGCACTACTCCGCCTGTGCGGGCACTGACCGGCCGCTGCTTCCCGGGGCTCCTCCACCCCCAGGCTGCCGTGGCCGGCGTCTTGGTCGCGGCGCGGGAGCTGAGGCTCCTTTGACTAGGAGGGGACCTTCAGCTCTTCAAAGAGAAGCTCACGCAAACTCACACACCTGCAGAGAAGCTCTCTATCCTTTGTGGGAAATATCACCAATCTCGTTTTATTTTTAAATGAATAGGATTTGGGAGCATCCATTTCGTTAGTTTCTTCCCCTTCTTGAGAGGGTGAACATTCGTTCAAAGGACTCGCTGTTAGTTGCAGTTTGTTACCAATTCCACTTCATGGGACCACTGTACCAATAGATTCAGCGTAACACATCATCATCGTATTGCAGGAAATGAAACGTGACAGCTGCCACTTGCCACACTGCTGGACTAGACTAGGAACAAGAGCAGGAGAACCCGGGACTCAGACATAGAAGCCACCACCCCCATCACTGTCAGAGGCAGCGGCTCTTGGGTGAGATGAAACCCCGCAGTCTGGATCAATTCACACATTTCAGGAAGACCTGACACCCAGGGGAAGTATTTGAAACCACTGGGACACTCCAAGTGCTCTCCTAGTCTGGCTTCTGGAGATATTCAGATGCTAAAGCTCAAGATGACTTCCCATCACAGTGCTCCCTAAAGGACAGCATTGTTAGAAGGAGTTAAACTGCATTAATACTCATTTGGCACAGAGATGACAAGTTTTATCTTTATTTTTCACCACTAGAAAAACACCTTGCTTCTGCTAACAAGAAAACGGCATCAATAGGGACGCCATGGATTTTGTGCTCCCAGGGTCCCCCTCCCTCCCTCCCCGCCAAAGCCCCAAAGTTCACAACTGACTTCCCAAGCACAAGGAAGTTCACCAGAACACAGCAAGGTAAGAATGTCTGGAGGGGGTGGCACAGCTGTCACTGTCCCCAACCCCAGGCAGGTTTCACACTGGCTTCTAGTCCAAGTCGCTGTCTTCAGAGTCACTGAGGTGCCCACCTGCCTCAGCCTTGGCCTCAGTCTGAGCCTCCTTCACATTTGGCATTATTGTCAGATTCTTCCTGTGAGGACAAAGCCACAAACGTCCCCTCAGTATCTGCCCTTGTGGATTAACGAAATACACAGCCAGTCGGACACTGCCAGCTTCCTTGAAATGGCATTCTTCCCAACACCCAAGCACGTGTTTTCTGTAATAGCCCGCGAGCGCGGTAGTGTCAAAATCAAGACTCAAAGCTTTGTGCGATCTAAGCAACCCATCACAAATTGCAGTGGACACAAGCTGGGCCATCTCACCCTCCTCAGCCTGCTGGGGATCCTGATTGTGACCAAATGTTCTTTAGGAAAACAGGAGCCTGGTCAATGTCCTGAGGGGTCTGAGTTCAATCCTGTGTGACCATCTTGCTGTTAGTGCCCTTGGGGCTTCGTGCCCACCCTGGAGCTTCAGGGTGTCCTGGATCCACTGTGCACTCCCCCAGCCAGCCACTATGTCCCACTGTGCCACAACTCCTCCCCCTGCCTGTCCTCCAGCCTGGACTAGCGCCCCCACCCTGGCACACTCCCACCGACCACGCCCCGCCCCACCCCGCCCCGCCCAGAGTTCAGAACTTGGAACTCTGCAGTGGAGGGAAGGGACTAGGGGAGCCCAGGCCGAACCCCATCAAAGCCACTCACCTCACCAACACGTGCGGGTACTCAGTGTACAGGAAAACGCTCTTCATTTTCCTCAGTTGCACGCGGTTCTTGGTGCTGTGGCGGGCGGAGCCTGAGCGCTGGTCCTGGGGCTGCGGGCCCGCAGCGGCCCCCTCCTCGGCCAGCTCCTGGGCAAACAGCTGCCTCCGGGGCCCCTGGGGGCCACCGCTGCTCCGCGCCTCCTCCTCCTGCTCTTCCTCCGCCAATCCCTGCTCCTCCTCCACAGCATCCTCCTGTTGGTCCTCCTCACCAACATGCTCCTGGTCCAACCGGCAGGCAACTGGCGCACCCACCGGCCCTTTTTCACCTCCCCAGGCTGCTGCGTGCGCACGCTCTGCCGCCACCTCTCCTCCCGCCCCAAACGCCGCGGTCGCCGCTGCCTTCCCGGCTGTGGAGGAGAAAAGGCAGCGATCAGACCGTTCTAGCGGGGGCTGCGGGGCTGCGGGGGGCCAGGCAGGCGCGGACAGGGGCACAGACACGGGCCGGGGCACGGGCATGGGCAAAGGCAATGGCAAGGGCTAGAGCTGGCAGCGCCGCGCGCACCGCCCTGGCTTCTGTCAGGCAGAGTCCCCTGACCTTCCCGCGGCTCGCCGCACTACTCCGCCTGTGCGGGCACTGACCGGCCGCTGCTTCCCGGGGCTCCTCCACCCCCAGGCTGCCGTGGCCGGCGTCTTGGTCGCGGCGCGGGCGCCGAGCCTCCATTCTCTCAGCCTGTGGATGAAGGTGGGTGCTGGCGTTCTCCTTCGGGCCCCTTGGCTCGCTGGCTCGCACGCACGTCGCACTGGGCGCAGGCTGGCCGTGAGAAGGCTGCTGGGGAGACGGCGCGGGGGATGCTGTGCTGGGTGTGCTGCACGCCCACGCGGCTGGGGCGTGGCGGCAGGCTGTCTGGCTGCGTGTTGGCTAGAGGGGCGCTCCCAGGGAGGGGGAGTGGCCCTGTGGCTAAAGAGGAGCGAAAGCTTTGCGGCTCATCTCGGTGGTCACCTCCTGGCTGTGGGCTAGGAGGCAGGTGAGTGTCGCCCTCAGCCCAGCCCACCACAGCACTTCAGGTCCAAAGCCAAGATGGGATGTCTTGTGCTGTCATACTGCTTTGTGGCATGGAGTAGGGCAGAAATATATCCGGAGTTCCCATGACAGCCTGTGGATAAACTTCATTTACAGCCTTTCCTTACTTCCTCCCAAGCAGGCAACTGAATGATCTGCTCCTCTGCTCCATGGAGTTTTCTGGAGCTCAGCGTGGCCTAGGAAACCATAGACAAGGAAGGAAGGTGAAGCCATTCATCCTTTTCTTTCTTTAAATATTTATTTTATGTAAAAGTCAGATATACAGAAAGAAAGATCCATACTGGGGCGTCCTCCATACTGAGGCGTCGATCCATTTCCGAAGCAGCCACAAGGGACAGAGATGTACCTATCTTACCAGGAACATGTAGTCTTTTCTGGGTCAACCACGTGGGTGCAGGGTCCTAAGGCTTTGGGCCATCCTCTACTGCTTTCCCAGGCCACAAGCTTGGAGCTGGATGGAAAACTGGGCCGCAGGGATTAGAACCTGTCCCCATACGGGAGCCAAGTGTGGGCAAGCCAAGGACTTTAGCCCCTAAGCTACTGCATTGGGTGAAGCCATATATCTTGGTCTCTGCCATCATTCACTGATGTTTCCTACCACTTGCTCTGCAACGCTAGAGGGCAGTTCTGGGACAAAACATCCTTGTGCAGTTCTGGGACAAAACATCCTTGTGCAGCTGCTTCACCTGGTTTAGCTGAAGCTCTCGAAAACTTGCATACCTGCTGAAAAGCTATTCTTTGTGGGAAATATCAAAGATCTCCGTCTCTCTTTAACTGACTAGTATTTGAGAGCATCCATTTCATTAGTTTCTTCTCCTTCTTGTCAGGCAGGTGAGTGTCGCCCCCATCCCGTGGAGTCAACTATGGATGGGATGCCTTTGGCTGTAGCACTTCTTTGGGGCAGGGATAGGGGCTGGGAGAGATTCGGCGCTTAGTTCCCACAGCCTGTGGACAAAATTCTACAAACATCGCTCTGGGCAGCCCTCCAGGAACAATACTCTCCCAAAAGAAACGCAGGGGGCTGGAGAAGGTGCAGAGCAATTAGCAGCTTCAGCAAACTCAAGTGAGCTCCAGGTACCCTGGTAAAATGGAAGACAGGCATGACACTTTTGGGTTCTGTTCCTTTTTGCAAATAACCAGAATCAGCCGGATAGATCATGCAGGTGAAAAGACTAGGTGGGAGATGAATCAGCCAGGTAGATCATGCAGGTAAAATGACTAGGAGGGAGATGATTCATTACATTCTGGCAGCTGCTTGCTCAGAGCATAGAGTCCTGCTCTGCCAGGGGCTGGTATGAAGGAGTGTTGTGGACTAGTGTGGAGGAGAGTTGGTGACAGGGTGTGGGTGTTCTGGCCCTCTGGATGGTTGCTTAGATGCCAGCCCCATGCACAAATCCAAGGACTACATTACCAAGGGAAGCGCCCGAGCAGAGCTTCTTGTACCCAAGAATGCTCACTGTTCCTGCTTCATGTAGCCACACTTGGCTACATTCTGCTCCCTTCCCAAGGCCTCTGGCTGCAAGCCTCCACAGAAGCACAGGTTCCCCCTGCTGGGCTGCTGCTGCTGTGCACTGGGGCTCATTCCTGCCTCACCCTCCTCCCTCCCTGCCCCCCACCCGCTCCTTGCCCTTCCACTTAAGAATCCTGGAAGATGTTCTCTTGACAGAGAAGAGGAATAGCACCCACCAAAACCAAAGGAAAATGTGAAGAACATCCCAGTAAAGTAACAACACAAGACTGAATCAATGAACAGCTCAAAGGACAGGACCAAATTACCACCCATTCTTATTAACCCTGAATGTGAATGGCTGAAACTCATCAATCAAACATCATAGATTAGTAGACTGGAGTTAAAAAAAAACAGAACCCATCTCTCTGTTGCCTACAGAAGTCACATTTCACCAACAAAGATCAGCAGAAACGATATCTCAAGTGTTTGGGTGTTTTTTTATTTTTAAACCTAGCTTCATCTCTTCAAAACACTTTCTTGCTCATTCAATTCTTCACTGACTCAAAGCTCATACAGTAACATCATTTTCTTCAAGCAGGTTCTCAATTCTCTTTCTCATTTCTTCAATGACACATTAGTCATTCCGTAGCATGGTATTTAACTTTGTGGCATTCTTCATTTCTTCTGTTCTTCCTACTGTTGATTCTGTTCTGTGGCTTTTTATTTAAGAGGATGTACAGTAACTGTGCAATAGAGACTATCACATCCAGATGTGAGGATACAATGCAGTATGCATCTCTACTTCCAGATCAAAGATGGATTTCCGATGAAACCGTTAACTTTAGCTTGAGAATAGGCTGCTGGACTCTTTGCCATTGCCCATGCCCACAACGATGGACATATGACTGTGTAGGAAGAAATATACTGTAGCAATAATATAGGCGAACTCAGTGGTGGGGGCAAGGGAACTTGGGGAGGGGGTAAGGGGAATCCCAGGGCATATGGAACTACATCATAAAATGATAATAATAACAATAAAAACAAACAAGAAAGAAGGCTGCCACCTACCAAGTCTCTCATTTGACCATTTAGACCTCTAAAGGACACTGGTAAAATTTTAGCCAATCTTGGTTCTGTGTATAAAATAGAATTGAAATGCCAATGAAGTAGTCACAGGATGCGGTTAAGAACTTGCATTTTTTTTTTTAACATATTGGTTACTCAATACCGTGTCAATTAATTACATAATGCTGTAAATTGTTGCTGATGTTGTGTTGGGGCTTTCAATTGATCGGGATAATATTCTGTCAACTCCACCGTCAGACCAGAGATGGTCTCCCCAAGAAACCGTTTAATTTACCTGGACAATAAGATGCTGGACTCTATGCTTGGTATATGTTTGCAAAGAAAGAATCTTGACTGAATTTGAACTGTAATACCGCAACAAGGTGGAGGAATCCACCATAGGGAAAGGGCACAGGGAGGGGTTGGGGGAATCCCAGAGCCTATGAAACTGTGTCCCATTATGCAACGTAATTAATAAAAAAAATTAGCCAAACTTCCTGGGCAATCCATATAACATGACAATCCTAAGGCAACATGGGAGGGGACCATTTCACTCACAGAGTGATCAACACCTTTTGTCCTATTCAAGGCTTTCCATGAAGGGACATTTCATCTGCAAGTCTACCTAGATATGAGCCATATCCAGAAATGCCCACACAGACCTATCAGAAATCATGTGTGACCCAAAGTATGAGCAGAGTGGCCCAGTCTGGTTGTGACTTGAAATCAATTATCATGGTAATCTGATCAGGATTTCAGCACTCATTCACCATACCCTAGTAGCATATTATTTAAGTTCATAGCATTGTCAAGTTCTATTTTTCTTCCTGCTGTTGATATTGTATTGTGGCTTTTCATTTAAGGGGATGTATAGTAACTATATAATGGAGATTATCATATCCAGATGTGAGGATACAATGCAGTATGCACCTCTACTTCGAGATCAAAGATGAACTCCCAATGAAACTGTTGCCTATATCTTGACAATAGGCTGCTGGACTCTCTGCCATTGTCCATGCCCACAACGATGAACATATGACTATTTATGAAGACCTATACTACAGTAATGATATAGTGTAACTCAGTGGGTGGTGGATGTTCGGGAGGGGGTAAGGGAACTCTCTGGGCCTATGGAACTGTTTCATAAAATGATAATAGTAATAATGTTAAAAAAAAAAAAAAAAAAAAAAAAAAGCAAACCACCATAGAAGCCCAGAAATGCCACGAGAGGGCGCGAATGCCTTTCTTTGGGTACAGTGAGACTTGTAAACCACTCTGAGCTGTCCTATCCAAGAGCCAGGGGTGAAAGGTTGGCAGCAAAGGGCACACAAAGGTCACCAGCAGAGCAGCACTGGCTCTGGTGTCAGGGCCACTGTGACATCACAATGATGCCCTTAGCTGTTACCAGGATAGTAGGTGTGGCTGCTTCAGTACCCACATGGCTCTCTGGCTGCCTGGTCGGGCTTGCTAGCCCCCAACCTTTCTCCTTGACTATTTAACAGCAACAGTGACGCCCAGGCAAAAACTGGATCTACTGCCAACAGCTGTCACCATGGCATCACGCAAGCACATCAAGGGGATACTGAAGAACAAGTCCTCAACTTCCTCTAGTGCGGCCTCAGCCAAACAACCCTGTGGCAAGACAGACATGAGCCCCAGTGAAAAATATCTCAAGTGCGATGAAATGAACATGCTTATGACCTCTCCTGCAGTCCACAAAGATGATGACTCTATGGAAATCGATGAACCAAGCACTCCTTATCATCAAGAGATGGGCAGTGATGATGATGAGGCCCTAACTGAAGCCCTAACTCCTGAGAACCATGCCAACAAGTTAGCGGCTATGGGAAGATCAGAGTCAATGTATCAGGTTCGGGTACTGGAAAGCAAGGGAAGGGTCATGGCCCTCACCTCAGAACAACGAGAAAAAAAACGTCAATTTGAGATGAAAAGAAAGTTTCACGACAATGAAGAGCTGAATACTAAAATAGCAACAAAATTAATTTCCAGATACCAACAGGATGAGGTACAGGATGAAGAAATGCCAGAGACTGCAGAGGCAGAAAGCATGGAACTAGAATAATCAAATCAAGGATCTCCTCCAAGTGACCCTCACATAAATCCCAGAGTTCACAGCGGGACTTTCTCCCATCTTGCAGTTGTTCACCAAATACAAACCCTGTTGCTAAGGTATGCTGCTTCTGTTCTCCATCATTTGTGACTTGAATATCAAAATAAACACCAGGCACTACATTTCCAAGAATTCAATGGCAACCTTACAGACTAACTGACTTGAGGGAAAATGCCCAGTGGGCAATCATAACCTTGTGCCAAGTTGACCACAAATAAAATGTAATGTCATCAAACCAAACCTGCATTACTTTCCTTCTTTAAAAAAGACTTATTTATTTTTTGTTGCAAAATCAGATATACAGAGAGGAGGAGAAACAGAGAGAAAGATCTTCCATCCGATGATTCACTCCCCAAGTGAGCGCAATGGCCGGTGCTGTGCCGATTTGGTGCCAGGATCCAGGAACCTCTTCCAGGTCTCCCACATGGGTGCAGGGTCCCAAAGCTTTGGGCCGTCCTCGACTGCTATCCCAGGCCACAAGCAGGGAGCTGGATGGGAAGTGGAGCTGCCGGGATTAGAACCGGCACCCATATGGGATCCTGGCCAAACTAGCCTTAAACTCCAGGGGCAAAGCTCAGTTGATCATGGTGTGTACAATCCCCCAAATGTTTTGTTCCAGTCTGAGGATTTTTGCATGTTTGTTTGTCAGGTATATGAGCATGTTATTTTCTTCTGCTACAGTATTCCTGTCTGGCATTAGTATCAGGATGATCTCATAAAATGAGCATGGAAGTATTCCTAGACATGGAAGCCCCTTCACTGATCCATTTTTCCTTCAGGAGTTCACTGGTTCCTCATTCCAAGATAGCACTTGAAAGCCTTAAGACTGTGGACCAGCTCAGGCTCTCACTGACTTTCCCACAAGCAAAATCAGTCACATTTTCTTTCTTTCTTTTTTTTTTTTTTGTTGGCTCTTTTGTTTTTTTAATTTATTCATTAATTACATTGTGTTGTAATTTCACATTTTCACTCAAAGTTTTTCCTACTGCCACCTTGTGGCCATATCTTGTCCCCTTGTTGGGCCAGAAACTCTCCTTTCTCTTGGGTACTTCTAGTACACAAGTTGCCTAAATTCTATTGGGTAGCAGTGTAGTTAATTTATTATGAGAACAAGAAAATGTGATTTTAGACATGGGATGAGCGTTGACTTGAATTCGACAGTTTGAATTTGTTATTCTATCGCTAGTTTTCTGTAGCTAACTTGTCATTTAGATCTCCCTTTATATCCATGGTACTAAATCATTCCAAAGGAAACCGGCATTTATAGATGAGAAACTTTTCCAGGTTCCATATTTCAATAAATACTGTCAATCACCCTTATATATCTATGTACTTGGATTCCTATGAATCATGTTTGAATTCTTTCAACTTGAAGTTATAAGTTTGGATGATAACTTAGTGGGTTAAGACCTCTCTTGGAATGTGTGCGAACCAGTTCACACTTCTGGCTCCTCTGCTTCTGAGCTAGCCTCCTGCAAATAAATCCTAGGAGACAGTCATTCATGGCTCAAGCACTAGGGCCCCCGCCACTCACATGAAAAACCCAGATGGAGTGTGGCTCCAGGCTTCAGCTTGGCCCAGCACTGACTGCAAAGGCATTTGAGAACTGTCCATATCTCTGCCTTTTAAATAAAAACTTTTCCAAATAAACTGGATCCCGCCAAAAGTAGTGTGCGAGTCAGCTTTTTTTTTTTTCTTCTAAGATTGAGAAGAATGCTACTTGATCCAGCAGTTGAGGCATGGCTTGGAATGCCCACATTCTATAAAGGAGTACCTGTGTTCGTGTGCATCCTGGGAGGTGGCAGATGACAGACCAGGAAGCTGAATCACTGCCATCATGTGGGAGACGTGTATTGAATTCTAGGCTCCTGGTTTTGGCTTGATGTAGTCCTGGCTGTTACAGGCAATTAGGGAGAGAAATAGCAGATTGAAGATTTCTCTTGCTTTCCTAATATCTCCCTCTCCCACCTTCCCACCCTCCCTCCCTCCTGTTCAAAATATAAAATAGAATGAACAACTGTTTGGGGGCCAGCATGGTGGTGTATCACACTACTCCTCTGCCTGCAGTACTGGCATCCCAAATGGGCACTGTTTCGTGTCCTGCCTTGCTCCACTTCCCATCTAGCTCCCTGTTTACTGCCCGGAGAAGCAGTAGAGGATGGTCCAAGGCCTAGGGACCCTGCACCCATGTGGGAGCCAGAAGAATCTCCTGGTTCCCAGCCTCAGATCAGCTCAGCTCTGGCCATTTGGGTAATGAACTAGTGGGTGCAAAACCTCTCTTTCTCTTTGTGTAAAAACTGTCTTTCAAATAAAAAGAAAGAAATCTTTATTTAAAAAAATAATGTTTTTAACAGCACCAATAAGCTAGAAGGAGAGATACTTTGCAACTCAATATTTCAGCCTCTTATATTACTCTTTCTTAAGTAATTCCCTAGAAACCATTATTCATCTGTACTCTTTTCATAGAAATTTGTTTCTTTTTATTCTAAAGGCAGAGAGAATTAAGAATCTTGCAGATCCTGGTTCACCTTCCACATGTCTGCAATAACCAAGGATGAACCGGGGGAAAACAGCTGCTCAGATATGGAACACAGGGATTTTTGACTTCCAGGCTAAACGGCCACCCCTAAATCACTTGTTTGAGCATTCTGTTTTGAATTCATTCTTTAGCATATCACCCTGTGTGCCTTGGTTACTGATGGCCAAGATCCCACAGATACCTGAGTCATCAGTTCTCCAGTTAAGCAACTGAAGCTTTAGTTGAAAAAAATAATTCTTTTGTCCATGTTTGCTCCATCTAATGACAGAAGTATAATAATACAAGTATGCAACATACCAGCAAATCTTATTGATCCCATCCTCTGTGCCAGGGATAGAGCTCAGAGGACAGGCTCAAAGCTCAGTTCTGTACATTTCCAGAGAGCAGTTTTGGACACATTACTTAATGTCTCTGTAATTCAGTAACATCACCTGTAAACAGAATCACAGCACATCTGGATGTATACACTTGTTAAGATAATTTAATGTGTTAATAGAATGAGATCCCTTGCCTCATTGCCTAGAAGACAGTAAGAGCCAGCTAAACGTGAAGTTGTGTTACTCTCACCTCAAGGAGACACTAGCGGTAGATGCTAGAAGTACCCCATTTACAGACCAGAAACTCACGTGCAGGAGAAAAAGGATAGGCCAGCTAGCAAAGGACAAGCAAAGCTGGGAGGCAGGGAGGGAGAGCAGAGAAATCTTACATCACCCTAGAAGGGGTGAGGAAGATGGGAAATATAACCTATCAGGATCATAACTGGTAACTCATAGACAACAGACTCGAATTAGCATTAGACAACAGCAAAACTACAAAGGCAAGTGGGGGACTCAGGAGTAATCCTAACAACCTCTTAACAGGAGGTCATGCGCATAGAGCAGGGAGGGATCCCAGAGTGGAGCAGGCGGACAGGAGGAGCTTTTATCCCAACCCTGAAGACTGCTAGATCCTCACCAAGGACTATCAGTATGAGCACTAAGGACTACATCGCGACTGCCAAGGAGACCACGGGGAAATGGAGTGCCTTCGGAGACCAAGAACTCTGAGGTCACCCACCCCCCATTTGGATCTACCACATGGGATGGAAGAAGCCCAAATCCTGCCTTGCAGGATCCAAGGTCATTGGAACAACAACCAGGATCCCTGAGCGGTCCGCAGAAACAGAACAGTAAACTTCCTTCGGGACTAGGGAGAGGAGCTTTCTCTGGTCCTTGTCTGCTTCCAATTTTGGGGCCCCACCCCCCTCTCGTAATAACCATCTGGAGCGCTCCAGAAACCCCTCAAAACAAACAAACAAACAAAAACTAGAATAGATAGACAGAGAACAACAAGGAAAGCTTAGAAACAGACAGAAAACGGTCAGCGGGGATGCACTTATAACTCACTGGGTGGGACACAAAGATTAGTTACTCCTCACTGGGGTATGGAAGATTTCTCTGCACACCCCTCCTAAACATGCTCACCTAAACTGTTGACATATATCCTGTTAGAATTATAGAGTTAGACCACCTGAAAAACAGCCAGGTTCAGCGAAAACATGCTTCAAGGCTATAAACTGCTAAAGACTAAAATTAAAATAGGCATGAGACAGCTGAATAGCAATCTAAGCCATTTTAAGGTGTATAGAATACGGTTGAATGTAAACCAAAATTGAAATGTCTATGAAGAAGTCACAGGTTGTGGTTGGGAACCTGCATTTTCCTAGTAACAGATTAGTTAATCAATACCATGTCAATTAATGTCACAATGTTGTAAATGGTTGGAAATATTATGTTGGGGCTTTTTAATTTTATGTTGGGATGATACTCTGCCGGCTCTACCTTCAGACCAGAGATGGTCTCACCAACAAACCATTGAACTTACCAGGACAATAAGATGCTGGGCTTTATGCTTGGTAAATACCTCCAATGAAAGAATGTCAACTGAATTTGAAGTATGGAAATGCAACAAGGTGGAGCAATCCGCAGTGGGGGAGGGTTTTGGGAGGGGCGGGGGGAATCCCAGTGCATAAAAAATGTATCACATAATGCAATGTAATTAGTTTTAAAAAAATGAAATGCAATAAAAATATGTTTTTTAAAAAAAGCTGGGAGGCAGATGCGAGCAGCATGTTTCTGTGTTCCCTGCCCCTAAATCTGGGACAGCAAACTCTGATTTGTGCCTATTTGTACTTTAAAGTGACACCAATCCATGAATAATCAAGAAGTGAATCAATCAGTTAAACATCTTATGTAAATACTATGCTGGCTGGTGGCCAAATAAAAGGCACTCACCTAAGAGGCTCAGAATGACCTGGGTGGGGAGGGCACTGGAGTGAGGTGGTGGGGGTGTCCATTGTATTCTGAGGAGCCTAAAAAGATGTTTTAGGTTATGAAGTGGGCTGGTGATAATGGCAGCTGTGACAGAAAACATAGGCTAAATATGTGCTATGTGAAGCAATGTGTTAACAGAACTAGTCTCAGTGCTGAGGACACCGACAAGTGCGGTAGAAAACGCTACCTGAAGGCAGGAACGCCTAGTCCCCAATCGGGGGACTTAATCTTCATCCGTGGGAAAAAAAACAGCTTAGGAGGAGAGTTCTAGACAAAAGATGGGAGGGAAAGGAGGCAGTATGGGCGGGGAGGGACAGCAGCAGCCCAGCAGGGGAAAATGTGCATCTCTGGGGCTGGTGTGCATCTCAAAAGGTCCTGGAACAAAACCTGATGTAGCCAATTATTGCACGCTACGCAGGAGAGTCTAAAACGAAAGGAGGGGTTAAGTAAGTAGTCTCAAATGTAAGAAGCTCTGCACAGAATCTGCACTAGTCCCCTGGAGCTTGTGCTTGGGGCTGGGTGGCTAAGCACCCACCAGGGGCCCTGCAGACCCAACCACAACTCTCCTCCACACCAGCCACTGGCAGAGCGCCGCCCTCTCAGCTCTCTGCAAGCAGCTGCCAGAATGTAACAAACCTTCTCCCGCCTCATCATTTCACCTGCAGGATCTGTCTGGCTGATTCCCGGAATTTGCCAAAAGGAACAGAACCCAAGAGCGCCACACCTGACTACCCTTTTGGCAAGGGAGCCTGGTGTTCGCTTGAGCTTGCTGGAGCTGCTAAGGGCTCCACGCCTCCTCCAGTGGCCTGCTGCCCAGAGCAATGTTGTGTACAACTTTGTCCACAGGCTGTGGGGGGCTAGCGCGAGGTCTTCCTCCCAGCCCCGAAACTCTGCCCCCAATGGAGTGCTAAAGCTCAAGGCTTCCCATCCCCACCTTGGGGTGGTGGGTGGGCTGGGCTGAGGGCGACACTCACCTGCCTCCTAGCCCACAGCCAGGAGGTGACCACCGAGATGAGCCGCAAAGCTTTCGCTCCTCTTTAGCCACAGGGCCACTCCCCCTCCCTGGGAGCGCCCCTCTAGCCAACACGCAGCCAGACAGCCAGCCTGCCGCCACGCCCCAGCCGCGTGGGCGTGCAGCACACCCAGCACAGCATCCCCCGCGCCGTCTCCCCAGCAGCCTTCTCACGGCCAGCCTGCGCCCAGTGCGACGTGCGTGCGAGCCAGCGAGCCAAGGGGCCCGAAGGAGAACGCCAGCACCCACCTTCATCCACAGGCTGAGAGAATGGAGGCTCGGCGCCCGCGCCGCGACCAAGACGCCGGCCACGGCAGCCTGGGGGTGGAGGAGCCCCGGGAAGCAGCGGCCGGTCAGTGCCCGCACAGGCGGAGTAGTGCGGCGAGCCGCGGGAAGGTCAGGGGACTCTGCCTGACAGAAGCCAGGGCGGTGCGCGCGGCGCTGCCAGCTCTAGCCCTTGCCATTGCCTTTGCCCATGCCCGTGCCCCGGCCCGTGTCTGTGCCCCTGTCCGCGCCTGCCTGGCCCCCCGCAGCCCCGCAGCCCCCGCTAGAACGGTCTGATCGCTGCCTTTTCTCCTCCACAGCCGGGAAGGCAGCGGCGACCGCGGCGTTTGGGGCGGGAGGAGAGGTGGCGGCAGAGCGTGCGCACGCAGCAGCCTGGGGAGGTGAAAAAGGGCCGGTGGGTGCGCCAGTTGCCTGCCGGTTGGACCAGGAGCATGTTGGTGAGGAGGACCAACAGGAGGATGCTGTGGAGGAGGAGCAGGGATTGGCGGAGGAAGAGCAGGAGGAGGAGGCGCGGAGCAGCGGTGGCCCCCAGGGGCCCCGGAGGCAGCTGTTTGCCCAGGAGCTGGCCGAGGAGGGGGCCGCTGCGGGCCCGCAGCCCCAGGACCAGCGCTCAGGCTCCGCCCGCCACAGCACCAAGAACCGCGTGCAACTGAGGAAAATGAAGAGCGTTTTCCTGTACACTGAGTACCCGCACGTGTTGGTGAGGTGAGTGGCTTTGATGGGGTTCGGCCTGGGCTCCCCTAGTCCCTTCCCTCCACTGCAGAGTTCCAAGTTCTGAACTCTGGGCGGGGCGGGGTGGGGCGGGGCGTGGTCGGTGGGAGTGTGCCAGGGTGGGGGCGCTAGTCCAGGCTGGAGGACAGGCAGGGGGAGGAGTTGTGGCACAGTGGGACATAGTGGCTGGCTGGGGGAGTGCACAGTGGATCCAGGACACCCTGAAGCTCCAGGGTGGGCACGAAGCCCCAAGGGCACTAACAGCAAGATGGTCACACAGGATTGAACTCAGACCCCTCAGGACATTGACCAGGCTCCTGTTTTCCTAAAGAACATTTGGTCACAATCAGGATCCCCAGCAGGCTGAGGAGGGTGAGATGGCCCAGCTTGTGTCCACTGCAATTTGTGATGGGTTGCTTAGATCGCACAAAGCTTTGAGTCTTGATTTTGACACTACCGCGCTCGCGGGCTATTACAGAAAACACGTGCTTGGGTGTTGGGAAGAATGCCATTTCAAGGAAGCTGGCAGTGTCCGACTGGCTGTGTATTTCGTTAATCCACAAGGGCAGATACTGAGGGGACGTTTGTGGCTTTGTCCTCACAGGAAGAATCTGACAATAATGCCAAATGTGAAGGAGGCTCAGACTGAGGCCAAGGCTGAGGCAGGTGGGCACCTCAGTGACTCTGAAGACAGCGACTTGGACTAGAAGCCAGTGTGAAACCTGCCTGGGGTTGGGGACAGTGACAGCTGTGCCACCCCCTCCAGACATTCTTACCTTGCTGTGTTCTGGTGAACTTCCTTGTGCTTGGGAAGTCAGTTGTGAACTTTGGGGCTTTGGCGGGGAGGGAGGGAGGGGGACCCTGGGAGCACAAAATCCATGGCGTCCCTATTGATGCCGTTTTCTTGTTAGCAGAAGCAAGGTGTTTTTCTAGTGGTGAAAAATAAAGATAAAACTTGTCATCTCTGTGCCAAATGAGTATTAATGCAGTTTAACTCCTTCTAACAATGCTGTCCTTTAGGGAGCACTGTGATGGGAAGTCATCTTGAGCTTTAGCATCTGAATATCTCCAGAAGCCAGACTAGGAGAGCACTTGGAGTGTCCCAGTGGTTTCAAATACTTCCCCTGGGTGTCAGGTCTTCCTGAAATGTGTGAATTGATCCAGACTGCGGGGTTTCATCTCACCCAAGAGCCGCTGCCTCTGACAGTGATGGGGGTGGTGGCTTCTATGTCTGAGTCCCGGGTTCTCCTGCTCTTGTTCCTAGTCTAGTCCAGCAGTGTGGCAAGTGGCAGCTGTCACGTTTCATTTCCTGCAATACAATTATTTTGAATACTGCCTATTTTTCTTGCAGCTTTTTTCATCTTTAATGCTGACATCCATTTTATTTCTACATTATATATTTTAAAGCAATTTTATCAAGCGGCTTCAATGTGTATAATAGATTCTTGAACGAACTAGTCCTATTGTTATATTTTGGCCATTTTGGAATTAACCACCCCTCCCTTTCAGACATTTTGGATCGTAGGTCTTTTATACTTTGGCCTTGCAATTTTTTTTCATATGTTTTTGTGTTTTGCCCCATGTATGCTCGAACTTGCACAGAATGTTCTGGTAACCTTTAGTTTTCAGAGTCTAATTGTTTGTGGTTTTTTCACTTCCCCTTCCTAGACAAAGTCTCCACTGCTCTATCTCCACCAAAACCCCGCAAAGGGAGCTCACTGAGATTACTCAGGTGCATTTCAGCTCCTGGAGAGTTTGGATGGTGTTGATTTCTTTCACTGAAGTTCGTTGTGGCCTGTAGCAGTAACATACATAAGGCCAAGCATCTTCACCCTCAGTAGCTGGGTTCTCTGTATAAGAGTCTTCTTCCTAATGCGAACCTCAACTGAGTGTTTAGTAGTGACAGCCCAAGACACACCTGCAAAGCAGTGAGTAGTGTTTGCTTCTCCTGCTGTGTATTTATATATGTTTTTTTTTTCTGGTTAGATTCTTCATCAGCATCTCTTTGGTTATTTTTTTCTGTTGACCACCAGCATCATGTTAGATTCAGTTTCTTAAGATTTTGATCAATAAGTTTCTGCCAAAAAAGAAACTGCAAAAACATTTGATTTTCTGACAGCATGCTATCAGCTGTCCAGCTGTCTTGCTCCCAGTCGCTTTCTCTTGTAAGGACAGATACAGGTGAAAGTGAATGTTGTTTAAGGTGAGTCTTTTTTTTTTTAAAGAGTTATTTTTCTTTTTATTGGAAAGGTGGATATACAGAGAGGAGAGACAGAGTCTTTAAGTGGCTACTATGTGAAAAACAAACAAATGAAAACGTCTGCATAAAACAACCACTGTCAGATTTTTAAATAGGTCTTCTTAAGAATAGCTAAAGTGTATTCAGCTTCTCAATCCTCTCAAAAGTTTTTTTTTAATCTTTTTTAATTTTGATGATCTTTATATAGTTGATTAGGGCTCAAAGGGTCAAGGGATACAGGAAAGTCAGTAAGACCACTGTTTCCACATTCTCTTTTTTCCTTCCTGTATCTGGGGGAAGAGAAGAGGCAAAGGAAGAAACCTCACCAAGCCTCCCAGCCATCCCAGTGTCCCCGATGTGGGGCATGCTCTGAGGGAACTGCTCAACTGCTTTTTATAGTTCAACAGTTCTCAATTGCTGTCAATCTCACCATTTCTAAGCACAATGAAATATTTTCAGAATCCACTGCTTGACACAGTCCATTTTAGAGTCTCCACTTGCCCAGATTTTCACTGCCAACACTTGACTGGGGTAGTTGATCAATTTGTGCTGTGTTCTGTTGTGGTACCAGGTGTCCTATGCAGGCTCCAATGTACTACCATATCCTCCATGTGCACCTGGATATGCTGTCCACTGCTCCATCTGAGCCACTGAGGAGGCTCAGCTTTGACATATGCACACCACGGTCAGACCATGGAACCTGAAATTCTCTTCATGGTTGGGGTTCTGAATCCAGCAGTTCAATTGGGGGGATTCCCCAAAGAAACTTTGTCTGAAGTGATCCCAGACTAGATTCTTTTTTTTAAAAAAAGATTTATTTTATTTTTATTACAAAGTCAGATATACCGAGAGGAGGAGAGATAGAGAGGAAGTGGAGCTGCCGGGATTAGAACCAGAAGCCATATGGGATCAAGGCGAGGACCTTAGCCACTAGGCCACGCTGCCGAGCCCCCCCAGACTAGATTCTTGTGTGTGCTTTCCAGTATAGGGTCCGGCACAGTTTGTCGCCGCAATCTGCCTATGCATATTATGTTAGTTGCAGTTACTGGGTCAGTGCTGCCTCCAGGTCCATCTTCTACACAAACCAATGGGTGTTGCAGCCCAGCCCAATCCTGTCCACTATACAATTGGCCATGTAAACCAGTGGGAGCCACAGCCTAGTTGGAGCAACCTGCAGTAACCCTCATGAGGCCTGCCTCCTGCCCTAGCTCCTGTGCTTGCCAGTATGTACAGCAAACTGGTCCAGTCTGTCCCACATCTCATTCTGCTCTCATACATGTCAATGGGCATTGAAGCCTAGTTCAACCCAACCAGCCCCGCTATCCAGTCCACACACCTGCCGACAGGTGCCACTCTCTGTCTAGCCATGCCTGTTCCAGTCTTGGTTCTCGTGCTCACCAGATGTACTGGCAACCCAGAAGGGTGGTGCCCATTGTTTCCCTACTGAACACGCTCCCAGATCATGCACTCTCCAGGTGGTTCTGCAGTTTGGCTTGATAGAATTACCGCCCCCCATTTCCCCACATGCCAGCATCTTCCAGTTGATGATGTGGCAGAGCCGAACCAACCCACACCCACTCTGACTTATGCTTGCATTAGCAGGAACAGTCAACCCAGACTGGCTTTTCCCTGGTTCAGCTCACATGAGGCCAACAGATGTTGTAGCCCTGCCAGGTCTGGCCTGCCTCCATCCCAACTCACACTCTCTAATGGGAGTGATGATCTAGCAGGGGAGCCCCATGCTGTCCCCCTATCAGCTTTGCCCGACCCCCACCCCAGTCTCGTGGTTTGATGCTGCAGCCCAGTCTGGCATGCCCTGCCTCACCTCAGCTTTTGCCAGTGGTTGCTTTAGCCTGGTCCAGCCTGGCCCACCTCCAATTCCAGCTCAGATTGGTGGGGGCTACAGCCTAGCCCAGCCTAGCTGGCACCCAGTGCTGGCCCTCATGTTTACTGGTTTGTTTTGCAACCAAACCCAACCCGACCCACATTCCATTCTGGTGCTCGGATTTGCCAGCTGGAGATGTGAACTGGACCTACCTGGTTCGCCCCGACCTATGCCAAATGTATGCCGCTGGTTACCATTCCCTGGCCTGGTGTGGTCTGGGCTGCTCTCTATATTGTGATTCTTGCACTTACCTGCATGGACTATGTTCTGACAGAGGAGTTTCCCGGGATCCTCCATCAGAAACATTCCCAATGCCAGATCTTGGGCACACAGGTGGGTCCATGGGCCAGCCCTACTCAGTCCACCTCCTGACCTAGCAGGAACAATGGCCTTTCCTCACCAGTTTTCAATCCATTCCAGTTGTTATTGTCGGGTGTTACAGCCCAGCCAAGTCTGGTCCACATGCAGACATAGTTCACACCCGGCTCGGCAGGGGCAAAAACTTAGCCTAGCCTGTCCTACACCTACTCTGGCTCTCACGAGCACTAGTGGATGCTGGGGTCTAGCCCAATCTGGCACACTCAGCCCCAGTATACACTTGTGCAAGGGATGCTGCAGCCATGGCCAGACCAGAACATGGCTCCCATTCCAGCCCCTGCACTTCCCAGTGGGAACCACAACCCAGCCAGGGTGTTCTCTTAGCTTTTCAACCAGGTCTATTTCCAGCTATAGATCCTGCACATAGCAGTGGTTGCTCTGACCCAGCTTGTCATAGTCCCTCCTCTGTCATGACCTTTGCCTTTGGATGCTGTAGCCTGACCTGAACCAGCCTACCCCACGTCCCACCACTTGCTCCCATCCCAGACTCATGCAAATTGGTAGCTGTGACAGCCTAACCCAGCATGACCTGTGGGCAGCCAGCATGGAGAAGTCATTGGACAAGAAGGTGCAAGCCAAGGGAAAGAAGGGAGCACAAGGCAAACAGGCCAAGGTGGCTGACTAAGAAACTGAAGAAGACTCACCCACAGAAAACAAAGACACTAAAAACCAGGTGTGTGTGTGTGTGGGGGGGGTCCCACCTCTTACAAGCAGAAGAGAAGGGAGCCAAGTCTGATTAATACCATACATCATGGCTTGTCAGTGGTCCTTGTCTCCCTTCTTGTGCAACCCAGAGGAACATTTTTATAAACTATTTTGTAAATGCAAGTTTTTTAGTAGCTCTAGAAACATTTTTAATAAGGAGGGAAGGCCACCCCATCACGTTTTTAAAGTGTAAATGATTATGAGTTTTTTAAGAGGTGAAATAATTTGCTGGTTGTTTATTGTTTGATACAACCAGAAAATAGTGGGATACTGAATTAGGAGAGGCTCTTGCCTGTCTGGGTGTCAGCTTCATATTCCACAAGTGGGTGTTTTTTATATCCTACAACACAATGCATACTAAATGGCAATTTGTAGTCACAATTGTGCATATCATCTATCTTGAAAATGATCAGCTACTCCTCCCATGCTGTTAATAGGCTGTTTCCTATAGAAAACCACTCCTTGTTGCTCTGTCAGAACCATGTGCACTCTGTAACACTTTTGACTGTGGGATTCCAGGGTTCATAATTGTTTTGTTAATGTGCTGCTGTGAAAGATGGGAGACTTGTGTATGTCATGTATGTGATAATTGTGAGTGGGTGGGATTCAGGTGACAGCAACACTGCAGACATTGGTACTTGGTAGCCTCTTCAGGAGCGGCTGTCTCTAAATTTGAAGCTGGAAAGTCACTGCAGTAACTTCAAAAACACAATTCATGGTTTGTTACACTCTCAGTACATATGTTAAGCATTGTAAATAAACTGAAATATCTGTGTACTGATTCTCAACACCAATAAAATCTCTATTGTGAACCAATGGTTTAACATTTAAAATAGTACCACCAAGACAAATAAAATTCCTTGGGTGACACAAATTGCTCAAGAGATTCTCCACTTACAAGATACACTTCAAGATATATATATATATATATATATATATATATATATATATATATATATATATATATATTCCAGTGAAAGCATTTCTTTAACCTGTTCACTGTGCTCAATTCAATAAAACTTTATTCAAAATTGTGCCTGCTTGCTTCAATTTTTAGGCAAGTTACAAATTTGTAGAACTTCCCAGAAACCCCACCTGGATGGGGCCAATGTAGTAAAAGTGTGGGTGTTGAGCTCCATGCTCCCCTCCCAAATTGACAGCCAGTGTGTTGGATTCTTTCATTTGATTCTGCAAATTTTAGGAATCAGGCTAATAATTAAGATGAAATGTCTTGGTTTGAGATGACTTGTTTCATTTTTGCAGCCATTTACTGAGAGCTGACAGCAAGTGCTCTTCCAGAGTGGAGGGCTGGGGTGCAGGTGGTGAGAGGGCTGGTCTGGGGGAAGAGCTTTTGGAAATGATCTGCACAGCTCCTCTGTGCTCAGATACCAGCTATGGGAAAAACACCACCACTTTGCATAAGCTTTAGGGACTCATGTCCAAGTGTAAGTGTAGATGCTGTGCAGAGCTCCCTGAATTGGAGAAGCTTACCCTTCCTGTGGGCCCTCCTTTTGTTTCAGACTCCAGAGTGGAGCTTGCAACAATCTGCTACATTCTGCTCCTTCCCAAGGCCTCTGGCTGCAAGCCTCCACAGAAGCACAGGTTCCCCCTGCTGGGCTGCTGCTGCTGTGCACTGGGGCTCATTCCTGCCTCACCCTCCTCCCTCCTCCTACCTCCTTCTTTCCCTCCTACCCTTTGCCTAGAAATCTCCTCCTAAGCTGTTATAGTTTGATAAATATCAGACCAAACAGGGCCCATTTCGGACTCAGCATTCATACTTTCAACTTTTTTTTTTTTTTTGGTCACAGAATGTGTTGGTGTCCTGAATATTTTGGCTTAGCCATAGTAACAATGTATCCAATTTGTCTTATCTTTACTTTCATAGTCACCATTGTCATCAGGCCTGCTTAATAAACTAAACAATTTTCATGTAAATAAAAATATGCACATGTCAGGGTTTATTGTCTCAGATTCAAGGGCAGGAGCCATGACTGTACTGCTGGCATCTGCATCACAGCTTTGTCATTTGCTAGCTGGCTGATTGAGTTACTTTTTCTTCCTGGTTTTTTTTTGTTTGTTTGTTTGGTTGGTTGGTTTTTTCCTTGTAACAACCCTTGTGTGTTTCTTTGTTAGAATCACCGAGATCACAGGAGGATTTGATCCAGAAGAGGAAAGGCTTTCTCATTATGGTTACTCTCATGTGCAGCACTGGCTGGTTTCTGCATGCATATTGGTGGAAACACCCATTAGTGAAGATACCAGCAAAAAGAGTGTGACTAGGGTGCGTTGGGGTTGTGCGCGCATTATGGTTTCCATATTGCAGCTCAGCTGACCACTCACAAATTAGTTCTACTTTAAGAATGGTGTTTGCTCAGTTTGCAAGCTGATTTGGGAGTGGGCATGGTAGTACACAGGCACACCTCATGCTATGTCTTGAAATTTCGTGTGTGTCTTTCAATCCAGCTCTGTATCCAGTAGCCAGGAGGCCAGGACAGGCTAGCAATCACCTAAAAATATTTGTCAGGAGGCAGCTTGCTTGAACATTGACAGTGATGCTGAAATCATAGCTCTCTACATTGTCGGCGAATCAGGTAGCCACATCACAGACCTGGGATTGCCAAAAGTATCTACACTGCATGGAGTATGAATACCACAATGACCCAATCATTTTCAGCTTTACATATCTGCTACACAAGCTCAATGCTTATCTATGCTGAGTTCATCCTGTGGGTCTGGGTCATTTCAATTTTTTTCCTACCTCTTCTATTCTTTTCTCCTTTTTATTGATCTTCTCTTTCCCTTTCTCTTGCTAAAACACTATTAAAATATTATTGGTAAGTAAAAGAGTGAGTCCAGATTGAGAGGTCTACAGTTCTCCTCTGAAGATATGTTTTGTAGGTTTTCCAGGAGATATCAATATCCTGAGTAATGAAACCAGAAGATGGGGGTCCTTGCCTTGTGCACACTGGGATCCCATATGGGCACATATAGGTTCATATACTGGCTGCCCTGCTTCACATTCAGCTCCCTGCTTGTGGCCTGGGAAGGCAGCAGAGGATAAACCGAAGACTTGGGACCCTGCACCCTCATGGAAGTTCCGGAGGAAGCTTCTGGATCCTGGCTGTGGATTGGCTCAGCTTCAACCACTGTGACCATTTAGGGAGTTAATCAAAGGATGGAAGATCTTCCTCTCTGTCTCTCCTCTCTGTATATCCGACTTTCCAATAAAAATAAATAAATCTTAAAAACAATAAGAAATCAGAAGATGGAAGATATCTCTCATCAGTGTCTCTACCCATAACCATCTATCTCTGTTTCTGTCTCTATCTCCACTTTTATCTTCTCCTTTTATTCTGCCTTTCAAAAAACACAAATAGTTTTAAAAGATAACACCCCATCATTGTTACTGCTTTGCTTTCTAATTCTTTGATCCGTTAGTATTTGCTTCTCTATTTATATGAGGCAAGTTGAGTACAAGATGATCAGATCTTCCATGAGGTTGGGGGAAGGAGAAAAAAGTATTTTGGGGGCTATCACTATTTTATATTTATTTATTTATTTTTATTATTTTTTTTATTGGAAAGGCAGATTAGTTTTCCAGAGAGGACAGACAGATCTCCATCCTCTGATTCACTCCCCAAATGGCTATAACAGCTGGATCTGATCCAATTCAAAGCCAGGAGTAGAAGGGAGCTGAATGGGAAGTATAACAGCCAGGACATGAACTAAAGCCCGTATGCAATCCGGATGATTGCAAGGTGAGGATTTTGCCATTAAGACATTGTTCTGGGCCCTGTTTATATATATATAAAGTTTTTGTTTTTCAAGATACAGTTCGTTAGGCTCAAGGATTTTCCCCTTCCACCTTCCCCCTCCCTCATCAGTTAGATGTGCACACTGGATGCTCCCTTATGCATATTCAAATCCATGATATCAGTATGTGTAATTATCAAGCATTATAATAAAGTGGACAGCCATTTTTTTCTGTTCAAGTTATCTTTATGTAAGAGCAACCAGGAGAAAACAGAAATCAAACACTCTGTCTTGCAGTACATCACCTTAATAGATAATCAGGATTACTCAACTGCTATACAATGTGTGCTTTTTGAATAGCCAGTTGCTATCTAAGGATTTTCCAAAGGACTGATAGACTGCTTGTCAATACATCATTATGTCAATACTTCATTATACTGCTTGTCAATATATCATTTTCATAAGAGAGTAAAAATATTTCTTCTTCCATAGACTCTGATGGGGTGTAGTGCTCTCATATTACAACTGAACTTTGATTCTTGGTGTAGATGGAGTAGGACACCTGGATTAAGACCTGGACCTGGACTATGACCATGACCTATGGACCAATGAGGCCTTGGACTTGAATCTTTGTGTACATCTGGACTTGTAATCAAGAGGGAGCAAATGTGCATGCAGAAGAGACTTGGGGCAGCCATAGCATGGTAGTTTGCAGGACTTGGAGTGACACCGATTCTGGGTATGGCTGTGGGCTCTGGCATCTGTAGCAGCAAGGTGATGCAAGTCTTTCTGGTAGTCAGGGCTTGTCATATGTAATCAGAACTTGTAATTGCTTAATACAGCTCTTTAAAGGAATCTTCAGTGTCACACTTGTCATGGAAACCCATGAAGGTGAAGCAGTGGGAGTCCTTGGTGTAGTAATCCCAAGGTATGTGCATATCGCCAACACACAGGTACTTCTTCTTTTTTTAAAGATTTACTTATTTTTATTACAAAGTCAGATATACAGAGAGGAGGAGAGACAGAGAGGAAGATCTTCTGTCCGATGATTCACTCCCCAAGAGAGCGCAACGGCTGGTGCGCGCCCATCCGAAGCCGGGAACCAGGAACCTCTTCCAGGTCTCCCATGCGGGTGCAGGGTCCCAATGCTTTGGGCCATCCTCGACTGCTTTCCCAGACCACAAGCAGAGAGCTGGATGGGAAGTGGAGCTGCCGGGATTAGAACTGGTGTCCATATGGGATCCCGGCGCATTCAAGGCGAGGACTTTAGCCGCTAGGCTACGCCGCCGGGCCCAACAGGTACTTCTTGATAGACCACCTCAATATGCCAGGTGATTGGCTGGAAGCTTGGGTCGTTCACCTTGAAGGACAGCGTACCTTTCACATGTGGGCATGAGTTATGGACAGCCATAGCTCATGGCTATGAGGTGACCTGAAGCTCAGTGAACTGGTGCTGAAACTCTAACACTTGTCTACACCTTACATGTACGTCTTCCATCAGTTTTCCCTTGAATGCTGTATATAATGTGAATAAGGGATCAATTTAACTTTTATGTTTTTGAACATCCAGTTTTTCAAGCACCATTCACTGGAGAGTCTATCCTTTCCCCATTGTGTATTCTTGATGCCTACATTGAGCACACATGTATAGGTTTACATTTGGGTAATTAAGTCTGTTCCACTGGTCTGCACTTCTCTTTTTATGCCAGTAAAGCAATTTTGGTTCCTATAGCTTTATATTCTTCATACAATTTGGAATCTGAAAGTGTGTACCTCTCGTTTGTTCTTGTTAGTTCAGAATGTCTTAACTACTGGTGGTTGTTGATGGTTCCATGACATTTTTAGGGTTGTGAGTTTCTATGTGCATGATGCCACTGATGTTTTAAATATTTCCTTCAATCTGTAGATATTGGTAGGTAGCATGAATATTTTTACTTTATTCTTCCAATTTATGAACAGAAAATATCTTTTCATGTGTTTCAATTTCATAAAACTTATAATTTTACATATATGTTTTTTTCACCTCTTTGATTACATTGACTCTTAGGTATTTAATTTTTTCCAACACCATTGCAAATGGAAATTTTCTTTTTTGAGTAACTGACTTTAATGTATATAAATACAACTGATTTCCCCATAGTTATTGGTATTTTGATTTTATTAGTTGTCATTTGCCTGTGGTGGACTTTTTAAAAGGCATGTTACATATAAGATGATATCTGAAAACAAATAAATTCTTCCTTTCTGATTTGGGATTGGAAAATTGAAAAATAATTTTGGGGGTCAGGTGTCATGGTGTAGCATGTTAAGCTGCTGCCTATTAAACCAGCACTCTATATGGGCACCAGTTCAAATCTTGGCTGTTCCACTTCTGATGTGGCTCAAAGCTAAGGTGCCTGAGAAAGCAGAAACAATTGGTCCAAATGCATGGGCCCCAGGCATCTCCATGGGAGACTTGGGTGTAATTCCAGGGTCCTGGCTTTAACTTGACCAAGCTCCGGCAGTTTTAATCATTTGGGAAATGGACCAGAAAATGGAAGAGCTCAACATCCCTCTGTTTTTCAAATAAATACATATTTTTAAAATGTTTTATTTTTTATTTCAAACTCCACCTGGATCTTCCATGTTCTACTGGTTTCTTACTAGAGATGGATAAGAAGGAGTGCTGGCATTGTAAGCATCAGCTTAACCAGCTGCACCACAATGGTGGCCTTGTGTTTAATTTCTATTACTTGCCTAAATGTTCTGGCTAGGACTTCCTGTGTTACCTTGAATAGAGATAGTGAGAGTGGGCATTCTCTTCTTGTTAAACTTTTCATTATCAGAGCAGGCTTATGGCGAATGACTAATGTGTATTGAGGTATGTTCTCTTTTCTCCTGATTTGTTGAGAGTTTTTTTTTAAACATTTTGAAAGCATGGTGACTTTGTTAAATGTTTTTGTCTACATCTATTGAGATAATCATGGGGTTTATTGCCCTTAATTCAGTTGTTCTGTGGTGAATTATTTCTTGATTTGTGTATACCAAGCCATCCCTGCGTACCAGGGAAATTCCACATGACCACGGTGTGTATGATCCTTTTTGCTAACATTTGTTCTAGTTTTCTGATACTTGTTGAGGATTTTTACATATACGTTTGTTAGGTATTTGGGCCTGAATTTTATTTTTTTTTTTACTAAGTATTCTTGTCTGGCATCAGTTTCAGGGTACTGGTGGTCTCATAAAGTGAGCATGGAAGTGTTCTTTGACATGGAAGACCCCTGCTGATCCCTTTCTCCTGCTAAAGTTCCCTCTTCATTGCCCAAAAAGTAGCGTTTGGAAGCTTTAAGCCTCTAGACTGTGTCATGCTGTCAGTGATTTCTCCACCCCGAAAATTTTCACTTAGTTTCTGTCTGCTACTGCCACCTTGTGGTCACATATTTTCCCTTGCAAGCTCAGAAATCACTTGAAAGTCTAAAACTCATTTTTTTTTTTTTCTGGTTTATATTAAGTAGTTCCAGATAACACATTACATAAATACTACTGGGTAACTGTGTAGTTAGCTAATTATTAGAACAAGAGAATTTGAGTTTGGAAAGTGAGCTAGTCGGTTGGCACTGTGCCCGTAGCCCTGGTGCTTCAGGGCCACCAACGATATGCACCGTGCGCTGCCTCCAGCCATGGCCTCCTCCTGGGCCTTCAAAAACCCATGGTGCACCTGCTCTTCCTGGCCCTGGCTCCAGAAGACGCCCTCATGCACCGCGGTGCTCTCCTCCAGCCTGGATTGTCCTGCTGATACTGGCTGCCAGTACTTGCCCTTGGGTCCCCAGTGCTTGACTAAGGGTCTCCAGGGCGGGTCAAGAGCTTTGGTAGCCAAGGGAAGAGCTGCTTGTGGGAGTTCTGCAAGATGAATGTGGAAAGAAATCTATGATTTTCAGTCTGACAAGAACGTCTGTAAAACCAGACACCCCAAGTCTCAGCATCTCCCAATCCTATACCCGACAGAAGTTGATTTAGCTCTTCCACTTCACCAGTTGGGCTGCTTTGCCTGAGCAGGATGCACTGCAAGAAACTTGACCAAGTTCTTTGTAGTGCAAAAGTACAGCCAGCTCTTCCCTCATTCCTGACCTTGCCAAGTCGGGTCTCTTGAGTTATGAGTCCCTCTTGGAGGGGCTCAAATGCACCTTTTTAGGTGCTTCTACAAAGAGGAAGAGGAGAGATGAGGTCAGAGAGGAGTATAATATTCCTCAAACTGGTTATGACTCCTATGTGGTCATTTCTGTTTGACCTTGGGCAGCTTTTTACCTCACTGGTCTACAGTTTCATTGTCTCTTTGTTGTGAGCTTGAAGAACATGATGTTGCTGCTTTATCTGAGTCATTAAGGAATTCAATGAGAAAAAAAAACGTGTTTTGATGAAATGAAGCTTAAAAACACCAAAATCCATGAGATACAGTTTTGTTGATCTTTGTTCATGAGATCTATCTCCTGTAGGCAATAAATAGATGGATTTTGTGTTTTTAATCTAGTCTATTAAGTTGTGGCATTTGATTGATGAGTTTCAGCCATTTACATTCAGGGTCAACCCACTGTGTACACATGTGGCTCAGGTCTGAGAACAGGCTAGGTTGGGCCAATTCATAACATTCACTGGCAGATAGGAGAACCAGCACGGGTTGCAAGATGTGCCAGTTCACATTAGCGATGCTGAGATAAGGTGAACCATGCCAATCTGGGCACGATGGTTGCTGGGTCCATGAACTCTAGTGGCAGGGGAGTCCAGTAGGGTCTGGATTGCCTGACCTGGGTCCCTGAGCCTGTCTCTGTGGTGGGTGCTTTGTCCATGAACCCCAGGGGTGAGGGATCTGGCGGGCCCGGGTCCCATGGCCTGGGTCCCTGGGTCTGCCTCTGTGGTGGATGCTGGGTCTGTGAGCCCCAGGGGTGGGGAGTCCAGCGGGACCTGGTTCCCATGGTTGGGTCCCTGGGCTCACCTGTGCAAATAAGTGCCGGTCCATAAGCCGGGGGTAGGGGCTCCAGTGGAACCTGGTTCACTTGGCCCAGTTCCCTGGGCCCACCTTCGTGGTACATGCTGGGTCCATATGCCAGTTCCTTGGGTGTCTGCTACTGATGGTGTGGACAGTTTTAACATGTTGGGTTGTAATTTCTTTCCTGCTGACAATCAAAAGATGCCTTCCAAATCTTGTGCACTTTCATGAAAAGAGGATTGCACTCTGTTTCACAGACATGAGCAAAGGAGACCTTGACAGCGGATGATACACTTTGAGGTTGCAGTGGTAGATGGCCTAACTGCCTTCCCCCAACAGATTCTGCCCTTAGACAGGGAGGTGGCCTTGGGAAAGGATCTCAGACAGGCTGTGTCTTCAGTGGTGAGAGACAAAGAGCTGAGGAGTAGTCCAGCAGCATTCCTTTTCTCTGGGTGAAGGACAGGGCTCTGGATAGACTATGGAAACAAGAATCCAGGAGTGTCTGGTCATTGTAGTCAGGTGCATGAGTTGACAGTCCCTATTTCTCCAGGGGTCAAGCTGAAACAGGCAGGAACTTTCATGTCCTGGTCCACAAGATGTTTCTGCACCACTGAATATCATCATCTCTCTTTGGCTTCTGGAGGGTGGCAGAACTGTCTGCATTTTCATCTGTGAATGTCAAGGTTGAACGGGATGGGCACACAGATCCTTCTCAGGAGAAGTAAGAACACAACTGAGGCACTTGTAGTCCCATGCAGGAAGGGATGGCATATGTGGCAGTGTGGCACAGCATGGTGGTTTCTTTGCTTGATGCCTTGACCTCTGCAGAGTTCAGCTTTCTTTCCTGCCAAGAGCTGAGGTTTCTTAGGGAATGCAGGACTTTGAATTCCAAGAGAGCCTGGCAGATGTGGCATACACAAGCCTCAGGTACGGATGGGGACATCGCAGATGCAGGCTCACACTGGCTAGGTTTCAACCCCTCTGGACCCATCCTCAGGTTGCCACCTGCAGATCCCTTGATATGAAGGCCTTTCAGTGGCAGAGCCTGTGTGCTCTGTGGCCCAATGAGGTGTCTCATTCCCCAAGCAATTCCCACCCTCAACAGTATGACAATGGAGACCATGTATAGTGACTTGTGTAGGGTTTGTCTCTCCAGATCTCATGCCAATGATTTTACTCTGATATTAATGGTAGACTGATGAATTGTGATCACTTGGTCTAATGATGGCTTCTGAAACGTGAGGTAGTCAGGTGGCCTTTAGGACATCAGGAGTGTTTCTTTGGAGAGGTCTGATGGTTGGAATTCAGTTCTACAGAGGGTCTCTCTGCTTCACCCTGTTTGTGACTGCACACCTGTCATACCAAATCAAGTAGATGCTCAACACTTTGACATCTGAATCCTGTTTCTCAGTCTCTAGGCTTAACTTAGTAGGCTTTGAACCTGAGGCCAGCATTCTGACATGTAGTCCAGGCAACATGAAGGGATCAGACCTGGGGGCTGTCTTTGCCTGTCATGCTCAATATAGGTCACAGCCCAGAGGCTGCTAGGCCCATGATGTCATGGTTAGCACACAGACATGAACCTCAACCTTGATATGGACACAATGACAGGGATGCTTGTCAGGTTTAGGCCTGTTTCTCTACCTGGACCCCTTCCCACTGTTTCTGAACCAAACAACACTAGGAATTCAAGGTAGCTAGGAGCTGCCTGCCCTTGGACATTTGGGTAGTTGGAACAAATGCTCATTGGCACTCAGGTAAATATCTCCACCTGATGTTTAAATGAACCATGTGAAGAAAATTCTGCCTTATCCCATGCTTATATAGACATGGATATTAGAGAGGCTTTTTATGGAAGCATTATAAATTGGGAATGAAAGCAGTGTGTGCATTTGGTAGAACTGAGCAGGGGAATAAAGGCACAGTCTACTGAAATACCTAGTAGAGTGCTTTACAGGAGACACAGATGCTCTGATATGTTAGCTAGTTGTGTAATATCTCCTGTTACTACACTGCAACTCATGGCCCAGATGATGCAAAATATGAGAACTAATTAGAAGTCACACTGATTAGGAGTTCAAGAAGTACCAGCAATGTTTACTAAGGAAATGTTGCACCCTTGTCCTTTGAATCACAGTAGCCCTAGCCAAATGCCAGTGTTTGGAGGATGTGTTATAATATTGATGAGAGCTGTCTATGAACAAGTGTTGAAACTGAGTAGTGTGCTCAAGAAATTCATCTTGTGATGCATTGTTTCTTGTCCTTTTGGCTAAGATCAAGTGTAGCATCTTAGGATGTTCCCTACTTTTCTATGTATGACATTTTGTAAAATTAAAAGTTGTGATGATAAGCCTGAAGAATCAAATGCTACCAAGTTCAGTCAGATGAGGCCAATGAGAAAAGAAAATTGAGTGGACTTTTAAATGCACAGGCAATATTCAGTTCCATTTCAGTGTTGCTGGATGGTATTGTTGGGCCAGAAATGCTAAGTTTTAAATTCTTTTCAAGATTGATCTAAATCAACGTGTTTATATGAAGGCTCTAGTTCTTTGATTGATGGAAAGTGACTGGGGGGTTTGTATTAGAAAGCGTGATGTATCATTTAGAGACACAGAAAGTTATGATTATGGTGATTAGATCATTGGATGCTTATTAAGTTCCTGTGATCCACCCCTAAACCCAGAATTCTGTACAATAAAGGAAAAATAACTCTCATATGTTGATTTTTTCCTGCTTGGATGACTTTCATTCGCTGAGGTTTTTTTTTTTTTTTTTTTTCATTTAAAAAAATTCACCCTGAATGCACTGATTAAGAAACCCATTAGGCTGCTTTAGCCATAATTACTTGTAGTCCTGACATTTATTGTGAGATATTATATATAGTGTTGCCATTCTGTCTTACATCTATTGAGTTCAATCTGCCCTTGCTGTATTCAAATTCAATTCAATCTATAACCTCCACTGTAAACCACAACGCAACAGTTCTTATGTATATCTCAGCAGTTACATAAGACTTTATAAACAAACATATTTATTCTTATTTGAAAGGCAAAGTTAGGAAGAGAAAGAGTGAGAGTGAGAATGAGAGAGACATTAATCTTCCATGTGCTGGTTCACTTCCCAAATGGTTGCATGATTGGAGCTAAGCCAATCTGTAGCCAGAAGCCTCTTCCAGATGCCCCATCTGAGTGCAGGGACCCAAGGACTTTGACAGACTTCTTAGCTTTCCCAGACCATAGTAGGGGCCTGGACTAAAAGTGAAACGTTTTTACATAAACCACTGCCCACAATAGGATGCTGGTGCCATATGCACAGGTTTAATCTACTATGCCACAATTTTTCAATAAAATCTCCCCAAGTAGACTGCATTAAGATCTCTCCATTCAAAAACAAAGAAAACAAATTTATTTACAGATAAAACTGGTAAATATTCCCATAGATATACAGCAATGAAGGATGACTGAAGACTGAAGTAAAATTTGTTGAACACCCTAGATTGCCACTGTATAAATACTTTGAAGCATCATACCTACAATTTGTATTAATAAAAAGATGGAAATGATAATGTGAATTTTTCAGTTAGTTTATTTGAAATCCCAAGATAGAACAACAGACAGAAATTCAATGATTTTCCATTTTCTGGTTTACTCCCCTGACACCCAGAATAGTCAGGTATGGCTGAGAGTAAAGTCAGGATCCTGGAATGCCATATGGAATTTTCAGGTGGAGGGGAAGCACTCAACTACTTAGTTCATCACTTACTGTCTTTTAGAATTTAAGCAGGAATATTGAATCAGAAGCAGAGACAGGTCCCCAAACCAGACACCCTGACATGGGATAACAGCATGCCAAACAGCATCTTAACTGCTACAGAAAATGCTACCACAGGACAATATTTAATTTCCTAAAATAAGCTTCTGAGTCTATAGGATGCATGGCTCATTATACTACCTTTCAGATTTTCTTAAGAATTCCACGAGTCAGCTGCTTACACTAAGAACAGCAGCAAAACGTGTCAGGACAGGTGTTACCAACAGCCTGATTTGTTATCCAGCAGCCTTTTTTCTTGGAAGTTTGAAATGTGTTGGTGCTCAACAGGCAGATTTTGAAGTCTTACCTCCAGAAAGTAGTAAAGGACACAGAGCAACACATGGGATGCACCCATTCCATTATCAGATTCCTTGTGTTTGAGTCCTTTTGTGGTAGCCAAGGCAATAGCAAATGGTGAAAGTCAAGTTGGGGCCCTTAAAATAATGACGTGTCCATAACTTGGCACTCGCCGTGACCACAAGTTCTAGGAGAGTCCCTTTCAAGAGTGAGAGTCTGTATCTCAAGAAAATATCTCATTCTGGGATGGGATCGTACTTTTTGTCTGGCAAAGCCTCTGAAAGTCACATCCTGTTTGATATAGGCCTCCCAGAGAATGAAGGGAGATTACAGACACAGTAACATCATTAACAGTCTTATTGTTTCTCATGTTGGTGCAGGTGGTCAACTTTCCCCTTATCCTCAGATTAGCATTCAGCTACAAAGTCTCCTCTGACAACCCAGCCAAAACACAGATCTTTTGTGCACTTATCACTGCCTTTACCAGCTGGTTGGCCATTTCAGAGCCTGAGTATTCCCATGCATCTGATAAGACTCCAAGGGCAACAATGACAGGAAAGAGTACCTAACCTTGAGAAGACAAAAAGAATTCCTGATAGTTCCCCCTTTGTCACATAATGCAGTGCCAAAGTTGGCATGGTTCATTGGATAGTTTTTTTATGCCCATGCCAATGTTAACTTAGTGGACTAGCTTTTCATGCCACTGTGAGCTTAAAGAGCCCTGACAGTGGCCCATTCAGGACTGTTCACCCTCTTCTACTTGCAGTGGTATGGGATAGTCCATTGGCTAGTGACTAAACTGCTGAGCTTCTACGAATTTGCCTCCAACTCATTTTTGGGATGCAGTCAGTCAACACTTTCTCCACTTTTGGCCCAGTGTCTTGCAAATGTCCACTAGGAGAGGGAGCAGAAAATAATTCAAGTACTCAGTTCCCTGAAACTCATAGTGGAGACTCAGAGTTGCAGGATCCTGATTTCAGCTTGTTCCAGTTTCAATAGTTTTGAGTATTTGGGGAGTGAATCAATGAGTGGTAGTCATTTGCCTCTCCATCTTTGCTCTCTGCTTCCCTTGCCCTCCCCCTCCATCTCTTTCTCTCTCTCTCTCTCTCTTTCTCCTACCTATATCTCTGCCTTGCAAAGTAAATAAACTATAGATGAATTTGTAACATACATTAAAGCTTAAGGAGTGGAGAGTGGAGGATGAGCATATAATAGAATAAAACTTACAAGAAAAAAATGACAGAATAAGAGCTTTCCAGGATTGTTAGTTTTGGCTTTCCATTTAATGCTACAGAGTCCAAGCCAAAAATGACCATGTCAGAAGCAACTGTAAATTTGCAGCTGCTGGCTGCTGACTGAATCTGACCAATTTTAAGTGACCAGACCACATTTTGATTAAACTGGTGAATTTGTGGCCACATAAGAAGGATAAAATTTTCATTAAAAATAATTATATTTCTGTCCAATCTTTGAAAACAAGAAAATCTTTATAAAAAATCTCAAGAGTGTCTCCATGGCCCCACATTCCCAACCTGGTTCCCAGAAACACAACTGAATACTAGCTTTGCCTTTTTGAGGACACACTCAGACCTCCACAGATGCGCCCCCCCCCCATGGTGTTTGATCCATTAGTTCTTGTTCAATATTTAAGATAGCCAATGTAATTCAATGGACTCCTTAAGAACATCTCCTAAATTCCCTCATATACCCAACAGGGAAATTCAGATATCACAGTATCTGATACATTATAAAATACTATTCAGACATAATAGAGAATGAAATCCTGTCTTTTGCAACAAAATGAGTACAACTGCATATCATTATACTTAATGAAACAAGCCACTCTCAAGTGCTATACTATTGTAATAATACGGGGGAAAACAGCAGGGAAGATGGGGATTGGAGGAGGTGAAAGGAGAAATCCTTGAACCTATGGAACTGTATCATAAAAAATTAAAAAGTTTTAAAAGTACATAGAAAATATGGATTATGAAAAAATCCTGCAGATTTAAAATGTTTTACACTAAAAATTGTTGATTGCAAAACAAAGAGACAAAAGCGTGTTTTCTCTGATATGTGACAACTGATATAGAATACAAAAAAAATGCACAGAAATGAAATGGCTATTTTGGATATGACCATCGTTTTAGCCCTTGTTTATACTTCTGTGGAATTGTGGCCTTTCTAGCTTTTATTTGTTGAATATTGTGATTAGTGGTGAATTAAGGCTACGGATAGAGTAAATTAAATTTAAATCTTTGCAAAAAGGACGAAGAGAGGGAGAGAAGGAATTTAGGGGGAAGCAGAACGACGAGTAAAATGCCATTGTATTCTTGGAATGTACCTAGAGAATACATAAAATCAATTCTCTAATAAACATTAAAGAAATAATAATCAAAATTAAAAATCATACTTCAAACATTTGTCTCTAAATGTTATAAATATTATAATGATAAATTACAATAATTCTGGTATTTATTAAAAAGTGAAAAGCAACATGAATTTATTGGAGTGACAAATACTACACACTCTTAGACTTTAAGAAGCATTATAATTCCATACTATCTTTCCAGAATTTTTCATTAATTATATTACTACAAAGGTTTCACATTAAACTCACCATATTCTCAATAAAAAAGAAAACCTATTGCTGAATTTTTCTCTTTTTAAAAAAGATTTATTTCTTTTTATTGCAAAGGCAGATATACAGAGATGAGGACAGACAGAGAGGAAGATCTTCTGTCTGATGATTTAATCCCCAAGTGACCGCAACTGCTGGAACTGAGCCAATCTGAAGCCACGAGCCAGGAGCTTCTTCCGGGTCTCCCATGAGGGTGCAGGGTCCCAAAGCTTTGGGCCGTCCTCTGCTGCTTTCCCAGGCCACAAGCAGGCCACCATCTGTTTCTCCCCAGTGGGAAACTGGAACCCAAGTACTCAAGCCATAATTTGTGACTTCCCAGGCCCATGTCCAGGGAGATAAATGATAAGGGAAAACACCAGATCTTGAGCTTCCACTTGATAACGGGTGCAAACGTCACTTATATTGGCTTCACAAGCTGCATCATAGGGTCCACTGCGCTTTGACTCCGTAAGTTTTCTCCTGGATGAATCCACCATCCTGTTTATGATTTCCTTTAAGCTCCTGAGAAATTCAGACAAATTCACAGAATTGTATTTGAACCATTCCTGTATTATACACAATCCTGTAGGATGTTACTTCAAAAAATAATAGAAAATGGGCCCGGCAGCGTAGCCTAGCGGCTAACGTCCTCGCCTTGAACGCACCGGGATCTCATATGGACACCAGTTCTAATCCCGGCAGCTCCACTTCCCATCCAGCTCCCTGCTTGTGGCCTGGGAAAGCAGTCGAGGATGGCCCAAAGATTTGGGACCCTGCACCCGTGTGGGAGACCCGGAAGAGGCTCCTGGCTTCGGATTGGCTTTGCTCCAGCCGTTGCGGTCGCTTGGGGAGTGAAACATCGGACAGAAGATCTTCTCTCTGTCTCTCCTCTCTGTATATCTGACTTTCCAATAAAAATAAAATAAATCTTTAAAAAAAAAAGAAAAGAAAAAAGAAAAATGCTGACAAATACAAAATATTGCTAAGATGACACTGTTAGAAAACTGAAGTTGTAATACCCACAATATTTAGAAACATACCTTTTATTATTAAACTTTTATTTTAAATGATAGTTGATCAGGGTAAGAAGGATTGAGGGTCAGGGAAAAGTGGGTGTGATCATTGTTTCCAAGTTTTCCATTTCTTTTTCCTGTATCTGGGGGCAGGGTGGAGACCAGGGGAGAAGCCACACCCAGCCTCCCAACCATCCCAGCACCTGGGAATAGGGAGCGGCCACCCAATAGCAACCTAGGGTCCTGATGTATCACACGCGCAAAGGGTTCTGCCCAGGTGGTTTTGATAGTTCTGAAATGTTGTCAATCTTGCCCATCCAAAGAAGAGCGAACACTTTTAATATCTGTTGGCTGACAGAGTCCACCATAGAGTCTCCTCCCAGATATTTGATGTCATCTTGGGCCGGGGTAGTTGTCCAATCTGTTCTATTTTCCTTCCTCTGCTATACTAACAGATGTCTTCTACAAATCCCAATGTGCTGCCATATCCTCTATGTGGATATGGGCCAGCCATCCACTACTCCGTCTTTTCCCCTGAGGAGGATGAGCTCTCACAGATGGGCCCAAGGACCTGACCCTGGCAACCCAGACCCACAGGACCACCCGCCCCTGGGGCTCACAGACCCAGCACCCACTATGCAGGTGGGCCCAAGGATCCAGATCAGGAGACCCGGACCCCGCCGGACCTCCTACCCCAGGGCCTTACGGACCCGGTACGAAAAACTTCTATAAAAGCAAAAGATACACTGTGCTAAAAATTACAGGTCCTCAATTCAAACCAGCTTTTTGCAAACTAGCATGCTTTGGTGTTAGTAGCTATGTAAATAACTATTATACTACAATCATAAATACATGAGCTAGAATTGTACATACAGACTAGATAATACATAAACTAGATCATAAACATACCATTTAGTCTCCTGTGTGCTCAGAGCGTCTGGGTTACATGCCTGGGGCCTTCTGATTTCAGAAGGCCAATCTTTAAGTTCCATAATGAGACATTCAAATGAGTGCAAAAGAAGACTCTTTGGGGGAAAACAAAATACAGAATCTGCTCATCTGAATGCCTTTGCTAGGCAACCTGTATTGCTACTTTTAGACTTGTATTCCCAACCGAACATATGTTAATGGTAACAATACTGAAAATCACTAATCAGAAAAAATTGATGTGTTAATGCTCTGCTACAGCAAATGAACCTAGAAACTCAAAGCAGAATTGAGTTTTCAACACTCTGGGAAGGATCTACCATATAACCCAGCCTTCTACCCTGGGAATTTACCCAAATGAGATGAAATCATCATATGAGAATTACTGAAGCTGAATTCAAAATAACTAAGATATGGAATCCATGGAGATGTCCAACAATGGATGACAATATCAAGAAACTTTTGCTTATATGTACACAATGGAATACTACACAGCCAAAAAAATAAAAGTCTGTCCTTTCCAATTAAATGGCTGGAATTAGGAACCACTGTGCTTAGTGAAAAGTAGTCGTTAATTATATACCCAAGAATTAGCAAGTTTGTTTTGTTTTGATTCTTTTTCTGCTATCATAATTTCCTACTTGCTAGTCCCTGTATCTTTACCTAATGGAATGCGAATCCTATGATTTAAAAAAATTAAGGCTAAATCAGAGAAAAAATGATCACAGTTATATTTTTTCTCTAAAAAAAACTAAGCATTGTATTTAAACTTTAGCATCAGGGCCAGTGTGGTAGCTCAACATATTAATCCTCCACCTTCAAGTACCAGAATACACCATGGTATACTATTGAGCCAGAAAAAAATGACACCCTGTCTTTTGCAACAAAAGGTATCCAACAGGAAACGATAACACTTAGTGAAATAAAACAGTCTCAATGACAAATGTCATGTTTTCTGTGATCCGTGGTAACTAATTCACAAAGTACAAAAGAGTACTCTATAGGAGCAACATTTTTTTTTTCATCTCTTTAGATGCTGAATTCTTTAAAGCACTGTTGGGCCCGGTGCAGTAGCCTAGCAGCTAAAGTCCTTACCTTGCATGTGCCAGGATCCCATATGAACACCAGTTCATGTCCTAGCTGCCCTGTTTTTCCTTCAGCTCCCTGTTTGTGGCTTGGGAAAGCAGTCCAGGATGGCCCAAAGCCTTGGGACCCTGCACTCATGTGGGAGACCTGGAGGAAGTTTCTGGCTCCTGGCTTCGGATCGGCTCAGCTCTGGCCTTTGCTGCCACTTGGGCAGTGAATCAGCAGATGGAAGATCTCCCTCTCTGACTCTCCTCCTCTCAGTAGATCTGCCTTTCCAATAAAAAACTTTTTTTTTTTTAAAAAAAGAAGAAGTGTTAAGCCTGGGATGCAGAAGTGAATTGAAAGAATGCCATCGTAAAAATTTCAAAAACAAAATGGGGTGGGGGCAACAGAAGGATGGACAGGGAATATGAGCAGGGGGAGGTTCCGAAGGGGAAGCATTATTATGCTAAAAAGACTGTACTGTGAGATTCATAAACTGTGCTTACTTTAAACAGAATCATATATATGTGTATGTATGTACATATATGTATATATATGTGTGTCTATCTGTATAAAGTAAGCACAGTTCATGAATATATACACCAAAAAAACACAAAACAAAACGAAGAAGGAAGACAGACTTACAGCTGAGAGAAGACAAGTAGAAGAAAAGATAAGGGAAGGGAAGTGAGGATGAGCAGGAATGTGGGAAAGGAAAATTTAAGAGGATCAGAATGGCAGAAAGGTAGCCCAGGAGGAATATAATTCAAGATCTAGGCTACAGTGTGGTAGGACAGAGTCCTGACTATAGAACCACTGCTTTTCTCTCACTCTTTGAGAAACTGAAACTGTCCCCAGGGCCTCTAAGGCTGATTTCAAAGCAAGTATTCTAATTGTTTCTAACATACAGCTTCAATTCTGCAATGAAGAGGCAGACTCTGTGAGTTTTTTTGAAAGCAAATTCAAGTATATGCTGTCTACAGAAAGTCATTTTGATTCAAACACACAAATAGATTCAACGTGACAGAAGATGACATATTTATGTCATATTGAAAAATCCAGCTCATGTTGCCACACTAAGATCATGTAATGGATGCCTTACCCAGAAAATATTACAGGACATAAACCAGGACATTATATACTGATAATTATATATATATATATATATATATATATATATATATATATATATATATATAAGGGAAATCAGTGTGGGCAGGGGAATTGGGGGAGAGGGGAAATCCCTGAGCCTATGGAACAGTATCATAAAATAAATAAATAATTCTTTTTTTTTTAAAAAGAAGATAAAATATTCAGTGAGCATTTGGTTTGTTGGTTAGTACATCTGTTAGGATGCCTGTACGTGGGCTCCACTCATAGCTTTGGCTATTGATAGGTGTTCCTGATGATGCCTATCATAGAAATCAGCAATGTGATGGCACAAAAAGGGTCCCTCCCAGCAATGTGAGAGATTTGCATGGAGTTGCATGTTCCTGCCTTGGGGTTTGCTTAGAGCTGGCTGTTGCGAACTTCTGAAGAGTGAAGAGCAGCTTTCTATGCTTCCAACCTAGTTCGCTGCTAACACAACTAGGGAGTAGCAAATGATGGTTGAAATTTCCAAGTTCCTCCTGCCATTGAAAGACTCCGATGAAACTTTTGGTATCTCGATTTGGCCTACTTCTTTACAGGCCATTGAGCTTATTCTGGGAGTGAACCAGTAAATGGAATCACATGCGAACACTCTGTCTCTCTTCCTCCCTTCTTCCCTCCCTCCTCCTCCCTCAATCCTTCTCGCTATAGTCTCTTTCTCTCTTTTCCTTTTTCTGCATCACTCTGCTTTTTTTTTTTTAAGATTTATTTATTTCCATTGGAAAGTCAGATATACAGAGAGGAGGAGAAACAGAGAGGAAGATCTTCCATTCGATGGTTCACTCCCCAAGTGAGCCACAACGGCTGGTGCTACGCCAATCCGAAGCCGGGAACCTGGAACCTCTTCTGGGTCTCCCACGCGGGTGCAGGATCCCAACGCATTGGGCCGTCCTCAACTGCCTTCCCAGGCCACAAGCAGGGAGCTGGATGGGAAGAGGGGCTGCCGGATTAGAATCAATGTCCACATGGGATCCCGGGCATTCAAGGTGAGGACTTTAACCCACTACGCTATTGCACTGGGCTCCACTCTGCCCTTTGAAATAAAAAGTTTTTTTTTTCTTAATTACTGACAAGAAAACTTATTTTAAAAATAGCATAAATTTCAAACTCTTCTAGATTAACAAAAAGACACTCAGAACCCCAAATCAGAAATTAAAAAGAAAATAGTGCCACAGAATTGACAGAAATCAACAGAATTGTAAGGGAATTTTATCAACATTGAACTCCAACAAATTAGATAACAAATGTTTGGGATAAATTTCTATAAACCCAGAAACTATTAAGACTATCCAAACTAAAATAAAACAATTCCGCATACACATGGAACAAACATAACTTGTGACTTTTGCTGAAGGGCTATACCATTGTAATAATATGGTGGGAAATAGTAGGGGAAAGTGTGGGAGGGAGGAAGGGGAGGTGGAGGAGGGAGTCTTATACCTACAAAACCATATCGTGGAAAATAATAATAACATTAAATAATTATATTTTAAAAAGAACAAACATGATAGTTGACAATGATGTTAGGTTCATTTGAATGTTAAGTGTACCGCACCAAAGCCAAGACACAAATTTAAAAAGGTTGAGATCTTTTCTTGTAGAAAGAAGCAAATCTTCCTTCCTACCACCAGGGGTCGACAGAGAAAGGGATGTAGATCAGTCGGGAATTCTGTTCTCACAGTGCAATCTGATTGCCGCACAGAGAACCTGCTGGAGACTTGGTTGCGGTGTATCCCAGCTGCAGCCACCATACAACAATCAGCAAAGGAAAAGCTATTGTATGAACTGGAAAAATACTCACTTTTAAAATTTGGTTTCATAAAATTGATTATTTCAGGAATTTCAACAACTGAAAATAAAGCTTAAGTGCAGAAACTGAGCAATTATTTCATCAGATGTACTTTTATGATTCTTGGGATTTATTGTTTCTGCTACTGTTGTTGAATATCCGTGGCTTTCTCATCTCTCACATCACTCAAGAGTACTATGTCATTGTAAATATACCAGGATGGGGCTCCTTGTCTATCTCTCTTGTGAGGAGGTAATAAGGGAATTAACAGGCAGAAAGATAGGAAAAATAATGGGTTCTAAGAAAGGGAACACTTCTGTGTCCTTAAAATAACTATAAAAAATTCAAGCTCTGGTGTCAGATTGATCACAGTTATTTGTAGTTGGTCAGAAACCTTTTCAACTGTAACATCTTGGAAGTAGTCAGCAAGATAACTTCTTTCAATTGTTTCTGGTCAGCAAGATGATATTCTCAACTGATCAAAGACCATGACCTCAACTGCAAGATAACCTCACAGAACTCATGACCACTTTCTGAGATGTATTCGTGATAAACATTTCTCACATAACCGGAAATCAGACCCTGTGAAACAAACGAATGCAAAGAAAAAAATAAATAAATAAAAGGCACACATAATTCTACTTTCAAAATTTATCAGTGGTAAGCATTCCCTCATCCAGAACCTTTCTGGAACCTATCCGTGGGTCCCCTTCCATTTAGCAGGAGTCTTTGTTCTTCAATAAAAATTTTAATTTGTTTTTGTTCACTCTCTTTGTCTTCTAGGAGACAAAAGATCAACTCAAACTCCTGCAACTATTTTTAAAAACGATTTTATTTATTTTTATTGTACAGTCAGATATACAAAGAGGAGGAGAGACAGAGAGGAAAATCATCTGTCCGTTGATTCACCCCCCCAAGTGGCCAGGAGCCTCCTCTGGGTCTCCCATGTGGGTGCAGGGTCCCAAGGCTTTGGGCCATCCTCGACTGTTTTCCCAGACCACAGGCAGGGAGCTGTATGGGAAGTGGGCCTGCCGGGATTAGAACCTGCACCCATATGGGACCCTGCCCGTGCAAGGCGAGGGCTTTAGCCCCTAGGCTGCTGTGCCAGGCTCTCCTGCAACAATTTAATTACATAAATCTAACCTTTGAGATTTTTTTTTTTTTAAAGATTTATTCATTTTATTACAGCCAGATATACACAGAGGAGGAGAGACAGAGAGGAAGATCCTCCGTCCGATGATTCACTCCCCAAGTGAGCCGCAACGGGCCGGTGCGCGCCGATCCGATGCCGGGAACCTGGAACCTCTTCCAGGTCTCCCACGCGGGTGCAGTGTCCCAATGCATTGGGCCGTCCTCAACTGCTTTCCCAGGCCACAAGCAGGGAGCTGGACGGGAAGTGGAGCTGCCGGGACTAGAACCGGTGCCCATATGGGATCCCGGGGCTTTCAAGGCGAGGACTTTAGCCGCTAGACCACGCCGCCGGGCCAAACCTTTGAGATTTTAACTAGAAATTGTTCAAGGACATGCTATGAACTAACGAAAAGCTGCAGATTGGTGAAAATTGCTGAGGGTTTTACAAAAAACACACACAGGTAATGTTTAAGAACATAAGGGTTCTGCTGTCAGTGAACTCGTCTCCTGGAACCATCACCATGGAATGAGGATGGCACCAAATTCATTTGATGGAGAAATAGTAATTCAGTCTATAGCTCTGAGGGGATCAGCATTTGGAAGCAGTCTAACACATTTGTGACTTTGCAATTTCTAGAAACATATGTTTCCCCATGGGACACTTGTTTATGATTATTAAAATATTCAGCTTCTCTATATTACACAGAAACAAGATGGCAAACAGAATACATGAACAATAAATATATTCAGTAATTAGTTTTGTAGCAGTTAATCTGACCTAGAAAGTATCTAGACTTTTATTTCAGGCAGACATAATATTAAACAAAGGGAACCTTCATTTTAAATAATTTCCTAGTAATTATTTTCACAGCATGTGCATGTTAGGTAAGCAGCACAAAAGCAGAAACCTAACTAGTTTCAGCATAAAAGTTGGAGATTCAATGTAACACTTGATGCACAGGAGGTAAAGGATACCACATACTTCACTTTTACTTCATCTTTACTTTTCCATGTGACCTTAGATTGTGTTTTATGGTTTCTCTAACCCTAAATTTCCACTAGACACAATAGTGGCTTATTGAACAAGTAAAGGCATGTTAAATGAAAACATGTGCTCATGTTGTACTTAAAGCTGAAAATTCAGAAGGCAGAGCTGCTTTTATTAAGCCTATAATGTTAACCTTCCTTATTTATCAAAGATTTATCTAACACATGTATATGTAAAAGGCATTTTGGGGGGCCAGCATGGTGGCACAGCAGGTTAACCTGTAGCTCTGCAACACCAACATCCCATATGGGCATTAGTTCATGTCCTGGCTGCTCTACTTCCAATCCAGCTCTCTGTTTATGGCCTGGAAAAGTGACAGAGGATGGCCTAAGTCCTTGGGACCCAGCACCCACATGGCAGACCCAGAAGCTCCTGGCTCCTGGCTTTAGATCAGCTCAGCTCTAGCAGTCACAACCATTCAGGGGGTGAAAGCAATAGATGGAGGACCTTCTCTATGTCTTTCCTTCTGTTTCTGTAAAATTTACCTTTAAAATAAAAACAAATCTTAAAAGAAAACCATTTCTATTTATGCATTTCTGGGAGTTACACAAATTAGAAACACATATATAAATATATATGCATATATTTAGAGAATTACATATTTAAATATACATATACTTATTTACTAAGGTAATCTGAATGGAATTTTTCTACTTCATCCAGATGTGGAAAAATCACATATATATCACATATACTCATATGAACATAGAGACAGGTCCAGAGATCTTACAGCTTTCACTCTGTAACATTAGCCATACATCAGCTATACATATGTCAGCTGGTAGAATGTCTCCAAAATGCATTAGTGTTGAACAAATATTCAGTTTATTTTCAAAAAGCTTTTTCTGCTTGAGCCTCAGGTTGTTCCTTTGGGGGATCTGAGTACTTTGAGAGCCTAGTCATAGCTGGGGATGTAAAGTTAATGTGACTGAAGACAGCTGACTGACTGAATTGGCAGCGTGTACCCAGGGGTGCAAGGAGCAATGGTCCAGAGGAGAAGTATTAGAGCTTTCAAGGCAACTGAAGAGAGAACTAAAGATGACAGGAAGAGGAAGGAAAAAGCTAGTGGGAAGAGACAGGCATTAGTTTAGTTTATTAGGGTATATCTTATTAAAAGGTAGACTGGTTGATTGATTGGCAGTGACAGAGACACATACATACAGACAGATACCTTCCATCCGCTGCTCATTGTAAACAGCTACAAGAACCAGTTCCAGGCCAGCCTCAAACCTCAAGTCTGGAAATCCATGCAATTCTCCCACATGAGTGGCAAAGTCTAGATACTCAGGCCATCTTCCACTGTTCCATTGCAAAACAGAAGAAAATGAGGAACACAGAAGATCCACAAAAGTCAAAGAAGAAAAACTCCAGCCCTGAGAACCATGGAAGAATCCCTACTCAAAATGAAAAGCCAGGAAAAAGACTTTCCAGTCAAGGAAGTATCTTACAAACAAAGCCCAGGACGCTTAGGGAGCTCCAGACAAGGCACTCAGAATCCTAGCTAGTGTAAACAGAAGTGTATCTGGGGCAAAGCATCAGGAGTCTGGTCCACCAATAAGTTCCAAATCCATTGGTAAGGTGTGAAGAAAAGGAACTGCCCTGGGTAGTTAGGAGACAGGAGACAGGTGCAGGAGTGCAGTGATGAATCTGATATTGTACAAGTCATGGTCCCATGGCTGTCAAATTAAAAAATATATACATATATACTTGTTTAATATAGTTGTTATAATTTTATTTAAAGGCAAACTAAAATAGGTAAAGAGACCACTGTAGCGTGCTCTTACAGTGAAGATTAGAGATGGAATTTATTGTGAATATAGCAATGGTCAGGTTGAACTGAATAACCACACAACAAGAATACACACATTTACTCAGAGGATACATTCAGACTACTGATGATTCTTGCTAATGCAGCCTAACAGGCTCCTTGACGAATGCAGACCAAGATGATCAGAAATTACTGGAGAGAGAGGAAGCTGAGGGATCAGATCAGATAGCAAGAACGATCAGACATGGAAGATAGATTACAATTTAACAGAATTCCTATTAAAATTAGGCAATACATAGAAAAAAAAGACATCCAGAAGTCTAGACCAAGCAGAAAAAAAAAGCGGTTGAGTGAGAGCTATCGTTATCAACACTGCTATTTTGCAATAAATAAAATAGGGGTCCCCCTTGCAGGAGTTCAGTCTAGTGGAAAATGAAGACATGCTCTTATTGATAGATTAATAAAGTGAATTCCAGTGACTGTGATAGGCTTGTCATGTGGATTCCACTAGTGTGGAAGGGTGAGAACAGCAACCAGGCCATTCCATGAAGAGAGCTGAGGAAAACTGAGTGTGGCAGATGCCTATGCAGTTGCTTCAGGCAGAATGAAGCTGGAAGGAAAACGGGTGCAAGGCAGGCAGGGAGTGGCAACATGAAAAGCGGTTTTCTGGAAAGCAGAGGCCCCACTGGCAGAAGAGCTCGCTCACTACTGTTTTAGGCTGTCTTTCTCTGCATTCTGGCTTCTGCAGCCTTAGTCAAGGTCACTGGCTGACGGTTGAGTTTATACTGGTTCCCAGACCAAAAGTGGGAGTCTGAACAAAACTGGTGGCTTATGGGCAGTGGGCAGATCTGATGGGCTTAGGCATCCTTGTTCAACCTTGTTCCTAGGCCTCTGAGATGGCACAGTCACTGCTGCTGCTGAACAAGGGGACCTCTAAAAAGCAGCCCAGACGGGGCTTCATGTGGTTGTCACACAATAGTCCAAGGCTAAGGCAACCTAGGACACAATTCCAGATACACTGACAGACTTTCTCACACCTGGAGTAGACTTCTGTCGACGGATGAGAGCAAGAGATCAGTAGAAGCAAGCCTACTGGGCAATCTTCTATGGCTTTGACTCCTACCACCTACAAGTGATGGCAGTCTTAGCTGAACAGGAGACCTTGTCTGTGCCTCATTCTGGAAAGCCTGAAGGAAAAGGCACAGGCCACAGAGCAACTCTTCAGCAGCACAGTCAACTCCACTTGATTTTCAATGTGTGTTTACATTCTCTACTATATAGCATGGGTTATATACTGCAACAGGATTATGTACCTGAATATATTTATAGATATATATATATGAGAGTATTTAAAAACACTAGCAAATTAAATTAAAATACAAGTTTACTTGCTATAAAATTGTGAAATGTATACATAAGGGTTTTTCTTTTTTGGTCATTTATTTAAAAAGTTTAATGAATTACCGAGAGGTAATAGAGGTAAAGTACAACTGTGAAATTTAAGGGGCGTATTTTCTTCAATAGCAAACAAGTCTAGAAAACAAAATATTACAGGATGAATAAGGGAATTATAAACAAAAGTTTTATAGAAAAGCTAGTGACTGGTTACAAAACCCAAATATTTAATTCAAAAAATTCATACATATATAATCCAGTTCCATCCTAAATTAACATGTGCCTAGGATTATATCTGGATGGAGTTCCTGATTTCTAGCTTCATGATGGCCCCATCTTATCTGTTGCAATCATTTGGAGAGGGAGAGCGAGAGAGGGCAGGCTGGCTCCCTACAGAAGGTTTTTCATCAGATGCATGTCCCATGAGCTTTTTAAAGACACTATAATGCACAGATTTAAATATAAATATAAATATAAATATAAATATAAATATAAATATAAATATAAATATAAATAAATATATATAAGACTAAGAATAAACTTACTTTGCATGGAAGTGTCATACCACAAACTGTGGCTCCACCCTCAGTAAGCCTAGCACCTAGTCAGAGCCTACTACTTCTCTCCAGTGGTGATGCAAGCTCCAAGAAAAGGTTTGGGGTTGGTTTTTTACCCAGAAAAGCTTGAAGTAAAAGAGTTCAGACCTGTGTCTATATCTGGATTGCAGCTATGGTAGATTTGTGGGGTGCCATTTCCCACCCCATAATAAGCACAATTCCCAGTACTCTGCCCCACCCCCATTTCCATGCAGGGAACTCACAGAGATGGCCAACTGCATTTCAGATTCTCATGAGAATCTGGAAGATACTGTGACTCGAAGAATGTTAAAGGAGCTGAAATGGTGAACCTGTCCAAAACCAATCATCATCACCAATCCTGCAAGGAAGACTACATCTTTTATGCTTGAAAATGACAATGTATATCATTGGTCTTCCTCCTGCTTGGCACCTCAAGATATCCCAGTCCTAGAACTGCTGCAAGTGAAGTGGCAGGTGCTTTCAAATTACCCTACCTTACTTTTTTTTTTTTTTTTTACTGCCTCTACTCCTCCAACTCCTAATGTAGTAAATAACATTCAGTGGAATCTTGCTCTATGTGAGCTCTTACTCTGAGCACTTCGTGTCCATCAATTAATTATACCATCAAATTAATCACAGGAAGCAATTAACAGTACACAAGAGATTCAGAGAGGTGAAAAGATCTGCTGAAGGCAGTATGTGGCTGACCTAGAAGTAAAATCCCTTCTGTGTAAGTCTGGAGTTTTTTTCTTCTACTTAGCCACATCACCTCTTATATTTACCCTGCCCTTCTCCAGTCCCTTATCTCACCAAATCATGTCAGCATGCACTTTCCACACTCACGTTCTTGATCTATGTGGTATCCGATAGGCAGGGGTCTCAGCATTTCTTCCTGGATGAAGAACAAACAAAACACTTTACTTTCTTTGTTGGAATGGAGTCCAATCATCTTAAAGCAAGAATACATCCCATACACCAAAGCATGCTGTTTAAATGCAGGGTAACTCAGACTTTTGGAAACTCATGCACTAAAAAATTAAAGTAAAACTGGGTTCTCATGTCGGGTCATAGTTTTAGCATTTCACCAGCTGAGACTTCAAAAAAACATCACTTACAACAATACTGACTGCACTACTAGTTGAACCTCTTCAGAGAGGTTATACAATTTCCCTTGCAGGATTTTCTATGAATTTACATAAATATGTTAATCTTCATAAAACCCTTACTCAGGATATATTACCATCCTTGTTTTATAGCAGAAGAACCGCAGAAGGCGCTGCTCCCAAATCTATACCAATAACTGTGAAACTGTGCTCTGATTCCAAATGCCTTCCCACAAGACATCTTTGAATACAAGGACATTAAAAGAGGCCTGATTTCAGACCTGTGGAATCGCTCAGTAAAAGCACAGGCACTGAAGCCACTGGATTTAATACTTGTGCACATTATATAACACTAATTCTTCGTGAGTATGTTCATGTGTCATACGAAAATACATGTTTCCTCTGAGCATTATGGGAGGATTTGACTTTATACATATTGAACACCCAGCTAATGAACTGTCTGGCACAGCTCAAAGTTTTAACATTTACCAGCTGAGGAACTTTCACTGATAATCCCTCCTGACACAAACCTGTAAGTTTAATGCCTGCTGGGATGAGACCAAGAATGTGTAACACAGGCTGGTTTTGTTATTGAAGCCATTTCCAAGATTGTCCATACCCCATCTTCTCTCACCCATTCTATCGCTTTCTGGAAGTACTGGGGAACAGGAACAAGGGGAATCCACTGGGAGGGCATCACAAAGTAATTTCCCCTATAGTGTAAAAGGGTACAATTTTGCCATCTTCCCTTTCCTGTTCCAGCAAGGGACTCCCTGGGGAAATTTTAAAGCTTGAATCTTCATAGACAAAGACTTAGTGATTTTTCTGTAATGTAATCAATCCAGTTTCTCAAAACCAAAGTGCTAGAATAACCTAGTAAAATGCTAAGTTCTCTTCAAGATAAAGTTGCTCTCTGTATAACTGAATGCCCACTAAAACACCAATTTACTCAACTCTACCCTGTTTTCTTGTGCTTATAGAATGCACATAACTGAAATTTGCTCTGTTACTCAGCTCTACAAATCAACTAAATTTCTGAACCAATACGAACTGCTCCGTCTCCCTCTTCACCTTCCGTGTGTCACCAACTGGGGATTGACAGCCCACACAACATTCCCCTCCCACCGTGGAGGCCCTGCTTCCCTATCCCCCACCCACAGTTGTAGGAACAAAACTAGGACGGATCCTCTCACTAATACTTTTGGATATTCTGGTTCCTAGACAAAATAAGATGTCACCTTGGGTTTGCAAACTGTTGCTGTGGCGAAGAAAGTGGGGTGCTCTAGCACACAGTTAATAACACATTTCCCTGGCTCCCGAGAAAGGCCATAGTGGGACAGCCCCAAACGTCGGTTACCATGGAAACATTTCCTGGTACAGCATTAAAATCTTCCCCAAGCCAGCATGTGTCAGCAGGTAAACAATCCTCTACGGAAACCAGTTTCTTCAGGCTTTCTAGTTCCACTTAGGGTTCCCCACCTCTTCACACCCACCTCTCCACTGCCAACTTACTACAATGGACTGGAAAGTGGTGTCCGCCTAAAAGTTCAAATGCCTTAAAGGAGGGAAAACATGCCACACAATAAAAAATTTTAAGGTGTATGTATTTATGTGAAAGATTCATTGAGAGGGAGAGAAAGGGGGGAGAGATAGAGGCAGGGGAGGGAGAGAAGAAAGGAAAGAGGGGGAGAGAGAGAGAGAGAGAGAGAAAGAGAGAGAGAGAGAGAGAGAGAGAGAGAGAGAGAGAGAAATATTCCTTCATTCGTTGATTCACTCCTTAAATGGCCACAGTGACTAGAGCTGAGACGATTCAAAGCCAGGAGGCAGGAACCTCCTCCAGGTTTTCCATGTGGGTTCAGGGACTTGGGCAACACATTACATGAAACGGACTTCACAGACATGAATGACACGTTCCATCCAGCAGCAGAAGAGAATACACATTCTTCTCAGGCACACAGGACCAGTAGCCAGCATATAATACAGGCTAGGGGACATCCTGCAGCTCTTTAAAAGAGACTGTGACAAAACAGTTGTGACCAGCACTGACTTGTTCCTTTCTGGCTCCATGTTCTAGCTGGTCCTGTCCACTTACGGTAACAATCAGCCTCCTGAGCGGCTCTTCTTCCTTCACACAAGTTAAACACATGGTCTTCCACAATGGCATGCATCTGTCCTTTAGTTCCAAAAGTGGCAAAATGTGACAAAGAATAATTTGAGATTAAATGGGAAACTTGAGATCTCTCTCGACTGGCTCATATGAGACCTCACCCTTTTCCAGCACTCTCCTCCTTTTCCTACTTTTAGTTCCTTCAAGGTTTCCTTCACTTCTGTCAGATCCTATGATAAGTCCCATTTTAATACCTTCTACCCTTCTAGGCACACCAGCCAGGCACCATCACTGCTATAACAGCCCCTCAACTCTCTGTAACATTAGACCCCTGTACTCATTAGAAGACACAATGGGACTTGGAGGCCTGAAAAATAATCACATGACACGGAAAACATTCACTGGAAATAAAATTATTTTTAATCCATTCAAATGATGGTTAGACTCAATACAGAAATCTTTGAAGTCAACCTAATCCCTCAACCAAAATTTAGCTCACTGACCTGGTGAGATCCCATGTCATATCAGAATAAAGGGATTATTTTTAACACTATTTTATTTATTTGAAATGGAGGGAGTAAGGAATGGAGACAGACAGACAGAAGTTCTTCAGTTATTCCACTCCCTAAATGGTCATAGCGGCTGAGGCTAGGTCAGGCCTAAACTAGGAACCAGGAGAAGTGATCCAAGAACTTGGGTCATCTTGTGTTGATTTCTCAGACATATTAACAGATTGCTGAATCTAGAATGAAGCATTCAGGATATCCAGCATTTCAACCAATGTCCATATGGGATGCCAGCCAGCATCACAATTGGCAGGTTAATCCATGAAGTCACAACACCAGCTCCAAGAAAGGAATTCTTTTTTTTTTTCTAGATTTTTTTAATTGTTATTGGAAAGCCAGATATACAGAGAGGAAGATCTTCCATCCGATGTTTCACTCCCCAAGTGAGCCGCAACAGGCTGGTACGTGCCAATCCGAAGCCGGGACCAGGAACCTCTTCCGGGTCTCCCACGCGGGTGCAGGGTCCCAAAGCTTTGGGCCGTCCTCGACTGCTTTCCCAGGCCACAAGCAGGGAGTTGGATGGGAAGTGGAGCTGCTGGGATTAGAACCGGCGCCCATATGGGATCCTGGGGCGTTCAAGGCGAGGACTTTAGTCGCTAGGCCACGCCGCCGGGCCCCAAGAAAGGAATTCTTAACAGCATCCTTCCCAGATATCAATGGAGTTTCACAGTTTGTTGGATGGGGGCCTCAACATGTTTCATCTTCCAGAAACACACTCCTGATCAAAAATTCAAGTGGGGTTAATACAAGAGCCTACTGCTGTATATAAACCAGGATTAAGCGTTTCTGTGTTTATCCCTGAGTAATGACTGAGATTTTCACAGCAAAAGTCTATAATGTCTATTTGTGACAGCCTCCATGCTCATACATCTGGATGTATAAAAACTCTCAAAGGGTTGTGAACACTGGAATGAAAACAAAAGTTCATTCTGGCACAAAATATTCAGAAATCCATGAAAACAAGCTAATAAAATTTTATAGACAATGCATACCATGAAAAAGGTACCAATGGATTTAAATATTTTCTGTATCATTATAGTTTGATTTTGTTCTTTTATGATCAGTATCACAATAGCTACAAAAAGTTTAGATATCTTGGAACAAATCTATCAATGACGTGAAAGATCTCTGCAACAAAAATTACAAGATATTAAAGAAAGTCAAAACATAAATAGAGGCATTTAAAAGGAAAACACAATAGAGGCAATATATTAAAAACCCATAGCCAGCATCATATTGAATGGAGAAATTTGGAGACATTGCCACCAAAATCCAGAATCAAACAAGATGCCCACTCTCACCACTGTTATCAACATAGTCCTAGAAGTTTTAGACAGAGCCATTAGGCAAGAAAAAGAAATCAAAGTTATACAAATTGAAAAGAAGAAAGTCAAGCTATTCTTATTTAAAGATGACATGATTTTTTATATAAGGAAACCAAAAGACTGCTATAGAACTATTAGAACTCATAATGGAGTTTAGTAAATTGGGAATACATTTAATCAAGGGTGTTAGTGATCTCTATGATGAATATTATAAAATATTAAAGAGATATATTCAGCTGTAGGCAACTGCCTAGGTTGCTTCGTACCTAGGCAAGTGTTACACTGCTGGGAGAAAAGCAGCCAATAGCCAGCGGGCATTCTGGGCCTTGTTAATACCAAATTTGTGTTAACTATACTGTTGTACCAGCATAGTTCCCTATTCTGTTTTTTAAAGATATGTGAGGAAGGCAGGGAACTCTGGGCTGGGACATGCCACTCTGGTCTCCAGGTGTGGAATGGCTGGGATGCTGCAGGTTGTACGGGGAGTGGGTCTGGGAACAAACTTGAGTGAGAGCAGCTGAGTGTATGTTTCACAGAGGAGGAACAACTTCTGGAAACTTTCACAGACCATGTCACTGAACTCACAGACAAATGAGGGAGGTGACAGATTGATTTTGGGGTGTGGGGGGTTGGGGCAGAAACTAGAGGGCATGCCTGGGTCAGGCAAAGACATCCTCCCATGTGAGAGACTTGGTCTGGGCTTAATAGGATTGCCTGCTGCCCACTGACACTTGCAAAGGCTGGATCTGGGGGGGGGGGGTCAGGTCTGGGTGGCCTAGGCCACAGTACCTGCCCATGAATGTCAGAGCAGGGGAGGGCTACATCGGGCTGGGCTGCAGCACCCAACAGAACATAAGAGTATCAGATCTGGGGGAAGATTCAGTAGGGGACTTGTGGGCTCACATCTTTGGGACTGTAGCATTCACCAGTTTACCCAAGAGAGCTGGGAGTGGTGACAGGCCAAGCAAGGCTGGACCAAAGAATTCACCTGATAGGAACTCATCTGACATTTGCTGGAGCTGGGGCTGGAAGGGGGCTGGTCTGCATCAGGCTGCAGTACCTGCTGGCACATGCAAAGGCCAGGACTGAGGACAGGGCCTTGGCACCTGCTGGCAAACTTGAGATCCAGGGCTGAGAGTGGACCTGGTAGAAGAACTTGGGGAACTTCCCTGCTAGGACACAGTCCCACTGAGGAGCACAAGAGCTGGGGCTGGGACTGGGTCAGGACAGGCAAGACTGCAGCACTCCTCAGCATTTGTGTGGGCCAGGTCTGGGAGCAGACTGAGCTGGGCCAGGCCACAGCACCCATTGGCATGCAGGAGCCAGGATTGGGTGTGGGCTGTGCCTGGTGGTTAGGCAGGTGCAACTATGAGAATGCAGAGCCAACCAAGCATTTAGTCACCCGAGGGAATGAAAATTCAAACCCCAGACACGCCTGGACCCCAGACTACTGTCCAGTTGCATTAGTTATGGGTGGCAACTGAGCCATTGTTGTGTGTGTGTGTATGTGTGTGTGTGTTTTACATTTATTTATTTTTATTGGAAAGTCAGATTTACAGACAGGAGAGACAGAGTAAAAGATCTTCAATCTTCTAACTTGGGTTCACTCCCCAAGTGGCTGCAATGGCTGGAGCTGAGCCAATCTGAAGTCAGGAGCCAGGAGCTTCTTTTGGGTTTCCCACACAGGTGTGGGGTTCTAATGCTTTGGGCTGTCCTCTAGTGCTTTCCCAAGCCATAAGCAGGGAGCTGGAAGGGAAATGGAGCAGCTAGGATGCAAACCTATGGGATCCTGGTACAGGCAAAGCAAGGACTTCAGCCACTAGGCTACCATGCAGGCCCCTCCTTTTCTGTAAGATTCATTTATTGATTTATTGGAGAGGCTGAGTTACATAGAAACAAATACACACATGAATATGCACACAGAGGAAGATCCTGCATCTGCCGGTTCATTCCCCAGATGGCTGCCATGATGGTCTAGGGGAGACCAGACCAAATCCAGGAGCCTAGAACTTCCACGTCTTTCATGCAGGTGCCAGGGGTCTGAGCATTTAAAGTTACCTTCTGTTGATTTCTCAGGCACTTCCCATCCAGCTCCCTGCTTGTGGCCTGGGAAAGCAGCAGAGGATGGTCCAAAGCCATGGGACCCTGCACCTGTGTGGGAGACTAGAAGCTCCTGGCTTCTGGATCCTGGGTTCGGATCAGCTCTGGACTTTGTGGCCACTTAGGGAGTGAACCCATGGATAGAAATTCTACCTCTTCTTCTCTGTAAATCTGCCTTTCTAATATATATAAATTAATATTTAAAAAGAAATAAATTAGAAGACAACAAATTCTGGCCAGGATGTCGGGGGAAAGGTACCCTAATTCACTGTTTTTGGGAAGGTGAACTAGTAAAACCACTATGGAAGAAATTACTGAGATTCCTCAAGGATCTGCAAACAGATCTAGCATATGACTCAGCCTTCACACTCCTAGGAATTTATTCAAACTAAATGAAATCAGCATATGAGAGAGTTAGCTGTATCACCATATATGTAGCAGTTCAATCACAAAAGTAAGATATGGAATCAACCCAGATGCCCATCTACTAATGACTAGATAAAGAAACTGTGGTGTACACACACACACACACACACACACACACACACACACACACTGGAATACTACTCAGCCATAAAAAATTAAAACTTGCTTTTTGGAACTAAATGGATCCAATTGGAAACCATTATATTTAGTGAAATAAGTCAGCCCCCCAAAGTCAAATATCATGTTTCCCCTCATCTCTGTTAAATGATACACAGAGTACAAATAAATAATCTGTTTGTGTGAGATTGACATCCTGGGGTTTGATTATATTTTATAGCCTTTGTCTATACCCCTGAGGAATAGTAGGTGTTTTTTTTTCTACTTGTTATGTACAGACATTTTTACCTAATGGATTGTCAAGCCTTTGATTACAGAGCAAAATGAAAATACGCCATTATAAAAATTAGGGGGGGGGGGGAGGAAGAGGTGAGGTTGGAAGGAGATTCACAGGTAGCCAGATCTTTCAAACCTCCTATGTATACCTTGTAATTGTGAATATCACACACAACTGCCCAAGGCTGTATGCATGCTCAGTACAGACCAGAGAACTGCCTAGATTTCACCTCTGACTGATTGGCAGGATATACACAAGCAGAAGCTGAAAGGTATCACAAAGAAAAAGTGTTCCTTCTGAGGAATGAAGGAGTGGACCAACACAGAGACAACCTGCAACAACAGGATGGATTTTGTTTCTTTTCTGTTGTTTCCACTTAAGATATTTAGGAACAGAAATACTGAGAACATTGCAGTGGCCACAGAAAATGAAAAACAGACTTCTCAAAAACAAATTGACCAGGAGCAACATGCCACAGGAACAATGAACCTAAGATAAACTTTGTAGTGAAGAGGGGAATCCCTGAGCCTAAGGAACAGCATGATGAAAAATGAGGAAGTTTTTAAAAATTTATTTTTAAAATTTTATTGGAAAGTTAGATACACAAAGAGGAGAAGAGACAGAGAGGAAGATCTTCTGTCTGTTGATTCACTCCCTAAGTGGCCCCAGTGGCTGGAGCTGAACCGATCCAAAGCCAGGAGCCAGGAGCCTCTTCCAGGTCCCCCATGTGGGTGTATGGTCCCAAGGCTTTGGGCCGTCCTCAACTGCTTTCCCAGGCCACAAGTAGGGAGCGGGATGGGAAGCAGGGCTGCTGGGATTAGAATTGGTGCCCATATGGAATCCCGGTGTGTTCAAGGCAAGGCTAGGCTATTGCACTGGGTTCAAAAATAAAGAATCTAAAACAAACACAACAACAAAAAAAACCCAAAATAATTGAAATAACAGCAGTTGATTTCATAAACTGATTTAACTTATTTGTGGGCAAATTTATAAACTATTCAAAGCTGGACATTGTTTTCTATATCAATTTTAAATCAGAAATATCTAACCATCTTTTTTAGAAGTTTCTAGAAAAATCTAGTAAATAAAATTATACTACAAAAAAGATTATCAGAGATATGCATCTTAAACAAGAAATTCTGTGCCACACTAAAATACAAGAAACCATCTCTCTTTCATCAAAAACGGAAAAATCAATTTAAACATTTCCACAAGGACATAAATCGAAGTGACAGCTAAAATTCTCCTATCAAACAAATTCTCTTCCCCCTTTCTTCCTCCTTTCTGTGGTGTTCCTGCTCTTGCACTATGTGCAAGTTCAGACCAACTATCTCTACCGCCTTCCACTACAATCATTAAGACCATTTCAAGGCTGCACATCTAGCACAAAGGTAAAAACAAATACAAGCATCAGTACATTTGTACCAAACGTGTGAGGCAAGAGGACTCCGTGTTTGAGAGCAGTAGTAGGGACCCAGGCCCTATCACTCAGCTGCCCAGGGCATGTTCATTTCCTGGAGTTTGGTGAAGCATCCCCTCTGTCCAGGCATTGACCTGGCAGTTTTACCCAGCCTTCGTCTACTCACAGGCTTCAATAACCAATACCATCATGTTTGTGCACTTGTAGAGGCTCCCTGTCCTGAGTTTTGGTGACGAAATTACAGGTCTTTCAACAGTACACTGGGTTATGTTTGCAAGGAAAGAATCTTGATTGAATTTGAACTGTAATACTGCATCAAGGTGGAGGAATCCACCAGGGGGGAGGGGAGGGAGAGGGGTGGGGGGAATTCCCAGAGCCTATGAAACTGTCACATAATGCAAAATAATTAATAAAAAAAAAACAGTACACTGGGTTATGTAGAAGCCAAGGAAGTATTCAGTCGTGTTTGTACTGTATCTGACTCATGTTCAAAGTATACACATACTCTCTGTTCTTTCTCCTAATTTCTGCATGACCCATGTTGACCCTTCTGGAATGCACAAGGAGATCTGACTTAAGTCACAAAACAAGGGAGGGTTTGCAAGAACACACTGATAAGGGCATCTGTGTATGCAGCCTGTGGCTAGTTTGGAGCCAGGATCTAGAAGCTTCTTCCAGGTTTGACATATAGGTTCAGGGTCTCAAGGGCTTGTGCCATCCTCTGCTGCTTTCTCAGGTATATTATCACAAAGGTAGACTGAAGTGCAGCAGTTGGAATTCAAACAAGCATTCATTTGGGATGGTAGAGTTGCCATAGGCTTCACTTGCTAAACTACAGTGCTACCCCTTATACTCCCTGTTATTTTAAAATAATACTGCAATCACATTCCAACATACACCTGAGGCTTTGGGTATAGGAACCCAGGGATGAATTATCTGAGCATGCACCATAGAAGAAACCTGTGAGTTAAGCTCAAAGATTCTCAAAGTTTTAGTGATGAATTCACATTAGATTTCAAGAAGAGAAATGTGCACAATGGTTAGTACATCTAAGAGTACACACAGGTGCATAGGGGCTTTAATTAACCTTTGGGTGAGGTCTTCCCATCTTCCAAGCAAACTCTCTGCCTCTCCACTCCTCTAGCCTTTTTTCCCATAGAAATTTATTTTAAGATATTTCTAAGGAATAAATACTTTTCTTATCAAATGAATAAGAATTGGATTAGAACAAGAGTGCTAGGATTCTTCCTTAAATACTTGCTTTATAAATACTAGAGAAGTGCTTATATCCTGAATCTTGCATGATTCATCCTATTATGACATCTGTAGCCGCCATTTTCATCATTTCTATTTCATAACATAAATTAACCCATTCTTGTAGAGTCCTAAATGTATCACAGTACTTTGGGCCCAGCACAGTAGCATAGTGGCTAAAGTCCTCACCTTGCATGCACTGGGATCCCATATGGCACCAGTTCTAATCCAGGCAGCCCTGCTTCCCATCCAACGCCCTGCTTGCAGCCTAGCAAAGCAGTTGAGAACAGCCCAAAGCGTTGGGACCCTGCAACCCCACATGGGAGACCTGGAACAGGCTCCTGGCTCCTGGCTTCCTATCGGCTTCCTATTGGTGGGTGCTGCAGCTTAGCCCTGTGCAGTTTGCTCCATCCCAGGCTCCTCTAAACAAGTAGGTGTGATAGCCTAGCCTGAGATGACACACACTTTATCCTGGTTCCTGCACTTGTCAGTGAGCTAAGGTTGGCCTGGCCCTGCCCTGTCCACCCCCTTCCAGATCCAACACAAGCTACCCTATTAGGCCTGACCAACACCCAGGCCTGAATCACATGCTCACCAGCAAGTGCTGTGGCCCACCAGGTCCACTCCCAGATCCAGATCTCACATGTGCCAATGGATGCAAGTCCCCCACCCGGCACAGTCTGCCCCTTCCATCCCAGCCTTTTTATGAACTGGTGGATATTGCGGCTCAGCCTGCCCTGTGTGGGTGCACCTCTTATTAGGTGAGTTGGTGGGTGCTACAGCCTGCACCAACCCCAGTACCCACGAGTGTTAGGAGGTTCCATGTTCATGCCTAGCTCAGCCTGTCACCACCCCAGCTCTTAAGCTAACCAGCAGAAATTACAGTTCCATAGGAGTGGGCCTACATATCCCCCACAGAATCTGCCCTCAGAGCTGGTTCTCTTTCATGCTGGTTGGTGTTATGACCCAGCCTAACATTACCTATCCCCTCTTCCAACTCTCACTGGTGGGTACTGTGATAGAGCCCCGCCAGGTAGGCCCCCAGTGCTAGCTTTAATTTGGGCCTGTGAGTAGTGGTGAGCTGTAATCCATGCAGATTAGCCCAGTTCAGGTCTCCCATGTGGGGTGGTGCACCTGTCTGACCCACAAAAGTCCTGCAGCTTCTGCTCTCTAAACCACTCTGTCTTATACCCCTTGTTTACCGGCAAGTATTGTGGCTTTGTGGATGGGAGTCCCTCAGAAACCATTCCTCACCTGCAACATACTCCCTCAGCAGTCCTTCCTCCCCAATGTCCCCTTTTCCTGATTAAAGCACACGGGTTCCCCGGCTCAGTGTACCAGCACTCCATGCCAGGATGCTAATCCAGGGCTTGATTCCTGCTCCCCGCTTCGTTCCATCCTTGCCTGGGGTCAAGCACATGGGGAAATCTCCAGGATTGCTCCACCTGCCTGAGCACAAGACACAGGTCCCTGCATGCCTCTGCTGACACTATCTCCATCACCCAGTTTCATTAACCTCACAAATCCCCACCCCCAGTCCCCTAGGAGTCCAGTTTCAGGCTGGCCACTGCGACGAGCTGGCTCCAGCCCAGCATTTCTTCCTATAAGGATACTAATCCTATCACATCAGGGCCAAACTCTTATTACTTCATTAGAGGCCCTTACAGGGGAGAAGCTGATGTTGGGGTTGGATTTAAAGCCATTACCAAATCTGCTAGTGTGTGTAGTATGGGTATTGAGGGGAGAGGCAAGTCTCATATTGCAAAAAGGCAATATGAGTTAGTGGGAGGAGTACAGAAAGGATCAAGTTTTGGGGAAAGATAATGGGTCTACTATTAATGTTGCCAAGTTAGCATGCTGGTGGGCTTTGAGAATTTCTAATATGTCTGATAGACAGTTATATCATGTCTGGTGTAAAAATTATCCCTACAGATGTCTGGAAGCTGCAGTTAGGAGCTACAACTAGGACTCAAACTCAGGTTCTCTAGTATGGAACATAAGCAACTTAATAGCTAGGCTAAATGCCTGCCCCTAAACATCAGTTTTTAAAGATATATTCATTTATTTGAAAGGTAGATTTTACACAGAGAGGAGAGACAAAGAGAAAGGTCTTCCTTCCACTGGTTCCCTCCCCAAATGGCTTCAACAGCTGAGGCTAAACTGATCCAAGGCCAGAAGTTTGGGGCTTCTTCTGAGTCTCTAACATGAGTTCAGGGGTCCAAGGATCCCACTGTATTCCCAGGCAATAGGCAGGGGGCGGATCCAAAAAGCAGCAGCCAGGACACAAACCAGCACTGATATGGGATGTTGTGGGTGCTACAGGCAGAGGATTAGCCTGATATGCAATTATACCAGCCTCTAAAAACTACTTTTTTTGGAATTTGGTTTTCTTTTTAAATTTTTGAAAAATTTTTTTCAAGATACAGTTCCATAGCCTCAGGGATTTTCTTTTTCATACTTCCTATTCCCTTTCCCCTCACTGATTTCCCCTATATTATTACAATAGTATAGTCCTTCAACAGCAATCACAAGTCCAACATTCTATTTAAGTATATTATGATATTACATATATAAACAAATGTAGAAAGTCCAGCATCCTATTGTCAAGATATATTTATCCCTCTTTTATTCAGAAGTGGAAATGCGTAATGCAATGTATCTTCAAAAACCACTTTTAAAGCAAGAAACACTTTTAAAGCAAGAAATATATAGCCCTTCTCAGCCTTTACTGTATCTCTTTAAATGGCAGTGAACAAAATGCAAAGCCAAGATCCAGGAATTCCATCCTTCTAAGCCACATGGGTGGCAGGGACCAAAGTACTTAGGCAAGCTTATATTGCTTTCCCATGTGCTTTGGCAGGGGTCAGGATAAGAAGTAGAGCACCAGGGACTCAAAATGGCACTCCAATATGTAGTGCTAGCATCGCACACATTGATTTAATCAGTTGTGTGATAACATCCTCAAAGAATGTGCCTATTTCTACATAAGAGCTAAGAAAAAAATTTTAAAATAGAAGAGATAATAATAAAAAGAAGGAGGCAGTAGCATAAAACTGAGGAACTCATGGTAGGTCGGGGCACCAGCTCAGCAAAACGGTGAATTACCCACAGCAACAACCAGGGGCAAAGAAATATCCCATCTGAAGTTTAAGACAGCTCAGATGCTATAAACATTCTGTATGTCTACTCTCACACTGTAATGTAGACCCATTTCTAAAAGTCTGGAGGTTTTGGGCTTTCTCAAAGGGCATGATTTATTTTCTACAGAGTCTCAGTAGTTATTGAGCTTGAAAACCCAGCCCCCAGCAACGGTTATCAGAGACCCAGGAAGTATGGCCAACCCAACTTCAGCCACTGCAAAACATCAGAACAAGCAGCCTCTGAGCTAAGAATAGTTCATTTCTACCCTCCACCATAGATTTGTTGCTAAATTTACCAGGGCTTGGGCCAAAAGATACTTTTTATAATGCAATGCCCCCCCCAAGAACTCGTGGTAGGTATCTCCACCCTACCCCCTGCAAACTCTCTTGCAAAGCCCTACACAGCTGCTTCGCCCGGGGAGGTAGCCGACCAAGTGGGAAAAACACAGATAAACTCCAATTTGGAGGCCTTAAACATGTAGCCATCCTGCCCTCCCACAGCATTCCTCTTCCAAGAATCCCCACCCTTCCCCCATACACATTTGAGCCCCTTGCAGTAGATACACCTCTAGGACCCAAACCCATAAAACCTGTTGGTGAAGGTCAGGGCGTCCGAAACTAGATACACTGTGACTCGTCTTAGGCGCGAAAACACAAAACGTACGGGCTTGCCGCTCACAACGCTAGCTCCTCCCCGGCGACTACACGGGACTTCAGCTCAGAAGCCGAAGAAGCAACAACTTCTCCAGCAGCTCTCTCGGAATGGAGCCTTCGGACCAGTACCCCAAGAGCTTTGTCACCACAATGCCAGGTCTCGGAGACGACGAGGACCAGGAAGAACTATGTGGTCAGTGCCCGGACAGGCCACATGCTTCTGCCTTGTCCAAGAAACCAGGGTTCCCCGGGGGAGGGATGGCCGCCCCATTCCCGAGAACCCTCAAACCCAAACGCCCTCATCTTTCCCTTTGGTCTTTTAATTCTTTCCACCCCCCCCCCCCTTTTTTTCTTTACAGACATGAGGCTTGCAGGGATCTCATTTATTTTAGATGAAGGAGACACGGAAGATTATGTGGCATTCCAACAGGAGCACGTGGCCAATGAAGGAGAGGAAGGAGAAGAAAGAAGAGGAGGCTGCCAGGATGGCTCCATTGCTCCGGGGCCCCCGGTAGCCATCTACCCAGAGGGCGGCAGCCTGAGCGGTGGAGGCCACTTCCTGGACCAGCAGCTGCGGGAGCTGTTTGCTGCGGCAGCCTACAGCCCCCCAGCTGCGAACAGGCGGGAAGAGAACGCCGGGCACACCACTTTGACCCTAGCACATCCCAGGCGCACCACTTTGACCCCAGCACAACCTGGGCGCTCCACTGTGACCCCAGCACAACCTGGGCGTACCACTTTGACCCCAGCACAACTGCAGGAGCTGGAGAGTATTTTCCAGAACCATCGATACCTCAACAAAGCTGCACGGTAAGCAGATAGCCTGGGAGCGCACCTACTTTGTGGGAAAGTTGGCCTGGAGTGTAGTTTTGGGTCTCCCAAGTTTCCTTGCTTGCTTCCTTCCTGAAATAAGTTACCTCGGAGATTCCCAGGATATGGTCTCCTTTGTTCTTGAGTTCTTAGGAGGGGGTTTGGGGTCATGCTAACAGGAAATGAAGGTAAATGTTTTCATGAAGTATAGTTTTAAATGTTGTTCCTTTATTTGAATTTGCTGCAGATGCACAGAGACACAAATACTACAGGATTCCTATCCACTGGTTTATTTCCTCTAATGCCCACAATGTATAGCCGGAGGACATGGAAACAGGGAGACAGGAATTCAATCCAGGCCTCACTCATGGGTGGTAGAGATCTAACCACAGGTTGATTCAGACACTCCATAGAAAGCTAGACTCAAATGACCTGACGTGGTGTGGGGGTATCCGAAGCAACCTCTTCTTATTTTTTTTTTTAAGATTTATTTATTTTTTTTGGAAAGTCAGATATACTCAGAGGAGAGACAGAGAGGAAGATCTTCCATCCACTGATTTACTCTCCAAGTGGTCACAACGGCCAGAGCTGTGCCTATCCTAAGCCAGGAGCTTGGAGTCTCTTCCCGGTCTCCTACACGCGTGCAGGGTCCCAAGGCTTTGGGCCGTGCTCTACTGCTTTCCCAGGCCACAAGCAGGGAGCTGGATGGGAAGTGGAGCTGCTGGGACACAAACTGGTCCCCATATGGGATGCTAGTGCTTACAAGGTGAGGACTTTGCCTTAGCAGCTAGGCTACCATGTTGAGTCCACAGCCTCTTCTTAACCTCTTTGTCATGGATAATATACTCTTATACAGTATTTTATTTAATCAAATTGAAAAATTTTGTGTGTCTACAAGAAGCAAAGCAAGGGTCCAGTGTTGTCAACTACTAGTTAAGCCAGCATCCCATATTAGAGCACCAAATGGAGTCCAGCTTCTCTGCCTAGGATCCAACTCCCCACTAACGTACCTGGGAAAGTAGCTGAAAACATAATATACCAAACTCTAGGGCCCCTGTCAGCCATGTTGAACACGGGGATAGGATGAAGCTCTTGACACGTGGCTTAGCCTTGTAGGAAGCCTGACAATGGCAGCCATTTTGGGAGTGAATCAAACGGACGAAAGTTTGCTTTTTGTTTCTCCCCCTCTCTGTAACTCTCCATTTTTCTTTCGACTTGTTACGTGTTAAAATCCAACCCTGAAGGAGTGTTAAGCTTGTGATTTTGAATTGAAATGAAGGTATGCCATTGTACAAATTTTAACAAATAAGGGTGAATGTGGGTGGGTGGGAAATGGGGGCAGAAGGGAGCCTTGGGTGGGAAACATCACTATGCTTCTAAAATCTATATTGTGAAATATGTGAAATTTGTTCACTTTATTTATTGATATAAAAATGAATTATAAATAAAGAACCAAGGCAGGGATAAAGGTGAGGGGCCTGAGACTGCCTTTATTAAAGTTTTTACACTTCTGTCCACCACAGATAACTTTTGGGATAATATTTATATTTTTAAGAATAGTGTTACTACCATATTTCTAAAAAGCCTCAGCAGGATATAAATAGTGTGCTGGGTGGAGAGGAATTAATGGGACACATACAAAGGCGGGGGGAAGAGAATCCCCTATGTTTATAAATCACTATTATGAATAATGTGAAGCTTTTTACTCATTTTATATAAATTAAATAATTAAAAAAAACCGCGGGGGCAAACATTGCAGGAGTTTAAGATGTAGCTTCAAAAACCACTTGCCTATATGGGAATCCTGGCGTTGGAGTATCAGCTGTGCTTCCCATTCACTTCTACATGGTGATGCAATCTGATAGGCAACAGATAAACAGCTCAAGCGCTTAGGTCCCTACCACCCATGTGAAAGACCTGGAAGGAAATGCTGGCTCCTAACTTCAGCTTTCCTGGCTGTTGTGGGCATTAGGGGAGTGAATTGGTGGATGGAAGATTACTCTTTCTTATATCTCTATCACCGTCTCTCTCTCTCTTTCTAGGGGGTGTATGTGTATATGTATCTAATTTTGAAAATAGTAAGGAAATAGAATCAACTATTTGATCCATTGCTTAAAATACTGAACACCTGTGATATTCTGCCAACAGATTGGAGCTGGCGAGACGCATGGATGTGACTGAGGCCAAACTGCAGGTCAGTACACCTAGAAACAAAACCTAACTCCTCAACATGGCCAAGTGGTGTGTTTATTTAATTTTTCCTGCTTGTGAAACTGATTTAGCATTTGGGGGTCACTATGGATATAAAATGGCATAATGAAACCCTAACAATTTCCCATTACCAGAGAAAACAACTACTAAGGGAAGAAAAGAAGATACGTAAGTGATCTTTTTCTCTTGTAAACATAGATGACTCTTGAACAATATATTACATAAAATGTTTATATTAATGAATAAAAACATTAATTATGCATAATTGTAATGCTGCTTTTATATATTAAAATACAAAGATATATCTAAATTATAAATCCATGCTCAAACAAGTGAGTGTACTTATATATTTTATATTACCCATATATTATCAACTAAGCTTTCTGATTCAAGCATTCTATAGGGGACTTTTTTGAGAATCACATTGGGGCTAGGACTGACTTGGGGATTATTGAAATCTGAATGTACCAAAAAGCTATATTATAAGAGGAATCATTTGTAGTCCTAAATTATTTCAAACATATAAAACCAAACGTAGGCGTTTTGCTTAAGCAGTACTTTTGTAAACATTTAAGCCTTGGTGTGAAGGAATAAACCTCACACAGGACACACTGCTAAGCTGTAACTGGTGGGAAGGCAATGGGTTGTAAGGCCTAATGTCATATTGTCCTGCTATTGAATTTGCAAGACTGGTAAAGCAGTGTGGAGTCAGCCTTAGATGGTAATCTTTCTGGAATTCTTTGGTGTGCTAGCCTGCAAACTTTGCTCCGATTTCTCTTGAGAAATCGGTCCCATCTGGAATCCAATCTTTCCTCTCTATAGTACTGCTAGGCAGAGGTAGGCTTTGAGGAAGTTAAGGCTGTCGGTCACCAGCTTTCACATCCAGCCAGGTTCTTCTTATTAAATGGTAACTTCAATAAGAAGTGTCTTCTTTTTACATGCTCAGGCAGCAAGCACTAATTTGTAGCTCATGCCATCAGAAGTGGGTTATTTTAGACTAATTGCCACAAAGGAATTTCTCAAGGGAAATCAAAAAAGAGAAAACATCCCTTGGAAGCATCTCTCCTTTTCTTAAAATTTCAAGAGGTTTCAGGGCATGCATGACTCGTACCACTTGGTCACCCTTGAAGGAAAACCTGTGTTTAAAAACAACCTGCTCCATTACTGAAGATGTGCTTTTCAAGGTGGGGTTGTTCCCTCTCTAAAGAATCTAAAGGCATGCAATTTTTAACCAGTAGTCTAGATGACAGATAATAATTTATGTATTGATGGGGGGCAGTGTGATATTGTGGGACACGTCTACCTGGTGTAAGAATCAGCTCGGGTTACTTAGGCTAGCCACCAGCTCAAACACTTACCATTTCTCTGTGATGAAAATGCCTGCAGATCCGACTTCTAGCTCTTTTGATTGGTACAATACAGTGTTGTTTGCTGCAATCACCCCTGTGTGTCATGGCACACCAGAACACTTTCCTCCCATGCACAAGTCTGGCATGGTGACATGTGCCTGGTGGCAGCTGGATTGCAGCTCAGGATACAGATGAGCCAGGTATGGCAATCACAGAAGGAATCTAGTCCTATTCATCAGTCACTGCAGCAACAATCCATGTGCACAGAAAGATGCAATTAAAGGTAGGAGGAAAAAGACAAAGCAAGCAGTGCACCAAGCCAAAGCTGAGCACATATTTGAGCTCACGAATGGAGGGGGTGTTCTTTGCCTTAGATATTTGAGTGAGAATGAAGTAGCTTTTCACAGCAAGGAAAAAGGGTTTAAGACACATAAAGTTGTCTGTTGTGTTCTTTCTTTGATGACTAAATGCTCAATGTACTAAATCAGTCTCTGTTTTCTTCTCTGATTGAAGGTGTGGTTTAAGAACAGAAGAGCCAGATGGAGAAGACGTCAGAGGACCTTTAGAACCAGAAATCAACTCCCTGAAGTCCAGGACAATCCTGTCAATACAACCGCAACTGAGTCCAACTACACCGTACGAGCTTGGGACCAAAATTGTCCATCAGTCACTCCATCACGAATGTCGTTGTGGCAGCCCAGGTTGCCACAGGTATCTATGTCAGAGTCTATGCTGATGCCAGAGCCACAGCCAATGCCACCGTCTGTGCCACGCCGCATGCCATCTTCTGTGCCATACCGCATGCCACCATCTGTGCCACAGCCCATGCCATTGCCTGTGCCACACCGCATGCCACCCTCTGTTCCACACCGCATGCCACTGTCTGTGTCACAGCCCATGCCACTGTCTGTGCCACAGTCCATGCCACCATCTGTGCCACACTGCATGCCACTCTGTGTGCCACAGCCCACACCACCATCTGTGCCACAGAACATGGCACCTTCTGTGCCACTGCCCATGTTGCCACTGGTACCCATGTTGGTGCCTGTGCTGATGTCAGAGCCACAACCCATGCCACTGTCTGTACCACAACCCATGCTGACATTGGTACCCATGTTGGTGCCTGTAATGATGCCAGAGCCACAGGCCATGCCACTGTCTGTGCCACCACTCATGCTGACACTGGTACCCATGTCAGTGCATATGCTGGTGCCGGAGCCACAGCCCATGCAACTGCCTGTGCCACCACTGATACTGCCACCTGTGCCACAACCCATGCTGCCACTTGCACCACCACCCATGCTCCCACCTGTGCCACCACCCTATCCTCTGCTGTTCTCACCTCCTCCGCTTTTGTATGTCACACCCGTGACTCATTTTATCCAAGACCTGTGTGGTAGAATCTGGCTCTTTGTTCCTGTCTGCTGTTTTGAAAACAATTTTAATTAAGGAATATTCTCTGTGACATTTTTTCAAAAATTTTTGGAAACCAAATGCAAATTTTATATGGCATAACATCATGACCAATTCATCACATGCCTGTTAAACAAATAAATGTAAATGAAAGCACAATGTCATTGACCCACTTTATGTCACAGTTTTGTCTTTTCAATAAAGAAATTGACAGTGAGTTCCATGTACAATTGATTGAATCACATGAGCGGTATGGATGGAAATTAAATTAAGGATGGAAATTACTTTTTAAAAAATGTAATTCAAGGGTCCGGTGCCATGACACAGTAGCTTAAGCCTCCACCTATGGTGCTGGCATGCATATGTGCACCAGTTTGAGTCCTGGGTGCTGTACTACCAATCCAGCTCCCTGACAATGCACCAGGGAAAGTGGAAAATGATCCAAGCACTTGGACTCTGTATCTACTTGGGAAACCTGGAAGCAGGTCTTGGCTTCTGATCAGCCCAGCTGTGGCCACTGCAGTCATTTGGGGAGTGACACAGCAGATGGAAGATTCTCATTCTTCCTCTCTCCCCTTGCTTTGTAAATCTGCCTTTCAAATAAAACTAAATCTTAACAAAAAAAAAAACTGCCATTTACACTGTGGCTGGAAGCCTCCTTCCATTTGGTTAGGTCCTAGGTCACCAACAAGGGCTGCGCACAAAACAGAAGCTGCGTGAGCACACAGAGCAGGACTCCACGGACCTACAGTCCTTCCACCTGCCTACCCAACACTCCACACTCATCCCCACCCTGCCCCACTGGGACCACATACATCTGCCAGATGGGGTGGTGGAAACTCCTGATGAGAACAGCCTTTCAGCTCAAACCTGGATCCATCCTTGCTGCCAGGCTCAGGCAAGGCACCAGACTCCAAGGAATGCCTCCCCACAGGGCCCTCGAGACCTGTTGGAGCAGTAACAACTGGGCAGTGAGCTGATAGTCTCCCAGTTCTGTTCACTGCTGGCCCTTGGCATGGGGAGGACGTGGGGATATTATCCATGACAGCAGGAGAGTCCTACCCTTGCAATGGACATCAAGAGGACACGCCGCCCAGGTCAGGAAGGGGTTCCCTTTCCTGTCCACAACCCCCAGAGGTGCAGTGCATGTTGCTGTACTTTTCATAGCTGGTACACTGTCACTCCTTCAAATGTTGCTTATCACCTTCAAGGCCACTGAGAGAACCCTGGCTCCAAGTAATTAAACACTGAAAGGGATTCTGTTGGTTTACTGCTGCCTGAAGGAAGAAATAGTCTGAGAATTATCTAAAACAGTTTAAACAGCAGTTAGATCTTGGCTTTGTGTTGAGTTTTAACTTGAAATTTCCTTAGCTAAATACACCAAAAAACAGGCTGCTGGTGAAGAAACCAAGCCCATTTTAAAATTCGCTGTTTCCTTTCCAGCAATGCAAGGCTTCCACAAGGTGGAATTTTATTTGAAAGTGGACTTGTAATTAAAGCAAATGAATTATACACCTAATATTGGCTAGAACAGCAGAATTTGTTATACACATCTCAAAAATGTGCTCTCATAGTCATGTGGCATTATTTTTCACATGTCTGATAAGTTATCACTGAGAAATCACATCTGAGATACTGTTCAGCTTCTGGTAGACTAAATTCTAGAGTTCCAAAGAAAACCTCTTATGCCATAAGCAAGGAAAATCAGTAGAATTTCATTCATAATATCTTTTAATGTAAAATTACAACAATGAAAATTAGCTTTGGACTTTGTTGTTGGTATCATGTATAGTAGTACTATTCAATGCAGTAGGTAAGGAACAATTCACAGATCTTTCCCTGATGAGTGTTGGTGGCGATAGAACTGTTAAATCCTTTTCCCTCCCCACTCATTATTAGCTTAATCAATTATGCCTACACTGTGGTAAATGATATACTGCATAATTTACATTAATTATCTTATTTATGTCAGAGCAAACCTTAGATAAAGGAATGAGTTTCTGTTGTTACACAGCACAATAGGGAGACTGTATTTCACCATGACCTAGAATATGTTGTGTGAACAGATAGCAGAGAGAAGCCTCAAGATTCCAATCATAAAGCAACTTCAAATAAGATGAAACATTGATTACCCTGTTTTGTTTCAGTACTATCATGTAAGTGCACTAAAATATCACACCATAACCCATATATATGTCCAATTATTTTTAAAAGATTTATTTATTTATTTTTATCGTAAAGTCAGATCTACAGAGAGAAAAAAAGAGAAAAAGATCTTCCATCCGCTGGTTCATTCCCCAAGTGGCCTCAGCATCTGGAACTGAGCTGAGCTGATTTGATGCCAGTAGCTTCTTCCAGGTGTCCCACATGTGTGCAGGGTCCCAAGGCTTTGGGCCATCCTCTACTGCTTTCCCAGGCCACAAATGGACCTGAAAAGGAAGTGGAGCAGCTGGGATATGAACCAGAGCCCCTATGGGATCCCAGTGCAGTACATGCAAGGCAAGCACTTTAGCTACTAGGGTACCACTCCAGGCCTATACAACTATTAATAGATTTTTAAAAAACCTATCTTCTATGTAACCATAATAACCTTTCCATATTTAATAAAACTGACACTTTTAGAAAAGCAGATCTTAACAATGGGATACAATGCAGATTTTTTAAGATTTATTTATTTTTATTACAAAGTCAGATATAAAGAGAGGAGAGACAGAGAGGAAGATCTTCCATCCGATAATTCACTCCCCAAGTGACTGCAACAGATACGAAGCTGGGAACCTGGAACCTGGAACCTCTTCCGGGTTTCCCACGTGGGTGCAGGGTCCCAAATCTTTGGACCGCTTTCTCAGGCCACAAGCAGGGAGCTGGATGGGAAGTGGAGCTGCCGGGATTAGAACCGGCACCCATATGGGATCCTGGGGCATTCAAGGCGAGGACTTTAGCCGCTAGGCCACACAGCCGGGCCCCACAATGCAGATTTTTACAGAGAGAAGGAAAGCCAGAAAGAGAGGTTTTGGTTCATTTCCCAAATAGCTGCAATGGCTGGACAAGAACCAATCTGAAATCAGAAGCCAGGAGCTTCTTTCCAAGTCTTCCACAGGACATTAGCAGGAAACTGGATCAGAAGTGGAACATCTGGGACTAGAACTGGTGCACATATGGGATGTCAGAACTCTAGCCTGAGGATTAGCCTGCTATACCACCGTACTGAGCACCATTGGGGTAATTTTTTTTACATGTTTCATTTTCTGTTTTTTTTCTTTTTGACAATATTTACATGGTTAATTGGGGCACAAAGGTTCCAGGGCTACAGGAAAGTGGGCAAAACTATTCTTTCCACATTCTCTCTCTCTCTCTCTTGCTCCCTCTCTCTTTTTCCCTGTACATGGGGTAAGATAAAGGGAGAAGCCCCACCCAGCCTCCCAGCCATCCCAAGTCCCTGATGTGGGGCATGCTCTGAGAGTCCTGCTCAAGTGGTTTTGATAGTTCATTATGAATTGCTGTCAATCTCACCATTCCAAGCATGATGAAGTCACTGCAGAATCCATTGACCTACACAGTCCATCCTAGAGTCTCCGTTTGCCCAGTCTTTCACTGCCAACGTATGGCCGGGGAAGTTGATTGATTAGTTCTGTCCTCTGCTGTGGTACCAGGCATCCTCCACAGGTTCTGATAGACTGCCACATCTTCCATGCACCCGACCATGCTGTCCACTGCTCCATCTGAGCCTCTTCAGAGGCTCAGGTCTGGCATCTGCACTCCATGGCAGACCACAGAAAGGGTTCTGAGTCCAGCAGCTGGATTGGGGAGATCCCCAAAGAAACTTCATCTGAGGTGATCCCAGACCAGATTCTTGTGTGCATCTGCAAGCACAGGGTCCAGCACAGTCCGCTCCAATCAGCTGGTGGTTGCAATTGCTGGGCCGGCTCTGCCTCCAGCCCTGTACCATGCCAGAACCAATGAGCACTGCAGTCCAGCCTGACTCTGCCTAGCACACACTCGGTCCCCACACAAACCAGTGAGAGCTGCAGCCTAGTTGGAGCGACCCATAACAACCCCCACCAGGCCTGCCCTCTGCCCCAGTTCCAGTGCTTGCCAGTATGCATAGCAGACTAGTCCAGTCTGTCCCACATCCCACCCAGCTCTCATACATGTCAATGGGCATTGAAGCCTAGTTCAACCCAACCAGCTCCACTATCCAGCCCACACACATGCTGGTGGGTGCCATTCTGTCCAGCCACCCCTGCCCCAGTCCTGGTTTTCATGCTCTCCAGTGGAAGTGGTAACTCAAGAGGGAGGTGCCCACTATTTCCCTCCTAGGCCATTCCCACTCCCAGATCACGCACTTTCCAGATGATTCTGTAGTTTAAGTTGACAGATTAGCCACCGGTGCCAGCATCTGCTATCTGATGATGCGGCAAAGCCAAACCAACCTTCAGCCATTCTGATTTATGTTTGCATCAGTAGGGACAGTCAACCAAGCCTAACTCCTCCCTGATCTGGCTCGCATGAGGCCCACAGGTGCTGTAGCCCTGCCCAGTCTGGTCTGCCCCCATCCCAACTTATGCTCTCCAGTGGGTGAGGTGTTTCAGCACAGGGGGCCCTCCACAGTCCCCCTACCAGCTTTACCCACTCCCTCCATGGTTCCTACTAGCGCTGTGTCCCAGTCTGGCATGGCCTGCCTCACCTTGGCGTTTGCTAGTGGGCGCTGTAGCCTGGCCCAGCCCGGCACACCCCCAACTCCAGCCAGTGAGGGCCACAGGCTAACCCAGCCCAGCACGCACCCCATCTCAGCTATAATGTGTATTGGTATGTGTTGCGACCATACCTGGTCCGATCCACACTGTTTTGGTGCTTGGATTCGCCAGCAGGTGATGTGAACTGGTTCAGCCTGGTCCGCCCCAACCTTTGCCAAATGTGTGCCGGTGGGTACCTTTCCCTGGCCTGGACTGGGCTGTTCCTTATTGTGCTGCTTGCGCTTACCTGCAGGGACTGTGTCCTGCCAGAGGAGTTGCCCAGGCTCCTCCATCAGAACCTCTCCCAATGTCAGATCTTGTGCATATCAGTGGGTCCGTGAGCCAGCCTTACTCAGTCCACCTTCTGTCCTAGCAGGAACAGTGGCCTTTCCTGATTGGCCTTCAACCCATTCCGGTTCTTATTGTTGGATGTTTCAGCCCAGCCAAGGCTCGTTCATACTCAAACACAGCTCACATATGGCTCAGTAGGGGCAGAGACCAAACCTAGTCCATCCAGGGCAGGGACCATACCCTGGTCCTCCAGAACACGAAATGGTGCTGGAGTCTAGCCTGGCTTGGTGATTCCAGTACCAGTCCACATTTGTGCCAAGAGAGACTGCAGCCATATCCAGACCAGAATGCAGCCCCCACTCCAGCCCCTGTGCTCCTCAGTGGGAATTCTAACCCAGCTAGGGTGTCCCCTTAGCTTCCCAACTGGGCCTGTTCCCAGCCAAAGATTGTGTACATGCCAGTGGTTGCTCTGACTCAGCTTGGCAAAGTCCCTCACCTTTCCTGGCCTTTGCCTTAGATGCTGTGGCCTAACGTCGCTGGCTCATGCAGACCAGTAGGTATAAGAGCCTAGCTCAGCATGACTTATGCTCCATCCTGATTTCTATTTTTGCTTGTGAGCTAAGGTTTGCTTGGCCCTGCCCAGTCTACCCCGTTCCATTACTGACCCACATATTAGCCAGCTGTTGGAGCCACTTTGCCCAACTTGTCCAACTGCCAGTCCTGGACCATGCGTTCATCAGCGGGAGCTATGACTCACCAGGGGAGTTTCCCAAGTTCCTCCACTTGACCCACTACTAGACCCAGTTCTCATACATACCAGTGTCTGGCATAGTCTGGCCTTCCATTTGGCCTTGTATGAGCTGGTGAACGTTGCAGCCAAGCCCACTCCACACCCTATTTAGGAGGGACATTCGGGGTCTGCTGCCTTGAGCAGTTCAGATTGTTGTCGGTTCCTTCACCTGTGAGTGATGGCAGGCTCCTTGGTCACACCTAGTTTAGTCCATCACCATCCTAACTCTTTAGCTAACCAGTGGGACTAGTATTTCCACAGGGTTTGGCCCACACCCCCCCCACAGAAACTACCCCCAGGAATGGTTCTCTCGTGTGCTGGTTAATGTCATGGCACTGCCTAATGTGACTCGTCTCCTGATCCATCATTCTGTCAGGTACTAGGATATGGTCCTGCTAGATAAGCCACCAGACTTAGCTTTCGCATGGACTGGTGTGTGGTGGTCAGCATTGTTTGGTGATAACAAGTTCTACACAGGACTCAAAGGAGGCTGGTATATCAGTCTGACCTGTGAAGATCATCTGGTACCTCTCTTCCAAACTACCAGGTCTCAGTATAGAGTAATTTTTAAAAAAAGATTTATTATTTTTATTGGAAAGGCAGGTATACATTGAGAAGGAGATACAGAAAGATCCTCCATCCACTGACTCATATCCCAGGCAGCCATTCTGGAGCATAGCCTATCTGAAGCCAGTAGCCTCCTTTGGGTCTTCCACATGGGTTAGGATCCCAAGGCCTTGGGCCATCCTCCACTGCCTTCTTAGGCCACAAGGAGGGAGCTAGACAGGAAGTAGAGCAACCAGGACATGAACCAGTGCCCACATAGTACATTTGGAGTATGTCTACTGATGAAAAGATGTCAGGAAAAAACAGTTAAATATACCTCATGAATTCAATGATGATAGCTTCTCTACCTTTGTCTATACCTATAACCATAATGCAAATAACCAGAATGTTAAACTTGTAACTTACTAAAGAACTATATTACTGTAATAATATGGGTGGAAATGGTGGGAGGGGAAATTGGGGAAGCAGAAAGGGGAAGAAAGGAATCCCCATAGCTACAAAATTGTATCATGGGAAATAATAAAATTAATGTTTAAAAGTTTCATAATATCAGAAAAAAATTAAGTAAACCAACATGTTATATAAACATTTCATGCCCTGTTCCCTAGAATTTAGAGGATTTTTCTCATGTTTCTGCTCCCCAAATACTTCCAATTTTCCCTTTCTTGTGAAAGATAGGAAATTGGAAAGTAACCTGCGAAGAGTTTTTTAAATGAGCTAAGTAGATATTTGACCACAATTTAAAAAGTCTGATAATTTGGCTTGATAAATATATTGTGTTTATGTTTATAAAAATGACCCATGTCCTTTTTTGGTTGTTTTTGAAAAAAAATTGAGAGGTGGATCAACAGAAATAGAACTCCCATCTTTTGGTTCACCTTCCCAATGCTCACAAGTACTAATTTTGGGAACTTGATCTGAGTCACTCAGGTGGGTATCAGCTTGAACTACTTGAGCCTCATCTACTGTTTCCCAGAGTGTGCATTAACAGCAAACTGAACTCAGGGGGCAGGGTCAAGATTCCAATCATGTCACTCCAAAATGGGATACAGGCATCTTAAGCTCTTGACTAAACACCTGCCTCCAAAATGGTCTTGTAAAAACACACACAGAAATTTTTACTGCTAAAATGAATGTGATACACTTACTTGATCCAAAAAATTAAATATAAACGTGTCGGAGATTGGGTGAGGGAAATGATGAAACAAAATTGAGTCTGTATGATAGTTGTTGAAACTGGGTGATGGTTACATTGGGATCATTTTATGAACTTCTTCTCTTCTGTATTTGAAATGTTCTACACTTTACCAAAACTTGTTTTGAAAGTGATAAAGAGTTGTAAAAGAAAATGCCTAAATAGCCAGATGACAAAAATGAGGGAATATGTAGAGCTGGACCTGTGGAAATCTACAAAACAATGTGTCTTCTTCTAAGAAGGTCGTCATTACTACTTCCAGCCCAGTTTTCCTTTAAAAGTTACAAATTTCCCAGTGTTTTTGAGACTGGGTCTGAGTCAAAGGTTTACTTGAAATCTTTATATATTTAAATGTCAGCAACTAATTCCAAGATATTTTTATGATAGTGTGCTAGCCATGCAAGACAGACCAGCATTATAGTATTCAGCATGTGGCTTCCAGCTAACAATGGCTGACAAGATGATTTTAGGCAATTTTCTAAGCTTTGAAACCACAAAATTTAATTTAAAGATCTTCCAAAGCCAAGTAATCCTAGAGTGTCACCATCTCCCCTCTGCTGCCTCAGGGTAAGTCCTGCCCCAATATGCCCTTAGTTCTCAGCCTGCTGACTCTGAATGTGTTTTTATATCAACCATTTAACCACTGAGGACCAAAACATCATAAGTATCAAACAAACACAAAACCAATACACACACAAAAAAACCTTCTTGGTGATGAAGCAATGCGGGTGAAGAGTCTACCTGATGTTATCCTTGTTTCTGACGCATTTTCCAGCTCTTACGAATTGTAAGCAGGATGGTTGTGTGGGTCAAAAGAAATGTACCACAAGGGGCAAGATAATAGCTTGGAAAAATCAAGCCACCTGGAAGGAGGATAGGGGTTTTAACGGAAATAGTATCTCCAGCAGTCAGGAGATAATTTTCTGAAACTTAAATACTCTTTAAACTCTTTGGTCTCTTTCTTTTATTAAATTGAAGCAAAATTGAGATGAGTACTTTTGTACATTTAAGAGCATAGGTAGTAAGATAGCAGTCTTAACTCCTTCTCTTCATGAATGCATCCAATCACTTTTTCTTATTTATTTTATATGCAGAGTTGCCGCTCAGTGTTCACTATCATCTTTGATTATGCATTGGTCATAAGATGAGAAAAGATTTACTATTTCTGGTTTGGAATTTTAGGAATTGCTTGCATTTTTATTGTAGTAAATTATGCTTTTTAGGTTTGCAACACTGTTTAATTTTAAAAGTAGGAAGAAATTTGAAAGTGAAAAAAGCATCAAACTTTTTATTTTGTGGATCTTGAGAAGAGGGCAATAATTTTGCATTTCTGGATAAAATATAAGATCCACAGTTAAAGCTAAATTTTAGATACACAGCTTTTAGTTTCTGACTCTAGGATACTTGTGTATAAGTAATAATTTTCATTTTCTCTCCCACTTCCTCTCTTATTAAATCTTTTAAGAACATTATATATTCTTTTTTAAAAAAAGATTTATGTTTATTACAAAGTCAGATATACAGAGAGAGGAGGAGAGACAGAGAGGAAGATCTTCCATCCGATGTTTCACTCCCCAAGTGACCACAACGGGCCGGTGCTGCGCCGATCTGATGCCAGGAGCCAGGAACCTCTTCCGGGTCTCCCACGCGGGTGCAGGGTCCCAAGGCTTTGGGCCGTCCTCGACTGCTTTCCCAGGCCACAAGCAGGGAGCTGGATGGGAAGTGGAGCTGCCGGGATTAGAACCGGTGCCCATAGGGGATCCCGGTGCGTTCAAGGCGGCGACTTTAGCCGCTAGGCCACGCTGCCGGGCCCAAGAACATTATATATTCTATGAGGTGCATTTGCATGTATTCAACTGATGTGTAATCAAATCAAGTTGGTATTCCCAACTCTAAATTAATTTTTACATTTTGATTAAGACTTCACAATTTCACAGATCTATGAAGGATTTTGAAACAAATTTATAGTATTTTTGATGAGGACTGTATTATTGCTTTTTCTTATTTTAGCAGTGACAGACACTAAAGAAGAAAATTAGAGGGGGTTAGGTACAATATTTGATTTAATCAGTCTCTTTGCTTGGATCATTCTGTGTCTATATTAAGGAATTTAGCTAACATGAGACCTAAATCTTAGATGGGAATGGTACCATGTCATAAAGTCATATAATCAGTCTTTATTTAAAGTTGTATTTAGAATACCTATAATAATTTCAGTTCAGTGAGCTAGTGTTAGTTTATCGAGTAAGGCCATCACTTGGGATGGCAGAATCTCATCTGGATGCTGGTTTGACCATTGGATGTTCCACTTCTCACCCAGCTCATTGTTACTGCACCTGAGAAAGCAGTGGAATATGGCCAAGGTGCTTGGGCCAGTGCACCCTGGATGGAGTCCCAGGTTCCTGACTTTGGCCTGACCCAACAGCTGGTGTTGTAGCCATTTGGGGATTGAATTAGCAGAAGGCCAATTTCACTCCCCTCACCCACACACTCTCTGACTCTGCCTTTAAAATAAACAAACAAATCCTTTAAAAAAATTACAAACCTAACACATGACTTTATTCATTTGTTTTCAAAATGGAAAATTTTCATCATAGTCAAGAAGCAAGGTAAATGTTTGAGTTTGCAATATAACAAACATGGGGTAAAATACCATTTAGATAATGAGAAAAATGACAAATAATAATCAGAAGAAAACTAAAATCAGCAGAGATGAAATTCATGCTTTGTGACTGTCTAAACACTGACCCTACCTCTGCCTGGAGATATGCATGCCTGCCCTATGGTAGAGAACATTAATCACTTCAGTTTTTGTGGAAAAGAAATAGGTGAAGTATTTAGATGTTCAGTGCTTTCATCTGGCTAAGATGATGAAAGTAAAGAGAAAGGGGTTACATGATGACCAGATTACTTGTCCTTATATATCAAAAGTGAAATTCAAGCAAAATTCAAATTTTACCCAGCAAACACTGAAGGACAATGAACAAAAGCAATGCAAAGGCAAAGGACACATTGATTTGTGTAAGGAAATGACTGGTGCTTTAAAAAATGTTTTCAGAAGGGATGTTTTTCTTGATGAAGCTAATGCTCTTTTACAAAATAACAAACTGACAAAGTTGCATGAGGTAAGTGTGGTCCAAGACTCAGCAAACACGTCAGGACATACTAATACAAATATTTTAAATGGGGTTGAATGTCAACTGCCAAAAGATTTAGGTCATCTCTGGGAAAACACAAGATTTACAGATTGCAGTTATTCTGTGAGAGGACAAGAATCTAAGGATTGTAAGTCTGTACTTGCACCTCCATTCCATTTTTAGTGTTTGAACATGAACAGTAGAAGGTTAAAAATTGAGTGGAGGGCCTGGCACGATAGCTTAGCGGCTAAATCCTCACCTTGTAAGCGCCAGGATCCCATATGGGTGTCAGTTTGTGTCCTGGCTGCTTTACTTCCCTTTCAACTACCTGCTTGTTGCCTGGGAAAGCAGTAGAGGATGGCTCAAAGCCTTGGGACCCTGCACCCACATGGGAGACTCAGGAGAAGCTCCTGGCTTAGCTCCAGCTGGTGTAGCCACTTTGGGAGTGAACCAGCATATAAAAGATCTTTGTCTCTCTTCCTCTCTGTATATCTGCCTTTCCAATAAAAATAATAATTCTTTAGAAAAAGAATTGAGTCAAAATAAATTATTTAGACCTGAGGCTCTTAAGGAAATGCTGAGATTTGTTTATGCAATGAAAGCATCAAATATTGATAAAATTGCAGACAACTTATTGGTAGCTGTAAAAAAACATGCACTAGAATGACTGAAGTTTATGTGAAAAGCAGCTTTATGTAGTAACCTTTCAGCAAAAAAAAAAAAAAAAGTCATTGATACTCTTTCCTTGCAGATTTGCACAGAACAGGACAGCTAAAAACATAAAGTATAGAGTTTATTAATAGGTGTAGCACATTTGAACAACTTTGTTGGGAGGGTGGAAAAACCAGAATGGCAATCAACATAATGGAACTGTTGTGGTGACAGCTTATGATCCAATCACACCCTTACAAGCAGAAGGCTTTCAAGCACTAACATCTGAACAGCGTGCAAAATTTTGCATTCCATGTAAATGGCTAAAACGCTCTGCGAATAGCCCATGAATGGTAGAAAAACAGAGTTGATCTTTACTCCTTCAAGTCCAGAATAATTCTATACAAATCATAATAAAAATTGTATCTGCTTTTTGAAACATTTGATTTGCATTTCATATGGTTAATTTATGGTTTAATCTTCAGCTTTCAATAAGGCCTGACAATTAACTCCAAGACATTGTATTTTCTTCAATGACTTCACTTGTTTACATAATATTTTAATTTTTTTTAAGGTGCTTGACATCTTGACTAAAGCTATGCAGGGTTATACTAGTTTCATAACGATTAATAACGATTACTGAAGAAACCATGATTCAAAAGGATCTTTTATTATTTTATTGTTTTTTTTAAAGATTTATTCATTTTATTACAGCCAGATATACACAGAGGAGGAGAGACAGAGAGGAAGATCTTCCATCTGATGATTCACTCCCCAAGTGAGCCGCAACGGGCCGGTGTGCGCCGATCCAAAGCCGGAAACCTGGAACCTCTTCCGGGTCTCCCATGCGGGTGCAGTGTCCCAATGCATTGGGCCGTCCTCAACTGCTTTCCCAGGCCACAGGCAGGGAGCTGGATGGGAAGTGGAGCTGCCGGGATTAGAACCGGCGCCCATATGGGATCCCAGGGCTTTCAAGGTGAGGACTTTAGCCGCTAGGCCATGCCGCCGGGCCCCTATTATTTTATTGTTATGAGAACAATTACTTCAAATGTTTTATCCTTTGCTATCTCAAAGTTAAGTCAAGGTTTTCCTTAAAAGCATTTGCATTAGAGGAACTGGCTTATCTTCAAAATGAGTTATGGCAAATACACTGGTTCAATACTAATTTCTTTTTCCTTTAAAGAGGCAAATATGTAATAAGTTGACCCAAACTTTTAGTAAAAATTGTGATGCTTGAGTCTGTGTTAGCTATCCAATGAACTGTGGCTTTTATCCAAGTTTACAGTGATTGGGAATTGAAAGGCTAAAATTTCAACAAGAAACCAGTTTTGTGTTGAAGTAACATTTTAAAAAAATTATAGTGCTCCAAGAAATTCTCCACCTTCTTAGAGTGTGAGGAAGACGTTAAGTATAACCTATCAAGATGATAACAGTTAACGTACAGACAGCAGACTCGAATCTGCATTAGATATTAGCAAAGACATACAGTGGGATCCAACAGCGATCCTGACAATCCTCTAACAGATTATATGCCTAGAGCGGTGGTGGGGGGACCCCAGAGTGGAGCAGGAGGACAGGAGGAGGCTTGTATCCCAACCCCAGAGACGCCCGGATCCTCACCAAGGACTATAAGTACAAGCACCAAGGACTATATCCCAACTGCCAAGGAGACCACGGGGAATTAAAGTGCCCTCGTAGGCCGAGAACTCTGAGGTCATCTATTCCCTACTGGATCTGCCACACGGGATTGAAGAAGCCCAGATCCTTCCTCACAGGACCTAATGTCATTGGAACAACATGGGGGGAGGGATTTTTGGAGGGGTTGGGGGAATCCCAGAGCTTATGAAACTGTGTCATAAAATGAAATAAAAGGAAAGAAAAATTATAGTGCTCTACTGAGCAGCCCTCAGAAACAGAAGAACAGTAAACTTCCTTCAGGACTCAGGAGAGGAGCTTTCTCCTAGTTCCAACTTTGGATCCCCATCTTCTCTTGCAATGACCATCAGAGTTGCTCCGGAGGTCCCCCCTCCAAAAAAAATTAGATCAGATAGACAGAGACCAATAAGGAAAGCTTAGAACAGACAGGAAATGGTCAGCTTGGACTCACATATACCGTACTAGGTAGGACACAAAGATTAGTTACTCCTCACTAAGGTATTGAAGATTGCTCTGCACACCCCTCCTAAAACTGTTCTGCGCCTCAAATGTTAACATATGCCTTGGTAGAGTTATAAACCTGTTTGGACTATCATAAAAATTGCCAAGTTCAGGGGCCCAGCGGCGTGGCCAAGTCGCCTTGCCTTGAACGCACCGGGATCCCATATGAGCGCCGGTTCTAATCCCAGCAGCTCCACTTCCCATCCAGCTCCCTGCTTGTGGCCTGGGAAGGCAGTCGAGGACGGCCCAAAGCTTTGGGACCCTGCACCCGTGTGGGAGACCCGGAAGAGGTTCCTGGCTCCTGGCATCAGATCAGCGCAGCACCGGCCCGTTGCGGCTCACTTGGGGAGTGAAACATCGGATGGAAGATCTTCCTCTCTGTCTCCCCTCCTCTCTGTATATCCGGCTTTCCAATAATAATAAAATCTTTAAAAAAATTTGCCAAGTTCAGTAAAAATCATGCTTCAATACTATATACTGCTAAATATAAAAATGAAAATAGACACGAGACAGCTGAATAGTACGCTATAGCCATTTTAACGCAGCCGGTTGTATATAAACTAAAATTGAAATGTCAATGAAGTAGTCACAGGATGTGGTTAAGAACTTGCATTTTCTAACATATTGGTCACTCAATACCATGTCAATTAACTCCATAATGTTGTAAATGGTTGTTGATGTTATGTTGTGGCTTTTCATTGGAGGGGATGATATTCTGCCAGCTCTACTTTCAGACCACGGATGGTCTCCCAATGAAACTGTTGAATTGATCTGGACAATAAGATGCTGGACTCTCTGTATGGTCCATGCTCGCAATGAAGGAATCATGACTGGATATGAACTGTACTACTGTAACAATGTGGAGGAATCCACCATCGGGGGAGGGCTTTTTGGAGGGGTTGGGGGAATCCCAGAGCCTGTGAAACTGTGTCATAAAATGAAATAAAAAGAAAAAATTTATAGTGCTCCACATCTAGATGAAGAAATGTTCATGTGTTAAAAGTAAGGATGATCAATTGTAAATTTAATGAGTACACCAATTAAGAAAGGTATACTCATTTTAATGTGTACCTTTTTGTACGTAGAATGGTACAATATACTTTTTTTGTTTTTTAGAGAATTAATAAGGTACACTTAATTGTGTCTTAACTGTTGGAATAAGTTTTAAGATCAAGGGAGGCAACTGGGGTGTTTGTGATAATAGATAGATAAGAAAGATATCCTGGATTTGACTTAAGCTACTTTGGGTTTCAGATATTTGTTATTGACTTTATCCCTATTTTATCACACTTTGGGAAAGTGAATCTGACCAACAAATGAATCCTGGACAATCTACTCTCCTTCAAATCGGTGAACTGCCTTTGTAAGATGAGTATAAAGGAGAGAACATTTAGAGTGTTTCAGGCCACACTATGAAAATATGTCCCCCTCATTGTAGTAATACCTTTTTTGTACTAGTATTATGGGTGATACTGAAATTTTTTATAATGTTAATAGGAGAAATTATTTGTAAACTGATAAAAAGTAAAAGCTTAATTGTGACAAATAGCTTAAACTTTTGCAATAAGTCAACTGTTTGATATAGAGAGATAACGGGTACAAATTAGATTGAAAGGCATAAGGTTAAATCAAAAGTTTTAAAAATATTTTTGTGAGGAGAAAATCTTTGCACACTACACAAAGATAGGAGATTAACATTCAGGATATATAAAGAGCTCCACAAACACAACAATAAAAAATATAACTGGCAAAGAACACAGATCACATAACTGCTTATGTTAATGGCTGAAGAGTGTGAGGATTGAAAAATATGAGGCTGTATTATCAGCATTTTAAATAACTAACATTGTGGCACAGCAGATTAAGTCATTGCCTGAGATACCAGTATCCTATATCACATTAACAGTTTGAGTCCTGGCTACTCCACTTCTTATCTACCTCCTTATTAATGTCCCCTGCCATACATATCAGAGATCTGGATGGCCTGGCCCAGCCCTGGCCATTGAGACCATTTGGTGCATAAACTGACAGATGGAAAATATTTATTTCTCTGTCCAGCTCTCTCTATCACTGTCTGTTAAATAAATCTTTGTGTAGAAAAGAAAAAAAGTAAAATAGCTAACACTTGTATTTCTTAAGTACTCTCTCCCTGCTCCATGCATATACATGGATTTCAAAAAACTTGTGTAGCAAAATAAACTTATTTTTCGTAGCATTTTCCATGAACTTTCAGAAGTACCTTGTGTATGTGTGTATGTATGTGACTTAATGTATTACATGCCATTTAATAGTATATATATAATTTAGTGCCCATGAGATTGGTAGTATTATTATGCCCATTTTACAGCAGAGGAAACTGGTATAGAAAATTTCAGATGGTGGCTCAAATTCAGGGACAAGAACATAATCTGATTCAAAAGTTTTGCTCAAAATGATCCATATCATGCCTCAAAAATTACACCCACCTTATCAGATATTATATTTTAAAATCTATTTTTATTTATTTGAAAGGATGGGTTACAGAGAAACAGAGAGGAGAGAGAGAGAGAGAGAGAGAGAGAGAGAGAGAGAGAGAATGAATTCCAATCTGCTGGTTCACTCTCCAAATAGCTGCAATGGCCAGAGCTAGTCCAGACTGAAGCCTGGAGCCTGTAACTCTATTCTGGATGAAAATCACTCCAGAAAAAGGTAGGGAGTTAACTCTAAAACCTCTTTGAAAATGTAAATATATTTTTGTGGAGTTTCATATTTCATTTTTGTTAGCAGCGTGCACAGACAAAAAAGCAACATGGTGTCTTTTTTTTCAAACACGGGAAGATGGCACCAACAGAAATGCTCCTGCACATGTGAAAAATGTTTGAAGCAAAAGGTTTGCTACTTAGTTGTGTTTTACACTATACAAGCAGTGTTTTGCTTTCTGTTCTGCTGATGCCCTTTATTGGAGTGAGATTCAGATCTTTGAGCAGGCCTGGTAGGGGATGTTGGGGAACTTGCCTACTAGCCTATAGCTCCTACTGGTGAGCATGAGATCTGAGGCTGGGTATAGGCCAGACCAGGCCAGGCAAGGCTGTACCACTGGTTGGCATGTGTGTGGGCTGGCTCTGGGTGTGGGCCAGGCTGCGCCAAGCCATAGCACTCACTGGGGCATGTGGGAGCTAGAATGTGGTGTGAGCTGTGCCAGGATAGGCTGCTACACCAGCTGGTTCATGTGAGAGTCAGAGTTGAGGGCAAGCTGGGCTGGGCTAGGCCACAGCACCCACTAGTAAGAATTGGGACTACAGACTGGCCAGGTCAGACCAGGCTGCAGCATCTACTAGCAAGTGCCTTGACTCGGGGCAAGGCATGCCAACCTGAGTCAGAGCAAAAACAAGATGCATAAGATCCCATGCATAAGATTCAGGGCTGCAAGTAGGTCTGATAGGAAAACCAAGGAGCCTCCCTTGCTAGGCTGCATCTCCTGATGGTAAGCATGAGAGCTAGGGCTGGAGGAAGACCAGGCTGAACATGACTAAAGCACTCCTCGGCATGTGTATGTGCTGGGTCTGGGGTGGGCCAGACTGAGCTAGGTGCCAACACTCACTAGCACTTGTAGGGTGGGCTGGCCTAGGTCACTGCACCTGCCAGTCCACATGAGAGCCAGGTCTGGGAGGACGCCAGGTGAGACTGGGATGTAGCAATCCACTGTTGAGAGTCAGAATGGGGGTGGGCTGGTCAGGCAGGGCCACAGTACTCACCAGTGAATGCCAGGGATGGAGGCATGTCATGGAAGGCTAGGCCAAGCACCCGCCCTGGCACATGCAAAGTCTGAGACTGGGAGTTGGTCTGAAAAGGGAACTGAGGGTACTCCCCAGTTAGGCTGCAGCTCATGCTGGGAGGGCCAGGAGAGGCCATCACATTCAGTGGCAAACATAAGAGCCAGGATAAGTGCAGGCAAGCCAGGCTTTGCCCCAGCATCTGTTGGCAAGTGCCAGGACTTGGTTCAGGTCATGTCAGGCCGGGCAGCAATACCCCTGGCAAATACAAGATCCAGGACTGAGAGTAGATCTGGAAGAGGAACTGTGGGCACTCTTCTGCTAAGCTGCAGCTCTTGCTGGTGAGCATGAGAGTCAGGGCTGGGGGCGGGCCAGGCTAAACAAAGCAGCAGCACCTGTTGGCATATGTGTGAGCTATGTCTGGGGGTGGGTCAGGCTGAGTTGAGCCACAGCACCCATGGGTGTGTACAAGAGCCAGATGAGATGTAAGATGAGGCAGAGTAGAACATTGCACATGTTGGCACACATAAAAACCAGTACTGGGGTGGGACTGGTAAAGGTTACTGGGGGTTGCCCCAAGTATGTTGCAGTTCTTATTGGTGTATGTAAGGGCCAGGTCTGTGGCAGGCTGGGTTGGGCTGGGCTGCAACACACATTGGTTTCCATGGAAGATGGGGCTGAGGCAGAACTGACCAGGCAGTTGCACAAATTGGCATGTGCATTGGCTGGTGCAGGTGATGGACTAAACTGGACCCTGTATTAGCTGGTGTACACAAGAGTGGGTCTGAGGTTAACCCAAGCCTGGTTTCTCAGGGACTCCCCAACTAGATCATTGGACTCAACCTTGCTACACAGAGAAATTACAATATATGTGGTCCGACCTTGGAGTGCATATGTTGGGACTGGGTCACCTCAGTTGCTCATACCCATACAGTAGAGAGCATACAAAAATGTACAAGGAGGTCATGACAGTCAGCTCATCTACACCAGTGGAAGATGTGGAGTGCATCCTCAGAGGACTGAAAGCAGAACAGATTGGACTATTCACCTGGCCAAACTTTGCAAAATGTTCCTGGGTCTAGGGATGTCCTAAGGTGGACTTAGTCAACCAGCACATCTTAGAATAGCAAAGACATGTAAACAACCCAGATGTCCATCAAAAGAGGAATGGATAAAAAAAAAAACTGTGGTATATATATACTCTATAGAGTAACACTCAGCCATCAAAAAGAAGGAAAAATTCTACCATTTGTAACCAACTTGTCCCAATTAAAGACCATTACAGTCAGTGAAATAAGTCAATCTCAAAAAGACAAATAGCATATGTTCTCTCTGATATAAGGCAACCTTCATGCAAAATACAAGATCAATAGATATATAGGTAAACATACATGTACATACAGTCATCTAGAGAACTGTATAATAGAGACTATCATATCAAGATGTGAAGATACAGTGCAATGTGCATCTCTACTTCCAAATCAAATACAGACTCCCAATGAAATTGTTAAATATATCTTGACAATAGGTTGATGGACTCTGCCATTCTCCTTACCTATAATGTCAGAATACAGTTAAATAGCAGAATGATGGACCTATGACTGTTTTCTGAAGGATTTTATAATTGTAATAAAATGGAGGAAATAAGTATGGGGAGAGGTGGGGAAATCCCAGAGCTTTTGGAACTGTATCACAAAATCAATTAATCAATTTTTTTTAAAAAGATGTCCTCAACCCTGGTTCAGTGACACTGATATGTCTCAGAACTGTCAAAACCACTTATGGAATACTCTTGGAACATTCTTCCCTACATTGGGGTCTCTAAGGTGACATCAGGTGACTGCTCCCCAATCCCAGGGTGTTCATGTAATCTGTCAGCAAGGAGTGGCCCCCTCCCTGAAGATACAGGAGAAAAAGATGAAAAATTGGAAATATTTACCCCACCTAACTTCCTCCTTACTTTGAGCCACCCTACCCTAATCAGAGGCCCACTTGTGCATGTACCCTTCTCAGTTATATAAACACAAAATAAAATAATTTCTACAAAATGAGGGGAGAGAATCAGAGCGATCCCATTTGCTGGTTCACCCATCCCCCAGATGCCCACAAGAACCAGCATGTTGGGGAGCTCAGGATCTGGGAACCCACTGCAGGTCTTCCATGCAGGGGCCAGGGATCCTATTACCTGAGCCATCACATCTGTTTCCCATGGTATGTATTACCAGGAAACCAGAATTGGGATCAGAGCCAAGATTCCAAGTCAGGTGCTTTCACAACAGATGCAGGCATCCGAACTTTAGGCCAAACATCTGTTCTTCATATAAAATTTTAAACAAATGATATCATAATTGTTGCTGAAATATGGACACACTTGTGAAGGATCATACAGTTAGAAACCAGTGAGCACATAAAGAAAACCTGAGATGTGAGAGGGCATTTACTTTGAAAAATCACGGGTGTCCCAAGAAGGACACTATACATTATGATTAAAACCTTTGTAGGTTTCTCACAAAATAAGTTATTCCAAGTCAAAATTGCACCTGAGGTATCTAGGTCAGAGAAAGAAAAGAATGCAGAACCCAACAGATCCCAAGCTGAAACGAACATGCCTTGACGAAAGTCCAAAACACAGACTGTAGGATTGCCATTTATTGCCAAATTTTGTAAATGAACTGGGCAAGTACACATTTTCTTAGTTATCTTTTTAGCCATCATCTAGGAACATGAGGTAAGTACTTGCTCCTTAAACACAGTAAGTGAGGTAATTAGAATCCACAACACAGTTAAGGGACCATTAAAATGGTTTAATTTCTTTTTTTGCATTAATATTACTTTTTCATATGTGCCTGGGGTAGTAAAAATTAATTAGCTTACTTTTTACCCCCATCCCTATGCCCTCCAAGTACGTTTTGCTAGATTTGCAGGGCTGGGTCAACACAGGCTTACATACGGTTCTCTAAGGTCCCCGGAAGTAGTGTGTCTTTTCTAGCCCAATTCCCCCCACCCCACCGTCCCTTGAGGCAAACTTGCTTGCAAAGCCCTACACAAATATTTCCCCTAGGGAGGTAGCATACCAAGTACGAAGAAGGCAGACAAGATCCAACTTTGAGGCCTTAAATTTGCAGCTACCCTGCCCTGCTGCAGCACACTTTAAAAAAATATTTTAATTAGAAACGCAGATTTACAGGGAGGAGAGACAGAAAAAACGATATTCCACTGGTTCACTCCCCAAAAGGCTGCAATGGCCAGAGCTGAGCAGATCCGAACCCAGGAGCCAGGAACTTCTTCTGGGTCTCCCACGTGGGTTTAGGATCCCACGGCTTTGGGCCATCCTCAACTGCTTTCCCAGGCCACAAGTAAGGAGCTGGATGGGAACGGGGGCAGCCAGGTTATGAACCGGTGCCCACATGGGATAACAGCCAATACAAGGCAAGGACTTTAACATCTATGCTACTGTTCCAGGTCCCTCCAGCACTCATCTAAGAATCCCCTCCCCGAATACACATTTGAGCCCCTTGTAGTAAATGTACGTCTAGGACCGAAATCCATAAAACCTGTTGGTGAAGTCAGTCAAGCCAGGGCATGTGGCACTAGATACACTGTAATTCAGGCTAGGCGCAAAAACACAAAGCCTACAGGCTGCCACGCAAATCTCTAAGCCCTGCCCCGGTGATCACGCGAGATTACAGCTCAGAAGCCGAAGAAGCAACAGCTTCTCCAGCAGCTCTCTCGGAATGGAGCCTTCGGACCAGTACCCCAAGAGCTTTGTCACCACAATGCCAGGTCTCGGAGACGACGAGGACCAGGAAGAACTATGTGGTCAGTGCCCGGACAGGCCACATGCTTCTGCCTTGTCCAAGAAACCAGGGTTCCCCGGGGGAGGGATGGCCGCCCCATTCCCGAGAACCCTCAAACCCAAACGCCCTCATCTTTCCCTTTGATATTTTTTTTTCTTTACAGATGTGAGGCCTCCAGAGATCTCACTTGTTGCAGAGGAAGGAGACATGGAAGAGTGTGTGGAGTCTGAGAGGGAGCACGTAGTCAGTGGAGCAGAGGAAGAAGAAAAAGAATCTACAAGAGCAGATAGAGAAGAAAGCCAAGATGGCGACAGATCTCCGAGTCCGATGGATCAAATGGAAGGCCTGGTCGGCCCCAGCATTCCAGGCCTCTCAGAGGCAGAAGGCCTGGTCGGCGCCAACCTTTCGGGCTTCTCAGAGGAAGATGGCAGCCTCGTTGGCGTCAATCTATCAGGCCTCTCGGAAGATGGCGGCCTGGTCGGTGCCAACCTTTCAGGCTTCTCGGAAGATGGCGGCCTGGTCGGTGCCAACCTTTCAGGCTTCTCGGAAGATGGCGGCCTGGTCGGCGCCAACCTCTCGGGCCTCTCGGAAGATGGTGGCCTGGTGGGCGCCAACCTCTCAGGCCTCTCGGAAGATGGCGGCATCGTTGGCGCCAACCTCTCGGGCCTCTCGGAAGATGGTGGCATCGTTGGCGCCAACCTCTCGGGCCTCTCAGAAGATGGCGGCATCGTTGGCGCCAACCTCTCAGGCCTCTCAGAAGATGGTGGCCTGGTGGGCGCCAACCTCTCGGGCTTCTCGGAAGATGGCGGCATCGTTGGTGCCAACCTCTCGGGCCTCTCGGAAGATGGCGGCCTGGTCGGCGCCAACCTCTCGGGCTTCTCGGAAGATGGCGGCATCGTTGGCGCCAACCTCTCAGGCCTCTCGGAAGATGGTGGCCTGGTCGGCGCCAACCTCTCGGGCTTCTCGGAAGATGGCGGCCTGGTCGGCGCCAACCTCTCGGGCTTCTCGGAAGATGGCGGCATCGTTGGTGCCAACCTCTCGGGCCTCTCGGAAGATGGCGGCCTGGTCGGCGCCAACCTCTCGGGCTTCTCGGAAGATGGTGGCCTGGTGGGCGCTAACCTTTCGGGCTTCTCGGAAGATGGCGGCATTGTTGGCGCCAACCTCTCGGGCCTCTCGGAAGATGGTGGCCTGGTGGGCGCCAACCTCTCGGGCTTCTCGGAAGATGGCGGCATCGTTGGTGCCAACCTCTCAGGCCTCTCGGAAGATGGTGGCCTGGTCGGTGCCAAGCTTTCAAGCCTCTCGGAGGAAGAAGGTGGCCTGGTCGGTGCCAACCTCTCAGGCTTCTCAGAAGATGGCGGCATCGTTGGCGCCAACCTTTCAGGCCTCTCAGAGGAAGAAGGCGGCCTTGTCGGTGCCAACCTTTCAAGCCTCTCAGAGGAAGAAGGTGGCCTGGTCGGTGCCAACCTTTCAGGTCTCTCAGAGGAAGAAGGCAGCCTGATGGGCACCACAGCTGCAGACCCCATGGATGAAGAAGACCTGGCTGCTGCCAGCCCTCAAGGCCCAGGGGCCGATGGCAGCCACCTTGTTGGTGCCACCGACATGGCCCATGCTGCAGAAGGTGGTTTGGTTTGCACCACCCCACTGGGCCCCGCTGATGAAGAGGACACTCTGAGTGGCGCTGCCTCTGTGGGCCCCATGGCTGTGGGCCCCATGGAAGAAGATGATGTGCCGATTGGCACCAGCACCCCCGCTCCCACTGATGAAAATAAAGGCCAGGTTGATGCCATCACTGCAGGTACTGCAGAAGAAGGCCTGGTTGGTGCTATAGCTCCTGGCCCCACATCTGAGGAAGGCCTGCTTGGTGCCAGTGTTTCAGGCTCTATAGATCACAGCAATCCTGAGGGAAGTACTCCCAGAGTAACAAGCCAGGAGTTTTGGAGGCAGCAGGAGGAGCCATTGCCAGCGGTCAGCAGGCAGGAGCAGCCAGTCAGGCAGTGTGGCGCGTTCACCCCATGGCAGGTGGAGGAGTTGGAAAGTATTTTCCAGGGCAATCATTACCCGGACAGACTAATGAGGTAAGCAGGTTCTTGGGTTTTGGTGCCTACTTTCATGGAACATGTGCTGGCCCAGTGCAGCTATTAGTTTTCCCAGGTTCCCTTTCTTCCCTTCTGAAATAAAACTGTAAGTTTATCCTGGACTCCAGGGTGGCAGGGTGCCCTCCCCCTTGCCCTTCAGTTCTCAGTCTTGCCCTTCTGTTCTTGAGTTAGAGTTATGCTATGCTATGGGAATTAGGTTTGCATGCTATGCTAATTGGGAACGAAGGTAAATAGTTTCTTGCAGTATTTCTTAAAATTGTGTTCACTGAATTGCAGAGGCACAGAGGGTATTTTCCCATTCATTGGTTTACCACAAAGGTATAGCTACAGCAGACCAAAGCCAGGAGACCAGAACTCGTTTGAGATCTGGAACATGGATGGCAGAGAGCTAACACTTAAGCCACCATCTGCTGCCTTCTCCAGTGTACATTAGCAGGAAGTTGGAATCGATTAACTAGTCAAATTCAGCACTCCAGTATTTGATGGGGGCATCCCAAACAGGCCTCTTAACTGCTGTACAAAAGGCACTCCCTCATGCAGTGTTTAAATGAGCCAAATGAAGCAATTGAGGGTGGTAGATATAAAAAAGGTGGTATATTTGAGCCAAGACAGGAATACAAGTGAGGAACCTGGGGCATGGTGGAGCAAGTGTGGGGTGGGGACCACCTTTACAATTTCATAATCTGTTCATCATAGATTATTTTTATATTAATGCCCATATTTTTAAAACACAATATTAGTACCATATTTATCTTGATTACTGATTTTGTGGAATCATTTTAAGGTTTGGACATGAGAGGAAATTCCCTTAAAAAGTTGTTTCATTTGAATATTACTAAAAATAACATGGTAGTTGGAGAAGAAAGGGGGCACATCTTGCAGGAGTTAATGATTCAGCCTCTCAAATTCCTGCTTCCTGTTTATGCACTCTGACACTTAACGGATAAACAGATCAAGTACTTGGGTCCCTACCACCCATGTAGAAATCATAGACAGAGTTGCTGGCTCTTGGCTTCAGGTTTTCCCAGCCCTGGCTGTTATGGTAATTTGAGGACTGAGCCACTAGATGGCAGATTTCTTTCTTTCTTTCTCTCTCTCTTTCTTTCTTTTTTTCTTTTTTTTAGATTTATTTATTCTTATTGGAAAGTCAGATATACAGAGAGGAGGAGAGACAGAGAGGAAGATCTTCCATCCAATGATTCACTCCCAAAGTTATCACAACAGCTGGTGCTGCGCCGATCCAAAGCCAGGAGCCAGGAACTTCTTCCAGGTCTCCCACATGGGTGCAGGGTCCCAAGGCCTTGGGCCATTCTTGACTGCTTTCCCAGGCCACAAGCAGGGAGCTGGATGGGAAGTGAAGCTGCCAGGATTAGAATCAATGCCCATATGGGATCCTGGTGCATTCAAGGCGAGGACTTTAGCCACTAGGCCACGCCGCCAGGCCCAGATTTCCATTTTTGTATCTGTCATATCTTCTTTCCTTCCAAAGTAAAGAATTTTTTTTATTTAAAAGCAAAGAGGGACCAGCACTATAATGTAGTGGACATAGTGAGTTAAACAACTGGCTACATTACCTTCTTCCCATATGGGTGCTGGTTTATGTCCCGGCTGCTCCACTTGAGCTGAGAAAAGAATGAAAGACAGACCAAGTCCTTGGGCCCCTGTCACCAGATGGCAGACATGGGTGAAACTTCTTACTCCTGGCTTCAGACTGCCCCAGGTCAGGCTGTAGTGGGCATTTGAGGAGTGAACCAGTGATAGAAGATACAACTCTCTTTCAGTCTGTAACTCTGCTTTTCAAATAAATCTTTGGGGAAAAAGCAGAAAGAAATAGAGCACCCTCTTTTACCCACTACTAAAAAAATTAAACATGTGTATTATTCTGCCCACAGATTGGAGCTGGCAAGACGCATGTATGTGACTGAGACCAATGTTCGGGTCAGTAAAACTGAAAACAGCATTTGGGGGTGGGGGAGCCCATTCTAACAATTGTTCAAGGCTTGGGCACCTTTGAACTTGATATTGCCAAGTCACTGTCTTTTTATTACATCTTTCTTATCGGAGATTGGGTTTTGCATTTTAGGGTCACCATGTATAGAAATGATATAAAGAAGTCCTGCTTACGGAAGTTTACAATTAATAGAACACAACTTTCTGAGGAAAACATATTGAAGTAGATTTTTTTCCATTTCTTATATATATAGATGTGTGTTGTATATTACATGAAATAGGTTTATGATAACACCAGTCTTACATGATTGTAACATGTTTATAAAATGTGTAAATGTATATAAGCATTTAAATTATGTAGTGAAATTGTGAATATATTTCTAAAGTTAATGTCCTATAGGGGACTTCTTTGAGAATCACATTGGGGCTAGGACTGACTTGGGGATTATTGAAATCTGAATGTACCAAAAAGCTATATTATAAGAGGAATCATTTGTAGTCCTAAATTATTTCAAACATATAAAACCAAACGTAGGCGTTTTGCTTAAGCAGTACTTTTGTAAACATTTAAGCCTTGGTGTGAAGGAATAAACCTCACACAGGACACACTGCTAAGCTGTAACTGGTGGGAAGGCAATGGGTTGTAAGGCCTAATGTCATATTGTCCTGCTATTGAATTTGCAAGACTGGTAAAGCAGTGTGGAGTCAGCCTTAGATGGTAATCTTTCTGGAATTCTTTGGTGTGCTAGCCTGCAAACTTTGCTCCGATTTCTCTTGAGAAATCGGTCCCATCTGGAATCCAATCTTTCCTCTCTATAGTACTGCTAGGCAGAGGTAGGCTTTGAGGAAGTTAAGGCTGTCGGTCACCAGCTTTCACATCCAGCCAGGTTCTTCTTATTGAATGGTAACTTCAATAAGAAGTATCTTCTTTTTACATGCTCAGGCAGCAAGCACTAATTTGTAGCTCATGCCATCAGAAGTGGGTTATTTTAGACTAATTGCCACAAAGGAATTTCTCAAGGGAAATCAAAAAAGAGAAAACATCCCTTGGAAGCATCTCTCCTTTTCTTAAAATTTCAAGAGGTTTCAGGGCATGCATGACTCGTACCACTTGGTCACCCTTGAAGGAAAACCTGTGTTTAAAAACAACCTGCTCCATTACTGAAGATGTGCTTTTCAAGGTGGGGTTGTTCCCTCTCTAAAGAATCTAAAGGCATGCAATTTTTAACCAGTAGTCTAGATGACAGATAATAATTTACGTATTGATGGGGGGCAGTGTGATATTGTGGGACACGTCTACCTGGTGTAAGAATCAGCTCGGGTTACTTAGGCTAGCCACCAGCTCAAACACTTACCATTTCTCTGTGATGAAAATGCCTGCAGATCCGACTTCTAGCTCTTTTGATTGGTACAATACAGTGTTGTTTGCTGCAATCACCCCTGTGTGTCATGGCACACCAGAACACTTTCCTCCCATGCACAAGTCTGGCATGGTGACATGTGCCTGGTGGCAGCTGGATTGCAGCTCAGGATACAGATGAGCCAGGTATGGCAATCACAGAAGGAATCTAGTCCTATTCATCAGTCACTGCAGCAACAATCCATGTGCACAGAAAGATGCAATTAAAGGTAGGAGGAAAAAGACAAAGCAAGCAGTGCACCAAGCCAAAGCTGAGCACATATTTGAGCTCACGAATGGAGGGGGTGTTCTTTGCCTTAGATATTTGAGTGAGAATGAAGTAGCTTTTCACAGCAAGGAAAAAGGGTTTAAGACACATAAAGTTGTCTGTTGTGTTCTTTCTTTGATGACTAAATGCTCAATGTACTAAATCAGTCTCTGTTTTCTTCTCTGATTGAAGGTGTGGTTTAAGAAGAGGAGAGCCAAATGGAGGAGACTTCAGATGATATTAAGATCCAGAAATCAACTCCCTGTTGTCCAGGCCTCCCCTGTTGACCAGCTCCCGTCTGTTGTCCAGCCCCCTGCTGTTGTCCAGCCTCCCCCTGTCGTCCAGCCTCCCTCTGTTGTCCAGGGCCCCCCTGTTGTTCAGGCCCCCCCTGTTGTCCAGCCCTCTCCTGTTGTCCAGGCCCCCTCTGTCATCCAGGCTCCCCCTGTCACCATAATCTGGGGTAGACTGTATCAAGTCGTGTCTTTACCTAACATGAACTGGGTACCATATATTTCAGGTACACAGCCATTCTGGCTCTACCTGCCGACGTGGCCCACTGTGCCCATTAACACGCCCATGCATTCACCTATGCATATACCCGTGCTGATTCCCATGTCAATGCCTGTACCATGGCATACACAGCTGCCTCTGTCACCAGCATATCCACCATATCCTCCCCTGTTCTGGCACCCTATTCCCTTCTATTTTATACCCTTGTCTCCCAATGGCCCAATATCCAGTGGCATGGTTTGGCTCTGTATTTTGAGTCAGGCGTATAGAGGCCCATTTTTCTAAGTAATAGTCTCTGTTATTTTTCCCCAAAATGTTTTAAGGGGATATAGAAGTTTTGTGTGATATACTGTTATGAGCAGTTCATCACATGCCTGTTAATTGTATAAGTGCACAAGGTCACTGACCCATTTTAGCACATGGTTTTTATATTCAATAAAGAAGTTTACAATGAAATTTATGCATATTTTTGTTTGTCACAGGACTTAAGAGGTTATGAATGGATATTGCTTTAAAAACTGCCATTTACTTTATATTAAAATATTTTTGCCTGGAAGAAATATAAAGTTCTGTCACTGTGGTAAAAACAAAACAACAAAAAATCAAAACTGCCATTTACACTGTGGCTGGAAGCCTCCTTCCATTTGGTTAGGTCCTAGGTCACCAACAAGGGCTGCGCACAAAACAGAAGCTGCGTGAGCACACAGAGCAGGACTCCACGGACCTACAGTCCTTCCACCTGCCTACCCAACACTCCACACTCATCCCCACCCTGCCCCACTGGGACCACATACATCTGCCAGATGGGGTGGTGGAAACTCCTGATGAGAACAGCCTTTCAGCTCAAACCTGGATCCATCCTTGCTGCCAGGCTCAGGCAAGGCACCAGACTCCAAGGAATGCCTCCCCACAGGGCCCTCGAGACCTGTTGGAGCAGTAACAACTGGGCAGTGAGCTGATAGTCTCCCAGTTCTGTTCACTGCTGGCCCTTGGCATGGGGAGGACGTGGGGATATTATCCATGACAGCAGGAGAGTCCTACCCTTGCAATGGACATCAAGAGGACACGCCGCCCAGGTCAGGAAGGGGTTCCCTTTCCTGTCCACAACCCCCAGAGGTGCAGTGCATGTTGCTGTACTTTTCATAGCTGGTACACTGTCACTCCTTCAAATGTTGCTTATCACCTTCAAGGCCACTGAGAGAACCCTGGCTCCAAGTAATTAAACACTGAAAGGGATTCTGTTGGTTTACTGCTGCCTGAAGGAAGAAATAGTCCTGAGAAATGTAGAACAGTTTAAAGAGCAGTTAGGAGTCTGTTGCCACGATGTAGTGAGCTAAACTTCCTGTGATAATAACATTCCATATGGCCTCCAGTTTGTGTCCTGTCCTAAGGGTTCCATTTCCATTCCAGCTCCCTGTTTATGCCCTGGAAAAGCAGCAAAGGATCTTTGAAGCCCTTAGGCTACTGTACTCACATGGAAGAACCAGAAAAATCTTCCAATCCTGGCTTTGAACTGGTTTAGACACAGCTGTTGCAGCCATATGAGGAGTGAGCTGACAGACTGAGGGTCTGTCTCCTCTCTCTCTGTAACTGTGCCTTTCAACTAAAATAGAAATAGTCTGCTTTTAAAAAGATTTGTTAAAATTGTTATTGAAAATTCAGATTCACAGAGAGAAGGAGACAAAGATCTTCTGATCACTGGTTTACTCCCCAAGTGGCTGCAACAGCTGGTTCTTAACTGTTCCAAAGTCAGGAGCCAGCAGCCAGGAGCTTCTTCTGGGTCTCCCACATGGGTTGTGGGTCCGAGTAAAATAAAAATATAATGTAAAAAATAAAGTGGAGTAAAAAAATAAAATTCAGTGTACTGATATTGACTAATAGAAGTAGACTGTAATAACTTCAAAGGCATTTTGTCACCTTCAGCATCACTGAGAGAACACTGGTGTCACGTAATTAAACACTGAAAGGGAACCTTAAAGGCATTACTGTCCCTTAAAGCAAAAATGAGAGTCCCTGAGCAATAATCCAGAATATTTTATTTACAAAGGGTAGTTTGGGTGGGGGTTGTGGCACAGCTGTTTAGCCCACCATTTAGGATGCCCATACCCCCTAACTGAATACCCGCTATCAAGCCTCACCTCAGCTTCAATCTAGCTTGATGATAATGTGTGCTTCTGGAGCTCCAATGCTTGTATACTACTTCACATGTGGGAGACCTGGAATGAGTTTCTGGCTGCTTGATTTCACTTGCAATAGACTCTGCTGTACAATCATTTGGGAAATCAAGTGGTGAATTGAAGATCTCAGATAATATTCTCTCAAATTAAGGTGAATTCATTTATTTATTTGAAAACTCAGGGGGGGTGTATTTAAAGCCAGGAATTTGGTCCAGCAGCTAAAGCACTGCTTCAGATGACTGCCTCCCATATGGGAGTTCCAGAATTTGATTCCCATTTACTCTTTCTGACCCAGCTTCCTGTTAATGCACACCCTGGGAGGCAGCATATCATGAATCAAGCACTTAATGTACCTCACAAATGGAGTTCAACCAAAGGCTTCAGCCTGGTCCAGCCAAGCCTATTTGAAGTATTTGGAAAGAAAACCAGGAGACCGAATATTACTCTCTTCAAATAAAATGAAACATCCATCATGGGAAAACAAAAATGGAGCAAGGAATTAGGGAAGATGTCAAGCACATATTTTTAGATTTATTATTATGTTTTTTGAAAGACAGAGTTAAATAGACAAAGAGACACAGAGAGATCTTCCATCTATTGGTTCATTCCCAAGATGATCGCAATGGCCAGAGCTGAGCCAATCTGAAGACAGGAGCCAGGAGCTAGAAGCCTCCTGGGGATCTCCCATGAGAGTACAGGGTCCCAGGGATTTGAACCATCTTCCAATGCTTCCCCAGACTATATGCAGGGAGCTGGATCAGAAGTGGATCAGCTGGGACATGAGCCAGTGCCCAGATGGAATGCCAGCACTAGAGGCAGAGGCTTAGCCCACTATGCCATGCACAAGTGCTGAGCTTACTTTTTATCATCCACTAAGTTTTCTCTCTAATGATGGCAAGGTTCCTTTAAGGTACTTTCTGTTAAAAATACGAATTTGATTAATGTCAGTGAGTTATGCCCTTAAAATGTTTGAATTGGCCAAATTTGTTATACAAGTTTTATCATATACTGCTCAGATGCATAAAAGTAGATCTGGCAGGCCTGAAGGCCTGATGCGGTGGCCTAGAGGCTAAAGTCCTCACCTTGAACGCGCGGGGATGCCAGTTCTAATCCCAGCAGCTCCACTTCCCATCCAGTTCCCTGTTTATGGCCTGGGAAAGTAGTAGAGGATGGCCCAAGCCCTTGGGACCCTGCACTCATGTGGGAGACCTGCAAAAAAGCTCATGGCTCCTGGTTTCAGATGAGCTCAGCTTTGTCTATTGTGGCTGTTTTAGGAGTGAACCAATGAGTGAAAGAGTCTCTCTCTCTCTCTCTTTCTTTCTCTCCCTCTCCCTCCCTCCCTCCCTTCCTTCTTCCCTCCCTCCCTCCCCCCTTATCTGTCTCTAACTCCGCCTTTCAAATAAAATAAATCTTTAAAAAATTGAAAATAAAGGGCCCGGCGGCGTGGCCTAGCGGCTAAAGTTCTCGCCTTGAAAGCCCCGGGATCCCATATGAGCGCCGGTTCTAATCCCGGCAGCTCCACTTCCCATCCAGCTCCCTGCTTGTGGCCTGGGAAAGCAGTCGAGGACGGCCCAAGGCTTTGGGACCCTGCACCCGTATGGGAGACCCGGAAGAGGTTCCTGGTTCCCAGCTTCGGATCGGCGCGCACCAGCCCGTTGCGGCTCACTTGGGGAGTGAAACATCGGATGGAAGATCTTCCTCTCTGTCTCTCCTCCTCTCTGTATATCCGGCTTTCCAATAACAATAAAATCTTTAAAAAAAATTGAAAATAAAATAGAATTGTCAGATGAATTGGAACTCATCCCAAGTCAGATACTGTTGAGAGTATATATGATGGGATGAGCTCAGTGGACTGACTAGGGCACAAGTTGTAATTTCCTTTTGATGAGGCATAGCAGTAGGGAGTGATGCTATAACCTTCAGTCACCCAGTGCACATTTCATTATCAGCTTACATCTATCCTCCCTTTACATTCTGTGGAAAGCAATTGAATACTTTCCTTGAGTGGTTACATTCGATGTTCAAGCAAATACTACTAGCAAGATACCAGAATCCCCATTTAAATAAGAGAAAACTATTGCTCAAGTTTGAAAAACTAGTAAAAGGATCATGGTTTGAAGCCAAGTCTCTACCTTTGTCATGTTTATTACAGTAGCCACATCCAGGGATGGTACTAGTACAACTATTCATCCTATAGATGCAGAATACACTTTTGTTTAATCAGTTCATGGAACCAAGATTGATAAAATCATAAGCCACAATAAAAGCCTCAGCAAATTAATATATATATATATATATATATATATATATATATATATATATATACCATGTATCTTCTTAGACCATCATGGAGTCTGAAACTGGAGATGAACAAGCCAAAATACCCCAGAAGATACGAAAATACACAGACTCTGAACAACATGTTGCTTACTGAACAATGAGGTATAGAAGAAATCAAAGAGGAAATAATAAAACTTTCTGAAATTAAGGGATCAACACAACATATAAAAACTTGTATGACACAGTCAAGGCAATGTAAAAAAGAAAGTTAGTTGCAATTAGTGCCCATTTCAAGAAACTAGAAAGGCATCAGGTAAAATAAGGGAGGAAATAAACAAAATAGAGACCAAAAGAACAATATATAACATCAACGAATCAAAGGGCTGGTTCTTTGAGAAAATCAACAAAATAGTCTCCACTAACCTAACTAACCAACAAAAAGGAGCGAGAAGATACAAAGCAGCAGAATTTGAGACAAAAAAAGGAAATGCAACAATGAATACCTCAGACACAGATAATTAGGAATTATTATAAGCAACTATATGCCAACAAACTGGAAGACCTAAAAGAAATGGATAGAATTTTTGGACATGTACAATCTACCAAAATTGAATCATGAGGTAATTAAAATCTAAACAGATCTATAAGCAGGATAGATATTGAATGAGTAAATAAGTCCCTCCCAGAGTTGAATTCTACCAAAAACGTTGCAAGAAGAATTTGCCACAATCCTCCACAAGCTATTAAAAATAGAATGGGATGCATTGCATCCAAACCTTTTCTGTGAAGCCGACATCACCTTATTACCAAAGACAGACAGATACAACAGAAAAAGAGCAACATACCAATATCCCTTATGAACATAGGTGCAGAAATCCTCAATAAAATTCTAGTCAACAGAATCCAACAATACGTCAGGGAGATCATTCATCTGGACCAGGTGGGATTCATCCTTGACATGCAGGGATGGTGTAACATGTACAAGTCAATAAATGTGATGCATTACATCAACAAATTGAAAAATAAAAACCATATGATCATCTCAATAGATGCAGAGAAGGCATTTAATAAAATCCAATACAACTTCATGCTAAAAACCCTAAGCAATATAGGCATAGAAGGAAGATTCTACAGCACAATCAAAGCAATTTGCAAAAAAAAAAAAAAAAAAAAGTGACAACATCATTGTAAATGGGGAAAGATTGCAAGCTTTATCCACCTAGATCTGGAACTAGACAAGGATGTTCACTTTCATCACTGCTATTCAACCTAGTACTGGAAGTCCTCACTAGAGTTAGTAACTAAAAAGAAGAAATTTAAGGGAATAAAATTGGAAATAACATCCCCCAGTGTAATATTACTCAGCCATCAAAAAGAACGAAATTCTACCATTTGCAACAAAGTGGTTCCAACTAGAAACATCTATGCTCAGTGAAATAAGCCAATTCCAAAATGACAAATATTATATGCTTTCTCTGATATAAGGCAACCTCCATACAAAATACGAGATAAACAGATATATAGGTAAACATGTATAGACATATACTCTCATAAATGAACTGTATCACGGAGAGTAGCATATACCAGGAAGTGGAGATATGTTGCAGTATGCTTGTCTACTTCTGAATAATAAGAGGACTCCCAATAAAACTGTTAATGTATCTTCACAATAGGATGCTGGCCTTTCTACCATTACTTATACCTACAATGCATTATTACACACTGAAACAGAAGAATGTTAGACATGTGACTGTTGTTGAAGAACTATGCTATTATAACAATACAGGGGAAACAGCTGATGGGAGGAGAAATGGGAGGTGGAAGGGGGAATCCCTTTGTCTATGGAACCATACAAAGAAAAATAATTTTAAAAAATAAAAATCAAGGGCCTGATGTGGTAGCCCAGTGGCCAAGTCCTCACCATGCACACACCAGGATCCCATATGGACACCAGTTCATGTGCTGGCTGCTCCACTTCCAATCCAGCTCCCTGCTTGTGGCATGGGAGGGTAATGTAGGATGGCCCAGGGCCTTGGGACATTGCACCCACATGGGAGACGTGGAGAAAGCTCCTGGCTCCTGGCACCGGGGAAAGCAGCCATGTGAGAGATGAAGTTTTAGCTTCTTGCCTTTGTCCTGGCCCAGTCCTGGCCTTTGCTGTGATTTTGGAAAGAGTCCAACTGATTGAACTCTCTCTCTTTTTTTCTCTCTCTCTCTCTCCCTCCCTCCCTCCCTTCCTCTCACTCTCTCTTCCCCTCCTCTTTCTGTTTTTATCTGCCCTTGAAAATAAATAAATATTTCTTTCTTTTCTTTCCCTTCCCTTTTCTCTCTTTTTCTCTTTCTTTCTTTCTTTCTTTCTTTCTTTCTTTCTTTCTTTCTTTCTTTCTTTTTTCTTTCTCCCTTTCTTCCTTCCTTTACCATTCCATTTACAAGCCATAGATACTAAAGGCAGCAGTTCAGAGATATGAGAATTTCGGGAACTAATCAAATTAATAAAATATAACTAGATCCTACCAGAGGTCATTATCTTCTCATTTCAACAATACAGACCACCTAAGAGTAGTATTTCCACTACTAAAATAATATTACTAGCACAAATGATGCATAGGCCTTATATATAGACTAAAGCAGGGAGCTGGATCAGAAGTGAGGTCCTTGCAGAGGATGTCCTAAAATTATGATTCAAGAACTAACCACATCAGACAGAATGGAAAAGCAGAAGTTGCAGGTAAAGCCTAACATTCCCCCTGAAGAATTTTTCCAGTGCTGCAGGGCCAGATGAAGTCTGTGATCTCACCCTTTAATGTCACTGTCCAGCCTCCCAGGCAGGGAGAGGATTCACGTGGACATTATCACTGATAAGTTCCAGAGCCACTGATGCTGTATCAACACTGATGGGTGGTTTCACCCCCCACCCCCACTGAGCCCATGAAACCAATTGTAGTGAACCTCCATGTCCTTGCTCACCTTCTGGGGTCCCTGGGAGTCAGAGATGCTGTGCTTCTTCAGCAATAGGAGCTGGAGCTACTCAGTCCCAAAGTATCTTCGTTGAAAAGGGGCAGATCTCTAGCTTCCTTTGTTTTATGCTTTTGGAAATAAGGACAGCATCTCTAAGTGCTAGGACCACTGGAAACAGTGAGGATACCAGCTCCTGGATATAAACCTATGTGTGGTCTTTGAGGTGCTAAACCAGGCAAGTACAAAAGCTTTTCCAAGCAGAAATCATAGCGGGGAAGACCCTTACCCTATCAGATTTGCTGCACACCAGTTGTGTGGCAGTGTCTGAAAGGTGCTGTGATCAAAAACCTTGCTGATGTAAGGTTGAGCTCCAAGGTGGACCAATAAGGGATTTAGACATTGTTTTCTTTTTCACTATTCTGATTCAGTATCCAGTATTTTTCAACTGCTAGCCCCTCTCTCTCACCTCTGCCACCTCTGCATGCATATTTGGCAGGAGGCTTTTTGTTCAGATTTTCCTCAACCAGGAGATGATTTTCTAAATCTATGCTAATCCCTCTGACCCTTGCCTCAACTATTATGTGTGGACAAAAGGAATGATGGTGGACGTGTTATTTTCTCTGGGCTAGCCAGTTGTTTACATTACCAAAGAATGTGACGTAAAGGCTGGAATTTTCCGTTTTGACTTACTATCTTAACTGCTCTGATGTCCTGCAGCTTGGTTATCTTTAGGTCAGCTCAATGTTTATAAAAAAAAAAGTAGCTTAGTTGATCAAGCACAAATCGTTTTTACAGGGAAAAAGCCTGAAACCCTTCTAGAAAGTTTCACCAATGAGGTACAAACAGAATTTTCAAAGCACTTATGGAAAGTGCAAGTGGACCATCCCCCAGGACCCACAGGCCTTGTCAGGCATTTAAGAAGTGCTAGCGACTCCCTGGGGTAGTGCACCAGCCATGCCCATGGGTCTCAGGAAGTGTTAGGGGAATCCAGTATGTGTGAAGCATTGGGAAGTGATTTACATATAAGCTTTTTGGTTCCAAGGAGGACCATTGGTCATTCTCTTTAACCCTCACTATCCTAGCTAAGATCACTTTGTGGATTGAATTAGAGACCCAACAGAAGGACTCTGAGAAAGCTGAGGTAGCAATGCCCTGGCTACTGCTCCTCATTCTCCCTTGATGGGGCTGTGGCTCACTGGAGATCCCATAAACTGAATTGTACCCAGTAACTATTGCTAGATGTCCCTGGTGATGGTGGATAGATAATGTGTCGTGCAATATGTTATCAAAACTCATAGTTCTATCATTTAAAAAAAAAGTTGAGCTCTTGATCTGGAGAGACCTTAGAAACTTGTGACATTTCCTGAAGTGAAGTGGCCCATTGAGGGGAGTGTCAGTACAGACTTCAGTTCTTCAGAACAGCTTGACAGTGAACTTTGCCTAAGGAGGAAGCACATGAAGAGGGTGCACATACCACGAGTGCATTCCCCAGCTGGGTACTGTGTAGCTTGTGATAGATTTGCCCCCCCTCAGAGGAAAACATGTCTGAACAACAGCTGTGGACTCTTTGCTGCCCTCCTGCTGGCTTGTTGAGTCTACCATGAAGGAGTGGAAACAGGAGACAGTGACACTGTTAGTGAGATTCAGATTTATGTCTTTTTATGCCATTCCTTCTTGTAATTATGCCAAGCTAAGCCACTTATGCGGTCTGTGACACAATTCGGATCTTAACTGAGAAATTCTCTGGCACAGAAAAAAAACATGGCTACTGAGAAAGTAACTTGCATGGACTGATCCGGAGAGGAGCATAACAATGGTGATTTGCTGCCCTCTTCTGGATTATCTGGATCTAGGTCTCATTACTCAGGTTTCAAAAAGTTCCTACATAACCTGCGTCTCTACTTCTGAACAAAATAAGGACTACCAATGAAACTTATACCTTTACATTACAAAGCTATATTTTCTACCTTTTCCTAGATTTACTATGTCATGATGCATTTAAATATCAGAAATTGACACCTGTAATCATAAACCGAGCGACGATGCTTTCATGACAACATGGAGACAAATAGTGGGAGAGAAAAAAATGGGGAGGGAAGAAAGGGAGAAAAATATTCCCACTTAAGAAACTCAAGGCCATGGACCAAGCCACAAGATACTTAAAAAGTGACACCACTAGAGCCCACATGGTAATGGCCATGCATCTCTTCTGGTGAATTTGGAGATGAATTACACAATAGACAAGTTTCAACATAAATTCTGAAGGGGACAAATTATTCAAATCACAACACTGTGAAACCTTCCAAAGTGGTGATCAGCCTACAAAAAGCCCCAGAAGCCCAGGGAGGAAGTTGACAAAAGACATGGAGCAGCTCCAGGGTAGCTGAGCGAACACTCTGGCTGCCACAGAAATCAGGAGCCCAGAAGTCCTTGATCTTTTTATCAGCATTCCTGTGTGTCCAAGGAAACTACATAGGGTCTGAGAAAAGACATGCAAAGTTCGCCCCTAATGTTCTTGCAACACAGAACTAGAAAGAGCCCACCCCACTTAATAGTCTGACCTTTCCCTGATCCTTGCTGCTGGATGGGCTACAAGTTGATCTTGACCCCTGCTTCTACTCAGCATCTGTTTATTTCACTCTCAGCTGACTAGATGTCTTAACAAGGAGTCATTTCATTTATTATCATCTAAATTGTCACTCAAAGACTACAATAAGAATAGCAAAACTTAGATTGATCTGGTATATGTTTTTACTTCAGGGTCTTATTGGCTGGAGGCTTGTCATTGGTTAAAGTAAAAGTAAATGATAAAAGCACTACCTTCATGTCACAGGACAGTCTTTCACTTAATTAAAATTTCTGTGACTGATGACATGGCTTAGTATCGTCTAGCTACAGTGTTGGCATCCGATTTGGGCACCAGTATGTATCCCAGCTGCTCCATTTCCAATCCAGCTCTTTGTAAGGCCTGGAAAATCAGTGTAAAAACAACCTAAGTCCTTGGGACCCTGAATCCATGTGGGGGACACAGAAGAGGCTCTAGGCTCCTGGCTTTGGATTGGCTCAGCTCTGGTCATTGTGGCCATTTGGGGAATGAAGCAGCAAATGGAAGATATCTCTCTCTCTCTCTCTCTCTCTCTCTCTCTAAATTCACTTCTCAAGTAAAAAACCCTTTTAAAATTGTTTCAAAAGTTTTAAGAAATATGACCCAATTCCTTACATTTTTGTAAGCTTAACTGCTCCTTGCTCATGTCTCATGTCATTCTTAAATCCTAGATTGGCTTTCATTTCAGTTTTTTATGTAAAGATGTTCCATTATGTTTACAGCAAAATAAAATTGGAATGTACTGAATTCAAACACACTTCTATATTCCTTTCATTTTCCATCCTGTGCATCGAAACAGGATTATTCAACAAATATCTTCATCAAGTGTTATTAAAGTTTTGTATCAAATGTATCTAAAAATGTAGCTGCAGATTTGTTTATCAGGCGACTGGGCTACTTTTCTGCATAAGTTAGAAGAATCCCCTGAAAATGCTCCTCTCAAGTGTTCACTTGCACAGCCAGAAATTTGATACCACTTATGGTAGTTAACTGGACTGCATTTCCTGATCACCAAATTCATATGCTGAAGCCATAACCCCCATGTGACTCTATATTTGAAAGACCAAATTATGGGAGGTAACTCAAGGTAAATGCGCTCATAGAGGGGCACCATAACTTGATACCATTCAGAGCCTTATAAATATCTCTCCCTCTCTCCTCTTCTCCCTCACCTTGGCCAGCTGGTCCCCAAATTCCTATAGCTCTCACTCCTGCCTCCTCCTCATCTATTATTCTGATATTAGTCAAAGTGCTATTTCAAAACTTATAACAGATTATATTACTGATTAAAAATAAATTCTGTGCCAGTGTGGTAACACGGTGAGTTAAGCTATCAATACTGGCATACAATATAGGGGTACCAGTTGTTCTACTTCCAATTCAGCTCCATACTAATGTACCTTTCAAATAAATAATCTTTTTTTAAAATTACTATTTTTTATTACACCAAAGTATTTCTTAAGATTTACTCATTTTTATTGGGAGAACAGATCAGATTTACAGAGAAAAAGAAAGAGAAAGATCTTCTGTCTGCTGGTTCACTCTGCAAAGGGCTGCAACAGCTGGAGCTGAGCTAATCCAAAGCCGGAGCCAGGAGCTTCTTCCAGGCCTCCCATATGGGTACAGGTTCCCATGCTTTTGGGCCACCCTCTGCTGCCTTCCCAGGCCACAAGCAGGGATCTGGATGGGAAGCGGGGCAGCCAGGACAGGAACTGGCACCCATATGGAATCACAGCGCTTGCAAGGTGAGGATTTAGCCATTGAACAATTGCTCTGGGCCCTATTCTAAAGTATTTGACTTGAGATTCTTAGCATGATCCACGAGCCCCTGGCTAATCTTTCTCCTCTTTCAATTCTCCAAACCCCTTTGAAGTGTCTCACTCATAATCCCACCTTCTAGATTCTCCTGGAATATAGAAGGATTTCCCAACTCCAGATCAGTGCCCAAGCTCTTTCACCTCTTCCTTCTTATATGTATGTTCCAGTCCACAACTCGGGGGGGAAAGCATTGCCTCTCAGTAAAGACAGTGATGTGAGTTGTAGAAGTTTTAGTCTATGATTTTCAGATTCCTTCTGTATCTTTCAGGTTCAGCTTTCATGGACTCTTCCTTGGAATGCCCCCCACCCCATGAGCTATAATCTCAATTAGATTCTGTTGTTACTATATAGGTATATATATATATATATATATATATATATATATATATATATATATATATATATATATACACACACATACATACAACATACACACACACACACACACACACACACACATGCAAACACACACACAGGTTTACTGTCTGGCCCTCCAGATGCGTGGCCCATTTTGTGAGAGTAAGGAAAGCAATCTGCCTTACTGATGAATTCCCAGCACTTAGTTTCGTGTTCAAGTGGAAATTCAGTTGACATGTCTTGAAAGGCAGAATAAATGAGTGCATTCTACAGAGGCTAATATTATTAGCTCAGAGTAGGTAAATGATTTACTTTCTGGTACATAACCAGCAAGTGGAAACACATGGATAAGACCCCAGGATTTGAGTTCCCAAGGGAACACACCATCTAGGAGACTGTTGCTAAGGGGATGAACAAGAGAGGGAGGTATGGGGTGTGTATCAGTCAAGTGAGAAATTTCTGCAATATTGATTCTTAGAAAGATGTTTAGAGGATATACTATGCAAGACACATATTCAGTATTTATGTGTGTTGAAAAATATCTCTGTTTCCCTAACACAGACTGCTGAGAGATCTCCCTGGCTTGGAAGGATAAAAGAAAATATAGAACTTCTTCCAAGAGAATGGAGTATTCCATTTATCAGAAAGCAGATTTAAAAGCAGACTGGAAACTTCATGAAAACATTGTGCTATTTGCCTAAACACACCAAGGTGTGTGGGAGTGGGAGTGGGAGATGCCACAAAACAAGGTGTGCCAGGAGCACACTCACTTAGGTCTGTGGCGCAACGCACACAGGCTGTGTATTCCCACTCAGCCACAACCTCTGCAGGCTGCACATGCCATTCCTCCAACTGTGTATCACGAAGCCAGATATCACCTTGCAAACTCATGTCACCTTATGAAAGCTGCACTCCCCCATACACTAGCATTTGTAAAAACCAAGCACAGAAGGCATGGATGAGGAGAGCCTGGTATGCTGCCAGGAGGACCCTTGGACAAGGCGGTTCGGAACCAACTGTCCAGCAGAGTTTGCTTGAGAGCCTCTGCCATCAGAGCCAATAGGGGACATACCCTCTGGCAGGCGCAGGCTTCCTGCCTGGGTTAACTCCAGGGTAGCTAGAGAGACAATTAAGTTAATCACTGCCTTTCTAAAAACAAAATTCCTCTTTCTTTCCCTCCTAGGCTTGACCATTAGTTAACTACACTGTTAGAATATTTTAAATGATCCTATGGATATCTGCAAGAATAAAGGATACTTATCATCATTATTATTAGCATTAATCAGATTAAAATGAAGCCAAGAATTGGGGATAAGGACAGAACCGTGGACATTGTGTTTGAATATTTTACTTTGCTCTGGTTTGTTTGCTTGGGTTTCGGGGGAGTATTGTTTCAACCTTATCAGTTTTGGGTCTGTTAATGTACTTAGTAAAATAGTCTTTCTGGGGAAAGACATTAATTTTTCCTGAGCGATTTGTCACATTTCTGGTGAAATACACTAATGTCCCCTCATCAAGACTGACTGAGATAGGGCCAATACGCACAATAACTTAACTTGGCAAAGAGAATAAGATGTGAAGGGACAGTTTATCAATGTCTGAACCTCCACAAAACTACACCATTTTTAAGAACTATAAAAAGAATAATATTCATTAAGCAAAAGAACATTAGTGCTAGAAGTAACCTTTGAAATTAAACCATCTCTTTACTATATATATGGTCAATGCAGCCCAGAGAGGGTGTGTGACTCGTCCAACGTCACACAGCATTTGAGTGCAGTCAAGGCTGAATTTCAGTCTGCAACTCACAAACAAAGGATAGAAACTCCGGTCTCTCAGTGAAAGGATAATGGCATGAGTTTTCAAGACTGGATTCAATCCCAGCTGTAGGTGATGGCCTAGATCGCCTTGTACCTAGGTAAGCGCTGTAGTACTGCGAGAAAAGCAAGCATTCTGGGCCTGGTTAATGCTAAATGTGTCTTAACTAATTCAGTGTGCCAGCATAGTTGCACATTCTATTTTTTCTTTTCTTTTTTTCAAAAGATCTGGGAGGAAGGGGGCAAAGCACTCATCCCACCACCATGGGTGTGCGCAAGCTGAGGCCATCCCACTGCCATCACCGCAGTCATAAGTGTGTTGGGGGAAAGGGGATGCAAATATTGCTAGGGGCTGGAGGACGGGAGACAGGCCGGAATAGGGGCCATTGAGGGTTTGCTTGACATATAGTGTAAATTACTTTCTGTGGCTTCAATGGACCAGGCTACTGTACCCACAGGTAATCAAGGGAGTTGAGATGGAGTGGATCAGAAGCAAGAATTTGGAGGGCCTACCTGGGTCAGGCCAAAACACTTGCATGCATGCACAAGAGCCAGGACTGTGGGGTGGATCTGGTAGGGGTTCTTTGGGGCCACCTCAACTAGGCCACCAGCAAATGTCTGGGCTGGCAGTGGACCACACCAGATTGGGCCACAGCAGCCGTCAGCCCACATAAGAATTGGGGCTAGGAGCAGGACCAGTGGGGGACCTTTAGGGACACCCCTGCTAAGCCTCAGCACCTGCTGGAGTATGTGAAAGCTGGGGTCTGGGTAGGCTGGACCAGGCTACATGGTACACTCAGCGACCAGCCTATGCACTGGCATTGTTGGAGCTCCTGGGGGGGGGGTCACCCGGACCAAGCCACAGCACCTGCAGGCACACACAAATCTGCATCTGTGGACAGGCCAGGCTGGGCTGCAGCACCCACTGCCATACCCAAGAGATAGATCTGGGGACCTACTCAGTAGGGGGTCTTAGGAGTTGGCCTAACCCCCAACCTCAGAAAATACCACATGGGCATCTGATCTGGCCTCGGAGCACATGTCGTCAGACTGGGCTGCCCCTGTTGCTGTAAGGAAAAAGAACATACCAGAACACACATAAAAAACAAGACAATCCAGCCTCTGATTCAACACAGGATGTTGAGTGTCTTACCAAAAGACGGAAAGAGGAGGTTGCATAATGCTACAGGCCAAATTCCCCACTAAACATCTAAGGCTATGGACATACCGAACAGATACAGAAAGACTTCAAACATCAAACCTTGTGCAATGGAGCCAGCAGTCTCTCAGAATAATTGAGATTACTCAACCAACACCCTTAAGACATTCTTCCCCTCATAAGGGTCCCTTGGAAGACATCAAGGGACCATCTCTGTCCTCTGGCATTGATGTGATCTGGCAGCAGGGATTGACGCAGTATCTGAGGTAATAGGAGGTAGGACCGGATGTTTTATCTCACTCACCTTTCCCCACCCTATTCCTTCACATTCCTCCCAGGGGCCTGCCTGGGTCTGCAATCACCTCACCAATGTAGCAAACATTTTAAAAAATGTAAATTATAAAAATACTATATTCTATTCTTTATTACACGATTATTGTAGAAGAAACTTCACACTTTAAAATTACCTAGTATGCTATCAGTTCAAGATTATCACGTTAGTTTTACTATTACACACATTTTCAGGTTTTATATGTATAAATACCGGTAAAATTGTGATTTTTTTTTTTAGCAAAATTGAAGCTTACTGTCCATTCTTTATTGTAATTCCTAGTAGATGCAGAATGATTCCAGTAAGCAGACTTACCAGTTTAATCAGTTCCTACTGACATGGCGCACGCCTGTAGTCCCAGCTACTCGGGAACCTGAGGCCGGAGGATCGTTTGAGTCCAGGAGTTCTGGGCTGTAGTTCGCTATGCCAATCAGCTGTCCATACTAAGTTCGGCATCAATATGGTGACCTCCTGGGAGCAGGGGACCACCAGGTTGCCTAAGGAGGGGTGAACCGGCCCAGGCTGGAAACGGAGCAGGTCAAAACTCCTGTGCTGATCAGTTCCTACTGACAGACAAATAAGCTTTTTCCAAAACATCTTATAAAAGACACTGCAGTAAGCATTCCTGTTCATGCATCTTTTCAAAATTTTTATTTACCAGAGAGAGAGAGAAAGAGAGAGAGAAAGAGAGAGAGAGAGAGAGAGAGAGAGAGAGAGAGAGAGAGAGAGAGAGAGAGCTTCCATCTGCTGGACCAGCAGCCCAGAGCTCCATCGAGGTCTTCCACATGGATGGCAGGTATTCAAACCATCAACTGATGGCTCCCTCCAAGATGTGCTTTACCAGGAAGCTAAAATTGGAAAACGAGCCAGGAGTAAAACCCAGATGCTCCAATGTGGGATCTGAATGTCCCTGACGATGTCTTAACTGCTGCACCACATATCTGTTCTGTTCATACCTTTTGATTTATTTTGTTTGCTGAAGTGATGTCTGCCTACTATGTGAATTTTTGCAAAAAGGTTAATTTATTCCTGTAGGCTAGATTTGAAGTCTGGCTCTGGAACTTAGGTATGTCTCTTTACATAAGTTACAAATTTTCTGAGCTCCAATTTCCTCATCTCCAAGTAGAAGTAATCATACTATTATTTCCCAAGATGCTAAGAGTTAAATGAAATAATATGCATGAAATAACTGGTTAGTACCTAGCATACAGAAAATCCTAATATTTGTTATTATTATTACAAACTCTAAATTGGCTCTCCAAAATAACATCCTTATTTTCTATTACTCTTGAAAAGATAATAAACATTTTCATTAATTCGTTTCTAAGTGTGCAATTGTAAGATAATATTCTCTTTTAAAAATTTATCCTGAAGAAAATAATACATTTAAAATATGTAATGTGTTTATGCTGGTGTATTTATTTTGATGAGCTATATACCATGATATGATTATCCTTATGACTAATTCCAGTCAAAACAAAAAGAAGCATGGTTTTGCATCACATAGGTTCTTAGATCAAAATAAAGCTTTGGGGCTGATGTTGTAGTGCAGCAGGTTAAGCTACTACCTGTGACACCAGACATCTGGACAGATTCAAACCCAAGCACTCTGATATGACATGGACATCCTACTCAGTGTCTTAACTGCCAAATGCCCATTCCTTTTACTCACACTCTGCTTCTCTGATCACAACTTACCAATTGTATTCTGGTTATTCTTATCCTACATCCAAATTTGCAACTCATACACAGGATTATAGACATAACAAAAGAATTTTCATTTTGTCAAAAAAGACACACACAAGTAACTGTTACCCTTGTTTTATTTTTCATGTCAAACTTTTTCAAATATCGCTCTGAATTTGTTGATTTTCATTCCTTCCCATTTTCTCTGCAAGCCATTGAATATGACCCCTGCCTTATAAAACTGAGTTCTTCAGGGACTTATCAAACACCAAATTCACATCTCAGTCTACTTTTTTGGTATCTTAACTACTATTGAGCCCTTTCCCTTGCTTAAATCTCTCTCCTCCATTGCTTTCCATGAATTTTCTCCTATATCCAACAATTACTTCTCCTTATTTGCCAGTTTCTCTTCTACCTACTCCTCAAAGTTCAGTAGCAGGTTGTCTAAACTTCACCCCAAATCACATTCACAGCACTCTTGAATTCTCTACCTTTACGATCTCCTCTACTCTCACACATCCACCCATCACTCTCACACTCATGGTATTCATATGTGTGTTCTTACATCAGTTGCCTCTCTCCTGAATTCCAGCAATGTGTTCCCAATATTTTAGAGTCTCACGTGACTCTCAGATTCAACATGTGTGAACTGAACTGAACTGCTTTTGTGCTGTGACATTTCCCACATCTCCTAACTTGAATACTGGCATGAGCACCATTCCATTACTCAAACACAAAACATCAGTTATTCAACACTCTCATCAGTCTCTAAATCCCCCGGTTATCCAATTATCCCCCTTTGCCAATTTGCACAGCCAATCTGTTATTCAGTCTTACTTCTATTACACTAGTACAATAAACTCCTACTTGAGTCCTAATTTCAGCTTCTACATCTCTCCTTCCTTATTTCAAGTGTATATTACCTCCCTGAAACATGAACGGTTCTATGTAACTTCTTTGCTATAATTACCCGATTCCCCCTGGGCACACAGAATGAACGCCTGGTGGTTTTGTACAGCATGGCCATGTAGCAATTTGTCCTTGATAAAACCATGTTTCACTATAATCTCCCTTTCATCACTCACGTAGTACAGAGATTGCTTAGCACAGTTCTGACTCGGATGTAGTTGTGTGCCCTGGCTCAGGGTCTTATGTCTTTTCTATTTGAGCTAAGCATTACATGAATTCTTAACCATCCTGTCTGCCTAGGCTCAGTTCTTATTTCTCAATTATTTCAGTGAGTCTCTGAATTAGATATTCTTTATCAATAACACAGATTAATAGTGCATAAAATAGCTCACATGGATCAAGCATTTACTTTGTGTTAGCACTGTTAGTTAATGGCAGGAAATGATTGATGTTCTCGAGAATAAAGGCACCAAGAAATAGTTTGAATGATTTTTCTCCTAAAAGGAAGGTTTGACCAAAAAAAATGCCAAATCTCTTTGTAATTGTCCTTAAGTTTCTACTCAAATTTGTTAGTGAGAGAGGAGCCGCATACTGCTATGCCTGGTGAATGGTTCTTTTTATCCCGCAAGAGGTTACAGAAAATAAATTCACTCTTGTTCTTGTGTGAAGAAAACCATCCACCTGCAAATCCAACATGTGGACAGGCATTTGGCACAGCAGTCAGTATTCTGCTTGGGACACCCTCATCCAACATTAGAATGCTTGCATTCTAGTTCAGTATTGCTTTGGATTTCAGCTTCCTACTGATGCACACTTGGGGAAGCAGCAGGTGATGTCTCAGGCATTTGGGTGTGGACCATCCATGTTCTGGCCTCCTAGCTGAAGCCTGGCCCACCCTCAACTACTGTGGGCATCTGGAGAGAGACGTAACAGATGGAAGGTATTGCTTTCTTTGTCTCTCTCTCTCTCTCTGTGTCTCTGCCTTCCAAAGAAAAATTAATTAATTAAAATAAACATTACATTTAAAAACAAATAAATTTAATGTGGTCCTATTAGACAATTTAGATTGGAGGTGTTTTTCCTCCTGTACTCTGATGCGATTAATATTTAACACAGGACACTTTTGATATAATATTCTGCAGCAGACACCAACTGGGTATCCAGCAACTTCTTAAAGATTTATTTATTTGAGAGTCAGCATTGAGGTATAATAGGTTAAGCCTCCACCTCTGATGTGCAGATCTCATATGGGCATCAGTTCTAATCCCAGTTGCTCCACTTCCAATCCAGCTCCTTGCTTATGGCCTGGGAAAGTAGTAGAGGATGGCTCAAATCCTTGGGACCCTGCACTCACATGGGAGACCTAGAAGAGGCTCCTGGCTCCTGGCTTCATACAGGCCCAGCTCTAGCCATTGTGAGCATTTGGGGAATGAATCAGCAGATGGAAGACCTCACTCTCTGTCTCTCCTTCTCTCTGTAACTCTTCCTTTCAAACAAAAAGAAAAAAATTTAAACCAATTAGGGTTATGAAGCTAAATTTAAAAAATAGATTTATTTGAAAGTCAGAGTTACAGAGAGAAAAGACAGACGTACACACAGAGGGAGATCTTGCATCTGTTTGGCTCACTTCCCAGATGGCTGCAACTGCCAGACTTGGGCCAGACCAGGTGCTTCATCAGGGCCTTCCACATGGGTGGCAGGGGAACAAATACTTGTACCATCTCCCACTCCTTTTCTTTCCCAGACCATTGGAAGGGAACTAGACCAAAGGTGGAGCAGACTGTACACGAAGCAGCACTTATATGGAATGCCAGCATTGCAGGAGGTGGCATTATCCCATATGCCATAATGCCATAATTATAATTATTTTATAATTTAATTCACTTTGGACCTGGAGACAGTTTCTGATTTCATAGGTTAAGGATTCAGCTCCCCAGCTGTAGGCAACTTTCTTTTTCTTTCTTTCTTTTTTTTTTTTTTTTTAAAGAAATGCAGGGAATGCAAGGGGTGATGGGCTGGGCCACCGTGTGCCCCAGGCATACCACATGCAGCCAGGCAGTGGGGGTGCTGCCAGTCACCTAGGGAAGGAGTTGTGGGGACGTATTGGAGTGAGGGCTACTGAGGGCATGTTTGGCAAAGGAGGAATAATTTCTGGGTACTTCCACAGACTGCACTTGCAGGCACTTGTAGGCAAGGGATCTGACTCTGGATGCTTTAGAGTGGGGAAACTGGAGAACATGTCTGGGTCAGGCCAAGGTACCCACCAATATGGGAGACCCAGGCTGGGCTACATGAAAGCTGAAGCTGAGGGACATGCCTAGTTGGACTAGGCCACAGTACCCGCCCACCAAGTGTCAGGGCAGGGTTGGGCCACATCAGGCTGGGCCACCGCACCCACCAAAATGTAAGAGAACACGGTCTGGGAGCAGATTCTGTGGGGGATTTGTGACTTCTCTCTGTGGAACTGCAGCACCCACCAGTTTAATGCAGATAACTGCGGGGTGGTAATGGGCCAAGTCAGGCTGGGTCATAGAATTCATGGACAGTTGTAGGAACCAGGACTGATTGAAGGCTGGGCTAGGCCAGGCTGCAGCACCCATTGGTACATGCAAACGCTGGGACTATGGGAAGATCATTCCAAGCAGGGTCATGGCACCCACCAGCACATATGAAATCCAGGGCTGGGAGCAAGGCTGGCAGAACATGAGGAACTCCCCTGTTAGGTTGCATCTCCCTCTGAGGAATACAAGAGCCATGGCTGGGGGCAGGCTAGGATAGGCAAGGTTGCAGCAATTGTCAGCACTTGTGTGAGCTGGGTCTTGGGACAGGCCAGGCTGGGCTAGGCAGCAGTACCTGCTGGCACACATAAGAGCCATGACAGGGTATGAGCCATGTCCAGCTGAGCTAGAGTGTAACATTTGTCAGTGAGAGCTGAGACCATGGGCAGACCATGCCATGCTGAGTCAAAGCATCTGTCAGCCCTCACAAGATCTGGGGCTGTGAACAGGCCTGATGGTAGAAATTCTGGGATTTCCCTGCTAGGCTGCAGCTCCCACTGGTGAGTGTGAGAGCCAGGACTGTGGGTGGACCAGGTTGGGCAAGGCCATAGTACCTGTCAGCATGCATGTGGGTTGATTCTGGGGGGTGGGCCAGCCTGGGCTAGACTCCAGTACCCACTGGGCTCACAATGGCCAAAATGGGTGTAGGACAGCCAGATTAGGCCACAGCACCACTGGCAAGTGCCAAGACTGGGTACAGATCATGTGTAGCTGACCACAGTCCCTCCTGGGAGGCACAAAGTCTGAGGCTAGAGGCAGGCCTGGTAGGGGAACTGTGAGCACTTTCCTGCTAGGTTACAGCTCCCGATGATGAGCATGAGAGCCAGGGCTGGGTGCAGGACAGACTGGTCAAGGTGACAGCACCCCTCAGCATGCAAGTGGGTCAGGTCTGGGGGCATGGTGGGCTGAGGGAAGGTGCAGCACAGCTCAAGTCTGTATATAACTTAATTCTAGTCACCCCTGCCTTTCCTGAAAGCCAGTGGGTGGGACTTAGAGTTTTAACCTTCCAGGTTTCTAATGACCCAGGCTTTTAGAAGAATAGCCCCATCCTGGGCTACGTATGGTCTTTAACTTAAGTCACCTACTGAGCATTAACACAGGTGTTTTGGCTTTTTTTTTTAAACACAAGTACCAACTATATTTTTATACCACAAGACTCTCCCTCAGTATAACTGTAAAGAGGGTTCAGTGTTTACTCAGCTTTCAACATAATCAGGATGACACTACCTCTAATAAGGAGGTACAAAGCAGTTGAACAGGCAATGATTAAATGTTAGGACACCAATATTTCTCTATTCTGTCACCAAGAATAACATCAACAGTAATTCATTACAGAGACTTACAGCCAAGACCCAGAAACAACAACAACAACAAAAATAAAATAAAATAAAATAAAATAAAATAAAATAAAATAAAATAAAATAAAATAAAATAAAATAAAACAAAACACAGGAAGGCTAGTCAATGTGGGAAGACAGAGCAAAGCCTAGTTCAGAGCTTAGCGAATAGTCTGTGCTCATTAAGGCTGAGCCAAAGTTAACTTTCCTAAGAATTTTAACAATAAGCCAATAGCTTCTCCTGCTGAAATTTAAAATCTCAGTGGCACTGGCATAAAGATTTACATGCTATGTTTCATGTTAATGCACTAATTGTTTGATATAAGAAATCAGTCCTTTTTCTTCCCCTGAAGTTCTGGTTTAAGATTATGAGGATTGGGGCCCGGTGTGATAGCCTAGTGGCTAAATCCCAGCCTTGCCTGCACCGGGTTTCCCATATGGGTGCAGTTCATATCTCGGCTGCTCTACTTTCCTTCCATATACCTGCTTATGGCCTGGGAAAACAGTAGAGGACGGCCCAAAGCCTTGGAACGCTGCACCCACGTGGGAGACCTGGAAGAGGCTCCTGGCTACTGGCTTCGGATTGGCTCAGCTCCGGCCGCTGCAGCTGTTGTGGAGTGAACCCACAGATGGAAGATCTTTGTCTCTCATTTTCTCTGTAAATCTGACTTTTTAGCAAAAATAAATCTTTAAAATGTGAGGATCAAGTGGAAAAGATGTCACAAAGCTTCAGTTTTTAGAAATATGCAAACTACAGTCTCATGACTGTGTGCCTATCATCACACTCTTGGAAGGGTCCTATAATGCCACACTGGTTTGGAAGACCAATTGTAGTTGGGTTCTTCTGACATCGTTGCAGCGCACAATAACTTAGCAACTACCCACGTCATCCTTGCCTTGTCTGCTCTTGCCTCCTTAGGGAGCCTTCCTTTGACTTGGTTTTGGAAGAGTCCTGTCATCAGCATTTGTCTAATGGTTTCCATTTTCTAAGATCTGATTTTTACCACTTTTTCAAAGTGTATTTCTGCCAGATTAAAATTCTGTATAGCACATCTTCAGGAGCAGTTGACCAAATTTCTGTTCAAAGAATAAACAAAAACTCAGTGTATCAGAACATCATGACACAGCAAGTTAAGCCGCTGCTTCCAATGCCAGCATGTTGTATGAGCATAAGTTTAAGTTCTGGTTGCTTTGTTTCTAACAAAGCTGCTTACTGCTATACCTGGGAAGGCAGTGGAAGTTGACCCAAGTACTTAGGCTACCCATGTGGGAGATGAGGATGGAGTTCCAGGTTCCTAGCTTTGGTCTGGCCCAGTCCTAGCTCTCATGGCCGTTTTGGGAGTTAGCACAGCAGATGAAAGATCTCTCTTTCTTCTCTCTGTCATTCTACCTTTCAAATAAACACCTAAAATAAATCCTTGAAAAATCACTTCTTAAAAAGTTACTGTTGTTTTATAGGATACATTTTAATTTTGAATAAAGATGTGAATTCTCTGTATATTTTATGCTATAGATGGGGTATGGCTATGAATTGGTAAGGAAACACCATTTAAACAGAACTGCCAGGAAGCTTTGTTTCACGAGGTGATGTTCCTGAGTTACCATAAATAGACCCTGTACATCTGACATGCATACCAGTGCAAAATAGGGCAGGGCAAGTTCCGAGTAAGCGAGCAGTGCCAACCTCCCTGTATACCAAGGAGCTCAGTCACAACCCTGGACTCCAGGAAATCTTTCTAAGAAGCAACCTGTAGGGCTTCATGAAAAAGTGGCAAACATCTACATGGTGTGTTCCCTTTCTGTGGAAGACATGGAGAAATAGGAACCATTCTTGACCCAGAGTCTTGATTTTTAATAGGAAACACAAGAAGAGACCCCATCAAAGCCAGAGTGAGGCTTCCTTCTCTGCCCCATTCCCAGCCCATAATGCATAGACCTGCACCTCCTGCAGCTCAGATGCTGTCAGTCACGTATTCCAATGGAAATAATGTCATTCAACCTCCATGAGAGGGACCTAGTTGCTGACAAACACTAAAAAAGAAATGTGTTGGCTTACTGCTGCTGAAAGCTGTAGGAAGGAGATAGTCCTCCAGTGATATTCCAGATAAATTGATTCTTGAAAAGCAGCACTCAGACCTTGCCTGTTTTCATGCTATCTTTCTCATGTGAAACCATCAAGCTATGAAACAAATAGAAATTTTTAAATTAGAGGATTTACTGCTAAATTTATCAGGTATGATAATAGTACTGGAATTATGTTATTTTCTAAGTTTACCTTTTTGAGAAAAAAATGCAGAAATGCTACCTGGGATTGATTTCAAACTTACTGGAGAGCACAGGTTATATCCAACAATCTGATAATAATTCAAGCTGGGTGTTGTATGCATGGGGGATAATTATGTCATTCTCTGTGTTTTTACACATTTCCTTTCCATAACACAATGTGAAGAAAAAATGGTAATCTACATTTCCTCTTTTCCTTTCTTGTGGCTTGCTTTCTTCTTGTCGCATTTTCACCTGCAGGTCAAAACATCATTTAAAAATCTACCTCTAAAATTTCAATATTTGGGCTGGCACTGTGGTGTCACAAGCTAAGTCTCTGCCTGTGGTGCTGGCATCCCATATGGGCACTGGTTCAAGTCCTGGCTGCTACAGTTCTGATCCAGGTCCCTGCTAATGGCCTGGGAAAGCAGTGGAGGAGGACTCAAGTCCTTGAGCAACTTGCACCCACATGGGAGACAAAAGAATTTCCTGGCTTCAAAGTGGTGCAGTTCTGTTTCTTTGGGCCATTTGAAGAATGCTCTAGCAGATGAAAATCCGATTGTATCTCTCTCTCTCTCTTTTTCTCTCTCTTCCTTTCAAATAAATAAATCTTTTTAAAAAATGTCAGTAACTTTGAAGAAACAAATATGCTTTTGCTGTCCCTGCTATCCTATTTGTCATTCCAGAGTAATGAATTCATTCAAATATCAATTTTTACAGGCCCTGGGGACATGGAAATTAAAGTCATACTACGTACTAAATGAGATGTGGAATTATATTAATTTATGTAACGAGTTGATGCTCACTGTGGTTAGGTAGGTATCATTTTTGGAAAAAATGTTTACAGGAGTCTGCATTGTGGCAAAGGGGTTTTAAGCTACTGCCTAAAATGCCAGCATCCCATATCAGAGTGTCAGTTCGAGTCCAAGCTGCTCGGTTCAGATCCAGGTTTTGACCTGACTCAGTCCTGAGATGAGAGATGGAAGAAATCTCTCCTGCCCCTTTGTCTTTCTGCCTTTCAAACAGATAAAAAATGTAAAAGAACATTCTTCATCTGTTATTCAAACCACTGCCTATACTAACTTAAAAAGTGATACCCTGAGGCCGGTGTTGTGGCATTGTGGCGTAGCAAGTTAAGCCACCATTTGCACTGCCAGTATCTCATACCATAGTACCAGTTTGAGACCTTACTACTCCATTTCTTCTTTTTTTTAAAAGATTTATTTATTTTTATTGGAAAGTCAGATATACAGAGAGGAAGAGAAAAAAGAGAGGAAGATCTTCCATCCACTAATTCAATCCCCAAGCAGCTGCAACAGCCAGGGCTGTGTTGATCCGAAGCCAGGAGCCAGGAGCTTCTTACAGGTCTCCCACATGGGTACAGGACCCCAAGGCTTTGGGCCGTCCTCTACTGCTTTCCCAGGCCACAAACAGGGAGCTGGATAGGAAGCGGGGCCACCAGGATTAGAACTGATGCCCATACGGGATCCCAGCATGTGCAAGGCGAGGATTTTAGTTGCTAGGCTACTGTGCTGGGCCCACTACTCTACTTCTAATCCATGTTTCTGTTAAGGAGCCTGGGAAGACAGTGGCATATGGCCCAACTATTTAGATTCCTGCTAACCACATAGGAGACCCAGATGGAGTTCCAGGTTCCTGGTTTCTACCTGGCCCAGGCCTGGCTGTTGCAGCCATCTGGGGAGTAAACCAATAGATCACTATCTCTGTATCTTTATGTCTCTTTACCTTTCAAAAACTAAAGTGAAAGTAAATATATATTCAAAATAAGAAAGTTAATTCCTCCTGCAGTGATAAAAAAGACGATGTAGGCCAGGAAACCCACGTGATGTCAAAGGAAAGGAAGCCTGTTTGCAAAATGTGTCAATCCAAAACGGAGGAACCTTCTGCCTAATCACAGCCCCCCAAACACACAAAAAGGCAGCTTTATATAATGTGCCTGTGCAAAAGGGGTGCTTTGCATCAATCAATAGCCAGCCAGAAGGGGCACTTTATGGAGAACTTGAAAAACCTGTTTGGAACTATCCACAAGGTATGGGAATTAATTACACAAAAAAGCCCTTCCACTGAGCAGATGCAGCCCTCCAGGAGCATCTGTGGTGCCACATGTATTGTAGCCCAATCTCCTGACCTGCTCTGTGCCACATACCAATTCGGTTTGCTTAAGTCTGGATCACAATTGTGAGATGTTGGGTATGATGTCCAACTGCCCTGTGCCTCCACTTCTTGTGGCTGGTTTTTTGGTTGGTTGTTTTTTTTTTTCTAAGATTATTTGTTTTACTTGAAAGTCAGTTGCAGTGAGAGAGAGGGATAAAGATTCCATGCATTGCTTTACTCCCCAAATGTCTAAAATGATCAGAGCTGGGCTGATAAAAAGCCAAGAGCCAGGAGCTTCTTCAAGGTCTCCTGTGTGGGTGCAGAGGTCCAAGGATTTGTGACATCCTCTACTGCTTGTGCAGAGCCATCAGGAAGGGGCTGGATCACAAGTGGTGCAGCCAGGAGTTGAATCAGTGCTCAACACTGCAGGCAGAAGATTAGCATGCTGCAGCACTATGTAAGTCCCATCTGCATTTCTTAACCTATAAAGTGTACCCTAAAGATTTTGTGGAGATTCGATAGTAGCACTAAATGCAAAGCACTTAGCAGAGTACCTGACATAAAATTAGCAAGCATTCACAAACTCCTAGCTAGTAAGTACTATTGCTTTTAAGAATCGCTTTCTAAAATATGTTTTAAGAAGTAACATAGTGGGGCAGTCATTTTGGTTTAGCAGGTTCAGTCATTGCCTGTAGCACTGGCATATCATATGGGCTCCAGCTGCAGTTCTGGTTGTCTCACTTCCAAACCCGCTCCCTGCTAATAATACACCTGGGAAAGCAGCAGAGGATTGCTCAAGGTCTTGGGCCCCTGCACCCATGTGGGAGACCCAGATGAAGCTCCTGGTTTCTGGTTTTGGCCTTGCCCAGTCCCAGCTAGTGTAGCCATCTGGGGAGTGAACAAGCAGGTGTAAGATTGATCGATCTCTCCCTTTCTCTCTATAACTCTTCTTTAAAAAAAAAAAATAAATATTTTTAAAAAGAAAAAAAGAAGGCAGACTAGTTTTGAAGCAAGGCTAGCAGAATGATATGGTCTTACAGTCTGTTTCAGAGTTAGTCATCACCGTTATCTTCAGAATACTTCTTTTAGACTTTTCTTTTTCTTTCTCCTTTTCTTGTATCTTTCTTTTGAATGCCTAGACCTCTTTTTTTCCATCTATAGAACATACAACTAAAAACCTACCTTGCAGATACTGGCATGGTGACACCCATGTGGGAGACCTGAAAGCATCTCCTGGCTCCCAGTTTAGGATTAGCTCAGTTTGGCCATTGCTGCCATTGGAGAGTGAACTAATAAAAAGAAGTTCTCGCTTTTGCTCACTCTCTCCCTTGCTCTCTCTTTGCCTCTTATCTCTCTCTGTAAAATCTCTTTCCCACAATTTTTTTTAATCTTAGAAAAACCCTAATTCCCAAAGAAGTATTTCTGCATATCCAACTGTTTGAAATACTGAAAATGAAGATATGGTGATTTAAGTAAAAACAAAGTCTGGTTATTAACTTAGCTTTTTTAACTTCTCAGAAGAAAATGTATATAGTTTTTATTTCATTTTATGACACAGTTTCACAGGCTCTGGGATTCCCTCAACCCCTCCAAAAAGCCCTCCTCCCATGGTGGATTCCTCCACATTGTTACAGTAGTACAGTTCGTATCCAGTCATGATTCCATCATTGTGAGCATGGACCATACAGAGAGTCCAGCATCTTATCGTCCAGATCAATTCAACAGTTTCATTGGGAGACCATCCGTGGTCTGAAAGTAGAGCTGGCAGAATATCATCCCCTCCAATGAAAAGCCACAACACAACATCAACAACCATTTACAACATCATGAAGTTAATTGACATGGTATTGAGTGACCAATATGTTAGAAAATGCAAGTTCTTAACCACATCCTGTGACTACTTCATTGACATTTCAATTTTAGTTTATATACAACCGGCTGCGTTAAAATGGCTATAGCGTACTATTCAGCTGTCTCGTGTCTATTTTCATTTTTATATTTAGCAGTGTATAGTATTGAAGTGTGATTTTTTTACTGAACTTCGCGAACTTTACGATAGTCCAAACAGGTTTATAACTCTACCAAGGCATATGTTAACATTTGAGGCGCAGAACAGTTTTAGGAGGGGTGTGCAGAGAAATCTTCAATACCCTAGTGAGGAGTAACTAATCTTTGTGTCCTACCTAGTAAGGTATATGTGAGTTCAATCTGACTGTTTCCTGTCTGTTCTAAGCTTTCCTTATTGGTCTCTGTCTATCTGATCTCATTTGGGGGGGAAGCCTCCAAAAATCCCTTCTGAAGTAGAAGCGCAGTGCTCTGCTTTAGCTCTTCATGCTCTGCTGGTGTACAGTCCTCAGAGCCACCGTTCAAGGAAGTGGTTGCAAGAATTAGGAAAGTGATCAAATATGGAACATAGAAGTCTTGACAACAATTTTCAGTAATAATGATGATCCAAATGTGTTGAAAGGAAACCCTGGGCTGGTTTTGCCAGAGTACAACTCAAGGTTTTACTATCTTCATAAATAATACAATTTACATTTATATAATTCCTTAGAAATCACAAAATGCTACTCAAAGCAGCATGGAAGATTCATATTTTTAGACAAAATTGCAGAGCAAAAGAGAAATAGGAATAAAAAGAGATAAGAAGGCTGAGGGAAGATGTCATAATTTTAGTCTAAGTGTGTAAAAAACATGTGGTAGCACAGAGCGAAGAGAAGCTAACAAACCACAGTCTAAAGAAGCATTTTTCTGCTGCAGAAAATTCTGAAAGTATTTTTAAAATACAAAAATAACTCAGAAAGAGACTTCTATATTGCAAAATCTTCTAGAGGTGACATCTGAAAAAAATCTAAGTATTGCCTAGAAAAAAGATTTTAGGGTTATTTTCTATTCCAATTCTGATTTTAGTTCCTTTAAGCATTTTCTAAAGGTATCTATGAGAACAAATTTCAGAGATTTCTGTTTTATCACCCTGTCACAAATTACAGAATTATCTATAAAGCACATTGTTTCAGCGCAGCTGAAAATGCAGAGAAATAGAGAAAAGGAAACAAGAAGCTTATGAATAACACCAAACAGAAAAGCAACAAAAAAAATTAAGTTTTTGATTAGATATAGGAACACAAAAGATTTATTTATTCCCTTGAAAGGCAAAGCTGCAGAGAGGGGGAAAATAGCAAGAGGTCTTCCATACTCTGATTCACTGTGGAACTGAGCCTAATGATAACGAAGCCAATACTGGGGACTGGCACGGTGGCATAGCAAGCCAATCCTCCATTCTGTGTGCCGGAATCCCATATGGGCACCAGTTCACGTTGTACTGTCTGTTCCACTTTCAATCCAGTTTCCTGCTTATAGGAAAGCAGCTGAGGAGGACTCAAGTCCTTGGGCCCCTGCACTCACAGGGAAGACCCAGAGGAGGCTCCTGGCTTCAGATCAGTTCAGCCCCAGCCATTGTGGTCATTTGGAGAGTGAACAAATGGATGAAAGAATTTTTCTATCTCTCCTCTCTGTGTAAAATATGCCTTTCCAGTAAAATACAAATCTTTACAAACAAGAAGAAAACCAACATGATTCTGCAAGCCTTCATTCAAAACCAGTATTTTTTTTTAAACAATTGATCTTATTTATCTGAAATGCAGAGAAAAAGAAAGATCTTCCACCTGCTGGTTCACAATCCAGATACCTATAATGGCTGGGGCTGAACCAGGCCAAAGCCAGGAGCCAGGAGCTTTAAGTCTCCTGTGCGGGTACAGGAAGCCAAGCACTTGAAGTGCGGTCTTCTGCTGCTTTTCCAGGTGCACTAGCAAGGAACTAGATCAGAAGTGTAGTAGTCAGGTCTTGAAATAGTACCCAAATGGGATGCTAACTTGGTAGGTGGTGATGTAATATAGGATTCTAGGACATTGGTCCCTGAGGAAATAATTTTTAAAAACATACTACTACATTAGCTTTTAAAAATTCTTTTCCAATACCACTGTCTGGTACACAATTCACTACTGAGCTATTGAGAAAAACAGCTCAAAATAGGATACATGTGTTACTTCTTATAACACTGAACCATTCTATTTCGAGGAAATTAGCGCCTGATGCATTAAAATTTAAAGAGAACAATGAGCATGTGAAAATTAACAAACAACATGCTTAATTTATTAAATATGTTCTGTTTTTAAAACTTAACAGCTAGAAGAAAATATATATCACAACAAAGAAAAAATATACTTGGAGTTCTTCCATAACAAAAATGTTAATAGACTCCAAATTCAGCAAATATTGTATTACTAAAACACTTTTAAAACTTATTTTATTTGAAAGTAAGGGTGAAGAGAGAGAGAAAGAAGAAAACGGAAAAGGACCACACAGTTATTTAAGGAAACAATGACAGAAAAGTTCCAAAAATAAAAAAGGAAAATAAGCCCCAAATATCCACAAATAAATATATTTGAAAGATATTTTCACCAATCACATTATATAATCAAATTCTTAAACTTCAGGGATAGATACTGTGTCACAGTACATTAAGCTGCCACTAGGGATGCCTGTATCCTATATTGGAGTACCTGAATTGAGTCCTGGTACTATGCTTCTGATCAGCAATCCTAACACACCTGAGAGGCAGCAAGGTGGTAGATCTAGATGGAGGTCCTAGGATCCTGGTTGCTGCCTAACCTAGCCTCAGCCGTTGGAAATATTTGAGGAGGATGGAAAATCTTTCTCACTGTTTCTTTCTCTTTGCCCAGTAAGTACATAATTTTTAAGCATTCTTAAATATAAAGACAGAAAGAAAATTTCAAAAGCAACAAGAGTAAAGTGATTTAGCACATAAAAGGGACCCTCTAAGATGTCAATGGGTTTCTTACAGAAGCCTTGGGGATTGAAGGTAGTGGAATAGTATGTGCAAGAAGAAAAATCTGCCAATCAAGAATATCATACACAGCCAAAGATGTCCTTCAGAAAAGTCAGCCAAAAAAAAAAAAAAAAAAAAAAGAGCAAAGGACCTGAACAGATATATTTCAAATGAAGGCATACATATGGCCAATTGGTATATGACAAGGTGTACAACATCACTAATAATTAGACAAATGCAAATCAAAACACAATGAGCCATTTTAGGATGGCTATAATAATGATAATAATAAGTGTTGGGCAAAGGTGTCATGAAAAGAAACCCTTGTCACTATTTTGAGCATACAGATTGGAAAAGCCATTATGGGAAACAGTAGGGAAGTTCCTCAAAAAAATGAAAAATACAGAACCAATGTTGTGGCATAGATGATAACCCTGATTAATGTGATCTCAGCATCCCATATGGACACCAGTTCATATCTTGACTGCTCCACTTCAGCTCTCTGCTAATGATCTGGGAAAATCAGGGAGAGATGGCCTAAGTATTTAGACCCCTTCCACCTATGTGGGAGATCCATATGAAGCTCTTGGATTCAGTCTGGCCCAGCGCTAGCCACTGTGGCCATTTGGAGATGAATTAGAAAATGAAAGATCTGTATGTAAGATCTCTATATAACTCTGACATTAAAAATAAATAAATAAATGTTTACAAAATGAAAAATAGGACCACCGTATGATCCAATGACTCCAATCCTGGGTATATATCAAAAGAAACGAAATCAATTTCCGGAGATGTACACTCCCATTTTCATTGCAACATATTCAAAATAGCCAAGATATGGAATCCACCTATGTATCTCTCAACAGGTACATAAAGTAAATAATTATTAAATACAGTGGATATTGTCCTGCCTTTAAAAGGAAGAAAACTTATTTTAAACAACATGAATGAACTTGAGAGACACTGTGCTAAGTGAAAAAAGACACACACCAAAAGATCAATTCTGTGTGATGTTATGGTGTGGAACCTTAAAAAGTTGGACTCATTGAAGCAGAGAGAATGAAAGTGTACAACGTTTCAGTCATATGGGATGAATAAGGTCTTGAGATCTAACATACAGCATGGTTATTATATTTAATAATACTGTACTAAACACCTGCAATTTGCTGAGAGTAGATCTTAAATATTCTCTCAACACATTCACAAGAGGTAATTCAGTGAGGTGATAGATATATTAACATGACTGTGGCAATCGTTTTTAAATCTTCATGTACATCAAAATATCATGTTGCACTCCACAAATATATGCAATGTTTGTCAGCTACATTCCAATAAAGCTGGAAAACACTCAGCCCTATATAAATGGCATAGCTCCATACTGTTCATTTCTTCTTCTGCAGAAGAACTATTTCTGTGGCAGAAAGAGTTTAATATTTGTGAATAATTTCACTTGTTTACACATATTTATGAAAAGAAAAATACCATCAATTTGTTTAAACTTTAAGGTCTCAGAAACTAGGAACATGGAGGAAATAATGAAGACAAAAATTAAAGCATCAGAAAACACAGAAAATAAAAGGTTTTCTGAAAAGTTTGAATTGATAAAATTCAATAAGTTCAGAATTTGTTTTTTTCTGTGTTTCCTTTAGTTTTTTTTTCAGATAGGTATATTGCTTATCTGCTCTTTGGTAGACACTTGTTTTGTTTTTATTATGTTGCCCATTTCTTCCATTTTAATTTTGCTATCACTCATAAACAAGAAAAGAAAAAAAAAAAAACAGATGTTCAATCCCTCAAGTTTAACTATTTGTTCCCATCTACTTTTTTCTCAAAAAAATATATAAACTGTTTGCTTTATTGTTTGGATAAATTAGTTTTTCTCAAAACAGTAGTATAACTATGTAGAGTTGGATTGCAAGATTTTCCCACTTCAACAGCAGACAATCTGGAAGTAGATATACAAATAACAGCTCCTGGAAAATGTAAGTAAAAGGTGCAGGCTTTTTTAAAAAAAATTAAAGCATGCTATTGTAAAATAAATAAATAAGGAAGGAGAAGAGTAGATGAGAAATGTGCACAGGAGGGAGGGGAGGGTAGGAGCACTATGCTCCTAAATCTCTATTATGAAATGTGTGACATTTGTTCACTAAGATAACTTTCTAAAGGCACATTTTTTTTGTGGTGTAAGCCACCAATATTACATGCTGCCTGAGCAGGTGTGGAAACCAGAAGAGCTCTGAATGATCTAATTTCAAACGCCCTTCTCCAGAAAAGGTCCTCTAACCTCACAACCTCACTATCAAAGGGATTAGGCACAGTGCCAGTTCATCCCAGGACAGCAGACTTTAGTATTCTACCGGCCTGCAGAATTATTCAAACAAGCCAAACACATCTTCAAAAAAGTTATCTCAACATCTTGATGTTAAAAAGCCTGCCACCCACGCTTGCTGGTTGTTCATTTTCCTACCAACAGCAAACTGTGCAGCATGTTGTGGCCCCCTGTGTTCTCCCAGGCATCCTCCACTCTAAGTATATGTGTCTAATAAGAGTGTATATGTGTCTAATAAGAGTGCTCTTGATGTTATCTACCCTATGCTTGGTCCCCCCATGACACAACATGGGAATCCCTCCTATAAAAATCAGATGAGTAGGAAATGATAAAACCAATACCTGCTGCTGGGTAGTTTCCTTTGTACCCTTAAATTACAGTCATGTGTTGCTAAAAGATGGGGACCCATTTTGAGAAAGGCACTGTTGGGTGATTTCATCGTTGTGCAAACATCATTGAGTGTACTCACATAAACCTAGATGGTTTAAGTCAATCACTATATGTGGCCTCAACATAGTTAAGAAATGGTAAACACAAGATAGTGCAGCTACTGTTAGCATATAATGGGGCAAATATTTCGTTTACTAGACACTTTTTTTTACAAATATGAGTACACTCTAACAGCCATCAAAAGTACAGCAAATTAAGGGGATTATATAACAATGTAATGCAGACTATCATATCTAGATATGAGGATACAATGCAGTATATATCTCTACTTCCAGATCAAAGATGGACTCCCAATGAATCCAATAGGGTGCTGGACTCTCTGCCACTGTCCATGCTCACAATAATGGACATATGACTGTTTATGAAGAACTATACTATAGTAATGATATAGGGGAACTCAGTGGAGAGTGGGAGGGAACTTGGGGAGGAGGTAAAGGAAATCCCAGGACCAATGGAACTGTATCATAAAATGATAATAATAATAAAAAAGTTTAAAAGTATAGCAAATGCATAAACCAATATACAGTAGTTTATTACCATTATAAAGCCATAATACTGTACTTAACTGTATGAGCAGTACTTTTATGACTGGCAAATACAGTAGGTTTGTGTACACTACCTTCACCCCCAAAACATGAACAATACATTGCACTACAAGTTAGGACAGCCATAGCAGTTCTGGATGATAGGAAATTTTTTATTCCATTATAATCTTATGGGACTGCTGCCACATATGTAGTCTTTTGTATATGTGTATATGTGGTTTGTGATTGACTCAAAAGTTATTATGCATCACATGACTGTATTTCTTTTCTACATATACACATGCAAATTTTATCCAAGGGGTTCTTTAGTTGGGATTCTCAAATTCAAAACTACTTTGATCGACCTGGACTGGGAGAGCCTTTCCACTATGAAGCCTGCAGGAGTCGTCAAAGCAAAAATGCAGTAGTTCCACTACCCTTATCATGGCACAAGAGGGATGCTTTCAAGCACACTGGAGCCTGTTTTCGCTGTTACTGCTCATAGCTAGCAGCTGTGGAATGCATCGAACTTCAAGGCACTGAATCATTACAAGCATCCTAAAAACGCTAGTGCTCTTTCTCGCCTTTTCACAGGTAAAGAAATGAAGCCTGGAGAATTTGTCCACAGTCACAAACGTCTTAAGCAGCAAAGTAGGGCTTCAAAGTCAGACAATTTGAATCCAGAGCCTGTTTTTCTCATTACTATATTTTATAAGTTCTTAGTGCTGTGAGATAAAGAACTATCAAGAAGTCTCCTAACTGTTGGAATTTCCACCTACCATTCAATGCCCAACATGGTTAAAACTTCTCATTTTGAAACACACAATGAATGTAAGGCAATTAGTATGATACCTGCCACATTTGATAAACACTAGATAGGAGTACTTACAGAGTAAGAAGTATAACAATTTCCCCTCTCCTTATCCAATCATGCATTTTTTTCCACTCCAGTACTCACTCTCATTTATTTTCCCTCCCCTCATTATTCAAGACCAAAACTGAGACCCCTACATCAGGCTTTTCAGTTATCCTATGCTCACCCAATTATCAGGTCTCACAGAAAACTTTTTCAATTCAAACATGAATTTCAGCCCTTGCCAACTCCATACGAAAAATTCCCACTTGTTATCAGGTCAAACCTAGCTGTTCAGCATTCAAGGACCTACCTAGGTGCCAGGCATTGTTAATTTTGTGAGGAACAAAATAAGGTTCCTCCTTTCCACAGATTGTTTAGTAGAAGTCAAAACGGGCAGAAGAATGATAGCACAAAACAAATCCCAAATAAATGCTATATGTAGGTCTATAATCCTACCGGTGCTTTATCCAGGCCCAAGCATGAGAGAGAAGGAAAAAGGTGACTAAAGGACTGGTGGAAAGAATAAAGATAGATGAAAATTAGGCTCAGGGAAACTAGGGGTAATAAAATACAACTGATCAAAAGTAGGCAGAAAGTGAACTCTGGGTGGCAAGTGGTTCCTCAGAACCGAGCTGGGATGGCCTCGCTTACCTCTTCAGCAGGCTGACCTGCCTCTCCTCACTGAGAAGGCGACATCCTGGTTTGTTGTTTCCATCGAGGTACGAGTAGCAATAGCAACAGGCCAACCAGTGGGCAAAAGCAGAGGGGGAGGCCAGGAACGTGAACACTTTAGACAATCAAGCCACAAGCAGTGAAGCAGGGCCGGTTTCAAATCAACAAGAGCAAGCGAAAGAGGCGGCCCCTGCAGGGGGACAGGCAATTTTCCTGGGGCGAAGTCTGCTGCGTAAATTGTGACACTTGCTCCCAGATCCAGAGGCGACTTCAGAAAAGGATATTGGGGCTATTGCAACCATGAAAATGGTGGGCACTCAAGAGCCCCGGAAGATCTGAGCTGCCTGGGTTCTCAAACTCGCACAAAGCTAAGGAAAACTGTGGAGCCCGTTGTGAGTAGTTTGGCAAATGTCTTCTCCGGGTTTAGGGGCTTTCAGCCCAGGCAGAGGTTCGTCAGTTGTTCTAAAGCAGCCACAGCAGTAACCAATTCTGCTAATCCTTCAGTTCTGCATGCGGTTCATCAAGTCTAAATTGGACCAAAGATTATGCCTTTCCCAGCCTCCTACACCAAACAACTTGAAGGGCAACACGAGGGGCCACAGGATACTCCTCACAGACTATCACCACAGGCAATTCCACTTTATCTCCAACCCTTTTGGTGTGTATTGTGGGTTTTACTGTATTGGGTGCCTCATCTCGTGTATATACATGTATGTATATATTACATATGGCTATATCACATCATATATAATATATACCCCATGTGTATGTACATATATAATATATAGGGATGTCTAGAATTCGTTTTTTTCTGAGTTTAACTGAATTTTCAGAAAACTGAATGATGGGGTACGCATGTGACCAGCTAAATCACCACTTTGAACATCCACAGGTCAGAGGATCAGAGGATCTAATTCCAGCCTGCTTGCATACCCCAGGAGGCAACAAGTGGTGACTCAAGCAGCCACATTCCTGTCATGCAGGTGGGAGACCTGCCTTGAAGCTTTGGCCCAGCCCTGACTGTTGCGGCCATTTACGGAATGTTCTGTGGATGGAAATGTCTCCCTCTTTCTCAAGTAAAATGTGAATAAATAAAAACACTTTTAAAAAACTGAGATGGAGGGCCCAGCGCGATAGCGTAATGGTTAAGGTCCTAGCCTTGCACGCACCGGGATCCCATATGGGCGCCGGTTCTAATCCCGGCAGCTTCACTTCCCATCCAGCTCCCTGCTTGTGGCCTGGGAAAGCAGTCGAGGATGACCCAAAGCCTTGGGACCCTGCACCCTCGTGGGAGACCCGGAAAGATGTTCCTGGCTCCTGGCTTCGCACCGGTCGTTGTAGCCACTTGGGGAGTGAATCATTGGATGGAAGATCTTCCTCTCTGTCTCTCCTCCTCTCTGTACATCTGCCTTTCCAATAAAATAAATAAATCTTTTAAAAAACTGAGATGGAAAGAAAAGGGCAAAATATTCAAAGTGTTTCCCCACAGAAGTGATGATGTTTTATTTCAGTGCCATCAGATTTAGCCAAAACAACCTTCATTTTGGAGTTTCAGGTGTTTTAGCATAAACATGTTCCATACGATAATGCAGTTTTGAATGACTATGTTTCTAAAACAACAAAAAAAATTAAAACAGTTACACAGAGAGAAAGAGCTCTTCCATCTGCTAGCTCACTCTTAACTGACTGTAACAGCTAGAACTGAGTCAGGCTACTGCCAGGAGCCAGAAATTCTATCCAGATGTTCCACTTTGGTAGCAGAGGCTCAAATAGTAAAAAGATTAATAATTGCAGGTGCAAGTTACTATTTATTTCCTTGGTTGGTTATGATCAATAAAGAACCTAAAAGGAAATACACCCAGCCTGTTGCCTCATCCAATATGCTATTCGCCAGCCTCACTGGCAAGTGTATTGCCAGAACGTGTTGTTGTTGTTGTTGTTTTAATTCGTTAATCCATTTCTAATCCAGGTCACAGCTCTTGAACTTGGAAAGTCAAGGGAAGATGGCCCAAGTGATTGGGTTCCTGCCACCACCTTGGAGATCCAGATGGCATTCCTGGCAAACTCTTCTGTTCTGGCCCAGCCCCCACCGTGTGAATCAGTAGATAAATCTGTAGCTCTGCTTTTTCAAATAAATAAGTGCATCTTTAAAAAACATATTTGAAAAGCAGATTTACAGAGAGAAAGATCTTCCATCCATTGTGTCACCCTACAAATCGCCACAGCAGCTGGAGCTGAGCTGATTCGAAGCCAGGAGCCAGGAGCCAGGAGCTTCTTCTGGGTCTCCCACGCGGGTGCAGGGTCCCAAGGCTTTGGGTCACCCTCGACTGCTTTCCCAGGCCATAAACGGGGAGCTGGAATGGGAATTGGAGCAGCCAGAATTAGAACTGGTGCCCACAGGGGATCCCAGCGCTTGCAGGTGGAGGATTATCTTGTTGAGCCAATGTGATAAGACTGTGCACCTTTGAAAATACTAAAATTTAGATGATTTGTCATCTAAGAAACTGATAGACCATATTCAAAGTTGCAAAAGATATGTTGCAGTCTCTAAAAGCTGCTATTCCCTAGAGGTCCACACTGAATTTGGAAGAATACGACTAGCTTCCTTTTTCACCCCAAGAGCCCGAACTGCATTAACTATCTCTCCTTTTGCGCTTTTTTTTTTTCCCACCCTTTCGCCCTCCGGAAATAGCCGAACACTCACAGAGCTTCCCAGTCTTTCTCCGCCCCCTTGCGGAAAAAGCCGAGGCAGAGTAGGGTGCCTAGGGTTTCGGCCTTTCCGGACAGCCGCGGACTGCACTCGGAAGGGGAGGGGCGACTGGAATTTAAGGCCTTCCCCCCCGCGCCGTTCCCTCTGTCGGCGGCGTGGGGCAGCCGTGGCAGCGGTGTCGGTAGGAGGTGGCAGGAGGCGGCAGCTGCGCGGACACCGGCCAAGACAGGAGAGACGCTTGGAGACGCTTGGAGTAGCACCGCCGGGGAGACTGGCTTCTTTGTATCCGGGGCCTCCAAGCCTTGCGCGGCCCGAGGAGGAGAAGCGGCGGCGCCGGCGTCTGGAAGCAGGTAAGGACGCGGCCTCGGTCTGGGCAGGGGGCGAGGGAACGCTCCTGCCTTCTCCGTCCCTGGGCCGTGCCTGCGTTTGCGATCGCCTCACTTGAACCAGGAAGCGACGGAGTCCGGAGACTCAGCTCCTCCGGCTCTTTGTTTTGTGTGGGCTGCAGAAGAGTAAAGGGGGACGAGCCGGGAGCGCCGTGGCGCCCTCCGGTTCGTCGACAGTGACCGAGGGGCTGTTTATGTCCCGGGTAGGCCCTGGGAAGGATGTGGGGTGCGCGCCACCGAGACCCCATAGTTTTCCCTCGTCCCTTGGCTTTCGTTTTAGGACGCCTTTTCCTCTGCCTAGCCCCTACTTTGATTCAGAGCTTTTCGGTCGGGCCCGTTCTCCCATTTCAACCCCTTCCCGGGGCGTAACAATGCCGCCTGCTTGTTTCATCCTGCTTTCCCTTGGCACCCGTTGTTCCTCCCGCCGTTTGCATTTGCAAGACGCTGCCTTTTCACGTGCATTGCGTTAAAAACCTGCGTTGCAACCAGTACAAACCGAGAGGAGGGGAGCAGAGCGAGGGAGATGGAGGGGAAGCGTTTAGCTGCCACTGGGAACCGCGTGTTGTTTCGTTTTGCTTCATTGGGGCTGGCTTTGATCTCTTTTTCACCTTCACCAGCCCCTCCGAAGCAAACCTCGGTCAAGGATTTCTGTCAGGGAGTGCCTTCTGCACAGCCAGATCGCGAATTTTCTGGAGGGTTTGCTTGTTTGGACGGAACTGTGCTGTCTCTGGGCCCACCCTGACAAGGAGGAGGGGAACACGTAAACAAAACGAAACCGAGTCTACATGTCACCTGGACGCACACGTTTGACGCAGTCCCACATTGGAAAAGCCCATTTGCAAAGGGCAAAAAATTGTGAAACTGCATTCAGAAAACCAGTTTTTCCACTTAAAAGTGACTTCTATCGAAACCCCTAATTCCAGGAGGCCTGGTTGTTGGCATGCTGTCCAAAGGTCACCTAACTGATGAATGGGTTTTTGGTAACCTGGAATTCCTTGGTTACCAAACGTGCTCAAGTTTTAGACATTTTGCTTGCATCTTGTTCTGGAGCTCTCATTTTGAGAAATGTAAAAGCATTTCAATTTCGGTGTGCATACAGTTTAAGCACTGTGACAGTTATACATGGTTGATAACAGGCGAAGCGCATTTACAACAAATATTTATTTGCTAATTGTTAGTATAGAATAAATGAATATGTATGTGTTTTTAGTATGTATGAGTGCTGGATTTTTAAATTGTTGTTGGGAATATCTTGTGTGAAGTGCCAAAGAAAATGTATTTTGGGGGTGATACACAGCAATGCGATATCCTGACACCTCCCTTAACTTTTTAGAGTGATGTGGGATCTATGAGAGTCAGTATTCTTTTTTTTTAAAGATTTATTTATTTTATTACAAAGTCAGATATACAGACAGGAGGAGAGACAGAGAGGAAGATCTTCCATCTGAAGATACACTCCCCAAGTGAGCACAACGGCCAGTGCGCGCCGATCCGAACTGGGAACCAGGAACCTCTTCCAGGTCTCCCACGTGGTTGCAGGGTCCCAAGGCTTTGGGCCGTCCTCAACTGCCTTCCCAGGCCACAAGCAGGGAGCTGGATGGGAAGTGGAGCTGCCGGGATTAGAACTGGTGCCCATTTGGGATCCCAGGGCATTCAAGGTGAGGACTTTAGCTGCCAGGCCATGCTGCCGGGCCCGAGAGTCAGTATTCTTATGGACTCAATTGATGTGACTAAGGTTTTCATAACCAGTACCCGGAATTCTTTACCAATATAATGAAATGTTTCATGGTTTCATACAAATAACCTTAAGCAATGGTAAACTTCCCTTCCTTTTTTTTAAAGATGTGTTTTATTTTTATTGGAAAGGCGGAGAGAGAGAGGAAGATCTTCCGTCTGCTGCAGGGACTGCAGGGGCCGGAGCTAAGCCGACTCGAAGCCAGGAACCTAGAGCTGCTTCTGGGTCTCCAGGTGGGTGCAGGGTCCCAAGGGTTTGGACTGTCTTTGACTGCTTTTCCAGGCCACAAGCAGGGAGCTGGATGGTAAGTGGGTAGCCAGCATTAAAACCAGTGACTGTATGGAATCCCGGTGCATGCAAGGCAAGGACTTTAGCTGCTTGGCTACCGTGCTGGGCCCCTCTCTTTCCTAAGAGCATCTGTTGACTTCTCTTGGCAGTCTGTTTACCATTCTACCTCTAGAAATTGTAAAGGTAGAGGTGAGAGGAAGGGGATGAGAGATGAAGAGAGAGGAAAGATGGTTAACAGTTTTTAGGATCAGGCACTCTTAAGTAAGAGCAGAAATATGCAAGATTGAGAGATAATAACCAGTATTTTTAAATGGCTTTGGCTGTGGGAAGTAGCTTTAGGATGTGATTTTTTTTTAAAGATTTTTTATTTTTATTGGAAGGTCCAATAGACAGATGGGGGAGAGACAGAGAGCAAGGTCTTCCATGGGCCGGTTCACTCCACAAGTAGCCGCAAGGGCCAGTGCTGTGCCAATCCGAAGCCAGGAGTCTGGAGCCTCTTCCAGGTCTCCAACGTGGGTGCAGGGTCCCAAGGCTTTGGGCCGTCCTCGACTGCTTTCCCAGGCCACAAGCAGGGAGCTGGATGGGAAGCGGGACTGCTGGGATTAGAGCTGGGCCCAGGATGTGATCTTAAAGATAGGAGTAAACATGTAGAAAGTTTTGAGACTCAGTTTTGAACATGACGCTTTTATTTAATTACAGAAGAACTTCTGTGCACTCAAAGTGAGAACTTTCCTTAAAATACTCTTAAGATAAGCTTTAAACCTTTTCTTGGAAAAGAAATAAGGAGTGAGAAAATACTAATCTTGAAACTACTTGGTGGAAATGTATGCATCTGTGATTCAAAGGAAGGAGACAATGGAGATTATTGTTGGTATCTGTGAACTGTTTTAAAATGAGCTTGAGGAGGTGGGATTTTTTGCTGAAGATGTCCCGTAGGATGCCCGCACCTTAAATGCAGGGCCTGGGTCTCATTCCAGCTCTACTCCTGCTTCCTGCTCATGTGCATCCGGGGAGGCAGCAGATGATGGCTCGGATTCTGGCTTCCCTGCCACTGGTTCCTGACTTTGGTCTGGCCCAACCTCAGTTGTAGGTATTTAGGAAATGAACCAGCATCCAGGAACTCCTCTTTCTGCCTATAGCCTTCTGTGTGTGTGTTTCAAAAATAAATTTTGTTTGATTCAGCAGCAAAATGCAAGATTTGATACAGGGTCCAAAAGCCAGTGTGTGTATGAACAATTTGTAGAAAAGTCAAAACATTATGCCAGATTTCCTTTATAATTTGTATAAAGTAATGATTTTATAGTTTAAATTCTGAGTGATTTTTTTTCTGCCTAATCCTCTTCCATTCTCTCTTCTCTTATAGGCATGGAGAGTAGAAAACTCATTTCTGCTACAGACATCCAGTACTCCGGCAGTCTGCTCAACACCTTGAATGAGCAACGTGGCCATGGCCTCTTCTGTGATGTTACTGTCATTGTGGAAGACCGGAAATTCCATGCGCACAGGAATATTCTTTCAGCTTCCAGTACATACTTCCATCAGCTCTTCTCCGTTGCTGGGCAAGTTGTTGAACTGAGCTTTATCAGAGCAGAGATCTTTGCAGAAATTCTGAATTATATCTACAGTTCTAAAATTGTTCGTGTTAGAGCAGATTTGCTTGATGAGCTAATTAAATCAGGCCAGTTATTAGGGGTGAAATTTATAGCGGAGCTTGGTGTCCCATTGTCACAGGTGAAAAGTATCTCAGGTACAGGTCAAGATGGTAATGCTGAGACCATGCCACCTGGGTCTAATGATAAGAATCTTCTAGAACAAAAATCAAAAGAGGAAGCCCACGAGAATGGGGCTACTGTCATGCCTATAATAACTGAGTCTTTTTCATTATCTGCTGAAGATTATGAAATGAAAAAGATCATTGTTACTGATTCAGATGATGATGATGATGATGTCATTTTCTGCTCTGAGGTCTTGCCTGCAAAAGAGACCTTGTCGGATAACAATGCCGGGACACAGGTCCAGCCTACCCCAGGCCCTGTTGCTGTTTCAAATGCTGTACCTTGTGCTAGCAATAATGCTCCGCCTTTACCGAGTGTGACTCCTACTCAGAAATTTCCTACTCCTGTGAATCCAGTATCTGTGAGCCAAACACAGGGAAGTGAAAAATTGCTGGTGTCTTCAGCTCCAACACATCTGACTCCCAATATTATTGTGTTAAATCAGACACCGCTTGCTGCACAACCAAGTGTCAGTTCTTCACTTCCAAATCATATGCCCTCTTCAGTCAATTTACTTGTGCCAAACCAGCAAGCACCGAACAGTGCTGCTGTAACAGGAAACAAAGCCAGTGAAGAGGAGGAGGAAGAAATAATAGATGATGATGATGACACTATTAGCTCCAGTCCAGACTCAGCAGTCAGCAACACTTCTTTGGTCCCACAGGCTGCTCCCCCCCAAAATAACACTTTTGATGGATCCTTGGTACAGAAGATGCAGGTTCCTACACTTCTGCAAGAACCACTTTCTAATTCTCTCAATATTTCAGATATAATCACTAGATTCACTAATGACCGAGGCTTAGGATCCAAACAGCTCGTGGAGGGGCAGAAAATCATTACTTTAGACACAGCCACTGAAATTGAAGGCTTGTCAAATGGTTGCAAGATTTATGCAAATATTGGTGAAGATACTTATGATATAGTGATCCCTGTCAAAGATGACCCTGACGAAGGGGAGGCCAGGCTTTCGAGTGAGGCACCAAAAACACCTGGCAGTGAGACGGCAAACAAACGTATGAAAGTGAAGCATGATGATCACTATGAGTTGATAGTAGATGGAAGGGTCTATTATATCTGCATTGTGTGTAAAAGGTCATATGTCTGTCTGACAAGCTTGCGAAGACATTTCAACATTCACTCCTGGGAGAAGAAGTACCCGTGCCGTTACTGTGAGAAGGTATTTCCTCTTGCAGAATATCGCACAAAGCATGAGATTCATCACACTGGAGAGCGAAGGTATCAGTGTTTGGCCTGTGGCAAATCTTTCATTAACTATCAGTTCATGTCTTCACACATAAAGTCAGTGCATAGTCAAGATCCTTCTGGGGACTCGAAGCTTTATCGGTTGCACCCATGCAAGTCTTTACAGATCAGACAATATGCCTATCTTTCTGATAGGTCAAACACTGTGCCTGTGATGAAGGATGATAGTATTGAGTATAAGGTTGATGCTGGAAAAGACCCTCCTGTACAGCCCGCAGCTCCTGCTCAGGACAAGCCAATGACCTGGGAAGATATTTTCATTCAGCAGGACAATGATGCCATCTTTAAGCAGAATGTAACAGATGGCAGTACTGAGTTTGAATTTATAATCCCAGAATCTTATTGAACTTGTTTGAAATATCAGAAAGTTTCCGGTTTGGTTTAAGGGACAGAAATTTCGGAAGACCTGTGAAGCAACTTATGGTTAAAACAAATTGCTTTTTGATCTGCCTTGTCATCTGAAGGTAGTAGTCTAGTTTGATTATTTGTTAACAGTTTTTAGAAGCAAAGTTTTGTGAAAGTTTGAGTAAAATCGAGAAGTCCCCTTCCTCCAGTATCTGTTTATATAGTTAGCTTCCGGCTAATTTGAAAGAGTCAAAAATTTTAAAGGTGTGGCAAGATACTTTTCAGAGTAGAATTTGAAGTGGTCTGAAATGTTCTTTGATGATAACTGGAGTTGTTAGCAGATCTAGGGCATCTTACACCTTTTCCCTTCCATGTTAGCACTTTACTGATAAATCCTTTAATTTTTTTCAACATTGAAACTATGAATAGGTGTTGTGTCATGTATCTGGCATAACAAGCAAAGAACTTCAAAAAATTTCCTGGAGAATTTCAGGATAAATATCAGTTTGGTGGTTTATTCTGCTAATCCAACGGCTATCAACTTCATGCCACCCTTCTCCCAGGAAAGTAGCCAACCGGCTAAGTCTGTCATCTGAAGAATAAATTAATTTTAGCAAATCGGATTAGTCTGTTCATTGCCAGTTGGTGACACTTTGGTGGCTAGATGCTGTATGCCTTTTCAGTGTGGTCTCTGTGCAAAACACAGGTGGAAAGAGACATTTCTGAAATGTAGACAGGAGGAAATGAAAAGCTCTGTTGTACTTATTTTTAATTATCCTCATGACATTTTTAAAATTTTGGATTTGGAAGCCACCAAATAAACCTTTAACTATGTATAAATGTTGTAAATGGCAGAGTCTATATAGGAGATGCTTGCATATTTTGGGCAGGAGGTTACTTTCGTGTATTTTTAAATGTTTATATTACTTAGAATATCTAATAGGAAGTTATTGGAAATAGTTGAAGAAGTAATCTAGTATTTTTCTTTCAGCAATATCTTTTAGGTTTTTGCCCCTTCTAAAGTTCCATTCCATCTTCAAATTAATACAATATTACAGCAATCAGAAACTACATATGGAATGTTACATAGGCTTATTAATTCTCATTTATCTTGACAATAAATACCACCTTTCTTCCTTGTAAAGTGACCCATAATTTAAACACTTAGAAAAAAAAGTTAAAACTTACTGAAGATTTAGTACTAAAAGGAAGCAGGTTGGAATAAATGCATAGCCTAGAATTTATAACAGAGTTAACTTGTTGAATTTTTGTAAAGGATTGCTTTGTAACGGAAAAATTAATAGAAAAAAAATTGTTGTGTATAGTCATTAGTCATTTGTAACTTTAAATATTCCTTATTTCAACATAGATGATTTCTTCTTACCATGTGTTTTAAAAATAGTATTTCTTGACTCTGAAATTAAAAGCTTTAATCATTGTTCATGTATGCATCATTCTGATTTATGTAAGTTAGATTTCAAGGTAATAGTTTCAAGAGTTTTCTTACTTTGCTATCTGGGGGTGTCAGGCATTGGTATTTGTAATAATACAAGAAAAAAATTAAGTAATCTGCTTACCAAGGGTTAGAGTAATGTCCATTTGTTTTGTTTTCTGTTCTTTAGTCTAGACCTTAAAATTGTTTTGGAAAACCAACCCTTGGAAAACTCGAGAAATTACCTTATGATTTAAAGAATCTGTCGTCTTTCTGTGTAGCAGTCGGTAACATTACACTTTGGTAATAGGGTACACTCTGAAATGTTCTTAATGGAAATCTGTTTGAGTTTTATTAATGTTATTTCCTCAGTTAAATGTAATCACTTCTGCCAATGTGAATGATTATGATGCCAGCAGTTTCCAGACCTTTCAGATTCCACTGCTAGGTAAATTAAGCTTGTCATAATAAAACGTGTTGATTTCTATAAGACTATTATGACAAAACAGGAATTCTGTAATGGAAAACTATTCTAAATAACATTAAGAGTTGATTTGCTGTTGCTGTGCTCTGTGTAAATTTTGAATATGGAAATTAAATTCTGCCCACTAACGGTATCTTAGGGAGTTTCTTTTGGGAGGAGGAAAACTGGAAAATTAAACTAATTTTTGCCAGAAGACTCTTAACTTGCATGTTATCTCAGGGTCTTCAGTTTTTATAGATCTTTATCCAATGCTTGGAATTCGTGTGGAATATTCCTTTGGGATGAACTTCAGTACTTACTGTAATATAATAGAGCAAGATGCTGTTCAATATTTGCTATGGGATTTTTCTACTTTATACTCAGCTTTCTGGCTATTTACATTTCCTTTTATTCTTTTAAATTTGCTGCAGTGCAGAATTTCCAGTAAATATTCGAATAGCAGATATTTAAATAGTAATTTGTTAACAATGTTAAATGCTCCAATGAAGCAAAGAATTTTAAATGCTGTTCCAAACTTACAAGACAAAAATGTATGCTTTATTAATTCATTCATTTACTTAAAGCCAGTTACAAATAAGGAAAGACCAAGAAAGCTTCCATCTGCTGGCTCACTTCCACTCCCCAGATGGCCACAACTACTAGGGCTGAGCCTGGAGGAAGCCCCGAGGAATTTCTTCCTCGTGTCCTGAATGGGTGTAAGGACCCCAATGCTTGGGCTGTCTTCCACTGCTTCCCCAAGCCATCAGCAGGGAGCTAGATTGGAAGTGGAGCAGCCAGGGCATAAACTGTTATCCATATGGGATGCCAGAGTCAGAGGAGGTGGCTTTACCTGGTAAGCCACAATTCTGCCCCACGTTTCCCCTTTTTTCCCCTTATTTTTCTTTTTGTAAAGCTAAAATACAGTCAATTAGAATTTTGCTGGTAACATTTCAAACATAGAGCCACTATGAGAGAATTCCATATTGTTCCCTATTGTACCCCAAAAGATAAAATGGTAAGATATTGCCAAAGCATGCATATGCTGAAGATTGAAATGCTAATTGAACATCATTGGCTGGCTTTTCTCTGTCATTTCCCCCAATACTGTAATGTTCATACTTGTACAATCTTCCTGTCAGAGGAGTTTATTCTACTTTGTGAATCATTACCTGATATTAGTTCATAGAGTTTCTTCATGGCAAAAATAAAAATGTTTTCATTCTAATTTGTGAGTGCATTTTTATTTCAGAAATTACATGATTTGTGACCATAATACTCAAGTGAATCAGCTGCTGTCTGTTATTTTAGAGAGCTTATACTTTGGTGGATATCATGAGGATACATGGATAAGGAGGAGAGTTTTATTAATTTGAAACATCACAAAAGCAGCCTGGGTTTCCAACATGGCAGTGATACAGATTTTTAAGCAACATCCAGTTCATACAGGTTCTGGATTATTATTTGAATACTTCATGCCCAGTTCAATACTTTAAAGCAGAATTAGGAATTAAGCAGGAAATATTACAAAATGCAATCAAGATACATATTGGAGATACAAATTCCTTTGTTACAGCAAAGGTTTTGCAAAAGAGTAAAGCTGCAAATATTAATTTTTCTAAGGTAATGTGCACTTCCAATGTAATAAAAAAAAGCTGCTCAAACTAAGATTACAAAATCTATACTGTTTCAAGTTATTTTGTAAAGTAAGAAAAATACATACAAATGAGTTATAGAATCTTAACACTTTAAGAAATGTGATCAATGTAGGCTATAGTATGTAATGGTGCCTTTTAAAAAACTAAATGTACACATTTACTAAAGCAAAAAATAAAGTATAAACAGCAAAAGACTTCATTGAATGTTCTAACAAGTTCATATTTTATAGTAAGTCAATTAGTTTTTAGACACTTTTTGAAATCCAATAGAATTTGAATATATATGCTCAGCACTGTAAAAAATAATTTTATATAATGCAAAACAATTATAGTTTTTCAGATTTCAGTCTAGATAAGACAACATGATTCTGAAAATTAAACCAAATATTTTTTTTTTTGCAAACATTGAACAGTGAGTGCACGTAGTGTGCACTGGCGATTCTTGACGGGCAGGTGTCTACAAGGTCAGTGGGAGCACCAGCATTTGTCTGCTACCTCTGATCCATCAAGTTGGGAGGTAGCAAATTGGCTGGAAATTTTTCCAGTATTTGTTCTGTGTTTGCAAAACTGTCTAATTAGGTACCCTCCTGGATCCGCTATAATTTTGCATTATACTAGTACAGGATGATCAGTCTCCCTTTAAAATGTATTCTCAGGTTAATGTAAGATCACAAAGTATTCATCCTTAAGTGGAGGAATGGGTGCTGCAGTGTTTTAAATGTATCAAGTTGGTGGTTTTTAAAGCTGTGTATAATTAAAAATTGAAAATTGGCCAGTGTGCCTAAAGGATTTTAAAATCTATGGTAACACTTAAGAATTTGTCACGTTAGGTACATTTGAGATTTTACAGACTTGAAGCGACATTTTAATACTTCCATAGTGTTGAACTGAACACTATGATTGGCCTCAACAGAAAAAAAAAAAAGGACCGATAAAAGCAATGGCATTAAAACACAGATGATTCTTTTAAGGTGAGGTGCAAGATACGTGCAGTTTGCTGGGGTTGAAGCACAATATGTGAAGATTAAATAGTCACAAGGGTTAGTAACAATTCATATCACGATCCAAGAACCTAATCTAACATTTTAAAACTGAATTTCAACTGCAATGTTTCTCCTGAAGGAAATTTTCTAATAATGCAACGTGTAGTCTAACCAATGTCTCCCAACGTTGTCAGATCTGACAGATCTGCCTAAAACATCTCACATGTTGCTATGCTTCTGGAGCAATTAGTTCTGTTCTCTTCTACTTGAGGGAATATTGTACTTTTCCCTTCAGCAGGTACCAGTAACAAAAACAGCTGAATGATCACAGGGTCAGTTTTACAATACGGAGAAGAAAGGGGTAAGATGTAGGCAGCTTTTTTTTCCAAATAAATTCAGACATAAGCACATACAATTCTTTGCCAAAACTCTATTGGAACTACTGTGTAGCCCCTCAGCTGGGAAACTCCTTGGGGACTGACTTCAGTAGTAGAGAAAGAGCGCTTTTAAGCCAGGTGCTTCCACCAGGGTGCTAGGGTGGCACTCTGTCAAGGGCCTGAGGGCAATACTCCTTCACATAAACAAATGGCGACCACACTTTTGCCCAGCACAGAGGAGGAGCACAGGGTAAGGCAGGTTCAGACTTGACAAGCTTCGTGCTAGGCTGGCCTCCCCAGCCTTGCTCAGTGTGAGCTGCCCTTCTGGAAGTGATTGAGGCTGCAGTGCTAAGGAAGAAGCTTCATCCTGGATCTTTCCCTAGCCTGGCAGGCCATCTGTAAAGCTTTACACAGAAGAGTCACACTTTAAATTCTGTACCCTACACCCATCCATTAAAGCAGAAATACAAAGCCACGAGAATCTCCAAAGTCAGCCAGTATTCTTCTCTAGGGGCTGTAAGGTGGTGGTTTTTCAAAAGGAGGATAGTAGGGTGGAGAGTAACGGGGTGGCGCACTTGAGGACCACATGTAGCTGGGTGATGGAGAGGCAGACTGGGGCTCATCAGAAAGTCCAGAAGGAGGAGAGGATGGAAAGACGCTGGAATGCTGTGTTTGGGAAAAAAAAAAAAAAAAGTCAGTTTAGGCAGCAAGTTTACAATTCCTTGAGCGAAGATGTCTGAGTCTCACATTACAGTACTGGGTTCAGATCCTGACTCCAGTTTCCTGCTAATGAAGATCCTGTTAGGCAACAATGATGGCTCAACTAATTGGGACCCTGCCACCCAGCTTGAGCCAGACTGTGGTCGGTATATTTGGAGCAGTGAACCAGAAGATAGGAAGATGGAAAGTGTGTTTGCTCTCCTTCCCTTCTCCACCAATTTCCAAATAAATTCACTTAAAAAGAACATGGATCAAGTATGTTTCTGATTGAAACAGCTCCTTCAGACCCAGATCTGGGAGATGGCCTGGCAGGGGAACTTTGAGGACTCTCTTACTAGGCTGCTGCTTCCACTGGTGAGCGGGGGAGTTTGGACTAGGGGTGGGCTAGCCTGGGTGTGGGCCAGGCTGGACTAGGCTGCTGCACTTGTTGGTGTGTACAAGAACCAGAATGGCTGCAGGCCAGCCGAGCTAGGCTGCAGCACTAGCTGCAAGTGCTGGAACTTGGTGCAAGTCATGTCAGGCTGGACTTCAGTAACCCTGGCAGACACAAGATCTGGGGCTGGGAACATGTCTGGCAGAGGAACTGTGGGCACACTCCTGCTAAGCTGTACCTATCAATGGTAAGCACAAAAACCAAGGCTGAGGGCAGGCCAGGCTGGATAAGGCAGTAGCACCCCTCAGCACACATGAAGGCTGGGTTTTGGAGCAGGTCAGGCTGAGCTAAGCCATAGCATCCACAGGTGTGCATGAGAGCCAGATGGGGTGTCTGCTGGGCCAGGCTAAGCCGCATCAGGGACTGACATGTACAAAAACTGGGGTTGACCCTGGTGGGGGTTATTGATGGTCGCCCTGACTAGGTCATAGCACCTGCTGGTATGTATGAGGACCAGGTCTGTGGCAGGCTGGCTGGGCTAGGGCACAACACCTGTAAGTTTGTGTGAGACATGGGGCTAAGGCTGAAGTGACCAAGCTGCATCCATCAGTATGTGTGTTGTTTGGTGCAGGTGACAGACTGAACCTGACCCTGCAATGGCTGGCACACAAGAGGCCAGACTGAGGTCACCCCAGGCAAGATTTTTTGGGAGACTTCCCAACTGGACCACTGGACTCAGACCCTGGCCACAGGAAAACTCATAAGGTTAGACCACGCATCCTGTGATGTGATCCTGGGCATCCTCACTTGCTGATATCTGTGCAGTGGACAGCATGTCCAAAAGTACACGGGGGATATGCTGGCCACTAATCTAGGCCAGTAGGGGACATCAACAGCCCCAATAGAGAATGGAAAGCAGAACAGGTTGGACAATTCCGGCCATGCTTTGCAGCATGTTCCTGGGTCTGTGAATGCACTAAGGTGGGCTCCGTCAACTGGGAAAAATTTTCTCAAAAGTGGAGCAATGAAACCAACATCCCAGGGCTATCGAAGCCACTCAGGTAACACCCTGAGAACACTCTTCTGCACATCAGGGTCTCTAGGGCCTTATCAAAGGACCGTCTCCAATCCCAGAGTGTTAATGCACTTTGACAGCAAGAAGTGACCCTCTCCTCTTGTTCCTCTGCAAACACAGGAGGAAAAAAAAAGAATGAAACCTGCCCCAGCCACCTTCCTCCGTTCCTGACCCTTCCCGCCCTATTCAGAGGCCCACATGGGCATGCATCCCTCTCAACTATGTAAATAACATTAAAATAAAGAAAGAATGAACAGCACTATGTTGGAGTGCAGAAAAAGTTAAGCCTTCATTTTCATTTGTGTTGTCTTTGGGAAGGGAGCAGACGTGGATTTTTCAAAGTGCTCAGTGAATTGGCATGTTAGGAAGCATTTGCTCCTTTTCCTTCCTGGCTCATATATATGCTTGATACTAATGATTCTCCTGCTCAGAGAGAGCTGGCCTGTTTCTACTCATTGGACTGTCTCCCAGAATTCATAACAATGTTTGGCAAGTAGTAGCTGCTCAATACATCTTAAATGAGTGAAATAGCTTTGGCTATATATAAGAAGGACTTGAAATGCTTTTAAATAAATAGAAATATTTTCAAAGAATAGGGTCACAATTAGGGCTCTGGCCTTGCTTCAGTGGTAGATAAGGGCCGAGGTGAGGTCTGAAGCTTGAGGAAGGATGAAAGGAAGAAAATCAGTGTCAGACGCGCAGGAAGAGCAAACATAGGTAAAACACGGGGCAGAAGAAAATTATTCTGTTCTTAGGATTAGGAGGAGCTAGTATGTTTAAAACAAAACATCAAAAATTTTAACTTCTCCAGAATCCAAGTATTATAGACACGGGTGGCAGTGAAAGGTCACACACTCACACCGTGCTGTTAACCACAGCCACTTTTCCAAGCCTGCAGCAATCTACAGTCAACCTTCATATTTATGGAATCTAAATCTATTTGGGTGATTCTCTTTATCCCCAGTCCAGATCTCCGCTCTCCTGGAAAAAGGATGTACAAGTTTCTGATTGTGCTTGGGACACTGGATTATCTGTTACCAACAGTGCTAGGGCCCCGAAAAGACTTACTGAGGCTGACATTGTGGCACGGCAAGTTGAGCCCTTGCCTGCAATGCTAATATTCCATATGAGCATTGGTCCAAGTCTTGGCTGCTCTACTTCCAACCCAGGTCCCTGGTAATGTGCCGGGGAAAGCACCAGAATATGGCAGAAGTGCTTGGGACCCTGCATCCATTGGTGAGATCAGGATGGAGTGCTGGGCTCCTGGTTTGGGTTTGGACTAGCCCTGGGCATTGTAGCCATTGTGAAGCGAGCAAACAAATGGAAGTCAATCTCTCTCTTGCCCCTTTGTAAATCTGCCTTTCAAATTAATACATCTTTTTAAACAAGAGAAAAACATACAGTAGCTGCCACCATTCCCCTTCCCCCCCTTACATCCATTATTTCATTTTGAGTGAAGAAATGATAGGGTCCTAGAACTTGCAGAACCTTTAAAAGCAAAACAAAAACTCATTTTTTCCCTTCTCCCTCCAAATCTATTGTTAAAATATCAGCAGAGGGCAGAGCATGATGAATTATTGGCTAAATCCTCGCCTTGCTGAGATCCCACATGGGTGCTGGTTCGCATGCCAGCTGCTCCACTTCCCATCCAGCTCCCTGCTTGTGACCTGGGAAAGCAGTAGAGGATGGCCCAAAGCACCATCATGGGACCCTGCACCCACATGGGAGATCCAGAAGAGGTTCTGGGCTCCTGGGTTCGGATCGGCTCACTGTAGCCATTGCGGCCATTTGGGGAATGAATCAGCATATGGAAGATCTTTCTCTCTCCTTCTCTCTCTGTAAATCTGCCTTTCAAATAAAAACAATAAATAAATCTTTTTTAAAAGTAAAATAAAATATCAGTAGAGCTACTTGTCGTGTAAAAACAAGGATATGGTCTGAGAAATATGTGCTTCAGTGAGTCCATTACTGTGAGCACCACAGAGTACATACTGAAGCTAAGACAACTGTGACATCATTAGCTGATATAATTGTCTGGAACCACTATTGTATATGTGGCCAGTCACTTAGCAAAACATAACTATACACTGATTTTCCAATTTCCACACCTTGATCTCCCAAATTCATCCCTCCTCCTTCCTCCTTCTCTCCCTCCCTCCACTTCTGTTGCTTGTATCAACTAGGAATTTTCTCCTCCTAATCAGAGAGTAGTGTGCAATCCCACAAGGACCAAGAATCTGCCCAGGTACTCACCCCTTCAAAATCCTATGACAAGAATGGTGAGAGTCAGCAGTATTAGGTGTTCCCAACCACAGATGGGTGGGGCAGGTTTCCTGCGATAGAGCTAGAGCCAGTTCTGTTCTGAGAGATATGAAGAAACTCTGGCAACAGCTGCCATGGGTGACAGTTGCACACCCTGATAATAAAAGGGGGTAGTACAGTGATCCTTGGGTTTTCACTTCTCAGTTTCATCTCTGGGAGGGATTGGGGTGGCAGAAGGGGGAGATGAGTCTCACTTCCCTTTGCAAATGCTGCGACTCTCAAGGATAGATTTGAAGGGTTCCTAGCAGACCAGTTCGCACACCCTTGGGACTGAGGAGTAGGTCACAGTATCAAGGCATAGCTTCCCCAAAACAGGCAGGCCTCTTGGGAAAGATTTGGCTTTCCTGCCCTTGGGAAGCTGGCCTCGTGAATTTAGGTTCCTGCATGGGAGTGTGACTTTACTAACATGACCGGCAGCACAGGAGAACAGTGCTTTGAATTCATGGGTGCCACAAAACACAGAGAGAATCTAAGTAGTTCCAGCGCTGGGCCTGCTGAGCTGTCACTTCCTGAGCTGCCTCAGAGAGGTTGGGAACCCTAGAGGCTGAAACTACTACCATGGAGCACTATGCTTTCCGAGACAGGCAGCTGTCCTGTCCCACCCCAGCCTGCCAACTGACCCACACTCTTCAAAATCAGGGTATGCATCTGTCAGAGCATGTTTCGCTCTTGAGGGATATATGGGCAAGGGACTCCAAAAGGAACCTTGGACTGGATGCCGATAATGACTAGCCAGAAACACATTGTCCTAAGGGTAAATCGTTTTGGTTCTTACCTTCCAATTCCGTTCTGCTCCTGAAAGAAAGACTGGAGAAACACAGACTTGAATGGAGATGAGAAAGAAAGGGAAGAGGGACAGAAACAAGAGAAACGAGAAGAAAGGGAAAATTTGACAAAAGAGGAAGAAAAAAGAAAAAGTTGAGTGACAGCAATGGCAGCCTTATAAGGCTATTAGTAACCTTACCATTCACTGACACCCCCAGGATTAAAGCAACCCTTTCACTAAATGAGCCCAATTTATAATGAGTTATTTTTACTGACTCAGGTGAACTACTCTTGCAATTTAATAAAAAGTATAAACAGAATGATTACATTTTGGAACTTACTTTTTAAACTTAGGCTTAACAGTTGACACACTGAACAAGAAAGGGACTAGTCCATGGTTACAGTTAAAAGTATAGGGACTGGGCCCGGCGGCGTGGCCTAGCGGCTAGGGTCCTCGCCTTGAACACCCCGGGATCCCATATGGGCGCCGGTTCTAATCCCGGCAGCTCCACTTCCCATCCAGCTCCCTGCTTGTGGCCTGGGAAAGCAGTTGAGGACGGCACAAAGCTTTGGGACCCTGCACCCACGTGGGAGACCCGGAAGAGGTTCCAGGTTCCCGGCTTCGGATCGACGCGCACCGGGCCCGTTGCGGCTCACTTGGGGAGTGAATCTTCAGACGGAAGATCTTCCTCTCTGTCTCTCCTCCTCTGTGTATATCTGGCTGTAATAAAATGAATAAATCTTTAAAAAAAAATAAGAAAAAGAAAAGTATAGGGACTGATCCAGTATGCCAAACTGGGACGTGTGGCTTCAAACCTCAAAGAGTTTATAGAAAGCTACACCTGGTTTGATTTTGCTGCAGAAGTAAAGACTGATGGTTTACACCTTTGAGAATTTGGACTGCTTCCCTGAAGGGATAAATAATTGCAAATAATAAGAGAAATGAGTATTGAGATAAGCAAGGATGCAAAGATACTATGAGCATGTATCCTTCCTGCTTTTGAATATGGAGAGTTCACAAAAGCAAATATATATGGAATCCAATATCTGAAAGAGTCCTGCTTCTCTAAATTTAGCAACTCAAAGCTTCCTCAGCTCTAGCTTAGTAGACCCAAGTACTTCTCATGTCTGACCACAAGAAATGTTACCCAGGTTTTCTAACTGCATAGCTGCACAATGAGGGCATGACTTTGAGGGATTAAAATACAAGCTCAGGGACTGGCCCTGTGGCACATCGTTGGCATCCCACATGGGTGATGACTCTTGTCTCTACTGCTCTACTTCCCATCCAGCATCTGCTAATGAGCGGGAAAGCAATGGAAGATGGCCCAAGTACCTGGGCTCCTGCATCCACATGGGAGGCCCGAATGAAGCTCCAGGCTCCTGGCTTCTGTCTTGGCCAGCCTTCGTCATTTCAGCCGTTTGGGGAATGAACAAGCACATGGGAGATCTCTCTCTCTCTCCCTCTCCTTTTCTTTATGTCTAACCCTGCTTTTTCAATTAAAATAAATTAATCTTTTTAAAAAATACAAACCTATTTTTTTTATCTCATCCTTTTATTAGCCTCAGAGTAAAAAGGAACTCATCAAAACCAAAGTCACATATATAGCCCTATCTGAAAATGACTAAAATGGAGAAGTCATTTGGAAGAAAGTCTAGAAAGGTCGATTTTCTGGCTGTTACTTAAGTCATTCAATCTGAGAAGAGCATGAGGGAGTGCTGACCTTTTGGGGGCATTTGTGCTTCTGGTGGTTTTATTGTCAGAGCTTTTTATTATTTTTTTATTATATTTGTCTACAAATATAAGCAGACAGTTCTTGGCCTCTTGATGTTTTTGGTAGACTGCTATTTTCTCCTATGAAAACTATAAAGGAATTGACTTTAGTGAACAAAAGAAAGCTCAACTCAAATACTAAAACGAAACACAATTTAAGTTCTAGAGGGAAATAAATCACTTAAAATCATGTCCCTCAAGACCTATGCCATACAAGTGTATAGTCTTCTAACAGAAAGTACAAAAGACAGCCTGAGCTCAGGAAAGGATCCTGAAGATATACAGGAAGTATTTAAGCAGCCCTAGAATTGGGGAAATACATGAAGAAACGAAGTCCCTTTTTAGTGGAGATGAATTTAATTAAAAAGAACTCCTTGGCCCAGTGCAATAGCCTAGCAGCTAAGGTCTTCACCTTGCACGTGCCAGGATCCTATATGGGCACCGGTTCTAATCCCAACGGCCCCACTTCCCATCCAGCCTCCTATTTGTGGCCTTGGGAAAGCAGTAGAGGACGGCCCAAAGCCTTAGGACCCTGCACCCACGCATAGGAGACCCAGAAGAAGCTCTGGACTCCCTGGCTTTGGATGGGCACAGCTCTGGCCATTGCAGCCACTTGGGGAGTGAATCATCAGATGGAAGATCCTGTCTGTCTCTCCTCCTCTATATATCTGACTTTCCAATAAAAATAAAATACATCTTTAAAAAAAAGAACTCCTTTCTATGATCATGATTATGCTATCTATAACTTAAACCAGTAAATAAGTATAAATAGTCTAACATTGACTAGGGAAAAGATTCATGGTGTGCTTAGACTCACAGTTACTCCAAACAATTCTTCAAGTTAATCTCTGGGATTGGACAGTCCCAGGTATGAACACTTGCTCCACCACACACCACCTCTGTGACTTTGGGAAAATCACGTAACCCCTTAAAACTGTCAATGACAAGAGTACTTCCCTCAAAGGTTTAAATGATTGAATCACTGTATATGCAATGCACTTAGCATGGTACATAGTAAGTACTCAAAGAATAACATCTGTTACTACAAAGTAGAGACTTCTAGGGACAGGTGTTTGGCCTAAGGCTTAACACACCTAGGATAAGTGCCTTCAGTTCCTGATTCCAGCTTCCTCTCAGTGCAGACACTGGGAGGCACACTGAAGATCTAAATTGAGTTCCTGGCTTCTGGCTCCCAGCCTGGGCTCAGTCCAACCGAGCCTTGGTCCAGCCCCAGCTGCCACAGGCATCTGTACAGTGACTAGAGGAAAGAAGTGCTCCTTCTTTATATGTCTGTCTCTCCGCATTTCAAATGAATAAATCAAATACATATTCAAAATAGGTAGATTCTTTTTATAATTCTTGAAGTTCCTATCTTTTCAAAAAAAGAAGTATTTCGCAGAACTCTTTTTTTAAAAAAGATTTATTTATTTTTATTGGAAAATCAGATATACAGAGAGGAAGAGAGACAGAGAGGAAGAGAGGCAGAGAGGAAGATTCTCATCCACCAACTCATGCTGCAAGTGGCAACAACAGCCAGAGCTGAGCCAATCCGAAGCCAGGAGCCAGGAACTTTTTCTGGGCCTCCCACATGGGTGCAGGGTTCCAAGACTTTGGGCAGTCCTCATTTACTTTCCCAGTCCACAAACAGGGAGCTGGATGGGAAGTGGGGCCGTTGGGATTAGAACTGACACCCGTATGGGATCCCGGCACATGCAAGGCAGAGACCTTAGCTGCTAGGCTATTGCACTGGGCCCTTGAAGTTCCTACTACAAGCTATCATATAGGTTTATACTAGGTGATTAAATCTGGATCCATTTTCTGAGTTACATCTCCTGCTTCCATAACATTTTGGATAATAGTTTATTTACAGTTTTGTTCCCATCACTGTCATCTGAAATGTCTCCAAAAGCTGGAGACTGATATCTTAATACAAAGAATTTCTCCTTCAACCTTTATGTGCAGAGCTGCTAACATAGTGCCTGGCACATGTGAACCCAGAAGAAAATAGTGCCTGTAATCAGCTCATCAGGAGCACTGTCAATCTCATTTTCATTCCTGGAGTAGAATTTGAATGAGGAATGATGGACAGAGAGATAGCTCCATACTGCATAAAGGGGCTTCTTTGGCAACCATCACCAGAGTATTGATCTCCACAGAAAGCGTTCATTATGAAACATAATTTCCTAAATTCAGTATTATTTACTTCTTTCTTAAAAGGAGGCTTCTTGGGCTCGTGCCATGTGTGCATAGTCCCTGTACTCCAATTTTGTTTTTATTTGTTTTGGAGGCCCAAGACAATGGTGATCTTTGTTGTGTTCACTTCAATAGCCCTGTATTCACTTAAAGGATTCCTTATAATCTCTGTCATCAATGAATTACCTTTGTCATTCTTGAATAATGATTGTTTTCCAGTCTGTACCACTTTTTAGGGTAGCAAGTTGCATTTGTTGTGTACCTGTGCAAACAGTAGGCTTTAAAACAAAGTCTAACATTTTAAGCTTTAACAAATGCCTCCTTGTACTTGTGCTCTATCTTAAAGTGACAGGGAATCTAGGGACTCCAGGAAAGCAAAGATAACCATAGAAAAGAAAAAAAAAAAACAAAGCACATGGTATAACTCTTTAGGAGTCCTGAGAGGGAAGGAGATCGGAGAGAGAGGAAACACATACAATGTAATCATGTGTTGTTGTGTCTGCCAAATGGACTTGACTGAGAACTCTGCCCACCTCTGTGCAAAACAAACTATTCCGTTCAGTTCCACGACTGGTTCATTCACATGCCTCATTAGCAAACACTTTCTGTTCTGTACTTGGTTGTTGTCCTTTCCTTCTGATTAGTTGTTATCCTTGCCTTCTGATTGGCTATAACTTTGGCCTCCTGTTTGGCTGTCATTTTGCTCCCCCTTGATGGGTTAAGTATGTACTCACTTTTCAAAAAGGGACCAGAGAGAGTAAGTTTGTGTTAAAAGCGCCAGTACTGGCAAGCTTCTCTGGCAGCTCCTTCCTTATATTCTTCCTCCTATCTGCTAGTTTCACACTTTCAATAAGTCCCCCTTTGCTCACTGCCCCTGTTGGAGAGGAAATTCTTCGGTGTGAGACAAGACACAAGAGCACCTTCATTATCTAGCAGCAACAGTAGTGAACTACACCATTTTATAATACTTGTATTATTGCATTTTGGAGCCCTAGATCTCTCCAAACATGTCTTAAATAAGCACAACTACATTGTTACTCAAACTGACAGGGTTTTTAGGTTTCAATTCTTTTGTCAAACTGAATGTTAAATTAGATTGTTCAAGGACTTTGTATTGTCAAACTGGCTGGCTAATTGGAAGTACCTCTGAACAGTCATGATTTTATATTGCATTAGAACATTCATGGCCTCTTAAACCAGTAGATATAAATGTATCACAAGTCTTCTTTTCCTTAAAAGATATTTCTTTGGTCCATGAATCTTTGAATTAATTACAGTTTGGGGTAACCCCATCGTTCTGTGCTCAAGGGTTTATAATCACTGTACATGACTACAGGGCCATTTTGTTTTCCTAAAATGCCTAGTTTGGTGCAGTATACACAATGAGTCCCTTTTAATCCACTGCCCTTTTTTGTTATTTTATTTTTTAAATTCTAGAAGCGAAGATACAGGGAGAGAGAGAGAAAGAAAGACTGACAGGCTTAGGCAGAAAGTTCTCCCCTCTACCAGTTCACTCCCTAAATATCCACAACATCTAGCACTGTAACAGGAAAAAGGTGAGCTGGGAACCCAATCCAAGTCTCCCACATGAGTGGCAGAAACTCAGCTATGTCAGTTGTCACTTGCTGCCTCCCAGGGTCAGCACTGGCAGGAAACTGGAGTAGGGATCCGCAGCCAACACTCAGACAAAGGCATTATTAAATGACATGTGGACATCTCAACAAATGTCTTAATCACCACACTGAACACCCACCCCTAGTTATGTTTTTCTGTTTGAAAAAAAAAAAACAGGACAGTACATATTTGGTAACACTATTGCCGAGCCACATATTAGTAGGCCAAAAAAAGGGGAAGATAATGTGGTAATGTTTATATATATATATATATATACATGAACATTGTCCTATGTATTCCTAATTAAAGTCTGGAGAAGAACAAGTGAATTTCTTCTTTGGATATTTCAGAGTCCTTATGTGACACAGGTTATTCCTGTTTAAGGGAAAATGGCTAAGTCTTTCCCCATGCCAGAGGACTGGAAAAAGCCACTATTGGATAGGGGTCTAATGTGGTATACTGAAGGGGTTGATGTTTCCCAGCAAGTCACTGAGCCCTTGGTGTGGTTCAAGGCAATTTGGGACACCCTGTTCTTATTTCTTCTCTTTTTCTTTCATCTCTCTATGTCTTCTCTCCCTGTGCTGTTTCCAGCCTCCCCAGTTCTATCACTACCTGCCTATCATTTCTTAAGTTAGTCTATTGGTACACACAGACTGCTAAAGGCTATTAAGGACAGGTAGCCCAGCTGCCTCAGACACACTATAAAGATCATAGAAAATTTCCATAATTGAATTTAGGGAGAGGACAAGAGCTCCTGAATGAAAGCAGGGGGGAAAAAGAGGATTTGTTTGTTTGTTTTCTCTCTCAACATACCTGGAAGTCATAAGCAGAATACGGTGGCAGGTGAGGAGGACTATGGTAGTAGGTATTGTAGGATGCCACTTGGGGACGAGCATAGTATGAAACAGTAGGATGGGCACTTTCAACAGAACAATTCAGTGCAGGAAGAGTCGGGTTCTGTAGAGAAATACAAATTACAAATAACATGAACTTTCTTCAATACAAGAATAGTTAAATAAAGTGCACTTCATCTATACTAAAATACCATGTTGCTACAGATTAAAAAATGATGTATATTTGGTGAATCAGAATTTTGTGTATGATATACTTTTAATTTTGAAAAGCCATCATGTTAAATTAATATAGCATGATTCCAATCTATATAACAAGTGCAATCACATTCATATGTATTTTCACAAATGTCAAAACTTTTAAAAAGTTGAAAATACCTGTGTGATTTTTAAAGATACACATTAAAAAGGAAAAAATACAAAAACACTAAATGTCAAATAGACAAGACTGAACTGCCTACTGCATTTGTTGTCACAAAGTGCATTCAATCACAACGAGTTTGCTAAAATCCTAAGGATTCTTACGCATTTCCAACCTTGCTCACGAGCTCCCCTGCAGACATGGAGGACACTCACTTCTCATCAACCCTATGGGCTAGAGGCAAAAGCTTAGCAATGCACAGATGCCATGAAACACAAGCAAAGCATGTGTTCCTTTGTTTCCACAAACAAAACAGCACAGAAATAATTGTGTAACATTTTTACAATCTGGTGGTATGTAGCTCTTGAAGGGTTAAGCTAACCTGGTCCAGGATGCAGACCCTACTTTCAATGGGACCAAATCACTGTTAAACGCAGTGACCATTGCTCTTTAGGTTCCCAAGTAGGGGTGTGCTTTCTACCACATGGGTCAAAGCTTTTCTTTTTTTTTCTCCCATCTTCTATGTCATTGGCTCTGAAAGCTGTGTGAAAAAAATCAATGTGTGTTTTTCCCTGTACATATCTGTGCCACATTAAAGGACAGCAGACACTTCCTCTCAAGTGCTGAAAATATGTGGGCCGACTTTGGCAGTGGCACAGGCAACCATGTTAGGGTGTTGGCAGGGGAATATCCCTTAACAGCACGTTTCAACACAGTTCTGTTGCTCCCTTCTTTGGAGTGCATTGCTGTTTACATCTCTAGGAGGATTGAAGAGCTACAAACTTTATTCATTATTTGTCAGCTTCTTTACTGTGTGGGAGAAGGCTGAGATTTTAACTTTTCATGGGCTGGTTCCCTTCACAGAGGAAAAGCACTCAGAAAGGCCCTTACTCTCCAACAGAATTGTAAGAAATAACGCTCACCCATGGAGAAGTGCAAGAAATTGTATTTCATTGGACTTCTGTCAATTAAAAACACACCCTCTTAGATCTGTTCCTACAAGTTGATACTATCTTTTCAGTCCAAATAAACTAAACCTGACTATGGAGAAACAGTTATTCAGTGTAAATTACCTCTATAGAAGTTTGTGTGGTGCTCACTTCGGCATCACATACACTAAAATTTGAACAATACAGAGAAGTTTGTATGTTCAGTAAGGTCAGGTTCTAGGATAATATTTAGAGGAAGCTGACTACTATAGGCAAAGTAAAAAAGGATAAACATCAGGAAGATTGAGCATTGGAAAATCAGGAATATAGGACATAGAGAATACAAAAAAAGCAAGAGAGGAAAAGGAAGAGAGATTGAGTCTGAAGAGTTGAGGAGTGATTGGTAAAAAGCCCCCCAAATAATGGTCTGATTATAATATAAATCAATAATTCTGATTTTACAAAATGTGTGCTGTCTCTATTTGGGTGCAGGTAGTGTGTGTGCGTGTGCGTGTGCGTGTGTGTGTGTGTGTGTGTAAGAGAGAGAGAGAGAGAATGAATTGCTGTTAAAATTCTGCACCTTGTGTTGTGAGATCTCCATTATTGATCACTAGCATTCTGAGCTCTAGAACAAAAGGTTACTAGGTAGCACAGGGAAGGGTGAAAGCAATCTTGCCTAGACAAAAATGAGTTTATTCTGAGACAACGATTGCGGACTTTGCAAAGAACGCCACTTTCATTTCTCTTCAGTTTACTTCAAACTATTGACACCAATTAGGAGGAAATGACAAGATACACTCACTTTAAAAAGATTCAGCTCAAATCCTTGTACCTTTAACCAACAAATACTTTATCAATGTTTTAAAGATTTTTTTCCAAGAACCTCTGGTTATGGAATAATGGCATCTTTTTACCTTTCAGGATCGCACAGCTTTGGAAATGGTGGCTCCTAGCCAATTCTATTAAAGGATGCCAATTCACAGCCCTTGGCTTCTGTCCTCCCTCCCTGGAAATGGCTTCCACAGCCATCCAACACCAGTGAGTCTTTCTGTAGACCCTAGGGCATTCTGCTCACAGTGAGGCACACCACAAGTTACCAAACACATTAAGACCTAGGCAAAAAATTTTACTTAAGTTCACCCTGTTGATGTTCCAGAAATATCTACAACGTGTCTTTTGAGTGAAGTGTCCTAAGTAATGGTTCCTTTGTGCCCCAACATTATACATCTATTAATGTTATCTCATAAAATAATCTACTTTGTCCTTAATTTTTATTTTCATTTTACATTCTCCCCATTCCTCCATGATAGATTACCCAGGTTTGGTATTTGATAACTTTCAGTACATTTTTACTTCTGCCTTATTGTTGGAAAGAAGCTCTCAACAGTTATAAACAACTCATTTTAAGTTTTTTTTTAATTAAAGAAGCTAAACAAAGAATTAAACACATTTTGCATCAAAAGGCATTATTGGGGCTGGCCTTGTGGTATAGCAGGTAAAGCTATCACGTACAACACCAGCATCCCACATGGGTGCCAATTTGTGTCCTTGCACCCTGCTTAATCCAGCTGCCTTCTAATGACCTGGAAAAGCAGAGGAAGATGTCCCAAGATTTTGGGCCCATGTTACCTACAAAGAAGACCTGCATGGAAAACCAAGAGTTCAGCCTGACTCAGCCCTGGCTGTTGCAGCTATTTAAGAGTGAACCAGTGAATACGAAAGATCTCTCTCTTTCTCTCAAATAAATGAATAAATCTTTTTTTGTAAGAAAAAATTATCCAGAAAGTGAAAAGAAAATCTACATAATGGGAAAATATTTGCAAATCACATTCCTGATAAAGGTTTGGTATTCACATATACAAAGAACTCTAACAACCCAACAATAAAAATGCAACTTGATTTAAAAATGGACAAATAACCTTAATGGGCAATTAAATAAGATACATAAATTTCCCTCAAACACATAAAATGATGCTTGACATCATGAGTCATTAGGGAAATTAAATTCAAAACTACAATGAGATACCACTTTGCAGCTCCTTACAATGGCTAATAATTTAAACAGAAAACTATTGGTAAGCATGTAGAGAAATTAAAATGATGCAGCTGCTGTGGAAAAAGTTTAGCATTTCCCCAAGAAGTTAAACAGAATTATCATATATCCTAGCAATTCCCTTCCTAGCTATATAAGCAAAAGTATTAGAAATGAGATTTGACTATTATACACCAAGGAACAGTGGTTTTTCTGCTAACTATTTGTTGAATTCTTTAGTTAGTAGCCTATCAAGCCTGAGACTATAAGGTATATCATTGCAAAAATTAAAAGAAACATAAGAAAGAAATGAGGGAAAATGGTGTAAGCAAGAGAGAGGGAAGCAAGATAGGGTGGGAAGTATCATTATGCTTGTAAAACTTTATATATGAAATACAAGACATTTATGTATGATGCCTTTATATAAATAAGGAAGGAAGGAAAGAAAGAAAGAAAGAGCGAAAGAGAGAGAGAGAAAGAAAAAAGAAAGAAAAAGAACGAACGAAAGAAAAGTTTTCAAACAAATGCTTGCATATGAATGTTCATAGCAGCACTCTTCCCCATATCCACAAAGTGGAAACAACCCAAATATCTATCAACAGATGGAGACAAACAAAATGTGATATATCCATACAATGGAACATTCCTATAAGAAGAAATGAAGCACTGCTATGAACTACAAAGAAGATGAATCTTGAGAATTTTAAGAATCAGACATAGAAGTTCATATATTGTATGGACTCCCTCTGGATAAATGCATAGGGACCAAAAGCAGACTAGTGGTTTCTGGATTATGAGGGAAGAGACATGGGAATGGTTGCTAAGTGGGCACAGGTTTCAGATCAGTGAAAAAGTTCTACAATTAGGTAGAAGTGATTATTAAATAACATCATAAATGTGCTAAATGTTACTAACTTGTATATGTGGAATTGATTAATGTTTATCACTTCCATTTATGTTTTCTTTATAAAAAGAGCACAGTGAAGTAAAACAGGAGTCTGAAGTTATATACCTTTCCACTCATCCTTTCTTCACAATTTCCAGAAATGTCGTTAATAAAGGTATCCATTTGGTCACCCTCTACATCCTCCTCAGTTGTCCTTTGCTTCAAATCCCAATTCCTTCTATCACCATGGTAAAGGAGCTCATGGAGTTTTTCACGTTGTGAAGCTAGTAACTCAATAAATTAACAATTTTGTGGCACATTTACCTTCTAAAATTTTACTCCTGTGTGCATTTTCAAAGTGGGTAAGAAGAAAGAGGACAATATCTATCTTAAAGTAAGGAATCAAAAAAATGTTAGACATTTCATCACCATGACCTTCATTGCGGGTAAAAGTGGATGCTAAGAAGCCTTTGCAGGAAGCCCAACAAGTATGTAACCATCACCTTCTCTATCTGTTAATCACGGTAACTCTACCACCTATGCCTAAAGTCTCTAGGAACAATTTAGAGAATTTGTGACAGGCTACCCTGAGGTCTCATCTCCTCAATCTGCCAACTCAGGAGTTTGTCTCCCAGCCAAAGCTGGAAAAACTCCAGGATAAAATTCCTGAGTAGGGGGTGACTAGCATTAATTTTACCTAAAGCCACAACTTTCTTGCCTTCCATCTCTCCTAAAGTTAAGAGAAACTTAGCCCAAAACATTGCTACTTAAAGTTTATGGGAGATAAGGTGTTAAGGGACAGGAAGTGGGCGGTGTTGTGTACATTAAGCCAACACCTCCATATGGGCACCAATTCGAATTTTGACTACTACACTTCTAATCCAGCTTCCTGCTAATGTACCTGAAAAAGCAATGGAAGGCGGCACAACTACTTGGGGTTCCCACTTTCACATGGCAGTCCCAGAGGAAGCATTTGGCTCGGGGATTCAGCCTGGCCCAGCCCTAGTCATTGTGGCTATTTGGGGAGTGAATTAGCAGATGAAGACATTCCTCTCCCCTTCTCTGTAACTCTGGGTTTCAAACAAATACATTTAATTCACATCTTCAAATAAATAAATAAATAATTAAAAATAAATAAAAGGAAGCAGGGAAAACAGATCATGCTGCCATAATCAGGGTAAAAGGGGTACTGAAAATACCCTTTCTTCCCCCACAATCCTGTCCCTAAAATGTGCATCAAGAACTCTGACAGAGCAGAAATGATGGCTCAGCTAGCTAAGCCTCAGCCTGTTAAGTGCCAGTATCCTCTACAGGCACCAGTTCGTGTCCCAGCTGTTCCACCTCCCATCTAGCTCCCCCGCTTATGGGCTGAGAAAGAAGCTAAAGACAGCTCAAAGGCCTTGGGACCCTGCACCCATGTGGGAGACCCGGAAGAAGTTCCTGGCTCCTGTTTTCATACCAATCCAGCTCTGGTCATTGCAGCTATTCCGTGCATCAACCAGCGGATGGAAAAATCTCTCTCTCTCTGTAACTCTGAGTTTCACGTAAAATAAATAAATATTTGAAAAAGAACACAGATAATTCATGTTAACAAGAAATATTTGCAGTGATAGCATTCACTTGTTCCTTCAACTTGAGGTGTTTGAGGGCAGTTACATCCTTGAAACAATTGCTTCTGATTCTGCTCATCAGAATAAGTGTCTCCATTACACCCAATTGCTTAATTTGTCCCTTCCATCCCAAATTGGCATTGTTAAATAGAAAGGCACTTCCTTCCTTACCATGTCTTTAAAGCCTCCGAGGACAGCAGCTGTGATGATACCTAGGAAGAGGCCGACGATATTGAGAATGGTGGCAGACCAGAGCAGGTGGTAGAGGTGGATGATGTCCTGGCAGCTGCTGACATCGATATATTCATAGTATCCACCGGTGATCTCCACCCGGCTGCCAGGGAGGAGCACACTCCAGTTAGTTCCCAGAAGAGGCTCCTTCCCCGGAATTTGGCTATCATGTAGCTCATGGGGGCAGAGGGAGCTTGTCATGAGGGACATCATAGTGATTAACTTGGATGCGGAAGATTATAATAAATGATTGATCTTCGTGCAAAGCAAGCACATTTCTGTCTTCCAGAGAAACATAACCATTACTAACACTATTGCTCAATTGCATCTATTGACACTTGCTGTGTACCAGAGTCCAAAGCATCTTACAAATGTGAATTCATTACGTCTGTGCTTTCCAATATGGTTATTATTTAAGGACTTAAAATTCAGCCTTTCAGTCTCACCAGTCACATTTCAAGTGCAAACAACCACCTGATACTGGACAGAGCAAGTAGAATATTTCCATTATCACAGAAAGTTCTATGAAACAGTGCTGCCAGTCCTTAGAATATTTCAGGATATGGTGCTGTCATATATTCCTATTTTATGGATGAATAAAGTGAAGAAGCACACAGAATTTAAGGAACTTTCCCAAGTCCTATGTGGTATAGCTGAGATTTGAATTCAGGCTTCAAACACTTAGCGTCTCTTTTAAAACAAAACAAAACAAAAACAATGCCCCACAAAAAAGTAAAGTTACTTGCAGTACAAAACCCAAATAACCATCTCCTTGGAGAGACCTTCCCTGACCACTGTCTCAAAGATACCTTTCCTCTCTCATCCAGCCCAGGCACTCTCTACCACATTACCTGTTACAGACTGAATTGTGTACTCTAAAAGTCATATGTTGAAGCCTTAATCCTCAATGTGACTGCTTTGTAGTTAGAAGACAATTAAGGATAATTAAACTATAAGGGTGGAACCCTAATCCAATAGGATTTAGCGACTTTTTAAAATGTTCATTTTTCATCTACTTCAAAGGTTGAGTGCCACATGGATCACAAAGATCCAAGTACTTAAGCCATAACCTACTGCTTCCAAGTGTTCATTAGCAGGAAGTTAGATTAGAAGCAGAGTAGAAAAGACCAGAATCAGCACTCTGATATGGTTTGCAGGTGTCTCAGGTGCTGACTTATCATGCTGCACCCAATACCCACCCCGGTAGCCTTTTAAGAAAAGGAAAATTCACATTCACACTCCAATCTCTTTTTCTTTCCTCATCCCCACAAGCTGGGAGGAGAGTCCTCCCCAGAACCTAACCACACTCCCACCCTGATCTTACACTTTCAGCCACTAGAAGAAAATAAATCCCTGTTGTGTATGCTACCTGGTATGTGATCTTTTGTTCTAGCCATATATAACCTACTACATTATCTTCTCTACTTCCTCTGTAGCACTCACTGCCATGTGAAATTATATTGCTGATGTGTCCACGACATTATTTTCTGTGTCCCCAACGTAAATGTGAACTTTTAGAGGACAGGGACTTAGCTCTTTTTGTTCCTTGCTATGCCTGAAACATGGTTGGTACTACCCAAATTCCCGCTGAATTGATTAAACAAAAGTTCCTGTTCTCCTGTAAGTTGCCAATTGACTTATAAATTGGCCTCTAGAGTTGCTAATGAATCTAAAATACTGAGGTTCTTAAAAAGAAATCTACCACCAAGTGTATTGGCACATGACTGCTGTGGATAAAAACACTGAAAATGAAAAAGTAAATAAAGCAAAAGTCAATCTCCAAATGAATCAAGGAGCGATTACTCACATAAAAAAGACTTCAAAAACATTATAGATGAAGGTTTACTCAAAAAAAGTTTAAAATTTGTGTTTCTCGGGCCTGGCACAATGGCTTAATTTGCTAATCCTCCTTTAAGCGCTGCAATCCCATATGGCCCCTGTTCATATCCCGGCTGCTCCATTTCCCTTCCAGCTCCCTGTTTGTGGTCTGGGAGAGCAATAGAGAATGTCCCAAAGCCTTGGGATCCTGTACCCACATGGGAGACCTGAAGGAGACTCCCGGCTCCTGGCTTCGGATCAGCCATTGGGCAGTGAGACAGGAGATGGAAGATCTTTCTCTTCTTCTCTCTGCATATCTGCCTTTTTAATAAAAAAAAAATCTTAATAAAATAAAATCGGTGTTTCTCTAAGGGATTAAAATGAGTGTGATTGCAGAACAGAATGTGTCCTAATGATCTATGTTTGTGTCTATGAATGCCTGCCTGCGTGTGTCAGTATAGAATTTGTATATACCTACAGGTATCCTTGTGTGAGTCAACGCATATAGGAATGTGTCTTAGAAAGAAAGGGTAGAAATTACAGATTCCTGGGCCAAGCCCCAGTTCTATTGAATGTGGCAAAAATCTCTGAAGGTGGGGGGTACAGAAATCTGTGTTAATAAGCTCACCAAAGGCCAGCAATATGACATCATGAACAAAGCCACTATTTGTAATCCTGGTATCCCATATAAGCAATGGTTTACATCCTGGCTGCTCCACTTCTGATCCTGTCCCCTGCAAATGGCCTGGGAAAAATCAGGGGAACCACAGAGCAAGTGTTTGTGTCCCTGTACTCATGAGGGTGATCTGGATGAAACTCCTGGTTCCTGGAATCAGCCTGGCCCAACCCTGGCACTTACAGTCACTGGGGAGTAAGCCAACAGATGGAAGCCCTTTATCTGTCTCTCCCCATCTTTAACTCTGGCTTTTACATAAATTAATTAATTTGTTAAATTTCTAAAATAAGGAACTGGCGTGATGTCTCAATTAGCTAATCCTCCCCTTATTAGCACCTGGGTCTTTTATGGGCACTGGTTCATGTCCTAGCTGCTCCACTTTCCATCCAGCTCCCTGCTTGCGGCCTGGAACAGCAGTAGAGGATGGTCCAAAGCCTTGGGACCCTGCACCCACATGGGGGACCCAGAGGAAACTCCTGGCTTCTGGCTTCAAATCAGCTCAGTTCTGGCCATTGTGGCCATTTGGGGAGTTAACAAGCAGATGGAAGATTTTTTTTCTCTCCTCTCTGTAAATCTGCTTTTCCAATAATAATAAATATCCGAAAACATTTTAAAAATAAACTTATCAGTATTTGAAACCCACTCTTCTCAACAGCAAGCTTCCATACTGGAATTTTAAGGGTATTTCAATTCACCATAATTTGAACCCAATTTCAGTATTTTCAGCAACAGAGTTATTGAGACCATTGGTAAGATTGTTTGAGGTCTCCTACTAGTTGGCATGGACTAGGCACCAGGGATGTGGCAGGAAGCACGCACAGACTCCTGCCCTAAAAGGATAAGGCTGTGTATAAGGGTAGATGTGCGATGGCAGGGACAGTGTGATGGCTCAGAGTCAGTGTCTGACATCCCACAGATGACTTTTGCCTGCTTCCTGAAATGCTAAAAGCAGAGTATATACAGGCAGTCCCCAACTTAGACCCATTTGACTCAGAATTTTTCAACATGCAATGCTGTGAAAAGGAGATGCATTCAATAGGAAGCGTATTTGGAATTTGAATCTTTTCTATGACTGGTGATGTGTAGAATGGTCTTCTTTTGTCATGCTGGGCAGAGCAGTAGCTGCAGCTTCTATATTATCACAAGGGGGAAACCACTGACACTACCGTGTTCTGTATTGTTAAATCAGTATGTGCAATAGGTTGGGGGTATTAAGTGCATTTTCCACTTATGATATTTTAATCTGTAATGGGTTTGTCAGCATAGAAGCCCATCTTACAGTGAGCAGCACTTGTACAGACAGGCAGTATACCAAAGCAGATACTGAGTCAGACTGTATTGAAATATTATCTCTGTTGCTTATTTGCTCTCTGAACATCAGTAAGTTCCTTAGCTTCTCTGAACATGCAAGATTTAATGAGAGTATGCACGAAATCAGTACTCCAACACATAAGAATTCCACCAAAATATGAGACTAAATTTGCACCTTCCAAGAGCCAGCCTCTGGCAACATAGTTCAAACCCATGAATCCTATTTTTACAGGGATTAACACTTTAAAGTTACAGACCACAAATTGGGGGGCAGATTTAGCGGTTCATTCTAAGAGATTTAGTAGCCTTACAGAATCTGTATCAGTTTCAGTTTGAGTAGGTTCAGCAAATATTAATTTTTTAATTGAACCATGTAACAAAGACAATCAATACTCAGATATGGTTCAGAGTTTAGCAAATTAGCATGCTTTGTTTCTGTTTGAAATTCATAATCCCATTCGGTTCAGCTCTGGGTAGAGTCCTCTGATATTGCATCTCTTGTATTCCCACTGCTTCCACCCTCATGTCTTTATGACTACAAGGTCTTCCTGCCAGTGCCTAACACTCGAACAGATTGTTAATAAAGGAGGGAAAAGACAGATCATTTCATTAATTATGATATTGACTACTCAATATGATCTTGCAATCCCCTTGCTCCCAACTTGTTGCATGGTCCTGGAGAAACAGACAATTTCTTTGGGTTTCACTGCCACTTAACAAAATAGAAAGCAACAGATTTTGGATATGGCAGAAGGGCATTCTTGTGCATGGGGGACTGGGGTCATTAACCAATTTTTTGGTAGCTGGGCAGTATCCAGAGACAACCTCTGTGTATGTCTTGTTGCAAGTACTATATAGAACCATTTCAAGTTCTTCTCTCTATAATCCCTTTGGTACCTCGAGTTCCTTAAGTATAAAGCTATATTTTATCAATACCTGTTCTTTCACAACAGCCCATGGCACATACTACAAGTTCCACAAATAGTTTGTCAAAGGAAGGAACAAATAGAAATGAGCATGTTCTTGCATTTTAGCACCAGCTGGGGCAATCCACAAACCATCCATTTCCTTTCAATTCCTTTAGGTTACATGCTTAAAACCAGTGATATTGACCTGACCTCTCCAAAGATGAGTACATGAATGCCCAAAGTACTCTGAAAGGCAGCTGCGGAGAGGCCAAGTCCTAGAGAAAACTACCTTCCTGCACAAGGCTAAATGGAAGAATCTATGTTTGGTATTAAAACCTCACCACTCCTGACGTCAAAGAAGGTCTGTGGGTTCGAAGGGACAGTAGAAACTCTGTAGCACTGTACTGCCTGATGTTTTTGTCCCCATTTTTTCTTGTCCTCCTTTCCAGGAAGTAGACTGGAGAAGCTGGCAATTGATTAAAAATAGGCTTCGTATAAGGAAAACAAATGAAAGTCTCTAAGCCTCAGAATGCTTGTTGCTAGCTATATTTAGACATTGGGTCTAGGTCTCTTTTGGCTCTGGCTGCAAAAAGTCCCAAGTCAAGAAATAATTTTCCCTTGTGTTGCCACATAGAAGGAGCTTATGCCTGGGGGAACTGTCTCCTGATGAAAAGCTAAAAATCAGGCCCAGCGCAATAGCGTAATGGTTAAGGTCCTCCCCTTGAATGCACCAGGATCCCATGCGGATGCCGGTTCTAATCCCGGCAGCTCCACTTCCCATCCAGCTCCCTGCTTGTGGCCTGGGAAAGCAGTCAAGGACGGCCCAATGTATTGGGACCCTGCACCCGTGTGGGAGACCCGGAAGAGGTTCCAGGTTCCCGGCACCCAATCGGCGCGCACCGGCCCGTTGCAGCTCACTTGGGGAGTGAAACATCAGATGGAAGATCTTCCTCTCTGTCTCTCCTCCTCTCTGTACATCTGCCTTTCCAATAAAATAAATAAATCTTTTTTTTTTTTTAAAAAAGAAAAGCTAAAGATCTTTTCTGCTGGCTTTGGCCTTGAACTATTAGCACCACAGACCTGGGAATGCTGAAGACATGCCTAGGACTGGCCTCCAGGCTTTGGCTAGGCAAGATCCATTTTAAGGCTTGGAGATCTTTAAGAGAAGTGTTCCAATGACTCCTTCCGGTTATGTCATCCAATAATTTATTTTCCTAGTGAAAATCATTTTATTTTGTCAAATTATTTTATTTATGTAAGGTGAATAAATTTTTTAAAAGATTTATTTATTTTTATTGGAAAGTCAGATATACAGAGAGAAGAGACAGAGAGGAAGATCTTCCGTCCAATGATTCACTCCCCAAGTGACTGCAACGGCCAGTACTGTGCCAGTCCAGAGTCAGCAACCAGGAACCTCCTCCACGTCTCCCATGTGGGTGCAGGGTCCCAAAGCATTGGGCCATCCTCGACTGCTTTCCCAGGCCACAAGCAGGGAGCTGGATGGGAAGCGGAGCTGCCGGGATTAGAACCGGTGCTCATATGGGATCCTGGGGCGTTCAAGGTGAGGACTTTAGCTGCTAGGCCACACCGCCGCCCAAGGTGAATCAATTTTATGTATTTCATATACAGAAATCTAGGAGCATAGTGACAATTCCCATACTATCCTTTCTTTTACCCACACTCCCACTGTCCTTTCTTATTTTTTCTTTTAATTTTTACAATGATATACTTCAGTTTATTTTATAATCACAAGCTTAACCCTCTACTAGGTAAGGAATTCAGTAGCAAGTAAAAAAAAAGCATGGTTCCTCAAGAGCACAGACAGGTTCTATTAACAATAATCAAAGCTTATCACTTTGGCTCATATGCTTTTTTCTTTTCTTTTCTTTTCTTTTTTTTTTTTTTTTTTGCTTCGTTTTTAAAAAATCACTTTTTTTTTCATCAGCCCTCTGCTGGGACTCAGTGATATAGATAAAATTAAATCACATTTCCTACTCTTAAGGAACTCATAGTTTAGCACAGTTCCTTATAAAATTCCTTTAGTAAAGACAATACTGTTACAACCTATTTTTTTAAAAAGTTAGAAAGTCAGTTATTGTGAAGTTAATATTCACATGAAGGTAAACTGTGCATCAGCTTTGCAAAAAAAAATTTACCTGAGGACTCAGCTAAATGGAATTTAAAGCAGGGTTTTGTATATTCACACCTTTGCCAGAAATGCACCTATCGCAGAGAGAAAGCTATGTGTGCAAAGGATGATTTCTCAACCCTCTCAGTGGAGCCCTTGTCTCCTCTCAGGGTTAGCTGGCTGGAATTCCAGTACTTCCCGGCCCCCAGAAGGCCATGGAATGAGAAGGGAGTGGGAGAAAGCCACAGAAGGAAAGAAGCTGGAAGCTGAAGGAGGAGGAAAGAGAAGAGAGGGGTGGACACAGCAGGGGAGGAAGGGATAAGGGGAGACAAGAGGCAAGAGAGAAAAATAATCTCCTTTCTACAAGATCTAGCTTATTTTCCTTTGATCACTTTTGGAAGGATGGGCTCAGGCAGTAAAATTATAGCAAGCTCTCAATCATTGCCATAAAACAGGAAAGTCCTTTAAAAGTGTTAGCTATAATTACATCATGAATAATTGAGCCCCTCAACTAATCCCTAAACTCATTTGAGTCTTTTAAGTATTTCTTTCTCCACTGCTAAATGTATCAATGAAATTAGACTGGTGCTAGCAAAGAAAGTAAAGGGCTGATGTGAGTTCTCTCCCTTCTATCTCCACCTTGTCAGCTCCGGCCTCCAACAGAAGGAGATATGTGTTAATCCTTCTGACAATCATAACTCTGGCTCTGTCCAGGTCCCCTCTGCCAATTCCTCCTTATCCCCTCTCTTCCCTTGACCCTCAGAGTCTCAAGAAAATTTGTGCATGGACATGTTCCCTATCACTTACTCACACATTCTTATAGATGCCCATTTCTTGATTGCTCTTAAACGTATTCTCTGGGGGCCTAGCACAGTAGCCTAGAGGTTAAAGTCCTTGCCTTGAACACGCTGGGATCCCATACAGTGTAGTCCCGGCAGCCCCATCCAGCTCCCTGCCTGTGGCCTGGGAGAGCAGTCAAGGATGGCCCAAAGCATTGGGAGACCCAGAAGAAGGGCTCCAGGCTCCTGGATTGGCACAGTTCTGGCCATGGTGGCCACTTGTGGAGTGATATTCCTCTCTGTTTCTCGTCCTTTCTGTATATCTAACTTTCCAATATAAATTTTTTTTTAAAGAAATGTATTCTCTGTTTTCTACCAACACCAAATCAGTTTTATCTAGGATTCATTCCCTGTGGTCTGAACCATTGAAGTGGCCTCCTTATTCTCTAACTATTCAATCCCATCTTCTATGCTGTATCCTTCAATGTTGTCAATTGCATATAGGATCAAGTCCAAAGTGGTCAAAGCAATCACTATCATTTGACCTTTGACTACAGTTCTGCCTTCACCTTCTACTGCAACTTCTATTGTTATCTCTGACTCCCACCTCCTGACAAATGCCAGAAACAGCCTCCCCATCTCTACTGCCCCCTCCCCTATCACTGTGACTTGCTCCTACGTGACCTCTTCTTAACACTGACCTACACTTTAGCAAGTTCTGTCTTTCACTCATTTAGGCTGCCAAGATCCCACCTATATCCATCGATCACAACTGTACTTATCATACTATATTGTAATCAATTGCTCACATCCATATTCTCGCTAGTCAGGGAACTCCTCAGTGGCAATATCTATATTCCCAGCACTTAAATATGCTTTGGGGGAAAAAAGCAAATGGCAACTGAGTGGCAGAGAGCTACAGTAATTGTAGAATTGTCCCCAAACCTGCTGTACCTGCTGGTCTTTCTGCTTGAAACACATGAGTTGCTGTTTGACCTCATTCAAGCTTCTGCACAAACATTACCTCCTCAAAGAGGCCTTCCTTGGTTACTCTAACACAGTATGTGCACCTACACACACCACCTCATCACAATCTATTTATCTTTCCTGCTTCATTATTCAAAGCTCTGATTACCACTTTGAATGAGGTGATATACTTTTAGATTAACTCTCCCCTACTGGAACATAAGGCCAATGGGAGAAAAGTGCTTTAGTTCTGTTTGGCATTGAATATTCAGTGTCTAGAACAGTACCAAGGTAACTATTTCTCGAATGCTGTTGCAATTGGACACAGGCAGAACTCAGTTTGAATCCTATCTTTATCATTTTCAAGATAATGTGTGACCTTGGATTAGTACTTTTCCCTCTGCTTCACTTTCCTCATCTGTAAAATGGGTTGTATATACCCCATAGGTAAGAATTAGGTGAAATGAAATATCTGAAAGTATCTTGCATCATGCCTAGCACAGAGAAAGTAGGTAGTCAGCCTATTGGCTGATTTCTGTTGACAAACTAATATTTTCTAATTCTTTGATCCTTGCCATGTACCCTTCCCCATCCTCAGCCCTTCTAATACCCATTGTAGTTGAACCATACCTGGGGCTCCACACTTACTTGCCACAGTTGTAAAGGTCACAGCAGAAGCAGGTGTTGCCCCGAATGCGAGGCGTACAGAACCCACGGCTGAGGTGCGGACAGTTCACCTGGGGGTACACAACAGATGATGGGCTGGCACTGCCTGGGAAGCAGGGCCCTCTGAGATTAGAAATGCAAGTTAGTGACTCAAGGAGATGGTAAGAATCGCTGTGAAATGGACACAGCAATGTATGAGAGGCAGGGGGGCTGGAACTAGCCAAACTAGTTGAGGCTACACACAAGGCTCCTGTCCAGCCTCAGTCCCAGCCCTCAGCGCCCCATGCCTGAAGGGTGGTTGTGGAGAGGAGTATGGACCAAAGAACAAGTTTGTGATAGGAAATAAAGATCAAGAGGGGATGAAATGAGGGTATAGGAGGGAGAAAGGGTCAGGTGGGGAGGAAGACAGGGGCCATCACATGCACTCTGAAGTACGGTAGTACCTCTCTAGCTGTCTGGGTAAGGTTCCTCACAACTCTCGCGGTGGGAGAATTTTTGGCTGAGGAACTTATGACCTTATATAGGAAAAATAGGATTAGGGGGACCAGGGTTACAAGTGAACCTATGGAAGTCATTATTTACATTTTTTTACAGCCACCAAATTACACCAAAATCATGAGAACAGCAATGATATTTAACACATTTTGAGTTTGCAGCATCAACAAAAAAAAAATCTTAAACTGACCAAAAACTTTCCATTTACCATGTCTTATTTGCAAGAAATTTTCCAGGTTCTCTCCCCTCTACATAAATTAAATCAAGTTCTTATCAATTTGTTTTCCTTATTATAGTGAATACTTACAATTATAGCATTTTTATAGCAAAAATGCTATATTTATAGCAAAAGGGCACTTTTTTATATATTGGATCACTCATTTAAATGACCTTTCTGATAAGCTGTTAACACATTCACATTTCTATTTCTTCCTTCCATCCTGAAAATAGTTGGAAAAATGATCAATCTGTGGTTGGTCAAAGGAAAAAGGAGGCAAGTAGACGGCAGAACCATAATAAAAGCTTTTGCCATAATGCCTTGGGAATAGGACTATCACTCCACCTAACTGCAACAGCAGTATTCACATTGTATTTTATGTAAAGTGGCCTCCCTGAAGTTGTGCAATGTAGTGGTCACTCTATACCCACTTGCCTTCCTTCTCTTGTTCTCATCACAAGCTTATCATTTACCTAAGTATTTTCAGAGGTACTGGCTTTCAATTTAAGGTTAATACTGCACCAAATTGTCAAGGTTTCTGGAAGCATAAATAGAGTTTCAAATGAAAAGATCCTGAGTTGGGAGCGATTATTGTATTCTGAAATGAGAGTTTTCTTGAAGTACCTGGAGTCATGCTTTGCCTCATTTCTCATTGCCTCTCCTTCTGCCTGATTTCACATGAAGAACAAGGAGAGTTGAGTGGGATAGGAGAGATGCATTCAAGCTTCATCAGGATAGTTTAAAAGTTCATGGAAATGCAATTAAAAATCAGTTCCTTTAGGTGCCCAAAATTGAAATCTGTGCATAATTTTTTCATACTAGGCATTTCTGTGAACATTTGGAAGAACCCTTCTATGAGGCAGGCCTTCTGAGAGTGTGGTGAGAGGATCCAGGCTGACAGTCCGGGCCTTCCCAGTGCCTTGGGGTGGACAAAGTTTCTCAATCACACTTTCTGCCCCCATAGCCCTCCCGTATGTGGAAGTCAGGCTCTGCCTCCCCAGTCCAGGCAAATGAACCAGCACCTACAGAGATGGGAGAGAGGATGACCTGTGGCCTCTCCACTCTCACCTGCCCTTCCTGAGATGAAAGCCACATACTAAGAGGCTGCTGGTTGTGGTCAAAGGAGTAGGCTTTGACCACAGAACAATGTGTATCTGACTATGCCTCAAGAGGCTCCAACCTATGGCCACGACCTCACTGTGTTCTGATCCACTGGAAAAAACTGTCAGATACCTAGCAGTAAGCTTTAGAATTATGGAAAACACTAAAAGAAAGATGATTTCAAGCAGGAGACTTTCTCAGGCGTTAAAGACATGCAGTCACATTGTGGCTCACCTCCTCAGCTTCCTTCTGGGATGTCTTGGGGACGTAGTGGCACCGGTTAGCATACAGTGGCTTTAGATCCTGGAAAAGAAAACATCAAACCAAAGAGATTTTGAGTTAGGAAAATAAAACAGGAAAAGCTCTCCTTGGTAACAAAAGATTCAAATACACATACACACACACACACATCACAAGAGTCAGGAAAATGCAAATAAAAATCAATAATGAAATACTGCTTCATCCCCACAAGAATAGGCAGAATTTTTAAAAATCAGATAATAATGAGAGTTGGCAAAGATAGAAAAATCAGAACCTTCATACACTGCTTATGTGAATGTAAAATAGCACAGCTACTTTGAAAAACAGTCTGGATGTTCCTGAAGCATCAAACATAGTCACCATATAACCTAGCAATCCCACTCCTAAATGGAAAGGAAAGAAAAATAGAAACAGATGTCCATTCAGACTTGCACACAAACATTTATGGCAACATTATTCATGATAGTCAAAAGGTGAAAGTAACCCAAATGTCTATCAGCCAGTAAATGCACTAACAAAACATTGTACATCCACACAATGGAACATTACTGGGCCATTAAAAATGAATTTAATAGTGACTTATGTTACAAGGTGTTTGAACCTTATATTGTGTGAAAGAAGCCAATTATTAAACAAAGTTTTATGATTCCATTAATATGAAATATCTAAAATAGGGATAGCTCTAAAAAAAAGTTAGTGTTTGCTAGGACTAGGGCATAAGGGGATAGGAAAACAATAGCTAAAGGGTAGAAAGATTCTTAACATGTGAAAATTGTCTAAAATTCAGGGTGATAATTGTACTTAAACAAGAGTATACTAAAAATCGTTGAACTGCACAATTGTAAGTAGGTACCTGTACAGGACATGGACTATATTCTCCACAAATCTGTTTGAGGCAGGCATTAGAAATGGAAGATGGAGGGAAAAGATGGAATCCATTTTAGCTCATGATGTCATCAAAATGTACTGCAGGTTTCTTAGCTACTAGGACCATGTTGTCATGGAGATTGCCTGGGGTGAATACAGCTTGTCAAATGTGCATAAAATACTGCCCTCTATATTTCTCAGAATTCCAGTGGGTCTCAAATGAGATAACAGATGTGAAGACACACTGAAAAACTAAATGTGTGAAACAAAATAATGAAGTATTGCTATTAAGATGGCTCCTGTTAATACAAAACAGCATATACACTATGATGGACCATGCTACAAAACAGGCATATTCTCAAAGAATAATATACAAAAACAAGAATTGTGAATGTTAAAAATTATTGACATGTCAGTTGCCATTTTAAGAGGGAAAATTTTAGAAAAAGATGCTACTTTCAGCTAAAATCAACATGGATTTATTTGATAGAAGAATCTACATTTCTAATTATATACCTGAATGAAAACAGGACCAAGAGCTTTCCTCTTCCACCTCCTATTTTTCCCCTGCCCAGAAATTATTTCCTGAGATGCCACTTCAAAGATAACCTAGGTTATGATATTGATCATTTGAGTTCCTCTAATTTTGGCATCCAGGGACAATGATTTTTCTGCTTGGAGCAGGATCCAAGAATGCTTTGAAATCGAAATAAATAATGTCTCAAACTGCCCTAACCTACATCCAGCCATATCTATGACACTCTTTCATGATGATCTTAACAATTACCCAGTGATTAAAACAGAATAAAATTTAATTTGATCCACACAAAATTTTGTTAATTCAATTTTGCTCTAATTTTTTTTAACATTTATTTAATTTTACTGGAAAGTCAGATATACAGAAAGGAGAGACAGAGGAAGATCTTCCATCTGATGATTCACTCCCTAAGCAGCAACACAGCCAGAGGTACGCTGATTTGAAGCCAGGAGCCTCCTCCGAGTCTCCCTTGTGGGTGCAGGGTCCCAAGGCTTTGGGCCATCCTCGATTGCTTTTCCAGGCCACAAACAGGGAGCTGGATGAGAAGTGGGGCCTCTGGGATTAGAACCGGCGTCCATATGGGATCCTGGTGTGTTCAAGGCCACGACTTTAACCCATAGGCCATAGTGCTGGGCCCAATTTTGCTTTAATTTAATTGCTTTAGAAAACACAATTGCTGTCTAGTTCGTGGGATATTTTCATTTTCAGTACTGGCTCAGTTGAAACAAAATGAGTGTGCTTGTTGTTTTAGGGCTCAGTAAGTCATTGTGCATCATACAACAAGCCTGATTTCTATTTATGGGCCAGATCATTGCCGTATTATGAATTCCTTGGGCCCTGAACTCTTTGTCCTTTACAGGACCTTTCTTCTGACAAAACAATTGAAAATTATATTTATCTCAAATTAGTTTATGACTTCATTGGTATAAAATAAATATATTTGTATTATATGCTAAAACTCTTTCCAACCTAAAAGTTAATCAATTTTTTTCTTACTTAAAAATAAACGATAGCATTTTTATAGACCCTGAAAGAATCATGAGTCCTCGGTACTGTGCTCAGTGGCCTTAATTGAGAAGCATCCCTGAGACGGCCATGTGAAATAATATGAAACATAAAGCACTCAAAGAGTGATGAGGGTTCCTAAAGAGAACTAAATAGAAACCCTTACTCCCAGGCTTCCCCATAGAGGCACAGCTTTGGGGTTTAAGAACAAAACAGTCCTTAATCAAGTTACAATTTCTCCAGAGCAGAAAGCACTTGACATCTGAATTATGTGACTGGAATCAGAGTGGAAGCATCTTCCAACCTCCAATCACATTATCAGATCCCCAGTCAGATCACTACTCTCCCATCACTGAAATAGGAACAGCGATGTTTGAGATCTAGAAAAATCTGACTTTGTCCTCCTGCTCTGCTCTTGTTGATATTGAAGGGGAGGTCAGCCACTGAAACTTTTAGAGCTCTCAAGAAGTCATGGCTTCCTGCTGCGCTCCCCTCCAACCCCAAATGCTTCATTCCCGATACTAGTTCCACACAACTCCCCTGACCCCAGTGCCCTTGTCTTTGCCTTTCTGAATCTTAGCCACATACCACAGATCCATCTCCAGCCCATCGCTACCAAGAAGCCTTCCCTGGTCTTTGGAGTCCAAGATAACCACTATGACACTTGGCATCTGTACCTGCATCTTAGACCCAGTTCTTCAGATGCCTATATATCCATCAGGGTCCTTTATCTTGGCCGCCAACTCCTGGAGGAAAGGAATTGTGTGTCTTCTCCCTTGTGTGTACCATTCACAACATTCAACACAGACTCCAAGAAGCCTCACTGCACATTTTCTTTAAAGCCAAGATTGAAAATACTCACAATGTGTCTGGCAGCAAAGACTCCATCAACTATGGCACAACAAAAAGCCGCAATAACACCAAAGCTGATAAACACGATAGAAGCCACCAGCTGTGTTGGGGAGAAAGGAAGAGGAAAACATGAATGACTGTTAGCCTTCTGTTCTTGCTGCTTCTGGAGACTAGGTGGCCCCCAAGAGACTGCCAGGCAAATAAGCACTGGAGCCTGATATCCCATGGGGATGCTCTTTTCAGTCCTGCAGGATGGTTGTGTGTGTGTAGGAGGTGAAAGCTAGGCAGGAGAGAAAGACAAAGTACAAATGAAACCCTTTTTACATTTTCAGGGAAAGCAAAGAAATTTGCTTGCTAGAAATCAATATGCTATCTGTAGAGTAACTTGGCTGCAAGGTTCTATCACCCTCAAGATTCAGAAAAATGCTGCATATTTGACATGTAGTCCAATTGTCTACTGTATTTAAGTGAAAATGAAGGCACAGTGAGGGGAAATGTTGTGCCCAAGGTCTCCATATCACCTCTAGAAGAACCTAGCTCATACAAACTCCAATTCCATTTTTCCTTCTATGGCCACATACTGTATGGCCTAGTAGGCATTGGAGAAGACAAGGATAATTCTTTGGTTCTGCACCACCCTTACATGGTCTACTGTAGCCCTGAAAAAAAGGAGGAGATTGCATTTATTGAGACTTAAATGTCACAGGGACTTTACAAGGGCTGACGTCTCTGAAACTGACTGACTGTATAGCTTATATGAAAATACTGGCTTTAGCCAGACTGCCCTAGTCTCCAATCATGTGGTAACAGAAAGTTTCCTAATTAGCTTTTCTTCTATTAAAAAGGTAAAGCTACATCCCAAGTCAATGTGTGAGGAATATGTTTCAGAGTGTTTTCAGAGGCAGGGATTGGAGCTACCTGAGGCTACTTTCTCCCTGTGTTGACCCTCAGAAATGGATGGAATCAGTGTTTCCCTTCTGTGACATTGAGGAGGGGGTAGCAAAGCATTAAGCTGTTATCTACAGAGAAGGAAGAAATAAAAATCAAGGCCACCTTAGGGTTTCCCCACTTCAACAAGCTAGGAGGAAATATTGATCTCCTTTGGGAGTTATTCAGAAAGATCTCTCACTTCACAGCGCTGGAGAATTGGTAAATAATGCATGAACAATGACATGAAATTGGCATTATTTTCCATCTCCTAATCAACAACTAAAATTCCCCCATTATTTTGAATAATTTAAGCCCCAAGTACAAGCACAAGTGGCAGGGGCAGTCCAGGTGAAATGGAAGAAGAAAACTATTAGAATTCCCCTGGGAATGACTTCCCACATTTCTGAGGGCAAGCATTCAGTTAGAGCTCCCTGTCCCTGGAGCCATTGCATTATCTTATTAAACTTGATATTAAATAAGCCCCTTTATCAAAGTTTTGATGGCACAGAGACTTGTAAAAGGCAAGCCTAATCAGTTCACCATCTGAAGACTCACCAGGCATCTTGATTTACAAATCTATAAAACTGCAATATGCTTACAATTCAGTTTCTACCATTTGCTTTTGCCTCAGAGGACTCCCTGTCTGATTGAAATAGGAAAACTCAGCAGTTTGCCCTTTTCAGCCCCTAATATGGCACAGAACGTTTTAAACCACACCATCTGTCAATGTGTTCATCTTTCCATCAAACTTACAACGTACTTAACTTTGACTTATAGGTAAGGGAGATACTTTAGATTGCCTTCATAATTTTATTTTGTCTTTGTTTACCCCAGGCACATTTGTTCTCTTAATCAAAACCCCTTATATTGTAATCTCTTAAAAAATAGGAACTCTCTGTGAAAATGTCCCTGAAAGGGCAGAGAGATATGAGGATCACCAACAATTTGGGGTTGGAAGAAAAGAAACAACAAAAGCAAAGGCGTTTCTAATTGAGGACAACAACCGAACTAGAAAGGCTGAAGCACTTCTGTGCAAATGAGGAGCACAGAACAAAATCCAAAGTGGTCCATCCCCATGACTAGAGGGAACTAGCTATGCCAGTGAGGGAGCATCAGGCAAAATGAGAACTAGCCCCACATCACATGTTCATTGTAAAACAGGTTCAGGAGAAAAGGCAAACTAGCAGTCACTTGTGGCCAAAGTCACACAAACTTAAACAATGCATTATTTACTTACAGAAGCAATGCTCCTTTTCAAAGGAAGAATAGGGATGAAAACTTACCATCTGCCGTTTGTTTTCGACAAGGTTTGATCCGATGATTCCAAGGAATGATCCAAAGCCGAGCTGCAGAGCAACATATAGATGGCATAGAGGAAGGCAGTCTAACAACACAATCGTCCTAGCTCCTGGATTTGGATTTAGTGTAGTAGAAAACAACTGAGGTTGAGATGCTAAGGCCATGTGTAGCTGCTACTTGTACAAATATAGCATGTACAGTGAAGGTATTTTCTCTCATCATTTTGTGAATTTTAGCTCATAGCTATGAATCATACCTTTAAAAATCATATGCACAAAAACTAAAAGTAAAAGTTAACTGTAGCTTTTCAAAGTCTTCCTCTCTCAATTTCTTCTTCTTTTTTAATTGGAAAGGAAGATATACAGAGGAGAGACAAAGATCCTTCATCTGCTGGTTCATTCCCCAAGTGCCTGCAATAGCCGGAGTTGAGCAGATCTGAAACCAGGAGCCTTTTTCAGGTCTTCGATGCAGGTGAAGTGTTCCAAGGCTTTGGGCCATCCTCTACTGCCTTCCCAGGCCACAAGCAGGGAGCTGGATGGAAAGTGAAACATCCAGGACACAAACTGGCAGCCATATGGTATCCTAGTGCTTGCAAGGGTCGGATTTAGCCACTAGGCTATCTCGATGGGCCCTGCCTATCTCAAATTCAGTATCTACTACCTGGCATGTGACTGGTGAGTCAGTAAGAGACGTATAATGATGAGAAGTAAACATTATATTCTGATCTTTATGTGTTTTTGGAAAGGGCTTTCCTTTGTGATGCATGAATTATAAAATAAAGTTTTGCAATAGCAATTTTTGACGCATCAGGAATACTAATCAAACCCAGGAAGTGCTTTAGAAATCAACAAGCACCTTAGCCCACACTAAAAAAGCAAAAGAAAATGAAGAACTTTTTTTGAAAGCCTGTGTTTGTGGTCGACCCACTACAATTTATAGTAGTACTTGTTCACCTCTTCTGCCATCTCTGCTTCATTTATGGACAGAAAGCATTCATTAAAGGGTGAATAGAAATGGCTGTGTAAAACCCTGAAAAACAATTTCCCTGTCTAAGTGGCTGGGATTATGGCTTGGTGTAGCACATCCTACTGCCCTCTTAGTTCAGCCATTAGCAAACTGAACATGACAGGTGAAGGTAAAAATGATTGCTAGACAATAGCTTCTGATGGGGATGAAAATGGAAGAAGTAAAAAGTGGTGAGCATGGAACAATAAATCTTAACACAAGTTCAATGATATAGTTACATTTCTCTTTATCCTCACAAATGGCCCAGGTTTCTATCTGTAGCTTTACCTTGGCTCACAGGAGCATCTATTTCAGTCCAAGGTTCACAAGCCTCTCACCCAGTCTTGGAAACACAATGGACACAAGAGCTGCTCAGGAGCCTAGTGGGGCTGAGTGATTGTCTCAGGATCCCAAGAAAGAAACATGATGGATGAATGAATGTTAATGCCGAGTACTCCCTCTGTGGGAAACAGAAGCTGAACTGCAGGAGGTGTATCCGGTGCCACCCAAGCACATCCCCACTCAGCAGTTAAACTACACCAATCTCCTAACTGGTCTTCACATATAACCAAAATGTCCTATTTGCGATGACTGAAACCCATACCAGAATGCTTAAGTTCAAGTTTTAGCCCCACTACTGATTTCAGCTTCCTGCTAAAACCATGACAGACAGCAGCCTATGGCCCAAGAAGCCAGGTCTCTGCCCCTCATGTAGAAGGCCTGGATTGAACGTCCAGCTCCCAGTTCTAGTGTGGCCCAGTTCCATTTGCTACAGGCAGTTGGGAAGTAACCAGATAGGCGATCAATTGATCTTTCTGCTCCACCCCTCTCTCTCTCTCTCTCTGCCTCTATCTCTATGCTTTTGAAATAAAAAAAAAAAACACATATTTGAAACAAGCAAAAAATTAATTACCCCCACTAGCCTTAGCTTCTAACAACAGCTCCTCCACTTACATCTATGCCTCTTTAAATTTCAATTTCCTTATCTGAAAATAGCGTAATGTTGGTTATTTCTTAGGGTTTTCATAAGGATTAACAATGACGATACATCCAAAGAACTTTGCACAGTGCCTGACTCACAGTAAGCACTTGGCAAATACTATTTTGTGCTAGTGGGTATTATTACTATTGTTTAAAAGACCTTTAACTGCCAAGCTGCTAAGGCCTGTTTTGAGCTTAAAAAAAATTCCTACGATAATTGCTCTCTTTCATGGTAAGTGAGTTTCCCTGTTCTATCGTATCTTCCCTTCCAATCTGTTCTACAGCTTTCGGTTTTAAAAGAAATTCCATGAATAGTCTGTGCTAATGGTACCCTGGGCCACTTATGGAGACCGAGGGGAATTCAGAGACTGCTTCTTACAGGGAAAATAAGATCTTTTATCAAACCGTTCATCAGCATTCAGAGATTCACAGAATGTTTCCCTAACTCCAACAACAGTTACCCTTCTCCTAGTACAGAAAGCAAAGATGCTAGCTATTCCTGTTGTTCGCAATAACTCTTTGATGCCATTTACCAGAAGACATAGACTAAATTCTTGTGGCAATGACTAGAAAAGCAAGGCATTCCAAAACAGGAAATTCAGATCAACCTGTTACTTCATCCAGTCCCTCCCATACTTATCTTCCCTTTGATTCACTATCCCACACCAATCTATTCAAATGTCTATCATTCACAGAATGCTTTTATGTCAAAGGAGTTAGACACTATCCTTGCTCTCTGAAATCTCACAGTCTAGTGAGAGAGAGACTATGGATTAGGAACCATAGGTTAGGGGGAAAAAAAACCAATGTTCTAGATGGGAATAATTTATTCTTTTTTAAAAAGTTTATTCATTTTTTATTGGAAAGGCAGATTTACAGAGAGAAGGAGAGAAAGATTCTCCATTCTCTGGTTCACTCCCAAGCAGCCGCAAAAGCCGGATCTGAGCTGATCTGAAGCCAGGAGCTAAGAGCCTCTTCCGGGTCTCCCATGTGCACAGGTCCAAAGGTTTTAGGCCATCCTCACTGCCCTCCCAGTCCACAAGCATGGAGCTGGAAGGGAATTGGAGCCGTGGGAACACAAACCGGTGCCCAAACAGGAACCCGGCAGTAGCAAGGCAAGGATTTAGCCACCAGGCTACTGTGCTGTGGCCCAATAATTTATTCTTAATTATATCCCTGACTCTGCTACCCATAAATTATGACTTTTGGGCCAGTCGCTTAACCACTCTGTGCTTGTGTTTCCTAATCTGTAAGATGGAAATCACTGGGAGGCCGGTGCAGTGACTCAATTGACTAATCTTCCACCTGCAAGCTCAAGCATCCCATATGGATGCCAGTTCACATCCCAGCTGCTCCACTTCTCATCCAGCTCTCTGCTTGTGGCCTGGGGAAGTAGAGAAGGATGGCACAAAGTCTTGGAAACCTGTACCCACATGGGGGTCCTGAAGAAGCTCCTGGCTTGGATTGGATCAGCTCCAGCCATTGCAGTCATTTGGGGAGTGAATAGAAGATTTTCTGTCTCTCCTCTGTAAATTTGCCTTTCCAATAAAAATAAATAATTTTTAAAAAGGATGAGAATCATAAAAATAACTACCACACAGGGTTGCTGTAGGGATTGAATGACAGAAAATAAACAATTTGCATTAGATACGTTGCCAAATAAATGATGGGGATATATTTTTATATGAGCCCAGGATTGAAATAATTCTTCCAGGTCTACCATGGGTGCAGGGTTCCAAGGCTTTGGGCCATTCTCCACTGCTTTTCCAGGCCCCAAGTAGGGAGCAGGTTGGGAAGTAGAGCAACCGGGATATGAACCGGCATCCATATAGGATCCCAACACTTGCAGGGGGAAGGTTAGCTAATCAAGCCATTGCACCAGGCCAAATTGAATGACACACTGATGAACTTACCCATTATTTCAATAAGATATTTGCAAAGAATTTTTAAGTCAAAGAAGCACTTGCCCTACATTTAGATCACAGAAATACTATGGAGTTTGGTAGAGCCAAAGTCATTCCCATGTGATAGAAAAGTAGAGGCCTAGAGGATTTTAAGAACTTGTCCTGGGCCCGGTGAGATAGCCTAGTGGCTAAAGTCCTCACCTTACACTGCCGGGATCCTATATGAGCACTAGTTCTAATCCCGGCAGCTCTACTTCCCATCCGGCTCCCTGCTTGTGGCCTGGGAAAGCAGTGGAGGATGGCCCAAAGCCTTGGGACCCTGCACCCACATGAGAGACGTGGAAGAAGCCCCTGGCTTCTGGCTTCAGATCAGCTCAGCTCTGGCTGTTGCTGCCACCTGGGTAGTGAACCAGTGGATGGAAGATCTTTCTCTGTATTTCCTTCTCTCTGCAGACCTGGCTCTCCAATAAAAATAAGTAAGTAAAAAAAAAAGTAAATACATAAATCTTATAAAAAAAAAAAAGAAGAACTTATCCTTTCTTAATACATGTTTATAGTAGGACCAAGACTAACTCTAAGCACCCCTGGCTTACAGCCAGTGTACTTCTTGCCACACCTTGCTGCTTTTTTGTGGCCAGTGGTAGAATAGTTAACTTAAAAAAACAAGAGCCTCAATGTTACTCCCTAGGCAAGCAGTTCTCTCTGCTGGGTGGGAAGGCCTATTTAAGGAAGAACTGAAGGCATAAAAATAAAGAATGAAAACCCAACTGAAACCCTGAAAATGGGAAGTTGCTTCTAATCAGCTACTCGCTCGCCTCAGAAAAGTAAGCTTTGTGCATCTCCCACCCCCCACCCCATTCCTCTCCTCAGACAGGTAAGTTCTGTGGCCCCTTGTCAAGTGCTTCATGGAATCATGTCATGGTCAGACCTTGGACATTTTGGTTTGCCATTACCTAACAAATAACCAATTTGCTTTGTTTTGGTTACCCATCATTTGTGGAAGAAATCAGACAAATCATTAGAAATCAAAGTTGGCATCAAGGGCTCTTTCAGGGGCTAAACACAGTCACTGACTCCTGTGCCCATTCATTGCCCCCAGACACCCTGGGAGGAGGCTCTGAAGAATCAGCTATTTAGTAAATACTAACTGGAAATCTCTGTCCAGTTAAATACTCCAAACCATGTTTGAGCTGCAGTTTGGAGGCCATGAAGTAGGGTGAAGTCTGATCCCCAAAGCAGTGAGATTCAAAATCAAAGAGCTCCTACACGAATTAAATACATCATGGCACAATCCCGATCCATAATCCTGAAATCCATAAAGCTCTGAAAAGCAAGAGAACTTTCTTTTTTCTTTCGGCAACTAACTTGGTGGCAAACCCTGACCTTGAACTGATGTGGGGTCACTGCATAACGTTTATCTCACTTAGTGTAAAAATCCACATTTTATTATGGAAACTTCAAAAGAGCTTGATTATAGAATGCTTCTCAAGGCCCACTGGGCTGTTAGCTAATTTATGGTATATGCACTGAATTATTTTTCTAAAATAGAGTCTAAATTCTAAATCATATCTGGTACAAGGGTTCAGATAAGAGATTTGCATAAACAAAACCAAATAAGAATATAGCGCATGGATGCCACAAAGCAAGACATATTTTTCATGAACTTTGAGTTTGAAGAATCTACAGTAGTGAGATCAAAGATGTTAGACATGAGGGCCAGCATGGTGACTTAGCAGGCTAATCCTCTACCTGTAGTGCCAGCATCCCATTTAGGTACCAGTTCTAGTCCTGGCTGCTCCACTTCACATCCAGTTCCCTGCTTATGGCCTGGGAAAGCAGTCCTTGAGCCCCTGCACCCATGTGGGAGATAAGGAAGAAATTATTAGCTCCTGACTTTGAATTGACCCAGCTCTGGCCATTGTGGCCTTTTGCAGAACGAATCAGCAGATGGACGATCTGTCTCTCCCTCTCTCTTTCTGTAACTCTGACTTTCAAATACAGTAAATAAGTCTTTCAAAAAGGAAAAAAAAAGATATTAGAGGCCAGCATGATGGCTCAACTGGCTAATTCTCCACCTGCAAGTGCAGGCATCCCACATAGGCACCAGTTTGTGTCCCAGCAACTCCATTTCCAATCCATCTCCCAGCTTATAACCTAGGAAAGTAGTGGAGGATGGCTCAAGTCCTTGGGCTCCTGCACCCAAGTGGGAGATCCAGAGGAGGCTCCTGGATCCTGGCCTTAAATCAACTCAGCTCCAGCTCTTAGTGGCCAACTGGGGAGTAACCCAGCAAGTGGAAGATCTTTCTCTCTCTGTCTCTACTTCTCTCTATGCATCTGCCTTTCCGATTAAAAAAAAAAAATCTTTAAAAAAATCTATTGGGCAACATTGTGTACCCAGCAGCTGAGATATGTTCTTGTTGTGTATGTAAGTTGGGGCAGGACAGAGCATTTAGATCGAGGGCAAGTCCTAGGGGACAAGACAGTAGCACCAAGGTAGAAAAGCTAAAGTTACACTCAGGGGCCTATGAACTGAGGTTTTGCAAAAGAGAAGGAGACCAGATTTAGTACACCTATGGAAAGCTTTGAAGCATGCCAGGGGGTAACAGGGAGTCAGTGAAAGCTAAAACATTGTGACTTCATAAAAGTCTGGCCCTAGAGCTCTGACTCAAGTACCAGCTGCTCTACTTCTGTTCCAGTTTCCTGCTAAAGTGCCTAGAAAGGCAACAGACAATGGCCTAGGTACTTACTCCCACCCACATGGGAGACCCAGATGGATCTCCAGGCTCCCAGCTTCAGCCCAAATCAGCCCTAGCTCTTGTAGCCCTCTGGGGAAGGAGGCAGCAGATGTAAGATCTCTCTCTTTCCCCCTCCCTCCTTTCCTCCTCTCTCTTATTCCCTCTCCCTCTATCATTCAGCCTTTTAACTAAATAAATGAATGAATAATGTTTAAAAGTCTTAACCAATCAAGATTTAAGTTTTTAAATGTATTAACTAAGGTTAATGTATTAACTAAGGTTAGGAATCTAAATTTAGTTTTATTAAAATTGTATATATTTATGGGGTACAATATGATACTTTGATGCATATGTAATGGTCACGGTTATATATATATATATATATATATATATATATATATATATATATATATATATTTTCAAACACTTAACATTTCTTCAAAGTGAAAACACTAAATTCTATCTTCTTGGACTGGCATTGTGGTACAGTGGGTTAAGCTGCTGTTTGCAATGCTAGCAGGTCATAAACATGCTGATTTGTGTTCCAACTGCTCCACTTCTGGTCCAACTGCCTGCAAATGTGCCTGGGAAATTAGAATATAGCCATTATGCTTGAGCATCTGCACCCATGGGGACACCCAGATGAAGCTCAGGCTCCTGGCTTTGGTCTAACCCAGTGCCAGCCATTGTGGGCATTTGGGGAGTGAACCAGTGAATAGAAGATATATCTCTCTCTTCTTCTGTCTCCCTCTCTTTGCAACTCTGCCTTTCAAATAGCTAATTTTACAAATTCTATACTGTAGTTTTTACATTATCTACAGTGACAACTGTAATAAGGAATTTATATTTTAGAGTAAACTCAGATTTTAGAAACCTTTTCAACAACAAGTAGAAAATTTCTAATTTATAATAAGCCAAAAAAATCTCACTATCTAGCTGCCTTATATTTCCAGAATATTTAACTTATTCAAAACTCGTTTTGAACTCATGGAAGGCCTCTTTTATATCCAAAGCTGAACCCACACTGCCCTCTAGAAAGTGTTTGGTGTATTTGTCTCTTAATGATTTCTCCTGTCCCTGTTTCATAATATTCCATTGTAACTCTGAAATGATTTCAATTCACGCACACATATAGTATATGGAGCAGAAACTTCTGGCTACTTTCCCTAAAGACAATCCAGGGTAGTGTGAACCTTAGCAGCACAACAGCTGACAAGAGGGTAGGAGAATGAAAGGCTTTCCTTAGAAATTAGGGGTTCAACTCCATCTTTTGGGTTGCTTGGGAAACACATTTGGAGACCTATCTTGGACTTAAAAAAAAAATAAGAGGAATCATAGAGGGAAGTGTAAACATCTTTTATCTGTCTTTTTTTTCAAGATTTATTAAATTTATTGGAAAGATAGATTTACAGAGAGGAAGACAGAGAGGAAGATCTTCCTTCTGCTGATTCACTCTCCAAGTGGCTGCAACAGCTGGAGCTAAACTGATCCGAAGCTGGGAGCCAGAATCTTCCAGTTCTCCCACACGGGTGCAGGGTCCCAAGGCTTTGCGCCACCCTTCACTGATCTCCCAGGCCACAAGCAGGGAGCTGGATGGGAAGTGGAGCAGCCAGGAAATGAGTTGATATTCATATGGGATGCTGGCACTTGCAGGTGAAGAATTTGCCGGTTGAACCATCATGCTGGGTCCTCATCTGCCTTTTCAGATTCATGCAACAACCAAAGCTCTTGGATTTTTAGACTTTCAGAATTGAAAACTCACCGGAACTCCATATGTCATAAATATTCCGAGAGTCAAAGTCTTTATTATTACTACTACTACGTCTACTATTACTATTATTATTACTCAGTGGGCAAAAAGACAGAGCAGCGGAAACAGAGGTACGCAGAGCTTCTATCTGCTGATTACTCCCCAAATGTCCACAAAGGGTGGTTGGACCCAGGCTGAAGCCAGGAGCTAAGAACGTAATCCAGGTTTCTCACATGAGTGGCAGGAACCCAACTATTCAAGCCTTCACTGCTGCATCCAACTGTTTACATTAGCAAAAATCAGGAGCTGGAGCTGGAAGGTGAACCCATACACTTCTATATGGGAAACAAGAATATTTTAATCAATATTTCAGGGCCTGGCGCAGTAGCCTAAATCCTTGCCTTGCACACACCGGGATCCCATAACGGTGCCGGTTCTAATCCTGGCCACCCTGCTTCCCATCCAGCTCCCTGTTTGTGGCCTGGAAAAGCAGTTGAGGACAGCCCAAAGCCTTGGGACCCTGCACCCACGTGGGAAACCTGGAAGAAGCTCCTGGCTCCTGACTTCATATCGGCTCAGCTCCAGCTGTTGCTGCCACTTGGGGAGTGAATCATTGGAAGATCTTTCTCTCTGTCTCTCCTCCTCTCTGTATATCTTATGTTCCAATAAAAATAAACAAATCTTTAAAAAACCAGTAATTTTAACTTCTAGGTCAAATACTTACCCTAACAATAAAAATATTAGGCTAGTTTATCTTGATAAGTTTTATACTTTTTAAAACTTTTCAGTTCAGGCTGTCCAAATTGACACATCTTTAAAATACATACGTTTTAAAAATATATGCGCATGTTTTTATATCTCTTAGAAAAATTACATTCTAGAAAGGGAGAGAAGCTAAGATGCTATTATAAGGTACTTTTACTGTACAAGATCATGTCATTCCATGAATTAAACATGTCCCTGAAAATTTTTACATGACTTAAAGTTATGCAAAGTTAATTAATCAAGGTGTCAATATTTGAATAAATTATAGGACTTTACATCTAACTACTTCTCTGCAATTTGTTTGGAAGAACGTAAATTAACATCAGTTGCTAAAACATGTAAACCAAAATCCAAACTGAGAATAATCTAGAATTTTGTCCATTGTTCCTTATAGTAGTGGTCATTTATAATCAAAGTGACCAACTGAACGTACAGAATCTTTTTTTTTTTTTTTTTTGGCAACTGGTACAGACTTTTAAAACGCCAGATTTATGCCCCTTTTTGTTTTTCTGCCAAGCCAATTTTGTTCTTTTGGTCCTGTGGGGGGCCCACATGAATTAGTATCTCTTACTGATGCTTACTGAAATGTAGACTTGGGATCTATTTCGTGGCTACCAGGCATCCTATATTTGAGTGCTGATTCTAGTCTCAACTGCTCCGCTTTGACTTAATGTGTCCTAGGAAAGCAGCAGAACATGGCTCAAGGACCCAGGACCCTGGCACCCACATGGAGACCAAATTGGAGTTCCCAGCTTCTGACTATAGTCTGCACCATCCCTAGGTGTTTGTGGCCATTTGGAGAGGAAGGAACATATGGATGGAAAATCTTTCTGCCTCTCTCCCTCTTCCTTTTTCTTTTCTCTTTCAAATAAATAAAATAAAATATTAAACAAGGTGTAGGTTAAATGTATATTGTTTCTTCAATCAAGGTTATTTCAATATATAATTCAAATAAAATTCAAATTCCTGGGACCCACCCAATCTCCTGAATCAGAATCTCTGGAGTAGAGATCCGCATTTTTCACAGGTTAAACAGATCATTCTTAATTCATACTGGGGTCCAGAAATCACTGGCTTGGAGTTTATATAGTAACTCTCAAATAACCAAACTATTCAATCAGTCAAAGTACCCTATTCTCAAATAAGCCTGGATTCTCAGGCAGGTTTTAGTCATGACTAGATCCATAAACTCAAATGGATTTTTCTGCTTTCCAATTGTGTTCTTCCCCTTCCCCTTTACTTTCTATAGTTAAAACCCATTTTAAAGAAACCATTTATAAGAATTATGAGAGCAAAGTTTTGAAGGTTAAACCATGGGGACACTCTGTTAGGGCTGGCTCTCCATATTAGCTTTCAGTAAAACACAAGGACACAGACACATATCCCCATTGCTTTAACTTTTAGTGCTAGCTGAAAGCCAGGTACTTGAATAAAATCATGTACCCTCCCTCATTTGTTAATCTATTCCAAGCTAGGGTCAGACAACCCACAGAGAAGGATTATAGTCACTGTTCATGAGTAGAAATTAAAATTCTTAAACAACACAAAAAAATACTTCCCCTCACCCATGGGGACTGTGAGTCTTGGTTTTTGCATTTGCTATCAGTCAGAAACATTTTACTAATGCACTATCTGAAGCACACAAAGTCACACAGACCCTATAAATTGCTTTTCCAGGCCACCAAAAATGCTCTTACCCTCTCCTTTCCTCCCACCTCCTTTGCTTGTGTTTAAAAATAAAACCCAATTCTGCTGACTACCGCTTTTCTTGCTTCACCACAGGAAGTGGACTGGATGACTTCTCACATCACATGTTTAACAGAGGACACTAAACACCAAACAATGTCTGTGAGACACCTGCTCTAAGTTGGGGAGAGCCCTGTTTGCTCAAGGGCTGTGAAGGAGCTTCACACAGCAATCTTCAACTCCAGGGAGTCACAGCCCAAGTCAGGTCTCGGCTGTGCAAATGCTGCAGAAGAGGCCACTTGTGGAATGGAATTGCTGATCTAGTAGACAACAGGCTCCAGGCTTGGTCACTCCCAGCCCTGGCTTGTCAAAGGCATCATCTTTACCCTCTTCCCTTCCCTTGGTTTCTTTCTCCAACCTCCACCTCCGAGAGAGTATGTGTGTGTGAGAGAGAGAACAAAACAACCAAAAATACATCTGTTCTCTTCACTGTGCTAAAATGTCAAACACAATGAGCCACAATAAACCATCTTCAAGCCCTCTAGCAATCACAGCTCTGGAGCCATTTGATATTGTAAGTATGAACCAGGGAGCCAGCATCGCGGCAAAGTATGCTACACCTCTGTCTGCAATGACCGCAGGCAACACAGATGCCGATTTGTGTCCCAGCTGCTCCACTTCTTATCCAGGTCGCTGTTAATGTGCCTGTGAAAGCAGTGGAGAATGGTCCAAGTGCTTGGGCACCTGCACTCAGATCAGAGACCTAGAAGAAGTTACTAGTTCCTGGCTTTAGACTGGCCCAGCCCTGGACATTCAGGCCATGTAGAGGGTGAACCAAAAGATACAAGATTTCTCTCATGTGCTCTCTCCCTTGCTTCCTCCCTCTCTGTACTCTGCTTTTCAAATAAATAAATGTCAAAAAAAATATGAACCAACCTCTGCTGTTAGTTTGGCCGTAGACTGAAATGAGTTTTTTTTTTTTTAATGTCACAAGTTCAGAGTTCTTCAAAGTGGACTGCATACACTGTGGAAGTGGGTAAAACAATCCACTGTAATATAGAAACAAACTATTAGAACTCTTGTTCCTTATTTATTATTTATAGAGCATAATGAGAAATTTAGTGTTACTAATGTTCAATAAAGAGACCGTCCGTGGTGCACTCAGTCACAGGACACTTAGATGACTGGGAGGAAACTATTCTGTGGGAAGAGGGCACACCCTAAGCAGCAAAGGGTTGATGGTGAGGTATTTTATGTGTGCCCAGGTTCTAGCACCCAGTTTGTCCTAGCAAAACAGACAAGAGACTTGTAAATATTCTTGTTGGGAAACCACAAACTGAACTTGAATAATTTAAGTACAAGTGAGCAACAAGAAAGCTCCGAGAGGTTTGCCACTGTGGTACAGTGAGTTAGGGCTGTTGCTTGCAATGCTGGAGTTGCCCATTGTAGTATGAATTCAAATCCTGGCTGTTCTGCTTCAGATCCAACTTCCTGACAATATGCCTGAGAAGATAATGAAGGATGGACCTAGCATTTGGGTCTCTGGGACCAGCATGGGAGGCTCCTGGCTCAGCCAAGTGCTAGCCACTGCAGCCACCTGGGAAGTGAGCCAGCAGATCTCTCCCTATATATATTTCTCTCTCTCTCTCTCTCTCTCTCTCTCTCTCTCTCTCTCTCTCTCTCTAACTATGCCTTTCAAAATAAACTAAAACAAAACAAAACAAAATAAAACTGAAAAAAAAATAATGGCAGAGTTGACACTAGAAATGCCAGGGTTTTTGTCAGCCATATTGTGACAGTAAAATACAGTGATTCCAGGGTCCAGCATTAGAGTGTAGTGTGTAAAACTGATGCCTGTGACACTGGCTTCCTGTATAAGCAGCAGTTCAGGTTCTAGCCACTCTATTCCCCATCTATTCCCTACTAACGGCAGGGAAAAGCAGCAGAGGATGGCCCAAGTGCCCTACTTTGAAGACCCAAAAAAAGCTCCTGGCTTTGGTCTGGCCAAGCACTGATCATTGAAACCATCTAAGGAATGAAGCAAAAGATGGACAATCTCTGACTCTGACTCTCTCTCTCTCTCTCTCTCTCTCTCTCTCTCTGTAACTGACTTCCAAATAAATAAATAAATTTCTAAGATTTAATCATAATTTGTAAGTCAGCCAAAAACACTCGCAATGATCAAGTAGGCCATTTGAAATATGGATGTAGAGCTACTGTCTTTCATGACAGGCTTGACACTAAGTTAATATTACCCTATGGTATTTTAGTGTTCATATGAAGAAAGTAAAATGCACTATTTCATTTTAAACTAACTTTTGAATTTCTATTTTTGTGTACATTTCATGACTGTATAATTTATAAATAAATATACTTATTTATTTTAAGAGTATGTATTTCTCATACTTTTCCTGGTAAGTGTGCAAGATCGCTTTGGTGATCAGTGCTTTGCTAATGGCATGTGAAGCTACCCGTGCCCTCACACCTTCAGCTAAGATCAGGTAACTTCTATGATAGGAGGAAATTAACTGCCCAGAGGTAAAGAAAGAGCCTTAGGTTGAAGTTAGCACTGCTAGTTAACACCATCTCCTAAGCCTGAAAGTTGAAGTCCTGTACCATGAGATGACTGGATACAAATAAGGCAGAGGAAATCTGAGCAAGCACCAGAAACTGCAACAGAACTGAAAAGCACCAGGAATACAGCCCTGATATCTGTAGCCACCAAGCTATTGACACCTACCTATGCCTTCTATACTTACAATAACTCCGGGATAATAACCTCCAACAGTCACATTCTGTGTCCTGGTGGTTGCAGCAAGACCCACAGTGAGAATTAACACGGACACAATAAGCAAAGTCACAGTGACATAGATAGAGTTCCGTTTCCTCCGATTGAAGGCTCCTGAAAACACAGAGAAAAACAGAAATTGCTCATTTCGACCAGGGAAGGGAATGACTTAAGGAAAAAACAACAGAAACCTTTTCCTTTCCTACTCCTACTGGACCCAGGGTCACCCCTGGGACAAAGAATTATGGGGACAAGAAGGAGTTTTAGTTTTTGTACTTCATCGAGTGCCACTTTTATGATAAAAATAGGTTTCCAGTTTGAAAATAAGCAGAAGAAATTCCACCAGGTACATAAAAACAAAGCAGATTTTGGTTTTCTATAAAAAATTTGTCATATCCACTTAGTACAGTGCTTTTTTAGGCTAGATTACAAAGTATAAGATAAATGAAAAGTGTATGTGTGAAGGTATTAAGTGAAAATATTTTACAGCCAATATGCAACTAAAATGATTATTTTTCATAAGCTAGAGTTAGGAAATTTCATTTTCAGTGTAAATATCAGTACCAAGCCAGATGCTGGATTTTTTTTTCATTTATTTCTGACATTTGCCACCTAACATATAAACTTTAAAATGGTGTGTTGGCAAGATTTGTCACATGACTAATGTATGTAGTAAAGTAAGTGTTTGGAGGCCATTCGTCCACAGTGATACAGATAGGGGGAAGTAGATATGAAGGATTATAACTTACACACATTTTGGTTTATGTGAGGATGACATCAATATAAATGTTGTGGAACCAATTTTCCCAATCAGGACCTATCAGACATGATAGTGCAAACCAATACATATATTTTGAAAACGGGTTTATTAAGTCAGATAGAAAAATGGAACCTAGGCTCACTTTTCAGTTTAAAAAAAATGTTTCTTAAGGAAATGAGCACCTCTCCATACTCAGCTGGCATTTCTCAGGCATGAGGAAGAACACTCAAAAGAAAATGCTAGTAGCCTAATGGCCAGGGTCCTCACCTTGCACACACCGGGATCCCATACGGGTACCAGTTCTAATCCTGGTGGCCCCACTTCTCATCCAGCTCCCTGCTTGTGGCCTGGGAAAGCAGTGGAGGATGGCTCAAAGCCTTGGGACCCTGCACCTGCGTGGGAGACGTGGAAGAAGTTCCTGGCCCCTGGCTTTGGATTGGCACAGCTCTGGCTGTTGTAGCCGCTTGGGGAGTAAATTATCGAATGGAATATCTTGTTCTCTGCCTCTCCTCCTCTCTGTATATCTGACTTTCCAATAATAAATAAATAAATCTTAAAAAAAAAAAGCTAGAGTAATCATCTAGGAGTGGGTGGGGAAGGACATGTGAATAAGCATGAAACACTAAGATAGCGCAGTTCCCTGAGAATGGCATTACAGAAAGTAGGGAAGATGAAGTAGTGGGAAGCCTTAGGGTGGGGCTATGCAACCAGGTAGCCCTAAATAAACCACTTAGTTGGAGGAGTGAAATGGCTCATTGGCTAAGTTCTCACCTTGCATGCACCGCTTCATGTCCCATGCTCCCTGCTTGTGGCCTGGGATAGCAGTGGAGGATGGCCCAAAGCATGGAGCCCTATGCCTGTGTGGGAGACCTGGAGGAGGCTCCTGGCTCCTGGCTTTGGAGCGGCTCAGCTCTGGCCCTGGAGGCCTCTTAGGGAGTGAACTGGATGAAAGATCTTTCTTCGTCTCTCTACCTTTCCAATACAAATAAATAAATCTTTAAAAAAGAAAGAAAGAAACCACTTTGGTTTCTTCATAAGACCCTGACCCTGACATTCAGGGCGGCCTCACTGCAGCCCCAGGAAGCACCTGCCAGAAAAGCTTCCCAGACTGTACCGTAGGAGGGAGACAAGGCAACCAGCGGCAACCCAGGGGCTGTGGTTGGCCTGTGGCCCCCTGAAGATATCACCTTCCAGGCGGAAGACAAACATCATTAGAGCCACCCAGAATTAGACCCATCATTCATCTTGTCTTCCCCACTACAATTCCTGCCAAAGGTGAGGAGGTGGTAGAGGTTGCCGGTCTCCCCTGACGTCAGCCTGGAAAGCAAGGGACATGACTCATCATGTTCCCTCCTAATACAGTACTATTCTAAGACAATTTTGTATCAAAATGTAGGTGTGCTTTGGCTGTTTTTAGGTACTACCTACATACTAAAGTTCAACGTTTCACCCTGGGAGGAGAGGTGACAAAAACTAGGTAATGAGGCTACTCTCTGGTGAGACCAGAGCCCAGCCTTGATGAGGAAACAGAAACGGCTGCTAGAGACATCTGTGACCTTGGGGACCCTTTGTTTGAGAGGGTTATTAGGGATGCAAATGGAGAGCTGGCTAGTGGTAAACATAATAAGCAAAACCAGGAGACTGGGTATGCCTGATGCAGGGAAAGACACAGAAGAGAACAGGTGCAGCATTCAATTCTTCTGTTTACCTGATGGTTAGTTATTCCTCCTCTTCATTTAGAAAGACCTTGAATGAATCTCTAAAGCAGGGTTCTTGTGTGTATTTAATGATAGACACTTCTTAGTGAATCTTGGAGTTTGTTCTAAAAAGGGGCTCTAACCTAAACTTTAAAAATCACCTCCTTAGGAATTGCATGCAGGGGGGGAGAGTGGGGTGACCATGTAACTATGCTCCTAAATCTATGTTGTGAAATGTGTGCAATGTGTTCACTTTATATAAATAAGTTATATATTTAAAAAAACACACCTCCTATTTTTGTCTTCCTCTTTTATCACTTGTACGATCTCTAAGCCCTACCATGTCCCAAATTGGCAAAACAGAGCAAAAGAACATCTGGATACACCAAGGACCTTTGCAATACATGAGTGTCCCAACACTTTACACTGAAAAACATGTAACTTTAGAGATTAAATTGAAAGAATGTGTATGTATGCACCATCATTCCTAATTGGTTGTTTGACTGTTTTGCTCCTTCCCCATCAACTGACTGGCCTTTAATCTTATTCACAGCTCTTGGGTCTTTGAAAATATCACTCTAACTCTTAAAAGCACAGCAGCCAGGTCAGAAAAGTGACTCAGCAAACCACATGGTGTCATTTGAAAATCTATTTTTTCCCCTCTGTTTTGGAATCTGAATTGAAAATTCAGTCAGTTGAGAAACCCAAAGATTCAGCAGCCCCACAGGGCTTTGCCTCTAGACAAGATTTACTTTGGAAAGAAAAAGCTTAAGAAAGCTCTCCAAACCTTAGGTTGAATCTATTATCTATTATCCCTTGAATCTATTATCCCTTTTAATGGTCCCCATCACCCCTTATTTTGCACTATAAGAAACATGTATTATAGTGTAAAATGAAATTATTTCTAGTTGTACTTGGGCAGTTGACTATTTTAAGGAACCCCTGGGGTTAATCTTTTTGAAAATGAGTAATCACACTTCAATTTATCTTTAGTGTCAATTTGACTGAATCAAATTCACATTTGTTTAGAGCACGATGTACCTGTTCTCTGAAAATGTAGCTCAGGTTCCTAAAAGGCCTCTCATTATGTCTGCTTAGGACATTTTCCTGGTGGTTGTTTTTAGAAGGCAGAAATGGAGCCCTGAACTCATTGGGGTCAAATTTGGAGCTTGCCTTAAATGTTTTTCATAGGAACATGTAATTACAATTTTGCTTAATAAATCAACACACTAAAAAAATTCAGACATTATATGCTACAGTACTTAAAAACAGCAGCAAGACCTTGAAAACAGTGCCTATCATAGCACTTCACATCTAGTAAGCAGATGGTACTTGTTGAACAAACAAGGGGCAATATCTCAGAATTGTTTCCCTTCTATTCAAAAAGGTGTGGGAGGAATTACATAAATAAATATGGGCTATGCTCATAGAATAGATTTTTTAAAATAGGGTGCTTGAGTGTTCCCCGGAACTGAAAGCCTTCTGGCCAACTAGTGTCACAACCCCAACATCTGTCACTACCCTGTCTACCGTGTGCCCAGTGTATTTCTTTTTAAACAACAACCTCTGCAGTCAGCAGCAGTAAGAGTCTGAAATATCGTCATTGGCATTGCCTGCCCACCCCACCCCCCAGCAGCTCCCTGCAGAACTACTGCAGCCCTCCCTCTCTGCAGTGCCCCACCTCCATCCCAGATCCATGAAGACCAAGATGCTCAGCTCCGGAAACACCCAATTATTTGCTGCCTCTGCCTTTCCAAACACAATCAGGTGTCTTTCCTGGTCCCTCCCCGCCCCTCATCCAAGCCCCCACCTGCACTGCAGTCCTTTGGTCCCTCCCTTCCTTTGAACCTTACTCAAAACTCACTTCCTTCAAGTATTTCATGAGCAAATTCACTCTATTCTAATCAATCACTGTTCTGTCCCTAAGGTCTCAGACAACGTATTCAATATGTGTAATGATTGTAATAGCTACAGGTACACTTTTAACTAGTTATATGATGTCCACCAGTTCCTGTATTACGTATGCTGTGACAGAAACCAAAGTGAGGTTTGAAACCAAAGTGGAGTTTGAAACCAAAGTGGGGTTTGCTAGAGATAAGATGCTGTCCCTTGGATTTTACTTTGTTCGTGTTCCTGATTATTTCCTTGCAAGAACATAAGTAGGATGTGTGACCTTTATTGGAGTACAGCAGATAGGGGCCCAGTATCCTGTTATGCACACTATGTCGATGACTGGCTAACACTCAGGGTTGTTTTTTTTTTTTTTTTTTTTAACCAGTTAGGATTTGCTTACCTGAGTTAGGTTTGCCACACAGAGTAGGTCCCCGGAAGACAGCCTTAAGCTTCCGTGGAAATAGGTGTCTGCCTACACAAAGGTCTCTAGGCCCTGTCAATCTCCCAAACATTTCCTTTCAGGCGCTGAAATCCACACCCTCTCCCCTTTAATCAATTCTGAGTAGAAACAAACAAGGTTCTGGGAGAACTATAAACGTGTTGGTTGCTGTGTTGGGAAGAAATCCCCTACTGTAGTTTAGGTGCCTTAGCGCTTGGGGGCGGTGTTGCCAAATAGGAGAAGGGGGTTGCCAGTAAGGGCTGGAGGGGCGGTGGAGTCAAATTACCATCTTCCTGATTGTCAAGCACCTGCCCCGCTCTGAGTCTTAGACTAGCAGTTCACCCCCAGGCAGCCAGCAGAGTTCAGGTACTCAAGTGCACTGTGTATCTGCGTGTCTTACATCTTATTGTTCTGGTTGCGGTTGTATCTTGACTGTAAAGGGAATCCCCGCAGAAATACCTCCCTCGGAAGCTGAAATACCCACCTACCCACTCTTCTGCTCCTCCCAACGTAAGGGCGACATAACCAGAGCTATATTAAGTGGAAATAGCTCCTAAGTAGCCTAGACGCTGATTCAGGCCTGGGCTTTGCAGAACTCACGCCAGGAAACTCCGGGGAGACGACGCTGCTCAAACTGGGAAAGCCCAGGGTTACCCCTGGACACAGGAATTTGGGGGTGCTGGGGGTCTGCAGACTGGAAACAGCGGAAGGCAGTAGCACTAGTTCCGCGACGATGTATCCACTCAGCTTATTGTCTCTCAGACCTTTGGAGATTGCAAAGACTGCAAACCCAAGATTGGCTGAGGGTTCCTTGCAGCGCGAGAAATAACTTTTTTTTTTTAATCTTGTCCTCCCATTTAGAGCCGTGTGCCAAGTAGCAACCCTGAGTCTAAGCCCTGGGCTTCCAAACTGACCACCAGCTGCAAGCACTCGGGCCTCAGGGCGAGAAGGTTGGGTTTGCAGGTGGTTGTACCCACAGCGGTAACAGGCCTGCGGATCCCCAGCACTCTTCCACGGATTCCCTCACTTGCAAGCAACAGCTTGGTGTCAGGAGCCAAGGATTGGCGCCACAGTCGGTCAAGGTAAGGAGTGCATCTCGTGTGTGTGTGTGTGTGTGTGTGTGTGTGTGTGTGTGTGTGTGAGAGAGAGAGAGAGAGAGAGAGAGAGAGAGAGAGAGAGAGGGCTGTGATAAGGAGGCAGCTGCTACTGCTGAGATCTGCATTCGGACTCAATTGGACTCTATTCCTTGACCTGGTTTATACCCCCCTTAAACGTCCTTAAAGTGTTTATACACGAAAATAAATGAATAAATAAGCAAAATCTTATACTGAACATGCAAAGCCATTGAAAATACAGATCTTTCCATTATCCAAGAGACAACACTTTCTGGGACCTTTCTAGTAAACGAGTTTTGTTGTCAGTGAGTTTTTTTTCAGGCAGTAGGAAACTCATAGAGGGGCTTCAATGTCCTGGCCCCCTCCACACAGACATCTCCCACAAATTCCCAGGAGAAGACCTTAACAGAACGTCTGGCAGGAGCTGGGGCCAGAAGGATTTGACAGAGTGTAACACTATGTTAACAAGAGAAAATTCGATTTGGTTGAAGTGTATCCAAGGCGAATTTTAAGATTAGGTGGGATCATCCTTTGACAATCCCCTCCCACTCTCCTGGGCTCCAAATTAATTTCTCCACCCAGTGAAATCATAGGGCTTGGGAAGGTGCCTAACAGCTGAGGGGGGCTGGATTTGTTTTCTGTTTGTAACTACTAAACAACGACTTCGAGGGGCAGCTAAATTGGCGCTGCCCCCCCAATCCCACCCCCTCACCCCCGTTGCCTGGAGGAAAGGTGTAGATAGGTGCCCCTCCCCCTTCAAACCAAGCAGGGAGGAAAAGCGGGGCTGGAGCTGGATCTTTCTCCCCCACCTCACCCCCACATCTCCGAATCCTTTTCACACTCACGTACATTCCTTGCATTTGGAATAGAATAGGAATCAAATTCAAGGAATGTTGATTCTGCCATTGCACCCTGCAGGGCGGGCTGTCTTGAGTGATTTCTCAAGAATTCCCATTCTGCCAGCTCCCTCCTTTCCTCTCCCCCATCCCCAACAGTCCCCTAGAGTTGCGCAACACCCCCCAGGAGAGGTAGCACCCCCCCCCACGCGCGCGCGCACACAGACACACACACACACACACACACACACACACACACACTGCAGCTTGGAATTTCAGAGAGCTGGGAGGGGGCAAGGACCCTGCTCTGTTGGTGGTGGTGGTGGTGGTGGTAGTGTGTGTGTGTTTCCTTAATTCTTGTTGGGAGCTCTTAAAAGTGAGGAGGGCTTTGCAAAATGAGAGCATCAGATGCAAAGCGAAGGCGCAGGTTGCAGGAAAGTGTTTTGATCCAAGACAGCTGGGATTTGCCACTGGCTGAAAGTCTGTAGACACAGACACACAAACACGCACACAACAGTACTCCAGGGCAGGAATACTCCGACGCAAGCTTGGCGCTCCCGTCTCCGCGCATTGCCCCGCAGCAGCCGTACAGCTCCCCTGGGGGCTCTGGTCCATCACCTAGACACTGGGAAGCATGGACCCCTCTAGTCCTGCTTCTCAGTCTCTGACTCTGTCAGCAGCCAAGGCACTTGCGATGCAGAGGACATCGCACTCACCCCTTGCTTGCCTCCCAGATGAAGGGCGGCTGGACTTACCCATGGAATCAGGCAGGGACATGTCACTGGACCGCTGCTGAGTCAGGGATTGATGCATGGTGAAAGCTGCCCGGTTGCCGGAGTCCTCAAAGCCACTTCAAGTGCCCCCCCGCCCCGGCTCAGGGAGTCCCGCAGAACATACTACTCCACAACTGCCTCTCCTGGTCCCTCCAGGAGCTGAGCGAGATGACTCTGGTTAAAAGCTGCAGCCCAAGTGCCTGCTCCCCTTTCTTTTCCTCTTCTCTCTCCCTCCTCTTCTGCCTCTCTGCTCCAGGAGGGAGCAGCATTGGCGGTCAATGCAGCGGCTGCGCTTGCGCAAGACCCCCCCCCCCATCCACCTCCCAGCCTCCCAAGCCAGACAGGGAGCTGTTTTAGCCCCTTGGGGCCAAAGCTGCGCAGAAAAAAAAGGCAGGGGGTTGGGGAAGAGGCTTCAGCCTGGGGCCAGCTGGCCTTCTCTCTAATTTAGAGAGAGGGTCTTGGGCAACCATCCTTTTTAGGATTTTTAAATGGGAAGGGGTACAGAGTCTAGTTCAAAGCTAAGATGCGCGTGCACACACACACACACACACACACTCACACACACTCATTTGTGCAGGTCTGGTGTTAGTGCTTCCAGAATGACATAATGGAACTGGAAATGATCCAGAGAAGGGCCACTTTATAATCAAGGGTATGGTTGGGGGTGGGGTGGGGGAGCCTGCAATATGAAGATAGATTAAACAAATGCAGGCTCTTTAGTCTAGAACGATGAAGGCTGAGAAGGGATGTGACCAGAGTGTATAAAATTATGCAGAGATGGAGCAAGGGAACACAGCCTTATTTACCAGATTTGAGAATTCTAGAACCAACAGCATTCTTAACAGCTAAATGATCCAGCCAAACCAAATATGACTGCATGAGCACCCCAGTGCTTTTGTTCAAGGTACTTTAATATCAAGAATCTCATTTTTCTCACAATAGCAGCCTTGCAAAAGAGGAAGAAGAGTTAGTAAAACTTCCACTTTACAAATGAAAAAACTGAGTTTCAGAGAAGAGATGGAATTTCCTCTGGCTACTTGGTTAGTAAGTGGACAAGATGGGATTCGAACTAGGTCTGTTGTACTCTCAGGTCAGTGTTCTTCTTGCTATAGCAGCTGAAAAAGAAAAATAACTTTATGCAGCATAATGAAAACCTAAGGAATTCATTAACACCCAAGAGGTGCAACCAGATTGAAAACACGAGTAGCTTTGGAAAGGGTGAAAATAAAGTCATGAGTGGCAGACCTGCTGTGCCTAACTACGGGAAACTGCAAGTGAAGTGGGAAGGTTCCTGAACTTAGAAGTCAAGTTCTCCCATTCTATTCTTCTGAGCCCCACCAGGATATTGGACTGGAAGCACCATATGCTGGCCCAGAAAGTATCATTTAGTTTTTCCTAAAACATCTGCAGAACAGGATGAGGCCTCCTTGGAGTCCTCCCAAGACATCTGTCTGGTGATTAACAGTGGACTCTAGCTCCCTCTAAAACTCAGCCCTGTGGGCCTGCCATGTTTAATGAAATTTACGTTTTTGGAGGTGTCCATTATATCCCAGAGAGGAGCTCACAGGTTCTGCTTTATCAGTCTGCTCCCAACCCTCTGTCACTGCCCCTCCCCTGCCCTGGCTGCAACACACACACCCAGCTCAAGACTGCAGTAACCCTCTCTGCAGGTCCCTCACATCCTCTGAGGGGGAAAAAAAACTGTACCACGTATAAAACTCCCCTGGAGTTAATGGGGGTTAAGGCAAATGCTTGGTTCTTCCCAGATCTGCCTGGCTAATCTACTGTGAGGCTGTTTCCTTACCCAGGAAATGGAACTGAAGGCAGTTGTTACATTTTTCCATCTTCTAAAGGAAGGAAAGATACTTCCTGAAGGTTAAAAAGGAAGCCCTTTGTAAAGAACTTGTACACCCCAGGGGCCAGACTGAACGCTGTGTCAGATATTATTAGCAATCCACACTATAGACATGGTTTAGAAATGTGTGATTTATGCCCTAGATAGAGACAAGATACCCATGCGGTAGAAGTAGATCTTTAGCGTGTTTAGCTTATGTGTCACAGTTTTCATAAACTCCACAAAGGCAGAGGGAAATCCCATATTTATACTATCACAATGTTCATTCTGTCGACTTATCTCTTTGTCCTCCTCTATAAATATCTCATATTTAATGTGAGGGACTCCTGAAACCAGTACCTATTTTTAGCGAGTGCTTCATAATTATTTTGCTTCTATGAAAGTTGCATTGAAGAAGAGTTTGTATACAAGCTGGCAAAGACTGTTTACTATCTTTTATAGAGATGTTTAGCTCCCCTACAGCAACACTACAGCTGCTTCTTCAGGAAAAAGCCAAGTAGAAAACAGTTAATGGTGCCACACTAGTTTGAATGGACAAATTGAGTTCTTTTCACTTTGGAAAGAAATGTATTACCCATCACAGGATACAGACAGCTTATGTAATGTGATGTTTATAATCAAAGCTACAAACAAATGAGGTATCTTTAATGGGAGTGAGCCTTGTTTTCTGCAACATCTATATTCCTGAATTCTGTATGAAAATCAAATATTATGTTTAGAAGTGCTAGTGTATCTTTCTTCCATGCTGTCTCTTGGGTGCCTTACAGGATTTGGAACACAGCAGGCATTCAGTCAACTTAAAAATGACTTTGAGACAAGTAGCAGTGATAATAGCAGCAACGGCAGCAGCTTAAAAAGTAGTAGCAGTATTCTCCCTAGAGATGGTGTGCTTGTCTGGAGAGACGATCTGGGATAAGGGGAGGGACTAGAATGGGAACTAAGGGTAGGGAAAAAAAAGACATTTCAACAAAGTCCAATACATAAACCTGCCTTCCTTCCAAAGAAAGTTTATTTTAACTCAGAACAAGCTGAATGATTTAAAAGAGATAATTTTTCTAAGGCTGTATTCTGAGTTTCTTCATGTCAAAGCACACATATTTTTAGGTTCATAGTAAAATTTACCAATACCTAAACCATCCAGATGAAGGCATAGGTCTCATGCAAGCAAAGGTTGCACTAAAGCCACTTGGTTAGCTTGTTATAAAAAAAGAAATTATTAAAGTAGCTTAAAATAAATCCTTTTCATTGCAGGCTTAATCAAGCATACAGTGTTATAAGCAGTTTTATAGCATCAGGAAATGTGTGCCCATGGGGGCTGCGACCTACTTCTCTCCATCTCCTTCAAGCCACTGACGAAGACTCCGCTGAAAAGCCTTCAGAATACCAGAAAGATGTCAGGTGGCACTCTGTCTCCAACACATTCAGTCTGAGAAAAGCTATACCACTCAGTCAACTCCTTATCTTGATTATCACTTTCACTAGTTTAATTACTGATGTACCTTCTTGATTGCAAACTTGGAAATGTGGGCTAGAGGTTTCATGTCTACACATACATGTAAATACATGCCCATATACATATTTAAAATAGTGTTCACAAAAACAACTGCGTGTGCATATGTTTGTGTCAGCCTTTGTTTCTCCACACTGGTTATCACCGCCCAACTTTCAGTTCCCAGATTTAGGTTGACTATAAATAGAGAGGGGCAGGCCTGGTACAATGGCTTAGTAGCTAAATCCTTGCCTTGCAAGTCCCAGGATCCCATATGGGCGATGACTCATGTCCCGTCGGCCCCAATTCCCATCCAGCTCCCTGCTTGTGGCCTGGGAAAGCAGTCGAGGACGGCCCAAAGCCTTGGGACCCTGCACCTGCATGGGAGATCCGGAGGAAGTTCCTGGCTTTAGATCAGCTCATCTTTGGCCATTGCAACCACTTAGTGAACCATCGGACGGAAGATCTTTCTATCTCTTCTCTTCTCTCCTCTCCTCTCTTCTTCTCTGTAAATCTGACTTTCCAATAAAAATAAATACATATTAAGAAAAACCTATTAACTTTTAACAAATAAGTAAGTAAATAAAAGTTCATGGTAATGAAATCCAAAGAATATTTTTTTGCAAAATAAATTTTTAAATCCATACATAGCTTTTTACATAATGGGAAGATTCTATGCACATTTTTAAAATATTTATTTGTTTTAAAAAATCTATTTATTTATAAAATGGTTCCAACTACAGACCATTATGCTCAGTGCAATAAGCCAATCCAGAAAAGACAAATATCATATGTTCCCTCTGATGTGAGGCAATTTTCATGCGAAATACAAGATAAATAGATATATTGGCAAACATGTATATACAAATACTCATCTAGAGGAACTGTGGAATGAAGACTAGCATATCAAGAAGTGAACTAACATTGCAGTATGCATATTAGATGCTGAACTTTCTAACATTGTTTGTGCCTACAATGTCATGATACACTTAAATAGCAGAATGATGGACATCTGACTATTGTTGAAGGACTATACTATTGTAATAACATAGGGGAAATCAGTGGGGGAAGAGGAATAAGGGAGGTGCAAGAAGAAATCCCTGAGCCCATAGAACTGTATCATGAAACATAAAAACTTTTTAAAATGTTTATTTTTATTTGAAAAGCAGACATTTGTTTGTTTGTTTTACAGAGAGAGGAGAGACAGAAAGGTCTTTCATCTGCTGGTTCACTCTCCAAACAGCTGTAACAGCCAGAGGTGTGCTGATTCAAAGCTGAAAGCCAAAGCCAGGAGCTTCTTCACAGCCTCCCACATAGGAGGCCCACATAGGTACAGGGGCCTAAGAACTTGAGCCATCCTCCACTGCTTTTCCAGGCCATAAGCAGATTACTAAATGGAAAGTGATGCAGCCAGGAAAAGAACCAGCACCCAAATGGGAGGATTAGAATGCTATGCCACTATGGTGTCTTCATTGGATCATCTTCTACTGTCCTTTCAGTTTCGTTAGCAGGAAGCACCCAAGATTCAAAGTAGTGCCCATGTGGTATACCAGCGTAGAAGGCAGCTGCATAACCTGCTGCTCCACAATCTGGCTTTGAATAGATGTTTTGTTAAAAATGTTTTTTTAGATTTATTTATTTAGGGCCCGGCGGCGTGGCCTAGTGGCTAAAGTCCTCGCCTTGAATGCCCCGGGATCCCATAAGGGCGCCGGTTCTAATCCCGGCGGCCCTGCTTCCCATCCAGCTCCCTGCTTGTGGCCTGGGAAAGCAGTCGAGGACGGCCCAATGCCTTGGGACCCTGCACCCGTGTGGGAGACCTGGAAGAGGTTCCAGGTTCCCGGCTTCGGATCGGCACAGCACTGGCCATTGCGCTTACTTGGGGAGTGAATCATCAGACGGAAGATCTTCCTTTCTGTCTCTCCTCCTCTCTGTATATCTGACTTTGTAATAAAATAATAAATAAAGCTTTTAAAAAGATTTATTTATTTATTATTAGACAGTCAGTTATACAGAGAGGAGGATGAACAGAGAGGAAGATCTTCCATTCACTGATTCACTCCCTGCTGCCCAGAGTTGAGGCAATCCGAAGCTAGGAGCCAGGAGCCTCTTCCTGGTCTCCCACATGGGTGCAGGCTCCCAAGGTTTTGGGCTGTCCTCGATTGCTTTCTCAGGCCACAAGCAGGGAGCTGGATGGGAAGTGGAGCTGCTGGAATATGGACTGGTGTCCATATGGGATCACCATGCATCCAAGGCAAGAATTTAGCCACTAGACTACCACACCAGGTCCTGAATAGACATTTTAGCACTGAAAACATGCATAGTTACTGTCAGCAATGGAAAGGACCAGTCAAGAAGCTAAATTGGGATGGACATTCAGAGAGAACCACAAATCTAGGAGCCAGAGACTGATCATAGTCCCAGCAGACAGGCAATTTTTTGTCACAGTCAACAAGCACCTTAGGAATCTGCAACTACTCAGGTGTCTCCTTGCAGAATTCATTATTTTGGCCCAGCGGCGTGGCCTAGCAGCTAAAGTCCTCGCCTTGAAAGCCCCGGGATCCCATATGGGCACCGGTTCTAATCCTGGCAGCTCCACTTCCCATCCAGCTCCCTGCTTGTGGCCTGAGAAGGCAGTTGAGGACGGCCCAATGCAATGGGACCCTGCACCCGCGTGGGAGACCCGGAAGAGGTTCCAGGTTCCCGGCTTCGGATCGGCGCGCACCGGCCCATTGCGCTCACTTGGGGAGTGAATCATCGGACGGAAGATCTTCCTCTGTCTCTCCTCCTCTCTGTTTATCTGGCTGTAATAAAATTAATAAATCTTTTTAAAAAAGAATTCATTATTTTTTTCTGTTGCAATACTCAAATCGTTATATTTAATTTTCAAACTTTCTATCCATGGTCAGTACATAGTTAGTGTTTAAAGATTAGTTGAAGAGGGAGATCACCATGGCATAGTAGGCTATGCCTCTGCCTGTAGCACTGGCATCTTATATGGGTACCAATTTGTCCAGGCTGCTCCATTTCCCATCCAACTCCCTGCTTGTGTGCTGGGAAAGCAGCAGAGGATACCTTAATGCCTTTGGATCTCTGCACCCATGTGGGAGATTTGGAGGAAACTCCTGACTCCTGCTTTCAGATTGGCTCAGCTTCAGCTGTTGTGGCCTTTCCAGGCTGTGAACCATCAGATGGAAGATGTCTCTATGTCTCTCCTGTATGTAACTCTACTTCTCAAATAAAAATAAAACAAAACTTTAAAATATTTGTTGAATGTATGACACTTTTTTCTTTTTTGCTTTCTCAGCTTACTGAAATGAAACATGGCAATGTAAGAATTCCCAAAACTGCAGAGGTGCATGATACAGCAAATTACCCCTTCTCCCGTAATAGACTTCTTAGAGACAACATTACACAGGTTGGAATACATTTCTCCATGCATACTTTTATGCAGGTACATGCAGGTTCATGGAAAAGTAGAATTAAAGTGCGTATCTTCCATGAATCTTTTGAAGTCGGCCAATATTTTGCTTATTTTGAAAACTCCATAATTTTAATAGGTAAACCTTTAAATTATAAAATAATATTTTTATTAAGCATTGTGAGTTACACTTGAAAGCTATCAAATATACTATATCAGTGACGCCCAATAGTAGCTTGTTCTTGCATAATAAAACTCCCTGCAATGTATGTTTTGACACCTATAAACCTGTTAAGGGCAAGAAATGCAAATTACATCTAATTTCTGATTCCTAATGTGTGATGAAGAACATCAGGAGAATTATATGAAAAAGAATGTAAGGAGATCATTCTGACTCCAAAGTACATTGTTTGGAGACATTTACAATAAAACTAGCAAAATGATACAGATATACATAGTTCTACTCAATTCTTGACAGCAGTGTCTGAAAAAAAAATCTGTTTCCTGCTATAGAAAGGAACTAGTTTCTTCTAAGCGTTTTCCCCCACAGAATTTCACACTTGCCTGTCTTGAAGGCACAAAACAGTAAAAGAGAACAATAATTCATGAACTAATGAATATTCTAGAGACATAGTGATATTAAAAAAAAGGTAGTAATACTTTTTTGAATTTTATAAGTATGACAGAGATTAAACTCTAATATTAAGATTATCATGAGATCAATCAATGGGTAAATGTAATTATTTTGTAATTGTGGAAGTAATATATAGTACACTATTTATTGAAGGCAAAAAAATCCATACAGAAACATTCACCACACACATTTTTTAACCAGAAGAAAGAGGTAATGGATGAAAGGAAGTAATCCTTGTTTTTTATTTATTTATTTATTTATTTATTTTGCGGAAAATGGAATTTTTTATTATTTATTTTTTTCTTTTTTTAAATTATATTTTTGACAATCTTTACATAGTTAATTACGGTAAAAATTTTCAAGGGCTATAGGGAGGTGGGTAAGACTCTTATTTCCATACTGTTTCCTTCATGTATCTGAGGTAAAGGGGGATATTGAGGGAGAAGGCCCACCCAGTCTCCCACCCACCCCAAGTCCCGGATGTAGGGCATGCTCTGAGATACTTGCTTAAGTGGTTTTGATAGTTCACCAGTTATGAATCACTGCCAGTCTCGCCACTCCGAGCACAATGAGGTCGTTGAAGAATCCACTGATTGACATAGTCCATCATAGAGTCTCCATTTGCCCAGTATTTTGCTGCCAACATACAGCTGAGGTGGTTGATTGACTTGTTCTTTCTTCTGTCTTTTCTTGGCTAGGGTTCTGAGTCCGGCATTTCAATTGGGCAGATTCCCCCAAAGAAACTTTGAGGTATTCCCAGACCAGATTCTTGTGTGTTCCAGCAAGCACAGGACCCGGCACAGTCCATCACCACGATCAGCTGGTGGTTGCAATTGCTGGGTTGGTTCTGTTTTCAGTCCCAACTTCCACTGGAACCAATGGGTGTTGCAGTCCAGCCTGGTTCTGCCCAGCACATACTCGGCCCTCACATAAACCAGTTGGAGCTGCAGCCTAGTCAGAGCGACCCACAATAACCCCCACCAGGCCCGCCCCTTACCCTGGTTTGCCAGTATATGTAGCAGGCTAGTCCAGTCTATCCCACATCCTGTTTGGCTCTCGTCCATGTCAATGGGTATTGAAGCTTAGTTCCATCTAACCAGCTCAACTATCCAGCCCTCACGGATGTTGTTGAGTGCCTCTCTGTCTAGCCACCCCAGCCCCTGTCCTAGTGTTTGTGCCCTCCCGCGGGAGTAGTAACCCAAGAGGGAAGAGCCCATTGTTTCCCTCCCAGGTCTCTCTCAATCCTGGTTTATGCACTCTTCGGGTGGTTCTGTGGTTTAACTTGACAGAATTAGACCCCAGTGCCAGCCTCCGCTAGCCGATGCCGCAGCCAAGCCCAAACAACCCTCACCCACTCTAATTTATGCTTGCACCAGTAGGAATAATCTGCCCAGCCTGGCTTTTCCCTGATCTGGTCCACATGAGGCACACAGGTGTTGTAGCCCTGCTTAGTCTAGTCTGTCCCCATCCCAGCCCACGCTCTCCAGTGGGAGTAGCCATCCAGCGAGGGGACCACCCCTTTAATACCCCTGCCGGCTCTGCCCCCTCCCTTCCCGGTTCTCATGCATGCTGCTTGGGTGCTGCGGTCACATCCAGTACAGGCAAACTCACCTTGGCATTCCATATTGTACACTAGTTTTAGTCGCGACCCAACCTGGCTCGACCCACACTCTGTTCTGGTGTTCGAATTTGCCAGTGGATGACATGAACTGATTCAGCCTGGTCTGCCCCCAACCCATGCCAAATGTATGCCAGTGGAAAACTTTCCATGGCCTATTCTGGGCTGTTTCCTATCATGTGTCCTGCCAGAGGAGTTGCCCAGGTTCCTCCACCAGAACCCCTCCCAATGCCAGATTTTGCACACACCAGGGGGTCCATGAGCCAGCCCTACTCAGTTCACCTCCTGTCCTAGCAGGAATAGTGGATTTTTTTGGCTGGCTTTCAACCCATTCTGGTTCTGGCTGTTGGATGTTTCAGCCCAGCCATGGCTCATCCATACCCACATACAACTCACACATGGCTCAGTAGGGGTTGAGACCTAGCCTAGTCAGTCCCACGTCTACCCTGGTCCTCCAGAACACCAGACGGTGTTGGGGTCTGGCCTGGCTTGGTGCATCCAGTCCCAGTCCACATTAGTGCCAAGGGAGACTACAACTGTTTCCTGGTTAGAACGCAGCCCCCATTCCAGCACACGTGCTCCTTGGCGGGAACCTCAACCCAGTTACGGTGTCCCCTTAGCTCCCCAACCAGGCCTGTTCCCAACTATAGATCACGTGCATGCCAGTGGCTGCTCTGACTCAGCTTGGCTCAGTCCCTCACTTGTTCTGGCCTCTGCCTTGGACACTGTGGCTTAGTGTCCTTGACTCACGTAGACCAGTAAGTGCAAGAGCCTAACTCGGCCTGACCTGTGCTCCATCCTGGTTTCTAGTTTCGCTTGTAGGCTAAGGTTTGCTCAGTCCTGCCCAGTACATCCCGTTCCATTACCAATTTACACATTAGCCAGCTGTTGGGGCTACTTTGCTCAGCTTGTCCGACCCCCAGGTCTGGACCACATGTTCACCAGCGGGAGCTATGACTTGCCAGGGGAGTTTCCCAAGTCCTCCACTTGATCCCCTCCCAGACCCAGTTCTCATACATGCCAATGGGTTTTAGGCCAGTGCCCGGCGCAGTCTGGCCTTCCATTTGCCCTCGTATGAACTGGCGAATGTTGCAGCCCGGCCCACCCCACACCCTATTCAGGATGCACATTTGGGTGCTGCTGCCTTGACCAGTCCAGACTGTTGCGGGTTCCTTTACCTGTGATTGATGGCAGGCTCCTTGGTCACACCTAGCTTAGTCCATCACCACCCAAACTCTTGAGCTAACCAGTGGGGCCAGAATTTCCACAGGGTGTGGCCCACACATCCCCCACAGAATCTACCCCCGGATATGGTTCTCGAGTACTAGTTAATGTTATGGCCCTGCCTACTGTGACCCCTCTGCTGATCCATCATCCTGTCAGGTAATAGGATATCCTGCTGGACAAGCCCCGACCCTTAGCTTTTGCATGAACTGGTGTTCGGTGCTCAGCATTGTTAAGTGATTGTAAGAGCTTGTTAAGAGCTTGTAAAGCTCTTCAAAGGAAGAGTTACTGTCATTGGGAATCTTTAGGATTGACTCAGATCCCAGAAGCACAGTGGGATCAACCTGGAGCTACCTAAGCAGCGATTCAAAGAACCAAAACCCCAGAGCTCCCAAAGTAATCCTTGTTCTACAGGGACTGGATCGGGAGATCATTTGGGGATCTTGAACTTTAGAGGTTCCAATTTACCTGCCAGAAGTGGCAGTTGATGAGGACAGTTAAGCCATAACCTCCCTATTTCCTTCCTCTAATTAATTACAGAACCCAATACATCCTTTTTATCCAAACAAAAAAAAAATTGCTTAAACACCTAATTAGAAGTGGCCTTTGTCACGGTGGGGGAAAGGCTGGTGTATATGTCCAACTAATTGGTCTAGGTTTGTACTGGAGAAGATTTCTGTATTCAGTAGTTTCTGGAAATCAGTAGATTTCCTACCATTTCACACTGTTCCACAGAGTCTTTAAAAACATTTACACTCTGGGACTGGCACTTTGGCATAACTGGCTAATCCTCCACCTCCAAGCGCTGGCATTCCATATGAGCACCTATCTGCTCCCCAGCTGCTCCACTTTCCATCTTTCTCTGCTTATGGCCTCAGAAAGCAGTTGAGGATGTCCCAAGTCCTTGGGACCCTCATCCACATGGGAGACTCTAAAAGCTCCTGCCTTTGGATCGGTTCAGCTCACCTAAGCTCTGGTCCTTGCGGCCATCTGGGGAGTGAACCAATGGATGGAAGATCTTTCTGTTTCTCTCTGTAAATCTGCCTTTCCAAAGATAAAAAAAACCTTTAAAAAATATTTATACTCTGTCACCCAGTAGTTTCACTTCTGGGAGGCTGTGCTAAGAAAAGAGAAATCTGAATTAAGATTTATGTGCAGATGTCATGACTGTCTGATTTTTTTTAAGTTAAAGATAATTAGAAAAAAAAAACCTAAACTGCCCAAAATTAGTGGAGTGATTTAGATGTACGATAGCCATTTGTTGTGCATGTTCTATAATGTATAGGTATATAATATCATGTTTTTCAAAAAGTCAGGACATGGAAATATGACACTGAGTGGAAAACCAGGCTAAGAGCCACATGCCTAGTTTGATACAAATTTTGTTTAAGACAGCAGATGTATGAAGAGAAAAATGACTAGCAAGAAATTCTGAAAAGTTCTCTGTTACCTCTGAATAGTGAAATTACAAGAAATCGCTTTCTATTTTTTAGTATTTTTTAGATTCATCGAATGAGTGTGTATTGTTAACATTTGCACAAATTAGCACAAAAAACTAAATTCTATTTTATCAGCAAATAAATGGGTGAATGTTTAATAAATCACACTGTATTCACCCTGCACTATGTGCTTAGGACTACTCAGGACCCACCTACTTTCTTCATTTCTCTTTCTCTTTCCCTCCCTCATTCCTACATCTCTCTCTCTCTCTCTCTCTCTCTCTCTCTCTCTCTCTCTCTCTCTCTCTGACACACACACACACACACACACATCCACCCATCTATTTTCAGTCTTCCTTACCTAAGTAGATTTCAAGTAATCTGTCAAATCTCTCAAAGGAATTCGTACTTGTGTTTCATGGCATGATTAAAGTTTATTGATGCCAGCAGGTGGACATGGAGTTTTCCAGATCCAGTTCTACCCATGTTCCTAAAATTATACCGGTAGGGGGCTGTCTACACTATCCATTGCTTGGAAGGAGCGGCTAGCTTTCTGGGAAACTAATCCACCTGGGAAGATAAAAGGAACTCTTCCTGGGGGTGGGGAGGGGATGGAAACCTAGAGGCCAGGCAGAATAAAGAAGAGGGGTGAAGTCAGCAACTGTGTTTATTAAAGAGGATTCTATGGCAAGAGGTTTCGTTTCATTTGTTTGCTTTTTTTTTAATGTGTTACTGTATAAACTAAATACAGTTCAATAAACCTGTAGGAAGTTCTATTGAATTTGAAAGGCACCTAAGTCCATGTCCATATCTATCTTCCTAGTCTACTCGGGAACCTAGAATCATGCTATAATGAGGTTGTTCTATAAAGACTGTCCTCCCTTAACAAAACATCCAATAATTACAAAAGTCAATTAGACACATAATTTTAAACAATATAGGATCGAGATGCCAGGTAGGAGACCTGCGTCCCACATCAAGTGGTTCTGCCCCCTATCCCAGCCTCCCGATAGTGTGTACTCTGGGACAGCAGGTAATGGTTCTAGCAGCTGATTTCCTGCCACTGATGGGAGAACCAGACTGAGTTCCTGGTTCAAGGGGATTTGGGGTATGAAGGATTGGATAGAAGTGCGCTCTCTCTCTCACACTGCTTCTCCCAAATAAATGAAACAACCATTTTTGTTTAAAGTAAAAGTTCCCTCTACAATCTCACTCATTCAATAAAGCCTCTATGAAAGTCTGATATATGTGTTCTCAGACTTTTCCTATGCAGATATGCACAGAGAAAGATACCCACATAAATAAAAATAAAAATGAAACAAACCATAAATACTATTCTGAAATTTAAGGGCATATTTTTTCCTGTCAGTATACAAGGGTACTTCAAAAAGTTTGTGAAGGGCCCGGCGGCGTGGCCTAGCAGCTAAAGTCCTCGCCTTGAAAGCCCCAGGATCCCATATGGGCGCCGGTTCTAATCCCGGCAGCTCCACTTCCCATCCAGCTCCCTGCTTGTGGCCTGGGAAGGCAGTTGAGGACGGCCCAATGCATTGGGACCCTGCACCCGCGTGGGAGACCCGGAAAGAGGTTCCTGGTTCCCGGCATCGGATTGGCGCACACCGGGCCCGTTGCGGCTCACTTGGGGAGTGAGTCGTCGGAGGGAGGATCTTCCTCTCTGTCTCTCCTCCTCTCTGTATATCTGACTTTGTAATAAAAATAAATCTTTAAAAAAAATGTTTGTGAAAACAGAATTAAAACTGAAGCTTGGTTTTAGTGGAAAAAAAAGGTTTTTTTTTTAATTCATACATATAAGAGTTGTTCGGAAAGTTCATGAAAAATGTGTATTATGAAAAGCCATGCATGGATTTCAAAACTTTTGGCAGTAACTAAAATCAACTTATCTTTTACTTCTATTTTTTTTTTCACAGACCGTTAGACGTGCCCTTGTACAGATTTACCTCGTTTTTTAGCTGCTGCATAACTTTCCATCTGTGTGTTTCAGATTTATTTAACCACCCCTCCATGGTTGAACATTTAATTAGTTCCACTTTTTCATATTTATAAGAAATGTTGCAATAAACATCCATGTATATGTACCATGGAATAAATTTAAGAGAAAATCTCTATTCCACCAGTTGTACATTACCTAACCATTTGCAATTAGCTCCCTGGACTCTGGAGAACAGTTTTTAATGGCTATGCCAAATGTTCTCTAGCGTCCTGAAAAGTTCAAGACATCATTTCCAATTAAATTGCAGTCTACTACACACTGCATTTTAAATTACATTATGCTTTAAGGATAGGGCAGCATCTTACATTATTGATACAGTATTACAATGTTCTATCTTAGTACTAATGTTCTGGACTTGAATGGGTACCACGTGCCAAGAGTAGGCAGTCCCAGGCTACTGGGTGCACATCACCAAGAGTGGCCCAATCCAAACATATGTCTATCCCTCTCCCAGTTAAATTGAGCATCTCTCCATCAGTTTTGGCAAGAAGGCCCCACTAGATTTAAGGCGTTTTAATTACCAACTATTGCTTTCCGGGAAGGGAAGAGGTGAACACTTACATTAATGTCTCTATTGGTGAAGAAGACCACTGGAAGCTGCCACAACAGACTAATCCTCCACCTCCAGACACTACCAATCCATATGGGTGCCGCTTCATGTCCTACCTGCCCCACTTCCAATCCAGCTCTCTGTTTGTGGCCTGGAATAGCAGCAGAGGATGGCCTGAGGCCTTGGGACCCTGCACCACTTGGGAGGCCAGGAAGACGCTCTTGGACCCAGCTTTGGATCAGATCAGCTTGGACCACTGCGGCCATTTGGGGAGTGAACCAGTAGATGAAAGACCTCTCTCTCTGTCTCCCCTTGCCTCTCTTTAAAACTCTGCCTTCAAATGAATAAAAACAAAAAAAAATTTTTAAGGCCAGGCTGCCTTCAGTCCCTCCTTTGTTCTGGCTGCTTTCTCTCCTTACCTAGGAGCTCATTGTCTCCAGCCCTCATTTGCAGAGCCTTTTTCTGACACCCTACTCAGAAGTGACCACCTTAGTGACTGCCTACATCCACATCCAAACATTATCTCTTTCTAGAACTCCCAGCTTCCAGTATCCATTGTTGTTAGAAGATCATTTTCTAACCCTCGGCCTTTGAACAAATTAATCCCTCTGAATCTCTGTTTTGACATCTGTAAAATGGGAATTACATTAATGTCTTCTTCACAGGGTTGAAGTAGAGATAAAAGGAGATAATGTCAGAATGTACATTGACAGGAAGAAAAAGTCCTCTGTGAGTATAAGATGTCACTATTATTTATTAAATATTTCTCCCAGATAAGCCTATTTTATTTGATTTATTTAAATGGAGAAATTTCTGGAGAGTACAATGTTTTCACTGAGAAGGCAGCTTATTGTAGTGAAAATGTGAAGCAGTGAGATAGGCCAGTGGGAAGGCCAGTATGAGAGATGGAAACCCATCCAGACCTTCAAATCTACACATGTAGTTATCACCAAGAAAGAAGGCTGAGCAGAGTACCCCAGCCAGAACTGTCAGAAAGATCTCTGCCTCCAAGGTACAAGGAAGGAGGGTTAGAAGGCAGCATGGTCAGCAGGCATGACTGTGGGCTGGCTTGAGGAACTGTCTTCCTTAGGAAGATAAGTTTTAGCAACTGTTTGGTGTATTTTTAAAGGTCAGAGAGGCTTTGGCTCTATAGGATGGAGTGGCTGTGACACCTGATTAATGTCTGTGCAGTGCTTTCCAGAATGAAATTTAATCAGCAGAATGATTGCAGCAAGCAGCTGCCTGGAGGAAAATGATCCTGTTCTAATGGTGGCTTGTTTGATGTGTTGGCATTGTAGTGGGGCACGTACAGTATTAGTCCAGCCCAGAGGGCCCCAACTAGGACACTGGATCAACTAGTAAGGAAATGCAGCAAGCAGCAGCAGCCCTTCTGTGGCTGTGTATGGTCATCATGACAGACTGCACTCCAAAGACCTTCACTGTCAGCCTTCCTCCTGCCTCCAGGGGCTTCCTTGTCAGATCTTTTAACCCACTCCTATCTTTGTTCATTCCCAGATCCAGTGAGATCCATCACTCTTAATGTCTATACCCCACCTAGGCTTTAAGGCTGACAGCCTCCTCCTCACAGACTTACATATACCTGCATACATCTATCCCCTCCTCTCGTAGACATTCTCAGGGCTTAAATGAAATGAAAAATGGCCTCTCCTTGTGAAACAATTGAAGTATCCTGTTCTAATTAACCCTTCTTGGCCTATTTTTTCCCATTAGAAACACCCAGGTTATTATGCTGACCTGCAAAGATCTATGAGACATACATGTGCTACTATTCAAAAGATAGCAGAAACTTTTCATCCATGCTAATTATACTGACCATCTTTCATAAGAATCTGCATTACGAGATGTTGTCCCAGCAATAGAGATAGATTAAATGACCTACTCACAATTTCTTTCTGGTCTTTGTGTCTTTGGTTTGAAAACAATCTTCATAACCCTTAAATTGGATTATTCTCTCACCAATGGCATGAAAAGGATGTAGTTGATCAAAATGATTGGTATCATGAACAGCATAGACCAACCAAATCAAGAACATTTGATCAGCTACAATTAACTGCTCATGGTTAATTAATTAGTTTAATGATATGGCAAATAAGTCTCTGGAATACAGCTTCCAATTTCTGCTATGTGTGCATTGACTTGTATAGCATTGGGTCATATTTACCAGATACTGACATCTCTTCCTTCTCTAACATTTTTTCTTTTTTTTAAAGATTTATTTTATTTTTATTGCAAAGTTAGATATACAGAGAGGAGGAGAGACAGAGAGGAAGATCCTCCGTCCGAGGACTCACCCCCCAAGTGAGCGCAATGCACGGTGCTGCACCAATCCGAAGCCAGGAGCCAGGAGCTTCCTCCAGGTCTCCCACGCGGGTGCAGTGTTCCAAGACCTTGGGCCGTCCTTGACTGCTTTCCCAGGCCACAAGCAGTGGAGCTGCTGGGATTAGAACCGGCACCCATATGGGATCCCGGGGCGTTCAAGGCGAGGACTTTAGCCCAAGCACGCTGGGCCCTTCTCTATTTGTAATCCCCAATGTCTCTTATTAGCTCTACCCTCGTATGATGTGCCATCAAGTTTGGCCTGTTTCTGGCAAATAATCTGTGAGGTTTCTGTCTGTAAAGATGATACAACAAAAGGAGCCTAACCAATTGGCAATTGAGTTTCACTTGCCAAGTCTGGTTAGAGATCTCTGATCATTGTGTCTAGCCTGGTTACCTCCACTGGCTGCTTGGGGGAAGCCATGCAACCCTTGTTTGTGACTATGTACCCCCTATCTGCCTTGGAAACATTTCTTTGTTAGATTTGTGAAGACCACCACTATGAGAAAAATAAGGATGGAATCCCATTTGCCTAATAGTCATTGTTCTCTGTCTCAGGTGGCATCCTTCTTTCCTGTGATGCTGTTTCCCTCACTGCTCTTGTATTTTCTCCTGATCCCCAAGCATACTGAGGTACAAAACCATGGCAATCCATGGCTCACACACTGATAATTTGAAAAAAGAGGGAATGGGTATTTTATACTTAATTGTTCTCACAATACACAGCTCCTCACTAATGCAGCTGGACTCTAACTAGCATTGCTTTAACAGCGTGCTAAAGGGTTAACTGTGTAATAACAGGGTTTGATGGATTCCATCTAGGCCATAAGCAAAACTTTCTTAGTGGATATGGACCTTGTCCCTGAAGTGATTGACTGGCTTTCCTTTGAAGAGAACACAGACTATGAGTCAGATACCAGAGCCCCTGTCCCCATAATCACCAAAACATCTGCATCCTGGGTGAATTAAGCAGAGACAGAAACTAAAAGCAATGATTTACCATGACTAGAAATGTAAATTTGTTATGATGGGATTTTTGCAGACAGAAAAAATGACTAGAAAAGAGAAATCTCACATAGGGGAAAGAATGAGTCTGTAGCAGAAATGTCAGCCCCTTGCTCTTCTAAACTACTGGCTATGCCTCCATAGCAACAAGGATCTCAGTCTTCAGGCTTACAGGAAAAATAAATTGAAACACAGATCCACAAGATGACACCATTAAAAATACACAATTTACTAAAGAATTTATACAGGAAAAAGATAAATCGAAGAGGTGGCCATTGTGGTATAGTGAGGTAAACTGTCACCTACGACAACCACATGCCACATCAGCTTCTTGCTAATCTATATGATGGGCGGCAGCAGGTGAAGATTCGAGTACTTTGACACCTCCCACCTATATGGGAGACCCAAATAGAGTTCTGGGCTCCTCCTGGCTTTACGCTGGTGCTGTTGTAGGCTTTGGGGGACTGAATCAGTGGATAGAATTAATCTCAATCTCTTAATCTCTCTTTCCTTTGCCCTTTCTATTCCTGTCACTTTTCCTTTCAAGTTGATGAAAATGAATAAATATTTTTTTTAATTCACAAAAACGTTCTTTTTTTAAAAGATTTATTCATTTTTATTACAAAGTCAGATATACAGAGAGGAGGAGAGACAAAGAGGAAGATCCTCCGTCCGATGATTCACTCCCCAAGTGACTGCAATGGCCGGTGCTGCGCCGATCCGAAGCCGGGAACCAGGAACCTCCTCCGGATCTCCCACACGGGTGCAGGGTCCCAAGGCTTTGGGCCGTCCTCAACTGCTTTCCCAGGCCACAAGCAGGGAGCTGGATGGGAAGTGGAGCTGCCGGGATTAGAACCGGCACCCATATGGGATCCCGGCACGCCCAAGGCAAGGACTTTAGCTGCTAGGTCATGCCCAAAAAAAGTTCTTAAAGGTGAAAATACACTAATTGCCTTTTGTACCTCCACAGTGTAGATTCTGGATTAAAGGCAATAGTTGCTGAAATGTAACAATTGGCAAAATTTCATGGAGTTAATCAATAGTAAAGCTCAAATTACAGTTATACCTAGGGATCCATTAAATTTAAACAAGGTACCCCTATAATTATTTTTTACGGTTGAGAACTATTTATTTGAGATGCCATTGCTGTACAGGCAGCAAAAGCACAAAGTAAGAAGAGCTTGATAAAATTAAAATCCTTTGTTTATCAAAAGACATTATCAGTAGCATGAAAGGGCACTCCACAGGAGAAAATATTTGTAAATCATGTCACATTAGAGATTAATATCCAGAATAAAATCTTCTATAAATTTTTATTAATATGAAAGTTAGTTGTACTTTGTCTTCATGGCCCAAAGGATACAGTACTTTTGTCAGGTTTTGCCACTGCACAGAATCTTTGCAAGCACAATTCTATTTATCTTTAACGACACAGGTATGATATTGTATTAATATTTTTTCTCAAAAGAGATTAATTTAACACCTTTACTAGGAGACATATAAATAGAAAGCAGCTTTTAAAAATGGCACAAACCAGGACCCAGTGTGATAGGCTAGTGGCTAAAGTTCTCGCCTTGCATGTGCTGGGATCCCACAGGGGAGCTGGTTCATGTCCTGGTTGCTCCACTTCCCATCCAGCTCCCTGCTTGTGCCTGAGAAAGCAGTTGAGGACGGCCCAAAGCCTTGGGACCCTGCACCCATGTGGGAGACCTAGAAGCTCCTGGCTTTGGATTCACTTACCTCTGGCTGTTGTGGCCACTTCCAAGTGAACCAGAGGATGGAAGTTCTTTCTCTCTGTCTCTCTCTGTAAATCTGCCTTTCCAACAAAAATGAATAACTCTTTCAAAAAAGTAATTAATGTTCCCTGGAGGTTATGTGTTTCTAATGCCACACACAGGTCTCTCAAATAGCCTTTATAGGCTATACATGCGAATACGTCTCAAGTTTTTGTTGCGTGATGAGCACTTCACACTATATGCCCCATTCTATGGCGTGCCAATTTTGTTTCCTAAAAAGACACTTATAAAACCCCAAAGTCTTGGTCATTATCAAGGTTTAAACTGATGTCAAGATATTAAAGACTCAGTGGTAATGAAAATTCTAAAATTAAGTGCTACCTTGACATCTGGAAAAATCAAGAGAGCTTCAGATAGCCTAACCACAACTTCCCCTCCCCTCTTTGCTCTTGCAGATAAGCTTCCCTAGCAAGACTTTGATCTCAGACTTCCAAGCCTCCAGAACACTGATAGATTTCGGTCCTTTGTGAGTTTTCCAGTCTCAGGTGTTCTGTTACAGTAGTAAAATAGGCTAAGACACTGATCTTGAAGAATAAATTCATTCTTTCTCCATTAGTTGTGATGTTAGCTATCAGGTATTTGTAGTTGCCTTCATCAAGTTGAAGAAGTTCTCTAAGTTTTTATTTATTCATATGAAACACAGAGAAACAGAAAGAGAAATAAAGAGAGAGAGAGAGAGAGAGAGAGAGAGAGAGAGAGAGAGAGATTCCATCTGCTGTTTCACTCCTGAAATTCTTGTAACAACCAAGATTGGGTCAGGCAAAAGCCAAAAGACAGGACCTCTTAGGCAGTCTCCCACAGGGTGGCAGGGCCCAAGTATGAGTATTATCATGTACTGATTTTAAGGTACATTAGAAGGAACTTAGATCAGAAGCAAAGGTGGAATTAGAACTTCAGCATTCGAGGCCCAGCACAATGGCTTAATGGCTAAATCTTCACCTTGCAAGCACTGGGATCCCATATGGATGCCAGTTCATATCCCAGATGCTCCACTTCTCATTCAGCTCCCTACTTGTGATGTGGGAAGGCGGTAGAGGATGTCCTGGAGCCTTGGGACCCTGCACCCATGGGAGAGACCAGAAGGAGGCTCCTGGCTTCAGATCAGCTCAGCTCCCACTGTTGCAGCCATTTGGATAAGGAACCAGCGGATGGAAGATCTTTCTGTCTCTCCTTCTTTCCGTAAATCTGATCTGCCTTTTCCAATAAAAATAAATAAATCTTTTTTTATATAAAGAGCTCCAAGATTCTGATATGGCATGCCAAGTCCCAGGTTGCAGTGTAATCTACTGCACCAGAACACTGACCCCTCTTTTCTTTGTTGCCTGGGAAATTTTATAGGAGTGGAAAGGGGATTTTGATAAATATTTTTCCTGCATTTAGTCTGTTAATATGGACAATCATAATGACTGAACTTCAAATCTTTTTTTAAGATTTATTTATTTTTATTGGGAAGTTATATATACAGAGAGGAGGAGAGAGAGAGAGAAACATCTTCCATCCACTGATTCACTCCCCAAGGGGCCACAATGGCCAGATCTGAGCCAATCCAAAGCCAGGAACCCGGAACCTCTTCCAGGTATCCCATGTGGGTACAGTGCTTTCCTAGACCACAAGCAGGGAACTGGAAGGAAAGCAGGGTCACCAGGATAGTAATCAGTGCCCATCTTAGGTCCCAGTGCATGCAAGGCGAGGACATTAGCCACTAGGCTACTGCGTTGGGCCCCTGATTTTCAAATCTTAAGACAATGTTGCTTCTTAGGATTCACTCTAATTTTGTGGTGATATATTGTCCTTTTTGTATACTGCTGTACTCTGCTTTTAAAAGTTTGCATCAATGCTTTGTTTCCCTGGTCCTGAAGTATATTTGTCCATACTTATCTTTTCATGTGGTTTCTTTATTTGATTAAGATATTAAGAGTACTGCTGGAATAGAATTGGGAAGTTACCTGGAATACAGTATAGGAACAAGGACATGACAAATGTCAAAAAAAAGTTAAGTAAAAGTTATTGAAGTCTAACATACTGATACATTTTATTAGGATCTTAAAGGAATTATGGAATTGGGCCCGGTGCGATAGCGTAGTGGTTAAAGTTCTCGCCTTGCACGCGCCGGGATCCCATATGGACGCCGATTCTAATCCCGGCAGCTCCACTTCCCATCCAGCTCCCTGCTTGTGGCCTTTGAAAGCAGTTGAGGACAGCCCAAGGTCTTGGGACCCTGCACCTGTGTGGGAGACCTGGAGGAAGCTCCTGGCTCTTGGCTTCAGATTGGCTCAACTTCGGCCGTTGCGGCCGCTTGGGGAGTGAATCATCGGACGGAAGATCTTCCTCTCTGTCTCTTCTCCTCTCTGTATATCTGCCTTTCCAATAAAAATAAATAAATCTTTTTAAAAAAAGAATTAAGGAATTAAGGAATACCTTCCTCTTTTGTCTCTTTCAAAGAAATAAAACTTAAAAAAAAAAACCACTATCCACATGGCAGGTGGCACCAGCATCCCATATGGGCACCGGTTCTAATCCTGGTGGCCCCACTTCCCATCCAGCTCCCTGGTGATCACCTGGGAAAACAATGGAGGATGGTCCAAAACTTTGTGCCCCTGCACCTGCATGCAACTCCTGACTCCTGGCTTCAGACCAGCCCAGCTCTGGCTGTTGCTGCCATGTGGGGAGTGAACCAGCAGCTGGAAGATCTCTGTCTCTGTGTGTGTCTCTCCTTCTCTCTCTATAATTCTGACTTTAGAGTAAAATTAACAACAACAAAAGAAACAGAAAAACAGTCCTGAAACCATTTAATATCCATGGAGACTTGCTTTGTGACAGATCTGACACTGAAGAGGGAGTGTTCCTTACAAGATCCAGAAATGGATGCTGCAGTTATAAAAGCAAAAAACTGGGTCCAGCGCAATGGCTCAGTGGCTAAAACATTGCCTTGCATGCACCAGGATCCCATATGAGTGCCAATGCATGTCCCGGCTGCTCCACTTCCCATTCTGCTTCTTGCTTTTGGACTGGGAAAGCAATAGAGGACAGCCCAAAGCCTTGGGACCCAGAAGAAACTCCTGGCTTTTGGCTTCACATTGGCTCACTTCTGGCCATTGTGACCACTTAGGGAGTGAAACGAAGGCTGGAAGATCTTTTCTTTTGTCTCTCCTTCTATCTGTAAATCTACCTTTCCAATAAAAAATAAATATTAAAAAAAGAAAAATGCGAGTTTACAGTGAGAGAGATGAGCATCATTTGTGAAAGATAAAGAAGGAAGCAAGACATGTATGTATGCCCCATATTTGTTTAATGTTCTGGAGTCAGTTTTAGGTAGATTGTGAATCTAAATTGAATGACAAAATTATGCTTTTAAAATATAAATAATTATGTTCACAACCTTGGGACAGTGAAGAACTTTTAAGTACTATACATAAAACCGTTAATCATAAAGGAATAAATGTATGACTTTGAACACATCAAAATTTACTAATCAGTTAATCAAAAGGGAATGAAAAAGTCAGAAAGTCAGCAAAGAAAGATTTGGTAAATGATTTGAAAATTAGTAAAGTGGAAAAGTCATAAAGAGTTATTTTACCAAAGTGGAAATCTATATGACCAATAACATGAATATAAGTTGATCAGAAAGATATAAATGAAAGCATTACAATATATCATCACATATTCACCAGAATGACTAATTATAAAAAAATCCTTACAAGTAAAACTGTAGACAGAGATACGGAGCTAAAGAAACTGTGACATTGTGCTAGTGAAGATGTATTTTAATGTTGCCACTTTAAAAGATCCGCTCTATCCAGTGAATTTGAACAAAATGCATTTTCTATGACCCACAAATTCCACTTCTAAGTATATGCCCAACCGAAGTGTGTGAATATGTTCATCAAAAAACACGAACAAAAATTTCTTTTTAAAGATTTTATTATTTTTATTGGAAAGTCAGAAATACAGAGAGGAGGAGAGACAGAGGGAGATCTTCTGTCTGTTAATTCACTCCCCAAGCTGTACCGATCCAAAGCCAGGAGCCAGGAGCTTCCTCCAGATTTCCCATGCAGGTGCAGGGTCCCAAAGCTTTGGGCTGTCCTCAACTGCATTCCCAGGCCACAAGCAGGGAGCTGGATGGGAAACGGGGCCGCCGGGACATGAGTCATCGCCCATATGGGATCCCGGCGTGTGCAAGGCAAGGACTTCAGCCGCTAGACTTCTGCGCTGGGTCCACACACCCAAAATTTTTTTATCGGCATTGTTTTAGTAGCCCTTGAATTGAAATCACCCAAAATGTTGATCAGTAACAGAAAACTTATGCTGGTGTGGAATACTTCACAGCAATGAAAATGAGCTAAAACTACACACACTGACAAAAAAGAACCTTACAAACATTACTGATGGAAACAAATCATGTGCAAGATATTACGTACTGTATGACAAGCATATAAAGCTGAGTGCTGAGCAAAATTAAGTTATGTTGTTTAGAGATTCATAAGTAAGTGATGGAATAAGCATAAACAAAAACATGATTAATACAGATTATAAATACTAGTTTTTAGAAAAAGTGGTGGTAGGATTTATCAGGCAGACATATGGGAGGAATTTTTTTATTTTGTCCAATTTTTTTCTCATGGAAACTTGCACAGAAACATATACAATGGGCTGGTGCAGTGCAGGAGTGGGCCAACCCTCCGCCTATGGTGTTGTCATCCCACATGGATGCCAGTTCAAGTCCTGGCTGTTCCACTTGTGATCTATCTCCCTATTAATGGCCTGGGAAAGCAGTGGAGGATGGTCCAAGACCTTGGGCCCCTGCACCGTCATAACAGACCTAGAAGAAGCCCCTCATTCCCAGCTTCAGGTAGGCTCAGTTCTGGCCATTGCACTCATTTGGGAAGTGGATCAGCTGCTGGAAGATTTCTTTCTGTGTGTGTGTGTGTGTGTGTGTGTGTGTGTGTGTGTGTGTGTGTGTCTGTCTTTCTACCTCTCTGTGTGTAAATCTTTCAAGTAAAATAGATTTCTCAAAAAAGATACACACAAAAAAATAGTGCCACCAACACTTGCATATCATCAGTTAAATGTGACAATTGCAGCATTTTGTCAATTTCTTTATATTTCTACATGTATGTATAGGTATTTTAACAGCTTTACTGAGATGTGTAATTCACATCCCATAAAATTCATTCATTTAAAGCATGAAATTCTGTGTTTTTTTTATACAGTCACAAATATGTACAACTGTCATCATATCCATTTTTAGAAACATTCTCATATCTCCAAAATAAACCCCATACTTTTGCCATTGTCTATACATACAATGTCAGGATATACTTAAATAGCAGAATGATGGACTGTTTATGAAGGACTATACTATTGTAATGATATAGAGGAAAGCAGTGAGAGGATGTGGGCTTGGGGAGGGGAGAAGGGAAATCATAGCCTATGGAACTGTATCATAAAATAGCAAAAAAAAATAAATTTAATTTTGAAAAGATTTTTCTAAAACATGCTTTTAGCTATCAAGCCCCTATGTCACTTTCATCCCAGCCCTATGGAAGCACCAAATTACTTTCTGTCTCTGTAGAATTGCCTAGTCTGGACACTTCATAAATCTAATCAAATAACACATGATTTTTTTATAGGCCTTTTTCACTTTACGTTGTAGTTTCACGGTTAATGCACATTATGGTAGGTATCATCAGGACCTGTGTTAGTCTCCCCAGACTGCCAGAAGAAAGTACTACAGATTGGGTGACTTAAATAATATAACTTTATATTCTTAGAGTTCAGGAAACTCACCGTTGAAGATCAAGATATCATCAGAGTTGATAAGTGGTGAGAGCTCCCTCTCTGAATGACTGAGAGCCCGTTCTCACTGCGTTCTCACGGGCTGTTTCCTATGTGTACCTGCAGAGAGAGAAAATTATGCTGGGTCTTTCTCTTCTAATAAGGATGCCAAATTAATCATATTAACCACCTCTGATGACTTCATTTAGCACTAATGATCTTTTTTTAAAAAATTATATACTTTTATTGGAAAGGCAGATTTACAGAAGGAAAATAAGAGAGAAGGAGACAGAGAGGGAAGGATCCTCCATCCATTGGTTCACTCCTCAAGTGGCTGCAATGGCCGGAGCTCAGCCAATCCGGAGGCCGGGAGCCAGGAGATTCTTTCAGGCCTCCCATGTGGGTGCAGGGTCCCAAGACTTTGGGCCATCCTCAACTGCATTCCCAGGCCATAAGCAGGGAGCTGGATGGGAAGTGGAGCAGCCGGGACATGAACCAGCGCCCATAAGGGATCCTGGTGTCTGCAAGGGGGAGGATTAGCCGACTGAGCTATTATGCCAGGACTGTGAGTGCCATCTTATTATGGTTAAAATTTACTTTGCCCTGGTGACCCATGTTGTTAGGTGTCTTTCCATGTGCCTATTGACTAACTGCATTTTTGCTCTGGAAAAACAGAATTTAAAAAAAGATTCGTTTATTTTCATTGGAAAGGAAGATTTATGAAGAAAAGGAAAAGGAAAGATCTTCCATCTACTGATTTACTGCCTACTGGCTTCAGTGGCTCCAGCTGAGTTGATCTGAAGCTAGGAGCCAGTAGCATTTTTCCAGGTCTCTCACACAGGTGCAGGGTCCCAAGGCTTTGGGCCATCTTCTACTGCTTTCCCAGGCCACAAGCAGGGAGCTGGATGGGAACTGGAGCAGCTGGGACACAAACTGGAGACTGCATGGGATCCCGGAGCTTGGGGGTGGAGGATTGGACCATGGAGCCATGGTGCCGGCCCTGGAAAAATTGACATTTTATGTCATTTTTCAAATTTTTAACATCTATTCTTTTTTCCAAATAAATATATTTATCTTCTTTAAAAAAAAGATTTATCTTATCTTTTATTGGAAAGTCAGATATACAGAGGGGAAAGACAATGAAGAAGATCTTCTATCTAATGATTCACTCCCCAAGCAGCTGCAACAAAACCAGAGCTGAGCCAATCTGAAGTCAGGAGCCAGGAGCCTCCTCCAGGTCTCCCACACGGGTGCAGGGTCCCAAGATATTGGGCCATCCTCGACTGCTTTCCCAGGCCACAAGCAAGGAGCTGGATGGGAAGCGGGGTCACCGGGATTAGAACCAGCACCGATACAAGATCCAGGCATGTGCAAGGCAAGAACTTTAGCCGCTAGGCTATCTTGGCGGGCCCTCAAAGTATTTTTAAAAATTTACCTTGTGGACCTGGCATGGTAGCCTGGTGGATAAAGTCCTTGCCTTGCATGTTCCGTGATCCCATATGGACCTCAGTTTTAATCCCAGTGACCCCGCTTCGCATCAAGCTCCCTGCTTGTGGCCTGGGACAGCAGTCAAGGATAGCCCAAAGCCTTGGGACCCTGCTCCTACATGGGAGACCCAGAAGAGGTTCCACGCTCCTGGCTTCGGATCAGTTCAGCTCCAGTCATTGCAGCCTCTTGGGGAGTGAATCTGTGGATGGAAGATCCTCCTCTCTCTCTTCCTCTCTGTATATCTGACTTTCCAATAAAAATACAATAAATCTTTAAGAAAATCTACCTTGTAATTTAGTCATTGATACATTTGGTTATTTAGGAATGTATTATTTAATTTCGACATATTTGTGAACTTCTGGATTTCTGTTATTAATTTCTACATTTACTATGTTGTGGTTACAGAGAACATTTAATATTATTTCTATACTTTTAAATGTATTAAGATTGAATATATGGCCTAACATGATCTGTCAACAAAGAATGTTCCAGACCTTCCACAATAGCTCAACTGGCTAATCCTTCACCTCCAGTGCCAGGATTCCATATGGGCACCGGTTCTTTTTTTTTTTAAGATTTATTTATTTTTATTGGAAAACTGATATACAGAGAGGAGGAGAGACAGAGAGGAAGATCCTCCATCCGATGTTTCACTCCCCAAGTGAGCCGCAATGGGCCGGTGCTGCGTCGATCCAAAGCCGGGAACCAGGAACCTCTTCCAGGTCTCCCACGCAGGTGCAGGGTCCCAAAGCTTTGGGCCAGCCTCGACTGCTTTCCCAGGCCACAAGCAGGGAGCTGGATGGGAAGTGGAGCTGCCGGGATTAGAACCGGTGCCCATATGGGATCCCGGGGCGTTCAAGGCTAGGTCACGCCACTGGGCCCAACAGGCACCGATTCTAATCCTGGCAACTCTACATCCCATCCAGCTCTCCACTTGTGACCAGTGAAAGAAATCGAAGATGACCCAAAGCCTTGCAACCCTGCACCCACGAGGGAGACCCAGAAGAAGCACCTGGCTCCTGGTTTTGGAATACTTCAGCTCCTGCCGTTGTGGTCACTGGTGAGTGAACCAGTGGATGGAAGATGTTTCTCTCTGTCTCTTCTCTCCGTAAATCTGCCTTTCCAATAAAAATAAACAAATCTTATATTTTAAAAAGTGTTCCATTTACATATAAGAATGTATATTTTTGATGCGTGGGATGGAATGTTATATACATGTTTTAGGCTTAGTTCCTTTACAGTGTTTTTCTTTTTCTTTTTTTTTTTTAAAGATTTATTCATTTTATTACAGCCAGATATACACAGAGGAGGAGAGACAGAGAGGAAGATCTTCCTTCCGATGTTTCCCTCCCCAAGTGAGCTACAACGGGCCGGTGCGCACCGATCCGAAGCCGGGAACCTGGAACCTCTTCCAGGTCTCCCACGCGGGTGCAGGGTCCCAATGCATTGGGCCATCCTCAACTGCCTTCCCAGGCCACAAGCAGGGAGCTGGATGGGAAGTGGAGCTGCCAGGATTAGAACCGGCGCCCATATGGGATCCCGGGGCTTTCAAGGCGAGGACTTCAGCTGCTAGGCCACACCGCCGGGCCCTTTTACAGTGTTTTTCAAGTCTTCCATTTTCTTTATCTTTTATTCTAGTTCCATGTACTGTTCAAGGTAAAGTATTAAAGTCCACTTTATTATCATTAATTTACACATTTCTCTCTTTAGTTGTGTCAGTTTTGCTTCATACATTTTAATACTGTTTTTATGTACATATATATTTAAAATATTTTATCATCCTTATGATTGGTCCTTTATTATTATAAAATGTCTCACAATATTTTTTGTCTTAAAGTCTATTTTGTCTGAAGTTGTTAGAGCGTTCTTGCACTTACCATGTTTGCATGATAAAATACTTTCCTTCTAATTACTTTCAATCTATTTATATCTTTGGAAATAAAGTGTGTTTTAAAAATAGCATAGATTGGATTTTTAAAATCCATTTTTAGCACTCCCTATTGAACGGATTGTTTAATATATTCACAATTAATGTCATTATTGATGTAGCTGGATTTAGGCCTGGCATTCTAATTTTTGTTTTACATAAATGTCTTACATATTTTTATCTCTATATCCACCCTTTATTGATTTTTGCATTAAGTAAAAATTTTAAATATGGCATTTTAGCATTCTCATGAACTTTTTTAGTTATTATCTTAGAAGCATTCTAGAGCTTATTATAAACATCTTATCTGGGCCCGTGTCGGTGGCCTAGCAGCTAAAGTCATTGCCCTGAACGTGCCAGGATCCCATATGGACGCCGGTTCTAATCCTGGCAGCCCCGTTTCCCATCCAGCTCCCTGCTTGTGGCCCGGGGAACGCAGTCCTGCACCCAGGCGGGAAACCCAGAAGAAGTTCCTGTCTCCTGGCTTTGGATTGGCTCAACTTCGGCCGTTGCAGTCTCTTGGGGAGTGAGTCATGAGATGGAAGATGTTCCTCCCTGTCTCTCCTCCTCTCTGTAAATCTGAGTTTGCAATAAAAAAAATAAATCTTTTTTATTATTAAATTTATTCATTAATTACATTGCGTTGTAATTTCATAGGAACTGGGATTTTCCCCACATTTCCCCACACCCTCCCCCCATGGTGGGTTCCTCCACCTGGTTGCATAACCATAGTTCAAGTTCAGTTGAGATTCCCTCTTTGCAAGCATATGCCAAGCATAGAGTCCAACATCTTATAGTTCAGTCAAGTTCAACGGCTTCTTAGGTAGACCCTCTCTGGTCTGAGGGCAGAGCCAGCAGAGTATCATCCCAATCAAATAAAAGCACTAACATACCATCAGCAACAATTAACATCGTTATGGAATTAATTGACATAGTATTGAGCAGCCAATATGTTAAAAATAAATGCGATTTCTTAACCACATTCTGTGACCACCCCATTCACATTTCAATTTTAGTTTATATACGACATATGACATAACATCCATAACATAACATGTTAGGCATAACATCATATCATCTTAAATTAAGGCAAACATGTGGTATCTAACCCTTTGGGATTGGCTCATTTCCCTTAGCATTAGGAAACCAAAATAAATAAATCTTTTTAAAAATCTTATCATTTTAAGAGTTATTAACTTATTTCCAGTGAAATAGAGATATAGTATTCCTCTAAGTTGTATTTAGTTTTCTACTTTTTATAATTTTATATAGGTAATGGTTAAGGACATTACAAACCTAACAATACATTGTGATATATATTCATTACTTTAGGTAATTTTTCAACCATAGCAGAAGCTGAAAGAGAAGAGTAAGTATATATTTCAGCTTTTATTACATTGTTCTTTTTATCATTTCTGATTTTGTTTATTTATTCCCGTATATTTGGCTATCTAAAGTAATTTCCATAGCCTCAAAAATCTTTGCTCGTACTCATCTACTTTATGCTTTTTATCAGTGACTGTATTACTGTATATCATAGATATCATAGCCCCCCAAACTATATAGACATTGTTTTATAAAATTTCTTTTTAAATCAGTTATAGGGAAAAAAAAAGAAAGAAATTTGGGGTTGGGGAAATGGCAGGGAGCCCGTGGGGGCCTGTGGATGAGGGCTAGGAGATGGGGTGGCTAAGGATGTAGCACCAGTGGGCATATGGGGACCTGGGAGCTCACCTCTAGGCAAGTGGAGCGAACCTGGAGATTTCCTCATGTGCTTGGTCCTGGGTGAAGGGAGAGCCTCAGGTCAGCACGCTGCTCTAAGGTACTGATGGACTAGGCCTGGAGACTTCAAGGGGCCTGGAGCTTAAATGTGTGGAGGGGTAAGGCACCAGACCAGCACATGTGCCAGGAGCTTGGGACCCTAGTGGGCAGCAGAGCACCAGACCAGCACACCACCCACTGGGCTTCCGAAAACTGGGCTGGAGAACCCATGCACTCCTAGACACAAGGATTGTGGATTGATTAGCAAAAGGAGCAAGGGGATATGGAGTAGGGATGACCGCCATAGGAGTATCATGCTGAGGAATGAATCCTGAGGGATTTCCAACAACAAGGCCACTGTAAGTACAGTGTAAGCGAGGGGACTGAGATCTTGTGGTTTGGACAGGAGAGACCAGAAGACCTTTATGGGTCAGATCGATGCCCCAGCCCACATGGAAGACCCGAGCTAGGCTTGCTAGCATTGAACATTGCTGACCACCACATGCCAGCCCCCACACAAGCTAGGGCTCGCGGCCTACCTGGCAGGGTTAGATCCAAGTACCTGGCAGTAAGTGTCAGATCAGGAGACAGGTCACATTAGGCTGGGCCATGACACCAACCAACCAACCAGCACACAGAGAACCAGGTCCAGGGCTGGATTCTGTGGGGGATATGTGGGCCAAGCCCTATGGAATTATAAGCACCACTGGCTAGCTTAATAGTTGGGATGGTGATGGACTCAGCTAGGCATAACCATGGAATTCACCAACACTCATGGGTACTAAGGCTGGGAACAGGCAGGGCAGGTCCAGACTGTAGCAGCCACATGAGCACCCTAAAACAATGTGTGGGGCAGGCCAGGCCACAACATATACCAGCCCATACAAAGGCCAGGATGGGTGGGGCAGGCCATGTAGCACCCATTGGCATGCATGAGATCTGTGTCTGGAAGTAGACCAAGCGGGGGAACTTGGGAAACTCCCCTAGTGGGTCATAGCTCCCACAGATGAGCACATGATCCAGGACTGGGTGTTGGGCAGGCCAGGCAAGGTTCCTCTATCTGCTGGCAAGTGTGGGAGTTAGTTTTGGAAGGGGGCTGACTGGGTAGGGCTGAGCAAACCTTAGCCCACTGGCAAGTGCAGAAACCAGGATGGAGCACTGGTTATGCTGGGCTGGCACACCTACTGGTTTGCATGAACCAGGGATGGGAACAGACTGAGAAGGCCAGGTTGCAGCACCCACCAATGAGAGTTAGGCCTGGGGGCTAGCTGGGCCAGGCCAGGCTGCAGCATCCAAAGGCAAAGGCAAAGACAGGTGAGGGGCTATGCCAAGCTGGGTCAGAACAGCCACTGGCTTGTATGAGATCTGTGGCTGGGAAAAGGCCTGGTTAGAGAGCTAAAGGGATGCCCTAACTGGGTTGTGGTTTCCACTGGTAAGTACGGGGTCTGGAACGGGGGCTGCAATCTGGTCTGGACATGGCTACAGTGTTCCTTGGCACTGATATGGACTGGGTCTGGGGTGTGTCAGACTGGACTAGACTACAGCACCCACTGGTACTTGTGAAAACTAGGGTGGGTGTCAGACAGGCTAGGCTAGGTCACTGCCCCTGCTGAGCCATGCTTGAGCTGTGTCTGGGTGTGGATCAGGCTTGGCTGGGCTGTAGCACTCAACTGTAAGAACCAGAATGGGTTAGAGCCGGTCAGCAAAGGCCACTGTTCCTACTAGGACAGTAGGTGGCTAGTCTGTGGACCCACTGGTGGATGCGAGATCTGGCATTGGGAGAGGTTTGATGGAAGAGCTTGGGCAACTCCTCGGTTAGGACACAGTACCTGCAGGTAAGTACACGAACCAAGAAAGGGAGCAGCCCAGACCAGGTCAGGTTATAGTATCGACCTGCATACTTTTGGCTCAGGTCTGTGACGAGCCAGGCTGGGCCAGTTCATATCACCCACTGGCAAATCCGAGAACCAGAATGGTGTGTGGGTCATGCCAGATCGGGCCATAATACCAGTCAGTTCATATTAGGGCCGGGATTGGGGGCTGGCTGGGCTGGCTAGGCTGTAGCCCCCACCAGTGTGAGCTGGACCTGGGTGTGGGCTGGGCCAGGCCAGGCTACAGCACCCACTGGCAAATGCCAAGGTGAGGCGGGTCATGCAAGACTGGGCCGCAGTGCTCAACCAGCACATGTAAGGACCAGGGTAGAGAGAGTAAACCTGGTAAGGGGGCTGCAGGTGACCCCTGCTGGGCCACTACTCCCACTGTTGAGCATGAGAGCTGGGATTGAGAGTAGATCAGGCCAGGCAGGGCTACAACACCTGTAAGCTGGATTGGGGGAAAGCCAGGTTGGGCAGACTGTACCTACTGGTTCATGCATAAGCCAGAGTAGGTGTGGGTTGGTTGGGCTTTGCCACAGCATCAGCTAGCAGATGCTACCATGGGGGCAAACTGTAAACTTCAGAACCACCTGCAGAGTGCAAGATCCGGGAGTGGGAGTGAGTCCATTACAGAAATAGTGGGCTCCTCTCTGATTGGCTGCAACTCCCACTGGTGAGCATGGTAATCAGGATTAGGGGCAGGCATGGTTAGACAGAGAGTGGCACCTGCAGGCACCAGTGTGGGCTGGATAGTGGGGCTGGTTGGGTTGAAATAGGCTTCAATGCCCATTGACATGTATGAGAGCAAAACGGGATGTAGGACAGACTGGACCAGTCTGCTGTTCTTGCTGGCAAGCACAGAACCAGAGAAGGGGGCAGACCTGGTGGGGGTTATTGCAGGTTGCTCAGACTAGGCTGCAACTCCCACTGGTTTGTGTGAGGGCCAAGTGTGTGTTGAAAAGGATCAGGCTGGACTGCAATACCCATTAGGCTGCATAGAAGATAGGGCTGGAGACAGAACTGACTCAGCTATTGCAACTATCAGTGGTAACATAGGCTGATTGGGGTGATCAACTGTGCTGGACCCTGTATTGATAAGTACACACAATGATCAGGTCTGGGATTACCTCAGAAGAGGTTTCTTTGGGGATCCCCCCATTTGAACTGCTGGACTCAGAACTCTAACCAAGGCAAGAATTGCAGGTTTTCATGGTCTGACCGTGGAGTGCATGTGTCAGAGCTGGGCCTCCTCAGTGGCTTAGACAGAGCAATGGACAGCATATCCAGATGCACATGGAAGATATGGCAGTACATTAGAGACTGCAGAGCACACCTGGTACCATAACAGAGGACGAATGACAGAACAAATCGATCAACTATCCCAGTCAATTGTTGGCACTGGATACCTGGGCAAATGGAGACTCTAAGATTGACTATGTCAGACAGTGGATTCTGAAAAAGATTTCTTCGGGTTTGGAGTGGAGAGATCAACAGCAATACAGAAGTGCTGAACTGTCAAAACCACTTGAGCAGAACCCTCGGAGCATACCTCACATTGGGGACCCTGGGATGGGTGGGAGGCTGGGTGGAGCTTCTCCCCTTATCCCCCCACTTGCCTCAAATACAGGAAGGAAAAAAAAAAGAGAAGTGAACAGTGAAAACAATGGTCTCACCCACTTTCCTCTAGCCCTTGACCCTTCGCACCCTAATCACTATGTAAAAATTATCAAAAGTAAAATTTAAAAAAAAAAAGAAATTTGGACTTATTCCGTCTCTACTACTATTATGTAATTATCTTCCTTTATGCTCTTCATTTTTTTCATGTAGATTCAAATTACTATTTTGGGGCACTTGATTTTAATCTAAAGTAGCTCCTCTTGTATGTCTTATAAGAAAGGTCTGCTACAAAAAAAAATATGATCGATTTCTGCATATTTGAGAATGTCAGTTTCATGTCTATTTTTGAAAGAGATCTTCCTGGATATGAGACTCTTGCTCCACAGTAGCTTTTTGAGCACCTTGAATGTGTTATCCTACTGCTTTCTGGCCTCCATTTTATTTCATGAGAAGTCAGCTGTGTATATTTGTAAAGCAAATTGTTTTTCCTTTGTTCTCACACCACAGCAGTCAATACAGAAGAATTCTGTGACCCCAAAATGTGTGGAGAATTTTCCCACCAGCAAGTAATCAGTTCTGTAACAATGGACACCAGCTGTGTATCCTCTAATTCAGTTCAGGCACTAACTACCTGGAGAGAGCATCAGATTCCACATATTGAGAGCTTAGTCTCCAAGTCCGCCACCCCCTTCACTTTAGATGTCAGTGTTGTTTTACCTATGCTTCTCATCAAATGCCTATAAATCAGGAGTCCCATAATCCTCTCCTGGGATCTTGTTAATTTGTTTGAGTGGCTCACAGAACTCAGGGAAACATACTATTTGACAATTTATTATGAAACATTTTACGAAGGCCAAAAATGAAGAGATACGTAACGTGAGGTATAAGCGAGGGGGTATGGATCTTCCAGGTTCCTTAGGAAAGCCAACTCCAGGAACTATCATTTGTTCAGTTACCTGGAAGCTTTCCAAACCCTGTCTTTTGGAGATTTTGTAAAGGCTTACTTGCATATGAATGACTGATTAAATTCTTAGCTATTTCTCAAAACCATTTTATTATTTTCTATGATACAGTTTTGTTGGTATAGGGAGTCCTCTCGTTCCCTCCCCACTCTCCTCTCCCACCATTTTTCTGCATATTATTACAGTGGTATAGTCCTTCAGTAACAGTTACTGTTACAGTAACAATTTCCAGCCCTACTACCCTTCGGTGCAACAAGGGGATGAGGCTGGAAGTCCCAACAATCTATCCTAGCCTTGGTATTTGCAGTGACCAACACTCAACCTTAAGTTTTCTATAGTTGCTAGCCATGAATCAACTCATTAGCATATAAAAGACTGATCGCTTGGAAGAGTCCAGGAATTTTAGAAGTTGTTTGCTAGAAAGACCAAATATATATTTCACAGTGTTACAATCTATTGAAGTTTTAATCTTATTTAAGTCCTTTTGTAAGTACAAATCATTTTTCTCTTGGCTGCTTTCATTTTCTCCTTGTCTTTGAATTTTATAGGTGTTATTTTTTTTTCAGAATTTTTACCATGCTGTGTCTGTGTATCTCTTGTTTTTGAGCTTTCTAGATGTGTAGAAAAATGTTGTTCAATAAATTTGTGAAATTTTAAATCTTTTCCTCAGATATTTTTCTGATCCTTCCCCTATTTTTGTGCCCTTATGGTAGTGCCATCCCATACCAAAAATTTGGTATCCCAAATTTTTCTGAGGATATCCTCATGTTTTGTCATTCTGTTTTCCTTGTTCTTTGGATTGGGTAAATTCCATTGGTCTATCTTCAAGTTTCCTAATTCTTTCTGCTGTTAGTTCAAATATACTGCTGTTTCTTTGGCAATTTTTATTTCAGTTGCACAACCTCAGAAATTACATATTTTTGATATTTACTCTATTGATATTATCCATTCTATGAAACATGGTCATCATACCTCCTTTTTATCTTTAATTGCAATTTTCTGTAGATCTTTGAACAGACTTATAATGGCTCTCTGAGATTTTCATTAAATCCATCATCTACCCAATGTCTCTTTTTGTTAGCTTTTGTAACTATACCAAAACACCATCGTATGACTGATTTAAACAACAGCAGTCTATTTTCTCACAGTTCTGAAGACCAGGATGCCATCATAATTGGAACTTCTTTTTGACTTGCAGATGGCTATCCTTCCACTGTGTCCTCACTGGGAAAGACAGACTGTGTAGTCTCTTCCTCTCCTTAAAGGGCCACTAATCCCATGCTGCAGGTCTTAGCCTCATGACTTCATGTAAACCCAACTGCCTGCCAAAGGATTTACCACCAAGGATCATCATATTTGGGTTAGTGCTTCAACATATATAATTTGGACAGACACAAATATTACATAACACTATCTCAGATAATTTCTGTTACCTGTCCTTTTCCTCAGTGTGTAGGTCATATTTTCCTTTTCTTTGCATGTCTCAGAAATTTTTGCTGGAAATTGCATATTTTAGACAATGCGTTATAGCCATTCCAGCTGTTGATCTCTCCCTCAAGAACCTGTTATTTGTATTGGTTAATTTATGTTTTTCTGCTTTGTTTTGTTGTTTAGTGACACTGGATCACAGTAATGTGTAACTGTTTTAAAAATATTTATATGAAAGGCAAAGAAAGAGAAATAATCTTTCATCTATTGGTTCACACCCCCAAATGACCACAACTGGAATTAAGCTGGGACCAGGAGCTTCCTACATATCACTCACATTGATGCAGAAGTTCAAGTACTTAAGCCATCCTCCACTGGTTTCCCAGGCACATTAGCAGGGAACTGGACTGGAAGTGGAGCAGCCAGGACACAAACCTGCGGCCATACAGGATGCCAGCATTGCAGGTGGTGGCTTTATCTGCTATATCACAATGCCAGCCCCTAATGTGTCACTGAATGCCAGGGATACGTTATGAGAAATGCACCATTCAGTAATTTCATCATTACACGAACATCATTGAATGTTCTTACACAAATGTGGATAGTATATAGACAAATACTACATATTATGTGTCATTGTATGTACTATAATTTTATAACACTGGCAGCAGAGTAGATTTCCCACAAACATGTGCAGGGTAGATTTCCCACAAACATGTGAATCATTTATTCATGTAGCATTGTTACCAAAGCTATGACATCACTAGATGATAGAAAATTTTCAGCTCCATTATCATCTTATGGGACCAGCTATGCCATGACTGAAGTTCCATTATGTGGCATGTGTTATATTTTTATGAAGTGTATTCCCCATCCCCTACCACAATGTGACGTCTCTGGTGTTACCCCTCAATAGTGTAGCCTTGGGTATTCTCACGGCTATCCTAGGATGACAATAATTTTCACAGGGTTCTCTTTTTCTTGTTCCCTAACCATGCCTAGCTGTGAAGCTCACTAAATGTCAACTGATGCTTTTTCTCAACCAGCTCATCTAATAAAATCCAGCTCCTTTGACCAGTTTCTGAGTTAAGTATCAGATTTTTTCTGACCCTTGAAAATCTTGCTCTCAATGATCTCTTGCCCAGATTTTCTTCAGAAACCTCAACATCCTACAAATAAGTCTCTATCTTCAGTGCAACTAACAATTTCCTTCCTTTTCAAAGCAACAACCTCTACTGTTTTTGAGAAAACCCTTAAACTCATCTTTGCACACTCTTGTCAATGAAGTCAGCTCCTTCAAAAAGATATTGATAGTTTGTTTATGGTCTGGTTCTCCCCTCCAAAAACGTATCTTTGAGCTATAACCTTGGAGTTGGTGGTAGAGACAATAGCACTTTTCTCTCTGAGCGACATGCTCACTCCAGGAACACAGTGTTCAGTGGCATGGGGTTGGGGAGGCAGCAGCTTCCTGTCTTCCAGATTATCTTCTATGAGTACAAAATAATCAACAGAGCAAGAATGATCACAGCCCCAGTGTGGTAAGCAGTGTCACACCCACAAAATCATTATCACTCTTGAGCAAATTAACCTAAATCTATAGCATCATGAAAAAAATCCATATTCAAATTTTTATAAGAATGACTTTTATGGTCCCTTTTCAAGGTCAGTGAAGTGGAAAACCAAAAACCAAATGAAGTTCACATATTGCATTTGATCATTTCTTTAGATTCCTTTAACTCAAAATATATCTTAAAAAATTTATTTTCATATTATTAAAATTGTAAAGAATCCAGACTAGCTGTCTTTTAGAAAGCCATGTCTGAGAAACTGTTTCCTTTCATAAGATTTACTTGTTTGAAAGGCAGAGCTAACAGTGCAAGAGGTAGAGACAGAGAAATATCTTTAGTCTGCTTGTTCATTCCCCAAATGACTACAATGGCTGGGAGTGGGACAGGTCAATGTCAGGAACTAGGATCTTCATCTAGGTTTCCCTCATGGATGCAGAGACCCAGGGATATGGAGGGAGCTGGATCAGAAGTAAAACAGCCAGGGGTGAGTGTGGGGTGGGCCCTGATATGGTGGCATAGCATGCTAATTCTCTACCTGCAGTACCAGCATCCCATATGAGGGCAGGTTCAGATCCCTACTGTTCCATTTCTGATCCACCCTCTACTTGTGGGCCTGGAAAGGCCGCAGAGCATGGCCCAAGGCCTTTAGCTCCTGCACCTGCATGGGAGACCAGGAAGAAGCTCCTTGCTCCAAGTTTTGGATCAGCTCAGCTGTGGCTATTGCAGCTATTTGCAGAATGAGCCCATGACTGGAAGACCTCTCTGCAAAATCTGCATTTCAAATAAAAATAAATAAATCATTTTTTTTAAGTGGAGCAGCTGGAATTTGAACAGCTCTCATATGGGATACCAGCATTGAAGCTGGTGGCACAATGCTGGACCCAGAGGCATTGTTACTGAGTGCTGTCAATCCTCCATTTCCCTTCTGTACAGCAAGAGAAATGGTCAATAAAATGAGGAGATAACCAACTGAATGGGAGAAAAACTTGCAGACGACACAACATATAGGGGACTAATATCCAGGATTTATAAAGAACTCCAAAAACTCAACAAGAGCAAAACAAACAGCCCAGTTAAAGAAATGGGCAAAGGACGTCAACAGATATTTTTTAGAGGATAAGATTCAAAGGCTAATGGACACATGAAAAAATTGCTCAGGTCCTCTATCAGGGAAATGCAAATAAAAACCACAGTGAGATTCCAATTAATGCTACTGAGAATGACCTATATACAGAAATCAACAAACAGAAATTGCTAGTGACGATCTGGGAAAAAGGTACCCTAATCCACTGTTGGTGGGATCTAAACGACCACTATGAAAGTCAGTATGAAGATTCTGTAGATAGATCTACCATATGATCCAGCCATCCTACTCTGGGAATATATCCAAACGAAATGAAAGCTGTTTGTGAGAGTTACCTGCAACCCCGTGTTTACAGCAGCACAATTCACAATAACTAAGACATGGAACCAACCCAGATGCCCATCAACAGATGAATGGATGAAGAAACTGTGGTACATTACTCCGTGGAATACTACTCAGTCATAAAAGGAATTGAATCTTACCATTTGCAACAAAATGGTCCCAGATAGAAATCATTATGCTTACTGAAATAAGCCAATTCCAAAAGAGGAAGTACCATATGTTCCCTCATATGTCATGGCCATTTGGGGAGTGAATCAGCAGACAGAGGATCAATTATTTCTCTGTCTCTCCTTCTCTCTCTGTAAAAATCTGCTTTTCAAATAAAAATAGATAAATCTTAAAAAATAATTCTGAAAAAAATGCATTTCCATTAACTTTTTATGATCCTTTGATACACTTCTAAGAATCCTTAGAATTTATAACAGTTAGGAATAAGGTGTAATGTAAGCCATAAATGTTGAGTGATAATGATATATGCATGAGAGTTTGTCAGTTTTAATAAATGTATCACTCTGATGAGGAATGTTGAATGTGGAGGTAGCAGGGGAAATATGGATACTATCTATACTTCCTGCTCAGTGTGCTATAAGCTAAAACTCTAAAAATGCACATTTCACAAATTTTTTTTTAAAGATTTATTTTATTTTTATTACAAAGTCAGATATACTGAGAGGAGGAGAGACAGAGAGGAAGTGGAGCTGCCGGGATTAGAACCAGCAGCCATATGGGATCAAGGCGAGGACCTTAGCCACTAGGCCACGCTGCCTAGCCCCATTTCACAAATTTTTAAAAGGAGGAAATTTTTGGAGTGGAGTTGATTATAGTTATAGTACTCTAAAGTTCATTCATCTTTTAGTAGGAACATCAATATATTAGCTTTAGACTTAGTTCTATAGCTTTGGCAGACAAGGTTCAAATTATATGTTTTTCTCATTATGCCATCTTCTCCAGAATCAAGTTTAGGAATTATTGACTTCCCAAAGACTTCCAAATCCAGTCCTGATACATGACCAGACAGATTGAATGCCTAAGCTAATTCTGATATTTGTAAGATTTTTTCCTCTTTGCTATGATCTTGTTGTGGCTATATTTGAAAGATCCTTCCAATTAGGCTCTCTCTGAAAAGTTTCTCTCCTTGACCACAATACAATCCAATAGCCAATAAGTAACAAGCTCCTACCTTACATTGCTCTAGAAGTTAATCATCCCCTGCCTCTTGTCCCAGGAAGGAACAGTGGCAGAAGCATTGGCACTGTGCTTGAAAAGGTTCCTGACTGATGATCAAGGGATTAGAGAAAGAAAGAGGACAAGCTAATGATTAAAGTGGGAACTACGGATAATGTTTCTTTGCGTCTATTTCTAGCAGTACTGTACTAGCATGTGATGGGCTCAAATTAACATCTGACTTTCTATCTGTGAAACTATGACAACCAATCTACTTGAGCTAACAAATTACATAGGACAAAAAGATGTTTCTGTTGATACCATAAGGGTGACTGACCAAAGAAGTCTGGGAATTTTTATAAATAAAATAACCATGAATCTGCTTGTAAACACCATGCCATTCCATGGCATCATTCCTTTTTTTAGATTTTTTTTTTAAAGAACAGATTGTTTATATCACTGAACAGATGCAGGCTTTGCTCAGGATGGAACTAGTGGAAGTGAGTTTTAATAGAAGTATAAGGTGCAGGCCTTGTCTTCAATGTTCTTATAATCCTAATGGAAATGCAAAAATAATTCTAGCAGGAAGGCATGCTCCGTTCTTTCTATGTTAGAGGCGAGGCTGAACTTTAACAAAGGGAATAAAGATTTTGTGTAGCTAATTAGTGATGAAAAATGAGAGGACACTGTGTAGGTTCCTTAAGAGTGAAGACCAGAGTCATCACAATGGGCAGGCCAGAATCTGCCCTGTGATGCCAGCAACACATATGGGTGTCAGTTCGTGTCCTAGCTGCTCAACTTCCCATCCAGTTCTCTACTTATTGCCTAGGAAAGCAGTGGAGGATGGCGCAAGCCCTTGCACCCACGTGGGAGACTGGGAAGAGACTGCTGGCTCCGGCTGAGGATAAATTCAGTTCTGGGTGTTGTGGACATTTGGGGAGTGAACCAGTGAATGGAAGACCTTCTCTCTCTCTCTCTCTCTCTCCTTTTGCCTCAGAAAAATCTGCCTTTCAAATAAAAATAAACAAAATCTTCAAGAGAGAGAGAGAAGAGAGAGGGAGGGAGGGAGAGGAAGAGAGAGCAAAAACAGAAGACAGGCTTGCTTTCAAACATCCCTCTGGAAATCTGCATTTTTGTTAAACAATGACTTTGCTAATGCCAACTGATATCTCTTCTTTCATTAAGAAGATTCAAAAAGCCTTATTTTTCTGATCCTTTCTATCACGTCATTTGTTTTCTGTCTCAGAAAGTAATAGGACTCTAATCCTTGGACAGTATTCTAATATCTTAGCAGGCTCACAAGTTTAGATTGACCTTTCACCTAATTAGAGCTCTAGAGTAATGTTTGATTCCATCAAGGAAAAACAGCAAGAGATGTGATCCTATGTGGACAGTGTCTCTCAGTAAAGAAGTACATATCAAATGAACAAAACAGGGATCATCCTGTCTGCAAGATGTCATATTTTCCTGATTACAAATAACTGTATCGTTAGATTTCTTTAGTATCTCTCTCTCTCTAAGGAGAAAACTCCCTGAGATACACGATCATGTTTGATTATTATTTTTTTCTAATTCTCTTCAATATTCCAGCATCTAGCACAGTATCTGACATATAAGTTTACAGAAATGTTTCATATGTGAATGACTAAATGGATGAACTGAGACCTAAATCCTTTTAAGACCTAAATCCTTGTATATGGAAAATAACAAATAGTATGAGGCCTTCATTGGGAGATAGGGAATGACTACAGGAACAAAACAGAAATTATAAAATAGTATGACCTTCCAGTAATTGTACTGAGAAAGTGAGAATGTAAGGAACAAGACTAATATTTGTTGAGTATCTTCTAAGTGCTTAGTGCTTTAACAGTTAGAAACTCATTTAATCTTCACAAGCCCTGAAGTAGGTACTATTATCATACACATTTTACAAATGAAAAATTGAGACTCACAGAGGTAAGATAACTTCCTCATGATAACTATTGTGAAACAATCCCTCACTGGTTTCTCATGTATCTGGACATCTTCTGTGCAGAGGTACTAACTGATGATTTTCTGGAATATCTTTCCGGACATGTGTTTAGTCAACAGTTTCAGAATATGTACTGTCTTCCTCTAGAGTGAAATACTGGCACAATTACTGTCTTCATGGAAGACTCAGATTTAGCATACTCAGTGTTACTCTCCTGTAATACAACCCACAACATGTGCAGGTGTCACCTGACCCTCTTTGAGTAGCTCTTATATGACTTACGTGGCAAGAGATATTGACATACACACACAAATGTACTTTTATTTGGACTGATATTATTGCTATGGGGAAGTTCCTTATCTTGGACCCAGGAGTCTCATGTTTTCTGCCAGCATCTATGTGTGCAAGTAAGATAAAATGAAATAGTGTTCACAAGTCTGGACAGAAACATAGAGGAAAAGTATTAAAACTGAAAATTGCACTCATGTCTGACTCCAAAACCCATTCTTTTTCCAGCCTGACTTTCTGAGATATGTCCGGGGGCAGTTGCAGTATCATACTATGTCATTTCTCTGGCCTTTACTTTTCAAGTTGGATGATTTCAGTGTCTCATTAAGAAAAAAAAAAAAAGAGAGAGAGAGAGAGAGAGTTTAAAAAGGTTCTGATTGTCTTTCATTCTGACTCTTGGGTTAATGGAAGTCCTTAATTTATCATTCTGTTTTCTTAGTCATGCTATTTTCCCCAGGGCTATAGTTCTTGCAGTAGTCAAGATTTTGTCATACAAATTCATACTAATGGATCACAATTCCCAGCAGACATAACTGGAACACCTTAGAAACTTCACAAATGACCAGTAGTTTTAGCTGCTTGGAGGATACTTAGTCAATGCTACATTAAAAGATACAATGTGTTTCAAAAGATACCTCTATCGGAGGCTTGTATCCCAACCCTGAAGACTCCCAGAGCCTCACCATGGACCTACAATGTGGGATGGAAGAAGCCCAATTCCTGCCTTGCAGGATCCAGGGTCATCGGAACGACAACCAGGATCCCTGAGCGGTCCGCAGAAACAGAAGAACAGTAAACTTCCTTCGGAACTAGGGAGAAGAGCTTTCTCTGGCCCTTGCCTGCTTCCCACTTTGGGTCCCCACCCTCTTTTGTAAGGACCATCAGGATTGCTCCAGAAACCCCTCATAACAAACAAACATATGAACAAACAAACTAGAATAGATAGACAGGGAACAACTAGGAATGCTTAGAAACAGACAGGAAGTGGCCAGCCAGGATGCACTTATAACTCACTGGGTGGGACACAAAGATCAGTTACTCCTCTCTGGGGTGTTGAGGATTTCTATGCACACCCCTCCCCCCCAAAAAAAAGTTCACCTAAACTGTTGACATTGGTCCTGTTAAAGTGATAGAGTTAGACTACCGGAAAAACAACCAGGTTTAGCAAAATCATGCTTCAATGCTATAAAATGCTAAATACTAACATTGAAATAGACAAGAGACAGCTGAATAGCAATCTATAGCCATTTTAAGGTATATGGAACATGGTTGAATATAAACCAAAATTGAAATGTCTATGAGAAAGTCACAGGTTTCAGTCGAGAACCTGCATTTCCCTAGTAACATACTGGTTAATCAATACCACGTCAATTAATGCCATAATGTTGTAAATGGTTGTAACCATTATGTTGGGTTTTTTACTTGATTGGAGTGATACTCTGCTGGTTCCATCTTCAGACCAGAGATAGTCTCACCAAGAAGCCATTGAACTTACCAGGACAATAAGAATGCTGGACTTTATGATTGGTCAAAACCTCCAATGAAACAATCTCAACTGAATTTGAACTATGGAAATGCAACAAGGTGGAGCAATCCGCCGTGGGGCGGGGGGAGGGTTTGGAGAGGGGAGGGGGGAATTCCAGTGCATAAAAAAAAATGTGTCACATAATGCAATGAAATAAATAAATAAATAAGTAAATAAATAATTTCAATAGGAAAAAAAAAGATACCTCTATCTCTTCTGGGGCACCTGGATGATAATTGAGTTGGAGCACAATGGTAGGATCCCAGGATCATATTTTCCATTAATATTTCCAACACCCAAATCAATTGTATAAAGCAGTTCTGATACACTTTAGACATTTGTAATCTCAGTGGTTCCCAAGTATCCTTTTTATTCATTTAGGTCCTTCAGTTCTGTTGTCCATAAATTCTCTTTATGTTGAAAAACAGGGTGTTGCACAACCATTCTGCTCAACACGGGTTTTGGGAAAGAGGAAACAGGAGAATGCAGAGGAAAGCCATTCCCATTTCTTTTGTCCCCTGAGATTGCTCTATCAAAAGGCTTGATAATGTGTCAAGTGCTTTCACCAAAAATGATCACACACCATCCTCACAACAGCCCTTTGAGGACGCTGAGATCCAAAGAGATTGACTAACTAGTGCAACAACACACCGTGAATTTATAGCCATTATAGGAACTGCAATTCTTTTCCCTACCCTGGATATTTAGCTATGAGGATACTGCCCGAGTTTTGAGATACTAAAGCAGCAAAAACATTATGATGTAGATTCTTTCAGTCATATTTTCCAGAAGACCAAAGGCGGGGTTTGGGAATGGAAAGGGGAGTAGACAGAGAGCAGGGTAAAGTTAATGCGATGCCGTGTTTCCTTCCCCAAAGGCAGGATAAAAAGATCATCTGGGTGGCTTAAAGACTGATGCAGGTGCAAAGACATGGGGACTGACACCTTCCAGCAGCCTCTGCTGTCCCTCCCGAGCCTCGCCAGCAGTTGTCACTTCTACTTAATTAGAAGATGATTGTTCAACGTCTTCACTTCTGAGAGTCAACTGATTATTGTGGAATATGCTTAGGTTGGAACCAGACATGGTAGAACAAAATCTTTCATTAAAAAGGGACTATACAAGTTGAGGTTTCCACTAGGCTGAACCAATAAAGTAAGACTGGAGATAGGAAAAAGATATCTGGGACACAGTTATCTATATTGTAGAGAGGGTCCTGAGAAAGTAGACTCAGGGTTTCTTCTCTTTGCCTGCATCTGGTTGCAGAGGCAAGAGATAAGGAAACAATTATCGTTATTTATTTATTTTTATTGGAAAGAAAGATTTACAAAGAAGAGACAGAGAGAAAGATCTTCCATCCACTGGTGCATTTCCAAGTGGCTGCAACAGGCCAGAGCTAAGCTAGGGGCCAGGAGCTTCCTCCGGGTCTCCCATGCGCGTGCAGGGTCCCAAGGCTTTGGCCATCCTCTACTGTTTTCCCAGGCCACAAGCAGGGAGCTGGAAGGGAAGTGGAACAGCCGGGACGTGAACCGGCACCCATATGGGATCCCAGCACTTACAAGGTGAAGATTTAGCCACTAGGCCATCACACCAGGCCCGAGATATTTGTTTTTGTCATAAAAGAATTAGTTCTTTAAGAATGGGAGATCCCACAGAGGGTGCATTAATTTAATCCTTTTATCATAGATAACAGAATTCACCTAGGATACTCCAAGGAAAGAAATCTTATGGCAAGAAAACATATTGACCCAGAAAAGCACTAGATTCACAAGCAGCTCCAGATATGAGAAGCTTGTCCCTTTCCTCTTGCATGATGTCCCTGCATTCCTCTCTCCATTCTCTTCTAGCCCCTGACCAGAAAATTATCTCCATGGTCTAGAAGATCAGTTCTACAGGATGTCAGAGCTTCCTAGCTTGTTACCACCAACCATATTAGGCACCAGTTTTGTGTAAGACTATCTTATTTGTTGGCAAGTCACTGGGGCTGATTCCTAGTACAGTCAAGATCACTCCCATGCCACAAGCAGCTGGATTTTCTTTCCTAAGCAGGGGACAACGAGCAGAGTGTTAGACACGGAAGACATCATAACTGCTAGATACATAGAACTGCCCTCTGAAGCTTTAAGTCAGTCTTGTAAACTGACTTAAGGAGAACTGAATAAAAGGCACATGGTCAGTTCATTGTGTTTACAGAACAGGCAGCTGTCCATGTGAGTGTTACCCAAATTATAATTGAATCCTGCATCAGATCAATTTTAGTGTTTATTAAGTCTTCAAATTTCTGATCTCAATTTTAGGCTTACCAAAACAGAATCTAGAAGTTGGGATTTAGGCAATTTACAGAATTAACTAACTCCTCACATAATTTTGTGCACAAAACGAAAAATCTCTACTCTGTATTCTTCAAGCTTCACTTACATTTTTGCATCCTTCTGAACAGTTCTTTCCTTTCTATCTCCATTTGGCAAAATCCTGTTCTATCCCTGGAAGCTGAGCTCAGATATAGCTGCTTTCATGAGGCTTTCCCTGATTTCATGTTTTGTTAACTTCAACTCTGTCCTATAGCTGTGGGATGAGGGATATTGGGGGTATAAGAATTGGATGCGGGGACATATTATGGATGTGAGGTAGCATATCTTGGCTGGAACTAGAGCAGGTGATTTATATTTTGTTCCAACATTTGGAAAAAATGTGTTAAAAATTAAAAATGAACTATGTTGAATACCAGCATACCTGTCACCTAGAAATCAACATTTTATAGCATTTGAGCACGTGTTTTTCTCACATATATGTAGTATGCATATGTATATACCCAACTACAGCATTTGAAATTAAATTGAAATCATGCACATCATAATTTAGCTCTGAAGTATTTATACTTCAGCATGTATCTCCTAAGAACAAGAGCATTCTCTCATTATCTTGCATAATTAGAATGCCATTTTCACATCCATTATTCAATTCAATTTCAAGTCCATATTAGCATTTCTGGAATTGCCTCTAAAATATCCTAGCTGTTTGTGTTGATAGAGTTCAATCAAGAACAATGGATTTCATTTTACTGCTTTTTCTTTTTAGGCATTTTTGATATAGATCCTGAAAGATTACCTTTAGCTTTTTTTGCCTAAATGATACTGATATCTGTTTTTAAGAATGGTATATTTCAAAGGCAGAGCACCTGAAAAAGAGAGAGGGAGAATTCTCCATCCTTTGGTTTACTCCCCAAATGGCTGCAATGGCTAGGTCAGGAACATTAATAATGCAGGTCTCCCACAAAAGTGGCAGTGTCCCAACTACTCGTGCCATCTTCCACTGCTCTTCCAGGTACATCAGCAGTAAGCCTGGCCAGAAGTGGAGCATTTGGGACTTGAGCCAGCATTCTAATGTGCCTGTGGGACTGCAATGCTGGCCTGATACTGATATTTTTGAGAAGCCCAGATCAATTTTGTGATATACGACCTAGATTCATTTGATTGTCACTTCTAATTAAATACTTTTGGAAAGAATACTGCAGAATATACTACTTTTTGTAAAAAAAAAAAATTATTTGAAAGGTATATTTACAGAGAAGGAGAAACAGAAAGATTGTCCATCCACTGGATCACTTCCCAAATGGCTGCAATGGCTGGAGCTGAGCTGATCTGAAACTAGGAGCCAGGAGCTTCTTCCAGGTCTCCCATGTGGGTGCAAGGTCACAAGGATTAGGACTATGCTCTACTACTTTCCCAGGCCACAAGCACAAGCTGGTTGGGAAGTGGAGTAGCTGGCACATGAACCAGCACCCATATGGTTGCTAGTGCTTGAAGGTGAGGGTTTAGCCCATTGAACCACAGCACCAGACCCCACCCCCTTTTTTTTTGACACTTGAAATTCAGATAACTTTATTTAAATTAAGAAACAACTCTTAAAACTGCATTTAAATTTAAGACCCTGTTTTAAAATGCTGTTGATGTCCCAATACATAATAGCAGAAGGTCTGTTTGTTCTTGCGCATTGCCTTGTTGTTAGTACTGCTAGATAATTAAGCTAAGGTAATGTCTGTTAGAATTCTATATTTTACAGGTACATTTTTCCTTTGAAATTTATGAGTAATCCACGCAGTAATACTTCTGAGACTGCATGGGGCCCAGTGCAGTAGCATAGAGGCTAAAGTCCTCATCAGGATCCCATATGGGTGCTGGCTCTTATCCCAGTGGCCCTGCTTCTATCCAGCTCCCTGCTTGTGGCCTGGAAAAGCAGTTGAGGATGGTCCAAAGAAAGCCTTGGGACCCTGCACCCACATGGGAGACCTGGAGGAGGCTCCTGGCTCCTGGTTTTGGATTGGTTCAGCTCTGGCCATTGTGGCCACTTGGGGAGTGAATCATTGGACAGAAGATCTTCCTCTTTGTCTCTCCTCCTCTCTATATATCTGACTTTCCAATAAAAATAAATCTTTAAAAAATACTTCTGAGACTTCATGAATTTTTGCATGAATTTCATGATTTTCATACAATCTCACCAATGGTTTGAGAATCCATTGACTCAAATACTTTCTTCACAAAGAAAACTTGAAGAAATCATGTGTCTGGAAGCAATTTCCCCAACAACATCTGTGTAAAACATATAATACTGATCATAATAGCAGTAATGATAACCTTTAATGAATGAACTAGGCTAGACACTTCATATAAATTAAGCCATTTGACCCTTTTTAGAAACATAATAGTTTCACAGATGGGAAAACTGAGGCTCAGAAAGGTAAGTAACTTCCTCAAGATCACACAGCTGTTAAAGTTGGGAAATAGGGAGTGAGTATTTGGCTTGGCTGTCAAGATGCCATGATATCAGCACGCCATTTTGGAATGCCTGAACTTAAAGCCCACCTTTGTTTTCTTTTACAGCTCCCTGTTAATTCACATCCTGGGAGCTAGAAGGTGTATTTGGGTGGCTCTACCTCACTGAGACATCTACTTAACATAAGACATCTAGTTTGAGTTCAAAGCTAGAAGGCATCTGGGACATTTGTGGTGTGAACAAGCAGATAACAGCATTTTCTGTGTCTATTTCTCCTACTCCTTTACTCTCTCTGTATGTGTGTTTACGTGTGTGTGTCACTCTATCTGCCTCTCAAATAAAAAATAAATTTAGAAAACTTTTAAGCACAATACAGCAATTTATTTAGATGCTTAAGATGAATACAAAGGGATCACAAAATTCTCCATACTACAGCAGTATGTTATGGTATAAATGAGTATGCCAGGGTGGTGTTTAACTAAAGATAAAACTAAATATCCAAAATGCAGCACTCATTGGTCTGCTGCTTCAACACAACACACTTTTACACATATCTAAAATGTTTCCATGTGATTTTAGCCTAAAAGAATTCAGAAAGCAGATCTGAAATATCAGTTTTTGTTTTTGACAGCTGCAATGTCCAGGATATTCAGAACAAGAAAAATTCTATAATAGAAGAGAATCCAGATAAATATCTTATGTGGCTGGCCTCTTGCAAGATTGTACAAGGTTATATACAAAGAACTAAGTCTGTCCAAAAGTCCATACTAGCACAGCTTCAGGCTTTTGCTAGAGACACTAGATACAGCGTTTATTACATAGCAAGGGCAGCACTAAAAAAAAAACAACAACAACAACAAAAAAAACAAACAAAACCCAAAGCTATGATGGGCACACAGTAACAATACCATATGCATCACTTGTGTAGGTCTAAAAGACTGTACAAATATACATTCAACTATTCAGAATGAATACAAGAAAAAAGAACTGATTTTCCCAAAGTCTGCTACACAATTTAGAATGGTGGCTTGTCTGTTGGCCCTACACTACCACATGAATCAGTGACTCAAGAACATCCACCAGAATATTCTACAGAGGAGAGAAATTGCTGAAGACAAATGCACCTCTGCTCTCCCTCCTTGGGAGTGTGAGCCACCAGCTCATTCATTTTCACATTCAGTTACTGTCCGTCAGAAAAGTTCTGAAGCAATCATCAGCCAATCATGTGTCACAGACTTAGAATTAGCCACTAACATAGCAGTGGCTCCATGTCCCACAGCGTGCTGACCAGCACTCACACAGCAGTACCAGTTATGACACAGCCCCGCAGGCACACTGAAAGGACTGCTGAGGGCCCGGCAGTGTGGCCTAGCGGCTAAAGTCCTCGCCTTGAATGCACCGGGATCCCATATGGGCGCCGGTTCTAATCCTGGCAGCTCCACTTCCCATCCAGCTCCCTGCTTGTGGCCTGGGAAAGTAGTCGAGGACAGCCCAAACCTTTGGGACCCTGCACCCGCGTGGGAGACCCGGAAGAGATTCCTGGTCCCGGCATCGGATTGGCGCGCACCGGCCCGTTGCAGCTCACTTGGGGAGTGAAACATAGGATGGAAGATCTTCCTCTCTGTCTCTCCTCCTCTCTGTATATCCGGCTTTCCAATAATAATAATAAAATCTTAAAAAAAAAAAAAAAAGAAAGAAAGGACTGCTGAGTTCCAGGCTGCAGTGCCTTAGTCAGTGATGCCAGCAACCAGGCACTCAGGCCTGCTAGCTGCTCAGTTTCACTCCAGTTAGGCTGCCATGCATGCACTCAGCTACTCCATCAGTCATACTGTCAAACTGCTCCCCATCCTCACTGTCAGTTGTGCTGTTCTGCCATTCAATCTGGGGATTGGATAAGCGCTCATCATTCTCAGATGTGTTCTTCCATTTTGACTGGTCCTTGGACCAAAATCCTTCAACTTTTCCATAGGAACTATTCTTCCATTTCAACTGCTCCCTGCCACCATGCATAGTAGCGTTTTTTTCTTTCCCCAATTTCACTTCACATGTGTTGTCCTCAAAGTCCAACACCTGCTGGGAGCCAGGCACACTCTCGGGAGGAGAAGCACCATCTTTCCACTCAGCGACATCATCCTGGTCAACCTCACTAAAATTTTTTAAATTTTTAAAAGAGAACTAGATTTAAATCCAATTCCAGTTATAGAGTCTGTGCTTTTTAACATTTTTTTAGGGATTTATTTTTCTTTGAAAGGCAGACCTTTACAGAGAGAAGGAGAGACGGAGAGAAAGATCTTCCATCTACTGCTGGTTCACTCTCCAAATGGCTACAATGGCCAGTGCTGAGCTGATTCTGGGTCTCCCACCCGGGTGCAGAGGACCAAGGCTTTGGGCCGTCCTCTACTACTTTCCCATGTCACAAGCAGGGAACTGGATGGGAAGTAGAGCAGCCAGGACACTAACCGGCAAGTGCAGGATTAGCCAGTTGAGCCAACATGCCGGCCCCTACAGCCAACACTTCTAAACACTATACTATACACCTAATAAACAACAATTCCATTTGACTTCAGAATTGTATTAACATTTTTTTCTGAAGAGCTCCATGCTCACAGCATTACTGAGAGTAAAGAAGCAGGGGCAGTGTACTGATTTTCTCTGAAGATGAGGAGATGGTGCAACATGAAATCAATTGCCATTCCTGTGACCCTACCAAAAGTGAACAGGGATGTTGATGGAGAGACATTTAGCTCTGGCTTATGAATTTGATTTTGATTTAAGAGGCAGTTGAGAGGCACTGTGGTGTCTGTCCTCTGCTTGTTGAACTCTGAGTGGGTTCGGTTTGAATTAACATCACCATCCACAGTGTGGGTTGGTAATAAACAGCTTTGCAGAGTTTGGTAGAAAAGACCGATGCTGCCTAACAACCCCTTCAGTACTTGGCATACTTGATTGACTATCCTTAGGTTTCCAGGCTTACAGTGCTCTAGCATTCCTGTCAGAGGGGGAAAAACTCTGCCTTTTGTAATATAATTAGTTCAAGAAGCCCCCTCTACACCCTCCATTCCCAGTAAACAGGAAAATGCCTTGTTAATGTGATCCAAATTCATGTAAAACATTTTTCTCTGTAGTCTCCCAATTGCCACCATGATTATGCCCAGTGAGAGAAATGCTGCAGCAAAAGGAAAAAAAAAAAAAGAAACAAAGCAAAACAACAAGAACAAAAAAAAAAAAAACCACAAATTCCCAAAATTCAGAGATTCTCTCATGTTCATAAGAGTCATTTGCAATTTAGGGCTCTGGTTAATTTGCTCTCCATTTATTAGCATTAGAGGTGTCAGGAAAACATCTGCACCTGTTGCAATGTTTCATTTATGACCTAGAGTCAGGCACAGACACACAAAGTGTCATCCCAGTTTTAGTATATGTGCTGTTGAATCAGGCACATGTATATAAAAAGTATCATCTAAGTTTAGCACCCATCCTGATAAATTAAACCACACCAGCATATATAAATACACAAAAATTCAAGTCTGGAAAAGTGCTAAGAGGTCATCCAGCAAAGAGCTGCACCATGCTTCTCACCCCTGAGCAGGGGCTGCTCAGAGCTTCTTTACTGAGATAGCAAAGTTTGGGCAGCTCCAATGACAATTTGCTTACTAACTTTTGGTCACAGTTGGTTTCTTTGAACAACTTTTTAAACAAATGTCTTTTTAAAAATTAATGCAAATAATGTGAAATTCATCCCCCTATACCTTCCAGTCCTTGGGGGCTGCTTCTTTCCTTTAGTGTCACTAAGAACAAATGATGTCCTTTTCCACACAGGTTAAAGCCCCTTACCTGGAGAAACTAAAATTTCTAGCAACACCATTCCCAACCATGGCTCTCTGAGATGACTTCACTCACATCTGACTGCTCCATTTTTTTTTAAAAAGATTTATTTTATTTTTATTACAAAGTCAGATATACTGAGAGAAGAGACAGAAAGGAAGTGGAGCTGCCGGGATTAGAAACAGCGGCCATATGGGATCAAGGCGAGGACCTTAGCCACTAGGCCGCGCTGCCAAGCCCTGACTGCTCCATTTTTGACAGCATGTGTTTCCAAGGTTTATTCTCCCAGCCCATGTTACCTCACCTGTATTATGCTGCTCTTCCCTTCCCACCAAGCAAGCAGAGACTTCCAGAAGGCTGAGTCTCTGCAGGTCCACTGCAGTGTCATCACTCTTCTTGCCAAAAGCCATCTGAGGCAGCAGGTAAGTAAAGAGTTGTAAGTTAGAGAGATGCACTGGGTTTCTGAGAGGTACTGGTCTAGCTAAGGCAGAAATAACCTCTAACTTAATAATCAGTTCATCACACACAGTAAGAGACAGCCGGACTTATTCAAAGACACCGTGGGTGGTGCAGAGGATGAATAAGCATGATTCACTGCCACTCTGGCACCCAGGGCATGAAGAATAATAAAACCGAAAGAATTGTAACTGCCTGAGTAGTAAATTAAGAGATCCAGGGCTTAGCTAGACTCTAGACATCAATGTTACCATGGCAATAAAGGGTCCCAGCATTCAGCAGCTATTACAGAGCAGACATCTAATAGGCTAGTCTATGTCACAGCTAAAGCCCAAGGGGACAGCAAAGAAGACCAATTAACATATCCATTCATTAGGGGCCTCTGCACACTTCATCTCTTAATTCCAATTAGTTGTTTGTTTTGAATCAAACTTTCTTGCCTGCATTATATTAATTAGTGCCTTTTAGCCCTTGGAAATAGGGTTGAATTTCCACATGGGCCACACAATTTCCCAAGCCTTCATTTTCCCCCTAGCTGTCTGGCCATATTGCAGTCACACACCCATAGCCTTCAGTCCCTCGAAATGAAAGCATTTCTCACTCCACAGCTTTACTTGACACATGGAAACTGAGCTCAGGAATGTGATGTGCTAAGGATTCTTCCTGGAACTCAGTGAAGCAGATACCAGGAGCCGTTATCTAGACCACTGAGGTCAAGGAAACCCTCTGGCTTTAGCCAGCAACCCTGCTAGCTCTGCCTTCCGGCCACTACTCAGAGGCTAACAGTTCAGGAGGGGGAACTTTGGGCACTAGGGATCATACTGGCATCCTCAAAGTTGGGCAGTATAACTCTTCCAGCCCAGCTTGAAGGACTGCCCTTCAAGCTCCAGCCCAAACTGCCTACTCCAGGAAGACTTCCCATGCACTGTGAAGAGTATACTATATGCTGGGCAGTCTTGGGCTCTAGTTTGAGTCGGAATTCTCTTAATTCATTCACAGTCAGGGCCAGTGTCATGGTGTATTGGACTAAGCCACCACTTGCAGTGCCAGCATCCTATTTGGGCCCCAGTTCGAGTCCTGGGTGCTCCAGTTCTGATCCATATCCCTGTTAATGGCTTAAGGAAAGCAGCAAAAGGTGGGCCACATGTTTGACTGGGACCTCACCACCTATATAGGAGACCAGGAAGAAACTCCTAGCTCCTGGCTTTGGCTTGGCCTAGCCTCAGATGTTGTGGCCATCTGGAGAATGAAAATCTCTTTCTCTCCCTTTGTTTCTCTCTCTCTCTCTCTCTCTCTCTCTCTCTCTCTCTCTCTCTCTGTGTGTGTGTGTGTGTGTGTGTAGCTCTGACTTTCAAATAACTAAATACATCTTAAAAATAAATATTCAGAGTCTGCAGGTCACTAATGCTGGAAAGGAGTGGGATTTTGAAAAACGCTCAACAATGCCTGAGTGACTCCAATGGCAAACGACTCAAGCTCCATTACATGTGACCATCTAGAGTCTCCCTGAGGATGTAGCTTCTCTTGCATGGCTATGGGACACTCTGTCGCACTCCTTTTCTTGCCTCATGCACAAATGCACCAGTTGTGGAAATGACCCACACAAGAACAGACAGCATCTTATGGTAGTCACATACTCTCTGCAATGTGTTACAGTCTCTCTCTTCCATTGAGGCAGAAGGACCCATTCCGTAAGACTCCCAGTTTCCATTTTCAGCAGTCAAAATGTGGTTTTACTGAAATTGGTAACAAGAACAAGGAGCTTACACAAGCAGCTTCTAAACATTTGTGCCCAAGAAACGGGTATATACTTTTAGATTCTTGAAAAATTTGCCTTTAAATATGCTGTTATATTCAAAGCCTCTCATTTCTCTACCCTCTCTTACCTTTTGTAGCATAGCTTCATTTGCAGCCTCACTGGCAACTTCTGGTTCCATTCTGCTGCACTGCTAAACATACTGCTTTTTTCAAAATTGGCAGGAACAATGTCTCCTTTTCCCATAATCATGAGAGTGAAAGTGAAGTCATGCAAATTTCTGTTTTTCCAACCTATGAGATTTGATTATCTTATTCATAGTGAGCTCTGTGTGTGTGTGTGTGTGTGTGTGTGTGTGTGTGCATGTATGCACATGCGCATGTGCATGTAAAGGAACAAGAGATTCTAGACAATGGAATATTTTGTTACCTGAAGTTATATCATTCAACCCCCTTTTTGTCCTCCCTACTCTTGGCTTTCAAACTATTGCTAAAATGACCCCATTCTAATACAGTAAAATAAGACCAATTAATCAATGTTTTGTTGTTTAGACTTTCAAGGATATCAGGATTCTTATATTTAACAATGAGAACCATGCAAAAAACTGAGTGAAGGTATAAGAGATAGAACTAAACTAAAACCAGGTTATTCCCTTGGATGTACTTGCTTTTATTAAAATTCAAAGAATGGAACAAGTTGGTCTTTTTGGAAAGTAATCTGTTTCTCTTCCAAGGCTGTGGAGACAGACTCCGTCAAGGAAGATCCCTGATTAGAAACTTTCTAGTAAATGGAGGCTTTATTGAAAATTAACCATAATTGAAACCATTTTCATCAGCATGCCCTAGAATTGAGGTAATGGCTAGAATTTTAGTATGGCCCAGAATTTTAGTATCTGCAATATTCCCAGCCATGTGGGTAGAATGAACGGTGATTTGCAAAGAAATGATTTTAAAAAAAACTGCATACAAGCCTTTCAGATACTCAGGATCCAGTAAGGTAGCCCAAACTGACCAAAAATGCTATATAATGTTCATGACCATTGCAACTATTTTTTCTTTTGTTGGGTTCTACATTGGCTTCAGGATTTATATATGTCTGGGAAACTGACACTGCAAAGTTCTGGCTTGTTCCCTACCCTGATGTTAAGGGATAAATATAGATCCCAACCACTACAGAAATTTGGCCAGGATTCCAAGGGGTGTGTGTTTGAGGGGCAGTGACTGATGCGGCTACTCTGACATGTGGGCTAGAAAAGGTTTCTTTACGTGCAAGACCCTCTTTGGGACCGGGAGGAGCAAAGCAGGAGCCTGGCCCCTCAATTCACTTTAAGGAGCTCATGAATTGTCACAAACAAGGAATATTGTAGGTGGCTTAGAATACGTAGGGGAGGGGGGGCAGACAGAGGGAATTTTCCTGACACCCTAGATCCTTTTGCATGAGATCAGCCTTATGAAAAAAGCAAGTTATTCTTGGCCACCTCCCCTCACCCCCAACTCCCACCCACGCCCCACCTCCTGCACACACTGATATCCAATTCTCAATTGAGAAGAATATGACTTAAGATTTCCATTGGGCCCATCATATCTTAGGCACTGAAGAAGGGCAAAGGGTGGAAATACACATGGAGGGGGAGGTGAGTCGCTCATCCTTGTGACCCAGAATATCTCCCCCCTCCCTGTAATGATGAGCTTGCTTTTCCATAAGGGCTTTCCCTTGATTCAGGGAAGGGGCCAACCAATGAGAGAGGGGCATGTTAGATTATTTTGGGGAAGGGCTTATGCCAGGAGGGTTCACTTTTACCAGGCGCCAAGTGTCCCCAGCAACCAGTATCTCTTGTACTAACAGAAGCTTCAGGACTCTCACCCGCCTGTCTGCCTCTGCCGTGCCTTCACCCACTGCATAGCCATGAGAAGGCAACTCCGCTCCAGAAGGGCTCCGGCCTTTCCTTACGGTTCGCGCCACAGACTTGTGAGTCTCAGGGAGCAGACTATTCGCTGCTCCGCTTTTTTTTTTAAGGGGTTGGGTTGAGGGCTGCATAGGCCTTGGCTTAGGACTGTCTTTCTTTGGAAGATAAACAGTCAAGTTCAGGGAAATTTGGCATTTCAAGAAGTAGTGAGTCCCAGCATCACAGGACAACCTAAGCTGCTCAATGGTAGAAGAAAGTCCCTCTTGAGGAACAAAGCTATGGGAAGGGGAAATTATCAGAGAATAAGGAGCTTTAAGTTCTTTTTGGGAGTCTAATTTGAACAAATGTTTTGGATTCTGGGAATAGAAGTTTCATTCTGATAGCAAGAAATCTAAACAAGGAAAAGTAGAAATGAAAGGTACTGCCTACCCAGCTATTAGTCCTTTTAGTTGGTAGCTTCTTAGAAACCAGCTGTTCTTTTTCTAAAGCAGAAAGTTCAAGCTATAGCTAAAGTCATAGACTCTTTCATTATGTAAAAGAGGCTCAGAACACCTGAATGGTTTACAAGTATTACAGGAGCCAAAGTGAAAATGCAAGTCTCCTTGATTCTAATCTTATGCTCTTTCCACTCTATTTTCTCTATGTGAATTTCTGTGTTCCTGATCTGTCACCACCCATTGCCATTTTGCCTACTACTCCACCCTCACCTCTCTCTCTCTCACACACACACCCTCTGATTTCATGAGTTATCTTCAGGGTGTATTACAAATTCATTTGATCCAAAAGTTTTTTGCATATGTCACACATAGTACTTTGGACCTGGGTTGCTCTTAAATCTTCACCATAGAGAATTTAATTTGAGCTCCGGAAGGAAATAAAGTTGAGTCCATTTTTAAGTACAGCCACTTATACAACTAGAGAGTAAAATGAAAATTGTCAACAGCCTGCAGAAGAAAACAGGAATTCTTCTAACCCTCTCAACCTGCAGAGGCTTACCGTTCGCTTTCTAGTCACCATTTACAGAACCTTTCTTTTCACATTGTCAAAGCCTCTTCTAGCTCTCAGAGTAGTCGAAATCTGTAGAACATATATAACTATTCCTTATTTGACTTCTTTTCTATGTAATGTTGCTAAGACGTTCCATGTAATTTAAAGTATTTCTCAATGATTTGGATTTTGAATGTATCAAGGGAGCATGTAATTTGTACCGCATCAAATTGAAAAAAATTATTTCCTGTGTGTGCTAATTTTTCTTAAAATTAACCAGTCGTTCCTATATTTATAGAATATTATTCAGTGTAGGGCACATATTTATCCTTTGGGTCATGATGTTTGTTTATATATTTGTTTATATGTTTATATATTTAGACTGCTCAAAATGGAGCTACACTCTGTCCTTCGGATGTTTCCCTTTTAGGGAAACATGATGGCCCTAGAACACACTTGCCATATCCCTGCACCCTCACTCACACACAAACATGAGGATATTGCCACTTCAGAAAACTAAGAAAAAAAAAAACACAGACCCTTGGGGATAAACATTCTAAATGTCAGAGGATCTCCTACGGTTTTTTGCTAAACGGTTGCACAAAAGTTGATTTTAAAATACAGGATTTAATTCATGAGAAACTTTCTGGGAAGGCCTCACTCATTCAATGCACTATTCCACTATACCTGGCAACAACCAAAAAGAAAAAAAGTTATTGGAGGTTCCCAAAGGCTTAGGCAGTACAGGAGGTGTGTCAGGAGGGTTGGGGCCATCAATGGAATTAATCCTAAGAAGATTAATTACTCCCAGGAGGACAAGGCTTTAATAACAAGCCATTTTTAATGGGATCATCAAGAGATCTCATATCTACCAATAAGGTAAGGCCAAGGCCAAAGCCAACTACCTCCTCCACAGAGCAGAAGTGGAAGGCAGGTATTAGATAACAAGTTGAGAAAAGGAAGTTGTCCAGAAAATGTAAAAGAAGGATAAATTCCTCCACAATGAAATACACTTAAAATTCTCTGTGCTTCCCAGGTACAGTAGATAATGACCACCTATTCTAATAAACAAGAATGTCAAGCTTAGGGCCACAGGCTCTGTGACATCATCACTCCAGATTTTAAGTAATGCAGCTACCATGAATATTTGGTCAGCACCCATTGGGTACTTAGCAATGGGCTTCACATTACGTACGGTCAGTAAGGGGTTAGAAAATACAGACCTTTTCCCCATGTGCTCAAAATATAGTTCAAAAGACCCAGTATGTACACAGGTTCACACAACAAGTGAAAGAAAGTGAAAAAATGTATGAATATATTGAGTGACAAACGTGTTTTATTTTCCCTAGCCTTCCACTGGGAGTTAAAGTCAGAGTCAGAAACCCTTTATTATAAACACCTACAATCTGTTAGGAATACAGAACATAAAGCACTGTGCATCATAAATCTGCTAAGCTACCTCTAGGTACCTTCACTTAGTGTGATGGACAGAAACATCATTATCCAGAGTATCAAGAGACATAGGTTCTGAGACTGTCAACTCTGTCATCAACTTGCTGCATGGTTCTGGCTAGATCCTGCTGCCTCTCTGGGCCTCAGAGTGACAAGCAAATCTTGAAGGTCCTAATTAGTTCTGAGACAGTGTGTGACGTAGAGATATATATTTGGACAAATTAGAAAGCAATTCAAGAGTGCTTATAATCAAGAGCTAGATAGTGCCAGGCAGGCTGAATGCTCAGAGTGGAGCCTTGTCATTCTGAATCACTCTTAATGATACTGAACAATTCAGTTTTCTGAACCTCCTCATCCTAAAGGCAGAATGTGGAGCTGAGTGCCCTCTAAGTGGCCTTTGAAGAATCAGGCTGGGAGGGGCAGCATGGAGCCCCTGGTCTCTAGTATTTGATGCATCTGACCCCAACAGGTGCATAGGCCCCACCACTCTTCAGACTTGGACAGCAAAGGGAAGGAGTGAGGCCTTATTTTCTCCTGCTGCACTGAGCCTTGGCAAACTCCCAAAGAGCAAAGATACAACTCCCCAGCCTGTGGCTGGGAGACATCTGAAAAAACATGTGGTGAAGTCTGAGTTTTTCTCTTTTTTTGGGGGGGGGTAGTAGTGGCAGTTAATTATTTTAGGACCCCTCAGAGAAGATCATAATTTCAAATCTCAAGTAATGGCTGCGATCAGTCAACAAATATGTGCTGTGTACTTACTACATACGCAGTATGTATGTAAGTAGCCTTTTTAGCCTAAGGGTTATCAGTCGGGGTCCCAGCTTCAACTGAGCTATTCAACAAGCTTAAGACAGGAAGAAGTTACAATTAGGGCAATTGTCAGAGATGTGGCAAATAACGCCCTATCTCTTGATTCTTTGGGGAAGGCAGTCTAAGTTTTGAGGAAGGGTGCCGCAGTTGCCCTCTCCTCCTGATGTCTGTATCAGGCTATTTTTAGATACAATTTGGGATGGTGAGGTTAAGCAGCTGAAAGTGTACAGAGTGTTAGCATGAAACTGGCTTGGATAGGAAGTTTGTCATCACGGACAGGACACAAATGTCTAGGACAACTCCATCCTCTAGTGTAAGCTCAGCTCTGGCCTGACAAGTCAAGATGAAGTTAAGCAGGAAGTCAAGTCCCCAGGACAGAGTCGGAGAAGAATCCAAACACCTGAAGTTAAGAATAAAACTTGCACCTCCATGGAAAGAATATTAAGTCAAAATGGGTCATTAAAAAGGATATTTTCTCCACAAAACAGAACAAAAATCTGGCTCTTATAATAACAAGTATGTTTATACTCAAATATACCAAATGTTGAGTTGTTTTCATTTCTTTTTGGTTGGTGGGATACACCATTGGAATTTTTTCAAAAGGAGGGGGGTGTGTTTGTTACTATTTCAGGATGATCAGGATGAAGTGAACCAGAATTATTTGGCAGATGAAGAGGAGGAAGCAGAAGAAGAGGCTCCGGTAATGGTGGTATCCAAATTGGAGGACGAGAAAGACAAGGAGGAGGAGAAAGAAGAGGAAGAAGAGGAGGAAAAAGAGGAAGAAGAGGGTCAGAGTCAGCCAACAGGCAATGCCTGGTGGCAGAAATTGCAGGTCATGAATGAATACCTGTGGGATCCAGAGAGAAGGATGTCTCTGGCCCGAACAGGTCAGAGTTGGAGTAAGTCCCAATCGTCCCAATGCCCCAGTCTGGTGTCCTTTGCTTTTGTTGCGGCATCCAGGGATCCTTTAACACAAATGGATGGCCTTGTCAGCAACCTCTTCTTAGCATTTCATGTAAAGGCACTCAAGCTTAGGAAAATGTCTGGACCATGGACAGATTGCATCAGAACAAACTGCAAAGCTATGAATAAACTTGGATTGTGTAACCGAAATCTGCTGGGCTCAATCTATTGCAATACAGACAGACAATGAGAATGAGTTGAAAAAGTACATGCCTTTTCTTAAGTCCCAGCCCTGTCATTTTCAATCCATGTGACCTTGAGTTTGCCATTCATATTCTCTGAGCCTGTTTTCTCACCCAGTAAATGTCTGATATAATTAGCATGGTACCCCAATGAGACATTGCAATTGTAAAGTTGAAATTATTATGCAGAAGACTTTTTCTAACACATGAAACCCAAGTTCCTAATAACTTGATCAAGAATTTATAAAACCTCTTAACTTCATTGTAATGTCAGATAAAGGCAGCCAGGAAGTTTTCTCTTGGCCTCTTGCTTTAGTCTCCTCTGGTAGAATTGGATTTAAAAGAATTGTTGCTAGAAATTAAGGCTGAACCCCCACATTGCTTGATCAATGCAGAATTTTATTCCTCAGCATTTCCTCTTTTAACCACATATTGCCACTAGATTTACTTCACAGCTTCCCCCCCACACACCTCACTTACCCTTCCAGATCCCTGCCCACCTCTAAAACTGTTGTTTGTATTCCTTCTCATCAGATTTTCTCCTGTAGTAGAACTCACACTTGCTGCATTCTCTGCACAGCCCAGAAAAAAAGAGCAGCTGCTGGTTTGGAACTCAGTTAGTTCATAGGAGGGAAAAAAAGAGGACACCATGGATGAAATAAGAACTCTTTAGTGCCAAGAGTCTAGATTGCCAAAGTTGGTAGCCATGCCTTCCAAAACACTCTTTGGATGAAAATTCTCTCCTTCATAGTTACTGTTGCTAATTCAGCTCAGTTAGGGTGAAACAAGCCGGACCTCATTCCTGGAATTAGGAATAGCAGGTGTGAGCCTCTGAACAACGCCCATCTCCTGTTGCTCCTCCTCAGTTCCCAGTCCCACCCATGCCCATCCCTCCAACTCTCAACTGAAACAAATGGACCATTTATGAGGCATTCCAACATGCTGGGAGCTGCAGACAAATGCTGGACACTCATTGGGACTCCAAAGGGATGCAGCTGTTCCTCCCTTGCCTAAGAGAATCAGAAAAAATAGTCTTGTGAAGTGCAAAATATGATCATGAGAGGAGGAGCTATACATTAACCCCTAAATTGACAGACTGTGGAACTTCAACAGATGAGTTGATCCAATTTACTCTTTTTTTTTTTTTTTTTTTTGATTTATTTTATTTTTATTACAAAGTCAGATATACTGAGAGGAGGAGAGATAGAGAGGAAGTGGAGCTGCCGGGATTAGAACCAGCGGCCATATGGGATCAAGGCGAGGACCTTAGCCACTAGGCCACGCTGCCGAGCCCGATCCAATTTACTCTTACGGAGGGCAATCCATAGGCCAATTTGTAGGTATGAGAAAAGAGAGTTCAAGTGCTCAGGGAAGATACGATAGTGGAGATACTGCACAGTAAACCATTGGCAGACCTCTGGGTTATAGAACTAAGGAAAGAGAAGAAATTCAGGCCTCTTTTGGGCCACCACTGGGCAAAGGAAACATAGTAATGTTAATGACCAGACCATAAAGCAAGGTGAGCAAGGTTAGTAAGATGTCCATTTGAACATTTTCTATCTCTGTCTCAGTGTGGCTATCAACATGCCTAAAATAGTCAGCCAACCTAATAATATAGGGGTTGCCTCCAGGCTGTTCCTTTGGTAATTTGGCGACAATCTCTACCATTAGGAATTATATATTGTTTTATTGCCTACTGGCAGGAACTATATGAAGTAGTAATATTATTATCCTCATTTTATAGAGGCAGAAATTAATGCTTAAAGAGGGCAACTTGTTTAAAGTTACATAGCTACTTTATGGTAGTGCTGGATTCAAACCCAGGTTGGATTAACACCAAATCAGTTCTCTAGCCAGAATATTGAACCATCTTCATGAAGTCTAACAATGAAAAAGGCCTTCATGAGTAGAGATTTAGGACCTGATAGAATGTTTTGGTGGAAGGATGGGTGATTTGGGAGCATCAGTATTTGGTGGGCCACACCTGGGTGAGACAATCTGGACAGAACCCCAGATTATCCAGAGGAGTGCTTCAAGTAAAAGTTGGATATCTGTATCAGAAAGGGTTGGAAAGACAGTTGGTTCACATGTGCTCAGTGTTTCCTTGGGATTGACTGAGGTAGTCTACAGTAGACTCCAGAGTACCACATCTTACCTCTAAGCAAGGCTAAGAGAACTCACTGCTAATGCCATTCTCCCATCTATAGCTTCCTGGACACACATGCTGAGGAGAAATGGAAGATACCTTCATCAAAGAAATGTACCCATGTTCCACTGCTTTCCCTGCATCATTGAAACAGAGTCACTTATTCCTCCAGAATGGCCCCGAAAGTTGATCCATTGCCAGGATGGGAGTGGGAGTGCAGGAATGGAGGAGGAAACAGAGGACACATTCCATTACAACAGCAATCAGGCAACAGCCAATATCACAGGCATATGAGCACTCTTCTTCTCCAGGAACTCCAACTGAATCATGTGCTCATGATCCAGCTCTGCTTTAGTTTATCTTATAAAACCTAACGTTTCAGTTCCATTTCTATTTGGATTATGTTTTTTTTTTCTCTCCCTATTTCCACTACTTTTTTATGGTTAATTTTATTTGGTTCATGGTTTAATTTAAGAATTACTATTTGGATTCAGTTTTGGATACAGCAGTTATCTGCTTCATTCTAGTTTCTGGTTCATGATTTCAATCAGATCCGTAATTCTGACATCATAGCCCTGCTGTGAGCAGAGCCAAAACATTGCTGCTTGAGGAAGGATCCCCAAGGATGGTCTTGAAAAGGGCTGCTTGGCAGTGATAACAGTCATTCACATTACTCCCTAATCATGAAGCAAACTTAGTCCTAATACAGTTCACATTGGAGAAATTCATACAACTATGCTAATATCAGTGTAGTAATAATAAGAGTGATGATGATTGCCATTTATACAAGTACTTGGTATCTACCATTTCTGTGTTATGATGTCCATGCAGATTTTTTTTTAAAGATTTTTTTTTATTATTATTATTGGAAAGCTGGAGATACAGAGAGGAGGGGAGACAGAGAGGAAGATCTTCCATCGGATGTTTCACTCCCCAAGTGAGCCGCAACGGGCCAGTGCGCGCCGATCCGAAGCCAGGACCAGGAACCTCTTCCAGGTCTCCCACGCGGGTGCAGGGTGCCAAAGCTTTGGGCTGTCCTCCACTGCTTTCCCAGGCCACAAGCAGGGAGCTGAATGGGAAGTGGAGCTGCCGGGATTAGAACCGGCGCCCATATGGGATCCCGGGGCTTTCAAGGCGAGGACTTTAGCTGCTAGGCCACGCCGCCGGGCCCAGTCCATGCAGCTTTTTTAAGACTTACTTATTTTTATTGGAAAGGCAGATCTTTACAAAGAGGAGAGATGGAGAGAAAGATCTTCCATCCGTTGGTTTACTCCCCAAGTGGCCACAATGACCAGAGCTGAACCGATCCAAAGCCAGGAATCAGGAGCTTCTTCCTTGTCTCCCATATGGGTGCCGGGACCAAGGCGTTGGGTCATCCTCCACTGCTTTCTCAAACCATAAGCAGGGAGCTAAATGAAAAGTGGAGCAGCCAGGATATGAACCAGGGCCCTTAGGGATCCTGGAGCTTGCAAGGGGAGGATATAGTCAATTGAACCTTCGCACAGGACCCCTATATGGATTATTAAATGCCAAGAAACAAGGACTATATTTGTTCTTATTTTGCAGATGAGGAAATTGAGACCAAGAGAGATAAACATCATGTTCAAGATTAAACAGCTAGAAAGTGGGATAGTGAGAATCAGGTACAGGAAATGCTGCATTTCAGGTATTTTTTAACGTGTTGATTGTTCAGGTATTGATAAGGATCTGAAGTAGTGCTAAACTAATCTCCATTTACCTATGAAGAATTAGGAGTTCATAAAGGATGTATAAACCTGCCCAAGTTCAGTGGCAATTGTCAGTGATTAAATACCACTTCTTCCTCCTCCCTTCTCCATCCTGCATTAGTGTTCTTTTTGAAGAACAGGGCCACTTAAACTTTTTGAAAGATGAATAATATTTGAAATAAATAGAGTAAAACCTCACTTTGCCTTGACCAGAAGCAAGCCCAGTTGAAATTAATCAAAAGTTTGAATTATAGACTATATGACAAGAAATGCTATTTTCCTCACTTTCAAATACATATAATCACTGAACCAAGCTGCTAGGACTCTTCAGGGCACCTGCTTTTTAATGAATAGTGAAGAATGATTTGTACTTAGGACATCAACCATTGCCCAGAGGACTCTCAAGCAATTTGCCTTCTTCAATACTCCAACCTCTATTCTCTTACAATTTCGTTCATGGTCATCATTTGCACAGCAAGCCCTTCCACTGGAGATGCTGTAAACATAAACTACAATCAGACCCCTGATACAATCCACAGGATTCCTAATTGGTGAAATTTAAATAAGTAAGGATATACTGTATCTGGGAGATTTGTTTTTTAAAGTCAGTTTGTAGTTTGGTTCATGAATTCAAGTGGGAGGCATGGCTTTTTTGCAAGCACTGACCAGTGTCACCTTTGATTGATCTGCAGGCCTGATCTTAGTCATTTACTTCCTCTTCTATGCCTCCCTGGCTGCTGTGATCACCCTCTTCATGTACTCACTATTTCTAACCATCAGTCCATACCTGCCGACCTTCACTGAGCGTGTGAAGCCTCCTGGTGAGTGTACTGAAATGCCCTGTGTTGTCAGAACTTGCTGGACTGTAATCTGCTTGCACAGCATGTTCAGCCTCAATTAACTTTGGCTCTTCCCGGTAATGACTTAGATTCAATTATTAAGAGTAAAAGTAAAATGGTACTTGGCAAATTATGGTCCTTTTCATTTTGATTGCCTGGGGGGAAACGGTTTCATCAAAATCAATACAAAAATTATCCCAAGAATGGGTTAATATATCCAAAACCTATTTTCGTTGCCAGGAGTTATGATCAGACCCTTCGCCCATAGCCTTAACTTCAACTTCAACGTTTCTGAACCTGACACTTGGCAGCATTATGTGATTAGCTTAAATGGCTTTCTCCAGGGTAAGTAAGTTCCTTGGAATAATGGAGAGCTCTTTTGAAAAAGTAATGGGTGGGAATCCAAAATTCACCTGGCTCAGAAATCCCAGTCTTAAATAACCTTAACCCACTATGATCTTCTATACTTTGTATCCCACTCAGCACCTGTGGCTACAACCAAACGTGCTGTGGCATGTGACTGTACATGGCCTTGAAAGCATTCAAGTCAGCCACCAGGAATAAAACAAGGGTTTTTTCTTTTAAGATTTATTTTATTTTTACTGAAAAGTCAGATATACAGAGAGGAGAAGAGACAGAGAGAAAGATCTTCCATCCATTGATTCACTCCCCAAGCGGCTGCAATGGCCGAAGCTGCGCCAATCCTAAGCCAGGAGCCCACAGCTTCTTCCGGGTCTCCCACACGGATGCAGGGTCCCAAGGTGTTGGGCTGTACTTGACTGCTTTCCCAGGCCACAAGCAGGGAGCAGGATGGGAAGTGTGGATCCTGGGACATGCAAAGCGAGGACTTTAGCTGCTAGGCTACCGTGCAGATCCTACAAAAAGCTTTTTGAAAGAGAGAGCTTGTTTTCTCTTCTTGAATAGCCTATAGCACTTATTCACATCCTGGGCCTATCCAGGTGATTTAGTAATGATCTTTATAAAAGAAATTCCCGGGGGAGAGAGTGATGAGAAAAGGAGAATGATCTCCAGAGCTGGAAGATTCCTATCTCCTATACTTTGTCAAGGTAAGAGCTTGAAAAAGGGCTAAACGGAGAGAGCAAGTACATTTAGCAGCTTTCTGGAAAGGAGTTAGAGGAAGAATCCCTGGGTTTAAATCACTCCAACATCTTGATTCCAAATATTTGGAAGATTATATCTCTATAAGACCATCAAACATGTTTTGAGGACCAAATGAATGGCTTTGCGGGCACCTTTTTCGCAGGATACATGCTCAGCTTATACATGGAGCATGCAGGTTCTGTATTTATCAAACTTTCAAAGAACAGCTCCTGTGGGGTTTGCTCTGGTACCGCTAATATTTATGTGGGGGAAAAGAGTCTCAGTCAGATTTGCTTAGTTGTCCTGACCTGGCTCAAATTGGGAGTGTGGTAGGAGTAGCTAGCACAATGTACACTGAATCAGAAAGAGGTTAATCTCTAATCATTGGTGAGGAAGTATTACTTAAATGCATCATTGTGAAATTCACCTTTTTCTCTGCATAGTATAGTTGATAGTCCCCAATTTTTTAAATGGGTAAACTGAGACCCAGAAAGGGTACTTGGGCAACAGAACTAGGATTTGAGCTGACTTCAATATTCTTGACACCTTTGCTACTCAAGTGTTATCCAGGTACCAGAAGCAGGGCATAACCTGGAAGTTTTTTTGAAAGGTACAATCATAGAGCCCACTCTAGATCTACAGAGTCAGAATCTTCATTTTAACAAAATCCACAGGTGATGACTGAACTTGAGACTTCAAGAAGTACTGCTTTTTCATAATTCTATGCTATTGCTGTATGACCATGAGTTAGAAACTTGGCTTTATATAAGTAATGTTCAATGTCATTTTAGGTAAGTCTGAGCTTTTAGTTCCTTACCTGTAAAATAAGGATGATAGGAATTCAATCTGTGTTCATAAAGTTTCATTTAGGGCTACAAAATGTTTTGGGCATCATACCCAGAACAACAATGTCTCTTTTTGTTGTTGTTGGGAAATGCTCATGAGCTATTGCAAATGTACATGTTACCAAAATGTCTGCTGAAACAATCCCTCCAAGCTAGTAGATAAATACCAATTTTAACTTGATGCAAGAAACATTAGGAAAAGCGCTGGACTTCTAGTCCCTAAGAGTAGATAATATGCCCTGCTAAAAAGGAGCACATCTCTGAAATAGACATCCCAGAGTATCAGTTTCATTCCCATGAGGACTGGGATTTTGCAATGAAGGTCAACTCCATGTCATATTATTTTTAATATGACAACCTCCAAAGAAACAATGAGCACATGATTACACCCTCTATTTAGAAAGATATTATTTAAATGTAATTCTTGTTCTAAAAAAAGAAAGAAAGAAACAAAGCCTTGAATTGAATGCAGCTTTATCAAAGGAAAAACAAAGGCAAAGCCATTAATGGAGTATATCTAGTATATCTAAAATTCCCAATTGTATCTTCATAATATGAAATCCAAGACACAAACTTTCTTTTTTTTTTTTAAAGATTTATTCATTTTATTACAGCCAGATATACACAGAGGAAGAGAGACAGAGAGGAAGATCTTCCATCCGATGTTTCACTCCCCAAGTGAGCTACAACGGGCCAGTGCGCCGATCCGAAGCCGGGAACCTGGAACCTCTTCCGGGTCTCCCACGCGGGTGCAGTGTCCCAATGCATTGGGCCATCCTCAACTGCTTTCCCAGGCCACAAGCAGGGAGCTGGATGGGAAGTGGAGCTGCTGGGATTAGAACCAGCGCCCATATGGGATGCCGGGGCTTTCAAGGCGAGGACTTTAGCCGCTAGGCCACGCCGCCGGGCCCAACACAAACTTTCTAGATGAGAATCTAGCGATATATTTTGAATTTTCTTCTGGTAGATCACAGGCATACAGCCTCCTCTGAAAATCTGAGCTACTTTGAACTAAGAGCCACATCTAGCAGGACTACCTGGGCTTCAGCATTGAGAACCAAACTAGCAATAATACAGTCATTTCCAAAGCCCAGTTTTATAGCATCTGTTCACCCAAATAGTCAGCACACAGCCCCTTTCACCTTTTTCCCTAATACATCTGTCTTGGTCACATGTTACATTCCATTCAATGATAAAGGACACTAACTTTCAGACCCTGTGTTTTAGGTTATAACGACAGTCTTCAAGAAGAAATGAATGTAGATTGTCCTCCGGGGCAGTACTTTATCCAAGATGGCGATGAGGATGAGGACAAGAAGGCCTGTCAATTTAAGCGCTCCTTCCTGAAGAACTGCTCTGGTCTGGAGGATCCAACTTTTGGATACTCTACTGGACAGCCCTGCATCCTCCTAAAGATGAACCGGGTACATGAGTCCTTGGTATCTCGTGGTAATAAGTACACAAGTGGGGTAGGAAGAGACATGGTCACTCCTTACTCTTTGACCCTGTCTTCATGCATTCCCATAACATGGATTTGACTATTTTTACTGATATCACAAATATAGGCAAACAAACCTGTTTATTCCTTTTTCTAACCTGAACACTTCCTATTACTATTCTCTCCCACCCCAATCCTGCCCTTCACGGCCTCTGTCAAGGATGAGGTCCTGAACTGTTTAGAACAAGGGATTGTTGTAGGAAGTAGAATGGGAGACAGTTTTGTAGCTTAAAAACACCTTTTGCTTCTCTCCTGCCAAGCTTTCATTGAGGCAGAGTCTTATCACGCACACTGCTCTTGCAGAAATCAGTAAGTTTTTTTTAGATTTTCAGGCTTATCCTGATTCAGTTTCGACTGTGTATAGAATTAGAATATAACCATGAATAAACCAAGTGGCACAGCTTTGAAGATGTTTTGCATTTTCTGCTGCTTGCAATGTTTCAGAGAGGGCAAACTAGAGGAAAGATGACTCAAAGAAAATTTAGAAAACCTGTATTTTTAGCATTACTTTAAAAAAAAAAACACTGATTTTTCTTTGGATAGATTGTAGGCTTTCGTCCTGAGCTTGGAGATCCTGTGAAGGTTTCCTGCAAAGTTCAGGTAAAGTATCCGTTTGAATAAGCATTAATAACATGTCTGTTTCATGCAAAAGAGTAGCTGATTCTTGCAAGTATTTACATGTAGATGGAAAATTATGGAAAAGGCTAATCTTTTCATAACTGCATCTCCCTTTAGTGCAATCAGGGCCTCTTATTTCCAGAAAGCATTCAATTCAGGTGTGTTTATGCATGCAATGTATGTGTGTGCCGTGTGTGTGCGTATTTACATCTGTGAAAAGCCAAAGACTGAACCTAGGCTAGGGAACACAGCAGGGAACAACAAAGTCTCAAGTTATTCATTAGGATTCTGTTTAGACTTTTTGCTTTTAGTTCTAATTATTTGTGTCTTTGAACTAAACAAACAGCCTTCACTAGTTATTAGTCCCTAATTTTTAAACTGAATTTAACACTTTGCAGCAATGACCAGTGACACTGGGTGTTGCAATAACAAATGCCTACAAGGAAACTATAAACAGAGCTCCATTAATATGCTAATTAACTCTCCTTGGAGAGCTCCTATCTCTTCTGTCCCAATTAGCTTCTTTGTAGGAAAAATCTCTAAGTCTTGGGTGTGCTTCTTAAACTGGCAGTATCCTTCCTATTCTATATCAACTGCCCCTTCCCCCAGACCTAGATCATTGCCTCAGAAGTGTGCAAAATCAGATAATCATATTCTCAGCATTAGAAATACAGTTCCAGGGGTGGGTTAACAACTGCTTATGACATCCTCGTCCTGATTCCCAGCATCCCACTCATGTACACCCGAAGGAAGCATCAGGAAATGGTTCAAATATTTGAACCCATGTCGGGGACTCAGATTGAGTTCTAGGCACCTGACTTCAGCCTGGTCTAGACTTATATATTTGAGGGCATTTGGGAAGCAAATTAGTGAAAGGAAGATTTCTCTGTCTCTTTCTTTTAAGTAAAAATTTGAAATAAATAAACAAATTTTAGAAAAGGCTTCATGAGCTCCATTAATTAAAAAAGAAAATACAGCTTTAAGCTCCAGTCTTTATGGTGACACATCAGAAAACAACAAAAGTCAGCATTTGTTGAGCCGATATCCCACAGGTAGCAAGTACTTATTCATTGATCACTTATAACATACCAGGTACGTTTCTATGCGTTTGTGCCAAGTTATATATGACCCTGTCTCTGAAATTAGAACAATCAAGTATTACAGGTTTTATTAAAGGTACAGTGGGACACTGAAGAGAGAAATGTCAACTGCATATGAGAGGAGGTAACACTGCAGGTCAGCTTTGAAAGGTCAGTAGGATTTGTCCCCTGAACAAGGTAGGAAGGACAATCATGTATGTGTAGGTGTAGAAATATTCCACCTGTGGGATGTGCATACAATCTGGTAGATTTGATTGCACAAGCTGTTCATGAAAAATAAGCTTCATTGCTTTTTAGAAGAATAAATCAATAAATCATTAATACCAACTCCATCTTAAACTAGCATATTAACTGGACTGAGTTCTGCTTGTAGTTCTCTAATGGAAGCTGCTTCTTTTTTCCGCTTACATTAAACCTAGCTAAGAACTGTCATTTAAAAGAAAGAAATATTAAAAGTCTGTGTACATTCTATATAATAATCAATACAGGCCAAGTCACACCCACTTGTGGAAATCGAACTGGATGAGGTAATGACTAGCATAAATTATGGAGAGCTCAGTTAATACCAAGAGCAATTACATTACATTGACTGAAGTAATCATATGACTATAGTGAGTGATTTGCTAGTAGTGATGCACTATTTATCCTTATTAGCTCAGATTTCTGCTATTTAGGGTGTGCCTAATGCGTATACAGAAAGGGTAACCCCACCAGACATAATATGATGAGGGTTTACTTCAATAATTTCCATTACTTGCATCTCTATCTCAACCTCATGACCCCTCCTATGTAATTAAGCTCTATAGAAAATGTGATCAGACACATGAGTTTAAGTGAATGAAGAGTAGGCTGTGCCTGTGAATCAGGTTCCTGTGTCCCTGATCTGACTTCCAACAGAACCAAGTCTGCGGTGTACAAGTAGTGACATGGGATTTATGCAATACAACTTTGAAAGAAGATTCATCTGTTTATTTGAAAGGTAGAATGGCACAGAAGGAGAGACAGAGACAAAGAAAGATATGGTCCATTTCCCAAATGCTTACAACAGCAAGAGCTAGGCCAGGCTGAAGCCGGGAGCCAGGAGCTCCATCTGAGTCTCCCACACATGGGTAATAGGAACTAAGCACTTTCAGCCACCATCTACCCCTTCCCAGAATGCATTAGCAGAAAGTAAGATTGAAAGCAGAGAGTAACTGGGACTCAAACCAAGCACTTAGATATGGAATACAGGTGTCCTAAGTCAGTATATTATAGTGTCTGCCTCTAAAATGTGTTTTAAATTATACTTGCCTCACTTCAAAGTCCCAGACTGTCTATCAGATCTAGCATGATTCTTTGAAGAGAGCCTGGGAGGCCAGACCCTTGTTCCAGAACAGCATCAGGTACTGAAGACCCTTTGGAGGAGCCCTTCTGTCTAGGTCCCCTAGAAACCAACATGGAGCCATACTGAGAACCTTTGACCTCCTCAGCTCAGATTCTATTTGTTTTTTGTTTGTTTGTTTGTTTGTTTTTTACTAAAAAGCCAAAGTACAGCCACTCTGGAAATACTGTAGTGCAGAATGATCACAGGTGAGCTCTGGCCCCTTTCTGCTTCCATGGTCTTCTCAGGACGGTCGGTTGTGGAGTCACACAATGATTTCACCTGGTGCAAAAGTCCCTTTAGTTCAAACTCCAATCCACTGTATGACCCTGCACCTGCATTCTTTCTGTTTTTTCTTATAGAGAGGTGATGAAAACAACATCCGATCCATCAATTACTACCCAGAATCAGCTTCTTTTGATCTCCGCTACTACCCCTACTATGGCAAACTGACTCATGTAAGCTGTATCCTCTTCAGTTGTTGTTATCAGAAAGACCTCAAAGACAAAGAAGGGCTGACTGAGGTTTATGAGTATTAGGGAGCAGCAGGTAGTAATGGTGGGGCAAATAGCTGCTGACCACAATCAGGCTCTTTTCACCAATTCAATCACAGACTTCCCATATCTGAACAAGCCTTCGGTCCAATCTAACCCTTTTAATTTTTAGATAGGTAAATTGGGATCCACGAAGAGAAATTAAAATTAGTGGCAGAACAGATAAGTTACTACCATTGTGTTCAGTCATACCCAGATAATCACACTTCCTTATTTCTCTCATTTGAAGCCTTGGGGAAGTGCGGCTAACTTGATAGATACTAGCTCTGGCTTGATTCATAGTCTGGTAGCAAGAAAATCATATTACACTGAGTCAGAATTGTTCTCCCCAGAGGATAATCAGACATTTGACAGTGACTTATGAGAGAAATGTGTAATTTCCCCACATGTTCATAAAGCAGGGAGAGTAGATCAGTTGCTGTGGCTATTTGTGACTTGGCAACATGACAGTCAGTTCTCTTTGCTGAGGTTTATAGCTGATTCTTCATTTCTACCACTTTCCCCCACTTAGAATTGACTCACTATTCTTCCACTTACAGGTTAACTACACCTCCCCCTTGGTAGCAATGCATTTTACAGACGTGGTGAAGAACCAGGAGGTACCTGTGCAGTGCCAGCTGAAGGGAAAAGGCATCATAAATGATGTCATCAATGATCGTTTTGTGGGTAGGGTAATCTTTACCCTGAACATTGAAACCTAAGAACTTCAGGGGGCTATTCACTCCAGTTCTGTTTCTGCTTTACTTCATGTTATCCCTGGAAGCACCTGAATTCTTCAATTAGGACACAGCCAGATAGATACCTAAAATAGCAGATCATCTTTCTTTACTTTTGACATGTGTATAAAAATATATTGTGGGAGTTGGTTGGGATTTTTAGAGGTAGTCTCTCCTGATGACAGACAGATTAATTTCCCTTCCCTCTACTTGAATATAAAAACCATTCTTACTGCTAGAAGTCTCACTAAGTGTAAACATAGTATTTGAGAAAGTTCACCAAACTCCTGGTCAGGAAAATTTCTATAACAATTATAAATTCATCATGTTTTCTAAAATATTATTGGTTTTCAACATGAGATTCCTTCTAACCAGGTTATGATCTCTTTTTTTTTGTTTTGTTTTGACCTGTTCAGAAAGGTCCTTCTTTGAAAATTACCACTCACACCAACTCATAGGACTGCTATACCTATGAAACTCTATATCCAGGGATATTTAAGGAACTGGCTGCCTTCCATAAGCAGCTAAATATTGATTCAAACACTAGGTCAACATCAATTGGGATAGAAAGTAGTGTTAATGACACATTGTTCTGAGATGGATATGAAGATCTTTTCTGTCTTATCCCCAGCTTTTTCCGAAGGTGGAGTTCACTGCAATTAGGAAGACCACTTAACATATGCATGGGATTAGTATTTGATTCCTTGCTGTGTTTTAGAATCATCCACAAAGGTAAACATTCCAGCAAATAGTTTTGTCTCAGCTTCAGGCAGAAGAAAAAACATATGATTTCCACCAGCTAATTCTTCTTGGGCTATTTGTTTCACAGTAGTGTGATATTTTTTGAGACCATTACTATTGGATGCATTGACCCTCAGCTACAGCTCTGGGGGCTGAAATCAGAATCTGCTAAATAATAGGTGACAAGAGAGAAAGCTCCTGTCAACCCATCCTGAAGTTAAGGTTCATTAGCACACAAGATTCATTTGCAATTACCTTGAAAATGGCTTAAAGTAGTTTATCCAGATGGTGACCATTACACTACTTCCGAACACCTCCACCAGGGGGAGGGCTGCAACAAGGAGAGGTGAGCATGAAAAATAGCATAGCATCTCGGGGTCCAAAGCAAGCTTAAGTGTCTTCTAGAAGCATCCAGAGCTTGAATCTCCTCTACAAGGTTTACTTTCTGCTAAAACAAGGCACTAGCAGTCTGGTAGTGAAGACTAGTGAGTAGACAAGCAACTGACTGCAACATAACGTGACAAGCAATATAAAATTAGTATGGGGAAATCCTGTGGGAACATGAGGAAAAATGTCTACCTCAAGATGAGAAAGTTGCAAAGTAAACTTCACATGCAAAGCTAACATCATGAAAAGATCACAGTGATTTTAGGTAACTGAGAAGTTCATATAACTGGAGTACTACAGGTTCAGGAGGATATCAGGGAGACTGGGTTAGAGAAGTATTCAGGGACTGAAAGAGGACTTTGAGTTTTACCTGGCAGGTGAAAAGCAGTCATTAAAGCATTTGAATCACGAAAGCTCTGTGATCATATTTGCATTTTAGAAAAAAAACGCTTTGACAACTCCAATGCAATGGGTGAATTGGAGAGGACAAGACTGGACAGTGGGAAATGAAGGAGAAGGATGAGTCGAGAATGACTCCAAAATTTTGAGTGTACCTAGAACCCATGAGGTAGTGATGTTGAGCAAGATAGGGAATACAAGGGGAAAGCTGACTTGGAGAAGATGATGTTGAGATCAATTCTAGACACTTTCAGCTTGTGATTTCTATTGGTCAGTAGATGTAACACAAGGTTGGGAAGAAGGAAATCTGAAAATAAGAGCATCATTTAGTTAAGTGAACTCACTTAAGAAATTCTAAGCTATCCAATCTTGGAAATCCTTGCCAGTTATACAAATATACTACACCAATCAAGTCTCTACCACAGTGTATTTCCCTTGGCCTTGTGGCAGAAAGGATTGCTACTGCTCTTTGCGATCTCCTTTCCAGATACATTTCAAGTCTTATTGGCAGAGGTGGGATGCAGGGAGTACTGACCATTATTAAAAAGTGATAGGTGACATACAACAGAAGATCTACAGAAAATACACAAAAACAGTGAAACTCTCTGCTGTTAATCCATTTCCTTAACAACTTCAATTTTCAAAACTAACCTTAAAAATGAAAATATACAACCTAGCCATTTAAAAAGTTATCTCAGACAAACTCTCAAGATGCAGTTATAAAAGACAATAGAACATTAGATCTGGAAAGAACATTAGAGAGCATTTAGAAGAACAACCTGCATTGCATCTGACTCCAGGTCCAGTGCTCTTTCTACTCTGAGCAGCTGATTACCAGGAAGTATCTTCTTTAAAAAAAAAAATGAAGAATATCCCAAACATTTTGAAACATATGTCAAATCTGAGTCATAATAGCTAAAATCTCACGGGAACCCAACTGGTGCTATATTTTATACATACATGTTAAATATGTTGCCTATGAAACAGACAAGGAATTATGAATTTTTTGTCATATGACATTTCTCATTCAAAATAATGTATCATGTCCACAGTTTCAAAGAAATATTGAAGGGTGCTAAGACAATTTGGGTTGTCAGGAAACTGAAAGATAGTTCTATTATACAGAACTGGATATGATAATATTTTCATTAATACTAGATTCTGACTGTCCAATAGAATTCAGACGATTCATTTAACCAGGTTCCCACACTGTGCCATATCAGGATGTGATTTGTCTGTCATCTTTGGTAATGCACTTGTTTTTACTTGATTGTCAGTGAGAAATACTACTTCCAAATGCCTTCATAATTTTGTCAATGATACACTATGGTTGTGATTTTTCTTTCTCCAACCCTCTAGAATCATCATCCTAAAGTAGCCTTTCTTGGACATCTATTTGCTAGGGTTCTTCATGTAGAAAATGTTTATATTGTCTTAAGGAGTTGCTGACAACAATAAACTTAAATAAATAAGAAAGCTATAATTTCCTCTTTCTAGACCACATCACTGACTTTCCCACAGGAATATTGGCCAAACATAGGTGGAAAACTTGACAACTGACAATCTATTAGTTGAAAAGTGTTTTTCTTCTCTATCCTAAAAAAAAGTGTTTTCTTCTCTATTCTCTACTTCTGGGGTTTGGCTACAGGAGAGGGAAAGTAAATGGTGTCTTACTTCTGGGCATTCTGCTGTTTGTGGTCACCCTGCTCCGGTTTCTTAAAAGACTGCTTTGTCAGAATATCTATCCTTTCCTCATCAAAGGTGAATCCTGGTATAATTCATTCTGCTTGTTTGTATAGGAGAGATACACCAAAATAATTTCAAAGGTGGGAGGAAGGAACTGAAATCTAAAGAACAACTATGAACATTTGATGAAAGCCTGATTATGTGATTTCAGGGAACATTTGGCTATTAACTGTCACCCAGAGCAAATCTCCAATAGCAACTACAAATAAAGGGAAATATTTTCAGTCTTTTATGCAAATTCAGAGGCAAGGCAGGAGTCTCTGCTTGGAAGCTGCCCTGACATGAGGTCTACTGGGGATGTGGGATGAGTAGAGGGTCTTAGGACTCCAGTACATTTCCACATAGCTTGGTTCCTCTTTAATTTTCTTAACTTCCCACTTACATTTTTATACAGAATAACACAATTTAGCCAAATCATACAGAAATGCGATTTACCTTGTGTTTAGCAAGGGAAACGCACACGTAGGTATTTGTGCATACATGGCATGGGAGAGAAGGCAGATAAAAGACCTGAAGACAATGGGCAAGGGAAAAAGAACTAAAAGACCTGCTTCACAAAGTTCTTTAAGTGCAGGACAGAGAGACGAAGCATTTCTGGAGGTTCCAAAGGGTTATGAGGAATATGACAGACTATAGAGCAGTTTGTGCTCCAAAATGAATGCCATTGGAGGTCTCTGGGTGGCCATAAAGCAGCCAGGGTCCCAACAAAAAATACATAGCACTCTTGACAAAATAAGATACAATCAGCCCTCTGTATCTGCAGGATCTGCAACCACGGATTCAACCAATTGTGGGTTATGAGTTTTAAAACTGTACTGAGGGCCCAGCACAATGGCTCAGTGGCTAACTCCTCTCCTTATATGTGCTGGGAATCCATATGGGTGCCAGTACATGTCCCGGCTGCTCCACTGCCTATCCAGTTCCCTGCTTGTGGCCTGGGAAATCAGTGGAGGATGGCCCAAAGAATTAGGACCCTGACCCCTCGAGGGAGACCCAGAAGAAACTCCTGACTCCTGGCTAGCACACCAAGTAATGCCAGGCTCTGCCTGCTAGCCGCCCAGCAGCAAGCTCTGAGGTTTTTAGGATATGTTAATTGCTGCCTAGGGACATCTATGGATGAGGCCAGTGTGAGTGAAGGTGAGGGATGAATTCTGGGTGATTCTCAGCAATGAGGTCACAGAACTTTCTGGCAAGCATGGGGACTGAGACCTGGTGGTTTGGAGGGGAGAGTCCATAAGATCTACTTGGGCCACACTGATTCACCAGCCCACATGGGAATCCTGAGATGGGCTGTTAGCATAGAGCATCATTGACTGCCACACGCCAGTCCACACGAAAGCTATGGCTGGCGGCCTGTCTGGCAGGGCTAGGTACCAGTACCTGACCGAGTGGTGGAAGAGTGGAAGGGTCACACTTGGCAAGGTCAAGACATTAACCAGCACGCGAGAGAAGCAGGTCCAGGGGTAGATTCTGTGGGGGAAGTGTGGGCCCAACCCTGTGGAAATACAAGACCTAGAGGACGCTCCTAACTCCTGGCTTTGGACCTTCCCAGCTCTGGCCATGGCAGCCATTTGAGGAGTGAACCAGTGGATGGAAAATCTCTGTCTCCACTCTGTAAATCTTCCTTTCCAATAAAAATAAATCTTTTTTTAAAGATAGAAATAGTCGGTTAACTGATGAGTGGATGAAGAAAATGTAAAATGTGTGCGAATTATTTTTTCCTCATCTACTAACTGAAATTTTCTTCTTTTTCAATTTTGCTTTTCATGATACAGTTCCATAGGCACAGGGATTTCCCCTTCCAACTTCTCCCTCCTCCTACCCCTTTTCTCCTATATTATAACAATAGTATAGTCTTTAGATATTATTCATTTTTTTTTAAAAAGGGGGGGGTAAATCAGGCAGGCACCATGGCACAGTAGGCTAATCCTCTGCCCTGTGGTGCTGGAAAACCTTGTGGGCATCAATTCATGTCCCAGCTGCTATACTTCCAATCCAGCTTTCTGATATGGCATGCCAGGGAAAAGGACAATGGCCCAAGTGCATGGGACCCTGCCCCATGTGGAAAATCCGGAGAAGGATCCTGGCTCCCGGCTTCAGATCGACTCAGCTCTGGCATTTAGGGAGTGAATCATACAATAAAAGACCTCCCTCTATCCTTCTCCATCTGTAAAATCTGCCTTTAAAATCAAAACAGATAATTCTTTTTAAAAACGGGGGGCAGAATCTGCCACTTCCAATATGGATAAAACTGGAGCACATCATTTTTTAAAAATAAATTTATAGTATTTTTGATTATGTGTACATAGTTAAGAAGGATACAGGCCCATGTAGACCACCGATCAGGGTGGGATAGCACGAGGAATGGGAGAAAGAGATGAGACAATTGCGTCCATTTTTTTTCTTCATGTATCTGGGGAGGGTGGGGAGAGAACGGGGGAGTTCTGCTCACAACAGCCCAACCACATCAATACCTGGAGATGGGAGAAGGCCACTCAATGTCATCCCAGGGTTCCCGATGTGGACCATGTTCCAAGGGTGCTGTTTAAGTGGTTCTGACAGTTCTGAGATGCTGTTGATTTCATTGCTCTAAGACTGAGAAAATCCTCTCAAGGTCCATTGGCTGATGTAAGTCCACCTTAGAGTCTCTACTCACCCAGATACTTGCTGTCAAAGCTTGTCTTGGAGAATTGTTCAATTTGTTCAGTCTTCCATCCTCTATCATATTAGACTTACTCTATAGTTCACCGTGAGCTGTCATGTCCTCCATGTGTATCTGGGCATGCTATCAACTGCATAGGCTTCAGCAACCTAAGAGGCCCATTCTGACTTGCCCCTAGTCTAGCCACCTGCCAAAGGATGCTGAGGCAGAGTCCAACCAGCCTGTACTTGCTCTCGCTCATGCATGCACCAGTGGATACTGTCACTTAGCCCAGCCTGGCCCTCCCCCTAACCCAGCTCACATACATGCCAGCAGGTTTTGTAGCCCTGCCCAGCCCAAAGTCCCAGCTCTCACACTCACCAGTGGGAATAGTGGCCCAGAATGGGAGCCCCTGTAACCCCCTTCTGGGTTCACTCCAGCCCTCCCACCCCCCCACTGCTGGGGTCTTACGTGTGCTGGTGGGTGCTGCAGCTTAATCTGGCATGACCCACCTCACCTCGGCATTCGTCAGTGGGTACTGCAACCTGGCTCCTCCTGGCTTGCTCTCAGTTCCAGCTCATGCTGGTGGGTGCTATAGCCTAGCCCAACATAGCCAGCTCCCAGTCCCCTCCCTAATGTGAACTGGCTGGTGTTGTGGAGCAACCTGGCCTGCTCCGCTGGTCCTTACATCTGCCAGTGGGTGTTATGAACTGGCTGAGCCCAGCCTGCCCCAGACCTGATCCACACATATGTATGCTGGTGGGTACTGTAACCTGGCCTGGTCTGAGCTGCTCCAAGCCATGATTCTTGTGCTCAACTGCATCCTGACAAAGGAGTTCCCCAAGTTCCTCTATCATGTCACCAACCAGTCACAGATCTTGTGCACACAGGTGGGTTCTTGGCCCAGCCCAAGTTGGACCACCTCCTATACTGGCAGGAACAGAGACCTTGCCTGAGTGACCCAAACCCATTGTAGCTCTTACTGTTGGGTGCTACATCCAAGTCACTCCTGGATTACCCCTAGACCCAGCTCTCATGTGGTTCAGCAGGTGCTGAGACCTAGCCAAGCCTTTACTACTCCCACTTTGGCTCTTATGAGCACCAGCAGGTGCTGCAGCCTAGCCCAGTCTGGCACATCCCAGACCCAAGTCCACACCCATGCTAAGGGATGCTGTAGCCATGTCCAGCCCAGTTTTCCACCCCCATTCTGGCTCTTGCAATCACCAGTAGGAATTTCAGCCCAGCAAAGGCATCCTTTTAGCTCCCTGGCCAGGCCCACTCCCAGCCACAGATCATGCACATGCCAGTTATTGCTGCGAAGCAGCCCAGCATAGATCATCCCCCAGATTGGCCTTTGCTTCAGCCTCACCTGACCTGGTCTGCTCCAGTCGCAACTCTCATTGGTAGCACCTCACTGGTAGGTGCTACAGCCTAGTCCTACCCAGGCTTCCCCCATCCCTGGCTTTCATGCAAACCAGTAAGTGTGATAGGCTAGCCAATTCAGTATAGCCCGCTCCCCATCTTGGCTCCTACACATGCCAGTGTGGTATGATTGGCCCAGCCCTGATCGGTCCACCACCCTGAGCCAATCCACACCTGCATCGAACAGAGCAGCCTTGTCCAGTCTGACCAACACCAGCCCTGACTCACGAGCTGACCAGCAAGAGATATGGCTTACAAGGGAAATTCCCCAAATTCCCCCAGCAAGCCTACCCCCAGACCCAGATCTCATGCATGCCAGTGGGTGCTAGGCTCGTATCCAGCACTGTCTGCCCCCTAGTCTCGGCCTTTGTGTGTGTTGGTGGATTTTGTGGCCCAGCTTGCCCTATACCCAATTCTCAAGTGCATCTGCAGTTGCTTCAGCTTGGACTAGCCCAGTCTGTTCCCAACTGCAGATCCCAACATGCATAGCTTAGCCTTCACCACTCCCAGCTCTCACACAAGCCAGTGGGTATGCAGTGCCACAGGGGTGAGCCCACATATGCCCCACAGAAATCTCCTCAGAACTGGTTCTCTCACATATTGCTTAGTGTCATTGCCCAGTCTAACATGACCCAACTACTGCTCCTACACTCACTTGTGGGTACTGTAGTCTAGTTTGGTCAGGCCACCACCACCACCACCCCACCATTCTACTCCCCCCTCCACCATTCTAGCTTTCATGTGCGCCAGTCAACAGCAACTAGTCCAGTTCAGGCTTCCCACAGTGGGCAGGTACATTGGTCTGACTCAGAAAGTCCTCTGGTTTCCCCCATTCTAAACCACCTGGTCTCAGCCACCTCATTTACCTGCAAGTGCAGTAGCCTAGTCAGTAGAAATGCTCCAGAAGTCATTCCTCACCTGCAATCCACTGTCCCAGTGGTCCTCCCTCCCATACATTCCCATACCTTCTTCCGGGAACAATCCACATCCCTGCCATGCCCACGAGTGTGTAGGTCCTCCCTAAATCCAATCTTCCAGTGGGGCAATGAGCCAACCTGAAGCCCTGCAGCCTGCCTGGGTAGCATTAATACACTTGCGTGAGGATCCACAGACCCTATCTGGTGTGCTGACATCTGCCCTCCCCACCATATATATATATATATATAACAGAATAGGCAACTATGCTGGAGAAATTAGAACCCTCATATGCATTATGAGGGAATGTAAAATGATTAAGTCATTTTGGAATAATAATGGCTTAGCAGTTTTTCAAAAATGCATAATGTTCCCATAGAAGTCACCAGTTTCATTTCCAGATATGCACAAAAGTAATTTAAAATACGTGGGCACACAAAAATAGGCATACAAATATTCAAGCAGGAAATATTCATAATAACCCAAAATGGAAGAAATTAAAATGGACAACTGATGAATGAATAAGCAAAGCATAATTTTATTTATTTGGCTATAAAAGGAATGAAATACTGATTCATGCTATAGCATGGCTAAAGCTGAAAACATTATGCTAGCTAGATATAAAAGGCCACATGTTGTATATAATTTCATTTATTTGACGTACACAGAATAGACAAACCAATAAAGACACCAGATGGACTGATGGTTACCGGAGTTTAGAGGGAGAGGGAGAGGGAAAGTGACTGTAGATGACGTCCTGTGAAATGGGGACCTAAAGAGGTGATTATGCTGTAAGAACTGCTCCTTTGTCAAAGAGATTAAAACCATTACAAAAGAGGCTCCCAACAGTGTTTGGTTAGCTTGCCCTCTACCACGTGATGATGCCACAAAATGTTTGACCTTGGACTTCTCAACCTATAGAACTATGAAAATGCATTTCTATGTTTTACAAATTACCTAGCCTGTGGTATTATGTTACACTTTGTTGTGGCAGCACAAATGCACCCAGACAGAAATTGCATTTCTACCTTCCACAATATTTGTTATTATTACCATGAATCCCATTTATGTAAACATTGTAAAGCCCATAACACATTATTTTTGCTTAAGCAGGCTTTTTTAAACTAAGATTTATTTACTTATTTATTTAAAAGGTAGAGCATAAGGGAGGGAGGGGAGAGAAAGTGAACACTTCCATTTGCTGGCTCATTTCCCAAATAGCCACAATAGCAAGAGCTGGACCAGGCTAAAGACAGGAGCCCGTAACTCCATCCAGGTCGCTTATGGGCTGGGCAGGGACCCAAGTACTTAAGTCCTCCTCAACTGTCTTCCTAAGGTACACTAGCAGCAATCTGCAACAGAAAAACCAGCAAAAAGGGATCAAACTGGTACTCCAGTGTGGAATGCAGCTATTCCAAGTGGCAGCTTAACCAAGTACACCACACCAACCCCTCCAAGTTTCTTCATTCCTTTATGTAGATCTAGATTTTCAGCTGGTGTCATTTTCATTATGCTTGAAGATTATTACTATTTTTTTTAATATATAATACGGAACTGTTGATTGTGGTTTCCTTCAGTTTTTGCATGCTTGAAAGTATTTTGCCTTTGATTTTTAAAAACGTTTCACTTGCTTATTTTATTTGGAAGAGTGAGAGGCAAACAGGAATCTTTCATCTGCAGGTTTAATGCCTGCAAGAGTCAGGGCTGCACCAGTCTAAAATGAGGAGCCAGAAATCCAATCTAGGTCTCCCACATCAGTAGCAGGGACTGAGTCACTTGAGCTAGCACCTGCTGCCCTTCAGGTATGCATTAATATGAAACTGAAATAAAAAATAAAAGCCAAGATTTGAACTCAGGAACTCCAATATGAGGCTCAGGTGTCCAAATGATCAGAGAGTAAGTAATAAGTTGATTCTTTTATCTAGGAATGCATCATAGGTTTTGGGGTTTTGTTTGTTTGTTTCTTTGTTTTGTCCAGCAATGACATGGTGTGTGCTTGCCTTTCTTAACCACAGGATCCATGGTCAACATTGGCATCTGAAATTTTGCAAAGCATTTGTTCAATTGCCATGTGATACCACACAGCACTGCTTTAGAACAGGGAATTCATTTTACAACAAACAAAATACAGGAATAGGCCTTCTGATGGCAAGTAGGCAAAGCTTGCATTGCAGCCACATGGGAAGTGAACCATTGAACAGAAGATCTTCCTCTCTGTCTCTCCTCCTCTCTGTATATACGCCTTTCCAATAAAAATAAATAAATCTTTAAAAAAATTATTTCCAAACATGTCAATCAGGCTTTGATCAGAGTCATATAATTCCCTCCCCAACGCATACATACACCCACACACTAATATTCAAGGCATTTGCTTGGGTCCTTGCAGTCATGTGGTAGACCTGGATGAAGCTTCTAGATCCTAGCTTCAGTTTGACTGAGCTCTGGCTACTGTAATCATTTGTGGAGTGAATGAATGAATGAAAGATCTCTCTTTGCCTCTCACTCTCTAACTCTGCCTTTCAAATAAAAATAAATATTTTAACAATGCTATTTTATTTCTTTATTGAAATTACTGGAATATCAAATAATTTGTGGAATAATCATTGTAAGAGCATTCCTTTGCAATTACATGTTGATTATTTAGATTATGTTGATGCTTCACTCTTTAAAATATTTTGTTTTTAGTAAGGAATATTGTAGAGAACACTTTTTAAGACTTATTTAATTTTATTTGGAAAGACAGAATAGATTTATGGAGAGAGACAGAAAGATCTTTCATCCACCAGTTCATTCCCCAAATGGCCACAATGGTTGGACCTGTGCTGATCTGAAGCCAGGAGCCTGGAGCTTCTTCCAGGTCCCCCACGCGGATGCAGGGTCCCAAGGCCTTGGGGTGCTCTCAACTGCTTTCCCAGGCCACAAGCAGGGAGCTTGGTGGGACAAGAACTAGAGCCCTTATCGAACCTGGCACTTGCTCCATTTTTTTCCCAGGCCATAAGTGGGCAGTTGGATCAGAAGTGGAGCAGCTGGGACTAGAACTGGTAGCCATATGAGATGCTAACGCTGCAGGCACCATGCTGGCCCCCTTTTTTCCGTTTTTATAAAGATTATTTATTTTAAAGGCAGGATTATAGAGGGAGGAGCAGTGGCAAAGACATTCAAAGAGAGAAATAAAAAAAATTTCATCCACGGGTTCACCCCCAAATGGCCGAAGCCAAAAGTCAGCAGCTTCATCCAGGACTTCCACATAGGTGTAGGTGCAAGGGCCCACGCACTTAGGTCATCTTTTGCTGCTTTCCTGGTCACATTAGCAGGAAGCAGAAGCAGAAGTGAAGCAGCCAGGACTTGAAACTGTGCTCATATACGACGCTGGTATTGGAGGCAGCAACTTTATTGTAATGCCACAGTGCCAGTCCCTACCTTCTATTTTGTTAGATACTTCCCAAATTTTATGGAGCCTTTCAGTATGTTATTTTGGTGTTCTTCTCATTATTGTTTGTTAAGTGTATTATTAATATGACCCCATGATAATATGACCTCCTTAAATTCATTTTTGTTATGAATCACATATCCAATATGGTAATAATTTATTAGATTTTTGACATTACATCAGCATCAGTAGAAGGCTGGCACAAGTGGCCCAAAGGTCAATGAAAGGTTCAGTAACATCATTGCATTTTTCTATAGTGTTGTCAGAAGTATACTGTAATGAAGCATTTGGTTCTGTTTTTACTTTTTTATTATTTAAGAGAGAGAGAACAAAAGAGCAGAGGCACACAGAGCTCACATTCACTGGTTCACTTTCCAAATGGCTGAAACATTTGAGACTGGGGGCTGAACCAGGGACCCAGGAATTCAACCAACATCTCCCACATGGTTGGCAGGAACCCAACTACAAGAGTCATCATCACTGCTCCCAGGATGTGCACTAGCAGAAAACTGGAGTCAGCAGCCAGAGCCAGACATGGAACCCAGGTACTCCAATGTGGGACATGGAATTTTGTTTTATTTATTTAAAGGGTTTTTTATTGGAAAGGCAAACTTCAGAGGGGAGATATAGTGAGAAAGACCCTCCATCTGCTGGTTCACTCCCCAAAAGGGCACAATGGCCAGAATTGAACCGATCTGAAGCCAGGAACCAGGGGCTTCTACAGGTCTCCCATATAGGTGCAGGATCCCAAGGTCCTCCGCCGCTCTCCCTGGCAACGCAAACTGGTGCCCTATGGGATACTGGCACTCAAAGGCTGAAGATTAGCCAGTTGAGTTATTGTGCAGGTCCTGGATATGGTATTCTAACAGGCGTCTTTAATTGCCAGGCTAAATGCAAGCCTCAATTCAATTCTTTAATGTTTGGCTTCAGAGAGGTTTTTTTTTTTTTTTAACGCTTATCTGTCCCTATTTTCCTCATGCCTTACATCTTGGCAAACTAAGGGCTTTAGTTCTCCTTTGACACTGGCCAAATCATGCAGGCTCCAGGTACTCTCACTTCAGCCCACCCTCTAATAAACAAAAAAAGTCAACCATTCTCATTTCCTTACCCTCTCAAACCATTTCAGATCATTCTGGTTTCTCCAGAAAGCTTCATTACATAAATAAAAAATGTCCCATATCTTTTGATGCAGTTATTTGGCATTATTAGTCCCTACACTAAAGATGAATTTTAGTTGGTATCTATCCTGTTTGGTAGTGTCCTTAACAGGTACTGTGAGCAGGATGCTAAGACAATGATCACCTCTACCATGCATTTTACTTTTCTTGCTTTGACTTGCTAACTGATTCTGCTGCCTGATGAGTAAACATGTTCTTTGAATTAGGCTGTTTTCTGCTGCATTTGCTGAGTTCCAATGAATTTTCTTTTTTTTTTAAGATTTATTTACTTTATTGGAAATGCAGAGTTATAGAGAGAAGGAGACATGGAGAGAGAAATCTTCCTTCTGTTGGATCACTCCCCAAATAGCTACAATGGCCAAAGTTGAGTTTGTCCAAAGCTGGAAAACAGGAGCTTCTTCTGGGTGTCCCACATAGGTTCAGGGATCCAGGTTCAGGTTCGCCATCCTCCACTGCTTTCCCAGGCCATAAGCACAGAACTGGATCAGAAGTGGAGCAGCTAGGATTTGAACTGCTATCCATATGATGCTAGTGCCACAGGTTGAGGCCTAGCCCACTACACCATCGTGCCAACCCCTTGTGTGTATCTTAGAAGGAATCATCTGTCTTGATCCCAGCACAAGCTTTGGCTAATTCTAAGCTCAGAAGAAAGAGTCTTAACCTTATACTGTTCAGTTGTGTGCCTTAAGCAAACCTTTGCCACCATTCCACTGAGAGTTCAGGAGAAAGCCCTGAGACACACAACAATTTCCAGAGCATGAGACGACTACTTGTCTAGAGGAAAAGCAGTCATTTTGAAGATTTTAATTATTGACTCCACAATCCCAAAAACAGAGGATTCACTAGAATCATAGAAAATACTTTTTGTTGTTATTACTGATAGTGCCTATGCTGTGCCACAACAAAGTTCTGATCCTCAAAGTTATAGGAAGAATCACTTACAGAACACTTAAGGCAAAACAAAAGAGAAAATTCAAACCAAATCATAGCTTGAGGTCCATAAAGCAACCACTGTCATGGGAGAAGCCCTAACATTGATGACACTGAATGGAGGCTCTCTGGAGAAAGCAGTTTATAAGTATAAGCAGGACAGACAAAAAAATCCTTGAAGTATATGTCATATTCCCAAAAAAGGGAAAGAAAACACAGAAAGTTAGGCAGGCAAGAAGGAATGACTATGGGCACAAGGGAGGAACCAAATTACTGAAAAAAAAAAAAAAAAAAAAAAAAAAAAAAAGAGGTCCATCATTTGACCCAATTGGAAATCCAAAATTATCTTAAAGAATTTATAAAACAGAAAAATAGGCATTGCCAAATTGCTATTGTACCTCTATAACAGAGCATCTGAATTAAAATTAATGTCTGCAGAAATGGACCAATTGGTAAACCTCCATGGACTTAATCTGCGGATTCAAGTTAGAGTAATACCTGGAGAGCTTCTAAGTTTGAACATATCCCTATAATCTCAGTGAATTTGCTGAACACGAAACAGAAGGTAAATTGTTGTACATCATTTTTAATAAAAGATTTATTGGAAAGTTAGATTCACAGAGAAAAGGAGAGACAGAAAGACCTTCCATCCACTGGATCACTTCCCAAGTGGCCACTGTTGCAGGTAGTGATGGAAGTACTTACTTCATTCCTCAGAATATTAAAAGTACTTAAAACATTTAATAGAGCATCCTTACAGGCTACAGGCTTTAGGCCTCATAGAGCATCATAATGGCTTATTTAAATAAATTTAATTTCAGTTGAATGACACATGACACATTTTTGTCACACTCAAACATCAAAGGTGAGCCAGACTTCACATTTGTTACTTCTAAGTCTTATCCTTCCCTCTTCCCTGGATAGGTCAGATATAGAAAGAATTAGTGCTCCCTGCTTTGGTGCTCACGGGAGTTTCAAATTACACAGGTCCCTACCCACACGAACCCTCATCCCAGCCCAATCTCTAACCACAATTAAAATTCCAAGTCAGTCTCTTTTTCTTGCTGTCTCAGCCCATTCTTGGACCAGCTCTTTTCTACAAAAAGGTGCATTATGAAAGTAATGAACATTTTCATATTTTAGCACATAAATGCATAATAATAATGCATTCTATGTATGTGGAATCATCAGTTTCAACTTTTGAACCAAACCTTTTGTGGAGATTCACTTTGTTGATCACAGCACTACCTGACACTTCTTCTCAGAGTCACAAGGTTAGTACTGCAGCTCCAAACAACATGTTCTTATACCACCACCCCAAACTAAAACTAGGGGCTCATTGTAAAAGGATTCAATGTACTGGTCCTCTATCTAATCACAAAGAAAAAAAATTTTTTAAGAGTTTATTAATTTTTATTGGAAAGGCAGATATACAGAGAGGAGAGAGAAGACACAAAGAGAGAAAGACCTTCTGTCTGATGATTCACTCCCCAAGTGATGGCAACGGCCAGAGCTGAGCCAATCTGAAGCCAGGAGCCAGGAGCCGCTTCTGGCTCTCCCGTGTGGGTGCAGGGTGCCAAGGCATTGGGCCCTAGACTGCTTTCCCAGGCCACAAGCAGGAAGCTGGTTGGGAAGCGGGGCCACTGAGAATGAACTGGTGCCCATATAGGAAGTGGCAAGGTGAGGACCTTAGCCACGAGGCCCAAAGAGGAACATTTTCCCTGAAACCTCCAGCAAATTTCCTGATATGTCACATTGACCAGCATAGAATCACACACCTACCTCTACCAGAGGTGGTGAATGGCCAGCCCATGAAATCACTTGGCTGAAAACAATATTCAGTAAATCTACAGCAGGCTAATTTTTAAGCTGGTAAGTCTGCATGGCCAATGTATGACATTATAAATATCCAAAATGGTCTCTGAAACTAACAAAGGAGAACAGGATGGACTAAAAGCAATCATGAGACACAACCCAAGACTTGCCATATCACTGTCTGAGCACAGGTCATTTCAGCAAGAAAAAGGTGGACTTGTTGGTTAGTAACCAATAATATTTGTAACAGAAATGTCGAGACAGTCCATTCTTTATAAAAATAGGTTATGTAGAATTTTGCAAATGCTTTGATATGTTTTGTACTGTATTATTTGCACACTATTTAAACTTTGCTTAATTACTCAAAAAATGAATTGGAGAGCTGTCCATCTTTTTCTTCGGTGTAGAATACATATCTTTACCTTATTATACACATCTGTATTTTATCAAAATATACCTTCAAAAGTTATACTACTTCATGTCAATAGCATTCTTTTTGGAAGTGTTTTTCTCATTGTGCATTATCACATGCACAAAATGTTCTAGGGAGTTCTTAATACTCTTCTAAGGTTAAAACAGCATACAGCAGAATAATTTTATAAGAGGTTAGTAGGAATTGGTGTTGAATTGTTTTTATGCATTTAATGACTAACCATATTCTAACCATGCTTCAAAAATTTGGAGGGGCCGGTGCTGTGATATAGTTCATAAAGCCTCCATTGAAATGGTGGCATCCCATATGGATATTGGTTTGAGTCCCGATTGCTCGACTACCAATCTCTCTGCTAATGTGCCTGGGAAGGCAGGAAAACATGGCTGAAGTCCTTGGGCCCCTGTACCCACTTGGGAGACCTGGAAGAAGCTTCCGGCTCCACATTTTGGATTGGTCCAGCTCCAGCCATTTTGGCTATTTGGGGATAGAACCAGAGGATGGAAAATCTCTTCTCTCTCTCTCACTCTCTCTCTGTTCCCTTCTCTGTAACTCCACTTTCAAACAAAAATTAATGTCTTTAATAACTATACACACACACACTTAGAGTGCCCCCGGAATGCAGCCCATGGTTTTTATTAGTATCTCTATATGACTCTTCTTACTAGATCCATGGTTGCTAAATACCAATTTGTAAGGAAAGAGGGACAGACAGAACTCACAGCCAAAGCAAATTTTTCAAGGGAAATAAAATCACAATTTGGACAGAGTTGAACTGCTTTGTACTAGCTTTTTCTTTGGCTTTTCTTTTTCTTTTAAAAAAGATTCATTTACTTTAAAAATTTTTTTTTGCTTTTATATTTTGATGATTTGTACATAGTTGATTAGGGTGAATAGGGTCAAGGGCTACAGGAAGTTGGGTGAGATCACCATTTCCACATTCTCATTTTTTTCCTTCCTATATCCAGGAGAAGCGGGAAGATAAGGAGAGAAGCCACATCCAGCCTCCCAAATGCCTCTGCACCCAGGGTCCAGCCACCCGATTCCTCCCCAGGGTCCCCAGTATGGGGCATGCTCTGAGGGCACTGCTTAAGAGGTTTCAACAGTTCAACATTTCTAAATTACTGCCAATATCGCCACTCCAAACATGATGAACTCTCTCCAGAATCCACTGGCTGACACAGTCCACCTTAGAGTCTGTTTGCCCAGATCTTTTCTACCAACACTTGGCTGGGGTAATTAATTAATTTGCTCTTTCCTCCATCTTCTATTGTGGTACCAAGTGTCCTCTGTAGGTTCCAATGTACTGCCATGTCCTCCATGTGTACCTGGATATGCTGTCCACTGCTCTGTCTAAGCCACTGAGGAGCCCAGCTCTGACACATGCACGCCACAGTCAGACCATGGAATCTGCAATTCTCTCCATGTTTGGGTTCTGAGTCCAGCAATTCAGTTGGGGAGATCCCCAAAGGAACTTCATCTGAGGTGATCCCAGACCTGATTCTTTTATGTGTTTGCCAATACAGGGTCCGACACTGTCTGTCGCCCCAATCAGCTTATGCACATGCTGGTTTTTGCAATTACTGCATCAGTTCTGCCTCCAGCCCTCATTTATTTTCATTTGAAAGGAAAGTAGTTACAGAGAGAGGAAACAGCATTCTTGCACTCACTGACTGGTTCACTCCTGAAATGACTGCAGTGGTCAGAGCTGGGCAGTTCTGAAGTTAAGAGCTAGGAACTTTTGGATCTTCCACGTGAGTGCAGGGTCCCAAGCACTTGAACCATCCTCTGTTGCTTTCCCAGGCCATAAGCAGAGAGCTGAAATAGAAGTGAAGCTGCCAGGACATGAACTGGCATCCATACGGGATGCCAGCACTTCCAGGTGGAGGATTACCCTGCTCAGCCACTGTGCCGCCCCTTTCCTGAGCCTTTCAAACTTGAAAAAGAACGCAGAGATGGAAAAAAAACACAGAAGATCGGGTGGGGAACAATACAAGACCTGGGTTTGAACTGGCTTTTGGAAAAAAAAAATGCCAGAGCAAAAGAGTCCCTCTGGAAATCTGATCTGCTTTTAGGCAAGGAGCTAAAATGGCTGAGACTTCCTTCCTTCCTCCATCACTATTCATTTCCAAATTTATATTTCCAGCACAATTTTCCTCCTGTGCTCCAGAGCCATGTATTCAAGAAGGCATACATGTTACCTCCACCCCAGATACTAAGAAGACATCGAAAAAGCACATCTCTAAAACTCTTTTCCCTTTCCTTCTGCAGTTTTCCTTATCTCAGAAATGGTACCACCATTCACTTACTTGTTCAAATCTAAAAAACAGGCTTCATCTTTGTCTCTTTTCTTTCTCTCCAGCTTTACCCCTTCACTAAGTCTATAGCAATTGTACATAAGTTTTCTTTTGAAAAAAATGCTCAGTCTCTACTTGAGTCCATCTCCACTATCACCACTTTAGGCTAAGCCAAATCATTTTTTGCTTGCTTAATTGCAACTGCTTCCAAACCGTTATTTCTATTTACAATCTTCAAAAGTTATTTGAAAGGCAGGCCAGGCACAATGGTTCAGTGGCTAAATCCGAGCCTTGCAACCTCTGGGATCCCATGTGGGTGCCGGTTCTAATCCCGGCAGCTCCACTTCCCATCCAGCTCCCTGCTTGTGGCCTGGGAAAGCAGTCGAGAATGGCCTAAATAGCCTTGGGACCCCGAACCCGCATGGGAGACCCGGAAGAAGCTCCTGGCCCCTGGCTTAAGATCGGCTCAGCTCCGGCTGTTGCAGCCATGTGGGGAATGACCCAGCAGACAGAAGATCTTTCTCTTTGTGTAGCCTTCTCTCTCTAAATCTACCTTTCCAGTAAAAACTAAATCTTTTAAAAATGTTATTTGAATAGCAGGGCCCGGCGGCGTGGCCTAGCAGCTAAAGTCCTCGCCTTGAACACCCCAGGATCCCATATGGGTGCCGGTTCTAATCCCGGCAGCTCCACTTCCCATCCAGCTCCCTGCTTGTGGCCTGGGAAAGAATATTTTCCTCTCTGTCTCTCCTCCTCTCTGTATATCTGACTTTGTAATAAAAAAGAAATAAATCTTTTTTAAAAAATGAATAGCAGAGTTACACAGAGAGATTTTCCATCCCCACGTTCACTCTCCAAATGGTGGAAAAAGTAGGAGCTGAGTCGTGCTGAAGCCAGGAACCAAGAAGTCTATCTAGGTCTCTTGTGTGGGTTAAGCAGCTCATGCACTTCAGACATCTCCCACTGCTTTCCCAGTCACAGTATGTCAATCAGACTGTGACTCCAATAGGGACTCAAAAGGCTGTTCAGGTGGCATCCCAACCTGCTCCCTAACTCACTGCCACAGCACAGGCCCCTCTAAAGAACATAAATTTAAGATGAAGAGGAAAAAGCACAGACCGCTTGAGATTGTACAAGTCTTCTTTAGCAATTGCATTACGTGAGAAGAAGCTGAGCCAAAAGAGACTGAGGCACTCACCTCGTTTTTCACAGCTGTGCGTTGTCCGTCAGAGGTTCTTGGAAATAATGTCTCACTGGGTTCAAATACACAGTCCGCCAGTGGCAAAACACGTGATTTGCCTTGTGGAGAAGCTGACTAACCGCTCAGCGATGAGGAGCGCTTTCGAGAACAGTTAGTCCCAGCAGGCTTTGCGGCAAGATTAAAAATCCGCCTCTGATGACGTGTTTTTCCATCGCCTGGGAGGGAGTGGCGAGGGACAGATATCCTGACAGGGCTCTGTCTAAGAAGGAATGGGCGGGTGAGGAAGCGGTCAGAGAGCAAACAAAGACTGAAACAGGACTGAGCAGGGAGCTGAGATGTGCAGCATGACTTCTAACGGTTTGGTGGCTGACTGGGCAGCGGCATCCATGACTGTGGACTCTCAGGGACCAAAAATGGGTTACACCGCACCAAGGTGATCCAGTTCACCAATGAAGTAGTGCTCGTGCCAAGACTTTCACATGCCCTCCAACTCAGAGTCCTGGGATGAGATTGATGACAGTCTGCTGTCCATTGTGGTTGACCCTGAGGTGCCGCGTGCTGCGAGAGGGCCTACACCTTGAGCACGCGCTGGTTCTTAGTGTGTTGATAGCCAGGAGTCAACAGGAGCAGCAGGTTCACCGGACCTGGGAGCTACTGGAAAAAATGAAAGAGCTCGAAGCAGTGCCCTGTGTTCTGTCTTCCGAGCTGCAGTGGCAGCTTGATGAGCACGAGGCAACAGTCTCACATCTATGATCTGCACAGGCAGCCCTGTGTCAGGCGCTGAATAAGCCCGATGCACTCCCCTAGGGATTGCTCCAGTCCCAGCTGCCTCAGGCCCAGCTACCTGAGCCCCAGGTGCCTAAGCTCTGAAAAGTGTGAGCCACAGACGCCTGAGCTCCAGATGTGTGAGCCACAGATACCAAACCTCCAGATGCCACAAATGCTTGAATTGCCTCCTGAGCCACAAATGCCTGAATTCCCGATGTGTGAGCTCAACATGCCTAAGCTCCAGATTACTGAGAACAAGAAGTGTGAGCCACAAATACCAGAGCCACAGATACCTAACCTCCAGATGTCTGAGCCCCAGATGCCTGACCTCCAGATGTGTGAGCTCCAGATGCCTGAGTTCCAGAGATGTGAGCCACAAATACAAGAGCCACAGATGCCTAACCTCAAAATGCCCAAGTCACAAATATTTGAGCCCCAGATGCCTGAACTCCAGATGTGTGAGCTCCTGATGCCAGAGCTCCAGATGTGTGAGCCCCAGATACATGACTTCCAGGTGTGTGAGCATCAAATGCCTGAGCTCCAGAGATATGAACCTCAGATGCCTGACCTCCAAATGCTTGATCTTCAAATGCCTGAACTTCACATATGTGAACTTCAGATGTGTGAGCCTGAGCTCCAGAGCTGTGAGCCCCAGATGCCTGAGCTTCAGAGATTTGATGTCCAGGTGCATGACCCACTAATGCCACAGCTCCAGGTGTGTGAGCCAGAGATGCCTGAGCTTCAGATGTTTGAACACCAGATGCCTGACTTACAGATGTGTGAGCAAAAGATGCCTGAGCTGCAGATGCCTGACCTCCAGAGATGTGAGCCCCAGATGCCAGAGCTCCAGAGATGTGACCTTAGGAAACCTGATGTGTCACAAATGCTTGAGTGTGAGCCCCAGATGACTGAGCTCCAGATGTGTGAGCTCCTGATGCCAGAGCTCCAGATGTGTGAGCCCCAGATGCATGACTTCCAGATGTTTGAGTGCCAAATGCCTGAGCTCCAGAGATATGAACCTCAGATGCCTGACCTCCAAATGAATGATCCTCAAATGCCTGAATTTCAGATGTGTGAGCCAAGGATGCCTGAGCTCCAGAGCTGTGAGCCCCAGATGCCTGAGCTCCAGAAATGTGACCTCCAGACACCTGATCCACAGATGCCTGAACGTCAGATGTGTGAGCCCCAGGGATGTGAGCCAGAGATGTTTGATCTTCAAATGCCTGGCCTTCAGATGTGTGAACAAAAAATGCCTGAGCTCCAGAGAAGTGACCTCCAGACACCTGATGTGTCACAAATGCTTGAGTGTGAGCCCCAGATGCCTGAGCTCCAGAGATTTGATGTCCAGGTGCATGAACCACTAATGCCTGAGCTCCAGAGCTGTGAGCCCCAGATGCCTGAGCTCCAGAGATTTGACGTCCAGGTGCATGAACCACAAATGCTTGAGCTCCAGATGTGTGAGCCCCAGATGCCTGAGCTCCAGAGATGTGAGCCAGAGATGCCTGAGCTCCAGATGTGTGAGCCCCAGATGCCTGAGCTCCAGAGATGTGACCTTAGGAAACCTGATGTGTCACAAATGCTTGAGTGTGAGCCCCAGATGCCTGAGCTTCAGAGATTTGATGTCCAGGTGCATGACCCACTAATGCCACAGCTCCAGGTGTGTGAGCCAGAGATGTCTGAGCTTCAGATGTTTGAACACCAGATGCCTGACTTACAGATGTGTGAGCAAAAGATGCCTGAGCTGCAGATGCCAGAGCTCCAGAGATGTGAGCCCCAGATGCCTCTGCCCCAGTTGCCTGAGTGCCAGATGCCCGAGAGCATGGCATTCCCATGCTCAACACCTTCACCACCCAGAAAAATCAGGAAAGGGAATGTAGAGGGTGGAACAGCATTACCAGTTCAGATGCCTACTGAAAGGATGTACCTCCCTCCCATGCAGTCAGCTACAATAGGGTCCCTGGAGGAGACAGCCCATGGGTGGGACCAGAGGAATCAAGGTTCTGTGAGAATATACTTTAGTGACCTTTATCAAAATGAGGAAGCCCAGGAAAGCAACCTCAAGAACATACAGCCAAATTACCAAAACGAAAGAAATCTTTTGAATTCCAGCAATAGAAGTTCACCTCAGACCTCAAGTGGAGAGACTGAAGCTAATTCATTTATCTTGTCACCTGGCCCACTGTAAATACAAGAAAATCTAGGGTATTTGGGTAAGTATTGACTAAAAGACAAGTTCCTCTTTTGAATTCAGGGGGAAAAGAATAAGGATAAAGATATATACCAAAGAGAAGCTAATTTCTATGGGCCCCTTTCTGATCAGTAACATTTTTTTAAAGGATTTTTTTTTTTTTATTGAAAAGGCAGATTTACAGAGAAAAGGAGAGACAGAGAGAAAGATCTTCCATCTGCTGGTTCACTTCCCAAATAGACGCAAGAGTCAGCTGAGCCGATCCAAAGCCAGGAACCAGGAGCTTCTTCCGGATCTCCCATGCGGGTGCAGGGTCCCAAGGTTTTGGGCCATCCTCTACTGCTTTCCCAGGCCACAAGCAAGGAGCTGGATGAGAAGTGGAGTAGCTGGTATACAACCTTGGCCCATATAGGATCCTAGCACATGCAAGGTGAGGATTTAGCCACTAGAACATCGTGTCAGGCCCTGATCAGTAATTCTTAGTCACAACAAAGAAAATTAACAAAGTCATGAAACAAAAATTTTTTCACCTCCAAGCTAGAGCCATTTTTGACATAAGAATCACATATTTCCACACATAGATCTTTCCCCCAATTTTGTATTTTACCTAGCTGTGTATGCTTGTAGTTTACATTGTTTTCCAAAAAGAAGAGTTACTATTGAATATGTCAATTAATCTTAACACTTTCTACAATTGCATTTATTTCAGAGGTGGTGGATTTGGGCTGGCTGCTATCAATTGATTGACGTCCTGAGGAGGCTGCTGTTATGGAATGTTCTCTTTTTGTTATTTCTACGTTGTCCTTAACTGCCTTATCCTGTGCAAACAGGTACTTAGCTGGGAATAGGAATGCTTTAAGAACAGAGATAGGAACACTGCATTTTCCCTGAGAATGCTATTGTTATAAACTGCATAAAGTATTCATATTTGGTTTTATGTTTTTGTAACATTTTTAGGTGAGGACCTGTTTTTTGGGATATATGTGTTCCTGGAACCTTACATGAAACTGAAAAATCCACAGCTGCCAGTGTTTGAATCCTCACTGAAAAGCCCTTGAACTATCAGCTGCCTTCACCCCAGTGAGAACTCAGCGGCTGAAGTTAAAAAGGATGTGAACGGGCTTGGCAGCGTGGCCTAGTGGCTAAGGTCCTTTCCTTGATCCCATATGGCCGCTGGTTCTAATCCCGGCAGCTCCACTCCTCCTCTCAGTATATCTGATTTTGTAATGAAAATAAAATAAATCTTTAAAAAAAAAAAAAAGGATGCGAAGAATCTGAGAGGAGACTTGCTGGGGCATATCGTAGAACAAAGGTTTATGCAGATTTTGTTTGAACTTGAACCTTCTGTCAGAAAAAAAGAGTGGCATAGCAGAATTTGAAGGGGGTGGAGAGTATAGTGTCAAATTTTAGAGATTATAATATGTTATTCATTACTTCATTAAATAGCAATTAATTGGCTTTTTGTCACAGGAACTGCAATTGTACATTATTACCTAATGCTCGATTACAATCCAACTGGATGAGTCTGGTCAGATGATAAGAATCTGAGATATAACATGGATTAGGGTATCTGCTTTGCCTAGCATGCAATATAGCCTTGGGAGGATTCAAATGGAATAACTTTCACAAAAATTTTGGGGCAAAACAAATTGAAATGAAACCCAGATCCATTTTTGGATAAAACCAATTGAAATCATATCCAGGTTCATTTTTGCAGTTCTGGGGGCAACACCAAAAGAACTGAGTCACAAATGTGACCAAAGTGTTCATCACATGACCTCAATTGCAACAAAAGAGCAAGCAAAAGAAATCAGAAGAAGCTGAACAAAAGTGGAGACAAGACTTTCTGTACACCAAGCTGCTAAGACCACTAGATGACTTGAAGACAATGTTTGGGGGGTGTGCTGGCTGCATACTCTGGCCCTTAGCTTCAAGCTGCCCCATCCCTAGTTCCTTCCAGTTAATAGCAGGTCAAGGATACACACTGAGGCAATTAGGCAATGGATGGTGTTTCTCTTGGGAGGACTGATTGTCTTAAAAACATAACTGGACTGTCCTGGATTGCACAAGCTCTCTTGAAAGTACCTCTGTCCCTCCTCCCTCCCATTTGGTCTGTCCCCTACAGGTTTTCTGTTTCCCAAGGCAGCTGCTGCAAGACAAGGTGGAACTCAGAGGTTGAGGGGGGTCAGATATACCTTAGTCTGAACCAAAGGTGTCCTGGAGCTCCCCCTCTAAATCCTGCCTGACTCACCAGGATCAATGTTAGTCAGTTGTTTTCTGACCCTAACAATGAAAAGTGTGCACTTGCCCACTGTTTTCTGTGTTATGTGTGTCCCTGGGCAGGTTTGTTTGGAAATGGCAGCTTAAATCTTGCAACCTACTGAGCACAGTCCTTCTTTTGGGGGAATGAACCTTCAGACTCCCATGATTGTCCCTGCTGCTCTGTCTACAATTGCGTAATATCTTGAGAGGTGAGCATGTCTACTGCTGCACAGATGGTAAGGGACAAGGGATTGGAGTTCAAAAATTTGAGGCCCAGCCTCCTCTCTGTGTGCCAACCAAGAAGAGCCATTACCTAAGCTCCTGTTTTACTGAGATGCACAAATGTCCCATGAGCAGAAATTGCCTGTCTTCTTGTCAGGCCTTGTCCCTTCTCTCCCATGCATAATCCAATCAAGGTGCTTAGGAGTTTGGAAAGGGTGTGGACTGCTCATAGGATAAATGTTCCATGAGGTGACAGGGAAGGTGCAAGAGGCCAGCTACTTGACTGGCATAGGGACAGAGACCCTGCCCTACCACTTTTCTTCCTTCCCTTGGAGTTGTAATTACAGGAGACAGGTTACTTTGGAAAGGGTCCATCAGGAACAGTAGGTGCAACACTACTACTGAAAGGATGTGATACTCTTGTGGGTACAGTGATACTCTTGTGGGTACTCTTGTGGGTACAGTGATAGCTCCTTGAGATTTGGGGAAATGTCACAGATGAGACTTGGGAATATTAGAATACATGCTAATGTGGCCACCAATGTGTGGTTGCTAAAGCAAAAGCACCAGGATCACTTTTGGAACTTCTTAAAAATATGATAAATTTCAGTCCCCACTTCAGCTCTCCTGGCTTCATCAGTTCTGTTAGTGGGGCCTCGCAGGTGTTTCTCACAGACATTAAAATTTGAGAGCCTATGTTTTAATCCATAGTGTGATGTGAATAAATCATCCCAGTTCTCTCTATGGCTAGTTCATTCAATGTATGTTTGTAGGCCTGTGCTCTGCTTTTACACAGCTCAATATGATTACTCAGAAACTACCGGAAACCTTTAACCAGAATTACTAAGTCAACTGTCAACTCACCCTTCATTCTGGGCTGGACACATACACATAAAGGCAGGAAGGCATTTGTGGAAAGAGCCTGTTTTTTGTTTTTTATGATCTTTACGTAGTTGATTAGGGCTCAAAGGGTCAAGGACTACAGGAAAGTGGGTAAGACCATTGTTTGCACATTCTCTTTTTTCCTTCCTGTATCTGAGGGAAGGGAGGAGATAGAGAAGTCACACCCAGCCTCCCAACCATCCCAGGGTCCCAGATGTGGGGCACGCTCCGAGGATACTGAAGAGCCTGTTTTTAAAGAATATTTTTATTTGAAGAACAGATTTAGAAGATGAGAGAGTTTCCATCTGCTGGTTCACTCCCCAAATAGTTACAACGGCCAGAGCTGAGCTGATCCAAAGTCATGAGTCAGGAGCTCCTTGCCAGTCTCCCATGCAAGTGCAGGGTTCCAAGGCTTTGGGCCCAGCAAGGAGCTAGATAGGAAGTGAAGCAGTTGGGACACAAACAGGTACCCTTCTGGAATGCCGGCGCATTCATGTGGAAGATTAGCCAATTGAGCCATTGGGTTGGCCCTTCTCTGTAACCCTTTCAAACAAGCAAAAAATACATCAACTCATTTTTAAAAAGAGGCTCAGTAGTTAATATACGTGCTAGAAAGGGAGGTGGTGGGAGGCGAGGCTTGGGAATAGGGTTCCTAGGGGTATTGCCTTGGCGGAACCCACAGAGGTGAGGTACAGAAGAGAGCAGCATTCAGGACTGTTGAACTATCAAAACCTCTTGAGGTGTGGTGACTGCGTAATGGAGACTATCATATCCAGATGTAAGGATGCAGTGCAGTGTGCATCTCTACTTCCAGATCAAAGATGGACTCCCAATGAAACTGTTAAATGTATCTTGACAATAGGATGCTGGACTCTCTGCCGTTGTCCATGCCCACAACGATGAACACGTGACTGTTTATGAAGAGCTATGCTATAGTAATAATATACGGGAATTTGGTGGTGCGGGGAGGGGATTTAGGGAGGGGTAAGGGGAAATCCCAGGGCCTATGGAACTGTATCATAGAATGATGATAATAATTTAAAAAGAAGTTAAAATTTAAAAGAAGAGAGAGCAGCATGTGGTGACATGCTCCCCAACCTCACTGCCATGGAGCCCCTTGCCATCGATGCTTAGACTCCTATGCGTCTCTCTCAGCTGCCAGTAGCAGCTCCAAGTGGGAGCCTCCGCACGCAGCACATGGCTAGGTCCTGAGATGGAAGGAGGTACCTCCCAGGTTTTACAGGGCCACAGATGGCAATTGTACCTCTACATCCCTTTGGGGGCAAGAGAGCTGTGCATGACTATGTGCCACCTGACTGAACAAATGAACACTGTAAAATAAATGTTCTTGAAACATGTTTCAGGGGCTGGCAGAGTAGTGTATCAGATTAAAACTCCACTTGCAGTGCAGGCATTCCCTAAGGGTGCCAGTTTGAGTTCCAGCTGCTTCACTTCAGATGCTGAGGAAAGCAGCAGCAGATGGCCCAAGTTCTTGTTTCGGCCCCTGAATCCACATAGAAGACCTGGAAGAAACTCCTGGCTTCAGCCAGCCCAAGTCGAGCAGTTCCAGCCATTTAGGGACTGGATGGAATGCCGCCTTCTGCTTCTCTGTGTAACTGCCGTTCAAATAAATTAGTAAGTGATTTTTAAAAATTTTTTTTAAAAGAAGGAAAAACATGTTTCAAAGTAGAGCATCCTGACCTCTGGCATGGGAAATTGTGTATTTTCATGAGACCAGCTCTTGTATCTGCTCAAAACACAAGAACTATGGAGATTAAAAATCTGCTCATGGGAAATCATTTTCCTGAGGCCTTTCTGACGACCACAGTAAACTGATTTCAACAAGAGAACTATAAAAGTAATTAAAACCACCCATAATCTGAAATCCTGGAGATGACTATTGTTTAATGTGTTTCCATAATGCAAACACAAAAAAGTACATACATGTACATACTGCACATGCATGAATTTCAAAATTTATTGCACAAAAATAAATTCACCTTTTAATTCAGTTTCTACCAGCTTTATGAAGTCCCCTCATATACAAAAAGTACATATTCTCTCATAGACTCCTCCACTGTTGTGGCTCCAATCTGGATCATCTTATGCTAGACCTTATCCAGCACATGGAAAGTTGCAGAGCGAGAAAGAAGTACTGTCAAAAGCGGAAAGGACCACTTAGGCCTCCAGGTACACTCGTAGAGAGTTTTAGTAACGGAAATAATAGTGCACGTTTCCTCCCAATGTTCATGTGACACACAACAGTCAGGTACTAGCAGGTTCTTCTTTTCAGTTAAGTAAACAACTCAGGCTTCAGTTACTTCATCTACAAATTGGGGATTATCACCCAACCCCAAAGGGTTGCTGTATTTAAATGAAATGAATACTATGTGTATAGTACACAGCAGTGGGGCTGCTCAATAACACTGGGGGCTACTTTTTCCTACTGAATTGCATCACACACCAAGATTTTTCCTGTTTGTGTGCCTTTTGAAACAATGGAATTTGAATTTGCAATACATAGACAGTAAAAGCAAGGAAAATAAAACCCATTACATCAGAATTCTAGAGGCAGTACAAGCATTCAGAATGCACACAATGAACATGGAATGCTCCTTTTTGCACCTATGATGTGCAGAGTTGTGACATATATTCCATGAAAGAGATGCAACTAGAAAAAGAGGTCCTCTATAGTGCTACAACTATATAAAGACATTTCACTTAAAAGCTATTAAATGTCCAAACAGAATATGAAATCCTATTATTCAGAAACTATGAAGACAGCCAATGTTCAATTCCTTCTCCCACCAAAAAGCGTCACTTTTGTTAAAAAAAAAAAAAGTATGTCCAATGCATGGGTTGTCATTGAAATCAATCATATGACAATTGAGCTTTAGGTTAGGTTTTAAGGAATCCAAAACAATTAGAACATGAACAGTGTCTCTCCTGCTCCTACTGTATCTTCACGGTGTATCTTGCCCAGAATAACATGAACAATGCGTATAAGTTGTGCAATGCAGACAGACATAAGGTGTGAGTACATTTATTAAGAAGCTCTTAGATTTCTCAATTCCATATTTTATTATCAAATTTTGGGGGGAGGGAGGGAGCTTTTGTGATTATTCAGGCCCCAGCATTTGAAGTGTCTGCACTTTAGATTCTAACGCTTTCCTAATGATGAGGCTTGGTAAGGTGCATACCTATGAAATTATGATTCCTGTTGACAATTCAAGAGACTAGAATTTAAGAAACTTAGACTGTACAAATCAGCCTACACTCTTAAGGTTGAGCACAGAGAATAAACATGAAGTTTTCCATAGCAGTATGGAATGTATGATCTTTATTATTTTTTAATCCATCAATCTAAAATCACATATATCATATCAAACAGGAGTACCACAATATAATTTTATATATATGATTTAGTTCTCTAAGTTAATATACTCAGAAACTTTAGATAGCAGCAAGTATCAGCTCTTCCAAAGAAGCCTAGGTGAAAAACAATTCTACTCATGAGATCAAAGTGCCACTTCCAGATCCACTGTTGTACTGACATAAAATGAACTCAGTGAACATTCAGTTCATAGATTTCAAATTTCTTGCATTTTTCTGAAGTCAAAGCTTTTCTTTTGGCCCTTTGTTAATATTTTCTATTCTAATTCCTGATAAATTAAGCACACATGTTTTCTAAGGATCTAAGATAAAGCTATAATGCGTAATGAAAATTAGTGGTGTAAGTGTCTGTCCCAAAACATAGAAAACTTTAAAGGAATCTACAGTTTTGAAATATCTAAATTTCCAATTAAATACTTGTTACCAGCCAACTGAACTAATCTGGGTTCTAGATAGTCATCTCAAAAATAGGTATTGAAATAAAACCATTGTTCTTTATGGTACCATCATTTTAACTAAATTCCTTTTGGCAAACAACAGATGTTTTCAGAGAATATTTTAGAAGAAAACATTTTTACATACTTAGAGACATTTTGGAATATATGCTTTTGAGTTGGGCATATAGATAAGATAGTCAAGAAAGATACTGATTAGGTAATGGTAGCAACATAGCAGAGCTGAACATCTGCACTGCACTGAGAGGTAGATTAGGACTTACTCCTTAGATGTAATAACAAGCTTTTTTAAGGTCTAAGACTTAATTTTTTAAACCAAGGAAAACTTCTGAAATGAAGGCAGACATTTGAGAGCTTTAGTTTTTAATAAACTGTGTAGATAGACCAGCATAGTAAAATAAACTTCTGCCTATGCTAACGACAGGCACGCCAAAAAGCCATTTGGATGCTAGACAACCACAATACTATACTTCCAAATTTTAAAAAATTATTTCAAACAGACACAGAAATGAATAGTCTCCGGTACTTCACTCTAGAAACCAGAGCCATTAGAGGTCCCTACAGGTTTATAAATCTGTGTCTGTATCAAGATCAACAAATTTACAGATTAATCTCAGTCCAGTTTTTGCTAGTCAGCCATCTGAATGATGACACAGCAGGGCCTGCTTGCTTCTAGAGTTAGCACTTGCTGTTGAGAACAAAGGGAATCAGTATTTTTTTTTAATCAATTAGAACTTATTCAAATAGGAAGTAACAGGGCAGAAACAACAGAAACAAAAAAAAAACACTATAGGGAGAAAAGGATAAAATAACTTTCTGTATAAAGTTAAGGCGCTGAGGGGGAAGATTATAAATCTTAATATTTTTTCAAAATCAGCCCATTCTACATCAGCATGTTTTTAAAAAGCTGAAGGTCTTACTTTATCCTTCAGCATAAGTGTGAAATTTGAGGAAATCAATACATTCCAAATTCAGGAAGATCAAAGAAAAGGGCATCCTTGTTAAAACGCAGTAGTCACCAACAATAATGGAGAAAACAGTCATACTTTTATATTAAGTTCAATATTGAGAAGCACTTGCTTTTTAACGAACATAAATACAAATATTGAAATCATCCTGATTAGGAAGTGGGAAATCTTACAATGAACCAAATCTTATATTTACCACCAATGAAAATGAATTCTTTATGTCCTTGAGTTTATTTCTTAAAGCAAGTTAAATTCACTAACAGCTTTGATTTTGCAAATAACATCAAAGTAGCAAAATGCAAGTAACTGCAACATATAAAATTATACTTTAATAGAAAGCCTTTTATACTAGGATCCAGAGGCTGAAAATCATTATTTATTTAAAAAACCATACTCTAAGCCATAGTTTTTCTTTCAATTACATTTCAACAAAGGAAAAGAAACAAAACAGAAAAAAAGTGGTCATAATATATTTTTTTTCTTAAATAAGTGCTACTCATGCCCAAGTTACTAGCAACTCACCAAGTGAGGTTAGTCTGCATATCTTAAACAGTCTATTGCACAAGATTTCCTGGCTTTTAGCCAATGGAAATATAACTTCTGATGCCAAAGATTCAATGGATTACACAGACTGATAACCAGTGCGACTTTTCCTTCTTCCAATCATATAAGAAATAAAGACAACAATTACAAGGAAGCCCAAGGCCACACCCACTGCAACAGGGATAAGAAAGTTGAGGTCAGAGTCAGCAGAACATTCTTCAGCTGTCAGAAAGAACAGAAAGCAGGGACAGGAAATTAGTAAAGAATGCAATTAAGCAGAAATAAGAAACCAGCATTTTGAAAGCGTACTTAGGTTAGTTTTATACCATTACCCCATCCATGCATATGAAAGAGCTTCAAAAAGTTCATGAGAATACCTATTATGGGGAAAAATGCTCACACGTTTCAAAATGCTTTGCATCCAAAATGAATTTATTCTATTTCTTGGAACTTTCTGAAGCATCTTTCTATTTGTATGCTCTCATTTTATTCAAACATTTCTAAACAACTGATCACCCTACATCTTTCAATATCATCCCATCCCAAATCCCATCAAACAGTGATCAGGAGCTGCCTGTGCATTTCCCCACGCCTTTCTCTCTTGCAACATCTTTCATTAAATCATGAATAAGAATTCTGTAAAATAAAATGAAGGTTTAAAAAAGCTTAGTATCAAGAAAATGCAGCCTAATCTGTTTTTGCATGTGTATTAGTGAGCCATCAGATTATATATATAATCATTCTTAGCTGACAGCGGCCTGGAAGTATAGCAGCAAAAGATAATAGACTATAACCCTTTTTCACTGACCCAAGAGAAAGGCAATGTATGCAATGTATGTAATGTAGATTTTAAGCTTTGAATTCAGACAGAACTGAATTTGGATCTTGACTCCAAATACTAGCTAAGGCACGTGGGTCAAGATATTTAAACTGGGTCTCACTTTTCTTATCTGCTAAAAGAGGATAATAACAATTATAAAATAAGCGAGGATTAAATACAATTATATTTGTAAAGCATCTGATCACACAGCAGATTGTCAATATAAATGTTCATTTTCATCTCTTTTCCTCCAACCATGTTCATAATCCTATCTGAGAAAGTCTAGGTTCAAAATACCAAAGATCAAAGTAGCTGTGCCTTACTAACATTATTGGGAAAGGCCAACATTCAGGTCTTAAAAAAAAATACTTCAGTAAAATAGTTCAGAAGCTTAAGCCAGAAGGATTTTGTTTTGTTTTTTTAACTAGGGTAATTTTTGTCAAAATGCTTATAATACCTGTTAAATATGTAATCTCAATGAAGTTACTCCTATTTGAGTAAAAGTACAGGGTTATTGGGCCCGGCGATGTGGCCTAGCAGCTAAAGTCCTCGCCTTGAAAGCCCCGGGATCCCATATGGGCGCCGGTTCTAGTCCCGGCAGCTCCACTTCCCATCCAGCTCCCTGCTTGTGGCCTGGGAAAGCAGTTGAGGACGGCCCAGTGCATTGGGACCCTGCACCCGCGTGGGAGACCCGGAGGAGGTTCCTGGTTCCTGGTTCCTGGCATCGGATCGGCGCGCACCGGCCCGTTGCGGCTCACTTGGGGAGTGAATCATCGGACGGAAGCTCTTCCTCTCTGTCTCTTCTCCTCTCTGTCTCTCCTCCTCTCTGTATATCTGACTTTGTAATAAAAATAAATCTTAAAAAAAAAAAGTACAGGGTTATAGTAAATAATCTTTAAGGTTTAATGCATTTAACAGAATCTGACATTTGGTGTTTCTCGTTATAAATAATATATATTTTTCTTATAATTTTAACCTTTTCCCATCCATAAAAGTGCTGTAGTGTTCTGATTATGTAACATGATTTTCAGTAACCATATTAGCCTGGGTTGATAGTAAGTAGTGTATTTACTGGAAGCTCCTCAAAGATTGATAGTTGGGTGTCAAGTAACTCTCAGCAAGCCAACATACCACACACAAAATGAATTAATAAAACGATCACGCCAATGTGAAGAGTCTCATCTTAATAGCTTTACTCCTTTTTATGTTACATACCTATGCTACACTTAAACCATGGAAAATGCTTTGATAGGCCTGATTATTAAGCCCATTTTGAACATTAACAGCATCTTTCTTACACACTTATCTATGCTATATCCCACAGGGGCTGTCTCAAAGAAGAGCCTAGTTGTCAAGCTCCACTGCCTTCCTTTTGAGATTGTTGTTAGCTTACTTTTCATAAGTACCAGTCTGGTAACAACACTAACTAGATTTTAATACTCTAGAGATCAACAAGATGAAGTCGAGAAACACAACATAATCTGTCCTAATTAATTCATACAATATTTCTATCTTTCAATTCTAATCAGGCATCCAAAGGTGAGCAAAACACAAAGCAAAGTGGTTAAATATGCTTGAATGATCATAGTCTATATTGTCAAATGTAAGAAATCCTTTTTTAAAAAAGCTCTAAAAATTCTAATGCCACTTTCAGTTCTGTTATATTCTTTTGAGTCTGTTTTTATTACTTAATGAAAAACTACAAGCCTGAGATTTTTTTACTTTCTTTTGATCTTAAACTCCAAGAAAGTCATATAGCCTAAAAATGCTGATGGCCTTGAGGATATTCTCAATCTCAGCAATTAACAACCAGATGTGAGCATATCTGATGGACATTAATGCCACATCAATATTTATTTAATGAACTATATGCAAAGGCACAGTAATGAGTTTAAATCAGCACAGTTCTTACACATTGAAACAGAACACTGGTAGTGAAACAGTATTTATTAATTTCATTAAGAAAGATACAACTACATATTTCATTCTTAGAAATGGCCACGTTAATAGGCTTAAGGCATCTTAGGTTAGGATCAAAATTTGGCCAAGGCTTAATATAGACCTTAAAACATTGCACACTGATGCTCTTCTTAACAAGTTTGTCTGCAGGCCTAGAAAATACAATACTTTTGATTTTTACTTGATCAAAAACAGATTTTATTAATTAATAAAGACTGACCTCAAAATGTTGGGTCTGATTCAAGAATCAAAGTTTCAACTATCAATTTTAAGTAGCAAAGTGTTTCAAACACCAAGAGGCAAGAAAAAAAAAACTTGTTATCTGCACATATTTGTACATAATCAGATTACAGGTTCTAAAATTGCTCATATCCAGAATGATGGCGCTTGAGACCAACAAAATAAGCCAGCAACACTAGAATAAGTACTCCTGCCAAGGCTGCTCCCACCGCTATGGGTACCAGGAAGTTGTCGTCATCTGCACTGCAGTCTTGAGCTAGATGTGGAGAGAGGACAATTGAGAACAAACAATGACAAAATTTCAAATTGGTCAATTTTAAGTTTCAATGACAGCACTTCTCAATATGCATGCTTTGGTTTTTTATGACGGTAACAAATCATTGGAATTCATTATAGGCAATGAGATGTCCCACAAAAATGACTTTCAAAATAAGCAAAGTATACCCTTTGGCATAGCAAAAAAAAATGTAGACATTTTATGCATAAAATAGCATGTGCTTCCCTGATTTCTTAAGCAGAAGATAAAGAACAAATAGAAATAACCCCTTCTTGATGATCAGGCTGTGAGCTTTCATAGGCAAAATGTGATGGTGTTAAAGAAGTGAAATGCCTGGACTACTGCAGTCTCTGAAGTACTAAGTCACCAAATGAGCGACTACACAAGGCAAGTATAAGAACTCGATGCATAACAGAGTTGGGTTGTTCAATAGTGGGAAAAGAGAAATAAGCTGGCTCTGATGATATAATTGTTTGGCTCGAGATCCTTAGTCTAGTGTGAGAGTTAGACAAGAAATTCGGTGGCTGTAATTTCCAAAATGAGCTGCAATACGGGCCAGGCAACACACAACATATCATGGAAGGGTTTCAGAGGCAAACTTAAAAGTCGACCTTGTTACACAACACACTTGGAAAAGGTAATACTGGATCTGAGTTTTAAAAGATGAATAGTAAGTAATCATGTAGGTAATAGGGAAAGGGCATTAGAGGTTTAAGAAACAGCACAGATGAAAATATGGCAGGTGACAGAACATGGCATTTCAAAGGAATTGCAAGCAGAGTAGAATAGTTATAACAATGGAGCACAAGGTATTCTTTCTTGGATGATAGAAAATAGAAAAAGTATTTTAGGACCGATCAACAAAGGTCTGTTACCTTCCTAGGCAGTTTGGCCTTATCCTGATGAAAACAAAAATCAACTGTTGAGTTTTAAGCAGGATGTCTGTCTGTCTCAGACATGACAGCAGAGAGAAGCAGTTAGTTAAGAGGTGTTACTAGTATGGGCCCAGCGGCGTGGCCTAGCTGCTAAAGTCCTCGCCTTGAACACGCCAGGATCCCATATGGGCACTGGGTCTAATCCCGGCAGCTCCACTTCCCATCCAGCTCCCTGCTTGTGGCCTGGGAAGGCAGTTGAGGACGGCCCAAAGCTTTGGGACCCTGCACCCGCGTGGGAGACGCGGAAGAGGTTCCTGGTTCCTGGCTTCAGATCGGCACAGCACCAGCCGTTGCACTCATTTGGGGAGTGAATCATCGGACGGAAGATCTTCCTCTCTGTTCCTCCTCTCTGTATATCTGACTTTGTAAGAAAAATAAATAAATCTTTAAAAAACAAAAAGGGGGGGTGCTACTGGTCACTGGGACCCAAAACACGGTACTGACTTGGGTTAAGTAAAAGTACAGATGCAGAAGAGACAGACCAGAGATCCAATTAAAAGAAATGGATGTAGAAGCTACAGCAGAGATAATAGAAAGGTTTCCAATCCCATATTTGATTATGTAGACGCTGGTACAATTCATCATAAGAAACACAAGAGGAAAAATACATGCTTTTCACTTTTGTTTTACTTGTAATTGTGTGTTAGGAGAGGAGAGTATTGGGGGTAGTCAAGGGTGTGTGGATCAGGGATGCTCAGTTTGGGATATACTGAATTTTAAGATGCTTGTGTCTCAACCAAGTGGTTTGATGAACCTAAGTGGTAGATTCATGGACAAAGATTTATAAGTTAGGGTAAATAGAATACAAACAGGTATAGAGAGATCCTTTGGAAGTATAATGATTTGAAGGATAGGAAAGAGAAGTAAAAAAAAGGCAGGTGGAAAATGGTGCCACAGAATATAAGGAAGAAAAGAATTACACTTAGGAAGGATAGGGAAACAGTATAAAACATTAAAGCAGCCTGTGAAATGTTCGCTGGATCTAGCAATATACAGGGGGAAGGGTATGAGTCAAATTGCTGCAGGTATAGTAGTGAATGGGAAGCGACTGATTGGAACATCAAGAAGCTGGGATGGGAAACACGATACTTACTCTAAGAATTTTAGAATTAAGACAAGAGAGAACAATAGGCAGGGGGTTAGAATAACAGTAATTAGAAGGTGGACATAAGAACAAAAAAGGACAGAGGAGGGTGGAAGATACTTAAATGTAAACTGGGATTTTATGGATTTTTTGACATTGATGATGGCTGCCACTTCAATGATGATTTTTACTTACTTCTTGGTTAGGAATCCAGATAGCTGACATTGTCAGGTATGAATTATGAGTCTTCAATTCATCCCCTTCAATTTCCCAAATTACTATCTAGCCCATATACTATTAAGTGACATGTATCATAAAATATTATGCCTTGGATTTAATATAACTTGGTCTTTAAAAAATTCATTAGATTAATTTCTTCCTCTGGCAATGGAATCACAATGCTCTCTTCCCAAATTGGGTATCTGACCTAGTACTGAAATGACTTTCATAAATACTGCCAATAAGTCTTTCATGTAAGACAAATACTCCCGGAATAGATCAAAAAGTTTACTCCATTAATACAAAAATCTTTCTAGATGCTGTCACTTACCTAAAAATGCTCTCAATTACTATACAAAATATTAATGTATAGCAAGTACTGATTTTGAGAATTCAAACTTCAAAAAAAACTTTAGATAATGGAAAGAGATTTTGGTAAAAATAGTAATTTAATGGAATCTCATCCTAATGAAAAGGAAAGATTCATTCATTCTGTCAAAGTCATTCTCTTCTGATCTATTGGTCTAACGTACATACCCCCCACAGTGTACTGAAAATAGTTTGGAGAAAGGAAAAGTTTATTTGTGGAAGAGATTAGCAGCCACAGAAAACAGTGAAAATTTTTAGATTAGAAAGTCTGATTGCTCGCGCTAGCCCCATGGCTCAACAGCCTACTCTTCCACTCTATAACACCAGCACCCCATACAGGCACTAGTTCTTGTCTCGGCTGCTCAACTTCCCAATCTACCTCCCTGCTTATAGCCTGGGAAAGCAGTGGAGGACTGCCCAAGGTCCTTGGGACCCTGCAGCCATGTGGGAAACCCGGAAGACACTCCTGACTTTAGCTCAGCTCTAGCCATTGTGGCTGCTTGAGTGAAGCAGCGGATGGAAGAACTTCTCTCTTTAGCCCTCCTTCTCTCTGTAAATCTGCCTTTCAAATAAACAAATATATATTTTTGAAAAGTGTCATTGCCAACAAAAAAAAAATTTAATGACTAGTTTTGCATTCATCAAAAATACTGCTGATCTTCAATTTTCTGTAACTATAGAAACGTTTTCAAATCGAATTGTTAGCGTGGAATTGAAAGGCTAAGATACACATTTACAATTATGACTCCCTTTAAAATTCAATAAAGTCAAGATTTTTCTTTGTAAGAAACAATGTTTCAGAGTCATATTCTTACATGACATCCTATTATATCTTTCGGATTTATAAGCAAACTGAAATGTATCACATAAACCTGAGAAGATACTTATAACTCAGTGCCACTCACACATACCTCATTTTCAAAGATAAATATGATTATTAACAATAATACAAAGGTAGCTACCGGGGTTTAAAAAAAAAAGGAGAAAAGGGAGATAAGCCCAAGAAAATTTAATATTACCTGTCTAAACAAAGAAATAAAATGCTAAACGCTTTAAAAAAAATCTGTCAATATAAGAATGCTTCCAGAAAAAAATACATGAAAATTAAGATGGTTTATTTTATACTAAATGTAAGACATATTCTTGATATGTTAATAAATAACTTCTTAACAGATTCCCCTTAACACTCAACTGTATAATTTCTTTTTAGAAGCGGAAACTTAACCACTCAAAAAAAAAAATGAATAGCAGGATTTTAAAGCCTCCACCATGAAATGAAGAAACAGACACCAGAAGTTAAGCAACTTGGCCAAAGTCACATGGCAGCTGATGCTGGACATTCACATGGCTTAAACTGGGTATTCCAGGGGAAAATCACCAGCTGGGTTGCTAAATTGCCTTATGTAGTCTAATGTGGCTTTGAAACTATGTATGAATTAAGAGGTTCAGGTATTTTCAGGTCATCCAACAGATATACTGCCCAAAATCCTACTTTGGTTCAAATCAACAGCTCAGTTGATTTGGTTGCAATGTAAACCTATTATTCACAAATATTAAACATCAGCTTCAATTTATGAGTTGGGAAAAATACATGAAGAGATACTATGAAACTTTACTAGAAAATATTCTGCATCAGAGGTTCCCTAAGAATCTATACACCTAAACACACACACACACACACACATACACCCCTCACCGTAGACCTACTGAGTTAAATCTTTTACAGATGGGGCCTGGCTTGGGTATTTTTGAAACACACTTCCCAGGTAATGATTCTGTAGCCAGCCTAGACTCAGTTGGGGCCCTCTATGTGCCATTCTTATAGACAGAGGACTACAGAGAGAACATTTTAGAAATAATTTAGTCTTATTTTTCCTTTTGAAAGAAATTGCCACTGTGTCTAAAAAAAATCTTGACTTTAATCAATGGGAAAAAATTTGAGCAGATTTTATTAAGAAATAAAAGAATCTTTATTGTTTTAGAAGCAATGTTGAGCAAACAGGCAAATATCTAAAGAGATATCATACATAAACTAGTGGTTTAAACATTTGAGGAAAAAACATTGAAAATATTTACATGGACCAGTTTCTTCATACAAATGCTAAGACATGAAAAATACCCCAAATCAAATAGTGTCACCACCAAGATGGAAACCCAATAAAACAAAAACTAGAAGATACAATGAACTGTGGCTGTGGTAAATAATAGTATAAATAGCATTACATAAACTGGCCCATGTAAAATACAAAAATGTTCACTGAAGTCAGATTTTCAATAAAACAGTGTTTATTAGAGGTATTTTAATATTAGATGTATAATCTAAATGTAGAAACTTATAATAACAATAGCATTAAACCAGTGCTACCCACTATGCTTTTAATATTGTTTTTAAAAGCCACTGTATTTTAAATCATAAGAAATATCTAAAGCCCAAGTTCTTATAGGCATCATCCATTCTTACAAAGTTACATTGAAACACAATTTAAATAAAAAGCTTTTTAAAAAATCAGATTTATATTTAGTCATTAAGAAATGTATTAAACTGGAAATGCAGCTCAATGTAGCTCTAACAGAAGGGTTAGACAAGAATCTGATTCTGAACCAGTAATGTTTCAAAGCTAAAGAGAAAACTAATTTAAGTGAAAGAAAAATATTTATCATACCAGTATGAATCAAAAGACAGTTATAGACATACACATGCTGCCATGCAATTACCTATATATCCATGAGTATGTGTGTTTGTATTGATGCATTCAACATCTGTATTTTAGAACCCACATATTCCCTCATTTTCTACTGAATATAAGGCATATAATAATTTCCCCAAAAAAACATAGGAACCTTCCATTTGGCTGCATATTACCAATCTTTAAATATATGTTCAGCCATTCCAACAGCATCTCCTAGAAGCTTTAAGAAATACTAGCTATGTTAACTAATAAGCTGAAATACTTCGCTTTCTCATATAAACATTATTTACTGCATGGTGAATGAACAATTGGTGCATCTCACAGCATAAGACTGAATATAAAGAGTACATGAATTAACAATGACTCTATCATAATAAACAATAATAATGTAAGCTTTGATTAGCACATAACCATTCAAATGTAAAAGCCAAATTAGTAAATGTTATGGCAATCAATGCAAAGTAAAACATAGAACAACTTTTTAATGAACTATGGGAAGACCAAGGCTTGAGTTAGAGCAAGTTATTTTGTAAGTGTAAGGGCACTTTTTTTTATCTAGGTTCTGGGACATACTGGTATTTCTTCATCAAGAAAAAAGGAAAAATGCATTTACCACCAGCAAGAAATACTGGAATACTTAAGAGAAAACTGCATTAATTTTAGTACTGCATATAGAAGCCAATTTACAGGTACAAAAGACTAATGCCCTCAATTGGCACTGCCTAGCAATTATCGTCAAGCACCTAAAGATTGATTAAAATGCCCAGTTGGAACAGTCTTGTGTGTTGCAATTTAAAATAATGAAATATCCAGTTTTTTAAAGGATTAAACATTAACATCTATTCTAAAAATTTTAAAGCCTTGATATCTTTTGTCATTACAGCGACATTAAATAAAAGTATATTCAAAAAGCATTAGAAAAGCATTCATTGCTAAGAACATAATACTAGGCCCTGTTCAAATCTACTAGCTGTATCTCTCATAGGTCAAATATGCAGCAGTGCCAAAGTAGCTGAATTAATCTGCAAGGAAAATCACAAAATAATCCAAGAAGAGCAAGTACAAATCCACTATAGAATGTGTTCCCCAATTCAACTACATGCAGTGGGAAAAACTCTTTTTAAAAATCGATTTTTTAACTGTATTTTCCAGTCAGAAAATATAAAGTGAAAACACTGTGATACCAATTCTAAATGGTAAAATAGGACCTACAATCCAGGTCATATGTGCAATATGCTTTTTGCTATAAAAATAACAGCTTAAGATTCCTTGGCTGGGTAAATCAAAATTACATGACAAATTTTCAGTTCATATTTTTAGGGGATTTTTTTGTTGAAGTTCAAAGTCCTCCATACCACCCATTCTGAGACAAAAACTACAACTAAAATATACATTAAACAGTATTGTATGTTGGAACTTGTACTTGCTTTATTATTTTGTAACAGAGATCATCATGTGGATTTGTGTTACAGAGTCTGATATCCAGCATAACTTTTTCTTCTGCCAATTAGGTAAGCAATCACTATAACGATAATCAAGCCTGAAAGACCAGCACCAACTATAATTGGTATTAGAATGGTGTCATCATCCAGCGGACACTCCTGGGCTGTAGGTGAGAAAAAGTGTGTAACAAATAATGAGTATAATCAAAAAAGAATGTCCAAAAGTAAAAGAAGCTGATTCAAAAGTCAGAAATGCTCTTAAAAGACCAATCTGAAGTAACTAAGACAGATATATTTTTATGATAAAGCTACAGAAAATTATAAACTCTTCTACAATTGAAGTCCCAAAATTTATTTGTCCTTTGATTTGTCTGTGTATGTACATGTAGATATTCATACCTATGAATGAGCACATCATTTATATTATACCTTATAAATACATACATATATGTATGTAGATTATATGCTTCTTCATATTTCAAGTCCTTTCTAAAACAAGACTGTTATCTCATCAGAAATGAACATGGCTAAGCCAGCCCCATTTCTACCTAGCCACTTAGCCTCTCAGTCAATGGTGGAGTGACTGGCTTTGGGGAAATTGAGACTAGAACAGGAAAAGATTTGGAAGGTATCATGGGATTGTAACAATCAGGCCTGCTTTGGATCCTTCAGACTAGAATTCAGCAAGCTATAGCCCATGGGACAAATCTGTACCATGAGCTAATCATGGCTTTCACATTTTTAAATGGGTGGATGGGGTGACCAAAAGAATAATATTTTATGACACATGAGTTACATGCAACTCAAATGTCAGTATTCATAAAGTTTTCTGGAAACGCAGCCTTATGCATCTGTCCATGTATCACCTAGTGCTCTTCTGGGGCATTAACAGCAGAGCTGAATAGTGATGGACATCACATGCCCCAAATGCTAAAACACTGTCTGGACATTTACAGGAAAAAAATTTTTTTTCAGATCCCTGACCTAGAATAGACAATTTTAGTGGCTGTAAAAACAAAGAAACTGGGACCTCTTACTAATTCGAGTATATTTACTATGTTTCTTACCAACCCAGTCAGGGCTGGCAGCCCATGGGAGCTATACTTTCTATTTTTAGAAAGTAGTCTGATCCAGTAAGGTCCAATCACGACTCTCCCGCCTTACTGCAATTCTACTTTCTCACCCTATACAGCCACATATTGCCTGTGTCTTGTATTTTTCATAAGTACTCACAGCCAAGAACTTCGTCCCAAAAACAGATTACACATCAATACCCATATTAAATGTCAATGGTGTTTTTAAATTCTATGTACATAAAAGCTGAAGTTTTAGAATGGAAATAGCGCACAGTTCATCTCTATTAGAGCTGATCAGATAAACAGGCCTGAACTGATATGAACACTGCAAATGATTTCAAATTCTAAACAGAAAGTTGGAACTTAAGATTAGGGTAATAACGCAGGAGAGTTACGTAACAACTCTACCAACAACAAAAAAGGTGTTAAAAGATCAAAATAATTGAAGCACTTAAGGAAAACAGACAAAAGAGAAAATGAATTGTTAGAAATATTTTTTTAAATGTGATTAACCTCTCTAGTCACAAAAACAGTAGTAGGTGAAGACCCCAATTTACTTTGTCCTAACCAAGTCAGACTAGGAGTTCAACACTTCTGTAAAAGCAGCTGAATGGCTCACAGCATATTCACTTTTAAACAGTTTCCACATTTCCTTCTAAAATGTAGAATTAATTGTTCAAAGGGATGTGGATGACTGGAATAATTCTATTCAACAGAGTTGTGATCTGCAAAATCCCTAATTTCTAGAAATTGTTTAAAAAGGACAAGTCACTTAAGGAATCTTACATATTTTTTTCTAAATGCAAATTTCACTCCTGTAATGATAAATATATCTTTTATTTTCATGCAAATATATTATAATGAGCCCTTTGCTAGGGTTTCATTTTTTAAAAACTGATAAGTGCCACCATTAGCTCTGAGTAGATCTTCACAGAGCCTCAATCACACTGGCATGTGCTTTGAAAGCTCTCCAGATCATTCTGGCTGGTGAACAACACAGTACACATATTTGAGGCTTAAATGCCAGTCTTTTCTTTTTTCTTTTGTCTTACTAAAAGCATGCCAAACTGCTTTTCACACAAGTATGAAAATGTGTCCAGCAAGAAGATGGCCCCAAGCAGGCCAAGTACCATCCTCCTCACAAAAATAGGAGCATCAATATTTTATGTGAAAGCTCACTTAAAACGTTGACAAGTTTTCAGCTTTAATAACTCTGATGCACACAGGTTTCAAACCAAGAAACAGTTTGAGAAAAAGGATGAGCCAAATACAGAGTTACATGCCTCACTCAGGGCCCATGAGAACCTGAGTCAAGAGATTTCATAATTCTCTATTTCAACATATGAATGTTCATGACTCAAAAGAAAGGCCACCTAGCAATCAACCTGAGAAAATAAATCATTAATCAAGTGTTGCTGATTCTTACCTGTAGAATACTTTCCTTCTATCACACTGAAAGGTTGAACCCTTAGATCAAAGGTATTTATCTGAAATGCTTCAGACACTGAGATAGTCTGCTCTTTGTTGCACATGTAAGAACTTCCCAGCGGGGCATCCCAGTAGCTAAGATTGGTGTTTGAAATGCTGAAAACTTCAAAGAAAAAAAAGATATTAGTAACTTCTTCCTACCTCATCAGTATCAAAACCGGAACAGTTCTCAGGGGTTTCAACTGATAATATGGGAGCTGGGGGGAGGGGGAGCAGTTGTCTACCCACAAAAAGCTAGTCTTCCCAGCCTAAGTTCCCTCATCTTTCATACATGTTTCCACAGTCTAACATCTCAGTACCATCCTGAGCTACTGTTCAGTGTACTTTAAAAATACGGGATGCCAGTCAAGATAGAACCACATAGTGTTAAAGGATACTTTTTTACAAAGCATCTTCTGTTTCATTAAATAAAGCACTGTTTAGTAACAAGACAACTGTGGTTCCTATTCCTCCAGTGCCACCCACACTCCTTTCCCCCAGGCGAATGCTTTGCTTACCAGAGTCATTAACCAACAAGCTGACATTCACTTCCTTCAGATAGAAGCGATTTTCATTTTTCTGCTGGAACAAAGAAGCTTCCAGTTAATCAACAAGTAAAATTAATATTTACAGAAGAAAAGCAATATAGTACCATGACACAAATAGGAAACCAGGAATTAGAGCTTGGCCAACTGAATAAACAGAACTAAAAGACAACTCAAAATAGGACAAAAACCTATTTCTTTGCATTTCATTTTCAACTTTGGGACCAGAGATATAGTTCTAGCCATTGTGCAGATCATGAGTCATTTACCCCTCAATTCCACTCTTCCTGACACTTGGATTAAGCAGTAGCCTCTCACCTAGACTCCCAGACTTTAATCCCTACCAGCTTTAATCTTTCCTTTTCAGGGCTATTATCCTTTTGGGCAAGTCATTCAAATTATTTGAGTGCTTAGTATACACAAGCTAATACATCTTACATGTTCCAGAGAGCTAGCAGAATGAACCAGACTTGGATCCTGCCAGCACTCTGTTTGCAATAGGCCAGGGAAGATAAGATAAAAACAAATAAATGATCCGACTACAAAGAAAGGGATAAGTCATGAAAATTGCAAGAGAGAAACTATGTCCAACTAGGGGAAATACAAAAGCATTGTCACTACAGGGATAAGGAATTTGAAAGGGTTATAATCAGGTGAGGAAAGAAGCAGAAAGGGAAAGGAAAGTCGTCAGAAAATAAGCATAGTCACAGTAGGCTAGCATTTAAGAAATTATTAGTGAGGCCAGCAGTGACAAATCTGGGTTAAAACAACCATCACCTATTATAAATCCCACATAGGCACCAGCTGAGTCCCAGCTGCTCTACTTCTAATCCAGTTCCCTGCTAAGGTACCGAAAAAGCAGAAGATGGCCCAAGTGCTTGGGTCCATGCACCCCCAAGGGAGACCCAGATGAAGCTCCTGGATTCTGACTCACCCAACCCTGGCTATTGTGGCCTTTTGGGGTGTGATTCAGCAGATGGAAGAAATCTCTCTTTCCCTCTCCCCGTAACACTTCAAATAGAGCAAGAAATCTTAAAAACAATTCCTAGTGCCAAGCCCTATTCTTCAAATCTTATAAACAGGGATTCACTGAACCATGATGGCAGCCCTAGCCAAAGGTGCTATCAAATCTTCACTTTGAGATAGAATAACAGAAGCATGGAGATGGTAAATCATTTCACCGTGAAGCTACACACTTAAATGAGCTGGGACTTAAACCCAGAACTCAGGTTCATTATTGTGGTGCAGCAGCTTAAGCTGCTACCTGCCATAACTGCATCCCATGAGTGTCAGTTGGAGTCCTAGCTGCTCTACTTTTGATCCAGCATCCTGCTACCATGCCTGGGAAAGCTTTGACTGACTACTTTTGGTGACTTTTCTAAGAAAAGAAAAACATGCTATGCATTTCCCAAAACTCTGATGATGTTGCAAGTTTCCTTACTTTTTCAAAATGCCCATATAATGGTCAAAATGTCACCATTTGGGGTTACATCTTAAACTAGCATCCCAGGAGGTGTTGTGGCATATGAAGCTAAGCCAGCCTCTGCCTGTGACAGCATCCCATATGGGCATTTGTTCATGTTCTGGCTGCTCCAATTTCAATCTAGCCCCCTGGCTATGCTCCTGGGAAAGCAGCAGAAGACTGCCAAATGCTTGTGGAAGACATGCAAGAAGTTTCAGGCTCCTGGCTTGAACCTAGTCCAACTCTGGATGTTGTGGCCGTTTGGGGAGTGAACCAGAGGATGGAACAGTCTCATTCTCTCTCTGTTGCTCCCCTCTCTAATTCTGGGTTTTAAATAATTAGTTTTTTTAAAGTATGCCAAGCATTTAACTAGTGTCATTAGTATAACTAGTTCCAAGTTTCTGACTTAGTCCTGGACATAGTGCACTGACTTAGTCCTTGGGTATAGTGGCTAACTAGGGAGCAAACCAGTAGATGAAAAATATCTCTGTTGTACCTTTCAAATAAATACATCTTTTTTGGAGAATCAAGATAGTGGAATAGGGTAAGAACACACTAAAACAGATGAAGAAACATTATCCAGCATGAAGCAAAGATGGAACATTTGAGGAAACAGGAGAGGACAGACCAACAACAGAGGGGCACCTGGACAATGACAGAAACAGGAAAGCAGTGGAGACAACGGTGTGAAGTTGCAGATAACCCAGCGGTATTCAGCAAGCAGTGATCTGAACACTAGCTGCTACAGCTCCACCAGCAGCCAGGTGGGAAGGAGAGTTTATCAGGAGCTCACGAAGTGAAACACACAAAGAATTGCCTGTCCTTCTGGTTTGTCTGATTTGACCAGGAGCAGAGACAGAGCAGCAGATCCCAAACTGGTGGGGTGGGAACAGGGTAGATTTCACACTAGACTCCCACTAGAACTGAATCAGGTGCCATTTTGTGTAGGGAGGCAAAGGCTATGCCACAGGACTGTGTGTGCACTAAGCTGGGAGTGAGCTCATTTTGGGCTCAGTGCATTGCAACAACGTGGCATCCTATAGGTTCCACCCAAAATACGTCCAGGTAGTCCCCAGACCTAATGGCACAAGTGGCACATCAGGCACCATTTTGCACACAGTGCCAAAGGTTTGGAGACTGCAGGGACAACAATGAGCTGCACATGAGCTGAGCTGGAAGTGACCTCACTAAGCTCAGTGCATTGCACTGGTCTCACACTGAAAATAATACCAAGCCTGGCACAGTAGCTTAGAAGCTAAAGTCTTCGTTTTGCACATGCCAGGATCCCATATGGGCACCAATTCATGTCCTGACCAGCCCAATTCCCGTCCAGCTCCCTGCTTGTGACTTGGGAAAGTGGTCGAGGATGGCCCAAAGACTTGGGACCTGCACCAGCATGGGAAACACAGAAGAAGTTCCTATCTCTTAGCTTCACCCATTGCAGTCAGTTGGGGAGTGAGTTATTGGAGGGAAGATCTTCCTCTCTGTCTCTCCTTCTCTCTGTATATCTGACTTTCCAATGAAAATAAATAGATCTTTTAAAAAAGAAAATAATACCAACTTTGGCATCCTACGACTAAAAACAGGTCTTTGTGGCCCTCAGACCTAACAGCCAGCAAGATCAGCACCAACAACAACCTAGCTATTTAGGACATCTGGTGTCTCCCTAAGCCTGGGAACTGCTCAAACCGGAAATGGAAGAAGGTTGTACAGACAATGGTGCAGCCTCAGTACAGTATCACAGGAGGTAGAGTGGTAAGCCAGGAGCTGGGGCTACTGAGAGCAGGTTGGAAGTCTAACATAAGAACCCAGACCTGGAACTCGCTGGAGGGAGTGGCACAAGTGACTGCAAACAAAGAGTCATGTAACAACCACAGTAAGTAAAACTGAGTTGTAGACCTGTGGGTGACACAGTTTAGAAACCAGCCCTAAGGAGAAGAATGTGCTAACCAGAAGTACAATGACCAAGAGCAAAAGAGACACAAGGCACAATGGAATTACTGAAGACTCCCCTGCAAAGTAGCAAAACCCTCTGCCAACCTTAGAATTAACTGAGGAAGACATCAAGAAAATGGAGGATAAAGAATTCAAAAAACTCATTTAAAAGCTTCTTATCAACAATGAGAAGCACATAGAAGAGTTGAAAGAATTTAAGGAGTATGTCACACAGCAAATAGCAACACTGAAACAAAATCAAGTTGAGTTGTTGGAAATGGAGGATGCAATAGAGCAAATTAAAAATTCACTGGAAAGTCTCCATAATAGAATGAATGAACTGGAAGATATTTTTTGTCACTATAACTCTGCCTTTCACATTAAAAAATAAAATCTTCAAAATTTTCATAGACATGGAAATAAAAAAGAAAAAAGTAATAAATGTTAGTATTATTTCTGACACTATTACAAATAGTACGGTTTCTAAAAGGATTAAGATATTATTCTATGGGCCCGGCAGCATGGCCTAGCGGCTACAGTCCTTGCCTTGAATGCGCCAGGATCCCATATGGGCGCCGGTTCTAATCCCGGCAGCTCCACTTCCCATCCAGCTCCCTGCTTGTGGCCTGGGAAAGCAGTCGAGGATGACCCAAAGCCTTGGGACCCTGCACCCACGTAGGAGACCCGGAGCAGGATCCTGGTTCCTGACTTTAGATTGGCACAGCACCAGCCGTTGCGGCTCATTTGGGGAGTGAATCATCGGATGGAAGATCTTCCTCTCTGTCTCTCCTCCTCTCTGTATATCTGACTTTGTAATAAAAATAAATAAATCTTTAAAAAAAGATATTATTCTAAACATTAGAGTTGTCCAACCAGTAATGGAGAATCATTATCACAGAAATTAATTATGTCCATATACCTCAGACAGGTTGTTTTCAGGTGAGTTAATTCTTGCTCCTACACTAGAATCTATATAATGGCAGAAGGGCTACTCAAGGTGGGCAATCATAACAGTGTCCAGCCTCCAGAACATCAAACCAACTCTGGGATGAGCAGAGATCAATAGACTACCTTCTAAAATTAAATAGTGTTGGGATCGAAAATAAGATTTAATAGCCACTCCCCTACATACATAAAAAACTGTGTCTTGGATATATTTTCTAAGAAAATCTAAATTGTAAAAAAAAAAAAAAAGTTGTTACTCACCACAGCAAAGACAAAGTCAAGATACTTAATGGTGCTGCCATTCAGCCTAAGTTGAGAAGTTTGAGGAGAGCAGCTGCCAGTGGAGTCAGTTAAGTTGGGATTGACATTAATAACCGAAGTAACCTTCAGGGGAAAAGGGGTAGAAAGGTGCATATTAACTACACAAGTTGACAGTAAAGCCTTAGAGTCTAATAAGACCAACTTTGGTGAAGACAAAAACCCTTTGCTAGGATAGTTAGATTTATGGTACCTTATTTTCAGATTAAAAAATAAATAAGCACCGGTCCTCAAGCCATGACTTGGATAACTGAAAACAGTATCTTGAAATTATTGTACAGCAAAAATTAAAGGTTAGAGGGGAGACTGAAGAAATGAGGGAAGTATGGTTATCAAAACTGTTATCTATAGAGGTCAGTACAATGGCTCAATTGGCTAATCTTCCACCTGCAAGTGCCAGCACCTCATATGGGTGCCGGTTCATCTCTTCACTGCTCCACTTCCAATCCAGCTCCCTGCTTATGGCCTGGGAAAGTGGCAGAGGACAGCCCAAAGCCTTGGGACCCTGTACCCATGTGGGAGACCAGGAACAATCTCCTGGCTCCTGGTTGCTGGCTTCAGATTGGCTCAGCTCCAGCCATTCCGGCCATTTAGGGAACCAGCAGATGGAAGATCCTTCTCTCTGTCTCTCCTCTCTCTGCCTTTCAAATCAAACTAAATTTAAAAATCTTAAAAACAGAATTGTTATCTCTGAATTCTGTCCTCTTCATATAAATAAAATTTTTGCTTTAAAAAAAAAAAAAAGGACAACAAGGAAGTATCCCTCAGCAACAAGAAAAACAAAAACACACACTTTTATGGAGCACAAGAGCCATTTGTCTAGCTTGTTTAAGTCACAGGATCCTGGAAATCAGATTATTTTTTTCAGTAGCACTCCCTCTACAGTGTAAATTGAGGCTGGGAAATACCACTGTGTACTTTAGTTTATTGATATGCTATGAGTCATCAAATCACTACAGAAACAGTCCCACTGTTCCTGTGTACCCACGAACAGTGTGTTTCAGATCAAAGTGTGACTGAGTTATACTTTAAACTATCTAACATCAATATCAACTGTTTATATGCTGATCTACTAATGGTAAATAGAATGAAACTCCAAGACTCCTTTAAACTGCCAGGATTTCTGCCAGGCAAGAAAATACATTGAAAGCTGTATTAAATTTCCATAATGATAATTAACTTCAAACTAATCAAAATCCAGCAAGTCGATACCAAATCTCCACTTAAAACTGAGCCATTTCTGTTGGGCTGGCAGTATAACATACAGTATTGAAAAGAAAAAGGCAAAAGGATGCAACAATTCAGAAGACACACCTTGTCCTGAGTGATGTTCAGCTGCAGCCCCATGGTAGCCAGAAGACAAGTACCGTTGCTATTACGAACCAAATAGGTTCCAACCCCTGGTTTTTCCTTTGGAGTGGGAGTTGTAGTAGAAGATGGCACGGTGGTGTGGGTGACAGGTGTCACTGTAGTAGAAGGCTTGTCTTCATCGCACAGAAACTCTAAAACAAGCAAGAATAAAATAAACTAGAATGAACTTTTTCTTAATTGGTAAGGCCGAGGCAGAGTAAAATATTTCTCAAGATCAGAATTCAAGAGGGCTCTAATAATGGGAAAGAACACCTTGTTAGTATAATTTTCAACTAAATGAGACAGGTTCTCAAACTGCTGCTTCATATCTGAAAGATGTCTGCATTATAATACACCATAAATGTTTTATTTACTCACGCATGGCTGCATGCTCATCCCAAAGAATTTCACCAGCCTCTGGTGTAAAATTCAGGGATGTAAGGCAGCAAACATTTCATTCCTACCTATCCTGCACCTTCTGCCATCCCACATACAACCGTTATAAAAAGAAGAAAGCTGTCGAATAGGAAAGAGCTCAGAAATCAATAAAAGCTTTATATATTAAAGAATCTTATTTGTATACTCTCTAAAAGAGGGGGAAAAAAGCATTTTAATCTCTAGTGGCTAAAGTCCTCACCTTGTATGCTCCGGGTTCCCATATGGGCACCAGTCCATAGCCAAGCTACTCCACTTCCCATCCAGCTCCCTGCCTGTGGCCTGGGAAAGCAGTCGAGGGTGACCCAAAGCCTTGGGACCCTGCACCCGCATGGGAGACCCAGAAGCGGCTCCTGACTGCTGGCTTAGGATTGTCTCAATTCCAGCCATTGCAGCCACTACGGGAGTGAATCAGCGGATGGGAGATCTTCCTCTCTGTCTCTCCTCTCTGTGTATCTTACTTTCCAATAAAAATAAATAGCATCTTTTTTAAAAAAAGAAACTGTTAGCAATTTCACAGTATTAGTGAGTAATAAATCTTACATTTCCATGAAGTCATACTGAAGTTATAAAATCAACTTGCAAAATTAAAACACAGAAATCTCATTTCTAGGCTCTGTTCTTAGAACTCCTGAAGAGCTGATGATCCAGCTATTACATCTGTTCAACAATTAGGTTTTATCAGCTAATACAATCTTTTAAAAGGCCATTTCAAAACATGTGCATCATAAAATCTAAATTGATAAGGATTGCTATTATTTACTAAAACTTTATAGTTCAATGAAAGCCAGGAACAAGTCTTAGTATATAAATGCTTTCAGATAACAACTTCAATAAAATCTACCTGCTGTACTCCAAGATTAAAGCAGGACTCAAGTATAGACATACATTCTTTCAGTACTCACCTTTTTTGCTCACTGTGCCATTTTCAACAAAAGCTTGCACAACAACTCCCCAGTAGTTCTGCACAACATCATTCATCTTCAACGTTAATAAACTATTGCATTTAAACATGGAATTCAAAGGAATTTCAATTTTCACAGAGTCACTAACATTAATAATTCCTATAAAACAAGATTAACAACAGCTTTTGCAAAGAAGGTAATAGAAATCTGATAACATAAACATACATATTTATACTGGCTTTCTTCTCTCAACCTGCCCCATTCCATGCCCAAAGTGACAACACATGACATGTTCCAGGGAGTGACAGTTACTGAGGCTGAAACTTACAGAATAAGGGGAAAACCAAATGGAGCTAAAGAAGAAATATGAGGAATGCATGTGGTGGTGCAGTGGGTTAAGCTGCTGCCTGCAACACCAGTATCCCATATGAGTGCCAGTTCAAGACTCGTTTTCACTGCTTCTAATACAACTCTCTGATAATGCACATGGGAAAACAGCAGATGACTGCCCAAGCACTTGGGCCCCTGCCATCTATGTGAGAGATCTTACATCATTGGTTCAGTCCCCAAATAGCCACAACAGTCAGAGCTGGACCAGTCCAAAGCCAGGAGCTTCTTTTCAGTCTCCTACAAGGGTGTTTAGGTGCAAAGACTGGGGCCATTTTCCAGTGCTTTCCCAAATACATTACCACGGAGGTGAGTTGGAAGTGGAGCAGGCAGAACTCAAACTAGCATCCACACAGATGTCAGCACGACAGGCAGCAGCTTTATGTGCTACGCTACAGCACTGGCCCTCAAAATGTTATTTATTTAATCAAATAAAAAATGAAACAATTTTTTAAAAGCTGCATTTATTACTGCTAGATAAATGGGGGTACATGTGTATCTATAATTTTATTCTCTGTAATTTTCTACATTTTGATCATAAAAAGAAAGTTATTCCAATTTTCAGATACATAAAGTAGTATTTTAAAAGACTGAATTATTTCAAAAACAATTCTTAACAGTCCCTTTAAAAGGGAGAGATTTTAGGTTGCAAACAGTTTTAAAATCTCTTATTTCAAAGAAGCTACTAAAAAAAAAAAAAGAGTTCCGTCTGTTCAAAATAAAGGCGGGGAGAGAAATATGAACATTTAGACTTCCTTGTTTTTCTATGTACATTTTGCTTTTACTGCTGCTCCCATGGCCCGGACATTATTACATCAGCCCTTGATTACTGTAACAGCCTCTTAACATTGGAATCTTTGCCTGCAGTCTCCTCTCTTCCAAATTAATCCTGCAGATTCTTCTTCATCAACTATTGTCTCTGCTTTTGCTACATCATTCTGTTGCTTTAAAAAAAAAAAGCTAAAATGGTTCTGCAGTGTCTTTCCCATCAAGTTAAATGTCTTTCCTTGGCTTCCAAGGCTTTTCCTTCGGCAGTTCTCCAATTACCACTGCACAAGCTATACTTCCCCCTGCTGGAAATATCCTAATCCAAATTCTCCACTTACTCAAATTCTATCATTAGTCACAGTGGCAGTGCACAAGCTGCTTTTTAACCAAGTGTTCTCATTCTTCCAGCGCACACGGACTTCTTTCTTTCTGCTAATCAGGACTAGTGGTGAGAACATGCTAGGATCAAGCACAGGAATGCACAGATGGGCCCAAGGACTATGTACCACATGCAAAGCTTGCTGTATACAGTCAGTCAGCCCTCTGTATCGGTGGTTTCCACATGCCTGGGCCCAGTCAATCAGAGATAGAAAATACTTTTAATTATATCTGCAGTAAACATGCAGATATAATTAAACAAGCACACATTTTGTCATTATTTCTTAAGCACAACTATTTATATTATATTATTATTGATAAGTATGTATACCACTGATAAGTAATCTAGAGATTATCTAAATGTATACAGGAAAATGCGTGTGGATTATGTGCAAATACTACACCATTTCCTCACATTATAAAAGATTTATAAACCCTCTGCTGCGTGCTTGGGTGCTGGGTACTGGGTCCATGAGCCCCGGGACAAGCGGGTCTGGCAGGGCCTAGGTCACCTGGCCTGGGTCTTTAGGCCCACCTGTGAGAACTGATCCTCAGTGAAGACAGAGTCCACTGGGGTCTGCAGAGGACATCTGGTACCACAGCAGAGGAAACAGAACAGAACAAGTTGAACAACTACCCCAGCCAAGCAATGATAGCAAATATCTGGGTGAATGGAGACTCGAAGGTCAACTAGTCATGTAGGCCCCGGTCTCCCAAGGGTTAACTCCACAGCTTACCTTGTTTCTAAGGGGTAACAGAATGGGCAATCTTGGCCTAATGCATTTTAGCCCCTGGCTTGACTGCAAGTTACTCTTCCTAACTTCCCCTTTGTTAAGATGCCCCCAGGGGAGTTTAGGAGTTGCTTGAACGTTGGGATAATACTGGGAGGGACTAGGCAGACTATAAAAGATGCAGGCTGACCCCAAATAAGTTTGGCATTCTGTGTACAAGAGTGACCCACTGCGTGTTGTCTTGTGTTGTCTTATGTGTTGTCTGTTTGTAACCCTAGCCCCTCTGCTCGGCTCGGGGTACGCGGCGACGCGGGCGTTGCCGACATAGTCAGACAATGCAGCCTCATCCTTGAATTGGCAAGATAGATAGCATTTCGGAACTACTGAAACCACCTGGGCAAAACCCATGAAGCATGTACCACATTGGGACCATGGGTCAACACTGGGTGACCATTCTCCATCCTAGGGTACTGGGGCGGTTGGGAGGCTGGGCATGGCTTCTCTCCTTTATCTGTCCCCTTCCCCAAAAACAGGAAGGAGAAATAGAATATTTAGAAACAATGATCACACCCACTTTTCCCTAACTCTCAATCATTCCCACCCTGACCAACTATGTAAACATCACCTAAAATAAAAATAAACCCTCCACTACTCAAAGAGAAACACAAGCAGCAAATATAAAAAATGAGACTGAGCTTAATGTTTACCAATTCTCCATGACTTCAGAACACAACTTAGCTTTGTCTCTCCAATTCTTTCACTAGCTCTGAGGCAAGGCAGAGCACATACATATAAGATAAAAACACCCCATTAAATATATATACATATATATACATATATATATATATATATATATATATATATATGCTCACACACACATACATACAAGACAGACCACAAAAAATAGATAAACCCCACAATTTTTACATGTGGTATCATATACAGATATACATACCATAGATATGATAGCAAATAACTGTTAAGACAATATCTGCTTTCCAGGGTTGCTATTAAGGGAAATCCCAAAGCCTATGGAATTTTATCATAAAATCAAATAGAAAAACCAAATAAGCAGAAAAAACTTGACCACATTTTTAAAAAAGGGATTATATGAAATGCTACAGGTAAGACATCTAGAGTAATACCTAGCACAGAGCAAAACACGTGAATAATGACAGCAAATACCACTGTCACAAACACCACTATGCATGGGTGTCAGAGTAAGAGCCAAGGGACTAAAAGCTATGATATTTTCATTGTGGTTAGGAAGATAGACAGGCATAATGATGACTTTTAAACTGGTTACATTTCTATTATCAATAAAAAAGCAAGAGGACATGGCACAAATCCAGTTAATAAGGTTACCTTTGTCTTTAGCGCCAGAAAATACTGTGTTATCACTAGTGTTGTAGGAAAATGAAATGCTGTCGATCAAATAGTGAGATGCTTTCTTGGTGAAATTCACAGACCAGGAAAAAGCGGACCCAAACTGCACTGCTATTTTGGGACCATTCTCGTCATCCCCACAAGAGCTTCCCTTATATGTCACATTGCTAAAACCTGGAGTAACGGATTTCTAAAAGAGAAAGAATTCTGTGAGTAAAAAACAAATAGGCAGCAATGAGCACCAAGCATTTCAGACTGTATCACACATTTCTGGGGCTGGTGTTGGGATGCAACAGATTAAGACACCACCTGCTCCCACTTATGATCCAGTTCCCTGCTAATGGCCTGGGAAAATCAGCATTAGATGGCTCAAGTGCGGGGGGCCCCTAACACCCACAAGAGAATGAAGTCACTGGCTTGAACCTGGCCCACTGCTGGCTACTGTGGCCATTTGGGAGTTGAACCAGCAGAAGGAAGATCTCTCGTTGTCCTCTTTCCTATAAGTCTGACTTTCAAAACAAATAAACCTTTAAAAATCTTTTTAAATGAGGCTGTTAAGGGGCAAGACTTTCATAAAAAGAACATTTTAAACAAGAATTGGATTAAGATTTTAATAACAAGCTCCTTTAAAAAGAGGCCAACTTTGATACATGTGCATACATTTTAAACATATTACCGAAGTAGTTAGACTTGAACAAATAATACTCAAATAATCTTCCCAAATCCAATTCTAAAAACAAATCCCAGAGAGCTAATGAATTAGAATATCCATTCCAACACTAAACAGAATACGTACAAGTGTTCACGTCCCCCCGAAAAAAACCACCCAGAATTGAAATGTAAGTCAGTTAGCATGAAATCATATTTGAAAAAAACGCACCTTAAGTATTTTAAATAAGGCAAAATTAAATTCTTACTGCAGAAATCCAGGAAAATTAAAATATTTACTTACAGTAGTTTTGTTGATAGTTTCGTAGCTTATGTTGAAATTCATCTGCCATTTTGCATAAAGGCAAGTGGCATTTTTTGAATCCTTCAAATCAAGTTCAAATGCATATGACTGGCTGGCTCCTGCATTTATGTCAAAAAAATAGGATTTTTAAATTGTACTACAGAATATTCAAACAACAATTAATTGTATATTTCAAAACAGTATAAGATTCTGAATGTTCAAAATACACATGAAAAACCAAATGTCTGAGGTGACAGGCCACTTACCTTGATCTAATCCTTACACTTGTATGCATGTACTAAAATGCCATCCTGTAACCCATAAACAAATACAATTATGCTTGTGTACTTATTTTAAAAACTTCAATCAGCTCTAAAGAGAAGCAAGGTATTTTTAATATATGCTATCCTAGTGATTATTTTTCTTTGTAATTTTTAACAAAATTCTTGACAGGCCCAGCTTCAAATTAGCTCAGTTCTGGAGGTGGCAGGGCAGCGAACCAGAGAGCATGGATGATCTCTCTCTCTCCCATCTCTCTGTAAAATCTGCCTTTCAAATAAAAATAAATAAATCTTTAAAAAAAAAAAAAAAGAAAAAGCTATCGCTTCTCTCAAAGCACTGATGAAATGTTCCCTGCAAAAATAACGACAGAGTTGATGTTCTGTGGTCTTGCCACTTTAAATCTGATAGCAAGCTACAAGATCTAAAACACCTAGATATCTTCCCCAACCCTTACTCAGATGTGATCAGAATAGAGGTAGCTCCTCCTAAGCATGTGTATCCTATTACCAAAGAACAGTCATTACATCTCTAAGAAAAACCTTCCATAAACTGAAGTTTCATCTGTTTCACTTTAAAATGTGGTTGATTAGCAAGGCTGATGAATCTTTTGACATGCATTCAAAACTATTTCCTAAATTCTCCATCTGCCACCTCTAAAGAGGCAGAGAAACTTTATAAAGACACAAAAGCCCTGGGAGTTTTTACACTGAGCCCAAAGACTCAAAACACTAACTCCGAGTAAGGAAACTGGCTGACGAACACGGCAGTGTAAGGTAGTAGACAACCACCCAATGATTTTCACTTTCTCACACCATATACAAGGACTAAGCCGTCTTCTCAAGATAACTGCATAACCATTAATGATATATGAGAAATTCGGTGTCATCCACAGGCAGGGACATGTTGCCAATTTGTTTCAAGTTGTACACAGAAGCCTAGTGTCATGCTCTGGAGACCTGGCTGTCTTGGGAAGCCTAAAGAACACACTTAGGCCAAAGCGTGCGGTTACTGACAGTGACTAAGCTTATTGGCTAAGGCCCCAAAAGACCTTGTGAGACTTATGTCAATGTTACAATGACTTTTCTCTGAGTTGAAAATGGCATGGAGCTGTGATCCCGTTCCAGCCCTAACCCACAGTGGCGCTCTGAGAACTCACACTTCTTCAAATCAACTGCAAATCTTCTTATACAGCATATTATTCTTCTGTTCCAAACTTACAAACAACTATGAAAAGCCCCACATATACTAGAGGAAAACGAAAAAGCCATGCAAAATAGTAATAAAATCGGTATGCCCCAAACCAAGAGAACTGCAGCTTTATGATGCAGATAGCACAGGCTGTAACTCAAAGTTATCACCTGACATCAAATTCAAGATTGTCTACCTGGTGGCCCATGAACAAAAACAGAAATACCCGGAGGGCTCCAGCACACAGTCCACTCTCTTCACAGCCTTTCTGTCTGCGAAAGCCATTCTTTTCACTCCTGGTCTCCATCTCCGATTGCACAGAGATCACTTCCACCCATACATCTATCACCTCCAAGTCAGTAGTTTTCAAAACTAGAATTTGTTCTGCTGTCTCCAATCACTTCTCTCCTCAGCCTCTTTGGCACTAAATGAAAACCAGGTCAGTCACTCAAACCCAGAAATTTTAGAGTTTCTACTCTGTGAAATCCTATCTTTTCCTAGTTTTCTCTTAAATTCAATCATTGCTTTGATTTCTAGTCCCAACCTACCGTCCTTCTTTTAATCATTACAGAGGCTCCCTGGTTACCCCTAGAAGTACTGTCACATTAATCGTCCTTAAATATCATTTCCTTTCAGGACACTTTCTTGTTTAAAAAGTTTTATTGGCTCCAATATTCCCATACTAAATGTGAATTCCTTTGCTTGTCTTTCCTTAATCTTGTCCCACCCTATTACTTTAGCTTCTCTCAACCCATTTTCCCAGAACACACCCTTTAATCCAGTTAAACTCGTTTCCAACACACCCAAATGTCATATTCTATTCAACCTCTACCTTGAGGCTTCTACTGTGGTTAGCATTTGAAAACTACCTTTCTTCTACTGACCTAAACATCACCTGAATAAATATTCCCTTCTCCTTTAGGCTGCCCTGAACCTGAAATAAAGTCCCCTTGTTTGGAATTTCTAGTGGATATCACTGTGCACTAAAAAAGTTGGGGAAGAGCCTGGCGCAATAGCATAGTGGTCAAGGTCCTTGCCTTGAATGCCTGGGATCCCATATGAGCACCGGTTCTAATCCCGGCGACTCCGCTTCCCATCCAGCTCCCTGCTTGTGGCCTGGGAAAGCAGTCGAGGACGGCCCAAAGCCTTGGGACCCTGCACCCGCGTGGGAGACCTGGAAGGGGCTCCTGGCTTCGGATTGGCTCAGCTCCAGCCATCGCGGCCATTTGAGGAGTGAACCATCAGATGGAAGATCTTCCTCTCTGTCTTTCCTCTCTGTACATCCGCCTTTCTTTTTTTTTTTTTTAAGATTTATTTTATTTTTATTACAAAGTCGGATATACTGAGAGGAGGAGAGATAGAGAGGAAGTGGAGCTGCTGGGATTAGAACCACCAGCCATATGGGATCAAGGCGAGGACCTTAGCCACTAGGCCACGCTGCCAAGCCCTACATCCGCCTTTCTAATAAAAATAAATAAATCTTTAGAAAAATTATAAAATAAAATAAAACAAAGTAAAGTAAAAAAGCTGGGGAAAAAAATAATCACTTTCCCAGTCTGCCTTGCAGCAAGAAGGAGCACTTGGGCTAAATGCTGCCTAACAAAGATATTCACCCCACATTTTAAATAGGAGGGCTTCCAATGGAACCAGGACTGGAACAAATGCCCTGGAGGGAGGGGAAGTAGCTGCACGAGATAGAGCACCCCGGCTGCAGGACCAGCAGGGCTGGTGGTCAAGTGGGCAGTGATGCAAGCTGCTGTGTCACATTTAGTGATAGTGTAGCTCAGTAGCAAGATATGGGGGTTGTACAGCCAGTAGGACCAGTCATTCTGAGCTGATATATCTCTTACAAAGTAAAGATTTTATTGATATATAACATACACAAAGAAGGGGCTCGGCAGCGTGGCCTAGTGGCTAAAGTCCTCGCCTTGATCCCATATGGCCGCTGGTTCTAATCCCAGCAGCTCCACTTCCTCTCTATCTCTCCTCCTCTCAGTATATCTGACTTTGTAATAAAAATAAAATAAATCTTAAAAAAAAATAAAAGAAAGAAAAGCATGAATAACATATATAAAAGGAAAAGTGACATAACACAGTAAGTACACAGTTTATAGAATTTCCACAAACTGAACCCACTGGTGTTAAGAAACAGAACATTACCAATGCTTCCAAAGCTCCTCGTTTCCCTTTTTGGTTACTATTCCCCTCCCAAAGGTAACTACTTTTGTAACTTCTCTTCTAAAGTTTACTTATTCATTCTTACTTATTCTAAAGAAAGAGACAAAAAAAGAGAGGGAGAGAATTATCCTTAATTCTTCAGTCCTCCCTACCCACAAATACCAGCAATAACCAATGCTCAGCTGGGCCAGACCAAACAAACCCAGGAGCTAGGTCTCCCAAGTGGGTGGGAGGGGCCCAAGTTTTTATTTACTTGTTAAAGCTCACTATCCTGATTTCTAACACTATAGATCAGTTTTACCCGTTTTTCAACTTGACACAAATGGAATCATTCACTATGCTACCTTTGGCATCTAGCTGCTTTTCATTCAACATCATGTTTAGAGAGATTCACCCAAGTCGTGCATAACCGCAGGTTAGTCATTCTCACTGCCCTGGTCCTATACCTTTCTTTGATTAGGTGTGAAACTATGCTCTACGTTATTTTTTTTTTTAAAGATTTATTCCTTTTGTTACAGCCAGATACACACAGAGGAGGAGAGATAGAGAGGAAGAGCTTCCGTCCGATGATTCACTCCCCAAATGAGCCGCAACGGGCCAGTGCGCGCCGATCCGAAGCCGGGAACCTGGAACCTCTTCCGGGTCTCCCACGTGGGTGCAGGATCCCAATGCCTTGGGCCGTCCTCGACTGCTTTCCCAGGCCACAAGCAGGGAGCTGGATGGGAAGTGGAGCTGCTGGGATTAGAACCGGCGCCCATATGGGATCCCGGGGCTTTCAAGGCGAGGACTTTAGCCGCTAGGCCACGCCGCCGGGCCCAACTCTACATTATTTATCTGTGCTAGTCTTGGACATTTGGATAGTGTCCTCTTTGGTTCTATTACAAAGGCTACTGTAAGCATTTTTACACACAATATTGGTAAATACATGTGAGTGTGGATTTGTTGGTTATATATCTAGAAAGGAAATTGTGGCAAAAGCTTCACAGTATGCCCTGCTACCTTTGTCATAAATTCCTTCTGTTTAAAATCAGTAACATTATATTTCTCTCGCAATAAAGCTGCCTATGCTATTTATATTTTCTGTAGCCATTTTGTCCACAAAGCTGTCCTTACGTCTAGAAAACCTAAACGAGTAGGTACAATGCATGGCTCCATGTTTCAGTAATATTTCATACTATTCTGAATTACTCAGTGACTTCATGCCAATCAAGTCTGCCTCCTCCCTACTGTCATAATATCCAAAAGCAATTTTCAACTGTTACTTCAAACGAAACTGGTGTGCCATGGGAAATCAGAATATAAAGTAATTCATTACTTAAAAAAAATCACCAAAGTCTATAGATGAACTATTATGTATCAATGGCTTCAAGATTCTCTTTTGATAATGTGCCTGTAACTCTTATGAATTCTAATTTTGTTCCCTTAATCAAAAAATGTTATCTACACCACAACCCCCAGGAGTATGCCTTTTATATGAATGCCATCCATCACTGATGCCATGGTGGAGGAGACCATGTGTATTATTGTTCCTCTACCTCTCAACATTCCCCGTAGTACTGAATACATACAAGCTTTTCAATAAACACTGACTGATTGCATCAAGGTGAAAATACCCTACAGTAAGGACAGAGTTTAATATGGTTACAGGAAGGCCAGGCCTCTAACTCTGCCGAATTATGAACCTGCAAATTCCCCCAAAGCCCCCCCTCAACAAATTTTGACATGAAATTCAAGCTAGGAGAAATGCTCTTCCCACAAGGTAAATCTACACATTGGTTTAAAAAAATTTCTAGCAAGCAATTTCCATCTTCATTGCTATGTTTGACCTGAGAGTAGCCAGGCCATTTTTGTTTGACAGGCTTTATGACAAAAAAAAAAAAAAAAAAAAAAAAAAAAAAAAAAAAACGTGTGCAACTGGATACATCCTAAAGTATATAATTATAGAGTTGAGACTTTATTTACCAAAGCAAAAAACCGGCATGGCACAAAGCCAACTTTCTCCTATTTAAAGAAGTTTTCAACTCTGTTTCCAGAAAGGTCATTTCTAGGTTCTTGCAGAACTTGGACTTCACTTGTGAAAGCATGAGATGCTAAAAAAAAGTGGCTAGATTTTTACAAGCCTGTTTGATCCAAAGCATAGCTGAAAAATACTCATCAGCCAACAAAGCCAGAGGTGGGGAAAGAACACAACACCAATGATAAAACCAAGCCAATTAAAAACAGTGACCTCAGAGGTAATAAGAGGTAATTAAGAACCCCCATTTCTAATGTTGAAGAGCTAGAATTCAAACCAGGCATTCAAATTTAATAGCTGTGAGATGCTGGGCAAGTTACCCTTGCTGTGAATTGCTATGTGTATTCTCTGACAGCTTCTTTAAAAGCTTTATCAAGTCATCAGAGCCCAGGGAACTATACCAAGCAAGTCAGATTCCAGTTTACAAGTTCCCTTTCTGGTAAACATAGCACCCCGGGATCCTTCAGACTTTTTTAAACTTTACACTTGCTTTCATCATGTTAATTTAGGCACTTCTGTCCTCAAACTCTTCAATTCCAAATGAGGCTCCCTCCCAGTACTGAGGGGCAGGAAGTTAAACCACTGCAGTGCTAGTTCAAGCCCTGGCTACTCAGCTTTCAATCCAGTTCCCCCCTAACAAGACAACAGAGGATGCTGCAAGTGTTCGGGCTCCTGCCACCCATGTTGGAGGCTCAGATGGAATTCCTGATCCTCATTTCAGACCAGGCCAGCTCTGACTGTTACAGCCTTTTGGAGACTCAATCAGCAGATGGAAGATTCCACTCGCTTCTCTCTTTAAAATAAATAAATATATTGGGCCCGGCAGCTAGGGTGCTCGCCTTGAGCACACCGGGATCCCACACGGGCGCCAGTTCTGGTCCCGGCAGCTCCACTTCCCATCCAGCTCCCTGCTTGTGGCCTGGGAAGGCAGTCGAGGACGGCCCAATGCTTTGGGACCCTGCACCCATGTGGGAGACCCGGGAGACCCGGAAGAGGTTCCTGGTTCCCGGATTTGGATCGGCGTAGCACCGGCCGTTACGCTCACTTAGGGAGTGAAGCATCAGATGGAAGATCTTCCTCTCTGTCTCTCCTCCTCTCTGTATATCTGACTTTGTAATAAAATAAATAAATCTTTAAAAAATTAATAAATATATATATTTTTTTTTTCAAAAATTTTCACTTCTCAAATACATGTAATAGCTAGACCCCAGCTGAGGTGAGGCTAAAGCCAGGAACCAAAGCTAGGAACGGGACCCAGCACGATAGCCTAGCAGTTGTCTTAAAGGTGCCAGGATCCCATATGGGCGCTGGTTCTAATCCCAGCAGCTCCACCTCCCATCCAGTTCCCTGCCTGTGGCCTGGGAAAGCAGTCGAGGATGGCCCAACACTTTGGGACACTGCACCCACGTGGAAGACCCAGAAGAGACTCCTGGCTTTGGATTGGCTCAGTCCCAGCCGTTGTAGCCGCTTGGGGAGTGAACGGAAGATCGTCCTCTCTGTCTCTCCTCCTCTCCATATATCTGGCTTTCCAATAAAAATAAATAAATAAATCTTTAAAAAATTGTAGCACTGTTTCTAAGGCAGAAACACAATTATTTGTTTAAAAAAAATAGCTAGGAACTCAATTCAGGTCTAGTACATGGATAGTAGGAACTAAACTGTACTTGAGCCATCACTGCTGCTTCCCAGAACCTGCACTAACAGGAAGCTACAGTCGGGAGCCAGAGCTGGAAACCACACACAGGCATGCTGATATGGAACATAGGCATCTTAGCCACCAAGCAAAATGTCTGCCAGCAGACAGCCCTTTTTTTGTTTTGTTTTTAAAGATTTACGTACCTATATATTCAATAGGCAGCATCACAGACAGATCCATCTTCCTTCACCTGATTCAATCCCCAAATGCTCTCAACTGCCAGAGCTGGACTAGGTGAAGCCAGGAACCAGGAATTCCATCAACGTCTCCCACATGGGTATCAAGGCCCAAAGCATTAGGCCATCACCTGTTGCTTTCCTACTCACACGATCAGGAAGCTGGACGGGAAGCAGAGTACCTGGGACTTACAGCAGTGCTCTGATGTGGGATGCTGCTATCAATAGCAGAAGCTTAAGCGGCTACACAATGCCAGCCCCAAAAATAGTCTCTAAAAAATAGGACACAGGAGTCAATACCACAGCATAGTACATTAAGCCTCCACCTGCAACTCCAGCACACATCCTATGGGTGCCCGCTTGAGTCCCAGCTGATCCACTTCCAATCCAATTTCCTGCTAAAGGCCTACGAAAAGCAGCAGAAGGCTCAAGTGCTTGGGCCTTTGGCACCCACTGAGAGACCTGGATGAAACTCCTGGTTCCTGGCTTTGGCCTGAGCCAGAGCAGCCACTGCAGCCACCTGGGGACTGAATCAGTGAAAGGGAGATCTCTCTCTGTCTCTAACTTTGTTTTTCAAATATATAAATAGGAACTGATGTAATGCCTCAAGAGGCTCAATCCTTGCCTTGCAATACCACGATCCCATATGGACGCCGATCTGCATCCCCGTTGCTCCACTTCCCATCCAGATCCCTGCCTGCGGCCTGGGAAGGTAGCAGAAGATGGCTAGGTACCCTGTACCCACGGGGAAGATCCTGAAGAAGCTCTTGACTCCTGGCTTTGGATTAGCTCAACTCCGGTCACTGCAGCCATTTGGAGAGTAAAACAGCAAACAGAGGATCTTTCTGTCTCTCCTTTTCTCTGTAAATCTGAGTTTTCAATAAAAATAAATAATTCTTCAAAAATACTTTTTAAAAATTATTACAAAAAAAACGGACACACAGGCATGCAGTGCCTATTTATTCTTTTGTTGTTGTTGTTCAGAATGATGGTTTTCCCATTGGTTTAAATCAGATTAACAGTTACTCACTTAAAATTCTAAATTATACTTGAGTGAGTGTATTCCCTGCACTCAGTTACACAAACTCTTTCTGGAAAGACTCCTAGTAAGCATCTGCTGCAGCAGTTCAAATCCTGCTCATGACACCTACATCCCATCTCACAGTACCTAGGTTCTGCTTGGATTCCAGCTTCCTGCTGATGCGCAGCGCGAGGCAGCAGTTGATAACCTAGGTCTTGGTGCATGGACCCAGGTCCATGTCACAGTTGCTGGCTTGGGCCTGGCCCAATCCAGTAGTTACACACATGTGGGAAGTGAAACAATGAATGGGATATTTCTTTCTGTTTTTCAAAAAAAAAAAAATGAAAATAAATAAAAATGTAAAAAGAAAATAAGCATCAATATTTTTAAAAAACAGAAAATATTAACTTTAAGCTATGAATGTTGAACATATGAAAAGGAACATTGAAAACTAATTTTGAAATCTGATTTAAGTTACAAAATTATTTTAAAGCCAGAGTGTGGGTCAGGAAATAAGATTCAACACTTTTCAACTAATGGGAAGTGCTCACAGCTGAGTGGTGTCTGGCTGCTCTCCAGCACTCCTTCTGAAATGCACAGCAAGATACCAACAAGCACTTACAAGGCACACTTCGGGGTCTGAGGGGATCTCTGAAGGTTTGATTAGGAAATTATTATCAGAATGCTTTCGTCCTTACAGGAGAAACAGAGCAACCTTCCTTTGCCAACAGTCACCTACGTGAACTCCAGGGCTAGGAAATAATTCTTGTTTATGAAGTCCACCCAAAAACATAGGAGGAAAAAACTGCGTTCATGGAAAACACTAAATGTCAGAAGCCCATCAGACGAGATAACCTACGATGAATGGAATAGTGATAAGCCTATCTTCTCAAGTACCTCTAGTCCAACTAGTCATTTCTAATACTGAGATTATCAGTTAAACAAAATGTGGGGGGGCCCGGCGGCGTGGCCTAGCGGCTAAAGTCCTCGCCTTGAAAGCCCCGGGATCCCATATGGGTCCCAGTTCTAATCCCGGCAGCTCCACTTCCCATCCAGCTCCCTGCTTGTGGCCTGGGAAAGCAGTTGAGGACGGCCCAAGGCATTGGGACACTGCACCCGCGTGGGAGACCCGGAAGAGGTTCCAGGTTCCCGGCTTCGGATCGGCGCGCACTGGTCCGTTGCGGCTCACTTGGGGAGTGAATCATCGGACGGAAGCTCTTCCTCTCTGTCTCTCCTCCTCTGTGTATATCTGGCTGTAATAAAAATGAATAAATCTTTAAAAAAAAATGTGGGAAGCTAACAGAGCAATCTCTGTGCTTTCTTTCGGAGGCGTTGGTTTTCTGTGCAAACCTAACTCTCCTCCTCACCAAGGACTTCTAGGCTCTCCATATCAACCCTCACAACTACCTAGACAGAGCTGAATGCAGACAAGTACAGATAAGACTGGCCGTATTATGTGGGATTATACCTTAGCAAATTGGTCTTTATTTATTTGACTGAACACTAATCTTAAAGTTCTCCATCGACATCATAGAAGAACTTCTTGCAAGATATCACTTAAGACACACAGAATAAAGAGATCCCAAAATAAATCACCGTCATATTCTCACAGCCCATAAAGGCATAATCCCACAGATTAAACATGTGCTATGCCTCGTGCTAGGTAGGCAACGCAAAATAACAGCACAAAAGATAAAATCATAGGGCCCGGCGCAGCAGCCCAGTGGCTAAAGTCCTCACCATGCACTTGCTAGGATCCCATGTGGGCACCAGTTCTAATCTTGGCTGCTCCACTTCCCATCCAGCTCCCTGCTTGTGGCCTGGAAAAGCAGTCGAGGACGGTCCAAAGCTTTGGTGACCTGCACCCGCACGGGTGACCCAGAAGAAGCTCTTGGCTCCTGGCTTCGGATCGGCACAGCTCTGGCCGTTTTGGCCACTTGGGGAGCGAAACAGAGGACGGAAGATCTTTCTCTCTGTCTCTCCTCCTCTCTGTATATCTGGCTTTCCAATAAAAATAAATAAATCTTTAAATGAAAAACAGATAAAATCATAACAGAGCCCTAACTAGAACTGAGAAGAGTGGCAATGATAATCGCTGAAGAGTTTTGGGAATGACAAAATGTAATCCTCTTTCCCCGATGGTCACATGGCTCGCCTCCTTCTAACACACCTAGGTCTCTTGCCACAGGCTACCCAACAAGGCAAGGCCTCTTCCCTACATACTTACTACACGAAGGGGTCAGCCTCATCGCCTACTCCTATCCTCTGCTCATTCTTTTTCCTCATTACCTGCCTTATCTTCTTCACAGTATTTATCACTATGTGAAATTACATAATTTACTTGTTGGGCTGCCTTCTCCCACTACAGTGTGAGCTCCATGACTGCTGTGACCTCAGCTATCCTAAGGATTATTCTCCCCCTTTCACCTGGTATAGTGACTGGAATCAAAGACATTCAGCATCCCCATACCCCACACCCCTGTGGTAGCACGGCAAGCTAATGTCCCACAAGCTGTGCTGGAATCAGATATGGGTCCCTGTTTGAGTTCTGGCTGCTGCACTTCTGATTCAGCTCCCTGCATTCTGATTCAGCATCAACATGACTCCTAATGGCCTGGGAAAGCAGCGCGAGGAGGGTCCAAGGCCTTGGGCCCCTGCATCCACACAGGAGAACCAGAAAAAGCTCCTGGCTTCAGCTTTGGACCAACCCAGCTCTGGCCCTTGCAGACATTTGGAGAACGAACCAACGGATTGAAAATCTTTCCCTCTCTCTTTATCTCTGAGTTTCAAATAAAATAAATAAATGTTTTTTAAATGACATTCTATAAGTATTTGTGGGAGGGAGGTAATTCTGCCAGTGCAGTTTACACAAAAGGTAGCTGTGGCAGGTTTTTCCCATCCATAAGCCTAAATGGTTAAAAAATATACCTCGGGCTCGGCAGCATGGCCTAGTGGCTAAGGTCCTCGCCTTGATCCCATATGGCCGCTGGTTCTAATCCCGGCAGCTCCACTTCCTCTCTATCTCTCCTCCTCTCAGTATATCTGACTTTGTAATAAAAATAAAATAAATCTTAAAATAAAATAAAATAAAATAAAATAAAATAAAATAAAATAAATCTTAAAAAAAATATATACCTCAACCCTAAAAAAAAAAAAAAAAGCTATTTCTAATCATCAATAGAAACAGAAGTCTAAAATCCAGGATGTCACAAAGCGAACATAATTAGGTAATACTGTCAGTAAAGTAGTTTCATCCACTATCCTTTTTATCATGCTTCTAAATCATGGAACTTTTCAGAAACTTCACTAGTCAATTATAATTCATTCAAGTAAACATCAGCATAACTTAATCTCTGTGAAAAAGACCACCATGCAGACTCTAAGAATTGCTTCTCTTACTTGACATAAAGCGGCTTTTTTTTAAGGGTATAAGACGATTATAAAGATAAACTGGCACAGCTACAGCCCTAATTCTAATCAGACTGTACCTACAGGACAGATTTTTCTTTACAAGTAGCCTCTACAGCACCTAGGCATAGTACTAGGTACATAGTAGGCACCTTACAAATATTACTAAGTTTTGGGGGGGCTGGTTCAGTGGTAAATCAGGCTATGCCTCAGCCTATGGTGCCAGGATCCCATATGGACACTGGCTGGAGTCTTTTGTTGCCCCACTTTTGATCCAGCCCCTTGTATTATGATCCAGCGTTAGCATTACCCATGTCAATGGCCTGGGAAAGCAGTGGAGGATGGCCCAAGTGCTTGGGCCCCTGCACCCATTGGGAGACCGACAAGAAGCTCCAAGTTTGCTCACTGCTGTCTTCTGTGGAGTTAGAGAAATTGTCCATCCCCTAATTCACTCCCCCAAACACCTACCAATACTGAGAGCTGGGTAGGTCTGCATCCAGGAGCCTGGAATTTCTTCTGGGTCTCCCACCCAGAAGAAGCAGACACCCAAACATGCGCCATCCTCCACTGCTTTCCCAAGCACACTAGCAGGGAACTGGATTGGAAGTGAAGCAGTTGGGACTCAAACCCTGGCACCTACACTGAATGCCAGCCAGCACCACAGGTGGAGGCCTAATCACCGAGTTCTCAAACAACTAATCTTCGTGTATGTTTTTATGTAGAAAAGTAACATGCAAAACCCACCCCACAACTGCAAACCTGCTAAATTCTTAGCGGGAAAAGTGACATGGGAGCCTTCATGCTCCACATGGAGCTAGAGCTGTCTGAAGAAGCAGGCATACAGAAAGGCAGTTTCAGTTTTATCCTAGAACCTGTTACATATCACATCTAGGTCCATGAACTTTCACTCCTCCGAATCCTGCTCCAGAACTGAGAGACCAGGAGAATCAATCCTGGAAATCTTGCAAGGGAATGAGTCTGGTTAGTCCCAACCAATAAATGGCGAACCAGCAGATGAGCTGATGGGTCCTTCCATGTGCTCCTTTTGTCTGTTTATTTCTGCAACAAGCAAACCTTGCTTTCACAGGAAAACAAAACAAAAAAAAAGCTTTCATGAAAAACAAAACAAAATTTAATGGCATAAAAGCCAACAAGTAGGACAACTACTATTTTTTTCACTATCTCTGAACAATAGCAGTGTTGTATTTGTGCAGATTCAATTGGCCGAGAATTCATGATGAACAGATGCCTTGGTCAGATGTGTTCCAGGCACTGATAAGGTTAAGGTGCTTTCCATTGTAAACAAGCCTCCCCAGCGTCAGTCAGTCCTCAGCCAAGGCTTTGCAACCCAGTTAACACTTTGAAGTAAACCTTCCACCAGAGTGCTACACAACGTTTCCTACACCCTGAGGAAACTGCACCGGATCCTGGACTTGCAAACAAAACAAACAAACAAAAAAAAGTGCTGCTGTTAGGAGGGCTTCACTTTGTTATTTACAAAGCACTTCACACAACTTTGGCTGATGGGAGTTGCATCCATCAGCATTTACCATATTAGAAACTAAATTTGAAAAACAAAATACATGAACATCAGAGCCGTCGGAATGGGCAGTCATCATACACTATTTAGCCTCACTATACACTGGTGAGAGGAAAGAAAAGCATAAACATTTGAGTAGTTTTCTGCAGTTCTGAATTCAGAGACCTGGGAAAGGCCCTTGCAAATCACTGGGTTCCAGAATCTTCCCAATGCTATGGCTCTGAAACAGGGCTGCTCAGCTTGGCACAGTGACCTCTGGAGGCAGATAAGTCTTTGTTTTGAGGGCCTACCCTGTGCCTGGCAGGGTATGGACCAGTATGCTGGGCCTGTGTTCACTGCATGCCACTACCGCCCCCCCAAGACAAGCAAAAATATTTCCAGACTGTCTCACTTCTTGAGAATTCACTGTTCTAGGACATTCATTTCACTCTACTGAGACGGGAATTACAAAATGCGTACCAGTACCACTACTGCCTTCTCCGACACCCCCAAACACGTCTGTATCGTCCCCACTCCCACTCGAGTCTATTCCTTCTGGCTTTGTATTGTGTCACAAACAGCAAGAGCCAGCGGGTAGTGACAAGCACAGGATGAATGAGGTCACAGGAAGAGACACTGGTCAAAGGTCAGCTTTATGCATTAGAGCTCTGGGGATCTGTGGCCCGTTCTGGCAGAACACAATCAGCTAAGCTCCATTACGACACCTGCTAACAACCAACTTTGAACTGACCCACCTGGCCTCTTGTGTCACGAGGAAGAAGCGGCCAGTCTCCCAGAGCTGTCCTCGGGGAGACACTCTAGCCTCAAATATGTCTGGATTTTTTTTTTCCAGTGTGGGAAGGGGGAGGGATTAGGTTCTGGCAGGGAGTTGGCAGCAAAATTAATTTGAAAAAATATTCTTAACCCGTCCACATAGGACATTCATTCTATACCCAAGTCTCCCACTCGTCCGTTTTCCAAAGACTCCAAAGGACAATGCCTCAACCAGTTTAAGGTCCCTTCAGTCTCAAAACTTCGACTGCCGAACTCAAATCCAGCACCATTGCTCATCTCTTAAATCATCTTTTCCCCCCACATTCTCAAAAGTCCCACCTACAACTCCCAGGAACCCTTTCCTGGCCCTCCAGGCTCTCTCATATGTCTCCACCCTTCCCGCCGCCCCCGTTTTACCCCCCAAGTTATTCCACGCAGGCAGTCTCTCTTCTCGAATTTCTTTCTCACTTCACACAATATTTTGTCAGTCGCCTTCCAAACTCTTCCCTGATCCAGGGCAATCAGGACTCTCCTAATTGCCTCTGCCGCCCCGGAATCTGCCAGGTCCCGCCCTCCCGCGCTCTCTCCCTAGAGTCTTCCCCAAGTTGGTCTTTCCACAGACCTCTGCCAAGCCCCTCTTCGACGACTCCCTAGGCATCCACGCGCCCCGCCCCCGCCCCGGATCTGCCCCTAGTTACTCTCGCGGTCGCTTCTTCGCCGCCACCCGTCGGTCAGGCCGTCTCTAGGTCACCGCTCGCCTCGGCCGAGCCACAGCCGCCGCCCAGTATCCGCGGCGGAGCCTCTCAAACGCCACCTCCCCCACACCCCACCCCTTCTGCGGGAACAGTCCTTCAAGTAGTGGCCTTCGAACCGGAGCCCCGGGCCCAGGCTCAACACCAAGCGGGAGGGCCCGAGAACTCACCGAGAACCAGGCAGAGCAGAACGAATCCCAAGCCCTGAACTGGGGAGAGACCGGGGCGCAGCATGATCCAACAGAGCAGGAGGCGACAACGGTTGGCGACCACGACAGGAAAGAGGCTCGCCTGGAGCTGAGAGACAACCGCCGACCACCTACCACAGCGATGCAAGAACCAGGAGTTGGCGCTTCAGCGCAAGTCATAAGACCAGGGGCGGGACTCTTTCTTGTTTTCAGCCTATCCTAGTGCTTGAAGAAAGCGAGAGGGGTGGTGATGTAGGATCAGTGGGCGGGGTGACCACGCCCTGGCTTTTTGGTTCACAACCATTTCTCCGCCTGTAAGCGATAGGCGCGGACGGTATCTTCTCAGATTAACGAAAGACGATGAACTTTTCAGGGCTGTACAGAGATTATTTCTACTCCGATTTCTTGAAGAAAAAAAATAATTTTGCTGCTATAAAAACGGTTTCTGCGTATCTCAAAGTCATGCCTAGAAAAATAATACATTCTTCTTCAGTTTTTACCAATACAATGCACGCTTTTAGGTGCACCAGAGAGCTAGCCGATGATGAGAGAGTTAGGGAAAGACATGGAACCACTGACCACAGAAGCAAGGCATGGTCCTGAAATTTTCCTGGTTACAACAAACACCCTGTTTCTCAGAGTGGGACCCTGAGCTCAGAAAGAGGAAGTACGGTTATTAAATACAGGAAGAAAAACGTGAGATAAATAAAATAAGGATAAAAAGGGAAAAATAGGAGGTCAATGCCTTGGCACACACAGCAAGCTAATCTTCAGCCTGCAGTACCGGCATCCACGTGCTCCATTTCCCATGCAGTTTCCTGCCTGCGGTCTGGGAAAGCAGCAGAGGATGACCCAGGTTCTTGGACCCCTGTACCCACGTGGGAGACCTAGAAGCTCCTGGCTTCTGCCTTCAGACTGGCCCGACTAGGGTCATTACAGCCATTTGAGGAGTGAACTAGGGATGAAAACCTCTCTCTGTCTCTCCTTCTCTCTTTATCTCTGAAACTCTTTCACATAAGAAATAAATAAAATTTAAAAGCAAGGGAAAATAATGATTACCCACATCCCCCACTATCTAAAGAGAACCACTGTTTTTGTAGGGCAGGCCTTGAAAAAGTTCATGGAAAATGCACAGGCTTGGAATTGCATGGTGGAACTCAGGCCTGGCCCAGCCCATTCCACATTGCTGAGTCTACTTCCTGAATCCAGATTCCTGCTATTGGGCCTGGGAAAGCAGCAGGACCTTTGTGTCTGAGTCCCTGCTACTCATGTGGGAGACTCCAGTGGAGCTCCTGACCCCTATCCGACCTACCCCAGTTGTTGTAGACATGTGGGGAGTGACCTAGCAAATGAAAGACATCTCTCTCCCACTCTCTAGCACTATGACTTTCAAATAAATAAAATAAATCTTTGTTTAAAAAAGAAACATACATATTCAGGGCTGGCACAGTGGAGTAGCACATTAATCCTCCACTTGCTAGCACTGGCATCACTATGGGCCCTGGCTCATGTACGGGCTGCTCCTTTTCCCGTCCAGCTCCCTGGTAATGGTCTGGGAAAGCAGTAGAGAAGGGCTCAAGTGCTGGTGACCATGAACCCATGCGGGAGATCCAGAGGAAGCTGGCTCCAGCTTTGGACCAGCCCAGCTCTGGCCACAGAAGATCTCTGTGTCTCTCTGTAACTGCTTCAAGTAAAATAAATAATGTTTGCAATAAATACATTTTGCTCACTGAAATTGTCTGTATAATAATTCTTTTGGGTGTGACAGGACCAAATTACCACCCATTCATATTAAGCCTGAATGTAAATGGATTAAATCAACCAAAAGTCACAGATTAGCAAACTGGATTAAAAAACAAAACCCATCTATTTGTTGTCTGCAGGAGACATAGCTCGCCAACAAAGATCAGTGAAAAATATATGTCATGAATTTTGATGGTTTTGGTTTTAGTTTCATTTCTTCAAAACACTTTCTTTCTCATTAAATTCTTCACTGACTCATAGATCATACAGTAGCATCATTTTCTTCAAGAATGTTCTTCACTTTCTTTTTCATTTGTTCAGTAACACAGTAGTCATTCAGCAGCCTGTTATTTAACTTCATGATATTGTAAATCTCTATTTTTCTTTCTGTTGCTGATTTTGTTCTGTGGCTTTTCATTTAAGGGGATGTATAGTAACTGTGTAATGGAGACTATCATATCCAGATATGAGGATACAATGCAGTATGCATCTCTACTTCCAGATTAAAGATGGACTCCCAGTGAAACTGTTAACTATACCTTGCCAGTAGGATAATGTACTCCCTGCCATTGTCCATGCCTCAGTGCGGCAGGACAGCGCGCCGGAGGTCCGAGACAGGGTCCAGCGGAGTCTCCACGCCCAGCTCAAAGTGGCTTCTCCATAGCTCTCAGGGCCGCTATCGTCCGAGATAACGATGAAGTTGTCCACGGCTGTGGGCCTCAGCCTGGGCCAGCATGCGGGTGGCTGGCGTCCCTGTCCCTGAGGGCAGCGGCCTGGAAAAATCTTTTTTTTTTTTTTTTTTTTTTTTTTTAGGGAAACAAACATTTATTTAACAATTAACAAACAGTAATGATTCACAAAAATCATAATCTTCCTGTATCACATGATACAGGAAAAATCAATCTAGGGTTTATGAATGAGTTTGGATAGGGGTGCAGAAAGTCTCATGAATCCTCAATAATCTAATGGAATATTTATACATGTGTATGTATTGATTTTTAATATTGTTTACATGGTTGAGAGGGATGCACACCTGTGTGGATATCCAATTAGGCTGGGGAGGGTAGAGGTACAGAGGAAGGAGGTACAGAGGAAGGAGGGTGTTTCAGGCTTTGTTTGTTTGTCTTTTTGTCTCCTGCATCCACTGAGGGGTCAGGGAGGGGGTGCTCCTTGCTGTCACACTGCATCAGCACCTGTGCATAGGGGCTGGTCGTCCTGTGACGCCTTAGACACATTGATGTGGGGAAAAATGTTCCGAGGTGTTACTTGAGTGATTTTGATAGTTCTGAATACATGTTTATTCTTCTGTGAAATTTACAGTGTTCCCTAGTTATCAAATAGAACCTGAGTCCCCACCGTACCCTTCAAGAACCCCGCATTTGTTTTAATTGAGTTCATTCCTGAAAGTGAGAACACTTGTTTATGTATGTCTTCTATCACAGGTAAAACAAGTCCTGAGTCGTGTCATCACCGTATTAGTAGCATTACTCAGCAGTTGATTGCTGCACAAGACTCGGCAGGAAATGTGTCCTGGGTATAGTGTTTTTCAGAGAAACTGTGACATTCAGCCTCAGAAAGGTGACCCACCAATCCTTACGGAAGGACTCTGGCCTTTCTCCCTGCATTATAAATTGTGTATGTTTAACAGTCAGTAAAACCCTACATTTTTGAAGAGATAAAGAAGGGGAGTGGAAGAAACTCTAGATTGACAATTTGAGGAGTCAGGAGGGGTGAGACAATTACTGTGCAACCTTGATCAAGTAACTTCGTCTCAGCTTCTCTTTTCTGCTCTTCAAATGAAATGGTGAAGCTAAGACTGTGTTTCTCAATCTTGGCTGCCCATTGGAATTACATTCGAGGAGCTTTTAAAACACAGATGCCCCTGCCCAGCCCCGACTCATGCCCCAGGACAGGAAAAGTCTGATGTAATTAGCCTAGAGTCAGAGCTGGGCGTGGTATTTTTCTGTACATCTTCCAATGGGCCAGGGATAGTCACCAATGTGATCTCGACTTTGCACTGTTAGGCTTCTATATGAGTAAATGCTCATTTCTTAAAAATAGAAGGAAATAAAAGCATCCCAACTAATAAAATGTCTGATTTAATAAATGTCCTTTGTGTTGGCAAATATTATCAAATTGAAGAGATGGAACACAGTCAGCTCCCTGGTAATGAACCTGGAAAGGCAGGAGAGGATGGGTCAAGTCCTTGGGACCCTGCACCCAGGTGGAAGACCCAGAAGAAACTGCTCACTCCTGGCTCCTGGCTTCTGACGCTCCCAGCTCTGGCTTTGCTGCCATTTAGGGAGTGAACCAGCAGATGGAAGATTTCTGTGTCTGTCCTTCTCTTTGTAATTCTGCCTTTCAAACAAAAACAAAATAAACCTTTAAAAGATGGAACAGTGAAATAGGAGCAGCCTTTTAAGCTGAATCCTCTTCAACATAACCTTTTTCACAGGCAAAAACAAATGCTGCTTGCTTGCCTGGAACAGGCACCTTCATGAGACAGAGCAACGCCATGGTGTTTATAGATAAATGATGGGCATTTTGTCAGAATCAACAGGCTGAACAATATCAAATCTTCATTCAGCTTGAGTTTCCAGGCCCAGTTGTTTCGTGTCCCCCTCCTCCAAGCACCCTGACAACCACCCTCACCATTTTTCCTGTGCAGATTCACATCATCTGGCCCCAGGCTGCACAGCTGGAAGCTCCAGCTCTGAATACTTTGCTGTGCTCTCGCACCCAAGCCTCCTCCCCTACCCCTAGGTGCTCAGAACTCCTCAGCACCCCTCACCCCCAGCGGAAGGTCAATTCTGATTCTTTTGAGCAGCTTTGAGAGCAAGCACATGGCCTAGCCCTGACTGTTACGACCATTTTGGGAGTGAACCGGTGGATGAAAAATCTCTTTCTCTCTCTTTTCTCCCATTCTCCCCTTCAAGTAAATTAAAAAATACAATCTTTAAGAGAAATGAGACAAGGGACAAAGATTTCAGTTGACTTTTATAAGAATTGGAATGAGCGCTATAGCATAGTTGGTGGGGCTACTGCCTGCACTGTCAGCATCTCATACGGGCACCAGTACAGGTCAAATTTGCCCCATTTCATATCTAACTCCCTTCTGATGTGCTTGGGAAGGCAGTGGAAGAAGGCCCAGTTCCCGAGTCTCTCCACCAATGTGGGAGGCACAGAGGAAGCTCTTGGCTCCTGGCTTCAGATCAGCCCTGCTTCAGCCTTTGTGGACATTTGGGGAGTGATACAGCAAATACAAGATTTCTCTTTGTCTCTCTATCTCTTTCTGTAATTCTGCAATCAGATAATTAACAAGTAAATTTTTTAAAACACTTTGCAGTATTTAAATTTGTACAATAAATGAATTCCTCTGCATTAATGTGTTGGTTTTTTTTTTTTTAAGATTTATTTTATTGTTATTGGAAAGAGAGGAGGAGAGACAGAGGAAGATCTTCTGTTCGATGATTCACTCCGCAAGTGACCACAACGGCTGGTCTGCGCCGATCCAAAGCCAGGAGCCAGAAGCCTCTTCCGAGTCTCCCACGCGGGTGCAGGGTCCCAAAGTTCTGGGCCGTCCTTGACTGCTTTCTCAGGCCATAAGCAGGGAGCTGGATGGAAAGCAGGGCTGCCGGGATTAGAACCGGAGCCCATATGGGATCCCGGGGCGCATTCAAGGAGAGGACTTTAACTGCTACACTATCGCGCTGGGCCCCTGTACTAATGATTTTTAATTCATTAATTTGAATAAGTTTCAAACCTCCCAACACCTTTAAATAGTATAAAATTGATGGGAAGCACTTTTTCTCTACTTTGAATCCCATTCCCACTCCCCAGTGTAACAGCTGTTAATTGTCCTGTTTTTATAATCTTGGGAAAAGTTTTGCATATGCTAGCATTTATAATTGTTTACAAATTATATAAGGATACTCATATTGTGGTTTACTTTTCTCACTTATTCACATATCTTGAAGCTTTTTCTTATATCGAATTACTTCGTTCTTTTAAAAGGCTACTTTGACCTTTAATTGTATAACTGCACCATAATTTCTGGAAATCAAAACATATTAAACCCCAGCTCCCCCAAACAGATCCACTCTCTGTGTGGTCCCCCAGCCTCAGCTTCCTCACCTATAAAGTATATATGATAATAATATCACTGACCACACTAGGCTACTGCAAGAATTAAACTACTGCAAGTTCATGGGAAAACCGACATGTAGCAATCACTCAACTGTTTTTAGTGTTAATTTTCATGCTCTGCTTTCTCCCTGACAGGACTGTACAAACTGCAGAGAATTTCACTGGTGCTAATTGGACAAGGCAGTCCATTAACCTGGGGGTTATCTCCCCCCTTCATATTTTATAATTTTATGTAAATGCAGCACATGCTCGATGAAAAATATTTTATTAAAACACTGCTAAGCACGAAGAAGGAAAGTAAAATAACATGCATTCCGACTTGTGCCTATGCTCTTCCTTCTCCTCCCACCTCATCTCCTTAAGACTGGCTCTGCTCCACTTTAGGCACATAAATTTCTGGAAAAAAAAAAATCCTCTTTAAACAGGCAAAGCTTGAATAAGGAAGACTTTGCCCATGTGTTCTTCTCACACTTTTCCAGGGCACAGAACATGGCAATTTCTTTTTTTTTTTCACCAATCTCCTCTCATAGTGAGCACTCAGTGTTTACGGAATTGAACAGAGAATATAAGAATAAGTTTCGGTTTGTAGAGACCGTATGATCTAGTGACTGAGCTGCTGGGTTGATCTCCCGAACAGGGTTTTCCACTTGTGCTTTTTTCTACCAGACTAACCAGCTGAGTCAGGAACTTCTGACTTGCACCTTGGCCACTTTCTCTTGCTTTCTCCTGGTTTCCGTGTGTGTGTGTGTGTGTGTGTGTGTGCACGTCTGAGCCTTTGTGTGTCTGTGTGCTTTTACACTATCTCTCCCTGCTCTCCACACACCCGGGGTAGATACACACACACTCACATGTCAGCCTTATTCATCTCCCCACTGCGAGGTTTCCCTACTCCCTTTTTTTTTTTTTTAAGATTTTATTGTTATTGGAAAGCCGGATATACAGACAGGAGGAGAGACAGAGAGGAAGATCTTCCATCCGATGATTCACTCCCCAAGTGAGCCACAACGGGCCGATGCGCGCCAGTCCGAAGCCGGGAACCAGGAACCTCTTCCAGGTCTCCCACGTGGGTGCAGGGTCCCAAAGCTTTGGGCCGTCCTCGACTGCTTTCCCAGGCCACAAGCAGGGAGCTGGATGGGAAGTGGAGCTGCCGGGATTAGAACCGGCGCCCATATGGGATCCCGGGGCTTTCAAGGCGACTTTAGCTGCTAGGCCACGCTGCCGGGCCCTCCCTACTCCCTTTCAACAGAAGAGATTATGAAGGAAAATATTCTCAAGGATAATGATCCAGCAAACTTCAAAATGCAATCCTGAAAAAAAAAAATAATGTCACAATAGCTCTTCTTTTGCAGGAGTTTGGAAGAGAGAATTCGGATTCAGATATTCTCCTTTCCTTTGTTCATAACGCTGTTGATAATGACAATGACCTCCAAGTGTGACTGCAGACTCTTGTTAGGGAATGACAGACATTCATCAGCAGACGAGTCCTCGTCCTTTTCGCTTTGCTCACAGAAGTCAACTCACTTTGTCCAAAGAGACAGCAGAGCTGGGAAGAGAACACTCACCTCTGTACTTCCTGCCTAGTGCTCCAGTCTCACTTGGCTCAAGTCCTGTGCTCTAAAAGGCCCCTTTCATGAAAGTTTCATGTCAGTAAAAGGCCAGGGAAACACTGACAGCCCTATTCAGTTCAGGTATAGAATTCATTAGATGGAGACCTTGGCGCTCTCGCAAACTGAAATATGTAAGTTTCCTAGCAACTTCACTTTTCCAGATGTTATTAACTCTCTTTCCTGGCTGATGGTTCACAGAGTATTTGATGGCTTTCCAATGTAAGTACTGAGGGAGAGACTTTATTCAGTGAACCCCTCATTAGGAATTTAATAGAGGCCAGTAAAAACAAGCATGTCGAAACATTAAGTTGCATACCTCACATGGACCATTTTTGTCAGTTAGTCATTAATAAAGCTTAAAAAAATAGCTTACTGTTTTGAAAAATACTTAATTTTGAAAAACACACTAGAATATAAGTTACACATTATTAATGTCTCTGCATCAATTTTCTATATATGGAGCATATTTTTCTCTGAATGTTGGACTCTCACAGAATTTGGGCTCTATGAACAAATGTTCATGATCTCTGATTATGGAGGTGTCTTCAATTAGAATCGATCACGAACTACACTCACATTTTCAATACTTGTGATTTGTTAATCAAAGAGAACGCAGACACTTTATGTAATAATCTGGCTACAAATATCTTTAAATAGTATTCCCAATGATCACTGTGATGGAATTGAGAATCTTTGCTAGATATGATTATTCAGTGTTTTAAGAAAAACACATATCACTCACACACAAGCATGCACACCAAAGAAAATATGACAGTCTCACTTGATCGATGGGCAGACTGTATTTTCCAATCCCCTCCTCCCAGATCAGAGGCAGGGACTACTGTCTGAGATCCCGGAGCAGACACACCTGGACATCTGTCAACCAGGATGGAGACAGTAAGCGTCCATACACAGTGAGAGGGCCCTCACTGGCCCTGGCGAGCGGCCGCAGCGAGCACTGCACTTGCTCCCCAGACACAGTGCGTCCCCCCTCCAGCATGGGTATCGAGGGAGCTGGTGTCCGATTCCAGCTGGACCTCCACTCTGTCTGCGGCCTGCTGAGGCCAGTGGATCTCTTCAGAGCACACATTCATCCACTTCGGAAGGCTTGGCGTTCCATCAGTGTTTCACAGTCTGTTCCGTGGAGTCCTTGGGCTCCACTATCTCAGAGCAGGTGAGGAAGAGCCCACGTGTGTGGAGCACCCTGCTTTTCGCTCCACATCAAACAGAGAAGCTGCAGTTTTCTCTATTTTAGATAAGGCGGTTTTATGTGAAACTCACTTTTTCAGATTTATTTATTTTTATTGGAAAGGCAGATCTTTACAAAGAGGAGAGACAGAGAGAAAGATCTTCCGTCTGCCGAGTCACTCCTAAAATGGCTGCAATGCTGAGAGCTGAACCAATCCTAAGCCAGGAGCCAGGAACCTCTTCCAGGTCTCCCACGTGGGTGCAGGGTCCCAAAGCTTTGGGCCGTCCTCGACTGCTTTCCCAGGCCACAAGCAGGGAGCTGGATGGGAAGTGGATGGAGCTGCTGGGATACAAACAAGTGCCCATATGGGATCCTGGAGCTTACAAGGGGAGGATTTAGCCAATTGAGCCATCACACCACTTTAACAAAGGGCTTTACTGCTAACAAAGGACAAGGAACTCTGGGTCAGACAATCATCAAGGTTATTTTTCAGCGGCAAAATTCTCAAACCCTAGTTTGCCCCCTCCCTCCAGGTTTCCAATATTGGCCTGTTGTATAGTGAAAGATTCCGCTCCAGCAGCAGCAGTTCCAGAGCTAAAAAGGCTCCAGGATCACCACGAAGCTGGCGGGAACCGGAGCAGGTCTCTTACGGCCATTGCTTCACGGGATTTCTTAGAACTCCAGGAGGAGTCTTCTAAAAGTTCATGGAAAATTGTATTACAAAGAAACGAGGCATGAACTGCAACACTTGGCACCAAAATAAGCTTATCTGTTCATTATTTTTCTTTTCCCAACTTTTTGTTTTAATAGCCTAGTACGCAGTAGATCTTGTTATCTGTCTTTCATGGGTGAGGAATTTGAAGCATACACAGGTGACTAACTCACCCACAGTCACATGTCTGATGCGTCTTAGGGCTGAGTCAGACTTCAAACGCTGGCGGGCTAACTAAAGCAACCCTGTTCCTAACCATTACACTATTGTGCAAAGCAGCTAGCAACACACATTGTTTCTAAACTCTGACAATCCATCTGCGCACTGACCATGTCCACTCCGATAGCTTACTGTCACCTCCCATGCACTGAGAGGTACTTCAAAACTTCCTGGAGAGTGCAGGCACTTAGTGTACCAGTTAAGACACCTGCACAGTTAAGCACACCCTGAGATGCAGCAACTGAGGACCCAAGTGATTGGATTGAGTTCTCCACTTCTTGCTTTAGCCCATCTTGTGGAGATTTGAGAACTGACTCAATCAGCTAATTGCCTATCAAGCAACCCTCCTACTTCTTTAGTAGCAGTACTTTCTATTGTGTTACAGATGACAATGAATTCAGTCCCAAGGGATACATCACAGTTGTTTTAAGCCACCATGTAGACTTACACTACAGATGGCTAACATATCTTTTTGCTTGAGACAGTGGAGTTAGGATGTAATGTTTGGTGCTGTGGCAGCCACATTGGAACCAAGAGGAGGGAACTATTGCTATTGCACTAAAGACATCAGAGCAAAAAGACAAAAATATTGATAATATTGTTGACTTCATATACAAATCTTGAAACATCTCACCTCCCAATTTCTTGGTAAGTGATACTAAGGGCACCAACTAAATGGTTGCGCCCTCCCAGAATTTATATGTTGAAGCCCTAATCGCAAAACTGGTGGTATTTGGAGGTGCTTGTTTCGATTATAGTCTTGAGACTATAGTCTCAAGTTACCTTTTAAGAGGGGAAAAGCTCTCTTGCTGTGTCCCAACCATGTGAGAACACAGCCACAAGGCAGCTGCTCCAAACCTGACAGTCCTCACCAAACACCAGCTATGCTGTCATTTCATCTGGGACTTGCCACCTTTAAAGATGTCACAAATACTTGTTACTTAAATTACCTAGCCTCTTGACTGGCTCTGTAACACCCCAGGTTAAGCTGCGACTTGCAATGCCAGCGTCCCTTATGAGCACTTATTTAAGGCCCAGTTGCTCCACTTCCTATCCCCGCCCCTTGCTGACAGACCTGGAAAAGCAGTGAAAGAGGGCCCACGTGGAGTTTCAGGCTCCTGTCTTCAGCCTAGCCCAGCACCAGCTGTTACAGACATTTGGGGAGTCAATCAGTGAGTGGAAGATCTTTCTCCCTTCCTTCATCCCTCTGTGGGCGATCACCCCAGGCCCCTGCCCTGCTGCCTGGAGGGCATGGCTTAAGCCTAACCTTCCCCATGGCCTGAGGCACAGCCTTCAGGTCTGCAAGAGGAGTGGAGTGTGACCTCCAACATGGCTAGAAGGTCAAGGGAAGTATACCTGAACATGACCTCTGACATCACCGGAAGATCTAGGGAGATAGACGCGTCATACAGCCAATTACAGCGTCTTTGGTGGGGGGGGGGGTTGCCAGAAGGCTCCCTTCTGCCCTCCCCTTCCTTACCCTTTAAAAGCTGTAACCTGTGCGTAATAAAGCGGACATTCCTCAGCAGCTTGTCTCCTGTGGTCCTTGTGGAAGAAGGCCACCGCCTGCCTCACCCTTGGTGACCTCGGGGCCTGCTGGCAGGGATAAACCCTGAGATCCCGCCATCTCCTTTACTCTGTCTTTTAAGTAAGTGATTTATTTTATTTTTTTCAAAGATTATTTTATTTGGTCCCGCACGGTACCCTAGTGTCTAAAGACCTCGCCTTGTACATGCTGGCATCCCATATGAGCACCGGTTCATATCCTGTCTGCTACGCTTCCCTTCCAGCTCCCTGCTTGTTGCCTGGGAAAGCAGTCGAGGACAGCCCAAAGCCTTGGGACCCTGCACCCGTGTGGGAGACCCGGAAGAGGCTCCTGGCTCCTGGCTTCATATTGGCACAGTTCTGGCCATTATGGCCACTTGGGGAGTGAACCAGTGGACAGATAATCTTCCTCTCTGTCTCTCCTTTCCTCTGTAAATAAATATTTTTAAAAAGATTATCTTATTTGAAAGGCAGATTTATAAAGAGAAGAAAAGACAGGGGGAGGATCTTCAGTCTGCTGCCTCACTCCCCAACTGGCTGCAACTGACAGACTGAGCCAATCTGAAGCCAGGAGCTTCCTCCGGATCTCCCACGTGGGTGCAGGGCCCCAAGGAGTTACACCAAACTTCACAGCTTTTCCAGGCCATAAATGGGGGACTGGATCAGAAATGGAACAGCCAAGTCTGTGATATGTCAGTACTATAAGGTGGAGGATTAGCTTGTTGAGCTATTGTGCTAGCCACAAAATATTTTTTTTTTTCAGAAAAATAACTCCACCTTAGGGTTTGCATACAGAGATCTACATCATACAGAGACCAGTAGCTCTTGTCCTACCTATACGTTCGAATCACCTGGAGACCTCTTAAAAACTCTGCATTTCAGGGGCCAGTATGGTGGCATACCAAGCTAATCCTTCTCAGAGATGCAGGCATCTCATATGGGCAGCTGTTGGAGTCCCCACTGCTGTATTTCTGATGCAGTTCCCGGCATTCTGACCCAGCATTAGCATTAACCGCGCTAATGACATAGGAAAGCAACTGAGAATGGCCCAAATCCTTGCATCCCTGCACCTGTGTGGGATACATGGCAAACCTCCTGGCTCCCAGCTTAGGAACAACTCGGCTCTGGCCCTTGCAGCCATTTGGAGAGTGAACCAGCAGATGGGGGACCTCTCCCTCTCTATTTTTGACTGTCTTTCAAATAAATTAATATTTTTTTTAAAGTAAGCTTCTTGCTATTTTGTTATAAAAATCCAAATACACTAAGTTGAATAAGTGTCTGTGTATGTTTAAATCATTATTAGTTGGATTATTTTGTTATTTGCATGTGAATCCATCTAACCGATACCGTCTCTCATCCGGGAAGCTGAAATGTCTTCAAGATGCGGTTCACACGCTACTTGCTGAGAGTTCTTGGAGCGCTGTACCAACCTCCATCTCTGCTGAGCCTCTGAACTAGTGTGTATCATGGTGTCCTGTAGGTCACTACCGCATTGCAATGAGTTTTCTAGAATTTTTCACTTTGGCTTCTCCCAAGTTCGCCTGACTCTCCAACTAGTCTCCTTGAAGACAGTGCCTTGTACTGGTTAGTTTCTCCCTGATGCTATCACCAGTGCCTACCAATGGACCATGCAGAGCAGTCCCCTGACCTTGCCTGGCTTAATAATGATGGCAGGTGCTACTTGAACTTCTTGCGCTGAATAAGAGGCACCCAAAAATGGCACAGATGTCTCCCCTCACAATGGCAAAACATTTTTCATGATAGGATAACTAGTTCAAAGTCCAAAGTAACCCGGTAACAAGGTGACAGTTTATGAGTTGAAAGGGTTGTATGAGATTTGGCAACTTTTTTAACCCTCAGATCTACATTGTGAGGCGTGTAAATCTGTTTCAATCAATACTGGCTGCATATTAGAATCACTGCGGGAGAATTTTAGAAATACAGAAGCCAGTCAGCAACCTACTCCCAGAAATTCCGGCTTAATTTTAGGCAAAATTTCATCTAGATGGCAGATTGAAAAAAAAAAAAATGATTTTTTTCTTTTTTTTAAATGTTTATTGTGTCTATTTTTTTTAAAGATTTGTTTATTTTTTATTACAAAGTCAGATATACAGGGAGGAGGAGAGACAGAGAGGAAGATCTTCCATCCGATGATCCACTCCCCAAGTGAGTTCAATGGCCAGTGCTGCGCTGATCTGAAGCCAGGAGCCAGGAACCTCCTCCAGGTCTCCCATGTGGGTGCAGGATCCCAAAGCATTGGGCCATCCTCGACTGCCTTCCCAGGCCACAAGCAGGGAGCTGGATGGGAAGTGGAGCTGCTGGGATTAGAACCGGTGCCCATATGGGATCCTGGCGTGTTCAAGGCGAGGACTTTAGCTGCTACGTCACACTGCCGGGCCCAAGATTTATTCTTTACCTGAAAGTCATCGTTACAGAGTGAGGCAGAGGGAAAGACAAATCTTCCATCCACTCATTGGAAATGGAGTCGCAGGGACTCCAGTAAGATGTCTGTACGAGATGCCCTGGCTTCTGGATGGCAGAATTTTTTTTTAAAGATTTATTTATTTTTATTGGAAAGTCAGATATACAGAGGGGAGGAGAGACACAGAGGAAGTTCTTCTGTCTGTTGATTCACTCCCCAAGTGACAGCAACAGCTGGTGCTGCACCAATCCAAAGCCAGGAGTCAGGAGCCTCTTCTGAGTCTCCCACACGGGTGCAGGGTCCCAAGGCTTTGGGTCGTCCTCAACTGTTTTCCCAGGCCACAAGCAGGAAGCTGGATGGGAAGTGGGGCTGCCGGGATTAGAACCAGCACCCATATGGGGTCCCGGCATATTCAAGTAGAGGACTTTAGCTGGTAGGCTATCACGCCGGGCCCCAGGATGGCAGAATATTTTTTAAGATTTATTTATTTTTATTGGAAAGCCAGATATACAGAGAGGAGGAGAGACAGAGGGCAGAATTTTTAAGAGATCTCCAGGTGTTCTGAATAAACAGCCAGGGCAAGATCTGTAGATCTCTGTATTGTGGCAGACAATATATATATTTATTTATTGAAAGGCAGAATGACAGAAAAAGGGAGAGAGATGGAGGGAGAGTGAGCTCTTCGACTCATTGATTCTCTTCCCAAATGGCCACAACTGCCGGCCGGAGGGGGCCCATCTGGAAACCAGGAGCCCAGAGCTTCTAAGTGTGACTCTCATGGGTAGCAGGGACCCAAGTACTTGGGCCGTTTTTGACTGCCTTCCCAACCGAGCCTTATTAGCAGAGAGCTTGATAGGAAGCCATAGAAACCTGGACTTGAAATGACTCCAATAGCCATTGCAAGTGGCAGATGAACTTGTTGGGCAACAACACTGCCCTAGGCAGGGTTCTTCAATTCTCTGGTGCATAGAATCGCCTGTAGTTTATGTTGAATGTTGATTTCTGGGCCACATTACCAGCTATTGGGTAGTCTACATTACAAAAACAAACAAAATAGTCAAATGATGCAGATACAAGTGCTCCAAGAGCCACATGTGAGAAATCCTGTTCTAAATGAACTTTAAGCTAAGCTAGACAATTATGTAGTTTATTTTTTTTTTTATTTTCTTAAAAGTATACTTTGAGGGCCCAGCATGGCCTAGCGGCTACAGTCCTTGCCTTTGAATGCGTTGGGATCCCATATGAATGCCGGTTCTAATCCCGGCAGCTCCACTTCCCATCCAGCTCCTTGCTTGTGGCCTGGGAAAGCAATCAAGGACGACCCAAAGCCTTGGGACCCTGTACCCATGTGGGAGATCTGGAGGAAGTTCCTGGCTCCTGGCTTTGGATCAGCGCAGCACCAGCTGTTGCTGTCACCTGGGGAGTGAATCATCAGATGGAAGATCCTCTCTGTCTCTCCTCCTCTCTGTATATCTGACTTGCAATAAAAATATATATATATATTTTTTAAGATTTATTCATTTTTATTACAGCCAGATATACATAGAGGAGGAGAGACAGAGAGGAAGATCTTCCGTCCGATGATTCACTCCCCAAGTGAGCCGCAACGGACCGATGCGCGCCGATCCGAAGCCGGGAACCTGGAACCTCTTCCTGGTCTCCCACGCGGGTGCAGTGTCCCAATGCATTGGACCGTCCTCAACTGCCTTCCCAGGCCACAAGCAGGGAGCTGGATGGGAAGTGGAGCTGCCAGGATTAGAACCAGCGCCCATATGGGATCCCGGGACTTTCAAGGCGAGGACTTTAGCCGCTAGGCCACGCCGCCGGGCCCAAAAATATATTTTTTTAAAGGTATACTTTGAAGTGGGGCCAGTGCTGTGGTGTAGCTGTTTAACCCACTGCCTGTGATGCCATAATCCCACAAGGGCCCCAGTTGGAGATCCAGCTGCCTACTAATCCACTTGGGAAGGCAGGAAAACGTGGCCCAAGTACTTGGCCTCCAGTATCTTCCTCTCTCTGTAGCTCTTTCAAATAAATAAATGTTTAAAAACAAAATAAAAATATCTACTTCGACAGAAATTAAATTTATTGCTCTTATAGTCAGATAGGAGAAAACAATCATTCTCTACAGAAAGAAAGGGAAAAAACCTGAAGATATGCTTAATTAACAGCAATGATTGAAATTGAAGTACAGTGTTAATTTCAAGTGTGCCGTAAGTGAGAATGAAAAAAAAAAACCCGGCATTTTAATTGACTAAAACACTTCCCTGAAGGTTAAATGATCATAAGCTTAGCAAATGATACAAATTCAGGAGTGCCAATATGTCTGATAACTCAAACACATTGCTTTTTTTTTTTTTAAGATTTTTATTATTATTGTAAAGCAGGATATACAGAGAGGAGGAGAGACAGAGAGGAAGATCCTCCATCCGATGATTCACTCCCCAAGTGAGCCGCAACGGGCCGGTGCGCGCGCCAATCCGATGCCGGGAACCAGGAACCTCCTCCGGGTCTCCCACGCGGGTGCAGGGTCCCAAAGCTTTGGGCCATCCTTGACCGCCTTCCCAGGCCACAAGCAGGGAGCTGGATGGCAAGTGGAGCCGCCGGGACTAGAACCGGCGCCCATATGGGATCCCGGGGCGTTCAAGGCGAGGACTTCAGCCGCTGGGCCACGCCGCCGGGCCCCACATTGCTTTTTAAAAAAGATTTATTTATGACTCCCCTTTTTTTTTTTTTAAGGATTTATTCATTTTATTACAGCCAGATATACACAGAGGAGGAGAGACAGAGAGGAAGATCTTCCGTCTGATGGTTCACTCCCCAAGTGAGCTGCAACAGACCGATGCGCGCCGATCTGAAGCCGGGAACCAGGAACCTCCTCCAGGTCTCCCACGCGGGTGCAGTGTCCCAAAGCTTTGGGCCATCCTCGACTGCTTTCCCAGGCCACAAGCAGGGAGCTGGATGGGAAGTGGAGCTGCTGGGATTAGAACCGGTGCCCGTATGGGATCCCGGGGCTTTCAAGGCGAGGACTTTAGCCGCTAGGCCACGCCGCCGGGCCCATGACTCTCTTTCAAAGTGAATGAAGGGACCAGGAGACCAGGAATGTGTGAAGCCTACATACACTTGACAGGACAAGCTTTGGTAAGCTACTAAGCCTGTGATGACTTGGCAGAGCAGTAAGAAGAATGAGTATAAGCCCCATATGGAAAAACTAACCAATTTCAAAGAGAAGCAGTGAATGAGCATTTTTTTCTTCAAAATGGGCTGTTTTCCTACTAGCTTCCCTGGTGTCTTAGCGGGGAGCTTCATCAGAAGGAGAGCAGCCGAAACTCGAACCAGAGCACATATGGGATGTCAGTGTTGTAGGTGGCAGCTTAACTTGATATGCCACAACGTCATCTCCATGGTTACCCTAGTTGATACTGACCTAACCTTTCCCCAACCCCACCACACTTTTTTTTCTTCTGTTGAATTTTTAATTTTTGTTTTGTGATGCAGTTTAATAGGCACTGGGATTTCCTGTCCTCCTCCCAAGATCCCCTCCCCACCCCATCGACTTCTCCTCTGGTTTTACAGTGGGTGTCCTTTTGAACAGTCCGAAATCTATCATGCTGTTATTGAGGTGTCTCGACAGTGTAGGCACGGGCAATGTCAGAAAGTCCAGCATCCTGCCGTCGGGACTTCTTCAACCGCTTCACATATTGAGACTTAGTGTTACATAAACTTGATTTCCTTTTGTTTGGCTAGGCTGTAAATACTTAACCAGCATCCTTAATTTGCCTCTTCTCCTCTGACCTCGGTTCCTTTTATCCTAGTTCTAACTGCAATTCTACTGCGTGCTGTTCTCTCCTACTCAGTGGGAAGGGACTGAACTCACTCACCGATTCCAAGTACTTACAGATATAGACAGGATTTTCACAGAGTTCATAGGAAATGCATTATATGACAAAAACCATGAGTAGATTTCAAATTTTTGCAGGAAAATGGAATTAAAATACAGGTTTTGCCATTTTCTACAAAGTTTGGAAATACCCTTGTATATAGTATTGAGATACTTTTAGAAAAAAACATGAAAAATAAATGCTTAGAAGAATAGTTTGGGGTTTCTTTTTCTAAACATACATTTTTTTGGGGAAAAAAATCTTAATTCCCAAACTCCAGGAAAAAAAGTTCTTGTGTGCTTTTACTTTAAACAAATCACAATAATGAGATCCAAATCTTACAAAAACAGATTGGGTCTGGGAGTGAATATTTGCATGTTAAATAGTTCCCTGGACTGAAAAAAAGAAACCAAATGTCCCCAAATGTAAGAACAGGGACCAAATGATCCATGTTAAGTTCACACAGTGAACTATTAACGGGACATTTGAACTTAGGTTCTTAAAAAAGAGTATTCATGTTTCTTTGGAAGGCATGTTTCACAGGGAGGAGAGCCATAGCAACAAGCTCTTCTATCCATTGGTTCCCTCCCCAATGACTGGAGCTGAGCTGATCCAAAACCAGGAGCCAAGAGCCAGGAACCAGGAACTTCTTCCAGGCCTCCCATACATGTACAGGGTCCCAAGGCTTTGGGCTGTCCTTCACTGCTTTTCCAGGCCACAAGTAGGGAGATGGAGAAGCTGGGATGCCAACCAGTTCCTATATGGGTTGCTGGTGCCAGAGGTCAGAAGATTAGCCTACTGTGCCAGGGCACCACCACAGAAGTTAGAGTCTCACTATAATGAGAAAATGTGAACATTATAATGAGGGAAAAGCACTTCTTAACAGAATTATATAACTAGATTGTTTTTTTAAATCCATGGTAAAAAACATTGGGAGAAAAGTCACTTTTTTTTTTTTATAAATTTACTTATCTATTTGGATGGCAGAGTTAGAGAGGGAGAGACAGAGAGGAAAGAGAGAGATATCCATCTTCTATTTGCTAGCTCATTCCCAAATGGCTGTAATTGCCAGGGACAGGAACTGCGTCTACCTTTTCCATGAGGGTGGCAAGGGCCCAATCCATCCTCTGTTGCAGAAATGGAGCAGCTGGGACAGAAACCTGAACTCATGTGGGATGCCAGCATTACAGCTTAATCCACTGTACCACAATGCTGGACACAAGACAGCAATCATTAGCTGGTTATTTCTGAGTGTCAAAATTGTAAATAATTTATTTTTTATGTTTTGAATTGTCCACATTTTCTATATTTGTTTATCATAAATATTAAAAAACATTTTCAAAAAGAAAAATCAAGATTTGATTTTTTAAAAAATTCAATTTCCACAAAACATTTCAGAATTGTCACTGTTGGGGCACATTTGCAGAAGGGAGAAAAATTCCAGGAGAGTTGTTGAACAAGTCTTTAATTGTCCCATTTGCTTAAGCATGGATCTGTCTGTAATATCTATGGTACGTCATGGCAAGTACAGTTAATAATAGAATATTGCATACTGAAAATTGCTCAGTATAGATTTTAAGTGTTCCCACAAAGCATGGGGAGAAATGCTTGCATTAACTAGCTTGCTTTAGCCATCCCACAATATATTCATCTATCAAAACTACACACAATGCATTATAAATATGTACAATGTGTATTCCTTAATTAAAAAAAAAACCACTGTGTGTGTATTTGTGTGTGAGAGAGAGAGACAAAAAGAGAAAATGACACTATAATTCAAAAGAGAAAAACTGATGGTCCTTTTAAGAAAGTGGGTGTCAGTTGCTTTCGGGAATTCAGGGGCAAGTGTTAATTTAAAATCCCCATCTTGGGATCTCGCGAACTTGAAATGAATTGGGCTAAGTAAATTTGCTAAACTGAACTTCTAGAAATCAAATTTGAATCCCGTTCAAGTGTTCAAAACTGGTAGGTAAGACAATACAAGAAAAGGTGAAGGCGGTGATGACAAACCAATAAATGAAAGGCAGTTGTTTGGAGAAATCGCTGAGTCAAGAGTTGGGCAATCACGTGAAGATTTTAATGAAAACGAAACTTAACCGGATGCGGTTGGGCTTTCTCCTCTCTCCACCCTCTCTGGTATTGTTAAAGGGCCAAGACTCCAGGGTTTTAATCTACCCTTGGGTTTTCCACTCTGACAGACCGGGGCGGGCGGAGGGAGGAGGATCCCAGCCCTGCAGGCATTTTGGGAGCGCACGGGTCACGTTGCGGGGAAAGGGGAAACAAAGATCTGGGTGAAACATTGCCTTTTTGTTTCCTGCGTTGGTATCTTTGGAGGCCGGCTGCAGCTGTTCGGAGGCCACACTTGCTGCCAGCGGTCAAGGCGACCTTGTCCGGCAAAGCCACTGTTTGAGCGGAGCCCTGGCACATTTTGCGGAGTCCCAGGCCTTCCTCCAAGAGCTTTCTCCCCCTAGAGGACTGGGCTTAAAATGCAGTTTGTTTTTGTAGTGGGATGCTGTTTTGTTTGTTTGTTTGGTTTGTTTTGTTTTGAAGCTTTGGTGCCAAGAGTGGCTTGCAAGCCTTACCAGTTAATTAAGGCCTCTTGGAGAAAAGAGCAATAAAGTGCCTTCCCTTATGTGTAAAGCTGGTGCTCCTGACTCACTGGCATGAGGTGCTTTGAAGTCTTTGGTGCCTGTTCACCTGGTATACTTTATGTGAGCTTGAACTTGCACCAAAGCTTGATTTCTTTCCTGGGTTGGCTCACCCCCAGGTTACAGATGTTGCTTTGCCTATAGGTGATTTTCAACATGACAGACGACAGACCATGAGCACGAAGGTGGCTTTGCCAGGCCGAGGCTTATCCATTGCACTCCGGATGTGCTGACACTTGTTCCCCACATGTGGGAACCTCGACTACATGGTTTGTGATATTGGGGGACTGTGTTCGTGCTCTCTCCTGGGGAGAAAAAAGACACCACAATGGTGAGCGCATCAAAATTTATCAAATCACATATGACAAACCTATTTGAAGCAACTTGGAAGGATTAAATACAAGGTAGCTGTGATTCATGAATATAATGCAAAAATGTATTTTACAGCTGTCATCAAGTACTGAAAAAGTCGCATTTATTGCCCATTTCTCAGTTGTTTTTTTTTAATTTTTAAATTTTATTTATTAATTTGAGAGGAAAGGAGGATAGGAAGGGAGAGAGAGAGAGAGGTGTTCCATCCATTGGTTCACTCTCCAGTTGCCCACAACAAGCAGGGCTGAATCAAGGCTGAAACTGAAAGCCCTGAACACAACTCAGATTCCTCGCGAAAGTGACTGGGACTCATGTCCTTGAGCCATCACCTGCTGCCACTCAGGGTGGACAGTAATACAAAGCTGGAATGAGGAGCAGAACTGGGGACCAGAACCAGGGCAGTCCAGGAAGAGCTGGGGACCAGAACCAGGGCAGTCCAGGAAGAGCTGGGGACCAGAACCAGGGCGGTCCAGGCAGAGCCGGGAACCAGAACTTAGGAGGTACAGAGCTGGGGACCAGAACTGGGGCAGTCCAGGCAGAGCCGGGGACCAGAACCGGGGCAGTCCAGGCAGAGCCGGGGACCAGAACTGTGGCAGTCCAGGAAGAGCTGGGGACCAGAACCAGGGCGGTCCAGGCAGAGCCGGGAACCAGAACTTAGGAGGTACAGAGCTGGGGACCAGAACCGGGGCAGTCCAGGCAGGGCCGGGGACCAGAACCGGGGCAGTCCAGGAAGAGCTGGGGACCAGAACCAGGGCAGTCCAGGCAGAGCCGGGAACCAGAACTTAGGAGGTACAGAGCTGGGGACCAGAACTGGGGCAGTCCAGGCAGAGCCGGGGACCAGAACCGGGGCAGTCCAGGCAGGGCCGGGGACCAGAACCGGGGCAGTCCAGGAAGAGCTGGGGACCGGAACCGTGGCAGTCCAGGCAGAGCGGGGGACCAGAACCGGGGCAGTCCAGGCAGGGCTGGGGACCAGAACTGGGGCAGACTTGTTTTATGGGACTGGCATGGTGGCATAGCAAGCTAATCCTCCAGTGGTGGTGCCAGCTTTTCATATGGGTGCTGGCTTAAGTCCCAGCTGCTCCATTTCTGATCCAGCTCCTTGCCAATGGCCTGGGAAGCAGCGTACAATGGCCCAAGGCCTTGGTATGTGGGACACCCAGAAGAAGCTCCTGACTTGCAACTTTAAGCTGGGCCAGCTCTGGCTATTGCAGACATTTGGGAAGTGAACCAGCAGATGCTTCTCTGTGACTCTCCCTCTCTGTGTAACTCTGACTTTGAAGTAAAATAAATCTTTTTAAAAAGACTTATTTAATTAAAAAACGTAGTTTTATGTACAGAGATAGACACACAGAGAAAGGGACATCTTCCATCCTTTGGTTCACTCCTCAAATGGCCACAAAGGCTGAAGCTGGGCCAGGCTGAAGCGGGGAGCCAGGAGCTTCATCCAGATCTCTCACATAGGTTCAGGGGCCCAAGAACTGGGCCGTCTTCTGCTGCTTTCCCAGACGCATGAGCAGGGAGGCAGATCGGAAGTGGAGAGCCAGATCTCCAACGGCACTCATGGGCTTAACCTGCTACTCAGCCACACCACCACCCCACCCCACCTCACAAAAACAGTTTTTAAGGAGGGCCCATAAATAGCAGTTTGCTTTGTATTCTTTCAGGCATGGCAACATACACACGCAACCATTTTGTTTTACAAGACTTGGAAAAACTTGAATAATAAAGAATTTACCAGTGTTTTTTTTCATAATAGAGCACATAATAAAAAAAGTAAAGTAAAATAAAAACAAGCCATTAGCTCCGCCAGATAATCCCTGCTGGAGTTTTAAAAAGGTATATTTATATTTGAAAAATTTTAAAGATTTATTTATTTTTATTGGAAAATAAAACATACAGAGAGGAGGAGAGACAGAGAGGAAGATCTTCCGCCCATTGATTCACTCCCCAAGTGGCTGCAATGGCTGGAGCTGAGCCAATCCAAAGCCACGATCCAGGAGCCTCTTCCGGGTTTCCCACATGGGTGCAGGGTCCCAAGGCTTGAGGCCGTCCTCGACTGCTTTCCCAGGCCACAGGCAGGGAGCTGGATGGGAAAGCAGGGTTTCTGGGACTAGAATCGATGCCCATATGGGATCCCAGCACGTGCAAGGCAAGGACTTCAGCCACTAGGCTACTGTGCCAGGCCATATGTTTAGGTTTAGAGAATACACACTATGGAATGATACATAAGAGAGAGTGTCTCTCCTTACTCCTTTTCTGAGAGAGACAATCTTCCATTCACTGAGTCACTCCCTAAATGTCTGAAACAGCCAGGTCTGGACTGAGAAGAAGCCAGGAGACAGGAATTCCATCTGGGTCTCCAACATGAGTGGTAGGGATCCAGGTACATGGGCCACCTGCTGAGTGCTAGGGTGCGTGTCCACAGGAATCTCGGATCCCAGGAAGTCTTCCATCCATTTGTTCACTCTAGCAATGGCCAAAGCTGGGCTGATCTGAAGCCGGGGCCTTCTCCCACATGAGGGCCCGAGTACCTGAGCCATCCTCCGCTGCTTTCCTAGACCACAAGCAGGGAACTGGATGGGAAGTGGAGCTGCCAGGACTCAAACTAATGCCTATATGGGATGCCAACACCAGAGATTTTTTTTTTTAATTTTTTTCTTTTTATTGTATTGTTGTTGACAATCTTTACATAGTTAATTACAGTTAAAGGAAAAAGAAGAAAAAAAAAAGAAAAGAAAAAAAAGGTTCAGGGGGATAGGAAAGTGGGCAATGCCATTATGTCCATATTGTTTCCATCATGCATCTGAGGTAAAGGGGGACATTGAGGGAGAAGCCCCACCCGGTTTCCCACCCACCCCAAGTCCCGGATGTGGGGCATGCTCCGAGATATGTGCCCAAGTGGTGCTAATAGTTCTCCAGTTATGAATCGCTGCCAGTTTCGCTCGATGAGGTCGTCCACTGATTGACATGGTCCATCATAAAGTCTCCATTTGCCCCATAATTTGCTGCCAACATATAGCTGAGATGAATGACTGTCCCGTTCTGTCTTCTGTCTTTTCTTGGTTAGAGTTCTGAGTCCAGCAATTTGATTGGGGAGATCTCCAAAGATACTTTGAGGTATTCCCAGACTAGATTCTTACATGTTCTAGCAAGCACAGGGCCCGGCACAGTCCATCACCCGATCAGCTGGTGGTTGCAACTGCTGGGTTGGTTCTGTTTTCAGTCCCGAGTTGCCAACACCAGAGATTGAAGATTGTTCTGCACCACCATGGCTCCGGTCGCTGAGTCTCGGAGTTTTTAAGGGTGGTGATAGTTGGGCCCAGGGTGGTATATTAGTGGCTAAAGTCCTCACCTTGCACACATCAGGATCCCATATGGGTACCAGTTCATGTCCCAGGAAAGCAGTCGAGGATGGCCCAAGGCCTTGGGACCCTGCACCCACATGGGAGACCTGGAGGAAGTTCCTGACTCTTGGCTTTGGATCAGCTCAGCTCCAGCTATTGCTGCCACTTTTGGAGTGAACCTGTGGATGGAAGATCTTTCTCTCTCCTCTCTGTATATCTGCGTTTCCAATTAGAGAAACTCACTGGTTCACTTCCCAGATGGCCACCGAGCCAGGGCTAAACCAGAGTATAACCAAGAGCCAGGAAGTGCACACAGCTCTCTGACCCGGGTGGCAGAGGCCCTGTCTGCTGCTTCCTGTGGTGTGCTTTAGCAGGGACCTGGAGTTAGGAGCAGAGTTTGAACTTGAATCGAGACACCACTCTATATGGGATGAGGACATTCTAAAAAGTCACTCCTGCTGTCTCAAAGATTTATCTTAATTGAAAGTTACAGAGAAAGAAAGAGGGAGAGATCTAATATTTGCTCATTTACACCTCAAATGTTGTCATGGTCAGGTCTGGGCCAGGCTGAAGCCAGGAGCCTGGAATGCCACCCAGGTCCCCCATGTGGTTAACAATGGCCCAAGCACTCTGATCACCGTCCACTGCTTTCCCAGGTGTATTAAGAGGAAGCTGGATTATAAGCGCAGCAGCTGGGACTTGAACAGAGGCTCATCTGGGATGCCAACACTGCAAGAGAGTGAGACTGTGCCACAATGTCAGGCCTGTTTTTTTTTTTTAAGGGGCAATTTTAATTTCATTTTTGTGTATACTTTGAGCCTTGGCTTCTTCACAGGGTTCCTGAGTGAATCTGTTACAGCAAAGGAAGAGCATAGAGAGGGATCATGTAAGGGTAATCTCAGTTCCAGGCGGGTATCAAACATGAATTGTTGCCTCTTAAGAAATGTGTGCAGGGGCTGTTCTGGCCCAGTGAGTGTAGTGCCCAATTGTGACACCAGCATCCCGTATCAGAGTACCGGTTCGAGTCTTAGCTGCTCTGCTTCTGATCCAGGCAGTGCAAGATGGCACAAGAGCTTGTGCCCCTGCTGCCTAGTACGGGACACTGAATGAAGTTTCGGGCTCCTGGCTTTGGCCAGCCCTGGTCATTGCAGCCTTTCGGGGAGTAGAACAAAAGATGAACAAAGGATGAAAGAACTCATTTTCTCTCTCCTCTCTCTCTCTTTTTCCCTCCCTCCCTCCCCCACACCCTCTGTAATTCTGCCTTTCAAAACAACCTTTTAAAAAAAATAAAGACATTGTTTGGGGTGCCCACATCCCATACCAGAGAGGCTGGGTTCAAGTCCCAGATCCATTTCCTTTTTCTTTTTTAAAATATGTATTTTATTTTTATTGAAAAGCCAGATCAGATTTATGCAGAGAAAGAGAGGCAAAGAGAAAAATCTGTTGATTCACTCCCCAAGTGGTGGCAGCAGTTGAAACTGAGCCAGTCCGAAGCCAGGAGCCAGGAGTTTCCTCCAGGTCCCCCATGTGGGTGCAGGGTCCCAAGGCTTTGGGCCGACCTTTACTGCTTTCCCAGGCCACAAGTGGGCGCTGGATGGAAAGTGGAGTAGCCAGGACATGAACCAGTACTCATATGGGGTCCTGGCACATACCACTAGGGTATTGCACCATGCCCTTTTTGCTATTTTTTTGAACACTTAGTTTTATTGGAAAGGTAGATTTACAGAGAGAAGGAGAGACAGAAAAGATCTTCTATCTTCTGATTCACTTCCCAAGTTGCCACAACAGCCAGAAGTCAGAAGCCAGGAGCCTCCTCCAGTTCTCCCATGCGGGAATAGGGTCCCAAGATCCTGGACCATCCTCCCCTGCTTTCCCAGACAATAAAAGCAGGGAGGTGGATGGGGAGTGGAGCATTCAGGACACAAACTGGTGCCCACATGGGGTCTCGTCGCTTGTGGGTGGAGGATTAGCCAATTGAGATGTCACATCAGGCCCCTTATTTTTGCTGTTATCCTTTGAGGTAGAACTGCCTTTGATGGAATTGCGAAGCATTAATGAAATAAAGCAACATGCTAGGAAAGAGGCTAATCCACAAGATTTAGTTCATATTAGTCCTGTTAGCTGTTCCCTCTCCCTTACTTTCAAGTGCTCACTTCCAATTCCGCCTGCTTTATGAAGCTTCATCTGCTTCATGCCCCCGTCGCAACACACGTTAGCCTTTCCTGTGGCTGCAGGGCAGGCTGGTGTGAGAAACCTCAGAGGGGCCACCTGGCCCTGCAATGCGGAGAAGCATTTACATCCACAGAGAAACAGTGCCCTGGCTGTCGTGTGCTGCCACTGCAGTTGTTTTAAGGGCACAAGAACAAAGCGTCACATGTTGGCTGTTGCTAAGGCAGCTGAAATTTGAGGTGTTGGAGTGGAATTTGAGGTGCAGGATGTTTATTTGGAGATCAGTGTTTATGGAAGGAATGTGTGGCAGGAAGGATTGGGCAGAGCGAAAATGGAGTGGCGATGCCAGCCCAACAAAGCCCAGGACAGACTGACAGGTGAGTACTGTCTAAAGTGGGTACTATTATCAGTGTCCCACACGTACTAGGGGAGCTGGGCCTTCATCTCACTCTCTTTCCTCTTGCACTTTCTCCCTCTCTCACTTCCTCTCAGTCAGCCTTCTCTCCTGGGAAGAGCACAACCTTTGATGAGAAGTGGAAATGGCCTTTGCAGTAGCTGACATCTGGTGTCTTACCACACTCCCCATAGCCGAGCAGGCAGTCTTCCTGGGAAGGCCTACCCTGTGCCCACCACACTTTGGGGAAACCAATCAGTGTTAGAAATACACAGAAAACTGCTGAGGGCTCAGAACAGCAAATCCCAATCATGTCTTAACCAACGAGACACAATAAGGAAGGGGATTGGCTGCCATCTCTCGACAGTAGGCGCAGTGAGAAATGTCTGTACACCTGGCAAACATACCTGCGCAGAAGAGCAGCTACCACAAAGCCAAGTTTGTCATACTCAAAAGGAAAAAGATGAGTCTATTGCCAAGTTGGTCACATGCAAGTGGCAGGATTTCACAGAGCATGGGAGCCTGGAGAAGTTAGAATAGTGTTGGTAGTAAGATGACCAGCCAGGGTGAGAGTTAGAGGTGGAGCAAATCAGTCTAGAGCCATTCCTGAAATACAAAAGGCGTATTTCTCATCATGCAGGATGCTTGTTTAAACTGCTCACTAAATTCCCAGGTCCACCTTCTCCCACTGACAAACTCAGTGGGACCTCTGGTGTCAGACCTGTGAATTACAGACAGGCTGCTTCTGCGAGCTGCTTTCGGAGCCTAGCATAGCACCATAGATTACATTCCAGGGGGCCGTACATAGCACTCTGGTTGTTGCAAACTCTGGACAAAGAAATGCTCCTTACCCAGCTTCAACCACAAGACTAGTGGGAGGGAAAGATAGCCCAGTGGGGAAAGAACGAATGGAACAGGCTATGAGAGCCCATGCTATCACATAAAATGAGTCATCTGTGAGTACTGAGACAGGATAAAGGAAAAGGTAACCTGAGTGGCAATAAATATGAGGAGACTTCAGAAAGTTCATGGAGGGGCAGCTGCATGGTATAGCAGGTTAAGCTGCTGCATGGGATACCTTAATCCCATTTAGCAGTGCCTGGGATCAAGTCCCACTTGTGCTTCATCTTGTTTTTTTAAAATATATTTTTATTTTGATAATCTACATAGTTGATTAGGGCATAAATGGTCAAGGGCTACGCGAAAGGGTGGGTAAGATCATTATTTTCACACTAATACGTTTTTTTTTCTGTATCTGGGGTCAGGGGAGAAACAGGGAGAAGCCCCACCCAGCCTCCCACCCATCCCAGGTCCCCAACGTGGGGCATACGCCGAGGGTCCTGCTCAAGCAGTTTTGATAGTTCAACAGTTCTGAATTGCTGCCAATCTCACTGCTCCAAGCACGATGAAATCTATTTAGAATCCACTGGCTGACATAGTCCCTTCATGGTTGGGGTTCTGAGATCAGCAGTTCAGTTGGAGGGATCTCCAAAGAAACTTCGTCTGAGGTGATCCCAGACCTGATTCTTGTGTGTGCTTGCCAGTACAGGGCCCGGCACAGTCCGTCACCCCAATCAGCTTATACACATGCTGGTCATTGCAACTGCTGAGTCAGTTCTGTTTCCAGCCCTGTCTTCCATGAGAACCGATAGGTGTTGCAGTCTAGCCCGATCCTGCCCACTTCATACTTGGCCCTCACGCAAACCAGTGGGAGCTGCAGCCTAGTTGGGGCGACTCCCCATAACCCCCACCAGGCCTGCCCCCTAACCTGGTTCCCATGCTTGCCAGTATATACCGCAGGCTTGTTGAATCTGTCCCACATCCCATTTAGCTCTAGTGCATGTCAATGGGCATTGAAGCCTAGTTCAACCCAACCTGCTTTACTATCCAGTCCACACAAATACTGGCGGGTTCCTTTCTGCCTAGCCACCCCTGCCCTGTCCTGGTTTTCATGCTCTCCAGTGGGAGTGGTAACACAAGAGGGAGGTGCCCACTATTTCCCTACTAGGCCACTCCCACTCCCAGATTATGTACTCTCCAGGTGGTTCTGGAGTTTAACTTGACAGATTTGGCACCTAGTGCCAACTTCTGCCAGCTGACACTGCGGCTAAGCCCAACCAACCCTCACCCACTCTAATTTATGCTTGCACCAATCGGAACACTCAGCCCAGCCTGGCTTTTCCCTGATCTAGCTCACATGAGACCCACAGATGTTGTAGCCCTGCCTGGTCTGGTCTGCCCCCATCCCAACTCATGCTCTCCAGTGGGAGTGGCTGTCCAGCAGGGGAGCCCACATTCCCCACTACCAGCTTTGCTCCCTCCCTCCCAGGTTCTCACATGTGCTGTTTAGGCGCTGTGGCCACATCTGGTATGGCTCACCTCACCTTGGCATTCCATAATGTGCACTGGTTTGTGTTTCAACTATACCTGGCCTGACCCACACTCTGCTCTGGTGCTCGGATTCGCCACTGGGAGATGTGAACTGGTTCAGCCTGGTCTGCCTCCCCCCACCGTGCCAAATGTATGTCTGTTGAGTATCTTTCTCTGGCTTTGCTGGGTTGCTCCATATCGTGGTTCTTGTGCTCACCTGTAGGGACTGTGTCTTGACAGAGGAGTTGCCCAGGCTCCTCCATCAGAACCTCTCCCATTGCCAGATCTTGCGCATACTGTTGAGTCCATGGGCTAGCCCTGCTTAGTCCACCTCCTGTCCTGGCAGGAACAGCCTTTCCTTGGTGGCCTTCAATCCATTCTGGTTCTTACTGTTGGATATTTCAGACCAGCCAAGGCTTGTCCATACCCAGACACTGCTGACACATGGCTCAGTAGGAGAAGAGACCTAGCCTAGTCCATCCTACATCTACCAAGGTTCTCCAGAGCACCAGATGGTGCTGGTGTCTAGCCCGATTATGTGCACCCAGCCCCAGTTCACACTTGTGCCAAGGGAGATTGCAGCCATATTCAGACCAGAACACAATCCCCCCTCCGGCCCCTATGCTCACAGCGGGAACCCCAACCTAGCAAGGGTGTGCTTTCACAGCTCCCCAACCAAGCCTATTCCCAGCCCTTTCTGCCAGTAGTTGCTCTGACCCAGTTGGCTTAGCCTCCCACGTGTCTCAGCCTTTGCTTTCGATGCTGTGGCCTAGTATCTCTGGCTCATGCAGACCAGTCGGTGTAAGAGCCTAGTTCGGCATGACCTGTGCTCCATCCTGATTTCTGTTCTTCCTTGTGACTTGAGGTTTGCTTGGCCCTGCCCTGTCCACCCGCTTCCAATTGCAGCTCAGTCCACCTCACATCCTGTTTTAGGATGCACCCTCAGGTGCTGCTTCCTTGACCTGTCCAGAATGTTGTTGTTTCTTTACCTGTAAGTGATGGCAGGTTCCTTGGTCACACCTACCTCAGCCCATCATCACCCCAGCTCGTGAGCTAACCAGCAGGACTTGTATTTATTTCCACAGGGTTGGGCCCACACTTCCCCCATAGAATCTACCCCTGGACCTGCTTCTCTCGCGTGCTGGTTAGTGTCTTGACCCTGCCAAGTGTGACCCTTCCACTATTCCACCACTCAGTCAGATACTGGTACCTAGCCCTGCCAGACAGGCCGCCAGCCATAGATTTCATATGGAATGGTGTGTGGCCATCAGTGATGCTCTATGCTAACAGCCCATCTCAGGATTCCCATGTGGGCTGGTGAATCAGTCTGGCCCAAATTAATCTTATGGACTCTCCCCTCCAAACCACCAGGTCTCAGTCCCCATGCTTGCCAGAAAGTTCTGTGACCTCATTGCTGGGAATCACCCAGGATTCATCCCTCACCTACATTCACATTGACCTTATCCATGAATGTCCTTAGGCAGCAATTACATACCCTAAAAACCTCAGAACTTGCTGCTGGGCCCAAAGCCTAGGACTTGGTCAGCATGTGGCAGCAATGACCGTGGCCTGAGTCCCCGGCATTGGGTCCGGCCTGGCTGGGGCACCCCCTGCAGCAACCAGCTGCAGGAGACTCCTTTTGCCCCAGCCCCATGGCCAAACACTCCCACCTGTGCTTCTGACCCGGCTTTCTGCTAATGCACAGCTTGGGGGGCAGTAGATGTGGTCTAAAGTGCTCCCACCCCTATGGGAGACCCTGATGAAATTCCTGACTCCTGGTTCCACCCAGCCAATTCCAGCATTTGGGCACATTTGGAAGTAGCAGAAGTGATACAAAGGTGAGTGTGCACTCTGTCTTTCAAAAACAAACAAACCTTTAAAATGTTAATGAAAAAATGGAATTGTGCCAAGCATACAGCGTAGCAGTTAGGTTGCCCACATCCCAGATCAGAGTGCCTGGCTTCATATACTAGCCCCAGGTTCTGATGCCAGCTTCCTGCTCACACATTCCCTGGGAGGCAGCAGTGATGCTTCGCGTAACTGGGTACCTGCCACTCAGGTGAGCGATCTGGCTTATGCCTGGATCCGGGTTCAGCCTGGCCCAGTCCAGCCACTGTGGTACTAATAAATCAATTAAAAAGGAATGTGGAGTTAAAGTATAGGTTTATTTTGATTTAAAAACACCGAGAGCCATGCACAACCTTTTTTTTTTTCTTCTTCCCAAAGCAGCAGCATGATGTGGCTCTCCATCCTTTCATGAGGTGCCCGCCTGGTCTGTCAGGTGCACTCTTCATGATCAGTGCACATGCAGACTGCACACTCAGTTGTTCCCTGAGATGTCTGCCTGGCCTATCATGTATATTTCTGATTAAACTGTGCTGCTTTGCTTGCCACTACCCTCTGTATTGTCTGAATGCTCTCTAGCAGGAAGCAGCTCTGAGCACCTGTTGCTGATAACATTCGGCAGCCAGTCAGGAGAGAATGAGAACAGTGTTAATTCCTGAGCCACTGTGCCCTGAGGGCCGCACCAGGACAAGCCTTCTGCTAGCCTTTGCCCTGCTTTGGATGGCAACAACCTAAGCTTCTTTGGCAATATTTTCTGGGGACTGAGGCTTCCCATTTTCTTTTTGCCGGGCCACTTGGGCCTTTCGTAGTTCTGTTAGCCAAAGTTTCTTTGCCACACATGCACAGCCTGTTTTACAAGAAGCAGACCAGCTTACCCTTTCAGACTCTCTTCCTACACCCTCTTGGCCCCCACCTCATCTTACCTGACCTGCGCAGGTCTGTTTGCTACCGCAAATGTTGGGAAGGGGGGGGAATGTCATGTCTGTTCAGCCAAAGGCCAATGCCTAATCTCAGCTGACACTCCCTATAGGGGAGAAGCCAAGGCCTTCATTTCCCTTACCTCCTTGGCCCCATTCTGAAAAAGTACTGGTAAGAACTGATCATAATACATACCATGGTTTCACTTTCAAAAGAGTTATTATTGTTTTTTATATTTCTTTACTTTTATTTGAAAGGCAATGTTACCAGAGACAAAGAGAGATCTTCCATTAGCTGGTTCACTCCCGAACTGACTGCAATGGGTAGAGCCGGACTGGTATGGTCCAAAGCCAGGAGCTAGGGGCCCTCCCCTGGGTCTCCCACGTGGGTGTGCAGGCTCAAGCACTTGGGCCATCCTCCACAGCCCTCCCAGGCACATTAGCAAGGAGCTGGGTAGAACTGGAGCAGCCAGGACTCGGACTGGCACCCACATGGGATGCCAGCACCACAGGCAGAGGCTTAGCCTGCTATACCACAGCACCAGCCTTATTTTATTTATTTGAAAGACAGAGTTACAGAGATGGAGAGGTAGAAGAGGAAGAGAGATATCTTCCATCTGCTGGTTCACTCCCCAAATGGCCACAACAGTAGGAGCTGGTCTTGTTGGAAGTCAGGAGCCAGGAACTTCCCCTGGATCTCCAACACGGGTACAGGGGTCCAAGCACTTGGGCCAGCTTTCATTGCCCTCCTTGGTGCAGTAACAGGCACTGGATCAAAAGTGGGGCAACCAGGATTCATCCTGGAGCCTATAGGCTGCCCTGACACTGCAGGCTGAGGCTTAGCTTGCCATGCCATAACACCTACTTCATTTTTTGAAAGGGGGACAGGGAGAGAGTAATACAAAGACAGAGAAAGTTCTGCTGTCTGCTGGTTCACTCCCTCAGATGGCACCAACAGCCAGGACTGTGCTGGGCCAGGCCAAAGCCAGGAGCCAGGAACTCTATCTGAGTCTCTCTAGTGGGTTGCAGGGACCCAAGAACTATCAGGAAGCTGGAATTAGAAACAACACCAGGACAGAAACGTATGTGCTCTGCTGGTATGAGATGCCGGGTCCCAAGCAGCAAATTAACTGCCAAATGGCCACTCTCATAAGAGATAACTTTTAAAGCAAATTTTATCTTGTGGAAATAGTTTTTGAAGAACAATGAAGAGTTTTTAACATTAAGATGTGCAGATCATGGTTACAGAAGCAAATGTCATTGAGTGGTTAAACAAAGTATGCTTGACTACTACAGTCATCAACTCATCAATCTACTACACACAAGGACTGATCTGAACACAACTTTGTTGTTCCTAAACACATGTGCAGGTAGAAAAAGGAACACCGAGGGCTTGCTCACAAGAAGATGCCTGAAAAATACAAAATTCCCAGGGTAGTTCTGTTCAACTAGTCTGTGACTACAGTAACAGTGTTCATCTGGGGAAGCCGTATGCCCAGTGGTTTCTTGGTTTGAATGGTGTGAAAGCCCTTGAGGTTTTCTGTGGTTGTCAGGAAAGAGCAGGAAATTCCATTTACTGAATCCATTCAATGTCCAGGCACTGCACTATGAAGGCAAACATATCAGAGACTTCTTCTATCACTTTGGGTGTGGGCTTGCCTGCCCCATGGCCCACCTTTGTGTCTACATGAATGAGCAGGGGGATGCTTTGCTTCTGGTTGCAGCCCATGATGTACTGCAGAGTGGCAGTGAATTTCAGGGAGTGGAGTTGGACCACATGATCATCGTGGTCAGCAGTTAGAAGCAGCATGGATGGCTACTGGACATCAGCTGCCTCTGGTAGCTTCACGTTATGCAACAGAGAATATTTGACTAGCCATTCAAAGTGTCGCTTGGTTTCTGAGCACCCATAATCAGTGGTCCAGTCATACCCAATGGTGTATTTACGGAACTTAAACATGTCCATCACTCCAACTTGAGCTATGACACATCCGAAGAGGTCAGGACGGTGATTTGCACAAGCAGCCACTAAGAGACCTCCATTTGAACCCCCATTAATCATCAACCTCTTGGGAGATGCGTAGCCTTCCTTGATCAGATACTCAGCAGCACACTGAAAGTCATCAAAGCAGTTCTGTTTGTTGGCCAAGGTATCACCTTTATGCCAGTTCTGTCCATGTTCGCCACCTCCTCTGATGTTGGCCACTGCAAGGATGCCACACTATGCGCCTCAGAAAAATAAACCTAGACACACTGTAGTTACATGTGCTAGAAATGTTGAAGCCAGCGTAGCCGTATAAGGAAGCAGGGTGAGAGCCATCTAGTTTTATGCCCCTTTTATGCACAATGAGCACAGGAATCTTTGTCCCATCCTTGCTAGAGTAGAAAATCTGCATTGTCTGGTATTCGGAAGCATCGATTCCTTTTACAGTCACCTGTCGGAAAACTCTGGGCTCCAGGTCCTCTTTGGTGAGATCACAGTGATAAACGATACTTGGAGATAAGAAGGAAGTGAACTGGCAGGTCTCGGTGTCCTTCTTCTGACCACTGGAGCCCACAACGCTGCTGCCCTCCAGCGGGAAGGGCCTGAGGAGAGCGCCAGTGGTCAGGTCGTGCAGCTGCAGGATGTTCTTTACGTCATGGAGGTAGCAGAAGACCAAGAAATTGGACCTGATGCAAGTCACCCATTTTAAAACATCCTTCTCATGCTCAGAAATAAGCACTTTCCACTTAGGCTCATCAGGATCCAGGAAGTCAATATTCATTAGGCAGTAGTCGGGAGAATGGTGATTGGTCTTGAGTGTGAATACCGTCCCTTCATTGGTGACACAGTCATATTCTCCTTCAAAGTTGTCAATTAGTTTTATCCACTTTAAGATCCCAGTGATGCCATTGGGTTCTTGCTGCAGATCACAGTACCACAGTCGGTGAACTGAATCGCAGCCTTCCCAGATGGATAATAGAACATAGTGACCATCCATCAGATAGCTCAGCCCTACCCATCCATTTAGGCTCATCAGGAAATTCAGTACACCAAATGTCCTCAGACTGATCAGTCCCTAAGACATGGTAGCAGAGTTTTTGGTGGAAATTAGTGGATGTCTCTGTGCCATCACTTTTTCCATCCTGTTGTGGGCAGCAGTTGTAGAACATGCCCTTCCCATCATGGGTCCAGGCCATACAACTGAACTTCACTCTTTCAAGCACATCTGGAAGCTCTTTGTTTGATACCATTCACTTTCATGAACTTGATGGTCATCCAGTCTGGCACTCAGACCGCAGGCAAAGTATTCAGCATCCTCACTGAATGCATAAGCTCACAGTGCCACTGTGCCGTCATCAGACAGCAGTTTAGGGTCCAGGAACACTCCCGCCTCGCTCTCTAAGGAATCCTGTACATACACTACTCACTGGTTCTGCAACCCTGTATTATAAAAATAAAAATGCCTTTTTCCTTTTTTTTAATTTTATTATTTATTATTTTTACTTCATTAATTACATTGTATTATGTGACACAGTCACATAGGTACTTGGGTTCTCCCCACCCCTCCCCAAACCCTCCCACCATGGTGGATTCCTCCACCTTGTTGCATAACCACAGCTCAAGTTCAGTTGAGCCTTTTTCCTTTCTTGAAGTGACAACTAGGGATAGTCGTAGAGTTCAGTCATCCTTTCTCTGTACAATCCTCTGATTGGACACTGCTCAAAAAAATGTATAGTAATCTTATTCTGGGCCTCCACAAAAGCCTTTGCTCACTATCTGGGTCCTCTAACCACGAGTAAGGATTACAAGTTTTATGTCCATGATAATTCTGCACCGCAGTCTAGTCGCGGTCCACATCAGGGTACTGGATGGTACAGCATGGCTGAGGTTAGCTAGGTGCGGCGATTCTGGGAACCACACCTAGCGGGCCGAGGCAGGTGCGTGGGTGGCTGCGGCGGGTGGCAGTTGGTGGGCAGGCGGCTCTCAATCTCTACTCATACAACCTTACCAGCGGCGAGGCGGCGAGGCCGTGCAGGAAGCAGGAAGCAGCTGTGGGCGAGGACCGGAGCCCCTCCCCGCCCGTGGCGGCGGCAGCGATGGCAACAAGCAACCAGCAGCGCCATCCGTGGGCCAGGCCGGACTTACAGCGCTCTCTGCAGGAACGCTGGCGTCCTCGTCGCCGGGCCTCATCCCGCCCTGGCCCGCCAGCTATGTTTTGAATAGTCTTCTTCTTACACTTGATCTTAGCCAAAAGACCTAGAATAGACTTCCTATAAGACTATTTGAGTTAAAACATTGACACGCTTCACTATTTTCAAAAATGTGGTTGTGAATATCCTCCATTTAGTAGGACTTGACTAATGCAAATTACTATGCATTAACGCTTGCACACATACTATTAATATAGAGCCCCCTCCCTCCCAAAAGAAAGCAAAACATAGCAGAAAAAAATACCAAAAACAAGCAAACAAACAAAAAAACAAAGAGGAGATAACTCCAGGAGCCCTGAGGCAGGGGGAGACAGCTGACGGGTGGGGAATATACAATCATTCTCAGATTTTTTTTTTTGCTTTTTATATTGTTTTATTTATTTATTTGAGAGAGAAGGGGGAGGGAGAGAGAGAGAGAGAGAGAGAGAGAGAGAGAGAGAGAGAGAGGGAGGAGCCAATTTGCTAGTTCAATCACTCTTCTGATGTCTACAGTGGCTGAATCTGGGCTGAAGCGGTTCCTTTGACTTGCCCCACCCTCTTTTTACTAAGAAAAAATATTAAGCAAAGAAGTTGAAAGAGCAATATATGGCCATCATAGAGATTCAGCAATTAGTGATATTCTATCTTGTTTTATTCCTCTGTATTCATATCTAAAATGCAGAACCAGTTGTAGATAAGTTCACATTATTGTTGACTTAGCCAAACCAACCTGATTGAGAATTCTGGGGCCCGGCAGCGTGGCCTAGCGGCTAAAGTCTTCGCCTTGAACGCACACCGGGATTCCATATGGGCGCCGGTTCTAATCCCAGCAGCTCCACTTCCCATCCCTGCTTGTGGCCTGGGAAAGCAGTCGAGGACGGCCCAAAGCCTTGGGACCCTGCACCCGTACGGGAGACCTGGAAGAGGTTCCTGGTTGCTGGCTCCGGATCACTCAGCTCTGGCTGTTGCACTCACTTGGGGAGTGAATCATCGGACGGAAGGTCTTCCTCTCTGTCTCTCCTCCTCTCTGCATATCTGACTTTGTAAGAAAAATAAATAAATCTTTTTTTAAAAAAAGAGAGAGAACTCTGAATTTCAGTGCAAGACAGGCTAGGCCAACATCGGTTCTCTAATTGGGTCACGTAGCATGCCTTATTAGCATGCAGATCAAACAAACAGGAAAAAAAAAAGTCTGATTTAGAACTGTTTAAAAGTCCAAGCCAGACAACCCAATGACTTTGAAGTTTTGCTCACTCTTGGTGGAAAAGAGGCAGCAACCCAGAAGGCAGCAGCAGTCAGCGAACCTGGCTAAGAGGGTGAGCTGTGCCTGAGGGAGGAGGCTGCAGTGAGCCGGAGAGAGCTAGAAAAAGCTAGTTAACACGAACCTGGCAGAGAGGAGAGGCTGGACTGACCGGAAGTGCTGAAGAGCTGTTACAACAGAGAGCTGTGCTGCTCCTGAGTAATCTGGAAGAATCTCCCATCACCCCTAGAGAAGATGCGGGCGTGCAGAACTAGGCACTAGATGACTCCTGCCACTTCTCCAGTAACATCTTGCGGGGGAGGGGGGGGTGCCTCGGATATGCTGGAAGGGTGAGTGAAAGGCAGAGCATGCTGCTAACCCTCGCCTGCTGATCGGTTACTCTGACCTCCAGCTTGTTCAATCCGTACTGAGTTCTCAGAAGGGGAACTGTGAGTAGGAGAGGCACCCTGTGTGTAAGAGAGCCAGCACTTCAGCTCCCTGCTGACTCCTGCCTTGCGGTGCCCCTTCTGACTGCTGTGACAGGACTCTTCTTGCTTTCAATGAATTTTTGCTCATCATCTCTGGATGGAAAATCTATTTTGAAATGAGCCAGGAACTGAGCTCCTCGGCATCATTCTGTGACAGTATCTTCGAAATTAATGAAAAGAGTGTACTTGGGCCCTGTGCGGTGGCCTAGCAGCTAAAGTCCTCGCCTTGAATGCACCAGGATCCCATATGGGCGCCGGTTCTAATCCCGGCGGCCCCACTTCCCATCCAGCTCCCTGCTTGTGGCCTGGGAAAGCAGTTGAGGATGGCCCAATGCTTTGGGATTCTGCACCCATGTGGGAGACTGGTCTTACAGGTGGAGGATTAGGCAATTGAGCCATCGCACTGGGCCCAGATGTCAGTTCTAGCCCTGGTTGCTCCATTCTGATGCAGCTCCCTGCTAATGGCCTGGGAAAGCAGCGGAGCATTCAGGCCCCTGTACCCACATGGGAGACCTAGAAGAGGCTCCTGGCTCCTGCCACTGGCCTGGCCCACGCTCAGACATTGCAGTCATTTGGGGAGTGATCTCCTTCTCCCCCTCTCTTTATAACTGCCTTTCAAATACATAAAAAGGAATTGCACAGCAGTATCATTAAAACTGTATTTGTTTTCAAGAGATATTTCTAAAATTATGTAGTGATTTTTAGAGCTGTCTTCCCTCAGAAATGTCAGTTTGAACAAGAAGTTGTGCGCACACCCTCCATGTAACGCACTTAGCAGGTAAGCCTTGGCAGCAGACAACCCCAATCCCAGTTCTGTTTGCTCCTTGGTACATTTAAGTAACAATTCAGTCTTTCATAACCAGTTTCCTTGTACTGCAAATAGGAATGAATATATCAGAAAATCTCTGATTGGACTGTTAACTGCAAAAGATTAACAAATACTGTTTATAAGGTTAGGGTTAGTAAGCACTTCATAAACATGAACTGTTAACAGCACTGTTATTAACAAGTTATATGCATGACTGTTAGAATGCTCTTATCGTCAACTTAGTGTCCTAACATGAGCAGATTTTGTCTTTACCTAGCAAAAGTCAGTAAGGTTAGCCTGGTGTAGATCACCATCTTTTCCTAAAATATTGTGGGGAAACTGCAAGTATATTCCAAGAATCCTGCAATACTGCAGAATCCTGCAGGGTGTTCTGCTACCAACATGTTCTGCTGGGAAGTTGCCATTATGCCTTGTAAACAACTGCAAACTATCTGAGAAACTCTTCGATAAACCTTTTAATTCTGTTTGCCTCTCCTTCCCTTTTTTTTTTGTATGTATTTCACAAAACATATTTCCTGAAACATGGATCTATTCTAATGTTTTCATTTTGCAGCTGGGAGACTGCATTGGGAAAAGGCCTTTGCATGGGTGCAAATACATACCTGGGTTCCAGGGCTCCAAATTCTCATGCCTTTTCTTTCCCAGTGTCTTAATGTGCATCACGATTGTGCACAAGAACACTAACAGGGCACTTCTCTTTCTTTCCCCCTCCGGCCACTATGGCAGGAGGCTGGGGTTTTCTGTCTTTTCCCCTGCCACAGTGGCGGAGGTCTAGGGCCTTTTTCTCTCTTCCTCCTGCCCCACGGCAGGAGGTACGGGTCCTTTCTCTTTCGAAACCCCCTCCCGTTACTAGGATGGGAGCCTCCTCCTCTCAGCTTTTCTAATAAATCTTGCTTCAAAACTAAAGTGTGTCCGCATGAAAATTCTTCTTTTCTGCGAGACAAGAATTGAGGTTGCTGCCGTACTCAGGGTCCATAATCCTACAACAACATCAGAGTCTTGGAGCCCCATGCCTCACACAATTGGGTTTGCCATGGCCAGAAGGAAAACACCCTCCCAGACCACACATGGTCAAGTACACAGGGAGCAGAGGACCCAGAGATGGAAAAGAATGAGATCGGAACTCAGCTTTGTCACTTCCTGGCTCTGGGATCTAGTGCAAGCTACCCATCTCTCTGTGCCTTGACTGTGTCTCACAGAACAGCACACGTGACACACTAAGACACAGCATGGCAGGCCACACGGGCTAATGATTCTATGTGTTCATCCCGAAAGTCAGAACTGTACATGGGCAACGCCGTCAACATCTAAACATTTTTACATCCTTTACCCCTGCGGACCACTCCCCCCCCAAAAAAAAAACTAATAAGGAGCTGTGTCATTGAGACTTTTGAAAATTCATGAACTTTTTATAACAGCTGGAGGTTTTATATTGTGAAATCTACAGTTGTAACAGCCTCCCCTCTTCTCTGTAATTGTTTCTGTGGAGCACGTGTTGAGACACAGTGTCCTGAACGGACATGATATCGACACTAGAGGGTGCACTTTCCTAAGCGGTATCAGTTAGATCCCCACCAGCAGAAAGGCACAGAACCTCAAGTTTCAAAAACACTGGGAGGGCCCGGCAGCGTGGCCTAGCAGCTAAAGTCCTCGCCTTGAACACACCAGGAGCCCATATGGGCTCCGGTTCTAATCCCGGCAGCTCCACTTCCCATCCAGCTCCCTGCTTGTGGCCTGGGAAGGCAGTTGAGGATGGCCCAATGCTTTGGGACCCTGCACCCACGTGGGAGACCCGGAAGAGGTTCCTGGTTCCCGGCTTCGGATCGGCGCGCACTGGTCCGTTGCGGCTCACTTGGGGAGTGAATCATCGGATGGAAGATCTTCCTCTCTGTCTCTCCTTCTCTCTGTATATCTGACTGTAGTGAAATAAATAAATCTTTAAAAAAAAATACTGGGAAAGCCTCTGTGGATGCAGTTTTCAAGGTATGAAAGCCGTTGGGGCCAGCGCCATCATGTGGCACGCTAAGCCTCTGACTGTAGTGCCAGTTCATTTTCCGACTGCCCCACTTCCCATCCAGCTCCCTACTTGTGGCCTGGGAAAGCAGTGGAGGACGGCCCAGGGCATTGGAACCCTGCACTCGCATGGGAGATCTGAGGAAGCTCCTGATTCCTGGATTCCACTCAGCTCAGTCCTGGATGTAGCAGCTGTCTGGACAATCAATCTGAGGGTGTAAGGTCTCTCTCTATATAACTCTGACATTGAAATTAAAAAGTAAACCAGTCTTTAAAACAAAAGATATGAAAGCCATGAACACATTAGAAACAGGAGGCTAGGCACAGCTATATAAAATTGCTGACCCACAATCAAAACAAGATTTAAAAAGAATATAAAGTGCAAAAAAAAGTTTCTTTAAAAATGTTTTATGGCAAGTTAGCATAATGGCATGTGGGTTAATCCTCTGCCAGCATTCCATATAGGCAATGGTTCTAGTCCCAGCTGCTCCACTTTTTTTTAATATTTATTTATTTTGATTGGAAAGTCAGATATACAGAGAGGAGGAGAGACAGAGAGGAAGATCTTCTGTCCGATGATTCATTCCCCAAGTGAGCACAACGGCCGGTGCTGAGCCAATCTGAAGCCAGGAGCCAGGAACCTCCTCTAGGTCTCCCACGTGGGTGCAGGATCCCAAAGCTTTGGGTTGTCCTCGACTGCCTTCCCAGGCCACAAGCAGGGAGCTGGATGGGAAGTGGAGCTGCCGGGATTAGAACCGGAGCCCATATGGGCTCCTGGTGTGTTCAAGGCGAGGACTTTAGCTGCTAGGCCACGCTGCCGGGCCCACATGGTAGATCAGGATGGAATTCCCAGCTCCTGGCATCACTCTGCCTTAAACATGATTGTTGAAGCCAAATACAGTGTCAATTGGTAGATGGAAGAGCTCTAGTTCTCTCTCTCACTCTGCCTTCCAAATGAACACCTTTTATAAAAAAGAATTTTTTAAACTAAAATAGTCATAATTTTTAAGTATTGGTCAGTATAATATGTGACCACTCAGAAGAAATATCTTTTCTAATAGCAAGAGAAGCAAAATATTAGATCTGAATCAAAAATTTCCAGGTGAACATATTGATTCAATATCCAAATATAAAAGCACGTTTTTTCTTCCTTAGGGAACTGAAAGATACATATTGATGTAGTAGGGAGATCATTTTATGAAGAATACTTATATAACTTCCCAATTAGAATTGCTTCTTTTCTCTTTGATGAACAATTTGCTTTGGCAATTTCTTGTAAATGAAAGTACATAAAATAACACTTCAGCCATTCATGGGTTAAACAATGGTTGTTAAACCAAAGAAAAAAGTTAAAGATTTATGGATACTAAATTTAACTTCTCAAAACTTTAGACACCGATGCCAAATAAACGGATTTCCCAAACTGTACACCTACATATAGGGTAAGATTTTTAAAGTATGTTTAGACATCATGTTAAGGCCACTCAGTGCTTCAAGAATTAGGTTTAGGGTACGGTACTGTACCATAGCAGGTAAAATCGCTGCCTGCGACACTGACATCCAATATGGGCATCAGTTCAGGTCTTCTAATCAAGCTCCCTGGTAATGCAACTTGGAGAACAGAGCAAGATGGCCCAAGTCCTTGGGCCCCTGGCACCAATGGGAGACACCTGGGTGAAGCTCCCGATTCCTGGCTTAGGGCCAGCCAGCTATCACGAGCCATTTGAAGAGTGAACCAACAGATGGAACCTCTTTCAAATAAATCAATCTTACAAACAAAAACAAAAACTGGGCTCAAAATACTTTTGGAGTATATTGCTGTGAGAATAGCTGGGGCAGAACAGAAACTATTCATAAAAAAACTAGATCAAGTAACTAACTAAAGTTATGAATAGTTACTACATTCTCCCGTCAATTCAAACACAAACTAGTTTTGTGTCAACTTCATAAAATAATTTCACCATGCAGATTTAAATGAAAAAAAGTGTAAAAGACAATGTTATAGCACCTTAGATTAGGTCTCTGCTTGTGATACCAGCATGCTATAGCAGAGTGTCAGTTTGAGTCCCAGCTGTTCCATTTGTGATACAACTGCCCATTAATGTACCTGGGAAAGCAGAAGACATGCCCCTGCCACCCATGTGGGAGGCCACAATGGATTTCTTGTGCCTGGCTTTGACCTGGCCCACACCTGACTGCTGCAACTATTTGCAGAACGAAGCAGCAAATGGAACATCTCACTGTCACTCACTATTTCCCTTTCAAAGAAATTATCTCTTAAGAAATGTTTAGTACTTGCTTTTTCAAAAATGCTGTTTAAGAATAATCACCTATTTCGAGAACTTGTAAAATTTTACTCATTCCTTTTACCAAACTTTCCCCCACACTTCTATAGCATCATCATCCTTAGCATGAAACCGCCACAAAAGTAAAGATCAAATTTAAAAAACACCAAATTTTGACAAATATATATCTGGCAAAGGAAATCACTCCTAAGATTTTAAGTCTTGTAACCTTCTTACAATTCTTGAATTTTAAAGATCTTCTCCAGAAACTTTTTTTAAATAAAAGTTTTATTGGAGAAAAATAGAATCACCACATACACAGGGAAAAAGCACAAAAATTTAACTCATACAGAACAACTGAAAGTCACAATTATCCAATGCGGTTTGTAATTGCTTTTCAGTTTCTTAAACAGCTCCCCTCAACTTGTTTAATGGTCTTGCTAGTTTTTCAGCTGAAACAGCATCAAAGTTTTCAAAAAAAATTGGGAATATCACGGAAGGGTTCTGCTTTCAAGGTAACAAAGGTGATTTCAAAAAATCTCCTCCTAACAGGACCAACTCTATCTAAAAATTGCATAAGAATCATCTATTGAGTCTGATGTAATAGTCCAAACAGCGGAGAGGCCGCCCGGGCTGAGTCAGAACACTGAAGTAGACAGTCCAGTACGAAGAGAGGACAGACAAACTGGCCACGCTTCTTTATCAGATGCACTCTTGTGAGACGACCAGAGAGGAGTGGAGAAAACACAGGTGATGGCTATTCAGAAAGAATTAGGAAGAACTCTAAACCCTACAGTTAGACAAAATTGTGCAAGTTGATGCAATTAGAGAGAAACAGGCAACTTTTAAATATGTAGATGGCCACAGGTCTTCGAGAATTCAAAAAAATAATCTATGGTAGACACAGGATCCCAACAACTCCTCAGTTGAAGTTTAGGATCTAAGCATTCCTCCTAACGGCTCTGAATAGGCAAGGAAATACGCTGTTGCGCAAAAAGCCTGAAAGTAGTTCTGATTTTAAAAAAAGAACACTAGTTTCTGCTTTTCCATATCAGTTACCTTCAAAGTTTCAATGAAAAATAAGAATTAAAAAAAAAATCACTGATGGTAAACGGAAGCCTTTAACTCACATTATCAATTTGAAAAATAATACTTTGTCATTTCTCCATGTATGAACAATCTTGGGACATTCCCCTAAAGAATTAGGGATCTAGTAGCTATGAGAACTCTTAAAGCAATTCTTAAAGGGTAAACACAGATTTTGACATTCTCAAATAGTAAGTATATGAAGAAAATGATAGAGGACTTATTTACTTAGGGTTTTAGGAAGGTACAATATGGATGACAGTAAAGGCTCATTTATCAACAATGAGTGGGATGCTTCCAAAAAAGAAAAAAAAATGCTGGTGGAGAAAACAGGAATGGTAGAGAAAATAGGTAAATCCTAGGAAGGTTGTGAATATCAACAACTGGTACAACGTAAAGACAAAACTGTCCAAACAACACTTAAGGTCTAAAACTAGGTTGAAAACTAGTAATTTTTTTGCTCCTGTAAAAAGGTATGAAACATTGGTTTTGGTCACTTTTATAACTTTTATATATTCATTTTTAATATGAAGAGAGTTGGAGTTTTCTCTCTGATGATGTTCCTCTGGTATAACGGAACAGCAATTCCCTATTTTAGCTGTTTTCAGAAGTACCTGTTAATCAGCACAGTAAACATGGTGCGCTAAACCACGCAATACACATCCCACACTCATAAATGGAAAATTTTAGGATGTGAATATATGATACTAAATTAGCAATTGTTCCCCTACTTGAAAACTTGTTTCCAAGTAAGTTCTCTTTAAAACATCCCTTTCAGAGTAACAGAGTATTACCTAGTAAAATCTCAATAGCTATGACGGTTCATTTTCCTTTTCAAGGGAAATCACAAAACAGGTGAACAATCAAGTCCAGGGTGGTTTTTCTATTTGATAAATACATCCAGACCTCTGTACAGTAAATAAAGTTTGCATGCAGCTTAAGTATCTTTAAATGACATTTTAAGCAAATAGACCTTTTGCCTCATCATTAATGGTGTGTATAAGAACCCCCCCCTTTTTAATAATCATAGGGACCTCTTCCCTTGTTCCAAAGAGAATCCATGAGGACCAGAAACTTTCTTAAAAGAGTTTTCTGCACATCATACTAAATAACATGCAAAGTGTTCATTAGCATTCTTTGTAAAGGTAAGTATTACTCTTTAAAAAGGGCATGTTAACCACTGAAAAAATTGTTCACTCACTCAACTATTTCCATTACACTGTTTCGTTTGGTCATTGGTAGTTTAAAACAAACAAACAAATGAGTCAGATAATACAGGTTCAAAAGGTTAGTTTTATCCACTGGCTACTGCATATGACCCCAAATTCAGCAAAGCCAACATTCTATGCAATATAGTTATACTGGTTTGGATTTTCTTTATCTCTTTCCATGTAGTCCCGGTCAATTAAGGATTCTATTCTCTTCTTAAGATCAGCAGGCTGTTAAGAGAAAGCAAATGTTCAATAAGTTTATGATCATTGTTTCAAACCCACTCAGAAGTCCAGTCAAAAGCAGAAGGCTTTGGTTTGTTTAATCTTGTTGCAAATTATTTAATTTCAGAGATTAATGAAAAAGTCAGGTTGAGAAATATTTTTATGTCACAAATTTTACATTTACTTCAATTCTCTACTACTTTTTTATTTTAAAGAGATCTTCCCAGAACCAATCACACTGTGTAGGGTTAAACACAAAAGACTAAACATAACAGAATTTCACACGAGGAGTCCATTACAGCTTGAGGAATCAGAAACTTCACGTTGCCTAGATAGCTTGGGAAGACAACACTTTTTTTTTTTTTTTTTTTTTTTAACGTAGGGTAAAAACTAATTCTCCAAGTTAGATTTCATCCATGTAAGCTAAACTAAAATGCGGTGTCAGAGTTATGGTCTAGCGAATTAAGCTGCTGCCTGTAACACCAGCATTATATGAGCACTGGTTTGAATCCTAGTCGCTCTATTTCCAATCTCGGTCCCAGTTAGCATGTCTAGTAAAGCAGCAGAAGACAGCTCAAGTACTTGGGCTCCTGCCAGCCACATAGGAGACCTGATGGAGTTTCTGGCTTCTGGGTTGGGCCTAGCCCAGTCTCAGCCAGTGCGGCCATTTAAACAGTGAACCAGTAGATGGAAGATCTAAGATTTTAAAAATTACCAAATAGCTTCGTAAATAATTTAGTAACTCATAATCCAAACCTTCTTATTGCAGGTTTAATATAAGAGCTAACTTTAACCTAGTATGAAGTGACTTGGACTTCTGAATGTTGCAGTTTAAACATCACCAAGAGAAATAATTTGTCTTCATGAATGTATTCTTAGCTCTCAGATGACGAAATTCAACTATATATTTGAATGTGTATCTAGCTATAAAAAATACAGGTATCCCTTGGTTTCTGCAGGCTATTGTTCTAAGAGCCTCCCCACATGCCAAAATTCAAGGATGCTCAGGCCTCTTATATGTGCATATAACCTATGCACATCCCTCCATATATATTACAATCAACTCTAAATTATTTATATCTATTATGCTATAAATCCTATGTAAATAATTACCATGCTGTACTGATTAGGGAATAACAACAAGAAACAAAGTCTTCATTTTCAGGACAGCTCCATTTTTCTGAAAATTTTTTTATCTTTGGTTGGTTGAATCTGCGCATGTGCAACCACAGACAAGGAGGGGTCAAGTTATCTTGCCTGCTAAGCTTTTCAGAATACATAAAATGGAAGGGAAAGGAGTCTGATGGGGTGGTCAAAACTTTGGCCATAATTTTATCCAGTAATCTTAAGTTTTGATAAAATGACTTCTCCATAATAAAAGATCTAGAGTATCAGCACAAAATGTATTAAAACAGTCCCTTAAGTTCCCTAGCATCACTGAACTCCCTGGCTGCAAGTGCAGTAATTTTTACGCAGAGCATGAGAGTCAGAGTGCTGCATCAGGTTTGGTACACAGGAAAAGCCTACTTTATTAGCTACTGAGAGCTTATTATAATAGATGAAGTTCAGCGTTAACTTTTTCACATTTAAGATCAGATGTAAAGCTTGTAATTCTATGAGGTATACACTACTAATACTGCTATTTTACAGAAGAGGAAATAAGGTCAAGTGCTAAACGATATGTCAAAATCCAAAGCTTAACGAAATCCTAATAGCCAGGAGTCTATCCAAACTGCTATCAACAGTTTATCAACACAAAACTTTGGGAATATTCTAGAATTTAAAAGTAGTCCAGTACAACATTACACTATATGGTCTTTGTTACTGGACATTTACTGTGGAACATAACCATTAAATCACCAATTTCAGTTTATCAAAACCACTACTAAAATTTTAAATAGACACTAGTTATCTGTATACCGCCAAGACACTTAAGACTTACTCAGATTAAACTTACAGGTTTGAGTTATATGAAATTATTTTCTCATTTTTCACAGCTTGCCCCATTTGAACAATTTTAAAAAATCATATGCATCAATATTGAAATAAGATTTGTGCCTGAAAATTGAATGCATTCTCTTTCATAATAAGCTCAACATGTAAACAGAGAATACCTACCTTTACTGGGAATTTCAATTGGTTGTATACTTCTGAAACAAGTAGATTGTGGCTAAGTGTCTTTCTCATCTTCATAATTCGAACAATCGCAGCATCAATTTGGTACTGTCTGTCTTGGAATACTCTTTCTGTAGTACTTGCCTGCTCTTCAACCTAAGAGTCATAAACTTCATTACTCATACAAATTCGTACATTTTAGTGGCATGACATTTATCACTTTAAACATATTCAATTATCTAAATGGAACCTTATAAATGACATCATAAAAAATCCCTGCAAACATAGCTCCTTTCTAATTATATCTCCCTGAATCAATGAATACCAACATTACTTAATAGAAAAGCATTATCTATGAATTGATTTTTTGTAAGTAGAGATGGTTGGCACAGAATTTACTATTTTCTTTGATTCTGTTCTAAATATATTAGCTATGAGGGGTCGTTGACCAGTTTTCTATATGACAATACCCCATCTATAAAGTGACTGACTATAAACTCTAACTCAAACAATGGTATTAAGAAGCTAAGCAAACTAGTTAGTGTCAAATTCCTTGAACATTAACTTTTATAATATATAAGCCAGAAACGTATACCGCTAGTGCTTACATTCTTCTAAGTGTCTAGCAGTTTACCATACTTGATGCTGAATTAAAAATGACAGCCTTTTAGTAACTAAATAAAGTCTAGATTTTATAGAAATTTCTCTTATATATCTTAATTTTTTCTCCACTTAAATTCAATCTGGACACCCCACATGAGTGGCAGGCACCCAGATTACTTGAGCCATCATCTGCTTTCACCCACGTTGTACATTTAGTAGAAAGCTGGAATCAGGAGCCAAAATCCAAACCCAGATGCTCCCACATGGGCTGCAGGAGTTTCAAGAAACATTAACCACTGCAACAAACTCCTGCTGCACAACATGTTTTATAAGTTACGATAATCCTTTAAGGGAACATCATGCCTCTGATGCCTATGTAAAAATGCAAATGCTTTTTTTATTATGCTGATCCCTGCCTATATCCCTGTGACTACTGTATTATACATTGTTAGAACTGAACAAGTAGTTTCAGGTTGCTGCATTTGGTTTCCTTAACAGAATATTCACCTGCAATGGCAATACAGGAAATACTAACTATAATCATTCAGTTTTATTGTCAGTAGATTGGCAAAGACTTCAAAAAGAAAATGTAAGCTTTAGTATTGGTGAAGGAATAACAGCAATCACTCATATGCTGTATAAATTGGTTTGGTCTTTCTTGGAACAAAATATGGCATTATGTACAAAAACTTAAAATATTCAGATTCTTAAGACCCAAAGAAATCTGCATACATGGAATTACTATAAGGAAAGTATTGGAGAAATTAGAAGCTAGGTACAAAGATGTTAATTACGGTATTATTTATAATGCTAAATATTATGAACTTAACTGTCCAATAATGAACAGTGGCTGAAGAAACTGTATTAGCCATGTCAGACTATCTACTATAAAGCTTATGTTCTTGAGGAATTTCATGACACGGAAAAACGTCAAACACTATTTTTTTAAAGATTTATTTTATTTTTTATTGGAAAGTCAGATATACAGAGAGAGGAGAGACAGAAAGGGAGATCTTCTGTCCACTGATTCACTCTCCAAGTGGTTGCAATGGCCGGAGCTATGCTGATCCGAAGCCAGGAGTTTGGAGTCCCCTCCGGGTCTCCTACGAGGGTGCAGGGTCCCAAGGCTTTGGGTCATCCTCTACTGAATTCCCAGGCCACAGCAGGGAGCTGGATGGGAAGTGGCACTGCCGGGATTAGAACCCATATTAGGGGCCCATATAGGATCGTGGTGCATGCAAGTTGAGGACTTCAGCCACTAGGTTACCACGCTGGACCCCCAAACACTATTTTTTTAAAAGGTTTATTTTTATTGGAAGGCAGATGTACATAGAGAAAGAGACAGAAAGAAAGATATTTCATTTATTGGGTAGCCCATGTGGGTGCAGGGCTCCAAGGCTTTGGGCCATCCTCCACTACCTTCCCAACTGATAAACAGGGAGCTGGATGGGAACAGCTGGGACATGGACTGACACTGATATGGGATTCTGGTGTTTGTAGGTACAGGATTAGTCAATTGAACCACTGTGTAGCCGGCTAAATACTGAGAATTTAAGCACGATACAAAACTGTACTGAATGTCAAACCAATCGATGTCAACCTCCTACAACATCAACAACAAAACAAAATCAAGGTCTAGCACAAAGGCTCAATTGGCCAATCCTACTCGTGCAAGTGCCGGGATCCCGTATGAGTCCCAGTTTGTGTCCTGGCTGCCCCATTTCCACCTAGCTCCCTGCTTGTGACCTGGGAAGGCAGCAGAGGATGTCCCAGACCCTGCATCCATGTGGGAGACTCAGAGGAAGCACCTGGCTCCAGGCTCCTGGCTCTAGACTGGCTAAGCTCTGGCCATTGTGGCCACTTGAGGAGTGAACCAGCAGATGGAAGCCCTTCTCTGTTTCTCCTTCTCTCTGTAAATCTTCCTTTCCAATGAAAATAAATAAATCTGAAAACAAAAGCCCAAACCAAATACACCAAAATATACTTAGCTAGAACTAAGTAGAAGTAAGTACAAAAAATTCAAATGGTACTACTAGTATTACAGATAGAAAATAATTTTTAGGGGTGAGCATCGGTGCAGTGATGTCTGGCAACACCCATATCCCATACAAGAGTGTCTGGATGAGTGCCACTTTCTGTAACTGAAATCCAGCCTCCCACAACGCAACCTCAAAGTCAACAGATAGTGGCTCAAGTGCTTGGGGTCCTGCCAACCTCATGGGAGATCCAGATTGGGTTCCAGGCACCTGAGTTAGGCCTGGGATGCCCCTGGCTGTTGTAAGCACTTGGGAAGGGAACGAGCATTCTTCTGTCTCTCTGCCTTTCAAATAAAATTTTAAAAAAGTAAGTGTAAGAAAAATAACGTTTCAAAAGGGAAAATATTCTCTCTACATTTCTCTTATGAACATGAGTCATTCCAGTGAAATTAGGATTAAAAGAAAGTAAAGACATACCGTCTCTTTCATCTGGATTTGATTGATCTTTATCCTGAAGAGTTTATGTTTGAAATCATCATTACAAATGAACTTGTCACCATCCTCAACATCTTTGCCCTTTGGATTTTTTGCCAGAACTCTAGCTTTGCCACAGGCTAATGACTGCAAAGTTCTCCTTAACTCACCATCCTCTGAAGAAGAAACAGCAGCTTAGTTATTTGTTACTACCAGCACCATCAACCACATTCAACCTCAATCTAGCCACTAGTCATACCCATCTAGTCCAACTGTACACCCTCAACTCTATCTAATGAATCCTCTTTGTCCTGATGATTTATTTTCTGAGTAGTCTTCCAAAGGTATTAGTAGTAATTCCATGTGGGTAACTATCAAATCTGAAATGACGTTTCAATTCTCTCCAACCCAGTATTTGGTCACTTCTACCTTGCTGTATTATTATCAAACATAGTATGAACATTTACATTCATTTATCAGCCTCCCTATTAAATGGTGTTCTCTTTCTGTTAACAGTGGCACATCTACTGTTGTGAGCAATGTTGGAAATATCTTTTTAACTGTTCTTTATCCAGTGCTGGCTTCTTTAAAAAAGTCTTTCTTGATTCTGTTGGTTTCATTCTATTCTAAGCCCTTTATCACTTTATGCCTGTATTACTGTAATAGCCTCTGGGCTGGAAGCTGTTCAAGCTTGAAGACGCCTATATGATTCTAGGTACACTGCCTGAGTAAGTTATTTCCATTGTGTCACAAATTTGAGAGCTTATAATGTATATTCTATTTTCCAGATTTATCAAGCTCTCTATGATCAGGCCCTGTCCAGTTTAATTATTTAATTCTGCACCTCATTTTCCTGTGCTACACTTTAAGATCTCCTGTCTATGTTGTGGCCATTCCCACGTCAAAGCCTTTTCTAGTGGTATTTTCCTTGTTCCACATGCCTTCTCCCTGCTCCAAACCTAAAGATGGGACTCCTTTCTCACTTCCATCTTGAGGGTCTTCTCAATTTTGTGTCCCTAAAACTAGCTAGCAACAGACTACTACTTACTTGGTTTTGAGATTATTTCAAGTGCCATTCCCCTTTTAGTCACAGTGATATTAAGGATACGGAGGAGTAGGATCATCCCTTCGTTATCCCCCCAGAGCTCTTAACATATCTACAAACAGCAGACACTTAACAATGCCTGCTAATCAACTGATTCAATACAAACCGATTCCAGTAGCCTGTTTGATCTCTTCTAAACTGAATTCCTCCCCCTCATTAAACATTAGCAGCACCAGTGTTTGAAAAAGAGAGACTTGGAGTTCCTTTTTGCCCTGTTGAAAAAGTAGTAGTGTTTAGCCATTAAAAAAACAGCACATGAAAAATTCAAATAAGTAGCATCTTACAGGAAAAGCATTTTAAAATTAGCGGATTTAAAAACATCCCAGCATTGTCCAGAAAAACCACCTGAGTGGTAATACAGTATGTTGAAAGTATGGTTTGGGTAGGATTCTATCCAAAAGAGAGGGAATGATCAGTTAGCCTTTTAATGAGTCTTTTTAAAGCTTTGTAATTAAAACAGAACAAAGTAATGAAAATTAACTCAGCGTTAAGTGTCACTGAAGATTTTCATCACGAGCAGTAGCAAATCAATATTTCATTTTCAACTTACTTCATTCAGATAAGTCATGAAAAGCTGCAGGAGTTTTTGAAATTTGATATGGGCACTGTTCCCCATAACTCCCACTCTATTCTGCAGCTCCCAGCAACAAGATTTCTATCAGGAAGTGGCAACATGAATTGTGTCATAACAGGTGGAGAAAGGATGAGAGGAAGAGGCTTAGTTGCTTTTTATTTATTTATTTATTTTTTAAGAAGGACCAACTCAATTGTGGAAAAGACCGTATTTTTATGTGCAAGCTATCACTGTCTCCATGTAGCTATCAATGATGCATTTATAAAACAGCAGACTTAAAAGATCCAGGTAAGAGGGATGATCTCAATATTAAAGATGAAAAAGAGGAAAACAAAGTTTAGAGAACATTCACTTACCTCTTTAAACTCTGCTTTTAGCACACAATGTCCTAAGGTCGACTGCCACTGAAGTTTTCTGCCACTGTGTTTACCTAGGTAAAATGTCTTAAAAATTTCCTGAAGCTTTACCATCTAAAATAAACAAAATAAGGCTTCATTTAAAATCCACATTCACCATTCTTTATACCTACACCTCATGTGTACGTAATAGCTTCTGGAAATCTCAGAGACTATTATGTTACTAGGTAACATTATTATCATCACCTATTTTACATAGCATTTATCAGATTCTCTCTATACCTTTAATCATCTCTTCTTTTAAAACCTGCAATACGCTGGTTCCTTTACCTTACTGCTGCTTTTACACTGGTTTAGTTTGCCAGATTCTCTTCCTACCACTGCGAAATACGAGCCTTTTCCAAAGTTCTGCCTCTCTCCTGCTTTCATACTCTCTCCTTTCTTGAGGGAGATCTACTCCCTGGGCTCCCACCGCCATCTCCAAAGAGAATTCTCAGTATCTCTTTCTCTAGCCTAACCCCTTTTCTAGACTTCAATTCTGGGCTAGACATTTTCTCAGGAGTTATGATGGAATCACTGAGCACTCATCATTTAGCAATCTGTCATCAGACAAAACACAGGCAAAAACGTTTTCTAGCTGGGCAGAAGGAGGGGCATAACGTGCAGAGAGGAAGAAGAGTTGCATAAACTGGCTGTGAACCCAGAAACTTGGTATCATTAGCTGTGTACTAAATTGGACCCTGGAATGTAAATACAATAAGAAAATAGTATTACAGCGGGTATTTGGTATCGATGCCTTTACTGACATATGCTTGATACACGCTTTTGAATAACAAGCAGAACAAAAGTGTTATGATTTCCATGCCTCTAACTTGGGTTCTAAATAGCAGCTCTTACCTCTGGGGGTAAATGAACTTCCATAGGCACGTATGTTGGCCAATAACCCATTGTCAGAATATTCACAGTTAGTTCAATATTTCCAGGTACATTCTGATTCTGCATATACTATAAGAAGATCGATAATACATACTTCAGTACATATATTTCATATCTTAATAATGACTCATTTATATCAAGTTCCCCACTATAAAACTGTACTACTATCATTAAGATAAAAATTAGTTATTAAAAGGACTTTAAATGAAGCCTTCAAGCCTCACAAAATGCGCTACATAAACACACAGGGTAACATTTTGATACAGTGGCATACAAGAATCACAAGATTTCATTATAAACATTATCAATATAAATAATTTCTCACAAATATTGCGGGACTATTATAGTATCTCTATTATTTTCCCCCAGTGCCACCTGCAGTCCCCACCTTTGCAGGGGACTTGGAGAACCATGCAGCAACCCCCTATTCCTTACCCCACCAGCCAGCCCAAGTCACCAGTTTTTCATTTGCTCCACTGCCTGTTTTGCAGGGGTAACCTGAAGTGGGGAAGGAAGACCAGGAGGAAAGTGCGAAGCAAATAATCTAGGTTTTTCATTCCCAATGTTCCCAAAGGAACCACTTTATCACCTCCCCGTTCTCCTATACCTAAATCATCTTCTACACAACCACTTCATCACCTCCCTGTTTTCTCTGCACATACAAGCTAGCAGGTGCTTAGATGCCAGGAAAAGCCTTATTTCCACTAACTATAGCTCTTCTTGTGGTAAATCCAGTTCAACACACTTAATTTCTATTTTTGTGTGAGTTTTGACTGTTTATTAAGAATATACACTAAAGTAGATCAAATACTTACATTTCACTGTTTATGTTTTCACTGTTGCATGTAAGTTGTTTTGACATATTTACAACAAATAGGTTTCTATTTCCCTTGTCAATAAAAATCATCAAGAAGACAACTAAGTATATTTAAGTTCAAAGGATTAAGTAAGAACTTAACTCACTTTTACCTGTTTGAACTGAATCATGATATCTTTTGAAAGCTCCATGTCTTTAAACATTCCTTCAAGCTTGCTGGTAAAAGCAGCTCCACATTCTATAAAACACATTTATACATTTGTAATATTTTAAAGACATAACAGAAAGAACTTAAAACAGGAAGCGTGGAATATAAGGCTTACTTAATCATGAAATATGATCCACAATTGCTCATAGGAATAAACAAATTCTTATACAAAAGTATATGTCTGCTAGTTCACAAACCTTCTAATAGTATTACAGAATTACAGTATTACAGATAAGATTACAGACTCTTATCTTTAATTAAGGTGTAAGATAACTGAAGAAAAAACCTTATACAAATAATGAAAATAATAATGCTTTATTTTTAATAACAATTCAGTTAATATTTTCCCTCAGAAATCAAAGAAAAGAAAGAATGCCAAACATACCATGTTTGAGTTTGGACAGCATTGATTTTTCAGCATCTACAGAAGCACTCTTCCCAACTAACAGACGTTTGGCTAAATCTTTCTTATAGAAGGCCTCAAAAACATCCTTGCCTGTATTAAAAAAAATACTTTCAGTATTTCAACAAAATTTCTGACAAAACTACTTTCAAGTACTTAATTACATCCTTACTCTAAATTATTTTACTACATATAGTTTACTCAAGTTGGTTAAATCCAAAAAGTATTAGAGGTACATTTTTGTTAGACATTTCGAAATTCTTTATTGTAGAGGATTAAGACTATATTAGCTTTTCTTCAGAAAAGCTTTTAGTTGATTGGTAACTTTAGTGCCAATATTTGAGAGATCACAATCAGTAACAAAAATTCAGGCTCTTTCCTCCAGTCTCCTCAATAATTCAATAAATAAAATTTAATTTTAATCTTTAATTTCCAAATAAGTATCTCCTCTAGAATGATGATACTTTCTAGTGTCTGTTCAGTACTTTAAAATGAAACTTTTAAAGTAGTAAGAAAAACTTACCATAGATAAATCTAAATATAATCATAATTTTATCCAACATTTTCTCAAGTTCTTCATCTGTAGCTTCTTTGTTGCCTGCACGAAGCTTTGAATCGACATATTTAGCTGGAACAAGGGAGATATTTGTTACTTAATGATCATGGGGATCCAAGAGGTACTAGGCACCTAATACACTCTCAAACAGAAATATAATCATCTTAATTTTTTTTCAATTCATCAGATATGTGCAAGAGTTAATCAAAAAGTTCAAGTGAAAACCAAACAAAAGGTTTTGGGGATACAAAAAAATTTTTGAAATAGATGTGTAGTTTTTTTCATCTACTATGAAAGCACCTGCATATACCAGCAGAAATGCATTTTTTAAAAGTTTCTGAAGTTGGGGAGATCAAGTAAGCTGTTAAAGTATCACAGAGCTAATATACACTGAACTCAAACCCAAATTTTCTGAATCTAAATGCAATGAACTTCCATTATACAAGAGGTTGTATCCATGCTTACTGAAAAGGAATATAAGTGATCTGTGTGGGAGGCTGTACATAACCCTCTGTGGAAATAAGCAGATGCTGAAAACCATGCAACATCTTTTGGGAGTGTCTACTTGGCACAGATGTGAGCAATCTTAAACAATACTCTTCTAATAAACCAGACACTTGACACTGATGATCAGCAATATTAAATAATGCTTTTCTACTAGAATAAGCCAGATATATTACAGTAGAAGGCAAACTTGGTAAAACTTCTAAGGATCAACTGCGGACTTGAACAACTTTTCATCCTTTTATCAGAGGACCTTAGAGCTTCTCAGACATTAAGGTATACTCGATGGGGAAACCCAAGATGCACTGCAGTAATACACCACACCCTTACACCAAAAGGACCCAAACGATTAGGTTTATTTTCTTCCTTGACCTTCTCTTTTCTCACTGGCAACCGTATTTCACACTGCTGTTTCTTAAAGCCCTAAGGGTAGGTCTTTAGAAGTAGCAATCTGTCCCATTTCTAAGTCACTGTAGGCAAGGAAAATAGAGCAGCTTATGATCAACAGGCATAAATAGCCAATGTATGGTCTTACCAAAAAAGCCCATGTGTGACACGGGAGCTTTGAGATTTGACTTGAAGGACTTCAGTCCTTGTATTTGTGCTCTGAGAAACACTTTTAAAGACTTCATATTAAACAATCCCAAAATAAGTGAGGTGTGAGTATACAACTTTGTCAAAATTTCAGATTGAGGTTTTATGAATAAAAGAAAAATGTTAAATAGTTTTATTTATTAAACAGAAAATACCTATAAGTTCAGCAGGTTTATTGGGTCTTTTGTTAATGAATGTTTCAAATGCTTCTTTCATGGCATTGATAAATTTTTCATTCTTCAGAAAGCATATATCAATTATATGATCAACTTTATCTTTAAAATCCAGCAATTCTTGAACCATGGTTTTATCTTTTTCAGGATTAATTACAATAGTGCTGCCAAAAGCCTAGAAACAAAAATTATCACTTTTACTGGAATTATCTACAATGAAAACAACTGTAAAATCATATTCTAACCACATGCATGTAAAAAAAATAAAAATTTGGGCCTGGCACAATAGCCTAGCAGCTAAAGTCCTCGCCTTGTATGTGCCAGGATCCCATATGGGCACCGGTTCTAATCCCGGCAGCACCACTTTCCATCCAGCTCCCTGCTTGTGGACTGGGAAAGCAGTCGAGGATGGCCCAAACCTTGGGACCCTGCACCCGCTTGGGAGACCCAGAAGAGGTTCCGGCTTCGTGGCTTTGGATCAGCGCAGCACCGGCCATTGCAGCAGCTTGGGGAGTGAACCAGAGGACAGAAGATCTTTCCCTGTATCCCCTTTTCTCTGTATATCTGCCTTTCCAATAAAAACAATAAATAAATCTTTAAAAAAAAAACAACGATCAGACTTAAGTATGAGATTAAAGAAAGGAGAAAAGCTTGGGGTTGAAACAGTCCTTTTCTTCCCCCAACAATCATTGCTGAAAGTGTTGAAACTACAAATCACATCAGACCTCAATCAGATCTTACTCCTGATCTGCACACAGCTATATCATTTTCAAGCTGACCTCAAAATTTTCTTTACTTTTCAGTAAAAATATCAAAATATCCTTGATCTAAAAAAAAAAAAAAAAATGGCTGTAACACTTGCTAACACATGCCATGGGTATGTTGATTATAAACCATGAAAAAGCAAAATCAGAGGTAGACCGTTTATACCTTGATGTATTCAATCCATTGTTGCAAGAGAACCTGAACGCCACCTCGAACTCTACTAAACAGCTGATACAGGAGAGACAAATCTTGAATTCGGTTTTCATCGAGGAGATTATTTAAACCTGAATATTCACACAGATTTTGGAATTAATATATGAAAAACAAGGAAGTAAACAAAATAATCAGATAACATAATTTAAGCTGAAATCACTATTGCGATAGTGGTCTTAACTAGGTGCTGTATTTAAGTGTAGAGCTTTTCTTTGAATTAAACCCAATCACTTTTCCAGATGGAACCAAAATATAGCTACTTTGATCATTATACAAATAGTTGACCACAATTATGTCATTTAGCATGGTAGATCAAGTGCATAAACCAATTTACAAGAACTGTTTTACAGAAATTATAGATACTTAAAATACAGCATTACTGTGCATGGTATATTTTACAGCACTAAATATGACCTTTGATATATCACAAGTAGTGCACAGAGAGGTCTAGCTAAATGATGTTCTCTATTTGCTTTTTAAAATGAACTAAAAGTGGGACTGCATTAAAATTCTAAATACACCTTTTATACACAAAATAAGATGAAAAGAAACGCGGTTTTTGACTATTTTGTGAGACTGATGAAATAAAATTCAAGGTATACACTATCTCTTAGAAGTGTTTTGCCTTCTTGGTGGGAGTGGGGGTGCTTAGCTTTCCTGCAATCAACAACAAACATTTCCATGCAAAAAGGAATGCTTTTCCTTACTCTAGTAAGTGAAGACCTCCTAAATTTCCAGTGCTTGTTTTTTTTTTTTTTAATTTTCTTTTAAGAGCTGAGAGATGGAGAAAAGAGAGATTCTTCTATGTCTCTCTCCGTTTTCCTATTTGCCAGTTTCCCATATGCCAAATGAGCGGCGGGAACCCAATCACTGGAGCTATCACACCCCCCGCCCCCTGGGGATGCATTAGTAGGAAACCAGAGTCAGAATAAAACCCAGATACTCTGATGTGGGAGGCATGCACCTGGCCAAATACCCTAGCCTACATTTTTTTCCCCCCGTTTGGTGAATAGTCCCTGTATCTTTCAATTAAATAAAGTGGTATTTCAGAAAGTTGCCTCTTATGAAAGGGTTGCATCTACCCTAATAAATACAGCCATCTGCCATTAAAAGGGTAACAGAGGTGGACACTGTGATACAGCAGGTTAAGCCATGGCTTGTGAATCATGCATCCCACATCAGAATACCTGGTCAGAGTCATGACTATCCACACTTCACATCCAGGCTTCCTGCTAATGTGCCTGGGAGACAGCAGATGACGACCCAAACCATGCAGGAAACTCGGACAGAGATCCTGGCTCCTGGTTTCATCCAGGCCCAGTCCTGGGCGGTGTAGCCATTTGGGGAGTAAACCAGTGGATTAACGATCTTTCAATACTGCATGCACATGTTCTCTCTCCCTCTGTAACTCTGCTTTTCAAGTAAATCTTGTTAAAAATTAAAAATGGTCATTTTTAAAATTCCCTACTTGTTTGTCACTAGTATTTAAAAAGTAACTTCTTATTTACAAATTACCTTTCTGAAGAATTGCTGTTAAATGTTCACCTAGAAGTTGTTTTTCTACAGTAGCAATTAATGACTTCCTACAAGGAAAAAAAGGGTTAAATTACTGACATTTAATTGTCTTGAACATTTAAAGCTTCTACAAGGGGAAGGTAAGGGAGGATCAAATAATTCATTTTATGTCAATTTTAATATTTCTATCATATATATAAATTTATTAGCAGTCAGAGTTACTTTATAGCTAGAAGGAAAACTGCACCATTCAAATTTTATTTATATAAAAAAAATTCAGTAATTCCATGATCTTGCCATGGCTGGCTTTTTCCAAGTTTCTCTGCTTTTATTGGCAAAGCAAAGTTATCTATGCTACTGACAGGAATTCCATAGTTGGTAATGGTTAAACACACAACCAGTTTCTTCTATGAACATTCACTGAATTTTAATTGGTCTAAAGATTTTAAAGACCCCATCCATTTCTAATAATATTTTTAAATTACCTCTTAAAAATACTTAGACAATAATGTAATCATTGATTAAATGTAGTTAGAGGAATCTGGCTTGAAGTTTGTATTACAAAAATAACAGCTAAAAAAAAAATCTATATCACACTTGAAAATAGGTACTAACATGTTTAGGATGCCTAAAAATAAAATGTCTTCAGTAACCAGACAGTAGTTTGTTAAGCTGAGCATGTATTACTTACTGGGTAGTTTGATCTAAATATGTAATAAGTCTGTCTGCTTCTTCTTCTAGACGTTTGTTAACATGATGAAGATATTCAGGAACCTACAATGATAATTTGTTACATTATTATTTCCTCCTCATAAATCATTCAGAAATTGTCAAGTCCAAAAGATCCCTGGAGAGAACCCTGTCAATGTGACATGGCTGAAATCATACGCAAAATTATGGGTAGAGTTTATGGTCTAGAATTCAGCACACAAGTGAGAGAAAAACACCAAAATGTTGCAAAGCTAAATGCAAAGGGTAGTTTATGTACTACAAAATAAGGTCCACAGAATCGATGGTGAGTTTATTACTCATGATTTTTAAATACCTCTCTTTCTTGCATTAATTTTTGGCCTTCAGCTGCATAAAGCCGGTTAGTTTCTTCCAAAAATCGTTGTTCAAAAGAATCTTGATAAATCTGGAAGGGGCAAAACAAAATATTAATATTAGTAATCACAAATATTATTACTAATGAAACTGAATTCGATAAATTTAATAAATAGTAATGGAATTGTATTAATATTAAATAAAATCTTAATTCAACAAATATTTACTAAATGTCCTCAATGTGGAAAGGTCTATGAATTTGGTTTTAGACATCAAACAAGGAGAATAATGAGCTGCGTAATAAGTGAAGTGGTTAGCTTACTTGTAAATCGGAGAGCATACTTAAAAGGCTTCGGAGTAAACTTCTATCAATTGCTTCACCATTTCTTTCCCTCTCAATTAAGAGAAGAATGCCATCAATTGTCTTATTCTGGACTTTCTGGTCACTTATAATATGTGCCCTAAATAACTCCAGTCCCATATCCCTGAAACAAAAATACATACAATTTAATTTACAACATCATCACTCCTAAAAAACTTTGCTTAAGCTCTTACCACATGTAAATTAAGTCTCCAGGCTTTGAAGCAGCAATTAAAAAAGGATAAAATCCACACATTTAATTCTGAATAACATTATTAGATTAAACCATACAGGAAGCTCATTTTGTTTTTAAAGAGAACCAAAACAAAATCCCAGTCTTCCACTGTAGCTAAGTTTTTTTTCCCCCGGGAACATTTCTTCTATATATTTTTTGTATATATTTTGTTTATTTTTTCTCTAATCTTAATTATATTTTTCCATTTTTTAATTTTGTTTTTTACAATCTTAACATAGCTAATTAGGGTAAAAAGGCTCAAGGGCGACAGGAAAGCGGGTAAGACTAGCATTTCCACATTGTTTCCTTCATGTTTCTGGGGTAGAGGGGAATATTAAGGGAGAAACCCCACCCAGTGTAACTACGTTTTGTTTTATTATTTTCTCTGATCAGTTTCTTGGTCAAATCAAAAGATAAAAAATAACTTCCACTGTACTAGTACTGAAAGCCTTATTTGGTCATCCATTACCTGGTTTCCATATTTTAAATCAATGAACTCTGATCACTGCTGTAGATGTTATGCACCTTGTGAGGGAAGAGTCCATTGCATTACTCTGATTCTTGGATATACATGGACTTTTCCATAATAATATTAAAAGAAAATAAGTGAACTCCTGAGGATAGGCAACAAAATTATTCACATTCATTGGTACTCCAGAGCAAATCTTGGCTAACAAAAATTTTTTCATAAATAAATATATGTTCAGGGAAAGTTAGCTACTTTCAGTATCAAAACATGCAAAATAGGATTAAGAAAACAAAAATGACTAGAAGTCAAATGTGAACAACCAAGGAAAATATTCACAATACTGTTTTGCTGTCATTAGTATAATTAATATTTGATTGCAAATTTTTTAGGATGATCAATGGATTTTTTTCATTTTTTGTTTTTTATTATTGTTATTATTTTCTATGAAATGGTTTTGTAGGTATAGGGATTTTTTCCAGCTCCCTCTTTTCCCACTCCTTTCTTCCCCCTTTCACTTTCTCCCATATTATTAAGGCGGTATAGTACTTCAGCAATAGTCACAAGTCCATCGTTCTGCTATGTAAGTGTATCATGGCAGTGTTAAGTATAGGTGATGGTAGAAAAATCTATATTGTTAAGGTACATTTAACAGTTCATTGGAAGTCCTTTTATTTGGGAGTAGAGTTGCATACTATAACGTGTCTTTACTTCCTGCTATACTCATCTGATTGTGATTCGTAACAATCTTTTCCTAACATTTTTCCGGTATCCTTACCAAATGGATGGCAGCATTGAATTCTGAAGAACGTAAGTTCTATCCAGAAATAGAAAGATGCTCCTGATCATGATCTGCCAATGGGGGGGAAAAATCAAGTTTTATATAATATTTTCAATGTGAAAAATTATGAAAAATAACAATACACTAAAGGGTTCATAAATAACTGGACTAAGATCAAACATGAAGATAAATACATCCACCTGAGAATATGCTCCTAACCATTTTCTTTAAACTATTGGTTTTTTTTTTTTAAAGATTTACTTTATTTTTATTACAAAGTCAGATATACTGAGAGGAGGAGAGATAGAGAGGAAGTGGAGCTGCCGGGATTAGAACCAGCGGCCACATGGGATCAAGGCAAGGACCTTAGCCACCAGGCCACGCCGCCAAGCCCTAAACTATTGTTTTTTAAAACAAGGTTTGTTTATTGATGGGTAGAGCAGCAGAGTGAGAGTGACATCAAGAATGAGAGTGACTGAGAGAGATATCTTCCAGAGAGATATTCTATCTGCTGCTTCATTCCCCAGATGATCACAATGGTTGGGGCAGGGCCATGCTAAAGCCAGGAGCCTGATACTCCAACCAAGAGTGCAGCGAATCAAGTGGGTCATTTTCCATTGCTTTCCCAGGTACTGGATGGGATCTGAAACAGCCAGGACACAAACTCAGGTATGAGAATTTAAGTCATCACAGGCATCCAAACACACCACGCCACAATGCTGGCACCTATTCTTTCTTAATCACTGTTGTAGTTTACAGATACTTAAAATGGCTGACTTTTCTTGCTATTCAGGAAATAACTGAAAAATGTAATGAAAGGAACGCTGAAAGATTCTTCCTTTACAATAGTAACGGGATGACACTGGTATAAACTATACAGGTTGGTTTTTTTGGGAGGAGGGAGGGATATACTTTAAGATTTTTGAAGTATAAAAGGTATAAATATAAATTTGTATAACTAGGGAAAAGGGAAAAGGTTGTGATCTGAATAAAGCAAAACATCATCAGGCCATTCTCACAGGTAATCAAACAGCAGACAGGTTACCCACCAACAGTCACAGACAAAATGCAACCTTTTAATGATATAAATACTTTGGTTAAGTGTTAAACAGATGAAAATGATTCGAAGATACAAGTCATTCTGAAATAGTATGCCTGCTAACCTTCAGCTTTTAAATCAAAAACTCAACCAATGTGTTTTCCAATTCAAAAAGCAGGTAACTAAGGCAATTCCTCTACTACAAAGCTTTTAAAACTAGTATTTGAAGAATCTTTTATGTTTTGTTTTGTTTTGTTTTTTTCTATAGTGTTTGTAATGCAACTTTTCCAGCTTACCATTTGTCTGCAATGGTTCTGCCAGCACCTATCAATCTTTTTTAGAAAAAGAACACTATCCAAGGAATCCATAAGATACATGTTAAGGATATTTTAAAGTGTTCAGTACAAGTAATATATATATATTATACATATATAAACTAAAATCTTATACTTGTCTTAAATATAAAATATCCTATATACTGAATAAAGCTAAATAGCAACTGAACAAAATGCTATTTTTCTTACACTGCAAAAAAGTCATATCCCACTAAAAAGCACCTTTAAATAGTTTTAGGCATACTTGAGTATCATGTATTGAGTTCACAATTTTCCTTTGAAAATTATCTTTCCTCAAAAGGATATTTTTTAGAATAAAAAAGTAGACCTAAAGACATTCTACTAAAACAAATTGCACATGTAGATCTGGATTCTAAAGCTAACATTCAAAAGTTGTTTCTTAGAAACGCAAAGAACAAAAATAACAAATATATAAAGCATGGGCATTCTACTTCATTCTGGGTACAACAGTACAGGATAGAGAGGAAAAAGAAAATTTTTGTTTTTTAAAAGGATATTCTCTGAATTGATGAATTTGTGCTTTGATGTGATCTTCACAAATTTGTCTCAGCTGTTTGTACAAGTTTGCAGAAATCTTGTAAGAACAGAGATTTTCTACAGCCTGAAATATTAAACACAAGAAAACAGAAGATGTCAATTGTTTTTCGTCAAATTCCTATTGTTATGATATTTCTGCACACCAGCATAGTAAGGTTACTTAGCCATTTAACACACGATTAAAAAAACAACAGAATACATCTATGTGGGTGTATTAACTTTAAACTCCATTTTTAGATTAGAAGATATCTTATCAATATTACATGTTAATTACAACTACATTAAAATCATACTTTCTTGAATTTTCCTGAATAGAACAAAGCAGATATTACTGCTAGACATTTTATACTGAGTATGACAGAATATCAAGGAATTTCAACCACCTTTTAGACTACATAGAGGTTTTAAAATGTGTACATTATGACAGAAATGACTGTATTTCTTTCTTCTTTCTAATATCTGAGTTGGTTTTCCTTTACACTCAAATCCCAAAAGGACAAGTTAGATTTCAGTGAGTTTTCAGAGTTTTTATAAAGACTTTCAAATTTTTAAAAAAGGTTTATTTATTTTTATTGGAAAGTCAGATATACAGAAAGGAAGAGAGACGGAGAAAGAACTTCGGTCTGCTGGTTCACTCCTCAAGTGGCTGCAATGGCCGCAGCTAAGCCTATGCGAAGCCAGGAACCTGGACATTCTTCCAGGTTTCCCACATGTGTGCAGAGTTCCAAGGCTTTGGGGCATCCTCAACCGCCCTCCCAGGCCACAAGCAGGGAGCTGGACGGGAAGCAGGGCCACCAGGACCAGAAGCGGTGCCCATATGGAATCTTGGTATGTGCGAGGCAAGGACTTTAGCTGCTAGGCTACCGTGCAGGGTCTAAGATTTTAAATTTAAGACAGGCATGGTAAAACAATTTTGGTGAACCCTGATACAATCTACTTTTCCAAGTGATAAGGACTTTTATTTAACACTAGGATTTCTTTCTCACAACAGAAGGCAAAGATTCTTTTAAAACGGACTGACGGGAATGAGAAGGCAGTCAAGTTCTGTTGTTGGAGTGGAATTTTATGAATATGTAGTTAAATATTGCATTCAATATTGAATATGCAGGCCCACTATATAAAACTTAAAAGAAAGACCCAGGGCTCGGCAGCATGGCCTGGTGGCTAAGGTCCTCGCCTTGATCCCATGTGGCCGCTGGTTCTAATCCCGGCAGCTCCACTTCCTCTCTGTCTCTCCTCCTCTCAGTATATCTGACTTTGTAATAAAAATTAAAAAAAAAAAAAAAAAAAGGACCCACACTGTTGGAGGGAAGTTGCCACACCTCATTAGGAAACAGCTAAGCCAGCGAGATGCATCATCTATGACGCAACAAGGATGAATCTCCTCCAACCATTTGCCTGAGAACTTAGGGCTTATGTCACAAATGCCTTCAGGTGTATTTATTTTCTGTGTCTCTGAGGCCACATTGTTCTTCTGTAGAATGTTCCCTTTCTTTCTTTAGCGTTCTTCTCATAGCATCTAGATGTTTCTTTTGAATGACTCATTTTTTTCAGCATTTCTCACTTTCTTGCTTATACTATGACTTAATGCATACTTCATCTTCATATTTCCCAGCTCCAGTATTTCTTCAAGTCCTATTTATCCCATCTGCTTCAGCTGTGTTTCCCTTTCTTCATAAACCAGTTCTCAACATAGTTATTTATTATGTGTGTTCTCTTACTATCCAACTAGGTCCCACTTTTTCAGTGAGGTAAGAGCTTCAGTGATCAGTGACTCACAAGGAATGCAAGGCAATTATCACACACTGACTTGTCATTAAGTCAATACTATTTCTTTTCTTTGGGTATATGCTGTCTCCCTAACTCCTTAATGACAGAAAGAAAGCTGGCGATCATGTACCTGCAAGTTCTCTAATACTTTTGGGGTTCTGAACCAGGTTAATGTTATATACTGGCACCAGGGCCTAGTAGTTGAAGCCTCTGCCTGTGGTGCATCCTATATGGACACAGGTTCACGTGCTGCCTATTTCACTTCCAACCCAGCTCCTTGTTAATGTGCCTGGGAAAGAAGCAGAAAATGGCCCAAGTCCTTGGGCCACATACCCATGTGGGAAACCCGGAAGAAACTCCAGGCTTTGGACCAGCCTAGCTTCAGCTGTTGCAGCCATGTGAGGAGTGAAACAGTGGATGGAAGATCTCTTTCTCTTGGTCTCTTTTTCTCTCTAAATCAGCCTTCCAAACAAAAATAAATAAATCTTTTTGTCAAAAAACTGAACATATCTATCACAATTAGCAATGTGTCCTGCAAAATGCAGGGACTTACAGAACAAGGATAAAACTGGCTAGTTTTCCAGCCACAGTGTTCTGGGTGCTAACATGGCAATAAGCAGACAGCTGATACCCTGATCAGTCCTTAGTTAGTCCAAGTCCGGAAAGCCTTCATGGACAAAGTCCCAAAGATCCATAGGGAAATGGATCAAGAGCTAAGTGGAAAAATAAGAAGGAACCAACTGGGCTTTATGTGCATACAGCTTCACCTGTGTTTAGTTGCAGGCTGGCTTCAAAGTTCAAGAAGAAAAACCAGGAAAGGCAGGAGCAATTTAAAGTGAGTTTTAAAGGCCAATTTGGAAAGGAACACAGTTCAATTTAGCCTCAACTACTTTCTTAATATTGAGACAAGATTTAATAATTTTCCTTCCTCAGCAGCTGTTCATCAAACTTTCACATTGTATTGTGAAGAAATCCCTTAACAAGTATAAACAAGAGTCTGGTGTTGTAGCCTAGAGGCTAAAGTCCTCATGACACATGCACTGGCATCGCAAATGGGCACCAGTTCTAATTCCAGCAGCCCCGCTTCCCATTCAGCTCCCTGCTTGTGGCCTGGGAGGGTAGGACGGCCCAAAGCCTTGGGACCCTGCACTCACTTGGGAGACCTGGAAGAAGGTCCAGGCTCTTGGCTTCGCATGAGCTTAGCTCTTGCTGTTAGAAGATCTTCCTCTCTGTATTTCTAACTTTCCAATAAAAATTAATAAATCTTTAAAAAATGTATTAACAAATGTGTAGTGCATGGTCTGGTATTATATGTTAAAAGGGGAAAAACGAATGACAACATATAGAGTTGTTCTTACATACATGAAAAATCTCTGGAAAGAAACCCCTCACAGTTAATATTTGCTTAGAGGGGGAACTGGGGCATGGCCAGGTTGCAAGTATTTTTCTTTACATGTTCTCTAACACACAAATATATGCATAATACGTTATAGTCTTTGAATCAGATGACTATATTAAGTATTCAAGAAACTTAAATTCATGGTTCCCCTAATAAAAGCTTTTTTTATCTTACCCACTGCTCTACCTCTTTACATGGTATTCAAAGTTCACTAACAACTTTTTACATCTGATTATAATATTCCACATACCCTACAGCCTAAGCACTTGGCTTCCCTCTCTTTTGCTAGGACTGTTTGGACCAGTCATGTGCAGCTAAGACAATGACTTCCAAAATGTTTGAGCCCAAGCTGAAGTGTAGAATATTATTTTATGTCACAATCCATTGCACATAAAATAAATGTATTACCATGTATGATGTATTCTGATAATTTCTTTTAGTTTTTGAAAAGCATTGGTCAGAAATGACCAGTTTCATAAATCTACTAGAACATAAGCACCTCAGGAGCCAAGACTAAGTGATATCTATATCTACAAAGTGCCTGTCAAACTCAGTGCACAGCAAGGAATAAGTATCTGCTAAGAACTCTGCACCCTGTCAGATACGGGGATAAAAGGAATAGAAACTGTTACATCACTACTTCAGAGTATGAGATAAGCTTTATCTTATTCCAGTTCTATAAACATCCTTATGAAAATATTTTATATTTCATTAAATAAAACACTCTGGAAATCACTATAATTATTACTAACACCCTCTTGATTCACAGGCACCTATTAAACAGATTCTAAAAAGTTTTACAATTCATTTAAATAAAACTGTTTTTAACCAAAAAACTAAATCACTGTATAATGACTTAAAGATTTGTACTCTCAATTATCAACTGTAAATACACGGCCTCAAAATTGTTGAAGCCATAAGCCATGTACCTTTTATTCCTTCTAACCCCAATGCTCTCCTCCAATACGATTGAAATTCGTAATTTTACATTTTAAAAACCGCAGTCTGAGCACTAATAATTCAGCCAAAAGGGAGAAATAATTAACATATAACACACTAAGCTTGAAACATCAACAGGATGACAACAGGCAAACTGACACAGAATCCAATAGCTATTCTTCAATATTATAAGACTAACTGCTCTCCTATAACCACTAATTGCTTAAACAACTACATTTTACAATGGATAGTGAGATGGATGAACTGGTTGTTTCACCCTGCAGTCATTTATTCTACACATGAATTATTAACAGAAAATGTCATCATTTAAGTCTATTTCATAAAAAGCCAGAGTTTCCATTATGAATGATAAACTCACCAACACCAGAATTTCAACCGTAAGACATCTTATTGTGAAAACAGCCCATATTTTGAAAAACGGCTACAGAGGAACACTGATTCCTAGAGTTTTATTTTTTTCAGTCTCACTCATGGTGTCACTAAAGTCTATTTTGAATATACTCTACTCATCAGCAAGCTGTTCTAGTCCAGGGTGAATTTAGAATTTGGAAACATGGGGCAATGGGGATACAGATCTTAAGACACTGCTTGGGACACCTGTCGCCCAATTCTACTCTCCAGTCTAGCTTCCTGTTAATGCAACTCTGTTGAGGCTCCGTGCTGGTGGTCTAAGTAGTTGGTCCCAGCCACCCATGTGGGAAACCTATAGAGTTCCAGACTCCTGGCTTTGGCCTGGTCCAGCATTTGAGGAGTAAACTAATAGAAGACACATCTACTTTCCTTCCTACCTCAAGTAGTTACTACAAATCTGTAAGAATTTAAAAGCACATGGTATTTGGGTCCTAAAATCAAATACAATTTTAAAATAGGTTTCTGTTTTTAAAAATATTTATTTGAAAAGCAACGTGATAGAAGGGACAGATGATCTTCCAACTGCTGGTTCAGTCCCCAAACAGCATCAATAGGTCTGAGCAAGGCCAAAGCCAGCAGCCAAGAGCTCTGTTTCCCACATGAGTGCAAATGGCCCAAATACTTGAGCCATCATCTGCTGCCTTCCCAGGTGCATGAGCAGAAAGCTGGATCAGAAGCAGGAACAGGAGTGTCTCAAATCAGTGCCCTGATAGGAGATGCTGCTGTTGCAGGTGGTGGCTTAACTGGCTGTCACAGTACTAGCCTCAGGGTTTCTTTTTGTAAAAGTTCATATATGTATTAGTATTGAAGATATCAATATTTAGCAGGGGCTTTAAGTAATGTTTTTACAAAATTTACTTACAACTAAATAACCCAGAGACGTATTAGTGTATCCATTTGGCAAATGAGGAAACTAAGGTTTTAGAGATAAAATTTCCTCAAGTTATATGATTGTCAAATCTCTAATCTAGGCAGGCCTATCAACTTAAAGGTTAATGCATTTAATCACAGTCCCACTGTAGTGGTCATCTTAGTCATCTAATCATAGTGATATCACAGTGGTCAATCATAAACAAAAATCTCAAATCAGATCATCAACTACCGTCACTCTTACAGGATTTTAACATTGTCCAACAAAGATAATCTTAAAATCCACATACAATTCTCATTTACAATTAACGATAAAAAGGAAATGTTAAAAAATGTTTATCGCAAATATACCAGTACAGTATTCTTATCTGGAAATTAGACGCTTAATGGCGTGGCAGCACTGCGGTATAGTACATTAAACCTCCATCCACAGTGCTGGCATCCCATATGGGCACTGGTTCAAATCCCACTTGCTCCACTTGCCACAAAGCCCCCTGATAATATGCCTGGGAAAGCAGCAAGGGATGGCCCAACCACTTGGGTTCCTGCACCTACGTGGGACACATAAGAAGCTCCAGATTCTTGGCATCAAATGGGTCCAGCTCTGGCCATGTGGCCACTGGAGAGTGAACCAATGGATGGACTATCTCTCTCCTTTTCTCTCTGTAAATCTTAAAAAACAACAACAACAACAACAAAAAAACCTTAGGAAACACCTGAAATTCTTACTTGGGACTTCCATATTTAAGCTTTATTTTTAAAAAAAGATTTTATTGAAAAGCTGAGCCAGAGAGGGGGAGAGAGAGAGAAGCAGAGACACAGATATTCCATCTGTTGGTTCATTCACCTAATGGCTGCAGTGACTGGGGCTGGTTAAACCAAAGCTAGGAACAGGAGTTTTCCAGGTCTCTCATACTGAGACCAAGAGCCCAAGGACTTGGGCCATCCTTTGCTGCTTTCCCAGGCACATCAGCATGGGAAGTGGAGCAACTGGAACTTGAACCAGTGCCCACATGGGATGCCGGTATCCCAGGCGGCAGCTTAACCCAGTAATGCCACATGCCAGTCCCCCATACTTAAACTTCAAGGGAAATTGGCTTTTCAAACACAGAAATATTTTAAATAGATACATGCCAACAACTGTTCATGTCAGGGAGACGGAATGGGGTAGGAATTCAGAGAACTTTTGTTTTTAAAACTATACTATTTCTGGGCCCGGCGCCATGGCCTAGCAGCAAAAGTCCTTGCCTTGAACACACCGGGATCCCATATGGGCGCCAGTTCTAATCCCAGCTGCTCCACTTCCCACCCAGCTCCCTGCTTGTGGCCTGGGAAAGCAGTCGAGGATGGCCGAAGGCCTTGGGACCCTGCACCTGCATGGGAGACCCGGAGGAGCTCCTGGCTCCTGGCTTCGGATCGGCATTGCACCAGTCATTGCAGTCACTTGGGAGTGAATCATTGGACGGAAGATCTTCCTCTCTGTATGTCTGGCTTTGTAATAAATAATAAATAAATCTTTTAAAAAAACCTGTACTATTTCAATTTACTATACTGTTTCAATTTACTATACTATTTCAATTTTGAAAGCATATTTAACAACTAAAGTCTGAATAATACAAAATAATTTTACCCTCTTTGGAACTTGAACATCTCAAAAACAATCTTTTTGAGGTTAATGCTAAGGAACACTTATAAAATTAAGAAAACCTTAAGAGAGTTAGAAACCAACGCTTTTGAATTTATTATAGCAGAAGTGAAGTCCCATTAAAAAGGTAGACAATTACATTTTAACATAATTTTAGCTTAAAGATTTAAGTCAAAGATATGCAACTGAACAATAGCAAATTAAGACTTCTAAGGCACAAGCAAGCAAAATCACAAAAATGATTAGCTATAAGTTCATAAAATAATAATATTTTTATTAAGTTAAATAATAAGCTATAAGTTCATAAAATCTAAAGAACAGAGAATCAATGTATCATTTAAAATATTTTCAAATCAAAAGCTCTAGAAAAATACTCAAGGAAAAAATAAATAGGGTTAATATCTACAATCAACATTGGTTATAAATATGCAATGATTCCATAAAATAACACATCACTGAAATTAAATATGCTGTATACCAGCACACCCAATGAAAACTTTTTCCTAAAGCAAGGTAATTTCATCGCTTCCAACACTGCATTACCAGGTATTTGAAGTGGTGTGGTGTATTAGTGAGGCAGCAGAGCAGTGAAGGTATACTGCACCAGGAACTGAGCACCACAGCTTGAATCTTCTTGTTATGCCAACAAACAACCCTGGGCGGGATATTCAACTTCTAATTTTTATTATAAATAATATGGGAATAATAACTACTACCACATCTATTTTAGAGAGAAGTTCTGAAATGCTTCAATGAAAAAATATGACAAGCCTGTAACACACACTCCACAAAGATACTGGCTGACATGCTGTCTGAAGACCTTTCCAGCTATTTTATAATTCTTCTACCACTGTGGAATTCCAATAGCCATAGATGTAACACACACAAGAGCCAAATAAGGCAGCCTTATCCCTAAATAATAACTTACTACTTCTACTACCAGCTGACATTTACTTAGCAGTACAACATATACAATACTACATAACATTATTACTGTAGTTGAGTATTATTTGGGTTTTTATATACTAACTCACTTAATTTTTTTTAAAGATGTATTTATTCTCATTGGAAAGGCAGATACACAGAGAGAAGTAAATACAAAGAGAAAGATCTTCTATCTGCTGGCTCATCCCCCAAGCAGCCGCCCATATAGAATCCTGTGCGTGCAAAGCAAGGACTTTAGCCACCAGGCTACCGCATCGGGTCCTAACTCAATTTTAACAGCAACAGAACCAGAATGAGAAAGCCTGACTAGTGATAATTTCATCTTCTACAATAATGCTTCAAAAAGTTCACAGAGGCCTCGGTGCTGTGGCCTAGCAGCAGAAGTCCTTGCCTTGAACGCGCCAGGATCCCATATAGGCGCCAGTTCTAACCCCAGCGGCTCCACTTCCCATCCAGTTCCCTGCTTGTGGCCTGGGAAAGCAGTCAAGGATGCCCCAAAGCATTGGGACCTTGCACCCACATGGGAGACCTCTAGGAAGTTTCTGGCTCCTGGCTTCAAACAGGCACAGCATCGGCCATTGTACTCACTTGGGGAGTGAATCATCGGATTGAAGAATTTCCTCTCTGACTCTCCTCCTCTCTGTATATCTGACTTTGCCATAAAAATAAATCAATCATTAAAAAAATCATAGAAAATAGGAGTAAGTGACCAAGTATTATGGTCTAGGCCTCCACTCGGGATGCATGCATCCCACATAGAAGTATTTGGTTTAAGTCTTGGCTGCTTCATTTCCCATCATGTTTCCTGCTGACGCCTCTAGGAAGAAAAAAAATGACAGTTCAAGTATTTGAATTCCCTGCCACTCATGTGACAGAGCTGGACTGAGTTTCAGACTCTTAGCTTCAGTTTGTGGGAAAATTGTGTTTTGAGAAAATTACATAGGCATTTCAAAAATTTTTTTGCACAAAAATAGACTTCCTTTTATTTTCATTTTCCATCAACTTTGGAAGTACCTTCATATTTATATAGCATAGTGCTTCTTCAAAGTGTTTTTTTTTACAAATGTATTTGATTTTTACAAGCAGTGTGATATAAAAAAGGCAGGTATTCCTTCTTTTGCATTATATAGAAGAAAATAAAGCTGACAGGGGTTAACAGCACCGTGCTCAAGATCACAAGGGCAACAGCAGTGAAAACCAGATCTCAAAAGTTTTTTCTCTAACTCCTCTTCCACTATTTACCCTACTAACCCTCCAAGTAACATGTGAAAATTACAAATACAAATAATAAACTAGCGTACTTTTTTACATGGCACTCATTAATGCAAAAACTTAAGCAACTGCATCGAGAAGTATTTTTTAATACCAAACTGCTGATACTATATAAATGAAAGTAACTTCTTCAACTAGCTGTGTGCATCAAAAATCTCAGGGTAGCAAGATGGATAAAGTTAAACATTTCAAATTTAAAGACTCATTTGTACGCAAAAACACCCAAATTTGAACCTCACACTATGTTGCTAGGCTACAGTCTACTGCCTCTTTCTGGGCTAAGGTGTGTTTTGTAGCTCAGGGGGAAAAAACAAACAAAAAGAGCAAATAAAAAAGGCAAATGTTATTAACAAAGATGTACAATAAAGACTGTGACGAGTATCTGCATGTCCTGAGGCTTTTCCCAACAGTAACATAACTAAGCAAGAACTATCACAAAAGAATAACATAGATGAGAGAAATAACTTTGGCACCTATGCCATACAGGATTCCATTATAGGGAAAACTTTAATTATGCCAGCATGTACCAAACTGAAATTTAATTGGAAAAGTCCAGATCACACTGGTATAAGTTCAATTTATACCAGTCAAACTGTAAGGCGGGCTTATACCCATGATTGTACTGTTTACTACACCATGTGGTCTGATTATAAAACGAAGTGCATCAACTAGCAAGGAAATGTAATTAGAAGAAGGGCAGAAATCTAGTTGAGGCCATATTTGAGAAAGTAAAAATACATCTCACCTCAATTTATGTTAATGATATCTAGTTATCAAATACATACATACCTGGTAGAGTTCTTCTAAATTGTACTTGATTGAAGTGCTATTTTGAATAGCTTCCACTGCTTCTTTCAGTTTCTGCCAAGTTTCATCTGTATAGTTTTCTGGCAATTTAGGCTTATCTAGATGATACATAAAAGGCTAGCATTAGATAACAGAGAATATAGTACCCAAAGGTCTATAAAATACAATGGCATGACCGTTTTTAAAGTAAATTGCAACATTGATAGCTCCTTTTAAAAGATTTATTTTAATTTGAAAGGCAGATTTACTATGAGAAGGAAAGACAGAGGGACATCTTCCACCCAATAGTCCACTCCCTAAATGGTCGATCCAAACCCAGGAGCTTCTTTCGAGTCTCCCACACGGGTGCAGGGTCCTAAGGCTTTGGGCCGTCCTCGACTGTTTTCCCAGGCCATAAACGGGGAGCTGGATGGAAAGTAGAACAAGCAGGACTAGAACCAGCACCCATGTGGGATGCTGGCACTGAAAGGTGAAGAACTAGCCTGTTGAGCCACTATGCTGACCAAACTGAAAGTGAGGCTTTTTTCTGCTACTGAATGTACTGCTTCAAAATATAAAAATTCAGGAATCACATAAAAAAACAATCCTGTTCTGACTTCATCACGTATAATATATAAGCGGATATGAATCTTGTATCTGAGATTTGAAATACTGATTGTCCACAGTGTGCTAGGTATCTTAGGAACTTCTTAACTGTCCTAACAATGCCCTGGGCAAAGTATCAAAACTGAGGAAATGAGGCTAGAAATCTTTTGGTAAGTCTGTCCAAGGTCACTGTGAACTAGTAAATGGCATGGCTGGTTTTCTAATCCTGGCCTTCATGACCCCCCAATTTATCCAGAATCGACAGAAGGAAGAAAAACATTTAAACTCAGGTTCTGAACTACATTTATGAGTAGAAGGACATTCAAAAGAAATCCAAACATCTAAATTACTCCAGAACTTATACAGGATTTTAGAAAGGAAATAAACATTTAAATGTAGGCTTTACACTTCACTGGCAATTAATAAGTGAAAAACATACTTAGAGCACGCAAATATCTTAATAATGTGCTTTTGTTTTAGCAAGACGAGAAAAACAAAATCATTTTGCAAAACCCATTAGAATCACAGCTCACTTTTCAAAAAAAAAAATCTTGGCTATTAAGTCAATATAAATTTAAGGGAAATAATACATACATCAGTTAGAATTCACATTCAGTTTGGAAAGCAGAATGCTCTACTCTTAGAACAGAGCACTCATGAGCCTGGGCATGGGAGGGAAATCATATTTTTAAAAAGGGTTAAAAATAAACACTACCATAACCCTCTGCCTGAAAGAAAATCGAACATATTTTTTATTTCTACACTAATGTGACAATAAAAACACTTAACATTTATATTTCACAATGCTAATATTAAGCCTCAAGGCACTTATCTGGTAAACATCACTTAAATTCATTCATTTACTTCTCCATTTAACAAGCATTTCTGCATCTATTACCTGCCAGTTAAAGGTGTTGGAAAAGTGAGTCAGAAAAACAGTAACACATCCAACAGACAAAAATTAATTCAGCAGAAATATATTTGTAAATTTTGCTACTTTTCTATTAGCATCAATTCATTCAAAACACTTTCAATCACCTATCTCAAAGACAATATGGACAAATTTCCCCAAAAGTCTCAGGTCAATAGTTTACAACCCATCTTAATGATACAAAGACAGAGGCAGTGATTGCTCCTCTCTGTAATGCGTGGTACACAGTCCCAACTTCCGTTTATATCCACTATTTTCCACTTCCAAAACCATACCTTTGGTTAGCAAAGTAGAAATCAAATATTTTCTTTAAAAATTGCTTCCCCAATGACTTTCATGAATATAGTATTCAACCTTCTAAGTCTCATTCGAGCATGAGAAGACCACTAGTGCTACCTGCATTTCTAGGGAGTGGATGATGTGGCCTACCAAAGCATAAACATAAAAATCCCGGCAGAGCCATGGCTCACAATGCACCTGAAATAAACCTCTTTAGAACATAAATTTCTCACCTGTAAAATCCGGATCAATCATACTGTAGATTGCCAACTTTATAAGGGACAACAGATTAAATACAGTAGGTTGAGCAAACCTCAATACACTGCACAGAAACACCGGGTGTTTGCTCCTAACCACCCCCGGCAAATGAACCCTCCACCAAAAAAGGCCCTCCCCTCCACCTCACTGATTACGCACAAAACATTAGGCCACCTCAATAGTCTTTAATATATTAACATAAAGAGCACGTGATCGCTCAAGTGTCAAATCCTTACTAAGTGATTATGGATTTCGGCTTTGGTTACCTTTAAAGTTCTTGATCACTAACTTCTTAGCAGAGCCAGGCTTGCTGTTAGCAAAGCTAGAGACGGCGGCAGATGATTTGGCTAGGCCGTTTGCGTGATGCACCGAAGCCACAGTAGAGATTAATATACTCTTATTTTTAAGTTGCTGCTGCTGGGATGTTGCAGCAGTTGGTGAAGATGAGGAGGAAGAGGAGGAAGATTCCTCAGCCATCTTCGCATCAAACCCTACAAACTCCAGGGTGTCTTCAAACCGCAGCTTCTTCTGTACCTGTACGTGGCTGGAAGTAGCCACGGAAACACCCAGGCAGAAGGACGAGGTTGAAGGGGATGCCGAATCCCTGGGTGGCAAAGGAGGAGTGGAAGAGGTGGAAGAGGTGGAATCAAAGTCTTCTCTCTCGTTACTACTGTTACTGCCGCTGCTGCTGCTGCTGTTTAACTTTCTCTTCTTGGCAGAGGTGGGCGGAGTGGTGCTGGTATTACCATCAGTGGCAGATCTGACCTCCTGAGCAGCAGCAGCAGCTGAGGGATTGGGGGAAGAAAAACCTGTTGGAAACATGAAAATAGCGGGGTCAACAGGCAGAGGACCATCAAAATCCTACAGTTTATCTGCCTGGGTGCGTGTAGCAGAGAAGGTGGCAATGCTAGAGGGGGAAGGGAAGAAAGAAAAGAGGAGAAACACAGAGGACGAGAGGGAAAGTGAAGGGGGGGGCTACACCGGGGGAATGGGAGGGTTTGGGAAGGCGGATAGGCTGACACCAGGAGTGAGCAGAACGAGGGGGGAGCGTGAATGAGGAGGCAGACAGGTAAACCGTGCCGTCCCCCTCCCCTGCTTTTCGAGCTCTCTCCCCCCCGTTTCTGCAGGAGCGAGTCTGAGTCTCAAACTGTAGCTCCTCCTCCTTTTCTCCCTCTCGCTGGGAGGCAAGATGCTATGCTTGGGAGAGGGGGAGGGGGAGAGAGCGACCCGGGGCTTGTTATTGTCAATAGCACAAGGGGCTAAAGATGGCGCCACTTCCGGTCACGCGGCGCCGAAGGAGGGGCGGCGTCTGTCCCCGGAGTGGGGGGTTGGAGAGAAGCACTGCGGGCCGCCCGGGGGGGCTGGGGAGCCGGCGCACCGCAGAGCGGAGAGGCCGAAGCGCCCCAGACGCTCGCGCTGCTCTGCTTCGGCTCTCGCGCTCTCCTCCCTTCCCTGGCAGTACCTCCCTCCTCCGGCCCACCGGTAACTCTCATCCCTCCGTAACGGTCCCGCGGGAAGCTTTGCGCCGGAGCGCCCTTACCGGAAGTGACTGGGCAGACACTTTTCATAGCGCCCAGCTCCCGAAGCCCCCAGGTCCGCAGGACTCGAATGGGGGGGTGGGGGGAGGGAAAACGAGGGGGTGGGGGGGAACCTGGAAAGGGAGGAGGGGGCGGGCCTTCGAAACACCTTCGGGGCTTCTGATTGGCGCTTTAGGAACGCGAGGCGGACGCCCAAGGTGGGGGGGTGGCGGGAGAAGGAGCGGGAAGGATCCTGAAGGGGAGGGAAGCTGGTGACGGTGAGGGGCGGGGTGAGCTAGCTGGGAAAAAGGAGGAGGCGGAAGAGGAGGGGAGAGGGAGGGGACGCACGGAGTAAAAAGTAAGGGAAGGAGAGACCGAAACTTTTTTCAAAGAGATAAAGGAATTAGGAGGGGAGGCAAGACGGGAAAGGAGTGACCAGAAATGGAGGACAACATGAAGGCTTTTGCTGCAGAGGGCTATCTCAAGACAGACCAAAAGGAGCTTACATAAAAACGGAGATGTGATTCAGTGGAGCTATGAATTGTTAGACATCGCAGAACTAAAGTTGATTAGAGCCAGAATTTTGATACTTTTCTCAATAGTGTACTTGTATGTTCTTTTACTGCTCTCTGGTGCATTTTCTAAGATGGCTGGCAGAGCCAAAAGCGTACTCTAAAGAAAACAGCTAACCCCAAACCCAACATGATTCCTAGGCCCACCGGCTACCATCACTCCATCAGCTAGGAATTCGGTGATTTATAGACCATACAAAAAAAGAAATTAAATCCCACGGATGTTGGCAAGTCAGTGTTTTCTACCAACATATTCTATGAGTTGAAGCTTTCAATTAGATTACTGATTAAACAATAACAAAAAGTTTGGTTAAATTAGTAATAACAAACCTTATAACTTCCCTGACAGGAAGTTTTAACCCTAAAACATTCTTAAGGGGAGAAAACAATGAATTTGCCAACCTGTTGATCATTCTAACTGCAGAAATCTTCAATGAACATGTATCTAGAACTACCTATGGCAGACATTATGCCAGGGCGCTGCCCTTCAGAAGCCAGTGGAGGAAGATAGAAGAGTACTTTAAAAAGCTCATGGAAAAATGGAACTAAAAGTGTATTTGGACACATATTAAACAAAAATCCATGAATGGCTTTTCGTAGTATGCATTTTCCATAAACTTTTAAGTACCCTCCTAATTGAAATATTAATGTCTATAATAGTACTATAAGAAATGTACAAAGTGCTGTGGCATGAGGCAAAGCAAGAAGTTTGAGAGAAATCTGGGAAAGCCAGGAAGTTTCAGAGACATGATATCTATGCTGGGTCTTAAAATGGAAGCTGCCAGTAAGACAAGAGGGAGAGAGTGAACAGCATTCTGGGCCAGTACAGAGCACAAAGCAAGGAGTTGTGAAAGGGCCTGGTGTGTTTATACAAACATGGAAACTACAGGAACGCAGGAAAATAGGGTATCTGGCTGGCAGTAGGGAAGATGAGGCTCAAAGTACCTAGCACACCAACCCAGGAATTTTGTAATTTACTTGTAGGTTATGCTAGACGGCAGCAAATAAGCAAACTGTTTTGATAAGCAAGGCAGTGGCAGGATTGTGGGTGGGGTAAGAGCAGCTTGGGTGCTATGGCCTGATAGGTGAATTGGCACTCTGCAAATAAATCAACTTTCTAACTTTGCTTATTTAAACAGTCCCTTTCCCTTTTCTGGGTCTTGAAAAGTCATTGTAGATCCTCCTAAAAGAGTGCTTCTCTTGGGCATTATCAGCCAGTGTCTTTGTACTGTTCCAGAATAGTTGGCTAAAAACAAGGCTCTAAAAGAATTTAGGCCCCAGAACTTTGGAAGGGAGTCGAAAGCCTCAAATGGACAGATGGAAGCACTTTTTAAAATATATATACCATAGCATTATTGCTGCCCAAAATGAGCAAGTAAGTTTTTAATGTCAGGTAAAGAGTCATAAAACTAATGGGTTCAAGTCTTCAGTGTGTCACATTTCACACAATGCTGAGTTAAGTGTGTAAATGCAAAGTAGAAACTTACTGAATTGAATGTCTCTGAAGGCGAGTAAAATAATGCTGTGGTGTAAAGGACAAGGATATTCTTGTTTAGTCAATAAATTCTTTAGGGAAAGGCTAGGTATTCTAAAATGTTATGAATATTAGTGCTAAAAGGGAATGAATAAAAGAGAAAGCTGTTTTTCATGTAAACTTTTTTTAAGATTTATTTTTTTATATTGCAAAGTCAGATATACAGAGAGGAGCAAGACAGAATGGAAGATCATCCGTCTGATGATTCACTCGCTCCAAGCAACCACAGCAGCCGGTGCTGCGCCTATCCGAAGCCAGGAGCCAGGAGCCAGGAACTTCCTCCAGGTCTCCCAAGTGGGTGCAGGGTCCCAAGGCCCTGGGCCATCCTCAACTGCTTTCCCAGACCACAAGCAGGGAGCTAGATGGGAAACGGGGCTGCCAGGATTAGAACCAGTGCCCATATGGGATTCCGGCACATTCTAGGCAAGAACTTTAGGTACTAGGCTACTGCACTGGGCCCTCACACAAACTTATACTGAAACCTGTTGATATTCAACTACATTCTAATCATAATGGCTCCCCATCTCACAGAAGTATCAAAGCATTCCGTCTTCCAAGTTACATCTTAATTTTAACGGCACAGATCTTTTTCTTTTCTTTCTTAAATGATTAATAATAATATTCCTTTTGTCATTTTACAAACTCAATTTCCACCAAGTTAATCCTTGCATATGTAGCAATTCTAATATGGATATGTAATTTTAATAATATTTTTATATTGAGACAGACCATCATAGATTGTTACTTTGTGAGTTGAGAATTTTTTTTTCTCAATTTCAAAATGAGAAAAAAAAGATTTTTCTTTGTGAAATGTCATTTACATCCAGAATCAACTATTTGTGGCTAGCTCTAACATAAGTCTAAATTCTCTATACCCAAACACTGCAAAAAAATGTTCAATACATTCTCAACATTAAAATACATCTTTCAAGGTTGAACTCACTGGCCACAATAATAATGATGTATAATACAGGATCCCATACAATTATAGACATTATCAGACTAAGACAGATTGGGCATTTGATACATATTCCACATATAGATCTTTCATCTTGTGAGTTCAAGTCATACCTTAGAAACATTAATTAAATTTTACAATGCTGCCAGATGAGTATAGTTATTAGTGGCTTCTTTTACATCAGCCCTTTGAGTACTTAGCCCATTAGCTAACAGACTTTATTTGCTGTACCTGTGAACCATCTGGAAAGCAGATTTAAGGATTAAAAATTACAGACATGCCACTTTCGGGGAGTGGGAAACCAAACTGGCCCCAAACCACCTCTCCTTTCGGTGCTGTCAGGTGCTTAGTATGGAATTTCTGAGGCTGTTTGTAACCTTCCATTCACTTTATTGATGATTGTCATAGTTCCTTTGTCCCACCTTGCTTTTCTTTTTCTCACAAACAAGGCCACTTCAGGTCTCAGTGTATGGTTCCCAACTGAGACTGTGAAATACAATCGCCTTTGGAGGGTTTTTTTAAGTTTATCTAGAAGTGATAAAATCGCAGATACAATTCAGGAATAGAGTAGGCAGACATGGGTAAGGCAAGACATAGATGTTTCTACTTCTATTTTGTCTCTAGAGAGAAAGTGGGAGAGGGTGCCCCTCCCCTTTCCCTACCTTCTCCTGAGCCTGGGAGGGGCAGTGGTTATGTATCACCACCCTCCAGTCCCAGGTAAGGGGCAATAGTACATCCTGTGGAAGGGGTCCATGTGATTGACAAGTAAGTAGACTGTATTACTTAGAGAGATGTATGGCTTCCAGTTTCTAAGTCTAGGGGTGCTATCTGGCTGTCCCATTTTGTTCCCTTCTGAGACTTCTGACCCCCATTTTTAAGCATTACTGAAGGATGTAGTTTCCTGTTCTGTTGCTGCTTCCTGCTGATAGGGGTGATGGCCTTGCATGACCTGGATTGGGAAAGCTCTCTATCTCATCTAATGGATCCATCTCACAAGCCATATAAAATGTAGCTGTGCCAGTGGCTGTGTCCCCCATATCATCGTCACCACCCTGAGAAGTCACTGCCCTTTTTTGTCTTTTGGAGAGGCATCCCAGATCCTCCACTGGTTCACAGGAGCAGGCTGACCCATCACTGGTGCACACCTGGGCATGATCCCCCTCCCTGCGCAGCAGTCAGCAATGGGAGGTGGCACAACAAGCACCGTGTGCTCCGATGTCAAGGCGCACACGCCTGATCTCTGGTCCCTGAGATCCTGTTGCTTCCTGGATTGACATGATGTGAAGCCTGGGTTTCTTGGTGATGCCAAGGCCATCAGTGGAGATCCCCCTCTCAGGACCCCAGCCTCAGGTACCTAGGGAGGTTTTTTTAAAGCATTTTTGTTTAGATCCAAACTTGGTCCATTTCAGTCAGAATCTCTACAAGGAGGGCCTCAATTACCAGTATCTTTTATTTGGAAAGGCAGATTTACAGAGAGGAGAGAAAAATTAGAAATCTTCCAACTGTTGATTCATTTTCCAAATGGCCACAATGGCCAGAGCTGAGCTGATCTGAAGCCAGGAGCCAGGAGCCCCTTTCAGGTCTCCTACATGGGTGCAGGGTCCCAAGGCTTTAGATCGTCCCCTGCTACTTCCCCAGGCCACAAGCAGGAAGCTGCATGGGAAGTGGAGAAGCTGGGAATAGAACCACTGCCCATATGGAATCCTGGCACTTCCAGCAGAGGATTATCCAATTGTACCATCACATTAGCCCCCAATTATCAGTATTTTTTTTTAATTGGAAAGGCAAATTACAATGAAGGAAAGATCTTTCATCCATTGATTTACTCCCCAAGTGGCTACAATAGCCAGAACCAACCCTATCTTAAGCCAAGAGTCTGGAGCTTCTTCCAGGTCTCCCACTTGGGTGCAGGGTTCCAAGGTTTTGGGCCGTCCTCTACTGCTTTCCCAGGCCACAAGCAGGGAGCTGGAAGGGAAGTGGAGCAGCCAGGGACATGAACCGATACCCATATGGGATCCCGGTCTATGCAAGGTGAGTATTTAGCCACTGACCCATTGCGCCAGACCCAATTATCAGTGCTTTGCTTTTTTTTTTTAAGATTTATTCATTTTTTATTACAGCCAGATATACACAGAGAAGGAGAGACAGGAAGATCCTCCATCTGATGATTCACTCCCCAAGTGAGCCGCAACGGGCCGATGCACGCTGATCCGAAGCCGGGAACCTGGAACCTCCTCCTGGTCTCCCACGTGGGTGCAGTGTCCCAACACATTGGGCCGTCCCCAACTGCTTTCCCAGGCCACAAGAAGAGAGCTGAATGGGAAGTGGAGCTGCCGGGATTAGAACTGGCGCCCATATGGGATCCCGGGGCATTCAAGGCGAGGACTTTAGCCGCTAGGCCACGCCGCCGGGCCCTATCAGTGCTTTTCAGAAGCTCTTTGGGTGACTCTAATGCTTCCAAGGTTGAGAGACCATAGTTGTGGTAAAATGAGTGTGCCTTGTGATTTGAATGGGGCTCACAAGCTTTGTACTCATTTAGATAACACTTAGCCTTCTCTAGAAATGCCTCTTTCAAAAAAAAGTATTTTATTTCTATTTGAAAGGCAAAGATTCAGAGAGAAGGAGAGACAGAGAGAGAAAGAGAGATCTTCCAACCACTGCTTCACTCCCATGTGGGTGCAGGGTCCCAAGGACTTGTGTCTCCTCTAGAGCTTTCCCAGGCCACATGGAGGGAGCTGGATGGGAATTGGAGCATCTGGGACACAGACTGGTACCCATATGGGATCCTGGCTCATGCAAAGCGAGGATTTAGCCACTAGGCTATCGTACCAGGCCCCTGGTCCCTTTTTCAAATACAACTTAGCCATGAAGACTTAATTTTGAACTGTTTTTAAAATATTTGCTTATTGGGCCTGGCGGCGTGGCCTAGCAGCTAAAGTCCTCGCCTTGAACGCCCTGGGATCCCATATGGGCGCCAGTTCTAATCCCGGCAGCTCCACTTCCCATCCAGCTCCCTGCTTGTGGCCTGGGAAAGCAGTCGAGGACGGCCCAAAGCTTTGGGACCCTGCACCCTCGTGGGAGACCCGGAAGAGGTTCCAGGTTCCCGGCTTCGGATGGGCACGCATCAGCACCGGCTGTTGTGGCTCACTTGGGGAGTGAATCAGTGGACGGAAGATCTTCCTCTCTGTCTCTCCTCTCTGTATATCTGACTTTGTAATAAACTGAATAAATCTTTAAAAAAAATATTTACTTATTTTATTTGACAGGGGTGGGGAGGGAGGAAAGGAAGTAGGGGGAAGAGAGAGATGAAAGACAAGAGATTTCCATCCACTGATTCACTCCCCAAATGGACATAAAGGCCAAATCAAAGCTTGGATCTTCTGAATTTCCCACATGGGTACAAGGGCCCAAAGACTTGGGCTGTCTTCCTTTGCTTTTTCCTGGCATATCAGCAGAGAGCCAGATGGAAGCAGAGCAGCCGAAAATTGAACCAGCATCCATATGGGATGCCAGTTTGGCATTGCATGGCAGCTTCACTTGCTAAGCCACAGCAATGGTCCCAGTTTCTAACTTTTAAATTCAATGTCTCTTGGGATAAAAAGGTTAATTAAAAAAACTTAAGTGCCTGGAGGTAAAAAGGACTCAGAAAAAATACTGCAGTGCAAGGTATGGAGAGGTAAGTTTACCAACAAGGAAATATTTCTGAGAGTTCACTTTACTGCCCTTACAGTACTGCCCGGGGTTAATCTTCCTTTGTAAGGACAGCATGCATACAATTACTTGATCTGAATCAAAATGCTGAGAAGTGATAACGTGTACAATTAAATCAAGTTTTGACAGCTTATCTCTGTGGCCAAATTCACGTGAAAATAACATTTTTACAATTAAGCAAAGCAAACAACATATATTGGGAATGTAGGTTTAGAGCGATCTATAAATGCCCACTTTTTAAATTATTACTCTACTGAAGTTTCTATTACCAAGTCACCTACTTATCCTGAGTTTATTAAGTGGCCAGTATTCCCACAAACAGCATTCAGTTATTCATTCAACAAAAATGTATTGAGCAACTACTCTTGGCCAGACCAAGTGCTAGATGCTGTGAAGGAATATAGAACTAATACAAATTTCCATTTCTGTTTGATTTTTCAGTTTTGTAAAATGCTTTCACATACAATTATTTTATCCTCATAACCACACTGAGAAGTTACTTACCATCCCCATTTTACAAATGGGAAACAGGTTCAACAAAGGAGGTTAAAATTACCTGCCAAAGTCATAAAGCATAAGGACTTAAAGATTTATTTATTTTCATTGGAAAGGCAGATTCACAGAGAAGGAGAGACAAAGATCTTCCATCCACGGGTTCACCCCTCAAGTGGCCCCAACAGCCAGAGCTGAGCTGAAACAAAACCAGGAACCAGGAGCTTCTTCCAGGTGTCCCATGTGTGTGCAGGGTCCCAAGCCTTTGGGCAATCCTTCTCTGCTTTCCCAGGCCACAAGCAGTAAGCTGGATCAGTAATGGAACAGCCAGGACACAAACTGGTGCTGATATGGGATCCTGGTGCTTTAGGGGAGAGGATTGGCCAATTGAGGCATCATGCCAGGCCCACAAAGCATTAAGATTTAAACCTAACTCTTTTAAATTGAGACTTTTTAAATAGACTAGTTCATGACTAGTCTCTAGTCATGAAAGCTTCAAGTAAGACAAAGGCACTCGGAGACCAACTCATTAGATTAAAAAAAAAAAAGAGGAATAACAAAACAACATTTTTTTTTGGGGGGGGGGGCAGGATAAGCCACATTACAGTGCCCAGGGGGATTTTCAAGTTTGAATGCAGTCAGGCCATCACCAAACAGATAGGACAAACAAGCAAAGCTCATTTCTGGAGATAATGGCAATCTAGTTCTAGACAATCTGGACAATCAGTCCATTCTCTTACCGGACCCTCAGTGGTTGGTCTTCATGGAATGTAGCTCCTTCTCCTGGCCCAATCCAGGCAGACAGTGAACAAACCTTGCCCGAGAACCTGTTATGATCTGTTCAGTGGGTTCAGAGAATAATTGGCATAGTGCATGAGGCAAATGATTATAGCATAGAGTAATACCAGCTGCTATGGGAATACAGGAGAGACACCTGACCCAGCCTAAGAGAGTGAAGAGTAGAGTATGTGAATGTTGTCTGGTGGCTGAGGGAGCTGAAGAACTGTTTCCAGAAAAACAAATTCAATTGAAATCCCTGAGGGTGGGCCCAGCGCAAGGCCTAGCAGCTAAAGTCCTCACCTTGTACGCACCAGGATCCCATATGGGCGCCAGTTCTAATCCTGGCAGTCCCACTTCCCTTCCCTTCAAGCTCCCTGCTTGTGGCTTGGGAGAGCAGCCAAGGATGGCCCAAACCCTTGGGACCCTGCACCCATGTGGGAGACCTGGAAGAAGTTTCTGGCTGCTGGCTTCAGATTGGCGCAGCTCTGGCCCTTGTGGCCACCTGGGGAGTGAACCATTGGACGGAAGATTGTCCACTGATTCACTCCCCAAGTGACTGCAATGGCCGGTGCTGCACCAATCTGAAGCCAGGAGTATCTTCTGGATTTCCCATGCAGGTGCAGGTCTCAAGGCTTTGGGCCATCCTTGGCTGCTCTCCCAGGCTACAGCAGGGAGCTGGATGGGAAGTGCAGCAGCCAGGATACAAATGGGTACCCGCCAAGGCAAGGATTTAGCCACTGAGCCATTATGCTGGGCCCCTAATCTCAATACAGCAGTTCCTGGGGTGCATGCTGTTTGAGTTACGCCTACTAAAAACATTTCCAGCCTCTAGCCACTCCACTTCAGGAACTGTACTTAGAATTTTGGCTCATTCTTAGATGTATATAAGCTAAAAATCACAAAAGCATGGAGTGTGAAACAGGTGACTAAGACAAGGGTGAACTTGATAATATGACCACAACATTGGCAATACTACAATAATTCAGATCTAGATACTAGATTTTCTACCACTGCTTATTTATCCTATATATACAATGTCATAATACACTTAAATAGCAGAAAGTTGGACTTGTGACTGTTGCTAAAGGGCTGTACTATTATAATAACATGGGGGGAATATTTGAGGTGGGGCAGAATGGGGAGGAAGGAGAGGTGGGGGGAAATCCCTGTACCTGCAAAAAATATTATATGCATAGAAAATAATAATAGAAAAATTAGGGTTTGCCATACTACCAACTGTAGAACAAGCACAACCATTTGCTTGTTGTTTTTTAAATGTTTACTTTTTTTTTTTTTTTTTTTTTTTTGGACAGTCAGATCGACAGAGAGAAGGGGGGACGGAAAGAAAGATCTTCTATCTGCTGATTGACTCCTCAAGTGGCCACATCACCAGAGCTGAGCACATGTGAAGCCAGGAGCTAGGAACTTCTGAGTCTCCCACGCGGGTGCAGGGTCCCAAGGCTTTGGGCTGTCCTCAACTGCTTTCCCAGGCCACAAGCAGGGAGCTGGATTGGAAGTGGAGCAGCTGAGGCACAAACAGGTACTCATGTGATCCCAGCATGTACAAGATGAGGACTTTTGCCACTATGCTACTGCACTGGGCCCCATTTACTTGTTTTTGTAAATATAAAGTTTCGTTGGAACATTGTTGTACTTATTCCTATTTATTCATGAGTATATAGTATGTAGCTGATTTTGTGCTATACTAAGTTGTGACAGAGTATGAGGCTCACAGAGCCTATTTACTATCCAATGCTTTAAAAATTTGCTAATCCATTCATCACTTGAATACTAAATGATAGAAACAGATTTACAGAATACTTAGTTGTGGCCCCAAAGAGTGTTTCAAAATATGCTAAGAATTTTCTAAATCTGTGTAACATTTGATACAAAATTGAGAATGGCAAGAGAATTTTTGGTAGTTGACTGGCTAGCTGAATTGTGCCATAGTCACAAGACAACAGCATATAGCATTGAAACAGATGAACTGCAGCGCAGTAATTCTCAGTTCCAATGTTACATGAAAACAGCAAATCACTTAATAAAGCATAGGATTTTGTTATAACATTTTATACTAAGCTCAAAATTTTAAAAGCTTATAGATCTATAATATGGTAAAATTATGTAAGTATAGAAGGGAAATAATAAACGCAAGATCTAGATAAGGGATCACTCTGGAAAAAATACAGAAAGGGGGAGGGGTACTTAAGTAGATTCCAAAGTCCTGCCCTATGTAGAGGGCACCTATAAAGACTTACAGTATAAACTGTAAAAAAAAATTTGGGGCTCAGCATGATGGCTCAGTGGCTAAATCCTCACTCACCATCTGCCAAGATCCCATATGGGCACCAATTCATGTCCCAGCTGCTCCACTGCCCGTCCAGCTCCCTGCTAGTGGCCTGAGAAAGCAATAGAGTTGGCCCAAAGCCTTGGGACTCTGCACCTGTATTGGTACCCAGAAGAGTCTCCTGGCTCATGGCTTCAGATCGGCTCAGTTCCAGCCACTTGGAGAGTGAATCACACGACAAGATCTTTCTGTCTCTCATTCTGTCTGTGAATCTGAGCTGCCTTTCCAATAAAAAAAAATCTTTATAAGATTTAATTTATTTTTATTGGAAAGGCAGATTTACAGTGAAGGAGATATTAGGCAAATATTTAACCACTAGGCTATTGTACCAGGCCCCAAAAATGAGTATTAAAAAATTTTTTTAATTATAAAATTTTCACTGGAATTAGTAAACTGTAAAAAACTTTAAGACTTTGAGTGAGCAATAAACATACACTTATGATAACCTTGAAATAAATAGCATGCCACTCAAATATACATATATTTTTCCCTGTCCCATTCAGTATCCACTGACTCTGGTAAAAGTCCCAAGGCAAAGATACAGTCGGGAGTTTTCTTTCAGGCACCAAATCCTGATCCCAATGCCATTCAAATATTTGTAGAATTAAAACCTTGGGACTTGATGCCAGTGTTGTGGTATTGCCTGTTTTGTCTCTGCCTGTGACATCGTCATCCCATTCAGGGGCCAGTCACAGTCCAGGCTGCTCAGCTTCTGATCCAGCTCCCTGCTAAAGTGCCTGGAAGAGCAGTGAAAGATGGCCCAAGTGCCATGTGGTCCCTTCACCCACATGGGACACCTAGCTCCTGCCGTCAGCCTGGACTAGTCTTGGTGGGTGCAGCCATTTAGGGAGTTTATCAACTGGCAGATCTTTTTCTGTCTCTACTCTCTGTAACTGTGCCTTTCAAATAAATAGTCAACAAATCTTTTTTAAAAAGTAAACTTGGGACTTAAGGGATTAAGCCAAATTCAGGGTTTATGGATATTTATTATGCTCCACGAATTACACACATATTTTACTTAAATTACATGATAAAAAGTCTATCCTCTCTATATATCTGACTTTCCAATAAAACTAAAATAAGGTTTTAGACCTATAAAAAAGTCTAAAAGAGTTCAAAGAGAGCTATTGGTAATCTGTTTACGGTTAGAACTTGTCAGTTTGGAGAAACTGCTGACAGAAATGGCAAATGACAACTAGAATTGGTAATTAAATATACAGGGATTCCAATAATTCCATGGAAAATGGAATTAAAAGAAGTCTACTTTGATATGAAAATTTGTATGTTTGAAGTCTTCAAAAAGTTTCTGAAAATATATACCATGAAAAAAATAACTGCTCATGGAGTAATCACAGAAGCACTTCAAACAGATAAGGGAGGGACATGATCAGACCAACATTTAGTAATATTCAGGACTTAACAATTTGCAAAAATAGAGTGATATTTTCTTTCAGTCCCTGCTGTCCATCTAAGCCAATTTACCAAAAGTAACCCCAGAAACTGCTAATCAATAAGCTTTTTGGTTTTTTAAGAAAATTTATTTATATTTTTTAGAAAAGCAGGTTTAGGGCCTGGTGCAGTAGCGTAGCAGCTAAAGTCTTTGCCTTGGACATGCCAAGATCCCATATGGGCACCAGTTCTAATCCCAGCAGCTCCACTTCCCATCCAGCTCCCTGCTTGTGGCCTGGGAAAGCAGTCGAGGATGACCCAAAGCCTTGGGACCCTGCACCCACGTGGAAGACCTGGAAGAAGCTCCGGGCTCCTGGCTTCAGATTGGCTCAGCTCCAGCCATTGTAGGCACTGGCGGGGAGGGGGGGGGTTGGTGAACCAATGACAAAAGAGCTTTCTTTCTGTGTCTTTTTCTTTCTGTATATCTGACTTTCCAATAAAAGATACATATTTTTTGAAAAAGAAAGGCAGGTTTGTAGAGAGAAGGAGAGACAGAAAGATCTTCCATTTACTGATTTACTCCCCAAATGGCCACAATGGCCAGAGCTGAGCCAATCTGAAGCCAGGAGCCACAAACCCCTTCTGGGTCTCCCACATGGGTACACGGTCCCAAAGCTTTGGGCCATCCTCATCTGCTTTTCCAGGCCACAGGCAGGGAGCTAGATGGGAAGCGCAACTGCTGGGACTCGAACTGGCGCCCATATGGGATGCCAACATTCACAGTGAGAGGATTAGCCAATTGAGCCATCATAGTGGGCTTCAAGGAGGTTTCTCTATACATTTACTGCCATACAGAGTTATACCTTTAAAAAATGGATCATATGCTATACATTGAGCTGGAAGTGTACTTTCTGCTTAATTTTATACTGTGAACAACTTTTCCTTGTCAGTATACACAGATCTATCTCACTAGTTTTAATGGCAGTACACTTTACTGTATATGGAAATACATATTCCTAACACTGTAAAAAATATTATTACATTTTGTTACTTTTCCTTATTTTTGCCAGACTTACTGAATTTCTTTTGTTCTTCTTCCAATTATTAGTATTTTGGAAATATGACACACCATTTCTGTGCTATTGAATATCTTTCAGTTTTGTTTATTCATACATGATATATGAACACATTTCTTTTGCCAAGAGACAAAGAGTGTAGAAAGTGTAAGATAAAAGGTAAGTGCAGCTTGGTGTATCACATTTTGCACTTATATGCATATATACTTGTATACATACAAATAGGGAGCAATGGTTTTTTTAAACAAAAATGGTGTTATTTTTGTAAATATGCTTGCACAATTTTGCTTTTTCACTTAATATATATTAGAGATAATTTCATGGCTGCAGCCTATGTTTCAGATTAAAGCTGCTGTTTGTTCACATATCTTTGGACATTGGGCAACCTGCAGTTTGTGACTGCAGCTATGCTGCAATGAATATATCATAACAGATCTTTCTGTGCATATAAAAGTATTTTTGAGGATATATTAAAAGAAGTAAAATTGAGCCAAGGAGCAGGTATATTTAAATTTTGATAAAGTGCCATTTTAACTTTCAGAAATGTACATATTATTTGCCTTCTAAAGGAGCTGATTCTCCCACACCCTTATGAACAACAAACTTTATTAAGTTTTTGCTTAGATCTTACATGATTCCATTCTTCATTCAAAGAACACAGAGCACAGAAGTGTGCCTGTATGGGCTTGCACAGCTGGGTTTCTGGCTGGGGCGTGTCTGTAGGGCTGCCTCTGCTTCACATCACATACTCGCACCAGCTGACAGTTGCTGTTGATATACACCTACTCCTCTACTGTGTGCCTTAAAAAACAAAGTATGCTACAACCACTATCTGTGCCTTAAAAAAAAAAAAAGTGTGCTACAACCACTATCTCCTGATGCCAATTCTCTCTAGAAATTTATTTCTACCTTACCATTGTTTCTTTATTAATCAATTCATTATTTTAAATACTTTTTGCATTTCTTAAAAATATATTTATTGAAAGGCAGAGAGAGAGAAAGAGAGAATGGTCTCCCATTTGCAGCTTCACTCTCCCAATGGCTGCAACAGCTGTGGCTAGGCCAGGGGGAAGCCAGGAGCCAGGAGCTCCATGTCGGTGTCCCATGCGGTGGCAGGGTTCCAAGAGCTTGAGCCATTTCCCTCTGCCTTTCCACGCACATTAGCAGCGAATTGGTTTGGAAGCAGAGCAGTGTTCTGATATGGGATGCCAGTGTTAGACATGGTAGCTTAACCCTTGGCAGCAGTGCTGAGTTTACGAGTAATTCGTAGTGGCTGACTGTTCCTTAGACCTTCCCCTTGTTCCGTTTACTCACCGTCTTCATCCTGTGTGATCTCATCATCAGTCCTTTCCTCTGGTTCAGGTAGGTGTGACATCCTCTTTGAGAGCTGGGAAGAGACACAATTTCGCTTTACAGTAACTCTCTTCCTTATCTATATCATGTTATATAGATTTATCTGATCTGGTTTCTCAACCAGTTTTATTCTCTCTTATATGCCACCAAGAAAATCCTGAAAATTTGGATCACAACTTTCTCCGTTATACCTACCTTGCTGTTATGTTTCTTTTTCTTTATTTTTTAAATGTAAAGATAATTTCGATGAGAAAAACATTTGCTCAGACTAATATTTTAAACTAGAAGTCTTATAAACCCTTCTGTTACAAAAGCTTGGCTGCCACTGATTTAAATGCCAAAAAGGCCTGCCCTTAATTGTGTCCTCAAGCTATGTTGGCGGGTTCTCCAGCGCATGCCCTCACATGGCATCTAATCTAAGTCACTTGACTTTGCTCTGGTTTTCGTGGAATAGCCACTGCACTACCGCCTGGGTCCCGTCGGTGGTCGCCACTGTCCCTGGGCGTTTTTCTTTTTTTTTTTTTTTTCAGTTAACTATGATTTTCACAAGTTTCCCCATGTCGTTTAGGCAAATAGAGGCTGAAACTGTTAACATGTTCCTTCCTCGCGTCTGGGAACAATGAACCTTAATACAACAGTGAGAAGAATCAAAAAGTGTCTTAAAATGTGTCTTTGCATTGTGACGTAGCTCTAAACGACACCTGCTTTTGCTACATTCTTAAGAGACAGCTTCCCAATATTTGAGGCTCAACAGGGAAGTTTAGCTTACCTTGTCACGGCAGGATCAATGATTTGAAGGGTTCGTCTTTTTTTTAGGTTGGTTTCATCGAAAGCCCAACTTCTTACAACCCAGAGGGCCGGAGATTCCTGCAGAAAGCGCTGGTCCTGCAGTCCTTTTATAGGGCTAGGAGGCTGGACTTCCGGTATGTTGATTGGCTTTCAAAAATGATTGACAACAGCTCTAACCAATTGCTACAAGCAACAGCTCGTTTCAATAACGGTGGCTTGCTTGGGACAAAAAACCGGAAAAAGCAATAATGAAAGAAGATGTAATAGCGACACATCTCGCAAAGTGTGTGTTACTATGTTTTATAATATCACCTATAGTACATCGACAGAAAAGCCAAGGTTATTCGCTGTGAGACTGACACACTCCTAAACCAGCAGCTCGAAAGGTAGTCTCCCCACAAACTAAATCGCTGTGAAAGACTCGACTCTCTGCTAGGTCACTCTGAAAACGGTCCAGAGAGATTAGACGGATGGATGGTTCCTCAGTTGTGGGAGATGGGGGAGACAATGGAAGATGGGGCCCGTGTAGAGGGTAGAGGTTGGAGGGAGACAGTAGAGGATTCGCATAGCGAGGAGTCTTATTGTGGCCGCCCAAAGATGGAAACCTGGGCTCGCCAACTCAAGCGGTGCTGCATGAGCGCACCGCCACCTTATGTAGTAGCATACAGCTAGAGTAGATCACCTAGGTCACATTTTCTGTATGACTAGATTGCATCTTTCTTGGCCCTTGGTCTATTAACAGCAGGATTTTATTGAAGCTATAAATTTTTCCATAGTTATTAAATATGTGTGTACATATATTTCAATTTCTTATATTAAAAGTCAGATTTACAGGGCAATGTGCAGTCGCCTAGCGGCTAAAGTCCTCACCTTGTACGCACCAGGATCCCATATGGACACCAGTTCTAATCCAGGGAGCCCTGCTTCCCTTCCGGCTCCCTGTTTGTGGCCTGGGAAAGCAGTTGAGGATGGCCCAAAGCCTTGGGACCCTGAATCCACGTGGGAGACCTGGAGGAGGTTTTGGCTCCTGGCTTCAGATCGGCACAGCACCAGCTATTGCGGACACTTGGGGAGTGAATCATCGGACGGAAGATCTTCCTCTCTGTCTCTTCTCTCTGTGTATCTGACTTTCCAATAAAATTTTTTTAAAAATTTTTTTAAATGCCACATTTGGACCTGGTAGAGTGGGCTTGCAGCTAAAGTCCTTGCCTTGATGCGCCAGGATCCCATATGGGTGCAGGTTCTAATCCTGGCAGCCCCACTTCCCATCCAGCTTCCTGCCTGTGGCCTGGGAAGGCAGTTGAGGACGGCCCAATGCATTAGGACCCTGCACCCATGTGGGAGACCCGCAGAAAGTTCCTGGCCCCTGGCTTCATATCAACGCAACTCCAGCCATTGCATTCACTTGGGGAGTGAATTACTGGACGGAAAATCTTTCTCTCTGTCTCCTATTCTTAGTAATATCTGACTCTGCAATAAAAATAAATAAATCTGGGTCAAGCACTGTAGCCTGGCGGCTAAAGTCCTTGCCTTGAGCATGCACTGGGATTTCATATGCCCGCCAGTTCTAGTCCCGGCGGCTCCACTTCCCATCCAGCTCCCTGCTTGTGGCCTGGGAAAGCAGTCGAGAATGGCCCAAAGCTTTGGGACCCTACACCTGCGTGGGAGACCCATATGAAGCTCCTGGCTCCTGGCTTTGGGTCGGCGCAGCACCGGCTGTTGCACTCACTTGGGGAGTGAATCATCAGACAGAAGATCTTCCTCTCTGTTTCTCCTCCTCTCTGTATATCTGACTTTGCAATAGAAATAAATAAATCTTGGGCCCAGCGGTGTGGCCTAGCAGCTAAAGTCCTTGCCTTGTACGCCCCGGGATCCCATATGGACACCAGTTCTAATCCCGGCAGCTCCACTTCCCATCCAGCTCCCTGCTTGTGGCCTGGGAAAGCAGTCGAGGATGGCCCAATGCATTGGGACACTGCACCCGTGTGGGAGACCCGGAAGAGGTTCCTGGTTCCCGGCTTCGGATCGGCGCAGCACCGGCCATTGCGGCTCACTTGGGGAGTGAATCATCGGACGGAAGATCTTCCTCTCTGTCTCTCCTCTCTGTATATCTGACTTTGTAATAAAATAAATAAATCTTTAAAAATAAATAAATAAATAAAACTTTAAAACAAGCAAACAAATAAATAAATCTTTTTTTTTTTCTAAGTCAGATTTACGAAGAGAAGAGAGAAAAAGATCTTCCATCTGCTGGTTCACTCCCCAAGTAGCCGAAACAGCCAGAGTTGAGCTGATCTTAAGCCGGGAGCCAGGAGCTTCCTCTGGGTCTCCCATGTGGGTGCAGGACCCAAGACTTTGAGCCATCTTCTGCTTTCCCAGGCCACAAGCAGGGAGCTGGATGGGAGATGGAGCAGCCAGGACAGGAATCATTTCCCATATGGGATGTCGGTGCTTGCAGGCAGAGCTTTAGCCAGTAGAGCCATTACACCAGCTCCCATTACCATTTCTAGAAAAACAACAACAACAAAAAAATCAGAATGTAGTAATAGGTTTTACCACACAAAAAAATGTAGGTGTTTTTATTGGAAATGTAAATTTACACAGAGAGGGAGAGACACGCAGAAGAAGTTTCCATGCAGTGATTCACTTCTTTAAAGGCTGCAAAGACTGAAGTCAGGAGCCAGGAGCCAGGAGCTTCTTCCGGGTCTCCCACATGGGTGCAGGGTCCCAAGGCTTTGGGCCATCCTTCACTGCAGGGAACTGGATACAAAAGGAGCAGCTGGCACACAAACTGGTGCCATATGGGATCCTAGCACTTGGAAGTGGAGGATTATCGAGTTGATCCACCACACTGGGCCAATAATAGAATGTTAATTGTAAAATCTAGGTAGTAGCTGTTTTGATGTTAGCTTTAAAATTTTAAAAACTTCTCTGCATGTTTGGAGGTTTGTATAGTAGGTATTGGAAAATGAAACAGAAATATGCCCTAGGGTTCTGTACATTTATATCCAACTTGATTAGCTAGGACTATTTATTATATGTGACAACCTCAACTTTAATAAGAGGCTTAAGATGAAAATGGAGTTGATTAGATTATGTGAGCAGGTTGGATCACAGACCCAGCCAAGTTCAGGAATTCAAACAGTATCTAAGGTCTCATGCCATCTCCCCATTTCCCATCTCAGCTTCTTTCTTTCTTTTTTTTTTCTTTTTAAAAAGATTTATTTATTTTTATTATGAAGTCGAATATACAGAGAGGAGGAGAGACAGAGAGGAAGATCTTCCGTCCGATGATTCACTCCCCAAGTGAGTGCAACGGGCCGGTGCTGTGCCGATCTGGAGCCAGGAGCCAGGAACTTCCTAGAGGTCTCCCACGCAGGTGCAGGGTCCCAATGCTTTGGGCCGTCCTTGACTGCTTTCCCAGGCCACAAGTAGGGAACTGGATGGGAAGTGGAGCTGCTGGGATTAGAACTGGTGTCCATATGGGATCCTGGCATATTCAAGGCAAGGACTTCAGCCACTGGGCTCCTGTGCTGGTCCTTAAAGATTTATTTATTCGAAATGCAAAGTGAGAAAGAGAAATCTCCTCCCCACTGCCCCACTCCCCAGATGGCTGCAATGGCCATAGCTGGGTAGGTCTCTTTGGACTTAGGAGCCAGGAGATTGGCTCCTAAGTCCAAATAAATCTAAGTCCAAATAAATAAAATAAAAATAGGGGCCCGAAATGGTAGTCTAGTGGGTAAAGTCCTCACCTTGTATACACCGGCATCCCATATGGGCGCTGGTTTGTATCCCAGTTGCTCCACTTCCCTTCCAGCTCTCTACTTGTGATCTGGGAAAGCAGTCGATTACGGCCCAAAGCTTTAGGACCCTGCATCCACATGGAAGACCCCGAAGAAGCTCCTGGCTCTGGATCCAGCTCTGTTGGCAGCCACTTGGGGAGTGGACCTCCACCACTTCGGGAGGATCTTTCTGTCTCTCCTTCTCTCTGTAATTCTGACCTTCCAAAAAATTTTTTTAAAAATAAAAAAAAATAATAAAGAGAACAGTTTCTTGTAGACTCAAAGCAGATGATGCTGAAGCTACAGGGAGGGGTGAGTGCCTGGGGCTGTCCTTTGACTCTTGTTGGTAGAGATAAAGAAGTTTGGAGAAGATTGATATTTGCTTCAATCTAAGCCTTTCCTTGGCATGCTCTGTTGAAGGAGGTCGAAAACATCCAAGACGTATGGATTTAGTCCCAGTGCATGAGTTTGCTCTTGATTTCTGGCCAGAGGTGGACCGTATTTGGGGTACCCAGTAATAGGACTTTTAAGTGAAATAAATAGATGTCACAACACAGAACACTGACTTCAGATGATGAGAGGCCTGTAAAGGTCTTTGAACCCAGAGGATGTGTAGCTTCATCTTACCTTTTGGGCCATTTGTAGCTGCCTAAATGATAATCAGAAGGAGACTATTTAAACAAATTGAGGTATACACGTGGTATTGATTTTCCTGTAGCCAGCAAAAGCAATGGCATCTTTCACTTTTTATATCTCTATATCATCTGACCTGGAAAAATATTCAAGATGAATTTCACTCAAGGAATGCATAGAACAGGGCCCGGCGCAGTGGTCTAGTGGCTAAAATTCTTGCCTTGAATGCACCAGGATCCCATATGGGCACCAGTTCTAATCCTGGAGGCCCCGCTTCCCATCCAGCTCCCTGTTTGTGACCTGGGAAAGCAGTCAAGGACGGCCCAGGGCTTTGGGACCCTGCACCCACATGGGAAACCTGGAGGAAGTACCTGGCTCCTGGCTTTGGATTGGCACAGCACCAGCTGTTGTGGTCATTTGGGGAGTGAATCAGTGGACGGAAGATCTTCCTCTGTCCTCCTCTCTGTATATCTGCCTTTCCAATAAAATAAGTAAATCTTAAAAACAAAAGAAATGCATAGAGCAAAAACAAAATAGTGTGCATGGTATGATCTCATTTATGCTTTTGAAAAGCATGTGCATCCCCAGCTGTAGGCAACTGCCTTGTCTGTATTGTACCTGGGCAAGTGTTACACTGCTGGGAGAAAAGCATCCAATAGCTGACAGGCATGCAGGGCCTGGTTAATTCCCAATTTGTGTTAACTATGTCAGTGTGCCAGCATAATTGGCTATTCTATTTTTCTTTTTTAAAGATATGTAGAGAACACCACCCTGGCCCCCATAGTAGAAGTGGGGAGGATGAGGTGGAGCTACAGATTGCCTAGGGAAGTGGATCTGGGGACACATAGCAGTGGGAGCCACTGGGGACATGTTTGACACGGAAGGAATGACTTCTGGGGGTTTCCATGTCCTGGGCCACAATACTCGCAGGTAGTCGAGGGAGCTGAGACAGGGTGGTTTATAGGGGAGAAACTGGAGGTCTTGTCTGGGTAAGGCCAAGGCACCTAACCTCGTGAGAGACCTGGGCTGGGCTAAGCAGCATCGCTGGCCACCTGCTGATACATGCAAAAGCTGGGGCTGGGGAGGCATGCCTTACTGGCCTAGGCTGCAGGACCCATCCACGAGCCTCAGAGCAGAGGATAGGCTACATCAGGCTGGACCTGCAGCGCCCACTAGAAAACAAAAGAAGAGGATCTTGGGGCAGATTCTGTAAGAGACTTGTGGGCTCACCTCTGTGGGACTGTAGCATCTTCAAAGCACTGAAGATGGTGATGGGCCGAGTCAGGCTGGACTGTGGAACTACCCTGACACTCATGGAAGCAAGGTCTGGGAGGAGGCCAGGCTTGGTTGGGGTGCAACACCTACTGGCACATGCAAAGGCCAGGATGGAGGACAGACCGTGCCAAGCAGGCCTGGTAGTGGAACTTAAGGAACTCCTCTGCTAGGCTACACCTCCTGCTGGGGAGTGGAGGGACTGGGCTTGGGGTCAGGTCCTCATTATTTGTGTGGATAGCATCTAAGGGCAGGCTGTGCTGGGCTAGGCTGTAGCACCCACCCATGAGAGCTGGAATGAATGTGGACCATTTGGACTAGGTCACAGTGCCTGCCAGTGAGTGTCAGGACTGGGGTCCAGACACGTCAAGCTGAGCCACAGCACACACAAAAACTGGGGCTGGGGACGGGCCTGGTGGAGATTTTTGAGAGTCTCCCCTGACTAGCCCACAGTACCCACTGGTGTGTGTGAAGACAGGCCTGTGACAGGGTGGACAGTTCACATGAGAGATGGGGCTGGGAGTGGAACTGGCAGGCAGCTGTATCCATTGCTATATGTACATTGGTTGATGCAGGTGACCCTGCACTAGCTGGTGCACACAAGAGTCAAGTCAATGTCATCCCGGGCAAGGTCTTTTGGAGAACTCCACAATCAGATCCCTGGACTCAAAGCTTGGCCACAGGGAAAGTCATAAGATACGTGATCTGACGTTGTAGTGCTTGTCAGGACTGGTCCTTCTCAGTTGCTGATGCCTGTGCAGCGGGCAGCATGCTCAGATGTACCCAGAGGACATGACAGTCAGCTTATCTAGGTCAGCAGAGAATGTCCAGTTCCTTATCAGAGGATGAAAAGCAGAACAGGTTGGACCACTCTCCTGAAGAAGCTTTGAAAATGTTTGTGGGCCTGTGGATGCACTAAGGTGGATTTGGTCAGTCAATAGAACTTGGAAAGATTTCCTCAAAATAAATCAAGTAACACCCTTGGAATTCCCTTCCTCACGTCGGAGTCTCTAAGGCATCATCAAATCATTGTCCTTTATCACTAAGTGCGGATGTGTTTTGACAGCAAGGAGGGGACCCCTTCCTCTGTCCCCACTGCAGACACAGGAGGAAAAAAAGGGAAACATTTCTTCTACCAGCCTTCCTCCATACCTCAACTCTGTTGCAGAGAGCGACAGAGATCACACTGGACAGGAGTGCATGACGTTAGGAGTCGTCTTTGTTTGCCAAGCTTGGCAACAGCAGCTCCTCTACACTCCAGGAACCACCGCTCCATATGGCAGAAGTCAGGGGTTTTTAAGCTCTTATTAACAAGCAACAGCCAGGGATTTCAAATCAAGTTAGGTGTTACAAATCAATCAACGTGCATTTAAGCCAATCAGGTACAAAAGCAGATAGCTGTGGTTAGCTACGCTGGAAACCCAATACTGCCTTGGGGTGCTATTAGCCAGCTGTACCCTATCACATTCCCCACAGGTGTTCTAACACTTGAGTCAAGTCATATCTAGGGGGTGCACTATTAGGTTGGTATCTTTATTTCCATATAATAAGTAGGTTTAGGACTTAAGCATGCCAGCAATAGTCCAAAAGGGGTTTGGAAGTCTCACAAGCCCAATGGGTCGGGGCACTATGGAGGACTTTACTGGCTTTCATTGAATCATAAATTTCACCGAAGGGTCTCGCCTGTATATACATGATCTTATTCCCCATGTTTCCCCAGATCCCACATTGAGCTCGACCAGTATGATTAGAGACATCATAAATCATTCTGAACAGTGGCTGGGGCCTGGTGGTGAAATTCCTAGTATCTGTATCCTGGAGCTCCCACTCATGCAGGGTAGAGGTATTGTCACAGACAACAAGAGACCTTCATTTCGTTGCACAGTCCGTTTCTCTCCCAGTTCAGATGTGACCTTCCTTAGCTGAATTCCGGGGCTGATTCCTGCCACGTTCACGGCCGAGGGGGTGCTCAGGATCCCATTGGGGTAAGGTCCTTTCAAGAGGTTCTCAGGCCCACGGATCTCTTAACCTAAATGATGTCTCCAGGCTTGTGTACAAGGATGGCAACTCTTTCAGTGTCCTTTGCAGACTGGGAGACTTGGAGCTGGGCACATCTAGTCCCAGCTTTCTGATAGGTCTCCTGATCTGCAGTGCCAGGAGAAGCCTGTCAGGTCCTGAGTAGCCTGTTGTGATGTTATCCACCTTGGGACCTCTTCTCTGTAGTCTAGTCTGCCATACAGGACTGGGCTAGGGGAGGCTGCAACCAGTACTTTGGGAGGCCACACTGGTGTTAGGGCCATCTCCTTGGCTGCTATATCAGCATGGTGGTTGCCCTTAGTCTGGACTGGCATAAAGTCACGTACAAGATCCTCAGAGGGATCTGAGGGCAAGGGGACTGAATTATTATCTCCTGAGGAGACAGAAGTGAACTAGCTTTATGCCCTTTACTTCAGAAGTGGCAGTGTGGGCCCGGAGCAGTAACCTAGAGGTTAAAGTTCTCACCTTGAATGTTCCAGTATCCCATATGGGCACCAGTTCTAATCCTAGCAGCCCCACTTCCTTTCCAGCTCCCTGCTTGTGGCCTGGGAAAGCAGTTGAGGACGGCCCAAAGCCTCGGGACACTGCACCCGCAAGGGAGACCTGGAAGAGTCTCCTGGCTTCAGATCATCTTAGCTCCAGCCGTTGCGGCCTGGGGTGTGAATCATCAGATGGAAGATCTTCCTCTTTGCCTCTCCTCCTCTCTGTATATCTGACTTTCCAATAAAAATAACTAAATCTTTAAAAAAGGAAAACAACAAAGATAATAATTGAATAAAAGGAGAGAAGAAGGTGGCAGCGCAGTGATGTGTGTGCACTGAGATGGACTATCTAAATATGAACGATTTCATATCCTGAGTACATCACACAACAAGGTTTTGAGTCAATGTGCCCAAATCCTTACCTCCCAAATACAAAGGGCAAAGATCTTCCTCAGTAATCGACTGACTGCTGTATGCAGATTCCAGCGTTAGGTTTTATCTAGGTAGCACCTCTGCAAATGGGGACCCTCTCTAAAGGGCACATTTAACAATCACACATAAGAAGCCTGCCTTCATAACCTCTTGGCTTTAATCCATTTGGCTTAAGGTTAACACCAATGACTCCATCTTGATTTTTTATGCCCTCCTTGCCATGAAGATTTGATCCAGTTCCATGTCAGGAGGGAAATATCTGACAAGGAGTCAGTGTCAAATACCCTTTGAAGTCACATTACCAATCAAGATGTCTTAGAAGGAGTCTTGATGCTAACCTCAGCTGATGCTTCTTGTCGTCGGTTCTCCAGACATGGGTTTCCATCTGAGAGAACGAGGCCAACATTGTCTTGCTAGGACTTGTCTTCTGTATAATTCTGGCAGGCAATGGACACAAATCTCAAAGTCAAAATAAAAATAACAAATCAAGTTTGCATCTTTGACTAACTGTAGGACAGGCTTAGGCCTGGTTCCCAAGCCTCCCACTACCTACAGCAAGATCAATCAGATTAATATGCTCAGTTGCCAAGGCAGCGTCAGCTTACATGAAAAGAGTACAACTTTAGGAAGGATGTATCTCCCTGAATAACGTTAGAGTTAGTCCAAAACAGAAATGGTATTCAATGTTTACAACTGCTATAGCCATATACAGAGATCTGTATAACTCGCACATGATTAAAAACCACTAAAATGCGCCTACAGGTGTGAGGATTGAAGATGCTATTTGTAGTTGAAGACAACACATAACTTCGTAAAAACAGGTGTATTATAGTTTGCTGTGTGACTATTTGTGTTAAGTACACATAATTGCAGGTTTACAGACTCCTAGAGACAAAATGCCAATCTAAGGCAGACATTGATTCTTGACTAACAGTGCTGGACAATGTCCTGATGCAAAGCCAGATTACTTTCTGCGGTGTGCTCATCAGGTATACTCACTATAGTCTTACCCCCCTCAGGCCTCGGAAGGAACAGGGCTGAGTTGTTTGATACCAGTTGACTGCTGCTTCCCTGTTCCTACATTTTACGGCTCCAATGAGGCTGGTGTGGGTTTTTTTTTTGTTTGTTTGTTTGTTTCACTTAGAACGGTTACAGATTCGGTACTAAAAAGTGACATACCTAATCCTTTGAAATTGTAGGGCTTACTGAGTAGTTGATATCTTACTGTAACACTAGGAACCCTTGAAGTCAGGCATTCGGTAATGTTTCCAACCCCATCCTGTTAAACTATCTCAAAGTACTGACAACGACAGAAATAAGTAGTTTAATTGCATTAACTACATGGGTCCACATACCACCTTTTTAAAAAAAAAGATTTATTTATTTTTATTGCAAAGTCAGATATATAGAGAGGAGAGATACAGCAGAAGATCTTCCATTCGATGATTCACTCCCCAAGTGACTACAATGGCCAGAGCTGTGCTGATCCGAAGTAAGGAGCCAGGAGCTCTTCCACGTCTCCCACGCAGGTACAGGGTCCCAAGGCTTCGAGACACTCTCCACTGCTTTCCCAGTACACAAGCAGGGAGCTGGATGGGAAGCAGGGCTGCCAGGATTAGAACCGGTGCCCATATGGGATCCCGGCACGTTCAACGCAGGACTTTAGCTGCCAGGCTACTGCACCAGGCCCCCACATAGCATCTTGAAAGCACTTGAATAATTTTACAAAACTTTCATTCTTTTTAAAGAAGATTTGTATCACACAATAATATAGCATAATTTGATGCCTTGGCCATGCTTTGCATACAATACAAATGGCTAAATCAGTTAATACCTTTACCAGAAGAACGATCTGACTTTTATATTCTTACTTTGAGACCGCTAGGAGCCCTCTCATCCTAATGGAGGCCCCCATGGGAGTTCTTCACATGGGTGTGCATTCCTCTCAACTATGTAAACAATATTTTAAATAAAATAAAAAAAATTTTAATTTTTGGGCCTGGCACAGGAGCCTAATGGTTTAAGTCCTCACCTTGTATGCCTGGAATCCTATATTGGTGCTGTTTCTAATCCCTGTGGCCCTACTTCCCATCCAGCTCCCTGCTTGAGGCCTGGGAAAGCAGTGGAGGATGGCCCAATGGCTTGGGACCCTGCACCCGAACGGAGACCCAGAGGAGGCTCCTGGCTCCTGGCTTCAGATCAGTGCAGCTCTGGCTGTTGTGGCCACTTGGGGAGTGAATCAGCAGACAGAAGATTTTCTCTTTCTTTCCTTCTCTCTGTATATCTGACTTTGCAATGAAAATAAAATAAAATTTTAAAAAATCAAGTTTTTAAATTGCTAAGACAGATATACAGAGAGAAGGAGATACAGAGAGAAATATTTGTTTGCTGGTTCACTCCCCAACTGGCCACAACAGCTGGAGCTGAACGGATGCAAAGCCAGGAGCCAGGGGCTTCTTCCGGATCTTTCACACGGATGCATGGTCCTAAGCTTTGGGGCATCCTCAACTGCTTTCCCAGGCCACAAGCAGGGAGCTGGAAAGGAAGTAGAGCAGCTGGGATACAAACCAGTGCCCATATGGGATCTTGACGGATGCAAAGCAAGGATTTGGCCACTAGACTATCATGCCACACCTCTAATTTAAAAAAAAAAAAGAAAGAAAGAAAGAAAGGAAGGAAGGAAGAAAAAGTAAGGAAAGAGAAAATAAAGAGCAATGAAAAATGCTTTTGCTACTTCCTGAAGATGGAAGGTTTCACACAAAACCACCTCCAGTTCTTTGTGGAAGAACTGAGAAAGAGAGGGAGGGCTAGGCTGGGTGGGATAAGGCAGGGCAGGATCGCTCAGTGTTGCAACTTAGAAGGTACAACTTGTGAAGTACTTGTCTCCAAATTTAGATCCAGTATTTTATGGCCGAATAATCTTGTTTCAGAGATATTTTCCTCAGTTTCTTCATCCATACATGGAAATGCTAATAGTATATTTTAAAAATCAATCCAAGTCTATGACAGCCAATCAACCTTGCAAGGATTTCCTCATCCTTGGAGCGGCATTGTCAGTAGCATCTCAGAACGATCAAAACCACATGAACAGAATTCTCAGAATATGCTTCACAGTGGGGACCCTGGGATGACTTCGGGAGGCAGTTCCCCATTCCCTGGGTAATGGGGCGATTGGGAAGTTGGGCATGGTTTCTCCTTTTCTATCCCCCTCTCCCCCATAAACAGGAAAGAAGAAAAAGAAAATGTGTGAACAATGGTCTCACCCACTATCCTCTGATCCACAACCCTTCCCACCCTGATCAACTATGTAAACATCATCAAAAATAAAATTTAAAAATAGCAACAAATCACTCCAAGAATTAATGAGTCCATACATGGAAACAGTTTAACAGTGTCTTACCATGGTACAAATACTAGATGAATGCTAGTTACTATTGCCATTTTACTTCTGTGATTTTTGAAATTTATATAATTTGGGAATAATTATGCATTTCCTTCAAAAAAGCTGACAAGCATCCATTAGAGAGAGACTAGCTGAAATATAGGAAAGAGGTGGCACTAGACTAAGGAACATGACAGGGATCTGCAATGCAGATGGAAGAATTAGCCCTCACTTGGGAAAAGGATGTCTTTTAACAGTAGGAAAAGATGGCTATTTCTAGCTTGCTTGTCTTCCCATCTGGAGACTTCTACATCATCTTTTAGGAAATGAGTTATTTGGGGCTCTTGAGGGGTTGGAGTTTTGAGGAGAAAAAGTTTGAGAAATATCAATGGGGAGAATGAGAGTGAGCTGGAGGCATGGCAGGAATCCCTAGAACTACTGAAACGCACTTAGTGTCAGCAAACAAATTCAGAGTGATCCCAATCTGGTCAGCTGTGTGATGTTCCTCTTGTAATGCTTAATTCAAGGGGATGGGAGGGAAGGGAGAAAGGACTCCAGAATCTTCAGGGAACTAGTAACACACAGTAAAAATGTGGAGTCAAGGTATACCCGAACCTTAGAGGAAGAAGGCTCGAAGGATTTATTTAGCGTGAGGGTGGATGAGAAATGATCTTGAAGTTGCAGTGTGGCTGGAACAGGATGCCAATCTCACCTACTGACTCTGCTGTACAAGCAGTGCTTTGGTATAAATCCTTTGCATTGTAAATGATTGTAAAGAAAGCCCTTTCCTAGCTATATTCCGGGAAAGCCAGAATGTCAGTGAGTTTCCATGACTGAGTTTGAAGATGGTAGAACAGTCTATTATCCATGGAATGCTATTCCAGGAAGCACTGCAGAAGCACCTGGAAGTGAAGATAGAAGTTGGAAGTCCGGTCCAGGGAGAAAAAGCACTGAGCAATTAGAGGAAAGAAGCAATAATAATAATAATTAATAGAAGGTAATGATCACACTAATAATTTAGAAGAACTGTGTGGATTATCTTCTTTAATCCTTGTAACAACCTCATGAAGTACAACTTTCATCTTACAGAGGAGAGGGCAGGCATGGAATTTAACAAGATCTCAAAACAAATATGTTGAACTGGCTGATATTTCCACATATGACACAAAAATGGGGGTGTTGGACAGGCAAGGTGTGTTTGGCTCATTATAGATTTGGCTGGATGGTTAATTTTGATGGTCTGCTGATACATAGGGTTATCTCAGGTCCCTCAATTTAGTTGTATGTGTTTGGAACTACAGGTGACACCTGTTGTTTTGAAGTATTCCTTAAATTGCTCATTATGGAAGGATCCAGACAGCGAATGGACCAATGGATTTTCTGGCCTGTATTCTGCTTGGTGCTGGCAGTGGTGGGGCAATGGTGTGATTCTCAGGTGGATTTTGTCATAGTGGGAGATATAAAGCCAGGATGCAACTGCCTATGAAGTGTGAAGGCTGAGAAGCGATTTGTGGGAAATGCGTGGAAAACTTTATAAGCTGTAGATTCTGAAATATACATAGTCCAGCAGAGGTCTGGCGGTGCTCAGGTCTTTTTTGCCATGATGACAAATCTTCTAACTCCGGAAGAAACCTTTCTTTCCTAGATGCTCTGAAGGGCTTGGGTGCCATGTTTTAATGTTTGACAATGTTTATGAAAAAGAAGAAGCCTAACTGCAAACTTCCTGGGAGAACATTTTAAGAGTCTTGTGTCAAGACGACCCTTTAAAAATCTTTTCAAAATTTCTGGCAGGCAAACACTATTATGAACCATTTCATGCTTATTATAATTAAATTGCTTCTCTTACTAAAAAATGTATAAAAGACTTGGAATTTCTGTGTCCTGGGCCACATTCAAATTGAGTATTCTTGGGCTCGGCAGCGTGGCCTAGTGGCTAAGGTCCTTGCCTTGATCCCATATGGCCGCTGGTTCTAATCCCGGCAGCTCCACTTCCTCTCTATCTCTCCTCCTCTCAGTATATCTGACTTTGTAATGAAAATAAAATAAATCTTAAAAAAAAAATTGAGTATTCTTGTAAAACAAATTGAGCAGAAAATGCATGCACAATTTATAGAACACAGAACAAACTCCCAACTATAACATTGAAAAAAAGATCTACCTTGTGGTGAGAATGTCAGCAGCACAAAATGTGAAAGTGAGGTCCTCTGTTTGTGCTTGTGTAGGTAGGCAGGTTATGTAGGTAGGTGGGCATGTATGCAGTTAGGTAGGTTATGAATGAAGGTACTTAGGCATAATAGAAGTCTAAATAAGTTTAGTAAGAAACAAATTATATAACTTGGCAGTGGTCACAATCCAGATTCAGTTTGCATGATTATCAGAGTATATGAAAGTAGATTAAAATATATATATGCTTCATTATACATATATTTCCATATAAATGGATCTTGTAGTTAGGCTAGGGAATGATTATTTTTTGCTATGATTATACTTTTTAAAAGAAGACCTTAAAAATTTTAAAAAGATTTAGTCACGTTTATTGCAAAGTCAGATACACAGAGAGGAGGAGAGACAGAGAGGAAGATCTTCCGTCGGATGATTCACTCCCCAAGTGAGCCGCAACGGCCGGTGCGCGCCGATCCGAAGCCAGGAACCAGGAACCTCTTCCGGGTCTCCCACGCGGGTGCAGTGTCCCAATGCATTGGGCCGTCCCAGACTGCTTTCCCAGGCCACAAGCAGGGAGCTGGATGACAAGTGGAGCAGCCAGGACACAAACTGGCGCCCATATGGGATCCCGGGGCCTCCAAGGCGAGGACTTTAGCCGCTATGCCACACTGCCGGGCCCTTTATGATTAATTTTTAAAAATTAATCTTATAGCACTACAAAATACTTTGTTTTTAAGATTCATTTATTTTTATTGCAAAGCCATACATACAGAGAGAAGGAGAGACAGAAAGATTTTCCGTTCACTGGTTCTCTCCCCAAGTGATTGCAACAGCCGAGATGAGTCAATTTGAAGCCAGGAGCCAGGAGCTTCCTCCGGGTCTCCCATGCGGGTGCAGGGTGCCAAGGCTTTGGGCCGTCCTCTCCTGCTTTCTAGGCCTCAAGTAGGAAGCTGGAAGGGAAATGAAGCAGCTAGGATACGAACACGCACTCAGATGGGATCCCGGGCGACACATGCAAGGCGAGGACTCTAGCCACTAGGCTATTGCGCTGGGCCCAAGACAGAATATTTTAAAAGATTTATTTCCTTTCATTGGAAAGGAGACTTACAGAGAGAAAGGCACACAGAAAGAAAGATCAACTGGGACGTGAATGAGTGCCCATATTGGATCCTGGCACATGCAAGGTGAGAATTTAGCCACTGAAACATTGTACCTGGCCCACTACGATTTTTTTTAAAGATTTATTTTTATTTGAAAGACAGATTCATAGAGATAAGAAGAGACAAATTTTTCCATCCAGAGGTTGACTTCCCAAATGGCTGCAAAGGCCTAAGCTGAGCGGATCCAAAGCCAGGAGCCAATAGCTTCTTTCCGGGTCTCCCACGTGGGTGCTGGGACCAAAAGACCTGGGCCATGGCCCAAAGCTTTGGGACCCTGCACCCACATGGGAGACCTGGAGGAAATTTCTGGCTCCTGGCTTTGGATCCGCTCAGCTCCAGCCATTGTGGTCGCTTGGGGAGTGAATCATCAGACGGAAGATCTTCCTCTCTGTCTCTCCTCCTCTCTGTATATCTGACTTTGCAATAAAAATAAAGTAAATCTTAAAAAAAATTTTTAGTTCCTCTAAGTCAATGTTTATTTGCTAGTGGAAAATATACTTATTACATATGATATTATCACACATAGACAGTCTAATATTTACAGTGGATTTATTCAATCCATAGGAAACTAATCTTTGGATTTTGAGCTTTTCCTGGGCTGATGATATGTGGGGTAATGCTGTCTAGATGCTGAGCAGCAACAGCTTCCAGTCAGCCACAGGCTTAGAGTAAACAATTGATATTTTATAGTATACTTTGCTGCTAAGTTATGATGTCCAGTAGGTGAGGTACCCTGAATGTATTTTTGATTTATAAGAAATTCTTGCATTGGATTTATGAGGAATCCAAACCATGTTAAAAGGAGAATCTGTACAAGATATAGTAGAAATGATCTATTTTTTACTAATTTAAATAGCTTAACAATAGCTGTTAATTAATGTTTACAATTAGTTGTTGTTAAATGGAAGTCCCACAGGATGATGTGAAAGTTACCAGGATGGGGTCTGCACAATGGCTCAACTGGCTAATCCTCAACCTCCATGCGCTGGCATCCCATATAGGCGTCGGTTCATGTCCCGTCTGCTCCACTTCTATATCAGCTCCTTGCTTATGGCCTGAAAAAGCAGTGGAGGGCTTTTTTTCTCCTCTTTGCTCTCCTGAGGACAAGATGGGTCACCAGCAGCTCTACTGGAGTCACCCGTGCAAATTCAGCCAGGGTTCCCGCTCTTGCCGGGTATGCTCGAACCAGCACGGCCTGATCCGGAAATAGGGCCTGAACATGTGCCGCCAGTGTTTCCGCCAGTACACCAAGGATATCGGCTTCATCAAGTTGAATTAAGTCATGTTCCTTGAGTGGATGCTGCAAGACATCGGCGCTTTGGAAAATCATGCCAGCTCTTTGTACATAAAATAAAGAACTTCAATTAAAAAAAAAAAAAGCAGTGGAGGATGGCCCAAAACCTTGGGACACTGCACTCACATGGGAGACCCTGAGAAAGTTCCTCACTCCTGGCTTTGGATTGGCTCAGGTCGGCCATTTGGGGAGTGAAGCAGCTGATGGAAGATTTTTCTCTCTGTGTGTCTTTGTCTCTGTATATCTGCCTTTTCAATAAACATAAATAAATCTGTAGAAAGAAAGAAAGGAAAAGGAAAAGGAAAAGGAAAAGGCAAGGCAAGAAAAGGAAAGGAAAGGAAAGGAAAGGAAAGGAAAGGAAAGGAAAGGAAAGAAAGGAAGTTACTAGGAGAAGGATGCTTGGCAGGAAGCCTGATTGTAGTCCTAACAATAGTTTGCAGTCTGATCTTCAGTTTTGCATGTTTGCAAAACTCACTATTTTAAATGTCACAGAGTTGATTGAAACTGGCTATGTGAACTCCTACTAAAGACATTTACAAGAGGCTAATGTATAAATCAAAATGTTAAATTATTAATTTTACAAAGTTAAGCATACTTCTTCACATAGATTTGACTCAAAATAGCAACTTATTTTTCTGTGCACAGATACCCATTGGGAACCAAATTGTCACTACTTATTGGTGACACAGAATGAAGACAAGCTATTTGTGCAACAGTTCAAATGTATAGTACCATCTGTTATGACAGTGCTATTGGTCAAACTCCCCAATACGGACTGAAGAGTATTTGTTTTAATCTCAGTGTATACATATCCCACCTCCTGGAGTAGTTCCTGTTCACTTTTTTTGTAAAGATTTATTTATTTATTTTTATTGCAAAGTCAGATATACAGAGAGCAGGAGAGACAGAGAGGAAGATTTTCCATCCGATGATTCACTCCCCAAGTGTCCACAATAGCTAGTGCTGCGCTGATCTGAAGCCAGGAGCCAGGAGCCTCTTCTGGGTCTCCCATGTGGGTGCAGGGTTCCAAGGCTTTGGGCCGTCCTTGACTGCTTTCCCAGGCCACAAGCAGGGAGCTGGATGGGAAGTGGAGCAGCTGGGATTGGAACCAGTGCCCATATGGGATCCTGGTGCATTCAAGGCAAAGATTTAGCCTCTAGGCCACCGTGGTGGGCCTTTCCTGTTCAATTTTTCTAGGAGGTCATTATTTGTAAAGTCGAGATTCTGGGATCCCACGTGTTGATTGGTGTGTGTCTTGGCTGCTCTCGTGCCCATCCAGCTTGTTGCTAATGCCCTGGAGAAACAACAGAAGATGGCCACTCGCATTGGAGTTCCAGAGGAAGCGCTGGCTTCATGACTCCGCTCTGAACACTACAGCCATCAGAGGAGTGCATAAGTAAATAGAAGACCTCTCTCCCTCTCTATTCCTCTTTTAAATAAATAAATCTTAAATTGTTTTTCTATTCTTTATTTGCTAATCAAAGCCCTTGATAGGTATAATTTTTTTTCTTCTAGTTATCTTTTTAAAAAATACTTAAGCAAAATATGTTCTTTAGTGATTCTCTTTTCAATTTTATTAATATTGTTCACTTGGAGGCCATTTTATCCTTCAAGGACATTACCTCTTTATAGGTCCATTTGCAGTTATAGGGATGAGGTGAAACACTACAATCTAGTGAGTTTTATTTTATTCTTTGGTGGTACTCTCATGAATGCATAGGATTAAAAACCAGGACACTAAATTAAATTCATATAGAAGGGTTATATATTGTTAGCGTATGTTCAAAATACTCATGGGATATATTTAAAATGGCATTCATAGCAGTGGACAGGTGGAGCAGCTGTTTGTAGCTGTGCAGCCCTCAGTCCATGTTAGAGTGCCTGTTTTGAATCCTATCTACAAAGTTTTTGATTTAACTTAATGCTAATGCACTCCATGGGAAAGTAACAGATACTGACTAAGGTACTTGGGTCCCTGCCACCCACGTGGGAGATCTGGATTGAGATCCTGACACCTGGCTTCAGCTTCGGGGACTGAAATCAGAGAATGAGAGATCTCTGCTTTCTCTGTGTTTAAAATAAAATAGGAGGAAAAAGTCCCTGAGTTTAAAAAGTTTCATTTTGGGGCCCAGCACAGTAGCCTAGCAGCCAAAGTCCTCGCCTTGAAGGCTCCAGAATCCTATATGGGCGCTGGTTCTAATCCTGGAGGCCCTGCTTCCCATCCAGCTCCCTGCTTGTGGCCTGGGAAAGCAGTCGAGGATGGGCCAAAGCCTTGGGACTCTCCACCCGAGTGGGAGACCCGGAAGAGGCTCCTGGCTCCTGGCTTTGGGTTGGCTCAGCTCTGACCTCGTGCGGCCGCTTGGGGAGTGAATCATTGGACGAAACATCTTCCTCTTTGCCTCTTCTCCTCCCTGTATATCTGACTTTCCAATAATAATAAATATATCTTTTCTATTTTTAATTATTTTTTAATAGTCTTTCTTCGTTGATTAGGGTTCAAAGGGTCAAGGGCTGCAGGGTGAAAGTGAATACATCTTCTTAAAAAGTTTCATTTTTTATCTGAAATTTAAATTTAGCTATCCTGAGCTTTATTTGCTAAACCTGGCAACCCTATAAGTACCTTATAATGAAGCCATAAATGTATACTGGTCGATAGGTAACAATCTATCTGATTATCTTAAGGAACAAAAACTATTCTCACTTTAAAAAAATTGTTTCCGTTAACAGTGGTCAGTTAGAACAAAGCACAGAACAATCTTGAGTGACTGAGAAACCCGTAACCGGGGCAACTGCCATAAACGCTGCTTTGATCGCGTTCCCGCCTCCTGCATTCTCTTTCCGCAAGGAGGGGGAGCTGCTTTAGCGGCTTTCCCATCTCAAGTCCTGCCCTTTCAGCTATTCATTGTAGCTAGGAATCGGACGCCCTTAAGGAGCCGGCCGAGAGCCCACGTGGAATTCAGAGAAACGGAAGTGGTCATGTTTCGGGAGCCGTAAAGCGCGCTTGGCTTTCCGGCCTTCCGGGTAACGACAAGAGCTCCGACTCTCAGTACCGGCGTTGCTCGTGTACACGAATCGGCTGGACTCTTGCTAGTTTCATTTCTTTCCCATTCCAGGTCCTTCCCTGTCGTCGTACCGTTCACCTGGGATCATGTTTAAGAAGTAAGGACATGCTGTGACCTCAGTGGGGGGCTCACAGAGGCGGTGGGGGTGGAGGTGGGGATGAGGGCGGGAGCTACTTTCCCGTCTCTCCCCCGCCCCTGCCATCCTGACTCCCTAAGCTTTTCTGTTGCACTGCGCTCTCGCTTGCAGCTTGTACCACTTCTTTAAGCCTTCTTTCCCTAGTTCTTAAACTGGCTTTCGTTTTCTCCCCTTCATTTTCTTTCTCTTTTTCTCTTTTCCTCTCTCCCCCCTCACCCCCAGTTCTGTTTCCACTCCTGGGGTTCTACCAGTCCCGTCGTTGCGCTGTGGTTTAGGCGGCCTGTCCTCTTTAGCTGAGAGGGAGACCTTCCACTCACAGCCACGTGTTCATTAGTTGTGAGCTGGATAAGGGAAGGCTTGACTTCCTGGGTCCTGGGAATAGAGCAGTCTGAATGACAGGAAGCAGGAGGCGTGTCATGCTTATTGCTTAGCTGCCAGCTTAACCTTGTGTTGAAAATAACATGCTTGCTTCATAGGCTGTGCAAGGAAGACAAAAATTCCTTGCCGCAATGATTTGGTAAACGCGAGAAACAAAGGGGAACATAGGCAAAGGAAGGTGGGTTTTGTGCATGAGATTTGTTGCAAAAATAAATAGGGATCTTGGAAATCATCATTCTCACTTTTGGGGGAGCAAATCTTAGCGGCTGGTTTTCTGTGTTGTGGTTGCGTTGATGTTCCATATTTATAATTGATTTTTCCCCCCTCAATGCTTCAAGTTTTTTTCTTTTTAAAAACACAAGTTTCATTATTGGTAGGTTACTGTTTCTTCTTGGGTAGCATTGAGTAAGATTTTTCTGGAAAATCACTTGTGTCGTATTACAGATTATTAGATGTTGTCTATTATAGTGCAAAGTCTGCCTCATCCCTGCCCCCAGATTTGTCAGGTAATTGCTGTGTGCATGAGTTTGTTATAATACTGTATTAAGTTGTGAGTTTGTGCTGGAAAGAATGAAAGGAAAATGGTAGGTTAACGAGTGTGTTTCTAATTATCTTAAGCCCTAAATACTTGTTTGGCAATAGAGAACTGGTAAAAAAAAAAACGATACCTTAGAAATGCCTTTTTTTTTTCTTGCAAAAAATCATTTGGCAGATTTGATGAAAAAGAAAATGTGTCCAACTGCATCCAGCTGAAAACCTCAGTTATTAAGGGGATTAAGAACCAATTGCTAGAGCAGTTTCCAGGTATTGAACCATGGCTTAATCAGATCATGCCTAAGAAAGATCCTGTCAAAATTGTGCGGTGGTAAGTTGGTTTTTTCTCTCTATGTAATGCTGCTAGTAGTTGGATAGTGAATGAGCCGATTCCACTTGTACTAAATGGAATTATTTTTGCATTAGCGTTGATAGCTGATGATGTACATGCAGAGATGCAGAATAACTAAAACTCACCAATCTTTATATTCTCATCGAATGTTTATATCCATGAGAAATGCGACTTGGAATCGTTTGTTAAAGAGCTACATGTTTTCAGAGTTGTGTTTGATTCCTTTGAGCTTATTGAATCACATACCACGGAATTAGAGTAATAAAATGGGAAATAAAGTTGGTTATAGCAGTTTATATTTATCCTTTTTTCCCCTCTGTTGGCCATAGGAAAGACAGTGTAAATGATGTCTTTTGGCAGGAATTGTTACTGTGAAAATTGTTAAGTTTACTATATCTTTGTACATGTATGTCTCATGTCTATTTTAAAGGATATTGACGTATTCCTAAATTATCTAACTCGATACTTTGTCACATTTGCCTTACAGCCATGAACATATAGAAATCCTTACAGTAAATGGAGAATTACTCTTTTTTAGACAAAGAGAAGGACCTTTTTATCCAACCCTAAGGTTACTTCACAAATGTAAGTCTTCTTAGAAATATGCATTTGGAATATTGATAATCACAAAAGGAGTTGCAAGTAACTTTTGATAGGTATTTCATATTAATTTTAAAGAGTTATTTATGCATTTGAAAAGCAGAGCAGCAGAGAAAGGGAGTGATTGATATCACCAGTCTTCTGCTTCACTCCCCAAATGGCTACAACAATGGCTGGACCCGGCTGAGGCCAGGAACCTGCAATTCCATCCTTTTCCTCCATGCGGATGCCGGGCCCAGGTACTTGGGACATCATTCACTGCTTTCTCAGACACGTTAACAATGAGCTGGACCAAAAGCACAACAGTGGGAAGGGGACATGCACTCCAGTCATAGCACTCGGTGGTGGCTTAACTTGCAGTGCCTCAATGCCAGCTTCCAGTAAACTCAGTGAATACTACAGAATAAAGAATATAAAATTAAAGCCCAACGTGATAGTCTAGTGGCTAAGGCCCTTGCCTTGCATGCACTGCGATCCGATATGAGCGTCGATTCTAATCTCAGCGGCCCTGCTTCCCATCCATCTCCCTGCTTGTGGCCTGGGAAAGCAGTAGAGGATGACTCAAAGCCTTGGAACCCTGCACCCATGTGGGAGACCTTTAAGAGACTCTGGGCTCCTAGCTTTGGATCAGCTTAGCTCCAGCTGTTGTGGCCACTTGGGGAGTGAACCAGTGGACAGAAGTTCTTTCTGTCTTTCCTTTTCTCTGTATATCTGACTTTCCAATTAAAAAAATATTTTTAAAGGAATATAAAATTAAAAGGAGGGCCTGGGCCCGGCGGCGTGGCCTAGCGGCTAAAGTCCTCACCTTGAAAGCCCCGGGATCCCATATGGGCGCCGGTTCTAATCTCGGCAGCTCCACTTCCCATCCAGCTCCCTGCTTGTGGCCTGGGAAAGCAGTTGGGGACGGCTCAATGGGTTGGGACACTGCACCCGCGTGGGAGACCCGGAAGAGGTTCCTGGTTCCCGGCATCGGATCTGCGCGTACCGGCCCGTTGCGGCTCACTTGGGGAGTGAAACATCGGACGGAAGATCTTCCCCTCTGTCTCTCCTCCTCTCTGTATATCCGGCTTTCCAATAAAAATGAATAAAATCTAAAAAAAAAAAAAAAAAAAAAAAGGAGGGGCTGTGGCAGCATCCCATGCGGGTACCCATTTGAGCCATGGGTACTGGACTTCTAATCCTGCTCCCTGCTAATGTACCTTGAGCTTAAGATGATGTAAGTCCTTGGGTGCCTGCACCCATGTTGGAGACCCAGAAGTAACTTTTTATGCCTGGTTTTGTATAGGCCTAGTTCTGACCATTACAGCCATTTGGGGCGTGAACCAGTGGATGGAAGATGTCTCCGTTCCTCTTTCTTTCTCTGTGTGACTCTCTGTCTCTCGAATAAATAAATACATCTTTAAAAATTTGAAATGAATGCCCATCTTGTGATAAATCTGAAAAATAAGAAGTTTCTCACTATATTCCAGAAAGCCCAAGAATTGCATTCATTTAATCATTCAAGTGTTTATTGAACTTACTAGGTACAGGGCACTGGGCTGGGTATTTAGACGTCAATGAGAAGCGAAGACAGATAATTCTTGTTCCTTTGAATTTAGCAGTTTAGTTGGGAAAACAGAAATGAGGTAATTGCACAAATACATATTCATAAACTCTGGTAAACCTTGTGATAACTGTTAAACTTTGGCTGTATGATTGCAATAGCCCTGAATAAATGTGGGACTCTCAGTTACTGTTTCTTGAGACCATGGTAGAGATTGTGGAATCAAATTTCATACCCACATTTGCCTTTTTTTAAAAATTTTAAAGATATATCTTATTTATTTGCAAGGCAGAGTTACAGATATTGAGGGCGAAGCAGAGATCTCCTACCTGCCGGCTTACTCCACACATGGCCACAGTGGCTCGGCTTGGCTCAGGTCAAACCCAGGAGCCTGCAGCTCCACGCAGGTTTCCACGTGAGTGGCAGGGGCCGAGACACTGGGGTTGTCTTGCATGGCTTCTCCAGGCACAGTAGCATGAAACTGGAGAAGGCGACTAGCGTCTGAGACTAGCATTGGTTGTCCCAGCTGGTGGTTTAACATGTTACCCCAAAATGCCAGACCCTGCATCTTGTTAAATTGTCTTGTTACAAAAGAATATACAAAGGAAAGATATAATCCAGTATATAAGATTTCCAATAGCAAGTAAAATTGCTTTTCAGTCTGGCATTTTAGCCAAAAGACAAAAAGGAGAGTGACTGGCAGGGTTATGTTAGTGCTGATGATTTTTAGCTTGGCTTTTAGGTAGGAGATCAATTTTGAGTTATCTGCTGCATGGAGGTCAGAAATAGTAAACCTCTTAGTCAAATCTGAAGAGAGTTAGAATATTTAATATTTATAAGACAACAAGTAAATTCATGTCATTAAGATAAAAAAAACTGATGGAAGGGCCCGGCGCATTACCCTTGCATGCTGCGGGACCCCATATCGGCACCGGTTCTAATCCCAGCGGCCCAACTTCCATTTGGTTCTGTGTTTGTGGCCTGGGAAGGCAGTCAAGGACGGCCCAAAGCCTTTGGACCCTGCACCAACATGGGAGACGCACAACAAGCTCCTGGCTTCGGGTTGGATAGGCTCAGCTCCAGCACTTGTGGCCACTTGGGGAGTGAATCATCGGATGGAAGATCTTCCTCTCTGTCTCTCCTCCTCTGTGTATATCTGACTTTCCAATCAAAATAAATAAATAAATAAATCTTTTGAAAAAACTGATGAAAAATTGAATTGCTCCATTGGGAAAAATTTTTTAAATGTTTACTTATTTTTTATTGGAAAGGCAGTTTTACAGAGAGAAGGAGAGATAGAAAGATCTTCTATCCACTGGTTCACTCCCCAAATGGCTGAAACGGCCAGAGCTGAGCTGATCTGAAGCCAGGAGCTTCTTCTGGGTTTCTCACGCATAGTACAGGGTCCGAAGGCTTTAGGCCATCCACCACTGCTTTCCCAGACTACAGGCAGGGAGCTGGATGGGAAGTGGAGCTGTTGGGATTAGAACCTGCACCTCTATGGGATAGTGGTGCATGCATTTGGAGGATTAGCCAATTGAGCATATTGTTTTGGTCCCCTTTGGGAGCATTTTTAAATGAAATTATTTTGGTGAAATTGAGGCATTTTGATGTTAATTGCTGTTTAACTTTCCCCATAGCAAAGGATTTTAAGTACTTTATTTTTTTTTAAAGATTTATTTATTTTTATTGGAAAGTCAGAGAGGAGGAGAGACAGAGAGGAAGATCTTCCGTCCACTGATTCACTCCCCAAGTAGCCGTAACTGCAATGACTGGAACTGAGCCAATCCAAAGCCAGGGGCCAAGGCTTTGGGCCGTCCTCAATTGCTTTTGTAGGCCACAGGCAGGGAGCTGGATGGGAAGCAGGGCCACCGGATTAGATCCAGTGCCCATATAGGATCCTGGTGCATTCAAGACTAGGACTTCAGCCCCTAGGCTACTGCGATGGGCCCAAGAGTTTATTTTTGTTTAAAGATTTACTCATTTTTATTGGAAAGGCAGAATTATAGAGGAGAAACAGAAAGATCTTTTATCCACTGGTTCACTCCGCGAATGGCTGCAGCGGCTGGAGCCGACATGATGTGAATCCAGGGCCAGGAGCTTCCTCCAGATCGCCCATGTGCGTGCAGAATCCCAAAGCTTTGGGACATCCTCCATTTCTTTCGCAGGCTACAGCAGGGAGCTGGAAGGGAAGTGAAACAGCCGGGACATGAACCGGTACCCATATGGGATCCCAGCACGTGCAAAGTGATGATTTAGCCATTAAGATAACCGTGTTGGGACCCAGGACTTTCTTTTTCTTTTCTTTTCTTTTTTTTTTTAAAGATTTATTTATTGGGCCCGGCGGCCTAGCGGCTAAAGTCCTCACCTTGAATGTGCCGGGATCCCATCGGGCGCTGGTTCTAATCCCGGCAGCTACACTTCCCATCCATCTCTCTGCTTGTGGCCTGGGAAAGCAGTCGAGGACGGCCCAAAGCTTTGGGACCCTGCACCCGTGTGGGAGACCTAGAAGAAGCTCCTGGCTCCCTGCTTTGGATCGGCTCAGCACCAGCTGTTGCAGTCACTTGGGGAGTGAATCATCGGACGGAAGATCTTCCTGTCTCTCCTCCTCTCTGTATATCTGACTTTGTAAAAATCAATAAATACATCTTTAAAAAAAAGATTTATTTATTTGCTTGCAAAGTCAGAGGAAGATCTTCTGTCCAATGATTCACTCACCAAGTGAGCCGCAGCAGCCGGTGCTGTGCCGATCCAAACCCGGGAACCAGGAACATCTTCCGGGTCTCCCACACGGGTGCAGGATCCCAAGCCTTTGGGCTGTCCTCGACTGCTTTCCCATGCTACAGGCAGGGAGCTGGATGGGAAGTGGAGCAGCCGGGATTTGAACCAGCGCCTGTATGGGATCCCGGAGCATGCAAGGCAAGGATGTTAGCTGTTATGCCACCACGGCGGGCCTAGAACTTTATTTTTCTTAAAAAAAGATTTCTTTATTTTAAAGTCAGAAAGACATAAATGGAATATGGCAAAATGTTAATAATAAGGTACTGAATCTACTTGTATAGTGTCCTTATATTTACTTAATCTAGTTTTTAATTTGAATGTTTACATAATAAATGGGGCAAAAGCTGTGCCTAAATAATATTTTTCTTGATAGGAACCTTTTAGAAAATCTGAAAGTTATTCTGTGCAAGAAGGAGGATAATATGATGGTTTAAAACTTGAATTTGGGGCCCGGTGCAGTAGCCTAGTGGCTAAAGTCATCGCCTTGAGTGCACACCGGGATCCCATGTGGGCGCCAGTTCCAATTCGGGCAGCCCCACTTCCCATCCACCTCTCTGCTTGTGGCCTGGGAAAGCAGTCCAGAATGGCCCAAAGCCTTGGGACCCTGCACCTGTGTGGGAGACCTGGAAGAGCTCCTGCCTCCTGGCTTCAGATCAGTGCAGCTTTGGCTGTTGCGGTCACTTGGGAAGTGAATCATTGGACGGAAGATCTTCCTCTCTGTCTCTCCTCCTCTCTGTATCTGATTTTCTAATTAAAAAAAAGTAAATTTTAAAATAAGCAAAAGTTGAGTTTGAAATTAGGAAGAGCTGGGTTCAAATCACACTGTCGTTTTTGCAAAATCACTTATTTTTGTTTTCTTTAAGGCAGACATAATAATTTAATATATCTCCAAGAATTGTGAGGATTACATGAAATAGTGCATCTAGTAGACCTAACAGTACCTGAAATACACTAAATCCTCTGTATGTGATAGCTGTTATAATGATATAATAATTGTTCAGTGAGTGATCATTAATAGTAATTATTATTAAGGCAAAGATATTAATGAGGGTGGAGAGTTAGGAAATTATGGCTTGTGGATAGTGATCATATTAATTCATTAAATTTTCTTTTTTAACAGTAAGATAATTTAACATGTTTTAGTTAGTTTGTGCTTTGGTAAGGCCTAGAGTGAGGCATTAAAATGAATAAATTTTACCCATTGTCATTATTATTCCTTGGAAACTCTAAGAGGTTTCAAATGTTTCCCTCCAGTCATTATTTGAAGACTTTCAGTGATCCCAGTGTTAGGTTATGAATTATTAGTAGACATACTTTGATGTTTCATTCATTCATAACTTATTAAAAGACACTGAGGAAACATGCGTATTAAAAAGTTATAAAATTTGCAGGGTTCAGCAATATGTAACTAACGATTCCCTGAGCTTGAGTTAACTATTCGTGTGTTTTGCTTCCATCCAGTTTTCTGTGTGATGTGTCTGGATTTTTTCCTACTGTGGAGTCCTCTGCTATGGTTTCCCCCTTGGTATTACCTTGTATTGGTGTCGTATACTTGTCACAGCTGATGGACTCATACTGACATCGTTATTAATGAAAGTCCATGGTTTCCCTTAGGATTCACTCTGTGTTGTATAGTTCTGTAGATTACAATGTCAAGTGCCCACTGTTACAGTGGTTTTACTTCCCTTCCCTCACATTCCTTGTATCCTGGCTATACCTCTCTCCCTCCTCCTTCCCTCTGAGCTCCTAAGTAACCACTGATCTTTTTGATGCTTTCTTCCATTTGACATTATATCATGAGTATTACTCAGAGTATTAATTTTGTTACACAAGATTGGAGGCATATCTTATTTAACCATTAAGTTTTCGGATATTTAAGTTAATTTCAGTTTATTTCAGTTGTATTACTGTCTTTCTACTTAAATAAATTTTATTTTCCTTATTTTCCCTGAGGAGAAAATTCTAGAAGTAGAATTATTGGATTTAAGAGTTTGAATCATTCTGAGGCTAATTGATACATGTTGTCAAAGTAGTTATACCCATTTAGAAGCCTCCTAGCAGTGTGTGGGAATGCCAGCGCTCCCACATTCTTGCTAGCACTGGTAATCACTTTTCATAAAAATATTTATCATTTTATCAAGTTAATAAGTGGTGTTTTAGTTTTATTTTTTTTGTCAGTGTATTGGCATTTTGGAAAATGTTTGTTTATGTCCTTTCCCTTTTTCTCAGTTATTAGTTTTAATGTTTGTAATGTATTTTTTTCCTCTAGATCCTTTTATCCTGCCACACCAGCAGGTTGATAAAGGCGCCATCAAATTTGTACTCAGTGGAGCAAATATCATGTGTCCAGGCTTAACTTCTCCAGGAGCCAAGCTTTACTCTGCAGCGGTAGATACCATTGTTGTATCCTTCCCAGGCTTCACTGCTGACCAGTGCACTCATTGTGTTCTTGTTTTCACTTGAAGATCGGTCTTCCAGGAAACTATTTGGACCTTTTGAAAGTTCTCTCAGGCCCTTCTCATGACAGCTGAAGTTTTGGGGATCAGCTTTTTTTGTTTCTTCCTACTAAATTGTGTCCTGTCCTATTTTGGGGATTTTCTTTGATTTTAAATGGGAAAACATTATAAAAGACGTCCAGCTGCATTTCAACCCATTTTGAAGCTATTGTTTATATTTTTTTAAGGATTATTTCTTTGAAAGGCAGACTTATACAGAGAGAGGGACACAGACACACACCCACATACACACCCACACAGAACCACACACCCTCTGCTGGTTCACTCCCCACATGGTTATAGTGATTGGGACTGGGCCAGGACAGAGCCAGGAGACAGGAGCTTCCTCTGGGTCTCCCACGTGGATGGCAGGGGCCCATGCAATTAGACCACCTTCTGCTGCTTTCCTAGGTACATTCAAGGATGGATTGAAACTGGAGCAGTGGGCTCAGCGTGGTAGTCTAGTAGCTAAAGTTCTCGCCTTGCATGCTCTGGGATCCCAATGTGGGTGCAGGTTCTAATCCTGGCAGCCCTGCTTCCCATCCGGCTCCCTGCCTGTGCCCTGGGAAAGTAGCTGAGGACGGCCTAGAGCCTTGGCACCCTGTGCCCGTGTGGGAGACCCAGAGGAGGCTCCTGGCTTCAGATTGGCGCAGCTCTGGCTGTTGTGACCACGTGGGGAATGAATCATTGGACGGGAGATCTTTGTCTCTTCTCTCTGTGTATCTGACTTTCCAATAAAAAAAAATAAATCTTTAAAGAAAAAGTGGAGCAACTAGGACTTGAACTATTTTCTTTCTTTCTTTCTGGTTTTTTTTTTTTTTTTTGATAGATGGCAAACTGGATGGGAAATGGAGTAGCTGGTACACAAACTGGCACCCATATTGGATCCTGGTGCCTGCAGGAAGAGGACTAGTTGAGCCATCATGTCTGGCTCATCGAACTAGCACTTTTGTGGGATACCAGTGTAAAAAGTGTGGCTTAACTCCCCGTGCTGAAGTGCTGGCCCAGAACTACTTTTATCAGACAGAAGACAGTATAATGGATTTAGTTACTAGTGGAAATGATGGAGATGATGGAGATGATATGATATGGATCAGCTTTTGGGCTATCACTTCAGTCTTTAGCTTCACTTTCCCAGTTGTACTGGAGTAAGTGCACTCAAAAAGAAAAATAATTCAGGTACTGGGTATGAAATTTTTTTTCTCATTATGACATTTTTTTCCCCAAATATTGTGGTAGAAATGAGCCATGTGGGGAGTGACCCAGTGGATAGCAGATATCTATCTTTCTCTCTCCTCTCTCTATAAATTTACCTTTGAGGTAAAGAAAATGAAATAGGTCGAGTGGGAGATTTTGGAAACCAAGGAGATGAAGGCTTTGGGCCGTCCTCGACTGCTTTCCCAGGCCACAGGCAGGGAGCTGGATGGGAAGTGGAACTGCCAGGATATGAACCAGCGCCCATATGGGATTCTGGCACTTGTAAGAAGAGGATGGGCCGGTTGAGACCAAGGACAGCCATCGTGCTGGGCTCAACAGGTTATAAGTTTATGCTCATGATTTCTTTAAGTGTTAGTAAGTTCATGGTTCTGGAATTTCCCTGAAACAGAAAAACTTATCCTAGTACCAAGTCTTTGCTTTTTTTTTCTTATAATTTTATTTTCAAATCATTATAGATGTATAGAAAATTGTGAAATATAGTACACAAAGGCTCTCTGTACCCTTCATTTTTTTTTAAATATTTATGTGAAAGAGAAAGAAAGAGCTTCCATCCACTGGTTCACTTCCCCAACTGCAGCTAGATCCAGAAGCTTCTTCCAGGTTTCCCACATGGAGGGCAGGGGCCCAAGGCTTGAGCCATTTTCTGCTGGTTTCCCAGGCACATTAGCAGGGAGCTAAATCAGAAGTGGAATAGCCAGGAATTAAACCAGTTCCCATTAGGATGCCGACCCCACAGGTTGCCCTCACCGACTGTATCTCACAGTCCCAAGCATTTCTTTTTTAAATATATACTTCATTATGTAACATTCCAGAAACTTCAGGTGATAACTAAGACCATTCTGATTATTCTAGAGGAATGGAAAACATGAAATTGGGTGCTTAAAGATACAATGGGAATGCAGTCATCTTTTGAAAGATTTATTTATTTTGACTTGAAAGACAGATTCACAGAGCAGGAAAGACAAAGAGCTTCCATCTGCTGGCTCACTCCCCGAATGGCTGCACAGCTGGAGTTGGGCTGAGCCGGAGCCAGAGCCAGGCCAGCAGTTTTTTCTGGGTTTTCACGTGAAGGCAAGGACCCAAGGACTTGATCTGTGCTCTCCTGCTTTTCCATGCCATAAGCAGGCAGCCAGAATTGGAAACAGTGCCCATATGGATGCCAGCCAGCATCACTGCTGGAGACCTACGCTGAGCCTTTTACATAAAGTTAGCACTGAATGGTCAAGAGTAGAGAAATTAAAAAAAAAAAATTAAAAAAAAAAAGAGTAGAGAAATTCATTTTACATATATATACACACATATATATTATTATTATTATTTTGAATTTTTGAATTGTGTAGTACAATTTCATATAGACTGGAATTTCCCATCACCACCACCACCCCCGATAAGTTCATTTTTTAGAAGATTTATTTTTATTGGAAAGGCAGATATATAGAGAGGAGGAGAGACAGAGAGGAAGATCTTATATGTCTGTTGATTCACTCCCTAAGCAGCCGCAATGGCCAGAGCTGTACTGATCTTAAGCCTGGAGCTCAGAGCTTGTTGGTCTCCCACGTGGTTGCAGGGACCCAAGGCTTTGGGCCATGCTCAGCTGCTTTCCCAGGCCACAAGCAGGGAGCTGGATGGGAAGCAAGGCCTCCAGGATTAGAGCTGGTGCCCATGTGGAATCCCAGGCACATGCAAGGCTGCGAGGCTACTGCACCAGGCCCAACAATTCCTTTGTTGTTTTTTCTTTAACAATTTTTTTTTTTAAGATATATTCATTTTATTACAGCCAGATATACACAGAGGAGGAGAGACAGAGAGGAAGAACTTCCGTCCGATTATTCACTCCCCAAGTGAGCTGCAATGGGCCGGTGCGTGCTGATCCAAAGCCGGGAACCTGGAACCTCTTCCGGGTCTCCCACGCGGGTGCAGTGTCCCAATGCATTGGGCCGTCCCCAACTGCTTTCCCAGGCCACAAGCAGGGAGCTGGATGGGAAGTGGAGCTGCCGAGATTAGAACCGGCGCCCATATGGGATCCCGGTGCTTTTAAGGCGAGGACTTTAGCTGCTAGGCCATGCCGCCGGGCCCAACAATTTGTTTTTAAAAGATGTGTTTCACATCACATCTTGGATAAGATTAAGTATAAGACTGTATTTCATAGTTTTTAGCATTTATCTACAAGAAACATTTTGTCCTTTTTTTGTATGATTCTGGTTTTGTTTGGTGCTATGTATTTTTTTAAGATTTATTTTTTTATTGAAATGTCAGACATAGAGAGAGGAGGAGAGAGAGAGGAAGATCCTCTGTTTGCCGATTCACCTCCCAAGCAGCTGCAGTGGCGTGAGCTCAGGTGATCCGAAACCGGGAGCCAGGAGCCTCTTCCAGGTCTCCCACACGGGTGCAGGGTCCCAAGGCTTTGGGCCATCCTCGACTGCTTTCCCAGACCACAAGCAGGGAGCTGGATGGGAAGCGGGGCCGCCAGGACTAGAACTGGCATTCATATGGGATTCTGGCGCATTCAAGGCGAGGACTTTAGCCACTAGGCTATCGCACTGGGCCCGGTGCTATATTATTGACATTTGAACTGAAACAAAATCATTAGAATCATAGATTTACCATTTATTGACTACAGTGCAACCAAGACAGTGCTACGTCCTTGACTTTAAAATGTGAGTTGTCCAGGAGAGGACATAGATGGATGCAGAGAGATCACTGACAGCCTTCCCTCCCTTACAAGGCATTTTGGTAAATAGTTTCCTTAGCTACGTGTTTGCAGGCAATCATGGCCGAAGGGAAACAGCATGCTCTCTGTGTTGGAGTCATGAAGATGTCGGCAGAAGACATGTAAGTCTCCTTTTAGGTCCCCTTAACTCTTGAGATATTGGTAGTCAACTGAGGAAGATCAGAATTACAGGTGGAATTTGCTCTCGTCCATACCACGTCTTAAACATTTCTAAGCACAGAAACCTCATTTTTAAATTTTTCCTAACAAATAGGAAACTTGAAATCTGGTTTGTCCTCAGAACTGCATTCTTTCTTAAGTTATCTGAAAAGGACTTCCTCCCCCCCCCCAAAAAAAAACCCATGTGCCAGCGTACCTTTGTCTGTAAGTAGGTGATAATTTAGGATTTTTTTTAGTATGTTTTTAAGTTTGGAGGGGTAAAATGTCTTGTACTTAAAAAAAAAAATTGTTTGTTTGAAAGGCAGAGTTAGAGAGACAGAGAGAAATGTTTAATATGCTGGTTCACTGCCAAATGATCTCAGTGGCCAGAGCTGGGCTAGTCTGACGTCAGGGGCCAGGAGGTTCTCCCAGGTCTCCCACCTGAGTCATTTCTTCCCCACTTTAGTAGGGAGCTGGACTGAAAGTAGAGCAGCCAGGGCTTGAATCAATGCTGTATGGGATGTTGGCTCTGTAGGTCTTGACTTGACTTGCCATGCCACAGTACTAAATTTTTATACCCAGACGTTCAGCACCACATAATTTTCTGATCTTGTGCTGTAACAAATGTAAAATATCAGTGAACCATTAACGATATCAAAAGTGAGGTAATGTTAAAAACTCTTGAATGCATTTGATAATTAGTTGTTTTTTATTTTAGAGTTAATGTTATAATTTCGTATTTCCCTAGTGTGCTGCTGATATTACTTCTATGGATCCACTATTTCATTAAATTTGCATTGATTTTATTGATTTGAAATGCGCAGAAATGCTCCCGTCTTCTAATTCACTTCCCAAATTCCCACAGTGGCCAGGGCTGAGAGAGACACTGAATCCAGGCCTGCCGCGGGTGGGCAGGGCCATCAGCTGCGAAGCTCCAGGATCTGCATTAGCAGTACCCTGGAATCGGGAGCCAGGATTGAAACCCACGAACTCCAGTTTGGCATTGGGCATCCCAATCACCATTTTAACTGCTATGCGAAATGCCTGCTCCTTGGCCCTAGGTTGCTAAAATAACTTTAAATCTGAAACTGTAACAGTGATGTGGTTTGATATGATTAATGTAAGTGTAATAGCAGTAAATTCCCTAATGTGGCTCTAGAGTTATAAAAAATTGGCAGTGCACTTGGATTATGTTTACCACGAATGAACCCATAGAAATGAATCAAATGTTTTCTTCCTTTCTGCAGTGAGAAAGTCAACAAAGGAATTGGCATCGAAAATATCCATTATTTAAATGATGGACTGTGGCATATGAAGACGTATAAATAAGCCTCAGAAGGAATGCACTTGCGCTGAGTATGGACATTGTGCTGTATCTTTGCTTGTATGTGTGTGTGACAGCATGAAGACAATGTCTCTGTGGCGATGCTGAATAAATTCTCCAGATGCTTACATTTAGTTAGCTTCACAAGTTGTCTTAATTTTTCTTAAATGCAAAGTAAAATTGGGTAGCAAGTTTGGACATGAAAAAGTATCTGAGAAGTAACTAACCAGATAACTTAAAGGTTTTTCTTAGGCTAATAGTATCAGATGAAGGTAGGACTTGAGACGTGGACTTGTCGGTTTTATGGTGGACCCCCTAGAAAAATATGTCTAATTAATGGTGCTTAAAGCTAGACTGGAAATTTTATTCTATTTCCCCAGGTCAGCCAGTAGTGCCCATTCTGTTGTATGTCTGTGTGGGTGTGGGTATATGTTTAACTTTTCATTATGGGAAAATCTGAATAAAAAAGTATGGGGAATAATAAAATAGACATTTCTTTCTTTACCCAGCTTCAGTCAATCTTATTTCATCTGTATTTCTCATGTTTTTTTTAAAGATTTATTTATTTTATTACAAAGTCAGATATACAGAAAGGAGAGACAGAGAGGAAGATCTTCCGTCCGATGATTCACTCCCCAAGTGAGGCGCAACGGCTGGTGCGCGCCGATCCGATGCCAGGAACCTGGAACCTCTTCCGGGTCTCCCACACGGGTGCAGGGTCCCAACCCATTGAGCCGTCCTCAACTGCTTTCCCAGGCCACAAGCAGGGAGCTGGATGGGAAGTGGAGCTGCCGAGATTAGAACCGGCGCCCATATGGGATCCCGGGGCTTTCAAGGTGAGGACTTCAGCCGCTAGGCCACGCCGCCAGGCCCATACTTCTTTTTCTTTAAAGATTTATTTTTGTTTTATTGGAAAGTCAGATATACAGTGAGGAGGAGAGACAGAGAGAAAGATCTCCCGTCCATTGATTCATTCCCCACGTGGTCGCAACAGCCAGAGCTGCGCCAATCTGAAGCCAGGGGCCTCCTCTGGGTCTCCCACACGGGCACAGGGTGCCAAGGCTCTAGGCCGTCCTCAGCTCCTTTCCCAGGGCACAGGCAGGGAGCCAGATGGGAAGCAGGGCTGCCAGGATTAGAACCTGCACCCACATTGGGATCCCAGTGCGTTCAAGGTAAGGACTTTACCCACTAGGCCATGCCGCCAGGCCTGAAAGTAGTGTATACTTCTACTTTTACTCCCCTAACAGTAGGGAACGAAATATGTTTCTGTATACTGTGTTGAAACTCATTTTTAGTTTCTCACGAACTGGAAGTTTTTAATGCGCTTCTTAGTCTAGATAACTATTTGCATTAGTTTTTGTAGTATTGTATTTAAAGGTGGATTTTGAAATAACGCAGTCTTCCCTTAGGCCTCTGGACTCCGTTGCTCAGTGTAAGAAGGTTGGGTGGCAGTTTTTGTCTTCTGGGCTCTGGAGCATTTCTTGGAGAGCTGGCTTATCCAGGATTAGGAAAAAGTATGCCTTTGTGTGACTGAGTTGTTTCTAAAGTTTGCATGTGTAAGCATTAGGTTTCAGAAATCTCAACTTGAAATGTACTTGAATACAGGGAAGATACTGCTTCATTTAAGGGGAATAGTGGCTATCAAAGCAGTAAAATTAATATTGCCTAAGCAGTTTTGAAAAAGCGTTAGGACTAGAAAATAGTTTTCACTGGCATTTCTTCATTCTGTTTTACTAGTAGCTGTTAACATGTTATTAAAAACTTCAATGCTTATATTGCACTTACATTGCTTTACAGGATTAATTTTCTGTAGTTTGTAAAATGAAAAGGGGTCCATGAATGAATTCTACTTTCTTGCACCCAAATGCAGAGATTTAAAAGAACGCTCATGGCCCCACTGGCTTCTGGGTGTTGCCAGACTGTGTCCAGCGCCCAGGTGCATTACTTGAACAGTGGTGTCTTGTTGATAGAAGTGTCTTGATTAGAGGAGATGGGAAACTATAGCAGTCTGGGAAGTTTGGGCTCAAATAATGTGGATTTTTTTTTGGGGGGGTGCAAGGGGAACATGTTCCAAATGTTCCAGGCTGATGTTCCTGAAACAGTTTGTGACTTTCTCCTTTGAGAGGTATATTAAAAAGCTATTTTTAAAGATGTATATTATAAAGCTACTTACATGTCACAAATTACATGTACAGATGTTATCTGAAAACTATCCATCTAAAAAATTTCCCTGTGAATTTGAATATTCAAATCGATGTGATGTTAATTCACATCAGTATTTTAATATTTTGCCAAGATGTTTAATAATGGATTGATACATATTTAGCTGTTTAGAATACTAACTAGCCTTGATCAAATGAGTAGGAGGGAAAGGAAAATAACATTTGTTGAATGCCTATTTGATCAAGTTTTACTTACGTATCTTGCTTAGTTTTTACAATGATTTTGTGAGATAGATTTTGGTCATCATTTTGCAAATGAGGAAACCAAGGCTCAGAGTCTAGGCAAGTTTCTTGAAGATATATAGCTAATTAGTGGTCAGTCTAGAATTTGAACCTAGCTCTGCCTAACTGCGAAGAACTCTCTCCACGTATTTCTTCTTTTTCTTTTTATTGGAAAGTCAGATTTACAGAGAGAAGGAGAGATAGAAAGATCTTCCATCTGCTTGGGGAGTTCCCTCCCCAACTGGCCACAGTGGTTGGAGCTGATTTGATCCAAAGGCAGGAGCCAAGAGCTTCTGGGTCTCCCATGCAGATGCAGGGTCACAGGCCTTGGGCTGTCCTCTACTGCTTTTTCAGGGCATAAGCAGGGAGCTGAATGGGAAGTATAGAAGTTGGGACATGAATTTGCACCCGTATTGCATCCTGGTGCTTGCAAGGGAAAGATTAGCCAATTGAGCCATCACGCTGGCCCCATGCATTTCAGACAGTGTTAATCTTGGCCCACAATCAAATTACCAGTTGTTAGAATTATGGAGAGAAATATAAATTGGCAACCCTCTTTGCACAGTGAAAAAAAATTGTTTTGAGTAAGTGGGATGCTTGAACAGTTCTATTTGTGCTACTTTGCGAATGTTTATTTTCCTCTTAAACATCAGGCTATGTTAGGATAACCATTTGAAATTGAATCCAGCCCTGAGTTCTAGACTTTTTATTTATCATCTGCAAACCAGGTGATTTCTGAATGTTTTAAAGGTTATGCCAGTTAGGTCTTTAGGAATGGGTGAAAAAGGGAGAGTAGTTATGATGTGGGGCAATAAGAGTGTAGAGTATAATATACAAAGGCAGGACAAGCTGGTGCTTTGAAGATAGTTGGAGAAAAACAGTAGTCAGTATTAACAGTAGTGACAGAAACGGTTTTGTTTCAGTTGTAACTCAAAAGAAGAAAAGTCAAAGGGTCTAGTCCAATCTATTTTGCTGTGGATCCAAAGGTTTGATTTTAGGAAAGATGATCCAGTGATTTGCCTTCTACAAGGAGGTGGACGTGCCTGTTAAATGCAGGTTTTTGTTTCTGTTGCATTCAAGAAAAAGAAAAAATAAATGCAACTTTTAGAAGAAATGAACTGTAAAACACAGACTGAATTTCCAACACTTAATAAAAAATGTAAAGTAATTTCTTCCTGTTGCTTACTATTGGGAGCTTTTTATAAATTTAAATAAAATATATTGCTAAAAATAATATACATGTATTTTAATTTTTGAAAAGTGGTATTACTCATTTAGCTCACATATGACACTGAGATGGAGAGCAGGCAGTACCCCGGAAGCTTCCTTTGGAAGGCAAAAACTTTAGGATGTTAAGGATGGGAACAATTTCGGTGCTGAGCTTTTCCATGAAGCCAGGTTTTTGTCTTTGGCTTAGGTGATACTGAACTGGTATTTTAACAATTAGAATATTCTCGTTTATTCAGTATATTGGATACTTAGTGGATGTCTCTATTAGTGACTTCACTAGGTGAAGGGCCTAATTTTTTGTAAAGATTTTTTTTTTAATTTTTTATTTGAGAGGTAGAGTTAGAGAAGAGGCAGAGGTCTTCCATCCACTGATTACTCCTCAAATGGCTGCAAAAGCCAAAGTTTCCCCAGTCTGAAGCTGGGAGGAAGGAGCTGCTCCTGGATGTCCTACGTGGGTGCAGAGTCCTGAGAACTTGAGGTATCCTCTGTTGCTTTCCCAGTCCATAGCAGAGAGCTGGCCAAGAAGTGGAGCAGCCAGAACATGACACACGGTGTGCTGGTGCTATAGGGTGGATGGGTAGTCTGCTGGGCACCATGCCGGCCCCCAAAGCCCTTTTTCTTAATACATACCTGTCATGTTTAGGGCAGCCATCCTCTCAATCTAAAATCTGAGTCTTAGATTACCTGGGGGCTTGGCGTGGTAGCCTAGTGGCTCAAGTCCTTGTCTTACACGTGGTGGGATCCCATTTGGGCGCCTGTTTGTGTACCAGAAGAAGCCTGCTTCCCATCCAACACCCTCCCTGTGGCCTGGGAAAGCAGTTGAGGATGGCCCAAAGGCTTGGGACCCTGCACCCATGTGGGAGACCTGGAAGAAGCTCCTGGTTCCTGGCTTCGGATTGGCTCAGCTCCAGCTGTTGCAGTCACTTGGGAAATGAATCTGTGAGCAGAAGAGCTTCCTCTCTGTCTCTCCTCCTCTCTTACTATCTGACTTTCCAATAAAAAACTTTTTAAAAGAAAAAAAAAGTTCACCTGAGAGTTTTCTGTCCACTAGTTCACTAACCAAATACCTGTAAACATTCAGGCCTGGTTTAAGCTAAACCAGAAGCCAGAAACTCAACCCAGGTCTCCCCTGTGGTTTGAAGTGATTGGGCTACTTGGGCCATCAACTGCTACTTCCTGAAACTGAATTGGGAGGAGTCAGAACGCAAATCCAGGACTATGGGACTGAGGCATGTCAAAAGCTGTCTTAAATACTCGGTTAAATACCTGTCCCTGGTGTCTTAAGTCCTCTTTCTTCCAGAACCTATATATATATATATTTAAGATTATTTTGAAAGTTTCTCTATTGGAAAGGCAGATCAGATTTACAGAAAGGAGAGACCAAAAGATCTCCCACCCACTTGTTCATTTTCCAAGTGGCCACAACGGCTTGAGCTGAGCCAGTCCGAAGTCAGGAAATAAGAGCTTCTGGGTCTCCCATAGGGGTGCAGGGTCCCAAATTACTGAGCCATTCTCTACTGCTTTACTAGACCACAAGTAGGGATCTGGAAGAAAAGCAGTCGGGGCACCAACCGGCACCCATATGGGATCCTGGCACGTGCAAGGTGAGGACCCCCTTATCAGAGCTTTTACCAAGTTTCCAAAGTAACAGAATAGCCAGTGTGGCTTTTCTTGTCCTTTAAATTTTATTTAAATTTATTTGAAACGCAGAATTATATAGAAAAGAGAGGGAAAGATCTTCCATCTGCTGGTTCACTCCCCAAATCACTAGGCCAGGTTGAAGTAACTCCCAGGTTTTCTACGTGGGCACAGGGTCCCAAGCACTTGGGACACAGACTGACACCCACGTGGGATGCCAGCATTACAGGTGACAGCTTAACGCACTATACCACAGCACCAGTACCTAAATGTCTTTTGTGGAATCAGTGAGAACTAAACAGATGGGAATTATATGGATTGAAGAATTTATCAAAGCCAGAACTTTTAAAACAAATGGACTACCATATACTACTAATAAAGTATGGTTTGTCTTATTGCTGATGTAAAGCTTACATGAAATGATTATTTGACTCCTATAATAAATCATGAGTTTGGGCTCCTTCTGCTTTACAAAAAGCACTAAGTCTAGTGTTTAGTTGATAAATAATAGATACAAGAGGAATTGTAAAACTCCACATGCATAAAAGTGGTTTTTTTTTTTTAAAGATTTATTCATTTTTTATTACAGCCAGATATACACAGAGGAGGAGAGACAGAGAGGAAGATCTTCCGTCCGATGATTCACTCCCCAAGTGAGCCGCAACGGGCTGATGCGCGCCGATCCGATGCCGGGAACCCGGAACCTCCTCCGGGTCTCCCATGCGGGTGCAGTGTCCCAATGCATTGGGCCGTCCTCGGCTGCTTTCCCAGGCCACAAGCAGGGAGCTGGATGGGAAGTGGAGCTGCCGGGATTAGAACTGGCGCCCATATGGGATCCCAGGGCATTCAAGGCGAGGACTTTAGCCGCTAGGCCACGCTGCCAGGCCCATAAAAGTGGTTTTTTATCGCTTTTCGGTCTTTTGGCTAAGATCAAGTGTAAAATGATGTTATTGTTAAGGTAGAAATCCCAGAGACACATAATTTCATACTTTACACACAAGGTATCTTTCCAACTTACTTTAAATAGTTGAAAAAGATATTTGATATTGGAATTATTGAGTATGGTTATTTCAAAGTTAATTTTGAATATTCAGGGTAAGCTACAAAATATTTTTGAATTTACTTAAATGCCAAAAGAAAGTTAACTTTTAGAAATATGCTAGTCACATATCCACCCAGGCATGAATGCATGCAAGTCAGCTTTGGGATTTGTGCAGTGGCTCATCAGGCTAATCCTCCTTCTGTAAGCACTGGTGTCTTACATAGGCACCGGTTTGTACCCCGGCTGCACCACTTCCCATACAGATTCTGGTTATAGCCTGGGAAAGCAGTAAAGGATGGCCCAAGTCCTTGGGACTCTGCACTCATGTGGGAGACACAGAAGAAGCTCCTGGCTCCTGGCTTCAAAGACTCTTGGCTGTGGCCATTGTGGCCATTTGTGGGGTGAGCCAGTGGATGGAAGATCAGAGCTAGAGAGAGAAGAGAAAGACAAAGATCTCCCACTCACTAGTTCACTCCGTAAATGGCCATAATTACAAGTGCTGGGTCAGGTGGAAGCCAGGACCCAAGAGCTTTGTCCAGGTCTCCCATCTACATGGCAGGGCCCACACACTCTGGCCATATTCTGCTCCTTTCCGATGTCATTTATCAGGGAGCTGGATTAGAAGTGGGGAAGTCAGGACTCAAACTCAGTGCTCATGGGGAATGCTGGCATTGCAGGTGGCATCTTGACGTTAGCCTCATTTCTAATTTTTAAAAAACAAATTTGAAAAGCAAAATGACACACACGCACACACACAGACACACGGAGTGGGAGACCATCCACTTGCAGGTTCACCACCCAGAAGCCCACAGCCACCAGGGCTGGGCCTGACTGAAGCCAGGAAGTCCATCTGGATCTGCCACATGTGTGGCAGGGACCCAAATTCTTCAGCCATCACGTGTACGTGCATTAGTGGAAAGCTGGCTTGGAAGTGGTGTACCTGAACTTTGCAAATGATTTATATACATGTTTCAAGAAAAACAAATACCACTTACTTCAAAATGAACTATTTAATGCAATATTAAACCAGTGACACCAAAGTAAAGAAGGAGCACACTGCTGTATTAGATATGCAGTCATTACCACAAATAGTAATGATACGTATCCTATACAATGATTATACACATGTTCATTTCTCAGTCATTGTCAGAACCATTTGGAGGTAAGAAAACCAAGGCATCATTGAAAATATGCCCAAATGCCCTAAGACGGTATACACCATACATCATCACATGCATTTGATTGGGTGTCAGTCCATTAAAAGTAACAGCTGTATCTGAACAACATCCTTCTACTACTTGGTTAGGATGATTATTCATTGCCTCTTTAATAAAAAGGCCAACAGACTTGGTATTAAATACATCTTTTCCATCAGCATCTTCTGCATTTTCTGCAACCACTCCAGCATTGTTCAGGCACATTGCTAACTGCCTATCTTCCGATATCTTCCAAATCATCCCACCCTGTTCAGGACACTTATCTGGAATTTCTAGAAGGCTGTTAAGTCTTTTCATTGATTCTATACTCAAGACAATTCCTCCTTCCACACTCACATATTCAAAGTCCCCAGATTTAATAGCATGGCCTAGATAAAAAGGCTGTGATGGATCCTTTTTTAACAAAAAATATTTAAGGTTTTCAATAATAGCAAATGTAGTGGGGCGTGCAAGGAAAAACCAGTTGTACTGGTTGCTGTACTTATCAAAGGCATATTTATAAGCTCTTCTCATCATTAACCACAAGTCATCTGTTTCCACATTAATCGATTCAAACACTTTAACATTTTCGGAACTAAAGAACTCTGCTTTGTCACAATGTTTGGTCCAAGTCTCTTTCACTGCAGCCCAAAGGCTAACATCTTTGGGTTTTACGAGGATAATACAGTACACCCGAAAGTTTTTACTGAGTTCCATGCGTTCATTCTCTGAAATTTTCAAGATATCTTCTTTGTTAGGAGGTTGGAGATGATGATGCTCATGGTGGTGCATTCTGTTTCCAAGGCCAATTCCAACGTGTCCCAGCATAGTGGTAAAAACACAGAAAATGCTTCCGAGCATCACACCCTTCAAAAATGAGCTGCTTTCAGAAAGCATTTTTTCCTATAAAGAAGAAAAAGAATCTTAATATACATAATAGGAAAAGATTAGAATTTGATTTGGTATTCCTTATATGTCTTATTAACAATACAAAAGAGTTCCTAAGGGCCCAGCTCCATTGCCTAGCAGCTAAAGTCCTCACCTTGCATGTGCCAGGATACCATATGGGTACCGGTTCTAATCCCAGCAGCCACACTTCCCATCCAGCTCCCTGCTTGTGACCTGGGAAAGCATAGAGGATGGCTGAAAGGCTGCACCCGTGTGAGCGACCCAGAAGAGCTCATGACACCTGGCTTCGGATTGGCTTAGCTGTGGCCATTGTGGCTGCTTGGGGAGTGGATCATTGGACGGAATATCTTCCTCTCTGTCTCTCCTCCTCTCTGCATATCTGACTTTGCAGTAAAAATAAATCTGAAAAAAATAAATAAAAGAGTTCCTGAGCATGAAATCAGGTTTGCTGCACATAGTTTGAGAGACTCTCAGGTTCTTTACTTCCAATGGCATATGTTCAGTATAAACTGGAACCATTTCATTTATGAGAATTCAAGCAACAAAGTACTAAAGGAAACACATTAATCCTAGAAGCCAATGTTCTATAGGGTGTTTATCTTGAATTCTATTTTTTAAAAAAATATTTTTATTGGAAAGGCAGATTTACAGGGGAGAGCAGAGATCTTCCATCCACTGGTTCTCTCCCCAAATGGCTGCAATGGTCAGAGTTGAGCTGATCCGAAGTTCAGGAGCTTCTTCTGAATCTTCCATGTGCGCACAGGGTCCCAAGGACTTCAGCCATCCTCTGCTACTTTCCCAAGCCATAAGCAGGAATCGAGATGGGAAGTGGAACAACCAGGACACAAACCCTTGTTCATATTGGATCCTGGCACTTGCAAGGGCAAGACTAGCCAGTCAAGCCATTGTGGTGGGCCCTCATCCCTAGTTCTTACTCAAGAATTTTAATATACGGGCCCGGTGCAGTAGCCTAGCAGCTACAGTCCTTGCCTTGCACACACCAGAATCCTATATGGGCACTGGTTTGTGTCCTTGTAGCCCCACTACCCATCTAGCTCCCTGCTTGTGGCCTGAGAAAGCAATTGAGCATGGCCCCAGGCCTTAGGACCCTGCACTCATGTGGGAGACGTGGAAGAAGCTCCTGGCTCCTGACCGGCTGAGCATTGGTCGTTGTGCTCACCTGGGGAGTGAATCATCAGATGGAAGATCTTCCTCTCTGTCTCTCCTCCTCTGTGTAGATCTGACTTTCCAACAAAAATAAAGTAAATCTTTTAAAAATATATATATATATATATTTTAAAGATTTATTCCATTTTTATTACAAAGTCAGATATACTGAGAGGAGGAGAGAGAGGAAGTGGAGCTGCCGGGATTAGAACCAGCGGCCATATGGGATCAAGGCAAGGACCTTAGCCACCAGGCCACACTGCCAAGCCCAAAAATATATTTTTAATATACAATATTCTAAAACTGGCAAATCACCAAGGGCATCTATGTTGACATTTCTATTTTCAACACAGTGCTTTATTTAGTTTACAGCTGCTGCCCCTAGGTATTTCAGGTATATCTGAACAAAGTTTGAGATTAATATCATCTGTTTGTATTCACGGTTTTTTTTAAAGATTTATTTATTTTTATTACAAAGTCAGATATACAGAGGAGAGACAGAGAGCTTTGGGCCGTCCTCAACTGCCTTCCCAGGCCATAAGCAGGGAGCTGGATGGGAAGTGGAGCTGCCGGGATTAGAACCGGCGCCCATATGGGATCCCGGCGCGTTCAAGGCGAGGACTTTAGCCACTAGGCCACACCGTCGGGCCCTGTACTCACCGTTTTGATTAATACTGTATTCATAATTATGATTTGTTCCTAAATTGTTTACGATATAGTATCCCATGTTTTGATATAATAAAAGTCCAAATGAAAGTAATTATTTGAATGGAAAGTGAGTTGATGAAGGCATACCTGGGAATACTAATGAATATATTCCTCCAAATGTACTTTTGGGGTGGGGGGAAGCGCAAAGGTGAAAGTATACACTTTTTATTTTAATGATAAGCTAAAAGAAAAGCCAAATTAAATTCAACTGTTGAAAAAACTGTATGCTACCCACTTACACTGGTAACGGCTGACATTCCCACACTGTCCGATACACACAAATGTTTACCATGCCGCACAGGTTTCCTGTCTCTTCAACGCTGAAAGAGGCATTCAAATCTCACCACTGTAATTTCTCTCATTTCACACATCAGGAAAAGCAACTAGTTGATGTGGAAGTGAACCAGAGACCAGATCTCTCGACAGCAAGTTGAATGCGTTTTCCATGAATGAACAGTAACCGCCATGGTGCCTCTACCATATTATACTTTTTTGAGAGTTAATAAATGTGTTTATCGAATAACTCTGGTTTCCTACAAACCAAAAAACAAAGAAACAAACAAAAAACGTAGGATATGTTGGCTGAAATTGACATTTTATACCCAACATCTTCCTTTTGTCCAAGAGAAAATGGAAATAGACTTCTATCAGAATAATAAGGAGTGGAATCAATTGGCAAATATAATTCCTGAATGGGGGGCGGTGGAGAAAGAGGCATGATATTTTTCCAGTGTTATTCACAGAACTCTATTTATAAATAGAGCCCCAAGAAGAAAAAGGGCAGTGACAAGAAACAATTTAATCTTACACGGTAAAATGCATTTGTATAGGCATTTTGACATTTTATATTATAATGATTATCTGTGGCCGATATGTAAGTCACAGGTATTTCCACCTGATTACAAGATACGTACATGGAGAATTTCTCCTGATGGCAATACTACTGCTGTCTGCGAAAAACTGACTGAAACTCAGTTTATAAAATAAAATTATTCCAAGGAGATATTTATTCCCCCCCCCAAATCCGGGATATACATATTTTGTGCAGAGGAGAGGAGAAACAAAACTGGACACGGAAGGGAAAAATGTACAGGGGCACAAAAACGAAACTACTCAAATGTTTGTTGACATTAAACGTTTTTAGAAGGTTAAGGTGGTTGGGGTGAAGTATGCAAAAAGGAGGAGCAAATGGAGAAGACAGGTGAGATGGAGAATCGCCTCAGTACCTCACTGAGAAGCCCTAGGGAGCGCCTCCCTGGTCACTAATCCTCCCCCTGCACCTGCCCGGACGTTCGGAGTGGAGCATGTCGGGACTGGGCTAGGGCCCAACTTTCTCACCCGGAGAAGACGAGTTGGACCGCTCGGGGTGCGCTTGGGGCGGGCGGCTAAGGCCCAGCACTCACCCGCATCTAGAATGGTTCGACAGCACGAAAGTGCAGCCGCAGACGGCTTTCCTCCCACGTTTGCTCGCCACTCGGTTACGCTCCTGGTCGAGCTATTCTAGATGCAGGTGGTGTCCTCTCGTTGGTCTCGCTCAGGCTGGGGGAGGGCCAGGAGGCCGACGCCGAAAAGGGGGCGTTGCGAGGGCGGGGTTTGAGGAACCGTCGTTGGGCGTCAGTCCGTTGGTCGCGTAAACGTCACGACGGCCCGCGCGCACGCAGCGCGCTCTTAGCCCCGCCCCTCGTGAGTTGAGAGGAACGCGACGGGCCGGCGTGACCCGCACGCTGGCCTGCCGCGGCTGGGACGCACAAAGAGGTAGGCGTGCCTATGTCTCGCTAACACCTCCTACCTCCTCAGCTTGCTAGTGGGGACACTTCAGAGCCAGGAATTTCACTCCCTGTGTTACTTATGCCGGAGTTCTGGTTTGCCTGTGCGTCTTTGCGTGCACGTAGGGACGAGAGGTGTTGCTGGGTCGAAGCCACTGAAAGAATCTTTGAATTATGTGGGGACGGATATTCTGTGCTTACTGGGATGGAATCTAATGAAAGCCCACTGCTGGTTTTCAAATCCCGGGAAAGTTACTTCACCTTTGCGTGCCTCAGTTCTTTCCTTTGGAAGGTATAGAAATGATCACAATAGTGTCTGTCATTTAGGCGATTCAGATTGTCCACGTAACTCCCTCAGAAAAATGTCAAGCACAGAGCAAACGCTTATTAGATATTGGCTGTTACTGTTCACCTTTCTATCTGGCTTTTAGCGGAGGAGCAGCTCACCATAGGCAGTCAGTATTAATTAAACTAATGTTAGAGCTACACATGTGAAACCAAGCCAAAATAAGATAATGGGACTTTGAAAAACCACATAATAACTTAAAAAGCGGAGGCAGGTTTAGAATCCAGGTCTCCTGATCATGACTGCAGAGGTCTTTTTCCACTAAATATATGATGTTGTACATTTTGTTTTTCTGGCAGTTTGATTTTTGCTAACAATGTACCATCATTAGATCCCGTTAAAATAACACTTAGTGGTTACTTATAAGCCTGAATTTCTGAAGACAGATTTTTCAGAACTGGCAGTGACTTGCAGTTTAAGAAGACAAAAAGTTACTGTGAGCATTGAAAAAACAGAATTTAGGCAGTTGCTATCCTAGAAACACTACTCCACATTCTAGGGGCATAACTATGAAGAACTGATGTCTCCTGAATCCCTGCTGCTTTCAGACAGTAACAGAGGAGGAAGACATTAAACAATTCATTACAAATCATTATAATGGTGATAGGTCCTCAACAGGGATCCCCAGTTAGAATGTGTCCCTAAAGTGGACAGAAATGTGAAACTACAGAATGTTTCTATTATGCTTTTATTTTTCTATTAAGATTTAGTTGTTTGAAAATCAGAAAGACAGAGGGGTGCGGAGAGGAGAGAAAAAGAGACAGACAGACACATTCTGTCCTCTGACTCACACTCCAAGGGGCCACAACGGGCAGGGTTGGCCAGTAAAGGCTCAGACCCTAGAACTGCGTGCAGGACTCCCACATGAGGTCAGAGGCCCAAGTACTTGGGCATCTTCTGCTGCTTTCCCAGGCGCATTCATAGGGAGCTGGATGGACAGTGGGGCTGATGGGATTCACTGGAATCAGCACTCTGTGTGCATGTTGATATGAATGTTGACACTGCAAAGTGATGGCCTAACGGGCCACACCACAATGGCCAGTATTTACTAAATACTGTTTATTGTCTGTATGAATACATGTACATATATAAGTGAAACAAATTACAAAATAATACACACGAGTAAGTTTTAGTGAAAACAAATGCTTTTTAAAAAAAGATTTATTTATTTTTATTGGAAAGGCAGATACACAGAGAGGAGGAGAGACAGAGAGGAAGATCTTCTGTCTGTTGATTCACTCCCCAAGTGGTCACAACGGTTGAAACTGAGCCAATCCGAAGCCAGGAGCCAGGAGCTTCTGCTGGGTCTCCCACGTGGGTGCAGGATCCCAAGGGTTAGGGCTATCCTCTATTGCTTTCCCAGGCCACAAGCAGGGAGGTGGATGGGAAGCAGGGCCACCGGGATTCTGGCACATGCAAGGTGAGGACTTCAACCACTACACTATCACGCCGAGCCCTTAATACAGGCTTTTATTGCATTGTCTCACAGGTTGCAATAAGCATTTATTATTTTTGAATTGGAAGAAGAACCAGTTAAAGGGTCTTTATTATTAGAGGAACAAAAAGGTGAAAAGGCAAATAAAATGCATTTATAGAATGAAGATAACCAGTCTCTTCTTGTAAAAAGGGACCAAGGAAAGAGATAAAAACGGTGCTCAGAATTCAGAGACCGTGAACAAGAGACCAAGTTCCTTGTGGGCCTGGCATGGTGGCCTAGCAGCTAAAGTCCTCGCCTTGCAAGTGCTGGGATCCCATATGGGTGCTGCTTCAAGTCCAGGTAGCCCCACCTCCCGTCTAGCTCCGCGCTTGTGGCCTGGGAAAGCAGTTGAAGATGGCCCAAAGCCTTGGGACCCTGCACCTGCAAGTGAGACCCAGAAGAGGCTCCGGGCTCCTGGCTTCGGATCGGTGCAGCTCCAGCCGTTGCGGCCACTTTGGGAGTAAATCAGCAGATGGAAGATCTTTCTCTCTGTCTCTCTTCCTCTCTGTATATATGCCTTTCCAATAAGAATAAATAAAGCTCAAAAAAATGAGTCATTGGGGTGGGCATTTAATGTAGTGGTTAAGATGCTACTTGGGATCATCCCTGCCCTGCCTCCACTTCTCATCACAGTGGGTGATGATTCAAGTACTTGGGTACCTGCCAAATACATGTGAGACCTAGACTGAATTCCCAGCTCCTAGCTTTGGGCTGCCCCAGGCCCAGCTGATACAGGCCTTTGAGAAGCAAACTAATGGAAGATCTCTGCTTCTCTTTATGTCTTTGAAGTAGTTAAAAGGGCAGTTATAGGGGGCTGGTGCCATGGTATAGTGGACTAAGCCTGCACCAGCAGCACTGGCATCCCATGTGAGCACTGATTTGAGTCCTTGCTACTTTACTTCCAGTCTGGCTCCCTCTAATCTGCTGGGAGGGCAGCAGAGACTGACAAAGTGCTTGGGCCCCTGCAACTGCGGGGGAGACCTAGAAGAGGCTCCTGGCTTCAAACTGTCCCAGCCTGCTCTGGGCTTTGTGATCATTTCAGGAATGAACCAACAGGTGGGAGATTTCTGTCTCTTTCTGTCTGACCTCTCTAACTCTGCATTTCAAATAAATAATAATTGAAAAAAATCCTGGCTGAGCCCGGCACAGTAGCATAATGGCTAACATCCTCTTCTTACATGCACTGGGATCCTGCACGGACACCAGTTCTAATCAGGCTCCTTGCTAATGGCCTGAGAAAGTAACAGAAGATGGCCCAAGTCTTTTTAGCCCTGCACCTATGTGGAAGATTCAAAAGTTCCTGGCTCTAGATTAGCCCATCTCTAGCCATTTCAGCTATTTGGGGAATGAACCAGTGGAAAGATGATGTCTCTCTCTCTCTGTCTTTTTCTCCATCTTTGCCTTTCTCTATCTCTTTAACTTTGCCTTTCAAAAAAGAAAAGAGGGGAGGGATCAGGAAAAAAAAAAAGAAAAGAAACTTAATCTCCCAAAATCATATATTGGTGGTATTTGGAAACGGGGTCTTTTGGAAAGAATTAGAATCGGATCAGGTGATGAAGTGGCTTTACAAGAAGCAGAAAGAATCAGGCAGGCACACTTACTGTACCTTGTAATGTTATGCCATGTGCCATGCTGTAAGAGGCCCTCACCCAAAGCCAGAAAGACACTGATGCCATCGAGATAGAGTTCTTGTGTTCTGGCTTCAGCCTGCGCTAGCCTTGGCAGACTAATGTGTGCAAAATTGATTTGTTGTCCCTCTCCTATTTCTCTCTTTTTGTTGCTCTGCCTTTCAAATGACTTTTAAAAATAGTGTCTTTTTTTTTTTTTAAGTATTGGAGTTCACTCCCCAAGTGGCCACAACACCTGGAACTGTGCTTATCTGAAGCCAGGAACCAGGAACTTCTTCCAGGTATCCCATGCAGAGGCAGGGTCCCAAGGCTTTGGGCTGCCCTATACTGTTTTTCCAGGCCACAATAGGAAGCTGAATGGGAAGTGGGGCCTCTGGGACACGAACAGGCACCCATAGGGGATCCCCACACATGCAAGGTGAGGACTTTAGCCACTAGGCTAGCACATTGGGCCCTGAAAGACTATATTATTATGCAACTGACAATGGGGAGGGGAGAAGAAGGAGGAGGAAAGGGGAAGAAATGGAGGAAGCCCTATACCTACCAATCTGGAAAATGAGAATCATAGTAATAAAAAGCAGCCTGGGGGGCAGTGCTGTGGTGCATCAGGCTAAGCTATCACCTGTGATGCCAGTATCCTGTATGGGCACCTGTTCAAGTTCTGGTGACTCTACTTCTGATCCACCATCCTGCTAATGTCCTGGGAAGCAGCAGAGGAGGACCCCAAGTCCATGGGCCCCTGCTCCCATGTGGCAGACCCAGAGGAAGCTCCTGGCTCCTGTGTTTGGAATTGCCCAGCTCTGGCCATTGTGGCCATTTCAGGAGTGAATCAGTGGATGGAAAACCTTTCCCTGTTTTTCCTTCTCCCTCTGTAACTCTGCCTTTCAAATAATAAATGAATAATAACATTTAAAAAAAACAGCCAGGCATTTAGGGCTGGGCTGATCAAGCACAAAGAACTTACAGAAATATTGTAAGTCAATCCCATTCTGAAATGTTAATTATATAACATACATAACATGGTGGGAGGGTTTGGGGAGGGGTGGGGAGAATCCCAGTACCTATGAAACTGTGACACATAATACAATGTAATTAATGAATTAAAAAAAAAAGAGGTTAAAAAAAAAAAGAAATGTTCATTATAACACTGGCAACTAAATCCAAACTGCTGTATTATAATCAAAAGATATCTGCCTGTTTTGTATTTAAGGCTCTAAAGCTTCAACTAATTTAAGAGACCATCTGGTGAGAAAGAGAGTCGCATTACAAAGTGCCATTCATTTGCAGGCTTATGTATACCTCAAAAGGTATTATCCTTGGGACTCCCATCAATCTCCTGTGCTAATGCCTAGTGCTCCTGACACTATCTCTTAGGTAGGGGTCAGGCAGGTGCGAGTCAATTTTGTCCCTCAACTATTATGAGATAGGTGTCTTGAGCCACAGGATTTCTGAGGTTTGAGTTTCTTAGTGTATCAAATGGAAATTGTGTTATCCTTGAGGCTGTTAGGAAGATAAAAGGCTATGAGTCTTGCAAAGGGAGCTTAGAGCTTAGAACGGTTGCATTCCTTCCCATTATCTCTAAGCTGTGGCTAGCACAGCATGAACCAGAGTTTGAATAGGGGGTGAAGCATAATGAGAAAAGAAGAGACAGAAGTTTTGAAAGGGTGAATCAACCCAGTGCCTGCCTCGGCAGCCTTTATTCATTTGGGGAACCCTATTTCATATCAACTGAATTCTCCTGCAGGGTTTTGTTTACTGACTAATTACTCTGCCAGCCGGGAGGTCCTCAGGTGGATCCTTGTATGCCCAAAGAAATGAGAGCAGAACACGTGGCCAAAGTACCTTAGGAACGTGTGGTGCATGGAGCTCTGGCCTTGTCCATTGCAAATCCTGTTGATAAAGTATCACTGTCTCCTAGCTTCCATTCTTAGGTCTGTCTCAGTCCTTCTCTGGCCGCTGCTGACTTTCGCTAATGACCTCTGCTATATCTGAAGAACAACATCTCTGGGCTTCAGCTTTTTGCTAACTACTGCCTTGAAAGCAGAATGCCCTAGCAAAGTTCGCAGAACACTTGGCTTCTGCCTGCAGTACATAGCTCGGTCATCCTTCATTTTGTTCCCTCTGATCCTTGCTTTTTCTTGCATTCTCCGCCTAAAATCCATTTTCAGTGAAGGTCCCCCACATGGTTGGTAAGAATCTAACTACTTGAGAGCCATAATCAACTGCTTCCCAGGGTCTGTATTTCAGGAAGCTGGAGTCAGGAGCTAGAGGTAGGTACTGAATCCAAGCAGTCTCATGTGGAAATCTTAACTGCTGGGCTAACACTTGCTAACATGATAATTTGGATTTTTAGCAATATCAGCAATACTAAATCTAAAAGTCCTGTTGTCTAACGTTTATGTGGTCGAGGTGATTAGATTAGTTATCTGGGACAAATGGTAACAGTTCAAGGGTTCCAAGTAGAGGGGCTGGAGGGCAGGTTGGTTAGAGGTGGGAAATCCGAAAACAGAGATGCTACCTGAGTAACAGCTTTATTTCAAGTGGGACTGTTGTATTGTTGGTTGTATTGTATTGTATTGTTGGTTGTATTGTTACTTAGAGCCTAATGCCCAAAATTTTCTCTAAATGATGAAACTAAATTAAAGCGTGATAATTAGGACTGGCAGAATATAATGGCATGAGTTATGGATGCCTGGAACTTCATTGCACTAGTCTTATATAATTGTGTGTGTGTTTGAAAATATTCATAATTCAAATATTTTTGTTTATCTGACGGTGGGGATCACTCAGGAACTGGAGAGTCTGTTATGTCAGAAAAGTTGTAAAGGGTACTGGAATAAAAACATCTGTTAGTAGAAATATGATTTCTATAATGTTTACCCAGTTAACTATATTTATGTGAAAGATTACATAACAATCAGATAAAACATTCAGTAGATACAACAGACTGACTTCAAAAACTTTTTGACAAGATATCATAACCGTTGTTTTTAATAGGATTGGATTAACATGAATGTGACTGACTTTTCCTCCAAATAAGTATTGCCTTAGAAATAGGAGACAAAGAGAAGGATAAAGGGGGTATGGAAATTGTTTTAACATTTCAAAAATATTGTTTCTAAGTTATAGGAAAAGGTATAGGAAATTATTATTGTTTGCAAGTAATAAAAAGAAAGGAAAACACAGTGAAATTTCCATCTTGATAATTACATTAAGCTGTGCCAGACAATGAAAGTCTTTTTTAAAGATTTATTTATTTTTATTTGAAAGGCAGAGTTACAACAGAGCAAAAAGGAGAGACAGAGATCTTCCAACTACTGTTTCACTCCCCAAATGGCCACAATGGCCGGAGCTGGGTCAATCCGAAGCCAGGAGTTTCTTTGTGATCCCTCATGTGGGTGCTTGGCCCTCCTAGAACTAGGACCATCCTTTACTTCTTTCCCAGGTTGTTAGCAGGCAGCTGGATCAGAAGTGAAGCAGTTGGGGTTTGAACCAGTGCCCATTTGGGATGCTGGTGCTACAGGTGAAGGCTTAGGCTTTTATACCATGGTGCCAGCCTCAGAGCTTACTTTTGTAACAAAGTAGTTCCTGGGAAAACAGACTTAATCCACTTGTGGGGCTGGAGTTCTCATTACCTAAGCCCTTGGGGATTTAAGTATTGATGAAAATAAATAGAATTGCAAATAGGTTAGTATAAGGCTTATTAAGGGAGGAATATGAGTGACCCAGACCTGGGAGACAGTGACATTCAATGAGTCTGAGAAGTGTCCCGAAGGAATCAAATTCCAGTGTGAATTGATGTGTTACACAGTGACCATATATTGACTTAGTCTGAAAAAGAGGGATTTAGGTAAGTAGGGGGTGGATTTCTCACTAATCAGAGATAACTTTAATTGTAGCATGATTAGCTGTAAACACCTCAGCACAGACCAGGGTTGGAGGGTGGGGAGTATGGTCTCTGAAAAGAGGCTGTTGGGGAGAAGACTACTTGTTGATTTTCAGTAAGAAGATTTCTGAGAATAGATAAGGAATATGTAAAGAACAAAGGATTGGGAACTGTGATGTGGCACACAGAGTTAAGCTATCACTTGTGACGCGGCATCCCATATTGGAGTTGCAGTTTAAGTTGTGGCTGCTCTGCTTCTGATCTGGCTCCCTGCTGATGCAATTGTTAATGCAACAGATGATGGTCCAAGTGTTTGGGCTCTGCCACCCACGTGGGAGAGCTGGATAAGGTGCTTGGATTCTGGCTTTGGCCTAGACGTTTGTGGAGTGAACCAGCAGATGGGAGATTCTCTCTCCACCCCTCTTTGTGTGTGTGTGTGTGTGTGTGTGTGTGTGTGTGTCCCTCTGCCTTTAATAAATACAAAGAAGAAAAGATTGCTCAAGGTTCCTTCAGACAGCTAAAACAAACAGATCCTACGTGTTTATCATTCAAGTCAAATTGACCTGATTGATGTAGTCTGAACCACATCTCAGACAAGTCTTTGTCGGTCTTTCTCTTGAATGTTTTGCAGGCTTTTTAGGAACTTCTTGCTGTCAAAGATTCCAGCACATGAACTTTTGGGGTATACTTTTTTTTTTAAGATTTTATTATTATTGGAAAGCCGGATATACAGAGAGGAGGAGAGACAGAGAGGAAGATCTTCCATCCCTTGTTTTACTCCCCAAGTGAGTCGCAACGGGCCGGTGCGTGCGCCGATCCGAAGCCGGGAACCAGGAACCTCTCCCACGCGGGTGCAGGGCCCCAAAGCCTTGGGCTGTCCTCGACTGCTTTCCCAGGCCACAAGCAGGGAGCTGGATGGGAAGTGGAGCTGCCGGGATTAGAACCGGCGCCCATATGGGATCCTGGGGCTTTCAAGGCAAGGACTTTAGCCGCTAGGCCACGCCGCCGGGCCCTGGGGTATACTTTTAAACCATGTCAGAGAATATGGGCTGATAGTCTAGAATGAATACCAATGATACATTTTGTCAGAGGTTGGGAAAAAGCATGAAAGTATAACTGGAAGAGTCTGCCCTCAGAGTTTTTCTTGCCCCATTCCAGGGAAAGGGCTAAAAAAATAAAGGGTCAAAATCCTTCTCATTGGGGCCTGCATTGTTGACTGCTCCACTTCCACTTCCGATACAGCTCCTTGCTATGGCCTACAAAAAGCAGCAGGAGATGGATGGGTCAAGTGCTTGGGCCCCTGTGCTCATGTGGGAGACCTGGAAGAAGCTTCTGGCTTTCAAATCAGCTCAGCTCCAGCTGTTGCAGGCATCTGGGTAGTGAATTATAGAGCAATAAATCTCTTTCCCCTCTGCCTGTAACTCTGACTTTTAAATAGTGTTTTTTTTTTTAAAGATTTATTTATTTTATCACAAAGTCAGATACACAGAGAGGAGGAGAGACAGAGAGGAAGATCTTCCGTCCGATGATTCACTCCCCAAGTGAGCGCAACAGGCCGGTGCGCTCCAATCCGAAGCCAGGAACCAGGAACCTCTTCCAGGTCTCCCACGTGGGTGCAGTGTCCCAATGCATTGGGCCATCCTCAACTGCTTTCCCAGGCCACAAGCAGGGAGCTGGATGGGAAGTGGAGCTGCTGGGATTAGAACCGGCGCCCATATGGGATCCCGGCGCGTTCAAGGTGAGGACTTTAGCCGCTGGGCCACGCGGCCGGGCCCTAAATAGTGTTTTTTAAAGCCTCCTTGTTGAGAGGTTTTTGCTCACACTTTAAAAAAAGAAAGAGTATCAGATCTTCACAGTAGCGGTGGCTGCAGAGCAGCACCTTTCAAGGTGAGAGAAGAGGCAAGGGATGGAGGGCATTGGTCCAAGTACTTGGACCATCTGCTTCTTGACCAGGCTCATTAGCAAGGAGCTGGATCAGAAGTAGAGTAGTCTGCACTGTCACTCCAATATGGGATGCCCGTGTTGTAAGCAGCGGCACAATGCCAACCCCAATACTATGGTTCTTTAAATGTGTATATGAAAAAACTGCTTTATTAACTTTGAATCTACTACATGTGAAGATTTAAGGTGTGTTAAAATTGCATGCTGCCCAATTTCTTCCACGCTAGAAAACACTCTTTTCATACCTTCCGCTTTCTTTGTTTCCTAAGGAGAGTTCTGTCTATCAGAGCTACACTTTTGTGAAGCCGAATTGGAAACTAGGGAGACTTGAACTTAAGCTGAGCTTTCAAATTAATATTTTGCGAGATTGGTGCCATGGTATAGCACACCAAGCCTTTACCTGCTGCACCAGCGTCCTGTATGAGCACCTGGCTGCTCACATCCTGCTTGCTCTGCTTCTGATCCACCTCCTTGATAATGTGCCTGGGAAAATAGCAGAGGATGGCCCAAGTCCTGGGGCCCCTGCACTCATTTAACATACCTGGAAGAAGTTCTTGGCTTTTGGCTTTGGACCAACCCAGTTCTCTAGCTATTGAGGCCATTCGGGAAGAGAAGAGCTCTCACTGCCTTCAAATAAATAAGTCTTTTTTAAAAAACAGTATTCTTTTGCTGGTGCCAATGCTGTGGGCCATTTGTGCTCTGGTCCCCACTGCCCCACTAGTCTCAGCTGTTCTGCTTCTGATTTAGCTCTTGGCAATGGCCTGTGAAAGCAGTGGAAGATGGTCCAAGTGTTCGGGTTCCTACACTTACATAGGAGACCCAAGTGAAGCCCCTGGCTTTGGCTGTTGAAACTGAAGCAGCAGTTGGAAGATCTTTCTGTCTCTCCCTCTTTGTAACTCTGGCTGCATATGGGATGCTGGAATTACAGGTGGTGGCTTTACTGGCTATGTCTCAATGCATACCCCCTGGACTGCTTTCTTATATGTAGTTCCTTTTTTAAAAAAGGATTTATTTATTTTTATTGGAAAGTCAAATTTACAGAGAAAAGGAGAGATGGAGAGCAATATCTTCCATCCAGTGGTTCATTCCCTAAGTAGCCGCAATGGTCAGAGACAAGCTGATCTGAAGTCAGCAACCTAGAGGCAGGAGCTTCTTCTGGGTCTTCCACGTGAGTGCAGGATCCCAAGGCCTACTGCTTTCTTAGGCCACAAACAGGGAGCTGGAAGGGAAGTGGAACAGTCAGGGTATGAACTGGTTCCCATATGGGATGCCAGCAAATACAAAGCGAGGACTTTAGCCATTAGGCTACTGCGCAGGGCCCCTCATATATAATTTTATGCAGAGACGTTGCCACACAGGAGTCCGGTTCTTATTTGTGTCATGCAGAATAATACAGACATTGTTTTGACCAGGGGAAGGAAGGAGAAAAGCAATAATTACTTAGAGTTTGCCCCCATACCTGGCACCTTCGTGTCAACTGTCTCATGTAGTTCCTTCCATAAACTTGTAATCATGTGTAGATTTCCTTTGACACTGAAGAAGCCCACATCTGAGACACCTTTCATTGCATCAGAAGTTTTCAAGCCCCTGAGAAGAGCCCTAAGAGTTCACATGACTATAACTTTCTAAAATTTGTTTTTGCAGCATTTGTGAAAATAAATTGCCATGAAGTTGGTTAAGACCTTCTTTCCCTCTACTATGTTTGTCTCAGATTGAGTAGTGTTGCAGTGAAAACAGACGTTTTTGGAGTCCAATTGAAAAGAAATTGAAGTGCATGTATGTTTATATGAGGTTAGAGCAATGCATTTATTTGTTTTTCTGCCACCTTTGAGTATTGGTAAGTTTCTGTTGACTGTTCCAGTGTAGCAGTGACTTTGGGAACATTTCTAAAGCAGTCGATTTGAAGCTTATTTAATATCATCCACTACACAAATAAACTTGACATAGCCTAACATTTTATGTCATATATATGTATGTATATATATATATATACAGTGTAACATAATCTTATGTAATATATATGTATATGTATATATATACACACATGAATGTATGAACTGAAAGACACACATGTACACAGTTATCTTCCATCCCCTGGTTCACTCCCCAAATGCCACAAAATCTGGGGTTGAGAAGTCTGAAACCAGGAGGCAGAAACTGTGTCCGCATCTCCCATGGGGGTGACCAGGAGCCCAAGCATGTGAGCCATCATTTACTGCCTCCCACAGTATACATTAATAGGAAGCTCAGACTCATTCCTGGCTCTCTGACATGGAATGAAGGTATCCTGTGTGGCATTTTAACCATTGTGCCGTATGCCAGCCCTCTGATGCTGATCATGGCTAGTTGATTGCTGTGTTACTGATAGAGACAAGTCCTGAATATGACTAATCACAGAATTTTCTGACCTCTCTTTTCGGGGTCATGGTTGCCACTGAGGGCCCGCAGTCCTGCATTAATACTGAGGCAACCCTCTATGTTCTTTCTTGGTATCACCAGTCCTGCTTTTGGTGCCACTAGCCACTACAACATTATCAACTATGTAATTAGTTGATGTCCTGTGTAATTTCACTGCTGAGGCTGCTATGATCCTTTTTTTTTTTTTTTTTAAGAAAAGTAGTTGCTGTGCCCAGAGCACAAACCTAGAACCTGTCCAATTCTAATTGAACCTGTCTAATTAGAACCGGTGCCCATAAGGGATCCCAGACATGCAAGGCGAGGACCTTAACCATTACGCTACCACTCAGGGCCCCCATGTGCCAGTTCTAATCCTGGCAGCTCCACTTCCCATCCAGCTCCCTGCTTGTGGCCTGGGGGATGCAGTCGAGGACGACCCAAAGCCTTGGAACCCTGTACCCGTGTGGGAGACCTGGAGGAGGTTCCTGGCTCTGGCTTCGGATCAGCGCAGCACTGGCCGTTGCGCTCACTTGGGGAGTGAATCATCGGACGGAAGATCTTCTTCTCTGTCTCTCCTCCTCTCTGTATATCTGACTTTGCAATAAAAATAAATGAATCTTAAAAAAAATGTTTAAAAAAATGTATGGAGGGCACTATTTCAGACAAGTAAAAGCCCACAGAGCGGATGAAAGTTTTATTTTCTTTGCCTCAATCAAATATAGTGATTTTATAACAGCGTGTCACAAAAACAACACTGGAATGACTGATTCCCTACCAGGCCATCTAGTGGTTAGTGTGCACATAGAACTCTTGAAGATGAAGGAGTCTGTTCTCTCCTATCATGCGTTTTTCTTCTGTGCCTTTACATAGAAATGTATTCAACTCACCCTGCAGCCATTATTAATCTATGAAAACTTATAAAACAGCTATCTCTGGGTCCCATACATTCCTAGATATCCTAACATTTTCCAAATGCTTGCTCTTTGCTAGTGCTTTTCCCTGCCCTGGACAATTCAGTCACGGTCTCTGCCTCCTTGGGTAGTAGCCATGGTGGATAAATTCAGATGCATGATACTGAGGATAATACTGATACCTAAACACATACCTCTTTTTCTTTTTAAAATTTTGCTTCTTTTTTTTTAAAGATTTATTTATTTTATTACAAAGTCAGATATACAGAGAGAAGAGGAGAGACAGAGAGGAAGATCTTCCATCCACTGATTCACTCCCCAAGTGACCACAATGGCTGGTGCTGCGCCGATCCGAAGTCAGGAACCAGGAACCTCTTCTGGGTCTCCCACATGGGTGCAGTGTCCCAAGGGTTTGGGCCGTCCTCAGCTGCTTTCCCAGGCCACAAGCAGGGAGCTGGATGGGAAGTGGAGCTGCTGGGGTTAGAACCAGCGCCCATATGGGATCCCGGTGCGTTCAGGGCTAGGACCTTAGCCGCTAGGCCACGCCGCCGGGCCCAAAAGTTTGCTTCTTTTTATTGTTATCATTTCATGATGCAGTTCCATAGGCCCTGGGATTTACCTTATCCTCTCCCCAACCCCTTTTCCCCTCACTGAGTTCCACTATATCATTACTATAGTATAGTTCTTCCTACACAGTCATATGTCCATCATTGTGGCCATGGACAATGGCAGAGAGTCCAGCATCCTATTGTCAAAATATAGTAAACAGTTTCATTGGGAGTCTATCTTTGTCTAGAAGTAGAGATGCATACTGCATTGTATCCTCACATCTGGATATGTTAGTCTCCATTACACAGTTACTATACATTCCCTTAAATGAAAAGCCCCAATACAAAATCAACAACAGGAAGAAAAAAAAAAGAAATTAACAACACCATGAAGTGCTACTGAATGACTAAGAACTCCCAACAGGCTTGACCAAAAGCCATCTTCACCATGACACATGATCATCAAGCTCTCTTCAATTGAACATAAGGGAAATATCCTTAAATGTGCATGGGAAAAAAAATCAACTGACATATAAAGGAATGCCAATTAAAGCTACAGGAGACCTCTCACAGGAAACTCTACAGGCCAGAAGAGAATGGACTGGCATATTCCAGATTCTAAAAGCAAAAAATTGTCATAGCAGGATAATGTACCCCAAAAAATTTTCCTTTGTCTTTGAAAATGAAATAAAATTCTTCCACAGTAAAGAAAAGTGAAAAGAATATGACTCTTCCAAACCTGCCCTACAAAGGATAGTTAAAGATGTTTTCTTGATAGGGAAGCAGAACCCTGTGTAGGTTTCTGGGAATAGTCTAAAAAGAGGAGAGAGAGGACACATGAAGGTCACGCAGTCCACCAGTTTGCTGCTAAGAAAGCTGTGTCAGGAGACCTGTTGCATTGCTAAAAGGAAAGCTCTTGCCCTCGCCCTGCTTCTCCACCCTTTCCAACAGGGCTGTTAGTTGATGTAGCAGACTCGTAAAAGGAGTAATGTGTAAACTGCTCCCAGTGGAAGTCAGCAGAATTATGTTAAACTGATCTCTTATTTTCCATTTGAAATGAGGAGAGGGATGCAGGTTCCACCTGTCTTTGCCAGTTTCCCCCTTGGCATGTGCTTGAAAGCAGCTAAGTGAGACCAGTGACCAGAGATCTGGACTCCCTGGCATTGCTGTTCCTTTCATTTCTGCCCAATAAGAACAGGTTGAGTGACCATAAATGCCCCAAGGCTTTGTGGGAGGAGCTCACCATGGTTTCAGAAAAGCAGAGGTGAGTCAGCTCTGTTTAATCAGCTCTGTTTAATCATGTATAAATCACAGGAAAATATGTGCATATGCAAAACATATGTCAGCTTCTACTTGAGTGACCATGTCATCTCATTTAATAGTCATGAAGGCTTATAAAATAGAACCTTGTTGCAGTTGAGGAAACTTAATTAACTTTCCTTGACCACTTTGCTAGTATGAGAATACTTTAAAATTTCATGGAAGATGAAAAGAAAAGTATTTTGGTGCAAACACCTGAAATCTGGAGCACAAGTTGTGGTGCAAAAGGTTAAGCTGACACTTTGGAAGCCTGCATTGCAGATCAGAGAGCCAGTGTAAAGCCCAGTCACTCTGTTTATGATCCAGAAACCTACTAATGTGCCTGGGAAAGCCGTGGCAGATGGCCCAAGCTCTTGAGCCCCTGTACCCATGAGGGAGACCTGGAGTTCCAAGTGCCTGGCTTTGAGTTTACACATCCAGAGCTATTATGAGCATTTGGGAAATGATTCAGTGAATGCAAAAATCTGTTTGTCTTTCCCTCCTTATTGCTGTGCTTTACAAATAAATAAATGCATGAATCTTTCTTTTTTCTTATTTAAAAGGCAGATTTATAGAGAAAGGAGATACAAAGATCTCCTATCTGCTGGTTCACTCCCCAAGTGGCCGCAATGGCTGGAGCTGAGCTGATACTAAGCTAGGAGCCTGGAGCCTCTACCAGGTCTCCTATGCAGGCTCAGGGTCCCAAGGCTTTGGGCCATCCTTGACTGCTTTCCCAAGCCACAGACAGGGAGCTAGATGGGAAGCGGGGCCGCCAGGACAGGAACTGGCACGTATATGGGATCCTGGCAGACGCAAGGTGAGGATTTAGCCACTAGGCCATTGCGCTGAGCCCTAAAAATCACTTTTAAAAATATATCTAGCTAGGGATCATTGCTGTGGTGTGGCAAGTAAGGCTGCAGCCTATGGTGTTGGTATCCAGTATGGGCAGTGGTTCATTTCTTGTCTGCCCCATTTCCCATCCAGCTTCCTGTTTGTGGCATCGGAAAGCAGTGGAGCATGGCCCAAACACTTGGGCCCCTGCGCCTAGGTGAGACACATAAGAAACTCCTGGCTTCTGTGGCCATTTGTGGAGTAGGCCAGCTGTTGCAAGAGCTCTATCTGTAATTCTGCTTTAAAGTGAACTGGAAACATCTTAAAAGAATGCATCCATCCAAAGGGGCGGTAATGGCTTATTATCAGTACAGCAAGTAACATTTAAATGAAGGAAATTGGCTCTTAGCTAAGGCCTCTCACACTGAACATAGAGGTAATAAATTCAGTGTTGAAGAATCAGGGACAAAAAGTTCCACAGAAGGAAAGATTAGATTAAGTATGAATTTTTGTGTTGGGACACTCAGAGGTTTGCTCCCATTTAGAAAGTCAACCCTTTGGGGGTATGCTTAGTTGTTCATATTCCAGGTGACCTCGTTAGCATATGAAGTAAGCAATATATTCAAAATTCCCAGGGCCCCCTGTCTGTAACCTTCCTCTGTAACCTTTCTTACTTCCTGAAAATTCTTCCCATTTCTCAAGATTACAGGAAGACTCAATCATCATCACATATGGTAAAGGAGTTATTTCCCCATTTTCGGCTGCCCAAGACAGCATGCTGTAATAGGCCCCTGGATATTGTCTGATTTTACTGTGCATTGCAATAGATACTTCTTCAATTAAATAAAAACTTGTAATAGTGTTACTGAAGGCATATTATATTCCTAGTCCTTATTAATCACTTTTCGTGTCTGATCTCGTTATGTTCTCATTAGTCTGTAAAAAAAAATTTCATGTAATTGGGTAACTTGCTGGAAGTCACAAAGGTAGTGGAACGAGGATTTAGGTCTAGCCTGAATTCAGAATCTGTGTTCATAACTGTTCCTGGTAGCAACTATAATTAGGTAATAATAATTGATCTAAATACAAATACAGGGCTCTGAAAAAAGGTGCTGGTGTTATTTGCTGATCAACAGCACGGTCTGTGGCAGGATCTGTGTGACAGTAGAGTATAAATAGTTAACCACAGGGGCCTGGTGCAGTAGCTTAGTGGTAAAGTCCTCACCTTGTACGCACTGGCATCTTGTATGTCTCCAGTTCATGTCCTGGCTGCTCCACTTCCCATCCAGCTCCCTGCTTGTGGCCTGGGAATGCAGTGGAGTATGGTCCAAGGCCTTGGGACCCCGCAGTACCCATGTGAGATACCAAAAAGAAGGTCCAGGTTCCAGGCTTCAGATCACTCAGCTCCAGCCACTTTGGTTGCTTGGGGAGTAAATCAGTGGACAGAAGATCTTTCTCTCTCTCTCTCTTCTGTAAATCTGCCTTTCCAATAAAAATAAATAAATCTTTAAAAAAAGATAGTTAACCACAAATGTGGTAAGGTGCCAAAAACATTCTAAACCCCAGAACGAAACATTGTCACTTTGTCCATTCTGTTTTTTTTTTTTTAAGATTTATTTATTTTATTGGAAAGGCAGATGTACAGAGAGGAGGAGAGACAGAGAGGAAGATCTTCCATGTGATGATTCACTCCCCAAGTGAGTGCAACGGCCGGTGCTGTGCCGATCCCAAGCCAGGAGCCAGGAACTTTTTTCCAGGTCTCCCACGCGGGTGCAGGGTCCCAAGCTTTGGGCCGTCCTCGACTGTTTTCCCAGGCCACAAGCAGGGAGCTGGATGGGAAGTGGAGCTGCCAGGATTAGAACCAGCGTCTGTATGGGATGCTGGTGTGTGCAAGATGAGGACTTGAGCATCAAGGCTACCTTGCCGGGCCCCCCAGACAATATCTTAAAATAGTCTCTGCCTGCTGCCCAGGTGGGGTGAAGCCTTCCTGCTCACTGTCCATCTGGGCTAAAATCTTATTTAGTATATTATCCTTTCTAAAATTAACTATCTCTTCTGTTTTGACCTGTCATCTCTCTGCATTCTTTGGACTAATATCTTTAAAAAAAAATTTTTTTTTAAGATTTATTTATTTTTACTGGAAAGGTAGATTTACAGAGAGAAGAAAAGACACAAAGAAAGAACTCCCATCTGCTGGTTCATTCCCCAAATGGCCAAAATGGCTGGAACTGAGCTGCTCTGAAGCCAGGAACCTGGAGCTTCTTTTTTTGTATCTCACGTGGGTATCATGGAGTCCCGATGCTTTGGGCTATCTTCCACTGCTTTCCCAGGCCACAAGCAGGGAGTTGCATCAGAAGTGGAGTAATCAGGACACAAACTGCTGCCCACATGGAATGCTAGCACTTGCAAGCAGAGTGTTAGCCAATTGAGCCATCACAGTTGCCCCTGGACTGATATCTTAAATCTGACATCCTTTGCCACTTGTTTGCTTTAGAGATGATTCCTAGGTTATCTATCAACAAGCCAGCGATTACCGTTATTTCTACTACTGTTAACTTTTATTTGTAGCAGTATCTAATATCTATACCATTCAATCAATAAATACTTATTGGGTCTTTGTTGAGCTTTGAACAAAAGTTATAGGGATACAAAAATAAACAAAATCGGCATCCGGTGTGGTGGCCTAGCAGCTAAAAGTCCTCGCCTTGAACGCACTGGGATCCCATATGGACACCGGTTCTAATACCAGCAGTCCTGCTTCCCATCCAGCTCCCTGCTTGTGGCCTGGGAAAGCAGTTGAGGATGGCCCAAAGCCGTGGGATCCTAAACCCACGTGGGAGACCCAGAAGAAGTTCCTGGTTCCTGGGTTTGCATCTGCACAGCACCAGCCATTGTGGCCACTTGGGGAGTGAATCATCGGACGGAAGATCTTCCTCTCTGTCTCTCCTCCTCTCTGTATATCTGACTTTGTAATAAACTGAATAAATCTTTCAAAAAAGAGAATAGACAAAATAGATTTTCCTTGCTTTCTTGGTGTTTTTAGTTGTGTGTAGGAATGAGGCATTACATCATTATGCCAGTAACTGTGTAATAACAGAGATAAGTGATCAAAAACAGAAGGAGCATGGCTCTCTGTGGCAAATAACACAAGAATCCAAAGTGGATGTGGGGTGAGATCAGTGAAGGCTTCCTCTATAAGGGAGATTAGGAGAAGTTAGAATGAACTAGGTGGGCAAGGACTGAGATAAAATGCACATCTCAGGGTGGAGCAGAATTAGAATAGGTTCTATGGATTTGGTCTCTGGGAGCAGTGGGAAGTTTTTGAAAGCTTTTAAGCAAAACTGGCCCATCAAGATCAAATTAACATTTGAATTAGATCACTTAAGTTACTGTAGGGATAATCCACTGGAGAGAACCAAAAGTGGAAATCAAGGGACCAGTTAGTAACTAACCAGGGTTGGGGCCGGTGTAGTGGTACAGTGCTGCCACCTTAAATGCTTCCATATTAACACTGGCTCATGTCCCTGCTGCTCCACTAGATATACAGTTACTGACTAATGTGTACTGTGGCAGGCAGTGGGTGATTGCCTTTGATGGCTCAAGGACTTGGGACTCTGCCAGCAATGTGGGAGATATGGATTGAGTTCCCAGCTCCTGATTTATGCCTTACCCAGCTCTGTCTATTTTGGGCATTAGGGGAGTGAATTGGCAGATGGATGTTAAAACTCAAAATGAACAAAGAAAGAAAGAAAGAGTCCAGGGTAGAAGTGGCAACATGGGCCAGGGTGGTGGCAACTGGAGAGGGAGACATATTTTGGAGGTGATAGGCATTTTATGGGTGATGTCGGCGGAACTTGGTTATGGAGCCAATAAGTGCAATGTGAAAGAAGACAGTGGTGCCGTTTTATTTTTCTCATAACCACCCTTTTACAAATAAGGAAACAAGTTTCTCACTGCTTTAGAACAAGCAGTTCTGTAGTCAGTGTTACAGGAGCAGTGGCCTGAGGGTCTGTAGTTCAAGTTGCTCAATTCTGCATGTGGTCTTTATTTATTTATTTATTCATCTATTTATTTGTTTTTCTGCATCTTGTCTTGAGAGAGATATGGCATATTCTTCTCAGATTCTTCAGGAGCACCACAGTGCTTTATATGGTCACAATCTCATGTTAGCCGTGGCCTTTGAATGTTGCCACCTTCTGGATTACTGTTTGTCTTCTATGCCTGGTTTCTATATCTTGACCATGAAAAGTTTGTGAAGCTCCCTAGCAGTTGTGTGGGCCTCCCCCAAAGAGCTGGGTGCCTTGGAGGGCTGCCTGCCCCAAACTGGTACCTCAGGATCTCCTATCTTGGATTGTATATGATTTTAAAGCAGGAAGTGCTTCCTGAGTGGTTGATGTGTATGCTAATGAGGAATGCTACACAAACCAATGATAGAACTGACATTGGAGTAGCCAGTTTTGCTTAGATGTGTGAGGAGTTTTCAATCAGGTCTGGCAAAGTCAGCATCTGAAGATTACTTTGTATATGTTCTCTCCTCCCCCACCTGGCCTTCTGTCTCCTCCTCCCTCGGGGTTTTTCCTTTCCTTTCCCAAGCCCCCTGGAATGCCTCCTACTTTGACTTGAAATATTTTTCTCTTCTTTGCATGGGTCCTTCTTACTTTGGGAAACTTCTAATCTACCACACTCTGTTAGGTTTTCATGTTTTCTGCGCTCGCAGTCCTTTCCACATTTGTATGTTATTATACTTTTATCTAGTTTCTTGTATTAATTTTAGATTGTCTCCCCTATGAAACTATAAGTACCAGGGAAGGGATTTTGTCTGTTATGTTTGCCTGTTTATTCTCAGTGAATAACATTGGGCTTAAGTGTGGTGCTTACATTTTTTTTGTGCTTTTTAAACGTTTATTTGTTTTTATCTGAAAAGTGATGTGAAAAACACACAGCTAAACATTCCATCTTCTGGCTTACTCCCCAAATGCCCACAGCATGTCTGGCTGGGTCAGAGTGAAGCCAGGGACTGCATTGTTCCCTGTATTGATGACAGAGCACCAGGTACATGAGCTACCTTACAAGTTGTACTTTGCAAGTTAGGTGTAAACTGAAGGCAAGACTCAATCTCAGGTACTGCAGTCTGTGATCTGCATAGCTGAAGCTTAACTCTGCTGCTGGTGGATAATTAAAAAAAATTTATTGTTTTTTAAAAGATGACATTTTTTAAGAAAAAAGATTTATTTTATTTTTATTAGAAAGTCAGATATACAGAGAGGAGGACAGAGGTGAGTGGGGGAAATACATATTCCCTACCAATCTTGGCTGGACAGCCCATTCTTCTTCAGTCCAGGAATTAAGGTAACCACCCACTTAATTACTTCGGGCCACAAGTGAGATAACCAGACTTGGCCTTGGAGCCATCTGTGAGATAACCAGTCTTGGGCCTTGATTCATAAGAATTGGGGTCCATCAGTGCTAGAGGTCACATAGGCCATTTGGCCTGCAGGCTTACAGTTTCTTAGTATCAAAGAGTCATGTTTACTCCATTTTGTTTTCAATTCTATAGTACTTTCAACCATTTGCAACCAAATGGTCCCAACTAAAGACTATGCTCAGTGAAATCAGTCAATCCCAAAAGGACAAATATCATATGTTCTCTTTGATATAAGGCAACCTGGTGGATAATTTTAGCTATCAACTTTCTGATCTAGGAGATGCCCAGATAAGTGGTAAAACATTAAAAGATGCTAATGTTTACCAATGTGGTGGTCCAATTTGAGCTATAAGAGGTCAATTTGTCCAACCAACATTGCAGATTTTTTTTTAAAGATTTATTTATTTTTTTATTGGAAAGTCAACTTACAAAGAGAAGGAGATACAGAGAGAAAGATCTTCCATTCGCTGGTTCACTCACCAAATGGCTGCAATGGCTGGAGCTGAGCCAATCCAAAGCCAGGAGCCAGGAGCTTATTCTGGGTCTCCCATGTGGGTGCAGGGTCTCAAGGCCTTGAGTGTCCTTAACTGTCTTTCCAGGTCACAAGCAGGGAGCTGGAGGGAAGTAGAGTAGCCAGGACAGGAACTGGCACCCATATGTGATCCTGATACATGCAAGGTGATGACTTTCGCCACTAGGCTACTGTACCTGGACCCAGAACTGCAGATTTAAAAAATGAAGAAACAGAAACTAAATCAGTCAAATTGTCTCACAGAATGATGTAGTGGAAAATTTTGTCTTCTGTGACGGCTACCATTCTAACAAAATGAATCAAAATGAATTAATTTCAATCTTGTTTCTCTGTTCGTTATATAAAGTTGTTTTCAGCACTATCCTGAGCGTCTGTTTCGCTCATTCCTGCTTTAGTGGCATGGCACACACTGCTTGTATTTCATGGAACTTATTTTTTTCTGGAAAAAAAATATTACTCATCCCCTTTGGTTCCCACCTCCTCCATACAGATTTTCCTGACTCACGGTAAACTAAAGCAACAGTTTACATATTTTCTCTTAAATGTTCTCAGGTGTGTCTTTTCTTCCCCAAGCATTCCTCAGTTGCCAAGCTTGTGAAGAGCACGGATCATATTACACACACATATATATTTCTTCTGTAATCCTTTTGACTTTAAGAAAAGCTTCAGACAGTAAATATTCAACGAATAACTCTTAAATGAATGAGTAAATGAATAAATGATATGTGCAAGAAAAAATGAAATAGTAAATTCTGCCATCTTGTGGTTATTGGTCTTTAGTGTTCTCACTTTTCCTATATGTTTTTTAGTGTTATTACTTGAAAAGTGACACACCACAAAAAATGTCAGCGTGATGATGGTGAAATGGGGATGATTTCGTATTTTGATTAATATACCCACAGTGTGGTTACTGATACATTTTAAAGCAGAAATGGAGATAGACTAAATCCTGAAACAAAACATGTTATCTAAGGACTGAACATAGACATGTAGAATATTAATTAGATCTCCTTGAATACAATCCCTGCTTTAACAATGTCAAGAGGAGCCATCCCAACATATTCAACCAGGCAGGACTCTGATCATATCACTTCAGGGCATCTACTGTTAGGGCTTTTGTGATAACTGGTGAGGAGAATCACTGTCTTTAATAGTTTTAGAATCTGGTCTTAATTTTGCTGAGCACAGTTGTGCAGTTCACACAACCTCTGGTCTAGGTTTTCTTTGTTTGTTGCTCATATTCCAGGGCTATTGTGAGATTCAGACCAGTCATGAAAATTCTTGGAAAAGTTAAAAAAAAAATGATGGGTGGATGTTTTGTTAGTGGTTAAGATACTTAGCTCATATGCAGTATTGGATTGCTTGAGTTTGTGTCTGTATCCTCTTCTGATTCCAACTTCCTGTTAATGTGCTCCCTGAAGGCAGCAGGTGCTCACTCACCTGCTGATGGTTCAAGTACTTGGGTCTTTGCCACTAATGTGGGTGATCTGCATTGAGTTCCCCACTGCTGGCTTAACCTGACTCAGCCATTGCTGTTGTGGGCATTTGGGAGTGAACTTTTGGATAGATCTGTGACTCTTTTTCTGTCTTTGTGTGTCTGTTTCTTTCTTTTTTTTTTTTTAAAGATTTATTTATGTTTATTGGAAAGTCAGATATATATAGAGGAGGAGAGACAGAGAGGAAGATATTCTGTTCTATCTGAAGCCAGGAGCCAGGAGCGCTTCCTGGTCTCCCACACAGGTGCAGGTTCTCAAGGCTTTGGGTTATCCTCAGCTGCTTTCCTAGGTAGGCTACAAGCAGGGAGTTGGATGGAAAGCAGGGCCACCAGGATTAAACCTGTGCCCATATGAGATCAAGGCGCATGCAAGGCGAGGACTTTAGCCACTGAGCTACTGTGCTGGGCCCTGTGTGTGTTTATTTAAAAAAAAAGTGATGTGTGTGTTAAACATCTCCATAAAATAAAAACAATATTTGGACATGCATTTGGCACAGTATAAAGTTGCCACTTACCATGTCCACATTCCCTATCCTTGCCTGATATGGGAGTTCCAGAGCTCCTCTCTTGATAGTGTCACACTGTGGGAACCCGAGGTCCAAGAGGGCTTGTGCACAGTTTGCCAATTGGAAAGAAACAACTCAGACACAAGGGTTTATTTTGTTTAGAGAAGTGACCAATGGTGGCCGATCAATCAATAATCTGTATTGCCTGGCTGTGGTGCATAATGTTAAATAGCAAGCAGTAACCAAGAACAACTGATTCAAAGTGAAAGCAGGCAGCTGTGTTCCTGGGTATTCTACAAGTCTGTCAATCAAGGACACAAGCTTCGGTTGTAGACAGCTTTCATTCACACTCCCCACCAGGTACTGCTTGAGATATTTACCCTGGTTGCGGGGAGACTTATCTAGAGGCCAACCCCTGGCCATGAAATGCGCTTTTCTCTTGGGGGAAGAGAGGTGTTGTGAGTCTGCCTCACATCCAGCTTCCTAGCTTGGAGACAGCAGATGATGGCTTCAGTACTTGGATCCAGGCCACCCGTGTGTGAGACCCAGGTAGAGTCCTGCCTGGCTTCTGCCTGGCCCAATCTTTTTTTTTTTTAAAGATTTATTTATCTTATTACAAAGTCAGATATATATAGAGGAGAGACAGAGAGGAAGATCTTTTGTCCGATGATTCACTACCCAAGTGAGCGCAACGGCCGGTGCTGCGCTGATCCGAAGCCAGGAACCAGGAACCTCTTCCAGGTCTCCCACATGGGTGCAGGGTCCCAAAGCTTTGGGCGTCCTCGACTGCTTTTCCAGGCCACAAGCAGGGAGCTGGATGGGAAGTGGAGCTGCCAGGATTAGAACCGGCGCCCATATGGGATCCCGGCACGTTCAAGGCAAGGACTTTAGCCGCCAGGCCCACCTGGCCCAATCTTAACCCTGGTTGAGTATTTGGGATGTTAACCAGTGGACTTGTTAGGAAGTTAGAAATTAGTCTGTTCATGGAAGAGGGGCCTAAGGAATACAAAGCATCTTGAAAGCTCTGAAGCACACCTTGTAAGTAGCCAGATATTTTACACTTGACAGAGTCCTGCTCATACTTCTGTGACAACTTTCCAGGCAGTCTCAGCTTTCACTGCAAGGAAAGCTCCCCTGAAGAATCCTCTCAGCTCAGCACCAAATTGGCTACCCAACCTGCTAAAACTGTCACAGCGGTTAGCAAGGAAGGCACCCTAGGGGAAATCTCTTCCTGGGGGCCCGGTGTTCTACTTAGCCTTACAATATTGAGTAGTGAAACCTTGGGAAGAATTTTACCTAATTCACACTCTGGAAATCCTTTGTCCTGGAGAAGAAAAGGGGAAAGTCCGACTTCCTAACTGCCCAATTGCCTGCTCAGCTTTCAGTTTTTCTCTCAAATGATGCCTGCCTCATCTGTTAGGTGTATGTTTTCCATTAAACCATGTAAACTTGCTTTCCCCAGGGTGAATGAGGGAGCACTCTCTCAATCTGGAAGTGTCCGTATGTTCTAATATATGCCCTGCCCCATTAATTCTTGCTATTTTGCTTACTACTCCTCTCACTGTCTGAGTTCTTTCTTGTGTGAAGAACCTGTTCCACCAATCTCCACTGATAAGTGGAAACTTTCTCCATCTGCCTCTCTTTCTGTGTGTGACTCTCAAAGAATGGAAATAAAGTTTAAGAATATTTTCCCTTTTGTACAACATCTGAACATTTATGAAGTTTCTTCATGAGAAGAAACTGCCTACATTTATTCTCACAGGAATTAGGCAAGCACAATTACTTTTAAATTATGTTTTTAATTCTTTATTTTTCATGATATAGTTCCTTAGGCTCAGGAATTTCCCTTTCCACCCTCTCCCACCCCACTGTTTCCCCCTATATTGCAACAGTAGTTTAGTCCCTCATCAACAGTCACAAGTCCGTCATTCTTCTATTTAAGTGTATCCTGACATTGTAGGTATAGAGAATGATATAAAGTCCAGTAGATGAGGCTGAGAGGTTTAAATTCAGAGTTACTTGTTACCAGAAATGCCTGGTGGGCTCTTTCCTCAGCTTAGTATAGAAGTAGACAGCAGACAAAAAAAAAAAAAAAAAAAAAAAAAAAAAGAAGTAAACAGCTGGGAATCTGTTGCAAACAGAGAAGTTTATTTGCGAAGGGACCAGGTGAGCAGGGAAGGGAGGGAAGGGGAAGCACCTCCGGAGAGAAAACCGGGAGGTGGGGTGCCTCTAGAAAGAGGAGGGAGAGAGACACCAAAGGTTTGAGGAAGGGTCTTGGGATTTTTAAGCCTTTCTTGACCCCTCCTTGTTGGGCGGGGAACCTACAGGTAAGATGTTCCCCATTGGTGGTCTCTTAATTAATTAGAAAATGGGTGGGCAATGCTGGTGCCACCCACCTCAAGGTGTGGCTAAGACCTCAGTAGGCCTGGATGGTCTCATTACTAAGTGTAGATTGAGGAACTGTTACGTGCCAAGCATACTGATGGATGTTTTTACATGTGAGAAAGGTGAGTCATCCATGATATCTTGTCTCTAGGTGGAAGAATCTGTACTATGATCCTGATCTTTGACCTTAGAGCCTAGGGCACAGTGCTCAAACACCACTGCCTTTCATTCCCCTCCTTGGGCTATTTAGATTTCATTGTTCTCTTTTATTTTGTGGAATAAAGTATTTTGTCTTCTGCCAAATATATTTAAGTCCTTACAGCAGGTGCACTAGGCCTGACATTATTGCCTAGTGGCTAAAGTCCTCACCTTGCATGTACTGGGTTCCCAAGTTGGTGCCAGTTTGTGTGCTGACTGCTCCACTTCTCTCCTAGCTCCCTGCCTGTGGCCTGGGAAAGCAGTCAAGGACAGCCCAAAGCCTTGGGACCCTGAATCTATGTGGCAGACCCAGAAGAAGCTCCTGGTTTCTGGCTTCAGATTGCCTCAGTTCTTGCCATTGCGGCCACTTAGGTAGTGAAACAGTGGACAGAATTTCTATCTGTGCCTCTCTCTGTAAATCTACTTTTCCAATAAAAAAAATTACATCTTTGAAAAAAAGGAAAAAAATAGCAGGTGCACTAAAAAGCACTTGGTAGGACCACCAGCCTATGATCAATGAAGTGGTTCCCAGTCATGGTTGTATATTTTTTAAAATTTATTTTTGTTTGGAAAGCTAATCTACACAGAGAGAAGGACACACACACACACACACACACACACTCAGAGTTCTTGTATCCACTGGTTAACTCCTCAAGCAGGTGCAATGCTGAGAGTTGTGCTGGTTTGAAGGAGTCAGGAGTCTCTTCCAGGTTTCCCATGCTGGTGCAGGGTCCCAAGGTTTTGGGCCTCCTCAACTGATTTCCCAGGCCATAGGCAGGGAGCTGGAATGGAGGTGGAGAAGCCAGGACATGAACCAGTGCCCATATGGGATGCTGGTGCCTGCAAGACAGGGGATTAACTCACTATGCTACAGCACAGGCCCCGGTTATGGTTGTACATTAAATCACCTAGCGAGTTATGGAAAACTTCTCATACGGCCTCACAATAGGGTAGTTTAAGTCTCTGGAGGTGGAATCTGGGGAAAACTCTCTTGTCCTTTCTTTCTTTCTTTTTTGTTTATTTTTATTGGAAAGGCAGAGTCACAGGGAGGAGAGACAGAAAGATCTTCCGTCTGCTGGTTTACTCTTGAAATGACCATAAGAGCCAGAATTGAGCAGAACTGAAGCCAGGAGTTGGAGCTTCCTCAGGGTCTCTCATATGGTGCAGGGTCCCAAGGCTTTGGGCCATCCTTTGCTGCTTTCTCAGGCCACAAGCAGGGAGCTGGATGGGAAATGGAGCAGCTGGGACACGAACTGGTGCCCATATGGGATCCTAGCGCTTACAAAGGAGGATTAGCTAAGTGAACCATCGTGTTGACCTCTTTTTCTTTTCTTAATTTTTGAAACCTAATTCTAATGTGTAGTCACGGTTGAGAACCGCAATGCTCTACAAAAAAGGTCAGCGAGTCAATATTCGACAGAGTCAGGCCTCAGATTGGTCCCAGAAACTATCAAGAACATACAAGTAGGAAGAGAGAAAAAAACCATAAAAACCAAAACCAAAAATCAAAATACTTAGAAGTATAATTAGTTGGGGCCGCCACGGTGGCCTTGCAGCTAAAGTCCTCGCCTTGAACACGCCGGGATCCCATATGGTCGCTGATTCTAATCCCGGCAGTCCTGCTTCCCATCTAACTCCCTGCTTGTGGCCTGGGAAGTCAGTTGAGGACAGGCCAAAGCATTGGGATCCTGCACCTGCATGGGAGACACCGAAGAAGCTTCTGGCTCGTGGCTTTGGATCGGCTCAGCTCTGGTTGTTTTGGTCACTTGGGGAGTGAATCAGTGCACAGAAGAAGTTTCTCTGTCTGTCCTCCTCTTTGTATGTCTGACTTTGTAATAAAAATGAATAAAATCTTAAAAAAAGTATAACTAGTTGAATCTGAAAATGTCATTTGTTGAATTTGATTTTGTAATATATGCTTAGGTGTTGATAAGCTCCATCATTGGAGTTAAAGAAGAACTGGGAATGAGAAGAAAGTAGATCTCACTTTTAGGACAAGAAAGAGATAACAGATGTTTTCTCCTTACTTAATGAGAACAGCCATAAATCATTATAAATGTTCATTTTAATTCATGTACCCAATATTTATTGAGCATTTACCGTGACCCAGGCACAATTCTAGGTTTAGACCTATGGAATTTTCACTTTAGGTGTTAGTTTAGGGGAATGGTTTTGCCACAGTGCCCTGACTGTCTTAGACAGCTCCACCCTGGGCCATGCAGCTGTAATTCAATCATAGTTCGACACAGATCTAGGAAGAATGACCTGTAATCCTTTCTGAATCATGGCAAAGTAAGAAATATCATGAGGAGCTGTTACAAATTCATTTCTTAAAATTTTTTTTAATAATCTTACATAATTGATTAGGGTACAAAGAAAGGGTCAAGGATAGTAGACCCCTTGATAAGTTAATGGTATTTAACAGGGTGGACTCTTGATCTAGTGATGGTGTTTAAGGTGGGCCTAGTGAAATGTCCTTAGATCACTGGGCACAGGTTGAGCCTAGCTGCTTTCTGCTTCTCAAAATACCACATGATTCTTACTTTGCATCTTCAATCATCTGCCTCTTGTCAGATGCCAGACTAATGGAGCTGCCTAATCTTGAAGTGTGAACCTCCAAAATGGTGAGCTGAAATAGACCTCCTTTTTTCATAAGTGACCTGTGATGGTGTTGTATTAATTGTGATGAAAAAGTGGCAAACACAGAAAATTGGTGCTGAGGAACAGGGTCATTACTATTATCTATACCTGAAGACGTGGAAGAACTTTTGGAATTGGTCTACTTGGGAGCGCAGCAAGAGAATATTTAGAATACTGTAAGTGTAATGGATATTTCTAATAAGGACTTACAAGTCCAGAAGGCTTAAAGTATTTAGTTATACTGACAAAAGCTGAGTACATATTGGAGACATGAAGTATGGTAAACCAACCTTGAAGTTGTGAATGTTTTGTTGCTTATTGATGGCTTGACTACATGATAATGGGAACAGTCCCATACCAGTAGACAGAAAAACAAAATTATTATACATTGTCATAAATACAATAAACCCTAAATTTTTGATTCTGTGCGAGCCTAGTGGTCACTTAAATACTAAGGAGAATGAATATGAATGCATTTTACAAAATAATTCCAATTAATAAATGTGGAAGTGTGAAAAATAAAACTTTAGACAAATACTGTAGTTGTTGACAAGACAGATATGTTAAGAATGCAGAAAGTTTGAGAATATAGGATACTTGACTGTTTTCAATATATCGGTATATATGTTATATATCATAAATAAATAAAATGTGTGTTTTGTTATACATATAGATTATATATAAAAATATATATTGGTTATAAAGGGAAAATATTAACCTTTTAGTGGGGAAACAAAGCCCCATATATTTGAGTGGAAACATGTGAAGGTACTTGAAAAAGTTAATCAAATAATGGATTGAAAAGATAAATTTATTTGGTACATTTTATTTTTTTTTTAAAGATTTATTCATTTTATTACAGCCAGATATACAGAGAGGAGGAGAGACAGAGAGGAAGATCTTCCGTCCGATGATTCACTCCCCAAGTGAGCCGCAACGGGCTGGTGTGCGCCGATCCGAAGCCGGGAACCTGGAACCTCTTCCGGGTCTCCCACGCGGGTGCAGTGTCCCAAGGCTTTGAGCCGTCCTCAACTGCTTTCCCAGGCCACAAGCAGGGAGCTGGGTGGGAAGTGGAGCTGCCGGGATTAGAACCGGTGCCCATATGGGATCCCGGGGCGTTCAAGGCGAGGACTTTAGCCACTAGGCCACGCCGCCGGGCCCAGTGCATTTTATTTTATTTTTAAAAATTTTTTTAAAAAAATTATATTGTTGACAATCTTCACATAGTCAACTACGGCAAAAAGTTCAGGTGCTATAGGGAAGTGGGTAAGACTATTATGTCCATATTGTTTCCTTCTTGTATCTGAGGTAAAGGGGGATATTGAGGGAGAAGCCCCACCCAGTTTCCCACCCACCCCAAGTCCCGGATGTGGGGCATGCTCTGAGATCCTTGCTCAAGTGGTTTTAATAGTTCACCAGTTATGAATCACTGCCATTTTTGCCACTCCCAGATCGGTGAGGTGGAAGAATCCACTGATTGACATAGTCCATCATAGAGTCTTCATTTGCCCAGTATTTCGCTGCCAACATATAGCTGAGGTGGTTGATTGAGTTATTCTTTCTTCTGTCTTTTCTTGGCTAGGGTTCTGAGTCCAGCATTTCAATTGGGGAGATCTCCAAAGAAATTTTGAGGTATTCCCAGACCAGATTCTTGTATGTTCTAGCAAGCACAGGACCCGGCATAGTCCATCACCACGATCAGCTGGTGGTTGCAATTGCTGGGTTGGTTCTGTTTTCAGTCCCGAGTTGCACTGGAACCAATGGGTGTTGCAGTCCAGCCTGGTTCTGCTCAGCACATACTCGGCCCTAAAATAAACCAGTGGGAGCTGCAGCCTAGTCAGAGCGACCCATAATAACCTATTTGGTACATTTTAAAATCTATACATCAATATTTATTTATTTATTGTAAAGACAGATCTACCGAGAGAAGGAGAGACTGAAATAAAGGTCTTCCATCTGCTGCTAGTTCATTCCCCAAATGGCCACAATGGTCAGAACTGAGTCAATCTGAAGCCAGGAGCCAGGAGTCTCCTCCAAGTCTTCCATGCGGGCTTGGGGTTCCAATGCCTTGAACCATCCTCTGCTGCTTTCCCATTGCCAAAAGCAGGGAGCTGGATGGGAAGTGCAGCAGACAGAACATGAGCTGGTACCCATATGGTATCCCAGTGTTTGCAAGGGTAGGATTACCTAATTGACCTATTGTGCTGGGCTCTGCGTATAGATTTTTAAAAAGATATATATTCTGTAAACATTTTGATGGCTCTTCATATACACAGATTTAATAAGTCAAAATAATTTATCTTTTTATTCCAGTTTTTGATTAATTTAAAAAATACTTTCATGGAGTGGGGGAGGCGATTAAGTATTGAGACAGAAATAGGCCACTTGTGGATCTTCTGGGTCTATGGGCCTTCATGATAGGAATTTTCCTGGTTTCATAGTGTGTAATTGGATAATCTAAGAAGTCATTACACTTATTTTTTTTTTTTACAATTATGGTAAAAGGTATTGTGGCAGGAAAGGCCAAGTAGAAGACTTAGAAATCCTTTACTCTCACTTTCCAACACAGTAAGAAAATAAATAAAATTTAAAAACTATACAACATCCTAGGGAGAATTGCAGAATTTAGTGCTTTCATAGACTTATGCAATGTAGTGCTTATGAGGTACCTATTCAGTTCACCCGGTTAGCCCCTAAAAAATGATCACAGCAGGTGACAATGAAGTACCACAACCTTAACTAACTAGTACCAGCAGAAACTGCTGTGTCAGTTGTGTTATTTTTGTTAGAGCAGATTAACCAGCCATATATTTTTGGTTGTAGATCAAGTGAATGGGTTTTTTCATTCTCATTAGGAGTATGAAACAGAAATAATTTGCATTCACATGGCACGCACATCAGTAAATGGAATCAGTGCTGTAATATGTCATCCAGGTTTCTGTCCAGTTGCTGATAGCATGTCTAGAAGATTAGGGATGATCCCTCTTTCAGAATTGCCTGGGCTAAAGTAAACTGCCTCACCCAGTATTATGCTTCCTTTCAGGGGCACTCCACACTGAATGACTAATCGATGCAAGATTATAAAAGCCCTGTCCCCTTAATTTGATTCTAGTTCTAGGACTTGGCTGTTAGGTTGGCTGAGATTTTCATTGGAATTGCATGATAGCTCCACTTTTCCCTCTGCCTAGTTCTCTTCACGTCACATTGGCGTAGGTGTTGACCTCATGTGCACTATCCTCCAACTCAAAGTCTGTTTCCTATGGAATCCAGACTCTGCGTCAGTTAGTGTTGGAGTAGTCTGAGGAAGCAGGTACCAGGATGGGATTTTGCACCTGGATCACCCATATCTGGCTGATACTGAAGATGCCATCCTTGACATATGTAACACTGCAATTAAAACTTCCATTGGTGGAAACGCATTATTTATTGGGATGTATCAGGCATTTGAGAAACATGGGAGAATAATAATCTGTAAAAGAATTAAATTTGTTAGCTATTAAGTTTGGCAATGAAAAATATAATAGTTAAAAGTGGTTAGTTGGCAATTTAAAGGTAATAGTCAAGATTTAAAAAAGAAAGAAAACAAGGCAGCTTTCTGGCACAGTGTTTAAGGCGTCACTTGTGTGATGTCTGCATCCAGTATTGGAGTGCCTGGGTTCAAGTGTCAGGTAGCCTCCTGCTTCTAGCATCCTGTTAATGTGCATCCTTGGAGATAGCAGCAGTTGGCTCAAGTAGTTGGGGTCCCTGCAACTCATGTGGGAGACCCGGGTTGAATTGTCAGCTCCTGTCTTCAGTCTGGCCTTGCCCTAGCTACTGTAGGCATTTGCAGAGTCAACTGGTAGGTGGAAGATCTCTGTATTTTTCTTTCAACCTCTCTGCCTTTCAAATAAATAAATAGAAGTATAAATGAATGAAAGCTACAGAAACTCCTCAGTAGCATGTAAAAAGGCTCTTGTTTCTGCAGCAGGATGACAGAGAAAGCTAAGGACCAGACCTAGGACTTAGTTGTAAGAATAGCTAATAAAATTGCCATTAAGACAGGTCTGCTTGGCCAAGGTCAGGGCTTCTGTTGGTAAATAATAGGACCCTGACACACAAGATAGCTGAATGCCTGAATAACTGACCTGAAATCCTTGAATTCTCAGATTTTTCTTTATTTTTTTGTGGGTTCATAAGTGGCCTGATTCTCTGTGTTAAGAGCTGCTATGCCTCATTCAGTTGAACACAACACAGAAGCCTTTTGCTTGCAAGAGAACAAGCACCCACACTTTCTCCCGAACAGCAGGCCAATAACTAGTTATACCAAATTGTAGCACTACTGGGTTTGTCTTAGGACTGCTAAGATAGCAAAGGAGTAATGCTCTGAGAACGTTGTGGCACATAGTCAGCATGTATCATGGGAGTTGAAAGTAGGCATGGACAAAGATTTTGAGAATGCTGAACCGATATAGGAGTGTTCTCCTGGGACAGAGGTTTGACCCTAATAAAGACCCTGGAAGATGGTGCAAACACAGAATGGCAAGCAAGTAATTACTGTAATGCAAAGTCATTATCTCTTACTGAGTTAGTGGTACCCATAGACTATATAGGGGTCCAGATTTTTCAGCACTACTAAGCATAGTAAACTCAGTCTAAGAAAAACTGTTACTAAGATAACGGCTAGAGCATGATAGAAGAAGAAGTGGTATCAGTGCTCGTGCTTTTGATCCTGATGTGGTACTGGTGTAATGCACAATTAACGCTTAAGGACACCCAGTTTTTTTTAAAAGATTTATTTATTTGATTACAAAGTCAGATATACAGAGAAGAGAGACAGAGAAGAAGATATTCCGTCCGATGATTCACTCCCCAAGTGAGTGCAACGGCCGGTGCGCGCCGATTCGAAGCCAGGAAACTGGAACCTCTTCCAGGTCTCCCATGTGGGTGCAGGGTCCCAAGGCTTTGGGCCATCCTCGACTGTTTTCCCAGACCACAAGCAGGGAGCTGCATGGGAAGTGGAGCTGCTGGGATTAGAACTGGGGCCTATATGGGATCCCGGGGCATTCAAGACGAGGACTTTAGCCGCTAGGCCACGCCGCCAGGCCCCCAGTTTTTTTTAAGATTAATTTATTTTTATTGGAAAGTCAGATATACAGAAAGGAAGATGTCCCATCTGATGATTCACTCCCCAAGTGGCCACAAGGGCCAGAGCTGCGCCGATCCTAAGCCAGGATCCCGGAGTCTCTTCTGGGTCTCCTGTGTGGGTGCAGAGTCCCAAGGCTTTGGGCCATCCTTGACTGCTTTCCCAGGCCACAAGTAGGGAGCTGGATGGGAAGCAGGGCTGCTGGGATTAGAATCAGCACCCATATGGGATCCTGGCACATGCAAGGTGAGGACTTTAGCCACTAGGCTGCTGCAGTGGGCCCAAAGACACTCCGTTTTTTTTTTTTTAAAGTGGAACTTGCTTAGAGTTTCATTTAGGCATAAAAATTGGAGACAGTGGTAGGTAGGGAATGTGAACAGGAGGGAGGGTGGGATGGAAAGTATCCCTATGTTCCTAATCTGTATTGTGAAATATGTGAAGTTTGTATACTTTATATAAATAAAAGAAATTATGAAAATAAAAATAAAGCAATTTGGCAACAGCAACTAAAATGGAGGCAGTACTCAACCTAGGCATTCTGATATGAAATGCAATCTTTTCAAGCAGCATCTTTTTTTTTAAAAGATTTATTTATTTTATTACAAAGTCAGATATACAGAGAGGAGGAGAGACAGAGAGGAAGATCTTTTGTCCGATGATTCACTCCCCAAGTGAGCGCAACGGCCGGTACGCGCCGATCCGATGCCGGGACCAGGAACCTCTTCCGGGTCTCCTACGCGGGTGCAGGGTCCCAATGCATTGGGCCGTCCTCAACTGCTCTCCCAGGCCACAAGCAGGGAGTTGGATGGGAAGTGGAGCTGCCGGGATTAGAACCGGCGCCCATATGGGATCCTGGGGCGCTCAAGGCAAGGATTTTAGCTGCTAGGCCACGCCGCCGGGCCCTCAAGCAGCATCTTAACCACAGAGCCAAATTCTGGTTTCTGATACGAGCATTTTAACCACTAAACACCTGTTGCTGTGCACCAATTTTTGTTTGTAAAGGTTCTTTTTACCTTTTAATTTTATAACATATTTAAAAATTGTAAAACATGAAGTAGCAATTTTCCTGTAACTTACCCAGAGCAAGAAAAACAGGTTGAAAATTGAGCCAGAGACTTGATTAGACATTTCTTCAAAGAGACATACAAATAAATAGTGAATAAATACATGAAAAGATAGTGAATATTACTAATCACTAGATAAATAAAAAACTAATAATGAGATGCCACAGTCCATATCAGAGTGCCTGGTTTGAATCACAGCTACTCCAGTTCCAATCTGATTTCCTGTTGAGCTGCACCCTAGAAGGCAGCAGGTTACGGTCCAAGTTCTTGCATTCCCACCACTCACAAGGGAGACCTGGGTAGAGTTCCTGGTTCCTGGCTTCAGCCTGGATCAAATCTGGCTATTATGGGGATTTAGGGGAGCGGAGCAGTGGATTCAAAATACCTGTGTGTCTCTCCCTGTCTCTCTGTAATTCTGTTTTTCAAATAGAGTATAATAAAAAAATAACTTTTTTTAAGATTTATTTATTTTATTACAGTCAGATATACAGAGAGGAGGAGAGACAGAGAGGAAGCTCTTCTGTCCGATGATTCACTCCCAAGTTAGCCTCAACGGCCGGTGCTGAGCCGATTTGAAGCCGGGAACCAGGAACCTCTTCCAGGTCTCCCACACGGGTGCAGGGTCCCAAAGCATTGGGCTGTCCTCGACTGCTTACCCAGGCCACAAGCAGGGAGCTGGATGGGAAGTGGAACTGCCGGGATTAGAACCGGCGCCCATATGGGATCCCAGTGCGTTCAAGGCGAGGACTTTAGCTGCTAGGCCACGCCGCCGGACCCAAAAAAAAAAAACTTTTTAAAGATTTATTTATTTGTATTTGAAAGGTGGATTTTTACAGAGAGAGAAGGAGAGAGATACTTTCATCTACTGGTTCAGTCCGCAAGTGGTCAAAACAGCTGTACTAAGCTGAGCTGAAGCTGGGATTCAAGAGCTTCTTTTCACTTCCACATGGTGCAGGGGCCCAAGTGCTTGAGTCATTTCTGCTGCTTTCTCAGGTTATAATCAGGGAGCTGGATTGGAATTGTAGCAGTGTGGAGCAGCCAGAACACAAACGATGCCCGTACGGAATGTCAGTACTTACAGGCTGAGGATTAGTCACTACCTTATCATCCCCATACATATTTTTTTTAATTTGCTTGCTTTTTTTTTTTTTAAAAAAAGATTTATTTATTTTTATTGTAAAGGAATATCTACAGAGAGGAGGAGATATAGAGAGAAAGATTATTTGTCTGCTGGTTCACTCCTAAAGTGGCTGCAACTGGCTGCTGGAGCTAAGCCAATCTGAAACCAGGAGCCGGGAACCTCTTATGGGTCTCCCACGTGAGTGCAGGATTCCAAGGCTTTGAGCCATTCTCTACTGCTTTTCCAGGACACAAGCAGGGAGCTGGATGGGCAGTGGAGCAGCCAGGACATGAACTGGTGCCTATATCGGATCCCATTGCATGAAGGTGACAATTTAGCCATTACGCTATTGTGTCAGACTCCCCATAAATAATTTTTAAAAATAATATAATCACATAGTGTTTTCCGTATAAGCTAGACATCCCATATGCATTAATTCATCTCTAGATTGCTTGTTACACCTAGGCCATAAGCAGGGAGCTGAATAAGTGGAGCAGCCGGGACACAAACGGTTGCTCATATGGGATCCTGGTGCTTACAGTGGGAGGATTAGCCAACTGAGCCATCGATCTGTGCCCTTGTTTCTTGTTTTGACTGTATTTCATATTTCCACATATGGAGCAGCAAAAATTATCAATAATAGAAATACCCAACATTTATTGTATGCTACTACGTTTCAGGAGTTCTGTTAAGAATCTTTATGCTTGGTATACTCTTTTTTTTTTTTAAAGATTTATTTTATTTTTATTACGAAGTCAGATATACAGAGAGGAGGAGAGATAGAGAGTTAGTGGAACTGCCGGGATTAGAACTGGCAACCATATGGGATCCCAGTGCATTCAAGGTGAGGACCTTAGCCACTAGGCCATGCCACTGGGCCCGCTTGGTATACTCTTGCAATAAAAGAATCTTGACTGAATTTGAAATGTGATACAGCAACAAGGTGGAGGAATCCATCATGGGGGGAGGGTACGAGGAGGGGTTGGGGGATTCTCAGAGCCTATGAAACTGTGTCACATAACTCAATGTAATTAATAAAATATACATATTAAGAATCTTATATTACTTCATTTATTTGCTTATTATACAGACAGTGAAGGGGAGAGAGAGAGAGAGAGAGAGAGAGAGAGAGAGAGAGAGAGAGACAACACAGCTGGAGCTGGAGAAGACCAAAGCCAGGAGCTGAGAAATCCATCCAGGTCTCCCATTGTGAGCAGCAAGGGCCCAAGTACTTGGGTCATCACCTGCCTGTCTCCCAGGGTATGCAATATTAGGAAGCTGGAATCAAGAACAGAACTAGGACCTGAACCTATGCAGTCTGATATGGGGCACTGGTCTTCCAACTCGGAATTCAACTTTCAGGCCAAATACCCGTCCTATGTTATGTTTGCACATAGTCGTGGGGCTAGGTATAGTCATCTCCATTTTACAAATTAGAAACAGGATCAGAGAGGTTGAGTAACTTGGTGAAAGTGTCATAGTAAATGGTGGACTGGACTCCTAAATCTCTTCTAGATTTTTGGAATTAAGACTGCAGGTGCTGATTTGTTGGCAACTCAGATCTGTCTCATCAGTTCTTTTAAGGATACTCAATGTTGCCTGTAACAGAAAAGTCTTCATTGCTTTTCAGGAGACCTTGGTTAGACTGGGTAGAGTTTACATTGTCCTAGGGTACTTGAGAGCTCTGGATGCCCATACTGGGGTTTTGCTTCAGAGCATCTGGAGCCTTCCTAAATGTGTACCCCGAAGGGTGCTTAAGTCTGCCTTACTAGAGGAAGTGGAGTTTCAGGGGAACAGCTGCACAAAATCTCTCATTTACCAGGCAGGTGTTTGGTGCAGTGGTTACCTTACCGCTGGGGATGCCTGATTCCCATATGGGCCAGTGCCTGGTTTCAGTTCTAATTCCTTGGCCTTCTTACTAATGTGCACCATGATAGCTAGCAGATGATGGCTCAAATACTTGTGTCTTTGCTACCAAATGCTAGCTGCAGCTTGGCTCAGACCTGGCTATTGAGGATATTTGAGAGAGTGAACCAGTGATAGAAGAAGCCTCTCTGCTTTTGAAATAAAATGAAAATAAAAGAAATATTAAAATTAAGTTTAGTTTTTACAACTTTGTGAGGTAGATAGCTATAGTTATCTCCTATATACTGATTATGAAAGTGTCAAAGGAGTTAAGTAAATTACCCATGGTTTCACAACCAGTTAGTGGGGGTGGGGGGACTTCTTAAACTAAGATGCATGCTTGTTTCTAGTGCCTGTACTCTCAAACCAGTTTTAAATTTGGTTAGGCTAATTTGATTGCAAATCAGTGCTGGTACTAGCAAATATGACTTTTTTTTTGCTGCTAACCTTGTGTGTAAAGATGGTTTTTAAGATATTAACATTTTTGTAGATACTTTTGTGCTTTCTGAATTTTGTGCCTTTGTGAAAAGAGACTGAATTGCCCAGTGTTCAGATGTCGTGGATATAACTAGGACCACAGAAGGAGATGGAATAATTAGCAAATGAATGGCAAGTTCAAGTTACTGTGTTCTGGTCAACAAATTCACAGGAAGTGCTAAAAGAAAACAACTACTAGCAAATGCAGGAGAAATAGACTTTGAAGCAGAATTTCTCTTTAGCTTCTTGTTAAAGGTTTTCCTGATGAAACTTATCTAGAGTTTGCTTCTTTTGTGAAATGAGTCAGAGATCTGGAATGCAAAAATCTGGCTACCAGCAGGGCTCTGCAGCCTATTACTGAAAGGTGCTGGCCAGAGCTCTCTTGGGAGTGCAGTGATCAGCATACAGCATACCAGCATTGAAATGATATTGGTTCCAGCTGTAGGCAGCTGCCTAAGTTGCCTTGTACCTAGTCAAGTGTTACACTGCTGCAAGAAAAGCAGCCAATAGTTGATGAACATTCTGGAAATGGTTAATGCCGAATTTGTGTTAACCACATCAGTATGCCAGCAGAGTTGCTCTTCCTTCCCTTCCTTCCTTCCCTTTCTTTCCCTCCTTCTTTCCTTCTTTCCCTTTTTCCTTCCTTCCCTCTCTCCCTGCCTCCCCCCTCCCTCCCCTCCCTCCCTTCCCTCCGTTCCTTCCCTTACCTTCCTTCCCTTCCCTGCCTGCCTGCCTGCCTGCCTTCCTTCCTTCCTTCTTGTTTTACACGTGGGGAAGGCAGGGAATGTTGGGCCAAAACACCACCTTGACCCTCAGGTTGGGGGCTGCAGATTCCCTCAGAAAGGGAGTCAGGAGACCTATATGAGTGGGAATGGCTGAGGGCATGTTTGACAGGGGATGAATGGCTTCTGGGATCTTCCACAGACGGGGCCACTGCACTCACAGGTAGGTAAGGAATCTGAGATCTAGCAGTTTAGAGGGAGGAAACTGGAGGGCATGTATGGGTCAGGCCAAGGCACCTGGCGACATGGGAGACCTGGGCTGGGCTAAATAACATTGCCTGTTATCTGTTGGTGCGTGCAAAACTGGGGCTAGGGCCCAGTGTGATAGCCTAGTGGCTGAATCCTTGCCTTGCATGCACTGTCATCCCATATGAATGCCAGTTCATGTCCCGGCTGCTCCACTGCCCATCCGGCTCCCTGCTTGTGGCCTGGGAAAGCAGTAGAGGATGGCCCAAAGTCTTGGGACCCTGCACTCATGTGGGAGATCTGGAAGAAGCCCTTGGCTCCTGGCTTCAGATCAGCTGAGCTCTGACATTTGGAGCTACTTGGGGAGTGAAGCAACGGACAGACGGTCTTTCTATATCTCCTCTCTGAGTATCTACCTTTCCAATAAAAAGAAAATTTGTTTTTTATCCAAATTATGTGTCCTCCCCCTCCACTGAATATATGCCACATTTTATTTATCCATTTATTTGATGATACACAACTTTGTTGAGTCCATATTTTGGCTATTATGAACAGTGATTCTCTAAATATAGTTGAGTAGGTATCTTTGATAGAATAATTTAATATTTTGGTGGAGTGGGATTGCTACATCATATGGTAAATCCACTTGTTTTTTTTTTGAAGTTTTTCTTTTGTGTTTTTTTGTTGTTATTATCTATGATATGGTTTTGTGAGTATAGGAATTCCCTTCTCTGCCTCCCTTTTGCTCCTCCCTCTGTCCCCCACCCAACCATTTTCCTCCAGATTATTGCAATAGTATAGTCCTTCAGCAATAGTCGCAAGTCCATATCCTGCTATTTGAATGTATCATGGCATTATAGCTATTGGCAGTGGTGGGAAATCTAGGATCATATTGTCAAGGTATATTTAACAGTTTCATTTGGGTGTCCTCTTTTTATTTGGGAGTAGAGATACATATTGCAGCTTATCTCCACTTCCCAATATGCCAGTATTTATTATACAGTTCATCTATGAGAATATATGTATGCACATGTTTTCCTATATATCTATTTGTTTTTCATTTTGCATGAAGGTTACTTTGTATCAGAAAGAATACAAGATATTTGTCCATTTGGGATTGACTTATTTCACTGAGCATAATGATCTCTAGTTGGGACCATTTTGTTGTAAATGGGTGAATCTCATTCTTTTTAATGGCTGAGTAGTATTCCACGGAGTAGGTGTACCACCATTTCTTTATCCATTCCTTTTGACAAGCGTCTGGATTGTTTCCATGTCTTCACTATTGTGGATTGTGCTGCTTTATAATATAGGGTTGCAGATCACTTTCTAATATACAGATTTCATTTCCTTTAGATACATTCCTAGCAGTGGGATAGCAGGGTCATATTGTAGATCAATTATCAGTTGTGTTAACACTCTCCATACTGACTTCCATAGTGTCTTTACTAGCCTACATTCCCATCAACAGGGGAATAAGGTACCTTTCTCCCAACAGCAGATGTTATAAGTAAATTTCTGAATATAGGCCAATCTCACTGGAGTTACGTGGCCTCAGTAAATGATCTGTCTGATGTATTGTTGGGTTCTGTTGACTAATATTTTATTGAGGATCTTTGCATCTATGTTCATCAGGGATATTGATCTGTAGTTCTCTTTTTCTGTTCTCTCTCTATCTGGTGTTGGTATTGCAGTAATGTTGGCTTCATAGAGTTTGGAAGGATTGCCTCCCTTTGTATTGTTTTGAATAGCTTGTTGATGATTGGGGTAAGTTCTTTTTCAAATGTTTGGAAGAATTCAGCAGTGATGCCCATCTGGTCCAGGGCTTTTCCTTGCTGGGAGAGATTTAATTATTGATTCAGTCTCTTCCAGGTTATAGGTCTACTTAGATTTTTAATTACCTCATGATTTAGTTTTGAAAAATTGTGAGTGTCCAAAAAAAATCTATCCATTTCTTCTAGGTCTTCTGATTTGTTGGCATATAATTACTTGTAATAGTTCCTGATTATTCTATGTATTATTCTGTGTATCCATTGTTATATTTTTTCTCTTCTGTGATTCTATTAATTTGTGCCTTCTCCATCCTTTTTTAAAAATAAATGATGAGGATAGTGCCATTTTAAGAACTAGAGCTTATAAACACGCACACACACACACACACACACACACACACACACACAGGAATTATGTCTTTACAGGGTCTGTGTTACCTTGGAAACTTTTTTTAAAGATTTATTTTTATTGGGAAGGCAGATATACAGAGAGGAGCTAAAGAAAGATCTTCCGTCTGCTGGTTCACTCCAGATGTGGCCACATCAGCTGGAGGGGAGCCGATCCTAAGCCAGGAGCTTCTTCTGGGTATCCTACATGAGTGCAGGGTCCCAAAGCTTTGAGCCATCCTAGCCTGCTTTCCCAGGCCACAGACAGGGAACTGGAAGGGAAGTGGAGCAGCTTGGATTAGAACTACTGGTGCTCCTATGGGATCCTGGCACATGCTGGGTGAGGACTTTAGCCACTAGGCTACTGTGCCAGGCCCATCCTTTCTTTTTTTCATTAGTTGGGCTCGTGGGGAATCTATTTTGTTAATTTTCTCAAATAACTAATTACTTGATTCAGTCATCTTATGAATTATTCTTTTGAATTGTTTCCTCCCTTATTTTGATTGTTTCTTTTTTTATTGCTACTCTTGGGATTATTTTGCTATTCTTTTCTAGCTCCTTCAGACATGGTTAGCTTTTTTACCTGGTGCTTTTCTAGTTTTCTTGACCTAGGCACTGATTGCAAGTAAGTTTCCTCTTAGCACTGCCTTGACTGTTTCCCACAAGTTTTGATATGTTGTTCTGTTGCCTTCATTTATTTCAAGGAATTCTTTGATTTCCTCTTTGATTTTTTTTCTAGGATCCATTGTTTATTTAGCAGCATGTTGTTCTTGAATGCATCTTTTGGTGTGGAAACAAGCTGCTAAGTAGATCCCTGCTCCATACAGTGCTAGATGTAGTTATCCAGGAGGCTACAAAAGCTGCTGTTAGGAATTCTCCGCGTTTCAGCCTCTTTTCCCTACTATCTTATCTCTGCTCCCAGCCAGCTGATGCCTTCTTTTTCCTCTTTGTGTCAAGAACTCATTCCCATCAAAATGTTCTCCCTTCTATTGTGCCTTCTGACTTCCTCCTGCAATTCCCCTTCTTTTATTCAGGCTGGCATTGATTCTTCTTCAGTTATTGTTGGCTTGACCTCTGCATGACTCTGGCTTCAGTTGTGCTGTAACCTACACTGTGGCAGATGCTACAGTTAATATTTATTGGGTGTATAAGTGGATAGGTAAATGAATGAATTTGAGCAGTTGGGCTACTGAAACAGCATTTCAAGTCCTTTCTTTTGTCACCTACAGATCATTTTAGTTCAAAAAATTTAAGATATGAAGAAAACTAGTGAGTAGCATAAGGAACCACTATGGATTACCCAGCTTAAGTAGTCATCAATATATAGTCAGTCTTATTTATATCTCATTTACCTTTTTTCAGGCCATTTCACTGAGCCCAGCAAGTACATTGTGAGCTTTTGGGTCTGAATATCTGTGTCCTTCTAAATTCAAAAGCTTGAAATTTAATCACCAATGTAATTGTATTAGGAGGTGAGGCTTTTGACAGGTGATTAAGTTGTGATCCCCGATAAACAGGATTAATGCCTTTCTAAAGGAGACCCCAGAGAACTGGCATGCCCCTTCTACCATATAAAGACACAGCAGGAACGTGTCCTCTATGAACCAGGGAATAGGCCCTCATCAGGCATCAGGTGTGCTGATGCCTTGACCTTGAATTTCCCAACTTCTAGATCTGTAATAAATACATTTCTGTTGTTTGAAGGCTTTTTTTGAACTTATAGTTGGGTTGTATCTTGATAAACCTTTCACATGTTGAAAGTATAAACCATAAGGCTTTTTTTTCTTGTATGGTTCTTTTTATTCTTTTTAAAAATTATTTATTATTTTTAATTCATTAATTACATTGTATTATGTGACACAGTTTCATAGGTACTTGGGTTCTCCCCACCCCTCCCCAAACCCTCCCACCATGGTGGATTCCTCCACCTTGTTGCATAACCACAGCTCAAGTTCAGTTGAGATTCCCCCATTGCAAGCATATACCAAACAAAGAGTCCAGCATCTTATTGTGCAGTCAAGTTCAACGGCTTCTTAGGTATACCCTCTCTGGTCTGAAGACAGAGCCAGCAGAGTATCATCCCGATCAATTAAAAGCTCCAACATACCATCAGCAAAAATTTACATCATTATGGAATTAATTGACATAGTAATGAGTAACCAATATGTTAAAAGTAAATGCGAGTTCTTAACCACCTTCTGTGACCACCTCATTGACATTTCAATTTTAGTTTATACACAACATATAACATTCATAACATAACATGTTATACATAACATCATATCATCTTAAATTAAGGCAAACATGTGGTATTTAACCTTTTGGGATTGGTTCATTTCCCTTAGCAACCATAATGCTTTTACTACCTTCGCCTTACTGAGCATCCTAACTTAGTAACACAGAGTACTTCAGTCTAGTTTATTTCTTCTTATGAACACAGAGCTGACTGGGTGTGGCGACTGCTATTCTGATCAATATCACAAAAGATTTGCATCACATAATTCTAGTAAAGGGAAAGATCAGAATTCAGACTTCAAAATACTTTTCACTGAATGCGAAATGCTTTCATGTAATTGAAAAAATTAAAAAAAACAGCAATTTGAACCACTGTAAGGACTTTTTCTTTTTTTTTTTAAAGATTGATTTATTTTTATTGGAAAGTCAGATATACAGAGAGGAGGAGAGACAGAGAGGAAGATCTTCCATCTGATGATTCACTCCCCAAGTGACAGCAATCGCCAGAGCTGAGCTGATATGAATTCAGGAGCCAGGAGTCCCTTCCAGGTCTCCTACGTGGGTGAAAGGTTCCAAGGCTTTGGGCCGCCCTCAACTGCTTTCCCAGACCACAAGCAGGGAGCTGGATGGGAAGCAGGCCGCTGGAACCTGAACCGGCACCCATATGGTATCCTGGCGCGTTCAAGGTGAGGACTTTAGCCACTAGACCACTGCTCTGGGCCCCCAAGAGGCACTTTAACCTGCTGTGCCACAGGGCCTCTTCTACCAGGGTTCTTAATCTGAGTGCCCAGGACTCCAAGAAGTCGGTTCAGGGGAAAATAGCAGCTTCATTTTTGCTAACCTGTAACTGAAATTGGACAGTTTTTTTCTATTATTAAGAAAAAAAATTCACAGTATTTGTAGTTCCTGCAATTGCAAAAGAAATTCTATTATGTCCAGTTACAGACATTGTGGAAGACTCAAAATACCTTTTGTGTTCTCTTTGTTCTGAATATATGGTACTTACCAGACCTGTCACAATATCTTGTTATTTAATATGTTAATAAGGGAGCATATGTATTCATATACCACACGTACATATTTTATAATTGTATGAAAATATGTTTGCTTCCCTTTTTAATTCATTGCTTTATTTTTGGAATTTAAAAATGTTATTAAAAGAAACCCGTAGGTTTTCCCAAATTGTCAAGGGGTCTATGTCTCAAGATAGGTTGAGAACCCCAGGCTTAAACATTGTGGTAGATAATGCATTTGAATTTTCCATTCTGACTTTAAATTGCTGCCCTCCCTATCCCCATGTTATTGATTTTTTTCTAGTTTACATAAGGTTTCTATTATTGTTTATTGCTTATTTTCTACCTAAAACGCAGGAAAAAAAGCTCCTGTCTTTCAAATTATGTCTGCAGAGGTAATTTCACAGGGTTTGTTCTTTCTGTTCTGCCAGAAGAGGAACCTGGGTAACCTTGCTAGAAACCGCAGAAAATGGATTCTACCAATTACCATTTACTAGCATCTGGGGGGAGGGGCTGATGGATGACTTTAATATATTGAGTAGTTTAGTTTGCTACTGCTCAAGTGATTCTCGTAATTCAGTTGGTTTCATATTATAATCTGTTTTGTCTCCTGACTGTTGGGTAAATATTTAATCTCTGACTCTTGGGGTTTTAGTAAGCCCAGCTCTCCCCTTGGCATTGGGAAAAGAAGCAGCAGTTTTAATTTTGTTTCTCTTCACACTTTATTTTATCAATGCTCATCATTCCTTTTTTTATATATACTTTTTCTGTCTTCCCCCTTGTTCACACTCAGCAGTTTCCTCCTTTCTAGGCCCACATTTCTGTGAGGTGACGATAGATAGATCTGTTAGGGGTTTGCTGCCAAATGGCCCTAAATGAACTAAATGAACTCTAATGAACTAAGTTGATAAACCTGCATTGCCAGAGCACTGCCCAAGTGTGGAAGGGTGGCCATCTCAGTTGTGAAATAATTTTCCTACACCAGAGGCTTTGTCCCATTTTTTGCCTCAGCTTCACCATATCATCCTCAATGTCTGTACCTGCAGCTATGCTTAGCACCAGCCTTACGTGGAACATAGCCTTTGGAACATCGTCTCCCCATGCCTAGCACAATGACTGAGCATGTGAGCGTGGTTAGTTTGGAGTTTGAGGGCTTCCATTTCAGGCACCAACAACCTAGGAGCCCTTCTCTGTTTCATGTGATACTCAATTTCAATCATGCAGTATCCAATTGTCACATAATGGACAATTGCTCTTCTTCCCATTTTCAAAGTCTTTGCAATGCAATGAGGTGTCTGCAAGTTCTTTTATTGTGTCTGAAGGATGCTGCTATTTCTACAGATAATTTGCAGAGGAGAAAAATTGACATGCTCTGATTCTTCCTTTTTTGGGGTAACAGCTCCAGTCAGTTTCCCAGGCAACTTCTCTCCTTAAAAGGGAGTGTTCTTAAAATAATCTAATAATGATGCTTTACAATGTCATAGTGCCTTAGAATTTCTGTCCTTCTTAGGCCCTTAAGCATAAAGTCAGCAGAGAGAAGCCTATAAAAATCAGAGGCAGACATGCTGAGGATTCATTCAGGCCTACCCTAACTCACTTTATGTGTTAGTTTCCCTCTGTCTTCCCAGTTTGTAGTTTCATATCTCGATTAGACATTTTTTCCTAGTCCTTCAGACTTGATGATTTACATTTAGCCTGTATACCTATCTGCATCTTGGTATGCTCTGGACTCTACATTTGGATTCTGCTCTTTGGCTCTGTGTATTATAACCCTGGACAGACAACGCATTGGCTCCACCCACAAACACAATGGCTGGTCCACCTAACACAACCATTGAGCTTGTTTACTTTCCAGGGTGTCCAGGGAGCCTCAGTATAGAGATTCATGGATCATGCAGTCTACCCTGAAGTTCAGCGAATAGTATCTGATGAGGTTCTGATAGCAGTCAAGCCAACACACTGTACCACCACTGTTCCTATGGATAAACAAGAAGGGAGTTGCTGTCACTGTCCTGTTAGGTCCCTTGTCCAGCTGCCCATTACTTGCTGTTATGGCTTCTCCCTTGAAATAGAACCATTAACACAGGTACGGTAAGCATTTTTAAGATTGTGATAATATATTTATGATATAAACAGCTATTTATACCATTTTAAGTGGATAACCCAGTGGCATTAACTATATTCACAATGTTGTACAACCCTCATCACACTTTGATTTTTAATCTCCTCAGAGACTCTAAGCCCATTGACTAGTAATCTCCAATTATTTCCTCCCTCTCACCATCTTCCCTCAGTAACCTCTAATATATGTTTTTTCTATGGATTTGTCTGTTAAAGATTTGTTTGTATTTGGAGTTATAAAATACTTTTTTCTTGTGCCTGGTTTATTTTACAAAGCCTAAGATTTTCAAAGTTCATCCATGTTGTAATAGTGCAGTTTTAAGCTAACTTTTATGACTGAATAATATTCCATTATGTGTGTTTGTGTATATATAACAATTTGTTTTCATTCAATCGTTGACGTACACTGATAATGTTTTTATCTTTTGGCTAGAACATAGGTATACCAGTAGCTATTTAAGTCTTGCTCAAATCATACACAAAGTGGAATCGTTGGATCATATAGCATTTCTGTGCTTAACTTAAAAATGATTTAGTTATTTGTTTATTTGAAAGAGTTGCAGAGAGAGGGGGAGAATTAGAGAGGGGTAGGAGGAGGGAAAGAAAAGGGAGAAAGAGTGAGACAGGTTGAGGGAGGAAGGGGATAAAGAGAAAGAGAAAGAATGAAAATGATTTGATCTATCTGCTGGTTTACTCCCTGCATTGGTGTAGTAGTCAGGGCTGAGCTCAGCTGAACTCAGCATCCAGGACCTTCATTTGGGTCTCCCATCTTCTGGTGCTTTTCTCAGGTCTCTAGGAGAGAAGCTGGGTTGAAAGTAGAGTAGCTGGGAAATGAACTGGGGCCCATATGGAATGCTGGTGTTGCACGTGGCGGCTTTACCTACTACACCACAATAAAAGCTCTTATGTTTAACTTTTTAAGAACTATGAAACTGTTTTATGCAGTGGCTGAACTATTTACATAGGGGTATTGAATTCTTTTGGATGGTCTCTGCTAAAATAAGCTTTGAAAAGCTTTAAAAATATGTTGGCTATTATTAAAATATACCAGAAACATGGAGTAAATGTTAAATCTTGGGAGAACAATGTGAATGTCCCAACTTGTTGTAATTTCTGTTAACATCAGTTGAGAGGTCCGTGCTATGAGGATATTAAAGTCCTGGATACTAATTCTGTAAACTCTGATTGACTAAACAAATTTCCCCTTAACTGTGTTCATGAATCTTTTTTCCTCATCAAGTGTCTCTGGTTATGAACTTGTTAACTACTAAATATGGGATATTTGTTAACTACTAAATATGGGATATTTTTCACTTACTTGTGATACTGTAGCCTATATAGCTATTGGCTAAGGGTATTCTTGAAAGCATTTAGGGTAGGGTGGGAATGCGGAACAATAAATTGAAACGTCCTGATATATATATATATATATATGTATATATATATATAATATATAAAATATATATATTACATATATATTCTGACAGCAGTCAAGCCTATATATATATATATATATATATATATCTGATATATATCAGGAAGTTTATATATTTATATATATAAATTTCTTCCTTATCCATATATATATATCAGAATGTTTACATATATTTATATATATAAATTTCTTCCTTATCTGCCTCCTGACCATTCCCTCCCTTTTTTTTTGAAACAGAATATCTCATTACAAAACTCTTGCCCAATGTGTAATCTCTGTATAGATAGCTCCTAATTTCCCTAGCTGTCAAGCTGTACCAGTAAGCTGATGGAAGGTGGGAGATGTCTTGCAAAATGTGCTAATTAAGTGAAAAAAGCAGGTAAGCTGCTTTTGAAGTGTAATAGGAAAAAAGAAAAAAAGCACAGTTTATTAACTCTGTAGTCTTGGAGGTGGGAATTTGGTGCAGCACTTAAAGATGCTGCTTGGGATGCCTGCATCTCATATTGAGCGCCTGGTTTCAGGTCCTGGCTTGGTTCCCAAATCCAGCTTCCTGCTAGTAATTTACATAATGGGAGAGAGCAGGTGATGGCTCAGATTTGGGTCCCTGCTACCCACATGGGAGATCTGAATTGAGTTCCTGGCTCTTGACTTTGGCCTGGCCCAACCCCAGCTGTTATTTGGGAAATAACCTAACAGATGGCAAATTTCTCTCTCATTTCTCTCCCTCTCTCAAACAAAATGAACAAAGTTTAAAAAAGCGATTGAATTTGTAATACAGCCATGGCCACAAATGACATGTCAGACAAAGATGGACCACATATAGCATAGTAGCCTCATTAGATTATAACAGCTGAAAAACTCTTGTTGTCTAGTGATGTTGTAATAATCTCATAGTGTAATGCATTACTCATGCATTTATGGTAATACAGTGTGCACAGACACTGCACTATCAGTCATGTAAAAGTACAGCACTTACAATTAGTTATAGAATGTGATATTTGGTAAGAAATATGTTGGTTTGTATTTTTACTGTATTATATTTTTATTATTTTAGTGTGTGCTCCTATTTGATTTTTTAGATATTTAATTATTTTTATTTGTGATGATTTTTACATAGTTGATTAGCGTGAATAGGGTCAAGGACTACAGGAAGGTGGGTAAGATCACAACTTCCACATTCTCTTTTTTTCTTCCTGTGTCTGGGAAAGCGGGAGAAAAAGAAGACACACCCAGACCCCCAAATGCCTCTGCACCCCAGGATGGAGAGCGGCCACCAGACACCTTCCCAGGGTCTCCAATGTGGATCCTGCTCTGAGGATCCTGCTCTGAGGGTCCTGCTCAAGAGGTTTGGATAGTTCAACAGTTCTGAATTACTGCTGATATCACCACTGCAAGCATGATGAAATCTCTCTAGAATCCACTGGTTGACATAGTCCACGCTAGAGTCTCTGCCCAGATACTCACTGCCAACACTTGACTGGGGTAGTTGACTGATTTGTTCTGTCCTCTGTCTTCTGTTATGGTACCAGGTGTCCTCTACAGGCTCCAGTGTACTGTCATATCCTCCATATGCATCTGGATATGCTGTTCACTGCTCTGTCTAAGCCACTGAGGAGGCCCACCTCTGACACTTGCATTCCACGATCAGACCATGGAACCTGCAATTCTCTCCATGGTTGGGGTTCTGAGTCCAACAATTCAGTTGGGGGGAATCCCTATAGAAACTTCATCTGAGGGACACCAGATCTGGTTCTTGTGTGTGTTTGTCCATGTGCTCCTATTTGTTAAACTTAACTATAAAATGGCATAAATGGTCCTTCAGGAGGAGTTTCAGAAGGTGACATTGTTATCATAGGAGATGACAGTTCATGCATAGTGCTGCTCCTGGGCATCTTTCAGTGGGATAAGATGTGGAAGTGGAAGGTGATGCTGTGGGTGATCCTGACCCTGTATAGACTTAGGCTCAAGCACGTGTTTGTGTCTTCATTTTTTTAAAGATTTGTTTTAAATTTTTATTGGAAAGTCAGATATACAGAGAGGAGGAGAGACAGAGAAGATCTGCTGTCTGCTGATTTACTCCCCAAGCGGCTGCAACAGCTGGTGCTGTGCCAATCTGAAGCCAGGAGCCTGGAACCTCTTTCGGGTCTCCCACATGGGTATAGGGTCCCAAGGCTTTGGGTCATCCCCGACTGCTTTCCCAGGCTATAAGCAGAGAGCTGGATAGGGAGCGGGGCTGCTGGGTCCTGTGGGTCATTCCACAATGACCGCAGTCTGAAGCTAGGCCAATCTGAAGCCAGGAACCAGGAGCTTTTTTTGGATCTTCCACATGGGTACTGGGGCCCAAAGACCTGCTGTGTTCCCAGGCACTTTAGTAGGGAACTGGGTTGGAAGTGGAGCAGTCAAGATTTGAACTTGTGTCCATGGGGGATGCCTGTGCTCCAGGTGGAAACTTTAGCTGTTACGTCATAGTGCTGAACCCTATTGCAGGTTTTATAAACGGTGTACACTCAAGCTATAATGAATGTAATAAACATAGTTTTTTAGTAATAAAGGAACATAAATATTTATTGTAATAATGATATATAATGCTATTTGTTATTATTTATTATAATTAGCCTAAATATCCACTTACTACTTACTTGCTTACTGACTTACCCAGAGAAACCTCTAGCTCTATGCAGGTGTATGATTTCTAAAACCTTTTATATTGTGGGGGTTTTTTGAATTTTTATTTTAAAATTTGAATTTTATGGTACAATTCTGTGGGTTTTTTGAATTTTTATTTTGAAATTTGAATTTTATGGTACAATTCTGTAGAGTCTGGGATTGCACCCCCCCCCCCAAATTTCTTACCCCCACTGATTTTCCCCATATTGTTATAATGGTACAGTCATTCATAAGGAGTTATAATTCCATGAGTCTCTTATTTAAGTGTGCCCTGACATTGCTGGTACAGACAATGCCATACAGTCCAGCGTCCCATTGTCTAGATATGTCCAATAGTTTCATTGGGAGTTCATTTTTGATTTGGCATTAGGGATGCATATTGCATTGTATCTTCACATCTGGATATGGTAATATATGTTTACTCCATCATTATACATTCCCTTAACTGAGAAGCAATAAAATAAGGTCTACAACAGGTATCAAGTTAAAATAGCAGCAGCAGCAGCAACAACAACAACAACAACAAAATTACAGCACCATGGAATTGAAAAAGCGTGCCACTGAGTAACCACTGCATGGATGACAAAAAGAAAACACAAAAGTCTCTTGGATAAAATGATGCCACCATGTGATTCATGAGTCAGCAATGAATTTGACAAGAGAAAAGAAAGTATTTGGAAGAAATGAAAATAAACATTATCAAAACACATGGGATGCAGTAAAAAACAGTATAGAAAGGGTTATTGAACTTACAATTTGCATGATTGTTTCCTTATATTAAAGAGAGCATATGGTATTTGTCATTTTGGGATTGGCTTATTTCACTAAGCATAATAGTCTCTAGTTGGGACCATCTAGTTGCAAATGGTGTAATTTTATTCTTTTTAATGACTGAGTAATATTCCATGGAGTAGATGTACCACGATTTCTTTAACCACTCCTCTTTGGGTGGACATCTGTGTTGTTTCCATGTCTTTGCTATTGTAGATTGTGCTGCTCTAAATATAGTATTACAGATCCCTTTTTCATATGCAGTTTTCATTTCCTTTGGATATATTCCTAGGGGTGAGATAGCTGGATCATGTGACAGGTTTATTTGCAGTTCTATAAGCACTCTCCATACTGACGCCTTTTACTGTGCCTTTTTTGTGCTTATTTTATTTATGTTACAGTTACCTACAGTATTTACTTATGTTACAGTTACCTACAGTATTTATTTATTTATTGTTAAAGGTTTATTTGTTTTTATTTGAAAGGCAGATTTTCAAAGAGAAGAATAGACAGAAAGAGAAGGCTCTCTATCTGCAGTTCCACGATGGCCAGAGCTGAGCTGATCCAAATCCTGGACCTTCTGCTGTGTTTCCCATATGGGTGTAGGGTTCCAAGGCTTTGGGTTATTCCTCTGTTGCTCTTCCAAGCCCTAATCAGGGAGCTGGATGGGAAGTGGAGCAGCTGGAACATGAGCCAGGACCCATATAGGATGCTGGTGCTACAGGTGGAGGATTCGTTTGCTGACCCACCATGCCAGTCCTGCTGCTTTGCTGCAATGTTTAGTACAATAACATGCTGTGTAGGATTCTAGTGTAAAAGCAAATGGCAATGCCATATAGTATCCATAATGGACATGATGAGTGATGATTATATTACTTATTGCAATATGAATTCATTATATATTTGTAATTCTGTTCTATGACGGCCAATGATAAAATCTCCCAACAATGCTACTCTTAAAGCATATTCCTGTTGTTACACAAGTGATTATAACAATCAAGAATGCAGTTTTTCTCATATGCAAATCTCCACTCCATGTTAAGTGTAGAGAGGTGAGTCACAGTTTTGCCTTTCCACAGAGGTTTAACCACAATCCCCATTGCTGTTCTTTACAGAGATTCTTTTTTTTAATTTTACTTTTTATTATTATCATTATATGATATAGTTCCATAGGCCCTGGGATTTACCTTATCTCCTCCCCAATTCCCTCCCCCATCACTGAGTTCCCCTATATCATTACTATGGTATAGTTCTTCATACACAGTCTTATGTCCATCATTGTGGGCATGGACAATGGCAGAGAGTCCAGCATCCTATTGTCAAGATATAGTGAACAGTTTCATTGGGAGTCCATCTTTGGAAGTAGAGATGCATACTGCATTATATCCTCACATCTGGATATGATAGTCTACATTACACAGTTGCTATACATACCCTTAAATGAAAAGCCATAAAACAAAATCAACAACAGGAAGAAAAAAAAGAAATTAACAACACCATATAGTTAAATAACATGCTACTGAATGACTAATGTGCCACTGAAAAAATGAAAAAAAAATCAAGAACCTTCTTGAAGAAAATGTTACTACTGTATGATCATTGAAGAATTTAATCAGAAGAGTATTTTGAAGAGATGAAATTAACAAAACCCCTCAAAACCTATGAGCTATATAGTTTTCGCTGATCTTTGTTGGTGAAATGTGTCTCCTGTAGGCAACAAATACATGGGTTTTGGTTTTTAATCCAGTCTATTAATCTTTGACATTTGATTGATGAGTTTAAGCTGTTTACATTCAGAGTTAATACAAATAGGTGGTAATTTGGTCCTGTCTTTTTAGCAATGGGTTGTTCATTGATTTAGTCTCCTGTTGCTATTTTACTGGGATGTTGTTCACATTTGCCTTTGCGTTTGTTGGGCGCTATTCCTTTTCTCTGTCAAGAGAACATCTTTAAGTATCAGTTGTAGGGCAGGTTTGGAAGAGGCATATTCTTTTTACTTTTCACTTTATTGTGGATGAATTTTATTTCATTTTCAAAGACAAAGGAAAGTTTTGCTGGGTACATTATCCTGGACCAATTATTTTTTGTTTTTAGAATCTGGAATATGTTGCTGCATTCTCTTCTTGCCTGTAGAGTTTCCTGTGAGAGATCTCCTGTGAGTTTCATTGGCATTCCTTTATATGTCAGTTGATTTTTTTTTTCGTGCAGATTTAAGGATCTTTCCCTTATGTTCGATTGAAGAGAGCTTGATGATCATGTGTCATGGTGAAGATGGTTTTTTGTCAACCCTGTTGGGATTTCTGTGCCCCTCCTGGATGTTGTTTCCCAATTCTTTCTCTAGATTACGGAAATTTTCCCTTATTATTTCATTAAATACATTTTTAAATCCGGCTTCTCTTTCTGCACCTTCTGAGACTCCCATAACTCTTACATTTGTTTTTTTTTAATGGTGTCTTTCAATTTTTGAATCCTTTTCTTTTGGCCTGATCCATGTCTGCTTCCAGCTTTTTGTTTGTTTTTCCCTGGTAGAAGGAAATATCTTCTAATTTTGAGATTGTTTCTTCTGCCTCCTTCATTCTGTTTTAGAGACTCTCCACTGTACTTTTATTTTGCTCCACTGTATTCTTCATTTCTGATATATCAGCTTTCATTTGGTTCATTTCCAGTGTGACATATTCCTTGAATTCCTTGAATGCCTGCTTTATGTGCTTCTCATTGATAAGAAGTTTTATAAAACGTGTTTTGAATTCTGTGTCCCCCATTTTCTTGATGTCTTCTTCAGTTAACTCTGAAGTTGGCAAAGGGTTTTGCTCCTTTGCAGGGGAGTTTTCAGTAATATTCATTGTGCCTCTGTCTCTTCTTTTGCTGTTGGTCATTGTACTTCTGGTTAGCAGATTCTTCTCCTTGGGACAGTTTTCTAATCTCTGTCACCCACGGGTCTACAGTTTGATTTTACTTATTGCAGTTGGTACATATTTTTCTGTTTGCAGTCGGTTGTGCCACGCCCTTCAGTGAGTTCCAGGTCTGGGTTCTTATGTTAGATTTCCACCATGGTCTGTGTAGCCCCAATTTTGGCTCACTACTCTCCACCTCCTGTGATACTGTGCTGAAGCTGCACCATTGTCTGTAGAACCTTTCTCCCACTTCTGGTTGGAGTAGGTCCCAGGATTAGGGAGACATTAGATGTCCTATATAGCTAGGTTGTTGGTGGCACTGATCTTGCCGGAACATGTTGGTCTTTAGGTCTGAGGGCCACACGGACCTGTTTTGACCTGTATGATACCACAGTCGGTATTATTTTCCTGTCGGACCAGTGCAATGCAATGAACTCAGTGAGTTTCCACTAAGCTCAGCACATGCGCAGCTCACTGTTGTCCCCTGCAGGCTTAAATTCTTTGCCACAGTGTAAGAAATGGTGCCCGATGTGCTACTACTACTAGTGTTCTTGATCTGCTGGCCATCAGGTCTGAGGGCTATCCAGACCTGTCTTAAGTGGAACCTGTAGGATATCCCATTGTTGCAGTTCCCTGAGTCAGAAATGAGTTAACTCCCAGCTCTGTGCATGCACAGTCCTGCCCCATAGCCCTTGCCTGCTTTAACAAAATAGCACCCGATATGTTTCTAGGAGACGGACTGGGTTGTGAAATCTACCCTATTCCCGCACTGCCCGTCTGGGACCTGCCACTCTGTCTCTGCTCCTGGTCAAATCAAACAGACCAGCAGGATGGACAGTTCTTTGTCTGGGTTCACCTCCAGAACTCCTGGTAAACATCCCTTCCCACCTGGTTGCTGGTGTAGTTCTGGTTGTTGGTGGAGTTCAGATTGCTGTTTGCTGAATGTTACTGTGGCATCACCACACTGTTGTCTTCGCTGCTTTTCTGTGTCTGTCAGTCTCCAGGTGCCCCTCTGCTGTTGTTCTGTTCCCTCCTATTTCCTGGAATGTGCCCTCTCTGCTTCACACTGGCTAGTATTTCTCCATCTGTTTAAACGTGTCCTTACCCTATTCCGCCATCTTGATTCTCTCCTACAGAGATTCTTGAATCACCTGTTTCACACAATTCTCACTGCCAAGCACACTGTGAGCTGTTATTCTACCACACCTGTGTTGCTGCCAAAAAGTCTCCCAGTGCAGTTTCATCTCATTTTAAACTCTCTTGGATACCATTGCTAGATTAATCTTCCTAAAATTCCATTTCCAAAATTGTGCTTAGGGGAACATTAGTTCTGATACATGTTCCTCATTAAAAAGAGGATTTGTGCTAATGTAAGTTTCACAATCAAGGCTCATTCAAGCCCCTCATGAAGATTCACAATGTTCATTATCATGTTAAAAGGTCTGAGTAATCATGCAATAAAAAATGTAATGTTCTTTAGCCCCAGATACCCCAAACTTAATTGACCACAGAACTTCTTTTTCATGTAGTATCAATTAATATCACATAAAACACTTTTCAAAAGTGTTGCCATAAAGACTTATTTTAGTCATGCTGATTTTCCTGTTTTAAAATCTCCAGTGGTTGCCATTTTTCCATAAGGGAGGGAGGATATTCATCCTATCAGTCTTATTTCAAGGACCTTGGTAACCTAATTCTAGCTTAATCCAGCCAAATTCTATGTCCTGTTTTTTCTCTATATGAACCAATCTTTTTCTTCAGCTAAGGATGCTTTCTTTATCATTCTATGCACAGCAACTGCCCTGGGCAAAGAATAATAACAGAGATCTAAAGTCTTAGGTAGGTGTCTAGTGGCAAGGTTACGCTTGGAAGGGTCCTCAGCAAGGATCTGGGATTGAGGCAGCCTAGCAGAATGAGGTAAAGATAGAGTTCAAGCTTAGGAGGTGAGAGAATGCTAGTTGCTCAATATGGCATAGTAATTTTGAACACACAGTGTAAGGTCTTATAGGCAGAGAAATGAACATTAAGACAGGGTAGATTTCAAAAGCAAGTGACCCCAAAATGGAAAGAAGCCATGGTGAGGTCAGGTCAGCTTATTTCTCTTGTGGATGCCTGCCTGGATGCAGTCAAAAACCCAAATTCTTATTTATTTATTTATTTATTTAAAAGATTTGTTTATTTTTCACAGAAAGCCAGGTTTACAGGAAGGAGAGGCAGAAAGATCTTCCATCTGCTGGTTCACTTCCCAAGTGGCTGCAATGGAGCTGAGCTGAGCTGAAGCCAGGAGCCAGGAGCTTCTTCTGGGACTCCCACATAGGTGCAAGGTACCAAGGCCTTGGGATGTCCTCAACTGCATTCCCAGACCACAAGCAGGGAGCTGGAAGGGAAGTGGAGCAGCCAGGATATGAACCAGTGGCCATATGGGATCCTAGCGCATGTAAGGCAAGGACTTTAGCCACTAGGCTACTGCGCCAGCTCTTTTTAAAATTTTCTATTTTTTTTTTTATTTTTTGAGCTGTCCTGCATATTTTATTTATTTTTTATTAATTATTTTGCATTATGTGACAGTTTCATAGGCTCTGGGAATCCCCCCACCCCTCCCCCCACCCCTCCCCACGCCCCTCCCCCCTGGTGGATTCCTCTACCTTGATGCAGTATTACAGTTCAAATTCAATCAAGATTCTTTCCTTGCAAACGTATACCAAGCATAGAGTCCAGCTACTTATTGTCCAGATGGGTTGAACAGTTTCTTTTTTTTTTTTCTTTAATATTCATTTATTCATTAATTACATTGCATTACATGACTGGGATTCCCCCCCCTTCACCCCAAACCCTTCCCCCATCATGAATTCCTTCACCTTGATGCATAACCACAGCTCAAGTTCCGTTGAGATTCCCTAATTAAAAGTTTACACCATACAGAGTCCAGCATCCCACTTGTCCAGTTCAAGTTCAACGGCCTCTTAGGGAGGCCCTCTCAGGTTTGTAGGCAGAGCCAGCAGAGAGTCACCTCGATCAATTAGAAGCTCCAACATATCATCAGCAACAGTCCAGGTATGATGAGGCTGGTGCAGAGTCCACTGATTGACATAGTCCGTCTTAGGGTTTCCCCTTGTCCAGTTTTCCGCTGCAAGCATAAAGCTGAGGTGGTTGATTCATCTACTCCATTTTCCATCTTTTTTTGATTAATGCTTTGATTCCTCCATTTTGTTCAGGGGAATCCCCCTAAAAAAAACTTTGAGGCATTCCCAGTCCAGGCTCCTACATGTACTACTAGTAAGCACAGTGCCCGCCACTGTCCATCACTCCGATCAGCTGATGGTTTTAACCCCTGGGTTGGTTCTCTTCTGAGCCCCGACCTCTGTTGGAACCAATGAGTATCGCAGCTCTCCCCGGCTCTGCCCATCACACTCTCGTCCCTCACCTAAACCAGTGGGAGGAGTGCTGGTCGGGTGTTGCATTCCCTGCTAGCACAGGCCATTTCACCTTGGCATTTTGTGTTTTATACTGTTTTTTTTTTTTTTTTTTTTTTTTTTTAATCGCAACCAAACCCGGCCAGGCCCCCACACAGTTTCAGCACTTGGGCTTGCCAGTGGATGACGTGAACCGACTCAGCCTGGTCTGCCCCAACCCGAGCCAAGTGTATTCCAGTGGGTCACATTCCAAAGCCTCTTCTGGGTTATTTACCTCCATGCTTCCTGCGTTTATTTGTAGAGTCAGTGTCCTGTCAGAGGATCTGTTCAGGTTCCTCCCTCCGACTCCTTCATGGTGTCGGGCTTCACGCATTCCAGCAGGTCCTTCAGCCAGCTCCACTCTTCAATCCATTTTGGTTCCTGTTGTTGAGAGTTTCAGCCCAGCCACGGCTCGTCCATACCCACGCATATCTCATATATGGCTCAGATGGGGTTGAGGCCTAGCTGAGCCCGTCCAACGTCTATCCTGGTCCTCCGGAGCACCAAACTGTGCTGTGGTCTAATCCGGCATGGTGCGTCAAAGCCGAATTGATATTTGTGCCAAGGGATTACAACTGTGACCCGACCAGAACTCAGCCTCCCTCCAGTTCCTGTGCCCCTTAGTGGTAGCCTCCACGCAGCCAAGGCCTCCACCACGCTCTCCAACCAGGCCTGTTGCCAGCCAGTGTTAACTATGCCAGAGGTTGCTCTGGTCAGCCCAGAGCGTCCTATAGACTGTCATGCCTCCTGCATAGACTTCACCGGCCCTTCTAAACCGTCCAATGGGGTCAGAGTGTCAGGGGATTGGTCCACGTATGCCTTACACATTCTAGCCCCGAGTATGGTTCTTGAATGCCAGTCAGTGTCATAGTAATGCCTTCTGTGACCCCTCTGCTGATCCCTCATCCTATCAGGTAATGGGGCATCCTGCTGGAAAAGCCCGGAATTTTGCCTTAAAGTGAGCTGATGTTGGCGATCGGCACTATAAAGTGACTACAGGTTCTTCAGAGGAAGATTAAATGCCTTTGAAAAGCTTAAGGACTAATACAAATTCTAAGAGTACTGTGGGTTCAGCACGGAGCGTCTCATGCAGCATATCAGAGAAACCAAATTCCAGAACTTCCTGGCTGGGCGGCCAGCAGGCGAAGCCTGGCGCCAAATGGCGCACTGGCCGCCCGAGAGCCTCGCACCCCATGTACCTGCGCAGGTGGTGGAAAGCTTGGCTGTGTTAGGCTGGAATCGTGGCAGGGACCCTCGCACCCGGGCCGCATGGCGGCCCGGGGCCAAGCTGCTTGGGCCCCCGCCTGGATCGTGCTAGCTAGCTCCTCCCCTACTCCAGCCCCTGGCATGGCGGCTCAGAGGCGTTCCCAACCCGCTTCTCAGGGTCCTGGGACAACCTTCCCGCCCCAAAAGGAGGCCATCAGACCAGGAGGTTGAACAGTTTCTTGGGGAGACCATTTCTGGTCCGAAGTTAGAGCTAGTAGAATATCATCACAGTCAATTAAGAGTCCCAGTATAACATCAACAGCAATTTGCAACATTATGGAATTGACATGGTTTTGAGTAACCAGTATGTTAAAAAAAAAAAGCAAGTTCTTAACCACAACCTATGATTAGCTCATTGACGTTTCAATTTTAGTTTATATACAGGACCGGCTGCTATATACCTTAAAATGGCTATAAGGTACCATTCAGCTGTCTCGTGTCTATTTCATTTTAGTACTTAGCCATTTGTTGTGTTGAAGTATAATTTTGCTGATCTTGGCAGATTTTAGGATAATCTAGACTGGCTTGTGTGCAGAACATTTTTTTTGGGGGGGGGTGTGCAGGAAGATTTATTTATTTTTATTGGGATTGGCAGATTTACAAAAAGGAGAGCCAGATAGAAAGGTAGATCTACCATATATCATCCACTGTTTCACTTCCCAAATGGCCGCAACTGCTTGAGCTGAGCCGATCCAAAGCCACAATCCAGGAGCTTCTTCTCTATCTCCCATGTGGATGCAGGGGCCCAAGGCTTTGTGCCTTCGTGGGTTGTTTTCCCAAGCCACAAGCAAGGAGCTGGATCGGTAGTGAAGCAGATGGGACATGATCCGGTGCCGATATGCAATCCTGGCACTTGCAAGAAGAGGATTTAGCGATTGAGTCATCACATTGTTTCCAAAACCAGATGTTCTTAAAGGCAGAGTAGGTGTGTTTGTGTGCACATGTTGCATTTGATCGCGGCAGTGGTTGCTCATATTGGGACTCTGATCCAAGTTGTGAACCTGCTTGCTGTGATCTGTCTTCCAGGATTCATGTTGTGAAACTTAATCCCCTTTGTGGTGATATTAAGAGGTGGGCTTTTTGGGAATTAAGTCATGAGGGCAGTGTCCTCATGAATGGGTTAGTGCTTTATAAAAACCCTAGAAGGAACTAGTTTAGGTTTCTTTGTACTCTTCTATTCTGCTGCTATGTGAGAATACCTGGATGGTATATAGGGGAGGAACAGGAATTCACCAAACACCAAACCTGCTGTTACCTTGATCCTGGACTTTCCAGCATCCAAAACTGTGAGTAATGAATTTCTATTGTTCATAATTTGGCTAGGCAATGGCATTTTGCTGTGGTAGTTCAAATGTACTGAGACATTTCTCAGAAAAAAAAATGTACATACACATGGAATTTTGCATAGTGTTTTAGGAGTTTCATAGAATGTGAAATCCATGGGTTCAAGTTTAACAAAATCTTCTCCTCTGTCAAAGAAAAATAAAAGTGGAGGCCACAGATTACCTGTACTCCAACACCAACTGCTTTGATTTCCCCAAATATTAATTCTAATTAAATGATACACAATTGTCCCATTTATTCAGTGAAATTAAGCTACAGTTAAATCAGCTTCAATAGATCTGTCTTAAAAGGAACATTAATGTGTAATAGCCAATCACCAAATAGTGAAAATTCTTCCTTCTTTATGATTTACAAATTTCCAGTGGAGGTCTGCTAGTCTCCTGACTGTTCTTTTGCTTGCTGATGAACTTCTCTTGTAGGTTGTATTTTCTTCCACTCTTTCTTCAGAGCAACCCATTAATAGAAGTTAGAAACATGATGTCAAACAAATTGTATTTCACCTCTGCTTATTGGTTAATGTTCTTAAAATTTCAAAAGTTCATTTGGTGGCCTACTTCTTGTCTATTACACTTTCCCATGTTTCTGGGAGAAGCGTGTGTGTGCGCGCGTTTTTGCTTAGGTACCTCCATATCCATTCAGTATCTTAGGAAGAAGCTTTCTGCCAAAGGTCAGGGCAAGGTGTGAAAGCTGTTGTGCCGGGGTGTGAGTATGTGATTGCATTCAAGGCTACCTGGCTTTCTCCTCTGCAGATTTTTTAATCTTGTAAGACTTAAATTTAATCTCTGTTCTCTGAATGTAGTTGTTGTCAACCCTGGCTTTAAAATATGCTCATGTTCAAGTCCCAAATCTCAGAGTTTCTTGATTTAATTGTTTTGAGGTGTGACCAGAGCATCATCATGTTTTATAAACCATAAAACTTTTAATACTGATGTAATGCTGCTTATCTGTAACATATGACAAGTAGTTTTTATAAACACATATAATGACTTCTGTGACAGCCAGGTTTCTTTTGCCTAACAATGTTTTTTCTATCTGTCTGAGGAAACTAAATTTCACCTGCAGAGAAGCAGATATTCTGTCACAAAGGTATGTGGTCAAATTTATTAAGTCCTATTTTTTCTTGGTAGGTATATACAATTTTCCAGTATGAAACAAACAGGGTAGTATAAGAATTCTCATGTTCTTGTCACCAGCTTCAACAGTTATTAACCTGTGGCCAACTTTGTTAGGTTTATTTTCCCACAGCTCCCTCAACCTCATTCTTAGATATGAATCGAATATGATTTTCCACTTTTGAAACGCATATTTAAATTTGATTTCTCTCTCTCTCCCTCCCTCCCTTTTTTCCTTCTTCCTTCTTCCTCCCTCCCTCTTCCCCTCCATCCCTCACTCCCTCTCTCTTTTCAGCAGATACTCCATTTCCTGGATCATTTCTGGGAAGTGCTTGCCTTCTCCTTTGCCTTCTCACATTCACTTATTTGCTTTGTGAATAAAACTTTTCTGCAAAAAATAATAAAAAAAATATTGACAGTCATTGTGGTGATGTCAAGAGATAGAACTATTAAGAGGAGTTGTAGTTGATTTAAGAGGATTACTGCAATTCTTGAAGGACAGGATTAATTTCTGCAAGAATGAGTTGTTATACAGTTAGGCTACTCTTTGTTCATTTTTCTTCTGTTGTGCCTTCCTGGTTTTTTTTTTCCATGTTATGATGTAGTACCTGATCCTTGTCAGAAGTCAGGCAGATGTTAATGTGTGCTCTTGGATTTCTAGCCTCCAGAATCATGAGCTAAATTAAGTTGTTTCCTTTGTATATTACTCAGGGTCCGGTGCTGTGTTACAGAAAACAGATCAAGACAGATTATATCTTTATCTATCTATCTGTGTATCTATCTAGGAACATAGTTATATAGCTTTGAAAAAAAGATTTATTTACTTTGCTTGTAAGTCAGAATTACAGAGAAATAGAAACAGAGATCTTCCATCAGTGAAAGTTCCCCCTGCCCCTCCTCCCCCCCAAATGGCCACAATGGCTGGAGCTGGGCAATTCTGAAACCTGGAGTCTGTAGCTTCTTTTGGGTTTATTATCAAGATAAATTGTACCACAGTATATTTGTTTACTTGTTAAAAGACATTTGGATTCTTTACAGGTTTGGTTGTTATGAAAAAAGCTGATAGGAGCATTTGTATATAAGTTTTATGCAAACAAATTTTGATTTCTTCTGTGTAAATATCTAGGAGTAGTATTGTTGGATCATGTGGTGGGTATGTATTTAACGTTACAAGAAATTATTCCCCTTACAATCACTCAGTGACAGTTTATTATTTTTTTTTACTATAGCCATTCTAATAACAGTGTGGCTTTAATTTGTATTTCCTCAATAATTAATTATGTTGAGTATCTTTGTATGTGAATGGTGCATCCCTAAAATTCATTTCCACCTGGAACCTCTGAATGTTAGTTACCTTACTTGGAAATAGCATCTTTGTAGATGAAGTCAAATTAGGATAAGATCATACTGGATTAAAGAGACTGGTCCAATGACTATTATCCTTGTAAGAACAGAAAAATTTGGACACACAACATAGATGGAAGACAACATGTAAAGATAGAGGCAGAGATTGGAATTTATAACCACCTAGGATGGCTGGCAGTATCCAGAAACCAGGATGAGGCAAGGAAGGATCCTCTCCTAGAAACTTCTGAGGGAGAGCATGGCCCTGTTGATACCAGGATTTCAGATCTTTACCCTCAAAAACACAGAGACAGGCTAGGTGTGTGGTCAAGCATTTAAGAAACCTGTGTCCCATACCCTTCTTTGTCCCTTCTCTGCCTCCCTCTTGTCTTGCTTGCTTCCCTCTCTCTCCCTTTCTTCCCCTTCTTTCTCCCTCTGTCTTCTCCTTCTGATTTCCCATGGAATGCTTGAAATCTGTTCTCTATATTAATAACAAATAAATCAGCTTATTCATTTAAGATATAAATGTTAAAAGAAAAAGAAAGAGGGAGTGACAATTCTTGTAGGGTCCAAAGGTTTTGGGCCATCCTCTGCAGCTTTCCCTGGCCATAAGCAGGGAACTGGATTGAAAGTAGAGTAGCTGGGACACAAAATGGTGCCCACATGGAATGCCAGTGCTTGCAGATTGAGTGTTAGCCAGTTGAGCCATTACACTGGCCCCACTTTATTTCTTATGAATCCCAACTTAGCTGTATACTAGAGGATTGGTGTGTTTCATATTTCATTCTGTATTTGGCAAACATACTTTGTAGGTGGTGCTGTGTATAATCTATTGTATCAATCAAAAGACACATCATGTCTGATGGTCTCACTTTTTAAATTTAAAAAAATTTTGGATTAGCATGAAATAATTGTACCTTTTAAAAAGATTTGTTAATTGATTTGAATGTCAGAGTTAGAGATGCAGAGACAGAGAGAGAAAGAGATCTTCCATACGATTGTTCACTTCTAAGATGGCTGCAATGGTTAGGGCTGGGCCAAACTAAAGGAAACAGGAGCTTTTATCAGGTCTCCTACATTGGTAGCAGGGTCCCAAGTACTTGGGCCATCTTTCACTACATTCCTCACGCCATTAGCAGGGAACTGGGCTGGAAGTAGAGCAACTTGGACATGAGTGGGCACCTATAAGAGATGCTGGCATTGAGCGTGGAGGTTTTACCCACTATACCACAATGCTGGCTCCAATATTTGTATATTTTTATGAGACTCACTGCAATTTTTTTTAAAGATTTATTCATTTTATTACAGCCAGATATACAGAGAGGAGGAGAGACAGAAAGGAAGATCTTCTGTCCGATGTTTCACTCCCCAAGTGAGCCGCAACAGGCCGATGCTGCGCTGATCCGAAGCCAGGAACCTGGAACCTCTTCCAGGTCTCCCACGCGGGTGCAGGGTCCCAACGCATTGGGCCATCCTCAACTGCTTTCCCAGGCCACAAGCAGGGAGCTGGATGGGAAGTGGAGCTGCCGGGATTAGAACCATTGCCCATATGGGATCCCGGGGCATTGAAGGCGAGGACTTTAGCCGCTAGGCCACGCCGCCGGGCCCAACTCACTGCAATTTTTAAAGACATATACACAGCGGAAATCAATCACACTAGATAATTATCCTTTCTACCTTAATTTAAAACATAGCTACTCTATTGTTCTGCATGATACCAGAATCCATTACTTTTGTTCAGCTGTAGTTTGATGCCCATTATCAGCTCTTTTCATCTCCTTTCCCTCTATTTTCTAACCTCTAATAATAAATATTTTAGGTTGAAAACAACTACATATGTATATATTCATAGCAAATGAATGTATATATATATATATATATATATAGAGAGAGAGAGAGAGAGAGAGATATTAATACGAACACACATTTCTGAAATTTCCACATGTCAGGAAATCATACAGCATTTGTTTTTCATTTGCCTGGCTTATTTTACTTAACATAATGATTTCCAGTTCCATCCACTTTGCTGCAAATTTCAGGATTTTATTATTTCTATGCCAGAATAATAATATTCCATTGTGTATACAACCCCACATTTTCCTTGTCAGTTTATCCATTGATGGGTACCTAGATTAATTCCATACCTTGGCAACTGTGACTAGTATTGCAATGAACACAAGAATGCAGGTATCTCTTTCATGTGTTGACTCAATTTTCTTCAGACAAGTACCTAGAAGCAGGATAGCTAGATCATGTGGTAGATTTCCAGCCTTATTTCATTTTGATCAGGAAAGATTCACAATGATTTTTTTTAGATTTCTTGACTATCATTTGAGAGCTACTGTCTCTAATCTAGAGATTGTACCATGTATTGATGAAAAAGATGTTCATTGTGTAGGGTGGAATGTTCTGTTAATGTCTGTTAGTTCCGTTTGTTCTGTAGACACACACCCACACACACACCACATATATGTGCCATTCCCTCAGGGTGGTCTAGCAGGTTGGAGATGAGAAGATGAGAAGGTATGGATGCTTGTCCCTGTATATTGCCGTTCTGATAGTAAACAGTGGGTTAAAGCTATGGCTAAACTGGAACTTGCAGGCTTTTTTTTTTCTGACTTTGAGGAAAATACTTGGCTTGAAGAGGTCCAGATGATTAATGGGAAATTTTATCCACTTGGAGAAACAATGTCTGAGTTTCTGATTTGGAGTTTACTCAGTGAAGAAGACAGAATTATCACATATAATGAGTTCAGGTAAGGCAAACTATACTGTTTCTGTTGCTACATGCCACAGGTAATATGTAAAGAAACAGGCCAAGATAAAATGTATTACTTTTTGTGTCTCCAGGTTTGGACCTAAAACCAAATCTTCAGCAGCCACAAACAGAAAATTGAGAATACTATTTTTCTCTATTATCCTACCTGGATGCTTTATATTTTTAGAGGAAGGGACCAAATTCTCCTGCAGGTGATAATGCAGTGCTCCCACAGAAGTCCTGTATTCTGTCAGTACCACTAGGACTAGTACTAGAGGGATGGAAGTTTGTTTCTAAAAAGTCAGTCTTTGCTAAATACTTCTAGACTGTTGCCATCAGGCAGAAAGTGGTAGCTTCTTTGCTTAGTGCCTGTGATAAGTAGGCTTGAGAATGACAGAGCTACTGTGACCTGTCCTAGGAACAATGTTGCCTCTAGGACACTTGATATCTGGATTGATGTCCAGGTCTGACCATTGAAAGTGTGGCAGAATGGGTGGGAGAAACACTCAGAAAGGAAGTATCTGAGTAGAAACATATTGAAACCAAGGTCAGGCAATGTGGGATGTCCCCAAAAGAATTGTTGGATTAGATGGTTAATGGGACTGGGAGATTTTTTTGTTGTTGTTGTTAGCAGAGCAAGGGAAAGTAGAGCCCTCAAGTGAGAACCTGGAAGTTTGAAATTTTCAGGATTATTACAGTATTAGTGGGATGGAAAGGCAAATTGAACACTGGAATATCATTCTGGAGACCTAAATTAGGACTCCATTACTGATCTGAGTGAAGGGTTTCTCGTTTTAGGTCATTATAGCTCTTTAGACTAAAGACTGTGTTCCGCAAATAAAGAAGGATTGTAACTGAAGAACAAGAGACCAGGCTACCAGGATTAAGAAATATACAGAGAAAGAAGCTTGGTAGGGCCCGGCATGGTAGCCTAGCAGCTAAAGTCCTCGTCTTGAGTGCACCAGAATCCCATATGGGCGCCGGTTTGTGTCCCGGCAGCCATGCTTCCCATGCAGCTCCCTGCTTGTGGTCTGAGATAGCAGTTGAGGATGGCCCAAACCTTTGGGACCCTGCACCTGCATGGGAGACCTGGAAGAAGTTCCTGGATCCTGACTTCGGATTGGCACAGCACCAGCCGTTGCTGTCACTTGGGGAGTGAATCATCAGATGGAAGATCTTCCTCTCTGTCTTTCCTCCTCTCTGTATATCTGAGTTTGTGAGAAAAATAAAATGAATCTTTTTTTAAAAAAGAAGCTGGGTAAAAGTTTGAATCTGTTTTTTAAATTTATGTATTTTGCTTGATAGAATTGAAGAGAGTGATTGATTTTAATCTGCTGATTTGCATCCTGAATGGTCAAATGACCAGAGCTGTGCCAGGAGCTTCCTCTGGGTCTCCCACAGGGTGCAGGGGCCCAATGATTTGGGCCATCCTCTGCTGCTTTCCCATTATTAGGGAGCTGGATCAGAAGTAGAGCAATTGGGACATGAATCAATACCCATATGGGATGCCGGCACCACAGGCAGATGGTTAGCTTGCCGTGCCACTGCATTGGTCCCTTGAATCTCATCTTGTTTTTATTTTATTTTTCAAACTTCTAAGAAGTGTTTGAATGACCTGACTGAAATTCTGACATCTAGACGCCCTTTCACCATATCATTCTGTTTTCTGGAAGGCTAGATATTTTGCAATTAACAATGGGTTAATTACTTGGGAATGATTGCTTGACTTGTCCAAACTATAATCTCATTTCTAGAACTGCATCTTGGGAGTGTCAAAGGTCTGCAGTGGGTAACTGGTTGCAAAAAGGGAACGGGGAAGAGAGCAGATCCATCTATATTAATCTCCTCTTATGTAGTGATTAGACTTGTGAAAAGAACTAAGAACTTAATTGCTCAATGTCATCAGGAAGTCAATTATTTTAATTTCTCTTAATTAAAAGAATAAAGAGGAGAATAATTGGAGATGGATTTCCTCAGCTACCTTGTGCCTTTTGAGTCAATATTCTTGGCTGTTAATAGATCTTGGCTTAAAGGAAGTAGGCACAAGGTGAGACATTCTAAAAAGAGCAACCAGCTTAAGGTTTACCTCATTAAGAGCAATATTAGAGGTATGGGTGTTATGATACAGTGAGTTGGACTATAGGTGGAGATGTCTGAAACCCATATAAGAGTGTCTTATTGGAGTACTCTTCCACTTCCAGTTTTACTTTCTGGTAATTCTCTTGAGAGACAGCAACTCAAGTAGATGGATTCCTGCCATTCACATGGGAGAATTGGAAGGAATTATTGGCTGCTGGTTTCTGCCTGGTCCCGCACTAGTTGTGGTGTACATTTAGGGAGTGAACCAGCAAATGGAAAATTGTCTGTCTCTCTGTCTCTTGCTCTGCTTTTCAGATAAACGAAAATAGACAGTAGCACACAACAGCAATGTAATGAATTAGATGCACTTTGGATATCTGTCATTTTCTCTTGTCTTTTACAATAATCTTTTCTCCATGGATCTACACAATAATCTCAATCCTGGGGCTGCCTTGCTGTAGACTACATCAGGATTTCACGTATGATCATGGAGAGTAGGCATTTGAGGGTAGACATTGTGGCACAGCTGTTAAGATGCTGCTTGGGTTGCCCATATTTGAGTACCTGAGTTCAAGTTCCATGTTCACTTTAGATTCTAGCTTCTTGCTGAGTTTGGATTGGTCCAGCCCTAGCCATTGCAGCCATTTGGGGAGTGAACCAACAGGTGATTCTCTCCTTTTCTCTCTCTCTCTCTCTCTCTTTCTCTCTCTTTCTCTTCCTCGATTCCTCGATTCCTCGATTCCACCCCCTCTCTCTCTGCATCCCTTCCTCTTTCTCCTTTCCTCTCTCAGTAATTCTGACTTTTAAGTAAAGTAAGATAGATTCAAACTTCTTCTGTGTATTTCTTAATCCTGATTGCCTGGTCCCTTGGTTTTTGGAGGAATAGTCTCTTGTCTAAAGAACTATACTAAGACTTCCTGCCTTCCTAAGAGGCAGCATGTGATGGGTTTAGTACTTGGGTCGCTACTACCCATGTGGGGGCATCTGGATGGGTTTCTTGTGTTGTCCTATCTTTGGCCTGGCTCCACTTCAACAAATATGGGAATTTGAGTGAACCAGCAGATGAAAACCTAAGAGTAGGATTTTAGTATTAGATTTGACTACGCCTAAATAATCTCAATTTTCTCAGTTGTAATAACAAGAATTACCACATTATTTTTCAGAGAATTAGATGAAATTAATAACACAAAGCACTTAGTCTAGTACCTGACAAATAAGAAAGTATACTCAGCCATCCATGTCCATAGCTTCTACAATTGTGGATTCAATAAACTATGGATAGAACATTTGGAAACAATTTTATCCACACTGAGCATGTACAGACATCTTTCTTTAATATTATTGCATAAACAATGCAGTATAACTATACCTGACTTATATTGCATTAGGCATTATAAGTAATTTAAGAGTAACTTAAAGTTTTGGGAAAGCTGTTATCTGCAAGCACTATGCTATTTTTATATGATGGACTGCAGTACCCATGCATTTTGGTTTCCTTGGGGGGAAGGTCCTCTAGCCAATGTCCCAGGGATACCTAAGGTATGATTGTGCTTCACAATGAATGTTTTTTTCCTTTCATGTTTTCCCACACCAGAAACCTTTGGAAATTTCAGCTACTCTGTTTTAAGCACATTTATTCCTATAATGTAGTCTCTTTTAAAAAAGATTTATTTATTTTTATTACAAAGTCAGATATACAGAAAGGAGGAGAGACAGAGAGGAAGATCTTCCGTCCGATGATTCACTCCCCAAGTGAGCCGCAACGGCCGGTACTGCACCAATCCAAAGCCGGAAATCAGGAACCTCTTCCAGGTCTCCCACATGGGTCCAGGGTCCCAAAGCCTTGGGCCGTCCTCAACTGCTTTCCCAGGCCACAAGCAGGGAGCTGGATGGGAAGTGGAGCTGGTGGGATTAGAACCATTGCCCATATGGGATCCCGGGACGTTCAAGGCGAGGACTTTAGCTGCTAGGCCACGCTACCGGGCCCTATAATGTAGTCTTGAAAGAACCTTAGGCCCTTGCTCAGGGCTGTGGCCTAGCAGCCTATCTGTCTTTGAAAAACCAATCTACCACATTTTTCAGTATAGCACAATGATTTTAAGTTTGGGCTTTGGAGTTAAGTAGATCTAGGCTGGAATCCAGCTGAATTATTTCCTGGTTGTATAACTTGGACAAAATTATTTAACTCTTTTATGTGTCAGTGTTCTTGTTTGTGACATAGGGATAGCAGTAAGCTACTTTGTGGGATAATTGGGAGGATTCCCTGAAATGAATCCTTTGATGCATGTAAAGTTTTCAGAATAGTGTCTGGCACATGATTAATGTCCTTGAAATGGTTGCCATATTAATTCTACTCTGGTTCTCGTTCCCCCGAGGGACCTGATGGATATCAAGTGACCACCTGACAAAATCATCTAAACAATTAAGGGCTTAAGTGCCTCCACTCATAAAATCAAAAGTACCATTAATAATATCAGGGTTCTAAGCTGTGCTGTGTCATTTAAATTATAACCTGATTTTTTTTTGACATTTCACTCCACCAATTGAGGGATGATGTCTAGTCTCCTCTCCATGAATCTGTGTTATTTGGATGCTTGGCCAATAGAATATGATTTCAGTGACACTGTTCGTTTCTGTTCCTGTACTTGAAGCAACTGGAAGCTTCCCCTCCCTGCCTTCGGAGGCGTTTACTTTTGGAATCCAGTCAAATTCTGGCAGGAATTTGAGTTCTCTGTGTGGAGAACTGAGACTTCTGCCCTTTGGCCCTGGCTGCATTCCCTGCTGACAGCCAACACCAACTTTCCAGTTATAATACAAGTGAGCTGTCTTAGATATAGATTTATCTCCTAGTTGAGTCACCTAAGCGTAAACAACCTGAAACGAAGATCAGCACTCTTTGGCAAAGTTTGTCCCTATTTTAGATTGGTGACCAACATAAATATTGCCTTAAGCTACTAAGTTTGGAATGGTTTGTTAGATAGCATTAGATAATCAGAATATAGATTATTGGCAGGAAGAAATCATTTGAGGTAGACTGTTCCGTGTACAACACCATGTAAGGGATAATTGGTTCTGTCTGTGGAACTGACTTTTGGCTGAATTATGGAATATGATTGTCTTGGGATGCAATTGTTAAAGTTTAATGCTTCAAGTTGAAAAAATTTAAATCACAAAGTTTTCTTGATCAAACATTTGAACAATATTGAACTAAATGTTGATTCCTTCCCTACCAAATATGTTTCTCCACGATATCCCATGTCTCTGAAGCTATTTAATAATGAATTGTATAAATATTGAAGTAAAAATGTAGAGATCATTCATAAATATTCCTTTCTCTGACCCCTTTCATTCAGTTCATTGGAATGTTCTGTTGGCTCTACCCTTCAGATTTATCCTAAATCTGTCCTCTTTTCTATATCCATACTTTTTCCCTAGTATAAACTATTCTTTTGCCTTACTTATCTTCTATATTGTGCACAAAATTAAGTGCTTTTTTACATTCTTTTCCAAAATGTTGTCCACTTTTCAAAATTGTGCTGCTGCTGTTCTATTTAAAAAAAATTTTTTTAAAAAAAATAATGATTACATGGTGGATCAGGGTGGAAAGAATTGAGATTTAGGGAAAATTGGGTGAATTCATTGCTTCCAAATTGGCTGTTTCTTCTTGTTATTCCTGGGCAAGGGGAGAAACAAACGGGGAAACCACTCACGACTTTCCACATGTCCCAGTACCCAGGGATGAGGAACCGCCACCTCATATCAACCCAGAGTCTCAACGTGTACATATTTTGAGGGTTCTGTCCAGGTGGCTTGGATAATTCTGAAATGCTGCTGATTTCACTGGTCCAAGGATGATGTCACCTTCCCAATGTCCATTGGCTCCATTCACCAAGATTTTTTGCTGTCATCGTTTATTTGGGGTAGTTGTCCAGTTAGTTCTGTTCTTCTGCTATAGCACCAAATGTGCTGTCATAATCTTCTTTTACAACAGGGCCTGTGTCCACTGCTCCACCTTTTTTCGTTAAGTAGGACATGTTCTTGCAGGCAAGTTCAAGTACCCAGGCCAGGTGTCCCGAGCATCTCAGGATCCCCACCCCTGGGGCTCACGAACCTGGCATCCATGTAGTAGGCGGGCCCAAGGGCCTGGGACAGGAGACCCAAGCCCCTCTGAATCACCCACCCCTGGAGCTCATGAACCTTGCACCTACCTGTTAGGTGGGCCTTGGGACCTGGGCCAGGCAACCCAAGACTCACCAAATATCCCACCCTCAGGGTTCACAAAACCAACACCTACCTAGAAGGTGGGCCCCAGGATCTGGGCCAATCGACACACACCTCTCTGGTTACCCTGTGCCCGGGGCTCAGGAACCTACCCCCTACCACACAGGTGGGCCGCATGACCTGAGCCAAGCTACCCGAGCCCTGTCAGATCCCCTGACCCTGGGACTCACTTATCCGGCCCCTGCTGGGCCCAGGATGGCATGACTCGCCTTACCCCAGTGTCGGCAGCCTATCACGTGGCCTGGCTTAGTTTAGTCTGCCTCCTGTTCTAGCTCCTGTTGGTGGGTACTGCAGTCCATCCCTGCCCAGCCTGATTGCTGTCCCGGTCCTGATGTGAACTGGCTGGTGTTGTGGCCTGATCTGGCCTATCCTGCCCCGCTGCCCAGGTGCTCAGATCTGCCAGCGGGTGTTGTGTGCTGGCCCAGATTGGTCTGTCCCCAGACCTGACCCACATGTATGCTGGTGGGTATTGTAACCTGGCATGGTCTAGGCTGCTCCTTGCCTTGCTTCTTGTACTCTCCTGCAGGGGCTGCATCCCAATGAAGGAGTTTCCCAAGCTCCTCCATCAAATTTCCTCCCAGTGGCAGTTCTCATGCATATCAGTGGATCATTGGCCCAGGTTGACTTTGTCCACCTCCTGTCCTGACAAGAACAATGGCCTTGCTCACCTGACCGCACCAATTCTGGCTCTTGTTGTTGGTTGTTGCAGCCCAGTATTACCTGATCCGTGCCCAGACACAGCTTTCACGTAGTTCAACGGGAGTCAAAATCTATTCTGGCCTGTTCTGCACCCAAACTGGCTCTCTCATGAGTACCAGTGGGGGCTGAAGTCAAGCCCAATTTGTCGTTACACCATCCCAGTGCACGCGTGCACCAATGCAGGCTGTAGCCATGTCCAACCACACCCGCTGCCCTCAATCCTACTCTCATTCTCACCAGTGGGAACCCCCCAGCCCAGCTGGGGTGCCCCCTTAGCTCCCCAGCAAGGCTTGACCCCATCCGCAGTTCTTGGACGAGCCATCACAGATTGCAGTTGACAGGGAGGTGAGCTCACATTGTCCCCACAGATTCTGCTGTCAGACCCATTTCTCTCACTCTTTGTTCTCCCTCCAAGCCACTTTGGTGTCGGTCCTATATATACACATATATACACATGTCATGGACTCATCAGTGGAAATCCCTCAGCTGTAATTCTTAACTTCAGCATAAAAGCCACAGGTCATCTCCCACTGCCACCTGTGTGATCCCATCGTTACCCTGCACATCAACACCCTCTAACTGTGAAGGTGCACCCCTGGGCAGCCCAAGGAGCTTCACCCAGCACCTTTGGCACACAGGCTGCCTGGCTACAGGCACTCATGTGGGTCAAAATTCTAAAATCCAGGATGGGGTGGTCCAGGAGGCCTGCAGAGTTTCTCTCCCCCCAGGGATCCAGTGTGCTCACCTATACATACCTGTGCCCCATCTGCTGTTCTATTTTTTTTTTCACATCCCTTCTTTGCTGCAAGAGCTACGTGCTAGTGTAACTTGAAGCCCTTCATTTGAATTGCGCTTACATTCTACACACTGAGCTTATCAAGGTTAGGTTGTGACTCCACTTGCACACTTGGATAAAAGGACATCTCATGAGAGGTAATGTCTAGTCCCCTTCTCTATAGGCTCTAAAGCCTGTGGGAACTTGCTTTTTGTGAATATGTGGAGGGATCAAATGATGGAAACTGAAAGTGAAGAGAGTCGCGTCCCTAGGGTATGACCATGATCTTTGACTAGTGGAAATGAAGAGGTACTAGGGAGCCAGGCAGAGAAATTTTTCCTACATTATTCCTTCATACAATACTCTTAAATGTGTATATATTCTTGCTTTCCATTTAGTCATTCTGGGAAGAGTCACATGTGCTGAGCAAACATATAGACAAATAATCTGCCGTTTTGTAAAGCAACAACTAATGAGGTGTTGCATTTTACATGATACTGTTTTATGGCTTTTCTTGATTTGCTTGTCTTCTCCTCATCCTTTTGCCTTGGCCTTTTATAACACTGAAATGGTTAGTACTTGAATTCTTGTCTGAGGTTCTGCTTTTTATAAATTCTGGATAAGACACTTGAGATTAGAAATGGCTCCAGAAAATTTTATTGCTCCCTGGCTGAAGGCAAAAGGAATCCTCTTGCTGGTGGTAAGCTATATGACAATAACTTGTGGCATGAAATGGCATTACAATTAGTTGAGTTCTTATCTTTGGCTTGTGCTATTTTATTGCTGCAACATGTATATAAACAGCAATATATGTAGGATGTGGTTTAGTGGCTGTGGCACCCATTAACTATGGGCAATGTAATTTATAGGGACTTTGGAGAACAGTACTTGCTTTTTTTTTTTTTAAAGATTTATTCATTTTATTACAGCCAGATATACAGAGAGGAGGAGAGACAGGAAGATCTTCCGTCCGATGATTCACTCCCCAAGTGAGCCGCAACGGGCCGATGCGCACCGATCCGATGCCAGGAACCTGGTACCTCTTCCAGGTCTCCCACGTGGGTGCAGTGTCCCAATGCATTGGGCCGCCCTCACTGCTTTCCCAGGCCACAAGCAGGGAGCTGGATGGGAAGTGGAGCTGCCGGGATTAGAACCGGCGCCCATATGGGATCCCGGGGCTTTCAAGGTGAGGACTTTAGCCGCTAGGCCACGCCGCCGGGCCCAGTACTTGCTTTTGACTGCAGTAGAAACTCTGTTACTATAGCAGCTTTAAAGGAGATGCTTATCTCATGCACCTGTAGGACAGACTGTACTAAAACTTAAGCTTAGTGTCTGGTAAGGGTGGCAATGCTGCGAAGAGAACTAAATGTGCAACTTGTTAGATTCATTGTGTCAAAAATAAGATTGGAAAGAGTAGAAAGTGGGGATTTAGAATATTATATGGATGAAGAAATTCAAATAATATGAACACTCTGATTTCCCTGCACTCTTGCTGGCAGAAGTAGCTTCCTTTTTTATTACCAGAGAAGAACTTCCATTTTTATAGAGACCAAGTATTGATTTTACCTGAAGCAAGTGCCTTTTGAAATGTCCCCCCCCCCCCATGATCTACATCTTCATGATCTACATCTTCATTGGTACAGCTTGGAAAGAGAAGCACAAATCAGTAGTTTTTTAAAATGCTCATTAACACAGGGAATTGAAAGCAACTAACAATATCTGAAACATTTGACTTACTAAGAAGCCAAGAAAATGCATTCTATATGAGTTAATATTATGTGATACTATGTTCTTGCTTCCAAGAACAAGCAGTAAAAATCTGTGGAGAAGGAATCAGAAGACACATCTGGGTGTCTGGGTGGGCATAAGTGGTTAAACTAGAGAGAAATAAGGGGACTTTCTGGGGCAATGGAAATTTTGTGTATCCCATTTTTAATGGTCATATGTGTACATACAATTGTCAAAGCTGCAGTCTTTATAGTTTTCTATGTAAGTTAAAGCGATTAAATGGTGGTTTATGGAAAGAAAATCCTCATTGTGTTACTTCAGGTATATTGGTCTATAGTTCTCTTTCTATGTTTTCTCTTTGGTTTTTAGCAATCATCTGAGCTTGATGGGAGCACACTTATCAAGTTAATGAAGAGAGTACATCTGACAGACCAGACAGGCTTCTCAGTAAGTGACTGAGAGCCCAGTCTGTGTTCAGGGAAGAGTTTTTATGCTTACAGAACTCTTTTTTTCCTGCCCACTCACTCTGGGGTATGACCTAGAGTGGAGGGCTTCCTGGGTGTGAAATTCCTAAAATTTCTCCCCAGAATTTATGATTCCCCTTCAATAATGCAGTGTGAGGAATATTCCCCTAAGTTGCTCCTGGGAGGTCATTGAAATCTATCCAACAAGGTTACCAAACAATGACAAGACATTTATATGAAAGTTATGGTCTGCTTCTAAGGCTTGCTTCTACATTTCTTTCCTTATTCCAGTGTCCATTCTCCTCAAAACATTCTGACTTTTTTGGCCCCCATTTACATATATGTTAATTTTGCCCCTCTGTCCTTCCTCAAGGGAAGAAGATCCCCTTGAAAGAAATGTGCACTTGAAAAGTTAAAAAAAAAATGGGGGAGGAATACGATTTTATATTTTATTCTTTTAAAGATTTATTTATTTTTATTACAAATTCAGAAATAGAGACAGAGAGGAAGATCTCTCTGCTGATTCACTCCTCAAGTGTCTGCAGTGGCCAGAGCTGAGCTGATCCAAAGCCAGGAGCCCAGATCCTCCTCTGGGTCTCCCACGTGGGTGCAGGGTCCCAAGGCTTTGGGCCATCCTTGACTGCTTTCCCAGGCCACAAGCAGGGAGCTGGATGGGAAGTGGGGCTGCTGGGATTAGAACCGGCACCCATATGGGATCCCGGGGCGCTGAAGGCGAGGACTTTAGCTGTTAGGCTACTTTGCTGGGCCTGATTTTATTTTATTATTTATTTATTTTTTTAGGTCACATTTCTGTTACAGTTTATTGCTGTTCTTACCGTTGCTTTGATCACATTTCTTTTTTTTTTTGTTAAATTTTTATTTTGAAATTGTGAATTTTGTGGTACAATTTCATATAGACTGGGATTCCCCCCCAAATTCCCACCACCGACAGATTTTCCCCATGTTGCTACAATAATATAATGCTTCATAAAGAGTCATAATTCTATCTGTGTTATTTATGTGTGCCTTGACATTGCTGGTACAGACAATGTCAGATAGTCCAGCAGTCTACACATTTCCAACAATTTCATTGGAAGTCCATCTTTGATTTGGAAGCAGGAATGCATATTTCATTGTATCCGCACATCTGGATATGGTAGTCTCTATTAATCCATCACTATACATTCCCATAAATGAGAAGCCACGAAATAAGGTCAACAACCAGTAGGAATTAAAACAACAACAACAACAACAACAACAACAACAAAATTACAGCACTATAAAAAAACATGCCACTGAGTAACCAATGCATAGGTGACAAAAAGAAAACACCAAAGTGTCTTGGGTAAAATGATGCCGCCATGTAATCCATGAGCCAGCAATGAATTTGATAAAAGAAAAGAAAGTATTTGGAATGAATGAAACTGAAATAAAAAAACATCAAATCACATGGGATGCAATAAAAAAAAAAGAAAAAAAACCAGTATGGGTTGGATTATTGAAGTTATACTTTCCATGATGGTTTCCTTATATTAGAAAGAACAAATGATGTTTGTTCTTTTGTTATTGACTCATTTCACTGAGCAAAATGGTCTCTAGTTGGGACCACCTAGTTGTAAATGGCGTAATTTCATTCTTCTTAATAGCTGAGTAATATTCCATGGAGTAGATGTATCATAGACATGGAAACAATCCAGATGTGCGTCCAAAGAGGAGTGGTTAAAGAAACATCTGGATTGTTTCCGTGTCTATGATATTGTAGATTGTGCTGCTGCAAATATATGATTACAGATCCCCTTCTCATATGCAGATTTCATTTCTGTTGGGTATATTCTTAGGAGTGGGATAGCAAGCAGCACCATTCTCTATGAAGACCAACCAAGACACCTGTTGTTAGGGCAATTACTTGGATCTCTTGTAATCTGATGGAGACATTAAATCTTCAGTAGCTATGCAGTCTAGATAAAAATTTGTGTTCTCTGACTCATTGTCTATATTGGCACCACTGTGTGAGGACTTGATAGAACAACAGAACAGGCTTTTGAATTCTCAGATAAGGGTATATAAGGACAATAAAATCTTGCAGAGTTGGATGTTACATATTAAATGCTGGGGTGTAAAACATACTTTGATACTGATTGTTATGCAGTACTGTACCTTTTATGTAGTGAAGTTTAAGTCACCACTGCACCACATACATACAGGAAGGTGACTCCATAAGATTACAGTGGAGCTGAAAATTTGTATCACCTAGTGAAGTTGTAGCTGCTGTAATGTCTTAGTGCAGTGTGCCTGCATTGATGCTGGTACAAAGAAACCCTTAGTACTGATGGGGCCCGTATTATGATGTATTAGGTTAACAACCACCTGAGACACTGGCATCCTGTATAGGTGCTATCTCATGTCCCAGCTGCCTCACTTCTGATCCAGTGAAAATGTTCTTGGGAAAACAGCAGAAGATGGCCCGAGTATTTGTGCCCCTGCCACCCACATGGAAGACATGCAAGAAGCTCCTGGCTTTTGGCTTTGGCCCAGCCCATTCCTGACTATTGCAGTAATTTGGGGGAGTGAATGGAAGATTCCCTGTAACTCTTTCAAATAAATAAATCTTAAGAAAGAGAAGTAGATACAATTATGTACAAGGCAATACTATTTGAAATATTTGCACATATATGGCTATTTACCATATAGCCTATGTAGGCTATACTGTTTTGTGTTTGTATAAATGTATTCTGATATCTACATAATAACAATATTGCATAATGATACATTTCTCAGAGCATAATCCCATTGTTAAGTGGTGTGTGACTGCAGTTAGAATACACAGATATAGGAATATGAGTCAGGACCTTTAAAAAATTTGGTAACTGCCACAGAAAGTGGGGGTCTCCTTCTCACCATTTTAACTACAGTGAGAGTGATAGAGATATTGGTTGTTTAGATGGCAGTAACAGCTGCTGTCAGAGACAACCAAAGGTTCAAATAGCATTGCAAAGAATGGACATTTGGCCTAGCATTTAAGGTGTCAGTTTAGATGCCTGAATTCTACATTAGAGTACAACAGTTTGATATCTGCCTCCAGTTCCTGATTAAAGCTTCTTGCTTTTACAGACTGTGAGAGGTAGTGGTGATAACTCGAGTAGTTGAGATCCTTCTACCCGCAGGAGGGACCTGGATTGAGTTCCCAGCTTCTGGCTTCGCTCCAGTCTGGTCCTGGTCATTGTGGGCATTTAGAGAATGAATTAGTGGGGCCCGGCGGCGTGGCCTAGCGGCTAAAGTCATTGCCTTGAACACCCCGGGATCCCATATGGGCACCGGTTCTAATCCCGGCAGCTCCACTTCCCATCCAGCCCTCTGCTTGTGGCCTGGGAAAGCAGTCGAGGACGGCCCAAGGCTTTGGGATCCTGTACCCTTGTAGGAGATTCGGAAGAGGTTCCTGGTTCCTGGCTTCGGATTGGCGCGCAGCACCGGCCATTGTGGCTCACTTGGGGAGTGAAACATTGGATGGAAGATCTTCCTCTCTGACTCTCCTCCTCTCTGTATATCTGATTTTGTAATAAAATAAATACATCTTTTTTTTTTAAAAAAAAAAACAATGAATGTTCCTTATTAAAAATTCTTTAACAAAAAAAATTCTTTAAAAAAAAAAGAGAATGAATTAGTGGATAGGAGTTTTATCTCTCGCTGTCTCTCTTTTGAATAAATGAATTAAAAAATAGACAAAATATATAGCATTGTCAGAAGCATCTGGAAAAGCTTAACAGCAGATCAACTGGTAAGGATTTGGGCTTTTAGGTACAAAGAGCTAGAGTTCTGCCTGAACTAGAAATCCTAATTCTAAAAAATAACCTGTGTGACTGTGGACAAATATCTTTCCTTCTGATCCTAAACGTGTGTGTGTGTGTGTGTGTGTGTGTGTGTGTGTATGTACACAGAGAAATGGAAATATTAGGGTTATCATAAGAAGTAATAAATGTGTATAGCAATGTTGGGAAGATTCCTGGAAGAGTATCTGACAGAGACTAAGTACCAGGTTTACCTTGATACTAATGAAGGTTGTGCTCTAGTGCTTTGTGCTTGCAGCAGACTATTCTATAGCTTTAGGGGTAACCTTACTATTATGTTCATATAAATTATATTTCTTCAACTGTGGAGTTTATTTAAGACAATGTCCTTAGAAATTTCTTGAAAATAACCAGCTGTTTTCTTTTTAATTTCTGTATTTCTTTTCTGCAACTAATGTGCTACTTCTATTCTTTGAATATCATTGCTCTATGCCTCATGCACAGTTTTCATCCTAGAACTTTTTTTTTCAATTCTTAAATGTTCTCCTTACGTTTCATGAATTTTTAATTTTTCTTTTCAAGAAGCTTCCTCCCTTTCCTTTCCTTCACAAATGAATATTTCACAAGAAAAAAATGCTTTGGAAAAAATTCTTTGAAAGTTAATATACCTTAAAATGTGTGTTTTTTTAAAAAGATTTATTTATTTTTATTGAAAAGTCAGATTTGCAGAGAGGAGAGACAGAAAGATCGTCCATCTACTGGTTTACTCCCCAAGTGATTGCAGTGGCTGGAGCTGAATTTATCCAAAGCCAGGAGCTTCTTTTGGGTCTCCTGTGCAGGTGCAGGGTCCCAAGGCTTTGGGCCGTCCTCAACTGCTTTCCCAGGCCACAAGCAGGGAGCTGGATGGAAGTAGAGTAGCCGGGACATGAATCGGTATCCATATGGGATCCCCGCTTATGCAAGGTGAGAACTTTTAGCCACTAGGCTGCTGCGCTTGGCTTGATATTTTGCTTTAATAATGAAAATTACTTCAGATTCTCTTGTTACTGTTTATGTATGTCCACGTAAACACACATCCTTTTATTCTACTTATTGATCTTTGTTGATCAATTGCAATGTGGCAGATATGATATTAATTACTTTACACAAATCTCATTTGATTCACCACAGTAACCTTAAAGGGCACCTGGTTTTTATTACTCTTGTTTTACACATGGAAAAATGAGGTTCAGAAAAGTTCCCATTTACTCAGGCAAGTAGAGTTGTCAAGGATTGAATTCAGATGTGTTTGACTTAAGAGCTCAGATCCTCACATGACTGTACTTTACTTCTTTACTTCCACTCTTCATAATGATGATACTGGTTATAATTATGTGGTGAGTGTGGCGCTTTACTTTTGTCTTTTGTGATGACTCTCCAAAATGCTGTATTCTTGGTAGCATCGCCAATAAAAAAACAACAACAAAAAAACAACTGTGGTGGAATAGCCTAAAATTACTTGACCAATGGGCCCCAAAACTGTTCAGGTCATAAAAAAAATAGGAAGGAAAGAATCCTAGTGACATTAATGAAAATAATGGTATAGGGAACTACAAAATTCTGTACCATCAGAACAAAAAATGATTAACTGGCAAAAACTACCAGAATCAACTTGCTAAGAACTCTGGGTACTAATAAAATTTTTGTAGAATCACAGGTTTGCTTAATAAAGAAAAAAAAAGCAGCTGCATCTTGTTGATAAATTTTGGCATTTTAATTTATCTTGGACCATCCCTTGATTTCCAGTTGAGCAGCAGCCTTGTACAAAACACTCCACTTCCTGCTATATGTAATGTTCTGAATTTATACCATGGAGCAGCATGGACTCTGTTCTCGAAGGATTAGGCCTGTATGTTTTATCTTGTGAGTCCCTGAAAGACAGAATCACAGTGCTTCCCTTTAGTTACACTAGAACTCACCCAAAGCTGAGGTGACTAACCATGCAGGAGGTAATTGTAGGAACATTCAGGGCAAATGTGAACATTGTTGTCACTCAGATGGACATACACACATGCATGAGCTTTATAACGTTTGTAGAGAAATTGGATGTTAAGATGATCTGAATTTATCCAATAGCTTTCTGAAGCTCCCTTATGTATGGCTAAGATTTAAAATTTCATAAATTGGACATTACTTACAGGGACAGGCATAGATGGCTACTGTGGTTAGAACTCTTGGACAGCAGGGTCTATTGCCTGAAATCATATCATGTTTATAGTCATTGAGGGATCCTAGAAACATAGGAAGGGGTGGAAACCATGTAATAGTTTGAAACACTACAATTAGAACCATACAAACAAGGAATTACGTCCTGGTTTTCCATTCACTGGCTCTGTGACCTGGGGTAATGTGATTGTACATTTCTGAGCTGAAAGCTTTCTCATGTGTGAAATAGAGGTGATAAATTTAGGACTAAGTGAAATAATCTGTGTAAATGGCCCAGAACATTTCCTATAAAATAGTTAGTAGTCTTTTACTAGATGTTATCTGTTCTTTACTATCTAACCACTGTAATTTTACAGAGTGACACCCCATAGCAACCATAAATCATTAAGTGAGCGGAGACATTTTGTGCCAACATCTGGGGTTTACGAAGCCTTGCCTTTCAATATGGAGGCTCTTATGAGCTCCCGCACCCTCCCCACTCCCCTTTCTAGTAGTCTCAGATCCTGGCTCAGACCTACTGCAAACTGTCTTAATGGCAGGGTGCTTTTGTGATAATTGTTGTAGCTAAAAATCTTTTCTGAAACGTTTGTAAGCATACAATCAGAAAGAAAATGGAAACCACATGGAAAATTTAGCCTTTTCCAACATGTTTTTAGTCTCCCATTCTACACTGGGCTAGGGTTTCTCCTGCAGATGATGGCTGAGAATATCCTCTTCGGAGTAATAAATCATAGGAACATTAACTGCATCCTTGCAGCTGCAGCAGGGCTAGTTAGAAGTCTATTCAAGAAAAAAGGCTTATGTGGAGGGTTTTTTTTCCCTCCTCCTTTTAAAAAAAGCCACCTGTACCATTTTTGTCTTGTTTTGTTTGTGGAAATGATTTTAAGATGTAATTTTCTTCCTCTGCTTGTATTTATGAAGTACAAATAGTGCTTTGTTAATAAGAAAGGAAACAAACTCCACAAATCCAAATGGCAAACCTAATTAAGACTCCGTAGAGAAAGTGTGCCTCTTTAACTTTCCAACTTCCTTTCCTAGCAATTTAGTGACTGGGCAAGATGCAGGTGGATTGCTTCATTGACAGCTGGCCCTGAATCTCACATTCCCATAAGTGCACTAGTTCAGGGTTCAAAATGGTCTATTCTTGAATAGATGGGGCTATTCTTGAAGTAGCATGTACTGTAATCTAAATCCTTTTCCTGTTGATTGGGAAAATCCCAAAAGTTCTTTGAGGCTAGGAGAGATGTCTCTGAAGGGAAAAATTAGGGCCAGATCATCCTACCCAGATGTTGAAAACGATGCCTTGATGAAAGGAAAATAATCAATTTATGAATAAACTAGGTCTTCAAGAAAAAAATCACTTCTTCATATAAGCTAAACCTTGAGGAGAGAATATCCTTTCATTTAAAATCATATCAATTCTGGTAAGATTCACATTATGAGGTTAGCTGTGCAATTTAGTGAAGCTGATGATCAGCCATGTAGAATGATTTGAAGAGTTCCAGAAGGGCTCCCTCTGTACAATAAAATCGTGTTTACCCAGACTTTTAGTGCATCATATCTCTTCATCAGGAAATTTTAACCTTTTTTTGTCATGGACTTGTTTTCAAATCTGGTAGAAGCTCTAACCTCCCCCTCTCTAAGAAAAAATGAATACAGGTGTGTATATCCAGAGTAGTATATATTTCAGTGGGTTTCATGGGCTCCTGCAAAGTGCCCATGGGGCATCATTGGACAGTCAGAATTTCTCATAGTTGGTTTTCAAGAGCAACTTAACGTGCATTCTGTGCACACATTGACTACAATGATCAAGTACATTAAAAACACACTCTAGCTCATATGTATCCCTAGCATATTAAGTATTATGCAAAATAATGAACTAATGATTTCACATCACAGAAAAGGGTGGTTTGGGGGAGCAATATTTCACCAAGGTGTATAGAATGTACTTTTGTGATGCATAGGTTGACTACATTGTCAGTTTCTTGATCTCCCATTAGCATATGAGTTGATTTTTCCCCCTTACCTATTTCCATTATATTTTTAAAAATCTAAAATTTAAAATATATTACAATGTTCCAGAATAGGTGAAATAAGAATGGTAAAATTCAATAGCTGTTTTTCTTAGCTAGTCCCCAGAGAATATCCTGAAACAAGGACTTGGGTATTTTCCCAGGAAGAAAGAGTAAGCTAATAGGAAGAGTTCAAGAAGGAGCGAAAGTTAATGCAAGACTCGCATTATGAGACTGCTATGCTGGGTAGCACGGACTGAATTCTGACTGGATTTCCGAAGGATACATAATGCATCTTAGAACTATTCCCTGGTACTGATTTTTTTTTTTTTATTGATTGAAGGTTGTCCCCAAAGGCATTAACAATTGCATGCTTCCAAGCTGTTGCTTTTCTGTGGACTGGCTTTGGAGAAGGTTTGGTGTAGAGATGAAAAGAGAGAAGCTTGATCTTGAGATATATCAAGGAGTGAAGTGAGGTCTAAGTGCACATGGAACCATTCAGCTTTGGCTGAAATCAGAAATGGGCTGAGGAGCTATGATGGAGGGTACATGATGCATTTGTAACACTACTGAAGATGGATAGTGGATATATGAAGATTTATTATCCCATTCACTCTACTTTTGTACATGTTTGAAGTTTCTTTTTGCAAGTCAAATTTTAAAATTCTAACTCCTAATCCTAGATCATTTGTAACTATCATAAGAATTTACTGGTATCCAACATGGCTTTTAATCATGTAAAGTGAAACATTAGTTTTTGTTGCATTTTATTACAGGTTATTTGTCACAATAAAGATGCTGCTGAAATTAAAAAAAAAAAAAAAAGAATTTGCTGGTATCATCTGGTTTTGAGTGCTTGCAGCAAACATGAGCCCAAATATTACAACAGTTCCCTGATGATACTTTGAAGTACTCTTCTTATGAAATGCTAAAGTCCTTGATAAAATCAAACTCAAAGGCTGAAACGTTCCATAATTGAATATGGGAGATAAATGAGTGTGATTATCTAAATTACTTCTTTGATTGCATTTGGTTTTGAAAAATGTTACAAGTTCTAGTCAAAGACTTGAATATAAAATATATTGAAATATATTGACTAACACAATTTGTGTCTTCATGATATGAATAAAATCTCCATACATTAGGGTAGAATCCAATTATCCTGATTTCGGATAACTTTACTGTTAGTGTTGTTAAACATAAAGATATTTTACCTCTGAAATAATAGTTATGGCTTCTTTAACACATGAGTACATGGTTATGAAACAGTACTTGAATAAGGCATCTAAAATTTGAGTAATATCTTTAGCAGAATTATTATGAAGTCTTTCCTGCATCCTTTGTTTTAAAAAATTACAGGATAGAAAATTTTCCTCAACAGCAGATGCGCTTATTGTGGAAAGTGGAGTTTGGCATTTGCTGCTCAGTTCTGGGAAGATGTATGCTTTAGGGAGCACAATTTTAATATATATCCAAGTTTTATGCCTGTTTTCATAATGAATTTTCACCAGAGGGCACATTGCTGATTACTGTGAGTATATCAAGCAGTGGGTAGCTTGGCATTTGGGCAAAACTTCAATTATTTTCATAGCAACATATTTATGGACTGTATTTATGGTTAATGCTCCTCAGAATATATCTCAATGCCCATTTCATAGCCTACTTCAGGGCTGACAGGAAGCGTTTGTTATGCAATATAAAAGCCTTTCCTCATATGGAGAGTACTGGATCCTTCTCATACTGCTGATGACAATGCAAAATAGTAAAGCCATTCTGATCAAGAGGCAGGTGTGATGTAGCAGCTTAAACTCCACTTGGTATACCTGCATCCCATATCAGATGATTGGTTTGAATTTTGGTTACTCTACTTCCGATTCAGGTTCCTTAAAGTGATCCTTGGAAGACATCACATGATGGCTCAAGTACTTGGGTCTGGCCACAGGTGGGACACCAGCATCAACCTCCTAGCCCCTGGTTTTGTCCTGGTCCAGTCCTAGCTTTTACAGACATTTGGAGAGTGAACTAGAGGATGGAAGCTCTTTTTCTCCTTCTGCCTCTCTCCCTCCTATGAAATAAATAATTAATTAAATAAATATTTTTTAAGAGTTGGACAGTTTCTTGTCAAACTAAATGTGCAACTACTGTGAGCACAGAGATTGCACCCTTAGGAATTTATCCCAAAGAGATGGATAAAAATCTACTACACATGGATGCTCACAACAGGTTTGTTTTTGATAGTCCAAAAATGGAAAGAGTCCACATATCTTTTAACATGTGAATAGTTAAGCAAGTTTTGGTATATCAATATCATGAAACACTATTCAGAAACAAATTATTGATGGATACACCATATTGGGTGAGTCTACAAAGAATTCTGTTAAATGGAAAAAGGCAATGCCCAATTGCTACATATACTGAATGATTCTAAATGTATAACATCCTTAAAATGACAAAATTATAGAAACACATAAGAGATGAGAGTTTCCAGGAGTTAAAGAATGAGTGGAGGGCCCGGTGGCGTGGCCTAGCGGCTAAAGTCCTCGCCTCGAACGCCCCGGGATCCCATATGGGCACCGGTTCTAATCCCGGCAGCTCCACTTGCCATCCAGCTCCCTGCTTGTGGCCTGGGAAAGCAGTCAAGGATGGCCCAATGCTTTGGGACCCTGGACCCGCGTGGGAGACCCGGAAAGAGGTTCCTGGTTCCCGGCATCAGATTGGCACGCACCAGCCCGTTGCGGCTCACTTGGGGAGTGAAACATTGGATGGAAGATCTTCCTCTCTGTCTCTCCTCCTCTCTGTATATCCGGCTTTCCAATAATAATAAAATCTTTTTTTTTTTTTTTTAAATGAGTGGAGTTGGGAATAGTGCTGTGGCTATAAAAGGGCAATAGGTGTGAAGTTTGTGGTGATGAAACTGTTCTGTCTTAGCTGTATTAGTGTCAATTTTCTGGCTGTGAAATTGCCTAGCAATATTGCAAGAACTTGGGCAATGGTATGTGGTTTTTCTCTACATTACTTCTTTTTTTAAAATTTATTTTTTATTTATTATTATTATTATTATTATTATTTTTTAAATTATTTATTATTTAACTTCAGTAATTACATTGTATTATGTGACACAGTTACATAGATACTTGGGTTCTCCCCACCCCTCCCCAAACCCTCCCACCATGGTGGATTCCTCCACCTTGTTGCATAACCACAGCTCAAGTTCAGTTGAGATTTCCCCATTGCAAGCGTATACCAAACATAGAGTCCACCATCTTATTGTCCCGTCAAGTTCAACGGCTTCTTAGGTATACCCTCTCTGGTCTGATGACAGAGCCAGCAGAGTATCATCCCAGTCAATTGAAAGCTCCAACATACCATCAGCAAAAATTTACATCATTATGGAATTAATTGACATAGTAATGAGTAACCAATATGTTAAAAGTAAATGCGGGTTCCCAGCCACCTTCTGTGACCACCTCACCTATACTAACCTATACAAAAATAGATCCACATCTCTCACCATACACTAAGATCAGATCTAAATGGATAACAGATCTAAACCTACATCCAGAAACCTTCAAACTTTTGGAAGAAAATGTTGGAAACACACTGGAACACTTAGGGGTAGGCCCTCACTTCCTAAAAAAGACTCCAGATACAGTAGAAATCAAGACCAAAATAAACAGTTGGGACCTCATCAAACTAAGAAGCTTCTGTACAGCTAGAGAAACAATCAACAAAGTAAAAAGGCAACCCACAGAATGGGAGAAGATCTTCGCGCACGACATAGGTGATAGAGGGCTAATATCCAGAATATACAAAGAGCTACAAAACAACCAAAATGTCAAAACAAGCAATCCACTCAAGAAATGGGCACGGGAAATGGGCAGACACTTCACAAAGGAACAAACCCAAATGGCAAATAAACATATGAAAAAATGCTCAAGTTCCCTGGCAATAAGGGAAATCCAAATTAAAACATCAATGAGGTACCACCTAACACCAGTAAGACTGGCCCACATGAATAAAAGCACCAACGACACTTGTTGGCGAGGTTGCGGGGAAAAGGGAACCCTACTCCACTGCTGGTGGGGCTGCAGGCTGGTACAGCCTCTATGGAAATCAGTATGGAGAATATTCAAACAACTCAAATTCAACATACCGTATGATCCAGCAATAGCACTCCTAGGAATATATCCAGAACACTTGTTCTATGAGAAACCAACATGCACTCCTATGTTCATAGCAGCACAATCAGTAATTGCAAAAACATGGAAACAACCATAATGCCCATCAACAGAGGATTGGATAAGAAAGCTATGGTTCATCTACTCCATGGAATACTACTCAGCTATTAAAAAAAACAAAATGCAGTTCTTTGTGGCCAAATGGGCCAAACTGGAAACCATAATGCTAAGGGAAATGAGCCAATCCCAAAAGGTTAAATACCACATGTTTGCCTTAATTTAAGATGATATGATGTTATGTATAACATGTTATGTTTTGAATGTTATATGTTGTGTATTATTATTTTTTAATAATCTTACTTAGTTGATTAGGGTTCAAAGGGTCAAGGGCTACAAGAAAGTGGTGAAAACATTGTTTCCACACTAATATCATCACTTTTTTTCCCTGTATCTGGGGTCAGGGGAGAAACAAAGGGAGAAACCCCATCCAGCCTTCCACCCACCCCAGGTCCCCAATGTGAGGCATGGTCCGAGGGTCCTGCTCAAACAGTTTTGATAGTTCAACAGTTCTGAATTGCTGCCAATCTTGCTATTCCAAATACGATGAAATCTCTTCAGAATCCACTGGCTGACATAGTCTCTTCATGGTTGGGGTTCTGAGATCAGCAGTCCAGTTGGAGGGATCTCTAAGGAAGCTTTGTCTGAGGTGATCCCAGACCTGATTCTTGTGTGTGCTTGCCAGTACAGGGCCCGGCACAATCCGTCGCCCCAATCAGCTTATGCACATGCTGGTGGTTGCAGTTGCTGGGTCAATTCTGTTTCCAGCCCTGTCTTCCATATGAACCAATGGGTGTTGTAGTCCAGCCTGATCTTGCCCACTTCATACTTGGCCCTCACATAAACCAGTGGGAGCTGCAGCGTAGTTGGGGCGGCTCTCCATAACCTCCACCAGGCCTGCCCCCTACCCTGGTTCCCATGCTTGCCAGTATGTACCGCAGACTTGTTCAGTCTGTCCCACATCCCATTTAGTTCTCATTTATGTCAATGGGCATTGAAGCCAACCAATGCTACTATCCAGCCCACACACATACTGGTGGGTGCCTTTATGCCTAGCCACCCCTGCCCCTGTCCTGATTTTCATGCTCTCCAGTGGGAGTGGTAACCCAAGAGGGAGGTGCTACATTACTTCTTACAAGTGCATTCAAATATATAATTCTCTCTCAATAACAAGTTTAATTAAAAGAAAAATCTTCTTCCTCAATAGTATGTAGTCCAGTCAGAAGACAAAAAAAATAATGGAACACTACTTTTTTTTAAGATTTATTTGTTTTTATTGCAAGGTCAGATATACAGAGAGGAGGAGAGTCAGAGAGGAAGATCTTCCGTCCGATGATTCACTCCCCAAGTGAGCGCAACGGCCAGTCCTGTGCTGATCCGAAGCCAGGAGCCAGGAACTTCTTCCGGGTCTCCCACACGGGTCCAGGGTCCCAAGGCTTTGAGCCGTCCTTGACTGCTTTCCCAGGCCACAAGCAGGGAGCTGGATGGGAAGTGGAGCTGCCGGGATTAGAACCGGTGCCCATATGGGATCCCAGGGCGTTCAAGGCGAGGACCTAGCTGCTAGGCCACACCACGGGGTCTAGAACACTACTTGTGTGTGTGTGTGTGTGTGTGTGTGTGTGTGTACATATATATCACTTCTCTGCCAAGAGACTGTACATCAGTGGTTTTGTCTGATTCTAAAGTGAAATATCTGCTGGTGTCCATTTGTGATAGTAATGAATCTTTTCTATTGTCTGCATAGATATTATGGATGCCCAATAATGATGTTTGTTACAGGAATTCTTCCAATAGCTTATTCTACTTTCTCCAAGTCATTTTGTCATTAATATTGTGACTTGTTTTACTAGCTTCTTGGCAATAAAGTGACTTGTATTGTTTATGCCAAGAGATCTAATGACTTTGAGTGATACCTCTGTAGTTTTTGTATCTTATCTACTTAGTCACAGTATTCATCAGTTTCATGCAACATAAGATAACTTCATGCTTGCTCTCAGAAAGCTTAGTCTGTCACAAGGTTAACTGTACTTTGATAATTATGTAAAAGTTTTGATGACTTTATTCTATTGCTATACACCTTTTCTTACAAATATCATGCTGGAAACCATAATAAATGGATGCTTATTTGTCAGCATATACAGATTCATATTCTGTATTTGTGCTTGCAACCTGTTCAGTTTTTGTGTTCCTGATGTTTACTGAGTTGCAGCACTTAATTTACTGTTTTACTACTATTTTAATATTCAGTGAACCATTTCTGAGTTGTTGCTGTGGTTGCGGGGTACAGTGGTACACAATAGTCATAAACAAAATGCAAATTTAACTAGCAAAGCAGTATCATGCCCAAAGCAGAGATATATGCTAACAGAGATGAATTGCACCCTGAGATGTGTGTGTTGACAGAGGCAGATACAGTTCTCATGGTGCATGTCTAATCCGTAAGAGCCTAGGATTGCTAAAAATTAACCTGAATGACAGGCATTTGACTCAGTAGTTAAGACAGTCCCATGTCATATTGGAGTGCCTATGTTTGAGCCTCTACTCAGCCTTGAATCAAGCTTCCTGATATTACGTATCCTGGGAGGTAGCAGGTGATACCTTAAGACATTGGGTCCTGTAACTCATATAGGAAAACTGGATGGAGTTTCACACTTCTAGTTTCAGGTTGGTCTAGCCTGACTTTAGCAGGCACTTGGAAAGAGAACCAGTTGATTAAAATTCTCCCTCTTTTTCTGTCTCTTTTTCTTTCTCTGTGTCAAACATTTTAAAAGAGAATGTTGATTGCTGTGGGCATTTGGAGAGTGAAAAAGTATATGGAAGATATCTTTGTCTCTGTATCTCTCTCTCTCTGCCTTTCGAGTAAATTAAAATAAATAAGCATTTAAAAAATCTTGAAACAACAAAAAATGTGGGCCACCCGGTTTATGAGAAAGGGAAAAGGAGATTATTTTGGAGAAGCAGACAGTGAAGGGTAATTTAAAAGAAGTTTTAAATATGACATCCGAAGTGGTACCCCAAGCTATACAATATACTTTCTGGTATCTATACCTTTGCTCATGGTGTTCCCCATCTGCAGCATTCCTTCTGGTCACATGGTTCTTATCTATATTCCAAGGTTCAGTTTCAGACTAACTATCCGGAAAAATCTTCTGTGACTTCTTTAGCTCACAGAAACTGCCCCACCTCCTTTCTTTCCACTAAATGCTGACCAAATCATATTGCCATTTTAGCATTATACCCAGTGCTTTTCATAGAGTGCTAGCCTTTTTGGTTGATGACCTTCTTCATGAAACTTCATTGCTCTCTTTTATTCCTCTAAGATTTGATTATGCTTACTTATGTATACATTTTTCTCTCCTTACTGTATTCTAAGCTCTCTAAAGGCCGGGACTATGATTATTTTTTTCAAAGACTGATTTATGTATATTAAAGGAATAGAGGAAGAGGTGGGGAGAGGGAGAGAAGGATAAAGGGATGTAGAGATAGACGGGAGAGAGAGAGTTGAGTGATTGAGAAGCTGGAAAATTTTCTCCTGTCTTCTGTTACGTTTATATTCAGCACAGCACAATGTGGGGACCACTTGTAATCAATTTAAAATCTTTTCCTTGTTCAGACACCATTTTAACAAATCTTTGCAATAGAAAGAGTAGTTTTTAAGCAAATCTCCATACTGTTTTCCACAGTGACTACACTAATTTGCCTTCCTACCAACAGTGTAAAAATGTTCTCTCCACATATCTTCACCAGCATTGTTTTACTCACTTTGTTAGCAGTTTTACCCACTCTGACAGGTTTGAGGTGATATCTCATTGTGTTTCTTTTTAAAATTCTATTTTTGAAGATGTTTACATAGTTGATTATGATGGGAAGGCTGAGGGTTAGTGGAAAGTGGGTGAGACCATTGTTTCCACATTTTCTTTTTTATTCTTCCTGTGTCTAGGGGAAGGGAAGAATTGGGAGGGAAGCAACACGTAACCTCCCAACTGCCTCAGTAACCAGGGTTGGGGAATGGCCACTTGATGTCATCCCAGGGTTCCAATGTGGGGCATGTTAAGTGATTTCAATAGTTTGATAGTTATGAAATGCCAGTGTTGCTGCTGGAAGGACGATGAAATCCCTCCAGGGTCCACTGGCTGACATGGTGCAATTTAGAGTCTCCATTCACCCAGATATTAGTCGCTAGCATGCTTGGCTGGGGTAATTGATCAGTTTGTTCTGCCCAGCTACACCTGGTCCATACCTAGTCACAGCTCTCACATGGTTCAATGGGGGCCAAGACCTAGCCTGGTCCAGGCCACACTCACCCTGGCTGACACAAACACCAGTGGGTACTGGAGTACAGCCCCGTCTGGCACACCCCAGACCCTGTCCACACCTATGCCTAGGAACACTGCAGCCATCCGGCCCAGATTGTCACACCCATTTCAGCTCTCGTGCTCACCATTGGGAACTGCAACCCAGCCAGGGTGCCTGCTTAGCTGCCCAACCAGGCTTGTTCCCTGCTACTGATATTGCATGTGCCAGTGGTTGCTCTGAGCCAGCTTGGCATAGCCCAGTCCATGTCTTGACCTTTGTCATTGGATGCTATAGCCTGACCTGTCGCGTCCTGCTCCCAGTCCCAACTCTTGCTGGCAGGTGATGTAACCTGGTCCTGCTGAGTCTGGCATGTGCTGGCCTGGACCTTACCCCTTTACATACCCCAGATCCAGGCCCATTCAAGGTTCTCCAGACCTGGTGCACCAGCACAGCAGGCCAGCATGCTAACCTCCCCTCCACTTCCCACACCCCTCCCAGGACCAAGCATTTGGGGAAATCCCCAAGCTCGCTCTGCCTGCTTGGACATGAGCTCCCTGGTCGCGACACGCCCTGGCTGGTGTTACCACCTAGGCCCCTGCAAGCTTGCGCCCTCAGGCCCCCCAGGCTCATTGTGGTTTTGATTTACATTTCCTTGAGGTCTAGGAATATTGAACATTTTTTCGCATATTTGATGGCTATTTGCAGTTCTACTTTTGAGAACTGTTTAATAAAGTCAGTGCATTCATCAACTGGATTGATTGTTCTTATTGAGTATTTTAAGTTGCTGTTGTGTTTAGGATATTAATCCTTTGATGAATAGGTGTTTGTAAATATTTTTTTTTTCTTATTCTCTTGGATGTATCTTTATTGATCATTTCCTTTGCTGTGCAATGATCCAGCAATCCACTACTGGACACCTTCATCACCATGTTTACAGCAGCACTGTTCACAATAACCAACATTTGTAATAAACCAATGTGTTCATCATCAGATGAATGGCTAAAGAAAATGTGGTGTACATAACAATTGGGTAATATTCATTTATAAAGAAAAGAATAAAATTCTACCATTTGCAGCAAAAGAGAACTCAACTAGAGGACATTACATTTACAGAAATAAGCCATTAACAGAAAGCTAAAAACCACAGTTTTCCCTTATATATGGGAGAACAAAAAAGTAAGAAAAAAATCTGTGTATGTCAGTATTGCTGCAAATACAGTTTTCTGAAACATTGTTTTATACCTTTGTCAAAACAGTGGTGAAGAATATGATATTACTGTAGTTTTAATAATCTGTGATTACTTTAAAACTTACTATGTATGAGTGAAATGGTCATTATTCCATTCAGTTATTGCTGTTTTTTAAAGATTTATTTTTATTACAAAGTCAGATATACAGAGAGGAGAAGAGACAGAGAGGAAATCTTCCGTCCAATGATTCACTCCCCAGGTGACAGCAATGGCTGTAACTGAGCTGATCTGAAGCCAGGAGCTAGGAGCTTCTTTCGGGGCTCCCATGTGGGTGCAGGGCCCCAAGATTTTGGGCCGTCCTGGACTGCATTTCCAGGCCACCAGCAGGGAGCTGGATGGGAAGTGGAGCTGCCGGAACATGAAACGGCATGCATATGGGATGCTGGTGCCTGCAAGGTGAGGATTTAGTCACTGAACCGTCATGCCAGAACTGCCATAATATTCTTAAAAGTGTCTCTACAAATCACATTGACTCTGTTAAAACTACTTAAAAGGGTACTTACAAAAAAAAAATACTGGACTCTCTGACTAGTTCTGGTCCAGTTTTGTTATTAGCTAGCCATGTGACATTGAGTAAATTAAATCAAGTCTTTGATCTTCCTTAGTTTCTTAACCATAAATTGATAGTAAGATATGTTATAAACAACATACTAAGCAATGTGGCTAGTGAACTGAGCTGTGAAAACATAGTAATATCTCTGCTAATGCACAATTTCTAGTTTAGCCTGAAGCAATTTTCCTTTGGCAGTGAAAAGTCTACAAGGTGTTTTATGTTTCTGATGACAAACTGCTGTTGGGAACTTAGGGAAAATATAACTCTCCCACTTGGCCAGTAAAATTTTACTTTTGTTGTTGCTAGTTGTTAATGGGCTGTCACCACCTTTGCACCCTTGCAGGGAGTTTATTTGTTCACTTGGCCATTCTATTTAAAGTTTCCAGATTTGTCAAGTGAAAGTCCAATATGATTGTCTCATATTAGTTTTTGTCTGGTTGTGAAGGGGCAAGTCAGTGTAATGGAATGTACCATGGTGGAAATAGTCTTCCTGTCTAACATGTATCCCACACCTAGTAAGCAGCCTGGGATTTTGTCAAATGAAACTCCTTCCTTTCCCTATTCCAGGGTTAGGAGACAGCTTTTGAGCAGATAGAAGAGGCAGACAGAAGAGGCAGTTAGCAGCTAGCCTACAGCTTCACAAGTTTAAGTGGACATGATCACCTGGGTTTAAACTTGTGAAGCTGTAGGCTAGCTGCTAACTGCCTCTTCTATCTGCCTCTTCTATCTGCTCAAAAGCTGTCTCCTAACCCTGGAATAGGGAAAGGAAGGAGCATTGCCTTAAATGTGAGCTCTTCAGCTGGCCTTTGTAGGTGCTGTGTAAGGCAGCCCTTAATAAATAACAGGTAATTTTGAGTTTTCTTTCTGATTCATGTGGTAAAATGAGGTCAGAAGCCACCTCTACTATATGATGAGGGCATTATGTCTAGGCGGTGCTGGACCCGAGTCAAGCTGTCATCTCTTCCTGGTTGAGTTATGCATATCTGTGGACAGTCTGGAGCTCCCTGGTTTGGCTCCATTTCCTACTTACAAGGCTTTCTTTCTTTTCCTTTTAGATGCCAGGTATTCACCCCAGTCGAAGTGAGTATCTGGGAACTTATGTATGTGTTTCTCCTCTCTGAGGTTCTTTGTTTTCCGTTTTTTTTCCTGTGTGAATCCATTTTCCAAAAACTCTCAGTACTCATACAGCTGTTGTAATAATGCAATGTGTTAATCATCCTGTCATCACTATAACAAAATACTTGAGGTAGCCTAAACTTTATAAAGGATATTTTGGTGGAAAGAACTTTCTGTTATAGTTCTGGAAGCACACACTTTAAGATTGGGTGGGTCGGGTCCGGCGGCGTGGCCTAGCGGCTAAAGTCCTCGCCTTGAAAGTCCCGGGATCTCATATGGACTCCGGTTCTAATCCCGGCAGCTCCACTTCCCATCCAGCTCTCTGCTTGTGGCCTGGGAAAGCAGTTCGAGGATGGCCCAAACCTTTGGGACCCTGCACCCGCGTGGGAGACCCGGAAGAGGTTCCAGGTTCCTGGCATCGGATTGGCGCGCATCGGCCGTTGCAGCTCACTTGGGGAGTGAATCATCGGATGGAAGATCTTCCTCTCTGTCTCTCCTCCTCTGTGTATATCTGGCTGTAATAAAATGAATAAATCTTTAAAAAAAAAAAAAGATTGGGTGGGTCATCGATTCACATTTGGTAGTGGCATTCTTCCTGGCAGAGTCATGAAGTGGCACATAGAAAACATCACATGATAAAAATGAGCAAGTCTCCGTGTTAATGTCTATATGTTCTCTTATTAAAGCTACTAAGATTTAATCATAGAGGTCACACCCTAATGACTCTAATCACTTTCTAAAGACTAGGCTCCAAAGCACAATAATTGGGTTAAATATTCACCCTCTGAGTACCATTAATCTATGACTTTAGGATGTGAAATCCTGCATAAGTTTGGGGACACATCGTATTCAAACTATACGACATACTCATTTACAAATAGGACCAACTCTGCTTCAAAGCTTTTAAAAGAATCTTTTAAAAAATCTTTTAAAAAATGCACAATTTTGGGGCCTAGTACAATGGCTTAACTGGATAATCCTCCCCCTGCGAGTGCCAGAATCCTATTTGTGTACCAGTTTGTGTCCTGGATTGGTTTAGCCCTGGTTGTTGTGGCCATTTGTGGAGTGGACCAGAGGTACAAGACCTTTTCTCTCTCTCTCCTTCTCTCTGTTGATCTTCCTTTCCAATAAAAATAGATATTTCTTTAAAAAATACGTATCTTTTTTTTTCCTAAAAAGAATGCAGCCTTGGAATTATTCAGCTATAGTTTAGTTCCTGGCTTTACCACTTACCAGAGCTGTGACTTTTGGTAAGACACCAAATCTCTCTGTACCTCAGGTGCTTCATCTGCACATGCTGTGAGGCTCAAATGAGACAGTGTATACTAAACGCTGAGTACAGTATTAGGACATGGCACACTGGGCTGAATGCTGCGCATTGCGATCAGCTCTCCAATTCCCTCTTTCCCTGCTGCTGCCTCTCCAGCCCCCTTGAGCTTTGGGATATGCTACTGCAGCTTGGAATACTGAACATTTGCTTCTCACTGAAGGCATTTTTTTTCATGGTGGGGGACCTTCCCAAATCCTCTTGGAGTGTGTACAGTGTCCTTCTTTCATATTCCTACAGCAGGTGACCTTCCGTATTGCAAATTATAATGGTTTGGGCCTGGCGGCGTGGCCCAGCGGCTAGAGTCCTCGCCTTGAGGGCCCCGGGATCCCATATGGGCGCTGGTTCTAATCCCGGCAGCTCCACTTCCCATCCAGCTCCCTGCTTGTGGCCTGGGAAGGCAGTTGAGGACAGCCCAATGCATTGGGACACTGCACCCGCGTGGGAGACCCGGAGGAGGTTCCAGGTTCCCGGCTTCGGATTGGCGCGCACTGGCCCGTTGCGGCTCACTTGGGGAGTGAATCATTGGACGGAAGATCTTCCTCTCTGTCTCTCCTCCTCTCTGTATATCTGGCTGTAATAAAATGAATAAATCTTTAAAAAAAAATTATAATGGTTTATTTGCTTGTCTTTGTCTCCAACTAGATCCTTATCTCTGTAAGTTTTGACCTATATCAGTTTTTCCATGGTTGTGCCAACTGTGCTGACACATAGTACAAATACATTACATTTTTAAAAAGTTTTACTTATTTAAAAGTCAGAGTCAGAGAGACAGAGAGAGAGAACTTCCTTCTCTTGGCCCACTCCCAAGATAGCTACAGTGACTAGAGTTGGGCCAGGCCAAAGCCAGGAGTCAAGAGCCAGGAATTCCCCGCCCCCGCCGCCACACCCCCGTCTCCCACATGGGTAGCCAAGGACCAAACGCATGAGTCATCTTCTTCTGATTTTCCCCAGGTATTATCTGGGAGCTGAATCGTAAGTGGAGAAGCTGGGACTCAAATTGGCACATACATGGGGTGCTGGCATTGCAAACAGTGGTCTTACCCACTATACCACAACACTGGCCCCTGGAATTCATTACATTTTTGTTGAGTAAATGAATCAACGGTGAGGGTGCTCAGGTTTGGATCGCTTAGGGAAGCCATAGTTATTCAGGATTTTCCTGTTGAATCTTACTTGATTGGCCTCTGACAACAATAGAGTTCCAAGGCCCAAGGTTCCTTTCAGATGATGTTCGCTTCAGGAGATGGCTGTGAAACCAACCTATCTACCACTTGACCTGTCTGATTCCAAGGTGCTGTGTGGCTCAAAGTGGAACTTGAAGGAGCAACTTCTAATATGAGGGTGTTCTATGCATTTTTAAGGTGCCGTGATAGCGATCATCTTTCTAATCTACTATGTGAAAGACCCTGGAGGCTAGTATACAAAGAGCAGCCTAGTCCCCTGCAAGACATTCTATTGCAATATGGTTTTCTGCATCTATATGTCTTCATGCAAGATGCTTCTTTTCTGATTATTCATAACTCTTGTGTTAAAATTCTTTTGTTTGAGTGAAACTCTCAGTCTGTGAACAAAGTGATGGTTTCAACGAACAGATCTACTGGAGCTTAGACGGGGCTTACAGAATGAAGGTATCTAAACAGATGGGTTTACAAGTCACAGGAGCAAGCTTGGACATAGTCCTCTCCTCCTTCATGCTAAACGCTGCGGATTCTGTGGGGGAACAATCACAGTTCATTCTCAGAGACTTCTACCTACTGCTTAGCCACTGTGGAAACATTCTACACATTTTTCTAAAAACTTGCAGGTGGCAGAGTTCACCTGGAAAGAGTTCATTTTGTGTGAGAAAAGTGTGCAAGTAACCTAGAGTAAGTGGGAATTAGGGCCAGGGAGGTAATCAGGTACTCTCTTTCTGGGGAAATGAGTTACATTTCCTTATTGCAGCATTAGGGCTAGAGAATTTGACCCTCATTAGAGAACTGACAAAAAGTACATTTTAGCTTGGGAAGATTCCTTATCATTGTGTTAACGATGGGAAATTTAGAATCACATTGCTGCAGTAAGGTTGCTAAATGAAGTTTTGTTACATATGCTAATTTGTCATATGTAACAAAGAAAAATATGGGATGCCCAGTTAACTTTGAATTTCAGATAAACACCAAGTGCATTTTAAAAGTGTGTTTATGAAAGTATGGGAAAAATTCCATGGGGTGTTAAGCATTTAGCCTAGCTGTTTACATGAATTCCTGGATTCCATTCTACTTGGCTTCCTTATCCCAAGTTCCTGCTAATATAAACCCTAGGAGACATAAGTGATAGCTGAAGTAATTGGGGCCCTGTCATCTATGTGAAAGACCTGGATTAAGCTTCTGGTGCCCAGCTTTGGCTCCAGCTGGAGTCAGTACAGGCATCTGGGGAGAAAACCAGTGGGTAGGAGTTCGTACTCCTGTACTCTCTTTCACAAAGAATCAAATTGCAGAAAAGAGAATTAAAAGATGTGTTTATTTTGGAGCCAAGAAAATGAAATTAACACATATGAGAGGGTCTTCAAAAAGCTGGAGAAAATCTTGTGAATTATGAAAAAACTGCATGGCTTTCCAAAAACATTTACACCAAAAGAAATGTATTTTTTAACCCCTCTTTCCACAAATATTTTAAATTACTCTCATATTGCAAATAGTGTGTCCTGTAATTTATCTGAAAACCTTATTCCCAGGTCGTTATCACTTATGGTACCAACTTGTTAGTCTGCTTAATAAGGAAAAATGCCTGAGAAGACTCCTGTTGGGTTCCCTTAAAAGCTAGAGCTATAGTCAGTTTACCTTCCTGAGCACTGCTGGAAGCTCTGAGAGGCCAGCAAAGCCCCTCACAAACTGAACTGCATCTCTTTAAGGGCTGTTGTTGGTGGAGTAATGTCTTAAATAACCCCCTGCTGATGGTGTGTACAAAGATGGAGTTGGATGGAACAGCTGGGCTTTCAGTTACCCCATCCCCCATTTCTCCTCTTTTCTTTTTTATAGCCTTGAAAAACCCTACTGCTTTATTCTACTCCAACAGCCAACCCAAATCAGTCAAGGCTCTTGAAACTTTCAGCCTAAAGTCAGCTTATCCTGGTAAACACAAAAATGTAAGATTGAAAGGAAGCTGCTTTGTGGGAGATTTTCAATAGGAAAAAGAGGCTTGCCTGGGGGCCCCATGCTTATTCACATAGAAACAAAGAATCCAAATGTGGGAATGTGAGAAGACCACCAAGACTTCACTGGGCTATAATAAGAGGAATGGTGAAGATTCAAGTGAAGACACATTGAAATAGAAGCAGCTTCAGTGCTTTGCAAAATCAGCTTTTGGACCACTGAGCTGAAAGGAGGGACTATTTGCTTCCAGGCAGATGTCTTGGCAGGCACCTGTAAAGTAAGAGAATTCCTCATGTGTTCTTTGTAGTTGGACTGGCAGAATAACTGCACTGACCTGTGCTAGCCTGTTCACAAGCACAAAAGGGTAACCTGGCTCATTAAAGATTTAGGCCCCTGGGAGAATTAAAAACACCTCTATTGGCCTTTAAGTACTTTTCTTGGGGTCTTTAAAAACTCATTTTTAAAAAAGATTTATTTTTATTGGAAATCCAGATATACAGAGAGAATGGGCTAGAAGGAGATAGAAAGATCTTCTCTCTGCTGGTTCACTCCCCAAGTGGCTGCAAAGACTGGAGCTGAGCCAATTTGAAGCAAGGAACCAGGAGCTTCTTCTAGGTCTCCCACATGGGTGCAGGGTTCCAAGGCTTTGAGTTGTCCTCTACTGACCTCCCAGGCCATGAGTAGGGAGCTGGTTGGGAAGTAGAACAGCTGGGACATGAAATGGCACCTATATGGGATGCTGGTGGTTGCAAGGTAAGGATTTAACCACTAGGTTATTGAACTGGGCCCCAAAACTAATTTTTTTAAGTTGAAAGTAAGTGTGAGAGATGTAGGGTGGAGAGAGAGAGAGAAAGAGAGAAAAAGAAAGAGAGAGAGAATCAACTTTGTTTGCTGGTTCATTTGTCAAATGCCTGCAATAACAGGGGCTGGTGCAGGCCCAAAGCAAGAGTGTGGGACACAAGTTGGGTTTCTCACATGGGTGACAGACATCCAACTACTTTGGCCGTCATCTGCTGTCTCCCATGGGCACCCAAGGGGGATATTTTAATTGCTGTGTAAAACACTTGCCTCTCTTCCCAGGCTCTTGTTCGAAAAGCACAGTCATGTAGGTATTTTCAGAGATCAGAAAACATTGGGAGTCAGTGTGGATTTGAGAGTAACATCTGCCCTTCTGTTTTGGTCCCAGGAAACTCAGGAGTGTTGTGATTCTGAGGCAGTGTAAGGCACCTGAGGCAGATAAAAGTGGTCTTTTCCCTTTTCTCAATTCCTTCCGTTTCTGTTTTTTTTTTTTTTTTTTAAAGATTTGTTTATTTTTATTGGAAAGGCAGATTTACAGAGAGAAGGAGAGACAGAAAGATCTTCGTCCACTGGTTCACTCCCCAGTGGCCACAATGGCCAGAACTAAGTCAGTCTGAAGCCAGAAGTCAGGAGCTTCTTCTGGGTCTACTACAGGGATGCAGGTTCCCTAGATTTTGGGCCATCCTCCACTGACTTCCCAGGCTACAAGCAAGAAGCTGAAGGGAAGTGGAACAACCAGGACACGAATTGGCACCCATATGGGATCCTGGTGCTGCAAGGTGAGAGGATTAGCCAGTTGAGCTATTGTGGCAGCCTCTCTCCTTTCCTCCTAACATGAGATGATGCAAGGTCTGGCTTAGCCAAGCATGGATGGAGAAGGATTAAGGAGAAAGGCCTGTGGGCCTGAGTCAGACTACTGGTCAGCCTGGGCTGAAGAGTCATCTGCATTGCCACACTAGGATCTTACACGTTATTGTCTACTGTCAGGGCTGAAGGATGTTTGGCTAGAATTTGGATAACACTTTATAAAGTGATTTCCACACAGATGTCAAATTGGACTGGAGTCTAAGGCCAATTGGGTGGGAAAAGCTGACTTTTGAGATGGCAATTAAGAGTAAAGTCTTTGCAGTACCCACCAGCATGAGCCAGAACCAGGGTAGACTGGACCATACCAGGCTACAGAAACCACAGGCAGATGCCAAGGTGAGGCAGGCCATATGAAACTGGGCCACAGCACACATGAGACCCATAGAAGGTGGTGCAGGCCTGGTGGGAGTCTGTGGGGGGCTCCCCTGATGGACCACTACTGCCCTAGTGAATGTGAGAGCTGGGACTGAGGCCGGACCAGGCTGGGCAAGACTTCAATATCTGTTGGCCTACATGTGAACATGGTGAGGGGGAGAAACAGGCTGGACTAACAGATTGTACCCACTGGTGCATGCATAAGCCAGAGTTGGTCCATGTTGTTTGGGCTTTGCTGCAGCATCATTTGGCAAGTGCTGGGACTGGAGGCAAATCTTGTTAAGCTAGACTGCAGAAACACCTGGAGAAAGAGTGAAGATCCAGGACTGGGAGTGAGTCCAGTAGGGAAACTGTGGGCATCTCTCTGATGGGCTGCAACTCCCACTGGTGAGCATGAGAGTCAGGGCTGGTGGTAGGCCTGTGTAGGCAGGTGGAGGCACCTGCCAGCATGAGTAATGGCTGGATAGTGGGGTCAGTTGGGTGGAGCTAGGCTTCAATGTCCATTGACATGTTTGAGAGCTGAATGGCATGTGGGACAGACAGGACCAGTCTGCTGCACATACTGGGAAGCACAGGAACCAGGGCTAGGTTCAGGCCTAGTTGGGAGTTTTGGGGTTTGTTCCAACTAGGGTGCAGTTCCTGCTGGTGTATGTGAGGGCCAAGTGTGTAGTGGGCATGGTCAGACTGGCCACAGCATTCACTGGTTTGCAAAAGAGGTGAGGCTGGGGACAGAACTGACCCAGCAACTGTAACTACCAATGTGTGTATAGGCTGATGTGGGTGGTGGACTAAGCTGGACCCTGTACTGACAAACACACACAGCAGTCAAGTCTGGGATCACTTCAGACAAGGTTTCTTTGTGGATACCCCAAAGGAACTCCTGGACTCAGAACTCCAACCATGGGAGAACCGCAGGATCTGTGGTTTGATCAGAAGTGCGTGTGTCAGTTATTCTAACTGGGAGAAGGTGAAACCTCATTATGGTTTTTATCTGCAATTCCTTGGTACGTAGTGATCCAGAACATTTTTATGTGTCTGTTGACCATTTGTATTTCATTTTCTGAAAAGTTCCTGTTCATATCCTTTTCCCATTTCCTAACTGGCTTGTTTGTGTTGTTGTTGAATTTCCTGAGCTCTTTATAAATTCTGGATACTAATCCTTTATAAGTTGCACAATTTGCAGATATATTCTGTCATTCTGCTGGCTACATCTTCACTTTGTTGATGGTTTCTTTGCAGTGCAGAAACTTCTTTTTTTTTTTTTTTTTTTTTTTTTTAAGGCTCCCCAACACCTATTTATTTCCTTGTTTGTGCTGATGCAGGGCAGGCGCTCTTGGAGGGGCTGGGGCCAGAGGACGGCCGGGCCCAGGCTCCAGGGCCCAGGCAGTGTGGGTTCTGGCTGTGTACATAGGGTGCTTTATTCTCCACAGAGTACTTACTACAGGCCAAGGTCGGTGGGGCTTGGGCCAACGTCCCCATATGTACAGCACTGAATAAAGTGGGTCTCTGAGAAGTCTCATCTGCGCTGATGTGGAGAGGGAGGTGAAGGAGAAAGAGGATGTGTTCAGTCCCATGCTGGCTCTGGCTTGGAACGTGGAATGTGTGGCTCTCACGGCGGCCTTCACTTCCAGGCAGGGGACACCTGCCGGGCCTGGAGAGCTTTTTGGACCATGTCTTCCCACTGGGCATCGGAGATCTCCTGAGCCCAGGCAGGAACCCCTGGCGCAGGCAGGCTCACGGCAGCCATTGTCCTCTTCACCAGCTCCACGTGTTCTGGGTCCATGGGAATGGAGCTATGGTTGCCCAGCGCTGTGGCTCCCTCCTCCTCTTCATCCTCACTCTCTAATGGTGGGTCTGGCAAATGAAGGCCCAGAGCCTGGATGCGGTCCTGGATGTCAGCAACTGTGTCCTCGGTGTCTCCCACAGGCGCCAGCTCCACCTCCTCTTGTTCCGGATCTTGGTTCAGGGGCTGGTAGGAGTAATCGGCTGGGCCTGCCCCAGCCTCCTCCTGCTCTTCCTCGGGCTCACTGCTCCAGTCCCCGGTGCCTTCTGTGGGGCCCTGATGCGGCCCCAGGTCCTCAGTCTGATTGGGGAAGATACGCTCGGGGCCCATGGTGTCTGCCCCTAGGACTACTGCTGCCATACGGGCAGGGGCCTCTCAGAAGCCCTCGGCCAAACCCGCGCCTTCACTTCCGGCCGGGCAGGACTGTGGGGACCAGAAACTTCTTAGCCTAATGTAGTCTCATTTTTAAATTTTGCTTTCATTGTCTGTGCTTTTAGGGTCTTTTCCAGGAAGTCATTGCCCATGCCTCTGTTTTGCAGAGTATTCTCGATGTTTTGCTGTAATTTGATGGTGTCAGATCATAGACTTATATCCTTGACTCATTTAGAGTTGATTTTTGTGAAATATAGAAGGTTGTTTCATATTTGTTTTGTACTGTTATACACGTAGAACCAGTTTTCCCAATACAGCTTGTTGAGAAGACTTACTTTTCCCCCAGATTGATTTCAGTGTGTTTGTCAAGTATTGGTTGATTATAGATACATGTGTTTATTTCTTGGATTTCTACTTTTTTCCATTGATATTCATGTCTATTTTTGTGCCAGTACAAGGCTGTTTTGATTGTAACTGCCTTGTAGCACTACTTGAAGTCTGGTATTGTTTATGCTTCCGATTTTGTTGTTGTTATTGTTAATGATTATTTTAGCTATTGGGATCTCTGTGTTTCCATATTAATTTTAGCATTATTTTCTCTAGATCTGAGAATTATATAGGTATTTTTATTGGGATCACACTGAATCTGTAAATTGCTCTTGGGAATATGGACATTTTGGTTATGCTAATTCTACCAATCCACCAACATGGAAGATTTTCCCATGTTTTTGTGTCTTCTTCTATTTGTTTTTTTTAAATTTATTTCTTTAATGTTTTATAATTTTCTTTATAGAGATCTCTTGGCTAAATGAGTTCAAAGTGTTTATTTTTTGCTGCTATTTTGAATGGGACTGATCTTACAAATTCCTTCTCAAGGCTGTTTTCTTGAGAGATAAAGACAAGAGTTGGCAATATTTGAGAGAAAATTGATAGTATGATGTTTATATACCTGCAGGCTAGCAAGGCTTGGGGAAGCTCACTCTGTATATAACTCTAGACATCAAAGAACAAGGATACCTTAGTTTTAGACATCAAAAAGCCAGGAGGAAGGGGCATGTGTCCTTACAATGAAGGTCTTTTTCAAAATGGTCAGAAAGAGTTCTTAAATATGACATGTAAGCAAAGCCTGAACAATGATAATGATGTCCCAGTAATTATGGGACAACAGCTATCACTTGAACATAGCATGTGCTGCAGAAGCAGTTGGATCAGAGCATTTGGAGGCTTGTTACTTGTTCACTAGGGAGATAGCATTATTACAGTGATGCTTGGGTGAGTTAGTAAAGGGGAGGAATGTCTTTTGGCACAAAATGGATCCTTGAAATAGTTTCTTTTTTTAAAAATTTATTCATTAATTACATTGTATTATGTGACACAGTTTCATAGGTACTGGAATTCTCCCCAAACCCTCCCCCCATGGTGGATTCCTCCACCTTGTTGCATAACCACAGTTCAAGTTCAATTGGGATTCCCTCATTGCAAGCATATACCAAACATAGAGTTTTGTGTGATGGTTCAGAAAGAAAAACAGGACTCCATCTCATTCCAGGGCAGTAACTGCCATCTGTTACTAGAAGTAGGGTCTATAAATGAGCATCATGTTGATACAGGTGCTGGGGAGGGGGGGAAAGAAGGAAATAGTCTGGAGACACTGCTGTCGGGATCAGCACCGAGGTGGGAGGAAGCAGCTGAATTTGGGGAGGAGAAGTGGGAGGGGGAAAGGAGCAGGAGTTGCAAGGATTTTACACATCCTTCAGTGACGGGCTTTACCAAACTATCTCTGCCAACCTGGTCTGGATAGTATGGGTCCTGGACAGCAATGAGGGGAAGGGAAAACTGGAAAGAAGCTTCTGAGGCTAGACTTGCTGAGGTGTGTTTTCAGTAGGTACCTTTGTGTGGAAATATAATGAACGAGCTGAAATTCCCAGTTCTCTTTGTTTTACAATATTTCAAGTTCCTGATTCCCAGGTATTGGTAAGAAAAAAATTCAGATGACAAGGAACTACAAACCTCATATTTTCTTAGGAAAGGATATCTCTGCTGGATTCTACCTTCTTAGTGAGTAGTGTGAGCTCCCCTCATTCAGCCCTTCCAATGCACAGCAGGAAATTGCATTTCCCCCTTATTTCCATGGGATAAAGAGCGAAGAATACTCAGACAAGCCATATTTGTTGAAGATTTCCTGTTACCTAGGCATTTGCAAACAGTGCCAAGAGGAAGCTACTTATATAGGTCCCATTTTATAGATGAGGACAATGAAGGTCACTTTCCCATGCTTGTTTCCTTCATAATGTAGACCACAATCTCTGTTCATCTGTTTATTTGTAAACTTGTCTGTATTCCCCCATAGAATATGCAATCTACGATAGAGGACATTTCTCTGTTCTGTTCAATGCTGTATATGAGCAATTTTCAAGAAGTTCATGGAAAATGTGTATTATGAAAAAAATTATGGATTTCAAAGTTTTTTTATTAAATTTATTCATTAATTACATTGTGTTGTAATTACATAGAATCTGGGATTCTCCCCCCCACCCTCCCCCCATGGTGGATTCCTCCACCCCGCTGCATAACCATAGTTCAAGTTTAGTTGAAATTCCCTCCCTGCAAGAATTTGCCAAGCATAGAGTCCAACATCCCATAGTCCAGACAAGTCCAACTACTTATTGGGAAGACCCTCTCTGGTCTGAGGGCAGAGTCAGCAGAGTATCTTCCCGGTCAAATAAAAGCACTAATATACCATCTGCAACAATTAACATCATTATGGATTTAATTGACATGATATTGAGCAGTCAACATGTTAAAAATAAATGCGATTTCTTAACCACTTTCTGTGACCCCCCCATTCACAGTTCAATTTTAGTTTATATACTACAAATGACATAATATCCATAACATAACATGATATGCTTAACATCATATCATATTAAATTAAGGCAAACATGTGGTATCTAACCTTTTGGGATTGGTTCATTTCCCTTAGCATTATGGTTTCCAGTTTGGCCCATTTGGCCACAAAGAACTGCATTTTGTTTTTTTTTTTTAATAGCTGAGTAGTATTCCATGGAGTAGATGAACCATAGCTTTCTTATCCAATCCTCTGCTGATGGGCATTTTGGCTGTTTCCATGTTTTTGCAATTACTGATTGTGCTGCTATGAGCATAGGAGTGCATGTTGGTTTCTCATAAAACAATTGTTCTGGATATATTCCTAGGAGTGCTATTGCTGGATCATACGGTATGTTGATTTTGAGTTGTTTGAATATTCTCCATACTGATTGCCATAGAGGCTGTACCAATCTGCAGCCCCACTAGCAGTGGAGTAGGGTTCCTTTTTCCCCCGCAACCTCGCCAGCAAGTGTTGTTGGTGTTTTTCATGTGGGCCACCCTTACTGGTGTTAGGTGGTACCTCATTGATGTTTTAATTTGGATTTCCCTTATTGCCAGGGAGCTTGAGCATTTTTTCATATGTTTATTTGCCATTTGGGTTTGTTCTTTTGTGAAATGTCTACCCATTTCCCGTGCCCATTTCTTGAGTGGCTTGTTTATTTTGGTGTTTTAGCTGTTTTGTAATTCTTTGTATACTCTGGAGATTAGCCCTCTATCACCTATGTCGTGCGCGAAGATCTTCTCCCATTCTGTGGGTTGCTTTTTTGCTTTGTTGATGGTTTCCTTTGCTGTGCAGAACCTTCTTAGTTTGATGAGGTCCCATTTGTTTATTTTGGTCTCAATTTCTACTGCTTTTGGAGTCTTTTTTAGGAAGTGAGGGCCTACCCCTAAGTGTTGCAGTGTGTTTCCAACATTTTCTTCCAAAAGTTTGAAGGTTTCTGGATGCAGGTTTAGATCTTTTATCCATTTAGATTTGATCTTAATATATGGTGAGAGATGTGGGTCTTTTTGTTTCTACAGGCTATCAACCAGTTGTCCCAACAGCATTTATTGAAGAGACCTTCCCATTTGCCTGGATTATCGTTTGTCCCTTTATCAAAGATTATTTGACTGTATCTGTGTGGGTTCCCTTCTGATGTTTCTATTCTGCTCCATTGATCTTCCTCTGGATTTCAAAGTTTTTTTGCACAAAAATAAACTTACCTTTACTTTATCCTGTGACCTTTTTGAAGAGCTCTAATATTTCTAGTGCCTAAAACTGTGTGTGACACAGCATAGATACTGAGGTTGTACTTTCCAACAAGTTTGGGATTTCATTTTACCCTCCCAACAAACTAGTAACTTAAATCTTTAAGAATATTTATTTTATTTGGAAGGCAGAGTTATAGAGAGAAGGGGGAAGGAGATCTTTCATTCACTCGTTCACTACTGAAATAGCTACAATGGCCATTGCTTGGTCCAGGCTGAAGTCAGAAATCAGGAACTCCATCAGCATCTCCACATAGGTAACAGGGACCAAAGCACTTGGGCTATCATCTGCTGCTTTCCTAGGCTCATTAGCAGGCATCTGGTCCAGAAGTAGAGCATTGGGACTCAAAGTGGTCACTCATATGGGATGCTTGTGTTGGGGGAGGCAGCTTAACTTGCTGTGCCACAATGCTAACCCCAATAGCTTGGTTTATTACTGTTTTGTGGTTGCTGGAATAAAATCTAAGACTCCTGGATCACAATCAACAACTATATTACTCACATCACAGCATGTGTTATGAGTATCAGCATATTTGCATCAGTTCTCCTTATCCCCAAGTCCCACAGGAACAACACAGAAGGACACAGATAACTTCTTTATATGTAGTCAGTTTATACCACAGCTGAGGAAATATACTAAGCTTGGGAAATCCAAAATTTTATAATAAGTAGTAAGCATGACCACTTGTCCCAGAGCTTGCTGCAAATTTAACCATGAGAAATATTCTTGATAAAAACTGGTCAGGACCTTGTTTTGTTGACATCAGAGCAAGAAGGGTAGGAGCACAAGGGACCTATGGAGAACTGTCTTCCCATGTTCACTTTTTGTTAATATAACCATGCTACCTAAGCAGGGTGCTTATGTAGGAAGTAGGTTTATTTCAGCGTACGGGTTTAGAGCTTTACAGTCCCGTCAGGTGGACACCCTTGGTTTGGCTGTCTAGGGAGGCCAGAGAATGGCAATGGCACGACACATGTAAAGGGAGGATCACATGGTGATCACATGATGAGCCAAGGAGAAAAGAGCACTTGGGTCCAAGTTAGGATTTTGTAACAAACATTCATGCAAAAAGGGCATGCCCCCAATGACCTAAGAACCTTCTGTTAGGCCCATCTTCTCAGCACCATTATTTGGTTGAGTTTCTTCCCTATTGGCACCATTAATTTGTGACTTTTGGGATTAAGTGTCAACATGAGTTTGGGAGCCATATTCTCCTCAAACCACAGCATCCCTGATTTACACCCTTCTCAATTCCTTCATGCAGAAAATGGGGATGCCAGCATCTGACTGACACAATAGATATAAATATTGAATGAGTTATGGGCTCAAGGGTCAGTTTTTCACTGACATCTTTCTGGACATTTAAAATTGAAACTCTGGGCCTGGTGCAGTAGCCTAGTGGCTAAAGTCCTCACCTGGATATGCTGGGATTTCATAGATGCCAATTTGTGTCCTGACTGCTCCACTTCCCATCCAGCCCCCTGCTTGTGGCCTGGGAAAGCAGTCGAGGACGGCCCAAAGCCTTGGGTTCCTGCACCTTCGTGGGAGACTCACTTGGGGAGTGAATCATTGGATGGAAGATCTTCCTCTCTGTCTCTCCTCCTCTCTGTATATCTGACTTTGCAATAAAAATAAATAAATCTTAAAAAAAGAGCAGAGACTAACGTAATTCAAAGCCAAATGAATGCCTTCTTCTTGAAGTTATTTCGTGTAATTCTCTGCCACACAGTCACTTGTCCCTTCTTCCTAATTTGAGAACCTCACACTGGGGGAGAGTTCAGCCCCTTTTCTTGGGTTAGGCACCAAATGGCATAAATACTTCACTGAAAGACATGTGCACTTTGTCCTCATCTGAGATCACCGTGAAGGACTTTTGAACTCAGCAAACAACTCCAGGAAGTAAAAGAGGATCAAAGAACACAAGAGAATCATGATTTCAGCTTTTCAAAAAGCTCACTCTGGTTGTGCTGTGAAGAAAAGTGAGAAAGTTTGCTTGCCCAAGGGTATCACACAGAGGAAGTGCTGTTAACCCTACGAAGTCCACACAATCCTTTGCGCCCATGGTAGGACACGTGGAGATATCTGGAGGAAGAGTATTCTTTGCAAAGGGAATATTCATGGCAAAGAGTCACGAGTGTGCTTGGTGTGTTTTATATAGACAAGGAGCCTAAAGTGGCTAGAGAGAAGTGAGGGGAGAGAAGTAGAAGATGAGTTTGAAGGATCCATGGTGATGATGTTGGCAGTAGGCATGTTTCTTAGGGCCTTGTAAGCCATTGTAAAAACTGGATCTGTACTTTGAGTGAAATGAGAAGGCATTGAATGAACTTGAGCAGAGGGGTGGTGTGATCTGACTCAGAAAGGATCACTGTAGCTACTGTGAGGAGAGTAGACCAGAGGGCCTTGAATGGAAAGGCAGGCTATGCTGAGGGTTGGGAGAGCATTCTGATATGGGCGTTCTCGCTCACTTTTATCCTCTCTGTTTTTTGGGACTGAGAGACTGTTGTGACTTTGGGTCACAAATGTGAAAGTGTGCCTAATATTTGCAGCTGTGGCTTTCTTGAATCAAGGCCAAAGGAACACATCATGATAATTTGAACTAATTCCTCTTATGCCTCTTATTCCACCCTGGATCTTCTTCTAGTTTATTCCTTGAGAATTGTTAGACTTTTTTTCTTGTTGTTTCTGTAGTATCATAGATGTCTTATCCTGTTTTACTCCCTGCTTTTGACAGAGATACAGGCTTATGCATTGATGTGAGTGGAGATTTTAACCACAGTGGCCATCTGCAAAATAGTAGTGGGAGGCAGAGATGCCTATGGTGTAAAATTGTCCTGGATAAATCCAATACTGTAAATGTGGACTTAGACTCCTTAGGGAATGGAAGTTTATGCAACATAACGTGTTAATGAATAGAAGTAAAACCCACTCCTCACCCCCATTTTCCCCTTTTCTTTGCATTAACACTTGTTTCTGAGTATGAAAATGATAGTTTTTTTAAAGTAAAAAGGCAACCCACAGAATGGGAGAAGATCTTTGCACACGACATAGGTGATAGAGGGCTGATCTCCAGAATATACAAAGAGCTACAAAACAACCAAAATGTCAAAACAAACAAGCCACTCAAGAAATGGGCACGGGAAATGGGCAAACACTTCACAAAGGAACAAACCCAAATGGCAAATAAACATATGAAAAAATGCTCAAGCTCCCTGGCAATAAGGGAAATCCAAATTAAAACATCAATGAGGTACCACCTAACACCAGTAAGACTGGCCCACGTGAATAAAAGCACCAACAACACTTGTTGGCGAGGTTGCGGGGAAAAGGGATCCCTACTCCACTGCTGGTGGGGCTGCAGGCTGGTACAGCCTCTATGGCAATCAGTATGGAGAATATTCAAACAACTCAAATTCAACATACCGTATGATCCAGCAATAGCACTCCTAGGAATATATCCAGAACACTTGTTTTATGAGAAACCAACATGCACTCCTATGCTCATAGCAGCACAATCAGTAATTGCAAAAACATGGAAGCAACCAAAATGCCCATCAACAGAGGATTGGATAAGAAAGCTATGGTTCATCTACTCCATGGAATACTACTCAGCTATTAAAAAAAACAAAATGCAGTTCTTTGTGGCCAAATGGGCCAAACTGGAAACCATAATGCTAAGGGAAATGAGCCAATCCCAAAAGGTTAAATACCACATGTTTGCCTTAATTTAAGATGATATGATCTTATGTATAACATGTTATGTTTTGGATGTTATATGTTGTGTATAAACTAAATTGAAGTATAGGTGAGGTGGTCACAGAAGGTGGCTGGGAACTCGCATTTACTTTTAACATGTTGGTTACTCATTACTATGTCAATTAATTCCATAATGATGTAAATTTTTGCTGATGGTATGATGGAGCTTTCAATTGACTGGGATAATACTCTGCTAGCTCTGTCTTCAGACCAGAGAGGGTATACCTAAGAAGCCGTTGAACTTGACTGGACAATAAGATGCTGGACTCTATGTTTGGTGTATGCTTGCAATGGGGGAATCTCAACTGAACTTGAGCTGTGGTTATGCAACAAGGTGGAGGAATCCACCATGGTGGGAGGGTTTGGGGAGGGGTGGGAGAACCCAAGTATCTATGTAACTGTGTCACATAATACAATGTAATTAATGAAGTTAAATAATAATAAAAAAAAAAAGCCAAAAAAAAAAAAGAAAATGATAGTTTTTAGCATGTGATTACAGTGTATCAGGCACTGTGCTAAGAACTTTACAGATATGATGTTACTCATTCCCTATAATAATTTATTCACATTTTTAAAGTCCAGCAAATTAGTGGCTAAACCAGTTTGTCTGCTACTGAGGTTTATAGCCTCAGTGCATCATGCTAAAAATTGTTTAAGTGAGACACTTTTAATAAGTAGATAGGAAAAAGTCATTGTTCTAAGTGAATGAGTTCTGTAGTCATAAAATTTCCAAAAATGTTTACTTTTTTCCAATAAGAATAAAAGTCTCCATGCCATTTGGTTTAGCCTACTTAAAAAATTTGCATGGTATGTCGCATAATGGCAATCTCAGAGATCTTGTGTGAATTACTAAAATTTTAATTACCTGGATAGTTTATGTCTGTCTCTCCAGCTCCTGTCTCCATTATCCATTCTGTGATGTAACTGGGAAGGCTGACAAGTGGAGATGCCATCAAAGGCCTCCCTTTCCTTGGTCAGGATAATGAAAAGCATTTGTTACTAGTCTAGGGGCATTCTTCATATTTGTATATAGCAAACTTATTAATCCTTATCTTTCTTACCAAGATATCCATTTTGACAGTGCCATCTATTTCCTCGTAAGACCCTAACAGATACAGGCTTTTAAAAAAGCCTGCTGCTGTTGCTGCTGCTGCTGCTGCTGTTTCTTCTTCTTCTTCTTCTTCTTCTTCTTATTATTATTATTATTTTGCAAGACAGTGTGACAGAGTGGGGGAATAGAGGGGGGAGAGAGAGAGATGTTGAGAGAGATCTCCCATCTTCTGGTTTACTCTTCAAATAACTGTGATAGCTAGGTCTCCCCAAACAGAAATAGGGAACCAGGAACTCCATCCTGGTCTCTTGCATGTGGATGGAAGGGGCCCAAGTACTTGGACCATCATCTACTACTTTCCCATGCACATGAATAAAAAGCTGAATTTTGATATGGAATGCTGGCTTTGCAAATGGTAGCCTAACTCACCGCACTGCAGTGTCTGCTCTTTTAGCAATGTCTGTCTACAAGATTTTATTTCTGGGATATGAAGGCAACCTGGCTGTGATATCTGTAACCCCATAGTCCTACTAATAGCCACAGTTGATTCTGCTGATCTGGGTGGCTAGGTGGGTGGCCCCTTCCTCCCTCACTATTCCATGTGCGTCCTTCCCAAAGCTAGATCTTCAGTCAAAGAGGATGACCTTCCCCACTAGAGGAGGACTGGTCTTTGGTCAAGGACATACCAGTAGCAGTGCTCCCCTGCTAGAACCTCCAAATAAGCTGTGAAGCTTTTAATTATCTCCACAACTTTATTTCCCCTATAATTCTATAACATTGATCTCAAGGAGGTATGACCAGAGTAGCTAATTTGTATGTGTAAACTTCAATGATTTGTTGGGTAGTATCACAGTGGACAAAAGAAAATCATGAACCTGGCCATCCTGTGATGTGAACATCAGGATGGATACAAATAGGTCATTAATTACATTAATTAATGGCATTAATGGGCAAAGTACAGGAGCAGATAACTGGGTGATAGTGACCTGTTTGGCCATTTTGCTTCCCTAGTTATATCCTTGGACTAGCTATTGGGTCTTGGGTAGAGAGTTAAGGCAACAGACTCCTGTGGACTTGATTTAAAGTCAATAGTTTGTCTTAGGAGTAAGGTAGAAACATATGATTAAGGCAAGGAACTTAAGAAAGAAATGTAGATCAAGAATAACAAAGTGTGATCCATGAGCATTTGAGTTGTATAACCTTAGCTTCCTGCTGTTCTCCTTTTAGTATCTCATCAGCAGATGGGCAAATAGCTGGGATACTATAAATATTTGAGTAAATGAATGAAAATGGTAAGATGAATGAACACACTCTTTTATTATAAACATTTATTTATTTTTCCAATGGTACAGATTTACATGCATAGGAGATCATCCTACTCCTCCTTCCCCTCTCCTCCTCCTTTTGTCTCCCTCATATTTGTCCCCAAGTTACTACAATGGCATAGTCATTCATTTCGCCATTATAATTAACTTTCTGACATGTAAGTATATTATGACATGGCAAGTATGGGAAAAGGATGAAAATAATGTAAAATAAGTGTATAATTAAAAATACAGAGCAGAAAACTAATCTTGTAACTGTTACTAATGGACTATACTACTGTGGTAATTTGGTGAATAATAGTGGGGGTGGGGAATGAGAGGAAGGAAGGGTAGCTGGAGGGAAGAACTCCTATACCTACAAAACTATAAAAAATTAATGAAACATATAAAAACAGTATTGGGAATCTTAGTATTATTTGGAAGAAATAATGCATTCTGTATACATCCCTTATTTGCCAGTATGCTAATTTCCCTTATAGAGTTTATACTTCTTTTTGCTGTATATGTGTTCTGTGTATTACTTGTCATGTATCAGAGAGAACAAATGAACATAAATTTAATGCATAATGAAGTTAGAAGGTTACTCTAGAGAGAATCCTAACCCAGGTTTCAAGGTCAGTGTTTTGGAATGAGCGTGGTAATGTGCTTTCCTTTGCTAAAACGATCCCAGCTGTGGATTGCACATCATATTTAGCGTTACGTTATGTTACCAGAGCCAATGACAAGAAACTGTGGTCAATTTCCCCAAAATTAATTTTAAACAAAGAAGATTGAGCAAATGTGGGTCTGATTTGATAAAAGTCGTCTTACGACTTAAATAGTTGTTTGAAAATGCAGAATATTCTTTATTTTTTTTCTAACCGAATAAAGTGCCTATTGGATTTCTGCTGCGCTCTGAATGTTTGTGTTCTCCAAAATCACGTTTTGAAATCTCTCAAGGTTAACATGTGAAGGCTTGGCCCTTGAAAGTAATTATTCATGAGGGCTGAGACCTTATTAATGGGATTAGTGCCTTTATAAAAGAGACCCTGGAAAGCTTGCGTGCCTCTTCCACCATGTAAGGACATGACAGAAGACGCCTTTTATCAAGTAGAGGCTGAGCCTTCACCAGAGAGCCTTGACCTCAGACTCTACAGCCTCTGGAATTGTGAGAAATACATTTTTGTTATAAGATATTCAGATTATTTGTTTTTTATAGCTACCTGAATGGATTAAGGCAGTCTGTGGAATGTTCTTTCTAGGTTTTCTTTAAGAACATGGGCTCACATGGAAGACATAGTAACAATTAGTGATTTATAGTTCTGCTGGTATTTCTGCATCAAGGCTAATTGTTTTTTTTAAGAGTGCGGTGTACAAGTAAAATGATTTGGGGTTGTAAAATGAGTGAGCATGTGATTAGAGGGTCCTTGATTTGTCATTTGTCTTTAGACAGGCTTAATGGAGAATTCCACTGGCAGTGATAGGTGGGGAGGGAGGCACGTAAAGTCACACTCTGTGCTTTAAATTAAGAAGGAAGACTGGGCCCGGCGGCGTGGCCTAGCAGCTAAAGTCCTCGCCTTCAACGCCCCGGGATCCCACATGGGCACCGGTTCTAATCTTGGCAGCTCCACTTGCCATCCAGCTCCCTGCTTGTGGCCTGGGAAAGCAGTCGAGGATGGCCCAGTGCATTGGGACACTGCACCCGCGTGGGAGACCCGGAAGAGGTTCCTGGTTCCTGGCATCGGATTGGCGCGCATCGGCCCGTTGCGGCTCACTTGGGGAGTGAAACATCGGATGGAAGATCTTCTTCTCTGTCTCTCCTCCTCTCGTATATCTGACTTTCTAATAAAAATAAAAATCTTTAAAAAAAAAAGAAGGAAGATTACAGTACTGGCAGGTGGGTATTTTTGATATATATCAGATAATTCAGCTAGGAAGTCTTTTCAAAGATATCACTGTTTCTACTCCAACTTCCATGTTGATCAGAGTCAAATGGGAATCAGCAATATAAACTGTTGCAGTTGGACCAAACTTTACTTTTTCAGTGGGCTGAAACAAGGGGTAAGATTGAATTCTAAGAAGCATGAACAACAGTTTGGAAGAAATAGAGTCAGTGAGGTTTAATGAATCAACTGATGATAATAGATTATGGTGTTTGAAAGGAAACTTCCTTCTTTTTACCTAACTAGGTGACTTTTTAACACCAGATTTGGTAGCTGGAACTGGTGGGAGGGAAAGCACATTCACAGCCTTGCTGAGCATCAGCTGACAAAAAGTGACATTCTTTTTTTCACACAATTTTAATGTAATCCTCACTAGCATCAGCGAAAATTGCTTTTTTGTGTCTGCAGGGAAGCAAAGAGTCATTGACTCTCTTGACATCTTCATCCCTGACAACCTCAGTTAAAATGGGAAATTGTTACAGCAGGAAGATTAGCTTCAAAGATTCTGATGGGGCAATGGGTTCAAATCAACCTTGATTAATCCATCTTCTTTGAAAATTGATAGTGTAAAATGGTCAAGGTCAGAAGGCGGCACTTTAGTCCCTGGATCCTGTTCACAGAGTGGTTGTTCTGTCTCATTCATGTAAAATACTAAAGGAGCCATAATGGTGGTGGAGAGAAGTGATTCAGAAAAGAAAAAGAAAGGTAACAGAAAGGAGAGAGAGGATTTTAGCAAGTAGGGAGAAACGTCAGGATGGGGATACAGGAAAAAGGTGAAGACTGAACAAAGAAATGAGAGGTGAGAGGGAGGAGGGGCGTAATTTAGGCTGTCAGGGTGTTGTCAACCACAGCAACATGCCGGAAGAAAGTGCTGGAGAGCTGAAGGATAGACCCTAGATTTGGAGGTAGGAAAAATTGTGTAAAATCCAGCTTCTCATGGGGTGTGCTAACAATTCAAACACTAAGTTCAAACAGGTTTAAAAATTCTTATTTATTCAATAATTTTTGAAAGGCAGACACACATTTGTACCCATGCGCATTTGTGCATGTGTACACATACACACACACACACACACACACACACACACGCAGACCTTTCATCCTCTAATTCACTCCCTAAATGCCCAAAAAAACCAGATCTCCTATGGAGGTGCAGGGACAAGTACTAGAGGCATCACCTGCTGCCTGCCAGGGTGCACATTAGCAGGAAGCTGGGTTGGAAATGGAGTCAGGACTTGAACCCAAGCACTCTGATGTGGGATGCATCTTTCCCAAGTTGTGTCTCAACTGCTGTGCCAAATGGCTGTATCAGGAGCCTGTTTAGTCTTCTGGAATCTATAAGGCATTTCTGTTTGTGGAAAGTTTGACAGGAGTGCAGTTTTGGGGAAGCAATACAGAGATACTGACAATGCACACTTCAGTGCCAGTTGTGCTGTAATGGGTCCAAGTCTAGCCCCAAGATTAGTATTATTAAGCATTGCGGCCTAGGCAAAATAGAAGCTTCAGGACCTAGAATGAGGTCTGGGCAGATATGTTGAGGCCAGTGGGCTCTGAAGTCCATGCTATTTTGGAGGGCTTTCCTGTTAATGGGGCTGCAGGGCTGCCGTCTGCACCTCTGCACCTCTGCTAAGCGAAGAGTCCAGCACTGAGTGATTTCCAATACTCTGGCAGCTGTAGGGCCAGGTCGAAACAGTGCCAGACCCTGCTTTCTCTCTAATCTACTGTGAGTCAGAGGTATAACTTTCAGACCTTCCCTGATTATCATGCTACATGGCTTAGCTTAGGACAGGGAGAAGACACACTTGAAGTGTTGTGAATCTAAGAAAAGGCAAGGAGTAGGGGTGAAGGGGAACATCTGGATAAAGGAAAGAAAGCATGGTGTAAGAAAAGTCACAGCTTTTAGATTTGGGAGATTAGAGAAAAGGAAAGATGGCAAAATAAAGAAAGGGCAAAGCCTACCCATTCTTCACCTTCCCAACTTAGAGCTTATTATCAATTCTACCAAAATATTCCCCATCTATGGATGACTTATGGACAGAATGCTTTTGTTGATTTTTTTGTAACTTGGTCTTACTCACTTCTTTTTCCTCAGTCGTGCTATATTGTACTCTCTAGCTGGAATTATTCCCCAGATCATAACTATTGTGCAGGTACCCTCCCAGGGGTTATTATCTAGGATTCTCTTCTGGATTGTGGCAATGGTGATAACAGTACTGGAGTGTTGAAGACATCAAATGAATGGTTTCTGGACCCTCATTCTTTATTATACACGAATCAGCTTCAACATCCTCTGAAAAAGTGGGCTGCCAACTCAGCCAAGCCCTGCTTGTACACAGCTGGTTTCCCAGCTGCTTTGCTAATCAAGATCCTTTTCAAACATTCAGCTGCTCAGCTACCCTCCAAGGTGATGAGGTATGGCTGGCCTCCTTTGCCAGATGTGCTGTTTTTTTTTTTTTTTTTTTTTTTTTTTGCAAAGTTGTAAAGCAGCCAATTTTCAGTGACTCTCTCGTCGCTGCTTCTGAAAGGACTGCATATGTGCGTGTTCTGTGCTTTATATATTGCTTTTGGCCAAGTACTTGCAGAAAGCTGTGAGGGCAAAACACCAGCAATGTTTGTTCAAGATGATTGTTATCCAGAATTTCTGATATCAAGGGAGCCAAAATTAATGCTATGAACAGGAAGAGTCTGTCATTGACCTTTGCAATTCATGAAGCTATACTTAATTCATTCCACATGTTTAGTAACCACCCCGAGCTTACTGGAATGGTTACCAAATTGTTAAGCTTTTTCCTTTTCGAAAGAACAGGTTGCTATCTTTCTGTTAGGAGTTAACCAGCATGTTTCTCGAGCTGTGTGGTACATGAAAATAGTACTGAATTGAGTAAAGAGTACTGAATTTATAAAATACCAATTTAGGGAAACTGGATTCAGTGGTATCATCTGTAAAATGGGAATGTTGGGTTAGAACAGTGATTCTCAAGCTTTCATGTGCATTGGGATCACATGGAGGGATTATTTTAACTCTGATTATTCGGCCCTGCCCATAGAGTTTCTGCGGGTGAAGTCTGGGAATTTCCATTTCTATAAAATCCTAGATGATACTGATGGTGATGAAGACCACCACACTTTGCAAGCCACTGGGCTAGATGATCTCACCAAGGCCTTTTTTGAAATGATGAGACTTTGAAAGTATGTAGAACAAAGAACATGTAATAGAGGAAATGGAAGGCCAGCCATGGGTCAACCCTTTAGTTTGAATTAGTGGTAGCATCCAGTGTGTGGCCCAAGGGTCACAGAAAATTAGTCCCTTTCCCAGTCTGTCTTGGAGCTGATATCTTCATCACAAGCCTATTGTTTGTTTAAGGTCTTAGAATGTGAGTCTGTTACATGAGAAGAGAAAGCATTATTCCAGCACCAGTTATTAGTTTATTGAGTCCATCCTATCGCTTAGCAGATCCTAAAGGACTGGGATACAGGACAGATAAGATCTGATTACATAATATGTGATTACATAAGAGCTACAGCAAGGCTTGCTTTTGGAAGAGCAGCCTAGGTAAGGTATCATACTGAGGTTTATGACTAGCATCAGCACAATGGTTACCTAAGGGGTTGAATAGTTATGAAAAAGGACCTTTTTAACCAGGTGATCTTTGAAGCATAGTATACTAGAATATAAGTGTTGATGGTTATTGGCAAATTAACTAACATCCCATGGTAGGTGAAATTCTAGGAGAAAACACAGAAACAATAGGGAGTGGCTAAAAGAGATACAGAGGGCGGAGACTTTACTGCCCTGTCTGACAGTTCAATGGGCCCTAGGATTTCCTTTCTCCCCTCCCCAATTTCCTTCCTTCCCACTGAGTTTCCCTATATTATTACTATAGTTATTCATATACAGTCATATATCCATCATTGCAGGCGTGGACAGTGGCAGAGAGTCCCACATCCCATTGTCAAGATATAGTAAAAAGTTTCTTTGAGAGTCCATCTTTGATCTGGAAGTAGAGATGCATACTGCATTGTATCCTCACATCTGGATGTAATAGTATCCATTACACAGTTACTATAATCCCCTTAAAAGAAAAGCCATAAAACAAAATCAGCAACAGGAAGAAAAAGAAATTTACAATGCAATGAAGTTAAATAACATGCTACTGGCCTGGGAGAATCAAGATGGCAGAATAGGGTAAGGACACGTTTAAACAGACGGAGAAACATTAGCTAGTGTAGCTGGTATACAGCACCGAAGTAGGAGTCCAAACAGACCAATTTCTAGTTAGTGGTATGTCCTTAAGCTAGTTACACGGTGTTTCACAGAATCTACTTCTTCATCTGTCTGCACTACCAACTATATATATAGCTGTGGATGTTCAAGTGGCATCATTATTTGAAAGCTCATTAAATTGTACAATACTCTAATAATAGATGTAAACATGCTTATTTGAGGCCTTCCATAGTTTTGCCTGACTCTCCTTGTTGTGCCATGCTTTCTGGGATAGTGTAACAGAAATATTTAGCTTCAGACTTGCTGGTGCATTCACCCATTCAACAAACATTTATTAAGTGCCCTGGAACTGAAGTTGTAAGTATGAATTAGAAACAATCCCAGGAATACACTTGCTGGTGAAGGAGACAGACAAGTAAACAAGGTCAGTGTGATGTGTTAGCACATAATGAGAGGGATAAGCTTAAGGTGTTTCAGAGCCCTGACTCTGAACTTTAAAATGGAGATAGCAAGGGTTCTTAGACATTCCAGCTGAGCTATGAATGAAATAAAAGTAGGAGTTTACCAAGCATAATGGGGAGGGAAGGCAATACAGGCATGTATGACAGTGTGAATGAGGACACAAAAGTGGGAAACAACTTGCTAGCTTTAGGGGGAATTTCAACTAGATTGGTATAGCTGGGAGATGGAGTGATTGGAGGTAGGCGTTGCATGGGTATTGACCAGTGGAACATCCAAAAGAGTACAAAAGGGTCAAATTAAGTCAACCCTTCAAGGACTTTGCCTTGAAGATAAATCTTTGGAAGTTTTAGTTCTTGTTATGTCATTGGGATTTATTGGACTCTATTTTTCTTGTATGTGTTTTAAACATTTCTAACCTTTTTTTTAAGATTTATTTATTTTTATTACAAAGTCAGATATACAGAGAGGAGAGACAGAGAGTAAGATCTTCCATCCGATGACCCACACCCCAAGTGAGCCGCAACAGCTGGTGCTGCATAGATCCGGGAACCAGGAACCTCCTCCAGGTCTCCCACACGGGTGCAGGGTCCCAAAGCTTTGGGCTGTCCTCGACTGCTTTCCCAGGCCACAAGCAGGGAGCTGGATGGGAAGTGGAGCTGCCGGGACCAGAACCAGCACCCACATGGGATCCTGGGGCGTTCAAGGTGAGGACTTTAGCCGCTAGGCTACTGCGCCAGGCCCTTCTAACCTTTTTTTTTAAAGATTTCTTTTTTAATCTAAATAGGTTTCATCGCGTTTGGAATGGCGAGATTGGCAGCAATTCAAAACTGTTGAACTATCAAAACTGCTTGAGCAGGACCTTCGGAGCGTGTCTCACATTGGGGACCTGGGATGAGTGGGAGACTGGATGAGGCTTCTCGGTTTGTTTCTCTCTTGACCCTAGATACAGGGAAAAAAATGATGATATTAGTGTGGAAACAATGGTATTACCCACTTTCCTGTAGCCCTTGACCTTTTGTACCCTAATCAACTAAGATTATTAAAAAAAAAAGATTTACTTTTTATTTTCATTGAAAGTCAGAGATACAGAGAGGAGGAGAGACAGAGAGAAAGATCTTCCATCCAATGATTCACTCCCCAAGTGACCACAATGGCCAGTGCTGCGCCGACCCGAAGCCAGGAGCCAGGAACTTTCTCCAGGTCTCCCACATGAGTGCAGGGTCCCAAGGCTTTGGGCCATCCTCAACTGCTTTCCCAGGCCACAAGTAAGGAGCTGGATGGGAAGTGGGGCTGCTGGGATTAGAACCAGTGACTATATGGGCTCCTGGTGCATTCACATTGAAGGCTTTAGCGTCTAGACCACCACACCAGCCTGATTTCTAACCATTTTCAAGGATTGCTATTTCAGAATTTCTTTCTTAAAGGTATACAAAGGAACAAAAACAAAGTTTATTTGGTACAAAAAGCAGAAAATTCTTGGCATTCACCACAGGAGGATATTGAATCTCTTTTATAAAGTTAAGATATATTATGAGCTCTTACTGATATCTTTCTTATATCTTGAAACACTTTGTTATTTCAGCATCTGGATTATTTTGCTATTATATATCATTTATTTCCAGCTATGCTAAAAAAGACTAAAAAATAAGTGAACAGAAGACTTATGGAGTAACCTAGAAGGAATTCTGAACTAAATAATCACCATTACATTATCCTTTAATTTTTAAATTGTGTTGACTAAAATATATGGAAGTTTGAAAACACATCATTGTAGGTTTTTATAAAAAAAAAACCTTTCAGTGAGTCTAGTTGAAAATTCATAAGTTGTAATTTTTCACTAAAAAAAACAAACTTGGCAGAGGGCATTTCCAATTATTAGATAAATCGAGATGGATCTAGTGACAGCAGCAGTGTACTAATGGGTATGGTGAAATTGATAATGTAAATTAAATCTCAGCCTGGGAGATTATGAATATTGATACCCTAGATACAAATTTTTAATCTCAGGGTTCTAGGAGAAGATAATTTATTTCCATGGACAAAAATATAATATTCTTATTTAGTTAATTGTTCAACAGGTAAAAATTCGTCAGGAAACATGTTACAGGAGCCAGTATTATCCTGTTTTGTTCAAAGAATATGTGAAAGCATTACCTAGTCTTTTATCATGTTTCTACACAAAATTTGTTTAATATATAGTTCATAAGTGGACTAATGCGAAAAGCAGATGTGCATCCAAAAGTGCAGACGAGGTACAAAGGAAGGAGAGTTGAATCAATCATTCTAACTTATTTAGAAATCTAAATTAGAAAATATTTTGCAATCATAAAGCAAAGAGAATATTCATCTTCTCCAGGAAAATTATGAGTCTTTGAATTTTCAAAAGACTTGCATTTTGATATTTTATGCACAACGAGGAAATGTGAAAGTAGAGATGGTTAAAGATGCGTTTGGAATCTGTAGTTAGTATTTACAAAATGCACTTGGTCCAGGTTCTGTGTGTGACAGCCGAGGAGTAGTTATGTTCAAAGAATAGGATCCAGGCCCGGCAGCATGGCTTAGCGGCTAAAGTCCTTGCCTTCAAGGCACCAGGATCCCATATGGGTGCCAGTTCTAATCCCGGCAGTTCCACTTCCCATTCAGCTCCCTGCTTGTGGCTTGGGAAAGCAGTTGAGGATGATCCAAAGATTTGGGACCCTGCACCTGTGTGGGAGACACGGAAGAGCTCCCGGCTCCTGGCTTCAGATCAGTGCACTACTGGCCATTGTGGTCACTTGGGGAGTGAATCATTGGATGGAAGATCTTCCTCTCTGTCTGTCCTCTTCTTTGTATATCTGACTTTGCAATGAAAATAAAAAAATAAATCTAAAAAACAACAACAACAAAAGAATAGGATCCATTTTGGGTACATGTACCTTGAAAACTAGGAAAATATGGAATAACATGATTTCCTATGTCTAAATTTTTACTAAAGTATTTAAATTATTTTCATTATACCTTTCATTATACCTTTTTCATTATATCTTTATGTTTTTGACTCAAAATACGGCAGCAATCTGAATTCTTGTCTCGCAGGAAAGAAAAATTTTCATGTGGACAAAGTTTAATATCAAAGCAAGATTTATTTAGGAAAGAAAGAGCTCCTGCCTTAGTGACAGGAGGGGACTCCAAGGGAGGAAAATACGCTAGACCTTGTGCCATAGTGGCAGGAAGAAAGAAGAAGGACCCGAGGAAATGGTGTCTTTTATGCGCCATCTTGGGGAGGGAGTTTACAGGAATCACCCCAAGGGCAGAAATAATTTTTATTGCCTTGCCCCAAAACAAAAGGTGAGACTCAGTTTCCTTCCCTGACCCAGAAGCTAAACTGAGGTGGCACCATTCCTATGACAGTGACCCAGGTGGGCCAGTCTGCTTGCTAAGCGATGCGGATTGAGATGTTAATTCTAGGAAGCCCCGATCTTTTACATTGTAAAAGATAGTTTTACCAGAGGAGCACAATTAACATCTCTTTTTTTCCATTTTTTTGCTTTTTTTTTAAATTACATTGCATTATGTCACAGTTTCATAGGCTCTTGGATTCCCCCAACCCCTCCCCGTGCCCTCCCACCATGGTGGATTCCTGCACTTTGTTGCAGTATTACAGTTCAAATTAAGTCGAGATTCTTTCATTACAAGAGTATACCAAGCATAGAGTCCAGCATGTTATTGTCCAGATAAATTCAACAGTTTCTTGGGGAGACCATCTCTGGTCTGAAGGCAGAGCTGGCAGAATATCATCCTGATCAATTAGAAGCTCCAGCACAACATCAACAACAATTTACAACATGGAATAAATTGACATGGTATTGAGTAATCAATACGTTATAACAGTGCAAGTTCTTAACCACATCCTGTGACTACTGCATTGACATTTCAATTTTAGTTGGTATACAGAACCGGCTGCTATACACCTTAAAGTGGCTATAGGGTACTATTCAGCTGTCTTGTGTCTGTTTTCATTTTATTATTCAGCAGTTTGTTGTGTTGACGCATAATTTTGCTGCACTTGGTAGATTTTAGGATAATCTAAACTGGCTTATAAATCTAACAAGGCCTTTGTCAACAGTTGAGGTGTAGAATGGTTTTAGGAGGGGTGGAGCACAATTAACATCTTAAAGGTAACTTTCCCTGGGACCAGAAAAAAAAAACCGTAACTGCCTGCTATCCTTTATCCTGACTCCTCACACATTTATACTTCATTTTCTTAATTATAAAATGTCTTAAAATATGAAACTATGAAAATGATCATTGACTAGAGATGGTAATGATTATGACTTTTTCCTGTTATGTTAAAGAGTAAGCATGTTAAACCGCGGGGGCTTAACAGGTGTGGGCCCCAGGAGTCGCCGCCCGAAAGCTCCCAATAACCAGGTCAGAGGCTGCAATAGCAAGAGGAATTTTATTGACGTTCGCGGACTGGCCCCACTCCTATGACAGAGAGCCCCGATGTCCAGGGGTACAGACATTTTATACTGCGAGCTCAGCACACCTGCTGGGTTTGGTACAAATTTTATGACCTTAGTCTGGCGCCAGCTCAGGGCCCTCCAGCCTCATTTCCTCAGACTAAGGAATTTACTTATCAGGAGATAGAAACTTAGGCCTTCTTCCCATTGTCAGGCCCAGCATGGCCATTCCCCTACCCCTTATCTGATCTTGCCAAGCAGGATACAGAAGCAGAAAAAGCATTAACCCTACTTTTCTCTTTCAAGCAGACATTGACTTAACTTGCTATACTACAACATATGCCCACTTTACGAACTTTTTGAAATATCCTCATATGTGAACAAATAAAGCAAATACTCATGGAGATTTAGATGGATGCATATACATACGGTATATTTAAGTGCCTGGCTCATCTGTAGCTCAGCATGTCTTAAGTCTCCAAGGCATTAAAATTTAGGCAAAATATCGAGGATTCATCTGTATTATGTCTCAAGTGCAAGTTAAAGAAGCAATAGCTTGAAACTGTGTCACATAATACAATGTAATTAATGAATTAAAAAAAAAGAATAATAAAAAAAATTGTACCTACAAAAAAAAAAAAAAAAAAAGAAGCAATAGCTGCAGGCCACGAGTACTGGTGGTCTGATAGACTTGATTTCAAATCTATCATATATTACATAGATTTGGGAAGCTCTTTTTAATCCCTCTGGTTTGTCACAGTTCCCACAGTTGTAAAATGGGGTAAATAATTGCGTCCACCACAGGGTAGTTATAAGAATGAAAGTTTAGGTTATGTATATAAGCACATTTTAGAACGCCTGGTACACAGTAAGTTCTCAGACGGTACCTGCTGCTGCTATCCGTGTTGTGGGCAGCCTGACCCTGCACTCTCATCTGAGGGCCAGAGTGGCATGATCTTGACAGACCAGTTCTGGCAGAGTGCTGCTTTTCAGAGCTTCAGGCTCAGAATTGGGCAGGGGTGAATTTGCTTTTTCTGTGACTGCATGCATGCCCTCTGGGCTGCAGACTGCTGGCACAGGGAGTCTAGGGTGTGTGGGGACGGTTAGGGAGGGGGTGGGAACAACAACAAAATCCCCCAAAAACTTAGGACATGCCTTGGACATGCCTTGGACATGCCTTGGACATGCCTTGGACATGCCTTGGACATGCCTTGGACATGGTGAGGCATTGCTAGGGCCCGAAGGGCGGAGGCAGTTGCATTTTTCTGGCTTTAATTTTATTTCATATGGAACGCCAGATGCCTGACCAGAGGCTGACTTGCCTCCTGCGCTGCCTAATGTGTGCTGTTTGCCATCTGCCTGGTAGTTGAAAATCATTGGGGTTTTACTTAAGAAATCAAAGAAACCATTTATTTTCATTAGAAATGATTTCCCTTTACATTTTTTCTAATTGTCGTAAAAATGATAAAAAAAATTAAGTATATAACCTAGAGAGATAACAGCCACATTTCTTACTTCAGTTCCCCAGAGATAACTAGAGTTGAGTTTGGTGCATATTCCTCCAGATGTTCTGCCTATCAGCCTCCACATTTGTGGAGGCTCTTTTTTCGCATGGAATGTGGTTCCTGAGGACCACATAAAATTAGAAATTTGCGTAATTTGAAACCACTGTTGACAAAGGCAGGCCAGACTCTTTTATCAGCTGAAGTGGTGCCACCATGTGGTAATAGTGTAGACATGGCTTATGGTTCACTTGCTTTTCCTCCTTTGAAATTATGTTATTCTTGGTGATGCTTTAATTTGGGGATACTTGCATTATTTCAAGTGTTACATATAAACTAGGGGTAAGTTGTTTTTCTAATATGGTATTTCAGACTCTTAAAACTCAAATTTATTTAAAATGTGACTACAGTGTGCTTATTTCAAAAGCTGTCCACAAATTTGCTTTTAAATGTCAGTTAATGTATTTTGTACACTTTACCATGTCAGCAAATGTGTTTTTTTTACCTTTTTAATGACTGTAGAGCATTCTGATTTAGCACTGCATCCTGATTCATTTAAATAGTCCTTTGTATTTTATTTTTTAATTTAATGCTAGTTTTCTAAGAGATTTACTGAGATTTGTAGATGCAATTCTTTTTTTTTAAAGATTTATTTATTTTTATTACAAAGTCGGATATGCAGAGAGGAGGAGAGACAGAGAGGAAGATCTTCCATCCGATGATTCACTCCCCAAGTGAGCTGCAACAGCCGGTGCTGCGCAGATCCGAAGCTGGGAACCAGGAACCTCCTCCGGGTCTCCCACGTGGGTGCAGGGTCCCAAATCTTTGGGCCGTCCTCAACTGCTTTCCCAGGCCACAAGCAGGAAGCTGGATGGGAAGTGGAGCTGCCAGGATTAGAACCGGCGCCCATATGGGATCCCGGGGCGTTCAAGGCGAGGACTTTAGCCGCTAGGCTACTGCGCCGGGCCCTGTAGATGCAATTCTAAGAACATTACAGTATTCCCTCCCTCCCTCCCACCATCCTTTCTTCCCCTTTCTGTCTGAGTAGTCCTTCAAATTGATGAATATTTTTCCCCAAGGATGAAGTCTCCCTCCCCTGTCTTCATGTTGTCAGGCTTGTCTTCAGTATTTGGATCCTGTATAAATCTGTGCAGCACTGTGACAGACATGTAGCCAGTGTAAATCAAGATGCTGTCGCTGGGGACCGTCTAGGCATTGGAGACCGACATTCCTCCCTCCTTCATCCCGCTTTCTCTCTTTCCCTCTTTCTCTCTCATTCTCACTCTCTATTTCTTTTCTTTTCTTTTACTTTTTCTTTTCTTTTCTTTTCTTTCTTTCTTTCTTTTCTTTTCTTTTCTTTTCTTTTCTTTTCTTTTCTTTTCTTTCTTTTCCTTCCTTCCTTCCTTCCTTCCTTCCTTCCTTCCTTCCTTCTTTCCTCTTTCTCTCTTTCTCTTTTTTCTCTCTCTCTTTGTCTCTTTCATTTTTTTCCGTGTCTCTCTTTCCTCTTTCCTCCTTCCTTCTTTCTTTTCCCTCTTTTCTCTTCTCTTCTTCTTTTCACCTTTCTTTTTCAATTCTTTTTTCTAGGCATATTTGGCCCTGCCGCTGAAGTAAGCTGGTATAGCATTACAGGTTAAATTTAATGACAGCAGGTGCAGAAGCAGTTTGAGGTGTACACTGTTTATTAGGGACTTAACAGCCACGAAGAGGAAGGAAAGCAAGTGGGATTCAGCAGAGGAAAAGGGTGAATTGTAAAAGCAAGCCAGGCAAGGGTTGGTGGAGCTGGTGGGGAAGCTCTGAACTAAGGACTGTTCATCAGAGCTGTGCTGTTTAGTGGTAAACTGGCTTGACCTTTGTAACTTTGCTTGGATCAGTCTTGGGATGCTGGCTATCCTTGGCAAGCTGTGACTTAAGGTGCCACAGCTCTTTGCAATGGAGGCAGACCTTAAAGGAATTTATAGTTGAAGGGTTTCTACTGACTTCACTTTCTTGAAGCAGGATCTGGGCCGTGCATCTGTGTGACCACCATATCTGGTCTCCCATGTCCTCTCATGTACACAGCAGGCTCCCCTGGAGGCCTGCTATCAGGATTTGGCATGTTAAATTTGGCCTGAGTTTTTTGTGGTTTACATACATACAGGGCTTGCTGCCATGTAATGTAATGGTGGCCCAGCCAAATGGTAAACACTTCTCTACTAGAACATAGACATCGCTGGGGACTAGGTTACAGCAGGGCATTTGTAAGCATTGTGAGAATGACTGCCCATCTGTGTGTATGTGCGTGAGTATGTATATGAAATTGAAATTTTCAATAACAATTAACTTCTGTATTCACTTATTGTATCCACTTTGAGATAGACATCTATGCCTTGTACTTGGAATGCAAGGCCATTTATGACATGGTTCATACCCTCCAGGAGTTTAAAGTATTATTACAGAGACAAATGCATAAATTAGCAATTTCTTTTTTTTTAATTAGCAATTTCTATAAATAACTCTGCCCATTATGATATAAGGCAGCAGATGGTATTTTGGAAGCAAAGAGAAGGAAGAACTTGATTAGATAGACTTGTTTCTATCACTATCCCTCCCAGTTTGTTTCCTCTGCAAGCTAGATGGATCTGTTGGTCTTCAGATCTTGCTTTGAAACAAGATGCCATGAAACTGCGCTATTGAGCTTCATTCCCAGCAGGCTACAGTCAGACTCGCTGAATCAAAATCCTTGGAGATGTGGCCTAGGTCACAACATGTGTACAGGTTCCCAAGATGATTTTGATGAACAGCAGAAATAACTCACCACTAGGTGGCACTAGTTGCTTTTATTGTTTTCTTAGTCATTCTTGTATGCATTTTATTTCTCTAGTCACATAGTTGGCTCCTGAAGTACTATATTTTCTAATTCTTTGGGCTCTGGACACTTGGTAGGGTCTTAGTTTGCAGTGTCTGAATTACATATAAGCAATTTTGGAAATCTGTAAAGCCAGATGTGTGTGTGTGTGTGTGTGGTGGTGGTAGCAATGTATACACCAGAAAGAAAAATCACCTGTAGCAATAAGTCTACCTTTTGTTGTGTATAAAATCTCAAGGTTTCTTTGCCATGTATTTGGAAATTCAAAATAAATTTCATGACTAAAATCTAATCAAAGCAATTACAAGAATATACTTTTTTAAAAAAAGGCTAAATATTATATGAGTTCATTTTTAAAATATTTTATTTTATTTTTTATTGGAAAGTCAGATATATGGAGAGGAGGAGAGATAGAGAAGATCTTACGTCTGTTGATTCACTCCCCAAGCAGCTGCAACAGCTGGAACTGAGCCGAACCTAAAGCCAGGAGCCAGGAGCTTCTTATGGGTCTCCCATGTAGGTACAGGGTCCCAAGGCTTTGGGTCATCCTCGACTGCTCTCCCAGGCCACAAGCAGGGAGCTGGATGGGAAGTGGAGCTGCCGGGACTAGAACCGGCGCCCATATGGGATCCCAGTGTGTTCAAGGCGAGGACTTTAACCACTAGGCTGTCGTGCCATGCATTACAAGAATATACTTTTCCAAATTTTACATTTGGGTCTATTTCTCACCTCTGTAAGATGCCACATCTATAATAAAATATCAGTGATTCAGTAAAAATAATTGAAGAATAAAATTTTCTGAGTAGTATCAAGCTGGTCATATATCCCTATAACTGTGACAATAATGGCTGTTAAAATTGATTTTCAAATTAGAATCCTAAAAGCTTAAAGTGACAAAATAGAATTTCGAATATTTCTCTTCTCTCTTCTCAGAGAAGGCTTAAATTAAAAAAAAAATGCTTGCCAAATAGGACAAAATTAATGACATGGATTCCTCAGCTTTTAAGGTCTATACGTATAAGTCAAGTAGTCTCAAGTTTTTCTTGGAAATGTCTTGTTTTTATTTTTCTTAGACTTTTTAGATATATTGTATTTTGAAAAGCTGACATCTTGCATCTACATGCAAGCAAAAGTTTCATTTTGTAAGAAATGGTTAAGAATTTTTGTCTGTAGCCACTTGAAAGTGTGTCAGAGGGTTTTTAAGTTGGTTTGCTGGAAGTTGGTGTCTTACTTTTTGGTTACAATAAAAATTAGATTCAGGACTGGCGCGGTAGCCCAGTGGCTGAAGTCCTCGCCTAGCATGCTTGGAATCCCATATGGGCACTGGCTCTAATCCCGGCTGCTCCACTTTGTGGCCTGGGAAGGCAGTAGAAGATGGCTCAAAGCTTCTGTAAATATGACTTTCCAATAAAACTAAATGAATCCTTTTAAAAAAAGTTAGGTCCAAGAATGCACCATACCTGGAAGCTTGGGTATGTATGAAATTCTAAACTTTATGGCTCATTCTAGCTTTTACGAGCATGTTACAATTACAGTTTTTAAAGTGACTTTCTAAAGCTTTCTTTTTTTCTTTTGTGTGGAGCTAGGCAACTTTTAGGTGAAGAACTTCACTCCTTTCTGCTTTCTCCATAGCAGGATTTATTAACTCTGGCAACTTCTTTAAAAAAAAAAAAAAAGATGCTACTTCAGGGAACTTATTATTACAAATTTTGTTCATTATGTGTTTGGTAGAAAACTGTATGGGAGAAAAGACAGTAACTACCAGTGCTTAATTTGGTCCTTCATGAGTCCTTGCCTCCCTGGTTGAGATGACTAGATTCTCTTCTTTCTGAGTAGAGCCCCAGGCAGATCTCGTTTCCTTGCTCTGCTTGCTCCTAGATGGGCTGTATACAAGTTCTTGTCATGAGTTGTGAACTGAAGTAATGAGTGTCACTTCTAGGCCTGGCACATCAAAATGTCTCTTGTGACCTCCCATGCACACTCTTTTCCTTTGTTTTCCTGCTGGATGAAGAAATCTAGTTGAGGACTCAGGGGCTTTAAAGATTTAGAACTACAAAGAGAAAAGAACCTGGGCATCTGAATGATTGCACAAAGCGGAATGCTACTCCCTGCTCCTTCCACAGTGCGTGTTAGACTGTGACACAGATGAGAAAAATGCATTAAAGCATTTTATGTTAAGCTACTGAGATTTCATTTAGTCAGTATACTTTTCCCAACAATCTTCAAGCTCAGTTCTTCGTGGTCAGTGCTGATCATCTGAGCTTTCAAAGAGCAGTCACCAGCCAGTAGGGAACAAGAATGTGGACATTCACAATCTTCCCTTCAATGAAGAACCCCGAGTGGAAGCAAATACACTGGATGTGAATTTCAGCTCATCTTATTTATATAGTAGAACTGTATGTTACTTTTTTCCATATATCTGTTTTCAGCTTCCATTTGACCTAATAGCAGAAACTTGAGTTTACTCTTTTTTTAAGCTATCTTAGTCAATTCAGGGATTCCTTGGTGAATTGAAAGTACCAAACTCCTTCCCTACAGGTGCAGATGGAAACTGTATTTGAGATGTTTCCTTCTTTCATTGTGGCACGCATTTGCTGTTGAGCCCTTGTTGTGATCACTAGGTTTCCTCAAATTCAACTCTCCTTCAACTGTTTTCTTGTTCCTCTGTGGGAGACATCCAACTTCCCTTCTCACCTTCTGGGAAAGTTCCATGAGGATATCTCAGGTTCATTTGCACAGCTACAACAACCAACCATCTGTGTCTTCCTTTTGCATATTGGTGAAGGATAACTCTGCTTCCTTGGGTTCAACTCAAGAAGTTAGGCAAGGTTCAGTTTACTTTTGAAATCCAAAATCCATCTGTAGGGCTCTATATTTATCCTCAAGAATTTGATGCAGGCCAGTACGGCACAGGAATTCCCATTAGCATATACAAAAATGTGTGTGTGTGTGTGCATGTGCGTGTGTGTATCTGACTTGGTTTATCCTCTCTCTAGCCCAAGCAGAGAGTACGGTTCCCATCATCTAGTGTGTGTAGGAGGAGTGAACCACTTGATTCCATAATTAGTATCCATAACTCATAAGGATGTTAAAATGTTAGTGTCATCCTGTTTCCACAAAGAAATAATCTGTCATCTGTTAGCATGAGAGAATCAGTCTTGGAGTCTGGATTGTGGTACAGCAGACTAAACTGGTGTTTGTCATATTGGCATCCCATATTAGAGTGCTGATTTGAGACCTGGCTCTTTTGCTTTTGATCCTGCTTCCTGCTAATGCTCCTGTGAAGGCAGTGAACGGTGTCCAAGTGTTTGTGCTTTTGCCCCGATGTGGAGGATCAGGATGGAATTCCTGGTTCTTAGCTTCAACTTGGCCCAGGTCTAGCTGTTGTGACCATTTGGAAAATGAAACCAGGGATGGTAGATGGATCTCTGTCTCACTGTAACACACACACACACACACACACACACACACACACACACACACACTTGTGGCTCCTCTCCTCCATCTCTGGCATTCAGTTAGGTACCCAGTGCTTTTGCTCCTACTGTTTTTATATCTTTTCGATCTGTCATTTTGATTTACAATGTATCCTCCATACATTGACTTAGGTACAATCTTTGTTTCTCATGCGTTTCATTAAAGTTCTTTTTAAAATAATTAAAAAAATTTTTTTATTGGAAAGGCAGACTTGCAGAGAGAAGGAGAGACGGAAAGATCTTCCATCCTCTGGTTCACTCCCCAAGTGGCTGAAATGGCCAGAGCTGAGCTGATCCAAAGTCAGGAGCCAGGAACTTTTTCTGGGTCTCCCATGCGGGTGTATGGTCCCAAGGCTTTAAACCATTTTCTGCTGCTTTCCAGGCCACAAGCAGGAAGTTGGGGGAAGTGAGGTTGCTGGGACACAGACCAGCACCATTATGGGGTCCTGGTGCTTGCAAAGTGAGGATTTAGCCACTGAGCCATTGCTCCAGGCCCTATTAGAGTGTTTCTTAAATGGTTTCCCTAGCTCTAGTCTGTGTTTTCTTCAATTATCTTGAATCACCACACTTCATTCACAAGGATCTTTAGAAAATGTAAATAGATTTAATCACGTATACCTCTCTTTCAGTAGGTTCTTAGTGACCTCTGTGTAAATTCCAAACATCAAATTAGCGTACAGGACTGGATGATCTAGCCCCTCTTTAGTGTCCTGTATCACCACTTCCTGACTTTAACTGCAAGTCAATTACTACTTCCTTTGAGAAAACTCCAGTCTGATCAAGTTGTCCCTCCTTTTTTTTGGTTTCCAATATACCATCTGTATCCTTCTATCATAAAAGCCATCATTCTGTATGGATATTGCTGGTTACCTTACCTGTCTTTATGATAATAATTTAAACTCCTTGAAGGTATGGGCCATGTATTAAATGATCTTGCACTACAAGTATGTATCATATTTTCTGTCTTAAACTGGATATAATAAGTGAATGTGTAAGTTACAGAAATTTTTTAAAAAGTTTATTTTTTTTGAAAGGCAGATTTACAGAGAGAAGAAGAAGAAAGAGAGAGAGAAAGAAATCTCACATCTGATTGTTCACTCCCCAAATAGTTTCCAGGACTGGAGCCGAGCTGATCTGAAATCAGGATCTGGAGCTTCCTCTGGGTTTCCCACAAGGGCCCAGGGGCGAAAGGACTTGAACCATCCTCTGCTGCTTTCCCAGGTCATAAGCAGGGAATTGGAGTGGAAGTGGAGCAGTTGGGACACAATTGATACCCAAATGGGATGTTGGTGCCATAAATGGAGGATTAGCCTGTTATGCCTCTACACCTGCCCAAAAGTTAATGAAATTTTGAAAAATTAGCAGAGCTCTGTTATATGTTAGTCATAATGCTAGTAGGTTTTCATGTTGTCTTATTTAATTATCATAAAAATCCTGGGGAATATGAATTGTTATCTCTGTGCTACAGGTGAGATAAGTAAGGATCAGAGAGGTTATGTGATATACTCAGAAGCAATGCCAATAGCAGGTGTAGGATTTAATCTCAGATCTGTAACTCCAATCTCAGTGTGCCTCTCTCTTTGTAGAGCCAGCAGGAAAGTATGTCTGGTAGCTGAATATTGCATCAGTTTTCTATTGATGCTTCACAAATTACTGCAAATGTAGCAGCATAAAACACAATAGTCATTTATTAGCTCACAGTTCTTGGTCAGAAGTCTGGTATATTATAGCCTGGTATATTATTGCTCATCTCATTCCTCTGAACAGAATTTCACAAGGCTGAAATCAATGTGTCCTCCAGGCTGCATTCTCTTTGGAGCTTCTGAAGAAAAAAATATGCTTTCCAGACTGTTGGTGGAATTCAGTTCCTTGCTGTTTTTTTCCCCCTTGGGATACTTTTATTATTATTATTATCATTTTATGATACAGTTCCATAGGCCCTGGGATTTACCTTATCTCTTCCCCAATTCCCTCCCTCCTCGCTGAGTTCCCCTATATCATTACTATAGTATAGTTTTTCATACACAGTTATATGTCCATAATTGCAGGCATGGACAATGGCAGAGAGTCCAGCATCCTATTGTCAAGATATAGTGAACAGTTTCATTGGGAGTCCATCTTTAGTCTGGAAGTAGAGATGCATACTGCATTGTATGTACCCCCACATCTGGATATGATAGTCTCCATTACGCAGTTACTATACATTCCCTTAAATGAAAAGCCACAAAATAAAATCAACAACAGGAAGAAAAAGCAAAAGAAATTAACAACACTGTGAAGTTAAATAACATGCTACTGAATGACTAATGTGTTGCTGAAGAAATGAAAAAGAAAACCAAATTACCACCTACCAAATGTCATAGATTAATAGACTAGATTAAAAAACAAAGCCCATCAGGAGACACATTTCACCAACAAAGATCTGTGGAAACTGTATCATGGATTTTGATTTTTGTGTGTTCATCTCATCTCTTCAAAACACTTTGTTCTGATTAAATTCTTCAGTGACTCATAGATCATGCAGAAGCATCATTTTCTTCAAGAAGGTTCTTGATTTTCTTTTTCAGTTCCTTGATGTTGTGAGACTGGGGTACCTGTTTGCTGGCTGGCTATCAGCTGAAGGTTCCTCTCAGGTCCTGAAAGTTGTCTGTGCTACTTGTCACATGTGCTGTTGCCCTCCCTCCCCACTGTAGTCTACAAGCTAGCAATAACATGTGGTGTCCTTCTTGTTTCTTGAATCTCAGATTTAAAGGACTCATGTGATAGGTTAGGAGATGATATTCCCATCTTAAACCTAAACTCAACTAATTTGGAAGCTGAATTATTTTTTAAGATTTGCTTTTATTTATTTAAGGGCAGAGTGGTGGGGGTGGAGAGAGACAAATCTTCAATCCATTGATGGACTCCCAACTAGCTGCAATGGCCTGGGCTGGGCCAGGTGGAATCCAGGAGCCAGGAACCCCAGCTGGGTCTCCCATATGGGTGATAGGGATCTAAGCACTTGGGTCATAACTGGCTGCCTTGCAAGGCACATTTAGCAGCGAGCTGGGTCAGAAGCAGAGCAATGGAGATGTGAACTGGTGCTCACATATGGGATGCTAGTGTCGCATGCAGGGGCTTAACTCACTGTGTCACAACTGAAACCTTAATTCTATCTGTAAAATTCCTTAATAGCAGCACCTATGTTTGTGCCAAACTGAATAACTGGGGGAAGGCACGTAATACAACCAAGGGCCTGAATCTTGGATGCCGTCTTACAATTCTGCCTATCCTCTTGTGTTTAAAAAGCTTTGTCTTCACATATTTCTTTTTTTATTTTTATTTTTTTAGATTTATTTTATTTTTTATTACAAAGTCAGATATACAGAGAGGAGGAGAGACAGAGAGGAAGCGGAGCTGCCGGGATTAGAACCGGCGACCATATGGGATCCTGGCACGTTCAAGGCGAGGACTTTAGCCACTAGGCCACGCCGCCAGGGCCTGTCTTCACATATTTCATCTTCTTCAACAACCACATTAAATAGACATAGGCGTTTTATAGCCACTTGTTAATATATATGAGGAAGTAGAAGCAATGAAAAGCAGCCAGATAATGACAGAGAGGGAATTAAACCCCTTTCGTAGTGTTCTGTCTTAAAACATCACACCTATCATTGTTTTAAAAAATTTATAGTCTAATTCAGATGCTGTAGAAATGAAGAGCAATTACAGAGTTTTATGTAACTACGATTGCTCCAATGTAGGAGCACTTGGTGCATAATCCATTTGCTTATATATTCACATTAAGGAAGGATTAATCATGTTATAAAAATGTTTTACATTAGGGCCTGTTATGCTGTTTTTGTGATTATCCCTACTTGCTTAGTGAATGATTTGCAAATGCTTTACAGTTTGTAAAACATTATTATCCATGTTTTATTTGCTTTTCTGCCCACTATCAATGAAGGTTTTTTTTTTAGAATTACAAGTGCTTATACATGTGAAAATGATTTAAGAAAGCTATTTTAATTTGAATTTAAATGGCTTTCATCTATAACATGTTTACATTTATTGAATTTTTAGGATTCATCTTTTGCTGAAAAGTGAGATGTACCTTCAGTAGGAATGTGTGTATGCGTGTGTATGTATGCATGTATATAGGAAGGTGCTTAGAAAGAAATTTAACTGAGTACATATACACATATCTGTGTTATTTCTTTGTAGTTTCACTGGCTCATTGGAAGACAGATTGACATAGTAGATTGGAACAGAGGCTGCAGACTGGGATATCTATGTGTATTTGTGTACGTGTGTGATAGGGATCCACTGAAACATGGTCAAATGGGTGAGAAAGAATGTTGCAGAGTGAGAAACTAAGATGGAGAGGGTGCTCAAGTATCTGCTTGCAGGGGGCATGGATTCTCTAGCACATGGATCCAACGGGAAATGAGTTCTTTCATGTCCAGTGTACCTCTTCCCATTCCCAGCTCTGACAGCTTAGCCACCTGGAGAAGAGTTGGTAGCAACTTGAACAAGAAGTGTTGCTATACTGCTGAGAATTCTCTTTGCCTCTTTCTTACCTCTTAGACCATATCATTGTTTCTCACTACAATCATGAATTACAAAGAGGACAGTTTGAGGCTTCTGCATTTCCCTATAAAAGCTGTAACATGTACTGACACTAATGATAGTTTGATCATGCAGGGTCTGGAAAAGACCTTGCATTTTTGGAGGCTAAAAGCTAGTTTGGGAAGTATTCTCAAGATCTTGACTAAAAAAGTGTTGGGTAGAGGATTGGAGAATCTCTGAGTAGGGCACAGGGTTTCAGAATTGCTGATCTCTATGTAGTTATTTGGCTAAAATGCCTGGCTGTCTCTGTTACCAACACTGAAATATATGTTTTGAAGATGATACAAAAAGTGAGATTTCATTCCTGAGAACTGAAGTGGTTGCTGGATAATCTCCTCAGATGTTAGCTTTGGAGGAGGAAATTATTTCCTGTCTATCCTCCTTGATAAGTGTGCAACAGTTCTAACAATTGTAACACACTTCTGTTTTCCACTGGAAAGTCGTATATTGTCATGCCACCAGCTTCACAATTTGTTCCTGACATTAGGCTCTTTCTTTCTTTGCAATGCTATGTTAAGTTCAAAAGAACCCCTTTGCTTTTGCAGTCTGGAAGCAGGCATGGCTAAACTTGGAGGTTGTGTGGATGAACTTAAGGTCAGTCTCCAGGGCTAGCCATTTGGTCTGCACCAAAAGTGATTTGTGGAGGATGAGCACTTGCTTCTTGGTCCCTATTACATAGCCTTTAAGCATGATGAAATCACTGGTCATATCATTGTAATGGGTAAAGCCACCAATAGAGTTGATGCTCTTGTAGGACAGGTCATAGCTGGTGGAGATATTGTTCTTGATTAGCCTGTCATCCTTGATCAGGTAGCCTGGCCCAATCCTGTGGTTCTTCATGTTGATCTCTGTGTAGTGGTAGTAGCCTTTCTCTCTGACGCATGCCATGGAGTGTGTCACATGTGCAGAGTGCTGTGCACCAAGCACGGATGACCTTGCACAGTTCAGTATAGCTTCTTCATATGCCAGTGGCTGGTGACCCATTTGTAGTCTTTGCCCTTGGTCATGCCAGTGTCATTGACCACCTTATACTAGCCAAACACATGGTTCACTGGGATCTGCTCCAGAAATTCCTGGTCCCAGTCCAGTTTCTTCACCACGGTGCCTCCATTCACCTGTGTCTTCATCACGTGGGCCTTCCTCTGCTGTGGAAGAAGCAGGCCTATCTGCATGTTGGCGACCATGCAGATGACCTGACACGTCTTTATACTGCTGAAGTCTTTCCCCAGCTGCTTCTTGCTGATGCCATCCTGCCACTTTTTAGAATATGTGGGGAAGGTCTTCTTTTTTGACTTAGACAAATTTTTGTAAAAGCACCTTGTGTACTCATCACTGATAAGATGGCCTTAAAGGTGTGGAGGCCTTAAGGAGTCCCTGCATAGCCCACGATGCCTACAGCCACCATGGGCAGTGTCTCCACAGTAGTTTCAGCCTCCACAACTTCCTTCTTGTTCACCTTGGATCCCAGCCCATCAGCTTCCCATACAGTATGAGTCAGGCGAGCCTTGGAGCCCAGGAAAGCTGCGAGAACAGGCTGGGAGGAGTGGTCCTTGGGGAATTTCACCTTCTGGCAATGCCTGCTGCTATGCCTCTGACAGGAAGCTCAGGGACCCATGTCTGGGACCAGAGAATTTCCAGTGAGACATCTTCTGCCAAGTCCACTAGTGGATCTCTAACACACTTTTTTGGGAGGATCTTGAATTTATGTCATATCTATTAGATCAGACAACTACCTTCAGGGATGCCTGAGAAAGTTGTCCTCTTTTAAAATTGAACTAATTCACGATATTTTCATTCAAGCAAGCAAGCAAACAAAAAAAACCCCAAAAAACCTTTCTTTACACACACACACACACACACCCCAATTGAAACATCATCTCCAAACCCCACACATATTTAGACATAGTTAATGAATACTTAAGTACTACTTACTCTTTTGTCCTGACATTATGGACTGAGTGATACATGAATTCTGGGTCATATAGACCATGAGTTGATATCAGTTCTGTCATTAATAGCCAGGCTATTTCTTGTAAATATTTTTGCTTTTCTAGGCCTTCATCTTTTTACTCATGAAAATGAGAATAATAATAATGTATGCCTTGTAGAATTATAGTAAAGGTTAAATTAGTAAATTTAGAGGACATAGTACAATGTCTGGACTACTAAATGTAGATTATAGTTATTGTTATAATTTACTACTTGTGGAATTGACATGCATTACTCTTTTAAGACCAAGAAGATCCTTCTTTCAAATGACAGTTTTAAGGCCTCTGCCACCCTTCTACTGAATAATTGTACAGTGGAAAAGAGATTTATTTTCAGACTGAATTTTTCAGGCAGTCTTACTGCATATTCTATAGGTCACTGAACAAGAAGGAGAAGTAGTATAAAGGAGGCAGAGCTGTGGGCTTGTGTCTTGTCTTTTTTCAGCTGAAGACAGACTTATTCTACCTAGGAAATTATACCGTAAAGTTGGTAAGCTTCAGGGGAATAAAATAACAATTTGGTCCATATGTAAGAGCATTTGTTTGTAAATGGATCAAGGGAGAATATTGAACATAGATGCTTAAGGAGCACCGTGAAGACAGTCCTAGGTCTCTGTAAGTGATCATAATACTAGTACTTAAATAATATTGAGTAGGTGTTAGCTGCAGGAGTTAGGACGCTACTTGGAACACCTGCATCCTGTATTAGAGTGTGTGGGTTCAATTCCTGCTAATGTGTACTCTGGGAGGCTGTGGCTGATGACTCAAGTGGTTGGGCACTTGCCACCCATGTGGGACACCTAGATAGAGTTCCCAGCTCTTGGCTTTGGTCTGGCCCAGCTTTGGCTTTTCAGGCATTTAGGGACTGAATCATTCTCTCTCTGTTTCTCTTTCTCTCATAGGTAGGTAGATAGCTAGATAGATAAATGAAACAAATGAGATAGTACATGTTAAATACTTACGCCTGGTGTACATAGCATGTGTTCAATAAATAAGATACAACACTTATTAATATTATACAAGCTCTGTTATCAGTCTGAATATTCTGCTTCAATAGATTTGATGAGGGACCTAGGGATTTGTTTGTTTGTTTGTTTCTTGGCACAAGCTTTCCAAATTGACTCTCAGGCCTAAAGGGGAAACATAATATTATACATCCCTATTATGATCATGTCTCTGCCTCAGAGGCTGCTTTAGGATCCAGATTTCAGAGTAACTCCCAGTTACCTCAGTAGCAACTTTTTAAAATTGTTTTTTTGATACAGTTTAGTTGTTGCTGGGGTGTTCCTTCCCTCTCCTCCAAGCTCCTTCCCCTCCACTCTGTTCTCCCCTCCAGTCTCACAATGGATGTCTTTCATGAATAAGTAGTATTATATGGCAAAACAGCCTCATAGTGGAAGCTTCTATTTTGTATACATTGCATCTCTTGAAATTTGTGCCATTGTAGGTAAAGAAACATGTCTTGGGTTCAGTGTGATGGCTCAATTGGCTCATCCTCCAGCTCCAACTGGAATCCCATATGGATGCTGGTTTGTATCCTGGCTTCTCCACTTCCCATCCAGCTACCTGCTTGTGGCCTGGGAAAGCAGCAGAGGATGACCCAAAGCCTTGGGACCCTGCACCCCGTAGGAGACATGGAAGAAGCTCCTGACTTCGGATTGGCTCAGCTCCGGCCGTTGTGGCCATTTGGAGAATGAATCAGCAGATTGAAGATCTTTCTGTAAGTTTGCCTTTCCAATAGAAATGAATAAATCTTTTTTATAAAAGGAAATATGTTTTTCCTTTACCTACCAAAACAGTCTTTCTCTTGGACTAAGTTGGGAAATGAATCTTTTAATGAGATTAATTTTATGGACTGAAGACTGATCTTTTATTCTGGAAACATTCAATCAGTTTTTTATGCTTTCTGACAGCAAAGAATTTTGGTATGTTGTGGACTATTAAGATTAGGAAAAGCTTGTTTAGAATGGTAAGGAAGGTAGATTAGTTTTAGCACCCTAGGTATGAATTATGAATGAAAGAGATGTGCAGAAAGGGCAATTCAACTCGTAGGACTTTTTGGCCATCTGTGTGGAGATTTGTCCAGTTCTCAGCCCATTCCATTCACTTCTGCCCTTAGATCAGAAAACCAAACACATGTTTTATTCTGAGCAAAGGACGGATAAATAGTATTACAAACTTGTCATCACCATTGGAGTGCTAGTGAGTCTGGAAAGACAGGTTTTCCTCTTTTAGCTGCAAATGAAATCCATTTTGAAATGCAGTACAGACTTTCCTCTGTCTTCACATTTACAGATTCACAGATATAGAAAAATCTGTACTTATCATATGTAGACTTTTCTTGTCATTATTCCCTAAATAAAACAAAGTACCAGTTATTTACTTATAATTTCCATTGTGTTTAATATTATAAGTATTGTAGAAATGATTTAAAGTGTATGAGAGGATATATGAAGGTTGTTATGCCATTCTATCTATTCATTTTTGAAAATTCATTTTATTTATTTGAAAGGCAGCATAAAGGAGAGAGAGAGAGAGAGAGAGAGAGATCGATCTTCCATCATTTGTCTCACTCCCAAAATGGTGGCAGCAGTCAGAGCTGAGCCAGAGCAAAAGCAAGCAGGAGCTTTGTCCTTTATCTCCCACATGAGTGCAGGGGACCAAAAATTTTGGACCATGGTTGGCTGCTTTTGCAGGCATATTAGCAGGGAGCAGAATTGGAAGTGGGCTAGTCAAGATATGAACTAGCACCCATAAGGGATGCCTGCATGGCAAGTGGTGGCTTAACCTACTATGCCACGGTGCTGGCCCCATCATGCCATTTTACATAAGGGACTTGGACATCCTCAGATTTTATTATCTTCCCCTGGGGGTAAGGAGGTGAGAGGTCCCAGAATTAATCTCCTGCAGATGCTATTGGATGACTATAAAGGCAATAGAGACTGTTGGTGATAGTATTGGAAGCCTCAGGGAAACAAGCCTCACAGTTATTTCCTGTTAGTTTCAATTGCACAGGGATTATTTAACCTTACCCTTATATAGAAATGTGCCATGATGGTTCTGTACTTCTCTAACATCCCCAGATGAATCAAGTTCTAGGGAGAGTAGCCTGTGACAGAGCTTCCTCCTTTCCTCTTAGTTTTCAGTAAATGCTGTGCTTATTAGACCTTGAAGTCACAACAGAGTCTCTGTGTCAGCCTGAATTCCATTGGCTGCTCCTTACACCCTGCTGGGGCATGTGGTCTTACTCATAGTGGTCACAGTGGTCTACACATCTTGAACACGACATGCTTCACCAAGTGATCTTAATGGCCCATTCAAATACATCCTCTCAGGAGGGCCATGTAGAATACTGCAATGTGCTGAACTCATTTTCAATCTTCTCAGGTGGTTATCATTGAGCTCCTGGGGCTCTCGATTGCTTCACCTAGGTTACCCATGCACATATTACAAATGCTGGGCTATTTGGAGTAGTGATTGAATCTGAGGTACCAGTTGCTTTCCAATGATCTGTTGCCGCTGAAATCAAACATTCCTTTCTTTTTTTATATATCTAAAAAGCTTGGTTAACTCCTATTTACAGATGGAAATTTACAGCCAGCATATTTTATAGAGCACTTAACCTAATGACAATTACAGGAACACCTTACAATTGTGTCAGCTTGATTGTTTATAAAGCACTTTCATATGCATTTCGTTTGATTTCCATGGTACTTCATCTATGCTTTATGAGTTGTATAAGTTTCTGCCTTTTGTCATGGCTATTTATATACCTAAGGCAATATCATCATGGAAAAGTCACAGATGCTGGCATTAGGCAGATCTGAATTTGAATCCCAGATCCAGCACTTCATTGGTTTGTGATTTGAATAAGTCCATGATCCTCACTAACCTTCTGTTTTCCTCATTTGTGAAATAGTGTTAATTATGCTCATTTTACAGAGTTATGAGGCAGGAGATGATGTGTAAAATGAAGCGTGATTAGGAAGAACATAACTATTATTTTTTTAAAATCTTGTTTTATTATGTTTGCTGGTGAAATGTATAGCTGTTCATTGTGTCTCTAACAGACCCAGTATTGTGTTTTTTTTTGTGTGTTTGAGCTAAATTGATGTGCTGAGATTTGATTATTGTTTATAACCCTTGTCTATACACTTGAGGAACAGTGGTTTTTTTTTTTTTTTCTGCTTACTATTTGCTGAATTCTTTGATTTAGTGCAGGGTTAACCTTGTGATTATAAAGTCAATTGAAAGTGTGCTGTTGCACAAATTAGGAATGAGGCGGGAGAGTGGGAGCGAGAGAGGGTGGGTTGGGAAGTATGATTATGCTTTTAAAACTGTATTTATGAAATATAGGAAATTTGTTCCTTTTGTACAAATAAAAACCTAAAATATAAAAAAAATCACAAAATAATAACAGTGAAAGAGAAACATGTTCAATACTTCTTGAACAGACAAACCTGGGAGTAGGGAAGGAAATTATTAAAGCAGTAGTTAGAGGCCAGGTGCAATAGCCTAGCAGCTAAAGCCCTTGCCTTGCACGTGCCATGATCCCATATGGGTGCTGGTTCTAATCCCAGCAGCCCCACTTCCCATCCAGCCCCCTGCTTGTGGCCTGGGAAAGCAGGGCAGGACAGCCCAAAGCCTTGGGACCCTGCACCCATGTGAGAGACCCGGAAGAGGCTCTCGGCTCCTGGCTTTGGATTGGCTCAGTTCCAGCTGTTGCAGTCACTTGGGGAGTGGATCATTGGATGGAAGATCTTCCTCTCTGTCTCTTCTTATCTGTATATCTGACTTTCTAATAAAAATAAATCTTAAAAAAGGCTACAGCACAAAACTGGTTATTTCAGTGACTCTCCATTGCCCACGGGGTAAAGTTTCCAATAAAAATAAATCTTTAAAAAAAAGCAGTAGGTATAGGTTAAATGGCCTGTCCAGGGTTCACATGGCTGGTAAATGATGGGATGTGAATTTGAATTTTATTTGTTTAGTGCTAGAAAGATGCCACTGCATCTTTTTATAGTCTTTCAGATTGGTCTGCAAGATTGATGTGCTGGGAGTAGTATCTCCGGGAGTGGGGAGCCTAAGAGATTTTCCACTAGGATTCAGACATGTTTGACATGCTGCGAAGAGGCTTACCATTCACTTGGTCTACTAAGGAGTCTCCTAAGAAAGAGAGCTGCATGCACATGCTAGGTTTAATTGAGAGACGGTTTGGTACATCTGAGCATAGACTATTACCCATTATTCAGATTTACTCATTGGCTAAGTTCCCAGGGGTTTGCTTTTACATAACATGCAAAAAGATGCTAAAAGTAAAAGCACAATACAAACAGAAGAGCAAGTTTCTCCAAAGGTCTTCAGGAGGTATTGGAAAGGAGATGAGGCAGATTTTATGCCTACCTAGTGGAGAGTCAGCACAGAACACAGTCAACTTTGGCACATGGAGTTTTGGGGGAACAAAACTCAGCCTTGGCACTTAGAAAATCTTTAGCACAGCAGTGATGCGGAGGGGAGGTGCGGGGGAGGGCAGTAGATAGCTGCAGATGCTACCCAGCCTCCAGTAATTGGCACAGCAGTAGCACCTGGTGGCATTTGGGATCAAAACCAGCACAAGGCATCATCAGTGCTTTGATGTGGCCCTAGTGGGAACAGCGGGACATAATATCCTTGCTAAAAACGTCAATGCCCTCATCTTTCATGGCGGGCACTGTTAGTGATGAAGTATCTAAAATGTAGCTTCTATAGGTAATAGAGGTTAGGGAGTCCCCAAAGTAGAGAAAGTTTCTTTTAAGAATACAATTAAGACAGCTCCTGAGATTATGGGGAACTCAACACTATCATGGTGATAGATTTGGGTGAAAAATCACAGAAATACTGTTTATGAACATTTACATCATGCTTTCACCTGTTGCTTGATGTAGTTTGGGAGTTGCATATTGTTAATTACCTAACAGGAACAGCCATAGGGGTCGCAATTTACCCTGTAGTTTTGGGCCTTTCCATCTCTTGTTCCTTAGTATGAAAGTACTAAATGTTAAGGGCATAATCTTGCCTCCTTTCTCATCCAGGACCCTACCAAGTTGAAGATTCTATGATATCAAGTAGTATTTCTGGAAGTAGAGAAATTTGAATGAGATTTCTGAATGCTACACCAAATCTCTATCTATTTGAAGCAATTGAAGCTAAGAGCTTAAAACTTCCAGATGAATTGTGTGAAGGTGGTAAGCACTTTAAAGCTTCCAAGGTGATGATGGGGAACTGCCCCATATCAATGATATACATAGAGCTTGCTAATCATTTGTCTTCTAGTTGGTGGCATGCTGTGCTTCCCTCTGACAAAGTGTTGCCTGTGTGAGGATTGAGATGATAGTTTGATATTTTTGCTGTCAGTAATACAAAATACATCTGTGGACTCTAGGAGAAGTAATGTAGGCCTCTCCCTTCTTTGTCCTTCAAGTTAGTCCAAGATGTGATAAAGGCATCGGTATGTGTCAAGAAAGACACTGCCACTGTGAGTAAACATGTATGTTGCACTTATTCGGCTTCAGGCACTGTTCCAGAGCATACATGCACATGAACACACACACACTCTCCCTCCCTCCCCAACCCCATTCTCACAATGGCTAATAGATTGGGCAAGAGAGTGATCTTTTTCATCCAGTCCAGAGTAGGTTAGCCTAGTTGTTCCTGGGAAATTTAGTAGGAATTTTGTAAAATACGACTCTTTTATCAAACAACTTTAGGGGACAATGGATCATACAAAGTAAATGTGTTTCTCTAGGATGGCCCTTCCCAATAGGCTAAATGCGTGTGGAGATTTTTTGACAGGGGAAAATTATAGGTGGAATCTGCAGAATTTCTCAGTGAGTAGCACTAGAGCATGGTGTTAAGTGTGGGGTCACTGACTGTGGACATTTTAGGTTGAAAAATCTAGCTAAGATCTGTTACTTGCTACCTATGGGAACTCTGAAAAGTTTATTTTTTCTTTGTGCCCTGGGTATCTTTATGTGTCAAATAGAGAAGATATTGATAATATTTAGATCATATGGTGGTGGTAATATATACAAAGACCTTAGAAGAGTTCTTAGCTCTTAAATAATACTCAACAAATACTCAATTCCATCTGCGATTCTTTTTTTAAAAAAAGGTTTATTTATTTTTATTGGAAACTCAGATATACAGAGAGGCGGAGAGAAAGAGAGGAAGATCCTCTGTTCAATGATTCACTCCCCAAGTGACCACAATGGCTACAGCTGCACCAGTCTGAAGGCAGGAGTCAGGAACTTCTTCCAGGTCTCCCACGCAGGTGCAGGTTCTCAAAGCTTTGGGCCATCCTCAAACTGCTTTCCCAGGCCACAAGCAGAGAGCTGGATATGAAGCAGTGCCACCAGGACACAACTGGCGGTGCCTATATGGGATCCTGGTACATGCAAAGTGACAACTTTAGCTGCTAGGCTACCACGCTAGGTATGCTTTGCAATTAAAGAATTACACCCGGCACGGTGGCTTAGCAGCTAAAGTTCACGCCTTGAACACGCCGGGATCCCATGTGGGTGCCAGTTGGTATCCTGGCAGCCCTGCTTCCCATCCAGCTCCCTGCTTGTGGCCTGGGAAAGCAGTGGAGGATGGCCCAAAGTCTTAGGACCCTGCACCTGCGTGGGAGACCCAGAGGAAGCTCCTGGCTCCTGGCTTCGGAAAGGTTCAGCTCTGGTGGTTGTGGCCACTTGGAGAGTGAACCAGTGGATGGAAGATCCTTCTCTGTCTCCTTATCTCTCTGTATATCTGACTTTCCAATAAAAATAAGTAAATCCTTAAAAAAGCATATTTGAGTTTAAAGTACACACATATTTTGGGAAAGGAGTCCTTCTAATATGAAGTTGGTGTGTGTTGGGGAGGCATAAGGACAGAAAGAAAGTAGAAATTTCAAATGATGCCTGGGTTTAAGGACTGTGACTCTGGAGTCCAAATATCACACATTATCTCCTTCCGTCTCCAGGTATATGTATTTTCCTTTTATGGAAGTAGTTTCTTGACGGCCTGAAATTAGCTATGTTTTTGTTTCTGAAGGAGAGTGGACTAAATCATTGATGTGTTTTGTAGTTCAAGTCTCCAGTTACTTCAGTGGTCTGGATTTCTGCACCTGAGACGTGGAGTTACTGTTACTCTGCTGCCTCTTGGAAATGAGCTCGAATTAAGGAACAATACTTTAACCATCATGATTAATCCCACAATATGATCAAAGTGAATGGCCTTTTCAGGCTCTATTGTTTTATCAGAAAATGGTAAATGACGAGAACTCACTTTGTACACTGGGCAGAATGCTCACTGGCAGCTGAATGTTCTGCACCCCTAACTTCCTTTTTGAGGTAGTTCTAAGACTGCTGCACATCAGAATAACCTGTGTTGCTCATGCAATCAACTGGGCTCCATTTCTCAATATCTGCTTAGAATCAGGGACATAACAGAGCAGTTAGATCTCTTTCTCTGAAAACATATCTATTACCCTAATGAACATCCTACCCCCTACATTCTCAAAACAGCAAAATCCCATACGGCGCATTCTTCTCCACCACATATTCTGCATTTATTTCCTAATGTCTGGTTTGTAGGGAGGAATGCCCACTATGTTTGAAAAGCACACAAAAATTTGGCTCAACTCTGCCCTGATCATGGCCCTTATCCAGGTTATGACGTATTAACCCAGCTAGTAACTATTTTCTAGCTCTCTGCCACAACCCTGCCCAACACCAACAGTTACAACAGATAGCCACTTCCGCTAACAGCTTTTGTTCCCTTTGATTTCCATTTTATTATTATTATTTTTTTTAGGCTGAGTGTAGCTGGCTTAGGGTCTGTAACAAGTTTGCAGCCAAGATATTGGCCAGGAACTTGGGTCATTTGAAGGCTTAAATAAGGCCAGAAGAACTGTTTCCAAGTTGAATCATTCATAATACATTGGCTGAAGATCTCATATGAATTTTTGAATTTCATTTTTAAATTGTTATTATTTTCAATGACCAAATTTGTTTTATCTATTTTAACAGTTTATTTATTTATTTTTATTAGTTTGCATGATATAGTTTTGTAGGTATAGGGATTTGCTTCTCCACTTTCCACCCCATATTCCACTTTCCTCCATATTATTACATGAGTATAGTCCTTCAGCAACTGGCACAAGTCCAACATTTGAATATTTAAGTGCATCATGACATTGTAGAATGTATGGGCAAAGGTAGAAAATCTAGTATCATATTTTTATGGCATATTTAACAGTATCATGGGGAATCATCCCATCATTCAGAAGTAGAGATGCATGGGCCCGGCGGCGTGGCCTAGCGGCTAGAGTCCTCGCCTTGAAAGCCCCGGGATCCCATATGGGCGCCGGTTCTGATCCCGGCAGCTCCACTTCCCATCCAGCTCCCTGCTTGTGGCCTGGGAAGGCAGTAGAGGACGGCCCAATGCATTGGGACACTGCACCCGCGTGGGAGACCTGGAAGAGGTTCCAGGTTCCCGGCATCGGATCGGCGCGCATCGGCCCGTTGCGGCTCACTTGGGGAGTGAATCATCGGATGGAAGATCTTCCTCTCTGTCTCTCCTCTCTGTATATCTGGCTGTAATAAAATGAATAAATCTTTAAAAAAAAAAAAAAAAAAAAAAAAGAAGTAGAGATGCATACGGCAGCGTATCTTCACTTATGCTTCATTACACAATTCATCTATGAGAATATATGTATGCGCATGTTTACCTACATAATGTTTCATATTTAGCATGAATGTTGCCTTGAATCACTGAACATAATGGTCTCCAGTGGTGACAAGTCTGTTACAAATGTTAGAGTTTCAGTCCTTTTGATAGCTGAATACTGTTACATGGAGTAGATGGACCACTGTTTGTCAATTGCTCTTTCAACAGGCATCTGAGTTGTTTCCATGTCTTCACTATTGTGGGTTATGTTGCTATAAATATAGGCTTGCAGGTCTTTTCCTCACATGTAGATTTCGTTTCTTTTGGATTAATTCCCAGGAATGGGATAGCTGGGTCATACAGTAGATCAATTTTCAATTACCTTAGCACTCTCCATACTGATTTTCATAGTGTCTTTACCAGCCTACATTCCCACCTACGGTGAAATAGAATGCCTTTCTCCCCACTTTGACGCCAGCAGATGTTGTCAGTAAATTTCCGAATGTAGGCCATTCTCACTGGAGTTAGGTAGAATCTCAATGAGGTTTTTATTTATATTTCCCCAATAGCTAGGGCACAGGAGTTTTCCTTTGTTCTTAATGTCTATTAGCCATATGAATTCATTCTTTTGAAAAATGCCTGCTCACTTCCTTCACCCATTTCTTTTTCTTATTTTTTTATTGTTTTTTGATACAGTTTAGTTGGCAGTGAGCTCTCCCCCCAAATTCCCTCCCCTCCCCACTGTTCTCCCCTCTAGGTTCATAATGTTCACCCATTTCTAAATAGGGTTGTTTGTTTAGCTGTTGTTGAGTTTCTGAAGTTCTTTTTAAATCCTAGATATTACTGCTCTATTTGTTGTGTAGTATCCAAAATTTTTTCCCATTCTGTTGGTTGCTTCTTCATTTGGCTGATTATCTCCTTTGTTGTACAAAAGCTTCTTAGATGTAGTCCCATTTGTTTACTTTGGATTTCACGGCCTGTGCTTTTGGTGACTACTCTAAGAAGCGTTTGCCAATGCCTATCTATGTCTTGCAGAGTGCTTCCTGTATTTTCCTACAATCGTTTGATGGTTTCTGGGTACAGTTTTAGGGCCTTGATCCATTTAGAGCTGATTTTGCATAAAGTGAGATGTGGAGGTCTTGTTTTTTACTTCTGCAGGCTGCTGTCCAATGCTATCCCAACAGTATTTGTTGAAGAGACCAATTTTTTTCCCCCTGAATTATTTTCAGTTCTTTTGTTGGAGATTAGTTGGCTGTGTATGTGTGGGCACACTTCTGGAGTTTCTGTTCTGTTCCACTGATCTTCTTTTCTATGTCTATGCCAGTACCAGGTTGTTTGCTTACCACTGCCCTGTAGTATGTCTTGAGGTCTGGAATTGTGATTCCTCCAGCTTTAATTCTTCGGGATAGCTTTGGTTATTCTGGCCTCTTGTGTTTCCGAATGAATTCTTGTATCATCTTTTCTATTTCTGAGAAGAATGTTGTTGGGATTTTGATTGCGATTGCATTGAACCTGCATATTACTTTTGGTGATATGGACATTTTGATGATGTTGAACCTGCTGATCCAGGAACATGATACATTTTCTCTGTTAATGTAGTCTTCTATTTCTTTTTAAAATTGTTTTGTCATTTTCAAAATAAAAGTCTTACACATCTTTGCTTAGGTTTATTACAAGGTACTATTTAAGCTTCTTTTCCACTATTTAAAGGTGACTTGGCATAGGAGTTCTTTGTTAGCCATGCAATTATTTTTGTATGCTAGGGCCATCAATATATGTTCATTGACTATGTATCCAGCTACTCTTCCAAACTCTCTTGCGAGTTCCAATAGTCTCTCTCTTTTTTAAAAGATTTATTTATTTTTATTACAAAGTCAGATATACACACAGAGGAGGAGAGACAGAGAAGAAGATCCTCCGCCTGATGATTCACTCCCCAAGTGAGCCGCAACGGCCTGATGCGCGCCAATCCGATGCCGGGAACCAGGAACCTCTTCCAGGTCTCCCACACGGGTACAGTGTCCCAATGCATTGGGCTGTCCTCGACTTCCCTCCCAGGCCACAAGCAGGGAGCTGGATGGGAAGTGGAGCTGCTGGGTTTAGAACCGGCGCCCATATGGGATCCCGGGGCTTTCAAGGCGAGGACTTTAGCCGCTAGGCCATGCCGCCGGGCCCCCAATAGTTTCTTGATTGAGTCCTTTCCTTCTCCTATATATAGAATCATGTTACCAGAGAATAGGGATCATTTTAATTCCTCATTTTTTATTTGAATTCCTTCAATTTCTTTTTCTTGCCTAATCTTCCTATTGAGGGTTTGCAGTACCATGTTGAATAACAGGGGTGAAAGTGAATATCCTTGTCTACTTCCAGATCTTAGTGGAAAAGCTTATAATCTTTCCCCATTTAGAATGATGCTGGCATTGGGTTTTTCATATATTGCTCTGTGTTGCAGAATGTTCCTTCTATGCCTGTCTTCCTCAGGGTTTTCTAACATGTAGTGGTGTTTGGATTTTATCAAATGCCTTCTCTGCATCTATGGAGACTATGTTATGGCTCTTGTTCTCCACTGTGTTGATGTGGTTTGATTTGCATATGTTAAAGCATCCTGGGTGACAGAGATAAATCCCATCTGGTCTGGGTGAATGATTCATCTAATGTATTGCTGAATTCTATTGGCTAATATTTTGTTGAGGGTTTTTTTTTTCCGTTTATGTTCATGAGAATCTCTAGTTTCCTTCCTCTGTTGTATCTTCACGTGACTTGGTATTCAGGTGATATGGCACTGTAGAAAGAGTTTAGAAGGATTACCTCTTTTTCTATTGTTTTGAATAACTTCTGGAGGACTTGGGTAGAAACTTTAGCAGTTAAGCCATCAAGTCCAGAGCTTTTCTTTGTTGGGAGGTATTTTATTACTGATTCAATATGTTTCCTGTTTATAGATCTGCTTGGATTTTTCATTATATCATGATTCAGTTTTGGTAGTTTTTTTTGTGTCCTGAAATCTTATGCATTTCTTCTAGGCAGATGCCCCATGCCCTCTATGGAATCTCATGGCAGTATTTCCATTCTGGGAAGCATTTATGAAGTGCTCTCTGATGTTCCAATGTTCATGATTTTGTCTTTTTAAGAATTGTAGATAATTATCCTAGGAGAAAAACAAGGTTCCTGTGTAGAATTTTGAGTCATTTGGTAAATTGCCCACAGAATAGAAAAATTCAGTACATTGTGTAATCCATTCACTCTGTTCTCAGGTATGCCTCCTTTCCCCAGTGTCACCGTGTACTTGTAATTTTGTTGATAATTAGGGAGACTGTTAGCTTCTTAAGGATGCAGTTCAGTGTGTTGGTTGGGGAAGGCTGATAAGTCTGGGCATTAGGTAACTAGCCCTCAATCTTGTTGGATGACAGGCCAGTGGGGTTTTAAAGATCAACCTGCTAGCTTCATTGTGGTAGCTGATTCTGGTGTGCTGGAGGCGAAGGTTAATAATGCCCAGCGGGTTCATTAGCTTTAGCCCAGTCTTTGTTGATGTACTAAAATGGAGTGCAGCTATCATCCACAGCGGCTCTCTCCCCCTGCTCATTAGTTAATGTCAGGGCTTTAGCAGTACAGAGTGAAAGAAAGGATGTGCGTGTTTATGTGTCCCCATTTGCCTTCTCCCTCTATACTCACTGGCTGAGAGTAATTTATTTCTTTTCACAAGGGGAAATGTACCTTAGTAATGAGTCCTGGCCTATAAATTGGAAAACCTGGGCTCTGGAACTAGCTTTACCTCTGAATTGCTCTGTGACCTTGGATTTAATTATAAGATTTTGGGGGTCTTCTGTGAAACTGCGTTTTCCTGATTTTTCCATCTTATAGGATTATTGAATATTTAATGGTACAGGTGATCATTTGCCAGTAACTGATTAGTACTTTATGATGAAAAAAGGTGATTATTTTATTCAACAAGTTCTGATTAGAGAGCCTATATATTTTTTAACCCCCACACCGTATTTAGTAACAATTATTATATCTTAAAAAATGGAAATGTAAATCAACCCAGTATATTTTACATTAATAAAGCTTAAATTATGGTTCAATATTTTCCAGATATCCCAAGAAAAAGAGTCCTGCACTGTGCAAAGCATGCATGAATTTATTTGGTGCTATGAATGGATCATTTCAGAAATAGGAATACCTCTTGTAACTGACCAGTAGATGTCAGTGTTGGACAAGCACAGAGTTATTCACTGAGGCTCTGCATTAGGATTTGGCTCCATTTCATCTACCAAGTTTCTCTGCAAAGGAGAGGGAGTTTGTGTAACTGAAGCAAAGATTTTGCTTTCTCACTTCTCGCCCCGTCTTGCGGAAAACAGCCTGATGCTCTGGGTAAGTTGCCGTTATCTTCACTTTCACTGATTCCCTTTATAGATCTGCAGTCTGCTGAGAAGTTTAAAACACAAAATTAAACATGTGCTTAGTTCCCTGAAGGCCACATACTTGTTTTTCTTCACAAAGGTGCTTCTCTTTTTCCAGATAAACTTCCCCATCATGTTCTTTGTGCAATATTAATCAAATATAACAAGGAGATACTGCTCTTTGGGGCCCAGGTGCCAAAAGCTCTTAAAAACCAAGTCTTTATTTTTGTTGTAGAATAATATCCGCTTTGATTTCAGGCAAAATTGCCATTTTCTAAAAATGGCAGCAACTTGGTATGTCATTTTTAAAAAGCAAATGTGGTCATATTGTGGCTGTGCTATTCCTGTACCTCTTTCAATCCTCTTTCATTTTATACTCTTACCAGAAGGCTTCAAAAGAGGTGATATGATGAGGTTCCAGTTGTCTCTGTTCAACTCACACATGCTCCCCCTTTTTGGTGGGGGGCAGGTGAGTTATTGTTTTGTTGGTTTCTTCTGACTGCCTGGATTTGGAAAGAAATCTGTAGCAAATTCAGACTAGGGCTGGTGATAAAAATCAACAGCTTTCTGAACAGGCCACCTATTGGGGACTTTTGAAATTCAGACCAGTGAGGCTTCTACTCCTGAGGAATTTTCAGTCAGTTTTATGTGTGCCTCTGTTGCCTTTTCTAGGCGATCAATCCAGATGTGGTTGGAGAGTGTTTTGTGGAGTGTTTCAGAATTGCAACATCCCCTCCTTGATTTGCTTTCACCCTTTTTGCGCTTCAGTTGAACAAATGGAGCAAATAGTTACACAAAGCTGAAGGTGGCTTTGAACTCCAGCCACACTCTGGGAAACTTGGTGGAGGTGGTCCGAATGTTACAGCATCTCCTGGTGCAGAACAGTGAGTGCCCTGATGCAGCATCCTTCGTGGCTGCTGGCCAAGAGCTGTTCTTGTTCTGGGGAATGAGTCATCAAACACAAGCTGCTTGCTCTTGGAGGCAGACTTGGCATTAATTTCAAGGTCCTGTTGGATCCGCTTCTAGCCTGCTGCCAGTTCCCTGTGTCTCAACCTCCCTGGGCCTCCTTTCAGTGATATCCGTAGTCCTGGAGGAAGGATGTCGCCTCCTCTCTCTTCTCTTGAAACCATTGACCAACTGGTGACAGAGCACTGATCTCTTTCTAGCTCCTGAAGGGCCTTGTTTCCATACACATCTGTTTTTAATCTGACACCTTCAATCTCATCCTCTCCCTGTTGCTTCCCCATAAGTGATGTTGTTAAGGGCAGAAGTTTTGGGATTAGGATATTGTTTAGCCACTTGCTGCCTATCTGACATTGGGCAAATTCCTTTGTTTCTCCAACCCTTAGTTTATTTTCTTTTGAATTGGCAAATAACAATTATAGAAATATTTTTAGCATATGCAATGTGATCTTTTGTCCTGTGTCTACATTTTGAAATGATTAAATCGTGCTAATTAAGAAATCTTATCTCACACATTTTTTATAGTAAAATCATTTTAACTTTACTCTTTCAGAAATTCTGAAATATATAATGCATTCTTAGTTAGGATAGTTTCCATTTGGTGCAATAAATCCCTAACAGTACTTTCATTGCTGTATTTTGTGAGGATTAAATTAAGTAATGTTTGTGAAGCAACTAGCTTTGTGTAAGAGCAAAGTAATTATACCTGTTGCTGTTGTTATTTTAAAAGATTTGTTTATGTCAAAGACACAGTCACACACCGATACACACACACACACACACACACACTCACATTGAGAGAGGAGGAAGATGAAGAAGAGGAGGAGAGAGAGAATCTTTCATTTGATGACTCAATCTCTCAAGTGCTGCAACAGCTAGGGCTTGGACACGCTGAAGCCAGGAGCCAGGAACTCCATCTGTGTCTCCCATATGAGTGGCAGGAACCCAAGTACTTTGACCACCATCTAGCACCTTCAAAGGCACATTAGCAAGGAGCTGGATTGGGAGCAGAGAATAGTTAAGGCTTGAACTGGCACTCTGATGTGGGATGCTGGTGTCCTAAGTGTCTATTTTATCTACTACAACTCTGGCCCCTGTTCCTGTTAATTTTACTGCTGTTGCTGCTCTACTAATACAGGAATGGTCTTTCATTTTTCTCCCTTTAACTGCTCAATATTCCTGTGACTCGGTTGTGTTTATATTTACTCATTCAAATTTACTCATCATCTATTCTTGTTTTGAAAATTATAAATCCCAGAATTTTTTTCTTCTGCATTTTTTGCCTATAGTAGCATGCCAATATTTCATGAATGTAATGGTCATTTCAAATCACTCTGAAGGTCGGGGCGAGAAGTGCTTTTTAATTTATAACTTTTAAAATAATCCTTATAAATCTCTTAATTCTCTTGTTTAAAGACAGAAAATGCATTCTTTAATGACATGAAAATAATAAAATTAATAAGAATTTTACAAAAAATTCTTTGTTTCCACAGTATCTATATTCCAGGATCTTTTTAATTTCCTGCTTGTTTTTCCTCTTTACTCAATTGTGGTCTTTTGTCTGATTTCTGAAATTTAATGTGCTTTCCCTAGGCCTGTTCAAATGCCATGTATTCCATAGTATCATCCACAACTTTCATAGCTGAAAGCAAGTACCTCTTCCCTCTCTTTTCATTACATTGTATTATACAGTAATTGCTTTTATATTTGAGTTTGAATTTTGTCTTGGATTATAAATTTTTTGAGCTTCCTGTGATAGTCATGCTAATTTTTGTTTACATTTGGTACTGGGATCCCTGTCTTTATGATGGCATGGAGCTTGCTGCCAGTGTGCATCATGAGACTTAAGGAAGGATGCCCTGCAAGATCAGAGAGTATGGTATATGGTGGAGAACATGGTGCACCTTTTCTACCTAGTTTTATAAACAGGTAATGTTCTCCTGAGGTGAGTAGAGATTTATCTGAAGTGAGAGTTTCAAAGGGACTCTTGTGATTCTGTAAGGACAATGGCTGTGCTTCCTGTGATTCTTCCTTGCTGAGATGCCCTATGGACCTGTGACAAGTGACCAGTAATTTCAAGGTTGTGTGTATCAGCAGGGAATTGGTTGAGCAAGGTGCCAGGAGTAGGTGTAGACAGGGTTTCTTTAGACATGATTAACATATGTCTGAATGTTTTAACCCAAACTGCCCAGCAGAGAAATCCTTCACAGTAAACATAGAGGGATAGATGAGATGGTTATCTTTCTTTCTGCCTTGGGTTTGTCAGCCTTACATGTGCAATGCAAGACTAAGGTCAAAGCCTACCTTATTCAATTGGTAAAGATACAAGGGGCCACTTTTAGATTTAGACAGCTGATTGCTTATACAGACTGTGAAAAGAAGAAGAAGCATTCTCTTACTGAAAAGGATGACATGGAAACAAAAGGAGCTAGATGACTGCACTGCAAGTTTTGGGACACTCCATTGCTTAGGATTTTATTCTAGGCTGCTGCTGGGCACTAGGAATAGAGGTGCCTGCCTTTTTAGATTTGGGGATCTTCTCCACTGCCTCCCCTCCCCAACCACTTGAAGCATCATAGATTGGTGTTGGGATATGAGCACACTAGGGCTGAGGCCAGGTCCCTAAGCTCCTGCTCAGTCGGCCTATGGAGGCTCACAGTGTTCTGCGCACTAGAGGCAGTTGTCCTGAAAGACAAAAATTAAAAAAAAAACTGTCAAGAGAATTTAGGCCTCTGGTTGTTGGAGCCATTTGATGGGTGAACCAGAGGATGCCAGATCTCTTTCTCTCCCTCCCCCTTTCAAATAAGTAATCTTTTAAAAAAACATAGAAAGTACTAGTGAATTAATTTTTCATGGGGTACTTAGTACCTGAATGCCTGGGCAGCCTAACCACTAAAATACTTGGTCACCCTCTCCATATAATCATGCCTCTGAACTGCTATTGGCTACTCCAAGATCATGCTTATCTGGCTGTATAGTGGTAGTTGCAGAGAATGGTGAATATTGAGCAGAGACTGAACTTTCTCTTGGACCGCCTAAGACAGTGAGCCACAAACCCAGCCTGTATAGGTGTTGTTAAACTGGCTAGGGTCTACTGATAAGAAGAGCTATCCATTTTATAGACACGGGAACGTTTCAGCTCTTTCATCCTTATAAAACTTTCTTAAACCATGCTCAGACTGGTGAGAAACTATAAACCTTATCTGTCTTCGTAGTTTAGCAATTTCCCCACCTTTTTCATCATTTGGTCTCTTGAGGAACCAGAAATAGCCTCAAAGCTGGTTTGTATTTGTATCTGTATTCTGTGAGTCTGTATCTATGTAAAAGAACTAATCATTTGCAAAAAATCTGCTGCTTCTAAAAATTAAAATATTAATCTTGCAGCTAGTTCAAATTTTGTTAGGAACACTTCCTGGTAGGTAAATCATATCTTCAAGCCTCTGTTTAATGGATAAAGGCAAAAATTTTATGATTTAAAATAGAGATTCCTCTCTCAAATTATACCAGTCATCATGTCCTTTTGGGGGCCCCAAAGGGAACTTTTCAGAATCCCTAGAGGTTCTGCTAGGACCTCTAAAAAGTCTAAAAGGCCAGGTGCACTGGAAAGAATTCCACTTATCAAACAAGTCAGATATGGATGCACATCAGGGCAACAGTACAGTATTGAGGTAAAAACTTAACTCTGGAAACCTGAACACCCAGCCTTGTATCTATGGACCTTAGCAAGCTGTTTAAATTGTATGAGTCTGGAGGGATAATTCCTCCCTGAAATAATTACAGATAGGAGTATAGATAAAGTTCTCATAAAGATACTATTTAATACTATTTAATCACAAAGATCAGAAATCAAAGCTGTGTCTTTGGTAATGTGAAATCCTTCAAGCTGCTTCCAATGACTGAGGAAATTTTTATAGTTAGAGTATCCAGATTCTCATGGTCTGAAAGGAAGCTGCCCAGGTCAGCCAGTGCCTCCTGATCTGTATGTCTCTGACACAACTACATTGAGCTCAATAAGCCTGTTTGATTTTGCTTTATTCTCTCACATATATGTATACGTCTTTTTCTATTTGAAGAAACTGATCAAGTGGAGGCTGAACAAGTTGTGGAAAAAAAGATTATGCAAAGTTAAACACATTTTGATAAGACTTATTAGACCCTTGATATGAATAATGATACTAAAAGGACTTCACAGTATATAGCATCACAAACTTATTTCACAGCAGAGCATTTTTTTTTTTTTTTGGTAGAATCACATATTCGAAACACCGACAGAGCACAATTTTGGAGATGCTGCCTCATAGAGATACACAGTACGGGGTCAGTTTACTATTATCATGAATTAGAATTTCTTAACATTTCTCCCTGTAGCTTTCCTCATGAAATTAGGGCCTGCTGTGATGGCATAATTGGTTAATTCTCTACCTGCAAGCACTGGGATCCCATATGGGTGCTAGTTGGTGTCCTAGATGTTCCACTTCCTGTCCTACTCCCTGCTTGTGGCCTGGGAAAGCAGTGGAGGATTGCCCAAAGCCTTGGACCCTGCATTCACTTGGGAGACTTGGAAGAAACTCCTGGCTTCAGATCAGCTCAGCTCCAGCCATTACAGTCACTTTGGGTGGGGCGGGGGAGTGGTGGTGGTGGAGACTGACCAGTAGATAGAAGATCTTTGTGCCTCTCCTTTTCTATGTAGATCTCCCTTTCCAATAAAATATATTTTTAAAAAGTTAAAAATATAGAAATTAAAGCATACAATGAAATCATATAAAATGCGTGTCTAACCCACATTTCAAAATGGTCATTTCAGGAGTGAACCAGCAGATAGAAGGGGTCTCTCTCTCTCTCCCTCCATCTTCCTGTTTCTACAGAACTGCATTGCAAATAAAATCCTTTTTTAACCATTTAAAAATATTTATTTTTTGAAAGAGTAACACATAGAGAGGAAAAAATAGAGATCTTCCATCTGCTGGTTGAATTCCCAAACAGCTGCTAAAGACTAGGGACTACACAAGGCTGAAACTAGGAGCCAGGAACTCTATCCAGGCCTCCCACATGAATTCAACTGCTTGAATTCTCACCTGTGATTCACCATTAATGAGCTGTTTACCTCAGTGATCAAATTTCAACTTATAGAGTTACATTGACACCCCTAGTTAGCTTTTTAATGTCCATAGAGTTAGTGATGATACTCCTTTCTGATACAATTCCCATCTTTTCTTTTGTTTATATTCCTGGTTAACTAGATTTGAGGCCTACCCATTTCATTGATCTTTACAAGAACAACACACTTTTTGCTGGCAAAATTTATTGCTTTTCTGTTATTTTTCTTTCCTTTTCTGATGTCTTCTATTTATTTTTTCTCTTTTCTCACAGTTGTGGTGAATGATTCATACATATACTAGCTCTACACACTGAGTAGAGTTAATCTGGTGAGCATTGTTGAGATCCTGAAGTTCAAGAAATGGCAGTATAGTGGGAAGGAAGATGAAGATGTTGCCTTGTTTTGGGGAGGGAGATACTGAAGTCCTAGTTGTGCAGTCGGCATGCTGTAGCACAAACAGCAGTAACTTTGGAGACAAGTGTATTTGGTTTAAAGTATGGAATCATGACTTACTAACTATATAGGTCAGATGGAGGGATTTATTAATCCAAAGCCTCAAGAATGAAAGGAAAAACAAGTCTTTTTTGTCTCATCATCATTTTGAGCAATAAATCCTGATATAGTATAAAATTTACAAAAAACATATGCAAGATATTGCATGATTTAGTTTAATGTTGCCAGCAACAAAATGCTGCCATTGTCGTTTTGAAGTAATGGATTTCTTAGCAGAGCATTAGCAGAGTAAGTAATGCCTTTTGAAATAGTGAAGAGTGACTCTTAAATAATAAAAGGCATTGACAGTTAGTACAAATTATAGAATGGAGTAAATGGATTGCAAACCTATATTCTTTCCTGTGCCAAACCCTGAATTTTAAAGCTAGTCTTCAAGATTTCTTAGTTTCTTTGTGGCTCTGAAGTAACTTATCATTTTGTGTTCTCTTAGCTTCTTATTCAGCATACACTATAGGGCAAAATTTATAATTTATACCCATTAATAATACCAAAATATGAACAAAAATAGCATTTCCTTTGTTTTCATATGAGAAAATGAATGCTATAGGATCAAAGGACAAAATAAAAGTCACATATTTTGTTTTGACGAGTAGCTGAAATTCAAATCCAAGAGTCCAGATGATTTGTTCTCATACCTGAGCCAAATCTATTCTCTCTACAGAATGTGGATGCTTTCCAAACATAGGTCATTTGATGTTCCATTGAATTACAAAGGTTTGTGTTTGTTTTTAAAAGATATGTCATTTTCCCTTACTTTACAACAGATAGGAGCACTTATGAGGCTGGAGTGTTCCTCATCGTTTAGAGGTCTTAACAAGTTCTAGGTAATACCAACAATGCTTTAAGAGAATAGAGTTTAAAGTGAAGGTCAGTATAATGACACCATTGGTTAAGCCATTAACTGTGATCTGTCATACCATAGAAGAGCCATTTCAAGGCCTAGTTGCTCCACTTCTTATCCAGCTTCCTGCTAATGTATCTGGGAAAGCAGCAGAAGATTCCCAAGTTCTTGGGCACCTGCCAGTCACCTAGGAGACCTGAATGCAAATAATAAATTCTTAGAAAACAATTTTAGAAAGCCTGTAAATGTGTATGTTGTTTCCTCAGTACTTTCTGTTTTTATGCAAATACTATGGAAAACTTAAATTGAGGTGCCTATATGGCTCACAACGATACTACAGAAACCCTGTCTATGCTGCCCCTTCCCTCTGTTCTTTCAATGAACCACTCCTCTTCAGCTGCAAGCATGTGGTCCCAATTACAGTTGACATTCTCTTTTTTTTTTTCAACATGAGTGCCAATATCACAAGCAGCAGTTTAACTCACTGTGCCATGATGCCCACCATGTACCTGCTATTTTTTTTTCAACTGACTATATCCCAGACCATAGAAATTGGCTGAGAAGTGAACACTTGATGACCACAATAATAAGACAAGCACTAGACTCAAGAAAAAAATAATCAGAGCTTCAACTTAAATTTTCTTGGAACTCCTTTATCTCTGGTCAAAGTTATGTGAGGATGTAAGCTCAGCACTATCAGTTGCCGTCTCTACCACAATATGGAGAACTATGCCTTCAATGTAGGAAAATAAAGCCACCACATAGGCAGAAAGGGAGACAAAAAGAGAAGTCTGGACTCTACGTGGTAGCCTAGAGGCTAAAGTCCTCGCCTTGAATGTGCCGGGATCCCATATGGGCACTGGTTCTAATCCTGGCAGCCACACTTCCCATCCAGCTCTCTGCTTGTGGCCTGGGAAAGCAGTTGGGGATGGCCCAAAGCCTTGGGACCCTGCACTCAGGTGGGAGACCCGGAAGAGGCTCTGGGCTCCTGGCTTTGGATTGGCTCAGTTCCAGCCGTTGCAGCCACTTGGGGGGTAAATCAATGGATAGGAGATCTTTCTCTCTGTCTCCTCTTCTCTGTATATCCGACTTTCCAATAAAAATAAATAAATCTGAAAAAAAGAGGAAGAAGTCTGACAGATACTGAGCTTCTAATTTTTAGTCAACGCCAGGGTTGACCTAGCTCCTATCCTTCTGAAGCCTTCGTTTAACAGCTCCTTTTCCAAACCTGTGTGTCAACAGGCAGGCTTCCTATAACTTAAGCTGATATTGACTGGGTCTCTGTAAAATTTTTTATGTTCTCTACACTGTGTGTTCCTCTGAAGTGCTTTTCTCAAGATGAGTATGTAACAGTTACAAATATGTAGCTTCCATGCATTTATATTTCACTCAAGGTCTCTTTTCTGAAGATTTTGAGATCAACAACCAAAACAGAACCCAACTCACACGACTGAAAAACCCATTCCCCTTATTCTCCTGGGAAAAATCATTGCTCCATGGGACCAATTGGCTGTTTAAAAGCAGAGGAAGAAAATGAACAAAATGGACCTTCTCAGAGAAGTTCTCCACATGCTTTCTTTTTTTTATACATTTTATTATTGTTATTAGTAGTATTATCATTTTATGATACAGTTCCATAGGCTCCTGGATTTCCCTTATCCCATCCCCAAATTCTCCCCCCCCACCTAGTTCCTCTATATCATTACTAAAATATAGTTCTTCATACACAGTCATTTGTCCATCATTGTGGGCGTGGACAATGGCAGAGAGTCCAGCATCCTATTGTCAAAATATAGTGAACAGTTTCATTGTAAGTCCATCTTTGTCTGGAACTAGAAATGCATACTACATGGTATCTTCACATCTGGATGTTAGTCTCCATTTCACAGCTTCTGTACATCCCCTTAAATGAAAAGTTATAAGACAAAATCAACAATAGAAAGAAAAATAGAAATTTACAATGCCATGAAGTTAAGTGACATGTTACTAGATATGACAGTCTATTACACAGCTACTATGCATCCCCTTGAATGAAAAGCCACAAAACAAAATCAACATCAGGGAGAAAAAAGAAATTAACAACACCATGAAGTTAAATAACATGCTACTAAATGACTAACGTGTAAGCTGAAGAAATGAAAATCAAGAACCTTCTTGAAGAAAATGATGCTACTGTATGATCTACGAGTCATTGAATGATTTAATCAGAAGAAAGTGTTTTGAAGAGATGAAACTAACAGAAAACAACAAAACCCAGGCAGTATAGTTTCTGCTGATTTTTGTTGGTGAAATATGTCTCTTCAAGACAACAAATAGATGGTTTTGTTTTTTAATCCAGTCTACTAATCTATGACATTTGATTGAGCTTAAGCCATTTACATTCAGGGTTTAATATGTATGGGTAGTACTTTGGTCCTGTCATTTTTAGGAATGGATTGTTCACTGGTTTAGTCTTCTGCTGCCATTTTACTGGGATGTTGTTCTTCATATTTGCCTTGGGTGTTGGTAGGTGCTATTCGAATCTCTTCTCTGTCAAGAGAACATCTTCAAGTATCATTTGTAGGGCAGGTTTGGAAGAAGCATAATGTTTTAACTTTTCTTGGCTGTGGGAGAATTTTATTTCATTTTCAAAGACGAAAGAAAGCTTTGCTGGATATGTTATCCTAGGCCAACAATTTTGTTTCTTTTAGAATCTGGAATATGTTATTCCATTCTGTTCTTGCCTATAGAGTTTCCTGTGAGAGAGCTCCTGTGAGTTCAATTGGCATTCCTTTATATGTCAATTGATTTTTTTCACGTGCACATTTGAGAATCTTTTCCTTATGTTCAACTGAAGAGAGCTTGATGATCATGTGTCATGGTGAAGATCACTTTTGATCAGGCCTGTTGGGAATTCTGTGGCCCTCCTGGATGTTGTCTCCCAATTCTTTCTCTGGATTAGGGAAATTTTCTTTTATTATTTCATTAAATAAATTTTTAAATCTGGCTTCTCTTTCTGCATCTTCTGGGACTCCCATAACTCTTGTATTTGGTCTCTTAATAGTGTCTTTCAATTCTTGAATACTTTTTTTTGGCCTAATCCATGTCTGCTTCCAGCTTTTTGTTTGCTTCCCCCTGATGACAGGAAATATCTTCCAATTCTGAGATTCTTTCTTCTGCTTGCTTCATTCCATTTTGGAGACTCTCCATTGTACTTTTAATTTGCTCTACTGTGTTCTTCATTTCTGATCTATCAGCCTTGATTTGCTTTATTGCTTCCTTAAATTCTTTGAACTCTTGTATGTGCTTGTCATTGTTGATCAGAAGCTTAAAATGAGTTTTATGAAATCTGTATGCCCCATTTTCTCGATGTCTTTCTCAGTTAACTCTTGAGGTTGGCAAAGGGTTTTGCTCCTTTGCAGGGGAGTTTTCAGTAATATTCATTGTGCCTTTGTCTCTTCTTTTGCTCTTGGTCATTGTACTTCTGGCTAGCAGAGTCTTCTCCTTGGGGCAGGTTTCTAAGCTGTGTCAGCCACAGGTCTACAGTTCAATTTTACTTATTGTGGTTGGTACATAAGTCTTTGCTTGCAGCCACTTGTGCCACAACCTCCAGCGAGTTCCCGGTCTGGGTTCTTATGTTAGATTTCCACCGTGGTCTCCACAGCCCCAGCTCCTGGCTCACCACTCTCCACCTCCTGTGATACCGTGTTGAGGCTGCACCATTGTCTGTACAACTTTACTCCCACTTCCAGTTGGGGTAGGTCCCAGGATTAGGGAGACATTAGATGTCCTATATAGCTAGGTTGTTGTTGGTGCCGATCTTGCTGGAATGTGTTGGACGTTAGGTCTGAGGGTATCACACACCTGTTTTGACTCATACAATGCCATAGTCGATATTTTCCTGTGGGACTAATGCAATGCAATGAGCTCAGTCAGTTCTCACGAGATCAGTGCATGCTCAGCTCACTGTTGTCCCCCACAGTCTTAAATTCTTTGCTGCACTGTATGAAATGGCACCTGAAGTGCCACCTGTGGAGTTCTCAATCTTCTGGCTGTCGGGTCTGAGGGCTATTTGGACCTATGTTAGGTGGAACCTTGTTGCTGGTCAAGTTCTGTCTGATGGTGGAGTTCAGATTGCCATTTGCTGAATGCCGCTGGGTTATCAGTCACTGCAACACCACACCATTGTGTCTGCTGCTTTCCTGTGTCTGTCAGTCTCCAGGTACCCCTCCTCTGTTGTTCTGTCCTTTCCTATTTCCTGGAATGTGCTCTCTGTGCTTCACACTGGCTAGTATTTCTCCATCTGTTTTAACATGTCCTTACCCTATTCTGCCATCTTGATTCTCTGACTCTTCTTTTTTAGTACTTACCTATTTACCTCTATTATTAAATTGTTGGCAGTATGGAGAAGTGGAAATAATCACTCCGATATCTGACCTGGCTTTGAATCTGAACTTCTTCTCTTGCTACTGATATGACCTTAGGCATGCCTATATCAGTGAAATGAATGAATGAATGAACGTATCATGCAGGAAATAAGTGAAGATTAGATGTGAGTATGTTCAGCACATAGTAGATACTAGATGAAAGTGTCTTTTTCTCTGTTTTTCCTTTGTGTAATTATTTTGTGTTTTTCTAAGGGGGTTACAAACATCTTATGAACAGGAGCTATATGTATGATTTTCTCCCCAAATTACTGCAACAGCCAGAATTGGGTTGAAACAAAGCCAGGAACCAGGAGCCACTTTCCACACCCTGTGATCATGTGTTATGGCCTCACTGTTGCTTGTACAGTCTTTCTCCCACTCCCTATTCATTCCTAAATCAGTGGGTTGTCATTGGTACTAGTCTTGCTGGAACCTACTTGCCATTAGGTCTGAAGGCCACCCAGACCTATTTTGGGTGGAACCCAGAGAATGACAAGTTGCTACTGTTTTCCCTGTCATGCCAGTGCATTGCACTGAGCTGAAAATGAGCTTGCTCCTGGCTTAGCACATGTGCAGCTCACTATTGTTCCTTCAGCCCCCAACATTTTCCTCAGTACACAGCATGGTACCCAAGTTGGCACTGGTGGAAGTCTCAGCCATGAAATCCACCCTGTTCCTGCACCCACCTGCTTTGGCTCTACCACTGTGCTTCTGTTCATGGTCGAATCAAGCAATTCAGCAGCAGGGTACGTTCTGTGCCTGGGCTCACTTCTTGAGATCCCAGTGACCACCCCTTCCCACCTGGCCACTGGTGGAGCTCTGATTGCTGATCGTGGATCACCGCTGGGGTACCTGTTCACTACAACACTGCTCTGCTGTCTCTGCTGTCTCCCTGTGCCCATGGGTGAGAAGAGATTATTTTTAAAGAGATGACAGGGGTTGGTGTTTGGAACCAAAATTAAGCTACCACTTGGAATGCCTGCATCCCATTTCTGAGTGCTTGGGCTTAATTCCTGGCCCCATGGCTTCCTCCTGCAATGCACACTCTTTTTTTTTTAAACACCTTTATTTGCTTTAAAAACATAAGACTTCTTGTACAATAAAGCATAAGCATGTATCATCTACAAAGTCAGAATATCTTCCTCATGGAACACGCAGGAAGAAAGGAAAAACACACACATGGCAAAGTAGTCATAGATTACCTCTAAAATAATTAAGACTTTCGGCCAGAAAAATTAATCTTTTGAAAACAAAAGTATAACAATAACAAAAAGCCATATTTCACACCTGGTACTAACAGTAAACATTCATAATACAAAATTATCTGTTAAAATCAAATTCCTATATATTGAAAGCATTAGTATCATCAAAATACCCATCGTACTTAAAGCAATTTACAAGCTTATTGCAATCTCAAAATACCAAAGACATTTTTTCTCATATCTAGAACATTTTTTTTAACTGTTTTTTGGATTGACATCATTTCATAACAGCCACATCAATCACAGCATGAATAACAACAGCAACAATGTCAACAACAAATTGTAGCACCTTGATTAAGTAATGTGCCACTGAGTAGGCAGCACATGCTTAACTAAAAGGAAACACAGAAGTCTCTTAGGAACTATGTTGCCATCGCATACTCCATGGGCACTTGATGAACTCCACTAGAGAAAAGAAATTATTTGGAAGCAAACAAACCGACATAAAAACATCAAAACATCTGAGACATAGCCAAAACAGCCAACAGACGCTCAAAGAAACAGTATAGATTGGACTATTGGAGTTACCCTTTCCATTTGGCTTCCTTATATGAGAGAGAATATATGGTATTTATTCTTTTGTGATTGACTCATTTCGCTGAGCATAATGGTTTCTAGTTGGGACCACCTGGTTTTAAATAGAATAATATCATTCTTCTTGACAGCTGAATAATATTCCATTGAGTAGATGTACCACAGTTTCTTTAACCACTGTTCCTTAGATACACATCTGGTTTGTTTCCATGTCATTGCTATTGTAGATTGTGCTGCTGTAAATATAGGATTACAGAGTCCCTTCTCATATGCAGATTTTACTTCTGTTGGGTATATTCCTAAGAGCGGGATTGCTGGGTCCTATGGCAGGTTTATTTGCAATTTTCCAAGCACTCTCCATATGGATTTCCACAATGATTGTACTAGCCTACACTCCCACCAGCAGTGAAGGAGGGTGCCTTTCTCCCCACATCCATGCCAGCATGTGTTGTTTTTCGAATTCTGAATGTAGGCCAGTCTCACAGGAGTTAGGTGGTACCTCAAGGTGGTTTTCATTTGTATCTCTGATGGCTAGAGAGCCTGAGCATCTTTTCATATGTTTGTTGCCATTTGAATCTGTTCTTTTGAGAAATGTCTGTTCATTTCCTTTGCCCATTTTGCTACAGGGTTTGTTTTTTCACTATCCCTGGGTTTCTGAAGCTCTTTGTAGATCCTAGATATTAGTCCCCTGTCACTTGTGTAGAATGCAAAAATTTTCTCCCATTCTGTTGGTTGCTTCTTCACTTTTTTAATTGTTTCCTTTGCTGTACAGAAACTTTTTAGTTTGATATAGTCCCATTTGTTCATTTTGGATTTGATCACCGTTGCTTTAGGCGTCTTTTCTAAAAAGTCTTTCCCTGTTCCTATATCTTGGAGTGTGCTTCCTATGTTTTCCTTTAGTAGTTTAATGGTTTCTGGGTGTAGGTTTAGGTCCTTGAGCCAATTAGAGCTGATTTTTGTATAGTGCGACAGGTGCGGGTCCTGCTTCTTTATTCTGCAAACTGCTATCCAGTTGTCCCAACAGCTTTTATTGAATAGACCAGGTTTTTTACCTGGATTGTTTTCAGTTTTCTTGTCAAAGATTAGTTGACTATACATGTGTGAATTCCCTTCTTGTGTTTCTATTCTGTTCCACTGATCTTCTTCTCTGTTTCTGTACCAGTACCAGACTGTTTTGATAACCACTGCTCTATAGTATGTCTTGAGGTCTGGAATTGTGATTCCTCTGGTTTGATTTCTATTTTTCAAGATAGCTTTAGCTGTTTGTGGTCTTTTGTGATTCCAGATGAACTTCTGTATCATCTTTTCTATTTCTGAGAAGAATGTTTCTGGGATTTTGATTGGGATTGTGTTGAATCTATATATTGCTTTCGGTAATATGGCCATTTTGATAATGTTGGTCCTGCCAATCCAAGAACATGGTAAGGTTTTCCATTTTTCAAGGTCTTCTTCTATTTCTTTTTAAAATGATTTATAGTTTTCATCGTAGAGGTCTTTCACATCTTTAGTTAACTTAATTCTAGGTATTTAAGATTCCTTTCCTCTATTTTAAAGGGAACTGTACTTACAATTTCTTTCTCAGTGGTGGAATTATTTGTATACACTAGTGCCATTGATTTGTGTTCATTAATTTTGTATCCTGCTACTTTGCCAAAGTCTCTTATGAGTTCCAATAGTCTTTTGACTGAGTCTTTTGGTTCTCCTATGTGGAGAATCATGTCATCTGCGAATAGCGATAATTTCAATTCCTCATTTCCAATTTGTATTCCTTTAATTGCTTTTTCTTGTCTAATAGCTCTGGCAAGGACTTCCAAAACTATATTGAAGAGTAGCGGTGAGAGTGGACATCCCTGTCTAGTTCCAGATTTTAGCGGGAAGGCTTCCAATCTTTCCGCAATGCACACTCTTTGAGGCACAAGATAATGAATTGAATAGTTGGCTCCTTGTCACCCATATGGGAGTCCTGGATTGAATTTTTGGCTTCTTGCTTAGGCCTAGCATGCCTCTAGACACTGTTGCCATTTGGGGCAAGCCAGTGGATGGAAGATCTCTCACTCTCTCTGATCTTCAATTTAATAAAATAAATGCATACAAATAAAATAAATCAAGAAAATGACAGAATTATCCAGAATTGAGGAATGAGGAATTGGTGTTTAGAATAAGAAATCATGACTCCTGAGTAGAATGCATAAAGATAAACATGTTTCTGGACACATCATAATAAAATTGTCAGTCCCAAAGACAATAAAAACCCTTAAGATTAACTTGATCAAGAAAACTGAGCTAATAAATGGTAAAGCCAGTATTCAAATTTGCTGGTTTTAGTCATGATTATTATATCACATAGTTAAAAAGCTCTCAGTTACAGATGAGATGATTGAGACCAGGAAAAGGCTGATATTTGCCTTGGGAAATTCATGGTAGTAGATCTTGAAGTTAAATTGATTTATGTACATCAGAAGTAGGAAAATTGCGATTCTGAGTGTAAGAGAAATCATGCCTTAGCTCAGAAGCATTAATTCATGGGGTGTGGACTGTGATTCCAGGAATAATCAACAGGCACTACAGTTAATAAAAACATAACAATCCTCAAATGGTGTAACATACATTGGTCTAAGTTTTTATACAACATATACATTTAATTTTCATGACAATCCAATGGGCCAGTAACAGTTTTATCAGTTTTTTCAGATGAGAACAGTGAGACACTCAGATAGAGGAAGTGATTTGTCATGGTCTCAAAGCTAGTAAGTGAAAGAGCCATGCTACATACTAGGCTGTTCTACATACTGCACACATTACCTACATTCCAGGCTGTCCTACATGCTACACAGTTCTTAAATTCTATATTATGCCACCTCTGTTTCTCAAATGAAATAAATCCTATAAAGTCAGGAAATTTGGCAGTCTTATTGTTATCCCTAGCACTCAGTATGATGCGTGGTATAAAATGGGGGTTCAATAAAAATTTATTATATTAATGCAGGAATATGTATAGTAATAAACATAGTTTGTGGTTTATGTACAGTGTGGTTATATTTACTGAATGTAAAATTACCAGCTAGTTGCTTAATACTAGTGATTTTTATTAGTAGTAGGATCGGTTTGTTCCATGTGATGTCAAGCACCTGGCAATTAGAATTGTGCCTGACCACTATTTGCTCTCATCATCAGCTTTGCTCTATAAACATAATGTTCTTATTAAGTGGATCTTTTCATTCTGAGTATCAACTCTGAACTATAGTTAAAACCTAGATTACACCTGCTGACTTGTAACTGTTTGGGCCCAGATGAATTTGGACCCTGGGAAGAGAGTGTTCCATGTATTTTTTTTTAATATATTTATTGTATTGTTGTTGACAATCTTTACATAGTTAATTACGGTTAAAAAAAAAGGTTCAGGGGGCATAGGGAAGTGGGTAATACTGTTATGTCCATATTGTTTCCATCATGTATCTGAGGTAAAGGGGGATATTGAGGGAGAAGCCCCACCCGGTTTCCCACTCACCCAAAGTCCCGGATGTGGGGCATGCTTTGAGATATTTGCTCAAGTGGTTTTAATAGTTCTTCAGTTATGAATCGCTGCCAGTTTCGCTCAATGAGGTCGTCCACTGATTGACACAGTCCATGATAGGGTCTTCATTTGCCCAGTATTTCGCTGCCATCATAGAGCTGATATGAATGATTGACCTGTTCTGTCTTCTGTCTTTTCTTGGTTAGAGTTCTGAGTCCAGCAGTTCAATTTGTTCCATGTATTTTTAAAGACTGTAAATCTGTTACATAAAGGCAACAAGAGGCAGCTGCAAAGTATCTCCACTTTCAAGTTAAGGAAGTGGGTGGCGTTAAGTGCATGATCATGTGAGCACAGAGCATACACATTCTCAGCAGAATGAAATGCTCATGTTTAACACCAAACATACACACACACAAACACACACACACGAGCCTGGTGTGATAGCCTGGTGGCTGAAGGCCTTGCCTTACATGCACCGGGATCCCTCATGGGCATTGGTTTGTATCCTGGCTGCTCCACTTCTCATCCAGCTCCCTGCTGGTGGCCTGGGAAAGCAAGAGAGGATGGCCCAAACCCTTGGGGCCCTGTACCTGAGTGGGAGAGCTGGAAGAAGCTCCTGGCTTTGGATGATCTCAGTTCCGGCTATTGTGGCCACTTGGGGAGTAAAACAGTGGATGGAAGATCTTTCCTTCTGACACTCCTTCTCTCTGTAAATCTGCCTTTCCAATAAAAATGTATATATGATTATATATATATATGTATGGTTTTGTATATATATATGTATATATATATATATACACACGTATACCACACAGAAGGTGTCTGTCTTTTAGCTCTGAGACTATACACAGTTCTACTGTTAGATCTCTTGAGAAGGATGCATGCCCATATGAGGTTTTCAGTTAGGGTGTGGAAGGTTGAGGTATGGAAAAAGGTGGGTGAAACAAATGATTCGATTTTTTTTCTCCTGTGTCCGTAGGGTGGGAGTGAGAAGGGTCCATTCCTTGCTGTCAAACTGCATCAGCACCTGGGGATAGAGGATGGTCCTTTGATGTAGCCTTAGAGAACCTGATGTGAAGAACCTGTGTTCTGAGGCTGTTACTTGAGTGGTTTTAATAGTTCTGAGACATTGTAAACTTTATTACATAAGGGTTGAGAAAATCTTTCCAAGGACTGTTGACTGAGCAGGTCTACCTTAGTACATCCCCAGTCCCAGGAACATGTTGTAAAGCTTGGCCGGGAGAGTGGTCCAACCTGTTCTGCTTTTCATCCTCTGATGAGGCACTTGATGTCCTCTGATGGCCTAGATGAGCTGTCTGTCATGTCCCTGCTATGTATCTTGGCATGTTGCCCATTACATAGGCATCAGAAACTGAGGAGGCCCAGTTCTGATATTTGTACTCTAAGGTCATACTATATATATATATTGCGATTTTCCCTATGGCCAGGGTTTGAGTCCAGCAGTCTGGTTGGGGAGTCCCCCAAGAAACCTCACCTGGGGTGATCCCAAACTTGACTGTAGCATGTGCCAGCTAGTGGCGGGTTTGATGCAGCCCATCACCTGCACCAGCCAGCGCACGTACTGGTGGGTGCAGCTGCCTGGTTAGTTCTGCCCCTTTGCCCCATCTCTTACATGAACTGATGAGTGCTTTGGCCTATCCCAGCCCTGCCCACCACAGGCCCAGACTTCACACATGCCAGCAGGTGTTGCAGCCTAGTTGGGGCAAACTACAGTAGCCCCCACCAGACCTTCCTCTAGGATGTGTTTACATGTGCCAACATGTACTGCATCCCAGCTCAGTCTGTCCCCACATCCACCTGGCTGTTATGGATTCCCATGGGTGCCACAGCTTAGCCCAGTGTAACCCACCCCCATACCTGGCCTGCATGTATATGCTGACAAGTGCTGCTGCTTTGAGCAGCCTGACCCACCCCCAGTCCTAGCTCTCATGAGCACTATTGGGAGCTTCAGCCCAGCAGAGGAGTGCCCAGAAATCCTATACCAGACATGCTCCCAGCCCTGGATCTTGCACCTGCCAGGGGATACTTTGGTCCAGCCTGACATAACTCATACCCAGATCTGGCATTTGTCAGTGGGTGCTACAGCCTAGCCTGGATGGCCTGCACCCATTGTGGGTCTCATGTTTGTTAGTGGGTATGGCAGCCTAGTCCAGCCTATCCCACTCTCAGTTCCAGCTTTCACACTCCCCAGTGGAAGCAGCATTCCAGCAAGGGAGTCCCTAGAGATCCCATACTAGGCCTACTCTCAGCCCTGGGACTTGCATGTGCCAGTGGATGCTGTGGCCCAGTCTGAGATGGCCCACCCCCAGTGTGAGCATTCAGCAGTGGGTGCTATAGTTTGGCTCAGCCTAGCCTGCCGCTAGTCCCAGCTCTTGCCAGTGGTGTAACAGCCTAGCCCAGCCTGGCCCATCTGCAGACCCAGCTCTCATGTGAACTGGAGGGTGCCATGGCATAATCTACTTTGTCCACATCCATGCTAATTTTTGCAAGTGGCAGTGGCTGTTTGACCTGCCTCTGAACCCAGCCCACTTGCTTGCCAATGTGTGCTGCAGCCTAGCCAGCCTGGCCTATCCCCAGCCCTCATGTAAACTGGTGGGTATTGCAGACCATCCTGGCCTAGCCTGGTAAGCACCCTGTCCTGGCTCTCATGCATGCCAGTGTGTGCTGTGTACTGGCCCAGTGCAGTTCATCCCAAGGCCCATACATATGTTGCTGAGTGCTACAGCCAGGCCAGTCTGGCCTGTCCCCAGCCCTGGGTTTTGCAGTCACCAGTGTGAGCTGCAGCCTAGCATGGGCATTCCCCTACCGGCCTGCTTGCAGCCCCAGATGTTGCATGTGCTGGTGGATGCTGTGGCCCAGCTTGACATGGCCTTTTCCCAGTCCTGGAACTCACTAGCAGGTACTGTGGTCTAGCCCAACTGGTCTACACCCATTCCAGCTCTCATGTGAACAGCCGTGGCATAACCCCACCTGTTCAAACCCATGTTGGCTTTCACAAGTGCCAGTGGCTTTGTCTGGCCTGCCCCAAACCCTGCCCACACACATGCTGATGGGTACAATTGACTTGGTAATTGCTTCCCGAACAAGTGATTACAGTTGTTTCTGAATATTTACTCCCCCCACCCACACAGTTTTCTGCAATAGCTTTCCCAAATGAAGCACATCTACATTTGCCAAACTGATTGCCTAGACAGTGCAAACAGTTGAATGACTAAAGAGTACAGGACCCTGTGGTAATACTGGCATTCTGGTTGTCTTGTCTTGATGAGAAACAGAAAAATTTGGTCATCCAATCATGACAGCAAAAGATATTGGAAGGGCAAGTTGTTAACAGATATATTGCCAACACATACTATTTGTTATTTCCCTTATTAAAATATGATTACTTCTCAGGGATGTAGTTACTTAAGAAATTGATAATATGAGAGGCAAATAGATTATAATGCACTCATTTAAAAAATTGGAAGTCTTTAACTAGACCTGAGCATGATTAGCAAATACCTTTTCTACTTTGAATAAATCTTCTAATTTGCATCCATCATTACACATTTCCTAGCAGAAGAGCTGTTGATTTTTTGATTATAGGTCCTATTCTTATTCACAGTTGTTTTTAGTAGAGTTGGCTCTGTATTTTTCTTAATATAACGTGAGCATTCTTTTTTCTTAAGTATATAAATAAAAAATGGATAAGACAAAGAGAAAGAAGAATTATCTTTGAAGGAAATGGAGGTGCTATAAATACATATCTAGACAACCCCCTTTTCACTTTCATTAATGAGGGGCCTTGCTCACTTATCCATTTTCAACTGTAATCATTTGTATATTTGAATCAAACCCTCCTGCCTTCATTAACATTATTAATGCCTGTCAGCAAATGTTATAATGTAGGAGAATTTTACAAATTTATATGCATTTCCAGAGTGTGAACTCAGCTGCAGTCAGTATTCTTGCATGACAGCAGTTGAAACAAATGACCATCATTCCCTGGAGAAGTGTAAACAGGTCACTAATTAATCCATTTACCATTACCCTCTGTTTAGTTTTCAGACATATAATACTCATTTATTTTGTTGGAACACCAAGTACATTGTTGTTATGGAAATGATATTTGTACAGTCACCTTAGATCCACATGACAGATTGAGTTACCTTTTTTTTTTCTCAGCTCTTTTCAAGATATGAGAGGATATATGGATAGCAGATAACATTGGATAAGGTCCTATTTTATTATCACTCTTCTATGTAAATTACATAATGGATTGGAAGTTTATTTAAATACATGCACTGAAAATGAGCCCTTAGTGTGGTAATAAAGTTGGGGGTAGGATTAAAGGGGAAAAGGGAAAATAAACTCTAAATTTTAGAAGATGTAAGATAATGTTGGGGAATCTGAATAAAAATTAGAAGTGGAGGGTCTGGAACAATGGGTCAAATTGGCTAATCCTCTGCTTCCAAGCATGGCATCCCATATGGGCACCTGTTTGTATCCTGGCTGCTCAATTTCCCATGTAGCTCCCTACTTGTGGCCTTGGAAATCAGTGGAGGATGGCCCAAGTCCTTGGGATCCTTGCACCCATGTGGGAGACTAAGAAGAAGCTCCTGGCTCCAGGGTTCAGATTGGATCAGCTCTGGCCATTGCAGCCATTTGAGGAGTGAACAGTAGATGAAAAATCTTTTCTCTCTTCTTCTCCTCTCTCTGTAAATCTGCCTTTCCAATAAAAATAATCAAACTATAAACAAATAGAAGTGGAAAGGTATAATGCAAGTTTAATTGTTACCAAAAGAATGCAAAACAAACTTAGATGGTCAGTCTCCTTCCATTGTAGCCCTCAAAAATAATTGCTCTCAAAGATAATTTTTAAAAATTTCTGGGCCCGGTGGCGTGGCCTAGCGGCTAAAGTCCTCACCTTGAAAGCCCCGGGATCCCATGTGGGCGCCGGTTCTAAACCCGGCAGCTCCACTTCCCATCCAGCTCCCTGCTTGTGGCCTGAGAAAGCAACTGAGGACGGCCCAATGCATTGGGACCTTGCACCCGTGTAGGAGACCTGGAAGAGGTTCCTGGTTCCCAGCATCGGATCGGCGCGCATCGGCCCGTTGCGGCTCACTTGGGGAGTGAATCATCGGACGGAAGATCTTCCTCTCTGTCTCTCCTCTCTGTATATCTGACTTTGTAATAAAAATAAATCTTTAAAAAAAAATTTCTTTATAGTGAATAATTGTAAATTCCCCAGATCCTTAGATAAAAGTTTCAAATTAAAAATGTGGGCAGATGGAAGATCTTTCTTTCTGTCTCTTCTCTGTAAATCTGCCTTTCCAATAAAAAATAAATCTTAAAAAAAAAAGAATGTGAGTTTCAAACAAGCCTAGTTGTATCGTATTTTTTGAACATATGTTTTATATATATGTTGACTATAAATAGTGACTCATTTAGTCACTAGCCATTTTTTGCAGAAACATACCAATGAGGCACTGTGCTTTATGTGCTCAAAGAAATACTTATGATAATTATAATGTGGTTATCACAAGTAACCTAAGTAGTTTGATAATTGTATGCCAAGGATGCTAAAATAGTTTAAAGGAGGCATATCTTCATGGAGAGCTCAGGGAAAATTTCACAGAAGAGATAGCATCTGAACTGCGTTTTAAATGATAATCGGAGATTTTTAGAAGAGGAAACGGGGGGACAGTTATGTCTAATTGGGGGAACATGCAAAGGTAAGAAGAAATAAAGCATTGTGCTTATAGAATGATAAGAAATTCAAGATGACTAAAGCATCATCTGTGTATGGGATAGGCTAAAATGAAGAATGATGGGAGATGTATTAGAAGTAGATGAGGGCCAAATATAGTAGAGTTTTATATGTTGTACCAAGGATTTGGACTTTGTCATGAAGGAAATAAAAAGCTCCTGGAAGTATGGCATAGCTATGTTTATTTTTTAGATATAATCTGGGTGGCAGTGTGAAGGATAGATGGGCCTGGGGAGAGATTGGTGATCAGGTGTTTAGCAGAAATAATCTAGACCAGAGTTAAGGATGGTTCACATAGATGTTATTCCAAGTAGTATAACTTGGTGACCAGGTACATATGGGGAAAGTGGGACTTAAAGGTCAAGGTGCTTTATGCTTTCAATTATTTCAACTATTTTTCAATCATATTTCAACTATTTATGCTTTCAACTGTATTTCAACTATTCAGAGACAGAAACTGAGGAGCTTAGTAAGAAAATGAGGCATGAGGGTTATATAATTTGTCAAAGTCAAGTCAGAATTGATGACTCTCAGAATATTAGGCATTTTACTAGACCTATTTCTTTCCTATAAGACCTACTATTTCTAGAATCATGGAAGATTTTTTTTTCCTAAAGGTTTTAAATCTAAACCTTAACTCATAGATATGAATTAGAAAACATACATTGTTTGGTCTTTTTTATTATTATTATTTTTATTTTGGAGTAGAACTCTATATTTTTGCTATCTAAGCTGTGTCAACCCAATGACTAATATTGGGCATTTTGGCATAACAGTGGAAACACTGGTTAAAAAGATTGGTTCTCATGACTAGGTGGTATTTTAAGGCAGTCATCAGTTGATGGACATCTTGGTTGAGTCGTTATCTTTCTAACCTTGAGTTTAATTTTGGAAGAGGAAGATTCAAATTCTGGATCCACTATTATGTTTTTATGTTACCTTGAGCAAGTCTATTTCTCAGTCTTAGTCTCAATATTTATAAAATGTGACCAATAGTAATTCCTTTTAAAAAGATTTATTTATTTTTATTGGAAAGTCAGATTTACAGAGAGGAGAGACCGAGATCTTCCTTCCATCTGCTGATTGACTCCCCAAGTGGCCACAGTGGCCAGAGCTGCGCTGATCCAAAGCCAGGATCAGGAGCTTCCTCCTGAATTCCCACATGGGTGCAAGGTCCCAAGGCTTTGGGCCATCCTCTATGGCTTTCCCGGGTCACAAGCAGGGAGCTGGATGGGAAGTAGAGCAGCTGGGACATGAACTGGCACCCACATGGGTTTCTGGCTTTTGTGAGGTGAAGATTTAACCATTGAGCCATCACACTGGACCTGAAATAATAATTTCTAAATTATATATGTTATATTGTTGAATGTAGTCACAGATGTGAAAACACCTTTGGAAGTTTTCAACTGCTGTTTTCCTAGTATCTGGTACAATATCTGCTACATGGGAAGGTTTTTGAATAAATAGTACAGGATGTCTGGAAATTGATTGCTAAACTATTAAAAGTAATTTTGCCTAATGCACACCTGCATTAAATTCTTTTAAGATAAGTATTCCCACAAATAATAACATTTCGGAAGTTGTTAGGCCTATCTAGATCTATGGAAAAAGTGTAGAATGTGAGTGTACTAGTTATTGCATGTGAGTATCTGCTGCAGATGGTTTCTCAGTTCAGAAGTGTTTAGAATGTCTACTGTACTGAGCATGTGGTATGTGATTCACTTTGTAGAATAACTTCCTTCTTGAATTTAGTCTACTTTGCCCTGGGAAGAATGTGCAGTTTGCTTCTTAAGAATTGTTGTTTCTTGCTTAGAAATAGTCTCTCAGTAACATGAACAATTTAGATAAAGGAGAAGTTTCAAGCTTCACTGCCTAATGCTTCCAAACTCCTGCAAGATATTCAGTAGAACAAAGGCAGATGAGAAATGTGCTTGACTAAAAATCACCCCTGAATGCATGGTGTGCCAGGGTCCCCAAAAACCTTTCTTTCACAAAGCAGTGGACTGAAGTTACAGTTTGCATGGGTTCTTCATCTAGCTGAGTGTTTTTTTTTTTTTTTTTAAGCTTATTTTGCTCAGGAGAAAGTGGCCCAGTTATGATGGTGGCTAAAAGAAATGAAGGATGTGAGAGAATGTAGGACAATTTCTCTCTGTAACAAATTCATTTGAAAGTGGAAAACTGACAGCAGGTGAAACCATCAAAACAGGCTTTAGCTTTCAAAGCTAGCCCTTCATCTCCTGGCCCAGTATCTTTTTCCTCTTTTCTCATCCATCCCTTGATATTTTTGCTGGAAGTGGAACAAGTTATGGCTCTGTAGGATTCCAATTACCCTTACCTCTAGCTTGTGTACAGCCAGGTTGAGTTTGGGAGAGTGAAGTTCAAGGGTCTGGGAACTTTGATAACATAAATTCAACAGAGTCAAAGCTCTAATAATAATCCTAATAGTTTCAAATTTGGGATGATTCAGCAGGCTAGCAGGAAAGTTACTTTTGCTCAATAAGATATTAAAAAGAACTTTATTATGGAAACTATTTTACATATAAAAATAAAGAGAACATACTAAATATTGAATATACTGAACCCCGATATTTATTACCATTTTCCCAATTTTGTCAAAATTTTCTCTCACTGAAGTTTAAGTTTGATTTCATGTAGGACTGTTCACAGGCCTTCAGTCTTTAAACTGTTTTAGTTCAGAAGCCCCCTTCAATTTATAAAAGCTGTATGAATGACAAATTATTCCTAATTATTCATTAAACAGGTCTTTGAGAGCCATTCGGAAAATGCTTCCTGAAAAAATTTTGAGTTGCTTTTGTTAGAAAGCAATAAAGTTGTGTTTCTTTTAAATTGTTTTGTAATTTTGGATTTTTCCTTGGTTTATTCTGACCTCAACTTTATTATTGTTTTTTAGATAATATCAATTAATAAAGAAAGCTGATAAATTTAAAGAAGTAAAAGCTTTCAGTCCTCAGTTTCCTGTAGTAGATGAGCTCTTTTCAGTCTGGTTCAGAAAACTACTGACTTGTTTATTCTAGGCAGAATCAAAGAAGAAAGTGAATGGGACCTAAATGAGATGCTATTTGTCCATTAGCCCTCCAGTAAAGGACTGAGTCATACTGCCCAAAGGACATTAAATAAATCAGCGTTTGTTGTGGATGATTCATTTGCAAGGTGCTTAGATTAGCAACATTATTATTTTTTCTACCATTAACCAGGCTTATTATTCTTTGTGTAAAGCAGAACTAATATGCTTGGAAGCACTTGAAAGTGCTTAAAGCTTCCAACACCAAAATTTATATGCACCTGGCATAAATGCTTGGTTTTTCTGAGGTCTTTCTGTGGTGCTTCACAGTCATTAACTTTTAGCCTGTAGAAAAAGTGGCCTCCCATTTTTTGCTTCATTAGCAGACTGGCATAAATAATCTGTGAAAAACAAAGCACTTAAAAAATTTATTAGACTTTTCTCGAATTTTACTCATTCTTGCTATGGTAGGCTGCTGTTTCACATTTCTAAAAGAGTGTTTTAAAGTCTGCATTGAAGGAGAAGAAAACTTGAGATATCTTCCCTCTCTCTTGAAGGAAGAATTTTGGGTTAAGTGTAACTCTTGACTTTGATACTCAAGCTCCTGGGAAAGTTTGTTTCCTGCAAGCTCTGGGTATGAAAGGATATGTGATTGGAGTCTCCGGAGTCTAAGTTAGTATGGCTGCAAATCAATTAAGTTCAGCACTTTGAAAACCATTTTTCTCATCTAAGTGAAAGAAATCCCAAGAGTGATTCAAGTTTCAAGGTAAAAGCATCTTGTAAATTGGGACTTAAAGGATTCTATAAGACCTTTGTTTTGTGCAGATAATTTATCCTCTCATTACTTCGTATTCTCTCATCTTTTTTTGTTTGTTTGTTTGATTCTGGCTGAATTTGAAAGTAGAACAAAAGTATCAATAGAAGCCATGTAATTCCTTTGTTTTTGAATGCACTAGTATTATTTTTTGTATTTTATTATTGTTACTGTTTTCCATGACTCAGTTTTGAAGGCATAGGGATTCCCCACTCCACCTCCCTTTCCTCTCTCACAAATATCTCACTCCCCAACATCCCCACCCCACCATATTGTTACAGCAGTATAATCCTACAGCAACAGACATTAAGTCCAACATTCAGATATTTAAGTGCATACTGCCATTGTATGTATAGACAATGGTAGAAATTTTAGTATCGTATTGTCAAGGTATATTTAACAGTTTCGTTGGGAGTCCTGCTTTTCTTCAGGAATAGAGATGCCTACTGCAATGTGTATTCACTTCCCAGTATACTAGTCTCTATTGTACAGCTCATCTATGATAATATATGTATGTACATGTCTACCTATATATCTATTTGTTTTGTATTTTGCATGAATGTTGTCTTATATCAGAAAGAACATATGATATTTGTCCTGTTGGGGTTTGTTTACTTCCCTGAACATAATGGTCTTCAGTTAGGACAATTTTGTTACGAATGTTAGAATTTCATTCTTTTTAATGGTTGAATAATGTTCCACGGAGTAGATGTACCACAGTTTCTATATTCATTCTGCTTTTGATAGGCATCTGGGTTATTCCAATGTCTTCAGTATTGTAAATTATGCTGCTATAAGGATTGCAGTGGAAATAAATAGGGTTGTTCCCATATAGAGAAGCATAACACTATTGTCTTGCTTTTCACCCATGCTAGAGATATTGGTAAGTATTAATGTGAGATGGATGCAGGAAGGATATAGGAAATTTTTATGTTTCTTTAATGAGATGTTTCTTTAATGAGACTCTTCTTATTTTTCAGGTTTTTTTATTGGAGAAGGATTTCCATATGGGTGGACCAGATGATTGTTAGAGTTCCAAATTTTCTTTCTCAATGGAGATTTCTTACTCTTTTAAAAAAATTTTATTTAACTTCTTTTTAAATTATTATCATCATTCTATGATACAGTTCCATAGGCCCTGGGATTTCCCCTGTACCCTCCCCAAATCTCCTCTCCCCACACCAAAGTGCCCTATGTTATTACTATAGCATAGCTCTTCATAAACAGTCACATGTTCATCATTGCGGGCATGTACAATGACAGAGAGTCCAGCCTCCCGTTGTCAAGATACAGCTAATAGTTTCATTAGTAGTCCATCTTTGATCTGGAAGTAGAGATGCTCACTGCACTGCATTCTTAATCTTAGCAGAACTACTGATCTTGTATTGGACTGATTTTTACATTTTTAAAAGTAGTTGCGAGACTAGATTGTGGTTCTAACTTTCCCATTAATTGCCTTGTGGAATTTGAGGAGCTCTTTTCTTCCCAACTTGTCATCTGTAAAATTAAAAGGTTGACATAAATTACGGATTTCTGACTTCCTAAAGCTCCCTAATTCTCTGCCTTTTTAGTTTTAACTCCCAAGTTGTATGATGTTCATGGAGGGGACCACTGGGTTCCCCAAAGACTGATCCATCAGATATTAGACTATATTCTGTATCATTTGTGTAAAGAGTGAGCTGTGAGTTCTTCTGGGCTTTCTTGTATAAGACATAATAAGTACAGCTAGTTATTGAAGTTCCAATCATAAGCTTGGTTTCCTACATGAAGATCGAATAACTAAATAACAAAGCTTTGGGAGAAAATGGAGAAAGCCCTTGGGATCTAATGATGTGGATCAGATTCTTTAGGGAATGGTATCCCAAGGAAAATGTCCAGGCTCAATGCCATTGAGATGAATTGGAGCTCTGTAATCACTATAGCTTTCTTATGGGAATGAGTACCTTCACTTTCAGGAAGTCTTGGGAAGAGGGAATCCTCCCAATGGAAATGATCCTAGTATTGCCATATGAAACCATATGCTCTGTTATTGTTGATTTAGGAAGGATATGTTGAACAATATTCAGAATTAGAAGCTTCACATCCTCTGTGCTCCCATAATATATCTTCCATTGAGCTTATTTTGTACTGAGTGGAGATTATTGGAAAGATGTCTCCCATGTGTTCCCTGTAAGTTTCTAGACTTTTTGAACCTAAGCAAGAGTCTCAGGCATTTTAATAACTACATCGTTTAGCACAGGACCACACGCTAAATGTTCAAAGAATCTCTCCCCGAAACTCTACTTTGTGTTCCCAAGTTCAACCAGTGTCTCCCTTAACTGTTCCATAGGATCCTGTACTCCTTTTCAACTTTTAGAAGGCTAATTACACCATATTCTGTGTGCCAACTGACTTGTATCTCTGCTTCACTCCCACTGTGGCTGGGGACTGTGTAGTTCTTTTCTACTGCAGTGCTACTGCAGTGAATGGCACAGAGGAGTTATTGAATCAATACTTCTTTGATAGATGTATACATGAATTTATTGTTGTAAAGAAACAGCTATCATGCCCCATGGGGGTTCTTCAAAAAGAACCTTCTCCAGCATTTTGTGAAATAGTTGTCCTTAGCAATCTTTTAATTGCAATTATTTGATAACTTAGTTTATTGCTACACTATTCAAGGAGAAGTCCCTATATCAAGATGAATCAGATTCTGTTCCATCAAGAAAGTTTGTATAAATGAGGAAATCCATAATTAAAACAATGCTATTGCAAACTGAGAGAAAAATCTCAATGCTAATATGGAAACTAATCCTAAGTCAGGTAGTTTAGATACATGTGAATTTCTTCCCTTTTCATTCTTTCTTTGAACATTCCTAACTCCTGTCTGGTTTTATACATTTGTTTATTTGCCATGTGTTGTCCGCCTTCAGATTGGAAACTGCAGTGGTGAAGCCTCCAGCTACTTTAGCAGCCTGGAGCTTTTCTGCTGAGAACTGCAGTGTCAGCTCTCATTGGTGGTTGTTCATTTATAACACTATCAAACTAAATTCATGTATAACATTTGCAGTGAAGGTCGCGAGCAATGTCTTCCTCTTTCAGTTTATAACTTGAGTATACACCAGAGCTGATTACATACATTTTTTTTCTTATAAGAATAATGTTTATTTACTGGTTACTCAAAACCATGTCAATTCCATAATGTTGCAAATTGCTGTTGATGTTATATTGGGACTCTTAATTGACTGGGATGATATTCTACCAGCTCTAACTTCGGACCAGAAATGGTCTCCCCAAGAAACTGTTCAACCCATCTGGACAATAAGTAGCTGGACTCTATGCTTGGTATACGTTTGCAAGGAAAGAATCTTGATTGAATTTGAACTGTAATACTGCATCAAGGTGGAGGAATCCACCAGGGGGGAGGGGAGGGGAAGGGGTGGGGGGATTCCCAGAGCCTATGAAACTGTCACATAATGCAAAATAATTAATAAAAAAAGGCATGTACTTTTATATTTATGTTTGAGCGAAAGGCAACCTAATTCAGAGATGAAAATATTATTTCATGAAGCTATGATTGTGTCTTTGTAGTTTCATTTCTGGACTTAAATTAATTTTATTTCTGTTTCCTAAAACTTTCAATACTTTTCCATTGCATTTAGAGGAAGGTGGCACTTTCAATAATAAGGATAAACTTCCTTGTCTATATGACTTTTCCACAGCCTACCTCTTCCAACTAATTTCCTACTACCTTTGTCTGTTGATTACTTCAGCCTCATTGACTTTTTTTTTTTTTAAGATTTTATTATTATTGGAAAGCCGGATATACAGAGAGGAGGAGAGACAGAGAGGAAGATCTTCCATCCGATGTTTCACTCCCCAAGTGAGCCGCAACGGGCCGGTATGCGCCAATCCGATGCTGGGACCAGGAACCTCTTCCGGGTCTCCCACGCGGGTGCAGGGTCCCAAAGCTTTGGGCCGTCCTCGACTGCTTTCCCAGGCCACAAGCAGGGAGCTGGATGGGAAGTGGAGCTGCTGGGATTAGAACCGGCGCCCATATGGGATCCCGGGGCTTTCAAGGCGAGGACTTTAGCCGCTAGGCCACGCTGCTGGGCCCAGCCTCATTGAGTTTTATACTGTTCTTTAAAGTTCATTTTCATCTTTGGACCTCTTCTGTTTTCTTTAAGCTTTCAGAAGGTGGAATAGTAAATTTCTATACTCTTAAAAATGAATTTATCCAAATCCTGCAATAGAACATAGCTGTCAAGATTACACCTAAAGCAAATGTATTAATGGAGAAAATGTGGCATTCCTATTTCCGTATTTGTATCTACCACTAGACTTGTAAATTTCTTTTACTCATCTTCTTGAGACATTGTTCATTTCAATTTTGTCTCAAAATTTTTTCTCAGTTTTTTTTAACATTGTAGTTTATAGCTACTGTTCAAAATCAATTTGTAGTCTTTTTTTATTCTACTAAGGTTAATAAAACTTTCTCTGTGTTAAAAAAAAAGAATAATGTTTATTACAGCCCTCATATGTTTTGGTAATTTAAAAATGGTTGTTGTATAGCATTTGCATTGGTAGATACACCCATTGTGCTTTGTTGTCAGTTTTCATTTATTTATATTGGAAAGTCAGATTTACAAAGAGTAAGAGGGATAGAAAGATTTTCCATCCACTGGTTCACTCCTCAAGTGGCTGCAACGGGCTGATGCTAAGCCAATCTGAAGCCAGGAGTCAGAAGCTTCTTCTAGATACCCCATGTGGATGCAGTGTCCCAAGGCCCTGGGCCATCCTCCACTGTTTTCCCATGCCACAAGCAGGGAGCTGGACTGGTAGTATAGCATCTGGGACACGAACTGGCACCCACATGGAATCCTGGTGGTTGCAACGTGAGGACTTTAGCCATTAGCCTACTGCTCCAGGCTCAATTTCATTTTTTAAGAACAAGAATTGCTCTAAGTTTTTGTTAAAGTATGAAGTGGGTAATTTTGGATTCTTTGTGCTTCTGAAAAAGTTTTTCCAAATAATTAGGCATACTCCTATACTGATTAGAGTAAATGCTAGGAACTCTGAAAATCAGTGACTTTAAGAATCAGCTTTATTCTTACACATATCACCTCTATAGATGGTGACTTTGAGACTTAGACTCCTTTAATCTTCTGGCTTTATTCCATTCACCTGGTAGGAGAAAAGACCACAGAGAATATTGTAGCGGAGGTTAGAAGTAAAGATGTTATATATCATGTTGGTCCATATTCCAATGGGCAAAAATCAATTGTATGAATATAAGTAGATACAGGCAATACTAATAAATGCTCTTCATGTGTGACCCAAGGAAAAGGAAACTGATTTGTTAATACATAGTATCAGTAATGGGTAATATTAGAAAAATGAGTAGAAAGCTAAAGCATTCTTTTATATGTGTTTCCCTTCTGCTGATAAAGCAGAGTCATCGGGAAACAGGCATGTTTCTTTCCACTCCTGTTATTTGTTTTAGATGGGTTCTTCCTTTCCAGGTAGAAGAAGATAGACCCCAGTATGATTGATTATAAATTATGATTGACCCTTAGATCAAGAGTCATTCACTGAATGTGGCATTAAGATGATCAGATAGGATCTGCATTCACCTTAGTCAGATAAATATTTCAGAACAAAAAGGGAAGAACTATACTTCCAGAAGACTGAGGGAAAGCTTTAATAAAAAGAAATTGAGGTAACTGCAAAATCGTGGAGGCTGCAATAACCAGGAGAGAGAGAGAAAGAGAGAGAGAGAGAGAGAGAGAGAGAGAGAGAGAGAGAGAGAATATCACTGCTGCTGCTGCTCATACCATGGTGCCCTGGTTGGGGGCACCATCTTGCTGGATCAAGGAATCTATATGTAAAATATTAAAACTGAGGGGACTGATTACATGAACATACTTCAGTAAACAAATGACAAAACTTCAGATGATACAATAATTCTGAAAATTGGTAGATAGAGAATGAGGTAGGGAGAAAGAGATAGAGAAATCACACCATCACTACTACCACTGCTGCTGCCATCATTTCCCACTCCAGTGCCCTGTCCAGGAGACACAGTCTTGCCAGGAGAAATGTGCTATATATGAATATGACAACTGAGGAGACTTACAGAAGGATCACTTAAAGAAATAACAAGGACCACAAATGACACAGAGACTATAAAAACCACTAGAGAGAAGGAAACAAAATGTGCCACCACTACTGCTGCCTGCTGCTACTGTCTGCCACTCCTGTCTTAGTTCCTCAACTTGGGGATACCATCTTCCCACATAGAAAACATTAGAACTGAGGAGACTAAGAGAAATAATTCAATAAGGGTTATTAAGGAGGCAATGAGATCTGCACATGGTACAGAGATTCTGGAGGCCAAGAGAGAAAGGGACAGAGGGAGGGACAGGGAGGAAGAGAGAGAGAGAGAGAGAGAGAGAGAGAGAGAGAGAGAGAGAGAGAGAGAGAGAAAGAAAGAAAGCATACTGCCTATTGCTGCCAATTCTTCCTTCTCTGGTTGTCCTGCTATGGGACAGTATCATGGTGGGGACCAGAGCAGAAACCTCACCGTCATCCTTGCATGTCCTATGGGAAATTAAGCATTCCCTTCTGTGCCTTGCAACTTTGGTACTGTGACTACTGATATTATAACCCTTTGGGTAACCTGCATCACCTGTGGTATTTTGAGGGTGCTGCTCCATTCCTCTGCTTCAGATTAGTTATTGTCAGTCCACAATCCCAAGTGTAACTAACACTGTCTCTATGAGATCTTGCTTTGGACCATCGTATTCTGCAACTCGGTGCCTGTAACTGTTAATATTATATTTTCCAGAATCATCAGAATGTATCCAATGGGACTAGGACAAAGTCTGCATGCATTCGAGTGCTTCAGACACACACCAGTCATGCACAAGTCTCAGCATAATTACTAATCACGCTGTGAGACTATGGCAAGTTCACATTAACATCTCTCTGAGCCAGACTTGGGTTTGTACTGCTCTAGACAATATTAGTGTTATTCATGTTCACCAAGAAGAATCCAGGGAATGTCCTATGCACATTATATAGTCAGCAGGCCAAAGCTGTATGTGTCACAAACCACAGCATCACTCAGGCTTCTTGATGGGACAAGAGGACAGTCCATTATATCCTATAGCACCAGAAACATGTCTGCATCCATCACATATGCTAGTGTGATTGATATACACCTCTCTGGGAACTAAAGACACACACATTTGGAAATCCACACTATTTTCAAACTCATACTATTATCTCCACAGAGTTAACAACTTTAGCATCTGTAGACACTACTGAAACTGATTGTCGCTGAGAGGTTGTATTTTGGTCCTAGATTCATCTAGAACCAAAGCCAAATCAACAACCCAAATGATACCTTACATTCTATTTGAGCAAAACAAAGTATTTTTTTTATTTATTTTTTAAATTTTCTTTTAATAAGGGGGCAACAGGCCGGCTCAGCCGTGTGTGTGTGTGTGTGTGTGTGTGTGTGTCGGGGACAGATGCCCGTTGGGGGTCAGTGCCGCCTAGGGGACGACTCTCAAAAAGTATGTCTCCTCTAGGGACCTCAGTTTCCCCTTCCAAGAAGCGAGCCACAGTGGGAGTGGTCTCGGTGTCCTGAGGAATTGCTCCGGCAGGTGGGGCGGCCCAGGACAGTGTCTGACAGACAGCTGCGAATGCAACCCCACAACATTTTGTCCCTTGGCGCCCTCTTGGACCACAGGAGGAACATGTTGAGAGGACCAGGGTAAAACAACGTATTTTTAAAAATTTTACATTAATATGAAGAGAAGAAAGTTCATGTATTGCATAGATACAGCTCCAAGAAGACAAATACCTTTTCCTCTCTCTCCATCAGTTTTTCCAAGCACATACTATAAAAAGTACTCTACAATAAGACTTATTCCATTAAGCTTTGATTATGCCAGATGTGCACTGTTGATGTAATAATACGGGAAAGTTTAAGAAGCAAAGAAGTATGATAACCTTGAAAGAACACACTGCTTTTCTAGAAATAGACCCTGATTTGAAGAAATTTATGAAATACCTGAAAAATAATTCAAACTAATGATTCTAAGGAAATGCAATAACATGCAAAAAAAAATACAAATAGAGAGCTTAAGGAAACGAAGAAAAACAGTAGATGAGGAAATGAAAATCAAAGAAAGGAGCTGAAATCATTTAAAAAAGCAAACAGGAATTTTTGAGTGGAAAACTTCAATGAAATAACAAAAATGATTAAAGTGGAAGAAAGAGTTTCTGATCTGGGGGACAAGGCCTTTGAAGTAACCTAGTAACAAAAAATATTAAATTAGAGAATAATTAAAAAGAATTTCTATATGACATAATATAGATTAAATAAACAAATACTCATATAGGGACATCTGAAGGAGAAGATAAGAAGCAAGGCATTGAGAGCCAACTGAATGAAATAATATTTTAAAACTTCTTAAGTATAAATAGAAATTGACATGGACATTCAGATGCACAAAGCGCAAAGGATTCCAACAGAATTAAATAAAAAAGGCTTCATCTAATACTATTATCAAATTGTCAAAAGTTAAGAACAAGAGAGAATCCTAAAGACATTAGGAGAAAAATATCAAATACTTACAACAAAAAGCCAGTTAGACTAGGAAAAGACTTCTTAGCAGAAGCTCTACAGGTCAGAATAGAGTGAGATGATATATTCAAGATATTGGAAAGAAAATAATTCTGATTAGGAATATTACATTTAGTGAAGCTATCCTTTAGAAGTATGTGATAAATAGGTTCTGGCATTGTGGTGTAGTGAGTTAAGCCAACTCCTATGATGTTGGCATCCCATACGGGCCCTGATTTGATTTCCAGCTGCTCCACTTCAAATGTAGCTTTCTAATAATGTACCCAGGAAAGCAGTAGAAAATGGTCCATGTGTTTGGCCCCTGAAACCCAAATTGGAGACCCAGAACATGTACCTGGCTCCTGGCTTCAGCCTGGACTAGTGCTAAATGTTTTGACTATTTTGGGATTAAATTAGAGGATGGAGGATGTCTCTCTAAATATACATTGTAAATAAATAAATAAATCTTAAAAATAGAAGAAGAAAAAGTGTTTCCCAGACAAGCAGAAAGTGAGAGGATTCATCATCACCAGACCAGCCTTACAAGAAATCCTGAAGGGAGTCATACATCATAAATAAATTTGGTGAAACACAACACTAACAAATTCACTAATAGCAGATACAATAAATAAGCAGTTAAAATAATATGCGTTTGTTCTCATCTATTAATATTAATCTTGAATGTAAATGAATTAAATTCTTTAGTCAAAAGATACAGGGTGGTTGGTTGGGTAGAAAACTAAGACCCAATTATAGGAAACTTACTTCACAAATAAAGATATGCATTGACTGAGAGCAAAGGACTGGAAAAAATATTTGTGCAAATGAAAACTAAAAATGAGCGGAAGTAGCTATAGTCACAATCAGATAAAACAAACTGCCAAAAACTGTAAAAAGACAAAAAGGAGTATTACATATTGATCAAGGATTTATTCAATAAAAAGATATAACAGTTATAAATATAGGCCCCAGTATGATGGCTCAATGGCTAAATCCTTACCTTGCATGTGCTGGCATCCCATATGGGTCCTGGTTTGTGTCCTGGCTGATCTAGTTCCCAACCAGCTCAATCCTTGTGGCCTGGGAAAGCAGTAGAGGATGGCCCAAAGCTTTGGGATCCTGTGTCCACATGGGAGACCCAGAAGGGGTTTGTAGCTCCTGGCTCCGGAGTTCAGATTGGCTCTGCATTAGCCATTGTGGCCACTTGGGGAGTGAGCCGACGGGCAGAAGATCTTTCTGTGTCTCCTCTCTATAAATCTGCCTTTTCAATAAAAATAAATAAATATTTAAAAATCATAAATATATATCTGTCTTACACAAAACCATCCAGCTATATATAGCAAATATTTTTAGATCTAAATGGAGAAACAGCTTTCAATGTAATAATAGTGAGGAACTCCAACACTCCACTGTCATTAATGGACAGATCATCAAAACAGAAAACCAGTAAAGATACATCAGAATTAAACCATACTATTGAAAAAATGCATTACTAGATATTTACAAAACTTTTCATTCAACAGTTACAGAATATATATATTCTTATATGCACATAAAACTTTTCTAGGATGTATCATATGTTTGCACACAAAGTCTTAGTAAATTTAAAAAGATTGCAATTTTACCATGTATTTTCTCAGACCATAGAGGAATACAACTAGAAGAACAGTAAGAACAGTAGAAAACTTACAAACACATGGAAAATTAAACAACATGCTACTGAATGAGCAATGTTATATTGAAGAAATTAAAAAGGAAGTAAAAAGCTTTGTTGGAATAAATGAAAATTAAAAGAAATTGGTGAACATGTAAATTAGTGCCACCACCATGGAGTATGGAGATTTCTTAATAAACTAAAAATGGAATGCCATATTACCCTGTAATCCCACTATTGGGGTATTTGCCAATAGACACGAACTCATTGTGTTAAAGAGGCACCTGCCCCACTGTGTTTACAGCAGCACTGTTGAACAAAGAAAATGTGGTGTACATATACATAATGGAATAATATGCAACTATAAAAGGGATGAAATTCTGTCATTTGTAATAAAATGAAAGAAACTAGAGGACATAATTTTGAGTGAAATTGGCCAGGCACATGTTGTTTCTTATATATAAGAGCTAAAATTGAAAAAAAAGCCTCAATATGTACATGTGTTATTGTTTTCTAGAGGTTGATAGAGCTGAGAGGAGTAAAGGGAGTTTGGATAAAAACTAGTGAAACCTGGTGTGGTTCATCTATCGTGACAAATATGCTTCATTGAAATGTTAACAAGGGAAGTGTGGAGAGAGGATAAACGGGAATTCTTTGTATTACTCCCTCATAATTTGTTTGTACATTTACTTGTTTTTATTTGAAACACAGGTTTACAAAGAGAAGCAGAGACAGAGAAAGATCTTTCATTGGTTAGTTCACTCCCCAAATAGCTGCAATGACCAGAGCTGAGCTGATCCAAAGTCAGGAGCCAGAAGCTTCTTACAGGTCTCCCATATGGATACAGGGTCCCATGCATTAGGCTATCTTCTGTTGCCTTCCCAGGCCATAAACAGGGAACTGAATTTGAAATGGAGTAGCCAGGATTCCAACCAACGCCCATATGGGATGTGAGCACTGCAGGTACAGAAATAGCCTGATATGACACCTACGCCAGCCCCAAACTTCACAACTTTCGTTTTGTGAATTTAAACAATTTAAAATGAAAATGGTAAAAATATTAATGAATGCCATCTCAGGGAATTATAGATCTCTGAAGAGAATTATGCCACTTGAATTTTTCCTATATCTCTTCTCACAAATTTGTCTCAAGTTGAGGAAATTTGGATTTTTTTCCCTCTGGGACCTGTTGAAAGAGTCAATATATTCTTTAGTATAATAGATCAGGATTAGGACCTCCTTATCAAAATTAGAGCTGAGTGAATGTTCAGAATGTAAAATATTTGCTAGAAGTTTAGGATATTGACATGATTAAGACAGTCAAGAACAGTAATGAAGCCTTTTTTTATAACACTGACAAAATTTGAAATACTGACGATGAAAAGTGCTGGCAAAGATGTAGGAAAATGACAGCACTTGAACAATGTTTATGGGAATGGAATAATTTTGTTGGGAATAGAATTCTGTATAGCTATATTTATTGGAGAACAATTTTTCAGTTTCTACTAAAATTGAAAAAAATCATATGCCAAATAATCCAGAATTCCACTTTTAGGTCTCTTTAATAGAGTAATATCACATATATACACAAAGAGACATGTAAAAAGTCACTTTCATTTTAGATTTTTTTGTGATAGCAAACTCTTGGAAACTACTTCAATATCTCAAAATAGTAAAATTGTTAAATAAAGTGAGAAGTACATCCATATAATGGAAAACTATACAGAAATTAAAAGGAATTCACTAGATATATGTATCAACATAGATAAAATCCAAAAACACTTTTCAATGAAAATAGAAAGTGGTAAATTGGTGCACATTAGCCACATGACATATGGGAAAATTCATGCAAGCTAATATTGTATCTTTTATATGACCACAAATCAACCTGTAAATATGTTTTAAACAATCGGAAGGACACATGTTGAACTTGTGTTAGTGTTTGGAAAATCAGCAATGGTAAAAAAAACATGAGGGTGGAGGTCAAACATTTGGTTTTCCCTGACATATTCTAGTATGAAATGATGAACAGTAGTTTCGCAAGTTATCTTTAAGGAAATAAATGGAAAAAGCTGGAAATAAAAGTGTCAAAATGTCAGTAATGTTTACTTGTAAATGACATTCTCGGTGAGTGTTTAGTTCAGTCTCCTGTGTCACTGGGAGCAATAGGTATAGGCAGAAAATTCATGTACAGAGTTTTCCATTCCCTTCTCACTAAAACCTAGATGGATGGTTAGGAGATTAATGAAGCCTTTTGAAGCTGGAGATGAAAGTCTTGTTGAATCACAGCAGCAGTTTGGTCTCTTTGGTTCCATAATAGAGCTGTATTGTTACCTATTTCTTTCAAAGTGATAGCAATTTGAGAATTGGTTGAAGGTGTCCTGTTTTACAGTGGTACCATTTGCCCCTCTAGAGACACACTCATGATTATGTTAATATATAAGTTTTGAGAACAGGAAACAGATTTTTTTTTTGGCTCAAATGATTTGATTTAGGATATGGGTAAAGTATAAGAACATAGCAGGAAAGCATTGTTTTAAAATGCCTTTTAGCTTTTGTACTTATCGTTGAAAATTATGACTACAAAGTGTTCTTCTACTCAAACCCCTTTAATAGTTCTTTTGTCAAAATGCCTTCTTCCTGCCACTGTTATTTGATTCCTTCATGCTTTTCAATGTTTTGTAAGTTTTATAATTTTTTTCTGACCAAGATATACTTATAAACTGTGTTCACAAAATAATTGCAGGTCTTAAAAGCCTGGGAAAAGGCATCTCCACTCTCTTGATTCTTAGTTATCATTGTATTGGAAATACTAGCCAGTGAAATAAGGAAAGAAAAAGACATAAGATGCATACAGAGCATAAATGAGGCAGTTAAACTGTTTGTACTTGCAAATGTGGATTTTTATATGGAAAATCCCAAGAAATCTACAATTTTCAAGACTTTTAGAAGATTTTAGAAAGGTCACAGGGTACAAGGTCAATTGACAGAAAACTCAGTTGAATTTGTATATACTGGAATTAACTGATTAGAAACCATAAGTTTAAAATATAATATCACTTAAAATAGTTCAAAAATGAAAGCATTTGATATAAATCTAATGAAACATATATCAGCTTTAACTGCTGAAATCTAAAAAATGCTATTTAAAAAAATGAAAGACATAACTAAATGAAATGTATCATGTTTACATATTAAAAGACTAAATGTAAAATTTTCAATGCTTCCCAAACGAATACACAGATTTAATGCATTTACAAAAATAGAAGAATGTGTGTGTGTGTGTGTGTGTGTGTGTGTGTGTAAATCTAGCCCTTGTGCCCTTGTTTCCTTGCTATTTTCTTGGGTTTCTCTGAATGGAGATTTCTTTCTCATTCCTTGAGCCAGAATTATAGGGCTTCTACCTGTACCCTGTGTCTTGACTTGATGCGTAATTATGGGTTTTAAGCTGTCTTGAGTTTAGACTAGGGGATACTGGAGGGAAAAATGGGCAACTCAATACTAGTCAAGTGCTACTTTTATTTCAAGTCTTCTCCAACATTTTTCCTGCTACTTTAAAAGTGTTCCTTGATATGATTACTCTGATTTCTGTTGTGGCTTAGTAGTTGCATTTAATGGAAAAAGCAGATTGGAGTGTGTTTGCACCATTTTACCCAGAACCTGTTTTCTGCCTTTGAGGCTTTTAGTCATCTCTTTCCTACATTCCTTTATAGGTCCCAGAAAGATGAGTTTGAGTCATACACAGCTTTGTGGGTCAGTGGTCTGACCATTTTGCTCAGAGAAGTGAATTGATAGCCTGTAATTGGGCTCTTGGTTGAAAAGAGCTTTTATATTTGTATTGAGATTAGATGGAGAATAGAACCATATTCGCTACAGAATCTGTACTGGTAAGAACTAGTTGCTGAGAAAAGTAAGGCACGTGTACCTCAGCACTCCATGCCATTTGACTCTGTACACACATAACTTCTCATCCTGACAGGCAATACTTCCAGCTCTATGCCTGTCTGAAACCAGTGTACAGGGATCACAGAATTATACTCAAGTGTATTTGTTTAAAGGGGTGGCTATTGTTCACCAGGGCTAATGGGAAACATTTTTTTTCTTCCTCGCCTGTGAAATATCAGACACATTATAATGAGATTCAGAAATACAAGATTGATAAATATGAATAGAGCCAGTGTCTGTTCGCTCTGAAAGATTCCATTTTTGTAATTATCAACCCTCATTGCAGAAATAGTACCACCATTGGTTTTTCACATCCTTTCATCTAGAGGGACACAGACTCTGATATAAGGATAATTTTGTCACATCAAATTGCCTCTGAATTTGAGAAAATTCCTTCCTTGCATCATCTCAGCAATTCCTTGTGTGCACTCAGAGATCCCAGAAATCCACATGCTGAAACGGACCATATGCCTGATTTGAAAGCTCCATGTACACACTAAAACCTGTATGTCATCTGAAATTTTGCTCTGCCTGGTGTTGCTTGAATACAGAATTCTTGATTCATTTGTCCAAGCTGATAAGGTTCATAAGGATCCTAAAATGCATAGAGAATCTTAAACTGTGTTCTAACTCCTTCATTATATAGATGGAGGAAATGGCATGTTGAAAGACAAATTAAAGACACTGGAGCTCTGAACTTTGAACGCTTTGTCTTTTTGTCTTTCTACCATGCTTTCCAAAAGCATTTAGACAAAACCGAATATTGCAAGAAGGCGTGACCCCTGTAAAGAAGTATGATCAGTCACCAACTAGAGCAAATCCTAGTCTGTGTTCCTCAGAGCAGTATACTTAGCACTTTGTAACAATAAAGGATCTTCCTGACAACCTCTTAACAGGAGGTCATATGCACAAGAGCAGCGGGGGATCCCAGAGTGGAGCAGGTGGACAGGAGGAGGCTTGTATCCCAACCCTGGAGACTCCCGGATCCTCACCAAGGACTATCAGTGTGGACACCAAGGACTACATCCCAACTGCCAAGGAGACCACGGGGAATTGGAGTGCCTTCCAAGGCCAAGAACTCTGAGGTCATCCACTCCCATTTGGATCTCCCACATGGGATGGAAGAAGCCCAAATCCTTCCTCGCAGAATCCAATGTCATTGGAACAACAGCCAGGAGCCCTGAGTGGTTCTCAGAAACAGAAGAACAGTAAACTTCCATCGGGACTCAGGAGAGGAGCCTTCTCTGGTCCTTACTTAGCTCCAACTTTGGCTCCCCACCCTCTCTTGCAATGACCATCAGGATCGCTCCAGAGCCACAAAAGTTAGATCAGATAGACAGAGAGAGACCAATAAGGAAAGATTAGAACAGACAAGAAAAAGTCAGCCTGGACTCCCATATACCTTACTAGGTAGGACATGAAAATCAGTTACTCCTCACTGGGGAATTGAAGATTTCTCTGCACAGCCCTCCCAACAGTGTTCTGTGCCTCAACTGTTGATATATGCCTTGTTAAAGTTATAAGCCAGTTTGGACTATCCTAAAATCTGCCAAGTTCAGTAAAAATTAGCCTCAATACAATAAACTGCTAAATACAAAAATGAAAATAGACACGAGACAGCTGAATAGTATCCTATAGCCATTTTAAGGTGGATAGAAGCCGGTTGTATATAAACTCAAATTGAAATGTCAGTGAAGTAGTCACAGGATGTGGTTAAGAACTTGCATTTTCTAACATATCAGTCACTCAATACCATGTCAGTTAACCCCATAATGTTGTAAACTGTTATCGATGTTATGTTGTGGCTTTTAATTGGTCGGAACGATATTCTGCCAACTCTGCTTTTACACCAGAGGTGGTCTCCCAAGAAACTGTTGAATTGATCTGGACAATAAGATGCTGGACTCTATGCATGGTACATGCTTGGAATGAAAGAAACAAGACTGGATTTTTTAATACTACAATAAGGTGGAGCAATCCACCATGGGGGGAGGGCACGGGAAGGGGATGGGCGAACATCAGAGCCTGTGAAACGATGTCATAAAATGAAATGCAATAAAAAAAAAAGTTTATCCAAAGATCACAAGCTACATCTTGGAACTTGGAAGGATTAGAAAGGAAAATGGAATAAATATGTAATTAAGATAAAAAACAATAAAGGATCTCATAAATCTATAGATTTAGAAAATAAAAATGATGTCTGTCAACCAATGATTGAATAAAGAAAATGTGACATATTTATACCATGAAATACTCCTCAGCCATAAAAAAATGGAATCCTGTATTTTACAACAGAATGGGTGCAATTGGATATCAAAGCAAGTCTCCAAAGGATAAATATGCTTTCTCTAATATGTGGCAGTTGATACAGAATACAAAATTAAGTAGGAATGAAATAGACATCTTGTGATATGATTACTGTTTTTAGGCTTTTGTTTAAACACTCCAGTAGGACTGTGGTCTTCCTACTTTTTACTTGCTGAATATTATTGTTACTGGTGAATTGCCTGTGATTATAGAGTAGATTAAAATTACATCTTTGCAAAAATTCATGAGAAGTAAAGAAAGGAGGAGAGAAGGGGACTGGATGAAGGGTTGGGGGAAGAAAGGAAGTATGGTTATCATTTTAGAATTGTACCCATGAAATACATGAAATAAAAATAAAAAGGCATGGACATCTAGTTCTAATTCTCATAACTCTCAGGGAGTTCTTTTTTTTTTTTTTTTTTTTTTTTATAAAGAATTACTTATGGCTGGAGCTGAGCCAATCTGAAGCCAGGAACCAGGAGCTCTTTCGGGTCTCGACGCGGGTGCAGGGTCCCAAGGATTTGGGCTGTCCTCGACTGCTTTCCCAGGCCACAAGCAGGGAGTTGGATGGGAAGTGAAGCAGCTGAGATACAAACGAGTGTCCATATGGGATCCTGGCGCATGCAAGGCGAGGACTTTAACCATTGCAGTATCATGCTGGGCCCAAAACAGTGAGTTCTTGTTTCTCCTTAACTAAGGAAGAAGCCAAGGCTTAGTTGATTTGTCTGGATAAGATCATGTGTTCCTTGACTAGTTTTGTGTCTCATCCATTGATACATTTCTGATTCTAAAGGCTGAGACATGATTTCATTAAAGGAACTGAATATTAGAACTAATAATAACCCAGTGTAAAATAGTTGTATGGTGGCTTCTACCATACATAAGGTTATTTCTCATTTGTTTATTAAACACAAGTGAGATTGCTTCTGTGAGATTTTTAAAAATTGACTTTGTAACTAATTTATTGCATTCGTGTGTAGACAATAACAAGTATGAATGAAATGAGCAGGCATGGTGTTCATACAGCATTTACCATTTGTGACCCAAGATAAATTAGTTATTTTCTCTCCATTTCAGGCTATATTTTGCATAGTGACAATTTAGAATGAGGTAATCTTTAGGCCTTGAAACACTTTTAGGTTTCTAACTCTGAAATTTTATCCTTTTGCCTTTTGCGCTGTCTTGGTATTTTCTTTGAACCTTTTATTTTTCCTTAAACCTTTTAATTCTTTCCCTGTTACTACATCATTCTCACATGACTTTGAATGTGTGTGTGTGTTCCAGCATGTTATTTATATGGCTTAAACAATTTTTACATTTTAAGCTAGTTTTAGACTTATGGAAAAATTCTAAAGATATTACAAACAGTTCTTTCTACTACACCCTATAATTAGTGTTCTCTATTGGTAACATTTTTCATTAGTATGACACACAGTGGTCACAATTTATTAACCAGCATCGACACACTACTTCTACCTAAAGTTCATACTTGATGTTCTTAGTTTTCATCTAAATGCCCCCTCTTTTCTGTTCTAGGATCCTATCCAGGCTACCACAGTATGCTTAGTCATGGCTTCATAGTTTATCAGGCTTTCCTTATATTTCATAACCTTGACAGCTTTAAAAAGTAGAATGAAATAGGTATTTTACAAAATCTTACTCAATTTGTAGAAAGGTCACTGTTCTGTAAGAATACAGACAAGGGTGATGACAGGATTTCATTCTTTTTTTTGGCGGAGGAATATTTCATCATGCATGTATACAGTGTTTTCTTTATCCAGCTATCAGCTAAGAGACATCTGGCTGATCCCATATCTTACGTATTGTGAATTGTGCTTCTATAAGCAACGGAAACAGATAACTCTTTCATATACTGATTACATTCTCTTTGAGTAAATTCTTAGGAGTGGGATTGCTGAGTCATATGACAGATTTACTTTCAGATTTTTAAAAAATTTCCATGCTATCTTCTATAATGTTTGTACTGGCTTATATTTCCACCAACATTGGATTAGGATACCCTTTCCTCCATATTCTCACCAGCGTTTGTTATTTTTTTAAATTTTTTTATATGGTGACTGTTCTAAGTGAGGTGAGGCAAAACCCATTGTGGTTTTAATTTTCATTTAGCTTTCACCCTCTCTGCTACTTTGCCTTTTAAGTCAATGAATTTTTTATTTTTTTCTTTTTAATAGTTATTTATGTAAGGTGAACAAATTTTGTGTATTTCACAATATAGATTTAGGAGCCCTATCTTTTATCAGATGCACAGTTTGCAACTATTTCTTCCCTCAATGTAATAGCCTCTTTATTTTGTTAAGTGTTTCCTTTGCTGTGTAGGAGCGTCTTAGCTTGATGTAATCCCATTTATCTATTGTTGCTTTAATTGTGTGGGCTTCTGGGGTTTTATTCAAGAAGTCCTTTCCAATGCCGAAGTCTTAAAGCATTTCCCATATATTTTCCTCTACTAATTTGATGGTTTAAGTCCTTAGGTCTAGATCCTTGAACAATTTTGAGTTTGTTGAGTTTGTTTTGATTAGGGTATAACGGGGGGGATTATTTCACACTTTTTTATGTGGCAACCCAATTTTCCCAACAACATTTGTGGAAGACACTCCTTTCTCCAGGGAGTTACTTTAGCTTATTTGTCAAAGATAAGTTGGTTGAAGATTTGTGGGTTATTTTCTGGGATCTTTATTGAATGATTTATCCTTTTGAGGGAACCACCTAATTGCCTGTGTCTGTACAGTTGGGTGCATGCCATGGCCACTGTAGCCACAGGAGCAGGCTACTTTAAAAACTGCAGATTCTCGGGCCCGGCGGCGTGGCCTAGTGGCTGAAGTCCTTGCCTTGAAAGCTCCGGGATCCCATATGGGCGCCGGTTCTAATCTTGGCAGACTTCCCATCCAGCTCCCTGCCTGTGGCCTGGGAAAGCAGTCGAGGACGGCCCAATGCATTGGGACCCTGCACCCGCGTGGGACACCTGGAAGAGGTTCCTGGTTCCCGGCATTGGATCGGCGTGCACCGGCCGTTGCGGCTCACTTGGGGAGTGAAACATTGGATGGAAGATCTTCCTCTCTGTCTCTCCTCCTCTCTGTATATCCGGCTTTCCAATAATAATAAATCTAAAAAAAAAAAAAAAAACTGCAGCTTCTCCCTGCTGCATTGGGCACCCTGTAGGACAATGGGAGAGAGGAACATGCTCTTCTCCCATGTGGCCTGCCAGAACTCTTCTTCTGCTTCTGCCCGTCTAGACCCAGAATAGATGTGGTCTGCAAGATTCTATGCCAGGAATTTCCGCCAGCACATGGCCACGCTGTGTGCTACCACCTCTTCCCCCAGATCTGCTGAGCTCCCTGATTCGCAGTACAGTGTCACTGAGTTGAGGTTGTGTGGTGAGCTGCAGGGTCCAGCTGCCGGCAGCTTTGCGTGGCTGGCTGTAAGCAGCATTTCTGAGATCTGACATTTTGTCTCATGGAGCTTCCACTGTTTTCTTTGCTGAAAATTTGTCAGTCAGACTTCTGGAAGCACAATCCTTTCATTCTTTTCAAATCCCTGAACAGCCTAAATTAGCATGGCTATCCCTATTCAGCCATCTTGGAACCCCTGTGAGTGTGTCTTTAACAAGTACATATGAACATGCTAACAATGATATAAATAGTACTGGTTGTTACATATTGACTAATTACAGTTGTAGATATCTTGATTGTGTGATATGATTTCATCAAGCCAAGTTATATATCCATCATATTCAATATTTAAGGTTTTTTTGGTGAGAGGAACAAATGAATATATTCTCTGACACTGAAGTGTGCAATGCTCAATTATGACTTATAATCACTATTCTGTGCAATTGATTAAAAAATCATAGCCTATTTCTCATATGCAATTGAAGGTTTGCACCCCTTGATTCTTATCTTCCTCTCCCAACTTCCTGGACTCTGATACTCACCATTTTATTCTCTGCTTCTATGAGTTAAATTGTGTTAGATTCTACATATAAGTCAGAGCATGAAATATTTGTCTTAGTGTGTGGTTTACTTAGCATAATTTTCTCCAATTCCATTCATTCTTATGGAAATGACAGATTTATTTTTTGGGACATATTTGAGAGCCTTAAGTAGCCACTATCAGTACTGATCATAGTTTTTAAAAAAGATTTATTTATTTTTATTGGAAAGGCAGATATATAGAGAGGAGAAGAGACAGAGAGGAAGATCTTCTATCCGTTGATTCACTCCCCAAGCAGCTGCAATAACTGGAACTGAGCCAATCTGAAGCCAGGAGCCAGGAGCTCTTTCGGGTCTCCCACGTGGGTGCAGGGTCCCAAGACTTTGAGCCATCCTCAGCTGCTTTCCCAGGCCACAAGCAGGTAGCTGGAAGGGAAGTGGGGCCTCCAGGACATGATCCTGTGCCCATGTGGGATCCCGGCGTGTTCAAGGCGAGGACTTTAGTCACTAGGCTATCATGCCGGGCCCAGTACTGATCATATTCTGAATGAGCCATCTTCCTTCTCCAGATCTTTCTTGAGAAATTTCCTGAGCTTGAAGAATGTGGCTCCCCTTAGTTTTCCCTTCTTTCCTGTCCTGAGCAGTTTCCCTGTTTGTATTATGGTCTCGGGAATAAATGTGAGGGTGTTTTTCTTTTCTGCCATCAGTGCCTTTATCAGCCTCATCATTGTGAGGCAAAGTTGCCCAAGTGTTCTACCCTGTAATTAAGTCAGGGTGAAAGGTGATGGGAAGTGCTTCAGCACCATGTTTTTCTTGGCCTCTGTCTATTTCCTCACCTGATTCCTGTTTTTGGCCTCCTTATCACTTACCTCTTCAGCAACAAGACCAGTATCTCCAACATTGCTCTCTATCACCTTCCTCTCCTTCCCTGTACCTTTATGCCAGCATTTCTGGTTGAGCAAGGGGAGCCGGTTTTATGTTGCTGCCTACATAAACCCTGGGAGAAGCCAAATAACCCTGCAGTAGCTATGGTTCGGAAGCAGCAGCATAGGCGAGAACAAAAATGCAGGTGACAGTTGCTACCGCTTAGGTGAGAACAGTGGGCTGTGCCAAGGAGGCAGCCAGTACTGCTTGGTGACCGGCATCAGGGAATAGTGACTGAGATGTCACCCTGCTTAACCACTAAAAGTGTGGGTAACTGCCATCCAAGATAAAAGTCCATCGTCAGACTAGCAGATTTCATGTCATACTGCGGCTATCCTTTAAAAGTGGTCAAGGTCTCAGCAGGTGGATAAGGTACAGGTGGGCTGAGAAAAAGTTAGCAATTGACTTCTGTAATACTCTCCAGCAAATGTCTCCAGCTGGTTGTGGGGACCTCTCCATTTAAGCCAATTTATCGAGGCAGGCAATTATAGACACATTCTTCCTCAGGCTCCCTATCTCTTGTCTTTGAAAAAGAGGCTACTGTCTCTTTCTCCAACAGTCCCTAGGCAGTGAGGCTCATTTATAATTAGCCTTATGCAGTTAGCATACCAGCTAGGTATCAGTTCTACCCAGAGGAAGAGTCTTGTCTTCTTGTAACACAAAGTCCAGTTTTTAGCTTTGTTTTTCATCTTGGTCTCAGATCAATAGGACAATACAATTTTGTGCAAAATACCCTATAGAACAATGCTCAGGTATTTATGGGAATGTTTTACATCTTCAAAATCTTGAAATCCAGAAGCTTGCCACACTTGGTATACACTGGAGTCATGGGGAGTCCTTGCTAGAAGCTGGCCAGTTCCTGGGCCACACACCAGACGTCAGGACTCCCTGGATCTGGGTAGGGCCTAATAATTTACATGTCAGACAAGTTCCCAAGGGAAACTGATGTTGCTGTCTGAGCACTGCACTTTGCGATCCAGGAATCTAAGCCCCTTGATTTCACAGGTGAGTCAACTAAGGACACCTGTGAAATGGTGTTAATTTACAGAGTGGATACTATTGGGTTGCTCAGGCCTTCGGCAACTACCCTCTGATTGGTTGTGCAGCAGTCATGTGGTCATCAGGGACATGAATTTAAATGTCTCCCCCCCCCTGCCCCCACACAGCACTCTGGTTACAGGGTCTGTGTAAGTTTCTGTCTTCTGTAAAAATAAAAAAGATTTAAAGATTTTATTTACTTGAAAGGCAGAGTTACAAAAAGACAGTGAACGAGAGATGTTCCGTCTGCTGGTTCACTCACCAAATGGTCGCGACAGCTGGCTTAGCTGAATCGATCCACAGCCAGAAGCCAGGAATTTCTTCTGGATCTCCCACGTGGGTACAGGGGCCTAAGCACCTGAACCATCCTCCACTGCTTGCCCAAGTCGTAAACAGAGAGCTGGATGAGAAGTGGAGCAGCCAGGACTCAAACCAGAGCCCAACTGGGACACTGGCGCCACAGGAGGCAGCTTAGCTTGGTACGTCACAGTGCTAGCCCCATCTTTTTTCGTCAAGGACTGGGAGATGGACATGCCCTGAAGTTTAAGGTAGGACGTGAGAAATTATTTGTTGTTGTTATTTTCTCACATTGCAGTTGCCTCTCAAGTTTCTTGCTGTTTACATACATTGGTTTTCTTTTTCATTCTTTTTTTTAAGGAGAGAATTTATCAGCATTTTCCTTTCAGTTTGTTCTGTTGTTTTTAATTTAAAATTTTGTGTCTTGTGACTTAATTTTAAATTTAGGTAGCTTTTACAGACTCAGTGTGATGTGTGATATTTTCTAAGAACACAATATTCCCGTCCTCCTCCTCTTTCCCTCTGTCCCCCTTTATTCTCTTCTCATATTTTGAGATAACATTTTAAATTTACAATATAGTAAAAAGACTTAATTCACCTGTTAAGAAATGTAACAAGTAAAAAGTAGAAAATAGCCTAGTTTAATGGTAATATGGAGAATGGTGATAAAATTTAGTTGAATGTAAAAATGACCATTTTACCCATGCAGGGTTGCAAACTTCTTGGCTGTGTGGAAATAAGACCACCGAAATGTGTGTTTCATTCTCATGTTCATATGAATTCTTACCATTCATGTCCCTTTTTGTCTGACTTTGAATTGGTACATGGTATAAACTTGTGATCTGTTGGTTTTATTTAAATATCTAACGTCAGGTATCATTTTCGTTAAGTAATATTTTTGCACTTTAACATGTTATAATGCACTCTTGAAGATTCTGGGAATGTAAGCTGTGAAGAGTATTAGAATTTTAGAGAATTATTTTGCAATCTGAAACAGACACAGAGCAGGCATAGTGCAGCTAATTCTTTTTCTACTTTTTAAAGGTTTATTTTTGTTTATTTGAAAGTCACAGTTACAGTGGGTGAAGGGAAGAGGGAGGGTGGGAGGAGAGGGAGAGAATTACCATCAGCTGGTTTACTCCCAAGATGGTTGCAAATAAGTAGCTGGGCCTGGGCTATGCTGAATCCAGGAAACAGAAACTGCTTCTACGTCTCCCATGTGGGTGCGGATTTCCAAATATTTGGACCATCTTTACTGCTTCCTCAGTTATATTAGTAAGGAGATGGATCAGAAGTGGTGCAGTGCACATACGGAATGCTAGCATCACAGAAAACATCTATACTTGCTGCGATACAATGCTGGTTCCAGTTGATTTTCTAAAAGTGTAGTTTAGAAGTTAGTAATAAAATGTACAGTGATATTTTTAGAATATTGATTTGTTCAAAAGGGAAAGTTACAAGATTGGAGAAGAGATCTTCCATGTGCTGGTTCACTCACCAAATGCCTGCAAGAACCAAGAACAGTTACTAGGATCTTCATTCTGGTCTGAAAAGTGATTGGCAGGGACCCAAATACTGCTGGCTGCTTTCCCAGACACACTCTCATAGAGCTGTATTGGAAGTTAGACAGCCAGGATTTGAAATTGTGCTTAGGTGGTCTGGCAGGATGGTGGTGTGGCCTAATCCTCTGGATCATCTGATATCTCTGATCTTTAATCTGAAGATGTGAGAAGTCAGTTTCTTGTCTGTCAAACTGCAGGACACTTGATAAGCTAAGTAGCCACAGATAAAGTGAGTGAAACCTTGAATCTGAGAGGTATAGACTAATGTTCACAGAGCCATTATTAAATGTGCATGAGGTCTCTGGGGATCCTTGTCTCTAAGTAAAGCCTGACTTTAGGTTTAAGGAAATGACTGGAGTATTTCCTCTGATGAGAAAACAAGTCTAGGGATTTAATTTGAAATCCTGTTGTAAGAAGATGCCTAGTAAGGCACTACATTTCCTTCTGCATGCTTATGAACGGGGCTGACTTAACTTTTAAAAGTATAGGTGGTAGTTTTATATGAAAATGGCATTCTTATTTATTTATCTCCTTTTTGTCCCTGACCATCCTTTTGCTTCTTACTTAGATATGTTTAAATACAGATCCAATACTAAGTTTGATACAGTGCTTTTTTTTTTTAAGATGATAACTGATTTATGCATTGACAAAATGTAAATACTAACTATGAGGGCCTTCAAAATTCATGAAACATACATCATGAAACATTGCAGCTAGTGAGGAGTGAATCAATGGACGGATCTTCTTTGTATCTCCCTCTCTCTATATATATCTGACTTTCCAATGAAAAAATAAAATAAATATTAAAAGACGTATTCATCCAGAATCCATAGTTTACATCATGGTCTATTCTTGATGTTATATGTTCTATCACCTTTTTTTTTAATAAAGTAAAATTTATCGAAGTCAAAAATCTTTTGCTACAGTAGTTAGGAGGGAGCTCTGAGAAAGAAAGAGCCTTATACCATTTTGACAATATATAATGACCTGTATCTGCTATTATAATGTCTACAGAAAGTTTTTCATTGCCATGATGTTGTCCTGTATTCTGTGCATTCTATCCCTCCCAACAATTATTCTCTGTTTTCATGGTTTTGCCTTTTCTAGACTGTTACATTCTTGGAAACATATAACATGTAGCTTCTTCAGAAGAGTTCCTTTCACATTGTGATGCACATTTAAATTTCTTGCATGTTTTCTCATGGCTTGGTAGTGCTGGGCAGGAAGGGGCTGGCTTGTGCCAGTTTCCTCATCTGCACAAGGAATTCAAGGAATAGACATACACAAAGGTGAGCAGACAAGGTTTATTTAAAGCATAAATGTACATTTAAGAAAGATCAGAGAGAATCAGGATGGGGAATAGGGTAAGGACGTGTTTAAACAGATGGAGAAATACTAGCCATGGTGAAGCAGAGAGGGCACATTCCAGGAAATAGGAGAGGACAGACCAAAAACAGAGGGGCACCTGGAGACTGACAGACACAGGAAAGCAGCAGACACAATGGTTTGGTATTGCACTGACTGATACCCCAGTGGCATCCAGCTAGTGGCCATCTGAACTGCACTGGCAGCCAGAACTCCACCAGTAGCCAGGTGGGAAGGGACATTCAGAGGGAATCGTGAGGTGAAACCAGACAAAGAACTGTCCATCCTGATGGTCTGTTTGATTTGACCAGGAGCAGGGACAGAGCGGCAGGTCCCAGACAGGGCTTTTGGAGGAAGCCAGGGAAATCCCAGGACCTATGGAACTGTATCATAAAATGATGATAATAAATAAAAAAAGTAAAGCAGAGAGATCATGAGTAAGCTCAGGAAAAAATTAACTGTAATGAATATGGTTCAGGTCTGTCCATTATACGATCTAGAGGCATAGAGAGTGTTGTCTGGGTGTGGTGTCACTGATTATTCAAAATGCCAGAGTTTGCAGCGAGCCTTAAATACTGCCCATTTCTACATCCTTTTATGGGAATCTAGAAAATCCTGTGGCTTCAAGTGCATGAAAGAAGAGGGAGTGTTAGCCATGTTATTTTTATTATATCAATCTGTAGATCATAATGGGGAAATAGCCTGTAGCCTAATTGCATATTTCTAGCTGGTGATACTTCTAAGTTGGAAAATCACGGAACTTATGACTTCTGTGCAGGTCAAGGAATATTTATTTGAGGAGTGTGCAGAAAATTTTGTTTGGGTAGTGCATAGTAAAGTAGTTTTGGTGATGCAGGCAAGGGAATAGTGGTTTGAGCAGTACAGGCTGAGTTACAATAATGGGCTGGCCAGGGCTGTCCACTCTCAGCCCCTTTCTCCAGTTGCTTTCTCCCTGCCTACACCAATTTCCCATTTCTTTTTCTTATCCCTTTGTCTGAATGTAGCAAAGTTTATTTAACCATTCATTTGCTGAAAAACAACTTGGTCCCTTCTATGTTTTGGAAGTTATGAATAAATGCCCTGTAGACATTTGTGTTCAGATTTTTTTGTAAACACATATGTTTTGAACTCATTTGGGTAAATATTAAGGAGTATAATTGCTTGGTCATATGGTAAGAGTGTTTATGTTTTTAGTTTTGCAAAAAACTGACACATTGTCTTCCAAAATGACTGTACCATTTTACATTCTTACCAAAAATGAATGATAGTTTTCATTGCTCCAAATCTTGGCCAGTATTTGATGATGTCAGTGTTATGAATTTTGATTATTTTAATTTATATAGTGATATTTCATTATTATTTTAAGCTGCAATTTCCCACGGAATATAACTTTGAGCATCTTGTCATATGCTTATTATATACTGTCATCTTCGGTGAAATGTCCAGATGTTTCTCCTATTTGAAACACTAGGTTATGAGTAGCTATCTGAATGTTTGGTTTTTTAAAGTGATGTTTTACTTTTTTGAGGGGCAGAAGCCAGGAAATGAGATATCCCACATAGATAGCAGGAACCCAACTGTTTGAGTTATTGCTATTGCCTCCCAGAATTGGAATTATCAAGAAATTGGTACTGGGACCCAGAATCAGGTATTGAACCCAGGAACTTTGACATGAGAAGTGAGCTTCTAACCGACATTTAACTGCTCAACCAAATACTAGTTTCATGATGTTTGAATTTTAAGAGTTATTTGCATATTTTTGATAATAGCTACTTATCAGATATATTTTCTTCTACCCTGTTGCTTGTCTACTCTTTATCTTGAAAGTGTCTTTCACAAAGCAGACATTTTCAATTTTGATGTTTTAGGTAAGAAATTATGGCCAAACCAGAGATCATCCAGATTTCCTCCTGTGTTATCTTCTAGGAGAGTTATGGTTTGGGGCTTAATGTTAATTTTTGTGAAGGATGTAAGTTTTATTTAGGTTTTATTTTGCATTTGAATATTGTCTGCTGGGTTTTTGTTCCACAGGTTGAATCCATAATCAGTCATTTCACGAAAAATAGACTTACTGCACACACACACACAAACACACACACCCCACAAGTTTCTTTTGGTGTTAGAAAGAGGCAAGCTGGGCCCAGCGTGATAGCATAACCTTGAACGCACCAGGATCCCTTATGGGCGCTGGTTCTAATCCTGGCAGCTCCACTTCCCATCCAGCTCCCTGCTTGTGGCCTGGGAAAGCAGTCGAGGACAGCCTAAAGCCTTGGGGCCCTGCACCCGTGTGAAAGACCTGGAGGAGGCTCCTGGCCCCTGGCTTCGGATCGGCTTGGCTCCAGCTGTTGCGGCCACTTGGGGAGTGAATCCTTGGATGGAAGATCTTCCTCTCTGTCTCTCCTCCTCTCTGTATATCCGGCTTTCCAATAATAATAAAATCTTTAAAAAAAAAAGGTAATATGTGTGCAATATATGTTCAATGAATAATTTCATGACTGGAGTCTGGGGTATTTCTCTGTAACTTCACGTGAACAGCTTGCCTCTTAAAAATTTTTATTTTTATTGGAAAGGCAGATATACAGAGAGGAGGAGAGACAGGAAGATCTTCCATGCAATGTTTCACTCCCCAAGTGAGCCGCAACGGGCCGGTACGCGCCAATCCGATGCTGGGACCAGGAACCTCTTCAGGGTCTCCCACGCGGGTGCAGGGTCCCAAAGCTTTGGGCCATCCTCGACTGCTTTCCCAGGCCACAAGCAGGGAGCTGGATGGGAAGTGGAGCTGCCGGGATTAGAACCGGCGCCCATATGGGATCCCGGGGCTTTCAAGGCGAGGACTTTAGCCGCTAGGCCACGCCGCCGGGCCCACACACATATTACTTGTTGGGAGTTACATTAGGGGGCTGGAGCCACATAGATGCTCTCTGTAGTTCATCGTTTAGAGGGAAAGACAGATATTGGATGGTAGCAGCACATGATGTTAAATTCTACAACAGGAATGAGCAAAAGTTATTTAGGATTTTGGCAGAGAGAATGATTAGTTGGGAAAAGGGAGGGGAGGAGAAAGATAGGTTGGTGCCTGGAAAGACACACGAAATGGAGGTGTTTTCAGTTTACCTGACTGTGAAGGGGGAGGAAGGAGTTTACAGTAGACAAAGCAGGTAACATGCACATGACAGAGATGGGTGTGGATTTGTGTGTACCTATCAGGGAAATGAGCGGAGTACTGGGCAGAGTGGTGATGGGTTTTGAAATTGCACTAGGACCATGAGGACCACGTGAAGGGAGTTGTTGTTTACCATTGAAAAATTAATATTTTTATGTTCAAACAGGTATTTGCTTTCTGGCATAATTGGTTTCCCCCTGTCTTGACCACTGCCTTCTCTCTTTACTTCCTATCAAAACAGACTGCCTTCTCTCTTTACTTCCTATCAAAACAGACTGACTTTATTTATTAAATCATGCATTTACATATCTGTCAGATATGTTGTGTACCTTCTGGCATACTATGTCTCTTGGAACTCATTTGTAGCTGTTGCTTGTGTGAAACGTAAAGATAGCATAACTCTCCATGGTTACCATTCTAATGCCTCCTTCCCAATCAATTCTGTGCTCCCTAGAAGAGGGTGTGACTAATACCTCTGAAAGATGAATCTTTAAAGCTATTAATGTGCTAATGTTTTTGCCAAGTCTCTAGTTTTTATTCGATAATTTCTTCTCCACTTGCCTCCTGCATGAGTTGCATGAAATACATGATGGTTGCTGTGAATCCTGAAGTTTATATCAAAGAAATATGCATCTGAAGCCTCTTGTCTGTACAGGGACATGGGACTGTGCAGTGGGCTTGACATGGAGCATGCTGTTGTCAAGGAGTTAAGCACGTATTCTGGAGAATAGTTCCTTTGTAGCAGCAGAAAAGTTAACTCTCCGGGTGGCTAAAATCGGCCGCATGTCCCTGGGAGAGGCACCAGCAAACAAAAGAGAAAAGGAAAACTCAGCATGTGTGACTCCCAAGATAGACCAAGGGAGTTTCCTCCAACCTCCCATATTGGGGCTTTGTTCAAGTTAAGCACATAATTCTAAAACATACATGATGGTGTTCATGAGCCTGCCCAGGGCTAACCATTCAAAAAACATGTTTCCTATGCCTGTTATGTGGTTTGTAGCTATTTTTCAACACACTCATGGCTTCTGATCTTCCCCAAGCTGTTCAACTCAAGATTTCTGCAGTTAATAGGGAAAACTGCTGTTTCTTCACCCTACTTCTTTTGCTGTTAGTTAGCAGAAGTGGCCATCTTTTTTTTTTGCATGTAAAGATCTATCATTAGGGACAGGGTAAGACAAAAGGAGAGACCCGAGGTCACACAACATGAAGAAATTATTACTTAATATCAGGGATGGCAGAGAACACTGTTGCAATACCAATACAAAGCTTTCTTTTCCAGCTTGGTTTAAAATTACAATCTCTGAGCATTTTTCTTTTCCTGTTCCCCCTCCGTTATGCTGTCCTGAATTATAGTGATATGTGAGGGCATTGTTAGCTCCCCTGAAAGCACATGACTTTCAGACAGAATATCCAGACCACCCATAGTGCCTGTCACAAGATAGGTATATGATAAATGTTAAATGAACTATGTTGATTTTGGGATAACTGTTCCTATTAGGCATAGGTTTTTTTTGAAGATTCACTTATTTGAGAGTCAGACATACAAATACACACACACACACAGAACATGAAAATGAGTGGATCCAGCGTGATGTGTCAATGACTATACTTTCACCTTGCAAGTCCCAAGATCCTATGTGGGCATTGATTCATATCCTGGCTGTTCCACTTCCCATCCAGCTGCTTGCTTATGGAGTTACAAAGCAGTAGAAAATGGCACAAAGCCTTGGGATCCTGCACCCTTATGGGAGATATGGAAGAAGCTCCCAGCCTATTGCTTTGGATTGGTTCAGCTCTGGCTATTGCAGCCATTTGGAGAATGAACCAGTGGATGGAAGATCTTTCTCTCTCTCCTTCTCTCTGTAAATCTGATCTACCTTTCCAATAAAAATAATCTTAAAAAAAACTGAAAATGAATTTTACAAATGCTGGTTCACTTCCCAAACGTTGCAACATCCAGGTCTTGGCCAGGCTCAAGCAGGATCCTAGAATTCCATCCAGATCTCCCACATGGGTCTGAAGGACCCATGTGCTTTGGTCATCTTCTGCTACTTTTCTATGTGCATTAACAGGAGGTTGGATTGGACATGGAGCAGCCAGGACTGGCAGGATGGCAGTGTGGTATGTGATGAATGTGATGACTTAATGCGCCATAATGCTGTCCTCAGTGTCTGAGCTTTGACTGTCTGAGTAGGGTCCTCATGGCTTCTCTTTCCCTCCCTCCCTTTCTCTCCTTCCTCCGTCTCTCTCCCTCCTCCCTCTTCTTCCCTCTCCCTCCTAACCCTCTCTCATTCTATCTCTTTCTGATTGTCAGTTTCTTTTTATTTAATTTCTTGGGTTATAGATAACAGGTGAGAAGGGTGAGGGAGCACAAAAAAGAAATGGAGAGCAGGAAAATAAAGAAAATTTAAAAAGACACATTCGAAATATAGGGAATGGAAACAAAGAATTGAAGAAAAAGCAGGTTTTGCAGAGTATTGTTGCTTGGTAGTAATCAAAAATATTTTTGACTCTCAGGTTCTCTTACTGTTCTCAGGGAAGGGCCATGGTGCTGGTTGCACTGCTGTAGGCTAAGAAAATATTTGTTTGAACAATATATCCTTTAAGGGATGACTGAAAGAATTCTATTTGGTGATTAAGATGTTGCAATTTCCCTTGACAAAAAATGTTTCTACTGGAAAAGTCTGGATGATTTTACCCAAAGATTCTTATTTAGGCTTTCTGAGATTAGTTGAATGTTTCTTTTTGTAGTCCATACTTTAATCTTTGCAAAGGCCGTCACCCTCATCAGGCCGCTAACCCATCAATGTCTATATATATCTGGAGGCCCCAGTGCTTTCACCTTGAGTGAAAGTATCACAGAAAGCTTCATTGAATGACCTCCACACCCCACCTCCCCCCACGGCCGGTTTGGGTCACAACATTCCTTGAGGCTTATTCTCCTCTGGCTGGTTGGTTCAGCAGTGTTTGGTGTCTTGTCCCAACATGGCACCAACCCTCTCCAGTTGCCAAGAAATGAAAATACAGCCCTTTTATACAGACCCTGTTGCTTAAGTTCTTGGAGTCTTGTTGAAATTCAGTCTTCAACAGGGATCAAAACTGTTCTTTGCATCAGGTGCATGGCAGGCTCACTGCCTAGATGCAGAAGTGCATGCTCCCCTGGCTACAGCCTCCTGAGAATTCCGTATGAGTCAGATTCTCCATTATTTCTCCCCAACAACTTTTGCTGTACAAAGTTTCAGTCTAAAGCAACACTGTAATACCAAAGCCACAGAGAAATGAACTTTTTACTAACTGGAAGTCATAATCAGGTCAGCTCTTGACACCATTGTTCTTTGAGGTTACCAAAATGCCTAGTAAGCTGAAATGCCCCTAGGCTGGACAGCACCTACTTCTCCAGTGACACACTTACCCCAACCATGAACAAGATAGAAGGCCAAAACTGGAGGTCATGAGAGGAATAGTTAGGATGAGAGGAATGGTCATCAGTCTGGGTAGGGGAAGTTAATAGCCCAGGACATTTGATTACTCCCCCTGCATCATGTCAGGCATCTTTTTGTATGATAGCATCACATTCATTAAAAACTCCAAGGCAGAGGAGTTTAAGGATAGCTCCTCAGAATCACTCCCTTAATTGATTGGCTTTCTAAGGAGCAGATTATCCTGGACTCTCCTTCAGGCTCACCAGAAGTTAAGTCTTTTCTATATCCTTCTAAAGCCAGCAAACGTTGAGAGAGATGCTCTTAGATGCCTTGCTAGTAACTGTAGCAGTAACCTAGGTGACCCAGAAGTAACTTCTTAAACTTACCATTGTATCTGCCTCTGTTGTTTTGGGCTATTCTGTTTAAATGTAAGTTGAAATACCTTTCTATCCTGAGCTCTATGCCAAAAATTCACAGGGGCAGTTAGAGGCTAGACTTAAACTCCTGATGCTGAGTTTTGCTGTTGATTATGTAATATAACACAATAGCAAACACATGCTGAGTTTTGCATTTTCACTATGAAACATCTACTTTTCATGATATTATAGTTTTGTCTTCTTGAAAAAACTGTATATTTGATTGTGTCTTACTATTTTTGTATCCCACACTTTATATTTCATTTAGGTAGATGCCCTTTACCCAGGTCATCCTGTTATATTATTTGTTACCACTTCCACTTTCCTTTTCTAAGAGTAGACCTCTATTAGATTATTCTCTCTGAGAACTGTCCATTGACAGCTAAAATAACTTTTTAAAGAATGAAGCTTTTTTTTAAACCAAGATTTACTTATTATTTGAAAAGCAGTGCAATGAAAGAATCTCAACTGATTTTAAACTGTGGTAATGCAGCAAGGTGGAGGAATCCACCATGGGGGGGTAAGGTTTGGGGAGGGGTTGGGGGAAATCCCAGTGCATATGGGACTGTGTCACATAATGCAATGTAATTAATTAAAAAAAGAAAGAAAAAAGAAAAGCAGAGTTACAGAGAGAGAAGGAGATATCTTCCATCTATTGGTTCACTCCACAGGTGGCCACAATAGCCAGGGCTGAGCCAAGAGCCATGAGCTACTTCTGGTTGTCCCATTGGATACAGGGATCCAAGTCCTAGGCTATCTTCTACTGCTTTTTCTGGTCATAAGCAGGGAAGTAGGTTGAGTGTGAAGCAGCTGGTACATGAACTAGTGCCCATATGGTGACGCTGACACACCAGGTAGAGTCCTAACCTACTATGCCCTGGCCCCAAATGAAGAGTTTTTTTTTTTTTAATAAATGTCCAGTGACACATTTTTATTAAACTTTAAACTTTTTAAAAAAATCTTTCTTGAGTTTTGACACATATAAAGCAAATTCAATAAGGCCTCTATCTGTGACATGGGGAGGGAGGTCAAATAGGGTCTTGATAACTCAGAACTGAAAGTAGTCAAAATGTTTCTAGCAGATGGAGCTGCACAGCAGGGGCCTGCACACATATGAGTCTGACCAAGCTGATGGCCTGCAGGTGGGCTTGGTATGGAGTCAGGGGAGTGCTATAGAAGGAGATATGCACATGAACACCTGGAAAGTAAAGTCAGGGACTGGTGCGAGATAAGTACAGTAATTGGTGGTACTGCAACCTGGCTCAGAAACTAGGTCTGAGTCCTGTAGCAAGATGCATTACTGGAACAACTCCTTTTCAGAGGCCCAGGTCCTCACTTGCTGAGGGTGGGGGCAGAGAATGAGGAAGGGAAAAGAGTTTTAGAAAAATTTCATGCCAGCTTTAGTTTAATGAGTAAACTAAAGCATGAACACTCTGGCATGTAGTGGTAGTTGAGCACTTTTTATTTTACCCTGCCATTAGAATTAAAACTGAATGTATATAACTTTTATGCAGTGAGTTCAGCAGAATTCAGTTTGGGATCCACAGACTTCATTGCCTAAATATCTAAAATATTTAAATCAACTAATTGAACATTGTTTGTCATGAAAAGGTTTCTTCATTAATGGCTTGTAAATTCAGGTTGAGTTTTATAATTCTTTTTTTTTAAGATGTATTTTAATTGGAAAGGCAGATATACAGAGAGACAGAGATACAGAGAAAGATGCTCTGTCTGCTGGTTCATTCCCCAGTTGGTTGCAATGACCAGAGTTGAGCTGATCTGAAGCCAGAAGCCAGGAGTCTCTTCTGGGTCTCTCACGCGGGTGCAGAGTTCCAAAGGTTTGAACCATCCTCTACCACTTTCCCAGGCTAAAAAGCACAGGAGCTGGATGGAAAGAGGAGTTGCCGGGATTAGAACCAGCACCAATATGGGATTCCAGTGCCTGGTGGAGTGGTCACATTTGGCAGGGTCAAGACTGTATCCAGCACGCGAGAGAACTTGGTCTGGTGGTAGACTCTATGGGGTTGTGTGGGCCCAACCCTGTGGAAATATAAGTTCCCCTAGTTGGACACCTTAACAGGGTTGAGGTTCCCACCAAGGGGCGCGTGTGCTGGAATGGGGGCTGCGTTCTATCTAGGAAACAGTTGCAGTCACCCGAGGCACTAGTGTGGGTCTCAGTTAACTCTTGAGGTTGGCAAAGGGTTTTGCTCTTTTGCAGGGGAATTTTCGTTAATATTCATTGTGCCTTTGTCTCTTCTTTTGCTCTTGGTCATTGTACTTCTTGGGCAGGTTTCTAAGCTGTGTCATCTACAGGTCTACAGTTTGATTTTACTTATTGCAGTTGGTACACAATTCTTTGCTTGCAGCTAATTGTGCCATTCCATCCAGCGAGTTCCAGGTCTGGGTTCTTATGCTAGATTTCCACCAAGAACTCCGTAGCCCCAACTCCTGGCTCACCACTCTCCACCTCCTGTGATACCATGCTGAGGCTGCACTATTGTCTGTACAACTTTTCTCCCACTTCTGGTTTGAGCAGGTCCCATGATTAGGGACCTATATAACTAAGTTGTTGTTGGCACTGATCTTGTTGGAACCTGTTGGACGTTAGGTCTGGGTGCCATACGGACCTGTTTTGACCTGTATGATGCCACAGTCGGTATTATTTTCCTGCGGGACCAGTGCAATCCAGGGAACTCAGTGAGTTCTCCCAAGCTCAGCAGATGCGCAATTCACTGTTGTCCCCTGCAGTCCTCAAGCTTTTGTCATAATGTACAAAATGGCACCTGATGTACCACTACTACCCAGACCTGTCTTGGGTGGAGTCTGTAGAATGCCATGCTGATGTAGTTCACTGAGTCAGAAATGAGTTCACTCCCAGCTCAGAGTATGCTCAGTCCTTTCCCTTGCCTTTGCCTCCTTATGCAAAATGGTGCCCAATTCAGCTCTAGAGGGCTGACTGGGCTATGAAATCCATGCTGTTCTCGCACTGCCCGTTTGAGATCTGTTGCTCTGTCTCTGCTCCTGGTCAAATCAAATGGACCAGCAGGACGGACAGTTCTTTGTCTGCGTTCACCTCCCAAGCTCCCAGTGAAAGTCCCTTCCCACCTGGTTGCTGGTGGAGTTCTGGCTGCTGGTGGTTCAGATCACTGTTAGCTGAATGCTGCTGGAGTATCAGTCACTGCAACACCACACTGTTGTGTCTGCTGCTTTCCCCTGTCTGTCAATCTCCAGGTACCCCTCCTGTGTTGTTCTGTCCTCTCCTATTTCCTGGAATGTGTCCTCTCTGCTTCATCCTGATTAAATGTTTTTCTGTCCGTTTAAATGTGTCCTTACCCTATTCTGCCATCTTGATTCTGAGATCAGGTGCGTTCAGGGTGGTATGGCCGGAGACCACCATCTTTATTCTTTCCCTTGGGCCATCCTTGACTGCTTTCCCAGGCCACAGGCAGGGAGCTGGATGGGAAGCGGGCCTTCAGGGACATGAACCGGCACCCATAAAGAATCCCAGTGCATATAAGGCAAGAATTTTAGCTACTAGATTACTGTGCCTGGCCCTCCAACATACATCTTTCTCCATGTTACATCTTAAACACATCTCATGTGCATGCCTTTTAATCTGTGTATATGTACCCACAATGAACATTAGTGATTATTTGTAGGTTTTCTTAGATTTATATAAGTTGTCAAATTTATTTCCATCTGAAACCTTTTCCCTCTTAGATATTTTCTGCTGCTATCAATGTTTTCCCCTCTCCGTGTTAGCCTCCCCCCCACCAAGTTCTAGTTTTACAGTTTACTTGTAACAAACACAAGCCAGTGAACTAAATCTGGCCTTACCTTGAGTGTATCACAGCATCATTTTTTAAAAAAAGATTTATTTTTTTTGATAAGGCTGATTTATAGAGAAGAGAGCCAAAGATCCTCCTTCCATTGCTTTACTCCCCAAGTGGCCACAACAGCTAGTGCTGACCTGATTCGAAGCCACGTGTTGGGAGCTTCTTCCAGGTCTCCCACATGGGTACAGGGTCCCAAGGCTGCATCCACTGGTGTTCTCCCAGGCTATAAGCAAGGGAGCTGCATGGGAAGTGGAGCAGCTGGGACACAAACTGGCACCGATATGGGTGTATGCACTCGGTGTGTGCAAAACAAGGATTTAGCCATTGAGCCTTTGTGCTGGGCCAAGCCTCTTTTATTCTGAGCCAGGAATTCTCAAACCATAGTGTACATCAGAATTCCCTGGAGCGATAGCTTAAACTGGTGGCTAGGGGCTCATATTGTGGAGCAACAGGATAAGCAGCCTCCTGTTTTATGAGCACGATATGAGTGCTCGTTCAAATCCCAGCAGCTCCACTTCTGACCCAGCTCTCTGCTAATGCACCTGGGTTAGAAGTGGAAGATGGTTTAGGTCGTTGGTTTCCTAACCCTAACTTGGGAGATCCAGATAGAGTATCTAGTGGCTTCAAGCTGGCCCAGCCCCGGGCATTGTGGCAATTTGGGGGAGTAAACCAGCAGATGAAAGATATTTCCCTTTCATTCTGTAACTGCCTTTCAAGTAAATAAATCAGTCTTGAAACACACACCCTCCCACCCACCCACCCACCCACCCACTCAACAGATGCCTTGCCTCAACCCTCAGTGTTTTTGATTGAGAGATTTTGAATGTTGCTTCAGATTTAGTACATGTTTCTAACAAGTTCTGCGGTAATGGTGATCTGATAATCCAGAGACAGCATTGGAGTAGTACTGTCCAAAGTACATTTTTTTAAAGATTTATTTATTTTATTGGAAAGTCAAATTTAGAGAACGAGATACACAGAGAAATATCTTCTGTCATCTGATTCACTCCCCAAATGGCCACAATGATAGGTGCTGAGCCAGTCCAACACCAGGAGCCAGGAGCCTCTCCTGGGTCCCGCATGTGAGTGCAGGGTACCAAGGACCTGGGCCATCCTTCACTGCCCTCCCAGGCCACAAGCAGGGAGCCAGGACAAAAGTGGAACAGCCACCCACATGGGACACCTGTGCATGCAAGTTGAGGACTTCTGCCACTAGGCCAGCACACCAGGCCCCCAAGTCCATTTTTTTTTTTTTTGCACAAGTTTGGTAGTACCATTTTAGCTTCCAGGAAAGCTGAGCTAACAATAAGGCTTCCTTCAAAACTGTGCTACAGAGTAGAACACTGTCCAATAAGTATATAATATGACTCATGTATTATTTAGCACTTCAAAATTTTTAAATTTATTCCCTTAAGCCCATTCGAGTTGGCTCTGTCCCAGGCTCTGTACAAGTCCCAACTGAACATCATCCCTTGACCCCACCTTGGAGTAGGTGCCAGTCACTTCAGGTTGGTTAAAATGCAAAGCTCTTCCCAATCCCCTTTCCCATGCCTAACCCCTCCCCAGAGGCAGAAGACACAATTCATTGCTTTCCCAGACTCCCTTGCAGCTGGGAGTGGCCATGAGACAAAGCAACAGTCTACCAGAGGTATCTTGGGAAGCACACTGCTCCCTCCACAAAGAGAAAGCTGGGGCAGACATTGCAGCACAGAGGGTTAAATAATTACATAAGATGCCACACCTTGGATCTGAGGGCAGATTTGACTCCGAGTTGCTCCACTTCAGATCCAGTTCCTACTAATACCTCTGGGAAGGTAGTAAAAGATAGTTCAAGTGCTTGGGACCCTGCCATCCACATAGGAGACCTGAATGGAGCTCCTGACTTTGGCCTGGCCCTCTTGGCCCTGGAAGCCATTTGGGGAGCAAGTTTAGGAGACAGAAAATCTCTGCTTCTGTTTCTCCCTCTCTTGGTCATTTTGCTTTTTAAAGACATATTTTTAAAACTAAGTCACTGCCTGTGCAGCTGGCCACTCTCTGTGGGGCATCCAGCCTCCGTGGCCACCTCCTGGGCTGAGGGGTCTGACCGATGTGTGTAATTTAAATGTTCTACCCCAGCTGTAGGTAACTGCCTCGGGTGCCTTGTACCTAGGCAGGTGTTACACTTCTGGGAGAAAAGCAACTAGTGAGCTGACTGGCATTCTGGGCCTGGGTAATGCCAAATTTGTGTTAACTATACCAGTGTGCCAGCAGAGTTGCTTATTCCTTTTCTTCTTCTTCTTCTTTTTTCATTTCTTCTTCTTTTTTTTAAAGCTAAATGGGAAGGTAGGAAACTCCAGGCCAGGACATGCGACGTTGGACCCCAGGTTGGGGTGTGTGTGGCATGCTACAGATTGCCTGGGGAAGGAGTCTGGGGATGTATTGAAGTGGGAACGGCTGAGGGCATGTTTGATAGGGATTTCTGGTGTATTCCACAGACCAGGTCACTGTGCCCGCAGGTGGACAGAGGAACTGCAATGGAGTGGTTTGGTTGGGTGGGGGAACTGGAGGGCGTGTCTGGGTCAGGTCAAGGCATCCACCCATATGGGAGATCTGGGCTGGGCTGAGTTGCATCACCAGCCACCCAATGACACTCTCAAAAACTGTGTAATCTAGGCTGCAGTACCCACCTGTGAGTGTTGGATCAGGGGGTGGGCCAAATCAAACTGTGCCACAGCACCCACCAGTTCTAGGGGCAGATTCTGTATGAGAATTGTGGGCTTGCCACTATGGGACTGCAGCACCGGATGGTTTATTTGGACTGCTGGGGGTGGTGTTGCACGAAGCTGGGTTGGACCACAGAATTCAATGGATAGGAACACAACTGACACTTGTGGTAGCAGGGACAAGAGAAAGGCCTGGTGAGGCTAAGTTGTAGCACCCACCAGCACATTCAAGGGCCAGGACTGTGCCAAGCAGGTCTGCTGCCCCATTGGCATGTGTGATATTCAGGGCTGGGAGCAGGCCTGGTAGAGGAACTTGAGGAACTCCCCTGCTAGTTCACAGCAGGGCTGGGCAACATACCCACCAGTGAGGGCTAAGTCTGTGGGCAGGCCATGCCAGGTTGAGTCTAAGCACCTGATAGCATGCACAAGACCAGGGGCTGGAATGGACCTGACAGGGGAATTTTAAGGATTCCCCTGCTTGGCTGCAGCTCCCACTTGAGAGCCAGAGTTGTAGGAAGACCAGGCTGAGCAATGTTGAAGCACCCATCAACATGTATGTGGCCTGGTTCTGGGGGTAGGCCAAACTTGATTGGGCTCCAGTATCCACTGACGCTTTCAAGTGCCAGAATGTGCGTGTGGTAGACCAGGCTAAGCCACAGCACCTGCAAGGTCACATGAGAGCTAGGTCTGGGTGTGGGCCAGGCTGAGCTAGGCTATAGCACCCATAAATGAGAACCAGAATGGGTGTGGGACAGTTGAGCTAGGCCACAGTACCCAGTGCAGAGTGCCAGGACTGGAGGCCAGCCATGTCATTGTGGGTAGCAGCACTTGACAGCATACATGCAATTCAGGGATTGGGAGCAGGCCTGGTAGGGGGAATTGGGAAACTCCCTTTCTAGGCACAGCTCCTGTTGGTGAGCTCAAGTTGGGGCTGGGAGCAGGCTTGGCCAGGCTGGATTGTAGCGCCTGCTGACACATATTTGAGCTGGTTGTGGGGACTGGCTAGACAGGGTTAGTCCACAGTGTACACTGGCACGAGTGAGATGGCATGGGGTGCAGGTCAGGCTGAATTGGACCACAACATGTTCATGTAAGGGCTCGGATGGACCAGGCTGTGATAGGCTGCTGTAGCTACTGGTGAGAGCTGGGACTGGAGGCAGGCCAGGGTGGGATAGTTTGCTGCACCAACCATTATGAACTGGGGCTAAGCTGGGATAAACCAGGCTGTAGCACCTTTTGGAGAATGCCAAGACTTCAGGTGGGCCATTTCAGACTGGGCTGTAGCACCTGATGGCACACGCAAGACCTGGGGCTGGAATTGGGCCTGGTAGGGGAACTATGGGGATTCTGTTGTTCGGGCTGCTGCTTCCTCCTGAGAGCTGGTACTGGGGATGGGCCAGTAGGGGGCAGGCCAGCCTGGACTAGGCTACTGTACCTGCTGGTGTGTACGAGAGCAAGAATGGGTATAGCCCAACCAAACTAGACTGCAGCACCAACTGATAAGTACCTGGACTGTGTGTGAATCATATCAGGATGGATTGCAGTACACTCTGTCAGACACAAGATCCAGGGCTTGGAACATGCCTGGCAGGGAACTATATGCACTCGTTGCTGGGATGTATCTATTTCTATTGAGCATAAGAACCAGGGCTGGGATTGGGCCAGGCTGAACAAGGCAATGGCACCTGCCAGCATACATGAGGGCTGGTTCTGGTGGGGGGGGGTCGGGCAGGCTAAGCTATAGCACCCATGAGTGTGCACAAGAGCTGGATGTGATGTAGGCTAGGCCACTGTAGAGGCTGACATGTGCAAAGACTGGGTGGAGTGGGTATGGAGGGAATTGTTGGAGGTAGCCCTAGCTAGGCTGTGGAACCTGCTAGTATATCTGAGAACTGGGTCTGTACCAGGTTGGCTGTGCTAGGTCATTGGTTTGGCTGAGATATGGGCCTGGGATGGAACTGACCAGGCAGCTGCATCCACCGGTATGTTTGTTGGCTGGTGCAAGTGACAGACCAAACCTAACCCACGTACTGGCTGGTACACAGAAGAATCAAATCTCAAGTCACCTTGGAGAAGTTTCTTGGGGGATTCCCTGACTAGACCACTGGACTCAGACCTTGGCCAGACAGAATCATAGGATGTGTACTCCAACCTTGGAGTTCATATATTGGGACTGGGGCTTCTTAGCTGCTAATGCCTGTGTAGTGGATAGCATGTTCAGTTGCATGGGGAGGACATGACGGCCAACTCATCTAAGCCAGCAGGGGATATCAACTGCCATGTCAGAGGTTGGAAAGCAAAACAGTTTGTACAGTTCCCCTGACCAAGCTTTGCAGCATGTTCCTGGTAGACCTCAGAAAGATTTTCTCAACCCTGGAGCCATGGAATCAACAATGTCCCAAGACTGTTGAAACCACTCAAGTAACACTCTTGGAACACTCTTCCGCACATGACAATTTGTTAGTGTCATGAAATGACCATCTCCCATTCCTGAGTGCTAATGTAGTTTGACAGCAAGGAGTGGCTCTCCCCCAACTCCTCCCCTGGCGACATAGGAGATAAAAAAAAAGCTAAAACGTGTCCCACCCATTTTCCTCCTTACATGACCTTCCCCACCCTAATCAGAAGTCCACATGGCATGCATGCTTCTAAACAATGTAAACAATAATAAAATTTTGAAAATTAAATATTCTAGTGACAAAGAAAGAGCAAAAGGAAACAAAGTAATTTTAATGCTATATTTTAGTTAACACGATGTTATTTTAACACAATGAAGCATTACTTTTTGCATTATAGCAGGTCTCCTACTGTGCTAATCATATTTCAAGTGCTCAGGAGCTGCCCATGGCTAGTGACTAGTACACAGTGTAACATTAACTAAAGTCCTGATGCTCTCTATCACTGTCTTTACAAAAACCTGCTTAAAACTTGAAATTTTCATCGTTTGAGCTGAACAAAATAATTTAAAGCAAGTCTGCCAAATGGTAGAAAGCTGTCCTTCAGAATGAAGATAAAGTTGATCTAAACAAAAAGAAGTGAACAAGTATTTGCAAATTACTTATCTTAAAGAAAATCTGCTTATATATTATAATTTAAGTGTTTAAAACAGACTTTTAACTTGAACAAATGCTATCAACTGTATCTTTAAAATGTAGACATAAGCGAGTTAACATTGGAAGGCACTTTTTGGGTGGTGAATATTGGAATGAAATTAGGGTTGAAGTCTCCTTGGGTTTCAAAAATGAAGAATCCAGCAAGAATGGGTTGTTTCTTCTGCTGCTGTCCTTTTCTTTCTATTCTTCCAAACTACAGAATAAAACAAGAGAAAATGAACAGTTATACAATATTAGCCCAATTCCTAAATCTAGGATCTAAATAATGGCCCCATCTCTTCTGGTACTTAAAACTTTTGGCTAACAGAGTACTCATAAGTTTCTTCACCTTTTCTATGTAAAAACAACAACAACAACAAAGAACAAAAAACCTTACAATATAATGAATAGGCATTAATCATTAAATATGGATCAGATTGAAATTCCTATTTTTTTCTTTTTTAAACAGTCATATTTTGAAAGGCACTGTCTCCTGTTTAGTATGGGAAACTGCATTTCTGTGGCGAAGTATTGGTAGCCCAACTAGTGTATGACCCAGCTATATTAGCTGCTGCTTCTGGTAATGGTTTCCAAAACAAATACTAGTTTTACTCAGTAGGTCTGATACAGTTACCACTTACTACTATTATTTCAGCTAGAATATAAGATTTCACAAGAACAAATGGTTATAAAGTACATTTCAGAACACATTCCATCTCACTAGCTACCTGAATATTCTATTAACATTCTTAGCTAAACTGAATGTTAAGCTACATTTAGAGAATCTTTTTGGATTAAGGTAGATTTTAAAGAAATAATGTTGTAATGGGTAAATGCCAGAAATTACTGAATGATACTCAAAGCTACACATGATACCTTGATTTTCCAGGTTTGTCATCTTTTGGATCCTTCTCAGGTCCTTCTTCGTTTTTCTTCTCATTTCCTTCCTCTTTTTCTTCCTCAATTGCAGCACCTTCAAGAGTTTCGATATTGATATTTAGTTACTTCTTTAGTTAAAAATAAATGGCAGATTTGGGGAGCAGACATTCATGGGAAAAATAGTCTAATGTAGTTGCTAGTATCATCCATCACCCTACCCTCAGGAGAAGGAAGATGTTGAAATCTAACAGAATATTTGAGCGCTATCCTGCTCTGATTGATATACATCCCTGGGGTACTCGTGTGTGCTGTTTGATGATTTCCACAGTGGCCTTATTTCTGTTTTCTAGTAATTCTAACTTTGGCTGCTGATTATTTCTGCTCTTTGGAAAGGAAGAGATCACCATGATCAGATCTCACTGCATTTTGTATACCTTGACAGGACTTGGGCAAATAGTTGTTTGCTCCAAAGAGATTATATGGTGAAGCTCATTCCTAAACACTTGAATTTTTCATTTTAGTCAAGTGCTTCTGTATAATCATTTAGGGGCATTGCTTTTAAGCAATCTACCAAAAAATTAAACATTGAATAGCTTGAAAGGGCAAAATAAAAGGAAAGATGCACCTACACTGAGACACATATACACACACACGGATATTGTGGAGGGAGAGGGAGGCAGGGAGAAAGACAGACACCTTCAATCTCTCCATTCATTCTCTAAGCAGTTGCAACAGCTAGGTGTGGGCAAAGCTGGAGCTAAAATCCAGGAACTCCCTCCTGGTCTACATAGGTGGCAGGGATCCTGGAACCCTATCATCATTTGCTATCTTCACTGGCATATTATCAAGAAGCTAGATGGGAAGCAGTATGTGTAGTTGGGATGCAAGCCATAGCACTCAGTGGCTTAACTCACTGTGACACCATTATGGCCCCATGAGTCTTGACTTTTAAAAAAGCCATTAAACCAAGTAAAGCTTGCCATTTCTCCCAGGCTCCCTCCCGAACACTGACAGTCATGTGTGGCCTCCTTAACTGTGTGAGCAGTCACACACCTTTTATTGAACCCAGGTTGGTGGATGGCAGCATGGGCTTCAAAGTTGTAAAGCTCATTTTAGAATTGAGCTTCGGCTCAGGGGCAATTTGGAAGTGACACAACCTGTTGCTTCCCTACTGGAAGTGTGCGTTGAGCAGGGCCGGTCACTTTGGCTCAACCCAGAACCTGACTTAGTCCCAAGCTGCTGCCTACTATCTTCCCCGTGCCAGCCTTGGGTGTCTCCCCATCCCCCAAAGCTTGCCCCTGAAGCCTCTGCCCGGTTCTCACCCTCTGGGCCTGCAGCTTCCTCTGCGGCTTTCCCTGCGACCTCTTCCAATGCCTCGCTGGCTGCCTCCTCTGTGAATTTGCTGAATGCCTGCTCCACCACCTTGCTGACTGCCTCCTTCACGGTGGCTTCCTTTGTGGCCTCCTCTATGGCCTTGCTGGAGGCTTCCTCTGAGAACTTGCTGACCACTTCATCCAGTGCCTTGCTGACTGTCTCTTTTGCGACCTCCTCCATGGCCTTGTTGGCGGCAGCTTCCTTTGTGGCCTCCTCCAGGGCCTTGCAGGCAGCCTCCTCTGCGAACTTGCTGATTGCTTCCTCCATCACTTTGCTGACGACCTCCTTCGCAGCTTCCTCCACGGCCTTGTTGGCAGCTTCCTTTGTGGCTTCCTCCAGGGCCTTGCAGGCAGCCTCCTCTGCAAACGTGCTGACTGCTTCCTCCATCACTTTACTGACGACCTCCTTTGCAGCTTCCTCCATGGCCTTGTTGACAGCTTCCTTTATGGCCTCTTCTACAGCCTTGTAGGCAGCCTCCTCTGCAAACTTGCTGATGGCCTCCTCCACAGCCATGTTGGCAGCCTTGCTGGCAACTTCCTTTATGGCTTCCTCAACAGCCTTGCGGGCAGCCTCCTCCGCAAACTTGTTGACTGCCTCCTCTACGGCCTTGCAGGTGGCTGCCTCCATGGCCTTGCTGGTGGACTCTTTTGTAACCTCTTCTAAGGCCATCTCCATGGCCTTGCTGGCAAGCCCCTTTGCAGCTTTGCTGATGACTTCCTTGCTGCTGGATGCCTCACTGCTGTCTGCCTTGCTGATGGCCACCTGGCTGATGGCCTCTTCTTTGATGGCTGCCTCGCTAAAGGCCGCCTTGCTGATGGTTGCCTTGCTGATGGCCTCCTCTTTAATGGCTGCCTCACTGATGACTGCCTCATTGAAGGCCGTCTCGCTGATGGCTGTCTTGCTGATGGCTGCCTCTCTGATGGTCTCCTCGCTGATGGCTGCCTTGCTGATGGCCTCTTCTCTGGTGACTGCCTCACTGATGGCCGTCTCGCTGATGGCCGTCTCGCTGATGGCTGTCTCGCTGATGGCCGCCTCTCTGATGGTCTCCTCGCTGATGGCTGCCTCGCTGATGGCCTCTTCTCTGGTGGCCGCCTTGCTGATGGCCGCCTCACTGATGGCCTCCTTGCTGATGGCTGCTTCTCTGATGGCCTCCTCGCTGATGGCTGCCTCTCTGATGGCCTCCTCACTGATGGCTGCCTCACTGATGGCCTCCTCTTTGATGGCCTTCTCTTTGATGGCTGCCTTGCTGATGGCCACCTGGCTGATGGTTGCTTCTCTGGTGGCTGCCTCACTGATGGTTTCCTCGCTGATGGCCTTCTCTTTGATGGCCGTCTGGCTGATGGCTCCCTCACTGATGGCCTCTTCTCTGATGGCCGCCTCTCTGATGACTGCCTCGCTGATGGTTTCCTGGCTGATGGCTGACTCTCTGATGGTCTCCTCGCTGATGGTCTCCTTGCTGATGGCCTCTTCTCTGGTGACTGCCTCACTGACGGCCGTCTTGCTGATGGCCTCCTCGCTGATGGCCACCTCCACAGGCTCTGTGGATTCCCAGGTCGTGGTGACGCCATCTTTGGCCTGCTCAGACTCTTGAGCAGGCCCAACCGCGCCCTCGAGTTGTTGAATGGGCGCGGCCGGAGGCAGGCTGAGGAGGCCGCCATAACCCAGGCTTAATGCGAGTCTGACCCTGGGCAGCTCAGGCACATGGAGCACTGGAGGCTCGGGGGATGCAGGGGCCGTGGGGGCATCGTGCCTGAGATTCACGCGAGCTCTGGGTGCCCGGATCAGGATGTGGTCGTTACGATAGACCTGGTGGAGGAATGAATTGCTCATGTCCAGGAACACCCAGCGGAAGCCCAGCATGGGGAAGTGGTGTGCGTGCAGGACAACATTCACGCCCCTGACGACCAAGGCCTGGTTCCCCTCTCGGGGCACCAGCCCCAAGTCGGGGTCCTCTTCCTCCCGGGGCGCCGGCCCCAAGTCGGGGTCCTCTTCCTCCCGGGGCGCCGGCCCCAAGTCGGGGTCCTCTTCCTCCCGGGGCGCCGGCCCCAAGTCGGGGTCCTCTTCCTCCCGGGGCACCGGCCCCCAGTCAGGGTCCTCTTCAGATCCCCCCGTGGCAGCGGCCTGGGCCCCCTCCTCTCTCTCCTCTGCCTCCTCCCCGGGGCCTCCCTCGAGCTCTGAAGCCTTGGCCTCCTCGGCGGCCATGGGGGCCTGGCCCTCGTCAGGACCCGGGCCGCGGCCCAGCCCCGCTTCAACTGCCCCGGCGCCAGCTCCGATCAGACTTGCCAGGTCTTCTTGGCCCTCTGGCGTTGGTTCGCGATCCCCCGTGGCGGACATGACACCCGTTGGTACCTCAGCAGACAGACACTCGGCCTGGGTTGGTGGCGTCCGCGAGGACGACGGCAGCAAAGATGGCGGCAGCGAGCTGGTGGCCGTTGAGCAGAGGCTAACGGCCGTCGAGCGGAGGCCAACGGCCGCCAAAATCGGGGTGAGGGGAGGCAGAGGCGCCCGCTGTGGAGACACAAACTTCTCTAATGTTGTCTGAGGAGGCTCAGGACAGGAAGGGTCGGGCAGCGGCCATTCCCAAGCACAGCGGGCAAAGGGGCGCCTCAGACGCCAGACAAGGTGGGAAGCGTCTAGCCGCCAAGTGAGGGCGAGGCTCGCAGGGAGCCCCGGATCTAGACAGCGTCACCAAAGGGTCACGCCCCTCTCAATGACCTCAAAGCTCATTTGCTGGAAAAATGAAGATTGACACACCATATGTCCAATGGATGATCAAGGCCCTCAGGTTGTAGAATCACCTACCTTGTTTTTTTTAAGGTGTATTTGAAACAGTTAAGGAGGAGGTAGGGACAAGGAAGTGGGAGGAAGAGATCTATCTGCTTCTTTACTCACAGACTGGCCAATGACCCAAAAAGAGCTTTACCCTCTGTACCACAAGGTCGGCCTCAGAATTGCCTACCTTTGAAAAGAATTACGCATGCACACACACACCCTGCTAAAATGTCTTCTACCTGCTAGTTCACTCCCTAAATGGCTGCAAAAGCTGCAGCCAGGAGGTGGTTCTTTGTCTCCTACATTGGGGTAGGGACCCAAACACTGGGGCCAACCTTCCCTGCTTTGCCAGGCTGTTAGCACAGAGCTGGATCAGAAGTGGAGCAGTAGAGTGTAGAATTGATACCATATGGGATGTTAGAATCATAGGCAGCAGCTTAACCAGTATGCCAAATTGCCGAACCCCACACCACCGCCCAGTCTTGCTCTTTTAGGCGTATTTTTATCAGAAAAAAAAAAGTAGTTCAATTCGTAGGTAACTTGAGTCATAGTGAAGTGTGGATATGTCCTGTTTTCAATCAGGTAAAGTTCATTTAATTACATAAAGCTAGTTATAAATGCTAAATACCAGGCCGGCATGGTGGCTCAATGGCTTTATCCTCACCTTGCATGCCACCAGGATCCCATATGGGAACCGGTTCTAATCCCAGCAGCCCCACTTCCCACCCAGCTCCCTGCTTGTGGCATGGGAAAGCAGTCGAAGACGGCCCAAAGCCTTGGGACCCTGCACCCATGGGGCAGACCCGAAAGAGGCTCCTGGCTCCCGACTTTGGATTGGGTCAACTCTGGGCGTTGTGGCTGCTTGAGGAGTGAACCAGCAGATGGAGGACCTTTCTCCTTCTCTATTAATCTGAGCTGCTTTTTCAACAAAATAATTAAAAAAAAATGCTATGTACCTCAGGCTTCAGCAGTGTTAAAAACTTCCCAAGAAAGGAAAATTAGGTAACTTAAACATAGTTAAGCTACTTAGAAAAGAATGGGTACAGTTGAGATGGATACATTCTCCTGAATGTTGAAGTGATAACTGACAGGCCCTGGAAGGTGTTCAATGGATTCTGCTAAATTCACTTTACTGTTCTGAAGAATGAAAAACAGACACTTAAAAATGGATCAGGTTATCTGGTAACTAAGCCTGAAAGTGACAGGGCAAGTTTCTGAAGATGCTTCTGAAGTGACAGCCCATGAGTTTTTGTTAATTTCAAGATGAACTTTTATCAAGAGTTCAAATAGAGGCAATTCAGAAAATTTTGGAGAAATCTGCTGCTATTCTGTATGCTACAACAATGTTTTATTATACTAAAGTTAGTTTTCTAAAAAAACAGCAAGAAACATTTTCATATATCAATTTTAGGAAACATCATTAAAGTGATCGGGAATATTGTTTCATCAACACAAAAAATTTTCAGTGTTTTTCTTTTAAAAAAAAAAAAATTTGTTGGGCCCAGCGGCGTGGCCTAGTGGCTAAAGTCCTCACCTTGAACGCACCAGGATCCATATGGGTGCCGGTTCTGATCCCGGTAGCTCCACTTCCCATCCAGCTCCCTGCTTGTGGCCTGGGAAAGCAGTTGAGGACGGCCCAATGCCTTGGGACCCTGCACCTGCGTGGGAGACTTGGAAGAGGTTCCAGGTTCCCGGCATCGGATCGGTGCAGCATCGGCCATTGCGGCTCACTTGGGGAGTGAATCATCGGATGGAAGATCTTCCTCTCTGTCTCTCCTATTCTCTGTCTCTCCTCCTCTCTGTATATGTGAATTTCTAATAAAAACAAATGTGTTTTTTTAAGATTTATTTTTATTTGATTACAAAGTCAGATATACAGAGAGGAGGAGAGACAGAGAGGAAGATCTTCCATCTGATGGTTCACTTCCCAAGTGACCGCAATTGGCTGGATCTGAGCCAATCTAAAGCCAGGAGCCAGGAGTTTCTTCCAGGTCTCCCATGTGGGTGCAGGGTCTCAAGGCTTTGGGCTGTCCTCTGCTGCTTTCCCAGGCCACAAGCAGGGAGCTGGGTGGGAAGTGGGGCTGCCAGGATTGTACCCAACATGCATATGGGATCCCGGCATGTGCAAGGAAAGGACCTTAACCACTATGCTATTGTGCTGGGCCCATCACATAAATTTTTAAAGTCTCCGTTTTTTTTTTTAGCAGCATCATGTTTCTCTTTTTTTTTCATAGTTCCTCTGTTCATGTTTTTATATTTACATACCTTGTCAATCAGTTGTTTATATCACTTTTAATGAGTGGAGCTTATTAAAAGGCTTTATTTGATTATATATTTCAGGAATTGCTCTGGTAGACATTTTGTCTTTAGTTCTAGTTAGATGTTGTAATATAGTTGCCCTGTATTTTCCCCCACAGAATTTGATGGTGACAACTATAGCAGTGTTGATACCTCTGTAAATTGCAGTAGAAATAACTGGGTATCATGAGCAGCTTATGGCAGCACTCAGAGTTACAGGGTTATTGACCTTCATTCCACTGTAGTTCAATTTGTGGAGTGACAGCTCAGAGTCCTGGAGGGATTGCTCTGGTACCCACTATGGCAGGGTATGCTTGGGGGGGTCATAGTAATGGTGGTATGAAGTCCAGCAGGGGGTCACAGGAGTCCATGCAGTTCCAGGCCCAGATTTCCACCCAATGTTTTGGTGCTCATTTTTCTTCCTTCAAAGTAGACAGTTACTCCCTATGTATTATCCTACCTATGGTTATGGGAGTAATAGCTTGAGTAATCTTATGGCTACTTAAGCTGTGATGCTAGATCACATCCAGAGCTCACAGCCTGCCAGTGTCAGCACAGCACGTAATAGAGCCAAAGACCACTTTGCTATTGGCTGCCAACTGCTGGCTGCTGAGTTGGATTTGCAGCCTGAGGATGTTGTGACCAACCTCAGGTGATGCTTGCTGTGATGTAACTCTGGCTGAGGCCACAGATGTATACTTGGGACTAGAACAGATTGTCTTTTTTTGCTTCCACCAAGTAGGAGGTGTTTGTCCACACAGTGGTACTTGGAGCTTTTGGATGAGTATTACAGAAACACATTTTTTGTTTGGTCTTGTTAGTGTGCTAATAGCAAGTACTGTGATACTTCATCTGTCTGTCTTTGCTTTCTTTGAAGCTTTGTTTGGTATGTGAATAGCTATTTAAATTGTATTCTAGGTGAGGTAATCTTCACTGGACCATCTTATTTAGCTGCTACTTGGCTCTATCTCCTGAAGTTTGCTGATGTTTCTCCTAAGTTATATTCATTTTGTTGATGTACACGTTAGAGGAATCTTTCATCTCTGTAAGTTTTTTTAAAGATTTATTTTATTTTTATTATAAAGTCAGAATATACAGAGGAGGAGAAACAGAAAGATCTTCCATCCGATGATTCACTCTCCAAGTGAGCGCAAAAGCCGGTGCTGTGCTGATCTGAAGCCAGGAGCCAGGAACTTCCTCCAGGTCTCCCCTGTGGGTGCAGGGTCCCAAAGCTTTGGGCCATCCTCGACTGCTTTCCCAGGCCGCCGGGCCCAACTCTCTGTAAGGTTTTAAAAGCTTTGAGAGGGCCCGGCGGCATGGCCTAGCGGCTAAATTCCTCGCCTTGAACGTGCCGGGATCCCATATGGGCACCGGTTCTAATCCCGGCAGCTCCACTTCCCATCCAGCTCCCTGCTTGTGGCCTGGGAAAGCAGTCGGGGACGGCCCAAAGCATTGGGACCCTGCACCCATGGGGGAGACCCAGAAGAGGTTCCTGGTTCCCGGCATCGGATCGGCGTGTACCGGCCCGTTGCAGCTCACTTGGGGAGTGAACCATCGGATGGAAGATCTTCCTCTCTGTCTCTCCTCCTCTCTGTATATCCGGCTTTCCAATAATAATAAATCTTAAAAAAAAAAAAAAAAGCTTTAAGAGACAGATGAGCAGAGACCGCCCATTCACTGCTTTACTACCCTAAATGCCCACAGAAGCTGAGGTTGTGGCAGGACTAAAACCTGGAACTGGAAATTCAGTCCATGTTTCCCAAGTGGGTTACTCGAACACAATTAAGTGGATTGTCATTGCTGTTCACAGTGTCTGTATTGGTGTGAAACAGGGTTCAGGAGCTAGGGCTCAAATCCAGGTGTTCTAACTTAGGACATGGACATTTTAATTAGGCATTTTGCCTAACAGTTAAGATATTTTTTCAGGTTTTTAAAAACAATTCTTCTACCTTTATTCATTTCAATTGCGATATCTTTTTTGGAATTGAACACCTGTTCATGTTATCTACCTTCACTAGCTCACTTAGCATATTATAACTAATGTAACAAATTCTTTAACATGTAAAAAAGAATAGTTTTATGTTCCTCTATTATAGTTCCAACATCTCAGCTATCTGTTGATTGCTTTATCTCTTGGCAAGCAGGAATTATTACTTTGTCATTTTTTAAAATTGAATGTTAGATATAATGTTTAGAAGAAAAGTGGAGATGGAGGCAAGCATTATTTATGCCTGCTTTAGCCATTCTTCTATGGTTAAGTCAATGTACACAAAAGTTAAAATGGATTTGGGCTTTGCCATTTCTTTTTATTTTAAGAATATCAAAATCTTTGATTTCTGGCTTTGACTGCGCTTGTACACTATACTTATAATGGTGGCTGGTTTGCAACGTGATCTTTTCCTGTACTGTTAAAATTCTTCCCTTTCTGGGTTGACATGATAGCCTAGTAGCTAAATCCTCACCTTGCATCTACCGGGATTTCATATGGGTGCTGGTTCATATCTCGGCTGCTCCATTTCTCATTCAGCTTCGTGCTGGTGGCCTGGGAAAACAGTCGAGAATGGCCCAAAGCTTTGGGATGCTGCCACCCATGTGGGAGACCCAGAAGGAGCTCCTGGTTCCTGGCTTTGGATTGCTCCAGGCTTCAGATTGACTCAGCTCCAGCAGTTGCATGCACGTGGGGATTGAACCAGTGGAGAAAGCTCTTTCTCTCTGCATCTGCTTCCCTCTGTATATCTTCCTTTCCAATAAAAAAATAAATCTTTAAAAAGAGATTCTTGCATTTCTTCCCACCCCTACCTTATTCTGCATTCATTCATCTCTGGCTGCCTGTACCAATGGTGATGTCTCTGTCCATGGTCTTCAGCCTTCCACAGTGATTGATTGCTGTTGAGTGTAAATGAGGTAATTCTCTGTTCTTGTCTGATCTTCACTAGGCCTTATTCACCCAGTTAACAGCAGTTAGAGTTGTTTCAATTCATGTGTATTAATTCTATGGAAAAAAACTCAGTGCAAAAATCAGAATCTTTCTACATATACGCAAACACTCTGATTCCTAGTTTTGTTCGTTTGCTCATAGTAGTTTATCTGCATAAACTTTCCATTTCCTCTGATAGTGCTTGGATCAGAAAAGATTAACTAAAATAAGCATGTAAGTGTAAAAAAAAATACTTTTAAGCTTCTAAAAACAGGCTTTAGAAAATAAATTGTGATATGATAATTCTGATTTTTGACCCAAATTAACCTATTATTTTAATATCTGGTGCTATCATCACTTTTTTGTTGGTGTTTGGTTTTTTTCCTTCATTGCAGTTAGTTGGTAGAGGATAGTGTGTTACCACAACTTTGGTGTAATGATGTTGCTGGGAGAGTGTCAATGGAACTGTGACATGAGACTAGGGAAATTCCTGTGGCTTGTCTGTAAATCTTGAGGAATATCATATATTTATGTCCAGATCTAGATTTCTTTCAAACTACTTTTGCCTCTATCTAGTTGGCTCTGTTAGCTGAATGAATGAGTTCAGCCTCCTAGGCTAAGGCTTTTTCTAAGGAAAAATTATGGCACACTTCACTTTATCAATATGCACTGATTTTCTGTTTCTATATCTTGGTTTTGTATGCTGGAAAAAATGGAAAAATATACAATTGATGAGGTTAATCTCTCTAGCATATGATACTATGCCAAAGAAACACGGAATGTGATTGCTTTTATTGATGTTTGCTACAATTACTTTAAAAATAGTGTTAGTAAGCATTCATCATGTTGCAAACTTGTAGCAATAATAAGCATTTTACATGTTTTAATTCTAGTAAGTTGAGGGAGGTGTTATTTCCATTTTATAAAAATGAGGAAATAGCCTTAGCAAGTTGAAGTGACTTGTCCAAGGCACAAGTCAATATTTTGATACAGAAACCTTAAATACTATTCATGTACCCATTTTTTTCAAGATTTGGTTATTTTTATTGTAAAGGCAGATTTACAGAAAGGAGACACAGAGCAAAACTGGTTCACTACCAAAGTGGCCCCGACAGTCAGAGCTGATCAATCTGAAGTCGGGAGCCAAGAGCTTCTTCTGGGTCTCCCACGTGGATGGCAGGGTTCCAAAGCTTTGGCCTTCTCTACTGTTTTCCCAGGCACAGGCAGGAAGCTGGATGGGAAATGGAACAGTCAGCAGATGAACTAGTTTCCATATAAGATCCTAACACATGCAAGGGAAGGATTTAGCCATTAGGTCATTGCACCAGGCCCATCCATTTCCTATTTTTTTTTCTTAAATGGAAAGGCACGAATTCACAGAGAGAAGGGGAGTCAGAAAGACCCTCCATTTGCTGGTTCTCTCCCCAAATGACTGCAAAGGTCAGAGCTAAGCCAATCGGGAGCCAGGAGCCTCCGTCTCCCGCATGGTAGCAGGGTCCTAAGGTTTTGGGCTATCCTTCTGACTTCCCAGACCACAAGCAGAGAGCTGGTTAGGAAGTGGAGTAACTGGGCCATGAAATGGCGCCCATTTGGGATTATAGTGCTTGAAGGCGATGATTAGTCAGTTGAGTCATTGTGCCAGCACCGTACTGTTCATGTACTTAATCATGGATCATCAAATTTTTTATTGAAGAGTAAAAAAGTAAATTTAATTATCCATCACAGACCACATTATCTGTATACTATTACTCTACTTTGTTATGTAATATTTATAAATAGAAAGAGAAAGTCTGGGATTGCAAAGTGGCTGGATGGGGAATACTTGTGGACTTTGACCAGGGAAAGCTAGTGGAGGAGAGATGGAGGGAGTGCATCTCCAGGGTACAGTTACAAAGAAGCCTGTGGGGGAAACACTGAAGAGAGTGGAGAGACACACTGGGGAAGTGTCAACACAACAGTTATCCAGCAGCCAGCAGAAACAAGCAGCGGATCCTGTGACCTGTTTCTGGAGGTGACATTGCAGCCTGCTGAGCGGGTAGGAGCTTAACATCCCAGCTAGAGTTGCTAGTAATATTTTCTGAGAGAGAATCTGGCAGACAACACTGATTTTAGGGTTTGGTCTTGTGCTAGAAGTGAATTGAAAATATGATATTGCAAAAAAATTTTAAAAGATGACATAAGGCAAGAGGAGGTTGCGTGAAGATCACAGGATGGACAGAGGGTAGGATTGGAAATACCATTGTACTCCTAAATCTATGTTGTCAAATATGTGCAGTTTGTTTGCTTTATATAAATAAATTATAAAGAAGAAAATTCCCAAAGTGAATGCAAATGGTTGTCTTTGAATAAAACTTTACTCATAGAAGTAGATGGAGGAAAAGATACAGCTTGTAGATTATAATTCACCAAACTCTGCTCCTAACCAGTATGGGATATGGTCACATTGTTAAAGTATTAGTAATTCAGTGATATCCAAGATATTTGCCTTATTCTTTTATGGGAGATATAATGTTTTTAGCCATATATAATAATTCTAAACGTATGTAAGTTGTTTAAATAGAGATATGAATATTATCTCTATACTTGTATAAATATATCTATAAAATAAGCAAAGTGGCAGCTGTTTATAGACACGGGTATTCATGTACACATCTGCATATGTATACATAGGTATTTATACACAGGTATAAGTGTGTACATGTGTACACACTTATTGTATGTATTATATATGTGAATTTTTTTCTCAACAAGACCATAAAAACAGGACACAGCACAATGGTTCAGTGTCTAAAATCTTCACCTTGCATGTGCTGGGATACCATATGGATATCAGTTCGTGTCTTAGATACTACACTTACCATTCAGCACACTGTTTGTGACTTTGGAAAACAGTGGAGGATGGCCCAGAGACTTGGAACCCTGCCTCCACATGGGAGATCTGATCTGAAAGAAACTCTTGGCTCTTGGCTTTGGATTGGTTTATTTCTGACCCTTGTGGTCACTTGGGGACTGAACCAGTGGACAGAAGATGTTTTGCTCAGTTATCTTGTTCTCTCTGTAAATCTGCATGTCCAATAAAAATAAATCAATCTTAGAAAAATAAAAGAATATAAAATGTTAAATGATATTGCAATTTCCATGTTAGTGTGATATTAATACAAAGAGATCAGATTCAGTGGACTTAATGCATAAAATTTTAAGAATATATTGGTGGAGAATCAAGATGGCAGAATAGAGTGTGGGCACGTTTAAACAGACAGAGAAATGTTAGCCATGGTGAAGCAGAGAAGGCACATGCCAGGAAGTAGGAAAGGACAGAACAAAAGCAAAAGCAGAGGGGCACCTGGAGCCTGACAGACATGGGAAAGCAGCAGACACAATGGTGCGATGTTGCAGTGACCCAATGTGCCGGCGATATTCAGGTAGCGGCCATCTGAGCTCTACCAGCAGCCGGAACTCCACCAGTAACAAGGTGGGAAGGGACATTCAGCAGGTATCTTGAGGTGAAACCCAAAGAAATGCCCATCCTACTAGTGTGCTTGATTTGACCAGGAGCAGAGACAGAGTGGCAGGTCTCAGACATGAAGTGTGGGAACAGGGTGAATTTCACAGCTCAGTCTGCCCCCTAGAGCTGCATTATGTGCCATTTTGTGTAGGGAGGCAAAGGCTATGGGACAGGACTGCACATGCACTGAGCTGGGAATGAACTCATTTCTGGCTCAGTGAACTGCAACAACGCGGCATCCTACAGGTTCCACCCAAGAAAGGTCCAGGTAGCCCTCAGACCTGACGGCCAGCAGATGAACTGTAGTAGTGGCAAATCAGGTGCCATATTGTACAGTGTGGTGTGTGTGTGTGTGTGTGTGTGTGTGTGTATGCATGTGTGTGAGATTGTTACCAGTTTTACCAGAGTCTACAGAACATTTTGTGTTATTGTTTCAGAACTGCAACTGATATGTATAATATTTTTGACTATTTTATATACAGTTTTAATGTTTGCTGTAAATTTTACATTTAATGTACTTAACTACAATATACAGTGTCAACATTTTACCAGTTTGAGTGAAATTTAGAACCCTTATCTCTACTAAAATCCCTTGACTCTCTCTGCATCTTAAAATGTAATTGCTTTTAATATTTTAATATTTTTATTTTTTAAAATTAATTAATTTTTAAAAAATGATCTTACTTAGTTGATTAGGGTACAAAGGGTCAAGGGCTACAGGAAAGTGAGTAATACCATTGTTTCCATACTAATATTTTTTTCCCTGTATCTGGGGTCAGGGGAGAAACAAAGCGAAAAGTCCCACCCAGCCTCCCACCCATCCCATGTCCCCTGTGTGAGGCATGCTCCAAGGGTTCTGCTCAAGCAGTTTTGATAGTTCAGCAGGTCTGAATTGCTGCCCATCTAACCATTCCAATCACGATGAAATCTCTTCAGAATCCACTGGCTGATATAATCTCTTCATGGTTGGGGTTCTGAGATCAGCAGTTCAGTTGGAGGGATCTCCAAAGAAACTTCATCTGAGATGATCGCAAATCTGATTCTCCTGTGAATTTGCCAGTACAGGGCCCGGCACAATCCGTCGCCCCAATCAGCTTATGCACATGCTGGTCGTTGCAGTTGCTGGGTCAGTTCTATTTCCAGCCCTGTCATCTACTTGAACCAATGGGTATTCTAGTCCAGCTCGATCCTACCCACTTCATACTCAGTCCTCATGCAAACCAGTGGGAGCTGCAGCGTAGTTGGGGCGACTCCCCATAACCCCCATCAGGCCTGCTCCCTACCCTGGTTCTATGCATGCCAGTATGTACTGCAGGCTTGTTTAGTCTGTCCCACATCCCATTTAGCTCTCGTACTTGTCAATGGGCAATGAAGCCTAGTTCAACCCAACCAATGCTACTATCCAGCCCACACACATACTGGTGGGTGCCTTTCTGTCTAGCCTCCCCTGCCCCTGTCTTGGTTTTCATGCTGTCCAATGGGAGTGGTAACCCACTAGGGAGATGCTCACTCTCTCCCTACTAGGCCACTCCAACTTCTGGATTATGCACTCTCCAGGTGGTTCTGGCATTTAACTTAACAGAATTGCCTCCCCTCCCCCCAGTGCCAGCCTCTGCCATCTGATGATGTGGCTAAGCCCAACCAACCCTCACCTACTCTAATTTTTGCTTGCACCATTCGGAACAGTCAGCCCAATCTGGCCCTTCCCCAATCTAGCTCACATGAGGCTCACAGGTGTTATAGCCCTGCCTGGTCTGCCTCCATCCCAACTCATGCTCTCCAGTGGGAGTGGTTGTCCAGCAGGGGAGCCCACATTCCCCTGCTGGCTTTGCCTCCTCCCCACTGGTTCTCACACGTGCTGTTTGGGTGCTGCAACCACATCTGGTATGGCTCACCTCACCTTGGCATTCCTTAATGTGCACTGGTATGTGTTGTGACTAAAACTGGCCTGACCCACGCTCTATGCTGGTGCTTGGATTTGCCAGTGGTTGATGTGAATGGGTTCAGCCTGGTCTGCCCCCCACCTATGCCATGTGTATGATGGTGGGTGTCTTCCACTGGCCTAGTCTGGGTTGCTCCATATCGTGGTTCTTGCGCTCACCTGTAGGGGCTGTGTTCTGACAGAGGAGTTTCCCAAGCTCCTCCATCAGAACCTCTCCCTATGCCAGGTCTTGCGCGTACTGGTGGTTCCATGGGCCAGCCCTCATTGCTGGCCTTCAATCCGTTCCAGTTCTTGGTGTTGGCTGTTTCACCCCATCCAAGGCTTGTTCATACCCAGACACTGCTCACACATGACTCAGTAGGGGCAGAGACCCAGCCTAGTCCATCCGACATCTACCCAGGTTCTCCAGAGCAATAGATGGTGCTGGCATCTAGTCCAGTTTGATGCACCCAGCCCCAGTCCATAGTTGTGCCTAGGGAGATGGCAACCATATCCAGACCAGAATGCAGCCCCCACTCCAGCCCCCGCACCCTCCTGTGGGAATCCCAACTCAGCAAGGGTGTTCTCACACAGCTCCCTAACCATGTCTATTCCCAGCCCTAGACTGTGTGTGTGCCAGTGGGTGCTCTGACTCAGTTGGCTTAGCCCCTCACCTGTCTCAGCCTTTGCCTTTGATGCTGTGGCATAGTATCCCTGCCTCATGCAGACCAGTTGGTGTAAGAGCCTAGGTCAGAATGACATGTGCTCCATCCTGATTTCTTTCCTTTTTTGTGAGTTGAAGTTTGCTTGGCCTGCCTGGTCTGCCCCCTTCCAGTTGCAGCTCGGCCCAACCCACTGCCTGATTTAGGATGCACCTTTGGGTGGTGCTGCCTTGACCTGTCCAGAATGTTGTTGGTTCCTTTACCTGTAAGTGATGGCAGGTGCCATGGTCACTCCTAGCTTAGCCCATCGCCACCCAAGCTTGCGAACTAACCTGTGGGACTTGTATTTCCACAGGGTTGGGCCCACACTTCCCCCACAGACTTATCCCCGGACTAAATTCTCTCCTGTGGTGGTTAGTGTCTTGACCCTGCCAAATGTGACCAGTCCACTATTTCACCACCCACTCAAGTAATGGTCCCTAGCACTGCCAGACAGGCCCCCATCCATAGCTTTGGTGTAGACTGGTGTGTGGCAGTCAGTGATGCTCTATGCTAACAGCCCATCTCAGGATTTCCATGTGGGCTGGTGAATCAGTCTGGCCCAAATAGATCTTATGGACACTCTCCTGCAACCCATCAGGTCTCAGTCCCTACAGTAAAGCTGGCCTTATTCATGGGTGTCCCTAAGCAGCAATTTCACATCCTAAAAACCCCAGAGCTCACCGCTGGGCAGCCAGCAGGCAGAGCCTGGCACTATTTGGTGCACTGCCCGCCCAAAGCCAAGGACTCAGTCACTGCCTTTTGGCAGTGGGTTTGGCTGAGTCTCCAGCCTTGGTTCCGGCCCAGCAGGGGCACCCCCCACAGCTGCCGCACTGCAGGGAGCTGGAAGCCGCACCCAACTTCAAGGCCTGGACCCCTCCCAGACTCATCCTGCTGCAAAGTGTTGGTGGCAGGACGGAGCTAGGACTTTAATCCAGTTTCCAAGGTCCCCTCATGGTGTACTCACCCTGAGGGAAGATTTCTCTTGGGCCTGGAGAAAGCCAAGGACTCAGTCACTGCCTTTCAGCAGTGGCTTTGGCCTGAGTCCCCCACCTTGGATCTGGTCCGGCAGGGGCACTCCCCACAACCGCCACACTGCAGGGAGCTACAGGCCACCCCCAACCCCAAGGCCAGGACCTAATATTTTTTAGAATACCTTACAACTCTCAATGTTATAAGGAAAGTCTCTTCATTAACCAAATTTTACTCTTCGTATTGTATTATCTTCCTTCTAGATGTTTAAAGATTCCTCTTTTTAAAAAATAATTTCCTTTCTTTTTCATGACTTTTTTTTTTTTTGGCTGTTCTTTTAGTGTAGCTCTGTTGATTGCAAAATTTACTAAATTTTCCTTTGCTGAGATTGTCTTTATTTATACTTTTGTTCCTGAAGGATGTTTTTACTTAGTTGAGTTCTGGCTTGCTGGTCCTTGTTTGGAGGTGTTGAAAATGTGGTGGGCATCATAATGGCAATAGGTTAAGTTGCTACTTGGGACTCTCATGTCTGTATCATAGTGCTGGTTCAAACCCTTGTTGCTCTGTTTCTGATCCAGCTTTCTACATCCTAGGAGGCAGCAGATTATAGTTCAGTGTTGTGGGTACAACAGGATTTTTCTCCCCCAAAACTCATGTAGCTTTTGTAACTCTAATGCCTTAATGATTGATTTAAGGTTACAGAGTACATCCTGGGCCAGGCTGCAGCAAGAAGCTTAGAACCCAATCTGAGGCAGGGACTGAAATACTTGTGTTATTACTTGCCTTTCCCCAGGGTGTCCCTTAGCAACAATCTGGAATCAGAAGTAGAGCTTAGACTTACTATGTTATGGGATACAGGCATCTCAAGTGATATCTTTACCACTGTGCCAAACAGCTGCCCTATTTTTGTTTCTTTGATAAAGTGTTTTTGTTTTGTTTTGTTTTGTTTTTGGCAACACTTTCTACCATCCCATTGCTTTAGCTTTTTTTTTCTTCATAGTTTCCCACTGAAGAATTATGATTGCTATAAAATTCTCATCAGGCAAATTCTGTTTCATGTTGTTGGCATCTGTTCATTTTAGTTCTCTCATTCATATGGAGAGTGATTATTTTTATTGTATTTTAGAAAATTTTGCATATTACGTTATGAGACACTAGATCTTATTTTTTAAAAAGAAAAATTATTTGTTACACTCTAATAATAGAAGTCTTTAATTTTCCACAGTGAAATAAATTGTCTCCTAAGAGGCAGAGAGACTAACAGCATGAACAACAAATTAAAGGTAAATTATGTTTTTGGAAGTTAAAACTTGATTAAATAAAATTGGGTCCTACAAAGATGGCCCAATACATGGAAACTGAAGACCTTCAAAAGTTTTAATTTATGATGTAAAGCCTTATAAAGAGGTGACTATTGTCACTTTTTTTTACATATAGCACAATTTTGCCAATTCTTTTTAAGCTGATGTATATAAAGTGAACAAATTTCATGTATTTCACAATTCAGTTTTGTAATGCTCCTATCACCACTCAGAACAAGGAATTGTATTTCGTTTATTATTTCAGATGGAAATTCTAGTCCATGTTTCCTATTAGGCCTCCTTGACATCCCAGGGATGGGAAAGTGCTCCATTACTTTCTTGAAAGGGATAAAATTTCGGGTCCCCATTAGACCTCTACTGATACTATCCTGTTTGAAAGGAGAAAGGTTGTTTTGGCACTGCTTCTAACATGTCCTTCACTGTTTCTATGGAAGAGGAACCCCCTTAAAATAGGACAGAAAAAACGTCCTGGCTACCTATTCAGACTTTTCTATCATAGCCCTGGGAGTATTGAGGGAGAAGGGTAAATGATATCTTGTTACAGTTTGGTGAAGGTAGAAGTCTAAGGTTTTCACTTGACTTATGCTGTTATTGGTTGGGGTGAGATCAGTTGTGTGTGTCTGTGAGGTTGTGTTTTGCTAGATGCTACGGTTATAAGGAAATAGAATGCCATTCATCAAAACAATGAGAGATTGACCCCAAAAGCACCTCAGATATTTTTAAAAAAGATTTATTTATTTATTTATTTATTTATTTATTTATTTATTTATAAAACACAGTGACAAGGAAAGAAGGGGCAGAGGCAGAGAGGGAAGGAAAGAGATAATGGGAGAATAAGAGATAGAAGGAATGAAAGAAAGATAATGAGGTAAAAAATAAAAGAAGGTCTTCCATTCACTGATTCATTTCCCAAGTCCTCGCAACAGCCTGGCTGGCCAATGATCAAATTAGGATAATTAGAATTTGTATCTTAAATAATATTTATATCATTTTTTGTGCTGAGTGCCTTGGAACTTCTTGTTTTACACATATTTATAAAATACATAATAAATTGTACTATAGTCACTTTCCTGTGCTGTAGAACACTGGAATGTATTCCTTCTATGTAACTGTATTTTGGTATGTATCATGTCTGCACTTCTGCTTCCTAACCTCTAGTGACCAGTATGCAATTCTCTCTTTCTGTGAAATAAACTGTTTGACGTTCACTTGAGTAGAAACATGTGATATTTGCTTATCCATACCTTGCTTACTTTAGTTAACATGATTTCCTTCCATTCAAGTTACCACAAATGGCAGGATTTAATTCTCTTTTGAATGGATCATTAAGATTCAATGTTCGGGCCCAGCGGCGTGGCCTAGCAGCTAAAGTCCTCGCCTTGAAAGCCCCGGGATCCCATATGGGTGCCGCTTCTAATCCTGGCAGCTCCACTTCCCATCCAGCTCCCTGCTTGTGGCCTGGGAAAGCAGTCGAGGACGGCCCAAGACTTTGGGACCCTGCACCCGCGTGGGAGACCCGGAAGAGGTTCTTGGTCCCGGCATCGGATCGGCGTGTACCGGCCTGTTGCAGCTCACTTGGGGAGTGAATCATTGGATGGAAGATCTTCCTCTCTGTCTCTCCTCTGTGTATATCCGGCTTTCCAATAATAATAAATCTAAAAAAAAAAGATTCAATGTTCATTTTGATGAATTTTTGATTAACATAGGATGCTTCTACCTCTGCTTTTCTTTTTTTAGATTGCCTTATTTTATTGGAAAAATTAGAGAAAAAGGTCTTCCACCTGCTGGCTCACTCCCCAAATGGTTGCAATGGCCAAAGCTGAACTGAGCCTGAGGCAGCAGCCAGGAGTTTCTTCGGGTCTCCTATGCTAGTACATGGTCCCAGGGCTTTGTGCCATTTCCCACTCCTTTCTCAGAACAAAAACAGGGAGCTGGTTGGGGAACAGAGCAGCTGGGACATGAACTAGTACACATATGGGATCCCAGTGCTTGCAGGGAGCATTAGCAAATTGAAGCATCACACCAGACCCACCTCTATACTTTTCAGTTTCTCCCTTTTGGAATGAGAACATCCTATGTCTCATCATTGTATTTTGGAAGTGGATGACTTTACAGGATTATGGGTTGGGAGAAATTTGTTTCACAGTAAATCATGCTTGAGTGTCACAGAAGTGACTGTTTTTTTGAGGTGATGCTGGAATGAATTGAGTTTGGGCACTATTGGTATGAAATAATCATGTTTTGCAGTTGAGAAAGGCATATGTTTTTGGTTGGTCAGAGTTGGAATACTATGGCTTAAATGTTTGTCCCTAAACACTCTTGAAATTGAATTGGCATTGTGATAGTGTTGCAAAGTGGGACATTTAAGAAATTCTAAGATAATGAAGTTTCCACTGTCATGAATGGCCTATTGTTGCTAGTATAGGAGGAAGTTCATTCCTTTTTGCTTTCTATCTTGCCCACTCTTTATGCTTCTGCCATGTGATACTTTCTGCTATTTTAGAAATAGAGCAACAAGGACTCTCCAATGCTGGCAGCTTGATCATGGACTTCTCAGCTTCTGGAACTGTCAACCAATAAATTTTGGTTCATTAAGTCACCTTATCTCTGGTATTCTGTTTTAGCAGCACAAATGGACTAAGATGGTCAGATAGAGTGATCATTGTTTAAATGTTTGTTTTGCTATGCTACCTTTCCCCCTATTCTTTAGCTGGAGAGAAAAGATTATTTTGGAACATTTTAAGTCAGAACTTATTGGTGTTTTACTTGTCACAGGCTTCGTCAGCACCCCAGTGCAACGTAAATGCAGCAAAAATAAAACCCACAAAAATAAACATCATGCCATTCCTAGGATCCCGAGGTCTCTAGCTAATCTTTTCTGCACCTTCCAGAATTATATTTGTATATAATGTCTAGAGTTAATTGTATTTATTAGGAGAATTATGAAGAAGTCTACTTGATCTTGTCACAGAATTGAAAATCTAGGGGAAAATTAAATATAGCTGTTTTTGACATGGTGGACATGTTGATGCAACTAATTTGATGTATCACAAGAATAACTATGGGATCAATGTTTTGACTTAGTGGGTAATGCTGCCACCTGCAATCTGGCATTTAATATGGGCGCTGATTCATACCCTGACTGTACCATTTCCAATGCAGCTCCCTGCCAATGGCCTTGACAAAGCAGTGAAAGATATCCCAAGTGTTTGGGCCCCTGATACTCAAGTGGGAAACTTGGAAGAAGCTCCTGGCTTCCACCTGGTCCATCTGGAGGGTGAACCAGTGGATGGAAGATCTTCATTCATGGAACATTGATGTGAAATGTTAGAATATTTTTGTTTGCAACAGAATATAATTTTGTGTACAAATCGTTGGTTTTTCACCTTTCTTAGATTGATAGTTATTTATATTTAACAATAGGTAGAAAAATATTTGTTACATTTTTAGAAGAGTTTTTAATGATAAATGTTTTAAAGACAGGTATAGGGAGAGATGGACTACCTTGAGCAATTGAGGAGGCCATGTTCTGACACATGTACTCCATGGTCAGATCACAGATCCTGTGATTTTTCCCTATGGCTAGAGGTTTGAATCTAATGGTATAGTTGGGGAAATCCCCAAAGAAACCAAGGCAGAGGTGACCCCAGACCAGATTCCTGTGTGTGCTAGTCAGTGCAGGGTTTGACTTGGTCAAACACCCACATCAACCTGCACTCACCCTGGTGGTTATAATTGCTGTGTCAGTTCTGTCTCCAGCTTTGTCATCTCGTATGCAAGCCAGTGGATGTTGTGGCCCAGCCCAAACCTGCTTACCACATACTCAGTCCTCATGCAAACCAGCAGGAACTACATTCTAGTCAGAGCAACCCCCAACAATTCCCGTCAGTCCTGCCTCCAGCATTAGTTCCTGTACATGCCAGTATGTGTAGCAGACTGTTCCAATCTGTCCCACATCCCATTTGGCTTTTGTATACATTAATGGGTGTTGGAGCCTAGCTCAGTCCAAGTGACCCCACTATCCAGCTCACACTTACACTGGCAGGTGCTACCACCTGTCCAGCAAGACCCACTGCTACCCCTGGTTCTCATTCTCACTGGTGGAAGCTGCAGCCCATCAGAGGTGAGCCCACATTTTCCCTACTCAGCTCATTCCCAGTCCCAGATCTTACACTTGCCGTGTGGTTCCACAGTCTAGCCTGATAGGACTGGCCCCCATTCCAGGCACTTGCCAGCTGATGCGGCGGCAAAGCCCAACCAGCCTGTGCTTACTGTGGCTTGTGCAGACACCAGTGGATATGGTCACTTAGCCCAGACTGGCTCTCCCCCTAGCCTAGCACATGTGTGGGCCAATGGGCTTTGAAGGACTGGTCAGCCTGTTCTGCCCCCAGTCCCAGCCCTCATGCTCACCAGTGGAGACAGTGGCTCAGCAAGGGAGCCCTGGTAGCCCCCTTATTGGGCTCATCCCCACTCTGCCATCGTATTTGTGTTAGTAGGTGCTGTAGCTCGCTCTGGCGTGCCCTTCCTCTCCTTGCCATTCACCAGCAGGTGCTGCAGCCTGGTTCAACCAGGCCTGGCACAAGTTCCAGCTCATGTTGGTAGGTGCTATAGTCTAGTACTGCCCAGCCAGCCGCCAATCCAGACACTAATGTGAACTGACTAGTGTTGCAGCCCAACCTGGCCTATCCCACAACCCATCCCGATTCTCAAATCTGACAGTGGTTGTTATGAACTGGCCTGTCCCAGCCTGACCAACATGTCTATGCCAGCGGGTATGGTAAGCTGGCTTGGTCTGGGCTGCTCCCAGTTTTGGTTCTTGTGCTCACCTGTAGGGACTAAGTACTGACAGAAGAATTTCCAAAACTCCTCTATCAGGTCACCTTCCAGTCAAAGATCTCATGCACACCAGTAGCTTCTTGGCCCAGCCTGACTTGGCCTATCTCCTGTTCTGGCAAATACAGTGGCCTTGCCCGACCAGCCTACACCCATTCTGGCTCTTACCATTGGGTGCTACAGCCCAGCCACCCCTGGTCCATGCACAGACACAGCTCTTGTGGGGTTCAGTGGATGAAGAGGCCTAGCCCAGCCTGTCCTACACTCACTCTGGCTCTCACAAACACCAGTGGGTGCTGGAGCCTTGCTCAGTCTGACACACCCTAGACCCAGTCCACACCAATGGTGAAGGATGCTGTAGCTACGTCCTGCCCAGTTCGCTGCTCCATTCCAGCTATTATGCTCACCAGTGGGAACCACAATTCACCTGGCCTGTCTCCTTATCTATCTGACCAGGCTTGCTCCCAGCCACAGATCTTGCATGTGCTGGTGGTTGCAATGTTCCTGCCAGGCATAACCCATAACCCCTCTTGGCCTTTGCCATCGGATGCCGCAGCCTGGCCTAGTCTGTCCTGCCCTTCCCAATTCTCGCTGGTGGGTGCTGCAGCTTAGCCCTGGCCAGCCTGCCCCCATCCCTGGTTTTCATGCAAACCAGTAGGTGTGATAACCTAGCCCAGCATGGACCACACTCCATCTTGACTCCTGCACATGCCAGTGTGCTATGGTTTGGTCTGACCCCACCCGATCTGACCCCCAGTTCAACTCACATGTCTTCTGACAGTGGAGCAGCCTTGCCTGACCTGACCAACTCCCAGTCCTGACTCATATGCGTATCAGCGGGAGTGACGGCCCACCAGGTAAATTTCCCAAGTTCTCCCATCAGACCCACTCCCAGACCCACATCTTATGCATATCAGCAGGTGCTGGCACCTTACCTGATGTAGTCTACTGCCTACATCTTGGCCTTTGTGTGCTGATGGATGTTGCTGCTGCGCCAACCCATACCTATTCCTGGGTGTGCCTATGATGCTGGAGCCTGGACCATCCCAGCCTGTTCCCCAATACCCATGAGTGTCAGTGGGTCATGCCTAGCTAGTCATGCCTACCTCAGCTTGTCACCACCTCCAGCTGTTGGATAAACCAGTGGATATTGCTGTCCCACAGGTGTGAACCCACATCCCCCTCCCCCCTGAATCTGCCTGCATAGCCTATTCGCTCGTTGGTTTGTGTCATGGCCCAGACTAATGTGACACATCCCCTGCTCTGACACTCCCTGGCAGGTACTGTGGTCCAGCCCTGCCAGGTAGGTTCCCCAGTTCTAGCTTTTGTGTACATTGGTGTGTGGTGGTTGATGCTAACTAGCCTTGCTGTGGTCTCTCATGTGGGTAGGTGGGTGTGTTGGTCTGAACCAAAAAGATCTTCAATTTCCCTTCTTGAAACCTCTGTGTCTCAGCCCCCTTGCTTACCTGTAAGTATATTGTCCTTGTCGGTAGGAGTTCTCCAGAAGACATTCCTCACCTACAATGTACTTCCCCAGTGGTCTCCCTTCCCCCACATCACATACCCCCCATCCTTGAGCAATCCACAGCCCGCACATTTGCGAGTTCATGGGCTACTCAGCCCAGTCATCCATCAGTGTGGAGTGCTGGCCTGGAGCCCTGCCCACCCACTCAGAACCCCAGTGCATGCACGGATCCCCAAACTGGTACTCTGCATACTTGTTGACCTAGGACCCTACCCCTCTGCCAAGCCTGGATGCAAGCACTTACGTAGTTCCCCAGGCCCATGCCACTGTGCTAGCCTGGGGCCCTGTCATGTGCACAAATCCCCAACCCAGTTTACCAGCACACCATGTCAGCATACCAGTTTTGAATCTTACCATTCTGCCCTTCTGGTACTTAAGCACGTACATGGGGCCAATCACATCTGCAGGGCTCCATGCCAAGTCACCAGCATATCATGACAGCATGCCAGCCTGGCGCCCTTCACCTCCCCATTTCCCTCCCTACCACTGCTGTCTGCCCAGAACTTAAGCATGTGTGTGAGTTCTCAGGCCTGTTCTGCTGGCTTTGACCCCCGACATGAGTTCCATGGCCCCCAGAAAGCAAGCCACCCACTTGGGTGGCAGAAGGAGCAAGAGACCAAAAAGTATGTTTTAGTTGGCTGAAATATCAACTTGAAACTTACTTTTTGTGCTTAATTTCCCATCTTTAATTTAGTTATAAAGCTAAATATAAATCATGTAGATATAAATCATATTCTTTAAATTTATTTAGTCATCAGAATTTTTTAAGTAACTGCTATCTATCAGAAGTCTTGCCAGGCACTGGTTATATACTGAAAATAAGGTGGTCTAACCACCTCATGATACTTCAGTCTAGTGATGAAAGAGACAAAGGATCAAAAAATGTAAATCAACAAAATTGATTTAATTATATATATGTTCTGAAATAGAGACTGCTTATGATGACAGAATACGTTTTAGCATTATTTGAGATAGAGTCTATGAAGGAGAAAAAATTAAGACAAGGTTCGAGGATGAGAATAAATAGTATTAAAGTAAGGCAGAAATATGATATAAACAAGATATTTAAAGATCCGAGAGAAGGGAATTCTAAGAATTTTAATGCATGCCAAAGAAAAAATTTGTATGTTCTTATTACTGAAAGATCAATGATATGTTAGAGAAATGAACTGATAACAATTCTTTCATTGTTCGATGTAGTTCAATAGTGACGCCATCTGATCTGATTTTTTCTTTGTCGAAAGGTTTCTGTTTAGTGGTTCAATTATTTTGTCATCATTATATTAAAGTTTTGTTGTCGTTTCTTCTTGAGTTAGTTCCATGGCTGGCTAATGTGCATAAATTATTCATAATTATAATGTCTCACTTCTGTAGGATTTGGACTAATAGCAAAAGTTGCTTTTTCTGGCCTTAATTACTTGAATCTTTTCTTCCCTTAGTCTAGGTAAAAGCTTGTTCATGTTGCTCATTTTTTTAATGCACCAACTTTTGCTATTATTTTTTTTTTCTATTCCTCACATCATTTATCTGTGATATAACTTTTATATCTTTCCTTTTGCTAGCTTGGATTTAGGTTACTTTCATTTTTTCCTGAAATTTTCTTAATGTATGAAGGATTTTGCAATATAGTTCCTATTTTCAGTGTACACATTAACAGGTGTCATTTGGGCTTGCATTTTGGTACTGCAACTTAAGCCAGTGTTTGCACACCAGCATCCCATATCACAGTATTGTTTTGAGTATCATATGTTCTGCTTCTGATCTAACTCCCTGCTGATAATGTGCCTTTGGAAGGCAGCCAAAGATGGCCCCAGTTTTTGGGTCCCTGCCACCCACATGGTAGACCTGGATGGAGTTAGGGGCTCCTGGTTTTGGCCTGGCCCTAACTTGGCTATTGTGGTTGTAGCCATTTGGGGAGTGAACCAATAGATGAAAGACTTCTCTCTGTGTCTACTTACCTTTCTCTGTCAAATCTGTGTTTCACATGGTGTATTTTGAAGAATATTCCATATATGCTTGAAGAATACATAGTTCAGTATTTAGAAGTATATGTACGTGTTAGATTGTTTAAATTAGTCTGTTTCCTCTTGACAGTTTTTCTAGATTTATCCATTATTGAAAATGGAGTGTTGAAGTCTTCAAGTATTACTGTAAAATTCTGTTTCTCTTTTCAATTCTAATAATTGCGTTGTATGTTTTGGGGCTCTTTTGTGCATATATGCCCATAATTGTCATATTTTGGTGAGTTGATCCTTTTATCAATATGCAATGTCCATTTTAATATCTTGTAACAGGACTTATTTTCAGTTTTCTTTGTTGTATATATTTGTATCATTTCCCTGCTTAATTATGACATATTTCATTTTTCGCTATTAACATTTTGATACCCTTCTCACATCTTTTTCTGGAGGAATATTAGGTGTTTTTATTGATTACTCTGAAAATTACATTTATGTAAGCAATTGAACATACAGATCTGGAAGGAATTAGGGATGAAAAAACAGATCAAATCATAGTTGGTATAGATGATTTTAAAACAATAAGATTAGATGATGTATTGTGGGAAGATAATATAGCCAGAAAAGAATAGAAGCACTGAATCAATTTCTGAAATTTTGGAAATCCAGCTTCTCTATTGATAATTATATATTTACACTAATTATTAAGAGTAGGTGACATAATTGTCACTTGAATATCTTCAACAGGCTTTAGGTGTTGAAGGCACTGAATGTAGAACTGCTTTTCTGTGTTAGTTGAGTATTAAGATTATGAGCAAGTATTAAACCTTGTGATTAAGAGGTTCCCATCTCACATTGAATATCTAAGTTATCTTACTGGTCACAAATCTTGGTTGAAAATTGTGGAAGCAGTTATGGCTCAAATAGTTGGATTTATATCATGCATGTGGGTGATCTGAGTTGAATTTCTGGCTCCGAACTTCATTTCTGATCCAGCATCAGTCATTGTAGACAGTTGAAGAATGAATTAATATGTGCAAACTCTTTCTGCTTCTCAAATAAAAATGTGCTAACAAACAGGATAAATACTGATTTTAAGTTATAAAGTTCTTTCAATTTTAGTTCACTGTTTACCTGTTAACTTGAAAATCGCTTATTTTCTTTTCCATCAACCGTTGAACATAATTTTCTCATTGAATATCATCTTTTCAGAAAAGCTAACAAATCGTATGTTTGCATTTCCTGATTCCTTAGATTGCACTGATTGGGGAAATTGTACTAATGAGTCAACATTATGTATATAAATCATGTGTGATACATGTTAACTACATGTCTAATTTATCACAACTTACACTCCTGACATGGTCGGATTTATCTCAGAAGTGTTTGTTTAGTCAAAAGCATTAAGGAAATGTGCATGATTCTCATGGAGGTACATTTTATTTATTTATTTATTTTATTTTATTTAATTACATTGTATTATGTGACACAGTTTCATAGGTACTTGGATTGCCCCCACCCCTCTCCACACCCTCCCCCTATGTTGGATTACTCCACCTTGTTACATAACCACAGTTCAAGCTCAGTTGAGATTCCCTCACTGCAAGCATATACCAAACATAGAGCCCAGCATCTTACTGTCCGGCCTAGTTCAACGGCTTCTTAGGGAGACCCTTCCAATATACCATCAGCAAAAATTTACATCATTATGGAATTAGTTGGCCTAGTAATGAGTAACCAATATGTTAAAAATAAATGCGGAATTTTACACTCACATTTTGGTGAGGAAAAGGCCAGAGTTCTTTTTTTTTTAATTGCAAAGCTAAATTCAAGAAAATATTACATTTATTTACTGCTTTCTCTCTTGTAAGGGTACCTCTTAACTAGATTTCAGTTCAATTTCTTTTTAAATTTTGGTTTTAAAAGTACAACATTTATTGATGTTCATGTAATTTCATTTTTTAACCAGCTTTGTTTTTTTATTTATTAGTTTTCATGATACAGTTTTGTAGGTATAGGGATTCCCGCTTTACCTCCACATTTTCCTTCCCAGCATTTCCCCCCATATCATTACAGTAACAGAATCCTTTAGTAACAGTTGTAAGTTTAACATTTTGTAATTTAAGTGTGTTATGGCATTGTAGCTATAGACAGTGGTAGAAAAATCATATTGGCAAGGTATGTTTAACTGTTTCACTGGGAGTCTTCCTTTTATTCAGGAATACAGATGCCTACTGCAACATATATTTACTTCTGATATGCTAGTCTCCATTAATTCATCTATGAGAATATATGTATATACCTCTTCACCTATGCATATTTGTTTTGTATTTTGCATTAAGTGTGCGTTATACCAGAGAGCACATATGATATTTGTCATTTTGGGACTGACTTATTTCACTGAGCAGTAAGCTCTCCAGTTGGGACTATTTTGTTGCAACTGATATAATATTATTTTTACTGGCTGTATAATATTTCATAGGATAGATGTACCACAGTTTCTTTATCCCTTACTCTTTTGACAGTCATCTGAATTGTTTTCACATCTTCAGGAATCTTACTGTTATATCTGAACAATGGCTGCATTTTGATCCTTGTTACTCTGTGGGAGGCAGAAAGGTTCTGAATAATCAGGCCAAGCCTACAATGAAAGTTTAAAAAATATGCAATAATAAAAACTAGATTTTTGCCTGATGTTTGATCTGTATTATTATTTGTAGTGTCTTTTATGATGCATCCCACAGATGCTTGTCATCTGGAAGCCAATCTCATACTGTTTGATTCATAATAACCAAGAGTCATAGCATTGGCGGGTGGATATTCTGAAATTATAATTAGGAAAAGGAGAATTGTGAAGGTAGGAGACAGTGCTCGACAGCAGAGAAGTACATCCCAGTGTAGTTATAAATGTGACTTGAGCAACATGGATAACTTGAATACTAAGACTGGAATAAGGCCCTTGGAGAAACTATTTTTGGACTATTTCTCCCACCCTACATTTTGTCTCATTTGTAGAAGCAGCAAAATATATTTACTAAACTATAAAATTGAGTTCCTAATCACTTCACCATGGCAACCTTACTACTGCCTAGACTATGTACTCTTTTTGACAAACTAAATGTTTATTAAAGAAATGCATATAAATATTCTTTGGGGTTTAAACAGCCTGTGTAGACAAGTTCCTGTATTCTTAGGATAGGATGGGACTCAGATTTGGCCTTACATTCCTAGTACTATAGAGAAAGAGGAGTGAATAGTGAAATTCATATTGGCATTTTCTTTTTTTTTCCTTTTTTAAAGATTTCTTAAAAAAATTTTTAGACTTTTTTTGATTACATTGCATTATGTGACAGTTTTATAGGCACTGAGATTCCCCCCACCCCTCCCCAAACCACTCCCCCCCATGGTGGATTCCTCCACCTTGTTGTATTACCACAGTTCAAATTCAGTTGAAATTCTTTCATTGCAAGCATCTACCAAGCATAAAGTCCAGCATCTTATTGTCCAGATAAGTTCAACGGTTTCTTGGGGAGACCATCTCTGGTCTGAAGGTAGAGCCGGCAGAGTATCATCCTGATCAATTAAAAGCCCCTACATTACATCAGCAACAATTTATAACATTATGGAATTAGTGGACATGGTATTAAGTAACCAATATGTTAAAAGAGAAAAAAAATGAATGCAAGTTCTTAACCACATCCTGTGACTTTTACATTGACATTTCAATTATTAGTTTATATACACCCGGGTGCTATACACCTTAACATGGCTATAGATTAATATTCAGCTGTCTCATGTCTATTTTAATTTTAGTATTTAGCAGTTTATAGCGTTGAAGCATGATTTGCTGGACCTGGCTGTTTTTCAGGTAGTCTAACTCTATAACTCTAACAAGACATATGTCAACAGTTTAGGTGAACAGTTTTAGGAGGGGTGTGCAGAGAAATCTTCAGTATCCCAGTGAGGAGTAACTAAACTTTGTGTCCCACCTAGTAAGGTATAAGTGAATCCACACTGACCATTTTCTGTCTGATTCTAAGCTTTCCTTGTTGTTCTCTGTCTATCTATTCTATGTTTGTTTGTTTTGAGGGGTTTCTGGAGCGATCCTGATGGTCATTACAAGAGAGGGTGGGGACCCAAAGTCGGAAACAGGCAAGGACCAGATAAAGCTCCTCTCCCTAGTCCCGAAGGAAGTTTACTGTTCTTCTGTTTCTGCAGACCGCTCAGTGCTCCTGGTTGTTGGTCCGATGACCTTGGATCCTGCAAGGCAGGATTTGGACTTCTTCCATCCCATGTGGGAGATCCAAACGGGAGTGGATGACCTCAGAGTTCTCGGCCTCTGAAGGCACTCCATTTCCCCGTGGTCTCCTTGGCAGTTGGGATGTAGTCTTTGGTGCTCATACTGATAGTCCTTGGAGAGGATCCGGGAGTCTTCAGGGTTGGGATATAAGCCTCCTCCTGTCTGCTCCACCCCTGCTCTATGCCTATGACCTCCTGTTAAGAGGTTGTTAGGATTGCTCCTGATCCCCTCCATCATATTGGCATTTTCTTAGCCTGGATTTCACTGATGGTCTGTGTGGAGTCTGTGGAACCCCATGAACTGAATTGTGTAGTTTGGTATTGTGTGTATGTTTTCCTCCTGAGAAAACAGAGAGGGGTAAGAACATTAATCAGGGTGTCAAAGAATTGCAGATGCAATTCCTGCTTTATTCCTTGAGCGCTCTTTCCTTAATTACTCTGCTGGGCAAATCCTGGTTTTTGCTGTGTCTAGTCTTTAAACTTCATTAAAATTCCATGAATAGAAATGGGTTAAAATAGGAATTTAAGGAAAAGTATTATACCCAATTAACATTACAACACATAGCTTGAGAAAGCCGGGGGCGGCGACCTGCTGCCAATCTTCCATGCTGGTGAGCCGGGTAAGATGCCAGCACTCACCAGCATGAGTTGGAACTGGGGGCATGCCAAGTCAGTCCAGGCTACTGCATCCAAAGGCAAAGGCTAAAGACAAGTGAGGGACTATGTCAAGCTGAGTCAGATCAACCACTGGCACACGCAAGATCTATGGCTTGGAACAGGCCTAGTTGGGGAGCTAAGGGGATGCCCTGGCTGGCTTGTGGTTCCCACTGGTGAGTGTGAGGGCTGGAGTAGGGGCTGCAGTCTGGTCTGGACATGGCTGCAGTGTCCCTCGGCACAAGTGTGGGCGAGGTCTCAGGTACATCTGACTGGGCTAGACTCCAGCACCCACTGGTGCTTGTGAGAACCAGGGTGGGTGTAAGATGGGCTAGGCTAGTCTCTCCCCTGCTGAGCCACATGTAAGCTGTATCTGGGTGTATGGACTTGGCTTGGTCTTAACCCAACAATAAGAACCTGAATGCATTGAAGGCCGGTCAGGAAAGGCCACTGTTCCTGCTATAACAGGAGGGTGGACTAAGTAGGACTGTACCATGGAGCCACTGGTGTGTGTAAGACCTGGCATTGGGAGAGGTTCTGATGGAGGAGCTTGGATAACTCCTCTGTCGGGGCACAGTCCTTGTAGGTGAGCACAAGAACCAAGGTAAGGAGCAGCCTGGACAAGGCCAGGCTATGGTACCCATTGGCATACATTTGGCTCAGGTCTGGGGCAGGCCAGTCTGGACTGGTTCATACCACCAGCTGGCAAAACCAATAGCCAGAGTGGAGTATGGGTCATGCCAGGTCAGGCCACAATACCAGCCAGTTCACATTAGGGTTGGGACTGGGTGTTGGTTTAGCTGGGCTAGGCTGCAGTCCTCATTAGCATGAGGTAGAACTGGGAGTTGGCTGGGATGGGCCAGGCTACATCACACACTGGCAAATGCTGAGGTGAGGTGGGCCATTCCAGACTAGACTGCAGCGTCCAATGATCATAGTGAGATCCAGAGTGGAGGAGACAAACCTAGTAGAGAGTTGCACCTGCCAGCAGGTGTGTGGGCTGGGTAGTGGGGCTGGCTGGGTTGAACCAGGCTTCAATGCCCATTGACATATATGAGAGCTGAATGGGGTGTGGGTCAGGCTGGATCAGTCTGCTATACATAGTGGCAAGAGCAGGAACCAGGACAGGGGGTGGGCCTGGTGGGTGTTGTTGCAGGTCACTCTGACTGGGCTGATGCTCCCATTGGTTTGCATGATGGCCTAGTGTGTGGTGCACATGATTGGGCTGGGCTGCAACACCCATTGGTTTGTGTAGACAGCAGGGCTTGAGACAGAACTAACCAGCAATTGCACCGACCAGCATGTTCATACGCTGATTTGGGCGACAGATTGTGCCGGGCCCTGTATTGGCAAGCACACACAAGAATCAGGTCTGGGTTCACCTCAGTTGGGATTTCTTTGGGGATTTCCCCAAACTGAACTGCTGGTTTCAAAACTCCAACTATGGAGAGAATTGCAGTTTTTCTGGTTTGACCGTAGAGTGCATGTGTCAGAGCTGTGCCTCCTCAGTAGCTTACATGGAACAGTGGACAGCATATCCAAATGCACATGGAAGATAAGCAGTACATTAGAGACTGCAGAGGACACCTGGTACCACAACAGAGGACAGAACAAATTGATGAACTACTCCAACCAAGTGTTAGTAGTGAATACTAGGGCTAATGGAAACTTTAAGATGGGCTATGTCAGTTCGAGCGGCTTGGCCTAGCGGCTAAAGTCCTCGCCTTGAATGCCCCGGGATCCCATATGGGCACCGGTTCTAATCCCGGCAGCTCCACTTCCCATCCAGCTCCCTGCTTGTGGCCTGGGAAAGCAGTCAAGGATGGCCCAATGCTTTGGGATCCTGCACCCGCGTGGGAGACCTGGAGGAGGTTCCTGGTTCCTGGCTCCGGATTGGCACAGCACCGGCCATTGCGCTCACTTGGGGAATGAATCATTGGGAGGAAGATCTTCCTCTGTCTTCCTGCTCTCTGTATAACTGACTTTGTAATAAAATAAAAAAAGATGGACTATGTCAGCCAGTGGATTCTGGAGAGGTTTCGTGATTGGAGTGATGAGCTTGAAAGCAATGCAGAACTGTCAAAGCTGCTTGAGCAGTACCCTTGGGGCATGCCCCACATTGGGGATTCTGGGATGGGTGGGAGGCTGGGTGTCGCTTCTCCCCTCATCCCTCTACTTCCCCCAGGTATAAGACGGAAAAAAAAAGAATGTGGAAACAATGATCATACCCACTTTCTTGTAGCCATTTATCCTCGGCACCCTAATCAACTGTATAAAAATCATCAAAAATAAATTAGAAAAAGCTACATAATCTATAGATTTATCACACTGGCATAAGAGAGTCATATGCTGGTATTTTTTTAAAAAAAAACTTTTCATTATTTTTTTATGACACAGTTCCATAGGCTCAGGGATTTACCCTTTTACTTTTCTCATTTCCCGTTCCCCTGTTGCTTGCCCCCATATTATTATAATGGTATAATCCTTTAGGAACAGTCACAAGACCATTATTCTGCTATTTAAGTGTATCCTGACATTATAGGTACAGACAATGGTAGAAGGTCCAGCATCCTATTGTCAGGATATGTTTACAGTTTTATTTTGAGTCCATATTTTATTTGGGAGTAGATCTATATCCTGAAATGTATCTTCACTTCTTGGCCTGAAAATAGCTATTACATAGTTTCTCTACATGACTATAAATACATGCATATTTACCTATATGTGTACTGATGTTGTATTTTGCATGAAGGTTGCCTTATCTCAAAGAGAACACATGATCTTTGTCTTTTTGGAATTGACTAATTTTGCTGAGTACAGTGATAGCCCTTTGGGACCATTCTACTACAAATGATATAATTTTATTCTTTTTAATGGCTGAGTAGTATTCCATGGAGTAGATGTACCACAATTTATTTCTCCATTTCTCTTTCAAGGGGCCTCTGTGTTGTTTCCATGTCTTGGCTATTGTATATTGTGCTTTTGTAAATATAGGATTATGGGTCGCTTTCTCATATGCAGATTTCATTTCCTTTGGATTTATTCCTGTGATATAGCTGTGTCTTACTGTAAATCCATTTTCAGTTGTCTTAGTACTCTCCAACTGTTCTTAACGTAACTGCTAGCCCTTAAAAATCAACTGTACTGAATGACTTGCAGTGTACAACTGGAAAAGAGCAGTGTCTTGTGCTAAACAGTGTCTGGAGACACTGCTTTGAGGGACTGGTGTAGCAATGACTCCAGACAAAATTAAGGTGCAAGAATGATAGAATGAATGTTAGAGTGGTTTACTGGTGTTTTCTGTGCTACATATTTTATAAGCTAAACTCAATTTTTGCCATCGTTTTGTGAGGTAAATATTCATAACTTAATTGTATATGATCATAACAGTGAAATGAGATGGCTTTCTGAAAATCTAGACAAAGTGTTGAAATTGAATATTTTTTTTTTATTGGGGCAGCTTCCTACAAAATTTATTTTATTTGCTTTAAAATTTTATATAAATCAAACAAATTTCACAATGTAGATTTAGGAGTATAGTGATAATTCCTACTATCTCTTCTGCTCCTATTCCCCATCAACATGTCCTCTTCTAGGTTTGTTTTTTTGTTTTTCTTTCTGTCTGTCTGTCTAAGGTCTTAAGTGAGGCTAGAATGAGGATTGGGGATAATATTCCAATGGGCATTCGAGCCATATTCTAGTCTTTCAACTTGAAATGTAGTTCACTTGCCACATCTTTTATGAGAGGTGGGTCAACTATACATCAAGGTGACTCAGTAGCTTTAGAAATTGAAAATGCTATTGATGGGAAAGCCATTGTTCTGTACTCTCAAGCAGCTGTAAGTTTTGATTCTGTTTGCATGTTCTCTAAATAACGCTGGCATTAGCCCACAAAGAAACCACCTCCTCAAGATTTTTAAGTAGTGTACTAATAGCTGGGAAACAGCTTTATCTAAAGCCATACAAAAGGATTAGAATTTGGTGAGCCGAAATTTTGTAATCGTAACACCTTGTACTCCTACAGCAAACAGAATTTTTTGTTTATAAAGGAAGCAAATATTTTATTTTCAGAATAATGATGATCTTTAAAGGATAGGGCCAGTAGTTTATTTCTTGCTTTTTCCCCGCTTGCATTTAACACCATCAGAAGAGGAAAAAATAGGCTTTCAGATGCATATTCTGCAAAACACTGAAAGTAGAAATTACATTCCTATTATTTTAGCTTCTCCACGTGGGCCTTATTGGCAAGGTAAAACGTATTTCAAAGCGTGATCCACAGGAATCCTAATGTAAGTATTACCTATCACCTATGAAATGCATATGCCTGAACTCCTCTTTTGACTATTCAGAATTTGTGGAGGGGGTGGGCCTCACAAATAAGAATTTTAGCTTCTCCATCTGGAGATTAATCACTGCAATGGAAGGCTTGCTCCCGTGATGATCTGAGTAAGCGCATTTTTTGTTAATATAGAGTTTGGGTAAAATTACTTACATTCTTTGAGAGAAAGCCACATCAGAGGTGCATTTTCTGTAGTGAATTTGCATATGAAAGAGTTGGAAAATCTGTGCAGAGGAACTTCACTGTCTTCAAGAGCTTGAACGACTGGAAGATACATTCTGTGATATTCTTTAGAGGTCAGAACTAGTGTCATATCTTAAAAGAACAGGCATACTTTGAAAGACTGAAGTCTGCAACTAGACTAGCATAACTGAATTGAGTCAGGCAGATATCCAGTTATAGTCTCAGAGGAAGTCCACAATGCCATAGGCACAGTAAGTTAACCCCAAATATAAAAACAGCATGTGAATGGCTATAGCAGTAGTGTGTGTGGGTGTGTGGGTGTGGGAGTGTGGGTGTGTGAGAATGAGAGAGAAAGGGAGGGAAAGGGAGAGAGAAAAAGAATGAATAGAAAAGTAAACAGTGAAGTAAAACCCCTTTGATATGATTAGGGCTAGAATTAGCTAGTCAAAAATCAATTACATTATGGAATCTTGAGGATACATATTGTTACAGTTTGAGCAGAATTTGGCTCTCCAAGTCTCATTATGGCATCTGGGAGATGGCTTAGAGGGGAATTTTTATGTCAATGGGTCTTGTTGACAGAAAGCAATTTTTCTGGAAAGAATTGGTTATTATAAACAAACAATGCTTCCTGTGTACTTCTGTTTTCCTGTTTTATCATGTGATCATTCCTCTACCATCCACTAACCTCACCAGATGCCTGAACCAATGTTCAGACTGTAAAACTCCAAGCTATACATTAAAAATAAATGCTGTTCATTCTAAGCATCTTTTTTCATATTTAAGTTACTAAAAGCTAACAAACATCTAAGTACATCATTAAAAGTTTTATTTTCTAATAATTGTATATAATTATGGATAAGATTCCTTTTTTGATTAAAAGTTATTTGAAATTTTACATACTCTTTGTTTTATCAAATTCAGTACCCCCAAATATACTGCTATTAGTCATATTTCTTTTTTTCTTTGTTTGAAGATGTAACTTTTAAATTGAACTGAAACCCATAGCTTGAATTATACATTAGATGCTTGAGGATGAATGTATGGTTTTATGTGTGGTCTAGAAATAAACTTCTGTGGTGGGTTCTGGGCGATAATTGTAGAGACAATGCTTTACCTCATTCTGTTTCTTTGCTTCAGTGTTTGAACTGTATCCAAGCAGACTATGAATCTCCTGGCATTTTCTTTTGCAGTGTGAATTGATCAATTTCTCCTACTGGATCTATAGAAACAAATATGGGGCTACTTCAAAAAGTTAATGAAAAAATAAAAGTTAATTGAATAAAATTTTGAATCAACACCTTTTTCATAATCATTTTTCCCATTTTCCATTAGCTTTTTGAAGACTTTATATAAAATAACAGGAAACAAATGAACAAGCAATCAAGTACAGTTTTCAAGGTAAGGGGCCTTGATTAGGTAACCATTGCACAATTCCTATGTTCCCTTAATGAAGCCAAGTAACCTTGGTCATCTTTCCTAAAAGCAATAATCATAATGTATTCATAAATTAATCACATCTATTCTTGGGGAAAGAATGTGGTCTCTTTTACCACAGATTCCAGTGAGATTGTAGATACAGATTGGAAAAAATTGAATAAGCTTGTGTGTTGAGGGTAGACAATTACATAAGAATTCAACCTAAGTGTGTTACATTTTATGTCTTCTAATCATTCATTGATCTTTTTATTGTTGAACTATCACATGCAAGGCAATGCTTCAAATAGTGCCAGGAAGATATTTTAAAATTTGATTTCAACTCCTATCAAAATAATATATATTCACAGCTTTAAAAAGCTGTACTAACAACCCCAGGGGAAAAAAAACAAAATCAAAATAAAAACTCATGCTACAAGGCACATATGTAAAAGCAGCAGTCATTCTTCCTGCCCTCACCAACCTTCATTTCTGATCCCCATAGTTATTTCTTCTGTTATTACCTTCCTGTTTCTAAATCACATGTTAAATTGCTTGTTAAAAAATTCAACTTCTAGGCATTAATTATTGATTTAACATATGAAGATTTAGTTTTAGTTATCAGTTTCTCTCCCCTCATGTACAAATACATTTTTCTTACTATTTCCCTAATGTATGACCAAATCAATATTCAGAAAGTATAATATAGTTATGTGAATATTGTGAACTATGTAATATGTATGACTATTGTCTTACAAATTTTATTTTTCTTTTCAATCAATAATAAGCTAATATTAGGTTTAATTTTATGTGTGCCCATTATATTTCACTAGGACTAAAAGCTTTTCCTAAAATAAGAATGTATAGGAAGTAATTCATCACTTCTATTTTCCTTGAAGCTCTCCTTTACAATTTCATTTCAGTCTGGACTATCTGCTCTTCAGGCGTGTTTATGTCTGTCATCCTGGTTTTACTGCACAATTATTAAGAAACTTGAATTTTTCTTCTGTATTGGTATTCTGTTTATAGGATCCTTTGATTTTTATCTTTTCTGGTGTATTCCTTTGTTCATTGATTGTTTGATTCCTTGAATGTCTGGACAGATTTTTTTATCTGTTTTAATATTTGATATGAATTACAGAATTCTAGGTCAAAAGATGTCTTCCTTTAGAATAGTGAAGATATTGCTCCCTTTTTTACATTCTAGTGTCACTGTCTAGGCGCTTGATATACTCTTTTATAATCCATTGTGTTTGCTATTCTTTGAAAACTTTTAAAATTTTCTCTCAATTCTTGTTATTCTGGCTAATGATAATGTGCCTTGTGATATGTGTTATGAACCATTGGGCATTTTAAGTCTGTGCAGATATGACCCTTAAATATAGGGCATTTTCTTATTTATTTTGCTTCCTGTTTTGCTTCTACTGTCAGTCTCTTTGTTTTTCTGTTGTACTTTCTAGGAACTTTTTTCTACTTTTGTTGCAATCCATGAGCATAATTCATATATACATATATTTATGACACTTGTTCTCTGACTTTTCATTGAACTGTCATTTTAATTATCTATATATTAACTTGCTAAATATATTATAGTTTAAAATATTTTCTCTTGTTTTGTATTCTGTTTCCTAAAGCTTATGTTGCTGCTTTTAAGTAATTTATGTTGTGATGCTGACAGCCCTCAAATGTGTGGTAGTCTGTGACAATTTATTTTTAAACAAGAGTGAAGCATTTGAAGATAAGTGATGGGCACTATGACTAGATGGAGTAATTGATAAAAATTTGTCTTCCTACTATAAACAACCTGAAGACTGAACAAAATATATAAGACTTTCGTATATTGGAATAGAAGTAGTACATAACCGTGATTTCAGAGAGAAGGGAAATGAGCAAAGTGAATCCTATGACAACCTCATCTTTCTGGCTGGAGGTACTTTCTGCACCTTGGCGCAGAGAGAAGACGTCCACTGCAGTTTGAAAAGTGCAAGGTAGCTGAAAATTCCAGTATAGACTAAACTGAAATTGGTAGTGCCCGGAGAATTTATGTTGACAATCAAGCAAACAATATAAATCACGAGTTTAAATTTTGTTTAAAAATCCATACTCCCAGAGAGTCTTTTAACAGCATGCCACTAGTATATTACTTAAAATTCGGTATGCTTTGACTTGGAGAAATGGGGCAGAATAGAGTCCAGAAATAGACCTATGTAAACATGTTGAACCGATTAAAAAAAATCTTAAGTAATTTAGTGGCAAAAGCTAGCCTTTGTAATAAATGCTACTGCAACAAGTGGATAATCATAGGAAAAAAGATGAGCATTGACCATTACCTCCATTCATGTACAGAGCTTACATTGAAGTGATTACAGAACTAAACATAAAACTGCGATACAATTTGTAAAGATTTTATAACAGAAAATCTTTGCAACCTTGAAACATAAAACTATTAAAAGGAAAGCCAGACAGAGAGAAAATATTTGAAAAACATGTAATTTGATTAAAGAACTTTATTGATAATGTATGAATGGCTCTTAAATTATAAGATAACTAATACTACATAAATGGGAAAAAGATTTAAACTGACATTTCAAAAAGAAGACAAAAATATACAATTGACATGTTAAAAGATGCTTACTATCTAGTCTACTGAAAGATTCAAGCCTAAAACAAAATTAGATACCATTCTACATCCACTGGAATGGATAACTTAAACAGACTGTCAATTTCAGGTTTTGAGGAGAATATGGAACCACTGAAACACTTAAACATTTCTGATGGATGTGTAAATTTGTATGCATACTTTTGAAACTAGTTAAGTGTTTTTTTTAATGGTCAGGATACACTCAATCATTTTAGAATTTTACTTTCCTGAATTCCAAATAAAATGCAATATTTGATCATAAAACAACATATAGTTCCTAGCACCTTTATGTATTGTAGTGAAAATTTGAAATCAACCAATTTAAAATCAAATGAATCCCCTGGTGTGGGGATTGACTGTCACTAATGCTAGAGGGAACTTCTTTCATGCAAATATTTTATGCTGTGATAGTAACATGTACTACTATACATATTTCCTAGGGCTCTTTTAACTTTACAATTTAGTGTATGTAGTTTAGTCTTAGAGTTATACTATAATGAAGTTGATTTTCAAAAAAAGTAGTATTGATTGGAAATTAGTTATATTTGAGTGGGGCTTATCTCTTTATGGGTATATTATGTGACAGTCTGATTTTTCACTAAACACCACCAAATGTCATTAAATCATTCCAAATCAAGGCAGCTTAGCTTTTGTTCTTTTGTGCATCCCTATTTTATTGTTACATGCAGAATTTTTAAAACAGATTTATTTGAAATTTTCAGAAAGAGCAGGAAAGTTAGAGAGGGATCTTTTACACACTGGTTCATTCCCCAGTTGGGTTATTAATGGCCATGGTGGGCCAGACTGATGCTAAGAGTCAGAAATTTTATTTGGGTCTCCTACATGGGTGGCAGGGTTCCAACACTTACGTCACCCCTCACTGCTTTTCTAGACCATTAACAAAGAGCAGTATCAGAACAGGAGCAGGAGTGGGAGTTGTGGCAAAGCTAATAAAGCCACTGTGTGCAACGCTAGCACCCTATATAGGTGCTGGTTCATATCCTAGATGCTCTGCCTCTGATCTAGCTCCCTGCTAATGGGTTTGGCCCAACAGTAAAAGGTAGTCCAAGTGCTTGGACCCCTGCTACCTATGTAGAAGACCTAGAAACAGCTTGTACCTCCCAGCTTCAGCCTTGCACAGCCCTGCTCATCATGGCCATGTGGAGAGAGAATCACTGGAAGGAAAATCTCTCTCATTTGTTCTGCTCTCTCTGTAATTCTGACTTTCAAATATACGTTTTTCAAAAGAAGTGGAGCAGCCAGGACATGACCCAGCACCCATATGACATGCTGGAGTTGTAGGCAGTGGCTATATCTACTATGTTATAACGCTGGCCTCTCATGCAAACTTTAATTACATTTCATAATCACAAAAAGCAATAGAAATGTATAATGTATTTGACTTAGGCTTTCAATTTAGCTGATGAGAATTGAAATGTGAATGTTTCTTAGAGTATAATCTGTGTGTTGTTAACATACTCAGGGTATCCGTATGTTTTATAGATTGAACTGAGAATTTCATTTAACCTTGTTAGTTAAGTAGAATTTTGTTAGCTAGATTTTAATTTTTCTTAATAAGAAAGTCTCAGCAACAATTGAGCAGTCAGCAAATGTGAATTTAGCAGGAGATCGCTGAGTTGTAGTTTGTTAGCCCTTGGGCTGGAAATCCAGGGAAGAATGTCTGTCTTGAAATAGATGAATAATGTTGGAGAAATAAAATTTAAAATAAAACTTCATGCCAATCCAGGAGACGTTTCACTGGAGACATTTTATATGTAGAAACTAGTGAAACAACACTGAATAAACATTAGTCTGTGATGTACATCATAGCACATTCTCTAAAGAGATTGCAAAGCTAAAATGGAACTCGACTTTTATGTTTTGTGTATGAGGACAGTTCAGAGAATTCGTAGTAAAATGTAAAATATTTTGTATATTTTTCATAAGCTTTTTGAAGCCTTTTGTATATGTTGATTTATTAATTACCCATTACTTATATTCATTAAATTAATTATTTTAAAGATTTATTTTTAATGGAAAGGCAGATTCACAGAGAGAAGGAGAACCAGAGAGAAAGATCTTCTGTCATTTGGTTCACTCCTTAAGTGACTACAATGGCCAGAGCTGAGTGGATCTGAAACCAGGAGCCAGGAGTTCTTCTGGGTTTCCCATGTGGGTTCAGGATTTCAAGGCTTTGAGACATCCTCTGCTGCTTTCCCAGGCTGTAAGTAGGGAGCGGGGTGGGAAACGGAACATCTAGGACATGAACCAGTGCTCATATGGGATCTCAGTGAACGTTAGGTGAAGATTTAGCTAATGAGCCATCACACCAGGCCCTATATTTTTGATATTTGAAAAACTAAAATCAGGGTTTATTTTTTCTAGCAATCTCCCCAATAAATTTCTACCAATAGATGAATAGTAAATAGTAAATCAAGTCTGGTATAGGTTTTTATAAATACAACTCCAATTTTCTGCAGGAAAAAAATCTTGTTTTAGTGAAAGTGGACATCCTTGTATAGTTCTTAGTGGAAAAGAATATAGTCTTATTTAGTATGGTGCTGACATTGGTTTTTTTGTATATTGCTTTGATTGTGTTATAGAATGTTCATTCAGTGACTATCTTGCGTAAGATTTTTAGCGTGAAGTACTGTTGGGTTTTGTCAAATACCTTTTCTGCATCTAATGAGATGATCATATGGTTTTTATTTTTCAACTCATTGATGTAGTGTATTATATTTATTGATTTGCAAATGTTAAAGCATCTCTGCCTGTGAGGAATAAATCCCACCTGCTCCAGATGAATGACCTGCCCGATGTATTGTTGGATCCTGTTGGCTAGTATTTTGTTGAGGATCTTTGCATCTATGTTCATTAGGGGTATTGGTCTGTAGTTCTTTTTTTCTGTTGTGTCTCTGTCTGTCTTTGGCATTAAGGTGATATTGCCTTCATAGAAAGAGTTTGGAAGAATTACCACTCTTTCTATTGTTTGGAAAAGTTTGTGGAGAATTGGGAGTAAGTTCTTCTTGAAATGTTTGGTAGAATTCAGCAGTGAAGCCGTGTGGTCCAAGGCTTTTCTTTATTGGGAGGGATTTAATTAATGTTTCAGTTTCACTCCTAGTTACAGGTGTATTTAGATACTTAATTGCCTCATGATTCAATTTTTGAGGCATTATTACTTTGAAAAAGTATTCTAATTTTAAAATAAAAATTTAAAAAAGATTTTATTTTTATTGGAAAGGCAGGGATACATGGAGAAGATACAGAGAGAAAGATCTGGCTACTGGTTCATTCCCCAAGTGGCCAAAATGGCCAGAGCTGAACCAGGAGGCAGGAGCTTCTTACGGGTCTCCCATGTGGGTGCAGGGTCCCAAGGCGTTGGGCCATCCTCTCCCGCTTTCCCAGGCTACAAGCAGGGAGCTGGATGGGAAGTGGAGCTGCCAGGATTAGAACCGGCACCCATATGGGATCCCGGGGCTTTCAAGGCGAGGACTTTTAGCCACTAGGCCATTGTGCTGGGCCCAAGGCATTCTAAATTTTTTCCTTCTATTTTATTTTTAATTTTATGATATGATTCCATAGACTCTTTGATTTCCCTTACCCCTTCCCCAAATCTCTCCCCTCATCTGATTTCCCCCATATTATTGCAATAGTATAGTCCTTCATAAGCAGACATTGGTCTGTCATTCTGCTATGTAGGTGTATTGGACATTGTATACAGACAATGGTGGACAGTCCAGCATCCTATTGTCAAGATACATAATTTGGAAGTAGAGGTGCATACTGCATTGTATCTTCACATCTGGGTATGATAATTTCTATTACACAGTTACTATACATTTCCTTAAATGAGAAGCCATAAAACAAAATCAACAACAGGAATAAAAATAGAAATTTATAGCGCATAACATGTTATTGAATAACCAATGTGCTGATTAAGAAATCATTTTTAACAAATCTAGTTTAATGAGACCAGTGGTAAATATTTAGGCTATTTTAACTCAATGAACTGCTGAATATTAGACAATAAGTTAAAATCTGAGCTATTCCTTCTACTGATGATTGCTCATGGTTATCTTTAAATGTCTGCACAATTCCTTGACAACAGCATACATAATATAACTTTGATTCATTAAGCCTTGGAATATACAAAGTGGGAATTACATAAGCTTTGGAAAAGGGGAATAGTTTAGGCAATTCAGACATAGACACAGAATCTCTTACACTCACTAGGCTTTAATTATATCAAATCCAACTGCCATCAGCTCCCTGGTAATATTTGTTGGGGTAAACTTAACACATTTACTTTTTGGGTGACATTAACTGATAGTGCTTGCATATGACAAGTCTTATATATTTTGAATAATTTGATCTTTTGATAGTCATAGGAAGAGTCTGGTGTTTAAAATTGCTGTATTACTTGGATTGTCTTGATAATGCCACAAAAATTAACAAAATAAAATTTAGTATATGAATTATTTGGGGGTATTTCTTATATCCAGTTGAGTTTTTCTTTTCAATTCATTCATCCATTTTCCTTAATGAAGTTTACCTATGAAAATGAGCAATTTTTTAATTTTTGAATTTTAGTTTCTTTATGTAAATTAAATTGATTTCACAATACAGATTTAGAAGTATAAGGGCTTCTTCCTCTCCCCTTCTTCCTTCCCCACCTCTCTCTTTTCCTTGTAATTACTATAATAGCATGTTTTCCTTTTACTTCCAGTTGCAAGCTTAACACTCCAATAGATAAAGGTATCAAGACATACTAAGTAGATAAAAAAGTATAAATCTTACCATCATTCAGAAGTATAGACACATGCTCAAAACAGTAATTAAATCCCAAAATGTTAACTTTGGTTATAAAGATTATATTCATTGTTGTGCTCTGTGTTATTAGCTGTCACAGATCAGAGACAACATATAATACTTATCTTTTCAGGAGTGACTTATTTTACAAACAATGATTTCCAACTGGATCCACTTATTTGAAAAAAGACTAGATTTCATTTTTCTGTATTGCTGAGTTGTATTCCATCGTGTGTGTGTGTGTGTGTGTATGTATGTATGTATTCACATTTTCTTTATGCATTCATCATTTTATGGGCATCTGGATTGATTCCATATTTTAGCTGTTGTGAATTGTGCTTCTTTATACATGGGGGTACAAGTAAATCTCACATGTTGATTTCTTCTCATTTGGACATATTTCCAAGACTGGGAATGTCTGTCATATGGTAGGTTTATTTTCATATCTCTGAGGAATATCCATAATATCTCCGGAATGCTTGCGTTAGCTTACATTCCCTCTGGCAGGGCATCAGGGTGACTTTTCAAAGTAAAAATAAATCTATCACAAGACTGAGCTAATCCCTTGCTGGAAATATATCCAAAGCAAATAATCATCATTTGTAAGATATAACTGCCCTCCCACATTTATTGCAACTGATATCACAATAATGAAGATAAGGAATCATTCCTGATGCCCATTACTAATTAGTAGCTAAAATGTAGTGTGTGTATATACATATGATGGCACATTTCTCAGTAATAAAAATGAAATCCTGACATTTTCAGCAAATAGATGAGACTGGAAAAATGCTAACTGAATAATGTCTGGATTTATTCTAATAACATTTTTTTTATTCTATGATCAGTTATAATTCCCACATTATAGGATATTAATTTTCCATTCTTTCATTTAAGACAATATATGCATGTTTATAAGATTTACATGTGAATTGGACATATCAGAACAATTAGCAATTGTAAAAAAATCATATTAAAACCAGCGACCAGGAAACTACAAGTCAAAATCACAAATACAAATCCCATCTCATTTAGAATGATTATTTAAAAATTTGTAAATGCTGGTGAGGATGTGAAGAAACAAGTTACACAACCATTATGGAGAGCAGTATGATAGTTCCTTAATGTACCAAAATGTCACTTCATGAATGATCCTGCTATGCTTCCTCTCGGTATATATCTGAAGAAATGAAATAAGCCTATGAAAGATGTACCTGCTTTCTTGATGGGATTGGAGAATGTCAAGTGTAGTTAGTTAGGAGATGGTGGTGTGGCACGGTGGGCTAAACCACCATCTGAAAGGTCAGTGTTCAACATGAGCTACCATTTCAAATTCTGGCTACTTTACTTCTAATACAGCTCCTTGCTGATGTGCCTATGAACCCATAAGATGATGGCTCAAGTGCCTGAATTTTTCAGTAGGCATAATTGCTGCCGTCACAACTCCTAGAAGGTCAAAACTGTGTAGTCCAATCCTAACTTTAAGCTTCCACTAAAAGAGCAAAAATACATGAGAAGGTTTTTCAGAACTTCAGAATTTGAAAGCCTCAAACAGTGGAGAGAGCAGAGTCAATATCAGTTGTTGAGATGCCTCTTGGGATTCAGGGACCAAACCACAGGAAGTGAAAAATTATCACTTAATTGCCTTGACAAATCAGGAATATTCTTCTAGTCCTCTAAACTCTCCAAATAGTGTTTGTTTGTTTTTGTAATAAGCACTTTAGTCTGCATAATTTGCCTTATTTCTGGTGTACAATATTTAGTAGCCTTTATCTGACAACAGATGCCCCAATATTACCAATGTTCTTCAGTTGGCAATATTGCAACTTATTAATAAGACATTAAGCTGCTGTGAAGCCAGAGTATATGTTTTGCTTTCCTCATTAGTTTCCACTGGCGAGCAATTTACATACTAAATTATCATAGAACCCCCTAGTGGGGCAAATTTAAGTTTTTCTTAAAATGACTGAAGAAAATGATTGAAGAATCCCTACACCCCTTTAGAACTCTATGAATTCGTAACATTATGAATCTTGCATAAACAAAAACAAGAAAGAATTTACTTACCTACTTACTAAAGGGGAAGGGGGAAGCAAATATAGGTCAACTATAGAAAACACGTCAGAGACAATAATACTGAAATTGGATTAGTTGTAGAGTGTTAACAGAAGAGAAAATTTATTTAGTTCTTTAATGTCTTGTACAAATCTATAGTCATTCTCATGTTTTTCAAATTTATCTTCCCTGCCTACTAGAAGTATGGAAATTGTGCAGGATTACTGTAATTTTGAAGTTATTACTCTTTTTAACACCATAATTGTTAATCAGTTTTATTAGTTGCAAGTGAGTTCTAAATAAAGGATATTGTTTTACACACCAGCATGTACTATTCTTTTAGTAAGCTGCTTTTATTGGTTTCATATCTTGAGTTAAGCTAGTATCATTCCCTAGGGCCTGAAGTAATGGATCAGTTTGCTTCTACTTCCTCCCTAGGAACCAAATCAGATGACTTTCCCAAGGAGCTCAGCAAGCTCTCCATTAGAAGTATAGAATATGATAACCTTTGTTTTGCACAGTAAATCTCTCTCTAAAGTCCTTAGTTCTTCTTTCCACAGATGGTCGATTGGCAGCTTAACTTGGTCACAATATCTGTTTACATGGCGGGTTGCTTTGTAGTCCCTGACATGTTCACTCCATAACAGGAACTAAGTCTTCTGTGTGCAGAATGCCCTGTAATTGGAGAGTGTGCATTCTAATATGTGAGAACTGAAAACATGAGACAGAGAACTCTAGACACATAAGTACTCTTTTAAATGTTTGTTTCTATTTCCTTGAAGAGAAGAGAGGGTGAGGGTGGAGAGGGAGATTTCTTTATCTATGTGTGTGTGTGTATGTATATATATATGTGTGTGTGTGTATGATGTGTGTGATTTCTCTTCTCTCTCTTAAGATCACCCATTCTCTGGTTTGTTCCTCAAATGGGCACAATAACCAGGACTAGACCAGGTTGTAATGAAGAGTCCAGTTTTCTGTTTGGATCTCTCATGGATATGGCAAGGACCCAGGTATCTGGGAAACAACTTTCTGCCTCCCAGGATGCATTAGCAGAAAGCTGAATTAGAAGTGGAATGCCAGCATCTTGCAAAAGGAATTGAGAGTGTCCAATGGCACATCACAGTGTCTGTCACAAAAAGCCTTGAAATGAGTGCTATCAGCTGGTGAGAAAGCCACAAGAACTACCTTAGAGGCTTGGCGTAAGCTTCACAGGTGATCTAAACAGAAAGGACTGATCTTCCTACAGTGAGACAGAAAATATAGGATTGTATGCCACTTTGTTTCTTTATCCATGTTTGTATTTATCTGTGCAATAATTTTTTATTTACCTCTTATTTGAATGACTACAGTTCAGGTAATCTCTATCTTGTTACTCTAACATATGGATATAGACTTTTATACAAATTCTCAGTTATTTCCTGGTTATGTCTAGTTGCCTACCTATGTAGTATGTATTTCATAAGGGTCTCCTGGATGTGGAATATAGGGCTAAGACTTACAGTGGGCTCATCTTCAGATAAGATGCATATAAACATGTGCTCTCAAACAGGGCAGATCATTCTTTCCCAGGTGCAGAAGTCATACCATTGTTTGCAAGGTAACCTACTAATGAGGGGAACTGTGTATAAGACCACTGCAACCTCTTTTTCAAGTGTCTGATGTAGGGAACTATAAAGGCAATCAGGGAGATCACAGACAGCTGGGACTGCAGAGAATGGGAGAGGTTTTGTGAAAGAGAAAGTGACTTTGATTTATTTTATTTTTCATTTTTCTCAGTCTTCTGGCTATGAACTTTTAAAAAACTTTTCTCCAAGAAATATTTAACTCATAAACACCAGTAATTCATCTGGTTGAATGAGGCACTTATAAGAAACCTCTAAGATATGTCAATTTATTCACATCAAAGAAATAGTCCTGGTTCTAGCATTGTGGAATAGTGAAAGACCCTAAATAAATCTGGCTTTGGCTTGGTTTGGTGCTGGCCATTGTTACTATCTGCTGGAATGGAAGATTCTCTCTCTCTCGGTCTCTCTCTCTGTGTGTCTATGAGTGTGTTTCTCCCTCTGTAAATTTTTCACAATAAATAAATCTAAAAAAAAGTCATTAAAACAAGCAACTGATTTTCTCTTAAACAAAAGGAAATAGTTGTTGGCCTGTATGAATATTCTTACGTATACTCATATCCAATATGAGTAAAGATGCTAGAAATTTAAGAGAAAACATGCAAGCAACATTTTTGGCTTCCCGTGTTTTTCTCCCATCACAGATAATAATGATCCTGATTAAATTCTAGAATTGGTTTCATCGATGCTTGCACAATAATAAAATCTAGAATTCGGAATCAGTGATTCGCCTAAGGAGTATTACATGAGTGCTGAGTTTGAAATGAGACTTGCTATAATTCAGGGTATGAATTACTGTTTAAGTTTTATGTGGCCTCAAGATCTTCAGCTGATCTGTCCAAATCAGAAATTTCCAGGCAAATGCTATCCTCATTGCCAGATTGATGTAACTAAACAGTTATGTAACTAAACATAAGGTATTTTGCCAACTCAGTAAAACCTTTTCATACAACATAGAAAAAAATGAAAGTTTTTTAGATTTATTTATTTATTTATATTGGAAAGGCAGATTTATATAGAGAAGGAGAGACAAAGATCTTCTGCCCACTGGTTCACTCTGCAAGTGGCTGCAGAGCTGATCTGAAGCCAGGAACCAGGAACTATTTCTGGGTCTGCCAAGTGGGTGGGTGCAGGATTCCAAGGCTTTGGACCATAATCCACTGCTTTCCCAGGCCACAAACATGGAGCTGGAAGGGAAGTGAAGCAGCCAGGACACAAAGCAGCACCCATTTGGGATTCTGATGAATGAAAGGCGAGGATTTTAGCCACTGAGCTCTCACGCCAAGCCCAAGAATGAAATGGTTTTAGTATTAAAGAAGCATAAAATCAGAATGTGATGTTGATCAAAGAATTTGCTAAAGTGATTAAAGAAAAAGAACTTGTATCTTTTAATACAGTGGTATTTCAAAAAGTTGTGTTTTTTTGAAAATGGAATTAAAAATGAGGCCATTTTGGTGCAGAGATCTAACCAAAGGCCTAAATTGTAAGATCTGAAGGTATGAAAGTGATAGAAGAAATCACCAGGGAGACACTTCAAGAAATTGATGTAGACCATGATTTCTTAGTTTCTTGAATGAAACTCTCTAAGCCTAAAGCATAGACAGAAAAAGCCTAAGAAAACTTAGAGAAATGGGATATTATTATTAAACTCAAGCTGCTGCACAGAAGAGTAAACAACCAACACATTGAAGAAACCTCCAACAAAGTGACAGATAATACTTGTAATCTACTAATGTGACACTGAATAATAAATAGAATATGTCAGGAACTGAAGGAAAACCTCACCAAAACAAATCAAATTAGTTAATGTGCAAAAGATCTAAATGAAGTTACCAAAAGAAGGAATATAAATGGCCAATAGAAGTCTGAAAAATTTTCAACATTTTCACTATTAGGGAATTGCAAGTTAAAACACAATAAGATATCACCTCACCCCTGTTCAAATGAATATTAGCAAAAAGCTTAGAGAATAATAAATCCATTTGAGTGTGTAGAGATAGGGAGATTCCTTTTTTTTTCTTTTAGGATTTATGTTGATGTATGTGGCAGATTTAGGGAGAGGGGGAAAGATATATCAGTTGGTTCACTCCCCAACTTGTCACATCAGTCAGGGCTGGGCCAAACTTAACACATGAACTAGGAGTTACATCTGGGTCTCCCATGTGGGTGCAGGGACCCAAGTACTTAGGCTGTCTTTTGCTACTTCCCAGACACGTTAGCATAGAGCTGGATTGGAATTGGGACAGCTGGGGAACCAATGGGTGCTCACATGGAATGCTCATGTTACAGGAGTCAACTTGCTGTGCCACAATGCTAGCCCTGAAAGGGGAATATTGTATACTGTTGATAGGAATGTAAATCAGTGCAGCTAGCCACCCTGGAAACAGTATAGTAATGTCTTGAATAACTGAAAACATGCTGTCGTATGATCCAGCAATCCCATTCCTGGGGTGTACAGCCACTCTATGTGAACTCATTGTATCAAAGACATACCTGCTCCACTGTGTCTGTATTGTTTACTCTTCATGCTATTCAAGATATAGAATAAACAGTGTGTTCATTATCAGATGAATGAATTATGTTTTATGCATACATGTGTATATATGTGTGTCTGTGTATAAATAATGGAATACTTTTTAGCCATCCAAAAGAATAAAATCAAATTGATGATGAATGTATCATGTTATTGCAAAACAATGAATTTTATTATAAGATAATAAAACAAAAATATAATCAAAATAGATGAAATGTATATCATGTTATATGAAATAAATCAGACACAGAAAGACACCACATTGTTCCTCATGTGGGGGCTGGAAAAAATCTGCACACAGAATGTTGATTACTAGAGACAGGGAGGTTTGGGAGGGATAAAGAGTTTGTATAAAAAAAGGAGAAGGGAAATTTGAGGGTGGTTTATTAATATATAAATATATACTAATATTCTCCCTCATCATACATTCTCAAAATATTATTGCCACAGGTAATAGTTGTATATCATGTCTATTTTTGATGTGATCCAAGCAACAGGGCTTGAGAAGATGTATCCTGCATTCACAGAAACAACCTATCACTGCCCTTGGTTATATAAATGGAAGGCCAGGAATTCTTGAATTGGGACAATGAAAGTTACAATGCTGAGGAAGGTATGTACTTATTGGTAAATCACTATGTGAATGTGAGATAGGTTCTGGAAGAAGGTATCTGGGCCCTAAGATTCCTAAAAAGAGAGTGTGGAGCAGAGTTCATTAGTGGGCTGAAACATGGCTATCAGCCAACTAAGGAGTACCACAGCCCTGGGAGGGTACGACATTCTATGGTTTATTGATAGTGGAGGAGGAGGTGGTATAGAATGTTGCTGTGGAGGTAGAATATGGTGAGAGTTTACTATCACAGGTTGAGTCTGATACTCAGAAAAATAGAAGGCAAATATGGAGGAATAAGGTTCTGAAGCACCCATCTTTGAGTCATCCATGTTGAAACACTCACTTAAAATGAAAAAGGAATCCCTGACAGAGGTTGAGATGTAATTGTGGAGAATTAATTTTGCTGAAGAAACACAGATGTCTTTGTTTTATGTTTTATGATACACTTCCATAAGCTCAGAGATTTCTCCCCTTTCTATCCCCATTCTTCCTCTACCCTCTGATTTCCTCTATATTATTACAATAGCATAATCCTTCAACAGTCACAAGTCAATTGTTCTGCTATTTAAGTGTATCCTGACATTGTATATATAGACAATGATACAAAGTCCAGCATCCTATAGTCAAGATGTGTTTAACAGTTTCCTTGGGAGTTAATCTTTTATTTGGGAGTAGAAAGGCACACTGCAATGTATCTTTGCTTCTCAATATGCTAGTTTCCATTGTACAGTTCCTGTAGATGAATGTACATGTACTACATGTCTTCCTGCATATCTTTTGATCTTGTATTTTGCATAAAGGTTACCTTTTCGAACATACGCTATTTGTCCTTTTGGGATTGGCTTATTTCATTGGGCACAATGGTCTCTAGTTGGGACCATTTTATTGCAAATGGTAGAATTTCATTCTTTTTGACGGCTATTCCATAGAGCAAAATGTACCACAGTTTCTTTATCCATTCCTCTTTTGACGGGCCATCTGGGTTATTTCCATGTTTTTGCTATTGTATATTGTGCTGCTGTAAATATAGGATTAAAGGTCACTTTCAAGAAATACAGATTTCTTTATGTGTCTAACGCTAGGGTTTATGTGGCATATGCTGCAAAGGTTAGTGTTGTCCAAATGTATTAGGTGGAATATGTATGGCTCATAAGATGTCTCATCACTTCATGATTAGGAGTTTTAATATATGGTAAGGCCTTAGGGAAGGTGAATTTTTTTTAAAAAAAATGTATAAAGTAGATACATTTCATAGGTATTCCAATACAAATTTAGGAATTTAGTGATTTTTTTCCACCCTATTTTCTTTTTTTTTATACCCTATTTTTGAGTTAGGAACAAAGCAACACGACTTTCAGTTTTCATATGCCTATGGGTGCTATGAGCCTTCATGAAAATATTCAACAAGAAATTTGGCGATCAGTATTGTTTAATAGAGTGAAACACTTGCCAGTCACATGATCAAGTGGATGTAGTATATAATATATCTCAAACCCAGTAATTTCTATACTAAAAGAAAACATTACAGCTTAACAGAATTCATGTATATTTTATGCATTGACAGAACTAATCTTGTACTTGGACATACCTTATCTCCTTTTAATGTGAAACAGCATAGGCACAGCAAAGAGCATATTTGTATGGCATTATTAGCATACAGATTTTAATTAATAATTCACATCCATTAGAGAAATTTAAATGGACTGACTTACTAGCCTCTTAATCCAAGGTGTTGATTTGAAATTTTCCTAAAAGGTGTGAGATAGTTTGGGCTGATATTGTGGTATAGTGAATTAAGCTGCTGCTTGTGCCACTTATATTTCATGTCAGTGGCGGTTCTGGTCCTGGCTGGTCCACTTCTGAGCCCACTCCTGCTTATGTGCCTGGCGAAAGAACAGAAGATGGCCCAAGTACTTGATTACAACAAGGTGGTCAGGCAGAGGGAAAGTGAATTTTTGAAGAGCTTCATTATTGAGGTTTCTAAGGTTGTTGTTCTTATGAGTCAAGAAAAATTAGAACTTAACTGTAGAAGAAATCAACCCTATATGGGAGAGGTAGAACACATGTGCAGTAGTACTCTTAGGCAGGGGGTGGGCAGTAGGTTCACCTGTAAAAAAAAATCGACTGCTCTTATTTTCTGAGGTAAAAGTTTTCACATATTATTAAACCTTCAAGTTTAGGCAGGATGTCTTCTTATTAGACATACTATTGATTTGGCTTTTGAAAAGTTTCTGGTGAAACATGACTAATGGTAGAAGAGGATTCACTTCACAAGACATGGTGAGCAGGAAAATTCTAAGGATGATCTAAAGCAAGAAATTTCTTTGAATTATTGTATTTTATCTTAATATATGAATGAGGTTTTATTACAAAATACTTTTATCCCAATTAAAATGATTGCTTTTAATTACTTAGATTCCATGTATTTCTTACTTTCCCTGAAGTCTTTTGAGTAATACTGCAGTCTCAGAAAGATCTGATGGAATATGTGGCAATTTATGAAGCAGCCTACTCCCCTCAGTGTTGGTGTACAAGATTATGATGCACTGCACACAGTAAATCTTCTATAGGGTACAGCGTCATTCAATATGACTGGGGAACCTGGTTTTGTATAGAGTCCTTCACAGTATTTGTTTATAAGAGTATTTATTTATGAATGAAAGTTCAGAGTTAAAATCACCAGAAGATTGCAGAAGTGATTTAATTGCATCACAAAATACCTTCTACATCCAGAATTTTCTCTTTTTGGCTCTTTTAGTATTCTTTGTCTAGTTACAGGGTTTTGACAGAGGAGAGGCCTAAACTAAAGGGCAAATATTCAGTCATTATCAGTCAAAGGTGAATAGAAAGCATATTAGAAATGATTTTAATTGTTTATGGAAAGGAAAATGATGGGTTTACAAAAATTTCATTTATGTCCAACTTTGGGGAACCTGTCTGTACTATAAAGTTAAGGGTATCCTCTCTCTGATAGTTTCATTCAGTACTGTCCAGAATAAGTACTTTTATTCTCATTTACAGAGAAATCTTGCAAATAATATGATGCAGTATCCTGCCAAATATGACAAATGTATGATTAGAAGTAATTTTAGATTATAGTAAATTGCATCCATTAAGCAGTTTATCCATCTCTTGACTAAAATGCCAAGACAAAGTCAAAGCTAACCTTTGCCAAACAAAAAGACAAATTCAGCAAGGGTGCTGTGTCAGGTTGAAGATGTGACAGGGAAAAGAAAAATAAATTAAGAGACATAAAATATTTCAGATACTAAAATTGCTATGTGTAACCAGAATAAAATATTTTCACAATAATATCCAATAATTGATGCTAGGGATTTAGAAAGACTCTGAAATAACTACATGGAACATTATATCAGAGAGTGAACAGCTGATGCAGGAACAAAAATAATGAGATGGTCTCCACTTTTGATATTGGAAATGATTATGAAGCTTACGTCTGATTGGAAAAAGGAACCAATGACACAGACTTAGAGAAGAGTACTCTATCTTTATTATTGATGAGTTCCTGAAAAGTTGCATATGAATGGTTTTCTTAACCTGACCAATATTTATCAATTATTTTATGTTTGAGTGTGTCATTGCTGAGCAATGACTGCTGACATTAACTTTTTTTTTGCTTTCTTTGGCTGTCTGCCAAATAACCAATGCTGCTTCCAAATACAAGGGGAGCCTGTCGTTTAGTGTGCACATTTCTTCTTGCATAAGACTCATACTTGAAATACGTTCAAATCCTCTCTGTATTCACATGGGTGCAGCTTCTGTGGCTGAAATTGGAGTTCATGAACCTAACGCCTTGCATTCTTAACTCTCAATCTTCTGACCATCCCCATTACATCCTTCTATTATGGTCACTTAGAAATTGCAATGGACCACATTTTGCTTCCAATCCAGCTTCCTAGTAATGCATTCCAGGAGAGAGCAGATGATAGTTCAGGTACTTGGTTCCCTGCCATCCATGTGGACAATCTCTAAATTTGAGGCTGTTAACTTTGACCTGCCCTAGTCTTGGTTGCTGCAGGCAAATGGAAAGTGATAGTGCAGTTCCTCTAATTTTCTTCTGATATCCTTCCATGGTCAAAATCAGCATAAATTTTATCTGTTTGGCCATTTGGCATCTCCCCTTTTACCAGTATTTTCTGCAAGAAGTCAAAATGGGAATGAAATTTATTCTGTAAATTTTATAATTATAAAACACCAAATTATCTAGTATTTATTGAATGTTCTAAGTATAATGCAAGAAATGCAGATTGTATATCATCTTCATTGTGGCTGATAGCTATATTATTGCCAGGAGAAGTACTGGTCTTGGGATAAAACTGATGCCGATGTTGGCAGGATAGAAAGATGTAAGGAAACTAAATCCTTGTAGACATTACAGAGTAGCTTAATCAACTGATATTTAGATGTTCCAAGTTCATTGTTTTTGCAATAAAAAATCTTAGATATATGTTCATAATTCACTGAGGAATGATCAATTTTTATGTATAGTCAAGTACTAAATGTATTAAGGATGAATATTGTACTTGATTAATTTTTTAAGTTTGTTCTCTATGCTGGCAGCCTCAGCATTGACTTGGAATAGGTACAAAGGTAAATTATTTTAACTCATCCCAGATTTAATGAATGAGAAACCTTGATGGAGCTTTGTGATTTTTGTTTTAAGAAGGCTAGCAGGAAATTCTTAACATATGCTAAATATTGAAAATACTTCTATAGAAGTTCAGGAAATGAGGGATCATTGTTTCTTGAAGAGTGGTGGGAGACTTCCTAGAGAAAATAGGACAAATTGAATACCAGCAAGATGTAGTTTTTTTTTTTTTAAGATTTTATTTATTTTATTACAAAATCAGATATACAGAGAGGAGGAGAGACAGAGAGGAAGATCTTCCATCTGATGTTTCACTCCCCAAGTGAGCCGCAACGGCCAGTGCTGAGTTGATCCGAAGCTGGGAACCAGGACTCTCCTCCGGGTCTCCCACGCGGGTGCAGGGTCCCAAAGCATTGGGCCGTCCTCAACTGCTTTCCCAGGCCACAAGCAGGGAGCTGGATGGGAAGTGGAGCTGCCGGGATTAGAACCAGTGCCCATATGGGATCCCGGGGCATTCAAGGCGAGGACTTCACCTGCTAGGCCACGCTGCCAGGCCCAAGATGTAGTTTTAAAAAGGAGACTCATGAACCCGGATATATGAATTAAGAGACGTAAAAAGAGAAGAATGAATACAGTATTTGTGGGGCATTATTTGGCTAATCAGGATCGTAAAGGTATAAATTTGTATAGGCAGTGGGGAAGAAGAGAATGGTGACAGATTCAGTTTATATTTTGTGCTACTAGTCTTATCACACCCTAACTCATTGAGAAACCAAAAAATAAGCAGCATTGGTATTCATTGTAGACAACTATTTTATTCATTCAAAAGTCAGAGAGATGGAGAGAGAGAGGTGGAGAGAGAGAGAGAGAACATGAACAATCAACCTTCTATCCACCAGTTCATATCCCAAATGGTCCCAATGGCCTGGGTTGGGCCATGCTGAAGCAAGGAGCCAAGAGCTGTTCCGAGTCTCCCATGTGCATGGCAGGGGCTCAAGTACTTGGTCTATTTTCTGCTTCTTTCCCAGGCACATTAGCAGGAAGCTAGATGGGAAGTGGTGCAGCAGGGACATGAATGATGTTGGTGTTGCAGGTGGCAGCTTTACCTACTGTGCCAGCCCCTATAAACAATGAATTTTGAAGTCTCTCTGGACTATAGCTATTAAAATATTAAGATCATGACGTCTTGGAAAGGGAGTAGTATGGTCGCACTTGCATTGGTACAAGTAGGGAATGAGACCTCCTTCCTAAACTTCAATAATTTCAAGAGTTACTTTTATCTTCTTGTCAAAATTTAACAAGGTGGCACCAGCAGTGACATTTCAATAAGAGCTGTATTAGATATTAGGCAGAATTCTTTGTGTTTTTCCCTTCTTACATTCTGCATTCATGTGAGATGTTTTCTCCCAAAATATTGACGTCGCGTCCAAGATTGTATTTCACCCACTCACACTGCCTGTTTGGTACTTAGATGGAACTGTTTATATTGAACCCTTTCCCCTAAAGTGCTGTAAGCTGTACAAAGTGATGTACTCTGGAATTATGGGAGAGCAACTGAATTTGACTCAGAGAAAGTGCTGGAAAAATGAGAGTCAAGCACTTAAAAGCCAAAATACTAAGAGCTACAAATATTAAATGCTTAAACTGAAAGTCTATCTTCTGAATTTTTCTATGTCTAAGTTTGTGGTGGTAGTGGTTGCGGCTGAGTGTAATTATGTGATGATGAGGATGAGGGAGAGAAAGAGAATTTTAATCTCAAAATGCAAAAAAAAAATTCTTTGTTGATGACCAGCTTTTTGTTAAGCAGTGCCAGGATAGTGAATAAGCATTCTAAAATATAGACACTACTCAGTCATTATTTAATTAACCTTGATAATGGTGCTTAATTTTAGAGAGAATTTAATTTGATAGTCTTGGTATTGAATGACCTTGGAACAGGGATACATTTGTCTTTATGTGTATGTGTGTGTTTAAAATGCAAATAGTGAAAGTGACTTTGGGATTCAGCCAAAAAATCCTTAGCACCAAGCTAAGGTTCCTTTAAATTTGCTTGCTTTTCAGGTCAGATTGAAGGATGCCTGAGACAAGCAATAAAATCTTCCCCTCTACCACTTTGGGAGGAGAAATCAGCCAATGAATCACCTCTTGTTTGTTTAGATGGACTGACCTATCATTTGATTTGCTTTGAGGGTCTAAAGTTTAATTCTTTCCCTTTCTTTGATGTACGCATAAGGGGATGACTGTAGGAAGAAAATGCTCAAATTGTAGGCTTGAGAATTCATTTTTGACCTTAGACTTTGTTTGAAGGGATAATCTGGAGGGTGATGGCTTGCTCCCTGGTGGCCCAGTTTCTGCAGTCAATTGGTTTCCAGCTGTACAAGGGAACTGAAGATTTGGATTTCCAAAAGGTGGTGTGATTGGGTAACCTTATTATAGACCTAATAATGGTTGCCTGTTTTTCTAGACTCTATGAACGTTTTCTGGTAGCTTTGAGCTGTGAAATTTTGGCCGTTTGATAGATGGATTTGAATGTTGCTTCCCTATTGTCATTGTTTCAATATCTTCTATGCTTCTTATATATTATTTTAAATGCCCAATTCTGAATTAATATTCAATCATGAAATACATTTCTGGACCTGCATATGAGCTATTTGAAGTTAAAGAATGATATATAGGTGACATATTTTGTGGTATATTTTGTGGAGTACTTAAAGTGAGATAATACCTGATTGCTACCATCATACTTGTGAGAAGGATGGCAGGTATTATTGCATATATAATAAGTACTTCATATACAAGGATATGAATAAATATATAAAATGTCAAACTTCCAGATTACAGGGATGTACATTGTAGCACATTAGGTGAAGTTATGGTTTGAAATGACTTCATCCCATATCAGAATGCCAGATTCAAGTTCTGGCTACTTTGCTTCCTATCTGAATTCCTCCTAATGCACACATTGTGAGGCAACAGATGGTACACTCATGTACTCAGAGACCTGAGATACACTTTGGAGACCTGAATGGAAATCCTGGCTTGTTACTTTGGCCTGTTACAGACCTAGCTGTTATGTTCATTTCGGGAGTGAACTAGAAAGTGGAAGTCCTCTCTATTTATGTGTTTCTCTCAGCCGTTCTGTCTTTCAAATAAATAAATAACAAACATTATGAACATCAAACTTATGTCTACATACAACTGGTTTGTTGACTCTTACTATTTTAATTTATAAAACTTATTGGTTATTAGAATTTCTTTATTGATGAGTATGAGTTTCCCTAGAGTAATAGTCCATAGACTTAGATCACAACCCTGCACCTGAACTTCATAATAATGTGTCTTTTGGTAAAACTTAAACATCTCAATCTTAGTTGATCAGTTGTAACACTTGATTTTCCTCACTCATAAGGTTATCTCATGAGTACCTAGTAATTCTAGTTTGAGTCTAAGCTGGTGTTACTCTACCACTTGGATATGTCTGGGCTGATATAGAGATCTAGGGGGCATATTTGTCAGGAGTAGCTTGTTACAAGGCAACACAGAGCCTCCTAGGAAAGAATTAAGAAAATAAAAAGGACACAGGCATGCGTATTTACCATATGAGTAGAGCTAGGAAGCCATGGTAAAAGAAACAGCAAACTCTTTATTATAAAATTACTAAGAGCTCAAAAGCACAGAACAGGTAGAGCATTTGGCCAAAATGGCAGGCCAAAACAGTCTGTATTGGAGCTTTAGAGAAAAATAGAAGATGGAGATCAGCTTTTGCAGGGATAAGCAGAGAGTTATAGCAAGAGAGCAAATGATAGAAATCGAGGACAGGGATTCTGGAATTTAATAACTATTAGGAGAGAGGTAGGGTCCATTACATTTTGTTAGATTAGGAGTTTTGTCTATTGGGGTATACTAGTTTATTTTTCTCTTTGATTGGTGAGTAACAATCCAGAGCTTTGTTCAAAGTTGGGTCAAAGGAAGCTGATGGATGTGTAAAAGTTGCTAAGGGAATTGGGCTTTTGTTACTCCATTCTTTCCCCAGAGTTTGTGTTCAGTGCATAAAGGCAGGATGGTGACTTACAAATCAGGATTTGACAAACTCTATGGTTGTGGAGCAGAAAGTGAAGCTGAAGGAATTACACCGTATGAACAGACTTCAAAAAATTTTTGGAAAAATAGGTTCAAAAGATGTTTATTTTGTGATTTTCTTAAATTATGCATCTTTTTTCATAATGCACATTTTCCAGAAACATTTGGACTATCTCTCATTTTCAAGGATTTCAAAAAAAATTTTACACCAAAATGAATTTACCTTTTATTCGGACTTTCTACAAAATTTCTGAAGTGTCTTTAGGCTTTCCTGTGCACAGTGCTCTTTCTGGAATCAAAAATGTGACCAAAGTGCTCACAAACATGATCAGTATGTGGAGAATTTAGGGTCCTGATGGAGATAACTCTGTCTTTTGTCTTTGAATCAGAATGTTTTATAAGAAAGTGGTAAAGTGAGGTCTGCTGATTTTACCTTTTTGTTCACTTTAGTGTGATGAGCCTTGAACTTGAATTACTTAGCTAGGACTCTCATGTATGGTATATACACATGAACAGGAGCTTTTCTATGAGAAAAATATCAGATGTAGATCTTAGGATAACATTATGAGCTTGGAACAGTTCCTGCTAGATAGAGTAGGATGCGTGTGAGGAAGTAGGTAAGTGGTTAATTATACAGAACTTTACAGAAACGTTGGATGTACATCCCTGTCTGCTCAGGAAAAGTTCAATATGCACCTGTCATTCTTGCATAATTATTAAGAGCATCATCTCTGAACTTCCAGAAGTCTCCTGGTTTGGATAATAAATTATCTGGCAAGGAACTTGATGAGGTTGCTCTGTCCTTTTGATTTCCTAATGCTGGTCAACTTGCTGTAACTATACCTGTTTTAACTTGAGACATCTGAAAATCTCGATTTCCCTTTGTTTTGGGTTTCTCCTTTTCCATCTGTTCCCTTACCCATTTTTTTCTTTCCAATTGTGTGCTCTTAATTAAAAAAAAGAACTTCTTAATGTCTTTGCCTGTTTTTATTTTGGCTAGGGAGATTGTCCAGCCTGATAAAAGTTTTGTGCTATGCTGCAATGACTCTAATGTTTGATTCATTTTTATGTCCTTTTGACATATTAAAATTTAATGACCAAATGCAAAAACAAGAGGAATCACCTGTCTGTTGTAATGGAGAGTCAGCCTCTCACATCAGTTATGTAGTATCTCTAGAACCAAGGTGTCATAGCCCTTTCAGTTGATATAACAAAATGCTGTAACCTAAGTAGTTTATAAGTAGGAACAACTTACTTCTTATAGTTCTGGAATCTGGGAAGTATAAAAATATGCTGAAAGGTTCCATCTGGGAAGGGCCTGTTTTCTGGTTCATTTTTGTTGTCTTCTAACTTGTTTGCTCTTGTGGAAAAGGCAATCCAGCTATCTGGGACCCCTTTTATAAGGACACTGATTCCATTGATGAAGGCTCTGCACTCATGTCCTAATCACTTCCTAGAGGTTTAACCTCCTAATATCATTGCATTAGTGATTAGAATTCCATATATGTTTTTGAAGTACAAATATGTTCAGACCCTAGCATGATGCTTTGTAAAATTTAGTAATGCCCAGTTCTAACATTGTTAGGAATGTTATTCAATTGTTAGCTACTGTGAAGAGCTGCAGCCATTTGTCCCCAAAGCAAAGTTTACCGTTGTCCCTGAAGGAAATATAAGGAAATTGGAATGGGAAGCAAAAGTTCTTTGTAGGAAAATCTAATAATCCTATCTTAACTTCCTCTAATAGAGCCCTGTTTATGTAATATTGGGCTTTGACCCACTCATAACCTTCCAGGGTAGGATGATAAAACCAATATCCTTATGAAATCTATATGTTTTCCATTCATCTTCTCAGATTTTATATCTATGGTATAAAGTCAGTTAAACACTTCAGATTTTATAACTATGGTATAAAGTCAGTTAACACAAGAGCAATTTTATTATGTTTATCAAAACACTGATCTCAGCCATGGATAGTGGACTTCACTTACATATCATGTGTGAAAAACAGAATCAGACACAAATCACAGAGAAATGCAGTTAATATTTTATGAGTTTATAAATCCAGACCTGTGACCAACATTGGGACCTCTAGTGGAAACCTCCAGCCTTATAAATAAGCAGCTTCAAGGATTGATTTTACTACACAGAATTGGATCTGGCAGCTAAAATACATCCACATGCAAATCCAAACTATGGAGAATAACTAAGCACATTACTGCATGGATATTTGTGCTGTGGTTAAACTGGTTAAACAAACTCATGAGGGGCTTTTTGATTGTCACTTTCTGGCTGTACATGTGATGTGTAATATTCACTACAGTAAACTCTGTTCAATCCTGAGTGTGTAAATATGAGATATTCATCCCTGTAAAGTTGGTGATTGACAGTATCTTGCATGCTAGTGTAAACTTGTGCCCTTATTCTATAGATTAGAAAAATTGATGCTAAACATTGTTAAATAAATTACACAGGTTGATAAAGCTGCAGTGTCATATATTGGACTAATTGACTATTGATTAATTCTCCTCACATATAATTGTGCCATCTATAACAAAGACCCAGTAAAAAGAATTCATGTTTGTTCTGGCATTCTGATAGATTGCACAGATGGTGAAATATATACCCAACAAGTTACAAGGGCCGTTGCAGCAGGAAGCCCCCATGTAATACATTTCAGGTGCACTAGAAAAATAGTTGGTTAGAATTGCAACTTCTGCAAATTATGCATCATTACCAGGGGGAAATTTCAGACTCCTGTTTCCTGTCTAATGGACTATTTGTGCAACTACAGTAATTTCTGGAAGCTAATCTTACATGCAAACAGTTGATGACAACTTTTGTGAGATTATTCTAAAGGACTAGGGACTCTGAATTCCCATGAACACTAAAACAGGTTAGATATTTTGAAAGCATGTTTATACCAGAGCTATATTAGAGATTGTTTTAAAAAATTGTCTGAAAATGAGAAGAGACATGTACATACACACACAGTGAGGGAACGCGGGAGGAGAGAGGGAATGAGGGATGGAGAGCGAAAGAGAAAGAGAATGAATGAATGAATGTTTTTCCATCCACTTGTTCACTTCCTAGAAGGCCACAATGCCAAGGCCAGGGACAGGTGGAATCCTGGAGCCAGGAGATTTATTCAGGTCTCCTATGGATCACCTTCTTTTGCTTTCCACAGGCCATTAGCAGGGAGCTGGATAGCAATGTGGAGCAGCTAAGACTGAAATTGGCACCCCACAGGTGATGGCTTTACTTGCTGATGTCACAATGGTGGCCCTTCCAGTAGAGATTTTTTTGAATTGTTTATATTTGAATATTTAAAGATTCTTAGGAAGTTGTAAAATTTTTATGTCACTACTGATGTTATTCACCAGTGCTTTAACATGTTGATTTCTGTGTTTTAATTTTAGTGAAATACTTGATTTCTTTGTGGCTCTTGTGGTGTTTATTTCTTCATTTCCTTTTAGTGACCTCATCATTGATGTATTAAAAAGCTACCATTATTTTTTGTCTACTTTGTAACCTGCAACACTGCTGAATTGGTTTATCAGTTCTAACAGCTTTCTGGTGGAGTGTTTAGGTTTTTCCATATACAACATTATGTCACCTGCAAATATGTAATTTTTGATTTCTTCTTTTTCAATTTTGATGCCCTCATTTCTTCTCCGTTACTAATTGCTCTTGCTGATTCTTTCAGTGCCATCTTGGATAAATGTTTTGAAACTGGTGATTCATGTCATGTTGTAGGCCTGAGAGGAAATGCTTTCAGCTTTCCTCATTCAGTATGGTATTGATTGTTGGTTTGTCATATATTGCCTTTAAAATTTAGTGGTATGATCTTTATAACTAATTTGCGGAGAAATTTTTTTAGTCATGGAAGGGTATTGAATTCTATGAAATATTTGCTTTTGCTCTTGTCTTGATGTAAAGTATGGCCTTTATTGATTTACGTCTCTTGGATAAATCTCATTCGATTGCAAAATATGACCTTGTTTATGTGGTTTTTTGTTTAGTTTCCTAGGATTTTGTTGATACTCTTCATATATTTTCATCAAAGATCTAGGTCCAAAGTTTTCTTTTCATGATTTTTTTTTTGGTTTGGTTGGTTTTGGTATCAGAATCATGCTGACTTCATGTAAATATTTTGTCTGATTTCTATCCTCTGCAATAATTTGGAAATGTTTGAAGAATGTTAGTTCTATGTTTTATAGAATACTGTAGTAAAGCCATCAAGTCCTGTACTCTTACTTGATGAAATACTTTGATCTCTTCTTCAATCTCATTTATGGCTTTGAGTTTGTTTAGATTGTCTGTATATTCTTGATTTAATCTTAGTATGTTATATATATTCATGAATTTATTCATTTCTTCAAGGTTTTCTGGTTTATTAGCATGTATTTTGCATCATAGTTTCTTATGATCCTTAGCATCTCAGTGGTTTCAGTTGTAATTTTTTCTCTTTCCTATGTAATTTTGAGTTTTTCTTTTTTTGTTACTTAGATATTTATCTTCTCTAATAGCTTTTTGTTGTTCTTTTGTATTATTTGTTTCAATTTCATTTATTTTTAGTCTTATGTCCTGCTAATTTTGCATTTGTAGTTGTTTTTTAAGTATTTGATCATCACTGGATCTTATGCGACATGTCTTCTTGATACCAGCACTGAATGCTATACATTCCCCTTTGATATGGTTGCTGCTGTGCTTTACATGTTTTTATGTTTTTGATTTTTATGTATTTCAAGAAAGGTTTTGATTTTCCTTAAAATTTATCCAGTGACTCCTTGATTATTCAGTAGAATAGTTTAATTTTGATTCATGAATGTTCTGTTGTTCTTGAAGTCTGTTTCTACTTTTACTCCTTTATGGTACGAGAAGACACAAGGTATGATTTTAATATTTTTTTGATTTCCTAAGGTTGTATTTTTGGTCCAAGATATAGTCTGTCATAGAAAATGTCCCATTTGCTGATGAGAAGAATGTATATTCTGTAACTATTGGGTGAAACATTCTTTAAATGATTTTAGATTCACTTGCTATATAGTATGCGTCAATTCCAGTATATCTTTATTGATCTTCTGTCCATTGATGACAGTGGTGTCCTGACCTGACCCATTATTACTGTATTGGAGTCTAGTGCTCTCTTTATGTCTATTAGCATTTGGTGTATACATCTGGGTGTTCTTGTGTTGAGCGCATAATATATTTATGATCGTTATATCTTCTTACTGACTGAAGCTTTTTAGGAATGTATAATGTCCTTTGTCTTTCATAGCTTTTGGTTTAAAGTATGCTTTATTTGGTATAAAGATAGATAATCTTGCTCAATTTGCCTCATATATAATTCCATTTTCTAGACTTTCACTTTATATCCTTGTTTGTGAAGTGATTTTGTTTTTTGCGGATAGCACATAGTAGTGAGGATTTTTGTTTATAAACCAATTCAGCCAATTTGTATAATTTAATGCATTTATATTAGTACTGATAGATAAGGACTAGCACCTGCCATTTTGCTGATTGGTTTCTGATTATACCTGTGTTGTAAGTGAATTTGTAGGCATGCTATGTTCATATGATATATAGTTCTAATGTAGGACTTTGTTCAGGCTTGTAAGGCTGTTCTTCTGGTGATGGTGAGCTCTTTCAATGTTTATATATCTGGAAAAATACCTTATTTATCCTTCACTTCTAAAGTGTAGCTTCACTGGATGTATTATTCTTGGTTGGATGCTTTTTTATTCTTTTAAGAAACATGTAAATAATAATAACAATAAAAAGTACAAAAAATATTTTGAGTCTATCATTCTACTCCATTCTGTCCTCTAGGGTTTCTATTGAGACATCTTCTGTTATTCTAATTGAATTTTCTTTATAGGTAACTTGACACTTCTATGTTACTATCTTTAGGATTCTTTCATTGTCCAACACTGTTGACAATTTGACAAAAATACAGTGTCCAGAAAATATTCTTTGTTTGCCTGGGGTTCTTTGAGCTTCTTGTATCTGGATGTTCATGTCTCTTTCAAAACCTGTGGAATTTTCAACTGCTGTTTCAATTAGCAAGGTTTAAGTGTCTTTTTCCTTAAATATCTGTAATACAATCTTTGGTTACTTATTGGCATCACATATTTTGTGTAGATTTTTCATTCTTTTGAATTGTGTTCTCTTTCTTTTTGTTTGAATTGATTTTTCAAAGGTCCTGACCTCACAATGTCAAAAATGTTTTCTTCTACTTGATTTATTTTGCTGTTAAAGTTCTCTAGTATATTTGTTATTTCACTGGTTGTTGATTTTCTCTTCAAAATTTCTATTTGGTGCTTCATAGTGATTTCTATCTCTTCATTAATATTTTCATTCATGTCACTGATTGATTTCCCCATTTCTTTTTCAAAGATTTATTTATTTTTATTTGAAAGGTAGATTTACAGAGAAAAGGAGAGACAGGGATCTTCCATCCTCTGGTTCACTCTTGAAATGGCCACAGTAGTTAGGATTGAGCCAGGCCAAAGGCCAGAATCAAAAGGTAGGAGCCAAGAGCTTCAACTGGATCTCCCACATGAGTCTGGTGCTGCAGGTGGAGGATTAGCTCATTATGCCACCACCCTGACTCCTATTTCCTCATTTTTAACCTATCTGTATTCTCTTATATCTCCTTAAGTTTCTTTGCAATCTTTATTTTGTATTCTATTTCTAGCATTTTATAGATTTCCTCTGGTTTAGAAAGTTTATGGTTTAAATGGAATGTAGATTATCATTGTTATATTATTTTTATATTGATTTTGATTCCATGTGAGCCAAGACATGTAGCTCATGAGTGATTTCTTTCTGCTATAATCAATGTCACTTGTGTATATAAGTGACAAAGTAACATAGCCTGCATGAGTATCTAGAAACAGCTGTGTGGCTTTGAGATGAATATGGGTTTTCTAGCTTGTTTACCTTCAGTCTACTGAGAGTTTTGCAACCATTACCTGTTCATGTTGACAGGGCCGTGTTCTTGGAACTGAAGGTGGCAAAATTGACTTTCTCCTTTGCAGGCAAGTTGTAGTGATGCTGGGACTTGTACTAATTACTGTGGCTCTGAGTGTGTGATGTAGATGCATCCTTGTTCAGATCCTGCTAGAACAGTGCACCAGTTGTTGCAGCTTATAAAACCAATAGTCCTAGTCTCAGGACTGGGGAGTGTGAACTGAACCCTGCTGCTCTCCTACAGGGTGACTCTCAGTTTTACAAGAGATTTTGCTCTGGCAGATAAAGAGTCCAAGGAGGTGGAGTGCAGGTAAATTTTTCCCTAGGTCCACTGGGTATATTCCAATGGAATTGAGGTAATGAGACTATTATAGTTCTGGGGTTGTACAGGAGTCATTCATTTCCCAAATTTCCTTGGGTGGGAGTTGATTTTTTATGAGTTGCTACTAGAACAATCCCCTAGAAGTTAAGGGGGCTATCATGTAGGATGAGTGAGTGCATCTTCGGGGCTTGTGCCTCTGAGGTCCCACAATTTCATGATGTCATGGATTTGTTATGTTTCCTGAGGTTTTCTCTGATTTTGGCTCTGTATCTCATTAACAGTGTTGCAGAGATCTGATGCACTACTTTTAAGAATCTTGTACTCCGTGGAGTTTGGGGTGTAGAGAGGGACAATGTGACTTCCTTCCCAGAGTCAAGTCACTACCCCAGTCCCCAGTGAGTTCCCCAGACTTGAGTAAAAGTCATTGGGTGACTGTGGAACTACCAGCTAAATTGCAGATTGTGGGGTATGGGGCAATTTCTTCTTAGCTTGAAATTGTTAAAGTTAGATGCTTTGTAACCAAGGGTCCATTGGGACATAAAAATGATATATTATCTCCTAATCTATTTCACATAAATATATCTATCTGTAGTACTAGTAAATATTAACTATTGAAACTATGTAACAAATAGTGGTAGCAGTGGGTTGAACTTCACAAATCATCTGGTGTTGTATACTTATTTTACAAATTAGAAAACTAAGCATTAAAATGGAGGAGTCAGGGAACTTTTGGCTTAGTAGTTAGTATGATTGCCTTGCATCAAATTACCTAGACTTGAGTCTTGAGTCTCCCAATTTCAACTTCCTGCTAGTGCAAACTGTGGGGGCCAGCAGCTGATGATGACTCAACGAGGTGTGGTTCCTGTCACTCCTGTGCAAGACCCAGATTGATTTCCCAGTTCCTGGGTTTGGTCTTCCCAGCCTGGACATTGTAGACATTTGGAGAGTAAATCAGCTGACGGGAGTTCTTTCTATCACAAAATAAAATGAAATGAATAATAATAAAATAAAACAGAATAAAAATTAAGGTTGACTAATGAGTTTCTGTTTCTGGAGATATTGTAGCACACATATAAGTGAGGGACAGCTCTGTGACCTGGACAGATTTTCCCAAGGACATGTGAATTTTTGAACTTTATTTCTTGGAATAGAGTGTTTTCTATATTTACACCAACTTGAATTTCAGAAAATTGAACATTTAAAAGTCACAGAGGAAATTAACAGATGTTATAATAAAAAAGCAAAAGGATTTGTTGCCAGAGATAATAAATTTTGGCATATTTGAGAAAAATATTACATATGCTCATTCATGTGTATAAACTTTTGGTTGAAGTACTTTGTCAATATAAATATGTTTTGTAGTATAAACTGATCCGAGTGTTATATTGTTTACTTTTTGTCAGAACTCCAGTACCTTCCCCTCTTCTGCACTTTGTTTCATTCTTACTCTTTTGTTACACTCTTTTTCTGTTTGTACAAGTCAGCAAAGAGGGGGTGGAACATGGTCAAAGCCGTGAAGATGTTAATTCTACTTTTTCTTCTCAAACCTTCCTTCTGGCCCTAGTGACAATTACCTTTTACATTCACTATAGCAATAGTATTAAGATGAAACCATCTGCTTCAAAAGAATGTAAAAGTGAATGGTATTTTAAAATCTGGGAGGCCGGCCAAAAAGGGTTATAAGAGCAAAGTGAGAAATTAACACAGCTACTCTTAAGGCTGCATAGGTGCAAACTGTTGCTCTTTAGAAGCAATCAGTAAACTGAAATCATGTCCTGAAAAAATAGTGTATTAGATATTTTCAGTCAAACTGATTTATTTCACTCAGGTGTTAACACAACTAATTATTTTAGCCATCATCACTATATTGTAAAAATGAATACTAGACTATTTTTTTTGCCATCTATAACATTGTCCAACCGCTTATCTCTCCCTACTTGTTCTCTGCAACCTTATAACTTCTGTTAAATTTTCAACCTCTGAACTTAAGGAGGTAAGTATGCAGAAAAGGCATCTTTCCTCCTATCCTTATCATACCACTATTCACAATAGCTGTAAAATCTTTCTAAATGGCTATCAGTTGACGATTCAATAAAGATGTGAGATATGTACAATGGAATACTATTCAGCCTTAAAAAGCATGAAAATTTATCTTGCACAACAATGTGATGTTATGTTAAATGAAATAAATCAGACACTGAAAGATGAATGCTGCATGAGCTCATGTCGATTCTATGATTTAATCTCATGGAAGTTCAGATGACTGTAAGTTTGATTTTGTCTCTGCTATTTAATACCTATGTGATCCTAGAAAATCTCTCTAAGGCACAATTTCCTTATTTGCACAATGCAGGAAATAATAATAACTAACAGAAATTTGTATATTGATAAAAAATTATCAAATGTAAAATTTTGCAGAATTTTTAACTTACTGATTTCTTTTTTTATTCTGGAAATCATTTGACATGAGCCAAATTGAAAGTAATAAAGATTTTAGGATACAGCAAAAATACATCTGAATATTTTAAGAACTAGTAAGTAGCTATATACTGTGGTGATTTTTAGCTCAATATGAGAAGAGATTTTCTAGTATCAAATAAAAGGGAATGACTTATGAATTGTAGAAAACTTTGTCATTGTAGTTTTAGCTTCAGAGTATCTGCCTGTCTGAGTTGCAGAACAAGGGATTTCTGTATTGAAGAGGATGTAACACTAGGTGACTTCAGAAGGCTGAGCTCTTATGAATCCTCTTTTCCTTTCCTTTCATTCTATAAGAATATATTATTTATTTTTTTTTACTGTTCTATGTCTATATCTTCTGATAACAGCAGAATAGCCCCAGGAAAGGATTTGTGAGCCAGGCATAATAATTCAATCACAGCATCACATCCTCATGGACTCAACAGTTAGGTGACTTAAGGATAGACATGTTACCCAACCAGCATAAAGGAACTAAAGTCTCAATTGTTGGTCTTCATTGGTTACTTAACAGAAAAGCATTTTGGAAGGGAAGCTGGTGATATGGTGAAAGCTTGCAATTACCAGTAGTCATATTGCCAGTCAAAGGAAAACTCTACCTATGGATGGAATGAACAAGAAGGTAAGTTATCAGAGATGGAGATTGTGAGGTCAAGCCCTTTCTAAACTAAACTCATAGATCTTATCATATATGAATTAAAATCTAAACTGTCATTTGCATCAACTATTGAACTATTCCTTTAAGTCAAAATATTATTGATCACTTGTATCTTAGAGAGTCACAACTAACACAACTTAGATATTTTAGGGAGTTGCAACTGACATCTACCCTTTTTTTGTCCCAAACACACTTCTCTCTCTTAGAAATCAGCAGAATGAAACAAGGATGTGGTTACATTTGTAGAGTTAGCCTTAGTACTGTTTTGAATGTGAAGGGTAGACATTCTTGTCTTCTAAGTACATGGAAGATGAGACACTGAGAATGTTCTCATTTTGTGGATAGGAGAGGAGTATATCCTTTTGTTATTTATTTGCTTACTTTCTGCTTGTGAAACTTAAATGGAGGCAGGGATCTCTCTGTCAACCTGTAACCTGGAAAATTAAAGAAAAGCTCCAGAATCAGATGGGGGCAAGATGTTATTTCATGAGGACAAGTTTAAACTGATGGAGAATAATTAGCCAGGATGATGCATAGAGGATAGATTTCAGGTAATAGAAGAGGAAAGGCCAATGACAGAGTGGCACCTGGAGACATGGATATGAGTAAGCAGCAGAGACAGCAGAGCAGTATTGCAGTGACCAGATATCCCAGCGGTAGACAGCTGTCAGCAACTGATCAGAGTTCTACTAATGACCAGGTGGGAAGAAGAGTTCACCAGAAGATCAGGAAGTGAACCAAGGCAAAGTACTGCCTGTCCTGCTGTTTTGTTTGATCTTACAATGAGTAGAGACAGACCTACAGACCCTATGTAGTGGTGTAACAGCAGGGTGAATTTCATGGCTCAAATCTCATCAGTGCCACTTTGGGCACCTTTGTGTATTGTGCCAAAGCCTGCAGTGATCTGCACATGCATCAAGCACCATTTTGTGTACCATGGCAAAGTCTGAGGGGACTGGAGGGACAATAATTAGCTGTGCAAAGCCAGGCATAAAATAAATTCTGGCCCAGTGCATTGTATTGGTCACACAAGGAAATCAGTACCAACTTGGAGCATATAGGTTCCAAATCAAATATGTCCGGGTGGCCCTCAAACCTAAAGACCAGTAGGGTCTGCTAAGACCAGCACTCAGTGATTTAGAATAGCTAGTATCTCCTTAATCCTGGGCACTACTTGAGCTGGGAGTGGGAGAAAGGCTGTGGAGGTAAGGTGCAGTCACAGCATGGAATCACATGGGATGGAGAGTGTTGAGCCAGGAGCTGGGGCTACGGAGACGGTGATAGAAACCTAGCACAAGAGTCTGGGACTGAAACAAGCTAGAGGGAGTGGCACAAGTGGTCATAAATGAAGAACTAGGTGAATACAATCAATAAAATTGACCTGAAGACCACGGGGCAACACAGCTCAGAAAACAGCCCTAAGGAGAGCTGCTAATCAAAATAGCAATGATCAGGAGCAAAAGAAGACAAAGGCACACTGCGTATTACTGCTACCCCTCCCACAAAGGAGCAAAAGACTTTTTCAACCTTAGAGTTAACTGAGAAAGATATTAAGAAAATGGGGGATAAAGACTTTTAAAAACTTGTTATAAAGCTTCTGACATATACTGAGAAGCATATACAGGAGTTTAAAGAATTTAAGGAATATGTCACAATGGATCAAATGAAAACATATGTTAGAAATTAAAAATGCAATGGAGCAAAATAAAAATTCAGTGGAAAGCCTCAATAATAGAATGAGTGAGGCAGAAGAAAGAATTTCAAAATTGGAAGATATTTTTTGCCATAATGGGGAAACAATTACAAAGGTGGAAATGGATCTGACTCAATACAAAAAAGGTATTCAAGAATTAAGAGACACTATTAAAAGGCCAAATATAAGGGTTATGGGAGTTCCAGAAGGCTCAGAAAGAGAAACTGGGTTTAAAAATGTATTCAATGAATAAAAGAAAACTTCTCTAATATGAAGAAAGAATTTGAAAACAACCTACAAGAGGGGCACAGAACTCCCAATAGGATTGACCAAAGGTGATCATCACCACAACACATGCTAATAAAGCTCTCATCAGTTGAACACAAGGAAAAAAATCAAAATGTGCACGTGAAAAAAATCAATTAACTTAGAGAGGAGTCCCAATCAGACTCGCAGGTGACTTTTCACATGAAACTCTACAAGCCAGAACAGAATGGAGTAACATATTCCAGAATCTAAAAGGAATGAATTGTCAGCCCAAAATGATGTACCCAGCAAGGCTTTCCTTTGTCTCTGAAAATGAAGTAAAATTTTTCCACATCAAAGAAAAGCTCAGAGTTCATCTCTTCCAGAACTGCCCTACAAAACATACTTAAAGATGTTCCCTTGACAGAAAAAAGGAATAGCACCTACCAAAACCAAAGGCAAATGTGAAGAACATCCCAGTAAAATGACAATAGAAGACTACATCATACAGAGTAGCTCCCACCAGAGTGAGTTGGAATTGAGGGTGGGCCGATCCCAACCAGGCTACAGCACCCACTGACAAATGCTGAGGAGAGGCCAGCTGTGCCAGACTGGACTGCAGCACCCAGCCAACACACATGAGTCCCAGGTGGGGAGGGGCCAAAACCAGTAGGAGTGATATGGGGGGCTCCCCTGTTGGATCACCACTCTCACTGGAAAGCATGAGTTGGAATGGGGGCAGGCCAGACCTGGCAGAGCTACAACACATGTTGGCCTCACGTGAGCCAGATCAGGGAAAGGCAGGGTAGGTTGACTGTTCCTTCTGGTGCATGCATAAGTCAGAGTGGGTGTGGGCTGGTTGGGCTGCGCTGCAGCGTCAGCTGGCAGATGCTGGCACGGGGTCAAATTCTGTCAAATTAAACTGCAGAACCACCTGGAGAGTGGAGGATCCCCAGGAGTGGGAGTGGGTCCATTAGGGAAACAGTGGGCACCTCTCTTTTTTTGTTGTGCACATTTTAGAAGCCTCTCTTTATGGTTTGATGTGGAAAGCTTAACTATAATATTTCATAATGAAGGTCTTTTCTGGCCATGTCTATTAGGAGTTCCATGTCCTTCTGCATTTAGATACCCCTTTCTTTCTTCATTTTAGGAACGTGTCCTGTTACTATTTTGTGAATACTTCTAATCCATTCTTTATTTCCATGCCATCAGCTACTCCTTTTTTTTTTAAAAAAAAAGATTTATTTATTTTTTATTACAAAGTCAGATATACAGAGAGGAGGAGAGACAGAGAGGAAGATCTTCCCTCTGATGATTCACTCCCCAAGTGAGCTCAACGGCCAGTGCTGTGCCAATCCAGAGCCAGGAGCCAGGAGCCGGTAACTTCCTCCAGGTCTCCCTCAAGGGTGCAGGATCCCAAAGCATTGGGCCGTCCTTGACTGCTTTTCCACGCCACAAGCAGGGAGCTGGATGGGAAGTGGAGCTGCTGGGATTAGAACTGGCACCCATATGGGATCCTGGTACGTTCAAGGCGAGGAACTTAGTTGCTAGGCCACACCGTCGGGTCCACCATCGGCTACTCCTAAGACACATATATTAAGTTCTTTGATAGTATCCCATGTGTCTTAAATGCATTTTGTGTTTCTTTTCATGTCTTTTGTCTGAAAGTCTTAAAACATTTTTGTCTCTGGCTCTCAGATTGTTAAAGCATACCACTTTTTTTTTTAATTTGGCATATTGAATTCTTCATTTCTAATATTTCAGTTTGATTTCTCTTCAAAATTTGTATCTCTTGAGAAATGTTTTCATATGGATTTTCTTAGTTTCTCCATTTGCTTCTCATTTTAGAGTGACCTTATGGTCTCACTTTTTCTTTTTCAGGTATTTTCTTGGTCTTCTCATCTTCACATTTGAAAATTGAAGTGCTTTTGTGTTCCTTTTGCGTCATATCGTCTGCCTTGTTCATGTTGCTCACATATCTGTTCCTAGGCATTTTGGACTTTTAGATTTTCTCCTCTGATGGTTTCTGTCTTTTAACTGTGCCTCTATTCCTTTAGTGAGTGACTGTTCCTTTAGTGATATCAGAGGATGTATACTGGAAGTGAGAAGTGTACTTTAGTCAGTGTTCAAAGTGTGACATAGGAGCCCGTGGTGACATCCAAAATGGGCATGGTTTATCTCTTCTTTTGTCTGCACAGGTGAGCCAATGATCACGACTCTTAGTGGAAACATAACTTCTCAACTCTTAAAAGGTGATCAACATCTGAGGTTGTGCCACAGTGGCTGTAACCCCCTCACCCACACTAGCACAAGTATTGTGCAAATATATGCACATCTCTGTGTGCCCTGAAGTTCTGCTATACCCTCCATCTTACTCTGCATTCACAGAATTCCCTATAGTTTTTGTCTGCAAGATTGCCACAGTCACAGGATTCTGAGGCTCCACTCAGCTCCATGTATACATACTGGCTGTGGAGAGCAGGCTCATTTCCCATACCAGCTACCTATGAGTTCTCTGACTTGATTGCTTGCTTTTCAGGCCTGTGGGTATGCAGGCATGTGTGCCAGTGTCTCAGTCTCCAATGAATGCTGACTCTGCCTAGCCACACGTGTAGTCTCTAACTTGGTGGTGAACATGGACCTATTTTCTTGATGGAACCAGCGAGATATGTTTACCATAGAGGGTGAAGAGGACACCCTTGGAGATGTAGGTGTACACCGTCATAAGCAGAAAAAAGCACTGAAGTTGTCACTTTTGCTGTGTATTTAATGATCCAAATGTAAAGGACTCTCTGGCCAATCTGGCTCATCTGGCCCCCCACCAAGAAGGTGCTTTCTGCCTGCTAGTTTGACTACTGCACCTGGGTAAGAGGGAGGAAGGGTGTGTACTCCACCCTGCAATGACCTGAGGGGAACATCACTCCTCTATTTAGGCTCCCGTGTGAACCCAGGGTAGGTTTGGTCTCATGGAATTCTCTTTCAGGCAAAGTTGCCCATCACTCTAACCATTGTCACTTGTCCCAACTTTGTGCTTGAGTACTCCAGTCACCAGTGGCAAATCTGCCCCCTGCTGTGCAGCCATGCCATTCATGCAACTCAACAATGTCTCCATGCTTTCTGCAGAATCGCCACTACTGGATTCTCTGTAGCTCTATAGGGAGTATGCCTAGTCTACGTGTCCCAAGCTAACCCTCTCCAGCTAGAATCAGCATGTCTTATTCTACTCAGCCATCTTGGAACTCACCTCGGTTCTGATTCTATTTTTTTTAACATTCATTTATTTTTCTTGGAAAGGCACATTTAAAGAGAAGGGAGATGAAGAGAAAGATTTTCATCCTCTGGTTCACTCCCCTAGTGGCTGCAATGGCCAGAGCAGAGCTGATCTGAAGCCAGGAGTCAGGAGCTTGCTCTGAGTCTCCCACATGAGTGCAGGGTCCTAAGGATTTGGGTATCCTCTACTGATTTTCAGTGCCACCAGCAGGGAGCTGGATGGACAGTGGAATAGCTGGGACATGAACCGGTGCCCATAGGGAATCCTGGTGCATGCAAGGCAAGGATTTAGCTAGTGGACCATGACGCCAGGCCCCTCAGAACTACTTCTAATAAAGCTTCCCCCTGATGCATATGTCAGGAAGCAAGAGATGATGGCTTAAGTGCTTGGTTCTTTATCATCTGTGTGGGAGGATTGGATGGAGTCCTAGGCTCCCGGCTTTGGTGTGGCGCATCATTATTGTGATCATTTGGGCAGTGAACAATGAATAGAAAATCCCCTTTTCTCTCATTTTCACCATTCTCCCCACCTTGCTCTTTTAAATAAATGAAAATAAATAAACCTTAAATAAGACTGATCAGTTCAGTAGACACGAAAGACATATTTAGGAAGGCACATGTTATATGTGTCTTATATGATTTACTCTGACTTTTTGTTACTTTAAATAAAATATCTGTCAGGAGCATCTTGGAAAAGGAAAAAAGAAAAAGAAAAGGTTTGTTTCATCTTACCGCCAGGGTTGGGCAGTCTTATAGTCTGATGTCTGTGGAGGCTGGGCATGGGAGAGGAATGATTACACGAAGAGCCAGTAAGAAGAGAACCTGAATCAATTTGAGCTGAAGTGGAGATGAGCTCTTTTACAAGAACAATGTCTGAGGGCATGCCACTAAAGCCTCAGTTGGTTCACCTTGTATAATCAGGTGTTTCCATGTATAATCAATCAAGCATTCACATTAAGACATCACAGTTTCAAAATCAACATGAAATTTGTGGACACAATCTCTATAACAGTACACAAGCATGCTCAAGGAAAGAGTCGAGTCAATATACTTCCACTATTTTGATTTATTATGGAGAGCATCCCAATAAGATAGTTATATTATGCAAAACTGAATGCCTTTTGGCAGTTGATTAATTTGATTTCTTTATAATTCAAGCTCATCAGATAAATTTTCTAAATATGTTAAAGTTGGGTCCAGCACGGTGGCCTAGTGGCTAAAGTCCTCGCCTTGAACGCCCTGGGATCCCATATGGGCGCCGGTTCTAATCCCGACAGTCTGCTTCTCATCTAGCTCCCTGCTTGTGGCCTGGGAAAGCAGTCCAGGATGGCCCAAAGCCTTGGGACCCTGCACCCATGTGGGAGACCCAGAAGAGGCTCCTGGCTCCTGGCTTTGGATTGGCTCAGCACCAACTGTTGCAGTCACGTGAAAAGTGAATCAACAGATGGAAGATCTTCCTCTCTCTCTTCCTCTCTGTATATATGACTTTGCAACAAAAAAATAAATATTTAAACAAGATGTTATGGTTTTCATACACTGTAAAGAGTGAAAACACACTGTTCATATAAACTTTGAATAATCTCGTACCTATGATGATTCTTTCTTTGTGTAAATGTGATAAATAACTTTTTATTAAGACTTGATCTATCACATACTTAAATACTGGGGAAGAATTCCCTTCATACTGACTTAATTATTCTAGTTCATATGAGAATTATATTTTGCTCTGTCAGTAAATGAATTGACATTTTGGCGTCTTAGTCTAGGGAGTTTAATTAATGTGCATGTGTTTTTGAGAGGTGGATTTATTCTTAGCGATGTGACAGTATTTGGTTTCAAAAGTTATAAGGCAGAGGGCCAAGACCAGGACTATAATAAGTTCATAAGAACCATGTGAACCTTCCTGTGAGGCCTATTGAAGACTAGCATGTAGGTAGTTTTTTTTTTCTCCTATTAACACCATGTATATTTGAAAATAAGTGTGTTTTGAATTTGTAAAATGATAGGGCCTCTAACAGTCTAATAGCCAAGCTTTGTGTGTATGTGTGTGTGTGTATGCCTAGGAGATCATATATGATATGATCCCAAATAAGTATATGATAATATTAATTTTTTTCACATTTTTATGTAAAATATATGATCTACACAAAACTATGAAATGCATATGGAAGTTATTGATTGAAATAATAACACAATTCAGAACCATAAAACTAACAAATTGGCAATGCTGTTGAAATGTTGATGTTTTAACCAAATCTGTACCCCTGCTGTGTCTCAAGGGTAACTACTCTTGAATTCCACACTAAATATTTGCTTGAATTGCTTTAGAATCTAGCTATATATATATATATATACATAGCTATATATATATATATATAGATATAGATATATATATACATAGCTATATATATATAGATATATATCTATATATATATATATAGATATATATCTATATATATATATATATCTAGCTATATATCTATATATATATATACATATGTATATATGTATATATATATATACTTATGTGCTGCATAATAATTTTGGTTATCAGTGGACTGCATTTATAACAGTGGTTACATATTTGTATGTTACCTAGTGATGTTTTAGCCATTTTATTTTATATACTTACTCTTTGGGATATTCACACATTGGCAAAATCACCTACTGTTACATTTCTCAGAAAATATCCTCATTACTAAGTGACATATGACTTGATGTAGATCCCTAAACAATATATTGCTGTTTGTTTTATTTATTTTTGAACTCTAAAAATTGTATCTTACTGATAGTAGTTCACAGGGATATGCTTTTTAAAATTCTGTATTATGTTACAAGATTGTTCTTTGTTGTTGTGTATACTATAGTTGGCTTATTTTTACTGTTCTATAGTGTTCCATTATATGGCTATGAAACAAAGAATATTGTAATGAATATTATAAGGAATATGAGAAATAATTTAAGGAAAATAGAAATATAATTACTGTAAAGGATGTTGATGTCCTCAACCTTACTAGATCATATTTATATTGCCATAAGCAACAAATATATGAGTTCTAATTTTACCAAATTTGTTCCAGTATCTGGTGTTATGAAACAATTTAATTTTTGAGTTTGTTGTATCAGCTTCCTGTGATTTTGCCTTTTAATTTGGTTGCTTTTTAGTGATTTTAAACATTTATTTGTATTAGTTTTCTTGGTTTTCTCTACTGTGAAATGCATGATTATTTCCTTCATTTTTGTTGTATAATTATAAATTTATGTTAAGGATTACTAATACCGCGGGGCCTGAGCGGCTCAACCCCTGGGCTGCCATGCTGCCCAGAGGGCTCAGGTCCCCTGCCACGATTCCAGCCTAGCACAACCAAGCTTACCACCACGTACGTACGTACGTGGGGTGAGCGGCCAGGAAGTTCTGGAATTTGGTATTTTTGATATGCTACATGAGTCGCTCCATGCTGAACCCACAGTTCCCCTGGAATGTGTATTAGTCCTTAAGATTCTCAATGGCAGTTAATCTTCCTCTGAAGAACCTGTAGTCACTTTATAGTGCAGATTGCCAACACCAGTTCATTCAAAAGGCAAAATTCCGGGCTTGTCCAGCAGGATACCCCATTACCTGATAGGATGAGGGATCAGCAGAGGGGTCACAGAAGGCAGTACTATGACATTGACTGGCATTCGAGAACCATACTCGGGGCTAGAATGTGTCAGGTATGCGTGGACCAATCCCCTGGAAACTCTGACCCCACTGGACGGTTTAGAAGGGCCGGTGGAGTCTATGCAGGAGGCATGACAGTCTATGGGGCGCGCTGGGCTGACCCAGAGCAACCTCTGGCATACTTAACACTGGCTGGGAACAGGCCTGGTTGGGGAGCTTGGGGGAGGCCTTGGCTGGGTGGAGCTTACCACTAAGGGGCGCAGGAACTGGAAGGGGGCTGAGTTCTGGTCGGGTCACAGTTGTAATCCCTTGGCACAAATATCGATTCGGACTTGATGCACCATGCCGGATTAGAACGCAACACAGTTTGGGCTCCGTAGGACCAGGATATATGTGGGACGGGCTCGGCTAGGTTTCAACCCCAACTGAGCCATATATGAGATATATGTGGGTATGGACGAGCTGTGGCTGGGCTGAAACTCTCAACAGCAGGAACCAGAATGGGTTGAAGAGCGGTGCTGGCCGAAGGACCTGCTGGTATGCGTGAAGCCTGACACCAGGAAGGGGTCGGATGGAGGAATCTGAACAGTTCCTCTGACAGGACACTGACCCTACAAATAAACGCAGGAAGCATGGAGGTAAACAACCCAGAAGAGGCTTTGGAAAGTGACCCACTGGCATACATTTGGCTCGGATTGGGGCAGACCAGGCTGAGTCAGTCCACGTCATCCATTGGCAAGCCCGAGCGCTGGAACTGTGTGGGGGCCTGGCCAGGTTTGGTTGCGATAAAAAAACAGTACAAAACACAAAATGCCAAGGTGAAATGACCTGTGCCAGTAGGGAACGCAGCACCCAACTAGCACACCTCCCACTGGTTTAGGTGAGGGACGAGTGTGTGATGGGCAGAGCCGGGGAGAGCTGCAATACTCATTGGTTCCAATGGAGGTCGGGGCTCAGAATAGATCCAACCCAGGGGTTACAACCACCAGCTGATCGGAGTGATGGACTGTGGCGGGCACTGTGCTTACTAGTAGTACATGTAGGAGCCTGGACTGGGAACGCCTCAAAGTTTCTTTGGGGATTCCCCTGAACAAAATGGAGGAATCAAAACATTACCCAAGAAAAGATGGAAGATGGAGTAGATCAATCAACCACCTCAGCTATATGTTGGCAGCGGAAAACTGGACCAGGGGAAACTCTAAGATAGACTATGTCAATCAGTGGATTCTGCACCAGTCTCATCGTACCTGGATTGTTGCTGATGATATGTTGGAGCTTCTAATTGATCAAGGTGACGCTCTTCTGGCTCTGCCTTCAAACCTGAGAGGGCCTCCCTAAGAGGCCGTTGAACTTGACTGGACAGTGGGATGCTGGACTCTGTATGGTGTGAGCTTGTAATTAGGGAATCCCAACGGAACCTGAGCTGTGGTTATGCATCAAGGTGAAGGAACTCACCATGGGGGAAGGGTTTGGGGTGAAGGGGAGAGAATCCTAGTACCTATGAAATTGTGTCATGTAATACAATGTAATTAATGAATAAAAAAATAAATATAACAAAAATAGAGGAAATATACATAAAAAAGAATTACTAATACCATCTTTATATGAATGCATTGTTGATTACATGCATTATAGATATATTTTTCCTGTTTTTTGCTCATCTTTTTACTTTATGGTAACTTAAAGTCATCTTTTTCATTAAATATGTTCATGTTTGTCTACTTATGATGTTTTACATTTTAAATTTTATTTAAGAAATAATTCCATGAAATATTAATATATAATTTAAGAATTTTATTAATAGATTTTCACAGTTAACAGTAAGTGCATGATAATAAGTACAACACAGTTCTCTTCTATTCTCATGTTAATGTGGTACTAAACAGAGAATAGATTCCTTGTTTTCAATGATGCAAGTCTAATAAGCTTTCCTTCCTCCTTTCCAACCACATCTGCTTTCCTTTCCTCTTTTCCCCCTGCCTCTTTCTTTCCCTCTCTCTTTTTCCCCTTGCGACAAGATTTTTTAAAAAATTCTTTTCTATAATATGGATTTTTTAGAAAGATTTATTCATTTGTGCTGCAAAAACAGATTTACAAAAGAGAAGAGACAGAGAGAGCTATCTTGCATCTGCCAGTTCACTCCCCAAATAGCTGCAATGGTGGGAGCTGTGCTGATCCAAAGCCAGAGGCTAGGAACTTCTTTTGGATCTCCCATATGGGTGCAGGACCCCAAGGCTTTAAGCCATCCTCCACTGCTTTCCAAGGCTACAAGCAGGAAGCTGGATTGGAAGTGAAGCAGCTGAGACATGAACCGGTACCCATAAAGGATCCCAGCACTTGAAGAAGGAGGATTAACAAACTGAGTCGTTGAGCCGGGCCCCATGATACAGATTTTTAAACATAAAGAATCATTTCTATTCCCCATTATTCCTCTCCTGCTAAGTTATTACAGTAGCATACTCATTCATTTCACCATTACAAGGTTAACTTTCTGATACATAAGTGTATGGCAAAATGGCAAGTATAGGAAAAGAAAGAAAATAAAATGATGGAATATAAAAAACATTTAGTATTGATTTTTGCTTTGAGTTTATTATACATATATATAGCCTTTAGTTTGTTGAGGTATGTTAGTTCTATGCCTAATTTGTTCATTTTTTTTCTAGATTTTCATTTTCAGCAAAAAAAAGATCTATCTGGGATGTATGTCTGGCACCATGGTTAAGACTCCCATGATGGAGGGCCTGTGTTTGAGCTCTTATTTTTGGCTTCTTATCCAGTGCACCCCTGATGTGTAACATGGCAGGCAGCAGATGTTGGTTCATGTACTAAAATGATTTCCTGGCATCCACATGAGAGACTCAGATGTAATTTTTAACTACTCTCTTTGGCCTGTCAGAGTCTGATTGTTTCAGGAATTTAGAGATCTCATCAGTGGATGTCACTTTGCCTTTCTGATTAAATGGAAATAAACAAATACTGTACCATAAGACACCCCTGGCACTTCACAGCTCTCCAGGTTGTTCTGTTTTTTTTTCCCACAGCATTTTGATCACACCTATGTCAGAGTATTCATCAAACTGTAATTTGGATTACTTCTTCTTATGTTTGTCTCCCTTACAGGACTGTGAGTTCTTGGAGGGCAGGTACTGCCTTAATTATATTCATCATGACATATGCCTCAGGGCCTTAAAAATAGTATACTGAATATTTATTGGTTTGAAATGGGTGAAATCAAGAACCTTATATAGCACATAATATTAAATCAATAGTGGTTTCATCCTCTGAGTTCGTAGTCTGGCTTGAACTCAGTAAAATTGCAAACACACAAGCTCTGTAAAGACTACTCACTGTGGCTAAGTAGAACCTGGAACCCTCACACTCCCTCCTGAATGTATGGAAAATTACTTTTTTCTGCCTTCTCTAGACAGTGCTTCAAACCTGGCTATGTTTTTCACTTAACTAGGGTTCCACTTTCTGATAATACAGGAATTTGTGTTTAACAGGCATCTAGGATTTCATGATAGTTAAGCATAGCCTGACTTGAGACATGCTACCTTATGTTCTTGAGTTCATATCATTTCCCTGTTCTGTCTTTACTCTGTTTTGCTACTGAGGTCCAGCTTTCATTTAGCTGCTGTTTTCAGAATTGGTTTGATTTACTTCCAAATTATTCTTCACTACATTATTAATGTCTCCTTTTAAGGGCATTTTTATTTTTGAAAAATTAATAGACTTCATTTCTTAGAGCAGTTTTAGGCTCAATGGAATTAAGAGGACGCATTTGAATGTTTTGTGAAAGGATTATTTATTTGTTTGAAAGGCAGAGTGACAGGGAGAGGGAAAGGGAGAGCTCTTCCATCTATTGGTTTACTCTTGATGTTGCTGCAACAGCCAGGGTGGGGCAGGCCAAAACCAGGAACCAGGAGTTACATCTGGGTTTCCCACATGGATAGCAGGGCCCAAGTACTTGAACCATTTTCTGCTATCTTCTCACATGTCTTAGGATGTAGAAGTAGACTGGAAGTAGAGCATCTAGGATAGAAACCAGAAACCTAATATGGCATGCCAGTATTGCAAGGAGTAATTTAACCTGTTGTGCCACATTGATAACTCCAACCATTTTCGTTTTACTTACAATATTTTTTTTAAATCTAGTTTATTGTATTGTTGTTGACAATCTTTACATAGTTAATTACAGTTAAAGAAAGAAAAAGAAAAAAAAGGTTCAGGGGCTATAAGGAAGTGGGTAATACTATTATGTCCATATTGTTTCCATCATGTATCTGAGGTAAAAGGGGGATATTGAGGGAGAAGCCCCACCCGGTTTCCCGCCCACCCTGAGTCCCGGATGTGGGGCATGCTCTGAGATATGTGCTCGAGTGGTGTTAATAGTTCTCTGGTTATGGATCGCTGCCAGTTCCGCTCGATGGGGTCGTCCACTGATTGATATGGTCCATTATAAAGTCTCCGTTGGCCCCATATTTCGCTGCCAACATATAGCTGAGATGAATGATTGATCTGCTCTGTCTTCTGTCTTTTCCTGATTAGAGTTCTGAGTCCAGCAGTTCGATTGGGGGAGATCTCCAAAGAAACTTTGAGGTATTCCCAGACTAGTTTCTTGTATGTTCTAGCAAGCACAGGGCCCGGCACAGTCCATCACCCCGATCAGCTGGTGGTTTCAATTGCTGGGTTGGTTCTGTTTTCAGTCCCGAGTTGCACTGGAACCAATGGGTGTTGCAATCCAGTCTGGTTCGGCCCTTACATCAACCAGTGGGAGCTGCAGCCTAGTCGGGGTGACCCACAATAACCCCCACCATGCCCGCCCCCTACCCTCGTTTGCCAGTATGTGCAGCAGAAGACCAGTCTGTTCCCCATCCCATTTGGCTCTTGTACATGTCAGTGGGTATTAAAGCTTAGTTCTATCTAACCAACTCAACCATCCAGCCCTCACGGGTGTTGTTGAGTGCCTCTCTGTCTAGCCACCCCAGCCCCCGTCCTAGTTTTCATGCCCTCCCACGGGAATAGTGACCCAAGAAGGGGGAACCCACTTTTTCCCTCTCAGGTCTCTCTGTCCCCGTTTATGCACTCTTTATGTGGTTCTGTGATTTGACTTGACAGAATTAGTCCCCAGTGCCAGCTTTTGTGGCTATGCCCAAACATCCCTCACCCACTCTAGTTATGCTTGCACCAGCAGGAATAATCAGCCCAGCCTGGCTTTTCCCTGGTCTAATCCACATGCAGCGCACAGGTGATGTAGCCTTGCTTAGTCTGGTCTGTCTCTATCCCAGCCCACGCTCTCCAGTGGGAGTAGCTGTCCAGCGAGGGGACCAGCCCCTTAATCCCCCCGCTGGTTATGCCCCTCCCTTCCTGGATCTCACATGTGCTGGTTGGATGCTGCATTCATATCCAGTACAGGCAACCACGCCCTGGCATTCCATAATGTGTACTGGTTTTGTCGCGACCAAACCCAGCTCATCCCACACTCTGATCTGGTGATCGGATTTGCCAGTGGGTGACATGAACTGATTCAGCCTGGTCTGCTCCTGACCCATGCTGAATGTGTGCCAGTGGGAAACTTTCCATGGCCTATTCTGGGCTGTTTCCTATCATGCTTCTTGCGCTAACCTGCAGGGACTGTGTCCTGCCAGAGGAGTTGCCCAGGCTCCTCCATCAGAACCCCTCCCAATGGCAGATTTTGCGCATGCCAGGGGGTCCTTGAGCCAACCCTACCCAGTTCACCTCCTGTCCTAGCAGGAACAGTGGCTTTTCCTGGCTGGCTTTCAACCCATTCTGGTTCTTGTTGTTGGAAGTTTCAGCCCGGCCATGGCTCGTCCATACCCACATACAGCTCACGCATGGCTCAAGAGGGGATTGGGACCCAGCCTAATCAGTCCCACATCTACCCTCTGGTTCTTCATGACACCAGACGGTGTAGGGATCTGAACTGGCCTGAGGGAACAAATTACATGATACAAATGTAGGTGCGGAGCGTTACTCCCACTATATCCTTCCTCCTGCCCACACATTTTAATAGAAGACACTCAAAGGTGATGGGGAAAATGTTGCCTTTAAAAATGATACTGTTCAAATTTTTCAGTAGAAGAAAGAATTGACTTTTCATGGTAGAAGGTAGAAGTCCGCCACTCCTTGTTCTGGGATGTAACGTGGGCATTAGGATCTTTAAAGCTCCCCAGGTAAATTGTGAGTGCAGCAGAGGTTGAGAAACACTGTTGTAGAAATTGTATAGGTTCTGATGTATTGTAATTATTTTGATTGCAAGTTGCACATACTGAAGCTAGGTTAAGTAAAAAGGAATAAAACTGTATACCTAGAGATTGTCTGACCTGAATCATGTCTGAATTCATGTGAATTAAGACAGTGAAATTAAACAGTCTGAATTAAACAGTGAAATAAGAAATATTACTCCAGCTCTCAATTTCTCAACTCGCATTTTCCCTGTGATTATATTATTGGGAAAGCTGTTTCTGTTTGTGTAAAAATATGGCCACAGAAGCTCTAGGTTTGTATGGTCATTATAGTTTCTATTCTAGAGATAGAAAACAAACAAACAAACCCCGCTGATTCCTATAGTTTGTATAACAGTTCTTGATGGAGATTCTAATTGTTTCCATTTTCTTAGGCATCTATCTGAATTAATCACAGTGACCATGTAGGGATAGGTTGGATCATATGCCAATTCAAGTGGTTTGGAGGGTAATGGTAAGTTAGTTTCGTTGAAATGTCACACGATAAGGTTCTAGCACATTCCAGGAGACAGTGAATAGTGGCTAAGATGAATGGATTTTTTTTTTTGCCAATTACCTAGGAGACCTGAATTATGTTCCTGGCTGCTGGTTTCAGCCTGGTGCAGCCATGGCTGTTGCACACACTTGGAGAGTTAACCACCAATGGAGGGTTGACATTTATATTCTCTCTCTCGTTTTACATTAAGGAGAAAAGTCAATTAAAAATAAAAAGGAAAGGAGAAAACATAGTATTTTGAGAAGATATTGTAATGTACAGAAAGAGACTTAAATTTAATTGTGGTTTTGCGGATTTAATGATTGTGATTGTAATATTCATAGAGTCAAAGTACTCAAACAAAATGGGTATGTATCAGTGAACAGTCTGCACCAGAGTCAAGTTATAGACATTAGCTAACAAACAAACTTCCTTTCCAATGTGAATATCAATTGAACTTTATAAAATGGCTAATTGTTTTTCCCTTCTGTGGACATTAGCTGCTGAGATCTTGAAAGGAAATGAGCTCATTTTGGTGACAGTGTGTTTGATGAAAATGTTAAGTTTCATGTATCAATCATTCAATTGTTTCAACATTCAGTCAAGGAGGATTTCCTTTTTGGATTGTTGGTTTGCAGATTGATCAGGCATTGCTTTTGTGACACTGATCAAGGTAGTGAAAATTGCAGTATTAGAATTGTGATATTGTCAGAATTTACTCTGTGTGAGAGCCCAGGTCAGGGTTTCTGTGACTGTGAAGTGTACCCGCAGTGGAAACTCTGGCCCCGAAAATCTGATTGTCAATTGGGAAAAGCACTTTTAGAGTCAGCTTCCTCTGTAATCAGCTAACCCTCTTCTTTCTCCATGGAATCAAGTAATAGAAAACCAAGTGAAGAGTAAATAGAATTTAATGCTTGTGTAAGCCACTGGCAAAATCATCTTTGGGTCATATAGGAAGAGATGTTCTGTTCAGAGGAAAACTGTCTGGAAGTGAAATATTTTGTTTCTGTTGCATTTCTTTTATTTACCCAGTTTGAAGTTCCAGTTTTAAAATACTGATTATTTGCAGAGAGTTTTACTGGAAAGGGAAGCACTTTGTCCATGAAATCAGATGAGCTATTGCAGTATTATCAAGTGGTTGATTTATTCAGCAGATTTTGAACATCAGAAAACCTATCCAAGGTTACTTATATGAGAAGAAAAAATAGTATATTAAAACTGAATTATCTAATAATTTTACCTGATGAAAAAAATGGTGAAATAGGTAAAGCTTGCCTTAGCAGATATAAATTACCCCCACTTATTTTGAGTTTCTCTTCTTTTGTCAATCTCTGTGTCTAATCCTGCCATTCTTTCTGCTACATTATAACAATTTGCTACTGCTGTTGCAACATGTTACCATAGCCTAAGCAGCTTAAATGATAGTATATGGAATCTTACAGTTCAGAACATCGGAGTCTAGAAGTTCACAGTGAATTGCTCCAAGGTAAAATCAAGATATGTTGGCAGGAGATTCCAGGGAGACTCTGTCCTTGACTTTTTCCAGTCCCAAGAGGCTATGTACATTCGTTTGTTCTTTCTATAGTCTTAAATCAGAGATATCCAGCCAATTCTTTCTTATTTCTTATTACTCTGACTTCTGTTTCCAGGGACTGCTGTGATTACACTACACCCATCTAGATAATCCAGAATAATGTATTTTATAGTACGCTAAGTAGAAACTTCTCTCTGTATCAAAACATACTTGATTTGTTCTCCTACCAGGGATTAATTAAGAACTTAAATTATGGCACTGTTTAAGCTAGTGGGCTATTCTACTGGTTAAGGTGCTGTTGTTCCATATAGAGTATCTTTTCCAATCTGGCTCTGGCTCTTTCAGGTTCTTGAGTATAGCTTCCTGCTAACGTAGACTCTGAGAGGTATCACTAATGGTTTAAGTAATCTAAATCCTGCCCCACACTACAGACCTGGATTGAATTTTTAGCACTTTGCGTTGGTCAGATCCAAACTTAGCTATTATGAGTATCTGGGAAGTCAACAAGTAGATTAGAATATATTCCACTTCCCTCTAACTCTGTATCTCTAGGTTTGCAATAATAATAATAACAAATGCTGAAAATTTAAAAAATACTTTAACCTAGAAAACTTAAGGTATGTGGATTTTTTTTATCCTGATATTTTACTGAATTGGTTTATCAGTTTTAACAGGGTTTTTTTTTTTGTTATAGTTTTTAGGTTTTTCCACATACAACATAGTGCCATCTACAAATATATTTTTATTTCCTCCTTTCCAATTTTGATGCTCTTTGTTTCTTTTTCTTAACTAATTGCTCTTTCTCAGTTTCTTTTTTTCTTTACTATTATTATTATTTCTTTTATTAATTACATTGTAGTATGTGACATAGTTTCCTAGGTACTGGGATTCTCCCCATCCCTCCCCAAACCCTCCCACCATGGTGGATTCCTCCACCTTGTTGCATAACCACAGTTCAAGCTCAGTTGAGATTCCCCCATTGCAAGCATACACCAAACATAGAGTCCAGCATCTTATTGTCCAGTCAAGTTCAACGGCTTCTTAGGTATACCCCCTCTGGTTTGAAGACAGAGCCAGCAGAGTATCATCCGGATCAATTAAAAGCTCCAACATACCATCAGCAAAAATTTGCATTATTATGGAATTAATTGACATAGTAATGAGTAACCAATATGTTAAAAATAAATGAGAGTTCTTAATCACATTCTGTGACCACCTCATTGACATTTCAATTTTAGTTTATACACAACATATAACATACATAACATGTTATACATTCTTGCTCAGTTTCAATACTGTATTGAATAGGAATTTTGAATATATAATTTGTGGATTTTTTTTATCATGAAGTGATGTTGAATCTTATTCTCTCTCTGCATCAATGAAGATACACAGCTGGTTTTATTATTCTGATGATGTGGTATGTAATATTTATTGATTATCAATTGTCCAATTACCATTTTCTCTCTGGGATAAATCCCACTTGATCAAAATACATGCTTTTTTATGAGTGTTGAAATAAGTTTCCTAAATATTTTGTTAATGATTTTTCATCTGTATTCATTAAAACATTTGGCCTGTAGTTTTATTTTTGTTTTATTTTGGTATCAGAGTGATGCTGGCTTCACAAAATTAGAAGACTTGGGACCAGTGTCATGTAATGGTGGGTTAACCTGATGTCTACAATGCTGACATTTCATTTGGGTGCTGGTTTGAGTAACAGCAGCTCCATTTTTTTGTTGTTGTTTGTTTGTTTCAGACTCATTTATTTTATTGGAACGGCTGATCAGATTTGCAAAGAAAAGGAGAGACAGAGAGAAAGGTTTAAGTGGTTCACTCTCCAAGTGGCTGCAACAGCCAGAGCTAAGCCAATCCAAAGCCAGGAGCCAAGAACTTCTTCAGGGTCTCCCACGTGGGTGCAGGGTCCCAAGCCATCCTCCACTGATTTTCTAGGTCATTAGCAGAAGCTGGATGGGAAATAGAGCAGCCAGGACAACAACAGGCACACTCATATGGGAAGGGGGAAGACTTGAAAGGGGAAGATTAGCCAGTTGAGCCATTGTGCTGGGCCCAGCCTCTCCACTTCCAATGCAGTCCCTTGCTAACATACCTGGTGAAGAAGCGGAGGATAAGTGTAAGTACTTGGGTCCCTGCTACCACATGGGAGATCCAGCAGAACTCCTGGCTTCAGTCTAGCCTAATCCCAGGTACTGTGGTCTTTTTGGGATTGAACCATTAAATGAAAAATATCTCTGTCTCTCTCTGAGTGGTCTTGTTTTGGGTGCATATTTTTGCTGAATTGATCCTTTAATCCAAATAGCATATTCTTCTTGGTCTCCATTTTTTCCTGTTTTGTTTGATATGAGTATAGCTTCTTTTTTACCTGTCTTGTCTTTCATTTCCTTTCTCTTGACCCAGGCCATCACTTTCAATCTATGCGTATCTCCTTTTTAAAAAAATCCTTTTAAAGTTTGAGATAGCTCCTTTTCCCTGGTTTTTATTTTTTTAACTTATAAAGGTAAAAAAATCATATTTCATATATACAGTTTTAAGAGAATATTGATACTTTCCCCACTCTCTCCATCCCTTTCTCCTTTTTGTCTATTGTTCTTCTAGCTTTTACAATGACCTCATTTTGATTTTTTTTTATAGCCACAAGGTTAATCCTTTTTAACAAGTATGAGTTTCTTATAGGCATCATATGGCTGGATCTTTTTTCTTTTTTTCTTTTTTATTCATTCAGCCAATATAAATATTTTAATTGGGAAATCTAACTGATCCATATTTAGGGTTAATAGTAATAGACTAGTCCTTATCGTTTTCTTGATTGGTTACCTAGTATATCTATCCTCTTGGTAAATTTGGTATTGTTCTGCATTTTTATTACATGTATCAATGTGGACTTCCTAAACTCAGTCCTGAGTGTCAGTCACACTAGGATTTGTGATTGCTATAGCCACATTTCTGGCACTGCAGAACATAGAAGGGTCAGCTCGAGTGATTTGGTGGTCTGTGGCATCAATAACTAGGTCTTGGATTGTATAATGTGGTTTGGTGCTTCATCAGGTCTTGCTGCATGAGTGTGACTAGTCCTAAACTCCAGCTCTGTGAAATATTAAGTAGATCTTGCTCTGGTCCCACTGTGTCAATGCAGGTTATGCTGAGGATTGCATACTTTCAGGTGTGGGTGTGGAACCCTAGAATGCAGGTTGATTATTTTCAAGGTCCTCTGATTCTCAGGAATCTAGTACTAGTAGTCACAGTCTGGAGCTGCAGGATACAGTGGGATCCTTTTCCAGATCTCACATGGTGAGTGCCACTTACACTGGGTATTGGGGACTGGCAGTCAATTACCTGAGTCAGAGATATATAGGTAGAGCCCTCTAAATACCATACGTGAATGTCAGTTACTGCAACAGTATAAAATCAGCAGTGACTGCCCCAGGATTACAGGACAAGGCAGACTGCCCCCCTCCCATTTCCGGTGAATCATGCAAGGTGGATGTTGTGCTGGGCTGCTCAGCATCCTATGATAAGAGTATAGAAGGGATTTCTTTGGGTCTCATCTGATATTGTGTATGGACTGCTGCTCATGACTAGCCCCAAGAAGCCAATGGGAACTTCTCTCGAGCAAGAACATAGATCTCCAGGATTTGTCAATAGAACTACTGCAACTTCAGGATTCATAAGAATTTGCCATCTACCTGGAAAATATCCTTATTATTTCTGGGGACTTTTAACAGTTATGAGGCTTGCTTACTTTATCATGTAGTTTCTTTCAGCAACCTGAGTTTGGTGATTAGAGAGTGGAGAGACACAGTATGGGTTCCTTTCAGCAAAGTAGTTGCCTTGACTCCAGTCAGCCCTCTAGTCTTGATTATAGCCAGAGAAGAGCATTGAATTCCACAGTTATGGCTTTTTATTTACTGTGATGTTTGGGGTCATGGTGCTTTCTACTTACTTCCTCATGGCAAGATAATATTTTCTGGGAGGGGAGTAGGCAAGAATGGTGGGCAGTGGAAGTAGATGGAATCTTTTGATCTGTTCCCTCTACACTGGCCTTCAGAACCTCTTTCCTGTTTGTACATCTCATTGCTTCAGTTTTGAAGTTTTAACATTTATTTCTAATATTTATGTGGAGAATCCTTACCCCAGCAATGTTGTATCCCTTGTCTGAGGAATCAGAATAGGACTAGCAGAGGCAGTAGGAAGAGGCAGTAGCAGAAGTAGGGATAGGCTTTGTGTCTCTTTTTCCACTGATTTTCAGAGTCTCTGTGTTGTTTTGTAGCTCTTTTCATTAACGAAATGTTCTATTAGCCAGTCTCTTCAGTTATAATATTTTATTCATAGAACTTGTTTCCTGGCATGATTGTGTCCCCCACTCTATGTCTTAGTGTTGGAGTGGCAGTCGCTATGGCATATTTTGCTTCTGTATGCAGTTTTTATAGTTTCTAGACTGTTTCCAGTTACCAATACTTTTTTTTTTAACTTTAGTTTTACCTCTGGTAATGTGGGAAATGCAGTACTCCCTTCATTGCTCTAAGACTTTGTTCTTACTGAAGTTCATGCAGATCCTATCTATCCCAGCCATCTTGATCCCACTCTGTATTTTTGCAGTGGCATAACTCACTGCACCACAGAGCTGCCCCAGAGATTTATGTATATTTACAAATGTTATTTCCTTTTACTGAATTGAAATCTTTACCATTATTGTTATAGCCTTCCTAATCTCTTTTAATGTGGTTTATTTACAGTTTATTTGATATGATAGTTATGACTATTTCTGCCTTATTTTGGCTTCATTTGCATAAAATATCTATTTTTAATTTCTGTAGTTCTGTACCTTTAGAGGCAAAATAAGTTTCTTGTAAACAGCATACAGTTGGGTCCAATTTATCTTATTTTTTACAGATGTATTTGTTTATTTGATTATTATTATTTTTTTATTACAGTGCGTTATGTGACACAGTTTCATAGGTACTGGGATTCCTCCCACCCCTCCACAAACTCTCCCCCCATGGTGCACTCCTCCACCTTGCTGCATTACCACAGTTCAAGTTCAGTTGAGAATCTTTCATTGCAAGCATACACCAAACATAGAATCTAGCATCTTATTGTCCAGACAAGTTCAACGGCCTCTTGGGGAGACCATTTCTGGTCCGAAGGTTATTTGATTATTTAAAAGGCAGAATTGGAGAAGGAGAAAGAGGGAGTGGGTGAAGGAGAGGGAGAAAAATCTTTCATCTGTTGGTTCATTTTCCAAATGCTGCAAATGGGTGGAGCTGGAGCAGAAGCCAGGAAGCAGGAGTTTCATATGAGTTTCATACGTGGCTGGCAGGGCCAAAAGTACTTGGGCCATCTGCTGCTTTCCCAGGTGTATTAGTAGAGAGCTGGATTAGAAGTGGAGCAGCTGGGATTGAACTGGCACCCTTATAGGATGTCGGCATTGCAGGTAGTGGCTTAACATCCTGTACCTGAATGCCAGCACCAGGTGCTATTTTTTTAAATTCACTGCTCACTCGGTGTCTATTAGTTGCAGACTTATTCTGTTGACATGGAAGGTTATTATCGATAGGTAATGTCGCAGTACTTCCATTTGCACACTTGTTTTGTATTCTTGTTGTTGCTCCTTTATCTCTACATTACAATTTTCATGTTTGGTTAAGTCATTTTCTCTAGTTGTGTACTTTTATTCCTTGTTCTTTATTTTTAATAAGTTTATATATAGGTTTTCTCTGTCATTAGCATGAAGCTTACAAATTTTTTTGTCTATAACAAGCAATCTTGAAGTAAAAACTTAACATTGATCATAAACATGGGAAAAGAGGATGAAGCAAGGTAAGAAATCCTAATAAAGTATTATAGTTGTGTTCCATTCTGCCCCCACATTTACATTTTTGATGTTATGCTCTACTTGGTTCCATATTGTCTGCCTCTTAATATTTTTTGTGTGTAGTGGTTATAATTTGTTCAGTTCATGTTAATATAAATGATTTATACACTATGTTTACAATATTAGAACAATCTGAATTTGATGGAGTGTTTTTCCTTACCAGTATGTTTTTTTATCTTTGATTATTTTCTTCTTACTGGTTAACATCTCTTTTGTTGCATTTGAAAGACATTTTTAGTATTTTTTTAAAGTCTTTTATTTGAAAGAGAGGAAGAGGGAGACACACACAAAGGCACACACATGTATATAAGTATCTTTCATATGTGGGCTCACTGGTTCATTCCTCCCCAAATGGCCACAAGCAACCAGGTCCGGGAAGATCAAAGCCAGGAGAAAGGAAACCCATCCTGGTTTGCCATGTGGACCAGGCAATGAACCACTTGAGCCATTTTCCACTTCCCTCCCAGAGGCATTAACAATCAGCTCGATCAGAAGTGGAGATGCTGGAACAGAAACAAACTGTAAGGTATAGGATGCTGGTGTTGCAGGCAGTGGCTTTAACTCATTTCTACACAGACCTGGCTCAACTTGATATTTCCTAAATTCAGATATGATGGTGATAGATTCTCCTAGCTTGTATTTGCCTGGGAATGATTTTCTCTATACATATCTTACTCTTTATATTTGAAGGATAGCTTTGTTAAATGCATTATTAGTGGTTGGTATTTTTTTTTCCTCCAGAGCTTAACAAATCTCAATACAAATAATCTTGGTCAATTCCATTTTTGTTTAAAAGTCTGTAGTCAGGTGAATTGGAACCTCTTCATGTGTTATTTGTTTCTGTTCTCTTACAACATTGACAATACTCTTTACTTTTTATTTTGGACAGCTAAATTATATGTCTTGGGATAGCCTTGGTAGTGTTGACTCTTGTGACCTTCGACCTTTCAGCATCTGGATAGTTTTATCTTTTTCTAGGTTTGGAATGTTTTTGTCATTTTAAAAATATGTTTTCTACCTCTTGGACATTCTCCAATCACTCTTGAATCCCAAATAACACTAGAATTTGTTCTTTTCATGCTATTATATATTTTCTGTAAACTATTCCTGTTGATTCCATTTTTAAATAGTTTTTTTTGCAAGCTTGCTAGTTATTTCTTCTGTGTTATATTCTCTGTTGATGCATTCCGTTTTCACTTAGAGTAATTTTCACTTGAAGAATTTCTACTTGATTTCCTTTTTTTTTTTTTATTATTTAACTTCATTAATTACATTGTATTATGTGACACAGTTACATAGATACTTGGGTTCTCCCACCCCTCCCCAAACCCTCCCACCATGGTGGATTCCTCCACCTTGTTGCATAACCACAGCTCAAGTTCAGTTGAGATTCCCCCATTGCAAGCATACACCAAACATAGAGTCCAGCATCTTATTGTCCAGTCAAGTTCAACGTCTTCTTAGGTATACCCTCTCTGGTCTGAAGACAGAGCTAGCAGAGTATTATCCCAGTCAATTGAAAGCTCCATCATACCATCAGCAAAAATTTACATCATTATGGAATTAATTGACATAGTAATGAGTAACCAACATGTTGAAAGTAAATGCGAGTTCCCAGCCACCTTCTGTGACCACCTCACCTATACTTCAATTTAGTTTATACACAACATATAACATTCAAAACATAACATGTTATACATAACATCATATCATCTTAAATTAAGGCAAACATGTGGTATTTAACCTTTTGGGATTGGCTCATTTCCCTTAGCATTATGGTTTCCAGTTTGGCCCATTTGGCCACAAAGAACTGCATTTTGTTTTTTTTTAATAGCTGAGTAGTATTCCATGGAGTAGATGAACCATAGCTTTCTTATCCAATCCTCTGTTGAAGGGCATTTTGGTTGCTTCCATGTTTTTGCAATTACTGATTGTGCTGCTATGAGCATAGGAGTGCATGTTGGTTTCTCATAAAACAATTGTTCTGGATATATTCCTAGGAGTGCTATTGCTGGATCATACGGTATGTTGAATTTGAGTTGTTTGAATATTCTCCATACTGATTTCCATAGAGGCTGTACCAGCCTGCAGCCCCACTAGCAGTGGAGTAGGGATCCCTTTTCCCCACAACCTCGCCAACAAGTGTTGTTGGTGCTTTTATTCATGTGGGCCAGTCTTACTGGCGTTAGGTGGTACCTCATTGATGTTTTAATTTGGATTTCCCTTATTGCCAGGGAACTTGAGCATTTTTTCATATGTTTATTTGCCATTTGGGTTTGTTCCTTTGTGAAGTGTTTGCCCATTTCCCGTGCCCATTTCTTGAGTGGCTTGTTTGTTTTGACATTTTGGTTGTTTTGTAGCTCTTTGTATATTCTGGAGATCAGCCCTCTATCACCTATGTCGTGTGCAAAGATCTTCTCCCATTCTGTGGGTTGCCTTTTTACTTTGTTGATTGTTTCTCTAGCTGTACAGAAGCTTCTTAGTTTGATGAGGTCCCACTTGTTTATTTTGGTCTCGATTTCTACTGCATTTGGAGTCTTTTTTAGGAAGTGAGGGCCTACCCCTAAGTGTTGCAGTGTGTTTCCAACATTTTCTTCCAAAAGTTTGAAGGTTTCTGGATGTAGGTTTAGATCTGTTATCCATTTAGATCTGATCTTGGTGTATGGTGAGAGATGTGGATCTATTTTTTTGTTTCTGCAGGCTATTAACCAGTTGTCCCAACAGCATTTATTGAACAGACCTTCCCATTTGCCTGGATTGTCATTTGTCTTTTTGTCAAAGATTGTTTGGCTGTATCTGTGTGGGTTTCCTTCTGGTGTTTCTATTCTGCTCCATTGATCTTCCTCTCTATCTTTGTGCCAGTACCACGCTGTTTTGATAACCACTGCCCTATAGTATGTCCAGAGGTCTGGAACTGTGATTCCCCCTGCTAACTTCCTGTTCTTCAGGATGGTTCTAGCTATCCGTGGTTTTTTGTGCTTCCAGATGAACTTTTGGATCATTGTTTCCAGTTCCATGAAGAATGTTTTGGGCAATTTGACTGGGATTGCGTTGAATGTATATATTGCTTTTGGCAGTATAGACATTTTAATGATATTGATTTTACCTATCCAGGAGCATGGGATGTTACTCCATCTTTTGAGGTCTTGTTCAATTTCTTTTTTAAGTAGTTTGTAGTTTTCTTCAAATAAGTCTCCTACATTTTTGGTTAGATTTATTCCCAGATATTTCATACTTTTCTCTGTTATTTTGAATGGTATCTTGCTGGTTAAGTCTTTTTCCATCTTGGGGCTGTTCGCATACACTATGGCTGTTGATTTTTGTTCATTAATTTTGTACCCTGCCACTCTACCAAACTCTCGTACAAGTTCTAGCAGTCTCTGTATTGAGTCTCTTGGCTCTTCTACATAAAGAATCATATCATCTGCATATAGTGAGAGTTTGACTTCTTCGTTTCCCATTTGGATTCCTCTGATTTCTTTTTCTTGTCTTATGGCCTCAGCGAGTACCTCTAGGACTATGTTGAATAGTAGTGGAGAAAGTGGACATCCCTGTCTTGTTCCAGATCTCAGTGGGAAGGGTTCTAGCTTTTCTCCATTCAGTATGATGCTGGCGTTGGGTTTTTCATATATGGCTTTAATTATGTTGTGGATTTTTCCATCTATGCCTACCTTGGTTAGTGTCTTTAGTAGGAAGTGGTGTTGGATTTTGTCGAAAGCTTTTTCTGCATCTATTGATACTATCATGTGATTCTTGTTTTTCAGTTTTTGGATGTAGTGTATCACATTTATGGATTTCCGAATGTTGAACCATCCCTGCATTCCAGGGATGAATCCTACTTGATCTGGATGAACGATCTGTCTGATGTGTTTTTGAATTCTGTTGGCTAGGATTTTGTTGAGAATCTTAGCATCAATGTTCATCAAAGAGATAGGTCTGTAGTTTTCCTTCTCTGTTAGTTCTCTGTCTGGTTTTGGGATTAAGGTAATGTTGGCTTCATAGAATGAGTTTGGAAGGGTTGCCTCTTTTTCTATTGTTTTGAAGAGTTTGTAGAGGATTGGGGTCAGTTCTGTTCGGAATGTTTTGTAGAATTCTGGAGTGAAACCGTCTGGGCCTGGGCTTTTCTTTGTTGGGAGGTCTTTAATCACTGATTCAATCTCTACTTCAGTTATGGGTTTGTTCAGGTCGTTTGTTGCCTGTGGGCTAAGTTTTGGCAGGTGGTAGAAGTCTAAGAACTTTTCCATTTCTTGGTGATCTTCTGATTTGTTGGAGTACAGTGCTTTGTAGTAATTTCTAATTATGTTCTTAATGGATGCGGTGTCTGTTGTTATGTTGCCTTTTTCATCTTTGATGCTGTTAATTCTTGCCTTCTCTTGTTTTTTCTTTGTCAGTCGGGCCAGCGGGGTGTCTATCTTGTTTATCTTCTCAAAAAACCAGCTTTTTGATTCATTGATTTTGTGTATGGTTTTTTTTATTTCTATCTGGTTGATTTCCTCCCTTGTTTTGATGATTTCTTGTTTCCTATTGTGTGTGGGGCACTTCTGCTGTTGTTTTTCCAATTCCTGGAGGTGTGTGTTTAGTTCTTGTATTTGGCGCCTCTCTTGGGCCTTGACATGAGCTCCAATTGCGATGAGTTTACCCCGTAGCACTGCTTTGGCAGTGTCCCACAAATTTTGGAATGTTGTATCAGAGTTTTCATTGGTTTCCATAAATTTTTTGATCTCATCTTTAATTTCTTCTCTGATCCATTGTTCATTCAATAGCATATTGTTCAGCCTCCAAGAGTTTCTGTATTTCCTGGGGCATTTTGAATTGCTGATTTCCAGCTTCATTCCATGGTGGTCTGAGAGGGTACATGGTATGATTCCTATCTTTTTGAAGTTATTTTGGTTTGCTTTGTGTCCTATCATGTGGTCGATCCTGGAGAAGGTGCCATGCACTGCTGAAAAAAATGTATAATCTGTGGCCGTAGGGCAAAAAATTCTATAAATGTCAACCATGTCCAGTTGTTCTATTGTTTGTATGAGCTCTGTTGTTTCTTTGTTGAGTTTTTGTTTTGTTGATTTGTCTATTGTTGTTAGTGGGGTGTTAAGATCACCCACTATTATTGTGTGCACATCTATGTCTCCCCTTAAGTCCGTGAGTAATTGCTTCACGTAGCTAGGTGCGTTTGAATTTGGTGCATATATGTTCACAATGGTAATTACTTCCTGATGGATCAGTCCCTTCACCAATATATAATGTCCTTCCCTGTCCTTTTTGATGTCTGTCAGATTGAAGTCCACATCATCTGAAATTAAGACAGCTACCCCGGCCTTTTTTTCTTGTCCATTGGCATGAAATATCTGTTTCCAACCTTTCACTTTCAGCTTCTTCGAATCTCTTCTGGTTAGATGTGTCTCTTGTAGGCAACAGATAGTTGGGTGCTGTTTGATAATCCATTCTGTTAATCTATGTCTTTTGATTGGTGAGTTCAGGCCATTTGTGTTAAGAGTTAAAATTGAGAGGTTGTGATTTTGCCCTGCCATACTTGTTTTTGTGGGTGTTGATATCTGTGTAATTGCCCTTCCTTGTGTGGACTTTAGTGGGGAGATCTTCCTGTTTGCCATCTTTGCTTATGATTCACCTCCTTTTTTTCTGGATTTAGTGCATTTCTAAGGAGATTTTGTAGAGCTGGTTTTGTGCTGGCATATTCTTCTAATTTCTCTTTGCTGTGAAAGTATTTGATTTCGTTCTCAAATACGAATGAGATCTTTGCTGGGTACAATATTCTTGGTTGACAGTTGTTCTGATTCAGGATTTGGAAGATCTTTGTCCATTCTCTTCTTGCTTGTAAAGTCTCTTCAGAGAAGTCAGCAGTGATCCTGATTGGTTTTCCGCGGTATGTGATCTTTTCTCTGCTTCGTACTTGTCTCAGGATTCTTTCTTTGTCTTCATTGGAGTGGAACTTGAGCACCATATGTCTGGGTGAAGATCGCTTTGGGTCATATCTGCTGGGAGTCCTCTGACCGTCCTGGATTTGGGCTGGGTTCATGTTCCAAGTGTTTTGGAAGTTTTCCTGTATAATTTCGTCGAGCACCATTTGCATTCCTGACTCTTTTTCCGCTCCTTCAGGAAGGCCAATAATCCTAATATTCGATTTTCTGAGGTTGTCTTTCATTTCTTGTATGGTCTTATTGGCTTTGTTCAGACTTGTCTCCAGCTGTTTAATGAACTGGGTATGTTCGTTTTGTGTGTCTTCCGTTTCAGAGATCCTCTCTTCTGCTGTATTTGTTCTGTTGGTTAGGCTCTCAATTTTGTGCTCTAAGTCAAGGATTTTACTTTTCATTTGTTGTATTTCTGAGGTTATGTGGTTCTTGAATTCCTTGAAGTCCTCCCAGTTCTTCTCATTGTCTCTGACATATTTTAACATTATTTTTTTGAATTCCTTGTCTGGTAGATCTTCTATGTCTTCATCTCGCATCTCCGAAATAGACATTGGCTTTTGATTCTTTATTGGTAGGGTGTTGGCACTCTCATCTGGATCATTACCTTTTCTGGTATTTCTTCCCATTGTGTTAGTGTTTCTTTTTTGAGAGACCTAGGCACCAGTGTGCTGAGGGGTCTCCAAGCACTATCCTGTAGAGATCGGAGTCTGCAGGCGTGGAGTAGCAGGGTGTGGGAATTTTCAAGGCACTTTTGGTGCGTCTCCAGAACACTGGACCTCAGGGCGCCACTTCCAGGGCCCAGCGGATTCAAAGCGCACTCTCAGCTTGTCCCCTACAGGTATGCTACCACAGGGCGTGGGGGAGTGAAGGCACTCTCTGTGTGCGCCCCCTGTGCGCAGGATCACAAGGCTCGGAGCACGGGACTATAGGGCGTGGGGTGTTCCAGGTGCTCTCTGGAGGCGCCTCCTGCGCAGGCCCGCCCACCCCAGCGCTTGCAGGGGACTGACCGCCCCAGCGCTAGCATGGGACTGCCCAGCCCAGAGGCGTGCTTGGGTTCCTGTGGGATAGCACCGCCCAGCTGAGTGCCACACCGCAAAGGCACGGCAGAGTATTCAGTGTGCCTTATGCCTTTCTCCCAGACACAGCTTTGGCAGTTTCAAGGCACTCTCCCGGTGTCTCTAGACGCTGGAGTCTCGGGGGGGGGAGGGGCGGGGAGACGAGCACCAATTGTGTTCAGGCTCTGTGCATGCCCCTGGGGGGCCAACTCCCGAAGCCTCCAACCCACCTCTGTCCTGACCCAACTCACTCAAACCTCAGGTTCTTGCAGTTTGCCTCTTCCTCTGGTGGGAACCCTCGCCGCGGATGCGTCTCTCAGCTACTGCGTCTGTTGCTGGTCTCGGCGGTTGTAGGCGGGTGGAACCTGGAGGCTGCGGCGGTCCCGGCGGGGCTTGGCGACCAGGGTGGGCGGATGCCAGTGGGTCCCGGTGACTCAGGGTCCTGGTGTCCACAGCGGGGGGAGTCCTGGCAGGTCCTGGTGACCAGGGTGAGCAGATGCCAGCAGGTCCCGATCACCGCAGGTCCTCACGGCCACAGCGTGTGCTGGTCGGTCGGCGGCTTTCAGCGTCTGCTGGTGGGTCGGTCGGCGGCTTTCAGCGTGTGCATTCAAAGGTGACTCAGCAGGTCAGGAGCAGAAAGTCGTCTTCCCTGCCCTTCGTTTTGTTTTTCCCTGGTTGCGCTTCCGAGTTGTGTGGATTTTTTTGGTTCCACACTGTCCAGGGAACTTCACGTTCTTCTCCCTGTAGTTCTATGCTGCTCCACTTACGCTTTTGTCGCGTTCTAGCCCTCTCTGTCTGTGAGCTCTCTCACAGTCTTCCTCCTATGTCGGCCATCTTGCGAGTCTCTCTCTACTACTTGATTTTCTTTAATTACTTCTGTCCATCACATCTTCTATCAGAATATTGGATAGTTTATTTTCTAGAGGATTTTACTGAGTTTCCCTAAAACAGCTATTTTGAGGGAATTTCATTTCCTTAGATCGTTGCTTTCTGGCACCTTCTGTGCTCTTTTGGGTGAGGTTATGGTTTCCTGGAAATTCTTGATGCTTGTTGAAGTACAGCAATGATTCTTTAAGGATTAGTTTTTATAATCTGACCATGTTTATTGCTGTTCTTTCAGAAATTCAAAGCAGTCTGTTCTGCTAAAGGGGGTCATGGTTTGTCTGCTATTGAGATAGGCTCACTGTGTGATGCTGTGTCAGCCACTGCTCAACCAGGACCACGAAAATCCCTGGACATTGAAGCAGGTCAAGAGGCTCTCCCTTTGGGCATTGATTTGGTGGCTATGATCTCTGAAATCTTTTCAGTACTGGTTTTTATCAGTTTTACAATTAGTTTCAACATGCTTTTATGATTGCTTTCTATCTGTCCAAGATTTGGGGAAGCTGCTCAGCTACTCAGGCATGTCCCAGGTCATTCCAAGTCTTTACAGTCACCAAACCATGTGCAATCGTGGGGATGGATACCAGACCCATAAGAAACTGGTAATGCTATATACTAAAATAAAGCCATGGATCCCCACCTTATATTGAGACTAGCTCAGTAAGTTCAACCAAAAGCATTGGTCCAAGGATGGAGACTCAGGATTTGCCTAGTGTTGAGCTTTGTCAGCAAAGCATTCGTTTCCAATACATTATCCCTTGGACTTTCGTTTTCTGCTCAGAATTTTAGGAAAATGGTAAAGGTAGCTTTCAGGTCATCCAAACTGGCTCAAGGCTGGTCACACCTGGGTCCTATAGTCTTAGGCCCTACAAAATCCTTGGCTGTCTTCCAGACCTCTATAAAGCAATGATATGCACCAAAATAAAGCTAGCAATGACATACATCAAAATAAATCTAACCTCCCAAATTTCAGATTTTTTTTTTCTGAAGCCGGCAGGTCCAGTTGTTAAGCCTGTAGCACCAGCCTGGCCCTAGAGGACTATGTGCTTTATATGGTTAAAGATCTCAGCCCCAGATCTGAATAGAGATGTGACCTTAAATTTTTCTCCTGGCCTTTCTGTGTGGCTGGTGTTGTACTTTCTGTAGGTAGTTGAGGGAGGAGTAGGAGGTGGCTTTGCTTTAGATGCTGTAATGATTCACATGGGGGTTGACGTTGGTGGGCTCAGTCCAACTGAAGTATTTTGCAATGCCCCCAACACTGGGATTCAGTTTACTCTCGCTCTAAACAGTGGGTACTGCTTCACATATCAGACTTCAGGGTGAGGGGAAGAGTGACAAAGTCAATTCTTTCCTTTTTTGTTTTCTTTAAAGTGGCTTTTCTTATGATTATAATAAGAAAAAGGTGTTTTGTTTTCTCACTTGACTTGAGGCTCTTGTGAAAGTGACTTGGTGTTTGTGTAGCTGCGCAGATACTTTTATATTTTAAAATCAAACCAAAATTCCTTTTCTGTCTCATTCAGAGCAACTACTTCTCTATCTGAAGACTAAATACAGGTTACTGAGGTTCTTTTTTTTGAAGGGAAGGGAGAGGAGAGGAATGATTGAGAAGGATCATTATTTTACTTTTTGTTCCCTCCCTTTCTCTTTCACTATGATTATAATCTATCATATTTCTGTATCATATTTCTATTCTACAGAAGTTCTAGGAAGAAACTTAAATGATATAAACATCCCAAATGCCTCTTTTGTATAGATTCCACTGACTAGTTTCATGGAGCAAAATGTGGAAGGTCTAGGCTCTGCTCTCTAATGTCAATGTCATGAGCTCGGAATATATTAATTTTGGAGAGAGAAAACAGTGTATTTGACTTTATTAATAGATTTCATGGTTTCATCACAACTAGTGGTGAAACAACCTCAATAAAAGTATCAGTAAAAACAATCTATTGGGGGAAGCATTTTGGCTTAGTGGTTAATACACCACTCAGTATACCTACATTCCATATTGGAATGTCTGTTTCGCATCGCCACTGTGTTCTTGTTTCCAACTTACTGTTAATGTGAACCTTAGAGGAAGCAGCAGGTGAGCTAAAGTAGTTGGGTCCATGCCTCCCATATGAAAACCTGGATGGAGTCTTGTGCTCCTGACTTAGGCCTAGCACGCCCCTGGTTGTTGGCATTTGGGTGTTATCTCTCTCTCTTTCTCCTTCCCTTTTCTCCCCACTGTGCTCCCCTCCTCTGGTGTGTGTCTGTGTATGTATATCTTATGTGGTATCACATAATTGGAAAAGGAATCAGATTCATTGCATGGACTTTTTAATCTTCAGCCACCTATGTTGGCATCTTGTGGATGTCATGTTATTGAGTATGGGAAAGACTAGGATTTACAAACTCATCCCACTTTTAAAATCTCTGGAAACAACTTGTCAGCCTCTACATATCTTCAAGCTGTTTGTTTTACTCGTATGTTGATGTACTTTTTAAAATACATTGCATTACATCTTTTGGAGGGGTGTGGGAATGAGGATTTGTTGTTGCAAGTTATATATTTTACTTAAAATATTGCCTCTTCCTCTTTTGTTTAGAATCTTCTGACAGTTATCTACTTATAGGCTTGACTCACTGGCTATGGCTGGAATCCAGGTCCTGTCCCTCTCAGTTTTCCTTGCATTTTCTGAGCTGTGTCAGAGCCATTCTATATTTGATTTATCTTCTGCCAGGCTAGTGGCTTCATATTCAATCTGTGTGTCAAGTGCTTCTGAAGCAGCCTTTCCAAACCAGGTAATTTAATTTCTCCATTTTCAGAAAGCAAAGAACAAGCCACCTTATTAACTTCAAAAAGTGCTTATTTGATAGTATGTCAGGGGTGAAATTATCCCCTTGAATCTCAGGAAGAAGTTCATTTTGTTCCCAAGGTTCGATTTTCCTTATAATCTCTCTGCAACCCTCCTGTCCCCTTCTGCCACTCATACCCTCACATACAGCCGGGCAGACAAGTAATTCCAGTTCTTCATATTCTTTGTGTTCTTTGAGGACCAGTTTAAGGCTCACCGCAACCCCACAGATCCTTTCCTAATTAGACAAACTAGTCTTTCCTCTTCTCCTATGGTATCTTTATTTGCAATACACAAATTAATATTCCTAATTATTATAGTTTCTCTTCAATAGTAGATAAATATTTTGGAAGATCACTCTACTTCTTACAAATCTCCTGGTGATTCCTTTGTTAATTCATATATGCAGCAAATATCTACTAAACATATATTATCTTATGTCCTGTGATAAGCATTTGTGATAAAATGATGAGTCATATAAATATTAATAAGATAGGGTCTCTGTAGAGAGAATGAAAATAAACATGAGTATAATATTTTAGATATTTTGATAGAAATCAACATAGGATACAGATAAAACAGGAAGGAAGTGGTGGTGGGGTCACCTTTTCTTGAAGGAGACAGGAAAGGCTTCCTAAAGGAAATAATGATTGAAGTTCTATTTAAAGCTTTAGTCTACATTTACTTGACAGAAAAGAGGAAGAGTGCATTCTAAACAGGGCATCAGAGATAAGATGTAGAAGATTGAAAAATCATGAAACATTAGAAAAACTACAAATGTTTTGCCTTAATGGAAGACAGTTGAATGGAAGTATGGAGGTCATAACAAGTTACACTGGGTTGTGGGGGGTCTGGCTATGTTTACAGAATTGAAACTTAGACTACAATCACATGGTGATCTTTTCTATAATTTTGTACAGGGGAATTACATAATATGATATGGGATTGAAAAAAAGATTATTCTTGAGCTGGCATTATGGCACAGTGGTTAAGTGCCAGCTTCTTCAGTTCCTACCCAGCCTCCTGCTAATATGCCTGCAAAGCAGCAGAGGATTTCCCGAATGCTTGACTTCCTGGATGGAGTTCTGGCTCTTGACCTTGATCTGGGCCAGTCCCAGTCATTGTAGACATTTGGGGAGTGAAATACCAGATGGAAGATATTGCCTTTTCAGCATTCTCCCTCTGTCACTCTATCTCCCAAATAAATAAATCTTTAAAAAGGAAAACTGTTATGTCTGAAGATAGCATGGAAGTCAATTAGAAAGAAAATAGACTGATAGATTGAGTATAATGTTAGTAGTGTTGAGAGGAAGCACAAGCTTTAGGGGTGAAGGGAGGCAAATTTGTTAGGAATTAGTGATTGACAGGATGGAAAAAATGCCAGAGACAAGGACAGGAAGTCTAGAATGACTGCCAGGTTTCTGAATTGGACCACTGGGTATGTGGGTGGTGCTGCTGCACGCTGAGTCAGTAAACAAAGATAAATCCACTCTGTCATGGCTCTTCCCACTTCATTCCCATGTAAATCCATAGTAAGTGATCAATTTAGTACATGCTGTTTATTTACTTTTACTCTATTAAGGGAGAGAAGAAAGTCCTTTCTTTTCCTTGTAGCTTGCTTTAGCTTAAATAAGATTCTTTCTACAGGGCCAGGGAAGTATCATAGACTGTTTCTTGCTGCCAATTTATGACTTTCCTGCTGCTATGATAGTCCTAGGTATATCTGTGTCTCTGGTGCAAGTCCAAGATTAAAATACTCAGTTTATTATTTTGTTAGTGCTACACATATCTGCTGCTTGTTCCTAGGTATGACTTTGTAAGAGTAATCACTCACATTTGAACATTTTCATGTTGATAAATTTGGAGTTTATAAGGCATTTTCAAATATGCTTTATCCCTTTGGTTCATGCTCTTATATTGTAAATTAGGCAATGAAGAAGGTTTAATTCATATATTAAAGAATTTAGACACCAGTGACATGGTATGTTAAAGATTACACAACTATTAAGTGGTATGCCTTGGGCTTGTTCGCTTCACATCCATTCTGCTTTATGCAACATAAATCCTTGCTTGTGCTCTGGTACCCATGTGTTTCAGACTCAGCTAGTCTGATTATTGTTCTTACTTAGTATTGCTGAGAGTGAAAAAGCTTATCTGTTCTGAAAGTCTCCTCCGATCTTCTCATAACCTCCATCACTTAGACCTTTACCTTTTCCTGAAGTATACAGTTCAGTTTTATATCCTCAGACCAGGGATCTTGTCCTATCTATGTAATCTTTCTACATAAAATCCTGGCAATGAAACAAGCTTTACAAATGGATTTGTGGCTATAGAACTTTTCATCCTAACAAGTCAGGAAAGCTGACTGGAAATACTGGCTTTTGTACCTCATTATTTGCAGAATATTTCACGAGTGGATATGAGCAGTAAAAAGAATGCAATGAGCAAGACAAATTTTCAGACCCTGTAGCCTATTATCTCTCCAACAAATTGATTTGTTTGTGAATTCTGTTTTATGTATCTCAATCTCTGGTAGTCCATGGATATATATTTTAAAATGTTTATTCAGCACCAATTGATCTTCCATATACTGGTTCAGTCCCCAGATGGTTTCAGTTCAGCTGGCGAAAATAGCCATGCCAAAGCCAAAGCCAAGAACTAGGATCTTTAGCTCTGAGTCTCACATTTGGGTGGTAGGGGCATAGATACTTTGGCTGTCTTGTGTTGCTTTTCTCAGGTTATTTGTAGGGAACTGAATTAGAAATGGAGTAGCTGGGGCACAAACTACAACTTCTACGGGCTGCCAGAATTGCAGGTGGCAACTTTACTTGCTGTGCTGCAAGGCCGGCCCAGCACATGAATATCCTAACAGCTGTTTGTGGCTAAGTGTTTTGGGACCATTTAAAATGGAGTAGATGAATCAACCACCTCAGCTTTATGCTTGCAGCGGAAAACTGGACAAGGGGAAACCCTAAGACGGACTATGTCAATCAGTGGACTCTGCACCAGCCTCATCATACCTGGACTGTTGCTGATGATATGTTGGAGCTTCTAATTGATCGAGGTGACGCTCTGCTGGCTCTGCCTACAAACCTGAGAGGGCCTCCCTAAGAGGCCGTTGAACTTGAACTGGACAAGTGGGATGCTGGACTCTGTATGGTGTAAACTTTTAATTAGGGAACCTCAACGGAACTTGAGCTGTGGTTATGCATCAAGGTGAAGGAATTCATGATGGGGGAAGGGTTTGGGGTGAAGGGGGGGAATCCCAGTACCTATGAAATTGTGTCATGTAATGCAATGTAATTAATGAATAAATGAATATTAAAAAATTAAAAAAAAAACCAAAAAACAAAAAAAAAACATGATATAGTGGCAGGAGACAGCTTTCAGGATCTTAAAAAATGTGATTAGGTACCTTCGTAATACTGAAATATTAAGGATTGACCTAGTGGGAACAAGGTTTCTTACACTTTTTAAGACTTCAGCATTTGCTAGTTGAGCAGCAAGTATTTGTGAAGCAACTATTGGCTAAGGGGGAGGTTATAAACAAATGCCTTGCTCTTGAGGCTGCTATATAGTTGGGAAGAATTTTTTAAAAAGATCTGGTTCTCCATTACTGATCAGTGTAAGAATTATAAAACCATACCAATAAGTTTGAGACAAATATGAATTGGTAGAGCGAGCTTCTAAGAATGGTGACATTTGAACTGAACCTTTGAAAGGGCGGAGGGCAGGATTTGGAATGCAGACTGTGTGAGTCAGCAGTGGTGCTGATATTCTGGGATGGCAGAATGGCATAACAGAAACCCCATACTTAATTCTTTTTCAGAATATTTTGCCTTAACTCAGGTGTAAGTTCAGGGAGAGGCCTGACAAAGCAAGTTGTCTTAATGATGCCAGATTATACATGCTAAGTTCCCAAATTCTACAGTTTGATTCTTTTGCAATAAGATTTTAGGCTATTGTGTGTACTTAACCTAGAAGACTCCTTTCTCAATTCAGGCTTCAACTTCAAACGAAAAGTGAGTTTGTACTTCTGAGATAATTGTTCTGAGAAAGCAATGTCGCTAAAACATGGGCTGAAATAGAAAAGTTAACTTTGTGTAGCTCTGAAATGTAATTTTCTCTATTATTCCTTGGCAAAGATGATGCTGTGACTGGAGAGCTTTCTCAGAGTGACAGATCTGTGTGGGCTGAAGCCCCAGTTTGATCATGAGGGGGCGAGAAATGGAAATTTCTTTTTTTCCCCCTTCTATGATGAGTTCTGATGGAGGCAAGTATATGTTCTAGAAGTTATTGTTGCAACATGATGTATGCCTTGTTTCTTAGTGGATCATTATGAAAGGGAAAAAAAAAAAACAGAATCCAGAGCATTTTTTTTTTTTTTGCAAATGTGGCTGGGAGCATCATGTGCTAAGCAGAGGAAATAATAATTTTTCATATAGAACATATTTTTGGGGAACTTTGGCCTGCAGAAATGCTGCATGTGTTATCAAACTAGATGACCTACCCAGTGCTTTATTTTTGCAAAGGTTTTTCCTAGAAGATATGGAGGATTAGGGTAAGATAGTCTCAATATGGTTGTTAAACCACACTGGAGATGGATACTTGAGCCTTGATCAGGCATGAATTTAGCAACGTGTTTATACTTTTCAAACTTCGTGTTGTTTTACTTCTCCTTACCCCCTAATATTTTTCTTTTAGAGAATCTAGAAGCTCTGTCTCCTTAAAATTGATTTATTTAGAAATATAAAGTTAACAAGGGAGGAGAGATCTTCCATCTTTTGGTTCACTCCTCAAATGGCCAGACTGACCAGGCCTGAACCAGGCTGTAAGCAACTTTATTTGGATCTCCCACACAGGTGGTATGGTCCCAGGCACTTGGGCTAACTTCTGATGCTTTGCCAAGTGCATTGGCAGGGACCTGGATTAAAAGTAGGGCATCCAGGACATGGCACCTACTTGCGATGCTAAAGTAGTCCTCTTCTGGTAACTCACTGGTGACTTCTAGAAAGTGACTTGGTGATGATTTTCAAGGAGAGGGTGTTATGCCTTAGGTTCTTATGTTGTAGCAGGATTATGTTATCTAAAGGCTATGTTACAAGGGTAGTAATAAGCAGTCTAAACATCATGTCCAGAAGGTATATAAAATTCTTGTTCTGAATGGACTATAGTCTATACCCAAGGATAGAAAAGAATGAAAGATTTCATCTGTGTTCCTCTTGGGAGTCTATCTGCTTTACTGCTGAACAGACAAGGTGGAGACATACCATGAAGGCTACAAATTTACTAAACATAGATATTATCTCAACAAACTATTTACTTAGACCAGATTCACTAGCAGGAAAATTAGTATTTATAAGACAAAAACAATCAATAATAGTTGGGACATGTTGGACTAGTTGGTTAAGATGCCATTTAAGATGCCTGTAACCCATATTTGAGTACTAGGGCTTGACCTGGCTCTGCTCTGGATTTGGGCTTCCTGCTACTGTGGACCTTGGAAGGTAACAGGTGATAACTCAGGTACTGGGTCCCCTGCCAGGTGATAACTCAGATACTGGGGTGACTGCATTGTAGGCATTTGGGGAGAATCAGTGGATAAAGTTATGGCTATCCTGTTCTGTGTATCTGCTGCTGTGGTGATATGGTGGAATTCAGTGAGGTGAGGGCACTTGGGGAGGGAGGAAATGAAACCCAGAGCTTATGGAACCACACTGTAAAATAATAATAAAAAGAAAAAATAAATTAATCAACTACTGACCAAAGAAACAAACATTAAAATTATATTTCCAACTAAAGAATTATATCTGTCAAATACAAAGAATTTCAAAGCTCAACAATAAGAAATCAATCCAAATATGTACAAAGACTTGAAAAGATACTTGATTGAAGAGGACACACTAACAGCAGAAAAAAGACAAAATAATAAATAGATGAATAAGTGTCTTTCAATTCTTGAATCCTTTTTTTTGGTCTGATCCAGATCTGCTTCCAGCTTTTTGTTTGCTTCCCCTTGGTGACAGGAAATAGCTTCCAATTCTGAGATTGTTTCTTCTGCTTGCTTCATTCTATTTTGGAGACTGTCCATTGTACTTTTAATTTGCTCTACTGTGTTTTTAATTTCTCATATGTCAGCCTTGATTTGCTTTATTGCTTCCTTAAATTCTTTGAACTCTTGTATGTGTTTCTCATTTTTGATCAGAAGCTTTAAAATGAGTTTTATGAATTCTGTATGCCCCATTTTCTCGATGTCTTCCTCAGTTAACTCTGAGGTTGGCATAGGGTTTTGCTCCTTTGCAGGGGAGTTTTCAGTAATATTCATTGTGCCTTTGTCTCTTCTTTTGCTCTTGGTCATTGTACTTCTGGTTAGTAGAGTCTTCTCGGGCAGGTTTCTAAGCTGTGTCAGCCACAGGTTTAAAATGCAGTTTTACTTATTGCAGTTGGTACATAACTTTTTGCTTGCAGCCACTTGTGCCACAACCTCCAGCAAGCTCCAGGTCCGGGTTCTTATGTTAGATTTCCACCGTGGTCTCCACAGCCCCAGCTCCTGGCTCACCACTCTCCACCTCCTGTGATACAGTGCTGAGACTGCACCATTGTCTCTGCAACCTTTCTCCCACTTCTTGTTGGAGCCGGTCCCAGGATTAGAGAGACACCAGGTGTCCTATATAGCTAGGTTGTTAGTGGCGCTGATCTTGTTGGAACCTGTTGGATGTTAGGTCTGGGTGCCACATGGACCTATTTTGACCCATATGATGCCAAAGTCGGTATTATTTTCCTGCAGGACCAGTGCAATCCAGGGAACTCAGTGAGTTCTTGGAAGCACAGCACATGCGCAGTTCATTGTTGTCTCCTGCAGTCCTCAAGCTATTGCCATAGTGTACAAAAAGGTACCTGATGTACCACTACTAGAGTTCTTGATGTACTGGTCATCAGGTCTGAGGGCTACCCAGACCTGTCTTGGGTGGAACCTGTAGAATGCCACATTGCTGCAGTTCACTGAGTCAGAAATGAGTTCACTCCCAGCTCAGCGTATGCTTAGTCCTTGCCCTTGCTTTTGCCTCCTTATGCAAAATGGCGCCCAATTCAGCTCTAGGGGGCTGACTAGGCTATGAAATCCACCCTGTTCTCCCACTGTCTTTCTGGGATCTGCTGCTGTGTCTCTGCTCCTGGTCAAATCAAACGGACCAGCAGGATAGACAGTTCTTTGTTTGGGTTCACCTCCCAAGCTCCCAGTGAAAGTGCCTTCCCACCTGGTTGCTGGTGGAGTTCTGGCTGCTGGTGGAGTTCAGATCGCCAGTTACTGAATGCTGCTGGAGTATCAGTCACTGCAATACCACACCGTTGTGTCCACTGCTTTCCTGTGTCTGTCAGTCTCCAGGTACCCCTCTGCTGTTGTCCTAGTTCCTGAAATGTGTCCTTTCTGCTTCATCCTGATGAAATGTTTTTCCGTCCATTTAACCGTGTCCTGCCATCTTGATTCTCCAGACTTGCCATGTTTAAACCTACATGGATTTTTGTAGGTAGTTAACCATTTGAGAAGCATTGGCTTGGTGCCAGTGTTGTTACTTGAAGCGTGGTACTTTAAGAAAATTTGTATGCTCACTGAAACTCCACACAAAATTTTCTGCTGGTGTGAGTGTTTTTCTGGGTGATATTATATGTTTCTGCACTGCATAAAGACCATTGGGAAACCATTTGGTCCCCAAGCTTTGGCTAATTGAGTATCCTTTAGTTTTGCATCTCATTTACTTACATTGGGGAACACTTTTGAAATTCATTGTTTTTATTGATAGATACTGGTGAGAATTGTATATGGTATATACATTGTTTTGAAACCTGATTATACAAGAGAAACATCTGAAATATTTTTAAACTAAGGATTTGTGGTGCTTCCTGAGAACACATGTTAACCAAGCTTTTCTGGTGCTTTTGATGAAACAATTCGTAAAATAGGCTGGTGGAAATTTTCCTAATCAGACTACTGTGTTTGTATTGATTTCCATCAATGGTTTTTCTTCCCACATTAGTACAAGAGAACACTATGTTTTTGTTTTATCATTATCATGTATATAATACAAATTTGCAATTTTGTTTGTATTTCTCTTTAACTCACACAAAGCACATTTTTTGACCCATGGTTTACAATGGTCCAGGACATTTTGTTTGTTTACTCAGCTTTAACTCTGCTTTCATTTTATTTTTGCCTTTTTTTTCACTATTTGATCACATTTATATATTCTTAGGTGCTTCAAATTCTTCGGGAATGAGGTAGCACAGATATTTGCTAAACCAAACATTTAAATTATTAGACCTAGGTAAATATATTCACAGTTAAATTTTGGGGGAGAACCCAAAACATGGACTTTTGGGGGTATGTGAAGTGAAATAATTTTCTTACATTATATTTTGGCTGAAAGCTATCTAAAGGCTCTGTAATCTAGAATTTATATTAAAGCTTACTTTTTGAAGTGGAGATTTACATGTGTTAATTAAAACTGCAGTGAAATGCAATTCCACACCTTCCAGGATAGGTTTAATAAAAAGGATAACAAGTATTGATAAGAATACAGAGAAATGGGAACCTTCTTACCTTACATTAGGAAACGCAAACTTGATCAGGTGAGCTGAAAACAGTCTGACCATTTACTTATAGAGTTACTACATGACCAAGCAATTCCACTCCAAGGCAGATAACTAAAGAAAAATAATAACATATTCATATAAAATTTTATAGATAAATATTCATAGCAATATCATTCATAGTAGGCCAAAATGTGAATAGCCTAATGTCCATCAACTGATACATGGATACACAAAATATACATTCATAGAATGGAACACATTGTGGCCATCAGAAGAATCAAGTGTTATATATGCTACTATGTGAATGAACTTTGAAAGCCTTGTGACCTGTAAAAAAAAAAGCTAGGCACACAGCAATAACTATTATGTGATTCCACTTATTTGAAATGTCTGGAATAGGTAACGAAAGAGACAGAAATAGACTAATGTTTGCAGGAGCTGGAATTTCTTTTTGGAGTATTGAAAGAGTTTTGGAAATAGTGGTGATGTATGTACAGGTTTATGAATATATTAAAATGAATTGTATAAAAGGATCAATTACATAATAGGTGAATGATGTTTCAATAGCAGTGCTTAAAAATTGAATTCCATGGGGCTGGCATTGTATCACAGTGGGTGAAGCTTCCTTTTGCAATGTCAGCATCTCATATTGGTGCTTTTTCAAGTCTTCACTGCTTTGCTTTCAATCCAGCTCCCTGCTAATGTGCCAGAGAATGTAGAAAATGGTCTTGAGTGTCTAGCTCCCTACTATCCATGTAGAAGAAGACCCATGTGGAATGTCAGGCTCCAGATTTTCACCCATCTGGGATTTTAAAGTCATTTGGGGAAGTGGACCAGCCAGCAGAGGATCTTCTTCTGTTCCCCCTCTCTGTGTAATGCTACCTTTTAAATATTTATTTTGTATTGTAAAAGTAGATTTACAGAGAGAAGGTGCAATAGAGAGAGATCTTGTATCTATGGGTTCATTCCCAAAATGGCCCCAATGACCAGAGTTGAAGCTGATCCAAAGCCAGGAACCAGTAGCTTCTTCCATATCTTCCATATGTGTACAGGGACCCTAGGACTTGGGACATAAGCAGAAAGCTGGATCAGAATTATAGCAGTTGGGACACAAACCAGTATACATATTGGCTGCTAGTACCACTGGGTCATGAACTAGTCTGTTGAGCCTTAGCACTGACCCCCAAGTAAATAAATCTTTAAAAAGTATTGTAGTCTACAGTTTATACACTATTAAACATGCCTTTTATTGTCAACCATTATTACTTGCATCTTCATAATGCATTTATCAGTATTTGAATCATTAATATAAATGATCTTTATGAACTCATTAATTAGCATTCTCATTTTTATTAATTGAGCACACATAAGGATTTCTAGTTACCACTACAGAGCTGATGTTATAGCTTCAAAGGACATGACATTTCATATTCCTCTAAATTTGTTTTGTCATTTGTAGGGGAAAATCATATACATGAGGTAACTGGATGTAGGAAAATAGATTACATATTTTAATTACTATGGTTGTGAATCTCTAGGCATGAAGAACTTGCTGGTTTTGAACAAGTCCTTTAAAATAATTATTCTAAATTCTGGAGGTAATTTGGATTGTGAAATCTATCAGTAGTTCTGACAAGCATTATGAAGTTCCTATGATAGATACAATTGTAGTAGTAGTATAGCAAGCCTGATGACCATGTTCCTGACAATTTTTTTTTGTTGACCTCTATTTTTCTTATCTCAAATATAGGAATATTATCTTTTTTATTTTTAGTTTATGTAGAAGGAACAGGTTTCAGTTTTAAGATCATAATGATTCTTTTCACCCTAATTTCTGCCTTCCTAACTCCCACCCTCTACTTCCTTTCATATTTTCCTTTTACATTTTTTTTAATATTTTATTATTATTGGAAAGCCGGATATACAGAGAGGAGGAGAGACAGAGAGGAAGATCTTCCATCCGATGTTTCACTCCCCAAGTGAGCCACAACGGGCCGATGCGCGCCAAACCGATGCTGGGGACCAGGAACCTCTTCCAGGTCTCCCACGCAGGTGCAGGGTCCCAAAGCTTTGGGCCGTCCTCTCCTGCTTTCCCAGGCCACAAGCAGGGAGCTGGATGGGAAGTGGGGCTACCGGGATTAGAACCGGCGCCCATATGGGATCCCGGGGCTTTCAAGGCGAGGACTTTAGCCGCTAGGCCACGCCGCCAGGCCCTCCTTTTACATTTTTACAATGACATACTGTCAATTTATTTTATATTACAAGCTCAATACACATACCTATTATGTACTAGATACTTTTCATAGGTTATTCCATCATTTAATCCTTAACCCTGTGAAGTAGGTCCTATTGTTTCCTACTTATTAAGTGAAAAAGCTAGCATTGTGTAGGAAAACAAGTCAAGCTGAATCCACTGCCTTGTGAAAAGAATGACTGAATCATTGTAAGGCCTAACAGTAACCGTAAGAACAGTCTTTCCAAGAGGCCAATTAGCATCTTGGTAGCCTACTGTATTTTACCAAATGTCATAACTAAAGGAAGCTGAGGAAAGAGTCGTGGTTGCCTTGAAGACTTGTGTGAAGTGGGTTAGCAGTGTTGCTCTGATTTTTGTGAAAGAAAATGCCGTTCTAATTTTAGAGTCTTTTAAGAAGTAGATAGCCTTTTGTGTGAGAATAAGCTTTTTTAGTGCTCATTTTGAGAGTTGCCTGTGAAATCATTTTATATACTGTTTGGAAAAAGGAAGACAATGTGGTGGAAATGAAAAATGAGTTTGTGTAAAATGTTATCTTCCCCAGAAGAGATGGTGGAAATAGGACTCACAGCCATGCTTATTACTTTTCCCTCCTAAGTTATAGAGATGTGTGTTATCAGTTCAATGCAGGTATTGGGATTCTTTAACTTTAATGTGTCTCCTGGTGTTATACAGTAAGAACTATTTATTAAGCAAATAATTAAAGATTGGACAGACTTTTTATCTCCTTGAGGGCGTTGGGGTTTTCCCAGCTTCACAATAATTCTGCTGTAATTTGTTTTGCAAATTCCAATTGTCAAAGCATTAAAATTTACCTTACCAAACAAGCTTTAATTTTTTAAGATTTATTTTATTTTTATTGGAAAGTCAGATATACAGAGAGGAAGATCTTCCATCCATTGAGTGACTCCCCAAGTGGCTGCAACAGCCAGAGCTATATCAATCCAAACTCAGGAGCCCAGAGCATCTTCCAGGTCTCCCATGTGGGTGCAGAGTTCCAAGGCTTTCGGTCATCCTCGGCTGCTCTCCCACGTCACAAGCAAGGAGCTGGATGGGAAGGGGGGGCCGCCGGATTAGAACCGGTGCCCATATGGGATCCAGGCATATGCACGGTGAGAAATTTACCCACTAGGGTACTGCGCCGGGCCCCAAGCTTTCATTTTTTACTCACTTTTTTTCTTCGAGTAAAACAGTAAATATTCCATATGTAAAGTATCAGTTGTTATGTGGCTTTGGTTAAATAACTGAGAATGATGTATGTTCTGATAAGTCATTTTTCAAATTTTTAAATCAGAGTTTATATGTATTTTGAAATTAATAATTCCATCTAGGAAGATAAAGACTTAGAAAAAGCTAAGATCTAAGTCTTTAAAGCCACCAAGTGGTCTAATTAATAAATCATATAAGAAGCTTGGAGGATGGTTTTTGTGAGACAAATCAAAAGCACAGATAGTCTTCTGAATGGAGAATACCCTTTCTTCCAGAGTGATTACAGATGAAAAGGATAAGAAGAAGTCTAATGAGTAGTTGAGACAGATATGGTCCCATTTAGTCCTCACAATCTACTCTGGAAATTCCATGTCTCATAAAAGCAATAAGAAAGCTAATAAAGAAGTCTTAGGAAGGCTGATTAATGTAGGGTTGTTGAAAGGGATGTTGGTGAATGCAGCTTTCTTGAACACTTTTCACTGATACCAAAGATGAGTAGGCTCTACTACCTTGAAACTCAGGGAGAGAAATTGAAGCCTCCTAGACCATACAACTGAGGCTGTGTTGATTCTAAATTGTCTTATAAGTTTGTAATAAGTTGTCTTTGAGTTAGATCATACCTGTGGCCCAGGCAGCTGACGGCAGAGTGATATGATACAAAGGATTGTGTTTCTTGGGAAATACGAGGGTGTTGTTTTTAAAAAAGTATTTAAGGAAATGGAATTGTATATTTTTGGTGCAGTTTTTGAAGTCTGTGTGAGATTTTTCCCATTGTATGTGTTTCCACGATCATTTGTGAAGACTACTGTATGTGACATGCAAGAATTTTTCATGTTATTTGTTTGTTTTGTTCTGTGATAGAGATGTAAGGGCATAACTTCTAAGATGAGTACATAGAAAGAGCTTGTCTGGAAAGATTTGCCATCCTTTGTTTCAGACCATGTTGTTTCTAAGTACATTGTCTCAATATGTTGCTGTGCATATCAGAAGACCAGAGATTGTACAATAAGGAACAGAGATTCATTTCACTCATAGTTTTTTTAGCCTGGGAAATATGATGCTGAGAAACTGCACCTGATAAGGGCCCCCTTGCTGTATTAAAAAATGGCAGAAAAGTTTGCTTGGAAAGAGAGCACATGAGTATGAACCAGACAGGGCCAAACATGCCTTTTTTTTACAAGCCCATTCATATGATACTAATACATTCCTGAGATAATAATAATCCATCCATGAGTGTGAAGACTTCATGACCTAATCCCCTCCTTTGTCCCCACCTTCTAATGCTATTATGCATATTGTTTCCAACACATAGACTATGAGGGATGTATTGATACCTTAGGTGGTGTCCATTAAAGTTTATTTTAAACAGAATTATTCCATCCAGTAAGTATTTTTACTATCTAATATCTTCTTACCCTTTGTTATTTATCTCTCCCTGTGAAAATACAAGTGTGTATTTGCAGCGTGTGGAGAGTTTGTCATCTTAACTGTGATAACATCATCAAAAATAAATGCTGTTGGACATTCAAAGATTCTTGAGAGCCTCTTCACAGTTTAGTTTTTATTTTTACTGTGTGTAATGTGGATCGTTTCTTCACTCTTCTGTAACTAACATTTTTCATATAGTCCCTCACTCTCAGCAAAACACGCCGTCTTAAATTACAGAAATATTAAGTTATCAAGTGTTAATTTCATAATTTTTAAGACGTACTTACTTTTATTTGAAAGGCAGAGTTACAGAGAGGAGAGATTGAGATTTCTTCCATTGCCTGGTCCAATCTCGATATGATAGGAACACCAGAGCTTTGCCAGCCCAAACCAGGATCAGGAACTTGCCTTGGATCACCCATATGGGTACAGGGGCCAAAGGACTTGAGTCATCCTCTGCCTGTTTCCCAGGCCACAAGCAGGAAGATGGATCAGAAATTGAGCAGCCAGGACAAAAACCAGTGCCCATATGGAATGCTGGCACTGCAGATGAAGGCTTAGCCTACTACGCCAACGTGCCTGCCCTTTACATTTTGTTTTTATTTTTAATTATTATTTTTCAGAGATTGCCCCTTCTACCCTCCCCATCCCCAATCTTCCCACTGTTTTTCCCTATATTATATACAATAGTATATTTCCTCAACAGTCACAAGTCAATCATTATTCTATTTTGGTATATCATGACATTGTAGGTATAGACAATGGTAGAAAGTCCAGCATCTTATTCTCAAGACACACTTAACAGTTTCATTGAGAGTCCGTCTTTTATTCAGAAGTGCATACTGCGTTGTAGCTTCCCTTCTTGGTATGATAGTCTCCCTTATACAGTTCCTCTAGATGAATATATGTTATACATGTTTACTTATATAGCTATTGACCTTGTATTTCACATGAAGGTTACATTATATCAGAGAGAACATATGGTATTTGTTTTTTGGTGATTGGCTTATTTCACTGAATATAATGGTCTCGAGTTAGGGGCACTTTGTAGCAAATGGTAGAATTCCATTCTTTTTAATGGTTGACTAGTGTTCTATAGAGTAGATGTATCACAGTTTTATAATCATTCCTCTTTTGATGGGCATCTGGATTATTTACATGTCTTTGCTACTATAGATTGTACTGCTGTAAATATAGGATTACAGCTCACTTTCTCATATGGAGATTTTATTTCCTTTGAATATGTTCCCAGAAGTGGGATACGTTGGTCATACGGTAGATCAGTTTTCAGTTGTCTTAGCACTCTGCATACTGAATTTCATACTAGCTGCATATAGAAGAGTTTTTCTTTATGTTCAACTGGAAAACTTGATGTTACAGGGAGGGTTGCTTTTGGTCAACCCTATTTGGAGTTCTGTACCCCTCCTTTATTTTGTTTCTTATTTCGTTTTGCATATCAGGAAAGTTCTCAGTTATTTCATTGGGTACATCTTTGAACCCAGTTTGTCTTTCTATACCTCCTGGAACTCCCATAACTCTTTTTTTTTTTGATGTTGTCCTTTAATTTCTGAATATTTTTTGAGCTTGACTCAATTCCTCTTCAAGCTTTTTGATTGTTTCAACATTATTACAGAAAATGTCTTTCAATCTTGAGATTTTCTTCTGCCTCATTGATTCCATTATTGAAGCGTTCCATTGAATTTTTAATTTATTGTATTGTTTTCTTCATTTCTATTAATTCAGTTTGATTTTGCCTCAGTGTTGCTATTTCCTGTGTAATGTATTCCTTGGACTCCTGTGTGCAATCCTTGCTGCTTTTAAAGAGCTTTAGAACAATTAAAAAATTATTTATCCTCAATTTCCTTGATGTCATCCTCAGTTAAATCTGAGGTTAACGTAGATTTTTGCTGCTTTGCAAGGGAGGCATCTGTAACCTTACATATCATGCCTCTGTCTCTTCTTTTGCTCTTGATCATTGCAATTCTGGTTAATGGATTGTTTTCCTCGGGGCGAGTTTTTATGCTGTGTTGCCCACAGGGCTAGAAATCAATTTTATTGATGCCATTCAGTACCCGATTCTTTGTTTGCAATCACTTGTGCCACTCTCTCCATCATGTTTTGTTCTCGGACTCTCATGCTAGGCTTCCATCATGGTGTCTGTAGCCCCAGTTCCCAGCTCAGCACTCTCCACCCACTGTGTTCCTTGCTGTGTTCATACTGTTGCCTGCTCAGCCTTCCTCCCATTCCCAGTTCTAGCAGTACCTAGGATTAGGAAAACACCCTGCTGTCTTAGACCACAGGGTTGTCAGCAGTGCCTGTTGAACAGATTTTTTTTTCTTTCCTTTCCTTGCCAGAAACTGCTGGTAGTTCTGCGAACAACCCAGACCTAATTTGGTCGGAACCCATGGGGTGCCAAGTCAGTGTTGTTTTCCTGGTGGGACCAATGCAATGTGTTGAACTGGAAGTGAGTTCTCTACTGGATTAGTGAATGCACAGGTCATTGTTGTCTCTCCACTGCACACAGCCTTTGCCTCAGTACACAAAATGTTACTGTGTAACACTGGTGGGTGGGCTGTGAAATATACACTGTTCCTACACCAGGACAAGCATTGCTATGGCTGTGTTCACCTCCTGATTTCCCAGTGAACCCATATTCTCACCTGGCCACCAGTAGAGCTTGGATCGCTGCTGGGCTGTTCACAGCAGCACTACTCAGTTATCTCTGTTTCTTCCCCATGTCCATGGGTCTCCAGGTGACCCTCTACAATCAGTCTGCCCTCTGCTATCTCCTGGGATCACACCCTCTCTGCTTCACCCCTGTTAATCCTTCTCCATCTGTTTAAACCTGTCAGCAGCCTGTTCCTCCATCTTGAAAGATTCTCAAACTTCTGTTTTGAAATACAACAAACTTGCCTCTGTGTCTGTCTTTTCTTGTTTGTTGTAGTTATAGAAGCATTCTTGTCAGGATTCGTGACACATTACCCCTAAGTTTGGCACCTTGATCATTATAGTTAAAAATTTTTAAAAAGTCTTAGTAAAAAGTAGATGCATTTTTCCTACTTTGTCTTCAGGAATGTTTTAGTTATTGTAGTTTCTTTGCCATTTCATACAAATTTCAGAGTATTCTTGTTTTTCTCACAAAAAAAGAGCCTGGCTGAAATTTTGATACAAATCGCTTAGATCATGCTATCTGTTTTAGGCCCCTATATTTCATACCCCTAAGCCTTGGTGTGATTAGAAATAGTCTTTCGGAGATGATATAGGTCATAGGATAGATTCCCAATTCAGTAGATTGTGCCTTATAAGAACAGATCCCTATCTTTCTCTTATTGTAATAAAATAGGGTGGAGGGAGGAGGGGAAATCCCAGAGCCTTTGGGACTGTATCATAAAATAAATAAAATTAATTTTAAAAAATGAAAAAATCATTTTTAAGGGAATTTATTAATGCTGTAGATTCTTGGGGTCACAGCAAATGCGTGATAATTACTTCAGCATAATTCTTATGTTAATGTGACATTAACACAAAGAGAACTGGTTCATAGATACAATTCTAAGACTAAAATGATGATATTTCCTTCTCTCCACCCCACCTCTAGGTTTTTGAGATAACATTTTAAATTTACATTATAGTCAAAGACTTAATTCTCCATTAAATGAGGAATTCTACAATTAAGAAGTAAAATGACCCTGGTTCAGGAGTTGGCACAATGACATAATTGGCTAATCCTACCCTTGCAGGTGCCAGCATCCCATATGGGTGCTGGTTCATGTCCTAGCTGCTCTTCCCATCCAGTTCCCTGCTTATTGCCTGCAAAAGCAATAGTGGATGGAATAAAGCCTTGGGACCCTGACACATGCTTGGGAGAGCTGGGAGAATCTCCTAGCTCCTGGCTTCAGATCAGCACATATTCCAGCTGTTGGTGCCATTTGGGGAGTGAACCAGCAGATGTAAGGTTTTTCTCTGTCTCTCCTTCTCTCTATAAATCTGCCTTTTTAATAAAAATAAGTGAATCTTTTAAAAAAGGCCCTAGTTCAGTATGAACTTAGGTAAGAACTATGACCCATAGTCAAATGAAAAGATGGCCAAAGTTTGAAGATTGAGGCATATTTTTTGAATACTTTTCCACCTTTGATGATACTCTGCTGGCTCTGTCTTCAGACCAGAGAGGGTATACCTAAGAAGCCGTTGAACTTGACTGGACAATAAGATGCTGGACTCTATGTTTGGTATACGCTTGCAATGGGGGAATCACAACTGAACTTGAACTATGGTTATGCAACAAGGTGGAGGAATCCACCATGGTGGGAGGGTTTGGGGAGAACCCAAGTACCTATGTAACTGTGTCACATAATACAATGTAATTAATGAAGTAAAAATAATAAATAATAATAATAAAAAAAGAAACGTAAAAAATTTTGGAAGTTTTATTCAAGTTTCAGAGGTCACTAAGGGCCAGTCCACTTTTAAAAATTTTATTTTTCTCTACTGTTCAGTTTGGATAATTTTATTATTTTATCACTCAATTTGCTGATTCTCTCCATACCCACCATTTTGCTTTTGAGTGCATTAATATTGTGTTGTCATCATTATATTTTTAATGCTAAAATTTCCATTCAGTTTGGTCTTATAGTCTTCAGTTGTTGAAACTTTCACCATTTTCATTATTTTCTATTGTAGTCTTCTTAATTCCTGTTTAAAACTTTATTTCTTTAGAATATTCTTAGATGATTCTAGTATTTTGATATATCAGTGTTGGCTTTCAAAGGGAGGGTAGAAAGTATTGTCATGTTCTTAAAATTGTAATTGTGAAATACATTAAATCTATTCTCAAATCAAGATAATTCTGATTCTATGTATGACTAATATTTTTAGATATAAATTGAGGCGTTTGCATATTATTAAGTCTCTGGATTTTATTAAAATGCTCTATTTTGGTTGACTTTTTCTGACCCTCCTCTGGAAAGGGATATGAAGGTGCTTAGCACCTTGGTATTATGAAGGAATAGGTAGGAACCCAAGTGTCTCATTGCTTCAGTTGACAGCTGAGGGAAAAGTTACAGGTATTCTTTTTACTGTTGATTGGGAATGGAAGTGCAAGCTTATCCTGTACAGTGTTTCTACCATCGCGGTGATTGAAGGAGTGATATCATTACTGTCCCTGCTTGGCCTTTTGTAACCATATTTAGCATCATGGGAAATGTTGTTATAAGCTAGTGATGATTGAAGTCTGGATTCTTGTCTTGGTCTTATAGGTGTAGATGGGGTGGGACCACCATGTATCTGAGGAATTTGAATAGAAAAGAACAGTTTGCCTACATTTTTTTCCTGTCTCATTAGCTTGTCACTGATCCTTTGAATTTCACCTTCTATACCTTTAGCATTTCTTGCTTTCTTTCTTATTAGGATCTAAATCCAAAAAAAGGAAAAACCAAGGGATCTTCCATGTTATTTTACCTTTGGCCCTTAGGTCCCCTACTGGTTTCACTTGTCTTTCACAATCTCACAATCTCACAATCTCTATCTCTCTTTCCCTCCCTTTCTCTCTCTCTCTCTCTCTCCCTCTTACACACACACACACACACACACACACACACACACACACACAACTTTCTTTTACATTTGGTATGCAGAAATTTTAGTCATACTTTAGCAGAAGGAAAAGCAAAGGTTTTCTGATCCATCTTTCTAGAAGTTGATGTCTGTTATGAATCATTTATAATTTCAAATTTATATTTTAAACATTTCAATGCCATTTGTTTTGATTTAAGGGGCAAGGTAAGAATGTAACATTAAGCCTCAGAACTAGCCAGTTAATATAATTTCGTTTATTGAATAAATAATCCCCCTTCAATAATTTTAGATGCCATATTTGTCACAAGCTGTTTCTGTGTTTACTTAGGCCTATTTTCATGCTGTCTATGCTCTTTCAGGGATCTATCTGCCCTTCACCTTCATAACCTTTTAAAATCATCTGAAATCAAATATTACACTTTGCTCATAATGAGAAAGTTAAAATGACTATTCTGGTAACACTGGGAAACAAATTGTATGTGTCAAGTACAACCATGATGATATTCTGCTTAAAATTTCCTTTGTGTTTTTTTTCCATGACTGATCATTTATCTGGCTTTCCTGTGCAGTTCCTATTGCTATAAGGAAGGTTAAACTAAAACCTCCAAGAGATTCAAATATTGTAATGTACATCCATGTAGTAACATACTTATTTTTCAACCAACAGAAAGGAAACTGATTTCCTGGACCTAGTCTTTGAACCCTACAAATCAAACTCTTCTCTACATTGACTGTGATTTAATTCCCTCATCTCTATCTTCAGCTTAACCTTTTGGGCTGAGCTGCAAAACCATGCATAGAGGTAACTTTGTAACATGTTAATTTGAATGTTCAAAAGTGACATTTACAAACCAAAATTCATGACCATATCTCTGAAATTCACCTTGTATTTAGAATTATTTTATTCTTTTTGTAAATGACTACCCACTTATACTATAAATATACTAATCGGTGCCCTAGTCATTTCCTTGACTTTTACAACCACTTTCCAACTATTTGTGTTGCCTACACTTCTTTTTTTCTCCAAACACTACTTTTTAGTAAGCAACAAAAGATTCTAAAATGCAGATCTGACCACATTAATTTCCTGCTTAAATTTTTAAAAAATATTTTCTTTCTTTCTTTATTTTTTAATTGTAAAGTCAGATATACAGAGAGGAGGAGAGGCAGAGAGGAAGATCCTCCATCCGATGATTCACTCCCCAAGTTAGCCGCAATGGCTGGTGCTGCGCCGATCCGAAGCCAGGAGCCAGGAACTTCTTCTGGGTCTTCCATGTGGGTGCAGGGTCCCAAGTCCTTGGGCCATCCTCAACTGCTTTCCCAGGCCACAAGCAGGGAGATGCATGGGAAGTGGAGCTGCCAGGATTAGAACCGGCACCCAAATGGGATCCCGGGCGTTCAAGGAGAGGACTTTACCCACTACACTATTGCGCTGGGCCTCCTGCTGAAATTTTTGTGATGCCTTCCCATTGCTGCCAATATAAAAATAAATGTTTTAAATAATTCTTAAATGTTTATAAATAAATGCAAATCTTCTCAACTTCATTTGCAATCCATGAATAATTTGCAATGCTTTTTCTCCTTTTTCCCATGTTCTATTCAGTGGCATCCATGAACCCCTTGCTTTGTGTATGCATTATAAAGGTACCTGCTTATTTCCACTTTCAGTGCTACCATTTACCTTGTGTTCTTTGAGTGATTAACTGTTTTTTCCTGATTCTGCCCTTGTCTTGTCTATTTTCAATCCATCTCCACACAGAGGTAAAAATAATTTAATAAGCATGCATATTGGTAATGCAACTGCTTTGATTTTCATTTCTACTTCGTACACAAGAATGTAGCACAGAATGTTATCTATAATCTAGCTTCATCCTTGCATTTTCAACCAAATTATTACTCTGGTTATTAATATATTGTAGCTTTAACAATAATTATAATAACGATAATATCAACTAATAGCAATTATCAGTTATAAGACATCTTTAATGCACCATTTTAAAAAATATATTATCTGTAATTCTCAAAGCAATCATTCTGGTTAGTTACTGTAGAGTCATTACTTTAAGTACACTATTAATTTTGATGCTGTCATTAGTTTGAAGTAAAAATATTTTTATAAATGTTAAGTGACTGCTTTTGTGTTTCCAGTTGGCTAAGGTTTTTGAAGAATACAATGTAAAATTCAGTAAATGCTTTCCATGTCATTAGAGTATCTTAGTACATTTGAGTTGTTATAGCAAAATACCTCAGACTTGGTAACATATATCATAGGAATTGAATTTTCATAATTGTGGAAGCTAAGATCAAGGTTTACAATCAAGGCACCAGAAAACACAGTACCTCATCATGATTTCTTTCTACTTCCAAGATGGCAGATTATCCAAAGATAATCTGTACACATTACTTGATACATCATACTTGTAAATTTTCTGCATGTTTGAACAAATTCCCATATCATAGATGGTAAGCTGAGGCCTATAGTTTAAGCAACTTGCTCAGAATCATATGGGTACTGAATGGCAGAGGTAGCCAGAGTTTATTTATAAATTATGTAAATACATTCTAATGGCCCAGACTTTAGTACAAACTTGATGCTTTCTGGTTAGAATTTCTTTTTTTTTTTTTTTTTTTTAATTTTATTTTAAATTCATTAATTACATTGTATTATGTGACACAGTTTCATAGGTACTGGGATTCTCCCCACCCCTCCCCAAACCCTCCCACCATGGTGGATTCCTCCACCTTGTTGCATAACCACAGTTCAAGTTCAGTTGAGATTCCCCCATTGCAAGCGTATACCAAACATAGAGTCCAGCATCTTATTGTCTAGTCAAGTTCAACGGCTTCTTAGGTATACCCTCTCTGGTCTGAAGACAGAGCCAGCAGAGTATCATCCCGATCAATTAAAAGCTCCAACATACCATCAGCAAAAATTTACATCATTATGGAATTAATTGACATAGTAATGAGTAACCAATATGGTAAAAGTAAATGCGATTTCTTATCCACCTTCTGTGACCACCTCATTGACATTTCAATTTTGGTTTATACACAACATATAACATTCATAACATAACTTGTTATACATAACATCATATCAAATTAAGGCAAACATGTGGTATTTAACCTTTTGGGATTGGCTCATTTCCCTTAGCATTATGGTTTCCAGTTTGGCCCATTTGGCCACAAAGAACTGCATTTTGTTTTTTTTAATAGCTGAGTAGTATTCCATGGAGTAGATGAACCATAGCTTTCTTATCCAATCCTCTGTTGATGGGCATTTTGGCTGCTTCCATGTTTTTGCAATTACTGATTGTGCTGCTATGAACATAGGAGTGCATGTTGGTTTCTCATAAAACAAGTGTTCTGGATATATTCCTAGGAGTGCTATTGCTGGGTCATACGGTATGTTGTATTTAAGTTGTTTGAATGTTCTCCATACTGATTTCCATAGAGGCTGTACCAGCCTGCAGCCCCACCAGCAGTGGAGTAGGGTTCCCTTTTCCCCGCAACCTCGCCAACAAGTGTTGTTGGTGCTTTTATTCATGTGGGCCAGTCTTACTGGCGTTAGGTGGTACCTCATTGATGTTTTAATTTGGATTTCCCTTATTGCCAAGGAACTTGAGCATTTTTTCATATGTTTATTTGCCATTTGGGTTTGTTCCTTTGTGAAGTGTTTGCCCATTTCCCGTGCCCATTTCTTGAGTGGCTTGTTTGTTTTGACATTTTGGTTGTTTTGTAGCTCTTTGTATATTCTGGATATTAGCCCTCTATCACCTATGTCGTGCGCGAAGATCTTCTCCCATTCTGTGGGTTGCCTTTTTACTTTGTTGATTGTTTCTCTAGCTGTACAGAAGCTTCTTAGTTTGATGAGGTCCCACTTGTTTATTTTGGTCTTGATTTCTACTGCATTTGGAGTCTTTTTTAGGAAGTGAGGGCCTACCCCTAAGTGTTGCAGTGTGTTTCCAACATTTTCTTCCAAAAGTTTGAAGGTTTCTGGATGTGGGTTTAAATCTTTTATCCATTTGGATTTGATCTTAGTATATGGTGAGAGATGTGGGTCTATCTTTTTGTTTCTGCAGGCTATCAACCAGTTGTCCCAACAGCATTTATTGAACAGACCTTCCCATTTGCCTGGGTTGTCGTTTGTCTTTTTGTCAAAGATTATTTGGCTGTATTTGTGTGGGTTCCCATCTGGTGTTTCTATTCTGCTCCATTGGTCTTCTTCTCTATTTTTTTGCCAGTACCAGGCTGTTTTGATAACCACTGCCCTATAGTATGTCCAGAGGTCTGGGACTGTGATTCCCCCTGCTAACTTCCTGTTCTTGAGAATGGTTCTAGCTATCCGTGGTTTTTTGTGTTTCCAGATGAACGTTTGAATCATTGTTTCCAGATCTGTGAAGAATGTTTTGGGCAATTTGATTGGGATTGCGTTGAATGTATATATTGCCTTTGGCAGTATAGACATTTTAATGATATTGATTTTACCTATCCAGGAGCATGGGATGTTACTCCATCTTTCTAGATCTTGTTCAATTTCTTTTTTAAGTAGTTTGTAGTTTTCCTCAAATAGGTCTCCTACATTTTTCGTTAGGTTAATTCCCAGATACTTCATGCTTTCCTTTGTTACTTTGAATGGTATCTTGCTGGTTAGATCTTTTTCCAACTTGGGGCTGTTAGCATACACTATGGCTGTTGATTTTTGTTCATTAATTTTGTACCCTGCCACTCTACCAAACTCTCGTATAAGTTCTAGTAGTCTCTGTGTTGAGCCTTTTGGCTCTTCCATATAAAGAATCATGTCATCTGCATATAGTGAAAGCTTGACTTCTTCATTTCCCATTTGGATTCCTTTGATTTCTTTTTCTTGTCTTATGGCCTCAGCGAGTACCTCTAGAACTATGTTGAATAGCAGCGGAGAAAGCGGACATCCCTGTCTTGTTCCAGATCTCAGTGGGAAGGGTTCCAGTTTTTCTCCATTCAGTATGATGCTGGCATTGGGTTTTTCATATATTGCTTTGATTATGTTGTGGATTTTTCCATCTATGCCTACCTTGGTTAGTGTCTTTAGCAGGAAGTTGTGCTGGATTTTGTCGAAAGCTTTTTCTGCATCTATTGATACTATCATGTGATTCTTGTTTTTCAGTTTTTGGATGTGGTGTATCACATTTATGGATTTCCGAATGTTGAACCATCCCTGCATTCCAGGGATGAATCCTACTTGATCTGGATGAATGATCTGTCTGATGTGTTTTTGAATTCTGTTGGCTAGGATTTTGTTGAGAATCTTAGCATCAATGTTCATCAAAGAGATAGGTCTGTAGTTTTCCTTCTCTGTAGGATCTCTGCCCGGTTTTGGGATTAAGGTAATGTTGGCTTCATAGAATGAGTTTGGAAGGGTTGCTTCCTTTTCTATTGTTTTGAAGAGTTTGTAGAGGATTGGGGTTAGTTCTGTTCGGAATGTTTTGTAGAATTCTGGAGTGAAGCCGTCTGGGCCTGGGCTTTTCTTTGTTGGGAGATCTTTAATCACTGATTCAATCTCTGCTTCAGTTATGGGTTTGTTCAGGTTGATTGTTGCCTCTGGGCTAAGTTTTGGCAGGTTGTGTGAGTCTAAGAACTTTTCCATTTCTTGGTGGTCTTCTGATTTGTTGGAGTACAGTGCTTTGTAGTAATTTCTGATTATGTTCTTAATGGTTGTAATGTCTCTTGTTATGTTGCCTTTTTCATCTTTGATGCTGTTAATTCTTGCTTTCTCTTGTTTTTTCTTTGTCAGTCGGGCCAGCGGGGTGTCTATTTTGTTTATCTTTTCAAAAAACCAGCTTTTTGATTTGTTGATTTTGTGTATGGTTTTTTTTATTTCTATCTGGTTGATTTCCTCCCTTGTTTTGATGATTTCTTGTTTCCTGTTGTGTGTGGGGCTCATCTGCTGCTGCTTTTCCAATTCCTGGAGGTGTGTGGTTAGTTCCTGTATTTGGTGCCTCTCTTGGGCCTTGACATGAGCTCCAATTGCGATGAGTTTACCCCGTAGCACTGCTTTGGCAGTGTCCCACAAGTTTTGGAATGTTGTATCAGAGTTTTCATTGGTTTCCATAAATTTTTTGATCTCATCTTTAATTTCTTCCCTGACCCATTGTTCATTCAATAGCATATTGTTCAACCTCCAAGAGTTTCTATATTTCCTTGGGCATTTTGAATTGCTGATTTCCAGTTTCATTCCGTGGTGGTCTGAGAGAGTACATGGTATGATTTCTATCTTTTTGAAGTTATTTAGATTTGTTTTGTGTCCTATCATGTGGTCGATCCTGGAGAAGGTGCCATGTACTGCTGAAAAAAATGTATAATCTGTGGTCTTAGGATAAAAAATTCTATAAATGTCTACCAAGTCCAGTTGTTCTAATGTTTGTACGAGCTCTGTTGTTTCTTTGTTGAGTTTTTGTTTTGTTGATCTGTCTATAGTTGTTAGCGGGGTGTTAAGATCGCCCACTATTATTGTGTGTGTATCTATGTCTCCCCTTAAGTCTGTAAGTAGTTGCTTCACGAAGCTAGGCGCATTGGAATTAGGTGCATATATGTTCACGATTGTAATTACTTCTTGATGGATCAGTCCCTTCACCAATATATAATGTCCTTCTCTGTCCTTTTTGATGTCTGTCAGCTTGAAGTCTAGGTCATCTGAGATTAGAACAGCTACGCCAGCCTTTTTTTCTCGTCCATTGGCATGAAATGTCTTTTTCCATCCTTTCACTTTAAATTTCTTACAGGATTTTCTGGTTAGATGTGTCTCTTGTAGGCAACAGATAGTTGGGTGCTGTTTGATGATCCACTCCGTTAATCTATGCCTTTTGATTGGTGAGTTTAAGCCATTTGTGTTTAGAGATAATATTGAGAGGAATTGGTTTTGGGCTGCCATGAGTGCAAGTGTGCAAGTGTGTATTTGTGACTATTAGAGTTTTTGATTGGTTGACTTTTCTTGTATGGATTTTAGTGGGGAGGTCTTCCCATTTGCCATCTTTGATTTTGGTTTGTATTTTTTCTTTCTGGGTTTAGCACCTTCCTGAGGAGATTTTCCAGAGCTGGTTTCGTGTTGATGTATTCTTCGAGTTTCTCTTTACTGTTGAAGTATTTGATTTCATTCTCAAATATAAATGAGAGCTTTGCTGGGTACATTATTCTTGGTTGGCAGTTGTTTTGTTTCAGGATTTGATAGGTTTTACCCCATTCTCTCCTTGCTTGGAGCGTTTCTTCTGATAGGTCGGCTGTGATCCTGATTTCCCTTCCCCTGAAAGTAATCTTATCCTTTTTTCTTACTTGTCTTAGAATGGTTTCCTTGTATTCACTTGAAGGTAGCTTGAGGACCACATGTCTGGGAGACGATTTGTTCGGGTCGTATCTACTGGGGGTTCTTTGTCCTTCCTGGATTTGTGCTAGATTTATATTTCCAGTATTCTGGAAGTTCTCCTGTATTATCTCATTGAGCACTCGTTGCAAGCCTGTCTCCTTTTCCACTCCTTCGGGAAGACCTATTATTCTAATATTTGATTTTTTGAGGTTGTCTTTCATTTCCTGTATGGACCTATTGGCTTTCTCTAGATTTGTCTCCAACTGTTTGATGAGCTGCTGCCTTTCATTCTGATTGTCTTCCAATTCTGATATTCTGTCTTCTGCTGTGTTCATTCTGTTGGTTAGGCTTTCAATTTTGTTCTCTATATCAAGGATTCCCTTTTTGACTTGATTTATTTCTGCAGTGATATGGTTTTCGAATGCCTTAGACTCTTCCCAGCGCTTTTCACTCTCTCTGACGAATTTCATCATTAGCTTCTTAAAGTCCTTATCTGATAGTTCCTCTATGTCTTCATCTTGCATCTCAGATATTGGGATTAGTTTTTGGTTGTATTGGGAGGGAGTGCTTGATCTTTCCTCTGGGTCATTGCTTTTTCTGATACTTCTCCTCATTGTGTTTTTACTTCTTGTTGTTTTGAGATTTTAGCGGTGATTCAGCTGAGCCGGCTCTGGTTTGGGGTCTCCGGCTGAGCCCAGTAGGGCTTACTGCCTGAGTCACCAGCTGCTTTCAGGGTCTGTAGATCACAGCCCCGAGTTGGGTCAGGAGGCTTTGTGGGCCAGCCCTAGTGCCAGGCCCCTTCCCCTGTGGCTCCCTCTCAAAGGCAGTGCCCTACAGATTCACTCTGCCGAGCCGCGCCTGGGCTTTGGGTCACAAGGCTAATACAGCGGGGGTCTCTGCCTCAGTGCTGAGCCGAGACTCTCCTTCAGGTCTTGAGGTTAGCACAGCAAGGGCTCCTGCTGCTCGGAGCCTAAAATCCCCAACCCCGGCCTGTGCTGGGTTGGAAATCTCCGCGGCCCCAGTGCCAAACTCGGAAGAGCTGCTCCACTGAGGGCTGCAACACCACAGGCAGGTCTTTCCGAGCGGGCTCCTGCTGGGAAAACCTGTCTGGCCAGTTCAGCTGAGCCTGCTCCGGTCTGGCCTCTCTAGCTGAGCCCAGCTGGGGACTCCGCCCTGAAGAAGCCACTTCCTCAGCTGCACTCTCTCAAGGATGGAAGCGGATCTCTGAGAGGCACAGAGCCCTTTAGGTGAGATGTGCCCCCACTAGTCTGCTCCTCTGCCCAGGACGTGAGGCCCTGTCGAGCGTTGCCCAGCCTCTGGGGCTCAGGGCGAGTCCAGCAACAGGATCCACTGACTCTCCCGCAGCCAGTCCACAGCTCGGAGCCGATATGGGGATCTCTGAGCCCCAGTCCCACAGCGCCGCTCCTGTTCCCTCTGCACTCTCCCAGAGCCGCTGAGCAGCGGGTAGGCAAGCCTCTGGGAAATCTCCCCAGCTTTTCCTCCACTTCTGCAGGGATAATGCACCCAATGATCAGTCCAGTAGCCTCCTCTGGGGGCTCCTGCCTTCCAGGGGACTGGTGCCCCTGTCGGTGTGGGCGCCTATCCTTCCAGCCGCCTCTGTTTTCCCTGGGGCGGTTGAGCCTCTGCCGCCTTCCCCCTGCCTGGGATCGTGACTCACCAGGTTTCTCGCGGCCGTGCTGTATTTTCTTTCCTACTTTTTGCGGCTGTTCCTTCACGCTGTGTAGATCTTCTTGCTTTAGTGAACTCCAGTGACCTTCTCGCTCTTCTCCCTACAGTTTCGCGCCTCCTGGCCTGTTTCTCTGCTGGATCAGCTCCCCTCCTTCCCTACTCCACCCTACACCAGCTCTCTGCAGTCGGCCATCTTTTTCAGTCTCCGGTTAGAATTTCATAAATGGAATATTGGTCCTCGCCAAGAACGTGCTGGGATCCCATATGGGTGCTGGTTCTAATCCTGGCAGACCCATTTCCCATCCAGTCCCCTGTTTGTGGCCTGGGAAAGCAGTCGAGGATGGCCCAAGGACTTGGGACCTTGCACCCATGTGGGAGACCTGGAGGATGTTCCAGGTTCCTGGCTTCGGATCGGTGCAGCACCAGCCATTGTAGTCACTTGGGGAGTGAATCATCGGATGGAAGATCATCCTCTCTGTCTCTCCCCCCTCTGTATATCTGACTTCCCAATAAAAGTAAATCTTTAAAAAATGCAGAATATTAGCTTCAGCTGTAGGCAACTGCCTTGGGTGCTTTGTACGTAGGCAAGTGTTACACTGCTGGGAGAAAAGCAGCCAATAGTTGGCATTCTGAGCTTGGTTAATATTGAATTTGTGTTAAGTATACCATGGTGTATGCCAACAAAGTTGCTTATTACAACAGATTGCCTGGGAAGGGGTGTCTGGGGATGTATTATAATGGGAGCAGCTATGAGGGCATGTTCAACAGGTTAAGAATGACTGTTGGGATCTTCCATGGACTGGGCTGCTGCACTCACCGTAGGTGAAGGAGCTAACACAGAATGGTTTAGTGGGGGAGGGGGAGAACTAGGTCATGCCATGGCACCTCTTCATGTGAGAGACCTGCTCTGGGCTAAATACCATCACCTACTGCTTGCTGGATTATACAAAAGTTGGGAACTGAGGGGTGTACCTAACTGCGCTTGCTAGCACTCATTAACATTTGTGTGAGTCCGGTCTGGGGCATGCCAGGCAGGATCAGTCTACAGCACACAGGTGAAAGCCAGGATGAGGTTCAGGCCAGGCTGCAACACCACCCAGTTTACATGAGGACTGTGGGTGGGCCAGACTGGGCTAGTCTGCTGCACCAGTCAGTGAAATCTGGATTGGGGGTGGGTGGGCTAAGCCTGGCTGCAACTTCTACTACCAAATGCCAAGATTGGGGGAAGCCATCTTAGTCTGGGACTCAGCACCCATAGGCACAGGCAAAATCCATGCATGAGAGCAGTCCTAGTAGGGGAACTTGCTGGGCTGCTGTTTACATGAGTGAGTATGGAATTGTACCTGGGGGCAGGCCAGCTGCGCTATGCTGTAGTACCAGCTGGCAAGTGCCAGGGTAGAGTGTGAATCATGTCAGGTTGGACAAGGCAGGAGCACCTGTCAGCATACATGAAGGCCAGATCTAGGGATGGTTCAAGCTGAGATAAGCCACAGCGCTCATAGGTATGCGTGAGAGCCAGGTGGGATGCAGGCTGGGCCAGGCTAGACTACAACAGAGGCTGACATGTGCAAAAACTAGGGCTTGGGGTAGGTCTGGTGGGGGCTACTGGGGATCACTCTGACTAGGCTGAGGAACCTCCTGGTATGCTTGAGGACTGAGTCTGTAGTGGGCTTGATGGTTTGGGCCACAGCACCTGTTGGTTCATGTGAGATATGAAGCTGGGGCAGAACTGACCAGGTAGCTGCATCCACCGGTATATGTGTTGGCTGGTGTGGGTGACAGCACCTAATCTTGCACTGGCTGGTTCGCGCAAGAGTCAAATCTAAGGTAATCCCAGGTGAAGTTTCTTAGGGAAATCCCGAACTGGACCACTGAACTCATACCCTAGCCACCTGGGAAAATCATAGGCTGTGTGTTCCAACCTTGGAGTACATGTGTCAGGTCTGGACCTCCTCATTTGCTGATATGTGTGTAGTGGACATCCTGTCCATATGCAAATGACAGACATGAAAGCCAGCTCATGTAGTCCTACAGAGGAAATTGAGTGCTGTGTCAGAGGCTGGAAAGCAGAATAGGTTGGACAATTCTTCTGGCAAAGCTTTGGCAGCAAGTGTCTGGGTTTATGGATGTACTAAAGTGCACTTTATCAACCAATAGACTTTGGGAGATTTTTTTTTCAACCTTAGAGCAATGAAACTGAAATCTCACAACTATCAAAACCACTCAAGTAGCACCCTTAGAACACTTTTTCTCATGTTAGTGTCTAAGATGTGATCAAATGACCATCCCCCATCCTTGAGCACTGATGTAGTTTAACAGCAAGGTGCAGCCTCCCTCCCTTTCTCCCCTTCAGACACAGGAGGAAAAAAAATGGAAACTTATGTCATAGTCATTTTCCTCCATACCTGAGTCTCATGAGTGTGCATCACTCTAAACTATGTAAACAATATTAAAACAAAAATTTAGAATTTGTTAAAAGAATGGAATATCAAATATCAAAGTGATGTTTTTTTGTCTAGTCTATTTTGACTCCAGAGTCTGTACAATTTCTTCATTATCATATTGTCTGTAGAGCTACCTGCAGTTCTTTCTGGATGGAGGATGAACTCATATCATTCAATGTAAGACGAGCTTGAGAACAAAACAGCCTGTTTCTTATAATTGTGCCTGGATAGCATAAGTAAATTAGTGCTTGAAAAAATTTTCACTATCATAGTCACCAGTGTGCCCATCATTCTCATGCATATGTATATGATGTGCTATGTCTTATATCTCTGTCTTTGCCCATGCTGTGCTATCTGCCTAAAATGATATATTTCTTTCTTCTCATCCTTCTAATATTTCCTACTCTGGGAAGCTTTGTAAGCTCCTAGAGTGAGTCAAGAGTTCTGTTCTCATGTGTTTTCAGCACCCTGTTATGCTATTGTAGCATTGATTCTACTATCCTATAACTGCATTTAGTGGTTCATTTTCCTTATAGTCTCCCAGTTTCCTAAGACTAAGGACAGTGTGTTTTCTTGGGAGTTGAGCATACTTGGTACATTGTAAATACTCACGTTTGTTGAAAGTCCTGCAGAGATGCAGAGTGGAGTTAGCCATGGTCTGCAATGCCTACATCCCACATTAATGGTAATGTACCTGGGATGACAGTGAAAAATGACCGGATTGCTTGGACCCTTGCCACTTGTATGGGGGACCTGGATGGCATTATGAGTTTGTGTTAACCTTTTCTACCTTAAACCTTTGCAGACATTTGGAGGGTGAACCAGTAGATGGATGATCAATCTATCTCTCTTTCTTTGCTACCATCTGTCTTTGTAACTCTTTCAAAAAAATCTTTTAAAATATTGAATATGTGAATATGTAAACAAATGAATGAATGAATGAATGGATAGAAAAAATCCTTATCCAAATACCAGGAATTTGCTAGCTTTATTGCAGGAAACAGGGAAGGAAAGCATGTTCATGCTTTCCGCTTGATGGGTATGAATGAGATAGCTCCACTGGCAACCTTCTAGGAAACATCAGGACATGAACAGATGATCTCAGTGTGTTCTGAAATGTGTTAAAAGGTGGCCTGAACAATATAACTTCCACTGGTGTGCCACAGTTTCTGGAATGCTGCCATCACAGTCTTTGCTTTTGGAATAGTACTGTCTCCAGATGGTCACTACTAAAATGTACATATGTTAGAGGAGAAGTCTTCTAAATTATCATTCCTTACCTTACCTACTTAGATTTTTCTGGGAATGGGATGTGATATGTGAAATGGGTAAATTTGCGTAAAATGTGGAAGTCCAGTAGATTTTCCTTGCCTGTACTTATTTTTCTCTCCATGTGATTAATGTGTGTATTCTCCAATATACTAAGGGCCCAAATAAGACAGAGATACATATTTTCTTTCATTTAATATACATCTAGCAAAGTACCAAATATATGTACTACCTATATGTAATAGACATTCAGACTCACCAACTCATACTCAACCTGTCTTCATAGGCTGTGCCCTATTCTTCTCTCTTTTTTTTCAATAATTTTTATTGTTTTTTGATACAATTTAGTTGATGGTGGGCTCTTCCTACCCCTTTCTCAAATTCCCTCCCCTCCCTCTGTTCTCATCTCTAGAATCATAATGTGTGTCCATTGTGATTTTTCCCAAGTCCATCATGCTTCCACTGGAGTATCTCCCAGCCATGTAGGAGAATAACTTATCCTTATAGGTTAATTCTTGTATCCTGGTGCCCTAATATATATACAGTGAGGATTAGACCTTCGTTGTTTATGGGCTGTCCCAATGACACTTATATGTGGGCACTGACAATTACAGGTGGTTATAAACAATCCACCTCTTGCAGATGGTTAATTAATGAATTACACCACAAATTCCTGTTACAATAGGTACAAGTAAGTATGAAGTAACACTGATTAACACAGAGTAAGATTCACATATGATATCTGACCTTTTGGGATTCGCTAATTTCCCTTAGCATTATGCTCTCTAGTTTGGCCCATTTGGCCACAAAGTAATGCATTTTTTTTTTAATCGCTGAGTAGTATTCCATAGTGTAAATGAACCACAGGTTGCTTCCAAGTTCTTGCGATTGTTGATTATGTTGCAATGAACATTGGGGTGCGTGTTGCTTTGTTGTATAACAAGTCTTTTGGATATATCATAGAAATGGTATTGCTGGGTTGTATGGTAGGTAAATTTTTAATTGCCTAAATGTTCTCCATACTGACTTCCATAGTGGCTACACTAGCCTGCATTCCCACCAGCAGTGGAGTAGGGTTCCCTTTTCTCTACAACCTCACCAGCAGGTGTTGTTGGTGGTTTTCTGTATATGGGCGATTGTTTCAGGCGTTAGGTGGAACCTCAGTGTTGTTTTTATTTGAATTTCCCTTATTGCCAGAGAGCTTGAGCATTTTTTTTGTGTGTTTGCTAGCCATTTGAATTTGCTCCTTTGTAAAGTATCTGTCCATTTCCTATTCCCATTTCTTGACTATTTTGTTTGTTTTGATGTTATTGTTGTTCTGGAGCTCTCTGTATATTCTGGAAATTAGCCCTTTGTCTTCTGTGTAGTGTGCAAAAATCTTCTCCCATTCTGTTGGCTTCATATTTATTTTGTTGATTATTTCTTTTGCTGTTCAGGAACTTCTTAGCTTAATATAGTCCCATTTGTTTATTTTGGTCTTGACTTCTTCTGCTTCTGGTATTTTTTCTAAGAAGTTTTTGCCCACTCCTATGTTTTGCAGAGTATGTCCAACTTTTTCTTCCAAAAGTTTGATGGTCTCTGGGTGTAGGTTCAGATCTTTAATCAGTTTAAATTTGATATTTGTGTATGGTGAAAGGTATGGTTCATGCTATTAGCCAGTTGTCCCAGCAGCATCTATTGAAGAGACCTTCCTTTTTTCCCAGATTGGTTTCTGTTTTCTTGTCAAAGATTAGGTAGTTGAGCAGGTGTGGGTTCCCTTCTGGATTTTCTATTTTACTCCATTGATCTACCTCCCTGTTTCTGTACCAGTACCAGGCTGTTTTGATCACCACTGCCCTATAATATGTCTGGACATCTGGGATTGTGATCCCTCCTGCTAGGTTCTTATTTTTCAGGATAGTTGTGGCTATTCGTGGTGTTTTGTGATTCCAGATGAACCTTTGCATCATTTTTTCCAGTTCTGTGAAGTATGTTCTTGGTATTTTAATTGGAATCATGTTGAATGTATATATTGCTTTTGATAATATGGCCATTTTGATGATGTTTACTCTGCCCATCCAGGAACAAGGTATTTTTCTCCATTTTTTGAAGTCTTTTTCTATGTCTTATTTTAACGTTTTGTAGTTTTCTTCGTATAGGTCTTCACATCCTTTGTTAGATTTATTCCTAGGTATTTTATTTTCTGTTTTGTTATTTTGAAGGGCACCATCCTGGTTAGTTCTTCTTCAGCCTTGGGGTTGTTTGCATACAGTATGACTGTATGACTGTTGCATACAGTATGATATGTTGATCACATATCTTATACTCTGCTACTTCACTGAACTCTCATATTAGTTGTAGTAGTCTCTTTATTGAGTCTCCTGGTTCTCCTATGTATAGGATCATGTCTTCTCCAAACATAGATAATTGTGACTTACTCCTTTCCCATTTGAATTCTTTTGATTACTTTTTCTTGTCTAATAGCATTTGCAAGTACTTCCAGTACTATATTAAATAGTAGTGGTGATAGTGGACAGTCTTGTCTGGTTCCAGATCTTAGTGGAAAGGCTTCCAGTCTTTCCCCATTCAATATGATGTTGGCCTTGGATTTTTCATATATTGCTTTAATTATGTAATAGATTGTTCCTTCTATGCCTACTTTATTTAGTGTTTTTAACATGAAGTGGTGTTAGATTTTGTCAAAAGTTTTTTCTGTGTCTAATGAGACTATCATATGATTCTTGTTCTTGAGTTTTTTGATATGGTGTATCACATTTATAGCTTTACGTATGTTGAACCATCCCTGCATGCCCAGGATGAATCCCACTTGGTCTGGGTGAATGATCTGTCTGATGTGTTTTTTGTATTCTGTTGGCTAGTATTTTGTTGAGGATCTTAGCATTGATGTTCATCAGGGATATTGGTCTGTAGTTTTCTTTCTTTGTCGAATCTCTATCTGGTTTTGGTGTTAGGGTAATGTTGGCTTCATAGAACAAGTTTGGAAGAATTGCTTCCCCTTCTATTGATTTGAAGAGTTTATGGATGATTGGGGGTCAGTTCTGCTTAGAATGCTTTGTAGAATTCTGCAGTGAAACCGCCTGGCCCTGGACTTTTCTTTGTTGGTAGGGTTTTTTTTTAATTTCATTTTATGACACAGTCTCACAGGCTCTGGGATTCCCCCATCCCCTCCCCAGACCCTCCCCCCATATTGAATTCCTCCATATTGTTACAGTAGTACAGATCATAACCAGTCATGATTCCTTCATTGCGGGCATGGACCATGCAGAGTCTCCAGCATCTTATTGTCCAGACAAATTCAACAGTTTCATTGGGAGACCATCCATGGTCTGAAAGTAGAGCTGGTAGGATATCATCCCCACCAATGAGATACTACTATAGAACTCCAACATTAGGAAGAAACATGGAAATTAACAGCATCATGAAGTTAATTAACATGATTTTGACTGATCAATATGTTAAAACATGCAAGTTTTTAACCACATCCTATAACTACTTCCTTGACATCTCAATTTTAGTATATACACAACTGGCTGCTATAAACCTAAAAATGGTTGTAGAGTGCTATTCAGCTGTCTCGTGTTTGTTTTCATTTTAATATTTAGCAGTTTATAGAATTCAAGCGTGAGTTTTACTGAACTTGTTGTTGGTGGGGTTTTGATTACTGATTCAATTTCTGTCCCTGTTATAGGTTTGTTTAGGTTTTCCATTGCTTCTTGGTTAAGTTTTGGTAGTTGGTGGGAGTCCAGGAACCTCTCCATTTCTTAGATGTCTTCTGATTTGTTGGCATAGAGCTGTGTGTAGTAACTTCTAATTATTCTTTGTATCTCTGCCATGTCCATTGTGATGTTCCCTTTTTCATCTTTGATGCTATTAATTCTCGTTTTCTCCCACTTTTGTTTTGTCAGTTGGGACAGTGGGGTGTCTGCTTTGTTTATTTTTCATAGAACCAACTTTTTGATTCATTGATTTGTGTATGGCTTTTTTGGTCTCTATTTGGTTAATTTCTTTCCTTATTTTGATAATTTCAAGTTTTGTGACATTATGAGGCTTGTTTTGTTGTTGATTTTCTAAATCCTTCAGGCGTATACTAAGCTCATATATTTGTTGTTGCTGCTGTTTCTTGATATGGACTCCGATTGCAATAAATTTACCTTTTAAAACTGCCTTGGCAGTATCCCATAAATTTTGATATGTTGTGCTTTAGTCTTCATTGGCTTCAAGGAATTTTTTGATTTCTTCTTTAATTTCTTCTCTGACTCATTGTTCATTTAGGAGCATGTTGTTCATCTTCCAAGAGTTTACCTATTTCCTGAGGTGTTTTGATTTATTGATTTCCAATTTCATTCTGTGATGTTCTGAAAAGGTGCATGGTATGATTTCTATTTTCTTGAATTCAGTAAGACTTGCTTTGTGCCCTTTTGTGTGGTCGATCCAGGAGAAGGTGCCATGCAGAGCTGAAAAAAATGTGTTTTCTGTGTCCTTGGGATGGAAGGGTCTATATATATCGACTAGGTCCATTTGTTCTATTGTCTGTGTGAGTTCTGTTGTTTCTTTGTTGAGTTTCTGTTTTGTTGATCTATCTAGGGTTGGTAATGGTGTGTTAAAGTCCCCTGCAATGATTGTGCTGACATCAATGTCTTCTCTTAAGTCAGTTAATAATGGCTTCATATGGCTGGGTGCTCTTGTTTTTGGCATGTACACATTTATTTATTTATTATTATCGTTATTTGTACTGGTGGATGACTCCCTTTATTATTATGAAGTATCTGCTTTTGTCCCTCTTGATTTCTCTTATTGGTGAAGTCTATGTCGCTACACCTGCTCTTTTTTCCTTTCCATTCATGTGAAATGTCTTTTTCCATCCTCTCACTTTCAGCTTCTTCGCATCTTTGCTGGTTAGGTGTTTCTGCTGTAGGCAGCAGAAAGCTGGGTCTTGCTTTTTGACCCATTGTGCTAATCTATGTCTTTTGATTGAGGAGTTTATTCCATTTGTGTTCAGAGTTAGTATTGATAGGTGTGATTTAGCACTGTCATGATTGTGTGTGTGTGTGTGTGTGTGTGTGTGTGTTGGTGTTTGTTGAGCTTTTACTTTTAGGTGTTTTAGTGTGGAGATCTTCCCCTTTGCCATCTTTGATTCTCGTCCTTTTCTTTTCTGACTTTAGCATATTACTGAGGAGCACTTTTATGGCTGGTTTGGTGTGGGCAAATTCTTCCAGCTTCTCTATACTGTGGAAGTATCTAACTTCATTTTCAAATAGAAATGAGAGCTTTGCTGGATACAATATTCTTGGTTGACAGTTATGTTGTTTTAAGGTCTCAAAGATGTTACCCTATTCCTGTCTCGCTTGAAGGGCCTCTTCTGATAAGTCAGCAGTGATTCTGATTGGTTTTTTTCTAAACGTTATTCTGCCTTTTTTTTTCTTGATTCTTTCAATATCCTTTCTTTGTATTCCTTTGATTGGAGCTTGATTACAACGTGTCTGGGTGAGAATCTTTTGGAGCCGAATCTGCTTGGTGTTCTCTCTCCTTCTTGGATTTGGCTTGCTTTTATGTTCCCTGAGTTTGGGGAGTTCTCCTTTATTATTTCATTGAACACCTCCTGTAATCTTGTTTCTTTCCACACCCTCCGGAATTACTATAATTCTGATATTTGACTTTTTGATTGTGTCATTTATTTCTTGTATATATTTCTTAGTTTTTATTAGATTTTATTCCAGATGTTTCATTTGTTGTGTGTTTTGGACCTGGATATCCTCTACGTTGGAAATTCTTTCCTCTGTCATATTCATTCTATTTGTTAAGTTTTCTACTGTGTTTTTCAGTTGTGAAATTTCATGTTGGACCTGCTTGATTTCTGCAAACTTGTTATTTTTGAATTCCTAGAGCTCTTCCCAGTGCTTCTCACTGTCTCTGATGAATTATATGATTATTTCTTTTTAATATTCATTATCTGGTAGCTCTTCAGTGTCTTCATTTCACAACTCAGAGATTGAGATTGGTTTTTGGTCATTTTGGGGGGAAGCACTGGTTGTTTCCTCTGAATCATTATTTTTTCTGATGTTTCTCCCCATTGCATTGTGGTTTTTTGTCATTTTGAGATTTTAGTCTCTGACTTACTTGTCCACAGGCTCTGATCTCAATGTAGTGGCCTAGAGCGGGTGTGGTGCAGCTACCACTGCACAGCGTGCAGACAGGAGCATAATTCTCCACACTCTGTGGGGCAAGACAAGTGATGATGGGGGTTGGGCAGCTTTGTTTACCCCTGGATTTGTACCTCTGCTTCTGGGTTCCCCTGCAGTCCATTGGGTATGGTGCTGACCCAAGTGCTCCCTCAGGGGCAGAGAGCAGGAGAGAAACTTTGTAGCCTGTGAGCTCTGTTTCTCTGCTCTGAGTGGATTTGGATGATCCTCAGCACGGCTCAATCCCGAGTGCCTTTGGGAGAGAGTAGTTTTGGGGCATTATCTGCGCGGTCCCTGCGCTCACGTTCACCACTGCCACTGGGACCTCTGGCACCCTTGTGGTCTTGATCAGTTGTCACCGCCACCAAGGGCTATAAGGGTGCCGCCAGGCAGTTCTAAGGGTCTTTCTAGCTCTGGACCCCTTCCATGGTCTTTGTGGCCATGGCCACTGAGGCCTCTGGAGCCACCCTGGAGGTCGCATTTGCCACTGCCCGTTGAGTCCTCTGGCATTCCCGCAGTCTTTTTCACTGCCACCACTGGGGATTCTGCCAGGGCCACCGAATAGATTTGGGGCACTCTCCACATGGCTCTAACCTGTGTGTTTCACTTCCCCACTGCTCCTTCTCCATAGGCATTCCGTTCTCTGGGAGCAGGCTCCCAGGACCCCTGTTTGGCTGCTGCCTCTGCCCAGGTAGCCCCTGTGTTCACTTTCACCACCAACGCTGGGACCTCCGGCATTCCCGTGATCTGTTGCCTCTGGTGGGGGTTCTGCCAGGCGCCTGGTAGTTCTAAAGATCTAACTCCCTCTGTCTCCTCTGGGTCAGCTGAGGCACCCACTGGGTTTTTCCCTGCCTGGACTTGTAACTCACCAAGTTTCGAGTTCTCTAACGATATCTGCCTTCGGCAGCTTTGGGTGCCGTTTGCTGTCTTGATGGGCTTTTCCTTCTCTTTTTTCCGGGTTGCCCCTCTTAGTTGTGTGGATCCTCTTGGTTCCACTAGGTCCAGGGAGCTTCAGACACCATCCCCTGCAATTCTACACTTCCTGCTCTCTCCTTTGCCCAGTTCTGTCCCTCTCTCTGCACTCTCCCTTACGCCAACCCTCCGTGGTCAATCATCTTAACTCCACATTCTCCTCTCCAACTCTTGACCATTCTTCATTTCTTTCTTTTCCTCTTCTATTCTGAGTCAACATGCTAGTGTTAATAGAAGAATGCCTTGGATTGATTTATTCTTTAAAAATTGCTACAAAATTCCTTTACATGATAGAAAAATCGAAGTATATCTGAATAGTCTCTCTTGGGAATTTTTTCTTTTATGACTTCAAAAAAAAGAAGTATAACAATTGAAGACTAAAAATAGCTCTGAGGTACTGTTTAAGTAGCTCAAAACTACCAACAGGAGGGAATTTTCCAGGAATATTAAAAGTAAAATTTGTGTAATGGAAGATAACATATGGATAACATTCAATTACTATGCACAGAGACTTATGGCCTCCCTATAGAATTTGAAAAACACAATGCTATATTATTTATCTTTTATTTTCTTAATCATCACTGCAGCTCATTGAAGAGAATTTTGTAGTTACACTGTTTTAAAAATATATGGGGGGGGGTTTAACATCATGGCAAGTAGGCTAATCCTCCACCCTGTGACACCAGTATACTATATGGGCACCAGTTTCTATTTCAGCTGCTCCACTTCTGATCCAGCTCTCTGCTTATGGGTCTGAAAAAGCAGCAGATGATGGCCAAGTCCTTGGGATCCTGCATCCCTGTAGGAATCCCAGAAGAGACTCCTGGCTCAAGGCTTTGGATCAACTGAGCTCAGGCCATTGTGGCCATTTGGGGAGTGAACCAGTTGGTGGAGGACTTTCTGTATTTCTCCTCTCTGTAAATCTTCTTGCATATACAAATAAATCCTAAAATAAAACACAGCAAAACATATGGTAGCATTTTAATTCAGAGAGTTTAAGGAACTTGCTCAAATTCACATATCTAAGAACTATTAGAGCTGGGATTTAAATGTGTGTCAGTTTTTCTCCCTAAATTATCTCTTCTTTTTAATGAGATATCCTCTATCCTCTAGATTTGGTTCATAATATCCTCATTGAGAACTGTAACTGGTAATTTGATTTGAAAACTTATCTAACAGAATGTTAACTGGGCTTGTATATATACTATCATAAATTATCTTTTGTTTTATGGATGTATACTTGACTGTCACCTCTAAATCTTTTGTATACAGTGCTGAGCATGCACTAGATATGTGACATTTGAGGGGACTTCAAAAAGTTTACAGGAAATGGAATTACAAGATAAGTTTTCTTGGTGTAAATTTTTTTTGAAATCCATGCTTTTTTTTCCCATAAAATGCCCTTCTATGATCCTTTTGAAGACTCTTTATATAATCCATGCTGAAAAAGGAGGAAACTACATACTGTGGTTTCTGTAGTCAATAATCTCTAGGAACAAGGAGTCTGTGTTTATTCAAGTTGAAAACCACAGAATACTATTACAAAAATTCAGTCAAATGTGTATTGACTTGCTTGGGGAGAGTTGAATTGAGGTGAAGGAACTAGAAGTGCAAGAAGCATAACTTAACTCTTTGCTGGTTCACCATTTCATATAGTATTAGCAGGTTTCACATACACAGTCTTTTTGACTACACTGGTCGACTCATCCATTTAGTGACAATCATAGAATAAATAAGATTATATATGGATAATTAAAAGCAGCTCTATAGAGGTGCCAAATTCTTATTTTTTTAAAAAATATTTAATTTATATGAGGCTAACCAATTTCATGTATTTTATTTTTAAAAATTTATTTATTTATTTATTTATTTATTTATTTATTTTATCAGAAAGGCATATCGGGTTTACAGAAAGAAGGAGAGACCTATACAACGATGCTCCATCCACTGGTTCACTACGTAAGTGGCTGTAAAAGCCAGAGCTAAGTCACCCCAAAGCCAGGAACCAGAAGCTTTTTCCAGGTCTCCCACACAGATGCAGGGTCCTAAGGCTTTGGACCATTCTCTACTGCTTTCCCAGGCCACAAGCAGGGAACTGGATGGAAAGTGGAGTTGCTGGGACAAGACCTGGCTACCATAAGGGATTCCAGTGCTTGCAAAGTGAAGATTTAGCCTTTGAATTATCATGCCAGGCCCTTATGTATTTTGTAATACAAATTTAGGATAGTGATACTCCCTACCCTACCCATGTTTCCCATACATCCTCCTCCCAGGTCAAAGAATCCTTGTCAAGTACATGTTGATTCAAATCATCTCTTTTTAAATGTGGGGTTTCATTTCAGGTGTTATTTATCTTCAACTAGCAATTTTAGCTTTATATTTTCATGTTACTCAGTTTTCTCTCAGCTAAAAGTGGATTTTTAACTAAAAAATGAAAATTGAAGTGAAATCATTAACAAGAATATCTCAGAATTTGTTTTGTATCTGTTGATTAGAATTAGATTACTAAAATTTTCACTGATGATATTTTATGTATATGTGTGTAAATGAAGCTGTTTTCATATATTTTAGTTTATCTTGGTATACCAATTGTTGAAATTTATGCACATATGGATTCTTCAAAAACTTTGTGAAAAGTGTGTAAAACTGAAAAAAACTGAATGGTTTTCAAGCAAATCTGTATTAAATACTTTAATTCCATTTTCCCATAAACTTTTTGAAATCCACACATAGACAGACACACACACACACTATACATATAATATCAATGTGTGTAAATTATATATAGGATTCAATGCATCTGTTAAGTGAAGATATATTCTATAAACAATCTAGAAATGAAACAAGTTGTAGGTTTTGAAAGCTACTTTACTAAAATTTTATGAAAAAGAAATTACCACCAGTTATTTATGGGTGTTTATCCCTCAGAATTTTGCTCCATTGAATTTTCAGGAAATGAAAAGTGCCTCATTACCAGATTTGCTCACATGGTACCATGAATATTTGGGGCCAAATGATGTTTTGGTGTGTATTCAATTCCTATTTACAGAAACTGTGCACAGGGATACTGTGTATAGTCACTATGGAGGACTTTCTGTGCCATTTTGAATATGCACAATATATCATGAGTGGAGGAAGGATAAAATGTTTTGATCAGAGATGTATGGGAGATAAAGAAATCATGAAGGAAGGAACTATAAAGCAATAACATTTAAACTGAGCCTGAAGAAAGCATAGAACTAAGGCATGCCGTTGTGAGAATACTATTTCTAGAATTAACTCTTAGAATTGAACTGCAAATGATAACTCCTCTTCTTCATCATTGCAGCAATATGCAGAGAAGAATTCCACAACATTCAATACTATGTGATAAGGATTTCTCAGTATAAGTTCTGAAAAAAAGATTCATCATTGGGACCTGGAGTGGTTGTGGGATACAAGTTGGATTTTGAGTTGGTTTAAGATAGGGCAGGAAAGTCCACGTGAAACAGTAAAATTCATGTAGGAGAGTTGCAGAAGTAATAATTTAACAATAAACGAGTAAAGACCATTCCTATGTTACAATGTCAGTAATGTCTACATCTCCCTAGCTGAACGATATTGCAGAGATGTGTTTGGATCTCTCATGTCATAGTGCCCTCACTCTAGCTGATATATATGAACTGTATTCATAATAGGGTTACTTACTCAAATTTCTGATCTTTCCAATGCTTTCCACCATTCAGAATCTAATCATGTATGAGCTGAATGAATTTATATCATTGACAGGAATAGTTTTCTATTTCTAGACATTTTGAGGAAAGGAATAGTACTGGCTCATTTCAAAAAGGGGTCTTTCAAAGTTAGCAAAGTCTGACATTTTTCTCTTCTTTCCCTTAAGTACATGAAACCCACTGATTTTTTTTTTTTAGGAGATACACTGGTTGTCATGGTGAAAGCTACTCTAATTGGCTTCCTCTAGTTGATGTTCTGTCAGGTTCACTGACCCATTGAGGATGTGGAACAGAGCACTTAACTTTTTCCTTCTCAAAGGACATGTTTGCAACAAGTCAGCTGCCTCAGCAGAAATGGAGGATATTTGAAATGTCCAATATGTTATCCAAAATATTTGGATAAGTTATTTGTCTTAATTCTGCTGACAAGTGTTATATAGATGAGGGGACTGTGTAACAAATCGTATAAAGAAGTTACCTGAAGTCATTAATCTATACACATTAACTATGCACTGTATAAAGTTTCTGTGGCTTTTTTTTGTTTATTCTATTTTTTGGGTTCTCACTCTGCAAAAGGTTGAGGCAGTCAGTGAAGAACTCTGCTTCATTTGGTTCTAATATTATGTCTCTTTCATAATGAAGTTGCAGTAGCAGATGACTCATTTTAGGGACATTGGCCTTTTACCCTCCCTCAAATCACCATATCTCATGGTAGTTTGTTGCTGGATATTAAGGAGACTACTATTAATACACCAAAAAAATCTTGATACTAAAGGAAGTGATCTGAGTTAACTGAAGTGATTCAAAGGGCCAGAAGCACTGTTGAATTCAAGTTGTATTTATAATTTGGTTATTCTTAAATCCGTTGCTTTTCAGCAATCCACCTGCCACTCAGAGCTAATGGCTTGTTTACCTAGGGTTCCTTTATTTGAAAGGGAAAAGGAGCTCTGCAGCTCCCAGAGTGGAGGTGAAGCCTTCCTATTCTGTAATTTCCACACTTTCCCCCTGCATGTTTCCATAGAAACAGAATTGTCACCTGAAATAAAAAAAAATTAGGCTTTTTTTTTCTTTTTTGAAATGAATCAACTTTACCAAAGCTAAGGTAGACAGATTTTTTGCTTTCCATTATGCTAGACAATTGATGGGGCTTATATCCTCAAAGAACAGAGTTGTCCTCACCAGTTTTCAGTGTTAGATTTGCATTAACCCTTGATAACAGTGAAGAGATTTTCCTGAGTGCATGAATCTCCTTATCAAACTCTTTTCCAGCTTAGTCTTTCCAATTAGCTCAGCCATCTTGCCATAGAGTTTAGCACTGATTTACACTCAAGAGAGCAGTTAAGAGCATGGGCTTTAGCACCAGATACATGTGAATTTGACTTCCACATGTCAACTTAGGTTAGTTGCGGCAAATAAAAGCAGCGCTTACATCCTCCAACACTCATGTGAAATGGAGGATAATATTGATACTTACTTTAAAGGAATATTGTGAAGATTAAATGACATAATTGATGCTTATTGTAGTGCCTGAAGCACAGTAAACATTTGATAAATAGTGACTCTTAAAAAAAAGTTATTTTTGTCTCCTAAAATCTAGCCAATCACAAGACAGCAGTCTTCACCTCATGTTGCATGCTGTGTTATGGGATTGCTTGGCGCTTTTGAATTCGTTGGAAATTGGGTTCTAGTTCTTCTATTGTAAATGAGAATTTTCTTGCATATCAATTATATGTAATTGCCTGAAGCTCCTGGTGGACTCTTGCTTGAATTAATGTTTAGTACCAAGAAAATGAAATGTACATGAGAATAAGGATTGGGTTTGGTGCCTCCGTAATTTGTCAAGAAACCGGAGTTGATTTTTTTGTTCCCCTTGAAATCCAAGTTACCCTTTCAATCCAATATTTTGCAGCATCACTAATCTAAACATGTGCTCAGTATAATAGGTTCTATCTGTAAGGATTTGTGAAGGTAAAAGAGTGCTCTTGTACAAACTAAAATTTCTCTGCATTGAGTGTTCCTATGCCAGAGGCTCATTTTATTTGGAGGAAACACTGTATTAAATTTGATCAGCATTAAGGATAGATAATGGAACTGCTTTTTGAGAATCAGCTGGCAGTGCCTCCAGGCAGACTGAACTGGAACCAAGGCCAGCTTTGCATTGATTTTCTTTTGATCAAACTGGGTAGTGGTATCACATAAGACTGAAAGTTAACACCTATTTTTTTGGCTACTTTGCAGTTAAATTTGATATCTAAGATGAAAAATCATTTAAGGAAAATGTCCAGGTTAAGTAGTGAGTTGCTTATAGGCAGCCTATTGTAGCAAGAGAAGATAATAAGGAACTATTAAGGAAAATGATACGATTACTAGAGCTTTGCAAAATAAAGGGGGAAATCGGTAGAATCTCAGTGATTTAATGTACATAAAGTACAGATTTGCTTCTGGTCTAAACTCCTTTGTCATTCCAGTCAAATAGAAGTTGTTTGAACCCAAATTATTTTTTTCAACATTGAATACAGCAGGCATCCAAGGAGGGTCTGGAAGAGATTTTTCAGGTCAAAACTACATCCTACTGAGAGTGTAATTTTGCTATTTTCTCTGTAGCCTTCACTGTAGCTCTCATAGTTGGTACCTGGATGTCAGTTTGTTTAAATTTCCTCCATGAAGAGTAAAACTCAGCCCTAGAAACTTCTCCCTACAGTTACACCAGAAGCCAACAGAAAGCCTAGATTACTGGCAGAAAGAAGAGAGGAAGCAGGGAGCTGTGAGAGGGAAGCAAGGACAGGCAAAGGCAAAGTGGAATGTATCTGGACTTACTGAGCTAGCCTATTCATTGTGCTCTTTCTTGCTAATTCTGTGCCTCTTCAATCTTTTTTGTCATTATCTTCCTAACATAAATGTTGTGTCATTCCACTCCTTAAAACCTGTTAACATTCCCTAAGGACCTAGCTCTCCTTTAGGATTCTACAGGGCTGTTTAGGATCTGTCTCTTTCTATGATCAGTCTTGACTTCTCCCACTTTGTCTTACATTTGATGCTACTAATACTTCTATCACTTGAGTAACCATTCTCCACTACATGTGTGGAATGCTGTGGAAGACAACCATGATGACTCACTTAATTGGATCCATGCCACATACATGGGAGACCTGGGTTGTCTTCCTAGATGCCCAGCCATGGCTCTAGCCCTGTCCATTGTGAGCAGTAGGGGACTGAAACAGTGGATGTGATATCTATGTTAGTCTCTATCTTTTTTTGTTTCAGATTGATATGAATAAGAAGTTTAAAATATTTTTAGAAAGACACATCTTAGTTAGCACCTCTTTTAAGCAGTGTACTTCAAGTCCTGCAGATGGGTCTAAGGTTCTCTTTTGAAACCCATGGCAACAGTATTTCCCTCTTTATTGCCATTTATTCTGTTATATTGAAATTATTTATCTGAAATCTCCTTGAGGTTGGAGCTAAGGATACTTGAAATACATCAAATAATGTCTAGTGGTATAAATTTGCCAAAGTCAATGCACTTAAGTGACAATCAGAGGCAGTGGTGGTTTGAACATTGTTCCTCTTAAACTAAACATATGTCTTGTTTCCTACTGGCTGAAATACTTGTGAGATATTGTTTTTCTAGTTATTCATCAAACCCCTACCTTTATGAAATGTTTGCGTTTTCAGTGGATGTACTCAGTGACTTAACTTTAGGGAATAATGAACTCCTTAACTTTAGAGAACAACGGACTATCAGATACTGAGGCAGGCTGAAAAGAAATGTGTGAAAGGTTTTCAAAAACTTCATGGAAAAGGAAAACAGTGAAAAATGTATGTATAAAGGTCATTCCTTTTGCACCAAAAAACTTGCATTTCAAATAAATTTTTACAGATTTTCTGAAATTTCTTATATTTCCCTTGTTCTTCATACCACATGATGAAGGCAACTGCCATTTAAGCTTGTACTTAGTTGGGGTCAATATGGAATTTAGTTCCCACTGATCACAACAATGATTTATTAAAATTCAGTTAATTGGTCTCTGAAGAAAAAGTGTGGATGTATTGATACTAGAGCACTATCTGGAGTGAACTAATTGATGAAAGAGAATGTCTTCTCTATGAATAGAATTTTCTAGAGCACTGTGTAACATGGAGGAACTTCTGGGAGAGAAGGTTTAGGTATATTCTTTTGGTTGATAGTTTCTATATGGGTTATGCCTAATTCAGAGTTAGGGTGGGGGCAACAATTGAATGCATTCAGTCAAGATTGACTGTCCTTCCCTTAAGTGTTGGAGTTCTTAACTTTAAGGCTTAAATCAAAACTAAAGCAAAGGAAGGGAAGTATAGGTGTAGAACAGCTTGAGCAATCAAATTTGACTTCTTCCATTACACTAACATTTTTTTAGAAATTTCAAGTGATTTTTAGTGAAAATGAGGGAAAATTTAGCCACATTCTATAGTATCCAGAGGAAACTTTGTTCTGAGTAGAAAGATCTGGTCTGTCCTTACTGAAAAATTTCCAGTTCTATTGGGAAGAATTTTCTTATACTGTCTGTCAATTATTATGGTATTCAACGTTTAACCCTTAATGGGTCAGTGTAAAGGAATTCACTAATCTGGGCCCGGCGCAGTAGCCTAGCAGCTAAAGTCTTCACTTTGAATGCACCAGGAGACCATATGGGCACCGGTTCTAATCCTGGCAGCCCTGCTACCCATCCAGCTCCCTGCTTGTGGCTTGGGAAAGCAGTTGAAGATGGCCCAAAGCTTTGGGATCCTGCACCCATGTGGGAGACCCGGAAGAAGCTCCTGGTTCCCGGCTTTGGATCGGCTCAGCTCCAGCCATTGTGGCTGCTTGGGGAGTGAACCATTGGATGGAAGACCTTCCTCTCTGTCTCTCCTCCTCTCTGTATATTTGCCTTTCAAAAAAAAATAAAATAAATCTTAAAAAAAAAAGAATTCACTAATCCACTGAGTCACTGTGCCAGGTGCTATGGGAGGTAAGGCATGGAACCACTTTTTAATGAGCTTAATATTATATAGGAGAGGTAAGATGTGCATGTTCCTGTATAACACTGGAAGAATATATTAAGCAGAGTAAGAGAGCTAACAAACATCCATGTTTAGTTAGGATCTGGGGAAATGTTTCTTGGAGGCATCTGATAGCAGAGGGAAAGGTCAGGAATCATTGGGGAGGGGGGAGAGTATCATGTTGAATGTCATAGATATGAAAAGGTCCAGGAAAAGTCTATAAAGTAAGATTTTCATGGTGTATGGTGTGTACAAATAATGGTAGATCAGATTTTACAGATTATATAGAAGTCAGATGAAGGAGGCGTTTGAATATCAGTTTAGGAGGTAGACAGTTTATCAAGTAGACAGTGGGTTGTCAGTGCCTTGGTCATAACTGTACTTTAGGAGGATTGTTTGGGCATTCTAGGCAGTGCTGAGCTATTTTCTTTAACCTCAGGGGAGGTAGAAATGGATCCATGACTTTGCTGTTCAAGGTATGATACATTGAGTTTTACAGACTGAAAACTATATTTTTCTTTTATTAGTTGCTTCTAGATTGATAGTACAAAGGTCATTGCTCAGATCAAGATATCTAGCCCACCTGGGAAAAGAGAGTACATTTTTCCGCTGGACTTTGAACCGGTATGAACCTGAAGGTTTTATGTTAAACGCTTGCTGTTCTTTATTTTGTGAGTACACATTTGCATATGTGTTTGTTTTTGATTAATTGTTTGGGATGGGAGAAAGTCCTTATACTCCAAGATTTTTGTGTCTGATGGAATATAACAGCTGGAGGTTATAGAGGCAATGAGAAGGATGTGAATTCATATCTAAAATATCTATAGTTTTATTTCCAAGTTCCTTTTGGCTTAGTGCTATCAAGAATCTTATATCTTAATACACATCTTTGGGAGAAATGGTAGCTTTGTTTACCAAATTGTACCCTTTTGATATTTATGTATTTATTTCAAAGAGAAAAGGAATGAAACAGAAAGGGCCGGGAGGAGGAAGAAAGTGGGGGATGTTTCATTTGATATGTTACTCCCTAAGTGGCCTCAAGAGTGAGATGACAGGATGAAGCCATGAGCCAGGAACTCTATGTGCGTTTCACCAGATATGGGTGGCAGGATCCCAAGTGTTTGGGCAGTCTTCTGCTACCTAGGCTCATTAGGGGCAAACTGGTTCTGAAGTGGGGCAGCTGGACCTCCATCTTGGACTTAGATATAGAATGATGACAAAAATGCCAGCAGTAGCAGCAGCAGTGCCACAAAGCTGACCCAGCACTAGGGGTTTTAAGATAAAAAAAAAAGAAGAAGAAGAAATTTGTGGAAGGATTTTCCACTTTAGAATTGATCTTGATCTTTCATGAGGAAACCTGACCTCAGGCCTCTCATGGAGTCCATGGTCACTGAAATCAATGAAGGTTTTTTTGAATTTCAGAGTCATCTTAACTTCTTGTTTCGTTCATTTTCTGTTCAGCCTTGGGGCTTCTTGTAAAATTGCCTGCAGTGGCTGACATTGTGCATAATGGGTTAAATTCTTCCTGTGACACCAGCATCCTGTATGAGCATCTGGAGTCCTGGCTAATCCACTTCTGATCTAGCTCCCTATAATAATGTGCATGGAGAAGCAATACACAAAGAATTAGGTGCTTGAGCCCCTGCCACCCATGTGGGAAACTCCAGTTAAGTTCCAGACTCCTGGCTTTAGCCTGGCCCAGTTCTGGCACTTTATGTGTATTTGCAGAGTGAACCATTAGAGGGATGGTATCTCTCTGTGTCTCCCCCTCTCTCTGTAACTCTGGCTTTCATATAAATGAATATATCTTTTTTAGAAAAACTTGCCTGTACTGCTGATTGCATTATTGAGTTGTGATTTACATGATTCATGCCTAGTGATAATACCTTTTTAACTAGTCTTTAAATTCCTTGGGGACAAGTACTGTCTTATCCTTAATACGCTCTCAATCCTGTAGCATTTTTTTCTATCATGTTTATTACCTAGTAAGAGTAAAATAAATGCTTGCAGAATGCATGAGAGGATTTCAGAGGACACAATGTAGTTTTATTTGAGAAACACAAATACCAATGCTATGCTGAGAGATAAAGGGGAAAATGAAGGTAAAACATGTTTACATTCACTAAAATAGTCCCATCCTTAGAAATGAAGTGTTCAGGGTTCTGTCTTTTCCTAATAACTTTCAGTGAGCCAAAATTCTCTTTTTGTTTATGAGAAATAAACCCATTTCCATAACTCACCTTTCCTTTTCAACACTTTTATTTCCAACAATTACTCGGACTTGCTTTATTTCTGGTAGCATGTTGTCTTCTTAACTGGGAAGTAAAAAGAACTTGGAATAATGACTTTCAAACTTCTCTTATCCTATAATAGTCTCTCACATACTGAGGGCTAATCATTTGTCCGTTATTGATTACATCATCCATTATACAGGTCATGCCTTGGAATACTTTCCTTCCTTTTGGAACTTGGTAACTGATCCTGTTTAATTTCATTTCTCAAGAATCATCATATGCATTTGTCTCTCCCCCCTCCCCCTCACTTTTCTTTTGAAGCCATAACTTCCCTGATTTTAGAGTGTGGGGGATTAGTGGTGGGTGGGAATTGATGCCTGCCTTGGCTTTTTAAGTACCACCAGCAGCATTATTTCTATATTTTTTGTTCTGCCACTGAAAATGCCTCAGCCCACACATAACTAGTTCTCATTTTCTTCCTCTTCCCCTGCCCACGGCATCCTCCTGCTGTCGCTTAGATGCCTGCGCCTCTTCTCAGCAACTACTTTCTTTCACAGTTCCAGGATGCTTTCATTCATCACCGTCACAGTGCCTGTCGATGGTAAACTCTTCCGTTTTATCTGTGGCCACCAGTAAATGAGGTCGCATTTAATATTTTAAAGAGTTTTTCTTGTTTCTGACATATCTCCACCCACTGATACTTGCACTTACGTGGCTTTCTGTCACTTTTTTCCCCTGCCAGTTGGTTGGCAGGAAACTTTCTCCCCCAGAAAATTCAAGAGGATCATCCTGTCACTTGGGAAATCTGTCTACTCTTCTCACACTGGTTACAAGTGCTCACTGTCTTCTTCGGGTGAGAAAGAAAGACTTAGAAAGAAGATGAACAATTTAGGAATTTTTCAGAGGCTGCTCAAAATTGCAGAATTTTGAAGTGGACACTGGGAATTTCTAGATTTCAATCGATGGCCTATGTTTATCTATTGTCATCTGTGTGTAAATTTACCTATCTGCTCTTCTGTGCTTTGGAAATGATGTAAATTTCTAAACAAGAGCACAGGAGAAGTAGTGGATAACACTTTTTGAAAATATGAAGTGTTATCAATAATGATATAACTTGATAAAAGCTTACTGTGTGCAAAGGAACTCAGTGATTTACATACTTCCTTATCTACTCCTGAACAAAACACTGAATAACTTGGGGCTCAGGGGTATTGCTCAAGCCTAAATAGTTTACAAGGAATGGAACAAGAATTTGAACATAACCTGTTTCCAAAGGTCATACTTTTAAATATTTGTTTATTCACCTAAAAGTGAATGTGTGTGTGAGAGAGAGAGCAAATGAGATACCCCCATTTAGTGGTTTACTTCCCATATGTTAGCAATGGCAGGGCTTAGCTAGGGTGAAAACAAGAGTTTCAGTGCTTCTTCTTGTTCTCCCACATGGGTGGCATGGACCCAAACATTTGGGTCATCTTCCACTGCCTCTTCCATGACATGAACAAGGGAATGAGGAACTGGATCAGAAGTGGAGCAAGTGGCGCATGAACCGTTGCCTGTATGTGATGGCAGCTTTGTACCTGGTGGCCTTACCTGCCACACAACAAAGTCTGCCCCAAGAGTTCATATTTTTAAGTTTGTTTGTTTGTTTATGTATGTATGTATGTATGTATGTATGTATGTATGTATTTTGAAAGGCAGATTTACAGACAAGAGACAGAGATATCTTCCATCGGCTGGCTTACTGCCCAAATGACCTTAATGGCTAGAGCTGACCTGATCTGAAGCCAGGAGCTTTCTCCGGATCTCTCACATGGGTGTAGGATCCCAAGAACTTGAGCCATCCTCCTCTACTTTCTCAGGCCACAAGCAGGGAGCTGGTTGGGAAGTGGACCAGCTGGAAGTTGAACTGGCACCCATATGGGATTCTAGTGCTTGCAGGTAAAGGATTAACCTGTTGAACCCCCATACCAGTGCCAAGAGTGCATACATTTTAATAACATTATTGCTAATTAGTATCTGGGTTTGAATTTCTGTTCAGCCATTTTCCAACTATGTAACTTTGGGCGAGTTTTTTAACCTCTCAGAACCCATTGCTCACAAACTGCTCTATGTTTTCATAAGGCCCTCCTCTGCCTTCCGAAGTGAGTGATTTTCTATACTAAGTTAACTTCTTCTGTCATATTAGTATATATAATTTAATCATCTTTTTAAAATTATGTATATTTTATTTGAAAATGGGGATCAGGGAAGAAGGAATATTCCATCTTCTGATTCACTCTCTAAATGAATGCAATAGCCAGGGCTGGCCACACTGCAGCTAGGAACCCAGAATTCAGTCTTGAACTCCCACATGATTAGCAGAAATTTAATTATTTGAGTCACCACCTGCTATTTGTCAGGGTATGCATTAGCAGCAAGATAGAATCAGAAGTGCAGTCTGCACTAGAACACAGATCCTCAAATATAGGAGATAGGTAGCCTAAGCAATGTCTTTACCCCTAAAAGGTGAAATTGTTTGGAATAAATTTCAGTTATGCTGCTCTGTCCTTGAAGATAATCAGTTGATTTGTGCTGTAGGTAGGTTAACAGCATGCTTTCAAATAGAGCAGGATCATGTTAACTCTTTTATGCATACAGTTAACTTCTTTGAAACATTTTTTTTGTCAGAATTAGAAGACACTTAATATAGTATGATTTTGTGCCAGATACTCTTCGTATAATATTTTATGTTTTCTCATTTAATATTCAAAATATGTGAGATAGATACTATTATCTTCTTTTTCTGTAGGTTAAAACATGGAGAAGTAAAGTAACTTGCTCAAGGCCATGAACTAAGAAGTGGTAGAACTGAGATTTGAACCAGCTTGTAGTGTACTCTTTACCACACTGCAAGAGGGAGAGTACTTGTATGCATACATCACACATAACTGTGTGCCTGTGTGTGTGTATACGCATGGTGACATGACATGCAGAGTGAGAGAGGCAGAAATAAATGTCTCTGATCCACTTGTTCACTCCCCAAATAACTGCACCAGTTAGGCATATGTCAGGCACCAGACACTTAGTCTAGATTTTTTATATATGAGTAGCAGTAACCCAAGTACTTGGAGCATCATTTGCCTCCCAGGGTTATTAGTCATAAATTGGATTGGCAGCAGAGGAGGACTCAATCACAAGCATCGCTGTATGGGATGTCGGCATCTCAGGTGATGGCTTCACCTCTGTGTCACAATGCTTGCTTGTTTAGGAATTTTTAGAAGCACCCTTATGTTGCCTAATTTTGAAGAAAAGGTTGTTTGGCTTTTTGAAAGTTTGGAATCTGCTAATCTTTTCTTTTTATCTTTTAAAAACAATTTTATTTATGTTTATTGGAAAACCAGATATATACAGAGAGGAGGAGAGACAGAGAGGAAGATCTTCCACCCTTTGCTTGACTCCCCAAGTGGCCGCAACGGCTGAAGCTGAGCCAATCCGAAGCCAGGAGCCAGGAGCTTCTTGGGTCTCCCACACAGGTGCAGAGTCCCAAGGCTTTGGGCCTCCTTCAGCTGCTTTCCCAGGCCACAAGCAGGGAGCTGGATGGGAAGTGGAGCTGCCGGGATTAGAACCGGCGCCCATATGGGATCCCGGGGCGTTCAAGGTGAGGACTTTAGCCACTAGGCTACAGCACCAGGCCCCAATCTTTTTAATAATGGAATTGAAGGTTTTTTATAGTGGTGTCAGACAGGTGTCAGAAAGTTATTGCTAAGAGTCTAGCTTTAATGTGTTTCAAGATTTCAGTATTTTTCTTATTGTTTTTGTTTTTTTATTATTCTTTTCAAACCAACTTTTCAAATATTGCCTTGCCACAAGGTAGAAAAAACAAGCTATAAGTCATGTTATTCATAAGACCTGAAGGAGAAATAAAATCTATATATGTCTTTTTTATAACTGAATCATTCCACTTATTACATATGAAAATCTCAAATATCTTGATTCTTAATTTTTAAAAGTTTTCTTATGGAATTAAATCAGTTTCTGATGTAGAGTCCCTGAAATCATGTTATATCAAAAATGGTTGAAAGAAGATTGTTTTACTGAAGAGAGAAGGCTGGCAGAGATGAAATAAGTATCTGTAAATATTTGAGCAAATAATGATTTTCACAAGGAAGTGAGATGAGATGAAGCTTACGGTGTTTAGACCAAAGGGTTGAGCAATAAGTGCATATAGAACATAGTACATATTGAAGTTACAGGGAAAGCAAATTTTGGGTCAGCGTGAGGAAAGGTGTTTGAAAAGTTTAGTGAAGCAAATATTTATGTGAGGGTTTTCACTAATTACTTTATGGTTGACGACAGAAGACTTAGTGACAGATGGTTATCAGGGACCACCTTGTAGGCACGTTTGCTTCATTATTAGCTTTTCTTTCACATCTTTAAAACTTGATTCTAGAAGAAAGTGGTCTCACCTCTGGGCATTTTATTTATTTTTTATTTATTTTTTGAGTACTTAAGTCTTTGTTACTTAAACTATGAATCTCTACTCCTCATGAAGCCTCTGTGATCAGTCACTTAATATTTTCCTTTCAGGTGGCATCTCTTAGTATGTTCTAATCTGCTTTGGATTTCATCCGGAAAACCGAAGATGCTAAACCTTTATACCTGTCGTAACACTCATGTCCATGTTTCCCCCTTTGGGAAAGTCTCTTTTCTTATTTTCAGGGCTACGAATAACCCAAAGACCTCCCATTTAGACCCATATCTTTTTTTAAGATTCATTTATTTTCATTGGAAAGTCAGATACACAGAGAGGAAGATCTTCCATCCGATGATTGACTCCACAAGTGACTGCAATTGCCGGTGCTGAGCCGATCTGAAGCCAGGAGCCAGGAACTTCCTCCAGGTCTCCCACGCGGGTGCAGGGTCTCAAGGCTTTGGGCCATCTTCAACTGCCTTCCTAGGCCACAAGCAGGGAGCTGGATTGGAAGTGGAGCTGCTGAGATTAGAACCGGCGCCCATATGGGATCCTGGCGCGTTCAAGGCGAGGACTTTAGCTGCAAGTCACCCCACCGGGCCCTAGATCCATATCTTAATGGTTCCCTCATTTTCCACATCACCACACTCAGGACCAAGCTTCTAACATATTGACTAGGGAAGAAACCACATCAAATCCATAGCAATTAGCATATATTATTTTTATTTTATAGATGAGGAATCTGAACTCCGAAGCTCTTAAGTCAGTTTCCCAAGGCCATATGACAAAGATCATGGTAAGTGCTAGAACTCAATTTTGGTGTTAGAAGCCATCTAAGTATTGTGGTTTTTGTTCCATATTTAGTTGCCTTCCACAATCAAGTCCTCCATTAATAGACTCTGTATTGAGATGTGATTGCTGTCGAAAAGACAGTTTGAGTGGTTGTTGGAATATTACAATGTAATAGGAATGAAATACATAAATACACACACATATATACATATATAAAATCATGTTTTTAAATCAGTGACTACACTCTGTTGATAGACGTGAGAAAATTATCACATAGATAGGTATGGAAGAATTCCTCTCTGTGTTTGTAAGTTATACTTTCTAAGGGTTGAATAAACCACTTAAATGTCATTTTAGGGCTGTTGTAAACAGGAATCAAAGTGGTTTCACGAAGAAGTGATATGCTGCAAAAATGTCATGGGGATACCTCTGCATCCTAGTCCTACCCATGGTACATGGGTACCATGACATTTGGTACATTTGGTACATGACATATCTCAGTTCCATATGCCTTCTAATTGATGTAGAAGTGTTTCTAAAATTAAATGACAATTAACATTTTTCTTCAAGTTATTTTTGTGTTTTATATGTGACAAGATTATAAAAATTTTGTGATTGACTTGTTTTGAAATAAAGCAAACATCCTCCTCCCCATTGAGTTATTTTCATCAGTTAACAATGTAAGATGGAGCAGATCAAGACTTGCAGTCTGAACAGATTCTTACTTCATTGTAATGGGCCCTAAACCTTGTTTCAGACAACAGGCACAAATGGCGAGGGGCTGTGGAGTAAACAAGGAACATTTCTGTAAGAAGCTAGCTTCCCTTAGCAATGTGAGCATTATTGCTTGCCTGTGAGAATTGTAATTGTGGTTCAGTTTGTTCAGGCCCACGATTTTTTGTTTTGTTTTGTTTTGTGTTTAAAAATATACTGCAGAGTATCTGAATAGGGTGTGTTGGATAAAGGAGTGTGTTTCAGATTTGGTACCAGAGATTTCCTAAGGGGGAGTTCTTTAGTGAAGCTAAAAAGGCACCTCTTCTTTGCCTGATCCATATCTTTAGTAGTAGTTACTTTAATAGTCAAGGGCCATGGCTAAGACCTTAACTGGCTGCCCCATTTTGGTTCTGATGGCCCTATTAAATATGAGTGACATAAAAAACACATAATGTTAATATTAAATTTATTGTTTTGCCTGTGTAACAACAAATATATGTAGTTATTAATGGGTCTTGAATGCAGAACTCTGTGATGTTACTTAACCCTTATTGGCTTATAGATATTAATTTCTATAACAGTATAATGGAAGAAGAGCAAAAATTTACTTTTGATAATAGAAAGGCAAATTCAGGCCAAAAATAACCAAAGCAATCTAGCTGCAGGCTTCAAAATTCTCTTCTGTTTTTGAAGGTACATCTGATAAAACATTTTTAATCAGCTGCTGTGTTTAACAAGGAAAAGTTTCCTGGGAAAAATTTACTATTTGCTTAAAGGTGTAAAGATTCAGCATTCTTCAAAACAATATGCTTGGAAAGAAGCAAAAGTATGTTGGAATTTATTTTAATGTGTTAATTATCTAAGGGAAGCCAAGGCATTCAGCATATAATTGACAAACTATGTGAGCCAAATCTGGAACCACTTATTTTGTAAATAAAATTTAATTGAAGTACATTCATACCTGTTAATTTATGTATTGCTTTTGGCTACTTTTATGTAAACTGCAGTGTCAAGTAATTGTAACAGAGACCATATGGCCTGATAATTCAAGATATTTATTTACTATCTTGCATAGTACCTCTTTACAAAAAAGTTCGCTGCTGCCTGCTACACAGTTTTTCTGAGAAGGATCTCTGCTAATACAGGATTCATTTTGCTGTTGCTTATAACTGAGGAGTACATTATATGTTTTTATATATGTATATTTATTTATCATCATTTTATGATACAGTTCAATAGGCCCTGGGACTTCCCTTATCCCTTCCTTAAATTCCCTCTCCAGCCCGCTGAGTTCCCCTGTATTATTGTAGTATAGTTTTTTTTTTTTATAAACAGTCATATGTCAATCATTGCAGGCATGGACAATGGCAAAGAGTCCAGCATCCTACATTATTTCTTAATACCAAAATTAATGTCCCAATAATACATTTTACTCAAGTCTCAGATCTGTTTCAGATATTTTACTAAGGCCCTTCTGTTTGGATTAATTAGCACAATTATGTATCCAGGACCTGCTACTATCAATATTCCTACTTTATAGATGAGGAAATTGATGTTTAAAGAGATTGATAATCTCAATAGTTTCAGAAGAGGTGCTCAAAGATTAAATTGTTCCTAGTCGTACAGTTAGTAGGGGAATTTTTTTTTTTTTTTTTTTTTTTTTAATTATTTATTATTTAACTTCAGTAATTACATTGTATTATGTGACACAGTTACATAGATACTTGGGTTCTCCCCACCCCTCCCCAAACCCTCCCACCATGGTGGATTCCTCCACCTTATTGCATAACCACAGCTCAAGTTCAGTTGAGATTTCCCCATTGCAAGCGTATACCAAACATAGAGTCCAGCATCTTATTGTCCCGTCAAGTTCAACGGTTTCTTAGGTATACCCTCTCTGGTCTGATGACATAGCCAGCAGAGTATCATCCCAGTCAATTGAAAGCTCCAACATACCATCAGCAAAAATTTACATCATTATGGAATTAATTGACATAGTAATGAGTAACCAATATGTTAAAAGTAAATGCGGGTTCCCAGCCACCTTCTGTGACCACCTCACCTATACTTCAATTTTCGTTTATACACAACATATAACATTCAAAACATAACATGTTATACATAACATCATATCATCTTAAATTAAGGCAAACATGTGGTATTTAACCTTTTGGGATTGGCTCATTTCCCTTAGCATTATGGTTTCCAGTTTGGCCCATTTGGCCACAAAGAACTGCATTTTGTTTTTTTTAATAGCTGAGTAGTATTCCATGGAGTAGATGAACCATAGCTTTCTTATCCAATCCTCTGTTGATGGGCATTTTGGTTGTTTCCATGTTTTTGCAATTACTGATTGTGCTGCTATGAACATAGGAGTGCATGTTGGTTTCTCATAGAACAAGTGTTCTGGATATATTCCTAGGAGTGCTATTGCTGGATCATACGGTATGTTGAATTTGAGTTGTTTGAATATTCTCCATACTGATTTCCATAGAGGCTGTACCAGCCTGCAGCCCCACCAGCAGTGGAGTAGGGTTCCCTTTTCCCCGCAACCTCGCCAACAAGTGTCGTTGGTGCTTTTATTCATGTGGGCCAGTCTTACTGGCGTTAGGTGGTACCTCATTGATGTTTTAATTTGGATTTCCCTTATTGCCAGGGAACTTGAGCATTTTTTCATATGTTTATTTGCCATTTGGGTTTGTTCCTTTGTGAAGTGTCTGCCCATTTCCCGTGCCCATTTCTTGAGTGGCTTGTTTGTTTTGACATTTTGGTTGTTTTGTAGCTCTTTGTATATTCTGGATATTAGCCCTCTATCACCTATGTCGTGTGCGAAGATCTTCTCCCATTCTGTGGGTTGCCTTTTTACTTTGTTGATTGTTTCTCTAGCTGTACAGAAGCTTCTTAGTTTGATGAGGTCCCAATTGTTTATTTTGGTCTTGATTTCTATTGCATCTGGAGTCTTTTTTAGGAAGTGAGGGCCTACCCCTAAGTGTTCCAGTGTGTTTCCAACATTTTCTTCCAAAAGTTTGAAGGTTTCTGGATGTAGGTTTAGATCTGTTATCCATTTAGATCTGATCTTAGTGTATGGTGAGAGATGTGGATCTATTTTTTTGTTTCTGCAGGCTATCAACCAGTTGTCCCAGCAGCATTTATTGAACAGACCTTCCCATTTGCCTGGGTTGTCGTTTGTCTTTTTGTCAAAGATTATTTGGCTGTATCTGTGTGGGTTTCCTTCTGGCATTTCTATTCTGCTCCATTGATCTTCCTCTCTATCTTTGTGCCAGTACCACGCTGTTTTGATAACCACTGCCCTATAGTATGTCCAGAGGTCCGGAACTGTGATTCCCCCTGCTAACTTCCTGTTCTTCAGGATAGTTCTAGCTATCCGTGGTTTTTTGTGCTTCCAGATGAACCTTTGGATCATTGTTTCCAGATCTGTGAAGAATGTTTTGGGCAATTTGATTGGGATTGCGTTGAATGTATATATTGCTTTTGGCAGTATAGACATTTTAATGATATTGATTTTACCTATCCAGGAGCATGGGATATTACTCCATCTTTTGAGGTCTTGTTCAATTTCTTTTTTAAGCAGATTGTAGTTTTCTTCAAATAAGTCTTCTACATTTTTGGTTAGATTTATTCCCAGATATTTCATACTTTTCTCTGTTATTTTGAATGGTATCTTGCTGGTTAAGTCTTTTTCCATCTTGGGGCTGTTCGCATACACTATGGCTGTTGATTTTTGTTCATTAATTTTGTACCCTGCCACTCTACCAAACTCTCGTACAAGTTCTAGCAGTCTCTGTATTGAGTCTCTTGGCTCTTCTACATAAAGAATCATATCATCTGCGTATAGTGAGAGCTTGACTTCTTCGTTTCCCATTTGGATTCCTCTGATTTCTTTTTCTTGTCTTATGGCCTCAGCGAGTACCTCTAGGACTATGTTGAATAGTAGTGGAGAAAGTGGACATCCCTGTCTTGTTCCAGATCTCAGTGGGAAGGGTTCCAGCTTTTCTCCATTCAGTATGATGCTGGCGTTGGGTTTTTCATATATTGCTTTAATTATGTTGTGGATTTTTCCATCTATGCCTACCTTGGTTAGGGTTTTTAGTAGGAAGTGATGTTGGATTTTGTCGAAAGCTTTTTCCGCATCTATTGATACTATCATGTGATTCTTGTTTTTCAGTTTTTGGATGTGGTGTATCACATTTATAGATTTTCGAATGTTGAACCATCCCTGCATTCCAGGGATGAATCCTACTTGATCTGGATGAATGATCTGTCTGATGTGTTTTTGAATTCTGTTGGCTAGGATTTTGTTGAGAATCTTAGCATCAATGTTCATCAAAGAGATAGGTCTGTAGTTTTCCTTCTCTGATAGTTCTCTGTCTGGTTTTGGGATTAAGGTAATGTTGGCTTCATAGAATGAGTTTGGAAGGGTTGCCTCTTTTTCTATTGTTTTGAAGAGTTTGTAGAGGATTGGGGTCAGCTCTGTTCGGAATGTTTTGTAGAATTCTGGAGTGAAGCCGTCTGGGCCTGGGCTTTTCCTTGTTGGGAGGTCTTTAATCACTGATTCAATCTCTACTTCAGTTATGGGTTTGTTCAGGTCGTTTGTTGCCTCTGGGCTAAGTTTTGGCAAGTGGTAGAAGTCTAAGAACTTTTCCATTTCTTGGTGATCTTCTGATTTGTTGGAGTACAGTGCTTTGTAGTAATTTCTGATTATGGCCTTAATGGATGCGGTGTCTGTTGTTATGTTGCCTTTTTCATCTTTGATGCTGTTAATTCTTGCCTTCTCTTGTTTTTTCTTTGTCAGTCGGGCCAGTGGAGTGTCTATCTTGTTTATCTTCTCAAAAAACCAGCTTTTTGATTCATTGATTTTGTGTATGGTTTTTTTTATTTCTATCTGGTTGATTTCCTCCCTTGTTTTGATGATTTCTTGTTTCCTATTGTGTGTGGGGCTCTTCTGCTGTTGTTTTTCCAGTTCCTGGAGGTGTGTGTTTAGTTCCTGTATTTGGCGCCTCTCTTGGGCCTTGACATGAGCTCCAATTGCGATGAGTTTACCCCGTAGCACTGCTTTGGCAGTGTCCCACAAATTTTGGAATGTTGTGTCAGAGTTTTCATTGGTTTCCATAAATTTTTTGATCTCATCTTTAATTTCTTCTCTGATCCATTGTTCGTTTAGTAGCATATTGTTCAGCCTCCAAGAGTTTCTGTATTTCCTGGGGCATTTTGAATTGCTGATTTCCAGCTTCATTCCGTGGTGGTCTGAGAGGGTACATGGTATGATTCCTATCTTTTTGAAGTTATTTAGGTTTGCTTTGTGTCCTATCATGTGGTCGATCCTGGAGAAGGTGCCATGTACTGCTGAAAAAAATGTATAATCTGTGGCCTTAGGGTAAAAAATTCTATAAATGTCAACCAAGTCCAGTTGTTCTATTGTTTGTATGAGTTCTGTTGTTTCTTTGTTGAGTTTTTGTTTTGTTGATCTGTCTATAGTTGTTAGTGGGGTGTTAAGATCACCCACTATTATTGTGTGCATATCTATGTCTCCCCTTAAGTCCGTGAGTAATTGCTTCACGTAGCTAGGTGCGTTTGAATTTGGTGCATATATGTTCACAATGGTAATTACTTCCTGATGGATCAGTCCCTTCACCAATATATAATGTCCTTCCCTGTCCTTTTTGATGTGTGTCAGATTGAAGTCCACATCATCTGAAATTAAGACAGCTACCCCAGCCTTTTTTTCTCGTCCATTGGCATGAAATATCTGTTTCCAACCTTTCACTTTCAGCTTCTTTGAATCTCTTCTGGTTAGATGTGTCTCTTGTAGGCAACAGATAGTTGGGTGCTGTTTGATAATCCATTCTGTTAATCTATGCCTTTTGATTGGTGAGTTCAGGCCATTTGTGTTGAGAGTTAAAATTGAGAGGTTGTGATTTTGCCCTGCCATACTTGTTTTTGTGGGTGTTGATATCTGTGTTATTGCCCTTCCTTGTGTGGACTTTAGTGGGGAGACCTTCCTGTTTGCCATCTTTGCTTATGATTCACCTCCTTTTTTTCTGGAATTAGTGCATTTCTAAGGAGATTTTGTAGAGCTGGTTTTGTGCTGGCATATTCTTCTAATTTCTCTTTGCTGTGGAAGTATTTGATTTCGTTCTCAAATACGAATGAGATCTTTGCTGGGTACAATATTCTTGGTTGACAGTTGTTCTGATTCAGGATTTGGAAGATCTTTGTCCATTCTCTTCTTGCTTGTAAGGTCTCTTCAGAAAAGTCAGCCGTGATCCTGATTGGTTTTCCCCGGTATGTGATCTTTTCTCTGCTTCGTACTTGTCTCAGGATTCTTTCTTTGTCTTCGTTGGAGTGGAACTTGAGCACCATATGTCTGGGTGAAGATCGCTTTGGGTCATATCTGCTGGGAGTCCTCTGACCGTCCTGGATTTGAGCTGGATTCATGTTCCAAGTGTTTTGAAAGTTTTCCTGTATAATTTCGTCGAGCACCATTTGCATTCCTGATTCTTTTTCCGCTCCTTCAGGAAGGCCAATAATCCTAATATTTGATTTTCTGAGGTTGTCTTTCATTTCTTGTATGGTCTTATTGGCTTTGTTCAGACTTGTCTCCAGCTGTTTCATGAACTGGGTGTGTTCGTTTTGTGTGTCTTCCGTTTCAGAGATCCTCTCTTCTGCTGTATTTGTTCTGTTGGTTAGGCTCTCAATTTTGTGCTCTAAGTCAAGGATTTTACTTTTCATTTGTTGTATTTCTGAGGCTATGTGGTTCTTGAATTCCTTGAAGTCCTCCCAATTCTTCTCATTGTCTCTGACATATTTTAACATTATTTTTTTGAATTCCTTGTCTGGTAGATCTTCTATGTCTTCATCTCGCATCTCCGAAATAGACATTGGCTTTCGATCCTTTATTGGTAGGGTGTTGGCACTCTCATCTGGATCATTACCTTTTCTGGTATTTCTTCCCATTGTGTTAGTGTTTCTTTTTTGAGAGACCTAGGCACCAGTGTGCTGAGGGGTCTCCAAGCACTATCCTGTAGAGATCGGAGTCTGCAGGCGTGGAGTAGCAGGGTGTGGGAATTTTCAAGGCACTTTTGGTGCGTCTCCAGAACACTGGACCTCAGGGCGCCTCTTCCAGGGCCCAGCGGATTCAAAGCACACTCTCAGCTCGTCCCCTACAGGTATGCTACCACAGGGCGTGGGGGAGTGAAGGCACTCTCTGTGCGCGCACCCTGTTTACTGGATCACAGGGCTCGGAGCAAGGGACTATAGGGCGTGTTCCAGGTGCTCTCTGGAAACGCCTCCTGCGCAGGTCCGCCCACCCCAGCTCTTGCAGGGGACCGACCGCCCCTGCGCTAGCAGGGAACTGCCCAGCCCAGAGGCGTGCTTGGGTTCCTGTGGGATAGCACCGCCCAGCTGAGTGCCACACCGCAAAGGCACAGGGGAGTATCCAGTGTGCCTTTTGCCTTTCTCCCAGACACAGTTTTGGCAGTCTCAAGGCACTCGCCCTGTGTCTCTAGAGGCTGGAGCCTGGGGGGGGGAGGGGCGGGGAGGCCAATTGTGTTCAGGCTCTGTCCGTGCCCCTGGGGGGCCAACTCCCGAAGCCTCCAACCCACCACTGTCCCCACCCAACTCACTCAAACCTCAGGTTCTTGCAGTCTGCCTCTTCCTCTGGTGGGAATCCTGGCCGCCAGTGCGTCTCCCGACTGCTGCGTCCGTTGCTGGTCTCCGCGCGGGTTGCGATGGAGCCTGGAGGCTGCGGCTGGTGCAGGTCCCGGGGGTTGGCGACCAGGGTGGGCAGATGCCGGCGGGTCCCGGTGATTCAGGGTCCTGGTGTCCGCAGCGGGGCAGGTCCTGGCGAGTCCTGGTGACCAGGGTGAGCAGATGCCAGCGGGTCCCAATCACCTCCGGTCCTCACGGCCACAGCGTCTTCAGGTCGGTCTTTGGGTGGGTTCGGCGGCTTTCAGCGTCTCTAGTAGGGGAATTAAGATTTAAACCCAGATTGTTTTTTATTGTGATGAAATATATAATACTAGCAAGTGTAAGTGTATAATTCAGTGACAATAAATACATTCATAGTATTATTTCACCATCAGCATTATACTCCAGATTTTTATATTTCCTAACAAATCTGTGAATCTATTAAAAAATATTCCTTCCCCAATTATGTTCATTTTCTGATAACCTGTGATTCCCTCCTTCCTGTACCTGTTTAATCTAGGCACCCCATACAAGTAGAATGAAAAAAAGTGTTTTTCTATGTCTCATTTACTTCATTAAGCATCATATTCTCAAGATCCATACATATTATAATATGTATTAAAACACCATTCCTTTTATATGGATGGATAGCATTCCAGTATACACATTACATTTTATTTATCTCTTGATGAGTACTTAGGTTCTTTAGATATTTTGCCTATTGTGAATAAGGAATCTTTTCTTATGAAAATACAAGTGCCATATCTAAGGGTACTTCAAAATATTGCTGGAGAAAGAAAAGCTTACTTTTTGTGCATAAATTGAAATCCATGTATATTTTTTAAGAATATGTTTTTTTCCATGAACTTTTATAAACTATATTATGCATGGATTTCATGATTCTTTGGACAAAACTAAACTTATAATTTAATTTCCTTTTCTATAAAATTAAGCATTATAAATTTTAGATATTTAATTAATTTATTTTTGAAAGGTCACATATAGAGAGAGGAGGAGGAGGAGCAGAGGGAAAGATCCTCCGTATGCTAATCCATTCCCCAAGTGGTCACAACGGCCAGAGCTACACTGATCCGAAGCCAGAAACCAGGAGCTTCTTCTGGGTCTGCAACATAGATTCAGGGTCCCAAGGCTTTGGGCTGTTCTCGACTGCTTTCCCAGGCCACAAGTAGGGAGCTGGATGGGAAGTGGAGCCGCCGGGATTAGAACCAGCGCCCATATGGGATCTCGGCGATGTGCAAGGTGAGGACTTTAGCCACTAGGCTACTGTGCCAGGCCCTAAGTTTTATATATTTTAAAAGAAGCGTATTTGTATTTGAGAAGCAGAGAGGCAGGTAGAAGTCAGAAACTGAGCATGAGCTTAGATCCCCTGGTTCACTCTACAAATGTCTGCAGTAGTCCAAAGCTGGGAGCCTAGAAATCACTCATCACTGCTGCCCACAGGGTCAACATTAGGAAGAAGTTGGAGTCAAAAGCTGGAGTCTAGTATGGAACTTAGTATTCCAGGGTGGGACATAGACTTCGTAACCAGTAGGCTAAATGCCTGCTCTTCTACACATCTTTTGAAGCACCCTCATATACCAATGTATTGAATTGTGCAGTGACATGGTAGCTATAGAAATTTTGAGACACTGCCAAACTGTTATGCACAGTTTGAAAAATGATTATAAAATTTCATATTCCCACCAGAAATACTTGAGGGTTGTGATTCTTCCATATTCTTTCTCACAATTGGCAATTGTTTTAGAATTTATTATTATTATAACCATCCTTGTAGGAGGGTAAAGTGTGGTATCTTATTGTACTTTTTGTTTACCATTTTCTTGATGACGTTGAAAATCTTTTAATGGGTTTGTCAACCATTTGTATTCCTTCTTTGGACAAATGTTCAAGTCTTTTGTTCGTTTTTGAAACAATTTGTTGAGCTTTAGAAGTTCCCTCTATTCTGGATATTAATCGTTTATTAATAAATGATTTGCACATATTTTATCCTAGTTAGTCGACTGTTTTAATTCTGTTGATACTGTGCTTTGATGAACAAAATTTGATTTTTCTTTATTCTTATGTTTTCAGATCCAGGAATTGGCAGTGTCTTGAGATTTCAATTATTTTAAAAAAGCATTGTAATTTTAGCTCTTAAGTTTAGGTTTCTGATTCAGTTTAACTTTTTTCTATGCTTAAGGTCTAACTTCATTTTTCTTTTTTTGGCATGTGGATAACTTCTGTATTTCCAAGACTATTTTCTGAAAATACTCTCTTTTCCACATTACATGGTCTTGGCACATCTGCTGAAACTCAGTTGGACAAAGATCGAGCAGCTTATTTCTGGACTCTATCATATTCCACTGGTATATATACTCATTCTTCTACTGGTACCATAATGCTTTAATTCCTATGACTTGGGAAGTAAGTGTAGAAGTGAACAACTGTGTGCAGCATCTTTCTTTTGGCTTTTCAGGCCTCCCTGAAGTTCCATATGAATTTGAGTATCAGCTTTTTCATTTCAACAAAACACATTATTGGATTTTCTCAGGAGTTCTATTGAATCTGTAGATTAGTTTGGAATAGTATTTCTACCTTAGTGATAATGTCTTCCTATCTATGAGTACAAATGTCTTTCTGTTCACTTACATATTTATTTCTTTCATCAGTGATTTTGTTTTTTCATTGTCTAAAAGTATCACCACTTTGATTAGATTTGTTCCTTAGTATGTAATTCTTTCAGTTACTATTATAATAGTAACTTCCTAATTTCCTTTTTGGATTGTTCATTGCTGGCTGTACAGAAACACAATCGATTTTTATGTATTGGTATTTTGCTCTGAAACAGTGTGCAGTTCTTTTACTATTTATGATAGATTTCTTACAGACTATGGGATTTTATGTTTCAAACTGTACCATCTACAAATTTGTGTTCATTTATATATCCTTCTATTGACCAACAGTTCTAGCTAGAATGATTAGCACTATTTTGAATACCTTTGGCAAAAACAAGCATCCTTGTTTGGTTGCTGATTTAGAGAAAAAGTTAAGCCTTTAAACATTGAATATAATTTTAGCTGTGTATTTTTCATAATATTCTTTTATAAATTTGAGGAATTTGGAGATTTGTATTCTTATTTTTATCAACTTTTGGAAGTTCTCTCATTTCTCACTGTTGTCAGTGCATAAAAGGATTCTTTAGCATTCATGGAAAATATGATAAGTGTTATAGAGGAAATATGCATGAATTTTAAAATGTTTTAACATGAAAAAATGTTTATCATTTAATTATATTTATATGAAATTTTGTGATATCTTATAAGTTCAGTCAGTTAATAGGGTCACATAGATCTCTTAAATTCTGTTGTCTTTTCTTCATTTATTGCCTGTGTAATTATAGCTTGTACTGCCAAGCAGATATGCTCTTTGACAGAATTTAGACTGCAGGTTATATACTATGGAACAATTGAGTTCAACAATTGTGAGAGAAATAGGGAAACAAAAATGGACAGAGGAAGAAATTGGAGTAAAGATCTTTAGCTGCCTAAAGTAAGCCATAATGGGTAGACTTTTACACTCCCCTCATCAGTCATGGAATGCAGGCTGCCAGAGAAGGTTCATGGCTTGGCACCAGGTGGCTCTTTGCTTTAGAGGTAATCTTTGAATGGCCTAATAGTTGACAGGTGTCTGCTCAATATGCTGCAGAAGCTGGAACAAGTACTTCATTGCTTACTTATCTGACAAGTACATCAAATAGTTTATCATGGCCTACTCTTTGTTCTACTCACTTTCATATCTTCAGATATGGTTTGATTGCAGATCTTCTAGGTTTCCGTGGACACAAATGCTAGTGGTATCAGAGTTTAGTTCCCCAATCTACAATTGTTCTTAGGGGTACAATTGACAATTCATTATCATAATCAACTATTGATTCTAGATTGTTTTCAGCCTCATCTTGGACATCTACTAGTCTTGATTAGTTACCTGATGACATGTACCCTTCCTCCTGATGTGGAAAATGATTGCATCAAATGTGTTAATAGAGTTCTTAGATTCTTTCTTAGTGCTCTGATCTGTTTTCAACTTGTGATGAAGTACCTTATTGCTTACCCCAGGTCATACTTGCAATTTAGTAGGCAGAGAAAATCACCTAAAAATGTTTTTATTCCCCCCATAATGTGACAGCATGTGTAGTCTTGGGATTGAAATTCTAATTGTGTTATTGGAACTAATTGAAGCTGATAAAATTTTTATAGAAATATTTTCAATTGAAAAAGAACTTTCCATAGCCTTTTCCCCATAATAATAAGTTATGGGAGAAAAATATGCAAAGTCTCAACTAGCGCTGATAGAATGCATGACACTTACTTCAGTGGTTTTGTGAGACCTGAACTTAAGGTAAACAAAATTCATCAGAAAGAGTTTCATTCATGCATTTCTAATTTCTTTAAATTTCATTTTACTTATATGTTTCTTTCTTTGTTTTCTTTTTTGTGGTGGGATGTGGTTATGCAAAGTTATTTTTTTTTTAAAGATTTATTTATTTTTATTACAAAGTCAGATATACAGAGAGCAGGAGAGACAGAGAGGAAGATCTTTCGTCCGATGATCCACTCCCCAAGTGAGCCGCAACGGGCCGGTGCGCGCCAATCCGATGCCGGGAACCTGGAACCTCTTCCAGGTCTCCCACGCGGGTGCAGGGTCCCAATGCATTGGGTCGTCCTCAACTGCCTTCCCAGGCCACAAGCAGGGAGCTGGATGGGAAGTGGAGCTGCCGGGATTAGAACCGGCGCCCATATGGGATCCCGGGGCTTTCAAGGCGAGGACTTTAGCTGCTAGGCCACTGTGCCAGGCCCACAAAGTTCTTTCGCTTGGTTCTTGTGTTCTAGTATCACCAGGAATTCATCTTGGCCGTAGGAATAACAGGATGCTCAATCAACAATTTGTTGTAGTTAGAAGTCAAAAAGAAAATTGGAGCCCAATGGAAGACTTGAGGCTACCTTAAGGCAAATGGTTTCTTATCACGTATAACTTTACCTTCTTTGTGCTAGATCTATGTCCAATGAAGACTTTGTTGTGTCATGTCTTCCCTATCACCCAACCCATCTTACTTCACTAGACACCAGGTATCTAGATTTCAACATTCCTGATATATTTATTTATTTCTTCCTTTCCTATACCTATTCATCTTCTCATAAAAATAATAGTAATAATAATGGATACAAATACTAGCTACTTTCTTTGTTAGCTGTTTTGCCAGGCACCTTGCATGTATTGACTTATAAGCAATTTCTTGAAGTAGGGAGAAGTATTGTCTTCATTTTATAGTAGTATAGAGTTTATATACTTGACTCATGGTCATGTATTCATTCAACAAATATGCAGTGAGCATTTTGTAAGCTTCAGGAACAATTGTAAGTGTTCAAGATATGACAGTGTGAGAGGTAGACAAAAAGCAAGAGAGTAAATTAATTTGGACCAAAATGATTGAGAGAAGGTATGTTCAAGACTGGAATTAAGGACATGGGTAATGCCCTATTTAATAAAATGGGGCCACGATAGGCCTCATTGATAATGATACATAAGCAGAATCTAGATGCAGAATTGAGGAAGGAAGCATTGTAAATATATGGGAAGAATGTTTTCCAGAAATAACAGAAAAAAATGAACAAAGCTACTGAGGTGCGATCATAGTTAACATATTTAAAGAAGTACAAGGAGGCTACCATAGAACAGAGTGTGCCAATGGATAAACTCTGAAAGGTGAACATTAGAGAAGGCTCTTTGTAGGGTATTTTTAAGGAGTTTAACTGTTACTGTGAGTGAAAGAAACCTTCCTCCCCACCACTGGCAGGGTTTTAAGGTGAGGTGGGCCATGATCTGATTTGGTTTTAGTAAGATCTTTCATTGCTATATTGAGGAAAGACTGTGGGTGAGGGGAACTGACAAAAATGACTTGGGAAGCTAATGTAAGAACCTATGTAAGAGATGAGGGTTTCTTAGATCAGGATGGTGGTGTTATAGGTCTTGAGAAGTGGTTGAATTATGGAACACTTATGGAGATAGGGACACCTCAATTTGCTAGCTAATGGAATGTGGAATATTGAAGAAAAATAGGAATCAAATATGGCAACAAAGTTTTTGACTAGAGACATTGGAGGGGAGTTGAAAATTGTGATGGGGCTGATGTTTTGAATATCAGATTTGAGAAAGAAAAGCTGGTTTAGTGTTTGATATGTTATATTTTAGTGGCCTATTATATAGCCAAGTGGGAGATTTTTAGAAAAACAGCTGCATATATGTATCTAGAATTCCAAGGAAGTGAACTGGCTGGAATTATACATTTTGGAGACATTAAGTGTTTGGCTGGTATATAAAACTATAAGAGTGAATGAGATCAGCATGACTGAATATAGAAGACAAGGACAAGAAATTTCAGATCTGAGCTCATAACTTTGAGAAAAGGAAGAGCTAAAAAATTAGGAAGAGTTTTTAAATGAGGAAGATAGAAATACTAAGGAGTGAGTTAATTTGGAGTGTAAGTGAAGAATGTATTTCAAGTTGGAGAGGTAAATGGAAAATACTATTGATAGTCAAACAAAGAAATTTTTTTACAAACTGAGGACTGAATTTTGCTATTGTAAATAGCAACATGCAGATATTTCTTTACCTTGAGAAGTGTGATTTTTTGAAGAGGGCAAAGGCTTTTTTTTTTTTTTTTTTTTTTTTTTTTTTTTTAGCACAGATTGAATAGAATCAACACATGACTGATGCCAGTGGTATTAGTTCAAGCAACTGTATTCCAAATCCCGTGCTCTAAGTCCCTACCAGGTTTGTAAAGGTACTTCAAAGGTTTGTGGAAATAGGAGTGACAAGCCAAGTTTATTTGGTGCAAAAATATCAAAATCTGTGCATTATTTTTTGTAACAATTTCACGAGCTTTTTGAAGACCTGTTGTATGTGTGATTTTCAAAAATTTTTGCACCAAAATAAACTTTAATTCCATTTTCTACATTTTTAATTATCCTCATATATCATGGAACAGATTATGGTATGTTCTCTCCCCATATGAATTTTGCTATGTCCTCTACCTCCAAACAAGTTGGGAATAATTTAGACATTTTACTGGTGGTGGTAATGTGGGAGAATGTTCCCAAGGTTTCATAAAATATGATATGTTACCTCTGAAAAGTAAGATGGAAACATTTGGAATGTGGAATATTGTATCTAATGTATTTTATACCAATAATGTATTTCAATTAACCCTTCTGCTTTTAGATCACTTCCTTTGTATGTGCATGTATGAGTAAATGGGAATGAGAGAGAAAGTGTGTGTGTGTGAGAGAGAGAGAAGTACACACTGCTTTACTATCTACTGGTTCATTTTCATGCCCCAAATGTCTGCAACAACCAGGTCTGGACCATGGTGAAGCCAGGAGCCAGGAATTGCAGCCAAACTGCCCATGTGGGTGGCAGGAGTGTACCTGAGCAATTAGCTGCTGTCTCCCGGAGTATGTATTAGCAGGAAGCTGGATGGGAAGCAGAGGAATCAGGACTTGAGACCAGGCACTCCGCAATGAGATGCTGGCATCCCAAGTGGCACCTTAAATGTTGTGTTAGACACCCATTACAGAAATACTATTCCAATCAAACCGTGAGGTAGCAATTTGAATGAAATGTAGGATGTGTTGCTGTGAGTATAGCTATACTTTAGAAATGCCTGGACAGCTTAAAAGAATAACTGTGACTAAACCACACTATAAAGTAAATTAAATCCAAATTGCTGAGAATAAGTGTGGGCATTACTTCTTTTAAAATATACCAGGTATAATAAAAAATAAAATATACTAGGCAATTGTAATGTTTGGCAACACTTAGAATCACTATGTTAGGTTATTAGTTGAAGGAAGTAACCTACTTGAGTTTTTTGGAAATTGTATGAACTGCTTAGTAATAAAGTAAACTATGGTAGGTCTGGAAGAGTTATATTCTTCCTTTCTTTCCACTTTGCCCCTAGCATTCCTCAATTATGGGCTGCAACTTGCAAAATATATGCCTGTGATACTAACCCGTCCTCTGTCCATCCAATTATTTCTATGGCTCTTCCTACCTTGGGCTCAATTCTTTGTGACACTAGTAAGAAACACTGAATTGGAGATGAATTTTATTTAAAGAAATTGAGGGTGCTTTGGCCTTTATTATAGTTGGAGGCTTTGAGGCTACTCATTGATATTGTTTCAATTTTAGCTTTTACATGCCCCACCAATTCTGGCAATGAAAACCAAATATGTGAAATAGGATTTTTTTTCTGATTTGGCTTGACTTCAATTCATTTCCTTCTTTTAATTCTGGCTACCCACTGAGGAAAATATTTGCTCTGTATTGATTGTTCTTTTTATATATTGTTACTGAATGTGTTCCTTTAAGCCTTATTTGGAAACCACAGTATCAGTGGTATGCTCAGTTTGTTTGCTTGATCACAGTAGTGAAGTCGTCACACAATTTTTCTTTATTTCTGGGAAAGATTATGTAAACACTTTGCAATTTAGATTGAGCTTTTTAATCTATTACTTTACCTTTACTATGAAGTTATGCACCTGACTTCAAAGAAGCTATTAGTATTGTTTTAAAGATAATACTAAGGGGTAGAGAAAAGGCTATTGTCCAGGTTTTATTCAAAAGTAAAAACCTATTTTCTGCATTGTGCAATCAGATATGCTTCAGTTATTTGTTTCTTCTTTGAGTATTACCGGCTTTCTCTGCCAGTTTATATGAACAGATGTCTTAGCTGCTATGCTCATCTCTATATCACCTCTGTATTCCTACAGGATAGATCAGAACATCACATAAAATGAATGCTTTTGCTGCATCTTGAACAAAACCCTAGTCTTCCTATCTGAAGTCCTGTGTTCTTTTTAATTTGCCATGATTCTTGTTTACTAGCATTCAAGCAGAAGCAAATGTGTGAATGGTCCTAGATTCAACAATTAATGCAGCTAAAACTAGAAACTATGTTGTCTAATCCTCAATGAAACAAATTTGTGATACTTTATTTAATTTCATATTTAGACACTGAAGGACATAATGCTTAATAGCATCATGTTTTAGAAGGAATATTAAATATTGATGCCCATGCTTTTGAGGTCACATGTTATGCAAACCAGTACAGCAGGAACAGTTTGCTTTGCTGATGCACCTACTTTTGTTTTCATCTAAGCAGAAGCTCAGCAACTTGATAGTCTTGGTTTTCTTAGTATCCTCATCTTTCTTTCTAATGTTTGGAATCTTTTCAGACCCTTTCTATTCTGGTGAACTTTCTCTGTCCTTTGATCTACTGTTAGTATAGAAATCAGTTGCTAGTTGGATGATCATCTTCTTTGTGTCTCAGTTTTCTTATCAAATAACAGAGATAGTAATATGCCCCCCTCAACTATCCCTTCATATGGAATGAACATAAAAAAGCTAGAAAGCATTTTACAAATATATAATGATATTTGCTTTCCAGGATACTACCTGATACAGAAAACAAATCTTACTAAAGTTTCAGGCCCCATAGTGATATGGGGCCTGGCGAGGTGGCCTAGCAGCTAAAGTCCTCGCCTTAAAAGTGCCAGGATCCCATATGGACGCCGGTTCTAATCTCGGCAGCTCCACTTCCCATCCAGCTCCCTGCTTGTGGCCTGGAAAAGCAGTCGAGGTTGGCCTAAAGCCTTGGGACCCTGTACCCATATGGGAGACATGGAGGAAGTTCCTGGCTCCTGGCTTTGGATAAGCTCAGCAATGGCCATTGCAGTCATTTGGGGGAGTGAATCATCAGACGGAAGATCTTCCTCTCTGTCTCTCCTCTCTGTATATCTGTCTTTCCAATAAAAATAAATAAATCTTTTAAAAATAGTGATATGAATTACCTTTTCAAGACTTCTCAGTTAAATTTTAAAATTTAATTAGTTTGTATGTCAGTTAAACTGTCATTATATACCTTTAAGCTAAAAGAGCTACTCTTTTTAAAAGATTTTATTTAAAGTGAGAATTACAGAGACACAGAGAGGTCTTCCATCTTTTGGTGATTCCTGAAGTGATTACAAGTGTCAGGACTGAGTCAGGGGAAAGTTAGGAGCAAGCAACGTCATCTCAGTCTCCTGCATGGATGGCAGAAGCTTAAGAACTTGGATCATCTTCCACTGTTTCCTACATGGAGCAGGATTGGAAGTGGAGCAGCTGGGTTTAAACAGCACCCACATGTGATGCTGGCATTGAAGGAAGTGGTTTAATGTGCTATACCAAAATACCAGCCCCTCAGCGAGTAATTCTTACAGTAGCAATTTGAAGATTGTCAGCAGATCTGCACGGGACATATTTTTATTTAGAAACAGGAACAAGAGACACTTTTAGAGCTTTGCTATTCTCTCTGTAGATCTGAGACCAAACCTTATGTCATGGTCACAGAACCTTGCCTCTCATCTTTCTGCCTTTGCTGAAGGTGTCCTTGCCTGTGATTTATAAAACAGGAATTTACTGAATTGAGGCAATGGTACATTTGGCCTGAGAAGGCACTAATCACCAGACTCAAAGAGTCATTTGATTCTCCAATAGATAAAACCTTGTTGGCTAGTATTGTCTAAAGGGATTTGTTTAAGGAAATTCCACTTTTATGTAACTACACAAAACAACTGAAACCAACTTGGCCATCATAAAAATTCCCTAAAGAGCACGACATCAACCAAAGGGCCATGAGTATCACTTATGGACTAGGAACTTGGACAACAGCTGAACATACGACTCTCAGCTCTATTCATATTTATAAGAACCTTTCTCCCTAATTCCTTGGGAAACCTGCTTCTTATTCTGCAACTTTCAATAAATATCTACTTTGTTCCACCACTCTGATGTCAGTGAATGGCTTTCTCTATGTCACATTAACAAACTCCAGTTTGGGGTGTTGTAGCAATACCCCCAACTAATTTAGAGGATTATCCTACAGCAGCATGGCTTATCTTAACTTTTTGTTCATCCTATGTAGACACAACTTGTGCTGAGTCACAAATTTGGATGCTATATGATGACTAGTTTGACTTGAAATAAACTAAGCTAGTTAGAATATAATTGGTTCACTTCCAAAAAAATGGCACACAAAATGTGCTAGAAACCAATAGGCAATGGATCTCTACTGCGTAGGTGCAGTGGAATTTGGAAAAATATTTTGCTGCTGACATTTAGTGATTGGGAGGACCACTGACAATGAAGTGAAAGGTGGGGTTAGATAGTGCACAGAAGCCCCATTTGAAAAGTCTGGGGCCAAACAGAACGATGTTCTGTTCTGATGGAATCTTGCCCCAATGTGTACTCATCAGGGCCCCTTTGTCAAAATTTGTTCAGTAAATGCCTTTTTGTTGAGTAGTGAGACCCAGAGGTTGGTGTCTTACCAGGCATTTTCCTGTCAAAGCTGTCATTCCTGAAAATTGCTGAGTGTGGACTGAAACCAAGATTATAGGTTTAAACAGCCCTTGCGTCTTTCCAAGTAGGAAGAGCCTAAGTAATGCCCAATAGATAAATTTGGTTTCAGTCATTATCAAAATTGAAAGTAATGCTCTACAATTACAAATTTGAAAACAGCCTTTAATTTAAATCCCATAAAGTGTTGATGGGCTAGAGGGTGTGAGCTGAGGTCCTAGGGGGCCTGTATAAAGATGGTTTGATGCTTTTAAAGTTTACTTACCAGTTTAAATGTGGTTCAAAGGGCATAACAATCTGAAGGCATTGAGATTGGTTGGTTATTCCATGTCCCATTACAATGCAGTATTCAAATCTCTACAGAAGAAATGACCAGAATTGCTGCCTCAGGCAGCTAAAAGAGAAGCTGGGGTTATAGATAAGTAAGGTGGGCTCTCCCTAAACGGAACTTAGAAATAAAGGAATAAACAAGATTGGATTTAAGAAATAGGGTATTTTGAAGTGATTGAAGAAGCTTCTTTAAGTTTGTTTTAGTCAGACTTGTACAGAAGGGAGGAATCATGAAGAGATTTTTGATGAGATCAAGCTGGGAAAAGAAATTTAAAAATTAAGCATCTATGCAATATCCTGTGGCTCCCCATTCAAAGAATCCCATCCTCACAGAAAAGTACAGAAAACCTGGGCCTAACAAACTCTTCCCTAAAAGTAGGACTCTGATATAGAGACAGTGATGTTGTGAAAGGCGCTGATCTAATCTGTTCATTAGGTGCTGGTCAGTTAACAAAGGAAATGGTGACAAAATTCTTTTGCTAGGATAGCTTTTGACTCTGACTTCCTCTGTATTATATTTGGGCCCCGTAGGATGCAACTAGAAAGTAGCTTGATCTATATGAATTTCGATGTGTGAATGAGACTTTAATTGTATATATGTATTTTGAGATAGGAGAATTTATGAAGGAATGTACTGTTACGACAATATGGAAAAAATCGATCAGAGGGGTGGAAATTGGGGATAGGGGAATCCCAGGCTATACAGACTTATATGATAAAATTCAAAAATTAAAATAAAGATTAAAAATAATAAGAATTTTAGGAGTATCTAACATCTAGCACCCTGAGGTAACAACTTTTCTGTGGCACATATTATGCATACAACTGGTACCAGATGTTTAGCAATAGGCTAAACACTCAAGCCTAAACCAACAATTTCTGATGCAACCTTAGGTTTTTCTAGAATTCAATAAAAGGAATGAGGAGATAAAATAAATACAAGAAGAAAAGCAGTAGTTAATACAGTAGGCCAGCTAACCAAGGGCTAGCCACAGACATGGATTTAGAGATGTACTAAAGCAATGGAAACACTAATAAAAGAAAAAGTGTCTGAAACTAAGAAATAACTCTAGATCACAAGGGTAACCTTAATATCAGTCAAACTAATAGAATTTGACTGACATTTATATAATCCTGGTGAGTGCAATGAATTTCAAGGATGATGAAAAACTTCTACAAGTATGGCGTCAAAGAAATAAATAATAAATCAGATTATTTCTAAATAAAAATGGAGGATAATCCTAGACTTTTTTTTTATATTACATGTGGTAGGAAGATTTTTTTTTTTTTTTTTTTTTTTACCAAGGGTTGATCTATTCTAATAGTGCATCATGAAGGTATTTTCAGAAACATGGTTACTTAGGAACCACAATTGTGTAGAGCACTTAGGAAATGAGCAAGGTAGAGTACAACCTCAATCAGCTGGAAGTCATGCATACATACGTATATACATACATAAGATGAGTGTATAATGAGACTTACAGGTATAGTGCATTGGATATATTTAAATATATTGCAAATAAATATTGATAAGGCTGTAAAATAAAATGCAGATATCATTATTAAAAATTAAAAGAGAGGGTGACATAATTTAAAATGTTGAAAAGATAAAATGAAGTCTAAAATATCATCTTACTTGACAGTTACCTGGAAGATACAGAAATGGGCGATGAAAGTACAGGAGACATTATTATGTTTTTCAAGGATAAATATAGATTAATTATTTTAAATTTAAAGGTAATATTTTATGTAACTAAAGCCAGAACATATACTTTTCAAATTAACTATAGCAAAAAATAAAAATTCATATTAATCAAAGAAGTTTCATGTTAAAGCAGAAGGGGAAAAAGCACAATTCAAATACAACAGCAGAAGTAACATAAAAAATATGAATGGGTGTACATGGGTTAGACATTCTAATTATAGGACAGACTCAGATTGAATTAGAAAAATAGGTTGAGCTACCCTTCTGATTTATTTCATTTTTATGAAATAAGGAGACCAGGTTTCATGTATTTCCAATGTACAATTCTAAAAACACAAAGTACTTCTCTCCCTTTCTCCCTGCTTCTTCCTTTATTTTTGTGATAATATATATTCAATTTACTGTATAATTACAATTTCATAGTACTCTGAATACAGTGTTCAACAATTAGAGGCAAATATAGATGACTCTCAGTCAAGATTGCATCTTGATCTAGATATATTCTAATATTTATATAATATTATAGACCAAGTAGAATTCAAGATAAGACTATTTATTATTGATTATCACTAATCTGTTCTACCTGGCAGTGATTAGCTGCATGTCACTATTTGAATTGAAAGTAAATGAAAGATTCTGTCCTTCAGTAATACTAGTCACATTGCAATTGCTCAGTAGCCACTGTGCTCAAGTACATAATAGCTACTGTTTTGGAGAGCACATACAACATTCTCATAATCACTCAATTTGAAAGTACTGGTAAAGAATAATGTATAAATGTAATTAAGTATAAGATTTATGAACCTTGGGCCTGGCACAGTGGCCTAGCGGCTAAAGTCCTCGCCTTGAACGCCCCGGGATCCCATATGGGCGCCGGTTCTAATCCCGGCAGCTCCACTTCCCATCCAGCTCCCTGCTTGTGGCCTGGGAAGGCAGTTGAGGACGACCCAATGCATTGGGACCCTGCACCCGCGTGGGAGACCTGGAAGACCTGGAAGACCTGGAAGAGGTTCCAGGTTCCCGGCATCGGATTGGCGCACACCGGCCCGTTGCGGCTCACTTGGGGAGTGAATCATCGGATGGAAGATCATCCTCTCTGTCTCTCCTCCTCTGTGTATATCTGGCTGTAATAAAATGAATAAATCTTTTTTTAAAAAGATTTATGAACCTTTATGAATGTAATAAGATCTATTCAAAAGCAATAATTCAATACTGATAAATATAAGAAGACATTGAAGACTAAACCTAAGGGGACACTTTAACATAGCTTTTTCCCTAAAGGTAAACATGCAGAATACATAATACTGTATAGTAGATTGGATTATTTTAATTAGTAAAATTAGATTAATTTATATCAACTACTTTATCCTTAACAGCTACATAACTTCTTTTGCTGTATGTCTGAAATGTTGACATGTGTTGGTTTGAGTCCTATTTCTACTTGAATTCAGGTTTCTGTTCAACTAATTGGTTTGCTACCATTCACATGGGAGACCCCAACTGAGTTCCAGGAACCTGGATTTGGCCTGGCTCAGCCCCAGCTTTTCTGAATATTTGAGAAAGCCACTAGAGCACTTCACCTGTATGAATTTCAAATAAATAACTAAATAATAAAATTTCAAAAAAAATCTCAAAGAAAAATAATGACAGTAGATCTTGAATGCAAACCCAAAGAGCAGCAATAAGATCTGATCAAACAAAAATGGACAGCTTTGTAAGATTTTGCTAAATGATCAACTCACAAAGTTACAGCAACATATATAAGGAAAACATAGAGAAGGAATTAATAGGGCTAAAGCAGAAATTAATGAACTAAAAAAAGAGAAACTCAGTGGGAACGACTATGTAATTCCAAATGCTTGATAAAGAAGGCTACTCAGTCTAAAGAAAATAAGAGATAATATCCACTAAATTAAAAATGAGAAAGGGAATCCACTTCAAATTTGGGGGATATTTTCAAAATTTTGCATAAGTTTTGTGTCACTACCTGCTGTTAACTTGAAAATTTCTGTGAACGTGGATGATTTTATTGAAACATAAATTATTAAAATTGGTTCAAGAAATATAAAACCTTGCAAATGAAGTAAGCAAGTGGTATTACCCATGAATATATTTTTTTCAGATTCAGATTGAATGCATTCTAATTTTTTTATTTTATACATAGATATTTAAATATTAAATGTTTTCAGTTATGATAAAAATCTCTTTTTTTTAATTATTTATTATTTAACTTCAGTAATTACATTGTATTATGTGACACAGTTACATAGATACTTGGGTTCTCCCCACCCCTCCCCAAACCCTCCCACCATGGTGGATTCCTCCACCTTGTTGCATAACCACAGCTCAAGTTCAGTTGAGATTTCCCCATTGCAAGCGTATACCAAACATAGAGTCCAGCATCTTATTGTCCAATCTCAAAATATATTAACCATTTCCAAGTGTGCCTATTGATAGTGTCTAGTTATATTGTTTTAGAACAGATTTCCAGAACTTTTTCATTGTGCAAAGCTGTAATTCTCATTAAACATTTCCCACTTTTCCTCAATCCTCTATTTCCTAGTTACCACCATGATACTATTTTTATGAATGTCTCTACTAGCACTCTCATGTAAATGGCACCATACGATATTTGGAGTTTTTGTGATTGACTTATTTACATAGCATGGTGAGGCCAGCCTGATTCCATTATGATGACTTATTCTTCATATATTTTACAATGTGGAGTTTGTTTTACATTGTCTTTTTTCGGTTCACCAACTAAGCAGTATTGTTATTGTCTATATTAACTTATAACATGATTCTATAAAATATAGTGTAGCAATTTCTTATTGAAAGAATATTTCCTCCTAACATTTACTCATTTTTGAAGTCTTAACATATAATTTCCTCTAAGAAACTTTTTCTGGCCCCATTGTTTCACTTGGAACTCTCACAGCCTGTAATATTTTCCTGGTTATAATCCCTGTTTGCTTCTCTGGAAACTGGGCTCTGCCCTCTCAAGACTAAGAGTGCTGTGCTTACTCTTTTTCAGTGATACACTCCCAGCTCTTGGCCTGTAATAAGTCTCCATTTATGCCCTAAATTGTATGGAATATAGGAGATGTTGAGGGAGATACAAAACACCACAGGGACCCTGATAAGAAGGATGGAAATGTGCTGAAAAGCTCCTTGATTTAGCTTGCAAAGCATCATATTAGCAGTCCCGGGTACGGGGATTTTAACCATTCCAGAATCCTTTAGCCTATCTGCACCCAGTTTCATCAGGCTGAGGATTCAGACCCAATGTTCCAACAAATTTAATGCTTTAGTACATATGTAGAACAAACAAAAAACTTTTGGTGTTGTATCCATAACAGCCCTGGTGGGGGGTGGGGAGAGAAACTGGGAATGGGTGTGCTGACTGATCTCTCAGGATATTGTTGCCCTGGGAGAGAGCCTCTGTGGTGTAAAAAGGGGTCTTGACTGGGAGCAGTGCGGTAGTAGTAGTGTGGTCAGGAAAGGGTCTGGGACTGTTGGAGATCAGATATGATCTCACAGTTCTGTGAGCAGTCCTGTCTTCAGATTCCTCTGGAACAGCATTGAAGAGAGTTGGGTCTCCTGGTTTGAAATCTTCAGGGCCTCTCCCCAGTTATCTTCCTGGGTCAGGGGAACTCTTAACTTGGAGAAATGAATCTGGATGGGAAAGCCAGATAGTTTGGCAGCCATGGTATCTAAAGTGACCCAATAAGGCCTGCTTCAACTGAATGGCATGGGGGTTCACTCTTGGGGGACCTGGAACCAAGGTGTGACGACTGCAACAAAAAGATTCAGGACACAGGGGATGCAAAGTGAACCAATGCACATTTTATCGAGCTTTCTAAGCACTTTTATACTAAAACTTCTTGCAGGGTGGGCAGGTAAGCTACTTATTAACTAAACAATAGCACACAAGTCTTTCTAAGGTAGATTACAAGGAAGTTGGGCAACAATCACCAGGTTTTATGGTAGCAGCGTAGCAAACATAAGTTACAGAAACCAATACCAGTAAACAAACAGAATAACAAGAAAAGGAACATAACAAAACTCTGTCTGTACTCAGATACGCTAGGCCACTGGCACTAAAAGAGGAAGGAGGGACCTTGAAGTGCAAACAGGTCCCCAGTCATGGTTGGCTGGCCAGGCCTCTGTGGTCCCAGCCGGAAGCCTGCTTACTGGCAGCACAATTAGTCTGCTAAGAATGTATGAGACTGGTCCCTGGGGCATCCAGTGGTCTGGTTCAGGAAGCAAATCCCCACAACAGAATGGGAGTGGCTTTGAATTGAGATTTGAAAGAAGAGAAAGCATAACATATATTTATCTTTTCTTTCTCTGTGTAGAACATTGCTGGATGGAAGGCTTCCTGGATGTAGAATTCCTGAACTTTCTCCTAGGACTTTGCAATGGACTTAATAGCCTCATTTGGGGGCATAGTACAGGAGATTTTCTTACACTGACCCAGGTAGAGCTAGAACTAATCAGTCACATAGAATCTCCATTTTTTTAGCCACTCTCACACAGATAGGCTAATATCTAACTAGTGAGTAATAGGAAGATAAAGAAATGTATGGTTTGACCTGTAATGCCAATGAGGACCCTGAGATGTCCCCTCAATAGTGGTGCTAGCCTGAGCAAAGAGCTTCTTTAGTGAAGGACCAGCAGGCTCTGTGATTCTGATCTGGGTGTCCTTAGACTCTGGAGCAGTGTTACTTCCAGGGGACAGGGTTTTGGCAGTATGGGGTGGGGCATCCTTGGAAGCCAACCCCTGTGCTGGCAGGTGTTTGTCCCATACCCTGGCATTTTGCATTAGAAATGGGTTATTTTGGGGCTGGACTAGCCAAGCTTGATGGCAAATCATCACATAAAAGAGCTATTGATCCTTTTAGTTAGGATCAAATGTGTCAGTCACTTCTTACCCTCTGTTTATTAGAGTGCTGGTTTTATGTTTTGGGACTGAGGGCCAATTTGTTTTAGATAGTATTAGCTTTTATTGCCACAAACCAAAAAGCCAGATGCAGTAAGACACTCAAGGAGGTGTTTATTTCAGTGGTGGAGGTAGCCATGGTGCATGGAGGAAGCAGGGGAGAGACAGACAGAGAGAAGAGCCAAGTAAAGACAAAGCAGAGAAGAGAGTAAATGAGAAGAAGCGAAGAGGTACTTGTATAGCCTTGAGGTGGGTTTGGGGAGTGTGGGGTCAAGGATTGGCAGAAGCAGCTGTCCATGGGCATCAGGGATAAATGCCTCAGGGGACTGGTGGAACACACAGTTTAAACCTGAAGGCTGGGCCCAGCACAGTAGCCTAGTGGCTAAAGTCCTTGCCTTGCAAGTGCCTGGGATCCCATATGGGTGCTGGCTCTAATCCCAATGGCCCTGCTTCTTCTCCAGCTCCCTGCCTGTGGCCTGGGAAAGTAGTTGAGGATGGCCCAAGGCCTTGCGACCCTACATCCGCGTGGGACACCTGGAGGAAGAGGATCCTGGCTCCTGGCTTTGGATCAGCTCAGCTCTGGCCGTTGCAGCCACTTGGGGAATGAATCAGCGTACAGCAGATTTTCCTCTCTCTTTCTTCTTTCTCTGTATTATCTGACTTTCCAATAAAAAATAAACTTTAAAAATAAAAAACAACCTTGAAGGTCACCAAGCTTACTTAGGCAAGTAGACCTTAGGGGGCCAAGAACTAGAGGATTTAGGGTAATGCTGGTTAAACAGATATTAAGGGGACCAAGAGCGAGGAGATTTAAGGTAGTACTGGTTCCTGGATGGAGGGTTCAGTATTGGGATCACTAAATTGCTCCTTACAGGTAGAATAAGTGCCTGGCAATGTTAGGCAGGAGAGAGTGTCCAGTGCCCATGATTGATATAGCCTGATTTTTAAAAATAGTTTCAGATGTCTAAAGAGAGGATGGGGGAGGGTTGAGAGCAAGGATGGAAATGTAGTTTGGGAAATTTAGTCAGCTTCCTGTCCCTGATCTTGCTGAAGTCAGAAGCTGGACTTGAGAAAGTGACACCATTATATATATACTTCACCATTACAAAATCAGTACCGTATGTAGGACAAACTTTGGTAATCTGTCTTTTAAGTTAGAAAAGCTAGCTTTAAAATAATTTATTTCTAGTCTCATCCAGACTAAGCTAACACAGAATTCAACTTCCACAAACTTTTAAAAACACACCTTTTCCTTCAGTGCCTCTATCAAAATTTTCTAGCAAAACTGCTAACTGTCCATTACCAAGAACACATTCTTGTGTTTATAACTTTCTCCAAAGCGTTCTTTCCTACCTCCTGGGTCCTTCAACTTATAGTGCAAATGATCCTCAATGCCTCTAAATTAAGAGAAAAACATATTTTAAAAGATCATGCAGAATTTTAACACATAGTTACTTTAAAACAGGTTTTTACTTCTGAAAATGTTTAAGCAGTTTCATGAACATTGGAGATATTAAGTTACTTTATGAAGGTGCTATGGACTAGGAATCTCAGGAATATATTTAAAAAACTAGAGTTAAGCATAGTTCCAACAATACTTTGTTTAACAGAAATGATTTGACAATGGTATCAAGTTTTTAGGCTAATCATCATCACAATCACAGCTCAATATTTCATAGCATCTTAGGAAGCATAGCAAAGTTTCACCGAGTTTTATACTTTGAGAGCTCTATAGTTTAACAATATATCTATATATTGACAAATGGGGACCCGAGAAATCTTAAATTGGTAGAGAAAGTTCCACAGTTTAGCACATGAGAAAATATGAACTCCCTGGGTCAGAGCAGCGAGTCTGGGAGAGGGATAGGAATTTAGGGCAAACACTAAAAAACATGAGCGTGCAGGGAATCTGGTCCATAGTAGAGATAGTAGTTTAGGTACCCTTTTTAATGTATTTTTTGTTTAAAGAGTGATTTTTATTGCAAAGTCAGATATACAGAAAGGAGGAGAGACATAGAGGAAGATCTTCCATCCGATGATTCACTCCCTAAGTGACCGCAACAGCTGGTGCTGAGCTGATCTGAAGCCAGGAGCCAAGAACTTCCTCCACATCTCCCACAGGAGTACAGGGTCCCAAGGCTTTGGGCTGTCCTCGACTGCTTTCCCAGGCCACAAGCAGGGAGCTGGATGGGAAGTGGGGCTGCTGGGATTAGAACTGGCACCCATATGGGATCCCAGCGTGTTCAAGGTGAGGACTTTAACTTCTAGACCACTGTGCCGGGCTCTTATTGTCTTTTTAAAATGGTGACTAAGAAGGGAGGGAAAATGAGACACATGGAATTCTTTAGGAGGGGGGACCAACTGAGATCAGCTTCTGAGCCTTGGCTGCTGAACAGATGCACTGCCAACCCCATACCCAACTTCTAACTACAGCAAGATGAGGACTGGGACAGAGAAGATGAGGCACATTGGCATCCCTTAGGAGGGAAGGCCAATTGAGACAAGGTGCTGAATGATGGCTGTTGGACACCGAGTTCCCTTTCTGGTAACTCAGCACATTTGAGACGAAGGAGGGAGGTAGTAAACAGACCCTGGGAAGCCCACACACACCTAGGAGGAGAGCCTAGGTAGAGAGATTGAAAGAAAATTGGCCTAGGTCTCTTGTAAGATTCCTCCTGCATGAGTGTGGCAAAGAGAATGAAGCTGAAAGAGAAAGGGTAGGAAGGTGCCAGCGTTGCTGATTTGAAAGTGAGTGGATAAGTCTCTGTCTCCCTGAAATATCAGCAAGGATTTTGGCTGTCAGTAGGCATGAAGGGGCAAAGATCGAAAGTCATGGAGCATCCTTGGGATCGAAGTTGCTCAGGCCTTACCCAGGGTGCTTGTGTTTTTATGGTTGGCTATGTCTGCCAAATATATTACTGGGGATGGCTGGAGCAGAGGCTTAGTCTCTGTGCTAAAGAGAACTTAGATGTGAGGCAGAGTTGCAGTGTGAGCTTGTTATTGGGGTCCATGGGGTTAATGGGGGCAAGGGCATCTATTAAGGCAAATGGTCTCTTCTCCAGATGGAAAGACATTACTATGGAGGAGAACCTGAAAGGTGACAAAGTGAAGGGCAATTATGGGAACAGAGATGTGCCTGGACATAGGGAACCTTAGACCATTTGTTGTTGCTCTGTGTAAAGTTATGAAAATTACAAAGAATTTGGAGGTCAAATGTTCCGAATATTCTCTACTTGGAGCGATTGGTCGATGTACACTTAGCCCAAGCTTTAGTGCATAAGAAAATTAGTCATTTTGTCCTTACATCTCCCTTTAGGTCCAGCCTTCTCAAGTTTTTAAATAGATGGGCCAGAGGGGAGTCATGTGGAATGTGAGTAATTTTGGAGTCCATAGACCTGATAGAGTAGGCTCCAGATGTAGGAGAGTCACTCCTTAGGGTGGCTCCCAAGAAGCCTCACGTGACCTCCCCAAGAAGAGTAAGAGTGGTTGGGTAAGTTCTGCCAATGTTAGACCTTACAGAACTTTCTTCCTATTCCCAAACAGAAGGAAAGGGGGGCAGGGCCAAAGTCTTCTATTCATGTCTGAGAAGTCTATATCCCATGATAGTGGCTAATCTTGTCCTAGATGCTGTGGGGAGACAAATGTCACCCTGCTACCAGTCCCACAGGCTTAACGATCCAGTCTGGTGTGGCATGTGTCAATGATATCTGACAGAAGGACTCTGGCTGTGAACCTGCAGAGGGACAAGAACTATTAAGTAAGGAGTGAGGGTTTCTGGAGAGATGTCTTTCAGTCCTGTAGTAACCACTCCTAGGAGGGTGCTTGTAGGGGAAGCAGGTAAGTCTCATCGAACAGTTGCCTTGAATCTGATTTTTTCCTGGGTTTTGGCAGCATTCTGTCATGTTTTTAACTTAGTTTCTAGGATTTTAGGGCTCAAAGAAGGGTAGGAGGCCACTAATAAGAGAAGACTGTATTTTAGCCAGAGGTAGGGGGAGGATGGTAGGGGATGATGGGGAGGGATAAACAGAGAGTGCGGTAAAGCCTGCTCAGACAGACTGCAGGAAATTTGAAGCCAGGCTTCATTTCCAGGAGTTGTTAGTTATGAAAGTGCATTAAATCCTTAATATGACACTAAAATACTTCTGTGCCTTTTCCAGCTGCTCAATGGTTGAGCCTAGAGTTGAGTTAGGTTAGTGCTCAAGGAATCCATTGTTTGGCTAATGACCCTGCAGCTTCTGCTTTCTATGCTTGTGTCCATTCATATACTTCTGGCTCCCATCTTAGTGATCAAACCTGTGAACTTTTCATTTGATCCTGCTCTAAGGGAGACTTGAGATGGTCTTGTCTATTACTTATCAGTTTCTTTGGGAGTAAGTTTAAATTTTTTTACTTTTGAATGGTACATCTGTATGACACATTTTTCTTTTTAATATTGATTACTGATCATGTTACCTAAAAACAGCTCTCACTACTCAAGCTACCAAAAAGAAAGAAGGTAAAGACATAAAGGTGAGAAACGATCCTGTGTTAGTTCTATGAGATGATCAGCAACTATTTCTTGATTGAAGGAATGAGTGGTGTAACTGGTGGTGATGCTGAAACTGAAATGAAGATGCCTCCACCTTGTGTGGTATGACTTTCAACATGAAAAGGAACATTTTCTAAAATGAACTTTCACACTTGCCTCATGGCCTACAATTTTACCACCACTGGACTAAGGTTTTGTGATGTTTGAATGATGAACTAGAATTAAATTCAGATCCTTTCATTCACACATGATTATTTACTCATATATAGAGGATGTTACTAAATTCCTTTGTACGGCTCAGTGTCTGGGTATTTTCCCTACTAAAGTATCACTGGGATATGGGAAAACAAAAACAAAAGACAAAAAATGAAAACTTTAGAAGATGAGGTCCCTGAGGATGAGAATAGAGGCTTTTTTACCCTTAGATAATAGAAGGACAATGGGAAGCTGTGGGTGAATAGTTTATATATATATATTGACTATATATATAGAGTATATATATATATATGCACATATATATATACATATATATATTGACTATATATAGTCTATAAGACAGTGTGTATGTCACTCCAATTTAGGTTAAAGATCAGAGTTTAGGCCTGAAACTTTATGGATTACTCCAGTTGAACTGTTCTGTGGCACAGGGGGACAGAATAATTTGCAGGTAGAGACTTTGGACTAATGGGAGGTGAGAGAGAATCACAGTCTGAGGGAGAGAGGCTCACATCCCAGGGTATTGTTCTGGTGTTGTGACATTCTGAGCATAGGATGGGAGAGCTCTGCATGAAAAGGACCATTCAGTGCTGGGTCTTCCATCATTTTGGATCTGTTTTTCATCTGTATCTCATGTCTTTTCCAGGACAGGGGTAAAATAAAGACTATAGATCATTCTGAGATTGGCACTTTGGAAGAGGGCCAGGAAAAACTGATGTAAGAAATTTTTGACCATCTTTGCTGCCTCTTGTAGAAGAGGAAGATAGTATCAAGGTTGAAACTCCTGTTTGATGATTAGGTATTTGCATTCTCTTGCTTATATTGTGGCCACACAGTGTTGTGACAAAAAGGAGCAATTTCTTATTTATAACCTCTAGTACAAGAGTTTCCCAATTTTTGAGAAGGCAATTCATGGTGAGTTGATAGGACTGGATAGAGAGTTTCTCACAGCTGAAAAATCCTTCTTCATAACATAGAGGGATAAAAGGAATGAATGTCTCTGTAAGAGCCCCATCCATTTATCACAAAGCCTGGGGCATTGGAGGACTAGATCAGATCCAGTGTCCTAGAAAGTTGGCCTAGGATTTTCATGCTCTATGCTACCTAGGGTTTGTTTGCAGACTTGGGGGTTTCGCTATGGCCAAAGTTTGGAACCGTGAGATTTTAAAAATGGTACCCAAGTATCCTCTAACTCTGGAGTTCTGGAGTTTTAAAGGGGATTGTAGGTCTTCATTACAGTATTTCAGCAAAGGGTAGGTGCTTCAGGTTCAGCCAATGGTGCTATAACATAACTATTAAAATAATCTTATATATTATCAGCTGAGGGGAGAGTAATGAACCCTCTTTTTGAAGAATATGGAGAAACTTCCAAATGAAGTATTTCTAAGAAATCTCATCAGACATTTGGCAGGACCACTTCTCCATATCCATTGTTCTGTGCTTTATCATGAGGGACAACAATGCTATAACAAAGGGACAAAGAAAAAATTATCAAAACTCCAAAGTAAATGGCAATTTGGAGGGCTATGGAGGTGTCACAGACATGTGACAATAGACATGTACCAAGAGGTTTTCTACAGATACTGCAAGAGTGCTCAGCAGTCGGAGGAAGACAAATCTATTTACCATAGGTAGACAGATGCTTCATTGATAATAGTGACAAAATGTTCAATGAGGTACTCATCGTAAAGCAGTAAAGCATTTAGAAGACATAGGCAAAAGAATAGTAATATAGAAAGTCCTTGACCTAATGGTGATTACAAAAAGGAGACTTTCTGAGCACTGTACAGTTTGGGAGCAAGTTGTAGCTATACTTACAAACCTTAAGAAGGACCCACATTTGTCTGATTTGCATGGTATCAGCTCTTGACCTTCCTATCTCCAGCAGCTGGTGGAGTGAGGAAACTTGATTGGGTCAAACGGTGTTTGCATCTTGTGTCTGAACAGAAGGAACAAAAAGCAGAAAAAAAAAAAAAAACAGTACCCTAATGAACAAGAGAGGCAATACACAACCTGAGTAAATAATGCCTGGATAGGCTTCCGACTACTATTGACAGCCCTTGATAAACACCAAGTATGTTGTAGACAGTAGAACCCATGACTTTCTTATTTTAGGTTATAATTTTTAGTAGTTTAAATTAAAAATATTTTAACTTACTTATATAAAGTATATAAATTATACATGTTTAAAATGACAGATTTAAGAACCCTAAATCCCACCTTCTCTGCTTTCTGTCCATGTTTCCAACTCATCTTCCTCATTCCTTCCTTATTTCTTTTTAAATTTTACAAGGCAAGATTTCATTTCACTTCATAATCATAGGCTTAACAATCCATTATGTAAAGTGTTCAGAAACTGGAAAGTAGGAGAATAAAACCTACTGCTCCTCAACAGCAGCAAACAACAATCAAATCTCATGATGTTGGTCCCATTACATAGATTACAATTTTGGTATTCTGTATTAGTTAACATAGATCAGGGAAAACAGTAATATTTGTCTTTTTTGAATAGCATAATTCATTAAGTATAATTTCTAACTGCATCCATTTGATGCCTTTAATGACCTTTGCCCATTTCTTTTTTATTTATTTATTTATTTTTTAAATATTTATTATCATTGGAAAGCCGGATATACAGAGAGGAGGAGAGACAGAGAGGAAGATCTTCCATCCGATAATTCACTCCCCAAGTGAGCCACAACGGGCCGGTGCGCACCAATCCGATGCTGGGGAACCAGGAACCTCTTCCAAGTCTCCCACACGTTTGCAGTGTCCCAATGCATTGGGCCGTCCTCGACTGCCGTCCCAGGCCACAAGCAGGGAGCTGGATGGGAAGTGGAGCTGCCGGGATTAGAACCGGCACCCATATGGGATCCCGGGGCTTTCAAGGCGAGGACTTTAGCCGCTAGGCCACGCTGCCGGGCCCTGCCCATTTCTTTTTTAAAAGATTTATTTTATCTTTTTTTTAATTGTAAAGTAAGATATACAGAGAGAAGGAAATACAGAGAGAAAAGATCTTCCATCTTCTGGTTCACTTCCTAAGTGACCACAGCAACCAGAGCTGAGCTGATCTAAAGCCAACAGACAGAGGCTTCTTTTGGGTCTAACACACAGGTGCAGGATCCCAAGACACTGGGCTGTCTTTGACTGCTTTCCAAGGCCACAAGCAGGAAGCTGGATGGGAAATAGAGTAGCTGGAATACAAACCAGTGCTCATATGCGATCCTAGTGGATGCAAGTCCAGGGTTTATCCACTAGGCTATTGGGCTAGGCCCCAAAGACCATTTCTTAACTGGATTGCTTGTTTTGTTGTTGAATTTTAAGCTTTTTATAGATCCTGGATATTAATCTTGTATGAATTATTTAATTTGCAAACATTTTTCCCATTCTGTTAGCTGTCTTTTCACTTTGTTGACAGTTTCTTTTGCAGTACAGGACCTTCTTAGCTTGTTGCAATTGCATTTATTTATTTTTGCATTGATTGACTGTTTTTTGGAGTCTTTTCCAAGAATTCTTTGCCTATGCCAATGTCTTACAGAATTTCCCCTATGTTTTTCCTCAAGGAATATGATGGCATCAGGTCATAGGTTTAGATCTTATTTCATTTAGAGCTGATTTTTGCATAAGGTGTGAAGTAAGAGTCTTGGTTCATACATCTGTACAAGTACATCCAGTTTTCCCAGAACCATTTGTTGAAGCAACTGTCCTTTCTCCCCTGATTGATTTCAATTCACCTGTCAAAAATTAATTAGGTGGACATGTGTAGGTTCATTTCTGGGATTTGTATTTTGTTCCATTAATTCACACATTTATTTTTGGACCAGTACTGGGCTATTTTGATTACAGATTCCCTGTACTACATCTTGAATTCTTAGGTTGCAATGCATCCAGCTTTGTTTTTGTTGTTTAAAATTGCTTTAGCTATTTAGAGTTGCTTGTGTTTATGTATGAATTTTAGCATAATTTTTCCCTACATCCAAAGAGAAAGTCATAGGTATTTTGATTAGGTTTGCATTGAATTTATAAATTGCTTTTAGCAATATGGAGATTTTGATATCAATTTTACCAGTGCATGAACTTGGAAGATTTGTGCATGTTTTGGTGTCTTCTATTTCTTTCTTAAACATTTTAGTTTTTGTCATAGATATCCTTCTCATCCTTGGTTAAACTTATTCAAAGGTATTTAATTTTTTGTAGCTACTATGAATGGGACAGATCTTATAAGTTCTTTCTCAGACATGGGATTGTTTCTATATATAAAGGCTATTGAACTTGTGTGTGTGTGTTTTATATCCTGCACCCTTACGAAACTCTTTTGAGTTTCAGTGGTCTCTTGATAGAGACTTTTGGTTCACCTACATAGAGAATCATGCCGTCTGCAAAACACGGAAAGTTCGACTTGCTGCTTTCCAATTTGCATCCTTGTAATTTCTTTTTCTTACTTTTTCTTTTACTTACTCCAGTTAAAACTTAGAGGACTATCTTGGACAGCATTGCTGAAAATGGGTATCCTTGTTTTATTCTAAATCTTACTGGAAATGCCTCCAACTTATCTCCATCATTCAAAGTAATGCAGACTCTACACGTTTTATGTGTATTACTTTGTGTCAGGGGATGTTCTATTCCTAATTTGCTTAAGTTTTTTGTCATGAAAGTATTTGGTAATTTGTCAAATTCTTCTTCTGCATCTATTGAGTTAATCACATGGCTTTTATTCTCTAGCTTTTGAACATGCCATATCATGTTTATTGATTTGAATTTGTTGAACCATTCTTGGGGTAGATCCCACCTTGTTTAGGTGAGTAATTTTTTGATCTGGTGTTGGATTTGATTAACTGCTATTTTGTTGAGGATTTTTGCATCTGTGTTTATTAGAGATATCAAGCTCTAGATGTCATTCTCTGTTATTTTCCTCCTGGGTTTGGAATGAAAGTGATACTGGGTTTATGGAAATGCTTCAGTAAGATTTCCTCCATTTTAATTGTTTTGAGCAGTTGGAGAAGAATTAGAATTAGTTCTTGAAGAATTTGGTGGAATTCATTAGTGAAGCCATCTGCTCCTGGGCTTTTCTCTGTGGGAATTGTGTATTAATGATTTAATATCTTGCTTCGTCATTGGTATATTTAGGTTTTCTGTGTCATCATGACTCAATTTACGTAGTTTGTATAGACTCTTTCCTCTACAGGTAACGGAATTAAAGGTGGAGACCTGGAGATAGTCTGGAAAAACATGATTTATTGAAAAACCAAGGGATATTGCATATGCAAGAACAGAATCTGGGCAAACTAGAGAGAGAGAAAATGAGCGAACTGAAAAATCCAAAACATATACATACACTCAGCGAGTTTCAGGATATATTTTAATGACATTAGGAAGCATAGGGACTGGTGTCTCAGGCAAAGTCTTAATAAATATTCAAAAGAGGTAGAATTTCAGCAGGGCATGAGTCCATTTCTGTACCCTTTTATTGGAAGTGTCTTGGCATAGGTGCATGATGGGAGTAACTCCCATGGTAATTTTATTGTGGTAGCCTAAGAGTTGTTAGGGGATTCGTCCTGCAGCCAGCTAGCACTGGTTCTAAGTGTGCAGCATTGTGCATGTGGAGTTTCTGCTACAAAAAAAGAGCAGCAGTGTTGTGACGCAGCTTGGTTGTTTGTCTTCTGTGACTGCAAAAACTCAGATCCTCTGTCTAGCTCCCTATCTTCTCACATCACTAGTAGTACTTATTATGAATAGTAACACCTGCCATTTTATGATTTGTTATATATTATAGTGTGCTATATACCAGGATTCCTGTATTTATTTCCTGTTATGTACATACTCTCCTCATTTAATCTCATCAATTTTCTTTATTTCCATTGTGGTCTAGTGCTGATGATTCTCAAATCCTTATCATTAGACTTCTGAGCTCTAGGTCCATATTTCTGCCTGTAGACTTAATGTTTGCATTCGGTATTTCACTATTTCAGAGGTACCTGAAAGAATCCAAAGATTTTTAGAGTTGACCACTATCTTCTGAAACTCCACACACAACAGTCCCATTTATGCCTTTCCTTTTTTTAAAAAAATTCCATCAGTGTAAATGATGCCACCAACTATTTGGTTGTGCCTGCCATATAAAACTTCAGTGTCACCATTACAGTTGAAGCTGTGATCATAGTCTCTGTTCTTATCTTCTTCCAATATGCTGCTATACAGTAGCTAAGTTTTTTCTTTTCTCATTAGAATATTATATGCATATAGTAATATGAACAGTTCACTAGTTTAATCCATGGGACTTGATGAACTTCTCCATGTATATATGCTCAGATCAATGCATAGGATAGTGAGAGTACCTTGAACAGTGTTTCAAGCCCCATCCCTGAACAACTGCTGTTTTGTAGTAGTCAGGCTTTCAAAATTTCCTCCCTAGGGCTGGCATTGTAGCACAATGGGTTAAGTTACTGCCTGCAATGACAACGTATTATGGAAAAGGCAAGTGGGACTTAAAATAGTGAAGAGCATGAAGAGTGTGCGATAAAGAAACTGGAGAGTCTGGTAGGGAAAATGTTCTTTCGGAACAAGACTATTTATACCAGGTACAAGTGTTCTGCAGCATCTAGCACAGTCTTAACCAGCTATGAGCTAAATTAAATCCTCACAACTCTCTTAAAGCTGGTTACCAATTTGACTTTTCTTTTCAGGTGAGGTAACTGAAGTTCACAGTGGTTAACTTGCTTGGTCAGCAGTGAACATTTAGCATACTGGTTAATAAGCTGTTGAGACACTTGTATGCCATGTTTGAGTTCCTAGGTTCAAGTCTCTAAAGCAAGTGATGGCCCAATTACTTAGGCAACTACAGTCCATGTGAGAGACCAGTATTGTGTTCTAGACTTCTGGCTTCTACCTGACCCAGCTATACTTTGTGGACATTTGGTGAGTGAGCCAGTGGATGAGAGACATCTGTTTATCTTTCCTTTTCAAACAAATTTTGAAACATGCATCTTGCACTGATGTTGTGTTGCAGTGGATTAAAAGCACTGGTTCGAGGCTGGTTGCTGCACTTCTGATGCAGATCTCTGTTGGTACACCTGTGGAAGTATCACAGTTTGGTCCAGGACCTGGAGCAATAGCACACTTGTGGGAAACCTGAATGGGATTTTCAGGCTCCTGGCTTCAGCTGGCTCAGCCTTGCCATTATAGCCATTTTGGGAATGAACCAGCAAATGAAGATATTTTCTCTCTCTCTCTCGCTCTCGCGCTCTCTCTCTCCATGTGTGTGTTTCACTCCCTTTCCATAACTATCCCTTTCAAATAAAAAATCATTTTTAAATTACCTTCCCCAGCTCACATAGTTAATTGTAAAACAAACAAAATCATGATAGGTTTAATTCCTAGGTTTGGCTGACTGAAGCCCAGGCTTTTATGTGATATTCTGTCTTCTCTAATGCAATTATTGTTCCCTTTTAGAAAGTCATCCCTAACACTGAAAAGGGAAGTACGTAAAGGACAGAGTATGGAAAAGAATGCTATTTTGTTTTAGGGAAGTGCCAGGTGTTTTTCCACTGGGGTGATTTCCACCCTCCCCCCCCCCAATTAACTCCTTGTAGCAGTGTTGGAATCAGCAATTTGGAGCCAGACCCACTAGTGAACACTGCTCTGCTGAGCCATTACTTGTCTTCAAGATTATTTGTGCTAATCATCTTAGTTAAATTCATGGTTTCCTTTTCATTAATCCAAATGCAATCACTGTTGCTTTAGCTTGATGTAATGGAAATGCTAGGGTAAATTGCAAAGTCTTTCCCAACCAAATCATGAAGTGGGGAAATTCATGGGCAGTCTCTGTGACATTTTTGCTGCACTTTGGGCCTGCATACCATGTAGCTTCGTGCCTAGGTAAAGTATGCAATATTTCACAAGCTGTGAAGCATGGAGTAGGATTTGATTACCATGAAAACTCCCCCCATTATATATGTCACAGTATTTGAAACATCTTTTGAAATAATTGCTTCAGGTTAAGGAACCTAGAGCCCCTATTAAAATTTATATCCTTATTAAATGACTGTTAGTCGTTATCATCTTGACTTGTTAACACTTGTCCTATTTGCTTTGTTTTCCCTCCTACTCAGATCCTTCCAGCTGAACCCAGAGCAATCTAAATATCTAAAAGTGAAGATTTAGTCATGCTTTCTGAGCCAGTGTTAATGAGAAAAAGAAGGAACAAGCATGATTGTTTACTTTTAATGAGTAGTGACCCTTGTGTTAGGCACTATGCCAGCTTTTCCCCACTTCAATAAAATAGCCAAGATAAGCTACTAATAAAAGAAGGCAATTTTTTGTGGTTTACAGTTTTGAAAGTTCTAATCTGTTTGGCTGTCTCATGATATTAGAGCATAACAATAGTAAAATATGCTTGGAAAAAAATGACAGGGCCAAAGAAATGTCTCTAGTGACCCAAAGATCTCCCACAGTGCCCAACTACTAACTACCATAATTAAGTCTCTTAACTACCACAATTAAGTTTCAGTGCTCTTGTTACTATTATTACTGTGGGAATTAAATATCTTAGACGAATTTGAGATCCAAGTCACATCCAAACTACAGTAGGTACCGTGTTAGATGTTTTAGAAATATATTGGAACTCTTAATTGACTGTGATGATATTCTGCCAGCTCAAACTTCAGACCAGAAAAGGTCTCCCCAAGAAACTGTTCAACCCATCTGGACAATAAGTAGCTGGACTCTATGCTTGGTATATGTTTGCAATGAAAGAATCTTGATTGAATTTGAACTGTAATACTGCATCAAGGTGGAGGAATCCACCGGGGGGAGGGGAGGGGGAGGGAGGGGGGGATTCCCAGAGCCTATGAAACTGTCACATAATGCAAAATAATTAACAATAAAAAAAAAAAGTCAAAAAAAAAAAAGAAATACTACATCAGCGCTTTGTAACAATCTAATGACATATTTTATTATTTCTGCTTTTAGAATGTTCAGAGACACAGATCAACTAATTTCCCTATGAGTATTCCCGAGTTAGAATTTGAATGTACTTGATATGACCCTAGAGCACAAAATCTTAATGGTCAGGCAATACTGCATTTGCCATCTCCAGTCTGAATGTATGAAAGGGTTGTATTCTTTATCTCCAGGGTCTCATGAACTTTTTACACCCTCTGCACCTCTACATGCTCTCAGCATGGGAGCAAAAGGTGGTAAGGAAAATAACTGCACTTTAGAATTGACCCGATAAAAGGCAAAAATAACTGAGTAGTTGTGTCAGCATTTTTTCCATTTTGTTAATATTATTTTATGATACAGTTCCAAAGGCTATGGGATTTCCATTACTCTCTCGCCAAATCCCACACCTCTCCTGATTTCCCTCATATTATTGCAAAAGTATAGTTCTTCATAAACCGTCTTAAGTCCATCATTGTGGGCATGGACAACAGCAGAATCCAGGATCCTATTGTCAAGATACATTTAACAGTTTCATTGGGAGTCTATTTTTGATCTGGAAGTAGAGATGCATACTGCATTGTATCCTCACATCTGGATGTGATAGTCTCCATTACACAGTTACTATACATCCCCTTAAATGAAAAGCCACAAAGCAAAATCAACAACAGGGAGAAAAATAGAAATTAACAATGCCATGAAGTTAAGTAACATGCTATTGAATGACTAATGTGTCACTGAAAAAAAATGAGAAAGAACCTTCTTTAGAAAATGGTGATACTGTATGACCTATGAGTCAGTAAAGAATTTATATGAGAAAAAAAAGTGTTTTGAAGAAATAAAAACAAAAACAAAAACATCAAAGCCATGAAATATAGTTTCTGCTCATCTTTGTTGGTGAGATATGTCTCCTGTAGGGAACACATAGATGGGTTTTGTTTTTTAAATCCAGTCTATTAATCTATGATGTTTGATTGATGAGTTTAAGCCATTTACATTCAGGGTCAATATGAATGGATGGTAATTTGGTCCTGTCATTTAGCAATTGGTTGTTTGTTGTTTGATTTAGTCTTGTGTTGCTATTTTACTGGGATATTCTTTGCATTTGCCTTTGGTTTTGGTAGATGCTATCGCTTTTCTCTGTCAAGACAATATATTTACGTATCATTTGTAGGGCAAGTCTGGAAGAGGTGAAATCTTTGAGCTTTTCTTTACTGCTGAAGAATTTTATTTCATTTTGAACGAAAAGGAAAGCTTTGCTGGATGCTTTATTCTGGGCTGACAATTTTTTTTTTGTCTTAGAATCTGGAATATGTCACTCCATTCTCTTCTGGTCTGTAGAGTTTCCTGTGAGAGGTCAGCTGTGAGTCTGATTGGGGCTTCTCTATATATCAATCGATTTTTTTCATGTGTACATTGAAGGATCTTTTCCTTATAGTAAACTGAAGAAAGCTTGATTATCATGTGCCGAGGTGAAGATCGCTTTTGGTCAACTCTGTTGGGAGTTCTGTGCCCATCCTCTGTGTTGTTTCCCAATTCTTTCTCCATATTTGGGATGTTTTCCTTGATCATTTCATTAAATACATTTTTAAACCCAGCTTCTCTTTCTGTGTTTTCTGGAACTCCTGTAACTCTCATATTTGTCTTTTTCATAGTGTCTCTTAATTCTTGAATGCTTTTCTTAATTTTACTCAGTTCCTCTTCCAGCTTTTTGATTGTTTCACCATTGTGGCAAAAAATATCTTCTAATTCTGAGGTTCTCTCTTCTGCCTCATTCATCCTATTATAGAGACTTTCTACTGAATGTTTAATTTGCTCCATTGTGTCCTTCATTTCTAATGATTTTTTTGTTTGAGTGTTGCTATTTCCTGTGTGACATATTCCTTAAATTCCTGCATGTGATTCTCATTATCGATAAGAAGTTTTATAATAATTTTTATGTTCTTTAACCCCATTTTCTTGATATGCTTTGCAGTTAACTCTGAGTTTGGCAAAGGCTTTTGCTGCTCTGCAGGGGGAGTCTTCAGTAATATTCATTGTGCCTCTGTTCTTTTGCTCTTGGTCATTATATTTCTGAGAGACAGAGAGGAAGATCTTCTGTCCAATGATTCACTCCCCAAGTGACTGCAACGGCTGATGCTGTGTTGATCTGAAGCTGGGAACCAGGAACCACTTCCTGGCCAGTGCTGCACCAATCCAAAGCCGGGAACCAGGAACCTCTTCCGCGTCTCCCACGCAGGTGCAGGATCCCAAAGCTTTGGGCCATCCTTGACTGCTTTCCCAGGGTACAAATAGGGAGCTGGATGGGAAATGGAGCTGGTGGAATTAGAACTGGTGCCCATATGGGATCCTGGCGCATTCAAGCCTGGGACTTTAGCCACTAGGCCATGCCGCTGGGCCCTTAAGCTTTATACCTTAACAAAATGGATTAGCAAACAGATTTATACATTGTGCATGAAAATTTTACATGCACATAACTCCTCCATTTACACCTTACACATATATTTTGGTCATGTGTGCACATTTTCTTTTTTCATGAACTGATGTCCTTGAGGCCAAACCATGAAAGCTATCTTATCACTAGAGGAGTCTTAACATTTTGGAACAAGCATATTTATATATTTATATATACAGAGTAAATTTGAGGAGACTTCAAAAGGTTATTGTGAAAAGGAATTAAAACAGGAGTGTGTTTTGTGTAGGAAATTTGGAATCCATGCATAGCTTTTTCATTATGCATTTCCATGAGCTTTGTGAAGACCTCTTGCATCTTCTGTCTTGGAATTTCAGAACAAAATGATAATGCACATAATGTACTTGTGAAATTTGGCTTTTATTTAATTAGAGAAGCATATAAAGGAAGAACTGGTTCCTTCCTTTGCAGAATTAGCTCAGCAGGCTGTTATTCAACATGACCAACTGACCAGAATTATATTCCAGTTTGCTGATAAGACAGTTTTCTTTAGACAAACACAGACTCTTGCTTCAGATGTTCAACAGAAATTCCTTAGGCATTTCTGTAAATTGACAAGTTGTATTTTTTTAATTAATGCTGTCTCAAAGTGTAAACTACCAGTAGCAGAATAGCATAGAGGACTTATTAAACCTGAAGATTTCAGTCTCCTACCTCATATTTACTGCATCAAAATATCTCGAGTTGGGGTCAGACGTATGAATGTTTAACACATGCTCTTATTCTGCTGTCAGTTACTCAGAGTTTATGTTGTTTCTAATGCAGTGTGGTTCCCCTTAATTTTGCCATGGAACTTCTTCTGTTTCTCACATCACTTCTTCAGAGTGAAGCCATCCCAATACATTTCCCTCATTTGCAACAGCAAAGGTTGAGGGGGTCAGGTTGAGGAAGCTGAAATGGCATTGAAATGACTGAATTAGAGGGACACCTTAGTTGTTTAGGGAAATTTTGCCCCATGGGTTTTTCACTAGAGTTTTCTACCAGGAAGACAAGCTTAAGAAACAAATACAGGAGTAACAAGGGCTTGATTGGCCAGACAAGTAAATTCTAGCCTCATAGCAACCATGCTTGTGGAGGAGGCCTGGCGGCCATATCAGGATAGGGAAGTAGGAGGCAAAAAGAGACAAAATGCTCACTTGAAAACAGCCTCAGGGGTGGAGTGGGGAGGGATGAAATTATTTTAAGGACTTCACTAAACACTTGCAGAAAACTGATTATTATTTTCACATACCTTTAACATATTTCAGATATGTGTACCCTGGGGTTGTATTATTACATGCCACTATGTTTTCTTGATCTGCAGGTAATAAGTATAGCTATTGCCAAATAGAGATCCGAGAAAAGGTTTAGTAAAGAGAATTTCTTACATTTTCTGAAAATAGAAAGCATTAACCTAGATGTAAGATACCATTAGGAACAATAATTTGTGATAGTCTGCAGAAGAGAAGGGTTGAAGCCAATTATTATTAGTCAGTTAGCTGTTAATGTCTAAATTTCTCAGATAAAAGCAAATACTAGCAGTATTTGCTAGTAAATGCTACTAAATACTAAAGAAGCTTTTTTTTTTTTTTTAACTTCACCGGCTCTTGGATTCTTTATCTTCTCTTTGTGCTTGCCATCCCAAACACCTCATTCTGCTTGCACCCATAATACGTGCACTGGTAGGGGCTGTGATTTCTCATTGCCATGGATTGTACATGACTCTACCAGAGAAACTTGTTCAAGGGTAATACTTAAAATTTTTATTTATATTTATAAGAAAGGAAGATTTTACAAAGAAGAGAGAGAGAGAGAGGTCTTCTGAATGTTGATTCACTTCCCAAATGGGTGCAATGGCAGAGCTTTGCTGATTTGACTGAAAGCCAGGAGCCACTTCCAGGTCTCCCATGTGGCTGCAGGGTCCCAAAGCTTTGGACCTTCCTCCGCTGCTTTCCAAGACCAGATTCAGGGAGCTGGATGGGAAGTGGGACTGCCAGGATATGAAGCAGCATCCATATGGGATTCTGGTGTTCTTACCAATTTGCTTTCATGCCAGATGAAATGCCCAGCATCCAGGAGCTTCAGGCCCATTTCCATATTAGTTAGAAGGAGACAAAAACAAATGAAAAAAGGTCACAAATTGATAAATATAAGGTTGAGTGTTACAGTGCACTTTTCTTTTAAATACCAAAACCTTTGCATTTTTTTTTTAAAGATTTATTTTATTTTTATTACAAAGTCAGATATACTGAGAGGAGGAGAGATAGAGAGGAAGTTGAGCTGCCGGGATTAGAACCAGCGGCCATATGGGATCAAGGCGAGGACCTTAGCCACTAGGCCACACCGCCAAGCCCCACCTTTGCATTTTTAAAGGCCAATTTAATGATTTAACTCATTTTAGAAAGCAAAAACATCTAATTAAAAAGACATGATAGAGATAAATTCTCATTTGTAGATAAGCTGCTTCGTGACATGGAATGATCTCGTTGCTTTGAGTTCTCATTAATCTGTGTCACTCAAGCTCACTGTGTATGGACACCATAAATAGAGTTGCTTGGGAGAAGTGCAACATCTGCATAACATACTGGAAGCTCTGCACCACTAGCAAACATGAAATTAGAGGCTTCATTACTTTCTGATGCCCTCACTTCATATTTGGGGAAACTGAGTTCCAGAGAACCTGAAGTCATGGAATATCATGTTTGCAAGCTTTTCTAGTTAATAAACGAGGTCAAGAGCACTCAATTAGCAGGCAAAGCAGATTGCTGGGAGGATGTATCATCATTGTTATGTTTATAGCATGCCATTTACTATGTTCTAGTACTCTTACAAACTCCTCACAAATATTAACTCAATTAACCTATACAACATACCTATGAGGCAGGCAACATCATTTTCAGACTCAATTTACCCACAGGAAAGCTGAGTCATAAAGAATAAATAATTGTCTCACTGGTACTTATGACTAAATGAGCTTTTAATTGAAGTTTTAGTTTCTTAGAAGTTCTGAAGATGATTAAAAGAGATTTAGCGTATTAGGTTCTTAGCACAGGTTTCACATGGGCCTTAGGTAGCATTATCATGGCTTACTATGTACTGTGATGGAAAGAAAATAAATTCTGAAATCAACTATGTGTACTGCAGGTCAGAATCTGCCACTAAATTGTTGTGATCTCTCAGAGCCTCAGTCTCTTCCTTTGTGAAATGAGAATGATAATGTTTTTCAGGGCTGTTGTAGAAATGAAATTTCTCTGTAAAGTGTCTAATGCACTATATCTTATACAACAGATGCCGCGTGAGTAACATATTAGGTTACTACAAAGGGCCATAATGTCAGTTACTTCAGTAGCACAAATCTATAATACTTTAAAGTTTGTAGAGAAACGGAATTAGCATTAATGCGCTATGAGTTCAGTAAGTGAAAGAACATAGTGAAGCAGGAACATAGGCAAGCGCTATAAACAATAGTCAAATGAAAACATACACAGCTAATTCATACAAATTCAATGTTTAAAGTAATCAAAGATCATTAAAGTTATATTAGTATACCATTCTTAATTATTGCTTTGACAAAGATATAAAAGAAAAAGAGGCGCTGATATTGTAGTGAAACAAGTTAAGCTTCAGCCTATGGTGCCAGCATACCATATAGGTGCTGTTTTATATCCCAGTTGTTCCACTTGCCATCTAGCTCCCTGATTGTGGTCTGGGAAAGCAGTAGACAATGGCCCAGAGCCTTGTGACCTTGTGCCTGTGTGGGAGACCTGGAAGGAGCTCCTGAATCCTGGCTTCTGATGGGCTAAACTCTGACTGTCATAATCAACTGGGGAGTGAACCAATTATGGAAGATCATTCTCGGTGTCTCTCCTTCACTTCATATAACTTTGCCTTTAAAAAATTCCAAAAATATTTTAAAAAGGAAAAGAAAAGATGTTACTGCACATTTCTCATGAACTCTTTGAAATAACTTGTTTATTTTATAGTTTTGGAGATTAGGAGTCTAGAATGAGTCTAATGGGACTAGATAAAAAGTATCAGAATGTCTTGTTCCTTCCAGAGGCTCCAATTTTTTCCATCTATTCCCACTTCTCTAAGTTTTTTTAACCTGTTTCTATTTCTGAAGGCTGTTGGCATTTCTTGGTATGTACAAGGATGCTAAATGTAATTTAAGAGTAATAATAAAAATACAAGTGTTCATATTATGCCATACAACAAAAATTACAGCACCAGTGGTAAAATATTCTTTCTATCTTGGTAGACCTCCCTCTTTGTATCTCTGAAGGTTGGTGTGTCACTACACAGGAATGTCTATGAAGTCAGGGAATTCAGAAATAAGAGGTGGTTCAGGCACAGTGCTACTACTTACAGTCCTTACCACAACATCATTAGTTCCTGGATTCAAGTTTCCTGCTCTAAGTTCACATCCCCATCCGGGTGCTCTGAATGCTTTTTTGATGGTACCAGGCAGGTGATAAGAATGCTGTATTCATTTTCATTAGACAGAACCCTCCTATTCTGGGACAGGCATTGTGGTACAGCATATTAAACTGCTCTCTGTGACACCGACATCCCCTATTGAAGTGTCTATTTGAATATCAGGGGCTCATCTAATGATCCAACTGCCTACTAATGTGCCTGGAAAGGCAGTGGAGGAGGGTTATAGTGGGTGGGCGCCTTTGACCCATGTGGGAGATCGGGATGGAGTTTCTGTCTTCGGACTTAAGCCTGACCCACAAATGACTGTTTTGGGCATTTGCGGAATGAACCAGTGGATGGCAGGCTTTCTCTCTCTGTTTTTCAAATAAATAAATATTTTTTTTAAAGATTTATTTTTATTGGAAAGGCAAATTAGATTTACAGAGAGGAGAAACAGAGAAATCTTCCACCTGCTGTTCCACTCCCCAAATGACCACAATGACTGGAACTAAGCTGATCCAAAGCCAGGAGGCAGGAGCTTCTTCCAGGTCTCCCACATGGACACAGGGTCCCAAGTTTGGGCCATCTTCTATTACTTTCTCGGATCATGAACAGGGAGTTGGATGGGAAATGGAGCAACTGGGACATTGAGTTGGCTCCCATATGGGATCCCGGTGTTTGCAAGCTGAGGATTCAAGCATTGAACCATTGTGTTGGGCCCAAAATAAATACTTTTTATTTTATTTATTTTTATTTTTTGCAATTAGTCTTTTTCAATTATTTGCATAGTTGATCAGGAGGGGAAGGATCGAGGGTAAAGGGTAAGTGGGTGAAATCACTAATTCCAAGTTTGCTGTTTCTTCTTCTTGTCTCTGGAGGAAGGGGAAAGATAAAGAGGGAAACCACACCCAGCCTCTCAAATTTCCCAAATGTCCCAGTACCCAGGGATGGGGAACCACCACCCAATATCAACCCAGGGTCCCGCTGTAGTGCATGTTCTGAGGGTTCTGCCCAAGTGGTTTGGATAGTTCTGAAATGTTGTAATTTTGCTGATACTTTTTTAAAAAGCAAATTCCTTAGCCTCTTTAGGAATACCCTTTTATATGCTGTATAACTTTACAAAGAAATCCTCTATTTTTCTTAGGAATCCATCTGGTGGATGGATTCATAACTTCATATACCCATTAGTTGAAAGTGAGAGATTGTTTTTTGTTGTCAGGAAATAAGATTCCCTTGTCGTGTAGCACATAAATGTCAAGACAAATGAAAAATGAAGATATATGATGAAATTAAGATACAAGGGAAGAAAGATTTAGGTGGTTTCATATAGTCTTTCCACTGAATCAGAGACTGGGAGCTGCAAGATGTCCCACAAAGCGTTCAGACTAAAGCCCTAATAATTAGTTATACAGTTTGGAGACTTGAGGCCCAGAAGGAGGAGACCTGTCTAAGTTTCTAATGAGTCATGGCAGAAATGTCTTCTCTCAGCTTTTTTTTTAAAAAAGTATTTTTATAGGAAGAGGGAGAAAGAGACAGGAGAATGACATCAAGTGAGTGAGAGAGCTTTCATCTGCTAATTCACTCTTGAAATAGCTACAACAGCAAGGGCTGCACTAGACCAAAGCTGGGAGGGGGCTGGGAGAAAAACACTAATGGTCTCCTGCATAGGTGCAAACTCACATGCTTGTGCAATTGCTTACTGACTCCCGAACTTTAGATCAGCCAGATGCTGGAGTCAAGAGCAAAGACAGGTCTTAAACCCAGGCACTCTGATATGGGATGTGAGCATCCCAAGTGGCAACCTGTTATAACAACTACCTGCTCCCTTTCTCATACATTAAGAGGCAGATGTGTTTAGTAACTCCTGGTTTAAGAAATTGAGCTTGAACATTCCTCTTTCCTTTTTCACCTCCCTTACCTTTGTCCTTTTCTTTCTTTATTTACTTCTATTGAAAGGAAAGATTTTAAACAGAGAGATGGGGGGATGGAGAGAGAGAAACGGAGAGAAAGAGAGAGAGAGAGAGATCGAGATCGTCTGTCTGTTGGTTCACTCCCCCAAATGCCTGCAAAGGCCCAAGCTGAGCCAATCTGAATCCAGCAGCCAGGAGATTCTTCCAGGTCTCCAATTTGGGAGGATATGATCACCATAATAAAAATAATTCTGAAACATTTGTTCTATTGAGACAGTCTGTAATATTGATTATCATAGCTAAAACTCTAATCAGTTTGTTGGAATAAACCTTGATAAGCAAATACTGATTTCCTATGTGTCTGTGGTTTAGCAGTTGCTGGGGACTAGGTAGTATGAGTGTTCCAAGGCTCAGACCATACCCTTATCTTGGATATCTTTTTGATAAAGATCTGTGGTTGGTCTCAGATAGAGTTAAATCATTAAGAGGACAAGTTGGGGGTTCACATTAGCTTGCTGGTGTAGATGAAGGCAGAATGTCAGTAACCTGGCTCCTGGCGTTGGATCAGTTCAGTTCATGCTGATGGAAATTTAGGGAGTGACCCAGCAGAATGTAGTCTTTCTTTCTTTCTCTCTTCTCTGGGGGAATGTTAACCTCCCTATCTGATATTTTAGCTACATAGCAACCTGATTTCTGTGGGTAATCTATATTAAAAGCATAGTGTGACTATATTTGTAACAAAATAGCTACCTGTATGTTTTCAAGGCTGATGTGAGGCACAGAATTATGGGAGGTTAGAGCAGTGTGAGAAGTCTGATGGCAGTTCCAAATTTACAACTTGACTCTAGATCTTATAACTTTACTTTTGTTCTGTACCTGTTATTTTTTTCTGTACCTGTTATACTAGAATCCATACATAGCTAACCTTTAACCCCTTGTTATAGTGATTGTTCTTGATTCCTGACCTTTTATTGTTTTGCTTCTAGGTCTTATTTCCTGGTACTGAAGGCTGACAGTGTTGTGGTACTTCTGGTCTTCTACACTTGCTTCAATGAGTCTTGCTCTTCCTATATTTGTGAGAGACTGAATTACTAGGTAAGTTCCATTTTTCTAGGTTTGGTGACTTTTTCATTGCTAAAGAAAAGATAATATTGAATGCCACTTCCTTGTAGTGTGGGTTAGGGTTATTATCTGATTCTGTTTTAAGTGTGTACTAGAGCCTCCAAGGTTCTAAGACTATTTATTTAATATTGTAGGTGGGGTCCATTTTTTAAACTACTCAGACCTAGGTTAATTTCTGGGCACATCTGAGAATAATGAACATCTGGTTTCTTAAGAACCTATGAAGACAGTCCCAAAACAATAGCCTAGTGGCTAAATCCTTGCCTTGAAATTGCCAGGATCCCATCTGGGTACCAGTTCATATCCTGGCTGCTCTGTTTCCCTTTCAGCTTCCTGCTTATGGCCTGGGAAAGCAGTAGAGGATGGTCCAAAGCCTTGGGCCGCTGCACCCATGTGAGAGACTTGGAAAAAGCTCCTGGCTCCTGGCTTTGGATCAGTTCAGTTCATGCTGATGGAAATTTAGGGAGTGAACCAGCAGAAGGAAGGTCTTTCTATCTTTGCTCTCTGTATATCTGACTTTCCAATAAAAAATAATAAAAAAAAGAAAGAGCCTTGAAAGATACATTTTCATTCACCTCAAAGCTATTTTGTCACACGATTTAAAATAAATCTCAAGCTGAAGAAGTGCTTATTCCTTGCAAAAACCAGTAGGAAGATCAGGAGCATTGTGAAAACCAAGTCATGTGATATACTGTGAGCTTTACATTTGCTTATGCTGTATTATTTACAAGTTAAAAATGCCATCACTACATAGAAAGTTGATATTAGTGATGTCAGAAATGATCTTAGAACTCAAGGAGCAAATGATTACAAGAACATTATCTTTTATAAACATATGGAAGTTGAACACATATCTTTGATATTGAAACTTTTCTTTTTTAAAAAAATATTTAGTTATTTTTATTGGAAAGGCAGATATACACAGAGAGAGAGAGAGAGAGAGAGAGAGAGAGAGAGAGAGAGAGAAAGAGAGAGAGAGAGAGAGAGAGAGAGAGAGAGAGAGAGAGACTAAGGTTTTATATCCAATGGTTCACTCCCACAGCGGCCACAATGGCTGGAGCTGAGCCAATCTGAAGCCAAGAGCCAGGAGTTTCTTCCAGGTATCCCACATGGGTGCAGGGTCCGAAGGCTTTGGGCCATCCTTGACTGCCTTCCCAGGCCACAAGCAGGGAGCTGGAAGGGATCAGCTGGGATATGTACTGGCACCTATATGGGATCCAGCCACATGCAAAGCGAGGATTTAGCCAATTGAGTCATTGGATCTGGCCAGAAACCTTTCTCTTTTCAAAGAGGATATTAAATGTAATCGTTTTGTTGTTTAGGAATGATTTTTAAAATATTGCATTTCTTAACCTGTTTGCTTAACTGGAGTCCATGAAAACTAAGCACTCGTTCTCAGAGATGCTGGAAGTAGGTGATAAGTGGTATAGGAGGGAAGGGAGCAGAGGGGGAAAAAATGTTTAAAGTTTTATGAGAAAGTCACTCTTAAAAGAAATTTGCATTACATAAAATATTTGTCCAACATAATGTATTATATGTTATATCTACTTTGTAAATCAACTGTGTATTTGTGGTCATCAAAAAATGGAACAAAATGCATGAGAACAGAGCATTCATGCCAAGGAAATTAAATTCTTTATGTTTGATTTCATATTGCAATTATAAACGTGAATCCACCCTTACAGCTTTGTTGAAGACCGACATTTTGTCTTCTAACTTGTATTGATGATTTTGAAAATGTCTGAATGCTAGAGGTAAAATCAGTAAGCAGCATTGCCTGAAGCACCTTTAACACTATTACTGCTGTATTAATTTAAATCTTGAATAGTTGAGTGCTTTTTAAAAACTGGAATTTTACCACTTTCAAGTACATTTAATTGTATCATTCAGTCTTTAATTTGCTTAACAATGTTTTACCAAACAGGTACAAATCAATCACTGTTTTAAGTGCTAGGAATATGACAATGAACAAAACAGACAAAGCTCTTCATTATCACGCTTGTATTTAGTGGAGGGAGAAAGAAAAAACAATTGACATATAATGTGGACTTGAAAAATATTATGCTAAAATAGCTTATTCAGGCTCCTTAGAGAAGCTGTCTTAGTGAGTAGTTAATGTTATTGGCAAACGATGAGCCTCTTCTAAAGCACTTCTAATCATTGTCAGTTGTGAAGTATAAATATGCTCCTTGAAAATGTGTCTCTAGCTTACACTACTGAAGTATTTTTCCAATGGCCAAAAATTTCATATTATTGTGGTTAAAATTAATAAGGATCTTGTACAAATGTATAAGGTTTACATTTGTCTTTTGTCCAACGATGTCTTACAAAAAGTGGTACCCCAAAAATCTTGTTGAAAGATAAAATTAAAAATGTTATTTTGATGCAAAATTTTTGAAATCTATGTGTAATTATCTTTCATAATACATATTTTTATGATTTTTGAAGACCCTTCATAAACATGGATTTCAAAAAATTTTAACCAAATAAAAATGCATCCTTTAATTCCATCTTCTCAAAGCTCTTAGAAATATTATAATATAAAGCACTTTATTCAGTTCGCTAAAGAAATAAAAATAAAAGTGAATGTATGAGATAATACTTTGGAAGATACATATTCTGGCTGTACAAAGATTATTTGTGTTGAATTTAATCACAGGCCACAAGAGAATGCCTTTGCTTTTTAAAAAAAGGCTTATTTCTTTTCATTTTCATTTTCACTTGAGCGAGAAAGAGGTCTTTCATCTTCTCATATACTATATGAATGATCACAATAGCGAGGGCTGGGTCATGTAGAAGCCAGCATCCCAGAAATCAGTCCCTCATGAGTAGCAAGGTCCAAGTCTTGAATGATTACTGCTTCCTGAAAGGGTGGAGGCTTATGTCAGATATGAGAGCTGGGACTTAAACCAGGCTCTTGAACATGGGATGTGGCTGTGAGCAGTGTCTAAAAAGCAGCACCAAATGCCTTCCCAGAGAATGTGTTTCTTCATATACTGTTAAAACTTTATATCATCTAAAACATGTGTATTTATTCTATAGCCACTGGCTGATAATATGTTATTTGAAAATCATATACATATATATATATGAATGAAAATCACACACATATATATAGATAAATAGGATAGAATATTGAAACAAATATTCTGTAAAACAGAATTTTAAAGGAATATTTTATGTGAGTAATAGGGTGAGGGTTGAGATTTCTGCCTAGAAAAACTTGAAATTTCTTGCAGGTTTCACTGATGTTTTCTTTGATCTTACATTGACACTAGGGAGTTGTGTATTTTAATTTGATAGTCACTAAGGTGTTCCCTTGCACAAAAATTTACTTCTTATCTGGTTATAGTATTTCAAATTTCTGTTGTTAATTTTTGGAAGTTTATGATATATCATAATTATCATTAGATTCATAGAAGAACTTTCAAAAATTTTTGATGCTTTTTTTAATACCCTAGTTGGGATTTGAGTCTTAATCCATAGAGAGAATATTTCTGAAGGAATAGGACATACAAGTGAGAGAAATCTTTTAGGGTGGTGCTGATTTACAAAAAGAGACCAGGGACACTTTAGAAAGGAAGCCTTGGAGAAGAGTCTTAGTCTGAGTAGACAGATGGCTGCTTGCATTCTGGGTATTTTGTGCTGGGGAGTACTGAATGATTTAGAACTTTGCCTGAATATCTGATCCTCTATGAGTGTTCGCTATCTTAGTAAATGGCACCTCATCTTCACTTGTACAACTTGGGAACCTGGAGGTAACTAGGCTGGAACTTACATGCACTCTTCTCTCTCTCCCTCTCCCTCTCACCCTCTCTCCCTCTCTCCCTCTCTCCCTCTCTCCCCCTCTCCCCCTCTCCCCTTCTTCCCCTCCCTCTCTCTCTCTGCCAAGGAGGAGAAGAAATACAGGTTAAAAGCTTAGGGTGTGAAACAACTGTATTTCTTTTTAAAGATACTCTCCCAGGCAGCTGAAAGTTATTCTTGCATGCAAGAAAATGTTAGTGTGAAGATGATTCCATATGAGGGCTGTAATACAAACCTAAATTGCTACAATAAGCCTCAGAAACACGTGGGACCTTCAGAATGCTTTTGATTCTAAAGAGATTTAGAGTGCCTTGAGAATCATGTTTTATTTCTTTCTACAAGGAATTTAGTGCTATTCTAAGAAATGATGATTATTGAGGTTTTATAAACCAAAATGCTTTTATTTCTGTAAGTCTTACTCTAAGATATACATTTCATTTTGTATATAAGTCCTATTGCTTTAATAGTTTTATTTCTACAGAAAAATATAAATAATATATATTATTATATTAGAGGGTATATATATTAAATGAACTTTGGATCCTTTTTGCATGCCTAGGGTTAGATTAGCTAATTAGTCAAGTCCCCACAATCTAGGCACCAATGTATAGTTTGCGGAATTGACCCAAATCACAAGCATAGTGCTGAAGAATAGAAGCATAGGTAGTGATGATCTACCTTGCTTTTATTTAAGGGAGAGGCAGAGGGAGAAGGGGAGAGGCAGAGGGACAGATCACTCTGCAAATACCCACAGTAGCTGAGTCTTCTAGGGTCAAAGGTAGGACCCAGGAACTCAGTCTGTGTTTCCCATGTGGGGCACAAGGAGCCAATTGCTTGATCCATCATTTGTTGCCTCCAGAGTGCACATTAGTAGCAATCTAGAATAGAGTGTAGAGTAAGGATTCAAACCAGCTATGGTGAAATTAAAAGCAAGTGTTCCAAGCAGCATCTTAATCATTAGGCCAAAACCTATCTCATGAAGAGCTAGCTTTTCATTCCACATACATTTCATATTAAACTCAGGACACCTATAATGGTATTTATTTGGATATAAAGGCAGTTGGTTCTAAAATTCAAATGAAGTATCTTTTATTAGAATTTAAAAGCAAATAGGAATCAGTGTTCTGTTAATATTTATGTAGCCATAAAGTTCTCTTACATTTTCAAAGATAAATTGAAGTTGCTAATGACACCTAAATCCCTGCAAGTTTATGTTGATAGGCCTAAAGGAACAAACTATGGCTATTTTAAGACTTAAATCCAGCTCTTGATTAAAATAAAATAAAACAACAAATATATTTTTGCATATATTTATGTGTTTTAATGAAAGCAGGCATATGAGAGCATATTTTTATTTATTTTTTTTCTTAATTATTTTGCATTATGTGACCGTTTCATAGGCTCTGGGAATCCCCCCACCCCACCCCATTCCCCTCCCTCCTGGTGGATTCCTCCACCTTGATGCAGTATTACAGTTCAAATTCAATCAAGATTCTTTCCTTGCAAATGTATACCAAGCACAGAGTCCAGCTACTTATTGTCCAGATGGGTTGAACAGTTTCTTGGGAAGACCATTTCTGGTCCGAAGTTAGAGCTGGTAGAATATCATCCCAGTCAATTAAGAGTCCCAATATAACATCAACAGCAATTTGCAACATTATGGAATTGACATGGTTTTGAGTAACCAGTATGTTAAAAAAAAAAAAAAAGCAAGTTCTTAACCACAGCCTATGATTAGCTCATTGACATTTCAATTTTAGTTTATACACAGGACCGGCTTCTATATACCTTAAAATGGCTATAAGGTACCATTCAGCTGTCTCGTGTCTATTTCATTTTAGTATTTAGCCATTTGTTATGTTGAAGTATAATTTTGCTGATTTTGGCAGATTTTAGGATAATCTAGACTGGCTTGTAACTCTAACAAGACATCTGTCGATAATTAAGGTGCAGAACATTTTTTGGGGGGGGGTGTGCAGGAAAATCCTCAACACCATGGTGAGGAGTGACTAATCTTTGTGTCCCACCCAGCGAGGCATGAGCCAATCCACGCCAGCTCTTTCCTGTCAGATTTCAAGCTCTACTTTTTGTTGTTTGTCTATTTATTTTAGGGTTTTTTTTAGTTTGTATGATTGTTTGTTTGCTATGAGGGGTTTTCGGAGCGATCCTGATGGTCATTGCAAGGGAGGGTGGGGGTCCAGAGGTGGAGCCAGGCTCGGTCCAGAGAAAGCTCTCCTCCCTGATCCCGAAGGACATTTATCGTTCTTCTGTTTCTGCGGACCGGAGAGCATATTTTTATAATATCAATAAGATTCACATAGTGCTTACTATGTGACAGATACTACTTTAAATATTTTGCATACATTATTTAAGTATCACAATAATTTTTTCCCATGTGATTTTTTTTTCCCATTTTACAGGTAAGGAAACAGAAGAGCATCAATGATACTAATTCAGGTTTCATTGACTCTTGCTTCTACATATGCAAGACTTCTTATTCCTTGTAAAGCCTTTCTCCTAGTTCTGCTCTCCCTTATCTTCTGCATCTGATTCACAGACTATCCAGATGTATCTTGTGAATTTACACAGCTTGGACTGTGTGCTTCTTCTGATTATTCCCGCTTCTGTGGTTGCTGAATACATGTTACTATTTTGCAGTGGATACTGCTGCTGCTGCTTTGTTAGGCATTGTAGTCATGTGTGTGTGTATGTGTGTGTGTGTGTATTTGAGAGGCTGAAATACTTGCTACCTGTAGTTTATTGACTCTTAGGTTGCATCATTGCTCTATTTCCAATTAGGGGAAAATGAAATCTGGTCAGCACCACCACTCTTCTATTGGGCAATATTGCTGCTTCTGTAGATACCACTCTAGAGCCCTGATGGCATCACAGCCGAATAGCATTCTGTGGCAAAGAGATCTCTTGTACTGTGTCCTATGTAAATACAAGAATAAGATGCTGGACTCTAGGTTTGGTATACGCTTGCAATGGGGGAATCTCAACTGAACTTGAGCTGTGGTTATGCAACAAGGTGGAGAAATCCACCATGGTGGGAGGGTTTGGAGAGGGGTGGGGAGAACCCAAGTACCTATGTAACTGTGTCACATAATACAATGTAATTAATGAAGTAAAAATAATAAATAAAAAAAAGAAAAAAAAAGAACAAGTTTCATAAGTCCAAATTTACAAGATAGATTTTTATTGAGACAATTCTTTTTTAAACTTTTATAGACAGTACTCGGAATTTAGAATGTTATCCATAGGGTGAAGCCAAAGACAGACTTTTTAAAAAACTATTTATATTTTCATTGGAAAGGCAGACATAAAGAGATAAGAAGAGACAGAGAGGAAGCTCTTCCATCTGCTGGTTCGTTCCCCAAGTGGCTGCAATGGCTGGAGCTGAGCTGTTCTGAAGTCAGGAGTCAGCAGCTTCTTCTGGGTCTCCCATACAGGTGCAGGGTCCCAAGGCTTTGGGCCATCCTCAACTGCTTTTCCAGGGCACAAGCAGGGAGCTGGAAGGAAGTTAAGCAGCTGGAACAGGAACTGGCTCCCATATGGGATCCTGGCGCATGTGGTGAGGACTTTACCCACTAGACTATCATGCCTGGCTCAAAAGACAGACTTGAGTGGCAGTCATATGCTATTGTGTGTAGTCCTTCCTTTGAGATGGCCAAAATTTTGTTGTTACAGTGTCATAGTTTTGTGTTTTTGTCTTTCTCACCGTGTAATGAGTTTCCTCCTAGAAGCAAATTAATCCCCTACATCCATTTTGCAGGATTTGTTCAGCAGTTCCTTAATTGTAGTATTGAGAATAGTTTGGTTTTGAGATTGGGTTTCTTTGGTGAAAAAAGGCTATTTGGTTTTGTATTACAAAATGCATATTCTTCAAGGTATCAGGCAGAGTTCTGTTTACAATCTGATTTTCCTCAAGAAAAATTGAAGTGGTTTAGAATGCAATAGTTAATAGGAAGTATTGGATTATTACTTTAAAACATGTTTTTTTTAATTTCACATATTTTTGGTGTTACATATATTTTTTAATTACATTGCATTATGTGGCACATTTTTATATGCACTGGGATTCCCCCCGCCCCTCCCCAAACCCTCCCCCCACGGCAGATTGCTCCACCTTGTTGCATTACCATAGTTCAAATTCAGTTGACATTCTTTCATTGGAGGTATTTGCCAAGCATAAAGTCCAGCACCTTATTGTCCTGGTAAGTTCAGTAGTTTCTTGGTGAGACCATCTCTGGTCTGAAGGTAGAACCAGCAGAGTATCATCCCAATCAATTAAAAGCCCCAACATAATATTTACAACCAATTACAACATTATGGCATTACTTGACATGGTATTGATTAACCAATATGTTAATAGGAAAATGTAGGCTCTCAACCACAACCTGTGACTTTTTCATAGACATTTCAATTTTAGTTTATATTCAGCCTGGTTCTATACACCTTAAAATGGCTATTGATTGCCATTCAGCTGTCTCATGTCTATTTTAATTTTAGTCTTTAGCAGTTTATAGCCTTGAAGCATGTTTTCGCTGAACCTGGCTGTTTTTCAGGTGGTCTAACTCTATAACTCTAACAAGACATATGTCAACAGTTTAGGTGAACAGTTTTAGGAGGGGTGTGCAGAGAAATCTTCCATACCCCAGTGAGAAGTAACTAATCTTTGTGTCCCACCCAGTGAGCTATAAGTGCATCCCCGCTGACCATTTCCTGTCTGTTTCTAAGCTTTCCTTGTTGTTCTCTATCTATTCTAGATTTTTTTGTTTGTTTGTTTGTTTTGAGGGGTTTCTGGAGCGATCCTGATGGTCATTACGAGAGAGGGTGGTTATATTTCAACCTCTTTCAAAAAAGGCTCTTTTGTAAAGTGAATGCTTATCCTTAATCCATATCCCAGTTACTACCCCTTTCCTCTCTCAGATTTATACTTTGTATAAATATTTCCTTTATGAATTTGTCAGTATGTTAGCAAGAAAATGCAACCAATAAATCTCATCAAAATTAAGATGCTTTGATTTTTATCAAAATTAAGATGCTTTTCAAAATTACACTGCTATCAAGATGTACTTTCAAAATATGTGACTGCAAAGAAAGTTCACCCTGCCGATAACACTTAATCATTAGTGATTGAGTGTTGCTAATGCTAGAATCTGAAGAAGAACATTCATTAGGAAAACTCTAGTGGTTTTGGGGGTCATTTCAGTAGTGTTCTGTCCCTTAGTGCTTTTGATGGGAAAACTTGAGAGTTTAGTTTCAGATTTGTGTGTTTTAAACTCATGTTTACAGATCAAGCCTCACCAATATTATTAAGACAAAGCTGATGTAATCAGAATATTTTGCCATTGTGACACAATCTCATTTCCAAAGTTGATAAACGGAATACATTTTGAAGAGAGTTTATTAAATTATATTTGAAGTTCAAGTCAATTGTAAAGCTTACAAATAAAAATAGGTATTTCAGATGTGCAAATTAAATATAGCTGGAATTTTAGGACTATACTTTGTGCAGAAAGCATATCTTTTTTTCTGAATTAATCAGTATTTATGAATCCATTATCAGGATCTTAAAGAACGGAGCTAGATACTTAAGATTTCTGAATATTATTTACAAAGATCTGTGTTCCTCAGATTAGTTATTCCTCATTAGGTTATTGAAGATTTCTCTGCACACCCCTCCTAAAAATGTTCTGCACCTAAACTGTTGACACATGTCTTGTTAGAGCTATAAGCCAGTTCAGACCACCCAAAAAAAGAACTAAGTTCAGCAAAATTGTGCTTCAACGCTATAAAATGCTAAATACTATGATGAAAATAGACACGAGACAGCTGAATAGTAATCTATAGCCATTTTAAGATGTATAGAACCCGGTTGTATATAAACTAAAATTGAAATGTCAGTGAAGTAGCACAGGATGTGGTTAAGAACTCGCATTTATTTTTAACATATTGGTTATTCAATACTATGTCAATTAACTCCATAACATTATAAATTGTTGCTGATGTTATGTCAGGGCTTTTAATTGATTGGGATGAGACTCTGTCGGCTCTACCTTCAGACCAGAGATGGTCTCCCCAACAAGCTGTTGAACTTACCAGGACAATAAGATGCTGGACTCTATGCTTGGTATATGCTTGCAATGAAAGAATCTCAACTGAACTTGAACTGTGGTAATGCAACAAGGTGGAGGAATCCACCATGGTGGGAGGGTTTGGGGAGGGGTGGGGGGAGAATCCCAGTACCTATAAAACTGTGTCACATAATGCAATGTAATTAAGAAAAAAAGATTAAAATTTTAAACAACAACAACAAAAAAGAAATCAATCCACACAATTTACATTCAACTAATTTTGGCAGGGAAAGTGAAATCAACCCAGAAAGAAAGGACAGTCCCCTTAGCAAATGTTACTGGGCAAATTGGTTTGGTAAGTGTAGAACCATGCAATAAGACTCCTGCATTTTATCGCTTCTCAGATTTTTGGCTAAGATCAAGGGAAGACTCCTGCTTTTCATTTTGAATAATGTCCTTGTATACTATAATTCTACCTCCTAGGATGTAAGAAATGAAATAAATTTTCTGAAAAAATTGTAAAAAAAAAAAAAGATCTGTGTTCCTAAACACAGCTCTTTTAAATATTCCTTAGTAGTTATAGGCAGATTTTAATTATTATTATAAGTAGTATACTAATTAGCAAAGCATATTTTTATAGAATAATTATGAAATAAAATCTTAAAATGTATTTGCAAAAGTCATATTAATCCTATTATCTGGAAGTAATCATTGTGTCACTCATAGTATCATTCAAGCCCTTTTTCTATGCATAGTTTTTACTTTATAGGATGATATTTTTAAAAGAGTGTACTCTTTTAAAAGCGCTCCTTACTATTAAATAGAGTGGGCTAATCATTGCTGAGATTATTTTGATTACTCAGGATTATAGACATTAGTTACTGTTCTGGTCTTTAGACCCAATCACAATAAAGCTTTTTTCCCTCAAAAGTTGAATTTTTTCCCCCTTTTTAGTATTGTTTGTGCAGCTGACAGGGATATGCACCCATGTGGGAATCTGGTTAGGGTGGAAATGGTCAATGGGGCATATGTTTCAGTTTTTTTCCCCTCCTGTATATGCAGAGAAGGTGGGGGAAGGGGCCAATCCTTGCTTTGAAACTACAACAGTACCCAGGGATGGGGAATAATCATTTGATGATGCCTTAGATACTAACCATGGCACAGGCATCAGCTACTGAGAAGTTCCAGTTCTGACACATGCACTCCAAAGTCAGATCACACAGCCTGTGATTTTCTGAGGTAGTTGGAATCCAAGTCCAGCAGTCTAGTTGGGGAGGCCCCCAAAATACCTCACCTGGGATGACCTCAGACTTGTGTGTGTCAGCCTGTGCAAGATCAAGTGCCATATATCAGCTATACTAACCAACACACATACTGGTGAATGCAGCTGCCTGATCAATTCCACCCCAACTGCCTATCTCACAGGAACCAATAGGTACTGAAGCCAAGCCAAGTCAGGCTACCACAGATCTGATTTTCATGCATACCAGTGTGTAGGCTGGGTCTGCGGGTTGGCTAGTCTGGGCTAGGCTCCAGCTCCTGATCCTTAGAACCAGAATGGGTGTGGGACAAACTAGGCTAGGCTGTTTTAACTGCCGGTTTGCATGAGAACCAGGTCTGGGGGTGGGCCAGGCTGGGCTAGGCTGTGGCACCCATTAGTTAGAGCTAAAATGGGTGTGCACCCAGTCAGGTTAGGCTGAAGTACCCACTTGCCCCTAGCCCTGGCACTCACCAGTGGGTGCCATGGCCTAGTTGGTACAACCCCTAATAGTTCTCATCAGGCCCACCCAATCCCCAGTTTTTGCACGTGCCAGCCTCGACTGCAGCCTAGCCAAGCCCAGCCTGTATTCCATCTGGTTCATGTGCACACCCGTGGGTGCTGTAGCTTAGCTCAGCCTGACCCACCTCCAGATCTAATCCTGATGTGTATTGATGGGTATAGCTACCTTTTACAGCCTGGCCTACCCCGTGCCCTGGCTCTTGTGCTTACCAGTAATAGGTACAGCCTAGCAGGGGAGTGCCCACAGTTCCCCTGCCAAGTATGTTCCCAGTCCTAGATCTTGTGCCTGACCAGGGGGCACTGCAGTACAGCCTGACATTTCTAGCACCCACTCCCAACACTTGCCAGGTGGTTCTGTGGCCCAGATCAGTTGGCCACACACCCATTCTGGTTCTCTTCTGTGCCAGTGGGTGCAGCAGCCTGGCCCAACCTGGTCTGTCCCCAGATCAGCCTGCCCCCAGTCCCAGCTCTCATGCTCACCCATGGCAGCAAGAGCCCAGCAATGGAGTCCCCAAAGTTCCCCTTCCAGGTCTTCTCCATTCCAAAGTTTTGGGTTTGCCAGCATGTGCTGTGGCCCAATTTGAGTTGCCCTGCCCCCTGTCTTGACATTTGCTAGCAGGGGCTATAGCTTGGCTTAGGCTGGCCCACCAGCATTACTGGTTCTTGCTGGTGGGTTGCAACAGCTTATCCCAGTGTGGCCACCACATCCCTGGTTCCCGCATTCACCAGTGAGAACTGCAGCCCAGCAAGGGAGTCTGCAGAGTTCCCCTTCCAGGTCCATTCTCAACCCCAGGTCTTGTGCATGCTGGCAGGTACTTGGCATTGTTTGCCCTCAGTCCCAGCACTTGTGTGTGCCAGGAGCTAGGAATTTCCTTTGGATTTCCCACATGGGTACGGGGACCTAAGGACTTGAGCCTTTCTACTTTTCCTGACCATTAGCAGGGAGCTGAATTGGAAGTGAAATAGCTGACACTAGCTGGCACTCAGACGGGATTCTAATGCCTTAGGCAGAAGATCATCCTGTTATGCCACAGAGCAGGCCCTGGCAACAGTTATTTTAGTGGAAAAGCAAGTCTTTTTTTTTTTAAGTTGGTTTATGACTTCCTAACAGTATCTTACTCCTTTATTTCCAGAGTAGTCTATATACAAGAAAACTAGAGAAAGTAGAATTTAATGTTGTGTTGGATAGTATAATTAGGTTAATCTGCAGTCTATGCATGCTGATCCTTTCTAATGAGCCTCTCACTATCCAGAGACATATGACTAAGTGTAGGATTCTGAAAAGAACAGAAATAACTTGAGAATTTTATAATGATGAAATTTAGCAGCTGTGGTGCCATTTTAACAAGGAGTCAGGACAACATTCTATGTAGTGCAATGCCCAAAGAAGACAGAAGTTTGGGATGCTTTAAAAGAAGGAGATGGATAGACATTGGTGAGCAAGTGTGTTTCTTTATTACTACATCATAGTCACCTCGTATTCTTAGGCCTGTGAGATACAGGAGAGAAAGGAGTTTCAGGATAATACAAGGTTTTATTCCTAGGTTCTGGCCTCATTAGTTGTATTTTATTATGCCTATTTGTGTAGCTTAAAATATTTCGCAATAGCCTTGGATAATAAAAATAGGGTATAAGTATTAAAGAAAATTCCAGGAAGTCAAAACACAGTTCAGAGTTTACCTTCCCGCCATTAAGTTTTCTTTTCACAAGTGGATATTTTTTAATTCATTAATTACATTGTATTATGTGTCACAGTTTCATAGGTACTGGGATTCTCCCCACCCCTCCCTAAACCCTCCCACCATGGTGGGTTCCTCCACCTTGTTGCATAACCACAGCTCAAGTTCAGTTGAGATTCTTTCATTGCAAGCATATACCAAACATAGAGTCCAGCATCTTATTGTCCAGTCAACTTCAACGGCTTCTTAGGTATACCCTCTCTGGTTTGAAGACAGAGCCAGCAGAGTATCATCCGGATCAATTAAAAGCTCCAACATACCATCAGCAAAAATTTACATCATTATGGAATTAATTGACATAGTAATGAGTAGTCAATATGTTAAAAATAAATGCTAGTTCTTAACCACCTTCTGTGACCACCTCATTGACATTTCAATTTTAGTTTATACACAACATATAACATACATAACATGTTATACATAACATCATATCATCTTAAATTAAGGCGAACATGTGGTATTTAACCTTTTGGGATTGGCTCATTTCCCTTAGCATTATGGTTTCCAGTTTGGCCCATTTGGCCACAAAGAACTGCATTTTGTTTTTTTTAATAACTGAGTAGTATTCCATGGAGTAGATGAACCATAGCTTTTTTATCCAATCGTCTGCTGATGGGCATTTTGGCTGCTTCCATGTTTTTGCAATTACTGATTGTGCTGCTATGAACATAGGAGCGCATGTTGGTTTCTCATAAAACAAGTGTTCTGGATATATTCCTAGGAGTGCTATTGCTGGATCATACGGTATGTTGAATTTGAGTTGTTTGAATGTTCTCCATACTGATTTCCATAAAGGCTGTACCAGCCTGCAGCCCCACCAGCAGTGGAATAGGGTTCCCTTATCCCCACAACCTCGCCAACAAGTGTTGTTGGTGCTTTTATTCATGTGGGCCAGTCTTACTGGCGTCAGGTGGTACCTCATTGATGTTTTAATTTGGATTTCCCTTATTGTCAGGGAACTTGAGCATTTTTTCATATGTTTATTTGCCATTTGGGTTTGTTCCTTTGTGAAGTGTCTGCCCATTTCCCGTGCCCATTTCTTGAGTGGGTTGCTTGTTTTGACATTTTGGTTGTTTTGTAGCTCTTTGTATATTCTGGAGATTAGCCCTCTATCACCTATGTCGTGTGCAAAGATCTTCTCCCATTCTGTGGGTTGCTTTTTTACTTTGTTGATTATTTCCCTTGCTGTACAGAAGCTTCTTAGTTTGATGAGGTCCCAATTGTTTATTCTGGTCTTGATTGCTATTGCCTTTGGTGTCCTTTTTAGGAAGTTGGGACCTACCCCTAGATCTTGCAGAGTATTTCCAACGTTTTCTTCCAAAAGTTTGAAGGTTTCTGGATGTAGGTTTAGATCTGTTATCCATTTAGATTTGATCTTAGTGTATGGTGAGAGATGTGGGTCTATCTTTTGGTTTCTGCAGGCTATCAACCAGTTGTCCCAACAGCATTTATTGAACAGACCTTCCCATTTGCCTGGATTGTCATTTGTCTTTTTGTCAAAGATTATTTGGCTGTATCTGTGTGGGTTCCCTTCTGGTGTTTCTATTCTGCTCCATTGATTTCCTCTCTATCTTTGTGCCAGTACCAGGCTGTTTTGATAACCACTGCCCTGTAGTATGTCCAGAGGTCCGGAACTGTGATTCCCCCTGCTAACTTCCTGTTCTTCAGGATGGTTCTAGCTATTCGTGGTTTTTTGTGTTTCCAGATGGACTTTTGAATCATTGTTTCCAGTTCCATGAAGAATGTTTTGGGCAATTTGATTGGGATTGCGTTGAATGTATATATTGCTTTTGGCAGTATAGACATTTTAATGATATTGATTTTACCTGTCCAGGAGCATGGGATGCTATTCCATCTTTCGAGGTCTTGTTCAATTTTTTTTAAGTAGTTTGTAGTTTTCCTCAAATAGGTCTCCTACATTTTTGGTTAGATTTATTCCCAGATACTTCATACTTTTCTCTGTTATTTTGAATGGTATCTTGCTGGTTAAATCTTTTTCCATCTTGGGGCTGTTTGCATACACTATGGCTGTTGATTTTTGTTCATTAATTTTGTACCCTGCAACTCTACCAAACTCTCATATAAGTTCTAGCAGCCTCTATTGAGTCTCTTGGCTCTTCTACATAAAGAATCATGTCATCTGCGTATAGTGAAAGCTTGACTTCTTCGTTTCCCATTTGGATTCCTTTGATTTCTTTTTCTTGTCTTATGGCCTCAGCGAGAACCTCTAGGACTATGTTGAATAGTAGTGGAGAAAGTGGACATCCCTGTCTTGTTCCAGATCTCAGTGGGAAGGGTTCCAGTTTTTCTCCATTCAGTATGATGCTGGCGTTGGGTTTTTCATATATTGCTTTGATTATGTTGTGGATTTTTCCATCTATGCCTACCTTGGTTAGGGTTTTTAGCAGGAAGTGGTGTTGGATTTTGTCGAAAGCTTTTTCTGCGTCTAATGAGACTATCATGTGATTCTTGTTTTTCAGTTTTTGGATGTGGTGTATCACATTTATGGATTTCCGAATGTTGAACCATCCCTGCATTCCAGGGATGAATCCTACTTGATCCGGGTGAATGATCTGTCTGATGTGTTTTTGAATTCTGTTGGCTAGGATTTTGTTGAGAATCCTAGCATCAATGTTCATCAAAGAGATAGTTCTGTAGTTTTCCTTCTCTGTTGGTTCTCTGTCTGGTTTTGGGATTAAGGTAATGTTGGCTTCATAGAATGAGTTTGGAAGGGTTGCTTCCTTTTAAATTGTTTTGAAGAGTTTGTAGAGGATTGGGGTTAGCTCTGTTCAGAATGTTTTGTAGAATTCTGGAGTGAAGCCGTCTGGGCCTGGGCTTTTCTTTGTTGGGAGATCTTTAATCACTGATTCAATCTCTGCTTCAGTTATGGGTTTGTTCAAGTCGTTTGTTGCCTATGGGCTAAGTTTTGGCAGGTGGTAGAAGTCTAAGAACTTTTCCATTTCTTGGTGGTCTTCTGATTTGTTGGAGTACAGTGCTTTGTAGTAATTTCTAATTATGTTCTTAATGGTTGCGGTGTCTGTTGTTATGTTGCCTTGTTCATCTTTGATGCTGTTAATTCTTGCTTTGTCTTGTTTTTTTTTTTTTTTTTTTTTTTTTCAGTCGGGCCAGTGGGGTGTCTATTTTGTTTATCTTCTCAAAAAACCAGCTTTTTGATTCATTGATGTTGTGTATGGTTTTTTTTATTTCTATCTGATTAATTTCCTCCCTTGTTTTGATGATTTCTTGTTTCCTATTGTGTGTGGGGCTCTTCTGCTGTTGTTTTTCCAATTCTTGGAGGTGTGTGTTTAGTTCCTGTATTTGGCGCCTCTCTTGGGCCTTAACATGAGCTCCAATTGCGATGAGTTTACCCCGTAGCACTGCTTTGGCAGTGTCCCACAAATTTTGGAATGTTGTGTCAGAGTTTTCATTGGTTTCCATAAATTTTTTGATCTCACCTTTAATTTCTTCTCTGATCCATTGTTCGTTTAATAGCATATTGGTCAGTCTCCAAGAGTTTCTGTATTTCCTGGGGCATTTTGAATTGCTGATTTCCAGCTTCATTCCGTGGTGGTCTGAGAGGGTACATGGTATGATTCCTATCTTTTTGAAGTTATTTAGATTTGCTTTGTGTCCTATCATGTGGTCGATCCTGGAGAAGGTGCCATGTACTGCTGAAAAAAATGTATAATCTGTGGCCGTAGGGCAAAAAGTTCTATAAATGTCTACCAAGTCCAATTGTTCTAATGATTGTATGAGCTCTGTTGTTTCTTTGTTGAGTTTTTGTTTTGTTGATCTGTCTATTGTTGTTAGCGGAGTGCTAAGTTCACCCACAATTATTGTGTGCATATCTATGTCTCCCCTTAAGTCTGTAAGTAACTGCTTCACGTAGCTAGGCGCGTTGGGATTCGGTGCATATATGTTCACGATGGTAATTACTTCCTGATGGATCAATCCCTACACCACTATATAATGACCTTCCCTGTCCTTTTTGATGTGTGTCAGATTGAAGTCCACATCATCTGAAATTAAGACAGCTACCCCAGCCTTTTTTTCTCGTCCATTGGCATGAAATATCTGTTTCCAACCTTTCACTTTCAGCTTCTTCGAATCTCTTCTGGTTAGATGTGTCTCTTGTAGGCAACAGATAGTTGGGTGCTGTTTGATAATCCATTCTGTTAATCTATGCCTTTTGATTGGTGAGTTCAGGCCATTTGTGTTAAGAGTTAAAATTGAGAGGTTGTGATTTTGCCCTGCCATACTTGTTTTTGTGGGTGTTGATATCTGTGTAATTGCCCTTCCTTGTGTGGACTTTAGTGGGGAGATCTTCCTGTTTGCCATCTTTGCTTATGATTCACCTCCTTTTTTTCTGGATTTAGTGCATTTCTAAGGAGATTTTGTAGAGCTGGTTTTGTGCTGGCATATTCTTCTAATTTCTCTTTGCTGTGGAAGTATTTGATTTCGTTCTCAAATACGAATGAGATCTTTGCTGGGTACAATATTCTTGGTTGACAGTTGTTCTGATTTAGGATTTGGAAGATCTTTGTCCATTCTCTTCTTGCTTGTAAAGTCTCTTCAGAGAAATCAGCAGTGATTCTGATTGGTTTTCCCCGGTATGTGATCTTTTCTCTGCTTCGTACTTGTCTCAGGATTCTTTCTTTGTCTTCGTTGGAGTGGAACTTGAGCACCATATGTCTGGGTGAAGATCTCTTTGCGTCATATCTGCTGGGAGTCCTCTGACCATCCTGGATTTGGGCAGGGTTCATGTTCCAAGTGTTTTGAAAGTTTTCCTGTATAATTTCGTCAAGTACCATTTGCATTCCTGACTCTCTTTCTGCTCCTTCAGGAAGGCCAATAATCCTAATATTCGATTTCCTGAGGTTGTCTTTCATTTCCTGTATGGTCTTATTGGCTTTGTTCAGACTTGTCTCTAGCTTTTTAATGAGCTGGGTATGTTCATTTTGCGTGTCTTCCATTTCAGAGATCCTGTCTTCTGCTGTATTTATTCTGTTGGTTAGGCTCTCAATTTTGTGCTTTAAGTCAAGGATTTTACTTTTCATTTGTTGTATTTCTGTGACTATGTGGTTCTTGAATTCCTTAAAGTCCTCCCAATTCTTCTCATTGTCTCTGACAGATTTTAACATTATTTTTTTGAATTCCTTGTCTGGTAGATCTTCCATGTCTTCATCTCGCATCTCCGAAATAAACATTCGCCTTTGATCCTTTGTTGGTGGGGTGCTGGCTGTCTCATCTGGATCATTACCTTTTCTGGTATTTCTTCCCATTGTGTTAGTGTTTCTTTTTGAGAGACCCAGGCACCAGCGTGCTGAGGGGTCTCCAAGCGCTATCCTGCAGAGATCAGAGCCTGCAGGCGTGGAGTAGCAGGGTGCGGGAATTTTCAAGGCACTTTTGGTGTGTCTCTAGTACACTAGACTTAAGGGCGCCACTTCCAGAGCCCAGCGGTTTCAAAGTGCACTCTCAGCTCGTCCTCTACACATATGCGACCACAGGGCATGGGGGAATGAAGGCACCCTCTGTGTGCGCCCCCTGTGTGTGGGATCACAGGGCACGGAGGATTCTAGGTGCTTTCTTGTTGTGTCCACAGTGCCAGGGACGGCAGGGGGTGGAGGTTTCAGGTGCTCTCTGGGAACACCTCCTGTACGCGGGTCTGCAATGCCCTCCTGGTATGTCTCCCAAGCACGGGACTGTAGGGCATGGGGTGTTCCAGGTGCTCTCTGGAAGAGCCTCTTGCGCAGGTCCGCCCACCCCAGCAGCGTTGACCGCCCACCCCAGCGCTCACAGGGGACTGCCTACCCCAACACTCGCACGGGACCGCCCACCCCAGTGCTCAAAAGGGACCACCCAGCCCAGAGGCGTGCGCGGGTTCCTGTGGGTCAGTACCACCCAGCTGTGTGCCAGTCCGCAAGGCACGGGGGAGCATTCAGTGCATCTTCTGCCCTTCTCCTCAGCACACAGAACCGCTGTGCGTCATCTCCAAGACACAGTTTTGGCAGTTTCAAGGCACTTGTCCTGTGTCCCCAGATGCTGGAATCTCTGGGAGGGGTTGGGGAGATGAGCAACAAGGATGTTCAGGCTCTTTGCGTGCCCCTGGAGGGTTAACTCTGGGAGCCTCGACCCACTGCCTCCCCTACCCAGCTCACTCAAACCTCAGGTTCCTGCATTTTGCCTCTGCTGCAGGCAAGGACCTACGCCGCGGGTGCGGCTCCTGGCGGGTGCAGTGGGTGCAGTGGGTGTGGTGGGTGCTGCGGCCGCAGCGTCTGTGGTGGGTGCGGCAGCCATTGGTGGTTTCTGTGGCTCCTGTGTCTCCTGCGGCTGCGGCTGCGGCTCCTGGCGGCTCCTGGTGGCTTCACCCAAACGTGACTCAGCAGGTCTGGAGCAGAACGCCGTCTTCCCTGCCTTTTGTTTTATTTTGTTTTGTTTTTTCCTGGTTGCTCTTCCGAGTTGTGTGGATTTTTTTGGCTCCACACTGTCCAGGGAACTTCACACTCCTCTCCCTGCAGCTCTATGCTGCTCCACTTAGGCTTTTGTCGTGTTCTATCCCTCTCTGTGAGCTCCCTCACAACCATTTTCCTATGTCGGCCATCTTGCAAGTCCTCACAAATGGATATTTTAGTTATGAAAATTCCAATTACAGTATGGATGTCAGAGGAAACCCAATAAAGGTAAAGCGGTGTAATATAATATAATTTCAAATTTAATGCTTGATTTTTTTAAATTTAGAAACACTAAAAAAATAGACGTCTCCTGTTTATGGTGAAAGAATAGTGGGAAAAATCTATGCATTCCATCAAGCAGCCCAGTTTTAATTAAAAATGTCAGGATAATTTGTTTCTTTCTCAGAGCTCCCAGTCTTTTGCTTTTAGGCTGTCGTGTAGATTTGTCTCCTGTTTCCTGAATATAAATAACTTGCATTTTCACACTTATCTTCTCTTGTAGTGGTAAGTTAAGTTCACATCTAATGTGTGAATGTTTGTATATGTGTATGAATGCATGTACATACACATGTAATTGTTTGAAAAGAAAACTATTTTATCTTTTGTATGACTGAAACAAGAAAATTGCCAGGGTTCTTAAAGACAAACCCCCAATTGGATTATTTGTAATAATTTAAAAACTGGAAAGCTGTTGCACTGATCATTATGGTTTAATACAAAGTATACAGATTCAAACAGTGAAGGGAAGGGTACATGAGGGCAGAATGCAGGAGAAACAAACACGGCCTCCAGTCGTGCTCCTGCAGTGTATTTGCCAGCAAGCACGTATGACGACATGTGAAAAAAATATTGTCAAACAGGCTATCTATTTGAGACTAGGCTTTCTTGGGAGTCAATTACATAGGCATGGGGCTGCAGCGCTAACCTAAGCTACTCAATGCCCAGTATCCCTTTCCAATCCATTAAACTCATATAGTGTGGCCCAGGACTCTAGATACACAAAAATGCTCTTATCATGCAGGGTTTTCCAAAAGTGTTATTAAACATTTTAATTTTTTGATGTCACAATTTACTGTTTTTCCTCTTTTCTCTTTTATATAACTTAATGAATAATAATTTATCAATACTTCTAGTTAAACTTTTTCCACCCAGGGGATGAAGTTACTCTGTTTTCTTCAGAAGCTTTACAGTTCAACACTTATGCTTCAGTATATTGTCTATGAAAATTAAATTTTGCATGCCAAGTTATGTAGAGGTCAAGTTTCACTTTTGCTTTCATTTTAGTGGACTTTTCCCCACTTAGAGATTAACATTTACAACAAAGATTGTGTGGCAAGTAAAGTTTCCATGTGTTCTCAGTTGCAAAACATGTACTATGTCCCCCATAACAATATTCCATAATAGAAGAGTATATTCATTATATTCAACACAACTTGATAGATCATTATCATCAAGGACAATAGTTTGCATCAGTATTTGTTCTTGCTGTTGTATATCCTATTGGTTTTGACAAATGTATAATTACATTTAATCACCATTGTGGTTTTATATAGAATAGTTTCAGTTTTTTAAGTGTTCTCGACTTTGCCTATTCCTTAATCTCTCTCCCTTACTCTTAGTGCTTGTTGATCATTTTACTTTCCCTATTTTCACCTGTATCAGAATGTGTTGCAGTTGGAATCGTATGTCATGTTAACTTTGGCATCTTTCACTTAGTGACATGTACATAAGTTTACTTCATGTTTTTTTTATTTATATAAAAAGTCCAGGTTTAATATATTTTATTTATGAAATACATAGTTTTAAGAACATGACAGTACTTTCTATCATACCATCCCTATAAAAAATGTTTAGTTTTTGCTATGACATACTTTCAGTTTTGTTTGTAATCATAAACTGAATCCTAGAGAAACCACTGTTCTTCAAGAGTATAGGCAAGGGATATAAACAATAGTCATCATTTCATGACTTGCTTGCTTATTTATTTATTTATTTATATTTTTATTTGAAAGGCAGGTTTACAGAGAGGAGGAGAGGCAGAGAGGAAGATCTTCCATCTGCTGGTTCATTCCCCAAATGCCACAATGGCTGGAGCTCAGCTCATCCTAAGTCAGGAGCCAGGAACTTCTTCCAGGTTTCCCACATGGGTGCAGGGTCTCAAGGCCATGGACCATCCTCAAATGCTTTCCCAGGCCAGAGGCAGGGAGCTGGATGGAGCAGGACTTGAACCATTGCTCATATGGGAATCCAGCAGTTGCAGGGCGAGAATTTAGCCACTGGACTATCGTGCCTGGCACCATTTCATGACTCAATAGCTCGTTTCTTTTTAGTGCAGAATGAAAATCATTTTTTTTTCTGGATATACTATAGTTAATATATCCAATCAGCTACTGAGGGATATATCGATTATTTCCAACTTTTGGCAGTAATGAATAAAATTACTCTAGACATTTGTATGCATATTTTTGTGTAGATACATGTTTTTAAACTCATTTGGATAAAATAATAAGGAAGATAATTACAGAATTTTATGGTAAGACTGTTTAGTTTTATGAGAAACTGCAAAACTAACTTGCGAAGTATCTGTACCATTTTTCCATTCACATCAACTATGAATGAGAGATTTTCTTGCTTTTATTGTTGTCAGTAATTTGGATTTGGGCCAGCTTGGTATTGTGTACTGATATCCTATTGTTGTGAATCCATGGCAACGTGCTCTTTTTTTTAAAAAAAAAAAAATTGTTACCTAAGGAGAACACATTTCATGTATTTAATGTCTACATATTTATGAGCATAGTGATACTACTTAACCTACCTTCCCCCTGGTCCATGCTCCTACCCTCTATCCTCCTTCCTTTTTTGGTTTTATTTATTTATTTATTTTTGCAGGCCAAATTCAAGAGATTTGACTATTGAAATCTGCCATTTCGTTCATGTAATAGATTTTTGAGTCTCTTTATATATTCTTTAATGTTCCTCAACAATATTGTGTAGTCATCATATAGAAATCTTACAACATTTTATGGAGTTTATTTCTAAATATTATATTGATGATATTATAACGATTTCTTTAAAATATTAGTTTTTTATGTGAAAGGCAGATTTTACAGAGAGAGAAGGAGAAGCTGAAGTCTTTTATCCACCGGTACACTCCCCAAATGATATTAATTGTCAGAGCTGAGATGATCTGGAACTGGGAGTCAGGAGCTTCCAGGTCTCCCACATGGGTGTAATGTTTTAAGAATGTGAGCCATCTTGTGCTGTTCCCCAGGCCATAAGCAGAGAGCTTTATCAGAAGTGTAGCTTCTTTCTTAAATTTGCCTTTCCAATAGAAATAAATGTTTCCTAAAAGAAAGAAGTGGAGCAGTGAGAACATGAACCAGCACTCGTATGGGTTGCTGACACTGCAGGTAGAGAATTAGCTTGCAAATCCACTGGCCCCTGTAATTTTTAGAAATTCATTTTCAGTGTATTTGTTCCTGGAAAAAATACAATTGACTTTGGCTTATTGATCTTATATGTACCTTGGTAAATGAATAATACTTCAACAATCTAAACATTTTATGTATGTGTATCATATTTTTATGTCATTTGTGAAAATTATTGCTGCGTTTCTTCCTTTCCATTCTGCATGCCTTTATTTCCTCTTTTTTCTCCATTATTCTCTTTAGGACCTCAAGGACAATAATACATACAAGTTGTAAGAGTGAAATTCATGTTTGATTTGAAATGTAGGGAACGACTGTTCTTCATTTCACCAGTATTCATGATCGTTTTGTTAATATAGAGAAATTCTTTCATAACATCATCAACACTAATGACACTGGCAGAGACTTGTAAGAAATTCCTAGATAGTATAATGATGGCAATTAGAGTCATTATAAAATTCCAAGGGCAGGATTTCACAATTTTTCTAGCATGTTAAAGTATCCAGGCATATACATAGGAAATATGACCTGAAGTGTGTATTTTTCATGTTCTTGTTGTTTTATGTATATGTAGAAGATATTTATCAAATAATTTGCTAGAAATTTTTATTGAAAATGGACCTTATGTGTTTTCAAATGTTTTCTCTGTAGCTAGTAAAATGATTAATTTTAAGCTTGATCATGTTAATGCATAAATTCCATTATAAAATCAATGTTGAAAAGCCTTATATTCCTGATTGAGCTGCCTATGATCCTTTTTGTATAGCTTAGGACTCATTTTTTAATCTTTTGATTAGATTTTACACCTACATTCTTGAATGATATTGGAATGTGATTTTTCTTTCTTGTGATATTTTTGTCAGGTTTTGGCGTCAAAATTATGCTCACTTCATTAAACTATTGAGTTAGTGTTCTTTTTATTCCCTGTAAAAATTTAATATCGATTAAAGCATATTCATGAATCCTCAAAAGTTTAATAAAATACCCTAGGAAAGGCCTTTGAAACTGGAGTTTCTTTGTGGGAAGATAATTGTAGATTAAATTTCTTTAAATGTTGTAAGATTATTTTGATTTTCTGCTTCTCCTGTTTTGATCAATTGCATTTACAAATACTTTGTCATTGATAACTAAATTAGCAATTTTCTTTAGTATACTCTGTTATCTTTTTATTTCTTCTCAAAATTTATCATTTTAAAAGGAAAGAGAATTTCGTCCATCCATGGTTTACTCCCCGAAGAGCCACAATGGTTAGGGATGAGCCATGCTAAAATCAGATGTCTGAAACAATGTGTATTAATAGCATCTGGTTCTCCTAAGTGAATGTCAGGGGTCTACGTACTTGGACCCTCTTCTTTTGTTTTCTCAGGCACATTATAAACGTGCTGGATTGAAAGTGAAACAGTTGGAACTGAAACCAGTGTCTCAATACAAAATGTTGGTTTTGCAAGCCTTAACCTACTGTGCCATAGCTCTAGCCCCCCCCATTTTTGCTTTTTTTGCAGGGCTCTATTCTTCAGAGGAAATGTCTAAATCACATGTTAGTGATCTTTTTTAAATATTCCATATTGGAGAATATTAGGCTTCTCAAGCATATGTTCTGTTTTTTCTCATTTTATCAATGTATCTTTAGTCTGTAACAGTTTATATAATTAATAGATATACGTCTAAGAATATAATGGTGTTCCTTCCATCCTTTTGTCCTCCCTCCCTTTCTTGTCTCTTTCTTCCTTCCCCCCCATTTTTAGTTTTTGAGTTAGCGAATTATTAGTTTATATTACAGTCAAGAGCTTACTGCTCTACCAGATAGAAAGTGTAACAAAGAAAATGTGAACAGACTCTAGTTTAGCAGAAACATAGGCAAGGCAGGTAATGGAAGTCAATGCAGTAGTTTTTGTCTCAGTCACTCATCCCTTCTGTCATAGGACAAAGGCAGCAATAAGTGTGCAAATGTTTTCTCCCATTATATTGGCTGTCTCTTCATTGTGGTGCTTCCTTTCTTATACAGAAGCTTCCTGCTTTGATATTATTATTATTATTATTATTATTATTATTATTGTATTGGTTGTGTATTTGGTATTTAATCCCAAAACTCATTGCCAGTACAAATGTCTTAGAGTGTTTCCTCTATGTTTTTATCAGGTAGTTTTATAGTTTCAAGCCTTACACTTGTATATTTGTCCCATTTTGAGTTAATTTTTGTATAGGGTAAGAGATAAGGGTAAGTTTCCCGTATTTTACCTGTGGATATCTACTTTTCCCTAAATCTTTTAATGAAGAGATTCTTCTTTATTCAGAGTATGTTTTTGGTATCTTTGTCAAAGATTAATGGACTACAGAATTGTTTGATTTGTTTTTTGGGCTTGTGCTGTTCAGTTGTATCATTATTGGCAGTACCAAACTATTCCATCATTCTCTGTGGTACTTCTAGTTTTGTTCTTTTGATCAAGACTGCTTTTGCTTTAGTTATCTAGGATCATTCAATCTTCCATATAAGTTTTACAAGTTTTTAAACTGTTCATCTAGCAAAGGATTAATATGCAGAATTTATACAGAACTGAAAATAATTCAAACAGCAAAAAGTAATCCAGTTAAGAAATGGGTAAGGAATCTGAATATACATTTTTCCAAAGAATAAACATAAATGGCCAACAAGTATAAGAATATAATCCACAATAACATTATCTGACAATAAAATGCAAATCAAAACCGTAGTGGGATATCATCTGCAGGTATAATTACTGTTATCAAAATGTTAAAAAATAAGAAATGTTGGTGAAGGTGTGGGAAGAAGGAATCTTCATAGATTGTTGGTTGGAATACAGATTAATATAATAATTATAGAAAGCAGTGTGAAAGTTCTTTCAAAAATAAAATATATGTCTGTAATCAATCTATCTTACCTCTGGAGAAATGAGATATATCTGAAGGAAATGAAATCAGCATATCAAAGAGATAACTGCATTCTCATGATCAATGCAATATTATTCACAGAAGCCAAAATAAATGTCCATCAATGGATGGATGAATAGAGATAATGTGGTATATATACACAATGAAATTTTTTGCTGCTGCAGAATGATTTATGAAGCAAAACATATCTGGAGGACATTATGTTAAGTGAAATGAGCCAGATCCAGAAAAGCAAATACTGCATGTTATTTCTCATCTGTGGAAAATACATATATTGATGTATAGCATTTTTTGAAAAAAAATACATTGATGTATAGCATTTTTTTGGAATGTGTGTGGATATATTTCCCATCTTTTTACTTTTAGCTTTCTAAGTTTTTGTGTTTAGAATGTGTCTCTTTTAAAAAATTAATATATTTGCATTTCATTCAGTTTGACCGTTAGTGTATAGCATTTATTTACATCTACTATGATGAGTAATATGTTTAAGTCAAGTGTATAGCGAAGTCTTCATATGTATTTCATCTACTTTTTTTATCCTCCTTTTTGTCTTTTGAATAGTTTTCAGTTATAACCATTTGGTATATTAGCAATGGTAACTATATAGTTTTGAAAATTGCTTTGGTGGATACTCTAGATACTATAATATGAATGCTGGGCTTAGGCTTATTTTCAAACATGTAACTCAATTTTCATCATTTCTGTTAAAATACTGTTTTCTGTGTATATTTTTGAAAATATGCTTATTCTATTTAAATTATGAGAGAGAGAGAGAGACAGACAGACAGACAGACACTAGATAGGAGGTAGAGTAGCTACGACTGAAATCACAACTCTGATATGTTATGTTGATGTCTCCAGTGGTGGTTTAATACACTGTGCACCCATAATTATATATATTAAATTGCTAAATATTCTGAGCCCCTCAAGAGAGTGTAAGTTAAGTATTGGTGTTACTCAGAGTCAGTGTTTACCTAGATTTGCGCATTTATTTATGCTCTCCAGGGTTTCTTTCTTACTGCATTTCTTTGTTTACATTTGGGACTACTTTCCTTTTTCCCAAAGAATATCATTTTACTATTTTTCTCAAAGGAATATGGGTAGTGTCACATTTTCTTAGTATTTATTTTTATATGAAAAAAATTTTTTCCCTCACATTCTTTCCTTAAGGATCTTTTCTGCCTCTTAGAATTTTCTGGGTTTGCCATTATTCCTTTTTTGTAACATTTTAAGGTTTTTCTGCATGTTCTCTTGGGTTCTGTTATTTCCTTAGAAATAAGTGGCCAGCATAAGTATTAATGTTTGAATTTAATGTATACTTTATTCTTTCAGGTTTTTGATAAAATTTATCACCTTGCTTTTTCCTTATTAATGTGACTTATATCTGGAGGTTTGGCAGAGGATGTGACAGGCAGGGGTGGCTATGGTCTTTGGTTCATACTGATTGACACATTCTCTTTATCCATGCCTGTACAGTTGCTTAGAGGCAAGTTTCACTGCATGTTCCATGTATTTATGCTAAATCTTCGAGCCCCACCCCCATGCCCACAATTTAGCCTTTTTGAATATCCTATGCTCCTATTTTTTTCCCCTGTGATGTCCTGATGCCATTCTAGGATGTTATGAGAGACAGGGTATCTACACACATTTCTCAGATTCTGAGTCTTTTAGAATCTTTTCTTCTTTCTCAGAGATAAAAATGAAAATGTAATGCCAACTATTATGAAAGTACCTGAAAACTGCCATAACTGGAAAATCTGTTTCTTCCATGGAGTGAGAGTGAGTTGTTAGAACCTGTTAACTTTGAGGAACATTGAGACAACATTATGGTTTTCTATTCAACAGCGGATTTACTGATGACCTATTTATATGAGGCCTTAAGCAATGACTATGACCTGGTCTGAACCCTCTGCAAGATTCTGCTAAAGCAGAGGATTGAAACTATAGGCAGAGAGGGGTCTTTGCTAACAACCGACCTTAGCTTTTGAGGGGAACACCTAAAATCTTAGCTCTCTAATTGCCTTTTTTAGTCTCATTTGTAGTTATGAGTCAGTCAGTTCGAGGGGGTGGTTGGCCTTAACTATGGAAATGGATGTGTGTATCTATTTTTAAACTAGATGCTCATGGGCTATGGCCTCAAAGGATAGAACTGTGGCTCAGGTATTTTTCTGAAATCTGACTTTACAAGACTTCCTGCTGCAGATAAGGACACTGACTTCTCTTATCTGCTTGTCCCTAGGTGCCTCTCTCTGGTGAGATACTGTCTTCTCCTGCAGAGCTGGATTGTCTTGATCCCTGAACTATACACTGCAGACACTCAAGATATGTGCCCAGAGAGGAGAAAGGGTAATTTCTGTTTTTGGGGAGAAGAATTGTGTAGGTGCTGGTTGTTTGAAAAAACTGGTGCATGTGTGTGTGTTGGGGAGGTGGCAGGGCGGGGGCAAAGTGGTATTTAGTCCAAAGTGGCTGTCACACAGCAATGAAAGAGCCTTTTAGTACTTTCTCTCTCTCTCTCTCTCTTTTTCTCTGAAGAACCTAACACTGACATCCTTTATACTGTGGCAGCTATTTTAGGGGAAAAAAGTGTTTTAAAGTGTTACCTGTTTTACTTGTATATCATGTTTTCATTGAAGTCTCTAAAACACTAATAACAGATTTTTTAATTAATTCAGTGATACTATATATTGTAAAGCAGAAGGTTTGTATTCTTGGCCCCTAGTGTTTTCATTTTCCAACCATCTGAGTAAACAAACTGTAACTTTGATAAGTATCTGAATGTTCTTATTCTTAAGTATATATTTATCTTTTAAAACTTGGTTCTGAGAGAGCAATCCATGATGCATGAATGGGGAAAAGATGTGCTGATTTTGACCAGAGGAAAATTAAAGAAAAGTAGAGTAACTGCATTCTCAGGGGAGAGTTGAAGAGAAGTTTGTATTAGAAATTCCAAAGAATGGAAATACTGACATAGAGTCTGATCTGGAGTTCTAACATGGGGACAATGGAGACAGGTTAGAATTGCTCAGCTAACCCTGTGAAGAGAACACGTGGCTTTCTTCCCATTGTACCACAGGCACCTGGTAGGGAGGAACCACCATATTGATATGGTGAACAAAGTTGTAGTCAAGAGATTTTATCAGAGGGATAAATCCATGGTCCCCACTTACTTTGAGTCTGGTCTGCAGAGTTGGCAGGGGTGGAGTGTCATTTTAGGCCCTCTCCCTCTCTGTCAGGAAGGACTTGACTCTCTCTGTTGAAGTGATTGTCGGGTTGGGGATGGATCAACTGCTTCCTGTGACTATAGGAGGCCTGTGCAGTAGGATTGTGGGGATTCTGTAACAATATCATAGAACATAGGGTGTGGTTACGTTTCTGGACAATCACTGTGTATGGCTTCTGAGACTTAGAGTTTCCAGAGTCATTGCAGAAGGTTCTGTCTCACATTGAGTACTACAAAGATTCTTTATGTGGTCTATGCACCTGTGCAAAGGGTGTAAGGGGGAAGGGCATATTGCCACTGTGGGCTTATCTCAGACATTGATCATCTTGACAAAGAGGAGGTGAGCCTGTGATCATGCCAGCTTATATGATTATACACTCCCCCTTGCAGACAAAACAGATTTGTTATGCCTGACTTGGGTGTTACCCTGAAGTCCTGCCCCAGTCTTTGGGCATTGACTGCAACTCCCTCACCTATCCAGCACATTCCTCTGGTTATCCACTGAAGGAACAGATACTCCACTAAGCCAGAGAGGCATATCTCACAGATAAAAACTATCAGAGGAGAAAACCAACAAGAGTTTCCACAAATGCCTACAAATAAACAAGGAAGATAATATGATTTCTCCAAAGGAACACAGCAACATTTCATTATTAGAATGTGAGAACTAGGAGATTGATAAAATGCCTGAGAATGAAGCAAAAAAAAAAAAAAAAAAAGATCTGGGCCCAGCGGCATGGCCTAGCAGCTAAAGTCCTCGCCTTGAATGTGCCAGGATCCCATATTGGCGCCGGTTCTAATCCCAGCAGCTCCACTTTCCATTCAGCTCCCTGCTTGTGGCCTGGGAAAGCTGTCGAGGATGGCCCAAAGCCTTGGGACGGTGCACCCATGTGGGAGACCTGGAAGAGGTTCCAGGTTCCAGGTTCCCAGCTTCGGATCAGCACAGCACCGACTGTTGCACTCACTTGGGGAGTGAATCATCGGATGGAAGATCTTCCTCTCTGTCTCTCCTCCTCTCTATACATCTGACTTTGTAATAAAAATAAATAAATCTTTTAAAAAATCATGTTTACTAAAATCTATGGAGAAGCAAATACATGAAATAAAAACATACACAGTATGGGTGAAAACTACTGTTGGGAGATAGAAATTTTGAGGAGAAATCAAACTGAAATACTAGAAATGAAGAATTCAGTGTGTCAAATGAAAAAAAATATTGGAAACCTTAACAATAGGCTTGATGAAGCAGAAGAAAGAAATCCAATCCATGAAACCATCTTTGGGAAATAGATAAAAAATAAAGGGAGGAAGCACAAATTAGAAAAATTAGTTAATTGAAATTAACTGAAATTAATTTTTGAGATTTATGGAATATTATCAAACAACACAACGTATGTTTTATATGATTCTAAATCTGTTGAAAGATAGGATGGATTAGAAGGCATATTTAGTGAAATGATCACAGAATATTTCCCTAATTTGATAGAAGATAGGGACTTACCACTATAGGAAATACATAGAAGTCCTAATGCAATTGACCAGAAAATGTCTTCACCACAACACATTATAGTCAGACTTTCACCAGTGAAATATGAATAAAAGATTGTAAAATGTGCATGTACATGAGAGAAACACTCTATTGTCTTTAGAGCATCTCTAATTAGACTGACACCTGAATTCCCATTAGAGACCTTACAAGCTAGGAGAGAATGGATACAATTCAAGTATTAAAGAAAAAAGCCAGAAATTTAGATTACTGTACCCAGAATTTAGATTACTGTACCCAGAAAAGGATCTCAATTATAAATGAACATGAAATAAAGAAGGTGCAAGACCAGCAAACTGAAAGAAGTTTTCACAAAAGTTCACAAAGTTAGTTAATATACATCTCTATAATGAGTTAATCTCTTTGACAAAGAAGCTAAATTCAATCACTGAAGAAAAGGACATTCTGTGCAACAAATGGCGTGGGAAAATTGAAATAAGATATCTTATACCTTCTATAAAAAGCAACTCAAAATGAACCAAGGATGTGAATCTATGCCCAGAACTATAAAATTACTAGAGGAAAATATCAGGGAAATTTTGAAAGATATTGGTATAGACAAAGACTTCTTGGAAAAGACCCCCGAAACATAGGCAATAAAATTAAGCTTCTGCACTACAAAGTAAACACTTAACAAAGAGGTGATGGACAGAATGGGAGATAATATTTGCAAACTATGCAACTGTTAAAGCGTTAAAATCCAGCTTAAGCATATCAAAACAACAAAACAGGCAATCCAGTTAAGAAATGGGGCTAAGTACAAAACCAGAAATTTTCTGAAATGTTGATACTCAAATGACCAACAGATATGGAAAAATGCTAAGGATCACTAGCAATCAGGGAGATGAAAATAAAAAACACAGTACTGCTTTTTGTCATCTGGTTGGAATGTCTATCATGCGAAAATCAAGGAATAAATCCTGCAAAGAAAGTGGGGAAATCGGTAGCCAAATACAATGTTGGTGGGAATGCAAATTGGTACCGTCATTATGGAAGACAGTATGGAGAGTCTTCTAAAATCGGAAAATAGATCTACCACATGACCAAGCCAGTCCGCTCCTGGAATTTAATCCTATAGAGTGAAATCAGTGCATGAAAGAGTTATCTATACTCTCATTTTTATTGCAGCTCAATTAACAAAATCTAAGATAATGTAATCAGCCTGAATGTCCATCAGTTTAAGACTGGATAAAGAAAAGGTTTTAGATATATCCCCCATGGAATACTACTCAGCCATGAAACAGAATTAATCCCTTGTCTTACAACAAATTAAATGCAACTGGAAAATATCATACTTGATGAAATAACCCAATTCCCAAAAGACAAATACTGTACATTTCTCTGATACATGACATTTAATATAGAATACAAAAATTGTACTGGTATGAACCATGTCTTTTAATATTATTTTTAACTCTTACTTATAATACTTTATGACCACAGACTTCCTACTTCTTACTTGTTGAATATTCTGATTCTACTGAATTATGCCTGTGTTTTAACATAGATTGGAACCATGTCTTCGTAAAAACTTAAAAAAAGAAAAGGAGGGGGGATATTTGGAATTATGGTTATATTCTTAGAATTGTACCTATGAAACAAAAAGAAAAAAATATCATCTTAGAGGGATTCTTTGATGTGTAATTTTACTTTACATTTTATAAACTGTATTGATTTTTTCCATCTCCACATAACTAGGGATTTCTTTCTAAGAGTTATATCCTTTTGAACATATGAAAGTAAATATCAATAGAACTCCTTTAGAGAGCCCTTGAAATTGCCCTAATGAATTAGTGATATGAAGCTTACAGGCATTCCTTTTCATTTTTGGCAGGAGGGAATTAATCTTCAGGAAAAATCATGTTAAACCACATTGCCCTAGCAGAATGCTAATCTGTTTTCTGTCCCAGAATCTATTTACACGGGTGAGGAAAAGAATTGGAGTAACTAGGAATAGGTACAGGGAAAGAAAGCATAGTCATTAACCCACGCTTTTTTTTTTTTTGAGACCCTGTGTATTTTCTAGATCTTAACAGAAGCTGGTATTATGTAGAGATTGGAACATATTTTAGAAGAGTCTAAATAACATAATGGCTTAAAATGTCACTCTCTCAACACATATACATTTGGATACGCTATTAAGGCTACAAATAAGACATTTTACAGGAGATTTTCAGGTATTAGTCCTCCAGTGGAAAGGGTAGTTTGTTGAGCAATAGTGTTTTCCTGCAGGCAACCCCCCATTACTATCACCAAAATTGTGATTTTGCATCTCCCTTATCTTCCTCTTTAAAATCTGATCCTGGCTGATACACATACTGAGTTTGCAGCTGACGAAATTTCAGACACTGTACAGGATGGAGAAAGTCAGGGCATGAGGGAAAATAGAGGTGCCAAAGGGAAGAGCAGTGATGATAGAATAAGCCAACCTGCCATTCCATCCATTACTAGTATGGGCTGAATACATACTGTGAGAAGATGGAAAAGACAGCATAATTCCTAGTTCATACAGTAGTTGTATGCCTCTGATAATGGAATGAGACAAAGTTATAGGAATTACTAAAGTATGTTTGGGAACAGGATAATTTGAGTTTGGATATCTTTCTAACTTATTCTCAATTGGATATTCTTACATGAATCCGTTACTCAGTCTAGCCTTGAATTTATAAAATGTAAAAATGTATACCATATTTAACTGCTGTCCAGGGATTCCACAAAAACAAATAACAAATGTAAAAGTAAACACCAGAACTTTCTGTTGCTGTATAAAGCTGAACTTTTTCACTTGGGATAATTATTTAAGAATGTTCAATATTGCCTTTCACATTCTGGCAGGCAAAGATTGTACCAATGTAACAGTGATGGCTTAATATAGAGATAAATTAATTTCTTCCCAGTCACATAAGGTTCCCACACTCAGGAGGGTCTTGCATTTAGCTTCGTGTTCTACTCTCACCATCTTGAGATTATTAATTTTCAGGCAATGACTTCACATCATTGTTTCTACTTAGTACACCAAATTATGTAACTATTCTTGCTTTTACTCAGTTCTACATAATTTTGTGGTCTCATGAGAAGCAGAAGTTCCTTTATGACCGTAGTGTAGGAGCATATGGATGTTATCTGAGTCTTGCTGAGATTTTCCTAGAGGAAATTTGGTGACAGGAGTAAAGCAATTGTCTAGATGAAGGTTATAGAGCAGGTAGCCTGGCATAAAGATTCAATGTGAGTCACCACCAAATATTTGGCTGTCTTTTGTATTATCAAACACGGTGATGGAGCCTAAGCTGAAGCAAAGATCGTCTAAAACATTTCAGAATGTATCGCACTCTGACTTGAGTAGAAATATCAGTACAGTGGGAGACTAGCAAGTAGACAAGACTTTGGTGCAGGCATCCAAGGAATGAGGGAGTTGTGGAGCAATTACAGTTGTGAGACTCCATATTTGCTTTTGCCTCATGCTATCTGATGATTATGCTGAAAAAAGGAGAACTCAGTGAAGTCAGTTCCTAACGTGTTTACATTCTTATCAAGTCTAGATGCCTGTTTAAACCTGCTTGGTAGTGGGGCTCTTTCCTTGCAAGAGGAACTTTTGGCAGATCCTAAAGCTCTTAGATAGTTGAAAATTCCTGCCTTCTGACCTTACTGTAAGAATTGCATCATTTTCATGAGTAAAATGCCAAATCCTATGTAATAATCCACATTCTGATCATTTCTTGAAGTTAAACCTTTAACCCTCCCTGGGAATGATTTCTTCTAGATTTAGAGATGTGTAGTAGAAAGGAAGAGGGGGCCTTTTGACCTTGTTTTCTGCTTTTCATTGTATGCTTTCCTTCAAGTTTTCCTCCTATTTGATAGTTTGTTCATAGTGGGTAGAAGAATGAGAAGAACAAGAAAGCCTTACCTGAAAATTTTTGTTATAATCTGACTTTGATGTCCTGATTGGTAGGTATTTAAAGTTTTTTAAAAAAGATTTTATTACAAAGTCAGATATACAGAGAGAGAGACAGAGAGGAAGATCTTCCGTCCAATGATTCACTCCCCAAGTGAGCGCAACAGCTGGTGCTGTGCCGATCTGAAGCCAGGAGCCTGGAACCTCTTCCAGGTCTCCCACATGGGTGCAGGGTCCCAAGGCTTTGGGTCATCCTCAACTGCTTTCCCAGGCCACAAGCAGGGAGCTGGATGGGAAGTGGAGCTGCTGGGATTAGAACCGGCGCCAATATGGGATCCCGGGGCGTTCAAGGTGAGGACTTTAGCTGCTAGGCCATGCCACTGGGCCTGGTATTTAAATTTGACTGCAGAGGTTATTTAGTAATCTGCCATTAGCACATTGCTTAACAATGTTAAAATTTCTCTTTTTATGGCCATTAAGGAATTAACTTCCATGACTGTCAACTCCTGTTTCTGGTAGTATTCCTCTAGCCTTTCTCTGCTAAGCTTTCCTTTCTGCAAGTTGGGAAGTATATTGAAAAAGAGCATTGAAGCAGCTCACTTCTGGTCTGTGCTGGACTGAATAGTGGTCCCCCCCAAAATGTCTGAATCTCTGGGACTTGTGACTTTATGGGGACACTTAAAAGTTCATGGAAATTGACCCTGGCATTGTGATATAGCAAATTCATTTACCATGTGCAATTCCAGCATCCCATATGGATGCTAGTCCATGTCCCAGTTGTTCCACTTTGAACACAGCTCTCTATTAATATATCTGTGAAAGCCACAGAAGATGACCCGTGTGTCAGGCCTGGGTGAAACACTTCACTCCTGACTTCAACCAGGACCAGACTCAGTCCTAGTGATTGTATTCATCCGGGAATGAAATCAGTGGATGGAAGATATCTCTCTCTATCTCTATATCTATTTAATATATAAAAGTGTAGAAATGAAGTTCATGAAAATGGACTTCAAATCTAACTAGAAAGCTATTATTTGGGGTGAGAAAGGTTTTCAAATTCTGATATTTTGTTAAGTATTCAATAGGTGTATGGAAAATGTGCATTTGGAAGAAAACTGAATTAATTTATTTTTGCTCTAAAGTAAGCTTGTCTTTTAATTCCATTTGCCGTAAAGATTTTGAAATGCACCCTTATTATTCACATGATAAATGTGAGTTTAGAGGCACTATTAAGGATTTTCCCAAGGGAAAACCAGCCTGTATTATCTGGAAATACCTTATGCAGTCATGTGGCTCCATGTAAGAGGAAGGCAGAGATTAGAGATAAGAAATGGGAATATGACAGCAGAAGTACAAACTGGAGTGATGTAGCCACAAGCCAAGGCACACTGACGGTTTCTTTAAGAAGGAAAAGCTGAGAAACAGTCTCCCATCCAACCCTCAGAAGGAACCAGCCTTGCCAGCATCTTGTCTAACATTTGCTCCATAAAACTCATTTTGGGCTTCTGAGCTCTATAACTATGAGATAATAAATGTGTATTTTTGACAATTTAGTAATGGGGGAATAAGAAACTAATTCATGGTCCAAAGGAAAAAGCAAGTGTCATTTATCTTATGTGAATATAGGCTACTTTCAGTGTACCATCCCCTCTTTGAACTATGTTAGATTAGAGTAGCTAGCAAAATACTACTGTTATTCTTTATATGTCCACATTAGATACTAGGTCACTGTGATCCTCAAATTTTAGGAGACATGAAGTAAGCTCTCTGAATGTTTTTCTTCTGGTTCATCTTAGCTTCAGGTAAGGGGAATATATCACTACATTCTCATTTACACAGAATGATGAGTAATATTAGAAGAAATCAACAACTATTTATGAAATGAGATTATTTCTTTATAATTTCCATTCTTTAGACTTAAATCATCTGTGCCAGAGGTCAATATTATATTAATGGTATTGGACTCTCTGTAAACATCCTTGCTTAGAATTCTCCAAGAGGCTCACTTTGAAATATGGCATATATGCCAACTGTTTTTTTTTTAATGCTTAGTAATTTTATCCTCTGTTGATGAATTGGCTTAAATAGCGACAGTTTAGTATCTTTGTGCACTATTGAAATCTCATTAAGTTCAGGTGCCATAATGGTTGTAAACAGACTACAGAGACCATTTTGAAGATTAAATTTACCCAAAGGGACTGAGTGATTAGAGTTTAACTTGCTAAGTGGCACTGAAATGGACAAAACAATCTAGATAAAATTCTCTCTTCTACCAAATGGATGAGAGCATATGAGAAATATAAGGTTAGTCATACAGTAAATAAATAAGCTATGTATTTTTCAGACATCTGTGCAAAGCATAAATCATATTTTTTACTTGCAGAATGTCTGTATTTAAGTAATGACTGGCAAGGTTAGTAGAACTTCTTGTAGCTCAGAATGATCTTAGGATATACCTCAGTGATTGCCATAGAAAATGTCTATGTGAATTTAATGAAGTAATTTTATTAAATCCTAAAAATTGAGGATTCTTAAGGTAGTATCTGAATCTTGGTAGAGAAAATCAGATCCATTTGTCTCCAAAATTTCCATGGATGACAGTTATGAAGCATGGTACCACCAATAAATAGGTGCATAAAATTAAGAACTTTGGGGAAGACTTATTAGCGCAGTAGTGAGATCCTGATAGGGATCCTCATATTCAGTATTATAGTACCTGAGTTTGAGTTCCAGCCTTGTTTCTGGGTGTAGTTTCCTGAGGATGTGCAACTTGGGAGACATTGGTGATGACTGAAATAGTTGGATCTTGTGTCATGTATGTGGGTGAACCAGATGTATTTCGTGGCTCCTAGTTTTAGTCTGGCCCAACCACAGCTGTTGTGGGTATTTGAGGAGTAAACCAGCAACAGCAGCTCAATCAATCAATCCCCCCTCTGCCTTTTAAGTAAATGAAAACAAATAAATGAAAACAAATTATCTGTGAACTTTAGACAATCCCAGCTGGATGGCTCTAGATTTTATTTTTTGTGCCCTGATTTAAGTAGTGTTCCATTGCTAAATGTATGCTTGCTTTTGCTATATAATATCTCAAGTGAGAAAAAATTATAAAAATACACAAACATCTCTGAATTCCGAAAGCACAGTGCTAATTTTCATCGTCAGCTGAGAAATTAATAGAATGACATATTTAATGCATAGTACACTACATTTCACATTTTAGTCCTTCAAACAGAATATGAACTTTGTTAATACCCCTTATGCTCATGTAGTAAACAAATAAAGCTTATACTTAGGTCATACGTGATTTAATAAAGCAAATAGTTTGTTTTTTATTGCTGGCCTAATGGCTTTTGTGAAATAAATGACCTCATTATATTTTTAAGAAACGTGTGATTTCATCTAGGTAATGTAAAGGGAGGTTTGGGAAGCATAGGTTATAATTTCACTTTTAACATGTATTACCATTTTATCTTGGAAAATTCACAACCTGTAGAGGCATACTTTCTTCATCAATTAATTGTAGATAGCATTCCCTGCCATGTCTATCTCACATGCCATGGCTATACACATTAAAAACAAAAACAAAAACTATGTGTAATGTAAAAGGCATACAGATGAGGAAAATGATTGTGTCGGCTTTAGAATGACTCATGCAACTATCTTTGTTGAGTTCTTCCCTAACACTTTTTCTCTAAGGAATTACTGTCACTGTCCCAAGGGCAGTCTGTTTTCAGCAGGGAATCTTGAGCGAGGGCTGCTATTTTTGTTTCCCAAGACATTTCTGTTTATGTCTAATGGATTCTTATTTCCAGGAAGGATGATGAGAATCTGTGTCTGACACCTGAAATTTCTTGAGAATTTAATCTCTGTTTTTTTATGTTGGAACTACTCAATTTGCTGACCTATATCTTTATCTACCTTATTGTATGTTCTTTTCCTATATTCACAGCTTAAAATTTTATTTTAAGGCTTTATTTATTATTTATTTGAAAATCACAGTGAAATCGCTTCTCGGCCTTTTGGCTAAGATCAAGTGAAAAGCACAGTGATGGGGGGATAGGCTGGTTGATTGATTTTCTATCTGTTGGTTCACTCCCCAAATAGCAGCAATGGCTAGGGCTAAGCTAGGCTGAAGCTAGGAACCCAGAACTCCTTTCAGCTCTCCAAAGTGGATGGCAGAACTCAAGTATTTGAGACATAATCTGAAGCCATTTTAGTTGCATTATCAAAGGTTTGAATAGGAAGGGGAATAGCCAGAACTTGAATCAACACCCATTTGGGATCCTGGCAGTGTAAGTGATAGCCTAACTACTGTGCCCTAACATCAGCCAATTATTATTTTTTTAATATTTGTTTAGTTTGAAAGGCACATGGGGAGAGGTAGAGAGATTATATTTAATTCTTGCTGAAGTATTAATTGCTGGCAAGCTTTGAAGAGTAGGTTACAGCAGCTTAGGAGATAGAAAATACATTGATATAGTAAAAAGAAGTTATATCAGAATAGACTGGATTATTATACAGAAAAAACAATTTGAAATGTCAGTCATTTCAGACATAAAGTTTGTTTTCCTTGTTTAAGCTATGTTTGCCTCGCAGGCCTTCTGTCAACTCTACTCTGCATCAGCATTACCCTCATTCTTTGAGTCAGGCTTGTGGAGAAGCAACTATTAGGAACATGGCCAGTGTTTGTGGCAGGGGAAAAGAAAGCTCTGAAAATTCTTAGACAGTGACAACCCTCTGGTTTGGAATAAGCTACAGCACTTCCACTCTCAGCTCATAGGCTAGAACTGGTTATACAGGACCACCCCAAACAGGAAAGTAACCAGGGAATGCGATCCTACTATGTGCTTTAAAGTACAGGATATATAAGATACTAGTAGAGTACAGTATGCAACTCTACTTCCAAATAAAAGATGGACTTCCAGTAAAACTTTTAAATATACCTTGACAATAGGATGCTGGACTCTCTGCCATTGTCCATACCCAAATGTCAGATACACTTAATTAGCAAAATGATGGACTTAGAACTGCTTATGAATGACAATATTTTTGTAATAATATGGAGGAAATTAGTGGAGGGCAGAGGATTTGGGGAGGGACCAGGGAAATTCCAGAGCGTATAGAACTGTATCATAAATAAATAAATAATCTTTCAAATAAAAAAAAAAACATAAGAAGGGGAAATAGACATTTTAGCAGCATTAATCACTGAAATGCATGTTCTATTAAAAGATTTAAACATTTTTGAAGCATTTAATCTAACAGGAGTTTGAAATATTTTGTCAGTTTTGCTGTGGACAGTCTAGATAGTTGTTCAGTTTCTTCTGAGATGTGGCTCACAGAGTTAAATTCCCTGAGAAGCTCAGTTATATGTATTCTCCCTGAAGTTGTCCTCTAGTTTCAGTAATGACACTTTTTTTCTGTTGATGAGATATGGTAATTTTTAACCATTCATGTGCAATTGAAAAAATAAGAGACCAACACAAGCTCCCTTCTTTGAGGAAGGAGGTCCACCCAGACGACTCATTGTCCCAATCTTTTATTGAACTGCTCCAGGAGTCAAATTGCAGGATTTGATGTGGCACAAACCTTGATAACTACATCCCATATTGATGTTAATCTAGCCAGTGTTTGATGATCCGGAAGCAACAGTGTGACACACCTACAGATTCATTACATGACTATTTCAATGATATCTTAAAACACACAGTCCTGTGGCCTAGGACCACTGACCAACTGTGGACCCTAGCCCACAGACCTCAACTTTGGTATTGGATTTTGCCCACTCACAGACCATTGCCTGCGGAGCTTGACCTCTGTCTCCAGCACCAGCAGTCTGTATACTCAAGATTCCAGTCTCTTCTGCTCTTCATTACCAAATCACACTGTTATTTTTTTTAAACTGCCTATGGCATCTTTTAAAATCAATAGTACCTATATTAGCAATATTAAAAATAACAAGTATTCTAGGTTGTTCATGTGACTTCTTTCATTGATGCTTCATGTTGACTATTATTTGCTCATTTTTATCTTTTCATATAGCTTACTCAAGCCTATTGCCAAGTATCGCCTGCATGCTGGACTTTGCACTAGGTGCTGGAGATAAAAAAGTAGAATTAAATATAATCTTTCACCCAAAGAAATCACAGTATTTATTTTGTTACCCTTCATAATCTTTCATATACATGAAAATTCCATACCTTCAATACTATTTTACATTTTAAAATAAATTAAGATGGCTAAAAGCACATCAAAGAAATTATTAGGTTAAATTTTCTTGAAACCATACCTTCATTCCTCTTTCCCCAGAATATTTTATGTTTCATGAGAGGCATCCAATCTGCTCTCCATCTCTGCATCATATTTTCACCATCCTGGTTGAGAAGTGTTAGGAGCCAGAGACTTATGGGCCTTAGACTTGGCCTACCTGACAGCCTGTTGCATTGCAAAAGCCTGCAAGCAGGGCTACAGCAAGCAGGATATTAGGCCAAAACATCCTCTGCAGAGCAAGCAGAATAGAACCTCCACCCTTGTTCCTGTTCAAATAATTAGTTCCTCCCCTGTTTCAATATAGCTGATTAGTTCCTTCCCTGCTTCAGTGAAGATAATTACTCCCAGGAAGCCCCTCCCTTTTTCCCCCTCCCCTACAGAAGAAGGTATATATATATGAGGAGTAAAAATAAAGAGAGAGGCACTATTTTCCACCAAGTACGAGTGTCCGTGTGTTTCTTGGGCCAGCAGCCCGGGGCTACCAGCCCGGCATTCCCAGTCCACCCTCAGGGTTTGAGTGTCCTGCAGGTCGGGACGGAGAAGCACTATCATGACATCATTGTTACTTATATTCATTCTTAGAATGGGGAGTAAGATGCTCTTCAGGCTGTATGAGCTCACAATGCCCTTGCTTGAACAGATCTCAGAGAAGAAAATCATATTTGCAACCATAATTCTGTATTGATTTAAAGTTGAATAATTTCCGTTGTACCCTTTCAGAAGCCCAATAAAGTATTTTTGTCCCTGCTCTTGTCGGGCAATATACCAGCTGCTATACAGTGTTTCAAAGAAATAGAAAATAGTCTCTGATTCCAAGTAGCCTTGGTGTATATAGAGTAATCAGTAGAGAGACAGGTCATCTAAGATAATACTTGGGCCATTTAGGACTGAAGTTAGAATTTGAAGGATGAATTAGGTGGCTTAAATTCACATGCGAGAACCCTCTTAAGTTGTAACACATCACATTTTTGTTATTCTATTTGTTTGTTTTTAAATTTCCCTTATACTTCTTTTTGTTCCTTTAATGAAAGTCATCTGCTGTAAAACTCTTTTGAAGAACCTCATGTATTGACAAACAAGTACAATGTATTAATTTCAGCAGACACAAATGATCAAGTATTAAATACTGCCTTAAATTATCACTAGGGATTCTACCGTTTGTAACATACAGAACAAGACTTTTGGGGAAAAATAATCTTAAATTCATTAATTGATTTCTTATAGACAGAGATACCTTGTTTAAAATTCCCACCCCTGATCCTGGCTACCAAATACATATCAAAATAATTTTTCTGTAAGACCAATGTTAATAATAGTAATATAATAATAATTGTAATGTAATAATAGTAATACAATAATAATAGTAATAAGTCAGAGCTATTTCTTTGGTAGTTACTCTTCTTAACTTGGGTTTTTTTAGATATTATCTTTTCGTCACCAAAATTCCTGTTTCATAAACAGCAAAAGGAAACAAAAAAAGAATGATAGGGACTGGAATTTCATGAGAACACTTAGGAACATCTACCTATCCCATTAACTCTCCTTTTGCATCTGGTCAATTTGGTACTTCTTTTTGCCTTGGCTCCATTTAGTTTCCCTTTAATGTGTCTTTGCCATAATTTTCCCTTTTCCCCTGCCTGCCTTACTTTGCTTCCATGTGGACTTCATTCTAAACTGTGCCAGGCTACTGGTTTGCCTAAGGACTGGCCATTGCTCTCTTTGCAGTAACTCTGATTTTTATCAAAAGATAGAAAACCTGTCACCTGCCCTTCTTCTGATCACCTCCAGATTTCATTTTGTGAGATTTCTTCAAGGGAATTCCGTGATGTAATAAATATAGGGCACTTAGTCCATTGCTTTGAAAGAAAAACTAGCAATATCTATAACTGTTTGCATCAAAGGTGTTTTGTAAATCTAATAATTGCCCCCAATGATCTGTCTTGTTAAGAAAGAAATCACACTTCAGAGTTCCTCAAAGCAAGCTGTTCTTGTCAGCACAGGTTTTCTCTGCAAAGCAGTCGTTTAATTATTGCAACAGGAAATTTCAGGGGGTCATCTTTGGGAAATGCAAAAGGGCAACAACCTAATATTCTTCTCAAAGGGTAATGCCTTCTTGGGGGCATGGCCACTTTCCTTTTATACTTCAAACACAGTCAGCAGCTCTGTGCTCTATAGAATGAGACATATGTATAATTTAAAAATCATTTCCTGCATCTTAATATCAGACTGTACAGGAGAACAAAGTCCTGTTCTCTCATATTTTCACCATTTTGCCTTTTCAAAGGCAAATTGCCTTCAGGCTGGATGAGCTAACTCATTCCTTTTCTTATTGTCTTAGTCCCCTCTCTTAGTTCTTCTTGTGTATCAGGATTGAAAGGATTACGTTGTTGTTTAATTATGACAAATTATGTTTCTAATCCTTCAATGCAAGTCTTTTCAGCTAGATAGGTCATCACTTTGATTTTATCTCCTCATTATCCTTTGGGATTTTATGGTTTTTAGCATTGCCATATGTATTAAATGTGGGAAAAAATGTGGAACAATTCCAGGCCCATTTTCTACTTATGAGGTTTCTCCCCTTTGTTAGTTTTTCTTTTTTAATGGGTTTGGGGAAGTTGCATTTAGTAAGCATGTAAAATTTTAATTGGAATTACAAAATTCATTAGAATAGCCCTGTCAGTTAGTGATAGGAAGTGAAGTAACAGTGACATTGACCATACTGAGAAACTTCTAGAAATACCAGCTTGGAAGGTTTTTTGTTTGTTTTAATAGACTCTTGTATTTGATATCAGGATAAATCCCTTTAGATAGATTTCAGGGTCAATAGAAATAGTTTAATATATCAGAATTTTGCTCTAATCACTTCATTACTAACCCATTGTTAAAAATTCCAGTTAAAATCTACATCATTCGGGAAGTCTGCTTAATGATGTTAAACCAAATTTAATTTGTTAAAAATTCGTTATTTTTTCCTTTCTGAATTGATATAGTTACCTGTTACTTAAGTACATATTAGTTCATGGCTACTGTGTTTAAAATTGCTAATTTACTCTGACATGATGATTGTATGCTCATAAATAAATGTATTAATGCATCAAGGCCTTCTCTCCTCCCTTTAGGGCTGAATTTATACACTTTATTATTTCCCCTACAACACTTACCATCATCCTTGGTAAAGCCCCAATACAAGCTTTCTTGAATATATTAAATTACCTGTCAAATTATCATTGAACTAGGAAATATTGAATGAAGATAAACATCATTTTCTTTAAAAGACCATTTTAAACCTTGGTTTGTTATTCCCTTTTGTTATTACTTCGATACCTTTATGTTGCACTCTAGTGTAACTTTTTAAAGAGAGCTGGGACTTATTCTCTCTCTCTACTTCTTATACACTTAAATTTTTCGCCTAGCTTGTTTTATAATTGTTATTGTTCCTCATACTGTTATTCACCCTTTTTAATTCACCCTCTTGGCCAAACAGTAGTCATGAACTAGGAAAATAAGGTTATACTATCATGTAAATGGTATAATTCAGTAAAGCAATTTGTATAACTATACACCAAACAATATGACATCCGAACACTTTCTATACATTATCTATAGTATAAGCTTCCTTAAATAGGAGAAACCATGTGATATTTATCTTTTTTGCTTCAATTATTTCATTAAGCCTAGCGATCTTCAGTTCCATTCTATTGTAAATATCATAATTTCATTCTGTTTTATGGCTGAGGGATATTCCATAATGTATGTTAATCACATTTTTAATTCAGTCATAAATTAGTGACCATAAAGTTTGATTACACATATTTACTTTTGTGAATTGGGGTGTTATAAACATGGAAATATAGATGTTTCTTTCATAAGCTAATTTTATTTCCTTTGAATATAGTACCAGAAATGGGAGAGCTGTGTTATATGGCAAATCCATTTTAAGTTTTTTGAGGAATTTCCAAACTGTTTTCTATAATGGTTGAGGTAATTTGCATTCTCACCAACAGTGCATGCATCAGCATGTATTTTTAACTTTTTAATTAATAGCTATTTTAACTAGGGAGAGATGATGCTTCATTCTAGTTTTTATTTGCATTTTCTCAATAGCTGGTGATCCTGAGTATTTTTTTTTATCTGTCTGATGGCCACTTGTGATTCTTCCTTTCTTTAATAGTTTAATTAGTTTTTAACAGATTCAATGTCATTTGGAGATCAAATTCTAAGAACATAATAATATTCCCTTCCTTCTGCTCTCATGACCCCATTCTCCCTACTACCCTCCTTCTCTATACCTTTTTTTCCTTAGTTTTTGAGATAACATGTTTAAACTTATATTACTATAAAAAAAGGCTCAATATATCATTGAGTAAGTTCAAGTAAAAAGAAAAAAAAGATTCTAGGTAAGTGGGAATAAATACAATTGCTTTAAACATAACTGAAAGGAAAAATGCATTTTACCCATAGGCTGTACATTTTAAAGTAATCACATACCATTAAAATATAGTAGTATATTTAGCAGTTTATACTGTTGAAGCATAATTTTTACTGAATTTGGTGGATTTTGGAATAGTCCAAACTGGCTTAAAACTGTAACAAGGCATAATATGTCAACAGTTTAGGTGCAGAACAGTTTTAGGAGGGGTGTGCAGAGAAATCTTCAATACCCTAGTGAGGAGTAACTTATTTTTTTATGAGTGATTCTTTTATATTTTTATTAATTACATTACATTATGTGACACATTTTTATAGGCACTGGGATTCCCTCCTACCCCTCCCCAAACCCTCTCCCCATGGTGGATTGCTCCACCTTGTTGCATTACCATAGTTCAAATTCAGTTGAGATTCTTTCATTGGAGGTATGTACCAAGCATAAAGTCCAGCATCTTATTGTCCAGATAAGTTCAATGGTTTCTTGGTGAGACCATCTCTGGTCTGAAGGTAGAGCCGGCAGAGTATCATCCCAATCAATTAAAAGCCCCAACATAATGTTTACAACAATTTACAACATTATGGTATTAATTGACATGGTGTTGATTAACCAGTATGTTAATAGGAAAACGCAGGTTCTCAACCACATCCTGTGACTTCTTCATAGAAATTTCAATTTTGGTGTATATTCAGCCTGGTTCTATACACCTTAAAATGGCTATAGATGACTATTCAGCTGTCTCGTGTCCATTTTCATTTTAGTATTTAGCTGTTTATAGTGTTGAAGCATGATTTTGCTGAACTTAGTTGTTTTTTGGGGTGGTCTGAACTGGCTTATAGCTCTAATAAGACATATGTCAACAGTTTAGGTGCAGAACATTTTTAGGAGGGGTGTGCAGAGAAATCTTCAATCCCCTAGTGAGGATTAACTAATCTTTGTGTCCCACCTAGTGAAGTATAAGTAAATCCACACAGGCCATTTTTGTCTGATTCTAAGCTTTCCTTGTTGTTGTCTGTCTATCTATTCTAGGTTTTTTTGGTTTGTTTGTATGTTAGTTTGTTTTGAGGGGTTTCCGGAGCGATCCCGATAGTCATTGCGAGAGAGGATGGGGATCCATAGCCGGAATTAGGCAAGGACCAGAGAAGCTTCCCTCCCTGGTCCCGAAGGAAGTTTATTTTTCTTCTGTTTCTGTGGACCGCTCAGGGCTCCTGGTTGTCGTTCCGATGATGCTGGTTCCTGCATGGCAGAGTTTGGACTTCTTCCATCCCCTGTGGAAGCTCCATCTGGGGGTGGATGACCTCAGAGTTCTCGGCCTCCAAAGGCAAGGAGTAACTTACTTTTGTGTCCTACCTAGTAAGGTATATGTGAGTCCCCGCTGACCATTTCCTGTCTGGTTCTAAGCTTTCCTTATTGGTCTCTGTCTATTCTAAATGGTTTTTTTGGGAGGGGATCTGGAGCAACCCTGATGATCATTGCAGGAGAGGGTGGGGATCCAAAGTTGGAACTAAGTAAGGACCAGAGAAAGCTCCCCTCCCTAGTCCCCAAGGAAGTTTACTGTTCTGTTTCTGCAGACTGCTCAGGGCTCCTGGCTGTTGTTCTTATGCCCTTGGATCCTGCGAGGAAGGATTTGGACTTCTTCCATCCCATGTGGTAGATCCAAAAGGGAGTGGATGACCTCAGAGTTCTCGGCCTACGAGGGCACTCCAATTCCCCATGGTCTCTTTGGCAGTTGGGATGTAGTCCTTGGTGCCCATACTGATAGTCCTTGGTGAGGATCTCAGTCTTCAGGGTTGGAATACAAGCCTCCTCCTGTGCACCTGCTCCACTCTGGGGTCCCCCCTGCTCCGTGCATATGACCTCCTGCTAAGAGGTTGTCAGGATCGCTCTTGATTCCCCCTGTATGTTTTTATAGTTTTACTATTGTCTAATACTGATTTGAACCTGTTGTCTGTAAGTTACCTGTTATGTTCCTGATTGGTTAAACTTCACGTCTTCTTCACACGTTCTAAGGTGATGGAAGATTCTCTGCTCTCCCGCCTCATTACTGAGTAGCATAGGGTCTTAAAAGTGTGTTAGGGTTTACAATTCTTTGATGTAGATCATAAGCAGTCTGCTAAATACAAAAGTGAAAATAAACACGAGACAGCCGAATAGTACCCTATAGCCATTTTAAGGTGTTTAGCAGCTGGTTGTGTATAAACCAAAATAGAAATATCAATTAGGTAGTCACAGGATGTGGTTAAGAACTTGCATTTTCTAACACATTGGTCACTCGATACCATGTCAATTAACTCCACAGTGTTGTAAATTGTTGTTGATGTTATGTTATGGCTTTTAATTGGTCGGGATGATATTCTGTCTGCTCTGCTTTTAGACCAGAGATGGTCTCCCCAAGAAACTGTTGAATTTATCTGGACAATAAGATGCTGGACTCTAAGCTTGGTACATGCTTGCAATGAAAGAATCTTGACTGAATTTGAACTGTAATACTGCAACAAGGTGGAGGAATCCACCGTTTGGGGAGGGTACGGGGAGGGGTTGGGGGAACCTCAGAGCCTATGAAACTGTCATAAAATGAAATGTAATAAAAAAAAAGAGTATAGAGAACTTAGAGGTGATGAAGCATACAAATCTTATAGTCTCAACAGATAGCAAAATCCTTGCATTATTTAAAAAATGTTTGTTTCATCAGATGGCCAGATTAAAGTGTAAAGAATGTATTCTAAGAATATCTTCATTTATAATATTACATACAAAGATGTTCGACTTAGTATTATTAAAAAGTTTTTAAATCCACAAAAATTCCAGGTAATCTTAAAGTATGATAAAATTATGGAGTATCATATAACCATTAAGTTATTTTCAAAATGTAATAATTTGTGGTACTATTAGTGATGTTTAAAAAAATGCTAAAGTTACTAGAAAAGACAATCCCACCTATGAATAATGATTATTATATGATGTAAAGGGTAGAGATTAGATAGACAGAAGGAGTTTGCTAATTAGTAATATTGTATATTAGTAATATATCCTGTTCGTAGGCACAGTGGGACGACTTAAGTACACAATTTGATAATAAGTGGAAGAGAGGAGCTGATAACCTCAAAATATAACGAAAATATAAGAAAGTAAAAGTGCTAATTATGTGATATGATCGGTTCAGTCTATATACGTGTATTGAAATTTTGTACTACTTCCCATAGAAATATATTGCATGTCAATTTAAAAAAGCCACATAATTGAAGAGATCATATTTGATTTTTCTGAGAAAAAAAACTGTATCACTATAAAAATTCTACAGAATAAAAACTGAAATATATATATATATAGTATAGCATTCTTAATCATTGGCTTGACAAACATATGAAACAGACTTTTTAAAACCATATTTGAATCAATGCTGATAAACATAGACATTGGCATCCTTTTTGTTTGTTTTAATTTTAAGTCACATATGTAAGGGAGAATGTGTGGTATTTGTCTTTCTGGTTTTGGTTTATCTCACTCAACAGATAACCTCCTGTTGTGTCCATTTTGCTGTAAATGGCAGAATTGTATTCTTTCCAATAGTTGAATACTGTTCCATTGTGTGTATATACCATATTTTATTTTATTTTTTTTTAAATATATTTTTTTAAAGATTTATTATTATTGGAAAGCCGGATATACAGAGAGGAGGAGAGACAGAGAGGAAGATCTTCCATCTGATGATTCACTCCCCAAGTGAGCCACAACGGGCCGGTGCTGCGCCAATCCGAAGCTGGGAACCAGGAACCTCTTCCGGGTCTCCCACGCGGGTGCAGGGTCCCAAAGCTTTGGGCCGTCCTCAACTGCTTTCCCAGGCCACAAGCAGGGAGCTGGATGGGAAGTGGAGCTGCCGGGATTAGAACTGGCACCCATATGGGATCCCGGGGCTTTCAAGGCGAGGACTTTAGCCGCTAGGCCACGCCGCCGGGCCCACCATATTTTATTTTTAAAGATTTATTTATTTGCTCATTTGAAAGGCAGAATTGCAGAGAGAGAGAGAGAAAGAAAGAAAGAATGACACCTTCCATCTGCTGGTTCACTACCCAAATGGTTGCAATGGCTTCAGATGGTTCTGTCCAAAGCCAAAAGCTTTTTCTGGCCTAAGCACTTGGAATATCTTCTCTACATTCCCAGGCACATTATCAGAGAGCTGTATCAGAAGTGGGGCCACCAGGATTTGAACTGATTCTATATGGGAAACCAGAGCCACAGGTGGTATATTACCTATTACACCACAGCACTGGCCTCAAACCACAATTTCTTTTTATAATTATCTAATAATGAACACCTTGGTTGACTCCAAATTTTGGCTATAGTTAACAGTGCTGGTAAAATCATGGTGGTACATGTACTTTTTTAATGCATTGTATTTAAGCTTCTTAGCTTGATATAATCCTATTTGTCATGTTTCTTTTTTCCCTATGGATTTGGGGTCTTACCCAAAATGAGTTTGCCACATTTTGCAGTGCTTACTCTGTTTTTCCTCTAATAATTTGATAGTTTCAGTTTTTATGTTTAGATATTTGATCCATTTGAGTTGGGTTTTATATAGGGTATGATGTAGGGAACTTGTTTCAAACTTCTACCTATGGAAATCTGATTTTCTGAACTACAAATATTTTTAGAACAATTGTCAAACATTAGTCAGTTATAGTTGCGTGACTTTTTTTTCAGCTATTTCTATACTTTCTGTTGTTCTGCAAGTCTATTTTTTATGCCAGTACTATGCTTTTTAAAAAATTTTAGTAGCCATATAGTAGCTTGAAATCTGGTGTTGTGATGCCTCCAGTGTTGTTTTCATTTTTTTCAGAATACTTTGGGTAATTGTAATTTTTTTGTTTCTATATGAATTTCAAAAATTTTTTCTAGCTGTGAAGAATTTCTTTGCTATTTTTGTTGGAAATTGCATTGGATCTTTCGGGAACTTTCTGAGAATGAAGATTGTTACTTCCATTTTATTAACATTCTGTAGCATATGCTACAACATTAACACAGCACAGCTTTGAAACTCTTGACTGAACAGCAGAAAGGGAAGTTGGATTTTCTTCATATTTCAATTCCTTTATTTGTCAAACAAGAATAGCATGCTACATAGCATTTGAGTTCTTTTTTAGCTCTAACATCATAGCCTCTTTGGGCTAAGGGAAAGTTTGTGGAAAAACTAGTTCATCTTAGCATGATATTTTGCATTCATGTGAATTTTATTTATTCATTTACAAAATTAATATGAAGCATTGAAAATTAATGACTTTTTTGTTTTGAGACTTTAATTAGAGCATAATTTTTCAGAATACCGAATTAAATGTTAGCCAGATTCAGTTGAGAGTCAGTGAGTTTTGGATTATTTTTCTGTCACATAAGACAGTGTCCCATTTCCTGAAGTTCGGAGTCTTTAGTGTCAAAGGTACGTTTGACTACTTAGTTAGAGAAACATAAGAAGAAAATGACCTCTCATATGTTTTTTTCTTATCTAGCTACATTAACACTACTTGTATGCCTAATATTATGGATCATATTGCAAGTGAGCTACCCCTTTGTGCATAATTGTGATACAGAAAATAATTTCATACTCATCCAAGTGTAAGTAGAAAATTGACTAAGTATTTTCTTTCTCTTTATTTTTCGTAATAGCTAATTACCATCGTTTACAATCTGTATTCTGTTTCTCATCTGCATTAACTTGGGAAGATACTTTTACTGTTTTGAGGGTTAATTTTCTCTTCTGCAAAAACTACTCATAGTGTTGGGAGAGCAACAAATAGCAGCGTATTAGACTACCTAGCAAAGAGCAGGCATAATTAGACATTGAATATTGGGAGTTGTTCTTATTCCCTCTTTTTCCTGTCTCCCCATTTTCTCTCCTTACTTCCTATCTCTATCTTGAGAAGAGAAATAATCTTTGCCAACATTCTTAGAAAAGTTTCACCTGGCAGATGAAACTATCAGTCTTTCAGCCTGGGTATCCAGTTTTCCTTAGGATTCTCTCCTTGTAATTTCAAACTTGGAATTGGGACATTAACTGTGAGTTCTTGGTTTCAAGTTATAATTGGGAAGAAATGAATTATATGTCCACTACTGCTTGTCAGTTACTTTATCCAGGGCATCTGGGCTAATAGCTGTAACTCCTGTACATTGTTTCTGCAAACTTATTTCTAATCTTCTGCGTTTACAAATCGTTTGGTACCCAGCTGTTATGCTGCATGATTCATGGTTATTGGTGCCTTGCTTCAAATACTTGTCAGCACTTTCTTCTCTGTGGTTGCCTTGTGATTCAGTTGTTTTCGGTGTGGTGTGCATCTTCTCACATTTATTTGGACTCTGCCTCCCCCAACTTCTATCATGGAACAAATGAGTCAGTGTCTAATGGTGCTGGATTGCTATGCAATTACTTCAAATTTCCTCTAGCAGGTGGATGCCAGAGAAAATGGTGCTGCTGCCTTATGGAGGAGGCTGACTGCCCTGTTGTCAAAGTGCCCCAAAGAGGGTAAAAAAAGAGATTATATTCCTAAGAAGGAGGATTCAGAAAGCATTCAGTATGAATGAGGCCAAACAAAGGGCATTTTTGTTCAGTAGATGGCAGTGTGGTCTGGTTGGAAGAACAGCAAATCCATGCATGCATTTTGTAGAGCTTTATCCTGATGTCTTTGTCAGTTCTGACTTGAGATTTTATTCCGAGTATTTTAGTGTCTTTCATTAAGTGCTTTTTTAAAAACAAAACAAAACAAAAAAAACGAAAAACAAAACAAAAAAACCCACAACTTCATTGTTTTAGGTTTCTTCTTGGTAGCAGGTGGCATGTGTTTGTGCCAAGTAGTATGATCTGAAGCATTCAGAAGCTCGGTGTTTACTGCTCTTAGTTGGACATCTTTCCAGGTAGGCTGTATTTCTGCTTCCCAGCTATGGTGGACAAATTTCTTCCTGATACATGTTGTGGTTATTTCACTGAATTCATCAGAAGAGAGGACTTATTCAATCCCTAGATTTGACTGGTTTCCCTGCTGGAAATAGAAGTTCTTGATAGCCAATGTGTCAACTCTGTTGGGGCCTTTCCAGCCATCAGGGAATAGCAAACTTGATATTTCTGAATAGTGATTGTAATGTCCTCTGTCAAATTGAATTCGGGTACATATACCTCTATCTTTGAATCTTACCTTCCACTGCAAAGCACATTTTAAAAATGACTTATTTGTCAACCTAAATAGAAGCTTTGAAAAGCTTTGCTTTTTAGTAAGATACCTCTCTACTACATAAGGCCTTGGGTAAGAAGAACAAAGTATGCCTCAGTGTATATCACAAAGTATCATGCTTGGGAGAGTTGTTTGGACATTTTGCTGGAACATGCTGGAACTAATAAGGCTGAATGAGAGCTTGAATTTTTTTTAACTCTTGGTTTTATATGTTTTTATGTTTTATTTATTTGAGAAGGAGAGAGAGAGAGGGAGGGAGAGATCTCTATCTGCTGATTTATACTCCAAATTGCAACAATGTCTCATAGCTGGGAATGGGTCATGTTAAAACCAGAAGCTCGGAATTCCATCTGGGTTTTCCGTGTGGCTGTCTGGGACCCAAATATTTGGGTTTTGTGTGTGTGTGTGTGTGTATTCTCAGGGAGCTGTATAAGAAGTGGAGCTGCTGGGTTCAAACTGGTATTTATCAGCCCTGGTTATTACACTTGGATTTGAGACATTGGAGACTCTACTTACATGACTCCATTCCTTGCCTCCCATGCTGCCTACCAGGTACTTGCAGATATATGCACACAGTCCCCAGGAAGCCAGAAAATGATGACGAGTGGTTCAGCCACAAGCTCTTTTCATTTCAAACAAAATTGGGAGATTCTTATAGGATATACATTTGAGTCTCATTATGTGGTACTTATTTCCTGTAATGTTGCAAAGAATACTGAATTATGTTAGTTTAGGTTTCTATGAGGTAAATCATCGACCTATCAATACATCAACTCGTGTTACATCTGATTCTGTCTATACACACCTGCTTTAATATATATTGTTGATTCTTTGTACCCAACAGCAACAGGCATGCTTAAATAAGGCTTATTTAAACATTGCTAATTTATAAGACACATCCTGAAACTCTTGCTTTTGGAAACATTAGACAGCATGTCAGTATTATGTTTGGGGGCTGTTTTAAATAAAATAATCAGAGAGAAAGAAACACAAAAACATGAAAAATGTGACACCTAATAGACAATGAAAAGACACTTGCTTAATAGTGTAAGAATTGAAATAGAGTGCCACAGCATTTTCCTGCTTCATTTTAGCTGTGGAATGTATATATTGGTTATTCAGTATTTTTAAGTCACTCTTGGCATATATAGATTTGTGCTTTATTTGCTGTGGAAGCAGTGTGAGCATTATTTATTTTGGGGGTTACAAATACATCTTAGGGATTAGGAAAATTTGCAAATATGAAATTAATGACTATGATGATGGATACCTGTCATTATCTGTATGTTAACGGTTAGAATTCTTTGTCTTATCAACAAGACTCTACTGTGGTGGGACAGGGTTACATGAAAAGGAGTTGCCAGTATGAACCCACAAGGGTCAGTTACTCTGATCATGATGGTTGTGTTCCAACTTGCTCACTAGTGGTGAGTAAATTTTTTTTCCATTAAATTTTTTTTACATTTTATTATTATTATCATGTTATGATACAATTCGGTAGGCTCCTGGCATTTCCCTTATCCCTTCCCCAATTCCCTCCCCACCTAGTTCCTCTATATCATTACTAAAATACAGTTCTTCATACACAGTCATAAGTCCATCATTGCGGGCATGGACAATGGGAGAGAATCCAGCATCCTATTGTCAAGATATAGTGAACAATTTCATTGTAAGTCCATCTTTGTCTGGAAGTAGAAATGCATACTACACTGTATCCTCACATCTGGATATGTTAGTCTCCATTTCACAGATACCATACATCCCCTCAAATGGAAAGTCATAATACAAAATCAACAATAGAAAGAAAAATAGAAATTTACAATGCCATGAAGTTAAATGACATGTTACTAGATATGACAGTCTCCATTACACAGCTACTATACATTCCCTTAAATGAAGAGCCACAAAACAAAATCAACATCAGGGAGAAAAAAAAATTAACAACACCATGAAGTTCAATAACATGCTACTAAATGACTAACGTGTAGCTGAAGAAATGAAAATCAAGAACCTTCTTGAAGAAAATGATGCTACCGTATGATATACGAGTCATTGAATGATTTAATCAGAAGAAAGTGTTTTGAAGAGATGAAACTAACAGAAAACAACAAAACCAATGCGATATAGTTTCCGCTGATTTTTGTTGGTGAAGTGTATCTCTTCTAGACAGCAAATAGATGGGTTTTGTTTTTTAATATAGTCTACTAATCTATGACATTTGATTGAGCTTAAGCCATTTACATTCAGGGTTTAATATGTATGCATGGTACTTTGGTCCTGTCATTTTAGGAATGGGTTGTTCATTGGTTTAGTCTTCTGCTGTCATTTTACTGGGATGTTCTTCCCATTTGCCTTTGGTTTTGGTAGGTGCTATTCCTCTTCTCTGTCAAGAGAACATCTTGAAGTATCATTTGTAGGGCAAGTTTGGAAGAGGCAAATTCTTTTAGCTTTTCTTGACTGTGGAAGAATTTTATTTCATTTTCAAAGACAAAAGAAAGCTTTTCTGGATATGTTATCCTAGGCTGACATTTTTTTTTTCTTTTAGAATCTGGAATATGTTATTCCATTCTCTTCTTGCGTGTAGAGTTTCCTGTGAGAGATCTCCTGTGAGTTTAATTGACATTCCTTTATATGTCAGTTGATTTTTTTCACATGCACATTTAAGGATCTTTTCCTTATGTTCAACTGAAGAGAGCTTGATGATCATGTGTCTTGGTGAAGATTGCTTTTAATCAAGGCTGTTGGGAGTTCTGTGTCCCTCCTGGATCTTGTTTCCCAATTCTTTCTCTGGATTAGGGAAATTTTCCCTTATTATTTCATTAAATACATTTGCAAACTCAGCTTCTCTTTCCGCACCTTCTGGGACTCCCATAATTCTTATATTTGGCCTCTTAATAGTGTCTTTCAATTCTTGAATCCTTTTTTTTGGCTTAACCCATCTCTGCTTCCAGCTTTTTGTTTGCTTCCCCCTGATGACAGGAAATATCTTCCAATTCTGAGATTCTTTCTTCTGCTTGCTTCATTCTATTTTGGAGACTGTCCATTGTACTTTTAATTTGCTCTACTGTGTTCTTAATTTCTGACATATCAGCCTTGATTTACTTTATTGCTTCCTTAAATTCTTTGAACTCTTGTACGTGCTTCTCATTTTTGATCAGAAGTTTTAAAATGAGTTTTCTGAATTCTGTGTCCCCCATTTTCTCGATGTCTTCCTCAGTGAACTCTGAGGTTGGCATAGGATCTTGCCCCTTTGCAGGGGAATTTTCGTTAATATTCATTGTGCTTTTATCTCTTCTTTTCCTCTTGGTCATTGTACTTCTGATTAGCAGAGTCTTCTCCTTGGGGCAGGTTTCTAAGCTGTGTCAGCCACAGGTTTAAAATGCAATTTTACTTATTGTGGTTGGTACATAAGTCTTTGCTTGCAGCCACTTGTGCCACAACCTCCAGTGAGTCCCAGGTCTGGGTTCTTATGTTAGATTTCCACCGTGGTCTCCAGAGCCCCAGTTCCTGGCTCACCACTCTCCACCTCCTGTGATACCGTGGTGAGGCTGCACTGTTGTCTCTGCATCCTTTCTCCCACTTCTTGTTGGAGCAGGTCCCAGGATTAGAGAGGCACCAGGTGTCCTATATAGTTAGGTTGTTGGTGGTGCTGATCTTGCTGGAACCTGTTGGACATTAGCTCTGGGTGCCACACGGACGTATTTTGACCCATACGATGCCACAGATGGTATTATTTTCCTGCAGGACCAGTGCAATCCAGGGAACTCAGTGAGTTCTCCCGAGGTCAGCAGATGCGCAGTTCATTGTTGTCTCCTGCAGTCCTAAAGCTATTGCCACAGTGTACAAGGTGGCGCCTGACATACCACTACTGGAATTCTTGATGTGCTGGCCATCAGGTCTGAGAGCTACCCAGACCTGTCTTGGGTAGAACCTGTAGAATGCCACGTTGCTGCAGTCCACTGAGTCAGAAATGAGTTCACTCCCAGCTCAGCATATGCTTAGTCATTTCCCTTGACTTTGCCTCCTTATGCAAAATGGTGCCCAGTTTAGCTCTAGGGGGCTGACTGGGCTGTGAAATCCACCCTGTTCTCGTACTGCCCGTCTGGGTTCTGCTGCTCTGTCTCTGCTCCTGTCAAATCAAACAGACCAGCAGGACGGACAGTTCTTTGTCTGGGTTCACCTCCCAAACTCCCAGTGAAAGTCCCTTCCCACCTGGTTGCTGATGGAGTTCTGGCTGCTGGTGGAGTTCAGATCACTGTTAGCTGAATGCTGCTGGAGTATCAGTCACTGCAACACCACACCGTTGTGTGTTGTGTCTGCTGCTTTCCTGTGTCTGTCAGTCTCCAGGTACCCCTCTGCTGTTGTTCTGTCCTTTCCTGTTTCATGGTATGTGTCCTCTCTGCTTCATGCTGATTAAATGTTTTTCCGTCCATTTAAACGTGTCCTTACCCTGTTCCGCCATCTTGATTCTGATCAAACTTCTTAAAACAGCATAGTTCTGTTGGTTTCTCAAATGTGTTTGGTTACCAATTTATTTCTCAGTATAACTGTAGACTATTTAGGTAACCTTGAAATGTAGTATCAGTACAAAATCCAAATCATATTTAGAAAATCAAACTAACATTTTGTGTTCATGGACTTAAGATTTGACATTTAAGACAAAGTTAGGTTTTTAAAGTGACAATCTAAAGATCATGACCTAAAACTTAAAGATCAGGTTGGCAATCTTTAGTATATATTATACAAAACTTCTTGTTCTTCTATTTTTATTTGTGTAAGGGGAAATAGAACATAAAATTGTCTTGTCTGCTATCATTAGAAAAAAAGTATTACCAAAATAAAAGCTTGTTATTTCTCATGATAACCCCATTTTTTTGGAAGACATATAAAAACTTAGTAATATTCTTATAAGCTCTCAAATGATAACTAACAAGTACTTCTGCTCCAAGAATCCAATGCAATATTACAATTACATCATGTTTTCTTTGACTATGGTAGCTAAACATATACAGTACAAGAAGTGTAATGCATATGAGCAAAATTGACATCTTCAGATTTAATTATTATTCATATACCTTGTCTATACTTTTGGAGAGAAATTGAATATTTTCTACTTGTTGGATTCTGTATTTTATTTCCTGGAAGATTAAGTCTTTGGATATAAATGGAGATTATCACAAAAACTAAAGAAAAGAAGGACAATGGAATATATAATGTGTTTAAAATTCTAAGTATGAGAGCCTGGCATGATAGTTTAGTGGCATGCATCTGCCAGGATCCCATATGAGCACCAGCTAGTATCATGTTCTTCATTTTCCATCCAGCTCTCTGCTTGTTACCTAAGAAGGCTGTAGGGGATGGTCCAAAGTCTTGGGACCCTTTAACCATGTGGAAGACCTGGAAGAAGCTCCTGGCTCCTGGATTTGGATCAGCTCAGCTCTAGTCATTGTGGCTACTTGGGGAGTGAAACAGCAGATGGAAGATCTTTCTTTCTCTACTGCTTCTTTCCTTTCCAATAAAAAATAAAATAAATCTTTAAAAAAATGTATGTATGAAATAATGTAGTCTTTTCTGTTTATATAAATAAGTAAATAAAATATAATGGTAAATATAAAAATACTATCATTTTCACATTATTACCACTTGTACATCTGAAGGTAACACTGAAGTTATGCATTCATTCTTTCCTTCACTATTTCACTTATCAATTTATTCAGCAAGGAGTAATTGGGAACCAATTATAATATGTGGATGAGTAAAAGACACGTTGTCCCTGAGTTTATGGATCTTGTAGCTGCCTGGAAATTTTATGCTGAATATCTATAGTTCTCTGCAAATTTTTCTCATGGCTTTTGTTGCCTTCCTCTGGAGATTGCATTGATTTCCCCCTAGGAGGGTGGGTTCCTAAAAGTGAAACAATCTGATAAATACTTTAGAGTTTGCAGAGTTCAAGTAGCAGCTCTCTGACTTAATGAATGTGAGGGAGATTTTTAACTGTTTTGAAATTCCATTCCCCATTTTTAAAATAGGAATAATGATGGTATTTGCTGTGCTGATGTGAGGATTAAGTGAGAAAATGCACCTAAAAGTGCTTAGCACAGTACCTGGAATGTAAGTGTCTAATATAGAATAAAACATTATTTACATTGGTGTTTTTGGCTGATGCATCCCACTGTTAATACCTCCAGTGGTTGCAATCACATTAGACCCTGAGGTAATTTTCTATCTTCCAGGGAAATTACTTCTGTCTTCCAGAGTTGCATTAAGATGTCAAGCCTCTATCAACCTAACATAAGACGTATTTTGACCAACTCTGTCTGTTTGACTGGCTTGTGCATCAGCTTCCTGAGAGAGGGATGTAATTTCAGTGCCAGGATCAATATCCTTAACTTGACTTTTCATTATCACTAGGTTTGCCATGACTATGGAGGTGTAGCTTATGGCCTCTCTCAGTTTTTTGTGCATGAGCAGATTATAAATGATAACACCGCAAACAGGTAAATGGGGGGTGGTAAATGCTGCCCATTCTTTTTGTGCCTTGATTTTATTGCATTTAATAAGCATTTGATGAATATGACTTTATAAGTTGAATTGCTGAACAAAAATAATAAGTATTTAATGATACCTTGGCTGACTTCGCCTGTTCATCTTTCTGTTTAGAAGTTTACCTAGATTGCTAATTGTTTTATTTCATAAACACACACACACACAGATACACACATATACACACATATACACAAGAGTTTTCTTCCTATGCTCACTCCTCTTCAAAAGTTGGGTAATAATTCACAAAGTATGGAATCATGTCAGTAATTGAATGGGGCAAGGAACAGAATTGACCTATCATGTATATGAGTATAGATTATACAGATTAGTGTCACCATTATGAACCTGGCTTTTACTAGCATTTTGGTACCAGACTTAAATCCAGAACATTGGTAAACAGATCTGAGGGTTTGTGAGGATTCGGTTTATTTTTCTTCCCATCCTGATTGGGGAAGAGATACTACCAAGTTGGTTTCTACTCTCTAAAAGCCTTTTTCTTAGCCCTAGCCCTGCTGGTAACAAGTGGGACTCGTGCATATACACCAGTGGTATACTCCTATGCCTGAAAAGAACTGTCAGGTCGTGGAATATAGACTGTGCCATATACAACTCAAGAGAACTTAGAAAATCCATGGGAATAAAATTCATGGAAAATGAAATAAAATTATATATTTATTTTGATGCAAAAATTCAAATCTATGCTTTAAAAAAATCATGCATCTGCAGGTTTACTCCCCAGATGACTGCAGCTACTCAAGCTAAACCAATCTGAAGTCAGGAGCTAGGAGCCTGGAGCTTCTTCCTGGTATTCCACCTAGGTGCAGGTCCCAAGGTCTTGGGCCATTTTCCACTGCCTTTCCAGGCCACAAGCAGGGAGCTGGTAGTGAAGTGCAACCACTGGGACACAAACCAGCATCCAGGAGGTGGAGGATTAACTTGTTGAACCATTGTGCAGGCCCATACACATTCTGTTCTGTAACACATTTTTGGATCAGCATTGTGGAGACCCTCTCATGTAGAATATCTGATTTTTATTTGTAAAATTTAGGGACCTTACTCTGAGTTAGAGCCTGGAGTGGGAAGAGAAGCAAGCAAGCTGGAGACCTCGGACTAACTCTCTAGATGGGCATATTCCTGTGCAGAAATGTGAGGAATGTGAGAATTCAAATTTGAAGCCAGGCTTCGAAGTCAATATGAAGTACATAGTTCAAGGTAGGAGAGAGCTATATATATATATATATATATATATATATATATATAATTTTAATGTATGATGTATTATTTAATAAATAATATATATAATTATGTATATATAATTTTTATGTAGATGTCTGACACATGAACTTCCATTTGTACTCTTGTCCCAGACTCCAAAAATGGTAATTGAGGGCTTTAATAATGGCAACAATTATCAAATGAGGTTCAGTGTCATGTGTTTTAAATCAGAAATCTCATTTAATGCCCATAAAAGCTTTGAGCTTGGCATTGGTAATTTCTCCACTTAACAATTAAGGAAACTGAGGCTCAGTGAACTGAAATAATTTATACAATGTGAAAGAAAGAGTAAATGGCACAACAGCCTGAAATGGCCTTAGTCCAAACTCATATAAGTAGCTCTGGAGCTACATAATTTGAGTCAAAGTCCTTCCTTTTCTTTGTTCAAGTTGATAACTTCTCATTTTCAGTGCCACGGTTTCTTGAGCTGTAAAATATAGGGGGGTGTGTGTGTGTATGAGAAAGAGAGAGAGAGAAAGCGAGAGAGAGAGAGAGAGAGAAACAATACCTACCTTGTATGTATATGATTTGGGGGAGGATTTAAAACTATCTTATATATAAAGATCTCAGCACAGTGTGTGGAAAGATTCAATGAATGTATCAGTAGTAGCAGTCATCTTAATTATCATAGCAACAGTATAATTAAATTGAGATATAGATATCATGTAAGTATAGGGTTGTATTACCCATTATTTCATCATAAATTACCCTGCTACCTGGTAGCGTAACACAGTACACATTTATTTTTCTTACTCTTTCTGAGTTAGGATTCTAGGCACATGTTAGCTGGGGTTTTTAGTTCAGGTTTGTACCAGGCCATAACCAAATCTCTGTCTACTGAGGAAAGATTTGCTTGCAGATCATATACATGCTTATTATCAAGTTGTTGTTCCTTACAACTGACTGGAGGTGCTTTGGTTTCTTAGTACATGAACCTCTCTGTAGGGCAATCCGCTACATCGAAGCTTGTTTCTCTTAATTAGATAGATAGATAGATAGATATCAGATAAGAAAGTGTTATCAGAGTTGGAAATGATAGTCTTTGTAGCCTGTTTATAGAAGTTACATCACATAAATTTGGCCATATTTTCTTCATTAAGAGCAAGTTGCGTCAGGAAAGGGTTCTGAAAGCATGGGAACCTTAGGAATGAGGAACTGCCTGGTTGGGGAGGGGGGCACAATTTTGTAAACTATATACTATAGGTAGGTGTCATTATACCATAAAATGAGCATGGAACTCCTTCTTGTAGGGGCAGTTTCGTTGTGTGGCAAATGCAACTTAAAGTACAGTTGCATCATGCATTAGAAGACAAAGGCCTCATATATTAAAATAAATACATGAAATTCTCAAGATGTCTTACATGACTGGTTACTGTTTGATTGCATTGCTTCCTGAACTTAAAAATAATTATTTATATAAAGTAAATCATGTATCATGAAATGCATGATGCAGATTTAAGAGCATAACAGTACCTCTCACCCTGCCCGCCTCTCACCCTTCCTGCCCACCTTGCCCACTAATCCTCTTCCTTCCTTATTTTTTTCTTAATTTTGTTAAGGATTTATTTATTTTATTATAAAGTCAGATATACAGAGAGGAGGAGAGACAGAGAGGAAGATCTTTCATCCAATGATTCACTCCCCAAGTGAGCGCAACGGCTGATCCGAAGCTGGGAACCTCGAACCTCTTCCGGGTCTCCCACATGGGTGCAGGGTCCCAAGGCTTTGGGCCGTCCTGGACTGCTTTCCCAGGCCACAAGCAGGGAACTGGATGGGAAGTGGAGCTGCCGGTATTAGAACTGGCGCCCATATGGGATCCCAGGGCGCGTTCAAGGTGAGGATTTAAGCCGCTAGGCTATGGCACGGAGGCCGGGCCCATTTTTTCTTAATTTTTGCAGTGGCATGTTTTCGTTTCACTTTGTAATCACAGGCTTAACACTCTGTTAAGTAAAGATCTCAGTGCATAGCAAGTAGAAAACAGCAACCCAGTCTTCCTCAGAAAAGGACTGTAAATCATAATCAAATCCCAGGATGTCAATCTCGTAGATTTTCTCTCCAGGTCTGGAGTCAATGTAGTTTGGAAAATTCTAAAGTGACTTTAGCCAACTAGTGTGATCTCATCTGTTTTTGGATCTGTTGTCTTCCCCAACCCCTGTCTTTTATTTGAAGTGGTGATGAGCAGCAGCTGACTATAGGCTGCTGACTATGTCCCAGCATTTCTGAGGTCTGTCCTCTTGTCCCATGGAACTTCCATTCTTTTCTTCACCTTGTTTGCTGAACATTTCTGCCAGTCACTTCTTATCCCAGAGATGCCCAAATTAGTGTGGCTACCCCATATTCAGCTATCTTGGTTCCACCTGCTGTCTGAACTTATGCTGACTCTAGTTAGGTGATTTGTGGAATAAAGTTAAGAAGATTCATTTTGGAAAGGGTAGTTGTGAAGGTATATGCATTTTCTTTGTGTTCCCCACATTTTTGTTTGTTTCTACTCCTTCAATAAGTTGAGCTTTCCATCTCTGTTTCCTCATCTGTCTGTATGATTTGACAGAGGTTGTGGAAATATGCAGCCAATGCAATAGTCTTCAATTTTGGTTGAGTATTATAATCACTGTGGATAGTTTTGAATCATCTTTTCTTGTACCAGTAGAACTTTTTTTCTTTAGAGAAACATTAAGCTATGACTATAAAGTAGATTGAAATTATTGCAAAATGCTAAAAGAAAAAAGGAAAGAAAAGAAGAGGGGGGGGAAGAGAACACTGTTGTATTATTGTAATTATGTCTGTGAAATTCATGATATATATTCTGTATACATTAAATTTTAATAAAAACTAACATCTAGAAATAAAGCAGAGCTTAACTCTTTCATTATTAGGATCATGGAGGGGTGGATTGGCTTGGTGTGTGTGGTACCTTACACCATTAGCAACAATGATAATATTGTATACACTTATGAACTGTTAGGAAAATGTTATTCTGGGACCTTCACATGCTATCATCCTCTTCATCTTCACAAAAATCTTACTTTCCTGCTTTTTTCAACAACCTATATATTTTCATTTAAAAGACAGATTTAACAGAGAAGAAAAAGAGAAAAAAAACTTCCATCCACTGGTTCTCTGCCCAAATGGCTTCAGTGGAGCTGATTCGAAGCTGGGAACCAGGAGCTTGTTCCAGGTCTCCCATGTGGATTGCAGAATCTTAAGGGCATGGCCCATCTTCTGTTGCCTTCCTAGACCATAAACAAAGCAGTATACCAGAAGTGGAGCATTTGAGAATGAACCAGTACCAATATGGAATGGCAGCACTACTGGGCAAAGGACTAGCTTGCTGCACCACCACATTTGCCCCAACCAACCTGATTTTGTAGACAGAGAATTTGAGGCAATGTTACATAATTTCTCCAAGGTTACAGATCTCACAAATTTTAGTTGGCTGAAAAAAATATTTTTCTTCTTGTGATATCCAATAGCCTTTTCAATGCATAATCTACAAATTTATTGAATATTCACAGAAGTCCAAGAAGAGTACTGCTCTTGTCACCTAATAGATGTAGAAATTAAGGAACAAAGACATTAAGTAACTTGTTCAATATCACAGATACATGATAGCAGATACAGTATGCAAAGCCAGACTACCTAGTTCCAGAATCCACCATCCAACATATTCTGCATAAAGTAACTTGTAGGGGCAGTTGTTGTAGTGTAGCAAGTAAAGATGCTGCCTGCAGTATCGGCATCCCATATGGCTGCCTGCCCATCTCATGGTTGTTCCACTTATGATGCAGGTCCTAGATCATAACCTGGGAAAGCAGTAGAAGATGGCCCAGATGCCTGGGTTCCTAGTATTCTTGGGGGAAAACTGAATGGACCCAATGTTTCCTGGCCTTGCCCAGACTCAGCCCTGGTTATGGTGGATGCCTGGGGAGTGAAACAAAGGGTGAAAGATTGATTCCCTCTGCCTCTTCATTCCCCCTGTCTTTCTCTCTTCCTCCCTCTCTTCCTTCTTCCCTCCTCCCCTTCCGATTTCTTCCTTTCCTCTTCCCTCTCCCTTTCCTAATTTATCTGTAACTAGGACTTTCAAATAGAATAACTATTATTTTTAACAAATCTTTTTGTATACCTGCTAATCTTAATCTATAGTGTAAGAAGTATAATGAAGAGTATGCTGATATTCTTCATCCTATTCTGCTTCAGAGTGCTGGCAGCTAGTATTTATTGAATAATTATAGTATTTACTTAATCTTCACAGTAACTTTGTAGTATCAGTACATGGTACAGTCACACTATAAGGCCCAGGGATCATATCTGGCTGGATTTTAGGGTCAGGTTCCTCTTTACCTCCTCAAATCATCTACCTCCAGATGCTGAGTTTCTGACTTAGCTCTCTGTTAGCTAACTTTGATATCTTAAGGAATTAAATTTTCCTGGCACCACTTGAGTTTCTAATCATTTAAGAATGGAGATAGTAGCATATGCTTTGGTTGCTTTAAAAAACTATTGTCTTTAAATAACATTATAAATGTAAAGTCACTAAATACAAACTGCTAAACAAATTTGAGATGTTTTGTTTTGCCCTATCTCTTACATTTTCTGCTCTAAGTAGGAAAATCATTACTGTGAAGATACTTTTAGAAGCAGCATGTCAGTATAGCTTGTGGATTTAACTTAACTATGGGGAAAGTTCTTAGGAATTTGGAGGCGTTTAGGAAGCAGATAGAAAACAGAATCATGTAGGTTGGAGAAAGCCTAACCTTTGTTGATTGCACAGATTAAAGTTGACATGGGTGAAAAGATGTCAATCTCAAAAGTTATAGCGCATGGAAACTAAGAACAGAAACTAAGAACTAGGGTCATTTTGAGGAGGGAATAATGAAGGAGAAAATAATGCCAAAGCCAAAGTGAGGACAAGCATAGGAAAAACAGATGAATTACAGAAGATGTTGAGTCATGTTTTTCGAGACTAGGTCAATTCAGGCATAACACCAACACCTGGAAATTAGTGAAAGTTGGTCTTAGTGTATTTATGGGTTTAAAGGAAAGGAAGAAAGGCTTTATAAAGCTAACTAAAGCTTCAGAATACAACAGTCAAATATGAAAGGATTGTACCCTGACCATGGTAAGGAAAGGGAGAAATGAGGATGCCATTGTAATTCCTAGCTGTTAATTATCATGTATCATAGTCTACCTTGACATAAATGTCCTTTATGTCTTCTTCTGACTAAAGAGACCACACTAAAAAAAGAGCTTGAAATTCTAGTGAAATTCGCTAATTACTTGTGGTCATTGAAGTAGAACCTTGACCCGTTGCCTACTCAACAGGGAGTTATACAATGTGCTCTCTAAAATGGATGACAAAAGCTACTTCTTATCTCAGAATTTGCATTTCTCATTTTTTTCAAAATAGTGTTTTTAATTTTTGCTATTTTATCAAGGCTGTTTGGCACTTAAGTGTGGACAAAACACTAAGTTTGATCAGTGATACATGATGGTGTTATATGCAGTTCTTCATTGTGCCTTTATTTAAAAAAATGTATTCATTTCATTTTAATAGCAGAGAGACAGGCAGACAAACATCTCCCACTTGCTGGTTCCACTCACACACTCCAAATGGCCAGGTCAATGCTATAAGCTACAACATCACCTAGATATCTCACGTCAGGGATTCATCACCTGATACTTTCCAGGGTGAGCAATAGCAGTAAACTGGAAACATGAGTGGAGCCAGAACTTGAACCCAGATACTCTGATATGGGATGTGGAAATCCTAAATGGCATCTTAGCTATGCCAAATATCGTGTCTACCATTGTTGTGCCTTGAAAAGGTAGGAAAAATTATTCTAATCAGCATTTCTCCTTGACATTGTTTGGGATGTGCAAGCAGCAGTAAACTGTTTTGTTTGATGTGGGTAATTTCTGTTGAAAATGGAATCATGAAACTAAAGCGGCCCTGATTAGTGACTATGTAGCTGTTGTAGCAATTCTGGTCTGCTTATACCTGGACTGTTACATGAGACAATTACAAATCTCCTTTCTTGATGATCCATTTTTATTTTGAATCTGATTCGTTACACAAACATACAGCCTACAAAGAGATAGAACCCCGGAAAATGTCTGTAAGAAGAAAGTGTGACAGAAGGGAACTGATAGATTCAGGATGTTATTGCGAGTCATGTATGAATTGGGAAATTCCTAAATCTCACTTTCATTATAATAAAGCTTCACAGTCTGAGAACTAAGCACACTCTTGACATCTTGTTGATATTAAATGAATACATGAGATTCAGGACACAAATGATACATGAGAGGGCTTCAGAGTATAACAGGGTTAGAATAGAATATGGTTACTTTGTATATTCCTGTACAAGATTGCCCTAGATTTAATGTTGTACATTGGGCCTTGTTAAGGGGTCATCACCTCAACCTTAGTATTAAAATGAATTGGATGGCACTGGCAAAGGCTCTACCTTAGAATTACTACGGGGAAGCATTATGTTTAAACGCATTCAGCATGGGTTCACACTGAGAGATACTGGGTTAATATCGTGGCTATCTTGTTTATTAGCTGTGTGACCTTGGGCAAGTAATTTAAGCTGAGACATGTTTTTATTATCTGCAAGACTGAGGCAATGCTATCTTTTGTAAGGATGTCAGGGTTCAACAGAATAATACATGAACAAAGCATAGTTCCTTGCACTTGACACATTTTTAAAAATGGTAACGGCTATCAATAATAGAAAATGCCACTGAATAATAAAGAAGAGTGACTTCTTTTTTGTCACACAACACTACATATAGTTGGAAAAGTTATTCTTCTTGAATTACTTTTGTCTTCAGAGTAGACATTTAAACTCAGTTTCTGATGTCAAGGTTCCTAGATTCCTCCCCATCATGGTTTCTCTTGTTAGTTTAGCGTGTATTTCCCATTTGGATGTGAATGTTATTTGCATTTTGGCAAACAAGTTCCATTTCCAAGTAGAATTGTCTTTCATCTAACAAGGTGGTTGGCATCCATGCCCTCTGTACACTGGATATTAGTGCCTCTGTTCAGTAATTGTGACAATCTCAAGTAACTTCCTCAAATTATTCCAACAGCTCGCATGCAGTACGTGGCAGTAAGTCATGCCCCCAGATGAGAATCATAGGCTGAGTCCCTATAAAGACCACTGTTATTCTGTTAGACATTTTGAGCCAGTTTTCAAATGTTGCATTTAGTTTTTCAATGATTTTATTTTGTGTATCTTAGGGCTGTTATATTTACAGTTCTGAGGAGCCATAATTCAGTATTAATTCAATTGAACTTGCTGTTCACAGAGATTTGTAAGCAATTTTTCATGTGCTAGGTGTCTTTTACCTATACTTTTGATTTTTGTACCATGCTTATGTTACTTTGTTTCTCTTCCATTTTAAATTCTTGTATTTTGATTGTACTGACCAGTAGATTTATTTTTCTTTTGCAATGTCAACTAGAATTTTGATCAACAGTATCTCCTTATCATCACTGTAGTTACGATTACCATGTTGTACATGACTAGGTGAAGCACAAGGACTCTATGTGTTACTGTAGACCTCCTTTCAGATTATATGAGCAAATAGTCGGCAACAATCAGGATTACAACCAAACACAGCGCTATCCAGAAATACTGTTTTTCTTCATCATACCCATAGAGGTATATGGTCATAAATTCCTTAAATATATGCCTGGAACATGAAAAATGCTTTGATAGAATTGATAATCACATTTGATTATGAAGTTTCTTCTGATCTACAATTTCAATTATTTTTCATACTATAGGTTTCATCATTTTTGACAAGTTTTAGCAACGATTGCAAATTATTTGTAGATAGATAGGAAATTTGATAAGTGACTTTGGGTTTAGATATCTAATCCAACCACTCATGAGTAATACCAAGATATACCTTCTATGCCATGATATTTCTGTAGTTGGGATGAGTCCCTGTTTTTTTTTTTTTTTTTTTTTTAAGATCTATAGGATGAGTTATAGTAGTGGGCATGGGGAGGGGGAGACAAGATCAGTATCTATTCACTGTCTCTCCCGAAATATCTACAAAAGCTGCGACTGTGTCAGGCTGAAGCCAGGGTTCTAGAGATTTTTGCAGGTCTCCTATGTGGCTGCAAAGGCCCGAGTATTTTGGCTCATATTGCATTCCTTTCCGAGGTGCATTAGCAGGGAGCTAGATCAGAAGTGGAATAGACTAGATTGAACCAGCACTTATATAGGATGCTATCATCACAGGCAGTATATTAACTAACTATGCCACAACACTGGCCCCTCAATCCCAGTTTTATATGGAGTAATAGACTTCAGAGTACCTCAGAATAGTTGTAATTACTTCTCTCCCAAAAACCTGCTTACTGAAGCCAGAAATCATCAATATAAGGACAGAGAGGCCTTGAAATTTATCCATCACTTGAAAAAAACATGATGTACCATTCTAGCTATTAATGACATTGTAGTATCTTTTTGTGAGAGCACATTTTGGAAAAAAGGAAGAGAGGATTAAGACACTGGTTCCCTGATTAGACTAAGCATTTAGATTGTACGCAAGTAGAAAGCAGAAAAATGGGAAGACTAGGACCACAGAGAATTCTCTATGTGGAATTCAGATCTTGGATCATCTATGTTTTCCATATCTCTACAGGGTCTGACATTTTTACCCATTAAATAGCTTTTTGAAAAGTTTTTGAAATATTTGTTTTCTTCATGTTAGATGTTTTTACTTCTAAAAGAGTTAACATAGTGTTTGTCTGATTCTGGCCTAGAATCACTTAGGAGAGAGCAGGTGGTGAAGCCAGAGGGTTTCCTCTGAAGCCAGGGGTGGGAAGCAGGAGCAGAGTGGATATGTGGAGGAGATGGGACCCCAAAGGTAGAAAGGGATCAATTAATAAAATCAACTGGGTTCCTAAGATTCAAATTATCTATTTAGCAATTTCAGGGAGTTGCCCAGGGCATGACTGTCCATATTTTCATAACCTGCACCCGTTCTCTGACTAGAAATGCAGATCTTGGCCTGGAATTTCCCCCCAGAGGCAGAGCTGCCGCTCTAGTTTTTCTTTAGTTTGCATTTCTGCTTTTGCAGGCTGCTGCACAAACATTTCTCAGTAGTGTAGTTTTTGCATACTTTTCTCTAACGTCTGGACATTGATGAATTTAGCTGCACTTACTGTGGCACACACAGCATTAAAGAAATTGCCTGTGTGTCTCTTTTGCTTTTTTTATGTCTTGCAGTTTAAAGCTGAAGTTGGTCAGATGGCTGAATGACAAAGAGTGCTGTTCTGTTCTTGGCTAATGCTCTGGGGACTGTGATTTGGCTCCTTCCTCTTTATTCCACCTCTTTTTTCCACCTCTTTTTTGTTCCAACCCTTGGCCGCCTCATTTGCCCTACCTGCTGGGACCCAATTATAAACTGTCTCTAAAAGGGATGCCCATAAGCTTCAGAGATGTGAAGTGAATTAGAGTTGAACCATGTCTGAAACCCATGGTTCTTTCTGTGGAACCATTCTCCTGGGAACATTTGGAATCGTGTTTCTAATTGTACTATGGGTATGTTATGACTTTTGCCTAGTGGACCAGTCAAGATGAGTAGCTAGAAGGTATCCAAGAAAGATGAAATGGTGGTAAGGATCACTTATTTACTTGATACATATGTTCCCACAGCACATAGGCACAATTTTTTTTTCATGTAGAAATGCTTGATGCAAAGGAAGTCAAGGTGAATTTCAGTTCCCTGTGACTTGCTTCAGTTTCTCTTCTTATTTTGTTTCATCATAACTCCTCTGAGAGTTATACACACTACTTATGCATAATTACCTTAGATTTCCATCTGGGATGACTAAAATCTTTTAAATTGTTTTACTACCCCAGAAATACCTCAAGTTATAGCTTTGCACTTCCTCCTATTTCACACTGAATCCTATACAAGAAACCAATGTATCTAATAGTCCACATTTGTTAAAAAGGTGCTAAAACTCTTGGTACCTTATAGTCATATTATGGGCTAGTGGAAGCAACTGATTAGTTGAAAGCACATAAACTATTCTCAATGTTTGATTAAAAAAATAAGTGCAATATTAGTTGTATCTGCAGATTTTCTAAGTTAGAAACTTAGGAAATAAGCTCTGGGAGTCTAGCATTTTAATAAAATTCTAATTCATTCTGAAATAGAGCAGTTAAAATGATTGGCCTATCCCTATGTTTAAAATTAAAGCACTTGTTGTAAATGTACAAATATGTTAGCAAGTAGAAATGCTCATGGTTGTGTGACAGGTGAAACCTTGCCTTTAGGATAACATTTCATGTGCTATTTGTTGACCCTCCACTTTCTTTATCTTCCTTCAAATGCATACAGCAGACCAGAATTTTGTTTGCATCTAGACTTGTCTATGCAAGAATCTATGACTGATTCTCATATCTGGGAGGGCTGGGCATAACTTGTGACCTCTAAATAATCTTTTATCTTAAAAATTATAACTTCCACATCTGTTCAGACTATATTATACATCATGTTCGATAACTATATATGGAATGTACAACTGTGTGCTTCACATACAGGAAGCCCTCTATTTCACCATAAGAAAGGGACCCCACACATTCCTCTATCATTTGAAAGCAGTATGAGTTGACAGAAGAGAGGGAAATTGCTAGGCAAATGTAAACATCTTTGAAAAATAATGGCATTGTAGTCTATCATGATCTCCTCTGTGAAGATGTGTGCTTCGTGGATGTTCTGGAAAGTGGGATAGGAAGAAATAGAAAGGGAGAATAGATTCTAAACATATTTCCATATATACTTCAGTGTAATCTTTTCACATGGGAAAATGTTTTAAAACTCAAGTGACTGAGGTGCCTGGTATATGATTTCGATGCCACTTTGCAGTAGGGGTGGGGTTCACTATCTTCTTCCTGTTCTTAAACCAAATCTACCTTCAGTGATTTCTAATCATTACAACCTATAATAATTTCCACTTGGTACACACAATTTACGATGTATTTTAGAAGGGCTTTCATATGCATTATCTTTTTGTTCATTATACCAATCCCACATCAGAAATTGAGCAGTGATGGTAATTGCCTTAAAACCTGAAATAAATGGAAGCCTGAAAGAGAAAAGATGCTCCCTTTCCTACGTAAAGGAAAATCTAGGTCTGAAACATGTCTTTTAACCCCTGTGCCCAGCACTTAGTATTTACTAAGCATTCAAAACTTACTTGTTGGTTGAGGTTCTAAAGTTCTATTGCAGAGTAAATGGTATAATACAGATAATTTATTGTATATTCATTTAAAGACAAAACTATAAGAAGGAATTTTATGTTTTCATGATAAAGGATTGTTAAATATTTGAAGAGATAGACATATTTACCCTGATTGGAACATTGCACAAATATGCATGAATGAAAACCCTGCACAGCATGGGTAAATATGTTCAACTGTTACATGTCTGTTAGTTTTGTAGGTTAAAAGATTAGGTTAAATAAATTAAGGGTTAGTGATTCCAGTCAGAAACCATGAAAACTAGTTAGTTGATCTTTTAATTTTATTTTTTATTATTAATTATATTGCATTATGTGACACAGTTTTATAGGCACTGGGTTTCCCCCTCCACCACTACCCCCCCCCCCATGGTGGATTCCTCCACCTTGTTGCATTACCACAGTTCAAGTTCAGTTGAGATTCTTTCATTGCAAGCATATACCAAGCATAGGGTCCAGCATCTTATTGTCCAGATAAGTTCAACAGCTTGTTGGGGAGACCATCTCTGGTCTGAAGGTAGAACCGACAGAGTATCATCCCAATCAATTAAAAGCCCCAACATAACATCAGCAACAATTTATAATGTTATGTAGTTAATTAACATAGTATTGAGTAACCAATATGTTAAAAAAAAATACAAGTTCTTAACCACATCCTGTGACTTCTTCATTGACATTTCAATTTTAGTTTATATACAGCCTGGTTCTATACACCTTAAAATGGCTATAGATTACTATTCAGCTGTCTCGTGTCTATTTTCATCATAGTATTTAGCATTTTATAGCGTTGAAGCATAATTTTGCTGAACCTGTCTTTTTTTCGGGTAGTCTAGACTGGCTTATACTCTAACAAGACATATGTCAACAGTTTAGGTGCAGAACATTTTTAGGAGGGGTGTGCAGAGAAATCTTCAATCCCCTAGTGAGGAGTAACTAATCTTTGTGTCCCACCTAGTAAGGTATAAGTGAATCCACGCTGACCATTTTCTGTCTAATTCTAAGCTTTCCTTGTTGTTCTTTCTCTGTCTATTCTAGGTTTTTTGTTTGTTTGTTTGTTTGTTTTGAGGGGTTTCCAGAGTGATCCTGATGGTCACTGCAGGAGAGGGTGAGGATCCAAAGTTGGAACCAAGCGAGGACCAGAGAAAGCTCTCCTCCCTAGTCCCCAAGGAAGTTTACTGTTCTTCTGTTTCTGCAGACTGCTCAGGGCTCCTGGCTGTTGTTCTTATGCCCTTGGATCCTGCGAGGAAGGATTTGGACTTCTTCCATCCCATGTGGTAGATCCAAGAGGGAGTGGATGACCTCAGAGTTCTTGGCCTCCGAAGGCACTCCAATTCCCCATGGTCTCTTTGGCAGTTGGGATGTAGTCCTTGGTGCCCATACTGATAGTCCTTGGTGAGGATCTCAGTCTTCAGGGTTGGAATACAAGCCTCCTCCTGTGCACCTGCTCCACTCTGGGGTCCCCCCTGCTCTGTGCATATGACCTCCTGCTAAGAGGTTGTCAGGATCACTCTTGATTCCCCTTGTATGTCTTTGTAGTTTAACTATTGTATAATGCTGATTTGAATCTGTTGTCTGTGAGTTACCAGTTATGATCCTGGTAGGTTATATTTCACATCTTCCTCACACATTCTAAGGAGATGGAATATTTCTCTGCTCTCCTGCCCGATTATGCAATAACATAGAGTATTAAAAGTATATTAGGTTTTACAGTTCTTTGATGTAGATCATAGCAGTCTGATTCACATTGATTGTTGGTTCATTGGTTACTTCACAATATCTTATTGACTGTGAGATAGGCTGTTTGAGGTTGAGATAATATTACATTTTAAGGTACTATTTTTCATATTGACATCATTTCATCTTAAATTGAGGCAATCGTGGTATCTAACCTTTTGGGATTGGCTCATTTCCCTGAGCATAATGGTTTCCAGTTGGGCCCATTTGGCCACAAAGAACTGCATTTTGGTTTTTTTTTTAATAGCTGAGTAGTATTCCATGGAGTAAATGAACATAGCTTTCTTATCTAGTCTTCTGCTGATGGGCATTTTGGCTGCTTCCAAGTTTTTACATTTATTGATTGTGCTGCTATGAACATAGGGGTGCATGTAGGTTTCTTGTGTAACAGGTGTTTTGGATATATTCCTAGGAATGCTATTGCTGGATCATATGGTATGCAGATTTTGAGTTGTTTGAGTGTTCTCCATACTGATTTCCATAGAGGCTGTACAAGGCTGCATTACCACCAGCAGTGGAGTAGGGTTCCCTATTCCCCACATCCTCACCAACAAGTGTTGTTGGTGTATTTTGTGTGTAGGCCAATCTTAGTGGTGTTAGATGGTATCTCATTGATGTCTTAATTTGGATTTCCCTTATTGCCAGGGAACTTGAGCACTTTTTCATGTGTTTGTTTGCCATTTGGGTTTGTTCCTTTGTGAAATGTCTGCCCATTTCCTGTGCCCATTTCTTGAGTGGTTTGATTGTTTTGGTATTTTGGTTGTTTTGGAGTTGTTTGTATATTCTGGAGATTAGCCCTCTATCACCTATGTAGTGCACAAAGGTCTCCCATTCTGTGGGTTGCCTTTTTACTTTGTTGATTGTTTCCCTTGCTGTACAGAAGCTTCTTAGTTTGAAGAAGTCCCATTTGTTTATTCTGGTCTTGATTGCTTTTGCTTTTGGTGTCCTTTTTAGGAAGTCAGAACCTACCCCTACATCTTGCAGGGTATTTCCAACGTTTTCTTCCAAAAGTTTGAAGGTTTCTGGATGTAGGTTTAGGTCTTTTATCCATTTAGATTTGATCTTAGTGTATGGTGAGAGATGTGGGTCTATCTTTTTGTTTCTATAGGCTATCAACCAGTTGTCCCAACAGCATTTATTAAAGAGACCTTCCCATTTGCCTGGATTGTCGTTTGTCTTTTTGTCAAAGATTATTTGGCTGTATCTGTGTGGGTTCCCTTCTGGTGTTTCTATTCTGCTCCATTGATCTTCCTCTTTATCTTTGTGCCAGTACCAGGCTGTTTTGATAACCACCGCCCTGTAGTATGTCCAGAGGTCTGGAACTTAGTTGATCTTTTAACAGCTGTGATTGTTGTTAGGCAACACAAGTATGAATAGACAGAGTTTCCAGCACGTCTTCCCATTTTTAAATTGCTGCACTGAAAGGAAGATTATTTGAGATAGCTTAACTTGTGGTTCAGCACCTCTGTATGTGGGAGGGCAGATCACATGTTGCTTCTAAGAGTGCTCATCTGACTTTATCTTTCTGAAGCTGGCGCCAGTTGAGATGCCCATTATGAGCCAGTTTGGTGATTTCTACATCTTAAAAAAATCATATCACCCCTGGGGTGAAATTTTGAGTGTCAACTGAAGTGTAAGCACCTTTCCCAGGTAAATTAGAAACATGTGAAGATCATGTTTTAGAATAGAAGTGGTGTCAGGAACTAACGTCCAGTGACACATTTGGAGCTGCACATAGAGACATTTCTTTAACTCTAAACATTACAGCCTCTTCTTGATGTGCCTGAAGGGCCTGATTTGAAATATTAGATATGTTTTAGTGGTGCTGTTCTATCTTGTTTTCCCATTAATAAACAGTCCCTGGAAGAATGGAAATGAAGTGTGTTTGGAAGAGGGTCTGGTGAGTCCTGAAGGAAGCATTTGATTGTTATTTTACGATATGAGAGCATTTCAACAGATTTGTTGAAGCATGGAATTAAAATATAAGTTTAGTCTGGTATCAAAATTTTAAAATTCTTGCAGATGTTTTCATAATACAAATTTTTAAGTGAAAATGTGCCTTTTTTGAAGACCCCTTGTATACTAATCTATATTTAATGAATCAGAAAATGCATTTTTATCTTAAGATTTGCTGGAACTCTGATATTTTTCTTTCCTTTGCAATGGATGCCTTCTTCAAACCCATTTTTGATAACCCATCTCTCTAATTATTGTCTAGTGTTACCAAAGAATATATTATTTCTTTAAATATGTTTCTTTTTTATTTTTACTTATTGCAAGTAGTTCTCCACCATAGCTGAACATTAAAATGTCCTGGGAAGCTGCAAAAATCTCATTGTTAAAGCCCCACCCTTACAAACTATATGAGAATTTCTGGGGATGAGGTCAGACATTAGTTATGTTGAAAACTCAGCGCATTCCAATGTGTAGCCATATTTGAGAACCAATGTGCCTCTTAAAGTTTTATTTGACAGACACAGTGATGGGAAGATGAGGGGTGGGGAGGAAAGAGAAAGAGTAGGCGAGCAAGAAAATTAATGGATCTTCCATTTGCTGGTTCACTTACTAAATAGCTGCAATAGCTAGGATCCCAGCTAAAGCCAAGATTCCAGAACTCTATCTAAGTCTCTTGCATAAATGGCAGGTGTCCAAAGAATTGGGCCATCTTCCAATGCGTTCCCAAGCATTTTAGCAGGAAGTTTAGTGGTAAACAGAGAAACTGGAACTCAGAGAAGCACTCCTAAATGGGATGTCAGCATTGCATGTAGCAGCTATCCCACTGTGCTATAACACTGTCTCCAAGAACAAATGCTCTTAACTGGGCATGATTTTGAGTCTATAGAATGTACTTGCTCAAGATACACTGAATTCATATTGATATCACATTCAAGATACACTGAATTCATATTGATATCACATTAATTAATTTCTGTGGAGATTTCATTTGCTTATCAAGGGAAGCTTTAACTCTCCTGTGGAAAAATTCAAAGCTGTCAGTTTTGAGCTTGGAAAGAAGAAATGACTTTTTTAATATATTTTGGAAACAAATCATAAGTAAAACAGGAACTTCGAAGACCAAAGGACTATTAAAGTTTTTTCTTAGTAAACTGATTGCAAATGTCTGTGTCAGTCAATTTGATTGATTACAGCATACACACATTGAAGTACACTTCAGACAGGCAGTTTGTCTGAAACCTTGCTGTTAAATCTCTTGTGAAGTAATTTAAGAGTTAACCCTCAGAGAATTGTGAACTGCATTTTGAAGGCTGCACGTTTTTGTCAACATACTGTTACGGCACATGATTGGAGAAATCAGATGAGTATTCAGCTCTTTCTTTTAAAAGCAAAGGTTATATTCTAGGAAAAGCTGAATTTTCCCATTCTGCAAGCTTTCCCTTTAGCAGGAATGATACATTCAGGCTCTATAAGAGTATGGGTTCTTTGGACGTGTACTATGGGATGACTATGGAAAGGAATAGTAAAACCACAGGATGTGTGTAGGATTCCTGACTCTAATCTAAAACTTTTTGAACAGGCTACTTTATCCTGGCTAGGATGCATTATTTGAGAGCTTCCAAGTATGTCCTTGTGGAGAGTAGGCATGTTACCCTTTCACCTTGTAAACCTGGTAAGAATGTTGGGTTATGATCATGATTTTTACTCTCCAACTTTCTGTAGATTTGAGTAATTTTTTTCTGGACAAGTTCTTCCTTCCCAGGAGACCTTGAATATAATCATTTATGGGAACTACATTTCCTTGTTTCTTGCCCTGTATGTTTTTAATTTTTGTAAAAATTTTTAATATTGTTGACATAGTTGAGAGGGATGAACACTCATGTGGACCTTTGATTAGGGTAGGGAAGTTCAGGTCGGGAGGAAGGTGAGTGGGACATGTTTGGGCCTTTTTTTCTCTCCTGTGTCCATAGGGGCAAGGGGGAGTGTGCCACTCTTTACTGTCAAAACTCATCAGCACCCAGGGATGGAGATGGTCCTTTGATCATGCCCTAGAGACCCTGATGCAGAGAAGAGTGTTTTGAGGGTGTTACTTCTGTGGTTTTGATAATTCTGAGAAGTTGTTGGTTTTGTTGCTCCAGTTCTTACCTTGCAATATAACAACACCTTCCACTGGTCAAACTGAAAACTGTGAAACATGGTCATCATCTTGACCATTTTCTTCCTGTTTATATCTTATACACATGCTCCTTTCAATCAAATCACAGTCTCTACAATACCTGTATAAGAATAGTTCTGAAAATCTAGCAAACACTATAATCACCCTCAGGTTTTGCAAAAGCACATGTTGCTTGACTCTTCTTCCAGAATTTCTGACTCAATAGATCTGAAGTGAGGCCTAAGGATTAAGATTTTTTAACAAGTTATCAGATGTTGCTGATGTTAGAAGAGGGGCATTTTTGGCAACTCTGCTCAGTGGGAGGAGTACTCAGTTTTCACTGTATGTTTGACTCACCCGAAGAGTTGTTAGTATATACTGATGAAAATCCTATTTCCCAAAATTTGTCATACATTTGGTGTAGGGTTGGATCTAGAAATAGCTGTAAGTTTTTAAATATATGATGTATAGTCTTGGTTGAAAATCATGGTTATATATATATATATATATATATATATATATATATATATATATATATATAATTTATTTATTTATGTATCTATTTTTTATTCCCCCTGCCCCGTCCCCAAGTTCCGCCCCCCCCACACTGAATTCCCCTTTATCAGTACCACAGCATAGCTCTTCATAAACAATCACATATTCATCATTGCGGGCATGGACAGTGGCAGAGAGTCCAGCCTCCCGTTGTCAAGATACAATTAATAGTTTCATTAGTAGTCCATCTTTGATCTGAAAGTAGAGATTCACACTGCACTGCATCCTCACATTTGGACATGATAGTCTCCATTACACAGTCACCTCACATTCCTCTTAAATGAAAAGCCACAATGCAAAACAACAGGAAGAAAAATAGAAATTTACAACACCATGCATTTCTCAGTTCAACAGTCCTGAATTGCTGATGAACCCGCTACTCCACTCCAATCACGATGAAATTTCTCCCAAATCCACTGGCTGCTATAGTCCACCTTATTGTCTCCGTCTGCCCAGATCTTCACCACCAATGTTGGCAGGGGTAGTTGATCAATTTGTTATGTCCTCTGTCCTCTGCCATGGCACCAGATGTCCTCTGGAGGCTCTGATGTAGGCCATTTTCTCCATGTCCGTTTGGATATTCTGTCCTCTGCTCCATCTGAGCCACTGAGGAAGCCCAACTGTGACACATGCACTCCCACAGTCAGCCCATGGAACTTGCAATTCTCTCTATGATTAGGGTTCTGAGTCCAGCAGTTCACTTGGTAGGGAATTGCTCAGGAAACTTCATATGAGCAGACTGTCCCACATCCCATTCAGCTCTCATACATGTTGATGGGTATTGAAGCCCAATTCGTCCCAACCAGCTCCACTATCCAGTCCACACTGGTGCCAGCGGGTGCCACCATCTTTCTAAGCCATGCCTGCACCTGACAGAATTTGGCCCCTGTGCCAGCATCTGCCAGCTGATGCTGAGGAAGAGCTCTATCAACCCACACTGACACTGGCTTATGCATGTACCAGAAGGTACAGTCAGCCCAACCTGGCTTTTCTTGATCCAGCTCACATGCAGGCCATCAGATGTGGCCCTGCCTGGCCTGGTCTGCTCCCATTCTAGCTCTCATGCTCACCAGTGGGAGTAGTGGCCCAGCAGGGGAGCCTTAACAGCCCCCTTACTGGGGCCATATCCCCCACCCAACGTGTTTTCACATGTGCTGGTTGGGTGCTGTGGCCCAGTCTGGCACAGCCTCCTCACCTCGACATTTGCCAGTGGGTGCTGTAGCTTGGCCAGGTCATGCCAGCTCCCAATTCCAACTTACGTTGGTGGGGGCTACAGCCTAGCCCAGCCCTGCCAGCCCCCAATCCAGGCCCTCATGTGGACTGACTGGTATTGCGTGCTGACCTGGCCTGACCCACACTTCATTCTGTTACTTGAATTCGCCAGTTGGTGATGTGGATTGACCCAGTCTGGCCTGCCCCCAACCTGCACCAAATGTATGCGGGTGGGTATCGTATTTTGTCCTGATCTGGGCTGTTCCCCATCTTGGTTCTTGCACTCACCTGTAAGGAGCATGAACCAATGGAGAAGTTCCCCAGGCTCCTCCATTCGTATCTCTCCCAAAGCCAGATATCGTGCACACCAGTGGGTCCATGGGCCAGCCCTATGTAGTCCACCTTCTGTCCTAGCAGGAACAGTGGCCTTTCCTCACCGGTCTTCACCCATTCCAGTTCTTGTTGGTCGCTACAGCTCAGCCAAGCCTGATCCATACCCAGACACAGCTCACATATGGCTCAGCGGGGGCAGAGACCTGGCCTAGCCCATCCTATATCTACCCTGGTTCTCACGAGTACCAGTGGGTGCTGGATTCTAGCCCAGTCTGGCGCATCCCATACCCAGCCCACACACATGCTGAGGGATTCTGCAGTTATACCCAGACCAAACCACAGCCCCCACCCTGGCCCTTGCGCTCTCCAATGGGGATCACAACCCAGCTAGGGCATCCGCTTTGCCTGCTCTCCTCCACAGATTTCCTACGTGCCAGTGGTTGCTCTGACCCGGCTTGGCATAGTACCCATCCATCTAAGCCTTTGCCTTCGAGTTACTATAGCTTGGCATGACCTAGCCAGCCCCCAGTCTGAATTCTTGCTGGTGGGTGCTACAACCTGGCCCTGCTCAGTCTGCTCCCATCCCAGACTCATGTGAACCAGTAGGTGTGATACCCCTAGTCTGGCATGACCTGCACTCCAGCCTGGTTTCTGCACTCACCAGTGGACTAAGGTCTGCTCGGCACTACCTGGTCCATCCCCTTCTAAAACCAACCCACTAACTTGCCAATGGGTAGAGCTACTACCTTTCCCAGCTTGCCTGACCCCTAGGTCTGGAACACATGCTCACCAGTGGGAGCTATGACTCAGTAGGGAAGTCTCCAGTTTCCCCACTCAGCTCACTCCTAGACTCATATCTCACATGCTCCAGCAGGTGCTAGGCCCTTGCCTGGCATCTTGGTCTTTGTATGAGCTGGTGGATGTTGTGGGCTGGCCCGCACTACCCTGTTTTAGGCTGCACATGCAGGTGCTGCAGCTTGGACCTGGCCAGCCTGTTCTCAGCTCCAGTACCCATGAGTGTTGGCAGGTTCCATGTTCACTCTTAGTTCAGCCAGTCACCACCACAGCTCTTGAGCTAACCAGTGGGACTTGTATTTCTATAGGGTTGGGCCCACTTATCCCCCACAGAATCTACTCCTGGGCCTGGTTCTTTCATGTGCTGATTAGGGTCATGGCCCTGCCTAATGTGATATGTCCCCTGTGCCAACACTTAATCAGGTCCTTGGACCTAGGTCTGCAAGACAGGCCTCCAGTCATAGCTTTTGTGTGGTATGGTGTGTGGTAGTCAGTAATGCTTTGTGCTAAGAAGCCCATCTCAGGACTCCCATGTGGTGAGTCAGTCCATGTGATGAATCAGTCCTGACCCATACAGATTTTCCAAACTCTTCTCTCCATACCATCAGGTCTTAGTCCCTTCACTTACCAGCCAGTACAGTGGCCCTGTTGATAGGTGTCCCTTAGAATTCATTCCTCATTTACACACGTGGTGTCTGTATCCATGGATGTCCCTGGGCAATATTATGTCACCCCTAAGTCCCCAGAGCTCATTGGCAGGTGGCCAGCTGGCAAAGCCTGGTGCCTGATGGGTGCACTGGCTGCCCGCAGAATAAAGATGGTGCTGGCTGTTTAAAAAACAGCCGGGAGTGGGCTTCTTTCTCTGCTCATCAGCCAAGATTGTCCGACCAAGTGAAATTCTGCTTCGCATATGCAACCTGCTGATAATCATGGTTGTATATTTTATATTCTAGATACTTATTTTTTTCTTTGGTGCCCATTGCTTTCAAATTTTTTCCCTTGGACTACAGAATATAATGTGTATACCTTAGCATGGCTTATAAGGTCCTTTGAGTCTTGCTATACTCATTTATTTATTTCACAAAGTATTGGTGGTGATGTTGCACAACAATGAGAAAGTACTAAATTTCACTTAACTTGAAGGTTTGATTATACTAGTAACTCATGTATAATTATGCATAACACAAATTATTGAATACCTTTCATAGAGCTTAGAATTTCCCAATAACATCAGATGTCTCACTTTTTCTTGGACATGTAATTCTTCCACATTGAGTTCCTGATTTCTGAAGTATACTCACGATCCCTGACTAGTAATTTCATCTTTGATATTAAACACATAAAGTAAAGCATTCTCAAATTGTTAGTTACAGTGGCACTCATCACATAAATCTATGATTGAGATCATAACATTTTTCCCCACTAAACTTTCTGTTTCTTTTACTTTCTTGGTTTCTGATTGCTACCTTGGGATGGATGAGGTAGACTAACTTGACTGGGTTTAGAATGTGGATTCTGAGTGGATATAACTGGAATAGTCATCAAGAGAGTAGTAGATGTCATAGTATTGGGCCAAATCTGAGTCTATGACAAGAAAAAAATAGGGGTTGATTGTCAAAAGAAACTTGTGTTTCCCAAGGAAAAAAAAGATCCAGTATGAATTTGGTAGCTGTGTAAATAAAAGGTAAACTTTTTAAAAGAAATGAAAGCCATATTTTGGAATATTTGGAATATTTTGGAAATTAAGTATTTTCTCTGAACAGAAAAAGCTGTTAGAGGAGCTGGGAGATAGAGATAGTGAAGTGCTTTAGTATTGGTAGTAAATGAGGTAAGCAGGGAGGATGAATGCATTTTTACACCCTCAACTTTTAAGTATCCTGAGTGTTCAATTGTTTATTTTCTGGTTGTTTGTACATGGTTGATTCATGTCTACTTCCTGGTTGGAAGTTTACATTTGGCATCACTTTTAGTAATCCCAGGTATCTGTGAGACCAGGAAATGCTTTTTTGGCTTACAGATTTAATTGCTATATTGTCACCTAAGTGGACAGTTAAATTTGCTTAGAACCAGACTGGTTTGACTTCTGCTCAGTGAGTGTGCCTTCAGCTGTTTAGACAATTGCTGAATGAGTATGCTGCTATTACTGGCTTGAGATATGTAGTGTGTGTTACATTCAAATTTACATGTGGAATGACTCAGTTAATTTAACTTCCATGTGTGTTGTAGTTTGTGCATATATATCTTTATATTTATGCAGTGTAATAAAAAGCCAAATATTTGGGTCCTGATTGAAATTCTCAGTAGGAAATTTAGATGCATATCTTAGCACATTGGAAATTATATACCACTTTTTAAAATTGAAAAGATACTAACAAACATCTAAACACATTGGATAGACCATAAAATTCCTCATTAGCAGGCTAAGCCTGCTGATCCAGGTGCAGAAACAAAGCAGCAAATTTCTTATTATCTCTATCCACTGAAGGAGAACATTGGCAAGTTGATCCAAAGAGCAGCATGTAATCTAGGCATCTTTGATACTAGTTCTAGAGGTGTATAATATTATAAAATTGGTTTTTTTTATTTAATCTGATAAAAGTACTAGTTTTCTGTCTCTAAGCTTGCATATGAAGAATTGATAACTTAGGGATTAATCACTCCCTTGAATAATCCACAAGGTGGTTATTTCTCCTCAGAATGCAAAATTTAAGACCAAGCTTATTCCATGTGACACTTGATTCTACATTGCTATATAATTTTCTCCATTTATTTCAAGGATATTTGGTTTATTGGTTCAACTAGATTACATTACTCAAAAACAAATATTATGGAATGAAATTGTCATTTATTGAGAAAAATCTGTGTGGTGATTATTTTGCTAGGCTTATTCACATACAACAACACCTCATTGAATCATTGCAGCATTCATATGAAATAAAATTAGTGCCTCTACTTTATAGATGAAGTCCTGAGAGCATATAGGAAACCTGCACAGGATCACACCACACTCAGTGATAAGTTGAGATTTGAAAGCAAATACATCGATCATATATCATTTCTTTTCACTTTTGGTTTGTGTTGCTCCCCTTTATTAGATCGTATGATTTCTTCAAATGTTTCAGAAAATGTGTCTATTGCCCATGTCTCAGTTGATAATAAAGTAACCCAAGTTCCCTTTGTTAGTTCACAATGCAAAAAAAAAAAAAAAAAAAAAAAAAAAAAAAAAAAAAAAAAAACAAGAAAAAAATCACGAATTTTAATAAGAGGAACCTGAACCATATTTGATTCTTTTCTATTATAAAAACATAAAAATTCACATGATGATTTCCCTGTTCCATCATATACACTTGAGGAGGTTTGGGAAATATATTTTGAATCTGTTACCACATCTGTGTATTTTAAAATGTGCATGGAAAATGGTGAGATTGTCAAGGGAACAGAGAGGTAGCTATTTCTCCACAAGCACTGAGCTGTCTTATCCATTTTTCACGAGTCACTCATTTTCTAAAAATGAACCTGCCATGTTTTTTTCCCTTTTACAAGATGGAATGGGAACTCATTTATGTTAAAATTTCAACTACAAAATCTACTTTTAATCTTTCACTAGAGGACTAGTATTTCAACCAGGAGAAAAAGATCTCATTAAAAACAAAAATGATATACAGTGTCTATTAATCAGTTGGATAGAACTACTTTTTGTGCTGAATGCAAAGTGTTGAAATATATCTCCTAAAGATCAATATTGTTTCTTCGTAACTAAAGCTAAATCAATACCAGCTGCATATTTTACTTTGGTAGCAGATCATTGTATTCTAGTGTTTCTGAACCTGTAACTACAAATACTGACTGTTCAAAATAAGTTTTCCCCACTTGTCTTTTAAAATGTTGATTTATTCATGTAATCTGTATATAGTGAAATTCTTTCACAGCATCACTGTTGGTATAAGGAAAATTCTCTTAGGTGGATTATATTTCACTTTTATAATGCTATTCAAGAGCAAACAGCTTTTATGTTGGATTTTTAAGTTACAAAGAGCTCAATTTGATCTAGGTATATTCAAACTCACATAGTAGCAGGATTGGCTATGTTATATATTATTGATTTCTACTTATTACTTTTAGTTTCAATACATACTGGACTTTAAATGTTTAAAGACAAAAGGACATACTCTAAACCATAACATTCATTTAAGAATTGAACATAGCCTAAAAGATATATATTGCATCATCTTTTTTTTCTATTACATAAACTTACATGGAGTTTGGATTAGTCTTCTGAACATGATTCCTGCAGGTTAGTCCAATCTGGTTGGATTAAATAAAGCATAGAGTTTGGAAAGAAAGAGGTTAAATGAGTCAAATACTTTGCAGGTAAACAGCTGACACCTTCTCAAGATAAATTTGGAGACAGTTTAACTGAGGTATGAGGAGGGATGTGGGATACCAAAAGGAGGTGGTGAAGTATTATGAGTCATGCTCATTGCCTTTCTGAGGCCTGATGGGACAAAAGGGAGAGATCGGTTCCTGAAACTCCATGAGGGTAGTTTAGAGAAAGGGCTTTTGAATAAGAACTGTTTCCCTTGGCAGAGAAATACACAGCCAACCTGAGACCTAGCCAGGATGAGTACCTAGGGAATAAAAATTACTGCCTCTTCACTCTCCCTTTTCTCTTTCATTCTCTTTACAGTGGTGCTAATAGTCACCAAACAACTGAAAGACCTGGGGCAAGGATTGCTGTTAATATAGTGCTTGGAAGTCAGTCTTCTACGTAAAAGGATAGAGCGGAGAGAAATTTGGAAAAAGTGAACAGAAAGTATTAATCATGAAAATAACTTTCTAGTTCAACTCTTTCATGTCATGTCTAGAGCATAATGCTTAATCAATTTTGTAAAGATTTATTTTATTTGTATTGGAAAGTCAGATACACAGAGAGGAGGAGAGACAGAGGAGGAAGATCTTCCGTCTGTTGATTCACTCCCCCAAGCGGCCGCAATGGCCAGAGCTGAGCTGACCTGGTCTGAAGCCAGGAGCTAGGAGTCTTTTCTGGGTCTTGCACACAGGTGCAGGGACTCAAGGATTTTGGCCATCCTGGAATGCTTCCCCAGGGCACAGGCAAGGATCTAGAGGGAAGGGGGACCACTGGGATTAGAACCAGCACCTATATGGGATCCTGGCAAATGCAAAGCAAGGACTTTAGCTGCCAGACTACCGTGCTGTGCGCTGATTAATCAATTTTGAAAGAAGAACTGCAATCAAGGGGATATTAAAAAAAAAAAAGAAAAGAGAACCAATATAATAAAAATGTCTAAAGTACGATCTAAAACATTATATGTAAACAAATTGAGAGGAATTAGTGCAGGAAAAGACTATTTGAAAATTAATGTAGCAACATGATTAAAGTTATGGACTTTGAAATCAGCTCAAAACTTACTAATGGTGTGACTTTGGATTAGCCACCTTTGCTTCAGTTCTTTGATTTGTAAAATTGAGAATAAACTCAGATCTATCATATAAGTTGTTAGGAGAATTAAATGACAGTCTGAAAAAATACTTAAGCAGTATAAATATACAGGAACTATTTAAAAGTTAAACAACTTAGAAGAGGCATAATGGAGAGTTTAGAATGTCCCCATATGTTCTAAAGAAATTGAAGCAATTCCAGTGTGTGAAAAGTGTAATAAGACAACTTTTTACTTAGTGTTGAAGATAAATTGTCTTTAGGACCTACCGAAGATGATCTTAAATGGTAGTGAGTTCCCTATCTTAGGGATGTTCAAACAGACTAAACAACAAAGTTTGTCCTAAAGAAATTCAGTCTGAGCAGTTGGAATAGAATTTCTTTAGAATTCGTGCTAATTCTGGAATATTTTATTCTCCAGAAATGTCACATGTGCTGCATTGTAAATCTTACCTTGTTAGCTCAACCTCTGGCATAAAGAAATAATAACTGACTTGTAGGCTACAGATTTCTCATGTATTGTTATTTACCTTTCAGTCATATATCAAAAAGCATATTTTGAAGCTACTTTGTGAATATGATCTGTTCCTTTAATCTTGTAATCATCTCCATCATGTTGCAATTCTTTTGCTCTTTAATTCCGTTTTCTTCAAATAAAATAGAGGGATTGTTATGGTTTTCTGATTTAGAGTATAGGTTTTACAGTTATTCCATTTAGATTTATGATTTAAAATCATAAATCACCTAGTAAAAATCATAAATCACCTAGTAAAATCATAAGTCACCTAGTAGATATGACATTTTGGACAGAATAATATCAGTTTTCAGCATTGTAAAATATGGATAAAATAATACCCACTACCTCACAAGTGTTCGTTCTTGGCGTATAATAAAATTTGAGTTCCCATTTTATTTTCTTTTCTGTTCTCTGAGTGACTCATTTTGTTCCCCCTCCCCTGATATGGTGCATAAAAGATGCTACTTCCGTCATTTCTTCAGGTATTTTCTTCCTTGGAGCCCCCTCCTTGGGATCTTTTCCACTTTGGAGCCCCCCACCCTGGTCCCTTCAGTATAGCAGGAGACCTTTTTTTTCCCTAAGTAATCTTGCTTTGCACACACACACACACACACAATAAAATAAAATAAAATACGAACAAATATTGGCATTTTGCATTATGAAATTTAATCCAGTATGTTCCTGTTATAAAATTAGCTACTGAGATGCTTGATTAACTTTTGCATGTGGTAGATATTCACACTTGTCCTGATAGGCTCTTATATTCTCCAGTTAATTCTGGATAGTTTCTGTGGGGAGTATGAAGCTGCTAGGGATAAGGAAAAGAAGTAGTCACTTTTTTAATGACAGGTATTTTCCTGCAAGGCCATGCTCATTCCAAAGCAAGTCATAAGGAACTGTGCATAGTGGAAAGCAGCGCTCTAATTCTATGGAGGAGACTGTGTCAACGAAGGAGTTCTCATTCCACTTAGAAGCCAATCATGGAACTAATATTTGGATTTTTTCCAGTTTGAAAAGAAATAGCCGGCTATGGAAGGCCTACTCCTTAATCTGAGGAACAAGTGTTTATAATAAAGAATAATAAAAAGAGAGAAAAATGCCATTTTACCAAGCTTTGTCTATATAATGAAAGGAGTTTTCAAACTTCCTTTAGCTTCACATAATTTTAATTAGCATTTGTGAGAGGACTAAATGTAAATACCAGTTCTACTATAGCCAGGATCCAGTTGATTAACCATTGTATGGAGTACTATGGTCTTGTATTTGAGGGAGTAGAGAAATAGGCACTTTTGGTTTCATTATTGTTTGGGCTCATCCAGAGGCAGAATTTAATTTTCACTTTGGTATTATTCACCTACTCCAAATGCAAATTGATTTTAAGCATTTCATTTCTAGGATGGCACTGAAAGGGTTGAAAGGCTCATTCCAATTCGCTCAACCTAGTCTTGGCATCCAAAGTTTGTGCCCTGGTAAATTCTTCATTTTTGGGATGACTCAGAATGATTGGTCTTTCTAACTGGGCCTATCCTAAACATTACTCAGGAAACCAAAGAATAAGACACCTGTGCGAGCTCTTGTTAGTATGAAGAACAATGTTTATATCAATAGATCCCACTTGACTATGAGGAAACAAAGGTATTTTTGATTTGAGATTCAGAAAGTAAAATGGGAACACACCAATTGGAGAAGCAATGTTGGACAGGAAGAAGAGAATAACAACATATATTTACTATTTTCTAAATGATTAATAGCATATTATTATTTTATAGCTATTGTATCCACCAATTGTAGATGCTCCTTTTATGATGCAGTTAACCTGGATAAACCCAGGATAGCTTGACATTATCTAAAGCCCAATATGCACTTAATATAACCTGTAACCTGCCAAACACATACATAACTTTAATAGCATTATAGACTAGAAAACCAGTCATTTCTCCTCATAGATGTAAAGCTGAGTTGGAATTGCAGCTGATAGCACAGCCCAGCACTATGAATGCATATCCTACAGACTATTACCAACCTAGTAAAACATTAAAATGCAAAATGCATGATCTGGGATGGTGGCATAGCCAGTTGACCCTCTGCTTACAGCCAGCATCCCAGATGAATACAAGTTTGTGTCCAGGCTGCTCCAATTCCAATCCAGCTTTCTGGTTATAGCCTGGGGAAGCAGCAGAGGATAGCTCAAGTTGTTGGTCCCACCTGCACCCACATGAGAGATCAAGAAGAAGTTACTGGTTTTGGATCAGATCAGCTCTGGTTGTTACAGCCATTTAGGGAATGAACCAGTGGATGGAAGATCGTTTTCTCTGTTTCTCCTATCTGCAAATGTGCCTTTCACATAAAAAAATCTTTTAAAGATGTTCAGAATCCAAAGTTGTTTCAAAATATTGTTTCACTTAATGTATATTCATGCTATTTAAATTTGAAAAAAATCAGTTAAATTGTCCTAGGTTGAACCACCATAAATTGGAAACTATTATTATTCTTATTTTATAGATAAAAAATTGAGGTGCAAAGATATTCTGTGACTTCTACAATGAAATGGATCCAGAAATCAGATCTTTGCCTAGTCAACTTTGAAGTACACACTTTTAACTACAATGTAGTATTGCCTTTTTTTTTTTGAGAGTGTCCTATTACAATCACTATATGGGTTCTTTGAGAGACAATTGTGACACACACACACACACACACACACACACACACACACACACGATGCCTCAGCGGAGATTCAATTCATGTAAGAGTGACCATTCCCCCCCCCCAAAAAAAGTACCCCACACAAACTCTGATTCCTTTGATTTGAAATCACCATAGTTGTATGAAGGTCATTGATATCTGATCAATTTGGAGCATAATTCCAGGGAGAAGGGAGCGGTGATTTTCTTGTTTGTTTTTTTTTTATAGAAGAAATATATGTCAATATATTCTTTTTTTGTTTGTTTTTTTTACATCATTTTTTATTAATTACATTGCATTATGTGACACAGTTTTATAGGTACTGGGATTCCCCCCACCCCTCCCCAAACCCTCCCCCCATGGTGGATTCCTCCACCTTGTTGCATTACCACAGTTCAAGTTCAGTTGAGATTCTTTCATTGCAAGCATATACCAAGCATAAAGTCCAGCATCTTATTGTCCAGATAAGTTCAACGGTTTCTTGGGGAGACCATCTCTGATGTTCATGCCTAACCAGTCACAGGAGATATACTAGCTAGCTATTGACTAATCTCGGAAGGATGATGCCATGCCCTTGTTTCAGGAAGCTGATTATGTATGCCAAGAAGAGCAGCTGCTGATGAAATAGGAAAGTAGAGGTGATTGTTATCTACCAGTTTCCCATTATGCATCAAACAAAGAGTAAATGATTGAAAAAACATTTATTCATGATGTCTCTTTGGCACCAGAAGGTATATATTATCACAGATATCAAGCCAGTTGCAAGTTTTTATTTTCCCTGTCAGTAACTGTCAAAGTTAAGATCTACTTATGTTTAGAGCAGTTACGTTTAGGGAGTTTGTGCCTCTCTAAATCTGAGCTTGACCGTGATAAATTGGTATAGCCTGTTCAGTTCTAGTATTATGCTTTTCTGAATATACAGGTCAAGTAACAATGTCAAGATATGTATTACCCATTGATAGTGGGGGTTGCTATGTATGTTAGAGAAAACGGGCATATGGAAATCTCTTTACCTTGCATTCAGTTTTTCTATGAATCTAAAACATCTCTGAAATAAATGAAACCTACTTAAATATCTATCAACTCCTTTAAAAAGTTCTTTGTTCACACCTGGGTCAGTGGTTATTAACTCTGACCTGAGGTCCAAATCTGGCTGACTCCCAATTGTACACAGGCTCTGAGTTAAGATTGGTTTTTACATATATAAGTGTTTGAAACAAAAATCAAATGAAGAATGATATTTCTGCATGTGATAATTACATAAAATTCAAATTCAAGTATCCATAAATAAAGTCTTGTTGGAACACAGCCACGTTCTTTTCCTCATATACACTGTCTATGGCTGCTTTTTTGCTGCAGTGACAGTACACAGTAGTTAATACAAAGACTGTATGGTTAACAAAGCCTAATCATTTACTGTTAAATCATTATAGATAAAAATCATGCTGACCCTTGGACTGTAATAAGAAAATCTCATTTATAGATCACATACATGAGAGTACTTATAATTGTGGGAAAAAAATCCCTCATTAGTGCTGTGTGTTTTGAAGGAATCACCATCAATAGCAAGTACAGTATATTCAAGTCATGTGAAATCTAAAACAATTAAGAAAACAACTTATATCTCTAATCATATTCTTCATAGATATTTTTTAGAAGTCTCTAAAACGGCCGGAAACAGTGACCACTGATCACTACTCTGAGCACTTAATAATAACTTGTATTTCAGCAGATAATATTTGTAAGAGGTACATACATAAAACATACACTATATGCACTCTATGTGCCTCTGAGTTTCTATTCAAGATTCACTCTGATATGAATCTAGAGAAGTTAGCGAGACAGAAGTCAAGGCATGGTTGACCTTTTACTACCTCTTTTTTTTTTCAGAGCCTCAGTAAGATCTATGATTCAAAACTCTATTTCCCCCGTACCAAAAGAAGAAATATTAAGAGGCTTTTTTCTTTTCCCCTTATGCTCTTCTCTTCCCTACTTTCTTTGTCTCTCCCCTAACTCCATTCCGACCAGTGGTACTATTTCCTGCTATATAGAAATCATGAGCTCAAAGATATTCAGTTAAGATTTTCCTGTCAGTGTTAGTTCAATAAATGAACACTGTAAACTAGCCTGTTTTTCAAAACATTAAAGTAACAGCACCAGAATAAAGAAGAGGGGGATTGGAAATCATTGTGTAAGGAATATTTGCTCCCCAGAATCAAGATGGTGGAATAAGGTAAGCACATGTTTAAACAGATGGAGAAACATTAGACAGTGTGAAGTAGAGAGGGCACATTCCAGGAAATAAGAGAGGACAGAACGGCAACAAAGGGGTATCTGGAGACTGACTGACACAGGAAAGCAGCAGACCCAATGGTGTGGTGTTGCAGTAACTGATACCCCAGCAGCATTCAGCAAGCGGCAATCATAATTGCAGCAGCAGTAGTCGGAACTCCACCAGCAACAAGGTGGGAAGTGACTTTTGCTGGGAGCTCAGGAGGTGAACCCAGACAAAGAACTGCCTGTCCTGTTGCTCTGTTTGATTTGACCAGGAGCAGAGACAGAATGACAGGTCCCAGACAGACAGGCAGTGCGGGGACAGGGTGGATTTCACAGCCCAGTCCACCCCCACCCCCAGAGCCGTATCAGGCACCATTTTGTTTAAGGAGGCAAAGGCTATTGGGCAGGACTGTGCATGCACTGAGCTGGGAGTGAACTCATTTCTGGCTCAGTGAACTGCAACAACATGGCATCCTATAGGTTCCACCCAAGATAGGTCCGGGTAGCCCCCAAACCTGACAGCCTCAATGATGGACATATGACTGCTTATGAAGAACTACACTATAATAATAATATAGTGGAACTCAGTGAAGAGAGATGGGATTGTGGAGGGGGTAAGCAAAATCCCAGGGCCTATGGAACTGTATCATAAAATAATAATAATAATATAATAAAACAATTTCAACTCCAAGAAAGAGAAATATTTGCCCTTTATGATAGCCATTGTATAACATTGCCGACTGAGATTCTATCATTTATTACTGAATAATATACCAAAGAAAATAGGTTATTGTGCATCTTTTCCATAGCTGCTTTAAGTCCTGGTGTGGGGGTGGGGCAAACAAATCAGCTAGGGACTTGAGAGGGTCAGGTCAAAGGCCATGGTAATGAAACTTGGAATAGGGCTCAAGAGTTTTCATCATGTTGAAGCAGCACAGTAATTAGGAGTTTGGACTCTGAGAAATAATGAACTTTGAGTTTGAACCCTGTTGTTAACATTTGGTAGCTAAGGAATCATTATCAGGTTATTTTATGTTAATGAATTCTGGTCTCATCATTTATAAAAAGGAGATCATGAAACTACTTTTATGAGGCTATTGTAAAAATTAGGTTTTATTTAAATGTGCTGGGCCTGGCACACATATGGAACATACATTTATTATGCTGTTATTAGTTGCTAATGAAATGATACTAGAAATCATTGTAAAGCTAGTCAGTATTTTCTAGAAATTATGAGCAGAATTTAAGAAGCATATGCTTTTATCTGGTTAATATTAAAAACAACTGAAAGGAGACTATAATTTTGGCATTCACTATGTATTTTATACTTATAACAACTCTAAGTATATAGTATCATTATTCCCATTTTATTTTTTAAGACTTATTTATTAGAGAGAGAGAGAGAGAGAGAGAGAGAGATCGGGATTGGGATTGGGGTTGAAATTGAGATTTATTTTTCATCTGCTTGTTCACTCTGCAGATAGCTGCAATGACCAGGTCTGGATCAGGGCAATACTAGGGGCCAGGAACTCTTCCAGTTCTTCTATATGGGTGGTAGCTGCCCAGACACTGAGGTCAGCTTCTGCTACTGTCTCAGAGAAGTGGATAGGAAACGGAGGAGACAAGGCACTAACTGGTACAAGTATGGGGTGCTGGTGCTGCAAGGAGTGGCTTTACTCTCTATTCTACACTACTGGACCCTGCTTGCATCTAAAATAAGCCATTCTCCAAAAGACAAATATATGTTCTCTCTGATGTGTAATCACTGCTATGCAGAACCCAACAAAACCCCACAAATCTATAAACTCTACAAGGAAGATTAGTATATTGGATAATAATGGATAAATATAGCATGTGTCTTTATTCCCAAATAATAATAGAATTCATATTATTATTTTCAATACAATTATATGTTGCGTTACTTTATTTTCTTTCTTTTTTTGTAATTGACATGCTATGATACATTTGTATATCACAAAGTTAAATTTGTAATGGTAAAATGAATGGCTCTGCTACTGTAATAACATGGGGACAAATAATAGGAGGATAGAGGGAGGAAGAAGAGGGATGGGGAGGGTTGATCTCTGTATCATGGAAAAAATAAAACTTTGGAAAATATGGAGGAACTGAAGCCTTAAAACAGGGTTGGATGTTTAAAGAAGTTAAGAAATCTAGCAAGTGGCAGAGTAGGAATTTGAGCACAGACTCCAGAAGCCTCACGTTGATTGTACTGAATTTCCAGATTCTGTGATTAGCTAATATTTTCCATTCATATTGGTTGTATGCAGTTATATGGGTGCTCAAGGAGAACTTCCTAACTTCTTTTGGTTTTAGTTTCTTTTCCTTAAAATGTGACACTTGAGTTAACTGGTCACCAGGATTCTTTTAGCTGAGGGCTCATTGTAAAAATATCGATAATTAAAAAATATTTTTCTGGCATTTGTGTTGTAGTGTAGTCGGTAAAGTTACCACCTGTAATGCTGGCATTCCATATAGGTACTGTTTTGTGTACTGTCTTCTCCATTTACAAATTAACTTCCTGCTAATAGCTTAGGAAAGCCGCAGAAGATGGCCCAAGTATTTGGGTCCTTGCTACCCATGTGTGGTGAAATTCCTGGCTCCTGTTTTTGGACTGACTCAGACCTGGCCATGACAGTCATTTGGAGAGTACACCAGCAGATGGGAAAGTTTCTCTCTCTCTCTCTCTCTCTCTCTCTCTCTCTCTCTCTCTCTCTCTGTCTCTCTGTAATTCTGCCTTTCAAATACATACATGTTTTAAAAATCCTTCAAAATAGTAGTTTCTAATTTGGTTTGGAGGGTTTTATATGTATTCTTGTACTTATCTGGTAAGATAAATTCTGAAAGCAAACCAAAGAAGGGCATGCCGTTGGGAAGTTCTGGCAATATGGAGCTACCTAGTTTTCCCATCAGACTCTTCCTGCTCAAGGTCTTTACTACCAGAAGGATACAGTTCATCTATGAAGCTGACCCTAGAGCAGCAGAAGCAAAGCATCCCTTTCTCAGACTTTCCCAGCGCTACCATGACATGGTTAACTGAATAGATTTGATTCTAAAAGCAGTCTTTGGAAGGATGTGACCCACATGAAAAATAAGTGTAAACAACAAAGAATCAAAAGCAAATTAGTTGCAAGTAAATTAGGTGTTGTTTGCAGAAACCACTTTTAATGAAACAATTAAGCAAGAATTGTATGCTATTCATCTATAAATCTAAAAGCACAATTTAGTCAATAGTATTGTGGATCTACTGATATGTGTAGATAAAGCAGATTTAAGTACAGGATGTTTTTCTGTCACTGTATTAGAAACCATGATTTCCTCTGAGATATTTACCTGGTTTTAATTAACTTATGCTGTTTGTAGGCAGACTTAACTGGAAAAAAATTAAATTCAAGTGCTCTTTTCAATTGTGTTCCACCTCCTAAAGAAAAATTCTTTCTTAAATTGTTAAGTTTTATCATTACAAGTATGCAGTTAAGGTAATTTTTAAAAAGTATAGCATTCTTACTCTTCCCATTTTTCCACTTCACTAGGATCCTTTTCAACTCATGTTAGAATTTCTCATTTCCAAGAAATTTTCATGGCTCTGGTACCTCTGGAACCTTGCCAAATGTCACAGTACCTGCAGTTTTCTTCTTAAGTATACAGCCAATTTCATTCCCCTGTGAGAATAGCAGCTACCTGTTTTCAACTAATTAAATATCAGGAATTCTTTGCCATTTCTAATGTTCCTTGGGCTTTAAGATGACCCTTTGAATTTTACATTTGTTACATTAGTTTATTCATCACTGGTTGGCTCCATGCTTCACCTTCCTGTTAAGAATCTTTTTAAGACTTTTTTTTTTAACTTGAAAATATTTCCCCTTTAGTGCTCTTTGCACTATTCTCATTTAAATCTCAATGTTAATTGTACTTCCTGTATGTGTTCCTTAGAATTCAGCTTTCTATCTCTATATGCATCACAACATTTTTATTATACTTTAGTTGTAACTACATTTTTCTAATCTGTAGAATCAGGACACATGCTTTAGTTGCTATACTAATACTTATATGAAAAAAAAAAGATGGATCATTCAAAATGAAGACAGTTTTAGAAAATCCAGACTGGATGTTTGCCTTAATTGTAGTATTATTTATGATCTGCCTTATATTGCCATTAATTATGTGTTTGGATCCTTCCTGATGTTGCAAATAAAAAATGTATATCAAGCATCTCTGTATCACCACAAACCTGTAAGACTTCTTTGCATTCATTTCTGTATGCAGTCATGAAGTACTTATTAAGCTACTGTCAAGTGGCATGCAGTATGATGGGTAGTGGGGAGAAAGTGGGATCTTTCTTGCTATGACACAAATAGTTTTAACTTGTTGAGTGTTATGTTAAGGTGACCATGGAAGACATGAAATGAGGCCCTCATCTAAACTTGGGAAGGTAGGGATGCTTTGAAAGAAGTAACTTAGAAACTGGTAACCAAATGTGAAAATGATTTGTTGGGAAATAATGGACCTAGGGAATCAGGTCAGGAAAAGCAGTATGCATGTATGAAAATGTCTATAGGCAGAAATAAAATGGCCTATTACAGAAATTTAGATTCTCGGTCCCACTTGGGATGCAAAGTGTGAGTATAAGGATGAGGGAAGAGGATGAAAACGGGAGCAGGTGATTGGGTCAGTTGCTCGGAATACAAACATGAATAAAACATGGCCCTTCACCTCTGGTATGTTTACTACGGAGAACACAAAGAAGTAATGGGAGAGCTAGGGCAGGTATGTTGGGTTGTAATTCCAGAGGTTCCATGTACTATAAGAACATATAGTGAGACACCTTGCCCTTAGTAACCAGGGAAGGTTTTACCATTAGATAGGAATTTCAAGTTATCTTAATCACTAAATACTGATCAAATTAAATAGTTAGCATTTCACTATTTTATCTTTTCTACTTTTCTTAGTCTTAGCATGAAACAGAAACTGTCAAGAAATAAAAAAAGGATCTCCTTCTTGCTTCCGTACTTTCCTCTCTACATCTATATAAAGTGGCTGAAATACAGATTGGTTACATAAAACATAATCTCCTTTTTTTTTTTTACTAATAAACATATTTTTTTCTGCTAATAAGAAGGCAGATTCACAGTCACTTTATTACCTGGCTTGAAGCTTCGACCCTCTCTTCTGATCAATATTTTAACTGCGGCTTATGTAAAATGAAATTTACATTCATGTGTTCCCTTAGCAACCATCACACAAAATCAAATACATCTGCTTTCAAAATCAGTTCATCTTTTGAAAAACCTTGTAGTTATACAATCTTCTTTTATTAGCAGAAATGGCTTTCTAAATAGGCTACCATCACTTTCAACACAAAGTGTTTGAAAACCATATTTAAAAATAACTTATGGAGTTTAAAAGTAGAAATATGAAGTGATTTTACCAAAACTTCTATTCATTTATATAATCAGTGTAACAGTTAACAAACATTTCTAGGTGCTGTGTCAGATGCTTTGCATTATAAAGATAAGAAACATGTAGAATTTTGTACTCATAAATCTTACAAGGTGGGAAAAAAACACAGCAATAAGTATAATACAATGTTTGAAAATGATGATGCACATTAACTGCTGTGGCAACACACCCAGATATGAGCTTTTTGATATCATTTATTACTGTTATTTTAACCTTCTCTTGGAGTGTATCTAATGGATATCAACTGTCAACTACTAATGCTCTAATCACACACAGGAATTCTAAAGATCTAAAAAACCTTTGCATCAGAGAGCTCGCACATTGTCATAGGAATCTGGAAAAATATAAAAGTGCCACTAAAAACTGCTAGAAACTGTGTCAATGTGAAACATTAAGTCAATGTGATATTCACAGAGGGCTTTCTGGACTTTAATTTTGTGGTAAATGTCATGTTCTTGCCAAGGTAGAACATGAAAGACTGAACAGATGAAAAATCTTCAAAGATTACTATGCTTAAAATAACATTCAGATATTATATTGTTTTCAAGATAGGGAAGAAACCCTAACTCAGTATTATGGATTTTTAAACGATTGTTATACTTCATGCTTATGGGTTTTTAAAATTAATTAATTAATTAATTAATTTACTCAGGCTCCTCCATCAAAACCCCTCTAAGTGCCAGATTTTGCGCATACCAGTGGGTCCATGAGCCAGCACTACTCAGTTCACCTCCTGTCCTAGCAGGAACAGTGGCTTTTCCTAACTGGCCTTCAACCCCATTCTGTTTCTTGATGTTGGATGTTTCAGCCCAGCCACGGCTTGTCCATACCCACATATAGCTCATACATGGCTCAGTTGGGGTTGAGACCTAGCCTAGTCCATCCCACATCTACCCTGGTCTTCCAGAACACCAGCAGGTGTTGCAGTCTGGCCTGGCCTGGTGCGTCTTGTCCCAGTCCACACTTGTGCCAAGGGAGACTACAATTGTATCCTGACCAGAACGCAGCCCCATTCCAGCTCGTGCGCTCCTTAGTGGGAACCTCCACCCAGCTAGGGTGTCCCCTTAGCTCCCCAACCAGGCCTGTTCCCAGCCAGTGTTCAGCATGCCAATCGCTGCTGTGACTCAGCTTGGCACAGCCTGTCACCTGTTGCGACCCCTGCCTTAGACACTGGCTTAGCGTCCGTGGCTCACGCAGACCAGTAGGTGCAAGAACCTAGCTGGGCATGTCCTGTGCTCCATCCTGGTTTCCAAACTTACTTGTGGGCTAAGGTTTGCTCAGTACTGCCCGGTGCACCCGTTCCATCATTTTTCATACATTGACGAGCCGTTGGAGCTACTTTCCCCTGTCCGACCCCCAGGTCCAGACCACATGTTCACTGGTGGGAGTTATCACTCGCCAGGGGAGCTTCCCAAGTTTCTCCCCCTGATCCCCTCCAGACCCAGTTCTCATACATGCCACTGGGCTTTAGGCCAGTGCCCGGCGCAGTCTGGCCCTCCCGTTGGCCTTGCATGAGCTGGTGAACGTTGCAGCCCGGCCCACCCCACACCCCACTCAGGATGCACACTTGAGTGCTGCTGCCCCAACCAGTCCAGACTGCTGTCAGTTCTCCAATCTGTGATTGATGGCAGGCTCCCCGGTCACACCTAGCTTAGTCCATCACCACCACTCCATCTCCTGAAGTAACCTGTGGGGCTAGAATTTCCATAGGGTTTGGCCCACACATCCCCCACAGAATCTTCCCCTGGATATGGTTCTCTAGCGTGTTTGTTAATGTCATGGCCCTGCTTAATGTGACCGGTCTCCGCTGGGTCAGTTCTGTTTCCAGCCCTGTCATCCACTTGGTCCAATGGGTGTTGTGGTCCAGCTCGAGTCTACCCACTTCATATTCGGTCCTCACACAAACCAGTGGGAGTTGCAGCCTAGTTAGGGCAACTCCCCATAAACCCCACCAGGCCTGCTCCCTTCCCTAGTTCCCATGCATGCTAGTATGTACCGCAGGCTTGTTCAGTCTGTCCCACCTCCCATTACGCTCTGGTACTTGTCAATGGGCATTGAAGCCTAGTTCGACCCAACCAGCCTACTATCCAGCCCACACACATACTGGCAGGCTCATGGGTTTTTTAGTCTTGTAATTCTGCTAAAATTTCTTTGGATTATCCCTGGACAGTAACAATTCTTTTTTTTTTTTTAAGATTTATTTACTTTTATTGAGAAGTCAGATATACAGATAGGAGGAGAGACAGAGAGGAATGTCTTTTATCTGATGATTCACTCCCCAAGTGGCTGCAATGGCTGGAGCTGTGTCAATTCGAAGCCAGGATCCTGGAGCCTCTACCAGGTCTTGCACAGGGGTGCAGGGTTCCAAGGCTTTGGGCTGTCCTTGACTGCTTTCCCAGGCCACAGGCAGGAGCTGAATGGGAAGTGGGGCTGCTGGGACACGAATCAGCAGTCATATGAGATCTCAGCATGTGCAATGCAAGGACTTTAGCCACTGGGCTACTGCACCAGGCCCACAGTAACAAGTCTAAATTGTGGATGGGTCTGCCTCAAGTTACTAGAATAATAGTATTGTAGCTTACTCAAATATATGTTTTGGTAATAAGGATAACAATGTTTATATGCTTTCTCCCAACAAACACTGACTCATTACCATTGTTTTTTGATTAAAGGTCACATACCGTGATATGCAGAGCTTTGCATGGTGTGATAGCCAATTGACTTTCCAAATTCATTTTGTACAGCTCTCTGCCTTGTGTGTTAAGCTTTTGTAAAACTAAAGTATTTTGTAATTCCTGAAATACATTATGTTGATTCAGGCTGCTGAGCCTGCATTTTTATTGTTCTTAATATTTGGATTCGTTTACTGCTATAACTTTGTTGTACTAATCACTCAGTGTAAAAGATTTAGCTCAATTATCAACTCCTACAGGGCAATCTTTTGTTTTCTTTACCCTTCATGTCCACTTTTGAGTTATATAGTCCACCTTTGTTCATTATAGTCATTATCTGACATCTGCCATAAATTTAGTGTTGATTGACATTCACAATATTATAACTTTATAAATGGTTTTATAGTTCAGGTCATCTCATTGCCCTCTTGTGAGCTCTGTGCATTTACATCCAAGCAAGCACATGGTTGTTATTGTCTCTCTTTTATGATCCCCACAGGGTCTTGGGATCTGCTTAGTATTGAATGTGGAAACGAAACAGGTCTTATGTAATGTATGATGCAAAAGGTCCAGTTACATCGCTCAAATGATTTGTGTATGATACTTTCTAAATATTTGCAGAGTCCTGGAGAGGAATAATGTCCCTCATCGTACTGCACAGACTGTGTACTGCTACCCCAGCCCGGTGCCCAACTACCTTTCAATGTTTGCCTCCTTATCATGTGATCCTCTCACCAACAATTCACTCTCCAGAAATTGTAGGATAATAAACCCTAGTTTAACATATGTGTCACTCCAGGTGTTTCCTTTACAAAGGTCTGTGAGTTTGGCACAACTCCTCTAGAAATATTTTTTCTTAATGTCCTGTATTGATCATTTGAATTTTACAATTATAAACAAATTATTTGCTTGCTTCTCTCCTACTGTGAGAAGGAAAGAGGTCTCATTTGTTAAATTTACTACTTCATCTCTAGGCTTTTAGAACAGTGGATCATGTATTGTCGAGCTACTTTCCTACAAAACTGAATCAATTTACCAGTGTCACCCGTAATCTGTAAGTCTGCACATTTCCCCAATTTATACCTAGTGATTGACTTTACAACCCATAGTTTTGAGTTTTAATAGATATTTAATTGAAACTTTAAATTGTTTTAATTTGTATTCATGTAATGGCTTTTGGAGCTTTATCTTTTTCACATTATATTAGCCATGTTAATGTCATTTATATATATGTATATATGTATATATATATATATATATATATATATATATATATACTATATCCTTATTATCTTTGTTAACTTATCAAGAACAATCTGTCTACCCTCCACACACACACACACACACAGAGGCACACATATCAGGTTAGGTAGTGAATCCTTACCAATTTCATTCTTCTCATGAATTTTCCCCACAATAGTATTTTTCTTTAGGGATTGTTTTATTATATTTCATAGCTAAAAAGCCTTCTTATATTTATGTCCTTTCTATACATGCTATACTTAATCCCCTTAGGAGTCAGGAATATATCTCCCTTTCGTAACTGGGATAAATATGCTATTTTGTAGTGAACTGCGTAGTTCGCTCTCCCCAATATATTTAAGGCCTTGTGGCTAGAAGCACGTTATCCTAAGCTGTGTCAATCCTTTTCATGCTAGCTTATTTCATTACTATAAATGTGCTTGTATCTTTCCCAGAAATGATGACTGGACCTCTCTTTTGATAATCTACCTAGTACCCAGAAGCTGCTAAGATGAAAACATTGCTGTTTCTTTCTCTTGTCCTGTTAGGAACTTGAGTGCTGATTCTGAGTCCCAGAACAGCAATCAAAACTGTAAAAACTGTTGCTACTAGTCTATATATCAACTGCCTATCCAAATAATATCTATTTTCTTTTTTTTATTATTTTTAAAAGATTTTTCTATGTTAATTGGAAAGAGAGTTACAGAGAGGGACAGAGGGAGAGATCTTTACTCCATTTGTTCAGTCCCCAAGTGGTCAAAATGGCTGCAGCTGAGCTGATCTGAAGCCAGGAGCCAGGAGCTTCTTCTGCATCTCCCACCGGAGTACAGTATCCCATGGATTTGGGCCATCCTCTACTGCTTTTTTAGGCCACAAGCAGGGAACTGGATGGGAACTGGAGTACCTGGAATATGAACTGAAGCCCATATGGGATGCCAGCAAGTACAAGGTGAGGTTTTAGCCACTGAGCCATCACTCTGGGCCCAAATATCTATTTCCCCTGCCATTCACAGTGAGTTTTCTTACCAGCAATTTAGCCTTAGTTTTTCCTGATCGTAACTTCTTACCTGGACTGTCATCCAAGATTCTTATTTATTCCTGGCTGGATTCTTTCCCCATTGCTTATAATTGGATATTTTATGCCATTGTTGTGAACACATTTAATTTTGTATTTCTAGCTTTGTTTGCTTTCTCCTGACACCAAATTCCGTTTTTAAATTGTTATTTAGAAGTCCAATGCGCTATCCATTGCGCTACAGAGCCACCTGAAGGTGGCTGGGAACCCACATTTACTTTTAACATATTGGTTACTCATTACTATGTCAATTAATTCCATAATGATGTAAATTTTTGCTGATGGTATGTTGGAGCTTTCAATTGACTGGGATGATACTCTGCTGGATCTGTCATCAGACCAGAGAGGGTATACCTAAGAAGCCGTTGAACTTGACGGGACAATAAGATGCTGGACTCTATGTTTGGTATATGCTTGCAATGGGGAAATCTCAACTGAACTTGAGCTGTGGTTATGCAACAAGGTGGAGGAATCCACCATGGTGGGAGGGTTTGGGGAGGGGTGGGGAGAACCCAAGTATCTATGTAACTGTGTCACATAATACAATGTAATTACTGAAGTTAAATAATAAATAATTAAAAAAAATTGTTATTTAATAAAGTTTGCACAGCTTGATGTTGAGCCAGCACTCTGATATGGAATGCTGGTGTTACAAGCAGTGACTTTATTCACTGCACCACAATGCCAGGCTGCTCCCCACCCCCAATACCTTTTGTTGAAGAAATTCTTTATTCTTGTTGCCTTTCTTAAATATTAATTGACTTAATATCTGTAGGTTTATTTCCTGGCTACATATCCTATTTTGTTGAGTTATATGCTTATGTTTTATGCCAGGACCATATTGCCTGGTTACTTTTGCTTATAGTAGCATAATTTGAAATCAGAAAGTCTAATGACTCTGGTTTTTGTCTATATTTTTAATTTAATTTTACACAAATTTTCCAAATTCCTTCATGTCTGTTAGCTTCATTTGATCTGTAGTCTATTTTGAAGCATACAAAAATTGTACCATTTAATGCCCTCTGGCATTTTATGTTATTGATGTCACACTTTTATATCAATTAGATGATTATATCTGCAGTAATTTTAAAACTTTTCTTTTTGAACTTTTGTGCTAGAGTCAAATGTGATATATGTACTACCTAACATTATTAAAATAAATTTTCTAAATCTGACTTTATAGTTATCTTTGTTAGTGAATCTTAATACTTTCGTATGATTTCATGGTTAGTATCCTCACATTTCAACCTTAAAACCTTTCTTTTGTGTTTCTTGTATAGTAGCTTTGGTAGTGATAAACTCCCCTAACTTTTGTCTGCAAGTCTGTATCCTTTTTTTTTTCTTTTTGGAAGAATAGTTTTGCCAAGTGAAATATTTGGGGTCTAAGTATTTATCTTTCAATAATTGCATCTACTCATTTACTGTCTCCAGACAAGCAAGATTTCACCTGAAAATAGGGGTTCTTATGTATGTGATAAGCTTATATTTTCTTGTTGCTTTGAGAATTATTTTTGAATTTTGAGTATGTGCTTATAATGTCTCTTGACAAAGTTTTTATGTTGAATTTATTTGGAGTTTTCTGGCCTCATGGGTCTGATGTCACTTCTTTCTTCAGATATGTGAATTTTCTCTCATTATTTCATTACACATGCTTTCTATTTCTCTTTTTCTTGTTTTGTTGGAATGTCAGTATGGAATATATTGATATACTTTATGGCATCCTATAAAATTCATATTTTTCCATTTTTATTTCTTTTGTTTTCCTAATGACTCATTTATAAACTCAATGATAACTTTGTTCAACTAGATGAAATATAATATAGAAACCTTTATGGAATTTTTCAATTTATTAATTGTACTCTTTAGCTCCTGGATTTTTTTTTGTTTTTTTTTTTTTTAATGGCTTTTTCGTTGTTGAATGTTTCATTTTGTTGATGTGTTTCTTTTCCTGATGTGTTCAGTTGTTTAAGTGTGTTGTAGCTCTTCAGGCTTCCTTAAAATTGTTATGGTGGAATAGGTAAAATGAATTAACTTTGTGTAAATTCAACAAGGAGATCTAAAATTTTACTTGAAATGATTTTTCAAGCATTTCATAGATCTCTATTTCTTATAGTTAGCTACAGGCACTTTATTTTGTTCATTTAGTGGTGTCATAGTTTTCTAATATCAATGTACCTTATGGTATTGTATTTACATGTAAATTTGAAAAAAATAGGCTCTTCTTCCACTATTTACAAACTGGCTTAGTCATGGAATACCTTTAACCTGTTAAGCTGGCCAGAGATTCTTGTCATGTGATAGCTGGCTGTTTGGATAGGTTTGCTAGTGAAGTCATTGGGTACGTGGGCATTGTTCCTTGGACTCTGGGTGGTGGACATAATACCTGTAATTGCCTTAGTGCATGAATCTGTTGAGATAGGTCTGGAAGTTGAATCTCCTTAGGCTGACAAAAACACCTGTTTCATTAGGGCTGTGTTTGGGGTCTGGGCTCATGGGAGCCAAACAGGCCACTGAGGCAGGCCTGGAGCCTGGAGCCTGAGCTGTCAAGGTTGAGCTTTTGGTGGGGGTGAGCCTGAATACTGCATCCATAATGGCTGCACATCACTTAGGTAGTTCTGGAACATGGGGCTAGGTGGGCTTCTGCAACCTTGGGATACAAGAACTTGCCTAGTGTTGGCATGCATCTGCCACTTGTATGTATTGAATCAAATCTAGAGTCTTGTACAACTCAGTTGGTGAAGCTTGGGGTCATTGGATATACTATTATGAACCTGGAGGCTAGATTCCAGGTTACTCTGGTTCTGGAATGCACTGGGATAGGGAAGTTACTATGGTATAGCTGGTGCAATAGTACTTAAATTACTCTTTGTGAAGTATGTCTTCTTATGCTGTGCTGTGTGAACATTGGGGACAAGTGACAATGTTTAATGTGAAATTGTCCTTACTACCATCTGACTCCTAGATTTGGCCTGGCCCCTACCTGGCTGCAGTGCCCATTTGGGAAGTAAACCAACATATGGAAGATATCTCTGTCTGTCTCTCTCATTCTTCCTCCTTTCCCCTCTCCTGTTCCCTCTCCTTCCACTTCCATTCCTCTCTCCCTCTTTTTGTGTAACTTTGCTTCTTAAATAAATAAGTAAACAAATAAATAAGTAAACAAATATTTAAAATTTTATATGAGTGACAGAGTGCTATCAAACAACAAAATCAATACAGGAATCTATTTACAAAATACTTTCACAGTAGCGCCTATATTAGCACACTAACCAAATTGAAACAAAACTAGTCATCCTAAGTTTTAATTGGAAGAAATTGAATATGACTTTTTCATGACTGTATGTTAAACCTACTTTTGTAACGACAGAGATCCTGGTTTATTTTCTTATGTGCAAGTTTGCACCAAAATATTCACTGTTCAGTGGATGAAATCTACTCTCTAAATAAATGAATTTTTTGACAATCTGAATTCCAGTGTTTCTGAGACAGCAGTATATTTGCTTCAGGATATTTGCTGTTTTAACTGACTTCCTGTCAATCTTCATACTTAATTGAACATGCAGATTCTTGAAATTAGTTTATTTTGTGTACCTTATCCTTTCACCAAAAGTTTTGAATCTTTCTCTGTTCCTTCAGTGTAATAAACTATGCTATTTCATATTTTAGATGCCTGACTTTGTCCCAACATTCTAGGACCTATGTCTTAGAGTCCTGTCCACATCCCTTAACTCCTATCACAGGGTCTCAAGGACAATAAAGTGTAATCTGATAATCATGGCCACTCATTGACCTCAGGAGCTTTCCCTGGGATTTGGTTGGTTATTGCTGTTGTTTTCAATAAACCTCTGAAACAAGTTTATTTTTTTACATTATTCTTTCTACTAAAATATGAACATGGGGTAGGAGGACAGTTTAATTGAAAGGATAATGAGTTGGATTAAAAGTAATTGATATTATACAATATTTTAACGATATTTTAGCAGTCACCCTGACAGTTATATAATATCTGTTAATAATATTTTTGAGAAGTGAATTAAAATAAATGACAAGAAAGCCCATCTCCAGTCATTAACTCTTATGAATCAGTGAGAATGGTAATAAATCAAATTCCTTCCTAATATCTAAATAGAGTATACCTTAATATTTATTTTTAAAGTGTTATTTTATTTTTAGTTGAATGGCAGATTTACATAGAGAAGGGGCGACATGGAGACAGAGGGAAAGAGATCTGTCTGCTGATTCACTCTCCAAACAATGCAAAAGCCAAACGTTAGCCATTTGAAAGCCAGGTGCTTCCTCCAGGACTCCCACATGAATTCACGGGCCCAAAGATTTGGACCATCCTCCACTACTTTCCCAGGCCAGAAGCAGAGAGCTGCATTGGAGGTGGAACAGCTGGGACACAAACTAGCACCCCTATGGGATGACAGCACCTTAGATGGAGGCTTAGCCTACTACACCACAGTGGCAGCTCATAAAGAGATTATATTTTACTTCCAGAAGTGTTGTTTTCTGGAGTGGGCGTTAGGCCACTTGAGATGCTTACAATGTTAAGCTGTCAACTTGAGGTGATTGCACCTCATATTGGACTGCCTGGTTTGATTGCTGTTTCTGCCTTCAATTTTTTTTTTTTTTGAATGATTTGTTTTTATTTGAAAGACAGATTTTCAGTGAGAAGGAGTAAGAGAGAGAGAGAGAGAGAGAGAGAGAGAAAGAGAATATGAATGAGCACGAGAATCTTCCATCTACTGGTTCACTCCCCAAATGGCTGCAACTGCTGGAATTGGGCTGTTCTTAAGCCAAGAGCCACAAACCAAGAGCCAGGAGCCAGGAACTTTTTTTCAGGCCTCTATCATGGGTGCAGGAGCCCAAGGTTTTGTGTTATCTTCCACTGCTTTCACAGGCCATAAACAGGGAGCTGGATGGAAAGTGGAGCAGCTGGGGCATGAACTGGCATCCATGGGATGCCAGTGCTGCAGGTAGAGGATTAGGTTGATATGCTATTGCCCTAGTCCCTCTATTCTAATTTTATCTTTGTTCTAATGTGCATCCTGATAGCAAACAGGTGATTGCTCAAGTACTTTGGTCCCTGCCACCCATGTAGGAAGCTGAATTGGCTTCAGGATCCTGGCTTCAGGCTGGCTTAGCTGTAGCTATTGCTGGTATTAGTGTCAGTAAGTCAAAGGATGGGGCTTGCATTTCTTTGTCTCTGATAAATAAATGGATAATGATTTTTAGAAGAAGGATGTAACATTTTCTCTATGTATCTGGACACCAAATAATATCTTGTACTAAGTTCTAAAATATCAGTAAGGAGTTTAATAATGTTAAATTATGATTTAACTCCATAGTCTGATTCTTTCCTAGTAAGGGTTGAGTCCCCTGGATTTGCTTATACTCTTATATAATTGTAGCTGAAGAATTCTGGAAAAATACAGAGAAAAATTTCTAAGAAGGAAATTTTTGGACTGCTTACTTGTTAAAAGGAGTAGCCTTGGACAACCCCTCATCAGTTGTCCCCAGCAGTCTCAGTAGTGTTCCTAAGTGTTATGTCCTAGAGAGATTCCTGGCATAAGTCTGGCCCATAGATCATAGTTTTCTGTAAATTATTTCAGTACTTACATTACTTTGAAATATTTACCAGGTCTAAGATATTTATTATAATTTCAACCAGTAAATATTGATCACATAATATATGTCATACATCTCTCTAGGCCTTTGTGGATAAAAAGTGAATAGTAATAAAAAGATCGTATTAGTGTTCCAGCTCCTCTCATGGGAGTAAGGCCATCTCAGCCTTAATACTATTGTTGTGCTTCAGCTTGAATCTAACTGATCTTTGAGCTCTTGATTCCTTCCTACTTTATCTTGGAAAACTTATCTGATCCTCATGAGCAGTGAAAACAGAGGGAATAGATTCCAAACCTAATTTTACCAGTATGCCCAAAGGGTGTGTATTGTTCCTTTCTTGCCCACCCTACATTTCACACAGCTGACCTCCATAAAAGTCTCTGTAAGTCAGTAGTGGAGGAGGGTAAAATCCTGGGATTTGGAAGCCAATAAATCTTGGCTGTCAGTTTACTGAGTGCATGACCTTGGGCAAGTTACTTAATCTTTCTGAACATTAGTTTTCTCCTCAGCAGAATAAGGAAAACATCAATCACCTCAGAGGGGAGTTAAGAGGAATTTTAATAATGTTATTTTGCAAGTAAGATGCCTGGCGTATAATGCTCCATAAATGGTATCTATTGTTATTATGCTGCTGCATATACCTTGAAAGACAGTAATAATTTTTGTGACTTGATGTATTCAAACAGCAAAGGGTATCAAATGAATTAATCAGTGAAGCTAGCCATTTCTCTGATCCTTACTTCTTTTTGGCCTTGATTTCTAGATTTACTGGGTGTCATATCTCTTTATTTTAATGATGAGACATCTAATGTCTGATTTCTTTTATCCTACTCTGGCTATTTTGAATTGTTAAGATTTATCTGAATGTTAACAATTATTCAGATAAATAATAACCAGTAAAGGCTTAGGGGACAGTAACTGGGAATTTTAGTGAGAAATGAGAGACAGATGTAGGCTTAGAGATAGCTTTCTTATTTAAAATTTCTACAGTACCCAATAGGCAGATAATTGAATTTTTGGGACATTTTCCAATTGATCCCACATTTCTACCCAGGTTGGATTAAAAGTCATGAAATAGAAAGGAAAGGTAATAAATAAATAGATATGGATTATCTTCCTAGATTTACCACTGACTAGTAAACTGACTATGGGCTGGATATTAAGGAATATCTTTGGAAAACAAGAAGTTCACTTGAGGCAAGATAGTTTCCTTCCAAAAAACAGCTTTTACCAAGTGGCCTCAAGATAGAAGAACTAGAATAAATCTCCAAATTTATAGTAAATATAGATTTTGACAGCCAAATCTCCAAATTCATAGTAACTATGGATTTTGACAACATGAGAGAGAAATACATAATCCCTATAGAACATTTAGTGTGCTTTAGAAATAAATTTTGACTTATCTATCTGACTTCCCATGATAATTCATGAGTTTCTTTGTTGTATGGGAGAAGCTTCGTGCTTTATTTTACCATTGTAATTCTTATATACCATCACCATAGAGAAATTCAAAGCAATGCATTCCTTCAATTTCCAGTATTTTCTTTCATATGAAATTATCTTAAATCATATCTGCTCATTATATCTAAGTTTTTAGCTGGTGTATTTCATCAAGTAGGAGAATAAGCTGTTACGTTCATAATCCATATGAGTCACATTTGAACAATGAACTCTGTAGTGATCTGGAATATAAAAGGAAACATTTCAGATTCATAAGCAGGAGGCAGCTTACTTATAACTAGCACAATGATTTGTCTTCATGAATTGCATTATAGGGGAAGACAAGCTGATTAATTGGAAGCACCCAATGTAAAATGAAAATATAAATGAGGCCTCTTGTTCAAAATGTAAGAAATAAAAGCTATTCAGTTACTTAAATATAAAGACTTTACCTTTATCCCTGTCTGAATCTGCCTCTCACCTGCTTTCTTTTATCCTTTAGTATTTTTAAAATTTCCATTTAATGTCATCCTAAGAGTTGAAATTATTACCACGAATTTTCCACTTACCTTCATAATATACAACGACAGCTTTAAATGTAAATGTAAACATTTAACTTGTATGCAGAATAATCGAAATCACACTGTTCAATTTTTTTTAGGTAGCGCATGCATGTATATTTCATCTCTGCTGGAACAATGAAGGTTTGCAGCTAAAGCTTTTATTTTGTTTCATGATACATTTGGAATTTATCATGATTCTGTAGCTTTGGCTTCCTGATGAGTAAATAGGTTTGGAAAGGGGCCAATATTGTGGTGTAACATGTTAAACCACCTGCTATAACACTGTCATCCCATATGGATACAGTTGAAGTCATAGGCTTTTCTACTTCTGATCTAACTCATGCTAATGCACCTAGGAAGGCAGCAGAAGATGGCCCTAAGTCCTTTGGCCCCTTTTATCTATGTGGGAGATCAGGAAGGGTTACTGGCTCCTAGCTTTGGCCTGGCCCAGCCCTGGCTGTTGTCATTTGGAGAGGAAACCAATGGATGAGAGATCACACTCTCTAGCTTTCCCTCTCTCTTTGCAACTCTGCCTTTAAAATGAATAAATAAATCTTAGAAAAAATTCTGTAGGGACAGAAATTATGGATGGCTTTATGTCTCACCGCATTTATCTTTATATTTGTCTTCATTTTTTAAACATAAAATGATTGGCTAATACAATGAAGTAGTATAAATAGGCATATGAAGGAGTATGATAGGATTCCTTGGTTGTTCAAGTTTCTTGCACCATGATCCTTTTTTTTAATAAAGATTTAATTTTAATTGCAAAGTCAGATGTATATATATAGAGAGAGAGAGGAGGAAAGACAGAGAGAAATAGCCTCCATCCAATGATTCACTCCCCAAGTGGCAGCAATGGTCGGTGCTGTGCCGATCCAAAGCCAGGAGCCAGAAGCTTCTTCCAGGTCTCCCATGTGGGTGCAGGGTTCCAAGGCTTTGGGCCATCCTCAACTGCCCTTCTCAGGCTACAAGCAGGGAACTGAATGGGAAGCGGGTTAGGGTTAGGCCGCCGGGTTTGAACCAGCACCCACGTGGGATCCCAGGCACGTTTAAAGTGAGGACTTCAGCTGCTAGGCCACCGCACCCCCCCGTCTTTTTGTGCTCAAAGTAGACATCATTGCTTGACTTGGAACAATAGATGTTCTTTTTGCCTTTTTTTGTGAAGATAAAGAAGGTGTTATATTTACATGATAACTATTGTGTCGTCAATGATTATGAATACATAGTTATTAAGCCTGATAAAATGCGTGCCAAATTTGTTTCCTTTTAATTTTTATTTTTAATGATTTTTACATAGATGATCAGGGTGCAAAGGGTCAAAGGCTACAGGAAAGTGGGTGAGACCATTGTTTCCACATTATCTTTTTTTCCTTCCTGTATCTGGGGGAGTTCTAGCAGTACAAGGGAATAACCATATTTCTTGCCCCATTAGTTTATGTTGGCCAGTTTGAGGAAGGGCAATAAATGGAAGAGAGAAAGAAATATTGTTTCCTGAGCATCATGAATAGAGATCATTAGAGAACATGGAATGGATGCCCAGAAAAATGAAGTATTTAATGTTTGATACTTTCTTAGAAAATCCTTATTTCTTAAATTCAGTTGAATTTTCCAGGAGCATTACTTTGTTTTCTAGAAATTTTACTAGTAATTTCCGATATCTTGGCAATAATTGAGAGATGAATTTGGCAGAAGAAAGCATAAATCACAGATATAGTCATGTCATTTGCCAATTGATTATTATGTGGACTGAGAGAAGGTATTTTCTGCTAATGCTTGCGAATTGCGCCTGGACGTCTTTGTCAGTAATGCTTTCTCTGCCTGAATGCATGGTGAATCAGTGCCCCATGCCATTTCATGTATACAACTTTCCCTTATACTTTTTTTCTAAATAAATTACCTAACCTCTGATTTCTTAGTAGTTTAACTTAAATTTATTATAGAACTCACTATGTTGTATTAAGATTGTAAAAGTTAGATAATAGCATTGCATTTTGCTCAGTTAGGTATTCAGAAGTTTAGGTCCATTGATGCTCTAATTAGGGTGTAACACTAAGAAATTCCTGGAAAATCATTTATACTAGTGGGAAAGGAAATGAAGGTAAGTAAATGAGTTCAGAATAAAGTAAATTTTCTCAATTGTGAGAACTTGGTAGAGATGATTCTGGGGATAATATGTTATTGCTCAGGTCTTTTTATCATATGCCTAAAGTATGATTAAAATTTTCAAAAATATTTTCTTTCTTTTTTTTTAATTGAATTAGTTCTTGGAGAATTGACAGTAGGATGCTGGACTGTCTTATTGTCCATACTTACAATGTCAGGATACGGTTAAGTAGCAGAATGACGGGGTTAGCACTCTCTGTGAAGGTTTATACTACTGCAATAATATAGGGGAAATCAGTGGGGGAGACGGGGGTTTGGGAAGCAGGGAAGGGAAATTCCAGAGCCTAATTGAATCATAAAATAATAACAAAAATTTTTAAAAAGTAAAAATTAAAAAGAAAAGGAATAGAAGATATTCAGAATAAATAGAAGAAATTTAAACATAGAACAAATGATCACCAAATGGTGGGCATTTGACATAACTGTTGAGGTGCTACTTGGGACACCAGCATTCCATATGAGAGCGCCTAGATCCCAGTCCTGGTTTCATTCCCGATTTCTTCTTCTTGTTAGCAGGTACTCTGGGAGGCAGGAGGTGATAGACCAAATGGTTGGTCCTTGCCACCCATGTGGGAGATTTTGATTCAATTTCTGGCTCCTGATTTTGGCCCTCCCCAAACCTATCTGCTGCAGGCATTTGAGGAGTTCCTTTGGCTTCATAAAAATAAGTGAATAAATAGAAATTAAAGAACAGAAATGTTAGTTTCTTTAATGTTGGCCAGTATACCTTTGGTATATTCATGGTATAGGTATTAGTGTATACTCATGACACAGAATAGAAAGTATCTCTCAAACAAATGAAAATGATTAATGGAAAAATTGATGCTCAAATTAAGTTGCTTATCTCTTTTATTGGGCTAGAGGTTTCACATGCTATGGAGTATTGTTATTTGTATAATGTATTATTTACACATATTAATTCTTGTCATGACTCATCATGAGTACCATTTATTATTCCATCCCACATTGATTTTTGGTCTTGGTCATTTGATTCTGATCAGTGGTTTGTAAACATCTATAAAATGTGGCAAGTCTGAGCCAAGAGCATAAGAGGCTTCATATGTTTCCTCACATCTCTGTTGAGCTGCTTGCTGCCACAAGAGTTTTTCTCAGTTATCCGTTGTTCCTTCATCCTGGATCTAGAAATGAAGACTGAGACAGACCTGGACATGTCCTGAATCTAAGAATGAAGATTAGCCAAATAATCCATAGACATATGAATATAAAAAATGTGTGCTATAAGTTACCGAGCTTTTGAAATTATTTGTTACATAGCATATTGCATTAAAACCTACATATATTGGACTGTTTTTATCCTTAATACCTAAATCAGTACCTACTAAATTATGGGAACTTAATAAATACGTACTGAGTGAGTGAAGAAAGGACTTTACAAGTTGGATTGATATGATTTTCCATCTACTGCAATGGTATTGTAATTGTTGGTACAAGCTATTTAGGATTCAATCAGGCATTTTCAGGGAAAATTTCTTTGCTTCAGAACCAAGCAGATGTCTCATAGTCTGTGTTTTTCTACCCACAGAGGTCTGAGTGGGTTAAAAAAAATAATGTTTCAGGCACAGCCACAGAATGGACCAAAGAAACACTATAAAAGCCTTGTTATGGTTAGGTCAGGAACACTTATTGTGTGGTATTTTATAAGGAATAAAAATCTTAAAAATGAGTTTTCCATGAAGGATGAAGTGGGAATTATACATAGAATATGGGTGACCTATGAGAATGTTTTGTGTAGGTTGGAGTAGGGAGAAAATAGAGGTGGATTGTTGTAATTAAAAACAATGATGCAGAAAAGCAGATGGCATTGTTGCTAAGAAAATTGTGGGCCTTAGTTGTGATGAAGATCAAACTAGCATTGGAATTTTTGATGAGGTGCCAATAAATCAGTTTGGATGCTTTCAAGAGATTTTGATAACCTAAATAATATTTTTGGGAAATCTACATAATGTGTTTTTTAAAAAATTATTCTCATACCATTTATTGATAGGAAGACAAAGTCCCCAAATGGCTACATACAACTGCCAGCTCAGGGCCAGACTAAAGCAAGAAGCAAGGAACTGCCTCCTACATGAATGAGAGGAGTGCAAATACTAGAGCCAACATCTTCTCATTTTTAAATGGGATACGGATTTGGATTCAATGTAGTTTGCCCACATTTTAGAAAAAAAAAATTATATATCATTATATATATCTGCACTTCTACTATTAAAATAAAATACATCTTTTTAAAGTACAAGAGGAAACTTTTGTACAGTTGTACCAAAAAAGATGTATTTATTTTAAAAGCAGAAGTGCAGAAAGAGATTGATTGATTCCATTTTCTGGTTCACTCTCTAAATGATTGCAACAGAGAAGGCTAGGTTAGACTGAAGGAGGAGCCTGCAGCTCCATCTGGGCCTCCAACATGGGTGCAGGATGCAGTGAGACCTCTGCTGCTTTCTGAGGTACATTAGCAGTGAGTTGAATTGAAATGGAGCATCTAGAACTCCATTTCGTATTTGTATTGGGATGCTTGCATCATAGGTGATAATCTGCAGTCCAGTTAGAAGATAATATTGAATATAGATTATTGAAATTAAATCAAATTCCTTAATCAAAATGTAGGCTTTATTCATTTGTCTTCTAAGGATTTTTTTCTTTTAAGGATTTGGAACAGGTTTTTTTTTTCCCTGAAAAAATAATTTATTTTGATGGAATAGGCTTAGAAACTGGTCATAAGCAAACTGTTTACGAGTAAGGTTTTGGTGTTTGAACATTTCTAATTTATAATGTTTGAAGCATAAGCAAACAGTCACATTAACCATTTTCAGCATAGTTATTTCTTGAAAAGGCAGTGATGTTTTCAATATATTTTGATCAATGACTAGGAAGTCATGTGACTTAGTTGTTAATACCTTCAAGTTGATGGCCCAGGTTGAATAACTGAATATGCGGCTACACAGGTGCTCTAGGGCTTTTTGAATATTGCTTAAGACAGAAGCAAGTATCTGGAATTTTTCTCCATCCAAATCTTCTAATTTTCTTCTTTTTTAAATTTGAAAGAGATGACAGTGGCTTTGGTGAATAGCTTCACCAATTGTCTTATTTAAAAGAAGATCATATGCATGTGTTCAGAATCTTCAAGACTTTCAGTTACGATTCTTTCTGTTTGCCATTTTTAAATAGACCCAACAAATGGGAAATCAGGTTTATAAAGTTAATGAATAAGATTTGCTCTTATGTAGAGATAATATCGTTTTTAAGTCTACACGTATGAAATTTGGAATGCAGGGGATATAAGTGATCAGATATCTAAAAGAATAAACTCTTTAAAAACTAATGAACTCTTGACCCCCATTCTCAACATTTAATGATTTGATTAACATGACTTCCCTTATATGGAGAAACATATGTGCAATGCAAAACACATGTGATTATGAATACAGGCTAGAGAATATGGGTATCAAAAATCTGAGTACAAAAAACACTTCCAAACGATTTCCTCCTCATTTCCTCACACATTTTCTCTCAACTGTACTTGTAGTCATTATTGCTACAGTACAATCCCTTCTTTGTTTGTGGAAAAGTATTAGTAATTTTCTGTGAGAAGACAAAAAGAAGATATGATTGCTCAAACTTGCTGATGACTTTTGGGGACTATTGATTGGACATATCGACAGTCCATTACTTAAGAATAAAACGATCATTTTCATCCTGTTTGATTCCATTGTCAATCTGAGCCTTAAGACAATTTGCTCCTTTTATTTTTAAATTGTAGGTAGACAGCTGAGAGTGTTCCCTCGGGCATTTAATATTGGAAAAATATCCACAGTGAATTGAAAGTGAAAGAATTTTAGCTAAGACAACTGGGCAGAAGGGCTCATGTTTATGTCAGTAATGGCAAAAGCTTTGACCTTGAGTGTATCTCATTTTTATATTAAAAAAACACATTTACTGCATTCAGTTTAGTATTATGTAGTAGAAATAATGATTTTGGAAAATTTGAAGTTGAGAGCTCTATGGTTTTTAACATTTTCTGAGATGACTATTATTGAATTGCTTGCTACAGTTACTTTGAATATCAATGACACCTAAAACAGGCTGTTCATTTAGTTATCATGTGTACATATTTTCCAGGTGAAAAGAACTCCATCGAACTACATTTGAGAATCAATTTAATAATCTGTTGAAATTTTATGCTTCATTTTATATTTGAACCATTATTCATTTTTACTTAGTTTTCAGTTTATTGCCATATGATTAAAATTAGAATGCTTCTTATTTTAGTTTAAATCTACTTGAATTAATTTTAAAAGCAATGTGCTAATAACAAAAAATTGGAAGAAAAATAATGCAAATGGAATATAATGACAAGGAAATTTTGTCTGATAGGATTGATCTTTAGTCCATACCTGATAATGTTTTCCCCTGACTTTAGTCATCTGTATGTGTATGCATGAGGATGTGTATATTGTACAAGAAGGGTTCTTCATTCTAAGAGAGCTCTAGATCTTCTACATGTCTTTACCATTCTTATTGGCTTCTCTTACTACACTAGGCCTCATGATACTTCAGGGATGCTTTAGGAGCTTCTTTCTCAGGAAGAAAGTGAGAGGAACTTCTTTTGACATAGGTCAAACCATTTTTTAGGCTTGTCAGCAAATTAAGTTGAACCTCTATATCCCAAAGAAGTTCTGTTGTTTGCTCAAAAGTTCTTTCTCTGAAACAGAAAGTGTCTGTAGATTGAACTCAAGGCCTTTTGGGGATTTTCATTTCAATCTTTTTATTATTATTATTATTATTATTATTATTATTATTATTATTAGAAAGTTACAGAGAAAGGAAGACACAGAGAAAGGAAGACACAGAGAAAGGAAGATCTGTCCAGTGATTCACTCCCTAAGCTGATCCAAAGCCAGAAGCCAGGAACCTCCTCTGGGTCTCCCACATGGGCACAGGGTCCCAAGGCCCCAGACAGTCCTAGACTGCCCTCCCAGGCCACAAACAGGGAGCTGGATGGGAAGTGGGGCTGCTGGGACAAGAACCAGCACCCACATGGGATCCCAGCACATGCAAGGTGAGGACCTTAGCCACTAGACTACCACACCAGACCCTCATTTCAGTCTTTATTCACTTGATGGGCTTCAGAGACCAAGTCTTTGAGCAAAGCAACTTTACATCTTGCAGAAGTACTATGCATGTATATTTTCTTCATATTTATGGCAATTGGAAAATTGGAAAGTTTTATCAAATTATAGAACACATGTGTGTATATGAGATATCTTAGAAAATTTGTGGAAAACATATTTCAAATATTTCTCAAGGTCCATTTACATATCTTAAAAGCAGAGAGGGAGAGAATGAGAGGAGGCAGGAATGAGAGGGAGGGAGGAAGGGAGAGAGGGAGAGAGGGAGAGAGAGAGAGAGAGAGGGAGAGAGAGAGAGAGAGAGAGAAAAAGAGAGAGAGAGAGAGAGAGAGAGAGAGAGAGAGAGAGAGAGAGAGAGAATGAATGAATATGAATCTTCTAATTGCTGGTTCACTTCCCATATGTCCACAACATCTGGGCCAGCTTAGCCAGGAGCCAGGGATTCTTTATGTCTCACATAGGTAGGGGGCAGGCAAGGACTTGAGACATTATCCAATGCCCCAGTGCACTAGCAGGCAAGTTTGAAGTGGAGGAAACTCTAAAAGCAGACACTCTCATACGGGCTGTGGTCATCCCAAGCATCTGCTTCTCTTGCTGCCCAGAACATCCGAACTCAAACTTGTAATTGATTGTATTTTCCACAAACTCTTTGTAGTATCTTTTCTGAAATAGTAATTATTTTCACTTTATATCATTGGGGGATAGAAGATTTGAATCCTTATGTTTCTGTTTAAATTTTAGGCAGAACGTAAATGGAAAAAGAAGAAAACAGTCATCTAAAAGTGTGTACTAGTGTTTGTGCATTTTAAGGTTCTTAATATCCTTTTCAGAGAGTAAAAATGTTTTCCCACACTATACATTCTTTCAGCCCATAGCATTTTAACAATAGCTATATTTAAATTATATTTCCTTGTGGCAAGCATTTAATTTTTGCAACAGTGTTCATTAATTTTACTTCTCAATGCAAGATTTTTTTTTCTGAATAAGATCCCTCCTTTTGCCTTGAATTATTTCTTTCTGGGTAAAGCGAACCTCCCTGATGCAGATCATGCTGGTGACTGTTCCAGTTTCCCACCTGAATACTGAGATTTGCTGATGCCCTTATGGAAAGCAGCACCAGAGAATCTTCAGTTAATGCTAAGAAGAGGCAGTATGATAAAGGGATTTAGCATCTAACAAACCTTAAACATTCTCTTTCACAGCTCATTCCCAATAAAGTATCAGCTCTTTCTAAATTTACATTTCCAAATCTTGATATGATTAATTTACATAGGCAGACAGCTTTGCAGCATGTTCCTCTTGGTGGAGGGAGGCTGACTCATGTCAGTTCAAGAATAAAAATAGGAAGAACTAATAGTCACAGTTTTTATAGATCATGTCCCCATGTTGTCATCCTTTTTTTGCCTCTGCTTCTTTTGTATCAAGTGATATACTCTCTCCTGGCCCTTCTCAGAAATTGTTCATGCTTTGAATAGGCACATTGTGGGTTGAGTTTTGAGAATCCAAAACGGGCTCATTCGTGCCTCAGCAATTTTCTTTAGTTTGGTGGCACAGATGCTTGTTTGTGAGTTGGTATCTCATAAACCTCCACTTACTGTAGTCGGATCCTAATTTTTAGCAAGGCTCAATGCTTTATTTTAGAGCTTTGCACAAGTTCTTCTTGTTGGCTTCTTCCCTAACTGTAGCTATTTGCCTTCACCCTCTTTGTCTATATTCAGATGGGTTTATATCATGGAAACAAGTCACAGCGTACACAAATCAAATAAAACATTGAGTTTTGGGAGTTTAAAGATATCTTGATAATATTAAACTCAGTATTAATGATGGCTAAGAAATGGAAGATAGGAATTGAAGTGGGTAAAGATGGTCCTTGACTAATTTCTATACTTCTCAAACTCTTTCAAGGCTAATCCCAAAGGAAATCATGAAGTTGAGGGAGTTCTGTGCCCAGTGTTTTGCTTCTCTTTGTTTATTTCACTTTAACCTGGTTTTGCCTGTTCAGCTTGAGTGCCAGCTTCATACTTACTGTTATATTTATCTCTTCTTTCTCATATATGCATTTCTTTTTAAAATTTAAGGCTTTAACCAAGTTAGAATATTGCCAGCATAATCTAGCCAAGTTGACTACAGGGATACAGACCCACAGTGCTCATGAGGCTATCCTTTAGCTTATCTATTCAAATATGAGGGTAGCTCAAAAAAGCTAATTGAAAATTGAATAAAAATTTTATTTTGGTTCAAACATTTTTAATCCATTCATGACTTTATTGTAATATATGCTCTGTATGATCTTTGGGGAGACTCCTCAAATTACAAACAAGTAAGTTCTTTTTAGGTAATTTTACCATTAGGAAATACCTCAAAAACCATCCTGTTTGTTAAGTCCTCTTAACTTTCTGAGACCTTATTCTATTATTTGTTCCCTCTGTAAGTGATTTTGATATTTACACTTAACTTTGTCACACTTACTTTGTCACCACATATATATGTATATGTATATATGTGTGTATACACACACACACATATATATATATATATTCTCAAGTAGCATTTGCAAGAAATAAAATCTCTCTTGTTGGTACCTTTTTAGACAAGCAGCATTCTTTCTTTATACTGTAATGATTCTGAGCTCAGATTTTTTAGTTTACATTCCACTCATTTCAATAATAAACTGTGTGAACTTGGGCAAGTTATTAATGTCTATAAGCCTCAGTTTCCTCTTTTTAAAAATGGGGATAATAATTGTACCTGTCATATACCATTTCTGAAGGATACAATGAGTAAATATGTATAAAGCACAAAACAATAAGTGACACTAAGTGGATCTATTTTAATATTTGTATTATTTTATTACAGGTAAATTTCACCACTTTGATAATTTTTCCACAGCATTTTTTTATTAAAATAAAGAAAGCATATTTCATGCATTCCATTTGCACAACTCCAAAAAGATAATTCTTCCCCTCTTCCACTTCTACCCCCATTATATTCCTCACTCCTTTTCCTGACTTCAAAAGTGTTTGCAAAGTCATATTTTGATTCACAATGTAAGCACAGGCTTAATTTACCACTAATTATAATATTCAACAAAGAAGACTTCAAGACTACATTTCAACTGGAATATATATACATGGGCTATAAACATTGATCTTATCCCAATGGGGTCATTTTATTCTTGGTGTATTCTCTGTTGGCTGCCACATATCAGAGAAAAATGCATCCGTTTTGTTGCAAAAGACAGGATTTTATTCTTTTCTATGACTAAGCAGTATTCCATAGCATATATAAATATATATATATAATATACACTATATATAAATATAAATAAATATATAAATATATAAAACAAACATATTATATAATATATATATATGTATAACACATTTTCTTTGTACAGTCATCCACTAATGGATAACTAAGTTGATTTTATATCTTAGTTATTTTGAATTGAGCTGCAATAATCATGGATGTACAAATTACCCTCTCATATGATAATTTCATTGCATTTGGATAAATTTTCCCCAGGTGTGATGGCTCGGTTATATGGTAAATCTATTCTCAGATCTCTGAGAGGAATCTTCATACAGTTTTCCAAAATGGTTTTACTACTTTACATCTGCCCCAAGAACATTGGCAGAAAAAAGACATGCATGTCAATGAAACAGAATAGATTTCTCAGAAGTGAGCCCAAATATCTACACCCAAGTGATTTTTCATAAGAAAACTGAAAAAAAAGACACCACAAAACATTATACTGGGAAAATTGGATTTATATGTGCAGAAGTTTGAAACTAAAGTGATTAGAATGCCTTTCCCCATACCACCATACAAACATTAATTGTTTTTTGATTTTTGGATGACAGCCATTATGACTGGAGTGAGGTGAAACCCGATTGTTGTTTTTAGCTGCATTTCCCTAATGGCCAATGAACTTAAGAATTTCCTCATGTCTGTGTTAGGCATTTGTATTTCATTCTGTGAAAAGCACCTGCTCATGTCCTTTGCTCATTTATTGGCTAGATAGTTTTGTTGTTGTTGAGTTTCTTGAGTTCCTTATAGATTCTGCATATTAATCTGCTATCCATTACATGATTTGAAAATATTTTCTTACATTCTTTTGATTGCTTCTTCATTTTGTCCATGATTTCCCTTGCAGTACAGAAGCATCTTAGCTTTATGTAATTCAATTAGTTAATTTTGTCTTTATTTTTTTGTGCTTCTTGGATATTTTCCAAGAAATTATTTTTCCTATGCCAATGTGTTGCAGAATTTCCATGATGATTTCTTCTAATAATTTGGTAGTATCTGGTGGTATATTTAGATCCTTGATCCACTTAGAGTTGATTTTTGTGTAGCTGTTTGTGGGGGGTTTCATTTCATGCTTCTGTACATGTACATTCATTTTTTTGCAGTACAATTTTTGAGGAGCTTTTCCTTTTTGGTTTGGGTTGATTTTGAACCACTTTTAAGAAATTAGTTGGCTGTGCATGTATGGGTTAATTTCTGGGATACCTATTCTGTTCTATTTGCTTCTGCATGTGTGTGTACGCCAGTACCAGGTTGTTTTGATTACAATTGACCTGTAACGCATCTTTAAGTCTGGTATTGTGATGTCTCCAGCTTTTAAAATATTGTTTACGATAATTTTAGCTTTTCTTGGGTCTCTTTCATATGAATTTTTTTTAGGTCTGAGAAAAATGTCATAGGTATTTTAATTGGAATCAGATTGAACATATAAATCACTTTCAAGAGTATTGAAATTTAGGTGATATTAATCCTACCAAGCTATGGACATTGAAAAAAATTTTTATGACTTGGTGTCTTCCATTATTTAATGTTTTCTAGTTTTCAGCTAGAGATTTCTAACATCTCTAGTTAAATTTATTCCATGATATCAAAATTTATTTACAGCTATTGTGAATAGGAATGATCTTAAAAGTTCTTTCTCAGTAATACAATTGTTTGTGTGTGTGTATATATGTATACACATATAAGCTATCACTTTTTGTGTGTTGATTTCAGATCCTGCAACTTTAAAAATCTCTGTTATGGACTCCAGTAGTCTCTTTGCAGTCTTTTTGGTTCCATTCTATATAGGAAGATGTCATGTACAAACAAGAATAGCTTGACTTCCTCCTTTCCAATTTGTGTGCCTGTGATTTCTTTTTCTTGCCTAATGGCTCCAACTGAAACCTTGAGGACTACATTTAATAGCAGTGGTGAGATTGGACATCTTTAGTTCTAGATCTTACTGGAAATGTTTTCAAATTTTTTTTTCCCATTCAATATGATGGTGGCCATGAATTTGTCATGTGCTGATTGTGCTGAGAAATTTACCTTGTTCATCCTGTTTTCTTAAGACTTTTATCATAAATGCTTTGTTTATAAATGCTTTGTATGCATTTATTGAGATAATTATATGGTTTTATTATTCTGTTTGTTAATATGATGTGTTAAACTTATTGATTTGTGGATGTTGAATTATCACTGCATGCTAGGGATAAATTTCTCTTGACCTGTGCAAGATCTTCCTGATATGTTGTATTTGACTGTCTACTATTTTATTGAAGATTTTTGCATCTATATTTATAAGGAATATTGGTCTATAGTCATCTTTCTTGAATCTTTTCAGGTTTTGGGATCAAGGTGGTGCTGCCCTCATATAAGAAGTTTGGGAGAATTCTCTCCTTTTCAGTTGGTTCAAATAGTTTGGGAGAACTGAAATTAGTTCTTGAAAAGTTTGTTACAATTCAGCTGTGAAGCCATCTGATCCTGGACTTTCTCTTGTTGAGAGGGTCTGTATTTATTGATTCAGTATCTGCTTGGTACTTGGTTTATTTAGTTTTTCTTTGTGTGACTTGATTTTGGTAAATCACATGTGTCTAGAAATCTTAAGTATTTTTAAAAAAATATTTATTTATTTTTACTTGAAAGGCATATCTTTACAGAGAGAACAAAAGAGGTAGGTCTTCCATCTGCTATTATTTTGCCAAATAGCCAAAATAGGCACAACTGAGCTAATCCAAAACCGGAAATCAAGAGCTTCTTCCTGGCCTCTCACATAGGTGCAAGGGCCCAAAGCCTTGGTCCATCCTATGTTGCTTTCTTAGGCCATAAGCAGGGAGGTGGATCAGAAGTAGAGAAGTCAGGACACAAACTGGTGCCCATAGGGCATGCTCATGCTTGCAGGCAGAGAATTAGCTTTCTATACCATCCTGTAGCCCCAGAATTGTTTAAGTATTTTACCAACTGGCATAGATGCATTGCTAGCTATATCCTAATTAGATAAAGGGTCTGTAAAGCTGAAGATCTAAAATTTAAAAATAGCAGAATACAAATCAGAAAATGGAAGAAAATCCAAAGCAGCTTTGTAAAGTTCCCCAAAAGCAGTAGTTCAGGTGTTTGTAATCATAGTCTATAAACTATTCTAAATGAAGCGGAGAAACTTCTTTCTGGCCTTCAAATTCGTTGTCTGTTTTCCTATCTGTTTTTGTCTCTGATTTTCTTGAGTTGTTCTTCCTCTGTTTCAGTTAGTTGGGCCAATGGTGTATAGATTTTATTTAGTTTGTTAAAAATAAAAGCTCTATTTTTATATTTGGTTACAATTTCATTTACTTATACGATTTTCATTATTCTTTGGATTTGGTTTGTTGTTTTCCTGGGTCCTTGAGTTGGACTATTTGTGTGATGCCTTTCTCATTTTTTTTTTTTTAGATTTTATTTTTATTACAAAGTCAGATATACAGAGAGGAGGAGAGACAGAGAGGAAGATCTTCCCTCTGGTGATTCAATCCCCAAGTGACCACAATGGCCGGTGCTGCGCCAATCCAGAGACGGGAACCTGGAACCTCTTCTGGGTCTCCCACGTGGGTGCAGGGTCCCAAAGCCTTGGGCCGTCCTAGACTGCTTTCCCAGGCCACAAGCAGGGAGCTGGATGGGAAGTGGAGCTGCCGGGATTAGAACCGGCACCCATATGGGATCCCAGTGCGTTTAACGCGAGGACTTTTGCCACTAGGCCACACCGCCAGGCCCTCCTTTTTCATTTCTTAGTGTAGGAACTAGCTGCAATGAACTTCCTTCATAACAATGCTGTTTTCTTTATCTCATAATTTTTTATAAATCATGCTGCCATTTTTGTTTAATTCCAGAAATATTTTCCCTTTTTGTTTCTATGATCCAATTTACTCTATGACCCAGTGTTCATTCAGTAGCATGTTCTTTAGTCTTAATGTGTTTGTATATTTTCTACAGTGTCTTCAGTTGTTAATTTGCAGCTTCATTCTGTAGGGGCCAGGAAATATACATGGCTATGATTTCAATTCTTTTGAATTTACTGAGGCTTACTTTATGGCCTAACACATTTTCTATTCTAGATTCCATTAACTGTGGAAAAGAATGTATATTCTACATCTGTGGCTTCAAATGTCCCAGAATCTAGTTAGTTCTCCAGTGAATTTTTTCCATCATTTTTACCTCCTTTCATGTGATGGCTTAAGAAGGATTAATATACAATCTATATGATAGCTTGCAATTTCTAAATATTGTTCACTAGCTGCCACTTTTCCAACAGAGTAAAGATCAAGATCATTCTTTGGTCTAAATGACACTGTACAGTCTAGTACTTCAGTTACTTAATTTAAATATTGTTACCATATGATATAACATTTCCACTCCAATATATACACAACTAAGAGATTGAAAACATAGTTTCATAGAAAAACTCATGTCAGCTATTTATGACAACACTATTTATATTAGCTGAAAGTGGAAACTGAAGTGGTCATTGGTTGATAAATAAATATACAAATGTGGCATATCCATGCAATGAAGTATTTTTATCTGTAAAAAAGAATGTAGTACTGATAACTTGCTGCAGTGAAACATCCCTTTCCCTCCATCCCCCGGCCAAATTATGACATGAGAAATAATTTAGGCATTTTGTGGCATATATTTTATAACTCCATTTTTAAATATACAGAATAAACAAACTCATGGAGATAAAAATCAGGATTAGTGATTACCAGAGGATGGGAGGAAGGGAAGTGATTGCTTATGGGTATGGGATTTCCTTTGGGGGTGAGAAAAATGTTCAGGGATTATACAGTACTGATGGTTACATAACATTGTGAGTATATGAGAAAGACTTCATTGTTATTTTTTCGCAAAAGGTTTTATAGGCAGAGTGTTCAATTGATTGAAATGTCACAATTTTGACATTGCTTAGAGTACTTGATTACACTAAAAGAATGGTACAGCTTATCTTAAATAAAACTACAATGATTTTTAAGCAACAAAACCAAATGAATGCTGCACAAATACAATACTATTTTAATACAGAATGGAAGTCAAAAGTAAAGATAACTGTAATTAGGCAGAAAAGCAAAATAAAACTTTTGCTGCTCCATGTCACTTACTTGAATTTACCACAATAGTGCTGATAAACACATTGGCTGCTTATCAGAAAGTAGGGGCAAAACATTGCATGGTATTTTCATATGCATAAAGATACAAGGTTGATAAAAATGCAGTTTTTAAAGGCAATATCCATCTGCAACAAAGTTATACTCTGATTTCTAAAATAAGCAGTTTACTCTAATAAAAAAAATATGACTCATTCTAATCCCTGGCCAGACATTTAAGATTATCCATGGAAATAAGTCCGTAGGGGCCACTTCTGTATAAAGATTAATTGCATACTCCCAAAGATAGATTTTATACTATTTTTGTGATGTTATGATTTTTAAAATTTTAGACTTGCTTATTTCCATCTCATTTGTTTTATGCTCATTGTTTTCACGCATTCTTTGTTCTCTCTTTACCTGGGGCACTGAATGTACTAAACTCTGTGTTGTAATAAGTTTTTATAATCTGAATGTATCCCCCAAAATTAATGTGAACAAAGTTAATGAATAGCACAATATTAGCAGCTAGGCTATTTCAGAGGTGAATAAGTCATGCAGGTCATTGAATAAGATTAGTGATATTTTAAAATAAATTTAGGAGAATGCCCTAATCCTTTCCAGTGTGTGAGCATGCAGTTAGCAGGTACTTCCTTTGAAGCAGAGCATTTACCAGCCACTAAACCTCTCAGACTCTTGATCTTAAATATTCCAGCTTGTACAACTATGAGAAATGAATTCATTGTTTACAAATTAGTCTAAATCATTGTTTTACAGAAGCCAACAAACTAAGAAATTGGTACAGCAAAATAAGATGTTGCTATATCAAATCCCTAGCAATGTGGAAATTTTTTGGAATTGGATAATGGGTAAATACTGGCCAATAAAGTAATATTCTGGTGAGAAATGAGAAAAGCTAAAGAGAAAACCTGAATCTTTTAAGGGTATGTTTGAGTCATCATGTTCAGAATTCTGGTAGAAATATTGACAGCAGATCATTTGAATCAACTCAGATTGGAATGAGGAGCAAGCTGTTAGAAATGGGAAGAAAAGACATTTTGATTTAAAGTGCTAAACAATTTGGTTTAATTGTGTCTATGTATGAGTACTTTGTGAAAGAGGACTGCAGAGTGATAAATTTGGATAGAAGAAATCTCTAGGCAAAACTTTTTAGGGTGCTTTATGGTGCTGAATGAAGCAGTCTCTTGACTGCTTCTAGTGCAATGCAAGAAGAAAGAAATAAAGAAAATTTATAATCAAAAGGGCAGCAGAACTTAAGGACTTGATAAATTCTCAGCCTGGCCATAAAAATGACAAAGTGTGAGAACACCTAGGATGAAGCTGAGAATGTTTGATATGCATATTAGTATGTATAGAGGAAGCCTGATGCAATTAATCACGACAATGAAAGAATGAACCAAAAAGCATTTCACAAATGTTTGAGACTGGCGTTTCTATTATGCATAGGCCCAGAATGCCAAGAATTCAGAGGAGCCCAAGTTACAGGAATCCCTGCTCCATGTCACCTCAAATCTGGTTTTGCACATTATAGCACATACTCCTTTGGCTACTTCAGTTATGTTTCAAGTGGTTCCAGGTATGGCTTGTATCACCATTCTAGAACACATGGGCAATAAACTTTGGTTGCATTCGTGGGATACTAACTCCATAGGGATGCTTCAGAGACCCTTACAGCTCATGTAGAATACCTCTAGTAAGTCAATGCCCAACTGCATCATCAGGTTATGGAGAAGGCGTGGTGTCCCTATAAGCAATGTTTATGGATCCATATGAGTTGATCTACCTTCAACACCTAATGAGTTGTGTGTGGAATACTATTCTGTCATTAAAAATAATGAAATTCTACCCTTTGCAACAAAATGAGACAATTATGCTTAGTGAAATAAACTCAGTGAAAGCCAATCCTAAAAGGACAAATATCAGATGTTCTCTCTGATATAAGGCAATATCCATGCAAAATACAAAACATATAGATATATAAATGAACAAGTTTATGCATATCTTCTCAATAGATGAACTGTCAAATGGTGATGAGCATACCAGGACATGAAAATATGTCACAGTGAGCATCTCTACTCCTGAATAAATAGAGGACTACCAGTGAAATCGTTAAATATACTTTGATAATGTGATTCTAGATTTTCTATTTTTGTCTATACCTATAATTCAATGATGTAGTTAAATAACAGAATGTTAAACCTATAACTGTTTCTAAAGGACTACAGTACTGTAATAATATGAAGGGAATTGGTAGGAGGGGAACATGGAAAGGGCGATGGTGATGGGAAAGCGGGGGCAATTTCTATACCTACCAAAATGTGTCATGGAAAAGAATGAAAATAATTTTCAAAAAAGAGCAACCAAAACTATATATGTCTTTAATATTGTCTAAACAGTCTATGAGCTCCACAAGATCATATGTATCTTTTCTAATTTGCCTGTGTAACCATTCTCCCTCTTCAATTTTTCAAAACTGAAAAATATTTTAAGCAGATATTGTTATGCCAACGCCTGTGCTATCTATAGAAGTATATTAGGGAACAGAAAAAGCAGTGATCAACCCTCATGAGCCTTAGTGTTCATTGGAACATAAAAAACAAGAAAGAAAATACTTGAAATATAGTAACTTTGCTATGAATTTTATTGATTCTGTGGTGTCCATTTTTCACATTTTCATGTTCACTGTAATTGGGATATTTCTTAGAATCACATGAACAAGAAAACATTTACCTTTTCTTAATTTATAAAACATTCATATTGATTGGAGTTAAAAATGTTTTAAATGTGATGAAATAGGATAGTTCTTAAATATGTTAGTGCTGGAAAGTAAAGTGACATGAAAAATGCTAAGTTTCGAGTAAGGTGATATCCTCAACAGTTATAATAATGATTGCTATCTAGTATAAATATATCTTAAATCCAATGTGTTTCCCTTCTCGTGACTTGATTTCTTCCTCTCTCAGTCCCTCTTGTTTAAGTATGCATAGCTTTTCCTAGTTGCCAAAGCCAGAAACCTGTATTTACATATCAACTTTTGACTGTCTCAGTTTCCTCTAAGTACCCAACTGATTTCCAGATTTTGTTGAAATCAGTATCCTAAATAGTTTCTACATCCTCCCTGATCCCCGCAGCATTACCATCATCACTGCCTCATAGTATCAGGGCTTCATTGTTTATTAACTATACTCCGTATTGTAACCTTCTAATTCATTTTGACCTTACTCTTTTCTTTTTAACTCCATGTTTCATGATACCAAAATATCGAGTATCTACAATTCTTCATCTATAATGACGAATAACATATTGTATATTTTTATAACATTTTATTTTTGCTATTGCTTTTACCTTGCATTATCATTTGTAAGCCCCAGAACAACTGGAATTCTGTACATTTTACTTGATTGCTTATTCTGGTAGTCTAACTCTGTACTATTTACACAGTAAATGTTCAATAAATAGTTGCTGAGGAAATGCACTATGATTTCTCTCTTTTTTTTTTTTTTTACCTTAGTTGTCTGAACATCAGCATGAATGAATGTGGGAACTTTAGGGAATCTCCTAATTAAAACAATCTTACCAACTGTGGCCCCTGCTGCCTTGACTCATTTCTCTCTCTCTCTGTGTGTCTCTCTCTGTGTCTCTCTCTCCCCCCGCTTCTTTCTGTAAGGCGACGTAACAGTGATAGTTAAAAGCCTGAAACAAAATTCCTATCAGTACACATCAACACATGTCATAATTCCGTTTCCTTTGTTTTTTGGCTAGCAATCTCCATATCCTGCCAGGAGAATTAGTAGTGAAGCATTGTGATAATATTAGTAAGCTTAAATTGTCATCCTAATATGGACATTCAGTTTAGTATTCAGTTTGATGTTTGATGCTATAATTCTTAAGTAAAAGGAATTTTTCATGATGATTAAAAACTAACTGCTTTATTTGAGTCACATTTCAAAACGTGGCTAGTATGTGACACATGAATTGGTGAAAACCAAAATGAAGTTGAAAACGATCAGATTGAGTGCTCATGTGGGTTGCATAACAATAATATTTCTTTTTCCTTAGAGCTTACCATAAATGATTAAATTCACCCTTAGGGGGTTTGCCTTGAATCTGCCACTTGTAACAGGAGGTTTGCAAGTAAAAGAACAGCTGCCGGTCTGCTGGGAAGTTATAGGAAATAAATTAGACTTACCCACTTTATGTGGAAATTCTGCATTGTTTGAGTTAATTTTAGAAACTTGTTTTTTACTTTTGTTTAAATGAAGTGAAGGTATTGTTCATTTATTAGTTGTATAGGAAAGAACCACTCATTAATTAAAAGTCAGTCAGTTAACCTCAATGAAGCCTGTGAATAAATAATGATTTTGTTTAGTTAAAAAATAAATGTTTCTTGGGGTGGCGTTATGGCATAGTGGGTAAATCTACCACCAGTGCTGCCAGTTTGTGTCCTAACTGCTCCACTTCTGATGCATCTTCCAGCTAATAGCCTGGAAAAACAATAGAAAATAAGCTAAGTCCCTGGGATGCTGTCACCATGTTTGGGACCGGGAAGAAGATCCCAGCTCCTGCCTTTGGCTTAGCTCAGCCATAGCTGTTGTGGGAATCTGGGGAGTGAACCAGTAGATAGAAGATCTTTATCTCTCTCTCTTTAAAACTCTTATTTTCAAATAAATAAATGTATAAAATTAATATTTCTTAACAATTTTAGGTAATATAAATAGAAAATATATGAAAAAAAATAAATAACACCACTAGCCATCAGGGAAAAGCAAGTGAAAACCATAATGAAATATAATCTCACTGAAAATGGCTAAAACCTAAAACAGAGGGTAACAAATGCTGACAAGGATTTGGACATAGAGAAATACTTACACACTGTTGCTATTAATGTAAATTAGTGTAGCCACTGTGGAAAAACGGTGTAGAGATTTCTCCAAAAACACAAATAGAATAGACTTGCAGTATGATCGAGCAATCCCACTACTGGGTAAATACGCCAAAAAATTGGCCACTGTGTATTAAAGAGGTACCTGAAGCACTGTTCACCAAGATGTCCATCATTAAATGAATGGATGAAGAAAAAAAATATATGCACAATGGAATATGATTTAGCTATAAAATAATGAAACTAACATTCAGCAAAATTTACATAACTAGACAATGTCATTTTGAATGAAATAAGCTGGACAAAGAAAGACAAATACCAAATGTTCTCCCTTATCTATCAGAGCTAAAACTTAAAAATAATAATAATAATAAAGAAATGTGTATGTATCAGTTTTGTTGCAAATACGGTTTTGTGAAACTTTGCTTTATACCTTTGTCAAACCAATGGTAAAGAATATTTTACTACCATGATTTGTATGATTGATGACTTACAGATTTTGGATGTTAGTCCTCTATAGTTTGCATACTTTGAAAATATTTTCTTCCTAGTCTATAATATTAGGTATTGCAAATAGGTATTGTGATTTCTCTGGTTTTGTATTTCTTGTTTAAGGTTCCTTTGGCTCTTGATGGTGTTTTCTGTTTCCCTAAGAATTTTTGTTATTCTTGTTCTGTGAACAGTGTCTTTGGAATTTTGATTGGAATGGTATTGAATCATGTGTTAAGTTTATATCCTGCAACTTTGCAGAGCTTTCTAATGAGTTATAATAGTCTGTTACTGAAGTCTTTTGGTTTTCCTATATAAAAACTCATTTCATCTGCAAATGGATAATTTATCTTCTCCTTATAGAATTTGTATCAGCTTTATTTCTTTTCTTTGTCTAATGGTTCTGGCTAATACTTTTAGAGCTATATTAAATAATAGTCATTGGAGTGGTACCTTTGTCTGGTTCTAGATCTTTAATGGACATATTTTCAACTTTTCTCAATTCAATATGATGCTGGCTATAGGTTTGAAGCATATTGCCTTTATTGTAGTGAGATGTGCTCTTTCAATGCCTCATCCTTCTAAGATTTTTGTCATAAAAGAATATTGTATCTTATCACATGTGTTCTCTGCATCTACTGAAACTGTTATGTGATTTTTAGCTTTCATTTTGTTGATGTTGTTTATCACAATTATTGATTTATTGCACAAAAACATTCCTGCATCACTGGTATTAATCTAAAGATTAATGCTAGGGTGATATCTTTAATGTGTTGTTGGACATGATTTGTTAGTGGTTCTTGAGGACTTTTGTATCTGTGCAAATAATAGATAATGGTATAGTTCTTTATTTTTGCATATCTTTGTCTGTTTGGGGGGATTAAGGCAAATCTAACCTCATAGAATGAGTTTGGAAGTTTTCCCTCCATTTAAGTTTTTTTGAGTAATTTAGCAATTGATTCTTCCTTAGAAGTTGGGTAGAATTCAGCATTATGTCCATTTGTTCTTAGACTTTTCTTCGTTGGGAGCATTTTTGATATTGGTTAAGTCTCAACCTTCATTATTGTCTTTATTCGTGGAAATGTACCACTGGTGCTCAATATCTAAGATTTATATCTAAGCTCCAAGATATGTGCTAGATAGGACTAGGGTGCACTTGGACACAGCTTGTGGGAGGGGCAAGAGTTCAGGACAGGGGGCCTGAATTGGGGTGCAGGGGTTAAACTATCACCTTTAATGGCACATCTAATATGAATGCCATTTCAGTCCTGACTTCTCTACTTCTGACCTATCTCTCTGCTTAATACACATGGAAAAGCATCAAAAGATGGTCAAAGTGCTTTTGCCTCTGTGTTAACTATTAATCATATTGCTGGTCAAAGTAAATCAGATTTAGTAACAGTTTAAAAATCATGTAGATACTTTTATAATCCTATTAGAGAGCTCTGGGAGTGGCTGCAGAATCCAGGTACTGCCCTAAGTCCCAAGGCAACCTGCTTTTGCTGTTGATATGCAAAATATGAGCTCTGCATTTGCAGCTGAGGATCCAGATAGCTGATGAGATAAACAGATGAATAAATTTACCCACTTTAAACTTAATTCACAAAAGCTAGAACATTTTCTGACCAATAAACAGACAGTAACTCATGATAGCAGTGTTAAACAACTTGTACAAAAGACAAACCTTAACACACATGTGCAGGCACGCACACACACACACACACACACACACACAAAGACACACACTTTTGGAGACTTAAAAATATTATTCTCAACCAAGCTTAGTAGTAGCAGTGTTCACCAGAAACCAGTAAGTGAAAAGCGATTAAATCAATAGTCTTGAACCAAGAGCCTGAGAGAAAAAAATTGATCACCACTATGAAGTCCCTCCATCAAGCTGAAAGTGCAAATTTCAGTCTCCCCAATAGTGTAACTATCCTAAGAATACATAGTGAACAACCACATACAACTTTAGCGCTAAACCATTAAGAGCCTGCAAACTAAAATTAAAACCTTCACAACTCCATGGACGTATACAACATTTCAACACGCCAGAATTTTACTCCATTTGGCATTAAGTAATAATCTTAATATAATCCAACAGCCTGGTCAACTGTCTCCACAAAACGGGAGATAGAGCCGTTGGCATTCTGGAGGCCTCATAAGAATACCAAGGGAAGCCCTAGGATTTGAAACTTATGATTTCTTGGATGCTTTTTTTAAGGTTAGCTAAAAATATCAAACAAGATTTGCTGTTGAAGTTAGCACAACACAGTATAGATTGAAATCGATTATTGATGTGAAATCATCACTCAAATACCTTTAAAGCAAATACAAAACCTTGACAAGTTAAAGGCAGTGAGAAATTTGATAACTAGCCAAAAACACAAGAATTACATTAATATATGAAAACATTTTGTACACAATTAATATCACACTAATTTAACTTATACCTAGAAATAATTTAACAGTGTGTTGGAGTTTTAATTATACCCAATTACTTATGATAAAATTTCACATTTTTGAAAATGTCGCAAAAAAAAAAAAACCCTCAAGATTTACAAAAGCCTAGTATCTTCTTTGAATTTCAAGGTCCTAAAAGTTTCCATGGATATTCACATGAAGTCAGCTTGCTAAACATCTAGCACAGCAAAAGACCTTAAAATTGGTCATTATTGTGAAATCTAGCCATTAAACTGAACACCTGTATCCCAGCTTCCTCAACAATATAAAATATTTCTAAGAGATATGCAGTGAACAAACTGGGTACATTAACAAACAAAACAGCAAACATTCATCTTATAATGATATAACAACATTACCCAAATACTCCTTAAAGCAAACACATCATTTTTTTGTTAATTTAAAAAAAAATGAGAACTTAATGAGACAGAGAACATAAAGACTACTTTAATATAAAAACTTGTATTTAAAATTAGCATACAGTTAAGCAATGCTGTATAGGAAAAAAGTGCTATATGAATAACATGCATTCACCACAATTGATTGGAATTTCATCCTCCAGGATTTATACTTGCAGAGTGATGAGCACAGGTGGGACATTGAGATAGTGGCAGTTTTATGTTTGTAGCTTCTCCGCAGACACAAATTGAATAGACTATTCCTGTTTTGTAAACCTCTGAATGTTTTGGACCTTGGGATGGCCTCTCCAGGAGCTTCCTGGCTGTAGGAATTGGCCATTGCAATCAAATTTGGATTTACATTCTTTTTTCCAGCATTGGCCTCTTTGACACTTAGCACATGTTCCAGGGGAGTGACTGTTAGAAATATTAGCATGGTATTTTTGAGTTGAAAAAAGCATTTGACAATTTTTTCTAATGTGTCCTAGCTTGCCACAACTGAAATGTTTAGCATTCATTTGTTTTTGAATAGCAAAAGTTTCAAGTGCTGCTAGGCAGGCATGGTGTTTAAATGTCCCTGCATTGCGACAGGCCTTGAGGTATCCCAGAAGGTCCTCTCTTTCTTTTATAGGACGAATAACAGTCTGGCAGCCCTCATTCGCATTATCAAAGGCCAGTTGCTTTAATAACAGTTTCCTAGTGCCTTCTCCCCTAACTTGTTTTTCCATGGAGTCTGTCAAACATTCTATAAAGTCAGCATAAGATTCTCCGGCTCCATAGATGACTTTTGTATAACTGCCTGCAAATTCAGACCCGGTTTCAGTTTTCTCCCATGCCCACAATGCTGCATCCCGTATATGAGTGATCACAGCTTGAGGTAGCTGTATCTGTTGCTCTTTAGTTATCCACTAACCATCTCCAACCAACATATCATAAGTCAGTTGCCCCCCTCCAGGGTGTTGACAACCTGATGTTCCTAAGGATCTCAATTTTGCCTTAGCCATATCACTTTGCCACATTTTCCACTGTAAATATTGAGAAGGAGAAAGCCCTATTTTTGCTATTACTTCAAAATCATAAGGAATCCAATTTGCTCCCTGGCTCCAGCCATTTAAATATTCCAAGATATACAAAGAAGTAGGTCTGTAGGACATGCAAACCTTTTTAAAAGCTGTGGTGGCGGTAAAATCTAGACTTTCATAGGTAGGTTGATTATTTTCTTGACTAAGTATGATTGGAAAAAAGCAATCAGAATTCATGAGGTCTCCAGGGAACATCAGACATTTGGAAACATCTTTGATCAGATTTAAGAGTGAGACAGCGTGGGCTGATGTTTAACTATTCTTTTATCTCATCCTCATTTACCTCACTAGAAGATTCAGAGAAGTCATGGGATTTTGCTGTTTTAACATGGGAAGCTTTAGTTTCTTTTTCTAGCCACAATACAATGGCATCTCTCATTAGGAGAGTCTCTCCTGAGTTTTCTTTTTCTAATTTCCACATCTGTAGTATAAGGCCTTTCTCTTTTAGGTGCACTACAGTGGTGTCTCCTCATAGGAGGGTCTCTCACACGTTCTCTTTCATCTTCTTCATCTGTAGTATAATCCATTTCTTTCCTAGCCACATTATGGTGGTGTGTCCCATTAGGGAAGGCTCTCACGGGCTCCTCTTTGCCATTGTCCTCATCTGTACTATGAAATGTTTCTTTTTTAGCCATATTACGGTGGCCTTTCCTGTTAGGTGGGCCTCTTAAGGATTCGCTTTCTCTTTCTTCCTTGTCCGTACTATGAAACACTTCTTTTTTAGCTACATTTTGGGGGTGTCTTCTCTTAGAGGAGTTAATTGCAGATTCCCCTTCTAAAATGATGAAAACAGCTTTAATTAAAGCCCATATAATCTAAAAACTAACTTAATATCTTCTATCCTTCCAAAATTTTCACCATTTTTCTGAGTAAAATTCTTAAGTCCAGTTTCTAGTGTCCATTCATATGGAGACCATGGGTTGTGTTCATCAATAAGCTCTAAATAAGAATGCAATTGGAGCCCAGCGCAGTGGCCTAGCAGCTAAAGTCCCTGCCTTGAACACACTGGGATCCCATATGGTGGCCGGTTCTAATCCTAGCAGCTCTACTTCCCATCCAGCTCGCTGCTTGTGGCCTGGGAAAGCAGTCGAGGACAGCCCAAAGCCTTGGGATCCTGCACCCGCATGGGAGACCTGGAGGAAGCTCCAGGCTCCTGGCTTTGGATTGGATCAGCACTGGCCGTTGCAGTCATTTGGGGAGTGAATCATCGGACGGAAGATCTTCCCCTCTGTCTCTCCTCCTCTCTGTGTATCTGACTTTGCAGTAAAAATAAATGAAATCTTTAAAAAAAAAAAAAAAAGAACACAATTTCTGCCTAGTTACCTTTGCTGCACTTTTCATTAAAAGTTCTGTGTAAGAGAGATAAAAGTCTGTGCTCTGCACTGGTTCTAGCCCATTTTCCCACTAACCACTTTCTGTGGGGGTCTCTGCTGCACTTTCTCTTCTTCTTTCAAGTCCCTGTCCAGGCGCCACTTATTGCTGTCCTGCAGTGATGGACTTGGTGCACAGAACTGATAATAACACATGTGGACTCTGACTGATGGTCAGAAGCCGAAGTTTATTAGTGGCACCTGACTTTATACACTGAGGGTCCTATGGGATAAGGGAAGAAGTATCAAGCTTATCAACAAAACCCAGCAACTGTTTCTATACTTTTGTTTGGAACTCCTTTTGTTTTGTATATTCCACCAAGTGATCTCATTCACATGCTATCCACTCAACTGTTCTCATACAAATGATATGCAATCAGTTATACAAAAGGAATCCATTCCGTTGTTCTCATACAAATATCATCCAACAATTGTAATCCTGTGCTTGCTGACCTTCCAGGGTCATAATGTCCTTCTACACAGATAGAACTCCTAGATCTTAGTTTTGACCTGGCCCACATGAACCATTGTGGCTATTTGGGTAGTGAGCTAGAGGATGGAAGATATCTTTCTCTCTTTTGTCCTGTCCTCCTCCCATCCAATAAATCTACCTTTCAAATCTCCCTTCCTCCCTCCCCTCCTACCTTCCTCCATCTCAAGAGTCCAGGGTGACACCCTAGGTGGCTTTTAACAGGTGGAGGAGAGGATGAGGAGATTTGTTAATCACAGCATTTCTGCATACCAGTGTGAAGTAGCTGATTCACAGGTTTAAGTAAGCTCATTGAGCCTGCGCACTTCAGTCATTCAGGTGTGCACTCTGTCTACAGCTCTGTCTCATTTTGTGTTGTGCCTGCTCGCCCCACTGATAGATATGTTTCTAGCCTGCAAAGAGCTCTGAGTCTCTTCAAAAGATAGGGCAGATATACAAGGTTCTAGCTGAAACCTGCAATTTTGTTTGTTTATTTATTTTTAGCTCTGGAGCTTATTCCCAGGGTTTCTGTTGTCACAATGGGTACTGTTAGATGTGAGTTAAATGTTATTACTGGGCAGTGTGAGGTTCCTTTGTGTGGAGAAAACTGCTACTTTGCTAGGCCAGGAGGCGCCTGGACTTTGGGAGGATTCCGCTTTAGTGATAAATGTGTTCTTTGCTGTCCTGCAACTTTGTGAACTCAAGCACAGGGGGGCAAGGGCGCAATTCTTCTCTGGTCTCAAGAACAGAAGGAAGATAAGGGTGTGAGAATGGGATGAGCCATAAAGATAGTGGGTATGGGAACAGAACAGGCTGTCTGTGCCTAAAAGCCATAAAAATTAACATGTCTAAGGTTGTTACTTTTGATGTATTTCCCAGCCCAAAAGGGCCTATATATATGCTTCTGTCTTGGGCTCGTTCGAGGTCCGACCATCCCACTTGGCTGGCCTGTGTGCCCCAAGTGCGGTGGGACCCCAGGATGCTGGCGCAATAAACTCTGTTTGCTATTTGCATTACCAGCGAGACTCTTTGTCATTCTCTGAGGGTTGACTAACTCACACCCTGATGTCTGGAGGCTTTAGCCCAGACTCTAACAGTAGACAGACTGCTCTTCACCTTAGAAATGTCCCTTTCTCCAGTTCTGGTGACTTCTGGTAGCAACCATCCTGAATGCCATCCCCTGAGTGAGAAGAGAGTTTAGCAGCAACCCTACCAGAGTAAACTGCATCCTACAGTTTGGTGGGGGGTGGGAAGGAGGTGTGTGGCTTCCCTTTTCAGAGCAGCACTGCTGCTCTGACAAATATCAGCTCCTCAAGATGGACTTGAAGTCAGCGGAGACTATGAAATTCTCTATCAGTTAAAGAATCTGTTGGTGGTGGTAGTGGTGGTGGGTGGCTGTGATACCTTCTTCTAACCTTACCCTGGCAAAGTATCATTTCCCAGCTCGAAACCAGTCACATGGTGTCTGGTGTCACAGTCAGTAATGATGGTTGGCATGACCTTCATCTCTGCTTGTTCCCCATGCAATCCATTCTGTACTATCACTTTGCTAACTGAACATTCTCTCATTCAGTTCCCTGGGAATGTGGTTCATCCTTTGTTTGTCTTGTACCTTCAGTGTGACTTCTTACTATTGAGCCATCATGGATCCCCATATGAATTTTAGATTTTTTTTTAAACAGTTTATGAAGAATGTCCTTGGAAAAGAGATCAAAGATGGCTGAATAGGACATAGCCACACAAACTTCAGCTGTTTGGGGATATGAAAAGAACAGAGGAAGGCTCACATATCCAGGGATCTGACTGATGGAAATTTTGAGGAGAGAAAAGAAAAAATAGCGAAGACCACATGAGACGAAAGAAGACAAAGATGCTGATGTAGGACGAAATTGGTGAACACTCTGCCACTTTCAATTTTAGATGAGAGGGAATTGATTGTTCACCCACTGACATTTATTTCAGCCTGGAGAGATGCCTGGGATTTGTGCCACTTCTGGGCTTGGAGAAGGGAAACTGCATTGCTTCCTTCCCATCCCCAACCCCTCCAGAGCAGCAGACTTAGCACTGCAAAGTCACAGAGTAGACTTCTGCTCATCTCCTATCAGAATCAGAGTCATAGACAGATTGGCCTGTGGGGCAAAGAACAGATTCTCTATATCCTGCAACTGTGGCCATTTTGGGCATTAGCTGAAGTTACTCATGTACTCTATAGAAGCCAAGATGATTCCCCTTAGCTTCTGAAAAAGCAGAAGCAGCCCATAAAAAATACAAGAAGCAGGCCATAAAAAATCTTGTTGCCCAACAAAACCAGGACTGTCACAATTAGATCTAATTTACTCTGTCTTCCTGGAATATACCTGGTGAACCTAGGAAAGAAACTATCTGCATTCTACCACTCTGGGTTCATGTCCTCTAGAAAAATAAAACTCCCTGTCCACTTTGTGTTCACCCTATAGGACTGGAGCTGGATTCAGTTTACATCTCCTAGTCACAGAACTAGAACTGTTGATTTTAGAAGATTCATCATCAGTTAGATTCTTCCAGTAGAATCTGAGAAAGGATCAACCTGCATCACACAATCCTGGAACCTCAGAAGTTTTTGCCACAAGCCACAGGATCACTCAGGCTTGACAGCGGGACAAGGGAACATCCAATTTTTTATCCCTTAGCACAAAGCCTGACTGTTAAAATTCCCAGGAAAAGTCACAACAAACTCTGTGTGCACCGAAGATTTACACCCTAGAAAATCTGTATTCACCTCAGAGCCACACGGTTATTTCTATGAAGTGCAGCAGAGGAGACCACTGTGCCACTTACAGACACAACTGAAATTGATTAAGACAAAATAAATCACGCAGACTGTGCACCTAAACTCACCTAGAAGCAAAACCAAAGCAACAAGCCAGCCAAGTGATACCTAGCATTCCAGATAAACCATAAATTCTTTCCCAATAAAAATCTACTCCATAAAAAAGGGATGATTTAACAGATGCACATATATCAGTATAGGGATTTAAAAGACATAAAGAAGCAAGATAGCATGACACTTTCAAAAGAAGACAGTAGTCCTCCAGAATTAATACTGAATGGGGAAAGGCCGAAAACATTTTCCTTTGTATCTGAAATAAGATAGGATTGTTCACTTTCATCACTCTCTTTTTTTGTAAGATTTATTTATTTTTTATTGCAAAGTCGATATGCAGAGAGGAGGAGAGACAGAATGGAAGATCTTCCGTTAGATGATTGACTCCCCAAAAGACCACAATGACCGGTGTTGAGCCGATCCAAAGCCAGGAGCCAGGAACTTCCTCGGGTCTCCCACATGAGTGCAGGATCCCAAGATTTTGGGCCGTCCTCAACTGCTTTCCCAGGCCACAGGTAGCAGCTGGATGGGAAGTGGGGCTGCTGGAATTAGAACTGGTGGCCATATGGGATCCCAGTGTGTTCAAGGCAAGGACTTTAGCCACTAGGTCACTGTGCTGGTCCCAGCTTTCAACACTCTTATTCAGTATGGAGTTGGGAGTTTCAACAAAATCAACCGGGAAGGAAAAAGAAATAAAAGGCATCATAATTGAACAAGAGAAAGCCTAAATGTCCATGCTGGCAGATAAAATAATGGTGTAAACAGAGAAAACTGAAACACTGCAACAACAAAGCTCTGTATTTTTATGAGAAATTTCAATAAAGCTACAGTTAAACATTAAAATATCATTTTTATTTCACTAATGATGAGCCCATGGAAAGAGAAATAAGGAAATTGTATTCACAACAGCAACAAAGAATAAAATATCTAGGAATAAATTCATCCAAAGAATTTAAAGATGGATACAATGAAAATGCACAAGAATTGCTAAATAATTCATCAAGAATGTGAAAGATTGAAAATATTAATTTCTCATGGATTGAAAGAATCATTATCAAAATATATGTACTAAAACAGTCTATAGATCTAGCAAAACTAACAATGACACTTTTTTACAGAATTAGGAAAAAAACAGTCCCCTAAAACACTAATGGAATTATAAAATAACCAGAATAGCCAGTGCTATTCTGTGCAAAAGTAAATAAATAAATAAATCTGATGGGATCACAATATCTGATTCAAAAGCATACTTCAAACTATAGTGATTAAAACAGCATAGAGGGCCCGGTGGCGTGGCCTAGCAGCTAAAGTCCTCACCTTAAACACACTGGGATCCCATATCGGCACCGGTTCTAATCCTGGCAGTTCCACTTCCCATCCAGCTCCCTGCTTGTGGCCTGGGAAAGCAGTCGAGGACGGCCCAATGCATTGGGACACTGCACCCGCGTGGAAGACCCGGAAGAGGTTCCAGGTTCCCGTCTCCGGATTGGCGCAGCACTGGCCATTGTGGTCACCTGGGGAGTGAACCATCGGACGGAAGATCTTCCTCTCTGTCTCTCCTCTCTGTATCTCTGACTTTGTAATAAAAATAAATAAATCTTTAAAAAAAATAAAGACAGCATGGAACTGACACAATAACATAGAGTGGAACAGGACAGAGAGACCAGAAATTAGTCCACATACATGAACCAAATTGATTTTTTTCTAAAGTACTGAGAACATACCATTGAACGAGGATAATCTTTTCAATAAATGGTTTTGGAAAACTAGATGCATATATGTAAAAGAATAATCTTAGATCCATACCTCTCACCATATGCAAAAATCGATTCAAGATGGAGTAAAAAGTAAAATCAAATGCTGAGACTTTGGTGCCTGGCGTGGTGGCATATCCAGCTAATCTTCCATCCTGCAGTACCAGCATCTGCTACTCCACTTCTTATTAGACTCTGCTTATGACTTGGGAAAGCAACAGGGGATGGTTTGGGTCCTTGGCACACTGTAGCCACATAGGAGACATAGGGCAAGTTCCTGGTTCCTGGTTCCTGGTTCCTGGCTTCCAATCAGCTCAGTTCTGGTCTTGTGTTGCTGTTTGATGGACAACATCGCTGCCTCTCCTTTTCTCTAAAAGATCTGCCTTTCAAATGTAATTAAATAAACCTTAAAAAAAATCCTCAGACTAAGAAATTGCTGGTAGAAAATGTATGAAAACACTCCAACACATTGATGTAGATGAAGACTTCCTGGATAAGACCTCTAAAGCATAGGCAATAAAAGCAAAAATTAATGAAAAGATACCATATTAAACTCAGAAACTTTTGCAAAGCAAAGCAGTTGGCCATTAGAGTGAAGACACATCCAACCGAATGGGAAATAATATTTGTAAGCTATCTATCTGACAAAGGATTAATATCTAGACTATCACAAACTTTAAAAACTCAGCAAGCAAAGGGGGAAAAAACCCATAACTACCAATTAAAGTAAAATTGAGAAGACCATCAATAGACAGGTTTCAAAAAAATACACAAGATTTAAAAAATACAAGAAAAAATGCTCCACATCAATAGCCAGCAAATCAATGTGTAATGCAAATGAAAACAATAAGGATATATTGCCTTGACTCATTAGAATGGCTAATAATAACTGAAAAAGATATGGAAAAGGGGGGCCCAGCACCGTAGCCAAAAGGCTAAAGTCCTCACCTTGCATTTGCTGGGAATCCATATCGCACCAATTCTAATCCCAGCAGCCTTGATTCCCATCCAGCTCCCTGCTTGTGGCCTGGGAAAGCAGTGGAGGATGGCCCAAAGTCTTGGGACCCTGTACCTGTGTGGGAGACCCAGAAGAGGCTTTGGGCTCCTGGCTTCGGATCAACACAGCTCCAGCCATTTGGTACCCTGGGGAGTAACTCATTGGACAGAAGATCTTCCTCTCTGTCTCTTCTCTACTCCTCTCTGTCTTTCCTCTTCTTTGTATATATCTGACATTCCAATAAAAATAAAATAAATCTTAAAAAAAAAGATGTAGAAAAAGGAAAACACTGAGGCATTGTTCCTGGGAATGTAAATTAGTGCAGCTACTGTTGAAAACAGTGTTGAGGCCTCTTAAAAAATACTAAAAACAGGCTTGCCATATGCCACTAGTACTTAGAGTTTATTAGTACCTTTTCATTTCTAAGAAAATAGTGTGACAGTTGGCAGTAATTTTGAAATTAATGATATCTGAGGTATACTTGTGATTTTCTTGGATATAAGCTATGGTTCATTGGACTTGGATTTGAAATGTTTCTTCAAGCCTCTTGTCAGCTATATGTTTAATCCTTTCTTAGAATCTTTTGGTGTCAAGGCAGGAAATGTTATTTTTGTTCTATTGTGGTTTCTGTGAAGATAACACAGTGTTTGTATATATGATAGTCTGATTAATGTATTTCCTTATAAGGATGATGTCTGTAACAACTTTTGAATGAAACAGTTCTAAGAAAAACAGTAAAATGGGACATTGGTATATAATACAGTAATGTAATGATTTGCAAATTGATGTTGGTAATGGAAATATATACTTTGCATGTGCAAATATAGGAGAGATTTTATGAACATAAGTTAAGATATTCACATATCTCCACTAATACTCTGAACTACCTGAAATAGGGATTAGGGGTACTGTAATGATTTCAATCATTTACATGTAGATTTAGTCTCACTATAAACAAAGCTTCAAGATGAAGTCCTGGACCCGTCGCTGTAGCATAATGGCTAAAGTCCTTGCCTTGCATGAACCAGGATCCCATAGGGGCAATGGTTCCTGCCTTGGCTGCTCCAGTTCCCTTCCAGCTCCCTGCTTGTGGCCTGGGAAAGCAGTCGTGGATGGGCCAAAGCCTTGTGACCCCACATCTGTGTGGAAGTCCTAGATGAGGCTCCTGCCTTAAGATCAGCTCAGTTCTGAGTTTATAAGTAGCCATTGTGGCCCCTTGAGTAGTGAACTAGCAGAGAGAAGGTCTTTTTCTCTGTCTCGTCTCTCTGTAAATCTGCCTTTACAATAAAAATAAATAAATCTTAGGGAAAAAAAAATAAAGTCCTTTGCTATTCAATGTTCAAATCACTTACATGTATGTACAGAAAGTGAGCATGTATCTTCGCTTTAATTGGATCCAGGCAAAAATAGAAAGTTATGTGTGTTTCAGATGAATTGTTTATGACCTTATAAGAGTGTTATCAAATTTATCAAAGTGAGTTATTTTTGAAAGAAATAATTATTAACTTGGTTGGGGATTTCTGTGCTGCTTTTATATTCCAGGTGTTCTTTCTCCATATTAGATAAATTTTTTTTAAGATTTATTCATTTTATTACAGCCAGATATACACAGAGGAGGAGAGACAGAGAGGAAGATCTTCCGTCCGATGATTCACACCCCAAGTGAGCCGCAAAGGGCCAGTGCGCGCCAATCCGAAGCCAGGAACCTGGAACCTCTTCCGGGTCTCCCACGCAGGTGCAGGGTCCCAATGCATTGGGCTGTCCTCAACTGCTTTCCCAGGCCACAAGCAGGGAGCTGGATGGGAAGTGGAGCTGTCGGGACTAGAACCGGCGCCCGTATGGGATCCCGGGGCTTTCAAGGCGAGGACTTTAGCCGCTAGGCCACGCCGCCGGGCCCAATATTAGATAAATTTTATAGAGACAAAGATGTATTTTCTGAATGATCAACAGGTTTCTGATGTAATAGAAAATGAGGATATTTCTCATTTAAAAAGAGAATAAACCTGTTTGTGGATGTCATGCTTCCATGTAGAAAAGTTCTCAGTGATACACATGACTAATGGCACAGACAAAACGTGCTGTCATAATTGTTGCCAGAAGAATCAGACATTTTAGTTATTAAAGTTGGAGGGGAGATTTATATTGTGACTTAAGGAACATTGACTGATCTACCTCACCATAACAATGTCCTCCAGTAGCCAACTGGAGTTTTTCCAAATCAAACAGAGAAATGTTTTTTTTTAAATTTTATTATTATTATTATTATCATTGTATGATACACTTAAAGAGGCTCCTGGGATTTCCCTTATCCCAGCCCCAAATCCCTCCCCCAACCTAGTTCCCCTATATTGTTACTAAAGTATAGTTCTTCATGCACAGTCATATGTCCATCATTGTGGGCATGGACAATGGCAGAGAGTCCAGCATCCTATTGTCAAGGTATAGTAAACAGTTTCATTGTAAATCCATCTTTGTCTGGAAGTAGAAATGCATACTACATTCTATCCTCACATCTGGATATGTTAGTCTCCATTTCACAGTTCCTGTACATCCCCTTAAATGAAAAGTCACAGTACAAAATCAACAATAGGAAGAAAAATAGAAATTTACAATGCCATGAAGTTGAATAATATATTGCTACTAGATATGACAGTCTGTTACACAGCCATTGTATATACCCTTAAATGAAAAGCCAGAAAACAAAATCAACATCAGGGAGAAAAAAGAAATTAACAACACCATGAAGTTAAATAACATGCTACTGAATGACTTATGTGTCACTGCAGAAATGAGAAAGAAAATCAAGAACCTTCTTGAAGAAAATGATGCTACTGTATGAACTATGAGTCACTGAAGAGTTTAATCAGAAGAAAGTGTTTTGAAGAGATGAAACTAACAAAAACAAAAAATCAAAATCCATGTGATATAGTTTGCGCTGATTTTTGTTGGTAAAATGTTTCTCCCGTAGGCAACAAATAGATGGGTTTTGTTTTTTAATATAGTCTACTAATCTATGACATTTGATTGAGCTTAAGCCATTTACATTCAGGGTTAATATATATGGGTGGTAATTTGGTCTTGTAATTTTAGGAATGGGTTGTTCATTGGTTTAGTCTTCTGCTGTCATTTTACTGGGATGTTCTTCCCATTTGCCTTGGGTTTTGGTGGGCACTATTCCTCTTCTGTCAAGAGAACATCTTGAAGTATCATTTGTAGGGCATGTTTGGAAGAGGCATATTCTTTTAACTTTTCTTGACTGTGGAAGAATTTTATTTCATTTTCAAAGACAAAAGAAAGCTTTGCTGGATATGTTATCCTGGGCCGACATTTTTTTTTCTTTTAGAATCTGGAATATGTCACTCCATTCTCTTCTTGCGTGTAGAGTTTCCTGTGAGAGCTCTCCTGTGCGTTTAATTGGTATTCCTTGATATGTCAATTGATTTTTTTCACATGCACATTTAAGGATCTTTTCCTTATGTTTGATTGAAGAGAGCTTGATGATCATGTGTCTTGGTGAAGATTGCTTTTGATCAAGCCTGTTGGGAGTTCTGTGGCCCTCCTGGATCTTGTTTCCCAGTTCTTTCTCTAGATTAGGGAAATTTTCCCTTATTATTTCATTAATTGTATTTGTAAGACCAATTTCTCTTTCTGCACCTTCTGGGACTCCCATAACTCTTATATTTGGTCTCTAGTGTCTTTCAATTCTTGCATACTTTTTTTGGCCTGATCTAGCTCTGCTTCCAGCTTTTTATTTGCTTCCCCTTGATGACAGGAAATATCTTCCAATTCTGAGATTCTTTCTTCTGCTTGCTTCATTTTATTTTGGAGACTCTCCATTGTACTTTCAATTTGCTCTACTGTGTTCTTAATTTCTGATGTATCAGCCTTGATTTGCTTTATTGCAGCTATTTCCTGTTTAACATATTCCTTAAATTCTTTGAACTCTTGTGTTTGCTTCTCATTGTTGATCAGAAGTTTTATATTGAGTTTTCTGATTTCTGTGTCCCCCATTTTCTCGATGTCTTCCTCAGTGCATTCTGAGGTTGGCATAGGGTTTTGTTCCTTTACAGGGGAGTCTTCCGTCCACCAGCAGCCAGAACTCCAGCAGCAACCAGGTGGAAAGGGACTTTCACTGGGAGCTTGAGAGGTGAACCCAGACAAAGAACTGTCCTTCCTGCTGGTCTGTTGCTTTGACCAGAAGCAGAGACACAGCAGCAGAACCCAGATGGGCAGTGTGAGAACAGGGTGGATTTCACAGCCCAGTCAGCCTCCTAGAGCTGAATTGGACGCCATTTGGCTTAAGGAGGCAAAGGCAAGGGAAAGAACTGAGCATACGCTGAGCTGGGAGTGAACTCATTTTTGATTCAGTGAACTGCATCAATGTGGCATTCTATAGGTTCCACCCAAGACAGGTCTGGGTAGCCCTCAGACCTGATGGCCAGCAGATCAAGAACCCTAGTAGTGGTACATCAGGTACCATTTTGTACAGTGTGGCAAAAGTTTTAGGACTGCAGGGACAACAGAGAACTGCGCATGTGCTGAGCTCACGAGAACTCACTGAGCTCAGTAGATTGCACTGGTCCCACAGGAAAACAATACCGACTGTGGCATCTTATGTGTCAAAATAGGTCCGTGTGGCACCCAGACTTAACGTCCAACAAGTTCCGGCAAGATCAGTACCACCAATAACCTAGCTATATAGGACACCTGGTGTCTCCCTAATCCTGGGACCTGCTCAAACCAAAAGTGGGAGAAAGGTTGCAGAGACAACAGTGCAACCTCAGCACAATATCACAGGAAGTGGAGTGTTATTTAGTTGAATGGAGAGCGAGACACGCACACAGAGCCCTCCATTTGTTGGAACTATAGTCCAATATCCCTAATGAATACAGTATTCAAAAATCTTCAACAAAATGCTAGCTAATCCAGTACAACAACATATGAGACAGGTCATTCCTCCAGACCAAATAGGATGTTTCCTCTGTATGCAGGGTTAGTTCACCATATGTAAATTAATAACTATGATATATCACATTAACAAGATGAAGAATAAAATCATATGACTATTTTAATAAAAGAAATGAGAGGACTTGATAAAATACAGCATCCCTTCATGATAAAAACCTTAATTAAACTGGATATAGAATAAATATTTCTTAACACAATCAAAGCAGCATATGGAAAATCTCATAGGCAGTATCATATGGAAGACAGTATGGAGAGTCCTCAGATAAATGAAAATAAGTATACCATATGACCTAGCCATCCCACTGCTGGAAATGTATCCAAATGAAAAAAACACCATGAAGAAAGTTATTTGTACTCCCATGTTTATAGATGCTCACCTCCCCCAAAATGCTAAGTTATGAGATTAACCCAGATATCCATCAACTGTAACTAGATAATGTAGTATATGTATACACTATGGAATACTATGCACCCATAAAAAGAATGAAATCTGATTGGAAATCATTGTTCTTACTGAAATAAACAAGTTCCAAAATGACTAATATATTTTTTCCCGATCTGTGTTAGCTAATGCACAGAGCGTGGTTGACTTTCTGGAACTTAATTATTGCTTACAGCCTTTGTCTATACTTCTTATGAAGAGTAGGGTTTTAAAAAGATCTGCTTGCCATATGTTGATATTTTTACTTAATGGAGAGTTAACCCTGTCAGTGGGAATGAAATGAAAGTATGGCATTGTAAAAATTACAAAAATTAAAAAAAGAAGAAGAAAGAAGGAGACAGGTGGGGTAAGAAATATTGCTATACTCCTAAACCTGTATTGTGAAATATCTGAAATTTGTTTATGTAGATAAATAGGTAAAAGTACGAGTAAGACAGAAATTCCAATGTCATGTACATTATAGCATATCTTTTGTAGCATGATAATGTAAGTAATATTGTAAAACTCTGGATGCTACCAAATAAAATATGATTAATAATTCTCTGAAGATGGTAGATCAAATTTTAAAGATACAGAAAATCAAAGACCATGCTTATTAGATATAAGTAAAAATATTAATTATCACATGCATCTCATAAATATTAGAAAACTAAGCTAGTTTATTATCTCTTAATGAGCCTTAAGGGAATTTTTAGCATTTAAATTTTTATTGGCCTCGGTGGAATATGAAATCTGTACTATGTAGTGTTGTTGTATGCTTCCAAATATATAAACTATGAAGAAAGTGATATTGTGTTTCAAAATTGATTATCAGTTTCTTAAAGCATTTACATTTCTGGGATATCAAAAGATATCACGCACAAGAGTAACAGAGCTCTTATTGAAATTGCATTCCAATTGTAGCCAGTGCAGTGACTCAGCATGCTAAATCCTCTGCCCTGCAGCACTGACTTTCTGTATGGGCACTGGTTTTGTTTCTGGCTACTCTGCTTCCTACCCATCTCCCTTCTTATAGCTTTGGTAAGCAATGAAGATTGGGACTCTACACCCCCATAGGAGACCTGGAAGAAGCTCCTGACTCCTAGCTTTGAATTAGCTTAGCTCCAGCCATTTTGGCCATTTGGGGAGTGAACCAATGGATGGAAGATCTCTCTTTGTCTCTCCTTCTCTCTGTAGATATTCCTTTCAAATAAGATGAATACAGCTTTAAAACAGTGTATTCCATATTCACAGTAGTGTGACATATCTTCTGTTTATCACTATGTCCTCAACAAATACGTATTGAACATCTACTAGGCACAGAACAGTGTTTTGCTGCTGAATAAAACAGTGAAGAAGCCAGGTAGAATACTTACCCTTCTGAAGCCTAGGTTTTAGGAGAGAAGACAGAAGAATAGGATGTGGTAGATGATAACAAGTGGTATGTACAATAATTGAAACAGGCATGTCGGGTCAAAGAGTACTGGAGGATGTAGTTTGTGTTTTAAATAAAATATTCAAGTAGGCCTTTGCCAAGAAAGTGATGCTTGAGCAAACATCTGAACTTATCTGCAACAGTACAGTTCTGGAGAGAGGTAGCAGCATTCAGTAAAGGGACAGTGTGACTGAACAGACCGAACAAGAGAAAAAGCACAGACCAGAAGTAGATTCAAAGAAATACCCAGTGTCCTGAAATGCAACATTTTATACTCCTGTTTAAGGATTTAAATTCTTACCTTGAATGAGATGGAGAGTGCCAGATAGTGTTGAACTAAGAAGAGTAATGATCTGACACATTTTCGTAAGAATATTATCGATGTTGCTTTGAGAGTAGACAGAAATAGACACGATTGGTTGCATTGAAACCTGTTTGGAAGTTGTTGAAATAATGCATGTAAGAATTAGTGCTGATTCATCTTCAGTGAAGGGAGTCTGGCATTTCATTTTCTTATCAGGTATGTGTGTTGCTTAGATGTAATTTGCTGAATGGAAGGGGAAAAAAACTGTTGAAAGGTATAAGTGTATGAAGATGGTCTTTATAGTGAATAAGCTTGTGCCCTTATGAATTTGTGTAGCAAACATGCCTGAGATTTCCATAGGTGGATTGAACAATGGAGAAAGCAGCTAGATTTGAGTTACTTTGTTTCTGGATAGCTATCCATTAACTGGCATGTAGTCGCTCTAGGTGAGTAAGTGAGTGGGTAGATATGGACAGAAGGCTAATTCCTCATACTATGGTACTGTACAATGTATTAAACCATGTGCGTATATGGAGAATTTCATGCACTCACTTGATTGCTGGCCCAGAGAAAGTACCAAGGTTGGCCAGAAATAAAATTACAACCAGCAAAATAGGATTTTTGGAGATAGTATTTATGTATGTGTATGTGTGTGTGTGTGTGTGTGTGTGTGTGTGTGTGTATATATTTCTTTTCTTGCTTTTCTTTTCTCCCAGTCTCCCAACACTAGAAAAGTTAAGAATTGAACATGGAAAGGAAAGTAGAACCCAAGACTAAATTACCAATTCTTCTATCTCTTAGTGCTAGAAATGAAAATATGTAAGTGGAGCTCACTCTATATTATTACATCTTACTGTGAGTCCTGGGATCCTTAGCCTAACAAGACTGTGTGGAGGTGAGTGACAGTTGCAGGAAAGGGCACATAACTTAATTTAAAATGATGTTGAAATATAACTAGATTACTTATAATACCTGACTATCATTTTTAAGGTTCATTTATTTTATTTAATAGATCAGAGAGAAAGGGAGAGACAGAGTGAGAGATCTTCCAATTGCTGCTTTACTTCCCAAGTGACTGCAATGACCAGAGCTGGGTTGATATGAAGCTGGAAGCCAGAAGCTGCTTCTGGGTCTCCCATGTGGGATCAGGTACCCAGGGCTTTGGGTCATCCACTACTACTTTCCCAGGCCATTAGTAGGGAGCTTGATCAGAAGTGTACCATCTGGTGCTTGAACTAACAGTCTCTCTCTCTCTCTCTCTCTCTCTCACACACACACACACACACACACACACACACACACACAGACACACCACTTTCTCAGAGACGAAAGGAGAATAAATATCTTCATCTCATATGTAAAAGTGGCCAAAGTTGGATTCAAACCTTGGCAGTATAATTTAGAATGCAAACTTTTAACCATTATGCTCAGTATAGGAATAGAAAATGAATAAAGAACTTCACTTAATCGGATTGGCTAGCTATTTAATCTTGAGCTAGTCACTTTTGCTTGTTTGTTTACTTCCCTATCTGTGCAGTGGGAGAGTGATATTTGCCTTAGCTTGCTAAATGCAAGTGGAAAAGAATGAGTGATAAATATGAAATAATGTACAAAATAAGGTATCCTCATACTATCATCTACATGTGTGCAACATAATTATACCAGAAAATCATTAAGGGTTAATATATATCTTCTTTTCCCAAAACCCCTGGACTATCAAATAAGCAATTCTTTGCTTTCTTCTTGGATTTACAATAGTCCGCTGAAAATAGTAAATGGCATATGATGAAAATGTTGGAATGCTTCATAAACCTAACAATATCTTTATTCTCTATGGAATCTCCTAAAGAGTGGCTGTCTTTCAACCCTCATTTGCAGAATATATACTGAGTTTCTTTCTGCTCATCTGAAACTAATTGGATCATAATTTGTCCAGGCTTATTTAATCATAGATGAAGTGAAGAAAGAAATAAGCAAGCTTTCTCTCAATAAAGAAGTTGCTTGGCATTTTCCAGTGGTTGCATTCATTGCATTGACTCTTCAAGAGTTAGGGAAAAAACAATTTCATGTATGCCCCTTTGGCTGAGTTTGCTTTTTCCTTTCCTACTTTAGTTTGAGGGGTTAATTTTCAGCATGTTCCAGGTTCTCTTTGTGTGAGTTGAAATACACTGTTAAATCTGAAATGATAGTGATGATCTTGCAATTTCATATAATATAGTCAGATTTTTTCTCAAAGCATACTCAGTTTTACTCTGTTCCTCAGTTCAACACTATAACTTTTATTAGCTCTAGTCAATGTCTTTATAGATATGGGTCACTAGTCACCAGGTGGCTATCTTAATATAAACACATCACTTCCTGGGAAATAACTCAGCACAATATGGTCAGGCCAAGGTGCCACTGTTGTCTCTGAAAGAATACTGCATGTGAGGAAATGCTCAGTGTGGGATGAACAATTTTCACTAAGTTACTGTAAGTTAACCACCTTTATTTTATGGTAAAATACACTTGTTTGCATAATGCTGATTTTTTATCTTCTATAATTAGTATTCCCATTTAGTGTTACTCAGTTCTGTTCTTAAAATTTCCTACATGATTTTTTTTCTTCACAAAGTTGTTTTTTCTATATGGTATAAATCCATAGTTGATTGGGTCTGTGATTTGTGTATCTGTATTTTGCCACCATTCCAGGATCATCATCTTTCTCGCTGGATTATATTATCTGAAATTACGATTAGTAAAAATACCTGCAGCCACAAATATTCTAAATTTTGTTTGTGTAAAAATGTCTTTGACTTGCTTTCATTCTTAAAATGTCAGTCAGTAAGTTCTAACAGTTATTTTAAATTCAGCACTATTAGCAGATTACTGCACTATGTTCTAGTCTCGTGACTATTGCTGTGTAGTTCATTGTCCACCTACTTTAAATATTATGTATACATTTTTCAACTACCATATTTGAAGTTTTTCCTGACTATATTTGTTTTTCTGCAGTTTCACAGTGTTATGTTTGGGTTTCTTGTTTGAAATTTTTTTTTGTTTTATCTGAGTGTTTGACAGTTCTAGAGTATTTTTTAAATTTTTTTATTTTATTTTTTTTTATTCATTGATTACATTGTATTATGTGATACAGTTTCGTTGGAACTGGGAATCACCCCACCCCTCCCCCCGCCCTCCCCCCGCCCTCCCCCCATGTGGAATATTCCACCTTGTTGCATATCCACTGATCAAGTACAGTTGAGATTCCCTCTTTGCAAGCATAAACTAAACATAGAGTCCAACATCTTATAGTCCAATCTAGTTCTTCAGCTTCCTGGGGAGACCCTGACCGGTCCAAGGGCAGAACCATCAGTTATCAACCCGATCAATTAAAGGCTCCAACATACCCTCAGCAACAATTAACTTCGTTGTGTAACTAATAGTTATAGTATTGAGTAACCAATAAGTTAAAAACAATTGCGATTTCTTAACCATCTTCTGTGGTCACCTCATTGTCAATTCAGTTTTAGTTTATACACAACATATAACATAATATACATAAAATAACATGTTATACATAACATCATATCCTCTTAAATTAACGCAAACATGTGGTATCTGACCTTTTGGGATTGGCTCATTTCCCTTAGCATTTTGGTTTCCAGTTTGGCCCATTTGGCCACAAAGAACTGCATTTTGGTTTTTTTTAATAGCTGAGTAGTATTCCATGGAGTAGATGAACCATAGCTTTCTTATCCAGTCTTCTGCTGATGGGCATTTTGGCTGCTTCCATGTTTTTGCAATTACTGATTGTGCTGCTATGAGCATAGGGGTGCATGTTGGCTTCTCATAAAACAGGTGTTTTGGGTATATTCCTAGGAGTGCTATTGCTGGATCATACGGTATGTCAATTTTGAGTTGGTTGTTCTCCATACTGATTTCCATAGAGGCTGTACCAACCTGCAGCCCCACCAGCAGTGGAGTAGGGATCCCTTTTCTCCACAACCTCGCCAACAAGTGTTGTTGGTGCTTTTATTCATGTGGGCCAGTCTTACTGGCGTTAGGTGGTACCTCATTGATGTTTTAAGTTGGATTTCCCTTATTGCCAGGGAACTTGAGCATTTTTTCATATGTTTATTTGCCATTTGGGTTTGTTCTTTTGTGAAGTGTTTGCCCATTTCCCGTGCCCATTTCTTGAGTGGCTTGTTTGTTTTGACATTTTGGTTGTTTTGTAGTTCTTTGTATATTCTGGAAATTAGCCCTCTGTCACCTATGTCGTGCTAAGTTTTACTTTTTAATTTTGTAAGAAATGTCGAAGTATATCAGAGGTGCCTACTATGTCTCGATTCCTTTTATATTCCCTACCTTTTGTTTCTGCTATATTCTAAGTTTTTAATTTATTTTCGAGTTTACTAATTGTATTGTCAGTGACACATTCTGTTTTTATATTCATATATTTGACTTATTTTATAATTTTATACATTGCTATTTCTAGAAATTCTATTCATCAATATTTTAAAAATCTCTTGATCCTTACTAATAATTTGTTATTTAAAAAAAAAGCCTACTTATTTTGAGTTTTTTGTCTGCAGCCTGATTTATAAATTCTTTTTTAGTGAGATTTTACTGTGTCTGTCTACATAAATATATGCATACTGGCTTTTGATTGTAGTGCCTTACTTTCTTGTGTTTTTGTAGCTACTGGTTGTGAAAACCTGTGTTGAATGTTTTGTGGCAATTCATAAATACTTGTGATAATTTCCTTCAAAGAAGACATTAAAATTTATCAGACCCTTAGATTTTCCTTTAGCCAATTACTATTTAAACTAAATTTTCGAATTGGGTTTCCTCAGATGAGAGTGCAAATTCAGACTGCTAAAACATGTCAAGAGCTTTAACTAAGCTTCTCAGAGGAGATATTTTTTTACTCTGGCTGACAATAAAAATGAGACATGAAGTTAGCTTTGCTATATACTTTGGAGTGAGTATTTAACTTGTTTAGTCTTTTGCAGAGGCCATCATTCTTGTTCTGCTTAGATCGGTGGCCATTTACCAGATTTCAGCCCTTGAGTACCCAGGAGTCCTTTTTACAATGTTCCAGAATGCATAGCCATTGGAACAGAAACTTAAGATCAACAGAAAGCAGTATGTCATGATAGTAATTGAAATTTATTTGTTCTCCTACTTAGTAAGGCCTCTGAAGGTTTCTCTACTTTCCATTTATAAAAATATAGCATATATTTTTATTTTACTTTTATCATTTTATTGTTTTTATTTCCTTCAGTAGTAGTGAAATTGACACTTTTCTTGTTTTTAAGCATTTATTTTTATAATACATTGATTATTGATTAATAATAGTCTATACATTCATGAATTACAGAGGGTGGTATTTCAGTATGTGTATACAACATGTAATGATCAAATCAAGATTAACAATGTCTCTTTGCCTTTATGATTGGTGTGTTGAAGCTACTCTATTTTTAAAAATATATTTATTTTTATTGGAAGGGCAGATCTTTCATCAGCTGATTCTCTCCCTAAGTGGCCACAATGGCTGGAGCTGAGCTGATCTGAAGGCAGGAACCAGGAACTTCTTCCAGGTCTCCCATGAGGGGACAGGATCCAAAGGCTTTGAGCTGTCCTCTACTGCTTTCCCAGGCCATAAGCAGGGAGCTGGATGGGAAGTGGTACAGCCAGGGTATGAAATGGCGATGATATGGGACCCGGTGTTTGAAAGGCAAGGATTTAGTCACTAGACCATCACACTGGGCCCGAAGTTACTCTCTTCTATTTGATCAGGGAATATATAATATGCTATGGTAGATCATAGTCACCCTAATGTACAGTGGGAGTTATTCTGTATAATTCTTGATTTAGTATTCATTATTCAACATTCTTCTGTTGTCCCCATGCTTTTTGACCTGAAGTAATTGTTCTGCTATGCTCAGTGGACATTTACAGCTTTCAGGAATGAGGAGGCATAGCTGGTATTTGTCTTTTGGTGTTTAGCTTATTTCACCTATGTAATATTTTCTAGTTGCATCCATTCTGTGATAAATTATGGGGTTTCATTTTTAATGACTGAATAATGTGTGTGTGTGTGTGTGTGTGTGTGTGTGCGTGCATTTACCCTGTTCGCTTAATTGTTGTTGGCCCCCTTAACTGATTCTTTACCTTGGCTATTATTATTACAGCTGCAGTGGGATTACGTCATACTAAGAAAGTTCTCTCTCTCTTTCTCTCTCTTTCTCTTAATAGCAAAGGAAGCAATAAACACATTGATAGAAGAAGCTGAAAGGAAGGGAAAAATGTTTACTGATTATCCAAAAAAGGAAGTAATATCTAGAATAGATAAGGACATTTGGAAAAAGTCGTCAAGAATAAAAACAACCAATCCCAGGGACAGTGCCACAGCATAGGAAACCAACCCTCTGCTTCCCACACTGACATCCTGTATGGACACTACTTCTAGTCCTGGCTGTTTCACTTCTGATGCAGCTCCCTGCTAATGGTCTGTTAAAGCAGCAGAGGATGGTCCAATTCCTAAGGCTCCTTCATCCATATGACAGACATGGAAGAAGCTCTGGATCCTGGCTTCAAATATGCCCAGCCCTGGCCGTTCAAACCATTTGGAGAGTCAACCAATGGATGTAAGATTTGTCTCTGGCTCTTCCTCACTCTGTAACTCAGATGCTCAAGTCAAATAAATAAATAAATCTTAAAAAAGAACATTGAAATACCCCACCCAATCTCATTATAAATGAACATCATAAATGAACAAAAGAGACAGAGACAGCAATATAGATACTTTTACCTTAAATCATTGCTTTCCATATCAAATGGCTGCAGTATCCAGGCTGAGCCTGGCCACAAAGTGTATTACATGGGTGTCAGGGACTGCTTTTCTAGGTTCACTATCAGGGAACTGTATCAGACGTGGAACAGCTGGGAATTGAACCAGCATCAATGTGGGATGCTGGCATCTCAGGCACTTTGATCCCCTGTAGCACTATACTGGCCCCATCCACTTCTTTCTTCATATGGTTTTTCCAGTGTATCTGGGAAGGAATGTTCTTAAGAAGTTACATAATATCCAGTCTTCTGCTGATGGGCATTTCGGTTGCTTCCATGTTTTTGCAATTACGGATTGTGCTGCTCTGAGCATAGGGGTGCATTTGGCTTCTCATAAAACAGGTGGTTCATCTACTCCATGGAATACTACTCAGCTATTAAAAAAAACCAAAATGCAGTTCTTTGTGGCCAAATGGGCCAAACTGGAAACCAAAATGCTAAGGGAAATGAGCCAATCCCAAAAGGTCAGATACCACATGTTTGCGTTAATTTAAGAGGATATGATGTTATGTATAACATGTTATTTTATGTATATTATGTTATATGTTGTGTATAAACTAAAACTGAATTGACAATGAGGTGACCACAGAAGATGGTTAAGAAATCGCAATTGTTTTTAACTTATTGGTTACTCAATACTATAACTATTAGTTACACAACGAAGTTAATTGTTGCTGAGGGTATGTTGGAGCCTTTAATTGATCGGGTTGATAACTGATGGTTCTGCCCTTGGACCGGTCAGGGTCTCCCCAGGAAGCTGAAGAACTAGATTGGACTATAAGATGTTGGACTCTATGTTTAGTTTATGCTTGCAAAGAGGGAATCTCAACTGTACTTGATCAGTGGATATGCAACAAGGTGGAATATTCCACATGGGGGGAGGGCGGGGGGAGGGCGGGGGGAGGGGTGGGGTGATTCCCAGTTCCAACGAAACTGTATCACATAATACAATGTAATCAATGAATAAAAAAAAAATAAAATTTAAAAAAAAGAAGTCACATAATATAATGTGAATTTAAGTGTCAAGAAGGTGCTGGATTGAAGATTTTTTTAAAAAGTGCTTCTTGGAAGAAGAAGTTTTTAAAGAACTTAGCTAGACAGAAAAGATGCTTCTGTCCTGTAGAGAATTTAATGTTATAGATTGCATCACTCCATGGTTTCCATGCACTGTTCTTATAAACATTTAAGCAAACAAATATCTTACTGATGCCTGAGCCACAGGAAAGACTGGCAAATAAAATTTCAACATTTTAACTGGTGACTCACAGTGTAACTAAAAGATTTCTATGCTATTATTATGGAATAAATAATTATGTTTTTATAAGAAATATGTTAAAGATTTTATTTTCTGGTACCAAATGTAAAAATTGTTTTGAACATCCATGTTGCTTTGTATGAGCCCCCACTACCAATAAGGAGCTAGATTTGTGATTTTTGAGGCTATAATGTTTATGAAAGATGTCATCATAAATATTTTAAATATCTCTGTTTTAGCTGACATTTTAGTAAACTTCTCAATGTAATTTTACTTTAATTGTCCCCATAGTGACCAAGCTGATTGTTTTGAAGGAAACACAGTTAATAATTGTGTTTCATTTTTAAAAACATAGCAGTTACAGTGGTACAAATCTTAGAAAATATAGAAAAGGGAAAAATCATTCTATGTTTATATCCATGAACTAGTAAATGATAATATTTTGATATATATTCTAATTGTTGTGAAAATTATACAGCATATACGCATTTTAAATATTGAAAAGATAAAGGAATATTGTGAAAATGTTTAATTTATATTTGACATACTGTGAACATTTTTCTATGGTATTTAATATTATTTGCCATTATTATATTAATTAATGTATCATACCCTTTTTCATTAACGCCCTGCAATTTTTGAATTTTTCATAATCAGAAATAGCAATGTAAGGAGCCTAGTAATAGCATGGTCTTTGAACATATCAATGGTAGTTTCAATAGGAGAATTTCCACAAGAGAGGGTTGATATATATCTTACCAAATACTGTTTATGTTATGATGTCTTTCATAAATTTCCCTCAAGGAAACACTGTTCCAGTTTATACATGAACCATATTTATTTAATAAGACAGAAAATACTCTAGTCATTTTGTAAGTGAAGGATTGTAATTTATTCTTAAATCATTCCATTCATGTGATTACCAAAGAGATGAGATATTCAAAATTTTTACTGGTCTTTTGTATTTATATTTTTAATTTCCTCTTTCCCAGTGATTGATTTAGTTTCTTTGATTTTTTAAAAAAATTACTGTGCTTAGTCTGATCCAAGTTTCTAATAATTAGTAAGGAAACTGAGTGGTTAGAAGAAGATACTTGCAGAAATCTATACACTAGGTTCCCAAAACAATCAAACAATCTGTCTTAATTATCTGTCTATATATCTCAGTAGTCATCTGACATATATTTGTTCAGTACGTGATATTTGCCAAGCACTCTTTGAATTTGTGGAAAAAACAAAATTTGTGGGCCTGTTACCATAGCCTAGTGGCTAAATCCTCATCTTGCATGCACCAGGTTCCCATATGGGCACCAGTTTGTGTCCCAGCTGATCCACTTCCCATCCAGCTCCCTGCTTATCCTGGGAAAGCAGTAGAGGACAGCCCAAAGCCTAGGGACTCTGCACTCACAAGGGATATTAAAGTCAGTTATGCCTTCTTAACAAACCTTGCATGAGAATTATGCAATAACAAACAGTTTCTTTTTATTTTCATGCATTCAAAAAAGGTTTTGTTTTTCTTATTAATTTCTTCTCTGACTCATAGCTTACACAATAGCATCATTTGCTTCAGTAAGGTCTTTGATTTCCTTTTTCATTTCCTAAGTGACACATTGGTCATTCAGTAGCATGGTACTTAACTTCACGTTGTTGTAAATTTTCTGTTTTCCCTCTGTTGTTGGTTTTGCGTTATGGATTTTTATTAGTGGGATGTATAATAATTGTGTAGTAGAGACTTATCACATACCAATGTGAAGATACGATGCAGTATCCATCTCTACTTCTAAATCAAAGCTTGACTTCCGTTGAGAATGTTGAATGCATCTTAACAATGGGATGTTGGACTCTTTGTCAATGACCATGATACAATGTCATGATACACTTAGATGGCAGAATGATGGACTTGTAACTGTTTGTGAAGGACTCTGCTGTTGTAATGACATGGGGAAAATTAGAAGGGGGAGGGCTTCTGGAGGGGAAAAGGGAAATTCCAGAGCCTGCAGAACTATATCATGAAATAATAAAATAAATAAAATAACAAACAAACAGAAATCCTTAAACTAAAAAAGATTCAGTTCAGGTTTTTGAAGGTATACTTTTTTTTTTCATCTGTAATTTGTAACTTTTATTTCGAATCAGGTTACTTTTAAGACTAATAGATGGATATTAAAGTCAGTTATGCCTTCTTAACCAACCTTGCATGATAATTATAATTTTAAGAAAATGCAAAGGAAAGATAGTTTTAGGTTAATTTAGTATAATGGTGATAGATTTACTTAGTTTTGAGTACCATGTAGTTATCAGTCAAAGTGCTAAAAAAATCAAGAGGAGTTTATTGCTTTATAAACTCTCCATGAGACCAATTACTTCTTTTAATAAAAAATGGAGGATGCATCATGGCCTATATAAACAGGCTAATGTGAGCTAGGGTACAATTACAATTTGTTATTTAGAATTGATAGTAATAGTTACATTTCCAGGGAAATAGCTGACAAGTGGATCATGCAATAGTCCAGTGAAGTATGTTGATTCTAGGGAAGGTTTTATAGAAAGTAACATTATTGTGATTATTTAGACACTTTTGCAATTATGATAATTTCACATTGGGTGGCAGATGATAGTTAATTCATATACAATTCTATTTCAGCTTTGAATTCCAGAATGTTAAATAACTCTATTTTCCATACAGCTTTGTTCATAGATATGCATTTGCCTAATATCTGTAATGTTGCATTGTTCTTTATCTTTTAATACTGATTTTAGCCTGTTTTATAATTTTCATGTGTTGTCTTTAAGTGTTACAGCATTCTGCACTTGTACATTTTCTCTTCATCAAGTCTGGAATCTCTTTGAGATTCAGGAATGTGGAAAGGGCTTCTTAAACTTTGAGAAAAACTGAAATTAAAATATAATACTAATTTCCTTTGGAATCTCTAGGCTTACTCATCGAAGTGCAGCATTGCACCCTTTGACTCTAATATTCCCATTTCCCTTACCTCCCAGTCGCTGATAACTACACTTCTTTGTTTCTATATACTTGACATTTTTGGGGTTTCGTATGTAAAGAACTTTGTGCAATTTTTTTTTATGTCTTGTTTATTTCACTGGTAAAATTTTAATTATACTCATCTATGTTGCCAAAATAGCACATTTTTTTCTTTTTGGTAAAGACTGGATACTGATCCTTGGTGGGTTCAGTGCCTGTGTGTTTATGTTTGTGTGTGTGCATGGATGTATAATAATTTATCAATTTATACATTGATGGATACTTATATTTTTCATGCTTTTTGGCTATTGGGGATTGCTGATATGTCTTTTAGATATTGATTTCATTTTCTTTGAATATATACACCTCTTCCACTGATTATGATAGTTTCATTGCTTTTTTTTGACTGTAAAGGGATGGGAAAACAATGTGAATTCAATAGAAATTCTCCCTCATACTTTTGATTTTGGTTTTTTACTGGACTCTTGATAATACTGTATGATATTCACTCATATCCAATGGTAGGTTAATCTAAGTATTCCTAGCACATTTAAAGTGGAGTAAGCTGAACTATAATGTCAGGTGAGTCAGGTGTTTTACATGGATGTTTTCAGTGTATACTGTATTTACCATTATTTAGTTCCATTTTAAGTCCAGAGTCAACTGTATTAATATAATAGTTTGAGTTCCATTTGTTAAATTCATAGAAAAATTGTATCTAATGTTATTAATCACTATTTATGTGTATATATGCTAAGTATTCTCTTGAGTGCTTGCTCAATTTAATCCTCAACACAACTTTATTATAAAAGTATTCTCCATACCTTTGCATGAGATAGAAAATGCATTATTTACCACTCTGTGTCTGGCTTATTTTGCTTAAAATGATGTCTTACTTCATTGATTTTTCCTTCAAATGCCAGTATTTCATTATTGTTATGGGTAATAACATTCCATTGTGTATATATTCCATGTTTCTGTATCCACTCATCTCAAATTGATACTTCGGTTGATACTAAATCTCGTGTATTATGATTAGTGCTGCAATAAACAAGGTGGAGCATGCATCTCTTTAATAAAGTATCATTTTAGTTTGTTTTTATGAAGACATGAGCTTGGAGTTGTTACTCCATGTGTGAAGATACACTATGTTGTTTATTTTCATACTTTTTTTAACCACTATTCCTTTTAATTAAGAGGATGCATTTTTTAGGACCCGGCATGACAACATAGTGGTTTAAAGTCCTTGCCTTGAACGCACCGGAGTCCGATATGGGCACCAGTTCTAATCCCGGCAGCTCCACTTCCCATCCAAGAGGATGCATTTTTAAGATAGATGGTAGAGATAAAATGTAAATTTTTGTCGTATAAGAAGATGAATAATGTATCTAAATTTAATGTGAACTCTATAACATGAATTCATTTGAAATACTGTAGCCAGCTAAACCATCATAGACTTTATGTCAAGCATACCCTTTTGCAGCCATTGGTATAAAAATAAATAAATTTCAAAGTTAAGACTAATTTTTTCTTTCCGTGCTAATACAATTATGAGTTACAGTCAATTCAAAAAGTATTCAGGCTTTTTTTCATGGTATTGGTGCACCTCAACATTCCAAATGTATTGATTTTTTGACTGGAAATTTCACAAAAAAAATAGTTCCATGAGATCAAACAGTTTCCTGTGCATACCTAACTGCTGTATATTCAACCTCTAAAATAACACATAATCATTGGTCAATGGTCATTTTATGAACAAATTCTAACTGTGACTAATGAGAATTGAAATCAGTGGGGAGATATTGAACAAGGATAGATTGGGCTGATTCTTGGATCTAGGAGAATGTTGAAGAGGTCATAGAGGTTATCTTCATAGATGTACTAGCTGAAGGCACATGATTGAAAATGTGTTTCTGTAAACCCAACATAGATGGTTGGCGAATCTTTATTGGATAAAACTGTCACCATTAACCTCTATCTCCTTGAGACTCCATGCTTTCCCATGCTTTAGGAAATCCTTTTTCCCACACCTGTTCTCTCAGAAATATCCAATGAGTTTTTCTCAGAGAATATACTAAATGTGCTTATATATTCTAGTTTTCTGATATTTTAAAAATTTGTCAGTTATATTCTAACAACATAAATATCAATGTGTATAGCCAAATGAAAACTTTTGGATGGTTCTCAAAAATTGTTAAGAGCATAATTGTCAGGAAAGTGGTAGGGGATAGGCGAGGGTGGGGAGGAAGACATTCCTGAGCCCAAGGAACTGTATCATGAAAAAACAAAGTATAAAATAAAACAACATAAAATAAAAATAAAAACAAAAGAACCATAATGAACTCTTAAAACTAGAGAGTTTGAGAACTGCTAACATATAACCTGTAATAATTCTCATCTCTATTCTGCTCCATCCTCCCCTTATTAGACTTTATATTCCATTTTTACTAATACATTTTATTTTCTCTGAACCTGTCTTAACTTACGCTGCCCAAAGCACCTGTATACATGTCTTTCTTTTTACTTAGCATTTCCTTCTTGGAGAACTGATCAGTTTTTAGGAAAACCATTCAAGAAATACCTCTTTTGTGATGCTTTCCTAGAAGTTCCAATCACATTTTTAGATGTCTGATAATAATCATGTAGCATCTCCTGTATTGTTCAATAATTACATGTATGGTTCTATATGGAAATGATATGTTTGTGTACATGTTATTATTCTCAATGAATTCTTTGAAAATATGTACTATAATTTTAATTGTGTTTTTCTCAAAAATATTTTACTTGCTGTATAATATATAATAAAGATTTGATAAATTCATTGTAAAATCATAGCTGATGTGTACTGGTGACTACTTATATTCAGGCATTCTATAAACTCTACTAGTATTAGTTCAACTTACCTTCATCAAGAAAGTGATGCTTTCATGTAAAGAGATTAAAATAGAATTTCCCACTAACAAGATTCAACAAACATTAGCAGTTTTCATGACTATCATACTCATTCACAAGCTGAAGCGAAAAAATACACAATAGGTTGATTATCCAGAGTGACAGAGATACTCAGAGATCTAAATTTTGGTATGAGAGGTTCTGATATCAATCATCAACTCATTGTTTTTATAGCTTGTCAATAAATAAGTGAATAGTGGCACATGGAGATAATTTTGAAAATCTGCTTATGATTTAGTAAAACTATTATAATTAGTTTATTTTTAGAGAAAAATATACATCCTCTCTAGCCAGAGAATGATGAAAATTCTTTAAAATTTGGTGAGTTCAGGAAAAACAATATTTTCTGGAGAAGGGGTAAATACTTCACAATAAGTTTACTACAGCAGTAGCAATTGAAATTTTATTCTGTAGTCAGTTATGATATCATCTGACATTGAGTTAGGCAATAGATAACTAGATTCTACATTTCTAAGAACCAAATATGTAATATAATATATTGAAGATTTCAGCATTTTCCCACCTGTTTCTTCATGAACAAGGACTGCAAACTTTGCAGCAGCAACAACCTGAGTATTAAGATGGAGGAAAAAAAAACAGTGATAAGATTAAATTTAGGTTGGGGACTCTTCTATACACAATATTTGGTGTTGGAGTCATAAGTGAACTGCATAGGTAACTTTATCAGTGAAACACTCAAATCATGCCAGGCAAGAGAGATGCATATGTTTAATAATAAATACATGGAAGTTTAGCAATAATAGCTTGATATATTTATAGGTTGCAGTGGTTTTTATTTTTTTATTTTTTTTAAAGATTTATTTATTTTTTTATTACAAAGTCAGATATACAGAGAGGAGGAGAGACAGAGAGGAAGATCTTCCCTCCGATGATTTACTCCCCAAGTGAGCCGCAATGGGCCGATGCTGTGCTGATCCGAAGCCAGGAACCAGGAACCTCTTCCAGGTCTCCCACGTGGGTGCAGGGTCCCAATGCATTGGGCCGTCCTCGACTGCTTTCCCAGGCCACAAGCAAGGAGCTGGATGGGAAGTGGAGCTGCCGGGATTAGAACCGGTGCCCATATGGGATCCCGGGGCTTTCAAGGCGAGGACTTTAGCCGCTAGGCCACGCTGCCGGGCCCTGCAGTGGTTTTTAAAGTATGCTCAGAGTTACAGAGTTCCTATAAAAATGTTTCAGAATCTATGGAAGTTGAAGAAAGAGATTTGGACAATGCTTCAAGGTACCTGCTACCACAATAACTGACAAATCTACCTTAATCTTAAATATTGGGTTCTTGCTAGCATTGCAGTTTACCAAAGTGATCATTTTGAAGTAAAAATTATTTTCCAAATAATTTAGCTTTATCACCAGGTCCTGTGTTGTAAATGTTTCCCAGTAAATGTTTCTCTTGCCCTTTTAATAGCAAAGAAATCAGAGTATCAGAGAAACTGGATAGTTTGCCTAGGATCAGACTGGTAAATTGTTGAGGAGTGGATTAAACACAAGGTGCTAAATTCCAAGACCAATTATTTTTTTCCACTGTGCCAGTGATGGCTACTTCTGGACCAGTGTATCTGACATTCTGTGTGAACATACATATAAAGATGGAAAGGAAGACATTAAATTATAATATAAGATCAACAATAGATTGTGTTGACTTCCATCACCATATACACCCACCTACCCAAATCTGAATTACATATTCTGCCTTGTTGTTTGTTAGAATAAAGGAAAAACATTACACTGTGACCCTAATATAATAATTTTTTGTATTTGAACTAGATTCAATTTTAATATACTCAAGAGTATTATTTAGAAATACCTAACCTTTCTCACATTTTTTGTTTATACATGAACATTCCTCTCAATACATTGTGTATTATAGCTCTTTTTTATTTTTCATCCTATTTTTTACCAAAAAATATTTATTTTTCATAATACAGTTCTATATGCCCAGAGATTTCCCTTTCTATTATCTGCACCCCAATTTGTTTCCTATGTTATTACAATCGTGTGTGTTTTCAGCAATCCATTATTCTGCTATTTAAGTGTCATAACATTGTAGGTATAGACAATGGTAGAAAGTCCAGCATATACAGTTTCTTTTATTTTTCTTTTATTCAAGGGTAGAGATATATACTGAAATTCATAATAATTTCTCAGTTTCTTACTCTCCATTGTATAGTTCCTCTAGATGAGTACATGTATATACATGTTTACTATGTATCTATTGATCTTGTATTTTTCATGAAGGTTGCCTTATATCAGAGAGAATATATGGCATTTGTTCTTTTGTGATTGGCTTATTTGAGCATTAAGGGTGTGTGGTTGGCACCACTTTGTTGCAAATAATAGAATTTCATTCCTTTGCATGGCTAAGAAGTATTACATGTAGTAGACATACCACAGCATCTTTATTCATTCCTCTTTTGATGGGCATCTGGGTTGTTTCTGTCTGGATGGCGAGGTCTTGCTTCTTACTTCTGCAGGCTAATATCTAATTGTCCCAACATCATTTGTTGAAGAGACCAACTTTTTAGCCTCTATTATTTTCTTTTGTCTTGTCAAAGATTAATTGGTTGTACATGTTTGGGCTCCCTTCTGGGGTTTCTATTCTGTTCCATTGATCATGTCTGTTTCGATACCAGTACCAGACTGTTTTGATGACCACTACTCCATAGTAGGTCTTGAGGTCTAGAATTGAGATTCCTCCAGCTTTAATTTTATTCTTCAAAATAACTTTGAATATTTGTGGTCTCTTGTATTTGCACGTGTGTCTCCGGAGTCATGTCATCTGGTACCTCCTAGGATACGCTTTAGTAGGAAGCTGGATTGGAAGCACACTATGCAGGACTCAATCCAGGAGCTCCGATATGGGATATTCTGATCACAATTGGCTATTTAACTACTGTGCCAAAAGCCCGTTACATTATTCCTCATTTGTAACTGAAATTCTATGCCTTTTAATAAGTGACTCCCCATTTCCTCTCCCTTTCTCATTATCTGACAACCACAATTCTTTAATGCAGTGGAATTGACTATTTTAAATAAATCATGTAAATGGAATCACGAGCTATTTGTAGTTTTTATGTGAATGAATTGCTTTATGTGTTGTATTGTTTTCCAGGCTCATCTATGTAGCTGAGTGTTTTAGACATAAATTCTATTTTAAAGGTTTAATGCCATTTGGATGCATACATATATCATAATCCCTAATTAGATATCTAGTACAAAAATGTTTTATTCCAATATATAGACAGTCTTTTCAGTCCGCTAATTCTTTGCTTAGCAGAAACTTTTTGCTTTCAATATTTATGTAAATAATGGCAAGCTACACTGATGACAACGTATGAAGAAATAATGGCCTTGAACTACAGTGTGTGTGATCAGATGAAGTTTGCTACAGGAGGTTGCAAAACCTTGAAAGTTCTTCTACCTACTTTATATCTTTCAGACTTGACGTATTTAATGAATAGAAATATTCATATTAAGAAGAAAGAAATTTTGTTTTAATGTGTCAATTTTCTAATACTTCTCTCGGGCCTTGTTAATCTTGGAGGCAACGGTTTTTATGATAGTCTTGTTTTATTCCTTTTGGTGATGGAACTATTAGCTCAAATAGAGTGAAAAAGTGAAACCTTGTTTTTAATCTCCTCATTTTCATCTTTGAGGCATCCCTTCATTCCTTTGTAAGTGTTGTGGACAGGGAAATGAACTCAAAACGTCATTAATATTTTTGGTTTCTGTTCATTAACAACAAAGATAATGAAACAATTTTATGATAAATACTAGCCTGTGAATTTGGTCCTGGATTATTCTTGATGAACAAACCTAAAATTAAATGAATATTCTTAAATGGTATTCTTCCTTTGAAATAACATAGAAGAGTGATTTTTAGTTTCAGGAGGGTCCCTGAGGTTAGGAGCCAAGTGAAATCCCCTGGGCTGCCAAGATAGCAAGGTTGGTCCTAAAAAATGCCTCACTATTGTAGTAGTATTTTGTCTTACAGTTGGAAGGGATAACAAAGTTTTTTCCTTACCAGTTAATTTTATGGCTAATATTCAGTTATATTTCTATAAATACCTTAAAATGATATGGAAATTTATTGAAGTCAGATACAAAGGGCTACTAATTTATACATGCATGCCTCCTGTATATCATAAGAATGTTATGATCCATAAGCCTCACATCAGGTGGTGTTTATTATCCATTATACAATCTGATAACCAGCTTGGACAAGGATGAGAACTGCTCCCCATGAGATAGTGGTACTTGGTGCTCTGTAGTGAAATAATTTCCATTCTAGTCTAAAGCAGTGAATGGTCCCAATTATATATATAGTAGGGTAGAGATCCAGAATGCTTAGACAGGGCAACATGCCTATTACCACTGTTCTCCTTTTATCATAGAATGTGCCTGTTATGGAATAATAGGAATTGTTGGCGCTGGCTCCACCAACACTAGGATTAATATTTTTTTTAAAGATTTATTTTTATTACAAAGTCAGATATACAGAGAGGAGGAGAGACAGAGAGGAAGATCTTCCCTCCGATGATTTACTCCCCAAGTGAGCCGCAATGGGCCGGTGCGCGCCAATCCGATGCTGGGAACCTGGAACCTCTTCTGGGTCTCTCACGCGGGTGCAGGGTCCCAATGCATTGGGCCGTCCTCAACTGCTTTCCCAGGCCACAAGCAGGGAGCTGGATGGGAAGTGGAGCTGCCGGGATTAGAACCGGCGCCCATATGGGATCCCGGGGCTTCCAAAGCGAGGACTTTAGCTGCTAGGCCACGCCGCCGGGCCCACTGGGATTAATATTATGTAACAGTCCTGGTGCCATGGCTCAATGACTAAGTCTTCACCTTGCAAATGCCAGGATCCTATATGGGCACCGGTTTGTGTTCTGGCTGTTCCACTTCCTATCTAGTCCTCTGCTTGTAGCCTGGAAAGGCATTCAAGGATGGCTCAAAGCCTTGGCAATCTGCATCCACGTGGGAGACCTGGAAGGAGCTCCTGCTCCTGGTTTTGGATTGGCTCAGCTCTGGCTATTGTGGCCATTTGGGGAGTGAAACAGCAGATAGAATGTCTGTCTCTCCTTCTCTCTGTAAAGTTAATCTGCCTTTCCAATAAAAATTAATAAATCTTAAAAAACACATTGAATTCCTATTTATTGGGATACATAAATTGAAAATGCACTTGCTTTGAAATCATAGCAACTTACATTGCTTGCTCTGCTAATTATCAGCTCAGGGCATCCAGTCTTTTAATTTATATCAAAACATCCACTGTCCCTGAAAGAACTTAGTATAAAGCCTTTGCTCTCTTCTTCAGGAAGAATATACTTGTTTGTTTGTTTGTTTGTTTCACAAACCAAAGAACTTGAGTCCATTTTTTCTTCGGTTGACTCTAAGTTATACTTAATGTTTATGTTCTGAATGAGCCATGGTTTCCTCTTCTGTTGTACTCTCTGTGTAATGTGTAACAAATACATACCCAGTGTTGTCCTGGGAGAGAGTCCAGAAAAATGTAAAGATACTGATTTTTATTTGGAAGGCAGATTTTACAGAGAAAACGAGAGACACACAGAGAGAGCCTACATCATCTGCTTCTTTCCCCTAATGACCACAACAATCAGAGCTGAGCTGATCCAGGGCTTGGAAGCTGCATTTTTTTCCAGTTCTGTCACATGGCTGCAGGGGCCCAAGGTCTTCAATCATCCTATGCTGTTTTCTCAGGCCACAACCAGGGTATTGGATAGGAAGTGGAGCAGACAGGACTGCAATCAGTGCTCATATGGAATGTGATACTGAAGATAGAGGATTAGCTTGCTACACCACTGCACTGGTCCCTGTATTCCAAAAATCATGGGAGAAAAAAGGAAGTAGAAATGTTTAGTACTTGAAAAGCTTATTGACTAATGAATGAAGTAATGTAGTTGATATAAATGTTTACTAAATTCTTAGTAGTGATTGCTGCAATGTGGTTGTTTCTTTAATTACTAAAATCAGTACACATTGAGGATTTTTTCTCTTGAATTGAACAACCAAGCATAGTAAAGGACTTTAAAGCCATTATCAGGCAAATTATAAATAATATGAAGATTAGGCCATCTGACTGAATCAAGGTCCAGATAAGTTAGTCTACATGCTTGCTATAATGCAGAAAAAAATGTATTGTGATATAGATTTGACTGGGGTGTGAGTTTGTTGAATACTTTAGTTTAAGAATATTGTATCATTTTCTGATTCTCTCCTGTTTGACCTGACATAAGAGATAGAAAATGATGTGATGGATATCATTATTTTACAATTACTCTCCTCACTCTCCACAAATTGATAAGTATATGCCAATATATATGTGTATTCAACATTTTACTCTAGGATAAGGTTTTCCTCAATTGACATTTTCTCCTGTCTTAGCAATAGTATTTATTTTAAATATTTTATATTGAAGTAATTGCAGTAAGCCTATAACCTGCCATAATGTATGTTCTGGTCACATACAATGTTTTAAGTTATGTTCATTGACACTTTCAGGAATATATAAATATGGTGATACATGAAAGCTCGTATTGGTAGTTGTTTTGGTTGTTATCAAGCTCCAGCTTTCCTCAATATTACTAAATACTGCCATATATATTGATTTATCTTTCTTCACATGTTCACCGACACTTTTTATGTGTCATCAATCTAAATTTCTGTTTGTCTTGTTCTGCCATCATTACCTGCCAAAATACTATAGCATTATCCTTTTGTTTACTTTTTTTCCGAAATTTGAATGGATCCAATGCATTCTCCCCCCACCCTCCTCCTTCCTTATTTTTTTCTAGTTTTATAGTGATCTCATCTTTCATATATTGATTAGTGATATCTTCTTGTCATAATCCATGTTTTCGTATATATTTGACTCTCATCTGATTGTGTTTACTTTGTCCCATTAGTCTATGTGTTTGGCCTACAATGTTGCTGCAGTGACTTATGAGGCAATATAATATATCATACCATACATTTGAGATTTGTATTTATCATTTATTCCTCAAAATTTTGCCAACTATACCTTACTAATGATGTTCAGTAGCCTCTCAACTTACAGGAGATATACTGTTGGGGATTTCAATTGAGATTGCATTCCTTTTATAGATTAATTTGGGAAGAAGACTATATTTCCTTATATTTGCATAACTGCACATGGTACTGCTTTCATATTTTTGAATCATTAAGCCCATCTGCTTACTATCCTCCCAAGGCAATTTAAAGATGTTGCAACAGTTGAACCCAAATAAATTCTTTTCATTGCCTGTGCAGTAGTTAATGTTGTAGCTTTGTTAATTTTAATTGCTAATTGTATATATTGCGTATGTATATAATATACATGTGACTATATTTCAGCTGTAAGTGAAATTAGCCACAGAGATTTTGTTCCTACTCCTTAATTTTGTAAATTTCTTTCTCAATTGCATTCTTTAGTAGTTTATTCATGGAGGGTTTATAACTAACAAAATCAGAATTTCTTTTATTATTTATTGTCATTTATTAAATATGTAAGGAGCACTTACTATGAAATAAACTATAAATGCCAAGGACATATTAGTGAACAAATTACTGCAGTTAACATAGATCCTGAGTTTGGAAAATAAATTATCTGTTACTCCAAACAACTTTTCCAACTAAACTATTTTAATTCCAATTTTATCTGTTACTATTAGAGCACTATAGAGAAGTCTAAAACTGTGTTTTGAAAATTATCATCTAAAGAGAAAGTCATGAGAAAACATAATAATATCAATGGTATATGTTGAGTATAAGATAGAAATTTAAGATTTCATGTATATTGAAATATTTGTATATAACATTAATATTTAGATATGAATTTGTATCTGTTTCTTGTGCTCAGTAATCTTTATTTATGTCAAATTTGGTTTTTTAGTATTTGAAAATTTATATCCTTTCATGTTCAGATATTTTCCCCCTTACACTGTTAATGTTCCCTGCAAATTGAATGTTGAAATTTAGTTACCATCTGGATGGGGAAGCCCTTAAAATGTGTTTAGGTCATAAGGGCTCACCATCCTGACTGTTTCAATTCCTTTATTGCAGGATTGATTTAGTTACTTTTGTCATTAAAAGTACAGTCTTCCTTGTATACATAGTCTCATGGTTTTTTTTCCCCTTTCTCGTTGTGCCTTGTCTTCTGCAATGTTATAATGCAGAAGACATTTGTATCATTTTTGGATTTCTCAGTCTCCAGAACTATGAGCCTAGGAAACTTGATTGTTTAAAAATTGCTATAGAAGCACAGAATAGAATGAGACACATTCTCTCTAATATTTATTTCTGTTACTCACATAAGATTTACAATAATCCTCATTTCTTCAGATCTGTTTTTAATATGTTAATTTTAGCAGACCCTAATGAATTGAGACACAGTTTACAAAAATAGTATTCTTGTATATTTTTTAAAAAATGATTTATTGATTTATTTGAAAAGTAGAGCTACAGACAGAAAGTGAGAGACTGAAGACATTGATTATCTGCTGACCTCCAACTCTTCTTATTTCCTTCTCACCTTCTTTATCTTTTCATTTCTGTGTATTGTATTTTGCGTTATTTTCTGAGATTTTAGATTACAACTTCCTTTTTCATGTACATTTCATTTGTTGTTCAACCTACTCATGGAGTTTTAAATTGAAGTGACCAATTTTTCACTTGCAGAGTTATGTTTTCTATTTTTCAAAGACTAATTTTTTCCTAATGTCATTTATTTCTTATTATTTTGTTCCCTTATTCTATGTGTTTAATAATTTTAAACATGCTTTTAAAATGGTTTATCTCAAATTGTCTGCAGCAGTTCTGAGAGGTGCTACCCATTCTGTAAGTTTTAACTTATGCCTCTCTTATAACAGGTCATTTCTTCATGTCATTTGTAGTTATTGCAATAGGAGTTTACCTGGGGAGGGGACTGTAGTTCTTGTTTCCCAGATGGTAGAAGTATTATATCAGACTAATTTTGCACTTGTTTCTGCCTACAGTCTCAAGGAGTTTCTGTAATTTTAAAACTCTTCTCATTTCAATCTCACACTTTTGGTTTACCTTCATTATGTGTATAGCTTAAATTTAGATCACATATGTGCTTGGTACTTACATGGGGACTTTGCTTTCTTATGGGAAAACCCCTAAGCCCTGAACTTCAGTTAATCATAATTTCAGTTTTTATTCCCCATAGCTAGTAAGGTAAGCTCTCTGAATCTACCTTTAGGTCACAGGGTAGTTCTATCATGCTTTATTTATGCCATTGGCACAAGATAATCTCCTGTTTCTTCCTGTCTCTTGTGGTATGTTGCAACCCTAACCCCTAGAATTTACATACACTTGAGCTAAAGATTATGGCCTGAAATTAATTCTGTTTGTTGTCAAGTTCTGCTCATTTTTCCTACCTATTTACAATTTTCCTTTCCCTTTTGTACTAAAGTATTTCTTTTTGTAAAATTTTATTCAGCCATTCTATGTGTTGTCTTGGATAAACCTTCATGTCAGTTCAATTTGCCATGTTGATATACCTCTATCTTTATATTCTCCCTCTTATTTATTTATTTATAACACATACGCTCATGGATATAACTTGTGAATGCAGTGTATTTGAAGCTCATGTTGCTGTAATCTGTGAGCATGGGATTTTTCAAGCTGCTTCTAGTTTGCTTCCTCTGCTAGGCCCATATACGTTTTCTTCTGTTAGGCCAACAGTATGAATGATTGGTAAATAATGTTATACTCTAAAATTTAGGAGCTAGTGCTTGTGCTATACTCTTCCCTTTTACAAAAGAGTTTAATTTAAATTTTCATAGGATTGAAGTATATCTTGCCTCTACCTTATTTTAATAAGCATTATTGGAGTTGATGGAGTTACAAATCAAGCTTTTTTTGAGAAATAGAAATGACCTCATTTAATTTAGATAGTTTTTATGTTAATGTGCATTATTTATAAAGGGCTCACTTTGAGGAATTCAATTTGCAGCATGAATAGTTCAATTTCCAGGTATGGTATGATTTGGGATACGGTCTAATTACAGTTAAGAAGTGTCATGGAACCAGTGAAGCATTTGTATAACAAACTACAAAAAAATTTGTAAAAGTATATAGCATCTTTTTCATTGAGAATTCATACAAAATGTATCAAAAATACCAAATAAAAGTTGCATATAAGTGCTTTAGGTTACAAAACCTAAGTGATGCAGACTTTTCTCTTGCTTTATAACTTTGGAGATACCAAGTTGTATCTAGTGGAAAAAGTTATCTAGAACCTAAAATTTCTACAAAATTACATTCAACTGTACCTCAATTTAATGATTTTAAATATACTGCCCACTTATAAATCATGCATTAAAGAGAATGTCATTACTGTGAGTTCTGTGCTTTGATTCACACAGCATACTGTTCTTTGTTTAGGTTTAAGAATGCATTTATGAGACCAGATGGCAGTTGTTATAATAGGCAATTTACCAAAATGGTACCTAATTAATATTTATTTAATGTGCACAAAAGTCAGCGGCCTTCATCTTTATATTTCGCTTTAATGTTGCCTTTTAGATGCTCCTCATGCATGCTTTGTGCACATTCATTTTTCCTGGCATATTTACTCACACCAGCTTCTGGCTTTTAGTAAAGTCCAGAAATGCATCAATAAGGGAAAATCACAGCATTGTTCCCTATGCATAAAGGTTGGTTGCTGATTGTAGTTACCTTGGCTAGGGGCCCTAGAGGATTTAAGCTTTTTATGCAGTATTAAGGCAACTTGGCTGTACATAATACTGCAGTTATTAAATCTTATCAGTGATATATTGAATAAGAGAAAAATGTATAAGTCTTTATGGAGTTTATGTTCTATATCCACCGTGTTGCTAGCGGCAAGTGTAATTCACAGAAATGATTTATATAAAGATAATGACATATTAATATTTATTAATTATAAACCTTAAGCATTAGCTAATTCAACAACATGTGAAATGTTATGAGAAAGCTCTCTTCTCTGGGTACCTTAACCTTGGAAGTATCATTAAGTACATTGAACCTTTTGTATCTAGTGTTATGGAAGTTGTCTTGGGTTCCCAGAGAGTAACAGTAAGATAGAAAACCAGGACATGTAAAATCATGTGTCCGTCCTTGTTTTTATAATGGAGCAACTTACTAAAATTACCTGCTTGTTAATGAGTACAGTGTTCTCAGATGTCCCTGGGGAAATATAATGTGCATGTTAGTAGCAATTGATACTTCATGGGAGTTGTCTTGCTTTAGAAGATCTCAGCAGGAGGCCCCACATTCCCCTAGCCAGTGGAAAAACCACCTTATAGACCTCAGTTATCCACAAATTTCTCTATTTTAAATTGATTGTGTTTTGACATCCCTGAGCATTTATATTTTTCCTCATGCAACAGTAATACTGACAATTTTCAAGCTGCCTTAAGTACTTAAATTTCATTAATAACATATCTTGAACTTATTAGATAACAAAGTTGTAGGATTTATTATGAATAACAGCATACTCATTGAATCAGTTAATTGCTCAACAGAAAGCAAATGAAATATCTGTATCAAAATAATTTGATGACAATTGATTGATGAAAGGGACTGTTTATAAATGTATGGACAACATGTAGGGGAATTACAAGATACAGTGTAAGAACCAAGGCAAGTTGATTTTGTGATCATCCCTAATCCTGAGAGAAAATGCTTAACGGAACTCAAAAGGATGGGACATTTATGTAAATCCTACTAGAACAAAATTTCTTTTTCTTATTTTTTGAAGATGTATTTATTTATTTATTTATTTATTTTTCTATTTGCATTCATTTTGTTGTTGTTTCCTTTTTTCTTTTAAATTTCATTTTATGACACAGTTTCATAGACTCTGGGATTCCCCCAACCCCTCCCCAAGCCTTCCTCCCATGGTGGATTCCTCCACATTGTTAAAGTAGTACAGTTCATATCCAGTCATGATTGCAGGCATGGACCATGCAGAGAGTCCAGCATCTTATTATCCAGATCAATTCAACAGTTTCCTTGGGAGACCTTCTCTGGTCTGAAAGTAGAGCTGGCAGAATATCATCCCCTGCAATGAAAAGTCACAACACAACTTCAACAACCATTTTCAATATCATGAAGTTAATTGACATGGTATTGAGTGACCAATATGTTAAAAAAAATGCAAGTTCTTAACCACATCCTGTGTCTACTTCATTGACATTTCAATTTTAGTTTATACACAACTGGCTGCTATACACCTTAAAATCGTTATAGGATACTATTCAGCAGTCTTGTGTCTATTTTCATTTTTATATTTAGCAGTTTATAGTATTCAAGTGTGAGTTTACTGAACTTGGCAAGTTTTAGGATAGTCCAGACTGGCTTATAACTCTAACAAGGCATATGTTAACAATTGAGCTGAACAATTTTAGGAGGGGTGTGCAGAGAAATCTTCAATACCTCAGTGAGGAGTAACTAATCTTTGTGTCGTACTTAGTAAGGTATATGTGAGTCCAAGCTGACTGTTTCTTGTCTGGTTCTAAGCTTTCCTTATTGGTCTCTGTCGATCTGATCTAATTTTGGGGTGGGGGGGGGGCTCCAGAGCGACCCTGATGGTCATTGCAAGAAGGGGTGGGGATCCAAAGTTGGAACTAAGTAAGGACCAGAGAAAGCTCCCCTCCCTAGTCCCAAAAGGAGTTTACTGTTCTTCTGTTTCTGAGGACCACTCAGGGCTTCTGGCTGTTGTTCTTATGCCCTTGGATCCTGTGAGGAAGGATCTGGGCTTCTTCAATCCCGTGTGGGAGATCCAGTAGGGAATGGATGACCTCAGAGTTCTCGGCCTACGAGGGCACTTTAATTCCCCGTGGTCTCCTTGGTAGTTAGGATATAGTCCTTGGTGCCCATACTGATAGTCCTTGGTGAGGATCCGGGAGTCTCCAGGGTTGGGATACAAGCCTCCTCCTGTGCACCTGCTCCACTCTGGGGTCCCCCCCTGCTCTGTGCATATAACCTCCTGTTAAGAGGCTTTTAGGATCAATCTTGGATAATTTCTTTAAAAGAGAACCAGGAAAACAAATGCTTCACTGTCTTCTTTCCTGTTGCTATTCTGTTGATTTCCCTTATTAGATAACCCAAATCATGCCAATGAGTAGTTCATAGATCTGAGTCAGAAAACCAGATTGAGAAAAGTAGGGAGTGAATCCAGGACTACAAATATGAGTTGATTGTATTTAGCAAATATGATATGTGAAGCTCCTTGTGTATTTTATTTCCTTTACTTTTTATAATGTCATGAGAGACATGTTAGACAATTTTTACTGGTAATATGTTGAAACATTGAGTTTGACTGGAGCTACAGATAATTAACCAAAATCTGTATTAATAAATGTCACTTTATGTTTTTTCTATAGGATTAATTATTAATAGCTTGCATTTACTGAGAGCTTATTGAATTTCAGTTTATCGACTATACTAAGACATACCTATCATTATCATTTTAAAAAAAAAGGAAAACCGGGACTGATGCTGTAATTTAATGGATAAAAGTGCTGTCCAGCCTACTGGCATCCCATCTGGGCATTGCTTCATTTCCCCACTGTTTCAACTCAGATCCAGCTTCCTGTTCATGAACATAGGAAAGCAGTGGAGGTTGGTCCAAGTGCTTTGATTCTCTGTACACAGATGGAAAATATGGAGGAAACTCTTGGCCCATGGTTTTGGACCAGCCAAGCTAAGGTCATTGAGACCATATGGGGAGTTAAGTTGTGGATGGAAGGCCTGCCTCTTCTCTTTAGCTCTCTTCCTCTCTCTTCATCCCTTCTTCCTCCCTCCCTCTCCCTTTCCCCCTCTCTCTTTCAAATAAATACATCTGAAATTAATAAATTGGGGAAACCAAAACACACAAAAAAAGGATTATGACTTGCCAAAAAGTGTACTGCTGCTCATTTAAGAGCTGCCCTGCTGGAGCTGCTGGCTGCAGTTGGCAGGACATTTCCAGTCCCTTCAGTGCCTTGGGCTTGTGTGATGATGGCAGTGACAATTTCCCTTTCTCCTTCACCCCAGATGCCTGTTAAGCTTCCCAGCAGCTTTTCCCACATGGTCAATGGCGCCTGTTTTCCTGTAATGGAACTTCATTTTCTACTCCATTCTCTATACCTATAAGGTTAGGATACACATAAATAGCCAAATGATGGACTTGTGATTGTTTTTGAGGAGAAAATTGGAGGGAGGGTAAAGGACAAGAGTGTGGGAGGGGAAATCTCTGAGCCTAAGGAACTGTATCATGAGAAATATTTTTACAAAACCATTAAGAATTAAGAAAAGATACTGCTAGAAAGACACGAAGAATGATTCAGGAGGAAATAGAGCCCCAGCTAAAACAATTCCTAGATCTAAAAGATTCACTCCGTCTACATTTATTCTCCTAGTAGTGGGAAGATGTAACAACTGTCAATTCTTGATTAACAAACAATTTCAAGTTAACTGGCTATAGAATAGTCCTCCTATTTTTATTCTTTCCTAGTATGATATTGAAAGGAAAATTTTAGTAAAACCATAAAGGAAAAAGACATTTTTCTGAGTTGCTGTGAATAAATATGGAATAGCACTATATATTTTCAACTAGTGGATAATTAGCTGTTTCTTGAATGAGGATTGCTGTACAGAATGACTTCAGACTATTGCCCACAATGTCAACAAACAGGGGTCAGAATTCCCACAGACAAAATCTTATTGGCCTTGACCACATCTTGAACAACCTGAGAACTGGAATTCAGCAAGTATATACCAGACAAATTATGGTTAAGTCTAGATACATGGAGCTCTATATTCATGTGTATAACTACTGTACTAGCATACACCAGTCCAACTAAGCACAAGGGGCTGGTATTTGATGTCCCCCCCCCCCCGCCCACCAAAAGGAACAGCATCCTGAAGAAGTCCAGTTTTTGGCTTGGAATTAAGTATATAAATGACTTAAGGAATTTTTGAATTACTGGACAAATCTGTAATATGGAGAAGATTTTATGGATGAGAGTGTACTGAAATTCTAGACTCAGCAAAAGAAAGTTCATAAGTTTTCAAGTCAAGTGTTGAATGAAATTTGTACTTATCTCGAGAGGCATTGGATTCCCTGTGAATATAATGATGGACTAAAAGGAATATATTCAATTTTTTCAGTTGCATTGCTAAGAGATTGTTTCAGCCATTGAATACATAGATAATAAATACTGTCTTAAATTGAGTGATAAGGAAGGATATGGTAAAATTGTTAAATATAAGACTGCTTAGTGGAGTAATACAGTCTTATGTGGAATTGAGGTGAGTGAAGATGACACATTTGCCAAAGAGCCCTACAGTAACAGTATATAAAGAAGCCTTTGATTACAATTTTCTGACTGAAAGAGTGATTTTATACCAGAAAGAATACTAAATTCTTGCCACAGAACCAAGTTAAGAAATATACGAAAAAGTGTATGAAGTCTGCTTGAGGAACAAAAGAATCTAGCTCTATATAGCTTCATGAAGGACACAAGATGAGTTAGCAGGAACATGTGAGCAAGGGACTCTTCACCGAAAAACACCTGGGAATGTTTTTTTGTTTTGTTTTGTTTGCAAGTTGTTTTGTAAATTTTTATTCTTTTTTTTTTTTTTGGAAAGGTACACTGGTTCACTCTCCAAATGGATGCAACAGCCAGAGCTGAGCTTGTTAAAAGCAAGGAGTCTCTTCTGAGTCTCCAACATGGGTGCAGGGTCTCAAAACTGGGTCATCCTTTATTGCTTTCCCAGGCCATTAGCAGAGAGCTGGATGGGAGGTAGAGCAACTGGGACACAAACCAGCATGCATATCTGATGCCAACACTTGCAGAAAGGGGATTAGCCAGTTGAGCTAGTGTACCAGTACAAAACACTTGGAAATTTTTCACCCAGAATTTCAGATTTTACTGGATGCTGACAAAAGTGAAGATTTAGAGTGCATGCGTAATCTTATCTCTAGAATGCAGATGGCCTAGGAAAACAAAAAAAAATTGCTGGAGACATACATTTATGGATTCATATTCAGGATCTTACAGCAGTTGAAAAGTGCAAAGAAGCTTCTTTGAACCACCCCAAAATCTAATTATAGACAGTGCTAATGTCCATAAAATGTACCACACTCTGGTAGTGTTGGGATTCAACAATTATGCTAGCTTCTTGGCTGCACTTTCTAAGGCTTGGATCACTTAATAAACAAAACCAAAATGGCTCAGTTGTCTGGTAAATGCCCTAAGTTATTGGCTTACTACTGTGACTCCTTGTTGAAGAAACGTTCCAGTAACTCTAAAGAGGTGGAACTAAAACAACTACTCAAATTATGGTTGTCTTCAGGACACAGAGGACAAATATATGTTTCAAAAGTTCTATGTGAGTACCTGGCCAAGCAAGTTGTGCATCAGAACAATCCAAATGACAGTGATGAAGCAAGTGTGATCTCCAAGTTAAAGCAGAATTGTGGTGTTGAATCTATCTAAACTTGAGCAGAAGTTTTAAAACATTTGGTGTAAGCAAGATTTGAATGATCAGTTCAGAAAATACCTGCCACATTCAGAACCATTGGACTTGGACTTCAGTGTTCAGATGGCGAGCTCTAGATAATGGCCCTTTCCGCAGTCCTGCATCTTTGTCTTGCTACTAGAGCTAGAATAGTTAATCAGCAATTCATGCTGTTGTACACCAGCCATCACATTGACAGAAAATTGACATGGTTGTATTATCTGTCTAAAGAAGCAGAAACTAATTACTTCAAAAACAGTTACATTTTGCAGGCATCTATGTTCCAGATGGCAGTTCTGCTTCAGTACAACATGTAAAATGCCTATAATGTATAACAGTTGACTGATAGTACTCGGATTAAAATGGACATTTTGGCCCAAGGCCTGTAGATTTTATTAAACTTACTGGTCATAAAAGATGAAAATGCAAATGTTGAGAAGGTGGAATTGAAGCCAAATACCTTCATGAAATAATATCCTGGTTATCGTGGTTATTAAAATAAGAAAGTAAGGGTTGATATAATTGTGTCAATGAAAACTGAACATAGAAAGAATAAGAAACCACACCCCAAAATAATGAGGAAGACCACAAAGTACAGAATTGGTTGGCCATTCTATGTCATGAAATTAGGTTCTGATTAACCAGCAGTTAATTGGCAAGGATCCTCTCAGCTTTCCTCCAGGTTCAAGACTCAGGTCCTGGTAATCAAGAAACATGTTGGTATTCTGATTGAGAAAGAATATTTTGAGCACATAGATGGTGAAAAGGACACTTACAGTTACTTGGATTAGTCCTGCTAAAATGGTCTGTGTGACCTGCAGCAAATGTCTCATGATGGAAACAGTGAAAGCAACTAGAGCTCATAACAACCAGCCTGCCACTAATTAAGCCTCTTTTAAAATCATCCTCTTTATTTATTTCATTTTGTTTACAGAAAATTGCAGTTATTGAGATCAATGAAGTTATGTGAAGATACAGATAAATCATACTTGAATATAATTTTAATGAGCTAATTTAAGATATATAAAATCATATTGTATGTGAAGGACATTTTCCTTTAAATATTAAATTTACTTAAGTATTTTTTCACTAAGTAAATTTCCAAATGCAATAATACTGTTCCATCTTTATTGTAACATTTTTTTGAAGAGCAACTATAATACTAGATGCAGCTGACCACAAGTCTGAATATTAATAAAACCAGGTGGATGGAGAGGGACTGGCACAATAGCTCAACTGGTTAATCCTCTGTGTTGTGGCTCTGGCATCCCATATAGGCACCAATTTGTGTCCCAGCTGCAACACTTCTGATCCAGTTCCTGACTTATTGCCTGGAAAAGCAAAGGAGGATGTCCTGAACCCTTAGGACCCTGCAGCCATATGAGACATCTGGAAGAAGCTTCTGGCTCCTGGCTATGGATTGACTCAACTTTGGTCATTGCAGCCATTTGGGGAGTGAAATAGTCAATGAACGATCCTTTTCTCTGTCTCTCATTCTCTCTGTAAACCTGACTTTCCAACAAAAACTAGTATCTTTGTTTTAAAAAAAATCATATGGAGAATGACCAATAAGGCTGTCAATGTGGCCCAAAGAATTTAGACACCTCTTGGAACACCTGCATGCCACACTAAGTGCCACTTCTGCTTCCAATCCAAATTCCAGCTAATGTACCTAGGAAGCAGCAGATGGCATTACAAGTGCTTGAGTATCTGCTGAAATTCCCATCAATTGATCTCACACTTACAGCATAACTACTCACTATTGATAGATTTTGAGACTGTAAATATGGGACACCAGAGCCATTTAACCTAATTTAATAACAGGAGGAATGATGAATTCCATGGTGAGAGCTGCATGCTACTGCATGTAAATTAATACAGTGACTACCTGATTGCCAGCTATAATCTAGGGCAGCATTTACGGCGTGAGTAGCAATTTGAGATCAAGTCTGAATAGGTGCTTGTGTAATTTGATACAAAGAATAATATGTATAGTGTGCTTCATTTTCTAATGTGTGGAAAGAAAAGTAAAATTTCTGTACAAAAAAAGTTACAGAGCTGTTAAAGTGGGCGTGCACATGCGCGTGCACACACACACAGATTTGGACCTAGGTAGTCTTGTTCTAAAGCTCATGTTGCTAATTACTACACTATAGCATCTGCTAGCCTCTTTTGTTTTCTAAACTACTTTGTTCATGTTTATCTTTTCTCCTACATTACAAAGCAATGATTGAAGTGGCTTTTGTAACCCTTTATTAATAACTCAATTTCTGTTTCAGTCTTTACATGAAAGGAGTAAATAATCTGTCACTGCACTGACTAAATTCCTCATACCTTTTCCAATAAAAGGAGATTTTCCCTCCACCTTGATAACAATAGCTGTATATTTCTGTCTAGATCAGAATTTGACCTCTAGGATTGTGGAACTGAGTTTGGAATCCTAATAATTTGGATAGGAAGATGGTCATATACAAGGGCTGGTTTTGAATGCTTATGCAAAGTGTATTATATTTTCTTTCAAAAATAAACTCCGTATCCACCAACACCTGCTGGCGAGGATGCAGGGAAAAAGGAACCCTACTGCATTTCTGACGGGATTGCAGGCTGGTGCAACCAGTATGGACATCAGTATGAAGAATACTCAGGCAGCTGAAAATCTACCTACCATATGACCCAGCAATACCACTTCCATGAATATCAAAAAGATCTGTTACATGAGAAAGCAACATGCACCCCTCTGTTCATAGCACAGTCAATAATCAGAAAAACATGGAAGCAACCAAAATGCCCATCAACAGAGGACTGGCTAAGTCTATGAACTAACTATGGTTCATCTACTCTATGGAATATTACTCAGCTATTTAGAAAATGAAACACATTTGTTTGTGGCCAAATGGGCCCAACTGGAGATAATCATGCTAAGGGACATGAGCCAATCTCAAAAGGTCAGATATCATATGTTTGCCTTAATATAAGATAATATGATGTCAAATCTAAAAATTGCACCTGTGAATCTTACTGTACTTCCTAGTTTGCACCACACATAATAAGATCTTGTGATGTAACCTATTAATAATTCATGAGAGACCGATTGCTTGTGACCACCTGAGATGTCAATGTCCCTTTTATCACTGTTATAACTACACCCATGGGTAATGATGATCTAGTCCAAATTGTACTCCCATTAGAGCCACCTCGGTCACAGGCTAGCATTTATTTCTACAGGAAGATGTAGGACATTCTTTTGCACTACCCTAATGTCACATTGATACCTTTGTTACAAGTTCAATAACACTGTGGAGATGAAGACCCACTATTTTTTTTTTCTCTCGACCCGTGGTGGACTGTACCTAAGAAGATGTATAAAGGAAGCATAGTGGGAATAAATATGTTCATAGGTAGAAACAGAGAGAAGTATGTCCCTGTGCATGCAGTACAAGGATGGACTCACAGCGAAATAGCAGATAATCTCCTACATTGTTGGGAGACACCTCAGTGGCAGCTTGATAGACTTCTGAAGGTACACGAAAGACACTTATTGAAAGACTGGAGGGGAGAACAAGGGGGAGGAGAGACCCCAGTGCCAATTAGACTGTGTCATAAAATAAAGAATAAAAAAATAACACTCTGTATCACCATTGACATGAAACAAGTGCTACAGTGGATGTTTCTAAATGTTTTAGTATAATTAAATAATTTTTAATTTTATTAAAACATAGAATTCTGGTTAAATGACTTTATACATTGGAATTCATAGTATTCTTGAAATTTAAGTAACAGTAATTTTAGGAAATACTGATAATTGATAAGAAAAACCTTGGAATAGATCCTTACTCCTACAACCTGGAGACAAACATTATTTACATTTTGATATATCTTTCCTGGAGTGTCATAATGTAAATATGTGGAAGATTAAAATATATACTTTCAAAAATTTTAGAAACAGTAAATGTATGTACATTGGAGAAGAAAATTGAGTAACATACTTAAGCACAAGGAACAATATAAAAATCAAACTAGAGCCTGATATTTGGTGAAAGCATTCCAGAATTATTTTCTATGCATGCATAGGAAGATTATGTAGATTGTTATTTTTGGGAGACATTTTATAGATGTGGGATCATACTGTGTTGTGGCATTCTTTATCAATGTACAGTATTACTGTATTTGGTAATCCTCAATTTCTTACCTTTAGATTGTTTTTCAACAATTTATTAACACATTATATTCTCAGGTTGACAGAAAATTAATAACTACAATACCATTCTCATGGATTCTCATGTTAATGTGCTATCAAACTGAATGAATTCATTATAGTTGGTAGCTGAAAGTTGTTTTTCCAAGGTTTATTTATATTTATTTATTTGAAAGGCAGAGTTAGAAAGAGAGACTCTCTGTTTCACTTTCCAAGTGTGTGCAATAGCTGGAGCTGGGCCAGTTAGAAGCCAGGATACAGGAGCTTCATTTGAATATGCCATGCAGGTGCAGGAGACCATGCGTCAGGGTCATCTTCCTCTGCTCTCCCAGGTACATTAACAGGGAGCTAGATCAGAAGTGGAGCAGCCAGGACTCCACCTGGGGCCCACATGGGATGCTGGCACTACAGGAAACAGCTTAACTTGCATTACCACAGATTTGGCACCTCCTCTCATAGCTATAATTTTAAGTGTATAATGATACTTTTCTTTATTCTTTCCTCCTCTATTTTCCTCTCCTCCCTTCCTCCTTTCCCCTCTTCTTCCTTCTTCCATTCTTCTTGCTCCTTTTGTTTCTTTCCCTTCCATCTATCCTCCGTTCTCCCCATTTCTTTCCTTCAATTTTAGATTTTGAGAGAAAAGTATTTTAATTTACATTATAATCAATGGCTTAGTGCTCTACTAAATGGAGGTCAATAAGTAAAACTTAAAAGACCGTAGCTCAGGGCCTGGCGCCGTGGCCTAGTGGTTAAAGTCCTCACCTTTAACATGCCGGGATTCCATATGATTGCCGGTTCTAATCCCAGCAGCCCTGCTTCTCATCCAGCTCCCTGCTTGTGGCCTGGGGAAGCAGTCGAGGACAGCCCAAAGCCTTGGGACCCTGCACGCATGTGGGAGACCTGGAGGAAGTTCCTGGTTCCTGGCTTCGGATCAGTGCAAGACTAGCCATTGCAGTCACTTAAGGAGTGAATCATCGGATGGAAAATGTTCCTCTCTGGTTCTCCTCCTGTGTGAATATTTGACTTTGAAATAAAAACAAATAAAGCTTCTAAAAAAAAGAAAATAGTAATGCTGAATCTTTAGATAATCTAGTTATTTTCTCCTCTAAAACCAGGTCAAATATTGTAATTGATTTTGAGTATTCCCTGAAAGTAAATTTATCTTTTAAAAAATTTCTATAAATTCTGTGACCATGTATTATTGCTGTCACGCCCAGCTGTAATATTGTATTTCTGTTGAACTTTCACTCTTACTAGAATCTCAGCTGTTGTGGATATCCTCTGTCCTCAGTGGTAGGCTGGCATAAATGACATTGTCAAGTCCTTTCATTTGCCATTTCTTAAATATCCGTGTGTATCTGCATACCTACACTCATCCCGTCACAGACTTTGAAAAAGATTTTTTTAAAGCAGTAAGTCTATATTAATGTAATAATTACACTTTGAATTTAAATATTACACACTATTCTTACTAATAATCCATACCATTCTGCTAATGCTAATATCTTGTTTGTTTCTCCTGAAGGTACAATACTTCTGAGCTCTTTCCTATCACTTGTTTTGTATATCCGTGGATATGATTTATCACTCTATTTTATCATAAGATATACCTCCTCAACTAACAAAAATAAAACTAGCTCAATCCTATATATCTGATCATGTAGAACAATATATACTTCTATTCTGTGGTGAAACCAGGGACACTTGTATTTCAGACTCTCTACTGTGAGAATGCTTGAAAAATTACTATCTAAAAGAGTAAATGCCTTATAGCTTTCAAAGACTTTGAAAGTATCTTATTTCTCTCCTTTCTGCACCAGTTTCGAAAAATGGGAGGTTACCACGAAGTGCAGTAATAAAAAAAGAAAAAACAAAGGGCAGAAGTGGCTACTGCAAATCGTGGCTCAAAACAAACCTTAAATGTAAAACATGATGGTAATTTTCATTATTTTTGTGTGCATGTTTCTGAATGTCCTCAGAAAGCAGCTTTAATTTTTCTTGTAATATATTGCTCTCATGTCTATATTCAACTTAAAATTAATAATATTACTATTAGTATATGTCAGTGGGTCAAAGGGCAAAGAGTAATTAAAATGTACTTCTCTGTTGAATATTTCCCTTAGAAACATCTGGTTTGGGCTTAACCTTTACTTTATACATATATATTTTTCTATGAACTAACAATAGAGATATAAAGTGCCATTTTGAAATATATTACCCAACTTTCCATTTGTTGTGATCCTACTATACTGTTATGATTTTGCTTAAATGTTTTCTTCACCTCAATATTGAGAAATTAGTTCAATCTACATGTAATTTCCCTAGGCTGACTTTATGTCATTATCAGAAGGAATTCTCAACTCTTAGAATCTTTCTAATTGCTGTCGGATACGTGGAAATTTTGCTTATTTTCTGCTTGCAACCTGTGAAATCCCTCTTCCTGAGGTTCAGTATCCATTCTTAACAAAACATGTTTGGGAAATCTTGCATATTGTTAAAGTACTATCACTATATAATCTTTGTCCACTACTTTAGAAGTAAAATGTATACAGAAGAAAATGAATATCATGAGTATGAAGATTCACTTATTGCTTGCCATTTCTAATTAAATTTTTTAAGCCTCAAAAATCAGTGTCTTTATTCCCAACAAAGCCTTCTTTTTTATTATTATATTTTTGACAATCTTTACATAGTTATCTAATTAAATTTCATTTGTTAATTTTACTCATTTGAAAAGCAGAGAGGCAGAGACAGATTCCACCTATCAGACAGATTCACTTTTCCCATTTAATTAATCATAATAACACTATTATTAATATTTTCCACAAAACTATTTTGTAGGTATAAGGATTCCTTCTTCCACCTTTTGTGCCCCCTCCCTCATTTTGGTCCCTGCCATTTTCCCCATATTATCACAGTACTACAGCTTTTTAGTTACAAGTTTAACCTCCAACTACTTAAGTGTTTCATGGCATTGTAGGCATAAGCCAAGGTAGAACATCTAGTATCATACTTCCATGATATATTTAGCTGGTTTGCTTTTGAAATGCCTACAGAAGCTGGGGCTGGGCTTGGGCGAGGATAAAGCCAGGAATGAGGGACTCAATCCAGGATGCCCACAAGGGTGTCAGGGACCCAAGAATCGAAGCTGTCACTTGCTACCTCCCAGAGCGCACCTTGATTGGAAGCTGGAATTAGAAACAGACCCAAGATTTAAACTCAAGCTCTGTGAAATAGGACTCAGTTTCTCAAGTGCTGCCTTTACTGCTGTAGAATATTCCTTCCCGGGCTAGCTGTCTCTTAAAAGCTAAGCAGCCTTCTGTTGACTCACCAAAACTTTTTTATTAAATTGTTTGAGCCTTCCTTTTCTTGTTTCATCTCCATTCTCACCAGTTGGTATTTTCCTATATGCCCTGTAATTATCTTGCTTTGCAGTTTCTTATGGATAGCTGCCTGCTCAGCTGTATATTGATTTTCTCAAAAAGTTCACACTTCAGATGTCATTTCCACATGAATGATTTCCAAGTTCATTGATCTGGACTCAACTATTAAATCTTTCCTTTTTTTTTTTTTTTTTTTTTTTTACAAACTCTGTTTCTCTACTTATTCTTTCAAGCTCCATGCAGAATTACTGGAAATAACAGATTTTTAATGGTATTAATATACTCCATGAATTAGTTCTGCTATTTCTCAGTCCAACTCCTTATTCCATGTTCCACTGTTGCCTATATAATGAAGGTACTATCACTGTCTTGATTTTTCTTAAAATCCACTCAACTTTCAGTGCACTATTCTTCAACAAACCACGCAAATTTACAGTTGTCTTATGACACAGCATTAGTTACAAATTAGGCATTTCTCCCTTATGAATCACAGCAGCAGACTGGATAGGTGAATCTGTATGCTTAGGTATGTTTCTGTGTACCAGATGGTTAGGTCTTTTCAACATATTAGTAATAATCAAAATAGAATATATGCTTTCATATGTCTGTTTACATAGCCTATTGTTTTCATAAGTGGACATGTAATAAAGTAAACAAATTTAAAAATTTGAAAGAATATTCTCCATACTGATTTCCATAGAGGCTGTACCAGCCTGCAGCCCCACCAGCAGTCGAGTAGGGATCCCTTTTCCCCGCAACCTCGCCAACAAGTGTTGTTGGTGCTTTTATTCATGTGGGCCAGTCTTACTGGCATCAGGTGGTACCTCATTGATGTTTTAATTTGGATTTCCCTTATTGCCAGGGAACTTGAGCATTTTTTCATATGTTTATTTGCCATTTGGGTTTGTTCCTTTGTGAAGTGTTTGCCCATTTCCTGTGCCCATTTCTTGAGTGGCTTGTTTGTTTTGACATTTTGGTTGTTTTGTAGCTGTTTGTATATTCTGGAGATCAGCCCTCTATCACCTATGTCGTGTGCGAAGATCTTCTCCCATTCTGTGGGTTGCCTTTTTACTTTGTTGATTGTTTCCTTTGCTGTACAGAAGCTTCTTAGTTTGATGAGGTCCCAACTGTTTATTTTGGTCTCGATTTCTACTGCATTTGGAGTCTTTTTTAGGAAGTGAGGGCCTACCCCTAAGTGTTCCAACATTTTCTTCCAAAAGTTTGAAGGTTTCTGGATGTAGGTTTAGATCTGTCATCCATTTAGATCTGATCTTAGTGTATGGTGAGAGATGTGGATCTATTTTTTTGTTTCTGCAGGCTATTAACCAATTGTCCCAACAGCATTTATTGAACAGACCTTCCCATTTGCCTGGATTGTCGTTTGTCTTTTTGTCAAAGATTATTTGGCTGTATCTGTGTGGGTTCCCTTCTGGTGTTTCTATTCTGCTCCATTGATCTTCCTCTCTATCTTTGTGCCAGTACCACGCTGTTTTGATAACCACTGCCCTATAGTATGTCCAGAGGTCCGGAACTGTGATTCCCCCTGCTAACTTCCTGTTCTTCAGGATGGTTCTAGCTATCCGTGGTTTTTTGTGCTTCCAGATGAACCTTTGGATCATTGTTTCCAGTTCCATGAACATACATACCGTATGATCCAGCAATAGCACTCCTAGGAATATATCCAGAACAATTGTTTTATGAGAAACCAACATGCACTTCTATGCTCATAGCAGCACAATCAGTAATTGCAAAAACATGGAAACAACCAAAATGCCCATCAACAGAGGATTGGATAAGAAAGCTATGGTTCATCTACTCCATGGAATACTACTCAGCTATTAAAAAAAACAAAATGCAGTTCTTTGTGGCCAAATGGGCCAAACTGGAAACCATAATGCTAAGGGAAATGAGCCAATCCCAAAAGGTTAAATACCACATGTGTGCCTTAATTTAAGATGATATGATGTTATGTATAACATGTTATGTTTTGAATGTTATATGTTGTGTATAAACTAAAATTGAAGTATAGGTGAGGTGGTCACAGAAGGTGGCTGGGAACTCGCATTTATCTTTAACATATTGGTTACTCATTACTATGTCAATTAATTCCATAATGATGTAAATTTTTGCTGATGGTATGTTGGAGCTTTCAATTGACTGGGATGATACTCTGCTGGCTCTGTCTTCAGGCCAGAGAGGGTATACCTAAGAAGCCGTTGAACTTGACTGGACAATAAGATGCTGGACTCTATGTTTGGTATATGCTTGCAATGGGGGAATCTCAACTGAACTTGAGCTGTGGTTATGCAACAAGGTGGAGGAATCCACCATGGTGGGAGGGTTTGGGGAGGGGTGGGGAGAACCCAAGTATCTATGTAACTGTGTCACATAATACAATGTAATTAATGAAGTTAAATAATAAATAATTAAAAAAATTAAAAAAAAAATTTGAAAGAAACAAATCTTCACATTCAGGTGAAGAATGTTATGCACTTCAACTTTTTCATCCTAATCCCTGGCAAATTGACTGTTAATTTATTTTTCTATTCAATGTAGGAAGAAAAGTTCTTGTTGTAATTTTGGACATTTTAGCAGGAATGAAAATATTTTAAAGTTTATTTATTTTCATTTGAAAGACATGTTTTCACAGAGAGAGGGGACAGAGAGAGAGAGAGTTCTTGCATTTGCTGTTTCGTTCCCAAATGGCACTAGCAGTCAGAGCCCAGCCAATCTGAACTGAAGAGCCAGAGACTTCTTTCCGGCCTCCCAGATGGGTACAGGGGCATAAGGCCTGTGCCATTCTCTGCTACTTTGCCAGACCACAAGCAGAAAGCTGTGTCAGAAGTGGAGCAACCAAGACACAATCCAGTGTGCATTTGGGATTTAGGCTTTTGCAGGCTGGGGATTAGCTGGTTCTGCCACTGAACCATACCATCCCCCCCCAATATATTTTATTGATATAAATATACATTTGTTCCGAATTCTTGCATTTCAAACCTGTAGGAATGTAAATCAGATGATTTTAGAGAAGCCTCTAAAACTTCATGTAATTTTTCAAAGATGATGAATTTTATCATGGTAGTTCATCGTCATAAATTAGAATAGCCACATATCAGTTCGTGAACACATTTGAATTTTATTTCTTATTCATAAAAAACCCAATTTGGAAATTCTGGATTAAGTGAGTCAGAAATCACCTCCCCATCCAAATCTATCTACCAACAAACACTAACGACATGGGTGACAGGGACCCAAGTACTTGACTCCAGCTATGTTGCCCCACACAACGCACACAGGCAAGAAGCTGGATTCAGAAAGAGAGCTTGATCTCAGGCCCCGATACTCCAACAGTTGATATAGACAGCTGCTCCCCAAAGTGTAACCCCCCATTTCCCTATTTTAAAATATATTACTGTATTCTCATACATAAATATAACAACCTCCAGAATAGACCTTTGCCAGATCGTAAAAGAATGCACATTTAAGTTGTCAATTGGAGTGTTCTATTGTTATCTATTAGGTTTAATTGACTTACTGTGTTGTTCAAGTCTCCTACAATCCTACAGATTTTTTTTTCTGATTGTTCTACCCACTATTAAAGTGCAAGTGTGGTGCTGAATTTTCCAACAATTATTGATACTTTTTGTGTTTTTATTTTTCAGTTTATGTAAAATATAAGTTGTTGAAAGGTTCATATTTTTTCTGTTGGCAACTTAATATTGGCTATAGTGTAATTTGGCAACCCTTGAAGTAAAATTCTTCCTTCTCTCCATGGTTTATTGTTGTTTATTGAATTTTCTGAAGTACTACTGTAATGTGTATATTCTTCATCCTGTATAGCCACCTAAGTCTGCACAGTTAGCTTGGTCAATATCTCTTTTAGACCTGATATTTCTTTGGATTACTGTAACCAGTATATCTGTCTTTCTTTTCTGAGATATTCTATAATATGTGTTAGATATTAAGCTAGCAAGCTTACTTTTTAAAATTTACTCTTTGTTTAGTGTTTCTGTGGTGCCTCAGGAATAGCCAGAGGTGAAAGAAGTGGGCCTTGTCATGTCCTTGAGTGTGACCAGAGTTCTGTGCAGGCCGGTGTGGACATCTCATTCCTCAGACTTTTTAAATCTTTTGGATAATGTATTGTTCACATTTACTCTTACCTTCACACCCCTGCAGCTGTGGATTTATACTGCTTCTACTGATTGTATTTGACAAATGCTCCCAGGGAAGCTTCTCACTGGACAAGCTGTAAGTCAAGTCCAAGAAAGACAAGCCTTGTGAATGAGGTCTTCTAGGTGAACTCCAAAATGATTAAATAATTACAGTTTCTGATAAATGGGGCTTTTAAGTAACTCTGCTGTGTTAGCTACCAATGTGTTGGATTTCACAGGGCATGCAGAGTGTTGATTTTCAAGGGTAACACAGGGCTGGGAAACAAGAAGTGAGAATAAAGCTATTCAACATCCTAAGAATCTTGTTGTTCTTACTGAAATTTTGCTTGTCTGCTGCAAAATTGTCCTGAATAGCTGCAAACCTTTGTTTACTTTCCTTGTGTGTAAAAGATTTTATTCTGATCATTTTTACCATAGTTTTTGTATTACATAAGGATTTTTAGAGTTTCTTACTCTATTATTCCCATAGATACTCTTTCTATGTTTTAATATATTTTGGTCTGCAGATAGGTAGATAAGTAGATAGATAGATAGATAGATAGATAGATAGATATTTCAACTGCCCAAATTGTACAGATCCTGAAATGTAATGATCTTGGGGCCCAGTGGCGTGGCCTAGTGGCTAAGGTCCTTGCTTTGAATGCGCCGGGATCCCATATGGACGCCGGTTCTAATCCCGGCAGCTCCACTTCCTCTCTATCTCTCCTCCTCTCTGTATATCTGACTTTGTAATAAAAATAAAATAAATCTTAAAAAAAAAGAAATGTAATGATCTTACTTTAAATATATTCCATAAAGAATAGCTGAAATTTACACATAGACATTACAGGCAGAAAGCTGTCATCCTAGCAGAAATGGAAAAATCCAAACAATTAGAATAGTTTCAAAGTTAGGACAGGATACTTAGTTAAGTCAAAAGCATCCTGGATTGCTTCTAAATGGTACCAGAGAACATGCCCTTTATATTTATGAAGCTGTAAACCAAATGAATTCTAAAGTCTGTTATAATTGTGCTTCTCCTTTAAAAAAAAACTACACAAACTATTATTACTATGTTTAAATACCCATGGAATTCCAGTCCCAATAACTGATCATGTATCTATATGTATTCATTTCAGTGTATAAGCAAACTATCTTTTCAAAAAATTTCAAGGTGAGTATATGTAGGTACTTATGTAAAGATAACACTGTCACATGCACCTAATATTTGGGAATTACAACTGATTTTAGAATGTGCTGCTTTCTGTATCTGGCTTGCTTAGTATATATTCTGATCTGAATCATATGAATTCTAAAAATGTTGACCTTGTAGAATCATAGAGTGAATAGGGATGATTGTGGAGGAGATGGTTAGGTATATGGTGAGAGGCTGACAAACAACTATAAAGTTACAAATGGAGGAACAAATCCTGGTGTTCTGTTGCACATTAAGGTGACCATGGTTAACAGTAATACACTGTATATGTCAAATGTTCTAGAGCAGAGATTTTCAATAAAGAAATGAGAAATGTATGAGGCAATGCATTTGCTAACCAAACTGATTTGATCATGACAAGATGTAAACAGGTAACAGCAGATTTTAACACATCAACATAATCCATTATTATCTTTTAAAATAAAATGAAGAAACATGCCATTAAAGCAAATCAATATAAATCAACTTAATACCCCTTTTGCTTTTATAAACTTTGTGATAAAAAGTGGTATCATACCTTAATGGTCTACCTTTTCTCAGTTAAAGAACACTCTGATAATTATTCTAAAAGATTTAAGGATGGATACAAAATATCTACAATTGTCTAACATTCTATTGCTAAACAAAAATGAAAAACATCATAAAATAAATGTGATGTTTTAACATTTTCATAATGGGAATAATAAATGTCAAAATACAATTTAATTTTTTTGCTAATTTAAACTCTGCATTTTGCTGTTTCTCATTACTGATTTTGTGTTTGAGTGTTTACCTCTCCTAATGTCTTCCCAGGATGGATATAGTTGCTTCCTTGATGGCCCTTGGAGAGTGTAGAAAGTATGCACTGTCAATGTTGAATACAGCTTAGAAATCATAAGCCAATTAGCATTTTAATGAAAGTACATAGAAATTATGTGTCTCTGACTCAGTAAAATAATACATTCGTCACCAACTTTATCTTTTAATTCACAATACAATGTTCTCTTACATTCATGTATTATTCAGGGTAGTTCTTGCATTTAAAAAATGTTTTAAATCTACGTGTAAGTAAGATGGAAATCAATATATAGAAAACACAACTTGAGTTTGTTTTATGGATTGAGCCGACCGAAGATAAAATTAAAACTGGTTTGGTGGGAGCCCTGAAAAATTTAATCTCATTAAATTCCTTCATTTCAGTCAACCTATGTTAGCTTAAAGAGTGAGAAGTAGAGTGTTGCTTTTAGCATAGTAAAAAAAAGTGAAGACTGAATGTTGAGTAGATTTATCTGCTCACCCTGATAGTCATAGAATCATGGGGAAAATAGTGTGAAATTACAATCAGGCAAACCATTGTTATGAGGTCTTTTATTTCATTTGCTTATCTTCAGAGCATCATAAGATAAACCATATTACTTCGTTGTGTTACTTTCTAGGCAGTTTTAACACTTGTCTTTTTTCAGCCAGTGGAAAACAGACAAATGGAAACCAAAGGGAAAAAAAACCAATGATAATAACAACAAATAATATAGAATATACATTTAAAACTAGGTTTAAGATGTTAGATACCATAAGCAGGGATATTACTATATAATGATAAAGATTGTATTTGTATTTTTTAAGTTTTTACTAAGTTTATTTGAAAGGCAGATTTACAGAGATAGGGTGGAGTGACATAGAAAAATTCTCCATCCACTTATTTGCTCCAAAAGATGACTGCAAAAGCTGGGACCCAGCCAGACTGAAACCAGGAGCAATGAGCTTCATCTGGGTCTCACCCATGGCTGTAGGAACCTAAACACTTGGACCATCTTCCACTGCTTGCCCAGGCACAATAAATAGTAGGGAGCTCTATTGGAAGTGGAACACCTGGGACTAGCAATGGTACCCATATAGGATGTTGGTATTATAGGTGGCAGCTTAATACACCACACTGGGTACAGACCGGAAGAGTCACTATTTGTAGAGATAAAATTGTGTTTATAACCTTCAAGAAAAATACAAAAGAAATAGATATATAGGTGAACAAGTATATACATGCATTCTTTTTTTTAAAAGATTTTATTTTATTTCATTACAAAGTCAGATATACAGAGAGGAGGAGAGACAGAGAGGAAGATCTTCCATCCGATGTTTCACTCCCCAAGTGAGCCCCAACAGGCTGGTGCGCGCTGATCCGAAGCCAGGAACCTGGAGCCTCTTCCAGGTCTCCCACGTGGGTGCAGGGTCCCAATGCATTGGGCCGTCCTCAACTGCTTTCCCAGGCCACAAGCAGGGAGCTGGATGGGAAGTGGAGCTGCCGGGATTAGAACTGGCGCCCATATGGGATCCCGGGGCATTCAAGGCGAGGACTTTAGCCGCTAGGCCATGCCGCCGGGCCCCCCTATACATGCATTTTTATAGATGAGATGTATAACGGAGACTAGCATACTGGGAAGTGAAGATAGGTTGAAATAGACATTTCTACTCCCAAATGAAAGGACTCCCAATGAAATCGTTAAATATACCTTGACAATATGACACTAGATTTTCTATCTTTGTTTGTACCTACAATGCCATAGTGCACTTAAATAGCAGAAAGTTAAGCTAGTAGCTGTAAGTAAGACTATGCCACTTTAATAATATGGGGGGGGGGGAGATTGTGGGAACTCAGAAAATGAGGGAGAAAAAGGTGAGAAAGAGGGGAATTATTATATCTACAAAAATGTATCATGAAAAATAATAACAATGGAAATTGTAAAAATATATGCACTAAGCTACATACAGAAACAAAAATAATTGCTATGGAGAATTGGAGAAAATATAATTATAGTAGGCAATTTCAATCCAATTCTTTTATTATGTAATTCATGTAAATAAAATATCTGTAGCAATAAAGAAATTTAAATAACAATAATAAACCTGAGTACATACGAACATAAACTAGATATTTGTTTTCTTCAAAATAACAATATGGCTAAAAAGAAAATTGTAAGAAGAAATTTCTCTCAAAGATTTTCACAGGATATGTTGTCCCAAAACTATTTCAGGGAAAGCTGATCATGCAAATCTTAATTACTTGAAAACTGAGAATAAAATTCTTCACCCAATAGGAATCAAAAACAAAGTTATTAACTATTTAAATATAATATGTTTATTAGCTATTTAAAGATAATAATAAACTTAATGACAATACCATATTTGGAGATTTTAATGTAATAAATGTTAAAAGCATTATTAAAATGTTAACTGATATTTGATAGAAAAATGTCTGTTTATATATATATATAGATATATATATCCCTATTTTTCATTATATTTTAGGTTGAGTTGTTCATGCCTTATATTCTTATTGATTAGCCCTATGTCAGTTGTGCAGTTGGAAAACATTTTCTCCTGTGCTGTAGGAGGTTTGTTGATATTTTCTATTGATATGCAGGAGCTTTCTACTTTGATGAAATCCTGTTTGTCAGATTTTGCTTTTATTATCCAATTCAGGTTGGTGAGTTCAATTCAAAGAATCTTTGTTCATTCTGTTCATTTCAATGAAGTGAGATGCTTCCCTCATGTTTTCTTAAAGTAGTTGCATAGTTTCAAGTCTTATATTTGATTTTCCCATTTCAGTTGATTTTAATATATGGTGAGACATGGAGGGATCTGATTTAATTCTTATGCATGTGGCTATCCAATTCTCTCAGCATCATTTTTTAACAGACTTTCTTTTCTCTGATTTCTATTCTTGGCACCTTAAAGATTGGTTAACTGTATTTATACACATTCTAAAATATTTTGTTTTTCATCTATTATATATGGGAATTGTTAATTTCACGTATAATTTGCTTTGGGTCATTTCAATGTATAGAAACAAATTATTTTTATATCAATTTTGAATCCGTGAGGTTTGTAAACTCATTTGTACAAATAGTTTGGTGTGTAGATGTGTGTGTGTATGAAATCCTTAGGGGTTTTGCTTTCTAATTTTTTAATTTCAATGTCCTTGTTTTAACTCTGTATTGTTTACATTATGTTAACTTTGGACTTAGGTTGTTCTTTTTCTAGATTTTGTATAATCATGCCATTTTAGGCCTTATAATTAAAAAAAAATAGTGTCTTTTATTTGAAATACAGAAATACAGAGAGAAGGAGAGAGAGATGGGTTTTCCATCTGCTATTCACTCCCACAATCGCTGCACTGGCAGGAACTGAGCTGATTCTAAGACCCTTCCCAGTCTCCCATGTGGATGTGTGGGTTCAGAGACTTGACCCAACCCCCATTGCTTTCCTAAGCCATGAGCAGAGAGCTGCATCAGCAGTGAAGCAGCCAGAACTCAAACAAGCTCCCATTTAGGATAGAAGCACCACTGTTGTGCCATGGCACCAGCCCAGATGCTTATCATTTTAAATCTGTGTGCCGACTAGTATACATTTACATTTTATTATTATTGACTTTTTAATGCATCTTATATATTCTAATATATTTTGTTTTCACTTTCAGTTTTCTTAGTAAAATTTCTATTTTTATTTGGGATTTTTTTTGATTCATTAGTTAACAGTCTATTAAAGTTTAGATTCCAATTCTATATCGGTATTCCTGTTCCTCCTTTAATCTATTTCTAATGTCATCAGGAAGCATATTTGATATGATTTTAGGATTCTTGAATTTGTTGAGACTTGTAAACTCTAATTTATCCTGGGAAATGTTCCATGTGATCTTGAGGTGAATGTGTTTTCTGATGCTGTTGATAGTTCTGTGTATGTTTGTTTCATGTATTAAATCTATAGACTGTTTCAGTCTTATTTATTTTAACCATTACTGAAATTAGAGTATTGAGATGTCATATTAATTATGTTACTCTTTATCTTTTCAGTCTGACAATGTTTGCTTTATATATTTGGATGATTTAATTGTGTCTTTATGATTCTTATACATTCTTTTTTTCAATTTTTTTTTTTTACTGGAAAGACAGATTTACAGAGATGGAGAAACAGAAAGATCTTTCATCTGCTGGTTCACTCCCCAAATGGCTGCAACAACTGGAGTTGATCCTACGTGAAACCAGGAGCCCAAAGCTTCTTCCGGGTCTCTCATGTACGGGTGCAGAGTCCCAACATTTTGGGCCATCCTCTACTACTTTTCTGGGCCTTAAGCAGGGAGCTGGATGGGAAGTGGAGCAGCCAGGGCACAAGCCTGTGCCCATATGGCATCCCAGTGCTTGCAAGGTGAGGATTAGCCAATTAAGCTGCTGTACCTTGCCCCTCATATGTTCTTAGTGTATTGACACTTTTGTAATTGTAGTATGCTCTTTTTCATGTCTGCGAAAATTCTGGACTTTTTGTTTTGCCTAAGTATGGCCAACCTTCATTTCCTTTTGTTAACATTTTAATGGATTATGTTGGCCTTATTGTTTTTAGCTTATTTATCCTTAAGCCTAATGAGTCTCTTTTTTATTTTTAAAATCTGTGTGTTTGATTTGGGACATAAACATTAATGTTTAATATGTTTACCAAGTGGAAAAGATTTTATACTACCATGTTTTTTTACTTTCTTCTGTGTATTATAGCTATTTTTCTCCTATATTTACTCTTGGTATTTTACTTTTGTGTTTTGATGTTTTGTAATCATACTTTGATTTTGCGTGTTAGTTTGCTTTCTGATTCAGTAACAAAACATGTGAGCCTGGATACTTTATAAATAAAATAAATTTAATTTGAGTACCACAATAAACCAGTCACATTGAAGAAATAAATTCCTAGTATTATGCAGTACAGTTAGGTGATTATAAACACATAACTTAGTATTTGTAGTATGAATAAATAGAAGAATGGATTGCTAAGCCTCCAACCACAAAGTTAGTGCAAAGATGGTGAAATGCTGATTGCTCTCATTTGATCAGAGCACATTATATACATGTATTAAACTGTTGTACTGTAGCCCAATAATATGTAAAGTTATTGTTAATAATTTAAATAAAGCAAAAATATTTATTCAGGTCATAGTTTTGTGTACTGAAAGTCCAAAAGCAGTCAGCTCCATATGTTCAGCCTCTGGTTTCCCCCTAGACCCAACTGCATCACAACTTAGTTGAGATTCAGAAAGGGAACTGGCAATATGCAAAAGAATACAACTATGCAGAGTAACCTTGTTTTATAAAATGCATTTGTAGAGGCAAAGGTAGAAAACCTAATATTGTAATGTAGAGATATATTTATAGGTTTTCATTGAGAGCTTATGTATGTGAGTATAAATATGCACATATGCAGATATTATATATATGTGATATAAGCATATTATATATACACACATTATATACACAGACATATAAACATATTATATATACACATACACCCACATGTGTATATATATATATATATATATATATATACACACAATATAGTACAATGTATATTGGCTATTTTTACCTGTACTTATCATATCATGACATATTTAAATACCAGAAAATTGAACTTATAACTTGTACTAAGGGACTATATTATTGTGATAATATGAAGGACAAATGGCGAAAGGGGAAAGTGGAGAATGAGAAAGGGGAGAGGGTAAGATGTAGCCCTGTATTGGGAAAAATGTATTGTAGAAAACAATAAGATATAAGTAAATAAAATATAATTGATGGGAAGTAATGATATCCCTAAAGATCTATATGAAATCATTCTGACCATGGTCCCTCAATGATACACCTTCCACTAGGCCTCATCTTTTCAAGGTTCTGCTATCTCTTAATGCTATAAAAACTTGCAGAACATGAATGTTTTGGGGACATATTCAGAGAAAACACAAACCATAGCAGTTCTTCTCATTATTGTGTGTTTCAGGTAGCTTGTAACAATAGCATTTATGTGATATACAGAACAACTGAATTTAAGGCAATAATATTCTCAGCAGCAGACATGAATGCTATGGTTTGAATTCTTCTCACTCATATTTTATTACTAACATAACTGATCACACAATTTTATATTATGCATTCATCAACTTACTTTATTTATGTGTTTTAGATTTTATTTCATAATTTTTATTCCAGTATTAAAGTGATTCACATGTATCCATTATAGTATTACTGTATTCGCTATCAGTATGTAGTTACCAATTTGCTTTATAATATGTGTGCGTGAATTTTGCTTAGTGTCTTTTTGAGTCAGTGTGTAGGCCTTCTTTACCATTTCTTAGAAGTTAGAGGAAGTGGTGATAGAGGAAGATAAACAGCAGCTTGTCTGAGAAAGTCTTTATATTTTCCTTATTCTCTCAAGAGCAGATATTTTGGACATTGTATTCTTGGTTGACAGTTTTATTCTTTGAACACTTTGGATACACACTTTTTTAATCTGTCAAAATATGATCTATTTCATGTACAAAATGCAAAAATGCAAAATGATGTAACATAGAAGCAAAGAATATAGGAAACAATGCATAACACACCTGAATAAGGTTACTAAGCACATTTGTATCAGAAAAGAAATACAAAGTCAAAAGAAAAATCAATACTAAAGAAAAAAATGTCCACTGTAAAATGACTAATAAAAAATTAACCAGAAATATGAAATAATGCAGCATCTATCCATTAAATGTAATTGTCTTAAGATATATAATTTGCTTATAAAAATCTGGGGGACAATGATAAATCCATAATCTTAGATAAGCATTTTATAACATATTTCTAATTATTTGTGATGCATATTCAATTATGAAAGTTTGTATGTTAGTTTGCTAAAAAGTGATCTCAAAATATTTAGAAAAATATATCTAGTTAAAAATATATAACTAGTACACATATCTACTACCAAAGGAAAGAGTAACAATATTACATGTTCACAAACTGATTTTCTTTAATTTCATGAGAAATGAAACTATCTACACAAACCTTGAAAGCAGATTCATTTGTGATGGTCATAAAACAAGGAACATTCCAGATGTCTGAGTTACAGAGAGGAGACACACAGAGAGAATCTTCCATCTGCTGGTTCAGTCCACCTGTGCCCACAAAGACTGGGTTTGGCAAGGTGAAATCCAGCACCTTGGAGTTTCTGGGTCTCCCCACATGAGTGTAAGGTCCTCTGCTGCTTTGTCAGGCTATTAGCAGGGAGCCAGATTAGAAGCAGAACAGCCAGGGCTTGAACTGGCTCCTGTGTGGAAAGCTAGCACTACTGGCAAAAATTTAACCTGATACACTAGAATACTGGCTACAAAAATAAATGATTCTACAAACTCTCAAAAATCCAACTGAGGAACACCTAGGAACAATCTGTGTTGTCTGAGCTGACTGTTTTCGGTATTTTACTTTAAGGACAGACAGAAATCTTGCATTGAGTCAGGTTCAACAACACAGATCTATGTGTGGTTACCAATCACATTGAAATTCCAAGAATACACCAGTGAAAAATCAAAAAACACCTGGTTACAGCTAACAGACCTCCTATTGTTAAGGGGTTATGCTGCATTTCCCAGGCTGCCTGTTATGCACAGGGAAAGGAAAATCATGGATTTGTTATTACTCTTCCTATAAAGTCCCTAGGGTAGAGAGCTTAATCCTTCTAATGGCACAAAGCTAGGACTGAGTGTTTTTGATTCACAAGTGAGGTTTCTTGAAAGGTCGTTATTGCCTGGGAAGCAGCTGCAAGGTTTCTTCAAAGTGGGGACAGCATCCTGGTTGATTTAGGTCTCCACTCTCACCATTCCAGTCCACTGGTTTCCCGTTGACCTTCATATCAGCCTGATTGTAGCATGTGGATGACCACAGTTGCCATTGTCGCGATCTTGATGTTGGTTATGACTGGAACTTTGGAAGGTTTAACTTGTATTGGATATACACTTTCATTCCCTTTTGGCTTTTAAGATTTCTGCTGAGAAACCTACTTACATTCTTACAGGGTTCATTTTTCATATAATGCTACTTTTCTCTTGCTGTTTTTAGAATTCTTTCTTGCCTGTGACTTTTGATAATTTAAATTTAATACTTCTTATTGTGGGCTACTTCACATTCATTCCATGTGGTGTTTATTGGGTTTCTTTCTCATATTTGGATAGTTATAGTTTTCAGCCATTTAAAATTAACTTGATTTTGCTTTTTATTTCTTGAGAAACAGAGAAAAAGATGCTATCTCCTATTTACTGGTTGACTTCCCTAATGTTTGTAACATCCTGAATTGGGGCAGGCTGAAGCTAGGAGCTAGGAACCTCGTCAGAGTCTCCCAATGTATATGTCTTGGACCTAACTACTTGAGTCATCACCTATTGCCTCCCAAGGTGCACATTAGCTGGAAGTTTGAATCCAGAGTAGAGCCAGAACTCAAACCTAGCCTCTCTTGTATGGAATGCAGGCATTCCAACTAGAATCTTAACAAGCTAGGCTAAATTCTCACCACATGGCCATTTCTTTTTAAAAAGGCTTATTTAAAAGACTGACAGTGAAATAGAGAAGTGGAAGGAGAAAGGATGAGGGAAGAGAGAGAGAGAGAGAGAGAGAGAGAGAGAGAGAGAGAGAGAGAGAAAGCCTTTCTATCTACTGCTTCATTCTTCCAAATGACTTCAGTACTTGGTAAAAGCCACAGGTCTTGCTGGTTGAAAACAAGGAACTAGGAGTCTACATGGTTGGCTAGGTTCTGGCACTAAGGTTTCAAGTACTTGAGCCATAATCCACAGCTTCCTATGTCATTAACAGGGGCTGAATTGGAAGAAAAGCAGGTTGCACTGAAACTAGCGCTCTATTATGGGATATTGGCATCTCTAGTAAATTTTTCTAATCAGTAATTGCATTCCTCTGGTTAAAAAATGCATTTGATTGATTTTTAAATTTTTAAAATTTTGGTAAAATTCTCATTTTGTGCAGGCATTCTGCAGTCTCTTTAGAATTTTTTCATATGATCTTTTTGAATTATTTGTAGTGTTTCATGTACTTTTAAGATTTAATTAATGTTAGAGCAGAAGTTTAACTTAGCAGTTAAGTTGATTGAGATGCCCACTTCTCATAGTGAGGCACCAGTTCTCCTAATGCTCAGCTCTGGCTCCTAATGCCAGCTTCTTCATAATACAGAGTATGGAGTGTGGTGATGATTACTGAAGTATTTGGACTCCTTTCATCTACGTGCTAAACTTGGGTTGAGTTCCAGGCTAACAGCTTCAACCCAGCCCACTCCATTCACAGCCATTTTAACCATTTGGGGAAGGAATTATCATAAGAGTCTCTCTCTCTCTCTCTCTCTCTCTCTCTCTCTCTCTCTCTCTCTCTCTCTCTCTCTCTCTCTCTTTCCCTGTCTCTCTGCCTCTCAAATAAATCAATATTTTAAAATGAAGAAGAAAATGAGCCACATCTCCCAATTCTTTACAAGTTATCTTTTTAAAGGGAACATCTTCACCTCTTACCCTAGGTAGAAGTTTGGGGCTGGGGCAGGAGCAGGGCTTGCAGATATTTTCTGCTTATATGTCTTTTTAAAAAATTTTTCCATGTGGGGCCCGGTGGCGTGGCCTAGCAGCTAAAGTCCTCGCCTTGAACGCCCCGGGATCCCATACGGGCGCCGGTTGTAATCCCGGCAGCTCCACTTCCCATCCAGCTCCCTGCTTGTGGCCTGGGAAAGCAGTTGAGGACGGCCCAAGGCTTTGGGACCCTGCACCAGCGTGGGAGACCCGGAAGAGGTTCCTGGATCCTGGCTTCGGATTGGCGCGCACCAGCCTGTTGCGGCTCACTTGGGGAGTGAATCATTGGATGGAAGATCTTCCTCTCTGTCTCTCCTCCTCTCTGTATATCCGGCTTTCCAATAATAATAAATCTTTTAAAAAAGTTTTCCATGTGGATTCCTAATGGGTTTTCTCATGTTTTTTTTCTTTCAAGATTGTGTAATTTCTTGTTCTCTTGAATGTCCACTCACTGAATACCATGGGTCCCATTAAGATCCAACTGCTTCTACTCCTTTTTAATATGAGCATCCGCCACTTGTTTATCAAGATTGTACAGGTGCTGTTTGTTCTCCAAGTTAGATGAGATAGAAAATTATTCCTTCAAGTATCCTCTGAGAAAGTGAATTTTGACCATCCTCACTTTTGTTATCTTCCCTGTGAGGGAGATTTTCCTGACATGTAAAGGCCACCTTGTTCCATACTATGAGTCTTTGTAGCAGTGTCATTCCACTCAGCTCACTTTGGTTTTAGTGGACCTTGGTATCGTGCCTATATAGCATTCCTTCACTGTAATTTTACAGAAACAAGTCAAAAGTTTAAGCAGTTCCCTCCATGTTCAGAATATTTCATATATGATTTATTCTCTTTTCTTAACCAGGAGGAAATTGGGAGACTCCATTAAGTTGCATGCGGTTGTGCTAAAGAGAAAGACTGTGATCAAAGGTAACTTTTTAAAAACACTAACTTCAGTGTAGTCTTTCACACTCAACTCAGTTGCAAGATCCTCCTGTTCCTTGATTTTGTTCAAGGGCTAACTGGTCTGTGTATTGTTACTGAATTGCTATCTCAGTGAAAGGAAAGGAAATCTGTGCTTTTCGCTCTGTCAGTTTACCAATGCCACTTCCTGCCTGTGCTTTCCTAACTTCATGATTTTTTTTTTTTTTGCCACTCCTCATCCAGCTTGTCATTGGACTGATCAGTTTTTCTATCCATGTGATTTATTAGTTTGAAATTGGTGTATCATTTTCTTTTATGGAATCATTCAGTATAGTTTAATGAACATAGTTTTTTACATAGTTTAATTAAATCAGTGTCTCAGACTTCTTTCTAGTGAATACAGAGATCTTCAAACGCCTTAAGTCTAATTACCATTCCAATTTTCCGTTTATATTTTTTCTGATTTTTTTGGTTTGCCTTTCACTTAGAACCTGTATTAGTCATTAGTGATACATTTTAAACTTAATTACTTAAAACTTCTTATATTTGTTACATCAAACAGTCTGTGTTAATTATGTTTCATATGCTAGAAACTTTTCCTTTAAATGTGAACAACATCCCAATAAAATAACAACAGAAGACTAAATCAAATAATGAATATCTCACTTATAAAATGACAGGACCAAATTTATCACCAATTCATACTGACCCTGAATGTTAGTGGCTTAAATTCATCAATCAGACATCATACATTAGTGGAATGGATAAAAAAAATGGAACCCATCTATCTGTTGCCTATAGGAGGCACATCTCACCAACAAAGATCAGTGGAAACTGATCTCATTTTTTGTTTTGATTTTTATTTCTTCAAAACTTTTTTTTTCTCAGATTCTTCAAGAACTTGCATGTCCATATAGTAGCATCATTTTCTGCAAGAAGGTTCTTGATTTTCTTTCTCATTTCTGCAGTGACACATTAGTCATTCAATGGCTTGTTATTTAACTTCATGGCATTATAAATTTCTATTTTTCTTCCTATTGTTGATTTTGTTTTGTGGCTTTTCATTTAGGGATGTATAGTGACTGTGTAATGGAGACTATCGTATACAGATGTGAGCATACAATGCAGTATATATCTCTATTTCCAAATCAGAGATGGACTCCCGATGAAACTGTTTACTATATCTTGACAAGAGGATGCTGGACTCTCTGTCATTGTCCATACCTGTAATGATAGAATTATGACTGTTTATGAAGAACTATACTATTGTAATAATATGTGGAAAAAAAGGTGGGGGAGGGGATTTGGGAAGGGTGATAAGTGAGATCCCAGAGCCTATGGAACTATATCATAAAATAATAACGGTAATACATTTTTTTCACAAAAAAAATATTTGGTTTAAACTAATCTTTTGGCTTAAATGTTATCAATAATATACTTTCTTTTTAAAAAAACATTTTAATTTTTTATTGGAACATCAGATATACAGAGAGAAAGAGATACAGAGAGGAATATCTTCTGTCCATTGATTCACTCCCCAAGAGGCCACAACAGCTGGAGTGGGTTGATGGGAAGCAGGAGCCTCTAGGCTAGGCTCCTCCACTAAACTACCGCACTGGGCACAATAATGTACTTGCTTAACTAGCCTTTTAAGAACATACCAGTGGGGTCTGGCGTGGCCTAGCGGCTAAAGTCCTCGCCTTGAATGCCCCGGGATCCCAAATGGGCGCCGGTTCTAATCCCGGCAACTCCACTTCCCATCCAGCTCCCTGCTTATGGGCTGGGAAAGCAGTTGAGGATGGCCCAAAGCTTTGGGACCCTGCACCCGCATGGTTCCCGGCTTCAGATCGGCACAGCACCAGCTGTTGCGCTCACTTGGGGAGTGAATCATCGGACGGAAGATCTTCCTCTCTGTCTCTCCTCCTCTCTGTATATCTGACTTTGTAATAAAATAAATAAATCTTAAAAAAAAAAGAAAATGCCAGTGACTAGAAAACTCAGTGTGGTACAATGGCTCAGTGGCTAAAGTCCTCAGCTTGCATATTCTAGGATCCCATATGTGCACAGGTTCATGTCCCAGCTGTTCCACTTCCCATCCAGCTCCTTGCTTATTGCCTGGGAAAGCAGTAGAGGATGACCCAAAGTCTTGAGACCCTGCACACATGTGGTAGACTTGGAAGAAGCTCCTGGCGCCTGGCTTCAGATTGCCTCAGCCATGTAGGGAGTGAACCAGTGCATGGAAAATCTTTTTCAGTGTCCTTTTCTCTGTCAATTTGCCTTTCCAATAAAAACTAATAAATCTGAAAAAGAAAATAAAATCTCAGTGACTAGTAAACCATGTAGCTATAAAATTATAAATTTCCTTTTTTTAATGAAGCCCTAGCTGTATCTTAAATTGTATATCAATGGACAGTTTTCTCAATGATTTGAATATATGACAATTCTACCTTATGCATTTTTTTGCTGAAAAAGAAAATTACTGTTGACAGGATTATTTTGCATGAAATATTTCATTTTTCTTTTAAAATTATGAGATCAAATACATGTATTCTAAAATAATGCAATAATTTAATAATTTATTCATTAAATAGTAATTGTTAATCCATTAATTTATTAAGTATATATGTGTTCTGTTTGGAAAATAAAAGCAGAATTATCTCAAAACATGAAAAAAGAAAGCAACAATATGTTAACAACCCCAAGTGGCTGCAATGGCCAGAGCTGAGCTGATCTGAAGCCAGAAGCCAGGAGCCTTTTCCAGGTCTCCCATGTGGGTTCAGGGTCCCGTGGCTTTGGGTCATCCTCTATTGCTTTCTCAGGCCACAAGCAGGGAGCTGGATGGGAAGTGGAGCTGCCGGGATTAGAACCAGCACACATATTGGATCTCAGTTCATGCAAAATGAGAACTTTAGCCAGTAGGCTACAATGCCACTCTCAACATTGATATTTTCTAAATTTTTACCAGTTATTTAAAACTGTATCAAACTTGCATTGCTAGAGATATGACATTGCTCATGTCCTCATGGATAATACTCATGATTATCTACTATTTGGTGACATACAGCCTACAGAATGCTACATTTATATAACATAAGCTATTGTGTTATAAATGTTGACGGATCATTTTGTAAAGTAGAATCATGTGCTGTGAATCTATAACAAACTATTATCTTTTTAAACTTACCCTTAATTTTGTTTTCTAGTTTAAAGAAAATCCTCTGTGACAATAGAGTGAAAATGCTTTTCTTCCATAGCTCCGTATCTTTTCACAATTTCTACTAAATAAAATATTAAAGACTTTTAGGAAATAAAACTTTACATTTCTGTGTCTACAAAAGGGAGAATAGCATGCAAAAGAGACAAAATTTGCAAAGAGCAATATTTACAAAAAATATAAAAGAAAAATGTCAGGTAAAAATACTTAGTTTTGGGGCCCAGTGCAGTAGCCTAGTGGCTGAACTCCTCACTGTGCACGTGTCAGGATCTCACATGGATGCCAGTTTGTATATTGGAGACCCCAATTCCCATCCAGCTCCCCGCTGTTGGCCTGGGAAAGTAGTCGAGGATGGCCCAAAGCCTTGGGGACACCCACATGGGAGACCCAGAAAAATCTCCTGGCTCCTGGCTTTGGATCGGCTCAGCTCCCGCTGTTGTGGCCACCTAGGGCGTGAGTCAGCACACAGTCTTCCTTGCTGTCTCTCCTCCCTCTGCATATCTGACTTTGCAATAAGAAAAATAAAAACCAATCTTTAAAAATACCCTTAGTTTCTGCTTGTAGTTATAGAATAACTTTTACTTGACTCAGTTGTGTTTTCTCCCTTTCTATCAAGAAGCATGGTAGCATCTTGTTTATATTTGTAATTGTCAGGTTTCCATGATCTCACTTTCCTAATCTCCTTTGACAGTTTTTAGCAATTGTCTGAAAAAAGGTTCAATTTGTCAATTGTCCTGGTTAGAGAGACACTATCATTTTAAACAGAGTAACATTTTGGTCAAAACTTATTAAGGATTAAAACAAAGATTTAGACTAGCTTAACCACAAATAAGAAAGAATTTGTTCATCTAATCCAAAGATAATAGTATCTGAGTTCTCCTTAAAGTCTACTTAACTCTGGGAGAAAAAGAATATAGGATAATAAAAATCTACTTTACTGAATACATTCAATAGAAACTTATTATTTGGTAGGGTACAATCTGAAAATAGAAGTAACAAAAATTATTTCAATAAATTTGTGACTGAGAAAATTGTGGGAAAATAAGGCCACTGCTGAATTTCTTACATTGTTGATGCTTATTTGTATACAATATTGTATCCACTGTGAAGGGCTAATTTTAGTAATCTTGCTTCATTTTTGGCTATCCTTGCAGAAAGTCTAAGCTGTCTATTTTCTCTGAGTAGGTGAATCCCTCTGCTATTTCACTCCTAGCTAGCACCCTTTGTTCAGGCTACCCTCATGTCCTCTGCTCTTTTTACTTTTACTGATTCGGCCCTACAGTATTCTGTAACTGAAACCTGTCTCAAGAATCTGTAGTTACGTGTTATTCAACTTGAACTAGGGTAGTACATTGAAAAGGGTACTTATTTTCTGTGATAGGCTCAGACTGCTTGTGCTATGCTCACAAGTGCCATGACATGAGACCGTATATGGAGCTCCCAGCCCAGCAAGATCTGTGCTACCTGGAGTTGAACCAAAGCTCACCCTGTTATGGTTGGCCTGCTGCAATGCTGTTTTATAGCTGTTTGCAAACATTGCTTGACCCATGTAGCCACTGATTGGGATACAAGACTTTCCAACTACGCCTAGAAAACTCTTCTAGGCATTAAAGCAGGTCCAGAGACTCTTCAGCATTGCACTAGGGGCAGAATATATTAGCATTTGCTCAGTACTGAGTATTGCCTGACACTGAGTTCCCAAACAGTCCTGTGATTCCTTGCTGTCTTTCTAAATTGGTAGGAGGTATGGTAGAAGTGCCCCTCAGCTCCTCAGCCAAGCCTTAGGTGAGTCACAGCTGGATCTCACAGGCACAAGGCCCTGTAAAATATTTGGAGTGCCACACCATTCTCATGGAGGCGTATGGTTTTGTGTATCAAAATAAGTGTTTAATCAGGGCTTAGTTCTCCTATTAACACTGAGACAAGTCTAAGAATCCATCTGTAGTTACTGGCCCAAGAACTGATCTTGCTCACATCTTCCAACTTTGGGCTGTTTATTACCCCAGCACTGATTTCCAACACACGGTCTCTGATCCTTTTTGCTTGCCTGAGGTTGGAAAAAGTTGATAAACGTAGCACCCTGGCTTATCAGATTTATCCTATGCATAGTTCCTGGTCCTCACAGAGTCCTGAGGTGCCTGCCTATCCCACCTGAAAGCAGCAGTGGCATACACAAAATTATGCTGGGCAAATCTAGAGACCCAGTCTGTGTGACTTTAGGCTGAGGTTAAAGACCTTTGGCCTTTGTCTGGTTCTTGATCTGTTCATGGCTGTCTAGCTCTGTGCTCCAAGATGTTTTCCCAAACTTCTTCCTCTCCTGGCCTCTCTGAATTGCTGGAGTTTTGCTTTGCTCTGACAAATAGGATGTGCTTCACTGAAGTCATCAAGGCCTTATAGGTCAGAAACAAATGTCATAATAATATTTTGAAGATGTTCTATTTCTCCAAGTTCTAAAAATACAAGGGACTAGCTTTTTAGCTAGAGATAAAGGAAAAGTTTAATATTTTTACAAAACAATAGCAAAAATTAGTAAACATTTAAATATTTTCACAATTTTAATTTCCTTCTGTACATGAATCTATATGTATAGATTTTCTTAAAAATTTTTGCACATTTACCACTCATATTTTGTAAAGCCACTGATGATAATGGGAAAAGAAAGTGAACAATTTTACTTCAGAACTAGTGTGTTTAGTTGACAAAAATGAAGTTTCTGATTGATAATACATGGAAACATCAGAAACCTCAATCAGTGAAACCTTCTTTCTGTGTTTTTTACTTCCTAACATTGTTTATTTCACCATCCTTGTGTGAGCTTTTCCGCGCAAGAAGCCTGAAATCATGTTTAAGTGTTTTCCATAGAAACTTGTTGATTCTAACAAAAATTTAGTTGTATGAAACTTTGTTGTAAAAACACTTTAAATTTGTCAGTGGTAATTTAAAAGAAAATTTTGCTGTTTTCAAAATGATTTAGGAATATATTCTACTGCAATCACAGTCACCAGTTCTCTCAAAAAATAGGAAAGAAAGAAAAAATCTGAGTGAATAGAAACAGCTGTCTTATTGTACAGAACTGAGACAAAGCCTTTATAAAAAATCACTTGGCGTGTTGTACCCCTAGCGTTAGATACATAATGTTTGGATTTCTTTCTCTGCGCATCTTTTGTGCACTTGAAATAGTGCATTTGCATGTGAATTGAAAAAAGCAAAATTATATTCCAAGGTTCATGAAAAGAAATTACTGATTGGCTCTTTAATTGGGCAAACACCGTCTGAGCCTCGTTCTTCATTTATTTTCCGCTTTGACATTAATTTAAACCTTTGCTTCAATGGAAATAGTGTTTGTAGCATGAAATTCTGCGTTCATCCAACTGTTAACCATCATCAATAAGGGCAAATATGTTCCTAACACCTGACTGTGTGACTCTTTATGAAATTTCTGAAGTATGGCAAATGTTTCCTTTGGCACTGATACTCCTTTCTGGAAGATTCCTGGTTACCCTCAATAAATGGCTACCAGTAGTTCTTATTTTGATTTCTTTTCACTCATGCCTTTCTGTTTCAGTGATTCATGTTCTTCTGGCACTTTCAACTTTGATAATTAAGATAGTTGTCTTATGTATTCTTCCCTAGGGAATAATTTCAAATATCTATATCTGCAACACATGTCAAGTAAAATATGTCAGATGCTGTGAACAAAATGAAAGCCCGAGCCTCATCTAAATGTTATTATATTAGATGATTGCCACATGAAAATATTCACCCTTTATTGATAGATCTTTCAGTAGGTCATGAGAAGACATGTTGATATTTTAAATATAATATTTTCTGGGTTTTCAGTGACAGCAACCAAAATTTTTGACTCATGAATCACAATGTATGAGTTACACAAAGGTCATTTGTGGGTTACATGTTACTTGACAGGTCACCAGTCTGCAAAGTTTAGAGGGCATACTTTCTGTTCTAAGTGATAAAGGCTTAGTAACATAGATAAATCTGTCATTATTGTTTTTGACTCGTATGTTCATTGCTTGATTTATCCATTTTATGGTCATGTAACAATCAAAATACAATGTAGTTGACTTTGGTTGCTATCCTAGGTACTGAAAATGTAGTCTCATTTTTTCCTTTTCCAGAAGGATCTAAGACATTACCGTGAGAGATGGGATGTAATTAATCATAATGCAGCATGATGAATGCTGTAAGATAACAGGGTACAGTGTGTAATGGTGACATGGAAAAAGGACACCTAACCTTCCCAATTTATAAAACCTCTATTTCTTAAATGTGTTAAGTGACTATACCTCTCTTCAGCAAGTATCATTGGAATAGTTGGCAGGATGTTCAGAACACCTGACATGCTTGTGAGGAAGAGATTTGTTGGTGTATGAGCCTTTCAATTCTTCCTATATAGAGATCTTTGTCATTTGACAATTGAAAAAGATGATGCTTTCATTTTACCCTTTGACATCTATTGAGTGTTATTTCAAAACTGAAATGCTCAGAAGAGTCAGTAGACTGTTCCCTTTTATATTGCTTTGACTAGGTGTCAGCAATTCCAATCATATCAGATCATTTATTACTCTGAAAAATCCCTTGACAAACTTGGAGATTAATTTGTTTTTGGTCAGCTACACAGGAGATACTTCTACTTCTCTCTATAATAGAAAGGTACTCACAGTTCAAACATTGCTTGATATTATGACTTTCTATAAAATGTAACCATCCAGGATGAGGGAATCAAGGTGAAATCTTGAGTTGGTTTCAAATCAAAGCCAAATCTCCATATACTGTCAAAATCCTTGACTTCCTTTAATGCAAGGACAGTTCATATAGTGAAAAGATAGGAATGCCCAGCAAACAAGTAGCTTTTGGATAGCAGATAAAACTGCAAAATGAAAGCACTCAAGTAATGGATGGAAAACTGTGATCTGACTGTGTTTTGTTCATAGGAGGTGGAAGTTAATATCTTTCCTATAGACTTAGGGGAGAGCAAGCACATTTCTTGAAGTTGTCCATTTGACAATCAGTTCACAAAACTTTAAGGAAATTTGTTTCAAGCGCTGAGTTATTTCCAAAGGAAAACTCCAGAAGATTTCTAACATTGTTGTTTGGGGGACAGGAATGCAACAAATAGTTTCCTTACAAGACTATATGAAATAGAGAAATGCAGTTGTTATGGCTTCCCGTGGCTTTATGTGAATAAAAGCTCTTGCCAAGGCCCGGTGCAGTAGCCTAGTGGCTAAAGTCCTTGCCTTGAACGCTCCAGAATCCCATATGGGTGCCAGTTCTAATCCTGGTGGCCCCACTTCCCATCCAGCTCTCTGCTTGCGCCTGGGAAAGCAGTCGAGGATGGCTGAAAGCCTTGCAACCCTACTCCTGCATGGAAGACCTGGAAGAAGCTCCTGGCTCCTGGCTTTGGATTGGCTCAGCTCCAGCTGTTGTGGCTGCTTTGGGAGTGGATCAGTGGATGGAAGATCTTCCTTTTTGTATATCTGACTTTGCAACAAAAATACTAAAAAAAAACCTTTTGTTGTCCTCATTGTTCTCTGCAAAGTATTCTACATTGAATTAATTTCTGAGCCTCAGAACAATGTAAATGGAATTTTTTTTAAAATATAAATTTAAGGTGTTTTATTTTCCTACTTAAACCTAGAAAATAAATAATTTCACAATTACAGGTGAACCTATGGCCTTTCCTCATGGAAGAGCTTTAGTAATAGGCTGAATGCGTATGAGGACACCCATGATTTGAGTGTAGGATACTTGGATTAAAATGTGGCCCTTAGCACTTGTTAACTGTATGACCATTGAGTATTTGTTGAGCTTCCATATACTTCTGTTTACTTCTTTTAAAAATAGTATTACTTTTCTGGGCATGCCCAGATGCACATGGAAGGCATGAAAGCCAGCTCATTTAGTCCTACAGAGGATGTCAAGTGCCATGTCAGAAGATGAAAAGGAGAACAGGTTGGACAACTGTCCTGGCCAACGTTCGGCAGCAATGTCTGGTCAAGTGGATGCAGTAAAGCGGACTTTATCAGCCAACAAACCTTGAGAAGATTTTCTCAGCCTTGGAATAATGAAATCAAAAATGTCTCAGAACTATCAAAACCACTCAAGCAGTACCCTAGGAACTTTCTTCTCTACATCAGGGTTTCTCCGATGGCATCAAATGCTGATGTAGTTTGGCAGCTATAAATGGCTTCCTCCTTTCCCTCCCCCTCTCACCAGATACAGGAGAAAAAGGAAAAATAATGGAAGCATTTGTTCCACCCACCTTCTCCTAGGCCTTGTCCCTTCCCACCCTGATCAGTGGTCCTCATGGACATATGCTCACTATGTAAAAAAAAAAAAAAAAACATGAAAAATAACTAATTTTTTTTTTAAAAAATGAGGTTATTTAATCCAGCCTTACTGTACTTTTTTTGAGGATTGAAATGCTTATGTACTCATGCTCCTCTGAACATAATAAACGTTTCTTCCTTCACATATTTCCCCTTACTCATAACAGTTTGGAGTTTCAAGCATTCTAGGCATAAGGAGGTCAGAGAGGAAAATAGTGACAAGAAAAGACAGCCAACATCTAATCCTCACTAAGGCAATATTGGTGGTTATTCACTCTGCCTTTTCTATGAGATAACTCCTGCTCTGTGACCTTTGATATTCCTGAAATGCTCTGAGTTGAAGACTCTTATGTTCTAATTTAAGATGTTAATGTGCATGCAGAATTTTAGTGGGTTCCAGATCAGAGCAGAAATCTCTTCTTTCTCATTTTTCTTGTGTACTTGAATCAGAAGATACGCCTGCAGATGTGAAGCATATTCTACCCAAAGTCCACAATGTACTGACCTACGAATCCTCATGCAGAGAAAACTTCTACTGATTTCAAAGGAAATTTTGCGTAGAAAGAATACGTCTTGACCTGTTGTGTATAGATAATTTTGAGGAGGCAGTGAGCATACTTTTCTTTTTCCTGTCCCCGGTGAGTATCTTAAGAAAGCACAGGAACAGCCATCAGAATTCATTGAAGGACAAAATATTCATTTGGTTTATTTCAACAACCTAAACTTTCAAAAACATAAAAAGTCTTCTCTATAAGAGGAAATGGGGTGTTATATGTTAAAGTTTATTATTTTAACAATTTCATGGATAAGGCATTAATGCAGTTAAAATGAATGGACTATTAGTGATAATGTTTGGATTTGGACATCATCACTGCAGTGGAAATGGAATTAACATAATGTTCTGTTTTGGAGGAAGGCAGAAATAAACCAAGCACAATTCTGGCTTTCTGAGAAATACCGTGAAAATATGCTTCATAAAATCAAGTTATTAATGAGTCAACTAAGTACAGAACATCTCTAACCTATATGGGAGATATGGCCCCAGCTCTCAAGTATTTACAAAATGCTGCTTTACAATACTATTATGTATCAAATATTAAGTGGGATAGTCTAAATAATATGTCATCTTGAGCACATTACATTTCTGAAATTATTTCTAGATCTTTTGTCTCAAGTCAGTTAGTTTGTACCACATTTTCATGTAGTACTCTTTCATGCTGGAGTTTAAATTATTGATAGCTAGTTCTCAGAGAACAGGGAAGGTAGGATAAATAGATCACTGAACTTCAGAAAGATAGAGGAGCTTAAGAAATGTGAGTTGGGAGAGGGAATAGTACAAGAAAGACCAATAGTAGGATGATAAAAACAATTGCATCTTAACTTTGTTTCAGGCTTCTTTTTAGAAACCCAGCTGAGTTTATGATCAAAAGAAACATTGCATAGTAGCTTAGTGCTTCTAACTCAATGATTTTGAATGATTTAGCAATGATTTTAAAACTATAAAATTTTAAAAATCATTTGAGCTCATTTAGAGGCAACAGCTTTGTTCATTGGTGTATTCTTAGCACATATTGTTGATACATATGAGCCTGTGATATATTTGATTAAAATATTCCCCCAGGGGTTATTCCTCTCTCTGTTTTACATTTCTTATCTCTTGTATGAGTGGTTCTTCCTCTGTTTGAGCTTCAAAGTATTGTGCCCAAGATTCCATCTTCGAATTCTTATTTCCTCCTATATACCTCCATGGTATGTAGTACTACTGCAAAGATCGATTTTTCCTTGATAATCAAACAGGATAGGCTACTAACTTACATTGTAGACATACTTAGAAATCAAACAGACCTGAATTCAAATTCACAGTTCTACTATTTGTCAGCTGTAGGGTAGAAGACCTAATTTCCTGGAATTGGCAAAGGTAGATTTTCCTATCCAATAGTTCACTCCCAAAATGCACGCAATTAGCAGCCAGGGCTGAATCAGGCTGATTCCAGGAGACTTAAGTTTCATCATCTGCTGCCTCCCAATGTGTGCATCAGCAGTAAGCTGACACAGAAGCAGAGTAACTGGAACTTGAACTGTGCTTTCCAATATTGGTGGACTTCTTGAACAGCGATTTAGTCAATGTTCCAAAAGAATCTCCCTCCCTTCCCCACTCCCACACTACCTCATCCTTTTTATGGTTTTATTTTTCCTGAGTTTCTTTTATTTTGTTCAGAATTTTGTATCAGCTTGCCCATTTCTCCAAAAAGGACACATTGTGTTTTAATAGGGATATTGACTATATAGATTTTCAGGAGTATTGCTACTCTAACAATATTAATGGACTCTTTCAAATCATGGTCATAAATACCATGAATGCCTTCAAATTTCTTTAGGACTTCTTTGTCTCAGCCATGTTTTCCTAAGTCTTATACTTGTTACATCATAAGTACATATATGCCTATGTATACATCCATGTCTATTCTCTTGAGAAACAGTGTTTTTCCATTCTCCTTAGCACATGTTGAATTCTCTACTTAGTGGGCAGTTAAGCTTGTAAATACCATTGTAAAAATTGAAAGAAATATAGGAAGGGGAGGGATAATAGAAGCGACGGAAGGTAGTATAGGAAATATCACTATGCTATTAAAACTATATTGTGAAATAAGTTAATTTCCTTTATATAAATAAAATATTTTAGTGATTTGTATATTGAAATTGTATGCTAAGATTTTGTTGAACTCATTTTTGTGTGTTTGAAGTTTTTTTAAATGGATTTTTATGTATAAGATCATATACTGTCTGTAAAGAGAGATTTTTACTTCCTTTTCAGTGTAAATATAGTTTCTTTTTATCCAGTTGCTCTCACTCAAGTCTCCATACAATAATGAAAATAAAACGTAGATGCCCTTTCCTTGAGCCATAACTCAGAAAAAGCTTTCAGTCTTATACCATGAAATGACTTATCTATGGATTTTCATGGATACCATTTATAAGATTGATAAATTTTCCTTCTATTCATGGCTGCTAAAATTTGTACCTTCATGCATGCTTTTTTATGTCTGTTGACATGATAATGTGGATTTTAACCTTTGTAGTATGTCATTCACTATATATATGCCATTTCATATGTGTCATATAATATATACATCATATATGCATGTATATATGTGTGGATGTATATATCTGTGTGTGTGAGAGAGCTGATAGCTTAATCCTGGGTTAAATCTCAATTATTTTTTATGCATTATCCTTTTAATATATTTCTAGATTTGTTTTGCTGGTATTGTGCTTAACATTTTGTATCAATATTTATAAACGTTATTGGTCTTTAGGTTATTTTTATATTCTAGAATCATTATTCAGTTTTGGTATTAGGGATAACATTGTCTTTATAGAATTAGTTAGGGAGGCCTTCTTTTTCCCTCCTTTATTTTCTTCTTCCTTTCCTTCTTTTTCTTCTTCCTCTTCCTCTTCTTACTCTATATTAGAAGGATTGATGATGATAATTATTTGGCCCTTGGGTGAAATTCACCTTTAAAACTGTCTGATCTTAAACATCTATTTATAGGAGTTTTGGGGTTATTGATTCAATTCCTTTACATTTTGAAGACCTGTTCAGATTTTTCATTTTTATATTTAGTTTCAGTATTGGGCATCTTTCTAGAAATGTGTGTGTGTCCTGGATTATCTAATTTCTTGTGCAGTATTTAATCATTGTTTTCCTTATAATTCTTTTATTTTTGTAAGATACATCGTCTCCCTTCTTTCATGGCTTTCATGGCCATTCTAGTCAGACTTATGAATTTTATTGACATTTACACATATTCATCCTTTGTTTTCATTCATTTTTACCTATTATTTCTCTATTTTCTGTTTTTGTTCTCTTTTTAAATTTTCTTCTGTTTAATTTGGATTTACTACTATTTTTGTGCTTTCGTATAATAAAGCAATAGTATATTGATTTGCCATTTGTAATGAAGGTATTAAAGCTGCAACGTTTCTGTGAATCACTATTTTGCCTGCATGGCATATGCTTTTTTTTTTTTTAATTTCTTTTTTTTTAAATTTTATTATTTTTCCTCCATTAATTACAATGTATTACGTGACACAATTCATAGGTACTGGGATTCTCCCCCCTTCACCCCAAACCCTCCCCCCCCAGTGGATTCTTCCATCCTGTTGCATAGCCACAGCTCAAGTTGTTCTGGGATTCCCTCATTGCAAGCATACACCATACATAGAGTCCAGCGTCCCATTTACCAAATTCAACGACCTCTTAGGGAGGCCCTCTCAGGTCCGAGGGCAGAGCCAGCAGAGCATCACCTCGATCAATTAGAAGCTCCAACATATCATCAGCAACAATCCAGGTACGATGAGACTGGTGCAGAGTCCACTGATTGACATAGTCCATCTTAGAGTTTCCCCTTGTCCAGTTTTCCGCTGCAAACATATAGCTGAGGTGGTTGATTGATCTACTCCATCTTCCATCTTTTCTTGGTTAATGTTTTGATTCCTCCATTTTGTTCAGGGGAATCCCCAAAGAAACTCTGAGGTGTTCCCAGTCCAGGCTCCTACATGCACTACTAGTAAGCACAGTGCCCGCCACAGTCCATCACTCCGATCGGCTGGTGGTTGCAACTGCTGGGTTGGTTCTATTCTCAGCCCCGACCTCCACTAGAACCAATGAGTACTGCAGCCCATCCTGGTTCTGGCCATCACACACTCATGCTTCACTTAAACCAGTGGGAGGTGTGCTGGTTAGGTGCTGCATTCCTGACCGGCACAGGCAGCCTTGCCTTGGCATTTTGTATTGTATACCTTATTTTTTTTTTTTAATCACAACCGAACCTGGCTAGACCCCCGCACAGCTCCAGCGCACAGACTTGCCAGTGGATAACACAAGCTAACTCAGCCCGGTTCGCCCCCACCCTGAGTCAATATATGCAAGTGGGTTACTTTCCAACGCCTCTTCTGGGTTGTTAACCTCCTTGCTTCCTGCGTTTATTTGTAGGGTCAGTGTCCTGTCAGAGAAACTTTTCAGGTTCCTCCACCAGACCCGTTCCTGGTGTCAGGCTTCACGCATATCAGCAGTTCCTTGGGCCAGCTCCGCTCTTCAACCCATTCTGTGTCTTACTATATGTTTATCTCTTAGCATTTTCTAATTCCCTCTGTCATTTCATCATTAACCTACTCATTGAGAGTTTCAAAATTCTCCTACATTTGTTTATTTTCTAAATTGTCTTCAATTATTACTTTCTTACTAAATTTCTTTGCATTATAAGAACATATGTTGAATGTTTTTGATTCTTTCAAATGTATTGATACTTAAGAATGTATATTAAGGTAATAGTAGTTACAGTGTTTTATAGATATCTATTAGGTGTAATTGATTTATGGTGTTGTTTGATAGATTTACCAATTGATTTATTCATTATTGAATAAGACTTTTGATAATTCCAGCTATTACTGTGGTATTGTCTTTTCTATCCTTGTTATATATATATATTGAAAGACTATATGCTGGTTCATTCCCAAAATGGGCTTTTTGGCTGTGGTTGGGCTAGGCCACAGCCAGGTACCTGGAACTCTATTCAGGTCTTCTACACATGGGGCACCTGAGCCATTTTTCACTACTTTTCCAGGTGCATTAGCAGGGAGCTGGATTGTAAGTGGAGCAACTAGTACTGCAACTTTTACTCATATAGGATGTTGTTATCACAGGGAGCAGCTTAAACCACTGCACCACAAATTCTACGAGATTTTTCTTCATGTATTTTTTTGATTTTGTGGTTAAGTGAATGTATGTGTGTATTTCTTATGTATTCTTTATGAATTGAGTTCCATTGTGATTATGAACTATCCCTCTTCATCTCTAAAAAGTTTTTTGTTTTGAAGACTATGTTTTCTGCAGTTGGTAAAATCCAATTTATTTTATGATTTTCCAAATTTCCTTTTACAGGTCTAGAGGCTATGGAAAAGTTTTAGTTATAAAATTCAATATTTGGAATTCATTTTTGTTGATGTTCAAACCCATCAGAATTTCAATCACTAATCATTTAGTTGACCTATAAACCATCCTTGTTTTCTTTGAAAGATAGCTGTGGTAACAGAGTGTACTTAGTATTAAAATCATGATCTTGAGTTATATTCATTGTTAACTGTCAGTTTATAATAACTCTTAAACACAAGTTTAGTGGAAGCAAGTGCATACCTTGGTTCCAAACTGTACATCTGGTGATGTCATATTCATATCTGGAAGTTTATTTAGGTTCAACTAATTACACCACAAAAAAGACAGTTGCTTATAAATTGAAGATTTACTCTTTTTTTATTAATTTTTTTTGCATTATGTGACAGTTCCATAGGCTCTGGGAATCGCCCCACCCCTCCCCACGCCCTTCCCCCTGGTGGATTCCTCCACCTTGTTGCAGTATTACAGTTCAAATTCAATCAAGATTCTTTCCTTGCAAACATATACCAAGCATAAAGTCCAGCTACTTATTGTCCAGATGGGTTGAACAGTTTCTTGGGGAGACTATTTCTGGTCTGAAGTTAGAGCTGGTAGAATATCATCACAGTCAATTAAGAGTCCCAATATAGCATCAACAGCAATTTGCAACATTATGGAATTGACATGGTTTTGAGTAACCAGTATGTTAGAAAAAAATGCAAGTTCTTAACCACATCCTATGATTAGCTCATTGACATTTCAATTTTAGTTTATATACAGGACCGGCTGCTATATACCTTAAAATGGCTATAGGGTACTATTCAGCTGTCTTGTGTCTATTTCATTTCATTTTCGTATTTAGTCATTTGTTGTGTTGAAGTATAATTTTGCTGATCTTGGCAGATTTTAGGATAATCCAGACTGGCTTGTAACTCTAATAAGACATTTGTCGACAATTAAGGTGCAGAACATTTTTTGGGGGGGGGGGGTGTGCAGGAAAATCCCCAACACCATGGTGAGGAGTGACTAATCTTTGTGTCCCACCCAGCAAGGCATGAGCCAATCCACGCCAGCTCTTTCCTGTCAGATTCCAAGCTCTACTTTTTGTTGTTTGTCTATTTATTTTAGGGTTTTTTTTAGTTTGTATGATTGTTTGTTTGCTATGAGGGGTTTTCGAAGCGATCCCAATGGTCATTGCGAGGGAGGGCGGGGGTCCAGAGGTGGAGCCAGGCTCGGACCAGAGAAAGCTCTCCTCCCTGGTCCCGAAGGACATTTATTGTTCTTCTGTTTCTGCGGACCGCTCAGGGCTTCTGGTTGTCTTTCCGATGACGTTGGTTTCTGCACGGTAGTGTTTGGACTTCTTCCATCCCCTGTGGAAGCTCCGGTTGGGGGTGGGTGACCTCAGAGTTCTTGGTCTCCGAGGGCATCCAGTTCCCTGTGGCCTCCTTGGCAGTTGGGATATAGTCCTTGTTACTCGTATTAATAGTTTGTGGTGAAGGTCTGGGAGTCTTCATGGTTGGGATCCAAGCTTCCTCCTTACCACCTGCTCCACTCTGGAGTGCCCCCCTGCTCCACGCACATGACCTCCTGTTAAGAGGTTGTCAGGATCACACCTGATTCCCCCCTCATAAGCTAACTTATGATCACACAATCAATCATATCTGACTTGTTTGAACCTACCGAATTATTTTACTAGCTTTGCTTTATACCATTTAGGACTACCTTTCTAGGTTTTAAGAAAACTTTGGAAGACAGTGATCTTTGTAAAAATACCTGTACTTCAACTTTTCTTGTTCCGAATAATTTTTGTAATTACAAAATCCCCCAAATCACAGGCAGACTCTTATCCTCCTTTTCAAGGTCAGAAAAATTTCTTCACTTCACTCGGACCTATCATATTTTTTTATTTCTATGCATATCTGAAAATGTCTTTGTTGAAGAGAATTTAGCATGACAAAACTTGGAAGCAGAAGTTAATGCCCAGAGCTCCTTTGGAAAAGGGCATTAGCTAAGCTAGTCATAGCTGATTATTTTCTCCCACAATTTGCTTATTTTTTGCAGGTGAAATTGCACAGCAGCCATCTTGTGGAATATGTAAGGCAAAGCGTGAATCCTGAAACTTGGGTGTGAATTATAATCAGGTACAAAATCAGCTTGTGTTCATGTGCGATTTTCCCATTTAATTTTGCTATAAGCGTTTATATTTTAAAGTTACTCTTGAGTCATGACCTTTATTGACAAATTTTATTCCAACATAAATTGGTTATGGCTAAGTTACAAAGTGCCTCTACAACATTTGGGATGAAAATGCTGCCTGCATGTGCCTTTACGAAAGCCAGGCTAGCAGATGTGGCAGGATTGCAGTTCACAGAAAGATTTGGGGAACATCTGAACCTGAAAGAATTATTGAAAATTCTTTTATATTATTCATTCAGAGAATTCACTTTGATTTAAAAAAAATATTTATTTTCATTTTATTTGTAAAGCAAAGGGACAGAGAGAAAAAGATGGAAAAATACTTCATATGCTGGTTCACAGTCCCTCCTGCCCAAATGCTCTCAACAACCCGGGTTGGGCCAAGCCTCACATAGAAGTCAGGAATTCCATCCTAGTCTCACATGCGGGTGGCAGAAAGGCCCAAGCACAAGAGCCATTACTGGCTACCTCCCAAGTTGCATATTATTAGCAAGAAGCTGGGTTAGAATCAGGGAAGCTGGGCCTGGCTTGAAACAGGTAGTCTGATATGGAATGCAGGCATTTCATGTGGCGACTTAACTGTAGTGCCAAATATCTGCCCTGGGGAATTCATTTTGATTTGGAACTTCTATCAGAAAACCAGATAACATTTCCAAAATGATAGTGAAATACAAATGTGCAAGTCCATTTAGATCTCGGATTTTTCTTTGCATTTATTGTGTGGCTTTGGTCAATTTTTTAAAGTTCTTTAAACTTTAGTTCCCTAAACTGTATAATTAACATATTAATGTATGTTTTACAGTATTGTCAGATTTAACTTGAGGATAACTGTATGTATATTTTTATTCATGTAGCATCTATGCATTCCTTTCCCTTTTATTGCTAGTTGAGCCTTTGGAGCATAACTTTTTGTTTTTTTCTGGTCACGTTTTTGAATAAATCAAACATGTAAATTTTTGTAAGGAATCAAAATAATCTGATCACTGCAAAAGTATTTGTGACTTAACTAAAACCATTCCTACAATTTCATATTTTGTATAAGGTCAAATTTCCTCAGAGATTCATATCATCCATTCTGTACTCAGTGGCTCATCAGATACTCAAATATTTTACATGCACCATCTCCTTCAGTCTTTACACTCCACATAGTAGATGCTGTTATGATCCTCATGTTAGTAATAAGAAAACAGAATACTTTGCCCAAGTCAAGCAAACTGTGTGGTGAAATTGATATTTGAAATGGATGGTTTGTCCTAAATGTCGCTATTTGCTTTGTGGACCATGAATCAGAAGTATTGACATTATTTGGAGTTGATTAGAAATGCAGAAGTTGTGACCCAGTGCTAGACTTACTGAATCAGACCATACATTTTAACAAATCCTAATTTTAAAGAGTGCTGTTTTAAATCACTAATGGGTAGTAATAGAAGTTTAGTTATCTTACACATGGATTGCTCATATAGCCATTCAAATGAAAAGAGATATAAAAGCACTAGCAAAAATGCTTATCTTAAGAAAATAACAACATTTTCATATGACTAAAAGCAAAATAATTGTGTAATAGCTTAGTACATAACTGTAGCTCCTATTGAGATTGAAGATTATTTGCCAGAATAAATCAGGACAAAATTTATAGACTATCTGCTGTGTTTTCAATGAAATTTTTAAAAACATGAATTCTGTCTTTTCTACAAAAAAATGGAAAGTGAATTAGAAACTACCTCTCTTCTACTGCAATGAAATATGAGAGGTTGCTATTTTGTAAAGAAAGGGTTTTATTTAGCTTACACTGTTGAAGATTCAAGGGTTAGTGCTGGTGTTGGCTCAACTTTGGTGAAGTTGTCATGGTGGATGACAACACGATGACAGTAGCATGTGTAAGAGCAAAAGAACACATGACAAGATAGGAAGCTAGAGCAAGGGGAGAGGCCATTGTTGCTCTTTGTATGGCAATTCTCTTATGAGAACTGACCATGGTCTGATGAGAATTATTCTGTTTCTCCAGGGAGTCCCATAACAGTTTCCCACTAGGCATCAACTTTGTGTTTTAACATTTTAAAACGTCCTGCATCCTTTTAATACCACCACACTGGATGCCAAGCTTCCAACACATGACCTTTTGTGTAATATATCACAAAGAAATTGTAGTAGGTTCATTTGCCTATTGGGAAACCTAATGAGGAAATTAACTCTGGCTCTCTGTAGTGTAGAAGCTAAATGAGGACATTTACTTTCACTCTCTGATTCTGGATGTGCTTAAACGCCCTCCAGAGACGGTAATGGCTGTGTAAGCGGAAGTTACTGGTAGCACTTAGCTGAAGACAGAGACACGCTAATGTGCAGAAAGGCAGGTACTGATGATGGGGAGAACATTTCCTTTTCAAGAAGGATGGTGTTCCACCAGGATAGAGTAGAAAGGGACTTGAATTAGAAATATGAAAGAAGAGACTGCAATATTCTTGAATGGCTATTGAAGAAAGAAATAGCAAAGGGAATTGATGACGATACAAAGTTCACATGGGATAGCTGAATTCGGCAGGCCTCTCCCTTGAGAAGCACGAGGAATAATGAAGTCTAATACATTTACCATTCTTATAGCTTCCACGCCGTGCTCTTATTTTGAGAGACATATGTGACATTCAAATAAAGAATTTTATGTAGATAAAGGTATTTAGATGCATGGAGAATCATTGGCAATTTTAGGGTGAAAATCTAGTTTATTGAAAGTGATCCTCTCATAAGTGGTAGCACTCTATGAGGACATAGCTGTATGACTGGATTTCCTCAAGGGCTTGCCAAATGCAGATTAATTAGAAATTAAAAATAATTGAAGCAAAAAATAACATTTATTATTTTTTTAGATTTATTCATTTTATTACAGCCAGATATACAGAGAGGAGGAGAGACAGAGAGGAAGATCTTCCATCCGATGATTCACTCCCCAAGTGAGCCGCAACGGGCCGGTGCGCCCCAATCCGATGCCGGGACCAGGAACCTCTTCCAGGTCTGCCACACGGGTGCAGGGTCCCAAAGCATTGGGCCATCCTTGACTGCTTTCCCAGGCTACAAGCAGGGAGCTGGATGGGAAGTGGAGCTTCTGGGATTAGAACCGGCGCCCATATGGGATCCCGGTGCATTCAAGGTGAGGACTTTAGCCGCTAGGCCACGCTGCCGGGCCCAACATTGATTATTATTTAAAAATCAGTCTCTCTTTGTGTGCACAGACTTCTCATTCTGTACAAAAGAGAATGCTTTCTTTCACTTTTTTTGCAGAATGTATTTATTCAGCTATAAAATACGGATAGATAGGAAATCCCCATCTTTCCATTTTCATGTACATTTGCACAGTTACTTGGTCATATGTAAATAATTTACTTTGAAAATGAAGTTTTAAATTGCTATTGTTTTATATATGATTGAAAGAAGATTAACTCCTTTCTTAAAAACAACTATCTAAAAATATGAAGCTAGAAATTAAGTCAAAATGTTAAAAATTAATTAAAAATAAATAAAAACGAATGTATGAAGTTCAGCAGTTGAATGAGCAAGTAATATACTACAAATGTGTTGCTTATGTTGAGGCTCTCTGTAGGAGCATTCAACTTTAAACAACTATGTCGGTGTCTGTGGATGGAACCCCTGCACCCACTTGTAGCACAAGGCTTGTATTCCAGCCCACTCGTATTCATCTGACTTCAACACCAAGTAGCACAACACATGCTCATCGTCTTTTCAGAAGAAAAGGAGTGAAGCAGGAGCAAGTTACTGCTCTGGAGTCCAAGGCTTCACAGTGAGACCTTGCTAGCTAGAATCCTAGACAATGAATACAGAGCAGACAAGAGGCTGTTTGGATCTCAGATGTAGACTGCCGAGGAGGAAATGGATTAATCTCTTTTAATTTCCCCAAAACCATCCTGGGAAACACACATATGTGTCTCTCTCTCTCTCTCTCTCTCTCTCTCTCTCTCTCTCTCACACACACACACACACACACACACACACACAGACAGATGACAAACTAGGTCTTTTAGGAGTATCAGCCCATCAATCAAGAAAGGAAATCAGTTTGGATTTTGGCGCCACCTTGTGCTGAATTATTAGCAGTGGCCAAAGAGGAGAAAACATCAAAGAGCTTGCCTAGAAGTTCTGAACAGCAAAATATATACTTAATTCTTCAATGTACAGAAGCTGTTTACACCAATCATCCAGATTTTTTGGCAAGTGGATTCCAAGGACTCATCAAGATAGAAACTCTAGGTGAGAGCAGCGAATGTTCAGAGTGGCTAGTGAGGTTCCTGGGGAGCAGGTCAGCAGGGAAGCCGCTTCGGGCTGGTGAGCATTTCCATAGCAGACAGGAGGTGTGCATGGGAATTTAATTGTGCTGGGGCAGGCTTCTGGGGAATGCTCTTGGAGGGGAAAACATCTGTTATTCCTCATTATATTGCCAAGACTTATGTAAATCATTTTCTGAAATTCACTCGATTCATGTCATCCTAAAACCAAAGCTTTCATAACTCATGATGGAACCAATGGCATCTATGAGGCGAAACACCATGCCACCGTATAGTTAGCATTCCTTTTTTGATGATCTGTTTGACAGTATTGCTCATGTTAAGGCCAAAGTAGCTGCTTGTAAACCAGAATTTGTCGCAATGTCAAGTGCAGACTTGCTCAGTGTTTCGGAGACAGTCATCAAGGATCCTTCATGAGTATAATGATTTTTCAATATGGTATTATTTATAGATGAATTTTCATCTTTCTGTGTGTTTCATTTGTTATTTGATTTTTTTTAGATTTATTTATTTTTTTTAAAGATTTATTTTATTTTTATTACAAAGTCAGATATACTGAGAGGAGGAGAGAGAGAGAGGAAGTGGAGCTGCCGGGATTAGAACCAGCAGCCATATGGGATCAAGGCGAGGACCTTAGCCACTAGGCCACGCTGCCAAGCCCTGTTATTTGATTTTAAGAAATAAAAATAATATAACTATTATAAAAACAAAACAAAACAAAAAATATGCAGATAGGTGCCCATGTTCTGAGTATATGCAGCATAACCACTGAAGTCAATATATGGAATATGATCAGAACTACAGAAGCCTCTCTCTCTGATTCCTCCCCATAATCACTGTATTTATAAAAGATTACCATTATCCTATGAGCCCACATCAATGTTACCAACTTTAAAACTTTAATGTTAATGGAACCATTTAATCTATGCTGTTTTGGTTTCTGTCTTCTTTTATTTAAATTTATAGCTATGAATTGATTTTTTAAGATTGAACCATTTTTCATTCTTTTTCACTGCTCTACCATAGCATTTAATGTATGGATGTACCATTCATACATGGGAGAGCTCTTCAAAAAGTTTATGGAAAATGTGTTTCTTAAAAATTATATTGGTTTCAAAACATTTTAACCAAAGCTAAGCATATCTTTTTTTTTTAAGATTTATTCATTTTATTACAGCCAGAGGAGACAGAGGAGGAGAGACAGAGAGGAAGATCTTCCATCCGATGATTCACTCCCCACGTGAGCCGCAATGGGCTGGTGCACGCCAATCCAAAGCCGGGAACCAGGAACCTCTTCCGGGTCTCCCACGCGGGTGCAGGGTCCCAAAGCTTTGGGCCGTCCTCAACTGCTTTCCCAGGCCACAAGCAGGGAGCTGGATGGGAAGTGGAGCTGCCGGGATTAGAACTGGCGTCCATATGGGATCTCGAGGCTTTCAAGGCGAGGACTTCAGCTGCCAGGCCACGCCGCCGGGCCCTAAGCATATCTTTTTAAAAAATGTTTATCTGTTTGAGAGAGAGAGCTCAAGAAGCAGCTCAAACTCCTGATTCGCTCCCCAGTATGCACACCAGCAGGAACTGGGGAAGCTGTGAATTGGGAACGCAATCTAAATCTTTCATTTCAGCTGTAGGAACTCAGTCACTTGAGTCTTCACTGCTTTCTCCCAGAGAACACAGTAGCAGGAAGCTAGGGTAAGGATCCAAAGTCAGAGTTTGAACTTAGGTACTCCAGTGTGAGACACAGGCACTCTAACTGGGTTCTAGATGCTAGATAAATAGTTGCTGTATATTTACCTTGGAATACTTTTTTCCGTGATCTTTTTAAAATGCCCTCATATAAATTAGGATCTCCTAGTTATCTGTGTGCTGAACAGAGACTGGCTACTGCCGACTCCTTACTGTGATCTGTTGCATATGTTATTATTCCAGGGCACAGACCAGATGGTGGGCAGGTAGCAGTTATATACAGGAAGCTCTTCTCATGGGAGTGGCAAAAGTCCATGAGGGATAGCAGAAGCAACTAATATCTGGAAGGCTTAGGATACAAAATATGACAACATTATTTCTGATTAATTCAGTTGATCGAAGCAAGCACCATGAACACATCAAAAACCAACCAACAGAGAAATATACTCCACAATTTTAATTGTGGAACTGAAGCCATCATTGCAATATGTTGCAAAAAAATCATTGTTTTTTGTGGTCATTCTGCAGAGGATACAGTGATAATACTTTGTGGATTTTGAGTGCCTTTTAGAAAATATGTTTATTATTTGAGAATGGGATAGAGAGACAGAGATAGAGATAGATGTGTGGGGAGAGAGAAGGGAAAGAGAGAGAGACAGAGAGAGAGACAGAGAGAGCGCGAGAGAGGAGTGAGAGACAGAGAGAGACTCATTTTCTGGTTCACTCCCCAAATACCAACAATGACCAAGATGCAAGTACAATATCAGGGCTGATAACTCACTATGAATCTCCTGTGTGGGTAGCAGGAACCCAGCTACTTGGCCCATCATTGCTTCCTCCTTAGGTTGATTTAACTGGAGTATGGTATCTGGAGCTGGAGCCAGGAATGTACCCAAGGTAACCCCTGTCTTAACTTCTAGGCCTGAGACCTGGCTTCTCTTTTTAACTTGCCACATTTTTTGTCTTCTTTAAAACTGTATAGATTTTCCTCATTGATATGTGGTCTTTTGATTTTTAAATTATATTCTGAATAAGAACCCTTCATCAGGGGTGTGTGTGTATATATATATGTATGTATGTATGTATGTGTGTTTATATATATGTATATATGTATATATCCCCTATATCTCATCTCACATGGCTGCTTATTTTTGTTAGACTCTGTGTCTTATTGGGATAAAAAAAACTCATCTTAAATTTTGATAAATATAGTTTAGCAGCTTTTCATTTTCTGATTATGGAATTCATAATAATATTATAAATTATTAGTATGTTATTTAATAAATGTATACCTGAAGGGACTTTTTTCAAGATGCTTTACTATTTTAATTTCAGTCAATGCGATTGAGTTTTTTTTATGTAAGTTTAACTTTAGTAGAAGTAAGGAACTGGTATAGCCATATTTGTTGAAAGAAAAATAATTTCTCTATGTTTTATACACATCTATACATTTTATGGAATATCACTAGACCATATATCTGAATATTTGAATGATTCCACACACCAATCCCTCATATCTGTGACTGTGATGATATAACAATCCTATAACTATAATATATAGTGGGCAGATAGGATCTATTCTTTTTTTTTTTTTTTTTTAAAGATTTATTTTATTTTTATTACAAAGTCAGATATACTGAGAGGAGGAGAGAGAGAGAGGAAGTTGAGCTGCCGGGATTAGAACCAGTGGCCATATGGGATCAAGGCGAGGACCTTAGCCACTAGGCCACACCGCCAAGCCCCTATGGATCTATTCTAATCAGATGAGATCTTTAACTTGTAGCACTTTCTTCTGTTAACTGTAGAAATTCAAATTTAAGAAACATTCAATGCATCATTGCTAGTTTAAAGATAGAAGGGGCCACATGAGAAAGCATTGATGCAGACTTGAGCAGAAAGTAGTTCTCAACTGATAACCAGTAAAAGAGAGACTTTCACTAAGAAGTTGGATTCTGACAACAAGCTGAGTAGTAGTGGAAGCAGATTCTTTCCAAGTGCCTCTACATAATACTTCAGCCTAGTCGATATATTAAGTGCGATTTTATGCAAGCTTGGGTAGACAGTTCGGTAAAACCTACCTGAGCTATAAAGCTATGTGATATGAAATGCAAATTTTTATTAAGTTTGGGATTATTTGCCATATAATAATAGAGAACTAGCACAATCTACTTCTGAATTCAATATTCTGACCCATTAGTCTGTTTTTTCTATTTTCCATAATAATATAGAGTGATTTAATATTATTTTCATAATATGCTGTGATTTCTTTTTTAAAAATACTTGTATTTATTTAATTGAAAGAGAGAGAAAGAAAAAGACTCCCCATTCTCTGATACACTCCTTAAGTACCCGCAATTCAAGGGAGATTCAAGTCAAAGCTAGGAAGTGGGCATGTAATCTGGGTCTCCCCTGTGGATGACAGGGACCCAAGTACTTGTGCTCTCTACTGCCCACACCCCAGGATGCACGTAAGAAGGAAACTAGAATTGGAAGCAGAGTAGGTGTACCAGGAAGCATCTTAACTTCTGTGCCAAATGCTTGTCCCAATTAAGCTTTTATTTCTGAATAGTGTATGTCATCGTATCTTATTTTTCAAGATTATCACTTAATTCTGACTTTAAATTTTAACATCAATTTTAGAATCATTTTATCAATTTCCAGAAACATAAAATGTAATTGTGCTTTTACCTGTAATTATCTTGAAGAATATCTTTAAAATTTGAATCTTCCAGTCTGTGAACAAGATGTATGCCCCACTGAATGAGATCTTATTTACTGTTTTTCAGTAATGTTCAACAGCTTCATTGAAGTATAATGTGCATGCCATAAAATTCACTCATTTTAACTGATGTTTATACAATTGAACAATTATTGTGACACTTCAAATTTAGAACATTTCCATTTCTTCCAGACATTTACATCTCTCAAAATGTTTCCTCGTGCCTGTTTGCAATGAATCTTGACTCCCACAGTGAAACCCATTCAATCCTTGGTGTCTTTTCTTTATATATTGTTATCCATTTCTAAGAATCCAGTATATAGAATCCATGCCAATGAAGTCTTTTTGTTTTTGGCTTGTTTTTGTGTAGATTGTTGTCTTTTATATCCATGTTGTATATAAAATATTATATTCCTTTTATTGGCATGTATGTGATATACTTGATATGCCACATTTTGTTTATTCATTCACCTAGTGGTACACAAATGACTTATTTCCATCTGTGTGTCATATGAGTTGAATGGTTATAAATTTTTGCATGCTGGTACTTTATGTACAGTTTTTCATTTCTTTTTATAAAGTTTTATTTATTTATTTAGGGAGAGAAGAGACAGAGAGAAATCTTCCACCAGCTAGTTCAATCCTCAAAATGGCTGCAACAGCCAGGACTCTGCCAGCCTGAGACAAACAGCCTATAGTTTCTTCCAGGTCTCCTGCGTGGGTGCAGAGATCCAGGCAGTTGGCTGACCTGCTGGTTTTTTTGCCAGGCACATTAAGGACCTGGATCAGAATTGGAGCAGCTGTCACTTAGACCGTGCTGGCACCCATGTGAGATTAAGCACTGTTATACCCAGATTTTCATTTCTCTATGATAGATACAAGGAAAGGAATTTCTGAGTCATATAAGTTTGTGTTTAAACTTTTAAGAAACTAAAAAATTATAGGATGCTGGATTCTCTGCCAATGTCCATGCCTATAATGTCGGGACACACTTAAACAGCAGAATGATGGATTTATGTGTGATTGTGAAGGACTATACTGTTGTAATAACATGGGGGAAATTAGTGGGATGGCGGGGATTTAAGGATGGGGAAGGAAAATCCTGGAGCCTATGGAACTGTATCATGGAATAATAAGTAAATAAAATTTTAAAAATAAAATACAAAAAAATGATAGTACCATTTTACATTTTCACCAACAAGTATGAGGATTCCTTTTCTATAAGTCCTCATTGCCATGTCTAGTGGTTTGGCAGTCATTTGTGGTTTTAATTATTTCCCAATGCCTAGTGATGCTGAGTGATTTTTCATATGTACATTTGCCATTTGATTACTAGTACGGTTAAGTGCCCATCAATTTTCTTGGTTTCACTGATGTCCTTTGCAGAATAAACATTTTTTATTCTCATGAAGACTAATTCAATTCAAAATTTTTTATTTGCTTAATTTATTTTGTGTAACATTTCAGAGAATTTCTATTAATCTAATGTCAAAGATATTTTCTCCTGTATATTTTTAAAGAAATTTTGTGATTTTGGATGTTAGACATTTGATGCATTTGAGTTAATTTTGTGTTATGGTATGAGATAAGGCCTGAATTTCATTTTCTTTTTAAAAATATCTAATTATTTTGCTATTATTATTGGTTGAAAATCCTTTTTTATTTTAGGATTATTTTGATATCACTGTCACAAATCAATTGACTAGGTATGCAAGTGCCAATTCCCAGAATGTCTCCTCTCATATCTGCCATTATATACATTTTGTATTTTCTTGATTAGTAGATGTGTTAGGAAACCATTAAATCAGGTGTTATGACTTTTCTCAAATTTTTCTTTCTATTTAATTTTTTAAGTTTTTCTGGATAGTTATGCTATTTTTAACATTTTTGACATCTATAAACAAACCATGGAACTTTCATCAAAATTTTGTTGATTGTAATATTTGGAGAAAATGGATCAGTTTTGAACCTTGTAATCTTTGGCTTGGGGCACTTCTCTAAAATCATGTTCAATTTGCTTTGTATAGCTCTTATATTTTTGTTAAAGTTAGATCAGTTATTCTTTGCATGCTACTAAAAATGGGTTTTGAATTTTATGAAATGCTTATTCTGTATCTGTTAAAATGGTGACTGTAGTAACATCCTGAAATTTTCTGAGTAGTTCATGCATATTCTGCCTTCCTAGAATGTTTTATAGGAAGTTTTCTGACTTTATAATACTTGTAGTACAATTATAAATAATACTTTCAAAAATTGTTGTATGCTGTGTTTATAAGCACATTTCTTGTCTACAGATCTTCTACCTAATAAATTTAATAAACACACTTACATGTGGTAATAGTTTAGTTGTTGATTTTTTTGAATTTTATATTTATAGCATCTTGTTATATGTAAACTTGTGTAACAAAGAATTGAAGGGGCTTCTTTGTATTAATTTGTAATTCTGAGTGTTTCTTGTTGCTCTGTACGAGACCACCAATAAAATGTTGAATAGGAGAGTTAGTATTAAATGTGTTTTTCTTTATTTTCCCTCATGGAGGAAATTCACATTTCACTGTTAACTTTAATTTACTGCAGATGATTTGTAGATCTCATATAACTGTAGAAAAGATTATGCATTTTTTCTAGTCTTTCCTGATTTTTTTTAGCATCTAATGAGAGGTTCTAGAATGTGATGAATTATAGTAATTGATTTTCTAAAATTAAGGCAACATGGTATACCTAAGGTAAATCAAAATCGGTTATAAAATATCATCCTTTCATTATTACTTTGGTTTACTTTAATATTTTCTTAGGAGTTTTGTTTATATGTCACCACAACTTCTTTTAATTTGTGTCAGTTTTGCACAATAAAATTATTATGGCCTCATAAATGGGGAGTTATTTTATTATTTAAGTGAATTTTGTTATATTTGTGGCATTTATTTTCTTTTTTACATTTTATTATTATTATTATCATTTTATGATACAGTTCCGTAGGCTCCTGGCATTTCCCTTATCTCCTCCCCAATTCCCTCCCCCCACCTAGTTCCTCTATATCATTACTAAAGTATAGTTCTTCACACACAGTCATATGTCCATCATTGCGGGCATGGACAATGGCAGAGAGTCCAGCATCCTACTGTCAAGATATAGTGAACAGTTTCATTGTAAGTCCATCTTTGTCTGGAAGTAAAAATGCATACCACACTGCATCCTCACATCTGGATATGTTAGTCTCCATTTCACAGGTACTGTACATCCCCTCAAATGAAAAGTCATAATACAAAATCAACAATAGGAAGAAAAATAGAAATTTACAATGCCATGAAGTTAAATGACATGTTACCAGATATGGCACTCTCCATTACACAGCTACTATACATCCCCTTAAATGAAAAGCCACAAAACAAAATCAACATCAGGGAGAAAAAAGAAATTAACAACACCATGATGTTCAATAGCATTCCACTAAATGACTAACGTGTAGCTGAAGAAATGAAAATCAAGAACCTTCTTGAAGAAAATGATGCTACTGTATGATCTACAAGTCATTGAATGATTTAATCAGAAGAAAAGTGTTTTGAAGAGATGAAACCAACAGAAAACAACAAAACCCATGCGATATAGTTTCAGCTGATCTTTGTTGGTGAAGTGTGTGTCTTCTAGACAACAAATAGATGGGGTTTGTTTTTAATCCAGCCAACTAATCTATGACATTGGATTTAGCTTAAGCCATTTACATTCAGGGTTAATATGTATGGATGGTACTTTGGTCCTGTCATTTTAGGAATGGGTTGTTCATTGGTTTAGTCTTCTGTTGTCATTTTACTGGGATGTTCTTCCCATTTGCCTTTGGTTTTGTTGGGTGCTGTTCCTCTTCTCTGTCAAGAGAACATCTTGAAGTATCATTTGTAGGGCAGGTTTGGAAGAGGCAAATTCTTTTAGCTTTTCTTTACTGCTGAAGAATTTTATTTCATTTTAAAAGACAAAGAAAAGCTTTGCTGGATATGTTATCATGGGCTGACAATTTTTCATCTTAGAATCTTGACTATGTTGCTCTATTCTTTTCTGGCCTATAGAGTTTCCTGTGAGAGGTCTCCTGTGAGTTTGATTGGGGCTCCATTATAAGTTAACCTTTTTTCTTGTGTACATTTAAGGATCTTCTTATGTTCAACTGAAAAGAGCTTGCTTATCATGTGTCATAATGAAGATTGCTTTTGTTCAACCCTGTTGGGTGTTCTGTGGCCCTCCTGGATGTTGTTTCCCAATTCCTTCTCCAGGTTACGGAAACTTTCCTTTATTATTTCATTAAATACAATTTTGACCCCAGCTTCTCTTTCCTCACCTTCTGGAACTCCCATAATTCTTACATTTGGCCTCTAATAGTGTCTCTTAATTCTTGAATACTTTTCTTAATTTAACTCAGTCCCTCTTCTAGCTTTTTGATTGTTTCACATTATAACTAAAAATATCTTCCAATTCTGAGGTTCTTTATTCTGCCTCATTCATTCTATTGTTGATGCTTTCCACTGAATTATTAATTTGCTCAGTTGTATCCTTCACTTCTAATAATTCTGCTTGATTCTGCCTCAGTGTTGCTATTAGGTAGTATGTCAGTGTTGGTAATATGTTAGTGTTGCTATTAGGTAATATGTCAAACTGATATATTACCTAAATTACTTGAACTCCTGTATGTTAAGAAGCTTTATAGCAAATGCATTGAATTCTTTATCCCCATTTTCTTAATGTCTTCCTCAGTTAACTCTGAGGTTGGCATAGGCCTTTGCTCCTTTGCTGGGGAGTCTTCAGTAATATTCATTGTACCTTTGTCTCTAATTTTGCTCTTGGTCATTGTACTTCTGGTTAACAGATTCTCCTTGTGGCTGGTTTCTAAGCTGTGTCACCCACAGGTCTACAATTTGATTTTACTTACTGTGTTTGGTACCTGATTGTTTGCAGTCACTTGTGCCATTCCCTCCAGAGAGTTTTACGTCTGGATTCTTATGTTGGGCTTCCATCATGGTCTCCATAGCTTTAGTTCCTGGCTTACCATACTCTACCTCCTGTGATCACATGCAGTTACTGCACCATTTGTCTGTACAACCTTTCTCCCACTTCTGGTTTGAGCCATGCCCAGGGAGATGCCAGATGTCCTAAATAACTAGGTTGTTGGTGGTGTTGATCTTGCCAGAACCTGGTGGCAATTATGTCTGAGGGCCACTGGATGTATTTTGACCCATAGGATACCAAAGTTGGTATTATTTTCCCTGTGGGACCAGTGCAATTCACTTAGCTGGAAGTGACTTTTCTCCTAGCTCAGCATGTGCAGCTCACCATTGTCTCTATAGTCTCAAAGCCTTTGCCACACTGTACAAAATGGTGCCTGATTTGCCACTGGTAGAGTTCTGGAACTGCTGGCCATTAGATCTGTGTGCTACCTGAACCCATTTTGGGTGGAACCTGTAGGGTACCACATTAGTGCAATGCACTCAGCCCAAAATGATTTCACTCCCAGCTTAGTGTATGCATGGTCCATCCCATAGCTTTTGCCTCTATGCACAAAATGGTGCCTGATGCAACTCTGGCTTGGGTCTGGGCTTTGAAATCTATCCTGTTCCTGTACCACCTGTTTGTGATCTCTTCCTCTGTCTCTGCTCCTGGTCAAATGAAACATCAGCAGGATGGGCAGTTCTTTGGGTTTACTTCCTGAGTGCCTAGTGAAATTCCCTTCCCAACTGGCTATATTGGAGTTCTGGCCACTAGTGGAGCTCAGATAGCTGCTTGCTGACTGTCACTGGGGTATCTGGTTACTGCAACACCACACTGTTGTCTCCACTGCTGTTCCGTGTCAGTTTTCAGGTGCCCCTCTGCCATCAGCCTACCGTCTTCTTTTTCATGAAGTGTGCTCTCTCTGCTTCACCTTGGCCAATGATTCTCTGTTTAAATGTGTCCTTACCCTAATCCACCATCTTGATTGTACCAAGATTTATTTATTTTTATTGAAAAGTCAGATTTACAGAGAAAATGAGAGACAGCAAGAAAGATTTACCATCTGCTGGCTCACTCCCAAGTGGCCGCAACGGCCACGGCTGAACTGATCCAAAGGCAGGATTTAGGATTTTCTTCTGTATCTCCCACGTGGGTGCAGGGTCCAAAGCTTTTGGATATGCTTCACTGCTTTCCCAGGCCACAAGCAGGGAGCTAGATGGAAGTGGGGTAGCTGGCATACAAACTGACACCCATATGAAAACCTGGTACATGCAAGGCCAGGTAACCACTGGGCTTTTTTGCCAGGCCTTATTTCATTTATTTTGAATACAGGGTCTTACAGTGGGAGGGAGAAACAGAGCAGAGAGACAGAGAGTGATCTTCCATCCACTGACTCACTCCTCCTCCGGTTCTACAACAGATGGTATTGGGGCAGGTTGAATCCAGGAGCCATGAATTTTATCCAGCTCTCCCACGTTGGTGCAGGGTCCCAAGAACTTGGGTCATCTTCCATTGATTTTACAGATATATTATCAGAGATATGAATTGGAATTCAGGCAGCCAAGATTCAAACCTGCACCCAAGAAGTGGGTTAACCTGTTATGCCACAATATTAGCTCCAGTATAATATAGTCTTAATTATATCAACAGGAAAGATTTTTTTAAAAACATTGTTTTTTTTTTCAAATGGCTATGTCAGAAAGTCCTGTTTATTAGTCCTATTCATGTTACTTGGCATCTGAAAAAAATCAAATATTACTGAGACTTAATTGGAAAAAATAAAATAATAATGAGAACTTGTATTATGCTGATTACAAAATGCAGATTTTTGGAATAAATTTTTTCCTTCATTAAAAACATTCTGTATCAATAATGCATTTGAAAGCAGTTCAATTTTACAATTTTATGCATGACTGAAATCAGAATACTGATTGAGAATCTCTTCGTGAGAGAAAGCTTATATATTAACTTTTGTGGCTGAAACCATGTCATAGGATGTTAAGTTTCTGCCTGTGGCACTGGTAGCTTTAACATGCACAGGTTTGAATACCAGCTGCTTCATTTCCTATCTGGCCCCCTGCTGATGGTCTGGGAAAGCAGTGGAGGATGGTACAAGTCTTTGTACCAATCAGAAGTCCTAGAAGAAGTCTTGTCTACTGACTTCGGAGTGGCCAAGGTCTGGTTTTTTTTGACTGTTTGGGAAGTGAATCAGAGGATGGAAGAAACTGTCTTCCTTTCTCTCTCTCTCTCTCAATTTCTCTCTTTCCTTTCTCCTTTATTTCTTCCCTCTCTCCTCTCTCTGTGACTCTGCATTTCAAGTAAAAACAAATAAATGAATAATCAGCTTATATGAAATATAGATGGCAAAATTCACCTTAGTTATACTTCTGTTAGCATTATGTGTTTGTGTTTGTTACCTCAGTTGAAAAAAATAAGAATATTTGCTTACATGCTGGCCATGCTTCTGTATATACAAGTAACCCATGAGAAATAATTACTGGATTGTGGAGGCCTGAGCTCTGTTCTCTCATATTTGTGTTATCTAATATATAGCACACATGTAATTTATATTGTTGTGTACATAAAAGATATACTTGCAGAAATAGCTGCATATTTACCAGACAGGATATTTTGGTATATTCAAATTAAGTATTTTTAAAAATCTTCCATACTTTCATTATAATGTAATTTTATTTCATATTTTCTACTGATTATTGCTGTTATTCAAATTTTTTATTTTATCAAAGAGTTTGTTCCAGAAACATGTTGAAGAAAATTAAATATAAAGCTACAGAATGGGGTCAAATAATTGTAAAGTTTGTATTTAACAAGGGGCTTATCTCTTTAATATTTAAAGAAGACAAGTCAAGCATAAGGAGACAAAATTTAAAAATAGGAAAAGGATTTGGACAAGCATAACATCATGGAAAATATACAGAAAAACACAATAACATGCTCAATATCATTAGTCATTGGAAAGATAAAAATTGAAATCATAGAAATATATTATATATACCTGTTCAAATGGATCCAACCATAGTAACAGACAATATAGACAGGATTAGTAAGGCTGTAGGGCAGCGGTAACTCCCATATATTGGTTGTGGTTGTGTGGAATTATAAAATCACTTTAGAAAACACTTTAAAAATTTTATAGCTTCCTTAAACAATAGTCACACCTTTAAGAAAATATAACACTCCATGCCCGGCATGATAGCGTAATGGTTAAAGTCCTCACCTTGAACATGCCTAGGCTACAGTCCTTGCCTTGCATGTGCCAGGATCCCATATGGGCACCAGTTCTAATACCGGCAGCTCCACTTCCCATCCAGCTCCCTGCTTGTGGCCTGGGAAAGCAGTCAAGGATGGCCCAAAGCCTTGGGACCCTGCACCTGCATGGGAGACCCGGAAAGAAGTTACTTGCTCCTGGCTTTGGATCGACGCAGTACCGGCTGTTGTGGCCACTTGGGGAGTGAATCATTGGAGGGAAGATCTTCCTCTGTGTCTCTCCTCCTCTCTGTACATCTGCCTTTCCAATAAAATAAGTAAATCTAAAAAAAATACGTAACACTCCTATTCACAGGTATTTTTTTTCCAAAAGACAAATAGAAAACTTACTTTAGAACAAAGACCTATACCTTGTTGTTCATAGTAGCTTTACCATCGATAGCAAAAACTTGAAATGACTCAAAGTTCTACCAACATCTTAATAGATAAGAAAAATATGATATATCTGAAAAATGGACTACAGCTTAACAACAGAACAGGATGCATTAATGATATATTAAATTCCATGGAAACATATTTTAAATGTTGTCAAAATATGCTAAGTGAAAACAAGAACAAAAGAATTTATACTGTGCATTCTGTTACTATAAATCACTAGTAAATGGAAGCTAATCTGTAGTAGAGAAAACATATCAGTAATTGCCTATGGAGAGGGCTGGGAGAGGGTTCAAAGTAGAATGGATTTAAGGGATTTACCATATAACACTGAGAGAACTTTGGATGATAAGTATGCAATCTTAGTCATTGTGCTGGCCAAATCATGGGTGTGTGTGTGTGTGTATGTATGTATGTATGTCAAACTTTCTAAGTTTTACACTTTATTATGTACAGCTAACTCTATGTCAATTAAACTTCTTTAATGCACATAGGGTAAGAGACAATTGAAGAATAAAGTGAAACATAGAAATGGAAAAAAGAAAGACTACATCAGGGAAAGTAATTTTATGTGGATAGTGTGTTAGGACAACCTACCCTTCAGGCAACTTGGAAGAATAAGATTTTGCATACAAAATAACTGTCATCAACAAATAATTAGCAGATACACCAAAAACCACCCAGCAAACTTACATATAATAAATATTTATTCTTATCCCTACACTGGAAAAACCACATCCAGGTTTTTTACCTACTGAGACTTCCAGGTTTGAAAGGAGATCTTGATAAACAATAGAGCAAAATTTTCTTGTGGTTTCTCAGCAGCTTTGGACAGTGAGTTCAGACTAGAAAGAACACTGAGATGATTCATGTGGACTTAGGGTAATGTAGATAAGTGGGAACAGTTACCTGGCAGTACCTATGAAGTAAATGAGGCTCAAAGTACCTAAGGGAGATTTGGTGGAGAGATGGAGCATGATTCATACTTCTGTCAATGTTTGAATACAATCATGTTACTTTGGAGGTATCATAATTAAGGTATCCAAAATATTAGTTGATGAAGGATGGAGCCAGAAAGAACTAGGGAAATGGAGGTCATCATGAGTAATGGCTTGAAGGGAACAGCTAATGTCTGCATGCTGTCACCAGTGTTGAAAATGGGAGGATGAGGAAAGGTGAAAGGTTACTTTTGAAAAACTATTTATGGTTACTAAAGAAATATCTACCCCTGCCCAATCAGAGCACACTCTTTTACATACATTCCCATCCCTCTAGAGATATGCTAGAGTGGTAATTTGTTAGGTCTGCATATCCTATATTACCGTTGGCCGGGTGGAGTTATTTGATGACACAACAAAGATAAAAGGGTGTAGCTCCTGATTGTCCTGGCTTAGGACAGGATGCTTCAGGTAGACAACCAAGAGGTTTTAATCTGGCTGCTGGTAGCTGAAAACAAAAGAAACTTGAGATTGGAATACATAGATACATAGGAAACCATGAACTGTAAACACAGAAGGAGGCATGTTATAAGGTCAGATAATCCCACCCAAGCTTCTCCCATTCTTCACTGAGCCGTTCCATGTACACACACACACACACACACACACACACAATGTCTACTTTCTATCCTGGTCTAGTATAATTTTTTTCTTAATCTCTCATCAAGATTCATTAAGTTTCCAGAATTATTTAGTGCCTATCCCCTTTCCCTCAGATCACGTCCGCTTCTGAGTGTATCCTGTTGTTCTTCTAGTTGCAGAAGGCACAGAAGTAAATAAAGTGAGAGACAATTTCAAGTACTATGCCTTCACACACGACTGCAACATATCAGTAAAGACGGATGGAGGAGGCATGGTGAACACACTTACCTGAATACCACAGATTGGCTAGGAGCCTGAGTGGAATGTATCTGCATCAGCCCACAAAATGTTGCAGAACTGCACCACTTCAAGAATCCAGGATGGAACACAGGTGACTATGAGGTAAGAGATGACTCTCCTTTAAGTATATATGTATGTGTTTCTGTGAATTTTCAGGTAATTGGAAGGGGCAAGAAGGTATGTTGAAAAGGAAAGTAAATAAAGCCCTACAAGATAAGAAGCCAGACTGGCATAGCCATAGGCGGGCATTTTAGATGAGGACAGAGTGAGAACTAAGCGCTGAAAACAAATTTCTCTCCATAATATTTTAACCCTTGTGCAAGAACTAAAAAAGACTTTGATGCTTGTGTGGGAACGGGGAGGAGAAGGGGATCTTCGTGTTGGCATTTAGATTGCTGAAACCAGGATGAAAGGAACACAGTGTCCAGGGGACGGCGATACCTCAAAATAGGAAGACAAAGGCAATTCCTCCAAGCTGGCTCAGGGAGACACTGACTACACTCAACTCTGCTGTAACCAGTTTGGAGATCACAAACCCGAAACTCATCAGGTCAGTTTCTTGTTAAGAAACTTGTAGTATAACTCTAAGACATTTTTGTTTATTAATATCCCACCATATTAAGAAATTACTTCAGGGCTCGGCAGTGTGGCCTAGTGGCTAATGTCCTCGCCTTGATCCCATATGGCTGGTGGTTCTAATCCCAGCAGCTCCACTTCCTCTCTGTCTCTCCTCCTCTCAGTGTATCTGACTTTGTAATAAAAATAAAAAATAAATCTTAAAAAAAAAGAAATTACTTCACACCTTCTCTGGTCCACCTCCCTAATTCCCAAAACAATAAAATTTAATTAATTATACCAATATTTACAATGATTTGTTTATTATTGTAAATGTACATATGTGCTTTGTTTCTGTCTTTTGAAACATGTCTAAGGAATTAAGATTGTTTACATAAAGTAATATGTTTTAGCTTTTCATCACATCTATTGTATTATATGTCATTTTTAATAATTTATTTTATATAAATTGAACAAAGTCCATGTATTTCACAATAAAGATAGTGATACTTCCCATCCTGTACTCCCAGCTGTCTGTCTTCCCTACCTACCCTTCTCCTTTCTTATTTTTCCTTTATCTTTTAAAAAAAAATTTTCAGTTAGAAGCATATATATATATATATATAGTATTCTATAATAATTCTCATATGCTACATTAAAAGTAATCAGTGGCAGGTCATATGCAGATATTTAGCGTGCTGTTATGCTTCTGTAGAATTATTTGTGGTGAGTTACTGTATATATAAAAATATTTGCCTTTCCCTTTTACTCTTCAATAACCTCATACCTGAGGATAAAATGCTTCCCTTTGTAAGTTTTGCCCCCACTATAATTTAACAGAGAACATTACAGCAAAAAAGTCTGAGACCAAACTTACACTTTTTAATTCATGAGCCTGGGCTTGATAATTTGAGCTTCTTTGACTTAACGTACTATAGCTGTGAAGTCTAGTAATTTACTTAGACTATCTTTCCCAATTCATCATGTGAGAAAAACTTGCAAACTGAATGCTAAGTCTTTTTTCTTAAGGTCTTATTTATTGATTTATATGAAGTAAATAAGCTTCAAATATTTCATGATACCAATTTAGAAGAATAGCGATACCTCCCACCTTATTGTCCCTCCTGCCCATAATTTCCAACCTCTTTTCCTTCCCTATCTCCCCATTTTTTCCCACAATTTTACAATGGAATGTTTTCATTTTACTTTGCAGTCACAAGCTTAACATTCCAATAGGTAAAGATATCTATACATAACCAGTAGGGAAAAAAAATCTGTTATTCCTTGAGGGGGTACAGGCAAAGGTTGTAAATAATAATCCAATCCCACTGTTAATCTCATGCATGCAGATTACCCTTTTTGTATTCTGTGTATCAGGAAAAACATATGATACTTGTCATTTGGGAAGGGTTTATTTCACTAAGCATAGTGGCTTTCAACCAAGTGGATCTATTTAGTTGCAAAAGACAAGATTTCATTCTTTTTATGGCTGCATAGTAGTTAATGTGTTATATGTGTGTATATACATTATATGTGTATACATTATATGTATATATGTGTATATGTATGTACACATATCACATTTTCTTTATCCAGTCATCCATTCATGGATATCTGAGTTGATTGCATATCTTAGCAGTTATCATTTGAGGTGCTATAAACATGGGGATGCAAATAACTGTCTCGTGCTGATTTTGCTTTCTTTGCATAGATTTCTAGGGGTGAAATGGCTAGATCATATGGTAGATCTATTTTCAGATATCTTAGAAATCTACATACTATCTTCCACAATGATTGCAGTTGTTTATATTCACACTAACAGTGTATAAATAATGTACCTTTACCCCCATATCCTTACCAGCATTTATTATTTTCTGATTTCTATATGACACATATTTTTACTTGGGTGAGGTGAAACATTGTAGTTTTTATCTGCATTTCCTTGTTGGCTAGTGAATCTGAGCATTTTTTAAAATGTCTATTAGCAATTTGAATTTCACCCTTCAAAAATTGCCTGTTTCTGTTCTTTGTCCTTAACCGGATTGTTTTTGTTGTTGTTGAGTTTTTGGAGCTCTGTATAGATCCTGGGTATTAATATTCTCTCACTTGCATAGTTTTTGAACATTTTGTTCCATTTTGTAGGTTGCCTCTGCTTTAACAGTTTGCATTGCAGAAGCTTCTTAATGTAATTCATTTGTTTATTTTGGCTTTCATTGTCAGTGCCTCTAGGGTCTTTTCCACCAAGTCTTTGCCTATGCTTATGTTTCCAATGCTTATCTTTAATATTTTGATATTATGTTGTGGTAGATCTAGATCCTTGACCCTTTTTTAGTTGATTTCTGTATTAGGTGTAGGTTCTTTCATACTTCTTCACTCATAGATCCAATTTTACCAGGCCCATTTGTTGAAGAAAATGTCTTTTAACCCTGGATTGATTTCTGTTTGCTTGCAAAAATTCTTTGGCTGTAGACGTGTGGGTTCATTTGGAGGATTTTTATTTTGTTACATTGATCTTCGTGTCTTATTTGGTGACAGTACCAGGCTGTTTTGATTACACTTGCCATGTAGTATATCTTGAAGCCTGGTTATGTGATTCCTTCAGCATTGTTTTTGTTGTTTAAAACTTCTTCAACAATTCAGGATTTCTTGTGTTCCCATATGTATTTTAGCATTTTTTCTAAATCTGAGAAGAATGTCATAAGTGTTTCTGGTTTTGGATCCGTGTGGAAAGGCCCCAACTTTTCCCATTCAATATCATGATGGCTATGTGTTTTTCATATATTGTCTTTTTGTTGTTGTTGAGGAATGTCCCCCAATTTGTTAAAGACTTTAATAATGAAATGATGTTGTAGTTAACAAAATGCTTCTTTGCATTTATTGGTATAATCATATGGTTTTTATTTTTTAGCTTGTAAATGAAATATATCACATTCATCACATATTTTGAAGGCTAAATCTTTTATTTAGAATCATTTCTTGAATTAAAACTCCACATTATTTTTTAATTTGCTAACTTCTTTAATCTCTTCTTTGTCCATGCTCATTTCATATGTTTTTATTACACCTCATACATTTTCACTTTCATTTAATTTTTCTCACTTTACTCAATCTGTGTTTTAGGTCCTTGGATGTCTTTTCAGAGGTATGTTTTCCTTCTGATTTCTGCTTCAGTATAGCATGTATTTCTATAATGATTTCACTCTTCTATATTGTTTTTAAAGATTTATTTTTATTTAAAGAGCAGAGGGAGGGAGGAAGAGAGAGAGCGAGGGATAGAGGGAGGGAGGAAGAAGGGAAAAAGAAAGAGAGAAAGAATCTTTCACTTGCTGGTTCACTATCCAAATGGCCATAGTTGCTGGAGATGGGCCAATCCAAACCCAGGAGTCAGGAGCTTCCTCTGAGTCCCCCATCTGAGTGCAAGGGCCCAAGAAGTTGGGTCTCCCTCTGCTGCCTTCCATGGCCATTAGCTTGGAGCTGGATTGGAAGTGGAGGAGTCATGACATTAATCAGCACCTATATAGGATGCTCAGAACACAGGTGAAGCCTTAGCTTACTATGCTACTGCACCAGCCACTTTTGTATACTATTTTAAAACTTGATTTTCACAAATAATTTTTCATATCTTTTTATTGCCTTATGTTTTTTTTTTACTCTTTCTTTTGGAACATTTGCTTTAGAGTAGGTTTAGACTTTGGTTTCAGTTGTAATATGTTCAGTTTAGAAACAAACACTCTGAAAATGTCAATAAGAAAGAGCTACACAATCTGAAAAACTAAGACTTTTCTTGGACTAATTGGAAACTTAAATTTCCAAGCAAAACCCCACAATCTAGAGAGTACATCAGACAGTTACAGTCAAACTTACATGAAGCAAAGCCCCTAAAGCTATTAACTGGCAAGAGCACTAACATGATAATTTAGAAATTGTTTGAGACTGAATATGAGCTATATTGAGAGTAAAAAAACATCATAGTTGGAGTCTTAGGGTAATTTCTATTCATTCATGAGCTTTACTTAAAGAAACTCAACCATGTTCTCATGATAAAGGTCCAAAATGTAGCCTTTGTGGATCTGGCAGAAAGAAGGAAGAATATTGATTATATAAACTTTTCTAGAACATTCTCCATAACGAAACCCTATGCTTTAGAGTTCAGTACCTTACCAGAGACATATCTTAGCTATATCAAGATCACTCTTTTGATTCTACTCAGATGAAATTCATCAGCAGAGGATCTTATTTAAGTAAAGATTTAAACAATTTCTTCAGGCTGAAAGAAAATATTCATGAGAAATAAATTTATGTAAAGGATGAGTAGAATAGAAGATATAAATAAATAAGGGTAAAAATATTTCATTTTTCTTAGTTTTAGCTTTTTAAAGATGGATGTTTCCTTAATTCAATAATATTAATTATGGATGAATTAAGAATAATGTTGTAAAATGTAGTATAGTATTATTTGAAAGTGGACTCTGACATAGATGTTTGGCACAGTGGTCAACATGCCACTTAGAATTATTGTATCCCATGTTAGAGTGCCTGGCTTTGAATCTTGGCTCTGTTCTTGATTTTTTTCTAGTTTCCAGGTAATGGGAATGGGAAATGATAGTTGAGGGGGTAGTTGTGATCCTTCCACCATATGGGAGCCTTGAATTGAGATCTTGGTTCCTGGCTTGGGACTGGTCAAGCCTAGCTACTGTGGGCTTTTTGGAGAGTTAACGAAAAGCTGGAAGATGTTCATCTTCCTCTCAATTATATACATACATACATACATGCATAAGTAGTTTTGAAATAGGCAGGTGTTATGATACAAAGGGTTAAGCTCCCAACATATGATGCTTATATTCCATATCAAAGTATCTACTAGCTAATCCATGCTTCAGATCTGGCTTCCGGCAGACAAACCTAGGAGATAGCAGATGATGTCCCGAATTCTTGAGTTTTTCCCACCTGTAAAGGAGATTCAAAAGCAATTCCTGGCTTCTGGCTTCTGCCAGACCCAACCAGAATTCATCCAGCAAATGAAAGCTCGCTCTCTCTCTTTTTTTTTCTCTCTCCTCTGTCATTCTATTTTTCAAACAAATTAATAATAAATATCATTTTATGATCGCTTTTATTTCATTTGAAAGGCAGAGTTAGCATGAGAAAGAGAGAATAGCATAGAGTAGAATAGAATGCAATGCAATACAATACAATACAATACAATACAATACAATACAATACAATACAATGCAATACAATAGAAAGTAAAAGAGAAGAAAAAAGAGGGAAAAAAAAGAAATCTTTCAACTGCTTCTTCACTCCCCAGATGGCTATGACAGCCAGGTCTTGGCCAGGTTGAAAGCAGAACCCAGGAGTTTCATTTCTGTGAGTCACACTTTGGTGCATGGGCCCAAGGATTTAAATTTTCCTCTCCTGATTTCTCAGCAGTATTACCAAAGACTTGAATTTGAAGTGGAATAGCTGGGACTTGAATCAATGCCCATGTGGAATCAATCTCTCAATATATGCCGAAATAACACATATGGCTATTAAAGATAAGAGTCAACAAAAAATGGCGAGGATATGCAAAAATGTGAACCTTTGTTTATTTTGGTAGAATTGTAAATTGGTACAACCATTGTGGAAAACAGTATGGAGGTTTCTCAATATATTAAAAATAGAGCTGCCACAAGACCTACCATCATACTTTTGGTTATGTATCCAAAAGAAATAAAATCATTGAGTTGCAAGCCCATGATTATTGCAACAGTAATCATAAACCAAGATGAAGAAATAACCAAAGCGATTTTGACATATATGTGGAAAAAGAATATGGTATCAATACAAAATGAGATACTACTCACCCACAACAAGAAAACCTTTCTATTTGAGATAACATGGATGAACTTGGACAGCACCATGCCACATGAAATATGTTAGAGAAAGATAAATGCCTATGATCTAACTTATATGTAGAATCTAAGAAAGTTAAACTCATAAAAACAGATTCTAGAATGGTGATTGCAGAGATCAAGATAATGGGTATTACATTGATTGTGGTAATTATTTCACATATGTATATACATATGTACATTATATTCTTTAAATATATATTTTTTATTGACTAGTTATATATAAATTAAGCTCACAGGAAAAAAGAAAAAGTGCAATGAATTCCAAGCAGAAACAATATTGTAGCTGCCATTTTGCTGTGTCAGTAATCATTTAAAATGCGATGGTCTAAATATTCCAGTTAAAAGATAGATTTAGTAAGGTTGGATTACCAAAAATGACCTCCAAAGAGCCAAGAACTGTATTACCTACTTATCCAGAATATAGAATTACAGACTTAAAACATGGTTGAGAGCACTAAACAAAGGAAAGTTAGAGTGACTACATTAATCCAATTAAAAAAAACCAACCTTCATAAATAAAGTTAAAACTAAAATTTGTTAAATATTAATAAAATGAGAACTTCTACAAGAATACATAACAACTTGTAACGTGTATATTTGTAGCAACAGTGAAGCAAAACAGCAACCAACAGAAAGGGAGAAAATCTCTATAGTACAAAACATATAGGCAAAAAGCATCCAAGATTTACAGAGAGCTTCAGAAGCACAATGGCATTAAAACAAACAACCCTGTGAAAAAATGGGCAAAGAAAATGAGCAAGCATTTTTCAAAAGAGTATTTAATTCAAATAGCTAATAGAAATGAAAAAAAATGTTCAGGCTTCCTATCTATTAGGGAAATACTAACAAAAACCACATTGAGGTTCCACCTAATTCCAGTGAATTGGCTTACACATAGAAATCTACTACAAAACCTGCTGGTATGGGTGTGTGCAGGAGAAAAGGTACTCTCCTTCACTGTTGGTGGGAATGAATATTAATGTAGCCATCATGGAAGTCAGTATGGAGAGTGCTAAGACAACTGATAATTGATCTAACCCAACTAATTTTACTCCTGGGAATATATTCAAAAGAATTGAAATCATATGCGAGAGTGATTTGTAATCCTATATTCAAAGCAGTACAATCTACAATAGAAGACATGGAAACATTACAGATACCCATCAAAAGAGTAGTGAATAAAGAAACTGAAGTACATCTACTCCATGGAATACTGCTCAGTCACTAAAAAGAATGAAATTCTACTATTTACAACAAAATGGCCTCAACTGGGAACCATTTTGCTCAGTGAAATAAGTCAATTCCAAAAGGACAAACATCATATGTTCTCTCTGATGTAACACAACACTCCTGTAAAATGCAAAGGGCGTGATATGATGGCTCAATTGACTAATCCTCCCCTTACAAATGCTTGGGATCCCATATAAGTGACAGCTCTTGCCCTATGTGCCCTATTTCCCATCCAGCTCCCTGATTAAATTCTGGGAAAGCATGGGAGGATGACCTAAAGCCTTGGGACCCTGCACCTGTGTAGGAGATCTAATGGAGGCTGCTGGCTCCTAGCTTTGGATTAGCTTAGTTCTGACCAGTTTGGCCATTTGGAGAGTGAACCCACAGATGGAAGATCTTTCTGTCTCTCCTCCTCTCTGTAAATCTGCCTTTCCAATACAAATAAAAATATTAACAAAATACCAAATAGATATATAAATGAACATATATCTGTTCTTATATATGAAATGTATTGTGGAGGCTAGCATATCTAGAAATGAAAATACCTTTCAGTAACCATTTCTATTCTTCAATAAAGGGAGGATTACCAACGAAACAGTTAAATATACCTCAGTAATATGCCATATTATCTGCCTTTGTGTATGCCTACAATGCCATGATGCACATGGGTAGCTGAATGTTCACTTGTAACTCTTGCTGGAGTGCTACCCATTTATAATGACATGAATGGGACTAGTGAAGGGGAAAAGGAGTGGGAGAGGTAAGAGGGAAAGGGAGGAATCCCCTATAACTGCAAGTCTGTATCATGAAAAATAATAACAATAATTTTGAAATGAATAAATTCTGAGGAAGATATATAATGCCTGATTTCAACTACTTGGAATTATGGAAAAATGAGATACTACAGGAATAGTATAAACATCAGTGGTTTCCCAGACTCGGAGATTAAAAAGGAATTGAATAGGTGAAGCACATATGGGAATTTTTAGGGAGGTGAAACTTACGTAGGATAATGTAGTGATATTTGATTTGTGTATTTATCATAGAATTGTATAGTACAACAAAGAACCCTGTTGTAAATGTAATCTACACATTTAGTTAATAAAAATATGTAACAAAATTTAGGTTCATCAATTCTAACAATCGTGCCATACTAAATGTAAGACGCTGGTAATAAGGGAAAATATGTTTGATATATATGAGCACTGTAATAAAGAATTTTTTAAAGAAACTCAACAAGATTTTAAATGAATAACTATAGTATTGCAGGTGTTTATTAAGCTTATTCTGCTCTGTATGATGGGGAAATAGCAATGTTTTTAGTATGAATATCATGTCCATAAAATCATGACAAGGTATTGAAATATGAGATAATTAGTGAATTAAAGGAAATATTCATAGTTTCATGTATCCTAGAGAACAGAACTATATAGCTTGATAATTTTTCCTTTTTATCTGTTTCAGGACTCTATTTTTGCTCTGAAGCATAGAGTGTGATAAACATGATCACAACTGTACGGAACATGGTCAGTTTGACTTCCACTGCTGTTAATCTAAGCTTTCTCTGTCATCCCAGCCCCATCTTAAATTTCTTCTGTAAGGTGAGGTAGTTGGTCTACTCTGTATGATTTCAAGGGACTTTCTAACCTCCAAATCCTTAAGTTCTAAAATTGATAGTTAAGAAAAAATTGATACTTAATTCTTTGAAAGTAACTCTGAACTCCCAGTAAAACCCTTACCAAAAAGAAAAGGGACAATTACATGATAGTGATTGAATTTATTTATTCCAAACTACCTGGTACCATGAATACACTAAATTTAATTACTTGCCTGAAACTATAATGGTGACACAACTAATGATGACATGGAATTAACTTTTCTTTTAAATCTCTGCTATTTGTAGTAGGAATTTAATGACAAGAAAAACTCATAGGGTAGTTTAATTTTGGGAAAATAAGGATAAATATATCCTATTTTTATTTTCTATATTCCCACATATAAATATTCCTATATTCCCACATATAAACTTGGGTAGTCCTATTTTTATTTTCTGTATTCCCACATATAAACCTGGGTAATACTGAAAAACTTTCACCTGATAGTAATTCTGGAAAATCTCTGAACTTTAAGGTAAGTTTTTTTGTTTGATTATTTATAAGATTCATTCTTTTAATTATTTGCTAATATTATCTCTGTGAGATTAAGATATACATTTAAGGAATCTTTTACTTGCTGTGTTCAATCTTTTATGTTAAATGCATAAATAACATTCCAGAAATGTCAAGAATGCTCTATACTATCACTTAATTTCATGTTCTAACATTGATTTCTGCAGGTAGTTGCAGTATTTGTATTCATGAAAGGAAAATATTGAATTGGAAACTCAATTTACCATCTAATAAATTGCAGGTATATTTAACATACTAGGGCTGGCCTTGACAATGATCATGTAGGAACTTTACTGATACAGTCAGGAAAACTCTGATTCAGTTACATTGTAAATTAATTCTGCTCTGAATAACAGAAGTTGCTAAATACTATTAAACTCTGCAGACTGTTTATATCCTGAGATTGGTTTCAGCTATTTTCTTACTTCAATTCTTGGGAACATGGTATTGTTCATAAAGTTAAGTGGTAAATCTCCTTCAACCCATATCTATTGGTTGTCATGTGAAGAGGAAAAAAAATCTTAGCAATGATCCAAATTTTCTTTCATTTTGGGGGAACCAAATGAGTAACATGTGGATATCTGCATAAATCCATAGTTATTATTTCATTATTAAAATCACATTTCATGAAGTAGAAACATCAGTAGGTATACTGCTCATCTAAGAGCAACAAAATTGAGGTTCATATCCTTTTGATAATTGTTGGAAATTTTAAGCTGCAGTTACCCACTTAATCAAAATTTTGTTAGTACAATGTAATACTAAAGATAAGATTTTAATGAAGAAAGTGTGCTTTATATTAGTTTTTAAGGTTCTCAGTCTAAGATTGAATAATTTCCATTGCTTTTGCCATCTGATGAGACCAGAGGATGGCAATGTGGGTCTGTGTGTGGAGGAATGATCACATAGTGATGTATTGAGGTACAAAGAGCACACTCGGCTCATATAACTAAAACCTAAAAGTTCATAAGAACCACCTTTCGAGAATGAGCCTCCAGTGTTCTAAGGACCTTCCACTAGGTCTGTATCCTAGACACCAAACTGGATTCAGTTTATATTCTTTTTTTTTAAAGATTTATTCATTTTATTACAGCCAGATATATACAGAGGAAGAGAGACAGAGAGGAAGATCTTCCATCCGATGATTCACTCCCCAAGTGAGCCGCAACGGGCCGGTGCGCGCCGATCCGAAGCTGGGAACCTGGAACCTCTTCCAGGTCTCCCGCACGGGTGCAGTGTCCCAATGCATTGGGCCGTCCTCAACTGCTTTCCCAGGCCACAAGCAAGGAGCTGGATGGGAAGTGGAGCTGCCGGGATTAGAACTGGTGCCCATATGGGATCCCGGGGCTTTCAAGGCGAGGACTTTAGCTGCTAGGCCACACTGCTGGGCCAGTTTATATTCTGATAGTAACACTGGCTTACAGGTTTTGGAGCTTGGATTTCTGCATGAGTCAAAGAGGCAATTTTCAAAAGGATAGAATACAAATGAGCAATATATATTTAAAAAATGCACAGGATTTCTAGACAATAGGAAAATGTAAACAAAAACAATTAAGAGTCACATCACCCCAGTTAGCAATAATCTTAAAAACAAAGAAACAAACAATAAATGGTGGTAAGGATTTGAAGAAAAGGTACCCTAATCGATTGTTGCTAGGAAAGCAAGGCAATGCAATCATTATGGAAGACACTTTGGAGATCACTCAGAGTTCTGAAAATAGATCTGCCATATGACCAGCCTTTCTACTCCCGGGAATTTACCCTAAAGAAATGAAATCAGCATGTAAGTGAATTAATTCTATATCCATAATTATTGTAACTCAGTTCATAATTGCTAAGATATGGAATCAATCCAGATATCCCTTAGCTAATAACTGGATAAGGAAAATATGGTATATGATACTATAGAATACTATTCAGCCAGAAGAAAGAATATAATCCAGCCTTTTGCAATTAATGAATACAACTGGAAATTATTATGCTTAGTGAATTGAGTCTTTCCCCAAAAGACAAATATGTTTTCCATGATCCATGGTAACTAATGTACGGAGTACAGAAATGTAATCTGTATGAATGAGGGGGTCATCTTGAGATTTGATAATTGTTTAAACCCTGTGTCTGTACTCTTGAGGAATAAATAGAAGTCATTTTTTTAACTTGATATTGCTTTAAATCTTTACCTAGTGGAATGTTAAATCTGTGATTGTTAGTGAAATGAAAATACATAATTGTATAAGAAAGGAAGAAAGGAAGAAAGGAAGGAAGGAAGGAGGAAGGAAAGGAGGGAGGGGAGAGAGAAAGGAAGGAGCAGGGAGGGTGAGCAGGGATCTTGGGCAAGAGGGAGAGTAGGGTGGGAAGTGTCACTGTGCTCCTAAATCTATGTTATGAAGTATGTGAAAGTTTTTCACTTTATATAAATAAGTTAACACAAAGGCAAACCCATTAAATGCAAAAATAAAGCCAAATGTTCAAACTACAGTATAAGGCTAGGGATAGAGTGAATTAGCAGTCTAGATCACAAGTTTTAAAAAGGTACTCATTCTCAGATCTTTGTATCTTTAAATTAATGCCCCATAGATTTTGTTTCTTATGTACCTCTTGTTGTAATCCTGCCAGTGAGCAGTAGCAACATCTTTATAAAACGGATAACACATTTTGGACTTAATGCAAACTGAAATAAGAACCTTGTTCATCTTCAGAACACCAAACTGTCTTGAAAGACTGTATTGGTTTATAATTAGTTTACTGTTCTATAAAAACATAAAATTTTGAAAGAAAAATTTAAAAATTAACAATAGAAACCATGATTGGGCCAGTTTTATCTACAAAATAAGGTCAACATGTTCCCATGGTCTTTTCAAGCATGATTGGGCCAGTTTTATCTACAAAATAAGGTCAACATGTTCCCATGGTCTTTTCAAGGATTTCATAGAGGTTATGTCCCTAAGCTGCTTAGCACAATGACTATACCATTATTATTATTATATAATAATATATATTATGCAATATATTATATTATACTAATATATGATTTTTCTAATTTATGTCTATTTTTTTGAGCTGAATTTGGTTACTACTATTAACATTGTACAAGTAAAAAAACAGCAAGCAAATTGCAAAATGAAGCAAAATACCCCAATTTCTTTTATTTCTATCTATATAATAATAATAATCACCTACCATAGAAGGTTTAAAGCTTAGGATAAAAGGACTTGTAATGTGTGTGGCAGTATCAGTGCTACTCAGTAAATTACATTCTCTCTTCATCTCTGAATAATGCTTGCTCATGTTCAGCAAACAGCAGTGGTTTCAAAAAGGGTCTCAGGTAGAAAAATAAAGTTGCTTTTTTTTCTTTTAAGAAATATTAGGTATCCAGCACTTTGGTTATTATTGGTTATTATTATTGGTTATTATTATTGGTTATTGGTTATTATTCCTGTGATAAATATTTAGCTGTGTCAGGAATTGTGTGAATTGCTGGAGCTCACCATGGTGAATATGTGTTAAACGGCAGACTTAACAATGGTAAATAATACATCAGCTTTATCTTAATTGCATATTTAAGAATGATTTTTATGATAATAATAATGGCTAGGTAAAAATATAGATTTCCTTTAGAAACCTAGTTGGAGGATCCCTAACACAGAGCAAGAAAGAGTCATGGGAAGATCTGGAAAGACTACAGAAATGTAGCATCCCAGCTAAAATCAGGTTTCAGATCCAGACAATGCTTTGGCCAAGTGCCAGTGCATTCTCAGCATTTAAATGGAAGGCTTTGTGTGACCATTTTTCATTAGTCCACTGTGTGGATGTGCTGTACAAATCAGTTTAAACTGAGGAAATATTCACTGGGTCTGCCTTGACTGAGAGAGAAACATAAATTGTTTGAAAAATAATAATGGTGAAATTGCCTTTAGAGTTTTGGCTGTAGTAATAAGAATTCTCTCATTTGTGACTGTAGACTGTATACAATCAGTATAATTCTTCCAGGAGCCTAATCAATATCTTTTTCTCATTTTTCATACTCAGCTGGGCAGAAATGATCTTGGAAGGAGAAAGGTGTTTTACAATGTTACAATTTATTTTTACCAGATCTTGTTGAAACAGATTGCTCAGAAAGTTCAGAGGTGGCCCGACTCTGTTTGCATTCTTTGTGAGATGAATGAGCAAATAGACCACCCACACCTGCTATGAGGATAATTTGTTTTAAAATAATATGACTAAGTTTATGTAAACATAACAAATACAGATATAACTGAAATGTAGTCAGTATAATACAACATAACCCTGTTTATAAAATTTACAAGAGTTAACACAGATCTTTCTGGTTGTCTCTAGCCTTTCTTTAGATTGACAACACCATGGAGATGAAGGCTCATTATTTCATTTTACTTATTTTTTGTCCTTTTTTTCTCTCTCAACCTGAGGGAAACTATACCTAAGGGAAGGTATAATAGGAGCACAGTGGGAATAAATATGTACATAGGCACAGAGAGAAATATATCCCCATACTTGCAATACAAGGATGGTCTCACAGCGAAACAGTAGAAAAGTCCCTACATTGTTGGAAGACACCTCAATAGCAGTATGATGAACTTCTGAGGGCACTGGGAAGACACTTAATGAAAGACTGGAGAGGAGAACAATTGGCGGGGGGTCAGGTGGAGGGAGACGGGGAAACCCAATGCCTATTAAACTGTCAATGGAATGCTGGACTGGCTGACATTGTCTGTACCAACAATATTGGGGTACACTCAAATAAGAGACTGATAGAATTATGATTCCTTATGAAGGACTACATTATTATAACAAAATGGGAGAAATCTGATGGGGGTGGGAGTTTTGGGGGAAATCCCAGCCTATACAAAATTGTACTACATAATTCAAAGTTCACAATAAAAACATATTTAAAAAATAAAAAAGAAATGGGATTTGAGGCAAAATGCATCACTAGGAATTAATGAGGTCACTAGCTATGATAAACGGATCCAGTTACCAGGAACAAGATATTAGAGACAAATCCCATAGACCTAAGGAGAGATTTTTAACACACATTTCTTGGTGATCAATAGAGCAGATGAAAAGAGACAGGCATTTGGCCAATCAGTTGAAGTTCGTGCATCTTACATTAGAGTGCCTGAGTCCATCAGAGAGGTGCACATAGTTTCCCTACTAGACCCACTCCTAGTCCATATCTTGCACTTTCCAGGTGGTTCTATGGCCTAGTCTGGCAGAATTTTCCCCAGTTCCAGCACTTGCCAGCTGATGCTGCAATAAAGCCTAACCAGCCTGCGCTTGGTCTGGCTCATGTACTCACCATTGGACATGGTCATTTAGCCCAGCATGGCTCTCTTCATAAACCAGCTCACATACAGTCCAAAGAGTGTCATAGCCCTGTCCAGCTTGATCTGCCCCCAGTCCCAGCTCTCATGTTCACCAGAACGAGCTATGGCCCAGCATGGGAGTCTCCACAGCTCCTGCTGGGCTTGCCCCCACTCATCTCGGGTCTTACAAGTGATAGTGGGATCTGCAGCCAAGATTGGCATTGTTTACCTCATCTTGACACCCACCAATGGGTGCTGTAGCCTGGGTTGACCCTGCCTGTCCCACTTCCATCTAATGCTGGCAAATGCTATGCACTAGCCCAGCCCTAGTCCTGACCCTAATACGAACTGGCTGAGTTGTGCTGTTGCCTAACCCGGCCCATCCTGCATGTATGCTGGCAGATATTGTAACCTGGCTTGATCTGGGCTGCTCCCAGCCTTTGTTCTTGCACTCACCTGCAGGAACTGTATTGTGACAGCAAAGTTGCCCAAGCTCATCTATCAGGTCACCACCCAGTGGCAGATAGTGTGCATACGGGTGTGTCCTTGGCCCAGCCTGACCTGGCCCACCTCCTGTCCTAGCAGGAACAGCAACCTTGCCCAACTGACCCACACTCACTTCAGCTCTCTTATTGGGTGCTACAGCCCATCCTTGCCTGGTCCATCCCAGACCCAGCCCTTAGGCCTGTCCTACACCTGGCCTGGCTCTTGTGAGCACCAGTGAATGCTGGGCTTAACCCAAACTGGAAATTCCCAGACCCAATCCACCCCTGTGCAAAGGAATACTATAGTCATGTCCAATCCAGTTCATCACCCACATTCTGGCTGTTATGCTCACTAGTGGGAACCACAGCCCATCAGTGCAATTGCCCTAGCCTCCCAACCAAGCTTACTGCAAGCCACAGATCTTGCACATGTCAGTAGTAGCTCTCACCCAACCCATAACCCATCACCTGGTTTGTCCTTTGCCATCAGATGCTGCAGCCTGGTTTGGCCTGGCCTGGCCCAAGTTGCAACTCTCAACTGGTGAATGCCACAGCCGAGCCCTGCCTAGCCTACATCCATTCCTGGCTTTCATACAAAGCAGTAGATATAAGATCCTAGACTAGCTCGACATGGCCTATGCCCTATCTTGGCTCCCACACATGCCAGTGTGCTGTGGTTGGCCTGATCCTGCCTGGTGCAGGTCTAATTCGACATAGCTAATTGGGCCTATACAATGTGATGGCAAATGTGTAACTGCATTTTTCCTGAGTAAAAGTTAACTTTCTATCTTTGTTTATTAGGAGTTTCATGATAGAAAATATTTGCAAATGCTATAGCTGTATACAAGGTAGTGAGGATTACATTTTTATTTACTTGTCAAATTGGAGCTTTACTTAAAGTCACAACATAATTCATTATTTTGCTGCAAAATGATTTTATCTTATGTATAGGCAAAAGTAATAATTCATTTTAATTAATTGTTTTCATAATTGACAGAAAAAGTGAGAGACAGAGATTTCAACTTTCCATCTCCTAGTTAATTCTCAACATGTCTTCAAAGTCAAGGGTTGAACTAAGCCAACACTGGGAGACCTGAACTCCATCTTCATCTCCTACATGGATGGGAGAGGCCCAACTACTTGAGTTTATTAGTTGACTGTCCCTTGGCTCTAAGCAGGGGTGTAGCAGAAATGTGATAGTTTTGAAAAACTCTCTTACTAGTGAGGGAAGGAATGAGAGATGTGTCTATGGAATGGGAAAAAAGTCTATAAAAATTCACAAGTCCTACAGAATAGACATTTAATGGTTCTCATTGTTAGAGTTGTTAATGTGTAGTTGCTCTACAAATAACCTTGAAATTTCAGTGGATTAACCAAATGAAAGGTTTCATATGTTCGTTTTAATCAAAATTATCCTTAATTATTACATTTAGGTGGATTTTGTACATGTTTGATTAGTTTAGCTCAACAAATTCTTTTTAGCATCTTTTCATTTTTTTTATTATTGTCCACAATATGCTTTGTTAGGTATAGGGATTCTCCCTTCCACCTCCCCTCTTATTCATCTTATAGTCCAGTTTCTGATAACAGGCGTTCTTAGGCGAGTCCCTTCAAGTGGGAGATCAGGAAATCTTGCTCCATTAGTATTTTAGCCCTGGATTTGGTCTTTGCTTTATAGGGAGACATAGAAAAATGCAGACTGAGAGACAAAGAGAAAAACAACGGTAGGAGGAGAGAATGACATAATTAACAAATGACAGATTAGATAAAAATTTAGGGTCAAGGACAGGAAGCAGAAGTAGAGTATACTATGCTCATAATCCATTGTCCAGAACTAGCAGATAATTCTGTCATTATTCAAGGTGGTAAGAAATTAATTTTTACCAAAGAAAAAGTAAATAGTATGATAAGTACAGCTTTGCTTGTCACAAACCTCATTCTGTTTCTTGGAAGTTCTATTATTTCCTAGCAGATACTCTAATTTTTACATGAAAGGCATAGCAAGGTTTTTAATTTAATTGAAATTATAATAGCAAGCCAGCAGATCAGATTATGTGTATGGTTTTTGTCTGTATTACCTCAAGGCTACAGAACATATCAGAAGTTTGAAAGGTAGTCATAGAAATTAATAGAAGCATGACTTGGAATGAGACCATATAATTTTGTCCATGTCATTTTATTTTTTAAAGCTCTAATTTTCAGTTATAAGTAGTTAAGCTATCAATAGTGCTTTTCATGTAAGTATATTTCTGTTTTGTGCAAGCAGCTTCTTAATTCACTGAAACCTTGGCTTCAATAAATACTTCAATTCCAATTACTGGAAGTTATAACTTAAGTCACATATTCAGTTACTGCATTAAATAGGTTAAACAAAACTTATTTTGTAGTAAAAAAAATTTAATTAAAAGCCAGTCAAATCAAATAACCCATCCTTGCATCCAATTTCCCATTAGTTCTCTATGAACATTTCTCTGATATCCGATAATACATCAGCGAGAGTTTCCATTGGGAAATAAAAAAACATAATCTACTCTGGATATTTTAAGAATAATGAGAATTTGATGGCTAGCAATAGAAGAATGTTACCAAGATGCTAACACTGGTATGAACAACAATCCATTCATTAAAAAATAGCTGTATGCCACAGAGTAACCAACACATGAGTGACAAAAAGGAAACACAGAAGTCTCTTGGGAAAAATGATGCCATCATATAATTCATGAACACGTAATGAATTCTACTAGAGAAAAGAGATTATTTGGAAGGAACCAAACTGAAATAAAAACATCAGAACACATGGGATACAGCCAAAAAAGCAAACAATCAAAACACAGTACGTATTGTACTATTGGAGTTACACTTTCCAGGCCCGTTATTTTTTTAAGGTGCTATAATTTATTGTTGTTGTTGTTGTTGTTGTTGTTGATGTGGCTGTTCTAACTCATACCAGTTGTTGACCTTGTTTCATGGCTTCTCACTTATGGTAATGTTTAGTGATGGAGTACTGGGGTCTATCATACACAGACATGGGGGTACAATGGGACATGCATCCCTGCATCCAGACGAAAGATGGATTCCCAATGAAACTGTTGGATGTATGTAGACAATGGGATGCTGGACTGTCTGACATTGTCTGTACCAACAAATGTTGGGGTACACTTAAATAAGAGACTGATAGAATTATGATTCCTTATGAACAACTATACTATTGTAACAAAATGGGAAAAATCTGATGGGGGTGGGAGTTTTGGGGGTGAATCCCAGCCTATACAAAAATGTACCACATAATTCAAAATTTAAAATAAAAACATAAAAAAATAGCTATATGATATCAGGTGAGAGATTATAGCATCCTGATATAACCCAGAAATTAGAAAACACATTGAAGGTTGTAAAAATAACATTAACACATGGACCATACTACTCATCCTTGAGCTGCTGCAGTACAGTGTAAAGAGGGATAAGGGAAAGGAAGTGAAATTAGTGTCCAGTTTTTCCCAAGACATAACATCAGACCCACATCAGTGAGTCCCAGCCCTATTCCAGCATTGGATAAACCAGGATCCAGCCCTTCTGAATGCATGGATAATTTTTTTTAAGATTTTATTTTTTATTTGAAAGTCAGACACACAGAGAGGAGAGATTGAGAGGAAGATCCTCTGTCCGATGATTCACTCCCCAAGTGGCTGTGACAACCAGAGCTAAGCTGATCTGAAGCCAGGAGCCAGTTGCCAGGAGCCTCTTCGAGGTCTCCCATGCAGGACAGGGACCCAAGGCCTCAGGCCATCCTTAACTGCCTTCCCAGGCTACAAGAAAGGAGCTGGATTGGAAAGGAGGCTGCCAGGATTAGAACTGGTACCCATATGGGATCCTGGTGCATGCAAGGCAAGGACCCTGGCTTCTAGGCTACCATGCCAGGCATCATGGGTAGGTTCGTATAGTTGCAGGCTCAGGCCTATTCTTGAAGACCAGGAAATGGGCCTGGCCCTCACAAACCCACCAATTACCCAACCAGTTACCCACTGAAAACCAGACTCTATGATATCCCTCCCCAGTAGGCTTTGTCCTCATATATGCTACCTGTGATTTGTGCTCCAAGCTTGCCTCAGTACCAGGGGAACCCCACAAAACCACACCATACCATACCACATGCCTCCCCCCCCCCCATGGAACACAAACAGTAGACCATCAAGCTTGCAGAATCCCAGAAAGCCAATTCACAGAAAACATTGTTAATCATGCATACTTAGTTATTACCTTTGTAAACAAAATATATACCTTGTTAAAATTTGGTCTTCTATCACCTTGTTCACTTACGAATTTTATGTGGATGCATCTGATTTGCAGAAGCTGGGTCACATGTTTGCATTCAACTGCAAAGGAAGACAAGGAAGCTGGTTTTCTGATACCTTATAAAAGGACACCATAAAATGCAAGAAAGTGTTACAGTGCAGAAAGCATATACAGAGAATATTGAGTTGTTACCATAATGCATCACCACATGATGTCAGATTGAATTGCCCTAGAATCAGACTCTGAGAAGAATATTTGCATGTTAAAAACTTACTGAAGGGAACTCTTAGGACCAAACTATATGAGGTGTGCAAGAATCCAATTAATAAGGGGAAGGTGAGCTATGGTGTATAAATGTCCATGGAGCGTTACATGTTTAGTCTAGTGGTTTAAGACACCAGTATTGTACATTGGAGGAGCGAGGTTTGATTGTGGACACTGATTTCAGATTCCTGATAAGCAGACACTGGACAGCAGCAGTGATGGCTTATGCAACTGTCACCCATGTGAGTGACTTGTATTGAGTTCCCAGATCCCAGCTGGCGTTTTGTGAGTTAACCAGTGACTTGGTAACTCCTTCTCTCCTATCTCTCTCTTCCATTTCCTCTCAGGTTAAAAAAAATGTTCATGGAAAAACATAATGAAAATAGTTTATTTTGGTACAAAATGTGTGCATATATTTTTTTTTCTTTTTTTATTCATTGATTACATTGTATTATGTGATACAGTTTCATAGGTACTGGGATTTAATTGTCGCTGAGGGTATGTTGGAGCCTTTAATTGATCGGGCTGATACTCTGCTGGTTCTGCCCTTGGACCAGACAGGGTCTCCCCAAGAAGCAGAGGAACTTGACTGGACTATAAGATGCTGGACTCTATGTTTAGTTTATGCTTGCAAAGAGGGAATCTCAACTGAACTTGAACTGCGGTTATGCAACAAGGTGGAGTAATTCACCATGGGGGGAGAGTGCGGGGAGGGGTGGGGAGAATCCCAGTACATATGTTTTCATAATATGTATTTTCTTTGAATTTTTGAAGACTAACTTGTATATGTAACAAAGTCTTCATTTAGTTGTTTAGGGGACCCTAGATGTGGAAATAGCCTTCAAAACTGTTTTGCAATGACAAAGAGGACCAGACTTTTACCCCCTACCATGGTCAAGTCACTAAATACAGCATGTCCTAGGAAAGGATTGGAGCTAGGATGGCCTGGCTTAATAAGCCCAGGGTAATCCTGGAGAAAGACTAGGGTGAGGATTCTCATCAGTTGGTAAAATGTGCTTTTTTTTTGTTTTGATGGAGATGATGAAGGAATGTGGATATTTTGAAAGGATTCACTCTAGTTCACTCATTAGATCATTTGAATCCATTGAATAAGTAGTAAGGGATTAAAATATAGTAGCAGTTTATGAACCATTTTTCTAGGGACAAATTGTGAGAGATGCTATTTGGATGCAATATAGCCTCTCCATCAGAAAACTGTTATCTAAGTTATAATTAATGTTAGTGCTCTGAACCATACATCTAGATTATACACACCATAAGCAGTTGCCTGTGCTGGTCTCTATGGCTTTCTTGCTGGAATGATTCAGATTTATCCTTGGGTGTCATACTCAAGATTGCCAAACATTTCTTGGCCTATGACTACTGAACTTTGTCATTCATGGTCAAAAATAGGCAAGAGCATAGAAAATAATTGATAACTCTATTATTTGGGAGCCAAACATACTCTGTGCTCTTGATGTGTTAAAGAAGCCTTAAATCCTGATGATCAGAGTCAATAATGCTGGATTTTTAACTCCTTTCCTTGCCTGTTGACATCTTGACTTAAGGTGCCTAACATGACTGAGATGAAGGTATGACGTGAGATTAAACAGAACATTTTCTGTTTCTTCCAGTAGAAGCATATTACCTCTGGGAACCAGAACCTCTAACACTGAAGTTTCCATATTTGTGGGACTGAAAAGTACACATTTTCAAAATGGATCCCCAGAAATGAATTTAACCACAATTTCTCTTAATGTTCCCCTTCCGTTCTTGAACTCATGTTTTCTATCAGTTAAGAAATTAAATTTTACTTTAAATAATATACAAATTATCCTTTGAAATGAAGCCTCAGAAGTTCCTTAAACAAGTTCAATTATTCTATCAGTCTGTCTGCTTCAGAATATGATAGTATACACTTAGACCAATGGATTCTTTGGTCATTCTGTACTGCCATCTGTACTGTAAAATGGGTCCTTTGATTTAATGCAAACATTATTAGTATATAGTATATAATCTTTTATAAATAGTATGTAATCCTTTATAAAGTGATAAGATCAAGGTATTACATATAGTGAAGAGAACCCAGATAAAAAACAATGTTACATCTAGGATGTACTATCCATTCCATGGTAGAAATAATCTAACACAGTCCTATGTCATAAGTAACTGGTTGAGCTCCTTGCGGGATAATGAAATATTCAGAAGCCAATATTTTGTATTGCCAGAGTTTTATATATTTGACAGGGATTATACCAGAACAGCCTTGCTAGCGACAGCTCTTTGGATATGGAAAAGCCATAATATTTTTCACTATGGATACTCCATGTTCCTTTGAATTATCCCTGGGATAGTCACTGGAAGAAATTGACTTATAATGAACAACACACTGTAATATATTTTGTTATTTAGTATCACTACTATGGTAGAGGCTTTATGGTGGGTATTGACCTGGAATACAATTATGATTAATCTCATTTCCCTTCGCTCTCTTCCAAAAATTCCCTCCCCACCCCGGATTTCCCCTGTATTATTAAGAGAGTATAGTCCTTCATAAACAGTCATAAACCCATGTTTCTGCTATGTAAGTATATCCTGACATTGCAGATATGGACAATGGTGTAGTTCAGCATCCTATTGTCAAGTTAGATTTAATAGTTTCATTGGGAGTCCATCTTTGATTTGGAAGTAGAGATGCATACTGTATTGTATCTTCACATCTGGATACATTAGTCTCCATTACACACTTACTATACATCCGTTTCAATCAAAAGTCATAAAATCAAAACAGGAATAAAGTTTAAACATTTAAAACACCATGATGTTAAATAACATGCTACTGAATGATCAATATATTGCCGAAGAAATTTAAAATAAAATTTAAAAAAAGCCTTGAAAGAAATGATGCTACTGTGTGACCTGTGAGTTAGTGAGGAATTTAATGAGAAAAAATGAAAATAAAAACAAAAATACCAAAACCCATGAGTTGCAGTAAAAATGATATTGAAAGGGCTATTGATCTAATATTTTGCATGAAAGTTGCCATGTATCAGAGAATCATGGATATTTGTCCTTTGGGGATTGACTTATTTCACTGAGCATAATGCTCTCTAGTTGGGACCATTTGGTTTCAAATGGTAGAATTTCATTCTTTTTTTGGCTGAGTAGTCCACGGAATAGATGTACCACAGTTTCTTTATCCACTCCTCTTTGACAGGCACCTGGGTTGTTTCCATGTCTTTGTTTTTGTAGATTGTGTTGCAATAAATATAGGATTATACATCCCTTTCTCATAGGCAGGTATCATTTCCTTTGGATATATTCACAGCAATTATTTTAGCACTCTCCATACTGATATCCAAAGTGGTTGTACTAGCCTAAACCTCCACCAACAATAAAGAAGGGTACCCTTCTCCTCACATCCATGCCAGCAGGTGTTGTTAATGGAGTTGTGAATGTAGGCCTAGCTACTCGAATTAGGTGGAATCTCAATTTGGTTTTTGTGTTTCCCTGACAGCTAGGGAGTCTGAACATTTTTCATATGTCTATTAGCCATTTGAGTTTGTTCTTTTGAAAAATATCTGTTGATGCCCTTCACCCATTTGTTCATAGGGTTGTTTGTTTTGATGTCTCTGAGTTTCTTAAACTCTTTGTAAATCCTGGATATTAGTTCTCTGTGAGTTTTGTAGTGTGCCAAGATATTCTCCCATTTTGTTGGTTGCTTCTTTATTTTGTTGATCATTACCTTTGCTGTACAGAAGCATTTTAGTTTGATGTAGTCCCATTTGTTTATTTTGGCTTTGATTACCTGTGCATTTAATGTCTTATCTAAGAAATGTTTCACCATTTCTGTATCTTGGAGAGTGATTTCTATGTTTTCCTTTAATAGTTTGATGGTTTCTGGGTGTAGATTTAGGTCCTTGAGCCATTTAGAGCTGATTTTAGTATAATGTGACAGGTGTGGGTCTTGCTTCTTAATTCTGCAAGCCGCTATCCAGTTGTCTCAACAATATTTGTTGAAGAGATCAGGCTTTGTCCCTGGATTGTTTTCAGTTTTTCTGTCAAAGATTGGTTGCCTATAGATGTGTGGGCTCCCTTCTGGTGTTTCTGTTCTGCTCCATTGATCTTCTCTGTTTCTGTACCAGTACCAGACTGTTTTGAAACCACCACCATGTAGCATGTCTTGAGGTCTGGAATTGTCATTCTTCCAGCTTGATTATTATTCTTCAGGATAGCTTTGGCTATTCATGATCTCCTGTGTTAGATGATTTTTTTGTATCTTCTTTTCTACTTCTGAAAATAATGCTTTTTGGATTTTGATTGGGATCATGTTGAAACTGTATATTACTTAGGTAATATGGACATTTTGATGATGTTGATCCTGCTGATCCAGGAACATGGTAAGTTTCAGTATCTTTTAATGTCTTCTATCTTATTTTTAAATGTCTTATAATTTTTTGTAGAGTTCATCCACATATTTTGTTACACTAACTCCAAAGTATTTAAGATTCCTCTCCACAATTTTAAGGGGACTGTAGTTACTTTTTTTTCTCAGACATGGAGTTATTTGTGTATGCTAGCACCATCAATTTGTGATCATTAATTTTGTATCCTGCTACCCTGTCAAAGTGTCATATTAGTTCCAATAGTTTCTTGACTGAGATTTTTGGTTCTCATAAGTAAAGAATCATGTCATCTGCTAGCAGGGATCATTTAAATTCATCACTTCCTGTTTGAGTTCATTTTTTTTTATTGCCTAATAGCTCTGGCAAGGACTTCCAATACCATATTGAATAGTAGTGGTGAAAGTGAACATCCTTGTCTAGTTCCAGATCTTAGTGGAAAAGCTTCTAGTCTTTCCCCATTTAGTATGATGCTGCCATTTGGTTTTTCATGTATTGCGTTGCTTGTGTTAAAGAATGTTCCTTGTATGCCTATCTAGCTTTGAGTTTTTAGCATGAAGTGGTGTTAGATTTTATCAAATGCTTTCTCTGCATCTATTGAGAAGGTCATATGGTTTTTATTTTTCAATTTGTTGATATGGTGTATCACATGAATTGATTTGCAAATGTTAAACCATCCCTGCATGCCTTCACAAATAAGGGCATCCATTGGAAAAAAACTCCAGTGAATGTTGACTATATTAATATGAGCTTGAAATCTGTAATTCTTATGTGATACAACAGCAGTTAAATAATTTATAGACATGTTCAGAAAAACAGATTATTAATTTTTTTGCTTTTTGTGTTAAACTGTCTCTCTTTTTTTTTTATTCATTAATTACATTGTATTATGTGTCACAGTTTCATAGGTACTGGGATTCTCCCCACCCCTCCCCAAACCCTCCCACCATGGTGGATTCCTCCACCTTGTTGCATAACCACAGCTCAAGTTCAGTTGAGATTCCCTCATTGCAAGCATATACCAAACATAGAGTCCAGCATCTTATTGTCCAGTCAAGTTCAATGGCTTCTTAGGTATACCCTCTCTGGTTTGAAGACAGAGCCAGCAGAGTATCATCCCGATCAATTAAAAGCTCCAACATACCATCAGCAAAAATTTACATCATTATGGAATTAATTGACATAGTAATGAGTAGCCAATATGTTAAAAATAAATGCTAGCTCTTAACCAACTTCTGTGACCACCTCACCTACACTTCAATTTTAGTTTATACACAACATATAACATACATAACATAACATGTTATACATAACATCATATCATCTTTTTTTTTTTTTTTTAATTATTTATTATTTAACTTCAGTAATTACATTGTATTATGTGACACAGTTACATAGATACTTGGGTTCTCCCCACCCCTCCCCAAACCCTCCCACCATGGTGGATTCCTCCACCTTATTGCATAACCACAGCTCAAGTTCAGTTGAGATTTCCCCATTGCAAGCGTATACCAAACATAGAGTCCAGCATCTTATTGTCCCGTCAAGTTCAACGGTTTCTTAGGTATACCCTCTCTGGTCTGATGACAGAGCCAGCAGAGTATCATCCCAGTCAATTGAAAGCTCCAACATACCATCAGCAAAAATTTACATCATTATGGAATTAATTGACATAGTAATGAGTAGCCAATATGTTAAAAATAAATGCTAGCTCTTAACCAACTTCTGTGACCACCTCACCTACACTTCAATTTTAGTTTATACACAACATATAACATACATAACATAACATGTTATACATAACATCATATCATCTTAAATTAAGGCAAACATGTGGTATTTAACCTTTTGGGATTGGCTCATTTCCCTTAGCATTATGGTTTCCAGTTTGGCCCATTTGGCCACAAAGAACTGCATTTTGTTTTTTTTAATAGCTGAGTTGTATTCCATGGAGTAGATGAACCATAGCTTTCTTATCCAATCCTCTGTTGATGGGCATTTTGGTTGTTTCCATGTTTTTGCAATTACTGATTGTGCTGCTATGAACATAGGAGTGCATGTTGGTTTCTCATAAAACAAGTGTTCTGGATATATTCCTAGGAGTGCTATTGCTGGATCATACGGTATGTTGAATTTGAGTTGTTTGAATGTTCTCCATACTGATTTCCATAAAGGCTGTACCAGCCTGCAGCCCCACCAGCAGTGGAGTAGGGTTCCCTTATCCCCCGCAACCTCGCCAGCAAGTGTTGTTGGTGCTTTTATTCATGTGGGCCAGTCTTACTGGCATTAGGTGGTACCTCATTGATGTTTTAATTTGGATTTCCCTTATTGCCAGGGAACTTGAGCATTTTTTCATATGTTTATTTGCCATTTGGGTTTGTTCCTTTGTGAAGTGTCTGCACATTTCCCATGCCCATTTCTTGAGTGGCTTGTTTGTTTTGACATTTTGGTTGTTTTGTAGCTCTTTGTATATTCTGGAGATCAGCCCTCTATCACCTACGTAGTGCGTGAAGATCTTCTCCCATTCTGTGGGTTGCTTTTTTACTTTGTTGATTGTTTCTCTAGCTGTACAGAAGCTTCTTAGTTTGATAAGGTCCCATTTGTTTATTCTGGTCTTGATTGCTATTGCTTTTGGTGTCCTTTTTAGGAAGTCGGGACCTACCCCTAGATCTTGCAGAGTATTTCCAACATTTTCTTCCAAAAGTTTGAAGATTTCTGGATGTAGGTTTAGATCTGTTATCCATTTAGATTTAATCTTAGTGTATAGTGAGAGATGTGGGTCTATCTTTTGGTTTCTGCAGGCTATCAACCAGTTGTCCCAACAGCATTTATTGAACAGACCTTCCCATTTGCCTGGATTGTCGTTTGTCTTTTTATCAAAGATTATTTGGCTGTACCTGTTTGGGTTCCCTTCTGGTGTTTCTATTCTGCTCCACTGATCTTCCTCTCTATCTTTGTGCCAGTACCAGGCTGTTTTGATAACCACTGCCCTATAGTATGTCCAGAGGTCCGGAACTGTGATTCCCCCTGGTAACTTCCTGTTCTTCAGAATGGTTCTAGCTATTCGTGGTTTTTTGTGTTTCCAGATGAACTTTTGAATCATTGTTTCCAGTTCCATGAAGAATGTTTTGGGCAATTTGATTGGGATTGCGTTGAATGTATATATTGCTTTTGGCAATATAGACATTTTAATGATATTGATTTTACCTATCCAGGAGCATGGGATGTTACTCCATCTTTCGAGGTCTTGTTCAATTTTTTTTAAGTAGTTTGTAGTTTTCTTCAAATAGGTCTCCTACATTTTTGGTTAGATTTATTCCCAGATACTTCATACTTTTCTTTGTTATTTTGAATGGTATTTTGCTGGTTAAATCTTTTTCCATCTTGGGGCTGTTCACATACACTATGGCTGTTGATTTTTGTTCATTAATTTTGTACCCTGCCACTCTACCAAACTCTCATATAAGTTCTAGCAGTCTCTGTATTGAGTCTCTTGAGTTCTTTGTTTCCCATTTGGATTCCTATGATTTCTTTTTCTTGTCTTATGGCCTCAGCAAGTACCTCTAGGACTATGTTCAATATTAGTGGAAAAAGTCGACATCTCTGTCTTGTTCCAGATCTCAGTGGGAAGGGTTCCAGTTTTTCTCCATTCAGTATGATGCTGGCGTTGGGTTTTTCATATATTGCTTTGATTATGTTGTGGATTTTTCCATCTATGCCTACCTTGGTTAGGGTTTTTAGCAGGAAGTGGTGTTGGATTTTGTTGAAAGCTTTTTCTGCGTCTATTGATACTATCATGTGATTCTTGTTTTTCAGTTTTTGAATGTGGTGTATCACATTTATGGATTTCCTTATGTTGAACTATCCCTGCATTCCAGGGATGAATCCTACTTCTGTCCTTCTCCTCAGCGCACAGGACCACTGTGCGTCACCTCCGAGACACAGTTTTGGCAGTTTCAAGGCACTTGTCCTGTGTCCCCAGATGCTGGAATCTCCGGGGGTGGGGGGAGATGAGCACCAAGGATGTTCAGGCTCAGTGCGTGCCCCTGGAGGGTTAACTCCGGGAGCCTCGACCCACTGCCTCCCCCACCCAGCTCACTCAAACCTCAGGTTCCTGCAGTTTGCCTCTGCTGCTGGCGAGGACCTACGCCACGGGTGCGGCTCCTGGTGGGTGCAGTGGGTGCGGCGGGTGCTGTGGCTGTCGACGGTTTCTGTGGCTCCTGTGTCTCCTGTGGCTGCGGCTCCTGTGGCTCCTGGTGGCTCCTGGTGGCTTCACCCAAACGTGACTCAGCATGTCTGGTGCAGAACGCAGTCTTCCCTGCCTTTTGTTTTATTTTGTTTTGTTTTTTCCTGGTTGCTCTTCCGAGTTGTGTGGATTTTTTTGGCTCCACACTGTCCAGGGAACTTCACGCTCCTCTCCCTGCAGCTCTATGCTGCTCCACTTAGGCTTTTGTCGCGTTCTATCCCTCTCTGTCTGTGGGCTCCCTCACAACCATCCTCCTATGTCGGCCATCTTGCGAGTCTCTCCCAGACTATTAATTTTTTGTATATGGGTGCATGAGGAAGGGTTGAGAAAACTATACATAAATATAGGTCATCAATAAGGAAAGCTTGAAACAGACAAGAAAAAGTCAGCTTGGACTCACATATATCTTACTAGGTAGGACACAAAAATCAGTGACTCCTCACTAAGGTATTGAAGATTTCTCTGCACACCCCTCCTAAAACTGTTCTGCCTCTCAGTCATTAACATATGGCTTGTTAGAGTTACGGGCCAGTTTGGACTATCCTAAAATTCACAAAGTTCAGTAAAAATCATGTTTTAATGCTATAAGCTGCTAAATATAAATATGAACAAAAAAAGACATGAGACAGCTGAATAGTACCCTATAACCATTTTAAGGTTTATAGCAGTTGGTTATGTATAGACTAAAACTGAGATGTGAATGAAGTAGTTACAGGATGTGGTTAAGAACTTGCATTTTCTAACACATTGGTCACTCAGGACCGTGTCAATTAACTTCATGATGTTGTAAATTTCCATGTTTCTTCTTGTTGTCGAATTTGTATTGTGGCTTTTCATTAGAGGAAATTATATTCTGCCAGCTCTTCTTTCAGATCAAGGATGGTCTCCCAATGAAACTGTTGAATTTATCTGGGCAATAAGATGCTGGACTCCCTGCATGGTCCATGCCTGCAATGATGAAATTATGTTTGGTATAAGCTGTAGTGCTATAATAATATCGAGGAAATCAATATGGGGGAAGGACTTTTTGGAGGGGTTGGGCGAATCCCAAAGCCTGTGGAACTGTGTCATAAAATGAAATTTAAAAAATAAATATAGGTCATGGTTTTATAAAAATATCAATTATTAAATGTTGTTATTAATCTTTTATGAATATATCTTTCTGAAGAGCTAGATCGTAATTACCATACAATAGGAAAACTTAATTTCTGATTTTAGAGAACTGGGAAAAGTTTGAGTTTCAGTGATAGAATGGAGAGAATACTAGCAGCGAATTTTATTTTGGAGATTCTATTCAAGAACTTCACTTTTGATTAGCTCTCTCTGTTTACTTCATTGCTTCTTGATCAACTAATATCTGCTGGGGATAATATATGGCAGTATATAGGACATATTGATCTTGGGATGAGAATATTTTGATCAATACATATACTACAAGACCAGTCTTTCTTATGCTGAGTTGAAAATTGATTTTCAACTAATAACGTCTTTGGTTGATTTGTTAGAGACCCAGAAATTAATGATAGTTTGGTGAACTTCATAAAGTTACTTATGGTATTATTAGGAGACATTCAAGTTGATTTGAGTCAATCTGTAAACCTGCTTATTTTTCATTTCAAAAGACATTAAACATTTTATTTGAAAGTCAGAGAGACTGAATGATAATGAGATGTTGGGGAGAGTTATTTTCCATGCACTGAATCACTCTGCAAATGCGCAGAATAGCCAGGGCTGACCAGACTGAAAGTAGGAGACAGTAACTCAATCTGGAGTTCCTACATTGTAGCAAGGACTCAACTTCTTTTAGATCACCTGTTACCTCCCAGAGTGTATATTATCAGAAGGGAATGAGACCAGAGTCATCCACTCTGTTATGGCACATAGGTATCCAAAGCAGTGGCCTGTACCAAACATCACAGTCCCACTTTAAATTTTTTTTTTAAGATTTATTTATTTTGATTGGAAAGTCAGATATACAGAGAGGAGGAGAGACAGAGAGGAAGATCTTCCATCCGATGATTCACTCCCCAAGTGACCACAAGTGCTGGAGCTGAGCCTATCCAACCTGAAGCCAGGAGTTTGTTGTGGGTCTCCCATGTTGGTGCAGGGTCCCAAGGCTTTGGGCCATCCTCGACTGCTTTCTAGGCTACAAGCAGGGAACTGGATGCAAGAAGGGCTGCCAGCATTAGAACTGGTGCCCATATGGGATCCTGGTGCATTCAAGGCAAGGAATTTAGCCACTATGCTATTGCGCCAGGCCAGTTTTGTGGTGTAGTGGATAAAGCTCCTCTCTGTGGTGCCATCATCCCAAATGTGCACCACTTCCAGTCCTGGCTGTTCCACGTTTGATCCAGCTCCCTGCTAATGAGCCTGGGAGACACGTGGAAGATGGCCCAAGTACTTGGGCTACTTTATCCATCCATCTGGGAGACTATTAGGAGGATTCTGGCTTCTGAATTCAAACCAACCCAGCTCAGCTAATTGTGGCTATTTGAGGAGTGAACCAGTGGAAGGAATGTCTATTTCTCCTCCCCTTCCCTCCAACTCTCTGCCCTAAAACAAAGTTACAGTGTGTGTGTGTGTGGAGAGAGAGAGAGAGAGAGAGAGAGAGAGAGAGAGAGAGAGAGAGAGAAAATGTGAGATATTTTGTATTTGATGGCTTACTTCCCAGATGGCTGTAACACCTGGGACTGTGCCAGGCTGAGGCCAGGAGCCAGGAGGTTCATCTCAATCTCATATATGGGTGACATAGTCCCAAGCATTTGGCCCATCCTATGTTGCTTTTCTCAGGCCATTAGTGGGAGTTGAATCATAAATGGAGCAGCTAGGATTGATCCAGTGTTCATGTAGGATGCCAGCATTTCAAGGGTCATTCTTTGCTAAAATGCCACTCCCCATTTTTAAATTAAAATGTACTTTGGGTTTTTTCAAACATTTCTATATAGTTCCCATATTTTTTTCAAGCTAAGATGCTGAAGATTGGAAGATACAGTATTAAATTTAATAAGAGAATTTGGAAAAAATAACAAATTAGAAGCTACTAAATGAACACATTATAATGATTGCAATAAGCATTCTGATTTCATAAAATGTTAAAATGTGAAAAAATATGGATAAGAGTAAAATATAATACATACATATTCATAAATGCATATACATTATTATTAGTGAAAAATATTTCTAATGATTAACAATAAAAGCATCACAAATCTTGATATCTTAAAAGAATAGCCATTTATTTTCCTGCAGTTGTATGACTTGACAATTTGCATTAATATCAGCTGGGATCCCTTAAACATTTAAATTTTAACAGGAATAGCTGGTGTGGCCTCTAAATATATATGTTCTGTTCAGTTTTAGTAGGCCAGTTCTGGCTTTTTTGTGTTCACAGAGAATTTCCAAGCAACAAGAAAAACACATATTCAACTACATAAGCACTTTGCAATGTCTCTGAATGTATAATATCTACAAGTGCCTGGATGTTGTCATTTACATGGTGAAAAGTAGTGAATGGGCCCGGAGGTGTGGCCTAGTGGCTAAAATCCTCGCCTTGAACATGCTGGGATTCCATATAGGCATCAGTTCTAATCCCGGCTGCTTCACTTCCCATCCATCTCCCTGCTTGTGGCCTGGTCGAGGACGGCCCAAGGCCTTGGGATCCTGCACCTGCATGGGAGACCTGGAGGAAGTTCCTGGCTCCTGACTGGCCATTGCGGTCACTAGGGGAGTGAATCATCAGAGGGAAGATCTTCTTCTCTCTCTCTCCTGCTCTCTATATATCTGACTTTCCAATCAAAATAAATAAATCTTAAAAAAAAAGAAAAGTAATGAATGGAAGGCCAATACTATAATAATTTACACAAATTGCATTGTTAGTGTAAGGCACAGATTTCATCTCTTTATAATATTTTGACTGATTATAATGCATAATATAATACTGAAATTTTCCTTAAATTTATTGTTATACATATTATCAAAATATATAAAATATCACTAATATATTTATACTCATGTTGTTTTACACTCATTGAATCATTTATTAGCATGACTATATAATATGTACAAAGTGCATGTTTGATGGGTAAATTGTATAAAGTAGCTGTTTTATAGCGGTTTTTAGAGAAGTATCAATTTTAAGTAATTTATCTCCTTATATCATGTCAACATTTTATGATGTAGTAATATATAATGTCAATTTTTTCATGTTCTTTTTGATACTGAAGAATACAAATGCATTTATAATTCATATAATTTGAACATAATTCACATCATTTTTCAATGTAAATCTCTCTTCTGACCAAAAGTTATCTGTGGAATTTCCCTGTCCCTCAATCATATTCTTATTTTTAGGAGCTTAAGTAATCTTAGTGATTCTAATTTCCTTAGAACAGTGGTACAATACTTCACTTTCCAATGGGAAGTATATATTTGAATAACATTGCAAATTTACATATATTTAACATATTATGTTTATGTGTGAAATTTTTCTCTTCTATTTGTTATACTGTCCACAAAACTTTTGCTAACTTATGGTGGCATAATAATTTTCAGGAATTTCAAATAATTTGGGTTAAATGTAGGGAAAAATCTACTTTAATGTAAATTGTTCAGAAAAGTCTTTCTAGAATTCACCTACCAAACCCCTTTTATAATATTAATTATGATTTCTATTATGCTTAAGAACAATTGTTTATCTGATTGATATTGACTATCTTCTCCTGAATAGAATACTAACACCATAATCAGACTTCTTTTTGCTGTGCATTGTTGACAACACTTAACTCAGTAGCTGCCATATAATAAACAGTTTGGAGAATAAATGAATTTGTGAAGGAAGGAAAAGAGGGAGGGAAGAAAGGGAGTAAGAAAGGGAGGGATGAATAGCCAAGTAAGTCAAAATAAAAAGTTTAAAATGAGAATATTTTCCTTAAAACAAAGTCATACAATATTGCTGCCAAAAAAGTAAAAGGCTGGTCATAGAGTAGAGGAAATAAATTACTCCTGATGAGTCAAAGGCTAGAAGTAGATCCAGAGGCTTTGTTTGGTCTAGTATTTGAGATGCCAGTTACAACACCTGTGTCCCATACCAGAGTTCCTGGATTTCATCCCCAGCACTGGCTTATCATTTTAGCTTCCTGTCAGTGCAGACCCTGGGTGGAAGCAGATTGATTCATGTGGTTGGATTTCTGCTACCCATCTGAAAGACCTGGATTGAATTCCCAGCTCTAGGTTTGGGTTCTCTGGCAATCATATCTGTGAGTGGACCAATAGTCAGCAGCCTTTGCTTTCTTGGTGGGTAGATAGGCACATAGATATGTAAGTTTGTAGGTACATATGTAGATATGTATGTAGGTTTATAGGTGGTTAGGTGGTTAGCTAAGTCCAAAAGATGGATGGAAGGGAGGGAGGGAGGGAAGGATGGAGGAAGGGAGAGAGAGAGAGAGGGAAGGAAATTGGAGAGAGGGAGGGAGGAAAGAAGGAGGGAAGAGAAGAAGGGAGTAAAGGAGGGAAAGGAAGAATAAATAAAGAAAAGAAAAGAAGGAACAAAGGAAGACCAATATGTGAGGTGCCTAGACCTATTATTTCAACAACAAATCAACTTCAGAAATCTCTTTTAGGAGCCAAAAGCAGTTGAGTGCTGTCAGCTCCCCACCACTAAATATTTCCAAGTAAGGATCATTAAAGACGATTAACTAGATTAGACAAAAACACCAAGTGCTTTTATGCTTTTTAATATGCTCTGCTATGAAAATTGTTTATTTTTTCCCTTGCCAAAAACACATTCAAAATAATACAGTGAATTTGTAGGATCTGACATTTGGGAAAATAGATGGGTAATTTAGTAATGAAAAAATGTTATGTCTCAATAATGTTTTTTTTTTAATTTTACACTTATATTTACTTGAAGTAGTTAAACAACGTAGTTTTTCTTTTATGCAGTCACATGTGGTCAAAAATGAAAGTATACTGAGCTTTGATATACTTATCTTGTGACCCACCTGAATTCTATTTTAGCTCTGAAATATGGGGGATATATTTTCCTAGGTTTCTTCTTATTATCAAAGGGGAAAAACTATTCCTAGGTTGTAAAAATAATAGAACAGTCTAAGAATGGTCTCTCCACTCAAGAAAACAATATTAAAAATCAAAAGAATGAGCACAAGAATAATTTTAACAAAACAAATTTAAATTTAGCCAATAAATTTATCAAATGTTATACACTGAAAACCACAAAACATTTTTGAAGTAAATTAAGACCAAAAAAAAGATACTGAAAGAGATGCAAGCAAATTGTACACTTTATGTTAACAGATTGGAAATGTTACTGAAATGTGTGTATGGAACCCGAAACAATACATAGTTTGTATTTGTATAGCACTTGTTACAGAAACTGAAAATACAATCCCAAAATTTTTCTATAACTGTTAGCAAACATAAATAGCTAAAGCAGTCTTGGGGGCGGGGAAGTGAGGGCTCCTTATTATTATTTTAAATTATATTGCAAAATTATAGTATACCAATCAATATAGTACTGTCATAAAAAATGACACATGGCCTAGTGAACAGAATAGAGAGCCCATCATAACCCAACTCATATAGGTCAGACAGTCTAATAGAAGACACAAAGAAAACACAATGGAGATAGAATAATTCCTTCAATAACTTGTATCAGGAAAACTGTATATTCATAATTGACAAAAATAACTTGGACCCTCATCTTTCATAAAAATCAACTCTCAGTATATTAAATCTTAAATGTAATACATGAAGCCATAAAGTTCCTGGAAATAAGCATAGGGAAAAGGTTCCTTATCAACAGTTTTGTGAATGAGTCTTGTATATGACACCAAATATAAAATGTGTGAGCAGAAAATACAAAGTAGGTGAAACTATAAAAAAATGGCAGCACAACAAAGAATGCAATCAATAGAATGAAAAGGAAAACCTGGAATGAGAAATAAATTGCAAACCATACTTGCATATTTTTATAAGGGATTAATATTCAAAATATATAAATAACTCATAAAATCCAATACCAGAAAAAAATAATTTTTAAAGAAGAAAACAGTATTTTCCACAAAACTGTATGACACAAAATATGCTTGTTTATTTCTCCTTTAGCTTCTTGTCTCCTCATCCCAGACTAGTCAGAGAATACATTAAGAAAGGCAAACCTCCTCAGGATGAACTTGGAAGAAGTTGTGCAGCACTCTAATTTGTTGACAGTAGGGAAGTTCCATTTTTTAGCAATATTATGATTTTCATATCTTTTCTCTTACCTGCATGTTTACTGATCACTGCTGACATGACCATTCAATAAAATAAAACTTATTTTCCCTACTGAATGGCCATAGAACCTTTTTAAAGATGACAGTATGATACCAAAATAGAATACCTCATGGAAAAGTAATACATTAATCAATTGGATGTTCTGCCAACATGGCATGTAAATACAACAAGTTGACTTCATACATGTATGCATGCATGCATAAATGTTTTTCTGTGTTAGTAAATGTGCATATTTATGTATGTACATAGACATACATATACATAATAGTACATAATGTACACAAATTTGCACTCCAAATGTTTGCATGAGAATTGTGTAGGTAGATCCATAAAAACTCCACATGGTCTACCAACAATTAGTTAGCAAAAAAGTTATGAACTATGTATTGTCCTATTGTATCCTATCAATCATTTGCTATTTCATTAACTAGTTGTGTCCTGCGTACTGAGCCCTTAACACTTGCAACTGTCCCACATAATGTATTTTGTTTATAGAATTGCAAATAGACTGATTATGTTAAGAATTATAAAATGCTGCAACATGTGTATGATGCTATTGAGAATCAATTAAAACTCCATTGAAAGTGGAGGTGGGAGGCTGTGAGGAGGGATAACTGTTCAGTAGGTCAGCAGCGCAGTGTTCTCTTGGCAGTCCATTACAGCAGATCCTTGCCTTCACCTTACGCAGCTTTAACCTCTTCTTGACTCAGCTATTAGAGCCAGTTTCAAATACCCTGTCTCAAAGCAGAAAAACATAGTGTTTGAAGTCCTAACAATTAGCAGAAATTTAATGTGGGATATGTGTGTATAAATGTGTGCTTATACTTTAAAGGAAGAGAGACAAAGGTCAAATGTGCTGAAAGTGCTTCAACTGTTCAGTTACGTTTCGTTACTCAAGTTTCAACAGGTGAAGTAATGTGCTTTTGTATTAGTTTGAAATGCTATTTCAAAGCCTCACCAAACTGTTCTGTTCTTACGCATAAGGGAATAATTGATTGTGTGACTTCAAGAAAGTTGGAGAAAAATCTCCAGAGTAATGTTTCACCCAAATATTGCATTACCTTAAAATTCATCTTCAGCCGTTCCTTCTTTCCCTGCCAGTGTTCTTCCTGCTTAGGGCTCTACTATCCTAGGTCTGTTGAGAGACAACATGGTAAAATTGAGTGGGGAATGTAGATTCAGACTCTGGACATGTGTACATTAGTGGTCATACTTATTGTCTAATTCTTGGAATATGATTCTTGCTAGGAATAGCAGGTTTTCTGATCTTTGAGAACAAAGTCAGTCATACCTACGATTTAAAGGTAATGAGAGAATTTAGGAAATATTGCCAGGGAAGTTCCTAGTGTGGTACCTATTCAGGTTACTATTTTCTTTACTCCATTCTATAAAAAAAGAAGGCTGAGAACAGCTTAGTGTTACTGAAAGAATTAATAATGATACCAGGAATCCATGATTCCTCTGTTACAAAGGGCTAACCCTGCTCTCAGCTATGGTAGTGGCCAGCGTGGCTGGCAAAAGAGTTGTCCATAAAAAACAGAGACTCAGGCCCGGCGGTGTGGCCTAGCGGCTAAAGTCCTCGCCTTGAAAGCCCCAGGATCCCATATGGGCGCCGGTTCTAATCCCGGCAGCTCCACTTCCCATCCAGCTCCCTGCTTGTGGCCTGGGAAAGCAGTTGAGGATGGCCCAAAGCTTTGGGACCCTGCAGCCCGCGTGGGAGACCCGGAAGAGGTTCCAGGTTCCCGACTTCGGATCGGCGCGCACCGGCCCGTTGCGGCTCACTTGGGGAGTGAATCATCGGACGGAAGATCTTCCTCTCTGTCTCTCCTCCTCTGTGAATATCTGGCTGTAATAAAATGAATAAATCTTTAAAAAAAAGTGAGAGTCAAAAACATTTTTTTTTCTGCCTCTGTTTCTCTTTGAGCTCTATGCCTCAGGAATTTTTTTTTTGTCATCAGGATTTATGGTATATGAATGAAATAGATATATTTCCATTTGATTATTATTTATATCCCTTGCCTATATATTAAAAAAAAAAACAATTAAGGCACATTTTAGCAAACTGAAGAAGAAAAAGATCAGCAGCCTATTATTTTGCATCACTTTACTACTGCAATATTTGTATAATGCAGCCAGGATAGAAAAATCAGCTGAGTCTTGAAAGTTCAGTTCAATTTGAAGGTTTGATGGAAATATACATGAGGGTAAAAGTGGCCGTTCAGCTGCAGTTTGTTGCTCTCCTTTCCCTCAATCTCTACCTTTCTTCTATAGGCATGCCATGTGTGTTCATTTAGGAAAAAGGTCAGGAATTAAAGCTTCACAATTTTGGTCAGCCAACTCCAATTAACTCAAAAGAACCAGACACTCTACTCCTCATTATGCTGAACAGTCAACAGAGTTCTCTGAGGTGAGGGCGTTCTAATACACTTGACAGGATTCTCGGAGTCAGGTCAGGCTTGCAGTAGAAAGATAAGGGCAGCAGAAACAACATGAATTAATTTTAGCCATCACGGGTGAAGGGATCTATATAAACAAAGAGAAGGAACCCCATTATTTAGAGAGTAGGTTGATAGAAAAGCATGTCCTAAACTTGTGAATTTTGTTTAGGATATATTTATGCATTATAAGACAAGAAGCAATTTGGAGAGGAAATTATGCTCTATTATTTGGGAGAATAATATTTACTGATAGGAAATGGTGACAGTGAGTGGATTTCCTGATTACTATTGTCTGTTAAAATTCTTTCTGATTTTGAGTACAGAAGATAAGATACAAAAATTGTGGTTTGCAAATTAAAGTTTAGATAATCTGGGTGTTATTTCCTGAGCTGCTTATAACTATGCAAATGTGAGCAATTTTTTTAACATTTTGTGCAAAATAAAGGTTTTTAGACTACAAGAATTCCAAAGACCTTTTTTACATATATCATTCTGTAGTTGTCATAGAATGTGGGTCAAAATAAGATTTGCCATGCATTTGAAATAATGTTATTGTGGATTCTAGGGTTAAAAGACTCAAGAGTTAGTCTTTAACAAGTGCATTGAATATATTCCATGCTTGTAATATTATAATATTTTTAAATTAGGTAGTAAAAATATGTTTAAAAGGAACACATAGAAAGCATTAGACAAGAGATACACAATTAAGGACCCTTGGAAATGTTAATATCACAGTTTAAACATGAAATTTGGTTCTGAGCATCCTTCCAGCTGAAGAAAAACAGTAAAATTAATTTGGGTACATTGGGAAAAACTGGGTTTTATTTTGAGAAAGATTTGTAAGAATATGGGGAAAATCAGTCGAGGTATGGGAATTTGGAGTGGCGAGGGGTGGGAAAATCTCAAACCCTACATAATTGTACCATAAAATTGAAAATAAAAAAGTGTAATAAAAAAGAAAATTAAAATTCTACAGGACATTCATGGTTTTGATCCTGATAAAAAGGGATCACTGAGAATATCATACATTGGATAGTGGCTTTTATAACAATTTTGAAGAACATATCAATGTTTCCTAATGTTATTTTTCTCCTCTACAATTAGGAAAATATTTTGAAAATCAGTAGATACAAGGATAAAACAAGATGCAAATATATTATGGTCTAAAATGCAAACTACAGGGATAGTTTTGTTGTGTGATAGGTTAAGTCACCATTTCTGATGCCATTAACCCACAATTAACCCTCATCATATTGACAGTTTAAGCTCTCGCTATTCATTTCCACATCAGCTTCCTGCTAATGTATCCATCAAAACAGTATAAAAGAGCCCAAATACTTAGTCCCCGGCCACCTAAATGAGAGACTACACTTGAGTCCTGTGCTCCTTGCTGCTGCCTGGGTTAGTCATGAATGTTACAGGTTTTGGGGTGAGTGAACAGACAGATTGAAGTCTCTGTTTACCTCTGTCTCTGTCTCTCTCTGTTACTCTGGCTTTCAAATAAATATTTTTAAGACGTGATATATGTTAGCATACATGAACTAAAAGTGTGGAGGTGAATTCTGTGCTTTGAATAAGATCCTCAGCAATACATCTTTTTCTACCCATCTGAGTTGTCATTTCTCAGGAATGAGTAACCATTGGCAATACTGTATCCACATTTCCTGTGCAGTCAGCAATTCCAAATACATAATCTCTTCTCTATGTATCCAAATTTCTAAAAATAGCTTTCATTGGTCAGGCTTATGTTTGCGCCATACCTGGTCCAATTACTTTAGCCAAAAGAACGCACTGCTTACATTAACCAGTGATAGGTCAAGTGTCCATCCCTGAACAAAGGGACTTGACTACAAACCACATGGATGAGAATGAAGTGTGGAGGGATCTGGATTAAGGTAAAGTGAAGAAAATGCTAGAGATATAGAAAAGAATAAAAACCTGTTACATATGAATTGCAATCAACTTAGATTCACAAAGATATTTGGTGACCATGAAATAATTGTGGGAAAAAAACTCAATTTAATTGAAATATTCAGTGTATCAAACAGAATAGGCTAAAATACTCTGTTTCTAGTAATATCCTTGTCAATTGATTGCAACTTTCCAAATTTCAATGACCAAAGATTCTTCTTCTTCTACTGCTGGAAATTTAATATAGTTCTTAGGCATTAATTTCTCTTCTCATTGACTGTACACCTGTGTAGTCTTCTGTCTTGTGAGACTATGTATATTTTCTGTAATGTATTAGGTGTTTATTTTCTTATTTCAATCTGAGAGAGTGATTTATTTCCCATAGTTTTGTAAACAAACTATTTGAAAAGAAGAATGACAGAGAAAGATGTTAGGGGAGGGAGGAAGGGAGGGAAGAAAGGAGGAAAGGAAGGAGTGATGGATGGATGAAGAGAGGAGAGATATCAGTCTTCAATGCACTGATATATTCACCTGACTGCACTTGCCATGACCTGGCAAGGATGAAGCAAGAAGTTAGGAAGGCAACTCAGACTCCCATATGAGTGACAGAGATCTAAACACTTGGACCATAGTCTGATGCTTTCTCATTGCATTGGCAGGAAGCTGGAGTATAAGTTGAGCATCCAAGACTCTAAATGGCACTCATATATGGAATGCCAGTGTACCAATCAGTGGCTCAAGTTGTTGTGCCAGAACAATGCCTCTTTCCTGATACTTTATTTTCTTTTGGGAAAGGGTTCATTTTTGCATCCCCATATTGGCAACAATTATTTTCTCTCCTAGAGGGTTGTTTCAAGGAACAAATGAGGTAAAGTATGCTATGTTTGGCAATGATAGTTTACTCAGTATATAAAAATATTGCTCACATAACTACCAAACAAGGAACAAGATCAAATTGATGGTGGAGCCCATTTCCCCTTCCAGCATTTCACTTTTGATGTCCCTGTTGTTTTCTAATTGTGCCCGTATCTTTCCCAGTCAAGCTGAGACCTGAATCATAATAATTATTTTCCCTTAATTTTGTTTCAAAATAATATCACAAATACCGTTGGTTGTACTCTGGACTATCTCCCACATACTTTCCTTTTTCTCGTATCCCACTGACATGCTGTTAGTTCTGATTCCTATACCATATATGCTTTTACAAATACAAGTTTGTCCCTCCATAGAGATATCCTTATTTCCTCTGTATTATATTCTGTTTCCATATTGATCAACTGATCATGTCGCTTTATTGCTAAGAAATGGACAGTGCCTCTCAGTGGGTTATAAAACCCATACTCGGGCCCGGCAGCGTGGCCTAGCGGATAAGGTCCTCGCCTTGAACGCCCCGGGATCCCATATGGGCGCTGGTTCTAATCCCGGCAGCTCCACTTCCCATCCAGCTCCCTGCTTGTGGCCTGGGAAAGCAGTCGAGGATGGCCCAATGCTTTGGGACCCTGTACCCGCGTGGGAGACCCGGAAGAGGTTCCAGGTTCCTGGCTTCGGATTGGCGTGCACCAGCCGTTGCAGCTCACTTGGGGAGTGAAACATCGGATGGAAGATCTTCCTCTCTGTCTCTCCTCCTCTCTGTATATCTGACTCTGTAATAGAGTAAGTAAATCTTAAAAAAAAAAAAAAAAACCCATACTCCTGATCATCACATATTTGGTTCACTTTAGAGGCATTACTTTAGGATTTCAGCCTTATAAGTATTTGACTTCACAAGTTATATACTTCTGAGGAAGTGCAATATTTATTCATTTTCCTTAAATTCCCTTTATCCCTCTGTATTCTTCATCTTCTCTCTAATGAAAATATTCTTATATCCTATTATAGCATTACCTAAGTCTGAACTAGTTGTTAGTGTCCTGTCAAAAAATGCTACCTCTGTCATGATTTTTTTTCAGCTACAACAACTCTTTTCTTACTCTATATACTGTGACATTTCCTCATTTTACATTTTCTACTGAAAATTGCATAGTTACGATATCCTTTAATCTTTGTGTTCCTAAAGGCAAGTTCTAAATCAGGTCTTTTATTTTGAATCCTCCGCGATGATTTGCATGTCTCCTCCAAAGCTTGTGTGTTGAAAACTTTATCCCTAATGCAGCCATTGACAGGTGGGACCTAATGGGAGGTGTTTAAGTCTTAAAGATTTCATTTACACGATGGGTTAATATCAGTTATGAAACACCTAAATATTTTGAGCTTGATCACTTTCTCAGTCTTACTGTATTTTTTACCTTTCAGCCATGAAATGATGCAGCAAGATGGCACTGCCCAAGATGCAAATCATTGATGCTGGGCTTGCCAGCCTTAAGGAACATGAGCCAAATTAGCTTGCATTACTTACAAACTGCCCAGTGTGCTTTTCTGTTATAGCAATATGAAAGGTGCTGGGATAGCCTCAGTCACAGAACTTATAGTAGCACTTATATTAATATCATTTATATAAATGAAAGCCATTTTAACTTAATGAAGCATTTTCATATGCCTTGACTTATAATTTTCTAATACTAAAGGATTTTGAAGTTAATACTATAGAAAAGAATAACATTAAAACATTAAAAAATATTTTCTTATGAGTTCTTTAGCATACCTTTTGTTTCCAATAAGCCTAAGTTAAACAGAAGTTGATCTATAGTTCTTAAACTCTCATATAAATATAATTAATGATCTGGTATCTGCTATTGCATAAAGAAAAATATGCCTCATATGCATACATTTGGTAGCAAAATTAGCATTTGTTTATGGAAAATGAAAAGCCTTGCTCATAATCTTGTCTAAAGGACTTCCACACTCCTGCATGGAGGGAAGACAGAGGACTACCTGCAGGCAAAACAAACTATTTGGTGCAAAGATAATGAATTCACACACACACACACAGTATTGAACAAATGCTAAGGTGAAATTATAATTATGCAAATGAACTGATAAACAGGTTGATTTTACTCTGGGAGCTATAATTCAAAGTTTTTAAAAAAGATCAATATGATTTCTATAAAACACCTGACTTGGAAAAAACTGCCTCTAAAGGTAGCTATCAAGTGATTTTTAAAAAATTTATTTATTTTTATTGGAAAGTCACAGAGAGAATGAGAGACAGAGAAAAAGATCTTCCATCTGCTGGTTTACTCCCCAGTGGCCACATGTTCAGAACCTAGACAATCTGATCTAAAGCCAAGAGCCAGGCATTTCTTCCGTGTCTCCCACATGTGTGTAGGGTCCCAAGGCTTTAGACAATCCTCTACTGCTTTTCTAGACCACAAGCAGGGAGATGAATGAGAAATGGAGCAACAATGACAGAAACTGGCACCCATATTGGATCCTTGCAAGGCAAGGTTTTAGCCACTCAGGCATCAGGCCGGGCCCAACTATGATTTTCTATATGATGACAGGATTATTTTCTGTGGCAGAGCTCATATTGTCATACAGTTTGATCACTAAAAAAGATGCTCTATCAAATTAATTATAGCTACAGAATTTCAAAATATATTGAAAATAATATTATGTGCCAGTCAGTTTTACTTTCATTGGTCAGTTGAAAGATGAATGGGATATGTTTCCTTTCCTGAAATCTATTGAGGGAGAAAAATATTATTCAGTTGACAAAGGAGGATGCCTAATAGGTTAGGGTGATGAAAGGATATTTTTTAAAGAGAAATGTTGTTGAGATATTATTTTCATCTACATATCAATGATAGGTTTTATTTTGTACTACCTAACATAGGTGCAAGACCTAGCCATCAAATACTTCTTTATCATAGAATTTTACTGTTACAGAATCACTATGCTTAAAATAGGGCATATTTTATATATCTTCATTATAAAACCTTATATTCATATTACATGAAAGTTAGAAAATAAAAACTAAAGGGCCCTTCAGAGAAAACCCACATAATTACTTTACAGACACACACACACATACATACATACACATATATAACTTATATCCCATATATGTATCCTTCATTTGTGTATGTACATATACAAATGCAAGTTATATCACAAGGTACCTGCTGTTTTTTAATCTGATGTTTTGACTTTCTCAAATGTTAGTTTTTATTTGAGCAACACTTTACTAGCATTTTCATTCATGATGGGTAATGTGTAGATATTCAATCCTTTGTAGAAAGTTTTATTATATCTTCATTTAACATTTATGTGTTGCATATTCTTTTTAAGTTTCTTTTGTCTGTCTTCTTGGATTGGAGGCTGTTGTTTGCCACATTATTCCCATATTCCTCAACAGCACTAGTGTTAAACAGGTATGACATGACAGAAATTGCTAAGCATTTCATACACATGTTCTTCTAGTACTTTCAAGATAGTTATAAAGTAGTTACTTTATAGTTAGTCTGCTTTATTGATGAAAAATTGATTCCAGAAATGATTAACCTGTATACCTACTCTAAATTGTCCTTCCAAGGTCCATTGGCTGACAATAGTCCACCTTAGAGTGTCTATTCGCCCAGATATTTGTTGCCAACATTTGGCTGGGTCAACAAGTTGACCAGTTTGTACTGTCCTCCATCCTCTGTTATGGTACCAGGTGTTCTCTGCAGGCTCCAATGTACTGTCATACCCTCTATGTGCATCTGGATATGCTGTCCAATGCTCTGCCTAAGCCACTGAGGAGGCCCAGCTCTGACACATGCACTCCACAGTCAGACCACAGATCCTGCAGTTTTCCCCATGGTTGGAGTTCTGGGTCTAGTAGGTCAGTTGTGGGGATCCCCCAAAAAAGCCTCATCTGAGGTGATCCCAGACTGACTCATGTGTGCTTATCAGTACAGAGTCCAGCTCCGCCCATCACCCGCATCAGCCTGCATGCACACTAGTATTTGAAATTGCTGGGTTAGCCCTATCTCTTTTGTAAACCGACGGATGCTATAGCCTAGCCCAACTCTGCCCACCACATGCTTGGCCCTCATGTCTATTAGCAGGAACTGGAAGCCTTCTTGGAGTGACCCCCCAAAAAAACCCTCATTAGCCTATGGAACTGTATCATGAAAAATAAAAAAAGAAAGGCAAGTTAAAATCCCTAAACATCTTCATGAGAGAATGAAAAAGTGCTTCAGTACTTTAACTTAAATAGTTAAATAGGAAATAGCAAATAGGAAATAGGAAATAGCAAATAGCAAATAGGAAATAGTTAAATAGCAAATAGCAAATAGGAAAGTGTGTACACACACACATGCAAACTATGGAGAACAAAGATGTTAACATTTAAATAAATGGGTTTGAAAGCAAAGGTAAAAACAGTAGCTATGAAGAAGCTGTTTAGTGTTCTAATAGAAAAATGAATAGTTTTGACAATAAATAAAAACAAAAATATTAAGGACAAAAGGAAAAGCTTAAATTTATCAAGAATACATTGGATATCTTTTTGATAATATTAAAACCTGAATAATTTTCATGGAAGTATTAATTTAACCAAATTGTGTTAACTAAATAAAATTTTAGAATAGTGGTTATCATTGGGGAAAATAAGAAATATGTTACAAATATTGAGTCCAAAAAGTGTTTTAAAAGCTGTATTTACTTTTATTTGAAAGATAAAGTTACAGAGAGAGGAGAGACAGAGAAAGACCTTTGCTCACTCACTCCCCAAATGGTTGCAATGGCCACAGCTGGGCTGGTCTGAAGCCAGGAGTCAGGAGCTTCTTCCAGGTCTCCCACATGGGTACTGGGGCCCAAGGACTTGCAACACTCATCTCTGTCCTTCCAGGTGTATTAGCAGGGAGCTGGATTGGCAGTAGATTAGCTAGCACTCTTTAACTGGTGCCCATAAGGAATGCTGGATCCACAAGTGGAGGGTTAACCTACTTGCCATGGCGTTGGCCCAAGTCCATACAGTTTTGCTGAAAAGTTATTTAGCGACTTTAATTTTAAGATAGCTATGATATTTATGTTGCATCATTTCACAGAGATAGAAGAAACATTTGTTTTTATGGAGCCAACATTAAGCTAATACAGAAATCTGAAAGAGTCAAAAACATAAAAATAATAAATATAAATTCTGAAAGTAGATTTGAGAGAAATTGAAGTATGCTATTAAATAGCATCTAAGAGCAAAATAAAAGTATAGTAGAACATGAAAAAAAACAGAATTAATAAAACTAATGGTGTTTGCACCAGCAATAATAAATCCAAGAAAAACATACAGGCATATTGGCAAAAATTAAAAAGTATAAAATACAATACCTATTAGTGATGAAAAATGAAACACATGCTTTCTTCATGAAAGGAACAGCTAACATCATATTTCATCAATAATGCACTACAATGATTCTATTATAATCAGAGAAATGATAATATACTTAGAAACCATCAGTAAGTATTCTGCAAATCATTGTTATTATTTCATATTTTTCTTTAATTTTCCCTAAAATAATAGCACAAAAAATAAAAATAGAGCACATGATATTTTAAAATAAAATAGAATAAAACAATATTTTGCTGATTGTTGTATAGATAGAAGAATCAGGAAGAATTGCTAAACAAAGCAAGAATTCAGCATAGTAATTGAACACTGATTTGAATCGTGTCCTCTCCAAATTCGTACATCAAAGTCCTAACCCCAAAGAGACTGTAATTGGAGGTTGAAAGTGCCTGTAAGAAGGAAATTAAGGTTAAATAAAGTCATATGGGTGGGGCTATATTATGATAGAGTTAGTGTCTTTCAAGGGAAAAACATATTACTCACTCTCTCTCTAGACAAGTGCACAGAAAGGTTAAGTGAACAGAATGAGATGGTAGACACATTAGAGGTGAGAGTAGAGGCCTCGTGATTGACCTATCTTGCTAGCATCTTGATTTGGACTTCTCAGTTCTACAAAGTATGAGAAATTTCTGTTAAGTCATCAAGTTTATGATACTTTTTATGGCAGCCTATATACTCCTGATAAACAGTTACCAATTTATTCAAAATTTGTAAGAATTTCATATGTTTATATGTATATAATTTTGAATCTTTGAAATATTTTATTAAATATTTCTAAAGGAGACAATATAGGTTGGACATTTATAAATTAATTCAACAAATCCAGGTCATATATTATGATGTTTTATAATAATTTGTGACATATGTGCAAATAAATTGTAGAAGGAAGCATACACAAAATGGAATCCAATTCACAGCAGCAACAAAGATATGAACATCAGGAAGGAGAAAACCAATGAGTAGACTCTATAAGAAAAAAACTGTAGCATCTAGCTGACAGACATAAAAGGCAGGAATAATGGGGGAGATGTATACTTTTATCCAGTTGTAGCTATTTCGATTCCCACTAATGCATGAAGAGATTCTCCATCAAAATTCTAATGGGACCTTTTATATAACTTGGAAAATGATTTAACATTTGTGAAAAAATAAATATATGACAATAGAATATAACTTCTGAGAATGGGAAGCAGGGAGGCACTGCAGTGCCAGGTTTTTGTTTAAAAAATTTTGTATTTTTACTTCAAAGGGAATTTACTGAGACAAGGAGGAGAGGTAAAAATCTTCCATTTGCTTGTTCACTCCTCTAACGAACTCAATGGCCAGAACTGAGCTGATCCGAAGCCAGGACCCAGGAGCTTCTTTCAAGTCTCCCATGTGAATGCAGGGTCCAAGTACCTAGGTCATCCTCTGCTGCTTTCCCATGCCACAAGCGGGGAGCTGGATGGGAAGTAGAGCAGCCGGGACTAGAACCAGTGCCCATAGAGTCAGAGTTTAAGAGTTTAAGAGTTTAAGAGTCAGAGTTTAAGCCCTGTTAAGTGATACAAAAATTAAAATTGCATTGCTGGACTAGAAATTAAGCAGACTAGAGACTTCAGACATTTTAAGTATAATAAAAAATGATGTCCAGTTTAAGAGAACATTGAGACTCTCAATTTAAAATGATGGTTAGGAATGATTTTAGAATCAAACTGTCCTGATTTCATATTCCTTATCTTCCATTCACTAGTTCTCTATCTATCATCATGTTCACTAAACTTTCTGATTATTAGTTTTGTCATCTGTCAGATGGGACATTAATACATCCATCATAATGAAATAATGTATCTGTCTGGAACATAGTAAGTTCTCAACAAGTGGTCTTTTTGGTTTCCTGTCTCATAGCTTACATCAAATAAAAAGTAGGTGAACCAGAAGCTTAAATATGTAAAAGGTTAAAAGAAGAAAGGAAAAATAGGTGAATAGAAATATTATTTTTGAGAAAGTTACTTCCTCAAAATGGACATCAAAAACAGAAAAAGTTAAAACTGATATACAAAAAACTAAAAACATTCTGTGTTGTAAAACTAACTTACCACAATTAAAATTGAATAGTTGAATGACAGCACCACTATGAGGGAAAGAACATAAAACTTATAAGCCAATGTAAGAATTTTCAAAAAGTTAAGTTTAAAAAAAAAGAACAAAAATATTCGCGAGAATTTTGAGTAAGTTGGACTTCTGAATGAGTGGATTTTGAATTTGAAGCCTGACCAAGACAATTTGTGTTGGAGAAGGACAAAAATTTCAATTTGCTGCCAATTTAACAAATTTCAAATATATTAAACAGACCAGGGCAGTGTTGGGGAAACCTAGTTATCTTTTGGTTCTCCCTAGAATTTGCTTCCTGCCCCCATTTTCTTTCAACAACTACCTTCACAGGTTTATTCAAATGTCACTGGGGAACATTACCTATGCTTGCCAGCCTATGCTGGATCTCCCATTACATACCTCATTGCACTCTTTTTTTCCTTTCATGCTATAAATTAAAACCACAGGTAACTAATTTTCCTTGCAAATAGTGTGTGAAATTCACAAAAGAAGTCTGAGATCAGTGACACAGGAAGGTTGTAGATACCGGGATGAGCTGCCAGTTACTAACGCCTTTAGCACTAATAGGAGGGAGAAAATCAGTGTCTCAGTCTTACTGAAGTTTCAGACACGAGGAAATAAGGCCATTGCCATTATTATAAACCTTCAATCCTGGGGGAAAATAGAGCATCGAACTAGGGGCTGAACTCATAGTGTCTAAAATGAGGACTTAATGTTGAATTAACTAACAAAACAGGACTGAACTAGAGGGATGGACAGACATTTGGTCTACTGGTGAAGACACTTGCATCCCACATCAGAGCGTCTTGGTTTGATTCCTGGCTCTCCAGATTTCCTTATAGGTGGAGGTGATGGTCCGGGTGATTGGATTTCTGACACCCACTTAGGAGATGGGATTTGAGTTCCCAACTTCTAGCTTCGTTCATTGTCAGGAGGATTTTATGGGCATTTGGGGGGAGTGAACCAACTCTCTTTTAGCAAAAAAACTCATTAAACTTTAAACTTACTAAACATAGACCAACATTATTTCTTGCCTCAAAGCTTGGTCAAGATGTAACGTCTTATATAAAGGTAGAGAGAGGAGATTCCAACATAATGTAATTATAAGAATTTTGAGATCCAACAGAGGTGGTAAGTGTTGTGGTGCCACAGGTTAATTCACCACCTAGAATATTGAAGCCCATGTTACAGTGCCTGTTAATGAGCCTGGAAAATACTAGATGATCAGATGATGGCCCATTTGTTTGGGTCCCTGATATCCACATAGGAGTCCTGTGGAGTTGTAGGCTCAGCACGTATTGTTGTGAACATTTGGGGGAATGAAACAAGCAGATGGAATCTCTCCTTCTCTCCCTCATCCACGCTTCCTTTTCTGTCCCCATCTCCCTCTTTCCTCTGTCTCTCTTTCTCCTTCCAATACATGAATTCCTCAGAAACATGCTGTGGATAAGCTAATTAGATCAATAGCCCTCAACCCACCAAAAAAAAAAATAGTTTTAGTTTAGGCATTTGGCTGCATTTTGACTTTTTTGATCATTAGTTATACATACCACATGTAAGTGGTCTTCATTTGAATAAATCACTTCTCTGTAAATATTTGCTGCCAAGGAATTGCCTATATTTGAAGAAGTCATAAAATGGAGCTGAAGTAATTGAAACATGGGCCTTGTTTGCTAGATAGCATTATCTCCACTTGCAGAGAGATGCTGTTATATCTGTGTTTAGTTAATGTCCTCATTAATGACTTCAGAAGGAAGTTAAATGGCATGCTAATTAAGTTTGGAAAGGCTAGTAAAGGAGAAACTGTTGTGAACACTATTGAGATTCCAAACAATAGCACCTCTGGAAGAGGTTAAGGGGATAAGCAGAGAAGAAAGCCAGATTTCACCTATCCAGTGGAAGCAACCATGCAGTGAAAATGATGAAAAATAAGATACTTTAGTCTAAGGGGAGCGCTGGCTGGAAACCAGCCACACTGTGAGCATTTGGCAGTCACCAGAATAGAATTAGGCTAAAGAAAATTCTCAAGCAAGGAATGCAAGATTCACGCTGAATTTCTAACTTCTCTCTAAAAATTACATTTCACTTTGAAGTGTTGTTCTATGTTGGCGTAGCCCATGGGTGAAGGAATGCAGGCTTTGCGGATAGACATTGTGGTCAGATGCTGTTAAATATTTGTTACTAAAGGGAATAAACATCTATACACTGTGAAAAGGATTATGTAAAGAAAACTTGACCTGCAGTATGACATCTGGGAGGGTGCTTTATAAATAGGTGAGTGATAAGATTAATTTGTATTTTAGAGTCAGTGTTTCTGAAGGACCCTTTGCCTCCTATAAAGAGTTTATTTTTGGGCTTATCGACAGTCCTACTGAAATAGAGTGCTGGATGCAGGTATATGGAATCTACATTTTAAATAAATGACTTTTTTTCTTACCATTTGTGTAATAACTTTAAGAACCATTGCATTATGCTATCAGGATACCACCATAATAAAGTTGATGGATTAAAATAATGTATAAAATAGGAACTGTTGTAATGACTGAGAATAGAAAGGCATAGATTTGGGCCCGGCGCAATAGCCTAGTGGCTACAGTCCTTGCCTTGCATGTGCCAGGATCCCATATGGGCACCACTTCTAATCCCGGCAACCCCACTTCCCATCCAGTTCCCTGCTTGTGGCCTGGGAAAGCAGTCAAGGATGGCCCAAAGCCTTGGGACCCTGCACCCGCGTGGGAGACCTGGAGGAAGTTTCTGGCTCCTGGCTTCGGATCGGCTCAGCTCCGGCCGTTGTGGTCACTTGGATGGAAGATCTTTCTTTTTTTTTTTTTTTTTTAATTTTTTTTATTAATTATTATGCATTATGTGACAGTTTCATATGCTCTGGGAATCCCCCCACCCCTCCCCACACCCCTCCTCCCTGGTGGATTCCTCCACCTTGATGCAGTATTACAGTTCAAATTCCATCAAGATTCTTTCCTTGCAAACATATACCCAGCATAGAGTCCAGCTACTCATTGTCCAGATGGGTTGAACAGTTTGTTGGGGAGACCATTTCTGGTCCAAAGTCAGAGCTGGTAGCATATCATCCCAGTCAATTAAGACTCTCAATATAACATTAACAGCAATTTGTAACATTATGGAATTGACAAGGTTTTGCGTAACCAGTATGTTAAAAAAAAACAAAATAAAACAAAAAAAAAAAAAAAGAAGCAAGTTCTTAACCACAACCTATGATTATCTCATTGACATTTCAATTTTAGTTCATACACAGGACCAGCTGCTATATACCTTAAAATGGCTATAAGGTACCATTCAGCTGTCTCATGTCTATTTCATTTTAGTATTTAGCCATTTGTTGTGTTGAAGTATAATTTTGCTGATCTTGGCAGATTTTAGGATAATCTAGACTGGCTTGTAACTCTAACAAGACATTTGTCAGCAGTTAAGGTGCAGAACATTTTTTTTTTGGGGGGGGTGTGCAGGAAAGTCCCCAACACCATGGTGAGGAGTGACTAATCTTTGTGTCCTACCCAGCGAGGCATTAGCCAATCCATGCCAGCTCTTTCCTGTCAGATTTCAAGCTCTACTTTTTGTTGTCTATTTATTTTAGGTTTTTTTAGTTTGTATGATTGTTTGCTATGAGGGGTTTTCAGAGCGATCCCAATGGTCATTGCGAGGGAGGGTGGGGGTCCAGAGGTGGAGCCAGGCTCGAACCAGAGAAAGCTCTCCTCCCTGGTCCAGAAGGACGTTTATTGTTCTTCTGTTTCTGCGGACCGCTCAGGGCTTCTGGTTGTCTTTCCGATGACGTTGGTTTCTGCGCGGTAGTGTTTGGACTTCTTCCATCCCCTGCGGGAGCTCCGGTTAGGGGTGGGTGACCTCAGAGTACTCGGCCTCCGAGGGCATCCAATTCCCTGTGGCCTCCTTGGCAGTTGGGATATAGTCCTTGTTGCTCGTATTAACAGTTTGTGGTGAAGGTCTGGGAGTCTTCATGGTTGGGATCCAGGCTTTCTCCTTGCCATCTGCTCTACCCTGGAGTGCCCCCCTGCTCCACGCACATGACCTCCTGTTAAGAGGTTGTCAGGATCGCACCCGATTCCCCCCTCATGCATTGGTATAGTAGTTTTACTATTGTTTAGTGCTGCTTTGAGTCTGTTGTCTATGAATTACCAGATTTGATCATGATAGGCTATATTATACTTTTTCCTCACTCTTTTTATGGTCCTGAAAGGCTTCCCTGCACTCCCCCCCATTACGGATTAACATAACGTATTGAGGGTATAGTAGGTTTTACAGTTTTTCGATGTATATCTTAAGTATTCTGACATTAATTGTTGGTTTATAGATTATATCGCATTATCTTATTGTATTGGATACAGGTTGTTAGAGATTGCAATAATATTACAATATACAGGTACTATCAGGTTGTCATCTTTTCATCTCAGATTAAGGCAAACATGTGGTATTTAACCTTTTGGGATTGGTTCATTTCTCTTAGCATGATGGATTCCAGTCGGGCCCATTTGTCCACAAAGAACTGCATTTCGTTTTTTTTAATAGCTGAGTAGTATTCCATAGAGTAGATGAACCATAGCTTCCTTATCCAGTCCTCTATTGATGGGCATTTTGGCTGCTTCCAGGTTTTTGCGATTGTAGATTGTGCTGCTATGAACATTGACGTGCATGTTGGTTTCTTGAGTAGGAGATGTTTTGGATATATCCCTAGGAGTGCTATTGCTGGATCATATGGCATGTTGATTTTCAGTTGTTTGAGTATTCGCCAAACTGATTCCCATAGAGGCTGTACCAATCTGCAGTCCCACCAGCAGTGGAGAAGGGTTCCCTTTTCCCCACATCCTCGCCAACAAGTGTTGGTGGTATTACGTATGTGTGCCATCCTTACTGGAGTTAGGTGGTACCTCAAGGTTGTCTTCATTTGGATTTCCCTTATTGCCAGGGAGCTTGAGCATTTTTTCATATGCTTGTTTGCCATTTGGGTTTGTTCCTTTGTGAAATGTCTGCCCATTTCCTGTGCCCATTTCTTGAGTGGCTTGTTTGTTTTGACATTTTGGTTGTTTTGTAGTTCTTTGTATATTCTGGAAATTAGCCCTCTGTCACCTATGTCGTGCGCAAAGATCTTCTCCCATTCTGTGGGTTGCTTTAATGGAAGATCTTTCTCTCTGTCTCTTCTCCTCTCTGTATATCTGACTTTCCAATTTAAAAAATGTCAAGAATGTGTGTTTTTTTTTTTTAAGAAAGGCAAAGATTCTCAGGCATGAGCCAACCACACATATACAATGGAGAGGCATACGTCATATGATCTGGGCTTCTATGTGCAGTCTCACAAACTGAATACTGAACAATTCACAGTGCATCATTCACAGAGATTACAGTGCACATGGCACTCTCTGGAGCTGCACAACACACATTCTTTTTTTTTTTTTTTCAAGTCAGTATTAGCATATTTCTGTTTCGGTGAGAAAATAGGTCATTGATTTCAGTGACAGTGTAAATGAAAACTTTTTCATATTCACCAGATTTTATAAACTTGATACTAAATGTACCTAAGCTGAGATAAGGAAGTCACTAGAACAAACATACTTATACGTCACCCAATTTTTTATTTGTAAGTTCATCTTTAATTTAATATTGGGTGAATCATGATTTTATAATCTATAAAGTTAATGAGCAGTTCATAGACAAAGAAAAATCCCACTAAAGAGTATTTGATCAAAGGTTAAGGCCCCTTGAAACTGCCAGCCGGCTTTGTCCTTGTCATGACCATGCTAACACGTTACTTATTTTCTTGGATAAAGGATAAAACATTAGAGTTTAAGAAAATAACTAAGAGCAGAGATAGCTTGATGAGCTATAGATTCCATTTAGGGTGTTTTTCTTCATATGATTTTTTTTTTTTGCACCTGCAAGTAGATTGTAACCTTGAGAACAAGCTTATGCACAAAATTAGAGACCACAGTGGAAAATTTACTTCTGAGAGTAGGTCATCAAAAGGAGCATGCTGAGTCCAGATGCAGAGGAAATTAGAACCTGTTTGTTCTCTCTTTGAGGACAATTGTACTCTCTGTGAAAATTATACAGCTCCTCCTTTCTTGTTTTGAGAGAGGGAAAAAAATACGTTCATTAACCACACAGGTAAGGAAGATACTGGAGCACACAATCAATGGAAGGAGGGGCTAGACAATAATTGAGTTTGAAAACTGCTGAGTCATTAGGACTGATTGCATAAGTTAGAGAGCAGATGGAACTCACAATAATAGTGACTAGTATTTGGTGCTTCTGCTACAGATTTCCCTTCTAAGATTCATCTTTACTTGATTCTGGTGTCACTCTCATATCCCTTCTCTTCTGTTTCCTTCCTTTTACAGCTATACATTTTTTAAAAAAAAAAAAAAAGTAAATTAAGTCTTTATGGTGGCAACCCAATACTTCCTTAACCTGTAACCTAAATACATGTCTTAAATTTCTTCCCATCATTCTGCGCAGTCTGGACTGCTAGAAGTTACCAGTTTCATATCAACCCTGTATTTCCAGGTGCAAATGTCTTTCCAAATCTGCTGCTGCTTTGTAAACTGTTTTCATAATTCCTCTCCCAAATAGAACATCAACAGAAACAACAAAAGTAACATCCATTAGAAAAGTGACATGGGAATATTGGGGCACAGAAATAGAAGAAACTGGGAAGGAATCCACAGTCAAATTGAATTTATTCAGGTAAATTCAAAGATGTGGCCATACGTCAGTGCATAGATGGGATGACCGTGTAGCAGAGATGCAGTCCTTCAGCAGGCTAGGCATTTTTATAATTGGGTCTTGAATATTCCTAAGGGTGGGAGAATTCCAAGAAAATGGAAGACTGAGTAGGAATTGGACCAGTTTTCTCAAGTCTTATTCTCTTGGAGGTAAGGAATTGTAAAGACTGGGGTGGAGAAAGATGAACCTGATCTTTTGAAATGAAGTGCAAGAGTCCCTGGCTGGAGTTCTGTGTTGACTATCTCAAGGGCATAAAGTTTATACTTGTGTTCTTGCTCCCTTCATTCATGACTTGCATAGATAAAGAGATGGGGCACTCGGGCCCGGCAGCGTGGCCTTGTGGCTAAAAGTCCTGGCCTTGAAAGCCCCGGGATCCCATACGGGCGCCGGTTCTAATCCCGGCAGCTCCACTTCCCATCCAGCTCCCTGCTTGTGGCCTGGGAAAGCAGTCTAGGACGGCCCAATGCATTGGGACACTGCACCCGCGTGGGAGACCCGGAAGAGGTTCCTGGTTCCCAGCTTCGGATTGGCGCAGCACTGGCCGTTGCAGCTCACTTGGGGAGTGAAACATCGGACGGAAGATCTTCCTCTCTGTATCTCCTCCTCTCTGTATATCTGACTTTGTAATAAAAATGAATAAATCTTAAAAAAAAAAAAAGAGATGGGGCACTGATGCGGGGATATTCTGTGGAATAGGTTGATTGAAAAAGATAGCAGTTTGGTTTTGTTACTGTTTGATGGCTAAGGATATAGCAGTCAGTTGTTCCTGTAAGGACTTTTGAAATATGTTAATTATACGTAATAAGATAGAAGCACTATAATTATTATAAAGGGAGATAGGAAAAATATGGCCTATGGCAGAAAACATGGCCAAAATGAGGCAGAGTTGTTTTGGCAATGTATTTTGTTAGCATATTTATGCATTCAATCCCTTCTCTTACCACACCAGACTTTGTGATGTAAAAAAGTACTCTTCACCTAGAGACAAAGGCCAAAATCCCTCGATAGGGTGGACTAGAGGGATAAAGAAATAGCATGGTCTAGAGTATAGGACTAAAGGGGAAGTAGGGAAAGCTAGAGTACAAGTTTCTATCCAGTTAGTGGGAAGACAGATGTATGCCTAGTTGCAGCAGAAAAAAGTCTCTATTTAGTGTGTTTATGCTTTCAGTGATCTGTAGGATGGAGTTGGTCTAGTAGGTGCTGTAGGAGTCCTAGGTTCCCTCATATCCTCTCTCTGCTCATGGAAACCCTGCTGCTGTCAGGTATTAGGGTGACTGTTCTGTCTTCTTTGAGCTAAGTAGGAGCAAAGTAGGGACATATGATTGAATCAAGGTCCCAGCAGAGGGTGGCCTCAATGGGGCTTCAATGCCAACTAACAGAAACTGTTTCCATCTAAGGCTTTACATGCATGGCTACTTAGAATTCTGTTGCTTCAAATCTGGAGGAAACCTATCTAACAAGCATATTAAATATACAAGGTACCTGTCATAGAAATTGACTTGATAGCCACTTTAGAGGGCACCAGCCTGGTTCAATTTGTCATGGCAGGGCTCTGTTTGTTCCTCTTATTCCATATTTTAGAGAGCAGTTACATGAGCTACTTTTAGCACTGGTACGGGGCAAGCATATGAGGATAGGGAGGCAAATACACAGTGGTTAACTTATGAGCCATTACAATCCAGGGAACTACCTGAGTTGTTACAGCCAGCATTTCCTTGTCATTTTCTTCGTCCTTGGCATTGTTGTCTTTACCTGAATTTGCTGTTCCTGTGCAACTTTGTCTCTTGCTATGTGACTGCCATGTGAGCTTGATTTTTACCCACATGTAGGCCAGTTTCCACTTCAGTTCAAAAGGAGAGTCATTAGAGGACCCAGGAAATTTACCCAGATCTGGAGAAAGTTTTCCCATTGAGAGTCAAATTGAGCTTGATAGCGGGGTTTGTTAAATTAGGTGGGTGTTAAGGTCCGGGCAGATCTCTTCACATGATTTACTGGAAGAGACATGTTAATGGAGGTATGAAACTTCTTAGAGGAGGCATCCCTTTGACTCCCATTACTTGGCTGGACTGAGAGGAGAGCTGGTCTGAATAGCTGACAAGTACAGATAGGCCTTGTCGCTAAATAAAAATGTATAGCTGTGTCCTACTAGGTATTATAAGGATATGATGATCACCCAACCCATTTGTGTGTAAATTTTGAAGTCATCTCTCCCTTAGTTTGGTTAGAAAAAAAATGGTGATGGGAATTAACTGTTTATTGTGCGCATGACAAAATAAATCTAGCTATGGAATCATAATTTACACTCTCATTTTTGGCTATACTAGTTGGTCTACTATATGTGGCCAGGCATTATTTTTTTTATTTTCTCATTTTTGTATGTCTTCTACTTCTTTCTTAATTTTTTTTTATTAATTACATTGCATTATGTGACACAGTTTCATAGGCTCTGGGATTCCCCCAACCCCTCCCCGTGCCCTCCCCCCATGGTGGATTCCTCCACCTTGTTGCAGTATTGCAGTTCAAATTAAGTCAAGATCCTTTCTTTGCATACATATCTCAAGCATAGAGTCCAACATCTTATTGTCCAGATAAATTCAATGATTTCTACTTCATTGACATTTCAATTTCAGTTTATATACAGAACTGGCTGCTATACACCTTAAAATGGATATAGGGTACTACTCAGCTGTCTCATGTCGTGTCTATTTTCATTTTAGTATTTAGCAGTTTATAGTGTTGAATCATAATTTTGCTGAACTTGGCAGATTTTAGGGTGGCCAGGCATTATTATGGAATAAACGGTTAGCCACCCTTTTGCAGACTTTAGAGATCAATCTACATCCTGTGAGTCCTTCAAATTAGAGTTAGTTCCTCATCTTAGAGTATAGAAGCAATGAGGGAACAAGTCAGGACACCCAGATTGTTAAATAACAGTGTCAAATGAAAGCAAGGAATCTTAAACCTGTCCAATAGAATCTTAGGAGAATATTCATCAAAATGTTCAGTGCCTTCCATAAATGAAACAAGAGTACATGGCTTGGAAATATTATCTTTTATATTTACCAATTTGGATTATACTTAAATTATCTAAGAAGCTAAAATATTAGACAAGTATGGTCATTATCTTAAGTTATGATTTTTGCCAGAGGACAACTCTAGAATTTACATTTTACATTATAGAGAGCAATGAGAATCTAACCAGAATAACTTGTTTGACTATCAAACATGAGCACAAATATTTCAATGACTTAAAAACATTTTTAGTTTTCTTCTACAACAAATTTAAAATAGTCTATCATAGGTTTAAGTCACATGAACCAAATATATTTGTTAATTTAGTGATCTTAATTCATGATTACTTTTTTAAGACATAAGACAATTAAAACAGATCTCAATAAATATTTATGCTCAGACATACAGCATGTACACACATAACTCAACATGCATTATAGGACAGAAGAATAAAGCAGTTTCAACAAGTTTCTTAAACTCTAGCTGCTTTCAAAGTTAGTAAATTGATTAGAATTAACTTTCATCTTTAGTATGAAGAATTTAACATAATTTTCTCAGTTGGTTTACAGATATGCCATGGGAAAACACAAAATTGAGGATTATGTGAAAGATTTCAAACAGTCGTGACTGGGACCATAAAACTCATTAACCATCAAGAAGAGGCACCTATTTAATCCATACTGTATTATAGGAAGCATGTATAGGATTTTACAGATGCTTGTACTTTTTAGGCCTCTGGGCCTTTTTGCATTAAGATAGCAATTAAGATTGATAACACACACAAAAAGTAATTAAACCTCTAGAATTCTGGGGTATTTGTATCAGTAGAATTTTGATATTATTACAAACTTTTGCACCATTTTTCACCTTGACAGTATTTTTAATAAAATACAAATAGCCTAATCAGTTGTTGTCTCTACAAAATGAGAAATAAATCCTTTGACATTTCCAGGAAGCTTCACTGAAAATACCAAAGTCTCCAAATTTGGAACTTTTGAATTTTTGCATACCCATCAGGCAGGCCAAGGAGGTTTAAAATATCTGGCTGAAATAGGACACAATATAGATCAGATTTAATCATTGGCATAAAGTGATCAATTACTTCTAAAACAGGTATATACCTTTTGTTGTTTTAAAACAAGAACTTAAAAAGAACAAAAAGGTCACCTCAATGGACTATAATATCTGCCTCTGGTCTGTCAGCAAAATAGAAATAAAGGCTTACAGATAAGAGCTAGCTCATTAATTCATCTAATAACTTGTAACAGTTTTAACAGATTTAGAGCTAGAGCTTCCTCAAGCTAGAAAGTTTGGAGTCACCAATTAGACAAAAATGTTGCAGTTTTTCAACAGGTTTCAAAATCAAAGATCAAGACTTTTTCTAAATATTTAGTTATACATCTGTATTTCAAAAGCTTTATTGCTTTAACAGGGGATCAGGTTAACAGAGGACTAGATTCCACATTTTTTGTCAGTATATCTTTGATATTAATATTACATTTTTAAAGAATAATGTAAAACCTTCTTCATGGACTGTAAAGGACTAAGAGGACTTTAGTTTTCATTTAGAAAAATGTCTTATTTAAACCAAAATTTCTAACTGTGAAATCTACCTTAGGTATCCAGAGCAAGGAGTTGATTGATTACCCATTGCTTTTTGTTAGGCATTGCTAAACCAAATTACAAAGCAAGTTTGGCAAATAGCAAAATGGATTTTATAAGAAAGTGACTACACCCACCCTACCTGGCTAAGATGTGGAACCAGTATATCACAATACAAAGAAAAGCATGTTTAAACTGGCTTTTTGTAAAACTGCAACCACAGGAATGGGGGTGTGGCCATTTAACCCTTTAGGCTTCTGTTCACTAAAGATACAAGAGATCAGATTGCAGAGAACTGTTTTTGCTGGGATGTCTTGACCCTCGCTAAGGAGGAAATAGTCACCTAGTTTAACCTGTGCACGTGAAGAGTAATTACAAAAGATGCGAAGGAGAAGAGCAGAAAAGCTAGAGGAACAGTTGTGGCTGCTGCTGAGCGCAAGGGAAAGAGCGAGAGCTTAAGTTCTGTTCCTGAGGTGGCAGCATCCTTGAGGGAGGAAAGAGACCAGTAGAAGGGAAACTCCAGGCTTTGAGAGGAAATTGTTCTCTGACACGTGAACTTGAAAAAGTTGACTTAGGAGGAAAACAAATGCTTGTTTATGGGGAAATCGGTGACACATGTGTCATGTTAAAGACCTATCCTAATCATAAACAAGTATCTTTATTTTCATTTCTTTAATAAAATAACCATTTTCTTATCTTTCAAAACAACATCATTAAGCATGGAAAATCAAATAAGAGTTTTCAGGGTTCTTATTTACCAATGCATGAAGATATCCATCGGAAAATTCTGCATTTTTTTGCATAGCATACTTACTTTATTGAGTGGATTAAAAAAGTGGTATATATACACTATGTAATAAATAAAAAAGAATAAACTCCCATCTTTTGCAACAAAATGGATGCAACTGGAAACCATCTGCTTAGTGAAATAAGCCATCTTAGACACATATAGTATGTTTTCTCTAATAGAGAACAAAAAGATTCAAAGTGAAATGGTCAGTCTGGGACTGGATTGTTGTTTTTAGCCCATGTTTACAGTCCAGTGGAAATGTGGTCTTGTGGTCTTCTTACTTCTTGAATATTATGATTAGTGGCAAATTAAGCCTGTGAATATAGAGGGAACTAAAATCGTGGCTCTGCCAATACTTCAACAGTGAAGGGGGAAGAAAGGCATAGATTTGGAAAGGGAAGTAGGGCAAAGAGAAAGTGATGGATGTCTTCTTGGAACTGTGCCTATTAAATCATAGAATCTGTGCTTTTTATATTAATAAAAATGAAAGACAAAAGATATTATCATAAAACATGTACATGTGTATTTGAGCATAAATTCACAGTTCTTAAACAATCTACATGGGCCCAGTGTAGTTGCCTAGTAGCTCAAGTCCTCACCTTGCATCCTAGCTGATCCACTCCCCATCCAGCTCCCTGCCTGTGGCCTGGGAAAGCAGTCGAGGACGGACCAAAGTCCTGGGATCCTGCACCTGTGTGGGAGACCCAGAAGAGCTCCTGGCTGCTGGTTTTGGATCGGGTCACCTCTGGCTATTTCGGCCACTTGGGGATTGAACCAGCAGATGGAAAATCTTTCTGTCTCTCCTTCTCTGTGTAAATCTAAGTTTCCAATAAAAATAAGCATTAAAATATCTACATTTACTTCAATGATTCTCTTCAAATAAACAATTCCAGGGTTTGTTATGTTTGGCTAAGATTCCTTTGCTTATTCTTTTTTAGTTACAAATACATGAGAATATCTATGATACATATCCACAAAATTTTTGATGCATAGCATGTTTGCTTTAACAAAACATGCACATGGATCTTTGAACATGAATTCACAGTTCTTAAGTGGTCTACTTAATGCTTCTCTGCAAATAATTTTAACCAGGATATATGATATTTGGCAAAAATTCCTTAGCCTGTTATGTTTCATTTGATTCTACCTAGCATATAAACTACTGCAGTATCTTGTATGAACAAAGTCCCCAAATAGTCTTCTCTAGCTAAAAAATTATACAAATAAAGAGGGCTTCAACTTTAACTTTCCCTGGAGTGAACTAATTAGCAGGTTATGTGTAATGTGGTGCTCCTCATCACTAAGAAACTTAAAGTTACTCAGATTGTTAGAATACCAGAAAGATCTGTATCTGTTTGCCTGGCATGCTGCACTGATGCTGGGGAGATGCCCGAAAGCAGACATGTATTTTGCAATATACAGAGCTCAGAGTTAGACAACTATTTGCTTACTTCGTGGGCTTTCCAGGAGATAAAATGTGGTAAAACCTACAATGTTGATGCTGAACCATGTATGGTCAGCTTATGTGTTTTTCTCTGATTCACAGTGGTTATGGCTTTCCTTTGGTCAGTAGAAAGAAGCCAGCAGGCTCTGTACATGCTGCAATTGCAAAATGGGCTCCAGTCTGTTGTCTATGGGAAGATTGGTTCTTTGTTTGATGAAGACCTGAAGTTCCTGAAACACCTTAGAATAGAGTGTAGTGTTAGAGTGTTAACTATAGAAGTGATACACGAACTCTGAATCTTGTGATCTGGAGCTTCAGGGGCTGGCCTGACCCTCATAGCACACCCTTAAATTGGTGAGTTAATGTTTAGTAATGAGTCATCACACAGTAACCAAAATGAAGACACATGAACTGAAAGCAAAGAGGGAGGAACTGCCTGATAAAGTCAATATCAAAGGTGTTAAGGATAGGTGCTTAATTTAAATATGACACATTCAGATATTTCAGTTCTTTGTGAGTGTGTGTGCATTTCTGTCTCTTTGGAAACATACAGATCTTTGGCATAGGGAAAGTAAACCATCTCTGTAGTTGGATGCCTTTTTCCTTTTAGTACAGAATTTTTATTATGATAGATTTAAGGCTTAATATTTTATCATGCTTTTAAAGAAGAGGTGTCAAGGAAGCCAACATGCTAAGAAAAGTCAGGTTCAGCTCTGCTCCTGAACTCCTAGAGAGAGTTCATTCACTTATTGTCAGTAGTCTTACAATTACCTCCAGTTCACAGAAATGCCCTATTGTCTAAGAAAGGGAGTATCATTAATCTTGGCTCAACAACAAGTCACTCTTATTGAGGATGCTTTCTGAGTTTGTACAATGAGGATGCGATATGGTCTGGGCAGGTAGCTAGTTAAGGATCACAAGCTGGGAAGCCACTCCTCACTCCATGCATAATTCTTTTGGCTCACCTGTGCATCAAAGGACACATTCCCATCATGACCTAGGACCTGAAGAGGAAAAACAGTGTTGTGTTGTTGCATTGTTGTGTAACCACACCCCTGTCAAAATCAAGACCAGTGCCTTCTTTTGCGCTTCGTCCCTCAGTCCCTCATACGTTGGCTCTCCATCTCTTGCCTACTCCGGCCCTTGGCCTTTCATGTACTTACTTGCTCTCTTGCGTCCCTCAGGCTGACTCCAGGGATAAAAGGTAGTTTGTGCTTGAAATATTTTTTAAGCAAAAGGCAAGAAGAGCCTAGGAAATAATTTACTAGGCCCAAATCTAGACTACAACTGGTACATTTTTCCTTTGTTTCCTATTATGAAGTAGATTCCAGCCTTGTTCTCCACTACCCAAAACTAGGCCCTTATCTTCAGTGCTTAATCACTTGCTACGTATCTTAGTTCTTCTGAAATTTGATTTTTATCATGTTTTCTTTATTTCCACATGCTGGAACCCAGACCCAGAATATTAATTCGAATGTCAAATGCTATGTGATTTTTCTAACATTGCCATTCTTCCTAGTTCTCAGCAATGCCACATATGCCCAGGCAAACTGTACATTGCAAACTGCAGGAGCTATCATTGAGTGACTGTAGTGTGAATGCTACACCCTTAGAGTAGTGCAACAAGGCAGCCCAAACTAGAGCTTTAACCGTTGTGTACAAACAAAATGTCTTTGTTTTCTGCTTGTGTAACACCTTGAAGCACCTATGTCAGAGAAACTTGCCTAGCTTTTATCAGCAGACCTCTCTTACTTCAATTTCCTGCCTTCTTGGACCACCTATTAATACCTGCTGTTTAAATACTACTGCCAATGATTACAAATGCAATCTTTTTTAAACATCAAAATTGCACAAGAGAAGTCAAGTTGTTAGGATGAAAAAATTTCCACCTCAAGAGTACATGAAATAAGTAGTTGTCAAGATTCTGGCATTTATCCTTTTCATTTGAAAGCATATATACCCGTATGCAACCTTAGCAGTTCACAATATTTTCTGCTGGCATTAATTTCAGCAACATAGCTATTTTATTTCAAACAAGTGAAATAAATTTTGACTAATTCTGCATTCTATAAATCACATACTGTATTAGGAATGTTTTTTTTTTCATAAAGGGAATAAGACGAACTTGAAATAAACTGTGTTCATTATGCAGTTTTACTTAACAAACTTTTTGACTAAAAAGGGTAGACCACAGTGCATAGTTTGCATATTGCAAATTTTGTTCAGGCTGTGGTACGTGGTCATTTTCAAATTTCTTCAAAAAACTTACAAAATAGAATACTGACGGCAGTTGCCCTGAAATACCACATTAACACTGCATTAGATAATTATGAGTCAAACACTATGTTTTTGTAAGTAACTATTTTGAGAGAGATCCAGACATTTCCCAAAGGATAAACACTTAAGTTGCACCAAGTGAAGTATCCAAAGTGTAGAGATTAGCTGAAGAGAACTAATCAGTAGGTTCGATGTGCTTCTGTGAATACTGGGACAGTCATGGAAATGGAAGCAGGGATTTAATACAGCATTTTTTGTTGATTTCATTACCAAGCATAATGAGTTCCAAAATATAGTTAAGTGCTATATGCCCAAAGGCTTTTTTTCTCTCAAATAGAAAATTCATTTCATTTTTTTCAATTTATGTTTATTAAGCACTATATAACACATTGCATGTTACATAATACATTACACAGCCTTCTAACAGGGATGGATGATCCTAATTGCGTTGTTTTTCTTCCCATCATTCAGGAAAACACTTCTTTAATCGATGTTCTCCAAACCCTTTGTCACATAGTGACGATTTACTCCAGAGATGCGTCTATCTCTTTCCAACAAACTCCAGTGATAACACAAATGAGCAATCCTTTTTTTCCTTGCGCCCGTGACTGAACTTGTGAATGTATGCAGTGGCCATTCCGGGGATGCTCAAGCACACGGCCATGATGGCGACTCCGGGCAGAATCTCGAACCACATCGTGGCACGGCTACTTAAACCAAAACGTAGCTTGTAGGTCCCTAAAGGTGACTGGGATGCAACGTTCCTCTAAAGTTCATTTCATTTTTTTTCCTATAAAATGCAGAGGTATAAAAGGAGCAAAGATGTGGGAGTGACTTATTAACTACAAAGAGAGTGACACAAGTGATAATCGTTTTCTCACCTCATGTAAAGTGCTTCGTTGGCGGACTGTTTGGACTGTCTTCTGTTTTTGTAAAGTCTGGTTGATCAATATTGGCTAAAAGATTCATGCCAATCACTGTTCTGAGGCATGTAATTCTCTGATCTGCTTAATACAAATAACAACAATACCATTATACCCTTGTTTAAAGTTTATTAAGCACCATGGAAACCATAAATATCTAAGATCTTTGCTGCTTAAATGACTATGCTGAATGTTATTTTTTTCTGTACAGCCATCTTCTATAACTTCTGAAGGGCAGCTTTATTGTATTATCAAATTCTGGCTAGCTTATTTCATTGGAATGTATTATTTTTAATCAATTATCAATCTGAGACAAATGAGATGTTATGGAAAGCTGTAGAAAGAAACTCTTCCATTTATTCTTTGGTAACAGAGCAAGATAGAGTTATTACCTCCAATATCAAGAAGATAATCATGGTAAAACCTTCATGTTTTATTTAGTGGAATTACCAAAAAGGTAATGTGTAGTGCCCAAAGCTAGTCTTTTGTATTTTATCAGGTGGTATTCAAAGAGGAGCAGTTTAATAAGCACTAATGGTACTTAGATACTGAGATGTAAGTTGACCTGAGGCACAAGCCAAGTCAGTGTTTAGACTTAAATCTACAATCATTTATTTGGACCAGACATTGCAGGACTGTTGATGTTTAGAAGCTAAGTAGGCAACACAGATTTGTGAAGAGACCAGAGTGAGACATTGAGTAGTGGTGGGGTCTGAGGTGAACTGGAGGGTTTATTCCTCTTTTAAATAAATACAGATGAGCTTATGTTAGTGTTTGAGAGGATTTGACAACATAATATCTGTTCTCACATGCTACTTATGGCAATAAAATGTCAAGCAAATGTGATACTAAAGTGCTAACGGTCCTGAGGTATCTTATAACCTACAAACCTGTTTAACCAAGAGTGCTGAAAGTGTCAGATGGGCCCAGCCATGTTCTTCCCGAGCCCTCAGAGCCCTCCCTTCTAAATCCACTGTCATCATTTAGTGTCTGTTTAATTTTTCAGTCCAAAGAGAGTAAGTCAGTCATATGAGGAGTATTTCGACTGTGGTCTCCTTGGTGAAAAAAAAAAAAAAAAAAAAAGGAAAAAAACAAATGGGGGTGGGAGGGATAAACAAATTAATAAATAACTCAGAAATCAACAAGGAAGTCAGGAATTGCATGGCCACACGCAGTTGGAGCACGTGCAGTACACTGGGGAAATACGGAAGGGGCCAGTCCACACCCATCTACACACACACACACACACCCACACACACACACACACGTCAGAATCGGTGTCTGTCCTTCATCCAAAGTGGATGTGTTGGGTTTTGGGGCTCCCTCGGGGGCCATCTTAGCCATGCCTCCCACACGCTTCTTCTGTATTCCATCTTTCGAGGAAATGTGTGAAAATCCATCTGAATGAAAGCAATTCATGAATAAAAAAAAATGCAGCACCACTACCTCCTTTCTTATCACTAGCCCACTCGCTTCCTACGTGTGCACCTGAGCGTGTCCGCTAAGCACTCAGTACCTGTTTATTTCTTGTGACTTTAGTGTTCTGTGGAAGCAGTTTGATAAATACTGTGTTTTTTTTAGAGAAACTTAAAACAATCACAAAAGTCAAAGAATAGAGCTAGACTTGAGCCATAGGCACTTGATTTCTGATTACATATAATATGTAATCATATATACATATTCTTTAATCATATATATTCTGAAATCATATTTATTATATACATATAAATATATATTCTGAAATACCAATGCTAAAGCTCATGTAGCTCAAAGCCAAATAAAATAGAGCATTTTAGGTTTAACTTGTTTGCCAGACAAGACAACGCTCGTTGTAATATTTTTCATCCCCTCCCTGTGGACACAGGAGGAAAAAATAAGCTGAGACATTTGTCCCACCCATCTTCCTCCATACCTGAACCTCCCCACCCTAATAAGAGACACATGGGCGTTCCTCTCAACTATGTAAACAATATTAAAAATAAAATTAAAATTATAATAAAATGATTTTTTTCATCATCTGAAGTGGTCTAGTTCATTGATGAAGGAAGGATGCAAGCTGTTACAAGGAGTTCAAAAGCTGATGATTCCAGTAAGAGACAAGTTATTTTGTATCTCATACAATAGTCCGAGGCAGTCTAGAACAGGTAGCCTTATCCTTGGTAAAATTGGAAAGCAGGTGATCATTTGACAATGATTAAGACACAAATTGAAATGCCCACATTCTACATCACAGTGCCTTGATTCAAGAATAATTTCTCAGTTTCGTATAGGCTGGGTTTCTCCCACAAATTCCCACCCCTGACAGTTTTTCCCCCATTTTACTGCAATGGTGTAGTCCTTCATAAGGAAACATAAGTCTATCAGTCTGTTATTTAAGTGTGCCCCGACATTGTTGGTACAGTGTCAGACAGTCCAGCATCCCATTGTCTACACATGTCCAACAGTTTCATTGGGAGTCCATCTTTTGTGTGGAAACAGGGATGCATGTTCCATTATACCCCCACATCTGCCACATAATTCAAAATTCAAAATAAAAATATATTTTAAAAAGTTAATGGAAAAATTGTTGGAAGAATGATTGCTTGACTAAATGGATACATAAAATTTTGCGCATTAAAATAATTGCTGTTAAATAATCAAAAAAAGAAAAATTTCTCAGTGACTTTCTTTGTGTCAGCACTGGACATAACGTTATAAATGCAGGATCAATACAACATGGCTACTTATCTGAAGATCCTGGTATACCGAGGATCTACTTGCATAGAATTAAATAATCTTAAATTTTAGAAGTGTATATTACTGAAGTTTCAATTGTAAGATGGCATAGAAAACTTGGGAGGGTAAACAAATCCTAGAGTTGATATACAGATCTAGTTAAATAAGTGCTTGCATTTCTTACTGAATTTTAAGGAACAGTTGCAATTTTCTGAAAAATACTTCTATTTTCTTTCAAGCAGTCAGCATTGCTAGTGAAATGATAATGTATAATTTGTTGATGGAGACATTAAAGAATAAAATAAATGTATAATCATATAAAATACATATATAATCAAATAAAATATAATACTATTGGTATTTCCGTGAACCTGTAACTCATGACTGACTGAGAGTCGGAAAGATTAGTTCTAGTCTTGTCATTATAGCCTCAGTTTTGTAACTTGTAAAATGGGAATAGTGTCCTTTGTTATCCCTATTCTATATATTATGAGAGTCAAATAAGTTAATATTTGTGAAAACATAACTCCTAAAATAATGTGCATTAATTAGGTACGATTATTGTGCCCACACTTTGCAAATATTATCAGTATATTTTATATCCTCATCATAGATTTTGTTTAGGTTCTAATTCCTAAATACAGTGTCTTTACTATCAGTCATGAGAGATGATATTGAAGGATAGGAAGATTATGCAAACAATTGTCAGGTATTCAGCTATCCATCCAAATATAAAAGCAAACAATTGAAAATGTCTTAGCACAGTAGTAATGTGATATGGTTTTCTCTTTGGAACTCTGGAGGCTTGGTAGAAAGCATACTCTTGAGAGACTTTTACACTGGTGAAAGTGAAAAAAGCTTGACTTGAGATAGATTGGTGTCTTATCAGGCTGGATTAGATAGGACACAGATGAAGGAACTAAAAAAAAAAGCATGGAAAGTGAAATTTAAAAATAAGCTTACAGTGGCAAAAAAGGTTTCAAGTAAATATATATTAGGGGGCCATAAAAGTGAGTGGAAAATGTGTCTTATTAAAAAAAAAACTATGTATAGATTTAAACATTCTTTTAACCAAACAAAATGTTTGAGAGAAAATTGATGAGATTAGCAAGTTGTAGGGCTGTGAGCGAAATCGTTATTACTATAGTAACACAAATGATTGGATTGGCCCTAATGTTAAATCTTTTTTCTTTCACCTATACTATGCACTGTTACATGTATAATATCTACTTTCTTGGTGTCATTGATTAATGGAATCCTATTGGAATTTTTCTGCAAATACCATTTTTTTGACTTAAAAAAAATGGGTATTTTTTTGGATTGATAAGTTGTCAGAAAATTCTAATCAACCAGCACTGGCAATCAGCTTGATTAGGAAGTTTAGGATAAAAATGGTAATATGAAAATATAGAGGTATGTATGTTGAGCAAGATAAACATTGAGAGAATAATTGTAATGTTATACACACATCCAGGATGGGATAGGGTGTGGGGAGCCATGCAGTTGGGTCGGATGGCATGGGTGTGTGATAAGCACTGCTCCTTGGTTAGCAAGGCTACGAGGAGTTTCTAGCAGTGAGGCAAGGCCCGGCGGAACGTCTCTGGTCACCTCATTGCTGCCTCAGCCCATTGTATGGACACTCAATCACCTCTCTGACGTTTCATAGAATTCTCCTGAGGGTGTTGTTGTTGTTTTTCTGCTAATGTGAAGTGATTCCTGTAACTGGTATGACACTTCAAATTGGTCAATCATGTTATGATAAAAACATCTTTAGCGATGTATGGCTATGACACACAGCTAAAGTATACAATGGTACAACTGAGCCCACTATGTTTCCAAATATCCTGTTATGTGCCCACTTTTGTCCTGGAATTTGCCCTAGTATAAGTAATGTTTTCCTTAAGAAATGGCTTGATAATATCTTGCAACTGATGGCAATCATGGAGGTACAAAGAGTTTGTTTACCATGCGCCTCGAACTGTTACAACACATGATATGACGTATTCTAGTTTCTCACCACAGAAAGCAAAAGTATATGGGGCATCTTCTAAAGGGAAACAAATGTGAACCCCCTCAATATGGCTTAAAATCTCAATCTTATATTGGCACTTTATGTTTAGGGAAAGAAAACAGTTTATAAGATAAAAGGAAGTTTCTTGTAAAAGCCCTCTGTTTGTAGATTGGCTGAGCTGCCTTGATCCCTTTCACTGCCCTTTAACAAAAGAACAAAAAACAATTGAATCAGTACTAGGTGGAGGTGATGGTAATTAATGCATGACTTGATTATAGGATTTAGCAAAGAATCTATGTTATATGCTTTTATAAGATCCTTTTATGATCTTTTAATTCTGTACTCTTAATATTCTAAGCAATATTAGTTTGCTTGTGTTTAGTAAAAATTGATTTTAAGTATAAGTAAATCATTTGTCACTATGTAACCACATGCACTGCCATCTGTGGAGTTCCTGGCTTTAGCCAGGTGACTGCAGGTTTCAGTGAGTAATTGTTGAAAATGTTTTCCTTAGGATTGTTTTTTGCATTCTCTTAATCATGATGTAAAAATGAAACAAGTGGATATGTGCAAAAGCTTGTGATGATTTGTGTATAAATAAAGAAGGCAGCTTTTCTGAGTTGTCCACTATGAGCATCAAGCCATAGTGGTCCGTGTCTTATCTCTTCTTCTTATCATCTCGCCGATCCCCTCATCCTTTGCAAGCTCTCAGTCAGCTGGAGCAGGTCTCCGGCAATAGGGAGAACAAGGCTTTAAGGATGGAAACTTTGTTTTTGCTTTAATCTATAAACCAAGATGCAGAGAAAAGCAGACTCGTGAGAAATATGCAAAAGTTACTTCATAAATGTTGATTTTTAGATATCAGTTAGACACTAAATTATGCAAGTTTCAAGCAAGCAGTTAAAAATAAAAGGGGAGTTCTAGAGTAACCTCTTTCCTGAATCATATTGCTTTTTCACTCTGTCAGCCACCATGCAACAGATCAGGTTACAACAGCATGTCTTCTTGGTACAGGTGATACTATATATAACCTACAGTAACACATTTTCACAGGCAGAATGCTGTATTATACTTCAGGGTGCCTTTGTCAAAATACTCTCTGATAATTCACCCTTTGTATTGGAAAAAGACACCTTTGCATGCTTTCCCTAACGTTGTTTTTGGTTAGAATTTTGGCTAACCATTTTTTTCTACCATTCCAAATAGACCTGCTTAAGAGGCGTCACCAGGATCATTGTGTATATTGTTACAATCTGTCCTTTGTTTCTGGTTCTGCCTCTTTCCTTTCCTTGCAAATATAGACTCTTCAAAGAGGAAAAAAAAATAAAAGGGGAGTTGAGGAAGAATTAGGCAGTAGGTAAAAATACAGATCTTTTGGCGAATATTTAGTGCAGTAGTTAGGTCACTGCTAGGTATCCCCACATCTGGAATTACAGGTACATATTTGAGTATAGCCACTCTGCTTCTTATCTAGCTTCCTGCTGATGTACATCCTGGAAAGCAGCTGATGATACTTCATACACTTGATTTCCTGTAACCTTGTGAGAGACTCAGAGTTTTCAGTTCTTTCAGCATGGCCAAATCCTGATATTTTGGAAATGAACCAGTTGATGGAAACTTTCTCTTTTTGTTTCCGTGTCTTTGAAAAAAATGAAAATAGGGGCTGAAAAAGTCATGTAGCATGCTAATCCTCTGGCTGCCAGAGCTGGCTTCCCATGGGGGTGCTTGTTCTAGTCCCAGCTGCTCCACTTCCAATCCAGCTCTCTGTTTACAGCCTTGGAAAGCAATACTCATGTGGGAGACCAGGAAGAAGCTCCTGACTCCTGGCTTCAGACTGGCTCAGCTCTGGCCATTCTGACCCCTTGTGGGGGTGGGGGGAAGTGGGCGCAATGGTGAACCACAGCATAGAAGATCTCTGTCTCTCCTTCTCTTTTTGTGAAATCTGATTTTCAAAAAAAAAAAAAAAAAAGAAATTTTAAAACATAATATACAATAAGGAAAAATAAAAATAAATGCATTTTGATGGAAGGGCTTATAGTTCTGGATATGTGCTAATTATTTTTTAACGATTCATTTACTTTCATTTGAAAGGCAGATTTTACAAAGAAGGACAGATGCAGAGAAAGAGAATTCTTGTATCCTTCCCCACATGGCCACTGCGGATGGAGATAAGCCAATCTGAACCCGGGAGCCAGGAGTTTCTTCCAGGTCTACCACATGGGTGTAGAAATCCATGGACTTGGGTCATCCTCTGTTGCTTTCCCAGAGGATAAACAGATTGCTGGATTGGAAGTGGAGCATCCAGGACACTAACTGATTCACATATGAGATCCTGACACTGTAGATGCAGGAGCAGTATACTGTGCCATTGCACTGGCCCTGATATGATGTGATTAAGATGTCTTCCACATATAAGAGATGCCTGGTATAAAGTTGAATATGTATATTTGAAGCTAAAGAGATGGGACTTTGATAAAGAAATTGATTTTTAGTGGCCAGTGTTGTGGTTCAACAGGTTAGGTCACTGCTTCTAGTGCCCATATCAGAATTCCAGTTTAAGTCCTGCCTGTTCAGCTTCCAGTTCAGCTTTCTACTAACGTACCTTTGAAAGCAATTTAGGATGACTCAAGTAGGATGGTTCTTGCCACCTATGTAAAGATGAAAATGGATATCCAGGCTCCTGCCTTCCATTTGGTCTTCCTCTGCCTGTTGTGCCCATTTGGAAAGTGAATCACCAGAAGGAAAATCAATCTCTCTTTCTCTCTCTCTCTCATTTCCAAATATAAAAATATTTAAAAATTACATTTTAGAGTCTTGAGTAAATCTATGGTTATTGAAACCATGGAAGTAGACAGAATTGTCTGCCATTTGAAAATGCAGTGAACAAAATGAGGGCCTATCCCTCAATTCTTAGGACTATGAGAAAGAAGACAATACGTGGTAATAGCAGAGAACAGCAAAACCAAATAAAAAGAATGTCAAAAAAAATAAGGATTTCTTCACAGTATCAAGTACTGTGACGAGACAGATATGCTGACTGAGAAGTACCTGTGGGGTTTAAATACAGAGAGCTTGTTGGCATCTTTGCGGGTAGACATTTTGTAAATAATGATACACAGTTTGTTACCTAGATGAAAGAAATAAGGCATCAACAGGTAAGTATTAAGAATTTTGTTTTTAGATAAGAGAAATTCAACTTACCTAAGTGCTGGAAAAGTATTAGTAGATAGAACATAAAACAAATAGAAACATCAAGATGGTAACTTTTCTAAGCAAGTGAGAATGGATAGGATACAAAACATAAATGGAGATAATGGTCTTGGGCCAAACAAAAGTTATATGTTTTTTTCCTTTAAATAAAAAAGTCATATATTTTAATGCGATAGGAAAGTAAAAGATTCAACATGAGTGGCAAGGTGTGCCAGGGTGGCAGGCTTCTGGAGGCCTGGGGTGTGGGTTTGCGGGGAGCTTGGGGGATGGCATCAAAGGAGCATGTAAGGATCTGGGGGCTCAAGTTCATGCAGATGGAGTGATCCTGGGGATTTTCCCATGTGCTTAATCCCACATAGGGTGGGAGGAGGGTAGGAGAGAGCCCTGGCTAGCTTACTTACTTATTGGGCTGGTGGACCTGGCTTGGGGAACTTTGAAGGGGCCTGGATCTTGGGTATGTGGAGGGGTAAGGTTCCAGGAAAGCACACGGACCAGGAGCTTGGAACCTGGTGAGCAGGTGGAGCTCTAGTCCAGCACATCACCCCATTGGAAGACTGGGCTTCAGAGAGCTGGGCTGGGGAATCCATGTTCTCCTGGCCATAGGGACTGTGGATTGATCAGGAAAAGGGGCAAGGAGCTATGTGGGAAAGAGGACTGATTAAGGAGCATGTTGCAGGTGAGGAATGACTTCTGAAGAACTTCAATGAAAAGGCAATTTCTACTTGCAGGTAAGTGAGAGGGCTGAGACTGAGCAGCTTGAAGGTGGAAGCTGGAGGGCCTTCATGGGTGAGACCAATACACCAGTCCATGTGCAAGACATGAAGACATGAGCTGAGCTAGTTAGCATAGATTACCACCAACCACCACTCGCCAGTGCACACTAACAGCTGGTGGCCTACCTGGCAAGGCTAGATCACAATACCTACAAGTGAGAGTTGGAACAGGGGCCATAGCACTAACCAGCACATGAGAGAATCAGGTCTGAGGACAGATTCTGTGGGGGATATGTGCGACAAACCCTGTGGAACTGCAATTTCCACTGGTTTGCCTAAGAGCTAGGGGGAGTGAATGGCTGAATTAAGCATGACCATGTAACCCTTTGACAATCATGGGTACTAGGATTCAAACAGGCCAGGCTGGTCCAGGCTGCAGCACCCAAAGGGGCACCCAAGAATAGGGTGTGGGGCCGGCCAGGCCACAACGTCCACCAGCTAATACAAAGGCCAGGTCAGAGGGGGAAGACTATGCAGGGTAAGGACCTAATACCTGCCCACACAATGACATCTGGGTCTGGGAGTGGGCCTGGTTTGGGAACTTGGGAAACAACCCTTGTGGGTCATAACTCCTGCTGGTGAGCAGTGTGATTCAGTTCTGGGTGTTGATCAAGCTGGGCTAGGTAGCTCCACCTATATGCAAATATGTGGGGGTGGTTCTGCAGGGGGTGGACTTGGCAGGACCAGCGCAACCTTAGCCCACTTACATGTGTAGAAGCCAGGTTGAAGTGCAGGTCATGCTGGGCTAGGCTATCACACCTACTGGTTTGTATGAGCCAGATGGAACAGACTGGGCAGGGCTAAGCTGCAGCACCTGCCAGTGGGAGTTGGGACTACAGGTGGGCCAGGCCTTTGATAGCAAAGGCCAAGCTGGGTGGTAGGTTATGCTGAGCTGAGTCAGAGCAACCACTAACACCTGCAAGATCTGTTATTAAGAATAGGCCTGGTTGGGGAGCTAAGGGGATGCCCCTTAGCTGGATTGTGGTTCCCTCTGGTGAGAGTAAGAACCGGAATGGGGATGGTGATCTGGGCTGGACATGACTGCAGTTTCCCTCAGTATGGGTGTGGATTGGGTCTGGGATATGCCTGACTAACCTGGACTCCAGCATTCACTGGTGCTCACAAGAGCATGGATGGATGTAGGATGGGCTTGGCTAAGTCTTGGCACCCACTGAACCACGAGAGACCTGTGTCTGGGCATGGACCAGCTGTGGCTGGGCTGTAGCACCCAACAGTAAGACCAGAATGGGCATGAGCCAGTTGGACAAGGCCACTGTTCCAGCCAAATCAGGAGGTGGACTAAGTTAACCTGGGCCAAGGACCCGTTAGTGTGCATGAAATCTGCCACTGGGAGGTACCTGATGAGGAACTTGGGGAACTCCTCTGTCAGGACAGTCCCTGCAGTTGAACACGAGAACCAAGGCTGGGAGCTGACCACTAGTATATGTGTGGATCAGATTTGGGGACAGGCCAGGCTGGGCCAGTTCATAATACCCACTGGCAGATCTGAGAACCAGGATGGGGTACTAAAGAGGCTGGTTTGGGCTGCAGCCCCAGCCAGTTCACATTAGGGCCAAGACTGGGGGCTGGCTGGGCTGGGCAAGGCTGCAGTACCCATCTGCATGAACTGGAACTGCAGCAGATCGGGCTGGGCCAGGCTACAGCATCCATTGGCAAATGCCAAGGTAAGATGGGCCATGCCAAACTAGTCCGCAGTACCCACAAACACACATGAGACCTGGGGGTGGGGGTGCAAGCCCAGTAGGGGAGATGTGGGGACTCCAGTGCTGGACTACTGTTCCCACTAGTGAATGTGAAAACAGGGATTGGGGCAGACCCGGCTGGGCAGGGCCACAACACCTGTTGGCTACATGTGAACTGTGTTAAGGGTGAGTCAGGGTATGCTAACTGACTATATCCACTGGTACATGTATGAGCCAAAGTAAGTGTAGGCTGTTTAGGCTTTGCCACAGCATCAGCTGATAAGTGATAGGACTAGGCACAAATCCTGACAAGCTAGACTGCAGAACCACCTAGAGAGTGCAAGATCTGGGACTGGAAGTCAACCCAGTAGGGAAACTTTGGGCACCTCTCTGATAGGCTGCAACTCCTGTGGGAGATTGTCCCTGGATCTCTGCCCGTTTAGCCTATGTGTGAGGTTGGAGGCACATAGTACCCCGTCTCCCTGAGGGAATCCCCTGGACAATGGTTTTGATTAACTGAGACTTCAATCTGGCCTGTTCACTGGGAATACAGTAAGAGCGGTGGGCTGCACCCAGTCTTTCTTCTCTGTCCTTGGATGAGCTGATAAGCAGCTCTAAGAAGTTAAATGCGACCCTCATCCTAATGAGTACCATATGTAATGAATATGCCCTGAGGCCTAGCTTTCAGCCCAGGTGCTCGCCTTTGTGCACAGGTGAATCTTGGAATACCTGCCTGTGACCTGAGGCGCAGCTTCCACCCTTACGGCAGAACGTGATCTGTGATTCGAGGGTCAAGAGGGATAGGCATGCCTGTTAGCCAGTTACAGTGTTGCTGTTGGGTGGGAGTACTGAGGGGACCGCCCTTCTCTGCCGTCCCTTTTTTCACTTTATATGAGTTTGTGATTCCTCCCAATAAGCATCTCTCACCAATTTGTTTCCAGTGCTTGGCCGAAGAACACCATCACCTCACCCCTCAGCTGGACTCGGGGGGTGGGGGCTTGGGGGCCTGCCAGTCAAGAAACTCCTGAGAACTCCTGCTGGTGAGCATGAGAACCAGGGCTGGGGGTGGGCCTGGCTAGACCAGCGGTAGCACCCACCTGCATGAGTGTGGGCTGGATAGTGGGGTCGATTCTGTTGAGCTAGACTTCAATGTCCATTGACGTGTATGAGAGCTGAATGAGATATGAGACAGACTGGACCAGTTAGCTGCACATACTGGCAAACACAGGAACCAAGTCTGGAGATGGGCCTAGTGAGGGTTATTGGGGGTCACTCCAAGTAGGCTTCAGTTCCTGCTAATATACATTCTCCGTAAACCACCATTTCAAGACTTTTCCAGTAAAATGCTAGTCAGACACCCCATGTTTGCATCTGCTAGACCTAGTTTAGGCATCTGCTATTGCTGTCATTCCAACATTGGACACAGATGAGGAACATTGGTGCATCAACAAAGTGCCATTTCCACAGGCTCACATTGATAAAGCTACTTCTACCTAGATTTGGAGGATGGAGGCATGGGGAACCTTAGTACTGTGAGCAAGCAAGCGGCTTGCTGCATGCATGCAATTAATGATTTCACTGGAACAATGCTTTATGGTACTATGGGCGTGGGGCCTGACAAGTAGAGCCACTGCTGTGCTATTCCACCATGGGGACATAAGTCATGTCCTTCCAATTCTCATGAGAGGTGCAGTGGCATCTGATGCCCATTAAAGCCCAAAGCCATTCAGGTGAGACTATCCATACCATTCAGGCTCACCCCTTAGCCCAGTGTGTTTGAAAGACAGGACAAGTCAAATAGAATGAGTCTTTATGTTTAGTAAGATTTATAACAATGTTTTTAAGATTTATTTTCATTGGAAAGTCAGATGTACCAAGAGGAGGAGACAGAGAAAGATCTTTTGTCTGTTGACTCACTCCTCAAGTGGCCACAATTGCCACAGCTGAGCTGATCCTAATCTTGTATCCTAGAGCCTCTTCCAGGTCTCCCACACAGATTCAGGGTCCCAAGGCTTTCCCAGGCCACAAGCAGGGAGCTGGATGGGAAGAGGGGCCGCCAGGATTAGAACCGGCGCCCATATGGGATCCTGGCACATTCAGGGTGAGGACTTTAGTCACTATTGAGCCGGGCCCAGAAAATGGCTCTTTAGCCTTAAAACGTAATGTTCGGTTTAAGAATCAAAACACTTCATCCCTTCTTTCCTGTTTCTCTCTCTAAGACGGAAAATGTCAGTCATTTGCCTGTCCCTACATTGTAGTTTAGAAACACATAAGCTGTTTGATTTCACAGGATCATAGCTCTAGGGTTTCTCTTTGAAATGAACCTTATCTTGAGTCTTATCCATATCTGATATAAATGATGATAACATGAAATCTTGGCTTAAACTTTAATGTTGATGCTGGAATGTGTTTAGAATTTTGATGCTATTGGGTTGAAATTAGTATATCTTCTGTGTAAGGGAGACACAACCTTTGGAGGGCCAGGGATAAAATGTTATGATCTGAAGGCTTGTAGTATCCCAAAATTCATGTGTTCAAAGCTAATCATCAATGTGATAGTGTTAGGTGAGGCAATTGGGAGATAATCAGGTTGTAAGAGCAAAACTCTCATGAATGTCATTAGTGATTTTTAGAAGAATCCCCAGAAAGTTTTTTTTTTTTTTTACATTTTTTACCATGTAAATACACTAGGAAAATGACCCTTTGTGAAGCAGAAATTAGTCCTGTCCCAGACACTACATCTGCTTGTGCCTTGAACTTGGACTTCCTAATCTCCAGCCTGTGAAAAAACATTTTTCCCCTGTATAGGCCATCCAGTCTGTAGCTGTTGTTTTGGCAACTTGAATAGGCTGGGAACCATCTTAATCTCTGGACACAGCTTACTCAACTTTGAAATGATGGGATTAGATAAGAATAGGTACCTGGCTTGCTTCAAAAAATCTATGAACCTTATTTTTCCTTATCAGCACTTCTATTGTGTTATGTCTAGTATTCTGTGTCTTTTATATATGTACTCAATATATTTTCATGAATATGTTTTAGCTATAACCTTCAAAGGGGAAATAAGTTTTAAAATGTTTTTTAGAATAATGGTTTCAAGAGAAATGTAATGCATGCATTTATTTCGCACACTAATTCTTTAAGTACTCTTGGTTTTAGATCTAGCTGCCTCTGATCTTGCCAATTTCATCAAGTATTAAATAAGCACTAAGTTGTTCAAAGCAACAACAAGCCCTTAAATAAATGATTAGAACTCAAAAGTTCAGAATTCATAAGTTTGAGTTTTGTTCAAATTAATTAATTTCCACAATCAGTTTTAGTATCGTCTTAACCAAAATGTCCTCAATACATCTGGTGACATTCACAGTGATCCGTTTCTGTGAGCTAACCGGTATCCTGCACCTTTGACATATGCAAAAGCTAATACACTTTAAAGGACCTAAAGTTTGTTTCTTTTTTCTTTCACTGCCAGTTTTTTTTTTTTCAAGTCACTGCTGCAGAAGCAAGAGGTACTCAATTGTTAGTTGTTTCTACAGAGGAAAAAATATACTAATTAGTTCTGTATATGCATAATGTGAGTACATTTTGAATCTCAGCTTAATTTTCTTTTACTGGTGGATTTCCTTCAAGGGCACTGAATTTATTTTTCAGGAGTTTTCAGAAAATAGAGGACTCAGAAGAATCCTCCAAACCAACTTTTCAGAAATTGAGTTTGGCTTCTCTTGAATGTAAGACAAACTGACCCCTGGTGCAATACAATGCAGGATTTTCTTGAACAGAATTACATATTTCAAAGAAAGAAGAAGCAACGGTACGTTGTTTCTCTTCTGCCTCTTCATTGTCCCATTTACTTCTTGATTTGTTTCCCCCGTTGGTAGGCAGATGAGAGTGTGCATACTGATCTAGTCACTTCTTCGCTATGGCTTTGGACAAACTTATTTAACCTCTTTAAACCTCAATTTTCTCAAAGTGAAAAGGGATAATGAAAGTGGCTTATCTTAAAGGGTTGTAATAAATATCAAATGATACAATGCATGTTAAGAAATATAGAGCAGGCAATCAATAAATGTTAGAGGCTATTAACTATTACTACTGTGTGTCATCAATTGATAAAGAAGAAGATTGTATTTTGTACCATACATCAAATTTAATTCAATTTTATTGGATCTTCATATTTTCATTTTTAATGTTCTACTTAGAATCTCCCTAATTAACTTCCCTCTTTTTCCCTCTTCCTACACATAAACTATTCTATTTTGTCTTTTCAATTCTATTTTTAAATTTTGAATTGGCATATATTCTTACTTGTTTATGGATACAATACAGTATTCCAATATAGGCATATACTGTATAAGATGAAATCAAGCTAAGTAGCATTTTGAACTCCTTAAACATCAATAGATGTTTCTATATATGGTAAATATTAAACTCTTCTAGTTGATTTTAAATATATATAAGTTATTGTGATGGAAATATGAGTGCTTATGAAGGACTATACTATTGTTATAATATGGGGGAAATCAGTTGAGGGTTAGGAATTTGGGAAGGGGGTAGGGAAATCCCAGACCCTATGCAATTGTACCATAAAATTTAAAATAATAATAATAAAATTAAAGTTTTGGTAAACTATGTTTTCCCTAATGGGTAATAGAACACTAGAACTAATTTCTCCTGTATAACTACAATTGGGCATCTGATTTCCAGTTTTCGCATCCTTCATCACCTTTTCTTCCTCATCTCTCATGTCTTTTACTTTCTGCTTCTATGAAATAAACTTCCTTTTTAAACTTTCACAAATGAGTGATAACACACGTTATTTGTATTTCTGTGCGTGGCGTGATTCACTTAACATTAGTCCTTCAGTTATATTCCTGTATTCTAGTGCAAGCATTATGGAGACAGTATAGAAATTCCTAAAATATCTGAAAATTGACCTACCTGTACTAGATTACATTCCCACCAATAGTGGAGGAGGGTGCTCTTTTCCCCATATCTTTGCTAGCACTTATTATTATTATTATTATTATTATTTGATTTTTCAGTGATAGCCATTGTGACTGAGATGAGGTCCAACTTCATTGTGGTTTTTATTTGCTACTTCAGGATGGTTAGTGATCCTGCCTGAACATTATTTTCCATATATCTGCAAGCCATTTTTATTTAATGCCTTGAAAAATGCCTATTAGTGACCATTGTCCATTTATAAAAAGAAAAAGAACCTGGATTATTTATTGTGTTGTTTATTCTCTCAAAATATTTGTATCAGTCCTTTATGAATTGCATGGATTGAAAGTATTTTCTCCCATTCTGTCCATTAATTTACTCTGTTAAGTGTTTCCTTTGTAGTGCTGAAGTTTCTTAGCTTGACATAATCGCATTAATGTATTGTTGCTTTTATTGTCTGTGGTTTGGATCTCTCCCAAGAAGTCTATTTCTATGTTAATGTTTTGTGAAGCTTCCCTCACATTGTTCTCTAGTAATCTGATGGTATCAGATTATAAATATGTATCCTTGATTCATTGTGAGTTAACTTTTGTATAAGGTGTAAGCCAGGGAGATGTTGTTTCTTACTTTTGCATGCATAGATCCAATTTTCCTAACACTCTTTTTTTGGAGAATCTGTCATTTCTCTTGGCATTCATTTTAGCTTGTTCCTCATATATTAGTTGGTTATATCTTTGTAGATTAATTATTGGGCTTCTATTTTGTTCCATTTATCTGCATGTCCATTTTTGTGCCAGCACTAAACTGTTTTGATTGTAACTGCCCTGTGGTATGTATGTATGTCTTGAAGTTGGTATTGTGATGCTTCTGGCTTTGTTTCTGTTGTTTAAAGTTGCTTTAGCTATTTCAGGTCTCTTGTGCTTCCATATGAATTTTAACAAAGTTTTGTTTTGTTTTTGTTGTTCTTAGATCTGAGAAGAGCATAGTTGGTATTTGGATTGGTATTACTTGTGTCTGTAAATTGCTTTGGGTAGTAAAGACATTTGATGAATCTGAATCAGCATTTCCCCATCCTTCCCTACCCTTTGCCTCCCTAGGCACTGATACCAATCATTATACCTTTAAATAATACTTACTTGAGAAGTAGAAAGTTAGGAACAGACACATATACACATTGCGACACTACTATTACGAATTACAAGATTGTATCTCTTTTATGGCTAAGTAGTATTCAATTGTGTGTCAGAGACATCTGTACTCTAATGTTTATTGCAGTTTTTTCTAATATTTTTGCTATTGGTAATAGCAGATATGGAAACAACCTAAGTATCCATCTGGTGAATTGATAAGGACTACTCTTTTTTTTTTAAGATTTATTTATTTTTATTACAAAGTCAGATATACAGAGAGGAGAGACAGAGAGGAAGATCTTCTGTCCGATGATTCACTCCCCAACTGAGCCACAACGGCCGGTGCTGCACTGATCCGAAGCCGGGAACCAGGAACCTCTTCCAGGTCTCCCACGCGGGTGCAGGGTACCAATGCATTGGGCTGTCCTCGACTGCTTTCCCAGGCCACAAACAGGGAGCTGGATGGGAAGTGGAGCTGCTGGGATTAGAACCGGCGCCCATATGGGATCCCGGGGCATTCAAGGCGAGGACTTTATCCGCTAGGCCACTGTGCCGGGCCCAGGGCTACTCTTTTTTTAAGTCTATGCCTAAAGCAATATAGAAGTTGCTTTGGTATAAGTTGCAGTTTTTCTTATCCTGTTTGTTATTTAACAATGTGGAATTTTGGGAAAGGCCATACTTGGATTCACAGTTTGGCTATATAATCTTGGCCAGATTTCTTGACTTTTCTATGAAATAAAAATCCATATACCTCAAAGTTATTCTGAAGATCTAATGCAAAACAATTCAATTATATAATGCATAATAAATACCATAAGTACTTCATGCGTATGTGTGTGTGAGCATGTGTGTATGTGTGTTTAAAATATTGGTTGAAGGAAGTGTGCAGAAACATAGCTCAAAGCAATGTGGAATTTACATCAAGTGTGTAGGCCATTAGAATTCATAAGTTGTCCCAAGCTTAGATCTAACTGCTCTCAGTTGATATTAGTAACTAAGTCCAAATGGGTATGTTAATAAATGCTCTCTTCATCAATGCATCTGTGTGAATCACCCATTGTCAATGATACCATACTGTAACTCCATTGGAAAACTACATTGCAATACCTTTAGTACATTTGTACTGAAGTGTTTTTTTGATTTCAACTTCTATACTTGTGACTTCTAAGTTTGCCCCCATCTAATACTAAGAATTTAGCCTTAGGGGAAAAAAATAAGGATGGAAAAGGAAGTAACACCAAAATAATAGTTTCTATGAAAAAGAAAAAACAGCTCCTACACACTTTTCCTAGGAAGCATTTGACAGAGAATGTTGACAATTAATTGTTTTCCCTTTTCCTTCCTGATATTTATTACAAATTCATTACAAAACAGCCTGTCAAGATAACAAATGAATGTAATGTGGGCTAAAACAAAACAAAACATTCTCTAGAAAGCCAAAAGCTAGTGATCTTGAGTTGTCTCATGTATGTTGCCTCATATGTGGTGTCAGCTGGATTTGATTCGATTGTTTTACAGATTTGTTGCTGAGAAGAACTCCCAATTTAAAAGCCAATGGAATGACCTAATTTATTTTTTGCTATGACTATGATTCCAACAATTTGCTATTTCTAAGCATGTATGGGAATTGCACCTTGTTTTGAAGCATGTTAGTCTTCCTTCCTGGTCTTGATTTTTGCATTAGCTTAGCCATCCATTTAGCTATTGCTAAGTATCTTGGTCATCAGAGATGTTGAGTCTGTCAAAATACCTTTTTAAAACTGATTTTAAAAAGGAATCTGTTGATCTATTGACTCTTTCTAAAGGGAAAGGAAGAAAGCGAAGGAAAGCAAATAGCGCTTCTTCTCTTATGCCAGCTTCTTCACCTAATTTGGAAAACTGTCTTTACAAGCCAAGCTTGGCCTTGTGCTGTTCCTCACATAAGTATTGGACTCTGTATATTTGCATAATTGTTCATGTCCCTGCCTTCTACTTGTTGATACCCTAAACATCTTTCCAAGTCCTACTAAATCTTCCCTTGTTTCTGAATCACTTTGTGACCAATAAAGGCAAAGCTTCTCCTATAAATTGCTAGATTACTTGTTGAGTATGCAGTATATGGTTTTATCATTTAGTTGCTTCCTACTCTGAAAGCGAATTAATCCTTGTAGGATCTGTTGTTCTCTTGTTCCGTTGTTTATTCTATCCCATATAACCAATGATATGAGAGAGTGGAGAGGTAGTTAGAAGCATTCCTGGTTTGAAGTAAGTATATCATTACATTTATTTTTAAAAAGATTTGTTTTACTCAAAAGTCAGAATTACAGAGAAAAACAAAGATTAATTTTATGTTTGAAGAATTTAATATGTACTATTTTGTTATACAAATACACATTGTTCTTTAGATGTTGTACTTAGCTAAAGAAGAAATTCATTTTAAGCAGTTGCGAAACACTTTATAAGAGACAGTCACAAGCTACTGTAGGCATATGTAATAAGAAAATATAAAGGTGCCCTGAACTGGTGGAGGCAGAAGAGATGGTACACAAGCTACTCTCCTTTTTCAGCCATAGAATGTTGGCATGTGGCAAAAATATGAATTAGTCTGGGACCCAAAAATGACTTCAAGAGGCTGTCCTCCATCCCTGAGTATTGATGTGGTTAGGCTGCTAGGAGCGAGCCCTTCTCCCTTTTCTCCCCCAAACCCGCATATATGGAAAGGAAAAAAATTGGCAGCAATTATCTCACCTACTTTCTCCCATGCCTTGGCCCTCCTCAACCTAATCATTCATATGGGAATGCATCCTTCTCAACTATGGAAACAATATCAAAATAAATTTATTAAAATGTGAATTAGAATTGTTTAATTACTGTAAAACTGTTTTTATCTCTTTCTCCTTTTGTAAGAGCAGCAGTTTGCAACTTTAGACTTGCAAGATTGTTTAGAATTGAGTGATTTATTTAGGAAATGCCTTAGATGCAGAGGTTTTCTCTCCGAGGCCATCATAAGCTGAAGGTTGAAATAAATCATGTTGGACCACTCCAAGTTCCCCTGTAAGTGACCCAACCTAGAAACTCCATATAACGGGAGTGTGTAGGAGTCAGGCCAGAAACGTGTTCATCCAATGAGAATTATTTGGCTCTAGCAACTTTTAGGGTGCCCTTTATATGGGCACCCTAATAGGATTCTTTCAGAGACAGTTTAATATGTATCATCAAGCAGCAGAAAACGACTAAGGTACCTTATCTTATCAAGAAAATTATTAGTTTTAAATAATTTTCATTAATTTTTGCTTATATTGTACATAATGCAGTGCATTAGAAATAGTTTGATGCCAAACTAGGAAATGGTGATTGTAGCAGACACACTATCCCCCAAGATCATATTTTATATTTCCTCGAACAACTTTGTCAATAACCTCTCTACAGAACTTATCATTATGCTCTTAATTCTGTGCATATGGAATTTGTCAATCTTATATAAACATTTAAAAATAAAATACCAAAACGAAATAGCACTTAAATAAATTTAAATGGTATATAATTCCCCCTCTTTCAAATGGTTCTTCTTGTTCCTTTTCTCAGTTTTTTTTTTTCACCTCAGTATGAACTGTATCTATTTTTTTCTATTTCAGTTGAAGGGTAGCATATGCACTGGTAATATAATGGATATCTATTTTAACAACTCATTGCCAGAAGTCATATGATATACATGAATCAAGATCTGCTCCACAAATATGATGTCTTATTTAGTAAAAGCTTTATGTAATATGGGCAACTTCACTGGGGGTATGTGTTATCCCTGAATCCGAATACCAGCACTGTACATTAGTCCTGCTGTATTTGTTTAGAAGATTTTTTAAGACTGAGGAAAAGTTTATTTCTTAACACTTGTTCAATATCTTTCTTTTTCCTTAACTAATATAAGAAAATGCAATTTGTTATGTTCCCATGAGACCTTGATAGTTTGTAATTTCTTTTCAGTTTGGCAGACAATATTCCAAACTATTGTCTGACTATAGCAGAGTCAGACTGGCCTTGAAGCCTAGAATGTGGAGGCTGTCTATCTGCTGTCTGAGATGGAAACACAGACCAAAGTAAAGAGAACAGAAAAAACCTTTTGACTGTTTTTCCTGCCAGAAGAAAGCTTGAAATCATATCTCTGATCAAACTGCAGTTGTAAAATTTTTATAGCTGTGATACCAAGTTAGGTAAGACTGCAAACAACTGAAGAATAAAAATAGGGAGATGCAAAGCAGTGAAAGCCGATGATGTGAGCAACGTATGACCTGGAGTTAGAGAAACATGAAAATTATTTGTTCTGTAGGCTGGTAATAAAATGCTAACATGTAACTGTGTTGAAGAGCATCATTTCTCATCAACAGTATTGTTACTCAGATCAGATAATCATTTATTGTGGGATACTGGTGTGGTTGCTGTAGGACATTTAGCAGAATCCCTGACCTGTTTCCGCTAGATGTCAAGAACTCCACCATTCTGAGTTTCTATGACTCAAAAATACAGGCAGCTATTGCCAAATATTTCTGTGGAGGTAACAAAAATCATCCTGCATGAATACCATTGATTTAAAAGAAAGACTCAAAAGCCAATGAAGAAGAGTGCTGCAATACGTACTGTATTTACACGATATTTTCCAGATCAAAACTCATAATACGATCTTATCACCCTCTGTACTTCTGTTTCCAATTGGGTAGCCTCTGTTCATTTTCTTCTGTAAAAATTGAAAGCATTGCTTTTCTCTGTGAGCCTGAGTGCAGACAATATAACAATTCTATGTGCTCTTCTAGGTAAGGATATGCATTCAAGGACTGCCTTCAAGTGAACAATGATATCGTCAGACAAGAAACCCTTGAAGGAATTTCTGGTAATTAAGCTTTTTCAGGTATGTTTCAAAAAAGCTCAAAATAGTTGTAAAAATCAATCTTGACCTTTTGGCTAAGAAAGTGTAAAACATACAAAGGTAATTGCTTTTTAAGTATACTATTTAATAGATTTGCTGTCCACTTGGTTCTTTTAGTATAGGTATCCAGCATAATCTCTTTTAATGTGTGATTTCCTGAGTTTCCTCAGAATTTATATTCCATTTGCTCTTTAATAAAAATGGAAAATAATGCAAGATATTTGCTCCCAGGTAACGCTACTATGCTAATGTGATATAGGTCTTGAATCTGTCCTGTTCTTGGAGATTAATTTAGCTTTTTAAACATTTTACCCAATGAGTTGAAAATATCACATGACATTATTATTTGTTAATTTGGTAGGTTTTTAGGAATTAAATAATGATTTCCAACTCTCCTCTTCCATTGTTTCAATTACGTTGACAACTTCTCTTGTTGTAAAACAGCATTACCTTGTCTAATTTTAAAACATTTTACTGTCAAGGTTTGATAGCCTCGGGTATTTTAAAGTATTTACTTCTATTCTTTACATGAGCTGGCCTACATAGTAGCATTTTTGTTTCAGACCAGATGGAGTATTGGTAGTTCTTCATCTCTTATGAAAAGAAAACAAAATGAGACTTACTTTTTCAACATAATTCTATTACCTTTTGCCTCTTACTGCGAAGATATTGAAGGAGTTGATTAAGAAATCAAATTTGTCCTGAACATGAAGTATATGTTTTGTTTGTGGAGTAATTTGCTCTTTTGAAATCATATCTTAAGAGTTTCCAAATCTGTAATTTTAACTTAATGTAAAACGTCACGAGTTGAAGTCACAGACTAGCAGCGATGAGATCACTGTAACTAGTTTCAGCATCTAAGGAGATAAAGGTGGAACAGACGGCTGCACATAGCAGTATATATTTGGCTTTTGTATAAACCACACTTAGGCTCTAGCTTTAACAATTTACATCAAAGAAAATTAGCCTCACCATATATTTCTTTCCTGATCATAAAAAAGCAGATTATAATATCTACTCTACTCTACAGGAGATTATTATTATGATTAAAAAGTATGTATAAAATGTCAGCATATGCCTGCATAAGAATTTCCTCTCATTCTCACAAAGCGTGATTCTGTCATACAAAATGAAACAAATCTCCAGATACCTAAATAGGATTAATCTGAATTAGTAGTAAGTACTAATAGGTACCATTAGATCAGTCACTTGATATATCCCAAGCCATGTGATGATAGTTGCTTGTTACACATCATTTCTAATGTTAATTGTAATGCTGTTGGTTAGGTATTACTCTCTCCATCTTATAGATAAGCCAAGTGAGGCACAGAGAGGTGAAGCAACTTGCCTAGAAGTATACATCCAACTATATGTTTAGATTCAAATCTAGATCTGAATGCAAACCAAGCCTATCTCTTTTCTTTATTACATTATTTCATTTATCAACTTCATCATTTAGGAGAAGAACATTAAGAGAGCAGAGGGCGGGTCTTTCTACCCCTGCTATCAGATAAATTATTTGGAAGTTCAATAAGGGGTAAGGTTTTCCATATTGATTTTGTTACCTGGTGACAACAATTCAATCTTCATAATTGTACTCAGCTCACCATTTCCAACGCAAATATTTTCAAATTGAATTTAATAGATATTGCTAACATGACTGACCTCATACTTAAAGTAGTGTGTAGACTTTTTTGTATCATTTGTGGAACAACTGGGCAGAGCTCTTTATATCCCTTTTTTTTTTTCAGTTGCCTGAAATGAGTTTAAAAGGAGTGTGTTGATAAAGGCTTGAATTGAGAAGAGGTTTTGATAGACTGTCAGTGAGAACTTTAGCAGAGAAAATAAAAGTGGGAGACCTGGCCAATAGAAATGATTTGAAAAAAAAAAGAAAAATAAGCAGACTTTGATGTTGATGCCAAACTTTTTCGTGTACTGTTTTCACGTCTTGGAACACCATTCTCACACTACATCAAAGCAATGCATACAAGAGTTCCTCAAAATATTCATGAAAAATGGAATTCTAAGTTTATTTCCATGTGAAATACTTTGAATCTATAACTAGTTTTTCCTCATACACATTTTCTATAACCTTTTTGTGTATTCCTGGTATATCATGTAAATTCAAGCAGTAGAGATGAGAAGAAGTAAAGTTGGTCTTTTCTCTCCACCTTCTTTCAAGCCTGACACACCTGCTTAGATGTTTGTGTCTTTTCAGGTATCCTTTGCATATAGGAGAGCCTGTGAAAATTCTGTTTCTACAGCTATATCATACTACTCTCTTTTGCATTTTAACTCTAATATATTTTGCATAGATTTTATTATGGTTATGTGTCATTTATAAAGTATAGTGAATTTAACAAATTTCAGATTCTGTCATTCCTTTTTTGAAATATTTATTTATTTTTATTACAAAGTCAGATATATAGAGAGGAAGAGAGAGAGAGGGGAAGATCTTCTGTCCAATGATTCACTCCCCAAGTGACTGCAACAGCCGGTGCTGTGCTGATCCGGAGGCAGGAACTTCTTCCAGGTCTCCCACATGGGTGCAGGGTCCCAAAGCTCTGGGCTGTCCTCAACTGCTTTCCCAGGCCACAAGCAGGGAGCTGGATGGGAAGTGGAGCTGCCGGGATTAGAACCGGCGCCCATATGGGATCCCAGCACGTTCAAGGTGAGGACTTTAGCCACTAGGCCATGCCACCGGGCCCAGATTCTGTCATTCTTCTTAAATGTGTATTCCTCAATACCATGTCAATTAATTCCATAATGTTGTAAATTGTTGCTGATGTTGTGTTGGGATTTTTAATTGATCGGAATGATATTCTGCCATCTCTGCCTTCAGACCAGAGATGGTTTCCCCAAGAAACTGTTGAATTTACCTGGACAATAAGATGCTGGACTATATGCTTGGTATATGTTTGCAAAGAAAGAATCTTGACTGAATTTGAACTGTAATACTGCAACAAGGTGGAAGAATCCACCATGGGGGGAGGGGTTGGGGAGGGGTTGTGTCACATAATGCAACGTAATTAATCAAAAAATGTGTATTCCTATTCCTATTAGTATATCATCATTTAGCATAATAGATCAACTGGATTCTATTCTAAATGTTATTGTATCCATATCACTTTTTGTCAAATCCTTAAACAGCCCTTACCAACCTATGTAAAACAAATTAGTAGGAACGACAAATGGCACAAATAAGCATGTTCTTCACTCATCACTTCTTAATGGATAGTTAATACTTATGCAACATCGAAAATGGAACTTTTTTCAGAGCTTCTTCTATAATTACCAAAAACTTGAGAAATCATCTTTTATGTTTGAACTCCCATAGAACTGCAAAAGTGCTTGTTTATTTACATATATAATCACAATATGAAAATCCAATAAATCTAATATAATCATTTTTTAAAGTTTAAACTGAAAGGAGGAATGCTAAACATCATACTGAACAGTGTTTCAATTTAGCATATAAAAATCAAGGCTTAAGCAAAACTATGTTTTCTGGTTTTGAAGAATGCTAAGATGTGTGAGATACAACTCTAATTTATGGATATAGGATTTTATTCTTCAATAGCCTATCTCTCAGTGGGCCAGAAAATGGCTGAACATTGACCTTGGTCCATTTATTCATGCATTTAACAAATATGTATTGAATAGCCAATGTGATTATTATCTCAATGTTGCAGAAGACACATGGCTTTTCCTTTTAATGAGTTTGTAATGCAGGATTTTACACACATACACACACACACACACACACTTTAAATGATTTAAGAGAAGAAAACAGCAATGGACCACACAATAATATAAAAATTAAAAACTTTCAAGAAATAGTACACATACTGTCTAGCCATGAAACATTGGTGGAATACTTCTCTAAATCACAGACTCTTTTATAAAATGAGGAAAGTAATCAGGAAATTAATATCACTATGTAGAGATGTATTGACATATCTTGATAACATATTTATATTCTTAGCAGGTATCTTAAATGTTATAAGCAGCTGATAATTATGATACAATTATTCACACTTATTGCCTGCTGAAAACAGTAAACAAGGGGTGTGTATTTTAAATTGCATTTAAATCTATTTATTACAAAGGAAGAGAGAAACAAAGAGATTTCCCATCGAAAGGTTCAACTCACCCAAGATGCTGACAACAGTGGAGGTTTAGCCAAGCCAAAAAGTCAGGAGATAAGAAATGAAGCCAAGTCTCACTGAAGATTGCAGGGACCTATCTACTTGAACTATCAGCTGCTGTCCCACCAGGATGTTCACTGGCAGAAAGGTGGATACAGAAGCAGATCTGGGACTGGGACATAGGCACTCTAAAATGGGATGTGTGTGTCCAAGTGGCATTTAAGCCCTATGATAAAATCTTGCACCTCGCTCCAGCCCACAGAGTATATTTTACATAGAATCTGAGGCTACAAATCAGAGGTCAACAACCTTTTTCTGTGAAGAAACATTTTGCAAATATTTTAGATTTTACAGGTCATGTATGCTCTCTATCACATATCTGCACTTATTGTTATGTATGAATTTTTAAAAATGGAAAAACTCCTGTTGACTTAAGGCCATATTAAAGCAGGCTTAAAACCAGATTTGACCAAAGGCCTTAGTTTGCCAAATCCTTCCATATAGGTTGTAAGTTTTTTTGTAAAGGGATGACTTTAGTTCAGCCTTAGGGAATTGATGAAAGGTATAGTGATAATTCTTATTTTCATAGAAAGGTCTTTAAAAATATATGGACTGTTGATTATGAAGAAGTGAAGATGGAGTTTTTAATATACTTTTTTGGGAATATGGTTTCAAAATATTTATTTAAAATCAAAGGGAAATAGAGACATAGATCTTTCATTTTCTAGTTTACTTCTCAAATTTGCGATGATGGGCAGGATTGGACCAGACATAAGCTATGAGCTAGAAACTCCAACCAGGTCTCCTGCAATAAACATTAAAGCTTTAACCACTTTCTGAGTTTCCTGGACTTACAGATGGGAACAACATTCTGTTGTTGTTGTTATGATTTAGAGAACAACTTCTATGAGATTTTCCATAGTAATTTTTCTCTATATTCTGATGAATTCTTTGATTTTCTTCATAAGGATGCAGCATTGAGAATCCAGCATAATTTAAAGAGTGGCATGAACAGAACAATAATTGCTACCATTTTATCGAGTGCAATATGCAGGTGATTTAAATGACTTGTTCATTAGCTCATTTTATCCTTATGAATTACCTTAGGACAGTAGTATCATTATTTTTGCCACCATTTTCTAGATGAACCACCTTAGGCTTTTGAGTTTTCACAAATTATGCAGAATGTCACAATGAGCAGCAAGAGGTGAGATTTAAATACATGTTTTCTGCTTCCATAGCTTATACTATTAGCATACCTTTTCTAATAGGCTCTAATTTGTTAGTGATTTTAGGCAGATGAAATTCAATTTTCTGAAGTTCAATTCAATTCTAATGAAATTGACTTTTAAAGAGTTAAATATGAGGTTAACATAATTCAGACCGTGTGAATTTTATATCAGTATATTTTGAGGTCAACACAGATTATTTTTTTTTTTTTTGCTATCTATGATTTTCCATGATGTCAATACACCAGTGTGGTGTTAAGTACACTTAGTCATAGTCTCATAGTCATTCTACAATGCATGTACAATGTCATAATCATTCTACAAATGAGGGAACTGAAATTTATAGAGGTGAAGCAACTTGTCCAAGATTGTATCACTAGTCAAATGAAAAGGCTCTAGAATTTGACCCCAATCCCATCTTTTAACAGGTGCCCCCCAAATTTTGTGCTCTAGATGTAAAGATAGTGGAAATATCAAACTATTTTTAAAGTTTATTTCACTTTTATTTGAAAGCAGGTATACAGATAGAAGGAAAGAGAGAGAGAGAGAGAGAGAGGTGTCTTTCATTTGCTGATTCACCCCCCAAGGGGCTGCAGTGGCTGGAGTTGAGCTAATCTGAAGTCGGAGCTAGGAGCCTTCTGCTGGTCTCTATTCTGTGTGCAGAGGCCCAAGCACTTGGACCATTGTCTGCTGCTTTCCCAGGTCATATATATCAGGGAACTGGATCTGAAGTAGAGCATCTGGGACATGAACCCGCATGCATGTGTGATGCTGGAGGTGGAAGCTTAGCCTCTTATGCCATAATGCTGGCCCCTCAAAGAAATTATTTTTAAAGGTATATTTTTATTTACTTGAAATGCATGTTTAAATAGAGAAAATGCTGGCCCCCCAAAGAAATTATTTTTAAAGGTATATTTTTATTTACTTAAAATGCATGTTTAAATAGAGAAAAGGAAAAGTTGAGAGTAAAAGAGGGAGAGAGAGAGATCTTCCATCCACTGGTTCAATTCCCAAATGGCCAAAATAATCCAAATTAAGTGAAATTAAAGCAAATAGCTTGTAATTCCACCTAGTTTTCCTACATGGGTGGTAGGGAACCAAGCACTCTGGTTGTTTTATGCTTTAATCCAAAGTGCATTGGTAGGGAGTTTGGATTGGAAATAAAGTAACTAGAAGTGGGAATACCACTTGTACAAGGTGCTGGCAATATAGATGATGTGTTAAGCCTTTGTGATGCAACACCAACCCCAATTTATTTACTAAAAAAACAAGCACCATCTTTGAAATAAGGTAAGTCGACATTAAATATGAGAATTCAGAGGAAGGGGATGACCCTTTGGGCCTCTATAGACATAGTGGTGGTAATGATGCTTTTTAGTACCAATGAGTTTATAATAAGGTACAAATTCAAAGGTAGGGTTAGTATTAGAATGGTAAAACTAGAGAGATGTCAGATGGCTTGAAACAGTGATACACTGGAAAGAGCTGCTTGTAACATAATTTATTGATATTGAGATTATATACACTATGGCATTGTCTTTCATCCTAATCTGACTTCCACTCTCTGTCCCTTTCTGCACCACCTAATCAGTGATTCTTATGAAAAGCAAGTGGATTAAACTTTTTTAAACTAGAGGTCTAGGGGAAGTGACATTTAACTTGCTAATAAAGTATGCCAACAAAATATAACTCCTACTCTCATGAGTTCAGAGTTTTTAGAAAGGTATGTATTGAAAAATAAGTATCTGCAAAATTATAGTAACAATAAAATCATGTTGTTCAAGTATTGATTTTAGAATTTGTATTCCACCCACACAATGAAATACTAAAGTCGTGATTTAAAATATTTATGTATGTGGCAGATTAATACTATAAGCCTATAAGAACATTCTCAAAGTTATACACCCAACTATCATGTAATGATTTCAGGAGAACGAAACTGGACAGAGAAATACAGATAAATAGAAGACTTACACTCATCATCTCTAGGCATTTACGTATTTCAAAGTGTTTATAACTAACACAAATACAAGTGTACTAATTAGCTATCCATTGTGACAAACTGGTGGCAGAAGGAAGATGAATGAGCAGCACTGTGCCATGTGAGATGATGTATTATTTCCAATCTCGTTCCTATTAATGTGTCTTGGAAAGCAGCATAAGATGGTTCTACTACACATTGGCCTCTACCATCCATGCCGGAGACCTGAAGAGAGTTCTAGGTTCCTGGCTTCTATCTGGCCCAGTTACATCCACTATGGCCGTTTGGAGACGGAACCAGTGAATGGAAGAACTCTCTCTCTCCCCCTCTCTCCCTCCCTCCTTTACTATGGTAAATGTTCAGAGAATAAAGTACCAAAGACAAAGAAATTGGAAAATGACATCTGAAACCTATTTTTGAAATGTTAAACAATGAGTCATTTTACAAGTATAGAGTGGAATAGTTTGATATTACCACATACAATACTAACCTTTAATAAACAGCAAGAAGATTAGAATTAGTGATAGGATTTTTTAAAAATTAATGCTTGCTGGTTGGATATTGTCAGCATCTAACAATATGCTTGCAATTTAACAGTTTTCATGCTATGAAAACATGCTTATTGTTTGAATAGTTTTATTAGTGTCTTTAAAATGTCACTATTTTAAACATTTTTCTTTTGATCACTGATTTTGCCTCATATTATGTTTTGATTTTTAGTCTCATAAATGAGTGTAATTTAATAATGTCTCCAATTACATCATTATCATGCATGAAAAAGTATGATATTATCTTGTCCCATTCATTTCTGTGGCCTGTTGAAAACTGATTTCTTTTACGATTGCTAATAAGATAGATATTTTCTTTGTATTAGAAGGTCATTACAAATCTGAGTAGATCGATGAAACTGTTGATTTGCCTGTCAAGAGAGCCACGGAAGTATTTGAAAGCAAGGTGTACTAATGGCATGGCACTAATGCAATTTCACAAATGACTTAATGGGGCACATAAAGCATATTTCCTCTATTAAATACGCATGGCCATAGCATGGAATCATATCTTGCTTTACGGTCTGTGAAAAATATTTTTAATCATCTAGAAGATGAAGAGACGCTTCAAGGTTATGCAGATTAAGTTATGAAAAGCCCTTATGCATAATCTTCAATGAGTGTTCAGGAAGGAAAATCTCAATCAGGGATGATTGTTTAAATTGACAACATTTGTAAATTTCTCAAGTTTACAAGAGGATTTTCAAGGGAAAATGTGTCATTTTTAAGAACCAAAAAGGAAAAAATGCAAAGTCACTGTAGGCTTTTGTTCATTAAAAGAAGATGTCTACTAAACTCTGTTTATGGTAATCAGAAGAACCAAGAGTCACCTAAGAACTCTGAGCCTAGGTTCCTTATCTCTCTTATACCTTGGATCAGGACACAACTACAGCTGTAGTTTTGGTTTGTTTTGATTTGTTTTGAATTCCCTGACCACGTGCAAACATTTATCAGTGTGCTTCAGACTATAGCCACCACTTTCATCTTAGAGATAATCCCCAAAGTGCCTTGAAGGCCCAAATTTCTTCTCTGAAGAAAAACAACCTTGCATACTTCATTGATTCATTCATTTATTCAACAATTGAATCTCTAGCTTTTACTAAATAACCAGAACTGTAGTCAGTGCTAGAGTTAAAATGGGGCTTGAAATATGGCTAATAATAAATATAATCGGAGCTGTGTGTGGAACTGAGCTTATTAGGAAAAGGGCTAGTCCTTTAGCTGAGAATAAATAAAGCCTGTTAATAAATACTTGGAAGAGGAAGTTTGCTGTGGATTGAATGCATCTTCTGAAATATATGTGTCCAAACTTTCAACTTCAATACAGCAGTGGTAGAATACATGCTAAATGGAGCATGTTTAGGTGGAACGCTCCACCCTCATGATCAGATTAATGCTAATTATGAAAGAGGTTTAGACTGTGAATTTTCTTTCTCTGTGTGTACCCCTTTCTCCCATACCCACATATGAGAACATGCGTGCTATCATTTTCCCCTCTTAGCTTCTCTCTCCTCTTACTCCCTTATCCTCTCTTTGACCTTCCCCATTGGATGACACAGTAAAGGCTCCCATCAATGTGAGCCCCCTTGTCTTGGAAATTCCATTCATCAGAACTGGCATAAATCTTTTCAAATAACTCATCTAATATGTGGCATTCTGATAAACTAATATGGGGTGCCACAGACAATTGATAGCAAGAAGTTGAGCTATTGTAACAGATACCTGAAACTATGAAAGTGAATTTAGAACTAGGTAATATGTAAAGGCTGGGAAAAAAACTAGTCAAGCAGTAGAGAATGTATAAAAGAACATTGTCCGGTGAGGAGACCGTGGGACGAAGCAATATCCTGATAAGGAGGTTAGTGTGGATGAAACAAAATAGGCATTTATTGGAACAGTGGAAAACAATGCCAACAGTGCTTTGGTGATTACTAGTGTGTCCCTGGCTTCACAAGAGCCTTGAATGTCCAGACTTGGAGGAGGTTAGTTTGTCCAAGGAGAGGAGTCTAGGGAACCTTTGATCTTTGGAGCTTATTGCTTAGGGACACATTGAGTGTGTGTCTCCTACATTTCTGTGCGGTGCTCCTGTTATCTTGGGTGTGACTCCATCAGACCCAGGTAGAATCTGGGCTGCCGTTTCAGATGGTTAAAGGGGTAATTCCTGACATCATACACATGGTGTTAAATCTGTAGGAAACCCAAAAGCAAAAGCTGAGGAGACATGTTTCTTTCACCTACATTTCAAATATGTCAAGAATAATGTGGGGGCCCAATTAGGGACCTGTCCCCAGAGGAGAGCTATCAGAGTCTCCATTACGGAAAATTCCCAGGAGAGCTTTGTGGTTGGAGCCACTACAGAGAGGTTCCACTAGGGTTAGTGGAGACATGGGGGAAGGGCCATCACTGAGACTTCAGAACGTTAGCCTGGGATAGATGCAGACGAAAGAGGGCATCCCATGAAAGGTGCTGCTTGGGCTAGCCCAGCAAAGGGCAGTATATTTGAAGTCTTGGGAATCCAAATAAATCCTTACCCAGTATTCGCAGAAGTTGACGTATATAGTCAAAGAGTTACTCTCGAAATTCAGGTTTGAATGTTGCTTGCCCTTGATTTTGATCTTTATTGAAACTATTACCCAACTGTTTTTTTTTTTTTTTGCCTTCTCAGCTTTTGTAATGAAAATATCTATCCTATGTCTGTTCCAACAGTGTGTCTTGGAAATTTGTTTTGATTTCTAATGCTTGCAGCTGGAAGGAATTTGCCTCAGGACAAATCAAAACTTGAGTTTCACCTATTTCTAATTTAGACGAAACTGAACTTCATTTGGACTTCCGAGTTGATGCTGGAATAAGTGAAGACTTTGGGGGCTATTGCAATGGAATAAGTATATTTTGCTTGCAAGAATTTTGGAGACCAAGAAGCACAATGCTGTAGTTTGAAGGTGCCTTCCCCAAAAGTGTGTGTGCTGGAAACTTAATTTTCAAATCAACATTAGATAGATGTTTGCCTCATGAGAGCTCTATCTTCATGAATAGACTGATGCCCATTATCACAAGGCTTCAGTCTGAGTTCAGTTTTTGTCCCCTAACTCCTTGCCATGTGATGACACAGCAAAAAGTTCCACACCACATACCAGTGCCTTCATCTTGGACTATCTTCTAGAACTGTGAGGAATGCATTTCTGTTCTTTACATTAATTGTGCAATCTATGGTATTTTGCTGCAGAATGAAATAATACAGTGCTGCAGTATACCCTTAGGAATAAATTATGCAAAAACTGAGATGCAGACTTAGGGCAAAATTCAGGAACTAGAATTGACCAGAATTAAGGTAAAAGCTTTTTTAAGTAGGAGGTTGTGGAAAGGTGCTTCCAAGCATCTGAGTTTAGAGAAACACTGAGAACATCTAAGCCAAAAACAAACGAACAAACAAAGAAACAAACAAAAAGAAGATAAAAACATCTTATTGAATGAATCCAAATTATTATTTTCCCCTAACAAAAAAATAATTCCAAGCATCATGGAAAGGAGTTGATGGTCAGATAACTGAAGGTCCAAAACCCACTGTAACATTTTCATTCAAGAATACATATTCTTAGTTTTGTTTCTCCTGGAATGGAAAAAAAAACCCTCAACAAGAGGTGAAACCAAAACTAGACTCTGCCTTATGTTTAAAATATTCTGAGAACTCCATCAGAATCAATGTTAATCCCAGCTGCATCACTGGGTGAATTTCTAGCATTTAACTTCCCAGAGCTACAGTTTCTAACTGTAGTAAGAGGATAAAAAAACTGGCCCTGCTTAACATCTGAGCTTGTCTTTGGAGAATCCAATGCTAATTACAAGAACATTTTTAAATTGTTCTGAAATCTAATAATTTAAGGACTTTTTCTCAGAGAGTATCTTAGACCTTGAAAAAAACCTGTTGTGGTACGTGAGCAACAACTTTTTCAGAGTTTCAGCTGAGAGATATTGTAGTTGTGGAAAATATTTATTTTTATTTTTTTATTTTTTTAATTCATTTTTTATTATTCTTATTGTTTTATAGTACAGTTTCATATTCCCTTATCCCCTCCCCAGTTCCCTCCCTGCCCAGTTCCTCTATATCATTACTAACACATAGTTCTTCATACTCAGTCATATGTCCATCATTGCGGGCCTGGTCAATGGCAGAGAGTCCAGAATCCCATTGTCAAGAAATAGTAAACAGTTTCATTGTAAGTCCATCTTTGTCTGGAAGCAGAAATGCATACCACACTGCATCCTCACATCTGAATGTTGTCTCCATTTCACAGCTACTGTACATCCCCTTAAATGAAAAGTCATGTTTCAAAATCAACAATAGAAAGAAAAGACGAAATTTACAATGCCATGAAGCTAAATGACATGTTACTAGATATGACAGTCTCCATTACACAACTACTGTACATCCCCTTAAATGAAGTCGTGATACAAAATCAACAAATAGAAATTTACAATGCCTGAAGTTAAATGACATGTTACTAGATATGACAATCTCCATTACACAGCTACTATACATCCCCTTAAATGAAGAGCCACAAAACAAAATCAACAACAGGAAGAAAAAAGAAACTAACAACACCAAGAAGTTAAATAACATGCTATTCAATGACTAATGTGTAGCTGAAGAAATGAAAATCAAGAACCTTCTTGAAGAAAATGATGCTACCGTATGATATACGAGTCATTGAATGATTTAATCAGAAGGAAGTGTTTTGAAGAGATGAAACTAACAGAATAACAAAACCCATGTGATACAGTTTCCGCTAATCTTTGTTGAAGTGTGTCTCCTCCAGACAATAAGCAGATGGGTTTTGTTTTATAATCCAGTCTACTACTCTATGATGTTTGATTAAGCTTAAGCCATTTACATTCAGAGTTTAATATACATGGGTGTGACGTTGGTCCTGTCATTTTAGGAATGGGTTGTTCATTGGTTTAGTCTTCTGTTGTCATTTTACTGGGATGTTCTTCCTGTTTGCCTTTGGTTTTGGTTGGTGCTATTCCTCTTCTCTGCCAAGAGAACATCTTGAAGTATCATTTGTAGGGCAAGTTTGGAAGAGGCAGATTCTTTTAGCTTTTCTTTACTGTGGAAGAATTTTATTTCATTTTCAAAGACAAAAGAAAGCTTTGCTGGATATGTTATCCTAGGCCAACAATTTTTTTCTTTAGAATCTGAAATATGTCACTCCATTCTCTTCTTGCCTGTAGAGTTTCCTGTGAGAGATCTCCTGTGAGCTTAATTGGCATTCCTTTATATGTCAATTGATTTTTTTTCACGTGCACATTTAAGGATCTTTTCCTTATGTTCAATTGAAGAGAGCTTGATGATCATATGTCGTGGTGAAGATCACTTTTGGTCAAGCCTGTTGGGAGTTCTGTGCCCCTCCTGGAACTTGTTTCCCAATTCTTCCTCTAGATTTGGGAAATTTTCCTTTATTATTTCATTAAATACATTTGCAAACTCAGCTTCTCTTTCTGCACCTTCTGGGATTCCCATAACTCTAATATTTGGCCTCTTAATAGTGTCTTTCAATTCTTGAATACTTTTTTTGGCCTGATCCAGCTCTGCTTCCAGGTTTTTGTTTACTTCCCCCTGGTGACAGGAAATACCTTCCAATTCTGAGATTCTTTCTTCTGCGTGCTTCATTCTATTTTGGAGACTCTCCACTGTACTCTTAATTTGCTCTACTGTGATCTTAATTTCTGATATACCAGCCTTGATTTGCTTTATTGCTTCCTTAAATTCTTTGAACTCTTGCATGAGCTTCTCATTGTTGATCAGAATCTTTAAAATGAGTCGTATGGATTCTGTGTGCCCCCATTTTCTCGATGTCTTCCTCAGTTAACTCTGAGATTGGCATAGAGTTTTGCTCCCTTGCAGGAGTTTTCAGTAATATTCATTGTGCCTTTGTCTCTTCTTTTGCTCTTGATCATTGTACTTCTGGTTCAAAGAGTCTTCTCCTTTTGGCAGGTTTCTAAGCTCTGTCACCCACAGGGCTACAATGCGATTTTACTTATGGCGGTTGGTACACAACTTTTCTTGCAGCCACTTGTGCCACAACCTCCAGCAAGTTCCAGGTCTGGGTTCTTATGTCAGATTTCCACTGTGGTCTCCACAGTCCCAGCTCTTGGCTCACCACTCACCACCTCCTGTGATACCGTGGTGAGGCTGCACTGTTGTCTCTGCAACCTTTCTCCCACTTCGAGTTGGAGCAGGTCCCAGGATTAGAGAGACACCAGGTGTCCTATATAATTAGGTTGTTGGTGGCGCTGATCTTGCTGGAACCTGTTGGACATTAGATCTGGGTGCCACACGGACCTATTTTGACCCGTACAATGACACAGTCAGTATTATTTTCCTGTGGGACCAGTGCAATCTCGGACCTCAGCAAGTTCTAGCGAGATCAGCACATACGCAGTTCACTATTGTCCCCTGCAGTCCCAAAGCTATTGCCACAGTGCCCAAAATGGTGCCTGCCGTACAACCACTAAGGTTCTTGATTTGCTGGCTGTCAGATCCAAGGGATATCCCAGACCTGTCCTGGGTGGAACCCGTAGAATGCCACGTCGTTGCAGTTCACCCAGACAGAAATGAGCTCACTCCCAGCTCAGGGCATGCTCAGTCCTCTCCCTCGCCCTTTCCGCCTAACGCAAAATGGCGCCCAATTCAGCTCTAGGGGGCTGATTGGACTGTGAAATCCACTGTGTTCTCGCACTGCCCGTCTGAGATCTGCTGCTCTGTCTATGCTCCTGGTCAAATCAAACGGACCAGCAGAACGGACAGTTCTTTGTCTGGGTTCACCACCCGAACTCCCAGTGAAAGTCCCTTCCCACCTGGTTGCTGGTGGAGTTGAGGCTGCTGTGGAGTTCAGATCCCCATGCTGGAGTATCAGTCACTGCAACACCACACCGTTGTGTCCGCTGCTTTCCTGTGTCTGTCAGTCTCCATGTACCCCTCTGCTGTTGTTCTGTCCTTTCCTATTTCCTGAAATATGTCCTCTCTGCTTCATCCTGGTTAAACGTTTTTCCGTCTGTATAAACGTGTCTTTACCCTATTCTGCCATCTTGATTCTCCCGTGGAAAATATTTTAAAAGTTAATAATGAAACTGGAAAAGACAGATATTCTCATTTTTTATGCATGAAATGGGATCTCTTGTTAGGTGAATTTAGGACCAATTCTTTTATTCTTAGTAAATAAAGGTATGTAATGAACTCTATTAATACCATGTTTATAGTTGGAAGTATTTACAGCTGTTCTGGGATGTTGTCACCCTCTTTCTAGAACGTATTTTGTCTAATAAGTGGAAACAAAAGCTGTTGTACTGTATAAAAGATGGCAATGCATGTTCTATATAGTGTGAAAGGACATAAATGAAGGTCAAAGAGCTACTTGATGATTTCTTGGTTAATGATAAACACTGGTAAGATTTTACAGGATACAAACTGTAGCTGTATATCTGCAATGACAGAGAAAGCAGTATAACCAAAACATATAATTTTATCTGACCCAAAGACTTCAAGAGATGTTCTCCTGGAACACAAATATAGACATGGTTATGACTCCCTCCTTTATCCTGCTGTGATTGTTTTTAAATTTGCATTCAATAATTTTACATTCTTTTATGATATGTAATTATGTCAATTTTTACATTTACATAAAATTGTGCAGCCATCATCAAAATCAGCATACAGAAGAGGTTTTATATCTCAGGGAAATTCCATCCTGCTGTTCTTTTGTCATGAAACCCTGGTTCCACCCTTAACTTCTTTTAGTCTATTCTCACTGTAATTTTGTCTTTTCTAAAACTACTATATAAATTTCATCATACCTAGCACTTTGTGTTTTGAGACTAGTTTCTTTCTCTTGAAATATATACATTTCAGTTCCTTTTGCACTGTTGTATTTTTAAGTAATTCTTTGTATTGATTTATGTGTAATGCTTGCTAGTGTCTCATTGTGTGTATGTGTGTTTGCACTTATATGTATGTATGATTGCATATATATATGCATGTATATTGGCCTCTGTGGTGTGTGTGTGTGTGTGTGTATATATATATATATATATATATATATATATATATATAGAGAGAGAGAGAGAGAGAGAGTCATCTGCTGGTGGACATTTAATTGTTTTTAAATTTGGAAAAGCATAAATAAAACTGCTATAAACATTCTCATACTCATTTTTGTGTGATGCAGAGTTTAATCCAAAACTGGGAAGGCCAACATACCCTATCAGAGTGCCTGGGTTTGAGTCTTGGCTTCGCTTTATGTTCCTTTTACTATTTTTTGAAAAAGTATTTTGAGACAAAATAGCTTGTTACCACTTTCAAGTCAGTAATCTATATATCATGTCAGACCAGGAGCCTGGTTTACTTTTTTTTAAGATTTTTTTTTTTTAAATTGTAAAGCCAGATAAGATATACAGAGATGGAGAGAAAGGAATATCTTTCATCCACTGATTCACTTCCCAAGGGGCTGCAATGGCCGGAGCTGCACTGATCCGAAGCCAGGTGCCTGGAGCCTCCTCTGGGTCTCCCACATGGGTGCAGAGACCCAAGGCTTTGGGTCTTTTGCCACTGCTTTCCCAGGTCACAAGCAGGGAGCTGGATGGGAAATGAGGTCTCTGGGACATGAAGGATCCCATGTAGGATCCCGGCGCTTGAAAGGCAAGGACTTTAGCCGCTGGGCTACTAAGCTGGGCCCGAGCCTGGTTTGCTTTTTAAGCTTTCTGCTCATGCTGGGAGGCAGCAGGTAATGGTGCAACTGATTTGGGTCCCTTCCCTCCACATAGAGAACCTGGATTTTTTCTGGGCTCCCAGCATCAGCCTGATTGCTGTGGGCATTTGTATGGTGAACCAGTAGATGGTAGGTCTCTTTCTCTATTTCAATTGTTGTCTGTGACCATCTCCCTTCCTTCTAATGAAACTAAAGTCTAATAATTTATTGAGTTCCTACAGAGAGTGCATGTTTGAGCCTTGAATTCAATTCAGTATGATCTCTGTTTCCATTTATGTTCTCATGTCATTTGCCATGTATTTAATTCTTGTTTTGCTTCAATTAGGTCTCTAGTTTTATCCTTGGTTTTTCATTTATTCAGTTTTTATTTCATTGATCTTCATTTCCTGCCTTTCTGTCAACTTGTAGAATTTTAATTTTAATTTTATTTTGTTCTTTTTGTCCATATAAATGTATGTGTTACAGTGTGATTGATCAGATTTCACAATGTGCATATTTAACTTTTTGTGAGTTATGTCATTTTAAGTAAAATATACATGATTTCTAGCCGTAGAAATTTTTCTGTCTTTCCTTTGTATGTTATAGTTGTCATATACATGTATTTAATTCAGTATATTGATATCCACCCTCATAAAATGTTATTGCTTTTAACTGTCGTATGTATTTTAAATAATTAAGTGAAAAGAAAAATCACCATTTTTTTAAATCAAAATAACTACATTTGTGTCCATCTCCCTTTACTTTTGAAATGTCAAGTTTCTCTTTGGTATCTTTTCTCTGTAGCTTGTCTACATGGTAAAAGTTGCACCTAAGCTCAACAGAATTTTAATTTATTTTAAAATCAGTCTTATTGCTCCCTCTACAACATAGATAATTCAGTAAGTGAAAAATAGAAAGATTGCATATCCCAGCATCATAGAAATTGAATTATTTTATACTCTGCAACAGCTATCAGAAATGAGACGCATGTTGATATTTGTGGTTTGGTGTCTAGCTTATTTCAAAATCATAATGGTCTCCAGCTGCATTTATTGCAAAGAAGGGAAGACACTGGTTTCACTCCCCAAATGACCACAACAATCAGGATCAATCTGAAGCCATAAGACAGGAGCCTCATATAGGACTTTTACATGGGTGTAGCGCCCCAAAGTCTTGGACCATCTTTGGCTGCTTTCCCAGGCAATCAGCAAGGAACTGAATTGGAACTGAATTGGACTCCAGTGCTGATACTGGATGCCAGTGCCCCAGGAGAGGACAGCCTGCTGTGCCACAGAATCAACTCATCAAGATGAGTATGAAGGCAGAGAAAAGGAGCGAGGGAGGAAGAGATCATCTATTTGCTGGTTCATGTCTGAAAAGGCTACAACAGAAGGGAGTGGGCCAGGTCAAAGCCAGGAGCCCATAAGTCCATTTGAACTCCCACATAGGTGATAGGTCCCAAGTATTTAGATCATGTTCCACTGCTTTTCGAAATACATTAGCAGGAAACTGGATTGGAAGCAGACATTTTTGATACTTTGTTATTTTTTATAGCCCTTGTCTATGCTCACAAGGAAAAGTATCATTTTATGGTTGCTGTTTGTTGAATTATTTATTTAGTGGAGGGGTAAGCCTGTGATTATAACGTAAATTGAAAATATGCAATTACTAAAATTAAAAATAGAGAACAAGGGGAAGGAAGGGCGGTGGCAAGGGGGAGAGGGTGGGATGTATCATTTGTTGAAACTCTATGTATGAAAAAAACAAAACTTGTTCCTTATATATACATAACAATAAAACAAACAATCCAACAGATACTACCTATAATCTTACAGTGAAGTTTCTGGCAAATCCTGGACCAGAAGCTCTTTTCCTTTATGCACAAAGATGATTTACATTGACTGCAGAGTTGTACGTGACTATGAGACACAGTAATCTAGGCAGATAGTAATCCAATTAACATTCACCAATGAATTGTGAAACAAGATATATATCACATTTAGATGAAGGAAGGAAAGAGAATGACATTTTAATATTTCATAGGCAGCCAAATATTTCTACTTGGTTTGTGGATCTTTCTTCATAGAACTTGTCTACATGGTAAAAGTTGTACCTAAGCTCAACAGAATTTTCACACTACAAAAGACTAAAACAGACACATAGTACAAAATTGTCAGATAATAAAATTTCCAACATTTGGCATATGTGAAGTAAAGAGAATTCTTTCCGTAGGATCAAAATTTTTTTTTTAAAATTTTAGTATTACCTGCAGCACCATGGCCAAATCACTTCTCTCTTCTATGGCAGTATCCATAAATGTAAAAAGAAAAAAAAAAAAAAGAAGGGGAAGGAGAAGAAGAAATCGGATTTGAAGGTTGTGTCTAAAATCCCTTCTAAATCATGGAAATGAAACTCAGATGTCAACGTGTTAGCTTCCATTTGAATACCTCTAGTGAGAACAACCTCATTATCTGTGGAATTATCTGATTATAGTTTTGAGTGTCTCCATTGATGTGAGATTACGTTCCTTATGTACAACCCAAATCTGCCTTCCTGGATATAGTATGCATTGATCATTGCAGAAAATTGGAACAAATTTGCTTTTCTCTAATATTTAACAATGCAATACCATTGTTTTCTAGCAACAGTCACCCTAGTTTTTTTTTTTTCTTTTTCTTATTATTTTCCATGATACAGTTTTTTAAGGTATGGGATTTCCGAATTATTCTTTGCACATACTGTTTCTTCCCTCTCTGTCATCATACTTGTTTTGTGATTATGTGTTTAGCTGATGGGAAGACCAGAAATGGACTAGCTCTGAATAACCTAATAGTTGATCTGACTATGTCAGAGTATAATAGACTGATAATTACTTTTTAACTTATAATTAATTTTATCAGTCTTAGTCCATTTATGCTGCTGTAATAATATCACATGCTGAGTGATGCATATGAAACAGATTGATTTTGTCAAAGTACTGAAAGCTGTGAAATCTAAAATCAAGGAGTCAGCATTATGGTGCAGGAATTATGGTGATTGTGATGCAGATATCAGAGTGGGAATTTAGTCTTGGCTACTCTACTTCTTGACCCAGCCCTACATGCTAGAAATAAATGCTGCTTGGTCTGGGTGAGCAATTTTTATGATTAGCTAGTATTTTGTTGAGGATTTTTACGTTGATGATTATCAAGGATATTAGTCTATAGTTCTATTTATTGTATCTTATTGATTTTGGAATTAAAGATATGCCGGCATTCTAGAAGAAATTTGGGAGGATTCTCTCACTTTCAATCATTTTGAGTACTTTGAGAAGTTTTGGGATTCTTCCTGAAAATTCACATATACAGGAGTTCACATATATAAGGGAACTGGAAAAACTCAAAAACAACAAAATAGACATTCCAGTTAAGGTATGAACAAAGGACATTTTGCAGGTAGTTTTCAAGGGGTGGAATATAAATGGCCAACAGACATGTGAAAGCATGCTTCAGATCACTAACCATCAGGGAAATGCAAACAAAAACCACAATGAAGTGCAATCTCACTGAGTTAGAATGGCTATCATCCAAAAATCAAAAATTAATAAATGTTTCTGAGGATATGGGGGAAAGGGTAGCCTTATTTACTGTTGGTGGACCTATAAACAAGTACAACCATTGTAGAAATCTATGTAAATATTCCTCAGAAATCTAAAAATGTACTGCATGACTTAATCACCCCACTCCTGAGAATTCACCCAAGTGAAATGATGGAATCAGCATATCAGTTATCTGTGCCCACATGTTTGTTGTAGCTCAATTCCCAATAGTTGATTTGTTGAATCAGTATAGATGTCCATTGTCTGATGATTGGATAAAGACAATTCAATATATATGTATACTTGGGGAGTGAATCATCAGACGGAGGCTCTTCCTCTCTGTCTCTCTTCCTCTCTGTGTATCTGACTTTCCAACAAAAATAAAATAAATCTTTAAAAAAATACATAAAATCTATTCTCCTTATGGTAATAGAAAATTAAAATAACATTTAAAATTAGGATAATACCAATACATTTCTAGTATTCCAATATCCTATAAATATTCTTCAAACATCACTATTTTTTTTTACACAAACCCAAGAAGCATTCTGTCACTTTTTCATTTTAGAATATCTGTAGAGGATAGCCATCGAATCAGATTTGTGTTCAACTTCTGAATTTGGGATCTATCAGATTACTAAACTTTCCTTGGCCTCAATAGTTGCTTATTTAGAATGCAATTAGTTGCATTTACTAGCAAGAAGAGACAGACTTGGAAATGCTACATTTGCAAGTAGCACACCTACTTGCTAAAACATACTGACAAATCCCATTGCCATTATGATTTCTCGGAAAACAAACAAACAAAAAATCTTTGTTTAGATCTAATAGCTTGATTTATTTACAATTAGAAGTATCTCTTTAAAATCTTATTTTCTTAAAAAAAATCTTATTTTCTTGCATGTGGTTTCAATTTATTTTTCTGAGTAACCATTCCATATATTCCATAACAAACATTGTTTTCATGATACTGCCTTTGGATACCTTCATATTGTTGCTAAATTGTATACTAGAAACCTCTCCGTCTTCCTTCTGTTACCTATTGTCCTACCGTATTTTGCCAGTAAAACATGCCACTCCATAATTCCTCTACCTTACTGTCTCAGATTCTGACCTGTGGGTTTTTCTTAGGACTTTCCAGGTTTTTGTATAATGCATAATGAAATCTCAGTGCCTGTTTTCTCACTCTTCCCTTAAACTTTATAATTTTATAACAGAAGTCTGTATAAATTTACAAAGAAAGATTTGTCTGATTCATGAGTAGCTACATCTGAGGTCTATTTTCCTTGTTGCTGAGTGACTAAGATATGTTGGGTGGATCTTCCTGATACATTATGTTCCTTCATTAAAAATCTGCTCCATCCAAAGATCTATTTTAGATGTGCACAGGATGAAACTGAAATGACTGTATTCACTGTTAGAATTGTGCTCTGAAATAGTAATGCAGGGTACATTCATAATCAGAGTGGCCTCAAATTTTGCATGATTTTTCAGGAAGATAGAAGTCTTCTTTTTTAAGGTTTATTTATTTTTATTGCAAAGTCAGATATACAGGGAGGAGGAGAGACAGAGGGGAAGATCTTCCATCCGATGATTCACTCCCCAAGTACCCACAAGGGACAAAGTTAAGCCGATCTGAAGCCAGGAGCAAGGAATTTCTTCCAGGTTTCCCACGTGGAAGCAGGGTTCCAAGGCTTTGGGCCATCTTCTATTGCTTTCCCAAGCCACAAACAGGGAGCTGGATGGGGAGAAGGGCCATGGGGATTAGAACCGGTGCCCACATGGGATTCCAGTGCATGAAAGTTGAGGAATTTAGCCACTAGTTTACCACGCTGGGCAAAGGAAGATAGAAGTCTTCTTGCAAAATCCTAGTGCTTTAGTGTGGAATAGGTCCATTAGGAACCGTATCTCCTGCTTTCTAATAATTAAATCTAGTACATCTTTGTTCTTATCTAACAACGTATCTACATGTTTGGAAGCTGTTGATTACTCCTCTATTTGTAAAAGGTTGTTTGAGTTAGATTTTTGTGACATTTCATGTGCTAATTTTCTGGTTATTTCTCAGTTCATTTCTTCTCTCTATCCACGTGGTTGCTCTTCCACTTTCAGTTTAAACCATGTTGTTTTCTAAAATTCTGTGTTTATCTTCTCTTTCATTGCATGTACTCCACTTGTGCAGCTTGTTGATTCCTGCAGTTTGAACAACTCTTTTACCACTTGTATGTTGACAGTTTCTTAATCTCTTTTATTTCCTTTATCTATCTCCAGTCTCCAATTGTGTATATCCAACTCCTTACTATTTCTACTTAAATGCTTTATAGATACTACAAAATAGACATTTTTATTTTTATTATGCAGAGAGGAGAGACAGAGAGGAAGATCTTCTCTCTGCTGATTCACTCCCTAGTTGGCTGCAACGACCAGAGAGCCCAACTGAAGCCAGGAGCCTGGAGCCTCTTCCAGGTCTCCCATGAGGGTGCAGGGTCCCAAGGCTTTGGGCTGTCTTTGACTGCTTTCCCAGGCCACAGGTACTGAGCTATATGAGAAGTGGGGCTGCCAGGATTAGAACTGGAACCCATATGTTATCTCAGTGCATTCAAGGTGAGGACTTCAGCCACTAGGCTACCATGCCAGGCCCCCAAGTAGACATTTTTAAAAGAACACTTTATTTCCACCCAAATTCTCCCATTAGTCATTAGCAAAAGGAATGATTATATTAGTATTTATCCATGAAGTCCTAAAACCAGCAATCTGATTTACTTCTTGCCTTCATGCTCCAATGTGGTAGATTACAAATGGCTCAAATTTCTTTGCTGCTGTCCTACCAAACGATAGAGTATATTTCCCCACCTTTTGCCTGTTACCAAGCCTTAAAAATTTCTTAGATATAAGTGAGATTGATGACTTTTGAAACTTGCCCCAAGTATTTTGCAACTTTATTCTCCTGGAACATGATACTGCTGGATATAGGGAGCCAGATTAGCTTTTTAACTATTGAGACAACATGCAGACAATATAAGCTATGGAGTTCTCTAGACCAATAAACTCCTAATTGATCTTTTAGGTGAACAGATTCACGTTATTGTTGTATGCGGGACCTTCATAGTGATCGGGCCTTGACACTGAGCCTGCTGCAGCTAATAAGGCATAATTAGAGTGTGTCACATTTTCTTTCTGTTATATGTACCTCTGAAAATATTTTTTTTTTAGTTTATAAAAAATTTATTTATTTTTAAACATTCATAAACAGAAAAGTGAACAGCACAATGCACAATCACTTTGACAATAGGTATTGCTAGTATATTATACGATGTTCCCCACACTTTTATATAAAATGGATTTGGTTCATTTTTTTTATATTTTATTTTTTTTATTCATTGATTACATTGTATTATGTGATACAGTTTCGTTGAAACTGGGAATCACCCCATCCCTCCCCCCGCCGTCCCCCATTGTGGAATGTTCCATCTTGTTGCATATCCACTGATCAAGTACAGTTGAGAGTCCCTCTTTGCAGGCATAAACTAAACATAGAGTCCGACATCTTATAGTCCAATCTAGTTCCTCAGCTTCCTGGGGAGACCCTGTCCGGTCCGAGGGCAGAACCATCAGATTTGTCTATAAATCTCTTCTGTAATTTAATACTTATTTTCCTTATCACCTCTTTTTTTTAAAATCTTAATTCAATTTCTACGTTTCTAGTCTGTGTTAGAGTACCACATTTGTAATCTTGTCTTTTTCTCCATTCCAGTGATTATTAGGCTATGTGATCTTAGCTATCTTACCAATGTTCTGTATGCTCCTAAAGGGCAGGAAATGTGCCCTATTCATTTCTGTATTTCCAACATTTACATGTGGAAGAGTAATCAGCTGTCAGTTAATTAGAAGCCTTTATATAACATGTATCAGGACTGACAAGAGAGTTCCATAATTTATAGGGCCTAAAGCTGAAAAGAACATTTGTAAATCAACATATCCAAATGAGAATAAAGGAGAGATTTTTATGATTCATTAAATAGTTCCAATGGCTGCATATTTAGAGTTCACAGATATAATAATATGTCTGCCAACAGAACTATTTTAGCATAAGTATACCACATTTCAATCTGAGTTGTACGACTTGACCTTATACAGACACACACATGCACAAGTGCATGTACATTTATGTACTCATACATGCAGATATGTACATATACTTGTCTTTAAGGAACTCTAGAGCTTCTAAATAATCCAGTTGTATATAAAACATTTTATTCAATTGTTCAATGTTAAATAGGTGTTAAATCTTGGATCTATCTATGTGAGTATCTATGTCCTCTATAACTAAGATTAAGACTAGTTATACTTTTCCTCTGGTCAGAATCTTTATATATCATAGACTCATGACTCACCTGAGATAATCCTAAGGGGGAAATATCTGATTAACTGAAAAATTGAGTCCATTTAGATGCTTAAGTTATGAAAGTGTTGCCTGTGTATACAAATAAACTTTTCTATTTATTATTTATATACTTCCATAGGCTATGTATAGACATCTTCTTGTACACTCAAGCAAAAATAAATTGTATATTGACTTCTATGCTTAACAGAGTTTGGTAGTGCATAATACTTGCTTGAACATTTTTGGTGAAACTGTGTAGATGATATAGTGTACTTGTAGAAATCTGGCATTTTATAAATTGTCATGAGGATTTCAACTGTACCTTATCAACATGAAGGAAATATGTGTATGTTAAGGTTGAAATAGAGTAGAATTTTTAGGAACATTAAGTTTTTCTTCACTTACATGTGTTATTGGTGTATTTTACTAATTTATTTTTCAATCAGAAAGATAAAAACAGTTCAAAAAACATAGTAGTCAAGTTACTTGTGACCTCAGTAAAGTTGTAATATGTACATTATGACAGTCGTTTTCAGATTTCTTTGTTATATAATGAAATGAGTTTCCTTTGGCTCTGCATTTTATATTAAATGAACACTGTGCGCACATACTCAAATTTATGAAGGTGATTACTACAAAAGCTACACAATTTCAGAATTAAATATGAGAGTACTTTAGAAGGTTTGTGGAAAATTCAATCAAAATAGTAAATGTCTTTTGTTGTAAAATAATTTCAAACTCTTGCCTATCAGGAACCTTTAAAACACTCATGGAAATTGCATATTATGAGAAAGCTATGTGTGGCTTTGCATTTATGACAATCCAAATATGATTCTCTGATGGTTGCATGCATGGAAAATTCATTTGAAATGCACAGATCCAGATATATATATATAAAGAGGAAAGTAGAAAATTGGCACAACAATAATCTACCAAACTGTGAAGCTTTTCTCTTTCCAGTATCTTCAAGTGCTTTTATAATTTCCATTTTGTCTGCTTCTCTTATGCAAGTAGGTTCATGGCTATATTCATAATGCTTGCCAAACAACAACAACAACAACAAAAGTGGCCTTATGTTGCCAATTGCCTGAGGGAAACTCTGCCTTTCAAGAAAAAACTGATTTGCTAATCAGATATCATGCTCTGTGTAATTCATTTAAACATGGCATTTGGAATATATTTATGAATCATTGTATTGAAAATTATGTAGCAATACATTAGCTAGCTATAAGAATTTCTGACCCACAGGAAAGACTGAACAGTGTTGTCATCAAACTGCATGATGCTAGACATTGGCTGTGGTAGGTAGAATTTTAGCATACCTTTAAAATTGTACCTTTTATGAAATTACTGATCTTATTTGAACCTGAGACCAAACATCAACACAGTAATCTCTGCTTATGTATTTATTAAAAATTGTGTATTTACTAAAAGTGAGATTTCTTATTTAGGAGAAAAATAATGTGTGCTCATCAAAATAATCCAGTGGTTGTTCGCATATAAATTGCCAGAAGGGAAAGATGTACATTTGGATGACTTAGTTGTAAACTGATCAGAAACTGATGGACTTTAATATCCTTCAATTTTGAGATACAGGAATAATTATAAAGAGTTTAAGGATGACCTATAAAGTGAACACATAGCATTAGGCTGAGTTTGGAAAACGCTAGAGATAAAAATGAGGTCAGCTTCTTGTATATCAGAGATACATTTGTTAGGTTAGCTGTTGAGCAAATGAATTTCATTACATTCTGATTTTATAGTTTATCTTCTCTCATTAATTTGGTACAGTTTTCTGTCTCATAGTATGTTCAGTTTACTTAGTGGCCATTTGGCTAGGAAAACAAAACTCTACTTGATGATAAATAAATGGCAATATGGTTATTTTATATTTGACCTAACTACTAGGTTAGTATAGACTTGAAATAGTTGAATTGTTTTTTGAATTATCTGTACTTTTTTTTTTTTTTTGCACTAATGGTCCTCATTATTGGTGCAAATACATGCTAACTTGAATGATGGACTAGCCTATTAGCATTGCTTTGTTATTTTTATTTTTAAATGCTTTGGAAGGGGTTATGGCCATTCTTAGAAGTTATATAAATCCTTTGATCTCTATAGATCAGTAGTTAAACGAGATTCTAAGATTTGATAATCTGCTCTTCTGGGAAAGAAAAAAACTGTTTTTTGGTTTTTTATCTTTCTTCTTTTGCTCAGTGGAAAGTGTTAGATTCTGCCAGCCAAATCTTTCTTTTTGTTGTGCCCTGAATTCCCAGCTTCATTAAACAATTTGTAACTGTATCCTGCAATCCATGTTGAAGAAATGTTGGTCATCTTATGTGATGGAACCCACTGATAGTATCTTTCTTAATGAGAATTTGGCTAAAGGGAAGTTGGCAGAAGCTGAAGAGATTCTGAGCAGTGTTAGGCCGTCTTATACATAACTAGGGGCGACATACAGGGCTCCTAGGAAAGAAAACAAGGTCTGTCTGTTAGGACTGGAGTTTTGAAAATTGTTTTAGGCAGCATTTCTAGAGAGACAATATTAATCTTAAAGTTTCCTGAGTATGTTCAAATCATGAATGTTGTAGTTTACGATAACAATACTATGTCAATTAATTCCATAACGTTATAAATTGTTGCTGATGGTATGTTGGGGCTTTTAATTGATCGGGATGATACTCTGCTGGCTCTACCTTCAGACCAGAGAAGGTCTCCCTAACAAGCCGTTGAACTTATCTGGACAATAAGATGCTGCTGGACTCTATGCTTGGTATATGCTTGCAATGAAAGAATCTCAACTGAACTTGAACTGTGGTTATGCAACAAGGTGGAGGAATCCACCATGGGGGGAGGGTTTGGGGAGGGGTAGGGGGAATCCCAGTACCTATAAAACTGTGTCACATAATGCAATGTAATTAATTAAAAAAATAAATGAAAAAAAAATCACATTCAAAAAAACAAAAACAAAACAAAACAAAAAGAGCACAGAAAGAGACAGGGTAGGAACTCACAGAAAAATCAAATTTATTAGAGATAAATTCAAAGAAGTGGCCTTTTCCCTAGAGAACAGATGGAGTGACTATGTGGCAGATGCCCCCACCTTGAGCAGGAGGGGAGTGTACCTGGGGAGGGGTATTCCAAGAAATTGGAGGAGTGGGTGGGGACCACAAGAACTTCTCTGCAAGCATTTCAATTTTGGTAGGTCTTGCTCCCTGAGGGCAAGGAAGTGCAGAGACTGGGGGTAGGGGCAGGTTAGGCTGGACTTTTGATATGCAATTGTGGAAGAGTCTGTATTTACTATCCTCAGGGCATACATAAGGTGCAGGATTGGTTTCTTACTCATTTTTTGTGGTGTGAACTATCCCTATGCTATTAAGACTGTGTATCTGAAATACTACCAAAAATGTTATTGTGAAAAAAGAAAAACAAGAAAGAAGGAAGTTAGTTTGAAGAGGCAAGGAAGGGTGGCAAGTATGACTACCTCAGAACTATATCAATGAAGTACATGAAATCTGATTTCTATATTAATGAAAAATATAAAATGACATTAGAAGCTGAGAGTATGTCAGCAAAAAGGAAATTCTGGTGTGGACAGCTGTTACTTGTTTTATGGGCATATTGTATCTGTTGCTCCAATAATTATTTTAAACCCAAAACTTTTGTTGTTGTTGTTATTTTTCTATTGCTATTATTGTTGTTGTTATTTTCTGTGATACAATTTTGTATGTATAGGGATCCCTCCCTCCTTTCCCCATTTTTCTCCCCCATCCCCCCACTATTCTGGCCATATTATTACAGCAGTATAGTTAAAAGTTTGACATTCTATAATATTCCAGACACACAAGTTGAACATTCTGTTACCCATGTGCAAAATGGCATTGTAGGTATAGACGAAGTCAGAAAGTCAAGCATCATGTTGAGGTATGTTTAACTGTTTTACTTCCTTCCCTACCACATTTCCCTCTCTTACACTTTTAATTATTTCAATAATGTGCATTTAGTGTACTTTAAAATTAATAGCTTAAGCTTCCACTGAATAAATAGTTCAACAAATGTTAAGTATAAAGCCTGCTGTTTCTCAGGAGAAGAGAGAAGGACTAAATAATCAAATCTCAAAATGCCAATTTCTCTCATATAAAATACATTTTTTGTACTCTATATTACTACAACTCAGGGAAAGCATATTTATCTTTTGGGGACTGGTTTATTTGTCTAAGCATATTGTTATCCGTTTGCATCCATTTTTTTTTTTTTTTTTTTTTTTTTTGTGAAAGGTTGGAGACATCTTTGTAGTTCTGGACAGCATAGAAATCTGCCCTGTATTCTGGAAGAAGAAACTATTTCCATTTTTCAAAGTTGGTTACAATACAAGTATTCTTAAAAAGATATTCTGGATGAAAAAAGTGGCTCCAGTGTTTCTGATCAAAATATGTAGGGAACATGAGCAATTCATGGATGGTGGTCTTGCAACTCTGTTTTACATACCAAATTTCATGCTTGTCCCATAATCCTGTACTTGCATGGCATTTGTAATTTTCTGAGCATATTCATAACATTCTAGAAAGTCAAAACCTTCATATAGAGACCACTCTTCTGGGAGATACAAAATTGACTACACAATTGTACAATTCAGTAAGTTGCCACAGAAGTATCCTCTTATTTTTCCCTTGTTCTAGATTTTAAGAAACTTCAGTTATTGTCATTGTCTGGATTTTGAGTGATTTAATGAAAATACATTAAAAAGTTCATGGAAATTCAAATTTAAAGTATCAGGTTTTTTGACAAAAAATCAAATTTTAAATCCGTGCGTTTTTTTCAAAGATACACATTATGAAAAACTATTTGCCCCAACAAAGTTTTTAAAAAATTGGCTCACACTTTTTAAAAAAGATTTATTTATTTTTATTGGAAAATCAAGATATATAGAGAGGAGGAGAGACAAAGAGGAAGATCTTTTGTCCGATGATTCACTCCCCAAGTGGCCTTAGTAGCTGCTGTTGCGCTGATCTGAAGTCAGGAGTAAGGAGCTAGGAACTTGTTCTAGGTCTCCCACATGGGCTCAGGATCTCAAGGCTTTGGGCCATCCTCAACTGCTTTTCCAGACCAGAAGCAGGGAGTTGGAAGGGAAGTGGGGCTGTGGGAATTAGAACCGGCACCCATATGGGATTCTGGTGCATTCAAGGTGAGGAATTTAGGTGCTAGGCCACTGCATCAGGCCTGGCTCACACTTTTAAATCAAGTTTTTCATGACTATTTTGAATCATCTTCATATTAGTTTACCTAGTGCTTGGGAAACTATATTGGTAGGTTCACATAACAAAAAGAGAAGGGACCATAAATTACTAATTACTTTCTATATGTAATATATTTTATTTAATTCTCATGGTGGAACTATGAGATCATTATCATTCCTCTTTTAAAGATGAGTACTCTGAAGCTTAAAAATACTGAGAATTTGCTCAGCGTTTTATTTTTAAGTGGCTAAGCTTATATTTGAGATTAGGTGTTAATCTCAATTACTTGTGTATTCATTCTACCCTAGCGACCACACATACACATATGTTTACATAGTGTATCTATAATTAGTTTTTCCTAAGAAAAATCAGTGCTGCTTTAATAAAATGTTCAATTTTTACAATAGCTAATCTAATATATTATGTTGTTTCAGGAAACTTCAAAGTATAAACAGAAGCATTAAGACAGATAAGTCAGAAAGAAGCGCAGTGGCTGTGATAGCCTCTGATTGATAGGAGCTAAATAATCAATGAGTATTTTTCAAAGAGAAAAATCCTCTTGGTACCATCATGTGTACATCTATTAACTAATTGGATACAAAAGACTATGTAAAATCTATATGCCTATTTCTTCCTAAATAATGGTCATGCTTGGATTCTCTGGACTACTCAGTCAGCTCAAGTACAGGAAATTGCTTTATTATTCAAAAACAATTCATTACAGTACTTAGAAAATCTTGTGGTTTTACTGCCTACACTTTCCACAAAAATTTGTTCAGTCCAGTAATTGAGTTCGGTAAAAGGGATTTTTTTGGTTCCTCTGGACAAACTAATAAATCAAAGTAGTGATTTAACAGGATTTTTCCTCTTTACATGCATTTGAAGTTGGCTTCCTGCAGAGACAGCAATACTCTTAACAGCCTGAAGTGCAAACTTTTTCTCATTGTTTTATTTTTTTCAGGCCTCCAATACACACAGTGTAGGCTTTTCAGATAATACAAATAAGGAGCAAGAATGTGTCTGTTCTCTGATGTCAATCAGGAAGCTATGCTGATACTTGCTAAATTGTCTTACTTGCTTGAAATTATCCATAAATTTACTCCTGCTTAAATCTTGAAAATTAATTTGTCAGTACATTCCCAAGAAAACAAAAACCTCTGGAAGAGAATACGTGAGTGGGTATGAAGTCAAGCTCTCAATCTGGGTTAAATATCTGAATAAAAGCTACGTGGAATCAAGTATAATGAAAAGCTTAACAATATGCAGTAGAAGATTATTTCGGAGTGGAAAATTTGCTTGTTTATGGAAAATTTTCATTATTTGTTTTTGGATTTGGATAAATATGTTTTCCACTTAGTGTCTTAAATAAAAATCTTTGAATGAGATTAATGGTGTTACATTCTAAAAAAGAATTAAAATATTTTAAGCAACTTGAAATTAGCCTGGGTATGGCAAACATGACTTTAAAAACTCCATAAATTCGCTATTGAAAAACTTCATATTATGCTTTTTAACATGCTTTTTTATTTACTCCAATAAATAAGATATGATAGCTGAAGTTTATTGATGTTGCTTATGCCCTCATGCTACTAATACATGAGATTAGCAACATTTCTAGTAACAAAGCCTTGATTTTGTTTTCTAGTATATCACAGCTTTCAATTGATACAATCTATTTTGTAATATATTATTTTGTGGGGCCCGGCAGCGTGGCCTAGCTGCTAAAGTCCTCGCCTTGAAAGCCCCGGGATCCCATATGGGCGCCGGTTCTAATCCCGGCAGCTCCACTTCCCGTCCAGCTCCCTGCTTGTGGCCTGGGAAAGCAGTCGAGGACAGCCCAATGCATTGGGACCCTGCACCCGCGTGGGAAACCCGGGAGAGGTTCCAGGTTCCTGGCTTTGGATCGGTGCGCATCGGCCCGTTGCGGCTCACTTGGGGAGTGAAACATCGAAGGGAAGATCTTCCTGTCTGTCTCTCCTCCTCTGTATATATCTGGCTGTAATAAAATGAATAAATCTTTAAAATATATATATTATTTTGTGAAGATTTGTTTGCTGCCTCACTGTTGGCAAAATTCATTCGCTTAATGAGCAGCGACACTAAAAACGCCGAGTCATACTCTTGGAGGTCTGGGGAAAAACTAGCAAAAGCGGCTGTGTTTAAAACCTTCTCTCCGCTGCTCCTGTACCCATTGGTCTAAGCTTTCCTACCCGCTTCTTCTGCCACCCTTCCTCCCGTTTTCCACCACCCTTCTTCCCACATTTCTTCCCGTTTCTGTATTCTCCCCGTGCAGGCCACCAGAATGTCACGAACCAAAAGGAGAGGGCAAATCAAAAGGGGTTTATTGCCGAAAGCTGGCTGCTTATACACAGTTCTTCCACCAATCACTTCTGCCCGTGGTCCACGGGGCGCTATCTGATAGGCCAGCAATTGCAGGGAGGGAGAATTAGCCTATCCTTGTGACTTCCTGCCTGCCTGCTGGCGGGACAAATCCCGCCTCCTGGCACTCGTCCAGCCGCCATCTTGCGGCCCCACACATACACGTGGGATCATCTGCTCCCCACAAATGAGGACATATTGGTATAGAGGTAAGTAGCTGGGAACATACAGCCAAAGTTACTTCTCTCAATTGGGAAAGTTTAATAAGTTAAAACTTACTACTTTAAGCAAATACCAGTTTGTTTTCTAGGCTGATATGTATTTCTTATACAAATTATGAGAGAATGAGTCATCTGATCTGACTCTTCAAAAATTTCCTTTCTTTCCACATTTTTCCCCCTTTATATTCACAAGGAAACACATTGATTAAATGTCAACTGTCTGTCAAGTATTTGTGCTAAACTCTAATTATTCCATAGTAAATAAGAGCATAATCCATGTCTTCTTGTAGTTTATAGTGTAATATAGAATACAAAAAAGAAAACAAGCTCAAATGTACATGGTAAAATAGAAAAGAATAATATGTAGAGGGAATGAAAGAATATAAGTCAGCCTGGATTTTAGAAAAGACTTCCTAGAGGGAGTTAGCCTGTCTTTGAGAAAAAAAGTAAATAGTAGCTAGCTAACAGAAGAACACAGGCATTATTGTGATATACATACGGAAGAAACAGAATACAAGGAGGATTGCAGGTAAGAGCAATCACAGGATTTTTTTTTTTAAGATTTATTCATTTTATTACAGCCAGATATACACAGAGGAGGAGAGACAGAGAGGAAGATCTTCCGTCCGATGATTCACTCCCCAAGTGAGCCACAACAGGCCGATGTGCGCCGATCCAAAGCCAGGAACCTGGAACTTCTTCAGGGTCTCCCACGTGGGTGCAGGGTCCCAAAGCATTGGGCCGTCCTCAACTGCTTTCCCAGGCCACAAGCAGGGAGCTGGATGGGAAGTGGAGCTGCTGGGATTAGAACCGGCGCCCATATGGGATCCCGGGGCTTTCAAAGCGAGGACTTTAGCCACTAGGCCACGCCGCCGGGCCCAATCACAGGATTTTCGCAAATGAAAATTCAGTGCTGGGGTAAAGAGTACTTGATGGTAAGAGTGGTAATGGGTAAGACTTTCGTGGTAAGCAGAAGTAATAACAACAGCTAAAGCATTATATTAGCCTTAACATAAATTGCAATGAAAAACCATTGAATAGTTAGAAGTGGAAGAATGGCACAATCAGCTGCATGTTTAAGCAAGCTCCTCTTACGGCTGTGTGTGTTCAGAGCAGAGGCATGAGAGAGAGATCACGGTCACTTAGGAAGATATTGCAATGATAGGTGAAGGATAAAAGAGTGCATAGACTAGAGTTGTGCCAGTGAATGTGGATTTAAGACTTAATGCATCTGCCAGGGCAGACCTGAGAAATCAAGGACTGAGTAATGATTTCTACTTTCTGGCGACTCCCTGAAGGTAACATTCCCTCAAGTAGACAACACTATTGAGAGAATGATTGTGGAATGGGAGCGATAATAATGTCCCAGTGGGACATGACACTGGAACTGAGAAGTAATTAGATTTATGAGCGTGAAATTTAGAGGTGAATTTGGGATAAGGGCATAAAGTTTATGGTCATCAATATTTTGGTGCTGATTGTAACCTTTGTAATTGTGAGATTTCTGGGTGAATATATCAGGAAAAGGACTCAGAATGGAATGCTGAGGAGTGAGCATGGTGTGGCTATAGAAGTAGTCACCAGAGAGATTGTGAAAAGGAAAATCTGGGGAACGGTATTGTGAAAAGAAAAGCAAATGAATGCATTGAAATTGAGATACTATAAAATAGAGCAGCATAGAAAGGCTCTAAAACAATGATTGTGAAAAGGACTAATTAGATCCAATTACAAGATTTATCTATTCTTAGCAAGAATGGGATAAATTTACTAGAATAACTAGGAATAAAGTTACAAACCAGTTATCGTAGATTAAAAAGCAAAGGGAATTTGAAGCGTTCAAACGTGTTTCACTAGGGATAAAGTTACGAATCAGACTATTATAGATTAGAACCCAAATGGGATTTGAAGAAGTGTTTGAGTAAATGCGGGAAGGTATGTGTATATCAGGGGCCAGAAATTTGGGGGATGGCACTCCAGAATTCTGCCCACTACATATCAATTTAAGAAATACTTGTGTAAATCAAAGTCAGATTTTCTTTGTGTAAAATATCCTCTTTATATTCTTGAGCATGTAATGTGGTATTGCTAACTGTTGGCCCAGATCTCTAGAATATATTTATCTTGAATATCTGAATCATTATATCCGTATAAGAGCAATTTCCGTTTCGCTTATGCCCAAACTATCGGCAACTTATTTTCTACTTATTCTCTGTTAGTATGACCCACTTTTGGTAAATAAGGAGGAATTATGTGGAATTTCTCCTTTGACAACTGGACTGTTCATGTAATGTGTTGTGTCCACTATCACCAATTGCTGTCAAATATGGAAATATTTTCTCCTAAATCTGAGTAATATTCCATTATACTTATATACTATATTTTCTTTTCCTTAAAGATTCATATATTTTCATTGGAAAAGCAGATTTACGGAGAAAAGGAGAGATAGGAAGAAAGATCTTCCATTTGCTGGTTTACTCCCCAAGTGGCTGCAATGTTCAGAGCTGAGCTGATCTGAAGCTAGAAGCCATGAGATTCTTCTGGGTCCCCCATGTGGGTGCAGGGTCCCAAGGCTTTGGACCATCCTCTACTGCTTTCCCAGGCCACAAGCAGGGAGCTGGATAAGAAGTCAAATGTACAGGAAATGAACAGAACCCCATATGGGTTTCCAGTGGTTGCAAGGCAAAGAATTTAGCCACTGAGTCATTGTACTGGGCCCTATGTACCATACTTTCTTTATTGTTTCATTTGTCAATGGACATTTAGTTTTTTTTAATATCTTGACTTATGCACAAAATTTCAATGAACATGGAATTTCACATATGTCCAAAAATATCATTCTCATTCAATCAAATATTGGAATTATTAGGGAGAGAAATTAGGAAGGAGAAATAAAGGCCAAGAAAAAAAACTGTAAATATGGAAGTGTAAATATTCATTTTGACAGATGGCATGGTGTTGTATGTGAAAAAGCTTGTACCAACCGCTTCAAAACAAGCCTGCTGAAATGGATGAATTAATTCAGTGAAGTTGCATATTACAAATAAAATATGCAAAGAATAATAGTTTTTTTATACACTAATGAGTCCCAGTGCAGTGCCTCAGTGGCTAAATCCTTACCTTGCATATGCTGAGATCCCCTATGGGCACCTATTTGACCCCTGAGGCCCTGCCTCCCATCCAGTTTCCTGCTTGTGGCCTGGGAAAGCAGTGGAGGATGGTCCAAAACCTTGGGACCTCTTCACTGCTGGCTTCAGATGAGCTCAACTCTGGCCATTGTGGTCACTTAGGAAGTGAACCAACAGATGGAAGATCTTTCTCTTTGTCTCTCTTTCTCTATGTAAATCTGTCTTTCCAATAATATTAAATAAGTTTAAATATGGGCCCGGCACGATAGCATAGTGGTTAAAGTCCTCGCCTTGCACGCACCGGGATGCCATATGGGCACCGATTCTAATCGGTTCTAATTCCGGCGGCCCTGCTTCCCATCCAGCTCCCTGCTTGTGGCCTGGGAAAGCAGTTGAGGATGGCCCAAAGCCTTGGAATCCTGCACCCATGTGAGAGACCTGGAAGAGCTCCTGGCTCCTGGCTTCGGATTGGCTCAGCTCCAGCCGTTGTGGTCATTTGGGGAGTGAACAATCAGATGGAAAATCTTCCTCTCTGTCTCTCCTCCTCTTTGTATATCCACCTTTCCAATAAAAATAAATCTTAAAGTTTGAATATAAGTTTATAATATGTATTAATGAATTCCCTGAAAGAAAAAGGAGTTAAGAAAGAAATGTTCACAGTAGCCACAAAAAAAAGTAAACATTTCAGGAAAAATTTAACCAAAAAAATGAAAGATCTCTACTATGAAAATTATAAAACATTAATGATAGAAATTATTATAAGTTATGAATACAGAAGATGGAAATATATTCCTTTATCAAGGATTTGCAAATTAAATTAATGTAACTAAAACGTCTATACTCCCTAAAATGATCTATAGATTCAATGCAACTCCTGTTAAAACATCAACAATCTTTACAGAATTACAAGAACCACTTCTAAAATTTGTGTTGTACCACAAAGACCCAGAATAGCCACAGTGATTCTGAGCAAACAGAAATCAAGTTGTACCTTGCTAATAGTCCTGAAAACGCAACAGAAGACAGGCCGAGTACTTGGGCTCCTGTACCCATGTGGGACACCTAAAAGAAGCTCCTGGCTCCTGGTTTTGGCCTGACCCAACTGTGGCCACACATCCATTTGGGGTATTAAAGCAGGCAGATGACATGTTTGTATCTCGTTCTCTGAAACTCTGCCTTTAGAAATTATTAAAATAAATCTTTTAAAAAATGATGTAATAAACATTTCAAAGCATACTACAAAGGTATAATAATAACATAACAGTATGATAACGACTGAAAAAAAACAAGAAAACAATAATAATAATAACAATAATCAACACCAATACACCTTTAGAATAGAATGAAAACCCCAGAAGTTAGTCCATGTTCATATAACCAACTGATTTTAGATAAGATTGCCCAAGCCATACATTGGATAACCTGTAACTTCTTAAATTAATGGTTCTGACAAAGTTGCATCTATGTATTAGTGAAATTATGTCCCTTCCTCCCAATATATGCAAAAATCCATTCAAGATGGATGAAAAACCTAAATTGAAGACGTGAGACTATGACGTTTCTGGAAAAAAAATGCAGAATAAACACTCCCAATCTTCTGTATAGATGATTATTTTTTGGATAAGATCACAAAGCACAGGCAGCAAAACCAAAATTAGGTAAATGGGATTCTATGAAACTCATAAGCTTCTGAACACAAAAGGAAATGATACTTGCAAGCTACTTATCCAGCAAAGGATTAATATCTACAATATGTCAGCAATTGACAATACACTCAACTAGAAAAAAAAATAATCCAGCAAAGAAATGGACAAAGGATCTCAATAAACTGATCAGAATGGCTGAGAAATACATTTTAAAAAAGCAGCTTAACATCACTAGTTATCAGGCAAATGGAAATCAAAACACAGTGAGAGAACACTTCCCCCCTGTCCAATGCTGGTAAGGCTGTAGATAAAGGGGAACTCCTATACACTCTTGGTGGATATATTAATTAGTACAACCTATATGGAAAACCTACTAGTATGTTGGTTTCTTCACTTGATCTTAGCTGAAAGGCCAAGAAGCAATAGTACATAGGTCTCTTAAGAAGCTAGAAGTGCACTTGGTTTTTGATCCAGGTTTCCCACTGCTGGGTGTATAACAAAAAGACATGAACACATTGTTTCAAAGAGATATCTAGACCACTGTGTTTATAGTGGTATTATTCACAATAGATATATGTGGCACCACATATATCTTAGAGATACCAATTTTAAGCACATGGTCTTAAATGGGATCACTAGTACACGTGACAGTTCTGTTATTAATTTTTTGAAGAAATCCTATATTGCTTTCCATAGTTGCAGCAGCTGCATTCTTATCAGCCATATACTAGTGGTCCAGTTTCTCCACATTTTCATAAGCACTTGTCATTTATTCATTTTTTGTATTACATCCATCTTAAATGAGATGTGATACCTCATTGTGGTTTTGATTTGCATTTCCATGATTAGTAGTGACATTGATAATCTTTTAATCTATATCTTGGATTTTTCTATTCAAGTATTTTACCCATGTAAAATTACATTTTTTCTAACTAGTTGTAGGACTTCCTGGTATTATTTTCTCCCATTCCATAGGATAACTTTTTTTGATTATTATTTCCTTCTCTGTGTAGAAACTTGGTATATTCCCACTGTCTATTTTTGCTTTTGTTGCTTATGTTTTTAATGTTACATACAAGAAATCATTGCCAAATCCAATGTCATACAGCTTTCACTCATTTTGACTTCTAGGAATTCAGTTTTGTATGTATTTGGAATTAATTTTGTGACTGGTATAAAATAAGGGCTCAAATTTATTTTTTGCATGTTGATATCCAGTTTTTGCTCTCAGAGTTTTTCTTTATCCATTGTGTATAGTATTTTCAGAACCGTATTTTAACATTAGTTGAATACTTATATATAAACTTATTTCTTGATCTCTATGATGTTATATTAATCTATATATCATTTGATGCCAGCTCCATACTGTTCTAATTAATATGGCTTTTTACTGATTTTGAAATCAGGAAGTATGGTTTTCTGGCTTTCTTCTTTCACAAAAGTGCTTTGACTCTTCATGATATTTTATATTTCTACATGGATTTTATACTTTTTATAACTTTTTCTCCTGTGGATTCCACAATTTTAGCTTCGCATTCACATTCATAATCCATTTTGAGCCACATTTTTATATGTAAAGTAGAGCATCTCATATAATTTTTGTATAGTATCATATGAATGTCCATGTATTTCAACAACATTTTCTCAAGAGAATCCTTTATAACCTTTATCCACTAATTACCTTTGTACATTTGTTGAAGATCAGTAGCCCATTTAAGTTTGTATCTATTTGTATACTCTGTTGTATTCCATTAATCTTTTTGACAATGTTTATACTAATCCTTTATTTGTAACTGTTATAAATGGATGGTTTAGATATTCTTGAGCTTTTATATTTTCACACAAATTTTAGTTTTTAAATTTATTTTAGTATTATATGTTTACAAATTATAACTTTGCATATTTATAGGACAAGGTGGTGCTATGATTTTGGAATACCATGTGGAATAACCAAATCATAACAATAAATCAATTCATCATCATAAATATTTGACATCCTCTATGAAGTTACATTAAAATATATGATACTCAGCTGTTAGCTATACACAACCAAATGATCTCAAAATAATCTTATACTGAGTCTTGGCACTGTTTGATTATCATGTCCCTATGCACACTATTACCAAGTCTCTTGTAATTGCAATTCTACTCTCTGCTTTTACAAGTCCAATTGTTTTAGTTTCTACATATAAATGATAGCACACTATGCTTCTCTATCTATGATTTATTTCTCATTGTGATAACGTGCTTCAGTTTCATCCACGCTTTCACAAATAGCAGTTTTTCATTTAGAAAACTGAATTGTATTCATTTATGGATATTGTCTGTTTTATCCATTCAACCATTGACATACACTCAGGTTGATTCCGTAACTTAGCTGTTGTAAATAGTGTTGCAGTTGGGGCCAGTGCTGTGGTGTAGCAAGTAAAGCCACTGCCTGTGGTGCCAGCATTCCATATGGGTGCCAGTTCAAGTCCTGGATACTCTAGTTTGGATCCAGCTCCCTGCTAATCTGCCTGGGAAAGCAGCAGAGAGCAGTCTAAGTACTTGGGCCCCACAGGCTCCTGCCTTTGGTTCAGGTAACCCCTGGCTGCTAAGGCAAGTTTGGGTAGTGAATGAGTCAATGAAAGATCTCTGTATATCTCAACCTCTCTCTCTAACTGACTTTCAAATAATTAATCAATTAATTAATTTTAAAAACTAGTGTTGTAGTGTATGAAGACATCTATTTGACATGATTGTGTTAAATTTTTATATAAATAGGAATTGAATTCATCATATGGCAATTCTGATTTTATTTTTTTGAGAAAACCACACAATTTTGTATAATGGCCAAACTAATTTACTTACCTGCTAGCAGTGCATAATACTTTTTATCCACAATGACATCAGCAGTTCTTTATCTTGTGACTTTATAATGACCATTTTAACTGGTGTGATGTGTTATCTCGTTGTTTTAGTTTACTTTTAGCTATTGGTAGTGTTGATCAATTTTTTTCATCTATCTACTAGCTATTATCTATCTATTTATCTACTAGTATATGTTCATTTATACATTTTTTTCAAGAATTGAGGTCTGGAATTGGCCACAATGGTCATCAACTTATGATTAGATAAATAAAATGTAGTATGTATACATGAATTCTGCTTTCTTATGAAATAATGAAATCCTGTCTTTTGCAACAAAATGTATGAAATTGGAGACCATTGTGCATAGTGAAAGATGGCAGTCACAAAAAGAATCATAATTGCTCTGATGTGTGGTAACTAATGAATAGAGAAAGCCTAATATATATAAGTGAAGTTGACAACTTGAGATTTGATAATTGCTTATAACCAGTAATCATTTTTCTGAGGAACACTGATCCTTTTACTATTGTTGAATTATTTAGGGGAGGGTTAAATTTATGATTATGAAATAAATTGAAATCATGACATTCTAAAAATTAAAATAAGAAAGTAGGTTGGGTAGAAGGGAAGAAAAAAAGGGCAGTATCACTATGTTCTTTTTTTTTTTATTGTTAATTATTTTGCATTATGTGACAGTTTCATAGGCTCTGGGAATCCCCCCCTCCCTCCCCCTCCCCTCCCTCCCCCTCCCCTCCCCCCGGTGGATTCCTCCACCTTGATGCAGTATTACAGTTCAAATTCAATCAAGATTCTTTCATTGCAAACATATACCAAGCATAGAGTCCAGCTACTTATTGTCCAGATTGGTTGAACAGTTTCTTGGGGAGACCATTTCTGGTCTGAAGTTTGAGCTGGCAGAATATCATCACAGTCAACTAAGAGTCCCAATATAACATCAACAGCAATTTGCAATGTTATGGAATTGACATGGTTTTGAGTAACCAGTGTATTAAAAAGAAAAAAAAAAAAAGGAAAACAAGTCCTAGCCACCACCTATGATTATGTTCTTAAAGCAGTACATATGAAATATATGAAATCTATTCCAAATAAATAAATATTTCTGTTACTTGCATGAAGAGATTGCCACTGTTTTCTGAAATCCAGTGTGAAGGTGCTTAGAAATGCATATTGCTTATCTAACTGAGCATGTCAGTTACTCTCTCTCCTCCTAATTCTTGCTATGAAAACTGTTTATATTGTTTCTCCAAAAGGCAGTTCCTTTAAGTAATTATACCTTGCTAATGTTTCCTTTACTCATCACAATTAAATAAAGAGTTCTGATCATTTAATAAAAAAGAATATCTGACAAGTATTTCTTAATTATACTTTTGTTTTTCTTTCTGTATAATTGTTGGAGTTATGTATTTTTGGTTTTAATTATGTATTAGATATGTTACGTGCAAATATTTTCTTCCAGTCCATTGGTTATCTTTTTATTGTTGTTAATTTTTAATCATTAGCACACAGATTCTTTATTTCTGTGTAAAACTATCAGATTCCTTTTATGTTTGTTTCCTGTGGTCTTAGGAGTCAAAACTGAAATTTCCTATTCCCGACCAATGCTGTGTAAATTTTCCCCTCCGTTTTCTTCTAGAAATTTTACAATTTCAAGTTTTATGTTTAAGTTTTTAGTACATTAAGTTTTGTTTATGGTGTGAAATGCGGATCTAATTTTATTTTCTACAAGTGGCTGATTTTCCCAATGTAATTTATTTTAAAAAATTACACTGTTTCTTTCCATAGTTTATCCTTGAAACTTGATTGAAAATCAGTGGACTCTAAGTGTGTTGATTCATTTCTTGGCTCTCCATTATTTTGGTTGCTCTATCTGTTTTTAAGCTAGCACAATGTTTATTATTATTATTATTGTTATTATTATTATTATTGCTTTGTAGTGTGTTTTGCAGTAAGGTGGCATGCTTCATCTAGCCATGTTTCTTTTGCTCAATTTCACATTGATTATTTAGGATTTTTTATTCCATATGGATTTAAAATTTTTCTCTGAGAAATTATGTTGGAATTTTATGAGTATTACACTGAATGTATGGTTCACTTCATATGCTATGGACATTTTAATCCTATTCTTGCACACAGTGAGTGTGAGATAAGTTTCGATTTATTTGCATAGTTTTCTGAGTCTTTCATTAATGGTTTATAGTTTTTAATGCATAGCTCTTTCACCTTCTTAGTTAAATTTATTCATATGTATTTTTCCTATAATTGTTGTTTATGGGGTTATTTACTTAATTTCTTTCTTGGAAAATAGAAAAAATAAAGGTAGCTGCTGTTGAGTTCTACTTGTTAGTTTTATATTCTGTAGCTTTATTTAATGTTTTTTTTTTCAGTTCTAAAATGTTTTTGGTTGTCATGGAATCTTTCAATTTTATATGTAATTATGTGTTTGTATGTATGTGTGTGTATTCATGTCATCAGCAGAGACCATTTCATTTCTTTATTTTATATTCGGATATTTTGTGACCTTTTTCTTCCATGTCTCCTTATTGCTCTGGCAACAAGTCCCATTGCTTTGTTGACTAGGAGGGATAAGACTGAACAACTTTATTTTGCTTTGCATCTGGGAAAGACTTTCAATTTTTTTAATGTAACTTAATGTTAGCTACGGACTTACTCCTCAGGGCTTTTATTATGTACATGTTTTATTGAGTACATTCATGCTAATGGAGTTGAACACTTTCAGCTACTTTTTCTGTGATTAAATGATGGCATGATTCTCTCCTTGATTCTGTTAGTGAGGTTTACCCAATTAGAATACACTTTGACCCATTTAGTTTTGTGGCAATTGCAGTTGCCATACAATAGCTGGACCATATACCCAATCTCAGTGTCTTGGCGGATAATAGCTGCTCAATTTTAGAGCAGCTCAGCATTTAAAGAACTTGAAAACATGTGCCACTAGCAGGGCACAGGGTCATTAGCAGTTGGATCATCCAGAATTATTGGCAAGACTAATAAGAATCTGTCTATACCAAAATATGATAAAGGTCAGGAAAAAAAATGATTGTCTCCTCCAGACACTCAAATGCCAATGCAAATGTAGAATTGTTAAGAAGATTCAAGGGCCTGGCATGGTAGCCTAGCGGCTAAAGTCCCTGCCTTGACTGCACTGGGATCCAATTATGGGCACCAGTTCTAATCCCAGTAGCCCCATTTCCCATCAAGTTCCCTGCTTGTTGCCTGGGAAAGCAGTTGAACCCAGGCCAAAGCCTTGGAATCCTGCATCCACGTGGGAGATCTGGAAGAAGTTCCTGGCTCCTGGTTTCAGATTGGTGCAACTCCAGCAGTTGTGGTCACTTGGGGAGTGAATCATCGAACAGAAGATACTCCTCTCTGTCTTTCCTCCTCTCTGTATATCTGACTTTCAATAAAAATAAATAAATTAAAAAAAAAATTCAAGAAATAATCACAACTCAAAAAAGAAACTAAACAAGCCTTGGCACCTGACTATAGGAAATCTAGGGATATAGGAAATGACAGAAAAATAATTTAGGATTATCCTCTATAAAATGGCAATCTTTTGGGGCCAGTGTGGTGGTGATGTAACAGACTAATCCTTAATTTGTGGCTTCAGCATCCCATATGGGTGCCTGTTCATGTCCCAACTGCTCCACTGCAAATCTAGCTCCTTGCGTATGACCTGGGAAAACTGTTGGATGGCCCAAGTCCTTTGGACCCTGTATCCTTGTAAGAGAGCTGGAGGAAGAGCCTGGCTCCTGGCTTTGATTCAGCTCAGGTCTGACCCTTGCAAACATTTGGAGAGTGAATCGGTGGATGGGAGATCTTTGTCTTTCCTCTGTTTCCCCCTTTCTCTGCAAATCTGCTTTTCAAATAAAAAAAATCTTTTAAAATGTCAGTCTTTCCATTTGACAAGTTTTTAGAGTTTATACCTAAATTCCTTCTGAACTAGAATTCTTTTATTGTTTTATACTCTTTGATCACTTTATTTGGTGGAAAATTAAACACTTTATTTTAATTTAAATATAAAATGTTATTTCAAAAAATTAAAAAATAAAAGGCAGGGAAGAGGGAATGAGGGAGTAAGGAAAAATTATATTCTTGCCATTGTATGTATGAACTATATTAAATCTACTAAGAACTAAAAAACTTAAAAACAAATTGGAGTTCAAGAATAAATGGATAAAATATAAAATTTAATATATAATTCTCAAAAATGAGTAATTTGACATACAAATAAAAGCAAAAACAAAACAAAAATATAGATGAAGAATTCAATGATTGAGCTGAAAAACTGAAGTATTTTGTGAGCATGAAGTGATTAGAAATATATCACATGTATATCATAAAAGAAATATATCACAAAATGAGTCCCAATATAACCATCAGTAGAGTTAACAGAAACCTCATAGGATAAAAGGAATTGGATTACTATACTGAAGATGCTGAATGAAAAAAAAAAAAACAGTTAAAGATGAACACTTTAGCCATCATTCCCACTAATGTGTACATAGCTGAAGAAAATGAAATCAATCTGGCCAAGAGGCATTTGTGGTCTTATGTATATTGCAGTTCTTTTTCAGAATAGCGATGAAATAGAAGCAACCCAAATGCTTATTGTCTGATGAGTTGTAAAGAAATGGTGATATATGTGCAAATAAAATTTTATTCAGCCATGAAAGGATAAATTCTGTCATTTGTAACAATACAGATATAACTGAAGGTCATTATGTTAAGTGAACTATGCAAAGCAGAAAAGGACCCACACCGCATGGTCTCAATCATATGTGGAATCCAATAAAATTGATTTCAAAGAAGTTGAGCAGAATAGTAACTACCACATGCTGAGGAAAGAAAGTGTAGGTGTGAGAAAGGTTTAGTTATTTTGTACAAAGTTATATTTACATAGGAGAAATAAATGCTGATAATTTTGAGTACATTATGATGACTATAGATAACAAAAATTACCGTATATTTCAAAAGAACTGGAAGAAATGATTTTCAATATTTTGCCACAAATGATATGCTTACTCAGAATTGTGTATTACATAGTACTTGTAACTCTAAAACATCACATGATAATCTAAAAGTGTGTGTGATTTTATGTGATAATTTTAAAAAATGAGTATCTCTGTGAGAGGGCCTCCAAAAGTTTGTGGCAAAATGTGTATTTTGCATGAAACTTATGAGTTCCCCACACCAGTGAATGTAAGAGGATATAATGCAGAAAACTTCTATGTACACTTCACTATTGTTGCTCTGTCTAGTCAACTAGCCAAGGGCAAGCCAGAACACCTTATAGTGCTTTGACAATGGTGCCTTGTTAAATTTCCTTAAACTCCCAGCTTGCATACATGATTTGAGTATGAGTTGAGTTTGAACTATTGTTTTACTAAGTGTATAACAACTATAACCCTGAAAATGAAGTTTGTCAGTTGCCCAAGAGAGCACTGTACCTCTTTTTTTTTTTTAGTTGCTCTTTTTCTCCAGGGTTCCACAAGGTAAACTTGCACTCTATCTAGATTGCCTAAGTGTTAATGTGCTGTGAAATTATAATACCACTTCACAGCAAGAGCACTGACACTAATAAAGTCAAAATACATCATTACAGTGATCCCTCATGTCATGCTTTCATGTAGCACTACCCACAGTGGTGATTCCCACTTTCTTCCACTCTTCCATAAGTTGTAGTATCCACCTATCTGTTAGCCTTTGCATAATATTGTCACTTAATATATGTTTTTGTGAATAAAACCTTTAGAAAATAGCCTTCTGAAAATTGGCTTTCCTTGCCATAATTCATTTGAAATTCATGCAAAAGGTATAGAAATATGTTGTTAAAATATATGTAACAAATATGCAGTTTACATATTTTCTCTTTTCTTCCATTCCTTGCTTTTTCTGAAAGCATAATTTGTTTAACAAAACAGTAGCCATCTAACCAGTAAAACACTATAAAATGAGAACAGTAAATTAACTATAAAGTGAAATTGAAACATTTCTTATTTTTCATTCAAGATGTCAGGGAGAATTGAGGATTGTGCTTGACTTTAATTTCTCCTTCAAATTGGTTCAATAAGTAAGATTTCTTTTGTCAAAGAGATAAAATACAGAACAAATAGGCAATTAATTGTTAAGTTTTATACCTTTTATCTAATTGATGGTATGGAGGTTTTTGGACATTGTGCATATTTTTTAGGAATTATATAGGAAAGCAACAGGCTTTTCTTCAGCTGGATAACTGCAATTTCTCACTTAACCAAATCTTTCTTTAGTTAGTGCCAAGATAAGTGAAGTAAAAATTCAATGCCAAACAGCAAAACTTGCCCAAGGTTTTCACAAAAGACAGCTTTTTTAGAGAGAGAAATGCATCTTAATGCCTTCTGTGCCCCTGGAGTTTGCAGATGGAGGAGCTTTGTAACTGGTTCTAATATATCCCATTATTCTGATTTCATTTATTTTATTCTGGGGGCCAGGTCTCAGAATTGAAATTGGTCAAGTCATCTTCTATTCACAGGAACAAATTCTTTTGAGAGGAATAGATTGTTAGACATAAGCCAGGTGGGGATTGTATAAATGCAAATGCAAATGAAATCATACAATACATTCATGCATTCTAATACCGTATTTGATGGTTCTCAATTTGACTCATATAATGTTAGTTACTAAAATCCTTTTCAGGGGGGAGAGGAGTTCAAATTTAGGGAATTGGGTTCAACATGCTTATTAGCACTGATTATGTTATGCCAAGGAGTTTCATGTTGCCTTTGAACAATTCTCATTACAGCAGAGAAGCTATGACAAAGCAGTATCCACAAAACTGATAACAATTTATAACTGTATTAAAATCAGCTAACATTAAATGAAGGCTTATATTAGATTCTTGAATTCTTTACTTTTTTCTATAAGTATTTACATAAAGTGAAGCGAAAATGTGTGAATACGTTTATGAGTGCAATTTAATGCTTCTAAAAGAGGAAACACAGTGGATTAGAAGATAATATCATGGGGTTAACATGTAGGGTGTGTTTGTGTGTACACTATTAGGTGCTGAAGGCTTCCTTTATTTCCTAGGGACTCTGGCTATTAGTATTTCTCTTTGTTTTTCAGTAAGTATTACAATGTGATGCAAGGGATTAAAAAGGAAGAAAATTTGTGTTGATAAGCTAAAACAGAAATGAAGATTCAGGATGAACATGTCTCCAAATCCTTCATAAGAATCATCATTTTGTGATGGTTTTGTTATAATGCAGCCTGTGGAAAGGAGGAAAGATCAATTTATGACCAATTTAATCTATCTATCACTATAGAGAACTATCTAGATGGATAGATCCAATTATACATTTTTTCATTAATTTAGGTACTATAAGAAGGGACTCAAATTGGGTGGGTTTTTGACGTAGCAGTTAATATACTGCTTAGAGTATCTGCATCCCATAATAGAGTTCCTGGTACAATCCCCATTCCAAATTCTCCTGATGTGTGTGCTTGGAAGTAGATGATGGCTGAAGCAGTTAGGTCCCTGTCACCCATTTGAAGACCCAGATTCAGTTGAAGTCTCTTAGATTCAACTTGGACATCCTCTAGCAGTTGAGAGCATTTGAGCAGTCAATGAATAAAGTGATCTCTCTACCCAGACATATTAGCAGCAAATTGAAATGGAAATATGGAAAATAAAACTCTAACCTGTGCCAGTATGGGATGCTGCAAAGAGCATCACATGTGGAGGTTTACTCCACTGTATAACAATGTTGGTGCCCTGTATTATAATTCTTGGGTCATGTGGTAATTCTATGTTTAATTTCTTTTGTTGAGGAAACCATCAGATTGTTTCCACAACAACAGCTGCATTCCCACCAGAGACACACAAGGTTGCTTCTTATTTTATTTTTAAAATTTTTACAATGTCATTCTCCCAATATACTTCACAATCACAAATTTGACACTTCTTTAGGTAAAGGATTCACCAATAATAATGTAGACAAAAAGCACTTTTCCTCAAGAGTACATACAAAGGCTCTAACAATATTCAAATCTCAAGATGTCAGTTTTGCACATATAGGTTAAGTTTTTCTGTATTCCGTATTAGCACAAATCAAGAAAAACATACTTGTCTTTTGGTTCTGGCTTATTTCACTAAGCATAATGGAATAATGGATACCAGTTGTATTCATTTTGTTGCAAAAGACAGGATTTCATCCTTTTTTGTGGCTGAGTAGAATTTCATAATGTATACATATGTCATATTTTATTTATGCAGTAACCAGTTGATGGACATTTGGGCTGATTTGATATCTTAGCTAGTATGAATTGAACTGCAATAATTATGGATTTACAAATAACTTTCTAATATGCTGATTTCATTTCTTTTGAGTAAATTCCCTGCAATGAAACGACTGGGCAAAACATTAGATGTATTTTGAGATCTTTGAGGAAACTCCATATTGTCTTCCATAATGCTTATACTAGTTTATATTCACACCAAAAATGAATGAAAGTACCTTTTTTAAAAACCACATCCTTGCTAGCATTTATTCTTTATGATGTTCAGATGATAGCCATACTATCTGGGGTGAGGTAAAACTTCATTGTTTTATTTGCATTTCTTTGATGGCTAGAAATCCTGAGAATTTTTTTCATGTGTCTGTTGGGCATTTATATTCCGTCCTTTGAAAGCTGCCTATTTATGTCTTTTGCCACTCCCTAACTGGATTGTTATTTTTATTGTCATTGACTTTGCTGGGCTATTTATAAATGCTGGATATTAATCATCTATCAAGCAAATAATTTGTAAATCATTTCTCCCATTGTTTTGGTTGTCTCTTTACTGTGTTGATGGTTTCCTTTGCAGAGCAGCATCTTATCTTGATGGAATCCCATTTGTTCATTTTGGTTTTAATTACCTGTGCTTCTTGGGTCCCTTCCAAGAAGTCTTTGCCTACGTCAATGACTTATAAAATATTCCTGATATTGTCCTTTAGAAATGATGGTTTCAGGTCACATATTTAGTTTCTTGATCCACTTTCAGTTGGTTTTTGTATAAGGGGCAAGGTGGAAGTCTTGTTTTCTAAGCATTGTTTGTTGAAGTCACTGTCTTTTCACCTGGATCGATTTCAGTTTAATGGCCTGAATTAATTGTTTATAAATGTCTAAGTTCATTTCTGGGGTTGCTGTTCTGTTCCATTGATCACCATGTCTGTTTTTATGCCAATGCCAGACTGCTGTCCTGTAGTATTGTCTTAAAATCTGATATTGTGATGCATCTATTTTTGTTGTTGTTGTTTTACATTGCTTTGGCTACATGGGGTTTCTTGTATTTTCATAAGAATTTTAGCATCATCTTTTCTAGATCTGAGAAGAATGTCATGGATATTTTCATTGGGATCACATTGAAACTGTAAATTGCTTCCCTTATTTTTTTTTTTAAATCTGAATTCCTTCAATCCTGCCTATCTCCTTAGTCTCTAGTAATCACCATTCAGTGCTCAACTGCGTTTTTAAAAGATCTATTTATCATTGTTTTTATGGAAAGTCAGATTTACAGAGAGAATGAGAGATAGAAAAAAATATTTTCCATTTACTGGCTCACTCCCCAAATGGCCCAAAGAGCTGGAACTGTACCGATCCAAAGCAAGCAGCGAGGATTCTTTCCGGCTCTCCTATGCAGGTACAGGGTCCCTAAGTTTTGGGGGGGTCCTCGACTGCTTTCCCAGGCTGCAAGCAGGGAGCTGGATGGGAAGTAGAGCAGATGGGATACGATGCTTTTACAGGTGTGATCCTGGTGCCTGCAAAGTGAGGACTGAAGCCACTAGGCTATTGCACTGGACCCAACCGGGTTTGTTTGTTTGTTTTACAGAGTGTTTTTATTATCTTAGGATGCTTCAATTTGCATATAGAGCTTAATAAAAATTTTCAGTTCTTAATGGCCTTCTTAATCATAAAATATTAAATATATAGTAATTTATTCTATATGTTTCAAAAATTATGACTGCTGGTATGTCACGTATGGTAGCTTTACTTGACAGAATGTGGGATTACATGGATTACCTGCTTTCATTTATGAAACAAAGTGATTTTGATTAAAACATGATTTTTGACAATATGAGTACATTAGAAGGTTCAACGAGCAAAATCCATGCATGCGAAGGCTCATTAAAGTCCTCTAGGAAGTGGGCATTTGGCACAGTAGGTGTTTCTTGGGATTCCTGTATCCAATGCAAAGTATCTGGGATTGATTCCTGGGATTAAGTTTATGTCCAGCTTCCTACTAATTCAAACCCTGGGAGGTATTAGGTGATGACTCAAGTGCTTGGATTGTTGGCAAAATGTGGTAAGGGCAGATTCAGTTCTGGTCTCCTCACTTTGACCTGGTTCAGTTCTGGCTATTGTAGAATATGGGGAGTAACCCAAAAGATGGAAGATATTCTCTCTCTCTCTCTCTCTCTCTCTCTCTGCCTTTCAAATAAATAAAAAGTAGTTTTTAAAAATTATTACAAAGTCTAGACAATGGTCAATCTAGGAATGGATACACATACACATCCTGTAAGCTTAACCAACCATCTTGAAGAGATTATACAATTGCTTAAGATCCTCTTGCACATTTGAGGCAATATATGTGCAACTAGGAAGTAACCAAAAGAAAACTAGTAACATAATTTATAGTGGTGCTATTTTCATTTAGCTTGATAGTGGATATCTTCTATTGAGTGTTAGGAGTCTAAAGCCAAATGTTAAACACAGCAGTAGTTTTTATTTGGTAGAAATATCCCTGTTAGGCAATGTGATATCACAAGTTCCTTTAGGGAAGGCAGATTTCGTAGCAATAAATGCATTGCTATGTGCACAGTATATATTCAGTGATGTAAGTTAACTGAGGAAGGCAAATATTCCACAGAGGAAGAATAACATGTATCAAATTGTTCGGGTTGTTTTGGAGAAGGGTATGTCAGGACTTGAAATACTATGAAGTTCTAGATAACTTTTGATATTGTTCCTCTATAGTCCACTGATGTTTTGGGAAAGCTCTGTATTCTTTTCATGGTTTCTGGTCCTAACGCAGAAGAGCAGTTTACCTCTCAAAAGATTTCAGAGTGATGCCTGAATCAGGTCTCAATATAAATCTCTCTAGAAATAAGCTAAAATTTCCTTTTCCTCTTAGTTGATGTTTTTGCTTTGAGTAGTTGTTTTATTATTATTATTATTTACAATTATATCTTAAATCATTTCCTTTATCTCATAATAGTTTTGTTTTGTATGTTGTGAGATGAATTTTAATAAACAACGAGCTTCATAGCCAAACTAACATTTTAGATGGTTTGGGGCAAGCTTAACAGAAAACTCAATAATGTCATGAAGATTTATATTACAAATAATTTAGCCTGTGAAAGCATGAGTCTTTGCTTCTTGGGTGTCCCTGAAAGAATGTTCAAAATGACAGTTCTTACAAATGCCAGTGCGACCAGAACCCCAAAGCTAAAAGCTTTCTTTTTAACATCCTAGCAATATAATCACTGGGGGGAACAATAATATCTTGTAAATTAGAAAAAGTTTTTTGTTTGTTTATTTTGTTCTGTTTTGTTTTTTCCTTAGAGGGGAAAAAAAAGTGCATTCCCCTCGTGTCCCAATCACATTAGGTAAAAATAGTTTACAACTTGAAGTAATGCTTCAAATACATTTCTGCATATATACCTTTACTGTTCTTTTTTTGGGCATACTTTTCCCTTGAGGAACAAAAGTATTATGAGCACTGTAGTGTGTTAATGGGACTTTAATGATGGTTTTAAGACCTGTATTGACTTATTTAATTTTCAGTATAGATTACATTTTGAAGGTTAAAAACAAACTTGCTTAAAATCTTGATCAGCTTATTTTACTCAAAAATATATTAATTCAGTGAGAAGCACTAATGAATAGGGACTAGTCAGGAAGGGCCCCTACCCATTAATGGTCTGCATGCTATGACTTGAAAGTGATTTATTACTGATTTCTAAAATAAGCACAGGTCAAACATAGTTTTTTTCATCTCTATAAAAACTTAATATGACATTTTTCCTGATTTTTGTCTCATGGTACTGAATAATTGGTAAACATAGAGGCAAAAATGATTTTTTGTTCCCATATTAGTTCCAGCAAGGCATATCAAAAGTATATGCAGTTGGTCACAAGGAAATTCATTTGAGAAGATATGATGGATTATGATACATTTAACCCCATTACTGACGTAAGAAATAAATATTCCACATAGGAATGAAAGTATTCACTTGAATAAATTTATATGGCCATAGCAGTTATGATACCTAAGTATTATTTTTGTCCTGAATAATGGAGTATATAATGCAAGAAGTTTCAAACTGGTAATCCTTGACCGTTATTGCCACATACATACATACATGTACTATCTGAGCAAGACCTCCATATAACTTAAAACAAATGGACCAATTTAGAGATTCACCTAAAAATCCAGAACTGTTGCTTTCTTTAAATGTGGAAGATCATTCCATTTTCTCATGTTCATTCTAGTAATGGTAAGAAGCATAGAATCTCTGAAGATTGCCTATTCCTATTTCTAAATACCCAGTCCACATATTTAACCAACAATCATATTTGAGAATCATACAAAGCTTGCTCTTGGTAAAAGTCAGAATAAGTAAAAAAAAAGTAAAAATACAATTTTTTTAAATAAATGCAGCTGTTTCCGTCAAACCCATAATTCAGCAGATCCAGCAAATAGTCATTGACTTATAATTTGAACTTGATATTGCTGCAAGGGTCCTTAAAATCACCTAGCAAAACTCTCTGATTTTGAGTGTGGAAAATCTGATGTCCAAAGAGGCTACTCAACTTGCTTAAGATTTTATATTTTGTAAATAACTGTGCTCAAATGTAGTTCATGATTCTTTTAAACTACCTTGTACTTCCCATTAATAGATGATATTTTCAAATAAGACATTATTTAAATTCTTTGCTAATTCAATAAATCAGTTCACATTCCATTTCTTCGCAGAAGTCTTCCTTAACTAGGACAACAGCCAGGGCTTCCTCTTCTATGGAATGCTTTGGAATAAACACCTTGTACCACTCACTTAGACACTTAATCATTTATTGCCTACTGCAGTTTCTTAGCTCCATTATATGTTTGTTAATAAAATGAGGTTATGAATTCCACAAGGACAACAGTAGTTTTGCATACTCATTTTTTTTTTACCAAAATAATATCCAACATATAGCTGAACTCTTAAATACTTGGTTAATGGTTGTTGGATTGGAATGAATTGAATGAATTAGCTGTAGATATAGCAAAAATCAGGAAATCCAGGTGTGTGTGTGTGTGTGTGTGTATAAAATAATCATTCTCCACCATCCAGAATAGGATCAGTGATTTTTGCTGAAATACTACCAAGTTCATTTTTTTGTTCTTTTCCACTAGTCACTGCCTACCTCTGGCCTCTGAGTTATAAAGATATCAGTGAATATTCCTTTGCCTGGAAATACATAAGGAGACTCCTTGGCAACTAATTTTTAAAATTACTTTTTTTTAATTTTGTAACTTCTTTTTATTTTCTAAGTTATACTTAACAAAATACAACTTTTTTGATGACTTTTACATTGGTGATTAGGGTGCAAAGGGTCAAGGACTACAGGAATGTAGGTGAGACTGAGACCATTATAAGGGGAGAAGCCACACAACCTCCCAACTGCCTCTACACCCTAGGATGGAAGACAGCCACTTGATGCCATCCCAGGGTTCCAGATGTGGGACATACTCTGAGGGTTCTACTGAAGCGGTTTAGATACTTCAACAGTTCTGAAATACTACCGATCTCGGCATTCCAATCATGATGAAATCTCTCCAGAATTGATTGGTTGACATAGTCTACCTTAGAGGCTCCGTTTGCTTAGGTATTCACTGCCAACACTTGGCTGGGGTAGTTGATCAATTTATTCTGTCCTCCATCCTCTGTTGTGGTACCAGGTGTCTTCTGCAGGCTCCAATGTACTGCCATATCCTCCATGTGCACCTGGATATGCTGCCCACTGCTCCATCTGAACCTCCAAGGAGGCTTAGCTCTGACATATTCACTTCACGGTCAGACCATGGAAATTGCAATACTCTCCATGGTTGGGTTCTGAGTCCAGTGGTTCAGTTGTGGGGATACCCCCGAAAAAACTTCGTCTGAGGTAACCTCAGACCTGATTCTTGTGTGTGCTTGCCATACTGGGTCCAGCACAGTCCATCACCCAAATCAACTTATGCACATGCTAATGGTTGCTATTGCTGTGTCAGTTCTGTCCCCAGCCCTGTCTTTTACACAAACCAATGGGAATTCAAGTCTAGTCCAATCCTACCCACCATACATTTGGCCCTCACACAAGTCAGTGGGAGCTGCAGCTTAATCTAGTTGGAGTGACCCACAATAACCCCCACCAGACCTACTCTGTCCTTGTTCCCATGCCTGCCAATATGCACAGTAGACTAGTCCAGTCTGCTGCACATCCATGCCAACTCGCAAACTTGTCAGTTGGCATTGAAGCCTAGTTAGAGCCAAACAGCCACACTATCCAGCCCACACACATGCAAGCAGGTGCCACTCTGTCTAGCCATGCCTGCCCCAGTCCAGTTCTCATGCTCAGCAGTTGGAATGACAACCCAAGAGGATGATGCCCACAGTTTCCCTACTGTGCCTACTCCCACTCCTGGATCTTGTATTATCCAGGTGGTTATACAGTTTGACTTGGCAGAATTAACCCCCAGTGCCAGCATCAGCCAGCTGATGTTGCGCCAAAGCCCAATCAACCCACACCCACTCTGGCTTATGCATGCACCAGTAGGTACAGTTGACCCAGCCTGGCTTTCCCTGATTCAGCTCACATGAGGCCAACAGGTATTGTAGTCCTGCCCAGGCTCTGATCTGCCCCCATCCCAGTGCTCATGCTCACCAATGGGATTGGCAGTCCAACAGGGTAGCCCCAAGCAGCCCCCCTACTGGGTTCACCCTCCCTGCACTGGGCCTCATGTGCTGGTTTATCGCTATGGCCCAGTCTGGTCTGGCCTGCCTCACCTCGGCATTTGCCAGAGTATGCTGTAGCATGGCCGGGCTTAACCCATCCCCAATTCCAGCTCATGCTGCTTGGGGCTACAGCTTAGTCCAGTCCAGCCAGCCCCCCAGACTTACCCTAAGTGAACTGGCTTGTGTTGTGGCCATACCTGGCCTGACTGACTACCCATTTTGGTGTTCAGATTCACCAGTGAGTGATATGAACTGGCCCAGCTTGGTTCACCCCCAACCTAAACCAAATGTATACCAGTGGGTAAAATTTCTTGGCTTAGTTTGGGCTGCTACCTATTGCGGTTCTTGCACTCACATGCAGGGACTGTTTCTTGACAGAATAGTTTCCCAAGCTCCTCCGTCAGAACCTCTCCCAGCATCAGATCTTGCACACACCAGTGGGTCCATGGGCCAGCCCTGCTTAGTCCACCTCCTGTCCTACCAGGAATAGTGGCCTTTCCTGACCATCCCTCACCCATTCTGGTTTTTACTGTTGGGTGTTACAGCACAACTAAACCTGGTCCACACCCAGACATAGGTCACACATGGCTCAGCAGGGGCAGAGAACTAGCCCAGTCCGTCCTATACCCACCCTAGTTCTCATGAGCAACAGTGGGTGCTGGAGTCTGGCCCATTCAGGAGCACCCCAGACCCAGTCCATGCTTGTGCCAAAGGACACTGCAGCCATGTCCAGACCTGACATAAGTCCCCACTCTGACCGTCACACTCACCCAGTGGAAACCACAACCCAGCCAGGGTATCCCTTTGCTCCCCAACTAGGCCTATTACTGGCCTCAGATCTTGTGTGTGCCAGTGGTTGCTCTGACCCAGCTTGGCACAGTCCCTCACCTGTCTTGACTTTTTCCTTTGCATACTATAGCCTGGCCTGACCCGGTCTGCCCTGAGCCCCAACTCTTGCTGGCAGTTGCTAGCAGCTGGCTCTACTCAGTCTGCTCCCATTCCTGGCTCCTGCAGACCTGTAGGTATAAAAGCCTAGCCCAACATGACCCGCATTTCAGCCACATTTCTGCACTTGCCAGTGAGCTAAGGGTTGTTTGGCCTTGCCCAGTCTGCCCCCATCCAAAACTAACCCACACTCTTGCCAACAGATGGAGCTACTTTGCCCAACCTGCCTAACACCCAGGCCTGGAACACATGCTCACCAGTGGGAGTTATGACCCACTAGGGGAGTTTCCCAAGTTCCCCTACTTGGCCCTTCCTAGACCCAGATCTCACACATGCCATTAGATGCTAGGCCTTTACCTGGCAGAGTCTGCTCCTCCATCTAGGCCTTTGGATGAGCTGGTGAATGTTGCATACTGGCCCGCCCCACAACCTATTTTAGGATGCACATGTAGGTGCTGTAGCCTGGACCTGCCCAACCTATTCTTGTTCCCAGAGCCCGTGAGTGTTGGTTGGTTCTGTGGTCATACCTAGTTCAGCCCATCTCACCACCCCAACTCTTAAGTGAACCAGTGGAACTTGTATTTCCACAGGTTTGGGCCCACATATCCCCAGAAGATTCTACCCCCAAACCTGGTTCTCTCGTGTGCTGGTTGGTGTCATGGCCCTGCCTTATGTGACCCACCTCTGTTCTTGAACTCAGTCAGGATCTAGTCCTGTGAGACAGGCCCTCATCCCTTGCTTTTGCATGGACTGGCGTGTGGTGGGTAGCAATATTCCATGTTGACAAACCAATCTCATGACTCCTATGTGGGCAGGTGATTGGTCTGACTCATACAGAACTTCTGGTCTCTCCCCTTCAAACCACCAAGTCTCAGTACCGTTGCTTACCCACAAATATAGACCCTATCATTCAGGATTCGGTCCTCACCTACAGGGACAGTGGTCTTATCCATCCATGTGTGTCCTTAGGCAGTAATTCCACAACCCCAAGTCCCCAGAGCTTGCTGTTGGAGAGCCAGTAGCCCAAGCCAAGAAGGTTCCGGTTTGCACATCCAGCCCTCCAAGCCCTCCAAGCCCTCCAAGCCCTCCAAGCATGAGCCAAGATAGCCCCAGCTGCTCCAAAGCAACCAGGCTAGGCCATGCTCCCCCTCCCTGACCAGCCAGAAGTTGCTGATGGGGTGAGGGGTAATGTTTGCCCCCAACCCTCCAAGTGCTCCAAGCCCTCCAAGCCCTCCAAGCTGGAGTCAAGATGGCCGCAGCTGCTCTGAAGCAGCTTTGCAAATAATTTAATAGTGGAGAAACCTACCAGAAACTACCTTTTTTTTTTTTTTTAAAAAAAGAGTTTATTTTTATTGCAAAGTCAGATATATAGAGAGGAGGAAAGACAGAGAGGAAGATCTTCCATCTGCTAATTCACTCCCCAAGTGACTGCAACGACCAGAGCTGAGCCAATCCGAAGCCAGGAGCCAGGAACTTCCTCCAGGTCTCCCATGTGGGTGCAGGGTCCCAAGGCTTTGGGCCATCCTCAACTGCTTTCCCAGGCAACAAGCAGGAAGCTGGATGGGAAGTGGGTCCACTGGGATTAGAACTGGTACCCATATGGGATCCTGGCACGTACAAGGTGAGGACTTCAGCCGCTAGGCCACTGTACCAGGCCCCCTAATTATTTTTTAAAATGGTAATTCCATAGTACCTTTGCTACTCTGTTTTGTAGTGTCTATTACATTTTACCTTGTATTGCAACTTTTTACTTTTTTTATTATTGCTTTATGATACAGTTCCATAGACTCTCAGATTTCCCTTCTCCCTCATTAACTTCCCTCACCCCCACCATTGATTTTCCCTTTAGTATTACAACGGGTAGTCCTTCATAAACACTCATCAGTCCATCATGCTGTTATTGAGGTGTTGCCCAACATTGTGGGCATGGACAATGTTGAAGAGTCTAGCATCCTACTGTTAGAATATTTTGAAATGTTGCATTGGGAGTCCATCTTTGGTCTGGATGCATAGAGACATACTGTACTTTGTATCAACATCTGAATGTATCAGTCTCTGCTATACTTTTATTATACATCTCCTTAAATACAGGGCCAGTGAACACAGTTCGCAACAGAAAGAGAATTAATGAATTTTCATCAACATGAAATTAATGAACATGTAACAAATGTACCAATGTGTCACTAGAGTGGTGAAAAACAGTATCAAGAACCTTGATGTGGGAATAAATGCCAGCACATCACCCATGTGGTGCTAAAGAAATACAATAAAAACTAGAACATCATAAGCCATGAGATGCAGCAAAAACAGTGCTACTTTTTATCTTGCGACTGTTGATGACAAATGAGTCATACATAATAGTTAAATCAATGAGAGTGATAGGTAGATATCCAAGTTTTTTAAAAATACTGAATTTGCAAGTTTAAGAGAGCCTGGAATGAGTAAGTTCTGAGTATTTCTGAGAGTATAAATGAGTATATGCATTATTTTCTGTTTATAGGTTTTTCATTTCTAGCTTAGAATGTTCTGTCCTTTCCTACCCAGGAACTACTGGGCCTCTTATCTTACTTTATTAAAGACTGAGGAATAGCAGAGAGAACAACAAAGGGCAATGCATGCTATTGTTAATGTTTTCTTGATGCTTTTTGTTTATTGTTTATAAGTTCCATGGAGATTCTTGGGGAACAAGGAATGTTATTTACAATGATAAAGCTAATAAAATATTTTTTTCTTTCCATATTCTTGAAAAATAACAGTTTTGTTCAGAGACCAAGAAGTATGCAGTTGAACAATACTCACCTTGTTTCACATAGTCATTTTTCATGAGAAATTTAATTGCTAATAGTTGAGATAATGTATCAGTTAATTAGAATCTGAGTCAAATCTAAGAGAGAGACGTCAGAAGATGATGAATTTTACCTTTGGCTTGTGTTCTTTAGTATTTTTGGGGAACTGTCAATTACCTTATCTTGATACTGACATTCTATTTCAAATGTAAAATAACAAATACAAATAAATTGTTTAAGGCTTCCACTCTGACAGTTTGATTCCTTCATGTGAAAATTAGCCTGCCTTATCATGTTCTATTGCAATGATTGACAGACACTGGCCCTGCTTATTATAAAAATAGCCTGTTTTGCTTTAGCAGAAAACAGAAATCTCCTGGAAATTAAAAATCTATCTTAACATTTCATAGACAAGTTCTCCTGATCTCTATTACATTGATATATATTTACCAAAAACTGGCAATGTACCCAGTTATACCATCCACCAAAATAGTGTTTATGGAGTGAAATGATTGAAGGGCAATTTGTATATATCAGCTTAATTACTCTATGTATATGTCAGACTATTGAGGCAGAAACCTCTGAGATGTTTTTGCTACCTTTGTTAGCCCTTAAGCATAGAAGTTTAAAAGAGCAGAATGAGAAAGCCACATGAGTCAGGAAGTTTATATATCAGCTAAATTAAGCCAGTAGACTTTGGGCAGACGGGCAGCAATATCGCAGTTGACTGAGGCTTCTATTCTTTTGCCCTCCTTCGCTTCTGTCTTCAAGCATATACTATTTGTTTGGTGTCCACTGTAGTGTAAACCATCTCCTTATATTGAACCATGGGGATGAATAAGTTATAGGCACTTAAGAAAGCACAGTTGGATAAAAAAGACAGAAATCCTTTATTATTTCTATTATAGATGTTGTGTAAAGTACTTGTGAGTGCTTTTGGGTTACTTGAACGTGGTGACGGCTGAACATTCTCCATGCATAGTTTTCAGCACACAGTGTTGAATTCTAACAACTCAAATCAGAAAGCGATTATGAGGCTGCATTGAATAATCTCATTACATGTATGCCTTTCATTACTTCTCAAAGTAACTCAAAGAACCAAGTACTATTATCACACCCATTTTATAGAAACCCAGGTACAGAGGGGTTAAATAACTTGCCCTAGGTCACAGCACTAATAAGCAATATAACGAGGACTTGAGCTCAGGCAGTGAAACTCCAATTTAAACTGTTTTTAATTACTGTACTCCACTGCCTCTAATTTAATGTTTGTTGATATAATTGTTGCAATTATTGTTTGAAATCCTTCATTTTTAGCGTCACAGTTAATTGATATCAAGTTGTAGACATTTTTTTTTATTTTCTAGGTTGGTTAGGATTTTGCAATTTCTGTGCCATTGTGAACCAAAGAAACTTACGTATTTTATGTGATGATCATAGCAATGACCATTACTAGGTAGCAAACACTGTCATAAATGCTTTATATTCCTTAATACACATATCCTCATAGCAGGCCTATGTGATGGGTATAATTATTAATCCCATTTTACTCATGAAAGGCTAAAGAAACTCACGTACTAGAGGTCACATTGCTAAAAAGGCAGAGTAAGCATTGAAACCCAGGCTTTTGCCTCTAACAGTTGATGAGTTCAACATCAAGTCTGTGTTTCATATAATTATGTCAGCTCATACTTTATCTGCAGGAGGTGGGGAATATGTGTCCTTCTCCCATCACCCTCTTGCAAAGTGACTCTTAAGAGATCTAAGAGGATAGCATAGCCTAAGAGGCACAGCATCTGGAGGACTGAATATGTTCAGATCTTCTAGCTCCTTTGGTATGGAATGTAGATGGATGAGATCTTAGTATTTGTATTTCATGCCATGGATGTGTGGGGGCAGAAGTGATAGTAATAACTTTGACCAAAGGAAATAGGAAGTATGAACAGAAACAAATCCTATAAATGCTCTGTGTCAAGCATATTTCTATTATTGAAGATATAGTATAACATAAAATGGACAGTATTCCCTGCCCTCAAGTATTTTACAGTCAGATAGGTAAATGGTCTTGTTAATTCAACAAATTGTCACTAGCAAAAGAAGAAATTTCAAGAACCAAATGATGTTATAATTTTAAATAAGATCACCATGAATGCAGAGAGATTATGATTTTAAATAGAATTGTTAGGATGGGTCTCACTGGCAAGAGGATACATGATATTAAAAATGAAGGAAAGGTCTACACAAAACTTGCACAAGGATGTTTTTTTTAAAGATTTATTTATTTTATTACAGTCAGATATACAGAGAGGAGCAGAGACAGAGAGGAATATCTTCCGTCCAATGATTCACGCCCCAAGTGAGCCGCAACGGCCGGTAAGCACCGATCCAAAGCCAGGAACAAGGAACCTCTTCCGGGTCTCCCACGCAGGTGCAGATTCCCAAGGCTTTGGGCCATCCTCGACTGCTTTCCCAGGCCACAAGCAGGGAGCTGGATGGGAAGTGGAACTGCTGGGATTAGAACCGGCGCCCATATGGGATCCCGGTGCGTTCAAGGCGAGGACTTTAGCCGCTAGGCCACGCTGCCGGGCCAGCACAAGGATGTTTATAGAAATATTCAGAATACAGAAGAAACTGAATAAGCCAAATGTATCAACTTACAGAGTAGCAAATACTTTACATCTATGTAATGAAATATTATTCAGCTATGAAAAGGAATGTAGTTTGATTCATGGCTATAACATGAATGAACTTCAAATACAATATGCTAAATAAAAGAAGGTTCATGTAAAATGTTTAGTATTACTTGGTTCATTTACATTCATCAAGATTATGCAAACTAAGGAAACATTAATAGATTAGTCCATTTTTCTAGGATCTAGTGATGGCTGGTAGAGCATGACTGTTACTGTGTGTTGAATTTCTTTTGGGGATGATGATATTTTGAATTTAGATGATGATGCTTGTGAATCCTTGTAGATACACTAAAACTATATTGTGTACTTTAAATGATGAAGTTTGTAGTATATATATTTTTCATATACTACAAACTTCATCATATATATATATATATATATATATATACACACACATATAGATTTTAGCTCTTCAATGCAGTGTTAGATTTGGGCAAGATCTGAGAGCAAGTGTGCCTAGGTGAAGGTTCTTCAAATCTAAGGCTGCAGGAAAAAAGTTTAAGACAAAAGAAGTAACCAGTTTAAACACTTTGACATCAACTGTAGTGAAAGAGGAATTCATTAGAGTTTTAAGTAGATGAGAAGTATGATGTAACTTGAGATTTTTCACATATCATTCTGGTGCTTGGCTTTGGTGTAGCAAATGAGACAGTGTTTGAGGATGCTTACATCTGATTATCAGAATGTCCCTGGTTTGAATACCAGCTCCATTGCCAATTTGAGCTTCCTACTCTTGATTTTGGCCTGGCCTAGTCCCAACAAATATATGGTGAGGGTGAAGGAGCATATGCAAGATTTTTCTTTCTCTTTGCCTTCCCCTCCATGACCTTCACACACCATCTCTCCCTCCCTTTTCCTCTCTCTATACTTCTCAAACAAATAAATAAATACAATTTAAAAAATATTTGGTATTTCTGTGTAGAAGAGAATGTAGGGATACAGCTTTTTAATCTGGGGATCTCATCAGCATTTATAGATTTTTGAAATCATAGGTCTTGACGTGGGCATTTGGCTTGGGTAATGCATTATGTCAAAGAGCATAGGACCTGAGTTTGAGTCCTCCTTCTGTTTGTGATTCCAGTTTCTTGGTAACGTGCACCCCAGGTGGGTAGCAGGTGAGGGCTCAGCTGCTGGCACTGTGCAGTAGATTCCTGGCTTCAGCCTGACTCTACTCAACTGTTTTGGCCATTTGTGGGGTGAACCAGAATCTGTAAGCTTTCTCTCTCATTCTCTGTGTCATTGTCCCTATCGGTCTCTCTGTCTTTGAAATAAGAAAATGAATTAATAATAATAATAAATAATGCTAAAACAAATTTAGAATTTAGAAATAAAGCCATAAGACTACTTTTCCCCCCAATTTCAATTTTTATTTTTGCTTTAAATATCCTTATCATGAGAAGTAAGATATGATTCTGATTCTTAGGTGAGTGGCACATGATTTTGGGAAGGGAAAAAAATGCAAAGGTTGGCATGCATATCAAATGGGAACAGCATGCTACAATTTGAGCAGCTCATTTATGGACAAATAGACTGAAAAACAAAACAAAATAAAAGCACCAAAAACAGGAAAACAACAACAAAAAGCAGATTTTTCTCCATTATTAAAAAGTACCCTTTTCCATTTTTTCTTATTCCATTTCTGAGAAAAATTTGCTGTTTGTGAGGTTTTCTGGTATCTCTTCAATGTTTATATAGATCTTTTTAAGGTCTTGGTAAGCCTCTTGCCAGCTGTACCGTGCATGGGTGTTTTTCTTAAGAGTCCGGAAGTCATCTGCGATATGTAAACATCAAGAAAGTGTCCTAGTATCCCTGTCCCCAAGGGAGCCCTTTGCTCTGAGCTGTAACTAGATGTTTATCTTACTGGTAGAGGTTTTATTATTCTTCACACAAAGACAATTAACTGACACAAATGACTACTGTAACTGTCAGTAAATTTGGGGTGAACCCTGAAAGAATACAAAACAAATGGTGTCCTAACAGTCCCATATAGAAGGAGACGTTGTCATTAAACTTGAGAACATATATGTAAAGAAAGGATTGAAAATTTTTGGTGGTATATACATGAATAGAATTTCTGTTTTTGCAATCTCCTAACGCATCACACATGTGCACATTATAAGTGATTTAGTGCTTCGTCAGTAACACAATTTTCTTTATTTTTTTTGCAGAGAATTATGTACTTTTATATATATATATTTTTTATTAATATTTTGCATTATGTGACAGTTTCATAGGCTCTGGGAATCCCCCCACCCCTCCCCCTCCCCTCCCCCCCGGTGGCTTCCTCCACCTTGATGCAGCATTACAGTTCAAATTCAATCAAGATTCTTTCCTTGCAAACATATACCAAGCATGGAGTCCAGCTACTTATTGTGCAGATGGGTTGAACAGTTTCTTGGGGAGACCATTTCTGGTCCGAAGTCAGAGCTGGTATAATATCATCACAGTCAAGAGTCTCAATATAACATCAACAGCAATTTGCAATATTATGGAATTGACATGGTTTTGAGTAACCAGTATGTTCAAAAAAAAAAAAAAAAAAGTCCTAACCACAACCTATGATTAGCTCATTGACATCTCAATTTTAGTTTATATACAGGACCGGACTGGCTGCTATATACCTTAAAATGGCTATAGGGTACCATTCAGCTGTCTCATGTCTATTTCATTTTAGTATTTAGCCATTTGTTGTGTTGAAGTATAATTTTGTTGATCTTGGTAGATTTTGGGATAATCTAGACTGGCTTGTAACTCCAACAAGATATTTGTCGACATTTAAGGTGCAGAACATTTTTTTTTGGGGGGGGGGGTTCTGCAGGAAAATCCTCAACACCATGGTGAGGAGTGACTAATCTTTGTGTCCCACCCAGCAAGGCATGAGCCAATCCACGCCAGCTCTTTCCTGTCAGATTTCAAGCTCTACTTTCTGTTGTTTGTCTATTTATTTTAGGCTTTTTTTAGTTTGTATGATTGTTTGTTTGCTGTGAGGGATTTTTGGAGCCATCCCGATGGTCATTGTGAGGGAGGGCGGGGGTCCAGAGGTGGAGCCAGGTTCGGGCCAGAGAAAGCTCTCCTCCCTGGTCCCGAAGGACATTTATTGTTCTTCTGTTTCTGCGGACCACTCAGGGCTTCTGGTTGTCTTTCTGATGACGTTGGTTTATGCGCGGTAGTGTTTGGACTTCTTCCATCCCCTGTGGAAGCTCCGGTTGGGGGTGGGTGACCTCAGAGTACTCAGCCTCCAAGGACATCCAATTCCCTGTGGCCTCCTTGGCAGTTGGGGTATAGTCCTTGTTGCTCGTATTAATAGTTTGTGGTGACCATACCACCCTGAACGCGCCCGATCTCGTCTGATCTCAGAAGCTAAGCAGGGTCGGGCCTGGTTAGTACTTGGATGGGAGAATTATGTACTTTAAAAAGATGTCTTTTCCTTGTCCTAACATTGATAATAAAGGACAAAAACCAAACGAAACCAAACAAAAACCACAACCCTGTAACACTTATTTGGATAGTAATATTAAAAAAAGTCTAGAAGAGGCAGTGCTTTTATATATGTGTGTGTGTGTGTGTATAATTGTAATGTCACTCCAATAGTTCCACATATGAAAACACAACTCAAGTGTCAGTCTGTCTTCCCTAAATTAACAACACACCTGTTTTCATGTTATCTAGTTCGCCACTAATTCCATTAAGTGAAAAATCTGTGGTTGCAGCATGATCTATGCATTAGTCCACTTTTTGTTATTTCATTTAAAATACCTAAAATAGGTTCTTTGTGACAAGAAAATGATATTTCACTTTACTGCTTAGAAATTACAGTTCACCACCTGGTGGCCCTCTAATCTGGCATCTAAGGAGGCTGACAATGGTGCGTATTGAGAAATAATGATGTGGTTAGTGAGATAACAGATGGATAGCCTAGGCCAAGCTTTCTCAAGTAACAATCCTCTCATGAGAACTACTTTTAAAGGACTGACTCCCAATGGTCTGAAGATCTCCCACTGGCCCTACTTGCTAACCAGTACAATTAGGTCAAGTCTCCACCTTTAATCCATCAAACTTAAGCATTAAGACAGCAGAGTCGAAACATCTGCATACGTTTTCGGGGGGACAGGTTCCCACTGTACCCATAAGAGGAGACCATTCATTTAGCCATAAAATGCTACTTGGAATCATTATGCTAGTTATTTAGAATCATTTGGTTGGAGGGTATTCGTGCACTGTCTCCATAGGACATCTGCCTTTCCCCTGCACCCACAGAGCATCCACCCCTCTTGTGCAGAACATCTCCATTTCCTCCTGTGAAGGATATTTCTAGCAGGCTAATCACCAATACCTTGGTGCCTGGTACCTTGCTTCATCAATCCCTGATCTTTTCAGAAGAATGGCTTTGCTTGCCTTTTCAGAAAACAGTTCTGCTTCCTTACCCACCGCCCAATTGCCCAAACATCCCAGAAGAAAAGTTGCTCTCCCACATTCCCTCAGTCCTGAAAAACAAACAAACAAACAAACAAACAAACAAAAAACACCACCACTACCACTACAACAGCAACAAAAGTCACCTTGCTTGCTTTCTGCATTGTCTTCAGAGTCTGCTGGGAACCCTTCTACTGCCACCTAATAATACATGGCTCCTAATCCCTTAAGGTCTCAGTCTTTTGTGTTTCTTTTTCTTGTTACTTTCCCTATAGGACACAAGTGTTACACAAATAAAACCCTGTATCCTGGAGCTCTCTGCTTGGTGACAAGGCTGGGAAAACAAATTATTAAAATGCATTCAGATAAAGTAATATGATCAGTCAATTGTAAACTACTCTAGAGAGATAAAAAAGCAAGGGAGTGATATTTAATACAATCTCTGGATCAGAGGAAACCTCGTGGAGACTATCATAGCTTACAGTCTTTTTTTTTCTTTTACTCTAAAGAATAAACAAAATTTAGTATTACAAACAGTGAATGTAGGTTGTAAGTTTGTGCAAGATGGAGGCACTAACATGCAAACTTCAAAACATAAGGAGGAACATGCAATGTGTGTGGAGCTTTAAGTAGTTTATGATTAGAGTATACAGTTTAACTAAATATGAATATCAGTGGTGATCAGTGACAAGAGATGAAACTTGTGCTTCTGTGCTTTGTTAAGTTACTTGAATATAACGCACTAAGCAATGAGAAGCCTCAAAGCAAGGCAGGAGGCAGTATGATCAGATTTTGTCTTTACAGAGATCAATGAAACTACAATACATAAAATAATGTGAAATGAGAAGACTGGATATAGGGACATTTGCTAGGAGGAGAATGCAGTGGTCTCCTTGAGAGAGAAACATTTTTTACCCAAGTGTCATGTGGATAGTTGATTAAAAAAATACTGATTGCACATAGAAGTTAGGCAAGAGAAAAAGTTATTGTAATCTCTGCCACATTCTTTCCAAATTCCTTGGTTAAAAATTGTTTAAAAGGTTATGCTCATCTTGGTTTTGTATCCCTTATTTAACTCATGTGTATCTGAAAGAGATGATACCTGGTAATGTGATAGGCCCCCCATTTTCTATACTAACTCTGTGATTAGTCAATAGAAGATGTGGGGGTTTCCAGTAACTGATCGTAATAAGAAGTCATTGCTTTCCTTAATCCTGTTGCTGAACAACACCCCAAACTGGTTGGAGGCATTGTTGTAGAACCCCAGAACTGTATCTGCTTGCCTGACTTGAAGAAGGCCAATCACTGGCATCAAAGTGGTGGAAGAAAGTAAGTCTTTATTACAAATTATAGAGCAAAGAGCCAGGCATCAATTGCTTAATTGTTGGGATATCGAAGGAGTTGGGAGTGAAGGTTCTTACAAACAGAAAATGGGGCTGAGAGGTGTGTGGTCAGCTTATGTCCAGGTTCCTGGTCATTGGTCACTGGAGTGCATGGCCTTTCTTTCTTTGGTTAATGATATTGTGCTCTTTGGGGAATTTATGATAGTAGGTGGGCTCTAATTGGTCTGGGAGTTATATGTAATGGCACTGATATTCTGCCCAGGACTGAAATTCTTCTACCCACATAATTCCTTTAGGATGGTGATTAGAATCTCCTAAGGCCACTCCTTGGATCACTCCCTTAAGCCAGTAATTGCTTTTGATGAAGGGCAGACCAAGGACAACTTGTGTTAATGGACAGGCAGAAGGCTGGATCCCGCTTTTGCATTATGGGGGTTCATGTTCAACCCTGAAGAGTGAAAGGGATAATGAGGGATCTCCCCCACAGATTCCTTTAGTACCCCATTGCCAGAGGGAATGAGCCTGCTGCCCGTCACCCAGCCTCCCATCCCATGAGAGACAGATGGGGGTTCTGTCTAAGGAGTCCCAATTTATTGGGGAAAATCAGTGTCTTATATAGGGTAAGGGATAGCTTCAGGCCAGGAATTTCAGGAATTCCAGGAGGGGAGAAACTAGGAGCCAATTACTAGGAGAATGACTGTGGAAGCCACCTCCCATAGGCCAGGGGTAGGTGAGTGAGATGGCCCTGGTCAATCAGTATTTCCTTGGAGCTACGTGACTCCTACTCTCGTTCACGCCCAGGGCTCTGTCCTTGGCCACCATCTTGCCCACCAGTGACCTGGATTGTTAGTCGCCATCTTATTGACTTAGCGACCTCTTTGCCCCTGAGCCCCACAGGATAATATGGTATTAATGGTGTTTTATACACTCTGCGGCTGTGCAACAGGGACCACCTTACAGAAATAGTGGCCAGGAAGGAATCCTAGTGAGACAGAGAGGGAACAGTAATGTGACTGATAGAGGCTCCCCTTCTCTTTCTCCCTCCCTCTTTTACAGCCCTCCACACTCCTACTGGTGTTGTCTAACTACATTAAATATCTCATTAGAAGCCAGCCAACTGGTAGTATAGATTAACCATCAAAGACCACAGAGTAGATCATGAAAGGGGAGGAAATAGATCTGTAGAAGAGAGGACAGAGGCAGAGAAAAAGGAAAATTTGTGAAGGTGAAAGATTTTTTTCTTCTTGAATGCTTTTGGACAGCAAACCAATCATTTTTTAAAAGACCCATTTATTTTAAAATTCAGAGTTGCAGAGATGTGGGATCTACACATAGAGACACAGAGAAATCTTCTATCTGCTGGATCTCTCCTCAGATTCCTGTAAAGGTCAGAACTGAATCAGGCCCAAGCCGGAAGTGAGGAGCTTTTGCCAGGTCTCCCATGTGTGGGTAGAGACCCAAAAACTTAGGCTATCCTTCAGTGCTTTTCCTGGGCCACTAGCAAGGATATGGATCAAAATTGGAGTAACTGGGACAGGAACTCACACTGATATAGGATCATGGCTCTGCAGGTAGTGCTTTAATTCACTGTGGTAGAAATAATGGCCCTCAAACCATTCTTAAAAGCCAATAGTGCTAATAATGTTTTTAATGTAATATTCTGGTAAATTGAGATGTTTATGTAATTTTGAAACATGATAACTGAAAAGTATATCAATTTGAAATACACATGTGAGAACAGAAATATTTCCAAATGCCTAAGAACTAAAACTGAAAAGTAAACTACTACCTTTTTATGGTATACAAGCTCTATCTTATTTAGAAATCTGGCAGTGTTTGCAGCATTTGGAGATAGTTTTGTGCTTTGTGTTCTTCTCTGATTTTCGTGAGACAAACACATGAAGGATAATATTCATCTAAAGAATGACTATTCTTCTAAGAAACACAGTAGTGAAACTATAATGACAAATACCAGCTAGTGTTCATCATCAGTATTTGGAGAAAACCATAGTGTGGAAATTTTGGAGCTGAATTTCAGTGTCCCTGCACTTGTCTATAGGGGCAGCCACTAATGAACAATACTGATAATTAGTATTATATATCATGTGCTTAATGAGTACTATACTCTTACTGTGTGTTCTCATTTAATATTCAGAAAAATGTTATATGTTGGATGTCATTAGCAGAGACTTAGGGATGAAATAACATCTTCAGTGACTATTCTTTGTGCAGGAATGTTGAATTTATGTTGCCAGATTTTATGATTTTTCAAGCAAAGCATGAATCTAGAGGTTTATGTGAATGTTATGCATGTTTAAATGTAGGTTCATATCTATTGCTTTCTGGTGCAAGGAAGCACATGTTTAGTTCTGATATAATTTATAGGCTATTTTGTTTAGGCTGTCACATGTGATTTCCAGAAACTTTGTAAAGTCTACCCAATGTTATGCTTTGATGCAATTATCTCTGTTTCTGTGGAACTACTGTGAAAGAAAAATATTTGGGACAGGGAGTCTTTTGGCACCCACGAGATGCTATAGAAGCAAGTTAATGTGACTAGTTTTTGGAGAATTAGGTGAGAAGGGGTTTTTCAAGGGAAAATTCTTTGAAAAAAATTTTAAATTTAGTTTGGCCACTGCTCTCCCAATACTCTAAAAATATAGAACACTCCGTTCTACTATATTCAACCAAAAAATAACAATATGCAGTCCTGTGTTTCACAATAGTCTAACAACATACCTAATTCATTTAATTTACTGCATAACCATGTTATTGTATGAACAAAAGGAAAAATAAAGTCCGTCATAATTCATATTAATTTATTTTTCCTATTTTCCCCACCATTGCTATAATAGTTGGAAATAGTTTTGACACACATTAAATAGCTTTATGGCCCCTGGGATTGGAAATCACTTTAGTAGCTGGTAATTTCTTCCCTTGTAATTTATCCTTTTCATTAGGTTCTATGCAAGTGCCTGTCTTAGAGCTATAACCCATAGCTCTGGTGTTGAACTTACATCAAAAGTGATAAATGTATATGAGAGGAGAGAGAACACATTCGATTATGACCATATAACCATTACAATCCATTGCAATGGGTGTGAGGCATAAAAATGGAAAGCTTGATTTGGACAACTAAATGCAATAAGTCTGAAATTGTAATAATGGCTATCATTTTAGAAGAATAGTAGCTCTAAATATATTCCTTGGTTTTTCCCACAAGCCAGTTATTCTAACCTCTTGCTATAATAATGGGAACAGTAAACATAAAATAGAAAGCATAGGGAAAATTTAAACTCCAAGTCTAATGTATGATTCTACATACTGTTATTTAAAATGTGAAAATGCTTCTATTTCATACATGCAAAGTGTTTGATAAAAGCTACATGCAATAATATTGTAGAATAAGGTTTCATATTTATTCATGAATTCCCCTAATTCTGGAAGGATTATGGAGGAACCAAGAGATAAGTATAATTGGAATCCATATATAATCCTTCTTGTTTAAAGCCTTAGTTCCAACTTGTTCAGTCTTTATGTAATTAGGCAAAACATTTGCACACAAAACAGCTGGTTTGGAGTCAAATATTTCCCACATAGTATACTTATAAATATCTAAATAATTAAAATGTTTATAATCTAATGAGTCCTTAGTATACAGTAGACTATGTATACCTATTCCGTCGATTCACAAAACAACCTGCAAACAAAATCTTATTACCATGAAGTTGATGAGGTACAGTGACTTAAGCAGAGTCATAGTTGGAATTAAACTGTGTTTTCTAACTGAGGAAACAATGCTGCCTTGCCTCATGTGTAATTGGAAAATTGTTCTGAGTTATAGGAAAAGATACAAAGAGTACTGGTGATTTAGAAACTGATTGTAGAGCCCTAGAAATAGTTATCTTTAAAGGTATATTTTTCTTTATTAGATATTTTAGAGGAATCTTTCACAATGATTTAGTAATTTATTCCACAAGATTAAAGGCTATGTACAGCATCAAATGAAGGGCATCATTTGGACAAACAAGCTATTGAAGCTTTTATGCAAGTCAGTTAAATTGCACATTACAACACATTTTAGCAGTCCTGTATGGGAAATAGTTTTCATAATCTTGCCAAATGGCAAACTTATTCAAAGTATATTTGAATTAACATGATTTATATTCTATTAGTGAATTTATTTGGTGTATATTTTGAAAAGTTTGTGGAGAAATGAAATTTGAAACTAAAATCATTTTAGTTTAAACATTTGAAATCCATAGGGTTATTATGGTCATAATATACATGTCCGTGTGTGTGTGTGTGTAGCCACTAGCCACTGTTAGGCACTTTGGGGCTAAGAAATTAGTCCCTACCTGGAAAGATCTCAGAGGTGAGAGAAGCAGTTAGAGGTAACTCTAAGGGAATATACCTCAGTATGTGATAAACAGCTATTATGCAGACATTAAATATAATAATGGAAAAGTAATTATTTACTTGAGTAAACAGAATATTTCAGAAGTAGAATCCTCCAGTGTGATTCCATAGAGCCTCAAGGAAAGGAAATGATCTGGAATCATCCAAAGGAAAAATAGTAAAACTAGAAATAAGTTAGTAGAAGCAAGAGATTCTACCACATCATTCTCTATTTTATTCAAAGGAGAGAATAAAAATTACAACTTGATATATAGATAGCTTTAAATAGATGCCTATGCTTTTGCCTCAGGAGGAGGCATTTTATATTCATTCGTTACTTCATTCAATTCTCACAACAGCTTGGTGAGATAGATACTATCATCTCTTTCCTAAAATTAGAGGAATTGAGACCTAAATTCCAGGGTAATTTAATTCCAAAGGCTGATTTAATACTCCCATCAATAACTTCCTTGTGTAAATGGAAATAACAACATGAAGAAAGAGGCTGTGTGTTGTACTGCCAGGAAAACAGAATCGGCCTTGATGGCTATTAATACTGAGCATTTTTGCGTGCCGGTTGAAGCACACACTCTGGCTTTGCCAGCTACAATCCAGTGTGTGACTCTGGAAAGGCTATTTTATCTAGGCCTCCATGTCCTCATCTTTTTAACGGGAATAATATGTTCCTTTCACAGAATAATGGTTTAGTTTAAATGCAAAGCCTAGTGACACTTAGCTATTCTATTACATATGTAGAGCATTCGTAATACAATGCTAATAAAATCAAAATCATTTCTTTATGTTTGACTCTAGAAGAAAGTGATGAAGACAAAAGTTTTCTATTCAGGCCTCTCTTCATCATCAGAAATTTGATAGCATAGATTTTATAATGGAACCACTGAGATGATGATGAATATTTGTAGATAGGCTTGGAGAGAGGAGAAAATGTCAGAAAGTATGCATGTAAATCATGCTACTATATAACTATAGACAGTATGCATGTGAAAATGGTGAAGCTTATCCTAGGAACTTGAAATCAATCAAGGTTATACATGAAATCAACATAGAAACCAGCAAAGTTGCAAAATTACTATTTAAAGAAAAAAAATAGCTACCAGTATTGTCGCACAGCAAGTTCAGTCAACTTCTGGAATGTTGGCAACCCATATGAGCACCAGTTACCGTCCCAGCTGCCCTACTTCTGATCCAGCTCCCTACTAAAGTGCCTGGGAAAGAAGCAGAAGATGGCCCAGGGCTTGACCCCACTACCTGCATGTGAACCCTGGATAGAGCCTGACAGATTTGGAGAGTGAACCAGAGTATGGAAGATCTCTTTGTGTCTCTTACTTTCTCTGTAACTCTGCACCTCAAGAAAATACATCTTTAAAGAGAAAGAAAAAAAGGAAGAAAGGAAGGAAAGAAGGAAGGGGGGGGGAGGAAAAAACAGCTTCCATAATGGCTGGAATTGATGTATTACTCTGAGAAAAATAATCTGCATTAATTGAAAGGAGCACTTAGTATGGCACAGAAACATGATGAATGTAGATGTGTATAGATACAGTATGACATGATCACCAAAGCATTTATGCAAGGCTGCTGAAAATATCCAGTTTTTGAGTAAGAGCATTTATGGTTAAAATATGATTATATAATGGCTGTGAACAGTGTTGTGTTGCTAATGAATATTTAAGCTAGTGCCAACATTGTTACAGTTAGTATTGTACTAATTGTACTACATATCTTTTTTAAAAATCTTTTTGGTAATGAACATCTTGTTATCTGCTTCTTTCATTCATGTACGGGTATGTGATTGAGGCTTCCTGGTGAATATTTATGAAAACAAAATGAGCATTTAGTCCTTTAATATTTGAGTACTATGCTACATAAGAAAAAGTCTCTTATTTCAAGATATTTCCAATCTTTCTAGGAAGTTAAATATAACCTATGTAGGTATTAAAAATCAGTGTGAAAATAGGTAACAGTCTGTAATATTATCAATGGGAGTCAGTGGTCCCTGAGGAGTGGGGATAACTTTGTAAGAATTCTCTTAAACTTTAAGCCCAAGGATGAGCTTAACGTAAGTATTGTAAGCCCCTAACAGTACAACCTTTTAAATACTAGAGTGAAATTCTGTTCTAGTTGGATTAGTTGTGTGATTTTCTACATAAAATAATAAAATAATTGTGAATAATTTAAAAAATGGAACAAGCTTGACAATGAGTTATATATGGAATATTAGACTTAGTTGGCTAGAGACGAATTTACCTAGGCAGTATTCAAATATCCAAATCATTCCAGACATCTTTCACTTGCAGACTGGGATGGGCTTGTCAAAAACAGGGCTAAATTTAGATATTTTATATTTCTAGTAAGTTGCTTCATGATGGTGAAACTGCTTGAACAGGGATCACACTTAGAGGAATGTTGGCATAAAGCATGTTGATACTCAATGCTACATCAGAACTGTTTCCTTAATATTGTCCTTTTTTTCTTTTTCTTTTTGCTTCTCCACCTGCTAATCACAACAAGCACTCCTCGGACATGCCAGATTCCTCAGAGACAGTCAAGTCTTTAGGCTGATCAAACACTGAACCGAGGAGAAAGAATTAAGATTTGGAAGCAGACAGAAGAATTCATCAAAATCTTAAATCTAAGTGTTTCGATGGGTACTTCAATTTTTATTTCAACATTTTTATTCTGATTTCCATATAGTTTCACTCAAAGGTTTTGTTATTAACTTTCAGTAATGTCTAGAGCTTTAAAGTATTACCAATTCCATAAGGAGACCAACACTAGTAACTGAGGCAATGTTGCAAAGTATATCAACAATTGAAAGATCTTCTCTCTCTTTGTCCCTCTGCTTCTCAAATTAAATATTCTTTAAGAACAATGAAAAAAAAGAACAATGAAGAAAGTAGCATGGATGTTTACCAATTAAGAACATTTAAAATGCACATGTCCCACATTGAATATACCTGTTTTCAATGTCTGCCTACAGGTTCTAACTTCAGTTTCTTGACAATGCAGATGCCAGCAGGCACTGGATGGCTCAGGTAATTTGTTTTCTGCCACCAGTGTGAGGGTTCTGGATTTCTTTTCCAACTCTTGGCTGAAATCAACAGTCCAGGCCACTATGGATATAGGCTGGCCAGCTCCAATTATTATCAGAGTATGGCAAGTGGAGGGGATAACATACAAGAAGTCAATGAGGGTAAAATATTTAAGAATACAAGAATTTATCATGATCACTCTCACAATTGTTAAAATTACATAAAATGAAGAGACAATATTTTCCTCAATAGTCAAGACTACATTTCAGATGCCAAAACATTTGAAAAAAATATATTAAATGTACTTTATACAAATTAAGTGAGTCTTAAGGGACTTGGTAAACTTTGATGGAGGTGGAGTAAGAATTGTTTTAGAGTGATATTATTGAATAAAAGAAAAATAATTCCTCCTCCCCAGATTCTTAAGGTACTTAGAAATTGTGAAACAGTGAGTAATTGCTACTTGAGTGTTCCCTGGTGAGAATAGTTAAGAAATTTTTGGAATTAGAGGGAAATTGGACTTGAACTGAAATTCAATTGTTTTTAAAATAAATTATTTATTCACTTTAAATATTTATTCATTTTTATTGGAAAATCAGATTTACAGAAAGGAGAGACAGAAAGGCCTTCTGTAAACTTGTTTACTCCCCAAGTTATTGCAATGGCTAGAGCTGAGCTGATTTGAAGCCAGGAGCTAGGAGCTTCCTCAGGATCTCCCATGCAGGTGCAGGGTCCCAAGGCTTTGGGCCATCCTTGACTGCTTTCGCAGGCCACAAGCAGGGAGCTGGATGGGAAGTGGAGCTACCAGGACATGAACAGGTGCTCATATGGAATCCCAGCTCATGCAGAGGATTTTAGCCACTAGGCCATCATGCTGGCCTGATATTGATAATTTATATTCTATGCAAATATATGTAAATATATTGAAATTTTCCTTGAGAAATAGTTTGGTTAAGATATTAGAAACACAATTAAAGAATTTAATTTTTGAGAGTAAACTGTAGCATACTTTGTTTTTCTCATATACTATTATGTAATGGTTAGATAATAAGGACAGCTAGGAAAATATTTTCTTTAACACCATGTTCTACTATTCTTCTTAATCCTTTTTTAATTGTTGTAAAATTTATTTACTTTTGAATCTAATTTTGAGAAAATAAGCTTGTGGTTAAAACTTGAGGTGGGAATTAGATCAGGTGAACGAAGGCATTTGCCTTGATGACAGGTACATCTATTATTTTCTAGTTTTAAAGAACTGCTTTTCATCTCAATTGATTCCTACCATTTTTTGCTATCATTATTATAGTATTCACAATTAATAGAAAAGATAGTTTTCTAAACCAAATACAAAGCTGATTACAAAACTTAATTTCATTGACTCTAAATAGTGACTTTTTTGTAAAGCTATAGAATACTATCAAGCAAGATGCCTATTTTTCCCTTAAAGCTAGGTGTATGGATGCTAAGCATATGACTACAGTATAATAACTTTTGAGAATTGGAAAATATTTGTCATAATCTTTTGCAGAAATATAGCTATCATCTTAGCCTTTGACTTTACCTAGGGAAAGTGAGTTGAGGTTAAAGGTTATTTGATTTATGCTAGTTGTACAAATACGTATCTCTAAGAGAATTAAATGCCAAAATAGTTGAATATTAGTATGTCATCTGTCATCACTCTATTGATATATCTTTTAGAAAATGAACTTACGTATTCAGTAAAACTTGGAAAACATGTTTACGTGTCAAACCCACAGTAAAAGTATATTATAAATGTCTCACACTAGAGCTTATGTAGTACAGTAAAACCACTGTCAACACAGTTCATTATCAGATTGATGGAAAAATCTAATATTTTTGGTGGTATATTCTGTCCCCCATAACAGAGAAAAATATCCAAAAGAATGAAAGCAAGTACTGAATTTGCAAGGTGTATTTCCTTATTTTTTCACAATTTGGAGGAACTTTTCTTTGAATACAAATACCTTTTCCCAGGTCTGTAATTTGAGCCTAGACATAATAGCACAAGCTTGAAAAGCATTATAGAGAACAATTTGATAAAACAGAAAAAAATAATTTTGGGAGGTATCAGAAAGGAGTGAGATCTGAAAAACCTACTGGCAACCTTTTCCCTGGTAGATCCTGTTAAGAAACTAAATGCAGAAATAAAGGAAAATAAAAAGAAATGTTTTGTTTACACTATTCAGAATATCTTTGATGATGGGAAAATACACACACACACACACGCACACCCTTTCTGTAAGGTTGTCTGATTTAGAATTCTGGGAGCTAATTATGATTTTTCTTTTATATCATTCCAATGATTTTAATATTTAAATTAGCTCTTGGCATAAAAGGACAGAGACAGATTCTCATTAAAGAGATATTTTCATAGGGTTTGAAAGATTATTTCTTTCCTTGTCAGCGTTGTGTGACTTTTTTTCCAGAGACACTCTATGAAAATGACAACAGGAACATAGAGATTTAGCTCAGTGATCCACAATGCCAATATTATATCTACTTACTGTCTTACTACATTATGATCTGTAGCAATTTATTCCAATTTTTTCTTTTATACACTATATAAATTTTAAAATAACATTTTAATTTTTAATTAATAGAACTGATACCATGTTTTCATGATTACAATTCTAATAAGATAATTATTCATTCGTTCCTTCTTGCTCTTACTCTGCTGTGCCTGCCCATTTGTCCCTTTTATGTTTAATTCTTACAAAAACATAATTACAATCTGCTTTATAAACACAAATTTGGTGCACCACTAACCATAGTATTCAACAATTAAAAAGTTGAAGGTCAGTGTTCCACAGAGCATGAACATGGTATAAAACGAGTAAAGATTTTATAACATGTGCATTTGATTTTTATACATTATTTGGTATTTTATATTAACAACCACAGATTGAAGAAAACATTGTGTCTTTTTAGGATTCCCTTATTTCAGTAAGTATAACTGGAATTTTTAGAAATCAGCTATAACTGCATGTGGTCCAGAGTGCTAGTGTTTAAAGCAACACACATAGCTTTACTGCAGTGTTGGTGATGCATTTAGGAAGTTAGATATTCTATTCTGCGTTACAATTTCTTCTCTGGTGTTTTTTTTAGAATTGTGATGAAGAAATCATGTAAGATAATATCTTCCATCTTAACCAATGTACACCTAAACTGCATCTTGAGTCTTTCCATTCACTTGCATCTTCGTTACTATGTACTAACTGAAATATTGGAAAGGTTTTATTCCTTATTCAAACAAGCTCACTGTTCTTTTTTCTTTATTTCTCTCTCTATATGTGTGTGTATGTATTTATGTATTAGAATATGAGCCCCTCTGATGAAATTTTTAGTTCAGTTATTTTATTTTCTAACTACAAAATTTCTTTGGTTCTCCTTAGTCTTTTAATCTCATTATTTATGTTTTCATTTTGTTCATGTAATGTTTTACTTTATGTTGATTTTGTTACATGTCTCTATTTGCTCATTAAGCTTCTTTATGATAGGTATTATTCTTTTTCAAGAAAGTCATAGTTTTACATTTATTGAAGTTTAATTTATACAGTTTGAATCATTTTTTGGGGGGAAATGTGTCCTTGTTTCTTTGTATATCTTGCAAACTTTTGCTGGTACTTGAAAAAGCAATCACTATTCTCCAGTATATCTTTTCATATTTTAATTTCTATAAAGTGAATAATACAGTTTCAGGAGCATGTTGCTATTTCTCATTCTTTCTTCCCCCCCTGCACATGTTCCACACTCATCCTTCCCCTTTTTCATTCCTTGTTCTTTTTTTAAATTTCTACAGTGATATTTTGATTTCTTTTTGCAATCACAGTCTTAAAACTCCAGTGGGTAAAGACTTCAAGAAATAACAAGTGGGAAAAAAAAGACTTGCTATTCCCCAAAGCCTGTAAACAGTAATCAAATCTCAAGATGCCATTCATTTATATATATTCATTTTTTGTACTCTGTATTAGTTATTGCACACCAGGGAAAACATACTTGTACTTTGGAGAATGGCTTATTTCACTAAAAATATTGATTTCTAGTTGTATTCAACTTGTTGTAAAACACATGCTTTCAATCTTTTTATGGCTGAGTAGTGTTCCATTTGTGTGCAGCTTTGTGCAGTCAAAGACCAGCAACATCCCACTGGAGATTCTAGGTCTTCTCATTTTCTGAACCTTTGCTCTCCATAATATGTGCAACATGAACTCCAATGTACTTGTTTTCTGTTTTCAAAATTTAGCATCACTCCTGTAATCACTCAAAGTGTCAGGGGGGTCTTTAAATCAGTCTCTCAGCCCTCACAGAAACCAGACATTAGAACTATGGTTCAGTCTCTTGTTTCCATTACAATGAGGAGCCATTTTATAGGAAGTAGTCTTACAGCAGATTCAGATTATGTTGTCCAGAGTGAAGGGCACAAAGAGGGAATATAAAATGTTGTGAATTGCATATGTTGTTGTTAAGTCAGTAGCTCTTAAAAAGAAGAAAGTCTTCTCACTTCTTGGCCACTTTTTTACTGATGCCATTTGCTTGAATATTCTTAAATATTTTTAATGCTTACAATTGAGGCTGCATGCAGAATAAAAAAGGAACAGATACATTAATACTTTAATTCCTGGAGTTGGCGTGAACAAATATATACTGCCATAATTATAATCAGTTTTCCAACATTTGTGCTAGAGGATTGTGTCATTCCTGAGTTGTAGTGAAGAAAAAAAATCAGATCATATATTTGATGTGGTTTTCAATACAGTTTCTTCAAAATGCTCCCTTTCAAATGAGCACCAGATTGCTAATAAGTCAAAGGAATTTGTATAGTTCATTCCTCTTATTCTAACTCAGTTTTTCCATTCTTACTACTCAAGCTAACCCTTCTTTATAGGATTTCTCTGGAGAACCATGGACATAGGCCCACTAATAAGAGATAAATATTGTATTTTTGCCTAAGTCAATAAGATAAAGCGTTTTGATTTGGTTTTATTTACAACTTGTGGAGAATCATAATGGTAAAATGTTCATCACTCATTGTTCAATGGGACATATCCAAGTAATAGCACCATCAATATGTTCACCCTTATGCATTGAGTGAGCCTGTCTCCAGTTTAGTAACAGGAGGAAGTAAACACATCAGTGGTTTTTTTTTTTTTTGTTAAATTTATTCATTTTATTGCAAAGTCAGATATACAGAGAGGAGGAGAGACAGAGAGGAAGATCTTCCGTCCGATGATTCACTTCCCAAGTGAGCCGCAACGGCCGGTGCGCGCCAATCTGAAGCCGGGAACCTGGAACCTCTTCCGGGTCTCCCACGCGGGTGCAGTGTCCCAAAGCATTGGGCCGTCCTCAACTGCTTTCCCAGGTCACAAGCAGGGAGCTGGATGGGAAGTGGAGCTGCTGGGATTAGAACCAGCGACCATATGGGATCCCGGGGCTTTCAAGGCGAGGACTTTAGCTGCTAGGCCATGCCGCCGGGCCCAAACACATCAGTGTTAAGTGTGGGCACAGTAAAGCCCATCCCCTTCAATTCAAAACTGTAGTTTTCAAAATATTGGCTGTGTGATGTTAGACAAATTATAGGAGTTTTCCATGTCCTATTTAAAATAGGTGATGATAATATTTGCCTAGTATAGTTGTAATATTTGTATTAATGTGTTGAATCTAATTGTAAATATGTGTAGTACATAGTAAATGTTCATTAAGTATTAATCATGATCCTTTTCTTAGTCAATTTTTCTTTATTAGGGAGAGTGGAAAAGAGAGAATGATTCTTCTAATTTGCTAATTTACTTCCTAAATGCCTGCGATGGCTGGGACTCTACTAGACAAAAACCAGTGGCCCAGAGCTCTGTCTGGGTCTCCCAAAAGTGTTTAAGGGGCCCAAGTGCTTGGGCATCACTTGTTCCCTCTGAGTGTACACTGTAACAGTAAGCTGAATTGATTGTAGAGTAGCCAGAACTTGAATGAAGCAATTAACTGTGGCATTACAATACCACTTCAATAATGACCTTTTTCAAAGAAAGATATTTTAAGCATTAATTTCTATGATGGCTAGTGAACCAGCATATTTGTGTGTGATGGTCTCTTCTATTGTTGGGTTAATGTGAGCAAACAGCATGATTTCTACCTCCAACCTTATTACCAATTGATATTGAAAGCAAGGTTTCTGTCATGGAATTAAAATACAGACACATGAACATTTGTTTGACTTAATATAGATAGCATACATTTCTCTTTCGTATTTGTTTTGCTTCCTTATTGAGATAGAAAGGTGTACTGGTATTTGCTTTACTAGCTGCTGTTTTGATTAAGGTCTTAATTGTTGTTTTATTTTAAAGACAGAGTAGCAGATTTGGGTGGGAGAGTGAGAGAGCAAGAGAGTGAGAACGAATTGGGAATCGAAGTGATACTCCAGTATGGATTGTCAACAGCTGGTGAACTTGGTACACCACAACACTGGCCTCTAGATATGTCTGTGAGCTTGCAGCTTGAGTAAACATTTGCTTCATTGATAAAATGCTGTGAAACTGATACTTCACCACTGCACCCATTGGCATGATTTCTGATTCCTATTCTTTTTCATCTCTTTTTCCTAGGAAAGATTTTCCTAACTATCAAATCTAAACTAACCCATTTGCATAATGCTTCATGGCATCATTTTATTTCTTTGTATTTTTACCAAAGCATATAATTATCACATTTATTTATTGCCATTTTAATGTCTATCTCTCAGTATGATGCCTCATCCATTGAAGCTGTTATGCAAGTATAGTATGGTAGCATGTGACATAGGTCTAAGGGTAGTGAGAAAGTGAGGTTTCACTTTATATTTTCAGGGGCATATCACAGACTATCATACTGTGCTCTTTATGTGTAGGGGTAACCACTGGGTAGGCAAAGTATCAGAAAGAAGTGTCAGAGTATAGAAGATAGAAGAGGTCATTTTGGTTTGCTTTTCACCTTTCCTGCTTTAAGTTCTGTATGATTCAAATACTGGAGTGGGACTATCCTGGTTGAATTTGTAATTCTTTAGAGATATTTCTAGTATAAAGGCTATCACATATCATTTCTATAATAAGGAAATTAATCAGTTTCTTGTAGTTTCAAAGATAGGGTACGTATGACTCTGAAAACAAAAACTGACAATTTAAAGGAACATGTGTTTGGTGTAGATTCACAAAAGTGGGTATAACATAAATTAAATTTGTTTGTCCTGAAACTGAGTTTGATGACTTCATGAATTCAACATGCTCTTCCATTTTCTCATACTCCATACAGATTTTTTTAAAGATAGCAAATAGAATATCTTCCATTTGTTTTTCAAATTTATGGCTTGAATCATGACATTTAAAATCAAAATAACCTTAAACAGGTACTTATTGCTTTCACTTGGGGAAATTGTGATGGTCACTTAAGTCAGTTACTCAGTGTCCATAGGCACACTAAAGCAAATTCCAGCCTTCCAACCCTACTGCCAACTATCTGCATATATGTAGAAGCTAAATGATGCTGTTTGATTAATCTTGTATGGCCTTGCTATTATTCCTACTGCTTTCCAGCCCCAGCTATATGTGAGTATTCAGATGGCTCAGTCTATTCCCCGAGGAGTTCAGTGAGAAAGGAAAGCTCTTCTTTCTGCGTGAGTTTTCAGCAATCATAAGTTAGAAGAGATCCAATTTGCTGCAGGTTATATAATAATTTTCTTCACCCTCCCTGTATAAAATATTGCTCTAGTTCTGTATTTTTAGAGATTTATTTATTTGGAAGATCAACAGAGACCGAGAAATAAAAAGTGATCTTCCATTATCTAGTTCATAAAACAAATGGTAGCAGTTGTCAGGATTGGGCCCGTTTACATGCTAGAAGCAGGAACTCAATGCAGAATGTCTTCTGTGAGTGACAGGGGCCCAAGGTTTAAGTCATCTTGTGTTGCTTTTCCAGGTGCTTGAGCCTGAAGGAGTGTGGAATGCAGAGCTTCCAGGACTCAAAACTGGCACTCTGAAATGTGATGCTGATTTAGAAAGCAGAGGCTTCATTTCTGTCACAGCACCTACAAACCAATTAGCTCTTGGTTAAGCTGCTCCTCTAGCGCTCCAAGTAATCTGGTACACGTACTGTTGATGGTAAGTGAGAAATTCTGGTTATTACTTTATTATAGACATCATAAAAGTGAGAATATTGGTTAAAATGTTTGTTTTCCCTAAGACTGCTGTTCTCAGTTTGATACAGAATGAGTTGCTGAGAAATCAGTTTCATGGTTTTTTCCAACTATGTTAATTTGGATTATCCTATTATCTAGATAATTACTTCTGCATGCAAAACCTCATCATGTTGCCCTGTGTCAGGTTTTAGAAAGAAATGGGAAAGGCCAACAATTGGTTGGTAGCAGATATTCCATTAATCTAAATGGATTGTGATGCATAAGCCAATGGAGTAGATAAAGTCTGTGAGTTATACATATTGATTTATTTGAGCCAGGAGTTGAGGAAGAGAAAAAAAAAAAACCTAGAGAATAAAAATACTAAGAGAAGAAAAGGAGGAAATTTGGAATAAAACTTTTAAAAATTCATACTTAATGATTAAGAAGATGATGTTTTTGGGGGAATACAAAGGACCTAGATCCAAAATGGTCAAACAATTTTGAAAGCAGGACAGATTTGGAAGACTTCTAATTCACAATTTCAAGATTTACTGTAAACCTACAGAAATGAAAACAGTGCAGAGTTTGGCCTAAGGATACTTAGATTGATGGAAGAGGCATAGCTAGAAAATGAACTGGCATCCATATGGGATCCTGGTACAGGCCGGTTTTTCTAATTTCTTTTGTGGCCAGCTAGAGGCTAATTCATCAGACTGAGCTTAGATCAAATGAATCTTCTAAGAGTATCCTTCTCATATTCTTGTTAATGTTAATGGAAAACTGCACAGGTGGTCTTATCAGGTCATAGTTGGTAGTCTCTAAGCCATGGAGGGCTAATGTTCAGACTTGTACATTGAAAATAATATTTTTGATGATCAAGGTTTATAAAATAACTCTCCTGAAATGCTCAAGTAATTCTTAAACAACAGTTTTTTAAGATATATTTTATGTATAACAAATTATGTTCTTTAAAATCATAATTTAAGTGGACATTTAGTATATCCATAAGGTTATTTTCCACTGTCATTGCCATCTAAAATCAGAATAATTTCTTCACCATGAAAAATCAGTAAGTAGTAGTAGTAGCTACTCACTTACCGGTCCTCTCTCCAAGCCCCTGCAATAACTCTTTTACTTTATTTGTCAATGGATATATCTGTTTTGAATACTTATTAGATAAAGAATGATACCCCATGAGGACTTTTGCATTTGTCTTTTTGCCAATAACATGATGTTTTCAACATTTAGACATAGTGTAACATAAAAATATTTAATTCCTCTTTGGTAATTTCTGTTTGAATAGCATTCTGTTATATAAATATATGCCATTTTGTTTATACTTTCTTCAGTTTTTGGACATTTGGATGGTTTCCTTTTTTCCACAACTATGAGTAATGTTGCTATGAATATCTGTGCATGGATTTTTTTTGCAAATGCATATTTTTGAGTATTTTGATTTTAAAGTGGATATGTTGGGTAATTGGATAACTCTGTGTTTAACTTGCTGAAGAATTCCAAACTTTTTAAAGTGTCCACAACATTTTATATTCCAACCAACTACATATGAGGGTTTCAAAAATAGTCTTTTAATGTCGTCATTGATTGATTGCAATCCTGGTGATTGTAAAATGGTAGCTTGTGTTTTGACTTGTATTTTTGCAAAGATGATTGCTGAGCATCTTCTCGTATGCTTATTGACTACTTCTACAGTTCTTTGAAGAAGTATTTAAATGTGATGGGCATGATCTTTATTGTGGTAAAATACATACATTGGGCCTGGCACTTTAGCCTAGTGGTTAAAGTCCTTGCCTTGAACACGCCAGGATCCCATATAGGTACCAGTTCTAATCCCAGTGGACCTACTTCCCATCCAGCTCCCTGCTTGTGGCCTGGGAAAGCAGTAGAGGATGGCCCAAAGCCTTGGGATCCTGCACCCATGTGGGAGACTTGGAGGAAGTTCCTGGCTTGGGGCTTCAGATTGGCTCAACTCCAGCTGTTGTGGCCACTTGGGAAGTGAATCAATGGAAGATCTACTCTGTCTCTCCTCTTCTCTGTCTATCTGACTTTCCAATAAAAATAAAATAAATCTTAAAAAATACATGCATTATATATTTACCATTCTAGTAAAGTAAACCATAAGTTCAGTGGCATTTACACACTTATGAAGTTGTATGGCAATCATCACTACTTGCAGAATGCTTTCATCATCCTAAAGGGAAACCTTGTATCCATTAAGAATTCAACTCCACCCACCCAACATTAAACTTATTGCCACATTCCCTGGAAACTACTAACCTACCGTCCTGTCTCTTCAAATTATTTTCTATTCTGGACATTTCATATAAAAGAAAATCCAATAATACATGAATTTTTAAATGTCTAATTTCTTTCACTTAGTATGTTTCAAAAGCTTATTCCTTACATAGCCTGAACCAGTTTTTCATTTCGTTTCGTATCTGTATGGAAATGTGATACGGCCATTGTGTGGGCTATATCTTATTTTGCTTCTCAGTTGATAAATATTTGGCTTGGTTTTGCTTTTTGTCTATGGTTAAGTAGTGATGCAATGAACACTTGCATGAACATTTTTGAAATCCATTTGAAAATCCATTCCTTTGTTTATTTGCAAGTAAGAAGAATTGATATCTTATATAATAATTCTGTGTTGGACTCCTTTAGGAAGCACCAAACTAATTTCAGCAGTGGCTGCACCATTTTGCATTCCTGCCAGCAGTGCAATAAAGGTACCAATTTTTACGTATTTTTTCAACACTTGCTGTTTTCTGTTTGCTTGCATTTTAAATTATTGTTTTGGTAGTGATCATGTATTGGTGTCTTGCAGTATTTCTATTCCTATGTAATGATATATAATGTCTGATTATATTGAATATCTTTTTCATGTTCTTGTTTTTTCCTTTTTGGAATATTGTCTATTCTAGTCCTTTTCCCACTTTCTTAATTGGTTTGGCATTATAGTAATTTGGAATTAGCAATATGAGCTTTCAAAGTTGTTGATCTTTTCAAGATAGTTTTGACTGTTCAGATAGTTATGAGAAACAGTATGAATTTTAGGATTAGCTTTTATAGTTCTGGAAAGAACTATAAGAACTAAGAGTTGATAAGTATTACATTAGATGTATAGGTATTTTGTAAATTATTCCTTGTTAAACAATAGTAATTCTTCCAATCCATGAAAATGTCATGTCATTTCATTTACTTTGAACTTCAGTTTTTGGTTAAATTTATTCCTAAGTATTTTGTCTTTTTTGATTTTCCTATAAAAATGTTTTCTAAATTCCCTTTGTGAATCGTGCATTTTTGGTATAAGAAAATGTATTATATGCAGATCTTAATTGAACAGTTTGCTAACTTTGTTTATAGAATAAATTAGGTCTCTACCTCGGTATAGTACAGCATTATTAACAATACTGCATATTTATATGGCAGATCTCTGGATTTTATTCATCTATTATAATGAAAACCATGTTGGCTAAGAAAACTCCTTATTTCCCTTACCTGCATGTCCTGATATCCACAACTTCAGTGGTGGCATCTGGGTCTATTGTTAAACCTCATAGAAAATTAGAACGTTTATTACTTCACTTAATAATCAAATAAGCAAAATGTCCTTCAAGATCATACATGTCAGTGTTTGTGTGTATGTACTTGTGTGTTTATGGACAATTCAAGTCATTTCCATATATTTGGTGAACAATGATGTAGTTATCTCAGCATGGAATGAATCTGAGATCCTTATTTTATTCTAAATTAAAGTTTTGGGATGGATTCTTAAGGAGAATATGAGTGAAAAAATCCATACATATCAGTGGTCTTCAAAAATCCACAGAAAATATTTTTTTTTCTGAGAAAACTATGCATGGATTTTGATTTTTTTCATTAGTGAATATGTTTTTAATTCCATTTTCATTAGATGTTTATATTCTCATGTGTGTTTATGTGTGATATTATCTGAAAGTAGAGGTTATGACTCTATTCTTCCCCTTTTTGGTGATTTTGCTTGCATGATAGCTGTCACTAGAGTTTTCAGTGCCAGGATGAATGGAAGTTGTTTTAAACAGGCATTCTTTTCTTGTTACTGATAAAATGAAAATTTTGATTAGCCTTTCAGCATTGAGTAATTATCTTAGGAGGGAGTCTCACTTAAATTATTCTTATCCTGCTGAGGATACTCTTTTGTGTTACTAGTCTTTGGAGAGTTTTAAGATGCAAAGGTATCACATCGTGTTAAATGCTTTTGTCTGTGAAAGCTGCTTTACAAGTCAATCTATCCAGAGATTCTGGGTAAGCTTTATGGACTGGTGTATGTGTAGAGTCATGCTAAATTCCTCTAGTTGATTTTCCTGATACCAAAGGCAGCAGGTGGATTGTATGTCAGCTAGGTTCATGTGATTAGATTAGCAGATTTAATTCATTGGAGAGAAACTATTGATTGCATCCATGAGGATGGGATCGTGTCTGAGTCCACAAGATCAGGGCTGGAACTTTATCCTTTGGGGCTGTCCTAAAGCCAGAAATCTGGTACTGGTATGGGTATTGAACCTGATGCCATAGGATAGGGTACTGAGATGTATTTAGCATTTGGGTGAACTGACAGAGGCCTGGAGCTAGAGACCACATGGACTGGTCTATGCTAGGGAAAAACAAGAGCATGACACCATGAGTGCAACCCAGGCTCTGGATCTTCAGTGACTGGCTTCTACTGGGAATTATTGGTGTGAGATTGGACCCTGGGTCAACCAAAACAGACCTGGACTCTGGGTCCACTAGAACCTAGAGCCACAGAGTCTTGCTGGGATAAAAGGATGCCTTGCTATGCAACATATATGCATAAGACATAGGTCTGTAGCAGCCGACATGAATATGTAATCACAAGTGACAACATGATATATGTAGCTACAGGACCAGAACTGGAGCCTGAGGCCATGAAGACTGAATGGAATGTGAGACCATAGTGACCATCCTGATACGGGGCAGACCTGGAGATTTTCTTCTTGTTCTAGCCTGGTGCCTGGGGTTGAGCATGCTGATTTCATAGTGGGGCATTTCTGAAGTCTGGGGCTGTATTGGCTGACATGGCAATGGAATATCCTGGAACCTGAGTGAGTGTTAGACCCTGGAACCGTTAAAGCTGTGAGACATTGTTTGGCTAGTTCTGAGAAAGACACATTCGCCTAGAATAGGCTTGGTTATGATTTCTGGAGTGGAGTCGTACGCTCCCTTCTCTCTACTTCTGCTACATAGAGGATAATTCTGTCTACACTCCCATGCCTGGTAAAATGATTCTTCCCAGCTTCTTTAGTGTATCTTTTCTTATTTCTATGCCACACTTTGGTGCTAAATACAAACTGGTTCATTTACAACCTTTGAAAGTATTTTTTGCAAGTTGATAGTTCAAATTACTGACATTTCTGTGAGAGGATGAGAGTACGATTCTGCCATCTTAATGATGTCTGGCTTAAACAGGCTTTTGTGGTTACCTGTATTACTAGTTTTACCATTCTTCTTTATTTCTGCATAGAATTTCGGTTTACACTCTCAGGTCTTTTATTTGAACCAGATGGATCACCTCTAGCACAGTTTGGTAGGGCAGAGATAATAGCAACAATCACTTCCAGCTTTCATCTGTAAATTTATTAGTTTATTTTTGAGAAAACTCTTCAAGATACAGAATTTTTCAGTTGTTGATTCATATTTTCTTTCAGCACTGTGAATGCCATCCTAGTGACTTCTGTCCCCCATTGTTTCCTAGAAGAAACTGGCTATTAATCTCATTGAGGATTCCTTGAATGTGACTAGTCCAGTCTCTTTTTGTTTTCAAAATCTTTTCTTTGTCATTAGAAATTTTAATTACTATGTTTCTTTATGTTGATCTCTTCAAATTTATTCTGGTTGGAGTTGGTTCAGTTTATTGGATGTGGATATCTAGGTTTCCCATGACATTTGCATAGTTCTAAATATCATCTCATCTCTTCAAATTTTGCTTCTGGCATCTTTTCTCTCTCTTTTATTTCTGGTCTTCCATTATGGCTATGTTTGTATGCTTGGTTGTGTCTTACCAACTATGTTCATTTTTCTTCATTTTTTTTTTCTTTCTGCTTCACAGAAGGATAGTTTCTTTTGAACTAACTTCAAGGTTTTTCTCTTATGTCTATTAAACTATGCTGTTGAACACCTCTAGTCATTTTTAAAATTTATTTCATATGTTCAGTACATTTGCCTCTAGAATATGACTCATAGTATTTCTGTATCTTTATTGATATTCTCTATTTGTTGAACCACTATGCACCTGATTTTCCTTAGATTTTTACCCATTGTTTCCTTTATTTGTTGAGCAAATATGACTATAGATTTGTAATCTTTTTTTTTATTAATTACATTGCATTATGTGACACAGTTTTATAGGCACTGGGATTCCCCCACCATTCCCTGATTTGTAATCTTTAACAAGAAATCACAGTGCTTACTTCTTCAGAGCCAATTTTTATAATTTCCTTTTTTTTCTTGTGAATTAGTCTTGTTTTCTTACTTTTTCATGACTCATGATTCTTTTGTGTTGTAGTTGAACATTGTGGATGTTAAAAAAAAAAAATCGTGCTATTTCCTGTGAAGCTTAATTCTCTGTGTTAACTTGATTGAGCCATCAAGTCCCAAGATATTTTATCAGACCTTATCCTGGTTATTACTTGAAGGGTTTTCTGGAATGAAACTCAACATCTGAATTTGTAGACTGAGCAAGGCAAGTCGCTCTTCATAATGTTAGTGGGCCTCATTCAACTGGTAGAACACCTAAGTTAGAGAATTTTCCCTGCACGACAGCCTTTGAGTTGGGATGTGTGTCCCTATGTACAGAATGAAACTGAAAACTTCTGTTTAATCTTGAGACTACAGGCTGTTAGACTGAAAGTGTGCCATTAACTCTTTGCATTCTCAGGCCTTTAGATTCAGACCAGAACAATACTCTCAACACTCCTGGTTCTTTTGTTTGCTGGCTCAACCTGAATAGCTTGAGACTTTCCATCCTCCATAGCTATGTGACACAGGTCTTCATAATAAATAGATGAATGAATGTGCAAACACACATATGCACACATATCTTTTTGAGCCTGGTACTCTGGTAAAAAATAAATAATACAGACTTTGGTGCCAGGAACAGTTCAGAAGGGAAATAATTTTAAGAATCAACTATCTGATAGGGGGAACCAGGAGCGATCCTGACAACCTCTTAATAGGAGGTCATATGCACAGAGCAGGGGGGGACCCCAGGGTGGAGCAGGCGCACAGGAGGAGGCTTGTATCCCAATCCTGAAGACTGAGATCCTCACCAAGGACTATCAGTATGGGCACCAAGGACTACACTCCAACAGACAAGGAGAACACGGGGAATTGGAGTGCCTTCAGAGGCCGAGAAATCCGAGGTCACCCAGCCCTGTTTGGATCCACCACATGGGATGGAAGAGGCCCAAATCCTTCCTCGCAGGAACCAAGGTCATCGGAACAACAGCCAGGAACCCTGAGGGATGTGCAGAAAGAGAAGAACAGAAAACTTCCTTCGGGTCTAGGGAGAGGAGCTACTTCTGGTCCTTACTTAGTTCCAACTTTGGATCCCCATCCTTGCTTGCAATGACCATCAGGATTGCCCCGGAGCACCACCCCCCCCCCCAAAAATAGAATAGAATAGATAGAGAAATACAAGGAAAGCTTAGAACCAAACAGTAAACAATCAGCGTGGATCCACATATATCTCACTAGGTAGGACACAAAGATTAGTTACCCCTCACTAGGGGATGGAAGATTTCTCTGTACACCCCTACTAAAACTATTCTGCACCTCAACTGTTGACAAAGACCTTGTTAGATTTATAAGCCAGTTTAGATTATCCTAAAATCTACCAAGTGCAGCAAAATTATGCGTCAACACAATAAACTGCTAAATACTAAAATGAAAACAGACATGAGACAGCTGAATAGTACTCTATAGCCATTTTAAGATGTATAGCAGCCAGTTCTGTGTACAAATAAAAACTGAAGGGTCAATGAAGTAATCACAGGATGTGGTTAAGAACTTGCACTGTTATAACATATTGATTACTCAATACCATGACAATCAATTCCATAATGTTGTAAATTGTTGTTGATGTTGTGCTGGGGCTTCTAATTGATCGGGATGATATTCTGCCAGCTCTACCTTCAGCCCAGAGATGGTCTCCCCAAGAAACTGTTGAACTTATCTGGACAATAAGATGCTGGACTCTATGCTTGGTATATGTTTGCAATGAAAGAATCTAGGCTTAATTTGAACTGTAATACTGCAACAAGATGGAGGAATCCACCATGCAGGGAGGGCACGGGGGGAGGGGATGGGGGAATCCCAGAGCCTATGAAACTGTGTCACATAATGCAACGTAATAAAAAAAAAAAAAAGAAAAGAAAAAGAAAAAAAAAAAAAGAATCAGCTATCTGAATTGTATTTTTTCAGATTTTTGGAATTCTTATTCTGATGTAGATAGTCTTAAAAAGGCTACTGACTGTAGTTTTGAGTGGAAAAGAGAGCACCAACATTACAATCTTTAATCTGGCAATACGGATTTGCAAAGTATTATCATTTTATACTTCCAATTAATCACTTAGAAGAAATGGGTCTAAGTGACTATGGATGTGGTATTTTCAAAAGTTTTAAATAAAATAATAAATACGAATCAGATTTTCTGGTTACTCTTACTATTGATGAACAAAATGAGAGTGAGAAGAATGAGCTCTGTGATTCAAATGCCTATTTCAAAGACGGCTCACAGAAATCATCTGAAAGTTTCTGTATCTACCCTAGAGAAGGCTCATCTATTCTAGCAATGATTTTTTTTTAGATTTATTTATTTATTTTTTACCTGAGAAGAAAATTTTCAGAGGTAATGACAGAGAGAAAGAGAGAGAGAATCTTCCATCTGCTGATTCACTCCATTAGAGGCTGCAACAGCCAGAGCTGAGCTGATCCAAAGCCAGGAGCCAGGAGCTTCTTCCTCAATGACTTTCCTCAAACTGCTTTCCCAGGCTACAAGAAGGGAGCTGGATGGGAAGTGGAGCATCCAGGACACTAACCGGCGCCCATATGGGATCCCAGTGCATGCAAGGTGAGGATTTAGCCATTACGCTATCATGCTGGGTCCCACAGCAATCATTTTTATGAAGAATTTCATCCTGCAATTATCTAAATGCAATGTCACTTGAAACGCCAAAGCTGAAAGATGTTTTACTGTTGAAATGAGGAAAATATGGCTGTGAACTAATGGGATTCAAAAAGCTAGAATGGGAATTTGTAGGATCATGCAGATGAAGCTGTGGACACAGACTATAAATTCATTCTAGACAATGTGTCGGTGGAAGCAACTGCCTCATCTGCTGTGGAAGGGGCCGCACGCCCCTGGTAGAGGTACACTCTGCATCCCTCAGGAAAACAGCCTATTTATCATAAAGGAGAGGCTTAATCTTGAGTTGTCTGGAGAAGCTGTAATAACCTTTGAACAGAGGCCTCACAATGCAGTGGTGTTTTTGTTTGTTTGTTGTCTGAGCTACTCCTAGGATCCCTCTTTCCTCTTAAAGATATAACTACACTCAAGTCTCAGAACTCAATCCTATTGCTGAGGCAAAAAGTGTGACGATGACTAGGTAGATTGGAATCCAAAAGAATTGTTTGAATTCTTTTGAATTTATACCTGAAGAAATCCTACAATAGTATGACAGTGGGAATTAAGGTTATGGGATAATGATAAAAGAAAATGAAATGTGTTCTGTTTGAAATTATTAATATCACATCACTAAGCAGAGATTCTACATTTAATCTGTAACTTGGGAACTTACAAATGACTAATAATAGGTTGGCTGGAATGGGACATGTACAAAATAAGTCTTATGGTGAGAGTTGGAAATGTTGGATGGACCTGCCTTAACATAGTAGACTCATTGCTGTGGGCAAATCTGAATGTTAGAGTACATTTATGATTTAAGAATTCCAAACTCTGAATGCTGGGAGCATCCAGAAAGTACACTTTATACCAGAACCATGAGAAATAAATGTGTGAGAAGAGCTCTGACATCCTTGAAATCTCTGCTCATTCTTCTGCGTAGAACAGCACTTATAGTGTGTAATAGTGCATTCTCTTGCTAAAATAAAATATTAAAAGATGAGTAACACACAAATAAGAGGGTTACTTAGTGCACAGTTTTGGAGGTTTACTAGCAGGATTTTGGAATAAGCTCAGTTCTGGTGAGGTGTTTATGATGCCTGACATCAAAATGAGTGGGAAACGTGCAGGAGAGAGCAATCACATGAAAAGACAGGAAGCCAGAGAACCAGGAGGGTTTGTGTTTCCTATTTATAATGAATCACTTTCACAAGAACTTTCTTCACATGGTGAACATTAACTCATCCCAAAGGCAGTGCTTCTAGTGACATAATTACTTTACCCTAAGCCACACTTCTTGAAGTTTCTATGACTTCCCACGGCTGTCATACTGAAGACTACACTTCCAACACATAAATATAAAGAGGACTAGCATAAGGAGATCATAACACAGAGGAAATTGTGGGCAGTAAAATTTGGAAACTTAAATACTGTCAGCGTTTCAATATCTCAGTATCAGGGGCCAAGTGGCCCCTCAAATTTGTTGGTAAACATGTGCTTTGGAGTATGATACTAGCTGAATGTTTCCTTTATCAGCGTCAATAAGTTCCCTTCTATTTTTAGTTTCTTATTTTTGTTATAAAATTATGTTTTTATCAAATTTATTTTTTATTTATAGTAGTAGTATGCTTTATCAAGTTAATCAGTTTTTTGGCATATGCACATTAGGGTTCTTTTTTTTGTTTCTTTAAAACAAGTGTGAGTGTATATATGCAAAATACTGAGCTCAAGAAAAAAGTGTTCAAGTTGCTATGGTCTACTTAGATCTAATGAAGGAGAATTAATTTTATTAGAGATACATTCTTGTTCTTTCTTGCTATATATATTTTATCTAGTAACGTTTAAAGTAAGATGTTTGAATAATATAACTTAATTTCATCTTAATAGTATTTGCCAGCTGAAACGAATAATTTGAGAGTCTAGATCCTTTTCTGTGGGGCTCACGGGCAAAGGGGTCACTAAGTCAACAAGATGGCGACTAACAGTCAAGGTCACTGGGTCATGCGTGAGCAAGATGGCGGCCAAGGACAGAGCCCTGGGCGTGAACCAGGGCTGGGGTCAAGTTGTTTCAAAGAAAGTCTGATTGGCCAGGGCCATTTCACTCACCTTCCCCTGGCCTATGGGAGATAGCTTTCGCAGTCATGCTCCTAGTAATTGGCTCCTAGTTTCTCCCGTCCTGGAATTCCTGAAATCCCTGGCCCAAGACCATCCATTACCTTATATAAGAATCTGTACTTCTCAAATAAACTGGAACTGCTGGACAGAACCCCTGTCTGTCTGTCTCTCGAGGGCCGGGAGGCAGGATGGTGGGCAGCAGGCTCACCCCCTCCGGCAACGGCGTACTAGAGGAATCTGTGGGGGAGACCCTGCACTTTTCCGAAGTAATGACTCTGCGGTGTCTACACTGGCTCCAGGGAAGCTATATATGAAATTACTTCTTTTTGACAACTTTGTTATTAATGCAATAATGCCAGTTCTTGACCTTATAAATGTTGTCCCTGAATATTTACACTTTTATACAACTGGTTGTAAGCACTGTTGACATTATTTGGATGCTGTTTAGGTATCTAATTTGGTTTTAAAAAAAAGGTTTTAAATCTTTGACATGTATCTGAATATGAGTGACCGGTACATTTCATTGAATTGTGACCAAGATGTTAAATATGATGTTGTACAGAAAAAGGGGTACATAACTTATTTTGAAAGACTCTTTAACAGTGATAAAACGCAAATGGCAAGCTCTTGATACATCTGCAAATATTTATATGTGAGTAGAATCAATACTTTCACTGGTAAATGAATTCGTTCAGTTGTTCAGAGGTATTCAATTCGAAAAGCCCATTGCAATTCACTGCTACTTCAAATTAGATGGCCTGCAACAAGGTTACAGATGAGATTACTACATTGTTAGTAAAGTTTTTCTTTAATTTTTTTTAGGTCACAATGTTTTTTATGCCCTATCATTTCAAACTCTGAGAACACAAATGGACTCCCATTTAAGCACTAGACTAGACCAAAATTTGACTTTTTAGGAAAAATTTGGCCATGCCTGAAGGCACCCCTGCAGTTGGTTCTATGTATAGGTAGGCTAGCTGTCTGCCTCAGCAAGAATTAAAGTTAGGTCTCTAAAGTGTCATATAACAACACCAGCTTTATCTTTAGCCTATTGGAAACCTAAAGCACACCAGTTTCACTGTAATCAATACTTTGGGACATTGGAATTCTAGAGAGCATCCTTGAAGTGCCTCTTTTCCAATCCTGCAAGCACAATTGAGACAACTAATCCTTATGGTTCTATCTCTCTACCAAATTAAATGTATAGACTGTATTCCTTGTGTACACAGTGGAAATAGTTTTACTTTAGTTACAAGTCAATGATTTGACCTTGGGTTTTGTTAACATTCTATATAAGAAATAAATGTTCAAAAAACTTTTCTACTTTCTAAAAAGAAATCTTCTGGGAGTTATTACCAAACATGTCAACCTATATAAATAACAGAGGTTAATAAAAGTGACCAAATATTAGTCCCTTGAGAGTAATTATTCCAAAAGCTTTTCAAAAGCATACAGCTCAAGACACACTTAATTTTGGAGGATGAAAATGTAATGGAGGAGATGTGTTGAGAGGGGCAAGGATGACACTCCCCTGGCTGCTATAGATGAAGATGTAAAATTAAGTCTGCCAAACACTGAGAAAATGGAAATAGATATGAAAAAATGTATCGTTATGTTACAGCTTTTTTAACAATTTATTTTTATTAGAAAGGTAGGTTTAGAGTGAAGGAGAGACAGAAAGTTTTCCATTCTATTGGTTCACTCCCCAAATGGCCACAATGACCAGAGCAGAGCTGATCCAAATCTAGTAGCTAGGGCTTGTTTTTGATCTCTCAGGTACAGGGTCCCAAGGCTTTGGGCTGTTCTCGACTGCTTTCCCAGGCCACAAGCAGGGAGCTGGATGGGAAGTGGAGTAGCCAGGACACAAACCTGCTTCCAAATGGAATCGCAGCAGTTGCAAGGCAAGGATTTTAGCCACTGAGCCGTTTCTCTTGACCCAGTAGTTTTGTTTCTTTATGTACCGGAGAGTTGTGTTTGTCCTGAGGCAAGTTTGTAGGTATAATTCATGCTCCTTCAGTGAGTTTTCTAGAGGCAGGTGTAGGAGTAAAGGTCCAATAATATTTTAAAATTCTAGTATATGTATCTACTGCTTTTGCCTTTATGGATGATACCCCATCATTTGCCAAGTGCACCATATTCTTAGCACTGTGTACCCTGCCTAATTGTCTTCATCAAAATAAACTATTGAAACCATGGTTTAAAATGGCCAATGATTGCATTTATTAAATATCTGCAAACATTCAAGAATTTTTAATGTACATCTATGTTTGTGTGAAGTTATAGCTTGTTCTGACTAGAGCTTAATTCTAAATTGAAAATTAGTTTTTGATACATAGCTGGTTTTGTCTTTCTAAATTTACTTTACATTCTACTAAGGTATATTCAAATATTTCCCCCTGAAACATTTGGGTTAATCAAGATTTTAGAATTTTCATGCATATCCTTCATAAAATTCAGGTAGTTTTCTTAAGTTTATATATGGAAAGCTTTACTTTTTAATATTGATTCATTGTTTAAATAGATGCAGGCAAAGCATTTAGTATATTTTGATGATTATATGATTTTGTGCATTATAATAATGAATTACATGAATTTATTTCGCAAATTTTCATTAATTTTGCTTGAGAGAGAGAGAGAGAGAGAGAGAGAGAGAGAGAGAGAGAGAGAGAATATGTTCTATCCACTGGGTTCATCTCCATATGACCCCAATCGACAGAACTCAGAACTAGGGTGGTCTGAAGCTGGGAGCTAGGAGCTTCTGCTGGATCTCCTACATGGGTGCGGGGCCCAAGGACTTGGGCTCTTTTTCACTGCTCTCTCAAGTACCTTAGCAGGGAATTGAATCGAATGAAGAGCATTCAGTATTCAAACTGGCATTCATATGGGATGGCAGCACCACAGGCCAAGGCTTGACCTAGTATACCAGGGTACTGACTGTAGGACTATTATTTCTGAAACATCATAAGGCAAAATTATTTCCTACAATTTTAAGTGATTTTAATAGAGCAAAATACTGTGCATTTAAATTGGTATTATTTATATCCTTGAGGCTAGATCTTTATCTTCTAGTACTACATGGTGAATGGACACAAACTAGCATTCTTAAGAAATCAGATATTCTCAGAGTATTCTTTATCACTTCCCAAATTGTTGCCTTGAACATTATTTCTTACTTGAATGAATTATTAATATTTTAAATGTTTTTTTATTGGAAAGACACCTATACAGAGAGGAGAGACAGAAAGATCTTCTGTCCCTAAGTGGCTGCAATAGCCAGAGCTGAGTCGATCTGATGCCAGGAGCCAGGAGCTTTTTCTGGGTCTCCCACACGGGTGTAGGGTCTCAAGGCATTGGGCCATCCTCTTCTGTTTTCCCAGGGGATAAGCAGGGAACTGCATGGGAAGTGGAGCATTTGGGACAAGAACCGTCATCTGTATGGGATCCTGGCACATGCAAGGAGAGGATTTAGCCACTAGGCTGTTGCACAAGTCCCAGTTGTTACTATTTTAAGTAACTTGTGGGTTTTTTTTTTAAACATAATGTCATAAGATGGTGAATTAATTGAATTGTTATTCTGCATACATCACACACACACAGAGGCATTTATAAGTAGATCTTATAAATATGATTTAACTCTGACTATCCAAGTGTAGGCATTAAAAGTGAGATTTAGAAACCTAGAATCTAGCTACTCCTGGTAGAAAATGTAATCATTCATTTCATGTAGTAGTAGTATTCCTATCAATAGCTTTGTGAGGATGAAGAGCTAGAGACAACAGCATCCTCAAGTTGTCGATACTGTTATTTTTGTTTCCAGTGTGAAACTGATGAGCAAGGCATGTCTCTAGCATTAAGGATCATAACAAACAGTAGCTTCCTAATCCTTTTATTGTTCTTGGAATTATTACCATGTGTATAATCCTTCATTAAATATCTTAACAGAATTCACAGGTGAAACTGACCCTGGGATTATTTTTTTGTGGGAAGTTTTAAAATTATTAGCTCTCTGCAGCCTGGGGATTTCCCCAGGTGCTTGGTCCCAGGTGTGCTGAGGGGTGACGAGGGGAGAGCCCCATATCAGCATGCTAGCCTGGTGAGCTGTTGGCCAAGCTTTGGAAACTTTGAATTGCCCTGTGTCTTGGGTATGTGAAGGCAAACATCCCCAGGCCAACACACATGCCTCAAGCCAGGTTGGGCTGGGGAACCCTTGCATTCTCAGGTATAGGGACTGTGGATTGATTAGGGAAAGGGGCAAGAGGGTGATGGGGTAGGGAGAATTGCGAATGTGTTGCAAGCGAGGAATGACTTCTGAGGGACTCCAAATGACAAGGCCATTGTACATGCATTAAGCAAGGGGAACGAGACTGAGCAGTTCGGAGGGGGAGAGGCCGGAGGACGTTTATGACTCAGACTAATGCACTAACCCAGGCGGGAGACATGAACTGGAGTAATTAGCATGGACTACATCTGATTACAACTCATCTGTGCACCCTAAAGCTAGGACTGATGGCCTGCCTGGCCGGGGCTAGATCACAGTGCCCACCGGTGAATGTCGGGATAGGGGATGGGTCATGTTAGGCTTGGCCAAAATACTAACCAGCATGCAAGAGAACCAGGTCTGGGAGCAGATTCTATGAGGGATATGTGAGCTCACCCCCATGCAACTACAATTTTTCTGGTTAGCTTAAGAGCAGGGGCTGGTTACAGGCTGAGCTAGGCATGACTATGGGACACTCCAACACTCATGGGTGTTGAGGTTGGGTACAGGCGGGGCAGTTCCAGGCTGTACCACAAATAGTTGTATCCTAACAATAGGGTTTGGGGCAGGCCAAGCTGCAACATCCACCAGCTCATACAATGGCTGGAACAGAGGGTGCTGACTATGCCGGGTAAGGGCATGGCATCCACTGGAGCTTGTGGTTTAGGCCTGGGTGTTGGTCAGGCTGGACAAGATAGCTCCACCTGTCTGCAAGAGTGTGAGGTGGTTCTGGAGGGGGATGGTTCAAGCAGGGTTAGGCCAACCTTAGCCCAATGGAATGTGCATGAACTGGGCTGAAGTGTGGCTCATGCCAGACTAGGCTATCATACCTATTTGTTTCCATAAGCCAGAGATGGAAGCAGACTTGGCAGGACTAGGCTGCAGCATCTGCCAGTGAGAGTTGGGACAGGGGGCGGGCCAGGCCAGGCCTGGCTACAGCATAAGATTGCAAAGGCCAAGACAGGGGATGGGATATGCCAAGTTGGGTCAAAGCAACCCCTGGCACATGCAGAAACTGTGAGCTTGGAACAGGCCTGGTTGGGGAGCTAAGGAGTTGCCCTGGCAGGGTTGTGATTCCCACTGGTGAGTGCCAGAGCCAGAATGGGTACTGCAGTCTGATCTGGACATGACTGCAGTGTCCCTTGGCATGGGTATAGACAGGGATTAGACTCTAGCACACATTGGTGCTCATGAGACCAGGGTGGGTATAGGACAGATTTGGTTAGGTCTCTGCCTCACTGAACCACACAAAAGCTGTGTCTGAGCATGGACCAGGTGTGACTGGGCTGTAGCATCCAATTGTAAGATCCTAAATGGTGTGGGTCAGTTGGGCAAGGTCACTGTTCCTGTCAGGACGGAAGGTAGTCTAAGGCAGCCTGGGTCAAGAACCCACCAGTGTATGTGAGATAGATCTGATACTCTACTATGAGGAGACCTGATAGAGGAGCTTGGGGAACTCCTCCATTGGGACACAGTCCCTACAGGTCAGCACAAGAGCCAAGGCTGGGAGCAGCCCAGACCAAACCAAGATACAGGACCTGCCAGGATATATGTGGGTCAGGTCTGGAGGCAGGCCAGGCTGGGCCAGTTCATAACACCCACTGACAGATCTGAGAACCAGGACAGAGTGCAGGACAGGCCAGGTCAGGCAGCAACACCAGTCAGTTCACATAAGGGCCAGCACTAAGGGCTGGCTGTGCTGGGATAGGCTGCAGCACCTACCAGCATTAGCTCAAATTGGGGCCAGGCCTGGCCAGTCCAGGCTACAGCAACTGCTGGCAAATGTGAAGGTGAGGCAAGCCATGTCAGACTCGGCTGCAGCACCCACCAAAACGTGTGGACTTAGGGGAGGTGTGCAAACCCAGTAGGGAGGCTGCAGGGTCTCTCCTGCTGGGCCACTGATCCCACTGGTGAGTGCGAAAATTGGAATTAGGAGCAGACCAGGATGGGTAGCGTTACAATGCCTGTTGGCTTGCATGTGAGCTAGAATGAGGGAGAATCAGGCTAGGCTAACCAGTTGTACACCCTGGTACATGCATAAGCCAGATTTATTGCAGGCTGGTTGGGCTTTGCTGCAGCATAAGCTGGCAATTGCTGGGACTGGGAGCAAATCCTATCAAGCTAGGCTGCAGAACTACATGGAGAGTGCAAGAACTGGGTTTCAGAGTGGCCACAATAGGGAAACTGTAGGTATTTATCTGTCTTATGGGTTGCACTGCCACTTATGAACTGCCACTGATGAACATGAGATCCAGAGCTGGGGATGGTAGGCCTAGCTAGACAGGTGGTGGCACCTGCTAGCATTGAGTATGGGCTGCATAGTGAAGTAGTTGGGTTGAGCTAGGTTTCAATGCCCATTGACATGTATGAGAGCTGAATGGGATATGGGACAGACTGGACCAGCCAGCTGCACATACTTGCAAGCACAGGAACCAGGGCAGGGGACGGGCCTACTGAGGATTAATGGGGGTTGCTCTGATAGAACTGCAGCTTCTGTTGGTGTACATGAGGGCCGAGTGTGTGGCTTGCAGTGTTGGACTGTACTGCAATATCCATTGGTTTATGTAAGGGCTGGAGACAGAGCTGACCCTGGAATTGCAACAATAGTATGTGCATAGGCTGATGCGAGAGACAAACAGAGCTGGACTCCATATAGTAAGCTCACACAGGCATGAAGTCTGGGATCAATTCAGACAAGGTTTATTTGGGGATCCCCTCAACTAAACCGCTAGACTCAGAATCTCAACCATGTGGGGAACTACAGGATCTGTGGTCTGACCTTCAAGTGCATGTGTCAAAGCTGGGGCTCCTCAGTGACTTCGATGGAGCAATGGGCAGCATATCCAGATGCATATGGAGACTGTGACAGTACAATGAAGCCTGCAGAGGATATCTGCTACCAAACCAGAAGGAGGAAGGCAAAATAATTTGGCCACATAGCCCAGTCAAGTATTGGCTGCAAATGTCTGGGTTAATGGAGAATCGCTGTCAGCCAATGGACCTTGGAAGGATTTCCTCATCTTTGGATCAGTGAGATAAACAGCACCTCAGAACTATCGAAATATTGAAGCCACTTGTACAGAATGCTCAGAGCATGCTGTATACCAGGGACCCTTGGGTGATGTTGTTGGGTGGCCATTCCCCATCCCTGGGTATTGAGATAGTTGGGAGGCTAGGTACAGCATCTCTCCTTGTCTCACCTCTTCCACCAGATATAGGGGGAAAAAAAAGGAAAAAAGAAAGAAAATGTGGAAACAATGGTCTCATTCACATTCCCCTATCCCTTGACCCTTCCCACCCTAATCAATTATGTGAACGTCATCAAAAATAAATTTAGAAAAGAAATTTAAAAATAAAATTACTAGCTCTATTTTTTTACAGTTCTCTTTTAATAGACCCATAGCTTTTCAATATATTCTTTAGTTATCTTTGGTAATTTATGTCTTCCTAAAACTTTATTTCATCTGGGCTGTCTTTCATTTCTGGATTTAACACTCTGAATTATTCCTCTAGCTTGTTTTGATGTATCCAGGTAAAAATGAATAAATATTGTTGATCTTTCTTATTTTTGTTTTTGTTTTTGAAGGTTTATTTATTTTACTTGAAAGGAAGAGTCAGATCAAATGAGGGAGGGAGGAAGGGGAGAGGTTGTCTGTTGGTTCACTTCCCAAATGCCTGCAGCAATCGTATCAGAACAATGGCAAATCTAGGAGAAATCCATTCAGGTCTGCTGTGTAGATAGTAGAAACACAACCGCATAACCGTATGAACCATCATCCAGTTGTTCCCAGGTGCCATGCCAGGAAGTGGGGTTTGGCTGCATGGAGTGGACTTCATCCAAGGCTCCAACTTGGAATGTGGGCATCCCAATAGTTCTCTACTTGCTCCTTTCTCTTTTAAATAAAAACTGAATTAAAACAAATAAACAGAAAAGGCTTGATGGAAACTTAGTGTGTTTCTGTATTATTGCTTGCTACTTAAAATTAAGTCCTTCTGCTGATTTACACTGAGTGCTTTTGCTGTATAATGAGGGCTCTGTAGTCTAATGGTTGAGGAATCAGAACACTGTTAACCTTGTATGTATTCTGTTGTTCATCTTGCTTACTTTCAGTGGCAGTTGTCCTTTACCAGATATTTGATCTTTGCCTTGCCTTGTGAATTTGCACCCTATGAAGATGCAGCTTAGTATTTACATAAACATGCAAAGAAGACAACATGCAGATTTTGACAGTGATTTTCCACCCCCCCCCCTTGGGTATACTTTCTCATTCGTATTCTTACACCAAATGTTTAGATATCTTAGCATCTCTGAATTTTTATCTCATTCTCCTCGTCTCAGGAAAGGCTATGCATTTGGACTTTGTTGCAGATTTAGTTAATGGCATTTCACTGATTTGTTTTAAAGGGATTTGCTTTTAGACTACCATAATCTCTGTCTTTGATTCTACCTATCAAGCTTCTGAAGCACAGTGACTTTCTGCCTTATGGTTAAGGTGGCAGAGTTCTCCATCACTGTAGGATTCTCTGACCTAAGTCCTTGTTTCTGACATCCGAAGCTTAGTTTACATCTACCTCCTCTAATACTCCCCTCAACCTTCCATGGGACATTGATTACACTTGATTATGCCTAGTATATCTCAGGAACTTGTATGTGGTTTCACATTTCAGCATTTGATAGGCCCATGATATTCAGTCAGTCATACCCCTGTTCACATTTAAGCTTCTCTTTACTCCCCCATCCTGTCACCACTCTTGCATGCCACTACAGTATACTTAGAGGAAGTTCCATTGGAAAGGGTTAGAATGTAGACGGAGGCTTTCTCTGAGATGGGTTTTGCAAAATTCCCTCTACCAGCCTACATATGGTGATGACAGCTTTCATATCTCTTATGTGTTTATATGTTGGCTTATTCTTTCCCCATTCTGTGCAGGTTACACTCTTGCTTCATTTAGGTAATACAGCAGATATAATGCCTCCTCTCTCCTAAGGATTTGTAGTTTATAGAATTCAGATAATCTGCCTCTATTTGAATCCTTACCTCTTTAATGTATCAAATTATAATTAATGTAGTTCATACAAATCATTCTCATTTTTAGTGTTAAAAATACTCTCCTATGACACAGTAATAATCAAACTTAGAAATATCTCATGTAATATTTTATATTTTGTTTTGTTATTCACCTGTTTTCCCTCCACCTCCCCAAATTCTCATTTAAAGTTTGAATAGAAATGTGCTAATATGCCTTTGTGATTTTGATACAGAGAAAACTTTTATTGTGATATTCTCCACATATTTTTCACCTCCCCTGAGAGTCATCATTTTAGAGAAAGCTCAAAAGATATTTAGCAACTTGTTGAATTAAAAAATACCAAAGTAAAACACTGCAATTCAAATTGGGGTAATAAGCAAGAAAGTTTTGAGTGCCAAGAACAAATACTCAAAGTCTGGTTTTTATCATTGTTTCCCTTTAATTTTCAAGCTGAAAAATGATAATTGCCCAGTCAATTAAAATAATTATGAAAATGCGGATGCACAAAAGGAGAAGCCTTTTAAAAGTGTAATTTAAATGCCAGGGAAACATTCCTGTGGATTGCTGCACCTTATCTGAGCGAAGACTGCTTACCAGGTGCTTTAAAGTGGGCTGGGAATGGAGAGATCACATGTCTTCCAAGTTCTGCCTGGGAACAGTTCCCACTGCAAGCATATTTATCACAGGCAACAGGTGCCACTTTTATTTTTAAAGATTTATTTATTTTTATTGGAAAGGCAGATTTAGAGAGAAGGAGATATAGAAAGAAAGATCTCCATCTGCTGCTTCACACTCCAATTGACTGCTACGGCCAGAGGTGAGCCAGGACCCTGAAGCCAGGAGCTTCTTCCAAGTTCCTCAGGCAGGCACAGGGTCCCAAAGCATTGAGTCATCCTCCACTGCTTTCCCAGGCCATAAGCAAGGAGCTGCATGGGAAGTGAGGAAGCCAGGACGTGAACTTGTGCCCATATGGAATGTTGGTGCTTAGAGGTGGAGGATTAGCCAGTTGAGCCAAAGTGCTGGCCCTGGCAAGTACCACTTTTGCTTATTTATTTATTTTGAGGTCTAGAATTGCTGTGTTTTTATTCATCTGCATTTATAGCAGGCACTTTTTTTAGTCTGTGGATATGCATTTTTGATCATTTTGTTTGAAGATAATTTTCAATTTCCAGAACAAAAATTGGGAGGTAGTAACACAAAGAGTACGAAGAAGACTTCTGTGGGTCTTCAGATTTATCATTTGTGAACACTTCAGTGATAAAGAATGCAATTCAGAATCCACATTAGTTCAGTATCAGTTTATGCTGTATTTTTTTGGAGGATACTCCTTTTTACTGTCTTTAAATGAGTTTCTTACTATTTTAGGATGCTTATTCATTTTGTTAGCTGCAGGGGGCAATCTGAAGGAGACTAGAAAGAATTAGAAAACTGACAGTATCTTTGTGAGGGAAATGACAGTTTCTCTAAGGAATAAAATATTCCTAGGTAAGATAGGCCAACCTTAATTTAGAGAGAATACACCTTAAAATCAATCAAAAAGGAATTAGCTGCAAGAAGCATTGTGGTGTTTGTATGCATAACTAACATTTAAGATTCTCCACATTCTGATAGAATAGTGACAACTGCGATTGGTGTCAGAGATTGATGATACTAATTTCTAAGAAGAGACTATCTTAGAAGTAAATAGATGGTATTTTATCCCAGCTTTCTGAAATTTGTTCTATTAGGAATGACTTATTCTGTTCAGGTATATTTTGTATCAAGTTATTTATTCACACTGTTATAGTTTATCAATTTTTATGTGCCAGTATGTAATTGTTTATATTAGATAGCGTTCTCTTTATTTATCTGATTTGGAGTTTAATTCCCCCTAAATTAACATTGACCTTTGTTACATAGGAATTTTATCTTACTCACAGAAGCTCATTTATCATATCAAATTCCTATCATACAAGATGTGGAATATTTTTGTGCACAATTTCTATTCATCCTTTGTACATTCATAGGTGAAGTTAAATGGATTCGTTTCATAGCATAGAAGATGATGGAGTTTGAAAGGAAAGCATTTGGTGAATTGGGACAGGAGATTTCAATAAAAATGTTACTAGTTGTTACTAGGGTCAGATGCAATCACTCAGTAGCGATGTTTGAATGTGATATGCTGGGAGGCTTATTTCAAACAGAATTAATATGCCATTCTGCTTTCCATTACTTGAACATGATGAATGATAGCAAATAAAGGTCTTTGATTTGAAAAATAGCTTTCAAATTATATTTGTAAAAGTGCATAGAATAAAAACACCAAGTCAGTAACAATACTTATTGAATACTCATTTAGTATATGTTGATTTGTTATTAAGCACAAATATGTGTCTTCTGTGTGCAGCTAATTATACTGTAAGTTACAGAGAACCCTTAGATAGGCACTGAAGAAAATGGAGTGACTGGAAATAAACAGATGACATAGTTCAAGTCCATCAAATGAGTGCAAATGGATATAGCATAGAAAATAGAGATATGTGGGCCCAACACAATAGCCTAGTGGCTGAAGTCCTCGCCTCATATGTGCCAGGATTCTATATGGGCTCTGTTTGCAATCCCAGTAGCCCTGCTTCCCATCCAGCTCCCTGCTTGTGGCTGGGAAAGCAGTTGAGGTCGGTCCAAAGTTTTGGGACCCTGCACCCAAGTGGGAGACCCAGAAAAGGCTCTTGGCTTTGGATTGGCTCAGCTCCAGCTGTGTGGCTACTTGGGGATTGAATCAATGAATGGAAGATCTTCCTCTCAATCTCTCCTCTTCTCTGTATGTATGACTGTCCCCCCCAAAAAAAAATCTTTCAAAAAAGTAAAGATATATACACAAAAATAGTGGGGTCATCTGAGCAGGGTAAGCTTAACCAGGGGAGGTGCCAACTTTATGGGAATACAGTTCAGCCTTGGTAGGTATGTTCCATAAATAGAACTTTTGAAGTTCCACTAGAATTTTTTTTTTCTGTTCAACAAAGCAGTTCAGTTGACCTACCCTGCTTAGAGTTAGAAGTGCCATTTAAGATATATAAATGGTCAGCGTTCTCTTTTAAAAGATTTTCTACATTCTTAGTATTTTGCAGTTTTCCCCCTTATGCTAGGAAGTGGATCACTGAGTAAAAAATAAAGTTGGATTGCTAACGGTTATCTCAAGGGAAGATAGAAGTCTAAAATATAATGCTGTCATTCAACAACTTCTCATTTAAGGACTGGAACAAAGCTGTTGTTCTATCAAATATGTAAATATTGGAAATAACCCTGGAGATAAATGCTCAACAACTCTAACCGTAATTCTTACCTTTCTTGCAGATAAAGGTCATTGAATATTGTAAAATTTTGCCTAATATTTTCATTGTCTCTGGAACAGGAGCCATGAAAACACTGTGTAAAAATATGAAAACAAATCTATAACCATACTGAAATTCTATGATTTGTGATATTGGGAGGAAAAAAATTTCCTTGCAAGTGAGAGACCCTCTAACCAGTTGCATATATGTTTCAAATGTGGATTTACATAGATGCTGTTATTCTATCAATTTTGTTGTGAAATGCATTTGGTTTGGCCCCAATATTATATTTTTAGAGCTGGAAATGGATTGATATCTCTTTGAAACTAAGGAAAACATATGGCAGGAGATAAAATGGATGTGATATTATTTTGGAAGTAAAGAATAACATGTAGCAATTTCAAAAATATCTCTTTATATACAAGTTGGTTCCAAAAGTGACATTTAAAATTAAACTAGTGTCTTAGCCTAATCAGAGGACTTTTCTGTGAAGGCATTTGACTTTGTTTAGTTTGTCTGGGTTAATTCTGAAGGCAGTTTTGAAATTCAAACATGCATGTGCTGTTCAGAAACATATTCATTAATTCAAACTAATATCTTATTTTTAATAGTACAATATAAGTAAGCTAAGTAAATACACAATAAAATGTGTATTTCAGGGTTAAGCAAAAATATATTGATCATATTTTATAATTCTCTGTTATGATTCATATACCACAAGCAATATGTATAGGAATAGTAAACCATTTATTATTATTATTTTTTATTATTATTATTATTTAACTTCATTAATTACATTGTATTATGTGACACAGTTACATAGATACTTGGGTTCTCCCACCCCTCCCCAAACCCTCCCACCATGGTGGATTCCTCCACCTTGTTGCATAACCACAGCTCAAGTTCAGTTGAGATTCCCCCATTGCAAGCATACACCAAACATAGAGTCCAGCATCTTATTGTCCAGTCAAGTTCAACGTCTTCTTAGGTATACCCTCTCTGGTCTGAAGACAGAGCTAGCAGAGTATTATCCCAGTCAATTGAAAGCTCCATCATACCATCAGCAAAAATTTACATCATTATGGAATTAATTGACATAGTAATGAGTAACCAACATGTTGAAAGTAAATGCGAGTTCCCAACCACCTTCTGTGACCACCTCACCTATACTTCAATTTAGTTTATACACAACATATAACATTCAAAACATAACATGTTATACATAACATCATATCATCTTAAATTAAGGCAAACATGTGGTATTTAACCTTTTGGGATTGGCTCATTTCCCTTAGCATTATGGTTTCCAGTTTGGCCCATTTGGCCACAAAGAACTGCATTTTGTTTTTTTTAATAGCTGAGTAGTATTCCATGGAGTAGATGAACCATAGCTTTCTTATCCAATCCTCTGTTGATGGGCATTTTGGTTGCTTCCATGTTTTTGCAATTACTGATTGTGCTGCTATGAGCATAGGAGTGCATGTTGGTTTCTCATAAAACAATTGTTCTGGATATATTCCTAGGAGTGCTATTGCTGGATCATACGGTATGTTGAATTTGAGTTGTTTGAATATTCTCCATACTGATTTCCATAGAGGCTGTACCAGCCTGCAGCCCCACCAGCAGTGGAGTAGGGATCCCTTTGGCCTTCCTGAAGGAGCGGAAAAAGGGTCAGGAATGCAAATGGTGCTCGACGAAATTATACAGGAAAACTTCCAAAACACTTGGAACATGAACCCAGCCCAAATCCAGGACGGTCAGAGGACTCCCAGCAGATATGACCCAAAGCGATCTTCACCCAGACATATGGTGCTCAAGTTCCACTCTAATGAAGACAAAGAAAGAATCCTGAGACAAGTACGAAGCAGAGAAAAGATCACATACAGGGGAAAACCAATCAGGATCACTGCTGACTTCTCTGAAGAGACTTTACAAGCAAGAAGAGAATGGACAAAGATCTTCCAAATCCTGAATCAGAACAACTGTCAACCAAGAATATTGTACCCAGCAAAGATCTCATTCGTATTTGAGAACGAAATCAAATACTTTCACAGCAAAGAGAAATTAGAAGAATATGCCAGCACAAAACCAGCTCTACAAAATCTCCTTAGAAATGCACTAAATCCAGAAAAAAAGGAGGTGAATCATAAGCAAAGATGGCAAACAGGAAGATCTCCCCACTAAAGTCCACACAAGGAAGGGCAATTACACAGATATCAACACCCACAAAAACAAGTATGGCAGGGCAAAATCACAACCTCTCAATTTTAACTCTTAACACAAATGGCCTGAACTCACCAATCAAAAGACATAGATTAACAGAATGGATTATCAAACAGCACCCAACTATCTGTTGCCTACAAGAGACACATCTAACCAGAAGAGATTCGAAGAAGCTGAAAGTGAAAGGTTGGAAACAGATATTTCATGCCAATGGACGAGAAAAAAAGGCCGGGGTAGCTGTCTTAATTTCAGATGATGTGGACTTCAATCTGACACACATCAAAAAGGACAGGGAAGGACATTATATATTGGTGAAGGGACTGATCCATCAGGAAGTAAACCATTTATTATTACGTTCAAAGGTTTTTGGAAAGGAGATCTTCAATTTTTAGTGAGTCTTTAAATAAGTCATGATGAAACCCTGGATTAATCTATGCTGAGATTTCTTTTTCAAGTTATTAACAGAAATTGTTTGAAGCAAGGAGCTGTTCCAGACTCTGAAGTCTGGTACCTCAATGGATAATTCATTCACATCTTTTCCTTCCACAGCAAACTATTTGGAGTGGTTTAAATGATTGTGCTATGCCTATGCAGTGTGAGGGTTTAAAGAGTGGCAATAGTATAACGGTTCTTTTCAAGCTACATTAAGCAATGCGACATAATCTGAGAATATATTATTGTTTTTGGCATCTGGTGAGGATGGTAGCCACTGAATTTTGCAAGGAGAAAGGAGCGATTCAGTTTCAGTTAGAAATATAGTCAAGTATTAGGTGTAGTCAGAGTTAGTGCTGAGGGGAAGAACACATCAATAAGATTGAGTAGGTACATACATGCATTAATTTTCATTCTGAATTAATGTACACAAAACAAGGAATGATACAATTACATACACATTTCTCCTCCTCCTTCTTCTTTTCATCCATTCATTTGCCACCTACATTAATGTGGGTATATATAGATGCTCCTCAGTTTATGATGAAGTTATGAAGTGAAGACTTCATTGTAAATTGAAAATATGCTTTGCGTAAAATATATTTAACAAGCTAACCTTCAGAATATAATAGATGATCAATACAGTATACTTCAAAGAGCTGGTTGTTTATCCTTGTGATCTTACAGTATCTGTGGTTTGCTGCCCTGCCCAGCAGCACAACACAGAATTATGTTGCACATTGCCAGACCCAGGAATATCAAAATTCAAAGTAAGATTTCTACTTAATGTGAATCAACTACATCTATTTTGTTATGAATATATAATTATAACTTATGAATATATGTAATGTATAATGTATGATACACATACAGGATATGTCATGTTTATTGCTTATATAATACAGAACACAGGCTCAGCTTCATCCAGGGTTTATGGAGGAGAAGCACCTAAGTAATCTAAGTACATCCTTGAAGGAAGTTTAAGATTTTCTTTAAAAAAAAAAAAGAATGTCCAGTTGTTCTTGGAAATTCACTGCATAAAAAAATGCAAGCGAGAATTTGGATGATAAATTAGAGTAAAAAAGAAGATACAGGTGAGACCCTGTGATGGAATACATGCTAACTGTGAGTCACTGGATGTTGCAGAAGGAAAGACAGACAATAAAATGGGGTTAAACATGGCTATGTATTTCGTGCTTTGTGATTTGTCATGTGCTGAAATCATAACTTAAAGAAAACTGGAGGAAAAGAACACAGATTTGGAAGGCATATGTAGAGCAAACCAATAATGTGTTTACCACATACCAAGTTTGAACTATATAGAGTTAGCCATAGAAGTTACATAAATACAAAACAGTATGAAATTTGAAGGGGCTTCAACAATATAAAATGTGCATTATTAGAAAGTTATGCATTGATCTAAAAATGTGCAGCAACATAATCTTTTAATTTCATTTTCCATGATTTTTACTATTTATTTATTTATTTATTTATTTATTTATTTATTTATCTATCTATCTATCTATCTATCTTCTGCCACTTTCCCAGATGCACGTAGCCAGGGGCTTGGCTGCAAGTGGAGCAGTCAGAATTCAAACCATCCATCATATGGGATACCAGCATAGCAGACAGTGGTTTAACATATTGTGCCACTAAACAACACTAAAACTACTATACCAATGCATGAGGGGGGAATCGGGTGCGATCCTGACAACCTCTTAACAGGAGGTCATGTGCGTGGAGCAGGGGAGCACTCCAGAGTGGAGCAGGTGGCAAGGAGGAAGCTTGGATCCCAACCATGAAGACTCCCAGACCTTCACCACAAACTATTAATACGAGCAACAAGGACTATATCCCAACTGCCAAGGAGGCCACAGGGAATTGGATGCCCTCGGAGGCCGAGTACTCTGAGGTCACCCACCCCCAACCGGAGCTTCCACAGGGGATGGAAGAAGTCCAAACACTACCGTGCAGAAACCAACGTCATTGGAAAGACAACCAGAAGCCCTGAGTGGTCTGCAGAAACAGAAGAACAATAAACGTCTTTCGGGACCAGGGAGGAGAGCTTTCTCTGGTCCGAGCCTGGCTCCACCTCTGGACCCCCCCTCCCTCGCAATGACCATTGGGATCGCTTCGAAAACCCCTCACAGCAAACAAACAATCATACAAACTAAAAAAAAAAAAAAAAACCTAAAATAAATAAACAACAGAAAGTAGAACTTGAAATCTGACAGGAAAGAGCTGGCATGGATTGGCTCATGCCTCGCTGGGTGGGTCACAAAGATTAGTTTTACTCCTCACCATGGTGTTGAGGATTTTCCTGCACACCCCCCCCAAAAAAAAAAAATGTTCTGCACCTAAAATGTTGACATATATCTTGTTAGAGTTACAAGCCAGTCTGGATTATCCTAAAATCTGCCAAGATCAGCAAAATTTTACTTCAACACAACAACTGGCTAAATACTAAGATGAAATGGACACGAAACAGCTGAATGGTGCCTTATGGCCATTTTAAGGTATAGAGCAGCCGGTCCTGTATATGAACTAAATTGAAATGTCAATGAGCTAATCATAGGTTGTGGCTAGGACTTGTTTTCCTTTTTTTTTTTAATTAATTAATTTTTTTTCTTTTTAATACACTGGTTACTCAAAACCATGTCAACTCCATAACATTGCAAATTGCTGTTGATGTTATATTGGGTCTCTTAATTGACTGTGATGATATTCTGCCAGCTCAAACTTCAGACCAGAAAACGTCTCCCCAAGAAACTGTTCAACCCATCTGGACAATAAGTAGCTGGACTCCATGCTTGGTATATGTTTGCAATGAAAGAATCTTGATTGAATTTGAACTGTAATACTGCATCAAGGTGGAGGAATCCACCGGGGGGAGGGGAGGGGGAGGCAGGGGGGATTCCCAGAGCCTATGAAACTGTCACATAATGCAAAATAATTAACAATAAAAACAAAACAAAACAAAACAACAAAACAAAAACAAAAAAAAATAAAAAAAAATAAAAACAGTACCCTGTAGGCACAAATATAGATGCCAAATGGACTCTGCTGTCTTATACTTCTATCATCTAAGCTACCACTAAATCCAATGTATTAATAAAATCTCTACTGTCTAATGCCTTAAAAAAAAAAAAGAGTAAATTGTTTGAATTTAAAAAAAAAAAAAAAACAAACCATATTGTGCCAGATCTCTGGTTCCTCCGTGAATATTTTAAAATTATCTTATACATATCTAAAATTTAATGTAAGGGTAGTATATAGAAAATATATAGATAGTTGAATATATAAGGAACCAGAACATAAAACTATTACATTGTATCATAAAATGAAGAGCTGAATTTATTAAAATAGATAGAACATAAAGAAATAAAGGGAAAAATATGCTGAAATATATGAGGAGTTTACCATGAGGATTATTTAAAGCATTAATGTTAGAATATACAGAATCAAATGCCAAATCAAAACAGATTATTAAAATACCATTAGCAAGACAAAAATAAAAAATAAATAACAAAAACACCATTAACGATGTCATTTATAGTATCTCAGTTATTGTTAACAAAATACTTACAAATCCTGAATTTATATGTCACAAATTTTATTATGTAGCCGAAGACATAGTAATCATTTAGTTAAATGACTAATTTCATAACAAGTAAACATATTAATAAATCTTCCTTTATGAGTTGTTATTATAATGCCATCACATTGCTACACTAAGAAATCTCTGTTTTCTTAAAAAAATCTAGGGCAGGCATTTGATATAGCAGCTAAGATAGTGGAAACAATGGATTTATGACTGTTCATGTAAGACCATCCACTGTAACACTAGAGGGGAATTCAATAAGGGGGGGGAGGGATTGGGGAAGAGGATGAGAAATCCCAGAGTCTGTGGAACTGTATCATAAAACAATAATTTAAAAAAGAAAAAAGCATTTCCCTCTCCTACCTCTCAAAAAAAAAAAAAAAAAAATATCAGTTTGGGACCTGGCCTGATGGCTGAATGTCTAAATCCTCATGTAATTCATCAGTTAATCACAAGAACTTATTGAGAAAGATACAAATAACTAGGAAGTGCAAAAAGATAAAGTTTGCAGGAAAAATAATTAGATTTGACACCATAAAAACTGCAAAATGAAATGAAAAGAGCCATTTCCTGAGAAGATGAACAAAACAAAACATCCCCTAGTCATGTTAACATTTAGCATCACCGGGGTATAATCTCTTAAAATTAGATATGGAATGGGAATTGTTCTGTTTATTTTCTGCTCTCTATATGAGTCTTGGTACTGTTGGCATGGTAGTATTAGGGATTGTAATTTTTTTTTTAGTCTAGGTAAATTTTATTTGGAGTCTACTTTCATTCCTTAGTAGAGATGTCTTCTGTTTGTTCGTTTTCCTTGAGTCCTGGTAGTCTGGTCTCTGTTACATCCTTTGATTGCACTGTAACTTGTGTGTGTGTGTTCTCCTTTGTTGTTGGTGTTGTTTATATTTGATGGATGTGATATTAGAACAAACATGTGATATCTGACCTTTTGGAATTGGCTCATTTACCTTAGCATAATGGTCTCCAGTTTGGCCCATTTGGTTGCAAAATATTGTATTTCATCTTTTTAATAGCTGAGTAGTATTCCATACAGCAGATAAAAAACAGTTTCTTAATCCAGTCTACTGTCAGTGAGTATCTATGTTACTTCCATGTTTTTTTTGCGATTATTGATTGCGCTGCAGTGAGCATAGGCGTGCACATTGCTTCCTCATGTAACAGGTTCTTTGGATACATTGCTAGAAGTGGAATTGCCAGGTCATATGGTAGGTGAATTTTCAGTTGCCTGAGTATTCTCTGTACCAACCTCCATAGTGGCTGCACCAGCCTACAATTCCACCAGCAGTGGGGTAGGGTTCCTTTTTCCCCCCTCATCTTTGCCAGCAGGTGATGGTTGCTCTCTTTATGTGGGCCATTCTCACTGGAGTTAAGTGGAACCTCAGTGTTGTTTCTATTTGAATTTCCCTTATTGCTAGGAAGCTTGAGAATTTTTTCATATGCCTGTTAACCATTTGGAGTTGTTCCTTTGAAAATGTCTGCCAATTTCCAGTGTCCATTTCTTGACTGTTTTGTTTTGTTTTGTTGTTATGGTTTTTCTGGAGTTCTTTGTATATTCTGGATACTAGCCCCCTGTCTGCTATGTGGTGTGTAAAGATTTTCTCCCACTTTTACCTGTGCCTTTATCTTGTAGAGTATTTCCTACATTTTCTTCTAAAAGTTTGATGGTTTCTGGGTGTAAGTTTAGATCCTTTATCCATTTAAGTGTGATCTTTGTGTATGGAAAAAGGTAGGGATCTTGTTTCTTAGTTCTGCAGGTTGTTATCCAGTTGTTCCAGCAGCATTTATTGAAGAGACCTTCTTTTTTCCCTGGGTTGTTTTCTGTTCTCTTGTCAAGTATTAGATGGCTGTACAAGCCTATGGATTTTCCTCTTATTGTGCCCAATTTAATGCTTTTATGGAGTAGGTACTATGTACATATTGGCTGAAATGATTTGAATACAGGAAATTAAAATGTAAGAATTGTTTTGACCAAATTGGCTTTGTTTTTCTATCGAAGAAAATAAATCAGCTATTATTTGATTGGGAATATATTTGAAGGCTCTTTAACAAAGTGTTCATGAAAAATACATAGTATGAATATATTGTCCATTGGTCTCCGATTTATTTTGGTCCAGAATAAATTTGTTATTTTAAGTAAGAGTTAAATGAAAGGGAAAGAAGGGAGAGAGAAAGGGTCTATATTCATTGGCTGACTCTCCAGGTAATAATACTACTTAGGACTGGACCAGGTTGAAGCCAGGTACCCCTCCTTTGTCTTTCTTGAAAGGGACAGTGGTCCCAAAACTTAGGTCTTCTTCCATTGCTTTTGCTGGGCCACCAACAGAGAGCTGGATCAAAAAATCTGAGAAGGTAGAGCTCGAGCCAGTGCTCACATGGAATGCTAGCATTCCAGGCTGCAGCTCCATCCACTAGGCCCTGATGCTGTTCTCAATAATATTTTATTAGTTAATTAATATAAAGTATAAGATTTTCCCATGTCTTGTTATATAGTTTAGGAGTTTAGTCATACTTCCTACTCTGCCCTCCGTCATGCTGGCATTCCACATCCAAACTCCTCATTTCTTTTTTCCTTGTTTGTTTCTTTTATTGGAAAGTCAGCTACACAGAGAGGAGGAGAGACAGAGAGGAAGAGAGATAGAGAGGAAGATCTTCCCTCTGTCTGATCATTCACTCCCAAAGTGGCCTCAATGACCAGAGCTGAGCCAATCTGAAGCCAAGTGCCAGGAACATCTGGGTCTCCCATGTGGGTGCAGGGTCCCAAGGCTTTGGGCCGTCCTTGACTGCTTTCCCAGGCCACAAGCAGGGAGCTGGATGGGAAGCAGAGTTGTCAGGATTAGAACCAGTGTCCATATGGGATCCCAGTGTGTGCAAGGCGAGGATTTTGGCCTCTAGGCTATTGCTCTGGGTCCCAGTTTTTCCTCGTTTTTAAAGAGAATACTTTCATTTTGCTTCAGAATCACAGGTTCAACACTGAATTAGGTAAAAATATCAACACATGGCCAGTAGAAGACAATAATAAAGAACCAAGAGAGCCCCGCTATTTCCCAGAAGTATAAACAAAGACTGTATACAACAGTCAAATCTCAGAATGTCTTTCTTGCTCCTCTGGATTACATTTTCAACTCTGTATATTTGTTATGACATATAAGAGAAAACTTACATTTGCCTTTTTAGGACTTGTTTATTTCCTTAAGTATAATGGAATCCAATTTCATCCTTTTAGTTACAAAGGACAGGATTTCATTTATGTCATAACTGAGTACTATTTCATATTTTGTGTGTTTGTGTATAAATATATATTAAATATTTCCTTTATAAGTCATCTGTTGATGGAAATATGGTTTAATTTCATATATTACCTATTGATTTGAGCAGCTATAAACATGTATGTACAGATAACTCTTATGCATATTTTATTTCCTTTGGATAAGTTTGCAGGAGTGTGATGGATGGATCACATAGCAGATTTTTTTTGTTTGTAAATAGTTTTATTAATATAAAGAGAAGGGGATTTATGTATTCATAGGTACAATTCCAAGAAAACAGCCCCACTTCCTTCACATCTTTTTCTACTTTGCCCTCTTCCTCCTTCCATCCCTCCCTCTGTATCTTTATCTGATTTGCTAAGACATAATTTCATCATCTCTATGTTTACAGGCTTAAATAAGTACAAATCATAATTTTGAGCAAGTAAGAAGTAGAAATACCCCAGGTCCACAGGAAAATAAACAAAGGCTAAAAACCACATAGCAGATTTACATTCAGATTTTTGAGGAATCTCTATACTGTCTTCCATAATGGTTTTACTAGTTTACATTCTAATCAACAGTGGATTACAATATGTTCCCCAACATCCTTGCCAGCATTTACTGTTTTAATTTTTGGTGTGAGGTGAAACATTGTGTTTATTTGCATTTTCCTAATGACTAATGAGCCTGAATACTTTTATATGTCTGTGGCCTTTTGGATTTCATCATCTGAGAAATGCCTATTCATGTATTTTGAACATTTCTTAACTGTATTCTTTGCTTTATTATTGTTAAGTGTCTTTTCTTTTTCATCCTCTATTAGTTGCATAGTTTGCATGCATTCATTCTGTTGGCTGCCTCTTCATTTTGTTGACAGTGTCCTTTTCAGTGCAGAAGCTTCTTTCTTTGATGTAACCCCCTTTGTCTTTGGCTCTGTGTTTTAGAAAGTAGTCCCAATGTTTTTCTCTATTAATTTGATAGTGTAAGCTAAGGGTGTTATTTTGTACATCTGCACTGGTAGCTCCAGTTTTCCCAGCACCTGTTATTGAAGAAACCGCCCTTTCTCTCTGAATTTTTTTTGGTTCGCATGACAATATGTGTGTCCATTTCTGGGATTTCCAGTCTGTCCCATTGATCTCCATGTCTATTTATGTGTCAGTACCACGTTCTTTTGATTACAACTGCTTTGTAGTACCTGTTGAAGTCTGGTATTGTGATGCATTTAGGTTCGTTTTTATTGTTTGAGGTCTATTTTGTTTGCATATGAATTTTAGCATCATTTTTTTCTAGGTTTGGGAAGAAAATTGTAGGTACTTTTGGATTGCATTGAATCTGTAAATTACATTTTGTACTATGGACATCTTGATGATATTAATTGTGTTAATCTACAGAAAGTAGGAGATTTTTCCACAAGTTGTTATCTTTTCCTATCCCTCTAATGTTTTAAGTTTCATTGCGAAGATCCCTTGCATCTTTGGTTACATTTAGACTGAAGTATTTATAACATTTACAGCTACCGTGATTGTCACTGATCTCATAGGCTCTCTCATGAGTTCTGAAGGTCTCTTGGTAGAATGTTTTGTTTCCCTATATCTAGGATTGTGTCATGTGCAAACAGGAATAGCTTGAATTCTTCCTTTTCAATTTGTATTGCTTTTACTTCTTTGTCTTGCCTAACGGCTCTGGTTAGAACTTCTAGGCATATGTTTATTGGCAATGCTAATAGTGTCATCCTTTTCTTGTTCTGGATCTTGGTGGAAATACTTCCATTTCTTCCCCGTGTAATATGTTGCTGGCTATAATTTTGGTTTTGAGTTTTTTGTTTTGCCTTGATTGAGTGGAGGAATGCTCCTTTTCTATTCAGTATGCTTAAAGCTTTTGTCATGAAAGCATGCTGTATTTTATCAAATGTGTTCTTTGCATCTAAGTAGGTAGTTTTCTTTTAAAGGGCATCATTATATTTAGCAATATAAAAGTATAATATAATATAAAAGACCATTTAGCAATGGTCGTTCAATACTTTCCCAATGAGAGGGTAATGAATGTCTGGACTGTCAATAGATTTGCATTTTGTGTAACCTCCAGTTTTTATGAGATGAAAATCCTTGGAGAGATTCATCAGTGTCTGTATGCTACAATTCCACTTATATAATGATTTCCTATGGCATTTTCTCTTTTCAGAGCAAAAGTCACGTTGCAATGGATTTTAAGACTAGTATTTCCAAGAGGCCACAGATCCAAATTTGATACTATGGTAGTTATTGATCCAAGTTGAAACAGTGGAACAGTTCAGACAAATGTACCTAATGCTGTTTACATTTTTGAATAGCATGAATAACACAGCCAATTTGACTTCACATATATCTTGTTACAGATGATTTGGCCATTAACCTTGGCAATGTCAATCTGTACTCACTATTACATTTTATTAAACTTGTTTTCCTTGTGACACTTTGAAGTGTTCTTTATAAGGACTAATTTTTTTTAAAAGCTAGGAAGAAGTGAGAGAAGGATGAAAAGAATGATGCTAAGAGGACAGAAAGTACTAAACAAAGTAAGTCAAAAAAGGAATAAATGAAACCAATGTATACACACACACACACACACACACCCTACACACATGCACATATGTATATATGTATTCTAAAAAGAAGGTTGACGTTCATTGAAAATACCCAGTTTATAAGGGTAAACATCACTGACTGGAACAGTGAATGTGTAAATCCCTGGGAATGTAAATCTCTTGCAATTGCTGTAGGTACTTTAATACAGTAACTTAAACTCAGTTCTGCCAGTTGAGCACCAGTTCACACGACTTAGACTTCTGCCTACAGTTAAGTGAAACAGGAGTAGCTACCTGATTGAGATAAAGCTGCTCATACTCTCTAAACCAAGGATTTAAAGCACAGCAATTCCATCAGTCAGTTGAAATAAAATCTAGATTTAGAAACTGAGACTACAGTTTTGGATTAACCATGCTTGGATTCTATTTATGGGAAGCAGTCTTCAGAAAGAGACTGAATTAGATTCAGAGAGAAAAGTAGAGACAGGATCTGAGTCCCAGAGCTAGAGAAAGAGTTCTTGTCAGCTGTCTAGTTCCTGTTTCCATTCCATCATGTGAGACAGCTATGTTTATTGACTGTGATTTGTAATATCTTTGCAAGCAACTAGATAAATAAAACTCTTATTTTAAGGTCACTCAACAAGAAATGGCCTCAAAATCTGTTGCTAAGTTTTTTCTTGGGTGATTCTAATCCTACTTTTTCTCTAGAGCAAAACTGGAAATTTGTACCAAAAGAAAAGTAAACAGTTGAATTAAAGAAATTAGAATCAGCCAATGAAGGATGAGAGCTAGACTGGATGTAAACAGGAACAAAATACATGAAAATTGTATTTGGCATGAAAGACCAAGACACTGAAATGTCTAATTTACTTTTATATATTTGTGGTGGTTACAGTAAGGTTTTCAGACTATCTTAAACATATGGGATTGGGAAAGACCAAGGTTAGCATTGTGCACTTATGGCTGTCTCATGTTCAGATTTATGGTCTCAAACTAAACATCTATTGATAGAACACTAACTCTAAAATTTTTCAGATTCCCTTAATTATGTGTGTCCCAAAGCTATCCATTATCACCCTAAAGTATTTCAACTATTTTTGTGTTTTGTTGTTATGCATTGCATGTATTCCTTTATGTGCTGCTTTGTTTGCTGAATTACATTTGTGAGATTTTTCCATGTGTTGATGGTAGCAGCAGTTCATAATTGTTAGTATTTTATTGAAGGAATTGATAATCATTTGAAAATAAGGGGGCTGGCGCGATGCCTGAACTGGCTAATCATCAGTGTCTGCATCCCATATGAGCACTGGTTCCTATCATAGTTGTCCAATTCCCATTCAGCTCCTTGCTTATAGCCTGGGGAAGAAGTAGCGAATAACCCAAAGCCCTGCACCTACATAGGAGACGCGGGAGTAACTCTTGGCTCTTTGTGTGAATTTGATGATGATCTTTTAGATAGAACATGAAAAGAATAATCAATGAAACACAGAATTGATGTTAGACCATATAAAAATTCAATGTTTTCAATCTGTAAAGGACATTTTTAAGACAATCAAAATGCAAGCTGCTGATGGGAGATAATCTTTTCAAACACGTTTGATAAAGGATTGAGACCAAAATGATACAAAAATGTTGCATAATTTAAAAAAAATTTCTGGAAGATCTGAATATACCTACCTCAACAAGGAAGATATACAGATAACATAATTATGTGAAGAAACTCTCAACATTATGCATCATTAAAGAATTGCAAGGTAAAGCAGTTAAATAATTAGTACAAACCTATTAGAGTAGCAAAAATGCAAGCAGTAGACTAAAAAATGCTGAGCAGGATATGATGTGGCAAAAATGCTCATTTATTGCTGATGGAAATGCAAACTTTGGCAGCCAATTTGGAGGTTTGGACAGGTCTTACAAAACAAAATGTACTCACTATATCATATAACACTCTTCCTCTTTGGTTTGTATCCAAATGCATTGTCCATACAAAAACCTGCACACGAATGTTTATCACAGTCTTCTTATAATTGACAAAACATGTAAGTAATTGATACATTATTCAAGAGGCGAGTGGACAAACAAACTGGTATGCATGTCTACAATGGAGTGTAATTCAGAGGGAACAATAAGTTAGCTATTAAATTGTGAAAAGGTAGGTAGGATCTAAGAACCACATTGGTAATGTGAAAACACCAATTTCAACTCTATGACATTTTGGGCAGAACAACATTGAGGATACAATAGAAAACCAAACCAGGCAAACAGAAACTAAATGAAAGTGAAACAAAATTCTTTTCCAGGAGTTTTTGAAGAGAGAAGGAGGCCTTAATAAGTTCAGTCCTTGGGTTTTTAGGAACCTGAAACTAGTGTACAATAATACATATAATACATTAATCATGAATGACTGCCATTATATGTTTTTTAAAACATGCTTACCTATTTGATATATGTATATATGCATCTGACTAAAAGTGATTCTCTCTGCTGGTTCATTACCCAAATGCCGACAGTAGCTGTGATTGTGCTAAGCTGAAGCCAGGAGGCAGGAACAATTCAGGTTTTTGTGGGTGGGTGGCAGGCACACAATTGCAGCCATTAACACCACCTTCCAGAGTCGATGAGTCCAGAGACAAATACTATTTTGGCATGAATTATATAATTTTGTCTCTCTTCTTTATATCTATGGAACCAGTACCCATTGTTTAATTTTGTAACCTGACCAGCTCCATGAAGGAAAATGTAATATAGATATCAATTCACAGAAGACATGTGATCTGACAAAACAAATTCTATTTTGCCGTTAACTTGTTGATTGTGCATACCGATGTGTGTGAGAAACATAGGCTAATATACAACCTAAACTAATGATGATTTTCAGACTAACAGGAATTTAAGTTTTTATATTTTCATTCTGCTTTTAATTTAGAATATACGGAATCTTTTAAAATCAATATATGAACTTTTATATTACTATTCTTTGGAGCATTATTAACTCCCTGAAACACTTGCAAAATTTTTCTTAGTTATTGTTTGCCTTACCTTCTTAAAGAGCAGGAATTTTTTCAATAATTCACAATTATGTGACCTCATACAATATTTACATTTTATCTGTGAATTAGTTATACGTTTACAGTAGGTTGTGAAAATGTTTAGTTCTTAGGAATCTATATTCCATTTTTAAGATGTTTCTTAATTCTAATATAATCTTATAATTTTTTCAAGATGGGTACTTTATGTTAGGTCAATTTAAGAGCTTATTTAGGTTTCATCAATGTTAAAAGTACACATATTTGTAAGTTTGTGTAATTTATAATTTTATATTTATAAATTCATATAGTAATAATAACAAAAATACAGAGCTATCTCATTAATTTTTAATTGTCTTAAATAGGGGTAGGTATTGTGAAACAGTTGGTTAAGTTGCTGTTTGGGACAACCACATCCTCTATATAAATGCTAGTTCAAGTACCCGCTGTTTGACTTCCAGTCCAGTTTGTAGCTAATGCACCTAGGATGGCAGCAGAAGGCAACCCTAGAGCATGCGCCCCTGCCACCCATATGGGACATCTAGATGGAGTTTTTGGCTCTTTGAGTTGGTCCAATGCTGGCTTGCTGGTTTTGGAATGTAAACCAGAGGATGAAAAATTCTCTCTTTCTCTGTATGTTTGTCTGTATGTTTCACGCAAACAAAAATAAAAACTTTTGAGAAAAACTGTGTTAAATAAATTTATTATACAGTAACTAACATTTTGAGATTAGGCTTTTTCCACAACGTAAATCTCATGAAATTCATCCAGACTGTCTCATGTAGCAAATTATTCCTCTTTAATTGCTGGGTAGTGCTGTTTGTTATGAATATAGAGCACTAAAGTTCATTAAAGGTTTTAGCTATTACAGATAATGCTGTCATGAAAGCTTGTGTATACATGTATGGAAATACATATTTCTTTAGAGTAAGTGTCCAACAGTTCATGTGCGAAATTAAATGTTAAACACTAGAGGAGTTTTTAAGAAGCTGCCATACTCATTTTCAGAATGGCTGTACCATTTTCTATTGCTGCAAGCAAAGTATTATTTGTCCAGTTTCTTTGTATCTTTGCCCTATATTTGGTTTTAATCACTTTAAAAAATAGCCATTGCAATAGCTGTGTGGTAACATGGTTGGCATTTTCCTAACAGCTAGTGATGTTAAATGTCTTTCCACATACATATTTACCATCAGTATTCCTCAAAGAAAGCTGCTTATATTTTTCCTCATTTTGTTTTTCTAAAGAAAAACTTTTATTTGTATTTATAACCAAATTTCATGGATTTCATCTATAGTTTTTAAAAGATTCTATTTATTATTATTATTATTTGAAGAGTAGTTTTTTATAGAGAGGAGAGACAGAGAATGTAAGATCTTGCATTGCCTGCTTCAGTGCCCACATGGCCACAATGGCCAGAGCTGAGCCGATTTGAAGCCAGGAGCCAGGAGATTTTACTGGGTCTCCCAGACAAATGCAGCGTCCCAAGACTTTGGACCATCCTCTACTGCTTTCTCAGGTCACAAGCAGGCAACTAGATGGGAAGTGGAGTAGCTGGGGCATGAGTGGAAGCCCCATGGAATCCTTGCATGTGCAAGGTGAGGATTTAGCTACTGGACCATCATGCAGTGCCCCTCATCCATACAGTTTTTTTTTAATAGATTTATTTTATTTTTATTACAAAGTCAGATATACTGAGAGGAGGAGAGACAGAGAGGAAGTGGAGCTGCCGGGATTAGACCAGCGGCCATATGGGATCAAGGCGAGGGCCTTAGCCACTAGGCCACGCTGCCAAGCCCCATCCATACAGTTTTAAGAGCATAATGATACTTCCCACTTTATTCTCCCTTGCTCCCACTCTCCTTCATCCTTCCTTTCTTATTGTTTAAAATTTCCCCATAATCACAGGTTTAACCCTCCAGTAAGTAAAGCATTAAACAAGTAGTAAGAACAAAAACAACTGGTTTTTATCAGTACATACAGGGCTATAAACCATAACCAGAACTGAAAATGTCAATTTTGTTTATATCCATTGCATTTTGGATCCGTTTTCTTTTGGCTGCTGTGTGTCATGGATTTTTTTGAAGATTCATTTATTTTTGTTTCAAAGGCAATTTACAGGTAAGGAGGGACAATGAGACAGATCTTCCATCTTGTTCATTCCCCAAGTGGCTTCAATGACCAGAGCTAAGCCAACCAGGAGCCAGGAGGTTGTTTTAGGTCTTCCATGTGGGTGTAGGAGCCTAAGGACTTGGGCCATGCTCTGCTGATTTCCCAGGCCACAAACAGAGAGTTGATTGGGAATTCGGGCAGTTGGAACACAAACTGGTGCCCATATGGGATTCTAATACTTGTAGGCAGAAAATTAGTCCATTAAGCCATCACGCCAGGCACATGATTTTTTTCATATTTTAATAAATATAAAGATAACAAGTTTCATGTATTTCAAATTTAGAATTCTCAGAACATAAGGGTACTTCTTCCTTCTTGATTTCTTCCTTTCTTTAATTTTTGACATAGCAATTTATTTCATAAACAGGCTTATTACATCATTAAATATAATGTTCAATGAGTGTAGAGTAGAAAGACCATTGCAGCATGATATAGCCAAGGCCTACGAAGATGCCAATTTCATACTTTCACATTCACTTTTTGTATTCTGCATATTAACTACCAAAAATCAGAGATAATATATTGTTACATCTGTCTTTTTTTCTGGTTTGTTTTACTAAGTATGTATGTTTATTTTCTTCTGTGTTGTTGAGTATTTTATTCCCTTTATGTCTGCATAGTATTCCAAGGTGTATAATAGATCACATTTTTCTTTATGAGTCATACCTTGACTGGTCTCTTGGTTAATTTGTTCTCTTTTCTATTGTGAACTGAGCTGTTAAAAATATTGGGGGGGCAAAGATAACTGTTTCATATACTGATTTCATTTTCTTGGGATATATTTACTGGAACGCATTGGCAGAGTCATATGATAGATTCCGATTTCTGAGGAATCTCTATACAGTCTTCCATAATGTCTGCACAAGTCTGAATTCCCACCCAACTGTGTAGTTTGGTACCCTTTATGCTTACCAGTAAGTATTTTCCGATTTCTGTATGATAGCCATTCTCATTGAGGGATGGTTTGCATGAGCATTTTCTTGATGACAGGTTATCTTGAACATTTTTTCATTCTCTCAGGAAGTATCATTGCAGATAAGATAATGAATGCACCCCGAAACGTTTCCTTGTGCCATTTTGTAATCACTCTGTATGCTGCCATTCTGAGTCAGGTAATCACTAGGGAACAGACAATATATTCCTTTTCCCTTAGAGGATGGATTAGTTCTGTCTTCTTTGACTCAGCCTAATGTTTCAGATTTCATCCATGTATGAGTCATTTGCTCATTTTTACTACTAAGGAGTACTTCATTAAATGTCTACTGGTGTCCCTTGCCCAGTTGGCAAATGGTTGTTTCATTGTTTCTGGACTTCTTGAGCTCCATGGACTCTGGATATGTATTCAGTATAAGATGTGTAGTCCTCACATATTTCTCTCCCATTCTGTCAATTGATTCTTCATCTTGTCAAGTGTTTCCTTTACTGTGCAGAATCCTCTTGGCCTGATATAATCTTATTTGTCCATTTTTGCTTTTAGTATTTATTATGCTTCTGGAGTCTTTAAAACTATTTTTATTATTTTCCATGATACATTTCTGTAGGAACAAGGATTTCCCCATTTCCCTCCCTTTCTCTCTCCCCTTTTTTCTCTACCCACCACATTATTACAGTAGTAGAGTTCTTTACTAACCTTTACAAGTTTAACATTCTGCTGTTTAAGTGTATCACGTCATTGTGGTTATAGGCAATCATAGAAAATCTAGTATCAAATTGTTAAAATATATTTAACAGTTTCATTGTGAGTTCTCCTTTTATTCTGGAGATGCATACTGCAATATGTCTTCAGTTCCCAATATACTAGGCTCCATTATATTATTAATCTATTAGAATATATGTATATACCTATGTGTTTATTTCATATTTTGCATGAATGCCTCCAGAATCTTATTCAAAAAGTTTTTGTAGATGTCGACAACTTGCACAGTTCCCCCTATGCTTTCCTCTACTAATGTGATGGTTTCAGGTCATGGATTTAGATTCTTGACCCACTGTAAGTTGATTTTTTGGTATCAGGTTTAAGTTAGGGCATCTTCTTCCATACATCTACACATGGAGATTCAATGTTCATAACACTGTTAAAGAGACTTGTCTTTTTCCAGTGATTGATTTTAGTGCATTTATTGAATATTAGTTGGGTGCAGGCAGATAGATTAGTTTCTGTGTTTCAATTTTCTAACTTGATTCATCTATGCATACTTTGAATATTAGTGCTTTTCAGATAATAGGTTTGTAAATTTCAGTCTTATTTATTTAAATTTCTTAAAAATTCTGCTGTTTTATCTTTCTTAAACTCCAAAGATGCAAAAATTAAATTCATTTTTATTATCTCACAAATTTCTAATACCCCTTTATTTTTCATACTCTGTTTTTCATATGGCTTGGATTAGGCATTTGTGATGAAGCTCTATCTGCTCTGTTATTGAAATAATCAAGCAAATTATTTTCTTTGTTTTTTCAATTTTGCACTTTTCCCTTTATAATTTCACTTGATTTGTTCATGCTTTTCTTTATATAAAGCATCATATAGTATAGTTCATGCGGGAAATAGACTTTAGCATTGGATTTATAGGAATTAACTTGTTATGTGCTCTAGCTGTAAAATTCAGTCCGTATGTTCTATTGACTTTTTAAATGATGCATAATTTTAGTGCATGGATATCCTTCAAGATTCGATAAGCATTAAACAAGCTTAGTTAGGATAATTTCTCTTCTAAACACTGAAGAATTAGTATGTGTTCAATAACAGTAATCACTCTTGAATTTTCTATAAAGCTTATCATTTGCTATCATATAAAGATTATAACAAAAATTCGACCAGTTATTATTTATTTATCCACTAATTCTATAACCCTTTAATCAGCATATTTATATATTAGATGTAAGCTGTAAGAATACAAATAAAGTAAGACATAGAGGATGATATTCAAGAGAACAATTCTAACATTCAATCACTCCTCTAATTGAAACCCTAGTACAGGAAAACATGGTCTGTTGCTTCTGTCTTTTATGAACTAGGCAGAAAGAACTCTCAGATTAGAGAAAGAGGGCCCCAACTATAGCAAAAATGTTGAATTTATGCTATGTATTCTGCAGCACATGTTTTGTGATATTAAAGTGTAGTGCTACAGATGGCCATCTTACTAAGACATGAGCTAGAAGTCTTTGTGGCTAGAATGATTTTCTGAATTTTTTATTTCATTTTCATAAAGAAATAAAGACTATAAAACTTTTTGAAAAAGAAAACCTCTAATTGTATCATCCTAAAAGAGCAGCCATTTTCATTCATATATTCTTTTTGTCCTTATCAACTTACACACACACTTTCTCATAATTACAATTGTCATATATATTGTGCTATTTTTTGTTTTTCATTATAATCTTTTAACTGTAAACCATATTTCTTATAAATATTTTTAATACTTTTAATTTGGTAATCTTTACATAGTTGATTAGGGCACAAAGGATCAAGGGCTACAGGAAAGCGGGTAAGCCCATTGTTTCCACATTAATATTTTTTTTTCTGTAGCCGAGGTAAAGGAAGAGATAAATGGGAAAACCCCACCCAGCCTCCCGCCAATCCCAGGTTCCTGATGTGAGGCATGCTCCGAGGGTCCTGCTCATGCAGTTTTGATAGCTCAACAGGTCTGAATTGCTGCCAGTCTCACCACTCTAAGCATGATGAATTCTCTTCAGAATCCACTGGCTGACATAGTCTCTTCATGGTTTGGGTTCTGAGATCAGTAGTTCAGTTGGAGGCATCCCCAGAGAAACATCATCTGAGGTGATCCCAGACCTGATTCTTGTGTGTGTTTACCAGTACGGGGTCCGGTACAGTCCGTCACCCCAATCAGCTTATGCATATGCTGGTGGTTGCAATTGCTGGGTCAGTTCTGTTTCCAGCTCTGTCTCCCACGTAAACCAATGGGTGTTGCAGTCCAGCCCGATCCTGTTCAGTTTGTACTCGACACACACAAACCAGTGGGAGCTGCAGCCTAGTCAGGGTGACTCCCCACAATCCCCACCAGGCCTGCAACCTACCCTAGTTTCCATTCTTGCCACTATGTACCACAAACTTGTTCAGTCTGTCCCACATCCCATTTAGCTCTCGTACATGTCAATGGGCATTGAAGCCTAGTTCAACCCAACCTACCCTATTATCCAGCCCACACACATTCTGGCAGGTGCTGTTCTGTCTAGCCACCCCTGCCCCAATACTGATTTCTACGCTCTCTAGTGGGAGTGGTAACCCAAGAGGGAAGTGCCCACTATTTCCCTACTAGGACACTCCAACTTTCTGATTATGTACTCTCCAGGTGGTTCTGGAGTTTAACTTGACAGAATTAGCCTTCAGTGCCAGCCTCTGCCAGCTGATGCTGTGGCAAAGCCCAACCAACTCTGACCCTCTCTAACTTATGCTTACACCAGTAGGAACAATCAGCTCAGGCTGACTTTTCCCTGATCTAGCTCACATGAGGCCCACAGGTGTTGTAGCCCTGTCCTGGTCTGCCCCCATCCCAGCTCATGCTGTCCAGTGGGAGTGGCTGTCCAGCAGGGGAGCCCTCCACATTCCCCATGCCGACTTTGCCCTCTCCCTCCCTGGTTCTCACATGTGCTGGTTGGGTGCTGTGGTGACATCTGGTACGGCCCACTTCCTCTTGGCATTTGCCAGTGGGTTTTGTAGCCTGGCCTGGCCCTGCCCACCTCTAATTCCAGCTGACACTGGTGAGGGTTATAGCCTAGCCCAGTGCAGCAAGCATCCAATCCCAGCCATAATGTCCACTAGTATGTGTTGCAACCGAACCTGAGCCAGCCCACACTCTGTTCTATTGCTCAGATTTGCCAGTGGGTGATGTGAATTGGTTCAGCTTGTTCCACCCTGACCTCTGCCAAATGTATGCCAGTGGGTACCTTTCTCTGGCCTGGTCTGGGCTGTTCCCTATTGTGGTTCTTGCACTCACCTGCAGGGCCTGTGTCCTGCCAGAGGAGTTGCCCAGGATCCTCCATCAGAACCTCTCCCATTGCCAGATCTTTTGCATATCAGTGGGTCCATGAGCCAGCTCTACTTAGTCCACCTCCTGTCCTAGCAGGAACAGTGGCCTTTCCTGACTGGCCTTCAACCCATTCCGGTTCTTACTGTTGGATGTTTCACTCCTGCCAAGACTCATCCATCCCCATACACAGCTGACTTATAGCTCAGTAGGGGCAGTGACCTAGCCTAGTCCATTCGACATGTACCCTGGTTCTCCAGAGCACCAGATGGTGCTGGAGTCTAGCCTGGCCACTGTGTCCAGTCCCAGTCCACACTTGTGCCAAGGGAGACTGCAGCCTTGTCCAGGCTAGAACGCAGCCCCCACTCTAACCCTCACACTTACCAGTGTGAACCCCAACCCAGTTATGGTGTTTTCTTAGTTCCCCTATCGGGCCCGTTCCCAACCATAGATCACATACATGCCAGTGGTTGCTCTGACCCAGTTATGCATAGCCCCTCACCTGTCTTGGATTAGCCTTTGCATGCTGTGGCCTAGTATCCCTGGCTCATTCAGGCCAGTCAGTGTGAGAGCCTAGCTAGGCATGTCCTGTGCTCCATCCTGATTTCTGTCCTTCCTTGTGAGTTAAGATTTTCTTGGCCCTGCCCAGTCCGCCCTCTTCCAGTTGCAGCTCTGCCAATTCCACATCCTGTTTTAGGATGCACATTTGGGTGCTGCTCCCTTGACCTGCCTAGACTGTTGTCGGTTCCATTACCCATAAGTGATGGCAGGTTCCATGCTCACACCTGCTTCAGCCCATTGCCGCCCCAATTCACTAGCTAATCTGAGGGACTTGTATCTACACAGGGTTGGACCCATACTTCCCCCAGAGTATCTATCCCCAGATCTGGTTCTCTTTCATGTTGGTTAGTATCTTGACCCTGCCAAGTGTGAACCATTCCCTGTTCCACCACTCAGTCAGGTACTGGTACCTAGCCCTGCAAGACATACCCCCAGCCATAGCTTTTGTGTGGACTGGTGTGTGGCAGTCAGTTGTGCTCAATGCTAGCAGCCCATCTCAGAATTCCCATCTGGGCTGGTGAATCAGTCTGACCCAAATAAAACTTATGGACTTTCCCCTCCAAAACCTGAGATCTCAGTCCCCATGCTTGCAAGTACGTTCCATGACCCCATCACTATGAATCACACAGAATTCATCCCTCACCTACACTCATACTAACCTTATCCCTAGATGTCCCTAGGCAGCAATTACATACCCTAAAAATGCTATAGCTTGCTGCCAGGCGGCCAGCAGGGAGAGCCTGGTGTCAAATAGATGCACTAGCCGCCCAGCAGGCAGGAATTGGTCACCGTGTGGCGACAGTGTCCATGGGTCGAGTCCTGGGCATTGGGTCCGACCTGCTCTGGGTACTCTCTGCAAGTGGGTTGTCACCACTGTGGAGGTCTGCTGTCACCTGAGCCGCCAAATTTGAATTCCCACCCCCTAGTTTCCTGCTGCCACAAGTTGGTGGTTGCAGGGCGGGCCTAGAGGCCTTAATCCCATCCCAGGATTTCCTTATGGTGTACTCACCATGAGGGGAGAAATCTCTCTCTCTGGTCTCCCAGCAGCTAGGACTCGGTCACCGTGTAGCAATGGTGCTTATGGTCCAAGTCCAGGGCATTGGGTTCAACCTAGCCCGGGTACTCTCCACAAGCGGGTTGCCACCATGCAGAGAGCTGCTGTCACCCGAAATGCCAAAGTCAAACTCTCTTATAAATACTTTTAATAACTCCATAATGATTTAGGATCACTCAGGGCTTTGCATATAAAAGTCAATACAGTGGATTTCACTTTTTTCTTTCCAGTAAACTGAGGAAGATTTTGTTTCAGATTTTTGAAAACATTTTGTTGTGTTGTAACATCAGCCTTTTGTCATTATTTGCATTGTATAGGGTTTTCAAAGAATTCAAATATGATAGGTTGAATACATACATATGAATAACTTCATTATGTGAAATGATCTTGGAGAAAGTATTTACATTGAAAGATAACTGATGGAAAAAATTTGGGGATAGGATTTGGAGGAAATTTGCATGAGAGCACTCTTATTTGTGTTTTAATACAAAAATGAATCTTAATTTGAGATACATTTCACCTTTTTGTAGTTTTTCAGATAGTATGTCTTGTAGTCATGTACAAATTAGATGCTGTGACATTAAATGCATTGTGTTGCAAATGAATCCTTATTATGGGCTGACTTTGTGGCAATAACATTCAAAGCTGTCACCTGCAACCCTGGCATTCCATATGGGCACAGGTTCATGTCCCAGCTGTTCTGTTTCCAATCCAGCTCCTTGCTAATGGCCTGAGAAAAGCAGTGGAAGACCGCCCAAATGCTTGGGGCTCTGCACCCATGTGGTAGACCTGGAAGAAGCTCCTGTGTCCTGACTTGGCCTGTTCTAGCCTCAGGCCATTGTACCCATCTGGGGAGTAAAGCAGTGAATGAAAAACTTCTCTTTCTGTTTTCCCTCTCGCTCTATAATTCTACCTCTCAAATAAATAAACAGATGAATCTTTTTCAAAAAGAAAAGGGTTCCTGATTAATCTAAGATCAGTATATCATTAATTCTATGAATATATACACCATGATATATACAGACAATGTTAGTTTCCAATGTTATTGTCATGTGGACTGTACACTTATCTTTTAATTTCTGATTAAAGAAATGTCATCAGACTTAATGCTGCTACAGTTAACCTATTACCTTACTAACTTGTCTCATTTCATGTAAATGATTTCATTCAGGTGGAGTATATCAGGAAATAATTATCTTCCTTGCCTGTCAATTCCAAACTATCCAATGTTCACATTAGATTTGTGCTGTTCCCTGAATTCCATGTTTTGCAATTAAATACTACTGTCAGGGCCAACTTTGTGAAGTCTGACTTTTTTTCTGTGAAAGGAAATGAGAAGTTGTCGTTTTTAGGGGAAAAAAAAACCACCTTGAATTTCAATCAAGAAAAAGAAAAAAAATGGATTTTATCAACAACATCAATCCAGGGAGGTTAATTAGCACAACTCCTATTAATAATGCATCATACTACCTGCTCCTGAGGAACAACATTCCCTGCAGAGACATCCTTGCAATGAGTAGAGGAGGGCATCTTATAACTCTGCACTTAGAACTTTTTCTCTGTTTCATTCAGGGGATACTTTAATAGTTTTTAACTGGATTTCAGAATGTAAGCATGGAGACATGTGGTGAATTACTTAACCTAAACTTATTATGTGTCATTGCCATATGTGCTCTCACACCAAGAAAGTCAACATGAACCTTGTGTTAATAACGTATCTGGAGAGCTCTTATCCTTTTCGGACAAAATATTGAGTGTGTTTGTTTTTCTTAGACATTGATTGGTATTAAGTTTTTGGCCTGGAGGGAAATGCTATATGCCCAAAATAATTGAATGCTTTTCTCAGTTTCAAAAAGATAGTCAGAATCATTGATACCTTAAATATAATTGCTTCATACTTGCATAATAAATTTATTTCTTTTCTAAATTTAGAGCAAAAATTCAAGGAAATAAAAATGGAAAAGTTATGGATAGAATTGGGTATATTGAAGGTAAAGACAAACAGGAGTGTTAGAGCTTGTAAAGATCCCTTTGTCCTCTATTGGAATACCTCAGTTTGAGACTTGGCCTTTGCACCTGATTCTAGCTTCCTGTTAAGATGGATGCTAGGACATCTGTTGATGGCTTCAGAGTTGGATCATTGACACCAATTTGAGAAACTTGGATTGAATTCCTGCTTCCTAGCTCCCACCTGGCCAAGGCTAAGCCATTATAAGAATTTAAGAAGCAAACTGGTACATGGAAGCTCCATCCCCCAATCAACTTTCTCTCTGTTTTACTCTGTTCTCTCTTTCTTTTCCCTCTTACCATACTTCTCAAGTAATAAAAATAAATAAATAAAAACAGTAGTGAACAGTGGAAGTGAATATATTGTTTATTCATTATAACATCCATGATTTGTTTAGCTAAATGAGATTGGCTATTAGATTGCCAAAATCAAGTCTGAGCTAAAAGGCACACTTTTATTTAAACCCTAAAATTAACAGCTAATCTGCACAAAATATTTGTTTTTATTAAGGATCTTTTTGCACCATATTTCTCAAGGAAAAATACTGAAAGAATATCCCTTGCCCTTAAGGACTCTGTAATATAATCACTCTCTCCCTGTAATGTTTTCCTTGATATTGCCAGAGCATTAAACTGTGCATTGTACTCTCTTGACAGCAGAGTTCTAAGGCAGTTATTGGGCTAAACTTACCATGAATTAAACATGAGTTCTGAATTATCAAGCATTCATAGTAGAATTGATTTTAAAATGGAAAACATATCTATATCTATCTATCTGTATTTTGCATAAATGTAGAACTTGTGATGGTTAATTGTGTGCCATTTTGCTAGACTAAGCAATTTCATGATAACTAAAAATTTTTTTAAACTCTGTGAAGATGTTTTAAAATCAAGTTTTTAAAAAAGATTTTACTTGAAAGTCCAACTTAGAAAGAAAAACAAAGATTTTCCATCCACTTGTTGCTGGTTCACACCCCAGGTGTCTTTGACAGCCAGAGATGAGCCAATTTGAAGGTGGGAGCCAGGAAGGTACGTGTATGAAGTGGTCCAAGCCCTTGGGACATCCTCTGCTGCTATCCCAGTGTACTAACAGGGAGTTAGATAGGAAGTGGAGCAGATAGGACAGGTACATGGACACTGGCACTGCAGGTGGATGATTAGTTTAATACATGACTGGTCTGGCCCTTGTGATAGTGTTTTTAGAGGAAAATATCACTTGGTTCAGTAGACTCAGTAAAATCACCTTCATCGAAGTGGGTAGATTATTCAATCTTTAAGGAACATAGTAGAATGAAAAAAAATCAATCTCTGCTTGAGGTGGAGCATTCATTTTATTCTCTCCTTGCATATCAGTGTTCATTCTTGGCCTTTTTATTCATGTGATTGGGTTTCTAGTTCTGAAACCCATACTGAACTGGGGCTTATGTCCCCTAGTTGTCAGCACTCAACTGAGCTGAAACTTTGAAAAAGTCATTGCACTATTGAGTATCAAATACTTGAATAAAAAAATATATTCCAATGGATACAAATAATTTGTAATTTTTTAAATTTTTTGACAGTTTAATAGGCATTGTGGATTCTCCTCCCCCTCCCTATCCCGCCCCTCATTGTACTGAGTCTTTCAATAGGTGTCTTTTGTGTACCCTCAGAAGTCCATCATACTGCCATTTGAGGTATTAAGACGTAGGTAGAGACAGTATATATCGTGAACAAAGGCACTGATGTAGGACTGAGCATTGCGTTGAAGAAAGGTCTTTTATTAAAATTTTGGGTATTTTAGTCATGGAAAAATATGGATATTCTAAAAATATTTTATCTTCAATTGTCTCAGATGGTTCCATATGGGATCAGAATGATAGACATTTTAGCCACTGCTATGTTTCAACTATCTTTATGCAATGAGTTTTTAAAATAGACTTAGCTCAAACCAGGTACCAGTTTTCCTTTTAAACAAGTTATTTTTTCCTGAAGAAATATTATGATAAGATTTCAGAGACTAAAACCTTGTGAGATACACACATGTGTGTGTATATTCATGTACTTATATACATATATGTTATACAGGAGCATGGCATAGCAAAACAATTTGGGTATGATCTTACTTGTAGGGACAGAAAAATTAATATTAAAGAGGAGAGCAGGGCAAGGGTAAAGTCAGAAAATTGTAGGTTTGAATTTGCTGGATTGGGCAACTGGAGCTACAATGGTGATAGGGTACAAGTATTGATGTTGCAAGAAAGGAAACAGGATGCTAGGTGCCTCAGGAAACCAGGAGTTTGGTTTTTCATTAACTTCACTAAAATATCTTAGTGATGATACTTATGAAGGAAGAGGGTCTGTTTTAACTCAGAGTTAAGATAGCTTAATTATCTTAAGGTTGGAAGTTGACAGTTAGACCATGTGCCCTTTCGGTCTGGTGCCTGATGAGAGTAAACCCTGAAAATGCTGAATATTGTGCAAAGGAGCCATCAGGTGTTAGGACCCAGAGAGAGAAGAAAATAGTTGTATTTATCAACCCTCCAATAAAAACTACCTTGTGAAGGCAAGTGCTTAGTAGTCTATTGACTTTCTAGCAAGCCCATATCTTATATATTACAAATTGTGTAAGAGTTACAGGATTTTGTGTGGTTATCTTTGAGTCCAAACCTTCTCACATCTGGGCAGTTATATTCATTATCCTCAGTTCTCATATTTCATAGCCTCATAAGCAGGACTATAATTCTGAGTTGGAGATATTGTTAAACTTAAAATGAACATTATTCCCTTAAATGTCATACATGACATACAACCATGTATTATATGCTAATTTTAAGAACTATTTTTTTTTTGGAGCTAAGGCTTTAAAAGTTATGTGGCCTTTTTCTCTTTCCCTGTAGATCAGTGTTAAGTTTATTGAGTATTTCTCTATACTTGTGGGGAGCTTCAGTGAAATCATGGCTATTGTGATAAGACTTTGCAATAAATGTTACATCAAATATGGGAAACCTCTGAAATTGAAGCTAAGGTCTGTGTCCTATTTCCAAAACAAATCCTTTATTTTAAGATGTCTTATTTTACTACCTATTTAAATGGTAGCATTTTTGCTTTGGTTACAGAGAAATTCTCACCTAAATAAAAAATTTGTACTTGAAGAAAATTGCAGATACACATGAAGAAATAATAGGTACTCATGGCACCCAGAATAGTAATATTTTGAAAAATTCAAGTATAGTATCACAAACATGATACAGATATTGATATATCTATGATAACCGAAATTTCCATCAGTATAATGATTCCTTTTATTTCCCCATTAAATGACAGTTTCTTCTTACAATCTTCCCTTTCAGGATTGATAACTACCAATTTTAATAAGTGTAATTTTAATAATATCATGTAAATTGGATCATAAAATACCCCACCATTGGGAATTTCACTAAGTGAGATCCATCCAAATTGTCACATATACAGAGGTGATTGTGTAGTCTAGCATTTAAGAAACCCATGCCCCGTTATTAGAATACCTCGGTTTATTACTTATCTTTGGCTCTTGACTTCAGTTTCCTGCTAGTGGAGATCTTGGTAGGCAATGATGATGGCTCAATTGATTGGTTCTGTACCACTCATTGGGAAACCTTGATTATGTTATCTTCCAGCTTTGGCTGATCCAGACCCAGCTGCTGTATCTGTTTGGGGAGTGAATCACAAATTGGAAATCTGTGTGTTGTTGAGGGCGGGGGGCAGGGGTGAGTCTCTTTCTCTTTCAGATTGTCACATACACTAATAGTTTATTCTTCTTATGATAATCTTCGAAGATATGGATATACCAAGTAGTTTAATCACTTATATATTGAAAGAACTTAGAGTTGTTTCTAGCTTGGGATTATTAGGCATATAGTTCCCATATCAATTTGAGCATGAATTTCTGTTTCATGTAAGCTTTATTTCTTTGCAATAATGCTTAGGAGTACAACTGCTCGGTTATTATGTTAGTGACATTTTTTTTTTAGGGAAACTGCCAAGCTGTTTCCAGAGAAATGGTACTATCTTACATTTTTATTCTCGATATAAGTGATCATTTTCTCTATTGCTCAGCAACATTATATGTTGTTACTTTATTTATTTTAGCTATTCTGTGAGGTGTACAGGTATAGCTTGTGATTTTGTTTACATTCCCCTAATAGCTAATGATATGATATTGAGCATAGTTTGACGTACATTATATCTTCTTCAGTGTAACTTCCTAGATGTTTTTGTCTCTTTTCTATTTGGATAATTTTCAGTTTTTACTGTTGAATTCTGAGAGTTTATTGTGTATTTGGTAAATTCATAGGTGTATGCTTTGCAAACTACTTCTCCCACTAGTAACATTTTCAGTAATGACCCCAACAGGGTTTTTGCACAACTGAAAATTTTCTTTCAATGCAGCGCAGCTTATTAAATTTTCCTTTTATAGATCATGCTTTTAATGCCATGTTGACAAACTTTTTCTAGCTGAAAATACAAAAGATTTTCTTTTGTTATTTTCTAGAAGTTTAGTATTTTTTTTAAAAAAATTATTTGTTTTTAATGCGAAGTCAGCTAGGAGGAAAGACAGAGAGAAAGATCTTCGGTCCCATGATTCATTCCCCAAGTGACCGCAACAGCCAAATTGAGCTGATCCAAAGTCAGGAGCCAGGAGCTCCTTCTGGGTCTCCCAAGCAGGTGCAGGGTCCCAAGGCTTTGAGCCATCCTCCACTGCTTTCCCAGGACACAAGCATGGAGCTGGATGGGAAGTGGGGTTGCCAGGATTGTAAGTGGCGCCCATATGGGATCCTGGCACACTGAAGGCAAGGACTTTAGCCACTAGGCTACAGTACTGTGTCCAGGTTAGTATTTTACATTAAATTCCATGATTCATTTTGTGTTAATTGTTACATGAAATATGAGAATGAACTTGAGGTTCATCGCTGTGATTGTGGATGTACAAATGCTATAGCACCATTTGTTGAAGGGCTATCTTTTCTACTTAAAATGAGTTTTGCATCTTTGTCAAATGTAGGCAGGAGAGAGGACAAGTTGGGAAGTATCACTATACAACTCTATCTGTACTGTGAAATACATGAAATCTGTTTACTTTATAAAAATAACATACATTTTTTAAAATTCTACTTTTTATTATTATCATTTTATGGTACAGTTGCATAAGCTCTGGGATTTCCCCTATCCCCTCCCCAATTCACAGAGAGAAGGAGAGACGGAAAGAAAAAATCTTCTATTTGCTAGTCCACTCCCCAAATGACTGTAAAAGCCAGAACTGAGCCAATCTGAAGTCAGGAGCTTAGGGGGCAGTCCTATACTGCTTTCCCAGGCCACAAACAGGGAGCTGGATGGAAATTGGAGCAGCTAGGGTATAAATGGGCACCCATGTGGGATCCCAGTGCATGCAAGATGAGGACTTTAGCCACTAGGCCACTGCACTGGCCTCTATCATGTGGCTTTTAATACAATTGAAATGATCCTGTAATTTTCTCCTTCATTATGTTAACATAGTAATTCACTAATTTTGAAATACTGAAAGGGTCTTAAATTCTTGTAATAAAACCCATTGTGTCATTGTTCCTAATTATTTTTATCTATTGTTGAAGACTGATAGTTAATATTTAGTTGAGAATTCTTTTTAGTCAATATTTATGAAATACATTTTTCTGTAAGCTTTATTTTGAACTATATGTGTTTTGGAGTCAGAGTAATACTATTTTTTTATAGTTAATGAAAACTGTGATTTGTGCCTTCAACTGTAATTAACAGAGATATTATGTAATTGGTACTAACTTGTCCTTAGAGATTTGAAAGTATTCTTGAGTTAGGACATCTAATTGTTTAGATGTATGGGTTGGGTTTTGAAGTTATAAATTCTATTTACTTGATAAATGGGCTATACACATCTATGATAATTTACATAGTGTGTAATATACTATGGTAAAAACCGGAGTTGAATTTATGTAGTCAAAATTAAAACAGTTACATGTAGCAGCACCAGACTTGAAGGATATGAAGTGACTACCAAGTAAGAGAATGTATTTCCAGATTTTTCTACATCTTCTATTTCTCAAATGACCTAACTTAGCATTAACTCATGTTTATATTTTTTCTTTTTGTGTTGAGAGCACTCAGTTTTCTAAGAATGAATTGTTAATACTATAATGGATTGTTTACTGTGGTCACAATATTTTACAATAGAACTTTTGAACTTACTCATCTGAATTAACTGAAGGTTTGTATCTATGGAGTAGCAGCTCCCCAATTCCCCTTTCGTCATTCCTTTATGCTCAGTCTGCTAGTGATGACTTCTTTTCATTTTTCTTCTTCTAAGAATATCTTGAATTCTTACACAATTATTAATAGTTTGGGTAGATATTTGATTTGAATTGGACATTGTTTTATTTTTGCTCTTAATAAAGACTGTGTTACTATTTTTGTCTCTGTTTTTGTTGCTAAATCCACTGTCATTTCGTTTTTCTTCTATGCTAAATATATCTGGTTTCTTTCAAATTTTTGTTTATAAATTTTAAGTTTTTAAGAGCTTATGTCAGTATTTTAAGAAGTTGGAATATATAGCTTTAGATTTATCATACTTTAAATCTCTAAAGCTTTTGAATGTAGTATTTATGTATTTTTAACATCTAGAGAATTTTCCAGCCAAATGCTTATTTCTTTCAGGGCTGTATGGAAAAAAAAGATTTATTTATTTGAAAGGCAGAGCAACTGAGAGAGAGGAGAGAGGACAGCATACAGTGAATGAGACACATGCCTTCTGATTGCTGCCTCATTTCCCCAATGCTTACTACAGCCATAGCTTGGCCAAGCTGAAACCAAGATGCAGGACCTTCATTTTGCCTTCCATCATGGGTGTCAGGGCTCAAGTATTTCAGCCATCACCAGCTGCTTTCCCAGGAGCACTAGCAGAGAGCTGGATTAGAAATGGAGCATCTTGGACTTGAACCAGCACTCCATTATGGAGTTTCATTGTATTGAGTAGAAGATCTCTATTTCCATAACCTGAGTTCATTGATTTTTTTTATATTTTTTATACAGACTTCATTTTTAAAAATATGTTTAAATAACCTTTATCTTTTGACTGGAGAATGTAAGCCTTTGTTTTTATTTATTTATTTATTTTAGGTGGTGTTTACATAGTCAATCAGGGTAGGAAGGATCTAAGGTTAGGGAGAAGTGGGTGTGATCCTTGTTTCCAAGCTTTCTAATTCTTCCCTTTTCTGGGGGGGGGGAGCGGATATAGGGAGATAGGCCATACCTAGCCTCTCAACCATCCCAGTACCTAAGGATGGGGAAGGACCACCTGATATCAACCCAGACTCACAATGGCACAGGTTCTGTAGGTTCTGTCCAGGTGGATGCAATAGTTTCAAAATGCTATCAATCTTGCCGATCTGTGGATGAGGAACCCCTTCCAGTATTCATTAGGTCACACCATTGACCTTATAGTCTCCAATCACCCAGATACTGGCTGTCATTGTTTGGCTGGGGTAGTTGTTTATCTATTCTGTTCTCCATTCTCTGCTATGGTGCCAATGTCCTCTGCAGGTCCCTATGAGCTACCATGTCCTCCATGTATAGCATGTTCGGCTGTCCAACATACCATCCTCTACATTGAGGAGGACCAGTTCTCCTAGGTGGGCTCATGGACCTGAGCCAGGTGACCAGGACCATGCCAGGCCCCCACCCCTTGGGGCTCACAGATGCAGCAACCACCTTGCAGGTGGGTCCATGGCCCTGGGCTATGTGACCTAGGACCCTCCAGCCACCCCCACCCCTGGGGCTCACAGACCTGGCACCCACCACTCAGGTGGTCTTGGTGACCTGGACCTGGAGACCCATACCCTTCCGCCTCCCCCACCCCAAGGGCTAACATCCAGCACCCACTGGGTCCCTGGCCCAGGTTGACTTTGCCCACCTTTTGTCCTGACATGGACAGCATCCTTGCTTAATTGGCCCATACCCTTTCTGTTCATTACTGTTGGATTTTGCAGCCCATCCACACCTGGTCCGTACCCAGACAGAGCTTACATGGTTCAGTGGGAGCCAAGATCTAGACCAGCCTGTTCTCACACAGCACAGCAACCCTGACTCGCACAATGGTGTTGGAGTTTAGCCCAGCCCAGCCATTCCCGGACGCAGGCTATACCCATGCCAAGGGAGACTGAAGCCATGTTATGCTCAGGACAATGCACCATTCTGATACTTGTGTTCACCAATGGGCATTGTATCCCAGCTGGGGTATCCCCTTAGTTCCTAGCAAGCCCTATTCACAGCAATGGTTATTGCTGTTTCACATGGGTGAGCCCACATATTGCCCTGCAGATTCTATCCCCAGACCTGATGCACTCATGTATTTGTTGACTTCATGGCCCAGCCTCACAGAACCTGTTCCTTTTATTGACACTCTCTGGGGGGTTCCATGTTGTAGCCCTTCAAGTAGAGTTGACTTGGAAGTTCCAGAGAAGTCATTCCTCACCTGGACCTGAACCCTAAGGTCCTTACTGATCTCTACCTGTGCAATCTCTCAGACTCTCTTTAGGCCCAGCACCCCCAAGATCCCACAGCACATTGCCAGATGGCCTGCGGGCTTTGTCCCCTCATCCCCCAGCAGTCGCCACACAGCTGGGAGAGTTGAGCACTCATGCATCCAGCTTTGGACTCACCTGGGCTTCCCCCTCACCAAGATGGCAGTGGTGGGCGAGCCGGGGTCTTGAGTCTGCCCAGATCTGAATGAGATCCACCCACAGTGTAATTACTGTAGAAAGAGGGGTTTCTGGGGGCTTAGGACAAGCTCAGAGTTTGCCAACTGCCTGGCAGCAGTTGCTGTAGCTAGGATCCCACCCATTGAGCCTGGCTCAGCCCAGGTCCCCCCAGCAGCTACCACGAGGCTGGGAGAGATGAGCACCCATGCCTACAGCTTCAGACTCACCTGGGCTGCCCCCACCAAGATGGTGGGGCTGGGTGGAACCAGGGTCCTGTGGCAGACTTCATTTGTATCCATTGAGTTTTTGAACATTTTAATATCAGTTTTTATCTTCCATTTCAATTTTTGTTAAATTTATAAATCTTATTTTTTCCAAGGATTTTAAAAAGATTTCTTTATCTTTATTGAAAAGTTGGATATACAGAGGGCTGCAGGAATTAAAACCAGCAGCTATATAGAATCCCAGTACGTTCAAGGCGAGGACTTCAGCCACTACGCTATCAGGCCCAGGCCCCTTTTTTGTATTTGCCAGGTATGCTCACAATTACTTGTTGAATAATACATCTGGTCTGTCAGAAAACTAATCCCTTCATTTTCATATTAATATTTATTTTTTTACTTTTTAAATTTTATTTTATAATATTTTATAATTTTGCTGTGCCATATGCCTGTGTTTTTGAGGTTGTTGGTAATTGATTGTCGTTTCTGTGGATGGACTTTATTGAGATCTCCCAGATTGCCATCCTTGCTTATGGCTTGCTTCCTTTTTCTCTGGGAGTAGCGCATTTCTAAGGAGATTTTGTAGAGTTGGTTTTGTGTTGGCATATTCTTCTAATTTCTCTTTGCTGTGGAAGTATCTAGTTTTGTTCTCGTATACAAATGAAATCTTTGCTGGGTAGAGTATTCTTGGTTGACAGTTATTCTCTTTCAGTACTTGAAAGATTTTGTTCCACTCCCTTCTTGCCTGGAGCGTCTGTTCTGAGAAGTCGGCAGTGATTCTGATGATTCTGCTCCTAAATGTAAGCTTCTCTTTGGATCGTGCTAACCTTAGGATTCTTTCTTTGTATTCATTGGAGGGTAACTTGATTACCACGTGTCTTGGGGAGGATTGTTTTGGGTCAACTCTGTGGGGAGTCCTCTGGCCTTCCTGAATTTGGATTGGGTTCATGTTCCAGGTATTTTGGAAGTTCTCCTGCATAATTTCCTCAAGTACTGGTTGTATGCCTGTCTCTCTTTCCACTCCTTCTGGGAGCCCCATGATTCTGATATTTGACTTCTTGATGTTGTCGTTCATCTCCTGGATCGTCTTGGTCGCCGTGTGTAGTTGTGACTCTAGTTGGTTAATAATCTGCCTGCTTTCATTCTGGGAGTCTTCCAAGTCGGATATCCTGTCTTCTGCTGCTGTAATTCTGTTGGCTAAGCTCTCAACTTTGTGCTTCAAGTCTAGGATCTCATTTTTGAGTAATTTTGTTTCTGTGATTATGTGGTTTTTGAAATCTTTGAGCTCGTCCCATTGTTTTTCATTGTCTCTGAAGAGTTTTATAATTATTTCTCTGAACTCCTTATCAGAGACGTCTTCAATTTCTTCATCTGTAATCTCTGCAATTGACCATGCTTTATGGTGGCTTTTTGGGGTGGCGCTAGATGTTTCTACTTCACTAATTCTCTTATTTCGTCCCATACTTGTGGCCCAAGGTGTTGCTGGATTCTCACCCTTGACCTCTGTTGCCACCTAGTGGGTGGCCTGAGGTCTTGCTGGCCTAGGTTTTTGTTTTCCTTCTGGACCAGGGAGTTTTTGTTTTTTTGTTTCCCTTCTGGGTTTCAGGTTTCAGCACCTTAGGTTTCAGCGCCTAGGCGCCCAGGTCTCGTCTCTTGGGTTTTTGTTGTTGTTGTTGTTGTTGTTTTGTTTGGCTTGGTTTGGTTTGGTTTGCTTTGCTTTGTTTTTTTCTCTGAGGCATGGGATCTGGCAGACCCTGCTCCACTGAGTCTTTCGCCTGGCCTGGGTTGGCCCAGAATTTAGATTAGCTGTGATCCTGGGGATTTCACCCTAGCTGCCACAGCTGCCGGCTACTGCACTTCAGGGTCCTAGCGCCCTCCCGGTACCGTAGCGTTTCGTTATGGGGGAATATGTGTTAGTTAGCCGTCCCTGTCTTTGCCTGGGTCCCGCCAAAGTTATTTTTTTTTCTTTTAATTATTTATTATTTTTACTTCATTAATTACATTGTATTATGTGACACAGTTACATAGGTACTTGGGTTCTCCCCACCCCTCCCCAAACCCTCCCACCATGGTGGATTCCTCCACCTTGTTGCATAACCATAGTTCAAGTTCAGTTGAGATTCCCCCATTGCAAGCATATACCAAACATAGAGTCCAGCATCTTATTGTCCAGTCAAGTTCAACGGCTTCTTAGGTATACCCTCTCTGGTCTGAAGACAGAGCCAGCAGAGTATCATCCCAGTCAAATGAAAGCTCCAACATAACATCAGCAAAAATTTACATCATTATGGAATTAATTGACATAGTAATGAGTAACCAATATGTTAAAAGTAAATGCGAGTTCCCAGTCACCTTCTGTGACCACCTCACTTACACTTCAATTTTAGTTTATACACAACATATAAAATTCATAACATAACATGTTATACATAACATCATATCATCTTAAATTAAGGCAAACATGTGGTATTTAACCTTTTGGGATTGGCTCATTTCCCTTAGCATTATGGTTTCCAGTTTGGCCCATTTGGCCACAAAGAACTGCATTTTGTTTTTTTTAATAGCTGAGTAGTATTCCATGGAGTAGATGAACCATAGCTTTCTTATCCAATCCTCTGTTGATGGGCATTTTGGTTGTTTCCATGTTTTTTGCAATTACTGATTGTGCTGCTATGAGCATAGGAGTGCATGTTGGTTCCTCATAAAACAATTGTTCTGGATATATTCCTAGGAGTGCTATTGCTGGATCATACGGTATGTTGAATTTGAGTTGTTTGAATGTTCTCCGTACTGATTTCCATAGAGGCTGTACCAGCCTGCAGCCCCACCAGCAGTGGAGTAGGGTTACCTTTTCCCCGCAGCCTCGCCAACAAGTGTTGTTGGTGCTTTTATTCATGTGGGCCAGTCTTACTGGCGTTAGGTGGTACCTCATTGATGTTATTAATATCACCACCAGTGCTAGAGGTTTCAGCACTCCTGCAGTTTCTAGCCACCACTGGAGGGGCTTTGTGCAACGATTTCCTAAAGTTGCCTGTATATCCTCCGGTTAAAATTTCCGCAGACCTTTCCCCTGCTGGGTTCTTAACTCACCCTTTTCAAGCCGACAAGCCGCGCCACTAAGCCAAGCCACCGAGCGCTGCCTTGGTTTTTTTGTTGTTGTTGTTTTTGGTTGATTCTCCAGATTGCGTGAATCTTGTTGATTCCGCAGTGTCCTGGGAGGTTCGCACACCTGCTTATACTATTTTTAACTATACTTGCTCCTTCTTCTGGCGCTTTTTGGCCCTCTCTCTCTGCCTTCTCCCTTACATCAACCCTCCATGGTCGGCCATTTTTTCCCCCGAGTCTTAATGCTTATATTTGTACTTATTAAAATATAAGCAAATTTGTTGGGAAGTAGAATAAATAGCATCCAATTGTATAAATGAGGAAACAAAACTGAAATAGGTAAATAATTGAAGTAAACTAATTAAAAGATGTAGATTTGTAGTCTTTTAATCTGTCTTCCCTTTGTGTTGTTATACTGCTATAATTCCCAATTATTTTAAGTCATCTATTTTCATCATAAATTAGAAAATCGATAAATAATACAGAGTAGTTGCTTCTAGAACTGCTTCTAGGCTGCTCCTAAAGGTGCCCAATTATCCATGGATTGATCTTTTTGATTTAGGTGACTACAGTTTAAAAATTTTGAAAGTTAATTTCTTTTTACGATTCAACCAAATGCAAGTCTCAAGGCAGGTGTTTTAAACTTTTTTCCCCCATTTTTCTTTTGCCATTAATTTTTTATGTCTTGAATATTTTAATTTGCTATTGTTTCAAAGTATGGGTTCTTAATGTAAATTCCACCAGTATACATACATTAGGATTCCATTTATGATTTACACAGAAAAGTACATTGGAATAAGCCATTTCTAGCAGTTAGCTAATAACACCATTTTTCAAACATGAAAGAAATTTCATTGCCCATTTCTCTTTGTGTAATGTGAAATCCACTAAGGTGGGTTTGACCTGTCATACCATCTTCTGTAATTTTCCAAACCAGTTCCACAAAGAAATTTTGCTTTACTTGTTTCTTGAAATATAGCTTATATCCATTAATGTTTTAGATTTATAACCTTTATTTTTATGCTGCAGAGAGTGAACTGTCATGTACTTGCAGAGGGAAGCATTTTTGTAATAAAGTAGAAAGACCAAATTTCTCTCTTCCTTTTCTCACTCTCTGTATTAATATTCTCTGCCTTTTAAGAGGCTATTTTATGTACACACAAGAATGAAAAATATTACCTAAGTGCTATAGAAGCTCAGAAATAGAGTCTTAAGAAAAATCTAAATAGGATCTTGTCAATGAGTGTGTAATCAGAGGTTTGCAAATGCTCCTGACATACTGTTCTGCCATTTGGTGCCTTTTCTGTGGACTTGGATAGTCAAATTCCCCAGCAGGTAACACTTTGTAAGATCTACATGTATGAAAATGACATTGCCCCCAGGAAAAACTAAATTAGTTCCAGTGACAGAGGACTCCTTATCCATGCATTCATCTTGGTTAATAGGCAAGATGTGATGTAAACACTCAAGTCTGTTTTCAATATTGGAAGAAATGGGGACATTTGAAGTGATAGTTGATGTTGTTTCTGTATTTTCACAATATGTTGCCTAGTTCAGGATATGTGCCCCATATTCAAAAATTCTTTAGACAAGAAATGATTCAGATTTTATGTTTTTCTGAATTTTAGGATATTTCGATGTACACTATGAGATATCTTGGATCTGAGACCTGTAGTTAAACATGAAATTTATTTATGTGCCAAATGCAGCTTATATACATGGCATGAAGATAACATTAACAAATATCTTTCATTTTTTTTGTACATTTACTTCAGTTTAAAGTCAGTAAGACAGATAAAGATTGCTCCCATTTGATGACTCATTAGCCCAAGTCCTTACAACAATGGGGTTATGCCAGGATGAAGTTTGGAGCCAAGAAATTCATCCAAATTTCCCATACGAATGGCAAGGATTCAGCTGCTTGAACCATCACCTTCAGCCTCCTCAGGTTCACATTAGCAAGAAACTGGCATTGAGAGCAGGGCCTAAAGTCAAACCAAGCAATTTGATATGAAACTCATATGTCACACATAGCATCTTAGCCTCTATGCCAAATGCTGGCCTCAAAGTTATTTTTAATTATTTGTGAAAGAAACAATTTTCTGTACTGAGTAATTTCCCTTTTGCATCATATGAGTGCTCAAATAGTTTCAATTAAAGATCATTTAAGGTTTTGGATTTTTTTACTTAGGGACCTCGGGATTATCCTACTACTTTTAGGTAATAAATATCAGACTGAAGGAAATAGATGTAGTATCAGATAAAATTAAGATTTTGAAGTATAGGCCCAGCGCAGTAGCATGGTGGCCAAAGTTCTTCCCTTGCACAAATTGGTTTCCCACGTGGGCACTGGTTCTAATCCCAGCAGCTCCTCTTTCCATTCAGCTCCATGCTCGTAGCCTGGGAAAGCAGTCGAGGATGGTCCAAAGTCTTGGGTCCCTGCACCCATGTGGGAGACCTGGAAGAGGTTCCAGGCTCCTGGCTTCGGATCAGCTCAACTCTGGCCATTGCAGCTACTTGGGGAGTGAATCAGAAGATGGCAGATCTTCCTCTTTCTCTTTCCTTCTCTCTGTATATCTGATTTTCAAGATAAATAAGTAATAAATAAACAAATAAATAAATCTGTCAAAAAAGATTTTGAAGTAAGAGTTGAGATCACATCTCTTATTGGCATTTACAACATAGACTAGTGGATTTTGGCATAGATTTTAATCTGAATTTAGTGTAACATTTTATTTAAGTTCTAGCAATTACCGTCACTGTTACTTTGGGTTTATGCATCAGTTTGTTTATTTACAAATCTCTAAATGATATTAACAATAGTATCACACTGAGACTGAAATGAAAGCATAAAAGATATTCCCTGCAAATTACAATCAAGAGAGAGAAATGTTGGCCATTATGTCAGACAAAAAAAAAAAAAAAACTTTGAAACAAAATTGTTACAAAAGAAAAAGAGCATTCCATAATTATAAAGGTTCAATTCACCCAGTATGTATAACTATATATATGTATATTCCAATATTAGGGTACTGTCATATATAAAGCAAATATTTATAGATTTGAAAGATGAAATAGCAATATAATTTTCAAAATAAAATTAAAATTTAATCAAAATAAAATTTATAATAAAAGGTAGATAATCAAGACAGAAAATCCACTTGAAAACACTAGACTTGGACTGTACTTTGAACCAATATACCTAGCAGATGTTTATACAATATTCTACTCAAAAGCAACAGAATATACATTCTTCTGTAATGCAGTGCTTTCCCCATAGTAGGTCATGTGTTTGGGAAAACCAAGTCATAACGCTTTCAAAAAGACTTAAATCACATTGATGATCTTTTCTTATTAAAATAGTGTGAAACTAGAAATCAGTAACCAAAGGAAATAGCGTAGTTCACAGCTACATGGAAATGAGACGACAGATTCTTAAGCAAGTGTTGTATCATAGGAAAAAATTAAAAGTAAAAGAAGAAAGCATCTTTGGCTAAATGTAAATGAAGACATGACTTACCAAAACTTACAGTATACAACAAAGACAGCATTAAGACAGAAGTTTATAGTAATAAATATTTACATCATCAATAAAGAAAGATATAAAATAAATAACCTAGCTTAAACCTAAAGGAAGTGGAAGAACAAGAACAGTTTAAGCTTACAACGGGGAGGAAATATTTTAGAAAAGAAATTAACAAAACAATGGAAAAATACTGACAAATTGGCAAAATATTCAATCATATTTAGAAAAATTGAATAAGACTTTAGTGAAAATAAAATACAACAATCAGAAATGAAACAGGAGACATTACAATGGATACAACAGAAATTTAAATGATTATACTGTTCTGAATGATTATATGGAAATTTGTCAGACTACAAATAAGAAATTTCTGTGAACATGTGCCCTAGATGTTTGTAAAGGTGCATCAAACATGCAATACAAATCTTGAGCAAATAAAAATAAGGCAATTGAACCAGTAGTGAAAAATATTTCAACAAGGATAAGTCCAGGATGAATTGTTTTCATAAAAAGATTTTATTACATTTAAAGAATTAACAAAAATCATAATCTCTTCCAAAATACATTAGAGAACATCTGCAAACTAATTTTAGGAGGGCAACATTAGTTTGGTGTTTAATATAAAGACGTCAGAAGAAGATAATTGAAAACAGATTAACATACCTAAGGAGAAGATCCCTAACAAAATGTTAGCAAACCACATGAAACAATAGATTAAAATTATCTTACATCATGACTAAGTATGATTTATCCTTTGGAATGCAATATATTTTCCAACCATATGCAAATCAATCTATGTAATCATAACATTAGCAGATTGAAATACAAAGAATTATGCAAACATAATTGCAGAAAAAGCATCTAACAATTTAACATCCTTTCATGAGAAAATCTCTTAGAAAATCAAGCATAGACCTTTTGTTTACATTTTCATTGAATATTTTTACCTTTTAAAATTCTTCTCTGTGAAAATTGTGCTTGTTTTTCGGTAGAGGAGATGATCTGATTTCCTCATGCTACTTTGTTCTCTGTATAGTTGCATTTCTCTAACTTTCTGCCTTTCAGGATGAATAATTTATTTTGTATTTTTCAGTGTCCCCCAAATCTACCATTTTTCCTAATGGTGTATTATTTTTTCAAAATGTATTTATTTTTAGTCTTTGGTTGATCCAATACAGCTCATAGATAAAATTTTAAAAATGTAATATTTCCTCCTTCTTTTCTTTCTTTCAATTTTTTTTTAGTTTTGAGATACATTTACTTAAAGCAATTCACCTTACACTTCTTCAAATTACATTTTAAAATAATGTAATGCTCCTCATTTGATAGAAAATATTTAGAGCACTTTTGATTTTCTGTGTTTCTTTTCAGTGTCTCCTTATTTAGAAATCATGTCTGGAAGATCACCTAAAATTTGATTCTACAATCTGCATTCCAACTCATATATTTGTCTTTCTACCCATCTATCATATCTGTATCTGATATGTTTATACATATTCAGTTTCTAAAAGTTTTAAGTTGCCTTTAATATTATGGCTACATTTGTGAAAGTTTTATTTAAAGTTCTTTTAACTGGTTTCATTGCTTATGAATTGATATCTTAATGACATATATTCTTGAGCTGTTTATATGAATATACATTCTTTTATTTTGCTGATCCCCTTGCTATTTGCTGTGTACACTCCAGTATTTCTTTTATAATATTAATGAATGATATTTTTTGAGTCATCTTGATACTGAAGATTGAGATTTCACATGTGCAGTATAACTAAGCTGGGTAGAAGCATTTAGTATTAAATATTTTCCAATCATAGCTTTGTTGATATTTATGGGACATGTTGAAGCCAGGACTAAGGAGTTTCATGACTGTCCCATGTGAGTATCTGGTTCCCAGACACTTGGGCCATATTCCATTGCTTCTCCAAGTGCATTATGAAGGAGATGGGTGAAACATAGAGCAGCTAGGACGTGAACTTGTTCCCATATGGATGCCAGCTTCATAGGTGATGTCTTTACCTGATATACCACAATGCAAACCCCGGGAAAACTAATAATTTGTTCCTTTATTACTTAAATTGTTTTTAGCAGCTTGAATACAAAACAGTTTTTTTTTTCTATTCCTATAGTTAAAAATGAATACCCCACATGAACTGCGATTCTTGTTTAGGTAAGATCATCCTAGGTGACTAAATGGTAGTTTCCCTGGTCATTTAGATTTTTATTTGAATTCAGAGGATTAGGAAACATCTGAGTAGGTCACTGATACCATCTTCAGGGATTAGTATTCTATGTGCAAGGAAATAAAGGATTTCAGACCACAAAAGGCAGGGAGTGGCTAAATGATTTCACATGTTCCTTATTCTTAGCTGCTTAAGGCTTTAATGGATTTTTTTTTTCCAGATTTGAAGATGGGGTATTGTTTGACACTTTGTTTGTTTACATTTTTCTTTTCTTAGCACAGGATGGTGAACCTTGCTAACATGTAATTACAGTTTCTATCTATGAAGGCAACCTGTTGTGAATTTCCCTTGCTTATTATAGATACAAAAGGTAGAGTTTCTTCTAAGAGGTTAAAGGAGACAGGTACATTAGCAGGAAACTAAATTAGAAGTGGAGCACCAGGAACTCGATTTAGCTCTGTTTCTTTTGTAAAGCATCATGTTTGCTTGCAGTGTTTTCTGTATATATATGTTAGATATATAAGAATGGTTACTAATAGTGAACTTGTTTTTTGACATATGTATTATGATTTTTTCCTACCATTTTCATATATATCTGTTATTTTTTAATTCAAAGAATTATTTTGAATTTTGAATTTTATGATACCATTTGTAAAGGTTGGGATTCCCGCCCCCCGCAAACCCCACCTCCTGAGTGATTTTCCCCACATTGTTACAATGATATAGTCCTTCATAAGGAGTCATGATTCCATCAGTCTGTTATTTAAGTGTGCCCCAACATTGCTGGTACAGACAGTGTCAGACAGTCCAGCATCCCATTGCTTGCACATTTCCAACAGTTTCATTGGGAGTCCATCTTTGATTTGGAAGCAGGGATACATATTGCTTTGTATCTCCATATTAGGTATATCTGTTATTTTCATACATAATTTAAAATTTTATTATGATTTATCATTTATTACCATATTTCTGATTTTAATGCCTTTTTATACTTAGTAGGTAACTATCTCTCAATCTCTATCACCTAATTTTTTCAAGCACACTTAAGATTTTAAGTATTTATTTGTTTGTTTGAAAGATATCATAAGAGAGAATGAGGGAGAAAGAGAAATATCTTGCATATAATGATTCACTTCCTGAAATGTTCACAATGGGTAAGGATGGGCAAGACCAGAGAGCCAGGAGCTCCATCCAGGTCTGCCTCTTAAAAGAAAGGGCCCAAGACCTTGGATCATATTCTGTTGCTTTTCCAGACATTGTGATATGCAATGCTGGCGTTGCAACCCTCTACACTACAGCGTCACCTTCTTGTGATTTATTTTTTAGTAGTAAATGTAAAACTGTTTATGTATTTTCGCATGCTTTTACTCAGTTTAAGATTTATTTATTTGTTTTATTATTCAATGATGCAGTTCCACAGGCTTTGGGATTCCCCTTCCTCCCTCTCCAAATCCTCTTTTCCCACTAATTTCCCCCATGTGATTACAGTAGTATAGTACTTCACAATGAGTCATACGTCCATCTTCTGCTGACATTTTAGGCATAGACAATGGTAAAAAGTCCTGCATCCTATTCTCATGATACATTCAGCAGTTTCACTGGGAATCCATCTTGGATTTGGAAGTAGAGTTGCACACTGCATTGTATCTTCATATCTGTGTGTGACAGGCTGTACTACACAGTTAGTATACATCCCCTTAAGTGAAAAGCCATAATACAAAATCAACAACAGAGATAAAAAAAATTACAACAAAATGAAGTTAAAAACATGCTACTGAATGACCTACGATTTACTGAAGAAATCAAAAAAGTCAAAGGCCCTCCTAAAGCAAACAATGCTGTGAGTCAGTGAGGAAATAAGAAAAACTAAAAGCTTTTTGAATGAATGAAAATAAAATAAAAATATTAACCCCCCTAGATGTAGCAAAAAGTATTGAAAGGGCTGTTGTTTTCGTATTTTGCATGAAGATTGCCTTATATCAGAAATAACATATATTTTACTCTTGGGATTGACTTATTTCACTGAACACTTATTCATTTTTGAGAGAATTTATTTTTGTTTTGAAATATTAAGTTTAGCATTTATAAAGTAATATATGATCCTCAGATTTGAAGTCCCTATTCTATTTTATTGAACTGCCTGCTCTCATTTGAGTAACATTTTTGAATAATATCACCATTACTTGATATCTTTCAGGACAAGTAATTTTCTACTGCCCGTATTGTCTGTTTATTTATTTATTTATTATTTAAGAATGGGGGTAGGGGTATTTTCCCAAGTAAGTAGAAAAAGCAATATTTTCCTATAGGTACTATAAATTGTGTCATATTATAAATGAGTGTAATGGATATCCACTTCAGGTATCATTAGTTAATATACAAATATTATTCCAAAGATATTTCCTTTTTTGTAATTGTGAACAGATCATTAAAATAATAAATTGCATTGGATTTTGTATTCATTTCCTAGAAGAACTTTTCTTGTGTTTTAGTGAATTAAATGTGTTGATGGGATCACTTACTGTAATTCCTTCTAAGTAATGTCTCCTGCAAGCAGAATACAAATGAACATGCTCAGAGAGTATCCCATTTTCTGGATGAATTGAAGTAAACTAGTAATTTCTTTATGCTAGCAGTTTGTTTGTATCTCCTTACTGGAAAGATGATACAAGGTGTCAAGGCTACAGATGACAAAAACCCACATTTGAGTGGAGGATTATTTTTACTCCAAGAGCATTTAATCTGCCAAGTTGAAATCAGCAGTTATTTTTCTGTTTTTTTTTTTTAAATTAAAACAACAAAAACTATATATATCCCCAGACCAGTGAAACACAGATACTGGCTGCACTTAATACTGCCAAAAGCCAAGGTAATTTGTACATACTCCATCCACTTGTGAAGAATTAGGCCTCACATTATAATGCATCCTCTTAGCTGGTCAAACAATTATATTCACTCATCTTAGCAGCCCAAGTTATTTTGAAATATATGGCAACTACTGTCACTTTTCTACTTAGATTCTCGTAATGATCTTTACCGCATCACTCAGAGTAAAATCCAGAATCCTTGCACTTTTCTTTTTGTGGTGTACCTTACCTGCCTTTCCCTGTCCTCTATCCCAGATCCCATTGCCTCTCTAACTTCATCTCCTCTATTCTCTATTGTTCATTTGTCTCCAGTAACGCTTCGCCTGGTTTTCAAACATGATACACATGGCTCCACTTCAGTGCCTTTGCACTTTTTCTTCTTTCTGCTTGATATACTCTTTCTGCCAATATTATGAAAATTCCTTTCTCTTATGCTTCAGATTTTTCCCTCAAGTTATTACTCCCCGTGAAACATATCTGTTCACTTTTTAAAATTGTAAATCACTTGCTCCCTTGACAGCCCTCATTGTTTTAACTGTTTACTTTGCATTCTCTTATAATTTATGAGAATATAAACTTTTGTAAAGTTAACAATTTTGTCTCATGATTACTGCTGTATCCATAGTACACAGAGTAGTGCTTGCCAAATAACTTGTGATTTGTTGACTGAAAATGAAGTCAAACTTGACTGGCGTCCCAGAGTTTTTCAAGCATGCTTTTGCTTCAACAATTGCTTTACAGGAACTAAACTGGTCTTTTAATGCCTTTCAAAACACATAGCTTATAAGAACACATTGCTTGTGTATTATGAAAAAAGCACATGAATCTAGTAAGCTCCACTAGCTTTGCACCATACCTGTTTGCCAGTTTTTGAAAAAACAAAGTTTTAGGAAGCACCATCCCTCACAGGCTTTTAAGTAGTGAGGTAGGAAACAGTCTCTTATCTGCACAGGTACAGATCTGTATGTTACAGGCACTAGCTCCTCAGGGGAGTAATAAAGGATGACAGCAAGAGAAGGAGGATCTCTAGACTTGTTTTTGTGTGATGCTTTGCCAAGGACAAAATTTATCAGGGCAGTGCATATGCCACATGCGGGTGGAGGGCCTTGGCAATATGTGAATTTGTTGTCACCATCAAATTAACTCCGCTCAATTCCTGTTGTCTTTCCAATTTCACGTCCTTGATTACACATTCATAAAACTGCCTCTTCTTATGAGTGTAAATCCAACTGTCTCAAAAATATAATTGTGTGTGTTTATCAAGCACCTAATTTGTTTTTAATTCCAAGTTACTAATTAAAGATGAAATATAAGTGAATTATACGCCATATATTCTGTGTTAACCATTGCAACAAAATTTTTACTAAGTTGCAGTCAACACTGAAGTAACATTTCTGGCATTGGACATTCTTGATACACTTTAGTTCTCAGCTCAGTCCCCTGCCCCCACCTCAGGAATATGCAATTATTGGCTTTAATTGCAGTTTATATTCATCCACAACATATGGCACAGCAAGAAAATGCCCCAGGACCATTTTCAGTCTCCATGCGAGGGGCAAGTACGCTATTCTAACTTTCCCTAGTGGCACCAGCCTTGTCTACCAAGGGACTGAATTTAAGTCGGTACACTGCAGACATTTCATACCTAGATGTGTTAGTTTCCTAGGGCGGTTGTAACATGTTACCAAAAACTTGGTAACTTAACACAAAAGAATTTCATGCTCTTATCATTCTAGAAATGGGACGTTCAAAATCAAACTTTCTGTGCTATTGTATTCTCTCAAGAGGCTCTGGAAGAGAACTAGCTTTCCTTGTCTCTTGTGAATTCTGATGGCAAGCAGACTTTTTTTTTGTTCCTTGGCTTTGATGGCCCCGCTTTCCTTCTCTTTGCATTGCCATTTCCACTCTGTCTTAAAATTCCTTCTGATTCTATCTTAGAATGATATATCCCTTTGTATATTTGTGGAAAAAATCACTTGAAGTATATATTAAGTCACCTATAGGCTTGAATTTGCTGTTTTTCTTTCTTCATTTTAGTAATTCAATTAAAAAAGCTTATACACAACTTCATGTTTTTAAGTTGGCTTATTGTAGCATCTGAGTCCTTTTTAAAGCAATAAAATAAGATTTGATAGACTTCATTTGCTAATTGTTTAGAAAACAGAGAGGCATTCTCATTGCAACTGCATATGTGATAGTGGGAGAAATTGCTGAGACATGGTACTTGCAATATGCTTGTTACTAGTACAAGAGCCCAACACTTCTAACCATGAAGAACTGTATTTGAATAATTTTTCCAAATATTATGAAAGAAAACATTTAGGGAATGTAGACTACCATACTAGGGAAAACATTTGCTAGCTAAAAATTTTAATCAAGTATTAAAAGTTTGCAATAGATATGATTTTAAGATTTATTGGATGTATTTATAGTTTAAAAATTGTTTATATAATTTTCAGTATGACATTTCATGAAGTATGTCAGAGATTTTATATCTATAATTGTGTATTTAATAAACATACAAACATTTCAGAGTTTCTTTATAAAAATTTCTCCATGAAATCATTTCCATTCAACTGTTTGAATGATTTTTAAAAGATATTTGTTTCTTCCCTTTTTAGTTATTTGAAAGGCAAAGTCACAGTGTGAGAGAGAGACAAATGGAGAAAGCTTCTGCCTGCAATACCCAAGGCTGAGTTGGACTGGACTGCCAGGTACTTCATCTAGGTACCCCATGGGGATTTCAGGTACCCATACTTGAGCAATCACCTGTTGCCTCCTAGGCACATTAGCAGTGAGCTGAAGCAGAAGCAGAGAAGGACTTGATCCTAGGCATTTGGGTGTGGGATGTGGAGATTTTGAATGGTGGCTCACCTGGTTAAATCAAAATGCCCAGTCCTGGTGCAAATATTCTTATACTGAGTTAATTTATGTTTACATGAAAGTCTTTTACTGAAGGTCTTGTATCATTAGCTCCTGAAACTAGGATTGCAAATGATACTTTTCGGAAAAGATTAGTGGAACTCAAAAGAATTACACAAAGCCCCAGGATAAAAAAATCACCACATAAGAAAATAATAAATAGCATTTACATATACAAGCAATGATATAGCTGAGAAAGAACAGCAGTCTCACAATAGGTACAAAAAATTTAAAAACTTTGGAATAAAATTAATGAAGGATGTGAAAGATCTCTATAATTAAAGTGAAAAAACATTAAAGAAAGAAATAACACAGAAATTGAGAAAAACATTACTGTTCAAGGATTAGAAGTGGTAATATAATTAAATGTCCCTAGTATCCAAAGCAACTTATATATTCAAAATGATCCAAATTAAAACATCCAAGACGTTCTTCTCAAGTTGGAAAAAATTGACCACAAGATTTATATGGAAGCATGAGAGAACCAGAATAGCTAGAGTAATATTAACCAATAAAAACAAAACTTGAGAAATTAAAATACCAGCTATCAAGACATATAACAGGGCAGTTATATTCAAAATAGTCTGACACTGTCTCAGGCATAGACATGTAAACCTTTGGAACAGATTAGAGGCCTCAGAAATTAAACCCTGTGCTTACAACCAACTGACCTTTGAGAAACAAGCTAACATCATTCCTGGGATAAAGGATAGTTTCTCCAGCAACTGATTCAGGAAAAACTGGCTCTCTGCATGCAGAAGTAAGAAACAAGATCCCTACCTTACATGCTATACAAAAAAACAACTCACGATGATGAGTAATCAAAATCTAAGACCTGAAACTGATTATTGAAGGAAAACATAAGGGAAGCACTTCAAGACATTGGCATAGGCAAAGACTTCTTGGATAAGACCGCAGAAGCACAGACAACAAAGGCAAAACTAGACAGAAGCTAAGAAACTTGCACAACAAAGAAAGCACTGAGCAAAGTGAAGAGGCAACCTACAGAATGGGAGGAAATATTTGCAAACTATATATCTGAAAAATGATTAATAATCAGGATCTATAGAGACTTCAAGAAAATCAACAACAGCAAAACAAACAATCCAGTTAGTAAGAAATAGGCCAAGGATATGAACAGATTGTATTCAAAGAATTAAATGCAGTGTTCACAGATTAAAAAATGCTCAAGATCATTAGCCAGCAGAGAATTGCAAATTAAAACCACAATGTGCTTTCACCTTGCCTAATTTGAATGGCTATCAAAGAAAAACTTTAAAAAACAGCAAATAGTGGAGAGGATGTGGTGAAAGAGGTACTGCAATACAGTGTGGTGAGAATGTAAGCTAGGTCAACAATTGTAAAAGACAGTAAGCTTGTGATTGTAAATTAAATTGGAATTATATTATTATAAAACAATGAAAAAATAAGAAAGGGTGGGAGAAAGGGAGATAGGTAGAGCTGGGTGGGAAGCTTCATTGTATTCTTAAAACTGTATATATCAAATACATAAAATGTGCTCCCTGTATATAGCTAAAAATTAGAATAATCCTATTCTTTAAAACATCACATCATACTGTATGATTCTAATTCTTTAACTTTTTAGATTATCATTGTAATTATAACTATTACACAGTCACTGAAAAACCTTAAGTATCTGGCAGAATATTTGGACCAAATAAACCACACATATAAATTTTAATGAAAATTAGCCTAATAGTGAGATGACACATATTTTTATTCAATGATTTCATGTGACTGTGTGTAATCAATGTTTGCCACTGAAATAATAGGGTGTAATGAAAATTAACAATGATAAATGGAGAGGATATTAGAAAACAGGAAAGTGTGGTGCTTTCAAAAGTTTTATTACACATTATTTTAAAGTATATTTAAGTCACAGAAATTTAACAATAAAACTTCATAAAGTAATATCTAGTTTTTAAATAATAGGGATGGCAAAGTGAGTGGAAACGTTATTGAGGAAAAGCAAACAGCATGGCCCCTGCGCAAGGATGACACGCAAATTCGTGAAGCGTTCCATATTTTTTCATAACTGGAGAACTATTAACACCACTCAAGCACATATCTCAGAGCATGCCCCACATCCGGGACTCGGGGTGGGCGGGAAACCGGGTGGGGCTTCTCCCTCAATATCCTCCTTTACCTCAGATACAAGATGGAAACAATATGGACATAATAGTATTGCCCACTTCCCTATCCCCCTGAACCCTTTTTTTTCTTTCTTTTTCTTTCTTTAACTGTAATTAACTATGTAAAGATTCTCAACAACAACACAATAAAATAGATTATAAAAAAAAAAAAAAAAAACAGCAGAATTGTGTCCAGGTTTTAAAAAATGAATATAGATTGAGGTAGTGAATAGTCCTGCAGAAAAATAAAATTCCTTGTCCTGAGTCTTAATAAATATAAAATGCATATATATATATATATATACACACACACACACATACACATATACATATATAATGAGGAAATGCTAGCATTTTAGAATGTAGCTCTTTCATGCATCAAATGAAAATTTGGAAAAAAATTTCCTTCTTGAAATCATGCAACATTTTTTTGTGAGACACAATCCAAGACACAGGGTGTTATGGTTGTAATTTCCAGGCTCTTAGGACTGAAGAATTTTCACAACATGGAAGGCCATAATTCACAGTAGATTGCCATTTCCTATGAGATCCTTATGAATCTTAAATATTTTACATATCAAGCAGATAACTTACAGAAATTCACAAATTTACAAATAATAGTTACCTGGATATAAAAGGGCACTGTCACCTTTAATGCTCAATAAGTACATTTTTGCTTAGCTTTTTTGAAAGTCTCCCTTAGAAACAGTACATTATATGAAATGTCTTGGAGAGTAGAAGATGGGGAGTCATTGCCAAACAATTAGATTCATTTTCACCATTTCCTCCTCAAATATATCTGATTTTCATCCTCACAAGGTAAACCATGTTGTTTCTGTTCCACGATTCACTCCTAATGCAAATATGTACAAATCTTGTTCTGAAGTTTTAAAGCTTTATCAAGAGAGGCTTTAAAAGCAACATTTAAAATTCTTTTTTAGCTTAGAGCTCTTTTTATTCAGCACTGTGTAGTAATGTTGGGGCTGGATATGAAAGGTGCTTTTTGTGAAGCGTGGGGAGACTAATCACTGCACATTCTCAGATCGCTGAGTTCTGGAGTGGACGGACATGGAAGATGGACCTAGAAACAACATTGATATAACAATCCATGCCCGTATTTGCTTGGAAAAAAATATGCAGCTATACCAGACCTTTGTGTACTCCAGTTTGAGCACTACAGATTTAATGCTGTAACTTGCCTGCAAGTCTCATCTGTATAATGATCAAGGAGTCAAACATTTGAGTCAGCAAATAGAAAAAATGATTTAAGGAGAATTATTAAGTAGAAAAAATATTCTGCTGTTCAATTATCTGCTAGCATGACTGTAGATAACATTAATTCACTATGTATGTTTAAAACACTGTAAGGATTTTGAAGGTTTTCACCACGAGTGATAAATGTTTGAGGGGATAGATGTGCTTAACCAAATTTGAACCTTAAATAATATATGAAATACTAAAGCAACATGATAAACCATAAGCATGTAAAATTTTATGTTTATGAAAACATTATTTTATAAACAAAGGAAAATAATTATATAATATGCAATTGTCATTCAGTTCAAAGAAAAAAGGGCCATTCAAATTGCTTTCATTTCATATGAATATCTGTCTATGTATCTATCCATCTATGTCAAATAACTGATCAGCCTAAACTAGAGTTTATTTCATGATAGGCTTAAGTTTAAAAAAAATATAAAGCAGTACAAAAAATTGTCATAGCCCACACATTTTGAGTTCTCTATTTTTAACATCATATATTCATATGGCATATTTGTAAGAATCAATAAAGCACATCCATCAATCTCTATTATAAATATCTCATATTACATGAATGCATGAAGGTGTAGTTCTATATATGCACAATGGAATAATATTGAACCATCAAGAATATGAAATCCTATCATTTACAGCAAAATGGCTTAAAATGGAGCACAGCATGTTGAATCAAAGAAGCCAGATACAAAAAAGCAGTGCATTCCCATCTCTGGATGCTTGGAACCTGACAAAATCTGGATCTGAACACAGATCTTTGATTAATAGAGGTTGGGAGTCAATTCTTATTTGTACTTGTCAGTAGGTAATAAGTCCCTTCTATTTAAATCTGTTATTTAAATAATATGAATAAATAAATAGAGAATAGTATTCTCCAAGGTTTAAAAAACAATATTTAGCAAGTCAGCACTCATGCAGAACAATAAACTAGCTTGCCCCACCCTTAATAAATATATATATATTAAAGAATTATTGATTTTTATTGCAAAGTCATATATCCAGAGAGTAGGAGAGACAAGAGGAAGATCTTCTGTCAGATGATTCATTCCTCAAGTGAGCTACAACAGCCGGTGCTACGCCGATCCGAAGCCAGGATCCAGGAACTTCCTCCAGGTCTCCCACATGGGTGCAGGGTCCCAAGGCTTTGTTCCATCCTCGGCTGCTTTCCCAGGCCACAAGTAGGGAGCTGGATGGGAAGTGGGGCTGCCGCGATTAGAACCAGCGCCCATATGGGATACCGGCACGTTCAAGGCGCGGATTTAGCTGCTAAGCCACTGCGCTGGGCCCAATAAATATATTTTTTAATGAAATGTTAACATTTTAAAATGGAGCTATCTTACTTGTCAGATTCTTTAAGAGCTTTATCTTTCATTTCCTGTCATTTGAAAATTAAATAGCTAGCTGTAGTGTGTGTGTGTGTGTGTGTGTGTGTGTGTAATCAGCTTGGTATTCCCCATATTTGTGTTTGAGTGTCAGGCATTTGGGGAAAGTGTGATCCATTATGGTTTCACATGATTCTTCTGTTCCTTTTCTCGTTGCTTTCTTGTAGTCATACTGTCACACCACACTGTAATAGTTACTTGCCTCACAGTTCATGTATATTCTGATTTTCATTCTTCCTAATGTTTGATTTTCAGTATTGGAGCTCTCTGTTGACATACGCTCAGAACTCAGTTTCTTTCACCCACTAAAAAGATGTCCAATATGCTAAGAAATCCATCAAAGGCCTTCCTTGTTACTATTACGTTGCTATTGATTTCTAGCATTTCTTTCTACTGTTTTCTTTAGAACTTTCCTCCTTCTGGTTGTTTTCCACCCGTTCTTGACTGTGATCGGCTTTATTCGCTAATGCCCTTATTAACAGCAGCTGTTTAAACTCCCATTCTGATCATTCCAGCATCTCTACCACGTGAGTTTGATTCTGATGTTTTCATTACTGCGTTGAACAGTGATTTTTTTTAACTTTTTATATGTGTTATCATTTTTTATGGTTACCCTGGATAAAGGATCTGTTGTAAACAGAAGTTAGTAATGTATTGGTAAGGTGTGTGGAGATGGCAAGACGTCTCTAATCCTATGACTGTATCTCAGTCTTTGAAACTGTCCGCTGTGAACTCCCCAGGTGCTTCTAGTGTTTTCCTCGCACGTTGAGAAATGATGGCTAGAGTGAGGTGGATTTGAGTATTACCCTTCCCCCAGTTAGTCTCTGACGAACTGCCCACATGTTTGACCCATGTTAAACAGTTTCTGCTGTGGGCAGACCTTGTTAAGAGCGGAATATTAGGCTCAGGTGAAATAGTTTCTGTTGAGGGCAAAGCTTAAGATCAGAATGTCCTGTGCGCATCTCAGTACCTCCTTTTCCTCCCTTCCTGCTTCGAAATTCACTGTGGTAACCTGGGAGAACACTTAGCAGAAAACCTCACAAAAGCACGTCCTACTCCTGGCAACATGGCCGTATCCCTCTGGCGTTTTCTCTCTCTAGAGTTGCCCGCGCTGAACCTCCTCCAATTCTTTCATTACTTTTCACATTTTCTTCTGCCAGCATCGTTTCTCATGAAGACTTGCTCCCGGGTTTCTTCTGTTTCAGTAAGTTGTGGTTCTCTGTTTGCTTGCCTTTCCAATTTTCAGGGCGCTGCTTTCCTTTGAAATCTCATTTGTCTTATGGTTCTAAAATTGTTAATTTTTTCTCCCCTACTTTCAACTTTTTTTTTGTTTCCTGGACAGACTGGGCTTTCTAAGCTCTTCACATGCTAAACTAGAAAGTGTAGAACCTTGCTACTTGTAAGTAAATTGGCTTAATAGTTCAATGCTTTTTGTTTTCTATTTTTAGTTACTTATCAGTAGCAAATGTTAAGATTTTAATAAATATATTTGATGCTGTGGGGTATTTTATGTAGCTGTTTAAACACGTTGTTGCTTTTTAATGGATATGAGTGAATACTTTAGGCCAGCGAACCCAAATCTGTGTATTAATCACTTTAATTTGTATTTGGTCCCATGAAAAAAACATTTAAGTGAAATATTTGCCATTTGTTGTTTAAGTAATTTCCTCAGTTTTTACATTCTGAGCCAAAAGAATTAGGTTTTATATTTTAAAAAAGGAAACCTAGAATAATGTGTTGAATTATGCATGCTCAGTGTCTTGTATGTTTGCATTTACTTACATTTTTAATATACATTCTGTAGTCTGCAATGCAGTCTAGTCAGGTTGTGTAGCTATCTGAACGTTTTTACTTATTGGGAATCAACAAAATGCCATCAACTTGAACTTCGACATGGTTTTCAAAATTCGGCATTTAGGTTATTCAGTAAATTATCCCTTGATTTACCCTTTTATTAAATCCTTATAACGGAACATGAGTAGATTCTACCCACTTGAAAGAGTCGTTTCTCTTCATTTGTAGAACAGCTTTATATAGTCTGGTTTCTCATGACCAAGCAGATACTTCAGTTGAGGAAGCAAGCATGCAGAAATGTGAAAAATACTTTTAAAAAATAATAGCGGGAGGGTGTGTTTGTGTCTTTGAAATAACTTACCTTGTCTTATTTTTAATTGGCAAGTCATGTGTGTATGCTGACTTGATTTATGTATTCTTTGTTGAAAATTCAATACAACTAATCAACATTTCCATCACTTCACCAAGTTATTATTTTGGTCTAATAGGATAGGGTAATGTGTTTTTTTAGAGAAAGCTTTTCCTCCTCTCCAAGGAATGTTAAGTATATTGCTTATCTGCAAATTCTTTGCTTGTTAAGTAATTTTCACCATATCTCATATCCTAAAATCTGCAAACTCCTTGATAGTGCTTCTGAATTGATGAAATTTTACTCATTTTTAAATATTTTGTAATTTAAAGTACAAATGAAGTATCATGTTAAGAGAATAATGAAGGTACTTTATGTAGTATATTGGTTTCAAAGTCAATGATGCCTTTGATACTGTAAAAGATGGAACAAGAAGCTAGAACCTGGGTATTTTTGAAAGATTTTTATTTTATTAAAATACATTCATTATCTAAAATTCTATAGGCAGAAATCACCTGAGGCTAAAATCAAACTGCATTCCTTCTGGAGGCCTAGGGAGCAGGCCCTTTTCTTGCCTTTCCCAGCTTTCACACATTTCTTGATGAATTCCCTCTAATTCTATCCTTAAAACCAACACTTCAATGTCTTCAAATTTCTTCCTCCACCTGCTATTTAGGCCAGCATGTATATAATTTTTTCTCTGATCCTCCTGTACTTTATCTCAAAAAGCCCTATCTATTTCAGCAACACATTCATAGGTTCTGGAAATTAGGTGGTGGACATTTTGGGGGACCAATCATTGTGTCTAACGAAACATTTATCTTAAACATATCAGAACAAAATGATCAGGAAAATGCAAATAAAACATAATGATTTGCAGCTTAATATCCACGAGGCTGACAATAGCAATTGTTAGAATTTGGAGAACTTGGAAACCTCAATTTTGGAATCCAGCTCAACAGTTTCTCAAATGTTAAACTCTGTATTATCATATAAACTCAAAATTCCACTTCTATGCCTATACCCCTGAAATGACAACATATGTCTTCACAAATATTTCTATATGAGTGAGACTGGTGTTGTGGCATAACTAATTAACTGTTACCTGAAAGGCCAGTGTTACATACATGAGTACCAGTTCGAGTCGAAGCTGTTCTACCTCAAATTCAGCTCCCTGTTAATATTTCTGGGAAAGCAGAAGATGGCTGAAATCCTTGGGACCTTGCACCCATGCTGGAGACCTGCATGACATGCCTGCTTTTGGTTTGGCCCAGCCCCAGCCATTGTATCCATTTGTGCAGTGAATCAGCAGATAGAAGACCAATCTCTAATGTTTCCCTGTCTTCCCTTTGCTTCGTTCTTTTTTTCCCTTCAAAAATCAATAATTAAAAAAATACATATATATATATATATATATATATATATGTATGTGGTGGACATAGTGTTAAAGTGTCTTAAGCTACCACTTGGAGTACTTTTTGTTTTTTTGAAACTTTTATTTTATACTAATATTAAATGCATGAAACAGAAATTTAGAGCTGTGAAAAATTCCCAGATTCTAACACCCAGCTTTACCTCATGACATCCTATATCAATATTTGTTACAGTCCATGAACTACACTCAAGTTTTCCATTTTTAAAACATAAACTCTTTCCCTCCTACTTGAAATCTCAAATAAAATCATTCTGTGTTATATTCATATTTTTAAATTTCTATTTTGTGGTAGTTATTGTTGCAGGTTTCTCAAATGAGGGAGAGTATTGTATCTGGCTTATTTCTCTTGACAATATGGTATTCTCTAGTTCTGATGATGAACCCCTTGGTTCATCTGTTATCTTCACTATTTAGGAACAGGGCTGCTATAAATGTGGTGCAAGTATACCTTGGATAAAATCACTTCATTTATATATATAAATATTATATTTAATATATAACATCTAAACATGTATTATAATGTATTCACATACGTTTATTTTATAATGTATGCATATATTTATATGAATAAATTATAAATTTATGTATATGATTTAATATATAAGTATGCATTCATATACTTAAATATATATAATTTAGAATACGATCTAAATATTATACATATATAATAATTACACACACAGTAGTGGAATTGCTGAGTAACATAGTAGTTCTATTTCTAGTTTTTTGTTGTTTTTTACTGCAAATCTACACTTTTTTGTTCTAAAATGTGCGTTTTCCTCAGTGACTTTAGTGTCCGTTCAGGACCTCCACCTCCCCTTAAACAAAACAGAACAAAGCACACACAGACACACGCCACCCGCCAATCACGTGAGACCCCCCCAGTCGATCAGTCTGTAACAAATATTGACACGAGGGGGAAAAGCATGTCAAAATGTATTAGAATCAGGACCTGTACAAAAAATATATATATAACCTGAAACTGTTCAAGTTCAGCAGGTCTAGTCCAGTCCTGTTCTCTCGCCAAGAGAATGCCACCATTAGGGCCTCAGGGTCACCAGCCAGGGATGAGTGGAAAGGAAGAAACAGAGGCAGCCCAGGCCTTCACCAGAGGGCCCAGCCACAACCTCAGTGCAGCCCAGCCCTGAGACAGCAGCAGAGCCTGGAAGGCCCAAGGAGCAGCTGGCCAGCAGGAGTGTCCAGTGCAGGCCCCAGGCTGGGGGAACCTTCTGCCCTCAGCGCCCACACTCCCAGTGAGTGGAGAACAGATCTAGGTTTAGAGCCCTGAAAACCTGCAGGTTTAGTAAACACAGCACAGTGTCATATCCCTCCATGGCCCGAACTGGGAGCTGCCAACAGGGAAAGGCAGGGAGGAAAGAGGCATGGGGCCTGCCTCCGGATGGACTGCACCATAGTGGGAGCCGTGGGGTTATGGCTGCAGGAGGAATGCCTTCCCCACACAGAGGGGCCTCCTCCGCAGCCGTCTTGTGGGCTGGTTAAAGCTGACTCGGCCATAGCCAGCCCGACGAAACAACATAAGCAAAAGAAAAGCTGCAAGGGAGCCGAGCTCTTCTGCAGACACCAGAACCTCCACCCTGCTTACAGGAATGGCATCCTGGAACCCCTGAGTCAGAGGGAGGGGGCAGGGAGTCCCGTTTTGTCTGGAACAGTACCAACGGTGTGGGGAGGCGCTGGTGAGGACATTGGCAAGTCTGGGACTCACTGCAGGTAGGGAGGGGAGGAGCAGGCACTCGGTGTCCCCAGCCTGCCTGTCCAGGCCTGGTGAGTGCCAGTTGCCCCAGCCAGTCTTAGTGGTGGCTGGAGACCAGGCCTTTTACTTTGGACATCATCTTGGTGGGCTGCCTCTGCTCGGCATGAGGGGGACCCTCCTGCTCAGGCAACTGCTGCTGCATCTCCTGGGCCGAGGAGGGTGCAGTGGCTTTGAGAGTCTTCTTGATGTTGGTGACCTCTCCCTCCACCTGCTGCTAAGTCCGCATGTGGCTCTCTTTGTACTGGTTAGCTCTCAGGACCTGCTGCTCAGTGCCCAGCAACACCACCTCATAGCCATCACACCATTCGTTTAAGGTCTTAACAGATTATAGATATCCTTCTTTCGGATGTCACGGCCAATGCAGAAGTCCACTTCTAGCAGCTGGTTTCACTGGTCCAGCTTGCCCTGGATGATGTCAGTGTAGACAGCCTCAATGATGAGGTCTTCTAGTTCCCGAAGATTCCGCATCTCCAGGTCTTTCAGCAGCACAGAGTAGGGAATACACTTCATTCTCGACGTCAAGCTCACGATGGTCAGGTGCTTCAGCTTGTTCTGCTGAGCTGTGTTCAGTTCTAGCAGGCTGTCCTTGTTGGCTATGTAATCCGGGTAAGTTCTGTAGGTAAACAGGTTCAGCAACTGCAAATGGGCAGCATTAGCTCCTTCCGCCAGCTCCAGCAATTCTCCAAAGACATACACTCCAGGAGCCTCCAACATCTGGCTTATGAGTGCAGTGAAGGCTGAACCACTGGTCCCCTTGGCCAGCAAGATGAACTGAAGGTTGTTGTTCACCTGCCATTCTCTGGTGTTGATGTCTGTCCACACCGCCTTTCAGTCCCCTTCTCCCCTGGCTTGGCCTCCGGCACTTCCCACAGGTTGTCAAGCGTCCATGTTCAGCCTGGCACCCGGTACTTTTCTCTTTTTCTAGTTTTTAAAAAAGGTTTTGGGCCATCATCCACTACTTTCCCAGGCCATAAGCAGGGAGCTGGATGGGAAGTGGAGCAGCCAGGACAGGAGGGACATGGGCCAGTGCCCATATGAGGTGCTGGTTATTATAGGTGGAGGATTAGCCAGTTAAGACATCAGGCTGGCCCCCAAATGTAGTATTCTTTCAATTCAAAAGGAAAACCACAGCAACAAGTGTGATGAATAAATTAGCAAAATCACCTACATTTTAAAATCTAAACAGTAATGCACTATGTGTGTCCTTCCCAGTTATCTTACTTTACATTTTGGCCATTTTTGCGAATGCTCATTGATAATGTAATATAGTGCAGAATAACAACATGGTTTGCTTCATTGTTGAGCTTAAGTACACAGAATTTAGTTAAACATACTTGTCAGTTTCTGCCACATTATTCGCATGAGTCACATCATTAGCATGAGAAAAAAACGGTAAAGTTTCATTTTCCTGTTTATTTCCCAAAGGTATATCTCTTCCATTAATTAACATCTGCTTTAGTATATATAAATTAAGTGCTTGCAGTCAAGCTTCCTTATAATTATTTGCATATATGCTTAAATAGTGCTGTTTTGTGTGTTTTAATTTATAAAATCTGTCCTGTATAAATCTTTTCCAGTTTTAACTACTGAATAACATTTTATTATAATTGTGCTACATTTTGCATAGCCATTTCCCTAGTGATGGAAACTATAATCTCCAAGATTTTTACTTCCAAAGAACACTGATAAACCATTCTTTTTGTTTTCCCATGAGCCTGTTTTAGAGTATCATTTTAATTCCTAGTTTATTAGTCATACATATATAGTTGGTATCACTAAATAATTCCAGAATGCTTTCCCAAATCATTTTCTTTGCATAGTTGAGCACAATGTAGGAAAGTTCCAGAGGATGACTCAGTGGCACGTTTGATCTTAGCCAAAAGGCCAAGAAGTGGTAGCTGTTCCACTTCTAATCCATCTTTCTGCTTATCGTCTGGGGAAGCAGAGGAGGATGGTCCAAAGCCTTGGGATGCTACGATGTTGGGAGACCTGGAAGAAGCTCCTTAATCCTGGCTTTGGATGAACTCAGCTTTGGCTGTGTTGTATATTTGGTAACCAGTGGATAGAAGACCTTTTTTTTTTTTTTTAATCTTTCGTTCTTTCTGTATATCTGCCTATGGAATGAAAATAATTTAAAAAAACCCACAGTTCTTCATTTGAAAGGCAGTGTGACAGATAGTGGTGGAGAGAGAGAAAGGCAGAGCTTTCACGTTCTCCAAGTTACTGCAACACCTAGTGCTGAGCTGGGCCACAATCTGGAAACTGCATGGAGGCCTCCCACTTGTTAGGGGCCCAAACACTCGGGCTATCTTCTACTGCTTTCCCATCTGCTTTCAGAGGAGGTGAGATCAAAAGTATAACAGTCGAGACACAAATCTGCTCTCCGATATGGGATGCCAGTGTTGCAATATAGGCCTAACCCACTGAACTATGACACTGGCACTCCTACCTGCTAGTTTTGCATCATACTAACCTTCCCTCATTTGAGCTGAAGCCCTCATTTTGAGATTGAGTAGCCGCATACCTCATTTTTCCATCACTCTGCTTTATTAATTATAGAAAGCCATTTTATTGCATGAAGATCCCAGAGATACTCTCCAATCATTTCTTTGTTAGCTTTATAGTTTTATTGTTTGTGTTAACTCTTTCATCTAGAGTGTTTTGTAGCTTATAAAGTACAGAACAACATCTGCTCTCCATTTCTTCATAGTATTAGCTTTACCAGGTCTCAAATCATTGGCTTTTTGTTGTTGTTGTTGTTTTTTACATTGGGTTTATTGTAGATTCCTAATGTCCTTAGAGTGACTTTCTCACCTGACGTGCAGCTTTTATTTTTGCAAGTTGTCTTACTAGTAGAAATATAAATGTTACAGTTGTTCTACTTGTACTCATGTAAATGTCAGATGTTCAGCTTTATGATAAAATATTGCTGGGATTGGATATTTACTTATTAATATGGTGAGAATCATCACTTTTTTGATGCTGTGTTATTACAACCACAGTCATGGTAAAGCCTTTGCTTTATTTGACCCAGCACTTTCCTCAAAAAAATTCAGAAGAAAATTACTCTGATCTTGTGACAGAGGTAAGAATGGAACTTGGTAAACTTATAGCACTATCATGATAGTGTTACAGATGGATGATAAGTAATTCTTTGGACTAATCCTGGCTGTAGAAATTGTATAAAAAAGACAGATTCAAGACACATTTTGGTAGCTGAAGCAGCATAACTTTGCAGAAATTAAGAAGGATGACTGAATTGAGATAATCAAGGATTTCACACTAGGGCAGCTATTGAAGAAGGTCAGTTTTTCAGGGCCCAGGGTTTGTGGGAGAAAAACCGTAAGTATCATTTGAACTGGTTTTCGTTCATTTTTCACTAGAATTAGCACTCTGTTTTCTCATACCTAGGCCAGGGGGAAGATAAGTGACACTGCAGACGCAGAAAACCTTTGGAAACTGCAAGGCTATAAATACAAAATCATGTTACCGTTGTTGTGTTAGGTTTTTTTTCTATCATTGCTCACATGTTAGCTGTATTTGGTTGCTGCATGTGAACATCTGGAACTCTTGTGGGAACTACATTTGCACCTTCAAAATGTGAATTTCATAAATTCTGTTTCCTGGGATTTTGGGGCTTGGGTAAATTAACATTTCTGACTTTTCACTGTAAAATCAGCACAATAGAATGTACAAATAGAACTCTTTTGAGAATTAAACAAGTTGTTAATAGTTTGGTGCTGAACATTTCCAATATCCTTCTTTATAATCCTTTGTTTTCTTAAATGAGATGTGACTAATGGTATTCTAGGACCATTGTAACTTCTGACTTACAGGATGCTATCACTGAAATGCTGATACTGCACTTCCTGTAGACTGTTGGATTTCATTTTTAAAAATTGATACACTTTAAATAATGTCCATTTTCCGAAATGAATTATTTTTAAATGTTCTGAAAGCAGGTTATTTAAAGGAGTATTATTATGAGGAACTTCATAAAATGAAAAACCAACATTTCTTTTATTTCTTTCCCCTATTGTCACATAGTTGTCATTCATGAGAGGTTTTATTATAAGTAAAACTCTTTATTTAAAATCTAAATAAAAGCAACCTATAAATATATATCAAAATACACTGTTCTTTCCCGAATATTTCAAAGTAAATGCAAATACTCAAAGGATGAATAAAACACTGTTCCGGAGTTTAATTTTGGTCTTCTGTAGAAAGGAAGAATGTATTTACTTATTGCAGGTACTTATTGTGACAAATTCCATCATACAATAGCAGTGTTTTAAGTCATTCACTCCATGCTGTGCTGTTAGCTGTGATAACTAGAAACGTGTATTGCTCCATGACAAGTTGAAAAAATGAATGACCATTATTTTGAGTAACAATTGTTATCAAATTGTGTGTAAAGTGAAATCTCTAAGTGAGACTTTGCTACACTAAAATAAGCTTATGGAGATATGAAATGTCAAATGTAACAGTTTCAATTCAGTAGGATTTTCTGTAATAAAATGTAGAATGTTTTCTACATTGGAAAACAGAATTAAACGTAAAGCAATAAATAACACTGATAGTCAATACAGGTTATTATTTTAAATGATCTTGAAATTTGCCTATGAGTTTTTTTAAAGTAACTTTTTATTTTCTATGATATGATTTTGGAGGTATAGGGATTTTCCCTCCCATTACTCCATTGCTCTTCTCTCTCCTACCATTTTCCCCTAAATATTGCAGTTATATGGTCCTTCAGCAATAGTTGCAAATCCAGCATTCTATTTGAGTGTATCATGGCATTGTAGGTATAGGTAAAGGTATAATATCTAATATCATTTTTAAGGTATATTTAACAGTTTCATTGTGAGTCCTCCTTGTATTTGGGAGTAGAGACGCATCCTGTAGCATATCTTCACTTCCTGGGATGCTATGCTCCACTATACAGTTCATCTGGGTGAATATATATATATACACACACACACACACATGCACACACACACGGTTACCTATGTATCTTTCTACCTTGCATTTCATATGAATGTAGGTTTATATCAATTTGTGAGGTATAATTGAAACTATATATACTTTTTTTGCATCCCATTATAATTTTGGAGCTACGTAAATAGAATTTAGCTACATTGTTGATACTCTTAAGTTTTTTAGTCGCATTACCTTTTTCACAGAATGCATGTATTTTCCTTTTTTTTTTAAGATTTATTTTATTGGAAAGGCAATTTTAAAAAGAAAAGGAGAGACTGAAAGTTCTCTCATTTGCTGGTTTACTCCTTAAATGGCCTGAATAGCCAGAGCTGAACTGATCAGAAGTCGGGAGCAAGGAGTTTTTTCTGGGTCTCCCAAGTGAATGCAGAGTCTCAAGGCTTTCACCATCCTCCACTGCTTTTCCTGGTCCTAAGCAGAGTTACTGGAAGGGAAATGGAGTAGCTGCCCATATGGGATGCCAGCATTTGCAAGGCGAGGATTTAGCCACTGAGCCATTGTGCCAGGTCTTGAACGCATGTATTTTACTTAACAACTCAGGGATTGTTGGGCAACACTTTCTTTTTTTAAGGATAGTTACAATATTACACAGGAGAATAGGTCACTAGTATCTCACCCGTTCTTATAAAAACTGCTATTGTCTCCACTTCACCTGCATTATTATCAAAAGTCCTGCCTTTGTGTTGAGTAGTCTTACCAATTGGAATGTAGTTGAAAAGTCAGTGTTAGAAACTGTCCTCAAAGTTGGGTAAGCGTTTCTTTCTCTTCAGAACTTCGGCTTTGGATTTCAAGGCTGACACTCCATGTTAAGAGCACTGGAAGCTATTCAGAAGTAGTATCCTGGGAAATGAGCTGGTTTGCGGTGGGAGAATATGAAACAGCTGTAAAGTTGAAAATAAAACAGAGGTAGCATTTGAATTCCTGATCTAGTTGATTGTAAAGGCAATTTATTCCTGGTCCTTCCTGAAGGTTGATCCTTCCTTTAGATGGAAGTTAGTAATGCCCTCAGTTTTAAAGTGAGTTTTATCTAGCTTTTGCAGCTTTGAACAAAAGGAAACTTTTTTTTTTTAAATCAATGCCTTGGAAAGAAAAGAATTATTGGGTATTTTGTATATTCTAAAATATTTGAATAAGGAGAATTAAGTATCACAAGTTTTAGTGAAATTGGAGGGGGTGATTCTGATGAGGTATTGAGTTATAGCTTGTTCTTGAAGATAACTAGCTGTAGAAAAGCTGTCCAAATAGAAATCGGTGAAGAAACATTGGAGTCTAATGAAAGAATCCTGGAATGTTGTGAGAATTTCTGAGGGAAAAGGATACATTAACTCGATTTATGAAATCAACAAATATTCGGCATTTTTTAAGAAATGGATGGTACTAAATCCATTAGAACATTTTTTGGGAAAACTACCACATGTAACATTTTCAAAATGTCATGAAACATTCAAGCAATCAGGGATAGGTTATTATTACTTTTTTCTTTTGAAAGGCAGAGTTAGAGGGGAGAGATAAGAATCTTCCATTTGCTGGTTCACTCCCCAAATGAAAGAAGTGGTCAGGGCTGAGGTGATTCAAAGCTTCTTCCGGGTCTCCCACATGGGTGCCATTTCCCAAGGACCTGAGCCGTCCTCTGCTGCTTTCCCAGGCCACAAGCAGGGAGCTGGATGGGAAGTGAAGCCGCCTGGACACAAACTGGCGCCCAAATGAATGCTGGTGTTACAGGTGGAATCTTAACCTACTGTGCCATGGTGCCAGCTCCAAATATAGATTATTCAAGAGTTTTCATGACTGAACCACAGGCGAACATGAGGAGCATGTTTCGGCATTATAACAATGCTGTTTTTCATCAAAATTTGTTTTGTGAAATGTCCCGTCCATTTTATTATGTGACAATTTTTGGAGAATTATTAGTCCTGTGGGTTTCTTTAGCATGATAGTTCTGACTCATAGAATGTATTTTTTAATAACAACTGATTTTACTCTTATTTATCACCCATTAACATTACAGTGTTTCTATTTAATATGACTGTATAGATTCCCCAAAATGAAATCCACCTTCATGGCTGAGGATTCGTTACAAATGAAAATATATAAGGCCAAAGTGGTTAAGAGTGCTAAGAAATATGTAAAGATACATTTTGAGTATTAATTGTGCCATTCTTAAAATTACATTACCTGTAAAAATGACTAGTTTGAACTGCTACCTTTTTATATATTTTATTTTTAATTTTATGATACAATTCCATAGGCTCTGGAATTTCCTTTGCCCTCTCCCCAAATTCCCTTCCCTAACTTATTTCCCCATATTAGTATGATAGTATAGTCCTTCATAATCAGCCATGAGTCCATCATTCTGCATTTAAGTGTATCCTGACATTGCAGGTACAGACACTGGTAGAGAGTGCAGCATCCTATTGTTATGATATATCGTAGAGTTTCATTGGGAGTTCTTCTTTGATTTGGAGGTAAAGATGCATACTGCATTGTATCTTCACATCTGGATATGTTAATCTATATTGCACAGTCATATACATTCCCTTAAATGAGAAGCCATAGAACAAAATCAACAATAGGAATAAAGTTAAAAAAAATTTACAGCACCATGGAGTTAAATAACATGCTTGAATAACCAATGTGTCGATGAAGAAATGAAAAACAAAACCTTTAAAGACACATATTGAGAAAACTGCATCATTACTTATGATTCTATTTTTTGTAGCAATATTTATGAATTTCATCAATATCTGAAGTTAACTTTGCAACTTACGTCAAATCTTAGCTAGGTGATAAAAGCTACTGTGATGATTGCTTAGCATAATATCCTGCCTTTAGAATTCCTTTTGCAATGACTGGTGGAGCAAGTGGAATGTGTAATTACCTCTTTAGTTCTGTTGGCCAGACAATACACATCATTCATACATCAACAATTTTTCCTACTTCTCTTCTTAGGCACAAGAGCCTTTTGACATTAAGTAATCCTAAAATTCATACACAAAGTAACGTGTTTCTTCCTTAGCGAAGAATTTAAAAATTCCATTCCATTCAGTAACACAAAAAATGACAGCATTCCTTAATAAGTAACAGTTTTAAAATATCCAAGAACATTAAGCACTGTGGATCTGACTCTATTGTTCCCTGCATTCCAGCAAGTTTTACTCTGTAGACATGTAGAAATTTATTGAAACATGTGCGAAAGGCGTTTAGTTTTTATATAGAGACATATATAACTGTTGATTAAATTGGATTACCTGATTGCAACATTTTCTTCAATTATGTGCATTCTCAGAAAGCCCTTTCAAACTGGATCAGAAGTTGAAAAAGCATCTGAGATGTTCTCTTCAGTACTTTTGCCTAATCTTTCGTCTATTGTGGTTTCCTTATCATTATAATTAGCTTATATTACAAGATAGATACTGTCTGTTTAAACATAGTTGTTCTAGTCTTTGTTTAAATATATACTATAGATGTGTCTTATGGTTTCATTTTCATAGATGTCATAATGTGTTTTTCTTTAGTCTGTTAAGATTCCTACAGGAGACAAATTTTGGAGTGCTTTAGCCACTTAGCCCTTACCTTTCCTTGGTTTTACTGCCCCAAATAATCAAAAATTTTGTATATATACAATATCTAATATATAATATATCATAATATTTAATATACAACATAATATACATATATACATACATACATAGAGAGGGAGAGAATTAAATCCAGACTATGTAGATATTTTTAACTGAATTACAATAAACTAAGAATAGCAGGCACTTTGGAAAGAGTTGGGAGGGAAGGAAAAGGTTTTCTGCCAATGATTATAAGGAAAATCAAGTGAGGGAACCACTTTATCTAAGGTAAAGGAATTATAAACCTTATGATTTTAAAAATTTTACAAATTTTATGGGAGAAGTGAACTTTAAAATTTTTTACTTTAGTGTAATTATTAGGATTTACATGTTGCAATGTAGAGAATTGATGAGATATGGAAAAAATGAGAACATTGTAACACAAATTAGTACGTCCCAATTTTTTCACATTAGCAGAAATTCATAAAATTAACACCTATTCTCCTAGGTTTGGAGAGAGTAGTTGAGATTCTAGTTTTGGGCCAGTAACAGTGGTGCATGTCAATTGCAGCCCTTGGTTATGTGAAATTTTCAGTGAGTAAGTTGGTTAGTTAGTAGCAGAGATATTCCTTAGCTCAAATATTGTGGGAAGATATTCCATAAAGTTAAAATAGTTTTTTATTCATTAGGTCTTAAAGGAAATATTACGATCCGCTGAAGCACAGTGGAATCTAAAGAGACTAGCAACATGTAGAAAACAGGATAAGGTGTGGGGGTACAGGATTTGACATATGTGACTTGAAACTGTCTTACAGTTCTCAAAGGATTTTCCTCACTGTTCTTCCTTCCTCCGTGCCTCATGATACGAAGTGAGGAATGTGCTAACTTACTGCACCCTCCTCAAGATACTGACTTTTATAACCTGTTCTCTTTCTACTTGTGAAATTGTAGTTGACTCCAGCACCCATTCACACTTGGTATAGAAAAGGCCTCATCGTTCCATTTGTTATATGCTTGGATTTGGAGTGAACTTTTAGTACACATAATATCCACCCTGCGACTGACCATTTTCTGTTAAGTGAAGGATGACATAAACTAGAACGGAAAGTTTAGTATTGGTTTGCTATCTGAGGTCAGTAACCTCTACTATTAGCTGTAATTTCCCTGCAGTCTCTCAGACCTGAGGTCTCTGGATGGCTCAATCTGCTTGCATGTGCATGAAGGATTACACAGCCTATCAAGTTCACGTCTATTCAGAACTGCTGCACCTGAATTCAATTATCTTCCCAGTCTGTTGTTTTGTATTCCTCTCCTCCATTCTTCTCCCTTTATCTCCTCCTTTTCCCCTCTCCCCTTCACCCTCCTTTCCTCTTGCTTTCCCTTTCCTTTCCTTCCATTCTGTGTATACATGCTATGGTTAAAATAGCAGTGGGACAGGGGATGAAAACATTAAGTTAGTAGATACAAAAGTCACTGTAATAGGATGAAAACTGAGAGATGCCTTCTCTTTTACCTTCATGGATTTGTTTTGCTCCAGGGCATGCCGATCCTCTCAGATTGAACAGGTTACCTGTAACGTCCTCAGCCATTAGCAAATTGCTTGGCACAGTGTTTTCCTTTATTGCTTGGATTCTGTTTATTTCCAGAACCTGGGAGGGCAACTTGCTTTGGTCACCTTTTCTCCTCCCACTTGTCTAGTAGAGCTCAGCTGACTATGAGATCAGTGGTGATGTCATTCTGTACTCTGGGATGTCTATTCTGGGTTTGGGACATTGGATATGTGGAAACATTGTCTAAATGGTTGATACTGTGCCAAATAATTACAGATAAGACCTGACAGAACCTTCCCTAATGGAAGTAAGATCATAAAATTGTAGTCTAGTGACAATTGTAGCATGACTGTTTCCTTGACTTTCATAACAATTCCTCTTCATTTTTCTGTATAGAAGTGGAAATACTACCATGGTTTTCAAATATTTTGTATACTGCACAATTGCAACTGCATAGGATTTATACACAAATATGGGCTGAAAAATGTCATCAAATATTTTTATCAATGTGAGACATGATATACTATGCTGTGCTACTTAAAGTGTGGTCCACAGAGCTGATTTCAAAATTCCAAAGTGGGTTGCCGCCTACTCATGTAAAGCATTTACTTAGTCCAATTACAATTTGATAAATTTCTCCTTTTGTATGTATATATCATTTGCTTGTTTTCTTAATTAAAAATTGATCATTTTCAGTATCTTTGGAGACAATTGGGTTCATCTACATTGATACAATTTAAAATACAAGGGTTAAAAAAAATCTGTTCCCTTTATTCTGTGCATATATGAAAGGAAGTATGATAAAATGAAGAAAAATGTATTAGAAGTATAACTTTTGACTTTACCACCACTTTGCATTAAAACCTTTAACATGTTTCTTTTCCTCCTTAGGTTTTCATTTCATCCAGCATAGTATTACAAGCTTGCATTATAATTGATTTCTGATATGCTCTTCAGATAGAACCAGTGGTTTTGTCCCTTTTCAGAAAATTGCTATTATGAACATGAGAGATCAACTGATACAATAATTGGTGACCTTCATTTGCTTATAACAAACAGTGTACTTTAGGGCAGTATTGTGTCCTAGTATCAGTACCGTGTCAGATAATTGAGGGACACCAAAAATGTAATGAGCTAATACACTGGCAGAAAAAAACAATATATGAGCTCATAGAACTGAGCTGTATAAATCCAAATTGGAAGGACTCCTTACTTTAGATCATAGTCTAGGGCATTAGTGGAGTGTTTCTAAATATCACTTTACCTATCAATAAAGCAAATCGGAATCACATAATGACAATATTATATGTAGCAAGGAACTCTGAGATCACTTCAAAATGTATTACTGTGTTTGGTGTGTGGCACAGCATGTACTCAGATTAGCTAGAAAATACAGAGTAAAATATCAGCATGGAATGGATTTAGTTAGCAGAGTAAGGGAATTTAGAAAACCCCCTAAGTGCAAAGGGATTTGTTTTCCATCACTTCAATACAAACACTTTGATTGAAACTGACAATTTAATTCGAAAGCTGGGAAATAAAATTCTTCTTGGATTTCTTAATGGGAAGGTAGTTTATAATGGAATTTTTAACCCCTGTGATCAGATACCAGAATAGGTTCTTAAGAACCAGTTTTAAAATATTAGCTCTTTGTTTCTGAGAGGCTTCCTGGCCCTCACCAACACAGATTAATACTTTATAATGTCAGTAAACAATGTTCAAATGAACCTTGTCCCATTTTCCTAGTTGTGGGATGATAAGAAAAATTGGTCTATTACACTATATTCAGAGATTGTTCTATATCAAAGCAGCAAATGTGTAGAGGACCTACTGGGAGCAGACACTGATCATTACTGAAGCTTTCTATTTAACATGACCTGTGAGTTACTACTAGGCATTAACACAAACATTTAATTAGAAGTCAGATTTTCAGCCAAAGTTCTGACACCTTCCATTAGGGTTCCAACCCAAACCTTTTTATTTATTTATGACAAGCTAGAATGTTTAATATTGGTCTGGAGAGGTTTTAATTTCTTGATTACTTCTAAAGGAAACCAATTTATGTCTTAGAGAAAAAAAATCCTCTGCTCTGTGAGAAATAAATCAGTAAAGTCTCCATTAGAGTGTTTTAACCAGTTGATTGAATTGTCTAAACTAACCAGTTGTTTTAATGTAATATACACATTAATTTATTTAAATAGGTGTTCAGTATCTGAGATCTACAAATCAGGATCTACATTTACTTTTGAAGATGCTACCTTCAGAGGAATTTAATCTTCTGAGTTCTTGTATAAATTTAGCAACATAAGACAGGAGTCCTCAAACTGAATATTTGGATTCTTTTGTAAATACAATCACATCCATTCATTTATGCAATTTTGTCACTGGTTTCAAAACCTTGCAATAGTAGAATTGAATGGTTGTGATAAAGACTGACTGGTTCACCAACCTTAGCATAGTTAAGCTCAGCCCTTTGAGGGAAATGCTAAAGGACTGGTGGTATGAGATAAATAACATTTAAATAAATAATATATTTTACTTATTTCAAAGGGAGGGAGGAATGGAGGTGGACTGGGAGAGGGATAGGGGAGGAGGGAGAAAGACACAATATTCATATCTCCTGGTTACTCCTGCCAGTGTCCAGAATGGCTGTAACTGGGCCAGGCCAAAGCCATGATCCCAGAATTTTTTCCAGATATCCCAGTGGTTGTTTGAAACTCAGTCTTCACCTGCTGTATCTTAAGGCCCAATTTAGCAGGAATCTGGAATGGACCTAGGATTCAAACGTGTTTGATCGTGGAATCTCAAATGTTACTTGAATCATAGCACCAAATGCATTCCCTTATATTTTTAATGAGATCAGTTTTTAAAGGCATAAGAAAAACAATATGGAACAATCAAATCAATCATCTTTGTCTGGCTTTGTTATTCCTTCTTAATTCTTTATCTGCTCCTTTCCCAATTCATTTCAGAACTTTGTCTAAGGCCTTGGTTTTTAACCCTTTTTGCCCTATAAAGTTCCCCACTGTCTACACATGCATTATAGTGTCTTGTGATTTTAAAAAAAAGGTTAGAACTACCCTGAACTCCTTTTGTGCACATTGACTCTCCATCCTTAGCTATTGTTTTATCTTACCCTACGGATTATGCTCCTTTTCACTTCTTTTCATCAAGCCGTTTATTGGTTACATCCTAAATTCTGTTTTTCCATTTCACTGATCCTAGCAAAGATCAGAATGGAATGGATACATGACAGTTCTTACCTTACTCAACTTCTTTATAGCTCTTGGTGTTAATTACCAGTGCATCATTGAAATTGTTTTCTTCTTTAGCTTCCATGACATCACTGTACACAAGTTTTCAAATGTTTAAGCCTTTTTCTCCCCCCTCAGTTGTCCTTAGGAGCTTGCATTTCTAGTTTCCTACTTAACACTGATTTTGTGGTGCTGGAATTCTGATACAGTGGGATATGCTCCTTCCTGCAAGTCAACATCCCAAACTGGAGTACTATTTAGAGTCACAATTACTCTGCTTCCCATCCAGCTTCCTGTCAAAATGCCTGGGAATGCATTAGGATGTTGTCAAAGTACTTGGACACCTGCAGTCACATAGGAGATGTGGATGCAGTTTTTGGCCCCTTGCTTTGGCTTGGCCCAGCCCTGACCATTGCTGCTATTTGTAGATTGAACCAGTAGACAGATCCTTTCTCTGTCTCATCCTATTTCTTTGTGTCACTTTGCTTTTCAAGTGGGTAAAGAATATTTGAAACATATATTGATGTTCTTTTGCATTCTCTTCTTGGCATGAGGGATATGTATAAAGGAACAAAACTGAAGACCAGGGCCTGGCACAATGGTTCAGTGGCTAAATGCTCACCTTGCCACCCTGCCCACACTGGCATCCCATATTTGCAGCCAGTTTGTGTCTCAGCTGATCCACTTCCTGTCCCAGCCTGGGCGGGGGGTTGGAGGATGGCCCAAAGTCTTGGAATTGTGTACCCATGTAGGAGACCTGGAGAAGGTTCCTAGCTTTGGATAGGCTCCGCTCTAGCCATTGCAGCCACTTGGGGAGTGGGACAGTGGATGAGGATCTTCTTCTGTGTCTCTCCTTCTCTCTCTGTAGATCTGCCTTTCCAATAAAAAGAAATAAATCTTAGAAAAACCTGAAGGCCAATTCTGTTCAGTCACTTAAATTGAGTAACTACTCATATCTAAAGTGTTTGTACCTGTCTATAACTATATTTAGCCATAGAAAAATCTACTATTCAAACATTTAGCCTAGGGCCCAGAATGATATGGCCGTTTGACAGATTTTCTCATATGTCCTAACTAAAATTGTCGTATTTTCAGCCTAAATTTGTTTCCTACCTTATTAGATGTTTTTCATGTAGACCTGACATATAAAGGTACCTTCAAAAGTGTGGGAAAATGAAATCATACATTTGTTCTATTTCAAAAAATTTAGAAGTTGTGTGTATATATATAAATATATAGATAGAATGTGTCTTCAAAAACTTTGTAAAAATGTATGAATTTCAAAATTAAGCATCAATGGAAACATTTAAAAGAGAAATTACCTAGAACACCCATGCCCTGGTTCAGGCAACAAATGACATAAATGCCCATGCCTAAAACTGGGAGTCAGAAAGTCAATTCATATCTCCCAAATGAGTGGCAGTAACCAAATCAATTGGTCCAAAATGGTTTCTTCCCAGGTCTTTAGTAAAGGAAACTGGAATCGAATTAGAGTCAGGTATTGCCCACAGGCACTTGTATATGAGACACACGTATCCAACTCACCCCTTACTACCAGGCAAAATGTATGCCCATAATATTATTGCTTAATTCCATTACCCTTTGATTTTTGTAAAGTACTATCATATCACAAAATATTGGAGTTTTTGTGTTTTTTTTGAGTATTTTCTTTTTTTTATTTATTATTTTGCTTCATTAATTACATTGTATTATGTGACACAGTTACATAGGTACTTGGGTTCTCCCCACCCCTCCCCAAACCCTCCCACCATGGTGGATTCCTCCACCTTGTTGCATAACCACAGCTCAAGTTCAGTTGAGATTCCCCCATTGCAAGCGTATACCAAACATAGAGTCCAGCATCTTATTGTCCAGTCAAGTTCAACAGCTTCTTAGGTATACCCTCTCTGGTCTGAAGACAGAGCCAGCAGAGTGTCATCCCAGTCAATTGAAAGCTCCAACATACCATCAGCAAAAATTTACATCATTATGGAATTAATTGACATAGAAATGAGTAACCAATATGTTAAAAGTAAATGCGAGTTCCCAGCCACCTTCTGTGACCACCTCACCTATACTTCAATTTAGTTTATACACAACATATAACATTCAAACCATAACATGTTATACATAACATCATATCATCTTAAATTAAGGCAAACATGTGTAGTATGGAGAATATTCAAACAACTCAAATTCAACATACCGTATGATCCAGCAATAGCACTCCTAGGAATATATCCAGAACACTTGTTTTATGAGAAACCAACAAGCACTCCTATGTTCATAGCAGCACAATCAGTAATTGCAAAAACAGGGAAGCAACCAAAATGCCCATCAACAGAGGATTGGATAAGAAAGCTATGGTTCATCTACTCCATGGAATACTACTCAGCTATTAAAAAAAAACAAAATGCAGTTCTTTGTGGCCAAATGGGCCAAACTGGAAACCATAATGCTAAGGGAAATGAGCCAATCCCAAAAGGAGTTTTTGTTTTCAAATGAACTTTTCACTTACTAAACCTGTTGGTAGGACTCATAGATTGTAGCCATCTTTCCTTACTAGGTTTTGAATCTATTCTTACTTGCACTGTTCTTTCTGTTGTGTGTGTGTGTGGGGGGGGGGGGGGGAATACAGTCTCAGATTCCCAGTATTATCTTTAACTAGATAGTATTGAGCAGTATATATACCATGTTTTCTCTATACATACACAAATTTAGTATACAGAATGATTCTTGCTTATCAGACAGCAAAAGATTTTATCATGCTACTGAGGATGACATGCAATTGAAGTCTTAAAAGTTGTTTATTGGCATTTTTATATATAATTTTTGGACTAAGTTTGACCACAGATAACTGAAGTTGCAGAAGGTGAAAAGGTGGATAAGATAGTCATCTACTATACTAGTGCCTAGAATAATAAAGTAGTTTTAAATGATATTACTTCCTCTCAAATTCCTCCCCTTCAGTTCATAATCTGTACAGCTGCATGAGGGATATTCTAAAAGTCTAATCCAGGGGCTGGCACAGTGGATTAAGCTACCACTTCCAATGCTGGAATCTTACATGAGCCCCAGTTCAAGTCCTGGCTGCTCCACCTCCAACTCTGCTCCCTTTGATTTGCATATTAAATCATCAGAAGATGAGGCAAGTGCTTGGGGACCCTGTCACCCATGTGGGAAACTCCATTAGTTGAAATCCACTACCTTTAACCTGGCCTAGCTCTGGCCACTGAGCCAATAGCAGTGTTGCAGAAGTTGGAACATTCTCTAAAATTTCTATCATTTTTCTGCTGATATTTAAGTCTTTAGATTTGATTTCCTAATTCACCTTCGCACGCAGTTCAGTTGTTTAGAGTATATTACAAAACTGTACACAATTTAAATTTTTACTACTTTTAAAATTATATGCTTAATTGTCTTTCCTACATGTTTACAACTCCCATAGATATCAATAACAAATGTCTAGGTGAAAAAAATATAAAACAAAAATAAACAAGGAATGTTAAAAGCTGAGGAGCTGTGTATAGGCAGAGGTTTACATAGCAGTGAAAATGCAGTGTGTAACTTTCATATCTGTAGATTACATTTTTTCATATTCTGTGTATTAGTTACCAGAGATTAGGGAAAACATATTTGTTTGGGGGGGACTGATTTCACTAAGAAATTTCTTCAAATGAAAATAACAGATGAGATATCTGTATCCCCATGTTTATATCAATCCAGTTCAAAATAACAAGTGGAACCTAAAAGTCCAGCAACATGACTGCATAAAGAAAATGTGGTAGCTAGGGCCGGGTGTGGTGGCCTAACAGCTGAAGTCCTAACCTTGCACGCACCAGGATCCCATATGGGCACCGCTTATAATCCTGGGAGCCCCGCTTCCCATCCAGCTCCCTGCTTATGGCCTGGGAAAGCAGTCGAGGACGGCTCAAAGCCTTGGGACCCTGCACCCATGTGGGAGACCTGGAAGAGACTTCTGGCTCCTGGCTTTGGATTGGTGCAGCTCCCGTCATTGTGGCCACTTGGGGAGTGAATCACCAGGTAGAGATCTTCCTCTCTGTCTTTCCTCCTCTCTGTATATCTGACTTTCCAATTTTAAAACAATGTATCTATACACTATGGGATACAATTCAATAATGAAAAAGAGTGAAGTATCATTTGCAACTGATGAATATGAATGAAAACCAATATGCTTAGCAAAATAACTTTTTAATGTATTCCAAAAGAAGCCCCTTCAAATATTATTATACTTTCTCACTGTTCTCTATCCATTGGCAAACAATAATAATAACACTTTCTGGAGTATTTAATTCTCCTCATCATAGAATCATGCCATCTACAAATAAGGATAATTTGACTTCTTCAATTTCTAGCATCTATCATGTTGATTTATTTTTTTCTTGCATAATCCCTCTGGCTAAAACTTCCAGGACTATATTCAATAGCTCTGGGTGAATGTGATTATCTTTTACATTTTTGGATGTAATAAAAATGCTTCCAACATTTCCCCATTAAGTATGATGCTAGTTTCTTATATATTAACTTTGTTGTGATGAGCAATATTGTTTTTCTTCACATGTTTTCTCTGCATATTTTGAAATAATAATGTTTTCTACTCCTCAGTTTGTTAATGTGATATATGCTGTTTATGTGTTTGTATATGTTGAACCATCCTTCATAAGTGGGACAAATCCCAGTTCATCTGAATGAAAAATCTTTTTATGTCTTCTTGGATTTGATTAGGGTGGATTTTTGTTGAAGATTTTTGCATTTATGTTCATCAGTTATATGGCTGATAACTTTGAAATTAAGGAGTTTAGGAGGATTCTTTCCATTTTAATTGTTTTGATCACTTTGAGAATAATTATAATTAGTTCTTTTAATTTTTAGTGGAATTCAACAATGAAACCTTTTGTTCCTGGGGTTTTCTTTGGATTCTCTCTATTACTGATTCAGTTATTTTTTTAGTTATTGTTCTGTTTAGGTTGCATATGTCATCATGAATCAATTTTGACAGATTATATGTGTCATGAAATTCATCAATTTATCAATTTCTTATTGATTTTCCAATCTATTGGCATTTAATCCAACAGATAGTTCATTCTATTTCTCTGATACCCATTGTAACATTTTCGTTTTTCAGCTTTGATTTTAGTTGATTTGAGCCTTCTCCTCTTTTTTTTTTTTTTTTTTGAATTTGGATGGGCCAATGATGCAGCAGCTTTGTTTATTCTTTTTTTTTTTTTTTTAAAGACTTTGTTTTTACTGTTCTTTTGTATCTTTTTTGGTGTTAATCTTGTTTTAGTCTCTAATATCTGTCATTTTTTTCTTTCTATAAATATTGTTTGTGTTATTTTTCTGGGTCTTTGAAAAACACTTTATGTATTACCAGTTTGTTGATGTAAGCACTAATTTCTGTAGAATTCCCTCTTAACATTACTTTTATTGTATTCCATAAGTTTTGATATTTTTATCTTCATTCCTTTCCTGGGATTTTTCCTCTTATTGATCATGTCTATTAGGAGTTCTCTATGTTTCCTGTGATTACATGTCTCTTTCTTTCACCAAATTAGATAAATTTCCTGCTACTGTTTCACTGAAAAGATCTTCTTAACCATTCTCTTTCCATACTTTTGGCATTTTCTAAGAATGTATGTTAGATTGTTTGCAAAAATCCCATAGATCTGGAGCATTAATTCTAGTTCTGCCATTTTCTTTTTCATCTGAAATATTCCCAAAGACTTGTCTTTTAGCTCATGTATCCTCCTGACTAAGTCTGTTGTTGCTGCTTTTCACTGTATTTTCCATTTGTCATGTTCAATAAATAGTTTTAAATGTTCATTTTTATTTCAGTATCCATCTTGGGGCAAATTTTTTCATTTGAATCCTGTACAGATATATTCAACTCAATAATTTGTTTTGTGCAATTATGATTATTCCTGTGTTCATTTTTTTCTGTTTATTTTCATACATTTCATCAGTCTCTGTTTTCTTAGGTTGAAGAGTCATTTTCTTTGGGGGAGTCATAATGTCTTATTTTTGTTTGTTGTATCTCCAGTTGTTTTTATGGATTTGTGGAAACACTTGTTGATTTTCTTCTCTGATTTTTTTTAATATGCCTCTCCTTAAATGGATATCCAGAGGTGTGTTCTGGATTGGGCTAGGGAACTGTGGTCAATGCTCCATTGTAGGCCAGAGTCCAGGTTGATACCCAAGATGGGCATGGTAGATCTCCTCTGTTATCAGCAGAAAGGAGTATATGTATGTCTGCTGAGATCAGCAAGCCTTACCCCCTCTCTTTAGAGGCGGTCAGTGCATGGGGTGAGCACACAGTAGCTATTAAATCCATGCATGCAGGCAGATGAACCGCACTAACTATCTGTGTGGCTCAATGTGAGCAAGGGACTATGCAGTGAGTATCCCTGGAAATCAGGATCTCCAAGCTTCTGCAATCACAGTGATTACTCAGAAAAATAGCTTCACACCACATCCTAGTGAAGTCATGAATTCTCAGTCATAGTACACAAGGCTGTCACAGTCCAAGAATGTAGGGGATCCACTCTTATCCCAATAATTCTGCCCTGTCCATGCACAGACTAGATGTGTTCCCAGAGGAAGCTGCCTCTGGGTCCTCCACTTTGGAAGCTTGAATGGTACAGATGACACTTTCTGCTTGTTGGCCACTAGGTACCCTTGTCAGGGCATAGGGAAGGAGAAATGTATTTTTCCTGCATCGCATGTTGGCTCAGTGGCTAAATCTCACTTTGCAAGTGCCAGATCTCTTATGGGCACTGGTTTATGTCCCAGCTACTCCACTTCCCATCTAGCTCCTTGCCTGTGGCCTGGGAAAGCAGTGGAGGACGGCCCAAAGCCTTGGGGGCCCTGTACCCAACTGGGAGACCCAGAGGAAGCTCCTGGCTTCAGATTAGCTCAGCTCTGGCTGTTCCAGCCACTTACGGAATAAACAAACAGACAGAAGATCTTTATCTCTCCCCTCTGTAAAATTTACCTTTGTAATAAAAATAAATCTTAAAGAATGAAATGTACTTAGAACTATGTCATAAAACAAAATAAAATATTTTTAAATGTAAAAAAAAATACTTTTCCCTTATGACATTATCTGGGTACCCTGCTACCTATTGCATCCCAGGCTGGACTCAAGATCAATGTGGTCTGCAAGGTTTGATCTCACACAGTACATTCAGTGATGTGGGCCATTGCAGTCTAGTCTCACCTTGCTCTCAGAAGTTAGCATCTCTTCCAGCCTCCAGCTGTGGGAGTCATACTGATATCATCCCACACTGCTGCATTTTTGTACTGTCCATGGTGCCTCACAGCATCTGTTATCATATAGAATTCTCATCACTAACTTCTCTGGAAGTTCCCTTGGAAATTCACTTTGTGATTTTTCTTATGTTGTCTTCCACAGCTCAAAATCAACACCCCTCCCCCATTTATTCATCTTGGACTTGCCCATTTGTTATTTAACAACAAAAACTGATCCCGAGGGGAGCTTTGAAATCAGTGAAGCAAATGGCATCTGTGTAGGCTCTGAGGATGGAATATTACACCGTAAAAGATTGTTGTAGGGCTTGAAAACCTAATGAGATTTCCATGCTTGATTTTTGCACTCATATAAGACACATGGTCTACAAGTTCTCACTTTTATAATGGGATGTTTATGATTTATCCATCCCACTGTTGAATTTTTGCAAGTTAACAACAAAGCAATGAAAATACAATTGTTGCTTATACTACCAAAATAAATTTATAGATTCAATACAATTCCTATCAAAACAGCAATGACATTATTTACCAAAATTGGAAATCATTGCATTCATATAAAACCACAAGGGTCCAGAAAATCAAAAATCCCAAACAAATATATAAAGGTGGAAGCATCACAAATACCTGTTTCCAAATACTACTACAAAGAAACAGTAGTAAAAACAACTATCTTAAAAACTGGCAGATACATCAGTAGAACAGAATAATAAGTCCAGAAATGACTCTACATACCTACAGGCAACTGATTTTTAATAGTTGCTAAGAATACATATTTGAGGAAGGACAATCCTTTTAATAAAAGGTGAACTTTATTTTTTTTTAAGTACTTTCATGTTTTAGAGGAATTCTTTTGGCCATAAGAATCACTCTATCCTGACTTAAAAAATGGTACTTTTATCTGTGACCTTACAGAGTGGGAGACAGAGTATGGTCTGTAGTGTTTCTTGTTATGAATTCTGATTCTATCATGACGACAATTGTATGACTCCATTGACTTTGATCACTTCCACACTCCCAAGTGACACTGGGAGTTAAGGGTTAAACATGGATTTTGGAGGCAGAATTCAATTACAGTTATATACAGAAGCTTTATGGTTTTACATTTTTATTAGAAAATCTATATAGATTGAAAGGGAAATGTCTTAAAATTGTATGATTAGAACAGACAAGGAGAACACGGGGAATTGGAGTGCCTTCAGAGGCCGAGAAATCCGAGGTCACCCAGCCCCGTTTGGATCTACCACATGGGATGGAAGAGGCCCAGATCCTTCCTCGCAGGAACCAAGGGCATAAGAACAACAGCCAGGAACCCTGAGGGATCTGCAGAAAGAACAGCAAACTTCCTTCGGGACTAGGGAGAGGAGCTTCATCTGGTCCTTACTTAGTTCCAACTTTGGATCCCCATCCTTGCTTGCAATGACCATCAGGATCGCCCCGGAGCACCATCCCCCCCCAAAAATAGAATAGAATAGATAGAGAAATACAAGGAAAGCTTAGAACCAAACAGTAAACAATCAGCGTGGATCCACATATACCTTACTAGATAGGACACAAAGATTAGTTATTCCTCACTAGGGGATGGAAGATTTCTCTGCACACCCCTCCTAAAACTGTTCTGCACTCAACTGTTGATGAAGGCCTGGCTAGATTTATAAGCTAGTTTAAGACTATCCTAAAATCCACCAAGTTCAGCAAAATTATGCGTCAACACAATAAACTGCTAAATACTAAAATGAAAACAGACACGAGACAGCTGAATAGTACTCTATAGCCATTTTAAGGTATATAGCAGCCAGTTCTGTGTACAAACAAGAATTGAAGGGTCAATGAAGAAGTGACAGGAAGTGGTTAAGAACTTGCACTGTTATAACGTATTGATTACTCAATACCATGACAATCAATTCCATAATGTTGTAAATTGTTGTTGATGTTGTGCTGGGGCTTCTAATTGATTGGGACGATATTCTGCCAGCTCTACCTTCAGACCAGAGAAGGTCTCCCCAAGAAACTGTTGAATTTTTTTTTTAAAGATTTATTCATTTTATTACAGCCAGATATACAGAGAGGAGGAGAGACAGAGAGGAAGATCTTCCATCCGATGATTCACTCCCCAAGTGAGCCACAACGGGCCGATGCGCGCCAATCCGAAGCTGGGAACCTGGAACCTCTTCCGGGTCTCCCACGCGGGTGCAGTGTCCCAATGCATTGGGCCGTCCTCAACTGCTTTCCCAGGCCACAAGCAGGGAGCTGGATAGGAAGTGGAGCTGCCGGGATTAGAACTGGCGCCCATATGGGATCCCGGGGCTTTCAAGGCGAGGACTTTAGCCGCTAGGCCACGCTGCCGGGCCTGAAACTGTTGAATTTGTCTGGACGATAAGATGCTGGACTCTATGCTTGGTGTATGTTTGCAACGAAAGAATCTAGGCTTAATTTGAATTGTAATACTGCAACAAAGTGGAGGAATCCACCATGGGGGGAGGGCACGGGGGGGGATGAGGGAATCCCAGAGCCTATGAAACTGTGTCACATAACGCAACATAATTAATAATAATAAAGAAAGAGGAAAAAAATTGTATGGTTAGGTTTCAAGTTTTTAGCGAGCATATGCTTCTCTAGAGTAACATTCACATGTGCTTTTGAGTGCTTGCTTGCTTGCTTGTTTTCCATCCCCTAGGTGAGATAGGCAGTTTAGTCTGGTTTGGAGTTGAGTATTTCCCTTCCTCCAAGTCAGAATATGATAGTATTCTATTATATTAGTCTCTAATGAAAAAAATTTTTCTCATGTAGGTTCATTGTGCTCTGATGGATATATGTGGACTGCTTGCATTCAAGGTATGTTATCTAACTTGATATACACATATACTGTTTCATTATTTCTAAAAATTAATGCATCTAATACTATGTAAATATCATTGTATGAAGGAGAGTTTGTATGGTTTTGTGTCATAATGATGCAAATGATTTATTGTTAACAAATTTCAGGGAAAAATACAGTGCTAGTGGTAGTCATTATTCCTAAATCCACAGATTTTTTTGTGATTCCCTACTCTGCTTCTTAGCTCTAACTTTTTCCACTTGTCCATTTTAGGATTCAGTCTGATATCTCTCCACTGCATAATCTGTAGTGTCGTGAAAAGATTCAATAACTTTTATTATCCCTTTTTATGGAACATTTTGCATGAAATTGGTGTTCATTTTTAAAAGATTTAATAAAATTCTTAAATAGAAAGACTTCAAGTTTTGATTTTGAGCAATTTAGTTACATAATGAACTTAATAGCAACAGAACAGTTTAGATAATCTGCTTAATGTTGACTGAGTTTTAATGGTTTGTTATTTTGGAAGACTATTTCTTAGTTGAATTTACAGATTTACATTTTTTTGTGTGGTTATTGTTTTCTTACTGTCTACAGGATCTGTAGTCATATTCCATTCTTGATACTAATGATTTATCCTTTTTTATATGTATCAGGCTTACTGATATTTAATCAATTATATTGAGTTTAAAAGCATTATTCTGTTTTTATTTGAATATTTTTCAGAATTACTAATTTGTGATTTCTACTATCGTACTTCCATCAGCTTGATTTGAGTTTACTTTGTTTTTTCTCTTGTTGATCGCCACTGATATTTACGTTATTTGGTAATTTTTGTTCTAAAATATTCCTCTAATCAACGCTTTGGAGGGAACATAAACACTTATATCTTTAGTTATTTTCAGTTTTGTGTATACACACACACATATATCTTGGTTTCCTTTGATAAGTTTCACACTGAGATCATTTAGAAATGTGTTACTATGCTATATATGTGTTAATATGGCATAATATTAGTCCAAAGCTCTGGATTAACTCTTTGAAGTTTCTTATAGATTCCTATGATGCTCAGAGAATCCATTGCTCACATCCTAAAGTATGTTGTAACTTAAGTAAAGTGTATGTGACATAAAATTGACCCGTTTAACCATTTTTCAAATGCACCAGTGTCATCAAGTACATTTTCATTAATATATAATCATCATCAATATCCACATTCATAAAAACGTTCTTACTTAATCTCTATCCATTAAGGATTAACTTCTTTTCTCGGGACATTCAACCTCTAACAATCATTATTTGCTGCCTATCTCTATTAGCTGAAAATTCTTTGTAACTCAGAGATGGAAGCATATAATGTTTCTTCTTTTGTGTCTACTTTAACATAGCAACCTATGTTAAAGTATCATCTGTATTATACCATATATCAGACTTCAAGTATGTTAGCCAAATAATACCACATTTTATTTATTTGGGTATATGTGTTATTTGGATATTGTGAGTAATATTGCTGTAAAAATTGTATACATATGTATGTTGAATTCTTTTGGAGATACATCTACAGACAATTTCTAGAGCATGTTATGATTTATGATTAATATACTGAGTGGCATATTTTGCAGAATATACCTTATATTCTCATCTGCATTTCAGAAATGTTTCAATCTTATTTATATCATTGCAAACACTTATTTTTTATTGTTTTGATTAATGGCATACTAACCTGTGTGAAGTAATATTTCATTGTGATTTTAATATTAGTGCGTTAGGGGTTGTTTGCCTGTTGACTGTTCTTTGCTGAGTTTTTGGAGAGATGTCTATTCACATGCTCCACTTTCTAATGAGGATATTTACTTTATTCTTATTGTGTTGATTATCAATATATTCTATACTTAGTAAAAGCTGAGAAGGAATGTAATTTATTCTACAGACTTAATGACATATGACATTACAATTAACAACTAACATCAATCTCAAATACAATGAAAATATTGTGAAAATTGAATGAAGATGGGACTATAACTTCTATAAATCCAGTCTTTAACTGAAGTTCACATGTTCAAGAATATGCCTTTCTGTGGCAATATGATTAATTTTAAAGAACCAGTAACTGCATAATAATTAGAAATCCTCCAGCAAATTTAAAGTTAAACATTGTACTACTAAATTATTTATGAATCACAATAGATATTGGAAAATGTCTCAAAGACAAGATTAAGTGAAATTCTACATTTGTGGGCTGTAGCTAAGTATGCTCAGAAAGACATTTACAAATGTAACTGCTCATATTGGAAATAAAATATTTAAAACAATGTTTTAGGATTATATTAACCTAAAATAACTTGAAACCAAAACTAAATGTCGGAAGAAAGAAAATTTTTAAAAAAGACTATCCAAATAAATCAAATAATAGAAAATGAATATAGCAGAACATTGAATGGTTCACCTTACATTTTAAGTTTTTCACTTTGTGAAGCTCAATTAAGAAAAAAAAGGATAAAAATAGTGATAATATCTGAAATGAAAACGCGACATCACTTCATATCATCTAGACAATTATTTTCCAGTTCTCAAAGTTTATGAAAAATGCATATCATAAGAAATTATATAATTTCCAAATTCTTCCATAAAACAAACATTATTTTAACATGACTTTTCATATTTTTTATGAAACTCATTGTTGTTGAGGTTTATCAATCGTGGACATCTTCCCCTGACCCGACCACCAAATGTCCCAGGACCCTGAATCTCAGATGTTCTTCACAGACTGAGAACTATGCAGGACACAAACTTCCTGCTGAGATTACGGACCACCATTTTGACATGACACTCCTGGGGAGCTGTGAGGCATTGTCATATCATTTCTTCCTTTAGGATTGTTTTCCTAGTTAGAGCTGTTTGTTTACCGGTATTGGTTCCTGGAACTCATGTTTACTTATCCTGTTGCCTGAGACCTGGTGATTGTTCCCCTAATCCCTTGTGATTCATCACTGGGGAGCTTGTATGCTATTGTTTAGTTAACTAATGACTTTTATCTACTTGCTTGCCCTACAAAAAATTGGTAAAAATTGCCCCAGAGACATTGAATAAAGAGTACATTCGTTCATCTCACCTTTGCATCCCCTGTGTTCCAAAGTTGTTCATGGCACAAACGTCACACCTTGAGTCCCGGGATCACAGTATTTTGAAATATCACTTTATGCATTATAGTATCTTTTTGTGTATTTTCATTGTTGTTATATTTTTCTGTATCATTTTTATGTAGAGGCATTCCCTCATTCCACCTCCCCTTTTTGCCATCTCATTTCCCCTTCCATTTGCCCCAATGTTATTGTAACAGATAGTTCTTCAGCAATAGTCACAAGTCCAGCATTCTGCTACACATGCATATTATGCCAAAATCTAGCATTATATTGTCAAGGTATACTGAATAGTTTAATTGGAGGAAGCCCTTTTACTCAGAAGTAGAGACACATACTGCAATTTATCTTCATTTCCTGATATGCTAGTGTACGTTACATAGCTCATATAAGAGAATATGTGTATATACATTTTGGGACCATTGTGGTTTTTAAGCCTGAATAGCATTCCATGAAGTAGATATACTGTGGTTTCTTTATCTGAACCTCATTTGATGAACATTTGGATTGTTTCCATGTCTTCATTATTGTGGATTGTGCTACTATAAATATAGGGTTGAAGCTCACTTGGTCATATGCAGATTTCACATTCTTTGGGTATATTCCAGTAGGGGGGATAGATGGATCATACAGTAGATCGATTTTCAGATATCTTAGTACTCATCATCTTACTTCCGTATTGGCTATGCTAGTCTTTACTCCCCCATCAAGAATACAGTAGGGCACCTTTCTCCCCACATCCATGCCAGCAGGTATTGTTATGTTTTTTTATGTGAATTTTCCTAATAGGCTAGGGAAGTTGAACATTTTTTCATGTTTCTATTAGGTGTTGGAAGTTATTTCTTTCAAAACACCTGCTTAATTCCTTTGCTCATTTTTTTCACAGGGTTGTTAGTATTACTATTGTTGAGCTTTTGAAGCTCTTTATGAGTCAGAGATAATAGTCCTGTGTCTGTTGTGTAGTGTGCAAAGATTTTCTCCCATTCTGTTTGTTCATCATTTCCTTTGCTGTACAGAAGCTTTTTAATTAAATGTAGTCACATTTATTTAATTTGGATTTGATTGCCTGTGTTTTGATGACTTTTCTAAGTTTTTAACCAATACCTATTTCTTGTAAAGTGTTTGGTATGTTTTCCCCTAATAGTTTGATGGATTCTATTTGTGGATTTAGGTCCTTGACCAATTTAGAATTGACTTTTGTATAAGGTGATGGGTTGTGGACTTGTTTCTTCTGCAGGCTGATACCTCACTGTCCTAACAGAATTTGTTAAAGAGAATAAACTTATTTCCCAGATTATCTTCAGTTCTCTTGTCCAAGATTATTTGTACATTTTTTTCCCTTACTTCAGCGGGGGCTCTCTGTATTTAGTTCTGTTGATCTTCTCTGTTTCTATACCAGTACCTGACTGTTTTGATTATCACTGCCCTGTAGTATGTTTTGAAGTCTGGAATTGTGACTCCTCTAAGCATCAATTTTTACTTTTGTTCTTCTGTGTAGATTTTGTTATTCATGGCCTCTTGATTTTCCAGATGAATTATTGTATCTTTCTAGATCTGAGAAGAATGTTATTGGGATTTGACTGAAATCACATTGAATCTGTATATTCTTTTGGTAAGATGGACATTTTGATTTTGATTCTAATAACCCAGGAACATGGCTAATTTCTGTTCATTCCAATACTCTTTTTTTTTTGTTATTGAGCCAGTTGCATTTTTAAAATTTTATTATGATGCAAGTTTATAGGTTATGTGTAGAATCATGTCAGTTGTGAACAGGGATAATTTTAATTCGTCATTACTAATTTGAATTTCTTTTTGTTGCCTAATAGCTATGGTCAAGTTTCCCAATACTATGTTGAATTACAGAAGTGAAAGTTTACATCCTTGTGTACTCCAGATCTTAGTGTAAAAGATTCCAGTCTTTCCCCATTCAGCATGATGCTTGCATTGAGTTTTTCATGCATTGCTTTGATTGTGCTATAGAATGTTCTTTCTATGCCTATCTTGCTTAGGGTTTTTAGCATGAAGTGATGTTGAATTTTTATCAGATTTCTTATGTGCATCTATTGAGATGATCCTCTGGTTTTTATTCATTTTGTTGTGTGGTGTATCCAATTTATTGATTTGCATATTTTAAAACATCCCTGTGTGCCAGGGATAAATCCCATCTGATCCAAGTGAGTGGTCTGACATATTATTGGATTCTGTTGGCTTTAGTATTTTGTTGGGGATTTTTGTAACTGTCTTCATCAGGGATATAAGTCTGTGGTTTTCTTTCTCTGTTGTTTCTTTATCTGGCTTTGGTATTAAGGTGATGTTCGCCTCAGAGAAAGAGTTTGAAAAGATGTCCCCCTTTCTATCGTTTAGCTGTGAAGTATTGGTCAAGTTCTTTAAATGTTTGGTAGAATTTAGCTGTGAAGCAATTGAGTCCTGGGCTTTTCTTTATTGGCAGGAATTATTGGTTGAATCCCTGTCGTGGTTATAGATCTATTTAGATTTTTCGTTACCTCATGATTCAATTTTGGTAAATTGTATGTGTCCAGATTATCCATTTCTTCTAGGCCACTGATTTGTTGGCATGTAGTTGCTTGTAATAGTTCCTGATTATCCTATGTATGTCTGAGTAATCTATTACATTTCCTTTTTCATCTCTGATTTTATTGGCTCGCATCTTCTCTAGTTTTTTCTTAGTTGAACTAAAGTGAATCTATTTTGTTGATATTCTCAAAGAATCAGCTTTTTGATTTGTTGATCTGTACTGTTAATTCTATTCTTAATGAGCATTTGCCACTGATTCCTTGTTACAGCTACTTTGAAGTGAAAATATGAAATTCTTTGTTTCTTTCTGTAGATATAAATTTCTATCCAGGAAATCAAGGTATGAGTAGAAATACTGGATAAGTCAGTGATATATTGAGCTTATAAGAAAACTGCAGAATCTGGTTAAAAAAGTAAATTTATATCATTTATAATCACATAAGCAGTGTATGAATATTCAAGCTATTATTTGTCATCACTAACCTGGGGAATTTTAGTTATTGTATTGTGTTTGAAGTGATCTTTTGTGGTTTAATTTGCGATTCTCAGAAAACTAATGATGCTTAACTCCATTTCATGTTTTAATTAGCCATTATTATGTATTCAGTTAAATTTCTGGCAGGATATATTGCCTTGTGGTAGGAGTTTTAGCTAGAAATTAAAACACACATATGTCACATCTAAGAACCCTGGTTTGCTCTTCAGCTTCTAAGCTCAGCTTTCAGCTGATACTAACAATGAAAACTGGCAATAGCGACTATAGTGGTGGTATTCCTGTCAATCAGATGGGACGCCAGGATTGAGTTTCCTGCTTCCCAGCTTTAGTCCCTGCTGAGACATCTGCAATTATTTAGCCAGTTAAAAAGATGCTTTACAGCTTTGTCTCTGATTTTTTACTTTTTTATTTGCTGTGGTTTCAAAATTGATTAACGTTTCAGTTTAATCACTTTGTGTCTGTTTAATATGCCATTTTTTACATGTGTGATTTCTTTGATTTTAATGCTGTAATTTATATTTTCTAGACATTCATAGTTTCGTATGTGAGGTCTTTCTCGAATAAGTTGGTTTAAGCTATATTATGGAAACATTTAAAATGTAAAGATCACCAGACAATTGCATTGAATGTTCTTATGACCTTCACATTAATCCATCAGCTACTTAAAATTTGTTATATTTGTTTTGATGTCCTTTTGTGGCTTGGTTCCCTAAAATCATGTAGTGTTTAAATTCTCAAGTTTTATATCTATGATTTATGGGTTAAGGGCAGAGATTTGGTCAAATTATGGCATTTGGGAGGTGGATCTGGTGGAAAGATTATAGATTATGCAGACTTACCCTTAGAAGCTACTACTAGAATGTTCTGGTAGAGCAGATTATGTTCTAATTGTGTGTGGAGGGGGCATTAATTTGGATTACTTCATTATTTTTAGGTGTCCTATATTTCCCTACTATAAAGTTATCTTCCTTTTAAAGTCAATAATATGTTCAGCAATTCTTGGAAATCCTCTAAATATCTTGGCATTTAAAATATTACACTTTATGTAATAATACTATAGATTGATAATTACTGCCTTGTTCAGTATTTTCCATCCTTTTTGTAAGAGGCTGTTTTCTTGTGTTTTTTTGTACATTTATGATTTTATAGAAATATAAGCTTTCCAATTGCATCTCAGCCTTTAGGCTAAGATAAGTACAAAAATAAAAGCTTTTCCTCTTGTATTTCTTTCTTTCCCTTTGTTTATTCCGTTATTTCCAGTTTGCTTTTGTCTCCTTTCCTTTTTTCAATATGTGTTTTTTAATATTTTGAACTCATACGTTATCCTTTAAGTTTTAATATGCTACTGACATATTGTACAAAATTTAGCTAGTATAAAGCTAAAAATTTCTAAATTTTTCAGTCCCATTTTATTTTATTGCATTTTATTATTATTATTACCATTTTATGATACAGTTCCATAGGCTCATGGCATTTCCCTTATCCCATCCCCAATTCCCTACCCCCCACCTAGTTCCTCTATATCATTACTAAAGTATAGTTCTTCATACACAGTCATATGTCCGTCATTGCGGGCATGGAGAATGGCAGAGAGTCCAGCATCCTATTGTCAAGCTATAGTGAACAGTTTAATTGTAAGTCCATCTTTGTCTGGAAGTAGAAATGCATACTACACTGGATGTTAGTCTCCATTTCACAGTTACTGTACATCCCATCAAATGGAAAGTGGGCACTATTCCTTTTCTCTTTGTCAAGAGATCTTGAACTATCATTTGTAGTGCAGGTTAGAAAGAGACAAATTCTTTTAACTTTTCTTTACTGTGGAAGAATTTTATTTCATTTTCAAAGACAAAAGAAAGCTTTGCTGAATATGTTATCCAAGGCCGACAATTTTTTTCCTTTTAGAATCTGGAATATGTCAGTCCATTCTCTTCTGGCCTGTAGAGTTTGCTGTGAGAGCTCTCCTGTGAGTTTAATTGGCATTCCTTGATATGTCAATTGAATTTTTCACGTGCAAATGTAAGGATCTTTTCCTTATATTCAATTGGAGAGAGCTTGAAGATCATGTGTCTTGGTGAAGATTGTTTTTGAGCAAGCCTGTTGGGAGTTCTGTGTCCCTCCTGGATGTTGTTTCCCAATTCTTACTCTAGATTAGGGAAATTTTCCTTTATTATTTCATTAAATACATTTGCAAACTCAGCTTCTCTTTCTGCACCTTCTGGGACTCTTGTAACTCTTATGCTTGGCCTCTTAATAGTGTCTTTCAATTCTAGAATACTTTTTTTGGCCTGATCCAGCTCTGCTTGCAGCTTTTTTTTGCTTCCCCTGATGACAGTAAATATCTTCCAATTCTGAGATTCTTTCTTCTGCTTGCTTCATTCTATTTTGGAGACTCCCCATTGTACTTTTAATTTGCTCTACTGTGTTCTTCATTTCTGATATGTCAGCATTGATTTGCTTTATTGCTTCCTTAAATTCTTTGAACTCTTGTATGTGCTTCTCATTGTTGATCAGAAGCTTTAAAAGGAGTCTTATGAATTCTGTGTCCCCCATTTTCTTGATGTCTTCCTCAGTTAACTCTGAGGTTGGCACAGGGTTTTGCTCCTTTGCAGGGGAGTTTTCGGTAATATTCATTGTGCCTTTGTCTCTTCTTTTGCTCTTGATCATTGTACTTCTGGTTCAAAGAGTCTTCTCCTTGGGGCAGGTTTCTAAGCTCTGTCACCCAACACGTCTACAGTTCGATTTTACTTGTTGCAGTTGGTACACAACTTTTTGCTTGCAGCCACTTGTGCCACAACCTCCAGTGAGTTCCAGGTCTGGGTTCTTAAGTTAGATTTCCACCGTGGTCTCCACAGCCCCAGCCCCAGCCCCAGCTCCTGGCTCACCACTCTGCACCTCCTGTGATACTGTGCTGAGCTGCACCATTGTCTCTGCAACCTTTCTCCCACTTCTGGTTGGAGCAGGTCCCAGGATTGGAGAGACACCAGGTGTCCTATATAGCTAGGTTGTTGGTGGCGCTGATCTTGCCAGAACCTGTTTGAAAATTAGGTCTGGGTGCCACACGGACCTATTTAGACCCATACAATGCCAAAATCGATATTATTTTCCTGCAGGACCAGTGCAATCGATGGACCTCAGTGAGTTCTTGCGAGCTCAGCACATGCACAGTTCACTGTTGTCCTCTGCAGTCCTAAAGCTATTGCCACAGTGTACAAAATGGTGCCTTTTGTACCACTGTTAGAGTTCTTGATCTGCTGGCCATCAGGTCTGAGGGCTACCCAGACCTGTCTTGGGTGGAACCTGTAGAATGCCACGTTGCTACAATTCACTGAGTCAGAAATGAGTTCACTCCCATCTCAGTCTATGCTCAGTCCTTTTCCTTGCCTTTGCCTGCTTATGCCAAATGGCGTCCAATTCAGCTCTAGGGGGCTGGCTGGGCTGTGAAATCCACCCTGTTCTCGCCCTGTCCGTCTGGGATCTGCTGCTCTGTCTCTGCTCCTGGTCAAATCAAATGGACCAGCAGGATGGACAGTTCTTTGTCTGGTTTCCGTTTAAGCTCCCAGTGAAAGTCCCTTCCCATCTGGTTGCTGGTGGAGTTTCAGCTGCTGGTGGAGTTCAGATCGCAGTTAGCTGAATGCTGCTGGAGTATCAGTCACTGCAGCACCACACCGTTGTGTGTTGTGTCTGCTGCTTTCCTGTGTCTGTCAGTCTCCAGGTACCCCTCTGCTGTTGTTCTGTCCTCTCCTATTTCATGGAATGTGTCCTCTGTGCTTCATCCTGGTTAAATGTTTCTTAGTCCATTTAAATGTGTCCTTACCCTTTTCTGCCATCTTGATCTTTTTTCAAAGTTCTGAATTTTATCCCGTGTTCAACATCAAAGTTTGGTTTTTCTTACTACATTTTCTTGATTATAATCTTGCTTTCTTTTCCACCCTGGAAAATATTTGCTGTATACAACAGCAATAATAGCAAATATAAGTAGCTCCATCCATATTATTACTAAAATCAAACCTCTTGACAAGGTTTAATTGCAGTTCTTTCCCTGGTTAGGAGACAGAGTATGTGTCTAGAATTTACATGAGCAATTTCTCCATTTTTTTATTATTCAATGCCTTTACTTTTATATAGTTTTTATGTCTATACTTATTTCCAGATTTTCCCAAGTGCTTCTTGATTTATTTGTTTTCAAATATATAATCAATCTAATCCAGTTTTCAAAATCCTAAAAATGTGTCCAGAGAAGTATCAGTTAAAGTTACCTCTTTATCCAATTCTTGCTAGTTTAATGATTAATAATTTTTACTGGATTCTGGCTATTCTCCCTGTATTTATTTCGAAAAACTAATCGAATTATCTGTTATTGAGCATGAAGCATCCCCTCCCCTTAATTTATTGTTAATCAGTCTACATCATTCCACTGAAATCCCTATTTATACCACATTGCCTGGTAATTGATTGTGTAGTATAGTTTATTAAAACATCTGTGAACTTTTACATGCCTTCCAACCTTTTTTTACAAGGAATATTATCTCACTGCATTGCAGCCCACATACACATTTTCCTCTTGTTGCATTCCTAAAAGTGATATTGTTTGGTTAAAAGACAAGTGCATATATTGTTTCAGTTAATGTTTTTATTCTGTAGAAATTGTACTCTCTTGGTTCTATTAGCCATGCATAACATGACCTGCTGTTTCCATATAGCCTACTCAGCATCTTGTAATGTCAAGATTTTGGATACTAATATACTTATTGTGAAAAATTATATCCATTTATTTACAACTGTTTAATTGTGAATAGAGTTTAAGATTGCATGTGGTTTCAGTAATTTTATAGTATTTTTAATTTACATGTTAATGATTCTCATCACTTTTCATAGTCAATTTTTACCTTTTTTCTCCTTCATATGTATTTTCTGTGTAGTTTTAATTATTTGTTACAAATATATCCTCCTAGCTTTTGTTTTTTTATTGGCATTACTTACATTAGACATTGCCTCCAATTTTGCTAGGGAATTGTTTGTTAAATTAACTGCCAAATTGCAGTTAATTACCATTTACTCTGTCTACTTTTTCTCTTTGTTATGAAGTCACTTTTTGTAAAATTTATAAACATTCTAGTAGTACAAATGTTAGAATTTTCTAGTATTTAAAATTCTGATTCAATTGAATTTTATCCCTGTGTATAGCATGATTGTGAGTAAACTTTCACCAATATACAAATGAATATTGATTTGTCTTTATTGTAATTAGAGATTTACAGAGAAAAGGAAAGACAAACAGATCTTCCATGTGCTGGTTAACTTCCTGGCTGCAGTGCTGGATCTGAACCAGTCCAAAGACAGGAACCAAGAGCTTCTTCTGGGTCTCCTATGTGGGTGCATGGCCTGTATGGAATGCTGGTGCTTGAAGGTGGAGGCTTAGCCTTGTTGAGCCATGTTGAGATGTGTTAACATGATTTGATTAAGTGTCCATGTATGTTCCTGTTATTTTCTTTAAAAAAAAAAAAAAAGCACATCTCCCATCTGCTGGTTCATTCTGCAATTGGCCACAATGGCCAGAGCTGTGCCAATCTGAAGCCAGGAGCCAGATCTTCCTTTGGGTCTCCAATATGGGTGCAGAGTCCCAGGGCTTGGGCCATTCTTCACTGCTTTCCCAGGCCATAGGCAGGGAGATGGATGGAAAGTGGAACAGCCAGGACATGAACCAGCACCTACAAGGGATGCTGGTGCTTGTAGGTGAAGGGTTAGCCAGTGAGCTATGGCTCCAGCCCCTGATTCTGTGTTTCTTTAGATGCTTTATTTGGCAGTAATTTTGCTATGGTGTTACAGCCTTGGCTATCCTATCTCTATCTTCTCCTCTCCCCTCCCCTCCCCTGCCCTGCCCTGCCCTGTCCTGCCCTCCCCTCCCCTCCCCGCTTCTCCTCTTCTTCTCCCCTCTGCTCTCCCCTCCCTCTCCTCTCCTCTCTCCTCTCCTCTCTCCTCTTCTCTCCTCTCTCCTCTCCTCTCCTTCCCCTCCCCTTCCCTCACCTCACCTCTCCGCTCTCCTCCCCTTTCCTCTCCCCTTTCCTCTCCTTTCCCCCCTCCCCTGCCTTCCCCTCCCTTCCCCTCCCTTTCCCCTTCCTCTCCCCTCCCCTTACCTCTCCTCACTTCGCTCTCCCACACTCCTCTTCCCCTTCTCCCCTCCCCACTCTCCCCTCCCCACCTCCATCTCCACTCCCCTCTCCTCCCTTCCTCTTCTCCCCCTTCCCTTCTCCCCTTCCTTTCCCTCTTCTCTCTCTCTCTCTCTCCAGAAAGAGAGACCAAGCTTCTTCCTATTGGTTCACTCCTCAAATGGCTGCAATGGCCAGATCTGAGCCAATTCAAACCAAGAGCTGGAATTCTTGCAGGTCTCCCATGTGGGTGCTGGGTCCCAAGTACTTGACCCATCTTCTGCTTTCCATGTCCATAGACTGGTAGCTGGACTGAAGTAGATTAGCTTGCTGAGTCGATGCACCAACCACTGTATGTTGTATTTTCTATTACATTCTGCAGTTCTTTCTGTACTTTTGCCAGTATAGTACCGTTTTAATTATTAAAGTTTAATAAAGTTTTATACTGTGTTTTAAAATCTGGTAGGACTATCCCTTCCATCCCACCCTTAAAGCTGTTTTCTGACTTGTGCTATTCTGTCTTATGAACTTCAGAACTACTGTTATCTGGTTCTCCAAAAAACCTTCCTATTACTTTTATGTGTATTCTAATGCAGTTTCAATAGTTTAAGTGATAAGAGACAAGCCATCTTCATGATTTTGATGGCGGAAATAAGAGTAAATGGTTATCTTTGCTTTTTTGCATAGGTCCCTTTTTGTAGTCTAGATGGCAAACAATTTTCTTTGTTTTGTGTATTTCTCATTAACATTAGGTAGATTGTCATTATTTTAAAAACTATTTCTGGTACCTCACTTATATTTATGTGGCAAAAGTACTATATTTGCATTAACTGTATTCACCATGCTATCTCGTACATTGCTTGAATTTATTCCTATTATTTAATAATAACAATCTCTCCATCTCCTTTACCTCCTTAACCAACTTAGGCTCTGGTAATTACAATTCTCTTCTTCTAACTAAGTAGCTTTCTTTATCTGTGCTCTTTGATTTACTCTAAAGCACTATTCATAATAGCTAAGGTATGGTTCTCTCTTACAAATTTATTAGTTTATACAATGGCTCAACTCTGGACATTGTAGTTATATGGCGAGTGAACCAACAGATGGGAAATTTTCTTTTCTCTTTCTGTCTATATATCTATTTTTCTGTCTATATATCTATTTTGCCTTTCCAGTAAAAATAAATTTAAAAAAATTCTTATAGCAGAGAAGCAGTGCAAATGTTGGATTTACCTCTTAGTTATTTTCTTTGGAGTCTTTTATGCTGAAATCCTGCCTTTATTAGTAGCCTTCTGAAGGCTTCAAAGAGGTTTAAAAAAACTTAGAATAATTATGGTTTTTCAAGAAGTTCCAAAAAGAATACAGAGACATTTTGTTACCTTATCCATTCTCCTTCAGTATGTATATTCTACCTATAATACAGTGTAAAAGTTAAGATGCTGTCTTTGGTAAAATATTTGCCTATGCTTAGATATATGCAAATGCATTTACAATCAAGAGTGTGTTCCATATTTTTAAGGTGTTTTAAACTATCTATTTACTTCAAACTATATGAAAAGTAGAGCAATAGTTTGTGTGTGTATGTGTGTAAGAGATGAAGACAGAAAAATTGATCTATCTCCTGGTTCACTTCGCAGTTGCTTAAAATAGCCAGGTCAGGCTAGAGCCATTAACTCCATATAGCTCTTCTACCTGGGCAGCAGGAATCCAAATATCATCTACTGCCACCAAGTTTGCCTAAGCAGGAAGCTGAATTAAAAGCAGAGCAGCAGGGACTCAAATCAATTTCCTAAAAAGGAATATTAGCATCCCAAGCTGCAACTTAATCCATTATACCACAACACTTTCCACTAGACTATTTTTAAAAATATTTTATCTTTTCCATTGGTCTTAGAACTGAAGCTTTTCTTGTAGTACATCATGTCAGGAGATAGATAGATATCTTAAAGTTATCATTTTAATGTTTAATTTTACATTTATATTGGAATACTGTTTTCTGTGATGTTGTATATATTGGGTGGAAGTTTAAGATATAAGTTGTAGGATCTCCCACAGTGCCTTACCTGGAGGTAGACAAGTGATGAGCAATGTAAAACAAAACTTGGGTCACATTTATAAAGTGCTTTCTGTAGTCATAGCTAAAAATTCATACGGAAATATTTTGAGCCAAAAGCAATGCTTTCTCATTTTCCTACATGACATCGATCTGGCTTGATTGATTGTGTTAATAGAATCCAGCTAATCATATCCTGGGTGGCTTGTGCTTGGACAGTTTGATCCCTGCATATTCGTACATATGAAAGGATTTATACATGTTTCTAATGTAACAACTTTGTGTTTATTTAGGAGCAGATTTTAAGTCAGATAATGTGGGTGTTTGGCACAGCAGTGAATTAATACTGCTGGTTTCTTACCGGGGTATTGCTGCTTCGTAAGACATAGTTCATACAACTGAACCTTACATGTGTGGCTTAAGTGTGAAAAAAAAAACATCTTTTTAGGTGGAAAAAAGTCACTAATGGCTTTGGTTCAGTGATTGATGATTTAGGATTTTATAGCCATTAGTGTATGTTAAAGTTGATGCCATTGCGTAGTAATAGAAAATTAAGAAGGAAAGCTGAGAACAAGTAGACAGCATAGTGTGTTTATAAACTGTTTTCAAAATCTGTAAATCATTTAAAGTACCAGATTGGAAATTTTGCATATTTTTTGTTGTATAGTACTTAGAGAAAGTTCCATTCTTCCATCTACTGATTCACTCCCCAAATGTCCACAGAAGCCAGGAGAGGAGCATAGAGATCCTTTGAGGTTTCCCATAATGATGCAGTGTTCCACATATTTGCACCAATATCTCTTTCCTCCCAGGACTTTTTTATATCGTTTAAATTAAATTGTAAAATAAAAACAAACCCAAACTTAGATGAGGAGATACTTTGTTCTGAACAAAGACCATTGCAATAGGAAGAATGTTCTGAACTCAGAAGAGTTGAAGTGTCTCAAAACCAAGGAAGAAATTGTATTTTTTTTTTTTTTTTGCTATTTAGCAATTTTTATTTTATTTTTTGTCATTTTGTTTTTTAATTATTATTATTAATTACATTGCATTATGTGACACAGTTTTATAGGTACTGGGATTCTCCCTAACCCTCCCCATACCCTCCCCCCGTGGTAGGTTCCTCCACCTTGTTGCATTACCACAGTTCAAGTTCAGTTGAGATTCTTTCATTGCAAGCATATACTAAGCATAGAGTCCAGCATCTTATTGTCCAGATAAGCTCAACGGCTTGTTGGGGAGACCATCTCTGGTCTGAAAGTAGAGCCAGCAGAGTATCATCCCGATAAATTAAAAGCCCCAACATAACATCAGCAACAATTTATAACATTATGGAATTAATTGACATAGTATTGAGTAGTCAACATGTTGGGAAAAAAATGCAAGTTCTTAACCACATCCTGTGAAATCTTCATTGACATTTCAATTTTAGTTTATATACAGCCGGGTTCCATACACCTTAAAATGGCTATAGATTGCTATTCAGCCGTCTCGTGTCTATTTTCATTATAGTACTTAGCATTTTATAGCGTTGAAGCATAATTTTGTTGAACCTGGCTTTTTTTCGGGTAGTCTAGACTGGCTTATAAGTCTACAAGATATTTGTCAACAGTTTAGGTGTAGAACAGTTATAGGAGGGGTGTGCAGAGAAATCTTCAATCCCCTAGTGAGGAGAAACTAATCTTTGTGTCCCACCTAGTAAGGTGTAAGTGAATCCACGCTGACCATTTCCTGTCTAATTCTAAGCTTTCCTTGTTGTTCTCTATCTATTCTTGAGTTTTTGTTTGTGTGTTTGTTTGTTTTGAGGGTTTTCCGGAGTGATCTTGATGGTCATTGCCTTAAAGGGTGGGGACCCAAAGTAGGAACCAAGCAAGGACCAGAGAAAGCTCCCCTCCCTAGTTCCGAAGGAAGTTTACTGTTCTGTTTCTGCAGACAGCTCAGGGCTCCTGGCTGTTGTCCTGATGCCTTGGATCCTGTGAGGAAGGATTTGGACTTCTTTCATTGCATGTGGTAGATCCAAGCGGGAGTGGATGACCTCAGAGTTCTCGGCCTCCAAAGGCACTCCAATTCCCCGTGGTCTCCTTGGCAGTTGGGATGTAGTCCTTGGTGCTCCTACTGATAGTCCTTGGTGAGAATCGGGGAGTCTCCAGGGTTGGGATACAAGCCTCCTCCTGTCCACCTGCTCCACTCTGGGGTCCCCTCTTCTCCGTGCATATGAGCCAATCCCAAAAGGTTAGATACCACATGTTTGCCTTGATTTAAGATGATATGATGTCAATATGGAAAACATTACCTGTAAAATGTAGTATTATCTCAACCTCAAACAGCCTATACCACATGCAATAAGATATTGTGAAGTAACCAATGAACCAACAATCAATGTGAGTCAGACTGCTTATGAACTACATCAAAGAACTGTAAAACCTAATATACTTTTAATACCCTATGGTATTCCGTAATATGGGGTAGGAGAGCAGAGAAATCTTCCATCTCTCTAGAGTTTGTAAGGAAGACGTGAAATATAACCTACCAGGATCATAACCGGTAACTGATAGACAACAGACTCAAATCAGCATTAGACAATAGTTAAACTACAAAGACATATAGGGGGAAATCAAGAGTGATCCTGACAATCTCTTAACAGAAATTGTGTTTTTTTAAAAAGAATATTTTAAGTTCGGAGTCGCGGGGGTGGGGGAAGACCCAGAGAGACAGATTTTCTCTCAGCTAGTTCACTGCCCAAGTGGCTGTAACCAGCAGGTCTGAGCCGGACCAAGCTCCTGAAACCAGGAGCGTCAGCTGGGTCTCCCACATGGATGGCCCCAACCAAGCACATTTCCCAGGCCATTAGCAGGGAGCTGGATAAAGATGGAGCAACTAGGTCAAGAACCAGAGTACATATGGGGTGCAGTCACCTCAAGCAACATCTTAACCTGCATATTACAATGCCGGCCCTGAAAAGAACATTGAGTCAGTGAAGCTGTCAACAGTGGGAATTCAGGCAAATGAGAGAAAATTCTGAGAGGGATCTGACTGAAATGTGTTATACTGTGAGTAACTCCTCATAGAATAAACTGATAGGAGTTCAGTTGTGTTTGCTTGGGCTTGAAGGCACGCAGAGTTCAGGGGCCTGTCAGGAACTACAGACCTGACTAAGGTTTAGCTAAGATAAAGCAGAGTGTAAGCATTTGAGTTTGTGAACACCTATTTATGAGCCAAAGAAGTGGACAGGGTTCTGTCACTTCAGCCACTCCAATGGATAATGAATATTCTCTTGCTCCATATGCCCTAGAGGTCATACTGTTTTTTTTTTCAATCTGATGGAATTTTGAACAAGATGACCTTGAAGAATTAACTTAGAAGAAACAATTATTTTATGATTTAGTGGGTACTAGTATTTCACCAAAAAAAAAAAAAAAAAAAAAAAAAACCAGATTGGTTTTGTATACATTCCCTGATAATAAAGTTTGCTTCATCATCTTGTGTTTTTTTTTTTGTGGTATCTTTCAATGAAGCTTAGTAAAATACTTTCAGAGTAAGCTTTGCAATCAATTACTTTGTGGATTTTGTAAATGAATTATTCAGGATTAAGTATTTCAGAATATCTATTATTTCAGATATAACAGAATTGCTATGTACAGGATATGCACTTCTTCCCGAGGACTGCAATAATAGTATAGGAAGGATGTGCAATATTAACATTTAGATAGGTATCTTGGGAAAAAGCAAGGCTTCAAATTTAACTAGTATGGAGAAAAAGGAGGAAAGGTTTTGGATAAATTTTATCAGCCTCACCACTAGTCCATCAATTCAGTCAGCTTGGGAAATGTTGCTTTTCAAGCCCTTATGAAAAGACTTCGTTTTTTGTAAAGGAGGCAAATTTATTTATGTAAATTGACTATTTGGCAGTACTTCTGTTTCTTTTAGTGTTGACCAGTTCCACCTCTGATAAGACAGATCTAATTTCATTTCCATTAAAATGCAGTGAAAGCACATTTATGAATTTAATATTTTTTGCCTAAGATTGATAGCATTAAAGGTATTAGCTGTGAAGTTATGTTATTAAATATTACATTTGTTTTAATTAAAGTACACTAAAACACTGAGGTAGTCAAATATTTTTCTACAGTTTATGAAAAGATTAATTGGTAAGAGAAATAATAATTTGCACAAAGGTTTGTTCCGTTGGACTTTTTCCTATCTCTCAAATTATTTTCAAGCCTAAGCTTTTCTATATTTAAATGTTGATGTACTTCGTTTTACTTAAGTTATTCATATTTCTGAAAGGAAACTTAATATAAATTTAAGTTTCATAACAATGCATGGAAAGAGAAAACTGACATCCCATTTGATTTTTGTATCAAAAGAGTCTTTAAAACACCTTACTTGTATTCACAGATCTTAGACTTTTATAATAACTGCCTGTGTAAATATCATTGATTCTGCTCATTCAGTATGGCTTCTAAATCCCTGGCCTTTCCTAAGTAGCATTTAGCAGAAGCTCTTCTGCAGAATTTCATACTAACCCATGCTTTTCTATGTAAAGTAAAGGAGGGTAAAACTTCAGAGAAAAAAAAATACTGAAGTGTTTAGACTCAGAAAAATAAAACTGATTTTGATTTCTTGCCTAATTTAAGTTTCTGACTACCCCTTCTACTTAAAAACCTTGGGTTTGAATCGATAAGTCAAAGACAACATTTTCTTAACATCAAAAGACAGATCTACTGGGGCAAGATGTTCAGAGCATCTGTACACAAAGAAGGCCCTGTGAGTTGCATGAATTCATAATGCTGCAGCAGTGTAGGTACTGTGTACAGTTGTTTAAGCATAGTTACTTAAAACACTAACAATACAGAATTTACGAACTTGATATCTTTGACAATACCGCCATCCTTGTTGTCCAGATCCAGTCCATACTTCATTAAGTGGCAAGCAAAAAAGCATCGATTGTATTGTAAATATTATCTGGTATCAGGATGACTTACTATGACTGGAACTTTTGCTTTAATGAAAATGTATTTTTAGATCTAATCAAGACTTATATTCCCTTTTGATTCTATTTAAGACTCAAAATAATGTTTTTTACCATTTTTCATTGAATCTATTTAAAATTATGATCATTTTTATTTGCAGACCTTGGTAATTACATGTAGAATATAAATCCATTTTAAATAGTATTAATTACAAAAAATCAAAGCAAATTCAATCAAAAATATTTGACACATATATCACCATGTACATTAAAATATTAGAAAATTAAAATGTTAATTTAAGAGGCAAATGAATTAGAACAGATACATATAAGAGAAAATATTAATTATCCAAATTTGGAATCAATCAGTGCTGTCACTTATTTTACAGAAATATAGCCAGTTTTTTAAGAGAGAAAGAAACGTAAATTTCACAAAGATTTATACACAGTTGAGGATGTTTTGAACTGATTTCATCTTACTGGCAATAATTGCTGTTTGAGTAGGAAGAAGTTTCCTGTAAAATATGTATCTGAACTATGTATAATAATGAAAGAAGAGTATGTTCTAAAATTTTATCAGAAAGTAATTTTTTATTTTCAGATGAAGGACTAGAAATTTAAAATAATTTGTGCAAATAAAACTACTAACTTTATGGGCAGGTATAAATGAAGCTGCAAATAGAAATAAGAGACATCTTCATTCTCTTAGCAGTCAGAAATTTACTCAGTTTTTCTATTTAAGCATATCTCTTTTTTACATTTAATTATTATTATTATTATCATTTTATGATACAATCCATGGGTTCATGGCATTTTCCTTATCCCTTCCCCAATTCCCTCCCCCCACCTAGTTCCTCTATATCATTACTAACATATAGTTTTTCATACACAGTCATATGTCCATCATTGTGTGCATGAACAGTGGCAGAGAGTCCAGCTTCCTATTTTCAAGATAGAGTGAACAGATTCATCGTAAGTCCATCTTTGTCGAAGTAGAAATGCATACTGCATTGTATCCTCACATCTGGATGTTAGTCTCCATTTCTCAGCTACTGTACATCCCCTCAAATGAAAAGTCATTATACAAAATCAACAATAGAAAGACAACCAGAAATTTACAATGCCACGAAGTTAAATGACATGTTACTAAATATGACAGTCTCCATTACACAGCTACTATACATCCCCTTAAATGAAAAGCCACAAAACAAAATCAACATCAGGGAGAAAAAAGAAATTAACAGCACCAAGAAGTTAAATAACATGCTACTAAATGACTAATGTGTAGCTGAAGAAATGAAAATCAAGAACCTTCTTGCTGAAAATGATGCTACTGTAGGATCTATGAATCATTGAATGATTTAATCAGAAGGAAGTGTTTTGAAGAGATGAAATTAACAGAAAACAACAAAACCCATGCAATATAGTTTCAGCTGATTTTTTTTAGGAGAAATGTGTCTCATCTAGACAATAAATAGATGGGTTTTGCTTTTAATCCAGTCTACTAATCTATGATATTTGATTGAGCTTAAGCCATTTACATTCAGGGTTAATATGTATGGGTGGTAATTTGGTCCTGTCATTTTAGGAATGGGTTGTTCATTGGTTTAGTTTTCATTTTACTGGGATGTTCTTCCCATTTGCCTTTGGTTTTGGTGGGTGCTCTTCCTCTTTGTCAAGAGAAGATCTTGAACTATCATTTGTAGTGCAGGTTGGAAAGAGACAAATTGTTTTAACTTTTCTTTACTGTGGAAGAATTTTATTTCATTTTCAAAGACAAAAGAAAGCTTTGCTGAATATGTTATCCAAGGCCGACAATTTTTTTCCTTTTCGAATCTGGAATATGTCAGTCCATTCTCTTCTGGCCTATAGAGTTTGCTGTGAGAGCTCTCCTGTGAGTTTAATTGGCATTCCTTGATATGTCAATTGAATTTTTCACGTGCAAATGTAAGGATCTTTTCCTTTTATTCAATTGGAGAGAGCTTGAAGATCATGTGTCTTGGTGAAGATTGTTTTTGATCAAGCCTGTTGGGAGTTCTGTGCCCCTCCTGGATGTTGTTTCCCAATTCTTTCTCTAGATTAGGGAAATTTTCCTTTATTATTTCATTAAATACATTTGCAAACTCAGCTTCTCTTTCTGCACCTTCTGGGACTCTTGTAACTCTTATGCTTGGCCTCTTAATAGTGTCTTTCAATTCTTGAATACTTTTTTAAACCTGATCCAGCTCTGCTTGCAGCTTTTTGTTTGCTTCCCCCTGATGACAGTAAATATCTTCCAATTCTGAGATTCTTTCTTCTGCTTTCTTCATTCTATTTTGGAGACTCTCCACTGTACTTTTAGTTTGCTCTACTGTGTTCTTCATTTCTGATATGTCAGCATTGATTTGCTTTATTGCTTCCTTGAATTCTTTGAACTCTTGTATGTGCTACTCATTTTTAATCAGAGGCTTTAAAAGGAGTCTTATGAATTCTGTGTCCCCCATTTTCTTGATGTCCTCCTCAGTTAACTCTGAGGTTGGCATAGGGTTTTGCTCCTTTGCAGGGGAGTTTTCGGTAATATTCATTGTGCCTTTGTCTCTTCTTTTGCTCTTGATCATTGTACTTCTGGTTCAAAGAGTCTTCTCCTTGGGGCAGGTTTCTAAGCTCTGTCACCCAACACGTCTACAGTTCGATTTTACTTGTTGCAGTTGGTACACAACTTTTTGCTTGCAGCCACTTGTGCCACAACCTCCAGTGAGTTCCAGGTCTGGGTTCTTAAGTTAGATTTCCACCGTGGTCGCCCCAGCCCCAGCCCCAGCCCCAGCTCCTGGCTCACCACTCTCCACCTCCTGTGATACCGTGCTGAGCTGCACCATTGTCTCTGCAACCTTTCTCCCACTTCTGGCTGGAGCAGGTCCCAGGATTAGAGAGACACCAGGTGTCCTATATAGCTAGGTTGTTGGTGGCGCTGATCTTGCCTGAACCTGTTGGACGTTAGGCCTGGGTGCCACACGGACCTATTTAGACCCATACAATGCCAAAATCGATATTATTTTCCTGCAGGACCAGTGCAATCGACGGACCTCAGTGAGTTCTTGCGAGCTCAGCACATGTCCTCTGCAGTCCTGAAGCTATTGCCACAGTGTACAAAATGGTGCCTTTTGTACCACTGTTAGAGTTCTTGATCTGCTGGCCATCAGGTCTGAGGGCTACCCAGACCTGTCTTGGGTGGAACCTGTAGAATGCCACATTGCTACAATTCACTGAGTCAGAAATGAGTTCACTCCCAGCTCAGTCTATGCTCAGTCCTTTTCCTTGCCTTTGCCTCCTTATGCCAAATGGCGTCCAATTCAGCTCTAGGGGGCTGGCTGGGCTGTGAAATCCACCCTGTTCTCGCCCTGTCCGTCTGGGATCTGCTGCTCTGTCTCTGCTCCTGGTCAAATCAAATGGACCAGCAGGATGGACAGTTCTTTGTCTGGTTTCCGTTTAAGCTCCCAGTGAAAGTCCCTTCCCATCTGGTTGCTGGTGGAGTTTCAGCTGCTGGTGGAGTTCAGATCGCAGTTAGCTGAATGCTGCTGGAGTATCAGTCACTGCAACACCACACCGTTGTGTGTTGTGTCTGCTGCTTTCCTGTGTCTGTCAGTCTCCAGGTACCCCTCTGCTGTTGTTCTGTCCTCTCCTATTTCATGGAATGTGTCCTCTCTGCTTCATCCTGATTAAATGTTTCTTAGTCCATTTAAATGTGGCCTTACCCTATTCCACCATCTGGATTCTCCCCTACTCAGTTTTGACAGTACTAATATGCAAATTGTTTAAGATTGTTTTCATTTATTTGCATCACATTTTGGCAGCTTTAAGATGTAGACAGTTTAAAATATTTTACTGCTATGTCTTTTATTATTGCTTTCAGATTTCAATTTCCCTTTCTTTCAAGATAAATATGGCTTTAAATGTAGTTTCTAGTTGTTCTATTGACTTACTGTCATGTAACAGTTATATTTTTGATATTTTTGTACCAATTCCTTTTTAGTTTTTATTTGAGGTAATTGTGGATTCATATGTAGTTGTAATAAATAAAGTTGTATGTATCATTTACCCAATTTATTCCAATGATGACATCTTGATAAGCTATAACATTAACCACTGAGATATTGAAGTTGGCAGTCAAAATAGTAGATAAATTCATTATACTAGTACCTTCAGGTTATCCTTAATATCCTTAATATCCTTAATATTTACAGAGAGGAGAGAGAAGATATTTCATTTATATATATTAACCTTTGTTGAGATTTACTTACGTCAAATGCAGAGTAATAGGGGTACAGAGAGAAAGAGAAAGAGAGAGAGAGAGAGAAAATGAGATTGAATATTTTACCTTCTCGTTCCTTCCCTTATATCCCACAACAACCAAGGCTCGGCCAGATTGAACACAGGAGCTACAAATTTGATATGGGTTGCCCAGATTGACGCAGGGGCACAAGCACTCAGGCTGTTTTTCATTAACTTCCCAGGTGAATCAGCTAGCAACTAGATCAGCTAGGATTCAAAGAAGTCCTTTATGGGCTTAACAACATCACAGGTAGCAGCTTAATATGCTGCGCCACAACTTGTCCCCATTTTAGTCTTAAATAGCATACTGCCAAAAGTGCAAGCTTTTATAAACATACCTGTTGTAACATCATGAAAAGTAGGGGATTGTAAAATATATGGGATGGATTTTCATAATTTATACATTACATTTATCTGTATATTCATGCAGATAGCACTGACTAATCAGAAAAAATACATGGACAAATCTAAGAATATTTTGACCAAATTCCATAATAGGAAAACATAGCTTAGCGATGCTTTTAGTTATTCAATGCAGGAAAATATATGTGTCACTGTTTTTACAGATGGTTAACATGATGCAGAACACTCATACTCTTCCTGGGCCTCAAAATTCTTTAAGATATTTCCAGATTCCTAATCGCTTCTCGGCCTTTTGGCTAAGATCAAGTGTAAGATATTTCCAGATTCCCATTTTAGTTCTCATTCAAAAATTTGTTTGAGTCTGTTTTTTCTTACAGTTCGTAGTTGAAATATTTCACTGTGATATTTTCAGAAATCTCACACAAAAATAATTGTGCCTAGTCTTTGGTAAAACATTGTCACTTTTAAAATAAATGACTAATAGATTTTGTTAAACTTTTGCTTGGTGTTCAACTTCTTCATGGTCTTTGGTAACACTGTGTTCTTGTAGTTAGACCTAGGGTTTTGATTTGAGTAAGAAAAGCTTCAGTGACAACTAGAAGCTAAAAATGGAATTGCATGTTAAGGGATAAGATGCTGAGCAATAGCTGGCCTAAGACTTTGGGAAAGTATTAGCATACTGCAATGCATGTTCACTTCCAGGTATGCTGGCCTCCATTATACAGTTCATCTATTATTTATGGATGTTGCCTTATATCAGAACATATTTGCCTTTTTGGGACTGACTTCTTTCACTGAGCATAATGGTCCCTAGTTGGGACCCTTTTGTTTGCAAATGGTGTAATTTCATTCTTCTTAATGTCAGTAGTATTTTATGGAGTGGATATACAATAGTTTCCTTAGCTATTTCTCTTGATTGGCCTTTGGGTTGCAGTATGCATCTCCTGAATGGAAGGAGGACTCCCAATGAAACTGTTAAATATACCTTGACAGTAGGTTAGTAGACTATCTACCATTATCTATACCAATAATGCCATGATGCACTTAAACAGCAGAATGTCTGACTTGAACTGTTGCTGAAGGACTATACTATTGTAATAATAAAGGGAAAAATGGGGAGAATCCTTCTGCGAAAGGAATCATATCATAAAATAATTAGAAAAAGAAAAAATTAGTTCTGCCAGTAAGTGCTGAGGGCTTTGCGAAAGAACATGACTGAGTGTGTGTCAGTGAAATGGTTAGTGGGAAATAAATGCTAGCTGCAATCAGTGTTGAAAACAAAGGTAATCTATGCCATCAAGAAACTGGCATTTCTGTCTCAGTAATGGCTCATAAAGTTCATCCCTTTGACCTAAAGTTCTGGTTTTACATACCATTTACAGTACTAAGACAGGGACTTGATACAGGAAGATATGATAATTCTTACTACTTCAGTAATAAAGGAAAGCTATATGCCTACAAACTACATCTTGGTTGGTTAATTAATTAATAGACTAATCAAGAAAATCAAAACAAGACCAACTTCTTGTAGTCTGAAAGATTTAAAGCTTGGCAAATAAGAATTTTTTCTTTTGCATTTACATGCAATCACTAAATCCTTAATTAAAATACTGAACATTGAAAAGTAGGAGAGGATAAATAATTTGTTTTTATTAAAATTAAATTTAACTGTGGAGTTTCCTTTGTCCTTTTCAAATACCAACAAAAACAACTAGGAATTTAAACTTTTCTTTGATAAAAGAAATTGAGAAGAAAGGACATTTTCTTTCTTTGAAAGGTTTATATATTCAGTTTGAGTTTCAGAGAAAGAGAATTTCAATCTGCTAGTTCATTCCCAAGGTGCCTGGAACAACCAGCACTGAGTGCAGCCAAACCCGGGAGCTTAGTAGTTTGATCTGGGCATCCTACGTGGAAGGAAAGGGGCCCAAACTCTCAGGCTATTTTCCAGTATGTTTCCAGACCACTGCAGGTAGCTGAATTAGAAGCATAACTGCCAAGGACATAAATCAGGGCTTATATGTGAGGCAGGTGTCACAGTTGGTGCTAAATCATAACAAATGGTACCAAAAAGGTCCTTTTCAGTACATTCTAGTTTCAGGGGCGACACAGCATCTCATAATTTGTGTAAGGTAGGGTGACTATGACAGAGGACTAAAGTCATGCCTAGAATTTTAAGGAAGATGAATATTATTCCTAGCCTCATACTGGAGGCAACTTTATATTCCAAGTTATGAGTTTTCCTAAATTTTCCTAAATTTTCCTAAATTTTCTTTATTAAATTTACTACAGAGTTTTATTCTTTTAAATATATGTATTAAAGCTTGATTATATATTTTCCAGCAACAATCTTCTTTGTTATATTCATACATTCTGGTTTTCCTGTGATTCTAATAAGTACCAAGGTGATTTGTCAGTTGAGCCTATGAAAAGTTGTTGTATATCCCCCAATGGAACAGGGACTTGTTTATATTGCAAAGAAAATACTTTTTTTAACTGAAAAATGTGTATGTCAATAGATTTAATAAAAAATCAATATCATATTCCATGCCCTGAAATACTATTCAGCCATTAAAAATAATGAAATTCTACCATTTGCAACAAAATGGTTCTGGCTAGAGACCATTATGCTCAGTGAAATAAGTCAATGCCTAAAGTAAACATGCCATATGGTCTCTCTGATATAAGGCAGGCTTCATGCAAAATACAAGGTTCATAGATATACAGGTAAATGTGTGTGTGTGTGTATGTCAAACAGATACACACACACATTCATATAGAGGAAGTGTATAATGGAGACTAGCATCCTCAATGAAGATACATTGTAGGGCTCGGCGGTGTGGCCTAGTGGCTAAGGTCCTCGCCTTGATCCCGTATGGCCGCTGGTTCTAATACCGGCAGCTCCACTTTCTATCTTTCCTCCTCTCAGTATATCTGACTTTGTGATAAAAATAAAATAAATCTTAAAATAAAAGATACATTGTAATATGCATCTACTCTCAAATGAAAGGACTCCCAATGAAACTATTAATTGTATCTTGACAAGGTGGAGGAATCCACCATGGGGGGAGGGTATGGGGAATCTCAGAGCCTATGAAACTGTATCGCAAAATGAAATGTAATCAATAAAAAATGTATCTTGACAATAAGATGCTCGACTCTCTGCAGTTGTCCATACCAACAACGTCAGGATGTAGTTAAAAAGTAGAATGATGGACTTATGAATGATTATGAAGAACTATACTATTGTAATTTGGGGGAAATCAGTGGGGAAATGGAATGAAGAGGGTTGAAGTTGGAATCCCTGTGCCTATGGAACTGTATCATGAAAAATGATTATATATATGTAGAAATATTACAAACTAATAATTTCACTACCAACAAAAAGGCTATTAAATAATGGAATTATTGTGATTTCCTTATATGTGCTTGACACTATATCCTATTTTTTCTGTTTAGTATTTTGAATAACCACTGTATAGTATAAGAGGAGAATGGACAAAAAGAAAATATTTAATAAATATGTTTATATGCATAATGTAAACATTATATTCATGATCTATCTCATTACATGGATACTTTTGATCTACCTATATTTGGCTACACTACAGCATACTATGATTATGTTACAATGATTTTCTATGGCAGCATCAAAACAATTAGGAACATAGCATTTATGGTGCAGTTATAAAATGACTACAACAACAAAACACAGGTTTTGAAAGCTTAGAATCAAATGTAATCAATTATACCTGAATTTTTTTTAAATTAGATTTTTTGAAAAGAAAAATATCTTGAATTTCAGTGACCCTTTACTTATATAGATGCTACATTGGATCATCGAATTTAAAGAAAAGAGAATTTTACTTTCAGGACTATCAATGCGCAAATGCAAGTGAGCATTGACCTAAACAAAGTTTATTTTTACACTATTTGTTCTGTTAACATAATCCCTGACTTAAAAACAAGGCTAGGGAGATGGGGATAGAAGGAAATAACTGAGTTTGAATTTTTAGTTTCATTGCTATTAACAAACATCAATAATAGTTGGTGAAGTATAACACATTTAAGTGGTCTGCATGTATTTCTGTGATATTGAACAGATTGTGAAAGCACAGGAATTTTGGTGTTTCTAATTTTGGTTTATAGTCATTGAGATTTTTGTTCAACAGATGTAAGTATGGAATACTAAATAAATATGAAGACTGAAATGTATGAAAGTTACAGATAATGGAGTGAAAAGCATACAGAGACTAATTGCAGGGCTAAAACTACTTCAAGGAATGAGGTAATTGGTACTTTTAAAATTTTAAAAATTTTTTAAAGATTTTTTTATTGGAAAATCAGATATACAGAGAGGAGGAGAGACAAAGTTCTTCCGTCCGATGATTCACTACCTAGCAACCGCAACAGGCAGAGCTAAGCCAATCTGAAGCCAGGAGGCAAGAAAGAGCCTCTTCTGGCTCTCCCACATGGGTACAAGGTCCCAAAGCTTTGGGATGTCCTCTACTGATTCCCCAGGCCACAAGCAGAGAGCTGGATGGAAAGTGGAGCAGCTAGGAGCCTCTTCCGTGTCTCCCACACAGGTGCAGGGTCCAAGGTTTTGGGCCATACTTTGCTGCTTTCCCAGGACACAAACAGGGAGCAGGATGGGAAGTGGGGCTGCTGGGATTAGAACTGGCACCCATATGGGATCCTGGTGTCTGCAAGGCAAGAACTTCAGCCACTAGGCTACCATGCTGGGTCTGGTAATTGGTGTTAAAAAAAAAATCAGAACAAATGAAACAAAAATTTTAGATATGCACATTGAGGTCTCAATATGTCATCCCCATATCCTAACCCCCAATCTGATGGTATTAGAAAGTAGGGCTTTGGGAATTAGGTCAACAAAGTGGGGTCATTGTGACACAACGCAGTGCCTTTATAAGAGAACAGAGAGAACTTTTCCTTTGCCTTATGAAGATTACAGAAGATAACAATTTGCAAGCATTTGAGAGAGCCCCCAACAAATGTGACATCTGATGACACTTTACTTTTTTAACTTTTGTCCTCCAGAACTGTGATGAATACATGTTTGTCATTTCAGCCATCAAGTCTGATATTCTTTCATAACAGCCAAAGCTAAGGCAATGCATTTTTTATTTTATGATGTCCTACTAATGTCCAGAATTTAAAAATACTTCAGTATGTAGAATAAAGTGTCTTTCAATTACCAGGAAAAATCGAATAACACTGATTTCTGTTCAAAACCTGATACATTTGGCCCATAGGTTTAAGTAATCCCACAGAAATCCAAAGGGGAGAAGGAGACAATTTGCTAAGTGAAATAAATGGTTTCCATATTGTCCATGGCAATGCTGCATAATTAAAAAAAAAAGACAATTGTCAATATAAGGGAAAACATGTGAAGGCTCTCCTCATTGAGGGGCATTATTCACCTCCATAAGAGGAGAGTATCCGTGAACATTATGGAAGAGCAATTATAGTACACATGAACACTTAGCCTGAAAATCTACAATTCCTACTTAAAATTGAGTTAAAATTAACTGATAGGGACGTCCTAGTCAGAAAAAAAGCATAAAAATGCCATGTACAACAGCAAAGAACAGAGTATGGTAATGGTTTCTATTTACCCTATTACAATTTGATATCATTTTTGTGTGTGCCAGCCAATGGAAGCACACATGATAAAAGCCTAAGTTTGAGAAACAGAAAAATTGACACTTTTTGCAAAATAATTATCAAAGAAATCCATGTTACAAACTTTTTGTTGCCAAACACCCCCAAATTGGCTGGAAGCGTTGTTAAAGAAACCCTAACAATAGGCCTTTTTAACATTTCCCTGTGTTATTTTTTTAAAAGATTTATATTTTGAAAGGCATAATTAGAGAAAATAGAGACAGGGAAATAGGTTTTCTGTCCACTTGTTTACTCCCCAAATGTCTGCAATAACTGGAAATGTGCTGGTCTGACACCAGGAGCTTCTCTGGGTTTCCCATTTCACTTCTGGGGCCTACAGACCTGGACCTCCTCCACTTCATTCCCAGATACCTTAGCAGAGAGCTGAATCAAAAGTTGAGGCACAACACTCAAGAGTTGTACCTGCATAGGAGACTGACACCACAGGCAGCAGTTTCACTTGCTATACCACATCATAGGCCCCTCCCTATGTTTTTAAAAATTCATTTAAGCAGTTGTTCGCATTTCTCTTTCAAATGCATACATTAGTGGCTATATTTTCACCTCCTGATATCAGCTTTTTTCTTCCCTTAAGTGAGGGCATGGTCCATGAAATATCTTTATGCTTATTGTTTATAACACAACACACTAAAAATGATGGCTAAACATTTATTTTAGAAGTAATTATATGGCAATTTGTCCTTCCAGCAATTCCAAGCAGTTTGCATATTTTCTCTGAGCCTTTGGTAAACTTTACTTTTCATTCAGCAGTGGGAATGCCTTAAATGTAGGTTTTCTGTGAGTCACATTTTCATGTGTTGGCATTGTTTTAGCGTTAAGGGACATTCCCCCAAATTAAGTTTGTCTCAAATATGCCAGAATGTAGTAAATATCTAAAATGGGTAGGCAGCCTCCTGAAACTTCTTTGGGACCAAGGTAGGGTAAGTAATCCATATGTGGTCACTGGTCTGTGCTCAGGCACTATGTGATTATACAGAGCTCTGGTAGCCGCTTCAGTTTTCTTCACTTAAGCAATGTCCCTGTGTTGTGTTCTCAGACATTGGGGGAGTAATGTGTTTCATCAGTCCTGTGGTCGCCAGTGTTGCAATTCTAGGTGATTTACAGAGCCCGCAGGATGCTTACAGCAGCACAGCACAGGGGTGGAGCCAAGTTCCCTGCCGCTCTGTGCTGCTTGGTGCTTAAGTGGAATCAGGCTGTGTGGCCACTACAGGCAGTTACAGCTGATATTGGTCAGGAGATGATGTTTCTTACTTGACCCTACATTGTATTACTTGGTGTCAAAGTGGGCTCAGAGGCTCCATCCACATGCACTGCTCTAGTGACAGGGACCTGTAGGTTCTGCCTACTATTGTTTAAACCAGCCAGAATTCCATCATGTGCCAAGACATAGCCCTGCTGTTATTTTTCTGTGCTACTTCCTAGTCTCTGGAATCTTGTTCCTCATTGCGTGGCCAACTTTGTGGGAGGCATGGAGGAAATAATACCTTGGCTGCCCAAACAGACACAAAACTGGATTTGACTTTGTTCTCCTGGGACACTGCATAGTCTTCAGGTCGTACACTGAATCAACACATGGTTAGGGAATAATGCAGAATATGTTTGCTGTGGGACTGAATTCTCTGTATGAAAACACTGGCCTGTGTATAGAGGTTTCAGGGCTTGATCCATTGCTGGGTGTCACTGTAGCTAGCACAGTATTGAATTCCAAGGTAGTTTCCTGTAACAATCCAAGCCAGCTTATGCATTTTTTTGAGACTAGCTAAATCTCAGTAATGATACAGGCATTGAAAAATTACAGGTGACTATCACTTTCCTGGGAACATTCTATTTTGTTTTGAAAATTTTATTTTATTGGAAAGGCAGATTTACAGAGAGGAAGACAGAGGAAGATCTTCCACCCAATTATTCACTCCCCAAGTGGCCACAATGGCCAGAGCTGAGCCTGTCTGATGCCAGCACCTGGGAACCTCCTCCAGGTCTCCCACAAGGGTGCAGGAGCCCAAGAAGTTGGGCCATCCTTTGCTGCTTTCCCAGGCCACAAGCAGGGAGCTGGATGAGAAGTGCAGCAGCCTGGACATGAATCGATGCCCAAATTGGATCCTGGTGCTTGAATGGAGAAGATTGGCCAATTGAGTCATTGTTCCATGCCCTACTGGGATATTCTAAGGGAAAGACTAACAAAATTAACTTTTTAAGTATATTATCATCAAGTTGAAATCACTGTAAGAATTAAAATCACTGTAAGAATGGAATATTAGTTTAAAATTACATAAAAATAGATTACTTGAGAAAAAGCATATCCATTAAAGTGTGAAAAACAAATTATGAGAATTAATATACCATATTCATGCCAAAGCTATTATTGAACTTAAAAATTTAAAAGGCATCATAGTTTGTTAATTGAGCTCAATAACCAATTAAATAAATTGAAATGCAATCTGCCAGTGTTATAAAAAGTTATCTATTACAAAAATTCCACAAATGAATCTACAGATTTATTTACTATATTTCTTGATAAACGATACTCAATTTCATAAATGCAGGCTCTGTATGTAACTGTCAACTACATTTTTGTAAATGTAAACTTTTTAAATGTTACATCTTTGAAAATTTTGGCTGTATCCAATAAAGCGAAAAATATATTTGAATATATACATATTTTATGATGTATATATGTATGCATACATATATATGTACACCATATCTATTATGTGTATAGATGTGTATTTGTGTCCTCTCACACATGTATACACCTATTTCCTTTGTATGACCCAGAAATATTATATTTAAAATATACACAATAGAATTAATTATTTCTACCAAATAATATGTGTAAAGCGGGCCACACTCTGAAACTGGAAATAAACTAGATATTTACCAAAAGGAAAAAGATAAATAACTTGTTAAAAGATAACAGAATTGAGTACTATACAGTAATAATCACCAAGCATCTTAAACAAAAATATGAATGAAGTTACAATTTGTTGTGTAAAAGCAGTAAGATATAGATAGCACAGGGTTATTTATTCGTACAATAGTAAAAACAGAATAGGCATAAATAACACTTGGTAATATAATTCACACTCATGTTATTTTTTAGGAATATGTGAGTAATCACTGAGAATGGCCCAGAAATGTTGCAGACTGTTGTATCTCTTCATTGATACTTCTGTAAATGAATCTGTTCCTTTGGTGAAAATTCACTGAGTTATACTCTTAGGGTTTACATATTTATCTGAATGTATCTTGTATTAAATCGTTTCACTTAAAAATTGCTGTGATTTCCACATATCCCCTGTGGAATTCATGTATTGCTAATGTGATGGTGTGAAGATATGTGGAATACAGGAGGTGAATGCACCATGAGAGCTCTTTTCTCTGACTAAATAAGTCCTTTATGAATGAAGCTTTCGGTAATGGTATCCCACTTGATCTTTTGCCTCTGACTATGAGAACAGCATTCCTCATTTCTGGTGGCTACAGCATCAACACATTTGCTCAGGAGCAGGGAGTAACCCTCCCCAGGCAGCTGAACACTGTATCTTAGACTTTTCAGTCTCCTGGACTGATAAGAAATTTTTTTGGCATTTATAGATCACCTGGGTAGTAGAGTTCTGTTATAGCAATGCAAAATGCAGTAAAGCAGATACAGTTCAGATGCACTATAAAAAAACATAACTTTATGGGTTTATCTAAGTACAGTAGAAATATCACAAGTATACCTAAACATGAAGTTTTGATTCTTCATAATCTTTCATGTATCAGTATACCAAAATGTATTTATTGTTGATAAACATGTAAATTGATGTTATGATAGCTCTGCATCTTAGTACCAGTGCATGTTCAGATGAGGTAACTGGAATGTCATTTCAGGCCCTTCAATCAGCAAACACAAATACAAGAAATTATGTACAATGATTCACTGGGGTAGATGGGCTGCTTGTTGAAAGTAAAGTGGGAAAAACATAAATGGGTAGGGAAACCTACAGGCTGAGGCAAATTTGAAAAACCTCAAAGTTACATACTGAGAACATAAACGGCTAATATCGGTCATGAAAGAATGCTGTGTTTGGTAAAAATTTTCAAAGTGCTTTCAGCTACTACATTCCTCACAGTTAAGATACAACTTTTGCTGTTGAATTTCTCATCTATATCATGCCTTTTGTTCTTTGTTTCTTTGAGCTTTCTATCGATATCCTCTTGCATCTAATTGAGCACCCTTAGGATTATTTTTTATTTGTTAACAATTTATTTTTATTGGAATGGTGGATTTACAGAGAAAAAGAAAAAATACAAATATCCTCCATCTGTTGGTGCACTCACCAAATGGCTGTGATGGCAGGAGCTGAGTTGATCCGAAGGCAGGAGCCAGGAGCTTCTTCCGTGTCACCCATATAGGTGTAGGGGCCCTAGAATTTGGTCCACCTCCACTGTTTTCCTAGATCATAGCTGGGAGGTATGATATGATCCGGTACCCATATGGGATTCCAGCAGTTGGATGTAGAGAATTAGCCAATTGAACCAATGGGCTGGGCCCATGATTATTAGCTTAAATCCAGTTTCTAACATTTTATGTTTCAAATCATCTGTTTGTGAAGAACTATTGTGTTCTTTTGTTGATATCATGTTTCCTTTGTTCTCCATGTTTCTTGTGTCTTTATGTTGAAGTATGTACATCTGATATAAGCATTCATTCTTTATGGAATATCTGTAGTTGGAAAAGGCACATAGAATTCAAGGCATTATCAGTTAGATCTGTCCTTTGGCGTTGCTTAAGTGAGCCCTGTAGTGTAACTTCAGTGATTTCTTCAGGTGTGATCATTGTTAGCAGTGTCCATGATAGTCACAGCATTTCATGCAGGGACAAGTTTGCCTTTCAAGTGGATGTAGGCTTCCCCTGGTATGTGTTTGTGTTACTCTAGTCACACTAGGGTTTTTTTAAATTAAAGCCTGTTTTATCTGGCATTACAATAACTACAACTCTCTGCATTTGGGTTCTCTCTACCTTATCTACCTTTTTCCAACCCTTAACATTCAGTCTATATATTTCTCTAAGTTTGTTGTAGGCAGTATATAGTGGAACCGTTGCTTTTTGTCTACGATTGGTGAATTTTATCCATTTACATTCAAGGTTACTATTGATATAGCAGAACTCAGACCTGTAATTTTGTTGACTGGGTTATGATTCTGCCTGTTCTATTAGTGAATTTTTCGTGATGGCATGCATTTCATTTTAACCTTAGTCTAGCATACTCTCCACAATTTCTTGTAAGGCTGATATGTTGGTGATAAATTCTCTAATTTTTGCTTATTTGGAAAATGCTTTGTTATACCTTCATTTTTAAAGGATAGCTTCACAAGTTAATGAGTCATGGTTGGTAGTTTATTTTTTAAGACCCCAAGTATCTCATCTCACTCTCTTTTGGCCTGTTGTGTTTCTACAGATAATTGTGATGTGAACTTAATTGATACCCCTTCATATGTGAACTGGCAGTTTTATCTTACTCTCTTTAGTATTACTCTCCTTAAGTTGTGATGATTTGATGGCAGTATGGCTTGGAGAAAAATTTTTGGTTGAGTCTTCTTAGGATTCTTTGAATTTTAAATCTGCCATTTATAAATTTCCTTCAGGCTAGAATCTAATTCTAGAGGGTTATTGTGTTCTTTTAGTGCCATCATGCTGCTTGTTTCTGCACATCATCTGTGTCCCTGCATTGATTTCTGCCCACTTGGTTTACTCCTCCCTTGTTTGGCTGCAGTGCAGAATATCATTTAACTTGTTTTGGATTTGGTTTTAGGTGAGCCAGGGATTGTTCCATATTTGTCTTAACATCAGCTGTGCCCGTAAATGACACAGTAGTTTAGTGTACTACAGTTCATAAGGATAGAAGTGTGGCTTTAAGATGAGTAACCATTTCCTTTGGTATGTATGTTTAGCCCACAGAGTTCAGTGCAACTCTCCCTGATGAATGTGATAGCATTTCTTGTTTCTACTGCTCAGGGAGACAAAGTTGACTGTTCCTTGTCTTGCAGGCAAGCCTGGGTGATGTTAGGGTTCATGCTATCAGTTATTTATTGTGGCTCTAAGATTGTGTAATATAGATTGAGCCTTCCTCAGGCTCTGCTAATAGAGTACAGCTGGTGATATGACTTAATATACCAACATCCATAGTCCTTCCTTTGTCATCTTCATATCCAAGAGCAGATTTAGTGTGGCTATACATTATTTAAAACACACATACACACACGCACAATAAGTGATTAACCATCTAAACATAATTATTTCCCATAATGTAGTATCTATAAAATTAAATTACATATTATTTGCTAAAAAATAAAATTCTGTCGTCGATGTCCTGTGAATTCCTTTGCTTTTTATAGGAAGAAGCAAAGTTGTCCCTCATATCCTGTTCACATTCTAATTGTGTATGTTAACACTCAGGGAGAAGTTATTCTTGTCTTAATTTTGACTCATATAACAAATCACTAACTTAGTATAAAGAACTTGGTGATATGCTACTTTTGGTTAATTAAGAATGGGACATTAGAAATGGGAAAATTATCATTTTGGAGTTAAGTGTTGGCCTAGGGTTAAGATGCTGATTGAAATGTCTTCATGTATTATCAGAGTTATTGAGTTTGAGATTATTAGGTCTGTTGCCAATTTCAGCCTGTTGAAAATGTGCACTCCTGGACAAAACAAGTGGTAGTTTAAGAATTTGGGTCACCATTGAGTTCCTCGCTTCAGGCTTCATCCTTGCCCAGCCCTGGCCACTGTGGGCATATAGGGAATTAATCAGAAAAATGAGGCTTTTGTTTATCTTTCTTTCTCTGCACCTCCTTTTAAAAAAGGAGAATTATAATTACCATAGAGCCAAGTTTGAATTTTTATGTTATTTCAGTACTTAGACTAAGTAGGGTGATTTATATAATATATGTAAAAGTGTAAAATTAACTTAATTATTCCCTTCCATCCTCCAGTCAATCCTGCCACTATTCTTTTGATTCAAGGACTTGCCAAAATTTATACATTAACTCAAGCTTTATTTTGGAGTATGTTGTTCTTTTTCAACTAAAAACCATTGATGCATATAAATTTTCCATTTATTCACTGATTTGAAAATAATAATATACGGTACTTTAATGACATGTCAAAAGAGCATACGATGTAGGCATTTTCCAAGCCGTAATTGCAAATAGTGCTTCATTATGAAATAATTTGCTTTGAACATGAGAGAGCATATGGCCAAAAGAAATTCTGTGCTAAAAGTTATTATCTCTATCAGTTATTCTGAAATTTTTCCAAAACCTTCTCTACAATCACTTTTAAAAAGCAAAAAGGCATGGATGACAAAGCTACTCAAGACCAATAGATGCATATGCACAAAATCAGTTCTAAATGCACTGGGAAATATATAAAGTGTTTATGATATCACATATTTTAAAAGATCTTATTTTTTATTGGAAAGGCAGATTTACAAAGAGAAGTAAAGACAGAAGAAAGGTCTTCCATTTCCCGATTCACATCCCAAACGGCCACTAACATCCAAAGCTAAGCTGATCTGAAGCCAGGAGCTTCCTCCAGGCCTTCCACATGAGCGCAGGGGCACAAGAGTTGAGCAATCAATCCTGTGCTCCTTTCTCAGTTCACAAGCAGGGAGTAGCTTGTGGAGTGGCGCAGCTGAGACGCAGATTGTTGGCTATATGAATGCTGCACTTGCAAATAGAGAATTGGCCGGTTGAGACATTGTGCCAGTCCCAGTATATTTGTAAAAACAAGTCAAGAAATAACATTTGATTCAATGGAGATTTAGTGGTTACAAAAATGCCTGAGTCACACAGAGGTTGCTTCTATTCAGCTGTCTTCCAAATAAAAATTGTTGAGAAATGTTTTATTTTCTTGTGGTCTGACATATTATGGTTTTTTAGAGGATGATCAAGTTTAATCTGCGAGCATCAACTGCCATGGTATTAAACTGATATTGTGTGGAAGTAATTCCAGATAATCAATTATGTTATTGCCATGAGAATTTGGATAAAAAATAACAGCAATGATTATTAGCATATATAAAATATATATTATATATTATATATATTTTATATATATAATATATATTAAGGAATAGTTTGTTTTACACTTGATCTTAGCCAAAAGGCCGAGAAGCGATGGGAGGAATAGTTTGTTTTAATGAAGAAACAATGACTGGCATTGCCTTTCTTCCTACCTTTTTTAAATTTTTGGAGTTATCACTTAGATTTGTCCAAAGAAATGAGGAACGGATTGTAGAGAGAAACTAATTGTCTCTGAAGACATTTCCTAGAACAGCTTCTTAATATTTTCACATTGTTCTTTTATCATTCTGGGCCAGTATATCACATTCATAACCAGGGTGAATGTAAAACATAAATAACTGTCTGACTTAATGGAATTGCAAATACCACTATATTGTATGAAAATGATCAGATATTTTGACTGATTTAGGTTTTCCTTTAATATCACTCGCTAAGGATTACTAGTGATATTATCTAAAGCACACTAGAAAACGTGTGCTAAAGATTCACAGAACAGTCAAAAATGATACTGACAATGCATTAAAAATGAAACATAGATATATTCTACAGATTAGTGCTATATAGGAAGCCCAAAATATTTGCAATGAAGATTAATATTGCCATAATGAACACACACTGGAAAGTTCAGCAATAAGAGCGACAAGAAGCATTTCATATTTAGAATACACTACCACAATGAGTTTGTCCACAACTGTTGTTCAGTTCCAGCTACATACCGAAGGTAACAGAAGCACTCTGCACTAGAATTTCACACTTTTGATCGTGAACAGCTTTTTCAAATAAAATGTGAATCCATCTATTAAATACTCTCTTGTCCTAGAGCTTGCTATTCTTGTTCCATTATATATAGGAGTAAAATTCTGATGCTTTTCACTTAAATTATGGCTGGTTTATAGAGAGCTTCTCACTCTGAAGAAAGGAATTTCTTCATTGTCAAAGAAGAAATGCCACAGTTCATACTAGCAATGACTTCTATTTAGGAAGTACTTGACCTTTGTTACAATCACCAAAATGTATCTGCAAAGGTCTTCTCTAAGGTGTCAGAAATAGTAGCATTAAATTTATTAACATGCTTTCTTTTTTAGTTTGTGTGACATGACCTTTAAATAATATAGTTTTATAAATAAATTCATATTTAGTTCAATTATTCACACTGGACACAGGATATTTTGTATTTGTCAAGCACCATGCTAGGTCCTTTCACAAATATAGTTTCTCAATTCTCACAAACGCAAAAGTTGGAGAATTTTTGTAATGTAATTAATATCACATATGCTATAGAAAGGAAAATACATTATATGAGCCTATTATCTAAAGGCTTAAGTCTGGATTTTGCCACTACATTGTATTTCTCTAATTATAAAATTCTAGCTAAAGCAATTTGCAGCGTTATTAGTGGACATTATGAAGAAGAAACAAATACAGTGACAATTGTATCAATTTTTCCTCCTGAGCACTCTTAATATTTGGGGCCAGATGTTTTTGGCTGCTGTTGTTACCAGAACAGGACTGTGTTTCACATTAACCCTAGCTTGTCACTATTAGCTGCCTGTGGCATACTGTACATACTCCTCGTTGTGGAAATGAAAAATGTCTGCTGTTAGCGTTGGATGTCCCAGTGGAGGACAGAAATAAAATAATCCTTTATTTAAGCATTACTCTTGAAGAAAAAAAAACAGTATTTCCCTTTTGAGTGATTCATTATCTAATTTTATAGTTTCCAACGTCTGGGAGAATGAAAGGCTTTGAAAAATAAATATGTTTTCTTTGCTATTATCTCCATAGAAACTAGGAGATTATTTTGTGGTACTTTAATCTCTCAGAAAAAAATTTTGCTTAACCAAGGTGTATGCAAGTATAAGGATTTTCAACTCTTAAGATTAATTTGTTTATAGTATCTTGCTATTGTGACAAACTGAAGATTTTTTTAAGAAACAAATATGGCCAAATTCTCACGTTATTTAAGTGCATTGTTTGACAACAGTAATGGCATTGCTAAAGTTTTATTCAAAGGTGAGGTCTTAGAGGAAATATGTAGCATTCTCAAGATTTAGATTTCTCTTGGAGTTCAAACTTGGGTTTCTATGTACAAAACACAGTAGTATATATAGTACAGTATATAGTAATTGAAATGTTTCTCAATAGTTTCAGAGTTTCTTTTGCTATTGTCACCTGTTAATATCAAACTAACTGGATGGTTTGACTCCTTTCCTCATCCACTGTCCCTCTGACTTCACTTTAAATGTTACACTTGGTTCTATACTCATCAGATACAATTTTACACCTAGGAGGGTAGTACATTTACACATCTCGAGAGCACCATAATATAAAATAAATAAGTTGCTTCGCCAGTAGCTCAATGACAGTCTCCATTAATTGTGATGTTGTGTTTTTTTCAAACATTGGTTTCTTCAGCTTTCAGAGGTGTGAATATATTCCTAGTTTTATAATATCCAGGGCTGCTTCTGTTGTTGGACTTACAGAATGAAAAAGAAAAGTACCAAGAAAGTCTAGGTCACCGGGATGATACTCTGCTGTCTCTGCCCTCAGACCAGAGAAGGTCTACCCAATAAGTAGTTAGACTTGACTGAATTATAAGATGTTGGACTCTATGCTTGGCATATACTTGCAAAGAGGGAATTTCAACTGAACTTGAACTATGGTTATGCAACAAGGTGGAGGAACCCACCATGGGGGGAGGGTGGGGAGAGAATCCCAGAGTCTATGTAATTACAACACAATGTAATTAATGAATAAATTTAATAAAAAAAAGAAAGTCTAGGTCACAAAAGATGTCATAAATATTTTTGTTTTCACTTTGTTTTTCAAATTTATTTTGAGGAGAGAGCAAGAGAGTGCGGGTGGTGGGGAATGGAGTCCTGTGCACTAGTTCATTCCCCTAAATGACTATAACAGCAGGGCCTGTGCTAGGACCAGAGCCAGAGACAATAATTCAATTCGGATCTTCCATGTGCATGGCAAAATCCAGTTACCTCTCCTATTGGGACTGGAAGCTATTTACAGGAAGCTAGAGTCAGAAACCAGAGCTAGAATGTGAATTCTGGTATTCATATGTGGTACATGGACATCTTAACTGGTAAGCTAAATGCCTTTCCCCCCAAAAATGGATTTTTGAGAGCTTATCCTCATATAAGGAAAGTTGAAATTTAAACTGCTCATGCTTTTGCCACTGGACAGGACAGGCCTATCCTTCCTTACTAGCCCTTTGTAAGAAGTATACATTTGATTTTGCTAACAGTGTTAATTGCTCCCTATTACTCTACTGTTATGCTTCGCTTCCAAAATAAATAATATTTATGAAACATTGGAGCAATAAATGAACTGTGTTTATTATGCTTGTTCAACACTGAGGCTTCCTTTCTAATTTGCATGGCTCAGCTCTGACTGCTGTTCAAGCAGTTCCCTCATGCTTTCCAAACTGCCCTGCCAACTTATTTGTCTTAGTGTACACAGTTCTTTCTTTGAGACTTGGAGAATAGTAATTATACAATTCCAGGTGGTGTGGTTACCAGAAGATAATCACATCTTGGAGCCATTAGATGCTTTAGTTACACTGAGGTTTTATAATTCTCAGGGGTATGATTATCCTATTCCTTCTCTTCTTCATGCCATGTCAATACCCCCTTCTGTTTTCACAGTACTAAGTTACAGATTCTTTAATCCTTTTCCCCCCAAATCATGTCCATTCAACCATATAATCACTGTAAGAACAATGTCAGAAAACAGCCACCACAAAAACCAACACAACATTGTACTGAGCCAACATTGTGGACTTTTTTTTTTCAGTATTTAATTGTAGGATGTGATTTATTTTCCAGGAATTCATTGTTTTTAGAGAACTGGCAGGGAAATTTTTAGGCATCCAGAATCTAGATTTTTGGCAGGCAGTGACCATATCTCATTTTCCCCAATATCCTCAACTCGTAATGAATGTCCCATAGTATTAACACAGCATGGTCTGGAGGAAGGCAACGGTGATTGCTTATTCATGCCAATCTTTACAGTCAACTAATAAAATATAGCAGTTTCTGATATTAACTGCAAATGTCAGTTCTCTTCGAAAATGTTTAAAATTAATTTTTTTAATTTTTTATTATTTATTATTTTTACTTCATTAATTACCTTGTATTATGTGACACAGTTACATAGGTACTTGGGTTCTCCCCACCCCTCCCCAAGCCCTCCCACCATGGTGGATTCCTCCACCTTGTTGCATAACCACAGCTCAAGTTCAGTTGAGATTCCCCCATTGCAAGCATATACCAAACATAGAGTCCAGCATCTTATTTTCCAGTCAAGTTCAACGGCTTCTTAGGTATACCCTCTCTGGTCTGAAGACAGAGCCAGCAGAGTGTCATCCCAGTCAATTGAAAGCTCCAACATACCATCAGCAAAAATTTACATCATTATAGAATTAATTGACATAGTAATGAGTAACCAATATGTTAAAAGTAAATGCGAGTTCCCAGCCACCTTCTGTGACCACCTCACCTACACTTCAATTTTAGTTTATACACAACATATAACATACATAACATAACATGTTATACATAACATCATATCATCTTAAATTAAGGCAAACATGTGGTATTTAACCTTTTGTGATTGGCTCATTTCCCTTAGCATTATGGTTTCCAGTTTGGCCCATTTGGCCACAAAGAACTGCATTTTGTTTTTTTTAATAGCTGAGTAGTATTCCATGGAGTAGATGAACCATAGCTTTCTTATCCAATCCTCTGTTGATGGGCATTTTGGTTGCTTCCATGTTTTTGCAATTACTGATTGTGCTGCTATGAGCATAGGAGTGCATGTTGGTTTCTCATAAAACAATTGTTCTGGATATATTCCTAGGAGTGCTATTGCTGGATCATACGGTATGTTGAATTTGAGTTGTTTGAATATTTTCCATACTGATTTCCATAGAGGCTGTACCAGCCTGCAGCCCCACCAGCAGTGGAGTAGGGTTCCCTTTTCCCCGCAGCCTCGGCAACAAGTGTTGTTGGTGCTTTTATTCATGTGGGCCAGTCTTACTGGCGTTAGGTGGTACCTCATTGATGTTTTAATTTGGATTTCCCTTATTGCCAGGGAACTTGAACATTTTTTCATATGTTTATTTGCCATTTGGGTTTGTTCCTTTGTGAAGTGTTTGCCCATTTCCTGTGCCCATTTCTTGAGTGGCTTGTTTGTTTTGACATTTTGGTTGTTTTGTAGCTCTTTGTATATTCTGGAGATTAGCCCTCTATCACCTATGTCGTGTGTGAAGATCTTCTCCCATTCTGTGGGTTGCCTTTTTACTTTGTTGATTGTTTCTCTAGCTGTACAGAAGCTTCTTAGTTTGATGAGGTCCCAATTGTTTATTTTGGTCTTGATTTCTACTGCTTTTGGAGTCTTCTTTAGGAAGTGAGGGCCTACCCCTAAGTGTTGCAGTGTGTTTCCAACATTTTCCAAAAGCATTTAAAAATTTTTATTTTATTTTTATTTAAAAAATTTATTTTCATTTACTTTGAATGGCAGAGAAACAAATGGAGATCTTCCATTAATTGTCCACTAGTTCACTCTCCAAATGCCCTTAACAGTCTGTTCTCTGTAAAGCCAAAGCCAGAAGCAAGGAAATAATCTAGATGCCATGCATGTGTGTTAGCACTCCAACTGCCTGAGCTGTCTTATGCCTCTCAGGTATGCTAGAATGAGAACCTGAGCTGGGACCTGAACTAAGCACTTGGTAGAATGAGAACTTGGGCTGGAACCTGAACCAAGTACTTGGATATCAAATGCACGCATCTCAAGCAATTTCTTTTCTGTGCATGTAACTCCTGCCCTCTGCAATTCTTTGCATGAATATTTGAAAGCAGTTATTCTTCTGATCAATAATAAATTCCATCTATTTGATTCTTTAATTTTGTTACATGTTTTAGTTTTCAGTGTAAAATCTCTTCCCTAAATTAAACATATTGCCTTTTAAATTTATTTTTTGGATGCTATTGTAAACAATATCATTTTATTGGCTGCTAAGTTTGAGTGTTTATAAAATCAACTGATTTTTTATGTATTGCTGATTTTGATGGCAAGGCTAATGTCAAATAAGGTTGTAGCTGAGTCTCTAACAGGAACACAACATCTCTCTGTTAATATCTGGGACCACAGCTGATGATTCTGTCATGTGGGTAGAACTCTGTCTTTTCAAAATAAGCATCCTCAACCATGGATTCCACCAGAATTTTACAAAACCCTTCCTGGATTCTTTACCCACAAAAAACTTTTTTTTTTTCATGGATGGCAGTCAAAATTTAGTCATTTTTCTTGGTAATGAACAAGGTATCTCCTGTTTTGTCACATTCCTGATGTCATATTTACAGATATTTTTTATTTATATTTACCTATGTTTGCATGTTGCAACATTAAGGAATATATTGTATAATTGAGAACAAGAAAAAAGCAATTTACCATATCCATTTTTCTCTTGATGTTTTTTTGCATGTTGTTAACATAATACAATGTGGAATACCATTATGTAATGGAACTGTGTAGCATGAAGTCTACAATTTTGTTCCTTTTAAAAGTGATTATTGGCAATTCTAGTTCATTTGCATTTCTCTATAAATATCTGAATTATCCTTGCTATTTCTACCAAATTACTGTTGGATTTTTAAGATTGAATTGAAAAAATATTGTTGCATATGTGAATAAATAGGAATATTGACATTACAGGGGCTCCAAAACCATAAACAATCTTTAGCTTATCATTGGATTATATATTAATTTACAAATGTTTTACATTTTTTCATGCAACTCGATCATATTTTCCTAAATACTTGTGATGTTATACTACATACTTTTAAATAATAGATTCTGGCTCTTTATTTGTAGATTTTATAAGAATACGATTGATTCTTCCCTATCTTAACCACATATGTGTTCATTGTACTAGCTTTAATAGATTTTTATTGTATTCTATAGCATTTTCTACTAAACAGTTTTATTACCTCTGAATATAGTGTGCTTTATTTCTTTAAACTGCATTCGGTTACTGGATAGGATGTCTAATATGCTAGTGAATATAGTGGAAAGACCCTTTTCACTTTATGTTTTTTTACATTTAATTTTTCTAATCATTGAAGAATGACATTTAACCTTTCACTACATATGGTTTAAGAAGTTGTGTTGCACATGGCATTATTAAGTTGAAGAAATCATTTCAGTTTTAACTTGCTGAGAGGTTTTCTTTTTATCATGACTATATATGGAATTTTGTGACTTTGTTCTCTTATGATTGAGATGACCATTTAATTGTGTTTTGATTTATTGACATAGTTACATACATTGATTAACTTTTGAGTATTTAGTAAACTTTGAATTGATGGGAAAAGCCTTTAACTGTTAGCATTTAGCATTTATTTTACATGGCATTAGATTACATTTGCACATATTTTTTGCATTTACGCTAAAGGGGTTAACAATAACCCAGAATTAATTTTCTTATGTAGAATATTTTCTGGTTTTTATGTATAAGGATTTATGTTTGCTTCATAGTGTAAATTTTGTTTTTAAAATTTCAATTATTATATATGTGACACACACACTAATTCATGGGTATATTGACTCTGTGAGTGATTAAAAGATATTGAAAACTTTCTATGTCTTTGGAGAATATAAAATTATATAAAGGCTGACAGAGATTTGGAATGCCCTTTTTCCAGTACTCTCCTATTGGCAGTCTCAAATGATGAAGAAGAAACATGGTGATTCCCAGCTTCATCAAGGGTGGGAAAAGGTTAGTTCCCTCACTTTCAAAACCCTACTGGGGATGCTACTTAGGAGAGTAATTGGTTGACAATTTTAGAACATTAATACGTCTGGTGTAGTGTAAGCACCCTAAATAAGCACAGAGGCATTTGGGCATTAGATGCCATTGATACTCACCTCTGTTCAGAACAAAGTGAGAATGGAAAGCATCAGCCCATGGATGTTCCAAACACTAGCTCTGCCACATTGTAGCGGAGACAAGGCCTTGGGCTGATTGATACCAAAGCTCTGTGTCCTAGGTTAACACAGAGAGAATCTAACCAACACCAATTGCTGTTCCTTGCGTGGGAAAGAGCTGATGGATCCTCCTTCCCACAGTCTCTGATCAGGCTGATCTGTGTAGGCCTTCTATGTAAAAGCAGGCTGTGAGGGAGAGAGAGGTTTTTGCTTTGTCTCACATGCACCAACATATTGATGGGAAATGGAAGAAGCAGCTAAGTGTTCTAAGTGATGGAAGAAGATGTATCTCCAGACTGATCTTAATGAAACAGCACTACTTGATTTACCTAATAAATAACCAAAAACAGCTCATTAAACACATCTGCCAAGATCAAGAGAAAATGTACAAAATGAGAATTTTAGCAAAAAGGAAAAAAATTGTAAAAAGTAATAGCAGTATATTAGGTAGTTGAAGAACACAATAACAACTGAAAAATTCACTAGAGGAGTTAAACCATAAAACAAAATTAAAAATCAGTAACTCCAAAGTCATATAAACAAAGGGCTAAATTCAAAGGACATGGAAAAAAAAAGAAATACATATAAAGATATATTGGCTGATAGCCCTAGCAAAGACTTCTAATACTATGTTGAACAGCAATGGTAAAAGTGGACATCTTTGTCTAGTTCCACATCTTAGAGGAAAAACTTCCAATCTTTCCTATTTTAGTATGATGCTGATATTAGCTTTTTTGTAAATTGCTTCAATTGTGTGGTATAATGTTCCTTCTATGCCTTTCTTGTTTGTTTTTTAGAATGAAGTTGTGTTGGATTTTATCAAATGCCGTTTGTGCATCTGTTGAGATGATCATATGGCTTTTATTTTTCAATTTGTTGGTGTGTTACATTGCATGTATTGATTTGCATGTGTTAACCCATCTCTAGGTCTAGGTGAATGATCTATCTGATCAATTGGATTTTTTGGCATAGTGTTTTGTTGAGGATATTTGCATCTGTGTTTGTCTGGGATATTGTTCTGTAGTTCTCTTGCTCGGTTGTGTCTCTATCTCGCTTTGATATTAAAGTGATGTTGGTTTCATACAAAGAGTTTGGAGGATTGCCTCCCTTTCTGTTTCAGAAAGCTTATGGATGAAGGGGATAAACTCTTCATGAAACATTTGGTAGAATTCAGCAGTGAAGTCATCCTGTCCTGGGCTTTTCTGTGTTGGAAGGGATTTCATTACTGATTCAAGATCTGTTCTGGTTATAAGTTCATTTAGATTTATATTGCCTCATGATTCAATTTTGGTAAAGCTTGTGTGTCCAAAAATCTATCCATTTCTTCTAAGTCTTCTGATTTGTTGGTATATACTTGTTTGTTATTATTCCTGATTATTCTATGTGTGTTTGAGGTATCCCTTGTTATATTTCCTTCTTCATCTCTGATTCTATTGATTTGTAGCTTTTCCCTCTTTTTTTTTGGTTAGTTGGGCTGATGGGATATTATTTTGTTGAGTCTGTCAACAGACCAGCTCTTTGATTCAATCATAGTATGTATTGCTCTTTGGTCTCTATTTGGGTTATTTCCTCCCTTATTTTGATTATTTTCTGTTAATCCTGGGATCATTTTGTTGTTTTTCTAACTCCTTCAGACAAATGGTTAGACCATTTCCTTGATGCTTTTCTAATTCCTTGACATAAGTATTTACTGAAATGAACTTTGTTTTAAACATTGTATTCACTGCATCCCCATAGTTTTGATATGTTGTATTGAAGCCTTCATTCATTTTAAAGTTTTTTTTTATCTCGTTTGATTTCTTCTACAACACACTGTTCATTTAGCACCATGTTGTTTAGTTTGAAATATTTGTATATCTTCTGGGGCATTTTTATTTGTTGGTCTCCTGTTTCACTCCATGATAGTCTAAGAAGATAGATGAATATGATTCTGATTATTTTAAATTTGCTCAGGCTCTTTTCTTTAGGCCTACAATTTGATCAATCCTGGAGAGTTTTATGTACTGATGAAATAAAATGTATTCTGTGTCTATAGGATTAAAGGTTCTGTGGATGTTAATTAAGCCTGTTTGTTCTATTGTCTGGGTGAGTTCTATTTCCTTGCTGAGTTTCTGTCTCATCATTCAGTACATTGAGGTTAGTGGGGCATGAAGGTCTACTATTGTATTGAAGTATGTTTCTCTCTAAATGCATTAATGCTTGTTTCACCCAGCTAGATATCTTGGCTCTTGGTGCATATACATTTATTACTGTGATTTATTTAGCAACTGTAATATCAGGTAATATACACCTTCAGGATCTCCCAGGACCCTTATTAAGCCTTTTAATCATGTCACTTTTTTCCTGTGTTATTTTCTTAGTTTTACTCAGTTCCTCTTACATGTCTTTTTAGCCATTTCCACACGTGGTATCTTCAGTCTCTGAAATCCTTTCTTCTGTTTTATTCCTTCTATTACTGGAACATTCCATTGTAAATTTAATTTGCTGAATTGTGCTCTTTATTTCTAATAATTCAGGTTGAATTTTCAATGTTGCTATTTCCTGTGTAGCATATTCCTTAAGTTCCTTAAACTCCTATATGTGCTTCTAAATACTCCTTACAAGGAACTTTATAATGATTTAAAAATAACTTTCATCTGACAGTTCCTCAGTTAACTCTAAGATTGGCATCGACTTTTGTGTGTTTTTTAGGGGGCGGGCAAGGGGGACATCAGTAACCTTATTCACTGTGTCTGTGTCCCTTATTTTGCCCTTCGCCATGGCAACTCTGATGAACAGATTCTTCTCTTTGGGCTGTTTTTTAACCTACATCATACACAGGTCTGCAGGTTGATGTCACTCATCCCATTCATTACCAAATTCTCCATTTGCATCATTTGCACCACTTTCTCTGGTGAGTTTCAGTCCTGAGCTCCCATGCTGTGATTCTACCATGGTCTCCACAGCCCTGGCTCCTAGCTCACTAATCTCTCCCCACCTCCCCCCACACAGTTGTTTCCTTAAACTTTCTCCCACTCCCAGTTCCAGCAGTACCCAGGATTAGGGAGATACCAGCTATGATTTTAATTACATCACAGGGCTATCTGTGGTGCCCACTGCATAGATTTTTTTTCTTTCCTCTTCTTGCCAGAACTAGCTGGCAGTGAGTTCTAGAGCCAACCTGCACCCATTTTGGATGTAATCCATGGGCTGCCAAGTTGTTGTTATTTTCCCAGTGGGATCAGAGCAGTATGTTGCACCAGAAAGGAGTGCTCCCCTGGCTTAGTGCATGCACAGATTGCTGTTGTACCACCACCACACCTCTTCCAGGGGCTTTGCCACAGATGTCAAAATGGTGCCCTACTTAGCACTAGTGGGAGTCTGGGTCATGAAATTCACTTTGTTCCCATACTGGTACAGTAGGGCTGCTCTATAACGCTTCTGCTACTGATCAGATTAAGAAATCAGTGGGATCTCCAATTCTATTGCTGGATTCGCCTTCTGCATTCCAAGCGGTTTCCACTTCTAACCTGCCAAGAGAATTCTGATCACTACTGGGGTATCTCTTCGCTGCAGTGCCAGGACTCTGCTGCTTCCCCATAACCACAGGTCTCCAGGTGTCTCTGCCCTAATATTTCCTACTGTTACAGAACTCTAGTATGCCTTTGCTATAAGTCAGGTGATTTTAAGTCAATTGGGTATTACAGAAATGATATAATCTTCTGTAACATAAGAACAGAACATACATCTTTGTCCATAAAAATTCCAGGTTTTCCTTTTTTTTTTTTTTTACTGTTTTCCTATAATAATGATCAATATGATTTTCTGTCCTTGATTGCATTCTGATTTGGATGATAAAATATGTGCTAAGTTTATATAATGAAGAATACAATATGAATTCCTGTCTTAATGCTCTACATTATAAATTTAGATCTATTTCATATGGATTAGACAAACTCTGAAAAAGTTATATGACATGGTACATGTATAAAGACCCTTTTTCCAGATCGATACTCAAAGACCTTTTCACACTCAGGACTATCAAGGTTTATTTGTTGTCATTTTTTGTTTGTTTGTTTAGGACTACATAGATAGTGTATTATTCCCTCAGACGCTACAAAACTGTTGTTGAAACTGTTTCTATGATACTTGCTATTAGAAGTGTTACATTTCACAAATGCCTAGCTACTCATTAAATGCAGTTCCTTTTATTCTTGCTCTAATGCTAACCTAATGATCAGTGTGTGCCCAAGGAAATCCAATTCAGTTGCCTCAGTGCGTAACCAGGGCAAAGACAGGCACAGTGTTCTTTCCTTATAGGCACTTTTCATACTTTATCTGCAGAAAGGAAGAAGGTTCAAAACTGGAAAATATCAACTTACAGAATGTTTTAGTTGGTAAGGAATATTTTATTAAGATACGTTCTGCTGAAACTCAATTTACAGATCCTTAGAATTTTTGACAATTTCTAGGAATTTTGAGTTGCCTTGTTAAGATTTGTAATATGCAGTAATGCTAACACATGCAGAGTAAGATTGATTTAAGATTGAGATCAGAAAGTCAGTTGATTTATTTTGGATTTTTCATTGGTTTAATAAGAATAAAATCTTTATTTCAAAGAGTGATAGAGAGGAAGAGAAAGCAGCAAGATAAATATTCCATGTGCTGGTTTATTCCTCAATGGCCAGAGTTAGGCCAGCCTGAAGCCAGTTTTCCTGCATGAGTGGCCAGGGCCCAAGTACTTGGCTGCTCTCCCAAGCACATTAGCAGGAAGCTGGGTTGGAAGTAAAACAGCCGTGATGTGAACTGACGCTCATATGGGATGCCAGTGACCCAGGCTGCCATCCTGCTCTGCCACAACTGCGCTCTCCTGGAAAATTCCTAAATAATTTTATAACTTAATCTGCCTCCTCCAAAGATCCTTTTCTAGTGTCTTAAGAGTGGAAATGGTATCATGAGATGAAACAATAGCAACAGGTGACCCTTACAGGCCCTAAAATCCATATTACCACAATTGAGATCTTCTCAAAAGAAAGCCAGTGCAGAAAAATGCACATTAATTGACAAATGTATTATTTATGCATTCAACAAGTATATATTAAGGACTTACTCTTCACTAAGCATTGTTTTTGTGCTGGTAATTCAGTGGTTAAAATGGCAGTGTACATGGACACTTTACACTAATAGAAAGAGACAGAAAATAACAAGTAAAAATAATGAATAAGGAATATACTAAGACTTCTGGTCCTGGGTAAAATGGAACAAGTCACCACAGTTTATTTCCTGAATTGATTACAAGTAAGAACTCTGGACAGAATACAAAAAAGAAATTGCCTGGAGGTGTTGGAAAGGAAACAATGGCTCACAAGGGATTTTTTGTTGTTGTTGCCTAACTTTAAAAAATAGCCCTTTTTATCTGTTTTATTTGACTCAAGCATGAACCTAGTCCCCGTACTTCACTTTGAATACACAAAGCAAAACCTCTGAGAAACACCACATCTTTCTAGTGAGTGGACAGGGAAAACAGAACGCTCTGCATCAGACAGTGGGTGAAGCATCCCTGAGGTTTTCTTTCTCTCCCTCTTCCCTTTGTTCTCACTTAGCCTTGTCCTGAGAGAAGTCCAAGAAGCTACACAGTTGCATTAGCATCTAGGAAGGCAATATGGGCACCTAAAATGTTAAAACCCTTCTTCCTGGGGCTCAAGGAACCTGCAAGAGAAGCTTTTGACCTGAAGGGCTGGAGTGGAGGGTTATATGGAAGAGAGAATTAAACAAGAGCTTTACCTATTTCTGTGTATAAGTTAGCCAAATTTCAGGCTCTTTCTCAAGATAATCATACATTTTGCAAATAAACATCATGGAAGATTTATTCATTTAATTCCAACACACAGTGCCATGTAAGTCCCAAACTTACCACTTAGAGATTCCTGTAAGGAATAAACCTGAAAAATGTAACAAAATCTTTAACAGACACTTGAATCAGTTCCCATGTAAAATGAGAACAAGTTGAAGTCTGAATATGACATACTGACTATTTGCTAAAATTTTAAAAAGCAGCATTCTAGAGAGAATTGTAACAGGCCTGGAACCTCATAGCAAAGTCCAGAATGTAGTACCAAATATCATGATACATTAAGAACCAATAATATGTATTTCCTAGTGAAAAAACAGGTATTAATCAAAAAATGACCTATATGATGAAATTATAAGCAAGGTCCATGGATAATGGTGAGAACATGTGAAATGATTGAAGACAGCACATTTACTAGCATAGAATTATAATCTGTGATAAAATATTTTTTCTTTTTAAAACATGCTAATTACCCAAAGTATATCCCTTGTCAGTGTACTAAGAAAATTATAATATACATTTTGTTTTCCAGATTGTTGGTAGATGTTAAAGACCATTACATTAATTTTGCCTTCAGAAATTAAAGGTGATTAGTTGGGAAAATAATATCCATATCATATAAAGCAAGTTTAAGAGAATTGCTTTGGAGCAGGCTTCAGTTTCAGCCACATTATTTTATAGTAGTATGTTAGGCATTGACTACAGGTGCACAGCCTGAAGGTTCTAAGCAGAGGCATTACACTCAAGGGTGTCAACATGAAAGCCAGAATCCTTGGTAGATTGTGATATTTAGAGCCATTGGATCCTATGGGATCACATAGTATGAAGACATATTTCTTTCTTTCCTGATATCAGCAAGATGGCTAAGTAGAACTTTTTGGTGCTCATCCCATCACAGTACTATCAATTTTAACAACTATCAGTATGTGAAAATGCCTTCATAAAAGCTAAGGAAGTCAGATGAGAAATTCCAGCAACTATATATTGCACAGAAGTAAAAGATGTAATTTAAGATGATAGAATATTTTGTTTTATACTACACTTATAGTCTTGGATGCATACACACACACACACACACACACACACACACACACACACACGCACACACACAGCTCCAGGAAGGTTTATGAGAGATACCCTTTACTTGGGGAATGGAAAAGGAAGAGAGTACCAGAAATTGTCTTGAAGTACAGCATCTTTTTCATTCCATCCCAGTAAAACTCAGCATCAGACAGGTTCCAAGGTGGCATACTCTAGATCAATACCCACGGACTGAGCCTCTTGTCCTCTCCTGCTTACACCAAGCCAGATCCCACAAACCCAGACCCTATGCCTGTCTGGCATACCTTGTATGTGGGTCCACTCCACTTCCAACCTGATCTCAGTGATAATGGGATACGTCTAATAGCCCTAAATGTTAGGCCTTCTCAAGCACCATGCCAGCCCCCAGATTCAATCACCAAGCTTATTCTTTTTTCCTGAGCACTAGAATGGACCTGATGCCTCCAGGTTTTCCATTTGCCTTTGTTCTGGGCAAACTGTGTAGCCCTATTGTGTTCAGCACTCACTGTCACAGCTCTCTGGCTAGCCCCTTTGAGTATAACCTCCAGATCTTGGCTATATCGGTAGTCACAGGCTCCACACGAGTTAGATTCCATACCAACTGTGACATAGGTTGACTCATGTAGAGCCAGGCTTTAAGCCTATGCAAGTATTGATAGACATAATTGTCTTAAAGCAGTGTTCTCTCTGTTGCTGCCCGGTGCCAACATGTCCTCTGAATCCCTGCCTTCCAAACAAGGACAGCAACCCAAAGTTCAAGCTATTTTAACAATTCAGAATTGAAACATGCAGTGAAGAAAATTCAACAAACAGCATGAAAAACATAATATTGACCATACAGAAGAGTCTAAGAACTCAAAGTCATGCTAAGGAAAATATTTAATTATAGGACAAAGTAATGAAAAATAAGGAAGAAAGGTGAGGTATACATGAGATATCAGAAAAGCAAATATTCAGGTTACAGGAGTTAGAGAAGTAGAAAAGAATGTCTAAGGGTCAGAAAAAGAAATTAAAGCAGTTAGCTTTGAAACTGTGAAGATATTAATATCTAAATAGAAAAGATCATAAATGTCTAACAAGATTCAATCGAAATAAGACTGCTTTAGATCTTAAGCAAAGTGTCAAAAATCAAAGATACAGGAAAAATCTTCAAGTAAGTAATAAAAGTGAGCAAATAACATATAATAGATTTCAAAAAGAGAGTCTTACTGATGTTGAAATGTGTGGTCCATGTCCCCACTCACTCCTCCAGTATCTTGGAAGTCTCCCACCGCTAGGAATATCCCAAGCCCTCAAAATGTAAAAATCCCAGCCTGCTGAAGAACTGAGCCTCTGCCATGTTTTTCTCAAATCAAAAAAAAAAAAAAAAAAAAAAAAAAAAAAAAAAGACTGTCTAAAATTCAGGCAATCAGTGTGGCAGAAAATAGTTAAAATGAAGAGATGTTATTTTTTCAACAAAATTTGAATCATCAGAATAAATCACCTATTATAACCATAAATTGATTTTTGTTAAGCTTAATAGAACCAAAACCATAGAACTTACAGAAGTAATACATAATATAAAAATGTATGAAAGTGTACCACTAGAGAAGAAAAAGCCAATCACAAAAGAAGATATCAAGAAAAGTGCAAATGGTCTACAAGGAAATCACAGAATATAATTACATGTCCATAGTTGGATATATACCCAAATGATTAAAAAAATCAGCATTTCAAAGAACTATCTACACTTGCATGCTTATTGCAAGATACTCACATTAGGAAGATAAAGAATTAATGTAGGCACCCATCAATGCACTAATAAAGAATCTGCAATGTATATGTGTACCTTTATGAACATATATGCATACATATATACACAGAGTGAAATGTTATTCAGCCAAAGAGAGTGAATTTGTGTCTTTTGCTGAAACATGAATGGAACTGAATAACATAATGCTAATAAATCAAACATGAAAAGGCAACCACTACATGTTCTCACTTAGTGTCTAAGTTAACATGGATCACATATAACTAGAGAAAATAACTATTTACCAGGCTGATATGGGTGTGGTGGTTGAGAGGATATAGGGAAAATAAGGAGTGTAACGAATACTTGAGTGAAAAGAAAAACTTCAAATGTTATTAGGAGAATAACTACAGTTATTCTCACAATTGTGTTATTCAAAATAGTTAATAGAGTACATTGTAGTGTTCCTAAAGCAAATAATGTTAAATGTCTGAGATTATGGTTATACCGTTTACCTTGACATAATCGTTATACATTGTGTACATAGATAGGTTTATTTCCATATTCATAATTCCCATTATATAATATGTTTAATATATAAAATATGTATAACTCTATATAATGTATAATTAAGCAAAATTAAGCATGTAAAATTATTTAATATCAATTTATATAAAATACATTCAAGAATATCAGTAAACTATCATTAATTTTGATCACATAAAATTAAATGAACTAAACTCTCTAATGAAAATACTGAAGTGATTGAATATATTAAAAATAAGAATCATCTTTTATTTTGCCTATTTCCTCCACAAGGACACAAAGAGGCTGAACAAAATGATGGACTAAGAAAATAATTGAAACCAAAAGAGAACCAGGACAGGTACACTTAATACATTTAAAATGCATTTTAAGGAAAAAAGAATTAATGAGGTAGATCACTTTATAATGAGTAAATTTACCAAGAGAATATAATAATTACATGTATATATGCACCCAACATTAAATTCTTAAATATATAAAGGATTAGTGTATATTAAAGGACATACGAACTGTATTATAGCAAAAAGAGTATGAAGAAATTGATATCTTGTGGTTGTTATTTTTAGCCCTTGTTTATATTTCTGTGAGACTGTTACCTTCCTCCTTTTTACTACTTGAATATTTTAGTTAGTGGTAAATGAAGCTTGTGGTTACAGAGTAGGTTAAAATTGTGTATTTTCAAAAATTAATGAAAATGGAGGGAGGAGATTGGGTTTGACGGAGGGAGGTATAGTTTTTACCATAGAATTGTATTTAGGAAATACATGAAATGTGTTCTCTTTATATTAACACTATTTCTTAATCCTTTTTTACTTGTATTTATTATTATCATTTTATGATACAGTTCCGTAGACCCTGGGATTTCCCTTATCCCCTCCCCAATTCACTCCCCCCCCCATAGAGTTTCCCTATATCATTACTATAGTATAGTTCCTTATACACAGTCATATGTCCATCATTGCAGGCATGATAATGGCAGAGTCCAGCATCCTATTGTCAAGATATAGTAAACAGTTTCATTGGGAATCCATCTTTAGTCTGGAAATAGAAATGCATAATGCATTGTATCCTCACATCTGGATATGTTACTCTCCATTTCACAGTCACCGTACATCCCCTCCCCCAAGTGAAAAGCCACAATACTAAATCAACAATAGGAAGAAAAATAGAAATTGACAATGCCATGAAGTTAAATTACATGCTGCTGAATATGACAATCTCCATTACACAGTTAATATACATCCTCTTAAAAGCCACAAAACAAAATCAATAGCAGGAAAAAAAAAGAAAGCAACAACATCATGAAGTTAAATAACATGCTACTGAATGACTAATGTGTTGCTGAAGAAATGAAAAAGAATTAAATACCTTCTTGAATAAAATGATGCTACTGTATGATCTATGAGTCATTGAAGAATTTAACAAGAAGAAAGTGTTTTGAAGAAGTGAAACTAACAAAAAATCAAAATCAAAACCCATAAGATACATTTTCTGCTTATCATTGTTGGTGAAATGTGTCTCCTGTACGAAACCAATAGATGGGTATTGTTTTTTTAATCTAGTCTACTAATCTATGACGTTTGAATGATGGGTTTAAGCAGTTTACATGCAGAGTTAATATGAATGGGTGGTAATTTGGTCCTGTCATTTTAGCAATGGGTTGTTCATTGATTTAGTTTTCTGTTGTATTTTCACTAGGATGTTCTTCACATTTGCCTTTGATTTTGGTGGGTGCTGTTCATTTTCTTGTCAAGAGAACATCTTTATCACTGTATCATTTATCAAAGTATCACTTGTAGGGCAGGTTTGGAAGAGGCAAATTCTTTTCACTTTACTGTGGAAAAGTTTTATTTCATTTTCAAAGTCAAAGGAAAGGTTTGCTGGGTACGTTATCCTGGGTCAGCAATTTTTTTTATTTTATTTTAGAATCTGGAATATGTCACTCCATTCTCTTCTGGCCTTTAGAGTTTGCTGTGAGAGGTTTCCTGTGAGTTTAATTGGCATTCCTTTATATGTCAATTGATTTTTTCTATGTGCATTTTAGCATCTTTTCCTTATGTTCGATTGAAGAGAGCTTGGTTATGATGTGTCTTGCTGAAGATTGCTTTTGATCAAGCCTGTTGGGAGTTCTGTGCCCCTCCTGGATGTTGTTTCCCAATTTTTCCTCTACATTAGGCAAATTTTTGCTTATTTCATTAAATATCTTTGTAAACAAAGCTTCTATATCTGTACCTTCTGGGACTCTTGTAGCTCTTATATTTGGCCTTTTAATAGTGTCTTTCAATTCTTGAATATTTTTTAAAGCCTGATCCAGCTCTGTTTCCAGCGTTTTGTTTGTTTCCCCCTAGTGACAGAAAATACCTTCTAATTCTGAGATTCTTTCTTCTGCCTCCTTCATTCTATTTTGGAGACTCTCCACTGTACTTTTAGTTTGCTCCACTGTATTCTTCATTTCTGATATTTCTTTTGATTCATTTCCAGCGTGACTTATTTCATAAAATCTTTGAATGCTTGCTTTATGTGCTTCTTGTGGTTGACAAGAAGTTTTATAACAAGTGTTTTGGATTCTGTATCCCCCATTTTCTCAATGTCTTCTTCAGTTAACTCTGAGGTTGGCAAAGGGCTTTGCTCCTTTGCATGGGAGTCTTCAATAATATTCATTGTGCCTCTGGCTCTTCTTTTGCTCTTGATCATTGTACTTCTGGTTGGCATATTCTCTCCTTGGGGTATGTTTCTAAGCTTTGTCACTCACACGTCTATATTTTGATGTTACTTGGTACATGATTCTTTGCTTGCAGCCACTTGTGCCACAACCTCCAGCGAGTTCCGGGTCTGGGTTCTTATGTTAGATTTGCACCATGGTCTCTGTAGCCCCAGCTCCTGGCTCACCAGTCTCCACCTCCTGTGATACCATGCTGAGGCTGCACCATTGTCTGTACAAACTTTCTCCTAGTTCCAGTTGGAGCAAGTCCCAGGATTAGAGAGACACCAGGTGTCCTATATAGCTAGGTTGTTGGTGGCACTGATCTTGCCAGAACCTGTTGGCCATTAGGTCATAGGGCCACTTGGACCTGTTTTGACAATGTCAGTATAATTTTCCTGTGGGACCAGTGCAATGCACTGAGCTCAGTGAGTTTGCTAGCAGCTCAGAGCATGTGCAGCTCACTGTTGTTCCCTGCAGTCTTAAATTCTTTGCCACACTATACAAAATGGCACCTGATGCGCCACTTGTACAGTTACTGATCTGCTGGCCATCAGGTCAGAGGGCTACCTGGACATATCTTGTGTGGAAACCGTGGGATGCCACGTTGTTGCAGTTCACTGAGCCAGAAATGAGTTCACTCCCAGCTCAGTGCAGGGGCAGTACTGTCTATAGCTTTTGCCTCCTTAAACAAAATGTTGACCAGTATGGCTCTAGGGGGGGAGACTGGGCTGTGAAATCCACCCTGTTCTAACACTGCCTTTCTGGGATCTGCTGCTCTGTCTCTGCTCCTGGTCAAATCAAATGGACCAGCAGGATGGACAGTTCTTTGTCTGGGCTCACCTCCAAGCTCCCAGTGAAAGTCCCTTCCCACCTGGTTGCTGGTGGAGTTCTGGCTGCTGGTGGAGTTCAGATGGCCATTAGCTGAATGCTGTTGGAGTATCAGTCACTGCAACACCACACCGTTGTGTCTGCTGCTTTCCTGTGTCTGTAAGTCTCCAGGTACCCTCTGCTGTTGTCCTGTCCGCTCCTATTTCCTGGAATATATCCTCTCTGCTTCGTCCTGGTTAAATGTTTTTCCGTCCATTTAAACGTGTCCTTACCCTATTCTGCCATCTTGATTCTCCCTCAACACCATTTTTTTTAAATAGTGGAATATAATATTTTAGTGTCAGCAAATTTTAGAACACCTAGGCATAAAATCCGCACAGAAATTTTGGACTTAAACTATGCTATACACCAAATGTACCTAGCAGATTTTATAGAACATTCTATCCAGCAACAACAAAATATATTTTTAGTCACAAACAGCACAATCTCCAGGATTTATCATATGGTAGGGCATTAATCAATACTTAACATTTAAGAAAATTGAAGTTAAATTAAATGTCATTCCAACCAAAATGATATCAAGCAAATCAATAGTAGGAGGAATTTGGAAAACTAACAAATACCTATAAAATGAAGAATAAACAATGTGGAAGTCAGTGTGCCAATTAAGAAAAAAAGATAAATTCAAAAATATCTTGTCACAGATCAAAATGCAAACATGACATAAGTATCTGTGGGATGCCACTAAAGTAGTTCTGGGAAAGAAGTTTATACTGATGATTTTTATACAAAAATAATGCAGATATCAAGTGAATAATATTATGCCTCAAGAAACCAGACACTGAAAAACAAAGCAAAAGTAAATTTATTAGCAGGAAGGAAATAATAAAGATCAGAAAAATCAAGAAGCCAAAAATAGCCAAAATATGAATCAAACAAAGGTGCATATTATCAGATGGATAAAGGCAATGAGACATACACAAACACTGCATACATGCATAAACCCAATGGAATATTATGTATAAAATATGAAGTTCTACCACCTATATCAGTGCAGTTGCAACTGGAAGACATTATGTTGTGTATAATAAACCAAACACAGAAATATCAATGCCATTATCTATAAGAGTTAAAATTGAAAAAAAAATGGATACCAAAGAGAAATGCCTGTGCATCAGTATTGCTGCAAATATAGGCTTGACAGAATTTGTTTTGTATTTTTTCAAAATCGTGCTAAAAGGTATATGGTATTAGTTTTAATTATATGCAATTTCAAAATTTACTATGTATGAGTGAAATGGTCATCTTTTCATTTGATTGTTATATTATGTATATTCCTGTTGTATTACTTATATTCCTGCTGAACTAGCGTCTTTTCAGTTTTTATTTGTTAAACACTGTTGAAGAATTAAGCCAATTGATGTAATGTAAGTTAGAAATATGTTACTCAGAAACTAAAAAGGAAGGGAGGGAAGAAATATATTGCAATTATATCTGAGCTATATTAAATCTTTTCTGGTTATATTAATATCACATAACCATGAAAAAGTATGAGATAATAAAAATTGAGAAGAGATCTTGTTACAAATCATAGAAATACAAATTGCCATAGATGATTGCTGTAAAACATTACATTCTAAGAAGTTGGATAGCCTATAAAAATAACAGTACATTAGCATTCAAATCCTACAAAGACATCATCATGATGAAATAGTCATATTAGCTGTTTTGAACCACTCTCCAGTATGTAAATGTTTTGAAATCTGTTTATATAGTAAATATACACAATTTTAATTTACAATTAAAATTATATTTAAAATGGATTGTAAATGGGCTGGCACTTTATGAGTAATTGTGAGACACTAAGTAAGAAGAAAAAGGGCAAGAGAAAAACCCAAAGAAGAGAATCTAGGAAACAGCAATAACATAGAGATAATTGATGACATTTCAAGGCATAAAAGATAAGGAGAGTGATCCATCAAATTTAATGAAATTGATATCATTGTTGATTGTGGCAACAGTGTATGCAGTTGAGTATTGGAAATAAAACCGAAATAAAGTGAAGTAATGAATGACTAGGAAGTGAGGAATGTTAGCTATTACTTTAAGAAATTAATAAATGTTAGTCAAAAAGGATGTATCAACTGGAAAAACAGATCTGGATGTGAAAAGTAACTAAAAATTAGGTGATGACAATCAAGGTTAATATTTACTATTGGTCTTCCTTATGGTGTAACAAACTAACAATAGATAACATATTCTTCATTTTCTGCACATTTAATAAGAGAAATTGAACTATTTTAAGTAATTCACAGATAGCAGAAACCCTGTGGATTTTTTACAAGGGCAAATCATTTTAAGTACAAATTACAATTCAGTGCTCATTTATTGACTACCACTTAAGCAAAAAGCACTGTTGAAAATCCAAAACAATATAGCATTCATCTCCTGCCTTCCAAATGTGTAGACTATAGTTTTGTGTAGATGAATAAAATAAATAACTGCTACGAAAGACATGCTAATCCCATATCATATTTCATATTTCCTTCTGAAGCATTTTTTTCTTCGTGCATTCACAATGAGTTGTGGTTTGTCTTTTCCAATATATTGTACACACTAGAGGGCAAAAGCCATGTCTTGCTATTTCTCACCTGTCCTTCATCTACAGTACTTGTTTTTATTCACTATTAACTTATTGCATTCATATAGACTTGAGATTAATTGATTTACTAAAGTTCCAATAAGCACAAAATGAAAACTGTCTTGATGACCAGACTAATAGTGTTCTTCCTAAAGCTTTATTCAGAATGTTAATAAGTTAGTACAAAATACTAACAAGTACATATGTTATAATAAATAGCCAATCTATAACTAAAATTTCATACTTCAGAGTCAAGTTAGAAATGAGACAAAATATAGTTTGAGAATACACCTCATTTAGATATCTCCCAATCATTAGCAGTGGACATGTTCAAAATTCTTTACATGGACCTATACACCCACCCCATCCTTATGACACATAGGTATTGTGTTAACAGTCTTCCCATTCACTATAAAATAATTTTTCAATTAAATATTTCAGTTACTAAACAGTTTGGTTTGTAAAGAAGATAAAATTTTTGCCCTTCTCACTGTTTAAGCTTTCAGTTACATCCGATCACTCACTTTACTTTTGTCACACATCTACCATAAAACATAAATAGATTCATGTCACTCATACTTTCTTTTGCACTCAGTAGTTGGCATTATGTATAAAAAGCAATCAATGAATATACTGATTTTTTTCCTATTAATGTCCAGTTGAAGTGATGTTACGTGAAAATAGCCTTTAATTAAAACTTAAATTGGGTAGAAAAGTTTCTATTTCAGTAAGAGATTTAAAATTCATAATCAGTCCATGTCTTAATTTATGAGACAGAGTTTACTTATTTTTTTATATTTGCTAGGTAGTAAGGAAATTGAAATAAATGAACAGTAAGAGATACTATCTGGCCTTTACTGAAATCAAATGGTAAAGGGGCTGAAAAAAATAAATTCATTTGAATATTTGAGGCAAATCTTCCTTATGACTTTTCACCACTCTAAGACAAAATGTTAAAATTTCCTAATCCTCTTACACAAGTTTATCTGCCAAACAGCATGCTTACTCATGGTGCTCTCAGATAAGAGAATTTATAGACATATGTTAGGAGGTGGGCAGGGAAGTGGATTTGGAATCATAAGAATTCTGTTTCAAGATGGAATCTAAGGAACTATTCACATAAATACTTCCTGGTGCTTAGTAGAGTTGTTAGAAGTGGAGGAGTAGAAATGTAAGGACAAACTCCAAAGCCTTGGAATCCAGAAACTCTCCTGAAGGAGACTAGCTGAAGAGTTTGGGGAAAAGTCAAAGACATTCTAGAGGATAAAGCGTGCTGCAGATGGATCTGCTGATTTTACCAAGCAAAACCTGCCAACCTTTCTGCAGAATTTTCATGACTTTGAACTTTACTGAGGTCAGAACCATCATTTGGGCATTAAAAAAAAGACTGAGACACAGAAGGAAAAATGTGTCTCTGCTGATTTATCCCCAAAATAACCATGATAGCAGGACAATGGAGGGAGTTCTGAAACTGGGAGTCAAATTCAATCTCAGTCTCCCTGATTGGAACACAATCCCTTAAGTCATCACCACTGCCTCCTAGGATATGGATTAGGATGCCGAATAAGGAACCAGAGCCAGAACTTGAAACCAGGTATTTGGGTGGGACACAGGTCTCCTATGGACATTTTAATTGCTAAGCTAAATGATATTTCTTTTTTTTTAATTGAACATGATCATTTTACATATGTATAGGGTACCCGGTGATAATTATATACACATAACATAAAATGATCTAGACAGAGAAATTAGCATTTCTATCTACTTACCATTCCTTTCTTTGTATTTGGCAAGGCCTTCATAAGTTTAATTTTACATATTGTTTTTTATGTATACATTTATTTGAAAGAAAGGAGGAGAAGAGCTTTCCCATCCACTGGTTCATTTCCAAAGGCCTGCTATGACTTTATGCTAGGTGCCAAAGCTAAGTTTCAGACACTCCATCTAGGTCTGTCACATGGGTGGCAGGGACAGAAGTACTAGAACTATGACTTTGCTTCTCAGAGTGCACATTAGCAGCAAGCTGCAAGGGTGTAGACTGGCTTTCAACCTTGAAACTTTGCTATGGGATGTGAGTTTCCCAAATGGTTTCTTAAATGCCAGGTCAAATGCTCACCAAAGGAGAACCAATGTTTTCAAAGGAAACTTTGTAGGAAAAAAAAATGATCTTTTTGTTACCTATTAGTGAGTATCATCATCTTTCTTCCAATATCCTACGTCATTTATTTGCATTTAGAAATTGAACTATGTCAAAGCAATTTATCATGAAGCAATAAACATTCATTCCAGCAGTTAGAAAACCAGTAAAGAAACCTGGTTTAAATTTTAGAGTGCCTATCTCTTATTCCTGGCTTCAACTCCTGACACTAGGTTCCTGCTCGCACATAGCTGTGGAGACGGTATGTGATAGCTCAAGTAATTGTGTCCCTATCATCATGTCAGAGACCATGACTGAGTTCCTGGTTCCTGAATGTGGACTCCTTGCCTTTGCTAGCATGTGGAAAAGGAAGGGGATGGGTGGCTAGGAGCACTATTTTTCTGTCAGATCTCTCTTTCTGTCTCATAAATACAGTTTAGAGAAGATTTCATCAAGAGAAATAAATGAATATAGAAACATGACATTAAATAGCTTGGTGAGGAATGGCTGTTATCTTTCATTGATAGCAATGATCTTCTTATATAAAATGTTTAAACATGGCCTTGCAGAAATAGTAAAATATTAATTATGCAGAGAATAGTTAGTAATATATTATAAGCAAATTTGGGGAAATTTTTACCTCTGGCAGGAAGAGGCAAAGCATAGACCATAGCACAGTTTGCTAGAGCATTAGTGGATATTTGTCCAAGCTTGCAGGTAGTATATACTTCTAAAAAAGGATTATTTAAGTACCTATATTTCAAAGTAAAATGCTTATACTAAAACTTCACAAATAAGGATTATAAAATTTTCTATGAAGAAGCATTTAGTATTTAACCTACAAATAGTTTGTATTCCAAAAGTTAATTTATAGTGCATTAACTTATTTCTATTAGAAAATAAGTTCTGAGTTCCACTGTTCTATTTAGTATTTCTATCTTCCTAAGATTTAACCAACAATATACTTCAATTAGCTACCAATAGTAATATTTCAATAATACCCAACTGCCAGTTTTGTGTATCACAAATACTTGTGGCCAATTCTGTGAATAACAAATAACTCAGCCTGACTTGTGTCACAGTATGTGTAAAATAAATGTTTAAAAAAGCAATATTTGGACATGTAGAATTGTATGCGTTTGGAGGGTCTTGAGGTGAAATCAAGAGGATTGATGTTGAATTCATGTTCTAAAAATTCTACTATATGTATTTCTATCTAAAACCTTTTCCAAATTTCTTCTAGGCAGCTGTGAGCAACTATTTATATCTTCTCAATATATTGGATAAACAAGAAACTTGCATGAAGGGTGCAAAGGTTTCTGGATTAGAATGGCAGTAGATATGATGGGGAATTTGGATTAAAAGCCCTAGACTATAAACATTGGGTGATCCTGCTTTTGGGGGGTTGTTCACTACCCCTTCCAAATAAAATAAACATTCACCATAATATGTAGCAAATAATCTATGTAAAATTGAACATTAGAGCTGACTGAATAAACAAAGCAGTGAAGAAAACAGCAAAATGATATCCCAAAGATGTGAGCTGGGATAATGTTGATTGAGTTGACAATTTGAGTCTTATTTTTCAGGAATATCTCTTAGCACTGTCAAATATACAATGGCCAATTAGGAAAATGGCTTGAGCTTGGGTTTTCTGGCATTTCATGCTCACTAGCCATGATGTTTTCATGTGGTAATGATACATTTTAGTTTTCTGTAAATTTAATATGAAGAGAGAAACATTTAACCAGTTAGTTTTGACAACCCATAGGAGCAACTGGGTTTGATTTCTGGCAGCAACTCATGACTTCAGTTCCTGCTAATGGCAAATTCTTGGAGAAAAAAAAGTGAAGGCTTAAGCAGATAGGACCCAGAGTGCAATGAACCATGTGGGAGATCTGTGTTGAGTCTCTGGCTGTGAGCTGTGGCTTTGCCCAAGCTTCAGCTGCTATAGGCATTTGGGATTGAATCAGCATATCACTTGCTGTGTTTCTCTGTATCCCAGAGATATTGTTATTTTTAATTGAGAAATATCAAATGGCATAGTTTATATATCTGAAGTAAAATTCAAACCTCACATGTTCCACTCCAAGTGATCTAAACATTTAAATAAATTATATATACATTTTACTCATGCTGAATATGCAAAATATTTGCAGCAGCCTCAGGCATCATATTCTCAAATACTTAGTATCACAGATCACTCACAGTGAACAGTGAACAAGTCAAGCTGTTTGGATTTATCTCTTTTTGATACTTTTAAAGTTTTTATTAATATCCACTGAAGTCATTCTTGCCTAGTGCACTCTGACACAACTGAGGCCACTGGCATGACATATTCTCAAGCTCATTTTTAAAAACTTTTTGTTATTTGTTGTTATTATCATTTTATGATACAGTTCCATAGGCTCCTGGGATTTCCTTATCGCCTCCCCAATCCCCTCCCAACAAGTTCCCCTATATCATGGCTAAAGTATAGTTCTTCATACAGTCATGTGTCCATCATTTTTCATAAATACACTTGATTATCCCTCATTTTTAATTTTTTTGTGTAAAATTGCAAATAAAATTCCATATAGTTAATATTCATTAGCTCTAAAATACATTTGTCAAAGAAGCTGGCTACTCTACAGGTGTTTGTGTGTATTCCTTTTGATTTTAACAGCTCTCAACAACACTAGTCCCTGAAGTTTCTATGAAGGTGACCTTATTTGTATATCTAAGATTTGCAGAGTAAATTTTCACCTTATAGAATAACCAAAACTCTCATTATGCAGAATGTTTAAGAATTACATGTTCATACCTGTTAATAAGTACCTGAAATTGTCTAGCTAGCTTTACTTAGCTAGCCAGTATTTTAAGAAATATTTGCTTATTACTTAAGCAGGATTTCTGAGAAGCCATGCTGATAAGAGAGAAGAAGAAAATGAATTTAGATGTGAAATTGTGGGAACTAATTTAGATGTGAAATATGTTGGCAATATCTGTATTTCACATGAAATTCATAAAACAGCAGGTACATTTAAAGCAACTTTATAATAAATTGAATGAATATTTGAAAATCAAATAATTTCTGGCCAAGTAAGTAAATATAGGTCAGTGTTAACTGAACTTAGTTAACATTTATTTCTCAAGAAATGGTATTCACTGAAAACTAACAATGCCTATTTTGGTAATGTTCTAAATTGTTTCGATATATATTATTCATAAGGACTGTGAACTATTACCATGGTCCCTCCCTTTTTTTGGATGGGGTCAGGGGAGACTATATCAAAAAGGAAATATATCAATAAACTTTGACTCAGACTTCATGCATTAAGTAAGACATTCATTTAATGTAATATGTTACACATATAAAAATGTATGCATTGTCAAATAGCTCTCCCTGCCATAAAAAACTCTATAAATTGAGGTCAAATTTAAGAAACAATTTACTGTTACTCAAATGCAAACTTACTTTAATGAAATATAAATTTAAAAACTATTTGAAGGATTGTGAATTTTGTTGAGTTTATTTTGGAAGGCAGTAAACTGACTTATTTAGCTATTTTTTTGTTGTTCTGTTTAGCTTGAGTCTGAGGTTATTCATTAAATCTATTGCTGTTAACTCTCTTCTGTGATGTGCTGAAAATTTAGTTCATTTTGAATGCATCTAAATTATGTTTTACAGTTGTACTCTTTCTGGTAATCTGTAGAGAGAAGCACCTATTTGAAAACAATTTTTATAGATTATGAGGAATAGTTTAATATATAGTGGAAATCATAGATACAAATGAATTGATAGGTTTATCTATGTAAAAATACATTCACAAACAACTAGAAGGATCAGCACTTTTTAATGGATTCCCTTTGGCTCCATGGTGAAAGAGTGTTGCAGTCAGATATTACCAGCATTAAAATCATTACCCAGTATATGGACAGATGGCTAGCCGATAATTGTTTATAGGGACAGATGGCAGTTCCTTGTACCCTCTTTCTAGTTTCTGTGTTTTTAAAGCTCAGCAGTTACAATGTGAAGCCTTCATAGGATCATAAAATACAAACCACTTTAAATAAGTCTGCACAAGGAGTTTGACTGATGTGCTTAAAAGAATCTCACAGTTTGAAATTCCATCTGCGGAGACATGCTAGGTGTATGGCCCCACAGGTTATAATTTATAGGATTAGCAGGCTAATTTGGGCTAGGTCTACAAATACAGATATGAACTTGCATAAATAAAGAATTGATTCCCACCAGATATTTTCACCATATACCAGACATAGGTACATTTTCAGTATACATAAAATAATGAAACCCTAGCATGTATTGAGTACTTAACCAAGGTAAACAAAAGGTACAAAAGTGTAATGCCTTCAAGACAATTTAAATGGAGAATAAAAATGCAAGAAAATGACAGAAGGAAAGAAGGGAAGGGGACCACTGTAATATGAGGAAGAAGGTTTTAAAAACCAAGTAAATGATATTGATAGTTGAGCTAGAGACGATCAAACACAGCAATCATTGTGGTTGTGAATGTTTAGTGAAGATCAGTAGGCATATGCTTGGCAAAGAAAGCATCAGAGAATGGGTTGAAAGTAGAGAGAATGGTGTGGTCAAAGACACTGATAGGTAAAAATGGAGCCTGAAAATTCTGTGTTCTTATTTATTGGATGAAGTTGTTAACCTCTTTTTCAGAAAGAAAATAGGGAGGGATCATGCGTTTGTATTTCTGATTGAGGTAGTATTGGGACATCACCATGGATATTTACAGAATTTAAATGTTCAGACAAGGCAGATCTTACGGTAAAATTTGTGGAATAAATTACTAGACAAAAGTGGATGAGACGACTGAGGGAAAATATACAGTACAATATCAGTACAATGAAGACTATTTAGGAGCAAAATCTACATTTTAAAAGCAGCTGTGAAATGTCTTTCTGAACTGAATTTAACACTCCCCACTCTATTTTTTACCCCTTAAATATCTTTTTCCTCTCCTTAAATATATGTATATATATTTGTGTGTGTGTGTATCTGTAGTGTTTGCAAGTGAAAGTTGATATTTGTGTGCTCTAGTGAAAGCATCTTTTATTTCCATTCCTTCTTTTATTACCCTATTGGAAATAATGGCTTTAAGTCTTCAGGCAAAGCATTTCCTTTACTGGATATTACATTTAGAAGAGGCTGCCAAGAAACAAACAACAAACCAGGGCAAATAAAAACACATAAGTGTATGCTTGCATCAGCAAAAAAAAAAATGTACTTTTTATTCAATGGAAAATTTCCTGTGATTTTAAAATGAAGCCAATGCACTAGTAGCAATGCTATATCATGGTTTATTTTTTCATAAATGGTTCTCTGGGATCCAAAACAATAAATTTTATGGTAAATTTGCTGCTAGTCTGCTTTTAACATAGTTCAGTTCAACTTCTAATCTCCAGAATCCCTGCGAGATACAAAATTCATGGAGTAGAATATGTAGAAGTACTCTTCCCTCCTTAAAAGAAAAAAAACACATTTAGAGTGGATATACTTTAAGCTTTGGAATTGAACACTGAAGAGGAGGAATGACCTGATAATACTTCAGACTTCCTACCATGGGAGTAGAGGCTGCTCTCTACCTGGCTCTGATCCAAAATGATGTATAGTACATAAATAGGAGAAGAGACTAACAGATACAGTAGATTCAGTTTTATTTAAATATTATCCTCACACATAATTTGGGTGTGCTTAGGCATCATATAGTATAATCCTCACATTGCTTAGATTCTGAGCCAGCAGACAGTAACCCATGTTTGATTATTCAAAGTGATAGGGAATCACAGGCAGTAGGAGTAATCTCATTTTATTTTCAGAAAACTCAACAGAAAGAAACTCTTTACTAGGATGAGCTGAATTCATACCTCAGTTGTGGATGATGATTTTGTTGTTGTTTTTTGTTTTTTAATCTTTCATTTATTATTATTATCATTTTATGATACAGTTCCATAGGCCCTTGGGATTTCCCCTTTCCCCTCCCCAATACCCCCCCCACCGAGTTCCCCTATATCATTACTAAAGTATAGTTCTTCATACACAGTCATATGTCTATCATTGCTGGCATGATAATGGCAGAGTCCAGCATCCTATTGTCAAGATATAGTAAACAGTTTCATTGTTAAGTCCATCTTTGGAAGTAGAGATGCATACTACATTGTATCCTCACTTCTGGATATGTTAGTCTCCATTTCACAGTCACCGTACATCCCCCCAAATGAAAAGCCACAAAACATAATCTGCAATAGGAAGAAAAACAGAAATTTACGATGCCGTGAAGTTAAATAACATGCTACTGAATGACTAATGTGTCACTGAGGAAATGAAAAAGAAAATCAGAAACCTTCTTGAAGAAAATGCTACTGTATGATCTATGAGTCATTGAAGAATTCAATCAGAAGAAACTTTTGAGGAGATGAAACCAACAACAGCAGCAAAAAATCATAATCCATGATAAATAGTTTCCACTGATTTTCGTTTGTAAAATGTGTCTCTTCTAGACAACAAATAGATGGGTTTTGTTTTTTAATATAGTCTACTAATCTATGACATTTGATTGAGTTTAAGCAATTTACATTCAGGGTTAATATGTATGGGTGGTAATTTGGCCCTGTCCTTTTAGCAATGGGTTGTTCACTGATTTAGTCTTGTACTGTTATTTTACTGGGATGTTCTTCCCATTTTCATTTGGTTTTGTTGGTTGCTATTCCTCTCTGTCAAGAGAACAACTTGAAGTATCATTTGTAGGGCAGGTTTGGAAGAGGCAAATTCTTTTAACTTTTCTTTACTGTGAATGATGATTTGTCCTTATAGACAGAAAAGAGCAAAGTGTTTTTTTGTGATTGTTCTTTTTTTTAAGATTTATTTTTATTACAAAGATATACAGAGAGGAGGAGAGACAGAGAGGAAGATCTTCCTTCCGATTATTCACTCCCCAAGTGAGCACAATGACCTTTGCGTGCTAACTTTATTTATTTAAATTTACATTATTATAAAAGCCATTCAAAAAATCTCTAGATTGCTCTTGATTTTCAGTACAGTGATCTGTTTTTCTTAAAGATGTTTGTATTGTTAATGACATTATTCAAGATACCCCAAATATACTTTAATGTTCTGTTACAACCTTACTACCATTATTCCACCTACAGACACATAATATTGAATGATATGAGGTGAGGGAGAGATAAGAAATTCTGAGGCAGGCATCTGGAATAATGATTTTAATAATGTTTGGGTCGTCTGTATCCTATATGAGAATTCCTGGTTTGAGTCCCAGCTCTTCTACCTTTAATTTTTCTACTTCCTGATATTGCACATTTGCTGGAACAGCAGGTAATGAATGCATCTGGTAGCTGGGTCTCTGTCACCAATGCGGGAGACCCACATTGAATTCTGCAATCCTAGCTTTGGCCTAGTCCAGTCCTGACTTTCGTAGGAATTTGAGCAGTGAGCCAGGAGACAGATCTCTGTTTATAACTATTTGCCGTTCAAATAAATAAATACACCTGTTTGAGAACAGAAGCTGTATCCTTTTATCATAGTTCCATGGATTTTAAGGGAATTACTCTAATGTAGAACAAAACAAGCAAAATAAACTCTTTAGCACATTGTTATAATGTACTTAACTTCTTTAGAAGAGATAACAGAGACAAGCTAAAAAGTTTTTGGTTACCTTTTTGTGTATTTTTATTTTGTATTTTTATTTTTAATTATACATATGATTTAGAAATGTTATATGACATTCTAGTACTTGTATATAATTTTAATGATCAGATCATGTTGACGGGCATATACACTCACACACAAATATTTATCATGTCTTTTTGTTGGGAACATGAAAAATACTAGCTATTTTGCGAATGTCTGTTGTCCATGACAATTATCCCACTGTGCTAAACAGCATCCAAAGTTTTCTTCTATCCAGTGGTGTCCCTGAACTCTTTAACTATCCTCCATCTTCTCCACTCCCTTCCCACACTGTTGTAGTTAACAAGTATTTTATTCTCTGCTTCTTACAAAAATATAATTTACATGAGTATTTTGTCCTAAAATAGTCTGAAGAAATGTGCAATGTTTCTTTGTGCTGGTTGAATATCATGATAAGAATAATTAAATATAGTTACTATTACTGCTTTATTTTTCAACATCACCTAAAATTTTATTGTCATGTCCTAATCCCAAATTAGTGGAACTGCTACTTTGTAAAATTTTAATTGTGGAAATAGTAATGTTAAATCCTGTGAAGAACTGGATTAGCTAGCAAGAAGAGGTATTAAATGTCCATATTCATTATGTCTCAGATCAGGAAAAGAGAAAGAGGTATCTTCAGCATATTATGCTAGTGAGAAAAATTGACCAGGAAGGTAGCCAGTCAGGAGGCTTTACAATTTAATTCATACAAAACAGAGCAGTCAGTTTTGTCAAGTATGTTGATGTTGCATAACATCCTGAATATTATATATTGTGAACAGCAATGGGTAAAGGAACCAGGGTGACAGAATGGTAGGGATCTCAGAGATTTCTGACAAAACTTCTGTGAAGCAAAAATATTATCCCAAACAATGCAATGTAGTATACAATCATGTTTAACTTCAGGTGATTCTAGTACCAAGTATTGTCTTTTACATATATAAGTATATTATACCCAACTTACGTATATGAAAATGTTTTTGTAGGCTTACTAATTCATGCATACTGTGAAACCTACACTTGAGAAAGGTCTACCTCTGCCATCTTTCACATTTTGGAAGTGGCATATCACTGGGGATAATAGTAAAATTTAAATAATTTATCTGATTGCAACAACTTGAGACACTGTTTCAAATACATACAAAATAAAATAAATTTTAAAAAATGAACAAATTAAGTCCTGTTTTTATCATTTTCAGCTGAAAAGGACCTTAGGGATGCTAAAGTCCAATGGTTTTTGTTTTCTAGTTGTGTAATAACAGAAAATGAAGGAATATGTGTTTTCTATCTTTGTCACTTAAGCACCTGATATAATACCTGTTGCAAGTGGTACTGTATTCAAATTGGTAGAGGTATTTTTAAGGATTTATTTATTTATTGTTGGAAAGTCAGATTTACAGAGAGGAAAGACCGAGGAAGATCTTTCATCCAATGATTCACTCCCCAAGAGGACACAATGGCTGGATCTGAGCCAGTCTGAAGCCAGGAGCCCAGAGCCTCTTCCAGGTTTCCCACATGGTTGCAGGGTCCCAAAGCTTGAGGTCATCCTTAACTGATTTCCCAGGCCACAAGCAAGTTGCTGGATGGGAAGCAGGGCTGCCAGGATAAGAGCTGGCACCTGTATGGGATCCTGGTGCATGGAAGGCAAGGACTTCAACCACTAAGCTATCACACCAGGCCCAGTAGAAGTACTTGTATACTGAGGATTGTGAGTGACAAATCCAAGAGTACACATATAAGAATGAGAAGTTTGGATTAGAATTCTTATTTCACACTTAGAACCAATGCTTTTAGCTTCTTAGGTCAGGTTTTATGATGAAATATACATGTTAACCATTGGAATATTTCCTTAGACAATAAAAGCCTTTTCAACCTTTGATAATCATCATGGTAGATGTTGATCATGGTCAAGAAACTGTGTGATAATAAGGCCTGGAGAATTTACTTTTAGACTTATCTCTTAGACTTTTTAAGATTTATTTATTTTTATTGGAAAGTCAGATATACAGATGGGAGAAGAGACAGAGAGGGAGGTCTTCTGTCTGCTGATTCACTCCCCAGGTAGCCACAATGGCTGGAACTGAGTTGATCTGAAGCCCGGAGCCGGGAGCCTCTTATGTGTCTTCCCACATGGGTGCAGGGTCCCAAGACTTTGGCCCATCCTCAGCTGCTTTCCCAGGATACAAGCAGGGAGCTGGATGGGAAGTGGGGCTGCTGAAATAGGAACCGGTACCCATATGGGAACCCGGCATGTGCAAGGCGAGAATTTTAGCCATTAGGCTATCATGCTGGGTCCTTAACCTTTGTTTTTAAAACACAAGAATACATGACTCTCTAAACTGTAGCTGTGCAACTCAGTTTCTTATCTTTATGGCTAAGCAGTTTTTGAAAATGTATAAACAGAAACAAATTCATCTAGAGAGGACAATGTCCTTATCTTCACATTCTCCAGGACTTCAGAATGGGAAGATAACATCTGTAATTTTAGAAATGATTACTTTGAAAGAACATGAGGTTCCAGGCACTGATCAATACTGTTGTAAAAATGAACACTTTCAAGAATTATATTGGTTGCCCCGATTATGTTAGGAAAGATACTTCTAACTTTTGTAAGCAACATATGCACCTGAAATTTCAGTAACTTAGCAAAATACAGATATTTTATATTGTGAAAATTTCTACTATTTAAATGGCAAATCTATTAACATACTAATTCATGCCCTTTGCCTATTGCAGAACAATTCACAATAGCTAAATATGGAATTAAGCTAGATGTCCATCAACTGATAACTAGATGAAGATGATATGGGATATATACATTACAGAATAATAATCAGCCATCAAAAATGAAATCCTAAGTTTTACAGCAAAATTGATACAACTGGAAACCATCATGCTTAGGGAAATAAGCCGGTCTCACCAAAACAAATATCATGTGTTTCCTCTGATCTGTGGCAGTTAGTATAGAATAGAAAAGTTGTATAGGAATGAACACATTGTGATATGATTGTTGACTTTAGTTTCTATTCCCGTGAAACTGGTCTTTCTACTCTTTATGTACTGAATGTTATCATTAGTGGTTTGTTAAGCCTGTGGCTAGACTATGGATTTTTAAGTCAATTAACTGTTACTTAAAATGTAATATATTTTCAACTCACATTTTTGCAAAACATACATACTTGTTCAAAGTTAGTTACATCCCTATAGCAAAGAATGAGTATGTTCTCTTCATGTTGTAATAATTAGGTAAGAAATACTTAAGAATCATATTAACCAAACCAGAATTCCTTCCGTCTTCACTATACATTCAAAAACTTCTCATTTCACTCTCTGAAGTATCTTCTATGTTGGTTGCATGCTAATCACCTCCTTTTCTTTATTTACAGTTTTACTGATGTCTGTAAAAATATATTTTAAAAATTTCATTTGATATACATGTCACTCCCCAAACACTTTGGTTTTTGTAAAAACATATCTGATAAAGAATTTATTGAGTACTCCATGTAATTGAGCATATACCTGCATTCTTTGCATTTCCAGCAAATAGCTGGACCTGAGGTTTCTTTGAGACGTTTTTCTTTCTCTTTTCTTGGATTTGCTCACTGTCCACATGAAGACTGCTGATTAATGTCAACCACTACTTTCAACACAGGCATACCCAACCAGAGCACCAGTTTGAGTGCTGCCTGTTCCACATCCGATCCATGATCCCTGCTACTATGTCTTGGACTGGGATTGTAGAAAATGGTCCAAGTATTTGGTCACTGTCACCAAAGTGGGAGATCTTGAAGCTCTGAGCACCTGGTTTTGATCTGACTCAGTGTGGACATTGTGGATATTTATGTAGTGAACCATGGGAAGGAAAACTGACAAATTTTCTGTTTCTCTCCCTCACCGTGTTTCTCTCTATCTGCCTATCTCTCCCTGGCTTTTCAAATAAATTCAGAAATGAATCTTTAGTAAAAAAATATTATGGCAAGCTATTTATTTTGCTAGGTATCTTGTTAGTGAAATTCAATAGTATTTGTCCTCTTCTGCCTGGCTGATTTTATGTTAAAAGTGCATCCATATTGTAGTGTTTTTTGGAGTTTAATTCTATTTTAGGCTGAAGAATATTGCATTATGTATATATAACACATTTTGTTATTCATTCACTGAATGAATGATAGACTTTGGAATTCTTTCCACATATTGACTATTATGAATAATGCTGCTATGAACATTCCTACACAATTATCTGAATTCATTCTTTGAGTTACTTTATGTATATTTTTAGATTGGAATTGCTGGGTTATATAGTACGTTTTTGAGGCACAGGCACAATAGTGGGAGTACCAGGCAATGTGCAAGGAACCTAATTGTACGTTTGTGTCAATCATTATTTTCTGTTGTTTTGATTTTTAATTTTAGGCACTCTAAGATATGTAAAGTTGTATCCCACAATTTTGATTTCATTTTCCTAATGGTTATTTTACCTTTTTAAATTCTGGCAGTTTAGACTCAGAATTCTTGGTTGAGAGTTTTTTATTCCATCTCATGAAGTTCATTGACCCTCATTGTGATCCTTACAAATTTAAGAGTTTTAACCATTATTTTCATACTTTTTCTTTTGTTTTTTTTTTTCTTTTTTGTACTTCTGAAATGCATGTAATATGTGCATTATTCCACTTGATAGTGTTCCAATAGGTCTCTTAAGTTTGATTCACGTTTGTTCACTTCTCTTCACTCTTCAATTTTTATTCTTCCTCAGACTCAACATTTTCAATTTTCATGTCTAAAGCATACTAATTCTTTTAAAAAAGGATTTATTTACTTGAAAATCATAGTGAGTGAGTGAGAGAAAGACAGGCAACAGACATACATACACACACATACAGACACACACTTTCCATCTGCTGGTTCATTTGCCAAGTGGCCACAATGGCTAGGTGCTGAATCAGCCAGGAGCCAGGAGCTTCTCTTCTAGGTCGGCTACATGGATTCAGGGGCCTAAGCACCTAAACCATCTTCCCCTCCTTTCCTATTCATACAGCGGGGAGTTTGATTGGAAGCAGAGAAGCAGCACTGGAACCAGAGCTAATACGGGAAATTTGCTTTGCAGGTTGTAGCCTAATCTACTCTGCTGCAGTGCTGGTCCCTTAGTTTCCTGTTTTTTGTTTTTTTTTTTTTCCTTCTGTTTGCTGAAGTATGCTGTTGTGCCTCTGTTATAATTTTTTAATTTGTAAACAGTTTTTAAAAGATTTATTTATTTTTATATGAAAGGCAGATTTTATAGAGAAAGCGAGAGAGAAAAGAAAGAAAAAGAGAGAGAGAAACAAAGACAGAGAAAGAAAAAAAATAGATAGGCCGGCCGGCCAGTCAGCCAATCTTCCACTCACTGGTTCACAACACAAATAGCCACATTGGCTAGAGTTGAGCTGATCTGTAAATGAGAGCCAGGAGCTTCTTCCATGTCTTCCAAGTGGGTACAGGGTCCCAAGACTTGGGGAATCCTCCACAACTTTGTCCTATCCAGAGAGCTTGACAAGAAGTAAAACATCCAAGACAGGAAGCAGTGCCCACATAGCATTCCAGTGCCACAGGGTGGAGAATTAGCTTCTTGTTCCACTATGTCAGCCCCAATTTAGCACACTTCAAAATGTATTAGTGGTTTCTTTTACATTTTTGTCCTTTTATTTATATTTAATAATACACTGTATATGTATGTGTATATGGTTTCTTTTATTTCCTTTAATTATACAGTTGACATGTTTTCACATTGTTTGGGTTTCCCTTGTCATAGATCAATGAGCTGCCTTGTTAATTTCCTCTGCTTGATTACACATTCACTGGTATCGTTCTTCTCTTTCTATGTTCATATTTGTCCTGCACATCTACTAATGTTTTGAAATTATGGGGTTATCTTATCACTTTCTTTTATTATAATTGGTATTCATAGTTTCTATTTTTATATCTATTTTATGTGTATTACTGAGAATTCAGACATACCCAAAACCTATCTATTGTTACTGCCAATTTATCTACATCCTTTCCATAATCATAATTTTTATGCACGTAGTTTAATGTACAGAGTGATTAAGTGGTTTGTGTGGTATTACAGATTAATTATCAAGCCTTGGTAATTAAACTTGGACCATAGATTTAACCTCCTTGTGCTACCAGTTCAGCACAATATATTTTCATCATTACCTAGGGAGATGATTTCTTTTTTTCATTTCTCTTGTCATTCTTATGGCTTTCTGTATTTATAACTTTGTGTAAGAATCATGTGAGCAGATGTTTGAGAGAAAATACTTTTGTTTTGTCTCTCCTCTAATATATATTACTTCCCAAGGACCACATTTTAAACAGAATATAGAAAATGTTGAAAAGGCAAGCAAACCTTATTTTAAGTTCCTTTTGTTGTTGTTGTTATTTTTCTTTTTTTATTAATTATTTTGCATTATGTGACAGTTTCATAGGCTCTGGGAATTCTCCCCACCCCTCCCCACACCCCTCCCCTCCCCCCGGTGGATTCCTCCACCTTGATGCAGTATTACAGTTCAAATTCAATCAAGATTCTTTCCTTGCAAACATATACCAAACATAGAGTCCAGCTACTTATTGTCCAGATGGGTTGAACAGTTTCTTGGGGAGACCGTTTCTGGTCCGAAGTTAGAGCTGGTAGAATATCATCCCAGTCAATTAAGAGTCCCAATATAACATTAACAGCAATTTGCAACATTATGGAATTGACATGGTTTTGAGTAACCAGTATGTTAAAAAAAAAAAAAAAAAGCAAGTTCTTAACCACAGCCTATGATTAGCTCATTGACATTTCAATTTTAGTTTATATACAGGACCGGCTGCTATATATCTTAAAATGGCTATAAGGTACCATTCAGCTGTCTCGTGTCTATTTCATTTTAGTATTTAGCCATTTGTTGTGTTGAAGTATAATTTTGCTGATCTTGGCAGATTTTAGGATAATCTAGACTGGCTTGTAACTCTAACAAGACATTTGTTGACAATTAAGGTGCAGAACATTTTTTTGGGGGGGTGTGCAGGAAAATCCTCAACACCATGGTGAGGAGTGACTAATCTTTGTGTCCCACCCAGCAAGGCATGAGCAAATCCACGCCAGCTCTTTCCTGTCAGATTCCAAGCTCTACTTTTTGTTGTTTGTCTATTTATTTTAGGTTTTTTTAGTTTGTATGATTGCTTGTTTGCTATGAGGGGTTTTCGAAGCGATCCCGATGGTCATTGCGATTGAGAGTGGGGCTCCAGAGGTGGAGCCAGGCTCGGACCAGAGAAAGCTCTCCTCCCTGGTCCCGAAGGACGTTTATTGTTCTTCTGTTTCTGCGGACCGCTCAGGGCTTCTGGTTGTCTTTCCGATGATGTTGGTTTCTGCACGGTAGTGTTTGACTTCTTCCATCTCCTGTGGAAGCTCCGGTTGGGGGTGGGTGACCTCAGAGTTCTCGGTCTCCGAGGGCATCCAATTCCCTGTGGCCTCCTTGGCAGTTGGGATATAGTCCTTGTTGCTCGTATTAATAGTTTGTGGTGAAGGTCTGGGAGTCTTCATGGTTGGGATCCAAGCTTCCTCCTTACCACCTGCTCCACTCTGGAGTGCCCCCCTGCTCCACGCACATGACCTCCTGTTAAGAGGTTGTCAGGATCGCACCCGATTCCCCCCTCATGCATTGGTATAGTAGTTTCATTATTGTTTAGTGCTGCTTTGAGTCTTGTCTATGAATTACCAGATTTGATCTTGAAAGGCTATATTGTACTTTTTCCTTACTCTTTTTATGGTCCTGAAAGACTTACAGTTCCTTAGGGTCAGGGATTTCCCCTTCCATCTTACCAAGCTCCCTACCCCCTCCGCTGCTTCCCCCTATATTGCAACAGTGGTTTAGTCCCTCATCAACAGGCACAAGTCCATCATTTTTGTATTTAAGTGTATCCTGACATTGTAGGTATAGAGAATGATATAAAGTCCAGCATTCTAGTGTCAAAGATATTTTCAACAGTTTCATTGAGAGTTCATCCTTTATTCAGAAGTTGAGATGCATGCTACAATGTATCTCCACTTCATGGTATACTTGCCTCCATACTACTCAGACACTAAAAAGAATGAGATTCAACCATTTGAAAAAATGCTCCCAACTAGAGCCCATTATGCTCAGTGAAATAAGCCAATTTTTTTAAAGGACAAATATCATATGGTCTTTCTGATATAAAGCAACCTTCCTACAAAATACAAGATCAAAAGATATGTAGGTAAGCATTTGTATACTTGTATATAAATTTGATCTCTGTAATGTATACTGCTTTTAAGTTCCTTGTCTTGCTGTCATTTTCACTCTCATTCTCATTTATCTTGATTGCTCTTGAACTTCCTATAATCAACCAAGTTGGACAATTTTTGTTAACAGTTCTTATGTGATGAGCGCATCAGTCCTAGTGGATCTCTATAGTGAATCCATCACAATATTATTTCAACTACTGTTTACATAGTAGTAAAGTTACATTATTGGTGAAGGGCAGGGTTAATTATAGGTTACATAAGCTGGTGTAATCAAAAGATGGTACATTATGATTGTTCAGTGAATAGTTGTAAAGTTTGCACAGGCCAGCCTTCATGTATCCTAAGCAGGGAGTTTCATACATGATAAGCCTGTATGTTTCTTTGTAGCAAAATATTCATTTTATGTCTGTGGTGATAACACTTCTTTGTATCATAATATGATCGATGTCTTGCACCCTAATGTTAGAAATTATACGAATGAAGTAACAAGAAAGAGAGAAAACGGGATAGCAGAGGGGAGAGGCAGAAAGTGTGGTATAAGTATTCATTTATAGACAAGGGATTAAGTAGCACTACTTAGTTGAAAATAAGAAAGAATTACATGTACACACCTATACACAAGCATACTCTTATCCTTTTTTGGACCCCTTAGGTTTTAACTCTAGTATGCCAAGATGGACCCCACTTTGGTCTATTAGTAGCTATGTTTAAGTATTCACTGAATAAAGATATGTAGAGAAAGCCTCTAATTTCCATGCAAAAGGAATTTTCCATTACAAAAAAAAAAGAAAGAAATTTCTCTCTGGCATGAATCATGTTTTAGCAATTTGAGTGGTGCCTGGCTTACTAGACCAGTCCGTAAGATCCTATTTTATTGCTAAATCTTAGAACTAATAAGTTTGAGAACTGAAATCCAAGTGCAATAGTATTCCAAGAGAGAGAAAAAGGAATTCAGAGGAGCAGAGAGAGCCATTAAATAAAAGGAGAGAGGGTATGGGGAAGGAAGAGTAAATACAAGTTAAAAAGTAAGGAAGTTATTTCAAGATCGCCTTATGTAAACTCTAGCCTTCAGCTCTTCATTGTGTTTCTGGCATGATTAAGCAAAAACTATAAATGATGCTATGATGCTTTACTGTTTACAAATTGTTTTTCATCATCATTGAGATGCGGTTCTGGAGAATTTAATGTCCTGTGTTATTTGGACTGCATATATTCAACTTCGTGAATCTAGTTATGTCATCTTTGTGAAAGAATCTGATTTGCTTTCATGTTTTAAAGATGTCTAGTTCAACTTTGACCTTGCAGGTTATGCGTTCTGTATTATAACTTCTCCAGCAGTATTTTCCCAACCAGACAAAATTAGGGAAGGGTGCAGGAACTATTCATATGAACTGTTATCCATGTTCCAGGCTTTAGTTTAAGTATTCTTTTTTATGATTTCCTTTATTGGTTCCAGCTCTATTTTTCCACTCTTGATTAGGACTTGTTTGCATGCTTTGAACACCCTGTACCTTGTTTTATGGTGCTTATCAGAATAATAATTCAGTGAGTATATCTGACTCCTGTTTTTGTACTAAACTTTAGGCCTAATCAAAATAAAAGCAGAATTTTATTCACGGTTGTGTTCTTTACACCTAACCAAGTTCCTAGCTCAAAAACATGCACTGAGTGAATGAATGAATGAATGAATGAATGGAGAGAACACTTCCTATTTCTTCTTTGTGATTCATGAAGGTTTTATTAAAAATATGAAACTCAAACATTACTAAGAAGCCTGGTATTTTCTCAGCATGGTCTCTCCCAAAATCTTAAGTGCACTAATGACATTTCACTCTCCTGAGCTTGACCTCCTCTCAAGTCAGCCCTATTACCTACAGACTTCATTATTCTAAAGTTTTTTTTTTTCATTCCGTCCTTTATTTTATGTACCAGAATGAAGAGTTCGCTGTAAAAGATCCGTGTTGTATAGGGCATCTTCTTTTTGGGTTCTTCAGTGAAGTTTTAAAGGACAACAGGAAAATGGAGGACAATAAATCCAACCTTAGAGTCATTAGTTCCTGTAGGTTGATACTGTTTTCATTGACAGCCTGCAACTCAATTTTTGATGTAGAATTGGTGTTGCCAAACTTTCTTATGTGAAGAATCAGATAGTAAACAACTTCAGTCTTGCAGTCTGCATTCTGCAATACAACAACTCGATTCTGTTATAATGGAGAAGAAGTTTTAGTGAATACCTAAAAGAAAATATGTGGGTATGATCTGATAAAATTTTATTTACTCAAACTAGTAACATGCTATATTTATACCACAAGACATAATTCTTCCACTGTTGCACATAGGGATCTATTGGTCAGCAGAGATGTCTAGCCTCATCACATTGTTTCTTATTTAGATACCTCTCAAGTTAAAGGATATCCCCCAAGAAACAATTTCTTTATGGAAACATCTAATGGAATATACTACACACAGAGCAGAGCTGCCAATTATTTCTTCCCCTCTAACATGCATATTATAAATAAATTGTGTGTAGGTTATGGATTTGGCCAATGTATTTGTACCACTTCAATTTTTGACTTTTCTGTAGCAGATATAATTACAGTTAACATAGTACTGTATTAACATCGCAAGAATTTGAAATTTCTGTCTCACTTTTCATACAAATTGGATTTATCAAGAACCAAGCCATACTAACGAAATATCACAGACTTGAGAATATATATACAGGGACCAACATTTTGGTGTATTTTGTTACATTGCTAACTGTGATACTGGCATTCCATATCTGAATACTGGCTCTAATCCCAACTGCTTGGCTTCCATCTAGATCCTTTATAGTGTGGCTAGAACAAAATAAAATGAAGGCCCAAGTACCTGGCCCCATGTAACAAATTGAGGGACCTAGCTAGACTTCCTCTCCTAGCTGCTGCCTGGCCCAGCATGTTACTTCAGCCATTTGCAGAGTGAACCAGCAGATGAAACATCTTTCACTGTCTTTCCCCCATCTCTCTGGCATTATCTTTCAAATAAATTAGACTGAGTCTTTAAATTTTAAACACACAAATTTAACACACACACACAACCTACTACTACTTTACTTTTCCAGACTTGAAGGAAATAAACATGGATATGGAGTTGATTGGTTAGGGAAGAGCTCAATTAAATAATAAAAAACATGGTAGGAAAGATTTCAGGCAGTTCACAAGATATTAGTGAGTTTAGTTTGGGCTGTGTTAGATAAGGTGGCGTAACTGGGCACACAGTACAAGTGGTACTCATGCCCTGAGCCAGATGATGCCTCCTTTCATAACAGGCACTAGATGCTTCAGGAGATACAGCTTTACCAAGTTGTATTATCAATATGCAAAGGCTTCTGTATTCCCCTTTGTTAAATACTACAGCATTTTCTCATGGTGTTTTAGAAGCAAAATGAATACAACAAATGTAAAGCATATACAACTTTGTAACTGGACCTATATACCTTAACTGGATGAAGGAATTTGTACATCTTAACTTTGAGTATCATTGTATTATTTATTCAAATGTAATTTAAATATTTAAACAGTTGACTCAGGAATCACAGAGCCTGAATTCAAATCCAAGTTCCTTATTTAATATGTGATCTTGCACACATTATTTAATCTGTCTGGATCTCAGTTTCTAATATTTAAGAAGAAGTAATTTGATCTAATAGGTTTTAAATAGTTGATTACTGGGCACATAGCGTTCAACATGTTAACTGTTGTTTTTCTGCTTTATCCTCTTGTGTTATTGCCAGTAAAAGTGTGAGAGTGTGTAGGAGGATGAAGAGTATATCTTACAGCAGATAAATAAGAATTTACTCTTTCAAAACTATGTATTTGTGGATGTTACATACATTGCTTAGTTATCCTTTCTTATATTTCATTTCTCTTTTATAAAATGGGGACATTTTTAATTTTTACATTACCACCAGTACTATTATTACTACTGATGATAATCATTCTTGTGAGAATCTAACTTTACTTCCCAAATCTTATTTTTTTTTCCCTGTGAATCTTACTGGACTGCTACATAGGATTTTAAAAGTAGAACATATTTTGTCTTCATTTTGTGAGTATTTCAGATAATCTGCCTTATCCTTCTGTGTCTGCTTGTCACTTCTTATGACTTCAGTGGTTTAATATGTTCATTTCTCCAATTACAGAGTTCTGAGATTCAGAATTCTGGAGATCTGGAGCCTAAGGGAATAAAATCCAATAATTGTGAGTTACTGTCACATTGGAGTGAGAGGATATGCTAAGGAAGCAGAGAGAAATCGTGGTGAATAAGCAGAGCTAGAAAATGTATCCACTGTAATTAAAGCTGAAACTCTATCTTTCGTCAGTATTCTCATAGGGAACGCTCAGCCCAGCATCTCCCATGCCAAACGCAGGATAAACTCACCCTTTCCAACTGTGCATATTTGTGATCAAGATATTCTCCATGATTTTCCCAGGAAGTCATCACTCTTTTCCCATAGTGATTGAAAATACTACTTTCAGGATTTCTCCATGCACAATGTGATTAAAAAAATGATGTTTCTAAAGAAATCTCAACTAAGATGAAGTGAGATGAACTGGAACAGAATTTAAGAACTTATTTTTGAGTTCCTAATCTGTGTTATATGAGTTTTGAGTTATGCTTAAATTTTGTAAAAGTTGCTAAACCCTGTGTGTTTGCACAACAAATATGAAGATGATTCACTTAACCAGAATAGTTGAATCCAGTGCGTGTTGTAAGATCAAGGATGAGCTGAATTAGATTGGTCTACTGGAACAATCTGTTACGAAATAATACTGTGCTTGATAGCAACCTGCTGTTACAATATATTCTAAACTGAAGAATGCTCTCCCTGGAACAGAAGGTGAACCATTTTTACATGTGCTAATAAAGGATATATATATTCCATGGCTTTTAAAAATAATCAATAAACATGTTTTATTTTTAAAATTATTAATTTAAGTATATTCAAAAGGTGTGACACAGACTTTTCATGAGCCATCTACCTGCTATACCAAACAGCCACACCCCACAGTCTGCTAAAGATAGCCTGGCTAGGTAAGGAGGCAGTAAATACAATGAATATATCTTATGTTACACTTGTGTTGTAGATAAGTTACACAATGATATAAACAATTTTCTTTCATTTGGGTTAATTTCATAAGCTGTTCACATCATCTACTGACATCATGATATATGACTTCAGAACTTTATAGCTAAGGCACTGGGAACTAAGTGGTTAAAATTGTGTAACCTCTACCAAAATATTGTTTTATTTGCACAAGATTACCTTATGAACGAAATATTGTGAAAGTGTCTGATCTTAAATTTCCAAGGTCCTACAGTTTGACACTGTATATTTATTGAGACCAATGATGATCTTTCCTAAGATAGTTACTGAAGATAGAAATGAGAAAGAATATTTGACCTATCTCATGTAAACTGTATGTTTTATCCAGCTTATTTCTGGAGAAACCTATTTTATATTTATTTAACACTTAGATATGGGATATCTGGAGAGAAATTTTGACAAAATCCAAGTAATTTCCACCTACTAAGTATCCATAGAGAGAAATGAAGAATTCAAACTATAGAGAAGTACAAATAGGTAGAGCAGTAAATTTTAAACTGTCAAGGAGTAAATAAATTCATGTTTCTAAAAAATTTTTTTAAATTCAGTATATCCGCACATTTTCTATACAGTGCATATCATTTAATATCTTAGTATGTAAACTTGGGTTTTGAAATAATGTTCTGAGTCTTCCCTTAGAAAAGAAACACCACATTAGTGTATACACAAGAGCCTCTTATGTATTGAGCTGTAGCTGAAATCTTTACACTCCACACAACTACCTTATGTCACAGTACTTTGGAAAATTAATTCCCAGTTTTCTGACAGAATCTTGAGCTTTTCTGGACTTACATTTTCTAATATTTTATATCCATTCCTATTTTTACTAATATTTTTATTTTGACCTAAAATGATTTTGCTTTTCCTTTGCTCTAACCCGAAAAATCTTCGTTATGTTTTATGGCCCAGTTCAAATTCCTTCTCTGAAAAGTCTGCAGTGATTTCTAAGCCATCACACACACACTATTTCTCCTGCATGGAACGCAAATCCTCCTCCTCTGATTGGTTTACGTGTCTAGAAATACATATTTTTCTTTAATTTTTTTATAAAAAAGTTTATTTATTTATAAGGCAGACAGAAATTGTGAGACAGAGCTAGACCTTCCATTCATTCTTTCACTCTCAAATGGCTGCGGTAGCTGGGGCTGGGTCAAGGCAAAGGCCCAAGCCCAGAGCTTCACTCAGGTCTCCTATGTAGGTTACAGAGGCCAAAAACACTTGGGCCATCTTCGATTGCTTTCCTGAGGTACATTAGCAGGGAGTTGGATGAGGGGCAGCTAGTGCTTGAACTGCTGCTCATATGAGATGCCACTGTCACAGACAGTGGCTAAAACCACCAAACCATAGCAGTAACCCTTGTTAGTATATTTCTACCTTTGGTATAATTTCCTTGCCACACTGGAAAGCATTTTTGCAAGATTTAATTATTATTTAAAGTCAGAGTGATGGATTGGAAGTTTCCATTTGCATGTTCACCCCGCAAGTGGTTGCAACAACTGGGACCTGCTCAGGCTGAAGTCAGAAGCCATCCAAATTTCATGTGGTTGATAGGGACCCGGATATTTGGCAACCTTCTGTGCTTTTTCGGGTGATTAACAAGGGGCTGAGTCAGAAGTAGTGCAGCTGGGATTGGAACTGTCACTCTAATATGGGATAACAGTGTTGCAACCTGATTTTTAGCTCACTGAGCTATAAGGACACACGCCCAACATCAGGGTTTCTTAGAAGCAATGTTGGACCTAGTGCAGTGGCTCAATTGGCTAATCCTCCCCATGTAAGAACTGGGATCCCATAGAGGTATCCGTTTTTTTTGTCCTGGATTTCACATTTCCTATCCAGATCCCTGTTTGTGGGCTGGGAGAAGTGGAGGATGGCTGATTGCATTGGGATCCTGAACTCATGTGGTAGACCTGGAAGAACCTGTCAGCTTTGGAACAGCTCAGCTTTGGCTGTTGTGTTGTGAATTGATGAATAGAAAATCATTCTCTCTGTAAATCTGCTTTTCCAACATGAATTTAAGAATCTTAAAAAGTATTTCTTCATTGTAAAGGCAGTTGTTAGTGTTGTTTAATGGTTATCCCAAAGATTATAGCGTGCATCCGTGTCTAATATGTATTTGTGCCTTATATCTGTACCAAGAATTTTGATTCAACAACTATATAAAGTCCTATAATTTAACATTATTGCTTGAAATGATCAAAACTAAATTTAACATTTTATTCCTTTATATAATTGTACTTCTATGTTACATCATTATCTCCATCATATTTTAAGCATTTATTTTCTACTAATTTTCCCCTTTTGTTTTCCAATAATATATTGTTTTGCCTGAATGTGTGAAGAGTGTTTTTATTGTAAATAGCGATTTTACAGTGATTGACTTTTAATCATTTAAACAACTATTGCCTTGCACAGAATGTTTTTTCTGTGAAATATTTTGCTGTTGACCTTTTGAGTGTTGTATTAGAGGTAATGTGAGTTTTTAAGAAAAATTCTCCAGCTGATTCTAGCATTTTCTTTGGTTTTTCGACTAGCCATGGTACATTTTTTGTGTGTAGGTATTCGTACCTACATTAACAAAAACAGATACTCTCTTATTTATGGTTTATGACATCTGTCATTTTCAGAAAAATATTGCCTGTTGTGAATCCAAATATTCCTCTGATATATCCCCTTATACTCTTTCCAGATTTTAGTTATACATGTAGTAGACCTCTTTTGGCATCATTTTCTTTATACATACTTAAAGATGTACATTTTCTTTTGATACATATTCAAGTTTGCTACTCATCTATTCTACTTAGATATGCTATCCTATATATTATATCGGCTGTTGGTGAATGTTTCAAATTCCCAATTAGAGTTTATTTTCTCATTTTTTTCTGCCTAGGTTCTCTGATTATTTTATTGCATATTTATCTACATAATTCTACGCTTTTATATTGCTGAACATCTTTTTAATAGTTATCAGCAAATCTACATCTGATAACTTCAGTACCTTGATCAAGAAGGGTCTGTTTCTGTTGACTGTTTTTTCTGTTGGATTTCAGTGAGGTTGTCCTGCTTCATACCATAATGCCTTAAATTTTATTTTATTTAATAAACATCAACTGTAATTTCTTGAAGAGATGTTGTTTTTCATGCAGAAAGATAGAACATGGTCAAATTACCTTGATATTATTGATCTTGGTATATTAACCAATGGATACATTTCTCTAAGATGTATCCGTTTTAGGATGTTAAAAGCAAGTATTGGTCACTTACAAAATTCTTTTCCATTTCTAGTCTATAAATTCAAATTTTATCTTATGAACGCCATGTCACTGAAATATATCTTAGTCTTATCTTTTGGAGATGTTTTGTGTTTGGTTTCCTGGAGTAACCATGCATACAATTAATGCTTAGAAAACTCATAAAAATGAGGATTTTTTGTAAGTATGTATATACATAGACTATTTGGTCCACTTATCTGTAGTTCTTACCTGAGGTTTGGCCCTTAGTTTATAATGTATACATTAGGTTATAATGTATTTTTTTAGTAGCCCTAAATTCTAATACTTCTCTTCTCTTCTAACTTTTGCAAACTCAAAAAATATACAATCTGTTATCTTTATTGTTTCTTGTCAAAACTGGAAAATATCTTAAAAGTAACCACAGTCAAGGTATTCTCCAACATCTGTCTTGTCTCTCTTTAAAATGTATGCTTCGTAGTAATTTCTAATTATGGCCTTAATGGATGCGGTGTCTGTTGTTATGTTGCCTTTTTCATCTTTGATGCTGTTAATTCTTGCCTTCTCTTGTTTTTTCTTTGTCAGTCGGGCCAGTGGGGTGTCTATCTTGTTTATCTTCTCAAAAAACCAGCTTTTTGATTCATTGATTTTGTGTATGGTTTTTTTTATTTCTATCTGATTGATTTCCTCCCTTGTTTTGATGATTTCTTGTTTCCTATTGTGTGTGGGGCACTTCTGCTGTTGTTTTTCCAATTCCTGGAGGTGTGTGTTTAGTTCTTGTATTTGGCGCCTCTCTTGGGCCTTGACATGAGCTCCAATTGCGATGAGTTTACCCCGTAGCACTGCTTTGGCAGTGTCCCACAAATTTTGGAATGTTGTGTCAGAGTTTTCATTGGTTTCCATAAATTTTTTGATCTCATCTTTAATTTCTTCTCTGATCCATTGTTCGTTTAATAGCATATTGTTCAGCCTCCAAGAGTTTCTGTATTTCCTGGGGCATTTTGAATTGCTGATTTCCAGCTTCATTCCATGGTGGTCTGAGAGGGTACATGGTATGATTCCTATCTTTTTGAAGTTATTTAGGTTTGCTTTGTGTCCTATCATGTGGTCGATCCTGGAGAAGGTGCCATGCACTGCTGAAAAAAATGTATAATCTGTGGCCTTAGGGTAAAAAATTCTATAAATGTCAACCAAGTCCAGTTGTTCTATTGTTTGTATGAGCTCTGTTGTTTCTTTGTTGAGTTTTTGTTTTGTTGATCTGTCTATTGTTGTTAGTGGGGTGTTAAGATCACCCACTATTATTGTGTGCATATCTATGTCTCCCCTTAAGTCCATGAGTAATTGCTTCACGTAGCTAGGTGCGTTTGAATTTGGTGCATATATGTTCACAATGGTAATTACTTCCTGATGGATCAGTCCCTTCACCAATATATAATGTCCTTCCCTGTCCTTTTTGATGTGTGTCAGATTGAAGTCCACATCATCTGAAATTAAGACAGCTACCCCGGCCTTTTTCTCTCGTCCATTGGCATGAAATATCTGTTTCCAACCTTTCACTTTCAGCTTCTTCGAATCTCTTCTGGTTAGATGTGTCTCTTGTAGGCAACAGATAGTTGGGTGCTGTTTGATAATCCATTCTGTTAATCTATGTCTTTTGATTGGTGAGTTCAGGCCATTTGGGTTAAGAGTTAAAATTGAGAGGTTGTGATTTTGCCCTGCCATACTTGTTTTTGTGGGTGTTGATATCTGTGTAATTGCCCTTCCTTGTGTGGACTTTAGTGGGGAGATCTTCCTGTTTGCCACCTTTGCTTATGATTCACCTCAGCTATTAAAAAAAACAAAATGCAGTTCTTTGTGGCCAAATGGGCCAAACTGGAAACCATCATGCTAAGGGAAATGAGCCAATCACAAAAGGTTAAATACCACATGTTTGCCTTAATTTAAGATGATATGATGTTATGTATAACATGTTATGTTTTGAATGTTATATGTTGTGTATAAACTAAATTGAAGTATAGGTGAGGTGGTCACAGAAGGTGGCTGGGAACTCGTATTTACTTTCAACATGTTGGTTACTCATTACTATGTCAATTAATTCCATAATGATGTAAATTTTTGCTGATGGTATGATGGAGCTTTCAATTGACTGGGATAATACTCTGCTAGCTCTGTCTTCAGACCAGAGAGGGTATACCTAAGAAGACGTTGAACTTGACTGGACAATAAGATGCTGGACTCTATGTTTGGTGTATGCTTGCAATGGGGGAATCTCAACTGAACTTGAGCTGTGGTTATGCAACAAGGTGGAGGAATCCACCATGGTGGGAGGGTTTGGGCAGGGGTGGGAGAACCCAAGTATCTATGTAACTGTGTCACATAATACAATGTAATTAATGAAGTTAAATAATAATAATAAAAAAAATGTATGCTTCAACAACTGGTTGTATTTGATACCTGAACATTTTCTGATTAATCCAACCACATGTTTTGGTTTTCACATGCTTTAGTGTAACTCCATTTTTTCTATAAATTTAATCTCTCTAGTTCTGCCTGCCTTTGGTACTCAATGATGGCTCTAAGTCATTTATTATTTGCATGTAATTATAAAATGAGTTGGTAGAGGAGCTTAATTGATACCTGATATCTAAACCAGAAGTAGACTGTTATTCCAAATGTGCTACATTTTGTTTACAAAGTTGTGAACTCAAAACTATTCTTTTTGAACTTTGAAAGTACCATTACGTGTTTCTTGTTGATATGTTATGGCTCCTTTGATGCTAATATCTCTTTTCTTGCTGGATTGAATATTTTCCATTTCTTTTTGGTCCGTATTAGTTCACTTTGTCTGTGATCAGGAGTTTTTTTTTAATTTTTACTTATATTCATGAACTTTATTGTAGTTCTTAGATGTCTTTTTAAATCAGTTCAGAATGTTTCTAGCCAATAATTATTCAATAATGAGTTCGGCTTTACTTTTTTTTCTCTTCTAAAGCTAGTAACCCTAACTATATGTAAATATTCAATCAAATACAATGTTCTTTTATTTTATATCTTCATTTGTCACACCACAATTGTGAATATGAGTTCCAAGTTAATGAATGTACAAATATAGCTTGTTGAATCCACAAGGCCTGACAAATACCCAGGTGCATAGCTTCTATTGGTCTCTCATTCTTGAAAATAAACATAGCTATAAAAGGTCAGAGTATTAGACATATGTGGATCCCTTTGACATATAGACATACCTTACTTTTCACAAATTAACAACATTCTATTTAAGTAGACCCAAAATCTAAATATTAACTCTAAATTATCCCATCAAAAGCTATATCCTGTATCAAAGAAGGCACATACAAAAACTAAGCAACTCAATTTCCAAGATGTAGCCTTGATGTTAAATTCTTCTCACATGCTTTCTTGTTTTGTTTTGTTTTTTAAGGTTTGCTGTTTATTGAAAAGGCAGATCTATAGAGAGAATGAGAAATAGATCTTCCATCTGCTGTTTCACTACCCAAGTGGCCAAAACAGGTGGAGCTGAGCCGATCTGCAGCCAGGAGCCAGGAGCTTGTTCTAGGTCCCCCATGTACTTGTAGGGTCTCAAGTCTTTGGGCCGTCCTCTACTGCTTTCTCAGGCCACAAGTAGGGAACCGGATGGGAAGTGGAGCAGCCAGGACATAAACTGGCTTCTATAGGGAATTTCGGGCATGCAAGGCTAAAATTCAGCCACTAAGTTATTGTGCCATACCCTGCTTTTGCATTTGTGTTTATTGATCTGTGTTTTGGAGTGAATATATTTTTCCAATCTTGAAGGAACTAGCTATTTTATCATTCAAATACAATTCAGGTTTATACCTGTGTTTTTAGCTCTTATTTAATTTAGCTTATTTCTAAATTCTAGAATTTATGCACTATTAATTTTTGGTTTTAGTCTCGGCCATTTTTGTTCAACTTTTATATTAATTTTAATTATTGTGTAGTCCTTGTCTATCTCAAGGGGATCTGTTTTAGCATACTTCTCTTATTTTTAATCATTCCTTTCATATAGTTGTTTATAGTTTATTATAAATCTTGCAGATTTTTAGATAACTTTGAGTCTCATGATTTGTTCTAAATTTTATTTATTTCATTTATTTGAAAGGCACACAGATAAAAAGACATACAGGCAGATACTAATCTGCTGGTTCACTCTCTAAATGCCCCCACCACCTAGGGCTGGACAGTCTACCTGAGTCTAATGCAATTGTTTCTGAAAAGCCTGACCTTTTTATTACATCCTATTTAATACCATTCTATTATGACTTTGAAGTTTAATTATCTTTGCAATTTGGGGTTCCATGTCTGATTGAAGTTGTAACAAGTAGTTTTGAACTTTAAATTTTTAATACGTAGAATCATTTCTTGTCATCATTGATAGTCAATAAATGATCATTGGAATGATGGATTGTGATTACACAGTCAAGAAAGTTTGAAGCCAGAGAATGGAATGCATCAGCAATGCAAATACTAACTCAGTGTTCCTCAATGGTAATGTGTGGCAATGACTGTGGTACTGATAAGAGAACAAATGGGAATGAGAGAGAAAGTAACAGGGTCACAAAGGAGTAAACACGCCTACATGAAGATTAATGAGTGAATTTCTGAGAATGGCAATGTTAACAGATTTTCAGAAGGAAACAATGGATTTCTGTTCTACTCTAATGATGTACTATCCAATTTAAGAACACGTCTAAAATAGGAAACCCGAAGATAATTATTTTCATCTCAGACCTACCATCTATTATTGTGATAATGAGTGACTAAATAATTTAAAATAAAAATGTGGCAGGTTTGGAGAGCAAAACAGGATGTTTGTTAATTGTTACGCCTTGACCACAGGTATAAACTGGAATTTGTTAGGGCAGAAAAAAAAAGAGGAAGAAAAAAGAAATACCAATTTATAAAAGAACAATTCACATTTCTTTACCTGTAAAATGTGGGAAATCTCTTGTAAAAAACAGCTGTGTGAATGTACTTGACTCCTCAGTAAACATTAAGGTAGTATTTGTCCAATTGGAGTATTTCCTATTGCCTTGTTCTGGAAGAAGTAAGCTTATTATAGTCAGGGGGTAGAATAATTTTCTTTACAGGCCCACAAAAATCAGTGTAAAAGATGCATTCTCTTGGAATGTAGTACATACAAGTTTGCCTCTGCAACTTCATTTGTTTCAAATTATGGTTTACTTTCATGCCTTGATTATTTGGGGTGTGATAGTGGGCACTTATGCTTTAGTACATATTGGGAAATTATAGTTGGGCTGTGTTGCAAATTAATAAATTAGAACAGTGTTATATATAGGCTAGAATTTTGAAAATGAATTTCAGGTTTGTTTTAGTGTTCCAGGACCTGAACTGCAGCCAATTCTTTGTTATTCAGTGTCATGAAGGACTGTTCTGTCCTGTAGGCACCAAAAAGCTGGTTGATCTTGGACAGATGGAAGTTCTTTGGATGTGAACATGACTTCTTTCTTGCCAGTTCCTGGTGCTATTTAGCCTGAATTCAAGGGTCAAGGACAAGACTTCAGTTTCTCTCTCGGATGACAGACATATTGTGAGGACATACTAAGTGTGAAAACACGGGCACTGATCTTATCTGAATACTTAGGATTTCAGACACCCTGGTGATTTAAGCACTTTTCTAGAGACACAGAAGAGTAGGCATATTTTTTGTCATCCCTTTGGTAAACATGTAAGAATTAATTTAATGCTTGAATTACCTCACCATCCTCAGCGACAGTTTCTCATTCTCTTTGAAAATGGTCTGTCTTCATCCATGGCTGATCTCTTACTGAGGCTGCTTCAAAAGTGACTTGACAGCTTACATCATTTGTTACACTAACTCCAGATTAATTTTTTTCCTATGCCTAGGGTTCTCCTCATTTAACTCTTTCAAAATTTTGCTTTACTGTTTGTATAATGCATTTGAAAGTTGCAAATATACATTCATTGTTTAACTTAAATAAAAACATTTTCTGCTCTGAAGAGAAATGTATGCTTTAAAAGCAGAACTGGAAGAGACCCTAAGGGTCACCTAAGCCAAACCCTTTATCCTCCATCAAGAATATAAATCCCGGGCTTGGCGCAGTAGCCTAATGGCTAAAAGTCCTCGCCTTGAATGTGCTGGGAACCCAAATGAGTGCTGATTCTAATCCCCGGCAGCCCCACATCCCTTCCAGCTCCCAGCTTTTTTGCCTGAGAAAGCTGTCGAGGACGGCCCAAAGCACTTGCATGGGGGACGTAGAGAAGGCTCCTGGCTCCTGGCTTCAGATTGGCTCAGCTGTAGCCAATACAGCCGCTTTGGGTGTGAACCAGCAGATGAAAGATCTGCTGTAATGCTGATTTTATAATAAAAATAAATAAAAATCATTTTGAAAATTTTTAAAAGGAATTTAAATCCTCTCCTCAGCATTCACAATGTCACTGGACTGAACACATTCCATACTTGAGTATTTTTTCTGAAAGACCACTTCTCCTTTATTAGAGACAAAATAAAAATAAAATAATAATAACAGTGAATTAAAAAAATCTATAAAAAGGTATTTTAGCTTGGGACCATGAAATGTAAATACTTTTATTATGGTAATGGCTATACATGAAGAGAACTAAACCATTTTTTCACTGAAACAAAACAGAAACAGAGAGAGTGTGCCTATCTGCTGGTTAACTAAAAAAAGTACCTGCAATGGCTGGAGCTGAACTGAGCTGAGGCCTGGAGTTGGGAATGAAGTATAGCTAGAAACTGCGTTACTCGGGTCATCCCCCTGCTGATTGTTAGCCTGTACATTTTCGGGGAGTTGGAAGCAGAAGCTGGGACTGGAGATGAACTTAGTCTAATGTGGATTGAGGGCATCTTAAGCACTAGGCTTGACTCACATGCTTCAAAGGCTACTGCTTTATTTGTCAATTCTATCTCGGGATTATAAATTAATTTTTCTTAAATTGAAATATCTTCTATCCATATAAATTTTATGCCTATTGATGCTTGTAACATTAAGGGTACATAACAACAAAAATATCAGCAATTTGTGAATATACATTACAGAATTTATCATGCTTTCTTCCAAATCTTCTTTAGGATAAACTTGCTTAGATCATTTTTGCAGTTTTGTCTACAATATGGATGAGAGTTCTCCCCTGACTGAGCAATAGGAGAAATATTTTCTAAAGTTTTAGAGCGTCACAGAGCAGCTATACTTCACAAAGTTCATTATGTGCTTTCTAAACTACTGTAAGAAAAATAATAAGATTCCTAATATAAGGAACTGTTAATTTTTACAGAACATCCTAATCAACCAATTTTAATCATTGCATATTTTATATGTCTTGAGTTAGTAAATTGTGACCCATAAATATATACAATCGTATGTCAAAAATTCTAAAGTGTATGTCATATGAAATTCATTTCTACCTTCTTTGGAATATTTAAATTGTATGGCAACACTCTGCCTTACTGCTAACACTGACCAGCTACAATTAAAGAGTAGTTGCTGCCTACAGTTTAGTTGGGTCTATTCTATTTTTTTTTTTTTTGGTAAAGATCTATTTTTTTATTGGAAAGGCAGATGTACAGAGAGGAGGAGAGACAGAGAGGAAGATCTTCCATCTGATGGTTCATTCCCAGGTGACCGCAATGGCCAGTGCTTCACTTATCCAAAGCCAGGAGCCAGGAACTTCTTTCCAGATCTCCCATGTGGGTGCAGGGTCCCACAGCTTTGGGCCATCCTTGACTGCTTTCCTAGGCCATAAGCAGGGAGCTGGATGGGAAGTGGGGCTGCTGGGATTAGAACCAGTGTTCATATGGGATCTCAGCGTATGCAGGCCAAGGACTTTTAGCTGCTCAGCTACTGTGCTGGGCCCAGAAAGAGTCAATTTTAAACAGATGAGTAAAACAGATTTTTAGCCAGACTATCAGGAAACCAAGAGAGAAAAACCAAGCAAAATTAGAGACAAAAAGGAAAATCTCCTAAGAATCTAGTAATGTGATCTCTTCTGTTGAATGGATCCTTTTATCATTATGTGGTTTCTTTCTATATCTCTTTTAATATTTTGCATATCAAAGTCTATTATCTGATACAAGAGTGGCTCACCAGCTCAATTTTCCTTTTCATTAGCCCAGAACAATTTTTCCATCTTTTCACTTTTACTTTTCACGTGTTTTTGTTGGTGAGCTGTGTTTCCTGTAGCAACGGATAAGTTTTGTTGTTGGATCCAATCCTCTAATCTGACACTTGATTGATGAGTTTAAGGTATTTATATTCAGGGTTAATATCCGTAGGTAGTAATTTGGTGCTGTCTATTTATCATTTATTCATTGTTTTACTCTTGTTGGTTTATTGGGATATTCTCACAGCACTAACTTTTGGTTTTGTTAGGTGCTATTATTTTTCTCTGTCAATAGGACATCTTTAAACATCATTTGTAGGACAGGTGCGGAAGAGGTGACATCTTTGAGATTCTCTTTACTGTGGAAGAATTTTATTTCATTTTCAAAAACCAAGGAAAGCTTTGCTAGGCAGGATATTCTGGCTGACAGTTATTTTTGTTTGTTTCTTTTTAGAATCTGGAATATGTCACTCCATTCTCTTCTGGCCTGTAGTTTTCTCTGAGAGGTCAGCAGTGATTCTGATTGGGGATCCTCTGTATGTAAATTTATTCTATGCATGTGCATATTTAAAGACCTTTTCCTTTTGTTCAGCTGAGGAGAGTTTGATCATCATGTATCATGGCAAAGATTGCTTTTAGTCAACCCTATTAGGAGTTTTATGTCCCTCCTATATTTTGTTTCCCAATTCTTTCTCCAAATTCAGGATATTTTCCTTTATTATTTCATTGAATGCATTTTTAAACTCAGATCCTCTTTCTGTCCATTCTGGAACTTCCGTAATTCATTTTTTGGCGTTGCAATAGTGTACCTTAATGCTTGAATACTTTTCTTGGTTGATCTAGTTTCTGTTCCAGGTTTTTTATTATTTCCCCATTGTTTACAAAAGTCTCTTTCAATTCAGAGATATTTTTCTTCTGCCTCATTCTATTATTGAGGCTTTCCACCTAATTTTTAATTTGCTCCATTGCATTCTTAATTTCTGCCATTCATTGTTGCTATTTCTTGTATGACATATTTGTTAAATTCCTTGGACTCTTGTATGTGCTTCACATTGTTGTTAAGAATCTTTATAAATTTTTTTTTGTTTTGTTTTGTTTAATTCTTTTCCCCCCATTTCCTTCCTCAGTTAATTCTCAGATTGGGAGAGTCTTTTCCTCCTTTGCATTGTGTGTCTGTCTCTTCTTTTGTTTTTGGTAATTACTATTCTGGTTAGCAGATTCCTCTCCTTAGGGCCAGTTTCTAAGCTATGTTGCCCACGGGTCTAATACAGGTCAATTTTAATGACTGTGTTTTCATTTCCCACTTCTTTGTTTGCAGTTACTTGTTCCACCTCCTCCAGCGAATTTCAGCATGTAATCTTGTGATAGGTCTGCATAGCTGTAACTCTTGGCTCACTACTCTCCACCCTCTGTAATCCTGTTTTGTGGCCATACCATTGCTTGTACAACCTTTCTCCCACTCACAGTACAAATAGAATTAAGGAGATGCCAGCTATCCTAAATCACTGGGTTGTCAGTGGTGCTGGTCTTGCCAGAACCTGCTGGCTGTTAGGTCTATGGGCCACCCAGACCTATTTTGGGTGGAACCTGCAGGATGCCAATTCGGTATTGTTTTCCCTGTGAGGCAAATGTAATGCATTGAACCAGAAGTGAACTCTCTCTAGGTCAGTGCCTGTGGAGCTCACTATTGCTTCTTCAGACCCAAAACCTTTTCCTCAGTATACAAAGTGTTATCCATTATAGCACTGGTGGAGGTCTAGGCCTACTGACCATCAGGTCTGGAGGCTACCCATACCTATTTTGGGTACAGTATGTAGGATATCAAGTTGTTACTCTTTTCCCTGTAGGATCGGTGCAATGCTTGAAGCCAGGAATGAGTTCGCTCCTGGCATAGTGCGTGCACAGCTTGCTGTTGTTCCTTCAGCCTTTTCCTACATGCACAAAATGGTACCCATCACTCATTTACAAGTCATTATGCTTTCCAGTGAAGTGTGCTGCTAAAACAAAGACATTCCAGTCTTACTTGCAATTAACTATAGTCATATGTTGAAGTTCTACATAATATGGTGTAAGAGGACGTATGAAAGTACACACACTTTCAAATGAATGTTTTAGAAGGCAGCAAAAGAAGAGATTCATCAAATGGAAGGAACCTGTTTTGCTGTTCATTCTTCCTTGCATTGTCCTCAGTCTTATAGAACATCTTCAAGTAGTTCTTTTGGCCATTTTTTCCTAACCACACACCTACTCTCACTAGAATCCATCCTAAGATTCTGCCTGGTGTTTATTGTGTTTTAGAAGTAAACTTATTATTGCTACTGAAATGCCGTTTTGCCTTTAGAAACGCTCAGAGGAACTAGCATTCAGAGCTTGAAAAGATGTGTGAAAGCTTAAGAATTTCCCAGTTGGAGCACCACATCTCACAAATTGAAAACAGAACAAAGGCTGGGTCATAGCTAACACAATAACAGAGTGTCAAACAATGCTGCAATCATAACTTTATCATTAATAGCAAAGCATAATCATCATCTATGCCAGTGATCATGCACTGTTTGTTTCCACATTTTTATTACTAGCTTTATGTTGACTATCTCACTCTTAATAACAGCATTTGTAATAAACGCTGAAAGAAAGGACAGGGAAGTTAAGCAATTGACCATGACTGCTCAGCTAGTAAGTTGTCAAACTCAAGCTTTGAACACCATTATCCAACAGTAGAGCCTCATCCGGGAATGGGGTCTAACTGCTGAGACAAATTACAATGTGCTGATTTTTACATTTATGTAGTGAGGAAAGCAGTTTTTCCTCATATTCATATGTGAAATGTCCTATCTACAGCCCTCTTTTGTTTTCAGAGTTTCAATAACAAATGAGACGAAGCTGCAGAGTTCTGAAAAGACATTCAAATTAATTTTTAGGGGGCAGTTTAGTGGCATAGTGAGGTAATCTTGCAACTGCAGTGTCACGATCCTATATGGATGCCAGTTTGAGTCCTGGCTGGTGCACTTCTGAGGCAGTTCCCTGCCTATGGCCTGGGAAAGCAGTGGAGGATGATTCAAGTCCTTGGGCCGCTGCACTCATTTGGGAGACCTGAAAATTCTCTAGCTCCTGATTTCAGATTGGCGTGACTGTGGCCCTTTGGGGAAATTTGGTATGTGAACCAGCGAATAGAAAGTTCTTTGTCACATTCCTTCTCTCATTATGAATCTGCCTCTATGATAAAAATAAATAAATCTTAATAAAATTAACTTATTTCTAATGTATATCAAGGGCTTTACACATATCACTTCTTGTTTTTAAAGATCATCTTTTTATTTTTTACTTTCTTTTTAGTATTGTTTATATAATTGAGAGGAATGAATGCCAATTTAAGTCTGATTAGGGTGGTAAAGTCAAGTTAATTCATATCAATGCCATTTACTAGGTAAGATATCAGAAAGATGATCATAGAATTAGAAAATGTATTCTCTCAATCCTAACATTCTGAGTACATGCTTTATGTCATAGAAAGTTGAGGCATGTTGGAGGTGATGCTCTCTCCCTCTTTTATGAAGTAGATATTGGTATTAATTAAATTTGATTTAGAGTTACATAGTTTAAAAAGCTCTTTTGCAAAACTTTTCAGAAATATTAGCAGAAAGGTGGAATTGTGAAATTAGGGTTTATATCAGGATTTATATTGGTGAAATAATACACTATATCAAATGAAGTGAATCAATCACAACTCCCATAACATGAAGTATAATTTCTTGTTTTGTTTTTTAGGGACTGATTTGTGTCTTTGAAAATCAGAGTTAGTGAGAGAACTTTCATCCACTGGTTGATCCCCAGTTGGCCACAACAGAGCTGGGCTGGGATGAAACTATGGGCCAGGGTTTTTTTTCTGGGTCTCCCACGTGGATTGTAGTGGTCAAAATACATGAGCCATCTTTCTCTGTTTTGTCATAGGTCATTAGATGGGGGCTAAGTCAGACGTGGAGAAATCAGGTTAATAAATAGTGCCCATAGGAGATGTTGGAATCTCAGGCAACAGGTTTATCCATTACACCACAATGATGGCTCCAGCAATAATTTCTTTTACTTTGGTAAAGCCAGATTCCTGAATAAAATGAAGACTGACTGTGAAACCACTAAATATGCCTTGATAGTATAATACTAGATTTTCTACCTTTGTCTATGCCTTCAATGCCATGATGCACTTAAATAACAGTATGTTAAACATATAACTATTACCAAAGGACTATAGCGCTGTAGTAATATGGAGGGAAATGGTGAGATGGGAAAAAGCGGAATCCATATACCTATAAAACTGTACCATCTAGGGCCGGCACCGTGGCCTAGCGGCTAAAGTCCTCCCTTCAATGTGCCAAGATCCCATATATGTACCAGTTCTAATCCCGGCAGCTCCACTTCCCATCCAGCTCCCTTCTTGTGGCCTGGGAAAGCAGTTGAGGACGGCCCAAAGCCTTGGGACCCTGCACCCGCGTGGGAGACCTGAAGGAGGTTCCTGGCTCCTGGCTTTGGATCGGCACAACGCTGGATGTTGTGGCCACTTGGGGAGTGAATCATTGGACCGAAGATCTTCCTCTCTCTCTCTCTCTCCTCCTCTCTGTATATCTGAATTTACAATAAAAATAAATAAATCTTTAAAAAACTGTACCATCTAGAATAATAAATGATAAAAATAATAACAAAAAACATGAAAAAAGGAAAACAGTGAGATTATTCAAATGTACCCTCATAATTATAACATTAAAAACAAAAAGCTATAGGCATGAGTTGCTGAATGACATTGATTTCTTCTTCTACCCCTTTCTTGATGATATTTTAACATATTTTAAAGATTATTTACTGACACAATAAATTTGCATATCAACCTATAGCAAACTTCAGGTTCTAAAATTATGAGTTTTAGGTTGTAACTTTGGTGAAGATTCAACAGGCTGGAAATCACAGATATCCTTGGATGGGAGATTTTCTGCTTCCAGGTATATGTGGTTGTGATAGAGTGGCATGGTCATGCGTCTTTTACATGATAAAAGTATAAAGCAATGATTTTCACCTGTTGAGACTAGAAGGAAAAGAAGCAGAAACCATCAAATATTAAAAAAAATTTTGTTTACATTAAAATCTCTACTTTTAATTTGCCAAAGAGAATGAAATAGGAAAGTCCAGCGGCTAAATAGAATAGTGAAGCATTGACACATATTAGCATGAACACAATTTATATTTATATATTCTTCTCTTGCAAAATATGATTCCTTCCAACATAGGGTCTCAAAACTCCTATTTAGTTATTTCACTAGTCCCGCAACTCAGGATCCATCAGGTGCTGCTGTGACACCTCAGATAAGGATTGTCTTGCTCCAAGGAACAGTAACATTTCATTGACAGTGCCGTACACACTATTCTGTAATGAAAAAAAAAATGACTGGATAATTAAAAACTCTCAGAAAAGGAATAATAAACAGACAACACATGGTACTGGAATGTCACAATTCTTGATGAAAAAATGTGGATATGCTTATGTATGGTAAGGTAAAGGAAAAATAAAAATTAAAAATTGTAGAGAAAACTATTCTCATTATGCTTTGGGAGGAGAGGAACAAGTTTACTCTGTGTGAAGGTAACTGACATATGTGCAACTTGTATCAGTTTTGTATTTATACCAGGATTGCTTAAATGATAACTAATTCAGTGTATTCTGTTTTAAAAAGCAGTATGTGAGTATGCTGTTCAATTTGAAATTCATCAAGGTGAATGGGTAAAGAAGGCCCAACATGTGCAAGGAAATTGTAGTTGTGTCATGGATAACCTTTATGTGTACATTCATGTTAGCTACCTTATTGCATGAAGGATATATGAGCATATATACACAGTTTATGAACAAATGAGACTGGAAAAAAAGGTATTAGATTATTTTGATATCCCAAATTAAAATAAAACATCCAGGCTGATCTCAGAGAAGCAAGATTCTATGATGAAATAAGTAAGAAAAATAAAATAAACATATTGAGATGAGCCTGAAAGGAGTGAGACTAAAGAATAAACTCAGTTAAGTTGAATAAGTGATTAATCTATCTCTCTCCTGAGTTTGTGAATTTGAGCCATAGTCAACTGTTAATTTACTACAAATAGAATTAATGGTATTAGGTAAGTGTATGTAGCAAAAATTTACACTTTTAGATTAATGTACTCTTCACAAGTTTTTCACTAACACATCTATTCATGTCTGTCTAGTTTGGCCAATAGGTAAAAATGCTTTCTAGATTTTATTACTACGGAGTTTGAAATTTTGTTTTTTTTTAACTGCTAGTGCTTATCATTATGTGTGATTATTATGGAATAATTATAGGTTTTAATTCCAAACTTAGAAGCAAAATTATTTCAAAGGATATTTCTCATTTAAGAATACTTTCAGTACTGTCAGGTGCTAAGTTGCTGAATAGATCATATTCACAATTTGGATACTTGAATGTTAACACAACATGATAGGAATGAATTGCTCATCTATTTTTTGATTGCTTTAAGTTCTAGAGAATGTGTCTTAGTATTATCCTGCAAATTTAGATAATGTGTAAATGTATACAAAGAAAAGTAATTAATTTTTCTACTAAGTAAGGAGTATTTCCAAGATTTGAGTCAAACACTTGTTAGTGGATCTATTCACACTACAGTTGAATTTTCTTAAGCAATTCTGTTTGATTTTCTACATAAAATTAAACAGATGTCTTTATTCATTAAGTGATGTGATAGGTAATAATGTCATAGGAATTGACACTCATAATGTATACAAATTTGACACATTGTTAATAATCATAAAAATTCCCTCTCCTATCACTTTAGTTTGTTTCTTTTAAATCAGAGTTTAAAAATCACATGTGCTAGGACATATTCCACAAATGCATAGAATTACCATATATATGTGTGGGTTCATGTTTGCATCATTGTACCATTTTATATTTTAATGTTCAAGGTTTGTGTATTGAATCACTGGTTTATTTTTAAATGTAATAAAATTATGTAAACAGAAAATATGATATTACCAATTGGACCGTATCATGAAAAATAACCATTTAAAAATTTAGAAGGTAAAATTGTTTGAATGTGTTTATTTTAACAAAGCCATACTCAATGAATGTTAGGCAAGCTAGTTTATTTATTTATCTTTCTAACAGCATGACATTACAGAGTACAAGAATTAAGAAAATAAAAGATTTTCCTGGAACAAAATATCATAATTTTATATTGAAAAGCATTTACTATAAAACTGTGTTGGTTTTTTTTTCCTTTTATGTTTTTTAATTAAATTTTAGCTCCCTATGTAAGGGAGAACATGATGTATTTGTCTTACTGTGTGTGTGACTTATTTCACCTAACCTGACGTCCTCTAGTGGCATGCATTTTGGTGCAAATGATAGAAATTTATTGTTTTTATAGCTGGATAATTTTCCACTTTATATATAAATAGCACCTTTTCTTTATCCAATGATAGATGCCTTGGTTGATTCCATATTTTGACTATTGTGAAGAATGCTACTATAAACATGATAGCAAGTATCTCTTTAACATAGTATGTTCAAACATTTTGGATTTATGCCTAATTGTGTGATTGCTGTGTCATAAGACAAATATATATATATATATATATATATATATATATATATATATATATATATATTAAATATTCTGTTTTTCACAGTGACTGCACTAATTTATATTCTCACCAATAGTGTATACGAGTCCACAATTTGAGGTCACCTTTGGGTTTGGCATCCTATATGGACACCAATTAGGATGCTATCTGTTCCACTACTGATCCAGTTCCCTACTAATGCCCCTGGGGATGCAGCAGCACAAGGGATTTTGTATAATAGCCGTCTGACTCTGCTGTGGTCATATCTCATTGTGGTTTTGATTGTGTTTCCCTGATAACCGGTGATGTTGAATGTTTTCCCATGTATTTGTTGGCTGTTTTTGTTGTCCTTATGTCTTTGCTAATTCCTTCACTGGATTGGTTGATTTGTTGCTGAATTTTGTCTGATAGGTAGCTTGCAGACACAGTTGCCTATTCTATTGGATGTTTCTTTTACTCTTGATCATTTGCTATGCAGAAGCTTTGGAGGATTGTTATTATTATTATTGTTATTTGCATTTTATTTTTGTTGTCTCTGCTTTGGGAGTTTTTCCAAGAAGTTATCTCCTACACCAATGTCTTGGAGTGTTTCCACTACATTTTCTTCCAGCAAATTCCTAGTCTCAGGTTTTAGATTTAGATCTTTGATGCATATTGAGTTGATTTTTCTATGTGATTAGAAGTATCTATCTAACTTCGTTCTTCCACGTATATACATCCTGTTTGCCAGAATTTATTGACTAAATTATCCTCACTCTAGCGTATAGTCCAGGCACTTTACTGAAAAAATCATTTGGCTGCATGTATGTGGATCAATTTCTTGGCTCTCTCTTCTGTTCCATTGATCTAGGTATCCATTTTGATGCTAGTAAAATGCCTCTTTAATCACTATGGATTTGTAGCACACCTTAAAGCCAGATACAGTGATACCTCAAAGCCTGATTTTTCTTCTTTATTCTCCCCACACCAGGATTTATTTTGTGATTACTTTGTTATTCCATATGAATTTTAGGATTACCTTTTTCTCTAATTTTTTAAAATATGTCATATTTTGATGGAGATTACATTGAATTTGCAGATTGCTTTAGGTAATATAGATATTTTAATGAGATTAATTTTCCAATCCATGAATCATGAATATATTTACTTTTTTGAGTTCTTGCTGATTTCATTCATTTATTTTCATAATTTTCACTTAAGAGATCATTCATTTTTTGGGTTAAATTTATTCCTCAACTTATTATTGTAGTTCCTGTGAATGCAAATTTTTCCATTAAATTACTTTCTCATTCAACTAGTTAAGCAGTGACATATAAAAAAAAACAACTATTTTTGTGTGCTTATTTTGTTTTTGTTTTTTTTTTTTTAAAGATTTATTCATTTTATTACAGCCAGATATACACAGAGGAGGAGAGACAGAGAGGAAGATCTTCCGTCCGATGATTCACTCCCCAAGTGAGCTGCAACGGGCCGGTGCGCGCCGATCCGATGCCGGGAACCTGGAACCTCTTCCGGGTCTCCCACGGGGTGCAGTGTCCCAAAGCATTGGGCCGTCCTCAACTGCTTTCCCAGGCCACAAGCAGGGAGCTGGATGGGAAGTGGAGCTGCCGGGATTAGAACCGGTGCCCATATGGGATCCCGGGGCTTTCAAGGCGAGGACTTTAGCCGCTAGACCACGCCGCCGGGCCCTGTGTGCTTATTTTGTAACCTGAAGCTTTAGTAAATTCATGTATCAGCTTTAATAGCTTTTTGGTGGAGTTTTTAGGTTATTCTACGTACAGTGATGTGTTGTCTGCAAGCAGATATTTTTGCTTCCTTCTTTCAAATTTTGATGGCCTTTGTTTCTTTCTACTCCCTAATGGCTCTTGTTAATATTTCCAGTTTTATATTGAATAAGGGTAGTGAAACTAGAGATCCTTGTTTGATTCCAGATCTGAGGAAAAATGCTTTCAGATTTTCCCTATTTGATATATTGACAATTGATTTGTAATATATAACCTTTATACTTTTGGTTGTACTCCTTTGTGTTCTTAGCTTATGTAGGATTATGTTTATCATGAAGAGTTATTGAATGGTATTAAATGCTTTTTATCCATTGAGTTGATTCTATGGTTTTGTCTTCATTCTGTTGTGATTTATAATGTTTATTGACTTGTGAATGTTGAGTCACCATTATGTCTTTGATGTAAATCCTATTTAATTTTCTTGTATAATCTTTTTTGATGTGGATTTGGAGTTGATTTGCTAGCATTTTTGTTGAGAATCTTGCTTTTATGTTTGTCAAGGACATACGCCTATAGTTTTTAAAAATAATTTTTTTATAAATGAAAGAGTAACAGAGATGGAACAGAGAGAAATAGAGAATTAGTCCATATGCTGGTCCATTCCCCAAATGGCTGCAACAGCTGTTGTAGGGCCTAGGTGAAGTTAAAAGCTTTATCTGCGTCACCATATGGGTGGTGAAACCCAAGCACTTCGACATCTTCCTTTGCTTCTGCAGGCACATTAACAGGGAACTGGATCAGAACTGAAGAAGCCAGGATTCAAACTGGCACTCACACGGGATATCGGCTTCCAGGTGAAGTTCTTGGATCATGGCTTCTGCTTTGCAAAACCTTGACAGTTATGACCATTTAGGGAGTGAACCACCAGATGGAAGGTATCTTCCAGTGACACTTTGTCTTTGTAACTCAAGTAAATGCTTAAATTTTTAAAAATGCAGCTTTTTGGTTTTTTTTTTCCTTGTGCATTGTTTTCTCAGTTTTAATTACATTTTTTTCCTGTTCTTATTGTTTTGCATTTCCAGTTGATTTGGGATTTAGTTTCTGCTTGTTTGTCAAAGTCTTCAAGATGCATCATTAGGGCCCCATGCAGTAGCCTAATGGCTAAATCCTCATCTTGCAAATACTGGGGCACCCATTAGTTTCCCAGCTATTCTGTTTCCTGTCCAGCTCCCTGCTTGTGGCCAGGGAAAGCAGTCAAGGATGGCCCAACACCTTGGGAGCCTGCACCTGCATGGAAGACCCAGAGGAAGCTCCTGGCTTTAGATAGGCTCAGCTCTGGCTGTTGCAGCTACTTGAGGAATGAACCAGTGGATGCAAAGATCTTCCTCTCTGTCTCTCATTCTCTCTGTAAATCTACCTTTCCAATAAAAATAAATACATTGCTTTAAAAAATTTATCCCAGCACCCCACCCTATCATTAATAAAAAAAGCATTATTAGATCATGTATTTTGAGACATCCTGTTTTTTTTTTTTTTTTAATGTAAGCAACTAAGGCTAGGAACTTCATTCCTAATACTGTTCTTGCTATATCCTGCAGGTTTTGAATCATCATGTTTTCATTTTAATTTGAGAATTACTGTGTTGCTTCACAGATATCATGCTACCTTGCTACTTCATGTTTTCTGTGTTGGTATATGCCCATCTGAAGAATCTGCCCCTTCTTTTTTTGGACTTATTTACTATTTTATTTGAAAGTCAGATTTACAGAGGAGAGACAGATTTTCCATCGAAAACCAGGAGCCAGGAAATTCTGAGTTTCCCAAGTGGGTGCAGGATCCCAAAGCTTTGGCCCATCTTCTACTGTTTTCCCAGGGTTCAAATAGCTATAAGAAAGTGGGCAACCAGGACACAAGATGGCACCCATGTGGGATCCCAGAACAAGCAAGGTAAGGATTTTAGCCACTAGGCTATCATGCTGGGCACAAATTTGTCCCTTTTTTATGGAATAAATTTTCATGGCAGAGTTTGTTTCACATACATTTATTAGCTTGTTGCTTAGTTTTGATTCTAGGAAATCCCAGGGAATGTAGCTTCTGAATGACTTCTTTTGCTTTAATTAATGTTAATTGTGTCTACAAGTAATGCATTTTCATAGTCTGCAACAGTTAATAGGGTTTTAGGTGTGGCTTTAGAATGAATGTGGATCTCCTATGGTGTTTTGCTTGAGTTCAGAAGTTAGTGTGAGTCACGCTGAGGATATTGACAGCCATGACCCTTGTTCTCAATGTTGAGTGTGAAAAACAGGTTGTCCCACTGCGAAGCCTGGGTTGTCCTTGGGTTATAGAATTAATTACTGTAATTCTAGCACTCTGTGGTGGATGGATCCTTTATAATGTCCTTCTAGGAGAGTGCAACTGGTGCTGTGGGTGATAATACCAGTGGTCCTAGTACCAAGAGCAAAGAATGTGAACTCTGGGTCTTGCTGCATTCCTGCAGGTTGACTATAATGTAAACAGGTCATTTTACCTTGGACCGTGTAGGTCCAGAGCGGTAGAGTACAGCTAAGTTCTTCTCTACATTGCCAGGCCGATTCCAGTGAGGTTGAGGAAGTTACAGCTGATTGTTACAGTTGTGGTGTTGCAGGGTACGCTGCGGCTATTACCCAGATTTCCTAGAATGGAAATGAATTTTTATGGGCTGCTGCTAGTGCTGGTCCCCAGAAGCTAAGGGGAACTCCCTGGCTCAAATAAGGTTGTGGAACTCCAGGGCGAATCCCCACAAACTCTCCCAGGTGTGGCTTGCAGCTTATCTGTCCTCTACCTTCAAGCTGCGCCGACGCTGCTGCTTCGTGTAGCAGTTGTAGAGATCACATGCATGACTTTCCACAGCAGAGCTGGCGCTCTGCGGGCGTGGGGGCACAGAGGCAAGGTGGCGTCCCTTCTCAGAGCCCAACAGTTGCTCAGAGTCCAGTCAGAACCCTAGGCTGGAGTGACAGCGGCTGGATGTGGATTTCTGCTCAGCTGAAGCTGTGTGGGTGGCAGTGCAGCCGGCAACGACTTTTTACCTTGACTTGCTAAGATGGCTACTCCAGCTGGCAGATGGCTGTGCTGCATGGCAGGCCTCAGCGCTGTCTCAAGTCCTCCTTCTGCACTATCCCATGGAGTCTGCATTTTTTTGTCACATATCCACTGAAAATTTCTCTTCTGGATGCCTGGAAAAGTAATCCTTTCTCTGTTTTGTCCATCCATATCCTTAGTGCTGCTATAGTGTGGCATCATGATATGCACCAGCCTTGGATCTCCCCTTGCATAGTAGGTCAGTTTTATTATACTCAAATGTGTCATGCTGAAGCAGTAAAAAAAATAATCAGTGAAGAAAAAGCATGATGGTGTCTACCTTAAGGAGCATATAATCCTGTGAATAATACACATAATTACATATGAAACAAATAAGTCATGAATCTTTTATGGCGTCTTTACATCCTCTTTGCAACACTATGATACTCAGTTGGGTAACTTTCCTTACCAGGGACAAAGCCAGACATTTGGAAATACGTCAAAAAATCATGGTAAAAAGTGTAATTAAAAGATACATTTATACGAGTTGGAAAATTGAAAACTTTGTGTGGACACTTGCAGGTTTTTTTTTAAGACACATACATTCGGCAAACATTTTTGATGATTCCACAAATGCATGGGTTTCAAAAATTGTTTAACCAAAATATGTGTATGTTTTGATTTTATTTTTGCTTACTTCTTAAAATATCCCCATATATCCCTCAGTAAGCAAAATATGCCACAGTGATATAATGGAAGGAAAGGGCAGTAATTCCTCTGTGTATATTTGACTCAACTTTACTCTTTATCTGCTGTGAAAATCTGGATAAGTTTCTTTACTTTTTGGGGTAATTCTCGTTTTATATGAGGTGTGGTAGCTGTGTTTTACCAGATTTTAATAACTGTAGTTTATGCTGTTTTATAGTTCCATGATTCCTAGATCCCTTGTTTACATCATATGAATGTGATTTGTGAAAGTTTGCACCTGCTGTATCTTTTGTTTGCACTGAGAATTGTTCTTGGAAAAATTCGGTACCCCTATTTTTCACACATTGTAAAGAGTGATTGGTATCCCTGCTTTGAACTAGAGTGAATATGTAACGACTTCTTCCATTTGTTCCAGGGGTTGTATTTTCTCTGTTCTAGGACAAAACCTCATTACTTCACTGCCATCTGTGTAGGCCTTTCTGTTCCCAAACCATTCATTTTGTTTGACATGTGTCAACTTGTTTTTCTTTTATAAGATACATGACAGATAATGGAAACTGCTTCTTATTCCTGAGATTTGTGATCCAACTGCTTTCCGATTCATTTCATCAGAGAATTTACCTAGTTTGTAATAGATCCCAGTGTTGAGACCAGCAACAATGTCAATTAATTAAAATGAGACAATCAGTAGATGACAGATGAACAGCTGTCACCTCATAAATGTGCATAATGGACCAGACCCCAAATACCACCTTGCTCTAGGGTACCACCAACTGCCATTGACTCAATATTTGCCTGCCCTGAGATGCCCCAAATCTCATTTCCTGAAGTGTAACTCAAAAAGTATTTCCCTGAGGTGGGAAATGAAGAAATGGCCACATGTATTACATCTGTCAGCTCATTAATGTGCATGAAAGGTTGAGTTTTACCTTACCTCACTGCTGCCTCTTCTTTTCACAAATCTAGAAACGACAGAGAAATGTGGGGGAAAGAACAAGCTGTTTCTTAGACGGATAACAGTGAGGGCAGAAAGCTAAAGTATAGTCTCTCTAACTTGTCTTATTTTATGTGACTAATAAGCAGGCTTTGTACAGAAAAGGCTGTTTATTTTTTTTTTTCAGAATACAGTCTCTTCAGAAATGTATTCATACAAATTGAGTCTCAAGATGGAATGACTCACTCCAGGCCCACAGTATGTAGCTGATTAGATTAGATTAATAACTCAAGGTTTCTGATTTCTGCTTCAGGGCTTTTCATTAGACTTCATTCAATCATTGATAATGTTTTCTTTGTGCCATAGCTCACAAAGTCCTACTATGGCACACAACTGCTTCCGTTCACCTTTGAAAATATTGTTTTAAGTATTAAGTGTTAGAACTGACAGCAAAGCAAGCACAGCTTTTCAAGAGCCCAGTTAGATGGAATTGATAAACAAGTGCTCTTAAGCATTCAATTACTCTCTACATATTACCCAAAACACAATTTGCTGAAAAAATTGTAACCAGTATTCCCATCAGAGAACTTATTTTAACAGCAGAGAACTTATTTTAACAAATCCTAGCATCAGGTTTATAAGAATTTATTTTCACTGTCACAAAGATAAAGATTGGAGTTCTAACTCTGCTACTTGCTGTGAAAATTTGGACAGCTCACTTTGGCAAGTCTTTCTGATTGTCAGTGTGTTCTTTGTGAAGTGTGCATGATCAACATGCCATCAGAGTTTTATTATGGGGCCTAATTAAGTGAGAACATTGGTGTTAGTCATTCAAAATGTATGAAATGTCAAAAGCAACCTGCTGCTATTCACTCTTATCAACACTATTCAAGTCTGATAAAATGATATGTGTAGAATAATATAGTTGTCTATCTAGTTTATTATCGTTCTTGTTATAAAGTAGGTTTCATAAGAAAAACATTGTGATATATTGCTCTTTGTTGTCTCCGCAGAACCTAGGTCATACTTTCACATAAAGTAATTTCAAAGGGTGTTCAAAAAGTTCAAGGAAACATATTAAACATGTGTTCATTTGGTGCAAAAATGTGCAACACATGCATATAATGAATATTAAAATACTTCATAGAAAATATATGTTATGATAATCTAGTGGTAAGACACCACTTTGGGCTTGTCATCTCATGTTGCACTGCCTGGATTCGAGTCCTGGATTTGCTTCTGATTTCAGCTATTTGGCAATATGCATCTTAGTGGCAGTAGTGGTGGGTCAAGTAGAAGTTAAGTCATGTCATCCAGATGCAGACCTGAATTGAAAGCCCAGTTCCTGGCTTCTCTCTGATGCAGACCTTGGATGTTTTGGTATTTGAAAAGTGAGCCAGAAAATTTAACATCTCTCTCTCTCTCTCTTCTTTTTTTAATCTTTCTCTGTTCATTCCACATAAACTTTAAATAAAAATACACAGTACAAAATGATTTTTTCCTGTTTCAGTATTGTTTTGAACAAAAATCAACCTAGCCGTTATCTCTTGTTTTCCCATGCAGTTTGAGAATTATCCTCACATTTAATGAGCGCATTTGTCAAGTGGTTCCCATATGTACAGAGTCTTTGTGCAACAAAGTTGACATAAAAATACTAATTGTGTTGAACCTCATTTCTTTGATTGTGAGTATAATACTGTGACTCTTACCTAATATTTGACATTGCCTAGTCTGTAGGAATCATCGTCAGTGATAGAAGGCAATTTATCCTGCCCAATCATACTTGCAAATATTTCACTGTTTTTGATTAATACTTACTCTTCATGAAATTACTCTTTTGCCATGTCAAAGGAATTTTAAATTGCATAAAACCATCCAGCTTGAATATGAGTATTCAGCCACAGAATTATTAATAGTAATTGTTCTAATGATTATGATGATGCTAATGATAACCATGTGGGAATCTGTCCTATCTATGCTTAAAGACTTGTAAGCAAAGAATTAAAGGGGACAATAGGAGATACTTGTATTAAATCTCTGTTGTCTGAGTAAGAAAGTCTGTATGAGGCTAAACCACATTTTATAATCACTTTGTCTACCCCCAACACACATAAACACACACGCAAAATATGTCCTATACCCATACCTTTACCACCATATTAAGTACCTATTATTATGCCTCTGTACAATGAGCAAGGAAGATCAAGAACAAAAGCCCTAAGGAGGATTTGTACTAGATATTGAAGTTAAAGCAAAAACAGACTATAAAGTAATCCTGTTTTCCCAATTTCTTTTGTTACAATTATACAGGTTGGAGTTATTTTCATACTTGTCTGATTGCTTCATGTTTATCCTTAGTTTATTGTTCTCATTCCTAAGTGGTTTAGCATAGGCTACTTAAAAAATTTTATTTATTTCTAAGTGTTTCCTTTCTTCCTCTTGTCCCTCCCACACCCCACCCACAGACTGGCTCTCAAAGGCTGAATCTATGGGAAAGAGTGGAGAAAGACTCTATTCCACTTAAATAATACACTTTTAAAATTACATACTGGAATAACCTCAATCTCTTGTGGAAGAATTTTATTTTTTACTGGAAAGGTAGATTTACAAAGAGAAGGAGTGACAAAAATTTTCCATACACTGGCCCACTGTCCAAGTGGATGCAACAGTCAGAACTGAGTGGATCTGAAGACTGGAGCCAGGAGTCTCCTCCAGTTTCCTGCATGGGTACAGTGTCCGAAGGCTTTGGGCCATCCTCTACTGCATTCCCAGGCCAGAAACAGGGAGCTGGATGAGGGTAGAGCAGCAGAGATACAAATTGGTTCCCATATGAGATCCCAGTGCATGCAAGGTGAGGAATAGCCACTGAGCCATCATTTTGGGATCCAATGCCTGGCTCTTATGTTGCCTTTTCTATGAATGAGCCTAGTAAAAATTTTTGAATATGTGAGGGCAATTAAATAATGCCCCTTTTCCCAGTTTTTAAATATATACCCCATGAAATTCAATGTCATCGCAATGGATTGCAAGAGCTGTTTTATAGTGGTGTCTAACTATAAGGTTAGACTTCTATTTAATGAGAAATAACACATCAAAATGAGCACGAAGCTGGATATCAAGAAACCAAGGTTATAGCATTGTTACTTATGTTTCTAAAAAGATTTTTGGGCCCAGTGCAATAGCATAGTGGTTAAAGTCCTCACCTTGCACACTCTGGGATCCCATATGTTCTCCAGTTCTAATCCAGGTGGCCCGGCATCCCATCCAGCTCCCTGCTTGTGGCCTGGGAAAGCAGTTGAGGATGGCCCAAAGCCTTGGGACCCTGCACCCAAGTCGGAGACCCGGAAGAGCTCCTGGCTTTGGATTGGCTCAGCTCCAGCCTTTGCGCTCACTTTGGGAGTGAACCATTGGATGGAAGATCTTCCTCTCTGTTTCTCCTGCTCTCTTTATATCCACCTTCACAATAAAAGTAAATAAATCTTTAAGAAAAGATTTTTACGTATTTTAAACTTTTATATATTTGTATATTTTAAAGGGATAAGGGAAGAGAAAATAAGGAGGGGTGGAGAAAAGAGATAATGAGAAATGGAGAGAAAGAGTGACTGACTGAATGAATGGATTTCCTCCATTCACTGGTTCACTCACCAAATCCCCAAATGACTGCACAACCAGGACTGATCCAGGATTAATCCAGGAACCAAGAATTTAATCTGTGCCTCCCAAATGAGCAGCAAGTACCTGAGTACCTGGATCATAACTGAATATGTCTCAAGTGCGTTAGCAGGGAGCTGGTTCACAAATCAAATAGCCAGGAGCAAAACCAGGACTCCAACATGTAATGCAGGCATCCCAAGTATTGGTTTAAACTGTCACCCCAGCATGCCTGCCTTACTTAAGCCAGTTTAGACCAGTTGTTTCCTCACTAGATCTTGGTTGTGTAATTTGTGGTTGGAGATACTGGTTTTTTTTTTTAACTTTTATACAAATCTATCAAATCTATTTTTGAGTAGGTAGGTGGAAAGACCTATAATCCATTGATTAATTAGCACTAGAGTCCTAAAATGTATTCCTTTCAAACTGTTTTGATATGCAGTGTCCAGACCCTCTCTTATCTTCCTCCCTTTCAGCATTTATAGGCTTCAAACAATTAGTACTCTACTTTATTTGACATTGGATTTTTAAAATTTCGATATATGAGGAAAAACATTCAGTGTGTGTGTGTGTGTGTGTGTGTGTGTGTGTGTGTGTGTGTGTGTGTATGGTACCTGCATTGCTTCATTTAATGTGAAGTCCTCTCATTCTATCCATATGCTAGGAAGGACATGATTTCAGTGAAGAGTAGGAACAGAAAGGAGATGAAGTGTGTACATATATGAAGGTTCATTCCTCTAATGCCTCAGTAACTCCCAGGGGGCTTGAGGATTTAATTTGATCTCCCACATAAGCAAAAGAAACACAACTACGTGAGATATCATGACTACTTCCCTGGATCTGTGTTGAAAAATTTTTTGAATCAGGAACAGGAGCTGAATATCAAACCCAGCCACTCTGATATATAATGTTGCCTGAGCTAGGATCTTAAGCAGTTGGTTAAATGTCTGGGTTTTATTAATTTTAGTGGCTGAATAATAATCCATTCTTTACATGTATTACACTTTTTCTTTATCCATTCATATACTGATGGATATGCCATTTGATTGCATGTCTCAGCTTTTGTGAATACTGCTGCTCTAAACATGGGAGTCCAGATGTGTGTCAATAAATTGATTTTATTTCCTTTGGATGTATATTCAACCTAGGATAACTAGGTTGTAAGATGGTTTCATTCCTGTCAACAATGTGTAAGGGTTTCCTTTTTAAATACTGGACATAATTTGTTGTTTTTTACAATAATAAATTTGCTTGTGGTGTTATCACTCTTTGAGGTTTTGCTATTTGTGTAACTTATTTTGATAAACATATATCATTGCTTATGCATTTCAGGTCATTATTTTAAAGTTTATTAGAGTTCCACCTATATTCAGATTATTAATATCTTTTCTGCAAATATTGTTTTCTTTTCTGCATCTCCTTCTTGTTGTTTGTTTCCTTTGCTGCATAGAAGCTTTGTAGTTTGATGTGATACAATTGACTCTTTTGGTTTTATTGCTCATGCTTTCAAGATGTCAACATCTTGCAGTGTTTCAATCTCTGTGTTCCTTCTAGTAGTTTCATAGATTCTTTGTTACATTTATAACATTGTTCCATTTCAACTTGATTTTTTTATATAGTGAAAAGTAGACACTAATTTCTTTCTTCTACATGTAGATATTGCACTTCCCCAGCATTATTCAGAAGCTGTCCTTTTTCTCCATTGTATGCTTTGCCATCTTTGCTGCAAAAGCTAGTTGGCTGTTGACATATGTATTTCTGGGTTCGCAGTTATATTCCTCTGGTTCAATATCTTTGGTATTACCAGGCTGTCTTCATTATTACAGCCCTGCAGAATATCATGGTCAGTTCTTGTGCTCCATACAACTTTGATCTTTAAATTTTTTAACATGTATTTGAAAGGCCCAACAAGAGTGAATTACAGAGATAAGAATCGCTCATGTGTAGGTTTACACCTCAAATGCCTGTAATTTCTGGGTTGGATCAAGGTAAAGTCAGGAGCCAGGAAATTCACTCAGGTTTTCAATATGGGTTGCTGGGATCCAATTACTTAATCCCCCATTTGCTGCCTCCCAGAATGCACATAGGCACAACAGTAGAAGTGGAGGCTAGACTTGATCCCACACATTCCTATATGGTGTATACACCACCAAGTGGTAGTTAATTATGCTATGCCACAATGCCTGCTGCTCAAGCTTCATTCTTTCTGCTTAACCTTGTTCTGGTTAATCAGTCTTTTGTGGGTTCATATGAAGATTAGTTTATTTTTTTATGTCTGTAAAAAAAAGTTTTTAAATCCATTGCTGGAGACACTTTGAATCTATAAAAAGTTTTGCATAGTATGGATTTTTTTCAAAGTTGCATTTATTTAAAAGAGTTAAAGAGAAAGCGAAAGAGATAGATGGAGAGAACAGAGAAAATGGTCTGAAGAAGTTTCTTCCAGATCTCAGATGTAGGGGCAAAAGTCACCTGCTGCTTTCAGAGGTGTATTATCAAGGAGCTGGATCAGAAGTGGAGTGACTCAGTTTCATACTGGCTCCAGATGGGATGCTGGCTCGCAATTGATAGCTTTATCAGCTACACCATAGCCCTAGTTCCTAGTATGGAAATCTTAACAATATTAATTCTTCCAATTCATACACATGACACTTTTCAGGTGTTTGTATCATCTTAAATTTATCAATATTCTAGAATTTTTATTATATAAATAACTCACTTTCATGATTAAGTTATTCCTAGGTTTTTTTTAGCTATTGTGAGTTGAACGATTTTATTGAATTCTTTTTTAGCAAACTCAATATTAGCTTATAAAAATGCTGATTATTTTTCATATTGATTTTCAATTATTTACTGAATTCATTAGTTCTAATAATCTTATTGTGAGATGTTGATTTTTCTAAAACTAGTTTTATTTTGATATTTTGATTAGTAAGTAATAATTATATAAAGGATATTCACAAGTTTCCTAGAAACACAAACTATGATAAACTATGCATTTAGTTCGTAATCTTTGCACAAAAATAGATTCATATTTTAAATACATTTTCCACAAACCTTTTCAAGTATCCCTGTAAAATATGTGGGATATAGTGAGATATTTTAAAATATGCATTGATCCAATGACATTAATAATTCCATTTCCTCAACAGTTTCTGTATTTTCAAAGGCTTCAACTCCTCTCATCTAAATATTCATAAAATAAGTTATTGTGAACTGTAGTCACTCCACTGGTCTGTGGAACATTACAATGTTACTTCTGTATAACTGTTTTTTTTTAACACCCTCTCATTCCTCCCCACCAACCTTTTCAACATACAGTAGTAACTAATCTCTATTTATATTAGCAAGCTTTTAGATTCCGGAAATAAGAACATGTTACATTTGTCTTTCTCTGCCTGTATATAATCTGAAAACAGGGATAGTTTAACTCCTCCTTTTGTATTTGAGTGCCCTTAGTTCCTTCTCTTGCAATATGCTCTGCTAAGAATCCCCATATTGTATTGAACAAGAAGGTTGGTATGGACATCTTCTTTTGTTCCAAGTCTTGAAAAAATGCTTTCAGTTTTTCCACATTCAGTATTATATTGCCCATGCATTTGTCATAATAAGCCTTTTTTGTTGTTATTGAGGTACATTAATTATATGCTTGATTTGTTCAGAATATTGAGTTTCATCAAATTCATTTTCTAGTAATATTAAGATGATCACATATATTTTGTCCTTAATTTTGTCACGGTGTGTCGTACATTTATTGATTGACCTATTTAAAACTATTGTTGCACCCTTAACATAAATTTTACTTGTTCAGAATACATGATCTTTTTACATGTGATCTTTTTAATGATTAGTTCTGCTTCTACAATGAAGTGTTCATTACTGTCCATTTTATTAATGGACTGGTTGCAGAGATTTATCTTGGTTCACCTATTCTCTCCTAAGTATCCCAAATATTTCATGTATCACTCTAGTGGAGAAAATTTCAAGAGGAACATCTTAGCCGTTCACATATTTTATATGTCATAAAATGTGGCAGTAATTTCACCTGTTCCATGGAGACTTTAACAGTTTTATCCACTTGTTTCATTTATCTGTGGATAATAGTTCATGTTTATGTCTTTTTTGGTATTTGCATATACATGTTCATACCAATGTTTGTATAGAATCCTTTTTTTTTTTTCAGTCCATGAATACATTTCTAGTTCTTGAGTACAAACAGTAAGTTTTCTTCAGAGTAACACCCAATTCCTAATGGGAACTATACAACTTGCATTTCATGTTCCCAAATGGGTATACTTCTCTTTGCATTCACAAAGTAATTTAAATAAATCAAGGCAATTTTATTTCGAGGAAATTTTGGTCATAATTACCATATATTCCTAAGAGCAAAATGCTGGTGAGCTATATGACTCGACATTCAAAGATCAGGATTAGAAGAGAAGTTGTTCAAGATGTTAGAAAAATGGGGACAGCTACGTCATCTTTCCTTGTGGTGTTTATTTGAAGCTTGGGGCTGATTTTGGCTACTTCTATGCTGACTGTGTCATCACGTGCAACAACAGTGTGTGCTTTCTCAGATTGGGTAGTGCTCAATTAGTGCTCAATTTGCTGCACTGATTCTGGTTAGGCAGTCCTTGGAAAAGACAGAAACTGTCAAAGAACAAAACATACAGCGTGTTACTCTAGCTTCATCAGTGACACTTTGATTAAAATGGAAAATTAAAAATTTTAAAAGCAGTGACTATAGTTTTTCAAAGGAAGTAACAGCAACAACAACAAAACTCAAAAGCAACATCTTAATTATTTGTATTCTACACTGCTGAAATTCTTTGGGTTTCTTATTGTTGCTTGAATTTTTTATTTGCTGTAACAACCCAGTAATATCAAAAATCAAGCGGTGCCGATAATTCTAAAAAAGGATCCACTTACACTTCTAGCCTTCTTTCTGTCATGGTTTTTCAAGGAATGAAAGAGCCTGTGCTTTCTCTTTTGCTTTTAGCTTTGACATGCACTCACCAAAATAAGATTTTTCCAGAGTGCAGGTGTTAGTTTTAATAAATGTTACTTTTTTTGTTTTCATATAGGAAAGTGAATTTTCTAAAATGTCCCCAGCATTTCAGAATTATTTGTATTATCTCAATTTTATCATCGATTACATATTATGCACAGATAATATATTCTGTAACATTTGGTGATGCAACCCTGGAAAATGCTGGACTTCACTACATTAGCTCTTTTTAAAAATATACATATTTATTTTTATTGTAAAGGCAGATTTGCAGAAAGGAAGTGAAAGAGAAAGATCTTCTATCACATTTGCAGAGAAGCAGGTACAAAGATCTTCCATCCATCAGTTCACTCCCAAAATTGCTACAGCAGCCCAAGCTGAGCTAATCCAAAAACAGACTAGGAACTAAGGGAGTTTCTTCCAAGTCTCCCATGCAGCTTTTGGGTCTCAAGGCTTTGGGCCATTCTCTATTGCTTTCTCAGACCAACAGTAGTGAGCTGGATGTTAAGTGGAGTAGCCACTACCCAGACCAGTGCAAAAATGGATACATGTGCTTGTAGGTGGAGGATTAGCCAGATGAGCCACTACCCCAAATTTCTGAATATAATGCACTTGTCTCATCTTTCTTCAGTGATTACATCCTTGAAAAGGACAAAGCATTTGCAATTTTTAATCTTTCCTAAGAGTGGATAAATCACGTTTCCTTTCCTTTCAGGAACATCATTCTCCTATCTATCATGCTATTGTTTGACATGCAATTTCTAATTTTGGGGGATGACTGTATTCAAAATTTGTGTATCATGGTATCCTGAAAACATTCTGTTAAAATAATATATTACTATCACATAGATAATTTCTATATAGATAGAATTAGGAGATGTGCATCTTTCTTCTCCCACTTGTGTATATGTTGCATTTGATAATGAATATTCATATCCTAATCATATGCACAAAACCTATAAATAATGAAGACAAACTCAAATTATGTCAAAATGTGTTAGATACTTCACAAAGGCAGAAATGTAATAGTTAATGGAAACATAAAAGTATACACATGAGAAGATCCAAATTAAATCAACAATTTGGTATCAAGATGTACGATAATAGAGTTAAAATTTTAGGACAAGTAGTAGCAAATAGTTCAGAGGATGTGAAGCTACTAGGTCTGATATGCCTAGCATAAATGATAAAACTTGGTGATACACCTGATAATGTAGCAATTTCTCTAGTAATTGTTTTCACAAGAAGTAAGGTAACATGTTTATGCACAGATACCTAGAAAATTCATAGCCACACTCATCAGAGCAGAAATATGTTCAAATTAGTCATCCATGAGCAAAATAAGAAATTGTAAATACTATAGGGCATCCATGCTTGAACCAGTATTCTACAGTCAGAAGAAAAGAACTAATGAGTTGTTTAGTTACCTGGGTGCATCTGAAAAGCCAGACACAAAATATCACCACTTCATGGTTCTAGTATTTGACATCTGATCATACAATAAACTGGTCTGTAGTAGAAGCAGTCACAAAAGTAACTGCCTCTACAAGGTGCAGGGAAATAGACTGGAAAAGGGGCACAAGGGAACTTTCTTCAGTGATGGCAATGCTCTACATCTTGATTGGGGTATTGGATTCAGATAAAGACATTTGTCAAATCTAATCAAAATGTGTTCACGTAAGGCCTATGCATTTTGCTGAATGTAATTATAACTCAATAAAAGATTTAAATAAAATGTCATAGAGTTAATTAGATATTAGCCTGAACTAACTTTAGATACTGATTTCCATTTCCAAAGGTATACATGGTGGCCTTGCTAATTTTTAGCTTAGATTATCTCCAACATCTAAGACTCACACGGAAAGAGTCAACAGCCAATTGTAATATGAAAATGTGAAGAGTCTTCTTTTCATATACACTTGGAAAAAATGCATGTCTTTAAAATAAACCTGATAGTATAGATTTTCTACACAGGGGAAATAAAATGTTAACCCACCTGTCCTGTAAGAAAAGATATTTAGAGCTATGTTTCAAACCAAAGGGCTTTATCATTATGCAAATGACCCTCTAAAGAGTCTGTTCCAGAAATGAATTGCCAGGCACCCTTCTGGAAATGCGATACTGCTGCCACTTCTGCAGCAAACTTTATTAATTAACTAAAATATCTAAGTTTCTGCTGAACACTATCTCAAGGGAGCATAATATATAAAACATACAAATCCAGTTACTCTGGAAGAAAATTGTGTAAGAAATGTGAAGTCTAGCCGTGTTTCTTCCATGTTTCATCCTCCAAAAGCCCTTTCTGAAGACATTTCTTTCTTTGTCCAAGTCTAACTTACAATTTAAATATCAAGGACCAATTCAAAAAAACCAATAAAATGCATATTTGTTTGAGAATAATAAAAAATTATCTTGAACTCTGTAAGCTATTCAGCCACAAGAACAATTTCCAGTGTTGAGAAATACATTTTTGCAGCTTGCAATTCAGGTAACAGCATATTAAGCATTTTAAATAAAGCGAGACTTGGATAGAAATTAAGAGGGGGGGAAGAGAGAAAAGCTAAACAGTAGGAAAATTCTGATGGTAAGAAATGGGATGCAGCTGACAGTAACTGCTTAGAAAGTACTAGTATCTTAGATTTTTTTAAAAAGAGTTCTTTTTATTTGAAAGGCAGAATTTTCAGAGAAAGGGACAGAAAGAGAGGAAAGGTCTCACACCCTCTAGTTCACTCCCCAAATGGCCACAGTGGCCAGAGCTGTGATGATCCAAAGCCAGGAGCATCTTTTGAATCTCCCATGTGGGTGCAGTGCGTCAAGGACTTGGTCATCCTCCTTTGTTTTCCCTGGCCATAAGCCCATAAGCAGGGAGCTGGATTGGCAGTGGACCAGCTGAGACACAAACCAGAGCCCATATAGTATGCTGGTGCCACAGGGCAGAGGATTAGCTTGCCACACTTACACAACAACCCAGTGTCTTACATAATTTTGCCATATATTAAAAAAATTATATTTTATATAAATATATATTTACATATTTGTATTTTTACTTGAAAGTTAGGAGAGTAGAGAAGCTTGTATGTGTGTGTGAGAGAGAGTGAGAGAGAGAGAGAGAATTAGGTAGGTGCGGGGAGGTTAGAGAGGCAAGGGGATGGGGGAAAGAGAGAGCCAATCGATCTTCCATCCTTTGGTTCACTCCCCAAGTGGCTGCTATGGTAAGAGCTGTTCTGATAGAAAGCTGGAAGCCAGGAGCCTCCCACTTATGTAGATCTGTTTGAGTGCTCATCATCTTCTTTATTGCTTGTTGTCTGTTTCTACACTACTCATATTCAGGACACACTTCCATCAATACAATCTCTTATTATAGCAACAAATGTTATAGGTTGCAGTAATTGGTAAATAGTAGGGATGGATTGCTTATATACAGATTCAAAATGTCACACATGGTATGGTCTAAAATCCATAGGTTATGATAAATGCACTGCTGTATAAAGGCCTTATCCAGCAAGACCTTACTTCTTAATCATTCTTTGCTCTTCTTCCTCTTCCAAATATATCTGCATTTTCTTCATACAAAGTCAAACTCCCTGTAGAGTAAATGTCACTGTATGCATAGCCATTATATGAACTAACATGACTTCTTCAGTGTACATTTACAAATTGAAATGTTCCTGGCATTTTACATATGTACCTGTACAAGTAGATGACAATTCATGTCCAACAACTTTTCATTTACTGATTATGTGAAATTGGAGAAAATTATTCATTTTCTCTGAACAACAGTTTATGACAGAAGAACTATGAACAAAGTTCTTGAAACCCACTCAAACAAAATAAGCACTGAATAGCTTAAATGAATAATGGATATAAAAGAAATACGCAATTAGCAAAATAATGTATAAATATTATATACACAAAATAAGCACTAAATAGCTTAACTGAGTAGTGGATATAAAAGAAATATGCAATTGAAATAACAATGTATAAATGGTATATAAAATAATATACATTATTATGTATAAGAATGGTGGCAATAATTTGCAAACATCTTAATATTAAAGGCATACTTGAAAGTCTCTGCTGTTAGATTCTGGGACAAGAAAGGTTGAACTTTCTTGTGATGCCATACCATAAAATACAGAGATCTGTATAATATTTCCAGGTAGAAAATTAATCTTCATGGAAAATAAAAGTTAAGGGAAAAATAACTGTCCTCTACTGTTCTATCTTCCTGTCCCTTTCTGTCCCCTCTCTTCCCCTCTCCTCTCCCCCCTTCCTCTCTCTTCCACTTGTTCCAAATTTTAAAAAACGGCACACATAAATACACAGGAAATCTGATTGCAAATTTCTATATCTGTGTAAAAGCCCAAAGCCACATATAAACTTTAAGTAATGCAACATAAAATATGGCATAAACAAGGATTACTGTTTTATTTGGACATGAGTGAAAATCTGATTGGGAATCAGTTTCTTTCATGATATTTTTGCATTATTTTAATGAAAACTAATAGATATTCTATATTGTTTATGATTTCTAGAATAACAAATTCCTCCTCTCTAAATTTCCTTTAGTATAAAATCACAGTTGGACTGTGAAGATGTCTTGACCCTGCTGGAGGACCTCAGTGAGCATGTAGCAGGAAATTTCTGGTAAGTTTCACCATAGTTTCCTTAAAAAGTGAGTAGTTCTGATTGTGCATTTGATCCATCTGAAATTAAGCTTCAAAAATAACGTTAGACAATCAGACAACTTCTGAATTGTCTGTAAAATACAGAGGGTATGAATCAGTCTCAGAATCTCTAGTCTTTGTAATTTATTTGGCATATAAGTTCTATAGGTTTATCCATGGAATTCAGAGTTGAGATATGATAGAAAATTGACGTACTTTATAAATGAACTGGGATGTGAATGATTAGGACTGCAGTATTTCTGTTTGAGTGGAACCTGAGTTGTGGAAAAAGAGTTCTCATCTTCTTGGCCTTACTTTCTATAATGCCTCTACCAATTTGGATGGAAGGAGGGAATGAACCTTGTGACCTCTTTATGTTTGCAAAAAAAAAAAAAAAAAAAAAAAAAAAAAAAAGCTTGTGCTTTTTTTTTTTTTACCCCCATGTGTGGGGGTAGAGGTTCCATTTCTTTTTGGCCACAGCAATAAAAAATGGAGTACTTCACGTACCTGTTACGTTGAACTGAGAGTTCAAGGTGGGGAGGCAGCATTTGGGAGCAGGTCCATTGTCAAAGTCTCTCGCTTTTATTACCAATATTTAATAGAGTTTCCTGAAGCAATGCTTTTTTTGTTGTATCACTTTAAGAAAGTAGAGACTTTAAATATTTCTTCCTTAAAATAATTCACACCATAGTATTGTTTTCTTGGAAAGAAGGCATATAGAGTTTCTCATACCACCGTTCCAGAAGTCAAGTCTTAGTGATCTAAACTAATACACCATGTGGCAGTGACTGTTCAGGAAATTGAGTATTCAAAAACAAAATAATTCTAATCTTACACATAGGAAAAGATAATTTCAATGTAGTATCTTCCCTATAGTATTCTACCCTCTTGAAAATGTATCTATGATTTGATCTATGGAAACAAAGAGTATGATTAAGGAAGAAAAGGGAAAGATTCCTGGAAGATTTTATGTTACTTCAGACTAAAGGATTAACATGACCTTTTCCAATTAAAGAAAATATTTAGGGCAAACCAAGCAGAGAAAATAACATGAAAAAGGCAGAGGAGCATTCAATAAGGTGGAACAAGAACAGTACCAAAATAGTGTACTATTATAAGAATATAAAATACAAGAAATAGAATAAAAATATGTGTGATGCAGAGATAGAAATAAATGATTTTATGCTGCATTAAGGAATTGATTTATTATTCTGAAGGGTATTTGTGGTTGTAAGGAGGTGATTACTACCATTGAGATCATCCTTTTAGAAAGTTTAGTTTAAGAATCAGCTATGGGTTAGCCCATGCCTTCAGCAACAACATTCCATATGAACACCAATTTGAGTCCTGGCTGCTCCACTTCCAATCCATCACCCTTCTAATGTGCATGGTAATACACAAGAAGATGTCCCATGTCCTTGGGCCATTGAACACTCTTGAAAGAGACAAACATTTCCAGAGTCGCAACTAATTTTGGCCTAGCACACACAGCCCCAGTCATTATGACCACTTGGGGTGGTGAACCACTGAAGAGATGATCTCTCACTCTGTCTCTTCTCTATCCTTGTTACTTTGCCTTTCAAATAAATAATCTTTTATTTTTTTAAAGAAAAAGCAAGAAAGATAATTTTAACTGCGCTATAAATCAAAGGTAAGAAGATAACACCACAGGTCAAATACTAGTCTTTAAATATTTAATTGAAATGCAGAGGTAGAGAAGAATGGGGAGAAAAAGAGAAAGAGAAACAGACACAGAGAGAGATCTTCCATCCATTGGTTCACTCCCCAAATGGTTTCAAAAGCCAGGAGTCTGGAGCTTCTCACAAGGTCTCACAGAGGTACAGGGGCCCACTTAAGCCATCCTCCTCTGCTTTCCCAGGCACATAATCAGGAAGCTGGACTGAAAGTGGAACAACTGTGACATGAACTTGTACCCATATGGATGATGACATAGCAGATGGCAGCTTAATCCATTGTTTCACAAAACATAGAACATTGTAATTAAAATTTTATTGCAATAGTTCATGTGTGCATGTTTGTGTGTATGTGTGTGTGTGATATTGCTTTTATAGCATAATACAGTTTTGAAAAGTTACAACTGAGAGTATGTGACCTTTGATGCCTAAGATGCTTACTATCTGAACCTTAAAATAATAAATACAGATAATTTAGAGAGGGTTACGATATTAGCCAAATAGGTATTATGGAATGCTACGGCACTAATAAAGGGAAGGAATGATGGATGCCCACATTCAGACTTCATTCTTCTTTTATAGCCTTTTAGGTGAAAGTAAATTAAAAATTAAAATTCTGAAAAGTATTTATTCTAACTTGGCATGTAAATTGTATTATGTTCAACATAACTTCAGAATTGAATGTAAAAGTATCATTAACCATTAGTGTATTTTCTTTCTCTTATATGTCCATGTTCCTTATGAATTCACATTGAAAGTCCCCATCAAATAATTAAGTTGAATCTCTAGTGATAGGAAATTCTTTAATTTTACAATAATCATGTGAGGGTTCTGGATAGAAGACTTGGTGAAAAAGTTTGTTAATCTACCTTCAGTGGTTAATAGATGTAACGTATATTCTGAAATACTGCAATACACTAGGACTGGACTATTATTTCTCACAGAGAATGAACTATTTTCAGGATGCACCATTCTTTTTATGATAAATGCTTCAATAATATTTGCATCACACTGATCTTTGAACACACATTTTCAAGGGAATATGAGTTCTCCATTTCTCAGAGAAATCATACCTGGAATTTACTACCAAAGTAACTCTGGTTAGTGTATAGTATGAAGAAAAATGAAGATATTAGCTGGAGTTTTTGTTTGTTTTCTTTGTATTACTGGCCTTTGTTGTAAAAAAAAAGATCGTGATTTTTTAAGTAACATATTTCTGTCATGGATAAAAATAAATGAATAGATGTGTAGATGTTTTGATATTAAGCTATTTGGAGGGGAACAAACAAGGCCTTATGTGCAGCGTCAATCTTTCAGTCATATTTTCCCTTATCTGAATGTCAGAGAACTGATGTACTATTTAGTGTCTGAATGTAGTGTGAGGTAAAATGTGATAGGTAAATTTAAAAAGACACAAATAAGGTCTTTTCAGGGTTGAACAATGTTACAAGTATCAAAAATGGTTTTACTTAATCAGTCACTAAGAATTTAGCTGTACTAACCTTGTTGATCTCTCATTCACTTCCACAAACATTTTCTCTAGAAAGAATTCCCATAACAATTATGGAACTAATAATTATACAGATATTTCTCAGAATACTATTTTATGGGCATTTTAAATATGTGATTGTTCTATGAATAATCAAAGAACTAACAGCTTTCTACTTTATACTTCAACGGAGGAAAATGACCTCAGTTATGGTATGATTGTATAAACTCAGTCTGTTTATAAGAAACTTTCTCTTTTTTATTTCTCTGAATTCCTAATCTGATTAGGGCAGAATATACAATTAAGCAATTTATCAATATCACATTATGCAATTAACTACCTAGTGTGGAAATGCCTGGAAATTCAGTAGGAACTCAGAAGAGGTGAGATCATTAAGGATACAGAACTCAGAGGAGGAGGATGTACTAGTTGTAATTGGCAGTGACTGCTTAATAAGTGCTGGGATTCCTCAGAAAGAGAAGAAATAATTCTAGAATGAACATAAACTATAAAATAAGGAAAATATGTAATTTAACAATTATTGCCTTTATTGGGTATACGCTCAAGGATGCTGAAATTGTAACTGAACCATTCCTCCTAGAATTTGAAATTTGAGCAATATGTCCCTCATATAGAACCCTTGTCCTAAAGTTACTCAAATGTGCATAGCCATTACATTCTAAGCAGTATGTATCAGTCAAATTAAAAAAAAAATGTGAAATGGAAACTTAGATAAAGAAAACTGCCCTACATATACCTATAAATTTTCTGAATGTGAATTTAGTGTAGTTTCCAGATTTAACTTTAGACCACATGCACCAATATGCTATGTTCAAAGTAAAAAATAGGGTAAACCCCAGCCCTGTCACATTCCTATTTATTAATATCATATCATTCCTATTTATTAATATCATATGATATATTTTATGGACATTAGCTATCTACATTATCCCAAATTGCGCTCCCTAAGAAAATAGCTCAACATAAAAGTTTCCAGGGGAAAGGAGATCCCATTAAAAGGAATTTAGAACTTGCAAGAGTGACACATGACAGATGTGAAAACCAATTCAAGGTTATGCTACCATCCTAGCTCCTGTAGACACCTAAAGTCATATTGCACTGGACCCCTTTGAGAAGCTATGTTTAATACACCACAGAGCTCTCTTCCTGAGGGACAGAATTTGGGAAGCAAGTATGAATCATTCTCTATTCTCTACTAGTCAGGAGCCACTCCATGGGATAAGACACTGGATACTTCTTTTTTTTTTTTAACAAATTCTTCTTATGTTATATTCTTTTTACATTCATAATTATTATTAACATGTAAATTATAAATTTGTATGGTAAATAGCAAGATATTTTAAGATACACATATGGAAGATATGGATTAAATCACAGTGATACTCATTTCTTAAAAGGCTTTTTTAGTTTAGAATGTTCAAACTCTTTTAGCATATTTTAAATAATTGAATTTTATTTTGATGAAAATGAGAGTTTATAATCACTAAATGAACAGCAAACACTTCATTTTCCTATTCCATAACCCTCAAGAAAGAGTACGTAAGTTGGACCCGGCAGCATGGCCTAGCAGCTAAAGTCCTCGCCTTGAACGCCCCGGGGTCCCATATCGGCGCCGGTTCTAGTCCCAGCAGCTCCACTTCCCATCCAGCTCCCTGTTTTTGGCCTGGGAAAGCAGTTGAGGATGGCCCAATGCCTTGGGACCCTGCACCTGCGTGGGAGACCCGGAAGAGGTTCCTGGTTCCCGGCATCGGATCGGCGCGCACCGGCCCGTTGCGGCTCACTTGGGGAGTGAATCATTGGACGGAGGATCTTCCTCTCTGTCTCTCCTCCTCTGTGTATATCTGGCTGTAATAAAAAATGAATAAAATCTTTAAAAAGAAAGTACGTAAGTAACTAAATAACTGTAAACAGATTAAACGAAAGGCAGACTGGATCATAAACCACTTCTGATGTTCACACTCCTTGCATGTGGCTCACTGTAAAAGGGTAAAATGGCACTTTCGAGATGGTGATCTGTTAAGACAAGGGCACCACTCTCTTCCTAATCATCCAAGTAAGCCCAAAATAAATACCCACTTTTTAGCTCATCACAGGCAGCAAACTATACATATCTTACAGAAGAAATACTTTGATAGACATGCTTATTTAAGCTATCATGTGCATCACAACTATAAGATGACTGGAACACTTCCATTTGGCCAGTATTTACAAAATGCAACTATAATATTCTGCCTTTTATCTGGAGTATAACAAATAGCAACCTGAAAAAATTAACAGTACCTCAGCTGCCAATTTTGATCATTCCCGAAAAGACCTAAATATGCAAAAATAAATAAATAAATAAATAACTGTCCCCATACAAAGAACCAATTTCACAACAAACCCATAATGGTAAAGAAAACGTTTATATAACTGGAACCTCTGGATGCTTGAGTTGTAATCTTTTAAAAAGCCATTCAGGTTCAGTTGCCCTTGGACTTAAAAAAAATCTACAGTACAATATGCTAAATATTATATGCATCTTACAATAAGGAAGAGTGGCCTTACAGTGCAGAATGAGGTGCGTACAACATCACTGTGAAGAGTAGCATGCTAAGGTTTCATAGAACATCAGCATCACAGCATTGGATTCTGTGTGTCAGGATCTAGGTCATTGTTGCCAGATGGAGGATGGGTAGGGAGAATGTCTAGTCACCTGCCTGAGGAGTTGGGTGCATGACTACCAGCTGGTCTGGGGGAATATCTGTGGCAGTTGCTGCAAGATGGGTGACAGATTTGCTCTTCACACACTGAAAGTCTATATGCCAACTTTTCTCTTCTTTCTCCCATGAGATATGGATAAAGTGTCTTTGAACTTAGTTATAAATTATTTCTGTGTGACCCCAGATCTTGTCTATATTTTCTGTTTGTAGGCAGGATAACCTTATACTCGCAGTGTAATCTTCTTAAATCCCCTCTCCTTCAACACTGATTTGGCAACTTCTCTGTTCTCAATGTATTTGAAAAATCTATATAATTCTATAGTATAAATAATTTGTGAATTTCCCTCTTCCCTTTGTGGTGGATATTCTTCACCTCAATCAACCACATCATTATCTATAAACAGCACTATATGACATTTATGTTCACTTCTCTGGGCGTTAGCTACCATGAGAGGGAAGGTCATTTCTTCCAAATAAAATTCAAATTGTCTATAATTACCATCATTTAATAATTCATACATTAGGGCTCTGAGATCTATCTATATATATTACTATATTCAAAAGAGATACAGAGATAATCAATCCATGCTTCTCTAAGTTCAGGAATGGATATGCTATCAAGACAATGCATTATTCCTGTTTTATAGTAATACAGAATAGCTCAAAGTGTAATAGAACCAACTACCTCTGCTACTTCATTGTCTTCCTTCTAATTGGGACATGTAAAGCTATGTTCTTGGTCAGATCCTAATATCCTTCCCAACACTGTATTTGGCTATGCAGTAAAAATGGATGGGTCTACAACAAATCTAGTGTTTTGTACTTCTTTTACTTCTTCTTATTAGTATCATTTTATGATACAGTTCCGTAGGCTCTGGGATTTCCCTTATCCCCTCCCCAATACCCTACCCCCTCACTGAGTCCCCATATATCATTGCTATAGTATAGTTCTTCATACACGGCCATATGTCCATCATTGTGGACATGGACAATGGCAGAGAATCCAGCATCCTATTGTCAAGATATAGTAAACAGTTTCATTGGGAGTCCATCTTTGGAAGTAGAGATGCATACTGCATTGTATCCTTACATCTGGATATGATAGTCTCCATTACACAGTTACTATACATCCCCTTAAATGAAAAGCTACAATACAAAATCAACAATAGGAAGAAAAATCGAAATTTATAATGCCATTAAGTTACACAACATGCTGCTAAATTAGTTTTACTCATTCCAATGTTCTTACATTCCTTGCTCCTTCTTTTGCATTTTCATATACAAACACCATCTCTCCAGATATCTTAAAGCCACCATTTGAGATTGACTGAATACTCTTTCTACTGCCATGCCCAGTATTTCTAATGGAACCATTGGGGGGGGGGTTGCATTCTGAGGATGAGGACTGCTTGGATGAGAAGAGTTATGATCCTTTTCTATTTCAACATGGTGCTGTCATGTTGGAGAAGAAACATTTCTAGTACAAGAAATTGAGACAATTCCTTCATGAGATGGATCTTGTAATCACTTGACCTTCATCTATATCTGGATCACTCAAGTCCTTCTCTGGCATCGTACAGACTCATTTTGATGTGGTCCATTCCTCCTTTAGCAACACACAAGGAGATACTTGAATGTTTATAAAGTGTATGAGTTTTAATCTGCAATTTTTGATCCCAGTTCTCTGGATCACTGCAGTTAACTGTCATAGGGAGGAGGTTGGCCTCCCATCCCATGGCAAGTCTCTTTGTACTACTCTAGCACCTCTATTCAGCTCCTTGGACTGTTACTCCATCCTTCATCTCCATTAAATATTGATGATTTTGGGGGATTCTATCTTCCTTTCTAATCCCTTGGTTGCTGTAGTCTCTCCATGAGCAACCCTAAAGGATGAAAGCAAATGTTTCCTCCTCAACCAGATTCCTCTAGAGCTTAGCTGTGAAGGCGGCTGCTCTGGTGGCTGCATCTACCAGAGCTGCTGGGTCCTCCTTTAGCTTTTCATGAAATTTGTAATAGATTGTCACTCCCACAATGCTATGCAACAGTAAAATACATTACTTTATCTGTGTTTTGATGTCCATACTCTACCTTCTATCTGTGCATACCATACATATTCTTCTTGTAAAGCCCCATAGTCATAATTATATATTAGGATTAATTTCTGTTTTATCAACTTCCACATATGAAAAAAAGCATGCCAAATTTGTCTTTCTGTGTTTGACTTATTTTGATTAATATAATTTCCTCTAGTTCCATCTATTTTTCTACAAGTGACAGAATTGTGTTGCTCTTTATGGCTGAATAACATTCTACACATACCACATTTTCTTTTTGAGCCATTAATAGACATCCTAGTTGATTCTATATCTTGAGTATTATGAATAGAGCTGCAATAAACATGAGCATGTAGCTATCTCTTTGGTATGCTAATTTTATTTCCTTTTGGATGTACTTTACCTTGAAGTGGGATAGCAAATGCATCAAAATGAACTTCCAAGACAGAATAAAACAGATAAGTGGTACGGTTCTGACTGAAGCAAGGCTCTATCAAGTTATACCAGCATTAATTTTATTGTCACAGCACTGCCTACAGTAAAAACTGGACTAGAGCTGTGTGAGGCAGGATAAAAACATTTCTTATATAGTCTATCTTTCCCATCGGTTAATATCCTTTATTAAATCTAATCCATCATAAAACATTTAAGACAGAGGTCAGCTGTACAATCTTTCAAAGTGTTATCCAGGAGCATTACTGGACAACATAAATCCCCACTGCTTTTTCCCAAGTCTGTAATTGACATTCATTATCATCTTACTCCTCCACCCTTCCTCTATTTCCATCTTCATATACCAGTAATACAAGAATACTAGCTTCCTTTTTTGGTATAGTAACCTATACCTCACTATCTCAGAATTTTTAGGTAATAATGGCAATAGATGTATAAGTTTTTGGACAGCAGTTGCAGCAATTTTCCATTTGGTGTTGTCACTAAGCATATGCTACCATTGGCAACAAAATGGTCCCAACTAGAGACCATTATGCACAATGAAATAATTCAATCCCAAAGGACAAATATTATCTGTTCTCTCTGATATAAGGCAACCTTCCAGCAAAATACATGATCAATAGATATATAGGTAAATATACACATACATATAGTCATGTAGAGGAACTGTATAATAGACTATCATGTCAAGATGTGAAGATACAATGCAGTATGTATCTCTACTTCCAGACAAAGATAGATTCCCAATGAAACTGTGTATCTTGACAGGATGCTAGGCTCTGCCATTCTCCATAACCTAAAATGTCAGAATACACTTAAATAGCAGAACGATGGACTTAAGATTGTTTACTGAAAGACCATATTAGTGAAATAAAATAGGGGAAATCAGTGGGGAGAGAGCAAAAGGGAAAGTTCCAGGTCTTTGGAACTTTATCATGAAATTATTTAATTAATAATAAAAATAAAACATTTTACAAACTCCATTGATACCTACTATGTTCCTCCTTGCATATGTAATATATAAGAAACTAAATCATATCATAATCATGTTCAATACCTTTTACCAATAAGTAAATTTCTTTGATATACCTTTAATTGCTGATGAGCCCAAATGTCTATAGAAATTATGGTATCATGTTCACTGAAAACCTTCTTCCATTCTGTGCTTTAAAATCATTCTTAGAATTGATAAGGATTGAAAAATACATTCTTGGTAAGAAAAGTCAATAACACTTCATCGACTTGTTTCTTGCATTTTACCTGCTAGGGACTCAGAATTATGTATAAGTACTGTGTTGGGGAGGACAGTTTTCCAGTCTCAAGAGGTTTTTCCTTTTATAGGCTACTTTTTGTTTAGTTGGGCTGGTTGATTCCATTTGATGAGTAATATGACAATTACAACAGACTCACTAGTCAGACATTCCTTGCTATCACTCTGTCTCTTATTTAGACTAAAGGAGCATTACACGGTAAATCATTAATTCTATAAGCCTTTAGATATTGATTCTCAAAATGCCACTTATAGTGAAATAATCTCACATAGGAACTGAATGTATACCCACTGGCAATCATGAGACCTAGGATGAGGGTAGACCAGCTGGGCAAGGCTACAACATCTGTTGGCCTACATGTGAGCTGGCTTAGGGGAGAGCCAGGCTGGGCTAACCAACTCTATCCACTGGTGTACGTGTGAGCCAGAGTAAGTGCAGGGTGGTTTGGTTTTGCTGCGCCATCAGCAGGCAAGTACTGGGACTGGGGCAAGTCCTGTGAAGCTAGACTCTAGAACCATTTAGACAGTACAAGATGCAGGGCTGCAATTGGGCCCAGTAGGAAAACTTTGTGCACCTTTCTGATGGGTTGCAATTGACACTGGTGAGCATGGGAACCAGGACTCAGGGGGGCAAGCCTGGCTAAACAGGTGGTGGCCCCACCCACATGAGTATGGGCTGCATAGGGGCATTGGTTTGGTTGAGCTACACTTCAGGTCCTATTGATGTATATGAGAGCTGAATGGGATGTGGCACAGGCTGGACCAGTCTGCTGCACAAACTGGAAAGCATAGGAACTAGGGTGAGGGGGCAGGCCTAGAGGGATTGTTGGATGTCACTCTGACTAGGCTACAGCTCCCGCCGATGTATGTGTGGGCTGTGTGTGTGCTGGGCAGGGTTGGATGTTGCCAAAACATCCATTGGTTTATGTAAGACTGGGCTGGAAACAGAACTGACCCAGCAATTGTTACTACTAGTGTGTATGTAGGCTGATATAGGGGGTGGACAGAGATAGATCCTGTACTGGCAAGCACACACGAGTCAGATCTTGGATCTCTTCAGACAAGGTTTCTTTGAGGATTCCCTTAACTGAACCCCTGGACTCAGAACTCCAAAAATGGGGGGAATCATAGGATCTGTGGTCTGACCATGGAAAGCACGTGTCAGAACTGGGGTTCCTCAGCAACTCAGATGGAGCAGTGGAATACATACCACTGGAGGATACGGCATTCCATTGGAGCCTGCAGAGGACATCTGGTACCATAAGAGAGGAAGGAGGGTAGAACAAATTGGTGAACTACCCCAGCCAAGTGTGGGCAGCAAATATCTGGGTGAATAGAGACTCTGAGTCAGCCAATGAGCCTTGGAAGGATTTTCTCCTCCTTGGTTTGGTAAGATAAACACCATTTCAGAACTATCAAATATTGAAGCAATTTGAGCATAATTCTCGGAGCATGCTCCATGTCAGAGACCCTGGGATGACATCAGGGGACCATTTCCCATTCCTGGGTACTGAGGTGTTTGGCTTCTCACTTTATCTCCTCCATGTCTCAGATACAGGAAAAGGAAACAATTGTTTCATCCACTTTCCCCTCACCCTCAACTATTCCCACCCTAATCAACTATGTAAACACCATCAAAAAATAAAATTAAAAACAAGAAAAAAGAATGTTTAAAAAGTTTGCTGCTGTCTTCTAGCTGAATTTTGGTGTAATAGATTTGTGACAATTGGGCTAGCTTGTATTCTTTATAGACTTCACCACACTAAGGACAGTATTTTTCTTCAGTCTTGGCACATTGAAATGTCTACTGTTAGCTAACCCTTGGTAAGAAGTATTTGTGACATCATGACTATGTATTCATGGGCCAGTTGAGACCACTTTGGGATGGATGATGATAGGGCTTGGCTGGAGCATAATCACCCTGTATCATGGTTACTATGTGACTCCTTACTTTCTAGTGTTCCTGATAACATTAAATATTAAAAATAAAATTTTAACATTGTATATTTTGAAATAATTGCATTCTTAACCACTTATAATCTTCTTTCAGTTCTGCCTATTTGGTTTCCTGTAAGCCATATCACCCAAGTCCATGTACGCCTTACTTCATGCCATTGTATCAAACATGCAAAGTGAGAAGCCAAGTATATTTGTAACACTCTATATTGGGAAAAATTTCATTTCTTCATTGTCTCATAACCACTCCAGAGTGTAGCCATGTTATGGTGATAGTCCTTTCATCTCTCATCAACTTATCAAGCATTTTCTATGTATCAGTTGACACTAAAAAATTCTCCATGAAATTGCTATGACATTCTTTTTGGTACTCTTGTGTATGAAGAATCTACATGCTTTATTTCATGGATATTAATTTATCTGAGAGGCCAGCAGACACACAGGCACAAAAGAGATGAGAGGAGGGTGAGAGGAAGACAAAGAGAGAGAGGGAGAGGAGAGAAAACTTCCATCCCCTAGTTCATTCTCCAAATGCTTTCAACAGCCTGAGCTAAGCTAGTCCAAAGCTGGGAGTTGGGAATTCAATCCAGTATCCTATGTGAGTGGCAGGAATCCAGCTTCTTGAGCAGTCACTACTGTCTCCCAATGTCTGTATTAGCAGGAAGCTGGAATCATAAGGCAGAATTGGATGTTGAGCAAAAGTACTCTGATACAGAATGTGTGTATCTATAAAGCCAAATATCTTGTGCTGTATGTTTCTGTCTGTAATTCATATTGTTATGGTTTTACTTTCTAGACATTTGTTCCATTTTTTTAAATTTTCTTACATTTGATTTTATAACACAGTTTCATAGGCTCTGGGATTCCCCCAACCCCCAACCCCTCCCCGTACCCTCCCCCCATGGTGGATTTCTTCACCTAGTTGCAGTATTACAGTTGAAATCCAATCATAGTTCTTTCATTGCAAGCATGTACTTCGCATAGTGTCCAGCATCTTATTGTCCAGATAAATTCAACAGTGTCTTGGGGAGACCATCTCTAGTCTGAAGGCAGAGTTGGCAGAGTATCATCCTGACCAATTAAAAGCCACAACATAACATCAACAACTGTTTACAACCTTATGGAGTTAATTGACATGGTATTGAGTGACCAATATGTTAGAAAATGCAAGTTCTTAACCACATCCTGTGGTTACTTCATTGACATTTCAATTTTAGTTTATACACAACTGGCTGCTATCATTGATTCTATTTTTTCACCTTCTAGCACACATTTATTAATCAGATAAGGTTTATATTTCATTTTCAATTTAAGCAGGATATGTAAATGTCTTCCATTTTTTCCATTTAAAAATAAGGTGTAATGATTATAATATTTTTGGTTTATCTCTACCTTTATAAAATTCTTCATATCATTATTTAATATTAGAACTTGCTATGTAGCATATTTCTTATATTTATGCATATATGCTCTACATTTTTATATACAATTATATAAATCAATATTCTGCTCTTCAAATTTATTCTCACCTTTGGCGTTTGACTAACTCATTCCCAAACTGATATAAAACAAATGAAGAATCAGACTCTTTTGTATGACAGTTTTAAATTCAAACTCCTAAAATTTGTTACGAAATTCCTTTCTACTTTTCTCCACACTAGGCAAGCCTAACTGCTGGGTGATAAGTACAAGGATAGCAAGTCCAGCAGAGGCTGCAAATATGCCATAAATATGCATCTTTGCCTTATTATTAATTCTCCAAATGCCTTCAACAGCCCGAGGTAAGCTAGTACAAAGCTGGGAGCTGGAAACTCGGAACTCAATCCAATATCCTATGTGAGTGGCAGGAATCCAACTACTTGAGCATATAATATTAGGATATAATATAAGATTTATATTATATAAATCTTATGGATTTCCACTCAATATATTAATGTGAGAAGTCTGTGTAACTACTTGACTTATTTGTTCATAACTGAAAGTCTCCTTTTTCCTTTCACTTCAAATCTGGTTTCCTTTTTGGCCTTCTTCCTCCAATATCCAACAGTTTTTCTCTGTGCATAAAATAATCTAACCAAATTGTTTTATCTAAGCAATAGAAGCTTGACAACACTAATGTAGACTTTGACTGAATTCACCTCCTTTCAAAATAACTGAGCTTCCATTTGTTCCTGAAATCCCTGAAGTGAAAGTTTGTCGTCCTTTATACTTCTGCTATGTAATGTCTAGTCTCCCAGCTGTGCTTGTTAAAGAAATGGATTTACAGGACCAACTGTTGAATCTATTCCTTTTTAATCGTCCCTTCTTTTTCCCGCAGTCTTTACACACAAAGCAGTTTTGAAGATATCAAGGTTCTCACATTGCTGAAATTTTCTAAGGTTTTGCAGTATTCCCACTCCTCACACACTCCACTGAAACCTCTGCTCTTTACTCCATCCGTTATCTCTCATTTGGTATTGTAATACCAGATCCAGTGCTAAGCTTCTGTATGTGGTGCTGGCATCTCATATGGATTCCAGTGTGTTTCCTGGCTACTCCACTTGGATCCAGTTCCCTGCTTATGATCCGAGAAAGCAGTAGAGGATGTCTCAAATTCTTGGGTCTCTATACCCGCATGGGAGACTTAGAGTAAGTTCCTTGTTCATGGCTTAGGGTCAGCCCCATTTGGCCATTATAACTTTTAGGAATGAAAGAACAAGTAAAAGATATATATTTCTCTCTCTGCTTCAAATCAAAATACAATCGTTTTTAAAAAAAATATTAATACCTTTTAAATATGTATGTATTTGAGATACAGGGAACTGGTGCACCCATCAAGTCCCTGTAGTGATTAAATAAATATTGAGCCACTGGGCCAGGAATTAATCAAGTTTCTTTCATGTGGGTGTCAGGAATCCAGCTGTATAAGCTAACACCATTACCTCCAGAATGTGCATTAATAGTAGCTGGAGGCAAGAACCACGTGTAAGTATCAAACCCCCATACTCCAATATGGGACATGGGGTTTTTAAATGGTGCTTAGAAGTTAGGATAAATAACCGTTTCTTCTTTTCTTATTATTGCCATTTTGGACTAGTTTCAAGAAAAAAGTATTCTGCTAACACACAGAAGAGCTCAAGCAGATTTTACCCATCAGCTGAGGTTGTTTGCTTCATCAGATAAGTTTCAAGAGTTGGTCAAGCATATAATTTGATTACATCTTCAGTCCTCATTGTGCTTAATGAACATGAAGACAATCTTATTGTGACATTTATCATTCATGCTTTCAGTTGATTTACTGGATCTAGTTGGTGATGTTAGTATACAGTTTCTTTGTCACTGCCAAGTGTGACAACCTTCCCAGATAGAAAAGAGACTTCCCTCAGGCAAGTATATATAAATATATGCTTACGCCTCTAGTGGGCTCATAGTTTCACCTACAAATTCTTTTCCCATTGATTTGTGCACCTTGAATATTGATGTGTACTTGAATAAATGTTTAAGGTATAGCGTTTGTAAAAAGTTTAGATGCCTACAGTTGAATATCCTAATTACAACTATCAGTCATCTTTGTAGAAATCTACCCCATATAATTTTATGTAATTTTTAAAAGCTCATGTAACTAGTAAAATATACATATTTTTAAATATTACTGTTTCATGTAATTGGTAATGTTACACACGAGAGAACAGCAATGGAGAACTATATCAACTAAGAAAAATAGTCAAACTTAGTTTCATGTTGTCAACAAGATTCACTATTTTTAGTTGAAATATTTTGGTCTTCTCTCTACACTGTTTGACATCATCCCTTCTTTTAAGTCCTATCTGTTTGGCATACCTCCTCAAGAAGTCCACTTCAGCATACCTATGTATTTTTTCATTGTATATTTTAAGATACTGACTTTGTATTTTTCTATCCTTTATTTGAATATTCATCCAAATTGAAATCTTTTTGCCAGTTGAAATGTTTCCATTTTCTTAGGTTCAACTGAGTTGCACCTAATTCCCTTACTTCACTGATCTACCCTTAAGTGTCTTAACTTTCCATGGTACCATTTTCATTTTTTTTTCCACAACTTCTACCTTGCAATGCTTTTACTTACATGTATGTTTTGTTTTTCCTACGAGAACCTACTAAATCACTATATGTTAAATTGTTAAAGAAAAAAGAAGTAGAAAAATGGGTTAAGTGATCAGATAAATCTAGATTTTAGTTCTATCTCTGCTATTCAGTAAATGTTAGTTATGTATAAGATATATATTCACTATATTACCAATTCATTGTGAGAATTGAGCTTGATATTTATGAAAGGGAAAATCAGATGTCTTCTAATACTACATGTATTAAATGTGATTATAAATTCAATGCTACCAATAAATACTATAAATAGTATTTATAAATACTATATTCCAGTTTTGTTATTTTTATAGACTTTGAGAGGTTACATTTGAAATCATGTTGCTTTATTTTTAATATTTCATGTTTGAATTAATCCCCTAATATGTTATATTTGAGCACTTACGTTTTAAATATAAACATAGTCTGTAGCCCAGATATAAAAATCAAAAATGAAGTTTATGTGACTGTTACAGTTCCCTACAGGATTTAATTGTTCCCCACGATTCCATGGAAAACAATTCCTTGGAATCTTAAATAACTTTAATCTAGGGCCCAGGGTATTTGTGACCAAAAGAACATCTTAAATGAATGGAATTCTACCAAAATGAGAAAGCAAAAAAAAAAAAGTACATTCTCATTTAAAAGTATATGCTTTCTCTACTTCAGCCATAGGTACCAAAATAGCTTTCATTGAAAAGGAAGGGAACATATGGAACACATCCAGACTCTCAGACACTGTATTAGCAGAAGGCCATGGCATGTGCTGTGATTCCCTAGTTTGGCAGTTGGCACTTTTTTACCCTGCCAGAGAACAACCATGCAGTGATTAATATGCAACCATCAAAGGTATTTTCCAGTTTGCCTTTTTGAAACTCACCAGCTGCTGTGTCTCCTCTTTTAATTCCACTGACTCATTTCCATCTTTCCTGATAGCTGACCACACCTGAGCATTTAAGTCTACTTGGCACAAAGTGACTGTTACCAACCTGACAAACTTTATTCTGGCCTTATTGCTGAGGCCTTTAGGCTGTGAAAAACTCTTTAAAGCATGGGTTTGTTTGTCACAGATGTAGACACTTGACTTGTTTACAAAAAGGAGTGCATGTAATCTTGCCAAGAAGCATATGAATGCGTGAGCAGTGTCATCAATGTCCTTGAGGGAGAACACCTGCTATGATGCCATCACCAATTAGCTCTTTCTTTATCCCACTCTCTTTTTCTAGGATCCACACTCTTCAATTCCTTATGGCTTAATGTTTCACAGAATTGCCTTCTGTGGGGAATTACTTGATTCAGAATACTACATGATGTTTTGAAAATATCTGTTGCTCTTTACAGAGAATGCACATTTGATGGTCTTCTATGGTACGCGCTGTCCAACAAAAGAGTATATGTTTTTCACTAGCTTTATTGAGCTATGATTGAAAAAACGCAATAATATACATTTAAAGTGTGTAACTTGTTGTCTTCATGTATGTGTATACGAAATACGTTAAAAGGTTTGTGGATAATGGCAATCAACAATTCTGGGAGCAAAAAGGTTTTTTTTTAATAATTTTCAAATATTTTTGTATGAACTTTTAGAAGACCTTAATATTGTTAAGTGATTAACAAAATCATGCTATGGAACAAATATTTCACTTCAAAAAGTCAGCATTTTTTCTTTGCGTGGTGAGAACATACACAGTTTATACTTTTAATTAATTTCAAGTGTAGAATATAGTAATGTTAAATATTATCTTGCTGTGTATTAAGATCACTACATCTTCATTTGGAATAAGTGAAATATTGTGTCACTTAAGAGCTTTAAACTTAAATGTAGATGTCTGTGATAAATCAAGATGTGTTTTTGTTTTGTTTTATCCTGTTACAGAGGATAAAGCTTATCTTTTCTTCTGTAATATATTCCATAAGTTTTAGTAATAGGAAAGTTTCTGATTCTGGAATATTACTTTCAGAATTAGCTTGGTCTATTTACTTTTGATTTACAATGGTTTATATTTAGTTTTCATAGTATAATTGTGTTCTAGGGCTGCTGATGCAAAATACCAGAGAGTAAATAACTTAAGAAAAAGTTTTCTCACGTTTCTGTAGGTTAGAAATCCAAGATCAGTGATCGGCTGTGCGGTTGGGGGCAAAAGCAGCTCCCTGCAGTGTGGCAGCTGTGGGGGCTGCCCCAGCCAGGCTGTACCCAATGCTGGGGAGTCAGTCCAAAGCCACTGCTGCCAGGTGGTGACTGAGTATTAGCCTTTCTGCGGCCAGCGCACCAAGTGGTGCCAGGTTTTGCCTTCTGGCCACCTGGCGGTGAGCTCTGGGGTTTTTAGGATATGTAATTGCTGCCTAGGGACATCCATGGATAAGGCCAGCGTGAGTGTAGGTGAAGGATGAATTCTGGGTGATTCTCAGCACCGAGGTCACAGAACTTTCTGGCAAGCATGGAGACTGAGGCCTGGTGGCTTGGAGGGGAGAGTCCATAAGATCAACTTGGGCCAGACTGATTCTCCAGCCCAAATGGGAATCCTGAGATGGGCTGCTAGCATAGAACATCACTGACTGTCCACATGAAAGCTATGGCTGGGGGCCTGTCTGGCAGGGCTAGGTACCAGTACCTGACTGAGTGGTGGAACAGTGGGCGGGTCACACTTGGCAGGGTCAAGATACTAACCAGCATGTGAGAGAACCAGGTCCAGGGGTAGATTCTGTTGGGGAAGTGTGGGCCGAATCTTGTGGAAATACAAGTCCCGCTGGTTAGCTCGCGAGCTGGGGTGGTGATGGGCTGAGTTAGGTGTGACCATGGAACCTGCCGTCACTTACAGGTAAAGGAACCCACAACAGCACATGTGAGAACCAGGGAAGGAGGGGGGAAAGCCGGCAGGAGGAATGTGGGCTCCTCTGCTGGACAACCACTCCCACTAGTGAGTGTGAGTTGGGATGGGGGCAGACCAGATCAGGCAGTTCTACAACATCTGTGGGCCTCATGTGAGCTAGATCAGGGAAAAGCCAGGTTGGGCTGATTGTTCCGACTGGTGCAAGTAAAAATTCGAGTGGGTGAGGTTTGTTTGGGCTTTACCGCAGTATCAGTTGTCAGAAACTGGCACTAAATCTGTCAAGTTAAACTCTAGAACCACCTGGAGAGTGCATAATTCTGGAGTGGGAGTGTCCTACTAGGGAAATATTGGGCACCTCCCTCTTGGGTTGCCACCCACACTGGAGAGCATGAAAACCAGGACAGGGGCAGGGGTGGCTAGACAGAAAGGCACCCACCAGTAAGTGTGTGGGCTGGATAGTAGGGTTGGTTGGGTTGAACTAGGCTTCAATGCCCATTGACGTGTACTAGAGCTAAATGGGATGTGAGACAGATTGAACAAGGCTGCTGTACATAGTGGCGAGCATGGGAACCAGGGAAGGGGGCAGGCCTGGTGGGGATAATGGGGCGTCGCCCCAACTAGGCTGCAGCTCCCACTGGTTTGCGTGAGGGCTGAGTATGAAATGGACAGGATCGGGCTAGACTGCAGCAACCATTGGTTCGCATGGAAGACAGGGCTGGAAACAGAACTGACCCAGCAGTTGCAACCACCAGCATGTGCATAAGCTGATTGGGGCAACGGATGATGCCGGACCCTGTACTGGCAAGCACACACAAGAATCAGGTTTATGATCACCTCAGACGAAATTTGTTTGGAGATTCCCTCCAACTGAACTGCTGATCTCAGAACCCCAACCATGAAGAGACTATATCAGCCAGCGGATTCTGAAGAGAATTGATCGCACTTGGAATAGCGAGATTGGCAGAAATTCAGATCTGTTGAACTATCAAAACTGCTTGAGCAGGATGCTTGGAGCATGCCCCACATTGGGGACCTGGGATGAGTGGGGGGCTGGGTGGGGCTTCTCCCTTTGTTTCTCCCCTGACCCCAGATACAGGGAAAAAATAATATTAGTGTGTAATCAATGGTTTTACCCACTTAGAAAAATGACTACTTGTTTTAGTCTCATAGTTAGCAGACATCAAAGATACAAAAAGATCCTTAATAATCTGCTCTCTTTCTTCACTGTTCTATTCCATATTTTGTCCATGTGTATCTTTTATGATTGTAATTATACCTTAGGAATGAGAAAAAATAAAAAATTCAACATCAAGATGTCAGTTGGCTTGATTTACCCTAAAGCCTTCTCCTACAGCCTGTTAATGTGATTTATCTCATTTATTGATATGCCTAAATTGAAAGACCCTTTTATGCCTAGGGCTAACTCCCACTTGATCATAGTGTTTGTTTTAATTGGATGCTATTCTTTTTCTAGTGTACTATAAAGGATCTGACATCTATTTTCACAAAGAATTTCAGACTGTTTAGTTGTGTTCTTTGTTGTAAGGTAATGTATATTTACATGAATTTCAAGTGTTTACTTCAATTTATAGGAAAGTTTGAAAGGTTATCTTTTTTTAATCTATTTTATTGTATTGTTGACAATCTTGACATAGTTAATTACGGTTAAAGAAAAAGAAAAAAAAAGGTTCAGGGGGTATAGGGAAGTGGGTAATACTATTATGTCCATATTGTTTCCATCATGTATCTTAGGTAAAGGGGGATATTGAGGGAGAAGCTCCAACCATTTTCCCACCCACCCCAAGTCCCAGATGTGGGGCATGCTCTGAGATATTTGCTCAAGTGGTTTTAATAGTTCTCCAGTTATGAATCGCTGCCAGTTTCGCTCGATGAGGTTGTCCACTGATTGATATGGTCCATCATAAAGTCACCGTTTGCCCAGTATTTCGCTGCCAACATATAGCTGAGATGAATGATTGACCTGTTCTGTCTTCTGTCTTTTCTTGGTTAGAGTTTGGAGTCCAGCAGTTCGATTGGGGAGATCTCCAAAGAAACCTTGAGGTATTCCCAGACCAGATTCTTGTATGTTCTAGCAAGCACAGGGCCCGGCACAGTCCATCACCCCGATCAGCTGGTGGTTGAAATTGCTGGGTTGGTTCTGTTTTCAGTCCCGAGTTGCACTGGAACCAATGGGTGTTGTAGTCCAGTCTGGTTCGGCCCTTACATCAACCAGTGGGAGCTGCAGCCTAGTCGGGGTGACCCACAATAACCCCCACCAGGCCCACCCCCTACCCTGGTTTGCCAGTATGTGTAGCAGTAGACCAGTCTGTTCCCCATCCCATTTGGCTCTTGTACTTGTCAATGGGTATTAAAGCTTAGTTCTATCTAACCAACTCAACCATCCAGCCCTCACAATGTTGTTGAGCGCCTCTCTATCTAGCCATCCCAGCCCCCTTCCTAGTTTTCATGCCCTCACATGGGAATAGTGACCCAAGAAGGGGGAACCCACTTTTTCCCTCCCAGGTCTCTCTCAGTCCCGGTTTATGCACTCTTTAGGTGGTTCTGTGATTTGACTTGACAGAATTAGTCCCCAGTGCCAGCTTCTGCCAGCTGATGCTGCGGCTAAGCCCAAACATCCCTCACCCACTCTAATTTATGCTTGCACCCGCAGGAATAATCAGCCCAGCCTGGCTTTTCCCTGATCTAGTCCACATGCAGGGCACAGGTGTTGTAGCCCTGCTTAGTCTGGTCTGTCTATCCCAGCCCACGCTCTCCAGTGGGAGTAGCTGTCTGGCGAGGGGACCAGCCCCTTAATCCCCCTGCCAGTTCTGCCTCTCCCTTCCTGGATCTCACGTGTGCTGGTGCTGCATTCATATCCAGTACAGGCAACCACGCCCTGGCATTCCATAATGTGTACTTGTTTTGTCGCAACCAAACCCGGCTCATCCCACACTCTGTTCTGGTGTTCGGATTTGCCAGTGGATGACATGAACTGATTCAGCCTGGTCTGCTCCTGACCCATGCCAAATGTGTGCCAGTGGGAAACTTTCCATGGCCTGTTCTGGGCTGTTTCCTATCATGCTTCTTGCGCTTACCTGCAGGGACTGTGTCCTGCCAGAGGAGTTGCCCAGGCTCCTCCATCAGAACCCCTCCCAATGGCAGATTTTGCGCATGCCAGGGGGTCCTTGAGCCAACCCAACTCAGTTCACCTCCTGTCCTAGCAGGAACAGTGGCTTTTCCTAGCTGGCTTTCACCCCATTCTGGTTCTTGTTGTTGGATGTTTCAGCCCGGCCATGGCTTGTCCATACCCACATACAGCTCACACATGGCTCAGTAGGGGATTAAGACCCAGCCTAGTCAGTCCCACATCTACCCTAGTTCTCCATGACACCAGATGGTGTTGGGATCTGAACCGGACTGGTGCATCCAATCCCAGCCCACACTAGTGCCTTGGGTGACTACAACTGTTTCCTAGATAGAACGCAGCCCCCATTCCAGGACACGCGCCCCTTGGTGGGAACCTCAACCTAGTTAGGGTGTCCCCTTACCTCCCCAATTGGGCCTGTTCCTAGCTATAAATCATACACCTGCCCGTGGTTGCTCTGAGGACCAGTAGGTGCAGGATCCTAGCTCGGTATGACCTGTGCTCCATGCTGGTTTCTAGTTTTGCTTGTAGGCAAAGGTTTGCTCAGTCCTGCCCAGTACATTCCGTTCCGTTACCAGTTTACACATTTTGGAGCTACTATGCCCTGCTTGTCCGACCCCCAGATCTGGACGACGTGTTCACCAGTGAGAGCTATGACTGGCCAGGGGAGCTTCCCAAGTTCCTCCACTTAATCCACTCCCACACCCAGTTTACATACATGCCATTGGGTTTTAGGCCAGTGCCCGGTGTACTCTGGCCTCCCATTTGGCCTTGTATGAGCTGGTGAATGTTGCAGCCCGGCCCACCCCACAACCTATTCAGGATGCACATTTGGGTGCTGCTGCCTTGCCCAGTCCAGTCTGTGGCAGGTCCTGAAAGGTTATCTTAATTCTGTATAAATTTGATAGAATGCACTGATGAAGACATATAGTCCTTCACTTTTCTGTTCTGGGAGGTTGGAAATAATGATTCAATATTTGTTTCAATCTGCTTTGATTTTCTACTTCATAATAGTAAGCTGTATGTTTCTAAGAAGCCTTCATTTTTTCTATATTCAGTTACTTGGCATAAAATTATCTGTTGTAATCTATTAGACTTAATCTTTTACTCATTCCTGCTAAATTTGGCTGTTACCCCTCTCAGTGTATCTTCAGTTGCATTTATTGTGTTCTTTAGCTCTGATATTTCTCATTGGTTATTTTTTATGACCTGCATCTCCTCACTGAATTTTCTCACTTATATTATGAATTGTGTTCCTAATCTTGTTGAATGGTCTACCTGTGATCTCTTGTAGCTCATTAAGTTTCCATGAACTAATTTAAAAAATTATCAGGCCATTCATGTATTTCCTTTTATTTAGCCTGGTTTTATTTATCTAAAAGGCTGGGTAACAGAGAGAAGGAGAGACAGAGATAAATATTCCATATGCAGGTTTAGTCTCCAAAGGACCACAGCATCAGGACTGAGCCAGACGAAAATCAGATGCAGGAACATCTAAGTCTTTCACATGAGTTGCAGGGGCCCAAGTACTTGGGCCATAGCCTAATGCCTTCTTGAGTGCATTAGAAAGAAGCTGAATTTGACGCAGAGTGACTAGTCCTTAAGCTAGCACTCTGATATGAAATTTTGCCTTAAACCACTGTACCACGTTATTGATCAATTTCCTTTTCATTGTGATATGTTACTAAAAACTTACTGTGTTCCTTTGGAATTGTTATGCTACATTAGTTTTGTCATATTTCCTGTGTCTCTGTATTAATTTTTGTGCAGCTGGTACGTTAGTTACTTCTACCAAATTTACATGATGATTATAAAGAAGAAATCTCTACTAGCTGTATATATCATAGAGTTTGGCTGTATATCCTGTGTTTGCTTTGATCAATCTTGTTAATGTCTCTGGGTGTCTTTGTGTCCTGTCTCACTGGCATTGTCGGCTTACATTGGTAGGCTTATTGCAGTCCCTTTAGGTAGGGTGGGTTTTGGGACAACTCTGGATGTGGCATGCCTATCTGTGAATGTAGCACACTTGTCATTATCTACATATCATGTTAAAGCAGGATCATCCCAGTTAGTCCAAGTGGCTGTAGAGAACATAGCTGTTAGCAAGGCAACTACCCGTCAGGACTTGAAGGCTGCCCAGTAGTGAGGAAATACAATGTGCACTGATAGACACCTATTGGTATCCATCAACTGAAGAAATACTTTCTTTTTTTTTTTTAAGATTTATTTATTTTCATTACAAAGTCAGATATACACAGAGGAGGAGAGACAGAGAAAAGATCTTCTGTCCGATGATACACTCCCCAAGTGACTGCAATGGCCGGTGCTGCGCCAATCCGAAGCCAGGAACCAGGAACCTCTTCCAGGTCTCCCACATGGGGGCAGGGTTCCAAAGCTTTGGGCCGTCCTCGACTGCTTTCCCTGGCCACAAGCAGGGAGCTGGTTGGGAAGTGGAGCTGCTGGGATTAGAACTGGCACCCATATGGGATCCCGGGGTGTTCAAGGTGAGGACTTTAGCCACTAGGTCACTGTGCTGGGCCCTGAAGAGGTACTTTCATGAAAATCCTGCAGTTTATATTCTTAGTGAGATTATCTGTTTCATATGACAGAGTGTGGTGGGCAGGGTTAAGCATCTTGTTAGAATCTCAATTTGCCAGATGTCTGATAACAGGCTGCCAAATTCCACATTAAGAATACAGTTGGGTGAATTGGTTCCCCTCTCACTTACATGGACTTCCCTGAATCTACATGTTCATGGCTTTAAGCCTAGTTTCTTCCATGGGACAAAGACACATACGTGGGTCTACTCACATACTTCTGGATCTGTTAAAAGGTAGAGGGACTTTCTGGATGATTCTGAGGGAAGGCAGAGGGAGACAGGGTATGCCATGCTGCTTGCTGATAACAAGGTTGCATGAATGGGTCTGGCTAGATTTTTCTGAGTCAGTGGAAATAACTCGCTGGTCTCTGGGACTGAGACTAGGCGAGTTGTGCAACTTGGCTTCTTTAGCGGCAGAGAATGTGTAGAACTGGACATACAACTGGTTCCTAGGCTTTTGATGGGCTGAGTCAAGAGTATATCCTACACAATTTGTCCCTGGAATGGTAGGAAGGTGAATGGAGGGTTGTTGTTGACTTTATAGCATTGCTTTGGCAGAGCTGCCAGCAGCTGCTATGCTGCTACTAAGAACCCTTGCTAATGAACCCTTCAAGCAGCAAGAACCTTGGAGGGAGGAGGTGCCATGTGGCCTTTGTTCTTTCTCCAGGGAAATGCTTAAATGGGATAATCCAGCATCTCCTCTATTTGTACTCTGTGCCTATGAGGTCAGCAGTGTTTTCTCCATTTGCAAATGCTATAAGTATTTGAGGTAGGAACCATCAAGGGCCTCTTGCTTACCATTTCTCCATTGGGCAAAGTTTTTTGTTTTGTTTTGTTTTGTTTTTTTAGATCTCAAAAGATGTAACAGGAGATTTTGTGTGCTTTGTTCTTTTTTAATACGGCTATGCATATCTCAATACTTGGCTACATTTAGTTAATCATGCTCATTTTCCTTCTTGACCTCCAAGTGAATGCGATCTTTCATATTTTGGTGCTCAAGGTTAAAAGAGAGGTGGCAGGGGAAAAGGGATAAAGGAAACCATCTCTTGACTTCCCAGCTCACGTAGTTCCAGATGTTAAGTCAACAGTTACTACTGGCAGTCAGGAGCACTGGAGGTCTACCTGGTACTGAGTTTCATGTGGCAGGCCTGATAGTGGGCCTGCTACTAAGGAATGAACTCAATCCTCTCTCCTTCACCTAAATAGGATGCATCTCTCTCTGTGCTGCATATAATTGGGGGAAAGGTGATCCAGATATATTTTTTCCTGACTTCTCCAATATGTATTTTCTTACTGTAGTAAGTCTTGGTACTATGGTCTCAGTTTCTCCAGCTTTTGTGAATGCAGATTAATACATTAATAGCTCTTTAAATAGGTGCCTCTGTTGCACGATCAGCGGAATATCTTACTAAATTTTAACCTTGCCTGTACTCACCTTCATTCTTGAAGGAAAGTTTTTCCAAATGCAGTGTTTTTGATTGATTCCCTGTTTTTTTTTTTTTCAGGAGTTTGAATATTAGCTCACTGTTTTGAATCCTGAAAGATTTCTTCTGACAAATTCACTGTTAACTTTATGTAGACATCATTGTGCTTAGGAAATATTTATTTTTCTTACTGTTGCCACAATTCTCATTTTAATCTTTGAATTCTGGAAATTTTATTACAGCAAAGATCAATGTGTATTTCATTGGATTCGTCCTATTTAACATCATCATTAGGGCTTCATGAGCATGGATGACTGTTTCTCTCCCCTGGATTTGGAAACTTTACAGCTGTCAATTATTTAAATTCCATGTCTCCTATTTTCTGTCTCTCTTTTCCACCTGGAATTCCAGTGAGGTATATAACTATTCACTTGGTTTTACCACATTCTATAGGTAACTTTCAGTAATTTCCTTTCATTGTTTTTATTTATTTTCACTTAAATGTGTAAATAATTTCAAGTTACATGTATTGATATTTACTGGAGATTTTTTTCTGCTTGTGCAATTCTACTTTGAAGCCCTCTATTGATTTTTGCCCCCAGATTCAGATGTTTATTAATCAATTTTAGATATCTTTTGGTTCTGTTTTAATGGTTCGTGTATCATTTTTCTTGAATTATTTAACTATATAAGTGTATGCTCTCCCAATATTAATAACTTCTTTAGGGTATTTATTTTGAATTATTTGTTAGCAACTCATAGATATCTAGTTCTTCAGCATCAATTAATGTGGATTTATTTATTTATGTTTGCTAATTCCATGTTTCCACGATTTTTGTGTTAGAATTTTCATTGATATGTTCACATCTGAAGCAGTAACCACCTCTTCCAAACTTGGCTTTTGAAAGGAAGTTTTATGAATCGGCTTCTGAAAGGGAAGACCTTCACCATCTTGCCCAACTAAAGATTGATGGGGACTGCATATATTTTCGAAAGATGTATGTTTCATTCATCTTACTTCTCCTAGGAGAGAAATTTTAGGGTTATGTACCTTTTTCCAATCTCATGGAGCTATGTTGCCTACTGTTTACCTTCTCTTGGTGGAGAGGTTCACTGCTAGGCTTCAAAGTTGGCTACCCCAAATTAGGTAACTTTTCCAAATCTTGCCAAGCCATTCAGATTGCCATAAATTATGCTCCTTTTGCTTAGGGTAAAGTACTAAAATGCCTTCACTGCAAATTCCAATTTTTCTCTCTTCCTGTAAGAGAAGTCTTGGGGTTCTACACATTGTCTGAATCTGACAGAGCCATGTAGGCTGCTGAATCACCTTCCCCTCTTACCTAGGGAAGTGCACTAGAAGGTCATGAGGTTGTGTGAAAACTCCACTTCTCCCCTTTCCTCCTCAAAGTGAAGTTTCAGCTTTGTGTGTTTTCTCTGGATGCTGCAGGTATTCAGGTTGCTGAGAGCCCTTACACTTATTTGTTCTTAATTTTCATAACTTCCCACAGGCATTCTAACTTTGCCCATTGCCTCCTTGCTCTGAGTGAGTGGAAATGGAAGTAGGTCTTTCATGAAGTTCCGGAAAACCAAGAAATTTCAAATGCATGCTTACTGAGTCTTTCCACTGAAGAAGAAACTGTAACTGAATGAATTCCTGTATCTCAGGGCTGATCTCCAGTAGCTTGAAGTATGGACTAACATCCTTAATTGGCTCCTCTTAGCAATTTAATAGTGACATTATCTGAGACATTTACCCTACTTTGTGCTCGATATTGCGATTTCTAATTTTAAATTTCTCAATATTTAGCACTTCATGAATTTTTGTGATGCAAAAAAAAAACCCCATTTGATTTGGTGAATTATCTCTCTACAGTTATTTAGAATTCATATCCTATTGTTTTATTCATGACTTTAGCATCAATATCTATATTGTAAATTCTTTCGCTTTTTAAATCAATGTTGCACAGATGTGGGTGGCAATTAAAGCATCATTCAGATGCTTTCAATAACTTTTCCTGTTTTATGACAGTTTATTTCCATTGGAACTTTCTGCCCCCTGAAATTTTTACAGGATTCACTTGTGAAATCAATTGGCACTTAAATTGTGGGCTGGAGAACATACAAGTTCGGAGGGAATAGTAACAGAACAGTTTACACAGAAATAAAGCAGAAGTTGCAGAAACCTTCAGATAATTTTTGTGAGGATGAGCTTTACAATTAAAACCATCTACTTCATTTTAGTTTTTAAACTTCCATTTGAAAGGTATCTATACATGTATAAAAGTTAGTTGTATTGTGATAGTAACTATAGCTAGTTCTTTGTTTCCTACTTTTGTTCTTTTGTCTATTCAACAAACACTTTTTTGGGAGTAATATAAATGTTGCTAGAAGTATTGAAATACATTTCAATAATAAAAGCTTAGATCTCACACCTAAACCATGTAGGGGAAGCTTGAAAAGCACAGCTAAGGGATCAGCATTGTTATACAATGGATTAAGCCAAAATCTGGGATGCTGACATGCCATATCAGGGTCCCAGTTGCCCTACTTCCTATCCAGTGCCGTGCTGCTTTTGCCCAGGAATGCAGTGGAAATGGCCCAAAAATATACTTTATCTGTTTAAGGAATTAGCCAATAAATGGAAAATCATTCTCAGTTCAGGTAAGGATGTTTAGGAAAACCTCCTTGAGGAATTAACAAAAGGAGGGTAGATATAATGATATAATGAATGAGCTAATCATATCGAAATTAGGGAAAAATACTTCTACAAGAAAAAGAATATAACAGTTTTAGAAGTGTTTGGATGTCCTTAGGTAATTGGGAGAAGATTAATGCATCAGTATGAAATGAACTTGAGAATACAGCAAAAAATAAGTTTGAGGACTTCAGGCAATGCGGATATTATTACGGACTTTCTAAGTCAATGAAAAGAGTTTAAATTTTATAGTCCATAAAATGGGAAGCAATTAAGGGATTTTAATCACAGGAGTGACATGCTTATAATCCAATTTAGATTCAAAACAGAGCACGTCCTGTTGCTATGTAAAAAATCTTTTGGGAGCTTTTGAAGTAATAATGGGAAAATCTGATGGGAGGCTCTTATGTTAGTCCATGTATGATATGGTAAGGGTTTAAAATAAGGGGTAGTATAGTTAAAGAGAGAGAAACTAACTCAAGACATAATTTGGAGAAGGATTTATTGCAATAGTTGTGGTATAAGGGAGAAGGCAAAATCAAGAGTGAAACCTATCTTACTGACAAGACATATCAGAAACTGCTTTTGAATATATTAAGATGGAAAACTGTGGTGAACTATTAGGGAAGAAAGTACCAGTTATATTTTAGACATACTAAGATATTTCACATGATACAACTGCAGTTGTAAAATGGGTAATTTATTATATCAATCTGCATTGAGAGAGAAATTGGATTAAAAAAACTAAGGTTGTAAGTTTCCAGAGAATCATTTGTAATGAATTATGGGTTCATTTTTTTTCCACTTGCTGATTTCAACATGTGTTTCTGGGGCTTTCTAGTAACTATTTTTTAAAATTAATTTATTTCTGTTGAAAAAGCAGATTTACAGAGAGGAGAGAATGAAAGGTCTTACATATACTGTTTCATTCCCCAAATGGCCACAATGGCTGGAGCTGAGCTGATCTGAAGCCAGGAGTAAGGAGCTTCTTTCAGGTCTTCCACGTGGGTACAGGGTTCCAGGGCTTTGGGCCATCCTCTACTGCTTTCCCAGGCCATAACTAGGGAGCTGAATGGGAAGTAGAGCAGTTGGGATATGAACCAGCACCCATATGGAATGCTGGCACTTGCAAGGTGACGACTTAGTCATTGAGCCATCATGCTGGGCCCTCTGGTGACCATTTTTAAAAATGTTTGCCATACTGTGCTTTCCTCATTGTTGAATATTTGTAATTTTTTTCATGTAATTATTATGCCTATTAACAACTGTACTAAATCCATCTTTTCTTTCATACGCTAACAACCACCAATCTAATTTCTTTCCCTACAGAGAGTATGTTTTGGTTTATGAATGTGAATTTGTGTGTGATTTAATGCAAATGAGCATAATCACATATTATGTTGCCTTTTTGTCTGATTGATTTCACTTCACATGTTTTATTCTGTATTATTCACTTAAGTGTTGAGGTCCACCATGTGGTAGCATATATATGTAAATCATTTCCTTTTCTGGGTAATCAGCATCTCTGAGTCTGTAGTCTGCCTTGTGTATTTCATTGGCAGATTCTAATATTTTTGCTTCAATTTTCAGTAAGCATAGCAGAATCAACTCATATCACAAAAAATACACATTGTTACATTCATGTACTACTGTCTTTTGTTTGTTCTTCTTGCCCTGAAAAGACAAAGAAAAAACTAGCTATATTGAAAATATCCCTGTATTCTACAAATGTTTTATAAAATCACACGCATGATCATCTACATTTTCAAACTAAGGAGTTTCAATACTTTGTATAAGGTTTATAACTGGAATGTAGCATAGAAATAATGGATTAACAGCCAACAGAATCCATCCTGTTTCGCATTATGTATCAATATGAAGTCTCAGAACAGAGTATTCTAAAAGAACATTATTTCTGCTGTTATTCAACACCTAGTCTATACTTCATAGTTTTGCTTCAGTATTCTCCTTGTTAATATCACTTCACTCCTATGATGTCCTTTAAATTTCCAGGTTTTTTGTTTGTTTTGGTGTTGCTCTTGCCTTGTTGTTGTTTTTTGTCACTAAGTGTAAGCCCTATACACTCTGGCAATGTGTCAAGTAAAATAGAACAACTGAAATCCAAATCGTCACTAACTTCTCCTCAAGACCATTCAACTGTTTTTCATTGACCACAGGATACATTTCATCTTAGTAGATAATTCAGTCCTCTCTACGAGTGTAAGCCATTTCCTAATATTTCAATTTACAAATTTCATGTTACACAAGTTAAGATGTTTTTAGTAATGATATTTATACATTGTACCCTGTACAATTACAGTTTTAAAGCATATTTTCCTTTTTTGTAACTGTATTCTGTGTGCTCTCCTTCACATCTAGATTTTCCACGGCATTCATTTTGTTCATATCATAAAATTACACTAAAATTTAAAAAAATGATGCATCACATACTATTACTCCAATAGATGTTACACTCTGTAAAAGTTCATGTTGTCAAATGCCCTGGAAGCACCTATATTACGAAAATTCAAGGAGAGGGCATCTACCAGTTGTTTACTGACTAAATAAATACATTCATACCACTAACAAGAATTTTATCGTGAAGTTTTTACTCATTTCCTCAAATAAGTTATTCCCAAATGCTGGCGAGAATTATTTTTTTCTTGACACATTTTTCAATATGGTTTAATGTTTAAGTAGATCAGCTTTAGAGTCAGATAGCATATGTTCAAAATCTTTTCACAGTAGTGATTGAATATATTATATCTAACCCATTTTGTCTTAGTTCTCTTATCTGCAATATAGGAATGGAGATAATACTCACTTCAAGGATAGTTATTGAGACATGACAAACATGTTGACATGTGCAATTTTTGTTTTAATGTCTGCATCATTCTAGAATTCTAGAAGCAAGGATGTTCTGCACAGATTAAAATTAACCTTTGAGTTGATAAAGGGTTTTCTTTTATATTACAATAGAAAATTATGTCTAACTGCCATTCATGGTTAATTTTTTAGTCTTCCTATTGGAAGCTGAATTGTCTTCGTTTGCAACAACCATCTCCTTTTTTTATATTTTATTATTATCATTATCATTTTATGATACAGTTCCATAGGCTCATGGCATTTCCCTTATCCCCACCAATTCCCTCCCCCCACCTAGTTCCCCTATATCATTACTATAGTCTAGTTCTTCAGACACAGTCATATGTCCATCATTGCGGGCATGGACAATGGCAGAGAGTCCAGCATCCTATTGTCAAGAAACAGTAAAACAATTTCATTGCAAGTCCACCTTTGTCTGGAAGTGAAGATGCATACTACATTGTATCCTCACATCTGGATATATTAGTCTCCATTTCACAGTTACTATACATCCCCTTAAATGAAAAGTTACAATACAAAATCAACAACAGGAAGAAAAACAGAAATTTACAATGCCATGAAGTTGAATAACATGTTACTAGATATGACAGTCTCCATTACACAGCTACTATACATCCCCTTAAATGAAAAGCCACAAAAGAAAATCAACAACAGGAAGAAAAAAGAAATTAACAACACCATGAAGTTACATAACATGCTACTGAATGACTAATGTGTTGCTGAAGAAATGAAAAAGAAAATCGAGAACCTTCTTGAAGAAAATGTTACTGTATGATCTGTGAGTCATTGAATAATTTAATCAGAAGAAACTGTTTTGAAGAGATAAAACTAACAAAAATAAAAACATCAAAATCCTTGAGATAGAGATTCTGCTGATTTTTTTAGGAAAAATGTGTCTCTACTAGACAACAAATATATGGGTTTTGTTTTTTAATACAGTCTACTAATCTATGACGTTTGATTGAGCTTAAGCCATTTACATTCAAGGTTAATATGTATGGGTGGTAATTTGGTCCTGTCATTTAGCAATGGGCTGTAAATTGATTTAGTCTTCTGTAGTCATTTTACTGGGATGTTCTTCCCATTTGCATTTGGTTTTGTTTGGTGCTATTCCTCTTCTCTGTGAAGAGAACATCTTGAAGTATCCTTTGTAGGGCAGGTTTGAAAGAGGCAAATTCTTTTAGCTGTTCTTGACTGTGGAATAATTTTATTTCATTTCCGAAGACAAAATAAAGCTTTGCTGGATATGTTATCCAAGGCCGACAATTTTTTTCCTTTTAGAATCTGGAATATGTCACTCCATTCTCTTCTTGCCTGTAGAGTTTGCTGTGAGAGCTCTCCTGTGAGTTTAATTGGCATTCCTTGATATGTCAATTGAATTTTTCACGTGCAAATGTAAGGATCTTTTCCTTATATTCAATTGGAGAGAGCTTGAAGATCATGTGTCTTGGTGAAGATTGTTTTTGATCAAGCCTGTTGGGAGTTCTGTGCCCCTCCTGGATGTTGTTTCCCAATTCTTTCTCTAGATTAAGGAAATTTTCTTCTATTATTTCATTAAATTCATTTGGAAACTCAGCTTCTCTTTCTGCACCTTCTGGGACTCCCATAACTCTTATATTTGGCCTCTTAATAGTGTGTTTCAATTCTTGAATAATTTTTTGGCCTGATCCAGCTCTGCTTGCAGCTTTTTGTTTGCTTCCCCCTGATGACAGCAAGTATCTTCCAATTCTGAGATTCTTTCTTCTGCTTGCTTCATTCTATTTTGGAGACTCTCCACTGTACTTTTAATTTGCTCTACTGTGTTCTTCATTCCTGATATATCAGCCTTGATTTGCTTTATTGCTTCCTTAAATTCTTTGAACTCTTGTATGTGCTTCTCATTATTTATCAGAAGCTTTATTAATGAGTTTTCTGAATTCTGTGTCCCCCATTTTCTCAATGTCTTGTTCATTGAATTCTGAGGTTGGCATAGGGTTTTGCTCCTTTGCAGGGGAGTTTTCGGTAATATTCATTGTGCCTTTGTCTCTTCTTTTGCTCTTGATCATTGTACTTCTGGTTCAAAGAGTCTTCTCCTTGGGGCAGGTTTCTAAGCTCTGTCACCCAACAGGTCTACAGTTCACTTTTGCTTGTTGCAGTTGGTACACAACTTCTTGCTTGCAGCCACTGTGCCACAACCTCCAGTGAGTTCCAGGTCTGGGTTTTTATGTTAGACTTCCACCGTGGTCTCCACAGCCCCAGCTCCTGGCTCACCACTCTGCAACTCCTGTGATGCCATGCTGAGGCTGCACCATTGTCTCTGTAACCTTTCTCCCACTTCTGGTTGGAGCAGGTCCCAGGATTAGAGAGACACCAGGTGTTCTATATAGCTAGGCTGTTGGTGGCACTGATCTTGCCAGAACCTGTTTGAAAATTAGGTCTGGGTGCCACACGGACCTATTTTGACTGGTATGATGCCACAGACAGTATTATTTTCCTATGGGACCAGTGCAATCCATGGAACTCAGTGAGATTTTTTTTTTAAAGATTTATTTATTTTACTACAGAGTCAGATATACAGAGACGAGGAGAGACAGAGAGGAAGATCTTCCTTCCGATGATTCACTCCCCAAGTGAGCCGCAATGGCTGGTGCTGTGCCAATCTGAAGCCAGAAACCAGGAACCAGGAACCTCTTCCGGGTCTCCCATGCAGGTGCAGGGTCCCAACGCATTGGGCCATCCTCAACTGCTTTCCCAGGCCACAAGCAGGGAGCTGGATGGGAAGTGGAGCTGCTGGGATTAGAACTGGCGCCCATATGGGATCCTGGTGGATTCAAGGCGAGGACTTTAGCCGCTAGGCCACGGCGCTGGGCCTGAAACTCAGTGTGATCTTGAGAACTCAGCACATGCGCAAGTTTCACTGTTGTCCCTTGCAGTCCTAAAGCTATTGCCACAGTGCACAAAATGGCGCCTTTTGTACCATTACTAGAGTTCATGATCTGCTGGCCATCAGGTCTGAGGGCTACCCAGGCCTGTCTTGGGTGGAACCTGTAGAATGCCACGTTGGTGCAGTTCACTCAGTTAGAAATGAATTCACTCCCAGCTCAGCATATGTTCAGTCCTTTCCCTTTCGTTTGCCTCCTTATACAAAATGGCTACCAATTTGGCTCTAAGAGGCTGACTGGGCTGTGAAATCCACGCTGTTCTCACACTGTCCATCTGGGATCTGCTTCTGTGTCTCTCCTCCTGGTCAAATCAAATGGACCAGCAGGATGGACAGTTCTTTGGGTTGACCTCCCAAGCTCCCAATGAAAGTCCCTTCTCACCTGGTTGCTGGTTGAGTTCTGGCTGCTGGTGGAGCTCAGATTGCCGTTAGCTGAATGCTGCTGGAGTATCAGTCACTACAACACCACACCATTGTGTCTGCTGCTTTCCTGTGTCTGTCAGTCTCCAGGTACCCTTTTGCTGTTGTTTTGTCTTTTCCTATTTACTGGAGTGTGTCCTACCTGCTTCATCCTGATTTAAATGTTTTTCCATTCGTTTAAATGTATCCTTACCCAATTCTGCCATCTTGATTCTCCGGCAACAACCATCTTCTAAAATGAATCCCACCCATGACTGCCATGACAATTTTTACGATACTTAAAAATTTCAGTTTGTATTAGAAATGTCTTTAATTAATTAAAACTAACTTAAGCTCTTAATTGTGATGTCATTTAGTGATTCAAAATGGTACCATAAGTTTTCATTGTGGGTCAGCTACGAAGTGCATACACGTTTCACAAATTACTAGACATATGCTATGATGTATTAATATTTTACAATTGTACCCTTGATAATATCAATTTCTCCTAAGTTGTTTGAATCAATTACAATTAAGTTAATTTAATTTGGCCTCTTGAATACATTATTTTATGTACTTTCAAAGAATCACTTTCTTTAGGTGGTCAAATTGTAGTTGCATATATTTATGGAGTACAAAGCAATGTTAGCATTCATGAATATAATAGGAAATAAATTGGTTAACATATCACCATTTCCAATACTTACCAATTTTTATAAAGACAGCATTTAAAATTTACTCTTGGTGAATTTACAAATATATTGGTACAACAGTGTGCAGTAGCTGTAAAAAATGATTTGTTCTTGCATTTCAACTGAAGTTTGTAACCTTGGATCCCATCTCTCCCATTTTCCTACCTCTAGGGTTTCTATTCTCTGTCTTGTGAATTCAGTTGTTTCAGATTTCATGTGTGACAACATGATGTATTTTATGGTGCTTATATATTTTTTGCTTAGTGTAATATCTTAACCATTTCTGCAGTTTAGACCAATATCTTATTTTCATTAGATTTTGCAATACTTGCCCAATATCCCTGTCAATATTTTAAAGCCTCACCAATTAATACTTTATAGTGTCAATGGAGTACTCTTTTAACAAATGTAAGTATGCTAGTTTTCTTTTACTTACAACTCATTGTATACTGATTGCCTCCTCTAGAAATCATCTCTTTAACAGGATCATGCCTATTCTTTATGTACTTAACACTAGTGTTTTCCTTTGAAAAATATATGGGGGAATATAACAGACCATTATTTCCTTCAAAAACTGTGTATGTATCATTATGACATCCCCAGTGCCCAATTTATTTTCTAGCACATATGACATTCAGAAATTTTCTGTTACTAACCAAATAGAGCCTTTCTGATATTTGATCTGTAGATCAAAATAAATGAGCCTCTAATTATAACTGTACTTGTTATAAACCTCTTTACCTTCGGTTATATATTCAGTAGCTAAAGTTTGTTGATTTAGGTTCTTGAATTAGATTTCAGTGAAAATCATTGCAATGTGGATGTGATTTTTATATTATCAATAAATAGAATAAAAATCTAAAATATATTCATATTGCATAGCCTGTGGTCTACACATTTCATGTAATTTCTTCTAAATATGTGATTTGTGAGCAAACAGATCAACTATGGCCTATCTAAAGTGCTTTACACTGAAGTATATGTTTTATTTTGCTTTTGGTTATATTTAGCATTCGAGGCAAGCAAGAGAGTTGTGAAGGTAGTGTCATAGACTGTATAAAGCATTACCAAGATAATGTTAGGATTTTCTTGATATATCATGAAATAGATATTGAAGAGAGTCTTGAATTCCTTTATAATTTTTTGGCAATGAATATTTGCAAGAAATATGATATAAATTTCTATAATACAATAGAAATACATTGACATGCAAGAAGTCTATTCAACGCTGCCTGCTTATTTCTTTGGGAAGTCAATGCTGTTTTGCTTGTTGATAGAGTATGGAAACTAATCTTCAGTTTCTATTTACTGGGTTTTAGGAAGTAGTCTAATTGCTGCTGTAGTTCTAAAGCATATATATTTTTTTCAGAAGCAGAAATTTCAACTCTCATCCCATTGCATTCTGTTCTGTAGTTTTGAAGTTTGAGGTAATAGTGAACCATAGTTTGCAATGGCTTATTACTGTTACCAAGATGAAGAATCATATTTACAAATTTTCATACAAATTTCTGATTTCCAAAAAACTGCTTTTCTTCTATCTGTATAAGTGTAATATCCAACTGAAACATATTTTTGACATTTCAGAGAAGCAACTTAATCTCACCTAAATTGCTAAAATTTGTGTGTGTGTGTGTGTGTGTGTGTGTGTTATCAAGATTCATATATCCAGTCAGGTTCTGTTGTAGAATAATTTGTTCTAACTATGTTGTATAATCAACGATTGCAGTTAGCTATATTGAGAAACACAATCACTGCAATCATTATTTAAATATCTACTAAATTCTTTGTGGTGTTAAATAGCTTGTTTAATGATGTGCAGAAATCTAGAGTTATTGTATTTATTTGATAACTGGTTTCCCCTAAGAAGTAAACATGTCTACTTCAGACACATTTCTATAGGCATTAAGATGAATTTGTTATTTAAGAGGAAGATGGAAGAAGGGAGGGAGGGAGGGAAGAAGGGAAGAAGAGAGAGAGAAATGAAAGAACAAGAAGAGATATAGAGAAAGGTGCCTCCCTTTCACTATCAAAATACTTTCAAGTACTGGAACTCTGATAAGAGTTAGGAGCTGTGAACCTAATCCATGTCTCTCATGTAAGTCTTAGGAAATCAATTACTTACTCATGAATATCTGGGTCTTCATTACCAGGAAGATAGAACCAAGAATAGGCATTAAACCCAGATACTCTGATTCAGTTATACTACAAGACAAGTTTAATATTGAACATTTCTGTGTTATGTCACAGCCATTCACATTAAATGCATCAGATATATCTTTTATGACAGAGATCATCTTAAATTGTAGGGTCTGAAATATAAGAAATAATTACTTAATGTCTCCTTTTACATGAAATACTTAGTTCTTCCAGCTAGCAAGGAATAGAAGCCAGGTAGTCAGGAGAGTCTCTACTGATTAAATTTACCTTCAAGAAACAAAATTTATCAGTACTGAGATATACTTCTAAGTAAGAGATAAATACAAAAGATCAATGACATACATAAATCTGACAGCATTAACATTCAAGTTTTAGCTGGCCTTCACCATGCTCTTCCTGATCTCAGTTTTGAGCAAAGATTAACAAATGAAATAAGCCAACTTTCCTACGAAAGAAGCGCAAGTAATTTACAGGAAAAATATTATCCAAAAATGTTACTCCATAAAATCACATATTTGGCAAAATATTCTATCTAAAATATATAAACTTTCATAAGTCAATAAGGAAATAAACAGCCAAATTAAAAATGAATAATTTCCATTTCAAGCTGTATAGCAGTTGGTTGTGTATAAACCAAAATTGAAATGTCAATGAAGTAGTCACAGGATGTGTTTAAGAGCTTGCATTTTCTAACGTATCAGTCACTCAATACCATATCAGTTAACTCCAAGATGTTGTAAATTGTTGTTGAAGTTGTGTTGTGACTTTTCATTGGAGGGGATAATATTCTGCTAGCTCTACTTTCAGACCATGGTCTCCCAAGGAAATTGTTGAATTGATCTGGACAATAAAATGCTGGACTCTATGCATGGTCCATGCTTGCAATGAAGGAATTTACTACTGCAACAATGTGGAGGAATTCAGTATGGGGGAGGTATTTTTATAGGGGTTGGCGGAATCCCAGCACTTATGAAACTGTGTTATAAAATGAAATAAAAAGAAAAAAATACAAAAAATAAAATAGCCAGAAAAAAGAATATACTAAATTTTAAAGTGAACACAAAGTATTTTCTCCTTCTATTTTGTTAATGTACTTGGTGTACTTTTAATATTACTCCCTCTTTAAATGTGCAATAGACTTTATCAGTAAAACTATCTGAGCTTTAATTTTATATTTTAACTTTTGATACTAAATTTAATTCACTTTATTCATGTGGGATTATTCATATTGTTATTGTGTATTAATATCTACAGAGTGTATTGTTCTAGGAACGATAATTTGAGTTATGTAATTTGCTAAACCATGATTCGAAATTGAAAATATTCTCAAATTATTATAATATCTCTTACATTCACGTGCTATTATTTTTCATTCCTGGAGTTAGTTGCCTGTTTTCTTTCATGTACTTATTTTTCCCCTTAATTGTCTTACAATTGAAGTCTATCAGTTTCATTCACCTTTTACAAGAATCTGTTTTGGGCTTTGCTACATTTTAGATTGCTTTGCTATTTTTGATTTTATCAACATTTTGTATTATATTTTCTTCCATTTTCTCTTCTTTTCATACCTTTCTAACATAGCATTTAAACATCTTAGCATCTCCTTTGTCTGAAGTGTGTATTAACCTCTTATTCTTACGCTGATGTCGTGACCTTTGTTACAAATTTGGGAATATGCAAAATAGCACTATTCATCAGGTCTTATTTGAGATTCTTTTTATCATTTCTTCAAAATGTTCATATTCACATTTACATTTTTAGCGTTTTATTTCTTTACTAAATCAAGCTGTTTCTTGTGATATGGTATGTGCACTATTGTGTGAACAGACTTTTTTGGTCCTTTGTCATAGTTGTTGCTTCATTATTGCTTTCTGCACTCATTGAGGTCATGTGAAGGTATCTCTGAGACTTCTTACCTTCCTCTGTAACTAAAGAATCCAGATTTATGCCAAGACTTCATATTTGGTAGTGACTCATGAGTTATGGAAAAATTTTACTAATCTAGATTTCTTTCCTTCACTTCTGCTTCCATGGCACTAACTAGTGCAGACCTAGAGCTAACTTTGTAAGGTTGTCACATTTTTATGCGGAAAATCTAAAAGTCTGAAGAATTCAGCTGTCTTTCAGCACAAAAGCTGCAAGCTTTTGTTTTCTATACATAGCTGACAGTCCTATGTATGTAAAAACTCTTTCCCCCAAATTTGAAACTTTGTCTCAGTAGTACTGCTTTCCAAGCCTCAGTGCTCCAGAAATGAAATCTGTGGGTTCTGAGGTCCCACACATATGTGACAGTGCTTACGCAGCTTAAGCTCAAATAGTAGTAGCCTGTATCATATATTCCTCATAATTTTACTGATGTGGCTCATTAAGTGTGAGATTTTCTTGAGGCTCACATCTTTGCTGAAGTCAATATGGCTATTTTGTTTTTTAACTAAGCTCCATGTATCCCATAACTTTTGGGGCTTCTCACTGGCTGTTTTTTGGTTTTTTGGTTTTAGTCCTTGAGACCTCTTTGCTTAAGTCCACATGTCTAGCAGTTTTCTGACGACATCTTTGATGAAATCTGAATCCCTTCCTTGTGCTTTTGCTTAGGTCTGCTTACCTATCTAGCCTCTAAAGAACTTTTTGCATACTAAAAGTCTGGATAATCTGTATTTCGATTTGACAAGTCAAACACTACTCAACCTTAGGTCAGAGCAGTTAAAAAACATAGTTCAAAACTGAAAGCCCATTAATTTTTCAAAGTATACACAGCAATAAATTTCAAAGTCAGAGACTTATGTGGCTTGTATTTTATGTGATATCACCAAAGCATAAGGTCACCCGTATGGAATTGTGAGAAACTTCAACCTCCAGGAATTTTGTTTCAAAATATCTATTCCACGGTATTACTAGATCAACAAGCTAGGACCTAAATAAGAAAAGGAAACTAGAGATCAAAGAAAAAATTTTATTTCTGAAACAGTTTATGCTGGAGAGTGTGGCTTTTTACTATACTTAACTAGGATACTAATAACTCTTTAAATATAAGAGCCTTATTATCTAATTCACTGGGACTATTAAAAGGAAATATAACATATAAACATTTTATTTTAAAATAACTAGGCTCATTTAGAATACTAGAATATGAGAAGTTAAAATACAGAACAAAATTATCAAAAATTTCAGTGTATAAAGTGCAGAGATGGGACATACAGTTCTGGGGGATTACAATGTTTTTGTGTGATTTTCATTTTGAGTGAATTACAAAAGTAGAATTTGGAAGATAGGGAATTATAATCAGTTGTGAAGACAGAGTATTATTTGTATCATCATTTTCTTTAAAAATATTGTAGAGATAAAGTGTATAATTGTGAAATTGATGGCAACACCATCAAGGGTAATGGAAGGGTGGCATGAAGATTATTGAAGTAGGACAGGAAGAGAGTTACTTTATGGATTTTAAAAGATACAGGATATTAAACAAATGTGATAAAAACATATCTGAAAAAAATAAATGAGAATCAGGGAGGATCCCCAACTTGCTTCTGTGGACCTATTAAATATACACTTCAGGGAATGACAACACATCAGTTACTAGTGATATAAGTGATTTAGTATCATGATGGAGAAACAGATTCCAGCTGGTGGGGAGGGAGGAATAGAGAAAAATTTTTACATAACAATTTGAATATGTGTGTGTGTGTGTGTGTGTGTGTGTGTGTATTCCAATAAGGAAAGCTGTTCCAATAAGGAAAGCTTAGAGCAGACAGGAAACAGTTAGCTTGGACTCATGTATACCTTACTAGGTAGGACACAAAGATTAGTTACTACTTACCAAGGTATTGAAGATTTCTCTGCACACCCCTCCTAAAACTGTTCTGCACCTCAACTGTTGATATATGCCTTGTTAGAGTTATAACCCTGTTTGGACTATCTGCCAAGTTCACACTAAAATTATGCTTCAATACAATAAACAGCTAAATACAAAAATGAAAATAGACACAAGACAGCTGAATAGTATTCTATAACAATTTTAAGGTGTATAGCAGCCGGTTGTATATAAACTAAAATTGAAATATCAATGAAGTAGTCACAGGATCTGTTTAAGAGCTTGCATTTTCTAACATATCAGTCACTCAATACCATGTCAATTAACTCCAAGATGTTGTAAATTGTTGTTGAAGTTGTGTTGTGGCTTTTCATTGGAAGGTTTGATATTCTGCCAGCTCTACATTCAGACCAGAGATGATCTCCCAAGGAAACTGTTGAATTGATCTAGACAATAAGATGCTGGACTCTATGCGTGGTCCATGCTTGCAATGAAGGAAGCATGACTGGATATGAACTGTAATACTGCTATAATATGGAGAAATCCACCATGCGGGGAGAGTACGGGGAGGGTTTGCGGGAACCTCAGAGCCTATGAAACGATGTCATAAAATTAAAATGCAATAAAAAAAGAGATAAATGCTGAGATTTCATTTTGGCTGATAGGTTAAGATTTGAATAGATAAGGAGAAAATTTCTGAATTAATATGAAAAACAAAAAGGTACTCAAGAAGGAATAAGTACACCTAGCTTTTCTTTGCAGTTAGAGTGGATATAAATGACCTTATGTATGTATATATAATACTGTATAATTTATTACCATATGGTTCTTTTTTTTCCCTTCCTCATCTCCCCCTCCTCATCTTCACTCTACTCTCTACTCCCCTTTCTGTGCCTGCTGAAAAGTACACATGCTCAAAGCTTTATCAGTAGAGGACTCATCTTAAGTGTGATCAAATATATTTCAGGAAAATTGACATAGAATCTGTAGATTAGTCATCTCAGACCAACAATGTCTGAGTATGTTATAATTAAAACCTCTGTGCTACATAAATATTTAGAGCCTAGCTCTCTGATATGGGTATGAGAAAAAGAACACTGAAAAGTATTGGGTTGATGGAATGAAGGCATGGTTTCTGGTGAAACGCATGTGTCCAAAGTAAATACTTTAGGCTAAGAATCTAAAGATTTTTTTTTTTCATGGACAGAAGTAGATTTGACCTTTGTGCAGTCAGCTGCCACTGTAATGTGATGTGTTGACCACTGCAAGGGCTTCTACAAACTGCTACCCAAATCTGTTCACTTCTTAGCACCCATTTGATATGTGCCAACTTTAGACATTAATTCTAAAATGTTCCTCCTCCTCCCATAAATTAATAAAATATGCATTGTTAGACTGTAATTTGTTTAGTGTCAATTTATCGAAGAGATCTAAACATATGATTATGGACAGGGAAAGTTTCATAGGGAAGGAAAATCCAAAAATAAAAGTAATGCCTGGGATGATTTGGTAAAGTTGTTGGAAGTTTCAACAGCCAAAACTTAAAATGAGGGATCAAGATTACCTGAAGAAATAATGTAAATTAATAGATAGTTCAGTCACTAAATGTTCTAGTACTAGGTTCTGCATTGGAATTTGAAATAAAGAAAAATTGAGTGGGATGTATAAACTAAGGTTGAAAACTGATAATAATTATCAGCTCATCAATTCATCTATACCTAATTGTAATTAATATATCTGTTGAACCATCAAAAGATAGTTTCACTTTGACCAAGTATAACTGTACTACTTACTTGACATTATGCCACATACTGAAGCCACAAAGATTAAAAAAAGGAAGAAGAAAAGAAAAATATATGTTCTCTCATAAGGGTCTTAGTGTTTGTCTCCCTGCTTTCTCTACTAACTAATAAAACATTATATTAAATGCGCTATGATTTGAACAAGTATAGTTTGCTACATGCGCACTTAATAGATATGAACAACCAAATCTTGTTTGTTCCTAAGGAATGCTTTCTGGCATAAGTTGAATTCATGAGACTTGAATAAATCATCTAGCAGATGAAGGAATAGCAAATTGATCATAACTAAATTTGAGAAATGCAGTGTTTATTTTTATAATAGATGTTGGGTTTACCTTGAGAAAAAAAACACTAGTGGCTAAAGACAGCAGTGAGTCAAGGTCATTTCTGAAGCAGCAGTGTAAGCTGAGTAATCCAGGAATATAAGCAGCTGTGGAGTAAATATTAGCCCTAACTGATTTGCAAGCAAAATTCAGCCCTACCACCATTCCAGAAATCTCAAGAAATCCTCTATGGGATAGACCAAGAAAGCCAAGTGGAAGAAATGAGTCAGTCTAATTTGGGCATAAATGTCAATGTGATTACATTTTCACCCTTATGCTCATGAGGCCGGAGGACATTCAGTTTATATAACATTGATTTTTAGCCAGGCCAGCAGGGCATTTGTGGGTCACAAAAATATCCTTCACTGCCTTTTGCCTATTTACAGCTGGGGGTTTATAATATGATAAATCATTGGTGAAAAGAGACACCAAGAGAGTGATCACCAGTTGATTGGAAAATAAAGGGGAAATGTATCAGACCCTACAGCAAGGACAGTCCAAATAAAGTACTTTACAAAGAGTTATCTATTGACATCTGACACCATTAGGCCCTTGGGACTCCTTCTGAAGCTCAAGGCTCATAACAGAGTGTAGTTGTAGCCTCTGGCTCACACATATGGACACAAGGAATAAATGCTTATTACACATGATTTTAGATACCCTGCTTATTTTAAGATCTAGACTTTCAGATCATAATTTTAAGAATAATATACTTTTTAAGCACTGGCCATATTACCCTGAAAGAATAATATACTTTTAGGTCTAAAACTAAATTGCATATCATTCAACTGTCTATAACTAAGTGCCTCAAAATACTACTATACATAATATAACAGGTAGTATTGATCATTAAAAAATTGTGTGTTTGAAAGCAGACAGAAAGAAAAAGAAAAAGATAATGAGAAAAAGAGGTCTTTACTTATTCACACCCCAAATGGCTGCAACAGGTAGTGGTCAGCCAGGCTGAAGTCATTGGCCTAGGAATTCATCTAGATCTGCCATGTTTGGTGCCATCTTCCATGTATACCTACGCACAGTATCAGGGAGCTAGATTGAAAGTAAGACAGTCTGGACTTCAGATGTGATCTTATCCTATGCTTGCATCGCAGACAGTGTCTTTTGTGTCAAACCATCGCCCCCTTTCCTCATCATTTCAGTTATCTCCATTTTGTGTACATGTAGAATTGCCCTACTGTGAGTACTTCATATTCAATTTTTTTGCTTTGTTACCAGCATTATGTGATCCAATTGGTCTGGATAAATCATAAGAATTTTTTGGTTGCTGCTGGTGTTTCTTATTGAACTTCTTGGTGGCTTCAGTATGAAAATATAAATTTTGTGTCTACAAAAGAAATCTATATGTCTTCTGTTCCTTGCTGAACCTTGAGACATCTGTAAGAGCAGAGATTGTGTCTGTGGATCAACGTTACATCTTAATATCCACTGCATTGACTGTCTGGCAGCTGTTAAGCATTTAAAATATTTGTGAAATGAACAAATAGCCATTTTAAAGGCCTATGTTCCATGGAAAATGTTTTGTAAATTACTTCTAAAATACATTAACTAAATTTGCCAAATGCCAGCTACCTGATTTTATGTTTATATTTTTATATCTAATCTGCAAAGGAGCACTATCATTTGATAAAAATGTGTATTAGTGGCACCCACAGATGCTACAAAATGTCAAGATTTAATAATGAATACTGAAATAATAGGACATTCTCTGGGAGAAATTTGTGCATAAGAATCCTGCATAATTAGACTATTCTAGCTAAACATTGACTCCAATTTTGCCTCTGGTTTGAAACATTTTTCAGTTGCTATGTGAACATAAATGATGTAGTCAAAATGCAATACAATGATTAAATGATAATTCTGCAAAATATCTTTGGGTATTGTGAAAATGAGTCTGTTTTATGTTTTAGTTGCTTCTCAAAAATAGATAAGATCTCCTGGGAAAGACACTGGTTTATAAATAAATTGCATATGCTTTCTGGATGATAGATGTTCAGTTCAGAAATCTTTTGTCACTTTTTATTGGGATCACCATCCTGTAATATACAACATGCTAGTTTGTCCTCACAGGTTTGCAAGAATCACTGCCAGTTATTGATGTGAACAGACATCAACTGCTAATCCCAAAGCCCAGTTGTTCACATAATGAAATGTAAACCCCTTAATCAAACCTCATAGCCAATTTAAAATCACCCATATCACCCATGCACACATCATGCTTTCCTTTTCCTTCCTTCCTTCCTTCCTTCCTTCCTTCCTTCCTTCCTTCCTTCCTTCCTTCCTTCCTTCCTTCCTTCCTTCCTTCTAGTGTAAGTACCTAATAGGTCCTTGATCATCTGCCCTTCTCTGGTTAGGAACTCTACCACCATGAGTGAAATGACTGTGTACATGTTCTTTTTGGCAAAGTAAATGAAGCAGATAGAGGAAATGGGTCTAGTTTTTCTTCAAACTATTTATCATGAGAATGCATCAGTACCATATTAAGTGATCTATATTTTTCTGGGAACTTTGATGAATTCAGTTTCCTTTTTCACATCATCATCCTCCACCACCGCCTCCTCATTCCCTTTCCCTTCACACCTCCTTCTTCCCCTGGCATCCCTACCATCCTCTCACTGTCTTCTCTCCTCATTGTCTTCCCATCCCGTGGTTCAAGTATTTGTGTTTCTGCTTATTTGCCTGTGTGAGTGATTCAAGCTACTTTAGAGAGCAAAATAATAGGAGCTAAGATGGCATTGACATTCGCATTGAGATTGGGACAGCATAACTGCGTATTAGAAGAATTACTGATCTGTAGAAGATATGTGGGTTTCAACTCAATTTTGTTCATAACTACCTAAAATCTAGTTAGACAAACTCTTGGAATGATCTCAATTAATTGGAAAATACTACCTTCATTAATTAAAGTGCCTATGATGGCCTTAGCATCTAATGATTTCAAACCTGTGATATTTTACTTACTTGAGTACCTTAAATGGGGCAAAAGACATATTTATTTTCAACCACCTGTAAGTCTAAAATAGTTTTCCAAATTATGAAACAGTTTTACCATTGAAAAATGCAAATCTACTGTTAGACTTATTAAAGGTAAATGTGTTGTGACAGTAAAAATATTTTGCATGTGTATAATAAAACATGAACTGGGCCCGGCGGCGTGGCCTAGCAGCTAAAGTCCTTGCCTTGAAAGCCCTGGGATCCCATATGGGCGCCGGTTCTAATCCCGGCAGCTCCACTTCCCATCCAGCTCCCTGCTTGTGGCCTGGGAAAGCAGTTGAGGACGGCCCAAGGTTTTGGGATCCTGCACCTGTGTGGGAGACCCGCTTGGGAGACCCGGAAGAGTTTCCTGGTTCCCAGCATCGGATTGGCGCGCACCAGCCCATTGTGGCTCACTTGGGGAGTGAATCATCAGATGGAAGATCTTCCTCTCTGTGTCTCCTCCTCTCTGTAAATCTGGCTTTCCAATAATAATAAAATCTTAAAAAAAACATGAATTATAAACATATTTTTATACATCTCAATCTGCAGTGTTTACTTATAATTAACCAAATACTAAGCTAAGTATGTTTAATGGACCGCTTGGAAATAGACAACAACACATAATGGTAAAAGTTGAATACCACACAGTAATAGATCATCCAGAAGTACAATAAATAGATACTGGATTTGAATATACTTTAGATGAAGTGCATAGACCTAACATACATACAGAAAATTCCATCCAATACCAACAGAATATAAACACATTCTCCTCAAATATCTGTAACCACTCTTCCAGATATATCACATTATGTTGTAAAACAAGGCTTAACAAATGAATCAAGCTTGAAATAATGTAAAATGTGTTTTTTCAGCAACATTGTTACAAAACTATAAATTGGAGAAGAAATAGAAAATTCATAAATAAATGGAAACGATGCAACATGCTTTGGAATAGCCAGTTGGTCAAAAAGAAATTTAAAAAACAAGTAAAAAATAGAAGCAGCATATGCTATTCGAAAAAATCAGTTATAAGAGAAAATTAATAGAAAAACACATGAAGAATAGTGAGATCACAAATAATCTGTTTACCCTTCAAGAAATTAAGACTAATGAAATACAAAGTCATCTCAAGGAAGTAACTAATAAAGTTTAGAGCAAAAATAAGTGAAATACACAACTAAAATGCGAAATATGAATGAAACTAGGACTTTTTCAAAAACAAAATAGCAAAGCCTTAAGCAGTGGTAATAAGAAAGCAGAGCTATAAGGAGTATAGAAATTTTCTGTGCTACTTAAAAATCTGCTTTTAAATATTTTTTAATTAAAAATTAAGGTTAGAAATAAAAAACTACAATACTTTATTTTGTTCCTTTGCCAGCAAAAATTATTCAAAATATTTAAATCACCAATTTGTGTTCTAATTTGCTTTCTGGTTATTAGAATTTGTCAATCAACAAGAACATATTTTAGTTTTCTTTGTTCCTTTTTTTATATTTTTTATATCAGTCTCTAGGAAAATAGCTACCAATTCATAAATGATGTCTCAAAGCAGACATCCAAATTTTGATAGTGTAAATGATAATCTAGATTATCTTCTGAAAATCTTTTGAAATTGAGGATGAATTACTTAATATTGAGAATGAAGGCAATGTTCTTCCCAAGTAAGGCTACAGTCAGCTTGATACCACAATATTCATATAACTATCTGAAGTCACTAACACTGCTCTACTTACTACAAACATTGATTTGCTAAAAACAGTGCCTCAAGCCACATATGAAACATACTCATTGCTTCAATACAATATATTTATATTAAAATTGTTTGTGAAAGCAAGGAAAATAAATATTGAAAACTCATAGTACACTAATTATTTTTGCAACATATCAAATGCTATCATCTCATTTAGCATTAACAGGATGAATACTCCATTAAAGATATCAACAAATAACAACAAAAAAATTTAAAACATCGAGTATTCCTCAGGAGTATAGGCAAAGGCTATATCTCATCCCTATAGATTGGAATGCCAATCTCATTCATATAGATTACATTGTGTGTGCTCTGCCTGTTAGTTTTTATGGATCAGGGGGAAATATATGATATTTGTCTTTTGGCTTATTTCACTAAGCAGAATAGTTTCCAATTGAGTACATTTAGTTGCAAAAGACAAAATTTCATTCTTTTTTATGATTGAGTAGTATTCCATACTGTATTTATTACAATGTTTGCTTTATTCATCTGTTGATGCACTAAATAGCTTAAAAATTATGAATTGAGCAGCTATAAACATGGGGTACAGATACCTCTTTTGTATATTGATTCCATTTTGTTCAAACAATTTCCCAGAACTGAGGTGGCTGGATCATGTGGAATATCTATTTTTAGAGTTCTGAGGACTCTCCATAATGTCTTCATAATGGTTGTACTGGTTTACATCCCACCAACAGTAGATGAGTGTCCCTTTTCCTCATTCTTTCCTGCATTTATTCTTTTCTGTATAATAACCTTCTAATTCGGATTACGTGAACCTACAGTGTTGTTTTCATTTGCATTTCCCTGATAGCAAGTAAACCTGAATATTTTATGTCTATTTGACACTTGAATTTCATCTTTTGGAAATTGATTGTTCATGCCCTTTGCCCATTTTCAAATTTCTATGTGAAAGACAACACTACAGAGAGAAGGGAGACATGGAGAGTGTTGTTCCACCTGCTGTTACACAGCCCAAATGCCCACAGCTGAGCCAGTCTGAAGCCAGGTACTTCTTCCCGGTATTCCACATGAATTTGAGCCATCTTCTGCTGATTTCCAAGGCCACAGACAGGGAGTTGGATTAGAAGAGCATCCAGGACACAAACTGTTGCCCATATGACGTGCTGGCACTGCAAGTGGAGGCTCAGCCTGCTATATCACAGGGCTGGACCATTTGCCCACATCTTAAATGGATTGCTTTCTTGTTGTCAAGCTGCTTGTGCTCATTATGGATCTTAGGTATCTTTGTGAAGTTTGCACATATTTTTGGGGGGGGTTGCCTCCTCACGTTGTTAGCAGTTTTCTTTGCAGTGCAAAAGGGTCTTAGCTTAATGTGATCCCGTTTTTGTTATTTTTTTTTTAATTTTTGCTTTAATTACCTATGTTTCTGCACTGCTTTATAAAAGACTTTACCTACACCAGTGTTTTGCAGTTTCTCTTATGTTTTCCTCTAGTAATTTCAAGTTAGCAGGTCATAGATTTAGATACTTAATCCATTTTGAGTTTTTTTTTTTAACAAGTGCAAGATAGGGATACTTACTCATAAATTTACTTTAAAGTTTTTATTATGAAATGTTGCATTTTATTAAATTCTTTATCTTCATCTGTTTAGATAGTCATGCTTTTTATTCTTCAGATTGTTAATGATGAATCACTTTCATTGATTTGCGTATGTTGAACAATCCCTACATAGCACAATACATTCCACTTGGGTTAGATGAATGATCTTTCTGAGTTGTCATTGGATTTAATTAGTTATTACATTATTGACAATTTTTCTGTCAATGCTCATTAGAGATGTTGGTTTGTGTTCTCCTTGTTTGCTGCACATTTTTTCTGGTTTTGCAATTAAGGTGATGCTGACCTCACAGAAGGAGTGTGGGAGGATTCCCTTTTTTTTCAATTTTTTTGAATATTTTGCAAAGAATTGGAATTAGTAGTTCTTTAAAAATTTGGTAGAATTGTGCAGTGTAAGATATGGGCTTTTTTTTAGTGGAAGGGTCTTTGTTATGGAGTCAATCTCATTAATTATTGGGCCATTTATTATGACTCAATTTAGGGAGATTTTATGTTTCTGGAAATTAATTTCTTCTTTATTTTCCAATTTGTTAGCACATAGCTATTTGTAATAAATCCTGTTCAGTTTTATATACCTGTGTTGTCTGCTGTCATATTTCTCATTTCTACTAATGATTTTATTGATTTAGGATTTGTCATTCTTTTTTTTTTTTTTTTTTTTTTTGGTTAGTTGGGCCAATGTTGTATTGATTTTTTGTTGAAGAACCCTCTTTAATTCACTGAAATTACGTATTTTTTGTTTCAATTTTGATTGTTTTCTAATTTTAATGATTTGTTTCTTGTAATTTTTCTAGGTACTTGAGATGCATTTATAGATCATTTATTTTATTTGATGCCTTTCTAGTTTTGATATAGATACTACTTGATAAGAAATTCCCTCTTAACCATACTTTGGCTCTGTCACATAAATTTTGATATATTGTGCTGGTAATTATTCGTTCCAGTGATTTTATAATTTCCCCTTTGATTTCTCCTATGACTTTTTAGTATATTCAGTAGCATGTCTTTAGTCTGCATATATTTGCATATTTTCTAGTGTTTCTTGAGATAATGATTTCCAATTTCATTCCGTAGTGGTCAGAAAAGATGTATGACTTCAGTTTTTTTTTTTTAATCTGCTAAGGCTTGCTTTATGCCATAGCATCTGGTATATCACAGAGTAGGTTCCAAGAACTGATGTGGAGTATGTATTCTGCATCCATGGACTGACATGTTCTATATATATATCTATTAAGTCCATTTGATCCATAATATAGATTAACTCTGTTTTTTCTTTGTTGATTTTCTGTCTAGTGCATCTGTCCCTTAGTGAAAGTGGGTGCTGAAGTTCCCCATATTTACACTAGTGTTGTTTATGTTTCCCTTTAGATTCAGTAACAACTGTTTTAAGTAGCTGAGTTTTCCTGGCATTGGGTGCTTATACATTTATTATAGACACTTCCTGTTGAGTTGATACCTTAATTTTAGTAATGCACTTTTTAATGTTTTAATGTTTTAATAGTTTTCTGTTTAAAAAATCTATGTTTTGTCTGATATTAGTATAGCTACACTTACTCATTTTGCCTTTCTGTTTGTGTGGAATTTCTTTTACCATCCTGTCAATTTCAGTTTGTATGTCAGTTGGTGAGGTGTATTTCTTGTAGGCAACAAATTTATGAATCTTGCTTTTTAATCCATGTAGCAGTAAGTGTTTTTTCGTTGGGGTTTATACCATTTACATTCAAACTTGTTACTGAAAATTAGCAATTTTATCCTATGCTTTCTCCATTTGCTCTGGTCTACTTTTTTACCTTTACTAGGGAATTTTCTTCCTTCACATTCCTTCATTATGGTGATTGTCATTCTCTTTTCTGTGTGTATGGCTTAATGGGTGGTAGGAAATTCTATATTTTCCATTTTGTTTTGGAAATCTTTGTTTCTACTTCATGCATAAATGAGAGATTTTCTGGGTATAGTATTCTGGGTTGGAGGTTTCTTTCTTTTAGGATCTGGACTATGTCTCTCCATTACCTCCTTAGCCTGTTGGGTTTCTCATGAAAAAATCAGCTATTGTTTTAGTTGGGGATCCTCTGGGCATAACATGACATTTCTTTCATGCACCACTTAGAATCATTTGTTTATGTTTTACTATTGATAACTGTGGTATAATATGTATTAGGAAACAATGTTTACTGCCTATAAGGAGTTCTGCTTTCTTCCTGTATTTGGATATTCCTTTCTTTTTCCACACCAAATTGGACTAATTTCTTGTTATTATTTTGTGGACTAGACCTTTTAATCCATTATGTCTTTCCAAACCTTTAGGAATTTCTGGGATATGTGTGTTTTGTTGCTTAATGGTATCTTATAAATCTTGAACAATTTTAAGCTTTGCTATTTTTTTAATCTGGTTTTTAGTCAGATTGGAATATTTCCAAGGTTTTTTTTTTCTTCCATCTTGTATATTCATTCTTCTGCTTCCCCAAGCCTGATGTTAAGGCATTCCACTGTATTTTTATTTGGCATGTTAAATGTATTATTTCAATATTACATTTGATTTTTCTTCAAAATTTAAATCTCTTTGCAAGCCTTTTCATCCATGTCACGAATAGATGTATTTCAATAATTTTTGTGTGTGTGACTTTGAGTAATTGTGTGATCATTTTTCCCATTCTTTTCAGGCATTTCATCAATCTTTTCCTCATCACTTTCGAATGTTGATAAATTGTTATGTTCCTTTTGGGGAGTCATTATGTCTTCCTTGGCTTTGTTTCTTGCATTTCTGTGTATCCATTTAGGCATTTCTGGAACAATTACTGTTTTTCACCCATTTTTTGTCTTTGAAATATGCCTCTGTTGCTTGGTGGAGTTACAGCTCCTTATATGTAGCTATCCAGAGGTATGTGCTGGTTGTGGGTAACACTCGGTCAATGCTCAAGTGACCGGGGTGAGAGTCCACAGTGGGTTGAGAGTCCAGAGTGACAACTTAATTTGTGCATGGTAGATTTCCTTTTTTAGCAGCATTGGAGCATCAAGGATCTTGACTGTTAGTGGAATCAAAGCCTCATCACCACTCTCTTAAGGTGATCAGTGCCTGAGTTTAGCTCATATTCCCTACAATCTCCAACTATACATTTTTCCATATGCCCAGCTTTCAAACTACTCTCAAATGCATTATTGTGCAGCCACAGAAGTTCCAGTTAATGCATGAAAAAGTCCCATAGTTACAGGCTGTGGAAACTCCCCTCAACCCTGTGAGTAGGCCCTGACTGTAGAGAGCAGAGCCATTTGTAGCTCCAGAATGCTCTTAGTGCTTTGCCTTCGCCTCCTGTACTGCTGAACCTCTCCTTGTGGCTTGTGTGTGTGTGTGTGTGTGTGTGTGTGTGTGTGTGTGTTTACACCTCACAACCACGGATGCATGATCAATCCTGGACAGGCCAAGAGCACCAACTCAAAATCAGTGGTGAACATGATTTTATCTCTTCAATAAGATGACCTAATCACATGCACCCACACAGAGTTGAATGGACAGCATAGGCACAGCAAACACTATAACCTTAACTGAGCTCATTCCTTGTTTTTTCACAGCAGTTCCTTGCTGCCTTCCATACTATGGCTTCTCCCCACTGGTCTGAGGCCTTTGTAAAATAATATAAGAATAATGTGTATTCATTCCCCTCAACAACCTGCTGTAGCACTTCATTCAAAAGCTATGTCACTATGATCCATGAGATTCTCAGCCAGGCAATGTCATCAGTGACTATAGCTACCACATTCTGCTCCTACTTGTTTCTCCAGATCTGTTTTGTCCCACAGTTCCTGGCATGGTTTCTCCTAGTTGAGATGGCATAGATCTCGCAGTTTACTAGTGGCACTGGCTTGCCAACACAGCTTACTGCAAGCAGCGCTTGATGAGCTCTGCCCTCAAGTCCCACAGAACTTCCATTGTTCTCCTTTGCATATGCACCAAAATCTCTATCAGACTTTTAGAAATGACATACTTCCTTCATCATTTCATATCTAAAAGCAACCCAAACTAGTGTGGCTATCCCCCTATTCAGCCATCTTGTACCTCCTGAAATGTAAGTTCAGATGCAGAAAATCAAGTTTGTTTTATTAATACTATTTGGCCCATCTTTCTGAAACCATTTGAAAGGTATAATGTGTTCAGAATTATTTCTCTAGCTACTTTCTGTTAGCTTTAATAATTATGATATGAAAAGGATAATACTGATAAGATAAAGCCAAGACATATGGTAAGGATACTGTTACTCAACAGTAGCAGGAAAATATTTGACTGTGAAATGCTCCAACTTCAATCTTGAAATAGGATACACATGTTTCTCAATATCTATATTAAGACAGGCTTCCAGACTGATATAAATACATTACGTATAAGTGGCTGATCACTCAATGTTCAACTTGCTGTATAGCTCCAGTTCTTGGGAGGGCAATAAGTATTTGTTCTTCTATTATTTTGGAGAGTGAGTTTCCAAAGGCCACCCTATATGAGCTATAGTATATATGTACAGATACACTAATGAGAAGCTTATTTCAAAATAAGTTCTATTCATATTTATATAAAATTCAAATCCTGGCCTTCTTAAATTTCTCCCACAAAGATAGCCATAAAATTTTAAAAACAATATTATGCATATTCTAGAGCCCTCTTTTGTGCAGCCACAATCTGTTCTGTCTTACCACATTTGAGTTGGTTGACTAAAATGCAGAGCCTAAGTATTAACTAGCTAAATTAATATGTACCCTGTAAAATTGCTAGGAAAACATGGGAAACTTCTAAAAGCCTTGACTGACAGGAAGATAATGCATTCCTTATTTGAAAAAGCCTTACCACTCATACTTAATATCCCACTCAGACTCAAGTGGAAAGTAATTTTTTTTCTTTTGCTTTCTGTTCGATTTTATCATTAAAGTAATTCTCAGTTCTAAGTATAGGAGAATTCAAAAGTGGTTCTCCTTGTCTATTGTAAAATTCATAGCACTTCAATTGTTTTCAGTCTCATAGGCAATTTTACAAGGTTATTCAGAAACAGAAATGAGTAATACCAGATATTCTTTGGTATATGACATAATCCCATATATAAATATTGATCATATGGCCTATATGACTTTTGAATTATCCACTGCATATTCCTGTGGGATAAAAATCAATAGTAATAATCTCAATATGAAACTTTTTCTTGCAAACATTAATACTTTGTCATACTTAGTACATTCTAATTGCTTTGTAAATAAAATTTCAGGGAAAATCAAGAAAAAACTACTTTTGTTCTTCAATGTAAGCATGCGGAAACCTATCAAAGATAATTTCACATGTGATATTGAGTTAATGTACAGAGTACCTGTATCCATCAGCTTTTCAGTTAGAATGATGTCTTCTTTGAGATATAAGCCTCTGATAAATCTGTTATAACTTATTGGGTAGTTGTGTCAGAATATTTGCACAGTGAGATAAATATTATGTAATTCATTTCATTGTATTTTTGCATTAGAGTTGAGAAAATATGTTTGTATAGATCATATTATGTAGGAATTTAATGCAATAAATTTAATGGAATAAAATGGAGCACTATTGCATACTTACTTTAGGAGAGCATTAGCTGATGGTTGTGTCTAAACTCTATACCGCTATTAAAAAAGGAAAAAAAATTATGGAAATTCCATTCTAAAATATGAACCCTTCTGTCATCACAATACTTTTATAATTCAAATGTATCACAAAGCAGCAAATATATGTCTGATTTCTTTCAGACCATGTCCTATGCTTACGAAATATCCAATGACTCATCTAGCTTATTGCCTTATGATTTTTAATTGCAAGGTCAGTGCCAATATGAAACAGGCTTATATATACATTTTACACCCAGAACATAAAAAAAAAAATTCTTGATTAAACATTGAACAAATTTCAATTAGATTTTCTGTGAAAAGAATCATTGAAGTAGTCACTTTAATGGAAATAAAGCCATATATTGATTTGCTTAAGTAAATCGATCAGAAATCTCCCATACATCCACCTAAAGTGAATCTCACCTAATTTGTATGCTCCGATACAATTGCAACAGAGGTGAAAAAGGGGTTGAGAAGGCAACAAACTGTCCATGTGGGTGCTAATTCTAATCCCAGTGGACCCACTTCCCACCCAGCTTCCTGCTGGTGACCTGGGAAAGCAGTCAAGGATGGCCTAAAGCCTTGGGACCCTGCACCCACATGGGAGATTCCAAAGAGTCTCTGGTCTCCTGGCTTCAGATCGGCTGAGCTCCAACCATTGTGGCTGCTTGGGGACTGATTCCTCGGACCAAATATCTTCCTCTCTGTCTCTCCTCCTCTCCATATATCTGACGTTGCAATAACAATAAAAATAACCCTTAAAAAGAAAGGTTAGAGTAAACCTATTAATCCTTCTATTGCTTTTTTCTTTGTGACCTTGTTCCAATTTTAAATCTATCAGTAAGCCACAATGATTTTACATCATAAATGAATCACAAACCCATACACTTTTACCTATCTTGATGACATGATTCTGTAACCATACTCTCAACATGTTTTATATTTCACCACAGTCATAATACCTGCATTATCTCTAATTCTCATCCGATTCATTCTTCATATTTTTGGGAGTGTGATATTTTAAAAATAGATGTTGCCATTTCTTAAACTCACAAATATCATGCAAGAACTTAATATTTTATTAAAAAATACAAAATTCCTAAATATATTCTATGAAACCTTTTAGAGTAAGCCCCTTACTCACTTCTCCTTAATCTCCAAGAAGTTCTTTCTCAGGGTAGGAAAATGTAAATTGTAATAGGTGAATTGACAAGTTTTAGACCTAAAATCTCCATAAGACCAGTTTCAATGTTCCTCTGAATCTCTTATGAATTCCACGTTCCCACAGCAAACATTGCTGGTTTTCAGAATTTTATATATGGAAAATAAATTATTCAATAAACGCTAATTACTGGTCTTTTAATAAAACCTAACTGACCTAGGAGAAAGTACTGATCAACTTCACATCCAAGCTTGTCTACGTAATGGGGGCAGAATTAAAAAAACAAATGTAAAGGTCACAGCCCAGTGCACTGGCTCATTTACACAAAGAGACCTAAGCATAGCCTATATAATACCTCATTCCTTTCCCACCCCCAACATGTGCCTTACTGCTACATTAACAGAACTGCTATGCAATAACAGTGGAATACAATGGGAAGAAGTTCATGTCTCCAGCCTTATTTTAAAAGTATCTGGGAACCTGAAAGATAAGAGAAGGAACTAAAGGATACTTGAAAGATATTTTAGCCTAAGACATCTATAATAATAATACTATACCCCCAACTACTAGACAGATCAGATAAACATCTCCCAAAGGACCTATTTGTGTCAGTTACCTTTATTCATTATTGCTTGTCTGATTTTAAATAAAACTCATATATAGTAAAAAGTTAAATACAAAGTTTGAGAAGACACAGCAAACTTTGGAACCAGATTTTGATATGGTACAGATATTGCAAATATCATAATATGAATTTAAGACAACTATGAGTATCATGCTGGAGGTTGTAATAGAACAAATGGACAATATGAATGAACAGATAGATTATGTAAAGAGTTAGAAATTCTAAGTACATAAGGAAATTACAGAAATAAATATTTAGAGATTAAGAGTACTGTCCATAAGAAAAAATCAACAATTTACCAAATTGAAATTGAGAAACTAATGTTAAAGAAGAAATAGAATATGTATGAACTGTGGGAAAATGTTCAAATGTATAGCAAATGAATAAGGAAATTTAGAAAGAGAGTAAGAAACAGAATAAATACTTTGAGAAATAATGACTTAGAAGAGATCCCAAATAAATCAGGTATGAAAACATATCCAGGAAGCCAAAAATAACACAAAGAAGTATAAATGCAAAATATCTACTCCTTGGCATGTTATAATTGTATAAAATTAAAATCAAAATTTTTGCATGAAGCCAAAGAGAAAAATAAAGCTTACCTTTACATGAACAGAGTTCAGAAAGGTATTTTCTGCCTCTTGCAATCATGCAATTAACAAACGAAAGACCAAACTCCACCCATCTTAGAATTCTGTATATAGATTATCCTTAACAAAGGTAAAGAAAGAAATTACAAATTAGATATGATATAGATATCAGTTCTATAATAAACATGTGATATGTTCTGTAAATATCTACAGGTAATAACATAACATTAAAATAAGTCAGTAAAAACTGGTAGAACTGAGGTGACACCTTGGCTCAACAGCCTGATCCTTTACTCTGTGGTGCTGGCATCCCATGTGGGTGCTAGTTTAGTTGCTGGATTGGATCCTGCTGCTTCACTTCCCATCAAGCTCCCTACTTATGGCCTGGGGAAACAGCAAAGAATGGCTCAAGTCATTGGGACACTGTGCCCCCACGGAAAACCTGGGAGAAGCTCCTGAGCTTGTTATCAGCTCAGCCCCAGTCGTGTAGTCATTGGAAAGGAAACCAGCAAGTTTAGCAGATAAAATGAAATAATAAATGTTAATATTTTCATCCAAGATCATAGTTCCCAGTTTATGCAAGTATCTATTGATAATATTTAGTAAAATTACAGACTTTCTCTGATTACTAAGTTGTATTTTATTTTATTCATGTGTGACAAATATCCAGTATAAAACTTTGAGAAGTAGTGTGAGTTGTGGAATGGTTTTTGTAGAGGCATAATCTAACTTTCATTATAAAACGATCTGTCTGGCCGCGTTGAATGGGCATTAGGAATATTACAGTGCAGCATGAAGATAATTAGGAGACTGTCATAATTCTAGCAATAAAAGATGGTGACTTCACATTTTGGCTCTTAATATCAACAATTTTCCACATGATCTTTAGTTTCTGTCTCATTCTCAAGGAAAGCAGGTATATATGGCTCAGGGCTTGAATTATCTTGGTATGTATGCAAAGTCCCCATTTGATTACTTTGTTATTCTTCCTTGAATTCTGGTCCTGATTTCTATCTACCATTATAAAACTATTTTGATGCTTATCCAACCTTTTCTTAAGGTAAAAATGCAGCATTCTTATGAGACTATCTTCCCTATGAGGCTTACATGTCTACTAACAAGTTCTTAGTGCCATTCCTCTATCTTCTCCCTCTCTCGCTTACTTCATATACAAGTATGTAAATGTTTGTAATCATACTGGTGATTTTATTGGTTTGTTTCTAGAAGGAAAAGATTTGTATTTGATTAGGAAGATACACATTTTTTAAAAGAAATATTTATTTATTTGTATTGGAAAGACAGATTCACAGAGAGCAAGAAAAGCAGAAAAATCTTCCATCTGCTGGTTCATTCCCCAAATGGCCTCAAACTACTATTCAAATTGGCTAGAGTTGAGCCAGTCAGAATCCAGGAGTCTTTTTTAGGGTCTCCCACATTGGCACAGGAGCTCAAGGACCTGATTGATCCTCTGCTTTTTTTGCACGCTAATTAGCAGGGATCTGGATCATATGTAGAGCAGCTAGGACATCCCATATGTGATGCCAGCACCAGCAGAGGATTAGCCTATTGAACCACAGCAACCAACCCAATGGAAGATACATCTTAAAAAATTGTATGGTTCCTTTAGCAAAGCAAACATACCACACATAAGATCCCAGGGTTTCTGTCTGTCTGTATATCTATCTATCTGTCTATCCGTCTATCCATCCATCCATCCATTCATCTAATTCAGTCCAGGCTAGTCCAGTCCAGTCCAGTCTAATCTATGTTGGTGGTGATGACTGCATGTTACTGTTTGACATTTTATATTTCAGAATAAAATTAATAAAGGTTGATGATAATTGCTAAACACTGAGGCACACTTATTGAGCTGTAGTTGTCCAGTAAACATCAGTTCCTATTCCAGATCATGACAAGATCAATTATTTCCTGTTTTTGCCTAAATTGTGTCTACGTGGTGGAAGAACCATGCATCTTCTTTAAGTTTCTTTTACTTTTCTATTTATATAAAAAAAGATTCCATGTATTTAATACGTTCATAATTTTAAGCACATACAGATAATTCTCAAGCTTTCTTCCCATCTGCTCCCTTTCTTTTGTTTTTTTTTATTCCTTTTATTTTTAGCAATAATATACTTTCAGTGTACTTTATATTCAGAGGGTTACTCCTCCACTGAATTAATAATTCAACAAGTGTAATGGAGAAAGTCCAGTGCTCTGCAGAGATTTTACCTTGTTTTCCAAAGACTAGTTGGCTGTGTATGCACAGATTAATTTCTATGGGTTTCTAATCAGTTCCATTTAAACATATGTCTATTTTTGTGCCAGTACAAATATTTTTATTGTAACTGATAAGTAACATGTCTTGAAATCTAGTGTTGTGACTCCTTTGGATTTGTATTCATTGTTTCAGAGTGAGGGAGCTAGTTGGAGTCTTTTGTGTATCATGATGAATTTTAGGGTCTTTTTTTCTATGTCAAGAATAATGTACTTGGCATTATGGTTCTAATCACATTGGCTGTAAATTTCTTTTGATAGTATGGACATTGTGATGATAATGTTTTTTCTAATTAATTAACCTGGAAGATTTCTTCATTTGGGAGGTCTTTGTTAAACGTTTCATAATTTTCTTTGTAGAGAGTCCATGTACTTGATTAAATTCATGCCAAGGTATATTTTTTGTAGCTCTTGTAAATGAGACAATTTTTAAACACTTTTCTTTCTCTGTCATGGTATTGTTTGTATATAAATGGTATTAATTTTAATATTCTGCCACTTTTAAAAATCCCCTATAAATTCCAAAAATCTGTTAATGGATTCCTTTGATTCTCCTATGTGTAGAATCATGCCATCTGTAGAGATAAATTGACTTCTCTGATTCCAGTTATGTAAGAGCACTTACCTCATTTTGATGACTCTACCCTCTGAAACTAATCACTCCCTGAATTTCTATCTCTTAAACCTGTACCACACAGAGTATGAAATCCATAAATCTGGAGGGAACATGAACCTTTAAATTTTTACTGTTCCTTTCTGCTGTTTCTTCTTCTTTTTCTCTGTTAAACATGATTCAACAGCCTTATTGATAGCAATTTATTTGAAGGACATTTCCACTGGCACGTGACTGATCCCATCCCATAATTTTTACTGCAACCTATGTTAGATCTATTATTTCCCAAAGTTGAGACTCCTCCTCAGAATTTTGGTGAGCAACATGGAAATAGTTAACAAAAGCAGGGAGTTTACTGTAATTATTCCTACCATTTGAATCTCACAAGTATTAATGAGCAAGAGATGTAAGCTTTTATTATATGAATTGAGTGAGACTTAGAACTTGTGTAACAAGTATTTGTTGATTTAGTAGAAATTGTGTTTCACTAACAGGGTCATTCATCAGCATGAGGCACTAGCAGCAGTGTATACAGGAAAATCAATTTTGTAGAAGACTCTGAGCTTACCAGAAGCCTTATTCTCTGAAGGTAGGAGATTCAGTTTGGTTCCTGATGAGTAAAAAAAGCAGACAAAAAATGATTATTTTAAACTGAAGCACATATCATCGCTGTGCTGTGTCAAGTTTTATAAGTGAAACCAGTTTAACAAAACTTTATGGATTTAGTAACCCTTTATAGTGAAAATAAATCCTTAGGGTTTTAGCAAAACTGAAAGACTCAGTGTTTCAGATGGGTTTTACAAATACAAGTCACCTTTCCCATCATCATAAGAATTTGCATCATCATTGTTGACAGTATTTTGCCTTAAAAGATAATAGAGAATCATTAACTTCTGTTTGATTAGAATTTCCATGCTTAGTCTCTATCCAATTTTTTCCACTGCATTTACTGTTAGGGACAGGATATATTACAGGTATGTTCATCCAGAGCAGAATTGTTAGTTACCACCATGTATGGTATACATCCCTGCCTTTCAGGACATTACGTTAGAGGAAATGGCAGAAGAAATAATTCTTGTTTGAGTAGACCACAACTCTGAAGGGTGGTTTATACAAATGTTTATTTACCTTGAAATGTGTTGGGATGGTGAAAATACCTGTTTCAGCACTAATTATATATGGATGCTGAATCATTTAGCATGGCATCCAGAGAAAGAAGGTCTTTTTGTGTTAGGACATTGGAAGGGACAGTACAAAAAAAAAAAAAAGAAGAAGAAGAAGAAAAAGAGAAAAAGATAACACTTAGAAATCTCTCACTTCACAATTTTCCTGAGGGCTTATGGCACAGTATATGCCTTTCGTATTGACCACGCAACAACAAAGAAGTATAAGGCTTCAAGTTAATTTGGCTTGGAAGGTATAATTAATGGCAAGGGGTCCAGCATCCTATTGTCAAGATACATTTAACAGTTTCATTGGGAGTCCATCTTCGATTTGGAAGGAAAGATACATACTGCATTGTATATTCACATCTGGATCTGATAGCCTCCATTACACAGTTACTATACATCCCCTTAAAAGAAAAACCATAAACAAAATCAGCAACAGAAGGAAAAATAGGAAATTTACAACAACATGAAGTTAAATTACATACTACTAAATAATCAAGGTATCACTGCAGAAATGAAAAATAAAAGGCCTTCCTAAAGCAAGTGATGCTGCTGTGTGATCTATGAGCCAGTAAAGAAATTAATAAGAAAAAAACTTTTTTGAAAGAATCAAAGCAAAATGATCAAAACCCATGAGATGTAGAAAAACAGTACTGAAAGAGCTATTGTTCTTGTGTTTTTCATGAATGTTGCTGTATATCAGAAAGAAAATATGATATTTATCCTTTTGGAATTGACCTATTTCACTGAGCATAATGGTCTCTAGTTGAAACCATTTGGTTGCAAATGGGAGAATTTCATTCCTTTCAATGGCTGAGTAGTATTCCATGGAGTTGTACTACAGTTTCTTATCCACTCCTCTTTTGACAGGTATCTGGGCTGTTTGCCATGCTTTGCTATTGTAGATTGTTCTCTTGTAAATATAGGATACAGATCCCTTTCTCATGCACAGATTTTGTTTACTTTGAATATATTGCTATAGGTGAGATTGCTGAGTCATATGGCGGGCCGATTTTTAGTTCTCTTAGCACTCTCTATAGTGACTTCCACAGTTTTGTTACTCATCTGCACTCCCACTAACAGTGAAGGAGGGTAACTTTCTCCCCATATCCACACTAGTAGATGTTGTAAGTAAATTTCTGAATGTATGCCAGTCTCACTGGAGTTAGGAGGAACCTCAGTGTGGTTTTCATTTTTATTTCCCTGACAGCTAGAAAGCCTGATCATTATCTGTTAGCCATTTGAATTTGTTCTTTTGAAAAAAATGTCTCTTCATTTCCTTCACCCATTTCTTCAAAGGGTTTTTTGTTGGACGACTGTTGAGTTTCTGAAGCTCTTGTAAATCCTGGATATTAGTCCCCTATCTGTTGGGTGATGTGCTAACACTTTCTCCCATTCTGTTGGTTGCTGCCTGGTTGATCATCTCCTTTGCTGTGCAGAAATATTCAATGGTTGAGAAATTGTAATTAAAGTCCCCTTAAAATAGTGGAGAGAAATCTCAAATACCTAGGAATTAACCTAACCAATGATATGGAAGATCTCTATAATGAAAATTACAAAATTTTTTTAAAAGAATTAGGAGAAGACATTAAAAGATGGAGAAACTTTACCATGTTCCTGGATAGCAGGATCAACATAATCAAAATGTCCATATTACCAAAATTAATATAGATTCAACAAAATCCCAATAAAAATCCCAACAGCATTCTTCTCAGAAATAGAAAAGAAGATATGAATGTTCATCTGGAAACACAAGAGACCACAAATAGCCAAAACTATCCTGAAGAATAAAAATCAAGCTGTAGGAATCACATTTCCAGACCTTAGGACATAATAAAGGGTCATCAGAATAGTCTGGTACAGAAACAAAGAAGCTCAATGGAACAGAATAGAAACCCCAGAAAAGAGCACACACATGTATGGCCAATTAATATTTGACAAGAAAACTGAAAACAATCCTGGGGAAAAGCCTGGTCTTTTCAACAAATGTTTTTGGAACAATTGGATGGAAGCCTACATAGGTAAGAAGCAAGACCCCCCCACCATTCACCTTATGCAAAAATCAGCTCTAGATGGATCTAGGACCTAAATCTGCACACAGAAACCATAACACTATTACAGGTAAACATAGAAAAAGCGTTCTCCAAAATACAGGAATTGGGAAAGACTTAGAAAAATTACCAAAAGCACAGTCAAAACCAAAATAAACAAATAGGACAATACCAAACTAAGAAACTTCTATGTACATACTTTGTGAAGTGTCAGTTTATAACTCCTTCTTGCGAAAGTCAGAGTTTGTTTCTCAACCTTTTAGTATGATATTAGACAAGTGATAAAATTTAGCCAATTGAACACCAATAGCAATGAAACCAGAAGATTAAAAATTCTGGCCCATTAAGTCTTGCCCTCCATTTTCATGTTTGGTATGCAATCACCAAGTTAAAGAAGCCTAGTCTACTGGATAATGAAAACTACATAACACGTTCACCCCCATTGCTACAGTTCACAAGAAGCAAACTCGTGGAAATTAAAGGCAAACTTAGGAATTATCCCAGCCTTAATAACAAGAACTATCATGGTGAAGCAGACCTACCAAATCATAAAGTAAATACATTATTTTTGTTTTAAACCACCAGTTTTGGGGGTAGCTTGTTATGTAGTAAAACAAAAATGACATAAATGAATATAAAAATCTATTACAGTATGTGTAGTGTATAGCATTGTTTATCCATCACTTGTAAATATCACTTGACTTGACCTTTCCCAATTTTTCTAATGCACGTATATGAACTTTTCCAAAATGCTGACATATCCATCATGCTCCTGCATCTCACTTGCCTACAAACATGTACCTCTCCAAAAACCCTTCTTAAAATAAATCATTAATTCAAATCATAATACTTCAACAAGGATGCCACAGAGTTTTTACTTTCAATTTTATTTTTTGATCTTCTTTTACATAAAAAATTAACATAGTCTTTTAGATGATTGTAGTATGCTTCAATAGTTGACTTATGAGTTAGCTTTGGCACAGTGAATAAATAAAGTTTATTGAGTTGTTAGAAGATACAAGACATGTGATAGATTCTGGAGACATAAAGATGAATAAGACACAGCCTTTTTCTCAAGTTATACACATTTGTAATAAAGAGAGACAAATAATCATGCAGTTTAATGTTTTGAGAGAGGTCTCTACAGTGGTGATCTAAACACAATGTTGACAGATTCAGAACACCTTTCAGGGTAACTGACATTTCAGAATACTTTCCACCACATCTGTATTTTTGTGATGAACTCTTGACAAATGGTGTGTACAAAGTTGCTAACAAAATGTCAGCTTTTGACAAACAAAACACCCTAATTTTTCTGAATATTTGCTTTTAAACTAGTATTGTTTTTCCTATTTGATCGTTAAGGGGTGTGTGTGTGTGTGTGTAGAATTGTTTTTAAAAATTGCCTAGCATCATGTTTTGTAGCTTCAAACTAGACTTTAGACATTTTCACTACAGAGATCATATAGTCATGCTGCCTTTTTTTCCCTAAAACTTTATAGAACTTGAACACCTACGGAATGAGAGATGGAAAGATGCCAGATATTCTATCCCAGGTTAAAAAGCAACTTAGTGATGTACCTTTTGTCGATATCATCTGTAGGTCCCTGAAGGAACTGTAGCCAAAGTATTTTTAAAAGTGTCTAGACTTGACTCAGTACTTCTATTTATGCCCTAGCTATACTGGACTTCTCAGTTCTTATAATGTGTCAAGGTATACCCAACAACCTTTAATCTGGTCTTTGTTTTGCCTAGAATGTTCTCCTCTTGGGTTATAGCTCACTATCTCATAGATGGAGCATCACTTCTGAACGAAGAAAATACTCAATATTCAGGTCATTCTGATAAGAACAGCAACATAATTTTGAGCGTATCTGTAATTACATATTATGTTATCTCTCAGAATAATTCCACATCCACTGCCTTGTCTCCAGTGGCAATTTGATTACAATAGGCATTCATAACATCCATCAATTCATGTAAACAGATGTGTAACTTACTAAAGGCAGTCCTCTGTAGGAATGGGCATTTTGCTCTGATACAAAACATTCCTTATGGTGTTATAATATGACTTTGAATGGAATTATGCTTAAAAAGTCTGTACACATTTTACTCAGTATACACCTGATTATTAATCATATATACAACTGCTTTCTTGATAATGAGAGATGTGACTCTGAAACGCAAAAGGTACACATCGCATACACAGTATCTGGTAGTGTATTGTGAATTCCTTGTAAGAAGTTCTTAGCTGAGTTTAGAATTGTGGGTAGTTGCTGGAAAGTCTCCTTGGGATAAACCCACGTGGAAAGGGGAAAAAAACAGAATGAAGCTACTGTGAGGAATAAACAGTGCTGGTGATACAAGTGCTTACTTCCTGAAGGTTTTCCCATTAAATTCTGCTTTATTCCATAAAGTCAGCTACACAAAATCTATCACTGGTATTTTCTGTATCTTGTATTTGAAATTTTACCTTAATACATAATTTTCACAGGGGAAATGCAATTATCCTCAGTTCTAGGCAGACTTTTATAATTAATATTATTTTCTGGTAAAATTAATATTTCAGGGAAAAGTTGACAATGACTCAGGCTTTATGTTAATGTAATATAATAAAGACCAATAAAAACATTCAAAGTTTGTTAAATACCAAAGTGCCAAATTCAAGGAATAGTTGAGTACTGAAAATGTGGCAGGACAGAGGCTGTGTGTATACTGTGCTCACAATGTGCAAATTCACACAGAATCCATCCAAAGGATCAGAAAGTCCTAAGCTGTTATCTATTTCTAGAAAAGCAATGGCAAAATATTACAGGCAGTGTATGAAGTATGAGTTTGGGTTGCATTCACAGTGGCCAAATTTCCATTGTTAAAATTCAGTAGTGAGTTCCAAATCACTAGCAAACAGTGAACACCAGAATGAAATTTTTATTTTACATATCAAATTAAGAGAAATTAACAGATTGGTAATTGCTACTGGAGATAAGAAGTGTGACATTAGTGATGAGATTTCATATTGGTACAAGTTTTCCAGAAGGAAACTTTATAATAATTCTCAAGAGTTTCTAAAATATGAATATTTGGACAGAAACCAAGATGACAGCTTTGTAAGAGGCTCTAACAATGACCTCAAATGCCCCTAAGAAAACATGAATATGAACATCCATATATCCACCAAGCCACCTTCACCAGAGCTCCATAAATTAGCTGAGAGGCCACAGTGTCTTACATTGCTGTACACTTAAGAAAAAGCACGTTGAAGAAAACAATGATAAAAATGTTCTCTGGATCATACCTAGTCCAGGTTCAAAGCTCATAGCATAGACAGGTGCCTCCTGTTTGGGAAGACAGTCAACTGAATCCCAGCACCAGGCCCACTGCAGAAAAATTCAAACTGTTAGAATTCAAATTGTGAGAGCCAGATAAATTGTAGTGGGAAAAAATCTAAAGAGCTGACAAAATCTAAAGAGCTCAGAACCTTACCTATTTGCTCAAGATGAACCTCTGGACTTGTCAGCATCACTCCTGTGCTCAGGACTCTGCTGGAAGGGAGCATTATATTCATGTTAACATATATCATTGCCAGCCTCAGGTGGGCTTGACAGATATTCCTGGGTGGTTGTTGAAACAAATGTATATGGCACCCATGTTTTTCAATCACAAGGGAACTCTTAATAGGTAAAGGGCTATGTTACTTCTTTCCTACAACCTTTGGCACATAGCAGGGGTTCATGAAACTGTCTTGGGACACAGTCCACTACTCAGTAAAGCCCAATAATAGATATATCCTTATGGCTTCCATCTCTAAGTAAGTGCTTGTGGAAATAGGATCTGCCTCCATACCAGGCATAGATCTGTACCCTAATTAGACTTGTTCTGGCAAATATTACAGCCTGCTGCTCCTGGGCTTAGTGTATCCAATCAACCCGCTTTTCATGGGCTTAGTGTATCCTTACAGTATGACTGTGAGGCATACTTGGGTAACTGAAAGACAGCCAATATCATCCATGTATAACATTGTGCAAATGGAAAAGAATCACAGACTCAGTTAAACTGGGAAGTTAATTAAATCATACTATCCAAAACTATTTGTGGATTCAATTAAATCCTGGTAAAACTCCAATTGGCATTTTCAGTGAGCTTGGGGAAAATGTTAAAATTTATATAAAACCACAAAAGGCCCCTAAATAGGCTATGACTTTAAGCAAGAAGAACAAAGCGGGAGTCATTAAACTATATGATGTCAAATACATTACAAAGCTACAGTAATTAAAACAGCATGTCATTGCCATAAGCATATCCATAGACAAATAGAACAGAGACCCTAGAAGTAAACACCACATATCTACAGCACACTAAATTTTTTTAAAAAGGTTATTTATTTAAAAGACAGAGGTAGAGTGGGAGGGGGAGAGAGATCTTCCATCTGTTGATTTGATGAGTCATTCCCCAAATGACAACAATGGCCAAGGCTAAGCTAGGACAAAACCGGTAGCCAGGAGCTTTATCTGGTTATCCTACATGGATACAGGAGCCCAGGTATTTTGTCCATCTTCAGGACCACACTTAGTAAATGGCAATTCCAGTAAGATTGTTATACTTCAGTATAATCTAGAAGGTACAATTAATTCTGAAATCATGATATTATTAATAAGTTGCCTCATATTCTGAGATTCATTCGTTTGACTATACTCATACAATATATGTTCTAATGGTTTTAGGTTAAATATCCAAAAGAGCAGATTTTTGCTCTCATGAACAACAAAATTCTTAATATGTTGTAAGATATGATTGAAAGATGTACGTGGCATCGGTGATTCTGTGGAGAAATTTACTTTTCAATACAAGTTGAATACATAGTAATGCATCTAAAGGAAAAAATGAGAAAAATAATGCTTCAGATACTTTCTCAGAACATTTTCCAAAGATATTTGAGAGTTTCTTTTAAAAGAAGCATATTTATTTCATGCTTAGTGTTATTTTTCCAATAAGAATCATTGCTTGCTTAGAATTTAGTGATCTTTTTTGAGCTAAGGTCATCATGTTTTAGTAAGCTCTGGAATAGTTTGCTAATGCTTACTACTTCCTAGGAGTTGTTGAAATAGGGAAATGAACGAGGTAACTATGAAAGTATTTTAACTTTATTATAGGGAAAGGAAACAACAAATTAGTGTTAATTGTTTCTTAATGGATTATTTGATATACAAGAAAAAGTTCTGTTACACATTTAAAAATAACAATAAAACTGTGCACTGTTATTTACCTTTACATTCGTGAAAAGCAAACAGGGTGAATATTGCCTTAGAGGTGACTTAAATATGACTTACTGATTATGAGCTTGCCAAGTGGAAATGGGCCAATGCAACATGACTGCTTAAAAGGAAAGGCATTATTTGGCAATACTTTTTGTACCCAGATAATCAAGGATTTTACATGGACATTTTCACAACTGTCCATTCCATTATTGACTAAATTAAGCAATTAGCAATTTAAAAAACCCTAAAACATGTAGTTTATAATGGACATTTTTTTTATTTTTTTTTATTGTTAATTATTTTGCATTATGTGACAGTTTCATAGGCTCTGGGTATCCCCCCCTCCCTCCCCACACCCCTCCCCCCGGTGGATTCCTCCACCTTGATGCAGTATTACAGTTCAAATTCAATCAAGATTCTTTCATTGCAAACATATACCAAGCATAGAGTCCAGCTACTTATTGTCCAGATTGGTTGAACAGTTTCTTGGGGAGACCTTTTCTGGTCTGAAGTTTGAGCTGGCAGAATATCATCACAGTCAATTAAGAGTCCCAGTATAACATCAACAGCAATTTGCAATGTTATGGAGTTGACATGGTTTTGAGTAACCAGTGTATTAAAAAGAAAAAAAATAAATAAAAAAAAAAAAAGGAAAACAAGTCCTAGCCACAACCTATGATTAGCTCATTGACATTTCAATTTAGTTCATATACAGGACCGGCTGCTCTATACCTTAAAATGGCCATAAGGCACCATTCAGCTGTTTCGTGTCCATTTCATCTTAGTATTTAGCCAGTTGTTGTGTTGAAGTAAAATTTTGCTGATCTTGGCAGATTTTAGGATAATCCAGACTGGCTTGTAACTCTAACAAGATATATGTCAACATTTTAGGTGCAGAACATTTTTTTTGGGGGGGGGGTGTGCAGGAAAATCCTCAACACCATGGTGAGGAGTAAAACTAATCTTTGTGACCCACCCAGCGAGGCATGAGCCAATCCATGCCAGCTCTTTCCTGTCAGATTTCAAGTTCTACTTTCTGTTGTTTATTTATTTTAGGTTTTTTTGTTTTTTGTTTTTTTGTTTTTTTGTTTTTTTTTAGTTTGTATGATTGTTTGTTTGCTGTGAGGGGTTTTCGAAGCGATCCCGATGGTCATTGCGAGGGAGGGGGGGTCCAGAGGTGGAGCCAGGCTCGGACCAGAGAAAGCTCTAATCCAGTATTTTTTATGGCTTTAAATCCAGCCTGTGATATGATGCTCACAGAGATAGATTTCTCACTTGTTTCCACTTTGTACAGCCACATATCCCATATGTGTAACAGAGATGCAGTTAGTTGAGCTGTCTCCTTGTATTTCAAAGGGTCCACATTAGCAGGAACTCTAATCAGGAATGCAGCCAGAACCCCACACTAGGTACTAGGACACAGGTTGCATAAATGTAGATGTAGATATAGATAGATAGATATAGAAAAATGTATTTTTCCATGATATAGTTTTGCAGGTTATAGGAATTCATCCCTCTCACTCCTCTTCCTCCATTCCCATTTTCCCCTGCTGCCATTTTTGCCCATATTATCACAATAGTATAGTCTAACAAAATAGTCCTAGCTGGTAACTATTATGATTAGTGAAGTAAACCAGTTGCAAAGGATAAATATCATATGTTCTTTTTTCTTTTTGATATGAGATAGCCAGTATTCAAAGTGCAAGTGCAAGATATGTATAATATTTGTATATATATTATGTATGTATAATATATGTGTATGTATGAACATATACACATATATTTTCATAAAAATGAACTATACAGGGGAGCATAGCATACCATACCAAGAATAAAAGCACTATGCAGTATATGTCTGTACTTCCAAATAAATGTAAGATTTTTAGCCACTATTCTAGGCACCAGCACTGTGGCACAATGGGCTAATCCTCTACCCTGTTGTGCCAGCATCCTATATGGATGCTGGTTCATGCCTCAGCTGCTCCAGTTCTGATCAGCTCTGTGATTGGATGCCTGCCACCTTGAGTAAAAGAAGCAGACTGAGTTCTGGGCACCTTACTTGGCCTAGCCCAATTCTATTTGTTGCTTGCAGTTTGGGGAGTTTCTCTCTTTCAATGTCTCTCTTTTTCAAATTAAATTAAATTAAAAAAACACCTGATTTAAAATTATGACTGGTTTTATCATTGCTTTCTCACTCCAATTGTACTGGTTCAGTGTTTTTCCCATAAAATTATCCTGCAAGAGATTCCTTTGCATGATCTGTTTTCCTGGCCTAGCTACAATGATAATTCCCCAGTTAACTGCATGACTTGCTCCTTTAGCCTCTTAGGATATTTTCTCCAGTATAAAATACTTTGTATAAAATTCTCCCTCATCATACCATTTGAAATTAAACATCTACCTCAGTACTCATTATCTCCCTACCTCACATATTTTAACCTCTGTGGAGATAAGCATCAGCATATCATAAACAAGTACCTGTAAATACATACTATGAGAAAATCTGTCCAAGGACTTCAGTTTTTTTTTACTATTTAATTTTCCAGAAACTTTTTGAGCTTACCTGATGCTTTCATTTCATACACTAGAATATAAGATTACAAATGCAAAGATTTGTCACATTTGTTTCTATATCCTCCAGATTTACAAATATATCTGGTGCATAGTGTATACTCAGAAATTAATCAAGCACATGCATACTATGCCTTTTATTTAATAAAAACTGAATAATGACTAAAATATGCCATCCCTATTACATAAAAAATCATAGAGAAAAATTCATAGCTGATCTCTCACAGGAAACTCTATAGGCCAGAAGAGAATTGAGTGACATCTTCCAGATTCTAAAAGCATAAAATTGTTGGCCCAGGATAACATATCCAGCAAAACTTTCCTTTGACTTTGAAAATGAAATAAAACTCTTCCACAGTAGAGTGAAAAGAATATGCCTCTTCCAGGCATCCCTTACAAATGATAAAGATGTTCTCTTGACAGATAAAAGGAATATCACCCACCAAAACCAAAGGCAAATGTGAAGAACATCACAGTAAAATAACAACAAAAGACTAAATTAATAAGCAACCCATTGGTAAAATGACAGGACCAAATTACCACCTATTTATATTAACCCTAGATGTAAGTGGTTTAAACCCATCAGTCCAACATTAGTAGACTGAATTAAAAAAATCTATTTGTTGCCCACAGGAGACAAATTTCACCAACAAAGATAAGCAGAAAGTATATCTCATGCATTTTCTTGCTTTTTAGTCTCATTTCTTCAAAACACTTTTTATCTCAAATTTTTCATGGACTCATAGATCATAGATCATAGCATTTTCTTCAAAAAGATTCTTGAATTTCTTTTTATTTTTTTCAGTGACAAATTAGTCATTCAGCAGCATATTTAACTTTGTGGTGTTGTAAATTTCTTTTTTTCTTCCAGTTTTTGATTTTGTTTTGTGGCTTTTCCTTTAAGGGGATTATAGTAACTGTAATGGTGGCTATCATATTCAGTAGCATGTTATTCAAGTTTATGGCATTGTAGAGTTCTGTTTTTCTTCCTGTTGATTATGTTTTTTGGCTTTCCATTTGGGGGGGATGTACGGTGACTGTGAAATGGAGACTAACATATCCAGATGTGAGGATACAATGCAGTATGCATCTCTACTTCCAGATCAAAGATGGGCTCCCAATAAAACTGTTAAATACAACTTGACGATAGGATGCTGGATTACCTACCATTTTTTATGCCTGTAACGATGTACTTATAACTGTTTATGAAGAACTATGCTATTATAATACTAGAGGGGGAACTCATTGGGAGTGTAGAGAACTTGGGGAAATCCCAGGGCCTATGGAACTGTATCATAAGATGATGATAATAGTAATAAATAAGGAATATATATATATATATATATATATATATATATATATATATATATATATATTGAAATAACTGATGCATACATAACTATTTGATGTATCATGTAAAACAAAGCCCAGGAATAAATAAAATGTTTTGGCACAGAGGTTCACAAATACTTTACACTTATTTTTACCATGTATTTTAAGATTTATTTCTTTTCATTGCACAGTCAGGAGGAGAGACATAGAGAAAGATCTTCCATCAAATGATTCACTTCCAAAGTGGCTGCAACGGCCAGAGCTCAGGCAATCTGAAGCCAGGAGGCTGGTGTCTCTTCCAGGACTCCCATGTGGGTGAAGGGTCCCAAGGCTTTGGGCTGTCCTTGACTGCTTTCCCAGGTCACAAGCAGGGAGCTGCTTAGGAAGTGGGGCACCTGGGATTAGAATCTGCACCCATATGGAATCCTGGCACATGCAAGGCAAGGACTTTAGCCACTAGGCTACCACACCAGACCCTACCATGTATTTTAAAAACTTGAGTTTTTATATTTGATAGGGAGTTACAAGAAATAAATAATTAGGCCAGGAACCCTTATCTTTTCCTTTTTAGTAACTTTAGTTTTCCTTATTATTGTTATATGAGAACAATTTAATTATGTTTTTGTACACTAGAACTACCCTTTCAGTGGATTCAATTGGCTCAGTAATTATTCCTACCAAACTATCCACTTGAATTTTTTCTTTGTTCCTTTCTTCATTTTTACTTTCAAAAAAATGTCCTAAATGCTTTGACACAGCAGATATATTTGTGTATCTATAATATTAGACCTACAATCACCTTATTTATGGACATTGCCCACAGGATTAGAAAAGCCGAGAAAGAGGAAAAAATAGTTCTTCATGTTTTGTCAGTCTTTTCACTCCTATGATATCTTCCATTGTAGGGGTACAATAAATAAATATTGTGATCTATGAATGTATCCCAAGTTAATACAAATATTAATTTTCCCTTAATTCCTGTCATATGAATAAAACTTGTTTCCAAAAATATCCAAAGGATATACATCCAACAGATGTCATCAAATATGTCATCCATGATTTCCAATAGATGATGACAATGCAATTAATGAGAATTAAAGCAAAACTAGCTTAAAAATATTTGTTTTCTCAAAACACACTGGAAATGCAATAGACCCTTAGGAATAATTTATCTTTGAATATATAATGAATCATTTAATCATAAATATGTACTAAAGAAAAAATAGAACAAATGCATTCATTGATTTCATGTTTTTCTATTTTGACTAAGTATGGTTTTTTGAAATTGTTTTTTAATTGAAAAGGCAGGTATACAGAGAGAAGGGGATACAGGGGAAAAGATCTTCCATCTGCTGGTTCACTCCCCAAATAGCTGCAGCAGCCATTCCTGAGCGTATCCAAAGCCAGAAAGCCAGGAGCCAGCAGCTTCTTCTGGGTCTCCCTCGTGGGTGCAGAGTCCCTAGGCTTTGGGCCATCCTTGACTGCTTTTCCAGGCCACAAGTAGGGAGCTGGATGGGAAACAGGAACGCCACAATTAGAACCAGCATCTGTATGGGATCCCAGTGGGTGCAAGTGAGACCTGGAAGATGCTCCTGGCTTCAGAACAGCTCAGTTCCAGCCATTGTGGTCACTTGGGGAGTGAATCAGCAAACATAAATTCTTCCTCTCTGTTTTTCCTCCTCTCCGTGTATCTGAGTTTCCCATAAAAATAAATAAATCTTTTTTAAAAATAAAGTCTAAATCACCCAATGAGCTATTTTCAGATTTTGCAGAATCTCAAAATAAAATTTTTTAGATGTACATATATCTGGTTGTGTATGCATCTGGGAAAAAATAAAGTTTTTGAAGGGTTCATAAAAATGCATATTATAAAACCCCAACGCATTGAAATAATATGACATTTTAGTTTTTTTTTCATGAATGTGTTGCAGTATCCTTGAATATACAACCTAGAGAAAGTTGGACATTGCAACATCTTATCACACATTTCAGAGTCCTTGGAAAGGACAATGCAAGGGGATGTGATTCAGGCCTCTCTTTTTTTAACATCATACCCTGAGCTTCAGAAATGAGTTTCAGGTCTTCACTCAACACTCTGACACTCTTCAGGTTTTATTTTGTTTTGTTTACTTACTGTATTTTCCTGCACCAAGGCTCTCTGCTATCAGAGGACTAATGTACCCATAACTAAATTAAGATTCCTATCTAATATTTGATAGCTGTGGCCCAACAGAAAGTCCATTTCCTTCTATTTGTGTAATCACATCTTTTATTATTTTATGAAGTATATTTGTCTTCATCCTTTTGTCTACCTTTCTGTATTATATTTTACATGTTACTTGTAAATAACAGATGGTTTGATTTAAAAAATCATTTAATTTTTAAAAGATTGAAATAAAAAGAGTGAGAAAGAGCAAGCAAGAAAGAATTTGCAAGAAAGCACTTCCATCATTGGCTTAGTCTTAAAATTGCTTCAGCAACAGCCAGGGCTAGGCCAAGACAAAACCAAGAACCAGGAATTCCAACCTAGTGTTCTACATAGGTGCCCAGGCCCAAGCACCTGAGCCATCTTATGTGGCTTCCCCACGTGCATTAGCAAGAATTGGCACTCTGACATGCCAGGAATACAAATGAAAGCATAACTTTGGTGCCAAAATACTGGCTGTAACTGGCAATTTTATATTGTAACATTTAGCATTTATTATTAATGTACTTCTGTTAATGATTTGATTTTTGCCTAAGTTTTCTAAGTTTTGGTAGCTGTGTTATAGTTGAATGAATATGATAAAATGAACTTGTGTGTATGCAAACACCTTTGATGCTAAAACCACAATCAAAATAATGTAAATATTCAGTATCTCTCAGGGTTTTCTTTTGCTTCTTTGTTGTTTTTGTTTTGTTGGGTAGTCGTAGTACTTAACAACATGAGATATACTCCTTCAAATTTTAAGGTGAGAAATACTGTTTTGTCAAGTGCAAGCACCATGTGGTTAAGAAGGTCTCTAGAATTTATTCATCTTAGAACAATTTAATCTCTTTATCCATTGAGCAACATTTTCCTTTTTCTTTCCAGACCTTGCCAGCTACTATTAAATTATCTGCTGCCATGAGTTCTGCTTTTTAAAATAATTTATACAAGTAGAATCACACAGTATTTTACTTTGTTGTTATTTCACATAACTTAATATCCTGTAGGCGCATACATATTCTAAATAAAACTTTTATCATTTTTCTAAGGCTTAATTACTCTCCAGTATATGTATACATCATACATTCCTTATCACTATATGTATGGAAACTTGGATTATTTTCACAATATGACTGTGACAAATGCTTCTTTAAACATCAAAGAGCTGATGTACCATTTAGACACTGATTTCAATTATTTGGTATCTCATCAGCTTGTGGGGGGTAGCCACTATTAAGTTCTCTGATTCCTTGACTATCATAAATGTCTAAAATGAATGAATCTAAACAAGTATGCTGTTAAGTTACTGGCTCATTTCACTTAGCATAAAGGCTCGCAGATTTGTAGAAAATAGAAAAATTTTCATGTCTTTAATCTTAATATTCCATTTTATTATATGCCATATTTTCTGTATTGATAGATACTGATGTTACTTACAAATTTATTTATTTATTGTTGTGAATAGTGCTCCAATTGATATTAGAATGCAGATACTTTATTTTTCTGGTTTGTAATTTGTATGGATCCATACTCAGAAGAGGAACTACTAGGTAATGTGATAATTACATTTTTAATTTTTGAGGAATACCTATACTATTCCATAGCTCATCTATAATTTTACATTGTCACCAACATTTTACAATGTTCTTGAAATTTCCCATATCCTCAGTAACTGTAGTTATTTACTGTAATTTAAAATAATAGTTTAACACATAAAAACAATAACTAATTCTTAGTTTGGTTTGCAATTTCCTACCGATTAATGTCATTGAGCTTCTACTTGTACACTTGCTGATTATTTGTATGTCGTCTTTGAAGGGATCTGTATTAAATCACTTTCTTCAATCTTAGAGTGATGTATATATTTTCCTATTGTATTAATTCCTTAAATATTCTGGAAAATAATTCCTTATCAGATAAAAGTTTGTAAACGTGTTTTCCATTGCATAGGTAGATTTTATCATTGTGATGAGTGTGCATCTTTTGCTGTGCAGTAGCTTCTTAGTTTGATGTAAAATCACTCATCTATTTCATTTTTGCTAACTTTGTTATTGATTGCTATATCTAAGAAAATATTGCCAAGAACTATTTCAGGAAGCTTTCCCCTGTGGCTCTTTTAGGAGTATTATTGTTTATGTTGAACTCTGTAATACATTTTTAGTTTATGGTTGTATGGAACAGGATAATAGCCCCCAGTTTTAAATTTTATTGACATGCAAATATTGAATTTTCCTACACCATTTTTTGCAAATTTTGCTCTTTTCCCTGTTCTGTGTTATTGGCACTCCTACCATAAAGCAATTTATGGCAAGTAATCAGAAAAATTGTGTATAACCAATGACTCAAAGAAGAATTCTAAAGGGAAGTAGAGAATATCTTGAGATAAAATGATAACATAAAATACTGGAATATATGGAATATTGTCAATACAGTAATAACCTGGAATTTTAGAATGAACATAAAAACCATAGTAAAAATAGAAGAAAAATATAAGCAACATAATGTTATACCTTGCTATTATTGACCTATTGGTTGCAACTTCACCCCAGGAGTTCAAATGCTGGGAGCTTGGCCATCAGTGTGGTGGTGTGAAAGGTGATGATATGTTTAAAAAGTGGAGCCCTGTAGAGATTAATTATGTTCTTGAGAGCCCTGTCCTAAGAAAGAATTGAAATAGCCATCCAGTAGCCTTGGTTAATTTCCTTAACAGTCCTTAACTTTAGTGTTACTATTAGATTTCTCTGTCTTATATACACTCTGCTATAATGCCATCCATTGTTGAGGTAGGTGGTTCTCAAGGACCACGACCATGCTGTTTGAATCTTAAGGCTCCAGAATAAAATTTAGTCTAGTTAAATAAAGTTTGGCTATTAAAAAAATAACTAAACTTGAATAGTTCATTATAGTGACAGAAAATTAATTAATTATATACTTTAATGTAGAAAGTAGAAAAAGAATAAATGAAGCCCACAGCACAAGTAAAGGAAGAAAAAATTAGGACACTAATAAATGAAATATACTAGAAAAACAGCAACAAAAATAAAACTAGAATGTGATTTTTAATAATAAAAATAAAGGTGATAAAACTTTGAAAAGGCTGAAAATAAAAGATGCAAATTTTAAAATCAGAGACAAGAAAATTTATACCACAAAAGTAAGAATTCTTACATAAATACAGTCTAAATAATGGAGATCAAAGTTTGAACCAATATATATATACTATGCATTTTTAATTGATAATCACACTTCTAACAGACATCTAGGAACACATTATTTCACTATTAAATTTTACCAAATATTTAGAGAGAAGTTACCATTAGTGCTTCTCAAACTCTCCTGAAAATTCAAAGAGGAGTAATATTTCTACCTCAATGTATAATAAGTTCAGCAGTACTCTGATTCTTAAACTCAGAAGATACTAAAATAAAAGTAATTACAATATCCCTGTTAAATATACTTGTACTAGCATGAAACAAGTTACTAGCAAATTCAATTGAAAAGCACATAAAACAGAATCAACCAGCATGCTTAAGTGGAATTTACTCTTGAAATGCAAGAATAATTCACCATATACAGCTTAGTAAATGGGATAGATTACATTAAGAAAAAGCTTTAAAAAAACCTCACAATCATCTTAATGTCAAAGCATTTAACAAGTCAATACACATTTTATTATTTGTTGTAAATGAATGTATTTTATGATATTCAATAGGCTTTTATATACACATTTATAGAAAAAAAATAGTCAACATTCTAGGGAGAAAAGGAGTGTACCTCAATATATAAAGTTATTTTAAGACTATTCCATGGCTAATATCATATTTAAGGGAAAAGAATATATCTTGTTTCAGTATTTGATAGCCTTCACCAATTCAGCCTTTTAATTTAGGGATTTTTGTTGAGAAAATTTTACCTAAGTATTCATTTTTTTAATTTTACCAATTATAGATATAGTCCTATTTGCTATTTTTTCATGCTTCTCTTGGTGGATTGTGCATTTTTAGAAAAGTTTCCATTTCATATATGCTGTGTACATTTTAGTGCAAAATTGTATAATCATATGCCTTTTTATTTTTCTAAAATTAGTCTTAGGGTTTGTAATTACCTTTCTACCTGTAAGTAAATTATGCCTTCTCTCTTTTTTCTTCGCCTATGTGTAACTTGTTAATTTTGTCGATCTTTATTTTTTTTTAAAAAAAGCAAACCTTTGGTTTTTGATGTATTGTTTTTTATGTATTTTTAGTATGTTCTATATCATTATGTTCTTTTTCTATTTAGTTGTGTAAGTTTTTCAATTAAGTTTTTTTGTTTTCTTTTTAAAAAATGTAGTGTATAATTGTATAGCTCCAAAGTCCCCCCCACACACATTATTTACATGCTATTGAATACATGTGGTATTTTTTTGTGTGTGTGTCAATATAGTTCCTAACTGCTCTTGTGATTTTTTTTTTCCTTCTGTCAACTGCTTGCTAACTCACTAAGGTCCAAATTTTCAACTTAGTGAAAACCGATATAGATGCATTAAAGTAGATGTACAGTCATATTCTAGAGCTTATGTGTATTACATAATCATTAAACATGAAAATACATTTTGCTCTATAAAGAATATTATAGGACAATGAGTATCATATAAATATAAGGTGTCCTATAAATAGTGCATTAGGCAAATATAATCTTTCATACACTGGACAATAAACCAGAAAGTGACTTTAATGGTTCTTTTGAAATCATTAAATTCAATTTAATTGGGAACTTAATTTAATTTAATTGGAAAAATATTTTCAGTGAAAAGGTTCAAAAAATTTAAAGATTTACATTTAAATTTGAAAATAATTTTCTTTAGTCTCATTTATTTTTTACACCATTTGTGTCACTTGAGAGTGTTTTAGTTTCTCATATAGAATCAGATATCATCTCGGACAGTAGTATATCCAGGAATATTACACATTTCTTCTTATGTTTTCTCAGTACATAATTTTATGTATGCCAGGTAGATGCCTCTTTAAAATAAACACAAAAACAAACAGAGATATTTCTTGTCTTTTTTACAATATTGTGAATAATTTTTGCATTTATGACATACATCAATTATTCAGGCCAACAAAGGCTGATAACATCTTTTTCTTAATTCTAATGGGAAATATTTGAAAACTAACCACTTGGGTATACACATACGAGCATTGAAATGCTTATACTTACATTGGTTGATACACATCTACTCCACTGACTTTTCTCCATCAGTGAACTCTGACAAGTAGTTTCACTATATTCTAGCATGTTCCAACAATAGCATATTTTATTTATAGCCATTTTATACCGAGAACTTATCAAATCAATAATCACATGAGACTCTCATTTTACTTGTAATATTTTCAGATGCAGAGTACACTTATATTTTATATTTTCCCTCACTGATCCTGCGGCTTGAAATGTAATATTTCAAAGGCATGCTAGCATGTCATATCAAGTGAATACATTGTTAACAACAAAAGAAAAACAGAATGTGATTTTGAATTTTCTACAATTTCAAACAATTGTAGAACTGCCTTACTCCCAAGCACACACATGACTACTTGTCAACAAATAACCACAAGTAGCAACATTTTAGTTTCTCAGGCAGCAATCAGTACTTTACAGTACATTACTATGCAATAAACATTTCCTCCATGTTCTATTATCTAAAGAATTTTTTGGGATACTTCCCGTAGAAAAATAAGTGCAAAAATTAAGTCATAACATGTCAGTAATTTTCAAAATGTTTCTTTCTTACACATAAAATAGTCACAAATCTTTTGAATTGTGAAGTTACTCTTTTTTTAATAAATGCATTTTACAAAAATAAAATGTATACACCCAACAATTAATGAATACATGGAAAAATAATCACCTAAGAGATTTGTGTGGCTGTACCATGCAGTGAAATACAGATCCTAGGTATAGAAAGGAACTTTTGAAAATGTAAATCTCCTGCCTGGTGCAACGGCTCAATAGCTAAATGCTTACCTGATGCTGATGAATAGCCATCATCAGAATTCCATATGAGCACCAGTTTGTGTGCCAGAAGCTCCACTTCCTGTCCAGCTCCCTGCTTGTGGCCTGGTGAAGCAGTCGAGGACTGCCCAAAGCCTTGGAACCTGAAAGAAACTCTTTCCTTTAGATAGGCTCAACTCTGGCTACTCAGGCCACTTGGGGAGTGCATCAATGGACAGAACATCTTTCTGTCTCTCCTTCTCTGTAAGTCTGCCTTTCCAATAAAAACAAGAAAATCTTTACAAATATTATTAAAAAGGAAAGCTTAACTAAAGCTGGTATCAGTGTTTACATTATTTTAATTTTATTTCTTTAATTTCTTATACTTTTTTTACTTTCTGGCAATAATCACAAATATGGTATTCTCAGGAACTTCATTCATATCCTTCCACCTAGAGATCATTATTGAACTACTTTGCACAAAATTAAATTGTATTTGATCCATTAATTACTTTGTTAAAAAGTATTATTTCAATTATATTCCTAGGATGATGTAAAACATGTAGATACACATATGCAAACACAATTTGGAAAAGGAGAACTTAAAACCTAAACCTTTCCAGTGTGTAGCAAGGTGACTATTAGGTAAAATGAGCAAAGACTCCCATAATGATCATCTCATTGTTCCAATGACGGAAACACTGAATTGAATTATATAAACTATAGTTGGTTGTGAATAAATGGAAGCTTCCAGAGAAAATGTTTACTCATTTCATGAGTTCACAGTTGTAAACTTTCTGAGGCAAATTCTTAGAACTGGCTAACTTGAAAACTGATACAAAAGGAAAAACACAAAACCTAAATCATGATCATTATATATGTGTGTGTGTTTATTACACACACATGCAAATATGCATATATATTATGTATATGAAATTCATGTGTATGAATTTATATGTTCACATCATGGGTAACTTCCATTTATACACTCTTACACATGAGCATGATTTATACATTTTCACTTCACCTAGGTCTACATTATTACATCTTGAACATTTCTAGTGTCTGTGTCAGAATAAAGTCATGTTATTTTTCTTGTACATTGATAGTATGATGCATAGTAAACATTTTTTAGCCTTGTCCTGATAATGAGAACCTTGGCATGAAGGTCATGCCTATTGTGGCCAATAAGCTGTGTCAAGTATTTCAAATAAGAAAACAAGGAACAGATGAGAAATAATTTTTCATACAGAAAAAATGCATATATACATTTTAGGTAAAAGCAGAGTCTTAGTCTGACGAATGAATGCAAAAAGCTAGGGCTCTCGAAGCATTGCTGGAGAACTCTGTACACAGTTAACTTATTAGTTGTTGGAATGTTTCTGTGGGGTTTGAAAGCAGAATAGCCGTAACCTACTTTCCTCAAGACAGTCCAAGACAGTCCAAAGTAATTAATTTTAATGAATTGATCACCCACTGGGTTGCTATGGGCTATGATCTATTTTTTAATGAATATGACCAGAAGTTCAAATTCACACGAAATAAGGGGAGCAAGCCATATTAGTCAGATATAACTCTTTCCTGTGGTAATTTCCACATTAAGACCATACTCATATATGTGGCCAGTGTTCTCTGACAGTATAAAGTAAATGCGGGCTTTTTTGTGACTTCTGTAATGACACTAGAAGTGCATGCTACTTATGACATATGTCAAAAAAATCACTGATGGAATAAGACACCAAAGGTTCATAGAAATGTAACTTCCTCAGTTGAATGTAGACTGCAAGATATCTGCTAGAATTATTACATTTAAAAAAATTAGGAAGATTCAGGTGCAATTTATTAAGTACAAAAACTTCTAAAGTTCAACTGAATGGCATGTTGATTGGTCACTGGGGAGTTCCAATCAGATAGTACAAATTTTCTCCTCAGGGAATCTGTGCCAAATATGTGTGTTTCCACTAGAAAGCATGTTTCTCATCACCTGTAAACTCTGGATATCTATTAGTATGAAATTTACAATGGAGATTTCTATAGGATGCAGCAGACAAAATGAATAGATTTAAACTGACTCCACAATTTCTTTTTTCATCTTTGTTTAGTATTGAGATATTTTTGCTTCTGCTCAGTTGCTTAACTTTTGTTAGAAAACCTGTCCATTTCTCCTTCCAAGTGGAATGCACGTTTCTGTTAATCATCCTAACAATGAGAGGGCCAAATCTGGACATTGCAAGAAGTATCCATATGACCTCCCAAATCTAGTGTAAAATAATTATTGTAGACTCTTAAGTCCCCTTATGAAATGTTTCTCCTGCCTTGGTATTGTCTTTGTTTCTTTGTTTTGGTATGTCAATCTAGCTAAATTGAGAACCAGTATGAGAAACATACACAGAACTCGAGTGGTAGAGCTAAAACACAAATTATCATACTCTGAAGGTTGATGCCTAGGTTTCAGATCTGTTCATGTACTCTTCTGTTGATATGTTTCGTCATTCTTGTGGAAATTCAGTTCATCCAACAACTCTTCTGTTGGACACAATATGTTTACCTTCACCTTTCCATCTTCTGAGCCAGTCTTTATTATACTGTCATTGCAACTCATTCTGCAGGTTAACTCTATTGTTGAGGACAATGATTATGAGAAAGAAATGCTGTTTTCATTTTGTTTTTATAAGTTATACTTTCTCTCTTAGAATTCGGTTTTTCCTCACAGGTTCTATTTGGTTCACACTCTCCTCTATTTGAATCCAGCTTTTCTCCCCAACTACTGGTCCTGTTGATTAAATAACTGCAACATGTCTCCATAGAGATAATTCTGACAAATTATAATGTTTCATACAAATGACTAAAATCTTTATTCTACGTAAGCCCCCTCCACCAATTCTTTAACACACTCATTCTGCATCTGTGGTTGAACCTTAACTGAAACCTGTATTAAACATAAGATACACTGTCTTTAACAGGGAGAGATTACTGACACAGTCTGTAATACTCCTGCTTTTCTGGACCATCCTGAATAATGTTATTTTATCTGTACTTTTGATAAATCAGAAACCTATGCATGGGAAATAGCTACCAAATACAAATTCTATAAGAATTGTACGTTGCTATTGTTCCATTTGGCATGTTTTTAAAATGAATATCTTACTATTTTGTAGCCCATGGCAATGCTGTGACCTTTTCAATATTCCATAATTAGATTGGCTGCAATTCTACTTTGCCTCCTGTTTACAGTCTAAGCAGCCTCTGGGAAAGGAGCAGAGTGGCCAGCTGTTCACAGTTGAAAATACTTTAAAGGTCAAAGAAATAGAGCATTTTAACTGTCTATTCTATTGAAATGCATTCAGTTGTCTTTTTTTTTTTTTTGTAAGAATCAAAAGCAACAGGAAATGTACTCACTGTAAAACAAAGATTAAATCATGAAATGTAATTTGGAAGCTTCTCAACTGATTTACTTATAAGTAACGCCTGAACAGAGAGAGAAGTGTGCTTTTCAAACTATTTTGGGTTTTGTTCCTCTTGAATAACCTCTTTTTGACTTGTAACATACCTCTTTGTATATTACCTCAAAAATAGTTTACCTTAACAAAGTTCAAAAAAAATGGTAATGATCCATCTAGTACGATGAATGATGTGCTATCCCTCTTATTAAGTAGTCATATTTCAGTCATATTTCAAGAAATGCAAATGTTAACAGATGAAATTGTTCTGGTTAACAGAATTGGAAGGGTTAACCATGATTCGTTCTGCTTGACCCTTTTTTTTTTCTAATTGAACAAATTTTCTCCTAGTGACAAATAGTGAGTAGAAACCAGGTTACCTTGACTTGATGTTCAAATAGAGCTCCTACCTAATCTACCTCAGCAAAGAATTTATAGAGAGCCTTGTTTATCGTAACTTGAGAAAAAGATTACAGGAAGAGAATGGAAAATATCCATGTTCTCTGTAAGATTCAGAATAGTTGAGAAAATCTAAAAGCATGTCACTTCAATATTATTAAACCATGCTTCTCTTTGATTAAAAGATTTTATGGCAAGAGCCATAAAAACCAAGGTCAACTTTCCACCTAGGGAAGCAAAATAGAAAAAGCAGAAGCCTTAAAAAATGTTCAATTACATAATTATAGAAGTGTCACGGAAACATGGACATACAACATTTTCAAAGTACTGCTTAAAACATAGGACTTTTAGGAGTCCTGTACACAAGGGTTGACTGTTGTGACTTTACCTGACCTGGGACAAGTATGAGTCATAATGATATTGCCCAGATGTCACCAGGACTGGACTTTGTAGGTGACTCACTCAAGAGAAAAAAATTTTATTGGGATAATGCAGAACTTGTACAGACCAACATAATACTGAAAAATTTAAACTAGTGTGTATATTATGATAGAAAGCATTTTTGTGCTTCTAGACATGTGGTTAAATAAAAAGGGAAAATAGAAAACAAGAACCGTTTTTAACAGTTCATTCATGGAAAAAGTAGCTTCTCCTGACTGGCTTGGATTTACCGAATTGCTTTTAAATGTCCATGTTGATGCTTTGGGATTCAGGCAAGTTTTGTTTTTTTTCTGGGCATAATTTCTCTGTTGGGGCTCTACCAATAATCTTACCAAGTGCATACATTGTTTTCAAATGTAATGTAAACTCAGCTTAAACAATTCAGGAATACAACCTAATATTCAGAAAGAAATACTGGGAAAATTTAAGGCAACCTCTATGGGAATAATGAAGATGCTTATGGATATTCATTGCAATAATTTATGTGAAAAATTTTATGACATGTCATTTATGTATATAGAGATCTCCCAAGGATTATTAATTTTTTATGTTTCAGAAGCATACATGGGGAAAATAAGAGAGGTACTTTTAACCCTATAAGGATTGTCCATATTGGAAAAAATACTAAATTATAGTACCGGAGTCCAGCTCCAGCCTGGGTTTCAGAACTCAGGAAGGGTGCGTGGATGAGGCGCAGAAAGAAAGAGACGGACCACTAGGATTCCATGATGATAGTGGACTATGGAATAATGCCGTCCGCTTTATTTAAGCAGAATCAGTCAAACTCTGGCTCAGACTTTCCATGTCATGGTCAAGTGGGTGTTTCTAAGGACAACCCTGCCACCTGCTTTAACCAAAAACAATAGAAATTCCTGCTACAATTCCTATCCTACAACCTAATCTTGTATCACAAAGAAAAGGAGAACCTAAAGATTAAGGAAAGAATGAAACCCTAAATACAGGCCCCTTGATTAGCATAAGGTCAATGGGGACAGCCAAAACAGTAGGAATAATAGAAGGCCCTTTTCGTAAGACATTATCATTGACATTAACCTCCAAGTTCACATTGTGTAAAAAGCCAGTCTCACAATAGCAAAAATGCCTGGACAGATTAGAATTCTTCCACAGGGTGGCCCGGTATCCATGCAAAGGAAGGTGGAGCTGCATCCAGGTGGCTGTAGATATCCACCGGGCCCTGCCTCAGAGGGAGGTTCCTTGCGGCCCTGCCAGCAATGGAACAATGTCTTCACACCCTCATGTCCCCCACATCCACTGCACGGACCCCAACATTATAGTCTGACATATATGGCATCATTTGTAAGGTAAATGGCTTGTTTACAAACGTGATAATTTATGTATGGCTTGTTATATTTAATTATATAAATATAGTGATGCATATATATAATTACACAAAATATATAATTACACAAAATATATAATTACACAAATATATAATTACATAAAATATATAATTACACAAGTATATATAGGTATCACACAAAGCTTACTGTTTTTCTATATGCTGTTACTCTCCTGCATAAGTTAAAATGATTTTAGGGTCCGGTGTGGTGGCCAAGCAGTTAAAGTCCTCTCCTTCCAAGCACCAGGATCCCATATGGGCACTGGTTCAAATCCCGGCAGCCCTGCTTCCCATTCAGCTCCCTGCTTGTGGCCTAAGAGGGCAGTCTAGAACGACCCAAAGCCTTGGGATCCTGCACCTGCATTGGAGACCTGGAAGAGGATCCTGGCTCCTGGCTTCGGATTGGTGCAGCTCCGGCCATTGCGGCTGCTTGGGGAGTGAAACATCGGATAGAAGATCTTTCTAAATCGTCTGTGCTCTGTATATCTGACTTTGCAGTAAAAGTAAATCTTCACAAAAATGATTTTAACTATTTTTAAAGTATTTAAATATGTCAACTAAGATTGTACTATACATTTTCTATCTACAACAAGAATAATATTTGAACATATAGCTTTAGGTATACATACATGGTTTATGTGTGCCATGTTATATTGTTGTATCAATTTGAATACCAAAGAAAGAGCTTATTTCCAAGTAACAAATATGGAGAGACTTCTTTCAACTTCTCCAGTGGGGAAAAAAGAAAGCTAAGGGTTTAAAAAATAGAACTTTTTTTTGTTTGTTTTTTTATTAATTACATTGCATTATGTGACAGTTACATAGGCTCTGGGTTTCCCACATACCCTCCCCATACCCTTCCCCCATGGTGGATTCCTCCACCTTGTTGCAATATTACAGTTCAAATTCAATCAGGATTCTTTCCTTGCAAACTTATGCCAAGTATAGAATCCAGCATCTTATTGTCCAGATAAGTTGAACAGTTTCTTGGTGAGACCATTTCTGGTCTGAAGGTAGAGCTGATAGAATATCGTCCCAGTCAATTAAGAGTCCCGACATAACATCAACAATGATTTACAACATTATGGAATTGACATGGTTTTGAGTAACCAATATGTTAAAAAAGCAAAAAAAATGCAAGTTCTTAGCCACATCCTGTGATTAGCTCGTTGATATTTCAATTTTAGTTTATAATAGAGCTGGCTGTTATACCCCTTAAAACGGCTATAGGGTACTATTCAGCTGTCTCATATCTATTTTCATTTTACTATTTAGCCGTTTATTGTGTTGAAGTATAATTTTGCTGAACTTGGCGGATTTTGGGATAATCTAGACTGGCTTATAACTCTAACAAGACATTTGTCAACAATTAAGGTGCAGAACAAAAAATAGAACATTTTTAATATACCTAAGAAAGCTGGTGACATTAGTTAAGTTGAAGATTGGAAAGAAAAAAAAAATCTACCATTTGTTAGAAGGAAGGAATATTTCAGAGATTAATATGTCAATAAATTCCCATATTCAGATTTACAGTCTAATAAAACGTGTATTTCAGAAAAAACTAGAATATGGGAATTCACTAGCAATATGTAATAAATTAATAAAAATAAGACATTTCAGAATTTTTGAGATGTGAGGATGATATTCCAGCCAGTATATAAAGACAAGTTAACTATTACAGGACAAGTCTGCCTATGAATTCAAACTAGCTGGATAGTGTTTGAGGCAATTTCTGTTAAATAAGTCATCAATAAAATCCAAGACAGTCTATGGGCATGTAAATTAAACTAAATCATTTCTCTTTCAATATTACCGAATATCACAATTGCCTACAGGTTTGCAAAATATGTAATTGGGACTTTGGCACTATATGATGCTGATTAAATGTGTTACAGAGAATATGATTATACTTTTTAGCAAAGTTCTTGATCACCAAAATGAGAGGATTCCAGCTATGAAATTGGAAACCCCAGAAAAGTAGACATGTAAGAAACACTATAAAATCTAGTCCCACCACAAAATCTGACATTTGGAAAATCTCAGAACCGAAAGGCAAAGATAATGAAGGTAGTCTGACAACACTGTTCGTTGATGTTGTTTATAAGACAAATGTTAATTTTGATGTACTCAAAACTATTTATCATCTGTGGCATGTAAGAAAGCGTAGCAGGGACCAGTGTTAAAGTATAATCGCTACATGCATTGCCTGCCATGCCAGCCTGTCATAAGTATGTCATCTCATGTCCCAGCTGCACCATTTCTAATCTAGTTTCCTCCTAATGGCAAAGGAAACAATATGTGTGGGGAGGGTGGCTCAAGTGGGAGACCTGAAGAAGAACCTGGCTTCTGGCTTTGGTCTGGCCCATCTATTGCTATTATGGCCATCTGGGAAGTAAACCAGAGGATGAAAGATTGTATCTCCCTCACTTTCACTCGCTTGTTCTCTAAGTCTGACTTTAAAATAAAGAAATCATTTTTTTAAAGTAGCACAAGTGCTAATAAAAATTGAGGAGATACTAAACTTAAACTCATGCAGAAGCAGTGTGGCTGTTTAAGTAGAGAAGATGGTAAATTCAAATAGGGTGCCAAGTTCCAAAATTAATAGAAAAACAAATAGAAAGTATGATGTTGTGATGTTAAAATAGTTAAAGGTTCTTACAATATCTAATTTCCTCTCTTGATATTATTTCTTTACAAAGTACATCAAACCCTATGTGTATCATACGAATTGAGTTCCATAAGAGTATCAATTTGTAACCTATACCCAAATTAATGTATTTGATTGGAAAATACTGTGGTTATTTCAATAACAGTAGTATCTATTCCTGCTACCATTATTGAGATATAGTTTGCACATGAAAGACTCAGTTGTTTAACTAAATAACTTTACTATATTTATAGATTTATGCAATCCTCATCACAAGCTAAATTTAGAACCCCCGGAAGAGATCTCATACCAAGTAATAACTATCCCCTATTCCTCAGTGCATATGATAAATAATAGTTTAATTATTGTCTGCATGACTACTGTTAAAATTATACAATGTTGCCTTTTTGACTTTGTACAACAAAATGTTTTTAAGGTATATCCATACTGTAGAACACATCAGTATTTCATAGTTTTTACTACTAAATACTATGCACTTGTGTACATTTACCACACTTAAGTGGGTTGAGCTTTTTGGCTATTATAAGCAATGTTGTTATGAGTATTTGCATATAAGTTTTTTTATATAACTTTTCATTTACCTTGGGAATCTAGTCAGGTTTTATAATTCTGATAGATATGGTAATTACCTTCTTATTATTCTATGGAACTTGCAGACTGTTTTTCAAGGTGGCTACACTGTTTTATAGTTCCATTAAGAATTTAGGAGTGCTTCAATTTCCTTATATCTCCAACACTATTGGTTGGTGTCTGTCTTTATTCCTACATACAACCTAGTGAGTATTACTTCTTTGTACTATATTGTGATTTTCTTTCTTATTTCAATAATAATGATGTTTTACACATGGGTCATTGCATGTGTTATTTTCTATTATTATCTTTCAGGAATTCTCTATTAGATATTTGCTTTTTAAAATGAGTTTTTAAATTATAATTATTTTAAATATATTCTAGATGGAAATCCTTTAACAAGAATAGTTGAAAACATTTTTCTCATTCTCTAATTTGTATTTTTATTTTCTTCATCATACTGTTTATAATACAAGGTTTTTCACTTATGTATTTTTATTTTTATGGCTTACTTCTTTTCTGTCATATCTAAGAAAACATTGTCTCCTTCCCTTCCTCCCTCCCTCCCTTTCTCCCTCTCTGTCTCTGTCTCTCTCTCTCTCTCTCTCTCCACACACACACTCACACACACACCTTGCAAGTACCACAATCCCATATGGGCACTTGTTCTTATCTCAGCTGCTCCATTTCTCACCCTGCCCCCTGCGTGTTGCTTTGCAAAGCAATAGAGGATGGCTCAAAGCCAGGGAGCCCTACACCTGCATGGGAGACCTAGAAGAAGATTCTGGCTCCTGGCTTTGGATTAGCTCAGCCATTGTGGCCATCTCTCCTCTCTTTTTCTTTCTTTTTCCCTCCTAGCCTCCCTCCCTGCCTTCTTGCCTGCCTCCCTGCCTCCCTGCCTCCCTGCCTCCCTGCCTCCCTCTCCGTCCCTCCCTCTTGTTGCACCTTGCTAAGAACAGAATACTCCGATGTGTTTCAGATTGGCTGCCATTCACTCCACTTAGTAGATAAATAAGGGAATTTTTGTCTGTGTCCACTCTGAAAAGTGAATGAATCTCCTTGTATTCTTTCTCACAAAGGTCTGGAGTTTCACTCTGACAGAGTTCCCTTGGAGCTTTGGTGTTCAGATTGCTCACACTGCATCTCCTATAGTTTGTCAACCACAGATTCCATTTTCCTACGCCAGAGTTTGTCCACATCCAGTTTTTGCTATGCTAAGTTATAAATCACTATTTATTCATTTTGAGACTGTGGTTTGCTGAATGTTCTTTTTTCTCTTACAGACTTAGCAAGAGGTGGTGCTTTTAATGTTTTTTCCAGTTTTTACTTTTTACAGAGTAATGAATTCTAAATTTTCTATTGTGGACCCGAAACTGGAAGTCCCCAGTTCCACTTTTTTCAAAATTATTATGATTTTCAACTCCAGAATTCCCACGTTTCTTTCTTTACATATCCTTATTCATGGATTCTAGTTGGAGAAATATCACCATTATACATCCCTTTAATTCTTTACACATGGCTCCCCTTAGATATTTCAATATGTTTAGAGTAGCTGCTTTGAATTCTTTGTCTGCTATATCTTACAGCTGTGCCACATAAAAGGCAGCTTTTAACCTGCTTTCAAAGTCTCTATGGGTCACAATTTCCTGTTTCTTTAAGTGGTTTATAATTTTGTTTGAAAAACTGAGCATTTTAAATAATATGTTGCGATCATTTGGGGAACTAACTGCTCATTCTTGGGACTTATTGCTGTTTGCTCTTATGCTTGTTCTTTTTTAAAATAACTGTTAGCAAAATTCCGTGAAGTCTACTCCCCTATATAGCACTCAAACTCCAGTGTGGCTCCAAAGAGCAACTAGACTTAGCTATGCCTGACAACTCCTGACTGGTTTTAGCCAGGCTTTCGTTATTGTTTCTTTCTTGCATAACTCGAGATCCTAATGGCCTATCCTCCATACATTGATAGTACACTAAGCATTTAGCTTCTACATATTGCTAGTGGCTTGCATTATTGTTTTCATCAACTCCCTGGGGCATATGTTAGTGAACACTGTGATCTTTTTAAAAATTACTCCTTGGCAAGAACTGGAATTCAAGTTTTTGAGGCCTGCTCTGATCCACCCCATCCCCAATCCAACCCCACCACTGCAGGCAGGGCATCTAAATTATAGTACAGCACCTCTGGCTCAGTAGAAATGGGAACTAGTGCCACTTACCTGGCTGTGGTCATCATTCACAGGGCTGCTCTGCCTTTCAGATCTAGAGGGGGAAGGATGTATGGATAATCCTCAACTAAGGAATCCACCCAGAACAGCTCTTACATTCCAGAAACTGGGGGGAGATGGGTGATCCCATCTCACAGCCAAGCTCACCAGAGACGATTTTTCACAACACTGGTGTTATATGGGAAAGAAAGCTTTCCCTCTTCACCAGTCGTATTCCCATAAGTGGGAAGTTGAAATAGGATAGTGGATGCTACTTGGATGATGCCACACACTACAGATAGGCTTTCTAAAACAGGTTGTAAAAGAGGAGTGTGCTGATATTCACTAAGTACTAAAGTCAGAATTGCCCTTCTGCTTCAGGTATCTTGAGATGGGATCTGCCTTGTAACTGACAAATTTGTTGAAACATATACCTCCCCCCGCCCCCAAAAAAGAGATTTGAGAACATGGAAACAGTCTTCACTTTCAAGTAAATGCCCCCCCCCCAACTGTTTATACAGAACTTGTGTAGATTTCGTTGAATAAATGCTTCTCAATTGGTTGAAAGCTCTTTGATCAAGCTCTGGAGATTTTGAAAGTTTGTTTCTGTTAATTTTGATCTGTGTAATAGATGTTTCTCTGGGGAAGAAGTTTCTCTGAGCTCTTCACAGAACTAACATTCCAGGAGTCTGTGAAAAACGCAAGGTTGACTTTCAGATTTTAAAATCCATGTATATTACTCATATATTCACAGGGTTTTATAGTCAAATAGGAATCCCAGCCTCCCAGTTTGAGTCCTGGTTGCAGCACTTCCAATCCAGCTCCCTGAGAATGTACCTGAGAAAGAAGTAGAGGATATGCTAACCAAGTCCCTGTGCCCATGTACCTGACCCGGAAGAGTTCCCAGGCTCTGGGTTTTGGATTGGCCCAGCTCTGGCCATTGCAACCATTTTGGGAATGAACCAACAGTTGGAGAACCTCTCTACCTCTGTGTCTCCCTCTCTCTCTTTGCAACTCTGTCTTCCAAATAAATAAATCTTTTAAGAAAATTGCCATTTAATTATATATAGAGAGAGAGATATATAATGCATAAGAGTATTAATATGCTAATATGTCTTTATGAATGGTCAAGAGAATGATATAATATACTCATATCCCAAACTTATATGACCAATTTACTATTTTTGTTTTTGTTTCTATTTTTATTTGCATGTTTGCTTATTTTTCACCTTTTTTGAAATAACAATTCTCTTTCTGTACATACCAAGAATTATTTTTACTTGAAAGACAGATTTTACAGAGAAAGAAAGAGGTACACAGAAAAATCTACCATGTCCTGGTTCACTCCCCCAATGTGTGCAACAGGTAGAGCTCAGCTGATCTGAAAGCAGGAGGTAGGAGCTTATTCTGCATCTCCTGTATGGGTACAGGGGTCCAAGGACTTGGTCACACTCCCCTGCTTTCCCAAACCACAGAGTGCTGAATCAGACATGGAGCAGTCAGGGCACAAATTGGCACCCTTATGGGATTCCAGCACTACAGGTAGAGGGATGAGCCAGGTCTGCTAGAGAGTTCTTGAGACTTTATTATTGAGAACACTGCTGGGAAAACATTGATTGAACGTAATACCTACCAAAACTAGTCAATTTACCTAGATCTTTCTAATATCTGAAGAACAGTTTAATATGGGAACTGTGTTCACTTGTTACAGAGCACATGCATTACCTAACTACACATCCAGACTACATAGGAGCACCTGTAGAAGCTGAAGTTGTTGTTAAAGTACAAGCTGTGAAACAGTATTTGTGGATAAATTTTGAAGTGCCAATTTCAGTTTTTAAAGTCAAAGTGTAAGGTCACACAATGGGAATAGGACACTAAATTGCATTGTCAATTAAAGGGAATAGGGGAAATCACAGCGCTTAGAGAAATGTATCATAAAATGATGATGATGATATAATAATAATGAAAAATGGGGACTAGCAAAAATTGTTAGCCAAGCTACACACCAGGTCATCTTAAGAACTAGCAATACTACAGAATTGTTTTGTCCACACAAAAGGAATGCAGCAGTGTCATTTACTGCACAAATTTACCCAAACTTTTGTCTCAAAAATGTTCTGGGGACCAGCTTCCCATGCAAACACTAGCATGCCATTTGGGTTCCGGTTTGTGACCTGGAAGCTGTAGTTTCAATCCAGTTCCCACGTATGTACAGGGGCTTGAGGATAAGTCAAGTCCTCAGGCCTCTGCACATATGTGGGAGAGCAGATATCACCTTACACCGGCTCAGCTCTGAGTATTGCAGCCATTTGAGGCATGAGCCAGTGGATCGAAGACCTTCCTCTTTTTTTTTTTTTTTAATCTCTCCTCTCCTTGCAAATCTATCTTTAAAATAAGGAATAAATTTTTTAAAATTTTGAATATATGAAATTGTTTCTAGAAATTCATGCTATTTGTGAGTAGCATGTTTTAGATGAAATAGGCTGGAATTTTAGGAATCAAAGAAAAAAACATATTATGTTGTATTACTGTATACTTCCAAGTATTTATTTACATGGGCAACATGCTTCTATCTAAACCTTGGTCTTCTCATCCATAAAATGAGGATGACGATACTTATTAGGTTAGCTTGGAAATTTAATGACAGATTAGGAACTTTCAAATGGCTTATAGAGAGCATAGTTATCACTATATTTCAACCCCTTTAAAGATTATTTCATACTAAATTTTAACTACTTTGTTTTTGATAATGCAAATGTCACAAATTCTTAGTAGCTAAAATAATATCTGGAATTTAGTTGGAATTAGCATGTTAATTTAATTGAGAGAAATATGTAAGTCAAAGAAACATTTATTGGATGACTGTTGTATATCAGGTATAAATTGTTTTCTGGGGTTTAGTCACCAGAACAGTTCTGCAGTCATAGTTATTCTCATTAATAACTGGGAATAAAAATGTTCTGAAACGGCCCAGAGCGGTAGTGTAGTGTTTAAAGTCCTCGCCTTGGACGCGCCAGGATCCCATATGGGTGCCGGTTCTAATCCTGGCAGCCTGCTTCCCATTCAGCTCCCTGCTTATGGCCTGGGAAAGCAGTGGAGGACAGCCCAAAGCCTTGGAACCCTGCACCTGCATGGGAGACTCAGAAGAAGCTCCTGGCTTCAGATTGGCTCAGCTCCAGTCATTGCAGCCACTTGGGGAGTGAACCATCAGATGGAAGATCTTCTTCTCTGTCTCTCCTCCTCTCTGCAGTCTGCCTTTCCATTTAAAATAATAAAAATAAATCTTTAAAAATGTTCTGAAACTTCCAATTTATTTCTATTCAGATAGTTAGAAGTAGAAAGAAAATATATGTCTGACTTTAAACATGTTTCCTTCTGGTATGATAAACTTGAGTACATTTCGCATATTCAAACATGCCTGGCCATATTATTATGTGACTAAATATGAAAAACTAATAGAATGTTACCAGCACAGCTTTGGAATTTGGGATATTTTTCATAATTGCAACTCGCAATTTTCATTATTTCACAAAAGCTTGATTGGGTAGAAGTTCATTATGTAAGCTTCCCTGGCTTGCCTGGTGGTAGTTATCTGTAAAGAAGCAATCAGACACTCTGTCATTCAGTATCAATATGAAAACAAAGGTCCAAAAAGACAGATCATAACACTTATGTCCATCTCAAAGTGAAGAACTATCTTGAGAGACCTATGATTTTAAGAATCTTAAAATGTTTCTAAATTAATTTTACTAAAATAATCTATATTCTTGCCAAATTAAATCAAAATTAAACCTAAATTTAATAAATAGATTTTGCTTTTTTGTACTCTGCTATTGTGACAGTGTCCTTTATGGAAAGCTTTCAAAAAAAAAAAAACCACTAAAGAATCTGATGGATGCAATCCGTGTACGCTTTTACACATTCATAAGATTGCCTTTTGTATTTGAAATGTGCTTATAGGGGGCAATTATAATGTTTTAAAAGTTATTTGTGTAAGGGTAATCAATTCCTCTCCCTGTGATTCAGAACACTGTTAATTTATCAGCACATTCGCAGTGCTGGAGGGGCAAAAAGAGTACTGTGAAAGCATTAATTAATGTAGATTGCCTGTCTAATCCAAGCAGTGATACATTTTACTTTATGGTTCTTGATGGGTATGTGTTATAAACTAATAATATGTCAAAAGTATGATTTATAATGGCTTTCATACAACATTCTCAAGGAATTACAGCCATTCCATTTAATTATTTCAAGAAACATGTACTAAATGGTAAATGTGAAATGTGTCAAATTAGAACTAAAGCAATGGTGTGCACAGCAAATTTGTTTACAATTAAAATGCACAACAACTAATCTTTTTGAAAAGCTTGCTCTCAGAATCTAGGTAATATATTTCTAAACTTCCTGGCACTTTCTATGTTTATGTGAATACTAAGCTTTACTTAGGGAAATGTGGCTAATTTAAAACAACCCCAGAGAAGAGTGAGTTTGAAATTTAGATTTTTGACTACAGAGATCAATGTTGTTTTGTTTATCCTGACTGGCCATTAAAATATGTGTACCTCTATTGCAAAATTATGTGGTGACCTGTAAATATGTGCAATTTAATGTTAGCAAATAATTGTAAATTATTTTATAATATGAGAACATGGCATCCCTTGAATTCTTCCTCACTGCTCAGAGGGGAAAGGCACATCTTTGCTTATTTTAATGTAACCATATCAACTCATAGCAGAAACCAATATTATCATATCTCCTTCCTATAAATGATAGACAAAGATTTAATTATTTGATAGATAATAGGGAATGCCTCAGATGCGTTATTCTTCCCATAATCCCTGAAGGGTGTCATATTGTGATTTTTCTTTTAGATAAGAAATACCATAAGAAAAATAGGACATTTTATAGACAATTGATAAGCCCTATATTATACAATTTGATTGTACTTTGTGATTTTGATGAATTATCGCATTTTAAAATCCAGGGGAAATTACACCTTGTCTCTTATCAAGTTATTACTTTTCATATTTCTGCATTCAATTGCACACTCTTTTCCAGTATATTTTTATCATTTCTAAATATAGGAGCAAATTTGAGGTAACAGGTTTCAAAAAATACCCAGCCATTATCAGCTAATTATTTATTCAAACACTGACTTAAAGGAAAGATTTCAGAAATATTTATGGCTTTCTATAGTACTCACTGAAACCAGTGAAAATTTGAGGCTTAACACAATTTTTTCTAACACTTCTTCCTCAGTTAACAGTGTAACATACATTAAAACAGCTACTTCTATCTAAATGAAAAACAAATGGAAAATTATGTTGATTTATTCTAACATGCTCTAAAAGTTTTTCAAGTCTTGTCCCATAATCTTGAAAAACAATACAATAAAATTCATAAACACCAGAATCCACATTAGTCCCTTTCTCAAGATTTAGAAATATTTCACATTCATGTTTTCTGGAAAATGTATACTAATGCAATGCAACATCTATGATCATTAATATAACTTTGATTTACTGATATCATGATTCTAGAGTTTCAAAAGAGAATGTCCTTTTTAGATGTGATCATCTGGACGAAAGAGGCCAGACCTCTGTAACTAAAAAGATCAAATCCTTACTTTATGGCCATAAAGCTCTCTCAAAGGGTTATAATTTGTTTTATGCTCTCATGCATATGTTCCATATTGAATGCCAGCTTTGATTGACCACTTGAAATGCCACATCAAAAATAATACTTCTCAGCTGTGTCATGACTCATTAGGAAAGGCTGATGGCGTGACTTGGCATCTGATATGAGTATAGGAAGGAGTACCAAACCTAGCTATGAGAGTTATTTCCATGCTTTAGCAATAAACACTTACATGTAAAGTTATCATGTTAAACAGGGAGAACCATTATGGTAAACGAAGAGATTATCAACAGGGAAGGACAACAGCAAAGTAATCGTCCAAACAATTCAAAAGAATGGAACTTTTCCCCCATTTCCCTCAAAACCAAAGAAAAAAGCTTCTCTGTAATTGCTTAATTGAATAGAATTACATCTTTTAAAGTCTATTTTAAACAAAGCAATTCAGAAAAACAAAATTGATTTTTTTTCATTTACATTTTGAATTTTGCTATAACCAGGTACTTTTCAGGTTAACTGACCAAATAGTAACAAGCTTTTGTAATTTAATTATGCATGGCAGTATATATTTACCTTATAAAGAAAACTAATCTTGTATTTTCTGGAGATTACAAATGTTCACCAGGTTTCTGAGAACATGGAACCAACCTAGTTACTCCTAAAGAAAGCAAGGTTTGCTTCACTTCCTGCCTCAAGTGAAAAGTCACGTTCGAGATTATTCAAATTGAGTGGATACAGTTTAATTCGAGATTATTCAAATTGAGTGGATACAGTTTAATGAACATGGTGAAAACCTGCTTTATCCTTGCCTGAAAGAGCTAACAGAGGCTTAAAAATATATGGCAGAAGAAAGTGTGTAGAAAGTATTTCATTATGACTGCTCAGGCCGTCACAGCTATGGCAAAGAGCACATTTGGGCACACAGAAATATATTCATTTGAAAGCATGATTCTGTATGTGCAGGTGATACATTACTTTTCCACAGATGCATGTACCTCCCTAACTTTGATATTTTTTCTTGAAGATTTATTTATCTTTTTATTGGAAAGGCATAATTATCGAGAGAAGGAGAAACAGAAAGATCTTTCGTTCACTGGTTCACTCCCCAAATGGCTGCAAAGAGTGGAGATGAGCCAATCTGAAGATCTAAAGCCAGGAGCTAGGAGCCAAGAGCCAGGAGCTTCCTCCGGGTCTCCCACATGGGTGCAAGGTTCCAAGGCTCTGGGCCGTCCTCGACAGCTTTCCCAGGCCACAGCAGGAAGCTGGATGGGAAGTGGAGCAGCTGGAACACAAACAAGCACCCATATGGGATTCCAGCAGATGTTAGGCAAGGATTTTAGGATTTAGCCACTAGGCTATCATGCTGGACCCTTAATATGTTTCTTTTAAAAATGTATTTTTATTTGGAAGGCAATTTTTAAATTTATTATTTTTAGTTCATTAATTACATTGTATTATGTGACACAGTTTCATATGTACTTGGATTCTCCCCACCCCTCCCCAAACCCTCCCACCATTGTGGATTCCTCCACCTTGTTGCATAACCACAGTTCAAGTTCAGTTGAGATTCCCCCATTGCAAGCTTATAACAAACATAGAGTCCAGCATCTTATTGTCCAGTCAAGTTCAACGGCTTCTTAGGTATACCCTCTCTGGTCTGAAGACAGAGCCAGCAGAGTATCATCCCGATCAATTAAAAGCTCCAACATACCATCAGCAAAAATTTACATCATTATGGAATTAATTGACATAGTAATGAGTAACCAATACGTTAAAAGTAAATGCGAGTTCTTAACCACCTTCTGTGATCACCTCATTGACATTTCAATTTTAGTTTATACACAACATATAACATACATAACATGTTATACATAACATCATATCATCTTAAATTAAGGCGAACATGTGGTATTTAACCTTTTGGGATTGGCTCATTTCCCTTAGCATTATGGTTTCCAGTTTGGCCCATTTGGCCACAAAGAACTGCATTTTGTTTTTTTTTTAATAGCTGAGTAGTATTCCATGGAGTAGATGAACCATAGCTTTCTTATCCAATCCTCTGCTGATGGGCATTTTGGCTGCTTCCATGTTTTTGCAATTACTGATTGTGCTGCTATGAACATAGGAGTGCATGTTGGTTTCTCATAAAACAAGTGTTCTGGATATATTCCTGGGAGTGCTATTGCTGGATCATACGGTATGTTGATTTTGAGTTGTTTGAATGTTCTCCATACTGATTTCCATAGAGGCTGTACCAGCCTGCAGCCCCACCAGCAGTGGAGTAGGGTTCCCTTTTCCCCGCAACCTCGCCAGCAAGTGTTGTTGGTGCTTTTATTCATGTGGGCCAGTCTTACTGGCATTAGGTGGTACCTCATTGATGTCTTCATTTGGATTTCCCTTATTGCCAGGGAACTTGAGCATTTTTTCATATGTTTATTTGCCATTTGGGTTTGTTCCTTTGTCTTGAAGTGTCTGCCCATTTCCCGTGCCCATTTCTTGAGTGGCTTGTTTGTTTTGGTGTTTTGGCTGTTTAGTAGTTCTTTCTATATTCTGGAAATTAGCCCTCTATCACCTACGTAGTGCGCAAAGATCTACCCCATTCTGTGGGCTGCTTTTTTACTTTATTGATTGTTTCCCTTGCTGTACAGAAGCTTCTTAGTTTGATGAGGTCCCATTTGTTTATTCTGGTCTTGATTTCTATTGCTTTTGGAGTCCTTTTTAGGAAGTCGGGACCTACCCCTAGATCTTGCAGAGTATTTCCAAATTTTCTTCCAAAAGTTTAAAGGTTTCTGGATGTAGGTTTAGATCTTTTATCCATTTAGATTTGATCTTAGTGTATGGTGAGAGATGTGGGTCTTTTTGTTTCTACAGGCTATCAACCAGTTGTCCCAACAGCATTTATTGAACAGACCTTCCCATTTGCCAGGATTATCATTTGTCCTTTTGTCAAAGATTATTTGGCTGTATCTGTGAGGGTTCCCGTCTGATGTTTCTATTCTGCTCCATTGATCTTCCTCTCTATCTTTGTGCCAGTACCAGGCTGTTTTGATAACCACTGCCCTATAGTATGTCCAGAGGTCTGGAACTGTGATTCCCCCTGCTAACTTCAGGATGGTTCTGCCTATTCGTGGTTTTTTGTGTTTCCAGATTAACCTTTGGATCATTGTTTCCAGTTCCGTGAAGAATGTTTTTGGCAATTTGGTTGGAATTGTGTTGAATGTATATATTGCCTTTGGCAATATAGACATTTTAATGATATTGATTTTACCTATCCAAGAGCATGGGATGTTACTCCATCTTTCGAGGTCTTGTTCAATTTCTTTTTTAAGTGGTTTGTAGTTTTCCTCAAATAGGTCTCCTACATTTTTGGTTAGGTTAATTCCCAGATACTTCATACTTTTCTCTGTTATTTTGAATGGTATTTTGCTGGTTAGATCTTTTTCCAACTTGTGGCTGTTTGCATACACTATGGCTGTTGATTTTTGTTCATTAATTTTGTACCCTACCACTCTACCAAACTCTCATATAAGTTCTAGCAGTCTCTGTACTGAGCCTCTTGGCTCTTCTATATAAAGAATCATGTTATCTGCGTATAGTGAAAGCTTGACTTCTTCATTTCCCATTTGCATTCCTTTGATTTCTTTTTCTTGTCTTATGGCCTCAGCAAGTACCCCTAGGACTATGTTGAATAGTAGTGGAGAAAGTGTACATCCTTGTCTAGTTCCACATCTCAGTGGGAAGGGTTCCAGTTTTTCTCCATTCAGTATGATGCTGGTGTTGGGTTTTTCATATATTGTTTTTATTATGTTGTGGATTTTTCCATCTATGCCTACCTTGGTTAGGGTTTTTAGCAGGAAATTGTGTTGGATTTTGTCAAACTTTTTCTGCGTCTATTGATACTATCATGTGATTCTTGCTTTTTCAGTTTTTGGATGTGGTGTATCACATTTATGGATTTCCTTATGTTGAACCACCCCTGCATTCCCTGGATGAATCCTACTTGATCCGGATGAATGATCTGTCGGATGATTTTTTGAATTCTATTGGCTAAGATTCTGTTGAGAATCTTAGCATCAATGTTCATCAAAGAGATAGGTCTGTAGTTTTCTTTCTCTGTAGGATCTCTGTCCGGTTTTGGGATTAAGGTAATGTTGGCTTCATAGAATGAGTTTGGAAGGGTTGCTTCCTTTTCTATTGTTTTGAAGAGTTTTGAAGAGTTTGTAGAGGATTGGGGTCAGTTCTGTTCAATATGTTTTGTAGAATTGTGCAGTGAAGCTGTCTGGGCCTGGGCTTTTCTTTGTTGGGAGATCTTTAATCACTGATTCAATCAGTCTAGTTGTTCTAATGTTTGTATTAGCTCTGTTGTTTCTTTGTTGAGTTTTTGTTTTGTTGATCTGTCTATAGTTGTTACCAGAATGTTAAGATCGCCCACTATTATTGTGTGTATATCTATGTCTCCCCTTAAGTCTGTAAGTAATTGCTTCACGTAGCTGGGTGCATTGGAATTAGGTGCATATATGTTCATGATTGTAATTACTTCCTGGTGGATCAATCCCTTCACCAATATATAATGTCCTTCCCTGTCCTTTTTGATGTCTGTCAGCTTGAAGTCTAGGTCATCTGACATTAGGACAGCTACGCCAGCCTTTTTTTCTCGTCCATTGGCATGAAATGTCTTTTTCCATCCCTTCACTTTAAATTTCTTAGAGACTTTTCTGGTTAGATGTGTCTCTTGTAGGCAGCACATAGTTGGGTGCTGTTTGATGATCCATTCCATTAATCTATGCCTTTTTATTGGTGAGTTTAGGCCATTTGTGTTTAGAGACAATATTGAGAGAAATTGATTTTGGGCTTCCAGGAGCACGTGTAAGTGTGCAAGTGTGTATTTGCGACTATTAGAGTTTCTGATTGGTTGACTATCCTCGTATGGATTTTAGTGGGGAGGTCTTCCCATTTGCCATCTTTGATTATGGTTTTCATTTTTTCTTTGTGGGTTTAGCACTTTCCTGAGGAGATTTTCCAGAGCTGGTTTCGTGTTGATGTATTCTTCGAGTTTCTCTTTACTGTTGAAGTATTTGATTTCATTCTCTTTGCTGGGTACATTATTCTTGGTTGGCAGTTGTTTTGTTTCAGGATTTGATAGGTTTTACCCCATTCTCTTCTTGCCTGGAGTGTTTCTTCTGAGAGATCTGCTGTGATTCTGATTTGCCTTCCTCTGAAAGTAATCTTATCCTTTTTTCTTACTTGTCTTAGAATAGGTTCCTTGTATTCACTTGAAGGTAGCTTGAGGACCACATGTCTGGGTGAGGATCTGTTTGGCTCGAATCTGCTGGGGGTTCTTTGTCCTTCCTGGATTTGTGCTGGATTTATATTTCCAGTGTTCTGGAAGTTCTCCTGTATTATCTCATTGAGCACCCGTTGCAAGCCTGTCTCCTTTTTCACTCCTTTGGGAAGGCCTATTATTCTAATATTTGATTTTTTGAGGTTGTCTTTCATTTCCTGTATGGACCTATTGGCTTTCTCCAGATTTGTCTCCAACTGTTTGATGAGCTGCTGTCTTTCATTCTGATTGTCTTCCAATTCTGATATTCTGTCCTCTGCTGTGTTCATTCTGTTGGTTAGGCTTTCAATTTTGTGCTCTATATCAAGGATTCCCTTTTTGACTTGATTTATTTCTGCAGTGATATGGTTTTGAATACCTTGGACTCTTCCCAGCGCTTCTCACTGTCTCTGATGAATTTCATCACTAGTTTCTTAAATTCCTTATTTGGTATTTCCTCTATGTCTTCATCTTGCATCTCAGATATTGAGATTAGTTTTTGGTTGTATTGGGAGGGAGTGCTTGATCTTTCTTCTGGGTCATTGCTTTTTCTGATACTTATCCTCATTGTGGTTTTGCTTCTTGTTGTTTTGGGATTTTAGCGTCTGACTTGTTTGTCCACAGCCGTTGCCCTCATTGCTGTAATCTGTAGGAGTTGTGATCTAGCTGCTGCTGTATGGGGTGCTGGCATAAGCGTTATATTTCTTACTCTATTGGGAACAGCACGTGATGGTGGGGTTGTTGTTGGGTTGCTTCGTTTGCGCCTGGGTTTATATTTCTGCCACCTGGCTCCATTGCAGCTAGTTGGTTAGGAGTTGTCCTATGTGTGCCAATAGGGGAGGAGTGTAGATGATAGAATTTGTAACCTTGGGCTTCTTGTCTTTGCTCTGGGTAGTTGTATAGCTTGAGGTTCTACACCCAGCCTAACCCTCACAAATGTTTAGCCTTGTTGGGAAGCACACTGCGGTGGCCCTGCTTGCCTGTGCTTCTTCTTGGTTCAGCAGATCTGTTGCGTGGCGCCAGCACCTCTGAGGCTCCAGCTGAGTAGAGCAGGGGGTGCTGCCTGAGTCACCAGCTGCTTGATGCGGGCTGGGTTGGAAATTTCTGTGGGCCTCAGTGCCGAACTCTGCTCTCCAGGATTCCCACTCAGAAGTGCTGCTCCGCTGAGAGGCGCAACACCGCCTCCCGCCACCAGGCAGGCAGGCTTTTCTGAGTGGGCTCCCACTCTGAGAGCCTGTCTGGCCGATTCCACTGAGTCAGCTGTGGCTCTGGTTTGGGGTCTCCGGCTGAGCCCGGCAGGGCATACTGCCTGATTCACCTGCTACTTGCTGTTCAGGGTCTGTAGATCACAGCCCCGAGCTGGGTCAGGAGGCTTTGTGGGCCAGCCCTAGTGCCAGGCCCCACCCCCTAAAGCTCCCATTCCAAGGCGTTGCCCCACTGAGATTCATTCTGCCGAGCTGCACCTCGGCTCTGGGTCACAAGCCTAGCACAGCGGGGGTTTCTGCCTCAGTGCCGAGCCGAGACTCTCCTTCAGGCCTTGAAGTTAGCACAGCAGAGGCCTCTGCTGCTCGAAACTTGAAATCCCCAACCCCGGGCTCGGTTAGAAATTTCTGCGGGCCTCAGCGCTGAACTCTGCTCTCCTGAATTCCCACTCAGAAGTGCTGCTCTGCTGAAAGGTACAACACCGCCTCCCGCCACCGGGCAGGCAGGCTTTTCTGAGTGGGCTCCTGCTGGGAGAACCTGTCTGGCTGATTCCACTGAGTCAGCTGTGGTTTGGCCTCTCCAGCTGAGCCCAGCAGGGGATTCTGCCTGAGGCAGTGGCTGTTCTCTGCTTTGAATTCACAGCCCTGGCCCCTATATGAAGCTACTTTCTCAGTTGCACTTTCTCAACAGTGGAAGCAGAGCCCTAAGAGGCACAGAGCTGTGAGGGGCACGCAGCCGTGCCCCTACTAGTTTGCTCTTCTGCCCAGGTCGTGAGGTTCTGCTGAGTGTTGCCCAGCCTCTGGAGCTCAGGCTGAGCCCAGCAATAGGATCCACTGGATTCTCTAACAGCCAGTCCACTGTTCGGAGCTAATATGGGGATTTCTGAGCCCCAGTCCCACAGCGCCACTCCAGTTCCCTCTGCACTCTCTCAAAGCTGCTGAGCAGTTGGGAGGCACGCTTCTGGTAAATCTCCCCTGCTTGTCCTCCACTTCTGCAGGGGATGATGCCCCCTATGATCAGTCCAGTAGCCTCCTCTCAGGGCTCCTGCCCTCCAGTGGACTGGTGCCCCTGTCGGTGTGGGCGCCTATCCTTCCAGCCGCCTCTGTTTTCCCTGGGACGGTTGAGACTCTGCCGCCTTCCCCCTGCCTGGGATCGTGACTCACCAAGTTTCTCGCAGCGTGCTGTATTTTCTTTCCCACTTTTTGCGGCTGTTCCTTCACGCTGTGTAGATCTTCTTGCTTTAGTGAACTCCAGTGACCTTCCAGCTCTTCTCCCTACAATTTTGTGTTTCCTGGCCTGTTTCTCTACTGGATCAGCTCCCCTCTTTCCCTACTCCACCCTACACTAGCTCTCTGCGGTCGGCCATCTTTCCCCCCGAATCTTGAAAGGCAATTTTACAGAAAGAAGGAGGGGGCGGCAAGATCTTCCATCCACTAGTTCACTCCCCAGATGGCTGCAACAGCCAAAGCTGAGCCCGTCAGAACCCAGAAACCAGGAACGTCTTTCAGGTCTCCTAACTGGACACAGGGCAACACTTGGGTCATCCTCTACTGCTTTCTAGAAGGGAAGCAGAACAGTGTAGACACAAACTGGCCCCCATATGTGATGCCAGCACTTGAAAGTAGATGATTAACATTTTGAGCTATAGTGCCAACCCTTGATATATTTTTTTCTGATTTTATTTCTTCTTCTCATAGACCTTTTTCATTGTTATGCTTGTATAGTTTGCACTTACCTAAAATAAGCTTTCAGGTGTTTAATTTATTAGTATCACATTAAAAATATGTATATGGGGCACATTCCTGAAAAAAAATTGCCTGGCTATGGTACATCTATCCCATCACATGTCGACTAGCCAGATAATGCTAGATCTGCGTATAAGCAGTCTGCAAAAGTGAAGACCAAACAGAAACATGGGAAAAATTTCATTCATTCAATGTAAGATCTGAGGTCAAAAGGTAAAAGAAGCTTTAGTTAAATTCAAAATCTGAAGAAGATAACTTCTCAAATATGTAAGTAACCATTGCTTAAGGTGCACTTTTATTTTAATTTATTGAACACATACTCTGTGCATTTTATGATAAACCTGCATGCTAATTAATATTTTTAGGGCACATTCAACAAAATGCCATCGAATAACCTTATAACAGTTCCATAATTAAATGAACAATGTAGACAATAAATTAAATATGCCACATAAGTATCACTTATATTTTCCATGATCTTATGTCTCTACCCAATCTTATACTTTAGTAGTCCATACTTATGTCTAAAATAAAAGAATTTCTCTTTGCATTTCATAACTGATTAATTCTTGAATTTTATGAAAGTGATAGACTTATGTACATTTATTTTGTAATCAAACCTTTATTCAAGTTGTCAGTTTCTGGAGAATTGTCTCATTCTTTCATTTAGAATACAGTATCCTTTTCCTTCTATCTGATTCTGTCAGTTTCTGTACATTGAGCAAGAACAATCACCTCTTCTACTCTTCTTATTACTGGCATTATGTGGAAGATTTTCACCAATCTGTCTGTTGGCCAGGGATTTTCATGTGTCTCTAAAATCTTTTCTTTTGTATAGACTTCTGTCACTAGTTTTGATGTTCCATTGGAGCTTAGATAATCCAATCAATACCTCAAGACCAGTACAAAGAAGCCAAATTTTGTTATTTAAACTGCAAAGGTTGAGGTGTGAATTTTAAGTTCCAATTTCTTCTATCTTTGTGGTAAATCTGAGCATGGTAGATCTCCCATTCTCCCTACACAAAGCTGAAGAATCTGTCTTAATAAATTTCTATATTCATATTCTCATTACACTGTCCAGTTACAGGGAGATAGTTGCTAGATATGGACATAGCTGCTAGGTATGGATCTACCTCTTTGCCTTCTGTGGTCTAGGTCCATTCATGAATGCAAAGTTCCATACATTTTCAGAGATATTGTCGTTAAGGAGATAGTCCCTTGAGTAGGAGCTATACAAATTTCAATTTGTGTATGACCAAATTCCTTCCAATTAGAAAGATTGAAAATAGATTTGTCATTGAGATGAGCTAGAGGGAACAGCTTCTGAATAGCCAAGATCTACCTGGTGGAGTAATACTGTTGAATATGTTAGCTATCCCGTGAAAGTTCATTAGAAGCCACACTGTTGAGTAGCTACAATAATGGTTTGCCATAGCCATCTTCCACAGAGAAAATATAAGCCACATGTTTCTGCTACTTTTCTGTATTGCTCCAAGTAAATGTAACCCCTGAATTTTTTTAAAGATTTATTTTATTTTTATTGGAAAGTCAGATATACAGAGAGAAGGAGAGAGAGAGAGGAAGATCTTCCGTCCGATGATTTATTCCCCAAGTGAGTGCAATGGCCGGTGCTACACCAATACGAAGCCAGGATCCAGGAACTTCTTCAGGTCTCCCACATGGGTGCAGAGTCCCAAGGTTTTGGGCTGTCCCCGACTGCTCTCCCAGGCCACAGGCAGGGAGCTGGATGGGAAGTGAAACTTCTGGGATTAGAACCGGCGCCCATATGGTTTCCCGGTGGATTCAAGGTGAGGACTTTAGCCACTAGGCCATGGTGCCAGGCCCAACCCTGAATTTTTTTTATATGTACCTATTTAATACCACTTCTTTGTTCTGTGATCTGGGGAAATTTGTACTCACCTAGTTTCTTGGTCCAGACCTGACAGTTTTTTAAATATATATTTATTTTTATTGGAAGTGCAGATTTACAAAGGAGAGTCAGAGAGAAAGCTCATCCATCCACTGGCTCACTCCACAAATGGCCACAATGGCTGAACTGAACTGACCCCAAGTTGGGAGCTTCTTCATGTCTCACATGTGTGCAGTGTCCCGTTTGGCCCATCCACTACTGCTTTTCCAGGCCATGAAACTGGTTGTGAAGTGGAGCACCTGGGACACGAATGGGTGTTCATATGGGATGCCAGCACTTGGCAGAATTAGAGAATTAGCAGTTGAGCCATTGTGCCATCCCCGGGGCTAAAACGTTTAAGATAGAATCCTTTGAGAAGTAGTTGTAGAAGTTATAGTGCTGGATGCACTGGATAAACACATTCTTGGAAGAAACACAGCTGTTCATTTGAAGTTCTTTTTTGTACAGTTCCTGAGATATGAAACTCATAATGTGTTAATGCATCAATAGGCAATTCTCTCTTTTTTTCACCCCATGGTCCAGTTAAACTTCTACATTCTCTATTCCCAGACCTACAGCATGTAATATATACGGCAATGTTTGGGAGCTATGAAAGTCAGGGAACTTAATGGTTGTACACTGGATGGTTCCTTTCACAAAGGAATATGTCACCTTCCATGGATGAGTTATCACTGGGCTAAGTCAGGAGACAAGGCTCAAGAAGTGTCTTGTTTTCAGGGTGCTGGAACATTATTATTTGTCATTGCCATTAACATTCCAGTGCAATTTGGTAGTTGGACTTCTATGTAGCTTCCAGAAGAATGTATCAAGCCAATCCTGAGGAGAAATGTGGGCATTTCATTTAACAAAATCATTTTATTTGCAAGGCAGATTGACAAAAAGAATAGGAGAAATAGAGGGATACAGAGATCTCCCATCTGCATGTTCACACCCCAAATGACTTCAACTGTCAGGGATTAACCAGTCCAAAACCAGGACCCAGGGACTGCATGATAGACTCCCACATGTTTGACAAGAGTCCAAGTACTTATGCAATCACCCACTGCCTTCCAGATGGATTAGCAAGTAACTGGACTAGAAGTACAGAAAAACCAGGACTCAAATCAGCAATGCTGCTTGGGACACTGGCCTCATGTTCAGTGACTTGATTGGCTGTCCCATGTGGCTGCATTTTTATGATTTATGTATTTTTAGTGGAAAGACAGATTACATTTATAGAGAGGAGAGACAGAAGAACCTTCTATCTGCTGTTTCACTCCTCAAATGCCCATAACAGCTGGAGCTGAGCCAATCTGAAGCCAGGATTGAGGAGGTTCTTCGTGGTCTGCCATGCGGCTACATGATCTCAAGGCTTTGTGCCATCCTCTACTGCTTTCCCAGGCCACAAGCAGGGAGCTGGATGGGAAATGAAGCAGCTGGGACATAAACCAGTGCCCATATGGGATCCTGATGCATGGAAGGCGAGGATTCAGCAACTGTGCTGTCAAACTGGGCCCGTGGCTGCATTTTAGAAACACTTTCTAACTACTGCTTCTAAGGAACTGAAACCTTTTAACATGCTTATACATCCATATAAATGTACCAAGTTTGTGTTATTGTTGTTTGGTCTAGAGAGACATGCATATGCCGGTCCGTTTCTAGGGCCAGAAGTTCTAAGATTCAGTTCCCAGGGGTAGAAGCTGTGAAAGTTGGAGTGAATGATACATAAACTCCTTTCAGGGAGGTTAATAGAGCTGGAATTATCTCTGGGGTAAGGTGACAACGTAGCCTGAAGAAGTGCCCATGTGCTTCTCAGATTCTTGGAGCAGTAATACTTATGGACCCCTTTCAACTTCCTCATGCATTTGAACAGCCGAGCTGCTTTGTATCAACTGAAAGAGTGTGTTCCTTCCAGCGAAAGATAGGGAACTGCATTTTAAGCCTCTTTCCAGTACTGTTCCCAGGAACTGAAGCCACTGGAAGTGTTTGGCCACCCTGTTAAAATTGTCACTTAATTCCTGTGCTCTAAAGACACTTATGTGTATCTAATCCCTCTGCTCAGAGATACGGGGAATTAATATCCAAACCACACAGAACAGTCGAGGTTATGTGGAATACATGAAAAAATTGTGCTTTATACTATGATATGGGATTTCTTTCACAGTATTTGGTATGGTGCCTGGTGCAGGGCCTTGCCCAAATGTGCCTCAGCTTTTCTTATTCATTCAACACAGATGTTTTTCTGTTGCTTGGTGGATAGGAATATCCCAGCTGATTTCTGGAGTTTTCTGGGGAATTGATCTATGCATAAATATTTATTCTGTGCATTAATGTTTGGAGAGAAAATCAAGAGATTCCACTCTTGTCATGTTGCTGAGGTCACTTCTATAGTATATTTCTAAATCAGCTAGTATGATTTCTCCAACTTTATTTTTTTTAAATATTTGTTTGACTCTTTGATGTCTTTTATGATTCCACATGAATTTTAGGATTTTTTTTAATGTCTGCAAAAGTGCCATTTGGCACTGGCTTTTTATTTACTATTTATTTGAAAACAGAGATGCAGAGATCTATATGCTGCTACATAATTTTCTCACACATAAATTTTATTTTTTTCTTTTTTAAAAGATTTATCTTATTTTTATTGGAAAGTCAGGTACACAGAGATGAGGAGAGACAGAAAGAAAGCTCTTTCATCTGACTCACTCCCCAAGTGGCCACAATAGCTAGAGCTGAGCCAACCTGAAGCCAGGAGCCTGGAAACTTTTCCAGGTCTCCCACATGGGTGCAGGGTTCCAAGGCTTTGGGCCATCCTCAAGTGCCTTCCCATGCCACAACAGGGACCTGGATGGGAAGCATGGCTGACAGCATTAGAACTGGTTCCCATAGGGGATCCTGGTATGTACAAACTGAGGACTTAAGCTGCTAGGCTATCTTGCCGAGCCTACACACATAAATTTTCACAAGAACTCAGCTGGACCAGGCCAAACCCAAGAGCAAGGAATTCAATGCATGTCTCCCACATGTGTGACAAGGAACTCACATGCTTGGGGTATCTTATTTTGGCATTCTAGGAGCTCTGATATGGGATGAACACATCCCTAGTAGCACAAAACTGCTAGTTATGCAATGAAATTTTAATTTGAATGCCACTGAATCTCCACATTTGTTTGACTAGTATAAACATTTAACAAAGTATGTCTTTAAGAAGTGGTTTGGAGAACACTCTACATCTAACCACATGGAAGAGAATGAAATTGGAACTTTATCCTGCAGGCTACTCAGAACTTAGCTAAAGCAAACTTGTATATCATACCCAAAAGTGTGAATGTCCCTCCTCTTTGGAAATGGCCATTTCATATTTCAATTAGCAGCTTTTTAGTGTCAAATCCAATTATTTTTGCTGTGAAATTTACCTTTTTGCACTTCCTAGTCATTTGTATAATTTTCAATATGTCCTTGTAATTCATTGATAGATCATCCATAAGAGACTTTTTGATTGCTTGCGAGTACCTGATGTTGTAAATATTCCTTTCAACACTCTTTTTGCTACATCTCATGGGCAATGCTGTTCTTGTTTTTATTGACATTTCTTTAGTGCCACATGGATCATGAGGTAGCATCAATTTCTAAAAGAAGATTTTATATTTTCTTTTTCATCACTATAGCAATGCATGGGTCAGTCTGTGGCATGTTGTTTAACATGTTGATTAAGATTTTTCTGTTTTTCTCTATTGTGGACTGTGTTCTCTGGCTCTGTATTTAAGAGGATGCAAAATTGAAGTGTAATAGAGACTGACGTGTCCAAATGTGAAGACATAGCACAGTATGTCTCTCTGCATTGAGACCAAAAATGAATACCCTGTGAAACTGTTGAATGTATCCTGAAAGAAAGAAGCTGAACTCTGACATTGTCGATGCCTACAATGTCAGGAACCATTTTAATTGTGGAATGATGGACTAATGATTTTTCATGAAGGACCACCCATTGTAATACTAGAGGGGAATCAGTGGCAGGCAGGGGGGATTTGGGAATGGGAACAGGAAATCCCAGAGCCTATGGAGCTGTATAATAAAGCAATAATTAAAAACAGAAAATACAAAAAGCATAAATATTCTAGAAGAAAAGACTTTTAGTAGCCTAAAAACCTAAGTTAGAGCTAAAAATTTATTATAATCCACTATTTATTTATATAGTGAGATAGAGTTCATGTAGAAAGTCATAGTAGTACTTTTATATAAAATTTTCAAAATGACATTTGCTTCATCATTTTATTTCAGATGTATACTCTAATGGTAATTAATTTTTATATTATCTGTATTAAACTGAGGAGTGTGAAAATATTTGATGTGGATTTATCTTTTATAAGCGATATCCTTGATGATGATCAAATTAATGCATACATGGCCAATGGGATATTTCCCAATGTTTAGTCTTGATAATTTACCAAAATTTTGTAGCTTTGTTAATGATCATATTTTCAGCCTCATATTTTCTGATTTCTATTGAAGAGTCTGCAGATTTTTCCTTGAGGGAACCAGTTACTTAGAAATGATATGGTACATCAAAATATAATTACTTTTTCAGTATTTTATCATATATTTTGGTGAATAGATTTTTAATTACAATTATAAATCTGTTCCTACTTTGCGTTTTTGCCTTTTCTATTTAGTATTACATTTAAATGATTTGCATACATGATATGAACTAAGGATTAATTTCATTTTCCCTCACAAATGTATTCCTTTTGCCTCACTTCCTAAATTCAAAAGCATTGCTTAAATTTTAAGACATGATTTTGGTTTTTGGCTTCAATATCCTCTATTAGTTAAGTACTGTTTGTTATTAAAGTTTTCCATAGAGAAGTGAAACAAAGTGATTATTTTTTCTCCGAATGTTTTTGGAAAGTCTAATCTATCAAAATTTTGTCTTCTTGAAATAATAGTCATAATCCTTATTGTATGACTTACTTGGCTTCAGTTATTTGGAACTCTTCAAAACTTCTTGTAAATTGTTTTCTGACAAATTACACTTGTCTTTATAATAACGCTGACTCTGTAGAAGTTAAATTTGATCTTAATCTATTTAGAATTCCCATAATTTCATCACCCATAGTTCTTTAATCCAGCTGTGCATAGTATATCTAATTTACTGAACATACAACTTTGATCACATATAACTTACATATTTTGCATTACCTTCCTATTAACTAATGATTCTCTTAGGTACCCCCAGTCTATCATACCTTGAGGTTCTGACTGAGTCATTAGAATTAAATAATTTTCATTTTTTCCTACTGTATTATAAACTGGTTGAATTTCATAGCTAGCCTTATATTGATGTCTAGAAACACTGGGGTTCTTAAAATTCCTCTTGACTGGCGTTTGCCATGTCTACTCTAAGTTATCTCATATGTACAGACATAAATTGAGGGTTACTTTTTTCTGGGACATAGGCCAAAATTATGTTCCCTACATAATTTTGCTACCAATGGTAAAATGAGAATAACTCAGGCTGATTATCTTTAGGCAAGAACTTTCTATGGGATAATTGATGAGTTTCCTTATGACCAGGTTGTGTTTGACAAAATGACTGAGAAAGCATATGCATGTGATTCTAAGTTCAGCTGTAATATAAGTGGACTGTTCCAGAGCAATGTCTAGGCATTTGGGGGTAATACCTGAGAAGGGTAGCCTTTTTTTTCCATTCCTCTAAATTGTAACTAAATCATAAAAGTGCTGTGGCACAGGATTAACTATAAATTGATGGAAAGGGGAAGGTTTACATGTTTAATGACAGTGCTAATGAAAATCAAGCAGAAAAATTGACCTACATGCTCATAACACAGCCTGATTTTATGGATATGCTTACTTGCTTTCTTATTGCGTTAGCCAAAAATATCCCCGTTGCTGTCCCTTCATTGAGAAACATACTCATGTTTAAGAAAATAATGATCAAGAATTGGGGAATACACTCTGCCATAGATAGTTCTCAGCTTTCCACTTGGTTAAGCATGGAGGTCAACAGTGTGCACTGAAACTGGAAAATCTGTTAGAATGGATGGTACTCACTTAATCCATGCTGCTATTACAGAGGTCCTCCCCAAACCTCCAGTTGAACTGCGTATTCTGTGACTATGATTTGGAGTTGGATTTTGAGATACAAGATGTGTCTTAAGTGTGCTGTCTTTTTTCTGTAACTCATATTCTGTTCTTAAGAGGCCCCCTTTAAAGAGACAGGGTTAGATTGGTTCTTTTATTTTAATTTAGAAATCATTCTTTTTATTTATTTTATTTTTGCTTTAATTATTTATTTCCTACCTAGCAACAAACATGTATTATGTTCTTGGTGTGTGTTGGGGTGATAGGCACGTGACAGGAATGATTAACTGACCTTACACTTAACATTGTGAACTCTAAGCAATGTATCAGCAATGTTAATGAATATATAATGAAAATACAGCACAACAGCATAATGTTTGAAGTGTTCTAACAGAGAATACAATGGAAATAGGTACCGAGCATTAATCAACTTTTTGTCATTAGAAAAGGCCTCTGACAGAGAAATTACATATATTTTCTTGCATAACCAAGAAAAAGATATGGAACTATAAATGAGAATGTAGAATGTCATGGTTATACATTGCGTGTTATCAGTAAAGGTACCGCACACAGATCAAGGAAGCGCTAAAATACAAACATGTTCTGCAATGGTTAAAGCCACAAAGAGATGTCAGTAGCATTATCTCTCAACTTTAGTACCTTTCTCACAAATGTTCACATGTGTGTGATGCACAAAGGTGAATGGAGATTAATGGTTTTTCTATCTTTTGTGCCATTTTGAATTTTAAATTTTGCTGATTCAGACATCTGTGCAACTAGCCAGCTGTTAACCTGAGCACTTTTAGAAGTTACATGAACTATAACAACAACCAGTGGCGTGCTCTTTCATGAAATCTCTCTTTCTTTCCATAAGTGATAGGCCCTGAGTCTAAAATAGAATATGAAGTATCACTTTTGAAATACCTAATTTCTGCCTTTATATTTGATGCTTGGTTTTTGTTTTCACACTTACTATTCATGATTAAGAAGTACTTGGAAGTCTGTCACTAAAACTTCACTAATGGGGGCCTGGCACGGTAGCCTGGTGGCTAAAATCCTTGCCTTGTACCCACTGGAATCCCATATGGGTGCCAGGCCTAATCCCGGCGGCCATGCTTCCCATCCCACTCCCTGCTTTTGGCCTGGGAAAGCAGTCAATGATGGCCTAAAGCCTTGGTACCCTGCACATGCATGGGAGAGCCAGAAGAGGCTCCAGGCTCCTGGCTTCAGATCAGCTCAGCTATGGCCATTGCATCCACTTGGGGAGTGAACCAGTACATGGAAGATCTTTCTATTTCTCCTCTGTATATCTTACTTTCCAATTAAAAAAAAATCATAAAAACTTCAGTAATGGAAGAGATAAGAACAGAAACCTATTTGTTTCCAAGCCTGTTATTAATCATTATCCTTAAAGTTTTTTTTTTTAAATATAGCATTGAATGTTTAAACATGAAGAGAGTAATTTGCTTGAACTTTCAAATAGAATGGCACTTTAATTTCCTGAAATGGTAGATAGATTCTTATATGGAACTCAAATAATGCTATTTAAACTAATTGTTTTTAATTTTGATTTTTCATCATACAGTTGCGTAGGCTCAGGGATTTCCCCTCCCACCCTCCTCAATGCCCCTCCTCCCACTGTTTTCCTGTTTTCCCCTATATTACAATGCATACTATATACAGTCCTTCAGTAACAGTCTCACATCCATCATTCTGCTATTTAATTGTATCGTGTCAATTTTAAATATAGACAATGGTAGACAGTCCTGCATCATATTATCAAGATATATTTAACAGTTTCATTGGGCATCCATCTTTTATTCAGAAGTAGAAATGTGTACTGTCATGTATCTTCACTTCTCAGTATGTTACTTTCCATTATACAGGTCCTCTAAGTGAATATATCTATATACATGTTTATGTTTATATCTATGGATCATTTGATTGACATGAAGGTTGCTTTATATGCGAGAGAACAGAGGATATTTGTCCTTTTGGGATTGGCTGTTTTCACTGAGTATAAGGTTCTCTAGCTGGGACCATTTTGTTGCAAATGGTAGAATGTCATTCTTTTTCATGGCTGAATAGTAGTTCATAGAGTCTACTTTTAAACCTTTTATTTGAAGAATATGCTGCATACTGCAAAGTGTACTACCCTTAAATATAAAGCTTAATAAATTATTTCACAATGTATCCAAATATGTCAGCACCATCCAGTTAAACAAAAATTTAACTTTTATTTTAAACAATTTTTGTTATTATAAGAATCTGTTTCATGTACATGTACATCATAAATGGAATTCTAAGAGAATAATCATACTTCCCTCACACTTGCAATCCCCATCATTTTTTATTTTCCTTTAATTTTTGTATTATTAATTTTAACACATGATTTAATTTACCACAAATTGTTCTGTTCAGCTTAGTTTAAGAACTGCTAATGTTAACCTTAAGTTATGGAAGTTACAAAAATGAATGATACCAGGTTATGGAAATGAGATATAATAGAACATGGACCTTAGAATAAGACATATCTCGGGTTTACTACAAATTATTCAACCACGTGGAAACTAAGTTTTCCCTTTTTATGTAAGGGAAATATCTGTGTTGTAGTGCTAAATTAATTAAATGAATAATTTTATATAATGTGTCTAGAAAGAACAATAGCTGGTACAGAACAGTTAACATTGAGGTTGTAAGTTTCTGGCAAGCAACAGTGCAAGCCACCTTGATCTAAACTGTATAAATTAAAATGGAGAGAAATAACTAATCATCTGAAGTGAGCTGTTCTGTCATATCACAGCTTAGGATGCCTAGTTGGAGCATTTAGTTTTTATTTTAATTGAACTGTACAGTTTTACAAACAACAAAACAAAGATATTTCACATACAGGCATATGAATGCAAAATAATGAAAACTAGAAAAAAGATTAAATGGAAGCATCTCAAAAGTGTCACCTTTGCTAACTGCAATCTGTGTGATACGGTTGGCCTTTGTTTCAGTTTTTAACTCCAGGTCATTAAGCTCAACCTAAAGGTTTATGAAAGTTATTATAAATTATTCAATGATGTTTCATCATTCAGTCCCCATCATTCCATCTTAAGATGAACCACAACCTGTGCACTTGACAGCAACTTCTCTCCTTTAGTGCCCACATATTTTGTTAATTTTTAACCAAACTCTGTAGCATTTGTTTACATCCTGCCTTGTATTGTCCTAATGATTCACATTTGTGAGCATTTTTCCCCCTTGTGCTCAACTTAAACCCTCTATAAGGATTCCTACAAGAGTTTTGTTATTTGTAAAGAAAAATAGTGATGATACTTGTATTGTCAAGAGGGCTTAGATAAGAAAGAATGAATATAGATGACAAAGTATATGAAAGTGCTGTGAGATAATACATTTAGGAAATGAGACTGGCTAAATTCTGTTCAGATTGTTCTGAGAAACACTTGAGGTGAGGGAGCATTTCCTGTAATACTTCAAACAACACTGGAAAAGAAAGGAGCTGTATCAGTATCAACTAAGGTGGCTAACAGAACTGTTCTTATACTCTGCTTTATTTTTACTTTGCTAATTGGGGATTTTGAATTGTACCAAGGTGGACGATTTATTATGTTTCACATAAATGAATAATAGTTAAAATCTTAGACACATTCCCCTACCTTACATTTTCCTAGTAGTTTGCTTTATGCTTTGGGATTCTGATCTCTAATCTTGCCCAACATTGAGTTGAGGGTATCAAATAAGAACTTCAACCTGCTCGAAACTAAACCTTTCCAAACCTCTACTGTCAATGTCAAACCAGCTATTATTGTGGTCTTTCCAATCTCTTGATAAGAAATACTTATGCTATTGACTTAGAGGTCCAGAAAATTAGAAATTTAGTTATTTTATATTGCCAATTCAGCTGTTAGGTGTTTCTTTTTAATGAAAGCCTCTAATGTCCTGTTTCTATGTCATACAGCATATCCTACCTGCCTACAAGTCTGTCAACTCAGTCTTCAAGTTATATCTAGGATGTAATCATATCTTAATAATCACATTGCTGTGAGCTTGAGTATTTTAATAACCAATTTTAGTCTTCCTAAATAATACCCCATACCATCTATCCTCAGCACACAACCACTCAAGTTGTTTGGTTAAAAGATTAGTAAGATCACGTTACTTCCCTGATGCAACCTGTCCAATGAACTCTCATCTCATTCAAAGCACTCAGAAAAAAAGCAAAGTTCCTGCTAAGATGTATCAAGTCCTATGTAATCTGCCTGAATTATTTCTCGGATTTCAGCTCTTCCTATTCTCCTTCTTACTCAGAATCGGTCACACTGAGTTCTTAGTAAGCCACAAATACCCTAATCATCCTCTGACCTCATTTTAATTGTACTTTTTCTCTTTAATTAAAGTATTCTTCCCCCAAATATGTACATGGCTAGCTTCTGCATTCCTCCAGACATTTACTCAAAAGTTATTTTCTTGATGAACACTCCATGATTATTCTATCAAAATGTTGACATCACTTTGATAGTAAAGTTGCTCTTCTCTGAAAGCCACATTGCTTGATTCCTTTTCTTCTTAATATCTGAATTGCCTTGTTTCTCCCAATAAGATGTAAGCTCTTTAAATAGCCAATTAATTTCCATTACCTATAAATGCAATCATAAATAAATACAGTTTTTGTTAAAGATTTATTTATTTTTACTGGAAAGTCAGAAAGGAAGAGAGACAGAGAGGACAATCTTCCATCTGTTGATTCACTCCCCAAGTAGCTGCAAGGGCCAGAGCTGAGCTGATCCAAGGCCAGGAGCCAGGAGCCTCCTGTGGGTCTCCCAAGTGGGTGCAGAATCCAAAGGCATTGGGCCATCTTTGACTGCTTTCCCAGGTTACAAGTAGGGAGCTGGATGGAAAGCGGGGCTGCTGGGATCAGAGCAAGCATCCATATGGGATCCCAATGCATGCAAAGAAAGGACCCCAGCCACCAGGCTACCATGCTCAGCCCCCAAAATACAGTTTATCAGTAAAAAAAATTAGTGAACAGAAGAAGTGAGACCATCAGTCAGCATTTATCCAATTTTCCTTTTGAAACATTTGCTAACTAAACTACAGGAAATAAATGCAGAATAATAGTAATTTTTTTAAAATCAACTGGAGATATTTTTCTGCCACCATGTGCTAGGATGAAAAAAACCAAGTCCATATATAGTAAGTGCAATTAACCTAAGTGTACCTTATATTATTAAAGATTACCTTAAAAATGATGAAAAATGTCTGAAAAATGCACAAGAGAAACTATCATTCATTTTATAGTAGAATGTGAATCTATTCTAAGTAGTAAGAATTACACAAAATGACTTGACATACAGGATGACTATGAGAGCATATCAGAACTCAGCTAAAAAATTAAAAATTTTTTAAAGTATGCAGATAAGGGAGAAGTCACAGTCTCTGTCATACAGGAAAAATTGATCTTAAGCTTTTGAGAGACATTAAATGCAATAATAGAATCATGTAAGAGACCATTTTGAGAAAAGAAGTAAAGGACTGCAACCCATCAAGTTAGTCTAGTTGGCATTTATTCTACAATCATAAATGAAGTTTATTCTCTAGCTTACCATTCCTTATAAAACTACCATAGAGGTCAAGGCATATTTAAAAATAAATCATTCATGAAATTTTAGTAATAACAATATGCAAAGCTGAAAAATTATGTCAATGCAAGCTATAAATACTGGTCTTATTTCAGACTGCTTTAATAACAGTATCACAGACGGTGAATTAAATAAGCTAAATTTATATCTCAGTTTTATAAACTGAAAAACCCAAGATCATTGTGACAACTGATTAACTCCTTTGTGACTTCCCACTTCCTGGTTAGCAGACAAATGGTTTTTTGATCTTACTTAAAATGGTAGACTAAAATCGTTTCGGTTGTGTCTCTTCCTAAAACAACAGTAAATCTTACCCTTAAGGGCTACCTTCTCATGACCTAACTGCTTCCTGTAGTCTCTATCAGCAAGTACCATGAAAATGGGGATAAAACTGAACATATCAAAGGGCAGGGAGGTCAACACAAGCATTCCATCCAAAGATTATGATGATAAACTAAATGCAAATGACCAAAATTCTTGAAAATTATCGTGAAAACATAACAGTGAAAGATGTGTGTAGGAAAAGAAGAGATGTGATAGCTAATTTTATTTTCCTATGAAAGAGGATATGATTAAATTCTTGTTGCTAAAGCCTTGAAAAGTTGAGTCTATATTTTTCGAAAATACCATACTCAAAGCAGAATATGAGCCTTCACATAAACAAACATGCAAAGAGAAAACCATCATACCAGAAAAATCAGCATAATAAAAAATTTAAAACAAAATAAGATTATTTAAAATATGATATTGATTATAAATATTTTGACTCTCTTAAAATAGACTTGAAAATGAGCAATACAAAAATAAAGTGACTCAAATATTAACAACCAAAAGCAGATAACATCAATACTATAGAAAATAGTTTGTGAAACAATAAATAAGACAAAAGATAATTGTTTCTCTCTCTCATACACACACAGTCAAAAACCCGAAGTTGAAGTGACAAAAATAGGTGATTTAAACACATAGTTTAACATTAAGATATAATACTAAGAATTAGAAGTAAGCAGTGTTATAAATTGTAACTACTCATATTACATATATAAAATTTTGCTGTAGGGCCCAGCACAGTAGCCTAGCAGCTACAGTCCTCACCTTGCAGGTTGGGATCCCATATGGGCCCTGTTCTAATCCTGGCAGCCCTGCTTCCCATCCAGCTCCCTGCTTGTGGCCTGGCAAAGTAGTCAAGGACAGCCAAAAGCCTTGGGACCCTGCACCCACGTGGCAGACATGGAAGAGGCTCTGGGTTCCTGGCTTCAGATTGGTGAGGCTCCAACCGTTGTTGCCACTTGGGGAGTGAATCATTGGATGGAAAATCTTTCTGTCTCTCCTCCTCTCTGTATATCTGATTTTCTAATGAAATAAAATATTTAATTTTTTTTTGCTGTAGAGAGAATAGTCTTCTAAAGTGCATATAAGGCATTTTATTATTGCTCATAAATTTCAAAATTGAATTTTATGTTCTTTACTCATATCCAATAGCACAATCAATTTTAAGTTTAAAATATAAATGACCTGATCAATAAAATGAATAGATAATTGTTAATTCAAAAAGTACATCAAAATTTCAATTAGCAACTCACTGAAAAATAATATAGTCCTCTGTCTTCTTTTCAATCCTTCCCTTCCTTTAACAATTCAGTCTTAAGTCTATTAGCCAGGGTTTAGGAAGATAGGCATGATGCTGATGTTGTGTGTTGAGGAGCCCAGCAGTAGAGCAGTGCTAGGTGTCCAAATCTGAGTGTAATGAAGGGATATCTCTGTTAAGGTGTGTGGCTTGGAGTCTAGTGTAATAACCCAGGCTGGAAAAAGAAGGTTGTCATAGAGGAAATGGAGGGGATTTCATCTGTCACAGCACAAACAAGGTGAGGAAGATGTTCTGAGGAGCCCTATGTGTATGAGGCACTAGAGCTAGAAGCTGCTATGGGCTATGTGTATACTGAGATGGTGCAGTGTAAGAACAGCATGTAAGAACATAAACAGGATGGATAGGGTACCTATGAGAGGGTGCTGGTGTGTGTTATTTGAACTTGAGCAAGCAGAGCATCCACGTGATGAAAATGTTTTCATTTAGAACAGCAAACTATTGAACGTGAAAATGAGTAGAAAATGGCAAAGCAATCTCCCATGAAGAGATAGAACTTACAATGCTGTGGGATGACATCTGGATCAGACACTCATGGAAGGGAAAAATGATTGGTTACTTACTGGATAATTGACTAAGTAAAGACTTATGGGAATGATAGAAATGAGTCTTTTTACTATTGGAGAAAATATTTACAAGTATGGGAAGTGAAGAATTAAAAAATTCGATTTGGAGTGGAAATTAAAGCATCAGCATACACTTGCAGTTTTCTATGTAGAGAGATGCATTGGTTTTATATGTATTTCAGAGTGTATACATTTAATACATGTATGAATATATATTCTGCACTGAACACCAACAGATTCTAGGATCAACAATACCTAATTAGCAATGAGCACATGCAGTTCCTCAGATCTTTCCTTCTTTATTAGGTTATTTAAAATTATGTGTGAGTTCACTTCAAGGCCCAACACACACACACACACACACACACACACACACACACACACACACAGAGGTGGGGAGGATATATAAATACAAACCATCAGTTGGTTTACTTAGCAAATGCCTGTAATGACAGTGACTGGGACAAACCAATGCCAGGAGCCAGAAATTCCATATATGTATCTCAGGAGGATGGCAGTGCCCCAAGCAACTGGGTAATCTGCTGTTTTTCTAGGAATATTAGCAAGGAGCTGGGTCAGAAGGGGAGAAGCTGGGAATCAAACAGTTGCTCATTTGATATGTGAATATCAATGTCACAGATGATGGCTTAACCTGTTTTGTCATGCCAGACCCCAGACTGTTCTTTCCGTGTAACAGATTTACTGAAAGAACCCAAGGTTTCTTGGAGAAACTGTTGAACCCATGGTTACAGAAAAAGTATAGATGACTGAAACATCTTGTGACAGAAAAAATGAAATACTCAAAGAATGGGGTTTCATGTGAAAAGTGCATGGAAACCACACTAATCATTAGACAAGCTGGTGACAGTATAGATACTGAAATAAATAGTGGGAATGGGATAAAACAGAAAGTCATGAGTTCATCCAGATATAATTGAAAGTTTGATGACAAAATAGGGTTGCAAAAATAACAATATGGAGAGAATATTTTAAGAAATACTAAATATAGCTTAAATTTTATAAAAGACACGAACATAATCAAGCCAAAAATCTCAAAAAATTGTATGTAAATGAAGTTAAATAGATCCATACCTAAACCCATTATTATAAAAATTTCAAAAGACCAATATAGAGAATAATGCCCTCCCCCTCAAATGAGAGGTAACTCATGGTGTGCTTGATACGATTTTTTGTTAGGTTTTTCATTAGAAATTTGGCAGGTAGCATGGTATTGGGTGGTGTATTTTAAGGGTTGAAAGACTCTCATCTTGCAAGTTGTCCTTTATGAGTTGGGTGGGAGTGGGCAGGATTTTTGTCACAGTAGGTTAAACTGCAGTTTCAGACACCCAAATCCATATCAGATACCCTTATTCAAGTGCAGGTTCCTAGGCTTCCAATGCAGTTTCCAATTAATACAGCAGAGAGGAATCATTTGATGGTGCAACTCTTGAGTCCCTCTAACCCACAGGAGATCCAGGTGCATCCTTCTGTCCTTGTTCAGTCAAGCTCCTACTGTTACAGGCATTTGGGTAGTGTACTAACAAATGGAAAACATTTCTTCATTTCTTCTCCCCCCCTTTTTTGTCTCCCCTTTTTGAATCTTTGCAAAAACATGGAGGAATTAAGACATATGCAAATAAACAATCACTTCATTAACACTATATTTACAATTTGAAACGAAAGGACGATAGACAATCACTATAGCCATATGAGGAAATAATGATCTCAGGAAAGAAAAATATATTGCAGTAAAGCTACTTTTGCTGGTGTCTTGGTGTGGTTTTCCTTTGCCAACAAAATACTTTATAATTTAGTGAGTAAAATTCTAAAGATTGGACAGTTCAACATAAAGGCAGCAGCAAATCTGGTATCTGGTGAAATCTTGCTTCTGCTTCGTAGGTGTTATCGTGTTGCAGTATTCTTGTAGGGCAGAATGAAATAGGGATCTTGCTTAAATCTCTCTTAAAATAGTATTCATTCCATAGCATATGGTTTGTCTTGGTGTCAGACATTTGTCAAGAGTTAGCCAGGGAGCTCTACTCATCATGATCACTCTGATATCCAGCTTTATAAAATCCTAATGCCAGTATGTGCTATCACAGTAATGTTAACGCGGAGAAGTCTACATAGCTGTCTTGAGAAAAATGACACAGAATTTACCATATGATTTGAGATTTTAAAAGGAAAGTAAAATTTTGGGAAATTATCATGGCAAATATGACAGCTCCCAATAATTAGAGTTTTTTGATCATGTTAATGACGTTATTAAGTAATGTTACATTTTTTATATTGCCGTAAGGAAACATTTGAACTCTTTGCTTAGATCCGCAAACAATGATCTCTAAAGAATATAACAAGTTATCCCTGGGTTAAAAAAAAAAGTATATTCAAAGTGCAAGAACCAGTCAATGGATTTTTTAAAGGATTTATTTAAAATGTGGAATGACAAAGAGGAGAGTCAGAGAGAGCTCTTTCATTTGCCAATTCAGTCCCAAATAACAGCAATGGCTGTGGTTGGGCCAGGTTGAAGTCAGAAATGTTGAGCGCTGTCTACCTCTCCCACGTGACTGGCAAAGGCCCAGGTTTTGGGGCCAACTTCTACTTCCTTTTCAGCTGCATTAACCAGGTAGCTGGATTAGAAGCAGAGCACCTAGGGGCCAGTGCAGGTGCATAGCAAACTAAACCTCTGGGTATAGCACTAGCATCCCTTATGGGCTTTGCTTCTGATGCAGCTCTGCTTGTGACCTGGGAAAGCTTCAGAGCGTGATCAAGGTTCTTGGGCCTCTGCACCTACCTGGGAGACTTGGAAGAAGCTCCTGGCTCCTACTTTCAGATGGGCTCAGCTTCAACCATTGTGGTCATTTGGGGAATGAATCAGGATGGAAGACCTCTCAATCTCGTTCTCTTCTCTCTATGAATCTGCATTTTCAGTAAATTAGGCCATACCCTAATTCACTGAAGCACAGCATCTGCCCAGATAAATGAATTTTGTGTAGCAACTACAGAAAATTCACAGATGTGAAATCACTCTTGAAATTACAACTAAACCTTAAGAAGTTGTCACTCTTTGAGTATCAGTATATCAAACAAAATAATTATGTGAAATGTTGATTAAAATTGCCCTCCATTTTCTAACTGTATAAATATTAATACAATTTTTCTCAACATATCTCAACAACTAATAAAATCACAATATATCAATTATCTTCTCTTAAACTGGTGGCTATTGATACTTAAATATCTTAATGCCGTTTTTCTCATTGTGGTTTTGTTGTATTGGAGAAAATAGTTATTTTTAATAAAAATCCTAGTGAAAATGAATACATATATTAAATTATATTTCTAACTTTAAACATCAATACACATAATCCAACACTTTTTGGGCTCCTCAATTTTTAGAAATATAAAGGGAATTCTGGACATTTGGCCTAGCAGTTGACATTTCTTGATATGTTCAGTCTGGAGACAAAGTACCTGGGTCTGAGTCCCAGGTTAGTTCCTGTTTTGTGCTTCTTGTTAACATATGCTTTGAGAGGCACAGGCAATAAAGTATTTTGTTGTTGCCGAGTTAAAGCTTGAACCAAGTTTTGCATTGTTATGCATTTAGAGAGTGAACTAGTAGATGGAAACTCTCTTTGTACCTCTTTTTCTTGCCCTTTCAAATAAGTATACTGTGAAAATAATTTCGAAATTTACATACACTAGGATTCCTGACAACAGAACGTTTTATAATTATTGAAGTAGAGAACTCTATAGTATTATTTTTGGACAACTTTGAAGACCTACTTTCACCACATGGTCATTAGGTTATTTGCATTCTTCTAGCTATGTTCAATGCAAACATAAGGACACAAATTAAATAGTAAGTTGAACTTAATTTGATTGTGGTTTTCCAAAACCAAAATAAAGACAGAGGTATTTCAAGTGTGTTAAAATTAGTGTTTATAGCAGGTGACTGCAGAACAAAATTTGGGTAATGAGCAAAAAAAAAAAACTCAAGGAGATGAGGAAATTAGATATCTGGGTATATTAACGCCTATTGGAGTGAAGATATAACCAGTGGACACATTATGGACTCATTAATTTGAAATTATGATTAGCTTTCGATTCTTGACATGGAAATCTAAGTTATGATAACTGCAATAACTATATGATGTAAACTGAAGTAAAAGATCACTGGAATATATCATCACTGTTAATGACAGAACTTCAGAAAATGTTGGAAGGAACAGATACTTGTGTATATTGAATTTACTAAAAGTGTGACAGAGTGATGTGATTCTAAAATAATTAAATTGTTGTCACGGAAGAAGTGACTCAGTAACTGGTGGATGAAACCCAAAAATAAAAAATGAAGAATGGATGCAGTCTGATGTCATGAAATTCAAAGTTTATTAATAATTCAGTGAGCAAATATCACAGTTGTTTCATAGAATGACATTGAATAATGGGGGAATGTTAGTGAGAAAGTGTATGAAATAGTTGTTCTGAGTCTGAATTATTAAAACATATAAGATTACTCTATTAAAGTATTCATGTATGTAACTACACTTGTAAATATTCTCAAGATAATGTACTCGACAACAATTCAGAATGCTAACAAAAGAAAATTTTGGTAGAGAACATGGGTCAGTAGAAATTCTCTTTCAGTACTGGTGAAAATGCAAAATGGCACAGCTAACTTGAAATACAATTTTATAACCTTTTAAAAATCTCAACATAATTTTAGGATATAATGCAGCAATAACATTCCTTGATATTTAATCAAAGCGATTGAAAACTTATGTTCACATAAAATCTAAACATAGGCATTTGCAACAGCTTTATTCATATTTGCCAACAATTGCAAGCCACCTTCAGCAGATGAGCAGATAAATAAACTGTGCTACATCCAGACTATGGACTACTACTAAAAACTCAATGGAAATGAGCTATCATGCCATGGAAAAACAAATACATACTGCTAATTGAAGGAAGGCTATCTGAAAGGCTACACACTATGTGACAGTAATCATGTCCTTAAAAAAGCAAACATCAGTAGATAACAGGTTTTCCATTAACTGAAATTAATCTAAAACTAGAAGTAATTAGAAAAGTAGGCATGTTTTATAACAGAATATAAATTATCTGGTACTATCCAAGGAAAGAGTTGTAAGATTTCTAAAGTAAACATCCCAAATATTAGGTTTGTGATTGCAAAATAACCTGTGTTCTCAAAGAAAGGCATTAAACATACTCTCCTAAAATTGAACTATGAAAGCACTTCCTAAAGTTCATGGAGCAAAAGTATTTAAAAGGTAAATCTGCATTGGTACCAAATTTTTCATCCATATATTTTATTACATATATTTCCATAATTTTTGATTGCTTAATATTAATGATCTTGTCTTCAGTTTATCAGTTATACTCTGTTCTTTGCCTGTACCAATACCACAGATAATTATATGAAGTTTTGAAATCTTGGTAAGGTAATTATATCCTCCTGATTATCTTGACCAATTATTCATAGATTTAATATTAATCAAGATCCATGAAAAACTCTGTTGGGAATTTTTAAACTTAATTGCACTGCACCTATATGAGGCATCTTCAAAAACTTTGTGATAATAAAAGATGTCTCATGTTCAGTTTAATAAACATGTGGCCATGCTTTATTAAAATCCAGGTGATTAACCATGTTTTCCTACAACATGACCAACTCTTGATTATATTTTAAACAGCTGAAAGTACATACTTGTGTGTGTGTGTGTATGTGTATGTACTGTTACAGAATACACACACATGCACAAACACAAAACCCTTGCTTTCCAAGGGTCTTATATGCTTGCATTTTAGTTAGTTGTATTCTAAAATTACCAGCTTATGAATAACACTGTTTAAGTTGCTATGATATGTTAACTATAAATAATTACACAATGTACAAACTTTGCTAAATGCTCTTCATTCCGTAAGTCTCTATGCAAATAAGAGACACAGATCTTGGTCATTAATCATACCACTTTTTCAATATTTTTTGCATATTGTTCACTGTATATCTTTTATTCAGCTTACACAGAGATAAAGGAATATATTTTGTTTCCTTCTGTCTTCCAATGATAAAACCATACACCTTTCTAATGAGAATTTATTTATCTGAAAGGCAGAGTTACAGAGAAAAAGAGGAGAGACAGAGACGTATCTTCCATCCACTGGTTCCCTACAAAAGTGCCTGCAATGGCTGAGGCTGTGCCAAGCCAAAACCAGAAGCCCAGAACTCTTTCTTGTTCTCCCACATACATAGCAGGGGTCCAAGCTGGAGTCACCTTCTGGTGATACATTAAAATGGAACTGAATGTAAAGTGGAAAAGCTAAGTATTCAACTGGTGCTCATAGGTGGTGGCTTAACCAACTGTACCACAACATCATTGCCACCCTTGTTGCATTTGATACTAAATAGATAATCATGAGGGAATAAGCAGCAAAGTTGAAAGTACAGCAAATAAATCAGAACAATGAAACTGGAGGTAAAGTATGATTAGAGGATCTGAAAATGATGACAGAAAAGGCTACCAAAAAAAAGAGATGGTGAATGTAAGAGGAAGTGATAGAAATCGGCCTGGCAGAAACTATACTGTCACTTATATAATATTCAGCTTCTTCACACACACCTACTCCTCATAGAAATGAGGAAATATGGATTTCCATAGTACATGTTTAAATCAATAGTTATTACAAACATTCAAGATTATTTTAGGGACCCCAGCACAATGACTCCATTGGCTAATCCTCCCCCTGCAAGCACTAGAATCCCTTAAGGGCACTGCTTCATGTCCTGGCTGCTCCACTTTCCATACAGCTCCATGCTTATGGCCTGCGAAAGCAGTGGAGGGTGAACCAAAGTCTTGGGACCTTGCAACCACCTAGGAGACCTGGAAGAAGCTCCTAGCTACTAGCTTCATACAGGCTCAGCTCTGGCCATTTGGGCCACATGGAGAGTAAAACCAGTGGATAGAAGATCTTTTTCTCTGTCTCTACTTCTCTCTGTAAATCTGCCTTTTTGAGAAAAATAAAATTATATGCATATATGGACATAGCAAAAGTTTTTTCCACTCTTCTACCTATTTATTTGTTATCACGCAGTCATCTACAATTCCATTTTGTTGTCTACAAATATTTATTAAACTTTTCCAGGAATTATTTTGTAGTCCACAATTAAATACAAAATTCCCCGTGGGATTCCTATTTTTTTCTTTCTTTTCCATAGGCTCAAGAAATTTTCCGTTCAACCCTCCCCATTCCCCCCCACACACCATTTTCCCCTATATTATTACAATAGTCTATTTCTTCGGCAACAGTTACAAGTCCATAATTCTGCTATTCACGTGTATCAAGACATTGTAGTCATAGATAATGTTAGAAAGCCCAGCATCCTTTTGTCAAGATACAGTTAACAGTTTCATTGAGGATCTATCATTTATTCAGGAGCAGAGATGCATACTGCAATGTATCTTTACTTCTCAGTATACTAGTCTAGTCTGAGGACACTAATTGCAAATGGAATGAATCAGTAAGTGATACAGCATAGCCTAAGATAATGCAAAATGTGAGGGAAATATTAGTAGGAAGAAGAACAACAATGATGCAGGCTGGGTGAAATTTCAAATAGCATAGATAGGGCTTACAAGGGTGAGGTGAACGGTGGTTGAAGTAAACGAGAGAAATTCTTGCAGATATCTTATGAAAAAGCGTTCCGTATAGGGAAAAGAGAAACTGCAAAGGCCCTGATAGGAAAATGTTTTTCAGAACAACAAGGAGCCAGCATATCCGAAACAGAGATATTGTAGAGTGGTGGAGGTTTATAGTTAACAATGATGTGAGAGAAATAAGGGATTAAGGTTGTAGAGAACTTTGAATTCATTGTAGAGACTTTGACTTTGACTCTGAGTCACCTGGGAAATCAATGGTTAGAATTGAGGAGTAAAAGAATCTGGGTTAGATTTGAACATGATTTCCTGAGCCTCTAAGTTAAGAACAAACCTTGGGAAGTAGTTAGAACAGAAGTGGAACCAGGAACACAAGTTAATAGGCTATTGCCATAATTCAAGAAATTCATGATGTTTTCTTGGTAGCAGTGAAAAGGAATAAACATCCAGATTGTGAATATACATTTAAGATGTAATTTGGAAATTTTTCTAAAGAATGTGAGACAAGAAAGGAGACTGACACAAGTATAGCTTCAAGGATCCTAGCATGAGTAGCTAGAAGGATGAAATTAAATGAGATGCAGAAGCCTGAAGAACAAAGTTGGAGTAGGGCAGGATCAGGACCTCAGTTTTGAAATCTAAGAACACAAATCTGATCTTGTAATTTCAAAATCATATTCTTATTACTTATAAAGCTCAAATTTCTTAGGATAATCTACAGAAGTCTGAATGATATAAATGTAATCTATGCTTTTAGGTTCTATCACTCACTATCCACTTACTAAGCCTTTCCCCACTTTCTAAGTCACAATTCTTCATTCTCTTCCTTGCCCCTATAAATTCCTGATATTAAGTCTTTTGTGGCACAAGTTTCATTATCTACATCCCATATAAAACTAATGAGCTCTATTTGAACAAGACCATAACTTACTCATTTTCACAGAAATGTCCATCATCTGTTCAACAAATATTTGTGTGATTTAGAAAGAGGAAATGAATGTATGGATAATGAGGAATGCATAATATTTATTTGAACTCAAATCTCACAAAAAATATTAGGTCAAGCAGCAGCTGTAGTTACAAGATCCACTCAAAATAGAATGATACATTTTAGATTAATGTGGAAAAATATTTTTTGACATCCTCATATACGTTTTTATAATGTTCACTTTCCATAAACTGAAGATCTTGTTAATGCATAGATTTCAATTTTTTGTCAGTATGATCCCATTAATTTTATATTCTATGTACTTAAGAACATCAGATTTAAAGTTTCACTTCAAAGACAGATTTTTCCCATGGAATCTTCAAAGTCATGAATCAAAGTGATGATCTAAAAAACAAATATAATTTTGCCTGCAGCTAGACACAAGATGTTTACAAATTAGTCCTCATCTTTTCAGCTGAATGAAGTGTTCATTGCAATCTAAAGGACTGTGTGCTTGGATCAAGGCCAGAGACATTCTCAAAGCTGATGGCTTCGTGTTACAGGGATGCTAAGATTTACTGATGCCAGATATATTCTACCTAAGGTGTGTAAATATACTAAGGCTCAAATCTGTGTGTCAAATTTAATGGCTCAGTATAAGTTCCTGCATATTTGTTGGCTGTACCTTGTTTAGATTCTTTCATGGACTGTACCCTCCTCCAATTCATATGTGGAAATTATATTCTGTAGTATCTCATAGCATGACTGTATGTGGAAATAGTGTTCTTAAGGAAATAATTTATATTAATGTAAGACCATAATCTAAAATGATCCATCTGTTTTAAGAGGAAACTAAGATGCATACAAGTGACAGGGAGATAAAATTAAGCAAAAGAGTATTTGATGATCCATTAAGTAGAATCCACAAAATGAAAACAATTGTGCTGACATCTATAAGAAGATGCTTGTTATTCATTTCATCCTTGTATGATAATTTGTTGTGGTAACACTAGCAAATACAAGAATTACTATTGCAATTCAAATTTAAATTAAAGAATATATGGGGGTTTGAATATTTCCACTACGTTTTGATGCAGACAAGCATTGGGGAGACAAGATAGTAAGGAATGTATCTACTTTGAAAGAATTGCAACGCAACATATTTTTTGTTTTAGTTCCCAGTTGTTCATGATTTCATTTTAACTAAATGAAACTTTGCATTGAGATACTGAATACAAGACTTCAACACATACCAGAATAACTTGGGGAAAAGTTAAAATTGTATATTCTAAAGCTGGAATAAGAGTCAAACTTTTCACTTAAAAAAAGTTGATGAGCCCTGCGCAGTACCTTAGTGGCTAAATCATTGCCTTCCATGTGCTGGGATCCCATATGAGCATTGGTTTGTGTCCTGACTGCTCCACTACCCTTCCAGCTACTTACTGGTGGCCTGGGAAAGCAGTGGAGGACAGCCCAAAGCCTTGACACCCACGTGGGAGACCCTGAAGAAGCTCCTGGCTTCCGGCTGTGGATCAGCTCAGCTCTGGCCTTTGTGGCACTTGGACAGTGAACCAGCAGATGGAAGATCTTTGTCTCTTCTCTGTTTAAATCTGACTTTCCAATACTAATACATTAATTTTAAAAATCACAGTTGGATATTAGTGGTCTACAGATCCTAACCACAATCACAGAAACACTGACATAGGAATTTATGAAGTAAACGCTAAACACAATGAAAACATAATTTACTAGGTTTCCCAAAGTAATGCTAAAGTATGGAGAGTATTCACATGAAGTACTTTGTTACTTAATCTTCCTATATCCCAGTGATATCCCAATGTTTGCTTGAAATTGCCCATGGTAGGGATATATGCATACAGACATAGGCCAATGCTACAACTTTAGGTACCTTTCCCCTTCACAAAATTGGTTTACCAGCACAATACAGGAAATAGGAGATGAATGTCTTTCCTTACTGATCCTGCATTTGGCCACAACCTCTACCTGAAAGGTCTTTTATGTTACTTGACCACTTCTGTGAATTAGCACATTGGACAGGGCTTTGAGTATGTCCTTTGCAAGGAAATATTGCATACAGTACTGCTATGTATTCTGTAATTCTGCAGAGATAGTTACTGAGGCTACATAGAAGTAGCAGTAAAATAAATTGCCTGCGAGCATGTTTCCTAATGGGAAGTTATATCAATAGAAGTTGGGCAGGATTCTAGACCAGTGAAGTTCCTAAGAGAAAACTTTTGAGATGGAGGAAGGCAGTACAGAGGCCATGAAACAAATCAAGTAATGCTGCTGACGATTTTATCAAGCGTAATTGAAAGTTGTCTCAAGAACTTTAGTAAGCAAATATGTACCTTTGTTTCCAATTCTTAGTAATTATGCTATCCTGCTCTGAATCCTGAGAGTTTGAACTTTTCTTCTTAGTTGTAGAAAGAACAATTCACCTTAAAATTTCTTTATAGGGCTCGGCAGCGTGGCCTGGTGGCTAAGGTCCTCGCCTTGATCCCATATGGCCGCTGGTTCTAATCCCGGCAGCTCCATTTTCTCTCTGTCTCTCCTCCTCTCAGTATATCTGACTTTGTAATAATAAAATAAAATCTCAAAAAAAAAAAAAATACAACTCTCCAATAAAAACAAATAAATCTTTAAAAAAAAATTTCTTTATAAATTTGTGTATGAGTAGATTATATAAATGTAAACAAAATACAGAAAACAAAACCCAAGCAAACACAGATAGGTGTGCTTCTATGTTAGAGAAAATGCTGCTTTTCCATAGAAATGTGTTTGTCCACCGGAAGTCCTGAAGGTAATATGCTAATGGTGAAAAGTCTCAACACCATATAGTAACTGATGAGTGATTGGTGTGGTGGTGCTTATTTCCAGGATTAGGCCAAATAATGTGATTAGACTTTAAACGCATGGAATTTTTCAAAAATGTCTTTAAAATTACTAATATTGTATGCCTAATAATGAAAACTATATTACGAAAGATTAGCTGTATAATGCAATACTTTCAAAATTAAATACATTTTAAGCTTTTTTTAAATCACAAAGGTAGTTCATAACAATATAAGAAAAATGGAAAGTCCAAAAGCAAATAAAGGGGGGAAACATAGTTTCTTCTAATGTCATAATCTAGGGCCCAGAGCAATGGCTCAATTAGCTAATCCTCCCATTGCAGTTGTCAGGATCCATATGGGTGCCAGTTCATGTCGCAACTACTCCGTTTCCAACCAATTCCCTGCTTGTGGCCTGGGAAATCAGTAGGGGACTGGCAAAAATATAGCCACATTGTGCAATAAAACTGCTTGTAAAGCATAGAAAAATTCACATATGTATAGTCAATTGGATTTCAACAATGGTGCTAAGAATACACAATGGGGTAAGGAAAGCTGCATGTGTACAGGATGGTAGGAAAACAGGTATTCATATGTAGACAAAGGAAAACTGGACTCTTCTCTCACAACACATACAAATTTCAATGTAAAAATAGATCAAAGCCTTAAAATTAAAAGATAAAACTACTAAAGGAAAACAAGAGAAATAACCTACTGCATTGTTCTGGGCAGTGACATGGGACATATGACCTAAAAATCACAGCCAACAAAAGCAAATATAGGCCAACCATTTAAACCAAATTTGAAACTTTTGCATATCAAAGGAAACATCAGAGTGAGGCGACACCTACAGACTTGAAGAAAACATTTGCAAACCATACAACTCACAAAAAGTTGGACAATGTGGCCATATTTTTGTCAATGCCATGCTATTTTCATTACTGTAGCTTTGCAATATATCTTGAAATCAGCCCGATCACTCCAGCTTTATTCTTTTGTTCAAGATAGCCTTAGTTTTCAGTGTTTATTGTACTTCCATATGAATTTTATTATGTTTCTCTCTCTCTCTCTCTCTCTCTCAAAATGTGTATCAGAGTTGTGCTAAGGATTATATTGAATCTTTACATTGCTCTGAGTAATACATTTTAACAATATTATTTTTTCTCAAATCAGGAAAATTTTTGCAGTTTATTCATGTCTTTGATTTTAAAAAAAACTTAACAGTTGTACTTTCTTGGTAAAGTCAACTCCCAAGAATTTTTTATGGGATTGTAAATGATTTTCTTAATTTTTTTCTTCATATAGTTTATTTTTAGGGTATGGAAATGCTGCTGATGCTCCTGCCATTTGGCCATTTAGGGGAACGATGCATTGTGTTTCATTGAGTTCCTTGAGTTAAGTCATAGGCTGTGACGCCAACATCCCATGTGGGCAATGGTTCAAGTCCCAGCTACTATGTTTGCAATGCAGGAAACTGCTAATATGCCTGGGAAACCAATGCAAGATTCCCCAAGTCCTTGTATGCCCATGTAGGAGATATGCATAGTGTTCCAGGATTCAATTTGTCCCAGCCCTACCCATTATGATCATATAGGAATTGAACCTGCAAATGGAACAGCACTTGCTCGCTCGCTCTCTCTCTCTCTCTCTCTCCCCCCCCTCCCTCCCGCTCGCTCGCTCCCCCTTCCTCCCTTCTTCCCTCCCTCCCTTCCTCTTTCTTCCTCCCTCCCATTCCATCCCCACTCATCCCCTTCCTCCATGTCAAACACATAATTTAATCTTAGAAAAAGTATTGCTCTGATTTCTACCATTTTCATTTTCATCTTCAATTATAATGCATTTAATATTCATTGATTTTGGAGTGGCAATAGTAGCTACATAACATCTTCATGAACAAAATTTGTCTACATTTCTAACCTTTTTAACATGTCTGCCTTCAGGTGGCCATCCTTTTCTCTTTGGCGATGGTTTCATTTATTCTGGGTAATTCTGTGAGTGCTCTTCCTAAGTTCTGCTTTGACATTTTCTGAACTCATTGCTGATGCTCAAAAAGGATGAGGGCTAATGCTGCTCTCCTGTCTGATTAATGACATGTGTTAATAATACTGATGACTCAATTCTGTCATCATTTGGCTTTTGACTATATACAGCTTGAAGCAGCATCATAAGGCAAGGATGATCTCAGGAAACAGAGGGGCAGTACAAAATAAGCTTCATACTTCTAAAGCTCCTGCTAGTCCTTAGTCATAAACCATTTTTGGCAATTCCTTCCAGACATTGGTGATCATTTAGCACAATTTTTTGGCATGTGTGATGCTTATTCATGCTGAAGTCTTCCACTTTAATCATATAAATTACTAATGATAACTAGTGGTAGGGACAGAGAGCAAGAGCTCATATTCCTTCAGGATACACAGCCTTCACATATCCTCTGTAGAGTCAACCACTTACTATATTTTTTTTCAGAATTTATTTCTCCAGACATTGCTTATTATATCAGAATTGTTAATTAGCCTCTTAATTATAGTTTGTAAAAATGTGAGCCCAAGAACTACCATATTATAAGATATTGAGACTCATAATTAAAGTTCCAGAGCTTATGCATTACATATTTTTCAACATGTCATTTTTGCACATATTGAATAAATAGTGGATTTGTTAAGTTTTCCTGAAGAAAAGAACAAGACAGGTAGATGTTACTGAGATGTGGAGAAGCGGTGGGAGTGGTGTATGTTCAGTGCCACCAGCACTTATCAACAATTATCTGAATACCGTGATCTTCCTGCTGCAAGTATAGCTGCTTTTGGAAGCAGAGATTCACCAAATGAAACTTTTTTTATGGTATCTACAAAGCTTGAGAAAATAGTTTTCTGTTCTAATTACCTCTTCCACATATTTTTTTTCCAAGCAAGGTGTCCTGAATTTTACCTAGTATATAAAAGCTGCAGTTACAGCAGGTCACAATGATCTCACCCAGCTGGAACAGGTCACAGTGATCTCTCCCAGCTTGAACAAGTCACGGTGATCTCTTACTTTTTCTGTGTACTTGCAGACCTCTGTAAGTGCTACCCAACTGGGAAATGCTTACCAACTGTCTTCATTTTTCTTGAGCTTCATTATGTGTGCAATTGTGTCTTTTAAATCTGGTCACAAACAAAAAAATTGTATGCTCTGCTCTGTTCCTCATAGAATCTAAAAATGATGATGCAATTATTTACAGGTACTCAAAAGTCTATTTATTTATTAAAATGGAACAGGAGGCTGAGACTACACAGCTCTCGGGCATGAGTTACAATTTAGGTGAATAATGTGTTAATGTGTTGCAAGTTGGACCCTGGGGAAGCAAAGCTCATGGTGGCTGCTGTCTGCAGCAGCCCTTCCTAATGTTGAATACTGTAAAGCATGTAGAAATATTTAAAAGGCATTAGCCACTTAATTCTTCCCTCAGGAACTTGGAATTGATTTGCCTTAACTGCATTTTGAGTCTGATGCAGACCAATAAAAAATTTTGTTTCTAAATTGTAGTCACAGTTGATAAATCCCAATGTATAGAAATGTGGCCTTTAATTGCCTCTTAAACATCTACTGTTTTTTATAACAGGAGTGGTTCTCTCTCCCACAATCAAAGCTCCATACTTTGAGGAAAAACAGTATCAGTAGGAATACTGTTTCTTTAAGAAGAAAAGTGATATTCCAAAGTAAAAATACATTGAAAGCTCTAACTTGTCTTTATGAAAAAAAAAATGAAGATCCAAAATGACCAGAAGTTATGCTTAGGTTTCACTATTCAAAATATTATATTGAACAAAATAATTTTTGCCTGGAATAACTGCACACATTCCTGAGACATGATAATTACTTTTCTAATAAATACAATGTATACCAACAGGTGTTACATTTTTTAAAGTCAGGGACCTTAGCCTTAATAATTAGGACAAAATTTAATATACTAATTATAAAACTAATTTGTTTCTAAAATCCAGATGGCTTTCTGCCTTCTGCCAAACTCAGTATTCTGAAGCTGAGTATTATAAAATTAATTTGTTCACTGTAGTAACACAAAAGATAAATGGGGACTTTATTCCTTTTATTTTTCTTTTTTTTTTAGCACTTAGTTAATTTTAGGTCATCTGAAAAGAATTGTGTCAGTTCTGTCATGATCATCTGTTATAAGCTCTCTAACTTTGCAACCATTTGAAATTTTAAACTGAGTTATGATATGTTTTTACTGAGGGGAATTCTATCTTGTGTTCAAAGTGACTACAGAGCTTTTCCTATGGTTTGAATATCTACACTCCCTAGTATAATTTATGTTGAAATGTAATCCCCAGTGCTAAACTATTACAGAGGGCCTTCAGGAAATACATAGGGCATGAGGGCTCGTGATTGGGAATAATAGCTTTATAATTAGTGTTCAGGTTGTCTTTCAGTCCCTTTTGCCCTTGGTAATCCTTGGGTCATCTGATGACATACAAGAGATTACACTTGTAAGGCAGAAAAAAAAAATCTACCCTGTCATTCATTCTGCTATTGTCTTGATTTTGGATTCTACAGCCTATAGAATTGTCAGATAAAAGTTTCTATTATTTGTGATTCAGCCAGTCTAACATTTTATTACACCAACCAGAATAGACTGAGAGCCGTTGTATGAGGAAGGTGTAATGTTAATAGATGTTGTTCAGTTTAAAATCATTGATTATCAAATCTGGTGACATCTTTATCAAGATTGTACACCTTCTAGAAAAGGAAAATTTAGTAAATCAGCCAAGTTTTAGAGGTGTATGGTCTAGTAGAAGAACTACCACCTTTGCTTTTAAAGATTTATTTATTTTTATTGGAAAATCAGATATACAGAATGAGGACAGACAGAGAGGAAGATCTTCCGTCTATTGATTCACTCCCCAAATGTCTGTCATAGCCAGAGCTGTGCCAATCCAAAGCCAGGATCCTGGAGCCTCATTTGGGTCTCCCACATGGATGCAGAGTCCCAAGGCTTTGGACCATCCTCAACTGCTTTCCCAGGCCACAAGCAGGGAGCCGGATGGGAAGCAGGGTTGCCGGCTTTAGAACTGGCACCCACATGGGATCCCAAAGCGTGCAAGGTGAGGACTGTAGTTGCTAGGCTACCATTCCAAGCCCTGTTGACGATTTTTAAAAGATTTATTTATTTATTTATTTATTTATTTATTTATTTATTTAGGCACAGAGTCACACATAGGAGACTCAGAGGGAGAGATAGCTTCAATTCACTGTTAACTTCCTGCATGGCTAAAATACCTGGAGCTGAGCCAGGAGCCAGGAGCTTCTTCTGGGTCTCCTACAGGCGCAGGGTCCCAAGGCTTTGGGCCATTCTTGACTGCTTTCCCAGGCCACAAGCAGGGAGCTGGATGGGAAGTGGGGCTGCCAGTATTAGAACGAGCATTCATATGGAATCCTGATGCATGCAAGGCAAAGATTTTAGCTACTAGGCTACCACGCCAGGCCCTAAAATCTGCCACCTTTTGAAACTCAGTTAAGTTCTGGAATGTTAGTTTTGAATAACTATCGTAGCCATTGATCCATTTGAATCTGAAGCAGAGGATGAAAGAGTCTCCCTCCTCCACTCTTTCTTTCACTCTGTTTCAAATCAAATAAACAAATCAAGCAAACAAGCAACAGATTCTAGCACACTGCCTGTACATGGTGGGAACATACAGCTTGGCCTTGAACCAGCATCCATACGGAACACTGGCGTTGCACGCAACACTCTGCCTACTATGCCTCAATACTGGCCCCTTGTTTTTTTCTTTTATGTTTTAGCTGCATACTTACAGTTTATTTTATCTTATCTTAACTGCCCACTGAAGAAAGAACTTAGGATGAAGTTAGTAGAATTCCTCAAGAGCCTAGACAAGGGCTGTAATCTATTTCAATAAAGAAAAGTAATGTATGTGAGATACAAATTTCATTTTGAGATTTGGAAACTTCACTTTTCAAATGTTGCCTTATGTGAAAGTAGCCTCCAATATGTCACCTCATTGTGTTTTCTGTCCTTATAATACTTGCTATACATGAATTTAGAAATTTTTATTTTCAATAACATAATAATAAAAATACTGTCCTACGATAAACCTTTAACCCTTGTTGCGTGTGTGTGTGTGTGAGTGGTTTTTTTTAATAGTTGCACATCAGGATATATGATATTGGTGTTTCTGGGACTGGCTTGTTTCAGTAAGCATAATGGTTTATACTTGGGTCCAATTTTGTTGCAGATGGTAAGATTTCATTGTTTTTATGGCTGACTGGTATTCCATGGTGAAAATGCACCACATTTTTAATCCATTCATCTGTTCTTGGGCATATGGATTGTTTCTACATCTTAGTTATTGTGAAATTATGGAGTTGCAGGTATTTCATATATAGACTTCATTTCATTTGGATATATATTCCAGGTCATATTTTTACCTGTCTGAAGTATCTCCATACTAACTTCCATAGTGGTTGTATTATTTGCATTCCCGTCAGCAGTGAATTCGGGTATCTTTTCCTTGCATCTTCGCCAGTAATTAGATTGTTGATTTCTGTGTGAAGGCCATTCTTAATGCAGGTGGAAGGAACCTCAATGTGGTTTTTATTTGCATTTCCCTGATAGCTGGAAAATCTAAGCATCTCTTCATGTGCTGGGCAGCCCTTTCAATCTCATCTTTTCAAAAATATCTGTTCAGGCCTTTTACCCATTTCTTTAGCTGGATTGTTTGCTTTGCTGCTGCTGAGTTTCTGGAGTTCATTTTAAATCCTGGATATTAGTCCTCTGTTGTGTAATTGGCAAGTATTTGCTCCCAATGTGTTGATGGTCTCTTCACTTTTATTATTTTTAAATATGTACCACAAATGTATAGATTTTTACTTTGTTGACTATGTTTTTAATTTTTATAAGGCCTAATTTATGTAATTTTATTTTGGTGTTTTTTTATTTGAACACTGTGACACTGAGTTAATCAACTTTTTTGAGAATTGACTGAAAACGATTTTTTCAAATAAACAACGTTTTGTTTCATTATTTCTATTAGTTATTGTATTATCTTCGATCTTTTTTACTTTTATTTTTCAATTGACTCATAGTAATTCTATATTTTATGGGGTACATCTTGACAATTTGGTACATGTTTAAACTTTGTAGTGACCAAAACAAGGTAACTAGTATTTCCTTTTCCTTATGCATTTATTCTTGGAGTTGGAATTCTTCAAGCTCCTATCTTCTAGCTCTTTCTAAAAATATGATAAATCATTGTCAGCTGTAGTCACCTGGATATGCTATAAAACACCATAATTTGTTCTTCTCATCAAATTGTATTTTAGTACCTAGTAATTGATTTGCTTTATTCTAACCATGTTTCATATGTCTTTGGGTTTCCTTTGTTCGACTTTCTTGTTTGTTTTTGTTTTCTTTGTTCTGGTAATGTTTGGACAGTTTTCCCTGAAATCTAGCAGGGTTTTTGTTTGTTTGTTGTTTGTTTTAATGAGGAAAACATTTCTCTCAGTTTTGTTGGGTTGATTACAGAATAGAATACTCCAAAGTTAATCAGGATATTTAAAGCTCTGTATTAGTGTTCAATTTCCAAGTGTTACTGAGCTTGGAGAGCCACTCAAAGGTAAATGTCTTGAGAGTCTTCTCAGATTTTAATATGAATATACAACAATTCCAAGGCTTGTAATAGGTTTTTCAAAATCCCTAATATATACAGCTAATTCTGAATGTCCAACCCTCCATATAAAGCACTAATTTTAACATTCTCTCCTAAGAATCAGGCTGTTAAAATTTTTACATTCTCTCCTACAAATCAGGCAGTTGAATAGATGCCTCCACTATAACATTTTACCTGAAACCCTGCAGGGTTTCCATTGTTCTTACTTTGGCTTTGAGCAAGACTGATTTATTGCCAGGTCAGATGAAACAAAAATTAATACATTGAATTATTCCTTCAGTTAACTGCTCCCATCACCACTATCATAGTAGAATAAACAAGATAACTAACGTGCAAAAAATTGTCTGTTCTTCTCATTGTAAGCCAGTTATCTGGATCCCACGCCGATAATGCAGACATACTTACTTCTGTTTCTAGACTGTCACTAAGCTATTAATAGAGCAAGAGTAGGACCATTTAAACTCACCAGGTAGTATATTTATTGTTGTTTAAAGATTTGTTTATATTTATCAGAATGAAAGATTTACAGAGAGAAAGATCTTCCATCTGTTGTTTCACTCCCCAATAGGCCCCAATGGCTGGAGCTTCCTCCTAGTCTCCCATGTGTGTGCAGGGTCCCAGTGCTTTGGGTGGTGGTCCTCAACTACTCTCTGAAGCCACTAGCAGGGAGCTGGATGGGAAGTGGAGCAGCTGGAACATGATCTAGCACCCATATGGGACTCCAGCACATGCACAGCAAGGATTTAGCCACGAGGCTATTGCACCAGTCCCAGCCTATGTAGTGTTACATTTCCTGTTTCCTGAGTGTTTGGGTGTTTATTTTAAACCTTTTATTTTAGAGTTACGACAGTCTATCTTTTTGAAGATTTGCTTAATGGAAAGACGGAGTGACGCAGAGAGAGGGAGAGATAGAGAGTCTTCCAACTGCTGCTCACTCCTCAGATAGCCACAAAAGCCCTGATATGGCCAGACTATAACTAAGGGCCAGTACTCCACCCAGATCACCATGTGAGAGAAAGGGACTCAAGAACCTGAATCAGTGCTCTTCCTACATACCCACCCAGTAGTGTCAGCAGGAAGCTGGATCAGAAGCTATGGAGCCAGGACTCAGATCAGGGCTTAGGCAGGTGCTATGGGTGTCCAGAGTGGCTGCCCAGGTGCTGCAGCACATAACTCAGCTCAGCTACACCTCTGTATTTTTCAGTGTTTGTTTACATGGGAGGACAGACATTTGGAGCTGCCTCAGTCACTATTTTGCTGGCATCATTCTGGAACTAACATCTTTAAAATTTTCTCTAATCTTACACTTGAAATGTCTGAATGTGATTCTGTGATTACCCCCACCCAGCCAAATTTTAGAGATAAAGCCAGGGAAACAATTTCATTGGTTACTTTGAGAATTCTAATGTGAGGAAAAAAAATCTGAAAATATCAATGCTATCATTCAGGGAGTAAAGTAGTTTAAGGTATTTGGGAAAGGAAATTAAGAGATTTGTTTTCATAGAGTAAATGGGCTTGCGGTGAAATATTTATATGGAAATATTAAGCAGGTAATGGAAAAAGAGTGTTGGTAACTTAGTGAAGACTTTAAGACTGGTGTCACTGCTATGACGACAGTGGGTTTAAGCCATCACCCACAGTACAGAGACAATATCTGAGTTCTAAAACTACTTAAAGATTGATATATTCTGGAGAGTTCGAGCTATGCAAATGCCATGGGAAAGATTTTTGAAAAGATAAAGGAAAAGGAATACTATAAATATTATTAGACTTGTAGTTCTAAAAGTTGGTTATGGGGAAAAAAATACGTGACAGGGCTACCAGTTAAACCCAATCATTTCTACATAACTAATGAGGAGCTATCATTTTTTCACAATATGAAACCTCTCCTTTGCAATATTTTTGGTAACACTTGGATTGATGCTGTTTGAACTCTGAATAAAATACTGCTTCAATTATTCCATTCTGATTTTTCCTCAGTGAATCACTTCTCTATTTTCACAATTGTTATTTTTCTTTTACATATGCAAACGCTGTGTCAGTATTCTTTGTTGTCCATAATTGATCCTAATTGGTTCTTCTTTCCTCCTTTTATTTTGTCTAACAAAGACTAGAATCTGTTATATATTTATGTCCTTTATTGAAATTATGAGGTAGTGTTGTCCTGCTTATCCAATCAGTTACATTACTTCCAATCTAGATACTTTGTAGCAGACAGGAAATAGTAGGTAGGTATTTATCATAAGTGGTACAAAATAATCTTACAGAAATTAGAAAAACTTTGTTTTTAGTTATGTTAGTATCATCAGCCTTCAATGCACTATCCTTTTATTCTGGCTATCTAAATTACCCCTATAGTTATGTATTTAGCTCAAACACAGTAATGAAGCATTTTCATGACCATACCCGTGTGTCCCAATTTTATCATTTCTCAAGTTTTTGGGTTAACTATTAGTTTTCATGCTTAATCACATATTTCCTAATTTTGCTGTTTAAACACATCATGGGACTTCACAAAGTTGATAGAAATGTAATTACCATGTAAGTTTATGCAAAAAATTTTAAATTCTTATAAGGTACCATCACAAAGTTCATGAGAAGTATACATTGTAAAAAAAAAAAAAAAGAGCTATGCATGCATTTCAAAAATATTTGCACCAAAATAAGTATTTGTTGCATTATGGATGTCATTTGGGAACTACAATATGAATTTTGGTTGAAGTAAATCTTACAGCAGGTTCAAACAATGCTGCTTAATAAAAATATTAAGTTCTTGAGCTAGCGGCATAAAAGTTGTTGTGTTTGGGCCCGGCAGCGTGGCCTAGCAGCTAAAGTCCTCGCCTTGAACGCCCCAGGATCCCATATGGGCGCCGGTTCTAGTCCCAGCAGCTCCACTTCCCATCCAGCTCCCTGCTTGTGGCCTGGGAAAGCAGTTGAGGACGGCCCAATGCATTGGGACCCTGCACCCATGTGGGAGACCTGGAGGAGGTTCCTGGTTCCTGGCTTCGGATCGGTGCGCACCGGCCCGTTGCGGCTCACTTGGGGAGTGAATTATCGGACAGAGGATCTTCCTCTCTGTCTCTCCTCTATGTATATCTGACTTTGTGATAAAATGAATAAATCTTTTAAAAAAAAGTTGTTGTGTTTGACATCTGCTTTGTTTAGTTTTTTTTTAATCATATAATAATGTATGATTGGTGCAGAAAGGGGAGAAAATAACTACCATCAATATTACAGCACCCTTAGGCATAATGAAGATGTTTAGGGATTTAAAATGACATTTTTAACCTACAAAGGCAAAAGAAAAAAAACTGTCTTCTATAGGATTTCATTTATAAGTTGTTCAAGTTGTCTTCTGATTGTTGCTGGTGCCTGAGTATATTGCCAATCCATTTGTGTTTCTTTCTATCCTTCTTTGGCATACAGAGTGATATGGGATGGCATCCTAGGTGGCTCTCACTATAAATTCTGCTCTCTTTGGAATTAGTTTCAGACCTGTCATGTTCTTGTGATGTTTTTTGGCAGGTCTAAGGGGTGGTAACAGTATGAATTTATACTCACTCAGTGAATGTGCCTCTTATATCAAACTTTTTCTTCTTGCAAGCTGAAATTCATTCAACAAATACCTATTCATTTCATATTTTGTCATTGTCTTTTCATTCTACATATCAGGAATCATCATAGGTATGTTTAAAACAAAATGTAATAAAACACGATTCATATACTCAAAAATTAAAATTTAGGAAATAGTTATATTTGTAATCTTAGATTCCATGATCCCATCATCCCATGAATATCAAAGAAAGGTTAGCAAAATCAATTTGATGTATTTTCGTAGTGCCTTATTCATGATTAACTTTAATCTTATTTATCACCTTAACACTTTCTATGATCTCTAGTTCTCATAAAAATACAAGGAATACAATATCTTACTCGAGCTGGTCAATGCTTATGCCCCTGCTACCATTCGATTCCAATATGAAGTGCAATACTCATTTCATGCTATGACACAGCTGATAATTTGCTGTGAACTGTGATCATAATGTTCCATTTATACTACTGCCTGAAACACTGCCCATGACACTGAGTTCAAAATTTACTGATATGTAAATGAAATTCATGCCTTAATCTTCCAAGGCACTACTAGTCTTGAACCAAACGTGTTATAAAAAGGTAATAAATTTACTCTACTTTTTTTCAATCTTCCTCATAATCCACATAATAATGAATCAAAAGTGGTAAATGAAAATGAAACAAATTCTGAGGAAAACCTAAATCTTAAAATCGACACAAGAATAGGTTTTCTGCATAGACAAATACCTAATACAGAAATTGGAATTAGAATTTAAAGCCTCCTTTTTAAAGCAATGAAATTTCACACCATGAAATTTCACATTTATTCAATTAAACATTCAAGAACAAAATAACAAAAAAATTAATAGTACAAAGAAGATACAAGGACTGGGTACTACCTGCCTCATTTAGGCGGCCAGTTTAACTCTTCTAGAATATTAAAATGATACAATAAAGTAAAATTACGAGTCAGTCTTTCATACACATGAGTGAAGAAGTACAATGCTTAGAAAATAAGTGAATCTTGTTACATATGAAAGGATAATAATTGAAAATGTAGATTCATGAGAAATTTAAGGATGGTTGGTTGAATGTCCAAATGAATATGTTTCAGTTAGAAACAAAGCAGAACACCCTAACAGGGTTTAGGTTCCCACCAAGGGGCGCGTGTGCTGGAATGGGGGCTGCGTCCTATCTAGGAAACAGTTGTAGTCACCCAAGGCACTAGTGTGGGCTGGGATTGGATGCACCAGGCCAGTTCAGACCCCAACACCATCTGGTGTCATGGAGAACCAGGGTAGATGTGGGACTGACTAGGCTGGGTCTTAATCCCCTACTGAGCCATGTGTGAGCTGTACGTGGGTATGGACGAGCCATGGCTGGGCTGAAACATCCAACAACAAGAACCAGAATGGGGTGAAAGCCAGCCAGGAAAAGCCACTGTTCCTGCTAGGACAGGAGGTGAACTGAGTAGGGTTGGCTCAAGGACCCCCTGGTATGCGCAAAATCTGGCATTGGAGGGGTTCTGATGGAGGAGCCTGGGCAACTCCTCTGGCAGGACACAGTCCCTGCAGATAAGCGCAAGAAGCATGATACGAAACAGCCCAGAATAGGCCATGGAAAGTTTCCCACTGGCACACATTCGGCATGGGTCAGGGGCAGACCAGGCTCAATCAGTTCATGTCATCCACTGGCAAATCCGAACACCAGAACAGAGTGTGGGTTGAGCTGGGTTTGGTTGCAAAAAAACCAGTACACATTATGGAATGCCAGGGCGAGGTTGCCTGTACTGGATTTGACTGTGGCACCCAACCAGCACACGTGAGATCCAGGAAGGGAGGGGCAGAGCTGGCAGGGGGCCGGACAGCTACTCCTATTGGAGAGCATGGGCTGGGATGGGGACAGACCAGACTAAGCAAGGCTGCAACACCTGTGTACTGCATGTGGACTAGATCAGGGAAAAGCCAGGCTGGGCTGATTATTCCTGCGGGTGCAAGCATAAATTAGAGCAGGTGAGGGATGTTTGGGCTTAGCCGCAGCATCAGCTGGCAGAAGCTGGCACTGGGGACTAATTCTGTCAAGTCAAATCACAGAACCACCTAAAGAGTGCATAAACTGGGACTGAGAGAGACCTGGGAGGGAAAAAGTGGGTTCCTCCTTCTTGGGTCACTACTCCTGCGGGAGGGCATGAAAACTAGGAAGGGGGCTGGGGTGGCTAGACAGAGAGGCACTCAACAACATCTGTGAGGGCTGGATAGTTGAGCTGGTTAGATGGAACTAAGCTTTAATACCCATTGACAAGTACAAGAGCCCAATGGGATGGGGGACAGACTGGTCTACTGCTACACATACTGGCAAACCAGGGTAGGGGTGGGCCTGATGGGGGTTATTGTGGGTCTCCCCGACAGGGCTGCAGCTCCCACTAGTTGATGTAAGGGCCGAGTATGTGCTGGACAGAACCAGACTGGACTGCAACACCCATTGGTTCCAGTGCAACTCGGGACTGAAAACAGAACCAACCCAGCAATTGCAACCACCAGCTGATCGGGGTGAGGGACTGTGCCGGGCCCTGTGCTTGCTAGAACATACAAGAATCTGGTCTGGGAATACCTCAAGGTTTCTTTGGAGATCTCCCCAATCAAACTGCTGGACTCAGCACTCTAACCAAGAAAAGACAGAAGACAGAACAGGTCAATCATTCATCTCAGCTATATGTTGGCAGCGAAATATGGGGCAAACGGTGACTTTATGATGGACCATATCAATCAGTGGACGACCTCATCGAACGAAACTGGCAGCGATTCATAACTGGAGAACTATCAAAACCACTTGAGCAAGGATCTCAGAGCATGCCCCACATCCGGGACTTGGGGTGGGTGGGAAACCGGGTGGGGCTTCTCCCTCAATATCCCCCTTTACCTCGGATACATGATGGAAACAATATGGACATAATAGTATTACCCACTTCCCTATGCCCCCTGAACCTTTTTTTTTTTACCGTAATTAACTATGTAAATATTTTCAACAACAATACAATAAAATAAATTAAAAAAAGAAAAAAAAACAAAGCAGAAATATCTTAGCAAAGGCAGTTAGTAAAGTCCAAAAAGTGGTAGTAATTTATTTATTTATTTTTTATTTATTTTTATTTTTTTTGAAAGATTTATTCATTTTTATTACAGCCAGATATACACAGAGGAGAGACAGAGAGGAAGAATCTTCCATCCAATGATTCACTCCCCAAGTGAGCCGCAACGGGCTGATGCGTGCCAATCCGAAGCCGGGAACCAGGAACCTCTTCCGGGTCTCCCACGCGGTGCAGGGTCCCAAGGCATTGGGCCGTCCTCAACTGCTTTCCCAGGCCACAAGCAGGGAGCTGGATGGGAAGTGGAGCTGCCGGGATTAGAACCGGCGCCCATATGGGATCCCGGGGCGTTCAAGGCGAGGACTTTAGCCGCTAGGCCACGCCGCCGGGCCCAAGTGGTAGTAATTTAAACGCTTAGAAAAATAGGAATTGTAGAGAACTGCATTACTCTGATAAAGGATATTTTTCTGAAACATAAAATGAAACTTTACATTTTGTTGTGAAATATTGGATGCTTTCCTTTGTGATTCTAAATATTGCAAGAATGCCCATTATTTTCATCTTTATATGAAATTGTGTAGAATTTCCATTCTGCAGTAACATAAGGGGTAAAAAACCTACAAAGACTGAAAAGGGATAAATTCATCTCTCTCCAAAACTGAGTGCATACTTGTAAATTCCAAAGAAGTCTAAAGATGCTGGACTAGACATGTAAATTTGGCAAGATCAGGAGATGAGGTAATACAAGTAAAAATTTGTATTTCTACCTGCCAACCACAGCATTCATATTTTATTGTGGTTGACATGTTTAACATGCCACTATCCTCCTAGCAATTTTAAATGCATAATATGATATCATTATCTCTAGTCAAGGTGTGTTACAGTGTATTTTAAGAATGTATTCATCTTCCAAAACCAAAGGTTAAAAGTTGAGAATAGTCACTTTCTACACCATCATGTCTCTAGTCTTTGGAAATAAGTATTCTTTCTAGTTGTATTCGCTTGACTATTTTAGATAACACATATCTGGAATTGTATATTACTTGCTCTTCTGATAATGGCTTGTTTCCTTAACATGTCTGAACCTTGAGTGAATTATAGTAATGATACACTTCAAGAGGTTCTCTTTTTCAGGCTGGGAAATATTCCATTGTATGAACATACCACATTGTGCATATCTAGTCAACTGTTGATAAGAATGAAAGCTACATCCACATTATGGCTATTGTGAAATGCAAATATCTTTTCAAGAATCTCATTTCAGTTCTTTAAGTTACCTAGAAGTAGGATTACTGAAACATACATGGATATCCTATTTTTACTCTTGCAGCTCCAACAAATTAGTTTTTTTAAGTAGATGAGTTTTATATAGTAACCAAGAATGTAGAAAGGTTTCAATTTTTACACAATCCTGATGACTTTTTAAATTAATTTTATTTGAATAGCAGATGGATATGGAAAGTTTTCCCATCCACTAGTTGAGTCCACAAATGTGTACAACAATCGTGTCTTGTGCAGATCGAAATCAAGAGCTTGGAACTCATTCCTGCTCTCCCACATTGGTGATATTTTTCTCAAAGTATTACAATAGTATATTCATTCACTTAACAGTAACAACCTTAACAATATTCAAAGGTATCATGACATAAGTACAGGATGGAGATAAAAATAAAATTGCATCTAATCAAGCTAAATTAAGATAGAAATGGAAAAATATATAGTTTCTAGATTTTTAATGTGTTTTGAGGTAAGGAAATGTGATGGCTCCAGTTTGTTGTTCTTTCTGAAGAACTCTGACTTTTCAGCATTAGGATTGGTTCCATATGGCCTTTAAAGATTAATTGGGATTGAGATTTTCATAATAATTATATGGAACCTGTGGACCATTTGGGGTACTGCAGATATTGCAATATCAAAATTTTATATTTTCAAACCATGAATACCATATGCGTTTCATTTACTTTGATCTTTTGAGCATTTTATCAGTACTTTATACATTTCAAAGTATTAACATTTCACCTGAAATTTATCCCTAAATATTTTATTTGGTTTAATGTTATGGTGCAGAGTATTTTTTAATGTCCTTTATGATGGGTCTGTGTTAACATACAAAAATGCAACTGATTTCTGTATGTTAATAGGTTTATTGAGGTAATAATTGGGGCCCAAATTGTACGTATTAAATGTGTACAATTTGAATGCACAGATATGTTAATTTTTGTGAACCATATGCACAAACGCATAATAAATTTATCACCGCCTAAAAGTTTCTCCTGCCCTTTATGTTGTGTTGGTTTTCTCTGTGTTTATGTATGGCAGAAACACATAGCATGTACTCTTTTTTTAAACAATGACATATACACATTTTACATGTGTATATATTACGTGAATAGAAGATTCCTAGAATGTGTTGAACTTGCATTACAGAAACAGTATGCACTGAACAAAAAGGGGTTTTCCCTTTTGTCCCCATTCCGAGGTAACCATAATTCTACTTGGTGCTTTTGAATTTGACTAGAGGAGATATCTTATATAAATAGAATAAAACACTATTTTTCCTTCTGTGACTAGTTCATTTCATGTACAATAACATTTTCAACATTTATGTTTTCACCTACAAGATTTTTTTCATTTTAAATAATAATCAATTCTATATCCCATATTTTTATTATTTGTTCTGATGTGAGTGATGCTTAAGCTGTTTCTATATCTTGACTACTGACAACAACACTATAATGAACCCGAGAGTGCAAAATCTTTCAAAAATCCTGATTATAAAAAAATCAAATTTCAAGTCTTTTGGATAAATATACTAAATTAAGATTGGTGGACCATATGGAATTTCTCTTTTTAAAGCTTTGAAAGCCAAAGTACTGTTTTCCATAGCAGCTGCACCATTTTACATTCCTGCCTCCCCCAACACTGAACACGAGCTACAATTTCTCCACATCTTTTTGTGACTGAAATATCTTACTTAGCATAATGGTTTCCAGGTTCATCCATTTTGTTGAATACGGCAGATTTTTCTTCATTTTAAGACAAAATAAGTATCAAAATGTGTTGATTTTTTTATCCTGCAAACTACTGAATTATGAGATCTCTCTTTTTTTTAATTTGTTAGGCTTTTCTATGTATGTCATGTCATGTATAAATGAGGATAAATATCTTTTTCATCACTGATGAAGGATGGCTTTCATTTGGGTACTGTGGATATTCTAGTATTTAACTTTCTTTCAATCCGTGAAAACCGTATGTCTTTCCATTTACTTTTATCTTCTTTTGAGCATTTTATCAATTGCCTAAGTGCCATAGGTGGTACTTCCAGCACCATTTGTAATAGTATTGGCAAGAGAGTGATCCTGAAGGAAAAGCTCTTGATTTTTCATCATTTATTATGTTAACTGTAGTATCTTGCAATTTCCACCTGTTGCTACCTTGTTGAGAATTGAGAATTTTAGTTCTGGAAGTTGAGATATTTGTCAGTATTTCTTTAACAGCTTTTGAGATGATCATAATTATCCATCATTGATTTAACAAGATGCATTATATTAATTGATATTCATGTTAAACCATCCTTGCATCCACTGGATAAATTGCACTTGGTTATGGCCATTGGGTTCACTTTGATAATATTTTGTTGAATTTGTACATTCACCAGGCATGTAGTTTTCTGGTTTTGATTGCTTGTTTGCTTTATTGTTTTTGTTTTTAGTTTTGTTTTGATGGTCACTGTTATCAGGATAATGCTAACCCCATACAATGCATTTGTAATTTTTCATTTCCTGTTACTTTGGAAAAGTTTGAGAAGATTTGACTAAATCTGTAAATCCATCTGGTATTTGGCATTTTATTATCAGAGGTTTCAGATTATTGATTTAGAATCAGCTAGGTGTTACATTTTTGTTACTACCAGATCTATTCTTGATAGATTGTATGTTTGTAGGAACTGATTGCTTCAAGGTTAAGTTTTCTTATGGTAGTGTCATATGGCTCTTCTTTCATTTCATACTCCCTCCTTTATTTTCCATTTGTTTGGTTATCTGTTTTATTTAAGCCTAGAAAAATATCTGCCAATTTTACTCCCCTTTTCAAAATGACCACTCTCAGATTTGTTGATCTAGTTACATTTGTTTTTCTGTCCCTATTCTGTTTATTTCTGATTTAATCCGTATTATTTTCTGGTAAAGTTAAGCTTGTATTTTTCCTCATTCTGGTTCTCTGATTCATATAGTGATAGTATCAGAGATCAGTGAAGGCATTTTTCTTTGTGTACTTCCCTCAGTAGATCTGCTTTTGCTGTACCCCATGAGGTGAGGTATATTCTTTCCATGTTCATTTGTTTCAAAAGCTTTTTTAATATATTTCTAAATTTATTTGCCTCATTAGTTGATGAACATATTGTTCCATGTGTACATTAGAAAAATGTATATTGTAAAGAGATTAGATTAAATGTTCTTTAGATGGTTGTTAGATTTCTTGGGTTTAAATCTACTCTTTATTAATTTTTGTCTGGATGTTCATAAAGAAGTGTATTACTGTCATTTGTGGTGATTCTGTTCAAATACACTGGTTTCTGGACAGTTAATAAGAATTTTAACCTACGTTAATGATTTTTTATATGTATTTTCTTTTCTTTTTTAGAGTATATGGCTACCCAGAATGAGGACTGTGAAGCTGGATCTTACTCCACAGAAAGGAATTTCTGCCAATGAAAGGAAACAAAGTAAATGTAAGTACATGCCATTCCTTTTCCATGAGCAACGTTTTACTTTGAAATCCCTGAAAGCACATAACCTATTATAATATTCTATGAGTGATTCAGAAATTACTTATTATTTATATTTTATTTCAGATAATCTCTCATTTTGAAGTAATTTTCACAAATATTTTCGTAAAGTGAGATGTGATTTTGGTCACCAAAATTTAGCATTTCTTATCATAATTTTTATGCAGTATTTGAAAGATACTTAGTTTCAACATTTCTCCTATACACAATGACTGTTAGCCTTCTTTAAAACTAGTAGGATAGTAGAAACAAATACTATCTTCTTTATGAAGATTTATTTTTAAGGCAGAGTTTAAAGAAAAGCACAGCGCTATAGATCTTCCATCCACTGATTCATTTTCAAAATGGTCACACAGCCCAGGCCTGAGCCAAGCTGCAGTCAGGAGCTTCGTCTAGGGCTGTCAAGTGGGTGCAGAGGCACAAGGGCTTGGGTTATGGTCTGCTATTTCTGAAGCTGTGTTAGCATAGGGATGGATTGGAAGAAGAGCATTCAGGACTTGAACTGGCATACATACAGAATGAATGCCAGGTGGTGGATTAACTCACTGCACCACTGAAACGGCTCTATATCACTTTCTTAGTTACGTAGGTGTTAGATGTACATAAGCATGATAGCAATCCATAATGAATAGACATTTTAAATAATTTTGATAACAAATGTTTATTACCTTGAATGCGATGTCTTTTTCAATACTCTCTCCTCTTACCCTTTATTATTTTATTAATTTGCTTTCAACATATCCCTAGTTTCTTTAGGTATCTACATCTTTTATTAATTCATTCAGGTGGAAACATTTCCTACACTACATTTCTACGTATGCAGACAGCCATAGTTGGAATGTGCCATCATTAAGACTTACAGAGAGAATGGCGTTCTACAAACTGTGAAAAGGTACCAAAAAAGTGTTAAGAAGTATGAGTTACATGGTTTTCATATGGGTTCCTGATTTTATATTAATACTATGTATAAAGTTGCAAAGACATTTCACCAAAAGAATAATACAATCTAGGTGTTATGGGGATGAAGACATAAGGATTTCTAAATTTGCTCCCTGATGACTCATTTTCCAAATAACCCAGAATTGAGTCACCTGGCCTTGAATTTGAACTCTAGCATTTAAAGGCCTGTGTATTTTAAAAAGTGAAAAATCTTTTCAGGTTATAATTAAATTATATGCATGTAATGAAAAGCAGAGTGTGAAAGTAGATGAAAAGTTAAATGGGGAAACTTCAAAAAAAAAGATAAGCTATTAAAACTCAATCTGCCTGTTGTGAAGGAGTTTGTCAAATTGTTGCTGTGAAGTTCTCAAGAGACTGACAGCAACTTAATGCCATTAATATTTCATACACTTAAGATAGAATTGTCAGTGGAGCCAGATGTTTGTTTAAGCATGAGCATGACCAGAGACTGTGCTATTATCACACTGCTAAGTAAGTAAAAATGCAATTAGAGGGCAGTTTGTGAGTACATAGTTAATTGGATGATGTGAATATTTGATGACATTGAACTAAGGTTGATGTACTCTATTCACAAAAGGCATGTATTTTCCATTAATATCTTTCATTAATTCTTGATGTGTTCAAGGAGGCAAAATTTCTGTATGATGACTTATTTTTATTCTCTAGTCCACTTTCCACAGAGGGCAAATGGTATCCAAAATTACTGCCAACAAGTAGACATGTAAAATTTATTTTCATCAGAGAAAATTTTTTTTGGTTAGAATGAGATGTATTTTTTTTTTTTAGGATTTATTTATTTTTATTGCAGAGAGGAAGATCTTCCGTCCGATGATTCACTCCCCAGGTGACTGGAACAGCTGGAGCTGCACTGATCCGAAGGCAGAAGCCAGGAACTTCCAGGTCTCCCACGTGGGTGCAGAGTCCCAAGGCATTGGGCCATCCTCGACTGCATTCCCAGGCCACAAGCAGGGAGCTGGATGGGAAGTGGAGCTGCCAGGATTAGAACCGGTGCCTGTATGGGATCCTGGTGTGTGCAAAGCGAGGCTTTTAGCTGCTAGGCTATCATGCCATGCCCAGAATGAGATATATTTTATATAAATTTTTATTATGCTGCACGATATATTCTTATTTTGAAATGAAAGAAAAAAATAATCACTGATTGTTTATTACTGAAGTATTTATTGAGCTCTCATTATGTTCCAACCATATTTTCTCTTAGCAGTGTCATCTAAGAAAGTAATTATGATTTTTCTGTTAAAAGTAAATGAAAAATAAACCTAGCTAGATGAAATAACATTACAGCAAGGATTTGTATGTAAGAGGTTTGACTATGAAATCTATAATTCAAGTGTATATTTTGGGAATCAGAAAAGACATCTGTTTGTGATAAAACAGTGATATAAATTATTAAGTCATTAATGATAGAAAATAAACTGACAGCTCCAGGTATTTTTCATTCTGTTTTGAAGTAATTGGTATTTGTGCTTTTAAATTTCTAACTCAAATATTTAAGATACTACTATTTCAACTATTGTTTGCAGTATACAAGACTTCATGATGGCTTCAGACATGAGCAAGATGTGTCCTGAATATTTACAATTAGGTAATTTGCTGTCTGTTTATATAGCTTTATCTATATAGACTAGTGTATATTTTTTTGTTCTTTAGAAGATAGACTTGGAGCCTACAAGGTTATATACACAGGTGTACAAATAGGTACACAGCTGTAATGGGATCCTACAATGCAAATATATAATCTGTCTACAGGTTGAGATAAATATATGCATACCTATATGTAGACAGAAATGGATATTAAATGTATTGTTTATAATAATATAAACTATTATATCTGTGATATTACATATAGAATATTATATAATTATGATAGAATTGCATTAACTATAATTGTATATTTTAATATATATGACAAATATATGAAATTATTGTATATTGCTATGTATGTATTAAAATAGTATATATGTCAAAATATGAAAATAACATTACATTACTATATATAATTGTTATCTAATACATAAGTTATATAATATATAATATACAATATATCAAATATACATATATAATTGATCATTGCATAATATACATATTTTAGGATGTTAAATATTTTCTATTATACATGTATATGAGTAACATGCATATAAACTTATGCACAATATATAATTTCATTGTTATACAGCTGTATATCACAAATTACATGTTCTATAGTATTCTGTATAATCTTCTGATATATAAAATATCATTAGGCATTGCTTATAATTACTAATTTATATATAATGTGAATTTAAATTTATATATTTATGAATTATGTATTTCATGCATATATCTATGCTGAGTTCATATATTTTCTAAGTCATATGCATAACGTGAATTAATGATTGTTTTATGTATAGCTATATGCTTGAAATCAATATATATAAAATATGAATGTCAGTATGTGTTCATTTATGTTCATTTACATATGTATTCTATTTTGTATATATTCCTATTTACAGTGTCAGATATATATCATGTATTGAAAATATGACATGTATAAAAAATATTTCATAGTGTTAGTATTAATATTTAACATGTGTAATTATATAATACATGTAATTATACTGTTAAGCAATATAAAATTGCATATTGTATATTATATCTATATAATGTATAATGTATATATCATTGAGTATAAGAATGAATACATATTTTTATTTGATACACATTGTCTATTGTTTCATATATACTATTGAATTTATTACATTATAATTCTACATAATATAAGCCATTAATATTCAAATACCAATGATTATGCATTATGATAAAATTGTATATATTACATATTCATATATACATATATCTAAACCTCTAGACATTATATAATTGATATGTTTATAATATATAACGATTGTATATATAACCACATTCTACTTTCTCATGTGTATTACTATATCCCAGTATATATTCCTAATACTATATAGATTACTTAATGGAATTAATTTATATGTATTAACATAATGTCACAATCTTATGATATATATTTGATACATTTTAATGTACATGTTAAAGATTTTTGTAATAAATTTTACATGCAAAATCAGTATAAAACATGTATAGTATATAATAAACTATATAGATACAATATACATAATATATAAACATTTCATATATACATATATCTACCTATACACATTTTAACATTCAAACTTACTTAAATATGCAAATATATCTAGTATTTCAATGAGATAATGGAATATACTTGAATATATTGGATACATTAGAATGTTTTTAAATTTATGTGTAATCCACATATACATTATGTATTATATACATTACATATACATAATATACATAAAATTACATATAATTCAAATAGAATATATCAAAATATATTTTGATATATTCTAAGTATGCACATACATAATATGCATATATGATATATGTATTACATCTATAGTATATAAATGTTAACATACTATGTAAAATATATGTATAAAAATTGCATATATATTTTTATATATTACATATTCATCTACACATTGCATGTAATACATGCTATATATTATATCAAATACATCATATACTAAATATATAGTATATATGATACATGTTATGCATATATTATGTAAATATATAACGTATTACTATGTGATATATACTATACATGTATATATTGTATTTTTGATTTCTGTTATATGAACCTGAAATTTATATATTGCTATGACTTATATACCTTTAAAATGTATATTTTATATTAAACACATATTTATATATTATAGAAATATATTCTAATGCAAAAAAACTTGTGTAATGCACTTTTATAACGTCCACTTATAAATTTTAAATGTATAATTATGTACTTTTATCATGTCTATATACATTAGTTTAAAATATATTTCTAAATATCTATCTGCATACATAAGCTACTAGGCCCTAGTCATGTGGATAAATATGTACATTAATACACTTGTATGTATATGTGCATATAGGTATGTTATATATTTGGACCCTATCATCTATGAATGTATCTACTTATATCTATGCCAAATACAATCATGAATAGGCTTCAAATATATAATCTACATCTATATATAGATGTATATGTATGTTACACAATAATATTCAGCTAAACTATTAATCTATGCATTCAGAAATAGTAAAATAAGCATGTAAGCACTATGTAGATTAATACATCTATGTCTATATATTTATACATAGGCATATGAACCACTATACCTGTAGCTATTATGAAATGAATAGGCATATGAACAACACTCTAAATAAATGCAGAAATGTTTATAAATATATTTAATTGGTTTCTTGTAGCCTATGTGTACATTTACATCTCTGTATATCCAGATAGATATACATATAAACATACATGTCTATAATAGGCTCCTTGGACACAAATACATATCTATAGATACATATCAATATCTATATACCAGATGGAGTATAGCTAGCTATATAAATACACAGTACATGCAATACAGTTTAAATTTGTATATATAATGTTGACATTTATAAATTGTGTATAAAATTATGTAAGTATATGATATATAATATGTATGTGTATTATATATTATAACATATGTAAGTATATGGTTATATAACAGAATAAAACTATGCATATGTGTTTATGCATACATGTGTATGATTCTGTATAGTACATTCATTCAGTACATATAAGTATGATGTATGTAATATATAACAAACTAATCTGTATTGCATATTCATATATCAGAAATAATATACATGCATATTATATAATCTGATATAAGCATATATCACATTATATATACAAATATCTGCACATATAAACTTATCTATATAGATATGTAATATTGCATCTATACATATAAACTATTTCATATGAAATATTTAATACAATTATTTTATAGTACATAATAGATATCTATACATATCAATATAATCTATGAGTGTTACATATCTATATACATGTCATTTATACCTCTACATCAGGATAGATACGCATATATTCATAACTATATATTATACACATAGTTTAGATTATATATTATACATAACGTACTATATGCAATCTGTATATCATATATGCTGTATATTTTTCATAATATAGACTATTATATAATTACACTACACATATAAACTATCCATATCTACTCTGAGATGTCTCCATTTGGAGAGAAATAGAATTACAACTCAGACCTTACCCATCATCCATGGCACCTTCATTACAAAAATACAGCAGCTAGCAACTCTCCCACAAGTAGCCATCTTCCACTACATAAAACAAAAAAAGAAACGATGGTCCTGAGAAACAGCAACACAGACAAGGAAGCAGCAAACACAGTAGGCTTTCCAGACCAAGTTTCCATTAACCTCCCTGACCTCAGTCCTCCCACTTAAGTCTTGCCCCAAATGTACCAGAAGCAAGACAAATTTGCCTTTACAGACACCAATTAAACAGGAAGCTGCTTTCTTAAGAATTTCCAGGTAATACTATCAAAACAGGTGGCCTTTGGTCTACTTACCTCCCTTTGCCATGAATCTCCTACTTTTCCATATCATTTCCCACAACCTCTCTGCTATCATTCAATTTTGTTTCATTTGCCACTGTGGGCTTCATTTGGTTATGCTCACTTTCTTCAGGAGGACTACTGACCACACATCTTGCTACTTCTATCTCTGCTTGTATCACTCCGCTCTAATACCTAATGATGAAACATTTTCCTATGGCTGCTCCTGACTACTGCCCCATGTCCTCCTGTCTAATCCCCATCCAAGACTTCCTTGCTGCACATCACTTGGACTGTATATTCACGCTCACTTTTTCACTTCTAAATCTCCTCTGTTTACACTCAATTCCATCTCACAATCTGCCTGGGGATGCTAACATCAGGGCATATCTCAGGTAATGCACAGTAGCAAATAGCATTTTCAGACACAGGACAAAGCCTCAAACATTATCCTTCAGGCCAAGTACACTGGGCCAAAAGTCCTGTTTGACAAAACACACCGATTCTCAGCTCAGTTACCACCAAAACCCTTTCCCAGGCAAAGCTCTTTTTTGCATCACAAAGACCTCTTTCCAGGGGCAACATTACCTTTGGGCATACCTCTGGAATTTTGTGAGGTAATAATCAACATCATTGGCCTGTCCAACTACTTGTCACACTTCTCTGTCTCCATTGAGGCAAAAGGCAAACTCACTGAAAAAGCCCTGTTCTCAGCTTCTCCTAGCCACTCTATATACATACCACACTAGTAACACTTTTTCGCCAGGTCCATGGATGCTGTTCTACTTATCATGGGTCGTTTCCATGGCAACCTGTATCAGCAAACTGAAAAATTACACTGCCTTTTTTTCCACATACATTCAAAAATTCTAGCAATTATTTCCTCATAGATACAAACTTTTATTCTTCATGACAATAAACCACCAAGAATGATACAATTTAATCACAATGCCTTACGTAAGCTTCTCACAAGCACCAAATTGGTGGGAACTCTCCAACTGCGAGAACAAACCAGGAACAATAAACAGACACTTGTGAGACCATCCAGGCCTACTAAGGTCTTGGCCACACCTTCAGGTGGGTGGCACCAGCATTGCCCACCCATTTTCTAATTAATTAAGAGACCACCTGTTAGAGTCCGGGCCAAAGCCCCCGGATGTCAGGGTGCGAGCTAGTCAACCCCCGGAGAACGACAGAGAGTCTCACTGGTAATGCAAACAGCAAACAGAGTTTATTGTGCCAGCATTCTGGGGTCAGACCTCACTTGGGGCACGCAGGCCAGCCAAGCTGGGCGGTCGGACCCCGAACAGCCCAAGACAGTAGCTTATGTAGGCCCTCTGGGGCTGGGAAATATATCAAAAGTAACAACCTTAGACATGTTCACTATTTTAGGGCTTCAGGCACAGGGAGCTGTTCCGTTCCCATAACCACTATCTTTATGGCTCATCCCATTCTCACACTCTTATCTTCCTCCTGTTCCTGGGACCAGAGAACTGTGCCCTTGCCTTCACAAAGTTGCAAGGCAGCAAAGAACAGATTTATCGCTAAAGCGGAATCCTCCCCAAATCCAGGCACCTCCTGGCCTAGCAAAGTAACAGTTGTTCAGTACAAAGGAATCACACTGCCCAACATATTACCCACACTCTAACACACCAATGCGGAACATCTTACCTGTAGATTCCCCGCCCAACAAGGAGGGGTCAGGGAATGCTTAAAATCCCAAGACCCTTCCTCAAACCTTGGTGTCTGTCTCTCCCTCCTCTTTCGAGAGGCACCCCACCTCCCTTCCCTGCTCACCTGGTCCCTTCGCAAATAAACTTTTCTGTCAGCGACAGATTCCTGGCTTTTTATTTCTAAACTAAGCTGAGGAAAGAACTCACCAGGCGTTTCTGGTAACAACTTGGGCATGTAAAGACCTATTTTCCATCCAACACCTTTCATATATGAATAGGAGGTCATTTTCCTTTTAGGGACCAATATTTACCTCTGTTCCTGCATTAACTGGACTGGAACTTCTACTCTCATTTTTCAGTCTCCTAATACTAACATGGTCCTTCCCAAACCAATCTGTACTAGTTCCAATGACTGCAAATACCCACCAGAAAAGAGCTGTCATTCTAATACCACTCCTAGAAGCTTGGCAATTGCTGCTGGGATGGGCATATGGATAGGAGGATTTACCACATCCCTCTACTACTATTATCAGAATCTACCTTTTTTAAAAAAATATTTATTTTCTACTAGAAAGGCAGATCAGATTTACGGAGAAGAGAAACAAAAATATCTCCCATCTGCTGGTTCATTCCCTGAACAGCTGCAACAGCTGGAGCTAAGCTAATCCAAAGCCAAGAACTTCTCCCAGATTTCTCACATGGGTCCATGGTCCCAAGCCTTTGGCCCAACCTCTACTGCTTTCCCACACCCTAAAACACAGCTGGGTGGAACATGGAGCAGCCAGGACACAAAGGAGCACCCAAATGGGATCCTGGGGTTTGCTAATTGAGGATTAAGCCACCGAACCATCAGGCCATAGTGCTGGGCCCTACCAGACCTCATCTAAAGAGATGAAAGATAATGTTTAAAAGGATATATCCAAAGGCTTTTTTTTTTTTAAGTTCAAGGCCACAACCTTGGTAGTAATAACATTACAAAACTCAGGGGACAGCAGTTAATTCCCACTATGCTAATCTCGCTAATAAAGATTACATTTTTTTGGCTGTCCACAACCTGTGTCCATACACCAGATTAATACACCATTTTTCTTGATTTTCCTGTTTGATATATTTTTAATAATAGATTTATTAACCTTGTTGCTGTGAAGCAAACTAACATGCCAGTGTAACAGCTTGACAAAAGCAAAAAAACAAAGGGGTAGGGATAGTGAATGAGAGGGGACAAGCACCTACACCTCTAAATCATTCATTAAAAATTTGAAATACATTAATTCTATGTAAGGGTTTTTTTTAATTAAAAATGAGAGCATCAGGCCTGTGAAGAACAAGAAAAGCTAGTGGCTATTTATTCTTACAGGGAAATGTTATTTTAGACCAGTTACTCTAGTCTTCACAAAATGTGAACCACAACCTGACTTACAGGATATCTAAAATTCTATAGCAAATGTCTGACTCTTGAAACAAGTGGTTTCAAAAACCATCCTGGACACGTTGGCTTGCACTCCTTTCTCACTTTCTTCCTAATAATTCGTCTTCTTGTTTCTCTTAGGGCTATGCATCTTTCATCTGCTAAAAGGATTTGTTCCCACAGTGGCCCACAAACCGGTCAAACCCATGTCAACAATATCGTGCTTCTACAAAGCCCCATATGGAGTCACTGCTCCTGCAATGTCAATCCCAGCACTTGGCAGGGAATAATCACTCCCCTAACTAGTGACTGTTCACTTCACCCTCCCCAGCCATTCTACAATCCTATTTCAGATTCCACTGCGCTGCTCTTTTACACAATCTCATACACTTGCCCCCTGCACCTTTTTCAACCCTAAAATTCTCTGAAATGAACACCTTCATGACAAAACTCTGAAAACATTATGTTCCTCAGCAGAATAAAAACTGCATATCATAAACCCTGCACCTACATCATAACTCTAAGATCAGGAATAAAACAAATATGTGTACTTTCACTACTCTTAGTCAATATAGAGATCATAGAGAAATAAGAGAAAGAAATAAAGAACGTTTAGGTATGAAATCAGATGATCAACCTCAGTATTTATAGATGATATCATGGTCTATATAGGAAAATCTAAACATTGCCCCTACAATAAACTATTACAACTGATTAACTCAAATTTCATGGTACAAGATCTATAAAATTATTTTTAAATGCCAATATTTCATTTGCATGAAATCACAGCAATTCTATTTACAAAAGTTACAGAACATAAAGTACCTAGGTATACCTTTTACTAAAAAAGTGAATGATTTCTACAAAGAAAATATAAAAACACTGATGAAATTAGCCAAAATAAACATTTAAAAATGACTACACTTCCCACATTGTGGATTAGACAAAAACATTAAGATTCCGTAATAATCAAAATGATGTAATTCTTATTAAAACCCTAATGACAAATTTTAAAATTCATATAGAACCACTGGATACCCCCAAATTGCCACAGCAATCCTGAGCAAAAAGATCAATGTTACCAGCATTGGCTGATTCAGAGATCTTTGTACACAAGGAAAAGCATTTAGTAAGTGAGGCAACTGCATCCTTATTGAAGATATCATGCAAGCATTCCAGCATGGAACTGAGAACCCAGTTTTCATTCACATTAGAGTCTTCTAATTCAGGGTCCACTGTTTTTCCTCTTCTGTGCTACTGTTCGGTGGGGAGATTTCTAGGCATGAAATTAATGAAAGATCCTTCTAGCCCCATCCCGATTCATTTAGGGCATAGAAGGAGATTCCACTAAGTTGTTCATGAGGGAGAAGAGGACTAGGATACACCTAAAAGTTTTCTTGGCATTGGGGAAGACATCTAATGTACAAATGGTGATGTCTTCTAAGCTTCTTTCCTCATTCAGCCACACAAAATTCTTATTTTTGTTTGGCAGTTCCTTTCACACATTACAGGCTAATCTTTACCTTCTTAAAGGTACATAATGCTGGGACTCATTTATAATCTTGTGTTGCTGAAGTTGGCCGAGCTGTCAAGCATTCCCTAATCTGTCATGCAAGTCTGGAGCCTGAGGCTGTGGCATCTGTCCTAGCATCAGGACCGGCTTAGAGGGTCAGTCCTTGGTATCACTCTTAAGTACTGAGCCTTCTGTGATGTGTCTGCAGCTGACTTTTACTGCCGTCAAATCCTCATAACAGCGCCTGAGCCAAAATCTAGTGAACTTTATTCTCCTTCCATCATCTGTGTGTACCTCTTTTCTGAGTGTTGCGCCTAGTGTTGAGGAGACAAAACACAGACAATGCTGTGTACCACTCAGGTAAACCTGCTCTCCTTAGCATCTGTGGAGATATGTTTACATGTAGGTAGTTATTCAACTTGAGGTTGCTGCTGCAAGATGAGAGCTTCAAACTCCTTTTCTGTCATCTGATGCAGACTCTTCAATAAATCTCTCTGTCCTTCGAACAGAAATTTGAGTAAATACCTCTGTTCTTTCTTGTAACTTACCTTCTTTTAATAAATACAATCCAGAAATCTCCAATCTAAAATTTAGGCCACATTTAAGTTTTCTTACAGTAATTTGATTTCTGACAATGTTTTTTTGTTTTTTTTTTCAACTCACATATCTATACTTATTTCTTCAACCATGTAACCAATGCATTCTGTTGTAGTTTATTACCTTTCCATTATATAAATTAATTTCCTCTAGAATAAATTCATATTCACATTATTGGATGGCCATGTTATTATTTTACATAATTTGTAACTTTTGCTTACAAAATCATTTTTAGTCAGAGCTTATTTTTTCCTTCCTATATCTCCTTCTGTATATACATATACCTGCCTTCATAATTACTCCTGCATTTGCTTTCACGTGACTTTCACATAGTCCTACAGGATCATGTAATATATTCATCTTTACAATTTTTCAAACTTGTACTGGTATTAGAAGATATTTAAAATCCTTTCTGTGGAACAGTGGTGCCTTGGTTTACACAGTAGGCCCTTATCTATTCATTATATCCATAGCCTTAGGGAAAAAAAAGCATCCCTATGTATACTGTCAACAATAGTTTATGAGAATCTAAGTTATGAAAAGGACCTATGTTAGCTCTTGGTTTCAATCAATATGATTGCTTGTAACACCCATATTTTAGCTGTAGGTCTTATTTTTTTCCTTCTGCATGAATCTGTTGTGCAGAAACCTGCAAATACAACCTCACTTGATATTTTGTCTCCATTCCCATTCTTGTCATAAACATGATACCTAATGTGGAGGGTAGCCACAGGACATCTGCTAGAGTCTCTCCATCAACAGAGGAATATCAGTTCCTCAGCTCTGCTCAGAGATGCAAATTACCTACCTAGGATCATCCTCTGGACCACAGAAAGCAAATTCCGAGGAAATGTTACAGACACCAGTATGCCTCTTCTGTTATGGTCCAGATTTTAGTGGACAGCCTCTGGCTGTCTGGCCAGATGCTCCTTTACAAGCATATGGTAGTAGTCATACTAACTAAAAAGCAACTGCTGTTACAGGCATACCCCTCATATTGCAAACCGTGTTGTAGCAGTTGTCTCCGGCTGCCTGGCCTGCCTGTCTGATACTTCCTTATAGAATGTTCAGTTGGCTCCAGTAAATTTTTTTCATTGCCTGTTATCTAGGCCTCGATGTTTTCCATTCTTGTGAAACAGGTAAGATTCTTATCTTTCAGGAAGAAAGGAATTTCAGGTATGCCTCTATGTTTCTTCCTTCATTTGGTCACACACATTTTACATGTTTCCTTCAGCCCTTCTCACACACACATACACTAGCATCTACCCCTAAGAGATGTTTGTCCTACTTTCAAAGATTATTATGCCTTTTGAAAATTTATATTGCCTATTTTTTATGAAGAAAGGCTATGTGTTTTTTAACCAGGTGTTCACCACTTTTGATTTTCATCCAAATCATTTCACAGGAAATGCCTATATGACATATATTATGTTGTTTAAGGTAATAGGCATTTTCTGTCTTATTGATTCCCAAGCTCTTGGCAGCGCTGACTGATGTTTGCAATCCTATGTGTCTTGTATTACTTTCCACTTCTAGCCTCTATTGCAGAAGTTTGTGGAAAATATATGCGTAAAAGGTTGTTTATTTTGTTTTACACATTTTTACTCATGGCATATGTGAGTACATCTGCTTTTCTACCCTCTCACTAGTTACTCCTCCAGCTCTGTTTTTGACTCCACCAAGACCTCTAAGATGTTGGGGTTCCTTAGAAAAAGAGAAAAAAAAAGCACATCTGTGTCTTCTTCTCTTCCCTATCTGTACTGTGTTGAGATTTTCCATAATTCCATGGCACCAATTACTAAGGAGAGATCTGTTCTTAGGCATGTATATCTTCAACCTAGAGGTCTTTCCTCAACTCCAGAGACTTGCACTAGATGCTTTCTTTTGTTCTCTCTTACGTGCTTCATAGGTATCTCAAGTGAAAGATTATAATTATCCTCATGATTTCTCCCAAACTTACACCCCTCTTCAATCTTACTCATCTCAGAATAGTCTTACATGAAAAACTGGAAAATATGGACTCATATGTGTCTGTATTTTTCCTCTTATTTCATGCTCATACATATGTATAAGTGCACATACATTCAACCCATCAGAAAATCCTATCTATAAAATATCTGAATTCAAAATATTCATGGTCTCATTTTAGAACAGGACATGTTGAGATCTTAAATGGGTTGACATGATACCCTTTCAAATTGTTTATTCTGCAAAACACAATCAGGATGACAGTTGTATCGTAATAGTAATTAAAATATCACATGCTTTCTCCTTAAATCCTCTAATAGTTTAAAAATGTACTTACAATAAAATTAAAAATCCTAAAATGACCTGCTTATTAACACAGATTTTCCCCATCATTACATTCTATATATGGAGTTTCTTCAAACCATAATGGAAAAATGGAACTAAAAGTTAAGTTTATTTTGGCCCAAAATTTTTCAAGACCCTTGCATACTAGTTCTAAGATATACTTTGGGGGGAGGGGAGTTTTATTTGAAATGACAGATAAACAGAGGAGAGACAGAAATCTCCTGTCCCAGCTTAAGTACCCATTCTGTCTTAACACTCAAGGCTAAAATGGGCAAAGCCAGAAGTCAGAAACTCCAAACAGGTTCTCTGTCACAGATGGTAGGGGCCCGTGCACTTGAACCACCGTTTGCTTCCCTCACTAGTACACTAAGTAAAAGCTGTATCAGAAGCAGAGCAGCTGGGACTCAAACTGACACTCCAATATAGAATGACAGAATTACAGGAGGTGGCTTTACACAGTATGCGACAACCCAAGCCTCCAGAAGATGCACTTTGTATAACTATTCTTGCCTTGATTTCCAATTTCAGTGATGGCACAAATGTTTTTAAATATCTTTAATTCCATTATCCATGAATGTTCTGGAGTGCCATATGACAATGTTTTATCATCTTTAGTTCTTGCCCCAAAATCTGCCTCCAAAGCTTATCTCCCAAGGTAGTTGCGTGATTTTTACTTCTTGTCATGCAGGTCTCAATTCACATTCCACCTCCACATAGATCCTATTCTTGGCCATTTTGAATTAGGACATAGGCATTAATCTCTCTTATAATGCTCCTTTGTTCATAACTATTTGCCAGAGGCCATTTTTATTGGATTCTACATTTGTTTATTTTTCAAATATTCCTTTCTTGTACTTAATCATTATTGGATTCTTGTTGATATCTAATATTAAAATATCTAACACCTCCTCCAGTTTGAAAGCAAGTAGCTACTGACATATTAATCAGATAGACGCAAAAAGAGACCCAGTAGGCAAGTACCATGTGACTCTCCAGGCCCTCACACAGATTCTCAGAACGGCAATATTTCCAAGTTTCTGGTACACATGCACATAGACAAAAAAATTCCACTTCACAGTCCTCTTTTGAAGGACTATGTTCTATAGAGAAGACTATTCTCATTAAAAATTTTCAAGCCATTGAACATCAGTGTCTGCATGAACAAATGCAACATGCATGGTTGGATTCAACATCATCCACTAAGCTTTGTTTGGGAAAATAATGTCCTTTGGACTAGAAAATGTATGCTTATATAACTGCTGTTATTATACATATACACACTTGACATCTCAAAGAACTAAATACAATTTCTTCTTCTAAAAGGTCCTTATAAAAACTTAATGGTACTTAACCCAGTCAACGGCTTCCCAGCATTTTGATTACTGTGATTAAAATACCTAGCACATGTGGCTTGAAGGTCAGTCAGCATCAACGCCTGAGCTGTGCAAGGGATATAGAACAGAGATCTACATATGGGCACTTTACGTTTAATTATCCTTTGAATAACATTTCAATGGCAATTGAATGGTGCAGCTGTTTGTAATCAACTTTGTACTGTGCTCTCTTGAGAACATAAGATACGTAACTGCTACTGAATTTTGCATTCAAGTTGGTCTAAATCAGGTTGGTTTCTTTTACAACCAGTGTGTTCTATAAATGCGAACTATGAATTATAAGGATGTATTCAAACTTCTTGTGATTTGGGAGCATTGTTATTCTTGAATTACTTTTTTTCCGGTCAAAACAAGTTACCTAATATCAGCTTCCATACAGCTAAAACTGATGTTAGTAATATATTATCTATAATATCCTCAGTTTTCCTGATGAAGACACTATCTTAAATGAGTTAAATATATATTCTGTAAACCTGTACTGCCTACAACCAAAAGCTTTCATTTTCTATACTCTTTGGTGTAAACAGAACTGTTAAAAATAAACATCTATAAATGAGAGCCATGACTGAGTGTGTAGGTGAATAGGGCCTTCCTCACTTATTGAAGGAAGAAACTAATGCTCATGCAACAAAAACTTCCAAAAATCTGTGACCAAGAAAAATATCCTTAGAAATTACACAGAAATCATATATGTGAGTCATTTCTTTGATTTAATAGCTGCTAGATTCCCAGTGGTCACAATAAATCTTCATTTAAAAAAATAAACTGCAAAAAAAAATTATTTGGAATATACACCAATGAAAGCTGAGAGTAGCAAACTAACTTATACAGCATAACATAACTCTAAGAGGCAAAACTAAACTGAACTAACCAGGTCAATTGACTACAAAGGTGCAACTTTGAGTGAACATACAGCATATAAGCTGCCCTCTCCCAAGCTTTTGGCAGTGCATTCTTTTTCACAAATATAAGACTAAATTGGACAATATATACAAATTATATGACAGACATGTTTGTACCACCATGGCAGCACTCAAAATGCTAACTTTAAAGATGAATGATAGTTACTGGAAAGGAAAAACACTTAGTAACTCAGTTTGTATGGAAGGAATGTGATGAAGCAATGGACACTGGGATTATGTTAATAATGTTGTTAGTGATAGAAGTGTATACAGGGGTCTCTGTTTCTCCTTTTCCTCCTGCCACTATGGCAGGGGGTAAGGGCCCTTTCTATCTCAGAGCCCCCTCCCGTCACTAGGACGGAAGTCTCCTTTCTCAACTTTTCTAATAAATCTTACTTTAAAACTAAAAAAAAGTGTATACACAACAAGAATGTTTCTCCAACATATAGAAAGATGATGTCCACATAAAGAAAGAAAAAATGATAATTAAAACTATAGTGAGGTACTATAGCTCAAATATCAGGGAACAATTAAATAACACAACACTTCATGTTTGAACTCCAAAATGTAAAAGACCTTGGGAGTTCTCACTCCATCCCTATAACAGAAAATCCTGGTAAACTGAAATCCATGGCTGTTCCAATGTGATCATTTAGAATAATTAGATTAATTCCTTAAAAGATACAAACTTTCAAGTCATATTAGGAAAGACAGATCATCTGAAAAGTTTGTATCAAGCACTTACATAAATAAATAGCAATTTACCAAAAGGATTATAGCAGGCCTAGATAGTCTCATTGGTCAATACTACCAGTAAAGGAAGAAATGATATTCACTCTTCTAAACATTCCACTTCTACAACATAGCAGGGAAACACATCTTATTTCATTCTATGAGACCTGCATTGTGTTAAAACCAAAGTCACACTGAAGACATTATCAAACATAAGCAAATTATAGGCCAATAACTCATCTGATCATACATGCAAAAACTACCAAAATACCAATTTAATCCAGTAATAAAAACAAAGAACTATAGATGAAGACTGAGAGATAGTTCCACTATCTGACTGGTTCAGTATTAGAAAATAGAGCTGAATAATCAATACGCTAAAACAAGAAAATTGATGATGCTATCTATTCTTCATATAACAAAATTCTAAAAATACCCGTAACTTATTTTTTTAAATTTTGAGAAGCAACTAGTATGGAGTAGTTCTTCTATGTGATTATCTATACGAAGCCTATGATAAATATAGTATTCAATATCAAGAGCCTGGCTGTTTTCCTCCTCAAATCAGGAACTAGACAAGAATATCCTCTCTAACCCCTCCTGTTTAGCATACCAGGAGTAAAAAAAAAAAAAAAAAAAAAAAAAGCAAATGAATTTACACTGACTAAAACAAAGAAACAAAGAAAGCACCTTGTTTTCATGCAATATGATTTTTAATGGTAAAAAATATGCAACAAAGAGGTCAGCATTATGGCTCAGTGGATAAGACCACTGCTAACAATTCCAGAATCCCATTCCAGAGCACAGATTGAAGTCCTAGCTGCTCTGCCTTCTGATCCAGCTCCCTACAAATATGCCTTGGAAAACATGATGGCTTCATTCCTTGGGCCCTTGTAACACACATGGGAGACCAGTATGGATTTCTGACCTTGGACTGGGTTGGCTTGGACCAACCCAAGCCAATTGTAGCCTACTGGGGAGATAGCCAATAGATGGAGGAGCTTTGTCTCTGTTCTTTCACTCTCTGCCACTATATCTTTCAACTAAAGAATTCTTTTAAAAAAGACTTAACAAAAATTCAATACTAGTGAAATGTTGTTGGGAAAAGATACAATAATACAGTATAGTTGCAGGAATACAAAATTAATATGTCAATGCATGTATACATGTGTACAATTAGCAGTGCAATTTGAGATGAAACTAGCAATATCATTTATGATAGCACCTAAAACTGAATACTCAGATATAATTCTAACACTGTATTTATAGGATATATATGCAGAAATCTACACAATTCTCTAGATTAAAATGGAAGACCTACATAAACTGAGGAATATTATTGTGTGTTTGTGGTCAGGAAATTCAGTACTTTTAAAGGTATGAATTCTCTACAATAAAATCTATAAGTTCAAGACAATCACAAATTCTATCAAGATAGTTTTTAGAAACTGGATAAAAGGTTCTAAAAGTTACACAGAAAGGCTAACAGCCTAAACTAAAATGGCAGGTAGAACAGTGCCCTATTTGCCCAAAGATTGAATTCCCTGTTCTAATTCACAGGAATTATAAATATGTTATATTTCATGTCAAAATGGATATTGCTAAAAATGAAATTAGGGTTACTCATAAGATGACATTACAGCTGGGAGATTATCTTGGACAATGTAACACTATGTTTTGCTATATAAAAATATTTCCTGTGAGTTTTTGCAGATTCAATACAAGTCATAGATATAATTCTAGTATAACAATTTTTATTTTTTCACTTTTCTCTGTGTCCTCTCTCTATTCTCCTTATCTCTATTTCTTAGTTTTTAAGATATTCTTAATTTATTTTATGCTAATTTATTCTCTACTAAATAAAGAATTCAATTGCAAAAGGCAAAAACAAAAGATCCTAGTTTAGCAGGAATATAGGTAAATACTATAATAATCACTTGCAAAGATGTTCATTTATTAGCCAAAGATCACTAACATTATAGTAATATAACATTCTTAACCACTCTCCTGAGAAAGAATAAAACAAAGTTAGTTTGTTTTAGACAGAGAAGTTTTATTTGTAAAGTGACTAGATGAATGTGGAAAGAAGAGAGCAAGGGAAAGCACCTCCTAAGAGAAGGCTGAGAGATGGGGTGCCTGTTGAAAGAAAAGTGGGAGAGTTACTCTAAAACAAAGTTTGAAAAAAACTATATTTTCATCACTAGCGATAAATACATGCATTTGGTTGGGGTACAGAGTCATAATTTTTTAGCTCCCAGATGCACTAGCAAAAAGCTGGACTGGAAGTCAAACAGCCAGGACATGACCCAGTGCTCACATGGTATGTGTCTCAGGAAGGAGCTTCTCATTGTTAAGGAGCTTCACTTCTTAAGAGATTTTTAAAGTTTGAAAAGGAGAACAAAAGGAATAGGAGACAGAAAGATGTGATTATGGAAACAGTAGTCAGGGAAAAGACATCATACTGCCATTTTCACTTCAAATTCCACTACTAAATGTTTTAAGATTCATAAATCTATTTATGAATTACAGTCACCATAGTATATGAAATCAAACCTAATGAAAAATGCATAATAAAACAGTACTAAAGATAGATCATAACTTATGTATCTGGTATTTCTATAATAAAATAATATTGTAGAATAAGTAGTTTTGAATGCTATATTGAAAAATTTCTATAGATATTCAGTAGTCAAAATATTATGCTATTGATAAAAAATAAGAGCATAAATAAATGAAACAAAATAAAGGCACAAACTAGACCTACACAAATTTTGTCAGTTGATTTTAGAAAAACTCACAAAAAAACCCAATTCTATAAAGCTATAATCATCTCTCAAAAATTATTTTGGGTATCCATTGCTAACAAAAACGGAACCTTACATCTTTCATGGTAGTTAACTGAAAACATCACATCACTAAATGCAAAGTGTAAATTACAAAGCATTAGAAAACATAAGATTCTTATGTCCTTGAAGTGGTTTTACATATAACATAAAAATCATAATTTATTTAATATAGTTGATGCTCGATGTTATTAAAGTTTAAACCTCCAGACTATGACAAAACACTGAGACTGAAAAGGTAGACTTGAAGGACAGATAAGTAAATCACATATATGATAGAAGATTCACAAAATACTAAAAATAATCAAAGAACTCATAAACCTTAACCATAAAAGGCTAACAAGCAGACAAAGTACCTGGTTAAATAAAGATGATGATGCACATAAAAACGTATGTTCACTATTACTTATCATTAAGATATTGCACAATAGAAGAATATACAGCAGATATTTGCATGTTGCATGTCTTATAATGTCTGCTCCATGTATCAGAGTGTGTGAGTTAAAGTCCTAGCTCTATCTCTCATTCCCATTTCCTTCTAATGCACCCCTGAAATAGCAGATGACCTTTAAAGTACTTGAGTCTCTACCACCTATGAGCTTTGGCTCGGCCCTGTCCTGGTTTTTGCAGGCATTTGAGCAGTGAACCAGAGATGAAACACACACACGCACACTCTCTTTCCCACCTTCTCTTCCTTCCCACCTCTCTCCCTCACTTACTGTTTCTCTCCCTCCCTCTACAGCTTTAAAGTAAATAAATAAAAATAAAATATATGGTGCCATTGCATACCTATTCGTGCGGCAAAATTCCTATACATCAGTAGAAAAATCAAATAACCCAACTGAAAACAGGCAAGGACACTGAGTAAGCACCTCTCCAAAGAAGATACACAAATAATCTACAAATACAAGATGCTCATTATTACTCAGTGAAACGTCATCACAACCATAATCAAGGATCACTTCAGGGCCCGGTGGCGTGGCCTAGCGGCTTAAGTCCTCGCCTTGAATGTGCCGGGATTCCATATGGGCACCAGTTCTAATCCCGGCAGTCCCACTTCCCAACCAGCTCCCTGCTTGTAGCCTGGGAAAGCAGTCGAGGACGGCCCAATGCCTTGGGACCCTGCACCCATCTGGGAGACCTGGAGGAAGTTCCTGTCTCCTGGCTTTGGATTGGCACAGCACCGGCCATTGTGTTCACTTGGGGAGTGAATCATCGGACAGAATATCTTCCTCTGTTTCTCCTCCTCTCTTTACATCTGACTTTGTAATAAAAATAAATAAATCTTTTAGAAACAAAGGATCACTTCAATCATTTAAGAATGATCGCCTAACGTGCACACAAACATACACATATTTTTGTTTCTTGTATTTCCTACCTATTGTGAATAGTCTAACAGTGAAGATGGGAATATAATATCTGTTCAACATACTGATTTCAATTCCGTTGCATATATACTCAGAAGCAGGATTGTAGGCTCAAATGTAAGCTCCACTCTTAAGCTTTTTTGAGGAACCTCCATTCTGTCTCTAGTACATCAACTTATATTCCCCAACAAGACTAAACAAAAATTTCCTTCTGTTCACATCCTTAGCACTTGCTATCATTATGAGTAGATACATTCAAAAAATTTCACAGTAGGCCCACTTCTGACAAAATAAATTCATGGAAAATTGAATTTAAAGGTAAGTTAATTTTGATGTAAAATTTTTGAAATGCATGTACATTTTTAGAATATGCATTTTCATGAACTCTTTGGAAGGCTTCTTGTACTTTGCACAATAGTACCTGCAGTTACCAGTGTTGTATTGTGGGTCAACTTGGAAGGAAAGTGAAATGGACATCTTGAGGCACAGTTGTTGTTTTTAGCCCTTTTATATACTCCTCTAGAACTCCGCTATACTTTTTCTTAACTTGTTCAACATTATGATTAGTGGTATGTCAAACCTGTTAATATAGAGTGGAAATTTTGCCCTTGCAAAAACTGAAAATTAGGAGGACTGAGTTTAGAAAGGGCGCAAGGCAAATATGCTTTTCTTCTTAGCCATGAACCTAGGAAATACATGAAGGCTGTTCTCTTTATATTAGTAAAAAATGAAAACAATGAAACTTTTTAAAAATGTATACTGGCTCCTGCCTTTGGATCAACATTGTTATGGCCATTGCACCCATTCTGAAAGTAAACCAGCAGATGGAAGATTTTTTTTCTCTATTTCTCCTCTCTGTAAATCTGATCTGCCTTTACAAAAAGAAATCTTTAAAAATATATTAAAAGTATTTATAGCGTTTTAGGATGTCAATCACACTTATATTTCCTATCTTTACTAAATGAATTGAACTAAAATAACCTAACAATACCGATTGCTGGCAGGAGTACAGAATTGTAAGTCTGCTTTTGAAGACTGTATTTTTTTTTTACAAAGCTTAATAGCCTTACTATACAAACCAGCAACCATAGTTGTGATATTTTACCAAATTGAGTTGAATATTTATGTCCACACAGAATGCATCTTAATTTCCATAGACGCCTTATTCAGAATCACCAAAACTTAGAATCCTTCAAGATATCTTAACAGGTCACTAGAAGAGCATATTGTGCTGCAGTCATGATATAATGTTCTGCAAAAAGAATGAGCTTTTGAGACTTAAAGTAATACAGATGAATAGTATATGGAAAATGCAGGTTGCAGGTGGAGCAAGTACGAAGATGGCCGACCACAGAGAGCTGGTGTAGGGCAGAGTGGGGACAGAGGGGAACTGATCCAGCAGAGAAACAAACCAGGAGAAACAGAATCGTGGGGATAGGTGTAGGAAGGTCACTGGAGTTCGCTGAAGTAAGAAAATCTACACAGTGTGGAGAGACAACCATAAAAAGGAAAAAACAGGAGACAGCATGCCACGAGAAATTTGGTGAGTCACGATCCCAGCCAGGGGGAAGGCGGCGGAATCTCAGCCGTTCCAGGGAGGACAAAGGCGGTTGGAAGGACAGGTGTCCACACCGACAGGGGCACAGACCACTGGAGTGCAGGAGACCCTAAAGGAGGCTACTGGATTGAACAAAGGGGGCATCAACACACGAAGATAAGTGGGAGGGGGGTTGCCCGGAAACGTGCCTCCCAGCAGGTCAGCAGCTTTGAGCGAGTGCAGAGGGGACTGGAGCTGCGCTCTGGGACCGGGTCACAGTAATCCCCAACTCAGCTCCGAATGGTTGACTAGCTGCAAGAGACTCCAGTGGAAACTTGCTGGGCTCAGCCTGAGCACCAGGAGTGGGGCAACACTTGGCAGAGCCTCCCTGGACAGAGGTGCAGGCTGGTGGGGGCATGGCTACATGACTCCCATGGCTCTTCTCCCAATGGCGGAACACCTTTGAGAAAGTGCAAAAAAAAAAAAAAAAAAAAAAAGAAAGAAAGAAAAGCCTTGTAAAGGGGGCAGGGCAGGACTGTGAACTGGAACAGATCCCCTGCTGTGCTCAGAACCGCAGGGCAAGTTCTCCCAGCGGATAGAAGCTGGAGGCTGCTAAACAAAGCCTGCTGGCCTGGCAGCGGAGTTGCTGTAGTACATCTCCCAGTGGGACAACTCTTTTGAGTGGGAATTCCGAGGAGAATAACTTGGCAGATCTTTCCAACCCAGCCTAGGGTGTAGATTCCAAACCACAGGAGGCAGGTGCCCAGGAGAGAGACCCCCGCAGTGTGCAGCACGGGCCCCCAACCCAAGAGGCAAGACGCAGCTGGGCAGGCCTGTGGCCTGAGGTGGCGCAGAGGCCCTGGCTACGGGCAGCTGGCCCCAAGCCCAAGAGGCAAGACGCGGCTCTGAGGACCTGTGGCCTGAGGTGGCGCAGAGGCCCTGAGACCAAGAGGCAAGACGCGGCTCTGCGGACCTGTGGCCTGAGGTGGCACAGAGGCCCCGAGCCCAAGAGGCAAGACACGGCTCTGCGGACCTGTGGCCTGAGGTGGCGCAGAGGCCCTGAGACCAAGAGGCACGACACAGCTCGGCAGAGTCAACTAACCCAGACGGAGGCGTGAAGCAGTGTGTCTCCCAGTGGGGCAACGACCTTGAGTGGGAACTGCAGGGGAAAGGCCTGGCACTAGGGCTGGGACATAGAGCCTCCTGACCCAGCTCAGGGCTGTGGTCCACAAACTCCGAGCAACAAGCAGCTGGAGTCTCAGGCAGAACGCCCTGCTGTGCTTAGCTAGAGCCCCAGAGTCAGTGGCACCACCCAACAGATCTCCTGAACTGGGATGAAACACAGGCAAGCAGGGCCGCAACAGGGTGTTTCCCAACAGGGGAATACATCTATTATGGTATAGTTGGGTGTGGAACAGCAAGCTCTACATCTACCCAGAGCAAAGAGAAGAAGCCCAAGGTTACAAACTATATCATTTACACCCTATCACATTGGCACACATAGGACAACACCCAAGCAACTAGCTACAATGGAGACAAGTGGCAGAGATATAAACCCAGGCGCAAACGAAGCCAATCAACACCCACTTCACCATCATCTGCTGTCCCCAATAGAGTAAGAAGTATACTTAGGCCAGCACTCCATATAGCAGTTGCTGGGTCACATTTCCTATAAGCTACAGCACCGAGGGCAACGGCTGTGGACAAACAAGTCAGACGCTAAAATCCCAAAACAACAAGAAGCAAAAACACAATGAGGATAAGTATCAGAAAAAGCAATGACCCAGAAGAAAGATCAAGCACTCCCTCCCAAAACAACCAAAAACTAATCTCAATATCTGAGATGCAAGATGATGAAATAGAGGAACTACCAGATAAGGAATTTAAGAAACTAGTGATGAGATTCATCAGAGACAGTGAGAAGCACTGGGAAGAGTCCAAGGAATTCGAAAACCATGTCATTGCAGAAATAAATCAAGTCAAAAAGGGAATCCTCGATATAGAGCACAAAATTGAAAGCCTAACCAACAGATTGAACACAGCAGAGGACAGAATATCAGAATTGGAAGACATTCAGAATGAAAGGCAGCAGCTCATCAAACAGTTGGAGACAAATCTGGAGAAAGCCAATAGGTCCATACAGAAAATGAAAGACAACCTCAAAAAAATCAAATATTAGAATATTAGGCCTTCCCGAAGGAGTGGAAAAGGAGACAGGCTTGCAACGGGTGCTCAATGAGATAATACAGGAGAACTTCCAGAATACCGGAAATATAAATCCAGCACAAATCCAGGAAGGACAGAGAACCCCCAATAGGTTTGACCCAAAGCGATCCTCACCCAGACATGTGGTCCTCAAACTGCCTTCAAGTGAATACAAGGAAACAATTCTAAGACAAGTAAGAAAAAAGGACAAGATTACTTTCAGAGGAAGGCAAATCAAAATCACAGCAGATCTCTCAGAAGAAACACTCCAGGCAAGAAAAGAATGGGGTAAAACCTTTCAAATCCTGAAACAAAACAACTGCCAACCAAGAATAATGTACCCAGCAAAACTCTCATTTGTATTTGAGAATGAAAATAAATATTTCAACAGCAAAGAGAAACTAGAAGAATACACCAGCACGAAACCAGCTCTAGGCAACCTCCTCAGGAAGATGCTAAACCCAGAGAGAAAAAATGAAAACCAAAATCAAAGATGGCAAATGGGAAGACCTCCCCACTAAAATCCATACGAGGATAGTCAACCAGGCAGAGATTTTAATATTCGCAAATACACACTTGCACACTTACACGTGCTCCTGGAAGCCCAAAATCAATTTCTCTCAATATTATCTCTAAACACAAATGGCCTAAACTCACCAATCAAAAGACACAGATTAACAGACTGGATCATGAAACAGGACCCAACAATCTGTTGCCTACAAGAGACACATCTAACCAGAAAAGCCTGTAAGAAATTTAAAGTAAAGGGATGGAAAAAGATATTTCATGCCAATGGATGAGAAAAAAAGGCTGGGGTAGCTATTCTAATTTCAGATGATATAGACTTCAAGCTGACAGACATCAAAAAAGACAGGGAAGGTCATTATATATTGGTGCAGGGACTGATACATCAGGAAGTAATCACCATTGTGAATATATATGCACCAAATTCCAACGCACCTAGCTACGTGAAGCAATTACTTACAGACTTAAGAGGAGACATTGATATGCACACAATAATAGTGGGTGACCTTAACACTCCGCTAACAACTATAGACAGATCAACAAAACAAAAACTCAACAAAGAAACAACAGAGTTCATACAAACAATAGAACAACTGGACTTGGTAGACATTTATAGAACTTTTTATCCTATGACCACAGATTATACATTTTTTTCAGCAGTACATGGCACCTTCTCCAGGATCGACCACATGATAGGACACAAAGCAAACCTAAATTACTTCAAAAAGATAGGAATCATACCATGTACCCTCTCAGACCACCACGGAATGAAACTGGAAACCAGCAATTCAAAATGCCCCAGGAAATACAGAAACACCTGGAGGTTGAACAATATGCCATTAAATGAACAATAGGTCAGGGAAGAAATTAAAGATGAGATCAAAAAATTTATGGAAACCAATGAAAACTCTGACACAACATTCCGAAACTTATGGAACACAGCCAAAGCAGTGCTGTGGGGTAAACTCATCGCAATTGGAGCCCATGTCATGGCCCAAGAGAGGCACCAAATACAGGAACTAAACACACACCTCCAGGAATTGGAAAAACAGCAGCAGAAGAGCCCCACACACAACAGGAAACAAGAAATCATCAAAACAAGGAAGGAAATTAATCAGATAGAAACACAAAAAAAAACTATACACAAAATCAATGAATCAAAAAGCTGTTTTTTTGAAAAGATAAACAAGAGAGACACCCCGCTGGCCCGACTGACAAAGAAAAAACAAGAAAAAGCAAGAATTAACAGCGTGAAAGATGAAAAAGCCAACATAACAATAGACATTACAACCATTAAGAACATAATCAGAAATTACTACAAAGCACTGTACTCCAACAAATCAGAAGATCACCAAGAAATGGAAAAGTTCTTAGACTCACACCACCTGCCAAAACTTTGCCCAGAGGCAACAAACAACCTGAACAAACCCATAACTGAAGTAGAGATTGAATCAGTGATTAAAGATCTCCCAACAAAGAAAAGCCCAGGCCCAGACGGCTTCACTGCAGAATTCTACAAAACATTCTGAACAGAACTGACCCCAATCCTCTACAAACTCTTCAATACAATAGAAAAAGAGGCAACTCTTCCAAACTCATTCTATGAAGCCAATATCACCTTAATCCCAAAACCCGACAGAGACCCAACTGAGAAGGAAACTACAGACCTATCTCTTTGATGAACATTGATGCTTAGATTCTCAACAAAATCCTAGCCAACAGAATTCAAAAAATCATCCAACAGATCATTCATCCAGATCAAGTAGGGTTCATCCCTGGAATGCAGGGGTGGTTCAACATAAGGAAATCCATAAATGTGATACACCACATCCAAAAATTGCAAAACAAGAACCACATGATAGTATCAATAGACGCAGAAAAAGCTTTTGACAAAATCCAACACAATTTCCTGCAAAAAACCCTAACCAAGGTAGGCATAGATGGAAAAATCCACAACATAATCAAAGCAATATATGAAAAACCCAACACCAGCATCATACTGAATGGAGAAAAACTGGAACCCTTCCCACTGAAATCTGGAACAAGACAAGGATGTCCGCTTTCTCCGCTGCTGTTCAACATAGTCCTAGAGGTACTCGTTGAGGCCATAAGACAAGAAAAAGAAATCAAAGGAATCCAAATGGGAATCGAAGAAGTCAAGCTTTCACTACACGCAGATCACATGATTCTCTACATAGAAGACCCAAGAGACTCAATACAGAGACTGCTAGAACTTGTACGAGAGTTGGAAGAGTGGCAGGGTACAAAACTAATGAACAAAAATCAACAGTCATAGTGTATGCAAATAGCCCAAAGATGGAAAAAGACCTAACCAGCAAGATACCGTTCAAAATAACTGAGAAAAGTATGAAGTATCTGGGAATAAACCTAACCAAAAATGTAGGAGACCTATTTGAGGAAAACTACAAACCACTTAAAAAAGAAATTGAACAAGACCTCGAAAGATGGAGTAACATCCCATGCTCCTGGACAGGTAAAATCAATATCATTAAAATATCTATACTGCCAAAGGCAATATATACATTCAACGCAATCCCAATCAAATCGCCCAAAACATTCTTCACAGATCTGGAAACAATGATTCAAAGGTTCATCTGGAAACACAAAAAAACCACGAATAGCTAGAACCATTCTCAAGAACAGGAAGTTAGCAGGGGGAATCACAGTCCCAGACCTCTGGACATACTATAGGGCAGTGGTTATCAAAACAGCATGGTACTGGCAAAAAAAATAATAGAGAAGAAGATCAATAGCGCAGAATAGAAACACCAGATGGGAACCCACACAGATACAGCCAAATAATCTTTGACAAAAGGACAAATGATAATCCTGGCAAATGGGAAGGTCTGTTCAATAAATGCTGTTGGGACAACTGGTTGACAGCCTGCAGAAACAAAAAGATAGACCCACATATCTCACCATACACTAAGATCAAATCCAAATGGATAAAAGATCTAAACCTACATCCAGAAACCTTCAAACTTTTGGAAGAAAATGTCGGAAATACTCTACAAGATCTAGGGGTAGGTCCCGACTTCCTAAAAAGGACACCAACAGCATTAGCAATCAAAACCAGAATAAACAAATGGGACCTCATCAAACTAAGAAGCTTCTGTACAGCAAAGGAAACAATCAACAAAGTAAAAAAACAACCCACAGAATGGGAGAAGATCTTCACGCACGACATAGGTGATAGAGGGCTAATTTCCAGAATATACAAAGAACTACAAAACAACCAAAATGTCAAAACAAACAAGCCACTCAAGAAATGGGCACGGGAAATGGGCAAACACTTCACAAAAGAACAAACCCAAATGGCAAATAAACATATGAAAAAATGCTCAAGCTCCCTGGCAATAAGGGAAATCCAAATTAAAACATCAATGAGGTACCACCTAACGCCAGTAAGACTGGCCCACATGAATAAAAGCACCAACAACACTTGTTGGCGAGGTTGTGGGGAAAAGGGAACCCTACTCCACTGCTGGTGGGGCTGCAGGCTGGTACAACCTCTATGGAAATCAGTATGGAGAACATTCAAACAACTCAAAATCAACATACCGTATGATCCAGCAATAGCACTCCTAGGAATATACCCAAAACACCTGTTTCATGAGAAGCCAACATGCACCCCTATGCTCATAGCAGCACAATCAGTCATTGCAAAAACATGGAAGCAACCGAAATGCCCATCAGCAGAAGACTGGATAAGAAAGCTATGGTTCATCTACTCCATGGAATACTACTCAGCTATTAAAAAAAACAAAATGCAGTTCTTTGTGGCCAAATGGGCCAAACTGGAAACCATAATGCTAAGGGAAATGAGCCAATCCCAAAAGGTTAGATACCACATGTTTGCATTAATTTAAGAGGATATGATGTTATGTGAAATATGTTATTTTATGTATATTATGTTATATGTTGTATATAAACTAAAACTGAATTGACAATGAGGTGATCACAGAAGATGGTTAAGAAATTGCAATTGTGTTTAACATATTGGTTACTCAATACTATAACTATTAGTTACACAACGAAGTTAATTGTTGCTGAGGGTATGTTGGAGCCTTTAATTGATCGGGTTGATAATCTGATGGTTCTGCCCTCAGACCGGACAGGGTCTCCCCAGGAAGCTGAGAAACTAGACTGGACTATAAGATGTTGGACTCTATGTTTAGTTTATGCTTGCAAAGAGGGAATCTCAACTGTACTGGATCAGTGGATATGCAACAAGGTGGAATATTCCACATGGGGGGAGGGCGTGGGGAGGGGAGGGGTGACTCCCAGTTGCAATGAAACTGTATCACATAATACAATGTAATCAATGAACAAAAAAAATAAAATAAAACTAAATTAGAAAAAAAAGAAAATGCAAAACAAGTGATCAGATAAAAGTTGTTAGCTGATCAGGAGGTATGAGGGTAAAAAGATGGTTCAGTAAGTTAAGCATAGAGTATGTTTTAGAGTAATGTCTATATCCACCACATTTCAATCATGTGTGATGCATGATATTATCTATTTGTCAAAAGCTATAAAACTTTGCAATGCAAAAGTGTGAACCTTAATTTATGCATTTCAATAAAATTAATTTAGTGGGTCAGAGGAATATAGGATATGACAAAATAATTATATTGCAAATGTGTGAAAGAGACTCATTATTGAATGGTGGGGAGAAAGTGCCAACAACTTTAAATATGAGTGGACACCAAAAAAGTAAAATATACTATACAGTGAAAAAGCCTGCATTCCTACTTCTGAGTATATATCCAAAAGAAATGAAAGAGAATTAAATCTCTGATATTTTCACCCTCACTGTTAAACTACTTGCAATAGACAAGAAATGCAAAGCACATTGTGCATAAACCCTTCAGTTGTTTCCCATGAGAATAAAGGTAGCAATTACAATATTGTAGATGTACTGTACTGGAACTGTCCTGGATCACTCAATCAAATGAATGGATGGCAGAATCTAAGTGTTCCACTATAGGAGAAAGAGGTAACAGATAATCGAGTATAAAAAGCAGTGATGAATTACAGTTAGCAATATCAGTATGAATTAATTTTTAGCTCACTATAAATATGGATTGAAAGAAATTTACTGCATATGTGTGTGTGTCTGTGTTAGTAAGACACACATTTTCCAAACTAAACCTACTGAGAAAGCCTTGAAGTAGTGATTTCCCAATAACAAGGGCATACGTAATATCAAGACATTGATTTCCAATATAACTTTTCTACAGAAGTAATTAAGAATTCTTGGAGAAATGATCATATGACTAGTGGCAAAAATATATCAGGAGATCGTGATTTGTTCCATACTGTCATGAAGTATGGAAATGCCAGTATAACAACACACAATGATGGGAATACAGCAAAGGGATTCAAGAGTCAACTTAATGACCACTCACAGGCAAAACTGGAAAAAGAATCAATGAGATAAAATTGTATTGTATTCCACAGTATAAAATAATAGTAAGTTCATACCATTATATCTAAAATAAATATATAAGGAAAAGTAGAAACTTCACATGCTCAGAAAAAAATTAAGTACTTTATATATAACTTTATACCTCAAGATGTAGAGCATAACTTTTTGGGCCCCGGGGGCAATAGCCTCGTGGCTAAATCCTTGCATAGCATCTGCCAGGAACCCATATGGGCGTACTTAATGTCTCCACTGCTCCACTTCCCTTCCAGCTGCCTACTTGTGGCCTGGGAAAGCAGTCAAGGATGGCCCAAAGCCTTGGGACCCTGTACCCGCATGGGAGAAGAAGTTCCTGACTCCTGGTTTGGATCAACTCAGCTCCTGCTGTTGTGGCTGCTTGGGTAGTGAAGCAGCAGATACAAGATCTTTGTTTCTCTCCTTCTCTCTATAAATCTGACTTTCCAATAAAAATAAATAAATCTTAAAAAGAGTGTAACTTTCTACTTCCATTTGTAGTTAGCTTTCTGCTAGTATAGCACGGAAAAGTGGCAAAAAGATATCAGTGGAGAAACCTAAAAAACAGTACTGGAGTGAACAGGTTTCTGCAGATTGAGTAAGACATGGGTCCCAAACTCATGTATATATCTTAGCCTCAAAGTCATAAGGTAAAGGCAGTAAGAAGCTGGAAATTGAATGCAGTTATGGTGTTTCACAAATGACCTTGTGAAAAAAATCTTAGGTCTTTAGGAAGATACCTTCAGAAGGTAGTTCTCACAAGAGGGTTGGTTAGGGAAGATGAATGGAGCCCAGCTTCTCTCTACCTCATTTGTCATGTCATGCCTTCTCTGTGTGTGCTTCACTGCTGTCGTCCTCTGGCCAACCAGATAGTTGAACCAAATGGACCCATCCACTCTTGGATTGGGAACTTCCAAAATGGAGAGTCAAAATAAATGTCTTTCCTTTGTAAATACCTTCTCACAGACATTTTGTTACACTTACACAAGGCTAATACAGTGACGAAGGTCAATATCAGCAACCATATGTAATGTTGATGATATGTCCCTTGAGATGATGAAAATGACACTTTATTTCCCTATTTTTCCTACCAAAACACTGTAACCAAATCTAACATGAAAAAAATATCAGACAAATTCAAACTGAAGGGAAAGCTACAAATTACTTGACCTGTTTTGTTAAAAATGTTATGATCACAGAGAACAAGCAACTTTTGAGAAAATGTCACAATATAAAGGAGCCTAAGGATATATGAATGATTTAATAGAATGTTTTACTGTAATGAGAATCCTGGAAAAGAAAAAGAACCTTAGTAAAAAAAAATAATAAAATAAAATATAGAATTATTTCATATTATGATTGGCTCGTTACTTACAAAATGGTATTAATATTAGATATTAACAGGGAAAGTGGGGTATCTAGTATATGGGAATTTTTTTGAATGTCTTCATTGTTTTTCTGTATGTATGTAATTCTTTAAAATGAAACAGTGTGTCCAAAATACAATTCATTCTGTTAGAAAGGCTAAAGGAAAATAAGGATGTATGCATAGATACCCATGTTCTGGTAAGATAATGAATTTCTATAACACTTATGAGGGAGAATTGGTTAATAAGTAACAAAAATATAATTTGTTTTTCAAAACAATTTAACATCTTAGAGTTCACCGTGAAATTGCAATCACAATACAACATTTCATATATACAAGGTATTTGCTGCAGTAGTTATAATGCATAACACTGCAAATATCTTAAGTGTCTTCCATTAAAAGAATTGTAGAATAAATTATGTTGAATACACTCAATGGGATATTATGCAACTGCAAGAAAGAATGAGAAAGAATCTAAGAGCTTAAATGGAGTGACCTCTAGGACTTAGTTAAATGAAAAATAAAGTATAAGGTATCTATGGTATACTAATTTTGTAATAAAAATGGAAAAATTATGAAATATACAAAGATCTGCAAGGTTATTTTGAGGTCAACAACTGGTATGAATTAGAATAACAATAACAGCAGCAACAAAATTACAACACCATGCAGTTGAAAAAAGTGCCACTGAATAACCAATGTATGGGCGACGAAAAGAAAACATGAAAGATCAGGAATTAAAAAAAAAGATACATGAGTCAAAACTGAAAGAATTGGTTACCTAGGGGATGTGTAGGAACAAGACAGAAATGATGAGAGATGCAAATGATTTACAATGTAGTGAGGCATTAAAAAGACCCCTCAGGATTTGCATTTCTCATTAGTTCTAATTTTTTCACCATGTTCACGGTTTACGTATTTCAAATATATATAATAAAACCACAAAAATTTAACAAGAACAAGTGAAGCTGCCAAAGAAATAACCTTAGTTTAAACATTTTGAAGGTAGGAAGGGTCATGATGACTTAGCCAAGTAGCATTGGAACATAATTTTGAAACTATATAACCTCAGATTAAAGACACAGAGAAACAGGTATGTGGCACAGTAGTTAGGTCACCTCTTGAGACAGCCTCATCCCACGTTGGGGACTTTGGTTCAAGCCCAGCCAATTCATTTTCTGGTCCAGATTCTTGGCAAGGCCCACTCTGAGTGGAAGCAATTAGTAGACTGAATAATTGAGTCTCTGCTATACATATGGGATACCCAAATTGCATTCTAGGTTCCCACTTTCAGCATAACTTCTATCTACTGAAGATATTTGGGGAGTCAGCCAGCACAAGGGAGATATCTCTATATTTGTCTCTTTTACTGCATTTGGAAGAAAGTGAAAATAGGGCCCGGTGCAGTATTCTAACAGCTAACGTCCTCACCTTGCAAGCACTGGGATCCCATATGGGGGCCAGTTCTAATCCTGGTGGTCCTGCTTCCCATCCAGCTCCCTGCTTGTAGCCTGGGAAAGCAGTTGAGGATGGCCCAAAGCCTTGGGAACCTGCACCCACGTGGGAGACCTGGAAGAGGCTCTGGGCTCCTGGTTTTAGATTGGCTCAGCTCTGGCCGTTGCAGCAACTTGGGGAGTGAATCGACGGACGGAAGATTTTCATCTCTGTCTCTCTTCCTCTCTGCCTATCTGCCTTTCCAATGAAAACAAGTAAATCTTTTTTAAAAAGTGAAAATAAATATGCAAAGAATGTTAGTTGTTAATGATATCATCATGATCAAAATTCTCTTTAGTATGTTACTGGTTTTGATTTACTGTCTTGTGTATTAACTTTCTCTCTCCAATTGTAACTTTCATAGGCAAGGTAATGTTTCTTAAGTAAAGTTAACACTGTCTGTGATTTCCAAGAGAGTGCTGGAGTCATAATACAATCCTGTCCAAGACTGGTATCAACCAACTATTTTGTTTTTCAGCTTGGACCTAGTGATTTCCACGTGTTTAGACTTATGTTAGTTCTCCCACCACTATCCAAGTAGGGCAGAGAGATACATGACTTCCCTTGTAAGAACTGGTTGATTCCCAGAGAGAAGGGAAGACTGCATAGTCTGTCTTGCATTTTATAGAAGTGCATCATCTGTGGCAAACGGTTCATCTTGGGACATCTTGACTACTAGTCCAAGACACATGGGTAAGTAAAATGTTCTTTTCAAACATCATCCTAAAACTAATATGATTAAAACACTTTTCGAAATCCGCAAAATTTCATTCCAAAGTTTTACTGGCACTTGGTTTATTCACTATTTTGAATTAGCCACATTCCTCTTGTCTAGCATGGGGTTATCCAACATGCAACAACACTACGTGCCAGCTGCCCCTCTCAGGCTGTGGCCTAGAAACCCCACCCTGGGCAGCAAGTGCTCTTATCAGAAGATGACATTTTGAACTGCAGCTCTTCTCCAGACTCACAGATTTAATTCCAACCTAACAGCTGTACTGCAGCCCATGAAATATTTACATTGTTGCTTGCTAAATTATATACATTATTTACCATATCATCTATTAAATATTTATTTCCCTTCCAAATATGTCATGTATCACACCCTAATGCTCTTGTTTCCTTTAGCATTACAGCAGAAAAGGCCAAGGCCTGCAGAAGCCTGGAGAAAAGTGATTGTGACAAACAAGAAAGCGGAGGAGGAAAAAAAAGTTAAGAAAAGCAGAAGGAAGTTCCTAGAAAAGGGAGTCGGTGTTACAGCCTCACTTTTTGCTCAGCTTTCCCTTCCTCTAGCTAGCATCGTCACTTATCTCACTTAATGAAGGTGTTTATTTTCCAGTAATTCATATATACAAACAATCTACCCAAAAATTAAAAAGAAGCTGTATTGTCTATGTGAGCTATGTTAATGGCCAGATTTATAAAATCCCTTGGTAAGCAAGGTTTAAAATGGCATCAAAAGTCAAGATACCAGTCCATCATATTAAGAACTCTTCTTGCAGTAGCAGCTTAAACTTACATCTGCTGTGCCAGAATCACATATGGGCACTCTTTTGAGTGCCAGCTGCTCCAGTTCCAATCTGGGTCCATGATAAAATGGCTAAGAAAGGAATGTGACATGGTCCAACTCCTGGCTCCCCTGCAGCCCCTTGGGATGCCTGGAAGAAGTTCCAGGACCCTGGCTTTGGTCTGGCCCACCCCGGATATTGCAGCCATTTGTGGAGAAAATCAGATGAAGAGTCAGTCAATCCCTTTCTCTCTGTTCCATTTCTCTCATTCTCTGTGACTCTGCCATTCAAATAAATCTTTAAAAAGGAACATGGAATTGAACACATTCAATCAAATCTAGTAGAATAAAAGTCAAATACATTCGAATATCCTTAAGCAATGTGATATTTCACTCTCCATGAATCATGAAAATCATTAATAAATGTGTTGTCAACAGGATGTATGTGGCACTTGCAATCAGTAAAAGCTACCAAAGTATGGACCAGTAGTAAATGACGCCAAACTCTGAAAAGCATTGGTGGTGTCAGGAAGAAAACTTATCTTAATGGTCCTCATTTAAGCAAGATTTTAACTTCTCTAATGCCCTGAAAGCAGGCACTACTGGGATTACTAGTAAACTATAACTTGTGTATTTCCCTTTCTAATGAAATGAATAGAACCTTGATATTTAGAGGGGCATACTAAACATTGAACGTACAGCTTTCCTGGCCCCTGAGGTTGGCATATGATTAAGTTTCAGCCAAAAATAAGGGGTAAGTAGCTGTACTGTGTGGAATGTCCAGAAGTTCCTCTGCTTACAGAGACTCATGCCTTCTCACCTTCTTCCAACCTACCGCTTGAAAACTGGAGATGAGTGGAGCCCAGTAGCCCATCTTGGACCATAAAGATGAAAATCATACCATAACAATCAAGCTGCAAAACGTTGGACTTGTCTGGCTGTCTGGTGACCAAAGTGCTTCTAGCCAGCCTTTACTGCCTACTTTTGCACTGTTTTACATCAGAGATATTACTCCCTGTTTTGTTTAAGCTACTCTATTTTGAGACTCTGTGTTATACAGCCAGCCTTAATCTATACAAATACAACTAAGTTCATGCACTGTTTCTGCCTTTAGCCATTTCCACATGCAGGGAAGGATGTCTGCTTGCTCTCAAATCTTTCTGAAGACAGTCTTTACAAACCCAGTGGTGCATATATAACTTTGAATTTTTGCAGATGTAGTTAACGCTGCAAAGAGTATGAAGGCTGTTTTGGTTCCTACTCATCTGAACTCAAGGGCTACCTATGTATAGTTAATTATCAACATGATAGTTTTGTTCGCTCCAATTTAGACTGCACCAGGTTATGAGTAGGTTAGTGCATCTGATGCACTAAAACATGCAACAATTATTGATGTCCACAACCCTGGAGCTGGCAAAACCTCAATAGTTAATCTTCATTGCTGGACATGAGTACTTTGTAATTATTTTGTAGATATAAATGATCAACATACTCAACTTATACATAGATTTTAATTTTTTAAAAAGAATTATTTTTTTAATTGGAAAGTCAGATATACAGAAAGGAGGAGAGAAAGAAAGATTCTCCATCTGCTGATTCACTCCCCATGTGACCACAACTGCCAGAGTGGCGCTCATCTGAAGCCAGGATCCCAGAGCTTTTTCCGGATCTCCCACATGGGTGCAGGGTCCCAAGGCTTTGGGCCATCCTTGACTGCTTTCCCAGGCCACAAGCAGGGAGCTGGATGGGAAGTGGGGCCGCTGGGAGTAGAACTGGGGCCCATATGGGATCCCGGTGTATGCAAGGCGAGGATCCCAAGCACTAGGTTACCATGCCGGGCCCTAGATATTAAATTCTTAAAACCCCATTTGTTTCACATGGAAAAAATGTTTGAAAATTCCCTTAAACTACATTTCAGGCCAACAAACATTTGTTGAGTGTTTGTCATATGTTCGGAAATAGAAAGCACACTGATTTGAGTTTCAACAAATGCAAAGAATATAAATGGACTCTCAAGAGTGAGAGAAACGCCGACAGTTTTGAAGAAAGCATTTCAATATAATTATGATGAAATGAATGGATGCTATAATTGCATTTTTGTATTATGTGTAGTCATCTAGGGCATCGATACTTTTTAAATCCTCTCTATTTTTTCTTATTTTGCTTTGATGAGATACACTGAATAACCTTGTATTGCAGCTGGGGTTTCCTGAAATCTCTATTCTTGAACAAAAAGCACTGCAGGTGTTTTTATAGGAAAAACACCGCTTAAGATGAGCTTAAATAGATCTTAGATTTGTTATTAAGCTTAATGCTTTTATAAACACTTCAAAGACTATTTCTATATCAACAAGGTCTTCAGAAAATTCAGGTGAACATCCTTGACCTTGATTATTTCAACGTATAAGGTGAAAATGACTATTATATGTCATAAATCATCATAACTTCCTGAGTTTTCACTTTCACCTTGTGAAATGAACCAAAGTGCCCCTAAGCTGGGTTGAAATGGTATACTACTATATTATTAACAAAATTTTGCAATATGAAAATGAAGGATCTGCAAAACATTGGCAAGACAATTAAAACAGAATATTGCATTGTTTTTTGATCTTTAAACCCAATGTAATTTCACTTTTTAAGCATAGTTTCTTCCTTCCCAAATATTCATTTTTTAATTAATTTGAACTTAATAAAGGATTTAATAAAAAATTTGTTACAATGGATTAATTCACTTATTAAATTAATTAAAAGACAGAGAGACAAAAGAAGAGACCAAGAGACATCTCCCACTAACTGATTCACTCTCTCCAACACCGACAATAACCGGGTATGAGCCAAATAAAACCAGGAGCCTCAAATTCAATCATGGTCTCCAAGATGGATGGCAGGGACCCAAGAAACATATTCAATATTATGTTCTGATTTCCAGGGCATGCATTAGCAGTAAATTAACAGTCAGAACTTACACCCAAGACACTCTTGACAAGAGATGCAGGCACCCCACGTGGCAGCAATAAACTGTGCCAAACACCTCCCTATTCTCCTCCTAAATAAGCGATTTGCCTGATTAATTTTACTCGCATAATCCACTTATATGATTTACTCATTTGTACCCTTTTATATTCTATATATTTTCTGGAATCCATGACTGATTCATAGGAATGGCAACTGAGTAATAAACAATTTCATGGCAATAATAGGTATTCCAATGCTACTTTATACATATGCAATATTGTATTCTAGATCACATAATTGCATATCAAAATGGGGTAATGAAAGAAATATGGGGGGGCACAGCACAGTAGCCTATTGGCTAAAGTTTTCACCTTGCATACACCAGGATCCCATTAGGCGCCAGTTGTGTCCCGTCTGCTCCAAATCCTGTCCAGCTACCTGGTTGAGCCCTGGGAAAGCAGTCGAGGGTAGCACAAAACCTTGGGACCCTGCTCCCACATGGGAGACCCAGAGGAAGCTCCAGTTTTCTGATTCTGATTGGCTCACCTGCGGCCGTGGCAGCCACTTGGGGAGTGAATCATCAGATGGAAGATCTTCCTCTCTGGCTCTCCTCCTCTCTGTATATCTGACTTTCCAACAAAAATGAATGATTACGCTCCCAGTGCAATAACAGTGGTTAAAGTCCTCACCTTGCATGCACCGGTGATCCCATATAGGCGCCGGTTCTAATCCCGGCAGCCCCGCTTCCCAACCAGCTCCCTGCTTATGGCCTGGGAAAGCAGTCAAGGATGGCCCAAAGCCTTGGGACCCTGCACCTGTGTGGGAGACCCTGGAAGAAGTTCCTGGCTCCTGGCTTCGGATTGGCTCAGCTCCAGCCATTGCAGCTGCTTGGAGAGTCAATCAACGGATGGAAGATCTTTGTCTCTGTCTCTCCTCTCTGTAGATCTGCAGCATCCTAAACCTCAGTCTGTTGCACTGGAATCCCACGTGGATGCTAACTCCTGTCACTGCTGCTTCACTTCCACTACATCTCTCTCCCAGCTTCAGATCAGTCAAGATACTCTTCTCAATCTCCCAATGTGGGTACAGGTTGCCAAGGACTTGGGACTTCCTCTGCTCCTTTCCTAGCCATAAGGAGAGAGATGTAGTGAAAGTGAGTTGCAGCTATTTGGGGAGTGAGCCAACAGATGGAAAACCTTTTCTCTCTCTCTCTCTCTCTCTCTCAAATTCTACCTTTCAAATTAATGCAAATAATTTTGATTAATACATGTGCTTAATTTTAAAAGAATATTTGATTAACATGCAAAGATTAGTATTTATGGGTACAGTGTGCTATTTTAGAACATACAATATCAATAGTGCCAGTACCATGATTTGGCAGGCTAAGCCTCTGCCTATGGTCCATCACCAGTTCAAGTCTCAGCTGTTGTAATTCCAATCTAGATCCCTGCTAATCACCTGGGAAAGCAGCCGATCAAGGCCAAGTGCTTGGATACCCTAATGGGAGACTTAGAAGAAACACTTGGTTTCAGACTAGTCCAGCTAGGGCATTGCAGCCATTTGGGGAGTGATGTAGTGGAATCAATCAATTAATTTCTCTCTCACATTCTTTCTAACTCTGCTTTTCAAATACAAAGTGAATAAATACTTAGAAAGGACATATATGGCCAAGCTTGATGGTATAACAACTACTCCTCTACCCACAAGTACCAACATCCCATACGGGTGCTGGTCCCTATCCCAGCTGCTTGACTTCCAATCCAGCTCTCTGCTTTCCGCCTAGAAAAGCACTGGAGGATGGCCCAAGGTCTTTGGTCCCTGCACTCACGTGAGATGCCCAGAAGAATTTCCTAGCTCCCAGAGTCAGATCATGTCAGCTATGGCTATTATAGTCATTTGAGGAGTGAACCAGCAGATGGAAGACTCCTTTTGTGCCAAAACATTTCTTTAAAAGTAAAATAAAACTGTAAACACATAGCATGTAATATAGAATTAATTGGCCATATAAAGGCAATTGGTATTATAATTAATATAAAATGTACTGTATGCATTCCTTAGGAACAGTAGCAATAAGACAATCCTACTTCCCTCACTCCACTGCTCCCTGCCTCCTTCCAGCATTTGCTTTTCCTTACTAGTTTGTGTGTATAATCTTGTGTAATCTTGCATCCCATTTTTTTAGTTTACTTATTTTCACTTCATGTGAAAGGCAAAGAGACAGAATATACAGAGAGGTTGATGTGTTGGGGGAAGAAATGGAGGAGAAACAGAGAAAGAGTGCATGAATGAGTGAACGCATTTCCATTTATGGGTTTGCGTCCTAAATGCCTACAGCAACTGAAATTGAGCCAGGAAAAAACAGGAGGCTGCAACTCATTCCCAATATCTTTCCTGTGGGCTGCAGTTCAAGTGCTTGAGCCAGCACATACTTCCTTCCAGGTGTACATTATTAGTAGGAAGCTGGATTGGAAGCAAAGTAGCTAGGATGTAAATCAGGAGCTCTGATGCAGGCACACCAAGTGGAATCTTAAATGTCACATGCTTATCCAGCCTGTCCTTTAATTCACTAGAAGTTAGGGAGAATCTGTATGGCCATGCTACTTGATTCTAGTTCAAATTCTGGAGTGACTTTTAAACATAAATTTGAGGTATTATTCAGCCTGCATGTGTTTATCAAAAAAAGAAGACAAAAATTCAACTTCAGAAATGCAGCTAAATGGTCATCCTCTAAAGATGAAGAGCTTTTACTTAGTATCTTCAGTTCTGATAGCATCTCTCTAAATTTCTTCCCCTGTGCATGAGCTTATTTTTCACTTGTACTTATTCAGAGTCTTGCGGGGAGAGGAGAGGTGAGGGAAAGAGGGGGAAATGGGGACAGAGAAAGAACAAAGAGGAGAGAGGAGGGATCTGAAATGAAAGGTTTTAATAGAGATTTGGGCCAGACATTCTATTCATGCTTGGCATTAGGAAAAAAAAAGGGAAATCAAATGGCATCCATTTTCATAATACTATTTTCCTTACATTCCATCCCATCTGGAAATCTTCTCAGGTCACTAATTTTTTGAACCTCCAAATTTATTTTTAAATTAGTTTTAATATTTTCTATATACAGTTTTGTATATAGACACCTCCCTTTCACTCTCCCCCTTCTAAACCTCCACCCACCCTATTTTCCTTCATATTATTACAATGTATAGTCCTTCAACAACAGTCACAAGTCCAAAATTATGATATTTAAGTAATCATGGCATAGTAGATATAGGCCATGGTAAAAAAAAATCTAGTATCATATTATCAAGGTATATTTAACGGTTTAATTGGGAGTCCTCCATTTATTTTGGAGTAGGGAAGTATACTGCAATGTATCTTTATTTTCTGGTATGCTACTCTCCATTACAAAGTTCATCTATAAGAATGTATGTATATACATGTTTACCTATAGCTCACTGTGGTTTGTGTGAATGTTGCCTTATAAGGGAGAAAATATGTGATATGTGTTCTTTTGGGATTGGCCTATTACACTGAGCATAACAGTCTTCAGTTGGAAATATTTTATTTCAAATGGTAGAATTTCATTATCTTTAAACCCAGTAATACTCCAAGGACTATATATCCCATGGTTTCTTTAAAAATATTGAAAACGGAGACTTGCAGAGAAAAGGAGGGAGAAAGAAAAATCTTTCCTCTGTTGGTTTACTTCCCAAATGCTCCCAATTGCCAGAGCTGAGTGTATCCAAAGCCAGAAGCCAGGAGCTCCCTCTAGATCTCCAATGTGGATGCAGGGTCCCAAAGATTTAGCTCATCCTCTGTTGATTTCCCAGAGCACAAACAAGGAGCTTGATGGGAAGTGGAGCAACCGGGGCATAAGCCAGAGCATGCAGGCAGAAGATTAGCAAATTGGGCTATCACAGCAGCCCCACCAGAGTTTCTTTATCCATTCCTCTTTCAATGAGCATCCAGATTGTTTCCATGTCCTCACTGTTGTGCATGTGGTGCTAGGAATATAGCACTGTAGCTTATTTTCTAATATGCAGATTTCACTTCCTTTGGATATATTCCCAGGAGTGGAATGGCTGGGTCCAATGGTAGATCAATTTTCAGTTCTCTGAGCACTTTCCCTATTGACTCCCATAGTTGCTGCACTTGCGGATACTTCCACCAGCAGTGGAGTAGGATACCTTTCTCCCCACATCCATGCTAGCAGGTGTTGTTAATAGTTTTTCTAATGTAAGCCAAGTTCACCAGAGTTAGGTAGTACCTAAATGTAACTTTTATTTGTATTTCCCTAATAGCTAGGTAGCCTCAGCACTTTTTGTATATCTATTAGACATATGAATTTGTTCTTTACTTATTAAAAACAACTATACAACAACAACTCAGAAGATCTGGAAGAAATGAATAGTTTACTGGACACATACAATTTACCAAAACTGAATTATGAGGCAATTAAACAACTATACAGACCTATAACCAGGACAGATATTGAATCAGTAATTAAATTCCTCCCACCCAAGAAAAGCTCTGGACTAGATGACTTCACTGTTGAATTCTACCTAACGTTTCAAGAAGAACTTACACTATCCACCACAAACTATTCAAAAAATTATAAATGGAGGTGATCCTTCCAAAATTTTTCTACAAAGACAATATCACCCTAATATCAAAGCCAGATAGAGACACAATAGAGAAACAGAACTACAGACCTATATCCCTGATGCATCCCATAGATGCAAAATACTAGCCAACAGAATCCAACAATACATCAGACAGATCACTCGCCTGGACCAGGTGGAATTTAGTCCTAGTATGCAGAGATGGTTTCACATATGCAAATCAACAAATCTGATACACCTCGTCAATAAAATAAAAGCCATATGATCATATCAATGGATGCAGGAAAACATTTGATGAAATTCAACACCACTTCATACTAAAAATCCAAAGCAAGATAGGCGTAGGAGCATTTCCAACCCTCTGTTGCTGATATAATATGACAGAAAGGAGTAGTGCCCTTCCTTTTCCCGCTTCAGATACAGGAGAAAAAAACCTGAAACATTTGCCCATTTGTCCGCCAACCTTCCTTAGAACTTGAACTTCTACAACCTAATCAGAGACCCATGGGTGTGCATCGATCCAAACTATGTAAGCAATATTTAAAAATTACAATTTAAAAAATAATAAAATGCATGAATTATAGCTTCCACACTAAAAAAGGGAAACTTACATAAAACAAGCAAAGGAATATATGAAAATAAAACAATGCCAGCATCACAGAGAATGGAGAAAGACTGGAAGCTTTTCCACTAAATTTGGAACTAGACAGGATATCCACCTTCATCATTGCTATTCAACATAGTATGAGAAGTCCTCACGAGACTTATCAGGCAAGGAGAAAGAACATGGGAATCTAATTGGAAATGGGGAATTAAAATCATCCCTGCTTGCAGATGACATGATTCTATACACGGGAGAACCATAAGACTCAGTAAAGACACTATTGAAACAAAATCAATACATACAACCCGATGGCCCTACTATACACAAAGAACTCCATGGCTAAAAAAGAACTTGGAAGTACAGTCCACTTTTAAAAGTGGACAACAATCTTAAACAGCACAGAATAAACCTAACCAAAGATAAGGAAGGCCTCTATGGTGAAAATTACAAAATGTTTAAAAAAGAAGGAACACTAAAAGAGAAATTTATTATGTTCCTGGATTGGTAGATTCAACACCATCAAAATGACCATATTATTGAAAATAACACACAGATTCAATGTGATCCCAAACAAAATCCCAGTAACATTCTTGTCAGAAATAGCCAAGATACAAAAGTTCATAAAAAAAAAGTTCATCTGAAAACACAAAAGCCCATGACTAGCCAAAGCTATCTTCAACAACAAACACAGAGCTGGTGGAATCACAATTCCAGATCTCAAGGCATACTACAGTGGTCTTCAAAACAGTTTGGTACAGAAATAGATGAAAATGTCAATGGAAAAACACAAAGACCCCAGAAGGGAGCCCACACATGTACAGCCAACTAACCTTCAACAAGGGAACTGAAAATAATCCAGGGGTAAATTCTGGTCTCTTCAACCAATGCTGTTGGGACAATTGGATAGCAGCCTGCAGATGTGTGAAGCAGACCCCCATCTGTCACCTTATACAAAAAAATCAGCTCTAAATGGATCATGACCTAAATCTGTACCCAGAAATCATCAAACCATTAGAGGAAAACAGGAAGCGCTCTCCAAGATACAGGAATCAGGAAAGACTTCTTGGAAAAGGCACCAAAAATACAGGTAGTCAAAGCCAAAATAAACAAATGGGACCATTTCAAACTAACAAGTTTCTGTAAAGCAAAGTGAATGACCAATAAAACAAAGAGGCAACCACCAGAACAGGAAAAAATCTTTACATACCACACAACAGATAGGGGACCAGTATCCAGGATTTACAAAGCGCTTCTGAAACTCAACGGCAGCAAAACAAACAACCCTGTTAAGAAATGGGCGAGGGAAATGAGCAGGCATTTTTTCAAAAGAAGAAATTCAGCTAATTCTAATCCATTTGAAATATATTTCCCAAATTAGCCTTTAGGATTTAAGCATTTAAATTCCAAGAAATTATTATGGGTATATAGAATTTAAGAATGAAATCAAACAAAACCCAAGTTTCATCAGTTCAGTCATTAGGAACAAACTGATTTTAAAAAAAGAAGCAAAATGCTCTTTAAAAGTGAGATTAATTCAGTTTCACCAGAGAAATAAACCAGTCCTGGCATTCAACCAATTCTGCAGGCTTCCTTAGGGGCCAAGTTCTGTCTGCACATCAATGAAACAATCAGTATTTGAGACACGAAGTAACTTTTGGCAGACATTGAAAAAGACACCAAATGGTCTCTGTCTTTGCTGTGATCAACTGTGAAATGAAAACCTACCATTTAAATCACTCCTAGTGCAACCTAACTCATTCTCCCTGATCTCAATGCAGAATAAATCTCAGTGCCCTCTGCCCCTTGGAAATGTTCTTACAATAAATGCAACAATGTAAAGGTTCTGTAGGTTGGAACATCTTTTCGATTTTCAAGTATATTTGATATTTCAACTTCAATTTGAAATTTAACCGATCAGTACAGTGTCTGGACGAAGTAATTGCCAATATCCTTTAAGTATTTGTTCTACTAGTTATGAGCTATATGGTCTTGGTCAAGTCACTTGTTTTAGCCTTACCTTTCTTCAGTTGCATATTTAAAAGTTAAATTTCTCTCAAAGTTTTTCTTTTGATTCTATGAGACTCTGAACTCAACTAGATTTAATCGTGAATTTAAAATGTCTTTCCCTCTGCCAACCATCAAACACAATTTTGCGGAATTGATGTAGCTACTTCTTTGTAAGGTAAGGGATGTCTTACATAGGTCAGGAATAGATATGTCTTTATTGGACAATATGCCATCAATTCAAACAAAAAGTTCCTCTACCGAACAGTAAGCCTCTAAAACAACTCAAACATATCTGTCTTCTACCGAACAGTAAGCCTCTAAAACAACTCAAACATATGTCTTACAAAATTTTATCCTTATGCAACCTAATAATACTCAGGTGTAGGGTTGGCAAGGATGGTGTTCTTTGATCAAAGTCATTATATTTTCACTTTGGGAGAAATGTACTTGGTTATTAAATATTATTATGCACTATAACACAAAACTCTGGTAATAATATAGGTTAAATAAGATTCTTCCTGTTAAGGTATGTGTTGTGGCTGAACTGTAAGGAATTTTAGGCATACTTCTAAATTAGGAAGGCTTCTATAAAATTTTGAGATCACGTAACGTAGGAATTCCTGTACTCTGGGGAATACCAGATGAAAGTGCTTAGGTTAACCAAATATTTACAGTGGGCACAATGCAACCACAGGGAGTTCTAAACCTTTACGGAAAACATAATTACTATTTTAATTGGGAACTTATTTTACTCCCCTAATTGATATAAACGCACATGTACATATATATACATGTGTAAATACATATGGCATATATGTATATATAGTTTCTTGCTAGCTTCTTGTTAGTTTACAATGGACAAATAGATTTGAATAGACTGAGAAAATACATTCCAATTTATAAAAATGTATTTAAAGCAACTCTCATTAGCAAAATATATTTTATTACATTAATGTATATTGGCTAATTCATCTCCTTAAGCCTTTATATTTTCTTTATGATAAGTACATTAATAATTCTGTCTTATTTTGAGTTGATTAATTATTATGAATTACTGGCATAGATAAGTTCATCTCAGAGTAAAAAAGTTTTGAGAGTTAAACTTCATTTTAAGAATATGTAGTTCCTTAGGGAGAAGTGCTTGGAGTTTCTTATGCCTCACTTCTTAGTAGGACAATTTTCCCAATATAACATAAATATATTTGATATTTTCTCATACTTATTTTTGCTGATGTTCCCTAAGTGTTTGATGTGCTAGGTTCCCACACTAACAGGAACAAGGCTTGATTTCAACTGACAGACGTTGACAGAAATTATTAATTCTTTATGAGAATCCAAAGTTAGGCAAATACACACCAACTGTTCTATAGCTTTGGAAACAGAAAAACAGTCTACCAAATTACAAAGTACACGAGTGCTGTGGAGGCAACATAAACCCACTCAATGATCTAAAATGTGATTTCTTTCATCCATCCTCATTTCCTGTTGGCTTCAGTGCCAGATGTTTGATAACTTCAAGCATTTTGACATCGTCCAAATAACTGCATGAGTAACTGAGACATATGTTGAAGCATGAAAGAGAGAGAGAGAGAGAAGAGAGAGACAGAGACAGAAAAGGCTGGTGGGGAAGCACATGTTTGTAACTCTATGTTTATCTTGGAGATGCTCTTTTATATAAATGCCTATATTCAAGTCTAAGAATATAGAACCTGAAAACAGTGGAAGGTGTTGTGCCAGGAAGGACTGGGACTGATTTTATGTATCTATCCACATTTGTTTTACCTCACATTATCAATTTTAGTGCCTCTGTTTTTTCAACTATAGATGGGAAAAAACTGGAAGGATTTCAGTTTCATAGGAATGTCTGAAAATTAATTCATGTAAAATACCTAGCATACTGCTTACAACAGAAAAAGCAGTCAATAAATAGTAGTTATAATATCAAGGAATCCTGAAAGGTTGGATTACTTTGGAGAGTTTTCAAAGGAAGAAAAAGACCAGAACAAGATATTTTCTTTATGGGTTCAATATATACCGAAATTTCCATTACTGGTGTGTATATGTGTGGATGGATGGATAGATAGATAGATAGATAAGACAATGTAGCAGTTAAGAAGTTGATCTCTTTAATCAGATATATCAGTTAAAATCCTAGCTTTATCAATTATAAATTTAAACAATGTATTTTATATTTCTGAGTTATAATGAATAATGATGAATAATGATGGTTATTTATAGTATCTATTTCGCTGTATTCTGAGCACTCAATGAGCACTGAATTCACATAATGCATTGTAAACATTGCATAGATCATACAGCAAGCAGACAATAAATGGCAATTAGCATCATTGTTGCCAGTGTTCCTTAACAAATTAGATAATAATAATGGTGGAGGAAACCTTATGATATGGTACATGAATTCAAAACCATTCTTTTACACATAGGATGATTTGTTGCAAAACCTGAAGTGACCAGTTCAAGGCCAGTTATTTGTTTACTGGCTAACCTATGATGGGATCTGGGCTTCTCATCCAAAGTTAGGACTATTTTTAGTCTATTACAGATGCCTATGCTTATAACACAAAGATTTTTTTTCAAGAAGCCTTCATAGGTTGCCATGGGTTCATTCAGACATTAAACAACACTTTGAGAATTCTTTAAATGTTATATGATCTTTTTATTCCCAGTCAAGAGACTTTTGGGGGTTTAAGTGGTAGCTAAATATTCATACCTTTCAGATGCAAAATCTAGCCAGATGTCATTTCTAAAGCTTTCAGCATCATTACTGTAGCCATTGGTTTTACTGTTTCTACTTCCCCATCCTTGATCCTAACATCTTACAACAGATATATCCTTAGCTTTATATTCATTTACTATCAATTACCTCCACCTCAATACTTTCTATTATTTTCTTATAGCAGTATTCTATATCAATATTATCTAATGTAGTAGCCATCAGTCACATATGGCTCTCAAGCTCTTGAAATATGGCTAGTGTGAATTGAAAACTAAAATTTAAACTTTGCTTCATTTTAATTTAAATAGTCACATGTGGCAAATGGCTGCCATATGAGTCTGAGCAGTACTAGAACCTAATACCAACATTTTTTTTTCAGTTCAGGCAAGATATTCTCCCTTGTTTTATGTGAAAAAAAAGCAACTAATGAAAGGGCATATCTTTCCTTGACACATTTTATGGTGAAAAGTATCTAAAATGCTACCACGTTTGAACTATACAATATGTTAAACAAGACATTTTACTGTTTCAAAATAGTTTAACTCTCCCCGTGCAGAGGATCTGAAACAATTTAGGTGAATAGGTCATATGATGTTGAGTAGAAGACTCTGGTGAACAGCAAAGGAATCAGTAGAAAACAAGTCTGAATAAAAGATTTAGATTAAACCTGCACTAACTTTTCTTGAACTAGCTCTTTTCTGTGGTAAAGACTCTATCTGATCTATCTTACAGAAGTGTTATGAAAATCTATAAAAATAACTGATTTAGAGTAATTTTAATTGAAATGCAACAATAACTAAAGCTAGAATTATCTGCATTTGATAACTCAAATTCCAAGAGTTAAATCCTGGAAAAATAAAACAAAATACCATGACATTTTATTATTAGAATCTGAATAAGAACTCACAAATATTACCCAGCATTATCACAGACTATGTATCCTAATGTCAATGTGGATGAAAGTTGTTACATAGATGCACTTTCATGATTATTTCTCTCCTGTTCAAATATAATTCAAGTCAAATGAATGCACAATAATATGCTTAACAACTATAAAAAGGCAACTAAGAATCAATACATTATGCACATGTGAATAGAGATGGTGTTAGCCAGATCCCCACTTCCAACACATTCACACTATCACTTCCTAAAACTAAATTGAAACTTTGTATACTTACAGATTTAGTTCTTAGACATTTCAAAAGTACAGATTTTATGAGTTTTTCGAAGATGTCAAATTGGTTCCCTCAACCATCACCCAGATGTAAAATTTATTTGTGATAATTCTTAAAAGATGCACCCACAGCTACAGAAGAATCATCCAAGGGAAGGAATTTATAACATACACATTCTTGACTTACACATTTCAGAAGATATTCAGGCCCTGCAAATCTGTTTTAGTGAACTTGGTCTTTGCATAGAGATTTTCTTGGTCTGCAATAAAGATAGACAGAAAAGTATAATTTATGTGAGAATTTAAGACTCCATAGTCATCTAATGATAACTCAAATGTGTTTTAATTTTAATTTTCTGTTAATTTACTGATATAACCAAATAACTGGAAAAGAGTGAAATAGTGGCAGAATCAAAACATTCAGGGTAGGCACTGTGGTACAGTAGGTCAAGCAGTGATTTGGAACTCAGACATCCTACATTACAGTGCTAACTCAAGTCCTGACTATTCCTCTTCTGTTCCACCTCCCTGACTATGTACCTTGCAGGCAGCATGTGATGGTCCAAGTTCTTGCATGGGAGACCTCAGTGGAGTTCTGGCTCCTGTCTTCTGCCAGACCTGTCTGTGGCTATTACAGTTATTGCGGGAGTAAACCATTAGATGGAAGTCTCTCTCTCTCTCCTTCTCTCCCTTCCTCCTTCCCTCCTGTCTTCCTCCTTTTCCTTTCCTCCCCTTCTCCTTCTCTCCATCTCTCATTCTGAAATGGCACATTTCCAAATTCCAGACCAAGTATATTATAAATTCTTCAATGGCTAGCACATTATTAACTTCATAAATTATCTCTCACCTACACTCTATTGCACCAAATCTCACACTGAGTCAAGGTTGAGTAGTGGACCCTAAGGAAGTGTTCATGAGAAAGGGGCCAAGTTCACATTTCACATGTATCTAAAAACAACATTTTCAACCTAAAGTTTTACCTATTAACTCTACCATCTCTTTTTTCTTCTCAAAAACTGTGATTGCATCCCAGAGCTAAACCAGATGGTGAGTTCAATAACACCGCATTATGAAGCCTGTCAACAGGTAATTCAGCAACGAAAAACTCTAGATTACATTGGGACCCACACCAGAGGAACAAATCCTGGAGAAGTTTGGGAGTATGATTTTACAAAGGTAAAACCGGGACTGTAAATACTTAATAATGTCAGAGAACACCTTCTCAGGCTGGGTGGAAATGTTTCCCACCAAGCATGAAGCCACTCAAGAAGTAGTAGAAATAAATAGATAGGTAAATAAATGAATAATTACTTCACGAAATAACTTCCCAATTTGGCCTACCACTAGCCATGCGGTCAAACAATGGGCCCACTTTCATAGTCCAGATAAACAGATTAGTTCTAAAAATTGGAGATAATTGGATGAGTTTGCTATTCCTTGCCTTGTTGAAAGCTCAGTGTGCTCCTTACATAAAAAGGACTCATCCATTTAAAATCTTGGTTGCCTACCTCCCTGTTTCTAGAATTGAGGAAGAAGGACCTCCAACAGGTCCCTAATCACACCCACCGATTTGTGTGAGGATTCCACTCCTCAAGCCCACAGTCTGGAAAGAACAGACAGTTGCTGTTTGAGCCAGGAGATCTGGTTTGCGTCTTACAACATCACCCAACCAGCCTGAATGCAGGGTGATAGGCACCTTTCACCATCAACATGATGATGCCCACAGCTGTCAAGGTAGCTGGGAAGCGACATGGGATTCCTAACAGCCAAGTGAGGAAGGACTCCACCCTGGAACCAGGTGGACAGGCAGCTATCCAGAAACTGACACCAGGACCAGCTTCACCTAAAAAAAAAAAAATCTATTCTCCTGGTCTCCATGGTTAAGTCCCTTGCTTGATGCCCTGGGCAGACCTGTTGCCCTGTTGGGTCTCACTGTATTCTATCAGGTATGACCCTCTAGACATGAATGAGTCCAACATCGGAATCTAACTAAACATCAGTGAGGAATTCCACAGCCCAGACAATAGAAAATGGTGACTGTGGGCCCGTTGTGGTAGCCTAGCAGCTAAATCCTCGCCTTGACCAAGCTGGGATCCCAAATGGAGCTGGTTCTAATCCTGGCAGTGCTGCTCCCCATGCATCTCCCTGCTTGTGGCCTGGGAAAGCAATAGAGGATGGCCCAAAGCCTTGGGACCCTGCACCTGCGTGGGAGACCTGGAAGAGGCTCTTGGCTCCTGGTTTTGGTTCGGCTCAGCTCCAGCCATTGTGGTCATTTGGGGAGTGAATCAGTGAATGTAAGATCTTTCTCTCCATCTCTCCTCCTGTGTTTATCTGACTTTGCAATAAAAATAAATCTTCTAAAAAAATGGTGACAGTAAGGCTAGGTCTTCTGAAACATTTTTGAGACATGTCCAGAACCTGAGCTTTGCCATAAACTTGGATTCTTAGAAAATCGTGAAAGAGAAGTGAGAGTGCTTATCTCATTCCAGGATGAGTTCTTTTCTTTTACAGCTCAGGCAGGAAGCAGTAAGCTGATTCACCCAAATTTTTTCTGTAAACAGAATTGGAAGGACCTGTTTACCCGGTTCTGCTGTTCCTATTGGGTGGGATGCTAGTCTTACTTAGTTGCTACTAAGTGGGATGCGGCTCTTCCTGATTGGCTAGCTTAGGGTGCACAATGCTTAAACTGATTGGGTGTACGTGTTCTGCACCCCTGTAGCTGATGGAATGATTCCCACCATATGCCAGTGTTCTCTTAGCTGATTGGAGGGTTGTTACTTAAAAACTCCTGAACACGGCTGGTTGAGGCTGCTCCCCTTTACCACATATGGTGGAATGGGGGAAGCCACTGGTCAACGTTAGCTGATGAATAAAGACTGTTGAGTTTCTTAAAACAAAACAAAAAAAACCTTTTTCCAATAATTCTAGAGAACAGGACAAATTGTGTGTGTGTGTGTGTGTGTGTGTGTGTGTGTTGTGTCAAAGTAACAGATAACAGATGTTTGAATCTTAACAAGATACCAAATGCATTTTTAAACATCCTCCTATGGCGTTTATGTAAGTTTGATTTCTGATCCTTCAAAAGCAAATCAATCCAATGATTACAATATTCCATATGATTGTGAAGCAACAGATGGAAAACCAATTTACCTCTCATCATTTCAAGTGTTTATGAGCAGAAAAATTTGTAAAAGATGTTAACTTGTACCTACATTTATCTGTTATGAATTAAATTATAGTTTCTTAAAATCAAACATATTTACTCTGCCTTCTAATTCTTCTAATTTAAATTCTTGATGTTAAACTAGTGCAGAAAAACAGTCAAGCCTTTTTAGTCCAGAATAGGACTCACCACAGCTTGGGCAGGACAAAAAAGATGACTATCTCTTTATTTGATAATGTTCCTGTTTCTTGATATCACTATACAATTATCTTCAGCTAATTCACAGCATGATAATAGATAGCTAAGATAGTTAACATGAAGGAATTAAAATATATTCTACCTATTAATGGGGAACTAGTCTAGTTTGGGAGAAAAAAACATTTCTATAACAAATATTCAACATCTGCAAGCCAATTTTCAACAAATGGCAATTCAGATAATGTCTACCCCACAAACTTCTGGAAAAAGTGTTGCTAGCTACTAAGTGTCTAGACAAACTAATCTAACACTTTCTAGGGTTTCTAACCAGGAACTTGATAACTAAATCATGACTACTGTAGATTCTGAAATCACAGTAGTGAATAAGTTAAATATAAGTTCTCACTTCATGTAATTTAGGCTACAAGTCAAACAGCGAATAAATAAAACAGGATGAGAAATATTATAAACAGGAAATGCAGGTGTTATGAAAGTTTCAACCTAGTTTTGTGGCCAGGTAAGGTCTCCCTGAGAAACCAAGGGCTCCGAGCCACAAACGAGCATAGGGATTGGTAGAATAAAATGAGACTGGAAATTAGAGTATGAGGCCGAAACAGTAAATAAAAAAATCAAAGAAGCTACAAATACACATGACTAGAAATCAGAAAAGGTGGTGAGTTTCAATATTACACCATAAAGTGCATATTAAAAGTATAAAATGGAATTGTATGTGTTTTTGTTCAGTTACCTAGAATTAATTGCAATTATTAATGCTCCAATGTATACTACTTATTCAAATTGATGATTTGTGCGATAAAAACTGCTGAATCCTTCAATGATACATCAAACAAATAAATATGGAAGTAATTTCCACATTATCTTAGTTCTAGATTCTTGTTTATTTTAATTTGAAAACAATTACAATATGTTCTGAAAGCTGTTACTCTTGGGTCTGCCAGATTTTTCAGTCAATATATTATAACAATTATTTTATAATTGAAGCCCCTCAAATTTTCAGTTTCAGAGCACAGATACAATAATATAAAATTCCTTAAGATTTTTAAAGATTAATTTATTTTTATTGGAAAGGCAGATATACAGAGAGAAGGAGATACAGCGAGAAAGATCTTCCATCTTTTGTAAAAACCCTAAATGGCTGCAATGGCCAGAGCTAAGCCAATATGAAGCCAGGAGCCAGCAGTTTCTTCTGGGTCTCCCACGCAAGCACACAGTCCTAAGGCGGCCATCCTCTACTGCTTTCCCTGGCCACAGGCAGGGAGCTGGACAGGAAATGGAGCAGCTGGAACACCAATTGGCACCACATGGGATCCTCATGCGTTCAAGGTGAGGACTTTAGCCACCAGGCTACCATGCTGGGCCAAAATTGTTTAAGGATCTAATAAACAAAATGTCAGTGCTTTAAGATACACACGATAGTGATTTCCATCCCTCATTTTGGGGACCACGTAGTAAAGCCATGAAAGCTAGCCTGTAATGATGACTGACTGCATCAATTCTACCCTACAAAAGCCATTTCAGCAGAAGTGCATTTGTGCTTCTGAACATTTTTAATGAATTAAACAGGAAAAAACTAAGTTCTATAGTATTCACCTATGCTAAAATATTGGAGAAGTAATTTATTTTGAGTAGATGATTTATGGTGTTTTTCAAAAAAAACAAGCAAGAGTATTGGGGTTCAATTTGTTTCTCATGTAACATCCAGTTGTTGTTAGGTTATCCGTGGGCCCAGATGGGGAAACAATTAAATATTTTGCACTAATTTTTAAAAATGTTTTTATTCATATATGCTGAATAAATTTGTATATTACATATATAAGTATATAAGCACATAGTTACTCTCCAACCAACATTCCCTCCTGTCCATATACATGTTCCTTTCCCTCTTCCTTACTATTTAATATTCATAACATAAATAATTTATTTTATAATCACAGGGTTACTACTCCACTAAATCAAGAATTCAGAAAGGGCCTAGAGCAGTGGCTGGATTAGCTAATCCTCCCCCTTCAAGCGCCAGGATCCCATGTGGGTGCCAGTTCTTATCCCAGCTGCTCCACTTCGCACCTAGCTCCCTGCTTATGGCCTGGAAAAGCAGACGACTGCCCACTGCCTTTGAAGCCTGCACCTGCATGAAAGACCTGGGAGATGTTCCTTGCTCCTGGCTTCGGATTGACTCAACTCTGGCCATCGTGGTCATTTGGCAAGTAAAGCAGTGGTTGGAAGACTTCTCACTTTGTCTCTATTCTCTCTATTCTGTGTGTAAAACCTGCCTTTCAAATAAAAATCTAAAAAGAATTCAACAAATATTACTTAGAAAAAACACTGCTCAAGAGTATAGACAAGGCCTGTAAGTAAGAATTGTATCTCAAAATGACAATTTCACCTAATTTTAAGCAGCAAATTACCACATAGGAACCCCAAACTAAGAATTCCAAACTCAATTGGAATGGCAATAATACGTCTGAGAAAGCTTGCTTATGACTGGAAATTCTGTGATGTTTTATCTACTGTCTTAAGCATATATAATATTCATATATAATACCAGAAATAAACCCACACATCCACAGTCAATGAATTTTTCACGAGCAAATCAAATTCAATTCAGGGAGAAAGTACAGTCTTCTCAAGAAATAGTGCTGGGAAAATTTCATCTATGTATACCGAAGTAGGAACCAAGATTCCTACCGTTACACCTTAGACATAAATTGATTCTAAATAGATGAAGGGTCTAAATCTACAATCCATTGCCATCAAGCTACCAGAGGAAAACATCATGGATTACACTGCAAGACATATGATTAGGCCAAGAGTTCATAGAAGATGCCAGGAACACAGGCAATTGAAGCAGAAACAAACAAATGGGATTACATCATGCTAGGAGCTTCTGCACAGCAAAAGAACCTTTCAACATAATAAACTACCAAGAGAAAGGGAGATAGTATGTCCAGATTATGCAACTGATAGAAAATTAACATCCAAGATCTATAAAGTGCTTCAGAAACTCAGTAATAACAAACAATCCAGTTAAAATTGAGGCAAAAGATATGAAGTCATTTTACAAAAGATGAATTTCAAATGACCGACAGACAGGAAAAACTGCTTAGATTCACTTGCATCAAAGAAAGCAAAAAAAAAAAAAAAAAAAAAAAAAAAAAAACCTCAATGAGATTTCACTTCACCCCAGTTAGAGTGGTTATCATACCGAAATCTGAAAACAATAAAAACTGACAAGGTTGTGCGGAAAAGGAATTCTAATCCACTGTTGGTGGAAATGTAAACAACCACCATTATGGAAGAGAGTAACGGAAATTCCTCAGAAATCTGAAAACAGGGCCCGGCGGCGTGGCCTAGCAGCTAAAGTCCTCGCCTTGAGAGGACGGCCCAAAGATTTGGGACCCTGCACCCCTGTGGGAGACCCGGAAGAGGTTCCTGGTTCCCGGCTTCGGATCAGCACAGCACTGTGCTGGCTCACTTGGGGAGTGAATCATCAGACGGAAGATCTTTCTCTCTGTCTCTCCTCCTCTCTGTATATCTGACTTTATAATAGAAATAAATTTTAAAAGAATTTGAAAACAGAATTACCATATGATCCAGCCATCATTCTCCTGGGAATTTATCCAAACAACATGAAATCATCCTATAACTGAGGTTATCTGTATCCTCATGTTTACAACAGCTTACTTTACAATTTATCATTCAATCAACCCAGATGTCCATCAATGGATGAATGGATAAAGAAAATGTGATTGTAGACACCATGGAATACTAATCATCCATAAAAAGAATAAAAAATTCTTTTTTTTTTACTACTAAATGGATGTAACTGGAATAGTGAAATAAGCCAACCTCAAAAGACAAATATGTTTTCATTATCTGTGATGATTAATACAAAGAATAAAAAAATTTAATCTATAAAAGAGTGAGATTGTGTTCTCTTTTACAGTTTTGTCTATACTACTGAGGAATGTTAGGGTGTTTTGTTTTTGCCACTTCTTTGTGCTGATATTTTTCCTAGTGTAGTACTAAGGATGTGATTTGATAGGAAAATGAAAATATGCTATTGCAAAAATTAGAAAAAATAAGGGAAATAAGAAGGAAGAAATGGAGTGGGGGATGCAGGCAGGATGGAAGGTAGAGTGGGAAGTGTTAGGCTGTTGTGTCTGTATCATAAAATTTAAAAATTTGCTCACTTTATATAAATATGAAGTTATAAATATATGTACTACACAGAAAATAATTACAAAGCTGCTGGAATTCATTAGTTAGACGCAAGTCATAATCATTAATTCATTTACCTCCTTTTAAATGATTGATCTGTACAGTCCTTTTCATATGATGTGTATGTTTGCTTAAAATTTCATATGAAACAGTATTGGTCTCCCATTAGCGTTCCTATAATCTTAACTCAGACTATCTAAGCCATAGTTGGAACTACAGCATCTTGTCATTGGAAAGGTGGGGGCATCTCCAATTCAATGACATAGAAACTATAAGAAACTTGGTTCATTTCAGTGCACATTAGGCACAGGCATACGAATAACTGGCTTAAGTTGGGTCGCAACTTTGTATCAGAGGAGATATGATATACTTGGTAAGCCATGGGAGCCAAATCGTAAATAAAACAAAGATAGTGAGCAACAGTCTGATTCTCAGTTTCTCTTGAGGGCATACAGCAATTACAACTCTCCTGGGGAGCCATGGTGCTAAGCAAGCCCAATAAGTTATATAGATTACAAACTCTGTACCCCAAGAGTTAGTGGGTTGAAACCTCTAACTTGTGATACCATGACTAACTCTAGAGGATATTACATAGATTACAAATTTTGTACCAAAACAGTTTACTTGTCATAACATCAGTGATGCTTGAGGGTATTATGTTGAAATAAGTTACATGGATAACAAATTATGTACCCCAAAAGTTAATGGATTGAGACGTCTTATTTATTATATCATGAGTAACTCCAGAGGATATTACATTAAATGAAATAAGCCATATACAGAGACCAATACTGCATATGATATATAACAACAACAACAACAACAAACTCACAGAAGCAGATTACAGGTGTGGCCACTTATGGTCAACAGGTAGGAGACAGATGGAGATGTTAGTCAAAGAGTATAATTTTGCAACCATAATATGAATGGTGTCTGGGAGCTAATATATAGCAGAGTAACTAAAGTTAATCATACGGTATAATTGAAATTCCCTAACAGAATAGACATTAAGCATTCTCGTCAGATACAGATAAAAACAGCGTAAGTTTGTAGTGTTATAGATATCTTAATTAACTGTAGCATTTTACAATGAGTATCTCATGCCATAAACTTTCAGCATTTACAACGTGAATTTGTCAATCGTACATACATGGAGCTACAAGAGATCAAGTAATTGTCTCTGTAATTAGAACTCTCTAGGTTTGACCAAACAAAGTTGGAGATATGATAGAAATATCAACAACTCTTGTTGGGTCAGTGTTTTTAATGAATAAGCCATGACACTCTAAATGCTTACCATGCCCAATGTTTCATGCTGTAGAAAATGGCTATTTATACAGCAGGCATAAGGCTTTTTGTGTCTGATCTTAATCATACTGATCCAACTGTTGGGAACAATGAAAAATCACTAAATCCTTGGGCAAACAGATGAATTACCAGTCCTCACTGCATACAAAAATAGTTCAAAAGAGGTGTTCCCTGTTGGACAGTAACTAAGAAACCATAAAATCAAGTATTTTCTCGTACACAGCTTAATGTGACCCATATACCTTCCTAATACTGTTTCTATTGATGCTGTCTCTTTAACTATACATCATTTTTAAATACCTAAGATATTTAGATGATAGATGATAGACAAATCAGTAATTAATAGATATCAAGTATAGATCGATGAATGTATTAGTGGGTGATTGGGTAATACACACTTGGTAGAGCTCATCTGTTGGCTAACTTCCCAAATACCAACCATGGTAGGGGCAGGGCCAGTTGGAACTGGTATCCAATCCAGTTCTTCCACTTGTGTAACAGAAACCAAACCTTGTGGGTCATAAATGTTTCCTCACAGGACCTGCATTACCAGGAAGCTGAAAGCAGGAGCCAAACCAAGGAATCCAATTCAGCAAATCTGATTATGGGATTCATGCATCCTAACCACAATTTTAACTGCTTGACAAAAAGCATCTAGGAATAACTTTTTGTCTTCCTCAGTGGCAAAATCCCAAATTGATGTCCTATTTCTACTCTATATAGCCTTCCCTGAATTTTCAGATAGGTTTAATCCCAACTTCCTTTGTCTATTGCTCTGACTTCTACAGATTCCAAATTCCTTGAAGAGAGAAAGGATTTCTTAGCTATACTTCTACTCTGATATTTAACACAGCTTTAATATATTAATACTAATTACTAAACTTTAATAAAGTATACTGTGTGCCACAAACCATTATAAACACTTAATATTGGCTCATTTAATTTTCCTAACAACACTATTACATAGTTATGGTTATTTTAGATGAAAAATGCATAGAGAGCTTAGATTTGACTGAAGTTTATGCAACACTTAAGTGACTATCAAGATCAAACTCAAGCAATCTTCTCTAAGGTTAGCATACATTCAATAAATACTTGTGGTGGGGAATACATGTAGCAATAAAAGTAGAGTTCAGAAATCACCGTGGAAGTTCTCTCTTCATAGCTGGAGAAAATGAAGCCAAAGAAATTGGCAAAAGAGAAGGTAAGCTTATTAGTAGCCAAAAGGAAATTAGGATCTGCATTTTTATGTTTGTTTGCTTTTCACTGCTCAGTATTGCTCTCCCCAAAGGCTACTGCAAGGAGGTTGAAAAGTAATTCCCAAGAACACATCAAAATGATCTCTCATTGACTAATTTTAGTACTTTTTTCCTGAGTTAAATATAACACAAAGGGTAAGGAAGGAGATCACATGTATTAGACAAAAGAGGTCTTTCTGTTATCTATAATTTATTTTGCATGGTGTTTATTCAGATGTAAGGTTGCTTTCTAAATTACAAATCCATTTTTAGTGGATCATTAAACCAACTCCTATGTATCCATATAGTGATGGATGAGGTCCATAACCCCAATTTCCCCCCATAAAACCTGTATTTTGTGTCATCTGTATTAGTGGACTCTCTACCTGACATTTCCTGTAGTCTTCGGTTGTTTCATGTATTTCCTTTCCTTGCACACCTCCCTCTCTTCTTAGACCTGCACACTCTTAAAATGCAGGTCCCAGGGACCTTGGTGATCTATTCCATCTCTTCTGAATGTAACATTTATCATCCACAGACAAAGATTCATTCCTCATGCTAAAGTGATTCAATTGATAGGAAGTTTTTCCCTTTGTGTGCAAAACTAACTGAGTGAATTATTTGTCTCCTTACACAAAAGATAGAGAATGAATGAATCTATTTGTCTTGGAAAACTATTTTTTTGATGGACACATTTCTTGTTATAGCATGGTTTCTTCTCTGAACCTGAATGTTTACGTGTAAGAACGTTTTCCTGTTATTATTAAGGTAATAACAAGATATAACCTTATTGTACTTCCGAAAGAATAATAAACCCTTCTTAAGTATTTGTAGAACAGCACAGTCAGAAGAATTCCAAACTAGATTATTTTCTTTCAAAATTACAAAGGAAAGCAAAGTAAACCAAAACATATTATAACAAACACAACAAAGCAGTTATCTTTGAAATTAAACACAAGATATATTCGAGTTTCTCAAATGGGGTGAGAGTTATATAACACTGTTGATCATCAAGTGGCTTTCTCCTACTCCCTCAGAAACAAAGCAAGACAAACACCAGAGTGACAGATTTAGATGGACAATATGCCATCTGGACCACAAAAAATCATTTTTGCTTTTTGTTCTTTAGTTTCCTGCTTACCTCAGAAACCATGCCTTTAATTGTCTCAATTGTAGTTTTACTTTCACTTTTTCTCAGCAAAATATAGATTCAGTTACCAAAAGACCTCAAGGTCTAATAAAATAGGAAAAAAGCAAGTAGCTACTTAAGCAAGCAGAAGTGCATTTTTGGAACAATGGAAATTTATCATTGAGTTTCTCTCAGCCTTCACCTTTCAAAATATATCTTTCACATAGAATACGCTGCCACAATAAATTTAGACAGTGAATATCCTAGAATAAAAATCACAACAGTGTCACTTCTCGACGTTGCTGGATAATTTGCAATGCATAGAGATCATCTGAATACATTTTCCAATGCAGAGCTAGTGAAGGAAACTCGAAAGTAGCCTGATACAGCATTGGTTAATGCTAGCCAAGTCAGGACAAAGGACCCATAGTAAACACAAAAATATTTTCCATATTCAGCTCCTAGAATCAAAATAGAAAACCTACATTGCTAAACCTCTTTTACTTGTATATACTTTCTCAAATTTTAAAATTTTATACCATAATCCATTAAAATAGCATCGAGCTTTAATTTCCAAATTTACAATTAAAGTCATCGAGAAATAGTATTGTGTCACTAGCTTATTTTTTTCCTAAAAAGTTATTTGAAAAACTGAAAAATAAACCCAAGAAGTAATTTGGTGTATCTCACTATTCCTGATCTGTGCTTTTTTTTTCTTATCTTTTATGCCAACCTCTGTAACCAATGAAAAACTTTAAATACTGCCTACTATGCAAAGATATTACCATAAATTACAAGATTTTCCTTTTTATACAAGATTTATTTATTTGGAAGGCAGAAATACAGAGTGGGAAAGAGAGAGTCATGTTTCATCTGCTGATTCACTCCCCAACGTCTACATCCACTGTGGCTGGGATAGGTCCAATCCAGGGGTCTCCAATGAATTTCCTACATGTGTGCAGGGCCCCAAGCAACTGGGCCATCTTCCATGGCTTCCCAAGACACACTAGCAGGGAGCTGGATTACAAGTGGAGCAGCTGGGACTTGAACTGCTGCTCATATGGGATGTGAGAATTACAGCCAGCCATTTAAACCTCTGTGCTATGATGCCGGCCAAAAGGTTTTATTTTTATCATTATTTTTTAGTTTACTCAATAACATTAAATAATATGCAATAACATTCAATAATAATAATAGGCTCTGCCACCCTAACTTTTTGCCAGTCATCACTTTTCTTTGTTTTAATTATGCAGAAGTATTATATTTTCCTGGATTTTCACCCCGGGGAGGGTAATTCAGACCAACTGTTGAAATATATGTACAATATATGATGCTTGAATTCAGTACAGATTTTGCTTTCACTTTTTAATGAAACAGTTCCCTAGGCAAAGGGATTTCCCTTTCTACTTCCACTTTCTCCTACCAATTTTCCCCCATATTATTGCAATATTATAGCCCTTCAGCAACAGTCACTGGTTCAACATTCTGCTATTTAAATGTATCATGGCATTGTAGGTATGGACAATGGTAGAAAGTCCAGCATCTTATTGTCAGGATATATTTAAGTTTCATTGGGAGACCTCCATTTATTCAGAGTAGATATGTATCTGCACTTTATTTTTTTAGATTCATTGAATTTTATTGTTTTTTTTTTAAGATTTATTATTATTGGAAAGCCGGATATACAAAGAGGAGGAGAGACAGAGAGGAAGATCTTCCATCTGATGCTTCACTCCCCAAGCAGCCTCAATGCCAGAGCTGTGCCGAAGCCAGGAGCCTGGAGCCTGCTCCACATCTGCCACGCGGGTGCAGGGTCCCAAGGTTTGGGGCCATCCTCAACTGCTTTCCCAGGCCACAAGCAGGGAGCTGGATGGGAAGCAGGGCTGTCGGGATTAGAACTGGTGCCCATATGGGATCCCAGTGCATGCAAGGTGAGGACTTTAGCCGCTAGGCTATAGCACCAGACCCAATGTGTCTTCACTTAAAAGGTTTTTTGTTTGTTTATTTTTAAAGGAATATATATATTACATCAGATCATGTAAATGAATACCACTCTTTTCTGTTAAAGTGCAGACACAGCACTTCCAACTATTTTGTAAGTTTTTCTAGTTTTGGTATCTTACAGTAAGAACAGTTTCAATGCAGTTGAGAACTGTCAAAAATCAGACAGTACATGATTATTCACAAATAAGGAGCCATGCATAAGTCTTAGGACATAAGGCTTTATTAAAGAATTTCAACAATGACTTTTTAGCAGATGCTCAGTACATTTAATCCTGTGGCACTGCTACTTGCCACTTCACTGGCCTAGTCTTCATCAATTCTATAAATGTAAGCTTCCTGTGAATTTCATTGACTTCCTGATAATGATGAAAATTCTGTTTCTGAAAGCTTTTCCAACGAAGTATACATTGATATTAGCACAGTTGTCCAAGCCTCCTCAGTGAATTCCAATTAATCTTCTATTCATGTATATTATTACCCCACAGTCTTTTCCGATCATTCTGTGCATGCTTCCACTAATATCCTCTGTGTTTACTTCTACTGAAGTTTGTAGTATGATGTTTGTCATATACTTTTCATAAAGTATAGCAGTAAAGAAGAATAACGTTGAACCTCCAAATAATCTGGATATAAACCAGTAATAGAAGAAACAACACCAGTAATACTAAATAGGACATATATACGTGTGTGTGTATATATGATTGATGGAATTCTTTAAAGACACAATCTTATAAGGAATCACTTTTGAAATTAATAGAAGGCCAGAATAGCAGCAGACCAGCTAAAAATTGGATTTATCAAGATATTTAGAATATCTGTATCTATAAAGAAAACCCCAAGCTCTACATGGCTTCACAGGTGAATTCTATCAAGAATATGAAAAAATAAATAATATCAATGCTGCAAAAGCTTTAAGCAAACTGAAGAAAGTAACTTCATGAGGCTAGCACTGACTTAATACCACACCACAAAATACTTTAAAAATAAAATAAATAAAAACAAACTATAAGGTGGGACAAATATTTACAAGTCTCTTAATGACAAGACAGTAATACGTAAAATATGCAAAGGCTGGTGGGCATGCAGGTGTTGCAAGTTAAGCCGTTGCACTGAATGCCTGCTTCCCATATCAGAAAGCTACTTCAAGTCCTACCTACGCTCTTCTTCCATTCCAGCCTCCTGCTACTGCCCACCATTGGAAGCAAAAGATGATTGTCCAAGTAGTTGGGTTCCTGTCAAATGTATCGGACACCCAGATGGAATTCTGGATCCCAGCTCAGCAGTTGTGGGCATTGTTGCAAAATCTTCTCCTCTTCACTCTGCTTTTTTCTGTTCTCTTATTTGAAAGGCAGATTTTCTCAGAGAAGAGAAAGAAACAGAGAAAAAGTTTCTATTCACTGGTTCACTCCCACAATGGCTGCAATAGCTGGAGCTGAGCTGTGTTGAAGCCAGGAGCAATGGATGTCTTCTTTGTCTCCCACATAGGTACAGTAGCCAAGGTTCTGAGCAATCATCCGCTGCTTACTCAAGTAAAGCCAGGGTGCTGTATCCAAAGTACTGAAGCCAGGACTAGAACTGGCACATATATGGGATGCCACTGTTATAAGGCCAATGATTATCCTGTTGAACCAACAATGCCAACCCTGTCACTCTGTTTTTCATGTAAGTAAACAAATAAATGCTTTAAAAATAATAAATAACAAAACTCGATAAAACGACATACTCTAAAAGTGAGTAAAACATATAAACCTATACTACATGAGAAATACAGATGGTAAATATGTTGATTCATATTCAGCTTCATTAGTAATTAAAGAAATTCAAATTAAAATCACAATCATTACACATCAATCAAGAGGAACAAAATTTAAAAAGTAATGGAAACATCAAATTCTGGGCAAGATGTGGAGAAAATACATGACTTAAAATAGCTGGGGAAGGGCCTGGCGGTGTGGCCTAGCAGCTAAAGTCCTTGCCTTGAAAGCCCCGGGATCCCATATGGGTGCCAGTTCTAATCCCGGCAGCTCCACTTCCCATCCAGCTCCCTGCTTGTGGCCTGGGAAAGCAGTCGAGGACAGCCCAAAGCTTTGGGACCCTGCACCCCTGTGGGAGACCCGGAAGAGGTTCCTGGTTCCCGGCATCGGATTGGTGCGTACCGGCCCGTTGCGGCTCACTTGGGGAGTGAAACATCGGAAGGAAGATCTTCCCCTCTGTCTCTCCTCCTCTCTGTATATCCGGCTTTCCAATAAAAATGAATAAAATCTAAAAAAAAAAAAATAGCTGGGGAACAGCTGTTTTTGTATAAAGGGGTATTAGGTGGTAGATCTTCGTTGTTATGGTTATATCATAGATAGCATTGAATTTCATAATTTTGCATTGTATAATGTCAAGATTCTGCTTTTTATCTTATGAATTTTGTAAACATGGAGGGAATTGGATAATGGGTAAAACAATGGGTGCAAAACAATTCTTTTACATTTTTATGACTTCCTATGAATTATCATAAATTTAAAACAAAAAGTTTAAAAACAAAATTAAAACAGAGCCCGGCGCAATGGCCTAGTGGCAGGAGATCTTGCCTCGCATGTGCCAGGATCCCATATGAGCTTCAGTTCTAATCCTGGCTTCTCTACTTCCCTTCCTACTCGTTGCTGGTGGCCTGGGAGGGCAGTCGAGGACAGCCCAAAGCCTTGGGACCCTGCATCTGTGTGGGAGACCTGGAGAAAGTTCCTGGCCCCGACTTTGGATCGGCTCAGCTCCAGCCATTGCAGCCTCTTGGGGAGTGAATCAACAGACCAAAGATCTTTCTCTCTGTCTTTCCTTCTCTCTGTATATCTCACTTTCCAATAATAAATGAATAAATAAATAGATATTTTTTAAACAAATATAATGCAATATTGGGAACAAAGACATTATAGAAACACTGTGGATCAATAATTTTTATGAATATAGGTGCAAAAACTATTAAAAATTTTAGTATAGTAAATCATAGAAAGTATTTTAAGATAATAAAATGGCACAGTCCGGTGGAATTTAGTTGAGCAACATCTGGTTTGCTTAACATTCAATATTAATCAATGTTATTAATGATACCAGAGAAAATCATCTCAACATGCACAGAAAATATTTATTTAAAAGTAATGATAATTTATGATAAAAGCTCTCAACAAATATAGAAATGGAAATGAAATTCATCAACATAATAAAGGTCATCTATGAAAAACATTGAGCTAACATCCATCATACTTAATGGTGAAAAATCGAATGCATTTTCTTTAACATTAGGAATAAAGCAAGTGTATCTGCTTACACCATTTCTACTGAATATTGTACTAAAAGTTCTAGCCAGTGCAATGAGGCGAGAATAAGAAGCCAAAGTCATTTACACTGAGGAAGAAAAAATAAAACTATTCTTATTCCCATATAATAGAATCATCTAAGTGGAAAATCAATGTGCTTTACAAAAAGTAATTCTAGAACTAATAAGTAAGTTTTGCAAGTCTGTTGGATACAGAAATTATTATAGAAATTAACTGCATTTCTACATACTAGAACAAAAGAAAATATAGTATTTATGGCAACACTCAGACATGTGAAATAATTACATAAAAATATGCAGTTATATGAAACCTAAAAGGCTGGCATAGTGCTGAGATTAAAAAAAAACTCAATGTTTGTCAAGATATACCATGTTAATAGATTAGAAAGTCTGGTGATTATCCTCACATTGATAAATAGATGTAATGGAGTCCCACTGAAAAAGCTAAACAAGGTTTTTTGATAGAAACTAACAAGCTAATTCTAAGTTGTTATGGAAATGTGAAAGATAAAATGGACAAACTATGCTGAAAAAGAATAAAGTTAAGGAAATTCTACAATGCTGAAAAACAATCAAGGTAAGGAAACTGTACTACCTTACTTAAGACTTAACGTACATCGATAGCAATGAAGATTTTCTGATACTAGTATAAAGAAAGATTTACAGCACAAATGGAAGAAAATAAAGAAATAGACCTACATGTATATGGTCAATTTATTTTTACCCAGTAATAATTTACTTTTAGTATTTAGTATTTATTTTTACTATTTAGATAGGCCAATGATAAAAGCATCTTCAGAAAAAAAAGAAGGTAGTGTAATTTCCTTAATTCTTTTTCAAGTAGTTTGTCTAATCTATATCTTTCACAAATTGTTCAAAGGACATCATTTTTCCGTGCAGTTAATACTATAAAAAAAGATTGCATTGACATGTTTAACCTCCCAGTAACCTTTGTTACATCTGGATGGACCAAATGGCTATGTTTTAAAATATGCCTTGTACTTGATGAAACTTATGCTGAGAAATATTTTATTTCAATCTTCTGATTGCATTTTATATGAATACTTTGAAGTCTTCTCAAAATTTTGCTACTGTGCCTGGTGCGGTAGCCTAGCTGCTAAAGTCCTCCTATTGCATGCACAGGGATCCTATATGGGCACCTGTTCTAATCTCAACTGCCCCGCTTCCCATCCAGCTCCCTGCTTGCGGCTTTGGAAAGCAGTTGAGGACAGCCCAAAGCCTTGGGACCTTAAACCAATGTGGGAGACCTGGAATAGTTTCCAGGGTCCTCAATTCGGGTTAGCACAGCTCTGGCATTGAGGCTGCTTGGGGAGTGAATCAATTGATGGAAGATCTTCCTCTCTGTCTCTCCTCCTCTGAGTATATCTGACTTTCCAATAAAAAATTAAAAATGAATCCTTGAAAAAAATTTTGCTGAGTTAAAGAAGCTTGACAAGAGAAAGGGTACACTGATACCCATATATGGACAAATTTTAGAAAATTCAAACAATCATTAACAAAATTTTGTCTATGTGAGGAGAAACTGTTGTGGAAGAGACACAAAAAAATAGGGAGTGGTAGTGGATAGCCATTATGATTTTCATGAATACATGTATATATGCACCAAAATTACTGAATTATACACTTTAATATTATGAAATTTACATTAATAAAGCTTTGAAATCACCATACAAAATGTTCTTAATATTTAATGTCATGCCAGCTCTTTATAGGAATGGAAATAGTCTTAACTATTTTTTCTCTTTGATAAAACTCCTGTTCAATTTTTTTTTCTACAATTAACTTACAGTTTTCTGCTCCTTGGTTCTCATCCCATTTTAGAACAATTTCTTACTTTCATTATTAATCAAAAAAGGAAGAAAATATAATAATAGAAAGTGAAGTGGTGACTTTTATGTATTTGAGGAACAGAAAAATAAGTACAGAGTTTGCATTAAAAAAAATCACTCCCTAAATTCCCACAATGGTCAATCAAGCCTGGATCAACCTGAAGCCAAAAGCCAGGAATTCATTCTAGGTGTTCAATATGGATGATAGGGACACAACTTCTTACGCCTTTAGCTTTGGGATAAGTGTGTAGCTGGAACTTAACTGAACAGTCACATTCAGTATAATAACTGCTATGTCAAATGCCTGCCCTTAAAGTGAGATTTTTTGAAGTAAAAAAATTGGGTTAGTTTCTGTCTTTATTGTTAGCTCCAAACATAGTACCTGTCAAAAAAAGAAACTATTTACACAAAAATCACACTGAATCACAAAATCACTCAAATGATGTTACTGTGGTAGACAAACCTGGAAGTAGTTATTTCATTGCTTTGGCTTACTTCCAGTCCATTATTTGCCACTCTCTTTATTACTGTAACATCCCCACAAATCTGTCTCGAATTTAGAAAAGGGCAAAAAAAAATCTCAGATCATTTTTGCTTAACTGTCCTTCTGACACTTAATCCCAATGAAGTTTTGAGGATTGAATTTGATATCTCCACGTCTCAATGTCTTCACTCTAACATAGAGACGATTATACTTCTTCTTTGGTTTTCTTAGAGTTCATGAGTTGAGGTCCTTAAATTGGCTGAGTCATAGTATGCAGCCACCAGCTTTGGGGCTCATTATTCAGGACATCTTCATCAAATTCTTCCCATTCAGTACCTCAAGTTTTCTGGCCTGGGTTCCCTCGTCAGCCAATGACTGATAGAAATTAATAAATAAATGCACAACAGGCAAACAAGCTTTCCAAGAGAATGGCATACTTGTTTAAAATTGTAGAATGGTAAATGAAACATAGCAGTATTTTTTGGGTATGGGAGTACAGGTTTAACAGGCAGACAAGAAAAACAATTTTCTCTACATGTTACACCACATGAACAGATTCATTTGAGTTCTACCTGTGCTTAAAAGCTGGCTTTGAACTCCAAACACCTCATGTTCAAATCTCTGCCTCCTACTCTAGAGCCCCTTAGTTCCAAACATCTATTTTTCTTCTCCTTGCATAGGGCAAATTCAGCTTTATTATCATTGGATGCAAATGTACAAGGGAATTTCAAAAAGTGGATGGAAATGTAATTAAAAGATAATGCATGTTTTCTATGAATATTAAGACTGTATTTTCTGTATTATTTATACTGTAAAGGAAAGACTTTTGAGAAATTTCCTGCAACATATAGTATTTGATTACTTAATCATTTGTCATTCATTTTGTTGGAAGAAAAAAATGAAGGAAGGAAAAAGAAGAAAGGAGGGAGGAAAAATTCTTATTTGTCCAGCCTCCACTGTGGCTTATCAGGCTAAACTTCCCATAGAGGTGCCAGTCAAATCCCAGGCTGCTCTATTTCTGATGCAGCTTCCTGATAATGGACTGGAAAACCAATGGAAGATGACCCAAGTGCTTTGGCACCTGAACCCACATGGGAAGCCCAGAAGATGGTCCTGAGTTCTTTCTTCAGCCTGGCCCAGCCCTGCCCATTGTAGCCATTTGTGGAGTGAACCACTGAAAGAAAGATTCTCTGTCTCTAAAATATATTTTAAAAATATATTTTTAAAAATTCTTATTCACTAGCATGTTTAGGATACCCCCATGGAAAACAAATAGGCAGTAGTTTAAAAATGAGATGACTAAAGTACAGTTTGGCCAATATAGCAATTCTAAAGCTTCTTTTAAACCCATGCCATGGCAAACAGCTAAAACAGTGACAATCAGTAATCATTGATCATGACTTCCACAGCAGCTCTGCTTAAAGTACTTCACCCGACACGTTGATTTCTCACAACATTTCTGTAGCTTAAGTACTGTTATTCTCATTTACTAGATGAGAAAATACAAGCTAAGGATCACGAGACTAAGAACTCATTAAATCAAAATTGCTAGAATGAAGCAAGGCAAGAAATTGCAGTGGTTAAAAATCTACATTCATAATCCATGTAAATAAAAGATCATTAATTATCAAAAAACTTCAATTGACCAAAATTCTACTTACTGAAACCCTTATGTGAATATTTCTTCTTTTAAGCTCATATTGTAGAATGTTTCCTTTGTATAATTTTCTGTGAATGCACAGATTTGATGATCACTATATTTACTAATGTATTAAACATAAATTGGCACCATAGAAAAATATTAGCAAAGGAGTAAACATATTTTTCTTATTCCTAACCCTCAGACAGCAGGATAGTATATTAACCAGAACAACCCCTTATCACACATCCTATTTAACTGAGGTTTTCTGATATATTGATTTTGTAATATATTTGTTTGTTAGGTGCCAACGAAGTAAAATATTAATATATAGCTACTTAATAAAAATGTTTCCATCATTTATCTGGCTAAATATAAAAGCATCGAACTTCCATTCAGAAACAAAAGACAAAAAATGTATTGCACAGTAACACAGATGGCACATTTATAATTAAATATTTTATAATAAACTACAGACTCATACACACAGACCACACACATACAAGCTTGTTCATAAAGTTGAAGGCGTCTGACAGATTAGTTAAGATGCTGACTGCAGTATTTGTATCCTATATTGGAGTGTTGATGCTAGAGTCCCAACTATACTTCTAAATTCTGCTTCCTGCTAGCACACACCCTGCAGACAGCAGCGAGTAGCTCAGATACTGAGTCCTTGTTGTCCATATGGGAGAGCCAGACTGAGTACTGGGCTCCTCAGTTCAGACTGATCCATACCCAGTTACTGTGGACATTGAGGTATCTTTCAACAGCTAGGCTGAATATTTTTCTCTGCTGAGAACCCTCTGAATTTAAATAAAACAAAGATATTTCCATAACATTTTAAATGTTTATGCAAGGTCCAGTGCAGTAGCCTAGTGGCTAAATTCTTGCCTTGCGCACCCCGGGATGCCATATGAGTGCGAGTTTGTGTCTGGGCTATTTCGCTTCCCATGCAGCTCCCTGCTTATGGCCTGGGAAAGCAGTAGAGGATGGCCCAAAGCCTTGGGATCCTGTACGCATGTGGGAGACCTGGAAGAAGCTCCTGACTCCTAGTTTCAGATCATCAGTTCAGCGCAGCTCAGCTCCGACCATTGTGGCCACTTCGGGAGTGAATCAGTGAAGACCTTCCTCTCTGTCTCTCCTTCTCTAAGAATAAACAAATCTTTAAACAAACAACAAAAAAAATAAGAATGGAAGAGGGGCGCTCTGAATGCCTCCTGGCATGTTTTTGCAAAAAAAAAAAAAAGTTTATACAAGGTGTTCGTGGGAGGGTGCAGCTCTGCTTCTAAATACAATCCGGCTGCTTGCTAATGCAACTGGTGGGCAGTGAATGACGGCCCAGTTCCTTGAGCTCCTGCCCCCCAGGTCAGAGAACTGGTTGCAGCTTGTGACTCCTGACCTGAGCATTTCCTAGCTCTGGCAACTGTGGGCATTTGAGGAAGGAAGGGCAGATGCAATCTCTCTTTCTCTGTTCCTCTCTACCTCTCGTTCCATCGCTGTCACTTTGCCATTCAAATAAACAAATTACACAATAATTTTTGTAAGGGTCATAGAAAAGTCAATGTAAAAGTTTATTCTGATGGAAACATTTTTGAAATTCATAGTTTTTTCATGATTAACATTCTCATAAAAGTGAGATAATCCTTCATATACATGGATTCTAGAATTTTTACATGAAAATAAACATCTGCATTTCATTTCCCCAACTTTATGTGTGTGCATGTTTAGGCACATAAACAATGCATGTAGACATATAACAAATCACACCTAGAGATAATGTGTGAAGTAGTTAATAGTTGCTAATGCATCCTGACGTTTTTATATTAAAACTCACATAAGCAGAAAAGAGACAATTGCTCATGTATTGGTAGAAATTAGAAAGCTCAAAGCAGATTTAGAAATATTCAGAAGAAATTTCCACAAACGAACTCTGTAATATTATATAAAGATTAATAAGCCCTCAGTGCAATAATGTGACTGTTGACACAGGTACTGCGGTGTTCAGAAATAGTAACATTGGGCTGGTAATATTAAAAAAAAAAACTTGATGTGATTAAACAATTGCCAATCAAACTAATAGGAAAATTATGGAAAAGCAACACTCTCCATTTGAAATGTATTCAATTGCCTCCCAATTCCTGTTCTATCAAGCACTGGCAGTAGACTCTAGCTGGTGGCAAAATAGCTGGTGTGTTGTCTGGAAAGTGGGAGTTGGTAAAGGCATGTTGTTTCATAACCCACACATGCACACATCAACATACCCAGTGATCTCACAAAATAGAAGTCTCAGGGCCATCACTGTGGCACAGAGTGTTAAATCAATGTCTGGAACATTCACATCCCATATTAGAAAGGCTAGTTCAAGTCCCAGGTACTGAGTATTTGGAATTCAGCTTCCCACAATGTCCCAGGGAGACAAACCTAATGGAGTTCCTGGCTTCAGCCTGGCCTAGTTCTAGCTTTTGCAGGCATTGCCAAAGTAAATCAGCACATGGTAAATTGCTGTGCACGTGTATACGTGCATATATCTGTGTCTTATTCTCTATTTCTACCTTTACAAATACATGAATTTTTAAAAATATTCCTCATGTAATGAATTTTTTAAAATGAGATTAACATGTCCAGCTTGTAAGGTTTTCACAGATGCATATCCCTTTGTGTAGTCTAATTTATCTTGCTGAGCCAGTGTATATATTTTTGTCAGCAGGCATCAATCAAGTATATCATACTATATTTCTCTGTCTCCCATCACCTTTATGTTCTTCTTCATAATGCTTTTGATTTATCCAGAAGTCATAGTTTGCATAGAATTTAGGAAGATACCTAGTTTCATTTTCTGCAGATCAATTTCCAAGTGATCCTCAACTTCATTTAAGAACATGGACTGTCGGGGCCTGGCAGCTTAGTCTAGCGGCTAAAGTCCTCGCCTTGAACGCGCCTGGGATCCCATATGGGCGCCGGTTCTAGTCCCGGCAGCTCCACTTCCCATCCAGCTCCCTGCTTGTGGCCTGGGAAAGCAGTTGAGGACGGCCCAAAGCTTTGGGACCCTGCACCCGCGTGGGAGACCCGAAAGAGGTTCCTGGTCCCGGCATCGGATTGGCGAGTACCGGCCCGTTGCGGCTCACTTGGGGAATGAAACATCAGATGGAAGATCTTCCTCTCTGTCTCTCCTCCTCTCTGTATATCCGGCTTTCCAATAATAATAATTCTTAAAAAAAAAAAAGAATATGGACTGTCTAAAATAAGGGAAAACAGCCTTTTTTACATGACATGTGTGTGCTTCCATATGTCTTCGTACCTGTGTGTAGACTTGAAGAAGCCATGCCAAGAACCACTTATCCTTATACTATGTCATTTCTTCACTGCTATTGCTTTTAAGCATATTGATTTGAGAGAAAATACGTATGTTCCGCTTAACTTTAAAAATAAGTAAAAAGCTTGCTTGCATGGACACTGAACTTTTCCCAGCAACTCAATATAATCTACAAGCATGAGTACCACTTTGTGTAATCACAGCTAGTGCATCTTCCTAGATTTCCAATGGAAATATTTTCAAAGCAGCACTCTTCTTTCCTCGGCCTTTCACATCTCAGAAAAATGCCACTGCTATATGCAATTGCTGAGACCACAAACAAGGGTGTTACCTCCCACTGAAAACATTTCAGACACATTGAAATCATCTCTGTTCTTAGAACAGTATGCTTTAAGGCTTTTATATTGCAGCCTATCTGACATATTCATATCCCAGTTCTTTATATCAGAGCCTATTATTCAATTTACAAAACTTCTTGTCTGAGATCTGTTTGACTAAGTAGCATTTTCCATAATGAAAAAATGCCTTTGAAATACATGTAAATTGTCACTATTAAAAATTCACAATCACTAGTGTGAGTACTTGATTACCATTTATCTTCTCTTACATCTCCCTTTCCCCACAGGCACTAAAACTTCATAGCCATGATAATCTGAGTCACCATTATATCCCTAATTTTCACTTCAGAGCCAAGAATGGACTAAGTTACCAACACATGTTTATTGAAGTAAAGACACTGGCAGATCTTTCATGTTTCATAGGCAAAAGGTGTCGTGAATGGAAAGTGGAAAGGAGAGGAGGGATTACAAAGTCTAAAAAAAATGAGCAGTTGTGAAATCATCCAGCTCTACTTGCAGAAAATCACTTTTCTAGACTGACTCAATCCTGTCCATCAACATCCTCAGAGACCAGTAATCCTCTGGCCTTCTAGACCCTGTAACTTCCAGAAAGTTCAACACAGAGATTCATAATTGAATCTTTCTTTAAAATAAAGACGTATCTATTTTTCTTGGAAAGGCAGATTTACAGAGAAAAGCAGAGATAGAGAGAAAGGTTTAGGTTTTCCATCCACTAGATTACTCCCCAAGTGGCCAGAAGAGCCAGAGTTGAGCCAACCTGAAGCCAGGAGCTTCTTCTGGGTCTCCCACGCGGGTGCAGGGTCCCAAGGCTTTGGGCCATCCTCCACTGCTAAAAGCTAAAAGCAGGGAGCTGCATGGGAAGTGGAGCAGCCGTGACACAAACCCAATGCTTTCAAGAGGAGGATTAACCAATTTAGCTAACAAACCATCCCATAACTGAATCTAGAAGATATGATTATAACCTTTCTTCATAATTCATTTATCCTCCAATTCCTACTTTTTCTTGTTACCCACAGTGACTTTCAAAAAGAAAATAGTTCAGAGAAGAGTAGACCTAAGCCACACAAAGCTGAGGGTGTAGGCCTGTTTCTATAAAATGAGATTTTTACTATACTGATGGTTGGTTCCTGGGCACAGGGCAATGGGCAACTTTGGTGAACATTAATTACAGAATCAGGTCCCACCACTGTTTACCCAAATATCGGGAATACATTAGATTCTGTTACTGAAAATGGAAGGCCTATGTGCATCACTCACATGCTCCAATTACAGACATGTAATTTTCAAGTATATATTTTGCTACTTTGTTTTCATAATCACTTGATAGAGAACTAACTATAATAGCACATCAAACATTGATAGGCCCAGCATGGTAGCCTAGCAGCTAAAGTCCTTGCCTTGCACACACCAGGATCTAATGTGGGCACTGGTTCTAATCCCGGTGGCCCTGCTTCCCATCCAGCTCCATGACTGTGGCCTGGGAAAGCAACTGAGCATGGCTCAAAGCCCTTGGACCCTGCACTTGTGTGGGAGACCTGGAAGAGGTTCCAGGCTCCTGGCTTCAGGTCGGTGTAGTTCTGGCAACTGTGGCCACTTGGGGAGTGAATCAACAGAGGGAAGCTCTTCCTCTCTGTCTCTCCTCCTCTCTGTGTATCTTGCTTTACAATAAAAAATTTAAACAATTATTGATATTTCAATGAGTCAGTCAAGAGTCAGTTTTCAGTGTTCCTCATATGCCATGCTCAAAACCTGCATTGTTTTCTTGAAATTTATAGGGCATTACTGCAATATTTTAACTAACAAAATGACAAGCTGACATTTTAGAATATATTTTATATAAATCTCAATATGGGAGCTATGATAAAAATAGATACAAAAAGGGCCAAACAATGATCAGGAGACTAATTTGGGACATATCTCATAATCTCATTGATAAATGATGAACGATAAACACCTAGAACTGTTCTGAAAGAGATGTAGGAGAGGAGATAAAGTTGAGGGATAATTTGAAGGTAGACTCAAGTGAACCTCTGTGCTAAAGCGTTAAGAAGCCAAGAATAACCAATATGTTAAAAAAAAAAAAAACACAAAAAACAAGTTCTTAACCACAACCTATGATTTGCTCATTGACATTTCAATTTTAGTTTATATACAGCACCGGCTGCTATATACCTTAAAATGGCTATAAGGTACCATTCAGCTGTCTCGTGTCTATTTCATTTTAGTATTTAGCCATTTGTTGTGTTGAAGTATAATTTTACTGATCTTGGCAGATTTTAGGATAATCTAGACTGGCTTGTAACTCTAACAAGACGTTTGTCAAGAATTAAGGTGCAGAACATTTTTTTTGGGGGGGGGGGTGCAGGAAAGTCCCCAACACCATGGTGAAGAGTGACTAATCTTCGTGTCCCACCCAGCGAGGCATGAGCAAATCCATGCCAGCTCTTTCCTGTCAGATTCCAAGCTACTTTTTGTTGTTTGTCTATTTATTTTAGGTTTTTTTAGTTTGTATGATTGTTTGTTTGCTATGAGGGGTTTTCGTAGCGATCCCGATGGTCATTGCAAGGGAGGGTGGGGGTCCAGAGGTGGAGCCAGGCTCGGACCAGAGAAAGCTCTCCTCCCTGGTCCCGAAGGACATTTATTGTTCTTCTGTTTCTGCGGACCACTCAGGGCTTCTGGTTGTCTTTCCGATGAAGTTGGTTTCTGCACGGTAGTGTTTGGACTTCTTCCATCTCCAGCGGAAGCTCCGGTTGGGGGTGGGTGACCTCAGAGTTCTCGGTCTCCGAGGGCATCCAATTCCCTGTGGCCTCCTTGGCAGTTGGGATATAGTCCTTGTTGCTCGTATTAATAGTTTGTGGTGAAGGTCTGGGAGTCTTCATGGTTGGGATCCAAGCTTCCTCCTTACCACCTGCTCCACTCTGGAGTGCCCCCCTGCTCCACGCACATGACCTCCTGTTAAGAGGTTGTCAGGATCACACCCGATTCCCCCCTCATGCATTGGTATAGTAGTTTTACTATTGTTTAGTGCCGCTTTGAATCTGTTGTCTATGAATTACCAGATTTGATCTTGATAGGCTATATTGTACTTTTTCCTCACTCTTTTTATGGTCCTGAAAGGCTTCCCTGCACTCCCCTGTTTTTTGTTTTTTTTTTAACATACTGGTTACGCAAAACCATGTCAATTCCATAATGTTACAAATTGCTGTTAATGTTATATTGGGACTCTTAATTGACTGGGATGATATTCTACCAGCTCTAACTTTGGACCAGAAATGGTCTCCCCAAGAAACTGTTCAACCCATCTGGACAATAAGTAGCTGGACTCTATGTTTGGTATATGTTTGCAAGGAAAGAATCTTGATTGAATTTGAACTGTAATACTGCACCAAGGTGGAGGAATCCACCAGGGGGGAGGGGAGTGGGGAGGGGTGGGGGGATTCCCAGAGCCTATGAAACTGTCACATAATGCATAATAATTAATAAAAAAAGAAGCCAAGAATAGCATCCCTTCTACATTTATCACTTAGGTAACCAGGTAACTGTTTCTCACGTGGGTGGGGTCATTTTCCTCTCATGGAAGCCCAAAGAGGAGAAATAGTTCTGGGTGAGATCGTTTTGGGTTTGTTGAATCTACTATACCTGTGAAATACAAAAGGAAAAAGATTGCTGCATGGCCTTTTGTGATTTATTACAGACCTACCCTTATAACTTTCCCCCCATGTAAATTATGGGACTACAGACTTCCACCAAGTCCAGTGAATAGAAGGACCCTGAGCAGGTGCTCAATACAGTTTTTGATTTGATTTCATTTACATATACTCTACTTCAGGTCACCCAGAACAGCCACCTGGGCCAAAAGAATGGGAAGGAAAGGGGTGTTCATCTAGTCTGACACAGAAAGGCTGTAATCTGCAAATTATCCCTGCTGTCAGCTAAATTCCTTGAGCTGCTGAACAGATGCCTGGAGAGAAGGTGGGCCTATAACCATTTGCAGAGGCGGCTTGGTTGTCATGACTGCCAATTGTGCTGCAGCAGAGCTATCTTTCCTAAACTCACTCACTTGTTTCCATCTCTGGAGCTGTGTTATGGCCAAGACACATCTGTGGCCCTGAAAGAAAAATGACTTGAGTAGGAGATGAAGGGATTAGCTATTTCTTCAGTGGAAATTTAAATAATAGGCAAAGCAGCTCTTCAATGCTATACTCAATTACAGCACAACCCAATCAGCTGCCATTTGTTGGAGTAAATGGACTATTTAGGGTGTATTTTAAAATAGGGCTTGCATCTCCTTCTAAGATTTTTTTTTACTGTATAATAGTGCCATATTGTTGCCGTATTTAAAGTACTCATTTTGAGTGTTTGGGGATTGTGACAGCAAGTTTGAAAAAACTTTTCCATTTACTACTTTATCTCACAGCCTTCGGAAGGATCCTTGCCCATTTTTGCTCACTGAATAGGAAAATGAATTCACCTATAAGCAGTTAACCCGATTTTTTATACTTTACACCCGATAACAATTGTATGTTGCCATGCTAAGTTTCATTCCTGTGGCCACTTTAAAGTTCTTCACATTGGAGTTGGTCTCTGCAGAGAACAGACACATTTCAGTTGTATTGATATGTGACCCAGGAGATGTTTTGATGCTCTGGTGCAAAACTTTGAAGAAGGCAAACCACAGCTGGAGAAATTCAATATTTACTTTGGAGTGATGGGCAATATTTAATCTCCAGATGCTACATCATTAGCAAGGCAAGATTAAGTCTCATGGATAGAATTCAAAAACCTGTAGATTAGGCTGTGAGCCTGGAGATCAAATTGAAATTCCTAAGTCCTAGATCTGGCTGTGATGTTGCCTAAACAGGGCAATCTTGGGGAGGTTCATTTAGCTCTCCATGTCTCAGTTTTCAAAGCTGTAAAATTAGGGTGCAGAAAACATTGATCTCCCTGTGTCTCCTGGAAAGAATATAGATTTTTTTTTAATTGTATGCCTGAATAGATGCCTATTTAAATGGAATGAAAAGATCTAGCAAAAAAAAACTAATCCTCCCTCTAAAGAGCCTTCCCATCAGTGTCCCATAGTTCTTATTGTTACTCCCACTAGAGTAACCTCTGAGTGAACAATGTCTCCACAAGACTTGCAATAAATTGTAAATTCTACCCCAACGCAAGAAGCGTAAGGGCATTCAGGACATGGTTTAAGGGCAGAGACTCAGGAATGCGCCATGCAGCCATCAAATCTGGAATTTCAGTTCTGACAGTTGGTGCTGTATTCTTTGAAACTGATTAAACTTTTCTGTGTTGCAATTTTTCTCACCTGAAAATTTAGGCTATTGAGACAAAGCAGCTGAATCTGTGTGAAGGCAGTACAATGACTTCACACAGCAAGTATTCAAAAAGTGTTAACAATTGTTATACTTAAGGGAGTTTAGAATATCTGAAGAATGATTGTATCACACACACAATCTAGTACCAACGTGAAATGTTAGACATTAAATTATCCTTCCCAGTAGGGTACCAAGGCCATATACACAACGCCCTGCTGGCTGCAGTATTAGATATCTATATTCCCATATCTTGCAAAATAGAAATTTAGCACTTTTTTCATTCTTTATACCTTATCCAATATTATTTTTCTTATGTATGACAAATGACACCTAAAACCCTCCTCCTCACCCATACTCCACCCTGTTCCTAACCCTTTGGTCTGTCTGATTTGCCTGACTGCCAGTACTATTAATTGTGCATTACTGAGGCAGCTTCTCTAGAATCCTTGCTCAGCAAAGACCACTGGGAGGGCCACCCGAGTAGACTGTTTTCTAAGGCACCCTCTCTGAAGGATGAGAAATGCAGAGGCCTTCTATAAATGAAGACAGGAATCCTGGTGGCCAAGCTTCCCTTTAAGTGCTATTTAAAAACGTGGCTGGTTTGAATTGCCTTACTATTCTACTGAATGAAATAATCACTTGATAAAGTGACCATGAGAATTCTCATGCACAGATTTTAAATATATTCTTTAAGTATGGTTCTGATCATGGTAATATCATTGTATTATTTATAGCAAGTCCTAACTATGAAATACTGAGAAATCTCTACTGAGTGAAACAATGAATTTCTGCTATTTTACAAACCACAGAAATTCAATCGATTTTAAAATATAATTCTGTATCTTTTCTCATATATTTCAAATACCCTGACCACAGAACATTTGCTCAGGATGCTTACACTGCAGAGCACCTGGGGATACTATAGCACACATTCAGTTTTGTTGCTAAAAAAAAATGTGACTCTAGGAAGATTTCAATTTTTTGTGTGGTATAAATTTTCAATTGCTTTCCCTTTATTTTACAAAGCAATGTGATTTAAGTAGTACTGCCCCCTGTAGGCTGCATCATGGATTTCCAAAAGTGGACTGCTCCACTCTGGATTAATTCCCAATTTGACAGCCCATTGCCTGCCCCTTTTGTTAGCATTTTAATATCTTCATTTAGATTTCCATTGAAGGAGAGAGGGGACTGAAAGGAAAAGCTCAAAGAGAGAAAACAAAGGAAGGTTGTTGGAGGAGAAGAAAATAAAATCAAAAGGTTTAAGCTAAAATAGAAAATAGAAGTGCTCTAAAAATAAAAGGCAAAGAATTCAATCTTCTTCTGGTCTATAGAAAATCGACCAAAACCTAAAATGACATTATTTGAGTCTAGGTAGGAAGGATGATTATCAAAATTACCATTTTTAGGTGATTATTTATTAGTAAGAAAATGACCTGCTATATTCAGATGAAAACTTCGAGCTCCTTTAGGGAAAGCAGTTCAGATACAAACTAATTATTAGCCTAAGCCCTTTAAAGAATTCCCAGGGCACCTGTTCTCCAAGGCTTACACATGTCTCACACACCCTTTACTTTGAAAAAAAAAACCCCAGATTATCTCCAGTTCATAGTTGTAGGAAGCTGGCAGCTGCTTAACTCCAGTGTCTTGGCCACGATTTGAGTTTTTAAAATAATATTTGCTAAATATTTGTTAAAATAATATGTATGTATGCTAAAGGATACATACTGTTAATACCTCAGACACAAGCTTCATTTATGAAAGAAATCTTAGCAGAGTGCCCTTTGGATTAGAACAGTGCTGAAAGGCTTCCTGAGTTCTAATACTCACAGGCTGGAAGAGATAAACTATATAATTATCATCTATCTGTCAATTCAAAACAGTGAAAAAAAGATAAAATAGCAGAGAATATAATTAATTAGCTCCAAATTATTATGAGATATGTGGGGTTAATTCAATACAGATATCTATAGCTTACACACAAAACTGTAAAATGTTACTAGAAACTAAAGAATTGTTACTTCAAAAAGTAAAATTTTCTTTGTTTCATTTTCATGCTACTTTGAGTTGAGATTCCCTTGGATTCTGTATGGATGAGAGCACTCTGAGAAGATGCTAATTACCTTGGGAAACCAGGTGCAGAAATCTCTTCCATCAGCTTCTATAATAGTATTTCAGGCAATTTATCATCATTTTTGAAGGGTCTCCATATTTTTCTGTGCCCCAAACTCAAGTGAGTAATGTCCTCTAAAACATCATAAAGATACTTCTTTTACAAGCAGCTACAGGGCTCGGTTGTAATGGCCCAGTGGCTAATTAATTGCTTTGCAAACATTGGGATCCCTTGTGGATGCCAGTTTGTGGTCCACGTACTCCACTTCCCTTCCAGCTTGTGGCCTGGAAAAGCCAATGGAAGATGACCCAAAGCCTTGGGACCCTTCACCCACTGGGGAATTCCAGAAGAGGCTCCTGGCTTCTGACTTTGGATTAGCTTAGCTATGGCCACTGTAGGCACTTAAGGAGTGAACCAGCAGACAGAAGATCTTTCTCTCCAGCTCTCTGGAAATTTGCCTTTCCAATAAAAACAAATCTTTTTTAAAAAGGTAGCTGTGGTATTCACTCTAATGAGCCGGATTAAAATAATAAAATAATGTATTTTAAATTTTGTCCTTTTGCCAAGGTGTATATTGTGGTAATTGGGATTTCATAAAAAATAAAGGCATACTACTATTGGATACTAGGAAATATCTGTATTGGGTTACTCGTGTCAACAAAAGAGGCAAGAGAAAAGGTTAAGTACCTTGGAAAGATGAATGGAAGCTGTGGAAAAGATGAAAAATAGCTGTAGGCCAAGTTCCATTTTAGCCAAACATTTAGAGAAGGTGGGATAGTCAGAAATATTCCTCCTCTTTTCTTATAATTCCATCTTCTTCCTTGGCCTTTCCATTGTAGATAATCTTGCACTGCCTAGAGTAGATTACTTGGGGGAACTTCCCTAAATTTTCAGGGGGTTTCTCCTAACTCCTTCTAACTAGCCCTTAAGGTCACTGTAACATACATTCCTTTTTGAAGATAAAAAATTACTTTTAACTAAGTTCTGCTTTCAAGGCCATAAATGAAAACTGCTTTCTAACAGGAATACAAATTGTGCAGTTATAAATATCCACTTATAGAATATCAAATTTTGAAGTACAGACTGGGAGATCTAGGATGGTTATGGGAGAAATTTCCTCCCATTCTAATATCCAATTCTTATTCTATATATTTACAACAATAACTTTGGTGTAGACCAAACAGTTTCTGAAAATGGTAAGCCCATAATATTTGGCAAGGTAAGTTACAGAATCTGAATTTTGGGGCTATGATGGTCTAAGATTTTGATTGACTTTCTCTTAAACAACTTCTAGATTTCTTTCTCAGGAATTCTGAGGACAAAGGGATAACACATGCTTTGTTATTGCCATTTTGTTTTCCAGTCTCATTTCTGAATAATGTCAAATGACTTTAGGATAGAGTTTCTAAAATTTCTTAACTTTAAAATGCTATAAACTAGAAAAAACAATAATCAAAGAACATAGCAGCATTCTCTATGAAAATCAAAACCATTCATTTTTGTTTCTTATATAAATCCTGAAAAGTAATTCCTCTCTGACATACAACACTAGCACATTATTCTTAGTGCAGATAATGAGGACAAGGTGTCCTTTCAGCTATTTGAATCAAGCACAGCTGATTCCTTAAACTTATTTAGTTCTGTGACTCAGAAAGAGTAACACAAAATGAGCGAAATATTAAATCACAAGAGGAAAGTTCATAGTTGTTCATCCATTTTTAAATTATCATTTTCTCAGGCTTGTCAAGTATTATCAACAATTTTTTTTCTTTCTCATTGCACTCTTCTCCCCATCCTCTTCATATATGCCTAATCAATTTTTCCCATCTTGTCCTACACTCTGAAAACATTACCCCACAAGCTTCAACTATTTACAAATACAAATAATACCTTTTTTTCCTCATCTGTATGGAGATGATAGTCTGTATATGGTGTGGCTACTTAACAAAATCTCTAGTTTGGGGAGACTCCTGCTTTCACATCGGAAGGGAGGGGTGAGGATTATTATACGGACATTTTAATGTCATAACAGAAACTCAACTCAATACTTTCATCAGTGCCTTTGGTATCTAAAGTATGAATGGATCTATTTCTTACGAATGAAGACAGAATAATTTACTACCTACTCTGGTTTCCCTTTTTTTGTTTTAATGTGTATTTATTTATTTATTTATTTATCTATGGTTTTATTATACTAAAATACTGGAGCTTTCTCCATATGATCATAAACAAAAGAATGAACAGGATGACCATGCTAATTGAACATAATGCTAGAAATTCTAGCTAGTTCAATCAAGGCAAGAAAAGTAAATAAACATGCTGATCAGCAAGGTCTGTATTTGTAGATAGCATTATTATCTACAGCAAACATCACAAGAATTATGCAAATAATGCCACAGAATAAGTGAATTCAGAAATCCATTAGACTGCAAGAACAATACAAAAACTCAATCACATTTCTCCAAACTGAATATGAACTCACCTACAAGATTCACAATTTAATGCCACTTATACTTTTAAAACTATGAATTAGTTTTAAGTCCAGCAGTAATAATTAAAACACAAGCATGTATGATTTCAAAAATTCTTGCATAAAAACAATCTTTCTTTTAATTTTTCTATGAAGTTTTGGAAGTGTTCTTGTTTATTCTAGATATGGTAAAGCATTGCTAAATAAATAAAGGACTAAATAAATAAAAGGGTTTACCTAAATCATGGAGGGGAAGATGTAACATCTCTACCTAAATGCAATTTCTACCAAATTATAGTATGGATTCGAATGGGTACTTATGAATTTCTATGAAATTTATTTGTAAATGTAAAGGTATTAAAAGAATTAAATAATGTTTAGCAAAGAAACAATGGATTTTTGAGAAATATACAAAGATATTAAGTGAAGAAATTAATATTTTCAATGATATGTGTCAGAGAAATTACACATACACAGGCAAAACACATGTATAAAGTGAGAGAGAAAGAGATATCTTTGTCTAAGTCTCATGCATAATATGAAACCACCTAAACACTGCAAAAATTTACATGCATAAACAGTTAAGAAAATCGTAACAGATATCCTACTTTAGGGAATGTATCTAAAGGAAGTGAAATCTGAATATGAGAAAGTGACCTGCAACCCTATATTAAAAGCTGTGTAATCCGCAATAGCAAAGACTTGGAAACAACCAAATACCTATTGAAAGAGAAATGGATAAAGAAACTATAGTATGTCTACTCTATGGAATACTATTCAGCCATTTAAAAAGATAAAATGCTACCATTTGCAAACAAATGATCCCAATTAAGGACCATTCTGCTTTGTGAAGTAAGTCAATCCTAAAAGAACAAAGATTATATGCTCTGTCTGATATAAGGCAACCTTCATGCAAAATACAAGATAAACAGATATATATACAGATAAACATGTATATACCTATATTTATCTAGAGTAACTGTATAATGCATGTATACTGTGTATTGCAGATATATCACAGTATGTTATCTCTCCTTCTGAATAGAAGGACACCTAATGAAATTGCTTTATATATCTTTACACTAGAATGTTGCAATTTCTGCTAGTGTCTATAACTACAATGTCAGGATACACTTAAATCGAAAAATCATGGACTTGTGACCATTGCTGAAGGATTATACTATTGTAATATTATGGAGAAAATAGTGTGGGTTGGAAGAGAAGGGTGGAAGCAGACATCCCCGAGAAAATTAGAAAAAGAAAATCATAAAATAAAATATTTAGGCCCTAGAGCTAGGCAAAAAATTCTTAGACTTGATATTGCAGAAAAGCAAAATCCACAAAAAAAATGATGAACTAAACAGTATCAAAATTCAAGACTTTTCTAGGCAAAAGAGACAAATAAAATGAAAACATAAGCTACTCAATAGTAGAAAAATTCACAAGTTGCATATCCAACAAGGGATTCCCATCCATAATAAGTATCTTTAAAATTAAAAGCAGAAAACAATCCAGTTTCACAACAAAAGAGATTATATAAATGAAAAGTTTATGAATATATGCTCAACATGATTAAGTTGTTGGAGAAGTACAAATTAGAACTACAAAAAATGCAAACTAAAGCCACACACTTAATATTATGTCTAATTGTTTTGGGGCGAAAAAGTAGTGAAAACATAAAAGTAGAAAGAGGATGGGAAGTAACTGGGTAATTAATAAAATGACCATAGCAATATGTACTACAGAGAAACTCTAGAAAATAATTTGGAAGATTTTTAGATAATTCTCCAAAAAATTATAACATTAACCAGTAACTGCATTCTTGGATATTTATCCCCCCAAAATGGAAAACTTGAGTTCAAACAAAATCCTGTAGATAGATATTCACAGTAGCTTAATTTGGAACTACCTAAAACCTAATATGTAGATGCCCTTCAGTAGGCAAATAGCTAAAATATTTTCTCTCTACACCATAATACTACCAAACAATAAGCAGCATTGAACTCTTGAAAATGCAGCATCTTCATTAAGTCTTAAAGTAACTATGCTTAGTGGGAAAAAAAACAAAGTATAAAATATTGTATATTGTGTTATTGCACTAATGCAACATTCCTGAAGAACCACAGTCAGTAAACTGGATAGCAGCATGACAAATGCAAATATTATATACAAATAAACAAATCAACAGCATACTTTTTCATTACAACCTACATTAACCCCAAATCAGGGAAGCTATATCACCAAAATGCTGAAAGAAAAACATGGCAACCCAGAATGTAAACTGCTATATATTGGTATACTTAATAATGAAATTCAAAATAATCATGGCCAGAGGATACATAAGAGATGCTAGGAATATTTTATATTAAGTGAAACTAAAAGTAGATTTAAAAAGAGATGGGATACATATAATGAATTGCTTGTGTTAGTACAGAAAGATCTAAAATACACAATCTACTATTCTCCTTTAACAAAGGAGGAAAACAGTTGCTAGGCATAGCTGAGTGTTTTAGTTACTTTTGTGCTTCTGTTTCATTCCTGGCTGTTCTCCCAATTCCAGGTTCTTGCAAATGCACACCCTGGGGGACAGGAGATGATTGCTCAAGTAATTCAGCACCTGTCACCTACATGGTACCCCTAGTTGAGTTTGAGTTCTTGGCCCCTGGCTTCAATCTTGTCCAGAGTGAGGCAACAGCATTCATTTGCAGTGAACTAGGAGACAGGTGTGTGCATTTGCTCTTTCTCCTGCTTGTAAGCGCTTGTTCACTCTCCCTTTTCCTCCTCCGCCTCACTTTATCCCAAATACTTTCAAATTTAAAAAGTTATAAAATAAAGTAGTAATTTATAAATTGGGGAAAGAACATTTCAGACAAGGCATATAAAATGAAGGCAATGATAAAAGAACAAAATCAGTAAAACTGAAAACAAATAGCAAAATTAATACCACGAAATGGAAAATTCTTCTAAAAAATAAAATATGCGTGTAATCAGGAAGATGAAGATAGAATATAAAGATCCAAATTTCAATCAGAAATGAAACATAAGACACTATCCATGCTCCAGAAACTAAAATGTACTAAAATTATACTAAGGAAAATTCTATGGCAATAAATGGGTAAAAATTCCTTTCAAACCTCAATTAAGAAATTGATATACAGAACAAATATGCTCAGCTTGCTTTTAGTTACAGTCTTTTGGTGACATTCCAGTTTTTGATCAACCCAGCTCTCATCCTTGATATCATTTGGGGAAGGATCTAGCAGATGGAAAAGCTCTCTCTCTCTGTCTCACTCTCTGCCTCACTCTCTGCCTACCTATATACCTGCCCCCTGTAATTCTGACTTTCATGTAAAATAAATCTTTTTAAAAATCTTTCACACAAGGAAGATCCAAGCCTAAATTATTTTATTGGTGATGTATAAAAAACAATTAAGGAAAAAGTAATTTCAGTGCCACAAGAACTCTTCTAGAAGAAAATATTAATTTTCAAATCATTTGCTGAAGCCAAATTCACCCTGACACTATGGGTCATAGGTAGGAAACATTGCAAGAAAAGAAAATTAGAAAGCAATATATTTCATAATCTTTGACAAATATTACCTAGCGAAAATATTAGCACATTGAGTCCAGCAATATGGAAGAAAGATAATCTGCCATAATCTAATGGGTTTATTCTTAGTACACTAGGTTATTTGAGCATTGGAAAATCAATGTAATTGATGATTTCAACAAGCACAAATCAAAAATTACATAAGATTGTCTCAATAAATACTGAAAAAGCATGTGACAAAATTAATCAGCTATTAAAAATCTAGCAATCTAACAACACAAGATTTCTGCAACATGACAAAGGATACATCTGAAATACCTTCACTTATCATCAAAATTCATGGTAAAAGATTGAATGCTTTGCTCTTCAGTTCAGAAACAAGGGAAGAATATTAAATTTGTCTTATTTAAAATTACACTCAATTTTAGCTAGTGCAATCAAGTACAAAAATGAAATTGGAAAGGAAAAACTAAACTGCATTTATTCTCAGATGACATGATTATCTATTTAGAAGACCACAAAGAATCTTCAAAAATTCACCTGCAAAATTAGTTTCAAACACAGCAAGTACTAAGAATATACTAAGATCACTGGAAAGTTTGTCTATCAGCAATGAAGCAGCAAAACTACATTGAAGAAAACAATACGTTTATAATGGGAGCAAATTATTTAAAACTCATAAATTAATCTAAAAATTGCAACTTGTATATGTTTTAAAAGTATATGATATTTCCTTGAAAAATGTAGAAAACTTTAAGTAGAACAGTAATATAGTAGATACAGATTTAAAAACTCTTCCCAGACCCAGCGTGGTAGGCTAGCAGCTAAAGTCCTCACCTTGAAAGCACCCTGGGATCCCGTATGGGCACCAATTCTAATCCCACCAGTCCCGCTTCCCATCCAGCTCCCTGCTTGTGGCCTGGGAAAGCAGTCAGGGATGGCCCAAAAACTTGGGACCCTGCACCTGCATGGGACACCCAGAAGAAGCTCTAGGCTCCTGGCTTTGGGTCGGCACAGCTCCAGCTGTTGCAGCAACTTGAGGAGTGAATCAACAGACGGAAGATCTTCCTGTCTCTCCTCTCTGTATATCTAACTTTGCACTAAAATAAATTTTTTTAAAAAAAAGCTCTTCTCAAAAGTCTATAAAATCTAGTCATTCTCCATCAATTTCCAGAAGTGTAATTTATTGTCATAAAAGTTCTGAAGATCACTGTAAATTTTATATGAGAAATAAATAACCTCGAGTAGCCTAAGTTACTTTGAAAAAGGAGACAATCTTATTACACAATTTCAAGACATGTACGTCTATAGGTTTCAAGCCCACTTGGCATTTAGAAAATTATAGACATACAGAATGGAGAATCTATAACAAATTTGCATGCAGATATTTCAATTTATTTTTTCAACAAATTACCAATATAATTCCCCATACAAAGAATACCTTTTTTTCAAAAATTGTACCAGAAACTTTATGCATCAACACATTTAAAAAACACTGTGGGCCATTTATCACACAAAAAACAAAAATTAAGCAAAATCACAACCTATATATAAGCATAATAATTCTGAAAGAAAGTCTGGGGAAGTACTTATGCTTTTGAGCCAACCAAAGACATAACAGATAGTACATATTAATATAAATCATAGAAGGAAAAATGAATTAGACATCAAAATTATAAGCCAATTATACGCAAAACAGCTTTGCAAACAAAAGTTAAGCTACAGGTAAGGAGAAAGTATTTGCCAAAAAAAATCCCTGATCAAAGTCTTGTGAAGAAATACAAAAATAACACTACAATTACATAATAAGACAAACAATAAAATTCAAACATTTGCATAGTTGCATTATTAAAGAAGATACACTAATAGCAAATAAGCATATGAAAAGATGATCAATATCATTCACTATCAGGAAATATACATTAATCCAATGTGAGATGCCACTAACTTCCAGGCTACCTAGAAGTTTTAAAACAGCAAAAGCAAGAAGGAGGAGCATACTTAATTTTCATATTTTGCCGGTGGGAATGAAAATTATATAGAGATCTTTAAAAAGATTTTGGCACTTTCTTCTAAATTAAACATACACTTATCGTATGACCCAGCTGCCTCAATACTAGTAATTTACCCAAAAGAAATGAAAACACATGTCTATACAACAAACGTTACACAAATGTTCATAACAGCTCTATTCAAAATAGACCCAAACTGAAAAGAATCCAAATGTTCATCAACTGCTGCATGGCTGAAACTGTAATACAGTTACACAGTAAGAACTATTTACAATAAAAATGGAGGCAGTAATGATACTTAGAACAGACTGAAGAATCTTCATAGTATTACTCTAAGAAACCAAGCAAAATCACCTATATCCCTCATATAATATTTTATAAAGGAAAAAATTATAAGACAGAAATCAGATCAGTGTTTTTCAGGAATTGGGAGTGTGACTCCTGATTCCATTCAAAATAAAACCGAATCTCCTTACAATTACTTACATGACCTTATGCAATCTGACATCCTCATTCACTCTGGGGCCTCATGTCCGAACACTCTCTACTCATTCACTTCATCTAAGCCACACTGGCCTCACGAGCCTTCCTCAAACACATTTAACAAATTGCCATTTCAGGGCTTTTGCACTGGTTATTTTCTCTGATGGACTCATTCATTCCCTAGATATCTGTTTATTCCCTAACCTCAAATCTTTACTTAAAATCTCACTTTCTCAGCAGGGACTACATTTTTGTTTTGTTTTGATTTGCTTTTCAATTCTTCTTTTTGACACTCCAGGCACTTAGTACCTTTGAACATATTAACCAGATACTCCTTTTGCTTATCCTTGATTGTCTTCCCCACTAGAATGTGAGCACAGAGATCTTTCATTTGTTTCCTGGATTATCCCATTACCCAAGTACAGATAACATTATTACATAAATGAATGTTATACAAATAAGAATGATCATATTTGTTGTAAGGTAATGTTTGCTTCCTCTTCTTCAAGATCTTGAATTTATATGACAATTTAGTTAACCTTAATAAGGGAATAAGACATGTAATATATACACTACTGATCGTGATTTATATATAGAAAAACAAAGCCAAAAACCTTTGAGAAAGAGGCTGGGTTTAAAGTAATAATACACTATGAAAATGGTTAATTAGTTATCAACCACTTTATCTAATTTTTTAAGAGACAGAGATCTTTTAATCTGCTGATTAACTCCCCAAATGGTCAAAATGGCTGGAGCAGGGTCTGTGAATGCAGGAACTTGGGGATTCTCCCAGGTTTCCCATGTAGGTGCAGGGCAGAAGCATTTGGCTCATCTTCTGCTATTATGCTAGGAGCATTAGCAGGAAGGTGGATTGGAAGTGTAGCAGTCAGGAGCCAAACCAGTGCATGTATGGGATGCTGGCATCCCGTGAGTTTGCAATGCAAACGCACTGGCCCCCATTCTACCAATTCTGCTTTGATTTACCTCTTGAAATAAATCTTCCTTGAACATTCCATATTCAATCTGAGTATACTCCAGCCCACATCTCCTCATCACACAGTATTTTTAGCTTATTTGATAATGTGGTCTAATTCAGTGATTATCAAATCTGGTAGATAATTAAGAAGTTTTATGAATGAGTGTTTGGTCCACATACCATATAGAATGATCTGAGTTCAAGTCCTGGCTCTGCCTCAGATTCCAACTTCCTGATAATGTTCATCCTACTAGGCAGCAGATGACTGCTCAAGTACTTGGGTTCCTGTCAACCATCTGGAAACTCAGACTGAATTCCTGTCTCCTACTTCAATCTGATCCAGTCCTGAATATTGTGTGTACATGAAGAGTGAACCTGTTCATACGATCTCCCTAATATACAAAATGTTGAAAAAAACTGAAAAAGAAACTGACTTTACAATAGACTGAAGAAATGATAACAAGGCATAGAAAACTGAGACTTGCAGTACCACAGTAATTATCTGCATCAATCAGATCATCACCAGGTTTAGAACAAATTTTACTAAAGGGCTCCTGGACATAAGTCACAATTTCACAGCTAGATTCCAAGTTTTTGAAGTTCGGTAACAAGGTCACCTATATCTACTACAAAAGACTTATCAGATACCAAGACCCATAATCAATGGGTGCATAATGAACTAGTTAATACTGTCCATGAAATCTTGGCACTTCTACTGACATACCTTAGTTTCCATAGTAACTTTTTTTGTAACTGCTCCTTTTGGTTTGTTCACAAGACTCTGTGATTGGAACTCCATCCTCTAAAATGTTTTAAACTTTTCTTCTTTAAAATAATGATTTATGAAGTTTTAGTTTATAGAAAACTAGCAGATGATCCAAAGATAGAATCATACCATATGCTTCATGAAATATAAGATTTTGAATTCCCTGGACATGTTGAAATTTCAGCAAGTAGCAAAAATCACTCAATTTAACACAACTGATGAATTAAAACAACAAATCCCATTCTACTTTTAGAAAGCATTTATAAAAATAATAATTAGATAAAATTTTGTGCCCAAAGATATTTACAATACTGTTTCAATTTGCAAATAGCTGTTATAGCTTTTAAATAACAAATTTAAACAATGTTGAAAGATACAAAGGAAAAACAATATGTCATGCAAAGATATTTCAAACAAAATTACCAATATTTACACACTGATGCATATTTTCTTATAAAATTATAATAATATATACATATCTTAGATTCTACTATTCTCAAATAGCATTAATTGCTAACATTTCCACAATGCCTTTATTTACAGATTATTTTTAGAGACAGATACAGATAATCAATCCAAACTAGGTATATATATCTATGTGTGTGCATGTATAATGTTCATATATATATACATATATATATCTCCAGATTACTGACTTTGATATTAGTATGTTGTAGAGAGAAATCACGTTAAAAGATGTTTGATACATATTACAAAATATATACTCAGAGAAGTTATGCAATTTTGTAAGCAATGAAAATGATTTTAATGTCTACTTTATGATTATTAGAAATAACAATGCATAACATGGCCAAATGTTGAAATTTTTATTTTATATATGTGTGATTTTAATATTTTCATTAGTTGGTTAATTTATACATTGCTAATATCAATCAAAGTGGTTTTTTTTACAGAAATCTCATTTATTATTTTCAGATATTTTGTTTGACAATTTCTAAATTTGATGTACTGATTTTTTTCTTTGTGCTTAATCACAATTTTTTTCTAATCAGGTATAAACTTTCCTATATTCTAGTTATCACTCCCTTTTTTCTTACTAAATATTTTTAATTCTTCAAAGAATTTTTTGTACTCTGTAATATGCTTTTTCATGTATGTCTCAGTGTCACCATTATTTATAACTTTTAAAGCCTAAAATATAAAACTTGGAAGCATTTAATATTTTTCTATAGAGAAATTTTTTAAAATTCTGATAATTACTGCAGAATGAAGTATATATATTGATCACTTAAGTACCTTAAAGGTAGAGAAAGATTCTTTGATACATTATTGAGTAAATAACAATATAGTACAATTTTTATTAACAAAACATATAAACAGTAGAAAGGAGTATACCAAAATATTAACAATCATCTATAAATCATTGGTTTAAGAGTTTTACTTTATATATGTTCTGCACTTTATAAACTACATTTAGTAAGCCTTCACTATTTAGAATTTTTATGATTTATTTATATTATTTGTACAGTAGAGACAGAGATCCTCTACCCACATTTACTCTGCCCAAATGACCATATCAACCAGGTATAAGACAGGAGCTATATGGTTGGCAGACACCCAAATAACTGACCATCTTCCACTACTTTCCTAGACACATTAGCAAGGATTTACATCTGAAGCAGAACAATCAGGACTTAGCCTAACACTTCAATACAGGAAGCTGGTGTCACAGTGGTAGTTTAATATTCTGTACCATGTTGTAGACCCCACTTATACTGCTTCTAGAATTTTTTTTAAATCAATAATCTAGTAACAGCCCAAAGTAAACTAACATGGGAAGAAATTCGTGTAAAAAATAAACTCACATGAACATGGGAATTTTAGTTGATAGCAAGATTAATATAAAGAACCATCAGCATGAACTGGCTAACCAGGCATCTACCTTAACAAAAATATGGTTATTTGTGTTATTAATATTATTAATCGCACACATTTCCATAACAGCTAGTGAGCAAAAATAATATTGCTTTTGGCTCTGTATTTGGAAAGGAACACTTACAAGCTAGAACACATTCAAATAAGTTTTTCATATTTCTTAGTGCTCTACTGCTTTGAAAATATAATTTGTGGGACTGCTGCTGTGGCTTAGCGGATAATGATGTCTCCTGCTTCCTGACATCTGGGTGGGCATTAGCTTGTGTCCTGACTGCTCCACTTCCAATCCAGCTTCCCACTAAGTTGCTTGGGAAAAGCAGTACAAGATGTCTCAAGTGCTTGAGCTACACACACTGCAGACTCTGATGAAGCACCTATTTCCTGGCTTTGCCCTGGCCCAGGTCAAGTCTAATTGACCATCTAAGGAATGAACCAACACATGAAAGATATCCCATTCTCTCTTTGTCTCTCCCTCTCTAGAACTCTGCCTTTCAAATAAACACAAACATCTTTAAATGTATATATCATTTTCTTATTTATTTATAGGCATGGGAAAATGATCAAATTAGAACAAGACTAAGAAGAAATTCATTATCTATAATTTGAAATTGTAGGCAAGGGACAGGTTTTTCTCATTCCAAAAGACAAAACTAGACTCAAAAAAGGAGACTTATAACAGTAGGTGAAAAAAACACACTCAAAAAAATCTTCATAGTTATCAGACAGGACCAATGTACAAAGAGTCCTGCTTTAAATGAAAAGGCAGATTGGAAGAACCAGTTGAGCTGGTCAGATAGAACTAAGCTCCAATACCCTTAGACGTTTACGAGAGCCCAATGGGATGTGGGGCAGACGAATCAGGCTGCCACACATGCTGGCAAATCAGGGCAGGGGCAGACCTGGTGGGGGTTATTGGGGATCTCTCTCACTAGGCTGCAGCTCCCACTGGTTGGTGTGATGGCCGAGTGGGTGATGAGCGGAACCAGGATGGACTGCGGCACTCATTGGTCCCATTAGAAGTTGAGGCTCAAGACGGAGCCAACCCAGCAATTGCAACCACCAGCCGAACGGGGAGACGGACTGTGCCAGTTCCCATACTTGCTAGTACATATAGGATTCTGGTCTGGGAACACCCCAAATTTCTCTGGGGATCCCCTCAACTGAAATAGTGGACTTAGAACCTTAATCAAGAAAAGACGCAAGATAGAACAGGTCAGTCAACCACCACAGCTATATGTTGGCAGTGAAACACTGGACAAAGGGAGACTCTGATGGACTATGTCAATCAGTAGATTATTCAACAGCTTCATCGTGTCTGGAGTGGCGAGATTGGCAGCAATGCATAACTGGTGAACTACCGAGACCACTTGAGCAAGGATCCCAGAGCATGCCCTACATCTGGGACCTGGGGTGTGTGGGAGACTGGGTGGGACTTCTCCTCAATATTCCCTTCAACCGTTGTAACTTTTTATACTACTACTAATAAAAAAACCCTTCAAATTCATCTAGGCAAACATAATTTACCATACCATATTAAATGGTCATGAAGACAAAACAAATTCAAATTTGCTTTATTCCTTCATGTGATAAATTTGCTTCTAAGCTAAAAAGTATGTTCATAGAAGGGCATATGAGCATCCTAATAATACAGAAGAATTGCTATGGAAGTAAAGAATAGAAAATATTTCCAAATTTCCTAATGATATACCCTGGAGATTTATTCAGATAATACTGTTTCAATTAAATAAGGGATATCTATTTTAATTTCATTCACAAGATACATATAAGACACCATACATGACAGAAAATAATAATTATAGCCAAAATTCACAGTATAATAGCATCATCATGCTATCAAAGACCATCACTGCTTTTATCACTCATAGAGAGAAAATATCATTATGATTTAAGAATAAAATGTCACAAGGCTTTCTTAATTTGATAAAGGATGGGTAATTACACTTCTTTAAAGACATTCAGTCTAATGACATTAAGAAATATAAAGCAAAGCAAGTGCTGTTCCAAGAGAATTTGAGTTATTTATCAACTTAAACCTTTTGTGCTCATACCAGAACTGTGCCCATTTTGTCAATGTATAGCCCAGATGACAAGTTCATTTGCAATTATTTCACTTCAACTACATATGAGCATTTCTAAATACCAACATTTATCAAAGCAACTGCAGGATCCATATATCCACATCAATCATTGTGAAAACAATAGTACTGACTAGACCAAGCTAGACACATGAATTTATCATTAAGCATCAACTATGTATTTGCTATTTGCTATCTAGAACTTAAAGTTGGTATAAAAATATACAAAATGTTATACTGGATATTAAGTCATTTACAGTATAATCAACATTGTAAGATTTACATACAAATAAATAACACAGGAAACCAAGTGATAAACAACAGAAATGAGGGAAGGCTACAGTGTACTGGGAGTTCAGAACAGAACACATTGCTTTCAAATATGGAGAAAATACATTTTTAGTTAGGCTTTAAATATTAGGATTTAGACATAGATATCAAGACAAGAAGAGATATTACTGGAGAAGGATGATGGTACAGAGAAACTACTGGCAAACATTAAGCATAGTTAGTAGGAAAATGAACATTGCTGCACAGATGAGGTGAATAGCATAAAGGAGTGCCCTGAGAAACAAGACTGGAAGAAGAAATTGGGAACAGAAGAGTAACAGGAACAGGCCAAAGTGCATTGCTAAATAATTTGAAATGTGTTTATAATGAGGAGCTTCTAACAGTTGAAAGACTAGTGACAGCAGAATGGCCTAAGTCCCCAAATAGTTTCATGGTGTACTTGACAGTAGGAGTAGATGGGAACACGCTGTTTGTCAATAGGCTCCCAACCAGTTCTGACTGGTTGCATCTATCCAAGTAGAGCCTTGGTTTTGAGGAAGCCCAGAGACTATTCAAAATATACCTACAAGTTTGTACTGAGGAAAAATCTTGTTTGCTTCTTTGAAGATCCCATCGCTTCTACTTGAGATTGCTACCCAGAATGATTATTGAGCAAAGTAATATATGTGGTCTCAGAAATTAAATACTAAAGACACCAGATTAAATACAGTGGTCAGAAAATGGAACTTTCAGCCACATAACATAGTATATTGTATTGTTTTGAATAGTACACTTTCCCATAATATCAACATCAGTTCTGTCTAATGAATATATGTACCTTCAACTGCTTATATTGATCCAGCAATAAAAGACTACCTAACTGTATCTCCATTATGCAACAGTACTCCAGCTTGAACATTTTTTTTTGCATTTGACATATGTCAATAAGCCTTTCTCACTAAAGATGCTAGAATTGATTTAGTTTTATGCAAATGCCACGACACAGCAAAAGAATAATGATAATATAAATACAGGGCCAGTAGCAGGTTGACTATCTTTAGTAAAATCATCTTGGCCACTTCTTGTCTAGCATACCATTATGAGGTACAGCAATAAATGGGATCTTAATAAATGACAATATAATTTATTGCTAAAATCAGAGTATTCCTAAGAAAAAAATGGAGTTCCTCTTAAGTTTCAATTTTATATTAAGCATAAACCAAAGTCAACCTGAGAACTCTGAAATGTATGCTCACCCTAGCTTTAGAAGATATTTTCTGATTCTTGATGGAGACGGTATGTCCAAAACTCTTACTGTGCAAAATGACATACTATCAAATACAAGAAAATGTGACTTAGAAAAAAAAATTTTGAGAGGCAATTATAATCATCAAGACACTAAAATATGAAGTTTTTGAAAATGAGAAGCCTGACTAGTGACTGAAAACAAGATAAAAGCAGATAAAGGTAGAGACGCTATAAGTCTGAGTAGTGTGGAAAGTTTGAAGTGAAGTACATTTGAGTGGGAGCCTGAGGAAGTGAACTGGACTTACATCAAATTTATTTTGGTATGGGTATCTGAATAGAACAGTTAAAGGATGGTCGAATTGGCTTCTGTTGGCTGTGCTTGCAAAGCAGGCTAAGACAGCGCTCCTTGCTTCCACTGCAAGAAAGATTTCCCGGGCCTGGCGCAATACCATAGGGGCTAAAATCTTCACCTTGAAAGCCCCGGGATCCCATATGGCCACTGGTTCTAATCCCGGCAGCCCCCCTTCCCATTCCACTCCCTGCTTGTGGCCTGGGAAAGCAGTCGAGGATGGCCCAAAGCCTTGGGACCCTGCACCCACATGGGAGATAAAGAAGAGGCTCTAGACTCCTGACTCCGGATTGGCTCAACTCCGGCTATTGTGGCCACTTTGGGAAGAATCAGTGGATGGAAGATCTTCCTCTCTGTCCCTCCTTCTCTATATATAGCTGAATTTGCAATAAAAAAAATCTTTAAAAAAAGTGATTTCCCTCTTTAGAAAGCCAATTCCAATTATGGATTTTATGCATGTCAGGCTCAATAGGCAGGGGTGTGATTACATCAGAATGTGGTATGCAGTGTGTGCACTTTAAAATTACTCAGAGAATAATATTTGCAATCTTTATGTAAATCAGTAAGCTTTTCTGGCTCTCTCACCCCCTCCCAGCATGGAAGGAAAAGTGCAAACCTCACCCATTTGCAAAGAAAATGACTGATGAAATATTAATAAAGATTACTGACGGAGTAAGCACTATGACTCAGGTTGTATAGAGCCATGGGACCTAGATGGCGAACCAATTTATTTCAGCAACAGCGCAAGTTATTCAGATGTTTTAAAGCAGATGACACGTCTATAAACTCCAAGGAGCCTTTGGTAGTGAGGCAGCAAGGGGACACAGGGAAGGAGAATTTGAAAAAAAAAGAAAGAGAGAGAGAGAAAATAATTTTATCACGATTCAACAACAGGCAAAAAGGAGAGCAAATTTAAAGGAAAATCTTACAGTACATTCACTAGCCTTCTTTTCCTCCCTATAATAGATACATTTCCCTCAGTCTTGCCATTTGGATTGTCACAAGGATTCATTCAAGCTATACATATTCCTCAGTACAAGGCTATTATACAGAGGCTTGCAAATTAGATGCACATGGGACTAGCTAACCTGGTTCTTTATTTCAAAAAAATCAATTGATGTGACTTAGATTTTGCCAATGGCAGGTTAAACTTGGTTAAGTCAGAGACAACTACACTCATTTAATCAGATTGTTGTTTTAGAGATTAACTGGTAACAGGCTATTGGGGTAAGCTCAAAAGCAATCACTGTCTCTTAAATGTAGAATGAATGAACATATATTCTACCCTCCCTAACCTTTCCTGAACTTAAGAGCTTTATTTTATATGTGGTGAGGGGAGAGAAAAGAATCATACTCTCTAAGTTGAGAGACTTCTATTTGATAGATAGGTTCAAAACAACTACCTGTTTATCATCACTGGTAACCCTTCAAGCTTTGCAAGAGTTGCTCAGGGGGTGGAGTTGTTACACATGCACCTGCAATAGCCAAGCTGAGTATTGTTGATTTACCTCTCCCTCTCCATCTAGTAAGCAACTCTCTTTACCATTATTGTATGTCTACCACACAATACACAGGCCATAAACCAAAAAAGATTCTTTTATCTGAGTAAACTGCAGTATTAATGGAGTAGTAAGAGACAGCATACATCAAACAAGACATGTACCCATTTCTGTAAGTGAGGAATTTGAAGCCTAGAGAGGCCGTTAGTGATTTATTCAAGGTCAAGAAATGAGTTACCAAGGAAACACAAAGAATAATTGAAGTCTCCTGAATCTCAGCACAGTTTCTTTTTTCAAAGGCATACTGCTGACTTGAAAGCATAAAAAACTCTCAGTATGTCTTTTGATAGGTATTTTCCTATAGGCTGGAAAGGTAACTAAGGGCATTTTATAAAGGAAGGAGAATTAAAGAAAAAGAAGACTGCAACTACTTCTCAAAGATCGTAGTTCAGTTCCATCTGTGACAGTGAATAACCCATGGAACAAGACACACAAGAGGGAGTTCAGAGGGTACACCGAGGCCATCCTAACTTCAAATTTTTCAAAAGAAAACAAGGCTTTGTTTTTGTTTTAAATGGAGATAGAGAATTGTGGTTCTGCTGCATAGTACCTGCAGATTTTAAATGTCAAAACAACAGTTGTTCTTCATGACTCTCAGGGGCTCAAAGGGAACAAGAACTGGCATGCCAACACACAAGCTTGCACTACGAAAGACTAGTTGAACTTTGAAGTAAACTGTGAGCTACTATTAACACACACACTAAGTGTATATATTTGAAATTCATTTGCTTTTACTTGTTAGTAACGCATCTTTCTTCAGTTAAATAAAGGCCTAGTTAAGTGTTCTGCAATTTATGCAATTTATGCAATTCATAAACACTGGCAGAATTCAAGGCTTTTTTTCACTTACTGACAAGCACCAAAGAATAATGAACTAAGGGGACCATCAGTTCAAACAAAGAATGAAGAGTGTCAACATCAGAAGTGCAAATATGATTGTAATTAATGAAGTTAATAATCACTCCCTCTGGTTTAGGATATTAACTCAAATCTGCTGCTTATAAAATAATAAGGTGAATATATATATACAAACATAACATTTAGTCTCAACACAAATATATACATGAGAAAATAAAACTTTCAGCAACTTCAGCCCTGGGCTGATAAATGAACAAAAAGATAACAATGAAAAATTTTTCCCATAAATTCAATGAACTAAAGTGCAATAATTTTTATGCATAGGAGTATTTCATTCCTTGTTCCAAGACACATGTTGATATATTGGTATAGCTATACGTATACCTTTTGGGATATAAGCAAACTTAACAGATCTTCATCCTCAAATTCACAGAAAATTTGAAGCAGCGAAATATAAGCTAAATCAAATAAAGAAAGTTGTCAGTCCAGGTAAGAGACAATAATGGAAAACGACATTCTTGTAGCATGCAAGAGAACCAAACTCAGAATGCACACAAGCAATCAAAGCACTGTAATGGGATTATTCAAACTACGGAGGATACATTTCAAATGCCAAACACATGATAATTTCTTATATGCCCTTACATTAAGTAGTAATATTGATTTATTTCTTCAGTCATCAAATCAAATGTCTTAAATTCTGAGATTGCATCTTCCTTTGTAATGAATTCTTATAAATACAATAGGCATTTTGCCGGTTTTCTTAAAATTTCCTTTCTTAGAAATCCAACTCTAGGTTTTCTAGAAGATCAATTATCCCCTTAATCATGCTAGATTTAAAGTAAATTACCAAATTAATATGTGTATGAGAGAAGAAATAGCAATATATAATGAGTACAGGGAAGGAAATTTTTTTAAAAGATTTACTTATTTTTTATTACAAAGTCAGAGAGGAGGAGAGAGAGAGAGGAAGATCTTTCCTCTGATGATTCACTCCCCAAGTGAGCTGCAACGGCTGGTGCTGTGCCAATCTGAAGCCGGGAACCTGGAAACTTCTGTATCTCCCATGCGGGTGCAGGGTCCCAAAGCTTTGGGCTGTCCTCGACTGCTTTCCCAGGACACAAGCAGGGAGCTGGATGGGAAGTGGAGCTGCTGGGATTAGAACCGGCACCCATATGGGATCCCGGGCCTTTCAAGGTGAGGACTTTAGCCACTAGGCCACACTGCCGGGCCCAGGGAAGGAAATTTAATATTGGTTTCCCAGAAAAACAAAAACATGACTGCGCCCAAGGTGGAAAAGAGTGATGTTCATGTGAATACTTTTACTGGGGCCTCTGCCTACACTTAAAACTTAATTTAAAAAACATTATTGACCCAGTGCAGTAGTCTAGCAGCTAAGGTCCTCACCTTGCAAGCACCAGGATCCCATGTGGGCACCGGTTTTAATCCCAGCAGCCCCTCTTCCCATCCCACTCCCTGTTTGTGGCCTGGGAAGGCAGTTGAGGATGGCCCAAAGCCTTGGGACCCTATACCTGCATGGGAGGCCTGGAAGAAGCTCTAGGTTCCTGGCTTCAGATCAGCTCAGCTCTGGCCATTGTGGCCACTTGGGGAGTGAATCAGCAGATGGAAGATCTTCCTCTCTCTCCTCTCTGTATATCTGACTTTCCAATAAAAATAAATCCCTTTTTAAAGATTTTATTTATTTTATTACAAAGTCAGATATAAGGAGAGGAGGAGAGACAGAGAGGAAGATCTTCAGTCCGATGATTCACTCCCCAAGTGAGCCGCAACAGCTGGTGCTGCGCCAATCTGAAGCCGGGAATCAGGAACCTCTTCCAGGTCTCCCACATGGGTGCACGGTCCCAAGGCTTTGGGCCGTCCTCGACTGCTTTCCCAGGACACAAGCAGGGAGCTGGATGGGAAGTGGAGCTGCCAGGATTAGAACCGGTGCCCATATGGGATCCTAGGGCGTTTAAGACCAAGGACTTTAGCCGCTAGGCCACGGCGCCAGGCCCTAAAATAAATCTTTTAAAAAAGCATTATAAAATCAAGGGAATCATGTGAAGCATAATGATTTACTGATGAAGAGTTAGAATATTGGATAAAGACAATTTAAACATCATATACAGAATGAGAACTTTCATATTTATTATACAAAATGTCCTGACCTGCAGGACATGATGCTCAAACCCTGAGGGTGGACGGTAATGCCAGGCTGCTAGCCCAAGAAACACACGGACACACGTACTTGGTGGGAAAGAGTGCCTCTCTCTTTATTTTTACTCCTCATATATATACCTTCTTCTCTAGGGGAGGGGAAGAAAGGGAGGAGTTTCCTGGGAGTAATTATCTTCATTAAAGCAGGGAAGGAACTAATCATCTATATTGAAACAGGGGAGGAACTAATTATTTGAACAGGAACAAGGGTGGAGGTTCTGTTCCGCTAGCTTTGCGCGGGATGTTTTAGCCATAATATCCTACTTGCTGTGGTCCTGTTTGCCCAAGGCAGGCTTTGCAATGCAGCAGGTAGGCCAACAGGTCTAAGTCTGCAGCTCCTAACAACAAAAAGTGTTATGTGAAAATTCATCACTGTATACAAGCATTGCCACATTCTCTTCACATCCAGAAACCATGTTTTTGTGTGTATGTTACTGTCAAACATGCTATTTTCCTGGCTAAATTCATCTCTCTCATCAGGCGAAAACATACAATGGCTGATAATATTCACCACATCATGAGCTTTCACAACCAATTTATTAGGAAATAATGTAGATCTTCTTGCCTCTACATTGCCCTAATGCCATTTATTTAATGTTGTTTACACCATCACTCATGACACTACAAAACCCATCCTGCCTTTTGTAAATAGTAGCTTCCACAGCCTCCCTGAGAGGTTATTTCTGTGCTTTCTTGATGACCACAAATGCAAGTCTTCCTCAGAGCATGCAGAAAAAAGTGGGAATTATTTTTTTTTAGCCACACTAAATTTATCATTCAGGATTTCATAGCATAAGCATAAATCCATATCTTCCAATTTTGTCCTCTTCTGAAATCTTTAGACCATAACCATGACACTCCTATTATATAATTTATTTTATTTTTAATTACATCCCTATATTCCATGCATAGAATTCAGGAGTGAGAATGGGAAAGGAGCCCAACATCACAGTAAACAGTATGGTCCCATTTGCTCAAGAAATGTCTTTCTCCTATCCAATAGAGCTAAAGACCAAAATAGCAAATGAATCCTCACATCAACCAAAGGCAAGAGAAGATATGGATTGAAATGACTCTGGCACTATAGGGCAATGGGCATACTATCCAGAGGACTTGGATCCAGTAACTTCCGTAGGACTGCCTAACACACAGCACCAAACCTGTGAAGCAGGTAGATGACAATACTGACCGCCAGCTAAGAGTTACCCCAAATCTGCATGCCAACACTCTCGGTCTAATCTCATTTGGCCTATGAAAGAGCTAATGTTAGAGCAGGGATCAAGCCATGAGTACCTAAGATAATTTCAGTGATACGAATCATCATGCTCCTCAGAGCAGCAGGTCAACCCCATACACAGACAAGTATGTATGACATTGTCTTTCAGGAACTGGGACCAGGGGGTCTCGGTGGCAACTTAAGACAATTTTTTCAATTGTCTGTGCTAGCCCTATCCAATTGCAGGTTCCAGAGGACTTAGAAAAAACTATGGGAGGGGCTGGTGCCATGGCTAAATAAGCTAATCTTCCATCTTGTGGTGCTGGCATCCTATATAGTCACCGATTTGTATCCCAACTGCTACAAATTCAATCCAGCTCCCAGCACGTGGCCTGATAAAGCAGTGGAGGATGTCCCTTGGGCCCAGGAGACCCAGAAGAGGCTCCAGGCTCCTGGCTCCTAGTTTGAATAAGCTCGGCTCTGGCCATTGTAGACATTTGGGGAGTGAACCAGCAGATGGAAGACCCTCTATCTTTCCTCTCTGTGAATCTGCCTTTCAAATAAAAATTTAAAACATTTTTTAAGTATTGGAACACTAGATTATTGAAATTCACACAGTCCTGAAGAAAACTAATAGGCTCTGTTGGCCCGGTCCTGTCCCAGTCACTGGAAGGTGATTTTCATTTTTTGAAGAAATCGTCCTAAAGTATGGAGTACTCTGAGGAATCAGCTATGGAGAAACGCCACCTGCCCCTGTCAGTTTAGTGCTGCATTGAAAACAGTATTCTGAATATTCAGGAATCAAAAAAAAAAAATGAAAGAAAAAGAAAAAGAATGAAAAATCAAGATGTGAGAAAACCAGTGAAAAATTTATGCTAGAAATCTAAAGAGACTAGATTTGAGTGAAATCATCTCAATTCTAGTCTTTTTTATGCCCATATACTACATGAGAACTTCAACATGTTCATAGAAAATAGCAACAAAATGTTTATTTTGCTGTAAATAGTATTATGATAAAGCTATACACGCATCTCAAAACGTTTGCACCAAGTAAACTTTGAAGCACTCATGTGTAAATCTATGTATTTCAATTTCATATGCTTCAATTTCTGGATTTTCTAAGCAATCAATTCTCTGATTTATAAGTATCAATATGATAGAAGATGTATCTATTCCTTTTTCTTTGTTCTCATATCTTAATTTTAGGAAATGATGCCTTTATTGCCTTCTTTAGTTTCTGCCAGTTCTTTTATCCAAGAACTCTGGCTACTCTACCGCAAGACTGCATGCATGACCTAGGATGACTAATGAGAGAACAATCGTTCCCTGATTGCAGTGATTGGCTCCAGGATGTTTATGTGAGCCAAGCTGTGCTGGTGTCCTTTTGGAATGGGTGCTAAGTGAGAAGATGTCAGGTCTGTTTCTCTGGTATGTTGAACCACCAGACTATATGACCTTAGAGGTGCTGATGACCATCTGTGCTGCCAGCTGGCTGAATCTTGTCTGAGAAAGGAAACAATGAAGAATAACATGACTGCCTGTGATAACTGTTAAAGTTAGGATGACAAGCCAGATTTGAAGACTTGTCCAAATCTTCATTCAGGAAGATTAAAATCTAAGTGACAGACATGCCTAACATTAAGATGTGTGGAAAATTTTAAATAATTATACAAAGCGTATTGGGGCACTGTTCAAATTTCACAGCAAGAGAACCTGAGAGGCCAGGCTTCAATCACATCCACCTCAGAGAATGTTTGTTCTTTGTGGATACACAATCCTTTCCCACAACATGTTGAGGTCCATAAGCTGAAACCTGTCATGTTCCACCATTTATGTATTTAAAGCTAAGCTTTACATGAAAATAAAGTATTGCCATGCTATAGATAGTCACCAGGGTCAACTTAATCCTTAGTCTTTTTTTGGTCTGTGAATTTCTTTCTTCTTTTCCCTTCCCCCTTTCCTTTCTAGAAATTCTTTATGTAAATTAATGGGTGGAGAACCTTTTCTTGCAAGAGCCATTTGAACACATATAACAACACTCACAAGCCATACAAAATTATCAAATTCAAATTAATCTGCCATAAATTTACTGAATTTCCTTCACAGCCTCATAGAGTCAGTCTACTGTATTTTTCCCCACCTCTTCATGCTATATAATTCCTTTCATATAACATAGTTGGTTGCACCCCATTTAAATTTTCAGTGAATAACTGATATAATCTTCCTCCCCATTTATGGTATTTGCCTTAAAATTTGCCTAGGGCCTGTAAATTCTGGAGCTACACTTTGTGTTCCTTGAAAGGCACAAACCCAGATAAACTCTTACTTGATTTGTTCCTTGGTTTTTCCTAAGTCAACATCTCTGCATTAAGATAAAACACATTAAACTGTGATGGAGTACATTCCTCAGTCGGATATTGACTTTGAAAAAGATTGAAAATGATTCAACATATCTCACCCAGGATTCTTAAGGACAGGCATTACCGAAGAGGCAGAGTAAGTGCCTTCATCTCAGGGATGGTCTTAAGAAACATAAAAATTAATATACGAGGTGACCAATGTGACACAGAAGAAACCATCCCTTGTTCTTTTCTTGTTTCATTTACTTTTTTCTTTTTACCTGGGTGACTGCCCAGCTCCTGAGAGACCACCACTTATAATGCTCATGTCCACTGTAGAAATGTCAAATAGAGTCCTGGCTATTCAACTTCCAATTCAACTCTACAGTATAATCACTGGCAAAGGAGCAGCTGCTGGCCTACGGATCTAAGGTCCTTGTGACCCATGAGGGAAACCTACAGGGATTTTCAGGCACCTGATTTCAGTCTGACACTCCCCAGCTACTGCCGGCATTTGCAAAGTAAAGCAACAAATGGGAAATACCTTATTCTCTCTCTCACAGACTTTCAAATAAGTAAATAAATCCATAGAAATAAATAAAACTGGCAGAATAGTAATCAATGCATTATATCTGAAAAATGTACTCAGCAAATAACTCAAGACTCCCAAAGTTTTATTCTTGCTATATAATAATTTTATTTAATGTTATCCCATGTATTTTTATAAAAAGAAAAGTTTCAGCTTTAGCTATAATTGACAGTAGAAAATCAGGAAGAAGACCTGCATAAATCTCATTCAGGACATACGATCCATGTTGTTGGTGATCAAGGCACTTTACTAACAGCTACTGCTGATGCTAATGCTCTCATTATTCAATTATCATACTATGAAGAAAATAAAAGGGTATCTGTAGGACAGATGCTTAATCTCTAAATAGAATGATGCACTATGTTGATTCTTTGTAGACTTCTGGTTGAATTGGGTGTATATTTGTACATACCAAGCTAAGATCATTGCATGCTAATAACTTACTGCTTGGGATCCTATCAAATCCAGTAAAAGAAAAATTGTACTTAAATCTATCATCTTTGCCTTGCCTTGTGCCCAAAACTCAATTTTCCTAATAACTGGGACTCCTTGCTGTGATATGTAACATTCAACTCTGGAGGGCCTATGCTACCTATAGTGTTCTCCTCTTAGAAACATTTTCTTTTTAAAATGCTCTTGTTAAGACTCAAAAATAGGATGTATCTATGGGGTTCAGTGTAAAATTTCAAGAAATATATTTGATATGTACTGGTACAATTAAGAAATTGTTACTTGAAACTTGACTCCTGCCTCTCATCTCATACGACATTCCAGTTGGAAAGCATCAAAGGCCAAAATACAATATCGGAAACAGTGAAATAAGTATGAGAAAAAGTACAGCAAATAATTCAAGACATTCATATAGGCAATAATCATAGGAATAAGACAACAAAATGTGTCAAAACCAAAAACAGATAAATAGAATTATAGAAAATAAACTTTATGCACAGCAAAGGAAATAGTAAGAAACAGGAAAGCCTGTAGAATGAAAGGAATTTTTAAAAATATTTATTATACAAATATTTCTGCTTAGATTTAACTCTCATTGCAATATTTTGGTAGAAAAACACACGTTCAAAAAGGTCGGGTGTAAGTGAAGAAAACTTTCAGTAATATTTATAAACTTAGTATCTTGTCACACTAATAAAGCAGCACATGGTCACTGTAAAAGAAACTAGGAGGGAGTAGAATGCAGGTAGAATAATGAAAACAATCAAGGACATCCAAACCTGAACACATGAAGATAATCACTATTAACTTATTTTCTTTAATGTACACAGCTTAGATGAAGAAATTGAGGCTCAGACTTAGAGTGTAGAGGTTAAGTAATTAAAAAACGTGAATAAGCAACATGCACAATGCCTAGCACACGGCTGGCACTCAGTAAATATACCTATATTTTGTCAAAGCAATTTGCTTTTTATGTCAGAATTATACCTGAAATGAAAGCGGTAGTATTAGCATTCTTATTTAGATAAATCTTATTTATAAACAGAGATTTCCATGCTCTGAATACCTGAAAGTTTCCAATCCAATGTAACCCCAAATATAGACCAGACCTGCTGTATGAGCCAATTTTTCAACACATAAATCTGGTGTAGGATCGGGTTTGAGAACTTCTGCTTCGGAGCAATCACTCAGTACCCTAATGCTTCTCCTGATAAACCTTGATGAAAACTCATAAGTCTTAACAAAGTGCACGCTGTATGGCAGTGGGCCAAGGTGATTCTGATACAATGCTTCAGTCATTGTGCGATGTCCTCATATGTACTCTAATAACTTTTACCTATGTTGTCCTCAATTCATACTTTATTAGCAGCCACAAGAGAGCAAATCTTTATTCCTGATGTAAGTATGCATCCCCACATTATTTAATATTATGTGTTGCCCTCCATCGCAGATAAATCAATGTTATTGACACACCAAATGATGGATTTGAAGCAACTTGTCAATGCTGCACTATCTATAAAGGAAATGAATGTGAAATTGATTTGTCCCCAACAACTTCCATTTTCTTAAAGTTGCTGGAACAATTAATTCTCTCTGGAGATGGTGAAGAACAACTCCTTTTACCCTATCAGCTTCTTGCTTCTCTAGCTCCTTTTAACTCTCAGTTACAAGTCTCTTGCTGATGTCGCTCTTCAGCTGGGATAATGTGGACCATTTAAGAAATTCTTGGAAGAGGGCCTAAAGAATTAACTTACCCTCTTCTTGGTAGTCCTCTGTCTCACTCACTAAAGTTCTTCTACAAGGTTCCTCTAGAAGTGCTGAAGTGACAGAATATCCAGAAGTCTCTGTAAGTTGCCAATTCTTACACTGCACTTGTTATTTTTGTGTCTCTAGAACAAGACTGCCTGGAGTAGAATGCATGCTATGATACTCATTAACTGTTTGACCTTGAAGACAAGGTTCTTACATTCTCTGCACACCCATTTTCTCATCTGCAAAACACAAAAATGTGATGGTAGGGGATAATATCAGTATCCACCTCGTAGAGCTTTTCTATGGATTGTATTTCACAATACTGGTAAAAGAACTCAGCATCGTGATGGACACATGATAGATAAGTGTTCTGTAAATGTTAAAGAGGGGTGGCAATATCATTGCAAGTGACAGAACAGTGAGAATCATGCTGCTGTCAGGACGACAACAGCTACGAATCCACACAGGGCTATACTGACAACAGAGGTCACATGGGAAATAGATTTCGAATATGGAGCACAAAACACTACAGACAGCATTTGTCAGAAAGTAGAGGCCTGGTTTCATCAGGGGGTTCTGATATATGTTCAGCAAAGACCAACCAGAGCAAGAGCATAAAGGATTATTCTTATATATGTGGAAGTGTAAAGATTGCAATCTAACATCAGTGTCTCCTCACCAAGATGTATTGTTACAAAATCCAGAACTTTTCCCTTTAACTGCTTTTTTAAAAAGAAAACACATTATTGACTTGATTTTTTTATCCTCAAAGTGGCAACTGGTACATTATGTAGCCATTTAGCTCTCCCTGTGTGGGTGTGAGGATAAAAGGCTATAATAAACTCGCAGTTGTTCTCTCCAATTGTAGGAACTACATCAATACCAGCATTCAGGGTCAATGCCATTATGCAGCATTTCTGTTAACTATAACTGTTGCATGACCTGAAAGGAATAGAGGTAGCATCAGTAATTGTCAACCACGAATTTTCCCAGTTGCATTCCTCACTCTCCCCAACACAAAGAGATCTCCTCTGTCCCCCACCCCTAGCCCTCTTTGAAAGCATCATTAAGAACAGTGCTACAGGAAGTCAATGAGGCTCTCAGTGTCTATGATCATGATCATGTTTTCCCTTCAGGCTCTCCTAGCACCTACTTCTCACTGAGAATTTGAGAAGGCACATTTTCTCCCTTCCTCGCACAGAAAGAAAATCACTAGTACATATCATCTATTTCAAAAAACATAGTGCTGAAAGATCCTTTTGTCCTATACAGCTAACCTTTGTAATCCCAACTTCTCATTGTGATTTATGCTACAGTTCCAGAATCACAGACAGAAAGAGTCCTGGACAACTATATCAAATTTCTAGTAGGTCAAACATCATATCTTTGCTCTTTTATGCTCTAGGTATATAAGTGACACTAGACTATGTTCATTTCCCCCTAGATAAAGTCACTGGGATCCTTGGAGTCCCATTAATAATTTACCCTCATCCTACTTCTCTCCTACTCCTTTCCTCACCGCTGCGAATACACACTATAAATTCTTTTCTCTGTGATGTTACTTACGTTATTTCCTCCCCTGAAATTCACTCCCTCCTCCTCTGTGCCTTACCAAGCTCTAAGTATCTTTCAACACCTAGCTCAACTTTTCTACCTCATTAATTAAGCTTCTTACGTCTTATGCTGGCTCTAGCACACACTAGTCTTAATCTTCTCTGAGTTGACATAATACTGTAAATCATGTATGTGAATGATTTCTTTATTATGAGAAAATGCATGCAAGTCACCTGTGATCATATGTATATATGTCAGTTTTATCTATATACATGTATATGTGTGTATGTGTGTATATATGTATATGTATATACCCCCAGCAAGAGTTAAAAGCCCTAGGGAACAATTTTATACTGGATACTACTATGGTTTTTTTGGATCTCCCACAAAAATATTCAGATATTGTAAAATATAGATAGATAAATAGATAAACATAGATTAAAAATATTCACTTACAGTCTCCTAGGGTCTCAGGTTGTTCATATGCAAGTGATCTCTTTCCAATATCTACTCCACAGTCTAATTTCTTTCCTTAACAAATAACTAAAATCTAGTTTCTTTCCACTTTTTAAGATGGGAAACAAAGAGAAAAGAGAACTATGATTTTTCAGGAAAACAAATTGAAAAGAGGAAAACAGAAAAGAAAAATATTTACCATTCTGTTTTATTGCTGCTTATGGCAGTAAAACTAATTCTAGACCATACTGATGTGAAAACTAATGTCATCTACCTGTTGGCCTGATTGTGTTTGCCTCAGAAGAGGAGTTTTTTAAAATTAGGTAATATCCGTTAAGAGCTTCCCAGGCTCCAATTGTTCTATACAGATTTAATTCTGGCAATTCTATGAAGAGGATTTTTTTCCACTTTACAGACAATGAAAGTGACACAAGAAATGTAAAACAACTGACTCTTATTTGTAATAATTAGGGTCTAGAGCCAGGACTTGAACCACACACTTGGCTTTACTCTAATGTCCATGTTTACAACTACTGTTCTATATGGTCTCTCAGGTTCTCAGCAGTCTCTGAGGTCCCAGGGAAGAGGAATTTATAACTTGTATCTGATCAAGACTGGGTATGTCAGGCTTTTTCAATGTATTTCAATGTATTTAATACTGTAGGCAAAGTCTTATAGGTGATGAGATATAAATGACACACTTTTGAAAGCAGCCATGCTGGATTATAGTTCCTGACTGCCACTAACTAGCTAGATGACTGAGTAACCCATTTAACCTTAATTCTGTGTTTTATTCTTGTATGAAAAATGAGATGATTGAAATAGGTGATCTTTAAGGTTCCTTCTGACTCTAATAAGTCTGTGAATTAAATACCAGAATTATTACTCCAAAAGAGACAGCTGCTTAAGAATCTGTAATTAAACCAACCAAAGGAAAAATCTGGCTCAATAGATTTAAATATACGTGTTAAGCTAAATTTAGTGTTCCAGCATTCACAGACAATTTTGCCTTGCAAGTTAATACAGAAATCAGTGGTAAAGTTTTTCTAACTTAAGGAAGAAAATATCTCATTACAATGTCATCAAAACAAATTCAGAAGTTAAAAAGGCCAAAAATGTTACAGGAATAGACATTTACATCTTTGGTAAATGAGGTTATAGTATTGAAAGTAGAGAATTCCTACGTATCTCAGACTTCAGCTGACAACTTTTCATGAATTAAACATTACGGTGGAATGTGCAGTGTATTCCTTTACTCTTCCTCAGGCTCCCAGTTCCAGGAACGCATTTCTTATCATCTCAGTGTTGATTCTCGTTGTTTCCTGCACTTAGCTTTTCTGAGCATTTAGACTCTAAGCTTCTGAAGAAAAAGCTCTTTAGAAAAGCAAAATAATCTATAGTGAGATATATAGCCATATTCCTTAACATATGATTTAGCGTAGCTTCTGTTGTAGTGGGATATCTACGGTAACCCTAAATCACAGTTTCCTCACTAGGTCACAATGTCCTGTTAGCCACTGACTTCATATTTGGTAAGGCAAAAATAAATAAATAAGAGTTCCATAACAAAAAGAATAACTCCATCTATTTGTATCTGCTTCATTAGAACTTGTTCCTACCACTCAGTACTTTCTAAATCAAGAGATCACACTTAAAGTTTGTGAAAGACAAAAGGTTAATATTAGGCAAGATTTCTATGGGAAGAGAATCTGACAAACTGCAAAATAACACACTGAAATACACACAAAACACCAGACTTCTGTCACCTTACTTCCTTGATGTTTCATCTAAATCCAAACTGAAAATGTGTCTGTGATTCTATTTTCTATGTATGTCTGTAAGATTAGGAGATAAATGAAGGAGATACAAGACAAGATGAGGGGGATACAAGTTGAAGAGAAACAGAGAAAACCAAAGCATCATATATTTGGTTCTGCTGCAAAGTATCAGAATATTCAACACCTGTCCAGCCTTAGGGACTGGTACTAATATTGTCTTTTGACTTACTCCACAGTCATTTCCATTTCCTAATAGATTTCACTTATTAAAATTTGCTTAAGCCCAAGAAATACATAAACTGTGATTATCATAATAATTCACTTATCCTTTCTCAGTGATCAACTTCATGTTATACATGTTATATAATTCTGGTCTATGGAATGAGAAAAGAAGTCTTACTCCCATAGAATGCCTCAGAAAGTTTACATTGATTGTGTTCCTTTTTCTGGTACTAGAAACTTTCATCTATAACAGAATACAGGCTTTTATTTTCCTGTGTTCCTGCTTTGAAAATCTTCATATAAGGACATGATGTTTGGAGCTATTTCAGTCACCTAGTGACCATAAGAGAAGAGCAAAAATAATTCAAGAGACCCACTCAGTGTCTTGACATCATCATTCTGGTGAATTAATCCTAGCAACAACTTCCTCCAGATTTCTCCTTCAGGGAACACTAAATGTCCTTGTGACTTAAACCACTGATAGTTTGGTTTTGTTATTTGTAGTCAAAATTATCCTCACACGTACAGGGAATTGGCCAGAAATATAACCACCTTCTAAAAAGTTGGAATAAAATCAAGTGGCCAGTAACTATTATGTTAGCATGCAAACCTCTATGTTTGGATGACTCATTTCATGCTTCAACTCAGTCTTTTCTGATTATAAGTTTATTTTCATTTATTTGAAAGGCAGACAGAGAGACAGAGATAGATAGATAGATAGATAGATAGATAGATAGATAGATAGAACGAGATAGAATGGATGGATGAATGAATAGGGATACCTACGTATCTTTCACCTGCTAGTTCATACTCCCAAATCCCACAACACCCAGGCTGAACCCAGGAGCCAGGAAGTTTCAGGTTTCTCATCTGCGGCAGGGACATAAATGTTTGGACCATCCTCTGCTTCCTTTCATCATCTGCATCCCTGTTCATCAACATGGAATTAGATTGGCACTGCATGCCAGGACTCAAAACAGCAACTTAGATATTGTGTGTAGCATCACAATTGATAACTTAATTCATTGGGCCACAATACCTGCCCTAAAAAAATACCTTCTTTCCAATCCTTTGTAAGGCCTTACATATGTTAATTTCTTATTTCTTTTTACATTGTAAATTTTTAAGAAATAATACAGAGACACATACACACACACAAACACAACTAGTCTAGGCCTATACAGGATCAGAATCATTAATATCACTGTTTTCCAGCTCCACAGCTTGGTTCACTGGAAGATATTCAGCCACGGCATTCTCCTATGACATGGAACTGTCATCGCCTATGACAACAATGCCTTCTTCAGGAACTCCTCCTGAAGGTTCAGCCTGAGGCTCCTCTTGAGGAAGTGTCACTCTTTTCAGTTACATGTCCAAGGTAGTTCTCATGATTTCCTTTTCATCATCCTCTTTTGAAGCAGTAAATTCATCATGGACATTATTTTTTCTTTTTATTGATTGCACTGCATTATGTGACACAGTTTTATAGGCACTGGGATTCCCCCATCCTACTGTATAGGAGTCCACATCTCTAAAATGATTAAGGAGCTTGTTAAGGTCAGTAAGAGTTTGTGCCAAATTCCTCAACTGTGGATTTTCTTTTTCTTTTTTTTTTTAATCTCCTCCTGCAGTTTGTCTCTTGTCTCTTCTTCAGACATGCATTTCTGTGCCGATTCCAATAATTCCTCATTAGTCAATCTTCAGGAACCAGTCTAGGAGAACTTTCCTCAACATTACCCTCCTAAATATCAAGGTTAAAGTTCTGCTTCAGTTGAATCAGTTTTGCTGATTTTTGTGCCATCCCCATCCTCAGCAAATTATGAACAGCTGAAGGTTAAGATATCATTCACATGCTCCTTGATGAGCCACTCTAGCACAAAACCTTCAGTCATGCATGTTCTAATCCTTTCAGAAAAGCATCATTGTCTTCCTTAGTTGCAGAAAGAGCCTAAACAATGGTTCTCTACAGAAAATCGGTCTTAAAAGCTACTGTAACTATTTGATCCTTGTTGGATCAAACAAGTGGCATTTGAAAGGAGAAACATGACTTTGTTATTGGGATAAAGCTTCACAATAAAAGGGAAAATGGGAGGGAACATTGTCAACAATAGTAAAAATCTTGTAAAGTATCTCATTCTCTAAATAGTCCCTTTGTTTTGCTGACACAGCAATTCAGAATTGCATTTTGAAGAGCCAAATGGGATGTGGGACAGACTGGACTAGTCTGCTACACATACTGGCAAACCAGGGTAGGGGGCGGGCCTGATGGGGGTTATTGTGGGTCATTCTGACTAGGCTGCAGCTCCCACTGGTTTATGTGAGGACCAAGTATGTGCTGGGCAGAACCAGGCTGGACTGCAGCACCCATTGGTTCCAGTGGAAGACAGGAATGGAAACAGAACCAACCCAGCAATTGCAACCACCAGCTGATTGGGACAATGGACTGTGCCAGGCCCTGTGCTTGCTAGAACACACAAGAATCTGGTCTGGGAATACCTCAAAGTTTCTTTGGGGATCTCCCCAGTCAAAATGCCAGACTCAGAACCCTAACCAGGAAAAGACAGAAGACAGAACAAGTCAATCAACCACCTCAGCTATTTGTTGACAGTGGAACACAGGGCAAATGGAGACTGTATGATGGACTATGTCAATCAGTGGATTCTTCAACGACCTCATCGTCCTTGGAGTGGCGAGACTGGCAGCGATTCATAACTGGTGAACTATCAAGACCACTTGAGCAAGTATCTCGGAGCATGCCCCACATCTGGTACTTGGGGTGGGTGGGAAACTGGGTGGGGCTTCTCCCTCAATATCCCCCTTTACCTCAGATACATGAAGGAAACAATATGGAAATAATAGTCTTACCCACTTCCCTGTAGCCCCTGAACCTTTGTACCGTAATTGACTATGTAAAGATTGTCAAAAATACAATTTTTAAAAAAGTGAAAAAAAAGGATTGCATTTTGGAGAAGTTATGTCTAATATAATCTTCTACTGCTCTTGCAGCACACTGAAAGTGTGTGCTCTTTGATACACTTGAAAGCCTAGAGTCTCACCATGCCAGATCCCAAAAGGCTTCAATTTGCAGCTTACTTAAAAGTCTTAAAACCTGGCTTTAATTTGACCTTCTGAGTGATGAAAATTCATTTTTGTATCCATTTTCAGAACAGGAAATTCATATTCAAATTGAAATTTGTTCTTGCAAGTAATTTCCTTCCATAGTTAACTTATCTATAGCTTCCAAATATTCTTTGGCTATGTTCACATCAGTTAGTCACAAACTTACCACTCACATTAGGTAATGAATAATGATTCTTGACTCGTGTAAATCGCCCTATGTTAGCATGAAATTCAGTATTATAAGTCAGATGGAGCCTTTTCTATCCATATCCCAGGCAAGCTTTTTGCTTTGGTCATTATCATCATTGTGATAAGAGGGATATGCTTCAGTATTTGGTCATCAATTCAGGTCTTTAGCAATGTCCCCATATTTGACACTGGCCTTCTTCCAATTTTTGTTAATCTCACTGCTTCCAATGAAGCAAGCTCTTTTACAGCTTCCATCACCTTTTCCTTGTTCTTCAAGATCATAACTTCGGTAGAATGGGATATGCTTCAGTGAATAAAAAATATTCATCACTGATTTTCTACCTTCATAAGTTCTAAATCAGTTTAAATTTCACTTCCAGGTCAATCACTAATTGCAGCCACTTACTGGCTGTTAACAGTGGGTTTTGCATGATTACAGGCTACAATGGGCCCAAGTCTCTCATGACATTATATTAAGCACAAAGAAAATAACATTATCAAAAAAGTCAATAACCAGGACATACCTGAGATTGTTACTGACATAAAATGAAATAGCATTTTATACTAAGTCGTTAAAATCTTTAGCCAACTTAAGAAGGAGTACAGAGAAAATAACAATAAAAGTGTAATAAATTCATAAACTAGTAAGTCATTTTTATCACTACCAAGAATTAGGTATTTCACATGATTGTAGATGCTATATTTTTATAGGACTCATAAGTGATTTACACCAGCACCACTACAAACATGTGTGCAGTTCATTTTGCCATGACATTAAGATGGTTCTGTTGTCACTAAATGATAGGAAATGTTCAGCTGCACTATAATCTTGTGGGATTGTGGCTGTTCAAGGATTCTTCCAAAAGTTCATGGAAAGTAACTTTAATTGGATTAATTTTTCGTGGAAGAAAGTTTATAACAAACCCATGTATAGGTTTTCCATAATACATATTTTCAGTAATTTTTGAAATAACCTTCATGTATGTGGTCAGTTGTTGACCAACACATTACGAAACCTACGACTAAATTTTGATTCTCTCAGACTTGCCAAAGTCAATTTGGCAATATTGTGACTTGTGGATTCTAAATAATACTCCAAGCAGCTTGAGAATGTAATAAAAGAAACCAGACAATGACATAATTACTTCATCAAATCAATTTGAAGCCTGGACTAAAAATTCAAAAGTGCTACTATTGTTTCAAATAACAGCACAACCTTCAAGTTTATGGAGAGAGTGCAATGCTTTTGAATAATTCCATGTAATTTCCCCTGGCTTTAGGACATAGGTTAATTAATTCCAAGTCAAACATGCACACACACACACATGCATATACACACACATATACACACATACTGCTTCTGTAGGTTAGTCAACATTCATGCATTCTAATGTCAGAATAACAATTTTGAGAAGAACAGGCATTTGTCCTAGTGCTTAACATGCCAGTTAGGAAGCCCATATCCCATATTAGAGTGCCTCAGTTTGATTTCTGACTCTACTTCCTGACTTCAAATTCTTGCTAGAGGCAGTGCCAATGGCTCAGATAATTAGGTTTCTGCCACTTTGATTGAGTTCCAAGTTCATGGCACTGTCAAGCTCAGCCAGGACTACTGAGAGCATTTGGAGAGCACTACAGTACACAGAAAGCAGCATCTCTCCCTCCTCCTCTCTCCAATCTCCCATTCTCCCTTTACCTTCCAAATACATTTTTCTTTCAAAATATATTTTAAGGGATTCTAGCTGACTCATACTTTTATTTCTTCTCCTAAAAATACTCGTGCTTTGCAGCTACATGAATAACTCCCAAATCTTCATCTTCGACTGAAACACTGTATTTCTGCAACCCACAAAACCATGTTGTGTGCTTATCATTCCTTAAAGTGGGCACCTGTTTCCCACCCTCTCCCCAAAATCGTCAGCAATTAAAAGTGGTGGTTTATTTTAGGGACTATTGTTTTGATGGCACTGTGTTAATCTCCTTCTAGCTATGCCAGTATGCCTTATCTGAGTGCCAGTTCAAGTCCCACATACCTCATGTCCATTCCAGTTCTGTATGAATCCATCACAGAAAGCAGAAGATGGTACAAGTAGTTGGACTGTTGCAACCCACATGAGATCCTGATGGAGTTCCTGTCTCCTGGCTTTGAACTGGCCCAGCTGTGGCCCCTGCAGTTCTTTGGGAAATGGACCAGCAGATGGAGACCCTTTTTACCTCTCTGTCTCTCCCTCCTTTGCTGTTACTTTCTCTTTGAACTAAATATATACATCTTAAAAAGTGAATTCATTTAATGATGTATCAAATTCACCAGCAGATGCTCAAATGTGTGACTTCTAAAGGGCCTTCATTTTTCCTTCACTTCTTTCCTGTCCATTCCCCCTTTCACTGTGAACACAATATTTTATATAAAAGAGTCAAAGATAGTTTCTTTTCTTGAGCAACTCTAAGATAAATTTCAGGGGAAACAGGCAATTATAATTTCAGCACCTGCACAATTCAATTCCACAGCACTTTAAACAACAGTGCTAAATTTACTAGAGAAAAGCAAATGTTTATCTTAAATATGGTTTAATCCTCTTTTCCAGGAAGCTTATGCAACAAAAAATACAGCTGGAGGCTATAGTGGGCCCATTTAGAAACATACTTTGGTTTGTTACCAGGGAACCTGTCAAAATCAGCTTAGCTTGTTTGAATGGCTCATTCTGGCTCTCTGTTTCTCCTCATTTGATTTTAGGAATTCAAACTGGCTTATTGATGCTCGCCAGAGGAAATGGATTTCTTAGTGCCAACAGGCAGGGCTGGAATAAGTGGAATAGATGGCTATCCACATGCTGTCAAGTTTGAGGGGCTGCCCATTTGTCTCTGTCTCTCTCCAGTGCTCTTTACTGAAATGGCTTTGGATTCCCTTCTCACAGTCATTACTTAGAGATACAACAAAACCTACAGCAAGCTACATATGGCATGGAAATATAACCCCTCTTGGGGAATAAGCCAGGGCGTTCAAATGGTTATGCCTCACTAGCATGAAAAAAGCTGAGAGACTCAAATTCTCAAATGCCAGCACTCAAGAGAAGTTTAGCCATGAACATTTTATTTCCTGTGTAGGAGGAAGCAGATTTGGGGTCAACCTACCACAACTAACATTACTTTCCTTTTTATTTGTTACAATTTGACACAATTAAACTCCTTACTTCTGATTTATTTCCTTACTTGTTAAGCGGGGTCATCCAATAACCTACTGTGTTTTTTTTCTAGTGCTATTTAACAAATCATGACATTATTGCAGGCTTAAAACAACATCCATTTATTAGTTCATAGCTAATAAGAAGACCAGATAAGCTTGGTAAATTTCTCCAATCTGGTCCCACTAGACTGCAATGAAATGTGTTGCCAGCCCAGGCTATTATCTGGAATACATGGGAAATACTTCTAAGGTATTTCATACCATTGGAAGATTCAACTGCTTGTACTTTTGTGACTAGGGTTTCCATTTTCTTGAAGACTGATAAGGTCCCTCTCAGTTTTGAGTGTTCTTCCCTTATGAACACTTCCATCTTCAAAACCAGCAATAGTATGTCCTTAATTCAACACACCTGTTAAATTTCCTTTCACTATGCAATGTGACATAATCATTGCATTAATAATAGAAAACTAATATACTGACCAAAAAATTCTGCCTACCATATATGCAGTTCCTTTTGTCTTAGAATAATTTCCCTTCACACAAGTCTTATTTAAAATGTCACATTTACTTAATTTTATTGCTCAATTCAAGAGTATACCTATTCTCAGGAGAATCAAGATGGCGGAATAGGGTAAAGACACGTTTATACAGACGGAAAAACATTTAATCAGGATGAAGCAGAGAGGACATATTTCAGGAAATAGGAAAGGACAGAACAACAGCAGAGGGGTACCTGGAGACTGACAGACACAGGAAAGCAGCAGACACAACGGTGTGGTGTTGCAGAGACAGATACTCCAGCACGGCCATCTGAACGCCACCAGCAGCCAGAACTCCACCAGCAACCAGGTGGGAAGGGACTTTCACTGGAAGCTAGGGTGGTGAACCCAAAGAACTGTCCGTTCTGCTGGTCCGTTTGATTTGACCAGGAGCAGAGACAGAGCAACAGATCTCAGACGGGCAGTGCGAGAACAGAGTGGATTTCACAGTCCAGCCAGCCCCCTAGAGCTGAATTGGGCGCCATTTTGCGAAAGGAGAAAAGGGCAAGGGAAAGGATGGAGCATGCGCTGAGTTGGGAGTGGCTCATTTCTGTCTCAGTGAACTGCAACGACGTGGCATTCTACGGGTTCCACCCAAGACAGGTCTGGATAGCCCTCGGATCTGACGACCAGCAGATCAAGAACCTTAGTGGTTGTACATCAGGCGCCATTTTGGGCACTGTGGCAATAGCTTTGGGACTGCAGGGAACAATAGCAAACTGCGCAAGTGCTGATCTCGCGAGATCTTGCTGAGGTCCGTGATTGCACTGGTCCCGCAAGAAAGAGTATATCTATTCTGTAAAAGCTTAATCTACAAAATACTTTCATTACTCACAACCAGATACAAAAAATAAGAATATATATAGCCCAGAAAACAGATTATTAAATATGACTGGTAAATTGACACGCTTTGTTTTGACTCTGTTACAACTCTTGTTTCAAGCACTATCATAATGCTGGATGAAGAAAATGAAAGGGAGTAATAACATTTTTAAATATTATGTTGTCATTTTTTAAAGATTTACTTTTATTGCAAAGCCAGATATACAGAGAAGAGCAGAGACAGAGAGGAAGATGTTCTGTCCACTGATTCATTCCTCAAGCAGCCACAATGGTTGAAGCTGCGCCGACCTGAAGCCAGGAGCCCAGAGCCTCTTCTGGGTCTCCCACGCGGGTGCAGGATTTCAAGGCTTTGTGCCATCCTCAACTGCTTTTCCAGGCCACAAGCAGGGAGCTGGATGGGAAGCGGGGCTGCCAGGATTGAAATCAACACCCACATGGGATTTCAGTGCTTGCAAGGCAACCATTAGCTCCTAGGCTATGGCACCGGGCCCTATTTTTCCTTTTTTTATGTGTATTATTGTTGATTTAGGTTTTTACTTATATAAGCATCAAGTTATCTGAATTTCATTTAGTGAGGATTTGGATATTTAATTTCCATTGTATATCATGAAATCAGCATATTTTTCAAAGATTCTGAGAATGAACCCAATCTTTTTTTTTCCCTATATTAACCTAAGAAAATTTCAGACATTATGTAAGAGGCAGTCAGAGTTTTCATGAGTAGACCAGAGAAAACTGCATGTTCACCAATAGCAACAAAGAAGCATTTTAGGAGGTGTGAATGGTATCTAAGTGAAGGCAGACTAGGAAACTGAGGAAGGAAAGCCAGAGTTTAGCTACTCAAACAACAATTATTTTTCCTTAATCTGAATAACTAGTAAAAAAGTAGGATAAAGTATCATGAAAAACTGATAATTTGGGGTAATAAGGAGGCTGATTTATGTGCCAACTGAGGCCAGGAATACAAGACTAATGGAAAAGAGATCTGAGTAAGAGAAAAAACACAGCGTGAAGACCTCTGGTAAATCCAAGAATACACATCATGTACAAAGTCACCACTTAGTTCCAAATAGTTATTGTTATATGATAATTCAAGACTTTTCTTTTCTTATTTTCCAATTTTTAAGTAAATATTAGAAAATAATACCTTATATTCACTTCTTGATTCATAAGCATTGGAAATTAAAGCTCTGGTTTCAACTCTGACACATGAAGCTCTAACAAGTTTTCACTCCTTCCCTCCCAATAAGAAAAAGCTAGACCAACTAAACTTAATGACCTTTTGAAGGGACCTTTTTGGGGGACCCGTTTGAGAACTTGACAGGACAAAGCATCATTCTAATATTTGGGAAATGGGGTACATCTAGAGTTACTGAACTGAGATATTCTTGCCCGAATTCTAGTGTGAGTCAAACAGGTAGGAACACTTACATGATAATTTTAATGAATTCTTTAAATTTGAGCATGGACTATAATGAGAGCAAGAAAGTTCCAGAAGCTGTAATATTAGAGAAGAGCACATGCTCAAATATATCATCCCTCCTAACTCTTACTAAATTTCCAAGATTTAGCACCCAGGAAAGACACTCTTACAACAGTGGCAGGAGGGAGAGAAATGTGACCCTTCTGACTTAGATTAACTCTGTCTCCTGCATAACAAAACCCTACTCTCTAAGGGGAAATGAATTTTCCAGGTCACAATTATGAAACCTTATCCTAAGTTGAGAAAGGAAAATTATTCTGTACTTTACTTGGATCCAGCCTTCCTAGACATCTTAAGGGGGAAAGAAAAATAGTCAATAGGGAACAGTAACTTGAGGAAACAGGGTGTCAATGCTGTATCCAGGGAAGGTAGTACGGGAGGAGAAAGAGAGAATGAAAGTTTTACTCTTGGAAGAAAGTCAAAGCAATGTCAAAGTCACAGCTCAAGGGCAGTCATTCTAAGGTGTAATCAAAAGAAAAAATATTGTCCATCTCCACACGCTACCATGACAAAAACTCAAAGAGCTGTAAGACATAGGCTTTCATTAAACAAGGGAAGCCTTCTAGAGGAGAGTAGACAAAGGAACAACAGTGAAGGAACACAGCCTCTTATATCTACGGGCACTACCTATAAACATTTGACAAACACTAATTCCTAGCTAGATTAACAGAAACATGTACTCTAAAGTCCTATTTATCTCAGTTCTGTTAACCCAAACAATATCTTATTTTCAACAAAAATTATGGTGCATACTAAGGGATAAGAAAACCATAGTCCAGAGAAGCAAAGTAATCTACAAAACCAGAAACAGACTCAGCAAAGACTTTGGAATCCTAAGACAGAAAATTAAAAATAACTATGATTGGGCCCGGCAGCGTGGCCTAGCGGCTAAAGTCCTCGCCTTGAACGCCCCGGGATCCCATATGGGCGCCGGTTCTAATCCCGGCAGCTCCACTTCCCATCCAGCTCCCTGCTTGTGGCCTGGGAAAGCAGTTGAGGACGGCCCAATGCATTGGGACCCTGCACCCGCGTGGGAGACCCGGAGGAGGTTCCAGGTTCCCGGCTTTGGATTGGCGCACACAGGCCATTGCGGCTCACTTGGGCAGTGAAACATCGGATGGAAGATCTTCCTCTCTGTATATCCGGCTTTCCAATAACAATAAAAATCTTTAAAAAAAAAATAACTATGATTCATTTGTTAAGACTCCCTGAGGTGAAAAAAAGCAGACAGACAACATGAAAGGAAAAAGTGGCCAATATTATCAGAGAAAAAAAAAATTGCAGGAAAAGGTGAAAAGGAAATACAGAAATTTAAAAATAGTAAAACAAGTGAAAAGTGCACAGTCTCAACAGGCTAATCCTCAGTCTATACTGCTGGCATCCCAATGACAGCATTTGGAGTTCTGATCCAGCTTTCTGTTCATGGCCTGAGAAAATAGTGGAGGACGACCCAAGTACTTGACCTCCTACCACCGACATGGAGACCCGGAAGAAGCCCCTGGCTCCTGGCTTTCAATCAGCTAAGCTCCAGCCATTGCAGCCATCTGGGGAGTGAACCAGTGGATGGATGATCTCTATCAATCTCTGTCTCAACTTCTCTCTGTAAACCTACTTTTCAAATAAAAATAAACCTTCCCCCCCCCCACTTTTTAAAAAAAGTGTTTTCAGGGGAATAATAGACACAACATGGAGAAGAAAAAAACAGTGAACTTCACGATAGGTCAAAAGACTTCCCAAACTGAAATACAAAGAATCAAAAGATTGAGGACGGGAAAAAAAGCAGAACAGGGGACCAATGCTGTGGCATAGTGAGTAAAGTCTCCTCTTGCAAAGCCAGCATCCCACCTGGTGACCAGTTCATGTCCTAACTGCTTCACTACCAATCCAGCTCCCTGCTGACAATCTAAAAAGGGTAACATAAGATGGCAAGAATGCTTTGGACCCTCATACCCACACTGGATACCCAAATGAATCTCCTGGCTCCTGGCTTCAGCCTGGCTCTGCCCTGATTGTTGCAACTAATATGCAAAGTAAATCAGTGAATGCAAGCATGTGTGCTCTTGCTCTTGCTCTCATGCATGCACTCTCTCCAGTCACTCCTTCTCTAACTCTTTCAAAAAAATGGGAAAATATGTTTTTTTAAGCAACAAAACAGAATTACAGGATAGTACTTTTGAGCAGGCTGGAATAAGAACAGAAGATGTGGCACTTATATAATGGGACTATAAGAATAGAAAACAGAAAATAACAGGAAAAAATGTGAAGTGTTGATGCCAATAAATTCTCAATATGAATAACAGTTATCAAATCAGACATCCAGAAGTCTCAAAGAGTGACAAGCAGGATAAAACAAAAGAAAAATATGTGCATATGTAATACACAAACTGCAAAAAAAAAAGTGAAATAGGGAGAATTTATTTAAAGAAGATGGGAGGAAATGGTTGCAGAGGAACAATTAAAATGTAGAGTAGGAATTAAAATATAGACTTCTCATCAGAAAGCATAGAAGCTATAAAGAGGAGTCAAATCTGTTAACTGGTCATGGGGAAGAACCTACTATAATTGCATCACAGCATTGTAGCCATCTACATCCAGCAAAGCAAGCTCTCAAATGTGAAGAAGTTGACAATTTCACAAAAACTGATGCCGAGGGAATTAATTACCTACAGCCCTGCGCTGCAGTTAACGTATGCGTATTAGAGAGGGCCAGGGAGTGAGAGGAAAACCGAGAACCTCCACAGACTCTTAATTTAATGCAATAATAGTTACAATGTAATATTTTCATAATGGTTAAAAAAGCAAATTCCAATTGTAAGCTGCTTATAAGAAACCCAGTGTAACTATGAAGAAAGACAAGCTAAATAGAGACAGAGAATGATTCAAGACTGTTTTTAAAATGCTTATGGAAAGGAGAAATTAACAAATAATTTCATTTTGGTGCCCAAATTTTGAAATATTAGCAGTATGTATTTTTTCATGAAATTATTAAAGACTCCCCTCAAATACCATACTACTAAATACGTGGAATACTTACATAAATAATAAGACAAAACACTATGGAATATTATAAACTCACAATTGAAACAGTCACTTCTCCATGAAGACATGACATTCCTTACTTCATGGGAAACAACAGGATACCAAAACGTATGAAGCCAATACTCACACAAAGGACATTTAAACAAACAGATACTAAAACAGAAGATTTAGAATTCCTTCTTTCATTAACTGACAGATCTACCAGGCAGAAAATCAGCAATAATATAGCCAATTCAAATAGCATAAGCAATCAAGCTGACATAATTGATATTTTGAGAATATTCCGCCCAATGAGAGCAGGTTACACATTTTTCTCATCTCACACAGAACATTCATGAAGATAAACAACATCCTGAACCATTAAACATACATCAAATTTAAAAGGTTAAAAATTATTATAAATGCTTTCAAATCACAATGAAATTAATCAACAGTGGAATAACCAAAAGATAGTTGAAAAATCACATGTACTTGGAGATGAAAGAACACACTTTTAGAAAAACCATGATTGAAAGAAGTACACACAAATTAAGTAGGCATTTTGAACCAAATGAAACTGGAAATGCATTAATCAAAATTTATAGTAAGTAGGCAAAATCATATTCAGAATGAAATTTATACAACTAAATACATATATTATAGAAAAACAGGTAAAAGTCACTATCCCAAGCAACTTACACCATAAATTTATTAGTGAATTTATTGTAAAGTTATATGGAAAGTTAAATGTCTGGAATAACCCATGAAATAATTAATCATAACATTAGGAGATCTACATTATTGGATTTTGAAATTTAATATGGATCAATATAATTAAGGTAATACAACAGAGGTAGAACAGACACAGCATAGCTTATAACAAAAAATACATAAATAAACCCACACACAGAGAGCCCATTGATTTTTTTTAAAGATTTATTTTTATTGCAAAGTCAGATATACAGAGAAGAGCAGAAACAGAGAGGAAGATCTTCTATCAGATGATTCATTCCCCAGGTGAGTGCAACGGCCGGTGCTGAGCTGACCCAAAGCCAGGAGCCAGGAACTTTCTCCAGGTCTCCACGTGGGTGCAGGGTCCCAAGGCTTCGGGCTATCCTTGACTGCTTTCCCAGGCTACAAGCAGGAAACTGGATGGGAAACGGGGCAGCTGGGATTAGAACCGGTGTCCATAAAGGATCCCGGCGTGCTCAAGGCAAGGACTTTAGCCACTAGGCTACTGTGCTGGGCCCAATTTTTTATAAAGATTTAAAAGCAACCAATGGGGAAAAGACAGTACTTTCTATACCACAATAATAGGATATCAAAATGCAAAATAAAGGAACCCAAACAGAAACCTTAGATCTTACAAAATTAATTAACTAAAAATGTTTGTCACTTAAATGTAAAAATAGAAAAGTATGAAATTACTAGAATAAAGTGTGATAGGATCTAAACATCTTTGGTTGTGGTGATGAGTTTTCAAATAGAACATTAAAATCAAGATTCATAAAGCAAAAAATTGATAAGCTTAATTTCTTTATGATTTTAATCCTTTTATTTTGTGAAACATGCTGGTAAGAGAATAAAAAACAAAGAACAGGCTAGGAAAAATTAATATTTGATAACACATTCATATTTAAAAATGTAGTTTTCTGAACTTCAACAAAAAGAAAACAAGGAATGGGCATTTAGTCCTGTAGGTTCAACTCTAAGTACCATGGTCATGTCCCGCACAGCAGTACCTGGGTTCGATACTGGCCCTGGCTCCTGCTAACGCAGAGCCTGGGAGGTTATAGGGATGGCTCTAACAGTCAGATCTCTGTCATCCATTTTAAAATCACAGATTCAACTCTCAATTCCTGGCTTTAGCCTAACCTATCCATGGCCATTTAGGGCATTTGGGAAATGAAACAGTAGAGGTGGCATGTCCATCTGTCTATGTCTAGGTCTATGTGTGTCTGTCTGTCTGTGTCTCTCACTCTCTTGGATAGTTTAAACATACAAAACCCAGCACAATTATAAATGGGTAAGAAGAAATCTGAACAGATACTTTTCCAAAGAAATGTACAGATGACAAATAAGCATCTGAAAAGATGCTCACTGAGCTGGACAATAAGACACTGGACTCTATGCATGGCACATGCTTGCATTGAAAGAAATAAGACTAGATTTGAACTGTAATACTGCAATAAGGTGGAGCAATCGACCATGGGGGGGCACGGGGAGGGGACAGGGGAACATCAGAGCCTAAGAAACACTGTTATAAAATGAAATGCAATAAAAATATATGTTTATACAGAAAAAAAAGATGCTCATAGCAGCTGGGGGGGGGGGACCCAAGAGTGGAGCAGGTGCACAGGAGTAGGCTTGTATCCCAACCCTGGAGACTCCTGGATCCTCACCAAGGACTATCAGTACGAGCACCAAGGACTACATCCCAACTGCCAAGGAGGCCATGGGAATTGGAGTGCCTTTGCAGGCCGAGAACTCTGAGGTCATCCACCCCCATTTGGATCTACTACATGGGATGCAAGAAGCCCAAATCCTTCCTCAGAGGATCCAAGGTTATTGGAACAACAGCCAGGATCCCTGAGCGGTCCGCAGAAACAAATCAGTAAACTTCCTTCGGGACTAGAGAGAGGAGTTTTCTCTGGTCCTTACTTAGTTCCAACTTTGGACCCCCGCCCTCTCTTGCAATGATCCTCAGAGTCGCTCCGCCCCCCACCCCGACAAAAAAAATTAGAATAGATATACAGAGAACAACAAGGAAAGTTTAAAACCAGACAGGAAATGGTCAGTGTGGACTCACATGTACCTTACTAGGTAGGACACAAAGATTAATTACTCCTCACTAAGGTACTGAAGATTTCTCTGCACACTCCTCCTAAAACTGTTCTGAATCCCAACTGTTGACATATGCCTTGTTAGAGTTATAAGCCAGTTTAGACTGTCCTAAAATCTGTCAGGTTCAGCAAAATTATGCTTCAACTCTATAAACTGCTAAATACTAAAATGAAAATAGCCACGAGACAGCTGAATAGTACCCTATAGCCATTTTAAGGTGCAGAGAAGCCAGTTGTATATAAACTAAAATAGAAATGTCAATGAAGTAGTCACAGGATGTGACTAAGAACTTGCATTTTTTAACATGTTGGTTATTCAATACCATGTCAATTAATTCCATAATGTTGCAAATTGTTGTTGATGTTGTGCTGGGGCTTCCAATTGATCAGGATGATACTCTGCCAGCTCTACCTTCAGACCAAAGATGGTCTCCCCAAGAAACTGTTGAATTTATCTGGACAATAAGATGCTGGACTCTATGCTTGGTATATGCTTGCAAGGAAAGAATCTTGACTGAATTTGAACTGTAATACTGCAACAAGGTATGGGCCCGGTGGCGTGGCCTAGCGGCTAAAGTCCTCACCTTGAATGCCCCGGGATCCCATATGGGCGCCGGTTCTAATCCCGGCTGCTCCACTTCCCATCCAGCTCCCTGCCTGTGGCCTGGGAAAGCAGTCGAGGACGGCCCAATGCATTGGGACCCTGCACCCGCGTGAGAGACCATGAAGAGGTTTCAGGTTCCCTGCTTTGGATCGGCGTGCACTGGCCCGTTGCGGCTCACTTGGGGAGTGAATCATCAGACAGAAGATCTTCCTCTCTGTCTCTCCTCCTCTCTGTATATCGGACTTTGTAATAAAAAAATAAATCTTAAAAAAAAAATACTGCAACAAGGTGGAGGAATCCACCATGGGGGGAGCGTTAGGAGAGGGGTGGGGGGACTCCTAGAGCCTATGAAACTGTATCACATAATGCAATGCAATTAATAATAAAAAATATGCTCATAGCAACTTTGTGGCATAACAGCTAATGTCAGCTGTACACTGCCATTCCCTATGAACTCAAGCTTGAGCCCCTGTTGTTTCCCTTCTCATCCAAGTCCTTGCTGATGTGACTGGAAAAGCAGCAAGAAATGATGCAACTGACCCATGAGGGAGATACAGATGGAGTTCCTCGTTCTTGACTTTAGTCTTACCCAACCCTGGCCATGGTGGCCATCTGGGAAGTGAACCAGCATACAGAAGATCTTTCTCTCTGTCTGTCTGTCTCTCCCTCCCTCGTTTCCTCCTCCTCCCCTTCCCTCATATGTGTGTATGTTGTGCATGTCTTCTCTGCAAGTCTTTCAAAATAAATTAAATCCTTAAACAAGATGTTCAATATCAAATGTCATTAGAGAATTATAAATTAAAACAGATACCACTCCACAACTTATGAATGGCTAAATTTTTTTAAAGGAAATGCCAACTGCTGATTAAGATTTAGAGCAGCAGAAATGCTCATCCATTACTGCTGAGAATGCAACATTGAACAGTTATTTTACAAAATAGCTTGATGATTTTCTATAAGGAAAAACATGGCCTTACCATCTAATCCAGTAATCACACTTGCAGGTATTTATATAACAGATCTGAAAGCTTATATATACAGCAAACCTTCATCATTTCCAAAGACTGAAAGGAACCAAGATGTACTTCATTAGGAGAGTAGATAAGTGAACTGTGGTAGTGTTTACTGTTCCATACAATAGAATTCTATTTTGTAATAAGAAGTAATATACTTTTAATCTGCCTGAAAATTTGGATGATTCGTAAATGCATATTGCCAAGTGAAAGACCCAAGTCTAAAAAGGCCACATTGTGTGTAACTCCATTTCATGACATACTGGATAATAAACTGACCAGAAGTTATCAGCGGTTTAAGCACAAAGGAAGGTAAAATAATTGACCCCCTAGGAAATTTTAGGGTGGCAAAACTATTCTGTTTAATACCATTGCGGAATGCACAATAATAGGATGGTCTTATCAGAACTGCAGTACATGTAAATTTTTAAAAATAATCCAAGATCAGGTGTTTCAAGAAAAAAAATCCACACTATGATAAGAGAATATAAATATGTTACAAATGTGAAGTAACTTCACTGGAGACCTCGGGGAGAAAAATGCTGACCTGAGTAATGTCTGACATAAATAGGCTCCTTGTAAAACTAAAAGCTAAAAGGACTGTACATGCACATTATACTCTAGCTAGTTTCATCCCATGGGAGGAAGACTGGCCACTCTGAGAGTGCGTCACATATATTCTGAGACATTAATATGAATTCAATTGTAGATTAAGATACAGATGATTACACATGGGAATACATAGTTATGAGTCTATTCATTGAAATATATGTGCACATTCACACATACATATTTTTCCTTGTGCAATTAACTTAGAGTGCCTTTAAGCAGTGAATCTGAAAGAAGCTGGGAAAGGAGAGTAACTTTACAATGGAGAAACTTCAAAACTACTATTTCACCTAGGTAATCAAGGTCAACATCAACAGTTGTAAGTTCTGTTGATAATACATACCATTCACATGATGTGATGAGAATGCCAATTTTTCACTTTGGTTTAATCCCCAAAACATATAAGCACAATATGATTGTAAGAAAACCATTGGAAGAATTCCAATTAAGGTTAATTTTTTAAAATTCCTGTCCAGCAGTCTTTAGAATTGCCAGTTATCAAAAGTAATGAAAATCTGAGAGAATGTCACAACCAAGAGGAGACAGGATGATTAAATATAATGTGGTGTCCTGACTGGAAACATGCACTGGAGTAATTAGGTAAAATCAAGATACTCTGAAGAAAATACTTTAGCTAATGCTAACATATCAGTATTTGCTCTTTGAAAGTGACAGAAGTATTATACTAGTATAAAATGTTAACAATAGAAAAAAAAACAGGCACATTCTTTACTAGCTTCATACTTTTCCTGTAATGTAAAATTATGCTAATGCTGAAAATCTACTTAAAGAGTCCTAGTAGTCTGTACTATAAGAATGAAAACAGCTTCCTGCGCTCCAGAATCCTGCCTCTGATACAGCATGGTCACTGACAAAGCAAAAATTCTCTCGGGTTTCTCATCAGCATGAGCTTAAACACTACAGAGCAGGTAGAGTTGAATATCCTAGGAAGAGGAGAGAAAGAAAACCCTGCGAGGGGAGGCATCTTGCTCACTACAAAGATGAGAGCAAGAAGTATCTAGTGCCTTTAAGATGGCAGGGGCATGATGTGGACGAGTGGAGAATATTTTACTACAGAAGTGCTTGGTTTAGCAAACTACTCTAGAGTGACTCAAACATGAAGAAAGCTGTCTTTGTGGTCTTAAGAAGTGGCATATTTTGTAGGTTCTGGTCAACAGAGAATTGCCGTTTGCAGGGCACTACATCTAGCAGATTGAGCTTTGAAAGTTTACAAACGAAAACAAAAGATACAAACTTTTTAGTTAAAATGCACTGAATGTAATAAAAGGAATGTGAGGGCAGCCATAACCACACAAACATTCACTGAGCAAAAATGTTTTTCCACCTCGATTGTTCATTTGGGGAGAAGTAAAACATTATCCAGGGTAAATTATTTTCTTTCATCAAAAATAATGTAGACTTCTTATGATTTTGTTTTCTAGGATACACCATGATAAGTGCCTAGTGGGGAATCAGACACATAGAACAGGAGATCTGGCACAGGAAATTAACCAACCTCACCTTTTTTTTTTAAGTCCTTTTTAGAATAGTTGCATATAACACAATCTAGGTTTAGCATAAACTCCTGGTCTTGTATTTTCTGAGTCTACTTTTAACTAATAGCTGGGCTGCTGTAAATCAATCGACTGTAGAATCAAGTATAGTTGGGTTTCAGAATAGTGTAAGAATAAAAGGTCTTATGAACCCTTCATTCAGGGTGGCTGTATTTACTCACTGACCTATGGCTATCCTTTCCTGGGGGAAAAATAAAACCATTTAATAAATATTTTTTCACCTTTGGTTTTGATCTTTACAACTGTACAAAGACAAGCATTTTTATTTCAACATTTTTATTACAAAGAAATAAATGAGAGATTGTTGGCTCAAGCCAACACAAAGCTATGACCACAGAATCACATTCCAGTTCCCTTTCAACACAGTGCTCTTTCCACTCTGCTATCAGGCCTTTCATACACAAACTAGGACCCTAGCCTAAGTGGGCTGGTACATGACCCAAGCTGCCCTAAAGGTTAAGAGAAAAGAGTTCAGATGAGCAAACAATGCATTCAGTAACTAGAACTTATAAAGAAAAGAAATAATCTAGGCAACAGACATGAAACCATATCTGATTGTTTCCTCCTCTCGGCATCACCTGTTACATGAAACAGCTCACGGCATCTCTGCTTATTGAGACCACTTTAGGAGTAAGTCACCAGTGATTTGATAGAAGGATCTGCGTAAGATACACACTCAGCCAAAAATGTCATTGGTTTTAAAGGCTTTTTTTTTTTCATTGAAGTTAAAACACCAGGAAGATTTGGCTTCAGAAAGCAGAAAGACTTAGCCAAACCAGGATATCTGTTCAACAGTTGAGTAATGAATTAATCAGACATCAGTGATCTGGTTCTTTAGGACATTTATAGGCTGCTTGATTAATTTGATCCATCCTTTTAATTGACACTTGGCACCATGGAGTACAAAAGATGGGGTACTGAGGGGAGACAGTTTCTACAAACAGGAGTAGCATAAATCATTCTAATTGCCAAATGGCTTCAGACCCCTTCTTACTCTGTCAAATAAGAGGAAAACAATATGGACAGCCAAGTCAATGATGCTATGTGAATGATGACTGAACAGAATTTAAACAGCACTTGGAGTCAAATAAAATTTTAAAAAGAAGTCCATATTTGGTCTACAGCCATACCACCCTGAACGCGCCCGATCTCATCTGATCTTGAAAGCTAAGCAGGGTCGGGCCTGGTTAATACTTGGATGGAAGAATCATCTATCTGGCATGGTATCACATCTAACTTTAATGCAGATGATGTTTAAGTATTTAATTCCACACATTTTAAGTCTTTGATGTGAACATCCCCAATATAAAGGTTAAGTTATTCGATCAACTATAGATATAACATAAAAGAAAAAATTGACATATGAATAGCGTATAGAGGCTTTTTAATTTTTAATCACCTAATCAGTTATTTAAGTATTGTGTACAATAACCAGTACAGCAATATATTTAAAAACTGTCACTTTGGCTTGTAAAATTGGAGAAAATTTTTAAAAATAAACATAACTGAGTTTTATAATTTTAATACACTAAACTACTACTTATGTAAATTTTAATGCAAAAAAATCCAATCAACAGTATGAAAACCCTTAAAGAATCCCCAAGTGAGGGTCTGGCGCAGTAGCCTAGTGACTAAAGTCCTCGCCTTGCACATGTCGGCATCCCATATGCGTGTTGGTTATAATCCCAGCAGCCCCGCTTCCCATCCAGCTCCCTGCTTCTGGCCTGGGAAAGCAGTCAAGGACGTCCCAAAGCCTTGGGACCCTGCACCTGTGTCGGAGACCTAGAGGAGGTTCCTGGCTCCTGGCTTCAGATCAGCGCAGCTCAGGCCATTGCAGCCACTTGGAAAGTGAATCAAGAAACTATATTCCTCTCTAAACTCCTCTCTGTATACCTGACTTTCCAATAAAAATAATCTAAAAAAATGCCTAGACAGATGAAACATATAGTTACAGACACACTGGATCATGCTGTTTATTGAGGATCTGAAGATCATTCAGCACAGTTAAGGAAGGGCATGATAAGTAGTGAGAGATGAGAATGGAAAGGTAAATGGTGGTTAAGTTATACAGAGCCTTGTGGAGTCCACTAGGGCATGTGGGGCTTCTAAAACCTCGAGTCAATGAATTGACTTCAAACAAGCTCATGAAACATCACTAAGTTTATTGCAATACTATCTGGAAAGGCCCCTATATTAGAATAAGTGACCGCAAGCAAGAGCCAGGTGAAAATAGAATAATAACAGGATTACATGTGACAAGGGCAGGCCAGGCACTCCAAATGGTAACTAGAACTGGGTCATCATAAATCTTGTCCTTCATCATGGGACTTTGGAATACACCAGCTCATGACTTCAGACTATACTTTCAGCTAAACTGCAATGTGCTGTCTATTGTGACAGTTTCAGAAGGTGTCAAGCAGAGCTGTCCTCCCTCTTCCTGGTATGTCCCTTTTCCCTAGATGGGACACCTTCTTTGTTTCTCTGCTTTGAGACCCGATAGCAAGGCAGCCAGCAGGGCTTCAAACATGAGAACCTAACCAGGCTTCTTTGCTGCCTGCGAGCTAACATGGCCTGAACGGAAAAGTGATATAATATTAGCATGGCTCATACTTACTTTTATTCTGCCCCCATTGACTATGATTTCAATTACACATTGACTTTGTTATCTACAAAGCCAGTTACTTTTAGCAAAAATATAGTTTCTTCCATGCAGAACATAAACTCATTCCATGAAACAAAGCAGAGCCCCATTTGGCTATAGACATTTTAAACTATAAGTTTAATCTATAATTTTTATGTCTGATTAGCAATCAACAAGGCAAAACAAGTTCTAAAACTTTGTTATCCCCCTCTCAGTTTCTGATACAGCTTTGGGGCAATAGTTACGTTGAAAGTAATACCACCTCTATTAATATATAATTTGGATTTCCACTTTGAAAACATATAAAAACTGTACAGGGTTAGTATTTCTAGAATGAAAGTAATTAAACCTTCAACTATAGTAAATGCGCCTGTCATCTGAAAGAAAGGGAAGCCAGGGATCAGAGAAAATGCAAATAATGTAAGTGAGGACATTTTGTATCTTAACTAAGAAAAAATCTTGATATAAACACAATGCATTGTGATATTGCTTACTACAGCTTGCCACCACTCACTCATGTGTAATATAAGATATCTACTTTGTGATAAAATGCAACAAAATTGGCATATGACAACTGAGTATTTGAAGGTGATTGAAGAGTTGCCACTCACAAAGAATCATTGTTTTAAGGTACCATGGCAAAGCTGAGACCTAGAATAAACTTTTTCCTGCAACTTCATATTATTTGCAGATAATATTAAAATGTCAAAGTTACATATCTAAAATGATAATGAGGTTCTGAATACAAATGAATCATGACATGAATCATAGAAACTAAGAGCAGGAAGGGATTTAAGGCTCATAAATTCAACCCCCTGCATCTGCAGTGAAGAACTTTTAACCATAGAGTGAAAGTGATTTGCCCAATGTCAAGTTTCCTTTGAGACCCACTTGCTACTCAGTTTGACTCTTATTCCCATTGATCAATTACTTTCCAATCAGTGGGTTTAGAAAAAAGATAGGAAATATAAACTTGGTAAGAAAAAAAGGAGGTGGAGATGGCATAATAAAGCCTGGGCAACAAAGAACAGTGAAAACAATTAGAAATAATACTGGAATGTGGAGTGCTACCCTGCTGAAGGAACCTAAGTAGCAGAATTTTGATTCAGAGCACTTCCAACACCTTCACGATTGAGTTACATGAAGCAGGTACAAGTGATAATTTAAAGCAAATCGGTACCTGCTGTGTTTCGACACAATCCCACTGAACAGATGTTTACCAAGTGAGGTTAGAATACATGCAACACTCCCCTCTTTTTTTCTCTGACCATATGCCCTACTCTACAGAATTTGATATCTTCCAAACTCCCCGACTATGACCACTGTGGTAAAATGCCACACTACCACCTCCTACAAAGGTTATTGCAATTGCGTCCACGAACTGTTCCTTTAAAAAATGCCAATGAGTCCATTAAAATGTAAGGTAGATCATACTGTGCTGCAACTTTAAAACTTACAAAATTCATCACAATGACCACGAAGGTCCCATCTAGCATCTTTCTCAGTTACCTGTCTGCACCTCTCTCTCATTATTCTTCATTTCCTGCAACCCTGGCTTCTGTTTTGTTCTTTGATCCACATCAAATATCCTCTCAGGAACTTGTCATATATCAACTCTGTTTGGAAAGTACTTCCTACAGATGTCTGCTTCCTTCCAAATATATCTATTCAAATGTCATTTAAAGATGTCTTGCTTAATTTATATAAAAATAGTGTTGCCATACTATTACATCCAATTCCATCCTTAGAATTCCCTTTCCTGGTTTTATATTTCTCCATTTTACTTCTTCATATCTTCTGTCCTAAGTTCTAAGTACCATAAGGTCAGGGACTTCAGTACTTTTGTTTTGTTTTGATGTGATTTGTTTGATTTGCTTTTGCTTTCACTAATGTATCATAATGCCTTAAACAAGGTCTGGCATATAGTAGGCACTCAATAAATATTTATTGGATGTATTAATGATTGAATAAGCACTTAAAATGTCAACTTTGCTTACATGACATGCACTGTGCTAAGTGCTTTGCATTTATTGTCTCAATCCTCATACATAGAAAAACAGTACGAGGAAGGTAATTTTAGTTATTCCTTTTCTGGATGAGATAGCTGAGAAATTAAGTAATTTGTCCAAGACCACAGAGCTAGTTGCACCGAAGCTAGGATTCATTAAAATTCAAGCATAGCTGGTCCCTAAAGTCTGTTTGCTTAGCTACCATGAAATATTGCTTCCTTGGTTTCCATTTAAACATCAATTTGTCTGCTTTTCTTTTATCTCTTTCCATTTCTCCTTTCAAATTTCACTGTGTTCTACAGAAATAATTGACTTTGTATACAAGAGTATTTCAAAAAGTTTAGAAAATTGGGAAAATAAATGATTAATTCATTTTAGTGCAAAAAAATGAAAGCTGTGGATAGTTTTCTCGTAATATTTTTATGAACTTTAAAAAAACCTCATATATATTATTTTCAAGAAAAAAGGGATGAGTACTGAACATTAGTCTCATACACTGATGAAATCCTAGCCAAATACCATGTGGTTTCAAAAAAAATGACCTTGAATGTTGATGAATTAACATGGAAATTACACAAATGTCAGGAATGGGCATGATGCAGAGAGACCTGAACAAAGTGGGGTGCATTTGATTTCATTGCTTATCTGAAGTTCAGTATGCTACCGGCCTTAAGAACACACCAGGAATAGCAACACAGACATAGAAAACATCAACTTTGGGTCATAAGTTTTAAATATGTATGACAAGCTGTTATTGCAGTGAACACAATTCTTACATCAATTCATGTACCTGTTGATAATATTTTCAAAAAAAGAAATCAGGCAAGAAATTATTTAATTCAAGCAAACCATCCATAGACTCTGGGAAGAAGATGCGAATGAATGGTGTCTGGAGCTTTATAAAAAGCTTTGAAGAGAGTGGGATGGCTGTTTCAAACAACAAATGCCTGTGCTTACTGCTTCTCCTGCTCTCAGTAATTGTAGTATATCAGTTGCATATTTTAACAAATATTTGGAGGGATGCGGTTGAAGAAACTGAGCTTCTGAGTGTGATGGCAAGGGAGTGGCATAGCTTGGACTGGTACCAAAATCTACCTGAGACCAGGGTTCTCTTCTTCCTATCATGTAATCTTTTTAATAATTCCCTGTGGAATCTTTGCACTACTCATACACTGGTTCCAAGCATATTTAAGTTACATAATCAAGTGCTACAAAGTTTGCTCAAAAGATACAATATAGTTAACCTCTTAATCTGGATGATAAGACAGATACTTCAAAGACCCCTGCCTTGAAATCTTACTCCTACCAATCTCACGCAAGATATATTTTTCACTATTCTGCTAAGTTATCGAAGCAGAATCACATGAAGTTGGTCATAATTGCACATAATAAATCAATAATGTATAGTCAACTTGAATATTCTAGCAATATTGTAAAGAATGTGCCATTTTACAGGTGTATTTTAATGAAGACAGCAAATAAACGAAAACAATACAGTTTTGCATAAAGAACCACAAAGAATCTAGACAGCTAGAGAACAATGTGGGAATGCACAATACATCGAGTGGGAGAAAAACCACATTATGAGATGGAGGGAGTCATCAATATGAAAGATGGAAAGAGAACGGATCCAATAGTTCAAATCACAACTGACCAATTTTGCTGTGGGTTTGCTCTGAAGGAACACAAGTTATATTTTATGTGAAACAAACTAAATGGAGTCTGTTATGGTGAAACACTATTTGTAAATACCACAAAAAAGAGGAAATGAAAGAACTAAAAACCCCTTTGTTTTCCAAGGTACTCCAGTAAGGTACCCGGGAAAGATGGAACTGGTTTCCTAGAAAGCTAACAGCTACTAAATAAAGTGTATAAACTGCAAATGATGCCAATCAGAAATATTAAGGAAAAATCATATGGCATGAAATCATACTGCATGCTGGGTTTTTCATTATGTCCCTGAATTGAATTTCCAAGCCAACTGCACCCTATTCTGCCCTCCTCCAAATAATTATATTTGTAAGAAAACACAAAAAGCTTTGGGTTAAAAATTAGCAAAATTAGCAAAATGAGTATTTCAGGAATCTTATCTTCTTCAGTTATTTTAAAAATTTCCATGCTAGTAACCATACTTGGCCAATAATTATTTTAAGTGAGGTAAAAAGAAACAAGAAATGTTGGTTGGTGTTCAAATAATTTTTGGAACACTTTGAGTAACACATTGCTGGGGTGACATTTTTATTTTGTTCTCACAATACACGTATAAACTCATTTTGAAATAAATGCTGAATCAGTTTCTTTTTGGTTGCTATAACAAAATACCTGAAAAGAGTACTTTATAGAGAGAAGTTTACCTAGGGCACAGCATCTGCTGGGCTCTGGGAGAAACTTCTGGATAACTCACAAATTAACACATGGTGTTATGGAAGGAATGCATATAAGATAGTAGTAATCACATTGCAAGACAAGAAGTCAGACAGATTCAAGGGTTGGGCTTGCTCCTTTACAACAACTTTTCTCATTGCAAATAACCCAAGTTCAATAAGACTTGTATTAATCCCTTCAAAGATGTGATTCTCAATTGCTCATCTACTTTCCACTAGGTCTCACTTCTTACAGATTTGACAACCTCTTCATTACCACACATGGATATGGAATAAGCCTCCTGCCCATGAAACTTTGAGGTACACACTCAAACTAGATCCAAACCAACCAAAAGCATTGACCCATTATCTACTGTATGATTTTAAGAGAAATTGCACTACTAATCAGAAGACTCTTGTTGACTTCTCCATCACATCCAAATGTCTGAAATTGTAACTCTTCCAGAATACACATTTTTTCCTTTGATTCTAAACTTTGGAAAATTTTTCATTATTTATTAAGTTTTTGTTGTTGCTCAGAAGTCACATCTTCTAGTCTTCCAGATTTGGACCTGCACAGATTACCTTTTATAAAGAAATGCTAATTGTTCTGTAGTGGCTACTGGGGCAATTCTTAGGTTTTTGTTTCCAGGATCAACCAGGAAGAACCTAATGATTAATGTAGCACATCCATGGCCAAAGGAGCAGCGGTCAAATATTCACCTTTTTTTCTCTAGAAAGTATTTTCAGCCTTTTAAGTGTGTGATTAAAATTAGAATAATTGCTGCTAGCAGTAGAGATAACTGCTGATGGAGTGGTATATTTAACTCATGAGTACATAAATGCAACATGTAGAAGATAAATATATGATCTACATATAAAAAACAAACTGCTAAATAGGTTTCATAATCCCTAAGTAAAATATGATGGCAATAAGATTAACACATTTTTAAAATTCACACACATAACATAAACTACTATTCTTTCGGAAATCAGCTACCTTGATACGTTTCTTAATTAAACCCTGCTTTTTATTTGGATTTAGGAATGATGCTAAATTCTTTCTTTTGGAATTTTGCACATTTCTATAAAGAAGTCTCTGGGACTACTCACATGTGAGGCAACAAAAGCAAGCAATTTGTAGTTTTCATACTTAAGCTTCACATCCAGCATCTTCATTGCAGCTGCTAAAAACTTTATGGCTTGCCTGACTGCTCACCCTCTCTAAGATGATTTGCCCATCTTGCTTAAGTTGGACTTCATGAAAACCATTCTTGCATCTATACTGCTCTTCCTGTCCTGTTCTGATGTTTACAGCTCCTCTACAACCTGATCACTGCAGGAATGGCTTGCCTTCTAATAGATAATACTTTCCATGTCGAAGTTGAAGGAGATTCTGAGGGTATCTATATGGATTTCAGGCAACTGGAGAAAATCTAAATTCAATCCTTGTGCTGATTTCTCTGATTAAAAAGTATCTAAATTATTTAAGAGATTCAAGCTTCTGTCTTCATAAGTTTCTACTCATGTTCTACATACATCTTTGTGTGAAGCAGCATGTAGCATATATCAGTGAAAGTGGGAGAGGCATCATAAGGGTTTCTAATAAACATTAAATTAGAAATGTTTCCAACCTCATTGAAAATGCATTAAAATCCATTCAAATTTACCCTCTTTTTAAAATTGCATTGGATATATGGGGGAAAATACAGAGTTAGAACTAACACGTAAGGAATTTAGCATTTTCAATGTCCACTCAAGGCTTAGATTGAAAATCATCTGCTCTATATGTATGATGCAAGACGGTAATGAATATTACTGGTTGAGATATGTAAGCCCCAAAAGTAAGGATTCCTAAGTTCAGATGCTATTACCATCGCTTAATGATGACACATCATTTCCCTTCTCAGGGTTTCTATTTTGTAATCTATGGTACAATGAGTTATATGCTGTTATCATTTGGAATTGGCTTTTTCATTTCTCAATTGACTTCAGCTTCATAGAGTTGGACTGATGATAAATTTACGTTCAAAACATGCTCACAAAGAATAAAATTGATGGACCTTTCATGTCATTTACAGTCAACTTATGTTTTCTTTTAATTTATCAAAAATATCTTTATCAGTACAAAGAAGGAAAATACAACGTAGAAAATTTGAATTGTTACATCATTCTGGCATTAGTTTTAACTTAAATTCTGAATACCTGGTGGGGTACAACCTCATCTAGCTGATCCCAAGAAAGTCGCTTACAATTTTCATTCCAGAGCTCAAGAACAAATTTTCTTTCTATAGAACTAGCATGTAAAAAAACCACAGGATTCAGACAGGCATTGCTGCTGAATGAAATAAGCAGCATGTGTATGGCCCCAATCTCTTTCCTTTTCCTTTGAATGTATTCCACTTTTGCTGTATTCTTCTGCTCTTGAAAATGTCCCCATGCACCTATGCTTCACTAACTACACCAGTTCATTCTTACGAATGACCTTAGTTACCCCATCACTCCCTTTCCAAGACAGAAATATATTTTTACTTAATTCTTCTATTTTTCTAGCCATTCATTTTCAGTCTCCTTTGCTGCTTTCTCCTTGTGGCAGACACTAGTTAGATGTTTAGTAAACCTAGCTATTTCTTCCTTGGCACACAATTTGATTAAAATTACCAGCTTTCCCTGCAGTTCATTGTAGCTTAACAGTTTTCATTAGTAAAAGATGTATATCACATATATGGTCTAATGTGAAACCTAGCTTTTGAAATGTACCCACTCATGATCCTCCATATTAACTGCCCTTCAACCAGCCTGATGCCCTATGATGAAGATTAATGTGATATAAGAATTCAGTTATGAAGGATAGTGGAACCATAGGTTTGTTCCCTTGGGTAAAATATCTATCAGAAATTACTTTGGATTTTATGTAACAGTTAACATTTTCTTAAGATGCATAGCATTTTCGGGGCTTGGCGGCGTGGCCTGGTGGCTAAGGTCCTCGCCTTGATCCCATATGGCCGCTGGTTCTTGTCCCGGCAGCTCCACTTCCTCTCTATCCCTCCTCCTCTCAGTATATCTGACTTTGTAATAAAAATAAAATAAATCTTTAAAAAAAAAAGATGCATAGCATTTTCACTTAAGAGAAACTAACCTTTTTTAACTAATGTGTGTTTTATTTTTCTAACCCTTAAAATGTGTATAAATGTATATATATGAGTTTGTGTGTATATATATGATTTTATTATATATATATGTGTGTATATGTGTGTGGGCTCTTCAAAAATTTCATGGAAAACATAAATCATGAAAAAAATATGTTTGAGTTTAACCATTTTTTTGGAACCATCATCCACTTGCTTTCATTTCCCATAATTTTTTCCTTTTTAAAATGTTAACAATTCATAAATGTATGTTTCTATCCTGGGATTCTCACCTAAAAAGACCAACACAAAAGGCTTATACCTGGCATCTCCATAGGAATTAAAATCCACCATGTCCCAAATTAAGTCTCTGACAATCCCCTAAAACACTTTCTTCACAATACTTTCCGACCTACGTTATAGTTTCTCAATCTTTCTTGTCCCAAATTCAAGCTCGGAATCATCCTGACTCCTTTCTCTTCTTAACATCTTTGCACAAAATTTGTCATCAAATCCAGGTGTGTCTTATCTTCAAAATTAATTTTAAAATCCAATCACTCACCACTTCTATCACTACTCCCTGAGATTCCCAGCCATCGTCTCTCACCTCTGATACTGGAAACGGTCTTCAAGCTGGCCTCACTACTTCCTCTTCTGGATTTCTTCAGTCAAGGCATCAGACAACAGTGTGATCATCCTAAAACAAAGTTATATATTATGCCTTCATGTAGAAAGCTATAACCTCTCTAATATGACAAATACTAAAAACCAAAATCCTCAAAATAGCCTATGGAGGCTACTTAATGTAACCTCCAATCTATTTTTCCATCTCTATCCCGTTACTTGCTCTTTTATAACCACATCGATCTTACTATTTATTTCCTGAACGCAACAAGCCCATTCATACTTGCCCAGAACTTTCTTCCCTAATATATCTGAACAGTTGCTCTCACATCGTCAGGCCTTAAAATCAGCAGTCTCAGGCCAAACCTCCCCACTCTATGGAAAAATGTAAACCTCTCAATCTACCTCTTAGATGCTCTCTTTCTCTCTGCTTTATTTTTGTCCACATCATTTATCAACATCTAAGAGAGTCGGCAATTTATTTAATGCATTTTGGTTTTATATTTTATCAACTAGAATATAAAGTTCCTAAGGGAAGGATTCTTATTCAGCACTATACTTTCAGCACCAAACACAAACACATATCAAGTTCACAACTGGTATGAGTTACAAGAATGCATTTTACATCACTATTACCGTAAATTATTTTTCTCTCCATTTCCTTAAGTTTTTTAAACCTTAATCCAGCAGAACTTCCTCCACCATCCACAGATCCGTGAGGAAACTGTAAGGTCAGAAGCCATCCCCTTCACTGTCTGTGTTTATACAGCAGGTCTGAGTCCTTCACTTGCCACGGTAGCCTAAAAGAGCTAATCCCCATGCCACTCAATTGCCACCCATCATACAGCCGCAGTATTTTCTACTCAGGATCTGGTTGAAAATAGTGTCCCCAAATAGCATAGCTTGCAAGAATCCATCTCCGTTGCCTACTAACCTTCCAGTTTATGTGAACTCAGTTACAATAGCAGGGGTTAGTAAATATCATTTGCCTGGCATTTGCAAAATGTTCTTCCTCGGGCCCAGCGGCATGGCCTAGCAGCTGAAAGTCCTCTCCTTGAACACCCCGGGATCCCATATGGGCGCCGGTTCTAATCCTGGCAGCTCCACTTCCCATCCAGCTCCCTGCTTGTGGCCTGGGAAAGCAGTCGAGGACAGCCCAAAGCTTTGGGATCCTGCACCCGTGTGGGAGACCTGGAAGAGGTTCCAGGTTCCCGGCTTCGGATTGGCGCAGCACCGGCCGTTGTGCTCACTTGGGGAGCGAGTCATCGGACAGAAGATCTTCCTCTCTGTCTCTCCTCCTCTCTATACATCTACTTTGTAATACAAAATAAATAAATCTTTTTAAAAAAAAGTTCTTCCTCCATTCTTGAGACAGAGCTACTTGAATTTAAGAGCACACTCTGGGGAGGGAGGAGATTATAGTTTTTGGTTTGTTTTTTGTTTTTCTACTCTCATTTTTACTACGTCTATCCTGTTATGCAGACATCTGTAAGTCACTCATTCATATTTTTACAGTCTTCTTTTTGGAAGTTGATCTTTCTCCTTACCTGCCCCCTTCTTCCTCATTCCTTGTGACATATTTCCACTCCAACAGACCATCAGTACAAATATCCACTTCGAGGGTTCTATTTTGAGTATGAATTAACCCAAATATTTTTTAAAAGAAAATTTTTTCAATGATCAGAGTCGAGTTCTATGCATATTATATTTAAAAGACATCTTTGTCTATAGATTCATTTTTCCAGATGGCAAAACTTAAGTCCTGAAGGGATCCAAGCTGCTACAGTAGCTTGGCATTTGCAAACTGCTTTGACAAGTATCTCCATGTTTCAATAATCCTGTAGGGTAATAACCCTTGTGTTCATTTTACATATAAGGAAACTGGGGTTCCACAAGGTGAGGGGCCTCCAAATGTCACACATAGCAGAGGCAGGACTCCTCATCTGCTCTTTCAATCACATCCTGCTACTTCCCACGCATGCTTCAGAATACAAGTAGTGTTAAGCTTTGAAATTTGTGGTACGTAAACAAGAGGGGAAAAAAAAAACGATTGTGTAGCGAACAAGCTGACCCACAGTTAAACTGATTATTTCTCCTGAAGAACAACCTGCTTCTTTGTCATGAATCTTATGACAGCTGGTGTGGTACTGATAAGTTGCCAAGGGCAGAGCCACAAAGATTAATTTAGAAAAAAAAAAGCAGCTTGGGTGAGTCCACTGGTACTTAAAGAAGACCTTGTCCCCATGCAGCCCAGCAATAACAGGTAGCAGACCCAAGTCATGGTCAAGGCGCTGCGGATAAATAAGAAACATTAAAGTATCTTTCTGTTTTTCTGTTTACTTTCTGAATTTTAAGGTCAGAGGGAGTATGTCATATTCTCTTTTCCTTTTTTTCTAAATTTCACTTTTAACACTAACATAACAAGTTTGTCATGTAAATCATGCACACATATGAGTGGCACAAATAATGATAAGTTCTGGAATAATTTGAATTCAGATTTTTTTTTAAAAAAAAAAGAAGGCTTTTACATTGCACCACTCATGACAAAACCTACTTTCAGCATACAGCCTCCAACCACTTGGTAAGGACGCCTGAAGTGCCCTGAAGAGTGGTTAGGAACATTGTAGATTTCTATTCAGTCAAATCAACTTAACTCTCCAGCTTTCACCTATTCTCAGCTCGATTCTGTAAGTCCCAAATATCTTTTGGGAGCATATCAAAGAGAATGCTGTTGAATTGTATTACATATTTATTCAAGGAACAACATTTGACTTTGGTTATTTGAATTCTTTATTTTGCCTTTGCGGCAATACCTTTGGATTATTCAGCATTTTTCACCTGTGAGCAAGTATTCAGCACATAACATCTTACCTAGAAAGAATGGGTAAAACGAAAATAGGGCTCAAGTAGGGCTCTGTCTCAAATAAGCCGTCCCCACCAGTTTATGAAAAATGATTATGAAAGTACATACATGTGTTTCGAATAAATTTGCTTGAAAGTATACATCTTAGTTTAACTTTTCCATAAACTTTCTTCACAATCACCTTACTGAGTTTTTTCAACGCTCAGTTGTGCCTTAGGAATTTCTCTGTATAATGAGATTCATATCTAAGGAAAAATATCCCTTACTGTAGCATACCAAACAAAACACAAATATTTTTATTCAATTAGCATTTGTCTCTCAGTTAAAAATGTACAAACAGAAAAAACTACAAACAAACTGGCTGGTTGTTCCTCCTTTCAGAAATAATTAGCAGAATTAGATATTAAGGCAGAAAGATACCTATCATCCTGGTTCCATAAACTTTCGAGAGAGGTACAGATGTTTAGGGCAACAGAAATCAGGAAGTTTGGGCAATTGTTATCACAGTAAATGTCTAAGAAGTGAATAGAAACTATTGAGGGCACAAGGTGCATTAAAACAGTGATATACCAAAACAGCTTTTTAGTCACCTTCCATACTCTTTCATTCCATTTCCACACTATGATTAAAGCCATTATTTCAAAGTAGAAATACAAGGAAAACACTAAACATTGTCATTCTCTTTTTAAAATCTCTTGTGCAGATGCAGGTTTCACATCGGATAAAGCACACACTTCTTGAAATGATCTCAACAACCCTGCATGATCTAAACCAAATTATCCAGCCTTGTCCAGCACTTTTTCTCCAAAAATACTCAAAAGTCCCATTTAAACCAATGGTCTCACCTTTACAAAGCAGTTACCAAGCAATAACCTTTCTACCTAGCAAACTGCCAATCAATCCTCCGCCCACACGCATGCCTTATTTCTCCTTTTGCCTTAGTGGTCCACATTTATCCTCCAATTCTAGGCTTAAAAGTTAGGAATTTCTAGACTAGGTAGCCTTGTAATCCTTCATGACATTCTGTAAATCCTATATCATAGTTCAAAATATATTGTAAGTACTTGATTTAAAGACTCACTCTGTTTTTTTTGCTAGGCTCTGAATTCCTTAAAGCCAAGGACTATTCTCACTCATTAGCAAAAGCAGTTTAAAACAGTGGCTAAGGGCCCGGCGGCATAGCCTAGCAGCTAAAGTCCTCGCCTTGAACGTGCCAGGATCCCATATGGGTGCAGGTTCTAATCCCGGCAGCTCCACTTCCCATCCAGCTCCCTGCTTGTGCCCTGGGAAAGCAGTCCAGGACGGCCCAAAGCCTTGGGACCCTGTACCCACGTGGGAGACCCGGAAGAAGTTCCTGGTTCCTGGCTTCAGATTGGCGCAGCACCGGCCGTTGCGCTCACTTGGGATCCTCTCTGTCTCTCCTCCTCTATGTGTATCTGATTTTGTAATAAAAATAAATAAATCTTTAAAAAAGAAATGAAACAGTGGCTAAGACTGAAGGCCCTGGAATGACTTCCTAAATTCAAATCTTGTCTGTCTCACCATAACCTTATTAGATTACCTGACTCAGTGTCTCCGTTTTTTTTTTTTTTAATCTACAAAGTGAGATAATAGCAACACTTATCTCTACAGGTTTTGGGTTGATTATGTGAGTTAATATATGTAATGTATTTTAAAAAGAGATATACATGTAATAAATGTTCAAAAATATTAATTGCCATTAATTTTATCTATAAATGCAACAGCACAATGAACACACTCAAAAAATTCCTGATAAATAAATTAATGAATAAATAAGTGAAAAAGGAGTAGAATTAGGAAATCTTATCACTAAACAATAAATCCTGAGTAAGAACACAGTATGTCCTTGATATGTTTGAACTGTAGTGGCTTGCCATTGTAGGTACCATGTAGTTTGCCAATTTGTATATTACTGAATTTATGAGACTAAGAGGTAAACCTGATGCAATTTATGAGTTATTGAAATTTTATTTGAACAATTTCAATGAAAACTTCAATAACAATTTTATTTCAGTAATTTCAATTATTTCAAATTTCCAAAATCACAGAATGATGTAGAACTTCAATCTCTCCCTGTGAACGATTACACTAGACATATTATTGTCATTGCAAATGGAATAGGATAATAGCTGATACTCAAAGAAATTTGCTGGCAGTACAACTCATCCTCCAAAAGAAGTAAAAATAGAAAAAGAAACCTTCACAAAATTCTCTTCCTTTTGAAAACATTAAAGTTTTACTTCCCAAGTACTACTTTCAAGTGAATACTCCTACTGATTAGCACAAGTTGGCACTGATGAAAACTGGCTTTGAAAGTTGAATTTGAACTTCCCAGCTGAGCCAGTAGCACTCAGGGGATGAGTGAGCTGAACTGTTTTCCCTTGTACAGCCATAGAAGTAAAAGATGTACAATCCTTGACACAGTCTAGAAGGCATGCAGGCTTTGAATGTGCAGCAACTATATGATCCTGCGCAAAAGCCTGTTTTCACTTATAAAATGAGAAGTACAGTAACCACATACTACACAATTGTTTTATTAATTAAAATTGTGCATGTCAAAAATGATGGGTACACAGTAGGTATTTGACAAACTGCAGGACTTTTTTTTTTTAATCATAGGCTTTAACCATTAACAGTTTAATTTGTTGACTGGATTATTTGAGCAACAGTACAGCAGTCATTCACCAAAGTGAAACTCTTAATGAGTGGTCACTGATTGCAGGACAGCCTTTCTTCATAAATAGCATAGATAGGTTCCTACATTACCATATTAGAGTAAGACATTAGCAGCTTGGCTATTCAACTTTCTAACTCTGTGATCTTGAACCAGTTACTAGTAGCTTTTATCTACGTTGGTTTCTTCTTCATATACCTTAAGGCAGAAGTGAAGTTACATGAAATTACTTATGATATCCCTTAGCAAGAGATCCAGTACAATGTACAAGCTTAACAAATGCAAGCAAAGACAAGACATAGAAGGCTCATCACTGGTCCTTGAAATATATTTGATATTTCTTTGGAGTAATGCCCTGAAGATTCACAAGGAATTACAAACAAAATCTTGAGAGTGGAAATTTCCTATGTTTTTAAAAAGCTGTTTCATTTATTAAGCAAGTGCTATATCCAAGGTACTCTTTTAGGTCCTTTACAGGTAATCCTCACGGCAATGCAGTATAATAGATATGATTAAACTTACCTTGATAACACATCAAGAAGGTATTCTAACAGAGCTGTCTAAGGCCACACAACTAAAAAATGGACTTCTAAAAAGTAGGATTGGGATCTGAGCCCCAGGTATTTCTGACATCAAAGCCTGTATTTTTTCACCATATCTTTAAATCCATTATTGTCAATCTGTTTACCAAATTAACTAGCAACTGTTGAGGAAAGAGAGCCCCTAAAGATGAAATGGAGGACAAGGAGATTCAAGAAGGAAGAACGAAACAAAACTCAAACTGTGCTTGGCTTCAGCCCCATCTTATCAAAGGCTTAAGTTTCTATATTTTTTTTTTCCACTTGCCTCTAGGTCCATAGATTTTATTTGTGCTTTTTGTCTTAGGTTTACATTAATTTCTCAACCTATGAAATCTTACTCCATATTTCAATTATTTGAATCTCCACTACACTATGTCAAATAGTATTCAAATAGTATTTTTTTGCTGTGTTTGATAACTTCATCTTTTTAATTCTTGTTTTCTCTTCACTTTTTCATTACATAGCATTTTCTGTCCCCCTCTCCCCTGACTGACCTGATTCGCACTATCTGCTCTGCTACTGATTATATCTAGAAAGTAGACATTGCGTGTGTGTGTGTGTTGAGGGATGGAAAACAACAGCATGTAAGAATACTATAAAGGTCTTCAAAATGTTTCTAGAAAATATATATCATAAAAATGTATGGATTTCACATTTTATACCAAAATTAATTTAATTTCTTTTAATTACATGTTGCACAAACTTTTTGAAGGTCCAGGATAGCATAAGAGCCATATATTATATTTTTTATTTGCCTTATTTTGTTTTTCATATTTAATCTGCTTTGCCATTAGCTTGAAACTATGTGAGAAAAATATTTCATTTCCCTTTGCTTTTTGTCCATTAGCATTCAAGGTCCACTTTTTTTTCACATTCTAAACATGTGGGCTGATTTGTGACTCATGGATATATCCAGACAGAAAACCACAAAGATATCCATACTAAATAGATACACATCGAACAAGATGCCAGAGAAAGGAAGTGACCCAGGAGGAGGCATAAAAGAAGTTCAAATATTTCTGAAATTTCTAGAGCCCAAGAGATTGAATGCTGGACTTTCTGAAGTACTTATAAGGAATCTCTCATTCATCTGAGAATCTCTGAAAACTCAAACCAAACAATAATGTGCTTTAGTAAAGCCAGGAGAAAAGCTAACAAACCATTTGAATTTTAGATTTGCTCAGTTGTAGCTTTTAACATACAGCTAAATCTCCTCCAAACCACCTCTGATGTGATCCTCAGCAGCTGCCCATACATTTCTACTTAAGGCACAATCAGAGAATGATGAGAGTTCTCAATCACTAGATTGTCCACTTCCTTTCCTAACCTGGAGTTAACTAATACAAACTGAAGTATCCATTTCATTTCTACAGGAATATCCATTTTTAATAATTATTATCCCAGAATAATAAGCCTTAATAAAAAGTAACATTGTGTTTATGCAAAGTTAAAAATTATCTTTCACAGCATAACCATAAACAGGACTGACACTGTATTTGGCAGTAGTATCCCTTGTTTGTATATGTTAGTCAACTTCATCTTCAGCCAGGATAATTTTACTGTAAAAGCTGGTGGGTCAAATACAGTCAAACAGGTCTTTCTGGCTGACTCAGAAGCCAAAACCTATCAAATATTTCTTTTCACTTTCCCAGAACTAGTTGAAAACCTGACACCAACATCCCCTGTCACCTTTCCATAGCCATACTCCCCAACTTTTCCTTTCTTTTTCTCATGCTAGAGCTAAATCCACCTTTTTTCCAACTGCACTTCCAGATTCTGAATCATGAAGAGTTTTCTGCTGGAAAATGATGACCAATGCTCCTACAGTTTAAAAAAATACCTATATGATGGATATTATTAGGCTAAAAACATCTAGAAGTAAGACCTGTGTTCCTCAACTCTACACTAATATCTACACATTCACCCAAAAGGCATTTAGGAAGTTTGTCAGTGTACTAAGATGCTGGAAACACATATATATTAAAATGGAAGCTTCAAAATCATTAAAGAAACATGAGCAGCTTACATGCCTTCCATAAAAAAAGATTTTCCACACACTTACAGAATTACCTGTACATTATAAAAAACTTGTAAAAGTGTTTTTTCCTTTTAATTTACATTTTAAGCATGCTTTCTATTTCCTCTGTGATTTAGTATTTTCTTTGGCACTGGATGATAGTGAAAGTGAAGTCACCTCTGCTCTTGCAATATATCCTGACTGCAAGAGGCAAAAGGACTCCCTCTCCTAGAACTATGTCTAGGTCAGTTTTAAGATTGTCCATATGACAGTCAGATAGATTAGTATGTGATCCTGGAATAACTACTCTGCCAGCATTTAAACTTCTAATTTTTTTTCAAAATTCATTTCAAAAGATCTGCTAACAGTGCTATCTTTATAGCTCTCCTGTAAATCTAAAAATATTTCAAAACAACAAGTTTAAAATCAACTGTCAAAAGCTCTTTATTTCATACCACTCTGGAAATACTTCTTTGGATATAGAAATGGAAATCTCCAAGTAAAACCTCTGTGCTCCTGCTTGTGCCAACAGAGCTGGAGAAAGGAGGTATGCGTCACCCAGCACTTCGCAGGAACCCAGACACAAGCGACCAACTTCTTTGCCAAAGAATTCAGTTCAGGAGCATGTCCGGCAAGAGAACTAATGATAGCACTAAAAAGCTCTTTGCAAATCTATCTGACAGAGAAAAATACCCCAAAAGCTCTAATCCATCCCTTCTGAAACACGTCTATAATTGATTTTTTCCTTTACGTTTTTTTTTTTTTTCTTAATGAACTGACTATAGAATTTGACTACAAGGCTAGCCCACTGATGGGATGAAAACATTCTGAATCACACACAAAACACAAGAAATCACAACAGTGTCCCCTCCAGGGATGCTGCAAAGAACTAATCCCCATGATATCTGATCCAAGTAGTTCAACCATGCAATTTCTGCATTTTGAAAATGTAAACTGATTCTGTGAATCATTCAAATTTACTTTATCTGATTCTTATTAATACTGAAATAAAAGGCTTAAGAATGTGAAAAATTCTTTTAAGTCTCTTCAGAGCAGCAATATGTTCATCTGCAAGGCTTTTCCTATCAACAACCAAAATTGGCCTGTCCATGTGCCTTCAGAAAAGCCCTACAGTTAATGACTATTAAATAATGGGGTCTGTCAGGGAAAAAGGACTTCATTACCATTGCAAATCATTCACTTGCAAGAAAACATTTTCCCGCTCCCTTTGCACAGTTGTTTTTTCTTAAATACCTACCCATTAATGCTCTGTATCACCAGAGACATGTTTACTTAACTCAAGGAAACAATACTTATCTTAGAGGATTAAGAAGTGTTTTCTGGGTTTTCATTGTTTCCTTGTGTGTATGATTTTTCCTTTGAAATTCAATTTTGCTCATGTTTCTCTCTTCAACCATAAATTCACTTAGAGCTGTTTGATGTGGGTATGGCATTTTGCTAATAGTTAATATTTTCTCTCTCCCTAACACTTTCTGAACCTTTACATTTAAAGACAATGAATTTGCCATACTTGGGCTCTATAAATAGAGATGGTAAATCTTAATTATACTTTCAGATTGCCATGTCTGTTTCCAGCTGTGCATATGCGTGTTTCTGATCAGGATGTATGTTCCAGTATATTTATTTTTAATCCAAAATTACATCTTTCACAAGCCAAGACTAAATGTAAAATGATAAGTTTATTTACAGACATGTGTCAACTGCTTATTAATAGTTCCATTCGAGTACCTTTCTTGACATTAGCTGCCTGAGAATGTTCCTTTGCCTGAAGTCTGGAAATACATGAGTCTGACACATATTTCACTTAAACACAGATGTGCCTATTTCGCTCCCAAATACTTTCCAAGTAAGGCACCCTAAGTTTGGCATGTGTCGGATATTTTCATTTATTTTTCTGGATCTTATCTGGAGAATCAGAAAAGATTTTGAAAAACCTGAACTATTTCAAGAAGGAAATGTAGATTTGAAAACTGAACTAGATGCACCCCCTTAGGCTATTCACAAAGATTACCAATATATGAATATAAGACTGAAAATACCTTCTAATGTGGTTTCAAGCTAATTAAAGAGAGAAAAAAAGAAAGTTGTACAATACAGATTCAATGGAACAACATGCTTAAAATTCACCCACAATATTATTTCATTTATTTGCTTCTTGTTAATAACTCACAGAGGCTAAGACCTATTTTTTCCTGTATGGTGTTTTGACTAGAGAAATTAAGTATTTGATAGTCCAAACTTTCAGCATTCTTCTTTTGAAGACTCACAGAAGAGGGTAATTGGAATATATTCATATAAATGGTTCCACAGAAAGGAGGGAAAAAAAATGAGTTTCAGACTGACCAGTAAGTAGCAATGGTGGAAATGCCATAGCATTATAAATAGCAGGACCTCAGCGATGACCTATTAATATCTTCCATAGTTTAGATAAGACTGATGGGATCAATTTGTTGATCTCTTTGCATGTTTATCAGAACTCATGTAGCTACTTTGATAAAGTGTCTCTACTTGCAAATGAATATAATTATTGTCTGACATAAAGGGGGGGAATGTTGGTATTTGCTACTATTTCATGCAGAGAGAGGCTTCTAGATGTTGCAGAGTTAACTAAGCAATCCCAGTAGCCAAAATTAAAATAAATTCAGCAATTATTCTTTTGACATTGACCATGATCTTTTTATTTTTTATATTAAATTTTAATTTTGATTATGTTTACATAGCTGAGAGGATGCACACTTTTGTGGACTACTGATTAGGGTGAGGAAGAATTAGGGGAAATTGGATGAGACTATTGTGTCCAAATTTTCTTTTTGTTTCTCTGGGGGAGTGGGGGAGATAAGAGGAGAAGCTGCTGTAGCCTGGCCCAGCCTGGGCCTGCCCCCAGTTTTAACTCATGCTGGTCCTATGAACTGGCCCAGCCTGGGCTGTCCCCAGAGTTGACCCACATGTATGCCAGCAGTATCCTGGTATACAGCCATACTGACATACAATATACTGGCATATAGTATATAGCCATATTGTATCCTGGCCTGGTCTGGGCTACACCCAGCCTTGCTTATTCCATTTACCTGCAGGGACTGGGTCCCAAGAGATAATTTCTCCAAGCTCCTTTATCAGGTCACCTCCCAATGGCAGATCTCATTCACACCATTGGGTCCTGAGCCCAGACTGACTTAGTCTACTTCCTGTCCTGGCATGAATAGTGCTCTTGCTCAGCCAGGCCACACCGATTCTGGTTCTTACTTTTGGGTGCTACAGCCCAGTCCTACCTGATCCATCCACAGACCCAGTTCTTCCAGAGTTCAGCAGGTGCAGAGATCTAGCCCAGTCCATCGTACACCCACCCTGCCTCTCATGAGCACCAGTGGGCAGCAGAGTCCAGCCCAGTTTGGCATACCCCAGACCCAGTTCAAATCCACGTCAGGGGACACTACAGTAATGTCCAGCCCAGATCATCATCCTCATTCTGGCTCAAACTCACTAGTGGGAAGCACAGCCAAGCCAGGGAATCCCCTTATTTTCCTACCAGGCTGGTCCCCAGCCAAAGATTCTGCAATGCCAGTGTTTGCTGTGACCCAGCCTGGCATAACTCATAGCCCATCGCCCATCTCGGTCTTTGCCATTAGATACTGCAACCTGGCCTGGCCTAGCCCGGCTTTCTCATAAGAGTAACAGACACACAAATACATGTAGAGATTCCCCCATTTCCTGGTTAACTCCACAAAGACCCACACTATAACTCAATGCAAGTCTGCCACATGGTGTCAGAGACTCAAATACTGGACCATCCATCTGCAATTGCATTTGGCCAAATCCGCATTTTTGCCTTAGATAAATCTATGGCTTATTCTGCTTATTTGTGTTCCATATGGTTTCTTTTCTTCCTTTGAATCACAATAAAATAATACAGGGGAAGTTCAAAAAGATGCCTTTCTCCTCCTAAAAGAATTCTCCATGCATGCATCAAACACTGGGAAGCAACCCATAGACTGACTGTGCTTATTTACTACTTGACACTGTATACTCTGACCAGACAGTTCAGATTATAGACTGGTTGCTATTAGTCCTTCTCATAAGAAAAGTACATGTCTCTCACTATTGGACTTTGGAGTAGTTTCTCCTGAGTTTGTGAACGCTATCCAGGAGGTCTTTTGGACTATAGGATCCCATAGTGTGAGATAGTCAAGCTCATTTAAAAATATTTTTATTTTCTTCTCTGGCCAAGATACTTGGATGTATTATATTGTCTGCTTTGTAACATCTGCAAAGAGTTGAGAAGGATATTCGTATGTACACAGACACTATGTTCACATATATACACATATATGAAGGATGTTCATATAGACACAGACTTTATATACAGGTACATTTTGTTTTTACAAAGTCAAAGTATTTCTTTCATATACTTCCTTCAAAGTATTTCTTTATATATTTTTGCTACCATAAAAACAGAATGCAAATCAAATTTAGTTGGTGATTTCATATATGGACAGAAATACATTAGCCCACACTGTTTTCACAGTTTGGGGTTTCAAGGTCTAAATTATGGCATAACAAGTTAGGCTTCCTTTTGCAGTACCGGCATCCCATATGGGTGCCAGTCTGAGTTCTGGAGGCCCCACGTGCAGACCTGCTCCCTGAAAATGTGCCTAGCAAAGCAGCAGAAAATGATTCAAGTGTTTGGGACTCTACATCTTGTGGGAGACCCAGAAGATGCTCTGGACTCCAACGTTAGGCCTTGTACAGCCCTGGCCTTAGCAGCCATGTAGAGTATGAAACAGTGAAGGGAAGTTCTATCTCTTCCCACTTTCTCCTCTTTGACTTTCAAATAAATATTAAAAGACTTTGTGGTTTCTCCGAAGATTAGGACTTTTGAGTAAAATGAATCATCTTATTTTCTGTTATGACAAATTAGAAGTAAAAGTATTAGATGAGTAACAATGTTCACTGTACTTCAGATGGGTGAATAGCAATGCAATTATTTGATCCAAATTATAGTATAAGTTTTGCATTATAACTGCTGTGGACACTAAAGAAAATAGGTTCTCATCGTTGTATGTTAGGGTTTTAATTTTTTCAGAGTAATTTCTATACTTAAACATAAGGTTTGAACCAAAGTTATCGACTCAAGAACCTTAAATTATCAATTATAGCGAGGTATTCCCTTCCTTATTGCCCACTGCAATCACCTCAAGCCAAGCCATGATAGGGCATATCTTAGGAGCTTGATATGTGTCATCTTGAATTATAGTGCTGTAAGGCTTCCTACATGACACATTCCAGAAAAAAAAAGCCATGGCTGCCAATGCCTACTATTGACAGAATATACAGCAAAACTATTGATAAAGACAAGAGACAGATTTCTCATGCAGGCATGTAGAGAGAAGGGTCCCCGAGGACAACAGAGGAGGTTGCATCAGGCAAAGATGCTGAGCACCACAGATCTGTCTGGGCACTCTATCAACTTCACTACCCAAAATGAATTATTCTGGCTTTGACCTCAGAGCAGCTCACCAAGAGTGTTGTAATTTCATCCACTTGCATGTCTATGCAAAAAAAAAAAAAAAAAAAAAAAAAAAAAAGTCCTTCCCTCAGCTGCTCCTTGAGTAACCCATATGTTCATATGCAGTCTTAAAGGTTTTCACCTGATTAGCATATATAGCCTCCAATCAGGGAGAGTCCCCCATTTAAAATATGCAAAAATTCTAGATACACTGTCTTCCTCAGCAAGCCATTTGGGACCTCTATCAGCTACCAGAAGCTTTTTTTTTTTTTAACTACTCCTTTGGTTTCACTTTCACTTTGACCTTCTCCTGCACTCAAGGTCATTGTCATTTGCATTTGCTCACATTTCCTTGTTTGTGTACCACATCTTTTCTGGCCACAAGACTAGGAACCAGAAGGGGAGAAAGAGCTGTAATATATAGGGCTGCAACATTTCTAATTGACAGAGACAGATTTGTAGATGATTACTGTGATTTCACCTCTGGGATTCCCCAGTGGGGGAAGCTCAGAGTGACCCATAAATGTACCCAAGGAGAAAAAGACACAGTGTTTGGATACTGACCACACCCACGTCATGAAAGAGTACTGAATAGGAGGGGAAAAAATATGAATGTGTTTGTACCAATGTTAGGTAGAAAGAAAGATAGATATTAACTTAGGTATGCAACAGGGTCCAAGGAAAGAGGGGGGAGGGGGAAACACGAACAAGCTCACTCAGCTGAATGGGGGAACAAATGCCTTGGAAGCAGCCCAGCATTCAAAAGTCAAAGTCCTGCTTAAGTCTGATAACCTTGTAGGTGGATTCCAGCCCTTCCCCAGTGACATCACAGGGGGATCTTAGCATCCCAGCACAAGGGGAGTTATTTGCCAATAAAGCTCCAGGAGAGATTTCACAATTCCCAACCCAAAAGGCCCTCTAGAAAGAGGAGAAGAGAAAGAGCTGACCTGTATACATAAAATCACCATCCTACATGCAGACTGGGCACTTTGCTAAGATGCCTGCCTGCTCTATTAGTTGTATTTGTTAGTTATTTAAAGCACTTCAAGTTCTTACGTTCTTACGTTCAGCTAACTCCTGCAGCCTAGTTCTTTCACCGTGAGCCGAAAACACCAGATGCAACGAGGTACTTTAGAAGGTTCATTCCAGCAGGACAGGAACAGGACCGAGATGGTGGAAGGGCGACGAGAAAAGAGAGAAAAAGGCGGAAGAGAGGCCGGGAAGGGAAGGTGGGAAGGGCAGAGAGCTGAGCTGCACCTGGAGGCTCTTTATGTCATTCAGGTGAGTTCACAAGGTGTGGGGAGCAGGGATTGGGAGGCACTCAGGGCAGGCCCCAGGGGATTGGTGCCAGAGACTGTCACAGGTGATTGCCTAAAGATGATTTGCAAATGGACGGGTTGGGGGAGGGGCTGGAAGATTAGGGGTGGGATTCTCAGGTGAAATGCTAGATTACATCTGACTGGTGGACAGGTGGACTGGCGCTAATCTCGTTAGCTGTGAAGAGCAGGAAATGGCGCCAGGTCCAAGGTGGGATGTTCGAATAACTCCTTACAGTATTTGCTTCATTAACTGTCTCTAGCTTGCTCACTGCTCATATCTAGATTTGAAATTGCTTTCATAAGGGAAGACAAAAGCCTGTCTTCAGCCACCTCTGGTAACAGCAATGCTATCTGAATACAAGAAGGAATTTCATCAGAATTTAGAAAATCTGAGTGACCCCATAATTCCTGTCTGTAGCAATAAATCTCTCTCCCTTCTGATGCAACAGAGGCAAAATGCATGAGCATAAAGGAAAGTGGAAAGGCAGTCACGGCACTGGATGTGTAACCTTTGACAAATTCAGTCTTTTCAAAACGTAGGCTCTTTACCTGTGAAAATGAAGGGGCTGGATCAATGCTTAATAGGAGCCTGTTCAGGTCTAGAATTATAAAACCCTATAAAATTAACAGGATGTAGAGTTTAGTTAATCCTATTTAGAAGAATTTCCAAATTTTATGGCAATCCTAAAATGCTACTCCTTTGAGTTCTATAAAAGATGTAAACTACAATTCTGTAAAGAATATTGGCAAAAAGTTACAATAGTGAAATTATTTACAACCATCCTCTAGTTTCACAATAACCATGAAATGAGAAAGTCACTACAATATGCACCTTCCTTTGTTATGCTGTGTCCCCTTAAAGCCATCTCTTTCTTCTCTTGATCTGATAGAAGACATAGGTGACCTATCTGAGCAATGACAGAATGTGTGCTCTTGGCTTTGCAAAGGTAAAGAATAATTTATCCTTTCATCCTTATCATTTGGCATTCTCCTTTTCATTGGCCTTCATGCGTCTGAGCATTTCTGTACTCATGCAGGTAACCAAGTGGATGACAGGTGTTTAGGGGAGGCCGGTGGTGAGCATGTTTGAAGCAGGTTCACTACATTTGGTAACCTTTCCCCTTGGCTTTTATTTTCTCTGGTAAATCTTGTGAGCATTAAGAGGAAAACATGTCTTAGTAAAATGCTCCTTCTCTGTTACACTGGCTCTGCTCCCTCAAGCATTGAAGAATCAAAAAACAAAGGGACCAAATAAATGATAAAATTTAAAAAGATGAAGGGAGAAGTCAGGGTGCAAAAGCAATGTTAACAGAGTTAGCCTAACGCTTAAATGCAGATAGTCTGTGCATGTGCTGGTACAAAATACATATTTTTTTTTATCCTATTTCCTGAGATACAGCTTCTAAAATCTTCAGAATCTCTGGATCGTCAAGTTTTATCTTTTGTTATAATTGAATGACTGGTGGCTGGTTCTCCCTAAGTAGCTTCAGGATAGTGGCTAGTCACCAGAAAAATCAAGGCATGATCACAGTGATGTGATTCCCTGAACTCCATGTTGGGAAAAGTAAAGATTAAGTTGATCACTAATGGCTAACCCAAAAGGATTGGACTTTGGAGACTTCCACATGCCTGATATATGGAGATGGCTGGGGATGGTACACACCAGGAGCACATCAAAGCTCTGCAACTACATAGCCAATGCCTCAACCTAGGCATCTCTTCACCCTGACTGTTCATCTGTATCATTGGTAATCACCTTTGCAATAAATCAGCATATGTGAGCTATTTGTTTCTGTGAGTTGTGAGCCACTCTCAAAGATAAACAGGACCAGAGAAGGGGGTGGTAGAAACCCCAACTGACAGCAGATCAGCCAGTAGCATATAGGTAAAACCCTGGGGCTGCTTTTACCTGTACTAGGAACAGTCTAGTCTTGTGGGAAGAAATCATCGACTATGGCACTATCTCTAGGTAGTGTCAGAAAATAATTGAATCAGGGTACTCCTTCCATGCTGGTATCCACTGGAAAATCATATTTCTAGTGATGAGAAATCCACATGTATTTATAAACAAATGTGAAACATCCTGTGCTACACTGAATGACTGTGCTTGAGACAGAAAAAAGGATTTTCCCTTGTATGTTTAACATCATTTTAAGACTGAAATACATTTTACATTTGTGCTTTTCTGCAATTTCCATATGTTCTATAGTGAGACTGCTTAAATTTACCATGCATCAAAAAATGAAGAACTTTGCTTTTTAAATTTAATAAGTATCTCCTCTGAAAATAAAATAAAAATAAACCAATAACTAGTAAAGAAACAAAGAAGATATTCTTTGTACACACCTACTCATGGAAGTAGGGAGTTAGAAGGCACATACCTCTTGGAAAGAAAACACAAACTAATGATAGCATGCCACCTCTAGAATTTTTACCATATGCTAGAATATCTCTAAACTTCTTTATATATTTAGTGGGAAAACAACACATCATGTTAATTGACTGTTGCACTGGTTTATTGTACTTCTCAAATGAATTGAGTCAGATATATTGTATTCTGTGGATAAGTTTGAGTTCTATTCCATGCATGTGCTGAAAAGAAAAAACTGGTCATTTCCCAGTGACAATCATCCTCAATTAACAAGTCCATTGAGATACCATATTAGGCTTTAAGGAAAACTCATTTGAAGAGTTTCTGAATTCCCTTTATTTTAACACAATTATAGCTGCTTAAACTATCATAGAAAACATTTCTAGTAAAACACATTTTATAGGGCTGAACATGATAGCTTATTGGCTAAATCTATTATGGGTGTCAGTTTGTGTCCTGGCTACTCCATTTCCCTTCCAGCTCCCTGCCTGTGGCCTGGGAAAGCAGTTGAGGAACAGCACAAAGCCTTGGGACCTTGCACCTGCGTGGGAGACTCAAGAAGAAGCTCCTCGCTCCTGGCTTTGGACTGGCTCAGCTCTGGTCGTTTCAGCTACTTGGGCAGTGAAGCAGCAGACAGATCTTTCCGTCTCTCCTTCTATATATCTGCCTTTCCAATAAAATAAATAAATAAATGAAATCTTTTTAAAAATACACATATTATTGTCTCCTTGGCACTGTGTTAATGCAAAAATATGTTTCCTTCTGTAAACTCAGAAGAAGACATTTAACAAGAAGATGTGAACTAAAAATCCACCGTAGCTTTCCTTAGTGAATGTCTTTTCATTTATTAGCCAAGTTCAGGTACAACTGGAGGCCTGGTTTTTCATTAGCAACTTCAATTTCAGTTACATTCTCCCCATGCATACACAGGATATTATTCATTAATTGAGATGCAACTGTTAAGTCACTTAAAATATCTAACAAATGTGTTAATTAGACCCTCTCTATGACAGTGATTACATTCACTTCCTTTAGAGACATGTTCCTGAGATGTAAGTGGACCCTGATTCCACATCTGGTTTTGTTTAAGACCTGTAAGCACAAATACTTCCCCTTTTTGCCCCACTTTGCTTGGATATGAATCTCCTTGGAGTAGCTGCGAGAATTCAGTGAAGCTGTGAATCAACAGAACTGTACCCTTGATAAACAAGAAACTCTCACTTTATCATGCTAAGAGAAATGAACCAATCCCAAAAGGTTAAATACCACATGTTTGCCTTAATCTGAGACGAAAAGATGACAACTTGGAAGATAGTACCTGTATATTGCAATATTAGTGCAATCTCTGACAACCTGTATCCAATGCAATAAGATAACACGATATAATCTACAAACCAACAATTAATGTCAGAATACTCAGGATCTACATCGAAAAACTGTAAAACCTACTATACCCTCAATACGCTATGTTAACCGGTAATAGGGAGGGAGTGCAGGGAAATCTTTCAGGACCATAAAAAGAGTGAGAAAAAAGTACAATATAGCCTATCAAGATCAAATCTGGTAATTCATAGACAACAGACTCAAAGCGGCACTAAACAATAGTAAAACTACTATACCAATGCATGAGGGGGGAATCGGGTGCGATCCTGACAACCTCTTAACAGGAGGTCATGTGCGTGGAGCAGTGGGGCACTCCAGAGTGGAGCAGGTGGTAAGGAGGAAGCTTGGATCCCAACCATGAAGACTCCCAGACCTTCACCACAAACTATTAATACGAGCAACAAGGACTATATCCCAACTGCCAAGGAGGCCACAGGGAATTGGATGCCCTCGGAGGCTGAGTACTCTGAGGTCACCCACCCCCAACCGGAGCTTCCGCAGGGGATGGAACAAGTCCAAACACTACCGTACAGAAACCAACGTCATCGGAAAGACAACCAGAAGCCCTGAGTGGTCCGCAGAAACAGAAGAACAATAAATGTCCTTCGGGACCAGGGAGGAGAGCTTTCTCTGGTCCGAGCCTGGCTCCACCTCTGGACCCCCGCCCTCCCTCGCAATGACCATCGGGATTGATTTGAAAACCCCTCACAGCAAACAATCAATCATACAAACTAAAAAAACCTAAAATAAATAGACAAACAACAGAAAGTAGAGTTTGAAATCTGACAGGAAAGAGCTGGCGTGGATTGGCTCATGCCTCGCTGGGTGGGACACAAAGATTAGTCACTCCTCACCATGGTGTTGAGGATTTTCCTGCACCCCCCCCAAAAAAAATGTGTTCTACACCTTAAATGTCGACAAAAATCTTGTTAGAGTTACAAGCCAGTCTAGATTATCCTAAAATCTGCCAAGATCAGCAAAATTATACTTCAACACAACAAATGGTTAAATACTAAAATGAAATAGACACGAGACAGCTGAATGGTACCTTATAGCCATTTTAAAGTATATAGCAGCCGGTCCTGTATATAAATTAAATTGAAATGTCAATGAGCTAATCATAGGTTGTGGTTAAGACTTGCTTTTTTTTTTTTTTTTTAACATACTGGTTACTCAAAACCATGTCAATTCCATAATATTGCAAATTGCTGTTGATGTTATATTGGGACTCTTAATTGACTGGGATGATATTCTACCAGCTCTAACTTCGGACCAGAAATGGTCTCCCCAAGAAACTGTTCAACCCATCTGGACAATAAGTAGCTGGACTCCATGCTTGGTATATGTTTGCAAGGAAAGAATCTTGATTGAATTTGAACTGTAATACTGCATCAAGGTGGAGGAATCCACCAGGGGGAGGGGTGTGGGGAGGGGTGGGGGGATTCCCAGAGCCTATGAAACTATCACATAATGCAAAATAATTAATAAAAAACAAATAACAAAAACAAATAATTTCCATAATAAGCGCTCCCGGCTTACGAGCACCTATTGGCCAACTCAACCCAGTAAACATCATTCCACAGCTCACAATCTTCCGTTTAATGCGGACGGATGCTCACTGATGTACCTCCTCTTAGTCACTGAGCACGACAAACAGATGGCCAGGTGAATGGAGAAGTTTGTCTTTTAGTCCATCTGCCTGCACATGCCTGCTTCCTCTGCCTCACGGTACTCTTTCAGTAATGTTGGATACTCTCACTACCCTTGGCTGCCCATCACGAGCCTTTCCTTCGCTATTAGTCCATGGTGTAAGCCATTCTTTTTTTTTTTTTTTTTGTCTCTTCTGTTCTTTATGTCATACAGGTAATCTTATGGACAACACCAACCATTCCTCCACTTTCAAGATACAATTCTAATGCTCACTTTTAAGCTTTGTTCATTTGAAAGAAGAGTTAGAGGGATGGGGCACAGTATGGTAGAGGGAGGTAGAGCAGAAAGATCATCTTCCTTCCATCTCTGGTGCACTCTTTAAATGCTTGCACCACCCAGCATTGGGTCAAGCTGAAATCAGAGGCCTGCAACTCCATCTAGCTCTCCTACTAGGTGATAAGGGCAATAGCATCTCAGCAAGTTACTGGTGCTTGCCCAGATTTATTAACAGGGAGCTGGATGAAAACCAAAGCAGTCAGGACTCAAACCAGCATTCATATGTGGTATGCCATCATAACATGTAGGGGCATATCCCACTGAGCCATAATGCCAGATGCTGCTTCATATTTTTTTTCTTTTCCTAGGTTCCTATTCATCCAAATTCAAAGGAGTGGTGCTAACCACAGCTTTTTGTGTGCTTGTGGTATACTAGCAAGCTTCAAAACCTACAAATCAGGATGATGCCTACTTGTTGTAGTCAAAGTGTCACGATCTCTCACTCATTTCTGTGCATCCTGTGAAGGGGTATTCTTTCTTCAACTTTTTTTTCCTAACTATAGCTGCAAAATGGCATTTAAGAGCTGAAACCCAAATTTGCAAAGCAATTTACATGGAAGGGCTGAAGGAGTTCTCCTGAACCATATGGAGTAGAAACGGCAGACAGCTTTCATCCTAAAGGTAAGCCCTGAGAGAGTGCCTTTGATACACACATCAGTTACTATCAGGCCCTGGTATTGGACAGTTTCTCAGCCTCCACTCATTAAAGTTTGCACTAACCTCTTATTGCAATTATTTCAATAAATGGAGGTAATGGTGTAGTCAAGCGCACAAGGTCTCTACTTACAAGTGTCACAAAATCATTCACTTCTTCTGTAGATAACAACATGATGTTCAATCTTGTCTTGAGTTTTTTTCCCCCAAGAATTCCAGGATCCAAGAAGAGTAACAACAGTTGATGCAATGAAGCACACTTTGCCATCACTGAAATTTCGTGAAGAATATTATATGACTGACCAATCAAAGGAATGCCACAAGCAGTATGGATGTATACCAAAGGTACACACACAACCCTGAATCACGTAATTCTTTTTGTAAGAATCTTTTTTTTTAAAGATTTATTCATTTTATTACAGCCAGATATACACAGAGGAGGAGAGGCAGAGAGGAAGAGCTTCCGTCTGATGATTCACTCCCCAAGTGAGCCGCAATGGGCCGGTGCGCACCAATCCGATGCCGGGAACCAGGAACCTCTTCCTGGTCTCCCACACAGGTGCAGTGTCCCAAAACTTTGGGCCGTCCTCAACTGCTTTCCCAGGCCACAAGCAGGGAGCTGGATGGGAAGTGGAGCTGCGGGGATTAGAACCGGCGCCCATATGGGATCCCGGGGCATTCAAGGAGAGGACTTTAGCCGCTAGGCCACGCCGCCGGGCCCTCTTTTTGTAAGAATCTTAACTCTCAAATAAGTCAAGGAACATGAAAAAGGAATGATAGCTACCTGGATCCTTGTTCTGCTCTTTGGAAATAAACACAAACCTTTTTTCTGCCAGCTCAGTGTCAGTGACTGGCTTGCCGTGCACAGGATGGGCAGATCCAGGCATTGGAATTCTAAAACAATCTGAATGGTTGATTTTGTCCTGTTGATACTAGATCTCTATTATGTAATGTTAGAAGTGATTACGGGGCCTTGTGTTGGAGAAATGGTAACAAGTTCTATCATTGAGGAGCATGCTCTGCCACTGCTATGAAAACAGGATGTAGTAGCTTGCTATCAACAGGTTTTCTGCTTTTCTTTGCATTTTATGCCAGAGATATCTGAATTAATCTGACCACTTTCTATGTGATATAATGTAAGCATAACTGGAGATTTGAATACTTTATGGCTGAAAGTACCAAGAGATGAGGCACATAGTTTTCTCTTTCTAGAAGCTGGGTTTCCAGGCAGATCAGAATTTATAACACACACACACACACACACACACACACCCTCCAACACACAAACACCCAAATAAGGAAATGTTACCTTTAGATACTGCTGGAGATGGCTTGAAACAACACCCAAATTTATAAAAATGTAACTGCCAACATTAACTTCACCTTTTCCCAGCAAAGGCAATAAATATAATTAAATGTAGCTATGTTCCATGAGCCACAGGACATGAGAAATTCTCATTAGTCATCCTGTTTGATGTTGATGACAAGATCTAATTAGCTCCTATCATACTATTGAGAATACTGAGAGGCAAGCCTAGGCCATGGATATGGTGGAATATTTTTCTGTAAAATAAAATTAAATAGAAAGATTATAGTTTAAGCAAATTTGTCAAATATAGACCCTGATAGGCAAGAGTTAAGTTCAGAAATTCAGGAAACAGAGACACTAAGATCCAAAAAGGAAAATATAACACCCTAGTGTCAAATGTTTTCTACCTCATGGGTTGACAGTTTGGCAAGTTAACACTCTAGTGAGTGTGTGTGTGACAGAGACAGATAAATCCTCTATTCACATAGAAAAACCAGTTAAACAAGTAAGAGTATCCAAATCATAAAGATTGACATACTTTAAAGATTCGCTTCCCCAGCAGTAGCCAATTGCCTAAGTTTCACTGTACCTAGGCAAGTGTTACACTTCTGGGAGAAAAGCAGCTAATAGCTGGTGGGCATTGTGGGCCTGGTTAATGCCAAATCTGTGTTAACTGTATCAGTGTGCCAGCATAGTTGCCAGAGAACCTTTTGGGACCAAACCAATGCACCACCACCTCCTCCCCCAAGTGGGAGACTTGACCTGGACTTGTTATTAACTACTATCTACTAGCACACATGAAAGCCACAAACGGAGGGGGCTGCCTGGCAGGGCTCAACCACTGTACCTACCAGTGAGTGTCAGAGCAAGGGGTGGATGATTTTAAGCTTGAACATAACACTAACCAGCACACATAAGAACTAGGTTTAGGAGCAGACTCTGTGGGGAATTGTGGGCTCACCCCTGTGGGACTGCCATACCAGTTGATATACTCAAGGGTTGTGGGTGGTGACCGACTGAGCTAGACGTGACCAAGGCTCTCACCAACACTCATAGGTACTGGGGTTTGGAACAGGCATAAGGTTGTTCCAGACTGTAGCACCTACAGGTGTACCCAAGAATTGGGTATAGGGTAGGCCAGGCCGCAACATCCACCAACACACACAAAGGCTGATACTGTGAGGCAGACTGCCAGGTAAAGGTCTAGCACTGCTGGCAAGCATGAGATCTTGTTCTGGGAGTGGACCTAGTTGGGGAACTTGGGGAACTCCCCTAGTGGGCCATTGTTCCTGCTGGTGAACATGTGAGTCAGGGATGGGTGTTGGTCAGGACAGGCAGGGCTGCTTCACTTGTTGCAGGGGTGTGGGTTAGTTGTGGGTGGGCAGTGGGTGGACCAGGCAGGACTGGGCCAAATCATAGCACACTGGCATACACAAAAGCAATGATGGGAGGATAGGCCATGCTGGGCTAGATTAGACTATCACACCTACTAGTTTGCATAAAGGTCAGGGATAGGGATAGGCTAGGTAAGGCTAGGCTACAGCACCTACCAATGAGATTTGGGACTGGGAGTAAGCCCAGCCAGGCCATATCAGGCTGCAGCATCTGATGACAGACCAGAATTGGGGATAGGCTATGCGTGATTGGGTCAGAGAAACCACCAGAACACCGAAGATCTGTGGCTGGTTGCGGAACTAACAGGACACCAATTTTGAGTTGTGGTTCCCACTGGTGAGTCTGAGCCAGAACGAGGGTGACAATGCTGTAATGCCCCTTGGCACAGGTGTGGCCTGGGTCTGGGGTATGCCAGACTGTGCTAGTCTCCAGCACCTGCTGGTGCTTGCAAAAGCCAGAGTGAATTCAGGGCAGGTTGGGCTAGGCCTCAGCACCTGTTGAACCACGCAAGAGCTGGGTCTGGCAGCAGGTCAGGCAGGGCTGGGCTGGGCTGGGCTGTAGTCCCCAACAATAACAGCTAGAATGGGTGTGGGATGGTCAGGCTAGGCTGCCATACCTGTTAGGACAGGATGTGGGCTAAGCCCGGCTGGGCCAAAAATCCACCATTGTGCATGAGATTTGCCACTGGGAGGTGACCTGATAGAGGACCTTGGGGAACTTCTCTGTCAGAATATAGTCCCTGCAGGTGAGTGCATGAACAAAGGTTAGGAGCAGCCCAGCCCAGACCAGGTTATAGGTTATAGTATCTGCCAGCATGCATATGGGTCAGGTCTGGGAGTGGGCCAGTTCATAGCACTCACTGGCAAATGTGAGAACCACGCTCACCAGTAAGGGGTGAAGGACAGGTCGGGTTGGGCTACAACATCATCTAGGTCACATTAAGGTTGGGCTGTGATCAAGCTTTGACAGCAATGGATGAATCAAGACTCTAAGGTGGACATTGTCAGCAAAGGGACCTAGTAAATATTTCCTCAACCTTGTAGCAGTGAAATCAACAGCATTTCAAAACTATCAAAACTACTTAAGCAGTTCCCTCAGAACTTGCTACACATCAGGGACCCTGGGATGACATTGGATGGCAACTGATGTGGTTGGGCTGCTGGGAGTAGCCCTGCCTCCTTATCTCCCCACTTCCCCCAGATGCACGAAGAAGCAAAGAGATGGGACATGGTTATCTCACCCACCTTCCCCCATTCCTTGACCTTAGTCAGTGATCCACATGGGTGATCATGCTTCACAACTATTAGACATCATAAAAATGGAGTTTATTTATTATTATAAAAAATATTTCCTGGGCCCGGTGGCGTGGCCTAGCAGCTGAAAGTCCTCTCCTTGAACACCCCGGGATCCCATATGGACACCGGTTCTAATCCCGGCAGCTCCACTTCCCATCCAGCTCCCTGCTTGTGGCCTGGGAAAGCAGTTGAGGACGGCTCAATGCATTGGGACACTGCACCTGCGTGGGAGACCCGGAAGAGGTTCCTGGTTCCCAGCATCGGATTGGTGCGCACCGGCCCATTGCGGCTCACTTGGGGAGTGAATCATCGGATGGAAGATCTTCCTCTGTCTCTCCTCCTCTGTATATCTGACTTTGTAATAAAATGAATAAATCTTAAAAAAAATATTTCCTACGATTCAGAATTTTCAAATGTTAATAAATGAGGGGCCAGTGCTGTTGCACAATAGGCTGAGCTGCTGTCTATGACACCTGCAGTTCGTATTGGAGTGTCAGTTCAAGCCTGGTTGCTCCATTACTGATTAATGCACCAGGTTAATGCACCTAGTAAAGCAAAAGGTGGTGGCCCAGGTATCTGAGCCTCTGCCAGTCCTGTGGAAGAGCATCAAGCATTTAGGCTTTGCCACCCATGTGGGAGACCAGGATGGTGTTCCAGGCACCTAGTTATGGCCTGGCTCAGCCCTGGCCATGAACCCCATTTGGGAAATGAAACAACAGACTGAAGATTTGTTTCTCCGTTTCTACCTGTCTATGTGGGTGTCTCTCTGCCCTTCAAATAAATTATCTATTTAAAAACTCTAAATAATGAATCAAGAAAATTGACAATAGTACATACCTTGGAAATCAAACCCTATACAAGTACATAGAAGGCAGATGTGACATACAACCAAGTTTCAGTCTTCCAGCCTCCATCCCTTAACTTGAAGACATTTTAGTGTTTCTTTCATATTTACTAATTTATCACATGGTAAAAGAAAATCACTGAATGGAGTGATGCAATTGGCCCTGTAAAATTCTCTAATAACTGGCATCTTGATGATCAGCATTATCTCTAAGTGTTTCATTTTGACAGTGGCAGGGACCTACATGTAGCCTTATATTGAAAGAAGACTAATTTTTTCCGTCAGAAAAATCTGGTTTCACTGCCCCATCAAGTAGGCCATAATCACCTTCAGCCAACCAAGAACCTGGACATTAACTGAATATTACCTATTCCCCCAACTAAAAGATCCACTGCTCATACTCCCTCAGGGAGTCTCAGAATTAAGCATTACCTGCTTGTCTCCTCAGTCTTGACTTTGCAGTAAAATCTTTCTTTCTGCTATCATCCTGATGTCACTTACTGACATTCTATGTGTCTTGTAAGTGATCCCAACTTGGAGGTTATACACCAACTTCCCCAACTAGAATTGGAGAATGTTTTCTAAAAGTTTCACTGGGCAACCAACCTAGCTTTCAATACCTTCCTTCCTCTGTCACAGTTTTAAAAATTTATTTTCAGGAAATTCCTCCTAGCTTGCATCCCGTTCCAATTATTAGATCTCAGTTCTAGGATCCACTCTTACTATTTAAAAAAAGTTCATTTATGCCAAGATACTAGATATGAGATGACATAATATGTGCTGGCTCAACACAACATTCCACCAAAACTAGAGAAGGCTAAACTGAGTGTAGTTGGAAACAAGAAAGTCAAGATCTGGGATCATTAAATAGGGAATCGTCACACTAACTTAGGCTACTCTGGAATATGAAAAGAAGAAAGGACGGACTTCATTTTCAGAAGCCACACTGACAAAATCTTTCAGCAAAGAAGCAAAAGGAAACAGATGAATTTCCTTAGTACAATAGGAACAAACTCAGACGATCTTCTGGCAATTAGCCATGTGTACCAGTCAGTGGCAAGCAGTGAGTAGTCAGCTCATTATTACCTCAAGTAAGAGAAATCACACCTGGGACTGGGGAAGAGAGCCAATCAGAAAAAAGAGGTGAAAGCAGACTGCAAATACAAAGACACTGGAAACAATTTCTGCAATAGAGTCTCAGACTATACTGTTTCTGGGTGCAGACAGGGGCCAGAGCAAGGGAAGGGATGGAGCAGGGCACTGTGGGGAAAGAGCAAACTCCTTTCTTCTATTCTAGAAAAACACCCAGAGTAGTGAGGAGAAGCTGCCATTTCGGAGGTGGCAATATATGAAAAACTCATAGCCAGCATCATATTGAATGAGGAAAATTAGAGGCATTTCCACAAAGATCTAGAACCTGACCGGGGTACCCACTCTCATCACTGCTTTATAGTCCTGGAAGTCTTAGCCAGAGCCATTAGGCAAGAAAAAGAAATGAAAGGGATCCAAATTGAAAAGGAAGTCAAGCTATCCCTGCTTGCACATGATATGATCCTATATGTAGGGCAACCAAACAATTCTACTATAAAACTATTGGAATGCATAGGAGAATTTGATAAGATTACAGAATATAAAATCAATACACACAATCAATAGTATTTGAAAATATAATGTTACGGCTGAGAAACATCTTGTAAGATCAATCCTATCCAGAATAGCTGCAAAAGAAATTTAAATATTTTGAAATAAATTTAATCCAGGATATTAGGGATTTTTATGCCCAAAGTCATGAGATGTTTAAGAAATAAGTTTTTAAAAAGACACCAAAAATGAAAACATTTCCACATTTTTGGTTTGCAAGAAATAACATCATCAAAATGTCCATCCATCTACTGAAAGGGATTTATGGATTCAATGTGATTCCAATCAAAATATTTATGACATTGTTCTCAGATCTAGAAAAACAAGATGCTGAAATTTATATAGAAACACAAGAGATCCTGAATAGTTAAAGCAACTTTAAATAACAAAGTCAAAGCTGGTGGTGCCACAATACTGGACTTAAAGACATATTAGAGAACATTTGTAATCACAACAGCATGGCACAAAAACAAACATAAAGATCAACAAAAATCCCAGAAATGAATTCACACATCTACAACTAATTCTTCAAAGGCAAACCAATATCAACACAAACAGTGTCTTCAACAAATAGTCCTTTAAAAATTGGATCTATTTGTGCACGGTTACGAAACAAGCCTCCTAGCTTATACAAAATTAACTCTAAAAGAATCAAGGAACTAAATCTATGACTTGATACTATCAAAATACAAGAAGAAGATATCTGGGCCATTATAAGACATAGACACGGGCAAACACTTCTTGGAAAAAAATGTAAAAGCGCAGTAAACTGAAATAAACAACAGGCAAATAGGGTTCCAACAATCTAAAAAGTTTCTGCACTGCAAAGCAAATCATCAACAAAATGAAGAGGCAGCCAATAGGATGTGAGGAAATATCTGCCAACTGTGTAACTGACAAAGGATTAATATCAAGGATCTATAAAGAACTCAAGAAACTCAATAACAACAAAACAGTCCAGATAAGAAATGGTTCAAGGGATTTTCAAGGATGAAATACAAATGCCCAACAAACGTAGGAAAAACATTCAGATTCACCAGCCATCAAGGAATGCAAATAAAAACTATGAGGAAGTTTCACCTTACCCCTGCTGTCATTCAGAAATCAGGAAAGAATAAATGCTGGTGAGAATGTGACAAAAAATGGTACCCTAATCCACTGTTGGTGGGGTTTTAAATTAGTGTGAAAAGAAGTATTGGTTTTCCTCAGATACATGAAATAGATTTGCCATATGAACCAGCCATCCCACTCCTTGGAATTTATCCAAATGAAATTCTATCAGCATATGGGAGGTATATGTACCCCCATGTTTATTGCAGCTCAATTTACAATAGCAAGTTATAGAAGCAACCCAGAAGTCCATTAACTGAAGACTGGATCAAGAAAATCTAGTATTTTCTTTATGGAATAATACCTATAAAATTTTGCAATCTGATAAATGCAATTGGAAGTGATTATGACTAGTGATATAAGCCAGCTCCAAAAAAGACAAATACCATGTTTCCCTGATCCATGAGAACTAATACCCAGAGTACACAAACTATAATCTATGTGAGAGTGACATTCTGAGGTTTGATTCTTGTTTTATACTTTGTCTATAGTCCTGATGAACATTTTTTTTTCCTTTTACTTGCTATGTGTTGGTGCCTTTATCTAAAGGAGTGTTAGGCTGTGATTTTGAACTGAAATGAAAATATATCATTGTATAATTCAGAAAAAAATAAGCAAGAAGGAGGGTGGATGGGAAACATGGGGAGGAGGTAGGGTAGGATGGAAAGTAACTGTATGCTCCTAAATATGTGTTGTGACACATGTGAAATTTATTCACTTTATATAAATTCAATGTATAATTTGATTATATATATGTATATTCAAAAAGAAATAAGAATTTGAAAATACAGTGCCAACATAATCTAAAAGAACAGAGATTTAGAAAAAAAAATTTTAAAAATTGTGAACAAGAAAACAAAAGCCAAGGTCAGAAAGAACAACATTAAGAATCAGGTTCCCCATGGGTCTGAAGATAAACAGACCACCCTGATAGAGCTCTTCACACAATGAACTGCAAATAGGCAAATGTGAGAAGCTCCACTGTGAGTTCTCTGGTGGTAAAGAATGCAGGAGCTAAATAAGACAGTGACAAGTGATCTTTTCCACCAAGACTCAGGGTCAGCATAGGGAAATCTGTTAAACCCAGGAAGGTCACATCCAGTGCTTTGTCCCCTTAATTGCTGCCTCACTGAATTAAAGTAAATCTTCTAAAATCCCCCAGTACTAGGAAGACTATGTTGCTTCTTCATAAAATTAAACATAAACATTATTAAGCAAGCATAAGTAAGGCCAACAACATTCCGATTTTTAAAGGTTCAATGTTACATTGATTTTATTCTGAGTTTGTAACCCATAAAAATTTTGATTTTTGTCTTGAGTAACTGAATAAAGCTTTTTTTAGGTAAAAATATCAAGGATAAAAATTTTCCTTAAAATGCTTTAGTGTTTTTTGATGCCATATCACCAATGCAGTTAGCACTCCATTTCCATGACTTCCGAATATATGGACTGACACGAGCATGGACTGAAGATGGCAGCATTGTGGTGCAGCGAGTGAAATCACCACTTGTGATGCTAGAATCCCACATGGGAATGTAAGTTTGAGTCTCAGTTGTTCTGCTTCCAATCCAGTTCTTTGCTAGTGAGCCTGGCAAAGCAGATGATGATGGCCCAGGCAATTGTCTTCTTGCCACTTATGCAAGAAGGCCTGGATGGAGTTCCTGACTCCTGGCTTCAGCCTAGCCTGCCCCTGACTATGGTGGCCATTTAAGGACTGAACCAGTATAATGCAAAATCTGTCTCTCTTGCTGTCACTCTGCCTTTCAAATAAATAAAATAAATCTAAAATTTCAAAATCAGGAAAAGGGGTTTTGGTACTAAACATATATGGATAGTTTGTTGCTATTATTGCATAAACAATACAATAAAGCAACTATTTAAATATTATGGAATTAATGTCCCAAGGACCGAGTGGAATAACTCTACTTTGGTCATCCATGTACCCTTGTATTTATTGCTTGTTGATAATTTTGTCCCTCTTCCCCCATCCATCAAGAAGCATGAGGCAGCCTCTCATTACTATGCACCCTCTTTGCTGCATTGGAGAGTCAGTATTGTTCATCTAGATTATTCAATACCTGCCAAAACTTTTCCCACACAAAGTTTAGGGCCAATATGGTTCATAACAACTGTCAGCTTTGTCTTTGGAATTGCAGGGTCCACGGAGTGGGAATGATTTAAAGGTCATGAGAATGCTAACAATAGTTAGCAGCCATGCTGAGATCAACAAGGCAAAGAAGGCAAATCTCTCCACTACCCTGCGAAACAGTCAAATGGATCTTTTGAGCCCTGCTAGGTAACCCCAGTTCCTGTTTCTAAGGCAGAGTGATAACATAGGAAGCAACACTTACTTCTCCAGATGCCTTTTCTTACTATTATATAATTAGAGGAGATTTCTTTTTTTTAAATATTATTTGTTTTTATTGCAAAATCAGATACACAGAGAGGAGGAGATACAGAGAGGAACATCTACCATCCACTGATTCACTCCCCAAATAGCCGCAAAGGTCAGAGCTGAGCTGACCTGAAGCCAGGAGCCAGAGCCTCTTCTGGGTCTCTCACATGGGTGCAGGGTCACAAGATTGCACAGTCCTCAGCTGCTTTCCCAGGCCACAAGTAGGGAGTTGGATGGGAAGTGGAGTCTCCAGGATTAGAACCAGTGCACATATGGGATCCTGGAGCATTTAAGACCAGGACTTTAGCTGCCAGGCTATCGTGCTAGGCCCCAGAAGGTAGTTCTTAAAAATAAGATTATAACTAGGGTTCATAGTGGACTGGATTTTCCCCTGCCCTACTTACCATATGGCAGAACACTGATTAAGAACATGTAGTTTAGATCACCCAGGCTTCAGTTTAGGTAACTTAAATTATTATATATTGTTTTTGTTCACCTTCCCTGCCCCCATGAGTTTGAGCATATTTTGCATGCATTGCCTTTTTCATTACCACCAAACACATAACCAGAATCTATTTGGTATGTATGCATCATAATAAAATAGCACAAACTTGTTGCTTAAACAAGCTTCTAGTCTGGAGGTTGGAGCTAGAAGTCAGAGATCTAGGTACTGGCAGCCAGCCCTCCCTCAGTGCCTTATAGATGGTAGCCCTCTCTCTGTCATAAAGCAGTCCTTTTCTCACTATGTGAGCATTCCTAATGTGTTCTGCTTGCAAGAACACCAGTGAAATCGGACTTAGGGCCATCATCCTTATGATCTCTTTTAACGTTGACTGCCTCATAAAAGGTCCTCTCCCTAAATAGTTGGCTGAGAGCTAAGACTTCAGTCCATGAATTTTGAGGGATAGAATTCAGCCCATAGTATTAATATTAATTCCCAAATTTAATCTATTACCAAGACCTGAATGTTATAAGCAATGATATGCTTCTTGAACCAACCACATTCTCCTCAAATCCACTATAGCTAGTTAGTTCATGCATTCATGATTGCCTCTTCCTGAACAAATACAATCATCTCTAAGCTGGCCATCCTTCATCTGCTCTGTTTCTCTTCTCTTCTGCTACCCAGTCAGCCAAAGCAATTACGCAAAAATACACATATGACTATATTCACACCCTCTTCAAAGTATCTCACATACTTCCTATGGTCTTAAACACGATGAACCTACCATCTGACGCTTTATTTACATCCCAGCCTTCATACACCATGGTCAAGGTTATCCTTGCGTCTCTTGTTACACTGGCCTATGTTCAAATTAGACCCCTCCAAAGAACTGCCAAGAGCATTGAATGAGATAATGAATGTAAAATGCTATATCCAGAGTCTTGCATGTACTAAATTGCTTTTTAGCATTTACCATTACTTTTGCAGTATGAGTTTCACAGCACATATTACTTTTGTTGAGCTTAGTTTCAACCTTAAATACATCATTTCTTTATCTTTTATGACATGTTATCATATCTAATAAACTGTTAATTCTCAATCACAATTGCATGCTAGTATTACTGTTATTATGTATTGATGTTATTACTGTTATGATTCTCTTCTCTATCCAGCTCTATCTTTGCCAGGTGCTAGTTGTGAAACCTTGTGCCAATTGCTTAACATTCATGATAACGATTAGGCTAACTTCAACCAAATGCTGTCAAAATTAGCCAAATAAAATTATTTGGATTGAATGACACCGGGGATCTAGTATTTCCTTTCCCTCATATTCCTTACAGAGGACTCATATCTCCCCTCACAGAGATGATGAAAGCAAAAGTCATGTTAAAAAAATATTTAGCACTCAAATAATGAAACCATTGCCTTCATTAGGGGAAAGAAAATGTCAGCATGTCTTTGAGAGTCAACATAATTCTATAGTTTTCAAATGTCAGGAGAATATAAATATATTTGTCCTCCAGCAAGGTGGCTAGGAGGGCCAAGATGAGCTTCCTATTCCCTGTTGAAAATGCACAAGCCTAACTATATGTACTTCCACTTATGATTTGCTTTTGTTTTTCCTATGCTTGGCAGCTGGACCTTCAACACTGATTGAAGCACTGATAAGATAAGCATATATAAAACCCAAATTTCAGGAACATCAATTTGAGATATTATTCTCATTAGTAGATTGTCTTGACAAAAGAATTACGCATAGATTACTTTAAACAGTGATCTCATCAAATGAATTAAAATGTTCTTTCATATATCATTAACAGAATGAGAGAAGTTGGGGCACAGTATAACCAGTTGAGAAACAACAGCAAACTGGCACACATTACACTTTTAGGAATCATGCCATGATAAAACAACTGCAAACGAAATGTAGACAACTGGGCCCAGTACAGTACCCTAGTCACTAAAGTCCTCACCTTGCATGTGCTGGAATCCCATATGGGTGCCTGTTCACATCCCAGCTGATCCACTTCCCTTCCAGCTACCTGCTTGTGGCCCAGGAAAGCAATCAAGGGCAGCCCAAAGCCTTGGGACCCTGTACGGTGTGGGAGACCTGGAGCTCCTGGCTCCTGGCTTCAGATTGGCTCAGCTTTGGCCACTGATGCCACTTGAGGCACCAGTGAACCACCGGATGGAAGATATTTTTCTCTGTCTCTACTCCTCTCTGTAAATCTGCCTTTCCAATAAAAAATAAATATATTTTTAAGTAGCAAACACTGAAATGATGATGAAACGTAGAAGAAAAGGAAATAATTTCTAAGCCCTTCATTTCTAAATAAAGAACAATGGTCTAAAAAAATCTAGATATTATGTTAGAAAGAAAGTTAGAAGACAGTGTGGGAAGCACCTTACACACCTTTGGTACTGTTTGAGAATGTGATTGCAACACAATATGTTAGAGAAGGTAGAACATGGATAGTTCTAAAGGAGGGAGAAATGAAGGAACTGTGGAATATTTTCCTTTTAATGAGCTTAGGCAGTGTCTCATATATTCAAGTAGTGTATTTTTTCCAGTACTGAATCTTCTCCAAATGGCCATAATGTTAATATGTTTATTTCCCTAAGATTTTAATGCAATTGAGTGGAAACTTGATTCAGTTATTATGTTTGAAGTTGGGAGCTCTGGGAGCTCCGGTGGCCATATAAGAGATAACAGACATGAATGTACATTCTGTCTCTTGCCATGTGATGACCTGTGCTACTTTGGAAGTCTGCAAGTGAGAAAGCCATTATTAGATGCTCAAACAAAAACCACTTGATTTTAGACTTATACTTCCAGAAACACAAGCTAAAATAAACCTCTTTATGACATAAGTGGCCTATTTCAGGTATTTAATCATAGTAACCAAAACTGTATTGGTGTAGCATTTGAAACAGCACTTAAGATGCTATGTTGGGACACCTCATGATATTGGGACACCTTATCATTTAGAGTGCCTGAGTTCAAGTACCCTCTCTACTTCCAATCCAGTTCCCTAATAATACATACACTTGGAGGTAGTAGGTAAGGATTCAAATGCCTGGATTCCTGATACCCATGTAGGAGACCTAGATTAAGTTTCAGGCTCCTCGTATTGGCCCGGCTGAGCGCTGACTGTTGCAGGCATTTGGAAATGGAAGCAGCATACGTAGGATATCACTCTCTTTTCTTTGCTCTCTCTGCCTTGCAAAAAATATAATTTTTAAAAGCTAATATAAATATAGTTAACATTATAAGTTGCCTACATTATAAGCCTCACACTTATACATTCCTTACTTGCTCTGTGATCTTTGGTAAGTTACTTAATTTCATTATCTCAGTTTCCTTGTTGGAAGACAAATAATATGTATAGAAAGGTTTGTAAGGATTAAATCTGTGTAAAGAATTTAGTGTGCTACCTAGCATATAGTCAGTACGCAGCAACAGATATTATTCATTAGCATTAAGTACTTTATGAATGTCATTAATATTAAATACAAGCTTTCTAAATGTGGAAAAGCACTCCATAATTTAAATGAAAAATGTCTATGTAAAATGTCAGCAGTGATACAGAGGCTTAGTGTGACAGAAGGCTGTAGTAGCAAAAGAACTTGCTTTTATTCTACTAGAAAATGTATTTAATAAAACAACAGCAAAGTGAATGGTAGTTACAAAAAATGAAAAAAATACATTTCGTACTGTCAAGCAGTGGAACATGAGATGTTATGTAAAAGATCTCTGAAGAAGTAAGAAATAATTTATCCATGGGGAAGGAGTATTTAATGATATTAAAGGGTGTGAAAACATAATTAAGTAAAATAATGCATGTAATAAAGTCATATGCACACTGTGATTTATCCAAATTAAAGATACCTAGACACAGATACACAATTTGTTAATTTGGAAAAGAGAAATCACACTAAATTGTTAATATAACTGCATTTGTCTGGTTGAATTGTAATCTTTAAATTTTATAATGTGCTTTTTAAAAAAAACTGCTGCAAAAGGAAATCATCTGTTTAGATGTTTCACCTCAAGCATATTCCAACTTATCAGTGAGGGTAAGGAGGAAGAAAGAATATAAACAATGTTAGATCCCCTAGTAGGAATCTAGAAAGGATACACACATCATGTATTATATACACTTATATGTACACACATACACATAAAATGTATGTGCATACATATACACATATACACATTTGAGGCAAAGATTGAAATCAATGCAGTTTATTCATGATACACATTTCCCACAAGCTTTCTGATGATCCCTTGTACACGTGTACATATGTATATTTATATAAGAACACACAATGATTTGACAAATTAAGAACCACTGTCCTGTTTTTAAAGGTCTCAGATTTACATGTCAGTTTTTAAGGCGTAATCCCAAAGTGGACAAACATGAACTAGGTGACAGCGTAATTAAACTAATCCGTTTTTTTCCTAAAAGATTAATTAATGTATAACAGATTAGATATATTTCCTTTTTTAATATACTTTTATTTTTATTGGAAAGGCAGATTTCTATAGAGAAAGAAAGAGAAAAGATTTTGCATCATCTGGTTCACTCCCAAAATAGCTTCAATGGGTAGAACTGAGCCAAACTGAAGGTAGGAGCTAGGAGCTATCCACAGATTCTGCCCCCAGAGCTGATTCTCTTGCATGCTAGTTAGTGTCATGGGCTAGCCTAACATTACCTATCCAATGTTCCAACTCTCTCTAGTAGATACTGTGATCTAACCCCAACAGGTAGGCTCCCAGCCCTAGCTTTATTGTGTGCCTGTGTCCAGTGAGGGTTGGTGCTAACTACCCCAGCTCTGGTCTCCCACATATGCTGGTGCTTTGGTTTGACCCTTAAAAGTCCTCCCGTTCCTCCCTCCAAACCACTCTGTCTCAGCCCTCTTGCTTACCTGCAAGAGGCCTTGTCTAAGGAAGTTCCTCAGTAGTCATCCCTCACCTGGAGATGAATACTCGGTCCCGACTCGCCATCTCATAGATCCCCTGTAAGCTAACACCTCCAAGCTCCCAGAGTGCACCTCTGGGTGGCCAGAGGGCTTCTTCTGGTGCCATTAGTGCCTGGGCCACCTGGAAGGGGTTTAAGCTGCATGGCTGCTCGCATACATGCCTGCACAAGAGGACCCAGGCTGGGCTGGCCTGGGCCCCACCAGGCTTCCCTGCTGCCCGGCTTCGGAGGACCTAGGCCAGGTATGTATTAAGTACTACTGAATTATACTAGGATTATTGTTGTATACAATATAGCAATAAGTCTAACTGTTTGAGTCTAGACATTGGTACTAATTGAGGTAGACACGTTAACAGGGATGAAAAAAGATAAAAATATGTTCCTGCAGAAACTACTGTCATTCTGGCATGATATTCTGCAATTTGTGTGAAATAACTTCACTGACTTTGCTTTGCAGAGAAAATAGACTTCTTTTAAGTAAGTATTCTAGAGAAAAAAGTAAATAAAAAAAAAAAGAAAAAAATCAAGCCTCAAAGAGAAGTGAGATGAATCAATATCCACAGTTTTACAATGTTAGCTCAGCCATCTAGTTTGCAAAAAAGGATTATGCTATATGTGAGTAAAAGGGAAAGTAAAATTCATATACAAGGAAAAGTTACAGGAACTGCTCTTTGTGAGAAGATCTAGATATTAAACATTAATAAGCAAAAACTGCAGTAAAAATATTAAAGGGATTAAACATCTTAAACAATATTTATTTAATGTAAACTAAATAAGTAAAGAAAGAATGAATGGTCCATGAGACACAGAAAATTAAAATACTGAATGCAATTTGAAATATATTTATAATCACATATGAATGGACTACGTACTCCACCCAAAATGAAGACTATCAGGTTGGGTTTAAAAATTAAAACAACAACAACAACAACAAAAATCTGGGGGCTGGAGCTGGCGTTAAAGCATACTAATTAAGCTACTGCCTGCAGCATCCTCATTCCATATTAAAAGTCCAGCTGCTATACTTCTGATACCAGTTCCCTGAAAATATACATGAGAAAGCAGAATATAGTTTAAGTACTTGGGCCCTTGCCACCCACAAGACCCAGATGGAGTTAATGGCTCCTGGTTCTGGCCTGGACCAGTCTTTACCATTGTGACTATTTGGCGAGTAAATCAATGAATGGCAGATCTCTGTTTCTTTCTCTCTCCCTCTCCCTCTATCACTCTCTCCCTCTCCCTTTTTCTCCATTGCTCTCCCTTACTCCCCGACTCCTTCCCTCCTTCCCCTTCTGTTACTCTGCCTTTAAGTAAGTAAAATAAGTATTAAATAACAGGACCCAATTCTATGCATTTATATTTCCCATGTGTTGCCATTATCCATAACTGGGTTAGTACTGACTGTAGGTCACTTTAGAAATAATTTGTATGGGTCATTAAATCTTTTTTATTTATATATTTTACATGGTAAACAATGATGTTATGTTATGATTTGTATATTGGGTAGTTTTTTTTGAAGCTCTTCAACTTATGAAGGGACCCCCATTTTTAAAAAGATTTATTTATTTTTATTGCAAAGTCAGATTATATAGCAAGGAGGAGAGACAGAGAGGAAGATCTTCCCTCCACTGATTTACTCCCAAAGTGACTGCAACAGCCAGAGCTGAACCAATCCAAAGCTAGGAGCCTGGAACTTGTTCCAGGTCTCCCACGCGGGTGCAGGGTCCCAAAGCTTAGGGCCGTTCTCAATTGCTTTCCCAGGCCACAAGCAGGGAGCTGGATGGGAAGTGGGGCCACCAGGATTAGAACCAGCACCCATATGGGATCCCGGCATATTCAAAGTGAGGACTTTAGCTGTTAGGCTACCGTGCCAGGCCCCAAATGACCCCCTTTTATATTTTCTGTTTCTCAGACCTTGCAGCCTAGATGCCAAACTTTAAAACTCACTCATTATTGTGTCCACCTGATAGCACAGTATGCTAACCCTCAGTCTGCAGCGTTGGCATTCCATATACACTGGGTCCAATTCAACCTGCTCCACTTCCAAGCCAGCTCTTTGCAAAGGTGCCTGGGATGAGCTTCGGAGGCTGTCTCAAGTCCTTGGATCCCAAAGGAAGCTCCTGGCTCCTTGGCTTCAATTGTGGCCATTTAAGAAGTGAATCTGCAGATGGAATATTTTTCTGTGTCTCTGACTCCTTCTTTCTGTGTAACTGCCTCTCTGACAAAAACAAATCCTTAAGCTCACACATCGTATCCCATCTCTGAATTTCTCACTTTTCCCACTCAGTATTTTGAGGTGCAATTATGTTTCTGCTATATACACGTATGTTTAAGAATGTATATATTTGTATCTGTGACTTTGTTAACCTCAAGTTTTACTAATGTTTACTGACATATAATTTGTTCAGCAATTCCTTGTTTAGTAAGGGCATTAGGCTTCCTACATATCATGAATATATTGTCTGGAACTATCTTGTTTCCTTCCTTTCATTTACTCTCTGGCTATTCCCTGCCTGTCTCATAGATTTGTGTTCTCCGTTTCTTGAAATCCCAGAAATGCTCTCGAGCCACTGAGTGTATTCACAGGGTGTGGCTCTATCATACCACTTACTACACTGCGCGATCTCCAGACCACATCTCGACACACGACACAAATGCTACTTATTTTATTATTCTATATACACCTAAAAGCATACACAATTCTCTTGCAGATTCTCAATTCTCTGTTCAATGAAGGAGATGCCAAAACACATTTCCACTTATTTATTATCATGAATATGAAATATAAACAATGTCCAAATTCAATGCTTAAAGATAACCTGGAAATACCAAACTCTGTAGAAAACGAAGTATTTCCCAAGAATAATTTAGCTTTCCTAATTCATAATCACCATATATACCAGCTTTATTGTATGTCTGAAAAATTATTTACCAAATTCAAATGGCAGAGTAAACTTTAATTTTTTTTTTTCAGTTTTAGCAGCATGGTAAGCATAGTGACTAAAGTTTTTCTCTGTCCTCAACTTGCATGCAGGGCTTTACTAATCCTGCATGCACCAGGATCCCATATGGGCACCAATTCATATCCCAGCTATTCCACTTCCCTTCCAGCTCCCTGCCTGTGGCCTGGGAAAGCAGTAGAGGATGGTTGAAAGCCTTGAGACCCCATAACCATGTAGAAGACCTAAAAGAAGCTCCTTGCTCCTGGCTTCGGATGGGCTCAGCTATGGCCATTGCAGCCACTTGGGGAGTGAACCAGTGAATAGAAGATTTTTCTCTGTCTCTCCTTCTCTCTGTAAAGCTGACTTTCCAATAAAACAAATAAAATAAATCTTAAAATTAAAAAAAAAAAAACTTTTCAGCTGAGCCCAGCTTGATGCCTCACTAGCTAAATCCTTGTCTTGCAACCATGGGGATCCCATATGGATGCCGATTCATGTCCTGGCTGCTCCACTTCCCATTCAGCTCCCTGCCTGTGTCCTGGGAAAGTGATAGAGGACGGTCCAAAGCCTTGGGTCCCTGCAGCTGCATGGGAGACCCGGAATAAGCTCCTGGTTTGGGACCTTTCTCTGTCTCTCCCTCTCTATGTAAATCTGCCTTTCCAACAAAAATAAATGAATCTTTCAAAAAAATTATCAGGTGGCTGAAACAGTAAACAAAATTATATTAGAGGATTGGTGTTACGACACAACAGGTTAAGCCACTTTCTATAATGTTAGCATTGCACATGGGTATTAGTTGCACTCTTAATCCAGATCCATGTTGTTATTTTGGGTAAGCAGCAGGATATGGCCCAATTCTTTGAGCCCCTGAATTCAAATTGGAGATCCAGATGAAGTTCCAGACTCCAATTATCAGCCTGGTCCAGCCCTGGCCATTGCAACCATTTATTAAATGCACCACCAAATGAAGAACTCTATCCTCCCTCCCTCTCTCTATTTCCAATAGATGTTTAAAAATATTTAAAATTCAACACTGTATAAGGTGCAGATCTAGAACAATATCCATAAATCTGAGAAAAATACATTTATGTGGATTTAATATAAATCCAACATGACTCTACAATGACAACTGATTATCAATATAAGCAGGTTTTGGTGCATGAGTTAAGATGCTACTTGGATCAATTGCATCCCATGGTAGAGTGCCTGGGTTTGAAGGCTAGATCTACTTATTTCAAGTTCCTGATAATTCACACCCTGGGAGGCAGCTGGTCATCATCCAATGCCCTGGCTCCTTTCCACCTGCATAGGATTACTAGACTGAGTTGGGCTCCTGGCTTACATCTGGCCAAGCTATAGTTGTTGAAGGCCTTTGGGAAATTGATCAGCATATGGAAGGTGTCTGTCTCTGCCTCCCTGCCTTTCAAATGAAATATTAAAATAAGTTTTAACTTCTTAGAAAAATTAAAATGACTTTTTAAAGTATGTAGTACAAGGCATGATGAAATGTTAATCGAAATACATTAAGAGAAATGCATATGCAAAATTAAAAGATTAATGAACATTTCTGATATTTTGTTAAACAAGCAACAGTTGAAGAAGCTAATGTTTTAAACTATCTACTATTTCTTAAAGAAAAAAAAAAAACCTATGTCCATAACATGCAACCCAGTTTATAATGAAAATGGGCTCACAGTATTTCCAAGTGTCAGTTTCCTGGCACAAAATTTCTAAAACTTTGTGCATAATTATGAAACAGATAAAAGTCTTATTGTGCTGAGCTTACAAAAAGCTATTAAGAGAATATAGTAATCCCATCTGAAGAGTAAATTAAGCATGAAATTCGTTAATATGACAATAAGCTTATCTTGCAGAGACAACTATAAGGATTTCTCAGTTCAAGCTAGTGGCTCCCAAACTCTCCCATACACTGAAATTTAATATGGGATATGTAATTTTTTAAACATGTATTTATTTTCATTGGAAAGTCAGATTTACAGAGGGGAGACACAGAGAGAAAGATCTGTCCACTGATGCACTCCCAAAGTTGCTGCAACATCCAGAGCTGAGCAGATCTGAACCCAGGAGCTTCCTCCAAGTCTCCTATGTGGGTGCAGGGTCCCAAGGCTTTGGACCATCTTCTACTGCTTTCCCAGGCCACAAGCAGGGAGCTGGATGGGAAGTAGTGCACCCAGGACATGAACTGCGGCCATATGGATCCCATCACATGCGAGGCGAGAACTTTAGCCAGTAGGCTACTATCCCAGGCCCAAGAATTTTTAAAGCACACATTATTCTAATATGCATTCAGAGTTTGGAATAACTATTTCATATTATTGTTAATTATAACAGTAATGTCTATCTTTATTGTGTATCAAGTATAAACCAAGAATATAGAGTCATTCTTTGTGGTATGATCTTGAATCCCTCCAACATAAGTATAATGATGAAAGATAAAATAAATTGAGCTAGGTGGACAGTTAGCTTAGTTAACACAGTCTCACCCTATGTTGAATACCTAGGTTCAGTTCCCACCTCTGGCTCCTGGCTTCAGGTTACTGTCAATGCAAACCATGAGAGGTAACACTGATGGCTCAAGTAACTGTATACTTCCACTCAGTTCAGATCCTGAATTATGTTCCTATCTTGTTGGTCTGGGTTACGTTGGGCTCAGTTTACTTTGGGAAGTAGACCAGTGGATGGGAGAGTGTCTTTCTCTCTCTCTCTCTCTCTCTCTCTCTCTCTCTCTCTCTCTCTCTCTCACACACACACACACACACACACACTCTCTCTCTCTCTCTCTCTCTCTCTCTCTCTCTCTCAGCCTCTCAAATATATATCTTGGATTAAATCAAAACATACAAATAAAAACTTAGCATGTATAAGGATAACCTTCTCAAGGTTATCTTTCCAGTAAATGCCAGATTTAGAATTCAAAATCAAATATATTCAATTTGATAGTGCTCTGTGTATAATGAATTATACTCCAGATAAGGTAGTAGGTGATACAGCAACTTCTCTGAAAATCCTATCTTGGTCTACTGAATGATATTTTAAATGCACCTATGAGCTTGTTATTTATAACACTGTAGTGAATACACTTTCATCTTCTACATTACTCTCGGGAACATGCTTAACAACAGTAGCTCTTGTGAAGGAGCCTTCAGGATTCAATAAACAACATGCTCAGAATGATTCAGAAAATGAGGTACAAATACCAAGACAACTAATTTAATTATTCTTATATTGTATAACAAAGTATGATATCTTGACTGAGGGAGGTGATTATTTGGGCAGTTCTGTGATCAGAATGTGCAAAAGCATAGAAAGTTTCTAGGCTCCCCATTCTCTTTTATTACTATAATAAAATACTGCTGGCTCACAATATCATATCTAAAATAAGGTCACATATTTCAAAAATTTAGTTTTATAAAAAAGCTAATATAAAGACATACAAATATATATTACTTAACACACATAGGACAAGCACCCTCTAATTAAACATTATTGCTAGAACAAATAGCTGTGAATAAACATACTTCAAATCAATAGTGAAGATTATATATACAGCTTTACATCATCTCAGGCTTTGTTGCCAAGTGATTCAGGTTAAGTCAGGTTTAATGGCCAAATAATGTGAAAATATTTTCTCCTTCAGAGTTATTTTGATTTCTAAATTATATATAAGGCAATTTCAAGCTATGTAGGCCCATAGTAATACAAACATAACTATCAGAGAAGAGAGCAGAAGAGACCTTAGCCCTAACCACAATTTCAGAGCCATAACTACACTTAATCATTTAGCTTTCTGGGTTTCCTGTAGATCACTGCCATACCTCAAACTGCTATACTTACTCATACATGTGCTTCTCAAGTTACATTAGCTTGGTGACTGCCCCACTTCTTTGCTAGCCACCACTACCAACCTTATCACGCTCCACCCTCAGAAAAGTTGCATTTACTTAAGTATGACTCTACATAATATTCTTAAACTTATTTTCTTATTCTTTCTACATGTTATGTGATATCTTAGCCTTTTCATGATATAGTATGAAATATGAGTCTTATGTTTTTAGAGGGAATAACTGCAAATATAATAAAGACACATAAAATAACGTCATTTAAAGAAACATAGAGCCTCAAGAAGAGGATATGTCAAGGAAAAACTGGCGTAGGTATCTGCTTCAGCAATAACAATTGAGATGCCTGTCCCCCACACCGCAGTGCCTGGATTTGCATGGGGGTTCTGTTTCCAATCCATTTTCCTACTGATGCACATCCTGGATGGCAGAAGGTGAGGAATTAACCATCTGGGTCCTTGCTACCCAACGGGGAGATCTGAGTTACATTTTGAGCTTCTAGCTTTGGCCTGGCCTAATCCTGGTGGCTGTGACCAGGACTTTTGAAAAGGAAAAGGACAAAACTTGTCTTCAAATAACCATGAAGATGACAGAACACAATGTTTTGTGTATCCTCAAGAAGGCAGGGCTGGGAATGATTGAGTTTACAAAGCAGATTTTGGCTCAGCAGAAGCAGAGTTTCATTCCAAAGAAGGTAGAAATATCTCCAAGAAATAAATTCTCTATTACTGAAAGTGTTTAAGTGGAAATTTGGTAATCTCTTAGGAACTTATATAGAAATTCAAATACCAATTGTGTAACCTAGACTAGATTCTGTAGCATAGAGTGTCCTACTCTAAGATACCATTATTTAGTCACTAGAATCTCAAAGTTGAAAAAAATCACAAAAGACCTTATGACACTAGTTTAAAAAGCAGTATGACTTACCCATTTTTCACTATATTAAGGATGTTTAATATAGTGAAATATACATACTGAATAAAATATTAACTTTAAAATTCTTATATTATTCCTCCAGGAAGCCTCAGTAAATTCATTCTGATATGATGTTGGATAGTGTGCACAACTCATTATTTGGGGTATATCAATGGAATTTCAAGATATTTATGGCTAAGTATTATTATTAAATCCCATGATTAGAAAAAAACAGGAAAAAATGGAGGAAAGAGGTTAGAGTTATTAGATCTGAGGGTTAGAGGCTTGGTTTTAGGGGGCAGGAGAACAAGCTGTTAAGACCTCAAGAACATTAAAGGAATCTGTATTTCTGTAGTCTTGTGCCTATAGGAAAAAAATTGTTTCCATATTTAAACCCCAGGCCTCCAATTTATCATTTTGCATTCTTGGTGGGGAAACAGCTGGTCAGAAGAATGCTACTGCTTCAGGTAAGTATGTAGAAACTCCCTAAGACACTCATGCTTGAAACTTGCAGAGGTGTATTTAGATATCTTGTGAACAGTTGTTTAATCAAGAGAAATTTGAAAGTTTAGGAAAATCTTAACTTTATTATCCTAACACATCCATTAACATTATTTTTTCTGTTTTTTATTTTCTTAATATTTTTATTTAAAATATCTAAACAGAGGCCAGTGCTATGGAGTACTAAGCTAAGCCTCCCCTCTTGAGGTGTAAGCAACTCAAATGGGTGCAGGCTTGTGACTAGGCTATTCCACTTTAGATACAGCTCCCTGCTTGTGGCCTGGGAAAGCAACAGAGGTTGGCCCAAAGCCTTGAGACCTTGCACCGGTGTGGGAGATGCAGAAGAAGCTCCTGGCTCCCAGCTTCAGACAAGCTCAACTCTGGCCACTGCACTCATTTGGGGAGCAAACCAGTGAATGGAAGACTCTCTCTCTCTCTCTCTCTCCTCTTTGTGTAACCCTGTCTTTAAATAAATATAAAAAACACCTTAAAAATCAAAAGCTTTAAATAAAGTTTACATAAGTCTTAAATTTAGTTAATAGAAAAGGGTGCTTGTTTTGTTATGCTTTATTCTTCAGTCCCATCAATGTCGAAGTTCAGAAGTAAGTATTTCTTCACCTACTCCTGCCTCATATCCTGAACATTTGTTACTATAGAATCATAGATGGTAGCTGAATGAATGGCTGTTTTCCCATGCAGTGCACTCATGTAGGTCCTCCTGATTTTGTCAAGAATACAAATGTACAAACACTTCAAACATAGGAGTGAAAATTAATGTTAATGGTAAAATCTTTTCTTAAATTTGAATAATTCAATAGAAGAGCAGGTTTTTAGTGAAACAGCAGAAAACCCAATGCAACGCTTCTCATTAAAATTCTGAGGAACCAGCATTTTTTATATGTTGACACTTAAATTAAGTTCCCTTATGAATATAACTATCTACACATAAAACTCACCCATACACACAGTCTCCTGGTCATATTAAGAAACATTTCTCCACTCACACATTTTGAGCTGGAGAGAAAATAATACATTCATTCATTTCTGAAGATAGGATTGGTCATAAACTCATTAAAAGAGACACAGGGAAATCTAAGTTGACCAACAACAACAAAAAACCTACTCACAAAGATTAATTAATAGGACAAAATTTATTTATTCAAAGGGAAAAAAGACAAAGGTAAGTGGTTGATACTGACAAACACAGGAATTGGGACAAACTATATTGACTGCCAAGCTCTATACTATAGAATTACAGCAAGCATACATAAACATAAGTAAAAAACTTGAGCACACAAGATGATAATCAAGGAAAAGAATCGTATCACATAGCAATGAATTGGTAAGTTATAAGAATTTCTGACTCGGAGATGCTGTATCATGTTAAATTTCAAAATGATTTCAGTTACATCACAGATAAGAGAAGCAATTATGTGAAAGCCACACATAGGATATATCAATCTTCCCCTACTTTGTGGTGTTGCTAAAACGGAATATCTGAGATTGGATAACTTCCAAACAACAGAATTTATTTTTTATATTTCTAGCAGTTGGGACATCCTAAATCAAGATGCTAACAGGCTTTGTGCCTGGCAAGTGCCCAGTTTCTACTTCCAAGATGGCACCTGGAGCACTGCTCACTCTAGAGGGATGGAATACCCTTTCTCAAATGCAGACAAGCTGAAGAGCTACAAAATTGTTAGGGAAGCCCAGCTTTACCCTTCTATACTTTCGCCAAGCCTCACTGAGGATGAAGGTGTTCAGAGCTCTTAAAGGTCCAACCTCTTCATACCATTACATCATTAAATTTCAACATGAAATTTTCAGGGGATCAATATCTTTGGAACACAAGAACAGTCATCTTCGGAACTGCTTGTCCTCCAAGTTATTCTCATCTGTGTGATATTCATTGCTGTTTTTGTGAACTAAAATCATGGAGTACATAGTGTTTAACAAAATTCTAGTCAATTATTCATAAGCTAATGTTTTATTATCCCATGTATCACATAAATGTCTCCAAGAGCCTTGTATAAGTTATGGTGGAAGGATTACAAAGTTAAGAAGTTCTGTATTAAAAAAAAATAGGAAGATAAAATCAATCCATAATAGAGTAAAATTTTATGAAAGGTACATGTGACATCTCTGAATACTTTAAAAATTTTCTATAAATTTTTACTAAAAATTTGAAATGTCAAAAATGAATCCACAAAGAGCTAAGATTTTTTCAAACATGAAGAAATTAACAGGAGTTTACAATAAAGGAAATCAGGATATTCTTAGATTGGAGGGAGAAATAATTTACAAATTAACCACAGTGAAACTATATATTCAATCACCATACATGAACCAAAGAAGTCTACTAGGATATTTTTCTAATTTTTACTCTAAGTAAGCAAATTTGAACTAGCTTATTTGATAGCAAGCCTTTCTAATGATCATAATATTTTTTAGAAAGTGACCATTATTTGAATTTCTGCTTCTAAGCAGACTGTTTTTGGAGGCCCATGATAAAAACAGAACACAGACTGTCCTATGCATGCAACAATTCATGATCTCCCTTCTGACATGTCCAAACCCAACTAAGTAATTACTGTGCTGCTATGTATGAGGCTGCTACACTGTTTCATAATAGCTAGGATGTAAGGAGAGGAAGTCCCCAAATCATTTATGTATTGTAAATAATGCCCCCAGGCCCACTTATAAGTTCTCTCAGAAATAGATTACCTTCTTTCATCAAAAATGAAGCTGTAGTGCAAAATTATCTTCCCCAGACAGTGGGCTCTGTCTGGCTAACTCCAATAAGCCAAACAGAAAGCTTCTCCCTTCCTCTTCACAGCTTCTTCTGAATGTCGGCTCTTTGTACCCATAATACCACCGATTCCCAAAAACACAAATGCCTTGCTTGTACGGGGGCTAGACAGGCAAGTCTGTGACTAGACAAGCCTTTAGCATATCTTGTCATTGGATTGTTTTTGTTGTGAATGCTTCCCATGAGTACTCGGGACTCTTTTTCTGTTCGTGAAAATAACTGCCAGGAGAGAATGTGTGGGGCTAGAGCGATGGGCACAGAGGAGAGATACAGCCTTCACTGTGTTGGACTGGGCCATGTTGGGGTTTCAGATTAGCTCATGACAAAAAGTTCTCTCCAGGCACCCGTGAATCAGCTGACAAGCTTGCAATCACTCCCACAGTCTTCTTAAGCCTGTCTTTAAATAAAATATTCCTTCAACCCACATCTCTTCCTCTCATATCAATTGCAGCAAGATAAATGTTACATTATATCCCATCACATACTTTCAATTAAAGAGGCTTTGGAGTATGTTGATGTAATTTGAATGCAGGCGTTTCACTGTTACTGGTTTTTTTTTCCCTAAGATGGATAAACGATAAAGGCTTGCTTCTTTGGTGTCTAATGAACAGCCTGAGTCATTAACCAGGTGAATAAAGAGGATACGGATGGGCTCCCTCCCCTCCATCCTTTTTAATTTTAACTTGCCTTATTGCGGCAAGCAATTCTGCCTCTGACTGCACATTTCCCATCCCTCCTGCCTGAGTCACCAACCGACAAGGTGAAAGTTTGCCAATTCTCAGTGTTTGTCCATACTATTAACCTGTTCCATATCTGAACTTTGCCAATTCATGACATCAGAACAAGGTTGCAAAAAGGTCATTAAAACAAAAAAATTAAAAAGGAAATCACATTAAGAAAAGAATTCATACTCCTTATAAACGACTATGCTATTGTAGCAACATGAAGAAAATCTGTCGGGGGGTGGGGGTGGTAGCTTAGGGGAGGTAATCGCAGTCTCTACGAAATTGTACCATAAAATTCAAAAATTCAAAATAAAAATTTAACACAAAAAGAAAGAAAAGGAGTCATAGGTAGAGAAAATCCAGGATGAACAAAATGCCTTTAGGGCCCAGATGGTACTGAGATTTGAGGGCACAGGACTTGGAAGGCCAGGAAGGAATCATATGTACAGTGGCCTTCCATGAAAACAGGCAAATTGTGGGAGAACTGGTTTTAAGGGGCACTTTAGAATGCCTACTCTTTCCTTAGTCATTCACTGGCTAATATGCCTTTCTCCTGACTGAGAGATCAAATGTGAAGAACCGTAGGTAACATTGCCTCTTTCATTCTTAACCTAAAACCTTCCTATCAAGAAAGTAAATAGTGCCTCTAGCTTGGAGGGAGACAAACGACCAAAGGATGTCTAAAAAGAAACTGAAGGTAGTATCAGAGAGCACCACAAGTTCAACAGACATGGGCCCTCTCAGCAGAAACTGGTCTTTCTATAGTCAATAGAATCAAGGAAGACTAACACCTATCCATGTACAGCAATGTACATTTGGAAGCTTAGCATAGCTGTGACCAAAGTCAGTGTTAAACTCTTACATTCAGCTTACCACAATGTTGGAAACAGTTCGTTCTCCAGGGACCGAATCCACTGAATGTTATAAAGTGTGCCAAAAATCAAATATCTATCTCAGTACAGAACTACATATTTTGTTCAGCAACTGAAACACTAAGCGCAAGCAACACTTTTAAAGCATTTCCAAGGTGCACCCATGAAGGTCTAAATTTACAGTGTTATCTCACAACATTGTAAGGAGACAGAGGAGTGAGCTGGAATGAAATCAGCTACACTCATGTGATTCCAGACTAAGAGAACGATACAAGAATCTAACTCATCCTTAAAGGAAGTGAATGCTTAAAGCACTGGCTCTCCAAACAGGTCCCAGCAATGAAACATTTGCTTTCTTGCATGCAAAACTGAATAATCTCTATCTGACATGGGTGATGGAAAGATTCATGGTAGATATCAAATAACATTTCTCCTGTCTTACACAAGTTTATTCTGGTAGCATGTGACAAAGAAATCAACAAGGACCAGAAGGGAGGATCAGGGACCCTGCTCTGACTCTTTGTAGAGGGAGGCCGTTAATGGGCTGTTTCTGTAAAATATGCAGGTAAGGACTTTCAGCAATGAAGGAGACTGGCAAATCACAGCTGTCTTTACAAGTTACTGAAAAAAATCTTCTAAAAAATGCTATTGGGACAGGAAGATGGAAAACATTATATATGTATAAATGAAATCCAAACATGAGGGAGAAAATCACAAAGCAAAAATATATGCATATTATACAATGGATCCAGACTCAAGAGTTCAGGAAGGATCAGAGTTATGAAACTGCTCCAGATTAAAGGAGTCTTAAGAAGCATGACAACTAAATGTAATATATGATCTTAGAATGGATTCTGGGCTACAATAGATATAGATAAGACATTAAGGAAATTATTTGGAAAACTCATTATGGCAACAGAATGTTGCCAAAATCAAATTTCCCAGTTTTGACAATGATACTGGAATTATGTAAAACAATGTGCTTTTCTTAGTAAATATATACTAAAGTTTTTAGTGTCAAGTTAGTAGGATACCTGGAACTTAGTCTGGGAAATATGCAAGTCAGAAAGTAAAGAAAATATAAGTGACTAATAATCAATATGGATAAAATCTGAATAAAAATCTGCTATTTTTCTCTAAGTTTGAAATTATAAACTCTTCAAAATATAAAATAGAATGAGATATTAAAAAAAAAAAACAATCCAGAGTTACGACAAGATAAACAACATCTGTACCTGGCCTTGTGGCTAGAAGAAAGGATCAAGGATGACTGCGCAGAGGAGCTGACATGTAAGATATGGCACGATGAATTGGTGTTTTAAAAATAACGTACTGTGCTGGGCATGGGGTGGGGGGGTGGGATGTTGGAAACTGAAGGAGTAATCTATGCACACTCCTGGAGGCAAGAAAGAGGAGTTACGACAAATTCAAGCACAGTAGCTCCCTCCTCCCTCCACGTATCTGTGCTTTCATTTCCTAGTGTTCATTTTCCAGATTCAACAAGAGTTAGCACAAGATAATATTTTGAAACAGTGAATCGCCATACTCACAGAACTTGTCACAGGATGTATGTATGTGTGTATATATCTATACATATATATACATATTACTACATACATATATTACTATATACATATATTACTATTAGTTATTGTTAGTACCTTATAGTACCTAATCCATATATCCAAATTTCATAGGTGTGTATGTGTGTGTGTAGGCAAGGAAGTATTCTATACCTGGTTGAGTACTGTCTGCAGTTCCAGGCATCCACTGAGGGTCTTGGAGAAACTGAGGGTCTTGTAGAGACTATATTAGCTAGATATAAACTAGAGACCATGCTGAACAATGAAGTGGGAAACATGGGCTGGATCCAGAGCATAGCAAGCTTTCTGGGGAATAAAGATTTGAGAGGAAGTCTAATCAAAAACTAATGGGACATAAGAAAAAGTCAGTGGTGATTTCTGCATGGTTTCCTGGGAAATGAATTTTAGGAGTTTCTGACTGGGAACTTCTGAGTGGAAGTGAGTAGCTGACATTTTCCTGAGATTGTTTCTGAAAACAACTGACTAGGTAAAGAGGATAGAGGAGATCTCAGAACAATGCTTCCCATGAAAATTCAAAATCTTTGGAAGTGAACTGTCACAAGCCACGGTACCATATCCCCACTGATAGATGTCACTGCTTTTAAGACAAATTCATCTATTCAAGAAAATCATGGACCCAACATCTAATAGAGGCTGGTAGAAAGTACAGATGGGAGATAGGCTCCTTAGCATGAATATCATTCTGGAATACAGGCTTTTATCTTTCAGGAGAGAGACCTTAGTACAGAGAATAGAACTTAGAATGGCCATGGGTGTAAGAAAAATTAGCATTTATATGTAAAGCAGATCAGATGGAAAAACAAACAAAACCAAAGCAGCCGCATAAGCAAAGACAAGATCTCAAGACTCAAATTTCTCTTGTTTCCCCTAAGTATAACCATAAAATGTGGAAACAATGTGATCATAAAATGGAACCAAAGGAGTAATCTGAAACATGTGAAAGTGGAGGTGGATCAGTGAGAGACACCATGACTGAAGAAATGTAGTGGCAGAGTATCTTAAGATACCCAATAAGAGAATGCAATCAGGCCCAGCATCTCCCACCCTGACCAAACCAGCACAAGTGATACAGGTGGGCTGGTTCATCCCTCTTCCGGATTGAGTGGCAGGTGTGCCAATCATGGCAGGTAGGCATTCCCAGTGATAGCAGCAAAAGGGATTATCAGCAAGAGTTCCACAGACACAGGAAGTGCTCGTTCATCAGGATGTACCTAATCCTTCCCGCTCATACACAGATATATGAAGCATCAGGCAACACCTTCAGGAGGAACCCTGTCAAAAGTCCGCAGGCAGCAAGTGGTCTTCAGCTCCTTCTCCCATTGTGTAGAACACCAGAATGTGGCACAGTAAGGGACATCCCATGACAGCCAGCTACCTCGTACAGTAAATAGCTGTTGTCCCTGCAGGGCCAGAGACTATCCTCACTCACCTGAAGGCAATGGGTGGCACTAGAAGGCAACACGTGCCCAGCGAGGCAAATTCTTTTTATCTCTGAAGGCCAAAGACTCCCTTTCCCCACCTAGAGAAGCTGTTGCTGTCCCTTCAGGGAGCACCAGCAGGGATTAATGGGCTCCAGACAAACCAAACAGAAAAAAAAAACATTAAACAAAACAAAAAACAGCACTACAAATTTTCAGAAATTTAAATTGTCATCAGAGATACAGTCAACGAAAGTAGGCCTTGTATGCTAAATCTAAACAGAGTGACTTCCTGCTATAATGAAAGATGAAAATAGTATTCAAAGTTTTTAACATAATTAAAAATGCCTAAAATCATATAGAAACATCACCCATCAGGCCAACAATCAGAAAAACCACAGAGCAAAATGATAATGAAATGATACACTACCATGATGCGTCAAAAGCTCTGCTCATCTAACAGGACTGTAAAAAGGCCACCTTCAAAATATTACAACAGTCACTTGTAAATCTCTTAAAACAAATATAAAAAATATAAAACAAAACATAAAAAATGTCACAAAAAGAAAAATGCTTTTAAGAAACAGAAATTTGGGAGAGTGAGGCTATTGTTAATGGGACTGATCAACAAAACAAACAATCCAGTTAATTAATGGGCAGAGGACATGAACAGAAATATTTACAAAGCATGAAATACAAATGGCCAACAGACACATTTAAAAATGCTCATCATCACTAGCCATCAGAGAAATAAATGCACTGAAAAACCACAATGAGGCTTCGCCTCACCCCAGTTAGAAGGCGTATCATTCAACAATCAAAAACCACAAAGTGCTGTCAAGGTTTGGGGGGTAGGGGTATCCTGATTCACTGTTGGTGCAAACGTAAACTTGTACAGTCACCATGGGCTACAGTCCTGGAAGGAGAGGAGAGTACCACTGAAACCTTTCCACATTTGACAAAATGTGTAAGCCTTAAGATTCAAGAGGCTAAAATGGACTCCAGAGATGGCAGATTCAAAGAAATCTATGCTATGTTGTATCATAATTCAACTTCTAAGGAGCAACTGCACAAGTAAGACTATAAATATAAATATTCTACTGAAATATACAGAGACAGTATGGAGCAGGGCAAACTGTAACTGGAGAACATTATGTCCTGGCATCCTATCTTAAGGGGCAGCATCAAGTCAGCTCCAGTTATACATACACACAGCACAAATTCACACTAGATTTCTTTGCATGTAGAATCTTAGTTTTCAATAAAACAAATTAGCTCTGTATATTTTAAACCAAACCATCAGCTTATGAACTCTAGTTTTCTAACAAGAAGTAGCTTTAACATTGTGGTTTGAGAGTTTACTGTACCACTTTGCACAAATTCATAAGCAGGCTGTGTCTCAGTGTCCTCATCTAAAAATATGTAATAAGAACTGACTCCAGCTTTCAATGTCTATTATTAATTTTCACTTTATTTGAAAAGGAGAGGGAGAAAGACACAGATCTGTTGGTTCACTCACCAAATACCTACAACAACTGAGGTTGGGTCAGGTTGCAGCCAAGAGCCTAGAACTCATACGGCAGCAGGAACCTAGAGCCTTGGTTCATCACCTGCTGCCTCCTAGCATGTTCATGGAGGGTTGAATTGAACAAGGTGCCTGGACTCAAACACAGACTCTCTGACATGTGATACTGCTGCGGGGAAACTGATGTGAAACACGGCAGCAACCTCATTTCTTATCTCACGTGAAAGAATTTCCATGTGGACAACTCTAGTTTGAAAAGCAAGAAGTATTTATGAAAGCGAGAAAGAGGGTTCCTGTCAATAATGATGGGAGGGGGCTTCAAGGGAGGAAAGGTACCCGAGAAATGGTGGAAATGGTGTCTTCTATGCACCATATCAGGGAGGGTGTTCACATGAGTCACCCAAAGGGTAGAAATGGCAGAAAAAAAAAAAAAAAACAATCACAATAGACCGCAATGTAGCACCTTGTCCAAAGCTAAAGGACATCAGAAGGGTGGGACTGGTGGCTTCCTCCTTCCATCCTGATGATAAGCTAAAAACTCAGGCACCATGCCTTTGATAGTGACCCAGAGATGAGACTAGTGTGGGCCATGTCTCCTTGCTTTTGTTTTGACAACTCTAAGGGGCAGTAATTGATAAGTTGACTTTGCACCTTTGTTCTCCCACAAGGGTGGTGGCAGGAGGGGGGAATGTTCTCCTGGAAAGGTAAGAAATGGGGAGAAGCAGAATTTTACATTTCAAAAGGCAACTTCACCAGAAAGCAGAGTCCCTGTGTATTATCCCATCTGACCCCTCACAGTACAGGCACACCAAAACAATGTCTCTACTACTGTGCCCAATGGCCACGCCCATTTTTCTTTAACTCCTGATGGCTTTTAAGTTACATCTATTCCACTTTTGTTCTACATCTGGGAAAGCTGCTAAGAAAGCCACAATGTTCCCGTCTTAGTACTAGAAGAATAAAATGATGTAAGTCCCTGTTTCTGACTAGGAACCCTGTTATATCATACTAGTCTCATCTTTTAACAACAGAAGAACTCCTGAAACAATGTGCTTCAGTCAATCTCTCAAGTCATCCTCACATCAGCTTAGGAAATTGGACCTGCTAGTGCAGAGAGAGGTTCCTTGCGTAACTGATACAACTTTTCATGACCTCGTGATGTGTGTACGCCATTATCAGCATCTAGATCTGGCCACATACTGGAATGGCAATCTATCATATCCTGAAGAGGACAACAAGTAGGAGATCTCATACCACATAAATTACCAATGAGGAATAAACAGTATACGAAACATACCCTGCACAAACAGTTGCCATTGCCATTACTAATAAAGAGAAATATTCTCCCCCCTTTCCATTCTCAAAATGTGCTCTTTCACTTCAGTGAGATGCGGGTGAGGGGGAGTAGTTGAAAGCAAGGCTAGCTTCTAGCGATTCAAATGGTTTGCTTGCTATTCTTATGTTTTCCTAATGCAAACCTTCAAACTGGCTCTACTGCACTGCTTCAGAATGCCTAAGGGAAACTTGAAATAAAACTGACCCACAGATGGTTTTTGTTGTGCCCACATATTTTCAAAATAGTTCTTATTAAGTGCCAATATTTGAAAATCAGGATATATAATTTTGTAAGCTTCCAGTTCTCTTGAAACTTTGGAATATCTATCCAACAGTGTGCTTACACTCATATTTAGCTAAATAGTAACTACTTCCTTTAGAAGGGTTTTCTCAATTTCATTTGAGTCTGCCAAATTGCACAGCATTTCCTTTCCTACGGTCCTATAACCAATTCCATATGTCATTATAGCTTCACTGCTGACTTATCAAATAATTGATGAGAATTGTATATATATATATATATATATATATATATATAAAATTTCATAACAAAAGTAAAACATGAAACATAAGTCAAGAGGGTTTTTCCAGAAATAGTAGAAAAACAGTTAAATCCAGCCTGATATGACCAGATACGATCTGCCTGCTGCTCACACTAGGACGAAACATTTGTAGATATCATTTGTAGTTGCAGTTCCTCAAATTTCCTGGTGAAGGTCATCACATTTTTCATTATTCTCTTGCGCACTGAGTTGCAGTAGATATGAATAAACTGACAGGGTTAACAAAGCCAATGATTTTTTATTATCATATTTGTTTATAATTGAAAGTCATCAGAGAAGTTCAAGCTTACTTAAGATATGTGACTAGACTCTAATTACAACTGACAAATTCTATGGAAAAACTATAAATCAGTAATATCAGGCTTTGCAAACCTTTTCTTCAGGAAGGGTCTGGTGTGGTAGCCTAACAGCTGAAGTCCTCACCTTGAACGTGTTGGAATCCCAAATGGGCACCAGTTCTAATCCTGGCTGCCCCGCTTCCCATCCAGCTCCCTGCTTGTGGCCTGGGAAGGTAACTGATGATGGCCCAAAGCCTTGGGACCCTGTACCTACATGGGAGTCCCGGAAGAGGCTCTGGGCTCCTGGCTCCTGGATTTGGATTGGCGCAGCTCTGGCTGTTGCAGCCTCTCTGTCTCTCCTCCTCTCTGTATATCTGACTTTGTAATAAAAATAAACCTGTAAAAAGATGCTGAAGGGAAGATAGACATTTCCATATAAATAAACATAGAGAACTCATCACCCCCTTGATCTGCCAGGTGGAAGTGCTAAGGGGAGTTGGATGAATCAAAACCGAAAGACATTAAGTAGCAACATAAAAGTTCAGATCGCACTAGAAAACAGAATGGCATAGGGAAATACAGAATGTAATACTGTAATGGTTGTGCATAAATCACTTCTAACATTAGCATAAAAGGTAAATGACAAAGGTATTAATAATAATTACTGGGACAGGTATTAGTTTCAAAGCTAATACACCGTTTAGGACACTTGCATCCCACAGCAGACTGCCTGGGTTCAAGTTCAGGTCTTTTTCTCTGATCCAGTTTCATCTCTGATCCAGAAGTAGATATGACTCAAGAACTTGGATTTCTGTCTCCAAAATGGCGGACGTTGATGGGGCTGTAGGCTCCTGGCCTTGACCTCACCCAATCTTTGAAAGTGAGTAAGCAAATGGAAGATATTTCCAAGATTGTGTCTCTCTCTCTTACCAAATATACGAACAATGTATCTTTAAAACGTATATAACTCACAAAAACTTAATAATTGTTACACAATATCCTTATGTAATATGATGATCTGTGCTATAACACTGAATTATATACTTAAAAGCTTATTGAAATGGTAGATCTTATATTAAGTATTCTTAATACAAAACTTAAAAATGAACAAAAATAAAGAGGGTGGAAGTACAACTTTGTAGATGATAACTGTTTATGGCCCTGACTGTGGTGATAATTGTGAGGTGTGATTGGAGTCCTGAAGATTGATAAGACCCCCATCATTTTGGACTCAGGGTCAAATTCCTCACAACCCTGTCCCCATCAATCTGCCGTAACCTCACCACACCCGTACCTGATGGCCCCATCCACCAATCCGTTTGGGCACCTCCCCCTAGTCCTTGCCCACCCCTGCAGCTATCAATCCCCTGAGGCCCCACAGTCCTATCCAGTAATCCCGTGGCCCGCCCAGGGCCCTATCTGCCAATCCCTCACAGCCCCAGGATATCTGCTTCCAGCCATAAAGTCACACTCCCACATGTGTGCCACCCCCTTCTTGCCATCTCTCTTTCTCTCTCTTCCCTTGGAGCCCCTTCTGTCACTATGGCAGGAGACCTCTTTCTCTTCCTTTGACTCTCTGCCTCCGCTCCCTTCCCCCCGGCCATCATCCCTGCTGGAATAAAGCCTCCTGCATGTTCACTGCATCTGGGGTTGCAGCTTGTGGCAGCAAACTGCAAAGAGCTTATATCGAAAAGAGATAGTGCCGAAAAGAGCTAACTATAGTTTTATGAACATACTTATCTCCAAACCTATGAAAATTATAGATCTTATTCACATTGTTATTTTATGTTAATCACAAAAACTGAGGTTTTTAAACACATACAATGAGGTATTAAGAAAATATGTCTCTTCTAATACATATTAAATCACTGTATATATAAACTCTTACGCTTCTCAGAAATATGAAAGGTCAATACATTTGCATTTCTGTGGATACATTTATGATTTCAATTTATTTAATCCATGTTCACTCCCAGAATATTTACCTATTATATTTCACTATGTTTATTTTCTATCAAATCCTGACTAGAAGAAGTGATATATTTAAAACAACTAATTTAAGGTACTTGACTTTCCAGCCCAGGGGATAAACTTTCATAGATGCGACAGAAAAGTCTGAGGGGAAGATCTGTCCAACATATGGCTGTAATGCACTGAAACCTGCATCTCAGTCTTTTCTTATGACAGAGATTACACAGAAAACATAAAGCTGATAAAGTTGGAGAACAATAAATATGCTTTCAGAAATGCATGTTAACTTTATATGGTAATGTGAGCTATCGCCGAGCATGTGTTGGATAGCAAATTTCAAATTATGAGCTAAACTAATAAAAGAGATTTGAAATATAGAATTCTGTGCTTAAGAAAATCCATGAAATTTGGGTAATCTAGTCCAGCTTCTTTCCCAATCCGGGACTTTTTTCTATAAAGCATACTTGAAATGGAACCTTCCAACCTCTAGCCTCTGAAGTCCCTTTGGCAGAAAGCCAGTTGTTTCAAGCATTAGCCTATTCTGTGGTTCTCAACTGGAATCATCAGATATGTTTTCCGCTATTGAGTCAAAATGCAGTTGTGCCCCATCACTGATTCTATTTCAAAACTGTGGTGCAATAAAGAACATGCCTCATTTAAAAATTTTTATGTAAGGACTTACATACATTTTTTAAAAAATTTAAATTAGCATGATGTTAAATTGATTGTGGGTAGTGGCCTGAAGCACATTTTCAGCAGAGAAGTGTTCCCTCACCCAATCTTGACTTTCCTTGTGATCAATCCTCAAAGCACAGAACAACGCCTTTTCTCAACGAACTCCTGAATTAGTTTGACTCGAGCACAAGTCAGACAACCAGGCAATCAAAGGACAGAGAGAAAAAGCACCAGTTTGAAATCCTAGGCTATTAACAGTTTCTGATTCTTGACTGGTTACAAGTGGTGATAATTATTCCTCCATGAACAAATCTGAGGATCAAGCAAAGCAGCTGAGATTAGAAAATGGGAAATTGCTCACGGCAATCATTATTTCATCATGATTAACCAAAAACTAATGGGGTGGGTTTTAAGTAGCACTTGGGTTTTTCTGTTGTAATTTCCTACTTAAATATAAGGATTACTGTGAAAGAATACCTGTAGGTTTATGGCCTCAGCTTACTGGAAATGCTTACCAATGACCAGTCACTGAAAGCCCTGAGCTCGGCATGAAACATCCTGCCAAGTGCCAGGAACAGCATCTTCCAATACACGTCTCTGGGTCATGCCACCAATTTCATGCTTTGTACAAGTCTCCTGGGTTTTTGTTTTGTTTTTGTTTGCTTGTTTTAACTTCTAGGTAAACTGAAAAAAATGAAAATCTATTTCCAAAAATTAAACATATTATCTGAATGTTGAATTAGGAATAAAGTATATGTGCTCTTCTTGTTTTATAAGATAAAAAGAATTAAAGGGAGAATTGGCATATGGGAATAAATCTTCTCACTGAGTGATTTTCAATCAATCTTTGTAATTCATTTTCATTTCCTGAAGGAACAGTTATTATTGACAAAAGGTGATAAACAGCAATTGCATACACACCTCCAAACTACATTTAGTAATGAAATTTTCAAAATTTGTCAAGGGATAGTATAACCAATTTCTATAGCTCCTGGATAATAGTCCAAATAGTCATTAATGTCTGGTTTCTCTAGAAGATTGTATTAAAGATTGAATCATTAGTAAGAAATAGCAAATCAACTGGGATTGGATGAGAGAAATAACTGATTGCAGTCCAACATGAAATTCAGTATATTCCATCTTATACCAGAAACAATAGCAGGAATAAATTTCTTCCACTTCTATGACTAATGGTACTTGTCTTCAGCTATTAAGTCTGTTTCTTTGTAAACTTTAAAACCACACGTTTGTCAAAGGAAAGACAAAGTTTGTCTCTAACTTACTAGCATTCATCTCCACTGTTACATTGCTACATTGAAATCATAATACTTCACTCACAAACAAGCTGAACAAGGCATCAGAAAACCAGGTCACCAGACATAGCTAGTGTGGTTGACCTTCAGCATTATGTAGTCCCGCTCTCCTGGCTTCTTCATTTTTTCAGTTTGAAAATGAATGGCGTCTCTAACTTCATTTCAAAGTTTAAGATTTTTTAGCCTTTTATGTCGAACACATATTAACCACTAGCTATGGACTAGCCTAAATCTCATAATGATTAGCAAATCTGTTTTGATCTGATTGACCTTAGTTAATCAGTTTTCAAAACCACCAACTAACTTCAATACAAAATACAAAGCTTAGTATCGATGCAATGGCTTTACTGGCTAATCCTCCACTTTCAAGTACCAGCATCCCATTGTTCCATATCCTGGGTGCTCCACTTCCAATCCAGCTCCCTACTTGTGCCCCAGGAAAGCAGTGGAGGAGTGTGTTTGGGACCCTGCATCCATATGGGAAAGCTTGAAAAGTCCCTGGCTCCTGGCTTCAGATCATCTCAGCTCTGGCCAGTGCAGCCATTTGGGAGTGAATCAGCAGATGAAAGATCTTTCTCTCTGTAAATCTGCCTTTCCAATGGGGGTGGGGGGGGGGAGCACAAAGCTTATTTGATCAAATTTATAGACCTTAGAAAAAGTACCATTTAAACTTTCATGTATACAGCAAAACTAAAACAGTTTGAATATAGAATAGAACATTTCGAAGATGACAAAAATATTTTGAAAGTTAATTTAATATACAGCTATAGTCAAGATAGTCTATTTCACCCCTAAATTCCTTTATAGTGAGACCTAAATTTGTTATCCTATTGATTGATAGGTTTAGCAAATCCCACAGGGGAAACTTCCTATGAAGGGAATTACTGGCTTGGAAAACACAGCTGTTAACCTTGAGTATCTTTAATCGTCCACCAATTAAGCATAAGCACCCTTAAGCTCCCAGTGATTAACCTTTATTACCCCAAGTTGCTCCCATAGGCTTTCCTACTTATGTAAAAACAAAATAGCAGAATGACAAGCCACAGTACTGTTAACATTTTCATAGTATATTTTGACTGTACCAAGTCAAAAAAAATATTTTATTGCTCTTGAAAATATGTTGGTTGCAACTAGTGAAGAAAAATGCTCTAAGATGTCTGAAGTATTGGATTCAAGTAGCCTAGGCAAACTAGTTTTTAGGGGAAGTGCTCTTCTGACTGGAATATTGAAAAACCAATAGATTAAGAATCAAGAGATCTGGAGTGTAGATTAGATTTGAGATGGACAGAACAACTGAGGAGTCAGCAAAGTTCTCTGGACTTCAGTTTCCTCAGGTATGAATTAAGAGCAGTTGTATTAGATAATCCCTAAAGTCCATTTCAACTGTAATATTCTGTGAGGCTGAACTTTTCCTCTGCAATGAGCTAACAGGGACTACTTTAAACAAGCCACTTTATTTGGGTACAAAATGATGAAGGGAGGTATGCTTGATTACTCTACTGACTGCATTTGGACATTAGGCAGTTTCCAGAGTATAAACTGGATCTAAAGCCCCAGAAGCTAAAGCGCAGGCACTCTGGCAACAGGGTGCTGATGCAGCTCTTAAATAGCAGCAGCCCTCACAGAATTTCTAATTTCGTTGACCTTTTACAGATGTAGATTTTATAGATATGAAAACTTTTATGGGATTTCTTTGTAGTTACTCTTTGTGCCATTTGGGAGGGGCTACCATGAAGAGCTTAGTGCCAGATGACATTCTAGTGGCATAAAAGGAAGATGAGCATTGGCTCAGAGATCACACAGCGTAAAATCTCCACCCACTGGCTCCTTTTCTATAATAGGCAAACTTTCACACAAAGAATTGATTCAATACTTCATATTGATAACAGTAACAGATCGTTTAATGTAATTGCAAGCCGCAGGCAAAACCCTTGAAAGTGCATTTGGAAGCAAATGGATAAACCAGAGATAGCATCTCCACCTTCTGATATGACAAAGGATGTGCAAAATTACTCTGAAAGCAAAGATGGGAAGTGCCATTCTATATAATGACTCTGGAAATCACGGCAGAGTCTGAACAAAGCATAGGAAGTAGGAGCAAGAGGGAAAATGGAGGCTGTTTCCATTTAAGAATTCACCTAAACCCTGGTTGTTAAGCACTCAATTTAAAACCCTTAGCATGGCCAACATGAAACATTTCTCCTTCTCAATAATGCTTCAGAAAATTTCTCGCAAGGACCATTTAAGCACCCGTATGGAAACCCAGGAAAACCAAATGAGCTCTAAATCCAATCCCATAGGAAGCAAGCATTAACAAAGACAAGCAAAGTATAAAGAAGAGAACGAAATCTAATTTTGCACCACCCTAGCATCACATCGATGTCTTTGTATGAGTTCAACAACACCATGGAGATGAAGACTATTTCATTTTACTTCTTTCTTCTTCTAAACCTGTGCTGGACTGTGTCTAAGGGGATGTATAATGGAGGTGTAGCAGAAATAAATATGTTCATAGGTAAAAACAGAGAGAAGTATACCCTATACATGCAGTACAAGAATGGACTCACAGCAAAACAACAGATAGACTCCTGCACTGTTGGGAGACACCTCAATGACAGGGTGATGGACTTCTGAGGGTACACGAAAAACACCCATTGAAAGACTGGAGGGGAGAACAATGGGGGGGGGGAAAGGGGAAACCCCAATGCCTATTAAACAGTGTCATAAAATAAGGAAAAAAACTAAACAGAAGTCAGAAATCAGATGTAGAAAAAGCAGAAAAGAAAGCATTGTCTATTTTTTTCTACTCAATTCTTCCGTTTCAAAACAGACAAAATCCGTCTTTCAGGAAAACTACCTTTCCCAAGCTTTTTGAAGCTCTGGGTTAAACATAACATTCAGGCCCACCGAAAGTGGTCACAATGGTGGTCTATGACTCAGGCCTGGCCAATGGTAATTTCCCTTGCCCTTGGGCAGAGGTTTTGACCCAGAATGACTAACAGAGTCCCAGGTAAGAGATTTTTCCTGTAAGAAATCTCAGAAGGCAGATTGGACTAGCTGTATTGGTCACTCTCTACGGGCTAACAATATGCCATGATGATTAGCAAACCAGTTTTAATCTGATTAACCTTGAACATACCTAATAAAATATTATAGTGAGGAACTTCAGTGCTTTAAGCTTTTGTGGTTTCTGCCTTGCTTGCTTGGCTAGGGGGCTGTGTGAACTCCAGGCCTGACAGCCTACGTGACAGACACCTGACAGGCAACTTAGGCAGAGCACTCCTCAGGAAGGAGGTCCCTGGTGTGCTTTTTAGATAAGACTTGCTCACTACCCCATAGCCCAGCAGTTTGGGCTATTAAAAAGTTGCTTGCTTCAAACCCACCAATAGCAGCCTGCCAACTTGCTCTTTTTAAAAGTTAACAGTTAAACTAACCAACTATGACTGTGGAGTTGTGTGGAATTAGCCTGAAGTGTATTAAAACCCTGTGCTGTCCAACCTCGGGGCTCTCTCTCTCCCCCAGTCCAGCTGGCCTGGGTGATGCTGGGAGCCCAGGCTGGCCGGAATAAACTGCCCTTATGCATTTGCATCAAATTCAAACTCCTGATGATTTCTGGGGATCTCAAAATCTGGGTACAACAATAGTTTTCAAAATAGGCAATTAGTCTTAATCGAAAACACACAATTTACAGGATGTGGTTAAGAACTTGCATTTTCTAACGTATTGGTTACTCAATACCATGTTTGTTAACTTGATGATGTTGTAAATTTCAATGTTTCTTCCTGTTGTTGAAGTTGCATAGTGACATCTCATTGGAGGGGATGATATTCTGCCAGCTCTACTTTCAGACCAAGGATGGTCTCCCAATGAAACTGTTGAATTTATCTGGACAATAAGATGCTGGACTCTCCGCATGGTCCATGCCCGCAATGAAGGAATCATGACTGGTTATGAACTGTACTACTGTAACAATATGGAGGAATTTAATATGGGGGGAGGGTGTCAGGAGGGGCTGGGGGAATCCCAGAGCCTATGAAACTGTGTCATAAAATGATATAAAAATAAATAATAATAATAAAGAAAACATAAAGCTTATTTGATCAGATTTGTGGACTTTAGAATAAGTACCATTTTAAGACTTCATGTGACAAAATCAATTTGAATACAAAACAATGGAAGAATAGAACACGTTTGTAGATGACAACACGACTATGAAAAGAAATTTACAGTTAAGATGATGCAGTTTCACCTCTAAATGCCTTTATATCCCTTGCCTAGGTACTAATTTTCATTGTTTTTGCAAGTAGAAAAATTCATTCCAAAAATCATATGCATACTCAAAGGACTTCAAATAGCCAAATCAATATACTTTTTGGGGGGAATCTCAACTGAACTTGAGCTCTGGTTATGCAACAAGGTGGAGGAATCCACCATGGTGGGAGGGTTTGGGGAGGGGTGGGGAGAACCCAAGTATCTATGTAACTGTGTCACATAATACAATGTAATTAATGAAGTTAAATAATAAATAATTTAAAAAAATGCATTATGAATCCATAATTGTTCAAAATAAATTGGTATAGCATAAAGACAAACCAGTGAGATCTGTCAAAACAAACCTTCACATATATGATTGAATGATCTTAGACTAAGCTACCAAGTTTACGTAATAGGTAGAGGAAAACATATTTAACTAATGATGTTTAGAAAACTGTGTCAGTAGCATGCAAAATAGTGACTATGGGCCCTTAATTGTATAATATGCAAAATTAAGTCAAAATGAATTAAAGGCTTGAACCTAGAGACCTAAAACTATTAAATGCCTAAAAGAATAGTTGGGAGATAAACCTGATGATATTGGATTTGTCAATGGTTCCACGGAACCATTAATAGCACAGGCAGCAACAGCAAAAGCAGACTATTAAATAGGGTTGTACCAAACTGAAAGGCCAAAAAAGTAATCAACAGAGTTAAAAAGCAGCCTAGCATGGAAGAAAGTAAAATTTGTAAAATAGTATTAAAGTCAATATCCCCCACAAACAAACAAAAACCAAACAATGGTGTGTGTGTGTATGGTTAAAACATGATCAAATTACATAAATACCCATTTTTTTTTCAAAGTGGTATGCCAACAATCCAATGAATGGAGAAATACTAATAACTAATGGATAATGATCAGTTACTTCTAATAGAGAAACACAAACAAATCAATGAGATTTTGCCTGATTCAAAAGAATAAACCAACCTACAGAATGAGAGAAAAATATTTGCAAGCCATACATTAGGGGTAACATCCAGAATTTGAAAGGAATGACCACAACTTAAAAGTGAAACAAGTAGCATAATTTAATAAGGAGGAGCCAAGTAGTTAAATGGACATTTCTCCAAAAGAAATATACAAATGGACATCAGGTTATTAAAATATATTGAAATGACTAACCATTAGAAAAAATCCAAGTTAAAATCATACTGACATATCATCTTGCAACTGTCAGGATGCCTATAATAAAGACAAAGGCAGAGCTGTGTGCATGAATGTACAGAGAAATTAAAACTTTTGTGAGCTATTGGTGAGATTATAAATTGGTACAACCACTGTAGAGAGCAATATGGGGGCATTAAGCAATTAAAACTAAAATCACCATATCATCCAGTATTCCATTTTTATAATCACCATATCATCCAGTATTCCATTTTTGTTTATATTAGCAAAAGCGTTGGAAACAGGGCCTTAGGCAGTTATTCACATATTCATGCTCACTATGAAACTACTCAGAATAACCAAAGGTGAAAGCAACCCAGTTGTCCATATATGAATGAAAGCATAGAGAAAATGTACATATTTACAATAGAGTGTTATTTAGCCTTAGAAAGGATGGAAATCTCACATCATCCTACAGAATGTATGAACCTCTGAGTGAAAAAAGCCAGTCGCTACAAGGCAACTACTGTATGATTCATGTTATAACAAAATACTTCAAAAAAGTGCATGAAAAGTTAAATTCAGATTCTCTTGTGCAATCTTTTGAAAATCCATCCATAGTTGTTTAATATGAGTTTCTGACCTTTTTATGTGCCCTCACATGAAGTTTTATAGATAGTTAAATTCATAAACAAAATAGAATAATGGATACCAGAGAATGTGGGAAGGACAAAAAGGGGAGCTATGGTTTAATAGGTAAAAATGTTTCAGGTTTGCAAGATGAAGTATGTGTAGAAATCTGTTTCAAAACATAATGCTTAACCACCTACTGAAATCTGCAAGTAAAATGGTTGAGATGAAATATTTTGTATTTGTTTTTACTACAATGAAAAAATTACCTTGCATTAAAGAAACCATGGTCATCAGCATGATAGAGAACTTTTATGGGACTTTGCATTAGTTTCTTTGGGGAGGAAATGAGTGTGTTCTCTAATTAGGAAGAAAAGATCAAGGGAATACCTGATTGGTTATAGGATCATTGAAGTCAACATACTTGTAGCTCTCCCAATATGAAAACAATCTACCATACTTCTAAAACACCCAGTACTCAAGCAGAATATTTACCATCTTGAAGCACTTAGTTTCTATTGAGGAACTCTCTCATGATTTCCGACTACATGACAGCAATTAAGGCTAATGTTTATGCACGAAGTTTACATAAGCCTAGATCCCTGAGTTTCAACAGGAAGCAAACCCCACCACTGAAATGCGTGGAAAATATAACATAAGTAATACCGTTTTTCTGCTGTATGAAATCATTAAGATTTGATGACATTACTAAGTCACCAATATTTGTTAGTATGACCTAAGTTATGATGACTAATATGGAATTATCCTATGTCTTTCATTAAGAATAACGCCTTCCAAGGTCTCCTGAGATATAGAGATCTGATAGGCTTCGCCTTTATCAAAGGAAACAGTCGATCAAGAAATGAACTTAGTCTGGAGGGAAAAGCAAAGCTCCAGCATTAGTCACACTGAAGCACACATCTAAAGGAGAATCAGAGAATTAAAAAAAAAAATGATCTTTTACCTGTCTATTATTTGTCCCACTGGCACCTCAGAGTTTAAGTACCTTAACCAAGATATCCACCCACATGTTCCTACTGAAGAAAGGGAGTTAGGCATAAAGACTGAACCCTGAGTGAAAACAAAAATAGCTATCTTGTTTCTGTGATGTTTTGATGAACCATGATTCCTGTATTTTTTCATCTTTCCAAATTAAATCTTTCTAAATTACTGTTATTTTAAATGGAAGATAGTTAACATCTATAATGATACTAAAGTTTTTCCTTGGGAATAATGTAGTTTATTCACTTTAGACATAAAACGTTAAAACTGATGATTTTTAAAAAAAGATTTATTTTTATGTGTTAATTGCAAAGGCAGATACACAGAGAGGAGATATGGAAAGATCTTCCATTCACCGGCTCACTCTCCAAGTGGACACAACAGCTAAAATGAAGCTGAATCAAAGTCAGGAGCCAGAAGCTTCTTTCAGGTCTCCCACGTGGGTTCAGGGTTCCAAGGCCTTGGTCAAACTCTACTGCTTTCCCAGACCACAAACAGGGGGCTAGATGAGAGATCGAGCAGCTTGAATATAAACCAGTGCCTATATGGGATCCCAGCAGATGCAGGGCACGTGCTTTAGCCACTAGGTTATCACGCTGGGCCCCCAAACTGATTATTTTTTAGACATGTTTTACCATTGGTAAAATACTTCAATTGTCCTGATCAGAAAAACAAGCATACATTCTAATTTTAAAACTTTTAAATTCATATAATATGAACAAATTTCATGTACTTCATATATTAATACTTAAGAGCATAATAATACTTTCCTTACTGCCCTCCCTCGTACACATGTTCCTACTCCCTTTCCCGTTCCTTATTTTTAAAAAATTCTTACAATGACATACTTTAAGTGTATTTCATAATCACAAGTTTAACCCTCCAATTCTGGAACATATATTCCTAGGCTGATCCAATACATATGCGGAGTCTTGAAACAATGTATACTATTAAAAAGCTATGCATAAGTTTCACAATGTATTATGCACCAAAATAAATTCAAAGCTTGCTCTAATATGCCTAAGAATCTATTTTGAAGCACTGAAAGAATAACACACTAGAAAGGAACCCTTTCTAAGCAATATGAGTTCTACAAAAGTTGAAACACGAACAACCACCTCCTTTGATAGAGTGACAAGGTGATAAAGTTACAGCCTGAAGTTGCAGACTACCCATATCCTTCTATGAGGAAAAAGTGAACCTTGTTTGCCACCTAAAGTGAAAAAACCCAAAAGATAATAGAATAGTCAAAGACAGACATTTCAGTTGGTTAAGTGTGCAGAACTCTGACTGAATTGGAGTGAATTTTATGCTTGATAGATTGGTTGCAGAGAACAACAGACTTTCAAGGAAATTTTTTTTTTAAAACTGGGATGAAGACCTTGAAGCACTTTCTGGAATAATTGGAACCAGAGATGAAACATGGCCTTACCAGTATAATCCGGAAGATAAAATATAATCAGAGCAATGGCTACCAAGAGGTGGAAGTGGAACAGTCAAACAAAAGCAAACTATCCCAGGGCAAAGGTCATAAATCTCTGCGCTTGCAAAATCAGTTTTCTGATTGAATTTCTGGAGGACCAAAGTAACTTCTTAGTAGGATATTTTGAAGAAGTCAAAGTCTCAGGCGAAAAAATGCCAGTAAAATCATCACCAGAGTCTTTCTCTGCCATAATTGTCCTACTCTATCATACCAAAATAAGGACAATTATCTGATATTTTCAATGGAAAGTCACTAAGCATTTACATTAAAACCGTAAGTTGGCTCCTTACGATTTCTTTCCTTAATCTTAAGGCAATCACTAAAGAGCACTGCATTGTTGCTTAACAATTTAATTTGGCACATGTAAATATGACATTCATTTCTTGAGGGATAGACTACAAGGCTGGTATTGTCACTTAGAAAAGTTCTTTCTGGAGAGATCCAAGACAGATAAATAGGTATTGGGCTCCTTTGAGACATGAAAGCGACAAAGAAAGGACTACAATGTTAAAAGTCTGACAAAAATTATCAGCAAAAAAAGAAAAAATCCATGGAACCTCTGTGTGGCATGAGGAGACAGCAGCTAGTCATAAAGTATGAGCAGACATCTTACCACAAGGTATCAAGAAATGAAGGCATTTGGAGCTGAGAGGGAAATCTACAGTCATCTATGACTTTTATTTCACCCTAGAGAATCGACTGAGTTCTGAGCACTGCTGGGTGTGGGGTAGTGGAACCTTGTTGCTTTGCTTTCCTTTCCTTCTCTCCCCCACCTGCTGAGAGCACAACACTCAGCTGCAAAAAGCCATATGGTGGTCCTCTGTACCACTGGTTCCATATCATAATCAAAGTCAGGACAATGTGTGGGGTAAAGGACTACCCTGCATCTTGCAACTATAGGAATTTGAGGGCATTAGCTCCAGAGCTATGCCCATGCACTCTACATGAATAAGGGGTATCATAGCTTTTGCAGGCCAACAATAGAAGCCCATGGAGATATGAGTTATGACCACACTACACCCTGAAACACCATTACTGAACAATTCATTCTTACTCTACCCAGAAGACATAGGGAAGCACCTACATGCATTCTGGATGTAAACTGTCAAAAGTAAAATCCCCTATATATTCTGGATTTATACTTCACGATTAAAACTGGGTCCAGGAAAGGGCTCATAATCCTAACAGTAGGGCTGTTGGTGCTATAATTCGTAGCACTGGCTGGACTCGCCTAGCAGGAATGGGAAAAGGGTCCATCCATACTGCACAGTCCCAAAGCCATAGTAACTGATGCCACAGACCAAGACATCACTCTGGTTCATCAATAGGACAAGGGGCATCCCTCAACACCAAAAAAAAAAAAAAAAAAAAAAAAAAGCGCCCCTGCTTATCAAATTCATTAAGGAGACTGACATCAAACATTCTGTGTTCTGTGTGTCAAAGATGCACACCCAAGGAAATTCCAAATCATCCAAATCATCTCAAAGCCATACCTCTATCCCTATAGAGTGTAGTACATCAGACCACTGTGTCACAGAATTCATGATTAACACAAAGAAACCAGAGAAAACGCTCCTGGAATCACCAAGAACTAAAGCCAAATCAACAGGTAAGTGATATCCTGCATTCCATCTTAACCATAAACTCTTTTACCCTAAAACTTACTGCATGAAAAAGGGAAATGTATACCAGATGCACAGTTGTCAGCTTAAGGACATAGGAGAAATGAAAAACAATGCAGTTTGAAACCTCCCAAGGAATACAACAATCCTCCAAATGTAACTATGAATGGAAGAAAATCTACGAAATATAAGAAATAGAACTCAACACAATGATTATAAGCAAACTCATTCTGATGCAAGAGAATACAGATAAACAAATTAAAGCAATGAGGAAATCCATGAGTGACATGAAAGAAAATATCACTGAACCCAAGTACCTATGAAACTGTGTCACATAATACAATGTAATTAATGAATAAATTTAAAAAAGGAAAATATCACTGAAGAGATACAAGTTATTAAGGATAGCCAAACAAAAGTTTTGGAAATGAAATCTTAATCTGTGAAAAGGAAACACTGAGAGCTATAACCACACAAGAGAACAAGCAGAACAAAGAATTTGTGAACTAGAAAGAACTTTGAAATAACCTAATCAGAAAAATTAAAGATAAAAGAATGAAAAAAAGACTACGAAGAATATGGAATACCATCAGACAACCAATATTCATGTTACATGCACTCCTTCGAGAAAAAAAAAGATAAAGGCATTTACAATCAACTGAATGAAATATTTGAAAATTCCCCAAGTCACAAAAAAGACAAGAGCATCTAGTTACAAGAAGTTCAAAGAACCCCAAGTAGACTCCATCAAAAAAATTTTCTCCAAGACATATTGTCAAATTGCCAAAAGTTAAATGCAAAGAGAAAATAACAACAGTGAGAGAAAAAAATAAAATTATAAATAAACAAAAACAATTACTCACATTATACTTCTCAGCAGAAACCCGCTAAGTCAGAAGACAATGAGATGACATACTCTAGATCTTAAAAGAAAACACTTCCCACCAAGAATATCATTTTCAGCAGAGTTAATCTCTAAAAGCAAAGGAGATGCCAGATTAAAAAAAAAAAAACTGAGAAAATTTGAATACCAGACCAACCTTGCAATAAATTACAAAGGGACTCACACACACACACGTCATCACAAAATTCACCAACAGAGCAGTTAGAATCATTATTCAATCAACAAAACTGCAGGTGTTAGTTCTTATCTACCACTACTAAGCTTCGATGCAAATGGACTTTATAATTTATAGTACTTTATAATTTAGTGTGTACAAATGACCTGATCATTTCTTTTTATTTGATTATTGTTCATAGCTGTTTTCTGTATTCACACTAAGATAATCTGTTTTTTACTTGTTAAACTTATTATTATTCGCTGAAATGTTAACACTTACTGTAGTATATCAATCTACAAATATTTTATCTTAAAGGTTAACAAAAAGAATGCTAGAAGGAGGGAGGATGGAAAGAAGGTCATTGTGTTTAGAGTTGTCTACAAATTCCCTGAATCATGTAAATACTAATTCAAAATAAATACTAAATTTTTTCTTGAATTTGATGGAACTGATGTGGAGAAATAAAACTTAAGTACTACTTTATATTTTTATTTCAGTTTTGAAAGCAGATGAAGTGACTTTCTTGCCTAATTTTACATTTGTGGAGCTTATGTATCTTTTTTTTTTTAGAAGTCAAAATGTTTTAATCCAAAATTTCCAAAAATTCTTTGGGGTGAATTCTTTGAATGAATGACCACATCTTCCTGGTTCTTTTACTGAGCAAGCTTAGTATGCCTGTCTGGATTTAATAGGTAGGTGTGACCTTGTTTGAGAAAAGCGTGTAAACATAAGGCCAGAATTTATTAGTCTCCGTCTCTGAAAACTCCCTCTCTGAAAACCACTCCTCGGCTCTTGTATAGTTCAATGATGGGCTTCGCAGCATCCTTATACCATCTTAGCCGGGCAGCAACTGCTTCAGGCTTATCATCCTCTTGTTGGACTAATGATTCACCAGTGATGTCATCAATTCATTGCACATGAGGTGGGTTGAAGTCCATGTTATACACTCTTCTGCTGGGAGGGTGAATCCAATGACGGCCGAGCCGACCTTTCAATGTCCCACACGGAATGTTCAAAGTGATCAGTAGATCCAGGTCACAAATTTTGTCTAGAGCTTCAGCCTGTACTAGTGTCGTTGGAAAACCGTCCAGAAGCCAGTGCTAGCCACTACTGCTCTCCAGTTCCGAGAGCATCAGGCGTGTGATGACATGATCTGGAACCAAATGGCTTTTCTCTAGGTATTGCTTGGCTGTATCACCAACTTCCGTGCTGGCCTTGATGTTCTCCCGCAAGAAGTGGCTGCTGGAGAGGTGCTGCAGGCCAAAGTTCTGGGCGATCACCTGGCACACGGTGCCCTTGCCTGAGCCGAGCGGCCCGAGGATGAATGACTGCTCGCAGGAGTTTGGAAGCCATTGCCTCGTAAAGGGGGCGGGCACGGCAGGAGATCCGCGAACTTTGTTGCTGGACCCCTGCCTTGGGCACTGTCTGCTAGCGAGGAAACTCGCCGGCTGCCAAGTTTATAAATCTATCAACCTTTGGTGATTCCAAGGGGTAAGCAATCAATAAGCTAATGTAATTACCACATGCAGAAGCTTTAGAAAACAGGTTGCTTTTCTTCTAATGCATTTTCTTGGAGACACACAGCACAAGTCAAAACTTAACAGCATGTAGTGGTTTGTGTCTTGAAGTCCTGGCATCCTAAATGCTTATTTTGGGGGAGAATACTGAGAGGAATAATCACAAAGATTTCACGTGGGAAAAGGTGGCAGACACACCACTGAGTACGGGAAAGAGGAAGGCAGATTGTTTTTTTTTTTACACGAGCCATCACTGAGCCCGGCAAATCCAGGAACCAAAACCTTCATCTGGGTCTCCCTCATGGGTAATGGGAGCCTAAGTACTTGAAGCATCCCCTGTTGTTTTTTCTCCAGGCCACCAGCAAAGACTGCAATGGAAGTGAATCAACCGGTACAGTGTGTCCACAGAGAATGCTAGAATTACAGGAGGCAGTTTAACTTGCTATGCTACAACTGCAGTCCCTAGTCATGGATTTTTCTTAGTTTCTGATTAAGTAAAAAATGTTTGCACTAATTTGGCTATTTGATTATCTTGTCATTTATAATTTTGCCTCATTACTTGGTTTTCTATTGAACATGTATCTATTAGTGTACCAATGTAATTCTCTTACCGTTTTTCAATTATATAGTTTAGTTACTTTCATATTGGTTGCCCTGAGGATGACAATTGGCTTATTCATTTTAACAACTCGGCTCACATGAATACTAGTTTAATATCAATTATACAATAAAAACCATTGCTTTTATATTTGTTCTTTTGTAATATAAATTATATCTTTAATATATTTTATCAACACAAAAATTGCTTTGTAGAGATGCAGCTATTAGAAAGCTGAAAACCTGCAATGCTATTTAAGTGAATCACCTCCAGTCTACCAAATGAAGTTATCATAAACCGCTCCCAAGTGGTATATCACAAAAAAGATTCTAGAACTGTCTTGTTTCATCAGCTCATTAAACTTTTTTCAAAAGATTGTAATAAGGATGTTCCTTTTTTTCTAGTTCTCTTTTCAAAAAACGATTATTATTTTCCATGGTACAATTTTACAGGTATAGGGAATCCTCCTATTCCCCCCTCCCTCCCCACCTTCCCTTCATACTATTTCCCCCCATATTATTTCAGCATTATAATTGTAAGTCCATCATTCTGAAACATTTCAGCAACAGTTACAAATTCAACAATATGCTAACCACATGCACCATGCACTGTAAATATAAGCAAAGGCAGAAATCTAAAATCGTATTACTGAGGTATATTTAACTGTCTGTTTCTGTAAAAGCTATGAAATACATTTGCCTGACCGAGAGGATCATATAGGATCGATGTTTATAATGGAAACAACTGACTATTAAATTCTAGGTGGTTACACTTAGCAAGAAAATATGGATAATCATTTGTATGTGTTATATGAGCTGTTCAATTTCATACATACCAATTTGAAGCCAGGGGAAAGTGATCATGCCAGAGCAAGGATCTACTTTCCAGCAAAACTATCTCATCAACACAAAGAGCTTAATTAAAATATATATAGATATTTGTCCCATCACTTAAAGTACAAACTGAGCTTAAATTGAAGCATTTTCTAACTGATATTCTCCTTGCCTCGAAATATTAAGGGCTGCTTGGTTTATAACTAATTTGATTAACAAACATGTTGTTTTTCAAACTTCTCCTCCTGGAAGCAAGGTGAAAACAGTCAAGAGAACGGCAGCCAGTGAAGGAAAGAGGTTGTGTTAATGACAACATGGATATCCTATTAACAAAAACTACCCAGAGCTGACTGCGCTTGAAATGTCCATATAAAAAGCCACTACTTTGAACAGCTCTTGATTTTTCTCTTTAAACAAGGAACAATTCAAGAAAGGGGCTCAAGGAGATTGGAAAAGAAATGTGTGTTGACAGATGGGTGAGCCTTGCAGTGCTATGCTGCCAGGTAAAATGAGTCAAGCGGAGCTGCGATCCGTTTCTTCTACAGCTGTGAGGCGGCTGCAGGCACATTTCACTACTTGTTAGTGCAGACCCAGTCCATTTGGAAACTGTCACGGGAAATAACAATTTGACATTTAATAATTCATTCCATGCTAAAGCCAATATTCCGGGATGGTATGTAAGGCATCCCACATCTAATAGGAAGAGCTTGAGCTATTACTGGCAAGGTCAAATATTTTACTATTTGGAATTAATAGTAAAAAAAAAAAAAAAAAGGAAAAGAACAGCTCTTTATATGCAGAGGACAACACATGGGAAATTTTGTTTCATTAAAAAAAAAAACTTAAAAGTTTCTTACTAGAGCGTACTTGTAGAGAAGGTTCATCTTACTCAAGGGATGAAGGTGAGTAAAGACCAAAAAAAAAAAAAAAAAAAAAAAAAACAAAAACAAAAATAGTCATTGGGATCAGTATTTCTTGTTATATGAATTCTCAAAACAGGCCAGTAAGCTTGGAATTACAAATGTTTCACACATAGAAAAGAAATGAGTTTATAAAAATACTAGTCTATTTGCAAAAGCCCAGAGAATAGGTAAATTCACTAGAATTAAGTCAGGTCTGTTCCACTCCAAAATTCTGCTTATCTTCTATTGCATCATGCTATTCTCCAGACATTGTCAATATAATTCAAGGTTAAGGATTACTGAATTCAATGATTAAAAAAACCAAGGGACAGAAGCAGTATCACATAAAACTCTGGCGGAATGTTACAAGCAATCAATCTACCGTTACGAATTTGTTCTAGCTACAAAAAAAAAAAAAAAAAAAAAAAAAAAAAAAAAAAAAAAAAAGCAGCAGCAGCAGCAGCATGCACTCCATGGCCCAGATTTGTCATTGCCAAAATTTGTCTCTTATATTTAAGGGTTCTTTTCTGACAAAGGGATTTAAGCTGGTTTAGAAAGACTCTGGGTTAAACAAAGTTAAACATTTTTTTTTCCACTGTTGAACTTTCAAAGCTTTTAATATGTTAATATGCACCAGTGACGTTCCAAGAGGTGCTATGGAAACGCAGGTTTTCTAAATGTATCTTCTCACAGGAACCTGTTTTACCAAATTTGTTTCACAGAACACCAGCTTGAGAAATTCTCTTCTGTGCTGTTTCAGTGACTGATGATGCCCAGTGTGAAGAAAGAAAACAGATTTGCTAAGGAAAGATGAGCAAGTGCTTGAGATCCTTGGAGTTAGGGCGATGTCTCCAAAAGCGGAAAAGGACACAGAATCTAGAATTGCTTGAAATAATCTGCTTTAAAATCTTGTTTATACTTGCCTGTGCTTGAAGCACCAAGAAAGGATGCCCTTTTGAGCCCTGACCACTCAGCACAGGTGACCAAGTCACAGAAAGCTGCTGGCACTATGCAAACGCAAAGCAACCTGCCTCACAGCTGTTGCTCCATCCACCAGTTTCAGGATTACATGAAGTAGGTGGTTGTTCAAATGACATGATTTGTGCCATTTTTCCCCAAATATCTTCCCCCTTCTCCTCCATTAGAAACCATGCTGTGTGAAATTCTTCTACTAGAGATATACACTTTGATTTGTATTATAAATATAGATTCTTTAGGTATTTTCCTCTCTGTACTTCCATTTAGAGATGCAAAAATACCCTCAGGAAGAAAAACATATAAATTCTCTTGCCACTGTTTATCAGAAATTTTCTTCTGTGCTAGAGAAATGGGGTATTTTATGTGGGAATGTGATAATAGATTTTTTGCAGGACACCAAACAAAAACTTTCCTTCTAACTTTGACTACTGGCACCAAGCCTGCAAAAATCCAATAAAAACAAATGAGAAAAATGCTTCCCTAAGTACTTTTTTCCTCTTAATAGACAGCAACATCTCTAGTTATGGGTAAAAAAATCAGACCAAGACACTTTACACTCAATGTAGAGTGTGTCACAAATTATATCCTTGACAAAAAAAAAAATCCATTTCATGATTTAAAAAATGCTATTCAAATACAAATTTTGAAAGCAGATTCATTGGATAACTAAAGGCTAAAATATGTGCTATTAACTATAAAGATAATGAGATTTTTATGGAAAAAGAATGAGCATGCTACAACAATCACAGCCAAGTACTGAAACAAAGATCTGAGCTCATGTGTTGAGTTTCCAAGCAGAGCACAAAATGCAAAGTGGTGGCTGCTCCCATGGGAACAAGCACCGCAATTGTTTTCATATCTTGTGCCAGTTCCAAACAATATATAGTGGCTGCTGGCCACCTGGAGCACAGTGCTGAGAATGATCCTGCTAAAACTGCTTCCAGGCTGGGTGCAATAGACTGCTAAGATCAATTTAGCAGTATCTGCCATGGGCTACAGCCATCTTACATGGGCATGGATGCAAGAGTTCTCTAAAGCCAATTTTTACCTAATACTAACAAAATCAAAGATCTGTATCTCACCTGCTTGCAATAATCAACAAAGTACATTCTCTACCGCTACAACATTACCATGTTTACCTCTTTTAACAAACAGGAACTACCTTGTCACATGGAAATCTTTAATTGGGGATTTAGTTGAGTTCAACCCATGTTTAATGGTTCAAAAAATAATTAACACGGGCTTAGTCTGAAGAATTATATATGCAGTGAGAATGTTAAAACACAGCCTGCTTAAATGTCTGAGAACTAAAAGGATCTATCTCGATTTGGTGCCAATTTCTGGCTCTACACCAGATGGGCCTACTAATGGCTGTGGTTCTGCGAGTTTTAAGAGGAATTGAAAGAATGGAAAACTTCTATCTTTATGCTTCCCTTCAGTACCCTCAGTCTCATTTTACTCATAAATACATCTCCTCAAAAATCAGAGGACTCTATGTTCTTTTCAGTATACCACTGGATTTTATGAATCTAAGATTATATTTAAATATATTATGTTTGGTGAGCTTTGCTTTTATCTCCAACAAATTGTCATGTTTTCCTTTAAGAGAACACTTTGCATTCTGTTGTCATAGTAACAAAATGTGCTAGTAGGCTGAAAAACTAGCATTTCCCTCATGCTTATTATTCATGATGCAGACACCATTTTCTCCATCACCTCCATCAGCACTAAGGGGTCTCTCCATTTAAATGTAAATTGGCCATACAAGGATAAGACACTTTTACTTTTACTAGCCAAGAAAGGTGTGTGTCCTCGCCATTTTTTGTTCTTTCGTCTCTACTTCTGATTTAGCACCTCCAGAAAGGAGGTGATCTTTAAATGTAGAAGGGACATTTCCTATTGTACCAAAATTCAGGAGCTTTCTAGGCCCATATTATGCAAAAAGAGTCATTTTTTTCTTATCAACAGAGGGAATAACCCTGTCTAACATCATAGACATAAACTCACACTTTTCAAAGTATTTGCACAAATGTCTCTACCAGCTGTCTCTCCTGGACTCTAGACAGGCTCAAAATGCAATGCCTTTTCTACAAGATTCAAAACAAAGGCATACGCAACCAGTCTGCTTCCGGTTTAAAAATAAGATATTCACACTTCCTTCAGGAGGAATCCATACATTTTTTTTATTTTTTTGGTGCAGTTAGGTCTCTGTGAGACCACACAGAAGGTCTGCCTCCCACAAATTGCATACCACCAGCCTTTCCTTAGACAACCTGCTCAGGGCATATTTTCTTCTTTCCAGAATATAGGATCCAATGAAGGCAAAGCTTCTGTCGATTCTGCATTATCATAGTATGAAACCTTACAAGAAAGTACATCAGTGAATGCCTGTTACTTTGCTTATTTTTACTTCTAGATATTTTAAAGAAAAAATGATTTTTCTGTTCAGTATCTATAGAATTGAATAGGACTGAGAACATGATCATTACAAATATTTATTTATTGAAAGACTAAATAATCATATGAGACTGAAAAATGGTTTCCTGAAGGCTTGTGAAAATCTTCCAAGGCTAGCCCAAACTCCATGCAATTACAATTTTAAGGTATTTTCATATCAGCTGCATAATCTTACAATTAGTCAGAAGGTTGTGTTCAGGGAAAAGAAATCTCCCCTTAAATCTAATACTAGTAAAAACTTCCTAAATTTCATGTTGTGCTTTCCTGCTTCAGTTGAGTACTTTCTTTTCCTTTTTTATTTGGTTATTCCAAATGTTGTTATTAAGGCTCTTGTAAGAGTTCATTTTCTTAAGATGTGTTTACTTGAAGTCTGAGTTTCAGAGAGAGAACAGAAGAGAAGAGAAGAGAAGAGAAGAGAAGAGAAGAGAAGAGAAGAGAAGAGAAGAGAAGAGAAGAGAAGAGAAGAGAAGAGAAGAGAAGAGAAGAGATGAGATCTTCAATTACTGGTTCACTCTCCAGATAGCCACAATGGCTTGGGCTGGCCCACACAGAATCCAACAGCTTCTTATAAGTTTCCCAGGTTATCCAAACCCACATTGAAGAGCTGGAAGAGGTTCCTGATTCTTGGCTTTGACCTTGCCCAGTTCTGGCTAAGTGAACCAGTAGATGGAAGATCACTCCTGTCTCTGCCCTCTCTTTATAACTCCATCTTACAAACACATACATATTTTAATCATTAAATACAGATTTCTGTATTCAAGCAGCTTTTTCTTGAATCTAATTGGAATCCCTGTAGCTAATATTCAAAACACTCCCTTTTTCCCTTTTCTGTCCTCTTTGATAATGAAGAACAACTACTAATTTCTATGACTGCTCTAATAACCCTGAGCACATATACAATTATATCACAGGATTCGTTGAGTATCAAATATAAAAATGGTGTTAGATTCTGGTATTCCAAAGAATTTATTCTAAAGGAGATCTTTAAAAACGAGAAGGTAAAAATGTGAAGGCTATCATGAGAATTAACATGTTCTATGTGGTCAAGACAGGGAGTGACAGATGGCCCAGAACCAAAATTATCTGGCTCCTAACCTATTGTTTCTACCATGAAATCATTCTATGAAGTAATAGCTCTATGGCACACATCTTAATTGTCTTAGTTTTGGGTTCTTGTGATGGGGAGCTTGAGATAAGAACATGAGTACAGATAGCTCATATTAGAAGTGATTAAAAAAAAGCCTAAATGAGTAAGTGAAGAGAAAGGACAGCTGGAAAAGTCAACTGAGTGTGTACTATTGAGTTAGCTACACCATGAACAGCAAAGGCTCAATTCTCTGGGAACTTTGAGTAATCATTTAGAAAGTGCCTCACGATTCACTTTCCAAAGGACTAGATAGTTGGAGCATTTATGGACTTATCTCCTATTCCACATTTTGTGAGGGTTAGACAAGAACTTAAAATTCCATCACATTCTCAGGCTGCATTTTTGTGTATGTTGAACATTTTTCCTATGCTTTGCAAAGACTGCTGACGTACAAATGCAGAAACTACAGAATAATTGAAATGAGATGAACTGTCACAGTAGTACAAAAATCAGGTCAATGCAATGTAAAGTGGTGCAATGTGCGATGGCCAGCTGTGTTATTTTTCACCAATATCTAGCTGTTTCTGCTTCCAGAGAAGTCTACATTTTTCAGTAGGGTGAGTTAAATGAAAATAAAATGTGAGCAGTGATACTCTATCCCTGCTCGTCTCAGGTAACTAAAAGCTCATATGCAATTCTCCAGTACCTTTCCCTAGCAATCATGAAGGAGAACTTCAGATGGTAAGGACAAAGCCCTCTAGTTTGTGGAGTCCTCATATAGGGGACAGCTACCATTAGGACTCATTCAGGATGCACGGGAGGCTGTTTCTAAATAAGAAACAGGCTTTGTCTTGATAAGTTATTGATATTTGAGATCTTGCTTTTATCGCCATAAACTTAGTCTACCTTGACTAGCATGGGTTCTGCCATCTGCAATTCATGGATTTACTATATTTCCAAAGTTGTAGGAATGGGCTATAGTGAGACTAGCCCAGGTCATCTTCATGTTCTTTTTGATGATTATCACTGTAATTATCTTGAGACCGATCATGATTAAGATTGAATTTCTAATGCTGGTAAAAAAAAAAAGTACAGATCAGATAGAGATACATATTCTGAACTTCACTACCATGATATGCTAATCATGAAGACAACCAGCCTCAATAAAGCTATAAATTAACTGATAAAACTGTTGTGGATTTAAAACTTTATATCCATATCTGCACTTTAAACAAGTACACCAAAAATCTGTTTTTACATATTACAATAGGTTATGTCCATTTGATGTTACTTCACTTACAACATTTAGCACAGCTTTGTCAGCCAAAATACATGCTGTTGCAGTTACTATCCCACTGATATTCCTTTACATGCTTCTCTTCTGTTCTTCTGTTGAGGGAAAACATACTTCCGTGCAGTGAGAATCAAGTCTTGACAGCTCTGAAAATACACCCACATGGAAGAGGTCCTAGTTCAAACTTCTGCTCTTACATTCATTTCTATGTAAGACCTATTGTGTTTGCTCTTGGACTTTCGCAACTCCTGTAATGATATATGTCTTTATCACTGTGCTCAAATCCGATCCAGTCTGTGAATCTACTTTCTCACCACAAGCTAGGTTGTGTTTACCTATTCCTACCCCTTCTTACCTATTTTAAACATTTCCTTTCAGCACTGGCATTAATGCAGAAAATGTATGCCACTGAAGAAAGAAACAGGCTCCCTACTGAGCATTTTAATTCTATTAAGATATCTGGAGGCTTCCCAAGTAGCTGAAAATTACACCTTGCTCCAGAAGTTTTGGTGAAGAAATTCCAATGCGCATTTGCAAATGTCATGCAAAATCATTCCAGAGATTCATGCCAGAAGATAAATGTGCCAGGATATATGCCTTTTGGTGCCATCTACTCTCAGGAATGAATTGGCCCATTTACTGCTGTCCTTTAGTGACATGAGCATGACCATTCCCACTGGGCAAAGTAAAGGAATGATGCTCAAATTTTCAACATCCTTCAAAATGATTCAGTATATTTGTGCCTAATGGTGACATTTAAGTCATGTTCTTGCCTATGCTGTAATTAAATTAACTCTAATTAGTTTCTCCCCATCTCACTTCCACCTGCACCCTAATGGTTCACATAATTGCTGTACTTTGATTTTCCATTCATCCTCTAAAAATCTGATTCATCTCATAAAGCAACTACTAACATGGTTGTTAAAAATAACACCAAAAGACACACAAAAGGGGTCAGGGAGAGGGAGGACTAGAATCATGGGATAATTTTCATTTAATTATAATGCTTTGCCATCTTACATATTTACTGGGTGTCTATTATGTGTGACAAGTGGTTCTAGGCATAGTTAGTGATATGGAATCATACAAACAAAATCTTCAGTTTCTGAATAAAAGACAATCCAGTATGTGATAAGCTATATAGAGAACTTCAGCTATAGGTGCATGCATATAGATGGATATTGAAACAATAGTAAAGAAAGAACTCTAAAAGAAATAACCTACATTTCCATTCAATCTTTGCTTTGAGAAACAAATTGTATTTTATCAGGCCCAGGCAGAATGATGGTGAAATATTTCAGACAAAGACAATCAACAGCACAAGCCAAAATATCAAAGTGGCAAATAAAAGCAAATATGAATACTTTGGTATTTCAGTTGATTGGAGCACATAACACACGAAGAAGAACGTTGCTTATAAAAACCAGACAGGCATACTTGAAGTGATATCAGAGAGCCTTAAAAAATGGACAGTTCCAACAGAGTTCAGTAAATTGTGCAATATACTGATGTTTTTGTCACTGAAAAGTCAGGTGATCAGACTTTCAGGAAAATTAACTTGAAGCTGTAGTACAATAGGTAAGAGATGAGTAGGGATGTGGAAACACATCTTTATTTTTATTGGAAAGGCAGATTTTCAGAGACAAGGAGATTAGCACACAATAAGCAGAGCTGAGCCGATCCGAAGCCAGGAGCCAGGAGCTTCTTCCCTGTCTCCCATGTGGCTACAAGGTCCCAAGCCTTTGGGCCATTCTCTACTGCCCTCCGAGGCCACAAACAGCAAGCTGGAAGGGAAGTGGAGCAGCCAGGACATGAATCCCGCTCATGCAAGGTGAGGATTTTAGCCAGTAGGCTATCGCACTGGGAATACAGACACAAAATTTATCCACCTACACTTATGTCATTATTTATAGCCAACAATAGAGGGGAAATAACTTTAAAAAAATTCTGATTTTCCCCACAATTCCACTAAGAAGCATTATGTCCTGGTGAGAGCATGGACTGGAAGTGTGACTATGCTCTTTCCTTGCCTATTCTCTCAGTTCCTGCGGAAGTCTTATAAGCATGTTGTCATGGTATGATTCTATAATTAAAATATATTCATTTTGTTTTGGTATAGCACTGCTCCTTAAGTCAAGTCAACTACTTTAGCATGAAAAGAATAATGTGTTCCAAGCCTACAGCAACTACGGGGCACACTGGATCATTTGCAATATGGTGTCAGTTTCCAAGGTGATGTATTCCTCAGAGATTCACGCTGACTTTTAGAATTTAAATTCTGAAAAACTTGTGATTCCAGTGTGTTTTAATAATGCAAGTCAGATGTAATAGGGCCTTGAATGAGTCTGATAGTATAAAAAAGGAAATAACAATGATTTTTATATCAGATATAATCTATAATAGCGGTTCAGCGATTTGAAACTTTTAAATTTGATTCATGATCAATAGGATTAATACAGAAATAATTTTGGAGAAATAGTAGATGAGGTCAGGAAACAGGAGAGATAATGAGATTGAGTCTTAAAGAAATTGAGGGGAGGGAAAATCAGCAACTTATATGTTTAACAAAAAAAAAAGTATTCAACTTCTGCTGCACATAAATCAATTGGGAATCTTTTACTAATGATGACTCTTGAGTAATACTGCACAAATCCTTGGTGTCTGCATTGTGATCTTAATGTATAAAATGTTTTGGAAAACACAATAAAAGCATTCATGGTGATCACAGTGAGATTCTTATTGAAGTTATGAGAGGGCTGACAATTATTTAGCAGCTATGGAAGGATACTAATAGAGTATCAGAGGATTCTACTTAATATCTGTGAGAAATAGATGATAAATAACCTCAGTTAAGGACGTAGCTTGTGGCTATTAACAGAACTAACTTCTGAAGTAATATCTAACAATTCAAATCATGCTGAACTACTTTTACTAGGACTTATTATTTAACATCATTACCAACATAATCATTATAAACAGCAGCAATCCCATCATCACTGTCATCACAAATATTAACCAACAGTGACTGAATGACTATTATGCACCATGCACTAGTCTGGACAAATTATAGAACATTTCATTTAATCTTCACAAAATCCTATGAGTTCCCCATTATATAAATAATTCAAACAAAGCCTAGAAAGTTTAAGTAACTTGCCCAAGAGCATATACTGGCTTAACTAGACTTGATTCCAACAATATCTGACTATAGAATATGACATTTGCATTGATGCCATATTCTAACCAGTCTGGTTTATTGCATTTAATAAGGACAGGAAAAAATTGGCATTAATTCATAAAGCATTTTAAATATTCAACTATTTTACTTGACTCATTCAGAACAAGTATTATGGCCTAGTTTTACATGTGAGAAAACTCACATGGGGAGAATTTACATAAATGCATTAAGGCCACATTTCATTAGTGGAGCCTGAGATTAGTCAACACAAATTCACAGGTCTCATACACTATCCTTGTGAAAGGCTTCCTGGACCCACCATCTCTCCCTGAGTACATGAAATGACCATATTCTATACTCCCAAAGCACTGCGTTTTACCAGCACTTATAACACTGCAACTGGATTATCAACTGTCCCCTTCACTAGACTATGAACTTGGAAAAGACTAAAATTTTGCCTCTCTTACTTGCTCTTTGCGTAAACCCTTAAAACTGCCTTGCATCTAGTAGGTGCTCAACCAAATCTGGCCAATTTATTGAACACATTGTACATGATATCATTCCCTATGTAAGCAATCTTACAATAGACTCAGTGTTACTTCTATTCCAACTGACATCAAGAAAGTAGAGAGACAAGGTCACAAGTATGGCATGCAATCACATAATTTTCCAGATTCTCAAAAGACTGAGAGGATAAACCTCCTGAGCCTCAGAACAGTATAAGTGAGGGCTTACACTGAAAATACTGATGACAAAATACTAAAAGTCATATATAACCACAAAAGGTCATGAATAGCAAAAGGACCATTAACAGTCAAAGAAATCCAGAGAAAGCAGAATAAAGTTAGACAACAGGCTTTCTAAATGTTACAAAGTGACAGTACCTAAGACAATATGATGCTTTAATTTAGAGCCCAGTTATACATTTATGTACATATAGTCAATTGGTTGTTGACAAGACTTTCAAGAATATAACCAAAAAAGTAATCACTTCAGTTAGTGGGCAGAATAGATGCCACATGCACTCAACATATTCTCCACTTGAATCCATTTTACAGTAACTGGGAGAATTTCATTCTTTTTCATGGTTGAATAATATTCCATTATATGTGTACGGCTATATCACATTCAGTTTATTCATCCATGTGATAACGGACACCTTGGTTGATTCTAAATTTTGGCCATTGTGAACAATGCTGCCATAGACATGGTGGTGTAGGTATCATTTGATGCTACATATGCATGTCTTTTGACTATATATACAGTAGTGTAATTGCTAGATCATACGGAAAATCTGTTTCTAGTTTTGATGAACTCTCCATATTATCTTCCACAGTGGTTGTGATAATTTACTTTCCCACCAACAGTGCATATGTTTTCCTCTTTCTCCACTAGTATATTCCAGATATTAATCCCATGTTGGGTAGACAGTTTACAAATATTTTTCATATTCTGATGTCTCTTCATTCTATTGATAATTACCTCTGTTGTGCAGAAGCTTCCAACTTTTATATAATCCCATTGGTGTGATTATATTTTAAAGGCTATTTTCAGAGTAAGCTGAAAGAGCTAACATAAAGTTTTAGCCTTAGTTAAAAAAAAAAAAAGCAAAATTAGACTTAGGCACTATCACTTATGGGATGCTGAAATGACATTTCAGGAAGAGCTCAAGTTCTGTGACCTGCCTTGTTGGCTTAGATACAATTTTCTGTCTGTCTGATGCTATACTCTGTTGCCAGGACACTCACCAGTCTGCAGTGGGTTTGGGTTTTGATAAGCAAAGGCAGAACATGACTGCTGGAGATTTTTGCTGGAACAATTTTTAATACTGAAATTTTGCATGTCATGATAGATCAAAATACAGAAAAATCTTCTGTTATTTTTTTAGTTTTCCCCAACAAGGTAACTCAGGACATGAACAGGCAAGGAGACAACCCTGAATGAATAGAAAGTTTTGAAGTTCAGATTCCAAGGCACTCCAAAAAAGGAAATAAGGCCAATAATTCATCATTCCATAACGGGGTCCCTCGTCCAGCGAGTGAAGCTCCGACACAGGTGCTTGCTCTTATGAGGATTTATTGAAGGACAAACTAATTACATAACATAACATAACAAGAAATCCAAGTATAATACAGAAGGGCAGTAACTACAGCATATTTACAGGCTTCCTCTTCTACTACTACTACTACTACTCTACCACTACTCCTCTTTGTTCTTCTTCTCCTTTGTGCTCTCTCAAACTTAGGTTAAAACCCTATCAACAGCCAATTGCAACAGGGCTGCTTGGCCACGCATCAAACACACCAATCACAGCCTTGATCACGCACACACACACCAATCACAACTCTGATCATGCGCACACCATGCAGACTGCATGAGACCTTGAACCAATCCTCTGCAACTTCCTAAAACTTGTTTACTGCCTTTGTGCCTTGAGAAGACAATAACAAGCGCCATCTTGGGGCAAAGTCCCGCTCTCCACAATTCCAAGGTTTTCATAGCAAAGGGTTAATCTGAGCAATTTCCTACATGATTCCAAGTACCACAAAGAAGGCATTTACACAAGCACCCTGGACCAAAAGCACTCTTTCTCACTCCACATTCTGTAAAGTATACAGTGACTTGCTACTGAAATTCAAGTTTCCAGAGGACGTTTAACACCTATAAACAGTCAGCTTCTGGGCTCTTGATTTCCGTTTGCAAAGGAACCTGAAAAATACACTTCTCCCTTCTGTCTCAGCTACCGTTTGACATTCTATTCAGTGACATAACAACTTGATCATACGGTTCCTTTGCTTTCATTATTTTGCTTAAGCAGATGCTCTCTCTCTCATCAAGACATCCTGCTTTCTTCACCCTTCCGTTATTCTTTTACAGTCAGTAAAATGAAGACCAAGATAAAGTCTTCCACTCCTATGATCCATGACTACAACTAAAAGATTCACATTTAATACAGAAAATCACAGAGCTAGGAAAATACTTCAAGGCTTATAAATTTGTGATAAATTATTCAATTGGCACTAGACACTTCCAAAATCAAGTTTCTCTAGTAAACTTCCTGCAAGGACTAGGTTTTTCTTTTCTTTTGTTAACCCACCAGATTCACCTCCCTTTTGGTAATCTCTCTTGAGGATGAATTTACCTTATATGCCATATAGAAAATAGCTCTCAGATAAACATTATCCTATGTTCTTTGTTAAATATTAAAGCTTACTTGTTTCTGTATTTACCTTCATTCCCTTCTTTCCAATTACAACAGAAAAGCGTCCTTCATGCTAAGAATGATCAAATCCTTTCAATGTGATGTGCACATCATCCCTTCCCACTTCTCTTCGGGACCTCTTTTCTCGGCTTCAGAAGTATATTTAACATCCATCTACCTGCCTGGCATTCATGCTTCTCACAAGTACCACAAGCTCAACATTTCCAGAACTGGATTATTTCTCCCTATCCCACCAAAAACATCTGCTCTGCTCCCCAGGTTTTTAATCTCTCTAAATAATACCTCCATCTACATGTTCCTCATGAATTTAAAAGAAAAACATTCAACCACCTTAGCAAGGTCCTACATTACCTACCACTGATACCCACATCTCTACCCAAGCTTCCTAACCACTGAAATGCAATCCCAACTGCTTTCAGTTCTTCAAATATATGTCAAGGCTTCAAGTATATTTCAAGAACTTTCAGTTATTCAAGTATATGTCAAGGCTTTGGTAATACTATTCCTTCTGTCTGGAATGTTCTTTTCCCCTAGCTAACTCCTACTTATTTCTTATTGACTAGTTTGCCTTTTTTAGAGTAGATTTTCTTAATTCAAATTAGATGTCTTCATATTTAAAATCTATTTCACTATGACAAGTTTACTTCATCATTATACCTAGCATAGTGCTGGTAAAAAGCTGGGATTAAATAATAAAGAAATAACAATGAAATATTTAAAATTCTCACTGTATATTATCTCATCAAGTACTAAAAATTGTGCCTAGTTGAACATTACATAATAAAGGACATTAGGATTGTAATCACTGAAAAAAACAGGTAGCAAAATTCTCAGCATTTATATTGTATTTAAAAATGTGTTAATACTCCTGTGAAAAATTAATAGTACCCTTAAGAAGGTTTAGTAACATAACTAATTTCAAATTAAATCTATAAAGTAATTTTTCCGTGCCAGATATAAAAAGAGTGATTTCAAATAGCAAGGGAAAACATGTAACAATTATAAATAATTTCAAGTTGCAGATGTCAAAGTAAATGTAACTATCAGATATTCTCTGAATGAAGCTACAAACAAAAAGGAGAATGGAAAATGGAGAAACAATTACATTATCAGGGAAGCTAAAAAACAAAAATAATCTAAACTCACAAACCATAAATAAGTTTGGCAATGCAAAGAAAATTTACCAGTTGAATGAGGAAACCAAGAGAACACAGGAGAACAGATCATTGCAAAAGCCTCAATAAAGAAGGGATGCACATCCTCAGGGGCCAAAGTCAACATTATGCTGTTATTTGAAAGGCATTCAAAATATTGTAGTTATTTCAAAGTCAGGAAATCCAAAGGCTGACCACTGTCACTATTTTTGTTAAGGACATAGTAGAAGTCCTAGAGGGCAAAATAGGCAAAAAAAAAAAAAAAAAAAAAAAATTACAGGTCTACAGCTTAAATATCAAAATAACAACTGTTATCATAGACAAATTAAATTGTTACAGAAAGTAACTTATGTTGAGAAAAATATCTTAAAGTTTACAGTTGCTCCTAAATGTGTCCATAAATTTAACTGAGATCCAAATAATGTGACTAATGGATATGTCACAGAAACTGGTAAGTTGTCTGCATAATTCATTTGGAAACAACATAGACCTTAAAACAACCTAGAAAATGTGAAAGAATAATAGTAAAGGAGAATTTGGCTTACCAGATATCTAAATTCACAATAAAATTACAGTAACTAAGAGAGTGGTTGCTGAGTCAATACTAATTCAAAAATTAGAACCAAATAGAAAGCCAAGGAATAGAGAAATACTGTTGTGACAATTTGATATATGATAGAGGTAGGACAGGTATGTCAGTGAAGGCATGATGTACTATTCAACAAATGGCTCTATATGATTAGTTATTAATTTATAAGGAATCTCCTACTCCATAAAGAAAAAGCTCCATGTGAATCAAATGTCTTAAATTTGAAAAATCCAACTGTGAAAAGATATAGAACATAAAGATTTTTTGCAACGTTAAAACAGGCCATTATTAAGAAAAATACACCATAAAAGAAACAGTCGATAAAAATGGCTACATTAAACCTAGGTATGTCACAAAACATTATAAATTTAAAAGGTAAATCATAGATACACAACAGGTATTTTCCCCATATATAAAATATATAATGGATTTGGATTGAGAATATATGTAGGATTTAAAAAATCCATAATCTTAAAAAGTCAAACAAAATGCACAAATATGAACATATATTTCACAGAATACCGAATTTAAATAGTTGTACAAAATAATGTATTAAACCATGTATAAACTAGAAAAATAGACAGCCACCTGCATAAACAGTAAATATATACTATTAGTTGGCAAGATACCTGGAAATTTATTCCTTTTAGGTTATAACTTTAAGGCACACAGACAATAATTCATAATGTTCATAACTGATAAATATATGAAAAAATGCAGATAAATCACAAAATTTCAGCAGAGAAAAGGATAAAGGAACACTTTTAGCCAGAGTTGTAATTGAGTGTCCTTAAACTATACTTAGGTAAATATGGCAATATGTTAGCATAGGTTAAATCAGAGTGGTTTCTATGCAACTTCATGGCAATCGTCTTCTGTATGAAGCATATCATAATTAAAATTACTTTAAAATTTTCTAAGTTTTAATGACTATAAGGAAACATAAATGATTATTTTTTTCTGCTTGACAGAAGGGAAGGCCTTTTCAATATAAAAGGAGATGAGAACAAATGCTCAGGATACTAGGCTTAAAGGAAATGCAAATAAAAACCATGATGAGGTTTTATTTCACCCCGATTATAAACACTTATCATTAAACTTTATTTTAAATAATAAATGCTAGCAAGGATATGGGAAAAGGTACCATAACACACTGGTGTTGGGAATGTAACCCAGTACAACTGTTAATAGAAGATACTATGGGGCCCGGCGGCGTGGTCTAGTGGCTAAAGTCCTCGCCTTGAAAGCCCCGGGATCCCATATGGGCGCCGGTTCTAATCCTGGCAGCTCCACTTCCCATCCAGCTCCCTGCCTGTGGCCTGGGAAAGCAGTCGAAGACGGCCCAAAGCTTTGGGACCCTGCACCCGCGTGGGAGACCTGGAAGAGGTTCATGGTTCCTGGCATCGGATTGGTGCCTACCGGCCCGTTGCGGCTCACTTGGGGAGTGAAACATCGGATGGAAGTTCTTCCTCTCTGTCTCTCCTCCTCTCTGTATATCTGGCTTTCCAATAATAATAAAAAATCTTTAAAAAAAAAAGATACTATGGAGATTCCTAACATCTGAAAATTAATGTATCATATATCCCAGCCATCTCCTGAGAATTTAATTCAATGAAATGACATCAGCATATGAAAGACTTATCTGTAGTTTCATGGTTATTGCAGCTCAGTTTATAATAGCTAAGTCACAGAGTCAACTCTAATGTCTATCAATAGATGACAAGATAAAGAAAATGTAACACACACGATACACTATTCAGCCATTGAAAGAACAAAATCCTGTATTTTGCAACAGAACAGATACAGATACAAATGGAAGCCATTATGATTTCTGAAACAAGCCTTGTCTTGAAATCACAAATAGCATGTTTTTTATTATATGTAATAGCTAATATACAATACAAAAATTATAGGTACTAAATATTTTTGTATTTTTGTGGAACTGTGATTATTCTATCCTTGTTTAATTTGTTCAATATCATGGTTAGTGGTGCATTAAGCCTGCTATTATAGAGTAGACTGAAACTAGATTACTTCAACATTAAAGAAAAAAGGCAGAAAGGAGAGGGATTAATGGAGGAAAAGAAGAAAGTTAAGTATGTCTATCTTCTTAGAATTGTACCTGCATGATAGCTCAACTGGCTAATCCTCCTGCTTGCAGCAATGGCATCCCATAGGGGCTAGTTTGTGTCCTGGCAGCTCTACTTCCCATCTAGCTCCCTGCTAATGGCTTGGGAGAGCAGCCGCGGATGACTTGATACCTTGGGTCCCTGCACTCATGTGAGAGACCTGGAAGAAGATTCTGGCTCCCAGATTCAGACTAGGCCAGCTGTGACCATTATGGCCATCTGGGGTAGTGAACCAGCAGATTGAAGATCTCTCTCTGCAACACTTCCAAGTAAAATTAATAAATATTTTTAAAAAGAGAAATGTACCTATGATATACATAAGATCTATTCTCTTTATACTAATACATTTTAAATACATAAAACATAAAATGGAAATGCAAATAGCAAAGGTAAAATTGGATGTGACTACATAAAATGTAAACATTGGGCCTGGCACAGTAGTCTAGTGGCTAAAGTCCTTGCCTTGCATCTTGCAGGATCCCATATGGGCATTTGTTTGTATCCCAGCTGCTCCACTTTAATATTAACATCAAGAAACTGATGATCTTCAAGGAATGAAATTATATAAATGACTTACAGTTTTTATTTTGGGTACTTTTCATTTCTAAAAACCCAGTTTATATTATTCTTTTTTTTTTCACTTTTTATTTTTTATGATGCTGTTCTATAGGTTCAGGGATGTCTCCTTCCCCCCTCACTATTCCTCTTCATCCCACTCAGTCTGCCCATATTATTACAATAGTTCAGTCCCTCAACAAGTCATAATTCCATCATTCTGCTATTTAAATGTGTCCTGACACAGTAGGCATAGAAAATGGCAGAATGTTCAGCTTACTATTGCCAATATATATTTAACAGAAATAAGCCAATCCCAAAAGGACAAATATCATATTTTCAAATATAAAGCAGCCTTCATGTTAAATGTAAGATCTATATAATATATAGGTGTATCTATAGCTATCTATAATAGGTAAATAAACATGTTTGTACATTCATCTGGAAGACCTGTATAATGGAGACTAGCATATTGAGAATTGAAGATACACTGCAGTAGGCATCTCTACTCCAGAATAAAAGATCACTCCCAATGAAATTGTATTCCTTCTTAAATTTAAAATTATAATTACATTTTCATCTAAAAGATTTCAGTAAAAACTATTTTCTTTATCTTTTGGCCTCATATGCAGCTTCTAAGAATATCTATCATTCTAAGGAAATAATTAGATATACAGAAAATATGATGTAACAGATAATCTCTATGCAAATTAAAAACTCAAATATAGATACAATTTGAATATTAAATATTAGAGTAATAATTAAATATATTATGATACACAAACATGATGTAGAATGATTTGATACTAAAAATACATTTTAGGTGCCAGTATCATGGTGCAAGGAGTTAACCCATGGATTGGTATGTCAGCAACCCACCTGGGTACCAGTTCGTACCCTAGTTGCTCCACTTCTCATCCAACTCCTGGATATTGTGCCTGGGGAAAAAAGTATGAGATGGACTAAATCCTTGGGTCCCTGCACTCATGTGAGAACCCTGAAGAGAGTTCCAGGTTTCTGGTTTCAGCCTGGCCCAAACCTAGTTGTTAGGGAGTGAGCCCACAGATGGAGATCTTTCTCTGTCTTCACCTCTACCTCTGTAACCCTGCCTTTAAAATAAATAAGCCAATCTTTTAAAAATTCACTTTTAACAATATTCATACAGGTACATGCTAACTATATAATTGCAATAAAAAGCAAAGCTCAATGACATCATTTAATGTCAATTGAGAAAGACTTTGCAATGTATTTCAAGTTGAGCAAAGAACAAGTGTTCCATAACGAAGTGATGACTATGCTGGCAGGGGTGCAGTTAGTCTATGATGATCTAGTGAAGGGTTTTGGCAGGAAAGAAGAAACTCTTACTGTGTTATATGTGCTTTTTTGTTTATTTTGTTGCTTTCAAGAATATAAAAACATCCAATGGCAGACTGCAACCTGGAGTATTGCCATGATACTCTTCTTCCACTATCCTCACCCCCAAGTAGAAGATTTGAAGATTATTTTCTTTACTAGGCAGGTGGAGTAGCTTCAACCAACAACTCATGCTGGAGACCAAGCACTCACAAAAAAGGGAGGGTGAGGGAGAGAAAGAAAAACTGACATTAACCTGGGACTTGCAAATATGTAATACAGGGATAATAAGCACAAAAAAGGGAAGGTGGGAACCTCAGGAGGCAGGAGAGACGTTATAAGGGCAGCATGACTGAAGGGAAAATAATATGATTGCATGAGGCAGAGAAAGAAATCATTGTTTTTCACACAGCAAGAGAAAAAACCCTGACGTGAAAACATCCAAGTACAGTCTGCACACCTGCAAGAGTAGGTAAACAGGACAGGAGAAAAAATATTAGGAGAGCACGGAAAAAATTTAAATGCACTGCCAATGATCATTACCCTGTAGAGCTTGAGCAGAGAACTAGAGCAAAGAACAGTTTGAACTCTTTCTGTGAGATTTTGTGAGTCACAAGACAATAACTCATATAATTAATCATATAATAATCACTCCCATTTCCACAGAAGGGCAAGGCAATCTCTATGGGATTGAGTGGAAATATGTTGAAGGGAATTTTGCAAAGAAGTGACAATATGTCACTTCCTTTCTGCCTAAACACACTACACTGACATTTCTATTTCAATACAGCAATTTCGTGGCGGCACGTAAGTCAGTCTTAAAACTTCTAAGTGTCCAAATGTAGAAGGAAACGGGCTAAAACTGATTGAGTCAGTATGTCTGCGTGCCAGGGTAGCAAAGCACAGTGAAAGAAGGCCAAGAAGATGATGCGGATTGGACAGCTGAGGCCTCAAGTGGGTGCACTTGATTGAGTTTCAGCAACTCTCCTTGATCTATAGGAGCTGAAAAGGGATTTCGGTTACTCTGAGATTACTGCCAGGCTTTCACATCTCCATTTGTCCTACCTCCAAACCATTACAAGGGATTTTCCATACAGTGTTACACAAATAGGCATATCAGCACTGGAGGCAAACTGATATTCAAGGCCATGCACTGCAAGTTACCTACTCAGACAAATCAGTGAAAGTCAGAGAGGTTTGAGCCTAAGACTGTAAAAATATTACAACCCCTAGATAGAATGAGGAAGCAAAGTGTTAAGTAGGAAGAATCTTATGGGGCCAGGTTTCAAACCAGAGATATTTTAGGTATCTTATAAGATTTATGTTTACGACAGAAAGCTGATATAAATGCAGGTTAAATCTAAAGACATTTCAACTGATGAGAAATAAAGATCATTGCACTTCCGTATATTTGAGTCTGTGACTGAAATTTTCTACTTTCTATAGTTAAGCTTTCTAGAAATGTCCAAGTGTTAAAATAAAGTTATCCAGATTTTCAAAGACAAAAACTATTGTATTTTATTTTGGAAAATTCTGGCTTTGTGGAAGGCTGAATTTACATTTACATCTAGAGGCACTATAAAAAAGGAGTTCTATAATGAAAAACAAAGTACACAAGTTCAAAGCTGAGAGAAACTTACTAAATGTATTTTAAAATGGACACATACCAAAGCTCACAGAAGTTGTTAAAATTCACATGTAAGGATGAAGAGAGAACATTTTACATCAATTAAAAGTGAAAATTGTTCATTTGATATAGTATAGTGATACCTAATACTCTGATCAAGGTATAAACAAAGTGCCGTGAGAGCAAATTCGGTGGAGCCATTATGTTCTGTGAAAGGTTCATAAATGTCTTGCAAGTTGAATCTTCCGCTTGCAAACATACAAAGTGATAAAACTGAACACTAACATTCTTTGATAAATCCCCACAATCAGCAAATGACTGATATCACAGCAAAGGGGATGTAATCAGGCATTCTTCTTGCTGTTCTGGAAAATATGCGACACTTTGAAAAGAGAGTTGTCTTTGCCCTGCCATTATCGGGGTTGCAATCTCTTGCCACTCTGACTTGGTCAACAGATATGTAGATTTTGGCTGTTTTCTTGCAAATAAACTTAAATGCCATTAAGTACATCATCTGCCCTTCAGTTCACCATTAGAACCATTTTTTTTTCCTCTTGGAATGTTAACTTTTTTTTAGCGATTAAGAATAGAAACTCAAAAGCTGAATGGCTAATCTCCTTGGAAGTGCTGGGATCCAACATGGGCACCTGTTCATGTTTCAGCTGCTCCACCTCCCATCCAGTTTCCTGCTGTGGTCTGGAAAAGCAGTCAAGGATGATCCAATGCTTTGGGAACCTGCACCCTCATGAGAAACCCAGAAGAAACTCCTTGCTCCTGGCTTTGGATCAGTTCAGCTCGGGCCATTGGGACCATTTGAGAAGAGACCGGTGGATGGAGGATCTTTGTCTCTCTCTCTCTGTGAATCAGCCTTTCAAACAAAAATGAAATCAATATTAAAAAAAAGAATAGAAACTCAAGAAGTCAGAGTACTCTAGTTGAAATCCCAGATTTACTCCTAGCCACATGAGCTTGGCAGAATGACTTCTCTATACCTGGCTTTTTCATCTCTAAGATGGGCTAATTAAGAGATGTATAAAGAACAGGTGATTTATATACATATATATGTGTGTATATATGTACATATATATATAAATTCAAATGTATTAAACATTTAAAACAGCTGAAATCTTAGCATTAGTGGCAACACTGCTGTAACTGAAAGGCAGAATGTCAAATAAAACAGGTACACCAGGAAGATAAACACTACACGATATCACTCAAAAACACAACAGAAAAATCTAATCTCATGGACACAGAAAGCAAAATAGTGGTTACTACAGGCAAAGGCGGAGGTACGGAGATTGATTAGTGGTTATAAAGTCATAGCACAGATAGGAAGCATAAATCCTCATGTTCTATCGCACAGTGGAGTTACTATATACTCCAGAGTAGTTATGGGAGGATTTTGAATCTTTTTCCAGAGAAGTGATGAGTCTTTAATATGGTAAACTAAAATATCACAAGTTGATCTCTATTTAAACATTCCACTGTATCCTAAAATATGTATAAATATAATCACTTACATTTTTAAATAAAATGAGAATAATTAGCCTAGTATGTGGTGAAAATTGAGTCAATACTTGTAAAGAGGCTAGAATAATGTTGGAAAAAGGTAGTGTTCTGTAAATGTTCAAAAAGTGCTTTTCTGCATCATGGCACCTGTAGTGATTGGGTTCATATATTTGGTAATTTTATTTCTACAGTGGATGAGTGATGGTGCACTACTCTACACCAAAGTGTTACACCCAAGTGTTCCATTAACATATTTATTGCTAAACGCACTTTGACATCATGTAATTTGTGTGATTTCTGTTTTGTCTTTCTATAAGCCATCACAATTTGACAAACATTAAAGTTTTATAAAGCACAAAGCTGAAGCAAAAATAGAACTAGATAAATTTTATTTTATTTTTTTTTTATTCATTAATTACATTGTATTATGTGACACAGTTTCATAGGTACTTGGATTCCCCCCACCCCTCCCCAAACCCTCCCACCATGGTGGATTCCTCCACCTTGTTGCATAACCACAGCTCAAGTTCAGTTGAGATTCCCTCATTGCAAGCATATACCAAACATAGAGTCCAGCAACTTATTGTCCAGTCAAGTTCAACGGCTTCTTAGGTATACCCTCTCTGGTCTGAAGACAGAGCCAGCAGAGTATCATCCCAGTCAATTAAAAGCTCCAACATACCATCAGTAAAAATTTACATCATTATGGAATTAATTGACATAGTAATGAGTAGCCAATATGTTAAAAAAAATGCTAGTTCTTAACCACCTTCTGTGACCACCTCATTGACATTTCAATTTTAGTTTATACACAACATATAACATTCATAACATAACATGTTATACATAACATCGTATCATCTTAAATTAAGGCAAACATGTGGTATCACAGTTCCGGACCTCTGGACATACTATAAGGCAGTGGTTATCGAAACAGCCTGGTACTGGCACAAAGATAGAGAGGAAGATCAATGGAGCAGAATAGAAACACCAGAAGGGAACCCACACAAATACAGCCAAATAATCTTTGACAAAAAGACAAACGACAATCCAGGCAAATGGGAAGGTCTGTTCAATAAATGCTGTTGGGACAACTGGTTGATAGCCTGCAGAAACAAAAAGATAGACCCACATCTCTCACCATACACTAAGATCAAATCTAAATGGATAACAGATCTAAACCTACATCCAGAAACCTTCAAACTTTTGGAAGAAAATGTTGGAAATACTCTGCAAGATCTAGGGGTAGGTCCCGACTTCCTAAAAAGGACACCAAAGGCAATAGCAATCAAGACCAGAATAAACAAATGGGACCTTATCAAACTAAGAAGCTTCTGTACAGCAAGGGAAATAATCAACAAAGTAAAAAAGCAACCCACAGAATGGGAGAAGATCTTCACGCACTATGTAGGTGATAGAGGGCTAATCTCCCGAATATACAAAGAGCTACAAAACAACCAAAATGTCAAAACAAACAACCCACTCAAGAAATGGGCACGGGAAATGGGCAGACACTTCACAAAGGAACAAACCCAAATGGCAAATAAACATATGAAAAAATGCTCAAGTTCCCTGGCAATAAGGGAAATCCAAATTAAAACATCAATGAGGTAGAACTACATAAATTTTAATGATTGAGAAAAGAAGTAACCATTATGGTCATTTTTTTTCAAAAACAAAAAAGGTTAGTTCATTTCTATTTTAGCACAGTAATATATAAGTGATGGAAGAACAGGAAAACCATAAATGCAACCTTTTTCTTTTATTTACAACAGCGATATTTAAAATTCAAACAAATGGACTATCTAATTCTGTGATAATACAGTCAGTTAAAGACAAGTGTAACTATCAATTTGCTACTTGTTTACAATCCCTGGGTTACACCTAATAGTAGTTTTTAACCTTTATAACTTCAAAAAAAACTTCATACTAAAATCACATCTTTCTGTAACCTAAATTAGTTGAAAAGTAGTACTGTATTGGGAAGAAATGTCACTTTTGCCACCTTTTGCTGCTTTCCCCAAGTTATTAGCAAGGGTCTGGATCTGAAATAGAGCAGTCAGGACACTAACCTTTATAGTTTAGTCCTATGGCTTGCCAATATCACACACAATAGCTTTACCCCTCTGTCAGTATCTAAATCTTTTTAAATTCTTTTGGAAACCTACTGTTTTAAGTGCTATATAGCTTTTTCTAACTTCTTGATTATTATGGAGGTGTGAATTATTCCATTTGAAATATTTTTAGGATAACAGCAGATTTTGATGAGGGTAGGAATTTGCTAATCATGTGTTTTTATTAATTGGCTTACTTTAGCTAGTGTATTTCTATTACATGCCTCAACAAGTTAATTTCTAGTATAGAAATTAATACATTCTAAGTTAATATGTTCAATATCCATGTTATCTGAGATTTGAAAAACAGGATTAAAAACTTTCAATGATAATTTAGCTTACTAAATACTTTGTTTCATACACTGAGCAAATCTACACCAGTCATCTCAGCCAGAGCAGTTTACTATGGTGCAAAAGGTTTCCATTGTGAATGTGTGAATAATTGAAAATGTCCCCCTATAGATAGGCCATTTGCTTTAAATATTATTATTTAGTATGGACCTGGTAAGGAGTGGTAAGTGTCAAAAACAGGCTTTGCTAAGACAGAACCAAGCATTGCATTTGGGAATAGAAATCAATCCTCACAAAACAATGAAGAAAGCACATGATGAGGTAATGTATTATTGGCAATATTATGTTACATATTTTTTTCAAGAAGTGAAGCAGAATTTGAAATGCAGTGACAGAAAGAGAGTTTGTAAAATTTCACATAGTTCACTAAAGAAACACTTTTGGGGTAATATTACTGCTTTTTCAAACAACCGTTGTTTCATGTCTCAAAATACAGTTGCCTTATAGTTAGATTAAGAGAATATGACAACAGAAGTTCTTGAAGAGGAGTATAAATGACTGGGGGCATGGGGGGAGAGTTGATTTCCAGGGATGAAATCATTGGAAATCTCTCATTTTCTTTCTCCCTCCCTCCCTCCCTGCTTCTCCCTTTCTCTCCCTCTCCCTCCTACTTTTCCTTCCCCTTCTCCTTCTCCCTCTATTTCTCTTTGTTCTTGTCCTTCCCTCCCTCCTCCTCTCCATTTCTTAATGACTAATGTTATTATTTTGGTGGGATAACAAAGTCACATTTTAATAACTGGGTAGGCATTTATTATGCATAAAAGAAACCTATAGGGAATAGGACACAGAAGAAATCAATCTGAGATTAAAATATAGAAGGAAATTGCACATCTGGGTGAACCAGTATGATTTGGAGTGCTAGGGAACCTGAGATGGTCTACTTAAAGTGAAAATGGAGTTCTATGATTAAGGCATTCACTGGCCAGTATGATAGTATCAGTGTAATGATCAGATTTGGAGTTGAGCTTCAACTGAAACATAACAGATAAGGTAACATACTATTAAAGGAAATTTTCAATATCACATTTGAATTACCAGTTCACCATGGTCCACAACACTACTTCCACCTTCATTGGCCCAGGGACATTGTTATCTTGTGAACTATCTTTCAAACAGCTTTTTAAAAAATCAGGAAACTCTTATCTCTTGGAAGTAAACGGATTTCACAGTTAAAGGAGTTTATGAAACTTGACAAATTCCCAGTGGCAAGGCATGACCTTTCTACGAAAGTGCACAGGTTTATCTGTTCCCTTTCATTCTGAGATAATGATGAAATAGTTTGGCTACAGTCTAATTCTCCACTGGGAAAATACACCAACGTGTCTCAGATGAGATACCATCATCAGTGAAACATGGTTCCTGCACACACTGAGGCATCAATTGACAATACATGTGTGTTGAATTAAACTGAATCTCACTTTCAATGGCAATGATGAATTTGCCCAGACTTACACACATGTGGTCAAAAGCAACCCAGTTTCGGTATTTCTAGTCGAGGTTTATGTACCTATTGTGGGCAAGAAAAAGAACAAGGAGACTTATCAATATCATTGGGGCAGAACCAGAAACTAGAAAATTAATCAGCTTTACAGTAAAACATATCTGGTTTCAAGTCCAGAATTTGACGTGTGAACTTAGAAATATTCTGATCTAAACTATGGATCTTCAAAATGAGTATTATAATACTGTCCCACTTCATATAGTTAAGATTAGATGGTAAAATCTATATCCATCAGATTGATACTTATTAGCATTAATAAGGCACTTAATTTCATGAGGCCAATATTGCTTAACAAATTTGTAAAAACACTTGAATTTGTAAAAACAGAACAAATTTGTAAAAACATTGCATTATTTAACTAGTATGGGAAACAAAATAATTATTTCCCAACGATGTCTGTGTTCTAAGTTGTGTAAGTATGTCACCTTATATGGAAAAAGGGACTTTAAAGATGTAATTAGGTTAAAGATCTTGAGTTGAATATATCATACTGCATTATATGTGTGAATCTGATGTAATTCCAAATATCCTTGTAACAGGGAAGCAAAGAAGATTAAAGGCAGAAAAAAGGAGCTATGATGCAGAAACAGATGTTTCAAACTACATGCATAAATAAGGAGAAGGGGCTGGAAAACATTAAGAAACCTTCCCTAGACCCCTCAAAAGAAATATAGTCCTAATGATGTCTAAAGTTGAAGGTTCTTACCAACAGAACTATAATAAATCAGCATTGTTTCAGTTACTAATTTTGTGGTCATTTGCTTTGGTAGCACTAAAAAACTAACAAGTCTGAAATTCATCATGTCGTCAGCATCCTCCAAAAACTTAGTTTGGGCTGGTATTATCAACTCTCTCCATAGCTTGGCACCATATCAATCACTGCCTATAAATTAGCAAATATCCTCCTGGATTCCTCTTCCAAGTCACGGTGTCATTCTGACACCCAAGCCCTTGATAGTTGTATAGATAATATTTCTTAAAACATGGTTCTAAAATGGCTAATGTTGGAAAAATTGTGTGGGACCTCTTTCATGAATAATATTTTTTCTAGGGATTCACTATAAGACAAAAAAGATGATTATTGTTCCTTTTACCTTTCAGGAAAAATGGCTCCTCTTGTTGTCCACCTGTAGCTAAGGGATGGTTTCACCTGACTGAAAGACACTGTTCTTACGAATAATATAAGCCTTGGGTTTCTGCTCAACAATGCCAAAGTGTATTTCATTCTGAGGCAACATGGGTACCACTCAGTTCTGCAGGTGTTTCATTTATATTGCTTTGGTGTGAGACAGAGACACAGGAGATCTGAACTACCTCAGAAATATGCTTGGCTAAGTGTCTGCCATTTTCCCAGGTCTGTGCCTAAGTTCAGAATAAAATGAGACATATCTGAATGTTCACTTGCACTAGATTAGGACTGTGCTGCTTTCAATTTTACAAAATCACTGAAGCATTTTGCTCAATTCTGAACCAACACCAGCTTATTTTTGAAAAAGACTATGTTATCATATAATGCATTTTAACCGTGCAAAGGATGATTTGGGATTTGGTGCCACTTTGATCGAATAGCATTTTTTAAAAGGAACATCTAATGTAAAAATCACTACAGGCACAATATTTAAATTCTTTTGCCAAGGTCAATCTATTCAGCTTTATATTAAAAAAATACAAGCTTCTGCCTTCTTAACCATTAAGATATTGGAGAAGAATATCAGATACATTCTGAAAAGACTAATCATCATGCTACTTAAAAATTATTAATGGAAATTCTGGATATCTAATAGTTAGATCATATAACTTTTATACAACTAGTAGTATTCCTGCACCCACTCCTTCCTTTTACACAAATCACCAAGATTCGAAGTAAAATTCATACACCAGAGCTCAGTAGAATGGCTGGCATTTATGCATTCCTTTATTCATTCACCCTTCCATTTACTCAACACATATTTATTGAGGATATATCTTTTGCCAGTAGAAATGGGAGCAGAAAGGTGACTAAGACAATTCCTTACTCTCATGAAGCTGAAAGTCCAAAATATAACCTAGTGGATACACATTACATGTTTCAGAAATCAATGGATGCATCAATTCCTATGAGTTCAAAAGACTGGTGTGTGTGTGTGCGTGTATGTGTGTGTGTGTGTGTGTGTGTAATCATGGTGCTTAGAACTAAAAAGAAGGACTGGGCTTGGCAGCATGGCCTAGTGGCTAAGGTCCTCGCCTTGATCCCATATGGCTGCTGGTTCTAATCCCGGCAGCTCCACTTCCTCTCTATCTCTCCTCCTCTCAGTATATCTGACTTCGTAATAAAAATAAAATAAATCTTTAAAAAAAAAAAGAACTAAAGAGAAGGAGAAAACACCATGGAGGGATAAATCCCATAAACTTAGTCTCCCACACCTGAGCCACTGATAGCTTCACTTCGAGAATATGATGACTGATGATGCTGATAACCCAGAGGTCTCAAATGATGGTCACAACATTCTTAGTAAGGTACAAAAGTTGACACATGCTTTAAACCAATGTTGGAAAAAGAGGTGTTGTATGTTTAAAACAGGTTAATTCTTTCAGTCAGTAAATACTACTAGTTTGCAAAGCAGATGAAGTATTCAGTCTATATTTGAACCTTATCTCTGCCTGAGATTCAAAACGAATGCCTCTTCAAACCTCAATTTAATGAGTAAGACAAATAAAAATATCGACTCAGTAGAGTTTCGAGGATTAAATTAAAAGTACAAGTAAATCATGTAAGACAATACAAAGCTTTTAATAACAGTACTACTAGTAGTAGTTGTTTTAGTGTTATTGTACTGATTTTTAATAGACTCAGCTAAAACCTGGCTGTTTCCTAGCTACTTGGGCATCTTAGAATTTCAAATATAACAAGAGAAAAATATTAGGAAAAATACTGATTTTCATTTTTGTCCTTGCTATCTGCCTCTCCAACTTGGTGTCTTCTTCCTCTTCAGTTATAAGTAACATTATGATCTCCTTTTCTCTATTCTCTTCTCTCCTCCCTCTTCCTCTCCCCTCCCCCCGCCACACACAAAGGAATTAAGCCAGAGGTGGCATGCTATCTGTTGATAGTTTCTGCCTGGGATAATTGTTGAGAAGAAGAATCCTGAGACTGCATTTGGAATCAACATAAAATATAGCAGCACTGATTACTAACATTTGTAGGGGGTTTGTATTAGTGATAGTCTGTATACTGTACCATCAAAGAGGTAGATAATTAACACTTTGATGTGATTTTAAGTACTTATTTTTCATTCATTATCATTGATTATATATATGTGTGTGTATTTATGGAGCACATTGTTATAATTCAATATATATATACAATGTATGATGACTTAATCAAAGTGATTAGTGCTTCCATCCTTGCAAACATAATCATTTCTAAGTGTTGTGACTGACCCTACAGAAGACACGCCTTTTAACTTTTAGTGTTTATTGTGGAATAAAAATTTTGATATCCTATTAAATTAATTTCTGGCATGAAAAAGCAAGGGAAATTTGATTGGGAGGGCAGCATTACCTTTATGGAATTACATCAGAAAGACACAATAATTTAATGGCCTGCTTTATTTTTTCATATATTGGACCTTAATTTTGTTAATTCCATAAATGTGTTGGCTATAGACAAATGCAAAACAGAATACTTTCTTTGATAAAAGTTCAAGTAATGACCTATCAAAAAAAATAACAGTATACATTGATATAATGGAATACTTGTCAGGAATTTAAAATGAATTACTGATGCATACAATAATATAAATAAATCTCACATTTTGCTGATTTTAAAAAGAGCCAAATACAAAAGGATATATAGAAGTCTTTTATGACTCTTCATATGAATTTTAAAAAATAAACATAGAACTGCTATACGCAGCAATTCTTAAACCTGAGCGTACAACAGCATCACCTGGAGAGCTTGTTAAAATACAGTTTTCTGGCCTCCAGTCCACTCCCATGATGTCTAGCTCAGTAGATCTGGAATAGGGCCTGAGAATTTGCATTTCAAATGAGTTCTTGGGCAATTCTGACACTGTTGGTTCATGGTACAAACTTTGTGAGCTGCTGATATATGATAGCATAAACCAGAAAAATGGGTACCTTGTATTTATTTGGGAGGGGTGTGGTATTGATGGGAATGCATATAAAAACTAGGAAGGATGCTATAAATATTTTATATGTTAACCTAAGTTTTGATCTTATAGATGCATACATAGGTAAAATTTTACCCAACGATTCCCTTCAGATTTGTGCCTTTTAGTATATATAAATTGTCCTCACACTAGAGGAAAGAACCTGGCCTCTGGAGTCAAACAAATCTATGTTCTTAACCATCACTTTGAAATTCTATGCTAATTATTGAATTATTTCTCTTACCCAAACTTCATTATTTTCACACATAGAATAGGGCTCATAATATTATCATCTGATTGTTGGAATTCAATATGATGAAGTCAGAATTGTGGTACAGCAGGTTAAGTTACAGGTTACAACTCTGGAATCCCATGTACAGCAACATCTTAAGTCCCATCTACTTCTGATCCAGTTCTTCACTAATGTACCTAGGAAATGGAACATAACGGCTCAAGCACTTGGGGCCCTGTGACTCAGACACAGGTCTTTGCTCCTTGTTTTTGCTTGCCTCTGATCTGTTACAGCCATTCAGGAAATGAATCAGCAAATCAAATGTCTGAGTCATTCTCTTTCTTTCTTCCCTCTCTGTCCCTCCCTGCCACTCTATATTTCAAATGAGTGAGGGCATGAATGAATGAATGATTAACACATATTTTAAAAATTAAAGATGATGATCCTCATAAGGTGCTTTGTAAGTGTTCTTATTTTGAGATGTGCATCCGAATTATAAGGATCAAGTGACACCTCTTTTTTGCTACCAGCCTCACTCCCACACCTCCACTCTATTTGCATTAGCATTCTTTGTCTCAGGAAGATACTCATTCTCTCATTCATTGATACCATCTCCACCAGTGAAGCTTCTACTGAAACAAAACTCTTTGTTTATCTGAAGACCTCAGAGTGACACAGAGAAAGAGGATCTTCCATTCCTGGTTCATTTTTCTAATGGCCATAACAGTCTGAAACAAACTGAAGCCAGGAACCAGAAATTCCATCCTAGTCTCCCACATAGGTGACAGAAGCCCAAACACTTAGGCCATCCTCCTCTGCCTTTCTAGGCACATTTGTAATCTAAGAAGTGGAACAGCCAGAATTCAAACAGCCATTCCAATATGGGAAGCTAGTGTCACAAATTATGGCTTAACCCACTGTAGCACAAGATCAGTACCCAAACTATTTATTTCCCCAGAATCATGTTACAAGTTCCAGGCCTGGAACCAGCTGTGTCCTTCATCAGCGAATAATGAGCAGCTGCATTAATCAAGACAGATGCACCTTTGTGCTCACCACAAGTACAGTGTTTTCTATGTGTTAAGTAGAGTCCTTGGACTCAGTAAACCACCCATGAAATCCAATTCAACTTAGGCAAATAGGTTATAAACATAAGTCAATGAAGACACACGTCAAAAAAAAAATCCTGCAACGGTTAGCTCCAATGACACAAACTGAAGAAAAACATGTCCAGGTCACAGACTCCATCTCTTTGGTCACTGTAGCAGTGCTGCTGCAACTTCTACCCTTTATGTTTCTTGATTTTAGGGTCTTTAAATATGGACAGTTCTCAAAAATCTTCTATCCATTGATCTGAATTACTCATTATGACTATCTCCCATTTCACAATATCAGGTTAGACTCAGCATCTGATTTGATTTGAGGAATACTGTGCAAGTCTTTGCTCTGAATCAAGTACTGTAATTCTTTATGCAGCTACAGACTAAGGTATACCTGATACCTAGTTTTGAACATTCTCTGAGTGAAGTAAGCTGTATGAAGAGTTGATGATAGATTAAATCCATGTGTATCAAGCTAATACTAGAACAAGAGAAGCTAATATAGATTTGGAAGGCAAGACACAACAAAGAATACTAAGAAATGCTTCCTGGAATAAATTACCTTTTTTAATTAACAGAATCAGATTAAGTGAACTAAAGCCAAAGGCTCATTTCAACATAAAGGAAGAAGAAATAAAATGCTGTTTGCAAGGGGATAGAAAAATAAATTTAGGACCGTATTTTATGTGAAAGCAAGTTTTAACCCCTTGGAAAAGATCAAGGAATGACGGACATGATGAGGCCTAGAAACAAACAGGAAACCAGCCATTCAGTCAAGAGAGTCAGAGATTATCCACAGTAGAATTACATCTCTTTTCTACCACACCTTTAGGTTTTTTCTACAATGAATAAATCAATTCATAAACTATGAGATTTAAACCAGCTTTCCTGGGCCTTTGACTAGAAACCTCAAGAGCATAGCTACAACTTTGAACTTGGTATCATGACGTGGTATGTGGGGATCTTAAGTACAATCTTCTTTTTTAAAAATAGATTAGTTTTATTGGAAAGTCAGAGTAACAAGACAAGGAGAAACAGAAAGATCTTCTATCAACTGATTCAATCCCAAAGTGGCCACAGTGGCCACAGCTGAACTGATCTGAAGCCTGGAGCCTAGAGCTTTTTCCAAGTTTCCTGCATGGGTGCAGGGCCCCCAAGGGTTATCCCCTACTGCTTTCCCGGACCACAAGCAGGGAGCTGGATGAGAACTGGAGCATCCAGGACACAAACTGGTCTTTGTATGAGATCCCCACACACGCAAGGTGAGAACTTTAGCCACTAGGCTACTGTGCTGGGTCCTTAAAGGAATCGTAAATGCTAGGCTAAATGCCCCACCCTCAAACTATAGTTTGGAAAGCTATAGACTCAGATAAAGCCAGAACTGATTTTTTTATGCCCTATCAACACCCAACTTAATAAAAAATAGGTACCTGGATAGTTAAGTAAATATGTAATAAAATGCATTGTCTGGGGAATGAGTATTTAGTCTTGCACACAAGATGCAAATTAAGGTGTCCATACCCCACATCACAGTAGCAAGTTCTATTTCCAGCTCCAGGCTCTGGCTATAGCTTTCTGTTGGTGCAGACCCTGGAGTCAGGAGTGATGGCTCAAATAACTGGGTTCCCATCAGCCATGTGGAAGACCTGTGTTGAGTCCCTGGTTCTCAGCATTGGGCTTCCTGGGCCAGAAGACCCTGGAGAATAAATCAGCAGATGGGAACTCACTTTGTTTGTGCATGGTCTCTGTGTGATTCTGCCTCTCAACAAATACATTTTATTGCATCAGAAGATTGATTTTGTGCTTGTTAGGGGAAAAATCAGCCTCTTTTAATTGTATAGCCCTTCAAATGCAGATTCATCACTTTTTCTCAGTGTTTTTATTAAATGAATAAAGGCATTTTGTTGCTCACAAGAATATTATGCAATTGTTGGCACATTTTTTCTACCCGTTTCCTACGGTTTTTCCTGCAGGCAGGCCTGTTATGTAACCCCAGCCCTACATAATCAATCATGTATCAAAGGTACTAACTCATCATCTTCTAAGCAAGCACGTGAAATGCCATCCCTGAAAGCTGGGGCCTCTTCTCGGGATTCTATAAGGAGGCCCATCATTTATTCTCTAGCTATGACAGTGATATCCTTCGAAAAATAGTGGCTCATAGGATCAAGCATTTTTCCCTCTTGCCTCACGTTCAAGGAGAAAAAGGCTAACTCAAATCCCATCAATGATTTATATGTAATGTAGATGATAATCAATCGACAGTAATGATACAAAACATCAACACATGAAATTGCTGGACATGTGTGTGTTTAGAGAAAAGGAGGGTTAGAGGGGGTGAGCAAACACTATGGAAAAGATACCTAAATCTTTTATCTAAATCACAAAGCAAAGGCAATCCTTTATCAACTGATAAGTTTTGTTTCAAAACAAATGAACATCCTGTGAATATCTCTAGCATTTTGGCCACCTGTGTAGCAGTGTGACCTTCAGCAACATCATTCAATTTTCTATGCTTCAGTTTCTTCATCTCTACAAAGAATGGGTAGAGAGCACTGTAAGGACCTTATAGTTGCAGTGTTTCATATCACCTTTGAATTAATGAGTCTGAGGCCTATCATTCTATGATGACTGTCCTGCCCTGATCTATAGATAATTTCCTTGCAGCACAAGGTCAACTGAACTGCTTCAGTAACTAGTTTCAGGGCTTCTGAATTCCTAAGCTCAGTTGTGGAGAGTATTATGTATGTAGGAGTTTGTATAGGTTTCTAGGCTTGGTTTTATTTTTTAGCCATAAGCTTTAACGGTATCCCTGCCAGTTGTCCCAATATACACATTCATGGCCACAAAAAGAATCAGGCATAAAGATGGGCAGTAGGTCCAACTCCAAGCACTGGTCTCTTGTTTCCTTATTTGACACTTCCTGTAATATCCACTTTCTCTACCATTATTTTGAAAACACCTTTGAATTGTAGTGTGTGTGTGTGTGTGTGTAGGGGGTGGGGACAGGAAGGACTGTTCAGCAAGTCTCTAAAGTCCTTGAGAACAGACTATATGTCACCAACCTGTTTCATGTGAGTGGCATTACGGCAAACTTAAGTATGAAGCCGGACTGTGGATTCAAGTCCTAGACTCATCACTTAAAAGACGCATGGTGATTTAGTAAATTATTTAACTTCAAGATTCAGTTTTCTAATCTCCAAAATGGTGCTGAAAATAGTTTCTATCTCATAAGGATTTGAGATATGTAAACATTCTATGAGTATCTTGTAGAGACAGTGTATGTGACGATTTACATTTGGAGCATTGCCTGAACATAGCAAACACATCATAAATATTAGCTATTATATGATCATTATCATATGAAAACTCAGAAGATGTGAAGTACATGCAGGCTAAAAGTGAATGAAGCAATCCAATACATCCTATTTTTTTTTTTTTTTTACTACTCTGTGGTTGCTACAGGAAATTTTAGTCATCTAAAAATTTTAAATTATGCAAACATCTAAAATGTAAATACGGAAAGTGGTTATTCAAGACTTCTCACCATTAGCAGCCCCATCTCTAGTCCTCACAGGTAACTCATATCCTTCCAAATTTGTTTTCCATATGCAAATAGAAATGCATACTATTTGAGATTTTAAATTTTATAAACTAAAATTGATACCATGCTATAACCACTGATATAACGGGTTATATCTTAGTAATGAATCACAAGAATATCATATACAGGGCTGTGTCCACTCATGCTCTACAAGCAGTGCATGCAAGCACATTTTCCCCAGCGTTCCCCAAGGCTAATGAGTATTTATGTCTGTTTGAAAGGCTACAATATTTGAAAGGAAATGTTTTCCACAATTGCTGACAGCAAAACACTTTGATAATGTTACCCAATTAAGCAGTCACTTCCTTGGTGCACAGAAATGGATGGGTCTGTTCCTACAAATAGATGCTGAAGGGTATATTTGATGGTGATGAAAATGTCAATGCCAATTGGATTTGATAATACTCCCATGTTCAGAAGATTATTTTCTTTCCTCTAGGAACTACAGAATTTTCTCTCTGAGACATTGTGAACATCCATTTGTCAGGATTGTGTCATCTTTACCTACAGAACTATCGTTTTTTCAGTGTTGGGTACATTTGGGTTGATTCTTCATGATGTCCTTTTAGATTTTAGTTTACCTTTTCTACTCTTCAGATATCTCTTCCTTTCAGGGACAGAGAGGTGTCAGGAACCTTTTTGGACACTTTACATAAGCAGTCCTACAAAAGCCTCGCAATAACTCCTTATTTTTAAAATATGAAACCTAAAACTGAAGTGTCAAATGGTTATATAACTCACTATCATGCAGGTAATAAGTAGAAGAGCAAGATTACAACCTTGGGCCATTTCTTTCATGTTATATACATATATTCTCATTGAAAAACTGTATAATGAAGACCAGAATACTGGGATGCAGCTCTACTCCTGAATAAAAGGTCTCCTCATGAAACGGGTAAATATGCCTTAACAACAGGATACTAGACTTTCCACTATTGTCCATACCTATAATGCCATGATACACTTAAATAGCAGAATGTTGGACTTGTGACTGTTGCTGAAAGACCATACTGCTGTAATAATATGAAGGAAAACAGTGGCAGGGGAGAATGGGGAGAAAGAAAGGGAAGTGGATGGGGTAATTCCTACACCTATAAAATGTATCATGAAAAATAATAATAAAACATAAAACTGTAATAAGCTAACACTCTATCCACAGTACCACAGAGATTTTCAATTTTCTGGAAGTACTCATTTATTTAATAACAATGGGAAATAATCTTTTATAAAATTAATTCACATACCAATTCATTCCCAGTATAGACAAAGTGTTTCTGAAGTCAGAAAGATATTCGGCAAGTGATTTCTCTTTTTGCTACAGTTTCAGCTTAGTTCACTAAGCTGGACTTTGGACTTTGTTTAGGCTGGTGAATATTCAATGATGGCCCCATGTATCACCGTTTAGAATCCAAGCGGCAGTGATTTAAAGAGGAAAAAAAATCAATGCTATAGAAACAATACTAATTGGTTGTTCTGAAATCCTATCCATCCCTGTCAAAATCAAGTGTTTCAGGTCAATGTCTAGGAAACATAAGTACAGTCAGTTTTGGACCTTTCCTGCTGTCTTTGCCTTTCCCCTCCAGGGTTGGAGACCTCCCATTCTTCAGTTAAGTAGAGCCCAAGTGTTTACATTGCCCTCCACCTTTGCTGTCACACTAACCCCCTGAGATGTTTTTGTCAGTATGTCCTCTCATTTTTTTGGCTTACATTTGAGATTGAATTCTTGACTGAATTCATGACTCCCTTAGACTACACCTTAGTAGAAAAACTAAAACTAATAGATTTCATGCCTCTCTCAAAATGCTGGAATTTTAATTTAAAAAATGATTTAAAAAAAAAACCCTTCTAAAAACTGTCATGCCTGAGGCCAAACAATAGTTTCCAATGCTAACCTAAAGTTTCCCCTTACTGTGATGAAACACAGCTACAACCAAAATGACACACCCTGCAGAAAATATAAAAGATGAAAAGAAGCTTATAGGGTCAACATCAGATTAGATTCATCACTTTGACAAATTAGGAAAGAGAGGCCCAAAGATAAAATGTGACTTCACCCAGGGACTTCCTGTGAATCTCTGCCAAAATTGAACTGAAACTCCTCTTCAGGTTATCAGTCTACTTCTTGAGAATACCAGCTCAAGACATGCATCCTATGTTGATTTTCTCCTTCTGCACATAGACAATCACAAGGCTTCACTTGATAGGTTTCAAATGATAAGCTGATGTACACATAGCAGACAATGTGCCCATTCAGTACACAGTAATTTTTTTTTGAGAAAATTACAATCAAGGAGGTCACACTAACACCCCTGCCACTCCCCTCCCTCCGACCCAGCAATGCTCATACACATAACTGTATTCCTCCCCAGTGCCTGTACATGGAGGCTTCCTTATCAGAAGAGTCAACTAAAACATTCTCAGGCATCTCTTTTGGATTTCCTTATTAGGAGTGTCAACTGAAGCACTTTACTCTGTTTTGATTCAAGCCACAAGACAGATGAAGGAGGTTTTAGTCCAGGGCTCCCCTATAATAAGAATTACCCCTGTATTAGCCGCATCTGTTTAACCCTTACCGGCAGCCATCCATTACAACCAGGAAAATAGAACACTGGGAAGTTGGCACCATTTTTGCATCTTACTGGCATTATTATAGTAAGTAAATAAAGGCTTATTTTCCTAATTGATCACCTTGACAACCGGAAGTGTGAGTCTTCTTTCTAATCTATCATTCTACTCTCCTGACTCAGAATGGTAGCAATTATTTTGAAGGAAGTCTACTTTATTGCATTTAAAAGCAACTTCATGCAGTGTAGAGAACTCTAAATTAAAAAGACACTTATGATGTTATTGATAAGTTAATTCCATATTTTAGTGGTTCTTGAACTTTTAGTAGCATCAGAATAATGTGAAGAACTTTGATAGAATATGAACTCTTTGTCTTTAAACCCAGAGATTCTGATTTAGTATATTTAAGATGGGGATCATAAATATCTTGAACAAATATTACAGTTCAATGAATACTGATTTATGAAAAATCATATTCAAAATGTGACTCTACCTGTATAAAATAATCTACTATGATGTACACACACACACATACATTCTGTACCTTGAAACAACGAGATCGGTTATGTATATTCCCAAAAGGCTTTTTAACAGGCTATCGCTTAAATCTTGGGGTTGGGAATTTACACAAAGTTTGTACAACTTTTTAATAAATTTATAGAAATACCAGGCATTATCTGGTAATTTTAGCAAGAAACTTTCCATGTAAAATATTTGTTCGGCATGTTGAACTTAGAAGAATCCAAGTTTGTTTGATACCATATTTCAGTGACAGACTCTGTTTCTGTGCATAAGAAAATGTCTGGCAGCTCAAATAAGAGCAGGAAGATGCAAAAATGGAGTAAAACCTTTCTGATGTAGAATTGATAGAGGAAATGTAAACCAATACAACCTTTATGGAAGATAATAAGAAGACTCTTCAGAAAGCTAAAAATAGATCTACTGTATGACCCAATCATCCCACTCCTGGCAATTTATCTAGACAAAATGAAATCAGCATATGACAGAGTTATCTGTACCCCATATTTACAGCAACTCAATTCACAACAGCAAAGAGACAGAATAAACCCAGATGTCAACCAGCTGATGACTGGGCAAAGACAATGAGGTATATATACACTATGGAATACTACCCAGCTATTAAAAAAAATGAAACCGTGTATTTGCAACTAAATGGATGGAACTGGCAAACCTTTATACTTTTAGAATAAGCAAATCCAAAAGGATAAACATGAAATGTTTCTCTTATCTGTGATACTAACATAGAGTGCAGGAAAATGTGGTCTATGTGAGCAAGGTTGACAGGCTTATATTCTCATATGTAGCTGTTTGCAGCCTTTGTCTATACTCCTAAAGAAATAATTTTATTTATTTATTTATTTATTTATTTATTTATTTATTTGCTATGTATTGTATTTTTACCTAATGGAGTGCTGTGTCTGTGACTATAAAGCAAAATAAAAGTATGCCAATTCAAAACATAGGAAAAAAAGGGAAAAGGAAATGAAGGAGGAGAAATATGGGAGGGACATGTAGACAGACAGGAAGGAAGACGGGGGAGAACCATCACTATGCCCCTTGATCTGTGATGTTCATTAAGTACATGAAATTTGTCCACTTTACACAAATGAATTACATAATTAAAAATAATTGGTGTAGGGCCTTAATTAAGGATGTAACCATCATTAATTCACAGCCTTTAAGAATTATCACAGAGAATGATAGCATACCCATCTGATCTTTTTCTTTTTTGTTGTTGTTTTGTTTGAAAATGAGAATGCATTTACTCTTCATTACCCAAGCACGTTGAAGAGAGTTTAAGCGTAAAATTGGGTTCTTCCACTTACTAGAAACACAAACTTTTACTGATGAAATTTAACTCTGAGTCTGTACCTTTTTAAGTAGAACATACACTAAAAGCATAGGTTATTATAGACTATTATATAATATGTAGGGAGAACTCAGTGTATACTTGAGTATAAATGATTATTAACAAGTAGTTGGCAAAATTTTAGCATCTTCACCATTATCGCCATTATTAACATCAGCAAAATCACCATCATTTACATACACACTTCTTTCAAATTGCTTCCATTTTCTTTGCCCATTTAAAACTCATTTTATTAATAAAAATTTATCTTGGTATCTTGGTGCAAAATTTTATGAAATCTATACACGGTTGTTTCAAAATCTTCATTTACATGAATTTCTGGAAACCTGTCATATAACGTGATGTTTTAAGGCATATATACACCATGAAATGGAAAAATCAGAGTAATTGGCAAAATCATCACCTCAAACATCTATCACTTCTTTGTGGTGATAATATCCAGAATCTTCTCTTTTGAATTATACAATGCATAATTATTAACTATAATCTCCATGCTGTACAATATAATGCTAGACCTCCAAGCCAAATAAATATTTGGAACTAATTAGTCAAAATCTTCCCTTTTCCTGTTCACTCCCTGCCTATCACCTGGCAATCACCATTGCACTCACTGCTTCTATGAATTCAGATGTTTTAGATGTCATAAATAAATGAGATTATACAATAATCACCTGCATGTCCCTGCTTATTTCACATGCCATGTTTTAGGTTAATCTGTGTCGGCACAAATGATAAAATTTAGTGTTTTTAAGGCTTACTAATATGTATCATGACATTTACATACCTATGCACACATGTTGTTTGCCAAGAATCCTTATTTTGGTAGATGTATACATACACATATATACATATCAATGACATATACATGCATATGTCTGTAGCCATATATATCACAAATTCCCTATCCATGCATCCATTAATGGACACTTAGGCTTATTTCATACCTTAGCTATTGTGAATAATTTTGTGATGAATTTAGGACTGTGAACATCTCTTTAGTAAACTGATCTTGGGTCTGTTGAGTGTACATGCTATAGTGGGATTTTCAGATCATATGGCTATACTTATTTTCACATTACTAACATTGTTTAAGAATTCCCTTGTCTCTACATCCTTCCCAACATTTGTGATCTCTTTGAACTCCAAAGCTGCACCAAAAATTACATATACAGATCTGTGTATGCTGCTCTTCTGCTTTAAATGCAAGTTACTCCTCGTGGCTAACTGGTATGTAGTCCTTGACTTTGATACTGGATGAAACTTTTACTCTCTCACACTTTTCACCACATACATGTCAGCTATTATATGCTTATAGTTTCTAGACATTCTTTGACCTTTCAGTTTCCTGCTAGTACTCATACTATCTCTCCTGCCTACAAAGTCCTTCTTATGAAACTGAATAATGTTTACTCATTCTTGCAGATCTGAAATGTCACTCCTTTTATAAAGCCTTCAATGAAAGAGAGAGTACTAGAGAATCTTGCTGAAATTTTCTCCTTGGGATCAGAGGAGACATCATGACTATCCTACAGAAGTCACCTAAAGGATATGCATATTTCCACCCTATGAAAACAAATTAGGCTCCCAAAAATATGCCATAATTCATATGTCCTATTGACTGTTGAAAGTGGCATTGACACTAAAGTTATTATGCTTTCTCTAAGACCATTCATTCTCCTGAACTACTTATTGTAAATTATGACATCACTGTCATCTAAGTCTTTCAGGCTCAAAGGCATTGGCTTCTCTCTTTCACTTTTCTCCCATCCCTGTGTAATATATGGCTAGTTAATCCTTATATTCTGCAGCTTCTACTTTAAAATCTCTCAAATCTATCATAGTCTTTCTCTCAATTCTTGCCTAGATCATTATAACTGCATCTTAAATAGATGTTTGTTTTCCAACATTGCCACTTCTGAAACCATTCCAGAGTAATGTTCCTAATATGCAAAACTGATCACACTACTGGTCCAAAATTCTCTAGAGTCTTCCCATTAACTCTATCATAAAGACCAAACATGTTACCAGGGCCTACAATAGCCTTTTGTAGTCACCTTAAATTACCTTTTCATGCTTGTCTTTTGAATCACTCCATGAAATGGTCATGCCAGATAAAACTAGTGTTTTATAAACACCTTAGCGTACACAGGCAACATCACCCAACCCAAACAAGTGTTTCAGAACTTGTGAATTTTTAATGTATTTTCTGTTTTTCATGCTTTATGGGCAACTCATCCAGATACTTTAATATTTACCCTATATCATTTAATTGTGTGATGCTTCAACTTTATTAACTCCACAAAGGTGAGTCAGTCCAGCATCCACTTATTTGGTCCTTTATCCATGCCTTTTAAAAACTTATTAGCATGCAATGTAATCTTCCGGTAAATCTATATTCTCCATTGAGTTAAAAGTTCCTCTAGAATAGTCATCTGCCTTTATTCAGTTTTAACACTGTTAGCGCCTAGCACAGAACTTAATATTCCAAAATATTCAAAAAGATCTAAACATTCCCAAAAGATCCCCTTTAGCACCACCTTCCTGCATTTTGTACAACTGTTACTACATAAGTGGGCACAGAAGTCAATTCTTGTGAAGTAATTACTTTTTCTGATAGTTTACAAGATGCTTCAAAATATATTTCCTTCAACAACCAAGTTATAACACATATTCCAAGTATTTGATTTTCTAGACATTGTTATTGAGCATTGAAACTTGTTTTGTTTTTGTATTTGTAATTGAATGAATGAATATGTATCCAGAAGAATTAGCACATAAAGTAACCCACAGAAAATCCATATAAATCAGTTTTAATACACGGATTCAATGTGTTCATGTGCACCTGAGGAAATGGTGTTAAACGTATGATCAGCCATGTCACGTGCCTCTCTTGCATGAAACAAAGTAACCATATAAGCAATCCATCTTGATGAAATATCAGTTCATGATTTTTTTTTCTTTTTGCTTTGTTATCCATTCACTCATTTGATTTTCACTACAACTTTGAGAAGAAGGCAGGAGGGTTTTTCCACAAATCATCATCTCCAAGATGCCACAAATTAAAAGTTAATAATTTCATATAACTATTCTGAGAAAAGTATCACTCTGAATGGATCATAAGACTTATTCAGATCTCAATAATTTTTAATGTATGAAAACAAAACATTTGCCTTAGACCTGAAGACATGAGGTGTGACTCCCTTTAGAACATGGGGAAAAAAAGAGATCTGGAAAACTAACGTGCATGCCACGTACCTATGAATTAGGTGTTTAAATGAAGGGCCTGAGTCTTTTGAAAGGTAGAATAAAAAGAAAACTCACCTATTAGATTTTACTAAAGTTTCTTCAACAGGATAGTAAACTTTTAAGAATATTAGTAAAAGAAATAAAGTTTTGGTAATTAAGACAACTTGAAAAACCATAAGTAAAAAGACATTTCTTTGCACAAATTCTCAGAGCTTTTATTGTTCTGATTAATATACACTGGAAATTTCAAAAGTAGGAGTATTCTATGCAGCTCTATACAACTGTTTTCTCCTTAAAGTATCTTGACTTGTGTTCTGTGGAACATACTTTGGAAAGTCACACTATGTCCAGATTGAATTTTATCGACCTCCCAAAGCTCTGAACCACAGTTAACCCACAGTTTGCTTTCTGCTGTATTAAAAGATTAGACAGGTTAAAGCATCAAGCCTGAGGCCCCTTTGCCTAAGCCTTGATCTCAATGTTGCTGGTATGAATGATGAGCTAAAAAGTTGCATTCAAGAAAACCTGAGAAACTATCCATGAACAAATTCGTATGCCAAAGAAATATCATTGTGGAATTAGCCATATATAGCAAGTATGACCTAGCAACAGAATTCTCTGAGGACAGCCTTCTATCAGCAATGTTTATTTGTAATTGGCACAACAGTTTTCTTGGAAATATCTAGATGCTTCACATTGGTTTTTAGCAGCACCTGAAGAAATACCTATTAGTCATTATAAACTTTGCTTTAACTCATCCAACAAACAAGTGCCAGCCCAGCGTTGTCCAGGTAGCATGCTGAGCACTGAGGGTATGATGGCAAACAGGACAGATAGACCTATGCCCTCACAATACTGACAACCTAGTCTAGGAAGTATTGATGCACAAATATTATATATATGCGCAAAATGCTTCAGAGCATGGGACAGTAGCCTACATAACACATCCCCCAAAGCCTCAGTCTGAAATACCTGAATCAGGATGTCAAAGGAGAGCCAAGGGCGTAACTTAACAGAATGATTGGCCCAGCTTTTGTTCTTACATCACTAGCAAAGGGCCGCTGTCACCTGTGCCATGTGATTTCATATACAAACAAAACTCTCTGACTTCTTCACCGATGTCATAATTGCATCTGTACTCACAGTAAAGAGACAGTTTGAAACTGCATTTATAGAGATCTACTTACCAGGTCTTGATGAACAATTTTTTTGAAAGATTGGATTTTTGAAAGACTGGATTTTTCTCCAAGTTTAGTAATCCAAGAGGCTCATCATAAGAAAATTAGAGATATAAAATACCTGCTAGACTGCTACAAATCTGTCTCTGAGCACCAGTGCCAAAAACCAACAGAAAAGCACTGAATCCCTCACAGCATTAAAGCAGGAAACACTACTTCACTGCCGGGAGCTGCCTCTTCTTTTCATTTCTATATTGCCTGAAATATTTCTCCATTTTTAAGGACACGTTAATCTAAGAACTGCCTCCATTGACAGATCTTTTCATGTCTTTTCAGCCTTAAATGAAATGCTGTAATTTTTTAAAGCATTGTTAAGCCAAGTGATATGTTTCATTTTTTATGAACTGCTTTTTGTTCTTATCCCAATGCCTTAAGTATGTATTTCATCAGTTTATTTTTTTATTTTGTTGTTAACTGACACAAATAATTGTATATATCTAAGGGGAACAAAGTGACATTTTGATACACACATACACTGTGAAATTAGAGTAAATAAGCATATTCATCACCTTAAAAATTTGCCATCTCTGTGATTAAGAACATCTGAAATCCTCTGTTATGTTGAAATCTATGATAAATTAATATTATCAAACTCTGATCACTGTGCTGTACAGTAGAACACAAGGACTTTTTCCACCTCTCCAATTGTATTTTTTTTTTGCCCATTGATCAATATCTGTTCTTTCCCTTCCAACCCTCTGGTAATCATCATTTTACGCAGTATTCATATGTGTCTGCGTCTTAAATTTCACATATTATATGACATTTGTCTCTCTGTGCCTGGTTAAGGTCCTCTAATTTCATCTATGTTGTGATAAGTGACAAAACTTCTAGGGTTTTTTTACATGCTTAATACTACTCAGTTTTTTACGTGTTTGAGGAGGGAGAGGAGGTACACAGCATTTTTTCCATTTGTACATTCACTGCTGGGCTTTTGGTTTGTTTCCATACCTTAGCTATTGAAATTTATGCTGTAATGAACAAAGACAATCGCTTCTTGTCCTTTTGGCTAAGATCAAGCATATGAACAAAGGCAGTGAAGATGTCTCCATTTTATTTCTATTTTCTCTTTTACTACTGCATTGGTTTCTCTTTCTGATTCCAGAGCCCTGAAGTTAGTACTTATAAGAGAGTATTTAGAATTTTTAGCTAGCTAGCTAGCAAGATAGATAGATAATGATTATGTATAAATATATTGTATATAATTAGAGATACTTTATTTATTTTATTTCCTTATGGTGTGCCCCTTGGATTACTAAATATACATGTGCTTCCCTAAAATCTGCCCTGGGCACTGTTTAGGTTTATGAGAATGGTTTCCAGAGAGGGCTGCTATGGTAAGACTAGCCAGACTGATCAGGCACTGGTAGAACATTATAGAGCAGTTGGGGAAAAGTCAGAGTGTGCTTTTCTCATCTCTCCTGCCACTGCCATGCTCCATTCTGTAGTATCTCTGGAAGCAGCTGCATCTTCTTCAACACAGTTATCTCTCCCTCCTTAACCCTAGATCTATCTGGACATCCTCTGGTTGTGTCTGAGCTCTAATCAGATGGCCTGGATTCTACATTTTGGAAACATGATCTTTCATTGCTCCTAGAATCTTAGGACTTCACCACCTTTTACGTCACCTGTCATTTAACCAAGCTTCTATATTAAATTTCTTCTAGCTGACTGACCTATAGTAGTTTGTTGGAAAGATCCTAAAAGATCAAGCTTTGAATTAAGCCTAGTCCTAGCATCCAGGCATGTAAATGCTACACTACCGTACTTTTTTTATAGAAGCATTGCATTCCATGGGGTTTCTCAAAAGGTCTAAAAGCCACCCAGCCTGGAAGCTACTTTCTTGAAATTAGGAGTGACCAAGAGTAGGCCGCAACTACTCCAGGACCACAGCTGGACTTTTAAATCTGTGAAACAGCAATTTTGCATATTGTATTCATTTCTATATCTGCATTATGTGACATACGGTACACGTCTGGAGTGTTGCAGATGCACAATACATATTTGTTCAATCTATCTGAAATCCCTTCATTTTCCTCTCATATAAAGCTGATAATGTCGCTTGTAATATTTGTTCAGCATAATATGAATAATATATGTACATTTATATCTTAAAAATGAATTTGGGAATCAACATTTTCAGATCCTAACTTCACCACTTATTACAAGAATTTTAAAATGACAGTTAATCTCAGAACTGCAAAAACTAACACAATATTGGGATCTATGCAACAGGGTTGTAAAAATCAAACAATATAGTATATGCAAAGTTTATAATATAAGCCTGGAACATGGTACTTGTTTTTACCGAAAGTAGATGTTTCTATTACTATTGTGCTGCTACTGTTACTTTTTACCCTAGCCACTGCTATTTTTACATTCCTTGTTTTGAAATCCTGAAAAGATCATTTCTTCAGGAGCCAGGGAACATTTTTGAATGATTGGTTATCAACAAGATGGTTTCAGCACAAGTTTTCTTCATATCTCTCAGTTCAGAAGCTGAAGTCCTCTAAGGGCACACCTCGATCCAAACTGAGACTCAACATATTACAAAATCTTCTCTATTGCATATTATCTGTCCTCAAGTAACAACCAGTGTGTCTGAGATAACCTCAGAATTACCAAGGACTCCAAGAACTTCAACTTTCTTATCACTTTCTTCTATACTTAGCCAGTATAAGTAACTAGGGTTCTGCCTCTGTTTCCTTATTTCATTTGTTTCTATGCTATAGCCACAACATGAATCTCAGATTCTTGAATAGTTTTTGCTGAAGTGGACATACTCCTCATTCCTTGCTGTCAATCAAATGGGGGTTTAGATAACCAACGCTACTATCATTTCTGCATATAGATCTACATATTGCTTTTGATATCTGGTAATCAGATTCCATAGTCAATTAATCATATTATACAACTCATACCTTTGGAGATCCATGCTGGCCAGATCTGAATAAACTATGCTGTTATGAGCACTGTTATACTAGCAGCTAGCTTGCACTGTTGGAATCCCCTGCTTAAAGGGGTTTAGTGCCACAATCCTGACCATGGTCCCTCTTGGACCATTCTCCTGCTCCACTGGACCTCTAATGTCCTTACAGGCTTTTATTATCTAATACATGGATTCAGTCCAACATTATATGCACTAAGCTACATTCTCCCCACAGACATTTAAAAGAGAATATGAGAATTCTGGTTCTACTGGACCAAAACCATTTAGCAAGGTTGACTCAGTTGGTCATTTCTACATATTCCTTCCTTCATTCTTTCCTTCAGTCACTCATTCAACAAATGTTTATTCAGCATTTCCTATGTACTCTATTAAGAACTGAGATCAGTGGTGAGTATCAAGAATCCACAACCTCAGGAAGTTTATCTTCTGTAGGGTTTGGGCTCACCATCAAAACTTCAATCAACCTTCTAGGGTTCTCTAGTTTTCTATCCTTATTAAAGATCACATATCACAGATCTACTGGCTTCCACAATGATTCTTTTCAAGGTAAGCTATTTCTGTGCTAATAACATCAGAAAGAAAAAACTGATGAGCGAATGCCCTTAACCACCCACACAGTGTGTTATCAGTATTAAAGAAAAACAATTATTCTCAATTCAACAAAAGCTCTACCTTTAAAGTGTCAAAGAACCAATACACTTATCTTTATTTAGTAATAGAAGAACTGATGGCCAAGTTAATTGCCTTCATCAAATCAGACCTTTGTCAACATTTTGCAATTTAGAAAAATAAATTCCGCATGATGTCAGACCAGCATTCGTGTCAGCACCTATCTGCTCCAACTAAGCTCACAATTTGGAATTTCCAATATAATGCAAAGTGGTTATAAAGCCCAGAAAAGTCTTCCACAAGCAAAAGACCCTACAATTTCCTTTTGTTTGTATCTTTCATTGTCAATAGGTAATTAATTACCATGTTCCATCTCAGTGCTATAGGAGTTTTTCTATGATTTATTGTAGGAATAACTAAGGAGAAAAAGCCTCCAAATGACATTATATGCACAATGTGCATTTTAATTAGAAGGCAATTTAGATATTTATTTAGGGCATGCTCATGTGCAAGTTATTTCTAGTGATGGAAAGCTGCTTTGGTGGAACTAATTATGATAAATGATTAACAGAGGTCGCAAACATCAGGTATTCAGCCAAAGTGATCAATAGACCAAAATCCATCCTTAGACATGGATGGGAATACTTTATATGAACTCTTGTGCTATCTTTTAATAAGGTCTCCCACACTTACCCTATTCTTACAAGAGAATGAGTCCTTCAAGTGTTTTAATATCCACTAAGTACTGGCAAAGTTGCCCTGACATATGAGCCCCTGGATCCTTAAACAGTACTCTGCACATTCCCATAACCATACTGAATTCTCAGAAGGACTGAGGTACCAATACAATGTTTAAATATCCCTAGTAAACTTTACTTTCTCAGACATTTGTTTTATCTTGGTACGAGAGGCACCAAGCTTGAAGGGAACAAGCTAGATGAAAATTTGATTTTGCAAATTGTTAATTTAATCCCACTTTCTCTGTCAGTGAGAAAATAAAACGGAGAAATTTTCATATAGCCACAAATCAAGTGCTACAGGAAAGTACTTATACCTATGCAAAACCCATTTTAAAATCAGTTGGACAATCGAAATTTTTGCTGCCCAAAATAATGTTACTCAAGAATGGAGCTATTTTTCTGCTTCAAACCTCATCACAAAGGCACTCTTGCTCTGTGCATCATAAAATATTTCAGAGTCAGCAGTACTTCCCACTTTTGCTTGATATTTTGAAAGCATAGATCATCATAAAAACCCAGTAATACTGACTCCCAGCACACACAGATAATGCTCTGCACACACAATTTTTGGTTGCAATTCCTTATTTAAGGGCAAACAGTAGATAATTCAAACCTTTCACATCTACCACCCATTTTTTTTTTAAAGATTTATTCATTTTATTACAGCCAGATATACAGAGAGGAGGAGAGACAGAGAGGAAGATCTCCCGTCCGATGATTCACTCCCCAAGTGAGCCGCAACGGGCCGGTGCACGCCAATCCGATGCCGGGAACCAGGAACCTCTTCCAGGTCTCCCACGCTGGTGCAGTGTCCCAATGCACTGGGCCGTCCTCAACTGCTTTCCCAGGCCACAAGCAGGTAGCTGGATGGGAAGTGGAGCTGCCGGGACTAGAACCGGCGCCCATATGGGATCCTGGGGCTTTCAAGGCGAGGACTTTAGCCGCTAGGCCACGCTGCCAGGCCCTACCACCCATTTTTATAAATTAGTCTCACAGATATAAATGAAGCTACCATGTATCTCTTCCTGTTTCTATCTCCTTTCCTTCCCAGAATCAGGCACTATTATAAATTTGATGTTTCTTAGTCCCATGCATGTTTTTAACCATTTTTCACACACATATATTCATATATGTCATTGCTTTATAATTTATGATGTAACACTATGTATTCTTAGGTTTTCCTTCACATATTCAACACTGAGGATTCTGAGATTCATCCACAGTGATGTTCAGAGCTCTGATGGAATTATTAGTGCTTCTGTATGTACTGCCACAAATATACCTGTCACAAATTCATAATTTTTTCCTGTAGATGAACATTAAGATTGTTTTCACCTTTTCATATGACAAATAAAGGCACTGGGAGCATATTTTCTGGCTCTTATGCACAAGAGTTTCTCTCAGGGGTAAACCTAGGCATGGAATAACGGAACTGTAGGATATACGCACACCTTCAGCCTTACCAGGTAGTGTCAAATTGTTTTTCAAAGTCATTTGTACTTTCCCACCAGCAGTATGGCAGGGCTTCCATTGCTTTTTTTTTCTTCAAAAACAAAAACAGGAACAAAAACAATTTTCCTCGGAAAGTCATTTCTTTGTTACCTCAGCAATGTAAGTTCAGTTTCTACAGTGCTAAGAAAAAATTTTAAAAGGAGTCTCAAACCAGTGAGGTTGATTGTCAGCAATGTCTAGCAAGTCAAATGAAACACTTCAAGCTTGTACTCACGGACTCAGTGAGTCTTGCAGCAAATTGATGAGGTAATGGATCATTCACATTTTGAATTCTACTTCTCCCTCTGTAATCTCAGCTTCCATTGATCTGATCCCTCACCTCTGAGCACAGCCACACACTTCCAATCAACATTTCTACTCTTGAGTCATTTTCATCACAACTTGCCGGAAAATCACTCACTCGTTTATTCAATCAATTATTCAACATATGTGTACTGAGTGCTTATAATGTTCCAGATATTATACGAAATATTTTTAACTGGGTCTTCTATGATGAGGCTAACAAGTAAGGAAAGTATCAGGGTAGATAAGAGTGGTAATTCTTCTGCCTATGTTCCCACCTTTGCCAGAAAGTCTTATGAATGAAATCAAGGTGCATTGGAAGAAAACAATTGAGCAGCTACTATGAGCCAATGTATTGATGACTGAACATAATATACTCATTCCTGTATGTAAAGTATTTGTACAGGAACGTGGCTACAAATTATCTGATGAATAGGAAAGTGAATAGAAAATAAGCCATCATCTACTGAGTACTGATATGCTTCAGGCACAGCGTTGTTATCTTGTTTTTAATTCTTTCACAGCACTTTGAGATAATGATTACTATTTTCCCTATTTAGTGAAATGAAAACTAAGCGACATAGAAACTCAGCAATTTGCCCAAGGACTTAAAGAGATTTATCTAGGATTCAACTCCTGATCTAAAATCCACCAATCCACAGCCTCTTATGGATAATAAATACCACACACCAGACAGGAAAAAGGCAATTTCCCATTCTAAGTCAACATACCCAGGACCAATCAGGATGTAGTTTGCTGGTGTGATTTTTGCCAAGAAATACCCAAAGAATATTTAATCATAGGGCTGAAGATCCACTGCCCTTTATAGATGGTATCTACATCGAGACAAGGTTACATTTCCCAAGTCTTGATTCACTGACTAGTCTGGCTTTGTGTCATAAGCGCTAAGGACTGTATATCTGATTTGAGGAATGTTGCAGAAAGAGGTTCCCCAGGATCTGTAGAATGAAGGGCAGTATCAAGGCATCACCGCTCACACAAGTGACCAGGAAAACTGCGTGAGTGGGAATGGCACTATGGACTCCATTACAAAGGATTAAAATTTGATAGCTGGCTGAAACCTGGTTGCCTTTGGGAGGAATCAGGAACTAAGTTTTGGAGTGACCTCTTGTTTCACCACCAGAGAATGGGCAGAAGCCTTTCTTGTGTGCTTCCACAGAACCCTGTATTTTCTCTATCATAAAACTGACCCCCTTGGCCCAGCATGGCAGCCTAGTAGCTAAATCTTCACCTTGCACCCACTGGGATGATATATGAATGTTAGTTGGGGCGGGAATAAGGGAAATCCCAGGGCCTATGCAACTGTATCATAAAATGATGATAATAATAATAATAATAATAATAACCTGCGTTCATCGCAAATATTATGAGCTCCATGACAGGAGCAATTATACTTGAAATTTCATTCTTACATATTTGTAATACTGGGCAAATTGGTTCGTATAAGACAGGCATTCAGTGTTTGTGTATTAAATAAATGAAAGAATAATAAAATGACATTAGGGCTAACAGTTCATCTTCTTTTCAGAGAAAGAGACTCAAAAGTGGTCTCACTGAAGTACTATAAGCAGCTGTTAAGTAGGATCCCACTAATCTGCAAAACATCCAGATTAATTAGCACTCATGATTTGCCAGCTATTGTTACACTTTTTAGTTGTTAGCCCACTTAACACAACAATCTTTCTCAAAGGTGATATTGCCTTCTCCCATCTAAGCAAATTTAAGCAATATTATTTACCCAATATTATAAAGTTAGGAAGCATTGGAACCGTGATTGGACTGCAATGCAGTTCCAAAATTTGTGCTCCTAAAGCACTTGAGAAAACTAAAATGTCCAAAGACCTTTTTAATTTTTTTCCTCGAGTTGATGTGCTAACTCAATGGCCATTATATTTCCAATGTCTAGGATCCACTTTTTATTTCCATAGATTAGAATGTTCTCCTCAATATGAGACTCTTTGCACTGAATTCAATATATTTAAATTATTCACCCCAAAATTATTATGCTACGCACTGTACAACAAGATGTGTGGTTGATTCATACTAACATTGCCCACTGACATATGATTTTAGCTTTGGTTCTGGCATCAGAGCAAACTGGATAAGAATACCAGATCTAACATTTGGTAATCATGAGACTTAAAAAAAAAAAAAAAGCTACGTAAGCTCTCTTAACCTCAGTGTCTCATCTGTTCAAAACACGGTATATGATAGAGTAGGGATATAGTGAATGTTTTCCAAGTGCTAGTGCTGTCAATGGTATTTATTTTCTTCTTTTAGAAAGTGGGAATCAAATGACATTTCTTGGAATTGTTGTGTACGCCTAACAGCAAGCTATGTTGCACTTCCTCTTCATTTCACTTTCTCCTCCTCCACTGCCATTCGAGCTCTGGACTTAAGACTACACTAAAACTACTCTTTAAAAGGTCACCTATAACTTCCAAAATTGTCATCTATAATGCTCTTTTCTCAAATATCAGCCTATTTTTCCTATGTACTACATTTTAAAATAATCGGTCATCCCTCCCTTAGACTGTTTCTTCCTGGGTCTTTGTAAAATTACATTTTGTTGCTATTGTTGCTTCTGCTGTTGCCAATAATGCAACACAGAGATATACCTTGAACTAGAAATTTCTCTCTTGAAGCCTTTTCAAAAGATAGTTGCAAAGCTTCTATCCCCGGCACATTGCGTTTCTCACTGAGCTCACTTTTATTGGGCAATCACATTTACTCCTGCTACTACAATAACTCACTTTCTGTGGATGAGCCCCAGATTTATAACTCTGCCCTTAACTTGAGCTGAGCTCAAGTCTTAAATCTTTGTCTTACTGAATATCAAGCTTAGCAATTTATCCTTTCTTGCTTCTTGAACCAGTCCCTCCACATATATTTCTGATCTCAGATACTGGTCATACCACTCTCCCAGGCCATCAGAGGTTGAAACCTTAGTAAACTTTTAGCATTTATTATTATGACCAAACCAAACAATAACTACCAAAAAACAAAGCAAAGCAAAGCGAACCTAAACTTCACCATAGAATTCAATGCCATTCTCTGCTGAAACATACTATGCAGGCCCTCTTTCAAAAACATTCTTAACCCAAAAGCACTCATCTTTTAAGCTTCCTTAAAATCCTCTAATCACGCAGCTAACTTAAATGACATTGGAACATTAATTTCTCTTTTCTCTGCACCTAATTTTTACTCCCTTTGGAGCTTCCCTTACTTTGCTATTATTTACATATAGATATTTCTAATGAGTTAGATGACAAGCTATTTAAGGACAAAGGGGATTCTTTGTTTTAATCTTTGAATTGTCCAAATAACAAAACACACATTATTGTGATGAGAGCTCAGGAAGATATTTTTGCTGTTTCTGTTGGTGTAAATGTAGGTGTACATGTGTACACATTGATAATAATAGTTTATATTATAATAGTTTAGAGATCTAGCTTCATGTTGGTTGTTTGTGTCCTTTAATCCCTTAGCAACATCACTTATAGATCTCCTTTTTCAAAAGTACTAGCATGAACTGGTATCACTTGATAATGCTGTAATAAAATGGCTACAGTCCAAGTAGCTTCCAACAAGCAAGAGTCCAGAAATGTTTGTGGTGCCAAAACACTAGCAACAACAAAAAAAGCAATTCATTACTTATTAGAAGCTCATATTCTGTATTACTATTGCATTTAGGAATGGACAATGTAGAAAGAATACTGAGGTTTGGTAGCTATTTGAAGTACAATGACAGGTTTGAAACCTTAGCTTGAGCAATTTCCTTTGGCAAGATATTTAACACTCATTCTCTGAAGTTTAACATAAAACAAGTAACACTCATCTGATTTTCTTGAAAACTATCAGGCTGCATTTGCAGAAAAAAACAGAACAAAACAAACCAACAACAATAAAACAAAAAAACCACTGCTATATAACAAATATTAAGTATATAGTGACAGGTATTCTAATTTTTTTTGAGCATATGGTCTAAGTCTGAAATGAATTCGATCATAATGTAGATCATTTCACACATTATCAGCTATCTGAATATCTTACCTCGAGGCATTCAGTGCAAAGCCAGTCACAAGTATCTTCCCTTTTGAGATGACAATATAGGAAGTATCAGTGAGAGTTATACTATAAGATATGATAAATGCTATGACAGAAGTTCAGAAACCTTCAAGGGTCCTGGAGATGGTAGGTTCTAAACTTAGACTTAAACAAGATTAGCCATTTCTAGGAGATCCCTTTGCAGGGGAGACAACATGAACAAAGCCCAGCTTACTTTCTCCTTATAACAAACTAGACGTCCCATCCCACAGACTCTTAGAGACTTTTAGACTCTAAGCACTTAAAGAGAAAAAAATTACACAAGACAAAACCCTTCACATTCCTGGCAGAATAACTCATACTGCTCAACCTGATATAATGAGGTGCTTGTGGCACTATCTTTGTGTTAATGAGGGTAGCAAATTATTTCATAGATTTCTGAAAGGCTATCAACACACCAAGAAAAACAATAGTTAACGGAAAAAAAATAGAAGGCTACTTCAACTAAATTCGGTGACAGGTATTTTCAACTCACTAAAAATTGGTTCTAAAAGATTTTAAGCTACATAAAGACTGGAGCTTCCTGAGAAAAGTACTACACGTTTAAATTGGGAGGATGAACTCTGTCAACTGTTGTCCAGAGACCCTGGGCTATTGAACCTGTATCAGCTCAAGTGTGGTAAGACAGCGAACATCTCTACTACTTGGTAGACCAATGGGATCTAGGGGAAGGCCAGAGTCCTGAACTATTAAATTCCAGAAGGAAGCAGCAGACTTCTTTTATTCTGGTGTGAACCGCAATATCACTCTTATGCCTTGACAAAGGGAGAACTGAGAAGCATTAGTATGGAGTTTGTCTTCTAAAGGTACACAATGCCAGCCTTCATTACATTGAGGCTATAGACGTACAGACATCACCAACCTCGTCATGATCGTCAGTGGTGTATTTACTGAAGTTAAAAGTTAAGTGTCCTGATTCTAAGAGTCATTTTTGCTGTTCCAAGTGTCTGTGAATGGGGTTACCATTTATATTACAGAGCAGATAACAAGTTCTCAGTCAAAAGCCATTATGACCATCACTAATTTTTTGGCCAATGCCACCCCTACAAAATAAGCATGTGTTAAGAGTGGGTATTCATCTGTCACAATATGAAAAGACCCCCAAGACAGTCATGCATGTTCATGAAGGCACCATGGAAAAGTTCTCCCACTTTAAATGAGAGAAAATAAGCATTCCATCTGAAAAAAAAATTATGAGAATACGCAAGAAATCTCAAAGTCCCTTTTCAACGTACCTTCTTCTCCACTTCAAACAAAACAAAAACGAACCGACCGACCTTTCCACACATAACAGTTGGGGCTCTGTTGTTCTCCAAAATCTTGTTTCAAGAGCCATTAGGGACATGCTTCATTTCTACTAGGTTACTCGGGATTTGCTGCTCTGCTGTCAGTCCAGGGCAGACTCCCAGCAGAAGCGTCCTAATTGGCTGTCAGCAAGTCACTTTTACGCACAGCATTTTCCTTAAAACCTTTTCCACCCTAGTAACATGGCCTTTCTAAAATACATCCAGAACACTTCGAGAGTGTGCCTGTGGGGATGGGAGGTGGAGAGCTGAGAATCACACTGAACTGGCGTTTCCACAGTTGTAAATATTCCCCAATGTTTACACTGTGAATGTACTTCAGTCATGTGAAGACAGTCAAAACAGTCTGACAAGTTTCTGTTTGGTGCTGGTCTTGGCTACTCTGTTCCCAACCTGATTAGCTAGTGCCTGAGGAATTGACAAGAATGGCAAATCCATCAAGACAGTTCTTCGTAAAGGGAATTTCTGGCTGTGTATTATAGTGATTAACCTTAAGTACCCCTAAGCTGTCACAACGGGCATCATAACTTCCTCAGAGCCAAGAAAATCAGAATAGTGAAATCAAACATTCTCAGCTGGCAAATATGTCTTCTCTCCAAGCATATTTCATAGCTCTTGAATATGATGTGAGTGCTACCAGTTGCTTTTAAGAATTGAACTCCAATCTTAATTCTGCCACCTAATACTTGTTTGACCCCAAGTGAGACACCTAACCTAATCTTTCTGAGTCTCATTAAGTTAACTGTTAAAACAGAATGGTCAACTTCCACTTTCCAAGATTATTATGGGGTGCAGGGTCCCAAGACTTTGTGCTGTCCCCTACCACCCTCCCAGGCCACAAGCAGGCAGCTGGATGGGAAGTGGAGCAGCCGGGCACAAACCAGCATCCATATGGGTTCCTGCAGATACAAGGTAAGGACTTTAGCTTCTAGGCTATTGTGCCAGGCTCGAGCACAGATTACTTTATATTTGTTCCTTAACCAAAACTGCTTGTTAGCATTGCTAGCACGATGCATACAACATAAAGAGGGCACTTGAGCACCAAAGTGTCTGCACTGTGCAATATACCAAAATGATATCACAAGTCTTAAAATCCTCTCTTTTGACTGGCTGAGCTGGCTGTCTCAGTGGGATGCAATCTGCCACAACATCCATCATTCATAGGAAGTTAACTTGTAAGACTTAATATTCTTTTTGGCTGCTCTTGGGCATTGATCTTGGAAGACAAGATATCTGAGCGGAATTCTTTTAATGATATATTTGCACATGCAGCACTTAGCGTTCTGAAAGGCCTCCCTGTGCTGTTACTGACTAACTCATACTCTGGCACATAAGTGCTGAAAAATGCCCTTGGTTCTTGAAATATTTTAGACTTCCAAATCATACTGCCTGGAGAGATGGAGTGCTCAGAAAGGAAATGGGGCATAACAAAAAATCATATTGAGCTCATATTTCCTCATTATTAGGATTATTATTTGTGAATTTGAGATGTTACCAGACCCTGAACCTGAGTTGAATCCTGCTTCTGTCTCCCAAATCTTCTTTTCCTTCCATTTTATGCAAGTATTTATCATATTACATTGTTATGGATCACTGAGATCCCTTAAGACAGGAATCATGGCTTCAAAATTGTCATAAACGCCACAACTTTTATAACACATTAAGGTGCTCAGCTAATATTTGTCAAATGGGAGAGCAAGTGAATGAAAGAAGAAATGTTGGCACAACAATTTACAAAGGTTTTCAGCAAGAGCTTCAAGAGCTTCATAGCTACTCTTCAACCCTCTGCTAAAATGACCAGAGAAAAATTTTGAGATAATAACCCTTTACTCTCCATCTGGAGAAAGATAAAATAAGCGCTACAGTCCTAAGATTCAAATTGAACCTACTGAATTTCATCTAAATACATAGTATAACTCTGGGAAAAACTGAAAAGGAAACTGAACAGTCATGACTCTTCTATGTGTGGCCTTTTTGGTCTCTTTCTCATGCCCTATCCTGAACAGCTATTCCAAACATGTCATTCATCTCTAAGTCTGATTTACAATGCTAGCACCATTAAGAATGACCTTCGCCAGAAACTGGGTCTGCAAGTAAACCCAAGGTTGACACCAGTTGAATGAAATAACTTTGGACCTAAAAGCTAACATCCAATGAGAACACTTTCCAAACTGAACTCAGAGCTTCAAATGACAGGTGAAATGGCTAACTAATTTACTCACCATCCTGATGAGGAAGAATGAAGTAGTCTCCATTTCAACTTACTCTCCAGTGCATTTTAAAACAGAGACCTAAAACAGAGTCACATACTACATTTGTTACGCCTGCTTCTTCACTTGTTGTTATTCCTATGAAACAATTATTAGACAAACTACAGCTGCTTCCTAACTCATTCACTTTCCCTAGCCCCTACCCAAATGCCCTCTTTTTAAAACAAGTTTTGACAATCTATTACATCTTTTCTTCTCTAAAAAGAGCCAGCATTTCATTTTTTTCCTTAAAAATGCTTCAAATCACATTGAAACAAATGAGTTTAACCAAATTATATTCAGTAACAATATCTTCATATACTATGTGCTCTTTGTGGCTACCTATATCTCTATATTCACTTCACCTGAGTTCATAATGAAGCTATCACTAGAAACACCAACTCACATTTATTTTCCATTCTTTTACACTCTGCCTGCACTTGCTCCACAAATCCCACAAACACAAAAGCTAGGCCTTCGAAACTCATGGTCACTTGGAGGAGTCTTGAGTAACCTCAGGGGAGGTCCTGATTTTCCTTCAATTAATTTTGAGTTTTCCCTTGACATGAGGCAATAGGATACATTTCTTGGCAGAGATTATTATTATACCCTGTTGAATTAATACATGGTCATTGGATAGGGAATGACTCCTTGAGTGGGTGGGTCTCAGGTAAGGATGGCTCGACTCTCCGTATCTCCCTTCCTCCACAGTAGCTATTTCTCTCACATCTGGTTTTACCCCCCAACACACCCCCAGAGAAACCTCAGTGTTAGTCTATGAGCTGCAGGCAGAACTAGGGCTGCAGGGATCTCACAGGTGATTGCCTTTCTAGGGGGGGGGAAATTCATCAAAAAAGCCAAGGAAACAGATGCTTCATCCTCTGGCTTTTCTTGTTCTGCTTGCAAAAATCAACTTTCATTAGCTAATTGTTTTTCCAATACTGCTAGCAACCAACAATACAAAAACAGGAAAATTTACTGCCTTAATGTAAGAAAGGTCATTTTAATGTAGCCTGTCATAATGTTAAAATAACCAATGAACACTTTTGAACCACAAGGGAAGATTAGTATACCTAAACTAAATGAAGGGAGAAAAGAACAATTTATAGATTAGAAAGCACCATTCAGAATCTGACCCAATACTGAATGCCATTTCATATTCAAATTAATAAAAAAGAGACTACTTAATAAAGACATTTTTTATCTCCCTGGGTGATGGCCCTATATTCCAGCAGAGTTACCTAAAGTGAAGAAACATTCCACTACTGAATAGCTCCTGACAGAAACTTACTCTAGAAGTCTCTGGAGAAGTCCAATGGAATTGAAACTATCCATGATAAAAACTGCTATAGTAGCACAAATGGCTTAGTGAACAGGGATGGAAGGAAAAAACCAAAATATATTTACTATACAAAATAATTTCACAAGACAGGTACTATTATTACTGCTATTTAGATTTGAGGAAAGAAAAATACAGTTTTGATAATAAAGTTCAATGTTACTTAATTTCTCCTACTCATTTTATAACTACAGAAAGCATAGATAAGTCAGGGAAGATGCCTGAGGTTAAATTACTACTAAGTAGCAGCATCAAGATGTAAATAATTCTCTGAGTCTAGTACTTTACCTGCTATTCTAAGTTTCTTTCCCCTCAAGCCCTAATTAAATTCATCTGCTCCAATATATTACCTGATTATTATTTCCAATGTATCTTTTGAATGTTATTTTACATTACTATCAGGCCTGGCATGGTAGCCTAGCAGCTAAAGTCCTCACCTTGCACGCACCAGGATCCTATATGGGTGCCAGTTCTAATCCCAGCGGCCCGCTTCCCATCCAGCTCCTTGCTTGTGGCCTGGGAAAGCAGTCAAGAATGGCCCAATGCTTTGGGATCCTGCACCTACATGGGAGTCCTGGAAGAGGTTCCTGGCTCCTGGCTTGAAATTGACATCTCTCCAGGCACTGCGACTGCCTTGGGAGTCAATCATCAGACAAAAGATGGTCCTCTCTATGTCTCTGACTTGCCAATAGAAATAAAATTAATCTCATAAAAACACATTTCTATCTTATATCCATTTGTTACTTTAAAAAGTATTTCTTTCTTGCGTGTTTAGTACTGTGCTAGCTATTGATCCCAGAATGGAGGATAAAATAAACAAGACAAAATTCCAGTTCTCTTGGCATTTAATGTCTAGTAAGAAATAGTTTAAATGGGCCTGGCGGCATGGCCTAGTGGCTGGAGTCCTCGCCTTGAACGCCCTGGGGTCCCATGTGGGCACCGGTTCTAGTCCCGGCAGCTCCACTTCCCATCCAGCTCTCTGCTTGTGGCCTGGGAAAGCAGTTGAGGACGGCCCAGAGCACTGGGATCCTGCACCCGTTTGGGAGACCTGGAGGAGGTTCCTGGTTCCCGGCATCGGTTTGGCGCATACTGGTCCGTTGCGGCTCACTTGGGGAGTGAATCATGAGATGGAAGGTCTTCCTCTCTGTCTCTCCTCCTCTCTGTATATCTGACTGTAATAAAATAAATAAATCTTTCAAAAAAAGAAATAGTTTAAATGATCACCAAAACCATACCAAGTATGAATTAAATAGTACTACAAAGAATATGATGAGGGCCCAGCATGATAGACTAATGGCTAAATCCTCGCCTTGCATCTGTCGGGAACCCATATGGGCAACAGTTCCTATCCTGGCTTCTCCACTTTCCATTCAGCTCTCTGCTTGTGGCCTAGGAAATCATCTGATGATGGCTCAAGGTTTTGGCGCCCTGCAGCCATGTGGGAGACCGAGAAGAACGTCCTGGCTCCTGGCTCCTGGCTTCAGATTGGCTCAACTCTGGCCATTGTGGCCACTTGGGGAGTGAATCAGCAGACAGAAGATCTTTCTGTATCTCCTTCTCTCTGTATATTACCCTTTCTAATAAAAAAAATCTTAAAAAATATGATCAGTATATAACAGTAGGAATAATTTGGTTTGGACAGAATATATTCAGGAAAGAGCCTTCAAGGGAGATGAATTTTAAACTAAGATGAAAAAAAATAATCTCAGTTCTCTTTTCTATGCATCTCTCTCTAGAAAGTCCTTGCTTGCATAGCAGTAATCTAAGTTTATATCCATTAGCCATGTATTTTAAGATAGATTAAGATCACTAAAACTACACATAGGTAAACAGAATCCAAACAGCAGCCATCTCACTCACATATTTGGCAGGCAGACTGAAAGCTGAGTTAAATTCTCATTTAAGCATAAGTTAAACTCATTTGAAATCAACACAAGGTCAATGAAAATTGTCATAGCATGAAAGGAAATGGAAAAATAGTAAAAAAAATATAAAGAAGGAACATAATTAATTCTGCTTCATACAGAAAATTCAAGGGAACTTAAAACAATCTGAAATAAGTAGATTGATTAAGAGACCAGTCACATTTAAAAATAGCTAACCAACAAATAAAAGCAAATAATGTTCTATTTTATATAGTTATTACAGAATTTTCTTTTGATATATAACAATGAACTGAGGATACTTTTCTAACTAGAAAGAATATACAAGTGTGTATAGTAGATAAAATAGATAATAGGATAATTCAAGATGACTGAACAAAGTTTATCCCACACTGAATTAAGCTGCTTTGGTTAAGAACAAACCAATGGCTATATTTGTGGGAGTCTGACTGATACTCTGTATTCCATCTAAACCATGAAATCTCAAAAAGGAATGCACCAGATAGACACCAACATAGGGACACCAGAGATGTAAAGAAACAAGGTAGTATGTTGCCTCCAAAAGAATGTTATAATCCACTATAACTAGATCCTGACCTGAAGGAAATCTAAAAATCAACAAACACAGAATTCAAAATAATGAGTGTAAAGCAAATCAAAGTAATGCAAGAGAATAAAAATGGATAGACAGATGAAAAGAAGAAAATAATGAGAGACATGAATGAAAATACTACAAAGAAGATAAAACTCACTCAGAAGAACCACATAGAAATTTTGGAGATGACATTTTTAATCAATGAAATTTTAAAAATATGACTTAGTGCTCTACCAGAATAGACCAAGTGGAAGAAAGAATTTGTGATCCAGAGGACAAAAATTTTCAAATAAGCCAATAAGACAAAAAGAAAAAAGAAGAAAATCAGATGAAGAGAGTCTATGTAAAATTGGAGTTTCATTAGAAAATCAAATATTCATATATCAAGCATTCTTTTTTGAAGGAGAAGAAAAAAATGGCATTGAGAACATGCTACATAAAATAGAAAATTTCCCAAGTCATGAAAGTAACACAGACATCCAGATAAAATAAACTCAAAGAATCCCAAGCAGAATAAACAACAACAAAAAAAGATTTTATTCAAGGAATATTGTTGAATTGTCAAAAGTTAAAAACAAGAATAGAATCCTAAATACAGAGAAAAGCAACAAGCTACAAATAAAGAAAAAACAGACTAAGATCAGATTTCCCAGTGGCAACAATATAGGCCAGAAAAGAGGAAGATACCACATGCAACGTCTTAAAGAAACAAAAAATACCTTCCAACTAAGATTATTATTTACAGTGAAGCTATCCTTTAAAAGTGAAGGAGAGAACAGTTAAGGCAGCTGAAGAGGAAAAAGACATCCTGATTTTTACTTGGGAATCTACTGAAAGGAAAGCAGAGGAAATGCATTCACATGGGGATATTCGGAGAAATGCTTTCAGTGCAAATTCTGCAGAAAGTAGAAAGACACCATGGAGAAGCACAGGCAGTATAATCATGAATCAGCAAGTAGACACACCACCTTGGGGACAAGGTTCTCTGAAGACAGAAGTGGGAACAGATCGTTACAGCCAGAATCATTGGCAACACTGCCTGACATAGAATCTCACAGATCTCATTGACTCTAGGTGTGGATTAGAGGCAGAGTGGAGGCAGGATTCTAACAGACCATCATGGGGGAGAAGCATACTTCTTTCTCTCCTTAATCCCACAAAGATCCTGACTAAAACTAATGGCCTGAAAGGTGATTTATGTGCATCTAGGACTGTAAAGTGTGTACACATCCCCATCCTTCTGTAGACTTTAGAGTGCAAGCTGCCAAGGTGGAGTACTCACAGGTAGCAGCTGGCACTGGATATGTCTCTGCTTTCTTCATGAATAGACTCATGGAGCTGAGCGGATCACCTGAATCTTGTGACTTCAGGTGTCTTATACACAAAGACAGTGAAATTGTAGAAATGCATAACATTGTATGGTACATGCTGGATCTCTGAGCAATCAAAGGGTCTGACATTACAGGCAAAGAGATTCCTGTGACCTCAAGTGAATCATTTCCAGGCTCTATATTTCCACAGAGAATTGCACAGATCTTTGTAATGATACAAGTGCTGGTGTGGGTCAGGGTTGTAGCCACTGTAATGGGATAATTCTGGGCATTGATTCATCATGAGAGAGAGAGAGGAGATAAGCCTGTGATTATGCTAATAGGGATAGTCATTGCCTGCCCATTCTGACAAAAGAAGAGATAGTGATAAGCAACTGGGATGTCATCCTGGACTCTCAACCCATACTTGAGCACTGATGAGGATATGCTGGACACATTCAGTATATATACCTCTAGATATCCAATGAAGGGGCAGCCATTCCACCAAGTTACAGAGGCATAGCTCTAAGACACAAACCATCAGAGAATAAAACCATCAAGTGCCTCCAGAAATGCCTAAAAATTAATGCAGAAATAAAAAGACATTATGACTCCCCAAGAGGAACAAAAGTCTTCAATATTAGAATGGGAAGACAGATACATAAAATGTCTGAAAATAAATTATCACAATTAATCAAATTACTGAGATAAGGAAAACCACACATGACGATGGTTTCAAAAAATTTACAAGCAAATGAAAATATTAGAAATGAATTCAATAAATTAAATGAATTCAAAATGCAGTAGAAAGCCTCAACAACAGAAATAATAGCAGAAAGCTTCCCTAATGTGGAGAAAGGGATAGCCAAGTACAGGAAATGCATAAAACTCCTAACAGACACAACCAAAACCGATTTTCACCATGACACATTGTAGCCAAACTTTGCACAGCAAAATATAATGAAAGGATTCTAAAATGTGTAAGAAAGGCCAGATTACTTCAGAGGATCTCCAGTTACAATGACAGTTGATGTTCATCAGTAACTGCAGGCTAAGACACAGTGACGAGAAACAGTCCAATGCTTAAACCCTCAACCCAGAATACTGTACTCTACAAAGCTTACATATGAAGGAAAATAAAATAAAGATCTTCAAAAACAGACAGACATTGAAATAGTTTGTCAACACTCACTCGGTGGTGCTTATGCTTAAGGGTGTACTACACATAGGAACACAAAAAGATTGTCATCATTGTTAAAGAACGTGAGTGCACAAAATCTAGTAAAGGTATAAAGAAAATACAAATCAAATAACAAGAATGTTCATGTAAAACTGCCAGGGATAAGTTATTGATTGTAAATGACCTAAATTCTCCATTTAATACATGCAGAGTGGCTAACCTTTTAGCCCATCTTTCCGATGCTGTTTGCTCCTTATGTTTTTTGTAAGTAATATCCTGTTATTCATTATTTTTAAAACAAAGTACCACATGTAATTCTGCCTTTTGTGTTCTCAAAACCCTTTTGCTAAAACCCTAAAAAAAAAGGAATATACAAGGCCAAAAAAATTGCCTTATTTGGAACATAACACAATTGAAAATTAAAGCTAAATAACGGTAATTTCCACCTATCAATTTGTTCCACTAGGCTAACATAAGAAAATGTTCAAATTATGAATATCCACATGTTTATGTCTATATTTGCTTATATTTTTAAAAGGACACAATGGAGGGGTAAATAAAAGACCAGGTTTTAATACAGTTATCCATAACATGAGAAAAAGAGAACACAATGATAGGGAAAACTAGACTACTCTTAATGTACCTTTATTTATCATTGTTGTTACTTTGGAACAATGTAAATGTTTTCACATAATTATAAAACAAAATTAAATTAGAAAAGCAACTGTTAAGAAACGAAAATAAAACGAAATAAACAAACTTAATTATATATCAAGTTGTTGGCATAACCACAAAAATAATTATTTCAACGAAGTTCTATCTGGCGTAGCTTGATTACATTTTCCTTGTGAGATAAACTAAAAGAATAAAAAAAAAACCTAAAAACTACCTCCAGAGGATTTTCAATTTGCTTTCCGTAACCACTTTGTTGGTAATAATATTGATTGCTTTCAGTAATCACTTTGCTAGCAAGACTGCATTTATATTATTGTTTTTAAAGTATACATAGTAAAAAGGCAATTACATTTGTGTAATAAGAACCCATGGTTTTCAACACAAGATGAAAAAGACATAAATGAAATTAAGTGGAATGCAGAAATAAAAATTTGACTATGAAATCATGACCTATTTGTCTAGCTTTGTGCCCTGAAAAGTTCTAAAAAGATGGTGATGATGTTCTTTTTTAAAAATTTACTTTTTTATTATTTTATGATACAGTTCCATAGCTCTAGGATTTCCCTATCCACCTCCTCACATCTCCTCCTCCCATGGTATCTCCTATATTATTACAGATAGCATCATCCTCCAAAAACAGTCGTAAGTCCATTATTCTGTTATTTAAGTGTATCCTGACATTGTAGGTATGGACCATAGCAGAGTTATCTTGACCATACGATGCTGGACCATGTTCTGAGTCCTGGATAAAACAGCAGACAAGATCTCACGTGCCTAGCAATGCCTACACATGAGCTTAACAAGAAAAAAGTAAAGAAGCAAGCACAGTTCAGAATGTGACATTCAGTGAGGTGGATATATGCTAGGTATGCAAAGTAAAATTCCTCTAAAATACAGGGTAAATGGAAATTAAAATAAAGAATAAATTAAAAATAAACTATACATAAGAATAATAAAATACGATCATTGCAATAACTAAAGAAGTGATAAAGCAAGATGCAAGAGAAAAGGAAAATTCACTAAGATGTACCCAAGGTAACAGATGGAAAAGGCTCACTAGATACCAAATTAATTTCAAGTGACTAATTCTAACATACATAAGATTTTATTTCCTCTATGGAAGAAAGTACCCATAACTTTTTGCAGGTGAAGTGAAATCGACGCAGACACAATCTCTTCAACAAATATAGCATTAGGAAGATTGGAACTATGTGTGCAAATGTATGAAACAAGAACCGTATTTTACAGCTTCTAAGAAAATCAACTCTACACGGGTCAAGTATCTAGACTGATGACCTGATACCATAAAATTACCAGAGGAAAATACCAGGGGAATTCTGCAATACATGCGTGTAGGCAAACACTTCCTCCAAAAGTCCCCAGAAGCACAAGCAATCAAAACAAAATAAACAAACAAGATGTCATCAAGCTAAGACATTTTTTGCACTGCAAAATAAACAGTCGCCAAATAAGGATGTAGCCAGCAGAATGGAAGAGAATATTGTAAAATTATACAACTATAGAGGATTAATTTCAAGTATATAAACAGTTCAAGAGGTGCAGCAAAAACCCAACAGCCCACTTAAGAAATGGGAAAAAGATATAAATGGGCAATTTTCAAAGGGTGAAATATAAATGGATAACAAACACAAGAAACAAAATGTTCAGGCTCACTAGCCATCACAGAAGTACAAATAAAAACTATAATGAGCATTCATTTCATCCCAGATAGGAGGGGATTCAAAAATCAATGAAAAACGCCACCAAGAATGTGCAGGAAAATGCATCCTAATCAACCATTGGTGGGAATATTAACAAGTACAACCATTATGGAAAACAGGATGGTGATTCCTCAGGAATATAAAAATAAATCTATCACATGACTCAGCCAGCTCACTCCTGGGAATTTACTCAAACTAAATGAAACCAGCATAAGAAAGAGCTATCTGTGGAGCTGACATAGTGGCACAGTGGACTAATACTTCACCTGTGGGCAGGTACGCTGGGACTCAGCACAAAAGCTGGGACCTAGGCTAAAAGCTGTGCCTCGGGTCGTATTCATCACAGATGGCTCAGCTTTCCTGTGTGTGAAGAACATGACTCATGACTTGGTTGGAGGGTCCTGAGAGAGAAGTATGCTTACTAGCCACTTACCGTGTCAATGTTGGGTGGGAGTCCCACCAGGACCGCTCTTCTACTGGATAAAAATGGTGTGCCTTTACTACTGTATAGTACTCAGCCATAAAAATAACAAAATCCTATGTTTCACAATAAGGACACCACAATGTTTAGCAAAATAAGCTAGTCCAAATTGTGTTCTCTTTTTCTCTCCCTCTCTCTCTCTCTCTCTCTCTGTGAGAGAGAGAGAGAGAGAGTGTGTGTGTGTGTGTGTGTGTTCTTTGATATATAGCAGCTAATACAGGACACATATCAAACAGTGGAATGAAATGGTCCTTTTGTGTGAGGATTGTCACTTTGAGCTTATGTTTATACTCCTGGGTAAGTGTGGTTTTCTGTTCTTTTTACTTGTTGAATATTATGATCAGTGAAAATTAAGCCTTTGAATATAGAGTGGATTAAAATTATGACTCTGTATGTACTGTTAAAGAGAGGGAAGAGAGGAAGGGGAATTAGGGGCAAAGCAGGGGAGTGATGAATATGTGATTGTCTTCTTGAACTGTAACTAAGGAAGGCATAAAATCTGTTCTCTTTATATCAATAAAAAGAAAATAAGAGAAAGTACGTAGACAGTTTTTCAAAAATCTATTTATCCACAAAGAAATCAGCTCTACCCCGGCCTTTTCCTTTGTAAAACCTAATGAATAGGAATGAACCATATTTACTAATATAAAACATGTGCATAAGCATAGTGGAGCAGAAACGTTAGAAGCAAAAGAATGCAGAAAGGTAAACTAGGCAAACACAAAGTGAAATCTAACTTGTCAATGTTAACATATAAGGCAAGAAATACTGAATAACACAGCAAATGTCAATATTTATTAACAACCATTTCATGACTTGGATCCTTCTGCTGAACTTTTTCCTTAACATGTTCAATAAGATGATACTGGAGAAAATAAATTATGACTAAAATATAATTTTGAATTTATCTATTCTGATAGACCAGGAGCTTAAAATACATTTGAGCTAAAACTCAATATATAAATCTTTATAAAGATAAACACAAACTTAAATGGAAAACACAAAAAAGTAAAAGACATACCATGTTTCACAATGACTAGACATATTTAAAACAAGTTAATTCTTCCCACATATGCAGCTGTAGTGCAACAATTTTTGGATAGTCACAAAATATATTTGAAGTTTTTTAGGAGGAAAAAACTGAATGAATTTGCACAACTAGAAACTTAAGCATATTACAATATTTTGACAATAGGACGAGCAGGAATAGACATATAAAAAAAAAAAAAACAATTTGGAAAGCCCAGGACCAACTAGTATATTCAAATGTCTAGTACATAATATTAAGGGCATTAAGACACACTTATGGTACTGTTACAAATGGTGAGTATTTTCTAAAAATATAAATCTAGAATTACATATTACAAAATTGAGACACAGAAACTTGGAGGATGGGGCTGCTATTATATGATCTTAAATCAGCTGTTCTATTGACAAAGCTCCAGGAATTTGGGACAAAGGTCCTGAAGCAGTTGACAGGGGAATGCAAGGGCTAGGAGCTCCCTAATCTCCACATTTACATAGCAGACCAAAAATAGATGCTGCTTCTTCCTATGCTGTTAATCATTAGAAGACCGTTAGAAGACCACACTGTTTGCTGATGGATCCCCCCTTCCTGCATACCTGTACATAATTCGCATCTTGTTTCAGACCCCCTTTCTTGCCTATGTGACTCTGTCTTTAAAATTCTGATGCTGTTAATCAATTTTGGCTATTTACCATCAGTGTATTGACCATCCTGTGTATGATTACAGGCTCTGTGCACCAAGCCCATCGTTCCCAACAGCAAACACAAAATGAAATGCATGTGAAACATTGCCATTTGAGTAGAAAAATGTAAGTCCGAAAATGAAGAACTCATACAAGGAAAGCATGACACTTTGGGTCACATACAGTTTATAGCTCCTGTATGTTTAATGACATGATAAATAAAATTTAAGAGCAAATAATTAATGGAAATATTTATAGCATATACCCATATATATCGTATGCAAAATCAAACATATAATATGATCTTACAACTCAGTAAGAAAGTATGGTGCTTACCAAAAGAAACAGGAAATGGAAATAAAACGCATTTCATAAAGTAAAAATATGTAAAACAAAATACAAATTAAAACAAGTCCAATTTGACAGGTAAAAAGTCCATATCACAATGCCTAGAGCAATAATTCTGATTGTTAGGGTAAAGTGAAATACCCAACTACAGCAAAATTAATACAACTATCAATATTATTGGTAAGAATGTAACTTGTACTATTTCAGAAGGTCAATTTGTTGCCTAACTAACATATTATCCCTCCAAACAAAAACACTCAAAACTACGCATACTATTGAATCAGCAGCCTTATTTCTAATAATTAATAGAAGATATTACTTTGTTTGAAAGCAAACTCACAGAGTGAGAAGTTAAGAAAAGTCCCCAAATAGCTGCATCAGCTGTAGCTGAGCAAATCTAAAGCCAGGAGCCAAGAACTTTTTCCATGTCTCCCACATGGGTACAGGGGCCTACTGAATTACGGTAGCTTCTGCTGCTCTCCCAAGCAACAACTACAGAGTTGGATCTGAAGTGCAGCATCCAGCACACAAACCACAAATCCCACATGGGATGCAGCACCAACAGACAGAGGTGAGCCTACTATGCATGACACTAGCACCAAAATAAATGTTCTTAAAAGAGGTGTGATATGGTTACTGAGACCAGAAAATATAAGTTATCATAATACTCAGGATTCTTTTATTGTCCATTCCTATCACAGAAACCTATAATATTTTATGGCAGAACCATATCATTACTTATCAATAATGTCCTTAAATTTAAATTGTCTAAATCTGCCAAAGAAAAGAAAGATATTTAGCTGAATGGATTAAAAAACAAAATTCATATATTTGTCTACAAGAAACATCAACAAAGACACATACAGACTGAAAGTGAAAAGCTGCAGAAAGATATCCCATGCTAGCAGAATCCAAAAATGAGCAGGCTTAGCCACCCTAATATCTGACAAAACAGACTAACACAGAAACTTAAAAAGAGACAAAGCTATTATTTAATGATTAAGAGATTAATCTAACAAGAAGATGTGACCATAGTAACAGAAAATGCACAAAATACTAGGGTGCCTAGCTATTTAAATAAATGCTAATGAAACAAAAGAATAATGGGGGTCAACAATGCCTCACTTTCATCAATGGACAAATTAGTTGGACCGAAAATCTGTAACAAAAAAAACACACATTACTCTATACCATGGGCTAACACTATCTAATTATTTACAGATACCTATAGAATATTTCATCCAAGAGTAACTGAGTACACAATGTTTTAACCAGTGCATTGGACCTTTCTCTTGGCTAGATCATATGCTACCCCATAAAACAAGATTCAGTAACAACAGAAAAAAAAAAACCTGAAATCATATCATGTATCTTTTGCAACCACAATGAAATGAACCTGAAAATTAACAACAAACTCTAGAAAATATGGAAACACGTGGAGACTGAACAACATGCTCCTGAATGAACAGCTGGTCATAGCAGAAATCAAGAGAGACACTTAAAAATGCAAAAAAATTCTGGAAACTAAGGAAGATGACAACACAATAAATCAAACCTTCTGGGAAATGGGAAAACAAAGGTGTTTAGAAAAGTTTAGAAGCCAGTGTCGTGACATAGTATGTAAAGTCATCGCCTATACCACCAGCATCACATACGGATGCCAGTTTCCATACTGACTGTTCCACTTCCACTCTATCTCCCTGTTAATCTTCCTGGGAAGGTAAGCAGACGAATGCCGAAGTGCCTGGGACCTTTGAGCTATGTGGGAGACATTGAACAACTCCTGGCATTGAATCTGCCTGTCTTTGACCACAGCAAATATTTCAGGAGAGAGGTTCACAGCAATTAAAGTTTATTTGAACAAACTGGAAAGGTATCAAAAATGATTTAACATTGCAGCTCAAGGGCCTTGAAAAACAAGAACAAGACCAACAATTAGTAAGAGGAAAGTATTAAAATTAGAATATGAACAAAAAATGGAACAAAATACAATATATTAGTAAATGAAGAGGTTATTTGGAAAACTAAATACAACTGATACATCACTGGAACTATTAACTAAAAAAAGGCCAAAATTAATAAAAATCGGAGATGAAGAACATGGTATTACAATGGACACCACAGAAATAGAATCATATGGAATTGCCAACAGCTCTATGTCAACAGATTGGAAAATGCGCAAAAACTTGGCAGAGTTCTATACATGTACAAAAATTGAGTAAAAAATACATAGAAAACTTAAATAAACCAATACCAACTTTGGACATTGAATCAGTTATAAAGATATCCACCCAAAAAGTAACAAAGCTTCTTCAGCACTGAATTATACCAGAAGAAAAACTAATTCCAATTCTCAAACTATTAAGAGCTTGAAATTAGGAATGAAGAATCCTCACAAACTCCTCTGAAGATACATAACATCACCTTAATTCCAAAACCAGAAAAAAGATACAACAAAGAGAACTTCTGGACCAATATCTGTAAAGAAAATTGAGGCAAAAAATCCTCAACAAATACCAAATGGTAAAAACCTAACAACACATTCAAAAGTTCATTCAATGAGACCAGGTGAGATTTATCCCTGGTGTGCAGGCATGGTTCAGGCATGGTCATATATTGTATTAACAGATTGAAGGAAAAAAAAATAAGATTATCTCAATAGATGCAGAGAATGCATTTAATAAAACACAACAGCCTTTTGAGAGAGAGAAAAAAAAACCTTAAGCATACTGGATATAGAAGGAACATCCCTCAACATGATCAAGGCTATATATGACACAACAGTAAACATTATACTGATTGGGAAAAGTTGGAAGTACTTCCACTGAGATATGGAACCAGCAAGTATGTTGTATGCAATAATTTTCTGGAAGTTTTAGCTAGAGTCATTAGGCAAGAAAAAGAAATCAAAGGGACACACATTGGGAAGGAGGAAATCAAATTATCTCTGTTTGTAAATGACAGTATTCTATACATAGGAGAACAATAGAACACTCCACTAAAAGATTGTTGGGACTCCAAAGAGAGTTGGGTAAAGTTACAGATATAAAATCAGCACACAAATATCATTAGCCTTTGTATATACACAGTGTAATGACTGATAAAAAAACTTGTAAGATCAGTTTCATTCACAATAGTTGCAAAAAATTAAATTTCTTGGAATAGAAGGTGAAAGATCTTTATAATAAAAATTATAAAATATTAAAGAATTAGAATATGTGCACTGAAGAAATATTATATTGTCCCTCATATCAAAAGCAATTTATAGATCCAATAAGATTCCAACAAAAATATCAATGACAATCATCTAGAAAAAACAATGATAAATTTTATTGGAAATGAAATCGTGTATAGCTAAAGCAATCTTAAACATTAAAAAAATAAGCTGGAGTGCTTGGTTTGGTAGCCTAGTTGCTAAAGCCCCCCCCCCAACACCCCCGGAATCCCATATGGGCACTGGTTCTAATCCCAAACAGCCCCGCTTCCCATCCAGCTCCCTGCTTGTGGCCTGAGAAAGCAGTCGAGGACAGCCAAAGGCCTTGGGACGCTGTACCTGTGGTGGAGACCTGGAAGAAGCTCCTGGCATCGGCTCAGCTCAGCTCTGGTCAATGCGTCCACTTGGGGAGTGAACCATCAGATAGAAGATCTTCCTCTCTGTCTCTCCTCCTCTCTGTATATCTGACTTCACAATAAAAATAAATAAATCTTTAAAAAAAAAAACCTGGAGGCATCATAGAACCAGATATTAAGACATACTACAGACAGTTACATCAAAACTGGCATAAAAAAGGACAGGTAAACCAGTTGAGTAGAACAGAATATGTACGAATTGATCCTCACATCCACAATCAATCTTTAACGAGCAAGCTAAAATAAATCCCTGGAAAAAGGACAAAACTTCACAAATGGTTGTGACAAAATTGGATCTCTGTGTGCAGCAATATGAAACAAGATCCCTACCTTACACCTTATACAAAAATAAATCAATACTTAATGGATCAAGGACAATAGTCTACAATCTGATACCATCAAATTGCTAGAGGAAAACACTGGAAAAACTCTCTAATACATTGGCAGCGGCAAAGATTTCATGAAAAAAGCAATAAAGACAAAAATAGACAATTGGGATATTATAGGATTAAAACCCCTCTGCACTGCAAAGAAACACTTCACCAAGTTATGCAGCAATCAACAGAATGGGAGAAAATACTTTCAAACTATGTAACTGATAGAGGATCAATACCCTTTATCTATATAGAGGATCTATAAAGAGCTCATGGAATACAACTACAATAAAGCACACAATTCAGTTTCCAAATGGGTAAAAGACAAGAACAGGCATCTTTCAAAAAATGAATTTCTAATGAATTTCGCATGTATCCCAGAGACACACGCGAAATGTTGAGAAACTGTAGCCACCAAGGAAATACAAATAAATATTACAATGAGATTTCAACTCACCCCACTTAAAACAGCTGTCAACAAAAATTTTTAAAAATAAATATATAAATGCTGCTGAGTATGTGGAGGGAAAAGTAACCTAATTCACTGCTGGTTGGACTGTAAACCAGCACAACCATTATGAACGACAATACAGACATTCCTCAGATCTGACAATATATTAATCATATAACCCAGACATTCCACTCCTCAAAATTTACCTAAATTAAATGAAATCAGCGCATGAGAGTTATGTGTATCCCCAAAATTATTGCACCTCAATTTTCAATTGCTCAGCAATCAACCCAGATGTCCATCAACTGATGACTGGATAAGGCAAATGTAGTAGATTTACACTGAGGAACAGTACGCAGCCACAAAAAGAACAAAGTCCTGTGTACTGCCAAAAAATAGATGCAAAAAGAAACTTATATCCTTAGAGAAATTAGCCATTCCACAAGAAAAATACTATACAATTTCTTGATACACAGCAATTATTTATAGAATAAAAGTGTAGGAACAAAAAGAACATCTTGAGAATTTATTGTTGTTTTTAGCCCTTATTTGCACTGCTGTGGAACGACAGTCTTTCTACTTTTTCTTTACTTCTTAAATAATATGATTAATTGTGCCTTCAGCCTGCCAATATAGAGTGGAAGAAAAGCTATGTCTGCAAAAACTGTTGAAGTGAGAGGAGGTAGGACTGAAGATTGTGGGGAAGGAAGTGTGATTGTGTTCTTGAAACTGTACCTATGGGATACATGAAATCTGTTCTCTTTATAGTAATCCTTCAAAAACCAATGAACTAGGGCTCGGCAGTGTGGCCTGGTGGCTAGGGTCCTCGCCTTGGTCCCATATGGCCGCTGGTTCTGATCCAGGCGGCTCCACTTCCTCTCTGTCTCTCCTCCTCTCAGTATATCTGACTTTGTAATAAAAATAAAAAAAAATCTTAAAAAAAACCCAATGAACTAATTATATCATTTACTGTTTAAAAAGAAGATTATTTAGATACAAAACAAATTTATTTTTTCAGCTCTATTTTATAGGAGAAGATTATAAAGTTTGGATAAGTGATTTGTTAAGATTAAAAGCCAGTGTAAAGCAAACACAGTCTTCAAACATAAATCCACAGAATTCTAGAACTTGGAACTCTGGAACAATCCTCCTACTATTGCAAATAACATGCTGGCTTGCAAATTATAATATATCTCTATGAAAGAGCACCATGCAGCCAGCAAAAATAATAATGCACATGAATATGATGCTAATTCACTATTAAATGAAAACCTATTTTACATTTTAGAGGATTTTTCTGTATATATTTATTTTATAATTAATTAAAGAAGAAGAGAATCAGCAGCAGAATAATAAGAGCTGCTATCTAATGTTCCATTTTTCAAATGTCCAAAACGGCTGGGACTGGGCTATAGCATAAGCTGTAAAATAGGAACCCAAAACAGGTGTCCCAGGTGGGTGGCAGGAACCTAATCACTTGAGTGATAAAGTGCTGACAACTGCAGACTGGAAGCAGAAATGGAAAGTGAACCCAGGCATACCAATATGGAAGGCAGGTACTTAAACCACAGTCTAAATATTTACTCTCTCTATATTTTATTTTATGTATTTCAGAAGGATAGAAAATAGTGGAGAAAAGGGAGAACCCTTTAATCTGCTAGGACACTTCCTAAATGTGTACAACGGCAACAGTCAACACCAAAGATGGGAAACCAGTCCAGGTCTCCCATTTAGAAAACCGAATCACTAAAGTCATCATAAGGAAGCTGAGTTAGGAGCTATATACTTGAGTATTGAAACCGGGTACTTCAATATTAGAGGCAGGTATCCCAGCCAGCATCTTAACTGCCAGGCCAAAATGCTATTCTTATGCCAACATCAAATAAAGAAAATTGTGGTATACAGATATTATACCATGGAATATTAGTCAGAAAAAATACAATCCACCACCTACAACAAAATCAATGCAAAGATGAAGGACATAATGTTGAGTAAAATAAGCTAAATACAAAAGACAAGTACAGGTCCTGGGGCAATGGTTCAATGGCTAAATCCTTGCCTTGCACACACAGGGATTCCATATGGTCACTGGTTCCTGTCCAAGCTGTTCCACTTTCTATTCAACTCCCTCCTTGTGCCCTGAGCAAACAGGAGAGGACAGTCCAAAGCCTTGGGACCCTGCACCCCTGTAAGAGACCTGAAAGAAGGTTCTGGCTCCTAACTTCAGATCAGTACAGCTTGGGCCATCAAGACAACGTGGGGAGTGAATCAGCAGACAGAGGATGTTTCTCTCTCTCCCCTTCTATCTGTAAACCTGCCCAATAAAAACAATCTAAAAAAAAAGTACCATGGGCCCGGTGGCGTGGCCTAGTGGCTAAGGTCCTTACTTTGAATGCCCCGGGATCCCATATGGTCGCCGGTTCTAATCCCGGCAGCTCCACTTCCTCTCTGTCTCTCCTCCTCTCTGTATATCTGACTTTGTAATGAAAATAAAATAAATCTTAAAAAAAAAAAAGTTACACACATTGTCTCTTATCCATGGGAGCTAAAATTAAATAATAATAGTAATAAAAAAACAGCAAAGAACCAAAACAAATTTAAACCTGTATATAAGAGTGTTGTTACAAATGCAGTTTCATCAAACTTCATTGTATATCTCCGTCAATCAGTGGTTAAGAATCATATACTACTACACTATTAATGATCTGTGATTGCTTTAAAATACACTATAAAGAAGTGAAATGCTAAGCTTTTTGTTTTATTATTGTTTATATCCCTTGCCTTTTTCCCACTGAACCTGGGTCATTTTCTTTTTACTTGTTGAGTTCTTTATTCAAGTGGTGCATTAAGCCTACACCTTAAACTAAAAAGAAAAAAATATCTCAAATACAAGGAAGAACAGGAAGGATAGAAGCTAGGTAGGAAGGAAGGAAGAGAGGAAGTGAGCGAGCAAGGAGGAGGTACACAGAGAGGGAAGAAATATTACATTAGAATTGTATCTATGAGCTACATTTGATTTGTTCTCTTTGTACTAAGTATCCCTGGATGACTGACTGATGCGTGATTTAGCAGCTGCTGCCCTTTGAAGAATTCCATGTCAGATCCTGTTTTCATGAATAAAAATGTTGACAATAAAGTACATAATTCCAAGTGTTTAAAAACACCAAGTGCCTATATCTGAGATTACCAGTATTTGCGGACAAAAAGAAAATCAACCTGCTCATTTACAGCAAGCCTGTGCTACTACACCATGCAGACAGCTATGAACTCACCATTCTGAGCAAGCAGCTGAGGACATATATGGGGTATCCCTAGGATCTCCATATACACATTATTTTTTCCTGTAACAATCTTTAGACATCATTTACCACAATCCTTCCAATGGTTATATAAGCCTAAAATATGTAGAATGCTGAGAATTCCTTCTTTCTTGAATGATCACTAAAAAAGGTTGTACACTGTTTTAAGAAACAACATTCAGTTTTCTGAGCTCTTCATTAGCAATAACTCTGCACTTTTAGTAATAAAAGTTCTGCATTAATGCAAAGGAAAAAAATTACCAGCGCTAATCAACCTTGTGAGCTTAAATACAATCAGGTCACAAAAGATGTACTTAAAATTGTTAAATTGGAGCATCTTCAGGACCCCACTCAGAGAGGAAATGGGTCTTCCTCCACTGAGGGTTTTGGTGCATTTATCTAGCTTGTTTTTAGAATTTCCATTATTATTATTTATAGGCAATTTTATTAGCTTAGAATTTAACTGGAGAGCAGATTAAGCAGAATTCAAACTAAATCAAGTTGAAATCATAGAATAAAGGGCCAAAAGGGAACAGCAGTAAGAGATTGTAATAATAATACCTTGGATTTATATAGCTCTCATCCTCCCACAAGCACAATGTGAATGCAAATAACATATGTAAATGGATGATTTAGTAAGTACACTTTTGGTTGCTCAAGCCTGGATTTGAAAAGCTCGGACAGAAGAAACTAGCAAACACCAAGTCAGGATCTTAAGACCAATTTGAAAAAGCTCCTCAAGGAAACACACTTAATAATGCGTTTGCCATTCCTGCCAAAGGGGCAGTATTCCCAAAACAAAGCCAAGATGTTTATGCCACAGAGGTGATCAAAATCAATGAACAAATAAGAGGTGATCTATTGTGGTTGTCATTCTGATACAGTCATTGAAATGCAACCTTATCCATGAAATTGCTTCAGCAACAATTGATCTCTAAAGCCCTTAAAAAGGATTTGTGTAGGATTCATGGGAGACATAGTATACTTTACACTGTGTTGGAATTATCTATGTATATTCATATCTCTCTCACCAGACCACTAGTTCCCAATGCAGTGTAATTTAGAATTACTGCAGGACTGTATTTAAAAACTATACTTGAAGGCCTTATTCTCATTCTGTTTGAGTCTTACATAGGCCCAGCTACCTGCATTTTTCATGCTCATTGTTAGTAATTTGGCATGGTTGCTTCCTAACTAGATCGCCACCTCTGTGAGAGAAGGGACCTTGCACCATGACATATATACCTAGATACCGCTGAAGCATTTTATACAACGCCATGTACACAATAACTATTCAATACATATTCATAAAATGTTTGAATAAGCATGAAATATCTAAATGACCTGCCAATCTAGTGAAAGGATAAAATAAATGTGTCTTCCACTGCCATAGAATTCAGAGTGGTAATCTTACAGATTAAGATAATGTGATTTTCCTTTTGGGGAAGATGTTCCTCAATCTGGAATCTGAAGAAAAGGGGGATACTTCTTTTTTTTCTTTTTTAAAGGTTTATTTATTTTTATCACAAAGTCAGATATACAGAGAGGAGGAGAGACAGAGAGGAAGATCTTCCGTCTGATGATTCACTCCCCAAGTGAGCTGCAACGGGCCGGTGCGCGCCGATCTGAAGCCGGGAACCTGGAACCTCTTCCGGGTCTCCCACACGGGTGCAGGGTCCCAAAGCTTTGGGCTTTCCTCAACTGCTTTCCCAGGCCACAAGCAGGGAGCTGGATGGGAAGTGGAGCTGCCGGGACTAGAACCGGCACCCATATGGGATCCCGGGGCTTTCAAGGCGAGGACTTTAGCTGCTAGGCCACACTGCTGGGCCCAAGGGGGATACTTCTAACAGAAAAACAAAAGGCAGGGAAAGCAAAGCAAGGCTGAGTAATGACACAAAGAAATGTACATAGTATATTTAAAGAACTTATTAGAAGAAATGCCTATGCCTGTATCTCTTCCCTTTAATAGTCAGGTGGTGATAAAACTCCCTTTAACTTATTATGGAATCAACAGATTTTCAAACACTCTGCTCATTTAAGAACCAAGTGACTGCCCTTTAATAACATGATTTACATAAATCTCAGTTTAAGAATTCAAATTCTGAGGCTCACGTGGTAGCACAGTAGTAATCCTCGCCCTGCCATCCCATATGGGCACTGGTTCATGTCTGGCTGCTCCACTGTGGATCCAGTTATCTGCTTATGGCCTGGGAAAGCAGTGGAGGATGGCCCAGATCTGTGGTACCCTGCACCCATGTGGGAGACCTAGAAGCTCCTGTCTGGTGGCTTGGCATCAGCTCAGCTCTTTCTGCAGGAGAATGAACCAGCAGATAGAAGATGTCGCTCTCTCTTTCTCTATAAAAAAAAAAAAATCTGCCTTTCAAATAAAAATAAATCCATTATTAAAAAATTCAAATTCTTCCTCATGACATACACATCCCTTCAGGACCAAGTTCTTGCATGTATTTTTCCTCACAAATCCGCATGTACACACGTACACACACACACACACACACTTTATACTCCTTTGCAATTTTACCAAATCATGTAAAGTTCTAGAGATACCATGTCTCTGGCTGGCTGTCTCCATCTCCTAACTTGTAACTGGAATACTCATTCAGTTCACAACAAGGATCATAAGCTAAGTGGTGCAGCGATTAAGCCTCTGTCTGGGATGCATGCATCGCACATCAGTGGGCCTGCATTGGAGCTCCGTCTCTGCTCTTGAATCCAGCCTCCTGCGAATGCACGGGGGGGGGGGGGGGCGGGGGGGGGAGGGGCAGTGGATGATGGTGCAAGTACTTGACATAGGAACTTCAACTGGATTCCCAGCTCCTGCTTTCAGCCTGACCCAACCCCTCTGACACACACTCTCTCCCTTCAGCCCCATCTCCAGTTGCCACATTTTGAGAACATTCACATCTATATGATAAACCAAAGCCTGTTAGCAATCACAAATGAAATAGTAAGACATTTTTCAAACTCCAGGAAAACTGCTATATGAGCAAGCTTTAAAGCACATTTCCAGGCACACTTAAGAGCTGCTCTGACTACTTTTCTGACCAGCAGTGTGCCTGTACCATGTCAGAGGTCTTGACTGAGAAGCAACCAGCTAAACTGTGCTGGGTTTTCTGAGCCACAGAAACCATCAGCTAAGAAATATTTGTCATTTGAAGCTGCTGCATTTTGGGTAAGTTGTGAAACAGCGATAGATAACCTGTATCCCCTTTATTTTTTTACTAATACTATTTTTGTTGCACTTTGTTTCACTTTTCTCTTAATTTTTATCAGCTTTTTTGAGATACAATTTATACACAATGCAGTTCACATTCATGTGTACAATGGAATGGTATTTCAGTATATTCAAAGTCATGCAACTATTAGCACAATTTAATAGTATTTTCTCATAAAGAAACCTAAAACTTAATACTTATAAATCTCCTATCCTCCCCTAAACCCCATTCCCCTATGTCTAAGCAAACACTATTCTATGTTCTGCCTCTATAGATTTCCCTTTGTTGGACATTACATATAAATAAGAGTCAAACTGTGACAATTTCTTTCATTTAGTGTCCTTTCAAGGTGAATTCATGCTGTAGCATCTATAAGCACTTAATACAGTTTATGGTATAATAGTTGTCCACTACTTGAATATATCACGAATTCATTTATCCATTCATCTACCAATAGGCATTCTGACAATTTCTTCTTCTATATTATGGAAATGTTATCACAAACATTCCCATAAATATGTGCTTCTGGGAACACATGTTTTCATTCTCTTGAATCCACACACCTACACACATGCACATATGTATATATTTGAGCTGCTAGGTCACATGGTAATTCTATATTTAACTGAGGAAATACTAAGCTGTTTTACAAAGTTAGTATAATAGTTTACATTCCCATAAGTGGTGTAGGAGTGTTCTATCTCCCCACATTCTCATCAGCATGTATTAACATCTACGATTTATTCTAGGCCACCCTGGTGGATATGAAGCACTATCTCATGTGCTTTTGATTTGCACTTGCTTGATGACTAAGCCATGCTGAGCATTTTATGTTAGACATTTATGTATCTACTTTGGCAGTATGCATATTAGTATCTTTTGTTCCTCTCTATGTGGGTTATATGTGTTTTTACTATTGAGTCATAAGTGTCCTTTATGTATCTGATATACGAGTCATGTATCAGATAAATGAATCATAAATATTTTTCTCCCATTCTGTGGGCTGTCCTTTTACTTTTTTGATAATTCTCTTTGAAGCATAATGTTCTAAATTTTAAAATCCAGTTATTTTATTTTGTTGGTTATGCTTTTTGTTTAGAACCAAGTCCTAACTAATGAAAACTCACTCTCCTATTTTCTTTCATGAGCTTTACAGTTTTATAACATGTCTAACACAATTTGAGGGGATGTTTTTTGCATAAATAATGTACAATAAAGGTCCAGATCCACTCTATTACTTAAAGATATCTAGTCGTTCCAAGACAGTCTATTAAAAACATCATTTTCTCCAGTTTGGTAAAAATTAGGCACCAATAGATACATGTGCTTATTTCCAGAATCTTATATTAATTTATGATCTATCCTCAAGCCTGTATCACACTATTTTCATATATAATTATGGTATAAGAAATTCCATAATTAGAAAATACAGGGCCCAGCAGCGTGGCCTAGCAGCTAAAGTCCTTGCCTTGAACGCCCTGGGATCCCATATGGGCGCCGGTTCTAATCCCGGCAGCTCCACTTCCCATCCAGCTCCCTGCTTGTGGCCTGGGAAAGCAGTCGAGGACGGCCCAAAGCTTTGGGACCCTGCACCCGTGTGGGAGACCTGGAAGAGGTTCCTGGTTCCCGGCTTCAGAATCAGTGCGCACTGGCCGTTGCAGCTCACTTGGGGAGTGAATCATCAGATGGAAGATCTTCCTCTCTGTCTCTCCTCCTCTCTGTATATCTGACTTTGTGATAAAAATAAATAAATCTTTAAAAAAAAAAAAGAAAATACAAGCTTCTCTACAATATTCTTTTCCAAAATTGTTTGTGAACAGCTGATTTTGTGGCATAGCAGGTAAAGCTGCCACTTATATGCTGGCATCCCATATGGGCACAAGTTTGAGCTAATGTTCCTGTGAAGGCAAAAGGCCTCTGCACCCATATGGGAGACCCAGAAGAAGCTTCTGGCTTCTGGTTTCAGAATGGCCAAATTCAGGCCATTGTAATCACTGGAGGAATGAACTAATGGATCAAAGCACTCTCACTCTCCACCTCTCTTTTTCTCCCCCGCTAACTCAGCTTTTCAAATAAATAAAATACATCTTTTAAAGATTCCTCTTGTTATTCTGGATCACTTACATTCCATGTAATTTAGAATCAGTCTATTTGTTTGCCAAAATGGCAGCTGGAATGTCAATAAAAACTAATCTAGCAAACAATATCTCATTTTTAAAAATTGTAACAGTATTAAGTATTCTGATGAATGAGCATGGGATATTTTCCCATTTGTTTAGATATTTATTTTAACAATGATTCACAGCATTTATACTGTGTTTATTATCTGATAAAGCTTTTATGGAGCATTTTCCTCATCTATTGTTTAAAATAAAAGCATTTCTTTAATTTTCTTGGATTGTTCCTTGCATTGTATATTGACCAAATATCCTTTAGATTGCTGATCTGGTATGCCAATTCTGATAGTTTATAAATACAATTTTATGATTTTCCAAATACAAGATCGTGTTATGTAAAAATATAGTTTTAAGTCTTTTCCAATATTTGCCTTTTATGTCTTAATCTTGCCTCATTCCTCTAGAAAATACCTCCAATACAATATTGAATAGAAGTAGGAAGAGTGTACACTTTTCTTATTCATGAACTTGACACGGAAACAGTATGTCATCGTGTAGTATGAATTATCTGTAAGGTTTTCGCAGAGGTCTTTATCATGTTGAAGAAATTCATTTCTTCACACAAAATGACTTTCTTTTCAATAATGAAAATCTGTTGGGTTTTTGTCATCTTTCCACATCTACTGAAATGATCATGTGTCTTTGGTTTTTATTTTGTTTTTAAAATTTTTATCTATTTATACTTCAATAGCAGAATGACAGAGAGAAGGAAAAAGGGAAAGTGGTACAAAAGGCTAGACTAGTCATCTGCTGGTTCATTCCCTAAACGCCTGCAATAGGTGGCTAGGCCAAAGACAAAGAATTCAATATGGATTTCCCTCATGGATGGCAGTTACTCAGATGTTTGGGCCTTCTTATCCCTTCAGAAGGAAAGATGGTAACTGAGCATGGGTTTTCTTGACCCTTTTTAAAAATGAGCTTTTCGGCTTATTTTCAATAGTACTTTTCTACTTGAAAAAAAATTTTCCACTTGAATGCTTGTTTTTTTCTTTCCCTATGCTTGCAATCAATTTACTTTGTTCTGTTTCCAATTTTTGAAGGTTTTAACTTTGATATTGATATTCTATAAGTAACTTTTCCTCTAAGCACTGCTTCAGCTGGATCCTATATACTTGGGTGTCCTATCTTCATTCATCCCAAATCAATTTTCATTTCCTTTTGAATTTCTTCTTTAGCCTCCTTGTAATTTATGAGCATGTCCTCTAAAGTACACTTACTTGTACTTTCTGTATTTGTAAATTTATTTTTTTCTAAATTAATTTTTGCCCTTGATTTCTAATTTCATGTCACACCATTTCAAATGTTGACTGCTCTGCCTCAAATCCAGCTACCACTAATACACCTGTGAAGGTAGGGGAATAATGGTGCAAAAGTCTGGACCCCTGACACTTATGAGATACCTTAATGGAGTTCAAGGTTCCTGGCTTCAGTCTGACCTAGCTCTGGCTAACGTGAACATCTAGGAAGTACACAAGTGAATTGAAGATCTCCCTCACTCCCTGGCTCCCCTTCTTTGACCATCCATCTGTCTGCCTGTTTGTCTCTCTCTCCCTCCCTGTAGATCTAGGTTTCAAAAGAGTCACTAATGTGACTAATAAAACATTAAATTCTCTAGTAATTCTTCTCACCATTTGCTTTAATTATTTCCTTAGTGGTTACATCTATGGCTTGCTATTTATGTTCACTTTAACTTCCCAAACAAGCTTCAGATATATACTAAATTCCAATGAAATAAAGGAAGTGTTTTTTCTATTCAGCTCTATTCTCTTCTCCTTTATATTACTGTATGTAGATGTTAAACAAAATGCAAAACCTATAAGCATAGTTATTAATTTATATAATTTGACATTTAAAATGTCAGAAGAGATTAAGGATATACAACGATATTTTTTTGAAAAAATAAGACTAAGCTTATTTTGTTGCAAAAATTTTGAAACTTGTGCATTTGAAGAGGCTTCAAAAACATCATAGAAAAGTGTGTATTATGGCAGAACTTTTTTTCAACAGAAAATAGGAAAAGTAATATGGATTTATATCCTGTTAAAATATGACAGAATTACCTATTCACACTTCGTTTTCACCTCTGGGTTCAAATTTCTAAGATCACTTGCTTTCAGCCAAAAATTCTTTTTGTATTGTTAGAAGGCCACTATGCAAGAAATAAGTTATGGGTCCAGCACGGTGGCCTAGTGGCTAAAGTCCTCAGCTTGCACATGCCAGGATCCCATATGGGTGCCGGTTTTAATCCTAGCGGCCCGGCTTCCCATCCACCTCCCTGCTTGTGGCATGGGAAAGCAGTTGAGGACAGTTCGAAGCCTTGGGACCCTGCACCTGCGTGGGAGGCCTGGAGGAGGTTCCTGGCTCCTGGCTTCAGACTGGCAAAGCTCTGGCTGTTGCGGTCACCTGGTGAGTGAATCATCGGACAGAAGATCTTTCTTTATGGCTCTCCTCTCTGTATATCTGACTTTGCAATAAAAATACATATTAAAAAAAAGAAACAAGTTTCAGTTTTTGTTTATATGTGAATATATTTCTTTCACCTTCATCTTTGAAGAATATCTTTATTGAAGATAGCACTCTTGATCAATGGTTATTTTTCTTTGCACACTTCGAATATGTTTTCTTACTTCCTTCTAAACTCAATTATTTCTGACAAGCAGTCAACTGTTCAACTTCCTGAGGTTTGCCTGTATGTGACAAGTCATTTCTTTTTTTCTGGCTGTTTTAAATATTTTATCCTGGCATTCACCATTCAGCATTATTATTGTTCTGTGTCTCTTCATGTTTTTGTTTTCAATTTTTGCATTTAGCCCTCTAAAAATTTGTTGTACAGATTAATGTATTCAATATTAAGTAAATGTAGGGAGTTTTCAGACACTATTTTTTTCAGTTTTTCTTTCCCTGCTGCCATCCTAACAACCATTACTCTTTTAGCCGTAGCTTCATTTGAACATATCTATAGTGATTGAGCTTAAAGATATTTTCTGTCCAGTGGGACAACTAACCACTCACAAGTTTGTCTCCTGATTGTTTTCTGCTATATAAATTACAGTGCCCTGTTTAATTGCATATTTCATAACTTTTGATTGCATATTTTAGGTAACAAAACTTAAACTGATAGTTATTATTTAGTGACCAACTGGATGCAAAAATTCTCTCTACAATGAAATTTACAAAATATTAAATAAAATAAAGGACACAAGGAATGGAAAAAATCTTCCTTGTTTTTCAGTTGGAAGAATTAATATTATCTGAACATCTATACACCCACAGTCATTTTTTACTGATTCATGGTAATCTCAATCATAGTAGAGAGAAGGGACATTCTTCCCAGATTGTGAAAAAATGATGCCACAACATATATAAGAACACAAAAGTCTGAGAGCTAAAGCAATTTCAAATAGCAAAAACAAACCTAGAGGCATCACAAGATCAGATTTCAAGATATACTACAGGACAGCCAAAACTGCCTGCTGCTGGCACACAAAAATAGTTAACAATGAAACAGATAGTAATCCCAGAAATTAAAATCAACTAATATTTGATAAATTAGCCAAAATTATTTCATAGAAAAAAGGCAACTCTTCAAAACATGCTGTTGGAAAACTGGATTTCCACATGCTGAAGACTGAAAGATCTTGAACTTCATTTAAAATTCCTCTTATGATTGAAACCATCTACATTCTAGAGGAGACAGATAAGCAAGGCTGCAAGACATTGGCCTAGGCAAAACCTCAGAAGCACAGGCAATAACATTCAAAACCACAGAAGAGATTACATGAGACTTACAAGCTTCTGTAAGGAAAGGAAACCCCCCACAAAATTTAAAAAAAAATGTGTAAACTATCAAACCGGAATTAAATGTTAATGTTTCCTTTAGAATAAAGTTATTTACAAGTGGATGAGAACTGCGGTGTTTATTCAGTCAGGAGTGTATTATCCCAGATTGAGATCACTGGTCAATGTTTAAGTTTTAACAACTGATCACAGATTGTAATAATATAGTCATTACAAAGCTTTTGTACCACATGAGAATTTGTAATTTATCTTAAAGACCCCCTTCTTTTTGGTTCCCATCACAGTTGCAATCATCTAATCTCTTCCTTCTGGTAATGCAATGTCTGCTCCAGGATGAACCTATTCTTGAATTAACTAGTTAGCAGTTCCAGAACTAAGGAGGTTCTTAAGATTTTTAAATTAAAATTCAGATAAAACTCAATATTTTAGTCATCTTAAAGTGGTTTAGTTATATTCAAAATATTATACAGCCATCACAAATATCTAATTCCAAAGCAACTTCATCACTTCAAAAGGAAACCCATGTGCAATAAGTAATCACTCTCATTCCCCAACCTCTAACCCCATGGGGCAAGCATTCACCTGCTTTCTGTCTCTTTGGAATTTCCACTCTGCGTATTTCATATAAATGAAGTCATATAATGCACAAACCTTTGTGTCTCACTTATTTAACACCTTTTCAAAGTAAATCCTTGTTATAGCCTATAATTCTTGTTTCTTTCATGGTTAGAAAACATTGCATTAAATGACTTTACTACATTAAGTTATACATTCATCAACTGTTGAACACTGGGGTCATTTCCACTTCGGATGACCACAAATAATTCTGCTGCTAGCAATTATCTACAAGCTTTGGTTTGAACACATATTTTTAACTCTTTAGGTATACAACTACGAGTAAAATTTCTGGGTCACATGGCAATTCTATGCTTAATTGTTAAGCAATTGCCAAAGTGCTTTCTACAGGAAATTTATGATTTCATATTCCCTTGACTAACAAATGAAGGCTCCAATCTCTATATCTTCCACCAACAACTCCTATTTTCCATATTTTTTAATTGTAGTCATCTTAGTGGATTTGAAGTTCTATCACACTATTATTTTAATTTGTTTTTAGCTAGTGCCTAATGATATTGACCATTATTTCACGAGTTCTTAGTCATTTGTATACCTGCTTTGAATATATGACTATTCAAGTTCTTTTTTTTTTTTTCAATCAGCTCATTCATGTTTTTTGTCACTTAGCTGTAAGAAATTATTCATGCTTCTTGGATAGAAGATAATTGTTAGGAATATGATTTACAAGTATTTTCTCTTACTCTGTCAGTGTCTTTTCATTGTCTCAATAACAATCTTAGATGCACATTTTTTTATTTTGATGAAGTTCAATTATCTGTTTCTTTTGCTGCTATTCATGCTTTAAGTATGTTTTTAAAAATGTTGCTGAATGAAAGGTCATACAGCTTTACAACTTTCCATTTTTAGTCTGTTTTTAGTTTTTACATTTATGTTTTTGATGTATTTTTAGTTAATCTATACATAGTGGTCATAGAGCGTTACAACTTTCCATTTTTAGTCTGTTTTTAGTTTTTACATTTATGTTTTTGACATATTTTTAGTTAATCTATACATAGTGGTAATAGAGCTTTACAACTTTCCATTTTTAGTCTGTTTTTAGTTTTTACATTTATGTTTTTGACATATTTTTAGTTAATCTATACATAGTCTTATGTGGCATCCCAAATCCATTTGACGTCACATCGACATTGTTTTCCCAAGAACACTTACTTAACAAAACAATACTGTCACAATGGAGCCTTTGGATCCTTTGTCAAAGATCAATTGACAATCAGTTTCAGTGTTAATTTTTGGCTTCTAAAGTTCATGCAATTTATCTCAGTATGTATTCTTATGCCAGTACCACAGTCTTTGATTAATGTAGCTTTACCTTAGCTATTGAAATTGAAAAATAAGGATATTCCCACTCTGCTTTTCTTTATAAATACTGTTTTGGATATTCTGTGTTCCCTGAAATTCTAAATTAATCTTAGAATAAATTCATCCATTTCTACAAAAAAAAAATTGTATTGGAAAATTTGATACCCACTGAATTATATCTGATAAATTTGGGGGAGTTTTTATATGTTCTAGTTCATGAATATAAGATGTATTTAATTTTAATTTTTTGTTTTTAGTTTTCAGTATTCATTTCTAATACATTACTAGTTAAATTTATTTCTCAACATTTCATTCTTTTAGATGCTATTGTATATGAAACTATTCTTCATAATTTAATCTCATGTTGGAATTGTTATCAATGCATGAAAGTACACTTCGTTTTTGTAAAATATCTGGCTTCTTGCAACTTTGCTGAATTTTTTATTAGCCCCAATAGGTTTGCCTGTGTGAGTGTGTGGTTCATTAAGATTGTCTCTTTGAGGGAACTTCACAGAATTTATGACAAATGAGATTAAAAGATACACCTTGGTGCAAAAAAAAAAAATCTTGAAGTGTAGGGTCAATGGGAATGCTTCTGTTCCACATCAGAGCCCCTGGGTTAAAGTCTAGCTCCTCCACCAATTCTAACAGAATGCAGTTAGACACCATGGAAGGCTGCAGGTGAAGTTATCAAGTAATTGCATCTTTTCCACCCACTTAGGAAACCTGGACTGAGTTCCTGCCTCTTGACTTTGGCCTATCTCAACTCTGAATCTTGTGAATATTTCAGCAATAGGCCTGTGAGTGAAAGGCTTCTCTAAGTCTTTCAAAAAGAAATTTTAATTTTTATTCAAAATGCATGCATAGGTTTTCAAAGTACACATTTTGCATAAACTTTCTAAAAAGTATGTTGAGTAGCAACTATAATCATACTTAAGTTCTACTTCTTCCTTTTTAATGTACACAGTTCTAATTCCTTTCCACCCTAATTTTCCTGAACAGAATTCTCAGTAAAATGCTGAGTAACAGTAGCATCAGCAGGCATCTTTATCTTATTCCTAATATCGAAGGGATAATGACTAGTATGATATGAACTATGAGTTTTTCCTAAATGTCCTTCATCATTATGAGGAAGCATACTTTCAATCCTAGTTTGCTGGGTTTCTTTATCCTGAAAGATTGTGGGATTTTGTCCATGACTTTCATGAACCTAGTAGGCGATCAGGTAGTATCTTTAACTTAATATACCATGTCTATTCTAGTTTTGTCGTTGCTGTTGTTTTTTAACCATGCTATAAAGAAGGTTCAGATTCAAGCATATGGGGCTACATTTAATGACAACCTTCTTATTGCCAGATTCCTGAGTTAGAATAAAGCATCAGGTGGCCAGAGAGAGGAATAACAGAGATACACCTAGCCATAATGACTTCATAACAGATCAGCTCTGGAAACAACCCATTAACTACATAAATGCATTCATTCATGAGTGTAGAAGCTAATCACCTCTTAAACTTCCACCTACTCCCACCTTTTAGGATCTCATACTGGAACTGAATTTCAACCTGATACCACCAAACTGCTTGAGGAAACCATTGAAGAAACTGCAAGACACTGGCACAGGCAGAGATTTTGGGGGAAAGTTTCAGAAGTACAGGCAATTAAAGTAAAAACAGACAATTTTAAACATTTAGTCACATTTACTTCAAATGTAAATACTACACACACTCAATTTTTTGAAAATGGTTGGATACTGATGTTAGACAATATGGGATTCATGAAAACAATCATGAAAGGAGGAGAGAAATGTATAATATTCCGTAAAGAGTATAATTCAGTTGAATCATTTATAAATATACACATATATATACACAATATTGTATGCACTCATCCTCAAAGTATCATTTCCATAAGCACATAGATTATATGTATAAGTGTATATGTGAAAGTTATGCACACATATAGCATAGCCACATACACACATATATTTTCCATACATGAGAGAAAAAGGCACCATCTGCCTTTCTGTGTGTGGCTTCTCTCAGTCAGCATAATGATCCCCAAATGTTTTCATGTCAGGATTTCATTCTTTTCTGTGGCTGAGTAATATTCCATTACATGTATGTTCCACATCATTATCTACTATCTACTGAAGGACTTCTAGATTGATTGCCTTGCAACCAAATAGAGCTGCAATCAAAATCAGAGTGTAGGTATCTCACAGGCTTAATTCATTTCCTTAGAATGTCTTCTAGGAACTGGGATATCTGGATCACTTAGATGATCTATTTTCGGTATTGTTTTAAGAATCTTCATCCTGTTGCCCAAAATGGCTGTAGTAATTTGCATCTCATGAATAGTATGTTAGAATTCATTTTTCAGGCCCAGAGGCGTGGCCTAGCAGCTAAAGTCCTTGCCTTGAAAGCCCCAGGATCCCATATGGGCGCCGGTTCTAATCCCGGCAGCTCCACTTCCCATCCAGCTCTCTGTTTGTGGCCTGGGAAAGCAGTTGAGGACGGCCCAAAGCTTTGGGACCCTGCATCCGTGTGGGAGACTCGGAAGAGGTTCCTGGTTCCCGGCATCGGTTTGGCGCGTACTGGTCCGTTGCGGCTCACTTGGGGAGTGAAACATCGGATGGAAGATCTTCCTATCTCCCTCCTCTCTGTATATCCAGCTTTCCAATAATAATAAAATCTTCAAAAAAAAATTCATTTTTCCCCTTATCAGTGTCAGTATTTGTTGTTTTTTTCACTTTTTTATGATAAGCATTCTTTTTTTTCTATTCATTTATTAATTACATTGTATTATATGACACAATTTCATAGGTACTGGGATTCTCCCCCCTTCACCCCAAACCCTTCCCCCATGGTGAGTTCCTTCACCTTGATGCATAACCACAGCTCAAGTTCTGTTGAGATTCCCTAATTACAAGCTCACACCATACAGAGTCCAGCATCCCACTGTCCAGTCAAGTTCAACGGCCTCTTAGGGAGGCCCTCTCAGGTTTGAAGGCAGATCCAGCAGAGCATCACCTCGATCAATTAGAAGCTCCAACATATCATCAGCAACAATCCAGGTACGATGAGACTGGTGCAGAGTCCACTGATTGACATAGTCCATCTTAGAGTTTCCCCTTGTCCAGTTTTTCGCTGCAGACATATAGCTCAGGTGGTTGATTGATCTACTCCATCTTCCATCTTTTCTTGGTTAATGCTTTGATTCCTCCATTTTGTTCAGGGGAATCCCCAAAGAAACTTTGAGGTGTTCCCAGTCCAGGCTCCTGCATGCACTACTAGTAAGCACAGTGCCCACCACAGTCCATCACTCCGATCAGCTGGTGGTTGTAATCCCTGGGTTGGTTCTATTCTGAGCCCCGACCTCCATTGGAACCAATGAGTATTGCAGCTCTCCCCGGCTCTGCCCATCACACACTCGTCCCTCACCTAAACCAGTGGGAGGTGTGCTGGTTGGGTGCTGCATTCCCTATTGGCACAGGCCATTTCACCTTGGCATTTGGTGTTTTGTACTGTTTTTATTGCAACCAAACCTGGCCAGGCCCACACACAGTTCCAGCACTTGGATTTGCCAGTGGATGACGTGAACTGACTCAGCCTGGTCTGCCCCCAACCCGAGCCAAATGTATGCCAGTGGGTCACTTTCCAAAGCCTCTTCTGGGTTGTTTACCTCCATACTTCCTGTGTTTATTTCTAGGGTCAGTGTCCTGTCAGAGGAACTGTTCAGATTCCTCCATCAGACCCTTTCCTGGTGTCAGGTTTCACACATACCAGCAGGTCCTTTGGCTAGCACCGCTCTTCAACCCATTCTGGTTCCTGCTGTTGAGAGTTTCAGCCCAGCCACAGCTCGTCCATACCCACATATAGCTCATATATGGCTCAGTTGGGGTTGAAACCTAGCCGAGTCTGTCCCACATCTACCCTTGTCCTCCAGAGCACCAAACTGTGTTGCGGTCTAACCCGGCATGGTGCGTCAAGTCCGAATCCATGTTTGTGCCAAGGGAGTACAACTGTGACCCGACCAGAACTCAGCCCCCTTCCAGTTCCTGCACCCCTTACTGGTAACCTCCACCCAGCCAAGGCCTCCCCCAAGCTCCCCAACCAGGCCTGTTCCCAGCCAGTGTTAAGTATGCCAGAGGTTGCTCTGGGTCAGCCCAGGGCACCCCATAGACTGTCATGCCTCCTGCATATGCTCCTCCGGCCCTTCTAAACCATCCAGTGGGGTCAGAGTTTGCACAGGGATTGATCCACACACACCTGACACATTCTAGCCCCGAGTATGGTTCTCAAATGCCAGACAATGTCATAGTCTTGCCTTCTGTGACGCCTCTGCTGATCCCTCCTCCTATCAGGTAATGGGGTACCCTGCTGCACAAGCCCGGAATTTTGCTTTTGAAGGGACTTGTGTTGGTAATCTGCACTACAAAGTGACTATAGGTTCTTCAGAGGAAGATTTACTGCTATTGAGACTCTTAAGGACTAATACACATTCTCAGAGAACTGTGGGTTCAGCATGGAGTGACTCCTGTAGCATATCAAAGGAATCAAATTCCAGAATTTCCTGGCTGGGCGGCCAGAAGGTGCAGCATAGCGCCGAATGGCGCACTGGCTGCCCGCGAGCGGCTCACCCCATGTACGTACGTACGTGGTGGTAAGCCTGGCTGTGCTAGGCTGGACTTGTGGCGGGGCACCCGAGCACCCCAGGCAGCATGGCTGCCCGAGGGTTGAGACGCTCAGGCCTCCGCCCCTATGATAATCATTCTAATGGGAGGGGGATGATATCTCATTTCAATAAAACTGTTTTTAAACATATGCAATTCTGCCACATAGTAACTGGCACTCTTAGAAAAGATGGTTAATTCATCTTAGCTTCAGTTACTTAACTGAATTAAAGAGAAAAAAATCATTTGAGATGTTTATCTGGATAATCAGACATGTGTATAAAAGTAGAGATTACACATATAGAGTTATCTAACATTCTTGGAAAATCACAATTATTCAACAAATGCCAGTTATCTTTAGTATCTCTGTTACTAAGTGCTTACAATGATGATGGTGACAATAATAATGATCTCAATTTGATCAGGAAGAGACTTGACGAATGCAGAATCCACATTCTGCGAATACTGGGGTAGAAGCAAAGAAATTTAAAGAAATGCACTGGTTTATATAGTGTATCATGAAATGTGATGTTTTTTTTTTAAGTTATCTATAATGGAAATAATGCTGAGAGCAAATTTAAGCTTGAAGAGAATATTACAGCTTATTTTAGTTATAAGTTCAAATCTCAAATTGTTAAAATCTCTAACTTGGAGAAAGGAAGTATCTCAGGTCTTCTACAGGTTTTGTAAGTTGTAATCAACAGAGACCTCAAATTTTTCACCTTGAGAGTACTTTTCAAGACCTAATATTCCTAGAATGGCTTTTTATGCTTTAGAGTCAAACCTGCTTTTTCAGAATAAAAAAATCAAAATAAAAGCCTCTTATGTTTACTTAAAATCCACAAAATGCAGGATATGGCAAATTCTTGTACATGAAACTCTTAGCAGTTTACAAACTATTTAGGTTTGAGACTGATTTTCTTTGGAAATACTTAACATGAGGTTGCCAAGCACCATCTCAAGTTACTGGAAATGTAACAAAATGTCCTAATTTTATGTTGTAATATTTTAAAATGGTTTGCCATTCAGCAGTTTTTCCAACTGCCATAAAATCAGATATAGGGAGTGAAGATGTAGAAAGAGGGAAGGACCCTTTTCAAAAGGACCTTTTCAAAAGGACCTTTTCTTAACCGATACTTTAGAAACACCACAATTAGTGTTCTACCCTACAACTAACACACAGGCAGAAAAAATGACATAAGGGATTTCAAAAGTATATTTCAAAAAGTATATTAAGAAAATTATGCATGGATTTCTAATTTTATTACACCAATATAAATTATTTAATTCAATTTTCCTCCATTTTTTAAATTAAATTCTTACATATTCTTGTAAGATCCAAATGCTGGAAGAAGGAAAAAAGTAAGAACAACACTGCAAGGCAATAAAAGAAGTTTATTTTCAGGGTAATTCCCAACATTACATGATATCCATTCTCAAGGCCTTGCCTTTATCCACAAGTTCACTTTTTTAACTCTCTTTGGTTTGACATTGAAGCATAAGCTATGCTAACAGGCAGCTGTGAGCTTGAGTATCTAACTTAAATTCCCTGGGCCTCAGCTGCTTTGCATGTAAAATGGGAGAAAATAATGGAATTCATTATACATGGCCCTTATAAGAATTCAATGAGATAATAAAGCAGTTAGAAATCACTTAAGTCTGTGTCTCATACAAAAACAAAATAAAACAAAAAAAAAACTATACTAACTTAAATATCAACTTAATTCAAAGTCCATCTGATGGATTTATGTCTTCCCCAGGTAAAGTGAGCCATGTATTTATGTGCTCTTCCCACTACCTAACATATACACATTTGAGCAGTTTTTTACTCTCTCATTAATTTGAAAGAATCAGGGGTTGGCATTGAGGAGTATTAGGTTAAGCTGCCATCTGCAAAGCCAGTCCCATATAGGCCATGGTACAAGCCCAGCTGGCCCACTTCCAATCCATCTTCCTGATAATGTACTCATGAAGATGACTTAAGTCCTTTGGCACCTGCACCCATGTGGGAGACCCAAATGAATATCCTGATTTCTGACTAGCCCAGTCCCAGCTGTTTTGGTTATTTGGGCAGCAAACCAGTGGATAGAAGATTAATTCAATCTCATTCTCCTTGTCATTCTCTCTGCATATTTTATATATATATATATACATATATATATAATATGTACATATATGTATATATAATATGTACATATATGTATATATATAATATATACATATATGTATATATACACATATCTCTGTAATTCTGCTACTCAAATAAAATGAATGTTTAATTTGGAAGAATCTAATAATAAAAATTAAAAATACAGGCTTTGGTGGGATATTGAAAGAGCAGAAAGGCCTTTGTACTTTTCTTTGACCATGAAGAAGAAATAGTAGCTAAATAAGTAGCACAGATATCCTGTCAGGGATTAAAGTTCGGTATATAAACAAGTCTATAAGCAAAACCAAGGTCCATGACGCAAACCATAAGTCCAACCCTTGGCACCAGCAGTCAATGTCAATCCAACTACATCCAATTTGTAACCTTTATGTCCTGGAAAATATTTCATACCAGTGATCTGGTATCTTGGACATCATCAAAGCTGAGACTTGGAGTGCAAATTCTGGGACACAGAAATCAAAAACTTGTTTTAAGGAAAATTCATGAATTCTAAAAACACATGAGAAACAATTCAATACTCTACTGGAAAAACTTAACTGAGGAATTGAATCAGTAAAACACAAAACAAATTTTTGAACTGAAAAGTATACAAAACAAAATTAAAACATGGTACAAGGCATCAGCCACAAAATAGATCAGAAAGAGGACCTATTCAGTGATCTCAGAGACAGGTTATTTGAAAATGCATAAAGGAAAAAAAAAGATCAAGAAGGATGAAGAAAGCGTAAAGGAAATTGGAATGAGCATTGCAAGAGCAAATATTCGGGCTACTGAGGCTCAGGAGAACTGAGGATGTCAAAGGGATACAAAGCTTATGCTCAAACACTAACAACAGTGTCTCCTAGAGACACTGTAATTGTCTCAGAGACAATTACAAAAATCCAGGTGCAGGAGTATCAAAGATCACTCAAAATATTCATTTCACTCAAGATATCCCAAGATATATTTTAATCAAACCCTCAAAAAGTAAATACAACCAGATGATTCTCAAAGTAACAAAAGAAATATCCCATAGGGTATTTCAATTTTCCTAAATGGAAATGTTTCAGAAAAGGACGAGATTTTCATAGTGCTAAAGAAAACAATCACTGCACCCAAGAATACTGTATACAGCAAAGTGACAGCTTTGAAAAGGGCACAAACACAAAAGCTGGGAGGAGTTATCACCCCCAAATATGCCCTGAAAGGAATGGTGAAGGGAGTTCTTCAAATCGAAAGAGATACCAATAAAATAAGAAAATATCAAAAGCTAGAAAACTCCAAAGGTAAACAAACTCAGAATTATCTAATTTTAAGTATGGCTCATCAGCCATTCATCTCTTTCGTATAAAGATTAAGTAATAAAATAATAACCATCTTAATATATCTAGAGATAGGCATTACGATAAGGCATAAAATAGGACATCAAAAATTCTAAATAAGGGAAAGAATTGGATGAAAGTATATAGAATTTTATCAGTATTTATATTTCTTATTTCTTTTGGTTTCTTTAAGATCTTTATGGTCATTGTCAAGTTGCTATCACTTTGAAATTCCTTGTTATAATCAAAAGATTTTTCTAAGTCTCATCGCAACCACAAAGCAACATTCTATAACAGACACATCAAAAATAATAAGGAATCAAAACACACTGCTAGAGAAAATTACTAAAATCACAAAGGAAGACTTAGAAAGGGAAAAACAAAAGTAGAGAACAAGTAACAAAATTGCACTAATAAGAGTGTATCAGTCAGTAATTACATTACATCCAAATGAACTGATTTCTCCAATTAAAAGACATGGAGTGACTAAGTGAACAGAGAACTAAAATCCAACTAAACAGCAGTTACAAAAACTCACAAAAACATGCATGGATTGAAAGTGAAGAAATGAAGATACTGAATTTGAATGATTGAAAACAAAATATGAATACATCAGATAAAATAACTATAAAGTAAAAGCAGCAAAGTCAGACCAAAAAGCATCATGTAGTGAAAAAGTGTTCAATCCAACAAAAGGAAATGGAACTTATAAATACATATGCACCAAATAGAAAGCACTCGATATATAAAACAAATACTAATAGTTAAAGGGAGCAATAGACCTCATTATATAATAGGTAGCTTTGGGCACAGCGAGATGGCCCAGCAGCTAAATCCTCACTTTGCAAGCACTGAGATGTCATCTGAGTGCCAATTTGTGTCCCAGCTGTTCCACTTCCCATCCAGCTCCCTGCTTGTGGCCTGGGAAGAAGGGGAAGATGGCCTAAGGTCTTGGGACTCTGCAACCATGTGGGAGACCCAGAAGAAGTTCCTTGCCTCTGGCTTCAGATCAGCTCAGTTCCAGCTGCTGCAGCCACTTGGGGAGTGAACAAGCACATGGAAGATCTGTCTCTCTGTATCTACTTCTTTCTATAAATCTGCCTTTCCAATAAAAATAAATCTTTTTTTAAAGGGGGGATGGGGAGCTTTCAGCAATGAAACCTCCCACTTTCAACAATGGAAAAAGGAAATCAACAGCCAAGTTAAACTGTACTTTACACCAAATGAACTTAAGACATGTACAGAACACACTACACAATGGTTCCATAATAATGCATTCTATTCAATATACATGGAACAGTCCCAGGCTTGCTTGTAGGATATGCAGCAAAGTAAGTCTAAGCAAAGTTTCAAACATTGAAATAATACTAAGTATTTTGTCTGATTATAATCCAGAAAAACTGGAAACTAATTGCAAGAAAAACTTGGAGAGCTATACAAACACATGGAAATAAAACAACTTACTCCTTAGCAATCAATTGATAAAGGAACAAAGAAGAAAATTATTAATACATTTGCTGAAAAAAACCAGAAACACAACATATCAAAACCTATAGGATTGAAATGAGTGTTGCAGCATAGCACATTAAATTAACACCTATGACACCAACATACCATATGATAATCAGTTCATGTTTCAGCTACTCCACTTCTGATCCATCTCCATGCAATGCGTCTAGGGCAGTAACTGAGAATGGCTCAAGTCTGGAACCCCTGAACCAAGTGAGAGATCTGCACAAAGTTCCAGGCTCCTGGATTTGCCATGGGCCAGCCCTGGCCGATGCAGCTATTCACATCACTCACTGGAAGATCTCTCTTTATCTCTGTCTCTGTACATAACTCTGCCTTTCAAATAATTAAGTAAATCTTGAAAAACAACTCATGGGATACCAGCAAAAACTGTACGAAGGGAAAAGTCTATAAAAATCAATGTTCACATCAACAAAGGTGAAAGATCTCAAATAAGTAACCCATGGCTTTAACCTTAAGGAACCAGAAAAATCACAACAAATGAAACTCAAAACTACTAGAAAGAGACAATGAAGATTAGAGCAGAAATAAATTGAGATAGCAAGAATGAAACTATGCAAAAGATCAACAAACACAAACTTGGTAATCCCTTGTCTAAAACAGTTGAGGGAGAAGGCCTAAATAAATAAAATCAGAGATGAAAAGGTAACTTTACAATTGACACCATACTAAGATACAGGATCATTTTTAATCAGTCACTATATACTAACAAATTTATAACCGAGAAAATGGAAAATATCTTTGACTCATGCATCACACAAAGATGAAGCCTGAAGAGAAATACCTAAACAAATAGATAATGAATGAGTAGCTGTATCAAATTCATAACAAGGAGTTTCCCAACAGACCACACAGATCGAGTTCCAGGCTTCTGGCTTCAGCCTGGCCAGTCCTAGCCGTTGTGTTTATTTAGGGGTGAACGAGCAATTGGAGCTCTCTTTTTTTTCCTCTCTCATTTTCTCACTCTATAAGGTACAATGAATAAAAAAACTTTTAAAGAGTTTTATATCAAGGAAAGTCCTAGGATTAGGTGGCTACACTAATGAATTCTACCAAATATTTACAGAAGAAAAAAAAAACTAATTCCTCTTAAATTCCCACAAAAAGTAAATGGGAGGGAACTGTACAGAGCCAATTGACAATGATACAAAAACTAGACAAGAACACAGCAAAATGGAATTCAGTAGCACATTACAAATGGTACTTCTATATCAATTCAGATTTAGGTAAATAATACAAGAACATTTTAACATGCACAAATCAACGTATTAAGCAAACTGATGATATAGCACATAATTCAATACATAACAAAAAAGCATATGTTCATCTTACATTCAGAAAATACCATGCAATACAGATACTCTACTCCTAGGAATTTACCTGAAAGAAATAAAATTGGCACATGAAAGAGTTTGCGCCATATTTATTGTAGATCAACTCAAAAATAAATAAGATATGAAATCAACCTAGATATCTTTTAGTTGCTGATGGGATAAAGAATTTTTGGTATGTATAGATATATTTCTGAGCCTTGGAAAAGAGAATATTGTTTTTTTGCAAAATAGATGCAGTTCTCTTATAGTTAGTGAAACAAGTCAGTCCCAAAAATGCAAATATCATATATCTTCCCTATCTGTGATAATATACAAAGTATAAACATATAAATTATATATGAGTGAAATTCACATTTTGAGAGTTGATCGTTGTTTACAGCCCTTGTGTATACAACATTTATGCAACTGAGAAATAGTGGCTTTACTACTTAGTTTTAACAATTAGTGGCAGGTTAAGCTTGTGGTTAAGAAGTAAATAGGATGTATAGCATTCAAAAGGTAAAAGGAAAATAAGAAAGGGAGGAGGAGGAAGGGAGGGTAAGGTGTGAAGTACCGTTATGTTTTCAAAATGGTTTATATGAAGTACATAAAACTTGATCTACTTATATAAATGAAAATATTTTAAAGGAAACTTGATAAAACTGAATAGTTCATGACAAAAGCACTTAGATTATAGAAAGAATATACCTCAACATATTAAAATTAAAAGCCACAAACACACAGCAACCATGATATAAAAAGGGTAAAACTGAAAGCTTTTGCTCTACGATTTTGCACAAGCATTTTCATCTTATCCTTCAACTTTTTACTAAAAATCCTATAAAGCAAAAGAAAACAAAGACATGTTAGAAAACAAAGTGAAATTTCAACTGCAGACGACATACTCTACATATAGAAAATCTTAGAGAACCCAACAAAAACGCTAGAACTAACAATTCAACAGTGCCTGGAATGGTAAAAGTACATAAACTCTTCACCTTCCATGCACCAGGATCCCATATGGGTGCTGGTGTGTATTCCAGCTGCTGCACTCCCCATCCAGCTCCCAGCTTGTGGACTGGGAAAGCAGTCAAAGACGGCCAAAGGTCTTGGGACCCTGCACCTGCGTGGGAGACTTGGAACAAGCTCCTGGCTCCTGGCTTTGTATCAGCTCAGCTCCAGCCACTGTGCCATTTGTGGAGTGAAAAAGTGGATGGAAGAGTTTCTCTGTCTCTCCTTTCTGTAAATCTGATTTTGCAATGAAAAAAAAAAATCTTACACAAATAAAATAAAGTCAATAAAGTTACAGGATATAAAATCTGAATTAAAGTTAATAATGCTAATGTGTGCCAGATCTTCTAGAAAAGAAATGTTAAAAAGCAGTCACACTTATAATACCTATGAAAAGGTGCCTAGTTATCAATTTAACCAAAGACATGAAATATTGCTATAATGTAAACTATGAAAAATTCATAAAAGCAACTGATGGAAGTTCATCCCATGTGCATTGACTGGAAGCATCAATAGGTTTAAAATGTCCCCATTACACAAGGTCATCAGGTTCATTCCAATCTCTAATAAAATATCAATAATATTCATCACAGAACCAAGAAGGAATCAAATTTGCATGCAACCACTAAAACAATAACAACAATACTGACTGAGCAAAGCAATCTTGATCAAAGGAAAACAGGAAATGTTTTACTGTCTTCAGAACATACTGCAAAGCTGTAATAATTTAAGATGCATGTGATAAAAATTATACCTACACCAATGAAACAGAACAGACTAGAAGTAAACCCAAGAATCTATTACCAATTGATCTTCAACAATGTTTGTAATATCATATATGAAAGAAACGAGATTCTTTTTGATAAAGGCTTGCGGAGAATTGGTTATTTACACATAGAGTAGCAAAATGAAACCTTCATCTCTTACTACCTACAAAAAGAAATTCAAAACAATCTAAAGACTTAAATGTAAAACAGAAAACTACTATAAGAAATCATAGCGGAAACATCTCAGGACATTTGAATGCTCAATGATCTTTAGGATACCACCTCAAAAGTAAAGCAATGAGAGAAAAATAATCAAATAGATTATATAAAATTCAAACAAAATCTTCACAGCAAAAGAAATGATCAACAGAATAACAATCAGCATGCAGGAATAGAAAAATATTTACAAAATTATATAAGCTTTATCAAAGACCACCTGGAGACTTTTGACACACACACCACAGAAATCCCTCCAACTTCCCCAGAAATGTCAACAAACTTACCCCAAGGGTATGGCTGTAGATGTTCTAAGCTCCAATTTGAGGATATCACTGATAAGGTGAAAAGGTGGCCACAGCTGTGCCCTCTGAAATCCCTTAAAGAATGTGAAGGGGTACCATTCAAGGACCCATTCCAGATAATCCAGAAGCCACCTTAACAGGAAGTAGACACCGTCACAGTCCCAGAATAGCTCACTGTAGACCACTCAGTAACTATTGAGATTCTAGGGATTCTTCTCCATATTTTGGTCTTGGAAAATACAGCAATTCTTCATGAAAATCCTATTTATGTTATTATACAATAGGCTTATTACAGTTATCCTTTGTGACACCATCGGAGTCTGCCCAGAGGTCCCCTGGAGATACGCAAGTGACGTGCACAGGGCTCCACTGAGAGGTCCACGAAAGATGCCAAAGAGGTGCCCTAAACTGTCAGCAACTCCTTTCATTAGAGAAAGACAGCTTTGAAGTTGCCCTCCCAGAGACCCCTAGAAACACCCCCAGCAATGTCCTCACACACCATTCCCCTGTCGTCCAAGCAGGCAACAGTAATGCCTTACAATGTACCCTGAGGACCCCTTGGGACAACCCAGAGGTGGCCACAGATATGCCTTTCCAAATCCCTGAGATATATTCTAGGGACCACCTCCACAGACTCGATTTTGAAACGCCTGAAACGTACCCTCACAGACAATCCTGAGGTCACACATATGTCCTCAAAGATACCATAAAGACCTCCCCTAGACTTGCCATCCAAGACATTGCGAGAGTTGCCTCAAAAAAAAAAAAAAAAAAAAAAAAAAAAGAGTTGCCTCCAACGAGGACCTGTCAGCAACCCCAACCGTTCCCCTGGACATTCCCCCTCTGTCTGACATATTCTGGAGGCTGCCACTGATTGTCCCTCCTGAAATCACCTAGGCATTTTTAAAGACTGCCCAGGGACTCTCTAGGGATGCGTTTCATATGCAGGCAGAGAGGCCCCAGAGCTGTCTGTGAAGATGCCATGCAGAAGCCCAAGGATGCCATAGGGACCCCATTTCTTGGAATAATCTGGCATTCCTCCAAAGCTAGAGATGCCCTCACTCCAGACTTGCTTCAAATGGCTCCAGGCAAGCACTAGTGAGGCCATCAAAGATTTCCTAGAGGTCCACTGCCCCTGCACCCCACTGCCTCTGCCTGAGAAACCCCAGAGGTGGCTACAGGTATCCCTTTCTCAATCCTTTAGGAACACTCTTGAGATGCCGGCAGAGATACTGTCTCGATGCCTCTTCTGAGCCCACAGACAGTCCCTTAACATTTCACTGAATTGCTAATATAACCCCCTGGAGATGTCTGAGCTGCCTGGAGAGATACACTCCAGGACGCATTGCAGAGGCCCCAGCAAGGCCCTAGCGGACTGCATACAGCTACCTCATAGATGACTGGAAGTGGCACAGAGATCTGCTCAGCCCCGCGAATCTTATCAAAGCTGTACTGTACACTTTATAATGGTTTTCACATAGGCACCCTGGAAGCTGCCAACATTGTCCATCCAAGACCCTGCATAATACCCTAAGGATCTATGGTGACTTTGTAATGACCTGGAATAATCTGGAGCCCTAGAGATGCACTGGAGACACATTCATCGATGCCTTCAGTGATCCCTTCTGTCCACTGAAGTCACATTAGAGCCACTTCAACAGACAACCCAGGGAAGACACAAGGACACCTGTTGGAGATACCCTACTCTCTTTGCCACCCCGATCCTCAAGAAATCCTCAAAGATCACATAGATACCTATGAGACACATGACAGATACCCTCTGAATGCCCCAGAAACAACAAACTTAACCAAGGGTATGGTTGTAGCAATGCTCAGAAAACCCAGGAGAGTCATCTTGGTATGAATCCAGTGAAGCCCTCACTGCAACTTGAGGACCCAACTGACAGTGCAAAGATGTGGCCACAGTTTATTTCCATTCAAGGATTTGATGGTTCAGCCTAAAATTGGTGTCCCCACTAGCCTGGTATCTCATGAGAGAGGTTAACCACAGAACACACAGATAGGGAACATCCATGGTGGTCCAGGAAAAAGAGCACAGCATGGAATAAAATCCCTCTTGAAACTATCATGATTCAATCACCAAGGCCTGTCTTGCCGATTTAATCTTATCTGATCTATTCCCAAAGTCTCCAACTTTAGACATCATAATTGAATCAATCGTCCAACAAATACTACAAACCCATACCTTTGGAATGTAAAAATGTTGCAATAGTTGGGCAATCAAATCCTGTTCAAACCAATGCAACAAAATTGGTAAATTTGACAAAGGGGTAATATGCAGAATATAGCTAAGGAACTGAAGCAACTCAATGGAAATAAAATTCAAATAATCCAAATAAAAATAGGCAATAAATCTAAAGAGTTAATGTGCAGAACCAGATTGCTAATGAAAAAAATGTTCAATATTACTAACCATGATTGAAATAAAAATCAAAACTACAATGAACTATCAGCTTGCTCCAGTTAGAAACAGCTATCATCAAAAGGATGAAGTGTAGTAAGTGCTACTGGAGTGTGGAGAGAACCTTTGTTAACTGTTTATGTAAATGCAAATTAATATTGGCATTATGGAAAACAGAATTTGTTTAAAGTTAAAAACAGATCTAATATATGCTCTAACAACCCCACTGCTGGCTACGCATCCAAAAAAAGTAAAATCAGTCTTTTGAAGAGATATCTGTACTCCCATGCTTACTGCAGCAGTATTCACAATAAAGAAATGCAAACAATCTATGTGTCTTAACAACTGATGAATGGCTAAAAAAATCCATGGCAGATACACACAAAGAAACATTACTTAGCCATAAAATGAATGGAATCTTGCCTTCCGTAGTAACAGATAGAAGTGGAAGTCATGCTAACTGAAATAAGTCAGGTACATAAAAAGTAAATTCAAGAAAAAGTTAATCTCTTAGAAACTAAGAGTAGAAGAATGCTCTCATGAGGCTGTGGTGGTGTAAAAAAGGTTACTTAATGGACATCTTAGTTATACTTAGATGGGAGAACTAAATTCTGCTCTACTAAACAGCAGGGTGATTATAATAATGCAATGTATCTTTCAAACCAACTGAAAGTATTTTTTAATACTTTCACCACAAAAAATGATACATGTTAGAGGAAACAAACTTGTATTAATCTGACCCTTATATTCATACCATCTCAAAAACATGTGATTCTCTACATATATGTAACTTTACATCAAAATATACATGAATAAGTAAATACATAAAGCACTGAATCATCAACAACCACACAGTAGCAACAATTTGCAGCAGTAATCTAATACTTTCTAGGCTCAATAAACTGTATCGAAAGTTTTTCCATACATTTTTCTTTAGTCCCATAGCCATTTAATGAAGAAAATAATGTTATTATACATTCTTACAGACATGATGGCTGAAGCTCAAGATGCTGCAAAGTTTGCCAAAATTCATATAAAAAGGGAATAATAAAGCTGACGTTTAAATCTAGATCATCTTGACTGCAATCTACATGCTCTTCATTATTACACAAACAGACCCTTAGGGGATCATATTTTGTCTCTCTTCTCATCAGTGATACATAATAATCTACTGAACCTTTAATGATGTAAAAATAGAGTAATTTATTAGGCTCACAGATTCTGTAGGTCTGAAATTTGGAATGATCACAGCAGCAGCTGTTTTCTTTATACTATCTGGGGCATTAGCTGAGAAAACTTAAATGGTTTAGGGATAGAACAGCTTGAGTTAGAGGATTCATTTTAAGATGGCTTTTATACTCACACATGTCTGGTAGCTAATGTTGGTTGACAGTTGGGAACTCACTTGGGGCTTTTAACCAAGGCATCTATGTGTGGCCTCTCCATTTGACCTGAACTTCCCTGATCATAGTGGCCTAAAAGTGTTTGGGTTTCTTATATAACTCTAATAGTGGCTCCCAAGACAAATGTCCTAATGGATACAGAAGAATATTCATTGACTCTTGGGACCTTCCACTGCTCTCTTTTGTTTATGGTGATGGCAATTGAGTTTCACCTGTTGAAATAGGAGTGACAAGGTTAAATGGTTGAGAAGTATGTGAAATGGGAGATACCATCTCAGTCATTTAGAAACCATAATATGCCACACTTTTCTACCTACTTCTCAGGGAAACTGCTACAATATTATTGTCAATGTCTAATCTACCTCTCAGATTCATTTCTTTGGTCCTTTATGTGTCTTGATGCATAAACAGAGACTAACGTCCTACAGAGCAAAAGTTTACCCTGTACTCTGAAAACTAGAAATGTACTTTACTTAATTCTTTGAAGGATGTAAATATTGGCTTATCTCACTCATACACCAGAAAACAATCATGATTTCAAAATATATTCTGTTTTATTGGATCGCTATATAAGCTAAGAAATTTAGCAGAAGTGAATTCTTCTTTTAGATATAGGTAATACACACAGTACTGGAACAGAAATCAGACTTCATCATTTCCCCCACGATCCTGAAAAGATGACTTGTCACAGCATTACTTTATCTAACAGTCTCTGCCCTAACAAGTGAATCCTAAAAATGACAAAAATTCATATTTTAAAATAATGAATGGTTAAATAAATCTGAAATATACTCAGTATTGGTAAGAAGTATATGTGTCTACCTCTAAACAATAAAGTAAACCAAATTTTACAGAAAACAGCCAGTGGCTAAATCACAGCATACTAGAGAGAAAGTCATGTGAAATCTCTGGAACTAATTAGGAGAGAGGGTTATATTAGTTAAGCATTCAAATATGAGTATTAATATTAACAAACTATTGCACAAAACATCTTCTTAACACTCATTAGCATACAAGAATAATTTATTCTTGTGATAATGGATCTTCAGATTAGTGAAGTATGTCTAATAGAAGTTGGATAGTATTTGGATCCAACTGTAAGCTGGATTCAGGTCTGCTCCATGAACTCTTATGTTGAACCAGTGAAGTTTTGCAGCAACTTCAATTCCTAATGAAGGCAATAGCACAAGAGGAGAAAATCTTAAAAAAGCAGTTAAGCACATTCTTAAGCCACTTGTTGTAATATGTCTTCCAATATCATATCAGCCAAAATGAGTCCTATGGCTGTCCTGGGGTCATTGTAAAATATGGGTATCACTACAAGACAGTAAACAACAAATTAAATCTAACACAGTCAAATCATGCCAACAACAGCAGTGAGTACTATAGCCTGGGTTACATGAGTATGGAGAGTGGTAAGAGTTGTGAGGAAATGAATTAACATATGACATGTAACACAAGGTTATAGTATACACTATGATTTCTTGGACATGGTGGTTTAGAAAACTTGACCTCTATAATTGCTTACTATAAAGAAAATTCTAATCACTGTGAGAAAACTAGGATTTCTATGTGTCCTAACAATTAAAAGATGGACTTAGAGAGCACAGAATGAGTATTTGGTTATTTGAGTGTAATTTCTGAAGCCTTCCTAGGACCGTAAATGAAGTAAGTCTTGGAAATGGAGCAAATTAAATAGTATCATTAGCTAACATACATATTCATGCAGATGCTGTTTATATATATGTGTGTCTTTATCATGGCTAAATAAAACACAGTACGATTTATGTGCAAATCATAACCTCTTGATTCTTCCACACTTCTAAATGATTGAAGGAAGTGTTCTTGGGCACAAATTTTCCAAGTCTCTAGGCATCATGGTGAGCCATTCAAACTGTACATTATGTTAGTGTTTAAGAAACAACTGAGAAGAGGCATAAGAGAATCCATAAAACAAGATCTGAACAAGAATTAATCAGTGGCCAAGTCACAGATATCAAGAGACCCAACTGAGAAAAACAAGACAAAAGGGAAAAGACTGGTGTTACTGTCATCCACAATAAATCAGGTACCAAGCTAGATGCTTTCTATACATTATCTCAAACAATCTTATTAATCATCTTATGAGCTATACAGTTTTGTATTCCCATTTTTCACATGAAGAAATTGAATTGCATTAAGGTAAAATGGCTTGTCTGAGTTCACATAAGCCAATGTTGCTAAACACAACTCAGTTCTCTCTGAACACATCACTTACATTCCCTGGGAAATCTGCATTGCCCAGTACCAACATGACCAGGCAAATACACAGTAGGTTTATAGGGAAAAAACAAAGCATGAAGTAGCTTGAGGTGGAAGTGAGAAATATCCATGGAATAACTTAGAAAGAAAACAAGAGAGCAAAAAAGAACTTTAAGTTTTCTTTATATCCATCTTTATGAATTAAAGAGTAATCTTGAGTGGTGCTGTCCTAAAGCCTTGAAGAGGACAAATGGAGACATAAGCCTGAGTGGTCAGCACCACTGGATGGCCAGTCAGGCATGCATTCAAAGTGTTCTCTGTTGGAGCCTCTTTCCTGATAAGGCCTTTATGGCAGTATTAGCACAACTGGCTTCTTCGGCTTTTCATACTAGTGAGTAGCTTGGGTAAATATTCAACTGGGCAGAAGTGTCATTGTTTGAACTCTATGTTTGTTCTTCTGTTGGCCCAGTGAACACTAATGTTTGCAGAAAACGGTATTTACAACTGCTTATTCTGGCCCTTTGAAGCAAAGAGCAATACAAGTCTAGTATTTGTGTTAGGAAGCTCTCCTATTGTAGCCCCGAGGAAAGGAGTATCAGATAGAGCTGCTCTTTTTCTGGAAGCTGTGATCCCTTTTGAAAAAATGTCTGAGAGAAGAAAGTAAAAAAAAGGTCAGCATAATACCAAAAGACAGAATTTACCATAAAGTTCTGGTATAGATTTGGAATTCTTGAATTAAAGGTATTGGCCAAGATAAAACCTTTTCTATTTAGTAGCAAGGCTTACAAAACATATCGGAGTCAAGGTTTCATCACTGATTACAGCTATATGCTCAATGAACCATAACATTTCATATATAGGATACAAATACTTCACAGTAAAAAGTCTTGATGCCTGTTCAAAATATAAACACCTTTAGATGGGGTACATCTTTTATCAGTTAAATCTTTTATCTGTTTTTGCTTTTCTGGACTCTTTTATTTAAGAGAGGAATTAGTAGACTTATTCTACACAGGGTCAGATACAAATGTTTTTTATTTTGTCATGACAATTCAACTCTGTTGTTGCAAAATCAGCCAGAGTGACTATAAACAAATGGGTATGAACCAATTATAAATAAAATGTTATTTACCCTCTAAAAATGTGAGTCAAATTTTGGTGAATCTTAATCTGAAAATAAAACTTCGGAACGTGCAGCTGATGTCACTAAGCAGTGGAGGCAAAAGAAACATAAGGGATCACCATCTAAAACAGCTAAGTGGGACTAGGGCCATTCTGAGTGCCATAGGACATTAAAAGTTCTCCAAATGTACAGAATTCAAAATATTTCATCATGAGAACATGAATGTATGGTGCAGGGACATGCATTTCACTGTACGAAAGGTCCCATCCTTTCATCAGGTTTTTATAAAGAATGATATCTCCATAAGGGGTGAAATCCCTAGTATAGAAGGAATCATCTTGTCCCAAATGCTTACTTTCTTCTGGCCTTCCAGTGAAGCTCAGCAGCCATTGTATCTCAACTCATATAATCCTCTACAATCTTCATAGAGAAAGCATATGCATATACATTGTATTCCCTCTAAAGTTCTTTCAGTGGCTATTTATTTACCAAAACTGCAGACAAACATATATTCACCAGTCATAGATAGAGCTTAGAATTCTACTCATTCTTAACCTGATCCTAGTTAATGAAAATAAAATGACGTGCTGATAGGTAATGTTATACCAGAGACAAAGCCTATTTTCATCATTTTATTATGGGACTAAGCTGATTCTAGACATGCAGATATGATGATCAAAAATAAGTCCTTTGAAAGATGTTGAAGCAGTGAAATCAGGGGTTGAATTAAGGCTGTCATTTGGGAATTACAAATGGAAAATGGATTCTACTTTCAAATCATACAGGGAACTTGACATTTTCCACCCTTGTCCTTAAACTAAGGAAAGGCTGGCCAAATTATGTGTCTTCAACTCATAAGAGAATTAGCACCCCAAAATGTGGAGAGACATGGGCATCCAGAATGACATAATCCTCCAACTTTGCTCACCTGGAACAGGAGCCACACATATCCTTCTGCTGATGTGGACATACAAATGATTAGGTAGTCAAATTTCTAAAGGCTAATGAGCCTGGGAAAACAGCAAATTATGGTTGAAGTATTTGCCCTTGCCACTTACATGAGGGACACAGACGAAGCTCCTTACTGGCTTCAGCCTGACCCACCTCTGGTTGTTTCAGCCGTTGAAAGTTCTATCAATGGCCCTTCGTGTCATTTTCAAATAAAAAGTACAAATATATAAGAAAAAAAGCCATTTAATGGTCAGGTGTTTAGTGTAGTGGTTAAGATGTTTGTGTCCACTCATTGGAGTATTTGAGTTTTATTCCGAGATCTAGCTCCTGACCCCATCTTCCCATTAATGCAATCTCTTTGAGAAAGCTATGACAACTCAAGAACTTGAATTCCTGATATCAACAAAAGAGAATTGGCAAGTGGTCTCTCGTCCTGGCCTCAGCCCTGGCTAGTCTAAGGTTTTGTAAATATATGGGGAATGATTCAGTTGATGAGACTGCTCTTTCCCTTTTTTCTGGCTCATCCCTTTCTCTCAAATAGATAGCTTAAAATATATACTTTGAATTAAATATAAATGGAAACATCAAAGTCAGTGAAGTTTAGCTAAGGTAATACTAAGAGGCAAATCTTCAGCATTAAATACATGTTATTTTAAAAATACATAAATTTAATATTCTAAGTTTCCACTTTGGGAAACAAGAAGAAGAAAAAATTAAACATAAAGTTATCAGAGGAGCATAAAGCATACATTTTAGATTAGAAATCAATAAAATTGAGTACAGTAAAACTATAGAAAATGACTTGATTCTCTGAACCATAAAACTGATAAGCCTATAGCCAACCTATCCAAGAAAAACAAACATAACCATAAATACAGTAAATGAAGAGTATGTCAGCACTACTAATGCCAAGGACATGAAAAGAATAAGTACAATGTACAATTTAAAAAAAAACACAGTCTGAAAACATAATTCCTTTAAAACACAAGCCACCAAAACATAATGAGTTAAAATGAAACCTAAATAGCTCTCTATCAACGAAATAAAATAAAGGTTTTGTTTGTAAACCCCCCAAAAAAGTATGTCAGGCTCAGATAATTTTATTTTCGGATTTTATGAAATACCTAATGAAGATATAATTTTGAAAATCATATTTTTCCAGAATATACAGAACCAATGAATATTCCTTAATTCATTTTACATTACCAAAATTACCTTATTACAAAAACTGGAAAAAACATCACAGGAAAGTGACAGATCATTATCTTGTGACCCTAATGTGAAAACCTTAACAGGAAGCAGATTCTCAGTGATTTGTTAAAATGTCCTTATTCCAGATCAAAATGTCCAGATTCGACCTTCACCTTATGATGGGGGCAGTAGGCGATGGCTCAAGTGATTGGGTTCTTGCCACTCATGTCATAGACATGAATTACATGTCAGCTTTTCGTTTCAAACCTGACCCAGCCCAATCATTTCGGGCATTTAGGGAGTGAACAGGTGAGAAAATATTCATTATTATTCTCTCTATATAAAGTAATGAATAAAATTGAGAATAACCACCAAATATAAACAAATCCAGTACAACCATATCTAAAAAGAATAACCCATTGTATGTAAGATTCCTTTCAGAAATGGAATTACTATGCAGCTCTAAAATCAAGACAATGCTATATTTCAAACTATAATAGTGATTAATGCACAGAGTGACACATGGAGATTATTAATATACATATCTTAGTTGTATGTATATATATATATAAAATCTGATTTTGACAGAAAAAAATTGATCAAATGGAAAAAGAATAGCCTTTTAATAGCTATTTATAAAACAATTGGAAGTTCATGTTAAAAACATGAATGCATAAATCTGGACAGTCCTAACATGTTACACAAAAAACTAAATGTAGCTCATGTACTTAAGTACACATTTCACAATTTTAAAACATCTAGAGAAAAAAAGGAGAAAATCTGAACTCTCTTATGTTTAGTGTTGAGCTTCACATACAACATCGAAAGAATGAACCATGAAATAAACACCTATTTAATTTCATTAAATAAAACCAAGCAAAACCAGAAATACCTTTGTTCTCTGAAAGATGCTAATTGGAAAATATACAGTTAGGCCATTGATTGGAGGAACATAAGTCATATACCTTCTAAGATGTTTACAAACAAAATATATAAAGTTCAGCAATTATATAAAAAGGGTCCAAAAAACAAAAACAGACCTAGTAGGTTAAACTGTCATTTGTGACACTAGTATCCCATATTAGAATGTCAGCTTGAGGGCCTGGTGCTGTGGCCCTCGCCTTGAACTTTCCGGGATCCTATATGGGCACTGGTTCTAATCCCGGCAGCCCCACTTCCCATCCAGCTCCCTGCTTGTGGCCTGGGAAAGCAGTACAGGACGGCCCAAAGCCTTGGGACCCTGCATCCGAGTGGGAGACCTGGAGGAAGTTCCTGGCTCCTGGCTTTGGATTGGTGCAGCACCGGCCACTGTGGTCACTTGGGGAGTGTATCATTGGATAAAGAGATTCCTGTCTTTCCTCCTCTCTATATGTCTGAGTTTGCAATAAAAACAAAATATCTTAAAAAAAAAAAGAATATCAGCTTGAGTCCCTTCTGCTCCACTTCTGATCCAGCTCCCTGTTAATGAGTCTAGGAAAATGGGGGAAGACAGCCCAAGTAATTGGGAGCCCAGGGTGAAGTTTTAGGCCCCTGGCTCCAACATTGGTTGTTGCAGGTACTTGCATAGTGAATCAGATTACAGAAGATGTCTCTCTGTGTTTGTCTCTCATTCTCACTTTTTCTCTCTCACTGTCTTTCAGATAAATAAATACATAGAAAATCTTTTTAAAAACTCAATCCCATTTAATCTTCCAACAGTTCATCAAAGAACATAGGCAAGAATTGAATCAGTTAAAAAAATGTCCAATGTAATTTATCTTAAACTTAAGTTGAAATAATGAGATACCAATGTACATCTCATAGAATGGCTAAAATACAGAAACCTATATAGACACACACATGCACACACACACGAAATACAACAACACAGAATACCAATGAAGATGCAAGGCTGAAAAATATCGTCACATTGGATATAATTTGGCCATTTCCTGTGTTTCCACCATGTGACCAAGTGATGATCATCTTCCCAAGCAAGCTTTCAACTGATTAGAAAACTTACTGTGCACAGAAACACCTGTGTGTAGATGGAGTTCCAAGCTCCTCATTTTGACCTTGTTCAGACCCTGCCATTTTAGTCATCTGTGGAATGCATCAGATGAAAAGATCTTTCTCTTGCTCTGTGTGTATGTACACTTTGCTCTGTCACTTATCTTTCTAACAAGTAACTAAATAAATCTTTTTAAAGATGCATATTGTAAAGTAAAACTCAGCCTGAAAAACTGCATCTCTTGCACAGTTCCAGTTTTGTAACATTCTAGAAAGCACAGATAGAGTACATTAATGAAAACAGATCTGTGAATTTGTGCTTACAAGAGATCTACACAGGGGAGAAGATTGAATTCATGAGGCACAGGTAATTTTTAGGGTCACGAAATCACTCTAGAAGATGCAGTACTAGTGAATGAAATACAGTATGCATTTGTTAAAACTCAAAGGGTTATAACAGCATAAGCACAGAATTTTCATGTATAAAAATTAATGACATATATGAGATTTGGGGAGTCACAATATAATGCAAACTGTGGTTTAAAAAATAACAAATCTACTGCAAATGTGTAACATAACCTCACCAGAGGCTACTATGGGTAAATTGCTAGCATTTGAAAATGAATGTTCTTGTCTATTCAGATAAAGAAAAAATGGCCCAAATTTAACAGTGTTTATAATAAAAAATTTTTTAATGATTATCACAGCACAAAAAAACAATATGGGAAATTTTCCTCCTTTTTCTGTGATGTGTCTTTCCTGCATTAGCCTTAACACTAAGCTACCCTACATTCATCATTTCCCCTATTTTCCTTTTTATTGCCTTTGTGAATTAGTCCAAAATGTTAGAAAATTGTCAATGTGTAAACATTCATTTCTTGTTTTACAGTGTTTAATGTGACACTGATTCATTTTATAAACTTAAAAAAATGGTTGAAAAAGCTAGATTACTATGTATTAGTGGGCACAACATAACACATTATTATGTTTATTAACTTTGAGATCCAGAAATAGATTCTTCATTCCTACTCTTCAAAATAAAAAGGTTTTATATTATTTTTGCATTTGAGGGGTCCTTTTTAAGTGACATGAAAATATGACACTGGTATAGTAGGTCATTTGCTTGTTCTACTTTACTTTGGAATTCAGTTGATAGAATAAAACAGAGAATATACATGTCAGTATCTCAATGGCAACCTACGTTTCCAGAATGTGTGGTTCTCCTGTAGTCCCTATGAAAAATAAAATTAAGAACTTGTCTCCTTGTGGCCCTCATAAACTCCAAGAATTAGTCCAGATAAATTTGTCACACAGGTTTTTGCCCGAGTTGATCCCAAATGCCACAACCAAATGTTTTATTTTACTTCTCCCTGGTTCATAACATTCCCTAAGGCCACTTCTCAGGAGAAAGAATTTTTCTTCCAAAGGAATCCTATCATCGAGACTGGTATGATGGACACCAGTGGTTAAGTGGAGCAGGTGCACCACACAGATGCTAGGGCCAGTCTGCCTGCTGATCTATTGAGTCCTGATCCTGCATGATGAGTCTGTGCCATCCTGAACAAGACCCTGTGCTGTGCTTTAGTGCTGAGAAAGGTGCCTTTGATTCACTGCTAGGATACATCTTGGGCATTCCTGATTTAAGTGTATGCTGGAATTGTAAATTGAGCTTGATTTGGAATGTTTTATTAGTCATAGGAAGAAAGTGAACAGTATTCTCTAGAAGAAATTTAGTTTTAAACATCTCTCACTGGGAGCAAGTGTTTAGAAAGCACCAAGTACATAAGAAAAACAAGTGAAAGCAGCATGGTAAAGAAACACCTTGGAAAGTATTTCAATCTAAACACTTTTGCTCTTGTTTTAAAGTCCAAACAAGGTTATGATAAATTTCACATCATGTTTATGGTTTCAATTCCTAGATCAAAGCATTTGGGAATTGTTAATCTTTGTAAACTTTTGCTTTTGTTAAAATAAATAAAACATTGAATATTTTCCTTTTTTTCTTATTATTTTCTTTTACTTCTCATTTGGAAATGCTCTCCTGTGGTTGTGGGTTCTAGTCTCCCGATCCCTTTCCCTTCTATTTAATTCAGAGTATAAATCTGCCAAGTTCTGCTCTGTTTGGGTTTTGAATGTTTAAGGTTTTCTGCCTCTGTGAGATGTCCTCTCAGCCTTCTGTCCCTTTTCATCCCATCTGCACTTCCGTGTTCCTCTAATGGTATTAACACCATGTAGTGTGTAGAATAACCTAATTTGCACTGGTAATGCATGTTACAAAAAAACTTCTTTTACTGCAGAAAGGTGCCAAATACCTTCAAAACTGAGTGAAGCCTTTAAGACTAAAGGCAAAAATAATAATTTATTAGCATTGGATTCCAGTTGAAAAAGTTGTTGCCAAAGCAAGTGTATATTAACGATTCTTAAAATTCTGTACAGTTATCAGAACTGAGAAATATGTGAATTGCTGGTGGATGTTGGGAGCTAAGATTTTCACCGTTGAAAGGTTATACATAAGACAGTAGAGACTAGAATGAGCCATGTGATAGTGAATTAAAATGTGTGACATTGATAAGAACATACGCTGAAATATTAGTAAGCATATAAAGACATACAGATTGGCACATAGACAAAATTAAATCTAGATAGATAAAAATGTATATATATATATATATACATATATGTGTGTGTGTATATATATATATACTCTCCTCCAAGAAATATACATTTCCTGGCTCTGTTAGCTGAATGGGCCTGGAACCAGTCTAAATGCAGAAGTACCATCAAGGAAAACTCATAACCAGATCTTATTTTCTAACACGATTCTCCACAAGAAGGAATATTGGGCCCTTGGAGAAATAGCTATTTTAAGAGTTGAGGTTGAAAAGATAGAGAAATACACTGCAATGCCAAAAAGTACAGAAACACACACACACACACACTGAACACACACACACTGAACACAAGGACACAGGAGCCAACTGTAACTTGCAGTGTCCACAGCTGCACCAAACTGAGCAACAAAACAAATGAGATTACTAGATTACAACACTGAGCATAAAATAAATATCCATGAGTCCATAGTGACATAAACAAATGGATACATGTATAAATCTGGGAAAACAGAGAAATTCCACCAGGTAAAAAAAAAAAATTTAACGTATATAGTTTGCCTTTATGGAGGTGGAGCATAAAATTTTTAAAACTTTTTTAAAACTTGGGCTGTGCATAGTGACTTCTTTCAAAGAGGATAATATACAAAATGGGAGAAAAGAGCAAATTTACAGTGGAGATACCTGGCAACAGGATCTCAGGCAGGTTCTCATCAATAGTGCTAACCCAGGGAACACACTACGGACTACTACCCAGCTGAAAAAGGAAAGAAAACAATGAAACCCTGGGGTTTGTTTGCAACAAAATGGATGCAACTTAAAACTGTTATGCTTAATGAAATAAGCTAGTACCCAAAACACAAAAATATTATGTTTTCTCTGATATATGATAACTAATACACAGGTACAAAACAATGTAATAAATATGACAATGTTGACATTTTAAGATTTGGTTACTGTTTATAATCCTTGTCTATACTCTTGAGAAACACTGTTCTACTTCATATTATTTATTTGGTAGAGAGCTAAAGCTCATCATTATAAAATGAAAGTATATCATTTTAAGAATCAAAAGAAAATTTAAAAAAAATGAGTAAGGAAGGTGGCAGTGAAGGAAGGTAGGATGGGAAGCATTAAGAGGTTCATAAATATGTATGTATGAAATACATGAACTTTATTCACCTCATACAAATTTCAGAAAATTAGAGGAAAAATACACACACAGGCAAGAATGGCAAGTTAACTAGGAAATTTTCCTCCCATAGTTCCAATTTAACATGAGAAAAACATCAGACAATTCCAACTGAGAAATACTGGACAGAGTATCTACACAACTAGTATTCCTCAAAGCTGTTAAGATCATCAGGAAAACACAGCCTGACAAATAATGCATGGTCTTATCCATAGGGTGCATTTCCTCCAAGAAATCAAACTCACAGAAGCAGAAAGGCTTAATGTTACACCAAATAAAGAGCTGAGATAGCAAAAACAAAGATCACGGTTCTGTAGGAATACAAAGACTATGAACAAAACATCCAGAATGTCCATTTCACTCATGTACATCAAATTTTTTGGACTCTATTAACTGCCACAAATCAGAGAAAGTTGATATTTGCCTGTTTTCTGGTTATACACTTCAGTGTATTCTATTTATCAAAGAAAGCCTGTGGAAATGCCAGAGTCAGGAATTGTGTTTGGCCCGGCACAAGTGACTAACGTCCTCTCCTTGCATGCGCTGGGATCCCATATTAGTACGGGTTCATTTCCCAGTGGCCCCACTTCCCATCCAGCTCCCTGCTTGTGGCCTGGGAAAGCAGTTGAGGACAGCCCAAAGCCTTGGGACTCTACACCTGTGTGGGAGACCCAAAAGAAGCTCCCAGTTCCTGGTTTCGTATTGGCACAGCTCCAGCCATTGTGCCACTTGGGGAGTGAATCAGTGAATGGAAGATCTTCCTCTCTGTCTAATCTCTTCTCTGTAGCTCTAACTTTTCAATAAAAATAAATAAATCTTTAAAAAATAATTTTAAGGAAATAAAGAAAATAAATACAATGTGAAATCTTGGATGGAATCCTGGTATACAAAAAAATGGTATCAGGTCAAATTAAGGATAATTCAATAAACTATGGACTTTAGTCAATAATAAATTGGTATTGGTTCACTATTTCTGACAATTTACCACACTAATGGGAAGAATATACAGAAATTCTCTAATATTTTGCAACTGTAAAAACGTTGCTTGGTCTTGAATGTTTGAAAAGTTATTTTTTACTCTGAGAGGGAAGGCACAGGTGCTTAGGGAGAGGAGAGATCTCACACTGACTGCTTCATTCCCCTGAAATGCCTGTAAAAACCAAGGTTAGACTAGAGCCAACAAGGATCCACGCACATCATCTTAGTCTCTCCCCTGGGTGGCAAGGAACCTACTTAAGCCATCTTGTGATTTAGCAGGAAGCTGAAAGCAAAGGCACCACTCCAACTCAGGCACACAGATGTGAGCTACGGCCATCCCAAACACCATCCTCATCACAAAGACAAAACGTCCATCACTGCAACTTTTTATGTCTCAGACTACATCTCTAAACTTAAGCTGAAGTTTCATTTCTAAAGGCAAGCTTCACCCCAAATAGGCAACTCCATCGCACTTTCACAGAATCTCAAGTGTCATGACAGCTATCCATTGGCTTTAACTTTTTTTGTATGAAGCAAACCTCCCTGGTTATCAGGTTGAACATTATTGTCTTCTTGTATTTTTCTCTTCAGTAGGTTGCTAACATCCCTTACAGAATGAGTCTTTTCACTGAGGAAAAAAAAAAAAAGTTACTATAGACCTGACATGGCCAGCAAGGCAAAAATGAGAATGGCACCCCCAGCAGAGGGTGTCAATCCTGAGGGTCTAGACCGTGTGCTTGTAAAAACACACAGAATGAACATAGTACACAGGAATGCAAATTGAAATGATTTCAACCTGCGCATGGAGAGGGCTTGCTGGCTCCTGCCAGCTCTTACCTCGAGGGCCTCAGCTTGATGGCATAGTACTTTTTCTAGTGGCACTCTCTGAAAGCAGTTCACAACATTGCAAATTAAAAGCAGTCTCTCCCCAGTGATTTATTACTTTAGAAACCTACACAAATCATGAGGGAATTTCGGCAGCACTTAACTGTCTATTTTGTCACAAGTTGCAGGAAGACTGGGACAAAGTGGACAGGGAGTATAGGTAATTATGGAAAGTAATACAAACCCAGATACTTTGCCTCCCAGACAGGTTCTAACTTGTGTCTGGATTCAGCTTAGCTGGGTGAAGTCTCACTCAGTCAAATCAACATGCTTGTGAAAATATCCACGTAGTTAGAGTGACAGAAATCAAATTTTATCAAGTAAATGCTGTTTTCTCGTCAGGTTCACTAACACTTTAAACCTTTTTTAGAGTCTTATCTACTGGATCTTCAGTGTGCCATTATCCCCCAACATGAGTTACAAATCTCTCATCCTCTTTCTCTAATTCCTGTCAGCCTGTTAAAGGTTAATCTGTAAATAAACACCTTAAAAATGGAGTAGAAAAATCCTACTTAAAGGTCTGCCATGGTTACTCCTTATCCTTAAGCTACAACTTCTTCTGGGTATTTCAGTTACTCTTCCCTTATGTATCTGTAGCCTTGATTTTCCTAAGCAGTGCTTGTCTGTCATCCTGTGAGTTTTCGCAGAGGTTTCTTTCTCAGGGAACACCAGACACAAAGCAAACGGGCCTTTGAAACTTACAACATCTAGTTGATCATCAGGATCTCCTGAAACCTTGGTTGAACACACAGATTTCCAGCCATGCCCCACATCACCTGAATCTGAATCCCTAAGGTAGGGCCTAGAAGGCAGCGTGCTTTACACAGCATTGCGGTTATGAATCTTCTCCAATAAGAAAAACCTCTCTAGTGGTTCTGATTGAAAACACTAGCCCAAACCCCAACTACAGCAGTTAGGATATCAGAGACCCATTGAGTGACACCATATGATTGAATATTGCTGATGGACCCAGTAGTACACTCTTAGAGGAGACCTACATTGCTAATGGCTCTTTGAATACTTTCTTTTGTGCTCTTAATGCTACAGTCTAGACGACTGCTCCAAGGTTGCCATCTATTTGTCATCACCATATGGAAAACATTTTGCTTGGCTTCAACTCAAATAAATAACCTTCCTGATTCTCAACAAAATCTTACTGCAGCCACGAGGAACCATCTAGAATCATCCCACTTTCTCTTCTTAGTCAGCCAAATAACATGGCTTCAGTACCAGATTTAAATATCCAGTCATAAACCACAAAACGAAAATAGAAACAGTCACAGGAAATACCTAGAATGTTCCAGTGTAAGGATGACTCTAAATTTAATTTGTAAAATGCCAAGAAATTGTATCACCAGGCAAAGTATCATGGTGGTTAGGACAACACAATGATTTCCTTCTTGGCCAGAAGTGGTTCCCTTACTACTTAAAAGCATATCTGAATATAACTAAGTGAATTTCAGTTTTTTTTTATATATTCTGTAATGAACATTATATTTTGAGTCAGAAAACACCTTGATACTGTCAAGGTCTATTACCCAGTTGCATCATCTTAGAGTAATCATTAATTGCTTCCTCTGAGGTTTATTTTACCTATCTACAAAAGAAAGGTACTAAGATGAATACGCTTTTAGAATAGCATCTCTAATATCTCAATTAATCCAACATGGTCATGTGTAATATAACTTCTGAACTTCTCAGGGCTCCAGTTATTTGTAAGGAATACATAATGGAACCCCAAAAGTTCCTTTAGGGTTGCTAAATCCAGCCATAGCAATCTTCCAATTTTTCCCCTGACTTGCCTTACACTGGACTCACCATTTGGCCAGTAAGCTAGCCAGCCATAAGGTAAGGGAGCAAGGGAAAACAGTCTATAAAAATTGCTTCTAAGCCCAACACACCCTGCCAGAAAACCCATGACTTTGAAAATAATTGAGTTCCATGAAGGCCAAAGGAAAACATATTAAGGGTATTATCTCAATTCAAAACCCCCAACATAAGATTAAATCCCAAGAGCCTTTTCACTGGGAGAGATTTGTTCAACTTTAGTACCACATCAGGTGATATAAAAAAGAAAGGGGACCAGGCCTATTATCTATCAAAGTAGAAAGATCAAATTAACGTAGTGAGTGGTCTGTAGGCTCTCTCAAAAACTATAGCAGAACTAGTCAATCTCTCTTTCTCTCTTCCACACTTTCTGTTTTGGTCCTTATTCTACTTGATCTCAATCTAATTACTTCTTGCCGTATATTGTTTGTCTCCAGTCCTCCAGCTATCCTCAATGGGATTATCATCTGTGCTGAAACAACCATGCTTCTGGCCACATCCAAGACACTGATTTCTGTTTGGTTCCAGAATACTGAATATTTTTCTTCTGTTTTCTCTTCAATACTTTTTTTTTCTGGTGTGATTTGGCAGCAAGAAGTGACGGTATTATTTTGGTCCCAAAACATAGCTCAAGTTTCTCACACTGTAAAGCTAACTAGCCTCATAAAACATCACGACAACATCATCACCTCTTCCACTGACAGTCTATAAATAACAGAGGCCACAGAAGTCCTTTTCTTTCAAAAGCACAGTGGGACCCACACCCAAGTTCATCACACTATTGAATGGTATAGTTAGTTTTTGATAGAAGCAGTCCATTGGGTTATGACACTAATTGCCATCATAGCTCATTATCCTTTACCTGAATAATGCATTCCCTATGACTGAGGCCACTTTTCCAGGAAACAAGTTGTTTGATTACATACAAAATCAGCACAAATCCATCACACTTGTTTTAGCAAAACGAATGGACTATTTCCCATAGGCAGTTTAAAATAGATATATAGTGTGTGACTTGATGAAGAAGAGCAGGACAGACTGTGTCTGGACTCTTGAGTTCACAGACTGCTGGTGCCAGAGACTAAGGTCAAACTTTGCAGGCAAAGGTCTGTGAGTGGACAAAAGACCAAGACCAAGGTTGAGGCCTATGGATGAGGTCCACAGATGGGCAATGGTCTAAGGCCACAGGAACATGTGTTTTAATATCCTTGAAACAGTCACATGCTGACTTCTGTGCATGCGTCACACTGTTGCTTCCTGATCCTCAAGCATCAGCTGTCTAACATCAACATGGGTTGTAGCAATCAGCGTTTGTGCTGCATCAGTTCCAGTAACTTGACTTCCCAAGCATCTCAGTAAAAGATTAAGACAGCAAGTCTTCTAAACCAACTTCCTTTCTCAGGGAAGGGTCTTCCCTCTGGTTGCCTGCTTTCACAGTTTTTATCTTCTGTCTTTATCTCCTCTTCTTTTCTCAAATGCACGTTGCCCCTTCTCCAACCCTGGTCATGCTGCACTGCACAGGGTATTATATTTTTACTGATTAGGTCACCATTGTTATCAACACCAGAAAATATGCTGGTACTAAAGGCACATATAATAGGTTCATGGGCCTTTGAATGAATGGGATGATCCTAAACATAAATTTTCTCCAAGTGCAGACTTATAATACCTGACATCTTTCCTTTATTGCCAGGACTCATAGTAAAGGGCACACCCCAAAATAGAGAATGGATATCACGTGGAAGAATATTTGTCAGTTGGATAAGATTCAGTGACTTGCAGAGCATAAACCTCTACCATGTAAATGACCAGAGAATTTGTCACATACCTAATGGAAACCGAGAATTATCAGTGCTAGTATTCTTACTTAGATCCTGGAAACAGGATGAGATATTTGTGTTTCTGACACTCTCTTTGCTCTCAGAAGCAAAAAATGCTGACACAGATTCAGAGTCCTTTGAGTCATTTGTCTACATCGGTTATTTAACCTTTCAACACAACACACAGATAGCATTAGTACTGATTTTCAACTAGCTTTTAGGTAAACTAGATGAGGATACAGTACTCATTCAGTAAATACTAATCTAGGAATTTACTGTGAAGGTTTTCTTGTAGCTATTGTGTTAGCACTTGCAATAAATGGACTTCAGGAAATTAACTTTAATAACATGAGGGCCCCTCGTTCAATTAGTAGAAAGATCTTTAAAAGGTCAAACTGAGGGCCCAGGGAAGTAGCCTAGTGTCAAAAGTCCTCACCTTGCACTTGTCAAGATCCCATATGAGGGCCAGTTCGTGTCCCAGCTGTTCCACTTTCTATCCAGCTCCCTACCCGTGGCCTGGGAAAGCAGTCAAGGATGGCCAAAAGCCTTGAGATGCTGCATCTGCATGGGAGACCCAGAAAATATTCCTGGCTCCTAGCTTTGGATTGGCTCAGCTCTGGTTGTTGGGGCTACTTGGGGAGTGAATTAGGAGATGGAAGGTCTTCCTCTCTGTCTCTCTTCTCCTCTCTATATATCTGCATTTCCAATTAAAAAAAATGAATCTCGGGGAAAAAAAGGTCAAACTGAATTATCATAGAAAAGAAATTCTGCCCCCAAATTGCAGTATCACCTCTGAGTTTCCAGCCTGCCTGCCTGCACTACACATTCAGACATGCTAGCCAACATAATCAAGTGAGCCAGTTCCCTGAATGTACGGATTTCACTAACTCTGCTCCTCTCATATATTGGGACTCAAAGTAGTTAGGCAAGTTGCTCAGGAGCAAAACAGTTAATAAGTGTTAGAAATAAACCTTGGATGTGAAGAGACTGACCTCAAGCAATATATCCCCTTCCCCTGCTTCCTCCGAAGTCTGGATCCATTTAAAAGTTTCCTGATCCCCCAAATCCCTTGTAAACACTTCAAGGACCTGTAACATTGAACACATTAGTAAGTATATTTATTGTACTGAGTAGTACTATGCTGAGAATTACACTATTTCATTGAATTACTCCCATGTTAACCATTATTCTGAACATTCTTTAATTCTCACAAGAACCACATAAAGTAGTTAGTGTTATCATTTTATAGGTCGTAAATATTGAAGCCAAAGATGCTAAATAACTTGTCCAAAGTGACACACCTAGTCAATGTCATAGCTGGTATTCAGAATCATGACTCTGTCTTATTTCATTATGCACTCCCAGAGTGCAACCCAAGACAATCACAGCACTGTAGCCAGATTCCCTCAGAAGAGGAAAAGAGAGAATGTACCCAAGATCTAAAAGAGATGAAAACATCTTTTATAACCTGATCTAAGAAGTGGTATACCTTTTCTTCTGATATGTTCAAAGAGCAGTGCTCCGAAATTCATGGGGCTCAAGCTCAGTAGCCTATGGCTAAAGTCCTCGTCTTACACATGCCAATATCCATGCACTCGCGTGGAACACCAGAAAGAGGCTCCTGGCTCCTGGCTCCAGATCAGTTCAGCTCTGGCCGTTGTGGCCACTTACGGAGTGCATTAACATACAGAAGATCTTTCTCTGTTTCTCCTCCTCTCTGTAATTTATTGCTTAATAAATTTATTAATAAAATGAATTACATAAATTATAAATAAATTGCTTAATAAATTTATTGCTTAATAAATAAATTTTCCATGAAATTATAGAATTATCTTCACTGTTGTTAGAAGACAGTCTTTACATTTAGCTTTTACTGGTAGAGAGAGGATTGTGCAAGAGACAAATCCCAGGAGCTGGGGATTTTGATGAGTCATCTTTGTAGCATAGTCTCTGACACAACCCAAAATCAAGCAACTCTTCATTTACTCCCTCCGTCATTAGCATGTTTTGCTGCCCTCCAGTATTAGAAACCCTACAAAAGCAAAGTCACACAAAACTCATGTACTAAAAATCAGACAGCAAGTCTAGCAAGTTGCTTTAGGATTTTATTGAGACTTCTATGATTTCATTAGCTTCATCTGTGAGTTAATCTACAGCTTTGGCCAGGCAGCCTTTTAAAATGCGATATGTGGGTCTGATGCTGTGGCACAGTAGGTAAAACTACTATATGAAATGCTGGCAACCCATATCAGAGTGCTAGGGGTTGGCCTGGCTACGCTACTACAAACCTAACTACCTGTGAATGTGCCTGGGAAAGCAGCAGATAATTAATTGTATCTCTGCCACCAATCTGGGAAACACAAAAGAAACTCCTAGTTTGTGGATTTGGGCTGGCCCAGCTCTGGCTGCCACAGACATCTGTTGGGTAAATCAACTAATGGAAGATTTTTTTTTCTCCCTCTTCCTGATGTTCTGCCTTCCAAATGAATAAATATTTGTAAGTATGCTATTAAACTAGATTTCTTCTTCCACAGCCAATCAGCAGCCTTCAAAACACATCTCTTGACTCAGGTCTAGGAAGATTTTCTTAGCTAATTGTGTGTAGACCAGAGCAGCAGCGGGGGGCGGGGGGGTGTCATCTTGCCTGAGACTAAACTTTAGTTTCTTTAAGGCAATACTAGAGGCAAATAAAAGCAGATTGATATGCAACCTAAAGTTTTGTCTCTGTGAGGAACCATACTGAATTAAAATGTGTCATTAGAAATTAACTGGAAGGGCCTGGCACAGTAGCCTAGTGGCTAAAGTCCTTGCCTTGATCATGCCAGGATCCCATGTGGGCACTGGTTCTAATCCTGGCAACTGCGTTTCCCATCCAGCTCCCTGATTGTGGCCTGGGAAAGCAGTCGAGGACAGCCCAAAGCTTTGGGACCCTGCACCTGTGTGGGAGACCTGGAGAAGGCTCCTGGCTCTTGACTCCTGGCTTCGGATTGGCTCAGCTACAACCATTGTAGTCACTTGGAGAGTGAATCATCAGATGGAAAACCTTTGTCTGTATATCTGACTTTGCAATAAAACTAAATCTTAATATAAAAGTAAATTAACTGGAAAACACGTTTTCTCTGTTCAGAATTATTCTAATGGTGGATTTAGAATGATGCACTGGAGTGAGAGTGTAAATATCTGCTTAACCTTTACCTCTCTTTGAAGCATATACTTCAAACAATTTGCTTCTAACATTAAATTTATAGGCAGATTTGGAACAAATGTTATTTTTACTTTTAGTATTAAATTTGTTCATTGTTTTATGATACATTTTCATAGGCTCTGGGATTTCCCTTACCCCCTCTCAAGCCTCCACTCTCCCACTGATTTCCTCCACATCATTACAATAGTGTAGCCTTCATTAGTCCACCATTCTTTTTTTCTAAAGATTTATTTTTATTGCAAAGTCAGATATACAGAGAGGAGGAGAGAGAGAGAAATATCTTCCATCCAATGATTCACTCCCCAAGTGGGTACAATGGCTGGTGCTGAGCTGACTTGAAGCCAGCACTCGGGAGCATCTTCTGTGTCTCCCTTGTTGGTGCAGGGTCCCAAGGCTTTGGGCCGTCCTCGACTGCTTTGCCAGGCCAAAAGTAGGGAGCTGGATGGGAAGCGGGGCTGCCAGGATTAGAGCCGGCACCCATGAGATTCCAGGAGTGTTCAAGGTGAGGACTTTTGTTGCTAGGCCACGGCACCAGGCCCCAAGTCCACCATTCTGATAGTTAACTGTATACTGACATCTTAGGATGGACATGGCAGAGAGTCCAGCATCCTATTGTCAAGATATATTTAACAGCTTCATTGCGAGTTCATCTTTGATTTAAAAGTGCAGATGCATACTACATTGTATCCTCACATCTGGATATGATAGTGTCTATCACATAGATACTATACATCCCCTTAAATGAAAAGCCATAAAACAAAATCAACAACAGGAGGAAAAATAGAAGATTAGCAGCATGGAGTTAAACAACATGCTACTTAACAACCAATGTGTTCATGAAGAAATGAAAAAAGAAAAATCAAAAACCTTCCTGAAGCAAATGATGTTACTATGTAACCTATAAGTCAGTGAGGAAATTAGTAAGAATAAAATTTAAATGAATGAAAATAAAACCAAAAATGTCAAACCCTCTGAAATGCAGCAAAAACAATATTTAAAAGGCTATTGATCTTATATTGTGCATGAAGGCTGCCTTGTATTATACAGAATCTAGCTGTCAGGGAAATACAAATGAAAGCCATATTGCGGTCCCACCTAACTCCAGTGATATTGACCTACATTAAGAAATCTGTTAACAACACCTGCTGGGGTAGATATGGGGAGAAAGGTATCCCAATTCACTGTTGGTGGAAATGTAAGCTAGCACAACCACTATGGAAGCTAGTAGGAAGTGTGCAAAGGCAACTGAAAATTGATCTGCTGTTTGATCCAGCTATCCCACTACAAGGAATATATCCTAAGCAAATGAAATCTGCATATGAGAAAGGAATCTGTAGCCCTATATTCACAGCAGTGCAATCTACAATAGCAAAGACATGGAAACAACCCAGATGCATACAGTGGTACATCCACTCCTTAGAATATTACTCAGCCATTAAAAAGAATGAAATCCTACCATTTGCAACCAAATGGATCCAACTAGAGACCATTTGCTCAGTGAAATAAGTCAATCTAAAAAAAGGCAGATTTTTATTTTTATGTTACCTGGAATCTATCTGTATAAATGAACACATAAATGCAAAAAAAAGGCAGGCTGTGTGTAGAATTTTTACTAGGCAGGGTTGTTGACATTTTCCTTGCCTTGAGTATTGGCATGCTTCTAGGCATGCATTTCACATAATTGACCCTTTTGAAAAGAGAGCTAGACTTACTGACAGAAAGAATATGGGGTGGAATTTTCCTCAAGGTAATTATTTACTTTAAAGCTTCCTGCGTGCTGTTCTTGGTATTTCCAATTTTCTTTTCTGGGCCTATATAGATCTCCTTTATTCTTTCCTTTTTCTGCTGAGATGCATTGCCTTCTGAAATACTCAGGATCATAGTAGCAACCTAATACTGCCTGTTGCCTCTGGTTATCTAAAACTACCTAATCAAAGGCCAACTTGAGTTTTCTTAAGCATTTTTTTTCTTCCAAACCACAGCTGTTTGGCTGGTTTCATTTTGTCCAAATAAACCACAAATACTGGTTCCTTCTGCCCATTTTTATCCTGTATCAACAGTTCCATATCATGTAAAAGTATTCTTCACATTAAGGCAATTTACTGCCTCTACCAGGAAACCAATGCCCTCAGGTAGAGATTCTTTGTTACAACTTTATCCAAATCTGTCCCCTAGGTTCTGGGTAAGACTTGTGGGTGTTGTTTATAGTTTAATTGTTCCCTCAATAGTGTCCATAGTACTCGATACATAACAAACTAATTCATGCTGATTTGTGGATCACTGGGAATACATTAAGATGCTACCTTTTTTAAAATGACCCTTTACAAAACAATCTCAACTTTTGTCATTCAACAAAAATTGCTGAGTGCAAAGTGAGTAGTTACAGAAGTGTATCTGGCACTCAACCAAAATAGTGACAATTTTACCTGGACTAGAGGGACATAACAGTGACATCCTTCAAAAGACATCTCAGGTGCTCTCCTGCTCCACTTATCCAACAGGTCAGTCCTTCATATAAAAACCTGGAATAATGGTCCTATCACTGTCATATCACAATGACCTACCAAAGTGGCTTTTACTACCATGGGTTAACTATACGAACATGCTCTTAGAAAATCAGAGATTTCTCTTTGTTAATAAGTGAAGAATGGGATACTATATGGAAAAGTTGAACAACTTATCCTATTCTCCAGACACTATTTCCTGACTTGTTTTCCTTTTCAACCTTTGAAAGCATAATTATAGCTATATGTCAAGTTCCTATAGAATATAAGATTGCCCAAAGAAATCTCAGGTGCTAAATCATCTTAATAAAAACTAGAAAAAGATCACATCTCATTTTTATATAGCATTGTTCCTAAGGTAGAGTGTGTTACAAGTTATAAAAAAAGTTGCTTGATAAACCAACTTTTGAAATTTAATCAATTTGCAAGTTAGGAACCACTATATTACATAAGTGGCAGTTTCTGAGTTTCTATGTGCTCCGATAGAAAAAAAAATCAGTTTTTATTAGCTAGAAAACTATCAAATCTTTTTCATTGTAATATTTACCTTCTTTCTCTAACATATAGTGTGAAAAAAACCACCATCTCCTAGACTGAATATGAGGATGCTTTGGGAAATCACAAAAATACTTTTGTTGGGTCAAGGCATTTTGAGTTGTAAAAGTCTCAACTATTGTCTGAATGTACACACTTTCCTTGTGAAACTGTAAATAAACCTACTTAAAAACATCAAACCAGGGACCAGCACAATAGTTCAATGGGATAATCCTCCACCTGCAAGCACCATACCCCATATGGGTTCTGGTTCATGTTCCAGCTGCTACACTTCCCATCCATCTCCCTGCTTCTGGCCTGGGAAAGCAGTTGAGGACGGCCCAAAGCCTTGGGACCCTGCACCAACAAGGGAGACACAGAAGATGCTCCCGAGTGCTGGCTTCAAATCAGCTCAGCACCAGCCATTGTGGTCACATGAGGAGTAAAGCAGTGGATGGAAGATCTTTTTCACTGCCTCTCCTCTCCGTGATTCTATCTTTCCAATAAATAAATAAATTTAAGGAAGGAAGGATGGATGGAGGGGATGGAGGGAAGGGAGGGAAGGGAGGAAAGGAGGGAGGAAAGAAAAACAAAGAGAAAATAAATATCAAACCAATGCAACATTAATGACATTTCCTTTCCAAGCAAAGGGAAGAAACAAAATCAATCCTGATTAAAGATTTAGCTAGAGATAACTCATATGAAATTTGCAAACCATGCCAACTGATTCCTACCTCCCATCCTTGGCATGGGTAGAACAGAGGCCCATCTTCTTGGCTGGACTTACACAGACCTTCACAACCAGGCCCAGACTTAGCATTCTAGGCTGTTCTCTGTCTTCCTACACATAAATTACTCATGTACACCAGATGTTCTGGTTTTTGGTCCCTAATCTTCATTGTGGATATGATTTTGTATGATCTCCCCTGCCTGATTTTTGCTGACAGCTTTTCTTTTCTAAGAGAGGGTTGCTAGTATGGTAAAAGGAGGACAGGTTTTGGAGTTAGAATGTCCTGCTTTTGCCATTTACCAATCATATGCCTCTAGACAACATTTCTTAGTTTCTCTAAACCTCAATTTCCTCACTTGAAAACTGAGGATATGAATACTGTCTCTTTCGTGGGAATATTATGTGAATCAAATTGATAATACATTCGCAACACCACACTGCTGTTACTTTTACAACAATTTAGATTTACTAATTTTTTTTTAAATTCCTAGTTCACAGCTCAACCTGCACCCAAGCCAAGACATATAGAACTCTGAACTCTGATATCTTATAGCACCTATACTATGTCTATAATCTTAATATTATTGGCTTTGTAAGATGCAAATATTTTATCTTCCTAACCACACTGAAAACTTATTTGAAGCTAGGTATATGGCAACCTTCTCATATTTGCCCAGTCTTACAGAGAACTTTCCAAAATGTTTGTGCAAGATTATAAATACAGAATCTATAATCCCTCAATGTCAGGATTACATCAGGCTTGATGGGTAATACGATTAACTAGTAAATACGGAGCTGCAGTTATCATTTTACAGAAAAATTGGCATTACTAAAAATAATACATAATGAATTTACTACATGGCAGATACCCTGCAGATATTTGATCATATCGTGCCATTTCATCATCACAATCCTGTGAAATAGGTATTATTAGCTCCATTTCACAGAAGAGAACAATAATTCTCAGAGATTATGCAAATTGTCCAAGTTTACATAATAAGTGGAGGAACCATGATTCAAACCTAGGTCATTTGACGCTGAGTTTCAAGTTCAAACCAGCAGGTCTATCACCTTATCGAGGCTTTTACTAATTTCAAAGTTTATTTCATCATCAGAGTCTGCCTAGCTAAAAAGGAAAGAACTGCATATTGGGAAAATGTTGATCAGTTGAAAAAACACAAGGGAGTTCTAGTTCATCAGCTCATCTACACACTGCATTTAATTATTAATCATCTTTGAAGTAGTGATCCAATCTCTGCGGGGGGAAAATGATCCAGGGGAGACAAATGGGCAGATGGCTGGAGGGGTGGATGGCCATGTGGGAGAGCACAAGTACTTTAAGCCTGCTGTGTCCTAGGAAGGCTTGAAGTCCATCAAGAGAAGAAACCGACTGGGGAACACTTAACATTACAATACACCAAATGGAATAAGAGCCTATTCATCCACTTGGAGCAAGAAAAAAGTAACAGTGCCCACTGCCTGTGTGGGTGGTCTTGGCCTTTTCCAGCAAGGTGTACATTTAAAAAAAGATTAGTACAATAGGGCACAAACAGTCCTATTGAAAACAGCCGCCTGCATAGACTTGGCAGATTTGTACTGTAGAACAGTTCCGTCTGACATTTAAAATGTGGCAAAACTACTTAAATCCAATTTAAAAATAAGTTTTCTATAGCCCCTTATTTTCTGCTTATAAGCATGAGTTCATTGAAGATGGCATCACAAGCTTCACATGATGCCCTTCAGAATGAATGCTTGCCAAAGACAAGAATGTGTGGCACCAAGTGATGATAAGCTGATTAGGCTGCAATGATTCCCAGGGCTTGTGCCCAAGAAGGCTGTTTCCTCAAGAAAAAAACCCGTGGGAGGCATTCAGGTTGGGATATGGAGCTCGATGTAGCACCAAACTACTGCAGCAAAGTTCACAAAATGAACATGTGATCTCTCTGCTAAAGAGCGATTCATTTTCATCAACACCTGACAAAGAATAAAGAAAATAGAGAAGGATATATTCTGTAATGTCATTGAGGGCGCTCAACAACTTTGGCCTTCAGCTTGACTTGTGGAAACTGGTTGAATTTGGTTAAAAAAAAAAAAAGATGGCAAAAACTGGCTAAATTAGTCATATGGCATTGCTACTGGCTATTCTTGTTCCACAACCGAACATCCGAAATGCCCCTCAAGGACCTTAACACACAGACAGTTTTTACACCAGTGAGTTTCTGGAGCAAAACCATGTGTCCACATCCTCCACCATACTCTCTCATTTTCTTCCTGTACTGTGGCCAGGAGCTAGAAAAATATACAATCACTCTAAAATTAAAGCTTTCTTGTTTTCAACACTGCAGAGGTAAAATTCTGCCGTTTTCTCCCAGCCTCTGCTTCTGTGTATATCCTTACCCTACAGCCGTGTGGGAAGAGAAGTTGGTATACTTATTAGTCACAGTTTCGAACTGGATCATGTCATTGTTGAACAGTTAATAGTTATTAATTCAGAACCTATGCATGACACCCTCTCAATTGTGCTTTTAGATGAGTTCTATGTCATTAGTGCAGACACGGCCACCCATACCATCTCTTCCTTCCTACCTCAGGAACAAACTTGGCAATCTTTGGTAATCTTCTTTCTAAAGCACTTCATGTAGCTGATTGGGTCAATGGGCTCAGGGTGCTTCTTGAGATCTGGGTTTTCCTGCTGTCTTCCACAAATGCCCCCACTCAAACCCTGCCCCCCAAAGGAAAATTGCACATAGGCCTGAAATTAGGATATAGCATAGACTCTATTAAGCCTTTGACTCAGTTTTACTTAAGAGTACTATACTATGCATTATTGATTACTGACTCATTTATTAAGTAGTAATTAGATTTGGTTATTGTTCTTTACACATAGTTTCCTTGATAAATAACTCTACAAATGAATTGAGAAGGTAGGAATCCAAGTTTTCAGAGTCCAGGGCTATCACACTGAAATTAGCAAAACCTTACATAAAACCCCTGTTTTAGAACTTGAAACATGTATTACCTGGATTCCTCCTCCTACTCACCCTTTCTTCCTCCCCATCCTCCCCCATATTATTACAGCAGTATAGTCCTTCAGCAACAGTCACAAGTACAACATTCTGCAAGGGTATCGTGGCATTGTAGATACTGGCATTGGTGGAAAATCAAGTATCCTATTGTCAAGATATATTTAACAGTTTCATTTGGAAGCTGCCTTTTGTTAAAGAGTAGAGATGCATAATGCAGCATATCTTTGTGTGGAAGTTCTATTTCACACACTCGCATACACACCCAAAGACTTGCACATAAAAATTTCTGTTTGATCATATTATGCACCCTGCATTTGCACATTTCAGATGTAGTAGTTAGGAATTGAAATTTATGTTCATCAACTGCTCTGTTATTGTCATTTCATGTCATCATTCTAGATTACATCCACAAGATTGAAAGGCATGAGACCTACATTTGAATTCATTAATTGGGAAAAACATAGTAAATAGGATTGCATTAGAAGCTCCCTTCTGGATGACATAAATTCACTAATTACAGTGTTTAGATCGAAGTTATATATTTTATTAGTTATGATACCACCTAACACTATGAATACCACCATCCAGTTCACATATCGGGGCTTATGATAATACCTAACATTTGTTGAGCAATTTTTATTTACCATACTAAAGTTCTTATTACATATTCTTATAAGGATTTTACATATATAAAACATACTTAACCCTCACAGAAATCCTTTGAAATAGGCAGTACTTCTTTTACATTTTACATGTCAGAAAAACTGAGACACTGAAAGATAAGGTCAACTGGCTGAGATTTCACCAGACTTGGCACAGCGATGATTTAAAACATACAAGTCTATAGCTAAAACACACATGAAATCACTACATCTACTTGTTATTGAAAAACTGCAATGGAACTAGTGTATCATAATCTAATCTTTGGTGGACATACTGATCCTGTGATCCACACAGACTTCACTTAGTGCTCAAAACCCACTTCTGTACAAATCCTCTGAGGAATTTCATTTATAGTTCATGCCAGAGGTTTCTAGACTCCAGACACCTCCTTTAAAAGAAATGAGATTATCAGTACTTCTGTGATTGCATTCAGCCAGAGATCCCCTTTAACTGGATCGATATGGTGTTTTCTGACCTATGACTAAGCAGACTTCTTGCATATCATAATTAAAAGTCAACTTCAAGAATCCCACTAAATATTTAATGAGTGTTCTTGGCAGAAAGGCAGGGAGCCTAACTAAAGTCTCAAAAATGCCTCTTTAAACCCATTCACTGAGAAAGAAAATGAAGCAGAAGACAAGAAAGTTTATATTCTAAGCAGACACTTGCAATTATCACATTGGACCACGCATCTGTCTAGCCACCTTCTGTTCACAAGATGAAATTAAAACTTCGTATGCTGGCTGCTATTCCTGTTAACTACAGTCTCTTTCTATGTGCCTGCAGGTAGGGATGCTCTGCACTGTGATTTCATTTCACGGACATTTTAAGAAAGCAGAGGGACCCTTCTGTTTTTATTTCCTTATGCCTAAAAGGTTCTGTTACCAGACTGCCCCCAGAAGAAGCTATTTATTGCTAATTCCGTTTACTGTCTTTATCGTTCCACTAACCTCTCAAACATAAACTTAATGGGAATATTTGACTGAGTAGGTGAAGAGAGTAAAGCAAAAAAGGAAACAAATTTCTAGCTTTGATTCTTTTCTATGTGAACCCTGGAAAATTCTTTACAGAAAGCTGTACAGATTTTTATTGATTTAATGAGAATTATTAACCTTAAAGTCAGAAAAGTAAATAAAAAAATTTTCAACTAGTGTGTTATAAACATTTACTATAGAATTACTTTTTTAAAGATTTCTTTTCTTTTTATTGGAAAGGCAGATCTACAGAGAGAAGTAGAGACAAAGATCTTCCATCTGCTGGTTCACTCTCCAAGTAGCTGTCACAGTTGGAGCATCTTCTGTCTCCCATATTGGTCATATTGGTACAGGGTCCCAAGGCTTTGGGCCATCCTCAACTGCTTTTCCAGGCCAGAAGCAGTGAGCTATAAGGAAAGTGGAGCAGGCAGGACTCGAACCATTGCCCATATGGAATCCCAGCACACTCAAGGTCAGGACTTGGCTATTGTGCTGGGCCCTAGAATTGCTTTTTTAAATTATGTATTGTGAGATTTTATACTCAAAAATTTTTCAGGAATTTTTCCATAATATTTCCTACATACATAAGCGTTTATTATTTAAATAAATTACAATAATCTCAATTAAATATAATTTAGACCATTAAGTGCAATTTCAATTTAAACAAGTGCTTATTGAGGACCAAATGTGTTTCAGAAACTATTATAAATTCTAAGGATAGACTGATGAGCAAAGAAAACAGTCCTGTGATATCAAGGATTAAGTCGCTTCTTGTGAAATCAGCATTTCATATCAGAGTGATGGCTTGGGTCCCAGCTCCTCAACTTCCAATACTGTTTCTGAATAATGGACCTGAGAAGGCAGCAACAGATGACTAGGTCCCTGCTACCACCACTCACTGGGGAAATCAGGATGGCATTTCTGGTTCCTGGTTTCCACCTGATTCAGTTCTGGCTGTTGGCAGCCACTTTGAGGAGTCAACCGGCAGAATGAGGATCATTCTCTCCATGTTTGTTTGTCTGTCTCTGTTATTCTTTTAAATAAATAAATAGATTTTTTTAATAAATAAATAGATTTTTCTTTTTAAGAATGTTCAGAACATTTTAGGTCAAACTTCTCCAAGTCTTGATATGAATCCAATCTAGCCATTTCCCTGCTGAAAAGCATTCAATCCTATCAGAGCTTTCAAAGTCCTACAGACCTGGCCCTTGCCTCCTTTCCAGCTTCATCTAGTACCATTTTTCTCCCTTATGTTACCGTGTTCCAGCCATACTGGCTCTCCTGCTATTGTTTCTTGTACACACTAAGGTTTTGTGCTTCACAGCATTACCAGCATTCTTTGTTCTGTATGAACTCTTCCCCTTGCTATTCATTTTCTGCTGCCTGCCCAGGATAATCAGGACTTGAACTGGCACTCTTATCTGAGATGCTAGAGCTGTAAGCACCAACTCATCCTGCTGCTACAACACCAATTTCTGTTGATCATTATTTACTCCAGTAGTTCTGAAGAACATATTCTTACTAAAAGCTTTCTTTCCTATAAAACATGTGTTAACATCTTCTGTAACAGTATCCAGTATCACACCAGGATAGGAAATACTTGTCAAGCTAGGTTGGTGAGTAAAATATCTATTTTAGAGTAGCAAGGGATGCTTGAAGTTTTTCTAAACAAGCAGATGAATATAGACAGACATGAGTAAATAGGTAGTCTTTTTGTTCCAGTTTTAGACTAAGTATTGACTATATCATAGGATAGAACTATATTTAAGGAGGAGGGAGTTATTATGTACTTATAAAATAGCCACAGTTTCTATTTTCAAACATCATTAATGATTACTGTCAAGAAGATTTCGGGCCCGGCGGTGTGGCCTTGGGCCCAGCAGTGTGGCCTAGTGGCTAAAGTCCTCGCCTTGAAAGCCCCGGGATCCCATATGGGTGCCGGTTCTAATCCCGGCAGCTCCACTTCCCATCCAGCTCCCTGCTTGTGGCCTGGGAAAGCAGTCGAGGACGGCCCAAAGCTTTGGGACCCTGCACCCGCGTGGGAGACCCGGAAGAGGTTCCAGGTTCCCGGCATCGGATCGGTGCGCACCAGCCTGTTGCGGCTCACTTGGGGAGTGAATCATTGGACGGAAGATCTTCCTCTCTGTCTCTCCTCCTCTCTGTATATCTGGCTGTAATAAAATGAATAAATCTTAAAAAAAAAAAAAAGAAGAAGAAGATTTCAACTTTACCTAGTCTGCTTAAGCTCTGTTTGTACAGGAAGAATGATTGGATCAGTACCTCTGCTTGTGTGGTTAACTTCAAGAAACTAGTCAGGAATGCACTATTTCTCTCATTTGCATTGTTCATAAGAGGATAGAAAATATGAAGTTAGTAAGAAAGGACAGCTGCACTAAGTAGAAGAAAGGGGATGCTCAACATAAATTTGTAGAGCTTCCTACACACAGATATGAGAATATTTCCATAAGTACTACGTATTCGGCCCAAGTGGAACATCAGAAGAATGGGAATTAAGAGGAACATGAGAAGGACAACGGAGAATTTATAGGAAGCATTCAAGTTGGGCAGTTAAAAGTATGAGCTTTGAAGTCAAATGTAGGTTCCAGACACAGTGCTGTCAATTACAAGCATCAAACATTTTTTTTAGTTCTGTGCAATAGAATTTTCTGCAACAGTTAATATTTTCTTCTATCCGAGCTTTCCAGTAGTTCAGCTACTAGCCACATGGGGATGTTGGGTACTTGAAATATGATTGGTGCAATTGTGGAGCTGAATTTTTAATTTAGCTTTAATTAATTTAAATTTAAAAGATCCATTCATAGCTAGTGGCTAATCTACCAGGCCGTGTAGTTCTAGGTATCCAAAATTCTGAGATGGATGAACAGAGAAATATTCGGAATTCCTCTGCACTTGGAAGCAGCAGCAAAGAGGGAAAAACAGTAGCATAAAGAGGAACCAAGATGATAAATCCCAAACAAGAACTGAGAAGAAACACTATTCTTGGTTCAATCGTCTAGTCAAAAACCACACAAGAAGATGGGTATCAGAAATGGCATTTCTTAAGAAGTTCAGGGCTAGGCCCAGGATGTATGTACCTTTATCTTAGATGTGGAACCCAAGAATTTCTCAGCTCTTCTTGACCCTATTTCTATTTCCAGCCTGCCTCATTTCCTAAAGTAATGTGTTCCATATGTTTACTACCTGCTGGATAAAGTAGTATTTTTGCTTTATTGCTTTCAAGCTACCACCTCTAGCTGAAAGTGATAGTATTTGTCTTTGATGAGTTGCAAGTGTTTTAAAGATAGTCCCAAATAACCGAATCACAAGTGAGAATGCCAAGCCTTCTGAGAGTCTTGGTTAATCTAACTGCATTAGGTCCTCAGGGCACTCAGGGTCAGAAGGGGCACTCTGTACTGCAGGGACTGTTCTCATCTGGCTTAGCCCTTGAAATCCCTGACATTAAAGTTTTCTTCTGAGTAAAATCTTTGTTATCAGAAACTATTAAAATGCAAGTATGTCATTTCTGAAGCCAAAAATAACCACTTGGCACCTTTGCTTACTTTTGTTTCCTATTATATTCTCAGAACCTCATACCATGACCATTTCGAATTGCAAAGTATATAATCATAGTTTTGAATCACTGAAAATAGGCTGTCCAGTGTGGCATCATCCAGAAACAGGAAGACAAGAAGAAGCTCATCAGACAGCACCAATCTCATCAAAATTTAAATTTTTACCTCCTACACTGAGACTCTTTTTTACTGTGCCACTGTTTCACAGTGTTTGGTACAATATAGAGTTCAGAAATAAAATATGAAGCCATAATACATTTCGGTAAAAACTGATTCAAATGCTACACTGGTGATAAGAAAAAAACTAAACAAAACAAAACACTGCTTCCCTGGACTGATACTCTTCCTGAGAACTTTATTTGGCATTTGAGTGTATACCAGTCATATTTTTATGTAGAGATTTTAATTGATTCCATGAAGCCCTCAGTTTGGCCTCTTTGACTCCATGCTCCCTGAATCTGTCAGTGAAATAGTATTGCATCATTTAGCCCCAAGACCTATATCTCATTAACGACACCAGTCTAGCAAAAACTGAGTTCAAAGATAATTAGTAGTCAAGAAATGACACTGCTTATAGAACATTATATTTTCCATTAAATTTAGCAAACATTTCTGGAGCATCTACTATGTAGGGCTCTAAAGGACCAAAGCATACATTTGGAAAGATATTCCTCATCTTTAAGATATGAGATATGGAATGTAATCTCTTCCTATTCATTTTTAATATTTATTTATCACAGTCTTTTTTAGCATTCATGGTGCCAGAAACTGTGGTACGAATTTGGTTGAGAACAGAGAAAAAGAAAGATGCATTCTCTATTCTCAAAGAGCTTTATAAGTCATGGGCATTTGTGTTTTATTTTAGTGTAAGGTTCAGACCTTCTAAGTTTACCTAGCACAACAGGCTATTTATTTAGGCATAGATCTTATGTTTCTTTTAGAAAAGCTATCAATGAAAGAAACGACGTTTAACATGATTAGAAGATTTTCACCAAATAACCATGAAAATATAGACATTCGTGTCAAAAAATATAACTAGAGTGATAGATGTGTTCAAGGTACATAAGTAATCAAGTTTGGGTAACAATAGTAGGATTCATAAATGAATAACAAAAAGCAAAGCTTGAATGTAAGGATGATAGGCTACAAATCAGAGACAGTGCCCAGACGAAAGAAGACCCAGACCTTCCAAGAATGACTACTAGTTTGAGATAAGCAAAGGTCATGCAGTTTCAGTGGCCATAGTGCACATCTGCCTCTGTGCACTCGATCACTCAATTTTATTAAAAAGGAAAAAAAAAATCTGTGTTCCTCACCAACTTTGAGTCAGGAGTGGCCGAGCAGAGGGTGGTACATGCTTCTAGGACTGTGTGGCACATACACACTCCCACCCTTCCACAAGTCCCAAGTGAAGGCTTTATTGTCCAGGCTATGAAGGTGGAGCACCTTGAGATATCTGATTCTGAGAAGGTTACTGCTCTCAGCAGTTGGGGCCAACTTGGTGGGGATAAAGGGAGTTTCTGTACCCTATGACTATGGGAGTATTGTGCACAAAAAATGTGGGAATTTTATGACTATATAATAGTGTGTGGTGTGTGACTGAGCCTCTGCACTCACAGAGAACTGCAATGATCTTTCGAGTGATTCACGTGCTGGCATAGGTAAAAGCTGTAGCCACCATGGGCTAATGTCAGGCATTGATCACCTTGAAAGGGAGGTGGTGAGGCAGTAATTCCACTAATAGTCAAAATCATCGCCTCCCTTTGCTGACAGCAGTTCCAGCATGTCCAACATAGGTGTCACCCTAGACTCTTCACCCCACACTTCAACACAGGCCAGAGTACAGTGCCCAGTCCTAGCACTCACCTGAAGATATCCACCAAAGCAGCAGTGACTTCATAGTTCAGAGAAAAAAAAATCAGAGGAGAAAAACAACAAGGGATTCCTAGAAATATCTAAGCATTATTGGAGAAGCATGAGATACATGAACAAGGGAGACAATATGACTCCCCTAAAAGAAATGAAACAGTTCAATATTAGAATGCAAAAATGAAAAAGATTGATGAAATGCCTGAGAATAGATTCAAAAAAGAGACAATATTACTGAAAAATAAGAAGTAAATACAGGAGTTAAGAAAATACATATTTGATATAGATGAAAATTTTGAAATGAGATTGAGATTTTGAAAAGAATAAAACAAATATTAGAAATGAAGAATGAAATACTGTTTGGATTTTATATGTAACTATTTAGCTTGAACTGATGCAGGCTTCAGTAAGGCCTGATTTTTAAAAGTAAATCACACTGTGTCTGGTAAGTGACTTAACCCTGCTGACCAAGACTGTATTCCTGTTTTTTAATGGTTACTTATAGGGATAAGGTTAGACTACAGGAATGCCCCACACTGATAAAAGCACCTCTCAGCAAGGATTGGATATACAGAAAACCTGCTCCTTTGTTCATATGCCATAGAGATCCTGGAGATAACAGTTAGCTGGGTAAGTCAACAGGAGGGCCAGTTATCAAACACCAAATGGCCTGGCATATAAGAATAGAGAAAAAAAAGACTCTCACTTACTAATGTATCTAGTAGATGGTCACTGACACCTTTGATATATCAGCCAGTAACCACTAATGAAAGAAAGGACCCTCAGATCTTTGTAACAACATATTTGAAGAAATGTAATAAAACCAGTGTCTGGGGCCCGGCGGCATGGCCTAGTGGCTAAAGTCCTCGCCTTGAAAGCCCCGGGATCCCATATGGGCGCCGGTTCTAATCCCAGCACCTCCACTTCCCATCCAGCTCCCTGCTTGTGGCCTGGGAAAGCAGCTGAGGACGGCCCAATGCATTGGGATACTGCACCCGTGTGGGAGACCCAGAAGAGGTTCCAGGTTCCCAGCTTCGGATCGGCGCGCACCGGCCCAGTTGCTGCTCACTTGGGGAGTGAATCATTGGACGGAAGATCTTCCTCTCTGTCTCTCCTCCTCTGTGTATATCTGGCTGTAATAAAATGAATAAATCCTTAAAAAAAAAATAAAACCAGTGTCTGGGAGTGACTCACTCACTCCCAAGTGTGTGCTGAGTTCCCAGATGCACCTATATAATCTTAAATCTTGTGTTGTCTCTGATTTTCTTTTCCACTATCTTAAATCATGTATTTCTAAGCCTTTTAGCTCCTGTTCTTTAGCCTTGTTTCTTGCAGGATTGTTGCATACTGACATATGCAACACAGTATACCAAATAAAAAACACAATGAAAACGAGTAACAACAGACTTGGTGAGGCAGAATGATATGTGAGCTGTAAGATAAATCTTTGGAAAAAGCACAATCAGACTTAAAACAAGAAACAGAAATGAGAAAAACCAAAACTGGTGTTCTAGATTTATGGGTTATCATCAAACAACGTAACTGTCTTAGAAGCTTCTAAATGCCTGGAAATACAGGCATGAAGATTATTTGGTAAATTATTGCCTAAAAATTTCCCTAATATGGAGAAACAAAGGGATATAGAAGTACAGGAAGCACATAGAATTCCACATAAACAATCTTCATCATGACAGATTAGTCAAACTTTCCACAGTAAAATAAGAAGATTCTAAAATGTACATGAGAAAAAATTCAGATTAACCTCAGAGGATCTCCAATCAGACTTAGAGGTAATTCCTCATCAGAAACCCTACCAACCAGGATAGAAAGAAGTGACCTAGCTCAGGTCCTAAAACAAAGACACTGTGAATCCAGAATAATCTACAAAGCAAAACTCTCATTATTCACAAAGGCAAAATAAGGAACACTGAAAACAAAGAGTAACAAATAATTTGCCTCCAGGCACCCAACCATACAAATGATGTTTAAGGATTCACTACACATAGAAATAGTGAATGATAATCCACCTGATTTCACTGCCATCAAGGAGGCTATCAGTTACTTCTTCCTAGGGACATTCCTCAAGTGATGAGATGCTGAAGATCCTGCTAGTGCATAAGCAGGCATGCATTGTTCAGCACACCCAGTTCAAGCCATTCATTGCCACAGGGGACGAAGGCCATGTTGGTCTGGACATGAAGTATTACAAGAAGGTAGCCAAGGCTATCCAAAGGGCCATAATCCTTGCCAAGCTGTCCATTATGCCCATGTGTAGTTGCTACTGGGCAAATAATATCAGCAAGCAAAATACATAGTGTACCATGCAAAGTGATCGGACTCTGGCTCTATGGCTCAGTACTCAACAACACTCCCTGGGACATTGGCATTGTATCGCTACCTGTTCCCCAGTGGCTGCTGATGATGTCTGGCATTAATGACTGCTATGCTTTGGCTAAGGGGTGCACCACCATCCTGGGCAACTTTGCCAATGCCACCATTGATGGCATCTGAGACCTATAGTTATCTGGCTCCTGACCTCTGCAAAGAGATCATGTTCATCAAATCTCTCTACTAGGAAATCACATGAAGTCCTACACCTGAGTGTCAGTGCCGCGGTCCCAGGCCCCATTGTGGCTACAACACAGTTTGCTACACACGGAAAGTAAAACAATTTAAACTTGGGCATGGAGAATGATAATCCTTTATAATGAAAGAATGTGAAAATAGAAAATCTGCTAGTAAAAATAAAATGGAGATGTAAAGCAAACAAGAATACTTACGGAAAATGGCAGGATCAAGTCATTACAAATGGCCTAAATTTTTTTCAATCAAAAGATATACACTGGATGAATGGGTTAAAAAGACCCATCTACTGTCCACTGCTTAAAAGAAACATACCTTACAGACAAAATAGATGTTAACAACAAAAAACTATTAAAAGATATCAATAATGGCATTACATAATGATTAAGTGATCAACTATTAAGAAGAAGTGATTGTAGTAAATTATGTGTGCTCAATGCCAGGGCACATATTTAAAAGAATTGTTAATGGATCTAAAGGTAAACATAGGATTTAATACAATAATGGGGGACTTTAATAACCTTCTTCCTTCAATATACATGTCCACTCGACAGAGATATAAGAAAGAAACAAAAGCAATCTACATTATGGAACAAATGGACCTATTGGATATCTACACAAGACGTCATCCCACAGTTGTAGAATACACATTATTTTTTTGTCCATTCATTGAACTTACTAGGATAGATCACATGCTAGGCCATAAAAGAAGCTTTGGAAATTTTACAAATAAAATGAAATCATGCCACATATCTTTTCTGACCAACATGGAACGAAGCTGAAAATCAACAACTTAAGAAACTCAAAAAAAATATCCAAATGCATGGAGACAAAAATATGCCACTTGAATGTACAATAGAGCATAAAAGAGATCAAAAGGGATTTTTAAAAAAAATCCTGAAAATGATGAAGTTGACAGCACATAGTATCAAAACTTACAGGATAGAGCAAAAGCAGTAATAAGAACTTCATAGAAATTATTGCACACATCAAAAAATCAAGTCTTTATTTACACAACAAATTCCATAGCTGAAAAAACCTTGTGACATTAAGTCACGATAGTTACAATGAAAATTATAAAACATTAAATAATAGAATATGACATCAAAACACAGAAAAACCTACCATGTTTATGATGCAGCAGGCAATGTGCAAAAAATAATAAGAGGATGACTAGATAAAGAAAGGGCAGACTATGTCCAAAATACCAAGTTTACAGAACACCCCTGCTGGTAACTGACGTCAAACGGTGCGGGCAACAGTCAAAAAGTGAGCTAAAGTGTGAGACAATAGTTGAAGCCTGCAGGCAAGGGTCCACAGATGGGTAACAATCCACGACCACAGAAATGTGTGCCTTTTTATTAAAGGTTTATTGATTTTTCACTGGAAAAGCAGATCCACATAGAGGAGGAAAAACAGAGAGAAAGACCTTCCATCTACTGTTTTATTCCCCAAATGGTCACAATAGCTGGAGTTTAGCCAATCTGAAGCCAGTAGCCTTTTCTGGGTCTCCCATGAGGGTGCAGGGTCTCAAGGATTTGGACTGTCCTCGACTGATTTTCCAGTCCACAAGCAGGGAGCTAGATGGGAAGTGGGGCAGCTAGAAAACAAACCAGTGCCCCTATGGGATTCTGATGCTTGAAGGTCGAGGTTTAGGCAGTTTAACTATTGCACCAGCTCCAAAATGTGTGCTTTAAGGTGTCTTTGAGACAGTCAGATACTGACTTCTGTACTTGGGTCATACTATTGCTTCCTGATCATTAAGCATTGGCTAGTCAGCATCAATATGGTGCATAGCTATCAAAAATTTGTGCAGCATCAATTCCTATAAACAGTTCAATAAAGATTGAGGAAGTGAGCCTTCAAGGTTTACCTGCTTCCTAAGAGAAGAGGGCTTTCCTCTGTCCCAATTTTATAATGTTTATCTTGTCTCTGTCACATTTCTAATTTTCTCAAATTTCTGCCACTCCAAATCTGTTCATGCCACTTCGGCAGTGCCTCCCTCTCTAACCCAGTTCATGAAGCTTCAGGCAGTGACATGTGGATTGGTAGGATTAATATAAGATTTCTATACAACCAAAAGCAATTTACAAAGTCAATGATCAATTAAATATACCTACAACTTTTTTTCTCAGTTCTAGAAAAACTGATACTAAAATTCATGTGGAAACACAAGAGACCCTGAATTGCTAAAGTGATCTTAAACAATAAGAATAAAGCTGGAGGCATCAAAATAACAGACTTCAAGAATACTACAGGGCAGTTGTAATCAAAACAGCCTGGTACTGGCACAAAAACAAACATGAAGATCAATGGAACAGAATAGAAATCCCAGAAATGAACCCACACACCTGTAGCCATTTAATTTTTGACAAGTGAGCCAAATCAATCCAGGGATAAAGCCATCAACAGGGGCAAACAACGCCTCAATAGATAATAGAATTCTTAGTGGGGTGCTTGAGTGTCCATGCAAAAAGGTGGTGAGACTGCATCAAGGTGGTCAGAGAGAAACCCGTCGGGCCCTGCCAAACAGCTGGAAGCTCCCCCGGGCCCTGCCAAGCAGGGGAGCTGTTCTCTTCACACCTTTATGCCATCCACGCCTACTGCATGGACCCCAGCAGTACCCAGAGGAAGAAAAGCACTCTAAGCAAAGGTCCTCACACACTAACGAAGATCGGAAACCCAAGAGGCAGAAACAAAGACAGTGTAGGTGGGGTAGAGAAGGCAAGGCAGAGATAAGAGATATAGTGAGAGGCAAAGGCAAGGGACAGGCTCATGGAAAGCGGTATATGTGGTAGTATGGAGCTTGGTTTAACTCAGATTTAAAGGGTTTTTAAAAAGTAAGCAATATGGGGCCCAGAGTGATAGCATAGTGGTTACAGTCCTCACTTTGAACACGCTGGGATTCCACATGGGCGCTGGTTCTAGTCCCAGCAGCTCCACTTCCCATCCAGCTCCCTGCTTGTGACCTGGGAAAGCAATCGAGGATGACCCAACACTTTGGGACCCTGCACCTGTGTGGGAGACCCAGAAGAGGCTCCTGGCTTCGGATTGGCACAGCACCGGCCATTGTGGTCACTTTGGGAGTGAATCATTGGACAGAAGATCTTCCTCTTCTCTGTCTCTTTCCTCTCTGTATATTTGACTTCGCAATAAAAATAAATGAATCTGGGCCTGGCGGCGTGGCCCAGCAGCTAAAGTCCTCGCCTTGAACGCCCCGGGATCCCATATGGGCACCGGTTCTAGTCCCAGCAGCTCCACTTCCCGTCCAGCTCCCTGCTTGTGGCCTGGGAAAGCAGTCAAGGATGGCCCAATGCATTGGGACACTGCACCCGCGTGTGGGAGACCCGGAACAGGTTCCTGGTTCCCGACTTCTAATCAGCACGCACTGGTCGCTGCGGCTCACTTGGGGAGTGAATCATCGGATGGCCGATCTTCCTCTCTGTCTCTCCTGCTCTCTGTATATCTAACTTTGTAATAAAATAATAAATCTTTAAAAAAAAAAAAAGAAAGACAATCACTACCCCTAAAGTAGGTAGTAATACAAACATAACTTCTATGGCCATTTTTTTAAAAAAAATAAATGAATCTTTTTAAAAAGTAAGCAATATGATTTAATTTATATTTTTGATGGGATCACTTTGACCAGTATGCTGAGATTGGATTCTAGAGGGGCAAGAGTAAAGCAAATGAACATGATTAGATTCATTGTTACTTTAAAACTGGGACACAGTAAAAAGGGAAATGCGAATCGAAAAGATCGTAAGTCAGATGTCCAACCCATCACTGGACACCCATTAACAAGAGTTAAGAATTACTCTGTTTCCAACATCAGGAAAAGAATGAAGTATAACTGAATATGCTAAAGTAAGTAGTAGTCCCCGAAAGGAAATATAGCAATACCTTAGGGAAACTGTTTTGTATATGACACAAATCTAGATGAGTTAGATGGGATCACTAATCACAAAAGGATAAATGAATCACAGCGCATTGCCTTCAAGAATCCTTTTTGATTGGGGCTGTCATTCCAATAATTATCAAGTCCTCCTTCTCTGGAGTCTTGTAGTGCATGATTTTAACTCCAGGTCTCTTCTGCCACTAGTTTTTTTTTTTTTTTTTTTTTTTTTTTGACAATCTTGACATAATTAGGGTAAAAAGGTTCAAGCACTACAGGAAGATGGGCAAGACAATTAGTTCCATATTATTTCCTTAATACGCCTAATGTAAAAGGAGATTTTAAGGGAGAAGCCCCACCCAGTCTCCCACCCACCCCAGGTCCCAGATGTGGGGCATGCTCCGAGGGTCTTGCTCAAGTGGTTTTGATAGTTCAACAGTTCTGAACTGCTGCCACTCTCACCACTCCAAGCATGATGAGGTTGTTGAAGAATCCACTGTTTGACATAGTCCATCATAGAGTCTCCGTCTGTCCAGTTTTTCATTGCCAACATATAGCTGAGGTGGTTGATTGACTTGTTCTGTCCTCTGTCTTTTGATGGTTAGGGTTCCGAGTCCGGAAGCTCAATTGGAGAATTCCCCAAAGGAACTTTGTCTGAAGTGATCCCAGACCAGATTCTTGTATGTACTAGCAAGTACAGGGCCCGGCACAGTCCATTGCCCGGATCAGCTAGTGGTTGCAATTGCTGGGTTGGCTCTGTTTCCATCCCTGTCTTCCACTGGAACCAATGGGTGTTTGCAGTCTAGCCTGGTTCTGCCCAGCACATACTCGGCCCTCACATAAACCAGTGGGAGCTGCAGCCTAGTCGGAGTGACCCACAATAACCCCCACCAGGCCTGTCCCCTACCCTGGTTTGCCAGTATGTGTGGCAGACTAGTCCAGTTTGTCCCACATCCCCTTCTGCTCTCACACATGTCAATAGGTATTAAAACCTTGTTCCATCTAACCAGCTCAGCTATCCAGCCTTCACCGATGTTGTTGGGTGTCTCTCAAGCCACTCCGGCCCCTGCCCTAGTTTTCGAGCCCTCCGTGGAGGGTGGTAACCCAAGAGGGAGGAGCCCACTATTTCCCTCCCAGGCCACTCCCACTCCCGGATTATGCACTCTCTAGGTAGTTCTGTGGTTTGACTTGACAGAACTAGCCCCCAGTGGCAACTTCTGCCAGCTGATGCTGTGGCTAAGCCCAAACAACCCTCACCCACTCTAATTGTAGATTGTACCAGTAGGAACAATCAGCCCAGCCTGGCTTTTCCCTGATCTGGTCCACATGAGGTGCACAGGTGTTGTAGCCCTGCCTAGTCTGGTCTGTCCCCATCCCAGCTCATGCTCTGCAGTGGGAGTAGCTGTCCAGCAAGGGAACCACCCCTTATTCCCCTGCCAGCTCTGCCCCCTCCCTTCCTGATTCTCACGTGTGCTGGTTGGGTGCTGTGGTCACATCTGGCACAGGCAACCTCACCTTAGCATTCCATTTTGTGCACTGCTTTTGTTGTGACCAAACCTGGCTCGACGCACACTCTGTTCCAGTGCTGGGATTTGCCAGTGGATGATGTGAACTGATTCAGCCTGGTCTGCCCTGACCCATGCCAAATGTATGCCGGTGGGACACTTTCCATGGCCTGTTCTGGGCTGTTTCCCTCCATGCTTCTTGCGCTTACCTGTAGGGTCTGTGTCCTGTCAGAGGAGTTGCCCAGGCTCCTCCATCAGAACCCCTCTGAGTGCCAGATTTCGCGCATACCAGTGGGTCTATGAGCCAGCACTACTCAGTTCACCTCCTGTCCTAGCAGGAACAGTGGCTTTTCCTAACTGGCCTTCAACCCATTCTGGTTCTTGCTGTTGGATGTTTCAGCCCAGCCACCTGCCACTAGGTTTTATGGCCTTCTTATAAATGCATACTTTCCTTAACTAGACAATTAGCTCCATAAATAACTAGCAATATAATCAGCTTGTTCACTGAAGTATTCCCACATTCTAAACAGAAATGGCACATAACAGGCATACAAAATTTGAAGAATCAATGACACAAAGCAAAAACAGTAACAAGCACCATGAGTGGAATATATAAGCTGATATGGTCATTAATTGGAAGAGTAGTATAGTTACAGCTGAGATAAATTAGATAAAAACTAGTAGATATTACCTTTGTGCTGGCATTTTAAGGTCAAGATTACTTGTGGACACAAAAGACGACATAACAAGTGTACAGTGTAAAAGGCATGGAAATGGAAAAATGCCAGGTATACTTGTTAAACTAAAAGCAACACAGTATGATCAAACAAAAACACATAAGAAGTAGTGGGTTGGAAATGCAGGTTAGAGCTAAGATCTGCAGAGCTTCAGGGATTTGATGATTTAACATCTGTTCCAATCCACTTCAACATTGAATATTCTAAGCCATGAATTCTAGTTCCAGCTCTGTCATATTTCTTCCATGTAAAATAAGGAAAGCTATTAAACTCTAGTGATCTGAGTTTGGGAATCATTGATATTATTATATTAAAAAGTGGGAAATATAGTAAGGAAAACGGCAAAGGCTCTGGGTTTATTTTTATATATTTTAAAAGATCTGAAAAAAACATTTATAGAGAGCGTGAGAGAATTAAGAGATGGAGATCTTCCACCCACTGGTTCTCTCCTGATGTCTACAATAAGCAGGACTTGGGCAAGCAGAAGCCAGGAGATTCCAGATCTCCTGTGCAAGGTACAAGGGGACCAAGCTATTGGCCATCAACAGAGTTTGATCAGAAGTGGAACAGCAGGACACAAACTGGCACTCAATGAGATGCCAGTATCACAAACAAGTGATTTCACCTATGATGTCATAATGTTTGTCCCATATTTGTCAGATTTTATGAGCCCATAGGACATCAAACTAGATATGTCCTTTGAATATTAGAGCTATTTTGAAGATTTAAAAAAAATAGGATGGAGTTTGAAATGAAATAAACTTGGTATTTTGAGATTTTTTACACACTGGTGAATACAGCTAATAGTTGACAACTGTATAATTCTACATCACTGGAAGATAGATTTGCATATGCTCTCATCACAGAAGTTGGTTGGCTCAATTTGGTCATTCTCCATTGTACTGAAAGTAATAGCTTCAATTTTTAACCCTCTAAATATATGTAGCTGCAATTTGTTAATACATAAATTTTCTTTTTTTAATACATAAATTTTCAATGAAAAAAAATAGAGATTATAAATTTGGTTGAACAGTATGAATACAAGATAAATGAACCCATCATGTTTAAATAAACAGACATTATGCAAAGCCAGTATGTGGGAAAAGATTTTGTTCAATAATGCCTGCAGTTTGTTTAGATTCAGTTCAAGGAAAAAAAAGTGAATTTGAACAAAACATTATAATTTCCCATCTGTATAAGTACAGTGTAACCAGACTAAACCTAGTCATAAAGTAACAGTTGTGAACTAAGATTATTAGAAGCTTCCTTGGAAATCTACATACAAGCCCTTCTCATCAAGAGATCTCAATCTATCACCTATGAGTAATGACAATGCCATTTACTTCACACTCACTGGCTATGAAAATGCTTTTGTAAATGCTATTTTTCTTATTTGCTATTACTAGTTAATAGTTATATTATTAACTCATGGGAAACATGTCTCAATATAATGTTTTGATGAAGATGAGCCTGCAGAAGATTTTTCGGCAGATATTTTTCCTGCTTTGCCTCACTGCAAGATAGCTACCATAGACTGTCTTCAGAAAAAAATGCACTCCGGACACTTCGGTTTAACATAATCATGAATGATAGCACAGTACAGTGGAACAGGTGTGGATTTTACTTTGATAATAATCTGGAAAATATCACTTGATTTTCAGCTATAAAATATCAAAAATTGTGAATAAAATTATTAATTCACCAGCTATTGTTGAACACTTTTAGTACATGGCCAAATAGGATTCTAGATGCTATAAAACTGAACCCAAATAGATAAAATGCCTGAACCCATGGAATTTACTGCCAATAGAGCACATATTTCAAAACATACCTAGTTTTCAGGAAATAAAAGGCATTTCCAGGGGCCAAAATAAAGGAAACTGTAAACCAGAGTGCTACTTATAACACTATGATTTCCCTAGGAAAGTTGGAGTTTCAGACACTTGTGATCAAGGGTTAGGTTTCAGAATCCATGCCTGATGTCCATGTAAAACTGGGTTTTAAATGTACTCTATGTCTAGTGAAAGCATACACAAAGAAATATCTTCTTCACAAAGCAAGTTTGCAAAGAATTGTGTTCATGTTAGCCTATGTTCCTTCGCAGAGAAAAACGTCTCACCTGAGAAATTGTAATCACAGAGCTATCCTCATGTGGCTTTGGCGTTTGTATTTTAACTCACTAACCTAGAAACATGTAAGTAAAAGTAATACCAAAAAATTGTGACCATTATTAAATGTTTCATGTAAGCAATTCTCTCATTGTGTTCTAATTGCAGAATAAGGCAGGAGTAGCAGGTTGTTAGCATCTTCATACTGTCATGGCTGGGCTGGGCTGGGCTGGGCTGGGTCGCACTAGGGATTTTCATATCTTAGAATTGTAGCACAACGAGATAGATCATGAATCTGAGTTCTTCATAATTATGGAGCCACAGAACATAAGAGAGATACATTTCTATTTTCACTATTTTTTGTCACTTGCTACTGAGCATAATACTAACTTACAGATGCATAAGCTGATGCACAGAGGTGTTAGGTTGGTCACCAAAGACCACACAGATCATGCAGAGCCAGAATTTCTCCAAGCAGTACTAGCCACAAAGCATGCAGACTTGAAAATTATGCTATGGTATCCCATAGTCACTTACATTATCAATTGTCATCCCTAAATGCCATTCTTTCAGCGTTGAGATGGAAAAATTTAACCCAGGACTAAATAGACCTATTCCTTTCTTCAAGAAGCCAGAACTCAGTCTATCCATCTGTTATTGGTGTTACCACAATATGATTTGTCAGAACAACTGAAGTAATAGGAACAGGTATTAGAACAAACTTTTTTTAGTTGCTAATTCATGGGATCACTCAAGTTTCTACTGCAGGCATCATAAGAAGAAATAAGAAGGAATGTGTCATAGTTTTAAGATTTTACTTTCTCATTTGAAAGACTGAGTTACAGAGAGGGAGGGAGCAACAAAGTAAGATCTTCCATCTGCTAATTCACTCTACAAATGGCTGCAACAGCCAGTTCCGGGGCAAGCTGAGGCCAGGAGTCTGTAATTTCATCAGGTTCTCCCATGTTGGGAAATCTTCTACTATTTCCTTACGTGTATTAGCAAGGAGCTGGATTTGAAGTGGAGTAGCCTAGACAGTAGCCATCACCCACCTGGCATGCCTGTGTCTGAGACATCAAATTCACCTGCTGCACCACAGTACAAGCCCCCAAAATATCGCCTGAACTCTTCCAAATTTGGAGGATACATTGTGAATATATATATTAAATTCAAATGCCCCTCTCTCAAAAAATATAAAAATCTGTCCCAAATAAGACTGTTATGTGGTTCTTCTGTCAGCAGAATGATTTAGTCTAGTATCTATCAATGAATGTATTAGACTAGCTCAACTGGTAGCTATAGAGAAGGATTTAGAAAACAGTTTGTTTAAAGCTGTGAAATCACTGAAATATTCAGGCAACATATCAACCTTGCTAAACCAAATACACAGAACTGCTTAAAGACATTAAGGATGATTTATGAATAATTCAGCATTATTATTACTTTCTGGGTTATTTTCCTAATGACTCAACTTTCTGCTGCACATTCACACTGCTATATGAGGGTACATTTCAGCAGCTGATTTGATAATATTTACAAATATTAAAGATTCAGCACACTGAGGAAATATCTTAGTGCAAGACAAGCTACATGAAATACAGTTACATAAAAACACTGGTCACATATTTATAAATTATATGTGATATGGAATAAATAGTTAAGTAGTGAAAACACTGGATGGTGGAGAACCCAAAAGTTGCTTGAGGAGAAAAAGGGAAAGCCAGTAACATTAGATACTTACTATGTTGCAGGCACTTGGTTTGTTTATATCCATATTATATTAATTATAGTACATATTTATCACATTGATATATTAATACACACAAAAACCATTACATAGTTATCACTATTGTCCTCAACTTAGATATGAGGATATTAAGAATGATAAATTGACATACTTAAGGGAAATAGAATTGATAAGTACTAGAGCTATACTTCAACTCAAGTAGATGGGGTACAAGATATGCTCGTAGCTACTTTTTATATTATGACAAAAATCGTAAACATTAAAAAGATTTAACAAAGTTTTACTGAGTGCCTGCTTTACTACTCTTACTGTGATGAATATCATGACAGTCAAGAGAAGCATAGAATTAAAAAGATACTAATGGTTTCTAGATGCCTTGAAGACTAGAAAAGCACCAAAGCTCAATGTGAGCATTTAAGAATGTATTGGGGTTGGGGGACATTTATTGTTTCACTTAAGCCATGACCTAGGATACCTGCATCCCATATCAGAGTACCTGGGTTTGAGTCCTGGTCCAACTGGTAATTCCAGCTTTCTTATAAGGGATACCCTGGTAGGAAGCAGACAATGCTTCAAGTTCTTGGAACCCTACATCCTATTGAGAAAACTGGATTAAGCTGTCAGGGCAATTTAGAAGTAAATCAGCAGCTGGTCTTATCCTCTCTTCCTCCCTCTAATAAATAAATGCATCATGAGAAAATTGAGGAACCAAACCCATTGTGTCTTTAACTTAGACCTCCTTGAGCTCTGTTAAAGCAACAGGATTTCATCTCATATCTGTCAGGAGGGCATGCAATGAATGTATAGCAAAAAGAACTTCCAAATAGGTTCTAAAATACTTATGTTCCTCATGGAAGTTTTCATGTTTAAATAGCACTTCAGATCATTTTATTAAAGCAGCAGTTATTTCCTATTTTTATCAAATTTGTCCCACCTAAAATTAGCCAATCTCTAAAAATGCATCAATTTCAAGCATGTTGTAGCACATACTGAGGGGTACAATCATGTACAAGACACAATCTACGTTACCCAAAAAAAGTACAATCTAGTGGGAAAACTAGAAATTTCCATTAAGCAATTACTATAAAATTATCATAAAACGTCAGGTATGAATGTCTAATAATAAATTCTTTAAAAATTACATGAGAGAAACTCAGCTGAGTTGTTCATAGATGTCATGGAGACCAGGAATTGAAGCAAGACCTTGATGGATAAAAGACTAACTGATGAGAGGGAAAGAAGCCAAGGCACCCATAGTCTGATAGAAAAGTCTTCTATTTCAAAAATATACAGTCTATGAGAACTAGACACCAAAAGTAAAAGGGGCCAAAACACTGGAGAAATAGACAGATCCAGGATTACACAGATGCAATGTATTAGAGACTTAGAGTCAAAAATATGTCCTGAGCAACTGCAAGAGAAACCCTGTACCATAAGGCAGAAAACCAGAGGATGTTTTTGTATTTCTATTTAGTAGCTTCCACAATACAGTTCTATAAATAGGGGTCCATATCTCTCTCCCTCATTTTCCCCTCCCATTATTTGCTTCAATGTTATCACAAAAGCATAGTCAATCAGTTCACGGTTACATGGTTGATTTTCTTATATTTAAATGCATCATTACATGGTAGGTATATGAATAGGTAGAAAACACTATTCACAGCATAATTCTAGATGGTAAATCAAGATGGTAGTTATCACCAACATTGATGCCATTATATCAAGCTGGATCACTATCTGTTGGGCAGATGTATGATACAGAGACCTGAACAGAAACTAGGACCATGTCAAGTCAGGGCTTCAAATAAGCCAATGTAATTTGAGCAGCAAATGTGTTATCTAAAGGCTTGAATAAATTCAGTGAGCTCAGAAGCTGAAGACTAGAGAAGGGAGGAATTATTGGCAATGAGTGAGTGCTAGCACCTACCAGGACCCACAGCTATGTGTTTTCTCACCAGAGAGCTGTATTTGAATCTACTTGCTACAAAAACCTCATGAGTTTTGTCAAGTTATCTAACTCTTCTCAGTTCATTCCTTCATCGGTTAAATGGGGATAGCAATATCTAGCACATGGTGGGGGTGCCACTGAGATTACATAAGACCACATATATGAAACTTTTTGATATTATAAAGGTGAGGCTGGTTATTGTATCACAGATTAAAACATCATCTGCAATGCTTGCATCCCGAGCATTTTGAGTACTGGCTGCTCTACTTTCATCCAACCCAGCTCCAAACTAAAGCACCTGGGAAAGCAGTAGAAGACTGCACAAGTATTTGGTCCACTAACATCCACATAGATGGTGTTCAAGCCTCTTGACTTCAGCCTGGCCCAGACATGAGCATTGCAGACATTTGTGAAATGAATCAGCTGATGTAAGACAAGCCAACCAACCAATCGACCTCCCTCCTACCTGCCTCTCTCTGCTTACCTCCTTCCTTTCTTCCATCTTTGTCATTCTTTCAGATACAATAAATAAATCTTAGAAGGAAGAAAGCAAGCTAGGAGGTAACACTTCTAATATTTTTGCTCATTTAAAAAAATACTATATAAAGGTCTACTTGAGTGCCACTTATTATAAGCTGTTGTTACATCTAGCATGGTGCCAAATCTTCTACGGTCATGAAGTCAGAAAATTTACAGTGATTCTCTATGTGGAATAAGGGTAGCTGCCTACAGAAGTGAAATAGAATCTTTGGCGATTTGTTCTTTTAAAAATATGTTTAAGAGGTCAGCACTGTGGGATAGTCAGTTTAGCTGCTGCCTCTGATACCAGTATCCCACAAGGGTGCTGGTTCATTCACAATGCAGCTTCCTGTCATTACACCTGCAAAAGCAATTAAGGATGGTCCAAGTACTGTGTCCCTGATACCCACGTGGGAGACATGGATGAAGCTCCTGGCTTCAATATGTCCCACCTTTGAGAACTGAGTCAGTGCATAGAATCTCACTCTCTAGCACCCTAATTCTGCCTTTCAAAAAATGATTATTTTTATAAAATTGAAAAGAAAAAATACATATTCTTATGATTTCAATGTTTCTTTCCTTCAAACACATTTGGATGATAATCAATACAGTAGGTATGTACTCATTCTAATTTCAATAATATCAGGTGATGAATAGTAGCTGTAGTAATGGAGACAAGTGAATACATGTGAAAGACATGAGAGAAGATGAAAAAGCAGATAGGACACATTTTTTAATTTTACTTTGAAATATTTAATTAATAAAATTGTATATATTTACAGCATATGTGATTTGATACATGCATGCATATGTAATGATTATCATATCCAAATTAACACATACATCATCATCCATTAGATAAACTTTTTCATCTTAGAAGTAAAAATTTTGTACCCTTTGACAAATACTTCCTTTTAACAGGCAGAGAGAGAAGGAGAGGGGGAGGGAAAGGGAGGGAAAATGACTCCAAGAGCCAGGGCTGAGCCAGACCAAAGCCAGGAGCCTGGAGCTCCTTCCAGGTCTTCCACATGTGTACAAGAATCCCAAGCAGGAACCTGATTGGAAGAACAGCAGCTGGGACTCAAATCAGCACTGGGCCACGGTCACAAACAGTGGCTTAATCTGAGCTGCCTCAACAGCAGTCCCACAGCTCCAAGATCTAACTGCACATATTTTGCTAAGCCAAGCCAGAATGTAAAGCTAGCTCTCTGTGACTCTGAAGTTCACTCCATTTCATCTGATTAGGTGTGAAGGACAAAAGAGAAGGATGAACAGTCACGGGTATTTTTTTAAAAGATTTTTTATTATTATTGGAAAGCCGGATATACAGAGAGGAGGAGAGACAGAGAGGAAGATCTTCCATCTGATGTTTCACTCCCCAAGTGAGCCGCAACGGGCCGGTGCTACGCCAATCCGATGCCGGGGACCAGGAACCACTTCCGGGTTTCCCACGTGGGTGCAGGGTCCCAATGCATTGGGCCGTCCTCGACTGCTTTCCCAGGCCACAAGCAGGGAGCTGGATGGGAAGTGGAGGTGCTGGGATTAGAACCGGCACCCATATGGGATCCTGGGGCGTTCAAGGCGAGGACTTTAGCTGCTAGGCCACGCTGCTGGGCCCCACGGGTATTTTTAAACTTAAAGTTGAAACAGAACAGAAATCAACAAGCTGAAAATATAAACTTAGCTAGAAGAGAATGCTGATGAGTTCTGAGTTACAAGGGATCAGAATCGCAGAATTTTCAAAACTCCAACTATTCTCCAACATACGGTAATATTCTCAGGAATTATCTTGCAAGCCAGCCCACCATCATTTGCACTCTGTGATACATACAGGCTACATTTTAGCCCTTTTGATTCTAAACAACAGTGCTTAGAGTTGATTACTCAAAAGTGATGCTGACTCTGTGGAAAGGATACCTGTTTAACCCAGGGTGCACATTTGAGGGGAGAAAGAAAAAGTGCCATCTTGACTCCATAAGAATCTACCTTTCAGGAGCAAAAAAAAAAAAACAAAAAACCTTGTCAATCCAATATTAGTAAATTAAATGCAAAATATGCAATTGCTATTATCTGAACATAGATGTCACTCCAAAATCCATGTGTGACATCATGGGAGTGGAGCCCTAACTGAATTGGGTCAGTGTCCTTATAGTAACATCCCTTGCCTCTTCTGTCACATGAAGTTACAGTGAAGACTGCAATCTAATAGTCAACACTTCATCCCAGTCACTGAGTAGCATTTCAATCATGGACTTCTCAGCCTCCAAAAAGAACTGTGACAAATAATCGTATTCTATTTATAAACCACCAAGCTTATCATATTTTTTGTTATTGTAGCTCACATGGACTGACACTGAATACCGAATTAGTAAGACAAACATTCTTTGCAGGACATTCTTTTATTTGGCTTAAATACAACTGAGTCCAGTTTGGTAAAAGTATAACTAGTGGCTTGTTATTGCTGGTTTAGTTCAGATATTTCATTATTGTTGATGAGTTTTATTTTTGTCGTTTCACTATTATTATTCAGTAGGAAAAAAGTAACCCAAGTGAACAAATTTTATGTAAATTCAAAAACCAAGTGAATGAACACAATACATTCTTTTTAAAAATTCCACTGGAAGTCTCTGTTGACCACATTACCAATATGAGCCAAATTTAAGACAAAAATAAAAATTCAATGAAATATTAGATTCATATTTACTTAGAAACATTTTTACACACATGTCATGCATCAAACACTATGTTCTGGGTGTAATAAGGAAATACATTGCAAATAAATTTTAAAAATAATAGTACTGCTGTAGCTGATTTTTTTTTATCTACATGAGATAGTAGCATAAAAATGTCAGAGAAATAGTTCTCCGTTATCAAGAGGCTCATGCTATCAATCTCTCTCTCACTTTAAATCTGGGTGTGTTTCTGAGATCTACATCACTGTGACCAAACAGCATATGTTCTTTCTATTAGAATATGGCTTTCAAACTTTCATAATCAAGGCTGCTGGTAAAAAATAGATTTTGCATCACAACCCATGAGAAACACCCACACTAATGATCCATTCATGATAAGTAGGTACATAGAATATGACTACATTGGGGCAGCTGTTATTGCACAGAAGGTTCGCCCTGCTTGAGATGCCCTCATACCATATGGAAGAAGTGGTTCAATTCCCAGCTGCTCTACTGCCAATCCAATTCCCTGCTAATGCATCAGGAAAACAGATGACCCAAATACTTGGCCCTTTGTCATCCACATGGAACATCTGAAAGGAGCTCCTTATACCCAGCTTTTGTTTAGCCCAGTGTTGGCTGTTGAGATCATTTGGGGAGTGAACCAGCAGACAAAAGATCTCTTTAATCCTCTCTCTCCAGCCCTCCTACTTGGCTCAGGCCTCCTCTCTCCCTAGCTGTTCTACTTTTTAAATTCATAAATCTTTATTTTTAAACCATTCATTTATTTGAAACAGTGAGAGAGACTATTTATTTGACAGCAAAGTTACAGAGAGAAAGAGAACGAAAAAGAGAAAGAGAGGAAAAGAGTGCTTCCATTAGCTGGTTCACTCCACAAACAACTGCAGTGTCTGGGGTTGGACCAGAGCAAAGCCTCATTCAGGTCTCCGCATGGGTCAAAAGGCCCAAACACCTGGGCCATCTTGAGCTGTTTCCCAGGTGCATTAGAAGGGAGCTACATCGGAAGTGGAACATCCAGGACTTGAATCAGTGCCCATGTGAAATGCCAGTATCACAGGCAGTCACCACACGACATGATAAATGAATCTTTATTTAAAAAGAACATAACCTGGGCCCGGCACAATAGCCTAGTGGCTAATAGTCCTTGCTTTGTACGCACCAGGATCCCATATGGGTGCCGGTTCTAATCCCGGCAGCCCCATGTCCCATCCAGCTCCCTGCTTGTGGCCTGGGAAAGCAATCGAGGAAAGCCCGACAGTGTGGGACCCTGCACCCGTGTGGGACACCAAGAAGAGGCTCCTGGCTTCGGATTGGCTCAGCTCCAACTGCTGTGGCCACTTGGGCAGTGAATTATCGGACGGAAGATCTTCCTCTCTGTCTCTCCTCCTATCTGTATATATGACTGTCCAATTTTGTGTGTGTGTATATATATGTGTGTGTGTACACACTGACATAAAAGCTTCATAAAATGTTACCATCCTATAAGCAATGAACTCTCCCATTTTCTACTATATTGTTCCACTAAGACATAAAGAGAGGGGAAAAAAGGAAAGGTGGCTCTTATCGTAATAAACGTATTTCACATATTGCTAATGAACTATGATCCACATCTTGAAAAACAGCAGTTCATCATAGTATACCATTCTCCCTACAAGATAGAGTTAGACAGAATGCAGGATGGAGCAATATCAGCCTGGGTGCAGACACTCGTCACAGGAAACCTCAAAGTAGAAAACTGAAGAAACTTACTCGCACACATTGGCTCAAAACTATTTTTTTATATTAGATTCCAAATGCTATCTTTTCTACCCTACCTGAAACCCTGGCAGAAACTTAGCAGATTTTGTCTTTACAGTCTAATATATTCAACTTGTATTCTGACACTATACTGAGATTCAGTGACATGGTTAGCTTGTGAGGGAAAAGCAAAAATCTTAATTCTCTTTTCTTTGAGGAAAAAATTCTTTTGAAATTTATTCAGAGCAGGAGGAAGGCAATGGGGAAAGAATTTATACTATAATCCTCAAAGGAGTAGAACATGAATTGAATTAATGTTTCTTCAGGATATGGGATTCTCTTCTTATGAATAAAATCTTTTGATATCAGGTAGGAAGTTGTAACCATTTTTCTCTTTTATTGCTTTTTTTCTGATAAGTTGCTTTGAATATTTGGTTTTACACTGGCAGTGAGTGATGACCAGCACACCAGTCTGATTATGTAATATCATTTTCCTGTGTAGATTCTATTCAACCGAATTTTCCCCCCAGTATGAACAGCTGTATGAACCAGCTTATTTCTGTCATAGAATTGGATTTAATCATGAAATAAAGTCCTTTGCCCACATTGGCGGCTCATGGAACCATTATGCTCATCTGTGATTCTTTGTTAGATGGAAGTTGAAAAGAGCAGTGCTCTCTAAGAGTGTACATTTACCAAGGTATGAGACCACCTGGTTAATTCAGCCAAAATCATCAGTCAAATCATTCAAAATAAATAAAATGGATATGAACTGAATTTATCCAGGACTTAATGAGAATAGGGCATAGACAACCCAGTTTGGATGGTACTCTCATTTTTGTCATTCAAATCCTTTATATTGCTTCCTATGATATTTTATTATATATACCAAACATAGACTATTCAAACTATTTATTTGCTTGGTTTTAACCAGCTGATGAAGCCTTGAACTATTATTCAATAAGCATGACGATGAACAGTGTTTGATTAAATTACTACTTTAATCATTTGACTGGCATGCCTGAAATCTGCTGTGCTGTGCTATACCAGTTTTGTCACATGACTTAATCAATTAGTATTTGTCTTATCAATAAATTGAATGAAAATTGTATTACAGTAAATAGAAAAATCCAAAGAAATTATTTTTACTGAGTTCTTCCAACTCTGTATACTCTTAGCATTTATTGATAAACACCTGAACTCTCTGTATTTCCCAAGGTTCTCCAGAGAAACAAAGTAAGAAATAGATTTAGATGGATGGGTATATACATGTATGCACACACACAGTATATGCATATATGTATGGGGGTGGTATAAGAAACTGGCACTTGCTCTTACCAACACTAAGTTAAATAACCTTTTCTCAGCAAGCTGAAGATCCAGGACCTATGTGTACTTTTTTTTGCTTTTTTTATTAATTACATTGTATTATGTGACACAGTTTCATAGGCTCTGGGATTCCCCCAACCCATCCCCCTCCCCTCTCCCCTCCCCCCATGGTGGATTCCTCCACCTTGTTGCAGTATTACAGATCAAATTCAGTTGAGAGTCTTTCATTGTAAGCATATACCAAGCAAAGAGTTCAACATCTAATTGTCCAGATAAATTCAATGGTTTCTTGGGGAGACCATCTCTGGTCTGAAGGTACAGCCGGCAGAGTATCATCTAGATCAATTAAAAGCCCCCTATGTGTACTTTTAATTAGAGAATGAGACAAGAGAGCCAGGAAATCCAGTGGTGTAAATTCTAGTCTGGAAATTGGCAAGCTCAAGAATCAAAATCCAATGTTCTAGTCCACATGTTGGAAGAAACCAACATCTTATCTCCCAGTCAGGTAGGAGGTGTTCCCTTTTTTACCAGGTTTTGGTTCTTCTAAGATCTTCAATCAATCACATGAGGTTCATTCCCATTAAGGGCTCAATCTGCTTTATACAGCTTATTTCTTAAGTGTTAACTTTTGGAAAGATCCTCACAGATACAACTAGAATTTTTATCATATTTGGGTATCTGACAAGTTGGTAAAATCAACTACCACACTCACCCTATTTTTCTGCTAAACAAAGGAGCCATTAATATTATCTTCATATATATATATATATATATATATATATATATATATATATATATATATATATATATATATGAATTGGTTTCATGTATACCTGGAGACTGTAGCAGGCTGAGTATGGTTTGATATTGGGTACAATGATATCTTCTGAAACTAAAGATTTTCCCATCTCTAACCTACCAGAGTTCCTGAAATTTCACCATTAGCACTATTCTTTGATAGGCCAGTGCAATTGACATGCAACCAATGCAAACACACAAATTCTTTATCAGAATATATATAAGCTATTTTTCCCAGTAATCAGATGAGTTAAAATAAGTCCTTTGTAAATGTGAGGTGGGAAAGAAAATTTCAAAAATGGAAATATCTAAGCCATGAGCACAGCTACAATGGATGTGTGCGTACTTTTTTTTTTGAAGGGTGGCAAGGGTGATCCTGGAATGTCTTAAGGGCAACTAAGGGCATTCAGTTATAAGCAGGAGATAGATGAAATTGAAATAACATCCAAAGGACAAATGAGAATAAAAAAAAGAATATGTACTCACTTATTACTTCTGAAACTGTTTTGAGTTTATGACAAGGTTGATCAAAACTGACTAAGAAAATATGTCAATATCATTTTCTGTGGCTCATTTTTGAGATCTGATTAAAAAAAAAAGACTGAACATCATTAGTTTGCTATTCAGGAGCTGCAGTGAAATTAGAATGGTCATTCACATACAAATTATTTTTTTTCCTAGACCCAGTCTATGCCTGCTAGCCACTCTGTCACCTCTTCCATCTTCTCCATGTTGTAACAAATCTTCCTCAGGCTCGATTTTGTGTGTTACACATCTATTTAGGCTCAGTTTCCGGATATGAGCACCCCCCCAAAAAAATCCTCTCTAGTTAATACAGACTGCCATAGCTTTGAAAAGTTCCTTCTTGGAGGGTAGACTGGGGCACACAGTGAAACTGCCAAATGCTCCTAAAATTATGCAACTTAATAGAATGAGGACGAGCTTGTTCCACTGGCTGGATATTCTCTTCCCTTAATTAATCATTGTTCAAACAGCACCATTATACAAGACCCTACAGGCATTACCCAGAAGACCTAACATGAGTAGAAATGAATTGTTCTTTCTACCTCTTTATTGCCATTTTATAATGTTTCTCAGGTGGTCAAATAATATTAATTATCTACAACAAAAGTGAGGACACTCCTAAATGAACCAAGAGACACAATTTGGCCTACTGTATTATTCAAAATGAATTCCCTGTGGGCACTAATGGTCTTTATAACTGCAGCAACAGAACCTGTCTAGGTAAATGCAGCAATTCCCTTGCGCTCAGCAGAGGGGAGCCCAGTGTGTAGAATGGGAAAAAAATCATATCCTTTATTCCAAACGACAAATGAAAAGAGTATCACAAATGGGGGTAGTGGGAGTTGGATCAGAGTAGCCACATTGAGACATTCCATGGGTGCATGTCAAAATCAACCTGGAGACCAGAGAATGTGACAAAACACTAGAAAATTTACAAACATCTGTTGACTCTCTAAAGACCAAAATTGATCAATAAGACCAAGATTATACATCGACAACAATCCTCTGGGCAAGCCTCTTCTTTCATTACATAAAGTGCAGAGTGCCTAGTTCATGATTAATTTGCAGAAGAAAAACTATCTCCTTTGTTGAGGCCATTTCTTGCTTCCAAAATACTTATTCTGCTGTGCAAGAAAAAAGGCAACTCTGGCATTCAGAAGCAGGTTTGACTCTGGTGTCACTGTCAGGAGCTGCTCTGGCAGTCACGGGTGGAAGCAGACTGTGTTGTTTTCCTGTTGGGCATGGGGAATTTCACAGAATATCAAGATCACAATAAATTGGAAAAAAAGCAAGACCTATTCATAATTTGTATTTAGGAGCAAATAAAAACATTAATATTGTCCCACAGAACAGCAAATATCTGCCTCTCTTGGTTAATATGACCGCTGCTTCTTTACCAATTAGTGCTAACTATAGTTTTAGCATGCCTTTTGTCTGCTTCCTCTCTTGCTCTAAGAATCATCAAGACACCTGATCATAGAACTACCCCAACTTCCTGATTGCATCCAAGCCAAAATTAATTCTTGCTTCCTACACTCTTCCTTCAAATAACTTAATCAATGCCAAACCCAATGATAAATGCTAACTCTTAATAGATACTATGGTCATGATTGATGTTTCCCTTCATTGTAATGAGTATTAGGCCTTGCTTATTCAGCTGATGCATATTCCCAGTGGTCTCTAAAGGACAGCACATTGTCTTTAAAAAAGAATTGAGGAGGGGCTGGCATTGCGGTACAGTGGATAAAGCTGTCATCTCTGATGCCAACATCCCACAAGAGTGCTGTGTCAAGTCCCAGTTGCTCCACTTCCAACCCAGCCTCCTGTTAACGGCCCAAGAAAAGCAGCCCCTTCTATCCATGTAGGAGAGCCAAATGAAGCTCCTCACTTTAGCCTTGCTCAGCCCAGGCCAGTGTGGGGGTTTAGGGAGTGAACGGAAGATTTTCTCTTTCTCTCTCTCTCTCTCTCACCATGACTTTCAAATAAATATAAGTCTTTTAACGAGGACCTTTGAGGGACAAAGTTTGGTACAGAGGCTAAAAGAATAAAATCTGTTCCCACTATCCATAATGTCTGGTTCAGTAAAAATCTATACAAACTTGAAGTGAAATTGAAGTGAATACCCAAACTATAAGAACTGCTTATAGATTTCTTCCAGGTAAGAACTTTTAGGCAACCTTACTGTCATTAGTTTACAGACTTTAAGTCAGTGTCCTCTTTCTGGAGCACTGGCTTCTTCAGTGGTTGTGCTTAGGGTAGTTACTTGCTATGTACAGAAAGTCTTTCCCAGTGTCTTTTCAGACAATGATTTAAATTTGTAGTTTATCTTCCAGTGAGATAAAATTAAAAAGACTTTCCTCAGAGTATTTTCTCCAAATCATCCCATTTTATTGAATCATCCCTACTGTTTACCAGGCAGAATTTCAGGCTCTGGGAACACAACAAGGAATAAGACAAAGCCTTTGCCCTCCAGAGCTTACATCCTAGTGGGACAGAAAACATACAGGCAAACGGACAATTCAAATATCAACTCCTCATTTTTCTTGACAACCCTAAGCAATTCATCTCTGCTTCCTGTAAACGTCTATAGTAATGACTACTTGTAACACAAAACTGTGTGCTTTTTTGTACATTTATGAGAGAATTATTTAAAGTACAAGATATTTTTAATGTCTCAAAAAAAGATTCCATGGTACAAAACTGATATTTTCGGTACTGTCAGTTTCAAGGTGAAGTTGGTTGTTACTTGATAAAAGCAAATGTGAGCCTTACATAATCAGTAGTCTTATTACTAAGCACATAGAATGATCTCCAGAATTGATGAGATCCTTGTTGTGTAGGTGTTCAAACAAACAGTTGTACCAGGCAACCTTCTGACTAATATGGTTTAAGACTAAACATTCAAATACAGATTTAATCAGATGTTCTTAAAAGGTTTTCCAGAATGTAAGAGCCAATGATTTTACATATTCTGTAAACACACAGATTCATTTTATTTTTGTATCTAAGCCATCCTTCTACCCCCACCCCCACTTTACTAAATGCCATTTGTTGCAAAAAAAAAAAAGGTTGTCTTTTTATTTCATACTCAAGATCTTACTGTGTATCACTCAGCTCCAGCATCACAATGGGAGCAAAATAATTAGTTCCCCCTTTAATATTCCCACCAGTAGAAGCCCACTGCTTACTGGACCGCCACCCTCTTTCAAAAGTAATGGGCAAGATCTGAGTTGAATCAGTAATTGCAAAAACATGGAAGCAGCCAAAATGCCCATCAGCAGAGGATTGGATAAGAAAGCTATGGTTCATTCTCCTCCATGGAATACTACTCAGCTATTTTTAAAAAAACCAAATGCAGTTCTTTTTGGCCAAATGGGCCAAACTGGAAACCATAATGCTAAGGGAAATGAGCCAATCCCAAAAGGTTAAATACCACATGTTTGCCTTAATTTAAGATGATATGATGTTATGTATAACATGTTATATTATGTATGTTATATGTTGTATATAAACTAAAATTGAAATGTCAATGAGGCAGTCACAGAAGGTGGTTAAGAACTCGCATTTACTTTTAACATATTGGTTACTCATTACTATGTCAATTAATTCCATAATGATGTAAATTTTTGCTGATGGTATGTTGGAGCTTTTAATTGATCGGGATGATACTCTGCTGGCTCTGCCTTCAGACCAGAGAGGGTATACCTAAGAAGCCATTGAACTTGACTGGACAATAAGATGCTGGACTCTATGTTTGGTATATGCTTGCAATGGGGGAATCTCAACTGAACTTGAACTGTGGTTATGCAACAAGGTGGAGGAATCCACCATGGTGGGAGGGTTTGGGGAGGGGTGGGGAGAACCCAAGTACCTATGAAACTGTGTCACATAATACAATGTAATTAATGAATTAAAAAAAGAATTAAAAAAAAGAAAATATAGCTTTGAAGTCATTATGCCATGCTCTTTTTCATAAGAGTATATTTTCAGAAACTCAGTGTTCCAAAATAATAGGATACATGTGTTTACATAGATTCATCATCACATTTGCACAAGTTCCAAATTTCTCCAAGTATCTCTAACTTAGATACTATTACCTTGGCCCTGACATTAGCCAGACTTCTTATTCGTTAACACCTTTTCTCAGACCTGTATTACTACTTTGCCATGCCTCCTCTATATTCCATCAGAAGATAAAAAAGCAGGTATGCACTGTAGTGACATTGATATTAAATGAAAGAGCCATCGGATTGCAGCAACATTAGGCTAGATCCTTCTCTGAGGACATCAGGCATATGTCTGCCTACTTAGCTAATTGATGAGGTATCTATTAATTAGAATCTTCAGGCGAACACTTGAGAAAAACCATGGCCCATGAACAAAGCTTGTGATTCATGATAACCTCCTTTTAATTTTATTACTATTACATCACAGAAGACCACTGTGGTAAGCTTATTAGGCACTGAAATGCCATTTAATGAGGGAGATGAAAGAGTCAGTTATGAAGAGAGACCAAAACCTCACTTGAAAAAAGGAAGTTATGGCTAAGCAAATACAAACCTGAAGCTAAACACAATAGCACAATTAAATTCAACCACGTTCCTTTCACTCTGCCTCAGAGCATCAGCTACTATCACTCTCCTTCCCTCTTATTTATTGACCTGTAATAAAATCTTGTTGGATGGGCATAACGGGAATTTGCTGAGATGAAGAACGGCACTGTGTCTGGGTACACAGATGGTAACCATATTTATTTATCTATGACCCTGAAGTCACACCTACGTGAAGATAACTACCAGACTATTAGCTTCTGTTCTGCCTCGAAATCTCAATAGCAATAAAGAGTGCCTTCCAACACTTGATCAGTCCTCGAAATGATCTTCTCACACTGTGTTTTATCTAGCCTCCTATTTTATCAAGGTTGATATTGTCTGGGAGTTCAATCCTTGAATTGAATGAGCCAAGATAAGTTGTTTTTTTTTTTTTTCTTCCTTCCAGTTTCCAATCTGGCATGTTGACAGTGAGTCAAGCAATTCAACTGATGTTCAGTGGCTTAGGGTATTGTGCTGAGTGATATTTTTTGAATATTAAAGCCTATGACTACATGCACAAATCAGGCTAGTCAAACTCAAAATACTGACTGGTTAAATTCAACTAACTAAAGGCCATGAAGTAGAAACAGGTAGGAGTTCTTTTTAATAAATGCCATAAATTCAATTTGACAGAATTCTTGAACCCAATGAGCATTTGAATTAGTGCCATACAGATAAAGTTAATGTCTGCATCATGCCTCTCTTTTCAAGACAAGAAAGACAGAAAGGAGTAAGTTGTAATTATTTTAATATAACATTTACCACAACGTTAGGCATACCAGAGGCATTCAATGAATAATTATTGACAGATTAATCTGCCAAAATCTCTCTCCAAAATAGTAGCTTAACCTGTCATATCCCTTCCCACTCCCACTTCCAGTAGTTTTTAGGGAACAGATTAGTCATGTTTCCAGGAATAGAGCCAAAGTAAAATGGACTTGGGGGTGAGGTTGTTTATTGTTTTGGAGACATTTCATTATTTCTGACAGGGTTCAGCCACTTAGTATTTCACGTCTGTACTTTTGTTAGTCTGCCTATTAGACTTTACGGAGAAACAAATAAAAGGATCAAGAATTTTCTTTGGAAAACATACACACACACACACACACCACAGGACACAATACCAATATTTTACTTCAGTAGAATCATAATTTACTGAGTCTTTAATAATGCAACTTCTGCAGAATGAAGAAGGTCAGATTTCTATCCCTAAGTCACCTTTATGAAAATGGCAATTGCTGCTATGCCCCATTCATGTGAGATAAATCCTAGCTATGCAGGGGTCAACGCTTTCACTAGTTAATGCCTGGGTAAGATTTAGATATCTTTTCCTTTGTGCCTCCTTCTTTCTTTCTTTCAGAGAGTAGCTAACGTCTCTGAGAACATGGTTATGGAAGAAAACACATTTGCAGTACACTGAGTTAGCACTCCCCTCCTTGCACTTCATACAAAAACAATCTGTAGCTAGTATGCTACCTTTAGGCATGTGAATTGTGGTGAATTAGACTTAGATCTGCAAAGTGAAAGAGAGATTAAAAATAAAATTACTACCCCCATCCCTGTACTAAGACATAGTTAAGCAAAAATAAAAATGGGTTCCACAGGCACATGCACATTTGTTTAAAGACATATTTACTTTTTAAAATATTTATTTATTTTATTGGAAATCCAGATATACAGAGAGAAGGAGAGACAGAGAGAATCTTCCAGGTCTCCCACATGGGTGCAGGGTCCCAAGGCTTTGAGCCATTCTCAACGGCTTTCCCAAGCCACCAGCAGGGAGCTGGAAGGGGAGTGAAGCAGCCAGGATATGAACCACACCCATATGGGAATCCAGTGTGTGCAATGCAAGGACTTCAGCCACTAGGCTACTGCACTGGGCCCAGTACATGAATATGTTAAGAGGCATCTAAAAACTAGGGTATCATCCAATAGCAGCCAATCAACACTGAATATCAACTACAGCAAATGTCTGTTTAACCTGTTCATATTATCACCACTCTAGTCTAACATAAATAAAGAAGCTAATTGGATGACTTCAGTTGGCAGTTCTCAAATCTGTGAATAAATATCATCAAATAGGTGTGCCAAAACGCAGAGTCCCAGCTCACCTGGAAAATAGCCCATAATCCCACAACATTAATACCACCATTCAAGTGATTTCAATGTAGCTGATCAGTAGGGTACCCTTAGAAAAACACCAGCAAACATAGTGGGCAGGTGATAACAATATTTTAGATTGCTGACCTATCACTGACACTATAAATTTTGTCATCTGAATGTTAAAACATAAGATTCCTTTAGAATACCACAGCAGTCATTATGCCAAAATACAGAATATCCTGTCCAATTACCAGCATACTTGAGTGAGAAAGTAGTATTAGATGTTTGAAAGGCAAATTCAAGTTGTCTAAAGATATTAAAATCCTGTCCAATTCTTTCCAATCAAATGTGTGCCTGCTGGAGGCATGATCACATGCAAGAAAATGTTTTCAAAAGCAATGTTTGATAGTGTGTCCATGAGACAGAATCGTCATGTGTCAGAACCACTGAGGCATTAGGAAATATGGAGTCCAAACTAATCAGTTGGTCTCGATCCCCATACTTCTACTAAGCCCTGAGATACTCCCTGGGTGATGCTTCACTATATCTAACAAACATGATTTCCTTGCTCTCATTTTAATATTTTATTTTATTTTATGCATGAGGGAGGAAATCAAGATTTTATTTGATGTAATATGGAAAAAACACACAAATATTTTCCCTTCATTTTGAAACAACGGCAATAGTACTGTTTTTATTTTTTTGTTTTAAGGATGTATTTACTGGGTCTGGCCCAATAGCTCAGTGGCTAACTCCTCGCCTTGCACATGCCAGGATCCCATATGGGTGCCAGTTCATATACTGGTTGCTCCCATCTAGCTCCCTGTTTATGCCCTGAGAAAACAGCCGAGGACGGCCCAAAGCCTTGGGACCCTGCACCAGTGTGGGAGACCCAGAAGATGCTCCTGAATCTTGATTGGCTCAGCTCTGGCCATTTGGGGCACTTTTTTAAAAAAAATATATATATATACGTGAAAGTCAGAGTTACAGAGAGAAGGAGAGACAGAGAGAGATATCTTCCATCTAGTGGTTCATCCCCAAATGGCTACCAGAGGCAAAGCTGAGTTAGGTTGAAGCCAGGAGGCAAGAACTACTTCTAGGTCTCACTCCTGGTAATATTTTATTTTAACAGGTCATTATACAGTTCATTTTAATAGTTCATATCTTGATCGCTGCCTTTGGCAAATTCCTCATTTCTACCTACTTTCCACCGTGATTTCCCATAGCATGTTTAGCTGCTGTTCACAAAATAGGTTGATCCCTGACCTATCTCACTCACTAGCCAGCAGTCTTCCGCCATTTTGCCTAATCCTCTCACGTGCTACTATAATTTTTCCTTTACTTGATACGTTTTACAAACTTCATAATATTTAATTTCCCTTGTTAAGTAAGTGAATGAAAGCAAAGGATCTCAATTCCCAAAGGGAAAATCGTTTCTGATGCAGTTGTACAGCATCCTATTGGTCCATTAGGCCATTTTCCCAAAATGCTGTTTTAACTTAAAACCACCACTAACACAGACACTTATCTCCTCTACAAAGGCCAATCAACGCTTGAAGCTCTGAGTTCCTCTTTGAGGCTACTTGACGAATCCTAGCATTAACAATGGCTGATCACTCCCTCCTCCTTGAAAAACCATTTCCCCTTTTCTTCTAGCACACACACACACAAAAAAAAAAAACGTTTTTCTGATAAAAATGAATGCCTCTGATTGAAGTAGATGTCACAGTAAAGATCCTTGAATCATGACCCCTTGAGCTTCCTACTTACTTCCTTTTACTCATAATGGCATTAGAATAATACAATATAAACTCCAAGGTCCCTAGAAAGTTGAAAAGTGTGAACCATGAGAAAAAAGAGTTTGCTAACAATTCTAAGTGACAAATCATGTTTGCATTTTACATCATCTGGAGACAAAACTGGACTATAACAATCAGAGCAGGGACTGGTGTTGTGGCATGTGGATAAAGCTGCTGCCTTCAGTGCTAGCAATCTTCTATGTGTACCAGTTTGAGACCCAGCTGCTCCATTTCCAATCAAGTTCTGTGATAATGCACATGAGAAAGCAGCATAGATTTCATGAGGGTTTGTAACCCTGTATCACATGGGAAATCTACAGAAGGCTCCTGGCTCATGACTTCAGTCTTGCCCAGTCCCAGCCATTATGGTCTTTTGTGGTCATTTGGGGTCTCAGTCTCTCTCTTTCTCTCTCTCTTTCTCTCTCTCTCTCTCTCTCTCTCTCTCTCTCTCTCTCTCTCTCTCTGCTGCATGTGTGCATTCTCATTGTTTTTCCCTCACATGTGCACTCTTGCTATGTCTCCCCCTCTTGCTGTAAATATGCCTTTCAAGTGAATAAAAAATCTTTTTTGAAAAATCTTTTTTTAAAAAATCAAATTACTGTAGCTCAAAGATTTACATGTGTCTTACACATGTACCACATTTGTTGAACAAGTTAGGAAGCACATATTATGTTGAAAGTAACAATTTTTAAAAAAACTATCATTTACTGAACAAAAACTGTGTGTCAGGCACTATTCCAGATCCCTTACTGTTCATACATCCTTTCATGCATGTAGCCTACACGAGAGAGAACCATCATTACTCCCATTTTATAGACAGTGAAACTGAAATCTGAAAGAGGACATGGGTTACTTTGCCTATCTCAACTGATAAACTTGCAGACCTCACCAAGCCGGTCTCCATTTACCACACCTGCAGCACTGAACAATGTTCTAAATACAATGTCTAAAATAGCATTTTATTGATAGTACCTATTTACTATCAGTAGATATAATGCAAAACAAGGGAACTTGAAAGCTGAGCCAAGTGAAAGTGGGTTAAAAAACTAAAAGAAGAAAAACACAACATGTTGGCTCTTTCTAAGCAGAAGAATCCAGTATGGCACAAATCCTCTCAATATTGAACCACCCAAATGCTCTCTAATCAGCAGCAGTGCACACATTTTGAGTTTCACTTTTGATATGAGTGTGAAAACTCTGGGTCTAGTATCTCAACACAGCTGTTTCAAGCCCCCTGGGGAAGGGCACTGAGAAAGAAAGCTGGGAGGGCACAGTGGAGATTTTGCCAGATGGCTTCTCTCCACATTCCACTCTCCTCAGCATATTTCGTTAGTTAACACTGTCCTGTCCGGTACTTGGCAAAACGGAATTTTATCCTAAAATTGAAATGTCAATGAGGTGGTCACAGAATGTGGTTGAGAACTCGCATTTATTTTTAACATATTGGTTACTCATTGCTATGTCAATTAATTCCATAACGATGTAAATTTTTGCTGATGGTATATTGGAAGGTCTCCCTAAGAAACCGTTGAACCAGGCTGGACAGTAAGATTCTGGACTCTATGTTTGGTATATGCTTGCAGTGAGGGAATCTCAACTGAACTTAACCTGTGGTCATGTAACAAAGTGGAGCAATCCACCATGGGGGGGGTGTGGGGAGGGGGTGGGGGAAATCCCAGTACCTATGAAACTAATACAATGTAATTAATGAATTAAAATACAATGTAAAATAAAATAAAATAATAAAAAAAAGAAAAAACAAAGCAAGTTTCCTTTAGAACATGTAAGACAGAAATGGGATACCATCATGTCATCTGATTTCATAAGCAAGAGGTCAGATTTGTTAATACCATCAGTCACTCAGCTCCTTTCCTAGCAGGATATTTGTTCCTTCAGTCTATCCCTTATTTAATTAAATGATATCTCAGCCACAATTTTCTCCCTCTCTTCTGTGTCTCTTTCCATCCCTTCCTACTTGTTTATACTTGTTCTTATTTCCTAGGGGATTTGTCTGGTTTCTAAGCTCTAAAGACTTGTCTTTCTCTCAGATCCACGTTTGTCCTCCTTCAATCTGTTTTCTTTGGTCTTGAATTCTTGAATAACTTTCCCTGACCATCCTCTTTGTAAGAAGCTACCATTCACTTGCCTATATGGTTGACTCTTAACCATGTCAACATTTCTCTCAGTGCTTAAGTTTCTATTTCATACAGCTCTCCCTATTCCTTCCTCCACCTCAATCCTTACACATATGAACAAGTATTTTTAAATGCATTTATTTGAAAGGCAGAGTCATGGGAGGGAGGAATGGGAAAGAGGAGCAGCAGGGATTGAGAGGGAGGAAAGAAAGGAGGGAGAGAGAGCGCCTTTTCACCTGCTGATCGACTCCCCAAACCCTGCAATAGAAAAGACTAGATCAAACCAAAGCCAGGAATCCAGAAATCCATCTTCTTCTCCCATGTGAATGACAAGAACTGAAGCAATTTGGTCACCATTCATAGACTTACCAGGCACAATAGGAAGGTGGATCAGAAGTGGCATCCCAATATGAGTTGCAGACTTGAGCTATTGCACCACATGGACATTAATTCCTACCCCCAGACCATCACTGACTCCTACTGTGAATACTGTGAGTGCAGTTTAACTTGTGCTAATCCTATACCCTTGTGGGATAGGAAACGTTGGGAAATCTGATCCATTTCTGTAATGCTCATATTAAAGAAAAGGCTCAGGTTCATGGCTCAGGGAAACCACCTCCCCCTCCCACTCCCAATAAGGAGGGCTTCTATCAAAGAACACAGAGTAACACTTTCATATTGTATTTGAGAGAAAGTTCCATTTGAAATAATCTGCTAAACAGATTTGAAATCCATAGATCCCCTGTTTACCATTAGCCTAGATCTAGCAACTCATCCTTTTATTTATGACTCAATCCACAAACCTGGTACTGACAGGTAACAAGCTATAAATTACTTTATGAACAAAGGACATCACATCAAGACAAGAAACACATTTGAGTTTCACACTATCAACATTTCAAAGTGTTGAGGGTTTTTTTTTCCATTTCAAAGAAAAAATGTGAGGATAAATTTGAGAATTTCTAATAAATGCTGTAACACTGGACAAAGGACAAGCTTACACTGCTTGTACATGAAATAAAATGAATGTAGTAATGGCATTAAAGATTTATCCCTATAACCAGCTAAGCACTGAAGTTTGAAAGATTGCAGAAAAGAACTGAGTGGCAATAGTATCCTAGCCATGTCATAACTTAAATTTACTTCCCCAAGTACTCTCAGAAGCCCAAGAAAGAGGAGAAGGGAGGCACAGCTTGGCAGTTGAGTACTGTGGCTTCATAATTCTTTGCAGAACAAAGCAAAGCGGAGTAGGGAGAGAATTGACTTCAGAGAAGAAAATATATGTAGCCCGTGATTTTATGAGCTTAAGAACTGAATCAGATTCCCTAAATAGTATATCTAATGCCGCCTTTGTCAGTACTCAGTAAAGACCTCAGAGCACAATATCAGGAGCATCACCATGAGGATTTCATGTGTGTGGTGTTCCTCCAGGTGGTAGATCACCGAGTCTCTTCATGAGAAATCAGTACAATTTTAGAAATTCTTCCAGCCACACAAACCAAGGATTATTCCAATCTATTTGATAGCAAATGTCTGTATTTTTTCAGGCAAAGTTGCAGAGACAGGGAATACAGAAGAGAAGGGAGGAGAGAGAAAGAGATCTTCCTAATCCTAGTTCACTTCCTAAACAGCCACAATAGCCAGCTCTGGGCCAGGCTGAAGCCAAGAGCTGGGAGCTTCATTCAGGTCTCCCACACCGGTAGCAGGGGTGCAAACGTTTGGGCTATCTTCTGTTCCTTTTTCTGGGTGATTGTCAAGGAGCTGGATCAGAGGTGGTGCAGCCAGGACAAAAACTGACACCCTTAGGTAACACCAGCATCACAGGAGGTGGTTTAACCTGCTATCCCACAGTGCCAGCGCCACAAATATTGTAATTAACATTTCATTTGGAGAAAACTGTTTTATCTATACCACCCACTTAGTAGCTGATTTGCCTGCACCTTCTCAAACTCCTTCTCAGAGTTTTTCCTTATACTCCTTAAAGGGGCTGCTCCTTCCCCTAAATATAACTAATTAAGCACAGCTTGGAAAACTAATCACAAACTGATCTTAGAGCCAAGATCTACCTTTTTATTTATGTAGTACAAGTAACATGCTGTGTAAGCTCTCTGAAATTCATTTATCTCATGTATAAAATCATTATTATAATAATAATGATAAATCCATTACATGATTAGTGTTGGATTTAAATAAGTAGTACATGTAAAATGCTAAACAAGTTATTAAGATTATTTTTCTCCAGAGACAAAAAAATATTTCATCAGTATTAGGAAAGTGCCTTGGTATTATTTTTTATTGAAATGGATTATTTGTGCTTCTGCTGTTTGCTAATTGAACGGAATGAGGTATTATCAAGAAACGTGAAATGGTCTCAATGGTTTAATAATCTACCTCGCAGATTCAAATGCTTCCAAGAGCATCATAGCGGACATCGCTGTGTGAATTGTTGAGGCTGGTAGCAAACTGGAGACTATATCGAGATTCAGGGTACTTTTTCTTATTGGGATTTGAGTTACCCAATTTTCAATATCTTTATCTCCTCAAGGTACACTTCTGCCTGATCCACAAAAAATGCCATGGTTGCCAAATGACAAGCTATTGTATGAAGAATTTTTTCTTGGTTTTCTTCTTTTTTTCTTGGATGCATTCAGCCTTTTCCGCTGAGTCCTCCTCCTCTTCAACCCCCCAGGGAAGTGGCTCGAGCTCAGTTGTAAGCTTCCCTTTTCTATATATTTCCTGCAGAAAATGTCGTGCAGTCTGATGGCAGTAAACCTGGTTTCCCCTGTCCTAACTGGATTCAGTCACGATGACCTTTGTAGTAAGCAGGCTTGTTAGGTGATTCTAAGGGAAGTCAGCTGCCATACTGTGAGCTTTGCTATGCAAAGGGCCAGGGCCATTTGAAAACAACAAAGATGAACTTCTGAAAAATATCCCCCAGAAAACAGGCGTTCAGTTCCTCACCCTGTGAAATTGTATTCCTTACATAAGAAACCTAAAATGTGAGTCCTCTCCAAGTCAATGGTTATTAAAGATTTAGCTATTTAAAAGACAGAAAAAATATTTTCCATCTGCTGGTTCAATCCCCAAATGCCACAGCAGCCAACCATGCGGCCAGGCTAAAGCTAAGATGCCAGGACTCCATCGTTCTGTCCCACATTGGGCAGCAAGAACCCAAGTACTTGTGCTATATTCCATGGCCTTCCATGGCCCATTAGCAGGAAGCTGGATCACAGCACAGAGGTCTCAAACCAATACTCCAGTATGGGATGCTGATGTCCCAAGTGACAATATCACTTGCTGTACCACAACACTGGCCCACAGCTGATCCTTAAGATGTCTGCAGCCCAGCTAACACCTTGATTATAGCTTTGAAAGACAGACATACCCAAGTAAGTCACAACTACATTCCGGACCTACAGGTACTGTGAGATAATGAAAAAGTTTTGCCTAAATGATTTTTGGAACAACATTACCCAGCAACAAATCATTAATTTTGTCTCCAAGTACATACCAGTGCCACTTCCTTTGCAGGAATTTTGTTCTAACTTCTCTCTGCATAGGCACTATGATCTTTCCCACACCTCTTTCCTGCTTTGCTAAAATGTCACTTTCTCGAAGTAGTTGTTGGCTATGATTTTGATATGATTTGAGCTTCCCCCCAGATTCCATGTGTTTAATCCCCATTGTGGAATTAAAACAGAGAAAATCTTAATCCAAGTATGTTGCTTGCAGGTGGACCTTTTATGAAATTCAATAGCATTAAGTCAAGTCACCAAGACAGCACCCGCATGGTTGAATTCTGGTTGTTTTATAACAAAAGACAGAGGCTAGGCATTCACACACACATACACCCTATCTTGTCACATGGTGCTCTCACTTTCAGACTGTGGCCACAAGAACTCTGAGTCAAATGAACTCCTTTTCCTTACAAAGAACCTGTCTCACATATTACATTGTAGTACTTTAAAATAGACTAATATACCTTCCCTAACCATTCTTTATAAAAATGGCAGCATATCTTTGTGCATCTGATATCCGAAAACTTTAATTTTAATATTTCTTATGATGTCTTTCCACATGGCAAAAGAAATGTTTATGAGAATAGTTTGTGTGCACTAGTACAATGCCAGATTCATTGGGTGCTGTGGCATTACCCATTTTGCAAATGGAATATTTCTATTACGTAGCCATTTTTCCAGCATATGTGGAACACTGCCTATATTTCTGTTGAATAAGTTTTTAGCTTCAAATACAGAACCATGGGAGGTTTTTAAAAATAATTTTCAGGCTCTTTTCAATCAAGAGCCAAGCACATATTCTCACTAAGGCTTCAGTTTCAAGGATACAAACATAACAAAATCACATTAGAAAGATAAAGTAGGGAGCTTAAGAATGGTATCTGGAGCTGGGGTGTTAGAAGTAGATATGGTTACTGGGTATAGACCCAAAAGGCTTGAATACAACGTATCAAAGACTGCCTGCACAACTATATTTATGGTAGCACAGGAAGAATTTCCTGGTTCTGGCTTCCACCTGGCCCAGCTCCAGACATTGGAACCATCTGGGGAGTGAACCAGTTGATGGAAATTCTCTGTCTGCCTCTCTGTCATGTGTGTGTGTGTGTCATAAATAAATGTATGTTTTCTCTGATAAGAGACAAACTTCCTGTAAAATATAAGATTGATATATATATACTTAACCTTATTTATTTATGTATTTATTTATCTATCTATCTATCTAGAGGATCTGTAAAATGTAGGCAAGTATACCATGACATGGAGATACATGGCAGTATGTGTCTCTACTTCTGAATAAAAGATTCTCAATGAAACTGTTAGATGTATCTTTACAGTAGACTGCTGTACTTTCTAACCATTCTCTATACCTACAGTGTCAGGATACACTTGAATAGCAGAATGATGGACTTGTGACTGTTGTTCAGGGACTAAACTACTGTCACACATGTAGGGGGAGACAGTGGGAGGAAGAGGGTGGGGAAATCCCTGAACCTACGGAACTGCATCATAAAAAATAAAGAATGCATTTTTTAAAATAGAAAGAATTAAGTAAGTCTTCATACCACTATAGTTGGGTATTTTTTTAGCTTTTTAAAAAAGTACTTACTTATTTTATGATACAGTTCCATAGGCTTTTGGATTTCCTCTCCTTCCTCCCCAAATCCCTCCCCCACCCCAACTAATTTCCCCCTTGTCATTACAATAGTATAGTTCTTCCTAAGCAGTCATAAGCCCACCAATCCACAATTTAAGTATATCCTGACATTATAGGTATGGACAATGGCACAGACCAGCATCCTATTGTCAAGATGTATTTAACAGTTTCATTGGGAGTCCATTCTTGATTTGTAAGTAGAGATGCATACTGCATTGTATCTTCACATATGATAGTCTCTATTATATAGTTACTATACATCCCCTTAAATGAGAAGCCATAAAACAAAATCAAAAACAAGAATAAAAAGAAAATTAACAACACCATGGAGTTAAATACCATGCTACTAAATGATCAATGTATCACTGAAGAACTGAAAAACAAAACCTTCTTGAAGCAAACGATGCTACTGTAGTTTTAACGAGCTGTGATTACTTTAAAGTTTACGGTGTATTGGTGAAATGTTAATTTTTTCACTCAATTGTTGTTATATCCATTGTCTATATTCTTATAAAGTCTTTTTGCCTTTTACTTGTTATACTTATTTGATGAACTATTAAGCCTGCTTATTGCAATGTAAGTTTAGAATATATTATCTCAGGCTAGGTATGATGGCTCAATTGGCTAGTCCTACCTTTACAAGCATCAGGATCACATAAGGGCACTGGTTCATGTTCCAGTTGCTCCACTTCACATCCAGCATGCTGCTTGTGGCCTGAGAAACCAAAGGTGGATGGCCCAATTGCTTGGGACCCTGCATTCATGTGGGAAACCCAGAAGAATTTCCTGGCTCCTGGCTTCAGGTCAGCTAAACTCCTGCTGTTGCAGTCACTTGGGGGGAGTCAACTAGCAGACAAAAGATCTTTCTCTCTGTATTTCCTTCTCTCTGTAAATTCACTTGTCCAATAAAAATAACTAAATCTAATATATAATCTTTTTTCAAAAGACAAAAAGTGAGAATGAAGAAGATTGGTTGAGTGATGGATGGAGGTTGGAAAATAATTTATGTTGTTAGAAATTGTATCTACAAAATCATACTGAAATTTTAAAAACTGATTAAAAATTCAAATTTAAAAATTAGAAGTGAAGTGTATGTGGTAAAGTTTATATACCAGACATATCTTGAAGGAAAAGTTGACAAGAGCTTGGTGACAAATTGAAGATTTCAGAGAGAGGGAATGAACTTAGGGATAACTCCAATGCTAAGATTGAACAGCCAATGAACAGTTATGTTGATTTCAGAGATTGGAAACATCATGAAAATATAATTTTTGTGGGGTGTAGGGCAAAAGAAAATGAAAAGTTCTGGTTTGAATATGTTAAATTTGGGGAATTTTTAGATTTCTAAATATAGGTGTTGTAATCTATAGTGTAAATCTCAGTATGATCCATGGGACTGGATGAATTCCCCTAAGTAGTGTGTATAAATAGAGGGTAGAAGCCTTAGCCCTGGAAACCCTCCAATCAGCAGAACTTTGAAAGAGAAGGAGAACTCAACAAGATTGACTAACAAATTATAAAATCAGGAGCTTGGCTATCGAGAATCCAAATGCAGAATACATGCCAAAGACAGAGGAGTACATGTGGGCTGTGGGCACAGCAATGCTGTGGAAACTGGGGTCTCCCTGGCCAGGGAATAGCTGATAGGCAACTCCAGCTTCCATATTTTTTTTGCAGCCATTATTCCATTGGCCTGGAGGCCAAGGCTATCCCACAGGCTCTTGCCAGTCAACCATAAAGTCTGGCAAAAGTTTTAGGACAGGATGTGAAGTTCTGCTGTAAGACTCCTATATGTTACTCAATGACTCTTCTGATTATCTTCCTAAATCCTACTCGTTCTTTTGCCTCATTCACAAATTTCTGACCTGGCAGCACATATTGAGCAATTCCCTGGGTTCCCCTTGTTTCCTCTTAACAGTCATAGGCACTGTGAGCTGTTTCCTTACATCTCCAGTTCCATCTTGGCATTGACTTCCTGGAGGAAATAAGCTGCCACAGAGTGATTCATTGTCACAGTGACACTGTGACAAATTTGGATGAGGAAAGGGATTCAACCATTGATGTCAACAAGGTGATGATCATTCACGATGTCAGCAAAAGCCATGTTAAAAAGATGAAAAAGTATGTGTGCATGTATCTATGTGTGTATGTAAAATGGAATGTATATAATGTATACAGATTGAAAATATTATAACATAGTATTATTTAGCCAGAGAAATAATAAAACCCTGATATTTATAATAAAATGGGTAGAACTGGAGATTGTGTTCATTGCAACTTGCCAGCACGAAAAACAAATATATTTTTCTCTCATACGTGGAAGTTTATATATACCATATTATTTGTTATATAGATGCTTACAAATGTTGTCTTAATTACAGTCCTTGCATGAGAGATACCTTTCTTAATTGTCTAACCTTTGCTATGAATTCTACATTACATAATATCAATATATAATACCTGCCATGAAATAAATATAATGTGTGTAAATATATGTGTTTATATATTAAACAAATATAACAAAATGCTAAAAAGTAAATCTCTCCATGTTCGTTAAACTTTTCTTGGTATTTTTCTGTATTTGAAGATTTTTAAAATAAAAAGACAAAATGATAATAATGTAAAACATGAATATTATAAGTTGATGTTTTCATTTCCTTCACAGAAGGAGGGTTGCTAGGGTAGAGCTAGTTGGGAGATGTAGGTCAAAATATACAAGGTAGCAAATAGGATGAACAATATCTACTGTACAGCATGAGGGATATAGGCAATAATAGTATATCATATTCAAATTTTTAAATAATTTTCATTATAGCCGCTCTTACCTGAGACAGGGTAAAATGGGAACTATGAGAGATGATGGATATTTTAATCTGTTCCAATAAAGCAGCCTTTTCACCAAATAGATGCATGTCATAAGATGTATATTTTAAACAACTATAACTTTTAAAACACAAAGATACGAGTGGAGATGAGGATCTGTTTGGAGTCTGAAATAGATACTGAGAACAGGTACCTATTTTTAGGAGCTTTGTTAAAAAGCAAGCAGAAAAATGTGATGGAGGGTAAAGAAGAATGTGGGGTCAAAAGAGGCACATTTTAAGATGTTACAAATTTAGCATGAATGTATGTGAATGGCAATAATCACTGAGAGAAATTGGATTTGATGAGAGAAAGAAGAGACAATTGCTGGAGGACATAACTAAGACTAGGGCTGAGAGGGGCTATGATAGAGTACACACCGAGAGCATGGACCTTCAGTGTAACCAGGGACAGTTCATCCATTGTAAGAAGCCATCAAAGATGGACTATTAGACTTGGTGGAGGAAGAGGATGTAAACTCCTTCTAAATGCTACTATTTTCTCAGTGAAATGCAATAATCGGCTTGGGTTGAGAGACAAAGGGGCTATTGGAAGTTTGTAAGAGAAATTTGTATCAGAGTATTTCTATGAAAATGGGAGTAGAAATAGTTTGGGGCTTTAGTTAGAACAGTACTATCCGTTCCTTTGAGATACATATCCTTAAATCCAGAGTTAATTGGGTTACTACAGTTACTTTTTTTTTTTTTTTTTTTTTTTTTTACGGACAGGTTTAGAAGCTTATATGTAATCTTCAAGTTGGTTAAGTGTTAGGTTAACCTAGAGTTGAGGTTTTCCAAGTATGATGGGGAAACATGCAACCACAGTGATAGATCATGGAAGCTGCCATTCAAATACAAAGAAATAAATCATTAAAAATAGTTGAAGAGGGCCCAGCAGCGTGGCCTAGCGGTTAAAGTCCTCACCTTGAATGCCCCGGGATCCCATATGGGCGCTGGTTCTAATCCCGGCAGCTCCACTTCCCATCCAGCTCCCTGCTTGTGGCCTGGGAAAGCAGTTGAGGACGGCCCAATGCATTGGGACACTGCACCCGTGTGGGAGACCCGGAAGAGGTTCCAGGTTCCCAGCTTCGGATCGGCGCGCACCGGCCCGTTGTGGCTCACTTTGGGAGTGAATCATTGGACCGAAGATCTTCCTCTCTGTCTCTCCTCCTCTGTGTATATCTGGCTGTAATAAAATGAATAAATCTTTTAAAAAATAAAATAAAAATAAAAATAGTTGAAGAGTCAGTGATATTGTTAACCTGGAGCTACCAGAATAACTAGTGTGATAATTAGTAGTGTTCAGAGAATAAGATACTTTAAATCAAGTTGCTGTAGAGAGATCAATTAATGACAGAGCCTAGACTCTGATCATGTAAGAGTTTTGACTGAGGTAAGGTGAAAGTGAAGACAGTTCAAGGAGATGATTTCAAGACATAGAAGTGTCAGGGAATTATGATTCCTACACAGACACTCTAGTCACAAAGAATGGTGAAAAGAGAAGTGACAGAAAATAGTAAATGAAAAGCTAGAATTTACAGTGAATTGTAGGGTAACGCTAAGGATTCAGTACTTGCTATAAAAATGAGGGGTTGGCATTCTAATGGCTGGAGTGTCATGAGTAATTAGGTTTTTGAGAAAAGAGGGAAGGACTAGAGTAGCATCAGATGTATGAGAGAAAGGAACTACCCCTTACAGGTAACAGAGTCATCTGCATCCTCAAAGAAAGACAATAATGAAGAGAATGTTCATAGAAGCAACTGAAATTGTGAAGGACACTGCTGATGACAGAACATAAGTTGAAGAGAGTGCATTAGAATGGTATAGGAGATCATGGAGGAGTAAGTAAGATATTAGACCAGATATGGAAAATTGAAGAATGAGAGATTACCTGAGACTTAGCTATCTGGGGGTGACTGAAGCAAATAGATACATAAAACATAAGAGTGGAATTGAGTTCCTCAGGAAAGTAGATAATTACAGGTCATCAAAGCTTCTTCCTAAACGATTATCTTATTGGCAGTTTGTATTGGTGAAATTGATAATATCAAGGAAAACCATTACATTAATGTCCTTAATTCTACAATGCATAGTGTTGCTACTTTATCATGGCTGGATTTTCACCAAAGCCCACAGAACTAGAGCCTCATTTACACTTAATTCTGCAGATGGAGGGAGCAAGTAGTCTTTTCAGGAATATGTGCAACTCTAAATGCCTACTTCTGAACCTTCTTTTTAAATGCATTCATTTTTACTAGGAAGTCGCATACACACAAAGGAGGAGAGAGAGGGAGGAAGATCCTCCATTCAATGATTCACTCCCTAAGTGACCGCAATGGTTGGAGCTGAACCAATCCAGAGTCAAGAGCCAGGAGCTTCTTCCGGGTCTATGGGATCCTGGCACATGCAAGGTGAGGGCTTTAGCCACTAGACTATTGCATTGGGCCCTCTGGACCCTCTTAAAGAAATTCTATAGGCTTCTTATAGATTGCAGTAAGTAATGTAAAGGATTTTTATCAGGAACTCATTGGACCTCTCTTTGCTGTTTCTAGTCATTACATTATTTCTAATTTTAACAATTATTTTCATTTCTTTGAAAGGTAGTGTTAGAGAGAGGTGGGAAATAAAACAAGAGGAAATGTGGGGGAAAGAGAGCAGAAAAAGGAGGAGGGAGGGGAGGAAGAGAAAGAAAGAGAGATCTTCCATTTGCTGGTTTACTTTCCAAATGCCCACAAAAGCCAGGCCAAAGGTAGGAGGCCAGACCTCCATCTGTGTTCCCCATACAGGTGTCAAGGACACAAACACAGAGCCATCATGTGTCCATGAGGATGTGCATCAGTAGGAAGCTAGAATCAGAAGCAGAGCTGGGACCTGAACTCAGGCACCCCAGCAGGGGATGCAGACATCCCAACCAGCATATTATCCATCACCAAACTAAGTTTGAGAAGTGCTAAACTTGGTAAGATTAAAGAAATTTCCCTTCTACATGATATGAAAGAATCCTTAGTATGATAACATGCAATGTGAAATGCATAATGGGATAAGCATGATGGGATGTACAGGTAAACAGGGATATGAGGCATAATCAGTTTTTAAAAGGCAATGGCAAATCTTGGCCTCTGAGGCTGTGCTTAAGAGATGGAACTGTAGGTACACACTGGCACCGATGCTACCAAAATTGCATAGATAAGGGGGACTTGTCTCTATTGATCCCCGTTTGTCTAGACAGTGACAGTCATTTTCTGTTTTCTAAATAATTCCCAAAGAGTAAGACCTCTCAACGCTTTAGTTTTCCTTTAAACTCCACAGTGAATCACTAAACAAACACAAATATGCATATGGAAATACAGGAACACAGGGGTGACTCACTTTGTAAAGTTAATAATGTATATTTTTCAATTTGTAAAACAAATACATCTCTTTAATTCATACAGTATGATGTACAACTTTAAATCAGAATTTACAGGAATAATAATTGATTCTGGTACAAAATTATGGGTGGAAAAACTACCAGCTGCATAATACCATCAACTCTGCTCATTTTCATGTCTTACCAATTTGATCTATTTAGATTGAAATCATCAAGAAAGATTGATGTTCCAGAGTAATATAATATAATGAGCTCATTACAAGTAAAGGCAAAAATTAAAGCTATCATCATTGCCTGTTGGTAAATATCTTCAAGCCCCATTTTATATAGTACAAAGTAAGAATTCTGGTGGGAAAATAAATCACCTGTCACTTTAAGATACCATTTTAAGTCTATTCTTTCCATAAAACAATGGCATAAAGTAGAGGTTGAAGATTTTAGTATATATTCCCTAAACAGTGATAGAACTGGATCTCTTTAATGTGGCCTTTAATTAATGCTATGTAACTTACAGGAGGAAAAGGAAATAAAAATTCAAAATACATGATGTCATTTTCTCATTATTGCCCTATTGCCATTCCATCAAACACCTACCACCTAACAGCTGATAGAAGAACTTAGTACAATGAAGAACATAAGATTTGGAAAATCTGAATTTTGCTATGCTAGGCCAGAATAAAGAAATGTGGGTTTAAAGTGTGCCAATTATCTTCAACAAGAATAACAAAATAAAACTGGTTTTGATGATGTTCTAAGAAAACAAAGAATTCTCATTATTGGACTTATTAGTTTTGTAGAAAAGTAAAAACTCAAAAACCTATTCTGGATTCCATATGATTGTGGAACATCTTTTTAAATCAGACTATACACTTTCCTACCTGAGAAATCTCAGGCTAGAAATCACTTGGAACATATGTGTGATGCCTGATTATGATATAGGGACCCAGGGCCATCAATCTGCCAATATCCTGGCAAAATACTTAGAAGTTGAGAGAAAGAGATTATCTGTATCATACTTCAGTTGTTAGGTCAGCTACTTTACATAATTGATCTCATTTGAATTCTCACAAGAACTGTATGAATTAGGAGAAGCTAAGGGACTTGTTAGCACAAAATATTAAATTAAATATATACATATTCCAGAGCATTCCGTAAGAAACTGTTTATAAAATCCTAAATATAAATCTATCTTCCTATCATTCATCTCCTTCTGTAAAATGCAAACTGTATCAAAACAGAGAGAATAAGAAAATGTGTTTAACTGTGGGACCATGTTGCCTGAACTGTTTAAACCATAATCCACAGAAATTTTTAAAACAAACTCAAAATGAAATTAAAGGAAGTATATATTCTGAAGAATGCATTGCATGTCTGTCAGTAACAAACGCTGATACAGAATCTAGTGAATACCAGGAACTGCACTGAGTACTCTATCTGTAGTGCCTGGCAGGATCCAAGTAGGTAACAGATGGCACACTCAACTGGGCTATTTGAGAGTTTAATGAAGAAACTATTCACAAAAGGTAAGCAAGATAAAAGAATGGCACAATATCCCCAGGGTAATAACAGCCAGAAGCCATCTGACATCTTTGCTGAAAGGGCAAGGGTAGGAGGTATTTACTGGGATCCAGAAATTACTCTGGCTCTAGCTGTAAGAGTGAGCCATCTGACAAGAGCTATGACCTTAGGCAGAGGAAGGCTTCGACTGTGAACTCATGACAAACTTGCAGAGGGAACCGAGGAGTAAACGCCCACATTTTCCTGGTTTATGACCTTCTGCTGGGTGATCCCAGCCAGAAGCTGAAAGGTAAGAGAGATCCTTGCTACGACCTATGTCAGCCAGACTCTGGACACAGAGCAAGGCATGGCACAGCTCCACAAGGGACAAGGGAGGCCATCTAGAACATGCTTGTTTTTGACTCCACAACATTGGCACAAGGTAACTACAATCCTCACCACATTGGCGAATGTAGTGATTTTAGGGGGAGGAACCGACCCAAATTGACAATATACATTACACCTGGAACCCAGACTCATATCTAAATCCTGCACATCTGAATCCAGAAGTGGTGATCCTAACCACTGCTCTAATCACACAAAAACCTCTCTCATTTTAAAACTGTAACCAAAAGCCATAAAAAAAGCTACTAAGTCAAAAATCTCCTTGAGACCCAAGGAATACGTAGTTGTGTAAAAGTCTATAGATGACTGTGAGTTATAACTGGAATTGAGAACCACTGGCTTTTTAAAATTTATTTCCTCAAAAGTGACTTTGGCTCAATGAATTAACTTCTCTGAGCCTCTATTTTATTATCGATAAGGAAAATACTAGCATTAAAAGGCTACAGTTCACTAGAGGTACGAATATCAAAAGCTAACATAAGTTTCTGACACATGGAAGTTGAGAAAAACCTTCCATTTTCTTCTTTGACCTCAGTCATTGGTATAATCACCCAAAAGAATTAAGATTTTATACTTCCTTAGTGCTAAAACTTTTATAATTCTGATCCCATACTCCAATCAAGTATACTATAATACTTATTCAACATTTTTATAATAAAAGTTTTTATCTTTATAACATTTTTTGAATAAACTCAGAATGGAGATGCAGAAAACACTAAATATAATAGAAAATGAATATTAAATTGCTAGTAACTTTATAAACTATGCATGATTCTGCAAGATAATACTAATTATTTCCCTTGTGAAAATGGTAAGTCTCCATCTTTCAGGTATGCCTTTAGTCCCTCTGCTCTCCCTGAATATCACCACATCTGTGCTTTTGTAACTTTCATACCACCATTTCATACAACTATGAATTAAGGCTTGAACTTTTCTCTGAGCCCTTTGAGTCGGACAAAAACACGCAAAAATACCTACTAGAACATGTACCTAGATGTTCCACATATGCCTCCTACCAATGTCTAAAACTCAACTCAGAACCTACCCAAACCATTACAACTCTACTCCCTTTCTAAGCGGATGATACCGGGAATCACTCACATTGAAACTTTATTGTTATCTCACTGAAGAATCCTATCAATTGTTTGGCTATATGACAATTGGGTTATCTCTACTCCATTTCATGAATGTTAAAGTTTTCCCAATTTTTTGATCTTACAAATGATAGTGGAATAGGCAATTCTCTACATGTATTTTCCCTTTTTTCAAAAAAGCTCTGAAACTGTGATCTTATTAATTTAGGTTGTATAATAAGTAATACATTTTATTGCTCAAATGTCCCTCCTATTCCATTCATCAACCCCTGAATAGCTGTTCTCTGCAATTATTCACATATACTTCCAAAGTGTTCTTAGGCACTTACAATTACAAAGAAATATACATATTCACTGCTACAATCCTTTTTAATATGATTTTTCTGTTAAAATAATTTTTAAAAGAAATACTATATTGTCAAAATTTCATATGCATCAATCATGGGAACGTGACTGCAGAAAATGTAAAGCCTAGAAATGAATAAGAAAAGTGAATAAAATATTTATATGCCTGGGCCAATTTCATTGACTCTTGTTAAGTGAATTTAAATATCTTCTGTCCACATTAAAAGGCCCTACAGACTTTTCAGATGCAGACAAATTAATTGTATTATCATTTCATAGAAATATACATGGAATTTTCATTATAATAGCTGTCTAAAATTTATGATTGAAAGAAGCAAGAGTAATACAGGATCCCAAAATCATTATGCATTAAGTTATGCACTACTGGCATGTGTGCTGATAGGTAATATTTCTTAATTATTCTCATTAAAGTTTTTCTTGTGAGAAAACGGTAGCCTAAGGCATAAGGACAACCTTCAGTTGATGCAGGAGTCACTTTTCTCAATATTATAGAACACACAATCTTGCAAAAGTAAAAAACTGCAATAACTTTTTTGAGAAACTCATTTGGCAAATGTATCAAATATTTGAAATGTGGTTCATGCCTTTTAATTTTGTAAACATGCAATCAGGATATAAATAAAAATTCAACAAATGGGTAACAAAAATTATTATTTTATAAGGAAAATATTTGGATATTAATGCTGATGAATGGGGTAACTAATCACTAAAAGGAGCATTATTCAGCTATTAAAAATAGTGTCTCCAGGCCTGGTGTGAGAGCGTAGAGGTTAAGGTCCTTGCCTTGAACGCACCAGGATCCCATATGGGCGCCAGTTCTAATCCCGGCAGCTCCACTTCTCATTTAGCTCCCTGCTTGTGACCTGGGAAAGCAGTTGAGGACGGCCCAAAGCCATGGGATCCTGCACCTGTATGGGAGACCTGGAGGAAGTTCCTGGCTCCTGGCTTCGGATTGGCTCAGCTCTGGCCATTGTGGTCACTTGGGGAGTTAATCAGCGGACGGAAGATCTTCCTCTCTGTCTCTCCTCCTCTGTGTATATCTGACTTTGCAATAAAAATAAATAAATCTTTAAAAAAAAAAAGTGTCTGCAAAAATGAACCTGGAGAAATTTTAATGGAAAAAAAGATTACTTTAGAGTAGCATGCTCCTAAGACCAATTAATCAATCGACTTAGAACCCAGTTTTACTGGTATGATAAATACAGGGCAATTAGTGGAATAAATACAAACAATATTTGAGTTGTTCCTAAATAGTATTATGGATTCTTACATTATCTCCACCTTAAGTTTTTAAACATTTTAAAAAGAAAAAAAGTATCACAATTAATATTTTATTACAAGCTGGTACACTGATCCACAAACCAAACTTACAAAGTGTTTTGTGACCGTTTAGGATTGCCCTTTAATTAGAGATATACATCAGTGACTATCTGGTCATAGTTCCTCCTAAGAAGAATCCTCCCAGTATAGACATTTTAATGATATTGATTTTACCTATCCAGGAGCATGGGATGTTATTCGATCTTTCGAGGTCTTGTTCAATTTCTTTTTTAAGCAGTTTGTAGTTTTCTTCAAATAGGTCTCCAACATTTTTGGTTAGGTTTATTCCCAGATACTTCATACTTTTCTCTGTTATTTTGAACGGTATCTTGCTGGTTAGGTCTTTTTCCATCTTTGGGCTATTTGCATACACTATGGCTGTTGATTTTTGTTCATTAATTTTGTATCCTGCCACTCTTACAAACTCTCGTATAAGATCTAGCAGTCTCTGTATTGAGTCTCTTGGGTCTTCTATGTAGAAAATCATGTCATCTGCATATAGTGAAAGCTTGACTTCTTCGATTCCCATTTGGATTCCTTTGATTTCTTTTTCTTGTCTTATGGCCTCAGCGAGTACCTCTAGGACTATGTTGAACAGCAACAGAGAAAGCGGACATCCTTGTCTTGTTCCAGATTTCAGTGGGAAGGGTTCCAGTTTTTCTCCATTCAGTATGATGTTGGCGTTGGGTTTTTCATATATTGCTTTGATTATGTTGTGGATTTTTCCATTTATGCCTACCTTGGTTAGGGTTTTTAGCAGGAAATTGTGTTGGATTTTGTCGAAAGCTTTTTCTGCGTCTATTGATACTATCATGTGGTTCTTGTTTTGCAATTTTTGCATGTGGTGTATCACATTTATGGATTTCCGGATGTTGAACCATGCCTGCATTCCAGGGATGAATCCTACTTGATCTGGATGAATGATCTGTTGGATGATTTTTATACTGCCAAAAGCAATATATACATTCAACGCAATCCCAATCAAATTGCCCAAAACATTCTTCACAGATCTGGAAACAATGATTCAAAGGTTCATCTGGAAACACAAAAAAACCACGAATAGCTAGAACCATTCTCAAGAACAGGAAGTTAGCAGGGGGAATCACAGTCCCAGACCTCTGGACATACTATAGGGCAATGGTTATCAAAACAGCCTGGTACTGGCAAAAAAAATAGAGAAGAAGATCAATGGAGCAGAATAGAAACACCAGAAGGGAACCCACACAAATACAGCCAAATAATCTTTGACAAAAAGACAAACGACAATCCAGGCAAATGGGAAGGTCTGTTCAATAAATGCTGTTGGGACAACTGGTTGATAGCCTGCAGAAACAAAAAGATAGACCCACATCTCTCACCATACACTAAGATCAAATCCAAATGGATAAAAGATCTAAACCTACATCCAGAAACCTTCAAACTTTTGGAAGAAAATGTCGGAAATACTCTACAAGATCTAGGGTTAGGTCCCGACTTCCTAAAAAGGACACCAACAGCATTAACAATCAAAACCAGAATAAACAAATGGGACCTCATCAACCTAAGAAGCTTCTGTACAGCGAAGGAAACAATCAACAAAGTAAAAAAGCAACGCACAGAATGGGAGAAGATCTTCGGGCACTACGTAGGTGATAGAGGGCTAATCTCCAGAATATACAAAAAACTACAAAACAACCAAAATGTCAAAACAAACAAGCCACTCAAGAAATGGGCATGGGAAATGGGCAAACACTTCACAAAAGAACAAACCCAAATGGCAAATAAACATGAAAAAATGCTCAAGTTCCCTGGCAATAAGGGAAATCCAAATTAAAACATCAATGAGGTACCACCTAACGCCAGTAAGACTGGCCCACATGAATAAAAGCACCAACAACACTTGTTGGCGAGGTTGTGGGGAAAAGGGAACCCTACTCCACTGCTGGTGGGGCTGCAGGTTGGTACAGCCTCTATGGAAATCAGTATGGAGAACAAACAACTCAAAATCGACATACCGTATGATCCAGCAATAGCACTCCTAGGAATATACCCAAAACACCTGTTTCATGAGAAGCCAACATGCACCCCTATGCTCATAGCAGCACAATCAGTCACTGCAAAAACATGGAAGCAACCGAAATGCCCATCAGCAGAAGACTGGATAAGAAAGCTATGGTTCATCTACTCCATGGAATACTACTCAGCTATTAAAAAAAACAAAATGCAGTTCTTTGTGGCCAAATGGGCCAAACTGGAAACCATTATGCTAAGGGAAATGAGCCAATTCCAAAAGGTCAGATACCACATGTTTGTGTTAATTTAAGAGGATATGGTGTTATGTAAAACATATTATTTTATGTATATTATGTTATATGTTGTGTATAAACTAAAACTGAATTGACAATGAGGTGATCACAGAAGATGGTTAAGAAATTACAATAGTTTTTAACATACTGGTTACTCAATACTATAACTATTAGTTACACAACGAAGTTAATTGTTGCTGAGGGTATGTTGGAGCCTTCAATTGATCGGGTTGATAATCTGATGGTTCTGCCCTCGGACCGGACAGGGTCTCCCCAGGAAGCTGAGGAACTAGATTGGACTATAAGATGTTGGACTCTATGTTTAGTTCATGCTTGCAAAGAGGGAATCTCAACTGTACTTGATTAGTGGATATGCAACAAGGTGGAATATTCCACATGGGGGGAGGGCGGGGGGAGGAGTGGGGTGATTCCCAGTTCCAACGAAACTGTATCACATAATACAATGTAATCAATGAATAAAAAAAAAAATAAAATATAAAAAAGGAGAATCCTCTCCTTTTAAACTCCCGCAAACCATATAGCATTGTTCTCTTTTGATCATGACCACCATCTCCAACAGAGGTGACCAGATCAGGTGAACACTTGACTCCAAAAAATTCAGGAGCTAAGATGGCAGTGTAGTGAGTGGGGTAACCCATGACTTGTCATTTTGGCATCCCATTTCGGAGTGTCAGTTTGAATCCCAGCTACTCTGCCTTTGATATGGCCTTTGCTGATTTACCTAGGAAGACAGAAGAAGGCAGCCCAAGTGCTTGGGGCCTGTCATCCCTGTGGTAGAAAAGGATGAAGTTCCTGGTTTCTGACTTCAGTCTAGCTCATCTCTACCTTTTTGAGAATCAGTGGATAGAAATGTCTCAATGCCTTTATCTGCTGCACTTTCAAATAAACTCTAAAATTAAAAAAAAAATCACCAAGATTTTTTTCTAAAGCAAAAAAATCTATTGGCTTTCCAAAAGCCAAACAAGAGTTTTTCCTGTGTCAAGAGGCCAATGTTGTGAAGTAGCAGATTAAGACATGGGTTCCAACACCAGCATTCTTATATCAGAATGCTGTTTGAGTTCCCAATGCTCTGCTTTTAAACCAGCTCCCAGATAGTAGCCTAGGAATGCAGAAAATGGTCTAAATCCTTGGATGCCTGCCACTCACATAGGAGACCTGGATGGAGGTATTGTCTTCTGATTGTAGCCTCAGTAGCTGCAGCAATTCAGGTAATAAACCCAGGATGGTTGGATGGATGGATAAATCTCTCCTTCTCTCCCTCTCTGCCTTCCTGTCCTCTCTTTCTCCCATTCTTCCCCCTAGTACTCTGCCCCTCCCTCTCTGTACCTCTTCTGCCTCACTCCTATCCCAATCTGCTTTTTTCCCTGTGTCATTCTGCATTTCAAATACATCTTTTTATAAAAAATGATTTGTGGGACTTGGACAGTGATGTAGCAAGCTAATCCTCTGCATGTGGCACCAGTATCCCATATGGTCACTGGTTTGTACCCCAACTGCTCCAATTCCAATCCAGTACTCTGATTAGGCCCTGGAAAGCAGCAGAGGATGGCTCAAGTCTTTGCGCATCAAAACCCATGTAGGAGACCTGAAAGAAACTCCTGGCTCTTGACTTCTGATCTGCCCAGCTCCAGCCATTGCAGTCATTTGCCAAGTGAACCAGTGGATGGATGATCTCTCGGTCTCACCTTCTCTGTCTGTAGCTCTGCCTTACCAACAAAAACAAATCTTTAAAAATGAATTTGAGTCAAGTGATGTAAAGGATGTAGTTGGTGATGTACTCAGTACCTGCAACACAGACAAGTTAGGAATAATGCATAGCAATACACAAGATGGGGGTGGAAGGAGAAGAAGAAAGAGAAGCAGAAATGAAAGAGGCAATTTAGCCTTTGTTTTTATCACCTATGTGCTGCAACACTTCTGCATAATAACTAGAAAGCATTAGTATCATACAGTCAAAAAAAATCCTTTTTTTGCTCTTGAATTTATATGTTGGCTGGAATGTTCTGAGGATCTGTCCTGTACTCCGTGTGCTTCATCCTGCATCCCTGGACAGCTGTGTGTTGGTGTATCATCAATGATATTAACTGGCTATTATATGTATAGTCTCAACAGAGAGAAGTTGGCTGATGTAGATGTACTGCAAGTCTCATTGACCCAGAGGCTGATGTGAACATGTTCTCATGTCATAGCCAGAGGAATGAGATAGAAAACATGCATGCAGTTTGCAACATTTTGCTTATATCATGCATGATAATATTCACTTGCCCAAAGAGCATCCAACGGACAGTGTGGAGTAAGAGTGAAAAGGAGCTTCAAAGTTAAAGTAGGAAAGATGTAGTTTTGTGAATAGCATTCATTAAAACCATTACACAATCTGCCAAAGCCCTTGAGAAATACAGTATGGCTTTGACTAAGCTCATTTCCAGCTCCACTGCCCAAGAACTGTGATTGAACTTTGGTTTCTGCATCTGTGATTTCGGCTACAATTTTCTTTGAACAAATTGCTACTTAACTGAGCTTTATTAAAGGGATGTCTGTTCTTTGTAATCAAGAGATACTTTATTAGAAGGGTCCTAAATGTAATAGAAGTAATTTAGAGATGACCAAATATTTCTGAAGAACAAAATGACAAGGAGTGGGACTAAAATAGAAGCCTGTATTCTGTTGATCAACTAAATAAAATACCTGCATCCCTAAGCACTGACAAAAAGCTGTTTTTAATTTTGCTGTGCTTTCCTTTTCTCCTAATCTGCTGAGAATTCATTAATTTTATGGTAAACCACTAAGACATGGCATATTTGACAATGCCTCTGTGATTTTTTTTTAAATTTAAGCTGTCCATACACAGACAAGCCCAATATTTCTGGTTATCTATTTCCAAGCCGCCTGTTTCAGCTTCAAGAGATATTTGGGAATATTTCACTTGCTTCAGAACTTCCATAAATATTCAATGAGCCTGAGTGACCAGAATAGATCTGTACATTTCTTCTCTTTGCAGAACATGTAAAGAGCGGAGAGACATTGTGCTGATTTCCAACTTTGATTCAGAAAATTCTTGGCTCTCAGAGCCCTGAGCATCTGTACCCGCACACCCACCTGAGCTAATCTTGAATCAGCTGCTAACACACGTCCAAGACTTTGAACACTCACATCGACTCCCTAAAAGCTCTTCATGTGGGCTCTCACCACCATCATCTCTTGCTAATGTATCATTTATCAGAGACCACTATAAGGCGACGAAACCTCCTCAACTGCTGTGAGCTATCTGAATATGATGAAGTGAATCTTCTAAGGGTTATAAATCCTAGGAAATTTTACATTTGTTATCTTTAATGAGACAGTCTCAAGTAATTGATTTGCTTGTACCCATTCAGAAACTTAAGTTCCGATGAATATTATAAACCAAAGAGAAATTAGCCTGACTGCAACACAATACTTTCTCTTCAAGTCACAGGCACTCTCACAAAAACAATCCCAGATTTGCCGCTGCCTTTATCCTTGGTCTAAAACTACAAATCTGTGGAATGCTATAGTTCCTACATTTTACGCTTGGCAATTATGCCCTGGTTTAAGAATGGTTACCCAGGGCCCAGCCGTGTGGCCTAGCGGCTAAATCCTCGCTTTGAACACCCTGGGATCCCATATGGGTGCCGGTTCTAATCCCGGCAGCTCCACTTCCCATCCAGCTCCCTGCTTGTGGCCTGGGAAAGCAGTCGAGGATGGGCCAAAGCTTTGGGACCCTGCACCTGTATGGGAGACCCAGAAGACGTTCCTGGTTCCCGGCTTTGGATGGGCACAGCGCCGGCCATTGCGCTCATTTGGGGAGTGAATCATCGGACGGAAGTTCTTCCTCTCTGTCTCTCCTCCTCTATGTATATCTGACTTTGTAATAAAAATAAATAAATCTTTAAAAAAAAAAGAATGGTTACCCAAATTCTCAGCAACATATTTCTTATGAGGAAGAAGACAAAATTGTATGGCATGGAACAGAGTGCACATAACCATCGATGTTGTACTAGAATTTATTTAAAGCATATGTGCTACCATGTTCCATTCCATTTCATTCAGACTGTCCATTTCAGTACATTGGGGAGATAATTAGAAAAACATCTCCAGGTAAAGTCACAAGACTTTAAACATATTTTAATAATATTAACAAGTCCTTGCATAATATATAAAATCTTTTGTCACCAAGATTAAACAGCACAAGAGGTAAAATACAGAAGAAATATTAGAACTTTACTATTGTCTTTTATCTTCCCTATAACTCAAAATTGTATCATGGACAATAATAAACAATAAAAAAGAAAATTTAAAAAAAAACATGATACTCCAGTTTTTACCCTCTGGAATACTTTTTATGCCACAAAATCCTAAGCCCATTTTTGTTTCTTTACCTTCATACCTGCTATTCTTCCCCCCTATTTTGCCTGTTCTCTCAGTTTATCATTTAAAAATCTACCCTTGAGAAGCCATTTAAGCAACAGCAACTATAATCAGTCCCTTGGCCTTGTTTACCAACATCTATAGATATTCTAATATATCCTAATACTGCGTTTATACACTACATAAGTGAGCTCAGTCATGAACATTTGTGTACATATACTCACACATACACATACATGTACTGGAACTGGAAGCCATTTAAATATGCACTTCATATTCTCAAGTGTCCAGAAAAATGCCTACCAAGAGTAAAGATTGAACAAGATGGTAGTATTTATGGTACTTGGGGATTGGCATGGATTTTCTTGCCTAAATGGTTTACTTTTTGTGAGTAACTGACAACTTGTGGTTATCAGATATGGTGTCCATACTAAGAATAAACTTTGAATAAAAAAGAAATGAGCAGTATATCTGACTAGTCCAGCTGGAGAACACTCCCCCCCATCCGTAACTTCAATCTTTGATACTAAGCATCTTTTTCCAAGGGAAAACTTTATCAGAATGATAAATCATTTATATGCAAATAAACAGGTCTTATCACCCCATCCCCAGGTTTCTTTGTTCATGAGACACAGACCATGGTTTTCACTAATTTCGTTATTTTAGTTCTTTTTCTAAGCTCCTTAATTCATCCCCAATTTATAGAGTTATATATGGAAATTTGGCAGATACAAAGCTTTTTGCCATGACTCAATTGGCATTTTAAATTATTTTAATTTCGAGAGAAGCAGCAGTGACACAACCATTTTTAACGACTAGCTGCTTAGAAATTTCCCTATTTAGTCAAACCCATTCTTGTAGGTAGAATGAATTTCATGATGAATTGAATCACCAATCCATGTGTCAAACTGAAGAAACTTCAGTTTCCGTTACACGGTGTTGGTATTTGGAACAGTTCGTGCATGGCTGTGGAAGCTCTACTACTGTTAAAGGAAAAACACAAAGTCAAGATTCAGCCCACACAGGATTTTTAAAAAGTTAACAAAGCTATAGTTGTGACAGCCTCCCTCATCTCAAAAGGTCTGCTGACACTGAGGAGACCCTGAAGAGCAAAGGGCATCCTGGATGGCCAGGAACCTTCTTTAACTTCAGCTCCAGAAAAGTCAGAAGACAGCAGGAACTAACTCCAAAACACTCTGTTCTACAAAGTAGTAATTTATAGTGATTTCAATGAAATAGAAACAGCATCCTCCCAGTCTTAACCACAGTCCCTGCAGGGTTAATTTAATCAATGGACACATATTTGGAAAATATATGTAACATCATCTTTTTAAACATGATTTAGGCATTCATTCATCCAAAATGCACAAGCACGCAAGCATAAGCACTTCATAAAATGAAAATTTTGCTCAATCCAAACTCCTAACTACAAAAGCAAAATAATCCTACCTGATGAATTGGAAAGGACTGACCTCCCACTTACACACTGCACTGGGAAATTCACTCAAAAACATCATGGGAAATAAAAATGCCAGTTAACAATATTTATGTCTAAGAAGAGTAGAAGGCTGACTGTTATCTTTTACTATATATTTTTGCAATGTTTATTTTTTGCAGTGATGGCCATTAATATATTATTTTTATAAGAAACAAGAAAATAAGAAAACAATGTGGTCTAAGATAGTGATTAACACATGTAGAAGAACTAGATTAGGCCAAAATTTTTCCCATGTATTCAAAATTCAGCAAACTTATAATTCTGCTATGACTTTTGAAGCAAGAAATTCTCTTTTATTGTTTTTAGCTCTTACACAACTACCAGCATCAACAGATGCTTAGCCCACCTCCCCAAATGCATTCTTACATACACATGTACATGTGCACACATTTCAACATGCATTTGCCCTTCCACAATAATGTTTCAGTTATTTTTTGAACATTTTTGAAAAAAGAGAAATTTTAGAAACTTAAGAAAACAGGGTCACCACCACAATCAAGCATCTAATTTAGAATATAATCAGTTAGCCAACTGGAATAATTGATTATATTTAAAGCCTAAGCTTTGCTGTGATTTGTTATTGCATGTCCCTGTGTGTTTTGTTTCTCAAACTAGCTTTTCTCTGCTTCTTTATAGAAGCATTCTCCTTCTGCAAAACAAACACACTCAGACACAGAGAGGACAGTGAAATTTCTTTTGAGATCCTAGAATTCAAAAGTCAAAACCACAGCATCAAAAAAGCACAAAGGATGTATCTTCAGAAGGCTTAGTTTGATATCCCAGAAATATTCATATAGATACATTTGATGTTGTACATGCTTTCCATATTCAGTAACAGAGCAGCAGGAATCATATTTCAATCTTGCAGATTCTTATTTGCAACAATTCATGCTGGCAAAACCCTACTGAGTTGTAACAACAATTCTACTGCTTCTTTTCCTAAACTACATTAAAATGGAATTCCCAATATAAAAAGCATTTCACAATTCTCCTTGCAGAAGGGGATTAATGATACTGAAATGTTATCAGGAATCATAGAAAATAAAACACAGTCTGGAGAAATGTATGCCTTTCATCACTCCCTTCATTGCATTCTACAGTCTTCTTGGACTACTCTGAAAAGAAGGAATCTACCCACTTCTTGTTTCCTTACCTTTCTTCTACCTGGAACACAATTCTCTACACTACTAACATCCTTAACTGATTTTTCCTCAACTTCAAATATCCCCCTTAAAACCGGTCTCCTTCAGAAAGCCTTCCATTTTCCTTCAATTTTGTATTCAGACCTCTTACTTCTCGGAGCAATTGATATTTGCTCTATCACAACAGTTGCTATACTTCACTGTAATCCCAATGTATGTTTATGTATGTTCTGTCACATAGGATCCTGTCATCAATTAGGTCACAGTATCTGCTACTTACTGTTATCATTGCAAGGCAAAGATATCTCCTAAATGAATTAGAAAGAATTAACATACTGAATCAATGAGCAAATGGATGAATGCAAGTATCATTGGAAGAAACCCCCAATGCAGAGTTTTCAACAGGACCAAATTAAAAAACAAACAAAACCATTTTCCCATCCTTCTACAATGAAACAAATTTCTACAATGTATCTTTTCCCCAATGCCCCAGTGATCTATAACTTTCAGTTTCCCCTGTTCAATGCCAGTGGTTGATGAAGATGTAGAGCAACACAGACAAATTCTTATATGAATATGCAGGCAGTAAGTGAAGCCCAAATGTGACTGCCTGCTTTCCATGACAAAGGTTTTCTCCCTCAAATATCATTGATCACTCACATGTTGTTGTCACAGTTTCTACACATGCTGTGGCACGTGTCTTTTTAATCTAAGGGAGGCTAATACTGCTACAAAACTTAATAGTTTTACATTCAGATGTTACAATAGTTATCTGATACTATGTTTTCACTATTTGAATCAAGCTTAGTTACTTAAACTTTAATATGTAATGCAACTGAAACAAATAGTAATGCTTTTTAGCAGTTTTAGACTCCCATTAACAGTTCAATGCCCTCTATCATCAAATAAAGAGCTTTTTGATATTATAGATGTGTCCTGATAAAATGAAAGCAATTTGCAAAACATCCCAATTCATCCTGAAGACCAATTTGTAAATGCATGGTTATTTGCTTCCCAAAAAGGTAAAAATGAAACAAAAATATATTTTTCATTGTTTTTCAAAAATATTCACAATAGCATGCTGAGAGAGTGAGTATGCCTGGGGAGTCTGAAGAAGCATTTTATCTATACTGCCCTATTTAAATGTGCATTCTTGGTGATATTGTTTGGGGTAGTTAAAAGAGCATAGGATTGGAAGATGAGATATTTTAATTTCCTTTCTTCCACTTCCCTCTCTGCCACTTAGTAGTTACGGCTATGTACACCTGAGATTCAAAAAGGTCAAATAACTCACTTAGTCCCTTCATTTGAAAAATAAGGACAATAGCAACGCCTACTTCACAGGACTGCTGTGATAATTATATTCAATAATAAAGTATTAGGGGACTGTGAATCCCATTCTTTGTAATGGCAATTTACATTCATCATTATTTTGTCCACATTTTATTTCTTATAGTTTCAACAGCAAGGTATTGAAGAGCATCGAAGAGGTTTTAATTTAGATCCCAGGCCCACTGCGCTACTAATAGACGATATGGCATTAAGCAACTCATTCAACATCACTGAGTTCTCACTTATCTACGAAATGCATTTAGTGAAACCGACCTCCTGGATGATGTTGAGAAGAATGAAGATAACATTTAAGAGGCCTATTTATCACAGTGCCTTGCACGTTGAAATTCTTCAATAAGCAGCAGCTATTATTATTCTTCTAATTACTCTCATTATTTACTCCATAATGAAGTATTCTGGTGTTGAATTATAAAAGGACATCTCAGCCAGGCCAAAACAACAACAAAATATACACAAAAACTATTTCAACCATTCATTTCAGCACCATCAGTGTGATAAAGTATTAAATTGATTCAAAGTCAATTTAATAAAACTAATGTGAAATAAAGCAAAATAAAATTATCCCTTACACCCAGTAATATTTGGGCCACAGAACAAAAAGTCAATGGAGAAGTTATTCCCATACAGTTGATTTTGTATCACAGGGAAAACCAACCATAATGTTGCCCGTCTCGTTGCTTATATTTAAATAAGAGTATATCTTTTTTGGACTGCATATTTCAATGCAGAAAGAAGCAAGCAACATGTATCAGAAAATACACAAGGATGATACATAGGAAATAAATTCACTGGGTTGAAAGCTAGTTTTGATTACCTCCAAACTCCTTCAAACTCAGATCCTGTGGCTCTCTGGAATCTCTTGCGTGACCATGACCAAGCAACTTCACCTCTCTGGATCTGGAACTCTCCATCTGTCAAATTAGGGAATTGGCTGTAACATTCTGTGTTTCTACTTTAATTATAATCACTCCACTATAGCAACAAGGCAGAAATGCTGAGACTCTTGTGACTATACTGTCAGCAAAATCAACTCCAAATAAAGCTATGGGAAAAATTCTTCCCTTTACCTTTTTCTTTTTATTGTTCTTCTCCTTGTTCAGGGCCTGAATACCTTTTTTATAGCGTCACTGTGAAGTGATTACTAATTTTCTCAACAATTGCAGGGAAGAGTAACATAAAATCCGGATTTTTTTTAAAATGCCCTTTGTTCTAACAAAGGAGTTTAATTCAGCAGCAAATTATTTTTATGGAACCTGTGCTGATAATGCAGGTGAGAACAGTTACCTTTGGCAACACTAAACTAGCATACACTTTAAATCCTCTTGATGATCAACCATGCAGCAACTTGAGACGTATGTCATAGGGTTAGTTTATGCAGAAGAAGAGCTACTGGAATTTTGACATTAAATACAATACCAGACAAAAAGGGGGCCAGATATTTTTCAGTGCTTTTATTTGATCCCCAGTAAATCTCTGCTTAATCATGACTCTACAAATACCCAGAATATTCTTGCTGCACTCTGCTGTAAGCAAAGTAAGGCCAGTTTTCTGACTTTAATCAGCACACAAATGAAGGTAATTGTTATACTGTTGATCATCTGAGCATTTTCATCAAACCAAAGAAGATAACATATAGAGAATATTATATATAGAAATTACACATCCATTACATAATATGTGTATTATATTTGAATTTTAATACTTACCGATAATACTCATTGTGCACATACTTTATTTCAGGGTTTGTGCTAAGTATTTCTCAAGCATGGTCTCATTGAAAACACCAAAGAAGGAAGCAGTCAGAACCCAGTTATGGCTCTTTGAATCCAGAAGAAAAAGGAAGGAGGGGTAGGAATGGAATCCTAGGGTCTAAATGCTCTGGCATAAAAGAGCACAGAAACCTTCAGACAACTATCACAGCAACAAAGGCCTTGAGCTTTCTTGACAACTACTCTGACAATTCTACAGAATATTGCTACAGTGACTCTTTGAGTTCCTGGACACTCCATCAGCCCCTTGAACTGTATATGCACTTCCAGAACCTTGCACTACTCCCTATTTTCTCAGTATCCATCGCCAGCCTGCTCTCACCTTACAGTGAGTGTTCATCCCATTCTTACGCAACGTAGGGGATGCACTGACAGACTATTACAGGAATCCAAGGAAAAAGGATCAAAACAAGATGGTAGGGGTAGAGTGGTATACCGAGGTGTATATTCGAGCTATATTGTGAGGAATGTAGTTCAATAAACTGGCACATTTTTTCTCTGAAGTTTTACAGTCACAACGAGTATCTAATAATTTCATCTGATTTGGCCACCTTCTTTGTCAAATCGGTAGGTTTATTTCAACATGGCAACCAAAATAATCCAGTTTGGAGACTGAATTTCTCACTTTAAAATACTTATGGTGATATATAGATACAGCATAGGATCTAACAATTCCAAGAAGAGTGGCAAAGAAGGGAACATAAATATGAGTGATAATTCAATCCTAACAGAGCAAGGAGGCTGCAGTATGCCTTTATCTAAAACTTCCCTTCATAAAATATTAATATTCTAAAATGGAATGATTACCTACAGTGCAGATTGAGTGCTACTCAAATGGCACCTGGCCAAGAAGAGAACGAATGTTTTACCACCAGTACATCAAGCACTCTATAAAAAACTGTTAACTGATGAAACCTGTGCACAGAAAATTAGAAATAGAATCAACGAAGCATACGCCTCAGCATATCCTTTTAATCAACCTCTTGCAAATATTACTTTAATTCTTACTGCTAAATTTCCAACTGTAGAATCCATTTTATTTTGCTGTATGTGCCCCCAAAGTCAGGGTGGTTGAACATTCATGGTTGGCATAAAAGTGAGGGAGTTCTGGCAAGACTGATCTGACATTAACGTGTCTGCTGATCATCAGGCATTATCACCAACTGATCTCACACAGATCACCAGTCATGTCAAAGGCAAACTTTGGCAGTGAACTCCTGGTACCCCAACAAGTTTATCAGGCTACTTCAGTGTCACATTTTGTGATATCCACCAAATAGGCTCTCTGCTGAAAACGCATCATTTCCTTCAAACTCTAATGATTTGTACCCAAAAAAAACCAAAACACTAGCAAACAGAGGAGCAGTTCTGAAACTTCTTAGGGACCATTATTCAGCCTACTCTACTACCTGGATCAAATCCACATCCCAGGGGCTCAATGAGACAAAAACAATGACAACTGTTCTTACACACTCCAAACCATTTCTCCTTCAAGTTGTTCCCCCACCCCTTTCATGAATGTTCAGATTTCCTCCTGACTCTCAAAGGGAGTATGTAACTTCATTTAAGAATTAAAATCAAATACAAAAACGAAACTCTAAAACTACACCTTTCATAAAGCTCCCTTGCTCATACACACTCCTTTTTTCAGTTTCAGCCTGTGGGCCAGCACATAAATCTGAGCTGACAAGAAAAGTTGCCATTCATGCACCCAAAGATTTTAGGCTCTTTCACTATTTTTTATCACTATCCATTGCAGAAACATTCTGAGTGGGCCGAAGCAACTCTCTCATGATGACAAATAGTCTTGTACAAGTTTGTCAAGGATAACAATAAAACAATTCCAAAGGCATATCGTTACCAAACATCCATAGAGAAAATTGCCCCTAGGATGACTTTCCTGACCCTCCTGAACTGGATTAAATCTGCTTCAGTGCTCACAGCAACCAGCGTAGCCTCACCAGCGTAGCCTCAAAAGAAGTGACATAAAGCCTCAGAGATGCACAGCATAGAGAAGAGAGAATGCATCATACGACTTTAAGCAGCATCCTACTGTCAGCCTGCACTGCCTGTGTTGTAGCAGGAAATAAATTTATAAACTCCTGTAATTATCTTATGAATAGCACAATTATATTACATTATATTCTTTGTGTAAGTTAAAAAGATTCAATGTCAAAGGAAGAATAATAAAGATATATATATATATATATCTCAAAGCTTTATTATTCCTCCTTTGACATTTCTCCATAGTTTTGTTGTTGGTTATATACTGGTGCTTCAGAATATGAAATATGCTTAAACCTCTCTCAGCCTCTGACAGATCCTGGTGGGATGCACCTCTGTGTCCTTCAACAGCTTAGCTAATTGCCTAACTGCTTTAGAGCAGAAGGCCTGACCCTGGACAACTTGAACAAACGCTGATCCCTGCACCCCATTCTCACCAATTCAAATGTCAGTGCTAGGGAAACACACCAGCAGATATAAAGTAGCCCTCAAGTGATCCTAATGTTCACTGAGGGCCCAGAGCTGCTCATCCAATAGACTAGAAATGGCTTGTAATGACCAGATCAAATCTGTTCAACTCTGGAGCCAGTAGTCATTCAGAAAATACTGACCCATCTCTTAGGGCTTCTCTACCCATAATTTTGTTACTTCCTCTGGTCTCTTATCCTTTGTGTTAAGCACTTCCTCTCTTTCCCTGATGAGCAAGTCCTTCCAACTTGGCTGTTCTTCCAAAGCACCAAGGGAATTTGTTCAACTCCAGATTCTCACACTCCTCCACACATCACTGAATCCTACCCCTTACAGTGAAGCCCGTGGATTTTTTTTTCTTTGAAAGTGCCACAGATGATTCCAACAAGCAGCTTCCTTTGAAAATGACTACCCTGCTTCATATCAACTCCCAAAAGGGACTTTCTTCCTATAAGAAGCATTTCTGAATGCATCCTACTCTCCTCCAATTCATTTTGTAACTATTTTTCTTTTCTAAATTGGGGGGAGGGAAAGAAAAATTTTCACACAGAAATTAGGCTGTAACAGTATACAATGAATCAGATCTCCCATACTTCTATAAACTACTCACCCTCTCCATGTAGCCCAGTGTAAGCATCTTGAAAACATTACTGACAAGTAATCAAGCCTGACAGCTGATAGATTGTAATGCTCAAATTTGTGCCCCCCACACGCCCCCATCAGTACTCACCAGCCCTTTCCCTGCCACCCAATTTGATCAATTTGTGCCTCTGTGCCTGAGATTAATTTGGTCTCACCAGCATTTTTTCTAAGTCTCCAATTTATTTTTAAGCTATTTTTCGTCTCTCTGTGCTAAAATTAAACACCTCTGATAAATCTTGACTACCATTCAAAACAGTGGCAATAAATTGCATGCAATTTTTCTTTGGCTCCCTAAAAGGACTACTTTTTGATAGTTTGCATTGCTTTCACAATTTTGTTTGTTTCATCTCCTAATCCCTATTCCACTAAACAAAGGAGCTTCTTTTTTGGAGGGCTTCCTTATCCAGGTTCCCTCCCTCCCACCCACTGTCATACCATCAAGGCTAATAAATATGCAATTTTTACACCTTTACATATTTTTTTGTTAGATCTGTGATTTGATGACTGTGTAAGGCCCTGCTAAGTGAACAAATTCAGTCATTTCCTCAGTTCATGCGGAAAGTAATTATATAATCAGTCACTTGAAGCCAGTGAGAATACACTTATTGGCAGTTGTACTTTATGATTAAGGCGATAAAAGGAACACCAAAGAAGAAGGGCATACCTAACATTGGGGGCAAGGAGGAGGAATAGCGTGCAGGGTGGGAGTTGGTAGGCAAACAGGAGGCTTAATGTTTGAGAGAAAATGTTACTATGTTGCTTATTTTATCTAGCTAGTTATTTATTATTCCAAAAGTTCCTTGGATTAGCAATGAAAATTAGTTCTGCCTTCAGATGCCAACCCCATTAAACCAATCTTCTAATAAGGGACTGTGCTGTCCCGTTTAGCACCTTCTGGCATACAGAAGTCCCACCCACTGTCCAGGGAGCTACTGTCTATGAGGAACGACTTTGAGAAGGAAGGTGAACAGAAGGATGTTGTTTTCCTCTTGCCAAGAACTTCATTTCTTCCCCTCTTGATCACCATGGCATGCAGTCAACAAGGTACTTGAAACACAGGGAATTTATTGAAGAATGCAAAGGTATTCTCTTTCTCCCTCCCCTTTTATCTCTGCCTCCATTATCACTTCCAAAGCTCAATATTTAAAGCTGAGACGCAATGATTTACTTTCACTTTTCATGAAGATGCATAGATTTCTTACTACAAATCATTAGAGACATGATCTCCCAACTGTCCCTGAATATTTCCCTAGATTTCAAGGAACCCCACACACCCAGGGAACTAACTACTTTTAATTTCCCCATAGACACACAAGGATCCAATCTTCTCTACCCAGTTGTGTGTCTGCAACTCTGCGTAAAGCTTGGTAGGCAGACAGCATGAGAAGGGACTATTACTTTGCAGCATACACAATATTCAAAATCATTATAAGATGCACAAATTGAAACCAGTTCATGAGAAGCCTTCAGGGAATTTGTGAAAAGCCCAAATGATAGCCTGTGAAAACTAGGAGCTTTAGAGATAATCTACCCCAGTAGTTGAAGTTCTCAAGCTTTTACTTCTCTCCTATTATTCATTCATCCATTGACTCTCTCACACACATAAGATCCAAATCAATTATTCAAAGAAAGTCTTCTATAATGTCCTACTATCTAAAATTGATTTTTAATGAAAGTGGTTGCTCAAACCGGAATAATTGGAAAGATCTAAAACCCAATGATTCATCCTTACCTTTCTCCTCCCTTGGAAGTTCCTGAGGCAATGTCATAGAACCCTAGTTTTATTGATACTGACATTGGTGTAAAATCACTGATAATCCCAATATCACAATAAAAGATTGAGGATAATGATAGGCGGTGTGATTTCTCCAAGATCACACAGAACTCACTCAGTGGTAAAGCTGGGAGCCGAACACAGTCGTTTATGGAGTTTTCTAAAAGTTTAATATTGGATTAGATAAATACATTTATTAACTTCCAGACCTTTTATTTAATTATATCGATCTGAATGCTCCCTAAGCCAAACATTATAATTACCATTAGTAAAGGATATTTTGAAGTTGTTTCCTTGCCTCCACAACTGCTTTTTTTATAAACATACTCTTAAATCTATTTCACAGTTATTTAAAGATTTATTAATTTATTTGGAGGTAGATAAGACAGATCAACCTCCTGTCCAGTAGTTCTCTACCCAAACAGATGCAAAAACTGAGGGTGGGCCAAGTCGGAGCCAGGAACCAGAAGCCAGGAGCCAGAATTCTATCCGGGTCCCCCATGTGGGCTTCAGGTACACAAGTACTTGGGTTCACTCCGCCGCTTTCCCAAGTGCAACAGTAGGGAGGTGGATCAAAAGCAGAGTAGCAAGGCCAACATCATGAAAGGGAGGATGAAGCCACTAGTTTATATGCCGGTGTTTCGTATGGGTACTGGCTTGTGTGCCATCGGATCCAGCTCCCTGCTAATGGCTTAGTAAAGCAATACAAGATGTACCAAGTCCCTGCTGCCCACATGGCAACACAGATGAGACTGCTGGAACCCATCTGTCTCAGTGCTGGCCATTGCAGCCCTATGGGGTGACCCAGCACATGAAGATTCTCTCTTTCTTCCCATAGTACTGACTTGCCACAGATTTTTAAAACTTCACTATTTTGAATTTTGCTGCTATAAACATATATTCTCAATGGAATACTACTCAGCCATAAAAAATGAAATCTTACCACTTGCAACAAAATGGTCCCAGTTGGAAACCACTATTCTTAGTGCAGTAAGCCAGTCATAAAAAGACAAATATTATATTCTAAGACAGCCAATATTCAAAGTACAATGTATATATGTATATTTACCTGTATATGAACTGCACATAAAAAACTGTATCATGGACAAAATTTAAAATTAAAAAAATTCTTAGAAAAAATGCAGAACCCTTAAAACTCAGATACACTCCAATATAGGATGACAGCATCACAAGCAAAAGCTAATTTTGTTGAGCCACACTGCTATCTATAGTTGTTTACTTTTGAATGGCCACACCTGAACTAACTGCCTCTTCTAATCTTTAAAATAAGCTATAAAATAAATTTGTCAAATCCCCTCCAAAAAATACCTTAAACATTTTGTTTGAAATTCATTGGTGAATTATATGAAAATAATTCACATTTTCAAACCATTGAGGATATCCTTATAGTTATTCTTTGTGACACAGTATATTATAAGTTGTTGCAAATTAGCCATGGCAATTATAAAATATTTGATTTTGTACAATTACATCTAAATGTTACCCCAGCTGTAGACAACTACCTAAGCTACCTTGTCCCTAGGCAAGTGTCACACTGCTAGTAGAAAAGCAGCCATCCTGGGACAGCAAAGCAGCATTCTGAGCCTGGTTAATGCCAAATATTTATTAACTCTACCACTGTGGCAGCATAGTTGCCTGTTCTCTTTTTTGAAAAAAAAGATACATGGGAAGGTGGGGAACTCCAGGCCAAGAACACCACCCCAATCCCTAGGTAGAAGAGCTGCAGATTGCCTAGGGAAGGAGGTCTGGGGATATATTGGAGTAGGAGTAGCTGAGCCTATGTCTAACAGGGAAGGAATGACTTCTGAAAACGTCCATGGACCAGGCCACAGCACTCACAGGTAGGTGAAGGAGCTGATACAGAGTAATTTCGAACAGGGAAACCAAATCACATGTTTGAGTCAGCTCAAGGGACCTGCCCACGAGGGAGACCTGGGCTGGGCTAAATAGCATCACCTTCCATGCACTGGTGCACACAACAGCTAGGGCTGGGGAGCACTCCCGATTGAGATAAACCATACTACCCACACACAAGTTTCAGACAATGGGATGAAACACACTAGGCTAGGCTACAGCACCTACCGGATCATGAGACACCTGGATCTGGAAGCAAATTCTGTAGAGGACTTATGGGCTAACCACTGTGGGACTATATCACCTGCTGGTTTACTAGGAGAGCTGGGGGTGGTGATGGCTGAGCCAGGCTAGAACACAGAACTCACCTAACAGAAACTCACCTGACACTCATGGGAGCCAGGGCTTGGAGGAAGCTGAGCTGGGACAGGCTGCAGCTTCCACTGGCACATACAAAGGCTAGGACTGAGGGCAGACCATGCCAAGCAGGGTTGCAGCACCCACTGGCATGCATGAGATCTGGGGCTAGGAGAAGACCTGGTAGGAGAACTTGGGGAAGGCCCCTACTATGTTGCAGTTCTGACTGGGTTGAGCCAGGGCTAGAGGAAGGCCAGCCTTGTCAAGGTGACAGCATCCATTGGCATACATTTGGGCTGGGTCTGGTGGTGAGTCAGACTGAGGTAAACTGCAGCACCCATGGGTGTGCATAAGAGTCAAATGGTGCAGGTGCTCTGACCTCTTTGGGCCACTTCCCATACCCCCTCAAGTCCTAGTGTGTATTAAGACCAGGGTTATGGTGGGTTGGGCTAGGCTAGGCCACAGCAACTGTCACTTCACATGAGAGATGGGGTTGGGGGATGGGGTTGGGGAATGGGACCGACCAGGAAGCTGCATCCACCAGTGTGTTAGTAGGCTGGGGCAGGTGATGGACTGAACCTGACCCTGCAGTGGTTGGCATTCACTAAAGTCAAGTCTGAGCTCACTCCAGGCATGGTATCTTGAGGATCTCCCCAACTACATCACTGGACACATATACAGCCACAGGGGAAAAAAATAAATCACAAGATATGTGTTCTGCTCTTGAGGAGCATGGATCAGCACTAACTAGGCTTCCTCAGATGCTGAAGCCTGCGCAGTGGTCAGCATGCCAAGAGGCACACAAGGGTCCTTACAGCCCACTCATTTAAGCCAGAAGAGGATTATCAAGTGTATCATCAGAGAATAGAAAGCAGAACAGGTTGGACCACCCTCCGGGGCAAGTTCTGCAGCAAATATCTGGGTGAGAGATGCACAGTGAGGTGGACTTGGCCAGCCAACAGACCTTGGAAAGATTTTTCTCAACCGTGGTGCAACAAAACCAACATCCCAGAACTACTGAGACCACTCAAGTAATACCCTGAGAACATTCTTCCCACATTGATGTCTCTAGGATGGCATCAAATGACCATCACCCATCCCTGGGCATTGATGTAGTCTGACAGAAAGAAGCAGTCCCCTCTTCTGCCAACCCCTCCAGCAGACCAGGAGAATAAAATGAAAAGAACCCAAAACATTTGTCCCACCTGTGCCTTCCTCCATACCTCATCCCTTCCCACCCTAATCAGAGTTCTACACGGGAGTGTTTCCCTCTCAACTATATAAACAATTTAAAACCAAAATGAAAAATGAAGAAAGTAAAGTCCAAATGAACTTTTCTGCAGCTAGAAAAAAATTCATAACTCAAAAACAACCATAATACTTTAGTCTTTTGTATAATTTACATATAAACATATATAGGTAAATGTAAAAGATATTTTACATACATGTATTCTAGTCTTAAAATGTATAGAAGACATTGAACATTTTGATAAATGTTTTCCCAAGTTGGTGATATTGGACAGTTAATACTGCTAAGTTTTCACTTATGTAATTGCTAAGAGTGAAAATCTGTAGGTCCTAACTTAGTTCCTTCATTTCTCCTCTGTTCTGAGAAACTAATTCTATTCTGAAGAACTCTCAGAATATACAGTTAGATCACCAGAACTTATAAAAAGAATAGGTGGTCTTTTTCTGTAATAATGCCTAGCCACATTTGGAAGACCAAATAGTATAGCCAAAAATAACAGCTTAAATGATATCACAGTTTCACATCTAGATTTATTTTGCCATGGGTACAGTAAACAGGTAACCCCTCTTTTTCACACCAAAATAAGGGAGAAACACAGTTATACTAATGACTTCAAAATTTACAGACAGTTAGGGTAAGGTGCTTATCACGCCTTTATCTTACCTAGAAAGATAACTCTTCCATGGGTACTGTCTCACCTCACAGTGTCAGAACAAACCTGAGACCACAGATATCTAGTTCAGACCACTAAAGACTTAGGGATAGGACTGAACATCCCTTGACTGGTGTCCTAAAGGCTATCTCTGGTCTACACTACCAGAGATCAAGAGGAAGGGGAGTGAGCTAGGTAGCAGGAGGCCTGTTCACATGGCGTTAAGCAGTGACCTGCTGTCATAAAGCCTCAGTAAGGCCATTCCACCCTCAAATAGCGCCTGTTTGCTGTGTGGAAAGCAGCAAAAAACATCAGGCAAGCAGCTGCCCATGACAAAGCAGGCTTCCAAGGAGCCCTGTTGGTTCTGCTAAGAACCAGCTCACTAAAAACAGAAGTGCCCCCTGCTAGCCACAGCAATCGAAGGACTTTAGGGTCAGAATTACTGTAGGTCTCAAGTTAAAAGAAGTCTTCAAACAACTTCCAACCACAACAATCTCTATGGAAGGGACTGCCTAGGGTCTGTGACCTTGCAGGTAAACCAGACATTTCCAATTCCCCTTTACTCTGTACTAACCTCCTATCAAAGCAGTTTTCCTCTTAATGCAGCCAGGTAACGGGAGTCAATAGGATTTCTCCCCTAGAAGGTGCACATTGACTCTGCTTCTCAAATTTGCAAGTCAGAGTCTGAAGGAAATGTCTAATCAATCCATTTTGGAGTATCTTCAGTCTCTCCAACAGATCCAGGACACAGTACATCCCCGAATCCTGCATCCAAGCAACACTGGCCACTTAGTCCACCTCACCACATCATCACACATCCAACCTAGGGATCTGGTTCAGACTAGAAAGTTGCAACCTAGAAGGGACCCTACACTGTCATCCTCACTCCTCCAACAGTGGTCAAAGTTGATGGAATATCTACTTGGATCCATCACTCTCATATTAAAGCTGTCAAAAATCTGGACCAGAAATGAATTATCTCACCTGGATCCAACCTGCTCAAGCTCAGACTTTCTCACTCATAAAACTGTTACTGTTATGATATCCCTTTAACTCATCTCTGGTTAATGCTTCCCCAAGTCTATGCCAATTGTGGAGATAAAGGATAGTTACAGGTCTCCACTTCTTTCTTTTCTTTTTTCTTTTCTTTTCTTTCTTCCTTTCTCTCTTTCTTTCTCTCTCTCTCTTTCTCTCTCTCTCTCTCTCTCTCTCTCCCTCTCCCTCTCCCCCCCCCCCCCCGCACAAGGGCAAAAAGAGCTGCTCCTTTAGTTACCCCTGTACTAACGAGCTGGAACTGCAGCTCTGAGAATGACTGCCTTATTTCACAGAAAAATAAGCATCACCCACTTGATAAAAGCCATTGATACTAACACATGACATTTTCAATATTCTATTCAACACCTCAGTTATCAGGTCACCTCTTTTGCTAGCATGCTTTTCCAGAACAGGAGAGGACTAGACCTCCTGCTCATGACTTAAGGTGGCCTTTGTGTCACTCTGGGAGAAACTTGATGTTTCTATACAAACCAGTCAAGAGTATTTTTTTCTTTTTTTATTGATTATATTGCATTATGTGACACAGTTTTATTAACTCACTCCAAAAGGTTAAACCAAGCTTACAGACCAACTGAAATCCACAAAAAACTAATAGGACCGGCAATTCAATTCATGACACTAATTTTGTTCCTCCTTGTTGGGATGTGTCTCATCAACCGGCTCCTGTCTTCTATCTGGGAACAAGTTACTTCCATTAAGCTTATGTATATGCATACTCAATATTATTTTTAGAAACTGTTAATGCTGGATTCCTGTATTGATAGCATAACCCTTACACCAGAACCAAGGGTTTGATCACTAACCTTGAAAAGATGGGTATGAAATAACAGGCTTGACATGAGGGACTCCATGTTGAACTGAGGTCCATCTCAGGTGAGGTACCTCAACAGTGATGAGACCATAACCCGAATGAGAAAACCGCATCCTGCTGGCTAGAATGTTCGAACCACTGCCTAGGCTGTTCAAGCATGACTAGGAGAAAAAATGAGTTTCACCTGGTACACCAAGAAAAGCTTCAACCTTACTAATTGTTTCATCCCTAAGGTAGTTCCACATTAGTTCAGTGCCCCTGAAACCCTCTCGGTTTGTGGTTTTTGCCTTTATTCTGTAGTCTAGAGTCGAGAGAGGCATGAACCCCTCTTCACTGCTGGCAGTACAGGACTTCCAAATCTTTAAAAAAAATTATTGTATCTAAATATCTAGCTATATAAAACTCAGTTTGCAATTCAAATCTTTCCATTATTCTTTTTGTCTACTAGACTTGTCCCCTATTTCAAGATATATTAAATTTACCACTCTGTTGAATATTTTTATTCATTCTTTGCTTATGTTATAGTCTCTTTAGTTATTTGGAAATAATGAACTATAGGTCTACTCTACTAATTAGTTTTTAATGTAATGAATTTTTTAGTGTAGAGATAATTAGAAAACAGTAAATAGTCAAAGAATTTTTGGAACCTTCCCCAGGTCAAAAACATGTATTATTATTTTTGATACAAACACAATACATGTAAAGCTTTAAAATAAGCTAACATTGAAAGTAGAAAATGAAAATTCAAAGTCTGACTTTGGGCCAGTTTTGTGGTTTAGTACTCAAACCACAAGCAGCAGCATAGGCATCCCATACAGGACCTGGTTCCAGACTCAGCTGCTCCACTTTCCATCCAGATTCTTGCTAATGTGCCTGGGAAAGCAGCAGCAGGTGGCCCAAGCGCTTGTGCCTCTGCACAGTATGTGAGTGATCTGTGAGAAGTTCCTGGTTCCTGAGTTCTGCATGGCTCAGCACAGGCTGCTGCACCCCTTTGCAGAGAGAATGACTGAATGGATCATTTATATTCGTATTCATACTCTCTCAAATACATAAATCTTTATTTTAAAATAATATCTGCCTCACTAAATCTTGTACTTGACAACTACTTTCGAGAAAAAAATGCTATAATGTTCATATATACGTTTACTTATACATAGATCCAAAAGACACTAACCCTGCTTGCATTTTTCAACGGCTAATATATCTCTGAACTCTTCCATCTGTGTAAATGCAGAGTGATATATTTTGACAATACAGTATTTCACTATATGAGTTCATCAACATGTATTTAGCCAGTTCTCAAGACAGATGCCCTGGCTGTTTTCAGTTTTGCTGTCATATGCTGCTATACATGCACCCACACCAAAGCAGACATATAGGATGCAATGATCATCCAGGTTAACATGTGTGAGAAACAAAATTATTGTATCAAAATGTATAAACACTATCAACATTAAACTGTATTCTAGAAAGTTACATGAGCTTATACTCCAATGAACAATACACAAATTATTCCCTTCCCAACGTCTATGTCTTCATCAGGTTTAAGTTTTTTGCTAACATAACCAGTGGCAAAATTTCAACATTTTGTCTTTCTGATGATTATGAGAAAAGCAAAATTAGTACATATGTACTTATTAGTGATTTTTATTTATCTGTTAATAAACTGCCTCTATCTTCTGTTCATTCTTGGGTTCTCCATTGTTTTCTTAATGGATCTCAAAACTTTAATTCAGCAAAATTTTTCCACCTTACATGGTACAAATCTGTTTTCCTAGTTTCCTTCTGTTTAACTTTTACCTCTGTTCATTGTGGTATTACAATCATGTAGAAGCATTTTTGTTTTCCAAAATAGGAAACTGCCTAACAGCTTCTGAGTTTCCCTTTACATTTCAATACCTCATTTTAATTTATATTTATTAATAGAAAAACTTCAGTTATTATCCACTATCTCTCCATAAACTAATGAGTTGTTTAAAATCCATGATTTCTAAGATTATCTTTTCTATTTTATATTCATATCAATTTTTGTGGAAAGCTGTTAGGTGAGTACTTTGGATTTCAACAAGTATTCTTTCTTCCATTTGTCAACTCCATTGACTTATTTTTAATACTTATACACATACACACAAAATCAAATTTTAAATTCTAACTACTCTGGAAGTCTCCTGCTGGTTACTTATTCTGTACCAAGTATGACATAATATAAAATTCAAATGGGGTGGGGCAGCATGGTAGCCTAGTGGCTAAAGTCCTCGCCTTGCATGTGTCACGACCCCATATGGGCACCGGTTCATGTCCCAGATGCTCCATTTCCCATGTAGCTCCCCACTTGTGGCCTGGGAAAGCAGTAGAGGATGGCCCAAAGCCTTGGGATTCTGCACCCACCCGGGAGACCTGGAAGAAGCTCCTGGCTTCAGATGGGCTCAGCTCCAACTGTTATGGCCACATGGGGAGTGAAGGATCTTTCTCTCTTTTTCTCCTTCTCTCTCAGTATATCTACCTTTCCAATGAAGATAAATAATTTTAAAAATTTAGAATTTTTTTAAATTAATAAAATCCAATCATATCACAATTTTCATGGGAGTATATTTTAGTGGAATATAATGAGGAGTTGAAGGATCAGTAAACAACAAAAAAATTTTAATGCCTTCAGAAGTAAATGCTGGGAAGAATACAAATCAGGCACTGAGATAAAGTTTATCAAAGGGTAGAAGACATGGTAATTTTTATTCCTCGGTTCATCTTTACTATGTCAGCTTGCTTCTATTTATTGATGCAATAACCTCTCAAATGTCAGATTGTTATTTTCTCCAAGTTATTTCCTGTTTCCTACATTAATTCTGTTTCAGTGGAGCCAAAAGTCCCAATTGTTCAGCTTAATATCCCTCTATCATGCCATGGATGTAGCAGTGTAGTGAATTTTTCATTTTCTGGTCATACTGCAATCAAGTCATGAATTAGTTCACACTGATCATTAATTAGTATTCTTCAATGACCACATGAATCATTAACTACCTTTGGTATACCTTGGCAATAGAGGTTACAGAGGGTTATGCCTGGCAATGTAGCTCTAAAATGGCTATTTAGAGGACAAAGTTTGGGTGGAAATTTTGAAAGTCAGTTATTTGCCTCACCTCATATTCCCTACCAAGTGTTTCTACACTCTTTTGGTCTAGGCTGATAAGACTTTTACAGCTGGCTGCACTCTGGAATTATGACAGTTGTCGAAGGTTAGGAAGAAAAGTTACTAGGTTAAGAAGGGAGGATATGGATGTCTCTCCCTCTCTCCCTGGAGAGGTACCCCATCTCCTGACTCCAAGAGGTGCTTTCCTTTTCCCTCTTCTTCCCATGTTCATTTGTTAATCTCGCAAATAAAATTCTGTCTGCAAGTGGAAAATAAAAAGGAAGAGGATGTGCCCCTAAATACACATGAAGTTCATAATGGATACATCTGCCATATTAGCAAATTTCCACTATTATCCCAAGCACTGTCCATATCAAGAAAGCTAGAGAAAAATGCATTCAAATTCTTAGATCAGACATCCTAAGTTCATGACTCACTCTGCCACTAATATTGTGATGTTGAGCCCATTACCTTATCTATTTGAGAACCTGCTTTCTCATTCTAAGGTGACTACCATAGTAGCTCCTTCTTCATAAATTTGTTGGTATACAACTTAATAGAAAAAAAAATTATGCAAAGTACATTATAAATTCTCAAGTCTTAAACCTTTATCCCATGATCCAACATGCAATTGCCGAAACTAAATGACTCACTCTATAAAATGATTGCAAAAATACACACTAGTCCAGAATCACATACTGTTTAGCCTTATTGGTCTTAGGACTTACACGTACAGGCTTGTCATCAGTCTTTCTAGGTCAGACTGAAAAATGACAAATTTTATCTCAAGTTACTATTTCTACAGGTATTTTATTTGGTCCAGTCTCCCTTGTGGAAAAAAATACATAATAAATGTCAAGTGTTCAGTGTTTCTATTTATCAAATCAGAATGCATGGCATAACCTTCATAAAATGCTCTACTGCATATTCTTTCTCTTAAATAAATCTAATTGCTGCTGTATTAAATATCTTCTTGTCTGTACTCTCAAAATACATCCAGTTGAATGGATAAAACATCACATGTCATCATTATTCTCAGACGACTTAAATTCTTTAAAGACTCCTAAGAATATTCTTAATTGTTGTAAGAAACACAGAAAACAAAAATATTCTAAAATAAGGAAAGAAAATATGAAAAATATTCTTCCATACTCCTAATATTCCTGCCTACATTAAGAATTTTGCATTGTTATAATAATCCTAAAAATAAAGCTGATTATCAAGTAAATTGTCATCTTCCCAATTTTATGCATTAATATCTCTGAAAATCAATTACAGTAAAATAGGAAATAAAATATTAAATGGTGAAATACTTATTAAAAATCTGTGATTTTATAGGTATACTATTTTACACATACAAAGAATAGATCATTCTCATATTATTCAAATGGTTACAAATAGCTAAAAAGGATGTTCTAACCCATTATGCGGAGTTATCATAACCCCAACTTGAGTGATGTTTTCACATTCACCTAACATACACGAGAGGTTTTGGGCCTTAGTCATAATTAAAAGAGTATCCCCTGCCTAGCATATGACAAAAATATACAAGCTATTATTTTCCATGATACACTTTGTAGCTATATGGTTTAATCCCTCCCCTTCTTCCTCCCTCGCTCCCTCCTCATTATCCACTACTCCCATCTTCCCCTGTATTATCACAGCCAATGGTTTCTCCACACAGGTGCCAAACACATACACTGGAGAAGAACAATCATTCAGTAAACAATTCTGGGAAATTGAATATCTGTTAAGGAAAATCAAATCTAGATTCCCAACACACATACACATATCCCACCCCATATGATAATTAACTTAAAATGTTTCTAAGACTTAAAGACCTGAAATAATGAAAGCACTAGAAGAAAACATAAGTGAAACATGTCAGGATTCATTATATGAATAGACTTTTTGGATTAGACCTCAAAAGCACAATGAATATAAACTAGACAAATAGAATCATATCAAACTAAGAGGCTTATTGCAGCAAAAGAAACAATCAACAGTAAAGAAACATCTTACAGAATAGGAAAGGATATTTACAAATTATTCTTTTAAAAGAATATTAACATCCAATTGTCAATATTGAACTCAAGCAGGTCAAAACCTAAAATTGCCGAACAATCGAGTCGAGAAATGGATGAAGAATCCAAATAGAGAGTTCTGAAAGGAGGAAATAAAAATATCCAAGGAATATATGAACTATTGCTCAATACGGTTATCTTCACGCAAATGCAAATCTAAATCACAAGATATTTCATTCCAGTGAGAATGGCTACCATCAAAACATAAACTGATAGTCCTGGCATACACAAATAACTCCATGGCTGAGAAGGAACTTATAAGTACAGTTTCTTTTAAGACAGCAGAGAGGAATCTTAAATATCTTGGAGTAAACATAACCAAAGAAGTGGAAAACCTCTATGATGAAAATTACAAAACATTTTTAAAAGTAGAAGAAAAATTAAAATAGAAAAATATACCATATTCCCAGATCAGTAGAATCAACATTATCAAAATGTTCATATTACCAAAAATTTTCTATAGATTCAATGCGATTGCAATCAAAATCCCAACAACATTCTTCTCAAAAATAGAAAAGATAACAGAAGAAATTCATCTGGAAACAAGACACCACAAATAGCCAAAACTATCCTGAATAACAAATAAATCTGGAAGAATCACAATTCCAGACCTCAAGATGTACTACAGGGCAAAGGTCATTGAAACCATGTGGTACTGCTATAGAAACAGATCAATGGAGCAAAATCAAAACCCCAGAAGTGAACTCACATAAACAGATATGTACAGCTGACAAGAGAACTGAAAGTAATCCAGGGAAAAAGTTCAGTCTCAACAAATGCTCTTGAGACAATTGGATAGCAGCCCACAAAAGTAAGAAGCAAGACTCCAATATGTCACCATATACAAAAATCAGATCTAAATGAATGAAGGAACCAAATCTGCACCCAGAAACCAAAGTATTAGAGAAAGACATAGGAAGCACTCTAGAAGATATAGGCATTGAGAAGGACTTCTTGGAAAAGTCACCAAAAGCACAGACAGTTAAAGCCAAAATAAACAAATGCAACCACATCAAACTAACAAGCTTATGTGAAAAAAAAATAAAAAATAAAAAATAAACGAATTGATCATCAAATCAAAGAAGCAGCCAACAGAATGGGAGAAAGATCTTTGCACCCTACAAACAGATAGGGGATAATATTCAAGATTTACAAAGAGCTTCAGAAATTCAACAATAGCAAAACAATTCTGCAAGGAAATGAGTGAAGAAAATGAGCAGGCACTTTTCAAAAGAACAATTGAAACGGCAAATAGACATGAAAAAATGCTCAGGCTCCCTAAATTTCAGGGAAATACAAACAAAAACTGAGGTTCCACCTAACTCTAGTGAGATTGGCCTACACCTAACTCTAGTGAGAAATCTGATTTCTTCTACTGGCGTGGATGTGGGGATAAAGATGTCCTGCTCCACTGTTGGTAGGAATGTGGGCTAATGCAGTCACTATGGAAGTCAGTATGGAGAGAGTTGGAACAACTGGAAATTGATCTAAAATATGATGCAGCTATCCCACTCCTGGGAATACATCCAAAGGAAACAAAATCTGCATATGAAAAAGTGACCTACAGTCTTCTATGTATAGCAGCACAATCCACAACAGCAAAGACATGCAAACAATCCATCAAAAGAAGGATGAATAAAGAAACTAATATATTTACTCCATTGAATACTACTCAGCAATTATGAAGAATGAAATGCTACAATTTGCAACAAAATAGTCCCAACTAGAAACCATTGTGCTCAGTACAATAAGCCAATACCAAGAGGAAAAATGTCCTATGTTCTTTCTGATATGAGGCAACTTGCATGCCAAATACAAGATAAATAGATATATAAGCAAACATGTATAAACACATATTTACCTAGAGGAACTGTATACTAGAGACTACCATACCAGGAAGTGAAGCTATGTTGCAGTATACATCTCTACTCCTAAATAGAAGAACTCCCAATAAAACTGTTAAATATACCTTAACAATATGGTATTAGACTATCTAAAATTGTCAATATCTACAATGCCATGATACACTCAACAGCATGATACACTAAATAGTTGGACTTGTGACTTCTTTAAGGACTATATTATTGTAACAATATGGAGCAAAACAGTGGTGAGAAGAGATGGGAGAAAGGGAGGAACCTCTTTGCTTATGGAACAGTATCATGAGAAAAAAGGCAGCATGGAGATTCCTCAGAGATCTAAAAATAGGTTTATCATATGACTCAGCCATTGCACTCCTCAGAATTTTCCCAAAATGTCAACATATGAGAGACTTATCTACAGACACATGTTTATATCAGCTCAATTCACAATAGATAAGCTATGGAATCAACCCAAAAGTTAATCAGTATCCGGATGACTGACTGAAGAAAATGTGGTGTATATATACGTATGTATGTATGTTATGGAATACTATACTACTCAGCCTTATACAAGAATGAAATCCTGACTTTTGCAACAAAATGTATGCAACTAGAACCATAATGCTTATTGAAATAAACCAGTCAAAAATGATGAATATCATATTTTCCCTGATCTATGGCAACCAAAACAGAGTGCAAAAACACACACCACACACATACACAATCTATGTGTGAAACTGATATTTTGAGATTTGTTCATCATTTAAAGTCTTCATCTACACTTTTGAGGAACAAAGTGAGTTTTCTACCTGCTATGTGTTGAATCCTTCCCCTAATGGGGTACTAAGTCTGTGATTTTGAAGGAAATTGAAAGGATATCCCTGCAAAAATTAAACAAAAAAAGGAATCAAGGAGGAACATGGCTAGAAAGTATCACTATGCTCCTAAATCTGCATTGCAAAAAAACCACAAAATTAGTTCACCTTATATAACTAAAATGATTTTTTAAAAAGTAATAAATGTTGGTGAGGGCACAAAGAAAAAAACAGACCCAGGATGATAAATACTGTGTGTGCCCTCTCTCATGAATGGAAATTGAAAAAAAAAAAAAAAGACTCAATATGAACTTAAAATAATGATTACTAGACGAAAGGAAGGGTGAGGAGGGGAAAATATAATGTTTGAAAATGGGTAGCAAAGCACAATTGTACAGAAGTAATAGTTTCTAGTGTTCCACGTCACAGTGAATAAATAAAGCTTGCCATAAAAAAACTGGAACAGAAGAGCTAGCAGGTTCCAACTACAAAGATAAGGAGATGGAAAAGCCAATTGCCTTTCTTGGCCAGTACACTGAATACACATGCATTGAAATATTATTTTGTATCCTGTGGAAATGTGTGACAGTTCACAAAAATGCTTAGTTCCCGGCATGTAGTCTACTGGCTAAAGTCCTTGCATTATATGTACCAGGATCCCATAGGGTATCAGTTCATGTCCCAGCTGCTCCATTTCCCATCCAGCTCCCCACTTGTGGCCTGGGAAAGCAGTAAGAGAATGGCCCAAAGCCTTGGGACCCCATGCCCACATGGGAGACCTGGAAGAAGCTCCTGCCTCCTGGCTTCAGATTGGCTCAGCTCCACTGATGTGGCCATGTGGGTAGTGAAATGGAGGATGTAAGATCATTCTCTCCCTCTCTCTCTCTCCTTCTCTCTATAAATATGTCTTTCCAATAAAATAAATAAATCTTTAAAATTAAAATATTCAGAAGACATTCAATAAATGATTGCCAAAGAAAAGCAAAAAAAAAAAAAAAAAAACCTTGGGCAAAACTTGTTTGTGATTATAATGTAAAATTTTAAGAAAAAGACTCATCTGGTACTACAGAAAGTAATTACGAAGTTTTCTGATTTTCAAGAATGCATCTATTGCTTAAAATCTATATATTTTATATGTCCTATCAATAAGTCAAAAAGGGCATTTTAGCAAAAATATAGTATACATTCATAAATAAGGACTATCATATTTTATCTTAACATGGTTAAATATTTCACACTTAATCATAAGATTCTGAAAATACTAGCAAACCAATAAGGACTAAAGTCGGATAGGCAATGTTTAAGAAAAATTCTGGATTTTGCAATGAGGTAAGCAGAATTATCAAAAATTAAGAAACAAAGTTTTATTTGCCACAGGTATTACTGCTTATCTGGATAGTCAACTTAAAGGCTATTATGGCTATAAATAAGATGATTATAAAATAGTCAAAAACATATCTCCCTTTATTCATTGACTAGTTATAAACCACTTGAAGTATAATTAACAAGACCAATAAACTTCAAAATACGTAGAACGATCATTTTTAAACACTTTCCAAAATGAAGACTCATTAAAGATGCTTGTTAAATGGAAATGCATACCATGTTCCTGAATGAAAACTAAAAGAACAATATACTGAAGGCAATTCATTCACAAACCAAGGGTGAGGAACCTTTTTGGTGTTAAGGGTCATTTGGCTGTTTGTAACATCATCCACAGGTTATACAAAATCCATATGATGAAACCATAATGCCCAAGATATTGATGTTACGGTAACTCCCAAAGTGCTGATGTTACAGGACGTGGCCTTTGCAAGGTGATCAGGTCAAGAGGTCCAGGCCCTTGTCATCTAGGTCCCAAGAGGCTTTTATCCAATTCCACCAGCTAAGGACATGGAGAAAAAGTTGCATCTGAGAACTAAGAGATTGACGCTCACCAGACGTTGCATTTTCCAGCACCATGATCTTAGACTGCCCAGCCTTGAGAAGTGTAAGAGATCAATTTCTCGCACTTATAACCATTCCAGTTAGTGGTATTCTGCTACACCATAATGAACTAAGGTAAATATTGAGCAAAGGAAAGCTATTTTCTATGTAATTGAATGCATTAATCTATGCTTTGTCAAGTGTGCCTCTGCTATTTATCATCCTTTGATAGCCCTTCCTCACCTCAAGACATGACTTTCCTGTAGTTTCCTCTAAAAACAAAATACACCATTCACAGAGCAATTACTATGTGACTGACACACTTCTACTCACTTCACACACACTAATTGAATAGTTGTAGTAACTCTGCAAGGTAAGAACATTTTATTATTCTCATTTTATAGATGGAGAATCTAAGGCAGGAAAAGATTAAATGACTTGGCCAAGGTCACACAGCTAATATTTTGCAGAATCAGTTTGAGTTCAGGCATTAATCTCAATTATATCATGTTATAAATGTTACTACTTAGTTTTAAATTTAAATCTTTCATTCTTTTGGAGTTCCTTAGTAATAACATGAAAACTTTATTTTGTGTTTTTCCTAAGTTTGAAAATAATTTTCCCAATGCCATTTGCTGAGTAAGTGCTCTTTAAATATAATTTAATAAAAACAAAATTCCTAAGGAATCTTGAACTGCATTCTTGCCTCTCTATTCTGCATGATAAATCTGACTTATCTAGTAGCAATACAGTCTTTAAATTACTGTATCTTCTTTAAAGAAGGCCAAACTCCAACTCTGATTTTTTTTCAACCTCGACTAAAACACTGTATTTTAATGCTTTCTTATTAACACAGAACACAAGTGATCCTTGTAATTAAACTGCAGCCTCCTCTTGGGTCCATACAACAAAGGACACTGCAGAAGGAAAAGCATAGGCTCCAGAGGCTTTTTTGCTTTAGGTTCTGCACAACACATATTTCAGCAAATGTTTCATTTAATACATAGATTTCTAAGGCCTTTTAGCAATTAGGATTCTCTTTATTCCAAAGCATAGATAACCCATATCATATTGGCTTATTCAAATGAGAATTTTGTTTTATTTATTCTTAACTGTTTGATTAACATGCAATACTTGCACCATTTTATGGAGTCCAGTGCAGTATTTCCACATGTATGTACAGCATGAGCTGCTCAAAGTAAACACTTCACCTTTGCCTTCCCTATCTCTTCCTTCTGTTTGTGACCTATAAGCTCAGATGAGGGACTCCCTGAAACCTTATTGAAACCTCCAGGGTAGATCTTACTAACTCCAAGCAGAGCTTAATGAAGGGACCGAGAAGGTATACTTAGCATGCCCATCTCAGTCTCTTGGTTTGGATCTGCTTTATTTGGAAAATCTCAATACTTGTGATAATAAAATGGCCCTGAAATTACCCGACATCCAGAGAAAAACAATTTTCACCCTCAAAATTCTTAAGGATAATTCTCATTAAGCTATTTAAATATCCTCCCAAGAACTCATCCGTGATATCAGGGTTGACTGATGGAAAAATCACTTAGAAGTAAAGTGAAAGGGATTTAATTCTACCAGGAAAAATTTCTATTTTTTTTTTTCTTTTAACAGAAGCCAGATGAAGAAACTGAAGCCCAGAGAGGATGTCTTGGCCCAGGCTAAAAGAAGAAAAGAGGAATTAGAACCTGGTACTGTTTCATGTTCCTCTTATCATGCTACATTATTTGCATAATGAATGCATCTTAACTATACAATGAAACTACAAAACCTAAATTTACATGATACCCAGTCACTCCAAGGAGAAAACATCAACTCAGATCATTCCAAAGGGAGCCAAATTCAGAGGTTTCCTTTTACTTCAGAATGTTTTCTGAGATTACTATGCCAGCAAATGTACTTAACTTTGAAAACAAAACATCCGTAGAGCCCAACTCTGCATGAGCTGGCACACATAAGAGCGAGCTCTTTCGAAAAACTCTCAGGCGAGATTTGTTAGGGGCTTCCCCAACTAGACCACTGCATTGGATCCCTGACCTCAGAGAAAAATGCATAGACACATTGTCCGACCCCAGAGCACAAGGTGCACCTTGTGTTTACCACCTCAATTGCTGACCCACAGACAAGAATGACAAATATATTCAGATACACACAAAAGACAAGCCAGCCAGGTCATCCATGCCAACAGAATATTTCGGGTACCTTACCAAAACATACAAAGAACACTCCAGGCCATGTTCCACATGTCTGCAGCGCACTGAGGTAGATAAGGACAGCCAACAGACCCTTAGAAAGAAGTTTATAACTCTCGTGTAATGAAGCCAACAACTTTTCAGAACAATCCAGACCACGTAAGTAACATCCTCACAACATTCTTCCCCACATCAGAGCCTCAATTGTGACATTAAACAACTAGGCATTGACGTAATCTGACAGCAAGGAGCCACATACTCCTCATTTCCTCTCAACAGACACAAGAGGGAAAACTGAAACATTTCTCTCACCCATCTTCCGCCCACCCCAGACCCTTTTCATAACTATAATCAGAGGGCCATCGGCACGGACCTGTATTCCCATAACTTTGTAATAAATACTGAAATAAAAACCAAAAATATTCATAGAGATCACCCAAAATGAACAAGGATAAGAACACTGGGCCATTTATTGCATAGGGTTTAAGTAAATCGGATTTAGGCATATATGTTCTTTATATATATTAGTTCTAGCTTTAAAACTGGACATGAAGAAATTTTCCAAACCAATCACATCAGTTTATAATGAATAAACCTTAATTCTTAAGGAAGAAATTAATTTGAATCAGTATCATTACTCATTTGCTCAACACCCCTGGAGTTAGTATTAATCTGCTAATCTGTAAGGCCAGGTTACATTCATAAAATGGATGTGACAATTAGATGAGGTAATATAAATAAAATTGGAACATATTAAGTGCTCATGAAACAGAAGCGTCACACCTTTCTGTTCCCTGCATCAGTTTGTACTCCGATTTCAGGATCACTGATCTATGCTGATAGATCCTCCACAGGCAGTGATTCCTATAACTTTATGTTCTCTTAGTTTATACCCACAGTGAGTAACAGACAACAGTCCACCCATAAAAACTTACACTTCCTTAGAGGTACTTCTCATTTTAAGAATCTTTTCAAAATGAAAATTCCTCTTAAAATACAATCAATCACTAATTTGTTTTCTATCTTCATATATTTTTATATTCAGACATGTAGTACTTGCATTAAATCTTACGTGAAGGGTTATCCTTTATAATCCTTCTTTCAAAGACCTTTTGCACAGAAATGGCTTCATTCCACAACCCTGTCATTTAAGGGAAATGTTCTAAATGCATTCTTACCATTTCTTTAAATAAAAACACACTCTATGAGGTGGGAAAGGCTGTAGGTCTGAGACTGGGTCAGCCACTAATGCACTGAAGTCAAAGAAATAGCCCAGATACAGCAAATAATTCAAGATGAGAGAAATATTGGTCATTAGAGCATCCCAGTGTTATGGCATTAATAAAACTTAAGGGACACTGAAATTTACACACTCAATTCACTAGTCAAGGAAAGAGTACAGCATTTCATCATCAGAAGAGGAAGGAACAGGGTTCCCCGATACATTATTATGGTGCGATTGTATAGCACAGGGCCAAAGCCCATCTGAAAGTCATTTCTTTCCATTTCATTACAGTTTACAAATTCCATGCCTAATTTTAGACATTAGCACTCCCAGTTCGATGTACAATAGCCTCTATCTAATCCTACAAGCCATTACAACACAGTTTATGGTATCATCCACAAGAGCCTGGTACAGCCACTTTCTAATTATGAAACACAGGGCTCTGAAGCGGAGAGGTGGCAGGGGAAAGCTGTCACAAAGCCACACTAAGAAAGCAGCTCCAAAGCCATGACAAGACATTAATTCATAAAAGTGAGGAATCACCATGACCTGGAAGGAAGAGAGTATTAAACCTGATTTTATGGGATTCATAACCAAAGGAAGGCTAGAGGAAAAAGTTTTGTCATACTGTGCAAAAATAGAGAAACAGTGGAAAACCAATTGTACTGAAAAATCAAACCAAATACCCATAACAATGAAATCTCTGGGCTCCCTTAACAGTTATATTTTTGGATAATAGGTACAATTTTCTCAAATTTGTACCACTGTGTAAGGTATTTAAAAATCCCACTAGAATTATCAGAAGATGGATCATGTGGTACTGCAGACAGCTAACCCACTCTGTGTTGTGCAATGATTTGGGTCTAAGCGATTCCACTTCTGACCCAACTTCTTGCCAGTGCTCCTAAGAAAATAAGGTAAAATGGCTCCAGTGCTTGGGATCCTTCTATCCATGGGGGAGACAAGACAGAATCCTGGCTTTTGGCCTCAACCTGGTACAGCCCTGGCTGTTGTGATCATTACACAGTAAACGTGTGTGTGCATGTCCTTCTGTGTTGCTCTGCCATGCCAATAAACACTCTCTTAAAAATCAATTTCAAACATATACCAAGCACAGTCAATTATGTTTGCAAGGAAAGAATCTTGATTGAATTTGAACTGTAATACTGCATCAAGGTGGAGGAATCCACCAGGGGGGAGGGGAGGGGGAGAGGTGGGGGGATTCCCAGAGCCTATGAAACTGTCACATAATGCAAAATAATTAATAAAAAAAATCAGTTTCAGAACACTCCTTGCAAATAACTGAAGCTCTAGCACTAGAGACAAATTGGACCAGAAAAGGTCAATTCAGTGAACACTGAAAAGAAAAATACACACACACACAAACGCAAGTAGTGGTGAAGATTTCTCTTCCTAAATAAACTTGCCAGTGTTGAAAAATTATCATGGATTTGGAATGCATGAATTTCTTTCAATTTCTTTAAAAATCTGGACAGATATCAAGTTATGGATTAATATCATAGAAGTATTTTTAAAACTATATTGTAAAATCACAATGGGTAGCTTAAGACAAGGCAGCACATGGAACCTACTTAAAAACATTATATATTATAACAGCATTAACTGTAATCAAATAATTGGCATTCTAATTACAAGTAATTCTTACGTTCATCAAATCAAGCTTAGCAGGACCTCTACTTCACAACACTGTTCTCAAATGTCACATAATGTTCCTTACTAAAACAAGTTTGGCATTCACCAGAGTGGCCCACATATTTGTTTCTGATATATCAAGAAGGAGAGCAAGCAAATGATATACAATGTTAAGCACACGCACGCACGCACGCACACACATGAGCAAAACAGATACACTAAACTGAAAGACTATGTAAGACTAGCAGAAATCACCAAGGATATTTTTCTTTGTGCTCCTCTTTTCTGCAGCTACTACAATGAGTTTGCAATACAACTGCAATCAAAGGGAAAGGTTTTATCAGTTATTTCAAATTGGCTCTATTCTTTCAGTCCAACTTGCACAGATTATTTTTCCTGCAATTTATCATGTCCGTCTTCTAAACAAAAAAAAAATGCTTTTAAAAATCTTTAATGCCATACCTACCTTATCTAGGAACTAAGTGTAAATTCTTCATCCCTAAACATAAAGCATCCCTCCCCCACCCCCCAATGATTCTAAATTCTTTCTAGCTTTATCTCCCATTGTTCCCTAAGGGAACCCGGCATCACAGCAAACATTCCCTGTGGCTTTCCATCCCAGGTTTTTGCTTTCACTCCTCTAGTTTAGACCTTCTGTGGATCTCTGCTTATTAAATCATAGCTATTCTCCAAAGCTTGTCTTAAACACCACAACCCACAAGAACCTTTTCATATGTAGCCTGCTACAGATGATCACCCCTCCTTCAAATTGGCATAGCGTTTTGCTAAAACAATACCTTTGTTATGGCATTTCTTACATCCTTCATGATTCTATTTGCGCAATTACTGTCTCCATAGCCAAGACTGGGAAAGCCTGGAGGACAGGACTAGATCTGATTTGTGGTTGGATTGTCCCCGGGGGCATATTAGACTGCTTTCGTGACATAGCAATGTTGGTTAAATCAAATTAAATCCAATGCTGCTGCAACAAATCTGTTGTATGAGGCTAAATTATGAGGATCCTGAGTGCAATATTTGGGCCAATAAGACAAGGTAAGACCAGGAAATAAAAATAAGAAGCTAATCTAAGTGTAGAAAGGGAAAATGATTTGTCACCCCTCTGACTTTTAATGATCCAGAGCACTGGGATAAGAACCTTACTCCCTGCTCACATGTCTTCAAGGCACGCCTATGAGCATCACCAATTAGGAATAAAGATGCGGGCCCAGCAGCGTGGCCTAGCAGCTAAAGTCCTCGCCTTGAACACCCCGGGATCCCATATGGGCGCCAGTTCTAATCCCCGCAGCTCCACTTCCCATCCAGCTCCCTGCTTGTGGCCTGGGAAAGCAGTTGAGGACGGCCCAATGCATTGGGACACTGCACCCGCGTGGGAGACCCGGAAGAGGTTCCAGGTTCCCGGCTTCGGATTGGCGCAGCACCGGCCCGTTGCGGCTCACTTGGGGAGTGAATCATCGGATAGCAGATCTTCCTCTCTGTCTCTCCTCCTCTCTGTATATCTGACTTTGTAATAAAAATAAATCTTAAAAAAAAAAAAGGAATAAAGATGCAACACTCCTCCAAGCTAAGGATCTAAAATGAAAGTTTTCACACATTTTGCTCCTCCCCCCACCAACAAGAAAAAAGAAATGAAAAAATTCTGTGTCCAAAAAATCTGAATTAAGAAAGAAAAAGAAGGGACAGCTGGTGTCTTATCTGTACGTTTTCTAAATCCCCATTTCTGAGCACAAAGCCTATCACATAAGTGCTTAATTAATGTCTTGAATTAAATTGAACTCCTACACTGACAAAAATAAAGCATATTAAGTGAAATAATCAAACACCCTTGTGGAAACAAGTGTTTACAATTTTTGTATCTAGCATTTCCTTCATATTTAGTAATGCCATTATTATTTCATAATGTACTTTCAACGTTTTATAGAGGGTTACCAGTTTATCTGTGTAAAACCACTGAAAATCTTTAACTCAAGAATTAATCAAGGCTTAACATTTTGCCTCTCAATTAAATTTGCTCTGGGCAGATTCTTCTCAAAGCCAGCATTGTGAAAGTTTGATTTCTCCAATACATTTCTTTGTTAAGTAACAGGATTTCTAAACCGAGTCCAGAGCCTTTGCAATCAAAGGCAGCATGATGGGCAGGCAGGCAGGGATTCCTAGGGCAATGTGTGTGTGGGCATAAGGGTGGGTGTGTATGTGTGTGTCTGTGTAAGGGAGAGAGATTTCTTGAAGTAGGTTATGATCTCTAAATTTCTTTTTGGATAACAAAAAGGAAAAGGTCATTTTTCTCTTTAATGAAAAGAGGAAAAATACTATTTTCTGTAGCAAAGTATGAAATGACTGAATAGCTCCAAAGTGACATGTAGTACATGATTGGGTTACATATCTCCAAATATGAATTCAGTTCTTCAAGTGTGAGAAATCCAATATTGCAGTCCAAAGTTTCTTCACATCTGTCTTCAGAAGCCAACATTTACACTTCATCAGAGAAAGTACCTTTGTGCCACAAGTAACGAAGCTTAAAATAAAACAGCATTATGGTTTATGTATCATACATGTAAAACAAATTAGCTTTCTTGATTTATTGTGGAAGAAAGTGATAGTTTTTGAAAACCAGACTCTGATGAAAATTTGACCTTTCAGTCGACAAACATACCATTTAATTTACAAGAGAAGTAAGCCCTTTTGAATTGTATTTACCCACTTACTTTAATAAAGGTTAGACCTTTCAAAAACAATTGTAAATGTGGCATTTGGCTTCTCATATTTTCCAAAGCACTACTTGAATCTGGGGATTCAAGAGAAATAGCTAAGAAAATAATACTACAGCAACGTTGGGACTCTCCCCAGAGTAAAATAAAATGTATAGTGCACAGATTAAAATTGTAGATTTAAAATTTCCTGTTTTGAGGACTCACTAGTCTCCCTGGATTTCAGAAAAAAAATGTTATTAACAGCTTTGGGGGAAAGATGGCCAATAGATTCATTAATTCATTCATAAAGCAAAGCTTATTATGGATTCACACTGATATTAGTTACTGAAAGCTGATGATTATTAAAATGCAGAAGCACCACCAGGTAATGAAAAATATAGTAATTAAAATCCAAGAGGTGAAATCTCACACTAAATCTGAAAAAGATTTTACTTGTGATTCTATTTTTTTAAAAGTCATATGTACGAATTACTGTTAAATGACTATGTCCTCAAGTATGCAGCCTTTTATTAATTTGACAATTATGTCACTGCATGCATAGGTCCCTCTTAACAAAGTGCTTTATATTTCTCTTTCTATTGAATGGCATTCAAAATATCTGAATATAATAAAATCTGCTCAAAAAACAGTTTATGATAAAAATTAATGTAAATTTTTGAAACAGGCACACACAAACTCTAACCTTAGTCCTACCATTTGATTTTTTAAGATTTATTTATTTCTCATTTATTTATTTGAAAGGCAGAGTGACAGAGGGAAGGGGAGAAACAGGATCTTCCACGTGCTATTGCAGTCCCCAATGACTGTAATAGCCATGTCTGTGCCAGGCTAATTCCCAGAGTCAGGATTTCCACCCAGGTCTCACAAAAGGGTGGCAGGGCCCAAGCAACTGGGCCATCTTTGGTCTTCCCAGCCCCATTAGCAGTACACTATGTTGGAAGTAGACGAGCTGAAACTTGAATCGGCACTTTGACAAAGGGGTGCTGGCACTGCAAACGGCAGTTTTACATTCCGTGCCACAATACCAACACCTCTGCTCTTCTCTACTTGAGTGGTTTAACCAACTACTCAGCCTCTCCAAACTTCTGACATTTTATTTCTAAAACAAAAATAACAATCTTCCCCCAACTGAGTTCCTAAGACAACAATATAGGTAAACATTATGTTTTTCTTTTTGTAAATATCCAATAAAAGTTAGGGCTTCCTATTTACGTCAATCCTTGTTCAGACTATGTAAAGCAAGCCAACATCAAATCTGTCTGATTGAAGTAGAAAGAATTAAAAATAGTGGAATTCAATGGGAAAATAAAACCTGATTATGTCATCTGGGCTTCTTAATAACTAAGTTTATTTCTGTTCTCTTAGGAAAAACTATTAAAATATACAGGAACGTTTGATGCCTTTCATTCCATCAGAACCAATGGTAAGATGCAATGACAACTGGATATTTCCCAAAAGTAATGTTCTGGAATGTTCACTCAACATTACTGCCTAAATTGGATCTGCTTCCTTCACTTCTGGGAAGACATAAGGATTAGCCAATTTACGTCTGAATATAAAACTGTCCTGGCTCATTTTGGAATAATCATCTTTTAGTGTGAATAGGCTATTTGAGAGTCAGATTTCCTCACTCTGTGATATTCAATGCATTATCTAAGACTTACAGAAAACCAGGTACAAGAACTATCTAATGATCCAAGTATCTACCTTTAGTTTATAATGGTCTTTGGCCACCAGAATATCTCAGTATTTTCAAGTGTTTCAAGGCTGAGTAGCTTGGTTAAACCGCACAGTCTGTTTCAGGATTGGTAATCAACAACAATGCATGCTACATCCAACCAGTACTATTGTTGGATCTCAAAGACTATGTACTCCATTACATGGCTTAAATTGACCTTGTAGGACTTGATCTCATTTCTGCAACTATTTCTATTATCTTCCAGATTCCTCTATTTGGCCATACTCAGCATGTAAGTATCTCATTGCCAGGCTCCTTTCCAAGTTCTGACAATCCTAACATGATCTCCTCTATATTCGTATTCTTTAGAACTGTGATTCTAAAATACTTTCAAGGCCTTTCAGAATAGGAATTATTTAACAAGTATGATGGGGACAGCAGTGGGAGGGGTAGACATACATTAGGTCATCAATGAAAGCATATTAAAGAAGAAAAATTTGGCCTAGGAAAATTAACCAGAGAATTAGGTGGCTCAATATTATTATCAGATTAATGTTAATCTTACCCTGCTTAGCTAGCAGTAAGGCAGGTTATGTGAATAAACATTGTGCCAAATTTTAAGGAAGCACAAACACCAAACTCACAGATTGTATTACCTACAAATGTTTATGAGTTTTTAAAGTTACAGTCATGGAAATAGTTTAATCTATCTGCTGCGTGTTAGGTCTGATGCTACAAATATCTCTGTATGAGTCAATGTGGAAAGGATACATTGTTCATCAGTAAAATGTTCCCAGAAATCTAGTAGGAAGTTAGGTGCTACAGACTGGCCCAAATGTAAAATTGGAATTCTCTGACAACATGCCAGTCATTTTCTCTGGAATTTTTTTTTTTCCGTGAGTTTCTCCTCAACTTTCAGCTCCCTCCCTGCTTTTCAGCTATATGCAGTTTAGTCATCTTTCCACATTTTCCTCTTTCCTAACTTGGAACGCCAGTCATTCTCAGGCTATAATCAGACAGCATTCAGAGGTTTAAAAATGCGGACCTGAAGGCCAAGTGCAGCCCTCAGATGCATTTTGTTTAGCCTATGCAGTATTGTTCTAGATTGCATATGCGAATGCTCTAAGATTGGACAGATTCTCTCTAGTTTGCATAGTTTTCACAGCTTCCTATTATAGAATCAGGCAACTTCCAACATTATGGTATCTATTAATGGCTGTTTTTGGTTTACTCTGACTACAGTCCTAGTAACAGCCACAATTCCTTCCGCAAATATCTGAATCACCACAGAACCGTCCAGCTCCCCCTGAGTGGTTTCAGTCCAGTGGATGCAGCACTCCCATTGCTATTAGTCTTCATCACCTATTCAATAAACTTCACTGAGCCTTGAGGTTAGTACTTGAGACATTGAAATAAATGAGAGATGGTGCCTAGCCTCTAATTATTTAGACAGAAATGGAAACAGGAATTTCAAGAAAGAGTGACAGTTCCTATAGCTGATTGCCTATAAACCTATTAGTAATGAGCAGGGCCTAGAAAATGGACTACAATTCAGGGAAAACTCAAAATGTGGTGGGAGAAGCAGTACTGCTCACAAAATGAAGATAGGGGCCAGTCCTGGGGGAATGTAGATGTTGGACAGGCTGCCAAGATAAGGTCTGAAGTACAGGAAATAAGACATTAATCAGAGTCAAGATACAAAGTAGGGCCTGGCTCTCCATAGGACAGTTGGCCAATTATCAGAATGGGAGGGAGAGGTCATGGCAAGCCTGGCAATAAGGAAAATTGAGGATGAGCAGAAGAATATTGGTCTGGAACTGCTGAAAATCTCTGGCAGGGATATATCCTAGGGTCAAAAGAAACTGTCCCTGCCACTGATGGGTAAATGGAGAAAGGATGGTACCCTCTTACAGAAGAAAAGAATGCAAATGAAACTGTTTACTGTATCGTGCAATAGGATGCTGGACTCTATGCCATTGTCCATGCCGGCAATGATGGACATAGGACTGTGTATGAAGAACTATACTATAGTAATGATATAAGGAAACTCAGAAAAGGGGGGGAGGGAATCAGGGAGGGGATAAGGGAAATCTCACAATCTATGGAATTGTATCATAAAACAATAGTAAAAAGCAGTAACATTTTTTAAATTTTTTTAAAAATATTTTTTTAAAAAGGCAATGATTCAAGGTTGTTTCTATTGCCTCACAGTCCAAATGGGACTGTATTACACAACATGGTAGACAAATGTAAGGTAGTTCCAAAAAAAAAAAGACTTTTCATATATAGAGTATTACAGGTAACAATGAAACAGAGCTGGAAGAGTACAGAGACTGAGGAGAACACATTAGAGAAGCAGCAGTAATTCTCTGAAATTCAATCAAATAGAATAAGGGATATGAACTTTTTTTAAAAAGTCACTATAGTATTGATTAAAATGAATATATGAACATCAGAAATCTCTCAAAATTAAAATTAGTAAAGGTCTGGAAAATTGGGTTAATCTAATTCCTATTTGATGGAATAAACGAGTTTAATGGCATGCAGGAATTTAATTGCCAAGACATGGTGAACTGAAATGATTAGTTACCCTAGAAGTATCCCATTCTGCAAAATAGTTAACAAAGTAGATAGAATTAGCAATGTGAAAAATACAAATCACTAATAATAGCGATATCATTATAATCATCCCTAGAATCCAGAAAAACGGTATAATCAGTAATTCTAGTGTATGAGATTTTATTGTTGCTATAGCAAACTACTACAATTCTAGCTGCTTAAAACACTAATTTATTACAAGTCTTGAGGTCCCAGGTCACAAATTAGTGTCAGTGGGCTAAAACTTAAGTTTCAGTAGAGCCACAGCCCTACCAGAAGTTATAGGAGAGAACTATTTCCTTGCTTTTAGATTTTTCCTGCGTTCCTTGACCTTTGGTCCTTTCTCCCATCCTTAAAGCCAGCTGCATTACATCCTCGAGAGCCCTGGGTTCCATCTTCATATTATCTTCGGTCTCTGATTTCTACTGTACCTCCCTTAAAAATTCCTGGCTCCCAGTCCCAATGTCTTTGACTTGGCCACATGTTTTACTCCTTCCATTATATAAGGTAACATTCACCAGCTCCAGGGATTAGGATGTAGACATCTGGTTAGGATTAAATGAGGGATTGGCAAACATAGCAGAGAAATGAGAAAGCAGCAGTTCCGTTGCTATGGTTCCACTCTCCTTCACCTCCATCCAATCCTTTCCATGTCACTCTAAAACTAGTAACTCTCTGATGTAGGGGAAAAGAGGAGAAAGCTAGAAGAGTAAACAACAGGGAGGATTAAAAAAGCTCTCTGAGGGCTCTCCTGCTACTTTTCAGAACACGCATATTTTATATCAACTCTAAGACTTTCTTCAAGTCTTTCCTAATTCAAGTTTCTAGACTATTAGCTAGTACATTAAAGCATTTATTTATCTTTGAACAAGCTGTACCAAAGGACTTTCTGGTAGATAATGATAGCCAGATTTTGCAGATGGGAAAACTGAGGCTGAAAAGAAAATGGATCAAAAGCTCTAAAGTACACAGTCAGAACTCAGAATAAATTGAAATTTCTTAGAACATTTGAAATGGAGCATCCTATACTACTCACACAATGGATGCTCATGGAGGAGAGTATTTGCTAATGGGCAAACACAGAAGAAAGACACACAGCAAATAACGAGCTGAGAGAGATGAGGGCAGCGACATTGCCTCCTATTCTATGAAGCCCAACTAAACGGACTTTGACTCTACTGCTTAATGTGTTTCTGCCTGACAATGAGACTTACACCATATTTAATCTAAAATAGGTTAGGAACACTGAAAGAAATTCATCATGGTTAACAGTTCCTCCTAACAAAAACCTCATGCACTCTGCTTCTTGAAGGGCCAATAAACAAGATACGTACACAACCCAGAAAATCTCCAAATATGCAAAAAGAGAGAGAGAGAGAAGATAAAGGACTCAAAGGAAGTAAACAAACACAAAGATGAGGTGCAGTTACAGGAAATGAATGACAGCCTGGTTCTGTTGAGACTGAATCTGGATAAACTGAAGCTTCAGCCTATGAGGTTGGGATCCATTAATGTCAGAAGGTCAGTTGGGGTTCATTAATCTGGAAAAGATTTTTAAGCCCTACTGTGTCCAATGCACTGGATTAAATCCTGACATGTCGATTCATTTAATCATCCTAGGAGTTCTGCAAGTACATTTTATCCTTATTTGGAAGGTAAAGAAAATTTTGGAGAAAAGCTAAATAGCTCATCCTAACTATAGTTAATAAGCAACAGGACTCTGCTTCAAAGAGCCAAGTTCTTGTTAGTACAGAACGGTTATTTAATCACACTGTTTAAAACTATAAGCTGCCTCAATTTTCATCAGTGTTACTGAAAAGGATAGGGTCTGGATAAACGTAGAGTAAAATAAGCACAAAATCTATCAGGCTGCCTTATCTTTAAGAATGCCTTATGTTCATCATAGACTCAACCCACAGAGAAACAGCTCTGATACCACATAGAAAGCTGCATTAACTGGCACCCTGCAAACAGAAAGGGACTAGGGCAGAATACCTTGGGAAAATTGTTGCTCACGGCCTTCCACCAACACCTCAGTTAATGCTCAGAAGTATCTTTACCAGGGTACAGACTGCAACTCAAGACCAAATTAATCTGAGAAATTAAGCTATAAAGTCAACATTTGTAGCTCCATGATATCTTGTTTTCTGGCTTCTTTATCCCCTTTTCTGTAAATGAGAAAATAACTCTTCTCATTCCAGAAGTGAGTACAGTAATGAGGATTAAGGGGAGAGATGGGATTCCCTATTGAATGGCAGGCCAACCTGAACAACTTTTAAAATCTGAGGCAGGTTGAATAGCAAAGATAATATATCAAAAATACTGCTTTCGGGCCCAGCAGCGTGGCCTAGCAGCTAAAGTCCTCGCCTTGAATGCCCCGGGATCCCATATGGGCGCCAGTTCTAATCCCCGCAGCTCCACTTCCCATCCAGCTCCCTGCTTGTGGCCTGGGAAAGCAGTTGAGGACGGCCCAATGCATTGGGACCCTGCACCCGCGTGGGAGACCCGGAAGAGGTTCCAGGTTCCCGGCTTCGGATTGGCGCAGCACCGGCCCGTTGCGGCTCACTTGGGGAGTGAATCATCGGATGGCAGATCTTCCTCTCTGTCTCTCCTCCTCTCTGTATATCTGACTTTGTAATAAAATAAAAAAAAATACTCCTTTCTACCCACTCCCATTCCCTCCCTATATGTCAGTTAGGCTATATTAGCTGTCAGTTAAATAAAATAAAATAAAATAAAATAACGTAACGTAACGTAACATAACATAACATAACATAACATAAAATAAAATAAAATAAAATAAAATAAAATAAAATAAAATAAAATAAAAACCTCCAAGACTTTTCCCTCTTAGACAAAGGAGAGGGATTTGGAATGAGACACTGAGCATGGAAAAATAGGTAACTTCAAATAATTCTTAATAAACTTAATAATCAGTATCCAGCTAATATATATCATCTAGTTAATTTTTCTCTTGCTTTAGCCCAAAGGAGTTTCACTAATGAGGAAATGTCAGACAATGAGATTGACTGTTTCAAGGCTGGATTTTTTTTTTAAATGCAGTTTAAATAGTGAAAGGCAATGGCTAATTGAGAACATTTCCCACATTTTAATGTTAGATTACTAGAGGGTCTTCCAAAGCTTCACTAAAAAGAAAACAAAGAAAATATTTTTGCTGGAAAAAAAGCGATGAGATTTTTCAAGCCCTAATTTGGATTTCAGTCCGCTTTCAAGGTTCCCTTGAAACATCAGACATCACAACAAAATGCTTTTTGTCCATACTAAAACCCCAAATCAGATCAAGTTTAAGATGGATTTCAAGACGAAAGCAAACATATAAATAAAATTCCCTGAACACTAAGTCACTAGTGTTGCTAATCTTTTGCCTCTAAGGACTGAAGATGTCTTTCAAGTGTGTAGTATTTAAGAGATGGAATTCATACATTTATAGGCACGTTCTTAAAGCAATCTCAGGTCTCACTGCACTGGGAAATCATCCCTGAAGGAAAAGGCCTAGGACCTAAACACTTTCGTGAACAAGTAGAAAGTGTATGATTTATTTTCTGAGTAGCATGCCTGAAGATCCCCAAGATTCTGCACAAGGAGTGTGTGTGTGTGTGTGTGTGTGTGTGTGTGTGTGTGTGTTGTGTGAAGGGTAGGCAATAAGGTTGATAGGAAGACAGACCTACTGAATATAGAAGACATAATCAAGAAAAAGGTCACAGACTTCCTTGTCTTCATGGATTTGGTCCAAGTGCTAGTGGAGGAAACTTAGAAACTTCCAAAATACCCTCCCCTTTTCATAGGATTGAGGACTCTTTCTACTGGGCTATCTGTAAAAAATGCTATTTCAGTCCAGTCATCTGTTGCCTGTTTATATGAGAAGACAGGAATAAATCCCAAAACCAATTGAAAGAGAATTTGCACTATATTTTAAACCAAGCTTCTGTCACATCATGAATCAACTGGAGAGAACAGCCTCCAACATGGAACAGCAGAATCCAGCTGGGTTAGCTATCTTATAAAACATTAGCAACTTACAATATCCTTTCCAACTAATAATTCCCAAAGAAAACACTTTTAATTATGGCTAGGGATTTAGGAATAAATCCAGACAAAAGTATTTTGAACAAACTAAGCTAATTTCAACTCTATTCACAGGATCAAAACCTGGTTGAACTTCTGTTGACTTATGCTTTAATTATGGTAAATTTTTTAAAGGAAGAACTAACTAGTATGCAAGGTAATGTCTATTTACAAACTGTCTCTGTTCTATGAGTAAAAATGGGGTCATGATGGAAAATTGGCAATTGTTACTTTCATGTTCTGTTATTTCAAGTTCCTATATTCTGAAATAAATCCTGAAAAACTCAAGAACATTTGCCTTTAATCCACTGAAACTATTTTTTTTTCTTTCCTTCCGTATGTCTCCTTTTTTTTCACTCTTTCTCCTTTTCTTCCTCCTTTTCCTCCTTTCTCCCCCTTGACATCCCTCCCTTTTCTTCTATCCCTCCATACATCTGTCTTTCTCTGACCCTCTTTCCATCTCTGGTTCACTGAACTGAAGAAGCTCAGATCTAGACTGCCAGTGTTACCTTGAGTACCTCTCTCCTGACAGAGAGCCAGGCCTCATAAATCTAATGTACTGAATCTGACATAACTATAAGAAATAAAATTGTAAAAAAAAAAAAAAAGAGAGAGAGAGAGAGACTAAGAGTAGAATTGGATGTCAATGAGTAATAAAAAAAAAACACAAAGATAGGCATGCTCTCACTGGGCTAGCAAAGGATTAACTATGATGAAAGGCCTAGGTACAATGCAACCTAAGCCATTGCCCAAAACTGGGGAATTTCATATCTCAAATATCCTGTTTCAAGAACTCCATCTAAAATGGTTTCTGATTTCCTGGTTGGGCTCTAACCCATATACTGAAGCTTTGGGCTAAATCCCAGGTGTTACACTGCTGGGAGAAAAACAGCTAATAGCTGATGGGCATCATGGGCCTGGTTAATGCCAAATCTGTGTTAGCCATACCAGTATGCCAACATAATCATTTAACCTATTCTATTATTTTTCTCCAAATATGTGTTGGGGGCGTGGGTCAGCAGGTCCTGAGTGTGAAAGGGTCCAGAGGGCCCAGAGGGCCCTGGGTCACCAGGCCTGGGTCTTTTGGCATGCCTGAATGGTGGGTCCCAGGTCCATGAGCCTCAGATGTGGGAGGTCCAGTGGTGCCTGAGTCATGTGGCCCAGGGAGCCAATGGTGCTGGGCAAAGCCCACTGACCGCCTGGTGGCCTTCTTATGGAGGCTTGGTGTGTGGGGTTGCAGAAGGTCTCCAGGATGGCACAGGTGGGAGTGTGTGGGGACATGAGGGGACATGAGGGCTCACATCCAGAATTGGTGGTCTGAATGTAGAGTGCATGCATCAGAACTGGGCCTCCTCAGTGAAAAAGAGCAGTGGATGGCATACCCAGATGCACATGGAGGATATGGCAGCCCATTGGGGCCTACAGAAGACATCTGGTAACATATCAGAGGAAGAGGAGGCAGAACAAATTGATCAACTAACAGCAAATATTTAAGCAAATGGAAACTTTAAGATAGACTATATCAGCCAATGGACATTGGAAGGATTTCTTCATCCTTGGGTTAGTGAGACTGACAACATTTCAGAACTATCAAAACCACTTAAGCAGAACTCTCAGAATATGCTCCACATCGGGGACCCTGGGTTGATATCAGGTGGCGGTCCCCCATCATGCAACACTCATGTTGCTTTTTTATAAAACAGAAACAGTTGTTCCTACCTCCCCAAGTTCTTGAGACAACTTAATTAAAAGTGTAATATGTACAATGCATAACAAGTACCTGGCCTACAGCAACACTCAAAACATGCTAACGTCTTTTCTTAGTTTCAAGAGCTTAAGAAATTCCTATTCTCCCCAAAATGCCTGAATCCACCCAGAATTAAATGCTGCTTGTAGATTAACAGCCCTTTGTTTCTAAACTATGATGGCTTACATTTTCATCTGTGCTGATAATTTAACATGCCCCTTGAAAAGAACAAAATTTCTAAATGTTCATTTCAAATTTTTTACTCTTAGACCAAAATTGTGCCTCATTTTTGCAAATAAGCTATATTCTTTCCTGGTTTTTGATGTTTGATATGTCTTCATAAGTTGATTTAAGGTATCAGTTTCTGTAAGCAAAAATCCAGATCCAAACGAGTTAATGAATTCTACCAGTGAATACTAAAAGGGAGCTTTTATGAAGGAATAAAGTCCCCCACTAAAGGCTGACTGAAGATAAATATCCCCACTGTCAAATACCAGCTGGGCCCAAAGCCTTCTGTTTATGTTAGAGAGACCTCTGTCTTATAAATGTGTCCTTTGGCCCCATAGACCATGCATGAATATTTCAGAAAAAAAATTGGGAAAAACTTTGCTAGCTTTTTCCATAAATGAAAGCACAAGGATTGAGATGGAGGGAATATTTAAGCCTCATCTATTATTTGTAATTTGAGATGTTGATCATAAGGATAAATTTGTGTGTCAATAACCTATGCTGCCACTTAGGATACCTAGTTCTTTTTTTTTTTTTTAATCTTTTTTTTTTTATTGTTAATTATTTTGCATTATGTGACAGTTTCATAGGCTCTGGGTATCCCCCCTCCCTCCCCCTCCCCTCCCCCCGGTGGATTCCTCCACCTTGATGCAGTATTACAGTTCAAATTCAATCAAGATTCTTTCATTGCAAACATATACCAAGCATAGAGTCCAGCTACTTATTGTCCAGATTGGTTGAACAGTTTCTTGGGGAGACCTTTTCTGGTCTGAAGTTTGAGCTGGCAGAATATCACCACAGTCAATTAAGAGTCCCAATATAACATCAACAGCAATTTGCAATGTTAAGGAGTTGACATGGTTTTGAGTAACCAAGATCAGCAAAATTTTACTTCAACACAACAACTGGCTAAATACTAAGATGAAATGGACACGAAACAGCTGAATGGTGCCTTATGGCCATTTTAAGGTATAGAGCAGCCGGTCCTGTATATGAACTAAATTGAAATGTCAATGAGCTAATCATAGGTTGTGGCTAGGACTTGTTTTCCTTTTTTTTTTTTTTATTTTTATTTATTTTTTTTCTTTTTAATACACTGGTTAGGATACCTAGTTCTAAGGGATTCAAAAAAGGTGAGACTTGTAGCTGCCACTGACATTTAAGTTAGACTTTAAGGAATGTTGACTAGTGAAATGGCTTGTGATGTAAATGGGATTTGTAGCAACAGAGAACCTGTTAAAACTATCTGCTCTTCTTCTCTGCACCTCTCCCTGTCTCTCTAGCTGAGGAATGAATTCCCAGCGACAGAAAAGTTACATTAACAAACAAAGATCACAAATTAACCTATCCCTCTATCCAAAAGCTGAAGATATTATTGTAAATAACATTAATAATACAAGTGGGAAATAGGGTTTCTATAGGGTTTCTATTACAATTCCTGGATTGCATATGGGGAACATATGGGAAAAAAAGAATATATAGAATATGAGAACTGAATTAGACAACAGATGATTTTTCATTTTAGAATTAACTAAATAGCTGAATAACTGTGGTCAGGTTGCATCCTCCTGATTTAAATCTTTGCATAAGTCATGGTGTTAAAAAAAAACACATCATAAATCATTGATTAACAATGCTGAGATTCTATGGCCAGCAAATGTAAGCATTATTTTAGGTTTCTAATTTGTAGTAAGAAAGTTGGCCTGAAAGCAAGAGAAGGCATTGGTAAGGGGAAGGTTAGAGAGATGTTTATAGTCCTGCTGAGCTAGAATAAATAATGATCATCTTTCTGTCAACAAAAGGCTTTAATCAGCAGACTAGGTAGGCAATGTCAGTAAGGACAAAGAAAGAAGACTTGTCCTTGTGGTTAGCTAACATTAACGCTAGCTACTAGAGTCACCATCTACATGGAATAAGCAATCCCCAGCCACTCCGCCCTAAATGCTTCCAAATTGGATTTGTGAAGATGGTAAAACGGAATAAAATGAATCTAAGTAATTCAAGGACTTAATATCCCATCATGTTAGAGACTTTTCAGCACTAAACGTTAAGATGTATGTCTTGGCCAGTTTGCAACTTTGATGGAGTACTAGGGATTGATAGTAACTCAAAGCTTCAAGACCTACTAGATCCAATTTCAAGATCTCCTAGTACATGATGAGGTATGTCTTAGGGTTATTCCTGTTACCCCTGCAGAAGTCCCTTGCTGAAACTGATCTGACTACTCAGTGAATCAGATTAAGTTGAGCTCCTCACTCTGGTCTATGCTTCCCTTCATTTAGCTGCCTTTTAGAATTCTCCTGCCCTGTATGCCATTAATGCAAAGCTTACGCAAGATGAATGCTAGATCATGTGATAAATCAAATTGGTTAGCAAGCATTGAGGCCTACTAAAAGCATGGAACTATATCAAGACATATTGCCCTTATGGCTTGAAATGTCAGTTCTGCAATAAAGTTAATACTGTTTTTGATCCCTTGTACAAATCATTTAATGTGCCTGTGCCTCAGTTTTCTCACTCTTAACAAGTAGATAGTGCTTACCAGAGTTTTATGTGAGATTAGATGCAGCACCAAATAGAATACCTGGCATAGAGAAGGTATTTAGCATCTGGTCTCTCAGTATCCTTCCCTTCTTAATCTCTACCTTCTGACAACACATCTTACTGATGTTTTGTTTTGAATCCACCTGCAACAGCCAGGCTGGATGGTGAAGGAACCAAACCCCAATACATTGCCATCAGAACTGCTAAAAGAGGCTGTTAACCAGGTCTGCAGCACAGTTCTTCTAGTTCCACATTTCTACTTGCTTTTGTGCCTTCAACGAATGCAGAGTAGGTTGAAATTCAATACTTCCTGATTTCTAAGACACTTTTTCCAAGGGATTTAGTGAAACTAATCAGCATCTAAGCATCAATGACAATAAGCCACAGTTAGAGAAACCTAAACTCAAGAAAAAGCCAGTCCAGTGCCAATTCATTATTATGCTAATGCTGAGAAAATATCTAGACCATCTTCTAAGAGTGATAATGGTACATCTTTTCCACTTTTTTCAAATATTTTACAAGGACTTTCACACTCTCTGTATAGCTACTCAAACACTTTCAAGCCAACTCAAACAAATTCATGGAAATTAACATGTCTAAGGTGGCAGAGAATAGAAAAGGCCAAACCTGACGTCAGAAACATCTCTGTTTTCAGGTCAGTACAAGGATATCTAGTAGGTTGCTCCATAGTTTAATTCACAGAAGAACAAATTAAAATTTCCTGACAAGAGCTGACAAGCCAATTATGACCATCACCTTTATTACTTTAGACATCTAGGCACTCACAACTGTCAGTGTACCCTCATGCCACTGTAGACAGGGTCCATCCAATTAGGAAGCATGAGGGAAATGGACAAGATTTTAGATGAATTCTTATTAAGGATGCACAAAACAATTATCCCAGGGCAAATATTGACCTTTTGGTCTACACAGCATGACTCTACAGATAAATCTGGTGCCTCAATATAATTCACATGACATCAGGCCTCATGTGAATAGCATCACTGTTAAGTCACAGTATGTTGGGTGCCAGATAATGCTTGATAGGGACCTCTTAATAGCAAAGACAACCACAATGTGAGCTTGGATTGAATCACTCCTACCTCACTAATTTTTCATAATAAGATTATTGATAGTATTAATCTAAATTCCATATGTATAAATCTAAAGGACTTTAACACATTCAAACAGAACCAATGATAGGTAAAACAAATCCCGCAAGCAAGGGATTTCTCTAATGCAGAAATATTTTGCATTAACTCCTAAAGGCCAGAGGCATAGGAAAACTATGGAGTCCTTAAAGTTTTCTCCAACCCTAAAACAGTCAAAGAGGGATTTCTGCAACAATCAAGTTTGGGTTACTTCAGTGGAGAGTATGGTAGCATAAAGCTACTAAAAGAATTAGAAAATATAAGAAATCTTTTCAGCTGCCCACAGCTGAGCACTGTTCAGACCTCCAACATATTTTAAGATGCACAGTTTCAATAATTTAAAGCCCAATAATTTAGAAGCCCTAAAACCCCAACAAGCAACCAGACATTAAATACCTGTTACTTCCAACTCTAACAGTTGAAATTCTAGTAGAGATTAACTATTCTTTTTTGTATGCTTTCCTCTTTCTACCTGCCTCTTGGTGTGTTGCTACTCTCCTACAAATGATTTCAGTGATTGAACTATCTTTCCATCCACCCTAGGGTACTTGTTTGTGGCTTCTGATTAATATTGCTATGTGTCTCTGGGTTCTTTCACATCCTTCCATCCACTGACACTCTCTAGAGTTTTTCCATATGTGTGCCAAAACAAAATGAAATCAAATCAGCTTGTCAGTCACTATTAAGTTTACAGTACCCCTTTTAGCAGAACTCCTATGCTAAACTACCACCTACAAATCACCAATCCATCTAGATGCCAGTTTGGGCAAGGACCAATTAGCTATAGCTGGGATGATAGAACAATCATTAGGTACAAAACATGGTATGATGCCTGGGGAAGTACTCAGAATTGGCTGCAGATAATACTATTCAGCAGGTGCTAAATTTATCTCTTCCTGCCTTGCATTACCTAACCAGCAAACTGGACAGAAAAAGCTTAAGCAAATATAAACAGTAATGATTTCAATATACGTGGAAAACAACATGCATTTGTGAATGTTCCTTGGACATACAGAAAGGGTATATGCAGAGATGAGGAGGGAATTTGGTCATATGATATGGAAGCTGAGAAGCTTCATGATAGCTACCTGAAAGTCAGTAACTTGGCTTACTCCAAATTCAAAAACATCACCATCAGGGAAACCAATTGCATATCTCTCATTCGGAGCCCCAAATTCCAAGTGCCTAAAAGACTATTGTTGCAAGTTCTGGAATCCAAGAGCCAGAGAACCTGCTGGAATGTTCACATCCAAGGCAAGAAGAGTGCTTCAGTTCATAAGCATGACAGTCTGCGCTTCTAGATGATAGGATAGTGGCCACCCGCAATGAGGACAAATCACTACTCAGTCCACTGGTTTCACACATCAATCTCCTCCAGCCACACTCTCACAAACACAACTAGAAATAAAGTTCTAGTAGCTACTCAGGCATGAACCCAGTCAAGTTGATACTTAATCACCACAAATGAGAAAGCCAATGCCATTAGTCTTTCCAGCTTTCCACAAGCAAATGCCACATACTGGGTGGCTCAAACAGCAGAAATTTATTTTCTCACAGTTCAGGAGGCTAGAAGTCTAAGATCAAGATGTCCTAAGACATCTCTCCTTGGCTTGCCAATGACCATATTCTCTGTGTGGGCTCCCATGGCTTCTCCTCTCTGTATTCACATGCTTAGTTTCCCTCTACATGTTCATCTTCTATCATATTAGAGCATTAACCATATTGAACTGGGCCTGCCTTAACACCCTGCCTTTAACTCGATTCCTTGTTAAAAGTCCTCTCTCCAAGCATAGTCATATTCTGAGGTATTGGGCCATTAGAACATCAACACATGAATTTGAATGGAATACAGTTCAGCTAGCTGCTAACTACCAGAGTGACTGAAATGAGTTGAAGGAATGGAAAAAGGAAATCACATTTGTTAGAAAGCATGTTATTGAATTACTGTGTTAGGTGCTTCTATAAAGGTTTTCTGGTTTAATTCCCAAAATAAAGCTCCATGAGAATACCATTTGATATCTGCATTTTATAAAAATCTGTAGAAAAATAGCTTAAGATTACACAGCCATTCGGTGAAAATTTAGCCTCACAAGTGAATTACTCCCAAGCCAGTGGTTTGCCAATACAGACAACCACCTTACACAGTGCTACTTTGAGATTCATTTAGAAATTTTATTATGAATATAGATTGGTAAAGGCTCTAAATATCAAGTCAAGAAAATCATTGAAGTATTTGATTTTGGAATGAAGAACAGTGATATAGACAGTGATGATTTTAGGGAAATTAGCAAGAGCAATTACTATTGAGAGGTTAGTACGTGTGAAACATTGTAATAAGGGCTTTCCTCATATTGACTCTAAATTCATCACAACAACCTTGTGAGCTATTATTATTATCAACATTTTCCAGAGGAAAAAGCGGAGACACAGAGCTCACAAATCGCGGAATTAAGCTTTGAGCACAAGCACTCTGGCTCAAAACTTAACCTTCACCATACGTGAAGGATGCAGTACACAGCAAAGAGTGTGGACATCAAGATATCAATGTGGAAACTATCATAAAAAATCTTTGATTCACGGAGATGAGTGCTGGATAGAGATGGCTGGATCAGGCCTGTCAGGATGATAGGGGTACAAAAGAAAAGAAAGTACCAACTTGAAAGACACTGAAGGTACTCTACCTGCCAGTATTAGGAGTGGAGCATCTGCAGGCAAAGCAAAAGACAACAGTTACATTGCTACCAATTCTTTTCAAAAGCAACTTCAAGGTCTGTTCATCCATGACACAAAACAAAAGGAAAAAAAAAAAGAAAAAAGAATCCTGACAGGTGTGTTTCTCTACATCAATAGTCTAAACCCACATGACTTGCTCTTTCCAATCAAAAGGTAGTAATTTTCTAATCTCAAAGGAGAGAGGCACTTGCCCTACCAAACAAGTGTCTAACTACCATTTATTGTATTCACTGGTGATTTATATACAATGGTTTCCTTAGCAACAGGGAACTAACAATTTGGTTATTTGGAGTTAAAATGAAATCTTGGATTTCAGAAATTATATTCTAAAAGGGTACAGTATCTTATGCAGATTTGCCTAGTATTAAAAGAAGAAAATGAAATGCACTTATAAACATATATTCAGTGATGTGTGTGTGTGTCTGAGAGAGAGAGAGAGAGAATATTGACAACATCCAGCCAAACCAAAGGGCACACATTTCACAAAATTATGGATAAGATATAATTGAAAAAATTTAGAAACTGCATTAATTGTTGCCTGGCAATCTCCAAAGTAGGCCAATTTGCCACAGAAAATTATATCACTATTTTTGCCACATAATAGTCAGTCATTCATTTGAAACTGGAATGAAAAAAGCATGGGAAGTAAATGGTAATCACGAGCTGCTTACACGCTCCAATATGCAGGATCTCTTTTAAGTCCAAAGATGGCTTTCACACCACACATTCAATCTCATTATCTTTTTGTGTACCTGCTAGTGTGCTTCCTAACAAACACTTTGCTTTGATGATAAAAACAGGGGGTCAGGTGTGACCCCCTGTTGAGTGACTCTGTATTGACTGACACTCAACAGATGACACTCAATAGATGGCACTGGGTGTTCCAGTGACCTGATGGCTAAAGTAGCCTGTGCTGTGAGGCAGCCATACTTACTTCCAATACAGGCTGCAAGAATCTCAGAAAGTCACTGAATTAACTCTACCAAAATCTAATGCTACACTGCTGACATCCTGGGATAGAATAGATAGGAAAGAAACAAAGACTGTTTTGTCTTCCAAAGAGTCTGATGGAACTTGTGAGTAGTGATTGAAAAAAAAAATGACTGGATTATACAGGCAGTTATTTTGAATAAGAATCCTCTTTGCATACAAATATTTAATTTCTTAAACAAGTGATCATATCCAGAAAATCATGATAACACATTTTATCAAATGTACCAATTCCTAAATGCTAAAGATTAGTATTTACCTGGAGATTGCAGGGAAGGCGGGGGGGCGACAGACCAACTGGGCTTACTCTGATTATATTTCTTCTTTATTATCTTTACAAGAAAGCTATTATCAAGAAAATTCATTGCAAAGCACTATTGCTTTTAAAGAGAAAAACCGTGGCTTTTCCATCCCCAGGCCAAATTCAATAGAATTAGAAGAAAAGCATCCATCTAAAAAGAAATAAAGTGGCCCCTCTCTTAACTTTGTTCTGCCCAGTGTCCTAGGTCCTGACATAAAATTGTAACTGGTCTTTCAGCACTTAATTATATTCTCCCAGTCCTTCTCAATACATGAGTTCTCTTGCAATGAAAATTATTACTACAACTAATAAATTTTAAAATGCTACAATGCATTTAACTAGCATTTTTTTTTTTTTTTTTTTTTTTTTTTTTGCCAAAATGAAACCGAGCACTTTGGTTGCAGTCAAAGAGCTCTGGATTTCAGCCATTTTATTCATTTCATGAACTTAAGTAATTTCATCTTAGAGTCTCAGTTTCTTTGCCTATAAAATGGGGGTAAGTAATGACTTCATAAATGGTTATAAGGATTAAATCAAGCATATAAACAGCCTAGCACAGAGATGACTAAGTTCTCAACCTAATGTTAGGTATTAAAATATTAGTAATAATGTTAGCCTACAAAATATGCCCTTATTTTCCTTCATATGTTGCCCTCCACTGTAGCAACACTAAGACAATAATGAGAACCAATTACAAGTGTCCGTATATCTTCATGTTCCTCAAACTCAGAGCAAAACTGGCTCTTTTTTTTGTATCTCGTGAGATTCCAAAAACAAATTTCAACTCATGTCTTCATTTGTGCACATGAATTCAATACATGGTTATAGGCTTAATCATACAGATACACCAGGTGCAAACAAGGCCATTAATACTGAAACACAAATATAGTCAGAATGACTTTCCCTTGTTACAAATTCAGACTTTATTTAAGTTTTTTTTTTTTTTTTCTCTAAACTACCATTCCATCCAATGAAGAAAATTTAAGCCAGTTATATACTGGTAAATTCAAAAATTTCCCAGTCAGTCCATGTTGAATACTCAGTCACAATTTTCACCTTGTGCTTTACTCTTTCATCTTCGGGGACCAATGGTCAACCCTAAACAAGTTTAAGGATAGAGGGCAGATCAAGTTAATAGCATCATGTTAGCCTTGTTTTCCTATTGCTCCAAATGTAACTTATCTGACCTTAGGCATACATGGTGCGTATATAACTCAAAGTTTGCTATTGAACAAGCCACCTCAAAACTTAGTTTAACATAAAAACTATTCACTCAGCTTACAACTCTGTTATAAGCAATTAGGGCTCAACTTAGTTGGACTTATTCACTCAGCTACAGTTAGTTGGCAGGGAAGGTCCTTATTCAAATATCTGGAGATTGGCTGGCTGTCAGCTGGGATGCAAAATTAACTGAAACATTCATCATTCATAGTACAACAGGTGTAAAAAGTAATCAAGAGTTTAAAACAAAAGCAAGGGAAGTCAACCCCAATTTGTAAGTGCTCCAAGTTTCTACTTGTCATCACACTTTATATTGCTGCATTGAACAAATCACCACATGGACAAGCCTGGAGTCAGAGTGGAGATTTTGACAAAGATCATAGAAATGAATAAGTGAAAGACATTACTTCATCAGCCTAAACAAATGGAAAACACTTGCCTCATAAGTAGTATAAGTTTGTTGCAACTTATCTCTCTGATGTTGGTGAACCAATGAAAAATACTATATTTCCCAATCCAAGGCAGAGGCTGTCCCAATTCTACACAGAATCCTCTTATCCTGGGTAAAGAAATCTTGAGAGTACATTAGCTCTTTCTCTTGTAGTTACTTAACTACTCAGTTCAGAAGACTATAGACATTTTCCTGTGATTTCCAATGTCCTTGAAGGAGTATGGAGTTGGCAGATAGTACAGTAGTAGAGACTTAACTCTAGCTTTTTCTTTTTTTCTATTTCCTTTTTGTCCTTTTCCCTTTCTTTCTATCTCCCTTTCTCTCATCCTCTTTCTCTCATTCTTATTTTTAACCTATGCCTGTCATACCATACAATTCTAAGATGGCTGCATTGAAGGGACAAGAAATATATTACTCAAGTAACACTGATCTCCATCCTGGATGTAAAAGTTGAATCCTTCTAACTTTGATTTCCTCAAGCTTTAAGTCAGAATTTATACATTTGTCCTCCCTCAGATTTAGTCCGCCAGGATGGGAGGACAGAATACAGGGACATCAACATTCATGTCTCACTGTTCCTACCTCTCCAAAATTATTTGTTCTTACCATTGACTAAAATGTTGTGTGTGTGTGTGTACATGCATGCCTGCATGTTACACATGTGATAGGAGTAGGGAGAATGTGAAAAGAAAGGAGAAAAATTGTTTGGACTTATATTATTCTTCAATTTATCCCGATGATTTTTTTAACTTTTTCTTTTTTTATTATTATTAATTACATTGCATTATGTGACACAGTTTTATAGGTACTGGGATTCCCCCCACACATTCCCACACCCTCCCCCCAGGGTGGATTCCTCCACCTTGTTGCATTATCACAGTTCAAGTTCAGTTGAGATTCTTTCATTGCAAGCATATACCAAGCATAGAGTCCAGCATTTTATTGTCCAGATAAGTTCAACGGCTTGTTGGGGAGACCATCTCTGGTCTGAAGGTAGAGCCAGCAGAGTATCATCCCGATCAGCAACAATTTATAACGTTATGGAATTAACTGACATAGTATTGAGTAACCAATGTTAAAAAAAATGCAAGTTCTTAACCACATCCTGTGACTTCTTCATTGACATTTCAATTTTAGTTTATATACAACCGGGTTCTATACACCTTAAAATGGCTATAGATTACTATTCAGCTGTCTCGTGTATATTTTCATTATAGTATTTAGCATTTTATAGCGTTGAAGCTGAACCTGTTTTTTGGGGGGTTAGTCTAGACTGGCTTGTAACTTTAACAAGACATATGTCAACAGTTTAGGTGCAGAACAGTTTTAGGAGGGGTGTGCAGAGAAATCTTCAATACCCTAGTGAGGAGTAGCTAATCTTTGTGTCCCACCTCGTAAGGTATAAGTGAATCCACGCTGTTTCCTGTCTGATTCGAAGCTTTCCTTGTTGTTCTCTATCTATTCTAATTGTTTGCTTGTTTGTTTGTTTGTTTGGAGGGGTTTCTGGAGCGATCCTGATGGTCATTGCCAGAGAGGGTGGGGACCCAAAGTAGGAACCAAGCCAGGACCAGAGGAAGCTCCCGAAGGAAGTTTACTGTTCTGTTTCTGCAGACATCTCAGGGCTCCTGGCTGTTGTTCTGATGCCCTTGGATCCTGCGAGGAAGGATTTGGACTTCTTCCATCCCATGTGGTAGATCCAAGCGGGAGTGGATGACCTCAGAGTTCTTGGCCTCCAAAGGCACTCCAATTCCCTGTGGTCTCCTTGGCAGTTGGGATGTAGTCCTTGGTGCTCCTACTGATGATAGTCCTTGGTGAGGATCCGGGATTCTTCAGGGTTGGGATACAAGACTCCTCCTGTCCCCCTGCTCTGCTCTAGGGTCCCCCCCCCACCGCTCTGTGCATATGACCTCCTGTTAAGAGGTTGTCAGGATCACTTTTGATTCCCCCTATGTCTTTGTAGTTTAATTATTGTCTAATGCTGATTCGAGTCTGTTGTCTATGAGTTACCAGTTATGATCCTGGTAGGTTATATTTCACGTCTTCTTCACACATTCTAGGGAGATGGAAGAGTTCTCTGCTCTCCCGCCCCATTACAGAATAACATAGGGTATTAAAAGCATATTAGGTTTTACAGTTCTTTTATGTAGATCATAAGCAGTCTGACTCACATTGATTGTTAGTTCATTGGTTACTTCGCAATGTCTTATTGCATGTGAAATAGGCTGTTTGAGGTTGAGATAATATTACATTTTGCAGGTACTATTTTTCATATTGACATCATTTCATCCTGATAATTCTTAAATGATTCCTAAAACTGAGTTATTTGAACTCAGAACTAAAAATTCTAACCCTCATTCTTGGGACTCATATTAATAACCACCCCTATTCCGAATCTTGAAGCTGTTACTCTGGATGTACAGATTGTAGTCTGATATAGTTCTCCTCTAAATTATCCCATAACCAAAGGCAGAAACTCCACAGTACTCAGATGAGCCCTGCAAGGACTTTGCACAATTTGTAGGGGGATCTAGAGGGAAAAGGCCTACACTGAGGAAATCAAATGATTTACTAGAGACAGCAAAGGCAGAGGAATATCATCCTGAAATATTAATAAATGGATATTCAATCTCCTTTTACCCCCCTCCATTATTCTTCAACTTTTAACCATGTTAAAATTAGACCTTGAAGCTGAAACTTATTATCTAGGCAAGGACCTAATGCACGAAACAAAGAGCCACATACTTGGAGTGTACTTTGGAATTAGACCTCTAAATCCTTAGCAAAGCCACTATTCTCAAGAGAAAGTATTGACTTACAAAAACCAAGATTGAGAAAAAAGTTTTTGCGTATCAAAGGTTTAAAGGCTTAGTGAAGAGACTAAGCCTAAAGGTTATCCCATAAATGAGAGATTTGGAAAGGACATACAATGAAAGAAGAGCCTATTATTTACAGCCAAGATGAAATGAAGTTAGATTAGCGAGGAGAGGAGATTGGAGACTCCTTTCAGAGAAGAGAGTTGACAAGAACAGAAGAGGCTCAAGGAAGCAGCAAGCCTTGGAAAACTAGTAGCCAGACACATCCAGAGAGGAAAGGCCCAAAAGGGTAGTTTAGATGCCAAAGTTATCTGTGTTGTCAAGAACTCAAATGACTAAGGGGTGTGTAGTTGGCGAGACAGGAGCTTGTAATTTTTTTCCTATACTTATACATTTTATATCCTACAAGGCTTTTACACATTCTGATAGATATGAAATATTGTGCATATTTAAAGGGTACATCATGATTAAGATATTTTTATAGTGTGTACTGAACAAATGATGGCAATTGCATTCCTGCTTTATTCGTTTTATGTTTGGAGTTATTAAGCCCTTCTTTTGTATGTTATTGTAAATGGTAGCCTATCCATTGTACTATGGAACACTAGAATTTTTTTGTGTTTTTACGTTCATTATCCAACCCTTCTTTTTCTGCTCATCCCCAATTCTTCCAGCCTCTAAAATTACTGTTTTGCATCATTACAGCAAGTTCTTTTAATCAACTTCCACACATGGAGAGAACATGTGGTATTTGTCCTTCTGTGTGTCTGGCTTACTTCATTTAACATAGTATCCTCCAATTCCACCCATTTTTCTGCAAATGGCAGGACTTCAATCTTCAAGGTTGGGTAATACTTTTTTGTATATCCTCTCTATTCATTCATTAATAAATAGGCACTGAGGTTGAATTCCATATATTTCCTGTTGTGAACAAGTGCAACAATGAGCAGACTGCTGATATTTCTAATATGCTGATTCAATTTTGACTATGTACACAGAAGTGGGAATATTGTATCATTTGGTAGATCTATTTTTGACAGACCTCCGTATTGCACCACAGAAGGACTGCATTAACTTGTGTTCCCAGCAACAATGTTTAAGTTACCTTTTCTCAACATTCTCACCAGAATTTATTTGTTGCCTTTTTGGTAATAGCTATTCAGGGTTATGAGTGGGCACCTCAATTTTGCTTTGATTTCTTGATGATCAATCACACTGAGTATTTCTCACACACTTCTTGGCCATTTATATTTCTTTTGACAGTCATTTATTCATACTGCTTGCCCATCTTTACTTGACTGCTTTGTTGTAGTTTTTGTCCAGTTGTTTGATGGTTCTATATATTTGGAATATTAGGCCATTGTCAGATGAGTAGTCTGTAAACAATCTCTAACCTTAAGCATGTTCTGTTTCCTTGCTGTACAGAAACTTCACAACTTGGTATTATGCCATTTGTCCAATTTTGCTTTCGTTGCCTATGCATTTGGGGACCTATCAAAAAAAAATCACTGCTTACTCCAGTGCCATAAAATGTCTCTACTGGGGTTGGTGCAGCAGCATGGCAGGCAAATCCTCTACCTGTGTCACAGGTATTCCATATAAATGCAAGCTCCAGTTTCCAGCTATTCCACTTTCAATCCCGATCCCTGCTTATGACCTGGAAAAGAAGTGGAGGATGGTCCAAGTTCTTGGGACCCTGCACCCAAACAGGAGACCCAAAGGATACTTCTGGCTCCTGGCTTCAGATCAGCTCAGCTCTGGCTACTGCAGTCATTTAGGGAGCGAACCAGTGGATGGAAAACATTCCCTATCACTCCTCTCTGTAAATCTGCCTTCCAAAAATAAAATAAATCTTTTAAAATATTTCTACTAAGTTTACATCAGGTAATTTCAGTTTTAGGTTTTATATTCATTTCTTTGATCCACTTCTTCTTTGTATATTATGAAAGGTAGGGGCAAGTTTCAATGTTTCTCCAGCAACATTTATCAGAGCGTCTGCCCTCCTTCCATTTGCATGTTTGTCAAGAATCATTTGCCTATTGATGGTGTGGGTTTATTTCTAGGGTCTCTATTTTATTCCATTAGTCTCTGTATCTACTTTTATCAATCACTTCACACTATGTCTTGAAATCAGGTATTGTGATAACACCTGATTCATTCTGTTTAAGAATAGTTCAGTTATTCAGCATCATTTGTGCTTCCATATGACTTTTAAGGTTCCCCCTCCCAGTTGCATGACGAATAATACTGTCTTTTCAATGGGAATTATAATTCAATTCCCTTTAAACTTTGGGAATAGTTTGAGAAAATGTTATTTTCCCTGAAAATTTGGTAGAATAGTGCAGTCATCTTGTACTGGAATTTTGTTTCTTTGTTGATACACTTTTTAAACACTAAGTATTATTTCTTTTGGTATTTGCATATTTTCTGTTTTCATCATTCAATTTTGGAAGGCTTAATGTGTCCAGAAAATTACTTATCCTTGTTTTTCCAATTTATCTGTGCATAGCTATTCACAGTAGTCTTAAAAGGATCATTGTGTACAGTATCTGCTGTAATGTCTCCATTTTACTTAGTGTATCTCTTCCTTGATAGACTTGCTAAAAGCTTTTTATTTTTTAATTTATTTGATAGATAGGTGAGTGAAGCTCGAATTCACTGGTTTACTACCGAAGTTGAGCTAGGGCTGCAGCTAAGAGCCAGGAACCCAATCCAGGTCTCCCATTCATACAACAGGAATCCCATCAGTTGTGTCATTACCACTGACTCCCAAATCTGCATTAGCAGGAAATTAGAATCAGGATTAGACCTAATTACTTTGAGATGAAACAAGGGCATTAAAATATATATAGACAGTGATAGAGAGGCAGAGAAAGATCTTTAATCTGCTGGTTGACTCCCCAAGTAGCTGCAACAGCCAGTGCTTGCTCAGGACAAAACCAGGATCCAGAATCCCATCTATGTCACTACATGGGTTATGAGGCTCAAGCACTCAAGCAAGCCTCCATTTCTTTCTCAGGAACACTAGGAAAGTATGTTGGAAAGCTGAATCAGAAGCAGAGCAGATGAAGTTTGAATTGGTGCTCTCATACAGGATACTAGCTGTGGAGACAGTGGCTTAACTTTCTACAGCATATCACCATCCTCAAACATGGCATCTTAGAACTAGTAGGTCAAATACCCAAGCCTGTACATTTTGTTTAGCTTTTCAAAAAATTCACTGTGATGATCTTTTGTAGTGTTTGTTTAGTTTTCTTATCTCTCTTCAGTCTTCGGACCTAGTCTTTTTAATTCACTTAACAAGTCATATGTTTAAATTGAAGAATTTAGTCCTTTGACTTTCCAAGTTATCACTGATAACTATTTGTGTCATGTATTCATTTTTTATGTTGTTTACATAGTGGACAAGAATGCAGGCCCATGAGGACCACTGAATAGAGTGGGGAAGGTTGAGGCATGGGAGAATGTGGGTGGGACAAATGCTTCCAAGTTTCCTTTTCTTTCCTTTTCTCTTGTATGGGACAGGGTGCAAAGAAGGGGTAAAGAACTGCTCCCAGCTGCCAAACTATATCAGTACCCAGGGATAGAGACGCCCAATTGATATCACCTTAGATACCCTAACACAGAGAAAAATATCCAGAGGGTATTACTTGAATTGTTTTGATAGTTTTGAAACACTGTTGGTTTCACTGCTCCAAGGTTGAGAGAACCCTTCCAAGGTGTGTTGGATGACAGAATCTACCCTAGTATATTCACGCATCCAAACACTTGCTGTCAAAGTTTTGTCAGGAGAGTTGTCGGGTCTGTTATGGTCTCCATCTTCTGACATTACACTCAATGTACTCTTCTGGACCAAATGAGCTAGCCATCGTGTCCCCCTTACACACCTGGGCATGTGATCCACTGCATGCCCATCTGCAATCAAGGAAGCACAGTCCCGATACATAAATTACAAGGTAGGACTACAAATCTTATGATTCTCCCTGTGGCCAGAGTTTTGAGTCCAGTGATCTAGTTTAGGAGTCCCCCCAAAACTTCAGTTGGTGTGACCCCATATATAACTTTTGCATGTACCAGCCAGTACAGGATCTGGTTCAATATGTCACCACACAGTGGTGATTGTGGCTGCCTGGTCAATTCCATCCCCAGCCCTATGTTCCATGCCAACTGGTACTGTAACCCAGCCAAGCCCAGTGTGCCACGACCTGGCCCTTATGCGCATTAGCAGGAACCGCAGCCTAGTTGGGTTGACCCCCAATAACCCCCACTAGGCCCACCACCAGCTTCAGTTCCTGCACATGCCAGTATGTGCAGCAGACTAGTCCAGTCCATCCCAACTGGGCTATCATATACACCTCTCTAAGTATCATTTCTAATATTGTTCCTTTCTTGTTTTTCATCTCTAAGGCTGGGTTGTTTTCTGAATTGATGAAATGTCATTCCTTTGATTCTCTCCTATGTATTTTCTTTTCTAGAGTATTTCCTGCTTTCATGATTTTATCTTTCTTTTGCTTCTGCACACAGGATTCCTTTAAACATCTTTTGTAAAACCAGACTCATGGTGATGAATTCTGTTTGTACTTATCTTAGAAAGTCTTGTTTTTTCCCTCATTCACTTATGAAGGATAACCAGACTACTCTTTGTTGGCATCTTTTTCTTTCAGAACTTAGAAAAAGTCTTTCCTATTCTTCCTGTCCTAAAAGGCTTCTGCTAAGTCTTCTGTAAGACTAATAGGAGGGAGTTCCATTAGATGTTACTTGGTGATTTTTTTTTTTAAATCTCTTTGACTACTTAGTTATAATGTGTCACAATGAAGATCCTTTCTTATCATATCTTTTTGGGGGGTCCTATAGGACTCCTGTACCTGAATATCCTTTAAGATTTGGAACATTTTCAGCCATTATCTCACAGAATATATTTTTAAACTCTTGCCTTTTGTCTTCAAGAATCCCCAAAGGTCAAATATTTCTTATAAATAAGTACTAGAGAGTTTGGAAGCTTCCTGCATTTTTCTCACTTCATTTTTATCTCCTGAAAGGGATATGAACCTAGCATTTTTCAGAATATCAATTCTTTTTTTGTATTTACTTATTGAGCTTTTCATTTCAAAAATTCTATTTTTTCAAAATTGCTATTTTTTTGAATTTCTCATTTGTCATGAATGTCCCTAACTTAATCTGTTTTACATTTTTAGTTGGTATCCTTAAAATCTTAATTCTTTTTAAGAATCTCAATCTCCTTTAAGTTTCTCAATCTCTTTTTTTTTCACTAGTTATTAAGCTCCTTTGGAAGCATATTATCTTGTGTTTTCTTATTTCTTGTGTACACATGTCAACATATTTGTGTATCTGGCAGATCAATTGCCTTTACCACTTTCATAGGGTGGCCTTAATAATAAATGCCTTTCCCCTAAAGATGGGCCTTGGGGCATTTGTTTGGTAGGCTGAACTGGCTTTGATTCTAGAAGGCTGTCTACTATAGTCTACCTCTAACATTTTTGGCTTTAACTGATGCCTTTGGGTACAGTGCATGCAGTAGCAGTGTCAGAGAGCCTTTTTGACTCCAGCAGTTACACAGGTAAGGGAGCCTAGGACTGGGTGGCCAACATAGCCATGGTGATGAGATATCCACTATGCAGCCACTCCATCAGTGGAAACAGTGGCACAGGAAAGGCAATGTGAAGTTACTCCACAATAACAAGAGGAGTGAGGGTGGGGCATGTGTGCTCTAGCTAAGCAGAAGCTTGGCTTTCTAAGTAGGCCAGAAGCATGTAATATACTACACAAATCTCAGGCTGAGCAGCAACTCAGGCCAACTCTAGGCTCGCCACAACCATAGCTTTTGGGAGCATGTGGTTAGAATGCATACTCTCAGGCTCAGAAGTGCCACAGGATGATTCCATGTTGGTTTTAGCTTTAATTGCAGGAAATGTGTACTAAGGACACAGGCCCTCAAGCCCAGCAGTAGCTTAGGCCAAATATGGGTTGTTGGGTTGGCTATAGCAACAGTTGCAAGCCATCTGTATCATAGCACACACACCCTTGAGTTCATTGACTGCTAGGATGGACTATAGTTTGGCTGTGGCTGCAATTAGAGGGCTCACATAAATTGAAATTCATGCCTCCTGGCCAAGCACCAGTTCAAGCCAATAGCAAGCTGGCAGGGTGACTTCTAATATGTTGCTACACTGCTACAGACTGGGCTCTGGCATTTGTAGAGACAGACCAAGAACCTCCTCTGAAACAGCTAAAGCTCAAATTCCAGGCAGGTCCCCTAATCGAATTCCCAGTCTGTGAAATCTCTAAAGCCTTCTTTTGCTAGGGCTGCAGGCCTTGGCAGTGGTGGGCCCTACTGGGATTTGGCAGTTCATACCCTTTTCCCCACAGCTGTTTGCTGTGTGCTTTATATCACTTTCTATGCTGCTATTTTACGATACAATGACATCTCCCACCTAGAAATGCTGTAATTTCTTCTTTGTTTTTCTCCTTCTTTGAGGGGTAGATAGCAAGATCTTGGACTTCTATTCAGCCACCTTCTTCTACAATTGTTTAACTCAGATCTCTTAATTTTAACAAGGAAACATTGACAATGTATTGCCTGGTAACAGTGCATCTCTGCAAGTCTGGCAAAACTGAGGACATTAGAATACACTGTGGTATGGAATAAAAACCAACAGCCCAACCCTGATAGAATCCACAATTCCTCAGCAGATATCAGTGGAAAGCACAGAATGGTCCTGGACAAAATGATTTTCTTCCCATTTTGGTATTTAAAAGGTACCTTTTAGAATCAGAGAGAACATCAAAACTTTTTTTAAAAGCCAAGGTTTTACTTGAAATGAATGTTTAATCATCAATTTGAATCAGTGCCTTGAATTCTAAACATAAAAATTTCTAAGACTGAACAGACTGTGGGCTTCAAAAGAAACAGAGGTGAGAATCATATTTTTACATCCTTGAATTAGATTATGAAAATCAGAACAATACTGGAGATATTAGTTTCCTATTGCTGCAGCAGTAAACATTATCACAGATTTAGTGGCTGAAAAAAACAAAGGTTATTACCTTATATTTCTACAGTTCAGAGGCTCTAAGATTAAGGTTTTAATATGACTTTATTCCTTCTGGAGGCTCTTGAGAGCATCCTTTCCTGGCCTCTTCCAGGTTGTAGAGACCAACTCCTTGGCTCATAGCCCTTTATATCACCTTACAGCAGCATATCATCTTCAACACACTTTTTCTCTTTCCCTGTGTGTTTGTGTATCTCTCTCCCTTATCCTTCCAAAAATCTCACATTTTTATTCAAATTCTGTTTCCTCTTTTTTATGAGGATCCTTATGAATATATTGGGTCCATCTATATAATCCAGGATAATTTCTAACAACTCAATTCCTTTAATTTAATCACATTGAGATATCCTTGAATCACCTAAAGCAAGCTTCACAAGTTTTAAAGATTTTGATGTGGACAGAACCATTATTCTCCCTATGGCAGTACATAATTTAAGGTATGAAACAAGACTCAATGTGTCTCTCCCTTTATATAAATCGCTTTTTGTAAGGACCCACAGAGCTATGGGTCTAAGAGCATAGTCTTCTATAGAAGGTGGCATCCATAAGTTTTCTGTTATTATGAGGAAAGTTTTGAGGTAGTTACTAGTAAACATGTTTGTTTAGCTTTAGCTTTGTGTGTGGTGGGGGAAGTCCCAAGATTGGGAAGTTCCATCAACTTGGCTTCTGGTGACAGCCAGCTGGAGGACATTGCCATAGAGTCTAGGATAATCTCAATTCTTTCCCAGGAGAATACACTCCAGTGACTAAAGGATTTCTTCACTAAGCCCAGCCTCACAAAGATTCCATACCATATTCCAACACAGCCACAATAGGGACCATGCTTCCAACACATTAACCTTTGCAGGTGGAAACCATATCCACACAATAGCAAAGGCTGATCACCTACAATGATATTTAGCCATTAATGCACTGATTCATCCCTATCAGTTGTCTGCACCCAGAGACCAAATTGTTTCATTCCTGTCCTATGTAAGCTACACATTTTGAATAGCACCCCGATGGTAGTGACAAGTTGTTGACATGAAGTTAAAATTAAGCAAGCAGCCTAAAGAGACAAATTAAGTGAGTAAAGCAGGAAATGGAATAATTACATGAGTGAGGGAGGTAAATAAAAATCATTACTTTTTCTGTATATATGCCCTAAACAACATTTCAAATACCTAAAATGTCTGCCAATTTAAAAAAAAATCATAGTGTATACCTATTGTGTCCTTTTCTCCCCCCTGCTTATGACCTGGTAAACTATCGTGTCCTTTTCCTTGTGATTTGTGATCATTTTCCAGACCCTAAAGGGAATATTCATTCTTATTCAGATATTTCCACTTAGTGTGCAATATAAGAAGTTTTCCCAGAGCCCCTGGAGATGCAATGGAGAACAGTACCAGATAGTCTGGGGCAGGAGTTCTGAAACTCCAATGTGTATCTCTGTGTGCGTTTATTGTCTGCTAAAATCCTTATTCCAAGGCTGTGATAAAAGACTGTTTACTGAGCCTCTCCCTCAGAACATCTCATTTGCCAGGTTTGGCACAGCTCACAAATTTCCATAATATAAAGCAAGAGTAGTCAATTGAAAGTACGAATGTCCTCACAAAAGGGGCTCACTTTCAGAGATAAGCTCATTATAGTGGTAATGTCATAAAAGATTTCAGGCCACCCATCACCATCTGCATTTCTGCTGACCCATCCCATGAGAGTGTCACACAAGTGGTAGTGACCCCTAGTTTATATGCACATGTTAGAACATGTCCTTTTCCCATTTGGATTTCCCATGTGGACACTTGTTAACTCTGACCAAAAACAAATTATTACACCGTTATTTATTCACTTCAGTAGTTCCTAAGGGAGTATCGATATTGATCAGATCAGGAAATAAATGAGGAACTAGTCTCTAGAAGACACCCCTCACAGTTTTATTCGCAAGAAAGAATAATTTTTCACTTTCAAGTAATAAGTAAAAGGCACACTGTACTTTATTGTACTAGGACACTCAGGAGTTTGACAGCTGTAGGCAATATGTGCTCCACTGAAAAGCTGCTCAAAGGGCAATGAAGTCACACATGTTCCCTCTTCAGTTGAGAGTAAAGCCTTTAATTCCACCATCTAGCCTACAGCTGTTTTAGGTCAGAGCAAACACCCAAACCAGGGTAGGTCTACCATATACTTACAACAGACATACAGCATGGGCTAGAAAAAGAGAATTAGCTAGTTATGAGGAAAAGAGAAATTTCTATGTGGCCCAGAAACCAAGAAAAAAGGGTTTCAGGAACACGGTAGTAGGCAATGTTATATGTAGGAAAGGTCTGTTAGGACTGAAAAATGGCCAGGTTGGAAACAGAAAGGTCATTAGCATAGCTCTAACATGGGTAAACTAAGCCCATCGTATTTTGTTTCAGGGTAGCTTAAATAAGAAGTCAGAGGAAAATGGCAAGCTGGCTTCAGGAACTTACTAAAAGATCATTGCAAAGGTATATCCAGGCTTTGTGCAGTGTAAAATTTGCAACATTAAGGTGGAATGAAAAAATAAACCAAGCATCTCAAACGAAAAATTAGACACAAGTCCTTGCATGTGACTCATACAATTGAGAAACCATCACGCTTAAGCTCAGTAAGCAGTGGTATACCAGAGCCAGAGCATTACTTATTACCTGCTCATGTAACAAATGTTTTCAGGAATGTTCCGAATGTATTGGTGGTAGTTTGAAGTCAGAGAAATCAGCAAGTCTGAAAAATCATGGCACTTTTCTTCTCCCAAAGGGCTAAAGTTATTAAACATTGATCAAGAAATCAATATATTAACAGGAAAACCACCTTTGAAGAATAGGTAGATTTTGTTGGTAGGTCATTCATTATGAGACATACGCAACTTGAGTAAGCAGAATGTGCCAGAGAAGAGAAAATAGAGCCAATTCACTGACAGGAGCAGAAAAATAATATAGGGGTCCACACTTGAGAAAGAATTGTCTGTTCAGGATGGTATTTTAGGAAGTTCCATTGAAGACTGGCTAGATTTCATTTTTCTTATTTGGATATGTGTAGCACCTTTATCCCTCAAATCTTCCTCTCTTCACTTAAACTAGCCCAGGAATATCTCTATTTCTTATAACCAAAAAAAAAAAAAAAAAAAAAAAAAAAAAAAAAGGATTTAGGCCTCAATACTAATGCAACTAAGTCAAGCATTCTTTATGAAATTAAAATCTTGGCCAACACAATTCCGTCCTTCAGGACAACAGTCTTGCAAATATGTGTGCTTGATAACAGCTCATAGCAAATCCACATCTTTTGTAAAAGATGACTATTTTTAACACATGAAGCTAATATGCAATCTGTGATGCCCTCTAGATATCCCAGTGGATATTTCAAATTAACAATTATAAGTCATGAAATTAGAGAAGTCCAGGTTGAAGATATAAATTCCACAGTCATTTGTATATAGGCAATGACTGAAATTGGGATACTTGAAAAAGTCACTTAAATCCGATACACTTAGGGGGAACAAGTCCTGCGGCAGGGCTCCATTTGCAAACAGAGCTAAGGAAAGCAGTGCAGAGCCAAGTGAACAGTCTCTAGTTACGAGAAAAACGATTGTGTCCCAGAAACCAAGCAAAAAAAAAAAATGGCTTCAGGAAAAAGATAGTGAGCAATCAATCTCATGTGTAAGAGAGGCTTGTTAGGATTGAAAATTTGCCAGATTAGAAACAGAAACATCATTAGCATAGTAAAAAAAAAAAGAAGAAGAAGAGGAGGAGGAGGAGGAACACAAGAGCCTGACTGGAGAGTTGGAGAGGGAGAAAATGGTCCTGAGGAAATGGAGACAACAATAAAATGTTAAAGGTATCTCACAGTGCATGAAAGAAAATGCAAGGCTACTGAGAAAGAAATGTGAGATCAAGAGAAAACACTGAAAGATGTTTAGATAGCGAACTGTTCTAAGATGAAGGAATCGGTATAGGACAGACAGCAGCAACAGCTGAATGTCCTTGAGACTTGAAAGGCAGCACACAAGTGGAAGAGCCGGCCTCTCACAGAAGCAAAGATCGTACTGCAGTAGGTTAGGTAGATTTAGTCACATAAAGGTGAGGGGACTCCTATGGAATAAGGTGTTTTTGGTGGAGCTGCGCAATGGTGAGGAGGGGGGAACTGTAGAACTAAGCAGCTTCAGTAGAAAGAAAAAACAAATGGTCATTTCAAACAGTGCAAAAGCAAAACGTACAAAGATTGTCATAACAGAAAACTCACTGGCAGTTTTAAGTCTGAAACCGGAGGATATGAATACAAAATGAAACCAGTTAGTATGTGGATTACTTTTCTACCGGTGCTGTAAAAAAATACGAACTTAACTTACAGCTCTGTAAACCAGAAGTCCAAACGTAAATCTCACCTGCTTCAGCAAAGATATCGGCAGGGCTGCCTTCCTTCCCCAACGCTCTAGCAAAGTTTCCATTGCTTTGTGTTTTCTGGCATTCCTGGGACCACTCACAGTCACTTGGTTCACGGCCACCTTCCTCCATCTTTAAATCCAGTAAGGGAAGGAATCCGTGCGTTGCTGCACAGCTGAGAAAGTTTCTCCACTTTTAAAGGCTCACGGAGTTAGATTGCGTTCAGCTGGAGAACCCAAAAATACTCTATCTTAAAGTCTGTAAACTTAATTACGGCCACAAAATTCCTTTTGATGAGTCAGGTTACATATTTATGAATACTTGAAATTGGGGTCTGAACATCTTTAAGGGGCTGCTCTTTTGGCCTAGCACACAGTTATTGCCCATGCTTTCACAGTAGTGTTGGGTGCTCACAGACACACCTGGAGTATAGCAAAATAGTAGCAGCATTTGGGCAATCAAGCACAACTGAGACACAGACAAAGGATGAAGAGTTCTGTAAGGGAATTATTAAGATGATAACTAAAGTCAAGGTTCTAGAGATGATTAGTTCATGTTTGAGAATGAAAACTAAAGTTTATGACCTTGATAATGAGTACATCACACAATGAAGAGAAGGCCAAAGACATGAAGAGCCAACATATTATGTAAATCAGCCACGTGAATGCTGAAGCCCCGCCCCCCAACAGTACCAGTGTGAGAAGAGGAGAGAAACAAAGCGGATCAAATACTTAAAGTCTCTATTCAACGCCTAGAAGTACCTGGCTTAGAGGGCAACAAGGGGTGGCAACAGGAGATAAATCAGGATGCCCTAAGATAAAATCCACCTGGGTCTCTCTAAAGGAAAATAAGAAAAATAGAAGCAGGACACTTACACGGAGAGCCCAGTTTATAAGCTGATGAGGAGCTCATACCTTATAAAATGCAAAGGTATGAAATTTAGTCTATCACCTAAAACAGCATCTAATACAGTTGGATGAACTTAAAGAACCTACGATTTCAAAGTGCGAAAGAGTCAAGCCTCAGCATTCAGGTAAATTACATTGGGCTTGCACTTCAACCTCAAGCTTTGCAAGGCCAAATGTCCATCTCTAAACTTGAATTTAATATTTAGCATCTTTGAACTTACTTTTGTACAGTCATTTACCTTAGGTCCATGAAGTTACCACTACATCTAGTTGGAACAGAAACATCAATAATAGAAACAGAACAAACCATTGGAATTTATTTTCAACATCTGAATATTCACTTGCAAAATAGGTAAGCACTCATCTGAAACCTAAGAAATTTTTTTTTAAAGATTTATTTTATTTTCATTACAAAGTCAGATATACTGAGAGGAGGAGAGATAGAGAGGAAGTGGAGCTGCCAGGATTAGAACCAGCGGCCATATGGGATCAAGGCGAGGACCTTAGCCACTAGGCCACGCCGCCAAGCCCGAAATTTTGTGCCTATATACTGAAATTCTCACTAACTTGTTGAAGTGTAAATACATCTAGTAGTATCGCATTAGTAAAATGCAATAATTAGTAGTGATTATGAGAATTATTTATATTATATACAAAACACAAATATAAAAGATGCTTGATTAGTTACATAAATATGGAAACAAATTGAAAATTAATATAAAGAGGATGCATTAACCTAGCTTTAGGAAGATTATTATATTATTTTGAGCTAAAAAATAAAATAGATCATTTATATAAACATAATTATAAAATCATAGTAATAGATTTTATCATAATTTTAGTATTTATAAACTTATCCATTATACTAGTTAAATAAATGGCATTTAAAACTCCATTTAATTTAGTTATTTAATTCTATTCATTATAAGAAAAAATCATAATGTAGGAATTATGCACATCGTATGAGAAAGAATTAAAAGCAGAATGTCAATTTGGCTATCTCAAACTTTATATAGGAGCAAAGAAATACAAAACCACCATGATAAATTATCATTGATCCACGCAGAAGAAAAGGTATAAACGGTGAAAGTATCAAAGTATTACAGAAACATGAGTCACCTTACATTGTTATTACTCTCACATTTCCACAGACTTTGCTTAAAATGATCACTTTTTAGGATCACCTAAATGTAATATAATAACCCCAAGAGTAATCTAGTATCAGACAATATTTTGGAATTATTATCCCTGCACTACTATATCAAATACTTCAGCTGCTAAATGCATACAATAAAATTATTAGAATTAATTTGAGGAAGGCGTTTCACATTTATTCTTATATGTCACAAGTTCCTTCTATTGTGATGATACTTGGGGTTTTGAACCATATATTGAATTTTTATTGCTAATTATTCTTTAAATCATGATGTAAGTCTCATGCCATATTCTTCATTCATTTAAAATGTATAATCTAGGGTTTATAGAATATTCATGAAGCTGTGCAACCACTACCATTATCAAATCTTAGAATATTTTAATCATTTAAGAAGTCACTCTCTCTTCCTCCATCTCTAGCCCTCAGAAGCCACTAATGTACATTTTGTCTTTCAATTTGCTTACTCTAGACATTTTATTTAAATTAAAGAAACAAAATGTGACTTTTTGCAACCTCTTTCACAAACTGATTTTTTTCAAATTTTATATACCGTTATAGCATATGATGGGATCTCCAAAAAGTTCATGGAAATTCAATGTGTTATTAAATAATTATACATGGATTTAAAAAATTTATATCCAAATAAACTTCTCTTTCAATTTTATTTCCCAGGAACTTTTTCAAGAACCCTCATGTGCCAGAACCTCATCCTCTTTTATCACTAAATAATATTCCATTACAGAGATATACTACATGTTATTCATTTATCACTTTGTGGACATTTGGGTTAATTTCACTTTTTGGCTATTATGGCAATTTTTGTTTAACCTTTGAAGAACTACCAAACAACTTCTAAAAGAGCAGCACAATTTACATTGGCACAGAAAATGCATGAGAGTTCTAATTTCCACATCTCTTGCTGGCCTATCTGCTTTAAATGGCTACTGAAACTAAATAGGATTTTGCCACTCCATCTGTGGCAAATATTGAGACACTCGGCCACCCTTTCCTTGGACCAGGCCCAGTAGGTTGAGTGCCCATCAGGTCCAGCCCTAGTGCCAATTTGTTGCTCACTGCTATCTCCTGAAAATCATCTGCCAAAACTCCCCCAGATGCTTTGTGTCCAAATCCACACAATTATGGTATGTCTGGGGGTCTCCCTCTAGCAAGTTATAATGGCCTGTGCAGAAATTCATCAGCACCCTTATGTATTCTTGAGTCGCCCTTTAAGTTCTGTAAAACATCATTTCAATTGGTTCTTACAATACATTGATAAGGTAAGTGCCATTATTTTATAGATAACTAAATCTAAGATAAGGGGCTTGTCCAATGTTAGAAGCCAATTAATGGTAAAAACCAAGTCTCAGATTTGACTGTCTACCAATTACCTAAGACGGCCTCTCTATGATAAGATTGCTTGCATAAATTATATTGTGAGGACATCTTTTTTAATTATTTTTGACAGTTTCAATGTTTTCCAAAAAATTTAAAAGAATTGTTCTTGTTTGCCTATAACGAAGCATTATCCATGTCCCTAACTCTGACCAAATTCACTTAAATAGATTTTCTGAAAGGAGAGCTCAGATTTTTGTGGTATCAAGAAATGTGGCAAAAGTCTAAATTCTGGTATATGCTTATAATGTCCAACTAATCACTGTGAGTTCACCTATGATGCATTAGCTTTTCGTCATTTTAGTCACTATTTGTAGTATATGCTGTTGTAGCCCAGCAGGATTGAATCCATACTCTTCAGTCCAAAATCCAGCCTTTTCATGAAATACCTTGGCTTCATTCTACTTTTAAAATTTTATCTTTTCCTATGAAATCTACCTTCAAATTAAACAAATCTCATTAATATCTTCCATCTACAGCATTCTCAGCACCACCTCAGTGATCTTGCCCATTCTATTGCCTCTAAAAGAAATAACTTTGCCCTTTCCTGCCACCAAAACAACCAAAATGTCAAAACAAACAAGCCACTCAAGAAATGGGCACGGGAAATGGGCAGACATTTCACAAAGGAACAAACCCAAATGGCAAACAAGCATATGAAAAAATGCTCAAGTTCCCTGGCAATAAGGGAAATCCAAATGAAGACAACCTTGAGGTACCACCTAACTCCAGTAAGGATGGCACACATACATAATACCACCAACACTTGTTGGCGAGGATGTGGGGAAAAGGGAACCCTTCTCCACTGCTGGTGGGACTGCATACTGGTACAGCCTCTATGGGAATCAGTTTGGCGAATACTCAAACAACTGAAAATCAACATGCCATATGATCCAGCAATAGCACTCCTAGGGATATATCCAAAAGATCTCCTACACAAGAAACCAACATGCACGCCTGTGTTCATAGCAGCACAATCTACAATCGCAAGAACCTGGAAGCAACCAAAATGCCCATCAATAGAAGACTGGATAAGGAAGCTATGGTTCATCTACTCTATGGAATACTACTCAGCTATTAAAAAAAATGAAATGCAGTTCTTTGTGGACAAATGGGCCCGACTGGAATCCATCATGCTAAGAGAAATGAACCAATCCCAAAAGGTTAAATACCACATGTTTGCCTTAATTTGAGATGAAAAGATGACAACCTGAAAGATAGTACCTGTATATTGTAATATTATTGCAATCTCTAACAACCTGTATCCAATACAATAAGATAATGCGATATAATCTATAAACCAACAATTAATGTCAGAATACTTAAGATCTACATCGAAAAACTGTAAAACCTACTATACCCTCAATATGCTATGTTAATCTGTAATGGGGGGGGAGTGCAGGGAAGCCTTTCAGGACCATAAAAAGAGTGAGGAAAAAGTACAATATAGCCTATCAAGATCAAATCTGGTAATTCATAGAATATCTACATCTTTGTAAGGCCTAAATCAAATAACATCAGGTCTATAAAGCTTTTTACTCCACAACTATGGTTCTTCAGTAACTTCTCCTTTCTTTAGATCTCAATTGCATCTCAATAGGAAATAAAATAAAAATGGGATTGCAAGTCATAAAATAATGTATTCCTTGGGAGTATAAGTTCCAGGACTTCCACTATCTCTAATATTTTTGACAACTTTAAATCACCAAGATAATTTCTCTTTATATCTTGCTGAGAGTAACATTTTTAGTGAAATATCTATTAGAAGTCAAGTAACAAACCTTAATTAAGTGGAATTATTTTGTATTCAATTTTTATGATAATGAGACAAAATTAAAAATTGGCTAATCCACTTTTAATCACCTTCCAGGGGATATCATGTGTTGGTAGCCCTCACCCTTATGTCCATCACTTCAAATATTCATAGAGAGTGGGCACAAATTTTTAAAATGACGAGTCACTGAATCTGTAAATTTATTCATGTGATGACTATTTTCCCTAGCAATTAAGAGGTCTCTTGAGATGCCTGCATACCTCATCAGAGTCCCTGGGTTCGAATCCTGACCCTGTTCTCAATTCTAGCTTCCTGCTAATACACACACTGGGAGGCACTAAATAATGACTCAAATGGTTGTTTCCTGTCATCCACTTGGGAGATCTGGATTCAGTTCCTAATTCCTGGTATCCCATACGAATGTCAGCTGCTCCACCTCTGACCCAGCTCCCTGCTTACGGCCTGGGAAAGCAGCAATGGATGGTCCAAGTCCTTTTAACCCTGCACCCAGGTGGGAGACCAAGAAGAAGCTTCTGGTTCCTGGCATTTGGGAAGTGAACCAGCAAATGGAAGATCCCCTCTCTCTGTCTCTCCTTCTCTCTGTGTATCTGCCTTTCAAATTAAAAAGAAAAAAAATAAGAGTTATTTAAAAAAAAACAGGATATTGTATTATAAGGCAGGAAAATAGACTCAAAAAATTCCAAGAGTATAAAGGAAAAACAGGATTTCAATTCACCAAGGCAATCAAAACTCACTATTAAAAAGTATAAGCTTCTTGAAGACAATAGCTAAGTCTTCATCGTCTTTGCCCTGACATATGCTGGAGTCTCGGTGGAGAAATTCTCTACACAGAGTTTTTCAATGGATTCATCTGAATGTTTTATCTGAAACTTCCTCTAAGACCGAAAATGTCTGCTCGGAGTCTTCAATTTAACAGCAACTTCACTTACATGTAACTCTTCAGGTTTTGCTTTTTGGTTTTGGTGTTTTGTTTTGTTTTGTTTTGTTTTGTTTTGTTTTGTTTTGCAATTGTTTCCTCTTCTTTCCTCTCTTTTCTCATTGGAATCCTTTTATTTTCCACAGACTTACTGAGCATGGCACTCGCTCAGTAATTTTCCACTTTTCTATTTGTTTTTAAATCAACCATATGTATCCGTGCTAAAAAGTAAAGTTCAGATGATTCTGGCTTCTTCTTTTAACAGAAGTGTTCTCTTTGACATCTCACTCAAGATGTGGGGTTCATAAGAGATGGAGATCCTTTATTTCTTATTTATGAAATGCAATACTTTATGATAGAATATATGGTATTCTCTCCAAAGTTTCACCAGGCAACAGCCCCAGTTTGGAATGCCTTTATATTAATCAGCTTTCCCGGCAGCATAATGATGCTGGAAATTAGGAAAGCAATGGAGGATTCTTAGTCAGATTTAATAGGCTTGGGCACTTTGCTAACACACTGCAGTGGATCAATTGAAGTTAATTATTATACAAGATTAAACCCCCAAGTAACTATAGTACATCAAACCAAAGCAAAAGCTCTGGCTCAGGAAGGAGAAAAAACAAACATGAATTCTACAGGCAAGATGTTTCTATCTAGTCCTTAAGTCATTGTATATAAACATAATGAGCTAATAGAATATGAGATCCAGCATAATAAATTCTTAAAGTGAGATACAAGTTTCACCAACTGTCTCTGTGGGATACTTAACCTGAAGACCTACAGGAATAGCTGTGAATTTTCAGAACATCTCCATTTATTTTTAGATACTTGATTTGTCTTCTCTTGCTTGTTCAGATTTACATTTCCACTCACCAGGAACTCAACCTTTTATGATCATTGACCATTCTAAGAAAAATAAGTATCTGAGGAAGCCACAGAAGCAAATAAATCGGGTCTCACATTTATTCACTGCCTGAGTCACTCCAAGGAACTATGGCTGAGCTTAGAATGCATGCTTAAAAATAACTATTGACAAGTTGTAAGCATGCCTTAAGCTCTTTAAGGACCTTACTATGAAAGACAAAGCAATGTACTAAGACAGAGACAGTGGTCACAAAACACAGGTATGACCATGAAATGATAGCGATGGACCTTATTGGCAGGATACCATTTCTAAAACATCAACCATTTCTTCCTGAGAGTTCCTTTTTCTCCTTGCCTTTCCCTTCATTGAACGACTAAACAATCCTGTGCTCATTTTGCTTTGGCAGACAGTAGACAGCCGAAACAGCATAAAGCAGTGGGGAGCAAAAGCCTTCTCATCTTGGCATTTAGGTTTCAAAAGCCTAGCAGAGGGCTCATAACACTGACAATATTTTTGAGAAAGCAAAGATTATCCAAAACTTCCTTCACAGCAAAAGATTGCCCAGGATAGGAAAACAAGAAAAGCTAGAGAAAAAGCAATGAGAAAATAAATGTCAAATCATCCCAGGGAAGGGACCAGAAAATAAAAGCCACATAGGTTTTTCATTTCCATGAAAGAGAGAATGTGGGCCCCAGTTTCAGGTAAAGCCCTAGGGAGACAATAAGATATACTGGAGACAAACTGTCTCTTACATGCACTTAGGCAGAAGGAGCCTTAGACAGCATCACAGAAATTTACTGCACCGTATGATACAGGAACAGCTGAACGATCCCCACGAGTAAAAGAGCAACATGAAAGCAGCAGAAGAAACATCAACCTAAAGGAACCACAGAGAGAAGAGCAAAGATCACCTTCCCGGAGTGTTTCGGGGATCTTGATATCAACTCAAGCCAAGCATGGAAACAGTGGGCGCTTACCTGGACAGATGATACTGAAACTGTAATAGATTACCTCCCAAAACCTTGCTACATTTAGGTTCTCTACCTATCTTTCCATAACTCAGATAGAGAGAGAGAGAGAGAGAGAGAGAGAGAAAAGAAGTGTGACCTCCCCAAAGCGACTAAAATTAAGTTTTCAAATCCTGTTGGAATAACAATTCTAAATATAAATTTCATTTCATATATATATATATATATATGGCATGTATGCATAGATGAAACAAAATACAGACTAAAAATATTTTAAAACAGGGATAGGAAAGTCACTTGTACTATAAACTTTTATTCCTGTGTCACCATGACTTTACCTAGGGGCTGGTGAGGGGAACCTAATAGTACAGGTATCTGATGGAAATTCACAGAGCCCTAACCAAAGCACTGCAAGTTCAAAGGCAGGGCAGATGGTAGAAGAGGAAACAAAAGACTCTGACCTAGAAATAAGATGATCATAAACTAGCTATACATTTTATGTTACAATATTGATTCTCAAATTTTGACAAACAAAAGGATCAGATTTTGTTTGTTTGTTTCAAAACACATATACTCAGGTCCAATGACCATAAAGTCCCTGGGTTTTATAATCAATAATTTTTTTTTTCCATAAAAGTCAAGACGGTTGGGCCCGGCGTGATAGCATAGCATTTAAAGTCCTCGCCTTGAATGCGCTGGGATCCTATATGGTCACTGGTTCTTGTCCCAGCGGCCCTGCTTCCCATCCAGCTCCCTGCTTGTGGCATGGGAAAGCAGTTGAGGATGGCCCAAAGCCTTGGGGCCCTGCACCCGCATGGGAGACCTGGAAGAGCTCCTGGCTCCTGACCTTGGATTGGCTCAATTCCAGCCATTGAGGTCACTTGGGCAGTGAACCACAGGATGGAAGATCTTCCTCTCTGTCTCTCCTCCTTTCTGTATATCTGCCTTTCCAATAAAAATAAATAAATCTTTTTTTTAAAAAAAGTCAAGACGGTCGGATTGTTTGGTAGGTTGACTCTGACAAAAGCACCGTATTCTGCACTGTAGTATGAAAGCCATCCAGTCAATACATGAAAGTAAGAGGGCATGTGTTCCAGCAAAACGCTCCTCCCCAAAACAGACAGCAGCTTGGATCTGACCGCCAGGCCACAGTGGGTGGAGCTGTGGTCTCAAGCAGGCCCTGGAATTTGTCATTTTTTTTGAAGTTCTGCAAATTATTCAAATGCACAACAAAAAATGACTAGGAAAACACTGAATTAGAACATTATTTTCCAGAAAGCTGTGATTTGAATACAAATATGTTACTACCTATGAGGGAGTAACACATTAATCCTTTCTCAATCCTTACCAACGTTGTAATTTAAAATTTAGAAATCGTGATAAATTGTACATTTATTAACAGCTAATGCTAAAACAAATATTACACAAAACACTCCAAATTATAAAATTAGATAGGACCTAAAGCACACTAAACAAATATCCCAGCGTGCTTCTGTGGCACTAATCCCAGCAATGCAAGGACATTTCATACACTCTATGCCACTTAACAGGAAACCAGTTGAAGCTGTATTATTGACTACACAAAAATGTTTCTGAAAGAATATTCAACAACCTGATAACAAGTGGACACCTCTACGAAGAGAAGTTGATTGAGAAAGAATTGAGGGGGAATTGTACTTGGAAGATGTATGGCTTTACATGATGTATATAAACTATGTATCTAATTCCATCAAGGAAATCAGATAAAATGAGTGATTTATAAATAAGAGGCTTAGACTTATAAGTAGAAAACCCAAAAAAATAGAATGAATTTAGCACAATAGCAGAATACAAAGTCAACACAAAATTTTTAGCATTTCTATACATTTAAAATGAACAATGTAAGGAAACTCAGAAAAATTCTATTTAATGTTGCAGCAAAAATTAATTATTTACAACTAAACCTTACCAGAGGTGATAGACTTACACATTGAAAACTATAGCACATTGTTGAAAAAAATGAAAGAAGACAAAACTATTGAAAGAAAAAAAAAACTGTCTACTCACAGTATTTTCAACGCCAAATATGTGAGATTTTTTTTTCCCTATCAACCAGGCAGTTCTCCAATATTCTGCAAACACCAATCAGGTGTCTTAATGATTTAATTCAATCTTGACATTAGCAACCCAGCAATAGTGTCAGACCCCATGGGAATCAACAACTCAGTTCAATTAGAATTGTCAACTCTTCATTTGTCAATTGTAAGTAGTGGATCACCAGGTTATCCACATTTCTGATGCTACTATAAATGACAGCTTCCAACAATTGCCTCCTCAGATTCAGCATTTGCAATAGCAGCTCATAAAATTCACGGAAACCTTTTGCTTTTTACTATATTTAAAGGTATATTGCAAAAGATATCAATTAACCGCCAAATTATAGTACCTAGACAAAGTCCAGAAGGATTCCCAGTTACAGACGTGTCTGCTCTTCTCTCTCTCTTTTTCTTTGTATCACATTCTTAAGATACTATATTCACCAATATTAAAGCTCTATAAGCCCTGTTATTTATGAGGTTTTTTTTAAAATGGAGATTTCATTACCTAAGAATGATTAAGTCATTGACCAGTAGTTATTGAATTCAGTCTCCACTCTCTCTTCTGATCTAGAAGTCATGGTGTATGGCTGAAAGTTTCAATCCTCTAATCCCATGGCCAGTTTCTTAACTAACTCCCTGCCCAAAGCCACTCAAGGTTCTAGCCACAAGTTTTCTCATTAGTAAATAGTTTCATCACTCCAGAGATTCTATAGTTCTTAGAATTTTTTTATCAGGAGCCAAGGATAAGGACCAAATAATATAACAAATGATGTTTCTATCACCTATAACACTCAGGAAATTACAAAGGTTTTGCGTTAATACCCAGAGAAAAGATCAATGTATGTGTCAAAAATGGAAAGCCACTTAATATTCATAGATTAGAGAGCTTAATAAAGTTAAATTTTCAATATTACTAAAAACAATCTACAGGCACAAGGTAATTTTAAACAAACTCCCAATGGCACTTTTTGTAGAAATAGAAAATTCCATTGTAAAATTTGTGTGACACCTCAAGATATCCAGAATAACCAATGAAACCTTGGAAAAAACAACAAATTTGGAGGACTCACACTTTGTTTTCAAATCTTACTACAATGCCACAGTAAGATAAACAGTACAGTACTGGCATTAAGATGAACATATAGATCAATGGAATCGGATAAATATCCCAGAAATAAACCCTCATATATGATCAAATGATTTTTAACAAGTGTGTCAAGATGAGTATGGGGAGAAAGGATAGTTTCATTGGTAAAATGTAGTGGCAAAATTGGATATCCACTTCTAAAAGGATAAAGTTGGACTCTTACCCAACTCATTTACTAAAATTAACTGAAAAATCAATCTGCCAAATGTCTTACTTCTTAGTACTACCACTTTAGGAATTACGATCTCAATATATGAATTGGAAGGGGGCATTATTAAACATTCTATGATAATATATTACACTTTAACTGTCACATTCAATACACGGTAATTGTAATTCATTGGTTTTGATGTTTATAATCTGCATCAGAAAGGGTAGGCATATATGTGGGGGATTTTTAAAAATCAGGACTGGAAAGATAAAGCCATCGTCTAAGTTCACATGCTTAGGAAGTGATAGAACTGAAATAAAAAACTTTCCACTGGGGCCAGGGTTGTGTGACAGTAAGTTAACCTGCGCCCTGCAGTGCCAGCATTCCATATCAGAACTCCTGTTTGAGTTCCAGCTGCTCCATTCCCAATCTAGTTGGCCCAAGTACTTGGACCCTTTTACCAATATGAGAAACCAGGATAGAGCTCCTCGCTCTTGGGGTGGAGCCAATTAAAGAGTGAACTGTCAGACAGAAGGTGAAATCTCACTCGCTCCCTCTCTCTTACTCTACCTTATAAATACATAAAATAAATATATTTTTTTAAAAAAGCAAAGTTCTCCACTTCTTTTAGTATTTATGATTGGTAAAAATAAGCATTTTTTTGTCATGAAACTAATACTGATGAGATTATAAAATTCTAGAAAACTCCTTAATTAATGTATTTAAAAACTGTTATGAATTTGACAATGCCACTGAAATTAGTACGTATAAAATAGGAAGACATCTTATAAAGTATAGCCCATGAATTAAAGAATGAGAATTTCAAAATCCTTTAAAAATTTTTACAATCTCCATAAAAGTTACTTGCAAAAACCAAGTATCACTTAAGTTGGTTCCTGTCAGGTGCGATTTTGAAACATTAAACTGGTGAAGGAAAGGAACAGACATTTTTCAAAGGAACAAATTGAAATGGCTAATAGATATATAAAAAGATTGTCAGGGTCCCTAGCTGTCAGGGAGATACAAATGAAAACCAAACTGAGGTTCCACCTAACTCCAGTGAGATTGGCCTACATTCAGAACTCTACTAACAACACCTGCTGGCGTGGATGTGGGGAGAAAGGTTCCCTTCTTCACTGCTGGTGGGAGTGTAGGCTAGTACAACCACTATGGAAGTCAGTATGGAGAGTGCTTAGAAAACTAAAAATAAACCTGCCATATGATCCAGCTATCCCACTCCTAGGAATATATCCAAAGGAAATGAAATCTGCATATGAGAAAGGGATGTGTAGCCCTATATTCACAGCAGCACAATCTACAACAGCAGACATGGAAACAATCCAGATGCCCACACAAAGAGCAGTAGTTAAAGAAACTGTGATACATCTACTCCATGGAATACTACCTAGCCATTAAAAGGAATGAGGTTCTACCATTTGCAAACAAATGGTCCCAACAGGAATCCATTATGCTCAGTGAAATAAGTCAATCCCAAAAGGACAAACGCTACATGTTCTCTCTGATATAAGCCAACCCTTATGAAAATTGTAAGATCAATAACCCTTTCAAAGCTGTTTTTGCTGCAATTCATGGGTTTTGGTATTTTTGTTTTTATTTTCATTTCTTCAAAATAGTTCTTTTCTCTTACTGAATTCTTCACTAACTCATAGATCACACAGTGGCATCATTTTCTGCAAGAAGGTTTTTGCTTTCTTTTTCATTTCTTCAGTGACACATTGGTCATTTAGTAGCATATTGTTTAACTTCATATTGTAAATTTTCCATTTTTTCTTCCTGTTGTTAATTTTGTTTTATGGTTTTTCATTTAAGGGAACGTATAGTAACTCTTTAACAGAGACTATCCTATCCAGATGTTAAGATACAATGCAGTATGCATCTCCACTTCCAAATCAAAGATGGACTATTAATGAAAATTTTGGATATATCTTGACAATAGGATTCTGGACTGTCTACCATTGCCCGTACTCTCAATGTCACAATACACTTAAATAACAGAATGATGGATTTATGACTGATTATGAAGGACTATACTATTGTAATAAATTGGGGGAAATCAGTTGCGGGCAGGGAATTTGGGAAGGGGGTAATGAAAATCCCAGAGCCAATGGAATTGTATCAGAAAATTAAAAATAAAATAGAAGGAAATAAAAGAAACATTAAACTGATTCACTTTAATATACACTTATTTATATATATATTACCACACAATTGCATAACTGGTACATAGATGTCAATATAATAATGACTACACAATTACTTATAGGATTCTCCAGGTAGCTAATTACTTCCTCTACTACTGGAATTCACTCATACAACAATATATTTTTACAATTCCAGGGTTTTTTTCTAATATGTAACCCATTTTGTTCCTCAAAACCCCTAGTACCAATTTAAGCAATGTCCATTTTTATTCTCTATAAATTTCAATAAACGTTAATAACAAACAAACTATGAAAAGATGTATACACTATGCTATCATTACATATTTCAGTTTTGGAGGTCTGCCATTTGAATATTTTTGTATGTAATGTCAAAATTATCAAATACATTTTTATTAATATCTTTATATTTATAGAGCCTATTAACCATGGTGACATGCATTGGATTCTGGTGGTGCAGTTTAATTTTGCAGCACTATTTCCTAGAGCCATGAAATGGGTCATCAAAGATGTCCATAATTAGACTAAGAAAATATATATGTATAATGGAATATTACTGAGCCATAAAAAGCCAAAATACTGTTATCAGCAGCCAAACTGACATAACTGGAGGATATCACATTGAGTAAAATAAACCAGACACAGAAAGGCAAATATTGCGTGCTTTTCCTCATGTGAGAAGTGAAAACAAAGAAACAACAACAACAACAACAAAAAAACTCAGTCCCCCAGTGCTGCCCCCTCAGGAGCTGAATAGGCTGTGTTCGGAGAGGAACACAACTCACAACCGGGTCCTTGTGACAATCGCCACATTCGCTTTCCCCAATGCGCTGGCCAGCCCACTGCCCACTGCCCACCACCCACCACCCACTGCCTACTGTGGCCTGCCAACCCACCCTCCTGGGTCACGTACTTGCTGCCACCAGCACCATTCCCTACCCATATCCCAAGTTGACCCAAGGGCAGAAGAAGAAGCTGTCTGACATCGCTCACCAGATTGTGGCCCCAGGCAAGGGCATCTTAGCTGCAGATGAGTCCACAAGTAGCATCGCCAAGAGGCTGCAGTCCATTGGCACGGAGAACACGGAGGAGAACCGGCGTTTCTACCTCCAGTTGCTGCTGACCGCTGATGACCGCATGAACCCCCGCATTGGGGGCGTCATCCTCTTCCACGAGACCTTCTACCAGAAGGCTGATGATGGGCGCCCATCCCGCAAGTGATCAAATCCAAGGGCGGTGTCGTAGGCATCAAGGTGGACAAGGGCGTGGTACCCCTGGTAGGAACTAATAGTGAGACCACCACTGAAGGACTGAATGAGCTGTCAGAGCGCTGTGCCCAGTACAAGGCAAACGGAGCCGACTTTGCCAAGTGGCGTTGAGTACTGAAGATCGGGAAACATACCCCCTCAGCCCTGGCCATCATGGAGAATGCCAACGTTCTGGCCCGTTATGCCAGCATCTGTCAGCAGAATGGCATTGTGCCCATCGTGGAGCCGGAAATCCTCCCCGACGGGGGCCATGACCTGAAGTGCTGCCAGTATGTCACTGAGAAGGTGCTGGCCGCAGTGTACAAGGCTCTGAGCGACCACCACATCTACCTGGAAGGCACCTTGCTGAAGCCCAATATGGTGACCCCAGGATACACCTGCACCCAGAAGTATTCCCACGAGGAGATTGCAATGGCAATCGTCATGGCACTGTGCCGCACAGTGCCCCCCGCTGTTGCCGGAGTCACCTTCCTGTCTGGAGGCCAGAGTGAGGAGGAAGCGTCCATCAACCTCAATGCCATCAACAAGTGCCCCCTCCTGAAGCCATGGGCCCTGACCTTCTCTTATGGCCGCGCCCTGCAGGCCTCGGCCCTGAAGGGCTGGGGTGGGAAGAAGGAAAACCTGAAGACAGCCCAGGAGGAGTACGTAAAGCGGACCCTGGCCAACAGCCTTGCCTGTCAAGGAAAGTACACTCCAAGTGGCCAAGCTGGGGCCACCACCACCAAGTCCCTCTTCATCTCTAACCACGCTTACTAAGCAAGGATGTCCTCAGGTGGCCCCCCCACTCAACACTCCAGGATCCCATCCCCTCACCCTCTCCCCACAAACTCACTCTCGAAGAGGGGGCCTCATTTGAGGGGTTCCAAGCTGCGTTTCCCATCACTGTTGCCTCCCTTGTGACTTTGGTGTGTGGTACTGTCTATGTACCCTAATTTCATCTCTTTCTCCAGCCCACTGCCAATAAACAGCTATTTAAGGGGGAGAAAAAAGAAACTCCGTGGGTTTTTTTTCTTTTTACTCCATGGTACTGTAATGTTGTTGTTGTTGTTCTATTTCATACTGGTTGTTGACCTTATTTCATGGCTTCTCATTTAATTATAGTGATGGAGGGAATGTATAGTGATGGAGTAATAGAGACTACCATATCCAGATGTGGGGATACAACGCAATATGCATCCCTGCTTCCAAATCAAAGGTGGACTCCCAGTGAAACTGTTGGAAATGTGTAAACAATGGGATGCTGGACTGTCCGACATTGTCTGTACCAGCAATGTTGGGGCACACTTAAACAACAGACTGATGGAATTATGATTACTTATGAAGGACTATACTACTATAACAACATGGGGAAAATCAATCAGGGAGTGGGCTTTTGGGGAGGGGGGAAATCCCAGACCCTACAAAACTGTACCATAAAATTCAAAAATTCAAAATAAAAATTAAAAAAAAACTCGAGTATAGAGCCTGAGAGGGGTGGGAACAAATAGAAAGCTTGGATAACAAATTTAAAGTCAGATTAAAGGAATCAGATGCTACACAGCACAGTGAAGAGACTGCAATGTTGTTTGAACACATGCAAGTCAGAAGCTCCAAGTCTCCAACTGTAAAGTAACATCAATGAAAAGGAGATGTTGATTACCCCATTTCAATCAATGCACACTACAAAAACATTTCTAAATGTCACAATATAGGCCAGAAATTTATACTATCAATGCTAAGAATTTGTAATTTTAAAAAAGTAAATCATGTAATTACATCACTCATAATAATTTAGAGATAATAAATTTTGTGCCCACTACAGATGAAAAAGCTCAAATAAATGTGAAATGATGTTTAGAAACAAAAATATTAAAACCATGCTACGTGGGTTGGAATCTTGGCTCCAATATTTCCTAGGGGTGCAGTTAAATAATATTTTTGTGTCTCAGTTTACTCAACTTTCACACAGTAATACTAATTTCAGTTCATTTACAAATTAATAGATGTAGGACACTTGGACTTACCCCAACTTTCCAAAAAGACAGAGTGATACAGTGCTCACCTAAGTTCAAATCCTAGTCCATTCCTGTGAGCTGTGTGACTTAGAGGAAGTTAATCTACCTATTCCCCTATTTTTCCTCCCTGTACAAAAGAGGAATAATAATCTACTTACATCTGTAAAGCAGGTAAACCAATAAACCTACTCCTAATGAACTTTTTAAAGTATTGTTTTGTGTATAAATTTAAAGCCAACAGCCTTTAGGCTACTGCCTGGTAGCGGATCAGTTATGAGAACACACAGGCTTCTGGATTCTCTCTCCATGGCTTACACAGCTATGGCAACTCGCCCACCCATTTTAGCCTCCTAGCAGTGTGATTTCTATCTCATCGGTCCACTGAGGCCATCATTCCCTGCTTGGACTCTGCTAGCCTGGGAAATACACCTGAGGAACAGGAGCAAACGCTAGGCTTAAACTGCAGAGACCTTCTCTCTCGAAGACTGTAGTTCTGGTTGCATTGCTGTCAAATGTCTTAGTTGTTCCTTATATTTTATCAACTTTTTGTAGTTTTTCATGGCATCACAAGAAAAAAAGATACTAGCTACTTTGTAATGGTCAGAACTAGAACTGATGACTTTTTTTCTTAATTAAGGCACACTGTACTGTTCAGTTTTGGGGGAAGTACGCATTCTCTAAGGCAGCTTAAATTCTACATATTATATGTATTTTTAAAAATAATAAGGAACATTTCCCAAGTTTACTGCATGTCATACAATTTCTAAGTGCTTCATATAAATATACTATCTCATTTAACCTTCACAACAAATACATGATACATACTTCCTAATTATGTGAGGAAAAGATTAAATAAGTTGTGGATGCTGCACAGCTAGGAAATAGAGGATTCGAGATTTAAAAGCCAATACTTTTTTTTCTGGAGCCCATGCTCCCAATTGTTGTACTACACATCTAGGCCAGAAATAGTCACTGAAAGTAAAATGTGCTTAACTATATTTCCAGTTATCCCACTTCTGAGAATGTATTCATAAGCTACAAAAATACAAATACATCAAGATGTGTATTTATAAATCCTCATTGCAACATTTTAATAGTAAATGTAGACACCTTGAATATCTCTTGATAAGGGAATAAATAAATTCTAGTACATTTGTACACATTATGGAATTGCAGACTAGTATAGCTACAAAATGAGATTAATCTAAATGTATTTAGTTGAGGATGCATATTGACAAATTATTAAGGATGACAAGGAAAGTGCAGAATGTTTTGTGTGGTGTGACTCATAAATGACTCATCTAATTAATGGCCCCCGTGTGGACCTTTCCCCCGAACTTCAGACTTCCTATTCAACCACTTGCAGCCTCAAAAGCACTGTACATTCAAAATGTCCCAAAACTGAATTTAGACTTTTCTACCTCCAAATCTAATTGTAGTGTCCCTCGCCTCTTCCTAGTCAATGGCATTTTGCCACCAACATGCCCCTCTGCACACTTCACACATAATGGAAGGTGTCTCCAAAAAAGTTCACAGCAGAATGGAAGAGTTGTGGAATAGCCAGTAAAACTACCACCTGCAGCACCAGCACATTGGCATAGCAAGCTAATCCTCCACCTGTGGTGCCAGCATCCCAAATGTGCACCAGTTCAAGTCTCAGCTGCTCTACTTCTTTCATTATCATTTCAATTATTTTCATGATACAGTTCCATAGGCTCAGGAATTTCCCCTCCCACCCTCCCCATTCTCCTCTCCCCCACTGATTCCTCCTTCTATATTATTACAATAGTATAGTCCTTCAACAACTGTCACGAGTCCATCTTATCCAGCTCCCTGTTAACGGCCTAGGAAAGCAACAGAGCATGCCCAAGGACATGCTCTACTTGCCCTGCTTGCTGATCCTTGAAGACCTGTTGTCCCATATTGCACTCTGCCTTTCTAACATACACTAAGTAGTACATTGTATTGTTGATTGTTGAGTGAAACCTATTAAGATAATTGTTCTCTTTTCAGGCATTTTATGCTTCTGTGTTTACACTAATGTCTAGCATTCATTTTGAGTTACTTTTTTTGGAAGGATACAGGGCCTGAATCTAGATGAATTTTTTCTTTTTGCATATGGATATCTAGTTCTTCTGGTAACAACACTCACTGAAGAGACCATCTTTGATTCACTGCATTATCTTTGCTACTTGGTCAAATATCAGTTGGCCATATTTGTGCAGGTCTATTTCTGAGCTCTGTATTTTCTTCATTTGATCTGTTAGTCTGCTCTTTCAACAAGACCACACTGGCCTGGTCTTAAATGCAGGCAATGTCAGTCTTCATGCTTTGCTTTACAGTTTTCATTTCTTGTACTGCCATTGTCCATTTGGGGTCTTAAAGGAATATTGGCTTTATACGGTGAGATAAATATATTCTCTCTGCTTCTATCATCCAAAAGATGGGATTTTCCAGCTATCAAGTTTAATCTTTATTTTTCTAGTTTAATTGCATAGAAATTTCTGTTACTTCAAGTTTGTAAAGATAAATTTAATTGTCCAGTATGTGGTGAATGTGTCAATGGGGGCTTGGGAAGAATGTGTATAATTCTATTGTTGGATAAGGTAGTCTGTAGATGTCACTTAGATCATTCATTATGGTGTTGCATCAACCATGTCCTTACTCATTTTCTGCCTTCTGGATCTTCCCGTTTCTAACAGAGGGTGTTGAAATCATCAACTATAATGGTCGATTCATCTAATTCTTAAAGTTATATCAGTTTTTAAAAGATTTGTTTGAAAGGCATAGTCACAGAGAAAAGGGAAAGAGTTGAGGGGATGGCAGATAGACAGAAAGAATCTTCCATAAGCTCACTTAGTTTCAAATGACTGCAATGTCTGGGGCCGGGACAAGATGAAGCCAGGTGCCAGGAACCCTATCAAGTGCCTGTCATGAGGGTTCAGGACTTGGGTCATGTACCACCACTTTCCCGGGTGCATTAGTAGGATCAGAAGTAGGGCAGCTGAGATTCATCCAATATTAAATGCAGGTATCACAGGCAGCACCTTAACTCATAATCCCACAACTCTGGCCCCATATCAATTTTTGTCTCATATATTATTGATGCTCTGTTATCACATTGAACATTGCTAGATTTTCTTGGAACATTAATTCCTGTACCAACAGGTGACCAGTATTGGCAGGTATATCTTTCTCTACCTACTCACTTGTAATTTACACATCTTCATATTTGAAATAAATTTTTATAGCTCATTTATCATATGGTCTTATTGATGTACTTTGGCAATCTATCTTTTTAAGTAGTGTATTTGCATCATTGATATTTAAAAGTATTATGATATTGTTGTATTAATCTTGGTTATTGCTTGTTCCTATTTTGATTCCCATGTTCCCTTTTTTAGAGATTTTAATTTTTGTATTTATTTGAAAAGCAGATGAAATTACATAGCTCTTCCATACAGTGGTTCAACACTCTCAAAATGACTGCAACAGCCAGGGCTGGGCCAGGTCCAACACAGGAATCAGGAACTCAATCCAGATCTTAGGAGCAGCTAAGACCCAACTACCTGAGCCATTACATGTATCACAAGGATGGAGGAGGCTGGAATCAGACATTGAGCTAGGACTTGCAGGTGTCTCAAGTGGTATCTTAGCCACATCCACCCCTGCCCATCTTAGTTGCTCTGATTTGTTCTAGCTCTGGTGATTTGAACTGTACACTATACAATTTCATTTTCTCTTTCTCAGAAAGTAATGCATCTTTTTTTAAATTTCCTTAGTGGTTGCCCTAGAGTTCACAATATACATTAAAAGTAACTCAAATCCACCTTCAAAAAGCACTGCACTGGTTTACAAGTGGTGCAAGTATATTATATAATATTCATAGCTTCTTTCTCCTTTCCTCATATCATTGATATCATTCATTTAGCTTATATATAAGGATAAAATGTATGTATACAGTAAGCACACATAATTGAATATATCATTGATATTATTATTTTAAATGAATTTCATGATTAATAAGAAAAGTTAGTTTTTATTTTACTTTCACTTATTCCTTCCTTGAGGATCCTCATATTTTTCAGTACATACGAGTCTGACATCAGTTATTTTGCTTCTCTGAAAAGCTTCTAATGTTTATTGAAAAAATTACTTGATGGCAAAACAATTATCTCAATTTTTGATGATCTGATAAAGATTTCATTTCTCCTCAATATTTAAACGATAATTCCACAGGGTCTAGAATTTTAGATTTTTGGTTTCCTTCTCTCAAAACCTTAAACATTCACACCATTCTTATTTGCCTGGCTTCTGGGCAGAACTAGTGTTTATAATTATCCTTGCTATTTCATGGGTAAAGTGTGTTCTTCTAGCAGCTTTCAACTGTTTTTCTTTACCTTTGACCTTGTGGTATCTGAATATGACACGAATATAATTCCCACTTAGCACTGTTGCCATGTAATTGGGCCTGTCAGTGGTGCTTGTATGACTAAAGGACAGACCAGGTGGGTTGTATTTGTTCAGTCCACTTGTTTGGTTTTTTTTATTTTAATTTTTAAAATTTAGCCAGCTTTTTAAAAATTAGAATATTTGCACAAAAATCATGATTTTTTTTTCTGGAAAGCCAAAATACTGTGGCATCTGAATGTGATAGTTGTGTTTGGGATTTATACTACTTGGCATTCTCTAACATTTCCTGAACCTCAGTTTTGGTGTCTGAGATTAATCTGAGGAAATTCTTCATCACTACTGCTGCAAATATTGGGGTTTTTTTTACTTTCTCTGTTTTTTGGTAATGTTATTATGCATATTTTATACCTTTTGTATTTGTGCCACAGTTCTTGTATATTCTGTTCTTGAGGATTTTTTCAGACTTTATTTTTCTCTTTGATTTCCAATTAGAAAGTTTCTAATGAAACACAGATTATTTCCTCAGTGATACCAGAGATTATTTCTTCAGTGACATGCAGACTAGTAATGGACCCACCAAAGGCTTTTTTCCATAAACATGTTTTATCTCTAGCATTTATTTTTCATTCTTAGAATTCTGGTCTTGTCTACATTTTAATTATTCTGGTATGTTGTCTATTTTTTCCACTAAGCCCTTAGTAATAATCATAGCTTTAAGTTCCTGATCTGATATTCCAACATATCCAGAACTGATATTCATTTAGTCTCTTCAAAGGCATTTTGTGTCTTATAAGCGTTTGTTGAAAGATTGACATGATGTGCTGGGTAACAAAAAAATGAACTACAATAAATAGCGCTTTCAGGATTTAGTAACAAGATGGGTGGCAAAAAGAAGTGTTCTGCAATCCTAAAATTAGGTCTCATATCTTTTGGTGAGCCTATAAACCCGAATTATGAATCGTATCACAAGGTTCAACTTTTTCCACCCTTAATGTAGAACAGGATAGCCATATGGGCTGGAATTGGACATTTCCTCCTTTCCCAAATTGGTGAAGCTCTGATTAACCCCCAGCAGATTAGACTCTAATCGTTTCTCATGAAGGTAGATCCTCTTGGGGAGAACTAAGTTCTCTGGTATTTTTCAAAATGGCTCCTTTCTCTCTCCTTCAGCAAAACATTTAAGGAAATTTTTCTCCAATACTCACTGAGAGGACATTGTGGAGGTTCTGGAGGTAAAATTCACACACGCAAAAATTTTTTTGAGAGATTTCTTAACTAAATCTACCTATATTCTTAAACTCTTGGACTTGTCCATATTAAACCTCCAATACTTTGCCTGTTCCAGTTCAAATTTTTCTACCCTGGGCACTGGTTCCCACAGAAGTTTCTGCTCCTGTAGGCTACAGTTCTCCATATCCATCTGTCTGTCACTCCAGTTACTGGGACAGTAATTTTCCCTGAGACTTCACTTCTTTGATGGATCTAAGAAAAGCTGTTGATTTTTCAGTGTACTCCTCCTATAACATGTTCTGGGGACATGGTAACAGTGGCAGTTTCTAAGTTCTTTATATGCCAAATCAGAACATGCAAACAGCTATGTACAATATTTATCCCAAGAAGAAAAATGTTTCTATATGTGTGTAACAGTTACCTTCGTCCTTTTTCCATCCATTCTGCTCCCTTGAAAGACTTCTACATAGTTCACTTGAGCCCTTTGGAGAATATGAACTTCTCAAACCTAAGTAAGCCATTTAGTCTAACTTGTTTTTCCTTCTACTTTTCAATTTCCTTTGCAGACTCCTCTTCATCTCCCCAGTGATTCAATATTCATGTTCTTTAGGGCTTGGTACTAAACTCCTGCATATTTTTCCCTAACCCTTTTTCCCTAAGCAAATGCATGCAGTTCTCCAAATGAACCGTACTTATACAATGCTGACTTCCAAATTCGTATCCTTTACCCATACCTCACTTCTGGGCTATGAAGACTCCAATATAGTTACCTACTAGATTTTTCCACATGAGTATCTCCCAAATATCTCAAACATATCATTCCTGAGCTTTTGTTAAACAAATGATCAAATGGTACATCTATGGAGAACCAGCTACTTCATTTAGCAGATGGCTGACATGACATAGAACTCATGAGGATATTTCAAAGTTTGTAAAAAATTTAATAAACATAAGTTTATTCTGTGCAAATAATGTTGAAACCCAAGCATAATTTATTCATAATATATATTTTCCATCAACTTTTTAAAAGACCCTTCATATATCCGGAAATAAATTATAATTATCCTTTGAAACTGATTTTCCAAAGAATTCTAGTGCCTAATGCTTCAACCTTTAATTTTGGAGGAATGTAGATGGAGGTGATGCTAAAATGGAAGGTTGAGAATTTTAGCTCGAAGAGCACTTGTCCATCCTCCAGGCAATCAATGTTTCATCATCCCAAAAAGAAAAAAGCAATTCTGCTCCCAAGGGAAGGCAATCATTTCTAGATCTCTACTACTTTAAAGTTAGTTCATGTTCCTGCCTGAAACAGATCAGGTACAAACCTGGATTAATTTTCTTTTTTTTTCCTTTCTTTTTTTACTCTTTCATCAACTTTAACTGTTATGAAAAGCATTTTTATTGCCTTTACAAGTTCAAGTAAATCTAAAATGATAGCACAATCCCATAGAGCGTGTCATCTAGATGGCGGCAGGAGGCTTGGCAAAAGGAATTACAGCTTATCCAACTTCAAAAGCCCTGACCAAGACAGGTACTAGGTACTACTGAGAGGCTATATCTTCTAATCAGGAAAGTATGCTTAAGTTTGCCAAGGTGTCTGAATTCCTACTGTTAACACTGCTTCCTTGAATTAACAATGTTATACTTCCGGAAGTCCCCTATTTCAATGTGAATATACTGGCTAGAAAACTAATATATTAATTTTTAACACTGTTTTGAACAGAGGTAGAATACTATGGGAATGAAATACTGTAGAGAATAGTGACATGGTAATGGCTTTGAGAAAAGAAATATGATGGATATAGGAGGAAACATGGACACTGGGAAGCCAAAGAAGAATATAAAAAAGGTGAAGAAAATATCAAAAGGGAAAACCAGTAAAAATTCAAAATCACCTCTTTGTTCTTGGGTCCCTAATGGCCCTGGTACCACTTGACTTGCCATTTCTTATGGCAACATAAGAGGGGAAAAAGCATCCTTAGTCTCTAATGTGTCTCTTCATCTATGAAAACAACGATGGGAACAAAACAGGATAACAACTGATGATAGGAGCTGTGTAAATAGAAAGTCAGATAAAGAAAAGAACTAATGGATGAAACAGTTTAAAAAGGGACACATTTCCAGGGTCTACTCTCAGTAGTGCTAGTCTAGAAAACTAACGTTAAGACAGGATTGACTTTAAGTGATCAGATTTCCTAGTTTGCCAGATGTTCTAGTTTAATTATTAATAGCAGCTCTTTTCCCTCTCCAGAGTGTCCTGGGTAGATGATAAATGGTATGGTTACTCTTACAAAAGACTGGTGATGGTGTCTTATGAATAGAATAGAAGTGTGGGGCCTGGCAGCGTGGCCTAGTGGCTAAGGTCCTCGCCAGGATCCCATATGGTCACCGGTTCTAATCCCGGCAGCTCCACTTCCTCTCTGTCTCTCCTCCTCTCTGTATATCTGACTTTGTAATAAAAGTAAAAATGAAAATCTAAAAAAAAAAAAAAAAGAATAGAAGTGTGCTGTGTAAGTAGTTCCGTTCAGGTCTCAAGACCTGGAATGGCCAGAGCCCCTAAATTTGCTGACTTCCATTCTGAGGAGCTGACTATGTGCTATGATGTAGGAATATTGGGAATAGTGTACCAAATATAGGTAACACTGCTATTTGGATAGAGCTCTCAAAGAAGTAAGCAAAAATGGGAATTTCAGAAAGCATGAGGTCTACTAGCAAAAATCAAAGGGGTTAAGGTAAAAGCATTAGGGAAGTCCCTCAAATTCCAGTAAGGGGAATCACTCACCCACTCTGCCCACACTTAGGACTAGACCGATCTATATAACCAAATACTTGTCCTGTCCTCCACTCCCTCCCCCAAACAGAAAATGTTGTTGCTTTATACGGGATCACCTAGTCACAGACTAGCCTGACATTCATAGATGGGCCTAGCCACTCATTTAGCCTTCAACATGTTAGAAACACAGCAATCCCCACACAATGCCAAGTCCAGAACAGCAATTGTAACAGCAACAGACTTAATAGCCCATGCACAAAGAAAATACAATATAAAAACCCGCTATACTGATACGTATAAAAAAGATTCATTTGATTATAAACATTGGATTCCAGTCCTCATTTTACAGCACCAGAGAGGAAATTGCTCCTAAGTTGATAACGTGTGCTTTTCCTTTCCAAACTTCATGTTCCCAAATTGTGCTAAATCTTTTAGAGACATTGCTTTCTGAGCCTAAAATCTTTTTCTCCATCTAATTCTCATCTCTTGGTAAATACTTGCAACATATCTACAAAATCAAAGACATAATTTCTTTTTTAATATATGCAAAGACATCCGCTTCCTGTGGTTAAAAGAATGAGTTACACGCTACAAAAAGCAAAGGCCAGAGGCTGAAGGCCTTTGGTAGAGCTCCTTGTCCCTCTGGCAATGTTTTCCTTTTTCTTTCTCTGCAACAGCACAGATGTATGTATGGCAGGGTGGAGAGGGGGTGGGGGCACACAGGCGATAAGGTTCTGGCCTCCTGGCTGCTCACAGAAAAACCCAGTGTTATCTCAATGTATGCCAAGGAGCAGGTGAAAGATAAAGTCCTCAAACCACTCCCTTGCCTCTAAAATCTTAAACATAAGCCCCGGACTCACCTGCTCTATCTTTTGCTGTGTGCATAGAGAGCAGGTAATCAGCAGAGCTAATCAAAAAGTCATTCATTGCTGTGGAATGGCACTGGGAGAGGGTGACTGTAGCTTTCAATTGGCAATGGTTTCTGGACTGCTACAATCCACTCTCCATGACTCTTGGCAAGCCTTTCACATCCCCTGTCCTCACCTCTCTCCCCTACCACGCCAGCAGTATCTACCATGCAAAGCTTTGCTTCTCCATCAAAGACAATCTAATTTGTACAGTTGACAATGTTTTTTCCTCAATAGCATTGCTCTGGGAAAGTTGCTTTCAGACTAATAAGTCTTCTGAGTATTCTTATAAGTCATTAAAGGTGTTTCTTCACTTGAACAAATTTTTCTCTTGGTTTTCAAAATGGAAAGCCAATTCTTGCCAGGGCTTTATAAAAACTTAAATATTGACAAGATTTTGAACATTCAAAAACATTTCCTGCTTTCTCAGGCAAAACAGATTCTCTCAGAGCCTCAAGAACCAAAAGAAATCCAGAGGGAACTGCGCAAAGGTAGAATGATAAGCCTGGAGCTAATAACAGCATTAGCTACCATTGTTGAGCATTGTTTCCATGCCAGACATCACTCAATGCACTTTCATGAACACAATCGATCTCTTCACAGTAGCTTTGTGAGGCACGTGCCACTTCTAGCATCCCCACTGCAGAGACAAGTATGCTGAGCTCCAACAAATCAAATATGCCAATGGTCAGTAATGGATAGCCAACTTTGAACTCAGTCAGAGGGACTCTTGCTCTAAATACCTTGCTCTACCTTGCCAAGATGGTGCAGAAGAAAAGTATACCACCATCCACACTGTCCCAGCCTCTCTTCCAACACACATAGCTACCATTCAGGAAAAAAATTTAAAAACTACTTTCTAGAATGCAGACAGAGAATGCTGGGGTGGGAGGAGGGTGGTAGGAGGGATCTGGTTTAGCTTTGGTAAAAGGAAAATTTAAAACAAAAACTCCTTTCTCTTGGTCACAGTCTACTACTGTGCTGACTGACCACCAAGTTCATATGGCATACAGGCAGCTGTCCTGTGCTCCATGCTTTGTGGATACACAGAGTAGCTGTAATGTCAGAATACACACAAACACATACACATGCAAAAAGATACAATATGAGGTGGAGTCCTCATGAAGCCTCTGACACTTAGAGCTGTGTGATGGCAGGCAAGTCACTTAATCTCTCTGTGTATTTCAGTTTTGTTAACTTTTAAATTGAAATAATAACAGGACATATTGTTAGGATTACATGAGCTAACATGTTAAAGTACTTGATGCATGCCGGGCACATAGCACTTGGTAAACAACAACTTATGCTATAATTCTTTCCCCCTACCACGATCTGTGGAGTTTATATTGTCTATCCAAGGCATCAGTAAGAGGAGAATGGTATTTAGGTGAGACAGGGTTGGGGGAGAGACCAATACCTGTCTCATTAATATTTCAATCTTGTCCCAGATAAACTGGAAAGTGTGCACCCTTCATTCAAAACTCTACCATGAAAGATACTACATTCGAATATTAGAGATTTCAGACACCAGATGCTTTCTCATTGAAGCTTTGGTAACATAAAAAATTTGAAAAATATATAGCCCCAAACTACATCATTTCATTCAAAGAAATCTGTTTTCTAAATGATGAGGGTACATGTTTTATTTTTATTACTACATGTAGGAAATCACAAAAATGAAAAAAAAGCAAACAAACTGCCAAATTCCTACTTGAAAATATGATTTGTTTCAGGGTTCCTTTAAGTGGTATGCACCTTTTCTGAAATAAAAATAGGATTCAGTTTATGTAAAGTCATTTTCCACTCACTTCTTTGGTGCATGCCCATTACATAAAGTAATATTTGTTCATACTGTAATTTATAGAAGCAAATAGCTGATGTCCATTTTCACTTGGTTGGCATTTGCAACTCAGTCTCTTATCATGCTGAGGCCAGCTACTGACCCAGTCAGTCAATTTTCACGTCCTTGAAAAACAGAAACTGTTCTACTAGCTCATGGCTTAATTCTTCCCAAAGGTCATCTTGCTTTTCATGATGACACAAGGGCTGCTTTCTACCAAGTACCTGGTGGGACACGCCGATCACGTCTATTAGCTGATTACTGATAACAAGAGGGGAAGGATGGGTAAGTTTTGACAGTGGAAGGCAAGAAAATACATTCTTCTTTGCCCCATTCAGTTCTGCCCTGCACTCTTCATCATGCTGGGAATCTCAAGAGGCACTGTTCTGAGCATGAAGTATGGCCATTGTTCTCTAACGGTTTGCCAAATCTAATCCCCCAGACAGAAAGGCATTTGGTCTCCTCATTTTTAGTCCATCCAAATAATCAAAAATGTTTCCCCCCAACCTTGTATTCCTGAAACATGTACCATAATGTCAAAGATAATACCATTGAACCTTACTTTTGGCTAATTCAGCCATTCATTTTGTTTGACAAAAGAAATATTCAGTATCTGTTCTGTTCCAGGCATGTTTCCTAGGTGCTGTGATTACAGGGGGCATGCAGAACAGACCCAAAACAACACTGTCCTCGTGGAGCCCGCAATCATTAGACATAATTAGGAAAATATCTACTTGGAATTCAAAATGTTACAGTATATTCCAGAATAAACACAAAATGGCCCTGGTCCATTGAGTTTACTCCTATTTCGCAGGATGATAGAGTACTTATATTTTAAAGTGGATTATCTTGCAAATCTAAACATTCCATTAATTCATTCATCCAAGCATTTGTTGTATTTATTAATCAGAGTGACAATTCAGAATAGAATCTGGGGCATTCTAAAAGATACAGAAATGTATTGCTTTGATGTATTAACATAAACCTAAGTCAAATGAAGTAATATATAACGAGAGAAGTGTAAGTTTCAATATTCACCAGCATTATTTACTTGGGCAATTTGTCTGCAATTATTGAAAACGTCCACAAGGTGGTGATAACAATGCCTTAGTTGATAACCAGATGAAACAGGATAGGTTCATATATTATAGGTATGATTTATCTGAAATGAAGATACAACATATTTCTTCAACTATCAAAGTTTGTTTCTCAAAACTTTTCTGGTAGGATTCATGTTTTAAGCATTTACAGTATATTCACGAAACTTCTTAACAAAATTCAGATCTTGGGTAAGTCAATAACAGCCTTCATTTATTAATTCATCAAACTTTTGAGAAGCTTCTAAGTATCAAGCATAACACAAAGTATTTAAAATTCAGTTTTCAGCTCATAAAAATACACAATAAGGGAAGAATTCCAAACAAAAGGAAAAGCAATGGTGCCTTTCACATCCCAACTTGTTAATAATGGGTGCTATGCAATTACTTCCCATTTAACATCCCTTGTTTTATAGACACTTTTCAGGATCTCTTTCAAGGTTTGTATGAAATGCTGCTAATTTCAGATCACATTGAATGTGGAGATAGAAGTGATTCTTACCTCAGAGGTTGTTGTAATGGTTCAATGAGAATACATTTATACCCTTTAGCATAGTATCTGACATGAAGTAAAAAAAAAAACAAATGCTAGCTTTTATCATCATTGTTATCATCATGATAATGGTCATCACAATCATCCCCATGGTTATCATGATCCACATCAGTATCAACATCTCACAATCATCACCATCCAGAAAAAATACAAAGCTACTCCTAATGTTTCAAAACTTTGAGAAAAGGGAACTTCAGAATTGGAAAGTCATTACTCAGCCTCTACCAGCAGAACGTGAAAATGTTCTAAACTCTTAACCACAACTTTAAGGGAGAAGAAAGGTTTGTTTATGTTTGAGGTTTTTTGTTTTGTTTTGTTTGTTGAGTCACCCTAGTTGCCTCAGGAGTACTTTCCCAGGGTGGTGCCCCTGATACAGAATGCCCATCTCCCCAGGGAACTCAATTTGAATTTAGATAGTAAGGTGGGTGAGATGAATGAAACCAAGCTTTGACTGGCCCCCTTCCTAGACAGAGTGATTGTGATTTTCTCCTACTATGTACCATGGCCACTTCTTTGGGGACTGGGGCCAGCCACCGAAAGAGGCAGGAAGAAGCAGTGAACAACTATTTTCATGTCCTTTGGATCCTACTGGGCCCTTAGTAGATAAGCATTCTCAGGAGCTCCTCTAGAATAGGCACTGCCTCCAAACCACTTGGGTTTTCGTACAGGGTTTCTTGCTCCAAGGGCCTCAGGCTTAATGCACTATTGTGACTGCTGTTAGTCATATTTGAAGAAGGGGCCCAGCATTTTCATTTCATTTGTGAGGGCCTGAATTACACACCCAGTCCTGGCTGCCCTGAAGACTTTCTATATGGCTCTTGTTCTTAGTAAACTACCCCCAGCCCAGCCCAACCCAGCCACCTCTCCACTGCCATTTAGCAGCACCCACTTCACTTCCTGTTCTTAAACCCCAGTAAGTGTTGGCGGCTCAATAGGACCCAGATTTCTACTTAACCCTGAGCTCTAAGTGTCAGTTTAGAGGTATTTTCAATCCTGCTGATTGCTCTTCATTAGTACTATCTCTAAACTTTAAAAAAAAGAGAGAAAGAAAAACCAGCAGTGATAACAATATTTCTTAAAGCACTGATTGCTACTGATAACTAATCATAGGCCTTGTAGGTATCTTGTAGTAAATTAAGAGGCAGCATGCGAAGACAGAAAGCCTAGGTTTCTGCATTGAATTTGAGGAGCACTTATTCTACCCTGTCCTAGATTTTCACCAGTGAGCTATTGGTATAGAATGCCTAAAAAGTAAGAGCAGTAGAAATAATCTTAGAAGATTAACATTCCCTTTGAATTCTATGATTTGAGCTACCCAACTCTATCACCATAAATGGATAGCAGCTTCCTTCTCTCCTCCCCTTGTTTATCTTCCCACCCCGAATCTTGTCTCTGTAATGTGTTCTATAGAAAAGTAGGTAGATGGAGTCCAAAGTTAGAGATCAGAACACTGAGGAGTAGGAAGTTCCATTGATAGCCTGAAGTCCCAATTCTCATCATTTTGGAAAAACTGATAAGAATCCAGGTTTTCAAATTCATGGGACAATATCCACATTTCTTAAGAGATTTGGATAAACCATTTAGTTTTTAATTTTTACCTTCTAATCTGAATACATTAACTGTGGCACTGTTGACATGCAGTGCAGCTGAGCCTTTCTTGTGGGCCGCTGTCTTGGGCCTGGTAAGAGGTTTAGGAACAATCTTGGCCTGTCCCCATGGCATGCCTGTAGCATTCTCCTCACTCCCAGAAGTGATCATCAAAAGAGAGAACCGCTGATTTTAATTTTCTGAATAAGCCAGAATAATTTAATGTGATTAACTTGCTCTTCTTTTCTGTCAAAATATTTTTATGTTCACAAAATCGATACCACCAAAATTCAACAGAATATGCCGATAGCACACAGATTATCACATTAAACTTCAGGAAAACCAGCTATTGCAATTCCTCTTTAAGAATTGGCCTTAGGCAAGTATCCTAAAATTCAACTGTTCCCAGTTATCTTTTCATTCCCCTAAATGCTCTGAATTCTTTTTCAAAGCAGGAAACCAGAAATTCTAATATCTAAAAGAGTGTTAAAAATACCTTATTCCTCAAGACAGCTAAGTCAAATCTCCAAGTGACAAACTAGGAAGCAGAAATTAAGAGGCAGGACTGACCAATCAACAGCAAGCCTTCCATCTGGCCTTTATAGCAACTGCATAAACCTCATGTTGTTTCAGCTGGATTGAGCATACACATTATCATCCAAACCAGGATACATTTAAAGGAGTGAAAGGAGGCACTACTAATAATTGTGCCGGCAAAATAGACACAAGCTGAAGGTTCTTGGGCCAACAAGGCCGCATTGGCATTGTAGCCTTAGCTCACTGTTAAGCACACTCCTGCAGAAAGCCTGCTGTATTAGATACCACTCCGCAACAAGGCACCCCCAAACATCAATGGCTTAAAGCCATAATCACTTGTCATTTCTCACCCATCAATTCAGTTGACTCCACTGAAACAGCTCTGTTTCTCCAAGTTTGTGGGGCCATAGAAGCAGCTCTGCTCCACATATCTTCCATCTATCTTTGGCCAGAAAATTAGCCAGTACACGTCCTCCTCATGGTAATGACAGAGGTAAGCATCGCAAGCAGAAGTGCACGCAATTTCATAAAAGATAAACAGCCGCTGCTGCGCTGCAACTCCTTCCCAAACACACTACTAGCCAAAGCAAGTCAGCAGGCTAAGTTAAAGAGCAGGAAAATAAACTGCCCATAGCAAGGCCACAATAAAGGCAGGGATTCGGGAAGCTGTGAATAATTAGAGCACTCATTCAATATGCTTCACCCATCCCAGCGCCATCTTTGCCCACCACCCCTATACATACATACAACTCGAAAATGAGGAGGGGGTGCAGGAGGAGGGCAGGGAATCTATTTGTCTTCATATGATGTTATCTGGCATGATGCTGACTCAGTTCCTCACATCCAGTCATGATAATTTCAGAATCCACAGTTTCTAATTTTCATAAGCATTCCAAAAATGAAAACGTTTCCAGTTGAGTATAAAGCATAACTCTTCAAACAATTGACACTAAGAATTCCTCTACATGTCTGAAACTCTCAAATCTACTCAAAATAGAACTCCTCCCCAAGTAGGGCCAGGAAGCTGAGTTCATTTGGGGATGGGGGGCTGACTTGCTTATGCTGTTTCACAATGCCAGTTTCCAACCTTCCCAGCGGGGTAAAATAAAGTATACATTAATAAAATGTCAACAATATCATCTTTTGGAGGAAACCTAAAATAATTCACAATAAATTAACACTCCCATCAGAAACAACTTTGCAGCTTATCAGAATGTCACTTTGTAAGAAGTGGGAGACCCAGAGCCATGCGATTTCCTGCTGCAGTTTTCAAGCCCATTCAAAGCCCATCAGGGGATAATTACTTGCTAAGATATACCCATCTCAGCAGAATATGTTTGTTATGATTCAATTTTCTCACATCCTCATTTTCACAGCATAAAGGAGATTCTGGTGTGGTACAGAAAGCCCTAAAAGGAAAAGCAAATTGCACTGCTCACCACTTGGCTGTGTGACCTTGAGCACCTACTTCACTTCTCTGACTGTTCATAGTTGGCAGAGTGAATGTGGCAAGGAGCCACTAACACCTTATTGGAAAGGTTAGGAAAGGCTATCCACCTCTGCCCCCAGAAAAAGGAGTCCTTTCTATGACTCCTGCAACCCTGGCATCCCATTGGGCACCTCCATTTGTGTCCTGGCTGTTCCACTTCCAATGCAGCACCCTGTAAATAGCACAAGAACAGAAACAGAAGATGATCCAAGTCCCTGGGCCTTACTATCCTCCTAGGAGAACCAGAGGAAGTTCCTGGCTCCTGCTTATGGCCAGGAGCAGCCATGTGGGGAATGAAACAACAGATGGAAGATACTCATTCATTCATATTCTCTCTCTCTCTCTCTCTCTCTCCTCTCCTCTCCTCTCCTCTCCTCTCCTACTCCTCCCTCCCTCTCCTTCTCTCTCCATTGCTCTTTCCTTCTCTTCTTCCCTCTACCCCTCCCTGTCTGTGTAACTCTTTCAAATAAAAAAAAAAACTTTTAAAAAGAAAATGATTACCATGGATCATTTTGGGGGATGATGCCTTTAGGAAGTACAGGCATTTTAGTGACTATTGTAGCTATCTTCCAATGTCCATTTCTCTGTGTGAGTGTGTCTCTGTCTCTCTGCCTCTCTGTCTCTCTCTCTCTCTCTCTCTCACACACACACACACACACACACACACACAGCCAATCAGATGGTTTGTTGGTGGAAGGACTGATATTACACTAAGCTGCACGAATAGGACATCATCTTGTATTCCCATGCCACAGTGATTTTCAGATAATTGAGGCAGGCCTGTACCTGGTTACAGGGCTAGATCGAGTATGGTCATGTGATTTGGTCATGAGCCAATATGAAATGATGTAATGCAGATATGAATCCAAGAAATGCTAAAGTCATTTGGCATCATGAGTAAAACAGAAAGTAGAGAGGAAGATAAATCACGTCTTTGATAATTATGTTGAACTACTGAGTATAATCAGTTGTCAAGCCTGCCCTACCTCTGGTCCTTCCAAGTATAGAGCCAACATTTATACCTGTGTAGTGGGTTTTTTTCCTACCCACACAATGAAGCATCCTAACTGAAACAGGAGCTGAAAGGCTCAACTGGATCTGAGGGTTCCTTAAAGCAGGACTTGTAAAAATGTTTAGCTCACACATAAAGATGCTGCCACACAGGTACTAAAAGATCATCTTCCAGTAATTATGCCTCCAAACAGCTCTTGGTCTTTGGGAGCAACAGTTGAGTTCTAAATACCCTTACCCCATATGAAAAGCAAGAAAAATCTAAAAATAAAAGCTGCCCCCATGGCTACTGCTCAATTCTTGTTACTGTCTCCTTCTAGAAGTTTCTATGGATCCATTTATGGACATATTAAACCAAAATTCAAAAGGTTTCTTCTCTGACTCACACTGATACTCCCACCAGAAGCAGTTCCAGCTAGCCCCAAGCTTGGAATATCAGCTCCTTAAAGATGTACATTTATTCAGCAATACCAAAGCTGACACCCACATGGAGGATCTCTACAGTGGTTTCTATAGGGATGATATAATAAAGAAGCTGGGATAATTGAGAGGTGTAATGTAAGACTTAGTTTCTTAGATATCACATTCAACCTGAATCTACAGATGTGGCTGAACTCTATTCTTCCCGAAGAGTTTTGGGATAAAATGCAAGACACAGCTATAAGGAATCTATTGTTCTTCACTTAGCTCCTTGACTAGAGTCCTAGGTTAAGCTTTAACAAGTTTTATGATCCTAAAGTAATATCAGCTCATAGAATCATAGGAGTCACATTACTCTTTTATTTTTAATGCTTTGGGATTGCAACTTGAATAAGGAAAATATCTTATTTCACATATTTAAATGCCCTTCATGCTGCCATATTAACTGGTGCTTACTGATTTCAGAACACTTACCATACTGCATTTTCATTGGTAGTGAATACATTGGCTTCTCCTCTGGACACGAAATTCATTCAAAAGAGTTTCTTGCTTTCTTATATCCTTGTTGCTTAGCAGGGTCTGTCATACCATAGGTGGTCAATAAACATCTGTTCAAGAAATCAAAGTTGCAAGTTAAAAGGTGGAGAAATTACATTCCCATTAACAAAGGATATACTATCTTGGTTTCATTATCTTCAGAGGGTATGGCAGTTTCCCTCCAACAAATCAGGATGATTTCTATTGCTAGTTTCCTAAATTGCAAGGCATCAAGTTAGCACAACTGTATTTCAAAGTATGAGTCAGATCCCATCTCCAAATTTCACTGGTCAACATTTCAATTTTCTAATCCAAGTGTTCCTATCCTCAGCCAGAAAGCAGCATCAGTTTCATGAAGACAAGTACTATTTTCACTTTTCAGGAAAAACTGCAATTAATTGTTTACTTGGTGCTTAAACTGTGTCATAGAGCTCATTAAAAAGTATAAACTATGAAGTCTGAGATTAGGAGGTAACCCTGAATCCAACAAGGGTACCTCTTAACCACGGAGAAATAGCTAGATTCAGAGGTTTGTGGGCAGCTTCGGGTGGCAATGATGCTCCTAGCATAAGCCCTGGCACTCCTTGGAAAACCAAAGAGAAAATTCAAGGGGAGTTTCGCTGTTCTCTTGGGTGAAGGATCGATTACAACAGAATTTGCATGTATTATACAAGCTTTTCAACCAACAGCAATGTGCTTAGTCTACCACTGTGCCCCTGCTGGCTCAGAGACTAGTCCAACTCTGCCAACAGCTGCCACTGTCCACTCAGAATTGACAGAATGGCAACAGATGAAAGAGAGGGCGAAAGGTAATGGGCAGAAGAGGATGAAAACAGAAGGAATGGGACACAATTATAGTGATGACTTCAAGGGAGGATTTTCAAATACAGAGGCGCTGAATGCCCATCTTTCCCTCATCTTCTGTTACTGTAACATCCACATGACTCTTCAAGCCAAGTGACAATGAAGGTGGCCACAGATCTCTCCTTCCACCTCTTCTCTTGGCTGGTCAAGCATGGATGGGGACCTGGCTACTTCCAGGAGCAAACTGATGTGTGCTAAAACTCACTCTCCCCAGTACAAAATCTATCACTTACCCTCCTGAAATCAAAACTGAAACCCCATTCGAATTATTCCTATGGGATGATGCATTGAACACTTCTATGAGAATGTAACCATATTATCTTAGAGGAGGAACATAGAGTGCCTGACACAGAGTCAATGTTCTCTTAACGTGACATTATTAAATTGTCACTGTCTGCCATTAGAACCTCAGTAAAGATTCATCTGCCAGAGCATCTCCTGTCTCCTGGGGCTCTCCAGACTACCTTGAGAAAATGTTGTTACAGAAAATTGGCAAAGACTTGACAGGACACCAAGCTTGTGGGGATGGTGGAGAGAGAACAGTATGAGGGATTTGGGGGGCTGGGGGAATACCATTTTACAGGGTGAGACAGATGAAAAGAAATTCAGAAATTGGTATTTATTGATTCTTCAGTGAGGCAGGCACAGAACTAGATGGTTTCATATTCTTATCTTATTTAATCCTCACAATTGTCGACAAAGATATATTAATATTCTCTTTATGAAGACAAGAAAATGAATCCAGATTAACGAAGTTGCTCAAGGTCTCACACTACCTGCATGGGAGAGAACTAGTCCTGGAACCTGAACCTGTCTCCTAAACCTAGATTCCTGAGCAATGCTCTTCCTCTGTCCACATTTGTCAAGCGGTGGCCAACCTTGTCAATGCTCCTTCCACTGCAAAGCTGGGTCTGCTCAGGCACCAGAGCTTCTTCCCTACTCCTCACCATGGACTACTAAAACAAAGACAGCATCTGAAAGGGCAGAGTAGGAAGAGATCTCACATTGTCAGAATGGATAGATATGTGGTAAGAGTCTAGAATCACATCTGTGATTGCCAAAGATCTGGAACCCTTTTGTTCTGGGCTTTCATCTATCTTGCTAAATCCAAAATTCCTGAATGATCAATGTGTCTGCTGGGTCCCTATCCCCTGCCCCTCCATACAACAGTTTGCTGTATACCATCAAAAAGGCATTAACACCAGGAGGAGCAGATAATGTGAAAAAGAGAAGAGCAAGTGAAGGGAGAATAAAACTGCCTTCCGGAGCGGCTGAGTGGTAGGAGTGAAAGACTTGGGAGATAGAGGCTTTTTTTTCTCACTGCTGGAGAAAGGGGCCTGGGAGAGGAGCCTACAGCCCGACACACTCCGGAGCAGACCACAAAGAGATCACAGATCACTAAGATTCAGGCTGGACTGGAGGACTTCTGTGTTCTTTCCCCCCCTTCGGGCAGAGGACAGAAAAAGAGTTGGGAAGGATCCATAACCTCTGTGGTCTTCAATCAGAGGCCTAGGCTTGCTAACTGCTGAGACAAAGGGGAGGGAGCAAAGCAGCTGGGGCCAGTTTCCTCCCTCCCTAACTTTTAGCCCCCTCCCCCACCCCAGGTAGTTCCCACACCTCTCTCCCCCTGGGTCCTGGGGACTGAGCGTCCTTTTCAGTAACCTTTTAGTTACCACTTCCACATACTTTTCTTTTCTGCACTCCAAAGAAGACAACCCTATCATGGCCCCCCACCCCTCCTCCTCAGCCCACCTAAGCAGGCCGGTTAGGGGAGGGACACAACTCCAGTTGCAGCGGGAATGCAGGACTGCGGTTGGGGTTTGTTCCCTCGCCCTCGGATCTCTGCTGTAAAACTGAGCGGCAGAGACCGGGCATGCGCAGCATCTCCGGGCGCATTGTGCTGGGAACTGCTTCTCCGGGTCTCTACAAAGACTCCCGAGTAACCACTAACAGTCCATCTAAGAACCCACTCCCCACCTTTTTTAAAGATAAACACGCAAAGGCAGAGGCAATGCAGCTTTTTTTGAAGCACAGGTTTGCCAGTTGCAGCTTGAAAGCCTGATCCACGTGAGGACTGGTGTTTCTATTGATCCCATTCCTCGTGTTGACTTACGCCAGCGCCTATGCTTTGCAGTCCGAGGCTGCAGTTTGCAGAGGAGCTAAGCGGTGTGCGGCTTTAATTCCACGTCAGATCAACTTTGATCAATAACCCCCTACCGGCCCAATTGGAAGAGCCCAATTCACAGGCTCTGAGCCTTTTCACTCTTACCTTCTCCCCTCTTTAGACCCTCCATCTTTTTGGAGGGGGCAGTTTAAAGCTTTCCTTATCATATCTCTCTCTCTCTCTCTCTCTCTCTCTCTCTCTTTCTCTTTCTCTCTCTCCTCTCTCTCTCCTCTCTCTCTCCTCTCTCTCTCCCTCTCTCCCTCTCTTTCTGTCTGTTTCGTTTTCACTATTTTGCTTGCTTTGTTTTGAGATTTAGAGGGTTTTATTTATTCTGTCTCTTTCTCTCCGTCTCTCTCTCTTTTTCGCTCCCTCCCTCGCTCCCTAGCTCCCTAGCTCACTCGCTCTGTGATAGGGAGAGAAGTCGTTTTGGCGAACCCAGCTTGCTGCCAATGAACCCGCCTTCCAGATTGGTGTGAAGACAGAAGTGAAGGGGGGCGGGGAGGGGGTGTGAGAGATCCTGGGAGCGAGAGGGAGAGAGAGGGAGCGAGAGAGAGGAAGAGAGGAGAGAAGAGAGAGGGAGAGAGAGAGAGAGGAGGAGGAGGCGGCGGAGGAGGACTAGTGTGGGGTGGAAAGGAAGACTGAGCGAGAGCAAGTTGAGGGGAGGGGGTGTAAGAGCCGGCGAATTCTTTTTCTTTTTCTATTATTATTTTGAGGACTCCCGAGTTGCGCCCATGCTCTTGTCAGCTTCGTTTTAGGCATAGCATGGCCAGGCAAAAGAAAATGGGGCAAAGCGTGCTCCGGGCGGTCTTCTTTTTGGTCCTGGGGCTTTTGGGTCGTTCTCACGGAGGATTCCCCAACACCATCAGCATAGGTAAGTGTAATCAAGCTGCCCAGTAGGGCCAGGACTCCTGCCCCGGAGACCACTGCCCCAGAGGGGCTACCGCGGCTGTCCGTCCCTGTCCTGCATGGCCTGGGGACGGTGACCAGGGACGGTGACCAGGCACAGACGGTGGGGAATTGAGCCCCCTCCAACAGCGGGCTGGTGTGGGGAGCCTCCGGGACCAGGGAAGGGTCTCCTGGGGCTGGCGGGGTGCACTGCCGGGGTGCACTGCCGGGTTTTCAGAGCTGAGAAGAGCTAGAGACAGGAGTAGGAACCTGGGGTGCTGCGAGGGGGCAAAGAGTCCTGGCTTTTTCCGCTCGCCGCTCTGCACTTTGTCACGGTCTGTGTGCAGCCCCTGGAAGTTATCCCAGGGTGATGCTGCCTGTCTGGCTGCGCCAGGGCACACAATCCCAGGCCCGGGGGCTCCGCGTCCCGCGCCCCTGGCTCCTGGGAGACTGACTAGGCTGGGGGAAGTGGACCCCACGCTGGATCCCCTAGACCGGGACAGCAGCCTGGGTCCGGGCGATTTGGGAAGGAGGCGGGGGGTGGAGTGGTGGTGGTGGTGAGACTAGATGCTGAGCGCGAGAGCGGCAAAGTCATGCAGACCATGAATTCATGAATTGCCGCTGTGTCTGTCTGGAGCCAGGCTCCCGGGCGCTGGGAGGGAGTTCTCTCAGCTTCCGTCTGTATTTACAAGTCAAGAAGTTAGAATTGTTGCGTTACTGAAGCAGCCCCTGTACTGGCCCTAGGCAGGGGGGCTGTGGGGAATGGGATGGAGGAACAAGGGGTATGAAACTGTTTTTTCCTCCCAACCTTTCCCTTTACTCCGGGAAAAAATGAGCCAGCTGTGCGGATATAGCTGCGGGAGGAGGGGGCGGTAAGAAAGCTGTTGCCTAAGAAAGAAGCAAATCCCACTCTTGGTTCCATCATCCCACCCCAAAGCAGCCCCCTCTTCCCTGTCTCCCTTCTCTTCAGCCTCTTCTCTTCAGTCGAGAGAAACCAGGTTTCTTTTGACTGAATCTGACTTCACAAGTCTTGCAAGACACACAGGTTGAAAAAAATCAATCTTCCGTCTTACAACCCGATATCATGGAGAGGTATCTGGTAATCTGTGATATCCCATGGTTTCTAACAAGTCCTGGGGTAGGGGAACACAAGCCCAATTCTGGTTTCCTTTGCTTCTAGGTGGACTTTTCATGAGAAACACAGTGCAGGAACACAGCGCTTTCCGCTTTGCCGTGCAGTTATACAACACCAACCAGAACACCACTGAGAAGCCCTTCCATTTGAATTACCACGTAGATCACTTGGATTCCTCCAATAGTTTTTCTGTGACTAATGCTTGTAAGTAAATCTGCTTTTCCTCCTTTTGGGACCTTGAGGATCTCACAATTTGCTTGTGGTGCTTGGGGTCTGTGTGTGCTCTGAGTGATTGCCTCAAGAGATGTTGAGGGGCCTCCAAGGCAACCCTGGTCTCAAGCTGCATAAATCACTTCCAGAGGACCCTGCTGGGAGGCTTAAAGCACTGGGCAAAACTCAAGTCAGTGGGTGAAACTCCTTTGTAAATAATGTTTGATACAAAAGTTTTATTTTCCTCCCTGCAAAGCTGGTGTTCCCTCCACTGTGCCATTTTCTCTCTCTTTTTTTCTTTTTCTTTTTGTTTCTTTTCTTTATTTTTGCCTGGGGCGGGGTGGGGGGAGAAATAGCATAGTAGGTTGAGATTTCATCACAGGGGATTTTAAAAAGCAACAGCAGCAGTTTCTTAATTGAGTCAATTCAGACTCTACATTACTTGACTGTCAAAGCACTAGCCTGGCTGTAGCAATGAGCTGAATTTGACACATGCCTAATACCCAGGAACAAAATATGGGAAGTTCTGCAAATATATGACCTTGAGGGACAGATGAGGCTGATTCCCTGGCCTCTTTCTGTCCTAGAATATCACCTTTCTTGCCCAGCGAGTTCTGATAGAGACTGATAAGACTATAAACTGATTGCAAGTGACAAATGCCTGCCAAACAGAGGGGAAGGGAGCTGCCAGTGTTCAGGTGAACATTTTAAAAGCCAGTTGTGCCCGACCCCAGCAGGCTTCACTCCCCTGATGGTTAAGCATAACATCATTCTTAATTCAACACCAGAGGTCAGGGGTGATGGGAGAGGAGTGGCTGGAGGCAGGAAAATGGCATATAGAGAAGGGAGAATTTCATCAGCCCCAAAGTCATCTCGGGAACCCATAATTGTGCTCCATGCTTGGTTTTCTGCAAAGCGGACATTTCGAGAAGTAAAAAAAAATCACAGGACCTCAACTGGCTAAAAGCCTGTTGGGCCCAAGGTTTCAGTTGGTTTGAATGTTTGGGGGGGGTAAAACTAAGAATTCTTCATCAATGATTATTTCACAAAAAGTTTTCCCAACAGTGAGAGTGATGATGACATAAATTATGTTTTGCTTGTATGGCTGGTGTAGTTTGGAATATTTGTCCTTTTTTTTTCTTTTTTCTTTCAAGAGAGGAATGTCATTTATGTCTGATTGGGGGAAAGTTTGTATGGGATTTTCTTCAATTCTTTCTTCCTCAAAGGATATGTGATTTCCAAAATACTACTGAAAATGTCCCCAACGCACGAATTCCTTGCATTTAAACATTTGAAGACTTGGGCCAAAGATATGGGTTGGGGAGAGTGAAGTGCTTGGCAAGAAATGTGACAGTTATCACATTTGAGAGAATTTTAGCTGAAGGTACAAATCCTTATATGAACATGTTCTGAGACATTCTGTGTATTTGACATTCTTTGGCTTTCCGATACTGACAGAAATAGGAATTTATTAATTCCAGCTAAGTGCGAAAGTTATAAAATGCCTGCCTATACTTTGCATCTTATTTCGTAATCCCAGCCTATCTCCACAGCATTTACAACACACAGCTGACTCCTAATCCTGTAGCGCTGTGATCTGAAGAGGCTGAGTCTCAAATTCACCTTCCTAAATATCAATTAGGGCAGATTTAAAAGCTAAAAGCTTGAAACTACCAACATTTATTAATATCAATAATGAATAATAGTTACTGTGACTCTCCTTACTGTCTTTGTACTGGTGAGGACAGGGGTAAGAAAGCCATTACTGCTCAGGAATTATTGATTTCCCTGGTTTCTGGTCCTGTTCTTATGGTCAAATCAGATTGACACCTGTCAGTCCAGGGCCACCAGGACCCTACTCAAGGAGCAAACAAGAAATGATCCTTGCCACATGAAACTCTCAAGTTTAGGAACAGGCAATAAGTCATTCATATTGGGATTGAGTTGCCTTAATGCCTTACCTCTCACAGCAATAACGAAACCACCATGGGATAGGAAAAAGAAATTGACCAAAATCTTTCACCTTAAATCCCTAGCACTTACATTTTTAAAGGTAGTTTATGGCTAGGGGCTTGAGTGTGAGAAGACTGATGTGGCTCCTGAGGCAACAAAATAAACACAAAAAAGTGACTTTTCCCTTAGTCATTGCCAAATGTACATGTAAGCATATGCAGACACACACAGGAGAAATATCTAGAAATCAGCGATATGCTCCCAGCTGCCTGTTGCACTCTTAGATTTTATAGCTCAGAAGACAGAGGAGGAAATCTGTCGTCTCCAGTTCCAGAAGCAGTCATTTCTGAATGTCACAGTCATTGAATGGGAGCCAGATCTCAAAGCTATCTTCCAGCAGCTGCTGCAGAGTAGCTTAGTATGAGAAAGATGGACCGTCCAACCATAGTTTTGGACTGCAGAAACCAAAGATGCCAAAGGCAAGGGAAACCCTATAAGTGTCATTTCATTTCTCTCACTGGCCTTGATTGTCCTTTTTCTTTTCCCCGCTGCTGGTTGGAGTGAGGGGGGGAGATGATTGGAGATTAAGTATGTCAGAGGTCAGGATACAATTCTACTTCATCACTATAGCCTGTCTGGTGACCCAAGGTATCACTGACTCCAAGCAACCCCCTTGATGGTGCAGAAAGAAAAAACAACAACAACAAAGAAAAGCAAACAAACAAACAAACAAAAAACATCTCCTGCACTCTGGCCAGTCCCTCCTGCATACCCAGAAAGAATCCAAGAAAATCCCAGAGGAGTCCATAGCCTACCCAGATCAATATGGAAAGGGCTAGAAAAAAATTAAAGCAACTTTTCCTGAGTGCCATACAGAAGTCCTCTAGCACCCCAATAGACAGATATTTTCTCATGACATTTCCTGCACCCCCATGCCTGAGGTGGGCACACTTTCCAGGGTGTGGGCATGCAGGCAAACAGAATCATAAACAAAGGGTAGCACCTTCTGCATGTGCTCCCTCTCGCTTTTCCCTTCCTGCTGCCTCCTCGCCCCCACCCACCCACCCATAATATATTCAGAAGCTTTCCTTGCAGAGAATCTCAGGCATGTTATTTAAAGACTCTTCTCCACCAGCAACCTTTTTTTTTTTCCTTCTTCACAATCCCCAAGAGGTTTGCTTAAGACAGACTCCAACTTCATTCTGTGCCTTAAGAGGCCAATAAAAAACTTCCTGGCTTTGAAAGGTGGTTCACTTGGGATCTCAGCTCAGAGGTGAACAGAAGTTTATCGAGGAGACTCATCTGATTTGGAGCACCTGTTCCCGTTTCATAGCGATTAACAGAGTTTGTTGCCTTACTTTTCAATTTTGCTAGATAACCTCAGAAAAAAAAAAGAACAGTGTGAATATTGTGGTTTCGGGAGACTTGCATTCATGCACACACACACACAAACACACGTATGCATATACACACAGTTCATATCAAAAGAGATGTCCACATATATGGTCATATGTCTTTAAAAAAAACAAATTTGATCATCGCAGAGCTTCAGGGTCCGCATGTGTGTGAGCTGATGCACACATGCACGCGTGTGCACACCAAAGCACTGGTGGGCCTTCTTCCATGGCTTTGCTGTCCTGCTTTAGAAAATGCTGCTGATTCCCTTGAAGTCCCCTCCTGTGTCTTGCTGCTGTGCACTTGGAGTGCACTCCACACTACAGCGCCCCAGCCTCTGCAGTGTCAGCTCATTAGCACACAGATCTCATATTCCCTCTCTGCACTGTCATTGCAAAAATTGCTGTTGTACACCTTTACAGCCAACAAATGTGCTCGTGGATTACGCACTGTTTGCAAGAAGCAGGGGAAAGGCAAATGTAACCTTAAAGGTTACTCACCACGGAACTGTGCTCTAAACGTTGGCTTAAATAAAAATCTGTTGACGGAGGTGCAATGGTGATGGTGGCACTGAGACGACTTAGGAGTACAGGCTCTAATGGAGCTCCAGGCAAAATACCTTGGGCTGCTGAGCCCTAACCCATCAACTGCACATTTTTCTTCCATTATTTTTTTTTCAAGCCTTCTGAAATATTCCTGCTAACTGAGAACACACTCCTTTTATAACAGCACATTTTGCTACCAAGTGTAGTTAGCTGAGACAGGTTTCAGTCTCTTGCCTACAGAGTCACAATCTAATTATCTAATTATTCTAACTGGCGGGATCCATTTAACCATTTAGGTCCTTTCGGAAAGGAAATGACTCCAGGAAGGGATCCCATTATATGCCAGGTGGTGGGGTTTTGTTTGTTTGGGTGTTTGTCCCCTCCCTGAAGCTATGGAACCAGGGTGAAGACTCCAGGGGACCATGGCTCCTACATTGGAAGGGATCTTCACAGTGTTGGCCAACAACTGCCTCTGGCTCCAGCTGCGATGCTCACTCCCCCAACTTTACGCATCTGCTGCCCTCCCTCTCCTGGCTGCTGGCCAGTCTCTCCTGTGAGCTCACAGAGGATTTAGCTCACTTCCCAGCCCCTCTGGCTAGCTGGCTTAGCCGACTGAAGCACAAGGAAGTCACCTCAATGTGCCAAACATTTAAGTCACCTTCTCACAACGTTTACCATATTTTTTTAATCTAGTTTTTCTTGGGGTGGGGGTAGGGGAGGGAGACAGTTGATGCCATTTATTTGAGATCTAGAAATGGATGGCAATCAGCAGGCTTTAAAGGTGAGCTTCGTGCCAATGTAATGCCTTCCCCGGAAGGCAGCTTCCTATTGGTCTACCACCTGGGAGGAGGGGGCCATGGTGGAGGCAGGGGGAATAGGGAGGGTTTGTAGGGAAAAAGCAAAGATAACTATTTCACTGTCTATCCATGCTTACCACAAAATGCACTGTTTTCTTCTTCTTGGTAATTTCAACTTTTGCCCCTAAAATGAAACTAGTTGTCCAGAGCCTACTATTTGTGCCTCTACAGATTGTTCCCTAAATTCTTCATTTCCCTACCCAGTCCCTAAGACTGAGCAAGAATGTGGGACTTGCTTGAGAGTTTTTTATACGTTTCTGGCTCTGGTTGTATTTTTAAAATTTCATTGTTATGAGTAGTTAGAGGTGATTGACTGGTTTCATTTTAACAGATTGAAAAAAATAAATGAAGCTGCTAAGGCATTGTTATTTGTGTTCCTTGGTAGACAAGACATGCGTCATTTTTATAGTTTAAGAATTCAAAGATGGCATAGATTTTAAGAGAGGGTAAGAATTTCAGAGGATAAAGTTCATCACTTTGGAGAAAGGGTATAAACATACTTATTCAGATAATTTATATTTGAAATTCGTAGATAGAGACTATGGATATATTTGAAGGACCTTTTATAAAACTTCCTAGCTTTTAAGAAGGATATATATATAGTGGCTGACTTTGGTTGTGGAAGACTGTCACAGGGCCAAATGCAAAAGTAGCTGCATACAATAGGTTGAGTTTAAGCATACTCAAAACCTGTCTGTTGAATCTAAAACCCTTGGGATGCTTTGGGAAGCAGAGTTGAGTTCGTGGAGAATTCATGTCGATAAAGAGATTGTGGTAGAATATGAAGCTGCCTATGTGGGCTCTGGCAAGAGATGCACTGGCACAGGAGGTGGGTTCCAGGAGAGGAGAAGGATGGTTTGCGAAGCTGAGTGTTTCCTGGGATACCCTGAAGAATGTCGTGTTGGTGAGGAAACATATCTTCTAGTCAGTGAATGGTAACTCTGGAGGCCCATTGAAGATTAGTGGAGCAGTAGCGCCTCCTCACTCCCTCCACCCTTTCCTTGCTTTTATCTCAAGCATACCTCTGGCTTCCAGCCCAATGGAAATAACTAGCCCATTGCTTTCTGGATTCCTTAAGAACAATGGTCAGAGAAATAAGTGTTCATTTGCATCTGTATGGAGCTCCCTGCTCTTCAGTTCCCAACTATCACTGGCTCTTTAAGCAAGGTTGGTCAACATGACCATCAACCTGGTGGTAGTGCAGTTGGAGAAAGGATCCGAATGAGAAGTAGCAGCAGAACTGGTAATGATCCCTGCACCCTGTGGGATGCAACTCTGTACAGCTGCAGTTCTCAACCTTTCACCTACACATCAGTTACCTGGGGATCTCACCAAAGAAATATTCTGATTCGGTCTGCAGTGGGGCCTGAAGCTGCTTTTCTCACAATCTTCTAGATAATGCCAATGCTGCTGACTCTTAAACTGCATTTGGGTAAAAACAATCCAGAGCAAAGAGACCATGGTTATCAAAGAAAAGGCATTCCCAAACAAGCTCTTCCCACATTTGCACCTTCTTTAAAAAAATATTCATTTTTACTGGAAAGGCAGATTTACAGAGAGAAGGAGAGACAGAGCGAAAAGATCATTCATCCTCTGGTTCACTCCCCAAATGGCCACAATTGCCAGAGCTGAGCTGATCTGAAGCCAGGAGTCAGGTGCCTCGTCGGGGTCTCCCATGCAGATGCAGGGTCCCAAGGCATTGGGCCATGCTCTTTTACTTTCCCAGGCCACAAGCAGGGAGCTGGATGGGAAATGGAGTAGCCAGGATACAAACCAGGGCCCATATGGGGTCCTGGTGCATGAAAAGCAAGGATAATTTTTTCTTTCTTTCCTTCTTTCTTTCTGTATTCTTGGGGAGTCTTTCTAAAAACTGTTTAAATTTTAAATTTCACTTTTTCATTGACTTGTGCATTTATTTTTCCCATTGCTTCACAAAGAAAGGAACACTCATTCCACCAGGGGAAGCTGGGCTCAACATTGAGTGATGACCTGCCTCTGCTGGCCCCACCTGGGGCAGTACAATGCTTTAGCCACTGACCCACCACACCAACACTACCTTTATATCTTCCAAAGAAAGTGCTGTACAGACATTTTTGGCTCGTTCTGACTTAAGAATACCTCCATCATAGTCCCAACAACTATGTCCATTTCAGCAACATGTAGACGTGGCATGAATACATGTTTGATGAGAGCACTTACTTACAATTGCTTTTTATAAGGATATGGAGAAGGCTGACAGTGGAGATAGCTCTTAACCCTAGATAACTATCTTGGCTTTTTGCCACACTGCAAAGTACCCCTTTTAGAAAAACAAGTTGCTCATGAGACCTCCGGTTGGTGTGCACCACTTCCAATTCCCTTCCCACTTTGCTTCACTGGGTCAAGGTATGCCAGAAGAAGGCATGTAACATTTGCTCTTCAGCTGTCTGTCTTCCCTTAAACAGGGTTAAGAAAAGCAGTACAACTCAACTCATGTCTACTGCCCTGAGAGCCTAAAAAACCTTTACTCTCTTTTCTAGGCCTGTCCTAGGGACTCATTGACAGGAGGAAAAGATGTAATGTCACTTCCTAACATTACTGAGCCAAGACTGCTCCTGGGAAATCATTAAAAGTTTACCCAGTGTCATCTGACAAACGCAAAGCAGTACTCGATTCCCTCAAAATACTACTGCCCAACAGTCTGAGACAATCATCTAAAATGCAACAAATTCATTTATTTGTGGTGTTGCACTGAAAACCTGTGCTACGATGCAAGTGCACTATCTGGAAGGGAATGAGTTGAGTTTTGTCAAGCATTAATATTGCAACCACAATTCTATGTTCAAATTATGACCCATTACTTGGCAGGATTCTCAGAGGGGGCTTTCCAAGACAGGCAAATGGCCTTGCCCAAAGAAGTAGACCAGTATATCATTGATTAGAATTTAGGGGGTCTTGGGGCCTGTGAGGTAGCTCAATGGGCTAATCCTCTCTACAAACACCAGAATCCCATAAGGGTACCAGTTCGTGTCCCAGCTGCTCCACTTCTGATAAAGCTCTCTGCTTGTGGTCTGGGAAAGTAGTAGAGGATGGCTCGAATCCTTGGGCCCTTATATCCATGTGGGAGACCCAGAAGAAACTCCTGGCTTCAGATCAGTTCAGCTCTGACCATTTTGGCCTTTTGGGAAGTAAACAAGCAGATGGAAGAGCTTTCTCCCTGTCTCTGCTTCTCTCTATAAATCTTCTTTTTCAATAAAAAGAAATATTTTGAAAAAGAAAAAGAATTTAGGGAGACCTGAGAGACACTTGAGATGAGGAAGACCCTCTAATGCACATTTCACCTAATTTCCAACACATTGCCTTCCTCATGGATAAATTCCAAACCTTTATTCATTACAATATTAGCTACCTTTCACTATTTTAGTTGCTTTTGATCCATCAAGCCCCACTGATCTATCTGATGGTAGTAGGCCTGCCACCTATTCTGTGCATAGTTGCTTGTAGTGAAAGGTAGACTCCATCTCTCAATTCACTACAGTTACTGTGCAAAATTTTCAGAAATAAAGTCATTTTGTGATAGGGACAGTGTGGAGATAGGCATGGTGGTAGTAGACAGGCTTGTTGAAGCTTTTAAAAATTATTGGAATAGGGCTCGGCAGCATGGCCTAGTGGCTAAGGTCCTCGCCTTGATCCCATATGGCCGCTGGTTCTAATCCCGGCAGCTCCACTTCCTCTCTATCTCTCCTCCTCTCAGTATATCTAACTTTGTAATACAAATAAAATAAATCTTTAAAAAAAATTATTGGAATAAAAAGTAGTTCCCTCTCAATGATCCATGATTGCTTGATGCACTTTGCCAACCACTCCTTGAAGCCAGGGCCCTCCTCTTTGGAGCTGCCCAGAAAGGAGTCAGGGCCAACAGCAATGGAGGTGACAGGAAGGATCAGGACCCAGACTACAGAGGGGTAAATGTATGAGTGTGGGTATAAGTCTCTTTGAGGGTGAACATCCTTGTAAATTTAAGGTAGAAAGGGTACTAACATTCACAATCAGCCAGAACTTGTTATAGATTCCCAAACATCTACAGATTTCATTACAGTTTCCAAAACTACTTGGTAATTAGTTAAAAATAATGTTTCTTGATCTGGGCCATTTATATCAGAAATCAGAACATATAAGGTCAGGCCTTTTTTTAGCAAGCTCTATGGGTAGTACTAATGCATGTTCAATTTGGGAATCACAAGTTTAATGCAGGCTCAATTTGGGAATCACTAGTTTAATGAGCCCTAGTGCTGCAAACAGAGATGTACAGATCCAAATTGAATATTTATTGGGCATCTACAAGCACCAGGTGTTTTCCAGGAATTTTCACACGTTATTTCTCTTTCTAAGTGACATGCTGTGGGCTCAAGCAAGCATTAATGAGTTTGACTCTCAGCCTGGAAATCCAAAAGTTGAAAGAACAAGAGACTGGGTTCAAGTCACCGGCCAGGTGGGAAACAAAGCAAAGATGCTCTTTGAGATAGTGAGAGAAATGAGAGAGTGAGCTTCATTTTGTCAATGCTTCTTCCATTCCTTGCTTGGCAGATAAATGATTGGTACTTACCCATGCTTATAAGCTAGATGTCATGGAAAACGCAACGCATTTATTATAAATAGATGTATTAGAATCAGTTTACATAGCATTTATTGTGCCTTCCTGTATATCCTTGCTATCAACAGATTTAATGCTAGGATTGAAACAATAGTAACAACAATAATAATAATTGTGCTGTTATTACAGCTTCAAAGCACAGAAGGTACTGGCCAGTTCACATGCCTTATCTCATGGAATCCTTATGATATTGCTAAAAGTGGGAAACCCTCATCCCCAATTTACAAAAGAAAACTCAGATCAGAGGTATCCTTCAAAATGTAGAAGGATAATCCAAATGATTCACAGAAAAATGAATTAAGACAAATATTTCAGCATATATATATATATATATATATATATATATATTTTAAATCTATGCTTGCCTTTTTTCTCATGATACACATTTTCCATGAACTTGGGATGACCCCTTGAATAAGCAACTAGCTCAAAGTCAAATGGATGATTAAACAACAGAGCCAGAATTCTACCTGAGATCTTCCTGTCCTTAGAATCTGACTCAATTTCAATTAGGGTTGAAATTGAGTGATTAAAGAGGCCAGGCAGATCACAGAAATGTGGGAATAGGGTCAGGTTTGTTACACTAGCGAGTAGTGGGGCTTCTGGCAACCTGGAGCACACACACTGCTACCTGAAAATAACCAACTCCAACTTTTTTAAAAAGCTTGATTCTTTTTTATTTGAAGGCAGACTTAGAGGGAGAGGAAGAGCAAGGAGAGCGAGAGAGCGAGAGAGCGAGAGAGAGAGAGATCTACATGTTGGTTCTCGCCTCAAATAGCTGCAATGGTTGAAGCTAGAAGCCAGGAGCTTCTTCCAGATCTCCTAAATTGGTCTCTGGGCCCAAGTTTTTGGGCTATCCTTTGCTTCTTTCCAGGCACATTAGCAGAGAGCTGGATGGGAAGTGGAGTATCCAGGAGATGAATTGGAACCCAGTGATGCAGGTGGAAGATTAGCTTGCTATGCCACTGCACCCCTCCCCCTCACACCCAAATCCACATTTTTAAAAAGCACTATGGAATAAACCACACATCTGCAGCAGGATCTAAAGTGATAATTGGTGGAAGTTGAATGTTTCTGAAGTCTATACTGACGCTAATGCTTTCAGCAGCTAAGTTACTGGGTGAGAACTGTAACTCTTGGGAATAGCAAAGAAAAGTTCTTCTCCGTAGGAACCCTATTTTGAATTTTTTTCTCTTAGTTTACTGTGGATTTTTCTCTTCCTTGTGCACCTACTTGAATTCTTTCTCACATATACATTGTTGAATGCAAGTTCAACTCCAATCAAGTTTTCCCCAGGCAGTGCTGAGACCTGCAAGAAGAGCACTGAGGCAGTCATTCACAAGTATTCAGGAAGTTGAAACAGGCACTTCTAGAGGGGCCTGTTTCAGGACACCTGCTTATGTCCTAATATATACAAACCATAGCACCTCTGATTCAAGTAAATATGTGTCAACAGCCAACCAGGGCGGGGAGTCCCATACACTAAGAAGTTGGGAGTGGACAGTTAGCTTAGTGGCCAAGATGCCTGTGAGCCTATCACAGTGCTTGAGTTCAAGTCCCAGTTCTGGCTCCTGATTCCAGGTTCCTGACAGATTCATACTTTGCGAGGCAGAAATAATTGTCCCTGTCATCCAAATGGGAGGCCTGCACGCAGTTCCCAAGCCCAGGAGTCAGGTCTGTCCGTTGTGGGCATTTGGGGAAGCCAATCGATGGCATTCTGTCTGTCTCAGCCTTTCTGTTTCTGTTTGTCTCTCCCTGTTTGTCACTCTTGCTCTCACTCTCTCAAATAAAATATGCTTCTAAAACAGGAGGCTCACCACCTTCAGGCCAGTGTTCAAAACAGAGATGTATATGTGTAGTTAGTTGCTTGATGTCGTACACTGACCAGAGCCAACTTGACCATTAATTGTGATTAGGTACTTTTCTTTGAATATCAAAGGCCTACCGTAGTTACAGTGAGAGATACAGATCTTTTCCTGACAACTTCACTACCAGGTATAAAAGCAAACCTCAGACAAACTTCAGCTTCTTATTAAAATAATATCGTATATATTTGATCTATATTGATATAGAGATATGTAATATACATTATATGTATATAATATGTATATTAAGTACATATACAGGCTGATTTACAGGCTCAGTCAAGTTCAGCTTCCTTTCCTTTGGAGTGTTCAGCACCTTGCCTGAAGGTTCACTGCAGGCAGACAACATTGCAGTGATCGCAATGGCAGGATTCAGCTAAACAAGAAACCCCATTAGTGACTGACCGTGAGCCAACTGGAAAATTGTGCCTGGGACACAATTTCTAAGCACTAATACTATAGAGCTTATTAGAGTCTTGTATATTCTTATTTGAAGATTTGTTTTATTTTTATTTGAAAGGCAGATTTTACAGAGAGATAAGAAGAGACACAGAGAGAGTTCTTCCATGTGCTATTATACTCCCTAAATAACCAAAATGGCCAGAGCTGAGATGATCTGTAGCCAGAAGCCAGGAGCTTCTTCCACTTGGGTGCACGGTTCCAAGGGTCCCAAGGCTTTGGACCATCTTCCTCTGCTTTCCCAGTCAATAAGCAGGGAGCTGGATTGGAAGCAGAGCAGCTTGGACATGAGTGGGTGCCCATATGCGATGCTGGCACCCCCACCATATTTCTAACCAATCCGTATACGATGAACTGCTAATTTTACCAATGATGTTAATGTTAATTAACAAAGCCTCTGGTGTTCAGTGGAAATAAATTCCTGAGGTGCATTCACAACTACTTGTTGATTTGATTTTTTTTAAAGTGCTAGACAATCACTCTTGGATCATATGAATCCCAATGAGAGTAAGTGACCATTTCTTGGGTATAGATGAAGAATAACTTACCCACACATATAGTACACAATTTATGTTGAGATCTTATAAAGTAAATTACAGAAAACATTTGAGATAACGTGTCTTTTATGGCCTATGGATGCCAAGTGGCAAAGGGGCTATGGTGTAGTGGAATGAGCAATGAGCTCATTCTGTTCCCTTCTCACTTCTGATATCAGCTGCCCGATGGCTTTGAACAAGCCTCTCCTATCTCTGAGTCTAAGATTCATCATCTGTGAAATGCAGACGTTCTTCTGAACCACCGGCCTCTGAGGTGTTCATCCCTGATAGCCTATCATTAAGTATTGTCTAATTTTTCAATTATCACTTCATTTCATTTCTTACTGAGAAAAGACCATTCAAAGCAGAGTGCTCACATTTTTCAATAGCTAGAAATTTCATCTTCATCTATTTTTTGCCTCCACAACACTTCATGATGAAAATATGAAACCCACGAAACCAGTGAACAATTTTTTCCAGCCTGTATGCTTTATCCTTGCTCATCTCATCTCTTGCATTTCCTAGCTGTGAAACTTTGGGTCAGTTACAATAACTTCATGTTGTCTTGGGTTCCCCAATTACAAAGTGCACAGGATGATAATTCTTACCTCAGAGGGTTGTCGGAGAGCTTTAAATGACATAATCTTTAATCCTTGTAAATCATTTAGGATAGTGCCTGGCACTGAGTAATATTATCACCATCAGTGTTATTTTAAGAGATTTGGAAATCTCTGTCCTAAAAACAGAGACCTAAATTCATCTGAAAAGTAAAATGTCTTGTCACTTGGAGAATCCGATCTGCTTCCTGAACAGTGACCCTGAGCCTTTCTATCTCTCAGTCCCTCCCCATGTGTCAAACGGTTTTTGTCTGCCAAGAAAGCCATCAAAACCCCTTCAGCCTACCACTCTGCTTTTGTACATCTCTAAGCATACAACCAAATTTCCCCACCCAATATAGGTCTTCACAACAACAGTCACTCAGATATTCTTTGGCCAAATAACTCAGAAATTCATCTTTCTGTATAATCTAAAGGTTAACAGGTTCTGGGAAAGCCTAGAATCTTCTTTTGCAAAGAAACTATTCATCCATAATTGTATCTGCTTCCAATGAAAATTAGTCTTCCTGTCTGCTCTTTTGTGACAATTCATTATCCAAATAGTACACAAATAGTCCCCGTGGCTTCCTAAAGGCCCAGGGGGACATATATTGGCACTCTTCAGACTGATTAGGAAGCAAACACTTAGGCCAAGCACCCAGGGCACTGGCTCTGCCGTCAGTCCCAAGAATATGTCTTGGAAATGAGCTTGCCCACTGAGGGGCTTCAGGGAAAGCTCCCTTCCTGCAGGGTGCTTTCCTTCTTAGGATGCTACAGCACCACTAGTAAATGAGATTTTGCCCTTGGTCCTGGAGGAAAGAGCCCTGAGAAATGAAAATGGACACATACCATATCCGTGTTTCTCCTGGGTAGAAGGCATAACCTTGGCATATGTCTTGTGTACAACTTCCCCCACTTCTTTCCCATTTCCTCATGACATTTAGCAGTTGATAATCCTTTTAGTCTCTTACCATTCAGACAATGAAGCTCAGCAGAAACCCCATTTTTGGCACATCTCTGAGTTGAAGCAATCCTTCAACTAAATATCAGAGCCTCTTACAAGAGATAAGTCAGCCTTGTGCAAGAGCTACTAACGGTGTCCTGCAGCATCATGCTTCATGCCACACCCAATTCTCACTCTCCCCAGTTCTTCCCACCACAGAGTATATATCTATAAAAGAGGAAACCAATGAAGAAAGGTGATCTTCCCCCTGGGGAAAAAGATCTGGTACCATGAAGCTCTTTGATCACTAATTCCTGGCTCTTGGATTTTGCATCTAACTTTCTGAAGCAAAGGCTTGTGATTTGAGCCTTGCCTGTGGAAAGCTGTTTCCCTCTTCACTTGGGAGCTATCAGAGAACAGTGTCCCTACCTTGGACTGTCTTTGAAGCTTGCCTCTCTTACTAGCCATGTGACCTTATGCAAGTTACTTAACCTCTCTTTAGCCTTGTTTATCTCACCTCTGAAATGAAGACTGATTTGATAGTAACTATCCTTATAATGTCATTGTAGGAGATCATCCATACAAAACATTTACCATCATATCTGGTATATAGTAAGTATTCGACAAATGGTAATGATTATTCAAGCAGAGTAGTAATGTGGTAGGTAAATGGAAAAGAGGAATCAAGTTCATCAAAAACAAACCATGAAAGACTTTTCCCATGTGGAGCCAACCAGAGTCCCATAAACTAACTTGTAACCTCTGAATCTGTAGCTGAAAAAAAGGGCAAATGAGGTAATATTTGTACACAACATGTTCTGGGCAGCAGGGGCTTGCCTCAGGAGGAAAAAAAAACAGGTAGAGAAATAAATAATTAAAGTGATACGTAAAAGCCAGGGCATACACATAATGAGGCCTAAGCATGCCATCAATGAAATGGAACTGTCTAGAAACCAGGTCCCTTCTGACTTTGTATTTCTGAATTGCATTTGATATTACTAATTTGAATAGTCAATTGGGTAATGAGATGAAAAATTTGGCATTTGCTGTCTTGAACGAAAGAATGATTTTTTTTCCCAATGTAGAACCTGTTGTAATGTGCTTGAAGTGAGAGAATGGGAAACGTAGATGCTGAAGTTTTTCATTCAAACAAGGAAACATGTGGTGCCAGTGGAACTGGTGCAGCCATGATTTTTCTGAGTTCTTTAATTACGAGGATGTGTGGATGAAAGTTTTGAGCATATCCATTTGAGTCGATGAATTTTCTGCTTTTGCTAGTGCTTGCCAAAGTCAAACTGAAAATAGCTAATGAAAGAGATATGCAAAAGTTAGAGGAGAAATTTCACTAATGTGATTTTCCAGCATTTCAATCTCCATTCTCTCCAGAGCAAAGGTTAACTAGCTGCTTCTATGAGCCCAGAGTCAGTAGGAAGGAGCCTGCTGAGGGGTAGCAGGCAGCTCAGCCTTCTGTCCCAGCTCTCCCTCAGTATTCTGCTGCTGATCTCCCAGCATGCTGTTTCCAGCAGGCCAAAGCCTGGGGGATGCCCAAACACAAAGGTTCACCTTCCACATCCCAAGAAGCCAATGTTCCACCAGCATCACACCCTCTTCTTATTTCTCACCCAAGCCCATTGCTCTATTGCCTTATGGGATCATTAACCTTATTTTTCAGCTGAGGAAACTGAGGAACAGAGGCTAAATGAGTAGCCCAAAGACACATATCTATTTGATAGATGAGCAGGGATTAAAGTCTGCTAACTCTTGGAACTTCTCCAAGATGCCTTTCAACACAGTCCTGTTATCTTCCACTGTTGTCCAACGAGGTTGTATATGACAATGACAACCCTGTCAATTTTAAGCAGGTGGCAGAGAGGAAGAATATATCCATAGCAAATTAATTAGAAATCCAGTGAGATGTGCGTTTCAGAGGCCATGGTCTTCTTTTTAGCACCTCCAATGTTAATCTGTCATCATTTTACCACCCTCTGATTTATAGTCAAGAATGAGCAAAACGACGTCTTGACATCCCATTATAGATCTCAGAATACTGGCACTAGGTCGAGTTGTTCTAGTTTAACTACCTCATTTTGTGGATGACGAAAGTGAAGACAAGAAAAGCAAAGCAATTTGCTACAAGTAATGCATCTCCCTTGTGGCAGAATCAAGATGAGACTGCAGACTGGCATATCCAGAGAACGGTTTGTTCCATGAGCAGAAAACTGGACTTAACACTTCAGATGTTATCATTTTACTATTTTCTGTTTCCCTAATTGTTGCACAGATATTCATAATACCCCAGCCTAGTTTTTTTTCAAAGTATAAAACATTTAACGACCATAGATGTCAAAGTGTAATACTTATTCATGTTCACTCTAGAAGAAAAACTACAAATAAGAAGACTCACCCAGTAAAGTAAGAATCATACAAACTTGGGTTCTGCCACATGTATCTTGCATTTTCACATTATACTATACTGGGAGCATTTTCCCCTTCAAAGTTTCTTTAAATTTTTAATTTTTTTATATTTACAAAATATTGTGGCCCATAGTTATTTTATGAGACATATGAATATTTAAAACCATTTCCCAATTTTATGAATTCAGGTGTATTCCCAATTCACTGAGGTTTATAATGATCCCCCAACTTCCTCCAGTACCTGCATACAAGCATATGTTGGAGATCACAATAATGAATACCTCCTGGCCTTTCATTGTCTCGCTCTTTCTGAAATCATCTTATTCCTCTACCATACAGCGCAACAAAAGTGGCAACTTGACCTGTTCTCTGAAAGGCACATGCTTCTAACACAAGTCAGGCAGTCTAGCAATGATGGTTATGTTCAGAACCTCAATTCTCAGGATTCCAATCCAGCCTCAGTCTCTTTCTAGTCTTAAAACCACAAGGTAAAGAACTTCATACCTCCAGGCCTTTGTTGCTGTCTGACCAATTAGATTATGAAACTTACAGACAGCACTGTATATATTGGAACACTTAGAAATATGAATTGCCATTCTTAGCAGACTTGCCAAAGAAAAATGGCACCACACTTGAAGCCAGAAAACCTCAGTTCCCCACATAGCTAGCAGGTGGAGAGGCTTTGCAACATTCCCAACATAAAAAATAGACATCCAAGGGGACACACATGTCTGGGAGCCTTATCTGCTCACGATGGACTGAATGCCCTAAAACGTCATGATGGACTGACGGCCCTAAAACGTCACACTTTACCCCATAATATGTATAATAATGTGTCCACTTTTAAATTACATTTAAAATTGTTTAACTAAAAGGGAAAACCTGGGCTCTTGTTTCATCTCTGCTATTATCTAGTCCCATGACTTTGCTTGTACTGTGCCGATGAATGAGCTCTCAGCTTCTGCAGAAACATGAGGATGATGATGCCTGAGCCGTGGGCCTTGCAGGGATACTAACAGATCACAGAAGAGATGAGATGTTGAAGGTGCTCTGACCACTAGGAAGTGTGAGTGTTAGGCACATCCTGTTACCCAAATTGTGTGATATTGCTTGGAAGGACCGAGACAGATACGGTACAGGAATCTAGTCTGAATCTACTAAGCCTCAGAAGATGTGTTGAAAAGAAAGCCTTTGATATTGGAAACACAGACCACTGCAGACAGAAGGGACCTTAGAGATCAACTTTCGCAAGGCTTTTATGTTATATTCAAAAAAAGACATTCGGAGATGAGAGACATCACAGTCAGAGGGCCAACCGCAAAATCAACGCTAGAACTCAGGGATCCCGATTTCCCAAGAACAATATGAAGGCAATCAAAGCAAAGAAATAAAAGTCCAGTTAGCTGTGGAATCCATGCCAGGAGGAACTAATTAATTGGATGTTTATAGCCAGAATAAGTCTCTACTACATTTTGAAATGTCAACTTCATTCCAGGTGATAGAGAGTAGGGGGGCAGGAAGGTGGGGAGAACGCCTTCTGGCTTGCCCAGATTCCCAAGAGACTTTTGTTGTCCCCAGCAATGACCACTGAAGCAGATGGTCTTTCTTTGATTATTAATATTTATCTTTGCTGTTAGTTCTCACTTATGTGTTTTCAGAAAACTTAGTAAAGTGGATGAAATTGGCAGTTGCTTGAAAACACAATTGCCAATGGTTTGAATGCAGTACATTGATTACAGCCCGGGCATAATTCATTTTACCCTCTCACACGTACAGCCCATGCCAGACAAGGGCTGCGTTGCTGATGGCAGCTCAGATATTGCTGCATGTCCTGAATCATAGCCCTCCAGATTCTCGGTAAATAATATGTGCCGAATACTTTCATCTTTACATTATTTTAGCTGAGACGAGAACACATAAACACTTCTGTCTGACAACCTTTTCAAGTTCAACTGCATAGAAGGTTATGTTAAAAAGAAGCAAGAAAGGGGTTCTTCAGCAGTAGGCTCCAAAAGTGACTAAGAGATGCCATCAGACAAGGGCAGCCCTGTAAGAAACGTGGTGTGAAATGTGTTAATACAATAAACCCAATGAAATCCAGCTATTGTTCGTTCAGAATTCTGGCTGCCTTCCACAGCTGCCATGGTGACTCAGACAATGTCTGTGCGGGTTCACTCCCTTCCTCCCACACCAGGAAGTGTCCCCTTTCTGCCTCTCAGCCAAAGGGGTCTCTATGACCAGTGACAGTTCACCCTTTTTTGTCATTCCCACAGCTCCTAACGAGAGGGACTGCCTATCTTGACCAGGATGGAGGAAGCAGTCTGACAACTCTATTATATAGCCACGACCACTAACTGCTGTACCTGCAATGTTCAGCAGGTGGGGAGCATCCCCAAGGGGGCCCCTAGTTGCTGCAGCATGTGGCCATAAGTGGAAATCAGCAAGATGAAAAGAATAGCAGCCTTGTACACCCAGCCCGTGTGGCCACAACAATGGGGTGGCTGCCTGGCAGCTTGAAAGGAACGCATTTCAGGCAAGTCAGAGTCAGGTCTACTTTAGCCTGTGGGATGTAAACATACAGAAGCCCCTTGCCTAATGTTGGAGGCAGCTGAAAACACAAAATATCATCAGAGAAGGTTCAATGCATTTCTGACTGCTAAGGCAGTGATACGTTATTAAGGGAAACGAGGCTGTTTGGGGATGTTTCATCGCAGAGCTCAGAATCAGAGGACAACGAGATCCTCTGACGGCTTTGGTGACTGAGTCCTGAAAACACACGCAGTCTGAGAATTGTGATTGTGTTTTCCAATTAAGCTGGCAGTGGGGGGAAGAGGAGGGCAGGGAGAGTTGGTATTTCACATTGCATGGCTCCAGCTAAGTAGCTGAAATCTTTGGTTTGTACTGAGAGATGTTGTTCAAGACCTATAAAGGAAGCAGTGTGTTTTGGGGAAAAAAAACCTCTAAATTCCCCCGCCTGGCCCTGCCACTAGGAGCCATGTCTCTCCTGATTAGGCTTCATCTTTTCCCATTTACAACGTAGAGGCATCAGACTAGCTCACCACCACGGTCCTTTCTGGCTTCAACTATTTTTTTTTTTTAAGATTTATTCATTTTTATTTGAGTGGCAAATTTATAGAAAGAAGGAAATGTGGATAGAGAGAGAGAGAGAAAGAAAGGGATTCCACTCTCTGGTCTATTCCACAAATGCCTGCAAAAGCCAAAGCCAGGAGCCAGGAGATTCTGCTGGGTTTCCCACGTGGGTGCAGGGGCCCAAGGTCCGGAGCCATCCTCCAGTGCTATCCCAGGCCATAGGCAGAGAGCTGAATCAAAAGTGGAGTAGCTGGGATACAAACTGGTGCCCATATGGAATGCTGACAGTGCAGGCAGAGGATTAGCTTGCTAAGCTGCTGTACTGGCCCCTGGCTTCAAATTTGTTTAATTAAAATCATATCATGGTGGCTTCTGCACTTTTAGCCTTTGCTTACTCAGAAACTCAAGGCCTCAAGAATGCTCAAAAGATAACCCTGACTCAACCAAGGCATCACACTCAAGTCTCTACCACAAAGGCCCATACTCTGGAATTCCTATTTTCTGACCAGTTCTACCAACATACAAGTCCCTTGTAAGGAATCCAAGCTGGTTAGATATATAGGCTTTTTGTTTTATTCAGCACCATAGGCAGGTTTGAGCTCCAAGTATTAGTGTGAGCTTTAAAGCTAGAGCTGGTCCCGGCACTGTGGTCTAGTGGCTAAATTCCTCGCCTTGAAAAGGCTGGGATCCCATAAGGGCACCAGTTCTAATCCCAGCAGCTCCACTTCCCATCCAGCTTCCTGCTTGTGGCCTGAGAAAGCAGTTGAGGATGGCCCAAAGCCTTGGGACCCTGCATCCACATGGGATACCCAAAAGAGAGTATGGGCTCCTGGCTTCGGATCGGCACAGCTCCAGCTGTTGTAGTCACTTGGGGAGTGAATCATCAGACGGAAGATCTTCCTCTCTATCTCTCCTCCTCTCTGTATATCTGACATATATGTATAAAATAAAGCTAGAGCTAATGTGGGCTAGGATTCTGGTTCTGCCTGCCTCTTGCTAGCTACTCTGGGCTTGTTTCTTCATCTATAGAACGTTGTTCATAGCATCACCTCCCTTACAGAATGAAATGAGAGAAGTCACACCAAACATTCTGCATGATGCCTGGCCCTTAGTAAATGCTGTCACCTGTGGGAGTCCTTCTCCATTCTCCACTAAATAGATGTTAAGCTAAAAGTTAAGACCAATAAATCAATATATATTGAGCTAGTAATCAAGTCCCTAAATTTTCAGCAGTGGCAAATTATTTGGTTTTTAGGGCTGCTGCAGTCCTGAGTAGGGGGTTAAGACAGATCCTATTACTCTACCCATTTTCCAGTTAAAAGTCTGGCTCAGAAAACTTAAAAGTGTCGTTCCCAGTAAGTGGCAGGGGTGGGACCCAAACCGAGGCTAATGCTGTGCTCTTTCCATTCACCACGCTGTCTCCGTTTAACTAGCATTATAAGGCAATGAGTGGTTCCATCTAAGCTAATTTTCCAGATAATTGAAGCACGCATCTTTCAGCAGTGCAAGTGCTATTTTTATTTTAACCATTTGGAAGCAAAACTTTCTACAATGCATCACACACCTTCACGCTTTATTATGCAGAGCATGCAAATCAGCGCACTTTTAATCTTCTTTTTTCATAGCCTTCTATCACTTCTCCCACTGTGACTGACAGTGTCCAATCCTCACTAGATTAGCCAAGGTAGCCTATTAGAAATGGAGTGCTCCCAAAAGAGGACATAGTTTGGAAATGTGACAGCTGCCAGTGATGGAACAGTGTGCAGAATCACCAACTATACAAGGACAGCAGTCTGCTGCTGTTCAGGGTGGGAACAAACAGATTTCAGAGGCCAAACAGCCTCACAGAAAATAACCTGTATGCTAGAATCCAACGTCCAGTAAACACCCCAGAATGATGCATTGACAAGTGAGTCGTGCTCATTCAATTGCACTGGTATACAAGCGGAGAGGGGTGATGGGAGAGGTCCCTCCAAGCCGCCAGCTTTTTTTTCTACCGATCCTGTTTAGAAATGCCTGTGCTGACAATTGAGAAGCAGACTTTAGAACAGTGCTTCAGTGCCTTTGAATTCTCTGCACACAATGCACCCTCTTATTGTCTGCGCTAGGAAGACCATCCCCACCACCCCTGCCTGGGCTTGAGTGGTCTACTGTGTTTCAGACAGCAGAGAGGGCGGTCTCCATTTTAGAAAGATTTCAATCTCCACTGGCTCAAGAGTTGGGATGTCTAAAGAGGTAAATGTTCACTGATCTGGAAAACATATCCCATGTGAGATGCATAGCAAATGACTGTGTGTGTTGAGCTTTTCCCTTGCCTTTTCTCAGCTCCACCTATAATTTCAAAGGGGAAACACACACATACAAAACAAAACACTACCCTACAAGCAAAGCCTTCCAAAGATTGCAGCCTATTGGCCTGCTGCAAGTACTTGGAACTTTTCAAATTCCAATCCGAATGGGCTCTGCTTTGCCTTCTCCATCTCTGTCTCCTCTGACCCAGCAAAGCTTCCCATCTTTCATCCTGTCACTTAGCTAATGGTGTGTGTCCCTGTTGCATACATTCCAGAGTGCCCGGCTTCTTTCACTAGTGGAGTCGTCGGCGAGATGCTCGGCAGATGGCCCACTGCCTGCTGCTCTGGTCCCCTCACTGGAGCAATCTGTTGTTCTAAATCAAAATGTTAATGAAAAATAAAGGAACACAGTGCCAGTATCTGTCTGATTTAAATTAATATAGAGTCATACCTTGAGAGGCAGCTTTTACCAGCATGAGGTTCCCTATACAGGCTACCCATATTGTGTGTGTGTGTGTGCGTGTGCGTGTGCGTGCGTGTGTGTGTGTTTGTGTGTGTGTGTATTCGTGTGTGCGTGTGTGCTTCTGTCTAATTAAAATTAAGCACTTCCATTTGTCTGAGTCTCTTTTGGTACCCTCAACCTGTTCCTTTTAATTAATAGCAAAGACCTAACAAACAGTTGATTTCAGCGTTCCAGGAAATGCCATCTCACCTGGTGGAATATCATTTTGAGAGATATTATATGTGATATGTAATTATAAACATGCTTTGATTAGATTCTGTTCTCAAGACTAAGATGACACATTTACTAAATGCTTCAAGTGCAGCTCTAAGTTAGGCATGTCCTTACTGAAAATCTCTTTCAATCCATTTGTTTCAAAACTGCTGGCAAAATCATTGCTAATTTGCTACTTTATATACAAGGGCCCTTCACTTTCCCTCTACTCAGCACACTGTTCATCTCTACTGCGGCAACAAGACTACTCCCCTCTTTGAGGAAAATGTATGTGTCTGCATGATCGTCTCTGCAGGACACATTTTCAACTTCATCTTAGAGAACACAGTGATACAAACACACCTGGTAGAGGGACAGTCTTTCAATATGTGCAAAACATTCTAGGAACAGAAAGGAATGACAGTTTCAGGCAATCAGAGATGACCACACTTTCAACTGACTTCCATATGACTTTTGCAATGGTCTTCCACTTGATTTCTTTGTAGACACTATTAACAATAGTGTTGAAAATAATAAGAGCTAGCATAGTGCTCCTTACATACAAGGCATCCTTTAAGGGATTTATATTTATTTATTCTTCTAGTCATCATAACTATCTATGAATTAAATCTGTTTCCTAGATGAGAAAGCTGGGGTGTACAGAAGTTAAATCATGCACAACTGGTAAGTGATGGAGCTAGAGATGAATGCAGACCAGTTCGGGGCCTTCTTTTTTTTTTTTTAACTTTACATAATTCTATTTCACACTGTGCTGGAAGGACTATGAATTCCAGTGCCTTTGGAAGAAAGTTATCGTCTTCTTTCAGATACACAGGTTTTCTTTGCTCAAACTACCATGTTAAGTTTCAGCAGGTTTCTGTTTAATGGGGCTTGTTCCTTCATGAATGCATGTGCTATTGACACATCTCACTGCTATGAAGACTGTTATGAAGACCAAGGAGAACCAGGCCTAGCAAGCTTAGCAAGGCAGGAGAAACCTCTGCCTGGGCTTTTTTTTGGGGGGGGGGGCAGGGAGGGCTCTAGTCTGTAGGCCAGTCATTTCTGGGCTGTGCCCTAGTCCACTTAACAGTACTGACAAGGGAAGGCAAAAAGAGGCAAGGCCTACAAAGCCCACAACTGAACCAGTATCTAAAAAAGGGACTCCCCGCTAAGGACACAAGTCATATCACACAGTTGCAGCCTCAACACCTCTCCCTACCTGCTGGCAGCATCATCACACGAACTCGACAACAGTGAAGACCACTATTTCTCCTGCATCTGAAAAGCCAGCTCAAGCAGAAGAGCAAACATGAGACTTGTTCTTCATAACTAAATACATATCTTAGGCCCAGTGATATGCTGGGGTATCGAGTTTAAAAACAAAACAAGCATATAAAAAAATAACTGATGAGAAGGGATTGGGTAAAGAGACAGTATTGTCTTGCTAAACCTCACATTAATGATCTATTTTTATGATATTACAAGGAACTAAATGAAAACACAAGCTATGAAAAGCATGCTATCAAACAGAACCCTGGGTTGGGATCCAGGTATTGAATTCCAGTTCCAGCTCAGTCTCTAACAAACTGTGACATCTCAGGATCCCAGATCCTCTGTGAAATACAAAAGCCTGATGAAGGCTTTGCCAACATTAAATGCTATCTGATTTAGCAACCCCTGCCCTCACTTTTCTTTTTAATTTTTATTTTTGATGATGTTTACACAGTTAATCAGGCTTGGAAGAGTCGAGGATTAGGGAAAAGTGGGTGAGACCATTGTTTCCAAATTTTCTTTTTAATCTTCCTTTATTGGAGGAAGTGAGAAGATGAGGTGAGAAGCTGCACCCAGCCTCCCAAATGCCATCACTTCTTAGTGAGGGATGATTCTCCCCAGAGAAAAAAGGAAACACAAAGGATGATTTGTAATAACCAAATAGTTTAGCTGTGTTTGGGTGTCTCAAAGCAAATCATATCACTGAGTTTGTAGATTTCCTTTTCTTTTTCCTTTTTTTAATTCCTATTTTCCCTTGTATACAGTTCTGTAGGTAAAGGGCTTCTCACCTTTCCTCCCCCCTCTCCCCTCCCCATTGTCCCCTGTTTTTTACAGTAGCAGAGTCCTTCTGTGTAGTCTCGACTCCAACACTCTGCTGTTTACATGGGTCATGACACTGCAGGTATAAGGAATGGTAGAATCTAGTATTTTGTTGTCAAGGTATATTTACCAGTTTTATTGGGGGCCTTCTTTTATTCCAGAGTAGAGCTGCATATTGCGGTTCTTTGTTTCCTGGTACTGTAAGCAAAACCTAAAAGGACAAATGTCATACGTTCTCTCTGGTACAAGACATGTTTCATCCAAAACACAAAGCCAAAACGTATATACATAGATTTCTTTTTGACCTGATTTTCCCAGTTGATACCACCAGGCAACTGAAAACCATCCAAGTCATCACATCACAGAGTATTTGAACCCCTCCAAAGAAAAGGTCCTCAAAATTCACCCTCCCCATCATCCCTCAAGCCTGAGCTCCATTTTTCTCTGAACACAGCTAGCCTAGGCAGTGCGGCCAACATCAACTTTATACATGGGAAGAAAAGGTGCCACTCCCTTGGCTAGATGGCACAGGTGCTGGAATGAAACATCAAGCCCTGACCCCAAATGACTCTTCCCTCCTGCTCCCTGATGCCAGAGCACCTTTAGCAGTTAGCCTAGACTTTCATTCAAAATCCTGGACCCAATGCAGTAGCCTAGTGGCTAAAGCCCTCACCTTGCACATTCCAGGATCCTATATGGGTGCCAGTTCGTGTTTTGGAGGCGCCACTTCTCATCCAGCTCCCTGCTTGTGGCCTGAGAAAGCAATTTTGGACAGCCCAACGCTTTACGATCCTGTACCCATGCGGGAGACCCAAAAGAAGCTCCTGCTTCCTGGCTTCAGATTGGCTCAGCTCTGGCCATTGCGGCCACTTGGGAAGTGAATCATTGGATGAAAGATCTTCCTCTCTGTCTCTCCTCCTCTCTACTTTCCATTGAAAACAAATAAATCTTAAAAAATAGACAAATTCCCTTGAAAGATAACAGCATAGTCTGAATTTATATTACAGTTGTATACGCAGGTTCCATCATGAGAGCAGATTTCCATAAGAGAGGAAGAAATCCACAGGTATTAAAAAGAGTCAATTTCCCAAATTGTTACATAGAGATAATAGTGTCTACCATGCATGGTCTTTAAGAATAAAATGAAATAATGATACAAAGGCATACTTACAATATGATTGACTTAAATACATTTTTAGATCCTAATCTATAATGTTGCCATTGCTTTTGTTGTGTTTGTCCTGAACTCTGCCTCTTGAGCACTTAATGGATTGAATGATGTTGATGTCCAGGTCTGCAGCCACCAATACTATTTTTTTTTTAACTCTCTTAGCCAGCCATGCAGCTAACCGAAGGACCGATTTAGACAACAGCCAGAAGATCAATTGTCAAGCAATAGAAATGCCCATGTTGACCTTAATTGACATTTGAAATCACAGAGATCAGTTCCAGGCACATAATTTGAGAAGAGCCCAGAATTTCAAGACTATCCCAACGTAGCACAGTTAAAAAGAGTTCAGGGTAGATTCCTTAATTAATTAGCCCCAACCACAAATAAAGATGCACAATGGCTTTCTTTTAAATATTTTCCAAAGTATATTTCACATTAAGTAGGGGAAGAATGCCAATGAAGGAAATGTTAAATTCAGTAGGCACTCTAGATTATTTGCTTATATAATGTCAGGTTTGGGACCATGCCTTACTGTGTGTGTGTGTGTGTGTGTGTGTGTGTGTGTGTGTGTGAGAGAGAGAGAGAGAGAGAGAGAGAGAGAGAGAGAGAGAGAGAGAGAGAGAGAGGGAGAGGGAGAGAGAGAGAGAGAGAGAGAGAAAGAGAGACAGGTTTGTTTTTAATTTCTAAATAACTTTTTCTTTCTCAATTTGTTATTAACAGGTAACACTTGTACTTATATGTGGGATGTGGTGTGATACTGTGCACCACTGTGTTGGCCCTGGGAGGTGATATTGTATTGAAGAAGCTAAGGAACTACACAATTTATTATTAAAAATAGGAGAACTTTGGATCAACAGATCCTTTTTTCAAAAATACTCAAAATTTCCCCCCTTTTAAAATCAAATTTCAACCAACTTTTTTCCCATCATCCTCTTTTTAACATCTTTAAATCCTATAATTTGGGAATTGTATAAATTGCCTTCATTTCCTATCCTATTATTTGCTTGAATTCTTGCTAATATAAAGCCATTTTTTCTCTGAGTTTCCCCAAGATCTCTTTCTTGGTAAATTCAAGGGCCACTTCTCAATGGTGCATCTTAATGTTAGTGGAGTAAAACACTGGGTTTATCCACTCTTGTCTCTTTTTTCTTAGCTACTTCTACTTCACTCTCTTAAGTCTTCTCTTATTTTCCACATACTCCCATTTTTCCTGTGACATCAGGAAAGTCACATTTCTTAGGACTTGAGTTTCCTCAGTAAAATGAGGAGTTAAAAGAGATTGACATCTAAGGTCCTTCCATATCATGAACTCTATGGCTCTGAGAGTTCATGTGGTACACCTGAGATGCAGTTTTTTATTTCAAAATGTTATCATGTCCTTAACGTTGAAGGTCTTATGGCTATTACTGTCTACTGTTGTATTCTAATAATTAATATAAGTTGTACAAACTTTGTAAGGCTGGATCTTTGGTGATTCATAAATAATTTACATTTGCTTTCCTAAAAGCATGCAAACTTGAAATACTTAGATACCATACTGTGTCTTCTTTGAAAATAGCTGCAAAGTACATTCTAGAAAAATAAACTGTTGCTAATGCTTTATATTAATCCTCAAAAATGTATATGGATAAAAAATTATTTCAATTAATTTCGATATTTGAAAATTTGGTAACAATCTTTTCATCCGAGTAAATTCATTATGACCAATCATATGAGCCAGAATTAACCAATGTGATCATTAAAGAGACATACATAAAATATTTGACACTGTCATACTGACTTCATCCTTTATCCAGAAATAGACTGTAGTGATTCAATGAACCCTTCTGTGTGTCCACATAACATAACCTGAAGGCACTGACAATGTTCCTACTAATATTTTTTCCTCCACTTACATTTTGCACGTCATACCTGATGTTTTCAAGAGGTGCCTGAAACCCCCAGATGAAAGATTGGCTATCTACATGCTTCAAGCCAACCCCACACATCCTAGAACAAGAAGCTTTTCTTGTCCCAGTCAAAAAGAAGCAACGCGATCTCTGAATCCAAGGTTTCAACAACAAATTGGTAATAAGAAGTCAAAGATAATTTTGAATATGCAATGTAGAAAAGACCTATCTTTGCTAAAGAAGCCAGTCAACAGTGGGGATAAGCAGGCTACATATAAAAGTAGCTGCCATTTGGGTTTGTTGTTGTTGATAGTCATGATGGTAGTGTTATCCATCAAACAATACATGAAGTTAAATGACCTTGCTCACAAAGGAGCTCTCTTGATCCATGGTATATGGATGTCAGTGTCTTGACAAGGCATGGTGTACAATCACTCTGCTCTAAGAGGAGAAATTCAGTGAGTTGCCCAAATTTGTGACAGTGGTTGAATCAACAGGCCCCCAAAACTATTAATTAATACAAAATGAGTGCTAGCTGCTGTTCTTGCTCTCCCCGTCTTCCTTCCTTCCTCTCTCTCTCTCTCTCTCTCTCTCACACACACACAATATGCTACATACTATCTAAGTGATTATCAAAAGCTGCTTGATGGGCTGATTTTTATTATATCGCCTGCTTCTGTTACTGAGAATTGTCAGGGACTAAAGCATTCAAGTGTATAGACTGTGGTATTCAAGCTGAGAGAGAACTACTAAATATGCCAAATTTACCAATTGTTAAGTCATAATAAAATAAAATGTCCTGGCAACTAAAAATATACCAGGCATAAAGTTATCTTTTGGTGATGATTCAGCATTGCCCCAGAAGGAATTTACATCACTAAGTAAAAGGCAGCATATTAGGAATGACAGGACCCTGAAAGTCTGTTACATGCAAAAATCACTAATCCTAAGGCCTCTGAAAAAGAAACAACGCAGATGATTTTCAACAGTCTCATAACTGTTATATGTTTTAAAAGGTTGTATTCTGAGGTTGTTCAAATATCCTTGACATCCTTTGCAAAAATGGAAAGCCCAACTTTATGTTCTTAAAAATAATAATGTGTTATTTCATTTTACAGTTTAGAATGTTAACTTCTCTAGAAATGTCTTCACCTTTGGGTCTTTTAAGGTATTACCTTTCAGAGGTCACTTTTACTATACTGCACAACTCCAGGCTTAAATGGTCAACAAAATATCAATTTATTCATCAAGAGCAGCAAGTAGGGTGGTGCCAGAGCAAAACTGTTGTTGTTGAGTACCAAGAATTATATTTAGGTTTCTGGAACAAATTAATAATTTACTGATAACTTTTTATAAAAGCAAGAAATCATGCCTACCATTTCATCCAAAGCAACAGCATTTGTCCTGCTAGTTTGGGGCATTTCCGTAGTATCAAGGAGAAAATGATGGATAATTATATCTGCTGAGTGCTTTTATATGCATTTGGTCATTTACGTCCATGCAATAACTCGGACATAGTCACTATTGTTAGTGCCATCTTACAAACAACAACACTAAAGCCTAAAGAGTTGGTAGTATCTGGGATCTTTTGCTCAGACAAAATAACTTGGATGTAAAGTTGCACAGATTATTTCCTATGGAGAGGCGTTAATATTTAGTCAGCATCTACCATGTGCTATGAACTAGGCCAAGTGCTTTACGTAAGTTGCCTCATACAATATTCCCATTAGCTTCATGAGGCACTTACTTTTAATCATATTCAACAGATGAAGGGAAGGGATTATAAAGAAGTTGCAAAAAACTTCTCAAGTCCATGCTACTGATGAATACAGAGCTGAGCATTTGCATACCTAAGTTTGACCCTAAGGTTCATGTTCATTTCATTATAAAGTGAAAAGAAAGCAAAAGGGAGGAAATAGAATTTGATAATGAAGTCCATATTCTCAATCACCAACTCATTGCCAGAAATTAACTCCTGTATACTAAGCTTTTTATCCTGTGGAACACAAGATTCCAGCATTCTGATCACTTTTTGAATAGGGACAGGTTGAAACCCTTCTCCAGAATTTTTTTTCAAACAATAAAGAAAAAATAGACAGTGAAAGCAAGATGATCCAAACTTGTCAACATACAGAAGGGCAGCTCCCTTTGCAATAATGAATTACTTCTTCAATATAATTCCAGCTTAGAAATCTCCAGCTTAGGACAAGAAGCCAGTCCCTCTATGCCTAGGGACCTCAATGCTTTATCAGGATCCCCAGAGATACTTCATTCAACATTTCTCATCAAAACATATCTATTAAAAACTGCAGCTTCCCAAGCCCAACCTCTGAGAGCAGTACTATAGAATTGGTGTCTCAGAAAGCACTCCAGATCAGTTCTGTCACTCAGCAAAGGTTGAGAAGCTCTGCCTGCACGCAGTGCCAAGACTCTCAAGCCTAGTATTCTAAGTGCTCAGACACAGATAATCTGAATTTGTTTCTACCCTGCAAGAGACAGAAAAGGCTCCATTGAGGTGATTAATATTTACAAGCTACTTAACCTATGCTATTCAGATTCTTCAACATCACTCCCTTGAAAACAAAGGGCAAAGGTCAGTTGACTTTTCTCATATCTGTTCACTAAAGCAGACATAGGATCTGCAACATTGGCCCTGCAAAAGACTTCAGCAGCCCCCTCTTAGCCCTTGACAATCTGTATAGAAGGTTCAATGTTCTTCAAAGAACACTCAGCAGTACAGACTTTAGCCTCATTAAGACTGATCTCATGTCAATTTAACCCCAAATAATGACGCTGAACTACAACTGCTTTCTCACAATTGAGATCAAGTTTAATACAAAGAATAATAATCTCCATAATAAATGGTAATTAGCTGAGTACTTACTGTGTACTCATAGTAGATGAAATACTCCCCAAATAAAGAGGAACAATATCAATTACTTTCTCTTAACTGAGAATTACCAGAACTTATTTGATCACACACATCTTATATGAGGGAAACCTGACATACACTTTGAGAATATGCTGCTAGACACCTATGTTCCCCAGAGTATTGGTGGCATCAAAAGGCAAGCCCAAGTTCCCTATCCCCTACCTATCCATTCAAGTCGGGGCTTCAGAAATCTGCATTCTTAGGTCACTCTCAATACACTGCTCAAAGCTATACCAGAAAAAAATCAGTGCTTGTCCCAAAGATGACAATTGAAGTTAGTTGCAACAACTTCATATAGTATTGGCAAGACAATCAAACCTCAGGCGCAACACAATAGTCTAGTGGGTAAATCCACGTCTTGTACATGCTGGGATCCCTTATGAGCGGTAGTTCATGTCCCTGCTGTTCCACTTCCCATCCAGTTCCCTTCTGGTAGCCTGGGAAAGCAGTAAACAATGGCCTAAAGCCCTGGAACCCCACACCCGTGTAGGAGACCCAGAAGAAGCTCCTGGTTCCTGGCTTTGGATCGGGCTCAGCCCAACCCATTGCAACCAGTTGAGGAGCGGACCAGCAGTCAGAAGATCTTTGTCTCTCCTTCTCTCTAAAAATCTGACTTTCCAATAACAAATAAATAAATAAATCTTAAAAAGACAGAAAGAAAATCAACCTCCCAAGTCTGTATATGGAGACTTCCAGATGACACCATTTTGACATTTGATATTTAATCATCTAACCCATCCAGGAAACTAAGCTGCTTCAAAAGGTGCCCTTACACTGTTGGGGTAAACAAATAGTGCTTCAAACAAGTGCAGCTAAATGTTTCTCCCAATTCTGCTGCCCTGTCAGGACAGTAAGAGAACACAGGTAGGCAGATCAAAGCCACTTTACCCTTCCCTTTCCCCATCTGTAACATAACAACAATTATCTCTACCCCAGGGAGCCACTGTGGGAACAAAATGAGGTACAACACACAAAGCTTCTGCTACAAACACAAGCTTAAAAAATGTCTGTTTCCTTTCCCCGTTTTCCTCTGCCCTCCTTCCTTGATGCAGGGGCACAGGGAGTCTTGCTGTTGGTTGCTACTCTCTCAGAAATTAATTTCCTTTAATGGAACCCCATGTATGTGAGGCAAGCTCAGGGACAAGACACTAAAACAGCCATTCAGTTCAGCTTACTAGGAGCTCACAGGTACTGGGGTATATAGAGATGAAAAGACAAATCCTACCATCAAGTTGCTCATGGCAGAGTGATGAAAATACCAAATATACCTAGTGTGGCAGAAAATGGGAACTCTATTGGAAGCTATAGAGATGGATGCAGTTGGTCACAGAGGCAAACGAAGCTAATGCAAACTGCTTGTGGCTAAGTTATATCAGAGTCCAAGGACACCCAGTGTCATCTTTATCTAACCAGAAAAACGAAGTGCTGACCTAACCCAGAGTTGCAGTTTCAGGGCTCGGTTCCAGCAGCCAGCGCAAAGCCAGTCCCAGGCATTGTGCTTTGTGCCCTCGCTGTAATGCACATAGGACAAAGTCCCTAAACAGTGGTGACCCTGGCCTCTGAAAGCAAAATCACTGATGCAGGCAAACCACTAGAAATGAACATAATTTAAAAATCAGAATCAAGAAAACAGATAAATGCTACATTCACTAACATCATTCTCTCCTCAGAATCCTGTTCATTTTTTTTCTCTAAGATGGAAAAAGCTTAGATGAGACTAAAGTAAGTGAGCCTCAAGTCCCCACATGCCCTTACCTAAGGAACTGATCAAGAAAGTTGGGGATTTTCACCCTTATTATTGTTTAGATAATTGATTTTGTCAGGATTGCATGACAACTGGTAGTCGGACTAACTGGAATATGGCTTTCTTAACATTTCTTTCTTCTTTTATCTATCTTTGTGCTATGCTTTGCTGTGCTGTGCTTGGTATGGTGGGAAAGGGGGGGAGAGAGAGAAAGAGTAAGAGAGGGAGAGCACACACTTAGATTCCAGTAATGTTGACATGAGAACATTTTCTATCAATGCTCTCATTTGGGTCTTAAGTTACTTTGGTCAGTGGGAGAACCTCAAAAAAGCTTCTGTGGTGCCTCCTCCATTTCCACCTGCTCCCGTATCTAACAAGGCTTATAGCAATGTGCAAGGTTAACACTAATCAGAGAGAGAGGAGAAGAGGGCAATGGTCGAGAGGCAGACCTAGAGGATGAAGTACACGCTCGGGTAGCAACCTCTGAAACTCCCGTGTAAGCCTGTGCCGAGATTCTACTGCCACCACTGAGATAAGGCATACCACAGTTCCAGGAGGGGCTAGGTATAACTCAGGTATTGTTTCTAAATAGGAAAAAGAGTGGTGGGGGAAGGGATTATACTAACCAAAGCTTTGGGTGCTCTGTTCCCTGATTTTCTTTCAGAAATTTTTTGTAGGATGAGACCACATAGCAACAAAATCTCAACTGTCTTAATACAAACTGTGAAAACCACCTCAAAACCTAAGTGGGGTTTATAGCTCTAGTCTAGTCATAGCTGCTCAGCCTAGAATCCACTGGACAACTGTATCCATTGCTAACATCCAACTCCTCAAATAGCCTTTCAATGTGAACTAGCTGCGGCTGCTGCTAAAGGGTGAAAGGTGCTGACGGGACCATGGACATTTCTGCAATGCCTTTTTTCCCCCTGCAGAACAAATAGTGTTTAGATCTTGCAAAGCCAACAAAACCACAGCATAGGTCAGGTGCAAACTCCCCCTCAACAGAGACCTCCCTGAGCCAGCAAAGTCAAGGCCGTGAGCTTCAGGCCCTCAGAAGGTCACTGGAGAGGACAGTGAGTCTGCAGGATGAGTCAGGAGAATTGAGAAAGCCCAGCCAGTCCCCAGAGCCAGGCCTCTCATAAGGCAGCCAAGGAAAAAGCTGTAAGAACCTGGAACACCCTGATAATGGAAGCAAGGATGGAAGAAAGACTCAACAGAGACAAGCTACTTGCTCTCAGCATCAGCAAAAGGAGAAAGCAAACCAGCAAACTGACTTTATCCTTGACATGTCCTTAGCCCACTTTCAATACCCTATTCCTTCCCAAAGCACCCAAGATGCCCACAATGGTGCCAGCTGATCGGACATTTCCTCCTGCCTCAGGTTATGCGGGCTTACTTTTCCCAAACTTCTCCCCCATCAGGCTTCCGTACTGCCAGGCAGTGTCTTGTTTCCTCAGCTCCATCTGCCCTGTCTTGTCATTTCATGATAACTCATCTGGACCAATGCACCAGTATACAAGTTCGTGTGGCCCCCACTAGGGTCACATATTGACAATAAAACACCTGTCTCTTAGCAACTAAGTACGTTGACTCCAAAGAATATGTATAGTGAGGGGATTTCCAATGAAGGGGATATCTGAGACAGAGAGATCATGGAAGACTTCACATTCAAATTAATGTGCAGAAATACCTCCCCATCTCCTTGTGTAACTATAAGCCAGCCCAACAGACAGCCACCTGGTCAAAAACCTAAAACCAAATTAGAGCCCAGGGCAACCAGATGCCTTCTTAATATGAGCCCCAAGATACAAGAACTTCATTTGATCTATTTCTAACAGATTGCAAACTACTAATTTGTGACAGGGGAAGGCATATACAGGAGTTAAGAGAATTGGCCATGTTATCAAATTGTGAGGAAGAAATGTTTAAACCGTTCCATAGCATGACCAAAATTGCCCACTTTAAAAAAGTTTTAGAAACCTTACAGCACTTCCAAGGTGCTAAAGCAGAGTGTATAACTGGGAAGGCCTGCCCATAGCATCTGCTTGTGTGCCTGGCACGTGGGAATGAGTTGGGGAGGCAAGGCTTTGCTGGAAAGAAGAAGGAAATGATTGGCAGGAGAGGCTCTTTGTAAGATGACTGAGGATGAGATAAACTATTTGAGGCTGCAGACTCCTGAGGATACTGCTAGACGTGTGATGGGTCAGATTTCCTAATGTACAGTTCTCAGGGACAGCTGAATTCTCACAATGAAAACATTTAGTCAGAGTTCTGAGTTCCGATCTAACAAAGCATCTAGCGATTCCAAATGGACATAACTGTAGCTTAATGAGACTTCTCAGGACCAAGCATGCTGTGATCTCAGCATACTTGTGCAAGTGGACTTACCTGAGCAGACTCAGCAAAAGGACCAAGCATACTTTTGGTTTCCTTCTCCTTATTGATAGCTGAGGCTCCCCACACCTGTATCACTGAGATCCATTTCTCCTCGACACCTAACGGCTCCCATGACTTTCCTCAGTACAGGTTGCTCATGATGCCTCCACAGTTTCCAAGCTTTTGTCTCCCTGTTCCCTTATATCACAAGATTCCTCAATCCCTTCTCTGAGCACCCAGGGCTTTGCAAAGAGACAGGATTAAAGCTATCATGGTGGAAAATGAGTTGTGTTCCTGAATGAGTTTGTAATGATGGCATTTTAGGCTTGTAGTAAATTAGTTGGGATGGCACTTCTGGATAACAGAACTGTCTCATACATCTGTCACACGGTGGAAATGGCTGCCTACATTTCTCTAAACTTAGGAGGGAGGACAAGCCTTGATGGAAGCAACCAACTTACAAAGCTCATTCACAAATGACCTACTAGAGTGGTCCAGAATCCATTCACAGTCAACTGCCTATCTAAGAAGACTGGATATTTCCCTATGCTTTATGCTTTGGCTTGTTCACTTCTGTCATTCTCTACTGAGTATACTTGAAGAAGACAGTTGCTAAATTGATACATTTTTCCTATGTCATCTAAAAATTGTCTTTGTGATGTTTTTAAATGACTCTGCTCCTCATCCCCATCCCTCATTACCTTTCAGAGCTTAAGAAATATACCCCTTTTACCCAACAATTGCAAAACTGAAAAGATGTGTATATGGAAAGGCTCAAAACCATGGACACACCTCATTGATTCAATGGAAAATGAAAAGCATTTGAAATGGTCTGATCCATGCATTCAATAAATAAACACAGGGCTGATCTTTGGTCATACTGACTAGAAAGATGAACCTTTTTCTGTGGGTAAATAATCACTATCCCTTCCTCTGGCTTCCTCCATTCCTTTGCTGAGATTCCCCAGGAGTTCACAAGATCTGGCAACTAGCAGGATAGTGTCTGTCATGTCCAGGCACGTGTTCCAGGGCCACAGCTGGAGCCAATGTGGATTTGTTGTTTCCTATGCCTTTCTGCATGAATATTATCCACACTATCAAAGCTACTGAATAGCAGGTATTGGTTGTGGCTCTGCTTGTGGACCCAAATCACTTTGCTTAAAGCATTACAGAGATACTAAGGCTTACATTAGTTCACTCAGCCCCATGTGTTCCCATGAAGCAGAACATCCACGACCTTCAAAGGATGGACAACGTGAGCCCTATTTCCAAAATAGCATTTGGCAGACAGCCTAGACTCAAATGAGCACACAGCAGACACAGGCTGTGGGCACAACGGGCCAGCCCCCTGTCACATCACCTCAGGGGATCCTCAGCCCCAGGGGACTCAACAGAAAATCCTTTACATTTGAAAAGCAGAAATTATCTAGTCCACCTGAGCACCCTGGGAGCTGGTCTGTATTCTTAGCCTCCTGCTTCAAGTGCTGCCTTTAGAACAAAAGTCTGTTCAAGGTCATAGGATGACGCAGCTACAGTGTACCAAGTGAAAAGACAGGGATAGGGGAAACAAGCCTCAGCAGGGTTAACTTCAGTTGCTTCAGCCTATGAGAAAAGCCTGGCCGAAGTATTCATTTTCTTCATACACACATTGCTGGAAGAATTGCTTTGGGAGGTAATGAACACAGGTAAGGAAGAGTGATGATAGGGGGCTGTTTCTATGATGGGCAGTCCTGGAGATCCAAACCTGTGGTAGCCTTGTGTTGTAGGTAACTAATACACCGAGTTTCTCCTTGCTGTCTTTGTTTCTCAAGAAAAACTCACTCATCCTGGTGCAGGTAAAAGCTCGCTCTTTCTCCCAATGCACCTTACTGTGGCTTATGGTCGGTGCCACAGTAGTAAAAATGAATTCCCATTGCAGCAAAGGAAAGCAGAAAAAGCCATATGCATAAATGCAAAAGAACTGCGTTCCACTCTCTACTAACTCTTGCTAACATTGAGACACATTGTCTCACTTCATTTTCCTAATTTATTAAGAATGAAGCCACGACCAGCCACATGAGTCAGCATAATGACCTCCAAACAAGGCGGACACTGTCGCTGTCTTCAGACAAGCTCCAGGGAGGCCTGGAAATCAGCACTGATCAAGCACCTATTATGGAACATCACTTCCACATGCACCGTTTTCATGAGGCCTCAAAATAATTCCATGAGTTAGACACCAGCTTTTTCCATACAAAATGGCAATAAAATAAATCAGTGGGTTCAAATGTCAGTGTGATTTATATGTATAGATTTCAAAATTGTTCACACAAGAATAACCTTATTTGTGATTCCATTTCTCATGAAATTCTTTGAAACACCCTCGTATTTTAGAAATCAGTTGGTTTGATGCTAAAGAAACAGAAGCTCACAGGTGCACACACACATGCAAATGCAACAAACAAATCAAAATGACAAAGTCAACTAGCATCAACTTCAATATAACACAAAGCTGGAAGTAAACAATGTGATTCCTTCCATATTTCATATCACAGAAGCATAATAACAGTTTGTAGAAATGTGGAGAGAATTCAGAGTAAGGATTGTCACTAGGGAAGGAATGCAGTGGTGCTTAACAGGCAGTCAGTAAATCCAAATAACTGCCCAAGTTCAACCGACATACTACATGGAGGCAGAAACAGATGTTTCTATGGAACCTGAAGTAGCAGCACTGTGGGACCTTCCGTGAGGCCATACAGATTGTCTGAAGGAAGATACTGAGTGGAAATCCCAGTGGAAATGCAAGGGCAGACAAAGAAAGGGAGACTGGTATGTCTAAATGTAAGAAGGCAAACACACACCAGTGAGACTATCCAGAGCACTCTAGACCTGTGGTTTCCTCCCTGCTCAGCGACAGGCAACTACTGTAGCTGAACCCTGTTCCTTACAGCCTTGACCAAAAGAGAGATGAGACTCCTGAGGGAGAGGGGAGAGAGACAGGATCCTTGTCAACGTTTTTATCCTCGTCTGAAAAAGAAAACGGAGCTCAGAGAGTTGTTTTCCTAGGCACCAAGCTAATAATAGGGGAAACTGATTTTCAAGCCAAAGCACAAAGACTCTTTAAAAAAAGTCATGAAAAATGCTTATTATGAAAAAAAAGTATGAATTTCAAAAAATTGCACCAAAATAAACTTTGTAAATTCCATTTTTTTCCATGAACTCTTTGAAATACCCTCATATTTGCCCCATACCCTTGTCTTTAAAAACAATAAACAACACTCACTTCCTCAAGTCAAATGCCTTACCTCTGAAACGGTGCTGAACCCTTCAGTGACAATGAGACGCTGCTCCTGGCCCTTTCTCACCCCAACTTTATAGCTTTCAGGATGTTTTCCCTCCTCTGACCACACATGACTAAATTCTGCAAAAATTTGTACAAGCGATAAACATCACTGATGCATTGCTCTGTGCTGGTAGGTTGTGGGACCCAGAGACAGAGATGTTCCCCATTAACACAGTTAAGCAACTTTTCCAGGGGATTGAACTCTCCCATGGCCTTATCCCATCTCCCTCTTTTTTTCTCAGCATCCCAGGCCCAGAGACACTTGAATGCCAAGACCTGTCTGAGCTGTTTTATGCAAATATCCCCCATAGCATCCAACACAGGACTTAACACATAGCAGACACTCAAAATGCTTGCTAATTGAATGAAAGCCATGTGCATCCCACACTGTGTGCAACGGTGAGGATACTGTCAATATCTTTGTGTTATCAAATCAATGAGAAATCTTATCAGGGATCATACATACAAAAGACAATAAATTGGATGAAGATAATGATCCACTTCTATTAACAAAACTGTCACTAATCTAAGATCATCTATCAGAAGAACTTGCAGAAAACATCTCCCCTCCTTAAGCCTCAGTTTCCCCACTCAAAAATAACGGGCTGGAGTTGTATCAGCGGTTCTCAAGCCTGACTTTGTAATACAATCACTTGGGGGGTGCTTTCAAAGCTAGCCCAGGGTTTCTGATTTAATTGGTATGAGGTAAGGCCTGAGCATCACTATTTGTTTAAAAGCTCCCCAGTGAGCCTGATATGCTGCCAGGAGTGATAACCAGTAGGATAGATGATCCCTGAGGTCTCTTCTTACTTTGAAAATCAATATGCTGACTCCAGCTCCGTCCCTCGTGATATCAGGGCTGCCCTGCCTGTTATCCACTTTCCTCTCTAACGCTGCACACCACGCGATCTATCAATTGAGTGGCTCAATAGTCTCACATCTTGTTTCACCCCATTTACCTATTGACTTAAAACTACTCTGTGTACTCTTGGGGTACCTAAGCGCTGCTATGGAGAGCTAGGTTTGTATTTCAGAATCCAAGAGATACATGCAGAGCAAGCTCCCCCCATTCCTTTGTTCCATATCCCAAATGTTCTCAACTTCCCCGGGCCAAAGGAAGGAGGTTGAAACTCAATCTGCATCCCCGATGCAGGTGAGAAGGACCCAAGTGCTTGAGTCATCACTGTTGCTTCCCAAGGTCCACATCAGCTGGAAGCTGTGATCATGAGTGGTACCAGCTCTGACCCCAAGTACTACAATATAGAAAAGAGGCACCTTCAAAAACATTGTAGCATTGTTTGCTTCAAGAAGGTTTTTGATGTTTTCCTTTCTTCAGTGAAACATTGGTCATTCAGTAACATGATATTTAACTCCATGGTATTGCTAATTTTCCATTTTTCTCTCTGTTGTTAATTTTTGTTTTATGGCTTTTCCTTTAAGGGGATGTATAATAACTGCAATAGATACTATCATATGTGGATGTGAAGATACAATACAGCATGCATCTCTACTTCCAAATCAAAGATGGACTCCCAATGAAACTGTTCCATTTCTTGACAATAGGATGCTGGACTCTCTGCCATTGTCTGTAATTACAATGTCAGGATATACTTACATAGCGGAATAATGGACTTATGACTGCTTAAGAAGGACTATACTATTGTAGTAATATAGGGGAAATCAGTGGAGTGGGGGGGATGAAAAATGGAGAGGGGCAGAAATGAAATCCCAGAGACTATGGAACTATTTCATTAGATAGATAGGTAGATAGACAGATAGATAGATAGATAGATAAATCAGTTTAAACTGTTAGGCCCAAAACCTGTCCTAAGATATGCTTTTAAAGGCCATATGGGTCATTCTATGACCAAAGAAGCCACCTTAATACCAGAAGGCATCCCCAAAGCACTAGCTGGTCTGCTCTGACTCTGCACTGGGGAAGGCCAGCAAGCATGTCTGAGCAGGCCAGCATGCCCTGCTGTTCTGGAAGGAGTACATAAGCACAGTGCACAACTTTCCGTTTCACTGACTCTTTCATGGCACTGAGCCTGCCCCTTCTACTCAGCTCTTTGTCAAGAATGTCCTTGACACTTAAGGAATTGATTTGTTCTTCCCTTGCTTTAAATAATAAGCCAACAGTTACGCAGGAGTTTTATAACATATTGATTTAACATACAAACCACATTATGGTCCTTGAATGTTGCAGCCAGAACCAATGCCTCATCAGCCAGAAACACCAATATAGTGATAGCTTAGGTTTTCTTAACCTGTCAAAACATTCCTGAGCTCTGGGCTTGCTGAAAAGCAGACATGCCAAGGATTTAAAAATATCAAATTAAAATATTCTGGGCTATTTTCAAAAAGGCATGAGTCTTTGTAACCACTAGCATTGTGAAGAGTGTGAGCATGATCCAGGGAATAGAGTCCCTCAAGGTCATAAGATGGCCTTATTCTAGAAGCACTCTAGTAAACATGTGCCTGATTTGTGTGCAGATTAAAAGGAAGGGAAATGAGGCAGGATAACAGTGGAAGGGAGTGTAGGGATCTGAATGAAAATGTCCATACTACCAAGAGTCTAAAAAACAAAATTGAAAATTAGGGTCTGGCATGGCTTTCAGTGATATACAGTTTAGGGGTGAGAAAGTACAGAGAGGCTTTGTTATAGTCACTTGGTCAAATTTCCAAAAGTACAAGAGCTCATTCATCCTTTCATTGCCAAATGCCTTCTCTATGCATTAAAAAAAAAAAGATTCACTCATTCATTCATTCATTCATTCATTCATTTGAAAAAGCCGGGTTACAGGGAGAGGGAGAGAATCTTCCATCTGCTAGTTCACTCCTAAAATGATCACTACAGCTAGGACTGGGGCAGGCCAACGCTTCATCCAGGTCTCCCACGTGAGTGCAGGGGCACAGGTACTTGGGTCATCTTCATTGCTTTCTCAGGCACGTTAGTATCGAACTGGATTGGACACTAACTAGCATCATAATCACTGGCTTAACCTGCTTGAGCCGATGCCAGCCCACCCATTCATTATACAAATTATCTGCCATATTTACCACTCTGCTGAAACTGCCCTCTCCAGAGAGCGATAAGCAAGCTATGTGGTCAGTTCTCAACCCTTGTTCTGCTTGATAATTCTATGACCCTTAACACTGTTGACATCTTCTCCTTCTTTGAATTTTGTGAGACAATCTCTTTCCAGATTCTCGTCCCATTTCTCTACCTTTACTTTCAGTTAGTTTCTTGAACTAGTCTTCCATTCCATTAAATGATGGACTTTTTGGGCCTGGTGCCGTAGCCTAGTGGCTGAAGTCCTCACTTTGCATGTGCTGGGATCCCATATGCATACCAGTTCATGTCCTGCCTGCTCCACTTCCCAACCAGCTCCCTGCTTGTGGCCTGGGAAGGCAATAAAGCATGGCCTAAAGCCTTGGGACTCTGCACCCATGTGGGAGACCTGGAAGAAGTTCCCAGTTCCTGGCTTTGGATCAGCTCAGCTCCGGCCGTTATGGCCACTTGGGGGATTAAACCAGTGGATGGAAAATCTTTCTCTCTGTCTCTTCTCCTCTCTGTATGTCTGCTTTACAATAAAAATAAATAGACCTTTTTTTAATGATAGACATTTTATTGACCCATTTATTACTTCTACAAATGCTTACAAGCTATGGCTTAAAATCTTGATCTCTTCTTCCAATCATTCTTGCAAGCACTTAAACTCTTACTCAGTTCTCTTCTGGACATCTTCACCCATCCTGTTATCACTCCTTAAATGTATCATGCTAACTAATAGCTAAGTGATTGGCTTCCCACTATTTCTTATAGCTAGAAGAATGCTCCCTCCATCCCATTTCCAAATCATATTGTTAAAATGTCACCTTGTCCAATTAAAATGTCACCACCTGTTTAAAATCTCCAGGCATAATTAACAGTTGTCTCCTGTGAACATTGAACTTTCTATAGGCTGTGCTCATAACTCTAGCACTCATTCACATTGTTGTTATAATTAAGTGTGTGAGAGCACTTCAAGAGCTGGGATGCAGCTTCGCTCTTCGTGCTTACTTCTTCAGCTTCTTAACTCACATACGCCTAGAGTACGAGCTCTAATGCTTACTAGAAACATGATCTTAGGCAACTACTGTCCCCAAGCCTGTTTAAGAACAACAGTGTCTGGGGAGAATGAGATCATACATATAAAACATTTACACTGCCTGACACATAAACACTCAACAAATGTTAGCTATGACCATTTATTTGTGTGTAGTCTTGTGGAGAGCAAGTGCTCATTAAAATGTTGCTGAATAAATTAGCCTTAGTAGGGACAACCTAAGAAGCCTTGATAGGTAAACAGTGTCTTCCTTTGTTAAATCTTGGGATCTCTGTCAAAGGCACAAAAATTGAGTTTTTAACTGAATTTCTTTCTCTATAGTCAAATCACTACAGTATCATTTACGGTAACCAAAAGCATAATGTATGCACCTATTACAGCTTCATTCCCAGTAAATATATCTTTGAAGTATACCTTTAAAACTTCTTTTCCCAGATAAACGATAAGGCTTTCTTTCTACTTCAACATTTTACAAAGAGGATGATTTAATTAGTGTGAGAATTATTTAATACAGCAAGCAATAACGTTTAAGATATAATGGTAATTGAGCCCAGCATGCTTGAAAATACCATTCTCTGAGTCAGGTTCCGTAACATGTGTTAACGTTGGGGACCATGGAGGTTTAATTCATTTTAAATTCCTTTACCAATAAAAATTTAAATTAGTGAAATTTCTGATTTTTGCCCCCTTTCACCTATAAACCTTCTTAATCTCTTGACCTTTAACTTAGTCATAAAATCCTGAAAGATTATCTTTCATATTCAACCTACAGTAATCTGTTTAATATCCCTTGGTAAGTAATATCCTTTTAGAAAAAGCCAAAATCTGGTACGCTTGAAACAAAGACTCTATTATTTGAAAAAAGACAAATATTCTATTGTCTTTCCTATTCCTGGGTCCTGTAAAAAGCCTAAAAAAACACATGTCAAGTCCATCAAGTCCAGCATGTGTGGAAAGCACACATTTGGAAAGTTCTCATTAGCATTGTCATTAAAAATAATATAACAACAATTTAATAAGTTTAAAAATGAGTAGGCTTACATTTTAAAAATTCAGTGTTCACATACACCCAGAATCATATATATTTTTCTTATGTCTACATTTTCTCAAACCTTGTTTCTGAAACATTCCCAGCTATGCTAAGATTTTAAGAACTTCAAAGAAACTAATTCTAAACCTATAAGGTTTCTAATGATTTCTAATTTTCAAAGGAAGAAATTCTAAAACCACAGAGGGTAGGTATAATTACCAAATCTACAAAAATTTCACAAGATGGGTATTGGGAAATCAGCTGATGAGTTGATCTTTTATGTTGATCTGATGATCAGTCATGCCCAGTAATGGGTAAAGACAAGGCCAACACTTTTTATTTCAATTTGGACTCTGAAGAAACACAATGAGGAGAGATAGGTATTCCCTAATCGTAATAACTTCAATCTTCATGATATTAGAAAATAAGAATGAAAATATGAAGAACATTGAAAAATTCCATTGAGATCTAGAAAAGACAACATCATGTGCAAATAGTCACTATTGCACATAGTTTATCACGCCTACTCATGAAAACAGAAACGAGCTGGGATTTTGGAGTGGACTGAAGAATGTTTATCTGTGATTTTTAACTTCCTGTGTCCTGGACCCCTCCACTAAAACACTTAGGGAAATATTTGCTTTAGATAATTTTTTTGTAAATTCATGAAAATTAGATGCTGTTATTAATGAAAGTTTAGACTTAGGGCCTTTGTTCTTTTGGTTTTCAAATTTATCATTGTTTTCTGCACCTTGTGAAACACACACATAATTTTTATCCCACTTTACTCTCTAAAGTAAACAACTTAATTCTGGATTGCATAGATTATTTTTGACCCATGTAATGTGTTCAAGGCTTGCCTCCCTTATATCATGAGTTCTTTGACATTTTATATCTAGTACTTCATTTCTGTCTGCTGTTGTCATTTTCATGTACACTATGAGTTACTTGAAGCAATGACATGATTTTTTCATCTTTGTGTCCATAGGACTTACTGCAGTATTTGATGCAGAAATAGTTAATAAAGTGCAGAATGAATCAATGGAAAAATTAGTGGATAGATAAAAAGACAGCCTCCTAGAAATGCTGACTAGTTAATGAATGCATTTCAGAGCATTAAACAAGAATTCTGAGCAGCAAATATTGATACATCAGTCAGCAATTACTTATGTAATTATAATTACTTACCTTCTTTCTGCCAGACAGATATTTCTTAGTGTAAGAGAAAAAGAGCCAATAGAGTACAGGCCTAATATTGAAAATCAACAATGTGTGAATCACAAAGTAGGATATAATTGCTCAGTGGCCTTTTTGTATCTATGTGTAGCATAAGTAAATATCTTTACCGCATGAAGTGAAACAATTTGGAATTCAGCATATTGCCATTCTTAAGGATTCTCTTATCAACTTGAACTGAATGGTTCAGCTAATAACATGTGTAGTTAATTCTATAGTGCCTTCCTTGTTCTGTCATCATCTTTCAGCCAATGAGAATATAGCTTAAAGACATTCTGGGTTCTGGTGAAGTCATCGAAGCCACCTGGCCAGTGGCTAACAGGTAAAGATCTACGGTGTGAGGATGAAGTTGTAGTTCAGGTTGTTTGTCCCTTGTTAAGCCTTTGTTTCCAATTCAGAGACTGAAGCTTGGCAGTTTGTGTTGGTATCCCTCTAGTACCTCTTGGGAAAATTTTTACTTCAGCAACAACAATGGGCAGCCAAAAGGAACAACGGAAATCACTATGTTACCATTGGCTTGGCACCCCAACCTTCTCAGCCTCTCAGCAGCCAACCCTATGGATCTGCCCTCTGCTTGTCAATGAAAGAATATACAGGATATGGAGGAGCTATTTTGTGGAACCAATTCAGTTGTTCCTTTTAAATACACCCTCTATCAAATACGGTGAGCCAGGACCTAGAGACCACAGACAGCTGCGTTGCTTAAAAAGGGAGAAGACATTGTGGGAAATTGTATCATGGCACATGTACTGAATTGCAGGGTGTCCGGGAGGGCATCAAAAGTCCAAGGGAATAACTCCAACCCATAACTTGAAGCATTTTCAGGCTGGTGGTAAGCCCAAGGCAAGATGATGGGTCCAATGATATGACACCAAGATTTTGTAGGTTGGGAATTTGGAGAGTGTTTTCATGGAAGCATTTGGTATGCAAGCCAAAAATGAGCATTTTCATGGAAAAACTTCATAATACTGTTACGTACACTGCCTGGACTCAATGATGCCTGCTAGTATTCAAGATCTATTCAAAAGCAGATGTCAGCATCTGAGGTTTTATGAGAATGCCTCACCATGTCCAACATCATTTACTGTTATCCATCACCCCTTGGCAGTCAGGCAAGCACATACAAGATATATCTAATCCAAAAGCACAAACCAGGCAATTGTCCTGGCAGGGCTGGGAAAGTATGGGTGGCTTCTTGGGTTGCCAGAAACCTGGGATGGAGGGAAGTTAGGGTTGCCAGGGAAGGAGGCAAGTTCATTCCAGAGGTTAGTAAAACCATTGTTTAATTATGTGACACATATTACAAAACAGAGCACATGCTTTTTAAAGCCTGATGGACTCTGGCAACATTCTCATTTAATTCCAAAGGAAAAAATGTCTCTTGTTGTGGGTGAAGTGATGGATACACTGTGTTCAACTTAGAACACTGTCCATCTCTATGTTGTGTAATATGAATCTGCAGTGGAAAAATATGAGAGCTGGAAGATTCCTTACAGAGACCAACTTCTTTCTGCTGATGCAGAAATTGAGGCCCATGGATCTATCCAAAGTTCCACTGCTATGACTAAACTCAGTTTGTCTAACTCCCTGAAGGAATGCATTTTCAACATTATTGCTCTCTCTTTATAACATGTTCATTGTGCTGATAAGAAAACCCTAGAAGACCATGAGACAACTTCTAAAGCATCACAAATTCCACTTCATTTGCTTCTCTGCACATTTTTTTTTTAGAAAAACTCTCCACTAAACAAAACGAATCAGAGTAGCCTAGTCCCTTCTCTTGACAGATACTTTATCATATTAAGAAATAGAGTGTTCTCATTCCCTCAGCATCCCTCTCCTGGATTACTTAGGGAATCCATGTCCCTGTTCAAGAATAAATAAATAAATAGATAAATAACCTGGGAGTAAAAGAGCCCAACTTTCAGAATGAGGACTTTTGTGGTATCCTATTTCCTCTTGCTATTTCCTCTGTAATATTAATAGCAAGGTGGACATTTTTTTTTTTCTGTAACTGCTGATAGATCACAGAGGTCCCCAGTCTGTGCTGCTCCACTGGAGAAAATGCAGGGGGAAGGGAGAATGGGTTTAATAAGATGAATCATTTATACTTTAGCAGAAAGATCATACTTTGGTACTTAAAGGGCCCTGAGTTGAGATAGCATTTGTAGGACTTTAACATGGTGTCTGGCAAAGCTCCTCAAATGGCATTCACCATCATGAAGCAAAAATGTGTTCCACAAGGACTAAAGATGCAAGGGGATTTGAATCAATAGTTGGATGCTGACGGAGATGTGGAGATGCTGAAATATAGGAGTATTTGCTAAATGCAAGAATTCAAAGAGTGGGTCGGAATCAGAATAAAAGAAATTCCTATTCCTATAGTTAAGGATGATATTTCTGCATGTTCACCTGCACCTCACAAAGTCTCTTAGAGTAGTGCCACATGGTTTTCAGTTGCCCATGGATTTTTGGTGGTACTTCCAAGTCAGGGACAATGCTTTCATGTTGAATGTTAATTGCTTGAGGGAATCTTGTTGTGATGTTCCCTAATCTCTCTATGTTCTTCAATTTTCTAAATTTACCCCTAAGGTTCTAATTAAAACTTACCCACCTTAGGGCCCAGTGCAGTACCTAGTGGCTAAAGTCTTTGCCTGCATGGACCGGGATTCCATGTGGGCACCAGTTCTAATCTCGGCAGACCTGCTTCCCATCCAGCTCCCTGCTTGTGGCCTGGGAAAGCAGTCAAGGATGGCCCAAAGCCTTGGGACCCTGCATCCATGTGGGAGACCCTGAAGAGGCTTGGGCTCCTGGCTTCAGATCAGCGCATCTCCAGTCATTGCGGCCACTTGGGGAGTGAATCATCTGACGGAAGATTTTCCTCTCTGCTCTCCTCCTCTCTGTCTGTATATCTGACTTTCCAATGAAAATAAAATAAATCTTAAAAAAAAAAAAACTGCCTTTGCCTTATGTCCCCAAATCTTGCCTTAGCTAGTACAAACAAACTCTAATTCAGTCCAAGGTGTTAAGATCTCCAATGCCTCATATTTCCCCTGGTGACCTGGATGTAGTATTTTCTTTTTTTTTTTTTTATTTTTTTTAATATTTTTTTAGACATTTTATTTTTATTACAAAGTCAGATATACACAGAGGAGGAGAGACAGAGAGGAAGTGGAGCTGCCGGGATTAGAACCGGCGACCATATGGGATCCTGGCACGTTCAAGGCGAGGACTTTAGCCACTAGGCCACGTCGCCAGGCCCTGATTGTAGTATTTTCATTTTAATCAATCCTCTGTGTCTGCCTGAAGCAATTTTGTAAAACTTAACACACCTGAGTAGGCTGGTAGGCCACTATTCATGGCCACATAGGAACATTTTAGTAGCCTTCAAAGCATACCATGTGTGCAACTCTGACCTCAGATTATTCTAGAAAACCAACCAAATATAAATTATAAAAATACCATACAATTGCCCACCCAATCTATGTGTAAGGCCTCCCAGCTGTCACCCTGTTAAATTCTGTAAGCATTTTGAATACCTATTCAGAACCTGGCACGGCTTTGGGTTCAGTGGGTACAAGGATGTTTGCAACACATTTTGAAGTGCCTCCTTTGATAGTCCAGCTGAGCCCTAACAACATTTAGAGATGCTTATTTGATTAATTGGCAAAGGAAATAAAACACCAGAAAAAAGTCCCACAGCTGTCTGCTTATAGCCGCTTATCATCAAAGATTTCCCTCTCTGGTTTTAACATTTGTTTTGTTTCAAACAAAAAGAGGTTGAAGATTTCCATGTGAAAGCACCTGATCTTGGAGGGAAAAGCTAAACAAAGAACAAGTGATCAGAGAACTGAATTCAACAGTGGACCAATAGCGAGGCTTTTCACAAACAAACTTTTCTGCCATACAAAAGCCTTTGCAGAAGAATCTACTAATTAAATATCCTTTCCAATGACTACTCAAAACATTAGCACACCAAGACTCCCTGGAATAAGAGGAAGCAAATTCCAGGTTGTTTAACTAAAATACTGTCTTCCACTTCAATGATATTATAATATATTCAAGCCAGAAACAATCTTAGATAACAATCTTTATTTTTCAGGTGAGGGCACTAAGACTTAAGGAAATCAGATATATACCTTTATCCACTCATTCTGAAAATGACAGAGTTCACCAGAGCTCTTGCGTGCTAGATATTCATTTCTCTAGTCAGTCAGTCAACTATATTTCTCAAGCACTTCCATATATCAGACATTGTGATAAGGCCTGCTGGGGAGGTATACAAGTAGTCCCTATCCCTGCCCTTATAATTCTGATATAGACAGACATTAAACAAATGACAAAACAATAGCTTTCAAATATGATCCATGTTGTGAGAAGTGACTACAGTGTGCTGTTAAAGTGATCTAGCCAGGTTGAGGTGGAAAAGAAGTCCATTCATTATCTGGGTAAAAATTGTTCATGTGCCTGCTGGTAGAGTACTGAAAGGAGAGAACAATTTAAGATGGATAAATTCAGTTAGTCAAAAGCTATCTCAGCTCCCAATGCTGCCCCACCCAGAATTGAGAATTTTGTCCTATAAAATAACAACACCTCTAGCATAGTTGACTTTTTTCAGAAATATAGGTATATAGAGGTAAGTAAGGCACTGTGGCCTTCTGGACCTATTAAAATACAAATTGAATCACTTCTCTGATTAGACAGTTGTTCTATCTTAGCAAGGCCGTACACTCAGGCAGATAATCAGTGTTTCAAGCTTCTGATAAGGCCACATTCTCATTCTTTTGCATGGAACCTGAAAATAAAACAAACCTATATTCATGGCAGTGCATTTTAAGTGATGATTTCTGAAAATAAATCCACAGCTTGAAGTAGTAATTTAAAAAAAAAAAGATGGACTCTTCACATATGTATGCAGAAGAAGCTATACACCACCATAGGTCAGCAAACACTCAGACCTTAACCCCTTCCAGTTGGCACCAGAAGTGCCCTGTCAGCAAAGGCAAACACTAAAACATACAGCAAGTGCTGCCCCACAAGCAGTAGGGAATCCTGCGTGCTGGATGCGGGAGGATCATTTGAAAGCTCGCACAGGTCCTCATTTCCACTGGGTCCGTTGAAATGTGCTTATAATCCAGCAACCCCTTGCTTCACCTCAGTTGTTAATCAACCATTAATAAGAAAATGCAATGGTAGTTACAAGGGGTTTGAGGCAGGAGGAATGGAAAGTTATTGTTGAATTGGTACAGAAGTTCAAGTTCACAAGGTAAAATAGAGTGATGGATATATACACTGGTGATGGTTGTATGCTGAACGTGGCAAATTCTATGTTATGTATTGTTTACCACTACAAAATTACTTTACCAATTGTTAATATCTAACTGAGACCAATCACAAGCAGCACCGTTACTAATTGAAACCATGTCTGTTATTGGAACTATTAATTTTATATGCATGTCAATCCTCCCAACAGCCCTTTGACGTGGGTTGCATCCTTGCCATGCATACATTCAGGTGTAAAAAAGCAGAACCTCTGATATGGCTAAAGTTACACAGGTACTAAGTCTGATCCCACAACAATATAAACACCACAAGGACAGAGGTTTTTGTCTGTTGCTCATGACCACGTCCCCAGCACTGAACAGTCACTGACGCATAGCAAGTACTCAGGAAATATTTGATAGAGTTGGGGTTCAAGCAAAGTAGCTTCTTTTCGAATCTATTTGGCCTCTGGATTAAATGTCTAAAGAGTCTCTACCCTTTATTTCCCAGCCAGCTGGGTCCCTGCTATCTCTTTTCTGGAAGCCGCCATGTGTCCATAACTGCCCATCTTCACTGCCATTCCATTGTGACTCTTCTCTTACATTGACTCCAAAACCTCAGAATATTCCCTTACTGAACAACCATCCAAATGTCAAATTCCCTGCTTGGTACCTTTAGGGTATTTCAGATAGTTCCAATCACACATTCTAGCTCAGAGATGTGTGATATTTGTCAAGGTAGGTAAGTTCTCTGAGCATCAATTTTCTTATCTATGTAAAACTGCATGTCCTCTCTGAGCTTGAAATTCCTTGTCGTTTCCAGGTTTCTTTTCTCTCTATCCCTCCTGACTAGCAACACCAGTACCCAGATTCCCAGCTGTCCCATCCCTAATGCTTCATCTTTTTTCGAAGTCCTGCAAATTGACCTGGTGCCTTGAAAATTTGCTATACTCTCCAAATACTAAGGAATCCGCCTGTATTTGCCAGATATGCAGAATCCTGTGAATTCTTGCCTCGTTTGAAGAGCCATCCTTACTATTTCTGCCTTTATCACAACAGAAGTCCTTTTATGCTTAAGATCTAGAAATGAAAGAATGAGCAGGATGTCTTCTGCCAGGGAATTTGATGATGAGAGGTTGAAGCCATGAATAGTAAGTATTTTAGTAGAAGTATTATCTATATAAAGCTGTAAGCTTGTTGGTAGAACCTGGAAGGCCTCTTATGAATAATTCCTACATACTTACCTTTTTCATATGTTCCTTTTCTGAAAGGAAATATTACACTAAGATTAGGAAAATAACAGTTCCTGTTTTATAGCCAAACATGCTTTACTCACTTTCTCCTTGCTACCTTCTTGTAACAACACTAGAAAAATAATGTTATCCTTGTAGATGAAAATGATGGTGTTTCTCTATGGCTTGCCTAGAGCTACTCCCTTCTGTGGCCCTGTCCTTTTATGAGCTATCACCCTGCCACATGCTGCCACCTGAGAGCCAAAGATTTATACAGTAGTGGAAACCTATTCAGTCCCCTTACAAACTGGCCTGAGACTAGCATCAGCCGGGCACAGAAGTCCCAGCTACTTCTTTCATTGTACCTGTGTTTATCACTTGCGAGTAAAGCACCAGTCTTCCCAATGACAACCAACCTCACGGTCCTTGTGCCACTCCCTAAGCCTTATAAATGGAAAGATTTTATATTTTCTCTACCAGAGTCCAATTCAAAACTGTTTTTTTCCCCCGAATACTTATGGTATTATTATAAGATGTAGTGGCAAAGCGATATGTGGAAGTAATAACTACCTACAGGATGGGCCAGTTCAGAGCAAACTTCTTAGAGGAAATTTACATTCCAAGCCCACAGCACACAGTGCCATCCTGGCTCCCTGAAATTGATTGGATGACAATCCAATTACAACCTATATCTGATCATTTCATACATCATGGAACATATTGAGATCAAGAGAGCCTGCATTTCAGAGAAGTGGAGTATTACCCCTCAGCATTTGGCTCACTCCTAACAGGAGCTTAGCACACAAATAAGGTTATGGCATCTATTAAAATAATAACACTGCTCATTAAGAGCTAAGGAATCCACTGGCAAATGTGTTATGTCATAGCAACAATATGCCAGGGAATAAGGCAAGAGAGTGCAAATGACAAAAATCTCTTCTAAAGACGCATAACTGGATTGTAAGCTGCAACAGCAAATATGCATTGAGGGCCAGGATAATTGGTCCTTTATCTTCTTATAAAAACAAAGGTTTATTTGCCCTTTAAGTGGTCCAATAAAATTAAATTGGCACCCTATGGTGTGTGCTGAATACATAATCAGAAACGGGAAGCATTAAAAAAAAGGTGGGGGAGAAAAACAAAAATTGAAAATTCTGAAGGTTGTTCAAAAACAGTGTAGGAATATAATGCAGTTCTCTACAACACCTCCTCTTGTGCAGGAGGTGCCAAATAGCTACTGCTGCTCCTGAAGGCCAGAGATCACTAACTGGACCCACATCACCTCAAAGGCACCCAGGGCGATGGGTGGGGCAGAGCAGAGCAAGGCCAGAAGTGAAGTGACTCTCCACTAAGGAGCAATTCACACATTTTTCAAAGTCCATCCAGAACTCATGAAAAGGAATGCTTTGTGCTACTCAAAATATCTTTGAATGTATAGTACCAGTAATCTTTCCAAAGCTGCCCATGTTAAGATCTCCAGAAGAGAAAAACACAACAAAAGCTTCACAATGTATGAGCATACAGCAATCCAACTTAGAAAAAAATCAGTGTTTGCTAACTGAAGAATATGAAACATGGTAAATTTTCAAAACATCACTTTCCTCCTGATACATTATTTTTAAATGAGTGACAACACATTCATAATACTTTTCTGTATTAACTGGCTAGATAAAAGAGAAGGGAAAGATGTTATTATTCAATTATTTTTGCACCAAATATATTCACACACTGTACTCAGAGAAATTCTTAATCATGTACACAAGAATTTTGCCTTAGAAATCTCAGAACACCTTACAGACATTCTTTGTGTGCAGTGATGCCGTCAGTCAGATAAATAAGAAGTGGCAATACGGATTGAGTCCTTAAAGAGGATTGGCTTTAAAACGTCTTTCTGTTAGAGCTTCTTAGTGAAGGTGAAATTAATCTAGAGGTCATCTGTCACCAACAAGCAAGAGATGGAAGACATTCTAAATAATTTAAATGAATCTATTTTCCATGCTGTAAGTTTCTTCCACCTTTCCAGCTATCCCAAGCTCAATAGACCAAAAGACCTTTACATAATAAAAGGACTACATCAGGGTTCTTTATAAAAAGTTCATGGAAAATGAGTATTATGAAAAAATAGAGATTTCAAAATGTTTTACAGTAAAATAATCTTATCTTTTAACTCCACTTTGACTACACAGTTTTTCACAGTGCCTTCATATCATTTGATTTTCACTCTGTCTCTTGCAGACTCCTGCCAAAGGGCTCTGCATTGGCTGTATCCTCAAATGCCACTGGTGCCCAGATGACACATAAGCCCAGCGCCACCCACACCACTCTGGAACTGAGACTTCTTCTTAGAAACAGATATAAAGCAACATGGGAAGGAACATTGGCTGAAGTGAGAGAGCCTCCAAGGTGAAAGAGCAAAGCGCAGACATAGTCATTGATTCTGCAGCATTGCTTTGGGAGGCGTGTGTCCCATTGACAAAGACTAGTCTTTGACGAAGTTCATCAGGGATTCTATTCAAAAGGCAAAGTAGCAGCTAGGGACTGGCTGTGCATGGAAACAAAACTGACAAGCAAAAAAAATTAAATGAAACATTCAGAAATTACTAATTGCTGATACAGTTGGCTGCTCCCCTTCCCCCTACCCAAGAAAGCGTCTTCTATATGATTTCTGGAGCATTTAGCCAAGTACAGCTGTAATTTTATTATCTCTATAATAATAGGGTTCCCATAGATCTTCATATTTTCACATATTTTATATTCATTATGGCTAATGCACAAAACATCTCTTTAGGGTATGTAAATACTGCTTTTGCCAGTGTACTGCAAAGGGGCTCAGTCTCAGAAAAAGGTAATAAGAAGGTCACAGATTGAATCAGTAGTGACTTTAGAAATAGAATTGGAGAATTCTGCTTCTAAATACCAACTGAAGCCATCGGTTCTTTAAGTGCCTACAGTATGCACCAAATCATACTGTTGGATACAAAACTAACAGAACACAAATTTCCTGGCTCTCTAAAAGCTTCTTGGCCATGGACAGCAGTACATACTGACACACATGAAGCAAGCCAGCCATAGTTAAGTCCAGTTATGCAGGGATCAGGTGCCAGGATGGGGGCTTTGAGCCAAGTACTGCTGGCTCTCAGAAAAAGAATTGTTCCCTTAGGGCATGAAGCAGCCACGTAAAGCTCTATGGAGGACGGAGCTTGAGCCAGGTTTTGAAAGGCACACAGGAATTGGAATGGCATTCCAAGATGGTGTTGTAGCATAAAGAAATGATTAGCATAAGGGGTGAGTAAGAAGCATGTGACACATAGAAAGATCAAGGTCAGAACATAAAGTTCCCACATGTGGATTGTGGAGGCAGGGTGTGTGTGTGTGCATGCGCGCTTGCGCGTGTGCACATGTAATTTTGTATAGATCATAAGTCCCACTGGTAGAGAGCCATGGGATTGAAAACAAACACTTTTTTAAGAAAGATTTATATTTATTTTTATTTCAGAGACAGATTTAGAGAGAAAAGGAGAGGCAGAAAGATAAAAATCTTCCATCTACTGTTTCACTCCCCAAAGGGCCCAACAATGGCAAGAGTTGACCTGATCTGAAGCCATAAGCCAGTAATTTCTTCTGGGTCTCCCATGTGAGCACAGGGGCCCAAGGACTTGAGTTAGCCTTCTCTGCTTTCCCAGGCTATAAGCAGGGAACTGGATCAATAATAGAGAAGCTGGGACATGAACCAGTGCCCATATGGGATGCCAGTACTTACAGATGGAGGATTAACCCTTTGAGCCACCATGCTGGCCCCAAACAAATACCATTTATTGAGCACCAATTTGATATAACACAGAACTTCAGGATTTCTTGATGCGAATTCAGAGTTGAAGGGTTCAGACTCTGACAGTCAATAGCAAGTTTAGAGTCAAGTCATTGGATCCCAGTATCTAAAATAAGACAGAATATGTTCAACTGCCTCAGGTGCATGTCCTTGGTCAACCTCTGAGAACTCACTTGAGTATTTTTATGACTGAGTGTGTACTTTATCTCAGGCAATGCCATAATTACCTGAAAGCATGAAGTCTTGAATTTTGCAAGGCCATTGCACAAAGAGAATTGCAGAGACCAAATTCCTCTTCCTATTGTAGCAAAGGGACAACTCTGAAGTGGTCAGACATACTCAGTACATAAAAGCTCCATGTTAACACATGACTGAACAGCCAAGGGCTGCAGGGGGCTACTTGGTCTGCAGATGAAACTACAAGTTGTATGTGTTTACTTAGTTCCAGCTATTTTTAGTCCAACTCTTCCCTGCAGGGGAAGTTGGGGACTTTGGGAGACACAGACTTCTTCTGAAGCCCCTGAAGGACCGTCTGTAGCCTCCACCCCAGATGTCTCAGCTGCTCTCCTTTGCTGCAAGAGGTGGAAGTGGGAATTCATTGGAATGATGTGGTGCACCAATAGTTTTTCTTATCACCATGAAATTGGAAACGGGATATATAGAATCTTGCCAGCAGGCATGTACTTGGAGCACAGACTGAAACTACAGTACAACTACTAAACTAACCTACTGTATGCTCATGTTTCTGTGGGAATATGTTCCCATTCCCAGCTGGAGGGTTTCGCAACATATCTTCCCTAGCCATGTCCATTGAAACATTGTTCATCTACTCTGCTTTCTTTCATCTCTAAGTGACAATTCAGTGTGACTTCAACTGAGCAAGAGACTGGGAATTCAGATGGAGACTCAGAGGGCATAGGGAGGAGGGACAGATATGGGGAAGAGGAAAAGGAGTAAGATGGGATCTCTTCAGAGGACACAGTTGTAAACCAAACCAGTGCTTGGTTTGGAGTAAGGTGTGATGGAGCTACAATGGTGTAAGGTGGAAAGGAAATAGATGCATTTCATGACTCACAATGTACGCATACACATGTAACAAACAAAGCATAGATTCTATGAATAATAGTAACCCTTATTATATGGATTTTGGCATATTCTGTTTATGCCACTTTGTCATTTTCTGTTCTACTCTTATTATTATTATTATTATTATTAATGGTATACCATGACACACTGCTAGAATTTCATAAGTAAGGTATCCTGCACATTGCAAAATGTTACTGTATGGAGAGAGAAATACAATTTGTTTCCTTTTATTTTTTTCCTGTCCCCTTTATCAGTCATAGATTCCAGCCTAAAGCAAATCAGAAGTGAAACTGTAAAAACAGGAATGGTTAAGAGTGGTGAAGATGGGTTCTAGGCACTACACAGAGGGACAAGACAAGTGCAGAGAAAAATGAGCTATGCTGTTGCCAAGCAAGCAACAAGTTTCCCATTAGATACTCATATGCAAAGGAACCTGATACCAGAATTCTGTCTCCAGTATCTGGCTTAGCGCTTGGTACTGTTCAACAAACTTTGAATAAGATAAGTTGAGGAGGCACAGAGGGAGAGAGAAAGGAAATATCATTGTATGCTTAGAATTGTACCTGTGAACTATATTGAACTTGTTACAAACTAAAAACCTAAAAATAAAGATTAATGCTAAAAGTCTACTGAATTGACACACATAAAGTAGACACTGCTTGAACGTATTTGAGCATACATACTGGATGAAAATACAGTGAGGACTAAAACCTGCCCTTGGCAAAAAGCAGGGCTGCAAGGGTAGTTGTAGACAGTTTTACCCTTCCTGCTTGTCTCTGCCTTGACAGCATCCAACACATGACAAAAAGCCCCAACACTGAGATGTTCTCAGATGCAGTGATATTTTTTCCTAAAGAACAAGTGAAACTACCAGATCTTTCCTAACTCTAAAAAGGTACCTGAACTGTTTCCTGTTCCCTCAGTGCCTGGATTTCAGTCAGAATTTATCTGATAGGGTCAAGCATCATGGCACATCAGGTTAAGCCACTACTTGTGACTGCATCCCATAGGTTTGCATTCAAGCTGCTCTGCTTCCACTCCACGTTCCTGCTAATGCATCCTGGGAATCAACAGATAATGGTGAAGTGCTTGAGCTACTGCCACTCCACAGGGGAATCCAATAATGCTAAGGGCTCCAACTTTGCGCTGGTCCAGCTCCAGCTGCTGTGACCACTTGGGGAATAGACTAACAGATGGCATCTCTCTCCCTCTACTTTTCGCCTTCTCCCCCTCCCTTCCCCTCCCTCCCCCTTTTGCTCATTCTTTCAAATGCATACATACACACATACACACTGGAATTAATCTGATAAGCCAATTCATACTGAAATTGTCCTGAGTAATGCTAACTATACTTTCTTCTTCCAGGCCACATTTATAGTTTAACAAAGAACTTCAGAACACTAACTTAAAGAGGCAGATGTCTCAAACTTTGTAGAAGTCAGTGAAGCAGATAATAAAAGGCATGATGTCTTCACAGGGGCCTTCATAGAACACTACAAGGCCCGGTAACTACTCCACCAACACACGGGCAATTCCTATTCATCCTTAAACATCCCCTTTATACTGGTTTGAGACCTGTCTACTTACAATCAAATTCCTACTAATGCACCTGGGAATGCAGTAGAAAACAGATGAAGTCCTTGGGCCCCTGCACCCATCTAGGAGACCCAGAAGAAGCTCCTGGCTCCTGGCTTCCACATGGCACAGCCCTGGTTGTTGTGGTCATTTGGGGAGTGAATGAGCATTCTCTCTCTCTTTCCCTCTCCCCATTTCTCTCTCCCTCTCCTTTGCTCTCTGTAACTCTTCCTGTAGTGCTTGACCCTTATTACCCTAATTAACTATGTAAATATCACCAAAAGTAAAAATCACTTAAACAAAAAAAGAAAGAAAAAAATTAAATTGTGTTGTGGAAAAAATTTAAAAATTGAAAATAAAATAAAAATTATTTTTTATTTCATTCTCCCTCCAAAAGAGAATGAAAGTAGTAAAATTAATAATAGTAATTAATTAGAATTGAAAATATTTAGCGGGGGGTAGGCACAGGACCTACTCTACTGGCACTCTGTGTGGTTATGGAAATGTTCGAAATTGTGCTGTCCAAAATGGTGGCCACTAGCCACATGTCCTGATGGCACATTAAACGTAGCAACTGACACTAAAAACTGGAATCTTTAATTTTTCTTAAGTGGCTAATGGCTACCAGATTGGACAAGTCCAGACAATCACTAGAGATAAGTATATGTTGAGCAAGTGTTTATCTCTTGCTCATGTCCTTGTTAAAAAGCTAAGTCCTTTTCTAATTTTACCCCATGGCCCCAAATGCCTATCCTCCAAGGAATGTCTTCTTTAGGACAAAGGTGGGTGGTATGTGAGCTGATTTCAGAGGACTTTGTTCTGACCCTCTGCCTGTCTGCAACCAACAAAATCTTTAAAGAGTAGCAGGACTCTGCAACACCGTGCAAGGGCCACAGCATTTGCCTGAATGTAAAACCCTGTGTGACAAAATCCTTTGCCTGTACTTGCTTGGCACTAAAGTATGCACAGGTCTAGAACCTCGTCTCAAGTCAAGATTGAGGAATTACTTTTAAAAAATTAACCAAATTCAAATTAGAAGAAATTCTTTTACCTGAAACTTGATTTTTTTTTCTGAGACAGAAAATGGACTCTTCTTTCTTTAGGCTGCTGGGATATATGTGAAACAACTGAGGTTGTACAGATTTTTAACGCAGCCATAAGATAAGCAGGTTTGTATAAATATTATCTTGGGTTATCAAAAGTTGCTTTTCATCAGCTTTGCATGTGGGAATGTTTATAAAGCTGCTTAAAATTTCTTTAAAGTCTCCAGATGGAGGCCTGTGCTGTGGCACAGAATGCTAAACCCTTCCCTACAGTGCCAGCATCCCATGTCCCATTTGCTACACATCTGATTCAGCTCCCTAATGCACCTGGGAAAGCAATGAAGAATGCCCAAGGATTTGGGCCCCTGCACCCATGAAAGAGACCCAGAAAAGGCACCTGGCTCCTGGCTTCAGTGCAGCCCCGACTGTCGCAGCCATTTGAGAAGTAAACCAGCAATGGAAGATATTTCCCCCTACCCTGCACCACCACCCTTCTCTCTCTGTAAACTCCACTTTCAAGTGAATCAAAGATACCTTTAAAAATAAATAAATAAACAAATAAAGACACCAGTGGGCAGAGATGCTGAGGATCAGAGATCCTAGGAACTAATCACACACCAATTATTCTAACCTGTAAAATGGTTAGCCATTTGCTCTCTGACAACAAAGAGGAATGAATCATCCTTTTGGCAATTAGGTAAAGACATACTGATTGAGTTAATGGGTAGCAAGAAGGAGTTTCCCGAAGCTGCCGGTGGCTTCTTCTTCACAAAGGGACACTCCTGCCTAGTTATCCTCTCTCCTCTCAGCAGCCTCTTCTTTTTTCTACTTTCTCTCAACAAAACCCAGTAAACATGCATCATCAGAGAGCATGTATAAGGAGAGCAGAAAATCATTCCTATTATTTTTTTTTGAGATTCAAGCCCCTGGATGTGTCTGAGGAGCCAAGGTCAGTGTTAAGGATCATTTATACTGCCTTAACTATAAGTGTATTGAGATACATTTCAGACAGACTAAAAAACTGTAGCCAAGGAGCATTTATTACCTAATTATTGTCATCCTGGAACAACAGGGGTGAAGAAGTTAGTAGCTTGTCCTGTCCTTGACCCGTTCTCTTCTACATCTTTGTCAAATATTTGATAATGTTACTCAAAGCAGGCCAATCAAATTTGCATATGACATACAACTGGTAGTGATACCTAACCAACTTGGTAACCAAGTCAAAATTAAAAGTGCTCCAAGAGGGTAAGTTAAAATCCTGAGGATAATTTTAAAGGGTGAAACTCTACATTTAGGGATAAAAGAATCAACAGCACTTCATATTTAGGTATAAAAGAATCAACTGTGGGTTGGTAGAAGTCCCTTCACATGAAATCTAGGTTTTAAAATCAAGACCACAATGTAGGAGTAGATTCCACAGGATTCCAAAATGGGCCAGTAAAAAATAAATCACAGTACCATTCTAGGTAGCAATGGTGTGGGAAGAGCATCAGTTTACTGATTTCTGTGAGCTTCAGACCAAAGCAAGCCCCTGGATGGTAAAAGTTACCTGGAGTCAGGCTCGGTATAATAAATTTCTAAAAATTGATCATCCAAAAGTAGAAGGTACTGCTTCTGGGAGTGATGAGTTCACCATCATCAGAAGCATCCAAGGAGAGATGGAATTCTCACTAGTCAGTCAGGCAATAGAAGACATTTTTGTACTCTTTCAGGAGGTTCAAGAAATCAACCTAAGCCTACACATACAATGTTATGAAATGCAATACTAAGGGCTTCACACAGAATGGGAAATAAGAACAGATCTTCCTGAGAGAAAATGGACTTAAACATTGTCTTAGTTTTATATAGCTTTATTTTTAATCATGAACTATTTCAAGCCTACAGAAAATAATGTAATAGAGAATCATTAATTAGCTTTTAAAAATAATGGGGTAGGGGAGTAAGGGACAGTTCATCTTATAGCTTGGGCTATGGAAATAAAAGTATTTTCACATGCGATATGGCAAAGATGTAAGATGTGAAGGTTTTTATCTGTTCTTGACAAACCTTAAATGTTATTTAAAGGCATCATAGGAGTGTAGCACTTTCCTGCCCAGCTTTACAAATTGTTTCATTCACTGTAACTAGATCACTGGGTCAATTTTTTTTTCCAATTTAGAGTCTTTTCCAAAATCCCATGTAAAATGAATTGCAAATCAAGATGGGACCTTGACTGCACTAGATAATTGATTAGGTACATGGATGAATGACAGAGACTGGCACTAAGAAGAATGACAATTCTGTTGTTCTTCGTTAAGAGGGATAATGATTATCAGGAAACAAGTACCAACACTATTCACTCACTGACACTCCTGTAGCAGATCCTGTAATTCTTCAAAATGGAGGTTCAACCCATTTATTCTCTTACCTCTGTGAAGTGGGCGGGGCAGATACTAGGACTGCTGCCTTCAAAGGCAGTCATGAAACCCAGCGAAGGGACTGGCCCAAACTTCCACAGTGCATTTGAACCTGAACCACACAAAAATCTATCACAGCATAAAAGCATTGAAAAACAATTTTAAAATAGTATTACTAACATATGACATTTTTCAATTTCACATACACCGTAGGAGAGTCATAAGCACTTTACCTATATTCATTTAGTTTGCAGAACAATACTATGTGGTAGGTACTATAATGCCACTTATTATGGTTATGGAAATGAGGTTTTGTAGTTTAGTATCTAACTTGAGGCCTTTTAAACAATAATCTGATCCTAAAATTCTACACCTACATTGCCACAACCCAATCCAATCCAATTCCCACCTAACTGCACCTACAGCAAAGCTCTCTGATTGTATTCCTGCTTTCATGAAGACCTCATAAATATACTCACACAGCAGCCAGAGAAATTTTTTTCTGAAGATTTATTTTATTTTTATTTGAAATGCAGAGTCACAAAGAGGAGGAGAGACAGAGAGAAAGGTCTTCTATCCACTGGTTCACTCCCTAGATGATCACAACATCCAGAGTGGAGCCAATCCAAAGCCAGGAGCTTCTTCTAGGTCTCTCACATGCGTGCAGTGTCCCAATGACTTAAACTATTCTACTATGCTTTCCCAGGCCATAAACCTGGAGTTGGATTGGACATGGAGCAGCCAGGACATGAACTGGCACCCATGTAAGATGCCCACTCTATTGGCAGATGCTTAGTCTACTATACCATGGTGCTGTCACCAGCAGAGAAATTTTTTTAAAATATTAACAAGCTCACAGTACACCCATGATCAAAATTTTTCTAAGATTTCCCCCAGTGTAACTTAGTAGAACAGCCAAATTATTAAAAGTCATCTGTGGTTGGATCCCTGCCTTCTAATAGAGTCATATTGAATCATATTCTTCCTAACTGACCATACTCCAGCCTAGCTACTCTCTTAATACCTCAGAATACTGTCTTAGGTCCTTGAAATGTGTTATTCTATTGGCATTAGATTCTGTTTTACTCTTGGGTGCCAGATCAAATGTCACATCTATACACAACCTGTCCTTGACCTAACCTAAATTGTCACCTTGTCATGGAGTCTTGCAATACTCTACATACTTCCTTCCTTAATTAGCCATAGTAATCACTTGGTATGATTAATGTTGGCTGTCAATACTAGATTTTAAACTCTACAAAGACAGGCTTCCTTTATATTTTGCCCACTGTTGTAATCTTACACTTAGATATTGTTTTGCAGGGCTGGTCTGGTACAATGGGTTTAGCTCCTAATTGCAATACCAGCATCCCATATCAAAGCAATTGTTCGAGTTCTAGCTGATCTGCTTCCAGTCCAGCTCCCTGCTAATGCATCTGGGAAAGCAGAAGATAACTGGGCCCCTCCCACCCCTATGGGAGACCCAGATGGAGTCCCCACACCCTGGCTTTGGCTGGACCCAAACCTGGCTATTGTGGCTCTGAGGAGTGAACCAGCACATAGAAGCTTTCTCTTATTCATTCTCTGCCACTCCTTTTTTCAAGTCAACAAATCAACACATCTTTAAAATTAATAAAAATGAAAATGTGTTTAATGAACAAATGAAATAATGTGCAAAAAAGAAAATTAAAAACCAACCTCACTCCTGAGCTCCAAAGCTTAACAACGGTCTTAATATAAAAAGACCCCAAAAATACCCACCCATTCCAGCACCACTCCTGCCACTTCTGACATTGCAATGGAAGGGTAGTTTATACTTCAAGTGCAAAATGAACTTTTCCAAAATACATGTGCTTGTATGTTAATGGCTGTATTTGCAGCCATTATATTCAAGTAGAATCAAGTGTTGATAATGAATGTTTTCTTTGCCAGCATTTAGATCCATGACATGTAATTGCAAAAATAACTAGTTAGACTCTCAGAAGGCAGTGTACTCCTGAGAGCAGAACAAAATGTTCAAGGGAATTAACCTCAAAATGATAATTAAACCATGGGATCATCAGCTGGAGAATGGGGCTGACATCTTGCTCCGACTCTGGAACCTACAAAAACCTGCTGTGATTCCTAGGACCTGAAAATAAATGTATCAAGGTGAGTGGTAGCTGATCTGTGTGAACCCAAGAAAAATATGAGCTAGCTGCAAACGCACACCCATTCTACCACATCCATCCTCTACCTAATCTCCCTCGCTTACATCCATGGGTTAAACACAAATAGTCAATTAAACGCAGCACCAAGAAAGAAGCTGCCTAGCTGGTGGATTTTGAAGAATACGAGAAAACAATTCTTCCCAAGTTTCCACCATTAAAATGACCCCTTGGGAATCTTCAGGATCTGTGTGTATTTTCTACAGGGCCAAGGCTTTGTTCTCCGCAAGAAGAAAGTCACAAGTTAATCTTTTGGATCTCAATGTGGGAGGAAGGGGATATTTAGTGAAATTTTGAGGCCATGTTCAAGTTTCACAATTGGAGGTGGGGCTAGAGCTCTTGGGGTTTAGCAAGTAGAGCCCAGAAGTGTCACTAAACAGCCTCCAATGAACAGGACAGCTCTTGCAACAAAGAATGATCCATCCCCAAATACCAGTAGTGCCAAGACTAAAGAAGTCACCTATCAGCCATTAACCACTCTTACACTGAGCAGATTTTTGCAGAAATGGGAATTTTGATGGATCAGTTGGAACAAAAAGGAGAAGAGTTAAGCTGACAGACTAGGAAAACATTGGAACCAGGTGGCCAATTAAAGAGAAGAATTGAAGAGAACCAGGAGGTGAATCTCCACATGCTTTAGAGGCATAATTCATGCAGTAGTACAAAGTAGAATATAGGGTAGTGAGAAATGAGAAAAAGCTAAAAAGACCCTTAAGTAACTTGCTAGTGTGACTAGAAAAAGAGTGATGCATTAGCAACAACAACAAGACAAGAGGAGCAGACTCAGAGGTGGAGGATGGGAGTAGAAAAACAAAATGTTTACTTGCTCTTTTGTCAGCAATTGAAATGTAGATCTGGAACTTGGTGGCTAACACTACAGTTTTCTTCCTGGAATTCATGCATGGAAGTAGTGAGACTGGGGTACAAAACCTCCATAGCTATGTCCTGAATGAGGAAAGAAACCATTTAGAATAAGAAGGAAAGAGAATCAATGCCAAAATCCTTGAAAACAGCGTCTTCTGTGTGCCAAGAAGAAATGAGATGGGGAGAGCCTTCAGTTTACTGCTCTGATACAGGAGAGGAGGGTTTCGAGGGAGAGGATTTGCCAATACCAAATATCAAATGTGCCTCAGCAGTCACATGGAGTGACAGCTATGAATAGCAGTAGATTTGGCACGGAGGAGGTCAGCATGAAACTTGACTACTGTTTCTGTAGAGTAATGGGAGCAGAAACAGAGCAGCAGAAACTGATGACAACAAGCTCCTCTTTATCCCGTCATCGATGAGGATGGTAAATAAATTCAAAGGATAGCTTATGGAGGTTATGGGGATTTAGGGGGAAATGGGATCTTTTCAGCAGATTTAACGTGACAGGAAGAAGGCAGCAATAGAGACCATAGACACACACTTGAATGGCTGCTAGCCGTTACCTGTATCCTGAGTACATCAATTACATTTTCAAGCTTCCTGAAAAAAGTAAAGTGAGGACATGTAGAAGTAGAATTAGACATATCATGTGCCACTCAGGAGGCCCAGTGAGTAAAAATGGGCTTAATTCAAGAAAGAGTTCTATAGCCATCAGAGCTGCCCTACAATGAGGTTGTGAGCTTAGTTTTACTACGAGGATTCAAGACAGGCAATATGACCTTACAGGAGGTGGTTGAACTAGAGCATTAGTTTCCAAACTTCTGGAATTCTTGAAGAAGTAATATTTTAAAGGGTAAAAATGATAAGAAGATTATAGCTTGACCTGGGGAGTTATCAACCTCTTAATTTTGCCATGTCAAGTGCATTTGGTTTTCTGTTCACTGTTGTAACCAGTCTTCACACAATTATTGGCTTGAAATGAGACAAATCTACTATCTTCCAGATCTATAGCTCTATCTTGTAGGAGTCTTGTATGAATCTTGTATGCTGAAACAAAGGTGTCAGCAGGGCTGAACTTCCACCTTGAGGCTCCAAGACAGAACCTCTTTTCCTTTCCAACCTTTAGACCAGCCACATCCCTTGGCTTATGGCTCTCTTGTGCCTTCAGAGTTAGGAATAGCCAATCAAGTGCTTCCCATATTGTATCAATCTTATATCCTTTTTTATTGCCTCTGTCTCCCACATTTAAGGAGCTTGAAGTTACACTGTCCACTCAGATGATCCAGCATAATATTGTTCTTGTAGAGTTAGCTGATTGGCAAACTTTATTCTTTCTGAAACTTCTAATTACCATTTTTGTGTAACCTGATTCACAGATTTGGCGGGGGGGAGGATTAGGATATAGACATTATGGGAAGGGCTTTATTTTCTTTCCCACATAGAACATGATATAGATACAGATATGAGGGTGTTTCAAGAAGTTTATGACAATGTGCGCCTTGTAGCACAACACATAAGCTGCTGCAGGAGACTCCTGCAACCCATGTATCAGAGTGGCTAGGGTCAATTCCCCCTCCACTGCTGGTTCTGCTTCCTGCTGATGCATCCAGGAGGAAGCAGATGATGGCTCAAGTACTTGAGGCCCTGTCATCATGTGGGATACATGGATTGAGTTCTAGATTCCTGGCTTTGCTCTGGCTCAGGCCTAACTTCATTTGGAGGTGAGCCAGTGGATGGATGGATGGATGTTCATTCTCTCTCTCTCTCTCTCTCTCTCCTCTGTCTTTAAAATAAGCAAAATTGAGTGAACATTTTAAAAGTTCATGAAAACGTAATTAAAACATAAGTCTATTCTGCTAAAATGTTTTAAAGCACATGAAAGAATCTCAAAAAGCTCCTAGGAAAATATATATTAGGAAAACTTGCAAGAGTTTCATATTTTTGCACTAAATTATACTGATGTGTAAATACAAATATGTATGTATGTCCTGGATAGTAAACATCTCATCATTTATTGTAAAGACCACCACAATTTCAGAAGTTACTCTACTTATAGTACTAAAACCAAGAAGTGATAGAGAAAATGAATGTTCCTCCTAAAAAGTAGCTATTGATTTTATACACACACACACACACACACACACACACACACACATTTACTACAACAGATTGAAAAATTCATCATGGACCAATGCCCCATCTTTAGAAGGCACCAGACTTTATGATCTCTTAAAAATCCCTTCCAGCTCCAAGTTCCTTTAATCCACTGGACTTACCACTGCACTCTGGTATTACCTGGACAACATTCTTGGATATATCTGTATCTGTTCCTTCATAGCTGGACAACATTCTTGGATATATCTGTATCTGTTCCTTCATAGCTATGCTTTGCTGCTTCCTGCTTCCTTCAAATGTGATCATTAAGTCCATAACAGACTTTAGTGTCCTTGTTTCCCACTGATTCTAAAGAGTATGAAAAAGGTTCTGTAAATGATATACAATATTGCTACTCTGATCGTTGGGGTAATCAAGTTGTTTGACATTTGTGTAATGATGCCTTTTGGAATATGGATGGTGTAATTAGCCGCCACACTGTACATTAACAATACCTGTCCTGACCCTACAGACTTGGGGACTATAAATAAAAGCGTGACAGCTGTCTCAAGCCTCACTTGTCACTCACCGATAAAGGAAGTATAGCTGGGGAGCTACACTAGAGCCCCCAGCTATCCAGGATGAGGTCAGAAATGACATCTTCAACAAGAGATTGGTGTTTTGCTGGTGCAAAGAGATGGAAACCGGTACTTTTAGGAAGCAACCAGCCAAGCTATTTCACACTGAGAAGGCACAGAGGCCCCAGAGGGGGGGCAGCATTTTACCAGCACAAGGGCATTACACAGGAAGGGGAAGAGACACAGCACAGCAGCCTGTTCTTCAAGCAAATTAGCATGGTTTTGCTTTTAATGTGTTATTACCCAGAAATGAGAATAGAAAAAAATCACTGAAGAAATGATAGCAACAGTGCCCTCCTTGGGACTCAGTGAGAGACTGAGGACCGTGAGGACCGTGGGAAGGATAATGTTCTTACACTAAGAGAGTGGCAAACTATGCTAACAAAGAGAGTGGAACATATGAAGCTGAGCTGCTTTGTATCTTCATTTCTTCATTTCTTGTATTTGTATATACATTCCAATAGACAGGATCATCTTATCACTCTTGTGTCTCCTGAAAGCTACAATAGTTTCTCCTCACCACAGTAGATGCTCAATAAATACATATTGTGTGAATACACGGCTAGCATTAATTTAGTATTTGTCACATTAGTCAGGCACTGTGACAGGTGTCTCCATCAAAGAACTTTCATGTAGTTGAAGAAACCAAGTCGAAGGCACATTACTAAGTAGCTTGCTTTAAAAAGTGGTAGATATAAGATTTCAACCTTTATGATCTAATTGCAGGAACTACCTCAGTAAAAATGACCATATAGTCAGGTAGAGAGAGGTTAAGGAACTTACATAAAGTCATACAACTTACACCTGGCAGAGTCATGACTAGGAAACAAGGTCTACTTAGTTCAGAAGGTACTGCACTTCAGGAGCCTTCTTCACTTCCTGATGTCCTAGCAAAGATGCCAAAACAAAGATTTCTTCCACCACCATTTCACCAAGGGTGATCTTCTGAGATAAAGAAATGGGTGTGGTTACTTGAACAGTTCAAGAAAAGGAAACACATTCCTCCAAAAGAATCACAAGTGTGGGCCTGGCACGATAGCGTAACGGTAAAAGTCCTCACCTCGAATTTGCCAGGATCCCATATGGACGCCGGTTCTAATCCTGGCAGCTCTATTTCCCATCCAGCTCCCTGCTTGTGGCCTGGGAAAGCAGTCCACGATGGCCCAAAGCCTTGGGATCATGGTTCCTGGCTTCGAACTGGCTCAGCTCTGGATGTTGTGGCCACTTGGGGAGTGAACCATTGGACGGAAGATCTTCCTCTCTGTCTCTCCTCCTCTCTGTATATCTGCCTTTCCAATAATAATAAAAAAAAAAAGAACCACGAGTACCAAAAGATCCTCAATAACTGACCAGCTCTCACTGTTGACATTTGGGGATGCAGAGAATGTGGGAAGAAGCTGACAGAAAAGTCATGGTTCCCCTGGTGGAACCATCTATTCCACTTCGGCAGAGAACTAGGCTTTGAAAGTAAGTCACTTTCATGCCAGGCAAATCCTGACCTACCCTACCCTTGATATCACCAGAGTGGGAATGGCAAAAAGATGATAAAAGCATTTTTGGTACATTGTTTCATGACTCATTGTGCAACCTTGTATAAGACACCTCCTTTATTTTTGTGCCATAGTTTCCTTATGACAGCAAGGCATCAGACCAATGGAACTACATTCAACCAGAAAACACCCACTTGGCATATTCTATGTGTTGGACTTCTCCACATAAAATTGTATTTGGAGAAAGGATTTAACCACCAAGTATTCCTGAAAACTTCCTCATCAAAAGTCCTAATGTTTCATCTAGCTCAAAAATTCTACATATCTAAAAACATAGGCACTGCCCTTGTGTGTTCATTTCAACTCTACTTTCTTCAGCCAAAGTTGGGCAGGGATCCTCTTGAGAGTATATGTGCACATCTCCCATGCCCCAGCTTCTTTCAGGTGTTGTTAAGCCCATCTTGCTATGGCAGTGGGCTACTGCTCTCTGGCCCTTGTGCTACCTGTACAGTGATGGGTTATAGTGTATGGAACCTCTATACACTAAGGTTAGTGTTCACAGGAGAGCAATAACTCTGCTTCATCTGAATAGAGTGCTCACTCAGTTTCTCCTGAGACTCTCTGTCTTTGTCCTCTAGTGAGTGTCTACTTGTATGCAAAAGCTAGCATGATATTCTTTGGGGATTGTTGCTGATGTTTAAGTCTTCTAAACTTCTTGCCTGCATCACAACCAAAATCACATGCTTAGTTCTGATATATATATATATATTTTAATTTTCAGTGGGGTTTCTCACATTTCCTCCCCCATGATTCTTTTAAGGTCTTCTTTTGTCTCTTCTCTCATTACATACACAGGCCTTAAGATCTCACTAGGCACACCTTCTTAGAAACCACACACAGTTTGACCCAAGTCTAGATACCATAATAAATTTGATGCTCTTGTTATAAACCTTTAAAATAAGCAAAACCACAGTTGGTGGGAATGTACTAGATAACCATTATGGAAGACACTATAGAGTAATCAGAAATCTGAAAATAAATCTAAAATATAACCCAGCCATCCCACTCCTGAGAATTCACCCAAAGGAAATGGAATCAGCATATGAGAGAGTTATCTGTGCTTTCATGTTTATATAAATTCAATTGATAATATATGAGATGCTGAATCAGCCAAGATGTTCATCAATGATGACATCTTGGGTAAAGTATATATGCATAATGGAATGCTCAAAATGAAATTTTGTCTTTTGAAACAAAATGGAATGCAATTGGGGACGATTATGCTAAATGAAATCAGTCAGTCCCCCAAAATACAAATATCATGCTTCCCTGATATGTGATAACTAATACATAGAGTACCTACAAATACATATGAGCAAAATTGACATTTTGAGATTTGATTATCATCTATAATCCTTCTATATGCTCTTGAGGAACAGCAGTTTTTATACTTAATACTTGTTTACTTCGTTATTTAGTGAAGGGGGAAGCTCAGTAGTTATAAAGTAAACTGAAAGCGTATCATTGTAAAAATAGAAGAAAAATAAGAAAGGAAGGAGAAACAAGGGTGGGAGCAAAGGAGGGAGAGTAAGATGGGAAGTATCATTATGTTCTTGAAACTGTATATATTAAATAGATGAAATTTGCTCCCTCTATATAGATAAAATATAAAACTCCACAATGTGTTATTTGTGCATGTGTGTACTTTCAAAAGACCAAGATAATAATACATATAAAATGTAAGATAATAGTTGCCTGATAGGAACATGGAAAAATAAGTTATAAGTAATGTTTCTTAGTCTGGTAAAAGGTTTATGGGTATTTCCTATAGCTTAACTTAATAAATAAAATATGAAAGTTCTATGTATGAACTAGCAATGATTAATTCTATACCCTGAAGACAAAAAAGACAAAAGAATACAAAGTTTTTTTGTTAACAGAATCTCACCACTGTAACATACCTGCTTTTCTAAAAATTATTTTTAAATGTTTTAATTAATGTAAGTACTTTTATGGGATATGGTGCAATATCTCAATCAGATTGGGTAATTAGCCTATTTTATCTTTCCTTTGTCTTTGGTACATATCAATTCCTACTTTCCATTTCTTTTTTTTTTTTAAAGATTTATTCATTCTTATTACAGCCAGATATACACAGAGGAGGAGAGACAGAGAGGAAGATCTTCCATCCGATGATTCACTCCCCAAGTGAGCCACAACGGGCCAGTCCGCGCTGATCCAAAGCCGGGAACCTGGAACCTCTTCCGGGTCTCCCCACGGGTGCAGTGTCCCAATGCATTGGGCCTTCCTCAACTGCTTTCCCAGGCCACAAGCAGGGAGCTGGATGGGAAGTGGAGCTGCCGGGCTTAGAACCGGCGCCCATAGAGGATCCCGGGGCTTTCAAGGCGAGGACTTTAGCCGCTAGGCCATGCCACCGGGCCCCTACTTTCCATTTCTTTAAACAGTACACAATACGTTATTGTAAGCCACAGTCACCTCCAGTTCTATATATGTTGCTGTAAATGTCAAGATTGCATTTCTTTATGGCAGCATAACATTCCATTGTGTATACAAACCAATTTTCATTTATTCATTCATCCATCAATGGACACCTGCATTCATTCCAGTTTAGACTATTGTGAATGGTGCTGCAATGAACATGGAGTCCAAGTATCTCATGGTGATTTCATTTGCCCTAGACAGAAACCAAGAAGTTGCATACCTGGTTTAAATGGTAGATCTATTTTAAGTTTCTGAGGAACCTATAAGTGTTTTACTACTTTGCAGTCCCACCAGCAGGATGCAAGGGATTTATTATTTTTGTCTCTTTGATAACAGCCATTCAAAGTGAAGTGAAATTATACCTCGTTGTGTTTTAGAGTTGCATTTCCCTGAAGGCTAATGATAATAAGCATTTATTTCATGTACTTGCATTTAACATATTTGAGGAAAGTCTTTGCCCATTTCTTAACTGAAATTTAAATTATTATTTTTAATATCTCAGATATGCTACATGAAAATTCCGTTAGTTGTCTTTTCAGTCTGTTTCCTTGCCTCTTAGTTTGACATAATCCCATTTGTCTATTTTTTTGTTTGTTTTTCTTGAATTTACTTTGGAGTGTTTTCCAAGAAATAGTTGACTATGAAAATCTCTTGAACTGTTTTACCTATGTTTTCTTCTAGCAGTTGTATAATGTCAAGTCTTACATTGAATTCACGCTTGTTCTTAGAATTGATTTTTATATAGAAGAAGAGGTAGGGGGATCAAAATTCAATCTTTTGAATATTAACATCCAATTTTCCCAGCACCATTTATTGAAGGGACTATGTTTTCTCTACTCTGTTTTTGGCACTAAATTTCAGTTGGCTGTAGATATATGAAATCATTTCTAGGGTTTCCTATTCCATCACATTGTCTTTTTATGCCAGTATCGTGCAGTTTGATTAGAATAATTCTGTAAGATGTCCCAAAATCTGGTATTGTGATGCCCTTTAGCCTTGTACATTTTCATAACATTGCTTTTACATTTTAGAAAATTTTTACTTCCATATGGATTTTAGGATTTTCTAGTTCAGAGAATTATATTTCTAATTTGATGAGGATGTACTGAATCTGTACAATGACTTGGTTAATACTGATATTTTAATAATATTATTTCAATCCATTAACATGAGAAGTCTTTCCATTTTTCTGTATGTCTTTCTCATTCTTATCCATCCATGTATCATAATTTTTCATTGATGAGTTTTTACTTTGTTGATTAAGTTTCTTCCAAGGTATTTTTTCTGGATCTATTGTGAATGGTATTGCTCATGTAATTTTTTTCTCAGTAGAGTTTTACTATTTGGGCAAAAAAAAATGTTACTAATTTTTGTTTGCTGATTTTGTGTCCTACAATTTTATTGATTAAAAAAAAACAATTCTAAGAATTGATTGAATCTTTAGGTTTCTCTTTATAAAATCATGTAATCTGGAAGCAGGAAAAATGTGGCTTCCTCTTCTTTATTTGTATGCCCTTTTTCTCTTTTCTAATGACTCTAGTTAAAATTATCAGTACTATTTTGAATGAGTGGTAAGTGTGCACATTATTTGGTTCCAGAACTTAGAAGAAATGTTTTCTGCTTTTCTCCATTCAGTATGATGGTGACTGTGGAGCTGTGACACACAGCCTTTATTACACTGCAGCATGTTCTATCTATAATAAACTTGTTCTAGCTATTCATCATAAATGGGTGTTAAATTTTTTCCTTTGAATGATCTCATGATTTTTATACTGTATTGTGGTGATGTGATTCTCATTTGTTGAGTTGCATATGTTTAACCACTCATCCCTGAAATAAATCCACATGACTATAATGCTGGATATTTTTGATGGGTTATTAGATTTGATCTGCCAGTATTTTATTGAGATTTTTTTTATCTATGTTCATATTTTCTATTTTCATTTTTATCTATGTTCATATCTATGATATTTTGTTCTTTCTTTGGTTTTTGGAACTGAAATAATTCTGGTCTTGTAAAATTTTATTTGTCTACTTGAAAGTCAGAGTTACAAACACACACAAAGAGAGAAAGAGAGAGAGAATATTCCATTTGCTGGTTCACTCCCCAAATGGCCACAATGAATGGCTGGGGTTGGGCCAGACCAAAACTGGGAGCCAAGAGCCAAAAGTTTTTTTCTGGGTCTCCCTGGTGGATTGCAGACTCAAGGAAGCTGGGGCTGGGAGGATGCTGGCAGGACCAGACTACAGCCCCCACTGCCACAAGCAAACACCAAGACTGAGAGCAGAACATGTCATGCAGATTTGCTGCACCCGCTGGCAGGCATGAGATTCAGGGCTGGAGCAGGCATGGTAGGGCAAATGGCATATTGGCATGCATCCCTCCCAACTATATAAACAATGTTAAAAATAAATTTTCAAAAGTTTAAAGTATTACAAGAGAAAAAAGAAATAATTTTTTTAAGAGATAACATTCTTTGATAAAGTATTCTTATTCGGCAACTATACTTTGGAAAAAAGATGTTATTTCATTCACTTCTGGCATATAGAGTTTCTGTTGAGAAATCTACTGTTAATCTGATGGACATTCCCTTAAAAGTAACTTGACACTCTTCTCTTGAGAACTTTAGAATTCTGTTACAATTTTGAGAGTCTCACTCTAATGATGTCACAATGAGAAGTTTTTCTGGTCATCATAGTGGGGGCCTACAAGGCCTCCTGTACTCAGATGGCCACATCTCTCTCCAGAGAGGAAGTTTTCAGCTCTCATGTCGTCACCCTCAGGAATCTCCTGAATTTGAGTATTTGCTCACTTAATGGCATTCCAAAGGTACAGAAGGTTGCTTTGTTTCATTTTAATCTTTTTCTTTGGTGTGTGTGGTGTGTGTGTTGGGGAAGGGTGGGGGGTTGGTCCTGACTAGGATATTTGAAAAGAATTATCCTCAAGTTGAGGTAATCTTTCTTCTGTTTTACCTAGTCTATTATTGAGGGTTTTGACTGTACTTTTTTTTTTTAAATTAGACTTACTGATTTCTCCATTTAGAAGATTTCTGTTTGGTTCTTTTGCAAGATCTCCAGGCCGAATTTTTCATACAAATTATACATTGTTTCCCTGATTTCATTCATCTGTCTGTCTGCATTCCTTTTTATCTCTTTGAACAATCTTTTCACCATTCTTTTGGGTTCTTGAGGAGGCCTGCTGTCCATTTAGTCCTCTTTGAAATCTGTTATATAAACATTATTGTGCTTTCTTTGAAGATATCATGTTGTCTTGCTTTTTCATAATCCTTGTGTCCCTATGGTGATCTTTGTGTATCTCAAAGGTGAGTTATTTCTAACACTTACAAAGAGTGGCCTTTGTGATCCAAAGCTTTTTCCTGAGAATCTGTTATCAAGTATCAGTTTTGTAGTCAATTTTGTTTATATTTCCAGATGGATGCTGTAGTATGATCTTCCTTATATCTTCTTCTACAGTAACTGGTGGTAATAGCATTATAAAATGCTTCTATTGGTCTCAGCAGCCATATAGGTCTTGGTAACAGATGCAAGGGATCAGGAGCTGTGGAAACACCATCCCTCTGTCCACTAAGGCTGGGGTAGTGATCTGCAGATCTAGAGGGGTTACTCAAGAATGCATGTTGGCAGCAGAAAGTGTTTCCTTTTGTTTTCTGTTTCCTTGCCAGATATGAATGGTTTTTAGAAACCCTTCGTGGACCACAACTATGTTTTTCTCTTCCAGGTTGGGCTTCTCCATTTTGAAAATATGTTGCATTTCCCTACAAGGCTATTTCTTCTATAGAATTTATAAATCCTCGTCCTTGTCTTGTTAGTTTCTAAGGATCTGAGATTTATTGACTACCTTCCAAAACATTTCAGTTGAAGGTCCATGATGGCTTGTTCCAGCCTTCCAGCCCCATGACCTTCACTAAGAACAACTACTTTCAAAAGTTGCAAGAAAAGGTACAAGGTGCTCAGTTTATTTGAATTTCAGATAAATAAATAATTGTATATTATTCAGGGCACAATTTTACTAAAGATAATTTGTTATTTGTCTGAAAGTACAATTTTAATTGGACAGTGTATATTTTTATTTGCTAATTTGGAACCTCTATCTTATATGAGCCAATAATTACTCTTTGAGGAAGTGTGAGTTTTGAAGTCAGACTCAAATTCAAATTCTGGCTCCTCCATTGACTAGCTAGAACATTTTTTGTCTCAGAATTCTTATTTATAAAATAGGGTAGGTGGACATTTTAAATGAGATAACACTTAAATAGTATTTAGCATAGTCCTTGGCTGTTTTTATAACTGGCCGTTATAGTTATTATTGATATGTTGATAGAAAAGTACATGTACTGGCCAAGATTTGTCCTGGTACTACAAAGCTTCTATTTAGAGGATGAATTTGAAAATGATACTTTTCTTTAATATTCCCAAGATACCCATTTTTTTCTGTGTTCCATATGAACCCCTGTATCAAAGTACCCTAGACTCATTCTCCAGTTTTTTTTTTTCATTCCTTTTACTATAAAGACTTTCTGTGCATGTTTTAGTAGGTCACTTAGAATTTCGCAAGCTGTGGCCTAGAGCTTTTGCTTTGGGAGATGACCGGATATCTAAGAAGCACCTTTGAAATGCTACCCTCAAGCTGAAAATTTGAGTCTGACCGATAAAAAGCAGTCCTGATCCACATAGATTTCAACAGAACGCAAGAAAGGCTAGATACTACAGACACTTAGAACTCTCTTTTTTTCACAACAGAGCAGTAGTGTCAAGAAATGAATGCTGTGATTATCGCTTACTCCCAGCCTGCTTTCATTACCTCCCTCCTTTTGGGTGCCCCAGTGCCTTCACTGTTTCTCTTCCTATGAAGGACTTCAGACCCTCTTTTCAGACACACTCTCTTCTCTACCTCACCCATCCCCATCAAAACCTATCTGTTGGCACTCATTGTCCAGTTATTCAGTAGAGCATACTAATCTACACTGCCACGATAACAGCTTTAAAATATTGTGTTTAATCATTCCTCCCAAGTCACAAACTTTTGAACACAAGAAACTTGAAGAAATAAGCCTACTGGTGATATTCAGGGTTTCATAGCAGATAAAGGAAACCATGCAGGACCCCTTAAACCATGCCATATTATGCCTGCTATGTTTGCTTCACCTGCATGGAAGGGAGCAATCGTGTAGATAATCTAAAGATCATTTCTACTTGATTTGGGAATGCACCACACAGTGTTGCTGTAGCTGATTTGCTTTGCTAATTATGTTCTACTGAAGCTAAGATTGAAACTGGTCCACATTTGTTAAGATCATCTGGGCCAGAAGAAGAAAGAGGCATTGGTATAGTCCACTTTGAAATGTAAGAAAGCTGGCAACAACCATGAGGAAGACACGAAAGTTCTGTATGTGACCTACTAAAACAGGCAGGAAAGGATCAAGATAGAAATTTGCCAATGATACTTGGGCAAGATAGGCAGCCTGAAATGGATAATGCCCAGAATTTTAACTCCTTTAAATTAATAGCATATATAAGGGTCTTAATCATAATGTAACCATGGTTAAAACATATTACCTGGAACAAAGAACATATTTGCTAGCATACGTGTGAACAGTTAGTCTAAATCTTCCATTATCATTGTCTTCTAGAAGAAAAAACATTGAAGGGGTGTGACACAAGCAAGTTACACCTTGATGGAGTCTTAGTTACACTAAGAAGCCCCTGGGCAGCTGTGGTACAGAGGTGAGCAGTGCCACAGAGGTGAGCAGGGAGGGGTGCAGAAAGAGGGTAAATCAACTTCCACTTCTTTTATTCCTACATGTTCTTAATTTCCTGCTCACAGAAAACACAGATGGCATGTAACTGTGTCAAATAAATTCTTCGCTCCATTGCTTTTCTACTGGGGACCTGAATTAAAGGGATTTTTCAAGATTTTTTGCAGTCTTGGTTTCCTCCTGAGGCACATAATTTAGGGCCTAACTGTGGCCTCTAGATCCCATTCTGCAAGCCACAGCAGAGGACCACGGGGCCACTGACGTGTGTTTCTCTTTCTCGTTACAGTCTGCTCCCAGTTCTCCAGAGGGGTGTATGCCATTTTTGGATTCTATGACCAGATGTCAATGAACACGCTGACCTCCTTCTGTGGGGCCCTGCACACGTCCTTTGTCACACCCAGTTTCCCTACTGACGCAGATGTGCAGTTTGTCATCCAGATGCGCCCAGCCTTGAAAGGCGCTATTCTAAGTCTTCTGGGTCACTACAAGTGGGAGAAATTCGTGTACCTCTACGACACAGAGCGAGGTAAGAAGAGGCAGCTGCTCTCCTCATGGGTATTTCTGTGATTGTGATAGTCAACCTTGCTCAACTCATGTGTCCTTTTATAAAACTGCATGCTTTTTGTCAAACAGTACGTGATATTCAAACTAAATCAAACAGTAAAACCAAAAACTCAAAAAGTAATGGTACTTTGAAAATCCAAATTTTTCCACTCCATGTGCTTTCACTGAAATGCAGCTTGAGATACCCTCCCGGTTGAGTTATGACTGTTGAAAAAATCCAACAGTCGTAATTGTTGAATTTTAGTTCATCTGAACTGAAATTTACAAAGTCAAAGCAGCTTAGTGTAGAGCATTAAGGTGGAAAGTTTGGGGAACTTAATCCTGCCAGAAACTATAATTATCCCTATCTCATAGATGAGATAACTGAAGCCCAGAAAAGGAAACGTGTATTTCTCACAGCAGTTTAACCACACAGGTGGGACTGGTGGCAGCGTCTCCTGCTCCCAGTGCTTGTTCTACCACACCAGGCTTTCAGTTCCAGGGCCTCAACGGTTACCTCCTGAGAATAATGAGTGGAGACCAGCTAACCTGGGCTTTGGGGGTAGAAGATTTTTATAATACTGAGATAGTATATTAGGGAACATATTTGACTGAAACAGACTACAAAATTAGGTCTGATCTTTATACGGGATATATCAACGAATTATTTAAAGTGTATGGATTGTAATTCAGCTACACAGATTCTTCCAAGATCCCATCAGCTCTGAGGGATCCCTCAATAAAACTAAGGGCCTCCATGACCATGACTTTGCAAACCATGTTCCTTATCCATGCTTGCCTCTCATTCAAGTTATGGGCTGGGACGGGTTCTGCCTGGCTCAGGGCTTTCAGATGCAGAGAAAGAAGGAGTAAATGAAAGGCCCGTCTTCCTGAGGGGTACCTCTGAGAGGGTACAGGTGGGAGGGGGAGGGGGACATTCTTCTAGGCAACTTAACTTGATGAAGCACTTCATTCTTGGGGACTCAGAGAACTGGTCACTTGGCTCTCTTTTTGCTACAATCAGATCCCATCATGAAATACCTAGGTCCATGTTTATCTATAACTTACAAAATATTATCAAATTTTGTGAAACTATGGCACTAAGCCAGAGGTCTAGTTGAAGCTCTGCTGCTACCTATACCTTTGACCTTAAGGAACTCATTGAAGGTCTTTTGGTTTTGGTATCCTCACCCAAATTGTATTCCTTGTTAATAGAATATTATGTAATTTTGTGAGTTTTCAGATATGCTATACCAAACACAACATACTTTGTATCTTGCTGCTAATTCTAACTTACATATTATCAGTGAATTAGCCCATTTATTCTACAAGCTATTACCAACCCCAGTGGTGTATTCCAGTGCTTTGATGGATGCAGGTATAATATGCTCCCAATAGAGGTAAACAGAAAATAGTATTCATGAAACTGCATAAACAACAAGGGATAATATCAAATTGAAAGCTGTATTGGATTCTGATTGCTTTAAAATTTGTGAAAAGGCTGTGCTCCATATGAGCTGAATTATCAGAGACGACATGCTAACGGTGCCAACCTTGAAGGATTGGTAAGGCACAGATTGCAAGACAGGTAGGAGATGGGGGGTTGAGAAGAAGAAAATGAGTGGGAGCAAAGGGCAGAGTCAGGAAGGAGCACTCTGTGTTCAAGCAGAGCCCTGTCTGACTTAAGTACCAAAATAGCTTCATTGTTCTAATTCCTAATTTGCTAAATGTGAATGTACTTCATTTCACTCAAATGCTGCCAATGAATTAGCCCAGCTCCTTGTACTGAATGTAGTGTAGTCTAGTGCATAGCAATCTAGTGTTCAGAACTCAAGTTTATAAATCAGACACCTTGTCTCCTAAAAGGTTTTAAAAATTAAATGGCAACTCTAGCAATACTGTAAGCTTTCATTTGTTCCAAAACAGAGGGTATAACAAATGTATTATCCCGTAACTTCCTGTAACCCATCTCTGCTTACTAGCTCAAAGAGGGGGGAAAAAGCCAGATCCTATTTCATTTTCCTACATATTTTCTCATTAAACAGGGTCTTGGAATCAAAACACAATTTTTTCTGGCCAATGTGAATTTGTATGTTTTCCTTATGTGTCCATTTAACCAATGAGACTTATTGTCTCTGGATTAAAAAACACTTTCTAAAAACTTACACACCAATTTCCTCCTCAGAAAGCCTTGTCAAAGCACTGTCCAGAACTCCACTTCACAATTCTGCGTGACTTTCTATTAACTACTTTAAAAAAAACTAAAAGGCAAATTGTGAGACTCAACGTGATTATATGTAAACCAGCTAACAAACCTGCTCTGACTCCCTCATGAGAACCGCCCAGTGTGGAGAGCTCTCATGTTGCATGGCCACCCAGTGCAGAGAGCTCTTGTGTCCCATGGCCGCCCAGTACAGACAGCTCTCATGTCCCATGGCCGCCCAAATGCGCCAGGACCACAGCTGTCTCAGCAACTGCATTTCCACTACACTCTCGGAATTTCTTTCTCATCTTGATTATGAAACTCTTTCCATTATTCAAAACCTATCTCACATCCTTTGTCGTCCAGTTAGCCTTCCCTGACCAGTCTAGCTCACAATGACTCATTGTCTTATTCATCCAATAAATGCTCAGGTTACAATGATTTTTTTTAAAAAAATGTAGTTATGGTCTTTTCTGTTAACTTACACACTAATGAGAGATACAGACAAAAATCTAGGAAATTGACAATCATACATTTCAATAAGCATATCTGAATGAAGCAAATAATGGCACAGGATGAGATCTAAGTTCAAAAGGCTGCTCGGTGACATCTTCATAGAGAAGGAGAATTTAAGCTGAAAACTGAAGAACTAGAAGGAGATAGCAAGGGCTGGAATAGTGGCTCAATAGGCTAATCCTCTGCTTGTAGCACTGGCATCCTGTACAGGCATCAGTTATAGTCCCAATTAGCACTCAACTTCGGAGCCATAACCCTGCTTATGGACTGAGAAAGCAGTGAAAGATGGCCCAGGTTCCTGGACCCCAAAGGAGACCCAGAAGAAGTTCCTGGCTTCAGATTGGATCAACTCTAGATATTATAGCCATTTTGGGAGTAAACCAGTGGATAAAAGATCTGTCTTCCTCTCTCTCTCTCTCTCTCTCTCTCTCTCTCTCTCTCTCTCTCCTTCCCTCTTCATAAAATCTGCTTTTCAAATAAAAAATATTAATGAAAAAAGATAGCCATTTATAAAAGAGTACAGCGAATGAGTTTCAAGCAGTGCAAATAGCGAGTAAAAAGGCTCTGTGGCATACTTCAGTAATTAAAGAGTGCTGTGGGATACAAAGCATAATGGGAAGGTAGAAAGTAGCCAGGAGACTACAGAGGTAAACAGGAGATGGAACAGCCATGATGGGGAACAGCATGCATTTGATTCTAACTGTAACAGGAAACTGACTGGAGAATTCTGAGCAGGGAAGTCACATGATCTAATTTAAGTATATAAAGAAGAGAGTGTGATACAAGAATAAAAAAAGAAGGTGGAGGGAGAAACCAAGTAAAAGGGTATTATTACAGTCACCCAGATGAAAAGGCATGGTGACTTAAAACAGGCTGGAGATGGAGAAAATTGGATGGAGTTGAAATATACTTGGGAGACAAAATCAAAAGAAGTTGGGGACCAATTATGAGATGTGAGGGAGAGGAAGACTTAATGGATGAGAAAACGTTTGGCTTGGGAGATCTGGTAAAATGGTGATGCTACTTAGTGAGGTTGCTGGGCGGGTGGAAAAGCAACTTTGAAGAGCAGATTTTTGCCTGCCTGTAAACACCCACAGAATCCTGTATCCACATCTCTCCCTTGACACTTCACATAGTTACTTTCTTTTGGTTATTTCAATAGATGCCTTCCCACGTCCTCCTCTTCAGTGTGATAACCAACAGTTAGCCCCCAGCTTCACATTTTGCACCTCCTCTGATACATATCATAGCTCCATGTAAATACCTAGTGTTGCCAAACCTCCAGAGTAAGCCCATGTTTGTTTTTCAATGCTGGACTGAAAGAGAGAAAGAACAAAAAGGAAAGAAAAAATACACAGGAAGGAGGAAAAATGGGAAAGGGGGGAAAAAGATGAAAAGCGAAGACAAAGAAACGTAGGGAGGAAAGAAGGCATGGATGAAAGCAGGGAGGAAAGGAGGGAAATCTATAAATCAAGCCATTTGATTCTTTAAAAATTTCTTTAAAAATTTCAGTAAAATATCTGTTCTGTATTTATTTTCTCAATTTATGCAGTGATCATTTATTGCTACAGTAATAAAATGTATGGGGAAAATTGAAATGGCACATTATAATTTTAGAACATTTAAATTACATAAGACATGGAAGACGGAGACAGGAACATCTATTATTACATTCAAATAAGCTAAATATACAATGGATGTGACTCTGCTGTGTAACGGCATGCACGAATGAGGACTTGCGAAATGGGTGAAATAGTTGAGGTCGCTTCAAAGACGTTTAGCACAAGGAGGACAATGCTTTCCCTGGGATCACAAAACACAGTGCATGTCAGGGCTTGGTTGCCTCAGCTCTGCTTCCTGTCTGCAGAGAAAGATCTGATTTAAGGTTTGCAGCTCATTATTTGGTTACTAAAATGCCACCTCGGTTCATTAATACAAAGTGGAAAATTACGCTCTTAGTGCTATATTCCTAAAAGACCAGTTCCTGGAAAGACTGTGATGTTGACTAAGCATGCAGTCTATGCCCATGGACCTTGCCTTTGTTGACACCTGCATGCCTTATTTTCACAGGATTCCTCGCAGTGACACATGAATACAACTACACTTCCTGACAGGAGCAAACCCTAGCCTTTTCTGTCCCATCTGCCTCTTTATCTCCATACAAAACTGACCAGTACTGCATTTATTTCTAGTGACAAATGGTCTTTCTTGGCTGGCAAAAACAGTTCAGCCGAAAAATGAATTCATGCTAATGTATCTATGGCTGTTAATGACTGGACATGTCAGTGCACCCAGGGAAGCGGAAACTTCTAGTCAGGCAAGTGTAGCTTTCTAATTCTGTGATCCCAGGTACTGCGAGTCCAATTTAGAAGGTCCATTGTCCATATACCTTCCTATTAAGGAAAACCTAAAACCATGTTAAGGAGGTGGCCATCTCTTCCCATTGCTAGACCTATGTTCTGGGTGCAGGTGACCTAGTTCTCTGTAGTGTTAACATTTCCTCCGGAACAGCGACGTACTTGAGAACTGCAGCCTGACTCTCGTGCACCTGACAACTCTCCTTGGCTTCAATGGGCACAGCCCACAGAGATGAAAGATCCCAACCCAGCTGTGACTCTCAGTTTAGATAATGAAATAACAGCTCTGGGTGCCCTTTGAGGCAACTCATCCCTACCTTTTCGGCAGTGTTCAATAAACTCCTGCTGCCTTCCATTCTCAAGCTGAAACTCCCTACTCAGTTCCCAAGTAACTCTGGAAGTCAACAGCCTTCTCACAGGCCTTTCTATTCTCCCCAGAAAGTTGTGGCAAGAACATGGGCCATCGTAACAAAAATCCCATCAGTCAGCAGCAGTGAATGGGCTTTCCCCAGTGCTAGTATATGCTCAGCTTCTAGTGAGGTTTAAAAGGAACAGAATTAGGAGTATTTGGCCTACTGGCTAAGATGCCAGTTGGGATGCAGCACCCCATATCAAAGTGCTGAGTTCAAGTCCTGGCTCTCCTCCAAATTCTAGCTTCCTTCAAATGTGTACCCTAAGAGGCACTGGTTCTCAGTCAAGTAATTGGGTCCCTGCCACACACGTGGGAAATCTGGATTGAGTTCCCAGGCACTATGAGTCCAGTTTAGGAAGTCCTTTGCACACGTGCCTTGCCACATAGAAAATTCTCCAAACCATGTTAAAGGAGGGGGTGACCCTCTTCCCATTACTATGTCTACCTTTTGGGTGCAGGTGACCTAATTCTCTGTGGTGTTCACAATTTCACCAGAAAGTGACATATTTGAGAATGAGAGCCAGACTCTGCCAGGCACCTGACAACTCTGCTTAGCTCCAGTGGACACAGGGCACAGCTGCTGCTGTGTTTGGGGCGTGAACCAACAGATGGATGATCTCTCTTCCTCTTCTCTCTCCCTCCCTCCCTAGCTCCCCCTCTTTCCTCTCTGTCTCTCAAAAATTTAAAATATTAACAATAAACTTAGTATTTCCTTGAGGGAATCGACAGTCTTATTGGCAGAACAGTGACTTATCTCAGAGGCATGGGAAAAAATATTTGCCCCCAACTCTTCCCAGCCCCCAGCAAAGATATTTGCATTCATTAGCTCTTTAATCTCCAGGCACCTCCTGAAAAGATGAAAGGTTGTCAGATAGCTGAGAAAGTAGAGAGGTTGAAGGTCCTGAAGACAGATTCCTCAGGACAAGGAGAAAAAGGTCTTTCCTCAGAGGGATGTATTCAGAGTAGCTGGGTTTGAACACTGCTGAGCAAAACAAAAAACAAACAAACAAACAAACAAACAAACCAAAAACCCACCTTCAGTTCCTCACAGCTTCCTGCATGCTGTGATTCCCCACCAATTTACATAACTTAGCTCATCCCTTCCTCACTCCCTCCATCCATTCCTACTTCCCAAAGAAAGCACAAAATCTTCACTTTCTCCCTCCCTCTCTCCCTCTCTTCATCCCTCTTTCTGTCCCTCGCCCTCCTTTTCCCTCTCTTATCTCTGCTGTTCCTCTTTTCCTCTTTTTCCTTATAAACACACACATATCCCAATAGCAGTCAATGTTACAAATCAATATATCATTCTTGCTGTCATGATTTCATTGTCTTATTTTGACAAGAACAGCTGTCATTTCTTACTAACTAATTATATACAAAATCGTGAGCTATAGCATCCTGGGATCTTTAGAACTGGAGAAGCTGAGACAGAGAAGGGTTAAATGATGATTCCTAGGGTCAAACTGCGACCAGATTGTAACATAGGTCGGTCACACTCCGCAAGTTACGTGCTTTTCACTGGCAGTCTTACTGCCTCATGCTCTTATAATTTGGAAATAGCTATCACCTCTTCCTTTAGTCTTCTCTTTAGCCAATCTTCAAAGGATCTTGAACTTGAATCCTCCTTATCCTGGTTGTTTGCTTGTGGGTATAACCTAGTTGTGAATTTCCTTTTTAAAGTACGATGTCCACAAATGGACCCAGCCTCTAATGGCACCAGGTTGCTAGGAATCCAGCTAGGCAGCAGGTCAAGAATGCCAGGTAAAGGAGCAGAGGAGTCGCAAAGTTGAGAGCAGAGAAAGCACCTACAGAGTGCTGTGGTGAGAACCTGAGTCTGCATGAAGGGAGCTCAGGTGTTTTCTCTGGAACAGAGAAATGTGGCAGAGCACAAAATGATATGCACCCGCAGGTCCTCACTAATATGAGGCCATTTCTTGTCAGCCAGCAAGGAGTAGACAATAGGTCACTATCAGGAACTTTGTAGAAATTGGCAGGTACCTTGATTAGAAAAGAAAGAAAAGGGACAACTATGGTGGTTTTTTTTCCCCTCCTTCACTTTCAGAACTGATGAAAGGATGTGCGAACCTAACAGATGGCTCCCATTCCAGTCATGTCCATTTGCCTTCTGGGAAAAGTGAAGTCAAGAAAGTTTTTATTAAAATTCAAGCTACTTTTTACATCTGAATAAATTAGAAAGGCCCAGAGAGCACATTATCCTGTGAGAGACAGGCACTAAATTCCCCTGTTTGAGCAGCAATAACCGGGGCTGACAGTACCTGAGACATGCGGTAGTTTCTGCAGCCTGCCTAATCTATTGTGATGAGTCTTCAAGTCTGAGAGCATCCTGAGAGCCTGCGCAATAATAGTGAATGACTATTTAGACTAGATTGTGAATAAAAGACTACACATATGTCTGTAATGAGAGTTTCATTGAAAATGAAAATACTGAAGCTGTCATATTTTTTAATGCTTCGATTTGCACATCCCTGACGGCTTTGGGGCATAAAGAGAGAAAGCACCAAGCAATTTGTTGTCAGCTCTTGAAATAAATTATCATTTAAACGCTTCCTCTCCACAAAGGTTATTAGCTTAGTAGCTTGTTCCTGGGGTTGGCCCATCAGTAGTGGGAATAAAAAAAAATTCACAAGACATTAAACTATCCTTTCAAAAGCTGAATATGAGTTCCTGTGGAAATTGTTCTCTCAGTAGCTTAACATATTTTGCTTTAGCTCTCCAATGCTGCAGATTAGACTGCAGCGACTATTAATAAATACTGTCATATTTTACAGCTGTCATGCAAAGCTGAAAAAAAGGCTTCGCTGTGATTAGATCCTGTTTACTGTAATATTTCCAGCTCAGACTCAGAAAGGCAGTTTTCCTATAAAGGTATTTTCCATAAGTAGAATATTTGTCCCTCAGAGGACATGACTAATTTTAATGTATCATTAACTCCTTGGTGGCAGGGAATTTGAGATTGAATTAACTTCCCAGCCAGACATTACCGTCCTCTCCAAAGCTAAAATGTCAAATTCTCTGCTTCGGGTTGTCCTTCCTAGGCAGAGATGGTGTGACGGTCAGGACATATGCTTCAAGTAGCTCTCTCTCCCAGAGAAGGACAAATTATCACTGGTTTATCCCTCTTCTTTTTTCCCTCTCCCTCCGATGACCTATCGCATCGTGTACAGGACAGCTAGCTGGTCAGGGGTTAGGATAGAAATGCTACTACAGTGAGCTGTCTAGAAATTCTGCTTTATGACCTAAAATGTCTTTGGATGAGCAAAAGACCTCCTCCGCCATGTATTAGCTGTTTGGAACAGTATTCACATCTCTGAAAAAAAAAAAAAAAAGAAAAAGAAGTGACAGCTGGGAGGGTTGCTTTTGCTCTCACCTTCCATTGCTTTCAGCAAGTTCCTTGAGGAATTAACCCTCACTAAGCTGAAAAGTGGATTGTAACAAATGGATAGTCCTTACACCATTAAGGGTTTGTTGGAGTGTTCTAGTAAGTCAGGGTTTGGCCTTGCAAGGTCTTCGAAAGATTCTAAACATTCATTGGGAAGGAACAGACTGTAATGGAGATCCACAATTGTGACTGACATTTTCTCCCTTGAAGCCCTTTAAACAGCAGTTTAAAGCAAGGCAGATTTGTTGTAGGAGTTAAACAAAAGAATGTATGCAAGTGTTTAACGTCAGGGGAACATGGTAATACGCTCAATGAATATTAACTCACGTTACTACCATTTTAGAACAGTAATCCTCCATGGGAGGGAGAGAAATACCACCAGGGCACATTTTAGTAGTGAGCAGGGACCCAGATGGCTACTACACATCCCACAATGCACAGGACACTTGTTCCTGCCCCCAAAAAAGAAGTAGCCAGCCCAAGATGTCAACAGTGTCTAGGAAGCCACAGGTCAAGGCCATGTTGCAGGCATTCCTCCAGGGGTTGACAGTGAACCAATCTAGCATTTATCAAGTTTCTCTTACTGTGCCTAGATCAGTATTAATAGTTACATTCAATAAAAGGGAGAGCCTTTGGCTCTGAAGAGCTTACAGCATGGCCAGAGACTCAGAATAAGATTAGTGCACAAATGCACATGAAGTAAAGATTAGTATGGAACAGCATAAGAACTCGAGCATGTGGTACAGACTTGAACTACTGTGGAAGTTCACAGAGAGAGTGCGTGATAGGAAGGCTAGCCTGGCCTGAGAAGTCTTCAGGGAAGAAATTATCAATAGCAAAGAGCCCACCACAGAACTGTCTCTCCCAGCAATGACCTTGCCTTGCTTGCTAAGGTCAAGTGGATATCTAGAACCCAAACAACATGGTATTCCCATCAACACTCCCAAATGTCAGAGCTCAGGGCATGAAACACAATTGAAAGAAAAACCAAAACAGGAACAATGCTCCTTTAACTAAATGGAAAGCAATTACAGTGTTGTTGAAAACAGGCAGTAAACAAAAGGAGGGAGCAACTACTTGGCGAAATTCCATTTTCCCAACTAATCCTATAGCAAAAGTGCCAATTTGCAACAAAATCAGCAATACTCTTTCTTGCATTCAAACATGTTTGGCATCAGCATGGCTATGCATGCTGCCTTAGCGGACAAGGATAGGGAGCTGGGAAGACAGTACAGAATGGGGAGTAAAAGGCCAGTACAGATAAGGTAGAGCAGAACTCACTCCACCCCCTACTCCCACCAAATTCTCAGGGGATCATCTCATTCAGAGGGAAATTGGGGGCACAAATAGAGACTACCCACCCCACCCCATATCCCTTCCTGGATCCTTTCCAATCAATAAGTTGCCAGTGTCAGCTGCTCTCCTGCTTTGTCAACTCCACAAACGATCTGATTAATTCTCTGGCGCTAACTGCCTCAGCGGGCTTTCTCGGCAGTAGAACAGAGGCTAATTAAGATCATGTCAGGCAGAGAGTCTGACAGGTTATGTTCCTGGACCACACTGAACTTTAAGATGGTACTTCAACTTCACTGCAGGCAGCCAGCGTGTGGCTAGATGCTGAGTCCATAGCAGGCCACCCATTGATTTTCACAGGCTCCTGCATCAGTGGTAATCCTTTTGTGAAGGATTTACATCCTTGGGGTAATTACTTTGGGGTAATTAGTCACCACTGTTTCCTTTCAGTTGCATTACTCCAAAGCTGTAATATGCTTGTAAACAAAGGCAGCAATACTAGAGGGGTCATTTGCCCTCCTAAATCATGTGTATATGTGTCTGAGTGTGTGTGTGTGTGTGTGTGTGCACGCGCGCGCGCTTGTGGGTGTGTGCACTTGTGTGTGTGTGTGTGTGTGTGTGTGTGTGTGTGTGTGTGTGCTTGTGTGCCTTAACAGCATATGCTGACAGAGGTGAGTTTAGGACAAATGGAAGAAGCTCTACTTCTCACAGCAGGTAGAAAATGGAGGCAACATATGGAACTCCTTACACCAAGTGGAGGATTAGACTGAAAATATAAATAGCTCTCCCCTCCCCCTAAATAAAGGCTTAGATGAATTCATGGATGACAGACCCATAGGGAGTTATTAAGGACAACAGAGATGTTTGAAGATTTCTCTAAACTGAGGTTGACACAACTTGTACAGAAGACTTTTGCGGCCATATTTGCTCTCTCATAGGCAAACAGTCAAAAAGAGTACCGGCATTCTAACCTCTGTGTTCCCCAAGATAATCCTAAGAGGCCACTGTGCATCTAGGAGGCAGGAGAGAATACTCCAAAATTCAAGCAGAGGCAAGTTCTCCAGGAACATTCTTTTTTTTAAAATATCAACTGTTATCATTCAAACTGGTTTTTATTTTTGGTTCTATCATTTTCTTCATTCTATTCCTTCAGCAAAAATGCATTTATATTTGTTGTAATGGTATGCACTTTTTTCCAGGAACATTCTTTAGTCTCATAGAATCTCTAACCATGCCAAATATAAACAAAGCTTCTATTGGTTAAAGAGTTGAGGACAAATTAGTCAGATTGAGATACGGAAAGGAGTTCCATGGAAACTGGTATTGCCTTCGCTATGTAGAGGTGACTAGGCATTTTAAAGGAAGGAGGTGGCAACGAGGAGAGAGCTTTGTGAAATCAGGAAAGTGACAAATTGAAAGCAGTGGGAAGAGGGAGCAGGTCCATGTGAAACCCATCCGGGTTTGTTAAATGCCCTTATTGAAATTTAACCCCTTGTCTTCCACAGAGATTGGGAAAAACAGACCCCAATTCAGTTGCAGGCTAGAACAAACAGTAGATTCTTTTAGCAACCTTTAATTTCTGCAGGCATGCACTTGCAGAGGGGTTAGACATCCTGGTATGGATCATAAGCTGTTAGAAACTATGTCAGTGTTCATTTCAGTCTATCCTTATGGCCTGGCTGGGTCAGGCTTCAGAGGAGCCTGATCATTTGGTCAAGGAGAGAATCTGCAACAAGAACACTCTTGCTAGGAGAGGTGAATTGCCCACCCAATTAAGGCTGGGTGAACAAAGCATCATCAAGCCCAAACCTCAGTTCTGGTCCCAGCTCTGCTACCAAGTATCCCTGTGATCCCAGACAAGTCAGATATTTTCTGGTCCATGGTTTCCACACCTGCAAAAATGAGGCCATGAAGTCAATCTCTTTGCGATGACCAAGCCCTGAGGGCAGGAATCATGTCAGCAACATGTCTAAGGTTACAGAACTGAACAAAGTACAATGGTTCCCCTTTGTAAGCCCACTTCAGAAGGGTAGCAAGGGCATGTAAGTAAGTCAGTAGAATCTACAGGTTTTAAAAATCTGTGGATTGCTGCAGCACTTCCATTTGTAATGAAAGTAGAACTCCCTTTCAAATAACCATTGCAGAGAGAGTTCTAGAGACATAAATAACCATCCACCATTAGCTCTGGAAATTAGCCAGAGACCTGCAACAGATTGATATTTCCTTCATTTTTCCCATGTTTTTATTATTATATGACACAGTTCCATAGGCCCTGGGATTTCCCTTCCACTCACCCCAAATCCCGTCCCCTGAACACTGCTTTCCCCTATATCATTACAATAGTATAGTCTGTCATAAACACTCATAAGTCCACCATTGTGGGCATGGACAATGGCAGAGAGTCCAGCATCCTATTGTCAAGGTATATGTAACAATTTCATTGGGAGTCCATCTTTGATCTGGAAGTAGAGATGCATACTGCATTGTATCCTCACATCTGGATATGATAGTCTCCATTACACAGTTACTATACATCCCCTTAAATGAAAAGCCATAAAACAAAATCAACAACAGGAAGAAAGAGAAATTTACAACGCAATAAAGTTAACTAATATGCTACTAAATGATTAATGTGTAACTGAAGAAGTGAACATCAAGAACCTTCTTGAAGACAATGATGTTATTGTATGACCTATGATTTAGTGAAGAATTTAATATGAGAAAAAATGTTTTGAAGAAATGAAAATAAAAACAAAAACAGCAAAATCCATGATACAGTTTCTCCTGAGCTTTGTTGGTGAGATGTGTCTCCACCTTGAACAGGCCCTGATCGGTCTGAGGTTTCCTTCTTACCTGCCTCTTTGTGCTCAGCCCTTAACCCTCCTGCAACCCTGCTAGGTGGGGAAGAGAGGAAAGCAATGCCTACTTATTACTTTAGGATTTCCAGTGGACCTTAAAACCCTCCCTGGCAGACCTCTAATCCAGGGACTGCCACAACACACTTCTCACACAAGTTTCCAGGTTTCTCAACAGTTCCAGAACTCTCCAAGACTCTCCTTTCAAAACCTTTACTGCCAGTACCCTTCGAGGATTCCAAACAACCCCCTACAAAAATTTGTACAATTTGCAGGCTACCTTAGAAGGGAAGGAGTATTCTTCACTCTGCGCCCCCACCAAATCATAAGATAAAAATACATCAACTTTTTTTCTTGAATATGTTCAGTTTCTATAAAAATTCAAAATGCTTCTTAGACAAACACTTAAAATTTCATGTGGCCTTCCTGGGGACCTAGATCTCTCTCCCCAAGTTTAGATTCACAGGTAGAACTTCCCTCTCAAATATTTTCTTTGGTTCCCTACCTGGACCTCAAGTGCAATATTCTGAATTCTGAATACAATCAACTTTCCAAGAAAACGCCCACCTGTGTACCCAGTTCATTGAGTGCCACTGTCCAGTTGCCCAAAGTGGAAATCGCATCCTTGAATCTTTCCTTTTCATCATCCCTTACATTGCATCATCAGAGATTGTCTTCTATATTCCCACTACTGCGCTGACTAGAGTTCTTGATCCCATCATCTCCTGCTCCATCCTACCAGTTGATCTCCCTCCTAGTCCATCGCTGCCCAACGGCGATCTTCCATCTGTATCTAAAAGCTTTCAGTGGCATTCTGTAACTCTTAGAATCAAGTCCTAATTTCTTAGGATGGCACATAAGGCTGTACATGATCCAACTAAACTTCAGCTTGCTTTCCAAGCCCCACTGCTGCCCCTCTCTTAGCCACTAGTGCTGCACACTGTAACCACACAGTACTGTACTACTTCGAATATGTCATTTGTACCATGTCCTTTTTTTGCTTTCATTGGTTTGCACATATTGTTCCTTCTTTCTAGCACCCTGCTCCCTCATTCTACTCCCCCAATAAACACACACACACAGTCTCACAAATGACACTTCCTTCAAAATTCTGCTCAAGGATTAGCTTCCCCAGACCTAAATCTCCTTCTTCTCGGTGTCTTCAGTTATTTTGTGTGCACTTCTAGTACAGCAGTGACCATGATAGTGTTATTATTACCTTTATGTATTTATCTCTTCACAATGATGTGAACTTTTGAAGAATAGGTTGTTGTCTCATTCAACACTACCAACACTATGGCAGGTGCTGAGTGTAAGTAATACAGTGGTAGGATAATAATAATAATAACAGTCATTTACAGATTGAGTAAATGAACGAGACTTCAGCTGAAAAGTATGGCAAAGGACACCGAAATGGGCTTACAGTGTAGTTTAGGTATCCTGTATTTTCCCATCATCATTAAATAGCTACTTAACTCCTATGAACTGGGCTAACCCTGATTGCAAGTCCTTCCATGGCCTGTCCTCTAAACTGAAGGCATCATCTTGCTGGCCCAAGAACCTCAGAAGCAGGGAAGATATTTTAGTGCTGGGAACCTTAGTTATGAGTTTCTGGCTAAGGGACAAACATGACGTGTACTAAATGGTCCCTGATTCTCAGCCAATAGAGAGTCATTAATATTTGAGGACTGTCAAGCATAAGGGTGGAGATGTTGCACTATTTCATATCATCCAACACTATTTTGAGATCCACATGAAGTCTCTAAAGACAAGAGTAGCACGATATTAATTTCCACAGCTCCCAGTGAAAAACTAAAGAAGGCATATTATTTCACATATTATTTCTTTATGTGGGCAATGTGACAAAAATGAAAGGTGATGTGGGAGCTGATGAAGAGTTCTTAGCTATCTACTCCAGGGGAGGCAAGCTAGTCACAGATAATTCAAATGAAATGTCGGTAGGCATGAAATAACACCTTTTCCTAATGGATATTTGGCTTGGCTGAGCATGGAAAGTGAGCAAGGTGTCCTCAGGAAAAGGACCTTTAAAGTGTCTCTTCAATGACTAATTCCCAAAGGGTATATATAAAATAGTTGTCGGGAAAGAGAAGTAGATGAGGGCACACAGAAGAAAGGAAGGAGAATCTGAAGCCAGGGACACCAGGAGCAGTGTCAAGGCCTCAAAGACAGACTGCAATGACCTTACACAGTGACCAGCCCCGATCCTGAAACCATGATGACCGAAACACCCCAACAAGGAACAACGGGATCAACAGTAAACACCACAAGCCTGCTAACCTTTGCTGAAGTGATTTGACATGATTTATTTCCTTTAAGAAACTCAAAAGAAATGCATCAGCTGTAAAAATTCCAGGATCCAACAAATAAACAAAAGAATGCTTCCAGAGAAACATTTTATACCTCTGAGAGGCTGATGGGGTTTCCAAAGATTAGGCAGGCCTCATTCTCTCTTGGGAAACTCTTGGCAGGAGTGCATTGCTTTTGAAACTCTTGAAAAAGGAATTACTGATTTCTACTTGGAACAGTAGGGAAGGATATAGGACAATGTTATTTACAAAAACCGCCCTTTTTGTTCCATTTATTTCACTCCTTCCAGTAAAATAAATGTGTGTGGTTCATCAATAGAGTAAAAACTTTCAAAAGCAGGGACCAAGGCTTTTATACGTGACTTTTTTTTAATCCCACTGCTTTTATCCACCTAGCATAGTGTTGAAGAGTGGCCATTTTAAAAAATGATCCTAGGCACATCAAGCCGGAAAGGTCTTTAAAGTTCTTACAGGCTAAGGCTTCAGGTTCTGAAAAATGAATTGGCCCATACTTTGTCAAGTTGGTGAGTCTTCTAATCTGTAATTCTGCTTAAAATGTGGATTCCAAAATCTAAAGGCTAGCCCCAGATTTATCATATTAAGCTTTTTCTACCCTGTCTGAATTCTTTTATCTGTATAATGACAGTAATATACTTTGCACCCTATCTTGCGGGAATAAAGAAGAAAGGCGTAGTGATGTAAGCTAAATCAAATGCTTAGTATGACTGAGTAATTGCCGAAAGCTAAAAGAACTGCTCTGTAGATAAGTGGCTAGGATGTGACTGGGAAGCCTCATCCTTTTGTGCCCAGGGTCATGGTGCTTTGTGTCGAGCTTTATGCAACAGAATTGAAGAATCAGTGTACCTTCCCACATGCCTCTGTATTCACCCACTCCAACCATCCAGCCTGTTCTTCATTCTTCACATTAGCAAATCGACAAGTGACCACATTAAACATTAGTAGTCCACAAATGCTAACCAGAGCAGTGGTTGCCATGCTACACTCCACAGGTCACATCTTGACTAGCAAAAGTGACTCCAGGCACTAGGCTCTATGTTTTACGGTTGTCTGTTTTCTTGCCCTTCAACTAGATACAATAATTATCTCTAACTCAGGACTGTCAAACAAATTACATCCTGAAAGGCACCTAGGACAATTCCTGGCCCATGGTTAACCTTGCATGGGAGTTGTTAACCATAGTGTTTTTACTATGGTCACCTGAAAGCAGTGACACAGAGACACACCATGAAGTAACTTAGCTGCTTCTGGTGGTCATTCTGCGCATTGGGACCAACCAACTCATCTCTTCAATGTGCTAATTTTGCTTTATCTCTATCAGACTGTAAATCTGTTACCAGGAAAGGAGCTGGCAAACTCATTTACATTACACAGAGGTGGAAAGAGATAATGCCAATCTCTGTAAGACATCTCTGCATTTTAGACAAGTGCAGAGGGCCTTGGACCAAGGGAAGAAAGCATTGCTTTTGGAATTAAAAATATTGGTGATCAGAAAGAGAAACCCATTTGCTTCCTGAAATCCTAGCTTCAGGACCAGCCCTCCATCTCTACCACACATTGCTAAGTCTAGGCTCATTGCTAAAGAGATGAACATGATCAGAAAAATTGAACCAATATGTTTTTGTGGGTTTCCAAGGTGTAGATTTTATAGAATAATAATAATAATAATAATAATAATAATAATAATAATAATAAAAGAAAGCAGCACTCTGCATTGATAAGCAAACAGAAATGCCTAAAGACAAATTGAGATGAACAGACAACCTCATTGAAGAGTATGGAAGTCAGTGCTCTACCAAGAATCTACATACATTGTCATCTTTTATTCTGACAGAGAGCATAAGATGTGTCTTTTCTAACACATTTTAGGCTCCTCTAGACTCATTGAATATTTTATTTTGAAGCCTGAAATTTCAAATCCTAGCTTATGGTCTTACATGTGTTTGGTTCAAGCTGGCAAAAGTTACGGATTGATAAGAATGACTAACTCTCTAGCTCCAAGTTTCTCTCTTCAGCTGAGGCCATTGTCATATGATTGGGTAAACCAACTATTTTTGTGCATCACCCAGCATGAGTGCTATGAAGAGAAAGCAAAGGACACCATTAGAGAGGTTGGAAGTCTCTAGTCACTTTTGGGGAGGTCACAGAAAGAATTCTTGTGGCATGAAATGGGAACAGATAAAAAGATAAGACAATAAGCGCCTTCACTGACAACCCTCAGAAATCTGAAGGTAATACCTCCCACACTCTTGCTTCCCTCATCTCTTGGTCTTAGAAGCTGTCCCTACCCAGCACAGCTTCAAGTATCCATGGTACAGTGTCGCATGCTTTCTAATATAGAGACAGGATATTTGGGCAAGAAACCTGCTTTCTTTTCTGGTTTGGCCAAATCAGACTTGAAGCTCCAATCCCCACTCTGACATCAATCTTCTGTGTGGCTATGGACAATTACTTCTTTGAGCATCTGTAACGTGGCAATGATTACACTATGTATTGCATTGAGCTGTTATGAAAATTCAATGAAATACTGTGAAAAGTACTTAGCATGGGTGCCTGATAAAGACATTGAATAAATGATAGCTCTTCTGACTTATGATAATGAATTATATTTTACAAAAGTATCAACATGAAACCACATTGGGTTACCAACTTTGGGAATCATCTTTATAGAGAAGAAGGGAGACACATAAAATTCGGACTGTCCCAGAAAATCTTGGCTATCTTAGCATTGTATCTATAGACTCAGCAAGGTGTCTTAGAAGGAGACATACACAAGAATACAGAAGTAGGAGGCAAAGCAACCTTCTCACTCGACCCCACAAACCCCGAGGGCTATTGGTGTGCTTCTCGGAGCTCTGTCAACATGGCCACTGCTCACAACACCCAAAGTTTTGCTCTCCAAATGCTCGAACCAGAAATTTGAGAAATCATCTCCATAAGCTGTTTTCTTTCATGACTTCTTTTGATATGTAACTCAGAGCTCAAAATTATTGTTGACCGAGGACCCACTGAACTGGGCAAATCTTCATTCTAATTAATATCGTTCAAGGGAAAACCTACCATTTTGTATGTCCAAGCACTTTCACTCATCATTCATACCCAACGAGGAGGGCAGTGCATGTATGTCATTATTGCTTCACAGATAAAAGTCTATATTCCCAGAGAGAGAGAATGATAATTTGCCCAAGGTCTTCTGGCTAATGAGCAATGAAAGGACTACAGGCCAAGTTTCCTAATAGTCCCCAATCCCTCCCCGCCACCAGACTGCTGAATACCCTTGGGACAAGGGATTACTTCCTTACTGACAATGAAAGATTCAGACTTTCGCAGGAAGTGTTGGAGCTAACGAATAATCAGTTCCTCAGACTAGTATCTGCCCTTGACTGAGCATTCTGCTCTAAGCCTCTTAAATATGCCTCCACCTTTCATCTTGCCGACAGTTTGACCAGGAAGGTAGCTGTCACAATCCTCATTCTGCAGATGGGAAAGCAGAGGCATGAAAGGCCGAGTGATTTGCTCAATGTCGCGCTCCCAAGGAGCCAATACTACACACCTGGTTTCCAAACTCTCGGTTGAAGAATTCTTTCTGTTGTTCCACATTGACAGCCACCTTCAGCTCCCTTGTTAAGGAGGAAAGGATGTTGTTTTTAAAGATGCTTTAGGGCTGAAGGATAAGGCAATCATCTCTCAGTTCCTCATCTGGATAGGGGAGGAGGAGAATAAAAAGCAGGCACATCACGCCTAAATGCAAAGCCATGAATGTGCAGCTGTGGAAGGACACTTAGGGACGCAGGGTCCAGGGAGGCAAACTCAGGGGAAGGGATCCATGCTCTTTCAGCTGCTTGTGTGCTCAGCTTCACCACAGATGGTTCTTAGCCAGACAGAATGATGACACCCAAGTAGCCTGTGGGCTCTTCCTCGTGCAGGGAACCTGAACTCCTGATCACATTTCCATCTACCCTGCATTCCTCATCAAAACTGCTGTTTCCAATGCCTGGAGACTAAGCGTTCTTGGCTTGCGATATTGTGTAGTTCTCCAATGAGGAGGTTTTTATGAAGTGTCTTCTAGTCCTTCACCTTTTGAGTGTCAAACTGGGTGATGTAGACTAAGTTACCAGTTATAAGAAGCTAGGGAAAAGGTTGCCATAGCTAACTCACTCACTAATCCTTGAAAGTTGACCTTCCTTATTTTCTTGCTTCCAGAAATTCTCTCTTGAGGATACAAATGTGTGCAAATCATCCTAAAGACAGGAAAGGTGAAGCTCCAAGTACACATTTAGATGGGCAAAGGGAAAAATCAGTTCATTATTTTAAGATCTCTTGAGAGGCTGTAAATACACAGTCAACACAGAACAAAGATCCCTTTTTCCCCCCCTTACATTATTTATGTGCCATCTAAAAATTACATGCTCGTTCTCTTTCCAGCTCTGAGGGAGAAACATGCATATTCATGATCTGATAAATATTTAAGTGGGATTTATTTAAATGAGAGAGTCCATTTACAAACATTCCCTGGCTCTGAGATCTTATCCTGGGCACACAGAGGGAAGATAATTTCCTTTGGTAGATTCAAAACCTCCGCTGGCCACCTGTCCCCCTAAACTTGGAGCTCTTCCTTGAGAGCTGGTGAATGCCACCCGCAGTATTTCAAGGGAGTCTTCCGTACCTCCTCCCTTCAGTCCTGCCTTCCTGCTCTGAGTTTACGCCATAGGATCAGTCAACGGCAAGATGCTAGAGCTGGCAGTTTATCTGAGGGCAAGGAAGCTAGCCACAGCTTCCTTTTCCTGGGCCCTTCTTCCTATTGCACTCCACCCAGCAGTAGCACCCACCACTGACATTCCTCAGCCTCCTGCAGGTCCATCTAGCTAGCTCAGGGAGGACAATTACATGATACACTGCATTGCCAGCTACACTACTCCTATCAGGAGGACATGCATCTGAAGGCTTTGAAAGCATTTTGTCAGTGGTTGCTTTCAAAGGGCTTACACGGTTTCCTTGCAATGATCCTACAAGACTTTCAAAATCACAAATGATTTTTTTTTCTAGCTTTAGAGATGAAGAAATCAAAGCAAGGACAAGCAGCTTACACAGCTTGAATCACACAGCTTGTGACTTGTAGAGTTAGGACCTGAACTCAGCTCCGGCAATAGATCCAGTGTCTTTTCATTACATGAGGCTGTCTCTCATCTGGAAAGATACCTGGAGAGAAAGCAGTAGTACTCTGCAGCACTGTGACCGTAGGAACAGCACCTTTGCAATCCTATCATAGCGGTGACTGTTTCTGAGCTTAAGTCCAGACTCTCCATTCTTCTGGCTGATATTGGACAACATCCTGTCTGGTTCTTTCCTAGCTTCCTCTCTCATAGAATAAATTTGCCTGCTCTCTGTCTCATTTTATCTAGACTTTGTAAGATGATCCATGAACTCACCTGTAGGATTAATCTGGGCTAGGGTATTAAATGCCAGTTAACTGTTCGGCGTACATTTCCTTCCAGGTCGTGCATGTGTTTTGACAGAAGCTTCTAACACCTTAATGCTCGGACAGTGTACATGGAAAAGATGGCAAGTACTGAGCCAGGCCAGTGAAGATAGCATCATTTGCATTTCTCAGATACTTCACCTATGCAATATGGGTGATGATTTTTTTCTGCCTACGCTAAAATTTTCTATATGAACAACAAGTATTTTGCAGTGGGCATTGTAGCAGAGTGGTTTAACCTGTCTGTCACTTGGAATGCCCACATTCCATTTCAGAGTGTTTGGGATTAAGTCTATACTCTGTTTTCAAACCAACTTCCTACTACTGCTCACCATAGATGGCTCAGATGATGGATCCAATACTTAGCTCCCTGCCATGTGGGATACCTGTTTGAAGATCCTGGCTCCTGGATTGTGCTTGTCCCATTCCTGGCTAATGTGTGTGGATGGAAGACTCTGTCTCTCTCTTCCTGTCTCTCTCACTCTTCCTCTCTCTCCACACACACATACACAAACATCCCCCTCTGACTCTGCCTTTCAAACAAATAAAAACAAACATATTAACAAATTAAAATGACTACTTTTTTAGAATAAACATTTGTAAATTTTGCATGGGGCACATTTCCACTAAGAAAGTTAATTGCTACACCATACATTATGCTGCTACCTACTTGGATCTTTGTTCCCATTGACCAATGTATATCTTCTTACACTTTCTCCTCTCCACCTAGTCTCTGGTATCCTCTATTCTATGTTGTGATTGTAAGAGCTCAACTTTTAAGATGCTACATGTAAGTGGAACCACACACTATTTTCCTCTTTGTTAACATTGTTTTATATCATTCCTTTATTTGAGAGGGAAAGGGACAAAAAAAAGAGAGAGAGATTTGCTATTTATTTGAAATTCAAATTTAGTACACTTCCTGTAAATAATTTGACAAATAATGATGTGCTAAACCTAGCAGCTCAGATTTAATTGTAACACATGTCCCACTGAGAATCACTGATCCTACAGCCTGTATTGGAGAAGTGGGGGCAAGGAGCGAGAAAATGACAAGACAGATATGAGAGAAAGAGAGAGAAATAACCCAGCATGAGATTTGTCTTGATTAAGGTTTACTTACTTATTTACTCAAAACCCAAAGTGACAGAGAAAAGGGGGGAAATAAAACTTTCATTCGAGGGCTCACACCCCCAAATGCTCATAACAGCCAGAAGCCAGTAAACCCATTCAGGTCTCCAACATGGATGCCTGGGGCCCTCTTTCTTGTGCCATTACCTGCTGTTTTCCAGGGGGAGCAGCCGGAAGCTAGATCAGAAGCACAGAAGCCAGGACTTGAGTCAGCACCCTGATGTGGGGTGTCAGGATCAGAAGCAGAAGCTTAACCTTCTGTACCACAAAACTGGCTCCAAAACATGAGATTTGTCTTAATCATTGGGAAATTACAAAAAAGTAATGGTATTAGGCCTTTTTAGGAGATAGAATTAATTTTATATTTGCCACTCATCACTAATCCCCTGCCCACCAATCTGGTTTTGCTTGTCTATTCTGCTATTCAATAAATGAAATAGGAATACATTTGGCAAATACCCATGTTCTCCAAGAGTGATCTTGGCTTCAGATGGTGTAGCACAAGAAAACGGCAAGGCAGGCTGGAGGGCACAGCCAGGCCATTGCACAGACAGCAGGGCTGCCCGAACGTAATTACACACCAGGCACAGACCCCAGGAGTGGCAGTGGGAAGAGTTCCATGACAAGGAAAATATTAGGGAAGTGAAGTGGAGAATGTTTACAAGCCTAATTAGCACTTTACACAACTCCAGAAACAAAAATTTTGCCAAGTCAAGCAACTTTTTAGACTGACACTATGGGAGCCAAATTAGATCGGAGGAAGGGGGTTGGTTGGCAGTGTTCAAATGCTAAGACACATACAAAGACACTGGAATTTAGAGAATGATCAAATTGTAGTATAGGGGGCTGACTCACATGTGAAAGCATAACAGAGGCTAATAAGATAAAGTCAAAAAATGAAACCTTGAATAGTGATACTAATAATGATGATGATGATGATAACAGCAGTCAATATTACTGAACATTTATTCTGTGTCAGCCAATGCTCTACGTACCTATGTGAACTAATCATTGAATCTTGACAACAGCCCTAGGAGGATGAAAATGCACATTTTTCTTTTTCTTATGTGGTGCTTTGTTGTGCTCAACTATTTCACTAAACAATTTACTATAGCTCTATTTCTTTTTAAAATATATAGTTCTTTATTTGGGTTTTTTCTCTTGATTCAGATCTACATGCCTATGGGATCACCCTTCTCCCCACTCTCTTCCCCTTCTCTCTCACTATATCCCCCTCTTATTATTTGTCCCCAAGTTATTACAATGTCATAGTCATTCATTTCACTGTACATGCTTACGTTTCTGATATATAAATACATCATGACATTATAAATGTAGGAAAAGGAATAAGGTGATATAAAAGTATAATAAAAATAGCAATGGTAATTCTATTATTATTCTGGAGTAAACACTCATGCTGAATATATTTGTTATTTCACAGTATGTTACTCTCCCTTGTAGAGTTTATAGCGAGTGTGTGTGCACGCGTGTGCTTTCTATGTATTAGTTGTCACATATCATTGAGAACATAGATTTGTCTTTTTGGGATTGGCTCATTTCACTAAGCATAATGGTTTCCAGCTAGGTCCGTTTTGTTGCAAATGATCAGATTTCATTCTTTTTATGGCTGAGTAGTAGTCCATGGAATAAATGTACCACATATTCTTAATCCATTCATCTGTTGATGGGCATCTTGGTTATGTTCATGTCTTAGCTATTGTGAATTGCACTCCTATAAACATGAGGCTGCGTGTACCTCTCGTATGCACATTTTGTTTGAATATATTTACAGGAGTGAGATGCCATCCATGTTTTATTAGGCACAGGGAGATAGTATATTTTGCCTAAATTCACACAAATATTAGAGGAGGACACAGAAAAGCAAACCTAGGTAGTCAGTAAGTAGTCAGAGATCCAAGACCACATATTTTAGTCCTAGACTCTCCCACTTCTCTAGCCCATTCTTTTTTTTTTTAAGATTTATTTCATTTTTATTGGAAAGGCAGATTCACAGAGAGAAGGAAAGACAGATCCTTCATCAACTGGCTCACTCTCCAAATGGTTGCAACGGACCTAGCTGAACTGATCAGAAGCCAGGAGTTTCTTCCAAGTCCTGCACATGGGTGCAGGGTCCCAAGGCCTTGGAGCATCTGCTGCTGCTTTCCCAGACCACAAGCAAGGAGTTGGGAGGGAAACAGTGCCACTGGGACAGGAAAGAGCACTCACATGGGATGCTGGCACTAGGAACTGGAGGATTAGGCAATTGAGTCAACATGCTGAGCCCTCGGGTTCAGTTTTGAAGATATTTTCGCAGAAGTAGATTGACTCCCTGAGCCTTTCCCATCACCTCTTCCTGAGTGCGGCTTGTCAATCAGACATAAAGGTGAAGGGCACATTCCATAGATATGGCACAGAAGGAACTCCAGTGACCCTCGAAGCACCATCAGCTTCTAACTAAATGAATAAATTGCCACTGTTTTCATGAGAGAATCCCAGAATTAAGAATCTAGGCCAGGGTTGGGCACTGTCCAGCTCATGGGCCATGAAAGTCCAGTGAAATCATTTGGTCTAGGCCTGCCAAGCCAACGCCAGGTCAGACTTTAAATTCAGTAAACTAAGCTAATTGTCAAGATGATATAACTTGGTATGGCCCTCGAAATATGCTTTAAATATTCAAAAGGCCCTTGGGAGAAAACAAAAGTTCTCCACCCTGGATTTTGAATGTGACTTACAACAGTGTAATGGAGACCAGAGAGATCGTACATTTGATAGCACTTTGGAACTCAGAAAGGACATTAGACACCTTTTAAATCTGCTGATAGCTTAGCTATTCGTTAAAGCCCTTGTTAAATAACAACTCCTCTATGAAGCCTTCTCTCCTTCTCCCAGATGGAATTATTTGCTCCTTTGCTCTCCAAATGTGCTTTTTTCTCCATTACACATCCAGCACACATCTGTTTCTTCTAAAAAATATATAAATACTTTCAGGTTAGTTATTTGATTCATTTTATATCTGGCATATAATTTTCATCATGCTCATACACATTAATGCTTTGTTTAAGGAAACACACATAAATCTAACTTAACCCATCATTTTACATTATAAGAAAAAAACAAGAAAAGGGAAATGCCATGCCTAACATCTCACACAGGTCAGTGGCTAGCTCCTGACTAGGAATCCAGCGTTCCAGCTGGGATGCAACGACCATGTCGGGGGATTCTAAATACATGCAGTTTCTCTTCTCTATAGCCTTGTTCTTCCAGTGTAATTTCTTTTCATCCGAGAACATGCTGGTTCCATGCTTTAGAAGCTCATTTGGAAAGCAGCCTTTGTGACTCCTCTCCCCACAAGCCATTTCCTACCTTGGGAACATTTTTCCCTCTTTCTCTTTATATCTAGGTGATGATTTACAAAATATTCCACTTTTAATTGACAGAGATGCAGCTGGTTCCCGTGTAACAGCTGAGCAACCCAGGCCTCCTCCCTCTATGCTCCATCACTCATTAGCATGCTCTTTGCTTGTCAGGCACCATGCTCAAACAATGCGTACACTTGATCTCATCTCATCCTCATAGTAACCCTGTGATAGAAGCAGGATTATAGCTCCTACTTAGCAGGTGAGGATCCTGTGGCTCAGGATCCAAGGTTATCTTTCTAGTTGTTAACACAATTGGAATGTGAACCCAACTACTCTAACTTCAGTGTCCTTCCTCTTCATCTCTGTATCATTCCTTTTGGAACAATGACATACTGTCAATTTCCCTGTGGTAGGCCATCATTGTGTGTACTTCCCTAGTGTTTCTACAGTGTGATCTCCAATATACTAGCTAGCTACATGACCCATGTGGCTAAGGAAAAATCACTTTAAATGAATTATCATGAAATACTATTTAGAATGTAGTTCCTAGGTTCCACTAGCCACATTGTAAATGCTCAGCAGCTACATGTAGTTAATGGGCTGTAATACTGGACAGTGCAAAAAGGCTACTTTTCCATCATTATAAAAACCCTATTGACAAAACCTGCTCTAGAGACTAAAATTTTAACTCCAATGCCTGGTATTCCAAGTGTTTTGCTGTCTGATTCCCACCAACTTCTCAATACAAAGATGATTAATTAAGAAACAGAATTGAAACTCGGGAAAGGAACAGGAGTCTGAGGATAAAGGCCTTACTAGGTCACACCAAAGAACTGAGGATATAGGACCTGATGGAACCAGTATATACGGAGACCAGACTCAAATTGCCCTCTATCATGAACCTGAGTAAATAGTCAGAAAGGTTATTTTGACTGGGTATCCCAAAGGAGCAACAAGAATGGTTCCAAGAGAGGAAAGACACAGATTTTACACTCAAAATAAAGTCCAAGGACAAAGGACATTCTAAACTGAGTCAAAGGACCTATGCTCAAATCGCAGCTCTGTTCATGAGCTCTCGGATGGTAGCCTTGTCAGGTAGTATCATTGAGCTAGTTTGCCTATATGTAAAGTAGAGCCAATAATATCTACACTCCAGATTTTGTGACAATCAAGTGAAACAATGAGGAAGGAGAGAAGAGTGAGATATCAGACTGGGTAAGGGTGGAGACTTTCAGCGCTTCCATGTGATTCAAAAGAGCATCTGCAGTTGAAAATCATTCAACGGAAAGATCTCTGGGGTCACACCTAGTTTGAAAACCCAAGCCTTCACTTGAATAACAGACTGATGCACTTATGGCTGATTATGAAGGACTACACTATTGTAATAATATGTGGGAAAATCAGCTGGGAGTGGGAATTTGGGGAGGAGGTAGGGAAATCCCAGACCCTAAGAAATTATACCATAAAATTCAAAATTAAAAAAAAGTAAAAGAAAACCTTGACCACAGTAAGAAAGGTCATCAATCAGTTTGGACAAAATGCCTAACTGGGTCTCCACAGCAAGCTTCCCAAGCACACCCCAGACTAGCAGGCAAAAGCCGCCTCTGTGATGAGAGCACAGGATCGGAATAAGCTTAATGGCAGCAATGGCACATGCACCTGCAATCTCAAACCCAGAACTATATCATCATTGGTTTGCATTTTCCTCAGAATTAGTCATTTAAAGCATTCAGTGGCATTAGAGTTTGATGTTGACTAAAAAGTTTCTCCTATCATATGGACTGACTTATTTCATGGAAATTAAAGTTTTGAAATACCAAACAGAGGTGTCAAGGTGAAGAGGGCTAAGAGGAACTGACAGAGAGGGAGGGGATTTTCCACGTCACATCCTGTCAGGGGCACAGCAGAAGCTGATTTCCCAGAATTTGAATCCTCCAAAGACTTCTCTGTCAAAGAACCTTTTTGAACATCAACAACACAGAAACTTATCGTTGTAGCTCCTACATCAGGAACCCTTCAAGGCATCAAAGTGTTCCCTTAAATTAAATCCAGGAAAGACAAAATCATGCTCAATATAATGCAATACTAGTAATTGTATTTTGTTTTCTATTCTCTTTGAAAATGGCAAATCCCTCGAGGAGGATAGGGACGCATTGTGTTAAATGAGACCATTTGATGAATCAGGCACCCCACGCCCCCAGCCGTGCCTGAAACAGAAAGTTTGCAGAATTGTTGCAATTCCAGCTTGCTACCAGAGAAAAAGAATCAAATGGAGATAAGCAGCTCTCACTTCACAAATGAATGTCACAGCTCCAAAAAGGGCTCCCAGGGCAAATCGATCATCCTTGCCTTGATTCTCAATCACAGCTGCACTCCAGAGTTCATCGCAAAAAAGCACGCCACGGGTTAGACACCAGAACCAAAGCAAATCTTGCAGACGTCTTTTTCTTTCTATTATATTCTCCACTTACTGTTCAACTGTTGCGCCTAAACTGTAAGAAAACACTTCATCTTTTTTGGTGGTGCTTTTGGGGTTACCACTCGAACTGGTTCCATCCATGGCAGAAAGCCAAATTAAATACACTCCCTTTTTATTCTTAAAAATAAGGCAGCTGAGAATTAGTTCATCAAAATTTTCAGGGAATGGAGTGTTCCAATTAACAGTCTTCTGATAAATGGTTTAATTGAAACAACTCATCTCGCTTGCTCTATTTTTTGTCAAGTTTTCCAAATTACCTGACTTCATGTTCTACCTTAAAAATATCATTGAATCTTTGGTAACTCGGGCTCTTACAAGGTCTCTGGGCTATCATTTTGAACATCTGCTGTCAACACCCAGTGTTAGAAATGAAAAAAAAAATAAGGCTATCATATGAACTACACAGCACTAGTGAAACCTCCAATTTCATATCATTTATTGTCTCTTTTAAATCAAGGACGTGGAAAGAGGACAGTCTTGTCTATTGGAGGTCTGATTACATTAAATTTAATGTAATGAGACTTTTAGTTTTATGCCTGAACTCACTTCATCTCTCTTACCCTCTTGGAAGAAAGATTACTCATTTTGTAAACTGAGTCATGGAGCTGCTCAGGAACTTGCCTCAAACTGAGATCTGCTGGTCATGTTTTTCAAGTTTCAGTCCAGTGTCTTTCAGTATACTACACTATGATATCCATTTCAATTCTACTTGCACTATATTTTTTATTGACTTCCTCCCACATAACATACAATGGATTCAGCTAATCTCACCACAGTAACAATAATATTTGAATGTATACTCAACTTTTGTAGCACTTCGGATAGCCTAGGTGTAAGTCATGGCTAAGATAATAACAGTTGCCATGATAGTGTCCTTAAGTATCCCAGTTGACAGCCATTTATTTTGCATGATATGATCTTGGCATACTAAAGGTTCATTTGCATCTTCGTCTGTGGGAATAAATTTTCTTCAGAAGAGCTTTGTTGTCTCCAGCAGTACACTCATTGCTGAACTTAGGAGTGGCCAAAGGATACTAAGGTTCGAAAAGATGGGATAACAAATTTGTTAGTGTATACTTTATGTAATAAAAAAAAATCATGTTCACTGATATTTATGGCAATCTTTTAAAGGGGGTAAAGCACCCGGCGTAGTGGCCTAGGGCTAAAAGTCCTCACCTTGTACAAGCCAGGATCCCATATAGGCACCGGTTCTAATCCTGGCAGCCCTGCTTCCCATCCCATCCAGCTCCCTGCTTGTGGCCTGGGAAAGCAGTTGAGGACAGCCCAAAGCCTTGGGACCCTGCACCCATGTGGGAGACCCAGAAAGAGCTCCTGGCTCCTGGCTTTGGATCAGCTCAGCTCTGGCTGTTGCGGTCACTTGGGAAGTGAACCATCGGATGGAAGATCTTCCTCTCTGTCTCTCCTCCTCTCTGTATATCTGACTTTGCAATAAAAATAAAATAAATATTTTTTTTGAAAAAAGTGGGTAAAGCATATGTCATGACCCCATTTAACAAAAACAGGTCCTAATGTTTAACTAGCTTGTCTAAGTACCCTAAAACTGATCACACAATCCTTCGCCCCACGGTGCTTAACAATTTTACATTATGATCAGAATGCCTGGGAACTAGTTACAAATGCAGATTTCCCAGCTCCTCCCCACAACCTCTGAACACTGACTGCAATGCCCACTATCTAATCAACTGATGTAATTTGTATTTTAATGCTCAAAATGAAGGAGTTAAGATACTAGAAAATGTAGCTGCTTAGGGCAGCAACCCCATGAACTTAACTCTGTGCTCAGTAGCATATTCCACAGTGTTGGCTGGATGGGAATGGGGACACACTCAGTGCACAGGACCTAGTTACTGGCCCTAGATGGTTTCGAAGAAAACTTGGTTGACTAAGCTGAGTAGTTTTTAAACTCTAGCATGATTGGCATCATCTGGATGACTTGTTAAAATACTGGTTCCCAGCCCCAGAATTCGTTTCAGTAGGTTTACAGAGGGGACCTTGAGAATCTACATTTTTTCCCAAGTTTCCAGGTAATGACAATGCTACCAGTCTAAGGTACACATTTTGCAAATCACTAGCATAGACATCAGTTAAGACATCTATGACTGTCTTAAGGTTTTAAAGAGACATTTCAGAATATATGTTGAAATTAAATTAAAACAAAAGAATAGACTCATCTTTAGTGTTTATTGCCTCCAGAGACCCTCCTCCTCTCTCCTTTCACTGCCCATACAGTATCACATGTCCATATAGCTCAGTGACAGAAAGGCCTCCCGATGGCTGATAATGTCCTCTTACTACAAATGCGCAGGCTGCTAGCAGCAAATGGGGAGTACCCCTCTTCCCACTGTATGAAGCTGTGTTTCTGATGGCTCTGAGTCCCTGATTCACAGTGCTACAATCACTTGGCCTGTTGGTTGAACTTATGAGGACCCTCTTCCTCCTAAATGGATCTGAACTCCCGGAAGAGAGAGCTGGGTAGATTTTTGTAAGTAGGCTGTGTCATCAGGCATTTTGGAGGCACACTGAAGTCTAAGAACTCCTAGGAAAGGAATTTAGCCAGCATTAGGTTGAAACACTGCACTGAGAAAGGGCCCATTTTCGTTACCTAACCACCATTCTTCTTTCCGTGATCTACAGATCCCATAAAAAATTAAAAAAATAAAATAAAATAAACACAGACTCCTTTGAGTTTCTCTTTTCGTGTGATCTCATGGTATTCCTGTATCCACTGGCCTGGGGATTCTCTCAACTTGCTATAGTTCACAAGCCGTTGCCAAACTGCTTATGAGGGAAAGATTACGTTCTCTTATTTAGAGTGTTCGGTTTTGTTTGTTTTACTGTCCTTCTATTTTTAAATGTTTTTCTCTTTCCAACTTTTTTATTATATATTTTGGAGCTATTCCAAAACAATTTATATGCCATACTCACATTGGTCTCTTTAATGTGTTGAAAAATGCCATAGTTTATATTGGAATGATGTACCAACATAAGAGAGAAAAGGAAGAGAGAGAGAGGAAGAGAGAGAGGTGGGGGAGGAAGAGAGAGAGGTGGGGGAGGAAAAGAGGGAGGGAGGAGGAAAATCACTGAGCAGCGTTGATGAGAAAGATTCTGGTCAGGTGGAACTCTCCTATGGCACAAAAATATTGTCAGTTCATTATCTGACATGCACTTTTCTTATCTTTCTTTTTTTGCAGTATGTATAGGTATTTATCAAAAATACATATGCATATATTGATAGAAAATACACAAGAGCTCTGGGGGGAGAGCAGAAGCCCCCTGCCCTCTCCCCCATTCAACCCTTCCATCCCCACTCTTTTTTTCTTTTTCATTTTACTTTACTTATATAATTTTTTTAAAAAATCTTATTTGGTTACTTAGAGTACAAAGGGTCAACGGCTACAGGAAAGTCGGTAATACCATTGTTTTCATACTAATATCATCATTCCCCCCCTGTATCTGGGGTCAGGGGAGAAACAAAGGGAAAAGCCCCACCCAACCTCCCACCCATCCCAGGTCCCCAATGTGAGGCATGCTTCGAGGGTCCTGCTCAAGCAGTTTTGATAGTTCAACAGTTCTGAATTGCTGCCAATCTCACTGCTCCAAGCACGATGAAATCTATTTAGAATCCACTGGCTGACATAGTCCCTTCATGGTTGGGGTTCTGAGATCAGCAGTTCAGTTGGAGGGAACCCCAAAGAAACTTAGTCTGAGGTGATCCCAGATCTGATTCTTGTGTGTGCTTGCCAGTACATGGTCCAGCACAGTCCGTCACCCCAATCAGCTTATGCACATGCTGGTCGCTTCAACTGCTGGGTCAGTTCTGTTTCCAGCCCTGTCTTCCATGCAAACCAATGGGTGTTGTAGTCCAGCCCGATCCTACCCACTTCATACTCAGCCCTCACACACCAGTGGGAGCTGCAGCCTAATTGGGACGACTTACCATAACCCTCACCAGGCCCATCCCCTACCATGGTTTCCCTGCTTGCCAGTATGAATAGCAGACTGGTCCAGTCTGTCCCACATCCCATTTAGCTCTCATACATGTCAATGGGCATTGAAGCCTAGTTCAACCCAACTAACCCTACTATCCAGCCCACACACATACTGGCGGGTACCTTTCTGTCTAGCCACCCCTGCCCCTGTCCTGGTTTTCATGCTCTCCAGTGGGAGTGGTAACCCAAGAGCGAAGTGCCCACTATCTCCCTACTAGGCCACTCCAACTTCCAGATTATGCACTCTCCAGGTGGTTCTGGAGTTTAATTTGACAGATTAAGCCCCAATGCCAGCCTCTGCCAGCTGATGCTGAGGCAAAGCCCAACCAACCCTCACCCACTCTAATGTTTGATTGCACCATTAGAACAGTCAGCCCAACCTGGCCCTTCGCTGATCTAGCTCACATGAGGCCCACAGGTGTTGTAGCCCTGCCTGGTATGATCTGCCCCCATCTCAACTCTCGCTTTCCAGTGGGAGTGGTTGTCCAGTAGGAAAGTCTACATTCTCCCTGTTGGTTGCCCCTCCCTCCCTGGTTCTCACGTGTGCTGTTTAGGCACTGTGGCCACATCTGGTATGGCTCACCCCGCCTTGGCATTCTGTAATGTGCACTGGTTTGTGTCGTAACCAAACCCGGCCTGACCCACTTTCTATTCTGGTGCTTGGATTCACCAGTGGATGATGTGAATGGGTTCAGCCTGGTCTGCCCCTGACCAATGCCAAATGTATGCTGGTGGGTATCTTCCTGTGGCCTGGCCTGGGTTGCTCCCTATTGTGGTTTTTGTGCTCACCTTTAGGGAACTGTGTCCCGACAGAGGAGTTTTCCAAGCTCCTCCATCAGAACCTCTCCCTATGCCAGATCTTGTGCATACTGGTGGGTCCATGGATCAGCCCTCACTGCTGGCCTTCAATCCATTCCAGATCTTGCTGTTGGATGTTTCAGCCCAGCCAAGGCTTATCCATACCCAGACACTGCCCACACATGGCTCAGTAGGGACAGAGACCCAGCTCAGTCCATCCAACATCTACCCAGGTTCTCCAGAGCACCAGATGGTGCTGGCATATAGCCTGGCTTCGTGAGCCCAGCTCCAGTTCACACTTGTGCCAAGGGAGACTGCAGCCATATGCAGACTAGAGTGCAGCCCCCATTCCGGCCCCCAAACTCTCCCATGGAAACCTCAACCCAGCAAGGGTGTACTCTCACAGCTCCCCAACCGAGTCTATTCCCAGCCCTAGATTACACGCATGCCAGTGGTTATTCTAACCCAATTGGCTAAGACCCCTACCTGTCTCAACCTTTGTCTTCAATGCTATGGCCTAGTATCCCTGGCTTGTGCAGACCAGTCGGTGTAGGAACCTAGTTCGGCATGACATGTGTTCCATCCTGATTTCTATTCTTTCTTGTGAGTTGAGGTTTGCTCGGCCCTGCCCGGTCCATCCCTCTTCCAGTTGCAGCCCTGCCCACCTCACATTCCATGTTAGGATGCACCTTTGGGTGCTGCTGCCTTGAGCTGCCCAGAATGCTATGGTTCCTTTACCCATAAGTGATAGCAGGTGCCATGGTCACACCTAGCTCAGCCCAACACCACCGCAGCTCATGAGCTAACCTGTGGGACTTGTATTTCCACAGGGTTGGGCCCACACTTCCCCCACACATGCTGATTAGTGTCTTCCACCTCCCAGTTAGGTACTGGTACCTAGCCCTGCCAGACAGGCCCCCATCCATAGCTTTGGTGTGGACTGGCGTGTGGCAGTCAGTGATGCTCTATGCTAACAGCCCATCTCAGGATTACTAATTGGGCTGGTGAATCAGTCTGGCCCTAATACATCTTATGGACACTCCCCTCCAAACCATCAGGTCTCAGTCCCCACACTTGCCTAAAAGTTTCATGACCCCATTACTGGGAATCACCTATGATTCATCTCTCACCTACACTAACACTGTCCTTATTCATGGGTGTTCCTAGGCAGCAATTGCATATCCTAAAAACCCCAGAGTTCGCTGCCAGATGGCCAGCAGGCAGAGCCTGGCACCAAATAGGTACACTGGCTTCCCAAAGCCTAGGACTCAGTCAATGTCTTTCGGCAGTGGCTTTGGCCTGAGTCTCCAACATTGGGTCTGGCCCGGCTGGGGCCCCCCACAGCCACCACACTGTCGGGAGCTGCTTTTGCCCCCAACCCCAAGGCCCGAACCCTCCTATCTTTCTAAAATGGGTAAGACTTTGGAAGCTTGTGGATGAAATTCAGTCATTTCACCTGCTTTGATTCTGCCAGTGTTTTTGCTTTGGGGTTTATTGTTGTAATACAGTAAATATATATTTTGTATCCCTTGGGATAGTGACTTTGTAATTTTTGTTTTTTCATTATGAGATTCTCAATATAATTCCACATAGAATAGATTAACTAATGAAAGTCAGAAAATATTATGAAGCATAGGTTGCTAGGATGCAGAACCAAACAAATGAAATCCTCCAGATGGGAGAGAACCCCAGCAAAAGCAATTCATTGATACTCAGCTTTAATTGACTTCAAAACTTTGCTTCTCTTTGCTCCTTCTCATCAAAGGAAGAAAGGATGGAGGGAGGAAGAGAGAAATGAAAAAAAAAGTGTATTTATAATACACTTCATAATCATGCTGTCAATTTATATGGCACAATAACTTTTACAAATCTGCAGAGGATCATATGCAATACTCTCTTTGCATTATTTTTGGGATCACGCATTACTGAGAATTTACACAAAAGCTGAAAGTAATAAAAAGTTATCCCTGCAATAGTTCCAAAATGAGCTAGGTCTTTTGAAAGTTAGCCACATCAAAAATGGGGCTGACTGGCACCCAAAATCTTTCTGTGACCCAGAATGTGTCCTATGATTTACTTGCCAAAGCTATTAAAACCAGACTGAAACAATGTGACAAAAACAATAGACAACTCTGCTGCATGCTAAATTTTAAAGCATTCACATATAGACATAGCCGTTCAATTAGCAGTCATCCACTTTACAGGGCCCTGAAAGAAGACACCCAGCACATTGAGCTTCAGTTTTATTGGTGGTAGTGGATGGTGGTTAGAATAGGCCTAAACCTGAGCACACTGGTATAACAGGCTGAGCTAGATGAAGTACCCTGGAGAGGAAGTACCTGCATAGTCAAGGACTAACATGAAAGTCCTGGAATCCTGGTACAAGGAAGCTATGTATCTATTGTGATTACATTAGGCCCCAAGTAACAAAAACATGACCATCAATGGTTTCAAAAATAGTGATTTCTTAATGTGATCAAAGCCCCCACATAGATAATTGTAGGCCTTGGTTCTGCTGCTTGGGAAAGCCATCTAAGCTCTTCCCCATCTTTGGTGTGCTGCTCTCACCTGCAGGCTTACTTCATGATTGCAAGATGACCATGGCATCATTGTTCCGAAGAGGCAGGAAAGCATGTTTATCTCCTTTGATCAGGACAACAGAATTTTGCCAGAAACCTCCAACAGACACCAGTTTACATCTCATTGGCCAAAGCTTTAACACACACTCCATCTACTTAACATCATGTTGCAAGGGATCCTGGATAAGTATTTAGTGGAGTACATTAGCACCTTGCACAAAACGAAAATTGTGTCAGCAAAGAAGCAGCAAATTGATATTGGTTAGGCAATAAACAATGCTACCAAACTGAAGGAGAGCCTTGCCTGCTCTGCTTCAGTTCGAAAAAACATTTGTAAGGCCTAATAGTGTGCCAAAGAGTGTGCCATGTGCTTGGACCAGTGGCCAATCCCACCGACTAACCATGATTCAAAGAATGAAGCTTCTCCAAAGGGGTACATTATCAAAAGGAACATCCAATCATGTGTCAGGTTTTAATTTCTTCATAGCCACAAAGCCACGCTGAGGTTTGAGAACATGATTTCATATAATGTTTCAGATATCTGACGGACAGTGATGTAAACATTTGTTAACCTGCACCAAATATGGACATTCAGAAAGAAAGTCCTTTGAATTTTAGTGATCCGGGTCATTTTGAAAAACCATGCATCAGAGTGATTTTATGTATGCAAATCCTTTTCTGCTTTTTAATTGAATTTGTGCCTGAATGAACCATGAATTGCTTTTGAAGATGGACTGCAGGACAGGTTCAAGCTATGGACAGCAATACCATGACACAGACCCCTCAGGTGCCAGCTCACCTCCATACCTGTACTTCAACACAGCCCCCAATCTCAACTGACTGCTGACTAGTGAGTGCAAAGTACTTCTCATAACCCAACAAGCTGCAAAGAACTTTGCCCCACCCCCAAGAAAAGACAAAGGCAAAATGAGTAAGAGCTACATGGCAACACCAGCCACCCCATCACAGTAATAAAGACTATCATCAGCATCAATCATTATCCCATCTTGTCAAAAGTTGGAGCTTGCAGAGCAGAGTGAATGGATGAAGAAAGAGCCTGATTCTTGACATCACTTGGTCTCTGGGCTCTGCAGCTTCCTAAGGCAATAATGCTTCTCTTTCCCAATGCAACTGAAGTACACTACAACCTGAAGAGTCCTTACTAGTAACAACAAAAGAGTATTGCAAAGGGGGCAAAGCTTTGGTTCAACGTTTCAGAAACATGATTTTATTTTATTCTGACAACCCAGTAAGTTAAGTACTGTATTATTACCCCTATTTTGAATATGAAGAAACAGAGGCACTGAGAGGTTGGATAATTTAACCAGGTCATTCAGCTAACAGGAACAGAACTGAGAAGTCAACCTTTTTTGTGACTTTGGACTCTGTACTGATATTAATGTTGGAGGGTAGATTGATTAAGGAAGTCCACAGTCAATAGTTGAAACTGAAGGTAACATAATTCCAAGTGCTCACTTTGAATGACTAACCTGATAAAATTACAGAAAATGGGTATGAATTATAGCCACCCTCTTGTAGTTCTAGGAAATCAGGTGCTACAGAGACGATCATCTTTTTAGAGGCGCCTTACTCCTGGGAAACTATTATTTCTAACACCATGCAGCCTTGGCTCTCCAATGAGTACTCCCTTAGTACAAATAGCAGCTACTGCTAGAATTACTCGGGCCCAATGAGACCCCCTTGCAAACAGGAAAAGCAGTGTTACCAGAAATGCCCGGTGGGTTCTTTCCTCAGCTTAGTATAGAAATAAAAAGCCGGGAATCTGTTGCAAACAGATAAGTTTATTTGTGAAGGGACCAGGTGAGCAGGGAAGGGAGAGGAAGGGGAAAGCACCTCCGAAGAGCCGGAGGTGGGGTGCCTCTCGAAAGAGGAGGGAGAGAGAGACACCAAAGGTTTGAGGAAGGGTCTTGGGATTTTATGCCTTCCCTGACCCCTCCTTGTTGGGTGGGGAACCTACAGGTAAGGTGTTCCCCATTGGTGGTCTCTTAATTAGAAAACGGGTAGGCAATGCTGGTGCCGCCCATCTGAAGGTGTGGCCAAGACCTGGATGGTCTCAGTCCCCCCTCTTGAAATCCCACATCCTACTTCTGTAGGGGTAAGGGGCGACGATGTCCTCTGGCTACTTCCTGCTGAATCGGGTCGTGGTTTGGGTAAGGGGCCCCTAGAGGTGTGGGATTCAGAGAGATGGTCTGGGTCATCCAAGTTGCCACGGCAGAAGTTGGTCTGGTTGCCATACAAGTTTGCATGTTTCAAGGCCACCTGGATTCTGAAGACCCCTAATCAAGAAACAAACATTAGACAATTGAGAAGCCAGTTGTGTGCTCCATGTGAGCAGGAGCAGCACAGGTGCAAAGAGGGCCCACAGGCTAATTCTTGCCATTGGAAAGCTCAAAGCAGGCAGGCAGGCTGTGGTGTAATAAATTCTGTTCAGTCTCCCATTTCCTGCGCCATGCTAGTTCTGGGACTCCTGCCAGTTCAAGTATATCCTGGTTTTGCACTTGGACACACTCGTCAGAATACCATGTGCTGGGAGTACAGAAATGATACCTGTGGCTAGCCTGTGGCATCCAGGTGTGCACTGACAACCAGTCAGAGGAAGGAGGTGAGGGTGAGATCAGCACGCTTGACTCACATTTGATCGGCCTTCCATGCCTTTGGGGTGCCTCCATTAGAACAGCTTGTGTCCAGGAGTGAAAAATCCACTCCTGTTCCCTGCGCTGTTAGACCTAAGCTTTTTTTTGGTAACCAAGTTGACAAGCCTGCTCAACAATTGCCTGATTCTATAAGCCCGCAAGATAATGTTCTTAGTTAGGGCCCATCCTGCTAGCTGCAATGATGGTATCAGTGACAAGATGTGGGGAGCACATAGAAAGCATTTGAAAAGCAGCTTTAAATCCTCTAGTGCTTCCCAGGTTGGTTCTGCAGAATCTGGTTGACGGGGGTGTTGACCTTAGATCATAGAGTCAGTATCTACCCCAGGAGGGAAAACAACCTTGTACATCAGGGGCCAAGACTAAGCCTACAAGGACCTTCATCAATATATCTCATCCCCAATAAAGGCGTCGGTTTCTCTGGAATAACAAGGATGGAGTGCCAGAAGTGGAGATATCCCCAAGTACAAGCCCATGGCCAGAGATGTCTCAGTCACTTTAAATGGATCTCGGCCCAGGAAGAGAAGGGCAAGGCAGAAAATCGAGCACCAGTGTCCAGTAAGAAATTGACCTTTTGAGAGCTCACCATCAGGGAGACCCGAAGCTCCTCAGTATGAACCCAGGTGGTGGAAGCCTGGAAAGGAGTCCCTGGGACCCGTCACTGGGCGTCCTGGTCAGCAGACCCCTGCTCCCTCCGGAGCTGGGGGCAGCCCATTTTCCAGTGATCCCCTTTGCAGATGGGACATGGTCCCGGAGGAAACTCCTGGCCTGTGGTTCGAGGGCACTCCCTCTGAAAATGGCCTGGCTTCCCACAGTTGTAGCAACACCTTGAGGTCCTTTTCCCTGAGGTGGATGCACTCATAGCGGCCAGCATTTCACTGTGGCGCCTGTCCTTCCGCCTTTCCTTCTCCAAGTCTCGATTATAGTAAACAGCATTGGCTGCCTGGATCAGCTGGTCCAAGGAGGACTTATCAGGGTCTGCCATAAGCTTTTGAAGCTTTCTCCTGATATCTGGGGCAGACTGCACAAGGAACTTGTCCTTGAGGATCGCTCCACCCTCCGCTGTATCTGGGTCTAAATTAGTGAACCTCACAATTGCCCCTTTGAGGCGTTCTAGAAAGGTCATTGGTGGCTCATTCTCCCCCTGATGAACAGTGGTGAGTTGGCTATAGTTTAGAGGCTTAACTTTTGCCCTTCTTAGTCCTTCTAAAATACAATAAATGAAATGATTTCGCTCCCACCCATGTCTTTCATCCTCTGGATCCCAGTTGGGATTCTTTATGGGGATTGCCTCTGCTCCAATGGGGATGTTTGCCTTGTCTCTGATGCTTTTCCCCTGAGCTGCATAATAACTGTTTCCAGCCTCACGAGCCTTTTCCAGCACCCTCTCTTTCTCTAAGGAAGTCAGAGTGTTATCTAACAGTAACATTACATCCTTCCAAGCTAAGTCATATACTGACTGGAGTCGTTCAAAGGTTTGTACATATTGATCAGGGTTGTCAGTGTAACTGCCCAAATCACTTTTTATTTCCTTGAGTTCTCCAAGTGAGAAAGGCTTATAACCAATCTGTATCCCAAATTCTCCTACCCCCACAGCTTGAAGAGGAAGCATGGCTTCTCCCTTCACTCTAGGATAAGGCCTAGGAGTCTTTTCCTTTGATGCCTGTGGATAAGGAGGACAGGGCTCCTCTGGATGAGATAAGCAGAGACTAGGTCCCTGTGGAGGAGGGGCTGAGGGAATCACTTCAGGTGATTCCTTCAATAAGGGAGGAGACTCATTATTCACTTGCAAATTGCCTTCTTCCTTTGAATCTGAGATGGCCAACTCCCCAGTTGCCTGACTTAGGTTTTTTCCTATTCTGCCATTCTTAAGGTGATCCCGGAGGTGGAGAAACATTCGAATATAGGAGATTTCTACCCACCTTCCCCAACGTCTACAATAATTGTCCAATTCTGAAATAGTATGGTAATTAAGACTCCCTGTGGGAGGCCAAGTTTCACCATTAGCAAGGGAATATTTGGGCCAAGCCTTCATGCAGAAAAAGATCAAATCCTTCTTGCTCACAATCCGCGAGCCAAATATGTCCCAATTTTTAAGGATACAACCAAGAGGTGTCCGGGAGTCCACTCGCGAAGTTTGAGATCCCATCTGAACAACAAAGAGACAATGAACAGACTAGAGAGGGAGACTTGCCCCCCTTCTCCCTTGTCTAGCCTATGCCCAAAGTGTATGTCAGAGCTGGGGGCAAGTCCAGTCTGACCCCATGCGCAGTCATTACAGGAGTGGTCCTGCTGTCTGCCGGGACAGGATCCACGAGCTTGGGGACTACCACTATTACCCCTGCCTCGCCCCACCTGTCCGTGCCCATTGCCATTGTCTCATACCCTGTGTGCGGTCATTACAGGAGTGGCCCTGCTGTCCGCCGGGACAGGATCCACGAGCTTGGGGACTACCACTATTACCCCTGCCTCGCCCCACCTGCCCGTGACTATCTCATCTTCCGTGGAGGCTCTGTAACCTTTGGTAACCATTTCTCCACCGTGATCCTTTTCCTGAAAATCTAAAGTGGCCCCTGGAGTTGAGGGACATGACTGCTAATGTATATTGCTTGATCTTTCTTCTCGGCCCGATCAAAATAAAAGCCCACAGAAATGTGCGTGATCTCAATATGGCTGAAAGTTGGCCAGACATGGAGCCTGCCTTAAAATAGGCTTACCCCAAAACAAACTGGGAAGCGGCAAGTTTCTCAAATTACCTTGAACTAGCTCTAGCTGATTTCAGAAATTTTCCCCATCTCAAAAGGAGGCAGATAAGAATCACAATAGAAATGCAAACAGAACTTTGGTCCTAAATTCCTCAGCAGCACTCTCCAAGCCTGCCCCTCTCTTTTCTACGACTGGTTCTGGCTTCAAAGGTGTAAGATTACTACCTGGCTCAGGTTCCCTGGATTCCTGAAAGACTCCCTGTGGCTATCGGAGCTTCTAAGGGAAGAATCTCCTAACAGCGCAGCTCCGAATGCGCTCTCCCATTCTAAGGCTGTTTGGGTTTCAGAGGCGGAGAAACTGCTTGGGTGATAGAATGGAGGCGGGGGACAGAACAAAGGGACTGGCCTTTTCTCAACTCATCTGGGGGAGTATAGAGGGGGTCGTCCAAAGCTCCGCACGAGTCACTGTAAGGGATCAACCCAAGTCGCACACTCGTGGGGGTGGCCAGGAGTCTCACCCCTCCTCCACCGAGGAGAGACCAGCCCGAAACGTGGCTGGGAGCTTGGCACTAGGGTACCCATTCGGGCGGTCGGCGTTCAGAATCCACCTGGGGAGTTTCTAGTCACGCAGAAGTGTCGCCTCTGCCAGAGACTGTCAGTCCTCCTCCAGGTTTCCTCCGAACACACGCACCCACGGCCTTGCTCCCGAAAGGAAATGGAAGGTGATAGAAAAGGGCAAAGAAGTGGTTAGGGTTTAGAGCCTCTGAAGGCCTAAACAGCCGCCCTTCCTTACACCACCCCCCTAATAATACAATCCCTCTGAAGGTTCGACCGTAGCTACGCCGTGGCCGGGGGTCCTTCGTGTTCGTGCAGAGCCATGGGGTGCCAAGGGTCACTTCCACGGGTGCAGTCCCACTTGAGGGAAGGCATACAGACCTTATGAAGTCTTCTCTCAGTTGAGTTGGGCCACGTGGCTCCCGTCTAAGTCTCTTTTTTCACGCCCCACGTTGGGCGCCAGGGAAAATATGTTACCAGAAATGCCCGGTGGGTTCTTTCCTCAGCTTAGTATAGAAATAAAAAGCCGGGAATCTGTTGCAAACAGATAAGTTTATTTGTGAAGGGACCAGGTGAGCAGGGAAGGGAGAGGAAGGGGAAAGCACCTCCGAAGAGCCGGAGGTGGGGTGCCTCTCGAAAGAGGAGGGAGAGAGAGACACCAAAGGTTTGAGGAAGGGTCTTGGGATTTTATGCCTTCCCTGACCCCTCCTTGTTGGGTGGGGAACCTACAGGTAAGGTGTTCCCCATTGGTGGTCTCTTAATTAGAAAACGGGTAGGCAATGCTGGTGCCGCCCATCTGAAGGTGTGGCCAAGACCTGGATGGTCTCAGCAGGAAATTACAAATGAAGATACACCTCTGTGACTATGCTGAGGAATTCTTCTGGTAGCAAGAAGCCAGTAGCAACCTGCTCAGGAAAGCACCACCCCACAAAGGCAGCATCAATCGAGCACAGTCTATTTCTGTTCCTTACACCCCTAGCTTCTCCTTACAGTCTAGCCTAGCATCATCCTTGGGGGCTTGTTGTCAATCCCAGGGAGCTTGCTTTCTTTCACAAACATCCTACTTAGGATTAATTGCTGTGGCTTCACCGAACTGTGGAAAAAGGAACTGTGTGTATATTTTCAATGCATTTGTTGTTTTATTTTTCTTGCACACAAAAGTCTGCCTCCTCAAGTAACTATTGGCTGAAGAAAACTAGTCTGCCAACCCAGATCCAAACAGTTAAAGATAACAAATGACTTCTACTGTTTTTGTAACTATTCGTAGGCTTTCCTGATCATTTGAAGCAGATTTACATCGTGATCTCTGTTTCTGCATAGAAACCATAAAAAAAAGCTATGTTAAACAACTCCATGTTGAAATCAAAACTAAAAGTTAATCTTCACTTAAGGGGCAAATAGTAATTTTTATCTGCCTTTGCAAATGGGCCTTTTTTTCCATTCATTAAATGTCTATAAATGTTTGCCAGTTCTTAGAGGGTGAATGATTGAAAGGATAGAAAAAATGTGAATTTTTTTTTAAATCAGTCACTGTTTGTAGTTCCATTCCAGAATATATCCTGTGTGGCACAGTAGATCTGCATGAGAATAGTTAATAACAAGCATTCTGCATATTTTATAATTATGGGCACTGCCAGCAGAGTGCAGTTGGATTGATTGTACATTTGAGCCCCCAGAATCAGAGTTGGGCCTCACAGTGCCTATCATCACAAATGGTATGCAGGGCTTCTTTACATTGCAGAATGCTGAGTTGGATATTTAAACAGCACACCCCAGAAGTGAGTTATGGTCACCCTGCAAGAGAGACACCATCCAAAGTACACTATGATTTAAGTGTCATGGCCCATGGTTACAGCTAGTGGTTCAATGACTCAGAATTAGCATGCATAAAAAGGAGAAGGAATAACTGTTCCAATAAAGCTCTAGTTGACTAGAAACAGATTAGGCAAAAACATTGACTCTCTCTGATTGGATTTCCAGCACACTCTAATTTTTAGATAAAGTAAATCACACAAGATAAATATAAGGCTCATATTACTTTTTTGCTTCCATCAAGGACATATTTGGTAGAACTATTAGATTCCAGTTTCCTATTCCATTTTTCTCTGTCCATTCTTTACAGTGTCAGAATGTAACACTAAGAGAAATGGCATGTAGGTGGAGAGGCTTTCATTCTCTGCCATGGCAGATACTTACTCTGCCAATGGATCAGTGTTCCTCCTCCTCCCATGTGACCTTTGGTTTTCCATCACATGTAGAATTTGAAGAACAATTTTTCATTTAAATGTGTGCTATAAAATTGTTAATGCTACTTTAGACTTTCTAGCATTATTCCTTGTCAACCTGTTATCCTCAGATGATGGTTTTGCAACAAATCGCTAACAGTGATATGATTAACTCCTTTGACACAGTTATAGAAGTGAGACAACTTCTTCAAAGTCCCAGCACCAGATCAATACAAATGACAAATGAGTTGGCAGGTCTCCTGACTTCTGGTCAATGTTCTTACTAAACTGGGCTTTCTGCAGCTGGCGCTGTCTCTGGTTAATCTACTTTGAGAAAAATATGTAAATAAGTACCTGTAAATAAATATATCAATAATCATGTTGTTCACTTACTGTATTCTTATGATTTCAAGATGCTCTTCCTCCTCTTCCTGTTACCAAGAGTACTCTCCCATCCATTACTAGGGTCTCCATACCCTATTTAAAAGTCTGTCTCTTGTTACTGTTCAAGACAGTGAAACATCCAGATTATCTAAATAGAGCCTGATATAAATTACACTACATTCCCTCAGTGATTAGCTTGACAAAAATTACTCTAATAATAAACAGTGGAAAATATAGTGTTAAGAACAATCAGTAAACCTAGGTGGATTTAATTGGTATTACTAATTAATCGTTACACACAAATGCATCATTATACTACCTTCTTTCCAACTTTCACTTTGGACATACAAGTCACTGAAAGCAGAAAGCAGAAGCTTTTACCAAAGTTAACAATCTACATGATAATGTGTAGCCTATACCTTAAGCACCTCTCCATGTTGTCCACAGTGTCCATTAGCACAAGGCTTTGCATGTAGTTTTTGTTTAAGATTTGTGTATTTTTTTATTTGAAAGGCCAAGTTACAGAGAGAAGGAAAGCCAGAGAGGATGGTCTTCCATCCACATGATTCACCACCCAAATGGCCAGAAAGGTTGATCCGAAGTTGGAAACTAGGAGCTTCTGTCAGGTCTCCTACATGGGTACAGGGCCCAACCACCTGAGCTGTCCTCTGCTGCACTCCCAGATGCATTATCAGGGAGCTGGATCAGAAGCAGAGCAGCCAAAACTTGAACTGATGCCAATAAGGAATGCTAACACTGCACGTGGAGGCTTCACCTGGGATAGCATGGTGCCAGCCCCATGTAGTTGGGTTTTTAATGAGGGGTGGATAAATGAATGTACTATTACCTCATGAGAATAAAATGCCTGATTTCACCCCATGTTGTGATATGTAAAAGAAGTCCTTTCATACTTAAGTTTCTTAAAATATAGTCAAACATGCCTCTCCCAAAACATCAACTATGGGAAGAGCCTAAAGACACTGCACTATAGTTTTGATAACACTTATAGTGCATAGACCTGAAGCATCAGCCTCCCCTGGAAAAGAGCCAGAAATGTAGAATTGCATGTCTTACCCCAGATTTATGGAATTAGAATACACATACACAAGATGCTCACTGGATTTGTGTACATATAAAAAACTTTGGAAGTTTCACCATGGAAACAATTGTTAATTGTGTTATCCAACACCAAGTCACACAGCATACTCCAGTCCATAAATACTTCTGAACCCCTGTTTTCTTATGCATTAAAAAGAATACATGGGCAACTGTATCATGAAAATAAGTTAAGGGAAAAAAAGAGAGAGAATATGGCAGCTGGTGCAATGGCTTAACTGGCTAATCTTCCATCTGCAAGCGCCAGCATCCCATATGGGTGATATGGGTGACAATGTTTGTCCCAGCTGCTCTACTTCCCCTTCAGCTCTCTTTTTATGACCTGGGAAAGCAGAGGAGGATGACCTAAAACAGCCTTGGGCTCCTGTACCATGTTGGAGACCTGAAAGAAGCTTTTAGCTCCTTACTTTGGATCTACTTAGCTCTGATGGTTGTAGCCACTTAGGACGTGAACAAGTGCATGGAAGATCTTTCCCTCTTTGTCTCACCTGTCTATGAATCTATTTTTATTAATTAATTAATTAATTAGAAAGGGGAAGAGATTTTACCAAAATGACATGTGATTTAGTCCCGAACTGTGTGGTTCATACTGAAATAATACAATTATAGGAAATGTTAGCTGCATTAGATTTTTCGGGGAAGGCATCTTGAAAATGGATTTATATTTTATTAATCAGTATTTGGAGAAAGTAAAAACTGGTATCAAAAGTGAATGTTTATTGAGTACTTACTATCTGTTATGAAGACAGATGACAGTTTTCATATATCATCCTACTTATTTCTCATATCAATGAGTTAGGCATAGTGTACCAGCTTTAAAATCAGACGGTCTGACTTTCAATCCCACTTCTACTATTCTTAGTTGTGTGATCTTGGGCAAGATATTTCAACCCTCTGTGTCTTCATTCCTCATTTATAAAATATAAATAATAGTAGCATTTATCTCACTGAGTAGCTACTACACAATATGTATGAAACACTTAAAACAATGGCTTGAGATTAATAGCCATCCAATATATATTAGATGTTACTATATTCATCCTGTAAATGGGGAAACCAGTGTACTGAAAAGTTAAATAACTTTCCCAAATTCATAAAGCTAGTGAGTGATAGAGGTAGGATTTTATTCTCATTTGATATAACTACAGAGCTCAATAATCCATAATTCTGCTATATGTTATATATAATAGAATTCTATTATCTAATTCTGTAGATGTATAGGGAGCAGCGAGAAATTATTCTAAATCTAATCATTTCAGATTACCACGAGTCCAATCCTACTGTAGAGGTTGTACCCATTCAAGAATTGGAAAACTAGCCGAACATGTTGTTGTGCCCTTTTTTTCCTCTTTTTATTTTTAATTAATTTATTTTATTATTTGGTGATACACCTCCATAGGCTCTGGGATTCCCCTTGTCCCCTCACCAAACCCCCTCCCTCCCACTGATTTCCCCATTATTACAATAGTATTATCCTTCATAATCAATCATAAGTCCATCATTCTGCTATTTAAGTATATCCTGACATTATAGATATGGACAATGGCAGAGAGTTTAGCATCCTATTGTCACGATACATTTAATGGTTTCATTGGGCATCCATCTTTGCTTTGGAAGTAGAGATGCATACTGCATTGTATCTTAACATCTGGATATGATAGTCTCTATTTCACAGTTACTATACATCCCTCTAAATGAAAAGCCATAAAACAAAACCAACAGGAAGAAAAAAATAGAAAATTTATAACATGAAGTTAAATAATATGCTACTAAATGACCAATGTGTCACTGAAGAAATGAAAAAGAAAACCAAAAACTTTCTTGAAAAAAATGAAGTTACTGTGTGACCTATGAGTCAATGATGCAATTAATAAGAAAAAAAACTTCTGAATAAATGAAAATAAAAACAAAAATATTAAAACCCATCAGATGCAGCAAAAACAGTATTGAAAGGGCTATTGAGCTTGTATTTTGCATGAAGGTTGGCTTATATCAGAGAGAACATATAGCATTTGTCCTTCTGGGATTGACATATTTCACTAAGCATAATGGCCCCTAGTTGCAACCATTTGGTTGCAAATGGTAGAATTTCATTCTTTTCAATTGCTGAGTAGTATTCCATGCAGTAGATGTACCACAGTTTCTTTATCCAGTCCTATTTTTGATGGGCATCTTGAGTGATTTCCACATTTTTGCTATTGTACATTGTGCTGCTATAAATATAGGATTATAGATCCCTTTCTCACATGCAAATTTCATTTCCTTTGGTTATATTCCCAGAAGTGGGATAGCAGGTCAATTTTCAGTTCTGTTAGTGCTCTCCATATTGACTTCCATATTAGTTGTACAGTCCTACACTCCCACCAACAGTGAAGGAGGGTACCTCCACCCCCCCCACCCCACCACATCCAGCAGGCACTGTAAGTAGAGCTCTGAATGTAGATCAGTTTCATTGGAATTAGGTAGAACCTCAAGTGGTTTTCATTTGTATATCCCTGACAGCAAGGGAGCCTGCACATTTCAATTGTTAATCATTTCCCTCGCTGTGCAGAAACTTTTTAGTTTGATGTAGTCCCATTTGTTTATTTTGGCTTTGACTATCTGTGCTTTTGGTCACTTTTCTAAGAACTCTTTCCCAATCCCTGTATCTTGGAGAGTGCTTCCTATGTCTTCCTCTAATAGTTTGATGGTTTCTGCATGCAGATTTAGGTCCTCGATCCTTTTAGAGCTGATTTTTTGGTGTAAGGTGACAGGTATGGATCTTGTTTTTTACCTCTACAGACTGCTATCCAATTGTCCCAACAGCATTTGTTGAAGAGACCAGGCTTTTCCCATGGATTATTTTCAGTTCTCTTGTCAAAGATTAGTTGGTCGTAGATGTGTATACATTTTTTGGGTGGATAGACTCATAAGTAACAACATCAACTTCCTAGGTGGCTAATAACAGTAGGGGATACAGACTACACCCAAGGCCTGGAATAAGGGCAACTGGCCCTCATGAGTCCATGATAAATAAATGAACCTCTGGAAAAAAACATACCTTTAATGATTTAACAACAGAACTTGTCCAGGATAATTTGGAATCAGCATGTAGACATGGATTCAGAAGTCCCTGGATTTGGTTTTATTTGACTGTTTATGCTTGTTCAGATGAGATGAATTCTACAGTAAAATTTTGGCCATGCTCTCTTCTACACAGCCTTCAGCTAGTCTTTATCTTTCTCTGGACCTCAGTTTCCATATTTGTAAATTAAGATTGATTAGATGGTCTCGAAATGTCTTTCCAAAACTGTTATAGTCTTAACAGTTTTATAAACATCCTTTATCCTCACCAGTTTTCAACACTTCCTAGTGAGGTGGAAAGAACACAGAAAAGAGACAGAGGGTTATCCTCTTGTTCATTGCAAGAAACCTGTGACCTTGGCCAAACTATTATTCTCTCGGCCTCCATTTCCTTGTGGAAATAATAGTATTTTCAGTCCATAAGATTACTACTAGGAGTTGAATATCATAGAAGGCACTCTGTTTACTGATGTCTCTCCCTGAGGATTAGCATGTGGGTGTATTACTTCATCTGCACTAAGACACTATTGTGTGCTAAGGAAAATCATTGGCCACATGAAATACTGAATTCTTTTCTTAAAAGCCAGAGGATTCCATTGGAGAATTTTAATCCCTTGATAAGGTCAAATAAGGGCTGGGAAAATACTTATTATAAAGGTCATGGCTTTCCCTTTGGCAATTCCAACCCTCTGTCTAAGCCTAAATGGACAATTGTCTAGTATTACACAGCCACAATAAGATTCATTTTCTTTGGACTGAGCTTCCAGGAACAGTTTCAAATCCAAGCTTTTCAGAACATAAAATTTCCACTGCCAACCCCTTCACCATTTATTCACCCCAGAAGGGTCTCTTTTTATTTGTAATGTCCTTAGAATCAAATTAATTTTAATGCATCTACACTTTATTCAGATATGCCCTGCGGCATTTCAAAGGAAAGCAGACTGCAGGAGCTAGCTGCAGGGAATTTGAACTCCTGATCAATCACATTGCAAAGCAAAGTTACTCGGTAGTGAGCAGCATGTGGATTTTTGCAGCAACCCACCAAACAGATCACAAAGTCTCTCACTTGTTGGCAGAGCAGTACTTTGGTCCAGGTACAAAGGCTTGGAACCCCTGGTTAGGAACCAAGCAGAGAAATGAAAGAACACATCATAAGGATGTTTCTTACCTTGGCTGGGGTGACTGAGTGATGCATACAGAAAAGGATTTTAAGGTAAATCAAGCTACATAATTCATCCAGTAAGAGTGACATCTATTGTTGGGAATAGTTTGTCACCCATTGATGAGAACCAAATATTGCACAATTTAAACATTTTAAAGAAACTTGTTGAGACACTGTGATTAAATGGTTGTCTTTTCCTCTAAGTTCCCTTTATGCTTCATGCTTTGCCTTGTTACTAACTGTAGATACAATCAGTTCTGGTCTAGTATTACTCTTTGCCACAAGGACATGATCATTGGCCCCATGATCTTTGGCCCTATAATCTCAAGCATCCAACTTCTAACTTCCAAATTCCCAGAGCATCTGCGATCACTTCAGATACTTGTTCTGCAGTAAAGACCTCCTGCCAGCCCCAAAGGTCCCAGTTTTCATATTAAGTCCAGGGAGAAGAAATCAGTGAAGGTATACCATGTGTCTGCCCTAATTTCAGATTCCAAAATAACATTCCACTTTCTTTTTACAGTAAGATCTCAGTCAACCAGAGTCTGTTAGGTCAGAATCTTCAAATAGCCAGAATTTTTGCCCAGAATTTTTAGAAATGAAACTGTGAGTACCAAATATGAGGGATTTAGTAACAGTGACAGTTTCCTTGGGCATCTCCAGGGTTAGTACACATCGGGCTGACTGTCTCCATGTTTAACTTCCACATGCCTGGGTACCGAATACCCATGTTCAGAATGATGACCCTGACACATCACAAGATCCTTGGTAACAGGAATTCCATAGTATTCAGTTACATTTATTAAGGAAGACAAGCGTGCTTTCAATAACCGCAAGGTAGAACTTCCTATTTAACACTCAAGAACTCATAACATTCCATACACATTCCTGAAAGGCACTTTTCCCCTTTCCCCTCCATGTATAATTCTCTAAACATGCCACATTCTCCTCTAGCCCAGAGTATGTATCTCTATAAAAGGATTAGACTTGAAGATACTCTGTTTTTCTGTGAGGATTTCATATCTATGATCTCTGACGTAGCCTCTATATTTTTGATGTTATGCATAAAGTGAGTTCTGCCGACCTCAGAGAAAAATAGTTGCATCAGTTCCTTCTCTCCTTCAATGTCTTTGGTGTGTCAAAGGCTAGGGAGCAACCTCAGGACTATCAGCTTCAGCCAGCTAAGGACAGAAGTTTTGCTGATCCATCAGTGGAAGGCTATTGAAGCCCCTTTGATGCCTATTCTCCTGAGACACACCTGATAAGGGTGACTTATGATTCTTGTGAAAGAACAGAGGTGCATCTGCCAAACAGGGCTGTAGTTGGAAGAATTAACAAAAGGACAGCTTAGCAACTCCTTCCAGAAATCTCTACTGGCCTGGAGCTAGTCTGAAATTAAGTTTGTATTATTAATTGAAAGGCAAGAAGAATCTCAAAATATATCAGATAAAACAAATAGATGATTTTACTTACTGTCAGGAACACTGCAGGCAGCTTTGGGATTTGGTGGCAGCATTACAAAAATGTCTTATCTTCTTAAGATTTATTCCTTGCCAACTCTCACCAGGTTCAAAATACAATTCCAGATTCTCTTTCCTCTCAATGAGTATAAAGCTAAAATGACCAAAAAATGAAACTTTGAAATTCTATGTAAAGTTATTTCTGAGAACACAATTCACCTACCAAATAGACCTGACACCTAAATATTTCCTCCCCCAAGAAAGAATCCATTGCTCTAGGAGCTAGACTAAGCCATATTTGTTAAATTTAGGACTCAGGCTTCTAGGAGTCTAAGAAAAACTTACTTTCAAACCAACTTTATCCCAGATGACCTGATCTGGGGGCCCGCACCCATACAAAATAAAACTCTGCTACCAGTTTGGACTGCTGGAGAGGGATCTGTTCTGTTTAACAAAGTGTGTGACATCAAGATTAGGAGCCCATAGAGCAAAAGAATAAACAAGATCAAGAAATCAGAAAGATGACTGTATAAACACTATAATGTCTGTGTAAGTCCCACAGACCACCCTAAAGGCATCCCCATTCCCTCTATTATCAGGCCCGTTTGTTTGTTTGTTTGTTTGTTTGTTTTGTTGTTTGCTTTTTTGTTTTGGTTTTGGTTTTTTTGCGGGGTTTTTTTTGTTATTGTTGTTTGCTTGCTTGTTTTTTTTGTTTGTTTGTTTAAATTCATTCCCATACCATGCAAATGGATTCAAATATAACGTATCAAAAAGATTGTAAAATTAAATGTAAATTTAAGTAGATCTATTACTTGGTACTATTCACACCTTAGATTCATTGTTCCTGTCACGAATGACCAAGAAGAATATATTTTAATTCTTATTTTTCATGATACATTTCATAGTCTCAAAGATTCCCCCTTCCGCTCTCTCCCCACTGTTTTCCCCTATATTATTGTAACTGTATAATCCTTCAGCAACATTTTTAAAAGCAGGTAGATGAGAGGTGAGGGAAAGCAGGGCTGGAGAGACTTCACAGTCTACTGAGACCTCTACTTACTCTATCATTCTGTTGGGAGTCATTCAAGTTAACGCTCTTGGACTATTCCATATGAATAAGGCAAATTGTAACATACTCAGAGAACAATCATTCAATAATCCGAAGTCTGTTTTGAAAGATTGAGCTTGGGTTCTTATTCATCCTTTGGGTATGTAGATAATTCAAAAGCAAGCACTAGGCATATCTGATGGGTCTGTCTGGTTAATTGGCCAGTTTGATCCTCAATATCAGACAGTCACTACTCTAGCTAAATTGAAGGCATTATGCTCCTCTGATGCCACCAGATTAGAAATTGACCAAATATCAGACACGTAAATGCATCACTCAGAAAGCAGAACAGATGATTAGTATATCTGTAAACTGTACACACTCTTCTCTAGTAGTAAAGGAATAAACATTTAGTGAGTACCTAGTATGTGCTAAACACAATGAGAACTCAAATGTCCATCATTTAAAGCATGTCCTATATTGACAGTAGGGTTGATATGTTCAGAGAATAGAAGACCTGAGAGAGAGAGAAGAATAGGACAGGGGTGTTGTATTTGGGGATCAATAAACCCAACAACAAAACATTGATCCCAGAAAACCCCAACAGACTCCCTTCCAAGGAGGTTAACTTCCAGAAAGATACCCTCACACCTCAGTCAGTTGAAGATAGGGAATGTCAAGAGGCTTGAGGAAGAATGCACATCTTTAGAATGATCACAACAGTATTTCTCCAAGCTACTCAGCACCACAGAGTAGAGGAGCCTAAAGTTGCACCACTACACAAAGACCCATCCAGTTGTGCCCGCATATCTGCCACCTCCAGCTAAGCCCCTCTTTGGTCCCGTGGCATAGGCTGATTCCAAACCATTTCCTGAAAAGAATTCTGTTTGGTCTTGTCCCAGGGATGCTGGCAGAGGATGGAGGAGGATGCTTTGTGTATCCTCTGGCATTTGAGTAACTCTCGGATGCCCAGAGCTTGGAGCCAGAGGAGGCTTGTCCAAATGCTTGACCTAAAAGGGCCATGGCTCCACTTCTTTTCTAATTAGGATAATTAACCTCTCCTGCTCACTCATTCTATTCCAATCCAGAAAGCTCAAATTGAAACAGCACAGGGGACTGTCAGGCTCCAGGGACGGGAAGCAATCTCCATTCCGTTCAGCTTCATGCAGTCACCATCAAGGCAAAGCCAGGACAAGCTTTGTCACAGCAACTTTACCCTTGAAACAACCTTGGGCTACTTTGAAGGCCACTTTCAGAATTTTCATCAGTGTAAATATCCCATCAGCTATAACATTTTGCACAGTTCCATAACACTTGCTGACTAAATTGCATTGGGGAGGGCAACAGTGAGAATGCTAATAGAGTACAGCATTTCTCTTTGTATTGTCACAGGCAGTTTATGGTTCATCTAAGGAGAACAAAAACTGAATGATTTTGAGTTGGTAGCATTTGGTATGGGATTTATGAAATGCATTCTTTGGGAGTAATCACTAGAGGCAACCAACCCTTCAGGAGCATTTCAAAACTGGATTTGAATAGCAGTATTCCAAGAGAAAAGAGACACACTGGGGGCAGAATAGTAGCAGTTCTCCCCCTGGTGGCTTTGGCTGCCCATTTCACAGCTGAGAACAGGTCTGAGAATTTCCCGGCAGGTGTCCAAAGATCCTGCTGCCTCGGCACACTGGACCCAAGGAAGGCTTCTGAATCTTTAGCTGCTCCCTACTATAGAATTCAGTCCAAAGTCTTCCCTCCATGCAGCCCTCCCGACCCATGGGGGAAGCCACTATACTCTAGGGTCTCTGTGCCAAGAACTCTTTGGCTACACATCTTTGTGAGCCTCCACAGCAGCCTCCAATGGCAGGGCAAGACAATAGGTTAATATGTGAAATTGGACTGCCCATTTGGATTTAGTTACAGAGGAGTTCCTTCCAGTCTGGTACTGATAGGACTTTGCCTGGGTCTGACATGGCTGGAGCTATGGAATATGTCCCACTTAGATAAGGATGCTCACTTTCCACTTAGCATGCCATGGAGCCATCTGGACAAATTTCTCGGCAGCTTGTTAAAAAGTTTGACTTGGACCTAGGCTGAGAAAGTCAGTCATTCTCCAGGCTTGATCTCCTCCCAACACCACACTGTTCACTCCCCATCCATAATCTCTATGGCAGCCTGGGCCTTCCCTTATCCCCTCCCTCATCTTTCAAAAGGTAGCTCTCAGTAGTTGCACAATAATGACCAGAACTGTGCCTCTCAAATTCTGATGAGTTAATGAACCACCTGAGGAGCCTGCTAAAATGCATGCTCTAGTTCGTTAGGTATGCAGTGGGACCAAATAGTCTGCATTTTAAACTATCCAGCTTTGGTGATACCCATGTTGCTGATTCAAAGACCATACTTTATCTAGCAAAGGTATAGCACCCTTAGGGTCTTTCTTTATAAACTGATATCCTGATGCAGGGGTCACAGTTTAAGTATTAAGAGCATATACTCGCTTTCTGAATGACTTAAATCCAACAGAATCAGAAACTGTGGCACATCAACCTCTTTCCTTAGCAGTGAACAATGGCATTTCCTTCAGATTAAAGCCAAATATATCCTTTAGCGTAAGCAGAGCTGTGCAGAGGGTGTGGCAAACATGGACCTTGGCATTGATTCTCCTCCCTGGGACTTGGATTATTGAAATAAGCCTTCCTGGGCAACTTTCCTGCTGCCTGAAGCCAATCACACAGGCCAAACTCATTTTCTGTCCAGCCACTCCATTCATCGCATCCACTTTCACACAGTGGCTCTGGATGGCTGCTGCTGCCATATCACTCACGCTGTGATCTGCATCAGTGGTTCAGACAACGGAAGCAGCTGCATCGTCCAAGGCACAATCCATTTATTTCATGCTGGAGAAAACAATCTCCTAGCCAAGTGAGGTCAGCTAAGCTGGGCAGTGGCCGTAGCATCAAGGTGGTAAGAAATATTCCCTGTACATTATTTAGCTTCTTGCTGGAGAGCAATGTACCCCATCAGGAGCTGCCAGATGTTAGTGCAAAAGTGCCACGCTGTAGAGAGCAAGCCCATTTCTCTTCTGAGGGTTAGTTAAAACATAAGTTTTATGGAGACACTGACTGTCCCATTTGCCTCCTAAGGTAATCCCAACATCCTCTCCTCGTTAGCATTGCTACAAACTGTGTTCTTTGCTCAAAATAGCTAATAAACTTTAGAGAACATCTGGATTTGGCTTTTAATTTTTATTTAATTTTTAGATTGACAGATAGCATTGTATGCTTTTTTTATTTTGTGCAACAGGATATGATGAGGTACATATATCATGGAATAGCTAAGTCTAGCATTAACAACAGAATTATCTCATACAGTTGTCATTTTTGTTATGAGAGCACTTTGTTTTTCAAGACTGCACTATTTCATCACTAGCTATAGTCATCCTGCTATATAATTCATGCCTTGAAATTTATCCCACCTACCTAAGAGTAACTATATGTCCTCTTTCCTATAGTCCCCCATCCCATCACCATTCCCATCCTCTGATGCACCAATATTTACCTCTCTACTTTCATATTTAATGTTTTTTAGGTTCCATGTGTAAATAAGATCATGTAGTATTTGTCTTTCTGTGCCTGGCTCATTTCACACAACACAGTGACTGCTATTTCCATTCATGTTGCTGCAAATGACAGGGTACTGTTACATTGACATTTACAGGGTTAAATACTACAGATGGGAAGATTTCCGTAAGAGGATTGCAGAGCCTCATAATTATGTGTTTTCAATGCAAAATATAAACATGTTTTATGGCCTAAGGGGATTGTCAAATAGTGTTTTAAAATATACTAGCAAATTGAAAACAGCCTAAAAGTAGGCCAACTTGAAAATCCAGAATGTTCCCATACCCTCACTACCCAATGGCTGTGTGGAACCAAGTCTCAGACTCCGAACCACTGCTGGCTCTGGCAGCATTCACAAGCTAAAGAATATTTCTCATTAGCAATTTCCTTTTTGTCTTCTAGTCCTGTCCTCCTAAGCTGATTACTTAACTCTCCTAGAGAGCCTACACAGAGTCCTAGAACGCTACCTCTTCTTCAAAATAAGACCTAGCATACTGGCCAGAGGGATCAAATTTCCAGCCAAGAGAAACTCACTTTGACAGTTTAAGCCTATCCCTGAGAGCTCTGCCTCAATGAGCAGAGAAGCTTTTGGGGCACGACTAACTAGTCCCTTCCAATTCTTATGAATATTAGCTCTGTGATTCCTAAGCAGATTTCATTTTATTCCTGTGACTTCCTATCTAGTGCACTTTGCACTAGTCATCACTATAGACGACATCTTTAAGTGAATTAAGGTTCTCCATCTGTAAACCCCTCAGATTCTAGTTTCTGAAGAATTCCTACACTCAATCACAGTCATGTTGTTACTTGAAAATAATCGTGTCATCTGCATAGAACCTCTGGCAAAATGAAGCTAAATTCATGACTTTGATACCTACTAAGGTCAGATTCCACCTAATCCAAGGGCCTAGAGCTTTTTCTTCATCTGCGCCAACCAATTTTCTTATTTATGGGAAAGGAAGAGCGACCAAGCAAGCAGGAGGGAGGGAGAGATATAAACAGAGAAAGAGAGAAAGTCACTTTCATCCGCTGGTTAACTCCCCAAATGCCTATGAGAGCCGGGGCCATGCTGGGCTGCGATGCAGCAAGGAACCTGGAACTGTAGCTCTCCCACACGGGAGACAGAGACCAGGTCATGACCCATCATATGCTGCTTTCCCAGCTGCATAAGCAGGAAGCTGGACAGGCAAAAGAGGAGTACAGATTCAGTTATTTCAAGTAGCAGCTTAACCCACTGCACCGTGACACTACAACACCACAACACTTGGCCTGAGCCAAACTTTTGAGTAATCTGGACATTGGTGGAAAAGTAGGCTAGGCCAAATGATGCGTTAATTTTAATATCTCTTTGTTTTATGTCCCATAGTTCTAATCAAAGTGTTCATTTCTGATCATCTTTTCTTTGTATGTCCTGGCTTCCATTTGTCTCTTATCTAAATAGAGCTCTCTTGATTTTCCCCCAAACTCTGTTTGACAATACTTATTTATACAATCTTTTGGCCATCCCTAGAAATAGAATAGCATTTTATAGATGATATTATTGGGTCCCAGAATGGAAAAAAAAACCACAAGCTTATGCCCAGTTCAGTAAGCTCCTCAGGACTTTCTGAAAAGGTAAACCCTAAATTGCAAGCAAGTTGAGACATTTATGACACATTCTCTAAATCATATCCATGGGTAAAGAATTTTTTTTTAATTTTGAGAATGAACATGGATATAACATAATCAAAGGGTGAAAAAGTTTAAGCTTGTTTTCTAAGCAGTTTGAATGGAAGGGAGGGGGCTATTGCTGTAGTCCATGGATCTGCCAACAGTAACAACAAAATAGCTGGTATTGGTGGAGATGTAAGGAAAGTGGCAGACATATGAAGCATCAATTACCTTGACTCCATGTATGTTGATGGCAATGGAAGAGTCCAGATTAATGTTCAGGTTTTACAACTAGAAAATTTGGCAGAAATATGGAAGTCAGGAGAAACAGAGGCAAAGGAGCATGTGGGACTGTGAGAAATAAATGAGAGGACAAGCAAGGATATATGAGGATAAAACCATTGGATCTAGTAACTCCAACTCAATCCCAAAGCTGAAGATTAACTCATGATAGACCATTACCTGGAAAGCCATACTTCCATTTCTGTTGATCATTTACTTGAAATAGTTGCATAAAATGGGTTCCCATAGGCCCCTGAAATTCTGGAATGTCTCTGGGTGGAACACCATAATGTGTTCTAGAGATCTCCCTGCCATGGAGAAACACAGAAAAAACTATGTGACCCTATATTTGCTGGGAAGTCACACATGTCTGAGAAATGTTGTGCTGATGTAAGGAGAAAAGAAGAGTATGTATTTGGAACCCAAATCCGCATGTCGATTTCAGTTCCAAAATGTCCTAGTTATGTGCTGTTATTCATCAACACGGATCTCTCCAAGGCTCCATTTTCTTATCTGTTAATAAACATATCTACTCACTGCTTAGCATTGTTGAGAGGGTCAAATGTGGTCATGTACACAAATATCACAGCAACCAGCCCCAAAATAGACAGTCAATAAATGCTTTCTAACAATGAAAGGAAAAAGAGTTCAACTTAAAATCTAAGAAAAGACAGTGAGAAATGGATATCCAAATAATGAATGAATCTTTTATAGACATCACCATCATCTGTAACCTAAGATTTTCAAGCTGAGAAAAGATGGATGTGAGGGCCTGAAGTCCTCATTTGCCACCACCTCCATCAACTTCTCTGCTCAGGGTTAAGGATTTGGAACAGAACCTCACCAAATGAGAGGTTGTTGGAGTGGGGGTAAGGCTTTTGCAGGTGGAGAGGGCAATGAGGAAAAATCACCAAAAGCTACAGATGCCAGAAAAGGCTGGAACCTGTAAGAGAATTTGTGTGATGAAGCAGTAGGAGCCAAGCCATGAGCTTCAAATCGCACACAGATCAGAGTAAGCCAGAGATGGGAGGCCCAGAGAGATTTGAGCAGGAAAATGGGCTTTAACCCATAAATTTACCCCTGGTCACTCTATGCAAAGATGCTGAAGGAAAGAGGTTTAGAGCCTTTAAAGAAGTCATGGAAGTCTTAGAGGCAAAGTTGCCGAAAATATAACTGTCCCAATAGTCCTGTTCAATGTTAACTTTTACTCTATTTCAAAATGAGTCTTTATCCAAAAATCACAACAAAATGTCATTTAATATTAATATGAAAAGTGAAAACAAGACAAGGCTATGCTTATGGCCAGATTTAGGATCTGCCATTGGGTAAACCGTTTTCCCTCTCTGTGCTTCCATTTCTCATTTATACAATGAAGATATTGAGGTCATCATTAATTCTCACTCTAATGTTTGAGAATTTGAAGATGTTTGGAAGGAATCTTACCATTGTCAGCAGCCTGACTTTTCTGCAGATAAGGCAAGATTCAGCCATGGCTTCTGGACCCCAAAGCCCAGAAAAGGTGAAATATTAACCTATAACGCTCCACTGTAATGCTAAATCCATTCTTGTATCCCCATTGAAATAACTCACTTGAAAGGAAGCAAAGTAAATTGTTCTTGTGGCTACTCCATGTTTTGTTTTGTTTTGTTTTGTTTTGTTTTGTTTTGTTTTGTTTTGTTTTGTTTTGTTTTTAGTGTCAAGGGAGCATGAAAGTACTTACTCTGTGAGCTTTGCACATCCCACTTTGAATCTACCCAAGGAGGTTTTAGATCACAGCATTAATTCCAAGGAAACATTTTCTTTCCTAAAGGGAAAAGTGTGTTCTCTATTGTCCTCAGGACTGTATCTTTGGCCCTTCTCTATCCCCTAGGCAAGAGCTTGCCCTTAATATTGTCTTTGACAGCCTTCCAATAGGATTAGGATCAAGAAGTCTCAGCACTTTTGGCAGATACAACATACAGAATAAACCTCTGAAAATAGATCCATATCCCTTTCATCTTTGGTATACAGTTATCTCCATTTGCTACCCCTTTCCTTAGTCATCATCCATATCTCTCACCCCAAAAGCTGAGAAATGGTAAGGCTTCTCTTAGCCTTCCTCTCTAAAACTTGAGAGTAAAGGACAATGTTCTAAGATTAGTCACTTTCCTGATGGGAAATTTTGCTTATTGAAAGCAAAGCACATATGTATTCCAGGTCTTCCAAAAACTTCTTGAAGTTCCATCATATTTTCTGAATTCAAGGCCCACTTGCATCAGTTCACTTTACTATTCCTTAGTCGCATGCTATAGTATGAACTGTTTTGCATTAAACAAGGCCCAGAGTGTAGGAGGCCCATGTAAAACACATCCACTAGCGGGAACCTCATCAAAATTCATCTTCTTGAAATAAAGCAGGCAGTGTGGGCAGTCCTCTCGTTGGTAGTCACCAGATTCCAACAGGAAATATTGGACCAGGGAACAAGACATGCCCTGGCCCACTGGTAGTACTCCTTCCTCCAACCTGTTAAGTGGATCCCTTTTTAACTGCACAAAAGGTCTTCCTTCCATTACAACTCTCAATCAGAGCTGGCTAGTGCATTCTCTAGTTGAAACCTAGGGTTAGCTCCCTCCTTCCTCCTATTATCCAGACCACTCCCCATTTGCTTGGCTGGCAGACTTAGTCATGTGATCAGTGCTAAAAAATCAATGATTTCAAGAGGATTAAGAAGCCAAGTGAGGAAATCTAAGAAACCCTATTAATGGGTCTGATCAATCATCACGTGACATCTATTAAGTGCTCAGCAGTCCACAGAGCATCTTTGAGATGACTTCTGTCCTCTGTGAGTTTGCATTGCAGGCAGCCTATTCCAGGCCAATTACCCAGACACCCAACAGAACCATGAAGGCACAATGCACAAGTGCTTTTCTATTCCCTTTCATCCAAACTCCATTTGCTTTCTGTTGTGTTGTTGCTGTTTATATCAGACCTTGTGTGGTTGAGGATCAGAGACTTCGCCCATTCCGCCTTTCCCAGACGTTAAACACATGGACTCCAGATGGTCTTCTAAATTTCCTTTCAGCTGACAATGCAAAGTAAGTTTATTTTCACTCCACAAAACTGACACATCTATTTGGGCATATTTTCTCAGTTTATGGTGAACAAAATGGAGCTACATAATTCACCAGCAGGAAGACAGAGTTCATAACAAAGCACAGGGTGAAAGACAAACTTGGAAAAGGTTAGGGTTAAATGGCACTGCCAGCTTCAGAGCCAATCTTAAACTTGACAAGTAGCCAGTAGCTGCCTCCTCAAGTGAAATATTAGGCTACCAGAAATACCTCACACTACCAAAGAATACTCATCACTTACTGTTGTGTGTAAGTTTTCCATTAGAGGTGGATCCATTTACTTGGAGTCCTTAAAATTCTAATTTTTAAACATGAATCTTTCATGGAGGGGAGTGACAACTGAAACTGTTATGAGTCATGCATAGTCTAATGTAAGTAATGAATTTGAGTTGGGTTGGGGATTTGCATGGGGAAGAGGAAAATACAGGGCTGTGAGATCAGGAGCACCTTCTGTGCATCAATTCCACCAACTAGCATAGGACCCATCCAATCACGCACCTGCAAGGAAGAAAAGACTTGCAGAGGGCCATCTCTTAATTAAAGAAAAGCTTAAACAAACGCAATGATGAGAAACAAAGGCCTTAGGGAAATCTTAATTTGCTAAGGGTAAATTGGACTGTGTGTGGGTTAATATTTGTTTTTATCCTGTTTCATAAAATTCACAGACTGACATCCATATGCAAACCCAGAGAGGTTTTTGATCTTCCCATCTTAAGTTCCATTCATACAGAACAGCTTCTGCATTAGCATCTCAAGTTTAGACAATCACTACAGTGATTTTGATGAAAACCAAAAGTGTTTAAATCAAGTTAAAACAAAAACAAGCAATAACAAAACAACAAAATGTGGATTCAAATGTGCGATGGGAATCTTTCCATGAATTATTTTTAAAGGAAAGTACACTTTGTAATATGAATAATCATACTCTGAAGTTTTGGCTCTGAATTCACACTTTTATATTTTCAGGTTTCTAAGATGTGGTAAAATATAATGCCAAAGGACTGAACTGAGCTCATTGTATCTCTCTTTCCTTTGCCTCTATTTTCCACTCTTTATTTCTGAGATAAAAACCACTTTCACAATCCACTCTAGCTTATTCTTCCCCTTTTACTGTCACAATATGCAAGACAACTTTACGTAAAAGTCCATGGAAACCATGGGAGTTTCAGTAAATAATGAGAGTGGTTCTTATAAAGTTTGATTTAAAGTCCAGGAGAGCATCAGAATTGGAGTAGAACAATAATTTTTCTTTGCCTCTTTATATCCCCAATGATTCTTTTTGATGAATAAGAAAATTAATTTTATGAGAATGTTAAACTTCTATTCATTGAAATATATCACAAACAGCATTAAAAATCAAATAAACCATGTTAGCACATAGTGTCTATTACAGACATTTAAATAAGAAAGTCATTACTATCACTAGAAATGTGAACAAAGGAAATGAGCAAGCAATATTCGAAATAAGGAATAAACTAGTACCAAAAATGGGAAAGCATCACTAACTTCACTAATAAAGAAATGCCAACAAAACAGAATCCTGTGTTCACTTGCAAAGTAGGCAAATACTGTATTCAATCCTGACAAGGGACAGAGAAATAAATATTCTTTCATATTCTGCTGATGGGAACAAAAAGTAGGACAATCTTGGCGGTGGGCAATTTGTCAATATCTATCAAGAGCTTAGAAAACGTTCAGAAGTGTTTGACTCAGTATTCCTTCTTCTAGTGGTTATCTTAGAGAAACAGTTTGACAAAAAATTTTTATGAGTATTGTTACCACACATTCATAACAGTGAGAAATCAGAAGTAAACAAACTGCTCATATTAACTAATGGTTAACTAAGAACTACTTGTGTTTCACTGTATGTCAAACATTGTTTTAAATAGTTGTCCAAAAATTGGTAGAAATTATATACTAATATGGCTTGAATTCTGTGACCATCCTAAAAGTTATACGAATGGAGTGAGGTTGACTATATTTTCCTCTGATTACTGTATACAGCCCATGCCTATTTTCCTGTTGCAATATGGCCTTCTTATTTCTTATTTCTTATCTCTTAATTATAATAATCAACAAGCCTTTGGCTATAACACAAATTAAAATATGTTAACTAAGAAAAATATTTCAAAAATATAATGTATCTAAGTGATGGAAGATTAGGTAGCCATTAAAATGATTACAAATATTTAATGTAATAAACTGTTCAGGATATAATGCTAGGCATTTAAAAGGCAAAGTGCAAGTAGTATAATCAATTTGATCAAAGTCAGTGCAAAGTATACATAAAATAGAGTAAAAGGTAGGGAAATCATCCATACTTTCTATTTCTCACATTTTTTCCTATTTTCCCAAATGCTCCAAATGAGCACATATTAATTTTACATTTAGAATAACACAGATGCTGCCTCAGAAAAAGCAAGGCATTCCTAAAGTTCTTTTGAGTATGCGAGGGTCAGCTTCCCATGCACCCAGAGTCCCCAGTTTCCTCATTCACACACAAGAGGCCATTTGTAACCTGGGTTCAATCCCTCTTTCCTTGCCTCTTTTGGGTCTTTCTTTGCTGACTTCTAGGTGGAACACAGCCTTTCTCACCCACAATTCTCCTGCCCTGGTGAAGGTCCCCTAAGGAAAGAGCCCTGCTTCATGCACTGCATTTGTAGGGCTTGCCCTTAGATGAGTTCAGGGGTTCTCAGCCCTGTCAGTTAATGGGGATCCCATGGCAGGCTTAAGACAAAACAAATCTTTGGATTCATTCCCTCAGATCTGATTTTATTGGTCTTGAATGAGATGGGGTTATCAATTAGTTTAGAGTTCTCAAGGTAACTATCATGTAAAACTAGGCTTGAAAAACCACAGAAGTAGGCAAAGACAGAGACAGAGAGAATGAGAGAGAGAGAAAGAGAGAAAGAGAGAAAGAGAGAAAGAGAGAAAGAGAGAAAGAGAGAAAGAGAGAAAGAGAGAGAGAGAGAGAGAGAGAGAGAGAGAGAGAGACAGTGCATTCTCCAGGTGAATTCAGTTGAGGACACAGCCTTGATAGCTCTCTGGGAAGCTTTCTCGCCATGGTCCCCTCAATTCACCCCACCCCTGAGGTTCCTGTAAGCTATCACCTATTCATTTATCAAATGCCATATCATATAGCATGCAACCAGCTTTCATATGCTTCCTTTGAATAACTACAAAACAATGATCAACATCCCTTTGCCCTCCCTTTTCAAATTCACCAAAGTGAATGTCGCTGCTAAAACACAACTGTGTTAGCTAGAAGTGGCACACGTGATCCCCTGAGCTGCTACTGTAGAAATGGGCTATGTGGCACGTAGAAACGGGCTATGTGCTAAGAGTTAGACAAGGACAGGGAAGTTTTGAGGTGGGGAAGAAGGAAAAAAGAAAAAGCTGAAAATGGAACTAATAGGCCTAGTCCTGGCTTGGGATAGATGGCGAAATCAGAGTGTGTCTTCAAAAGGTGAAGATGAAAGCGCACATAAAAAGACCAGCTCACTCCACTTCACCGTCTTGCTAGGGCTCATCCTGAAATGAGACCTACAAAACAGGTTGGCCAGCCCTATATACTTGAACACACACTTAAGTTGGAAGTCGGAAAGCTTGCTTGCAGGCCCAAAGTTAGTCTGAGGCAGGCAAGGCTGCACTTGCACAACCCTGAAAAAGTGCTTTCTTCAAGTCTGAGCCCTAGAAACTTGACCTGCCTTGCCCTAGCTGCAGACCAGCTTTCTCCCATTTGAATCCTCTCTCTGATCCCCAGTTAGCTGTGTGGTCTTGGGCAAGTCACTGCCCTGCTGTAAACACTGCTTCCTCAAACCAGTGGAACTTCACTTTTGTGTTTATAATACATTCAGCTTCTATAAAAGCTTCATTTGAAAAAAAGCCCCACACTACGTTAAAAGTCATACCCTACCTGCCTGAGTCATTTGGGAAGACGCTGTAGCCTGGAATGTTGTGATTCAGTGTGATAATTAGAGGCCACAAGAGTTTTCATGGGCAAGTTTGAGCCTCTCTTTTACAACCCAAAAGTATTGGAAAGGCAGTTTCTAGCATGGGCCACTGGACAGATATTGAATTACCCTCCGGGAAAGATCAACCTGCCTCTTTTTAGAACACTTCCAGAGGGTCAGTCAAGCCTTTGGGGGTCTTGTAGCAAACCCTCTGAGAATCCCAGCCTAGCACAAATTGCTATAAATGTCAACATTCATGCGAAGCCCATTCATCAGTATCAGACACTTTTGGCACTTTGGGGATTGTTCGAGATCATGTCAGAAGTGTGGATATTGTAATACTGAGAGATGTGGTACAGGCTTACGAAAAATGACAGATGATGGCCATCACTGCTAAAAGATGTAAGCAGAAAAAAAAAGATCATCCTCAATTATTCTTTGTTGGGAGTCCTTGCTACCAAGCCATATGTTAATATCTTATTTATTGTTCTATGTTCGCTGATGAAATACTCTTTGTTCAGCATGGAGTGAATTTACATTTTGTTTGTACAGTGAACAAAATCTTAGCCTTTCTTTCTCTGAGATAATGATTTTGAAATTTTTGTGTCTTCTGTCATCAATGTCATTTGATCAACCTAGTAGTCACAGACTGAACGCTTTGGGAATTCACAAAGTGTTTATTGGGTTGTACTCCCATTACCAAACTTATGCAGATTTAAGCCAACACAGAACATGGGCTGTGGTATGATCGGAATCTGGCCTCAGCCTTACCCTTCAGGGACCTCTGAAGTTGGGATGATGCTTGAGTTGTCCCATTGCAGGTTAAGTGACTGTGCCTGTATATGCCATGGCAACTAGTTATTTGAATACATGCTGCCCTGGGAATGAGGCAAAAGCCATAGCCAGGAAAATCTCTTGAACCAACAGTTTTCCCCAGTAACAAAAGGAGTAAGCCCTGTGGTGCCAAAGGAAGACTGGGCATCACAGCATCCCTGCAGCGAAGGGCAGCCCTCACCAACATAGTGTCCGTATTTGCCAAGAGCAGCCTAGCAATATGCCCAGCAGGATTAGTTCAGCCATGGCTGCAGCCCAGCTCAACATCTGTAATGGCCATGTAATTGCAACAGGCTCCTATGTTATCTTGGCCAAGTGCACAGGATAGTCTAGCACTGAACCCATCACCCATATGATAACTCTTATAGCTTAAAACGGGGGTTGGGGGGGAGGCAGAAAGTTCCAGTAGTCTGGAAACAGGATGAGAGAATTTCTTGCTCAGCTCAAAGAAAAGTAGAGTTTGGTGTGGCAATGTTTGGCAGGTTGAAGCTCATGCAGAGCGGATGACAATTGGGAAGCTGCTAAAACAGCAGGCTTGTTTTTACAAAGCCAGGGCTTTGCTTCATACCTCACCACCTACAAGTACTGGTGCCTGCCTTTGTTCTGCCTCCCAAGGCCTTTTCCCCCATTTTTGTTCTCCCTCAAGCCTCTATTTACTCTGCTTGGTCAGCTGCCACATCGAACAATCAAACAATAATAAATTAGATATGAGGACAAAATCATTTCTTGGACTGCTCCCTGACATGTACTGAAGTGAGGTGACCACGCCCTGCAGAGTCCTAGAGTGCACAGTCACATACTCCAGCCGACACAGAGATGCTCAGCTTGGTAAAAGACATGGTAGTGGGAAGCCACTTTTCTGGCTTGCTTAAAAATAATGTGAGCAGGTTTGTAGCCCAGGAGCCCCCGACACACACTCATTAAAAAATCAGTGTGTCTTTTCTGCTTAATTTTTGAATAACCAATGCATTTATGTGGTTCAAAGAACAAAAGTATGAAAGGCTGTGCAAAAATCAGTGTTTATTAAAAGGCCTCTTGATTGTGGCAGCAGGCAGCACACAGAGGAGGGCTCACCTGCCGTCTGTGTCTTCCAGGGGCTCAGGCACCACAAACTGCATGAGTCATACACTTTTTCATCTCAATTGTTTTAGAACTTAGACAATATTGCCTGCTTCTTGCAAAGAGTCCAACATTACACAAATAAATGAAATTAGAAGCTCTTGATAATCCCACACCTCAAAACTAACTCCTGCCAATTCCTTTAGGGCTTCTTTTTCTTCTATACATATATAAAAACCTATGGGTTTTTTTTTTAAATAAAAATGTGATTATATTATAAATGCTATTCCAAAGCTTTCTTTCTTCTATTCTTACACAGTATGTAGTATGTCACCTACATCAAAGAAATTTTCCCATACTACTATGTACAGATTCAGCTATCTTTTTAACAGCAGTATAGTCCTCCGCACACATGTACTACATGTGTTCAGTTTTACTTTGACTTTGTAAATGTCTTTAATATTGTCTTTAAATCAGGTTCTCTGCTGGTTGTAATTGATTTATCTTGAATTTGGATCCATTCATCATTGGAGAACTTAATGGGAAATTAGGAAGAAAGCTCAGTGAAGGTTAGAGGGGAAGAAGATCCTCAAGAAAGACCTACAGCTAGCAGCAAAAGGCAGAGATGGGTGCATACTCCCTGAGTGGGTAACAATAAAGGCACTGAATGAGTGGCGAAATAATTTTCCATATGTAAAAACATGTGAAAATGGGGGGAAATGGGGGTTAGAACAGAGTGAGGAATTTAAAAAAACAGGAGAAAGAAGTTAGAATGGAATTCATCATGACACTGAGTTGTTTCAGAGCACAGGTTTTATGGAAAGAATTGTCATGTTTTAATTGAATCCAAGCTTGATGTGAATGTAGTTTGGCAACTTGAATATTTAAAAGCATTAGCGATCAGAGCCAGTGCCATGGTCAGGCTAAGCCTTTGCCTGCAGCACGAGCATCATATATGATTGTTGGTTTAAGTTTTGGCTGCTCCATTTCTGATTCTGTTCCTTGCTGGCAGCCTAAGAAAGCAGCAAAAGAGGGCCCAACTCTTTGGGCCCCTGAATCCACATGAAAGACTCAGCAGAGGCTCCTGGCTTCGAACTAGCCTAGCTCTGGCCATGGCAGCCATTTGGAGAGTGAACCAATGGATGGGAGATCTCTCTCACTCTCCCCTTATTTCTGTAACTCTGCCTTTCAAATTAAAAAATAAACATTTTTTAAAATGTATTAGAAAACCTAGGCTGTGAGAATAATGACCCATATCAAAGCAATGCATAATCCCATTATCATCCACATTGGTCAAATTACATCTGAAATATCAGGATCAATTAAACATTGACACATATCCATAGAAGAGACAGAACAATGCAGAAATCTATCATGTCATAATAGTTAAAGAGATTGAGACTCTTTAATCAGAAGGAAAAAAAGGTTAAAGGGAGACATGCTAATTGCCTTTAAAACATGAAGAACTCCCCACCCCTCCCCAAACCCTCCCACCATGGTGGATTCCTCCACCTTGTTGCATAACCACAGTTCAAGTTCAGTTGAGATTCCCCCATTGCAAGCATATACCAAACATAGAGTCCAGCATCTTATTATCCAGTCAAGTTCAACGGCTTCTTAGGTGGGGAGAATCCAAATACCTATGAAACTGTGTCACATAATACAATGTAATTAATGAATTAAAAATAATAAATAAAAAAAACATGAAGAACTGTCACATGGAAAAGGTACCAACATGTAGAAATTACAAAAATGGAGACTTTGACTCAATGCATGAACACTGGTATTTTACGAAAGTAATTTTCTAAAAGTTTACATTAAACATATCAAAGGCTCCCTGTGTAATTTTATTGCCATTAATATTCAGCCAATACTTCTCCATAAATAGCACAGAGGTAAATTCAACAATGTTGAATTTTCATTAATTCTTAATTAGTAAGATTCAGAATAATGAGGTCCTATTGTGCACTGCTTAAGAAAGATTTTCAAATGCTTTAATCTCTTTCTTCCTGTTTCTTTCTTAATCCAATGCCTTCGCCCACTATGTGCCCTCAACTCCCACTGAAACAGAGAACACATCAACCCCCCCCCCACACACACACACAAATGTAAATCTGAGAAACAAATGTATGGCTGTTTTAAAAGAGTAAGAATTAACATTTAAAGCAACAATAATTTATCGTGATCTGTAATTTTGAGCTCCTATTCTGAAATGGCTCATTTGGAAATTACCAAGTACTTGGGTTTTCATTTGTGATTTTCTTCCTGCATACAGGCAGCACACAAAGGAGTTGTAATGACCAGTTGAGTCACCACTGCCATCTCCCTGAAGCATGGTCTCCAAATGTCAATACCATTTTCAATACAGTGAAGAAGATTCTAAACTGACCTGCTTATACCACAGGATAAGCCCCAGAAGCATAGAACTTGGAATATGTTCAAAGAATCTTCCTCCATTCTCTGCTGCTGCGGTTACTGAATTATGTCACACATAATTCTGGTTTTGCCAAGCATTTATATCACCCTTTCCCATGTGTCATTGCCTGGCAATAAATGCAAAACTATCTAAATTTATCTGGGAAAATAGAGCTGCTTTTGACACTACTTCAATGAAATGATGTCTATGTCGATGGAATTATACTAGATTAAGGAATCATACCAGAAGCAAAACTGTATGCTTGATATGACATTAGAAATATAGATGAACCAAGAGACAAGGATTTGGAAATACTTATGTTCTTCTAGTGGTTCACGTTTATGATATACTGCTCTTCCCAACTTCTCAAACCCCAAGTCCAAAAACATTATCCAAAGTTCAAGCATCAGATCTTTACATTCTCCTTCAAGATAGATGCAGGATGTCAGATGCTAACAGATGTCTGAGTTAAATTAACTAAAAAAAAAAAAAAATCAAGAGTTTGTGGAAAGTTTAACTGAGAGAAAAGATGAATTCATGAAGACCTAGTATGATTGAGCTTTGTCAGTACACTGTGATCGAGGGACAAATATAATACCTTGGTTATAGACTGTCCAACTTTTATAGGTATATTTTACTCAGGAGATATCATCTACCTTGTTAGCTATGTCCACGCATAGGTCAGCTACTTTACATGCATACTAAGGCTCTGTCTTCACTAAAGTGGTTTTTAGGACGAGTATACTTAAGTAGAAGATGAAAGAAATGACCTTCAAATGCAATCAGAAAAACTGCAGCCAAAAATAGGAATAAGATTTTGTAATTCATTCCTCATATATTTGGATAATGCATACCAATAAAACCAATTAAGGGCCCGGTGGCATGGCCTAGCAGCTAAAGTCCTCACCTTGAATGCCCTGGGATCCCATATGGGTGCTGGTTCTAATCCCGGCAGCTCCACTTCCCATCCAGCTCCCTGCTTGTGGCCTGGGAAAGCAGTCGAGGACAGCCCAATGCTTTGGGACACTGCACCCGCGTGGGAGACCCGGAAGAGGTTCCTGGTTCCTGGCTTCAGATTGACACAGAACCAGCCGTTGCGCTCACTTGGGGAGTGAATCATCGGACGGAAGATCTTCCTCTCTGTCTCTCCTCCTCTCTGTATATCTGACTTTGTAATAAAAATAGAAAATAAATCTTTAAAAAAAAAAAAACGATTAAGTACTATAATTTGGCTGCAATTTCTTAGGGAAACACATGGGCTGGGCTGGGCTGGGACTCACAAACTATAGAATCTTCTTCCCCGTAAAACAAAATGCAGACACTAATGGTTTAGTTGGAGCTGAGGTTATTAGCAGCAAACTTGCTCCCCAACAGTGGGTCAGGTTGAGAGGGACCCATTGGGCCATTGCAAGCAACTCAATAGGATCTTTAATTCCTTACAGACAGATTTTTTTTAATTAAAAAAAAGTCATTGTAGCTGTTTTTTTTTTTTTTTTCAGGATTTTCCATCCTCCAAGCGATCATGGAAGCAGCAGTGCAAAACAATTGGCAAGTGACAGCAAGGTCTGTGGGAAACATAAAGGACGTTCAAGAATTCAGGCGCATCATTGAAGAAATGGACAGGAGGCAGGAAAAGCGATACCTGATTGACTGTGAAGTTGAAAGGATTAACACAATTTTGGAACAGGTATGTTTGAGATTTATTCTATCCCCATCCAACAATGTTAAATCATCAACCCGAGGCAGTTCCCAGATCTGCTAATAAATTAAGTAGCCAGCAGACTCTAGGTGCCAACAGTGTTTGATAGTCTCTGTAATCCTTTTTTCCTCCTCAGTGATCACAGGGTTTGGGGGGTGGGGAAGGGGAAGAAGAAAAGAAAATCTAAACCGTAGAAAATTGCATGCTATGATTAATCTGGAAGCCTCCGCAATTTAATGCTGCCTATCAGATAAATAACAGCCTTCTATACCTCTATTTCATAGATAACTATTTGAAAGTAACATCTTTCCTTCTCTATAACTATTCCCATTAATGGGACAGACGAAGGATTAGGCAGGGCAGAGGGTAGGATTTTGCAGCAGGCGCCTCATTACTAGAATCTGTGCACTCTTCCAAGACTCTTTATAAAATCACCAGCCAGTCTTGATGAGTGTGTGTACGCAAAGTGTCAGAACAGTATTCACTAAGGTCAGATTTGTCAATATTTCTGTAGATTATCCCTCAGGTGTGAGGAGCGACAGGAAGAAATGTAAGGTCATTTGTAAAAATAAGATGGCGTCTGAGCAAAGATGTTCACCATTTTAAAACATGAGCAAAGTAAAAAGGAAAAAGTCCAAGGGGCAAAATTCAATGGGCCAAATTGTATTCCATATTAAATTTTTGATATGGAAATTCCAGGCCAAAAATATTAGAAGAAATGTTTCACCCTAAGCCAAATGGACGTTCTGTTTTGGGATAAAGAGTCAAATTGAAATGTGGTAAAAGTGTATTATTTCCCTTAGACATCTCAATTTGCCAGTTAATCATAAAGTACCTCTGCTGCCATAAAGGCAAACATTTCCATTCTAATTCAATCCCAGTATACCTGGGGGCCAAAACAGCTTCGGAGATTGAAATTACAGTGAGCATTCCTTTCCTGGGAGAGTTGCTTTACAGTGAATTAAACATTAACAATTTGTCAAATATGCCACCATCTGAGGAGTATGTGAAAAAGGAATGAAGGGAAAGGAAGGCAAGGTGAGAGGAGACGGAAGGGAGGGGAGGAGTAGAGGAGGGGAGAAAAAGGAGAAGGGAGGGAAGAAGGGTGGGAAATCGCTCAGTGTGCATGCTAGATACACAAAGCCATCACCTCCTTAAGAACAGCATCAGCTCTACTGAATCACACTTCACAGAATATCTAGAACAGCAGCCTGGTTAGATCAAGTTTCCCAACTAACATTCCCTTGAGATACTCAAATGACCCTCTCGTCCCCACACCCTCCCTCCACCAAAAAAATAAAACAAAAATTCCTTTGATTTTCTTAGATCTTGAAAGTGAAGAATCAGGTCAGGGATGCTGGTATGTGTACTACATGCCCTCTACAATTTCATACCAAAATAACCCTTTAGTGGGTGACCTACTTAACAGTCCAAAGCAAAGGGAACATCCTCCTTGTCATTCTTTACCTTCCCTCTTTGGTATTAGCGACATCGGCTTTCTGCATATCTTATATCCTCTTAAATCCTTTGACTGTTACAGGCCCTTATACTCAAAATCTGTGTTTTTTTAAGAGGACATGATAAAAAAAGCAGTGGGTAGAACTGGAAATTCTATGCAGCTATGGGCCTGCAGGTACTTAAGTTTTCTCATCTACATAATGGAGAAAATAAAACTTGCTTTACCTTACATGATTGATAATTATTACTTTCAAAGATATAAAATGCTATCTAAAACTAATGAGTATCACCATACACTCTTAGGAAAACTAAATTACCCTTATTTCAAAACTCTATACTCACTTTTCTTGTCTCACTCTCTTACATATGCACAGTATCCCTCGAAATACTTGCCACACAGTTTTCCAGGGAACATTAACAAAGAAATATTTTAGCAGCATGTGGATAAGAGGTAGAGTTTATTTCATTTATTCTTTTCCCTCTTTCAAAAAACTGTCACAAAATCATCAACCCACATTTTTTTCCCCTTCCACTTCAGGAGTCCCCACCAAGCCATGATTTCTGTGACAGGGATCAGGTTTATCTTGCTCACTGTTATAGATCCAGTGTCCATAGTATCGGATGGATGCATGGATGGAGGGCTGGATATTGAACAAGTACATTTCAGTATGTTTCACTGAAATTTCATTATTTTCATTGAAGGCAAAAAGTGGCTATAGCCATACAATGTGATTGTTAAAGTACACAGTTTCAGAGCGGTTTTAGATGGTGGCTCTCTATTTAAGCCTATTTCAAAAATAACATGAATTTGACATAATTTCTTTCTTCTTTATAAGAATAAATATCCCATTAAAGAAATTACTTAAAGAAAACAAAAGTTAAGATATTTCTTTAGAGAAAACATTTTTCTTTCTGGTTCTTAAGCATTCTGCATGCAAACTTACCACAATTCTCTAGAAAGATCCTGGCTAGAATGACAACCTTTATAATTTAGTTGATATCAAGTTTTCGGAAGAGATGACCTCACACTGCAAGTGTGTTTTCAACTTTGTTTGAGGTCATTTTCATGGAAGGAAACTTGTACTGTGGCCCACAAAAATAATGTTTCATACCACTACTAAAGTGCCTGCTTTATTGTTACCACACTATTCCTAATAAATCAAATTTTATCTTAAAGTACTTTACACTGTACTCAGTATCCAACAGGTGTTAGTGAACATACTTCAGTATGGTGTAATTTTTCAAGTATAATCAGATCTTCAATATGGTGTTATACAATACAGCCTTTGCATATCTTAATATGAGTTCTGATTTTCCAAGTGAATCTTCACTTATGAGGTAAGTCAAAATTCTTTCACCACTTGTTTCCAAAGCTGTTTTTAAATGTCTTTCAGCCCTTCAGATTACAGTAATGAAAAAAGACTGGATTAGGTACTAATCTGTCCTTAATATCTTCCTTTCCCAGTTCATCTGCAAAGGATGCATTCTAAATTTACAGTTAGAAGAATTCACAAAGGGCAACTGGTTCTTACAATTAACATTTAGAAATCATATATCCTGAGTTCAATCATTAAGAGTACTTTCTACAGGAAGGTTGAATTATAGTAAAGCAGGTGTATCACTAACCTGCCCCAACATAGCATTCCTATTACTATATTGTGCTCATGAGGCTTTCCCTATGAACAGACTGCTACATAGATTCAACAATTAATCTAGACACTAAGTTTTGAAGGCGTTTCCCCTCACCGAGTTATCTCCTCATGACTAGATTCTCCACTCCAGTAGTGCATACCTAGGAAGATGACTCCCCCAAAGTGAGACAGCTTTACTGAAACAGTAGTTCCTATTAGGAGGGGCAGCAGAGCATACCACTTCAGACCATGGACTCTGCAGCTAGCCTCTCCAAGGATTCTGTTAGACAAGTAACTTAGTTCTCGGCACCTCCACTTCCTCACAATAAAATGGACAACTGTACCTTTGTGAGTTAAAATATACCAAGCATTTAGGAAAGTGAATAACACACATTTGTATGGCGTTTTCATGCCACAACAAAGCGTTTTCCATAGATGAGCACATTTGGGCTTCAACCTGGAGGGCAGGCAGGTGTAGTTAGGTTTATCTCACATTTACAGATGATGGTGAGGCACTGAGACATTCAGAGGGCTTGTCCAAATGCAGCTGTCTGGCAGAGTACGGGCCAAAGTCTTCTGCCTCCTGGTCCAGTGCTCTTGCCCCAGCACTGGCACTGCTCTCCTTCATTTCTAAGTCACTCATTAAATAGATATTCAGCAGATGCCAAGTCCTGGATTTGGCCTGCTCATCAGTTTATATCTTGAAACAGTTGCAAAGCAATTAGAGATGACTCAAAGAAGAGCAGCAAAAATGATTAAAGCATTGGAAAATAGGACCTGCGAGGAAAGGCTAAATGAGTTGGAGTTGTTTAGCCTGGCGAAAGACAGCCCAGAGGCAGTTTAATCACTGTCCTCAAGTAGAGAAAGTTACCATAAAGAGGGCACTGACCAATTGTTCTGCATACTTAAGGACTGTACCAAAGCAAATGAGCTTAACTAGAGTGAGAATCAGTAACAGGAAGAACTCATTATAAAGGAGGGCGGAAACATGAGGCAAGTAAGATCTCACCGGCTCAGGGTATATGAAAGTGAGGTCAGACTAAGTCAGTGGAATATCAGATCTAGAGCATTTTTTATTGTTTTCAAAAATATATAAAATCATAAGATAACCCTTATGTTGGCAAGTAAAGATCCTCACAGATTTTTTTTAAAGCTTGCTTGATTGATTGGTTGGTTTCAAAGAGCAACGGAGAACAAGAGTGAGAACAGTCTTCCATTCCCGAAAAGCCACCGCAGCCATACCTGGGCCAGGCTGAAGACAGGAGCCGTGAACTGCATCCTGGTCTGCACGTGAATGGCAGGTACCCAACCAGTTGAGGCATCAGTCTCTGCCTCTCAGGATGCTTTAGCAGGGAGCTGGTTCAGAAGTTGAGCACCTGTGACTCAAGCTAGCCCTCTGGTACGAGATACTGGCATTGCAAACGGCTTAACCCACTTTTCCACAATGCCAGCTCCTAGAAAACTTACTTAATGAACAGGAATGGGTTATTTCCTAATTTGCATATCCATTAACTATTCAAAACTTTGCCCCCATATAGACATTTAAACATTGTATCGTTAGTCTTTACCAAGTTTCAATTTTTTTCCATAGGTATTTCCAAAATAAATCTCAGAATGCCATCTGTCTGAATTACAGCATGTGCTGAATCAGGCCCAAATCCATGTATTTAATGCTCCTACCAGGGAAATTACAGAATACATGATTTTCCCTGGAGATTATTCCAGGTTAAAATCACCTCATTGGAGGTGATGTAAAAGTGGCACTTGTCCTGAAACAGGTAATTTAAGTGACCTTAAGTCACTTTTGTTTTAGGAACTCTAAGTTTCACTTCAAAGATGGTAGTTTGGGCCCTGCGTGATAGTATAGTGGTTAAGGTCCTTGCCTTGAATGCGCCAGGATCCCATATGGTCACCGGTTCTAATCCCGGCAGCCCTGCTTCCCATCCAGTTCCCTGCCTGTGGCCTGGGAAAGCAGTGGAGAACAGCCCAGAGCATTGGGACCCTGCACCCTCGTGGGAGACCCAGAAACAAGTTCCTGGCTCCTGGCTTTGGATCGTGCACAACCATTGTGGCTGCTTAGGAAGTGAATCATTGGAAACATCTTCCTCTCTGTCTCTCCTCCTCTCTGTACATCTGCCTTTCCAATAAAAATAAATAAATCTTTTTAAAAAGATGGTAGTTTTAAGAAATGAAATACTCAAGTTAGTAAAGCAGGTTTCTAAAGTTAACAATTGAAGCAGGAGACACAATATTAGAGGCCCTTCTGAAGTATGAGGCCCTAAGACAATGGAGACAGGATGCCCTGTACCACATGACTAGCAATTGTGGTTACCAGCGCACAGTGGCCAACAGTCAGATCTGTGGCAAGCGAAGCAAAACTGCTAATGCTGTTCCTGCTCCCTACCTCACCCTGTGCTCAGCAGACAGTGGGATTGTCCAGTTGCTCCCCCGCTTGTCTTAGCCCTTACTCTCATCATTCCTTGTAGAACATTTTGCTGACTTACCAGTTCATTAGATACTTTGGGATAACAGCCCTTCCTCTTGGAATATCTTGTAGTATAGTTGCAGAAACCCATGCTTGGGAATGACATAGATGACTTCAACTCCTATCTCTGTCCACATCTTTACTCTGTGTGACATGGGAGAGGCTCGATTTTCACACTAAGAATGATTCCAGTGCTTCTTTTCATGGCTGTTGTGTAGATACAAATGAGAAAACACGTGAAGAACCTCTAGCACAGTGCTTGTATCCCAGTATACCCACTGGAACCACAGCCAAGTTTCTGTGCTTGCATGAAGTTCTTTGAAGACTGCTGCTCAAGAGCAGTGTCCTCATGGCTTCTCCAAGGTATCAGTTCAACGGAAGTTTATATGTTAAAAACAAAGAGTTGGGCTATGCATAGATATTACTGTTTAACTAGTTTTAAGATCCCATTTTATTTTTCTTCTGACATGATAGTGGGTAACATGTTGATTCAGAAATGAGGACTAACGGAAAATAAACTAGATTTTTCAGTGTCACTTGGAACAGTGAAAGATACTAAACTTTTCAGCCACATAGGCTAACTGGACATGCTTAATAAACAGTTGCTCATTAAGTGCTTACTATGGTCTGTACACTACTTTAGGCAATGCCTTCGTGTACATACAAGAGTACTTCCAAAGTTCATAGAAAATGTGCATTAAAAATATGCCTAGATTTAAAGGTTTACACACTGAGATAAACCTTTTAGTTCCATTTGTCCATAAACTGCTTGCAGTACCCTAGTGTACCTCATGTGAGTTAAGCCTCAGATCATCCCCATAAGGTAAATAGCAGTATTACCTCCATTTTTCAGATGAGAAAGTTGATACTTAGAGGTCATACTGTTAAGAAGAGGTAAAGATGGAACTTGAACCTAGGGAGTGTGATTCCAGATGTTGCTTGTTAAACACTGCACTAGTCAGTTTTGCATCCAAAAAGTTATGAGATATACGCATCCCAATGAGGCTGGGGCATCTTTGTTTATGCCACAAGCATTTCACAGATATATTCCCTACCTGATGAGGAGCCATATCCCATTAACACATGGAATTGAAAATATGTCCCTTAATCCTACCCTTTGGAGAAGAGTTCACTTAGGATGAACAGATTCACTTGCCTATGATGCTAAAAACAATCTAACTATGGAATGGGCCCCCAAGTGTAGAACTAAATGGGAAAAAGGGACTTTTCCTCAGAGTCTTATGCACAAAGTTACTTTTAAAAGTTCATGGGGAATGGAATTAAAAGATAAGTTTATTTTGATGCATCAACCATGTATTCCAATTAACATTTTGAAGGTTCTTACATATACATGGATTTAAAATTTTCTGTACCAAGATAAGCTTCCTTTTAATTCTATTTTTTCATGAACTTTTTGAAGTACCTTCATTTGTACAGCTAGCATTTCCATCTGCATGCATTCCTTCTCCAGTAAAGAACTACAAAAAACCCACACTGTTTCCCATTTCCTCTTTGCCTTAACAGAGGAATAACCTAAATGCAAGTGGCATTGTGTCAGGTAGGTACAGCTCTAACCCATTAAAATTCAGAAAAGAAAAGCATAAAGTAGGACTTGTGGTGGTAGGGCAAGATAAATGGTGGCTTTTGTGGACCACCAAATTCCAGAAGCAGTGCTCCAAGCTGCATGCATTGCTTTCCCACCAAGGACAACCCCTAGACCCAGGGGAGCAAAGGCCACTGTCCTCAGCTCAAAGCACTCAAGAGCTCTTCTTGGAATAGACACTGAAACAACAAAGGTTTTTTTTTGTTTTGTTTTGGTTTTTTGTTTTTGTTTTTTTTTTTTTTTTTTTTTTTTTTGGTCTTCAGGGATTTTTGTAAAGCTAATAACTGGTTGAACGTCATGGGTCATGGGGGAAGGGAGAGGGACACAAAGCCAAATTGAGTGCCCCAGATCAGATCAGATCAGAGCATACAGATAGAAGGAGTTCCAGCAGATGTTTGGAAAATCATACCCTACTTCTCCAGTCTGTTAGGACAGAACACAGGCTTCTCCTGGGGAACCTTCCTGATGTCCTTATGCCATCTATCTTATTCCATAGATATTTCCACTCACCCTATCCAAAGCTTGAAAAACAAGTCAGGAGGCATGGTTAAAATAAACTATATGTCTGGGTACACAGGGATAGGAGTATAAATCACTCCAGTCTCCTCCACTCCACACTCCCTGCCACAACTTATACCAAAGCATTACATTTAGATAGTCTTTTCAACTCTATAGTTTAATTTGATCCTTGGTACTTAGAACTCCAATGTTCTTCTAGAGATCTGTTCTCAGAGGCATGATTACAGCCAACACACACTATAACTCTATTCATTTTTTAGAGATTTATTTATTTTTATTGGAAAGTCAGATATACAGAAGAGGAGAGACAGAGAGGAAGATTTTCTGTCCATTGATTCACTCCCCAAGTGGCTGTGACAGCTGGAGCTGAGCCAATCCAAAGCCAGGAGCCTCTTCTTGATCTTCCATGTGGGTGCAGGGTCCCAAGGCTTTGGGCCTCCCTCTACTGCTTTCCCAGGCCACAAGCAGGGAGCTGGATGGGAAGTGGAGTCACCGGGATTAGAATCAGCGCCCATACGGGATCCCAGTGCATGCAAGGTGAGGACTTTAGCCACTAGGCTACTGCACAGGGCTCTGTAATTCTATTCTTAACACATAGGCCTGTGTCCTACATGATATCCAATTTTTCTGGTGGATAGAATACCAGATAAGAAACAATACTGCAAACCTGGAGCCACATGAAACCAGGCAAGGGTGGTATTTCTTTTTTTCTCTGATTTTTTTTATGATCTTTACATAGAGCTCAAAGGGTTAAGGGCTACAGGAAAGCAGGTAAGACCATTTTTTCCACATTCTCTTTTTTCCTTCCTGTACCTGGGAGAAGGGGAGAGACAAAGGGAGAAGCCACACCCACCCTCCCAATCATCCCAGGGTCCCCAATGTGGGGCATGCTCCGAGGGCACTGTTTAAGTGGTTTCGGTAGTTCAGCTGTTCTGAATTGCTCTCCATTCCATCTCGTCATTCCAAGCACAATGAAATCTCTTCAGAATCCACTGGCTGACATAGTCCACCTTAGCATCTCCACTTGCCCAGATTTTCACTGCCAACACTTGGCTGGGGTAGTTGATTGATATGTTCTGTCCTCCGTCCTCTGTTGTGGTACCAGGTGTCCTCTGCAGGCTCCAGTGTACTGCCATATCCTCCATGTGCACCTGGATATGCTGTCCACTGCTCCATCTGAGCCACTGAGGAGGCCCAGCTCTGACACGTGCACTCCATAGTTAGACCATCGAACCAGCATTTCTCTTCATGGTTGGGGTTCTGAGATCAGCAGTTCAGTTGGAGGGAATCCCAAAGAAACTTCATCTGAGGTGATCCCAGACCTGATTCTTGTGTGTGCTTGCCAGCACAGGGTCTGGCAGATTGTCACCCTAATCAGCCTGTGCATATGCTTGTGGTTGCAATTGCTGGGTCAGTTCTGTTTCCAGCCCCGTCTTCTACAAAAACCAATGCTTGTTGGAGCCCATCCCAATCCTGCCCACCACACACTCGACCCTCATGTAAACCAGTGGGAGCTGCAACCTAGTCGGAGCAACCCACAATAACCCCCCATAAGGTCCACCCCCTGCCCTGGTTCCCTTGCTTGCCAGTATGTACAGCAGACTGGTCCAGTCTGTCCCACATCCCATTCAGCTCTCATACATGTCAATGGGCATTGAAGCCTGGTTCAACCCAACCAGCCCCACTGTCCAGCTCACACATGTGGTGGCAGGTGCCACTCTCTGTCTAGCCATGCCTGCCCCAGTCCTGGTTCTCATGCTCACCAGTCAGAGTGACAATGTAAGAGGGAGGTGCCCACTGCTTCCCTACTGGGCCCACCCCCATTTTAGGATCCTGCACTCTCCAGGTGGTTCTACAGTTTGGCTTGACAAAATTAGCTGCCCATGCTAGCATCTGCCAGCTGATGCTGTGGCAAAGCCCAACCAACACACCCAGTCTGACTTATGCTTGCACCAGTAGGAACAGTCAACCCAGTCTAGCTCTTCCCTGATCCAGTTCACATGAGGCCAACAGGTGTTGTAGCTCTACCTGGTCTGGTCTACACCCATCCCAACTCATGCTGTCCAGTGGGAGTGGTGGTCCAGCAAGGGAGCCCCATGCAGCCTCACTACTGGCTTTGCCCCCTCTCCCCTCAGGTCTCACGTGTGCTGGTTGTTTGCCAGTCTGTCATAGCCTGCCTCACCTCAGCTTTTGCCAGTGAGTGCTGTAGCCTGGTCCGGCCCAGCCCACCCCCAATTCCAGCTCACCCTGGTGGGGGCTACAGCCTAGCCCAGCCCATCCGGCACCCAGTCCAAGCCCTCATGTGTATTGGCATGTGTTGCAATCAAACATGGCCCGACCCACACTCCATTTTGGTGCTCAGATTCACCAGAGGGTGATGTGAACTAGCTCTGCCTGGTTCACCCCCAATCTGTGGCCACATATGTATGCTGATGGGTACCTTTCCCTGGCCTGCTCTGGGCTGCTCCCTATCATGGTTCTTGTGCTCGCCTGCAGGGACTGTGTCTCAACAGAGGAGTTACCCATGTTCTTCCATCAGAACCTCTCCCAATGCCAGATCTCATGCATACAGGTGGGTCCATGGACCAGCCGCTACTCAGTCCACCTCCTGACCTAGCAGGAACAATGGTCTTTCCTGACCAGCCTTCAACCCATTCCAGTTATTATTGTTGGGTGTTACAGTCTAGCCTAGCCTGGTCCACAAGCAGACACTTGGCTCAGCACAGGCAAAAACCTATCCAAGCCCATCCTACATCTACCCTGGTTCTCATGAGCACCAGTGGGTGCTGGGGTCTAGCCCAGTCCGGCACACTCAGCCCCAGTCCACTCTTGTGCCAAGGGATATTGCAGCCATGTCCAGACCAGAACATGGCTCCCATTCCAGCCCCTGCACTTACCAGTGGAAACCACAACCCAGCCAGGGTGTCCCCCTAGCTCCCCAACCAGGTCTGTTCCCAGCTATTGATCTTGCACGTGCCAGTGGTTGCTCTGACCCAGCTTGGCATAGTTCCTCACCTGTCTTAGCCTTTGCCTTAGATGATGTAGCCTGGCCTGATCCAGCCTGTCCCCAGTCCCTCCACTCACTGGTGAGTGCTAGAACCTGGCCCTGTTCCAGTTGATGCTCATCCCATCCCTGACTCATGCAAACTGGTAAGTGTGGCAGCCTAACCCAGCTTGACCTGTGCTCCAGCCTGGTTTCTGCTCTTGCCAGTGAGTTAGGATTTGCTTGGTCTGGCCAGGTCCACCTACCTCCAAAACCAGCCCACACATTAGTCAACAGATAGATTTCCCCTGCCCAGGCTACCCAATACCCAGACCTGGACCACATGCTTACCTGTGGGAGCTATGACACAAAAGGGTAGTTTCCTGGGTTCCCCCACTTAGCCCAATTCCTAACCCAGATCTCACATGTGCCAGCAGGTGCTAGGCCCTTGCCTGACATAGGTTGCCTCTCTGTCTTGGCCTTTGTATGAGCTGGAGGATGTTGCAGCCAAGCCTGCTGCACACCCTGTTTTAGGATGCACATGCAGATGCTGCAGCTTAGAACTACCCAGCCTATTCTCAGCCCCAGGACCTGTGAGTGTTGGCGGGTTCCATGTTCACACCTAGTTCAGCCCATCACCACCCCAACTCTTGAGCTAATCAGCAGAACTATTTCCACAGATTTGGGCCCACTTATCCCCCACAGAATTTACCCCCTGGACTTGATTCTCTCGTGAGCTGATTAGTGTCATGACTCTGCCTAATATGACCTGTCCCCCATTCCGACATTCAGTCAGCTACTGTGATCTAGCCCTGCCAAACAGGCCCCTCAGCCATAGCTTTCATGTGGGCTGGCGAGTGGTGGTCAGCCATGTTCTGTGATAATAGCCCATCTCCGGACTCCCATGTAGGCTGGTGGATCAGTCTGACCCAAACAGATCTGCTGGACTCTCCCCTCCAAACCACTAGTTTTCAGTCCCCTCGCTTACCTGCAAGTATGGTGACCCCATTGCTGGAAGTCACACAGGATTCATCCCTCACCTGCATGCACAGTGGCCTTACCCATGGGTGTCCCTAGGCAGCAATTACATACCCCCAAGACCCATTAGGCGGCTAGCAGGTGGAGCCCAGCGCTGCTTGGTGCCCTGGCCACCCAAAGCCCAGAATTCGTTCACCGCATAGCAGTGATGACCATAGCCAGAGCTCCAAGCATTGAGTCTGACCTGGCTCAGGTAACCCCAGCAGCCAGCATGCTGTTAGAAGCTCCCACCACCCAAGCACCATGGCCAAACTCCCCCTAGGCCCCTCCCGTCACAAGGTGGTGGCTGCGGGGCAGAGCCAGAGACTGAGCCTAGTTCCAGAGAGATTCCTCAAGAAGCATGCCATTTCTTTACCAGCCTGGAATGGTCAGCTGGTAAGAAGTCTTAGAGAATCTTAGAATGACAAAGGCAGATGAAAGGTGTGGCAGATGATATTCAGCTGGATTTCAAAAGGTAACCTAAAGCGATACCTCTATGAAAGAACCAAGGGCTGTAGGAACGATGTCAGGGAGTGAATGAGGAATCGCTCAGCTACCTGAAAAATTGCTATATATGCAGGAGGTAACTCATAAAAAAGATGAAAGATAAATGGGATCAGATCTCTAGAATGGGCACTGTAACTGACATGGAAAACTGTTACAAATGGGAGTTCTGAGGGGAAAGCATCACACAGCTGCATGTATTCACAATGCTAGGCACTATCGGATGAAACCAAAGGCCACATGACTGTCATTCATCCATGCCTTTCTTCAAAGTTCCCTTTTCCCTTCTCTCCATTTATATCTATGTTTCTTTCTCTTGAAAACTTTAATAGCATTTTAGCAATATGAATCAAATTGAAGAATAGCATCTTGACAAGCACAAAATAATATCAGCCTAGGTATATAAGTTCTGGTTGAATAAAAGGAATTGGAAAAAGCTTAGAGCTTTCTTTTCATGTCAGTAATCACAAAATATAAGGTCAAAGTGTTTCCAGAATCTATAAAGTGTCTCTTTTGTCTTCTCCCAGGTGCATATTAAGTCCCTCTTTGCTTTTCCTGCTCCCAGTCTCCAAATGAGCTAGTTTGCAGATAGCAATCAATACATAGCCAGACATACCCATTGACATTAGCTCATCTCCTGCTGTGTTTTACCAGGTTGTTCCTCTGTTTTCCCTGCCTCCAACCAATCCAAGATTCTCTCTACAAATTGACTGCCTCTTTCACCCTTTCAGGAGCTCCTTTAATTACTCAACTAATCAAGGTGTCCAGTGCTCTTTGTTTCTTATCTAAATGACACAGTGATTTGATGGTATTACTTAACATCCATTGGACTGTCTAAATAAATATTTGGATGCATGAATTCACCTCTGAATGATGCAACGTTGCCCCCTTGGAAAACCTGTGTTTTCTCCGAAGTCTAACCTCACATCCTCCAGACTCTAAAATGAGGGGACTCCGTGTTTTCAGTTAAAAAAAAAAAAGCTTTTACTTCACCATGTTAGTGACTTTGACATTCACTGGCCAACTTATATAAACGTGTTCCCTAAAATGCAAAGCTATTTATCCTAGGAGTTAGTAGCAGACATCAGTATTCTATATTTAGGGATTTCATCTTTGGCTTATTAAAGATGACCTGATTCTTTGGTCATACTTCACATTCGACTAGCTAGACTAGCTTTGAGACTATTTAGAAGCAAATCCCCTTTGGGAAAATAAAGAGGAAAAAACTCATTCAAGATCATTACTTTGAATCAGCACGACTCTTGTTTATTTCAGATGATAGAGGCTTTGGTCTCAAAAAGGAAATGTTCCGACTTTACCAACAGTTTCATCTCTCCATTTAAAAAAAAAAAAAGGTGATACCTCATTATTTGCTTGATTATTTTCTGCGAGGTTTGAAGGTTTTCATCGTAAAAAATCAACACAAATTCAAATTGAGTTTTATTTGGGGAACTTCAGGAGAGTCCTTAGGGTGCCTGAAGACACCCTGGCATTTTGTGAAGCAGAGTACGGAAGCCCTAGGGCAATAGACCGGGGTTCTTGGCCCAAGCAATATGATTTCAAACAATCAATCTCCCCAAGTCACCATTTCCTAAGCTGTAAAATGAATTTGGTGAATAGGATGGTCTCTTCCAATTACAGTAGCCTGTGATTCCCAGAACAGTGAAAAACAAGGTAGCAAATTCATTTCAAGACAGATCAATCGATCGAATAATCAAGTCCCCAACCCATTGTGTCCTACTCGGTGCTAGGTCCAGCTTTTAGGGGGTACGGGGAAGGATGTATCTTCCTTGCTGAGGCAGCTCCCAATCTAATAAGGAGGTAAAGCAACACAATAATTGTCGAAGATAGAATATGATATTATCTAAAGAGACATGAATCAACTTCCCTGCTTTCTCAGAGATTGCCAGCCTAGGTAACATCGTTTAATGTTTCTTTGCTGACTGAGACTCTTGCAAACCTCAACATAAGTGAGCTTTGCTGAGACTTGCAGATAAAAATGATTGGGAGATTGAGATGATATACCCCAAGGCCAGGACACAGTCTGGAAGTTTATCATTTACTTCTCTCCTTAGAGCACAGAACAACTAATGTCCCCATTAATAGGAGTTTCTGGTTGATCAAAGCTGTACCACATATGTATATATAAATATCACATCAACCCTTCTGGAAAATGCCTGGGGAAAATTCCTATTAATTAAAGGCTTCTGCTAGTTGGACTCTGATTAACTGAGATTTGTTTGTTCATCACAAGCCTATCCTAAGTCACTCCTCATATCTGCAAGCACTATTACACTTCTGCTGAGCTACCCTTTGCACAGAGCGATATACAGTAGATTACAGGGAAAAATATTTAATCAAGACCATTTGTTCTACTCATTAGCACCAGTATTTTAGGATTAAAGCTGGCACCTTATTCTAAAATTATACAAATTCAAACCAATTCAAATGGAAGTATAAAACTGATTCAAAGATCCCCTTTGAGTTAACTCCCATAACTTACAACAAGTGAGATCTCAGATCTATTCTCTTAAAAAGTATAGAAATAAAACAGTAACCATGTACAGCTACAGCTGTTTTATTCCTCCACAGGCAATGAATATTTTCAGTTGGCATGGAAGGAAAGCACCCTGATACGTCCTACTTTTTGCAGCTTATACTGTGAGCACCCTGGTTCAGCCTCTGTGAGCATGGGGAGGCTGACAGTGTCCTAGGTGTTAGAATTACCAGCTTGTGAACATTAATGAATCTTTAAAAATCATCATCCAGCTGTATTAGAAAATTTTCCCAATTAAGAGCAACACAAATGTTGCAATTTGGTTGTCACACAGCTGCATGATTACATGAGTCCTGTCCTAGATTTTAACAGATGCTGTAACCATTTCACGAGAGTTGTAAGATCTCTATTCTACACCAGCACCACAAAATCTAGTGTTTATTTCAGTTCCCCAGGACCTTTATGTTTAAAATGACCTACATGCCCCTACAGAGAGGTACCAAGCAAATGCAAAATAAGAGCAATAGCAAATAAAATAAATTAAGATGTACAACCATGTTCTTTCTAATAGTAAAAGGCAAAGACCACTGATTTGGCCATGTAGAGTTCTAGGCTGTCATGAAATTGATTATGCGTGACAACTCTGCACCACTTTGATAATACTGTTACCAGCCATCCAACCCAGTCCTTCTAGTCAAGTGAATCTCATCCTTGTTGGAACAATTTTCTGCAATCCAGATTTGACAGGAGCCCACAGTCTACATTAAGGCTATAGTAAACTAACACGTGAGGAGTACCATTCCATAGGGCAGGGTCAGGCTTAGAGACAATGATGACAGTGTCATGTCACTAAAGGTGGAGATAAAATGGAAGAAATTAGTAGTCAGATAACTCAATTCTACCTCAATATTTTTAAAACTGATAGATAGAAGATAGATATGAAGTAGTCTCCCAAAGATACCTGTGCTGTTATCACCCTACTCTGAAAAAGAGTAACTGACCAAGTATTTTGTGGAAGAATCCAAGTGCTAGACCAAGCTAGAAATGTGACTGAGCTATGTCTCAAGATCATTGGATCAAGCTGTATACGCACCTCATTTTTTTCTCATCTTCATGACTCCACCCATAAAATATTAAAATCTTTCTCCACCTGACTAGAATGGCAGTACAAATCAGACAATTTGTCTAAGGTATCCTAAGACCCTCGAAGGGGCAAGGCTATGAATACAAGGTGTAATCGAATTACTGCACGGAATTTCTTAAAGGGATGAAAATGCATGAGGAAAGGCACCTGTGGTCACTGAGCCTGAGAACTCAAAAAGCAAGCTCTGGCTGGAATCTGAGGCAGAAATCAAGAGAAAGATATGAGACCTTAGAGAGTTCTAGAAGTGCTCAGTGAAGTACCCTCATCGGCCCCATGAAAGTACTTAAGCCATGCTCCCAGGATATTAGAAACTCTCCCACCTGTCTTCTACACGTATGATGCTACTTTCCTGTGATCATTATTAAAGGTGTAGATTCGTATTACCAAGACAGCAGTAAGTCTTTTGATTATACTTGTATAGGCCCAACAAGTCTTCCCTAACATAATGGGATTAATGGGTCAGAAAAAAAAAAGTAGTGTTCCCAAATTTAAGTGGTTTGACTTTAAACTGTTTTTCATGCCTTTAGTTGCCTCAAGAGCAGTAACCCTAGCTCTAGATTTAACTGGATTATTATTGAGGACAGTGGTGGGAAGGATGTGGCCTGAGGTATTGTCAGAAAATATACTTGCTGATCTTAGTAATGAAAATACAGAAAAAACAGTGACTGTGTGAGCTGATTCCTTTATCAGAACCTGGAGATTGTGCCATCTGAAGACTTACTGTACACACCTGTAGAGGTAAATATAAGAAATAATAGAGTGCGACCTCAGTAACACTGCATTTTGGATTGAGTTGAAAATCCAAGGACACTGATGCAATGCAATCCAAGAGGGTACTACAGAAGGCTTCTTACTGGTCACTCCTTAGTGCCTTGCCTTTGTTGCCATCTTCAGTAGCTCTGAGAGTACATTGCGCTTCTCTTGACCTATTTCAACCTTCTGCTCGTGCTTATCTTGAAAATCTCCTACTCAATAAATCACTCCTCCTCCCTCTTCCCTGGCCAATATAAAATCAATTGTGGCTTGACAGACTTCGGTGAACTTTCCTCAGAGGCATGAAGAAAAGAGAGATACCTTACATTTACACACATAAACTTCATTTCAATCTCAATCACCCAAGCACAGCACAATCCTTCAAACTGTGGCCTGAACCTGTTCACCATTAGGTGTCTATAGCAACCACCATCAAATCACTCCAAAAGAGTTGCAGAAGTGGGAGGAAATTGCATTTCCGTACAGAGCAATTAGCTCTTCTGCATGTGCCCCATGAATAACAGGTGTCATCTTGCGCATCCTTGAAGTCTCAGGCATTCTCCTTTATGGGGAGAACTAATAGTGTTCTTTTCTCCTCCCCAGCAAGTGAGAGTTCGGTATGGTTACTCTCACATCTAATTTGTTGAGGATAAGGCCCTGAATGTGCATTATTTAACTAAGGGGAAGGATGGCTCTTACTTCAGAAAACTCCCCAACAGTGCTTCCCCAGTGACTCTGGCAGCTGCAACCTCCACGACAACATCCTGCTTGCTAAAGTAGAGCCAGTGATCTTGGATGTCCCAAAAGACAATACATATGAATTTTTTAAATCACTGAGTCCTTACCATCTAGTGACCTACAGCTTTTACTCTTGAAGTGAGGTCAAGAGCTCAGTTAAGGCAATCTCATGCCATGGAATTATAGCTTTAAAGAGAAAGAGTAATGTTAATGATGGTTCAGTATTAGAGAGTTTGTGAGTCAATACAAAATGATATGGTGTCTATCAATACAGAGAAAGCTGTTCATGCAGCACACTGTTTTCACAAGGTCTACCATATTTGCTTTGCTGAAAGCTTAAGTGAAAAGTTGTCAGAAACAGATGACGTTTTCCTTTATTGTACTCTAGAGGAATATTGGGATCATTCGCAGGGATAGTTCTGTTTTTATTTTCATCACTTAAAAAAGCACCCAACATAACTAACAGACACTCCGCATAAACAGGACCAACTCAGGCTCAGTTCTCTGGGGAAAGTGAAAATGACACATTACCCAAGTGTCCCCATCATAAGAACCTACATGAATAAGAATAATATCTAAAGCAAGAAAAACAAGTGAATGGCTTTGTCTTCCTAACTGCATCATAAAAGAAAAGGGAAGGCTATTACAGGCAGGCTTTTGCAGGAGATCTGCGGAAATGTAAAGAGATGGTTTCAGGCTCTTCCAGAAAGCAAGACGCCATTCCTCCTCATGCTGCCTCCATCTGTCGAGTGAGCAGTAAGAATGGATATGAATGAATGAGTAGTGAGCTTAAGGAGAAAGTAAAAAACAGGGCATGGCCCAGCCCTTAAGGAGGCCATGCTTTAGTAGGAAGCCAGCTAAGTAAACCCATTGTCCTGGTTCAGTTAGAAGAGTGACAGGGAGGAACATAGATGAAGAAAAAACAACTTAACCAACTCAGGGATCACACAGGGCTTTCTCCTCATAAGAGAATAAGTCTTTAAACACTCATCAAACATCATTTAGTCTGAAGAAAGGAAGCATGAACTTATATTTGCCAAGGTATGCCAATCTGCACTTACTTTTCATGGTGAATGCTAATAAACAGTACTGATTAATACACTGGGAGGGCAGCACTTGGCACAGCAGTTAAGCTGCCACTAGGGATGTCTGTATTCTATCTTGTACTGCCTGCTTTGAGGTCCTGGTGGTGCTTCCAGTTCCAACTTCCTGCTGATGTGAACCCTGGGACGCAACACGTGAGAGCTCACAGAATTGGGTCCCTGCCACCCACATGGGAGACTTGGGTTGAGTTCCCAGATATTTGGGGTTCTAGTTGTTATATGCATTTGAGGAGTGAAGCGGTATTTTAATGGCACCATGCTATACCAAAAACAAAACATTTAAAAAGAATAGCACTTTCCTTCCCTCTTCCTGGAGTCCTTTCCTTTATCATCATCCATAGGTAGCCACTCAGAAGTATGAAACTGGGGCCATGTCCCTAATGATATAAAGCCTAATCGAGATGAGGGGCCACATACCCAGCATGGTTAATCATTAGCAAGCTCATAGGAAAAATGAGAGGCACAGACCACTTAGGAACTCACAGGAAGGAACAAGCGCTGACAAATGAATTAGAATACGGGCTTCGTGCTGGCCAGAACTTCTGTGTTTTGTTCACTTCTATATGCCCAGCATCTAAAATGGCTTGGAACATAGTACATACTCAATAAATAGTTGTCAAATTAAGTAAGCTTTTTGATTCTTTTACATTTAAAAAAATCCCTGACATCTGCCAACAAATCCCTAGTCATGTATGCAGTGTTCATTGTAGCTTTTCTTCACCGTGTACAACAGCAACTCCATAGAGAGAATGGTGAGGATAGCTACTCAGAGTACAACTTAAATCTGCAAAATTTTAGCGCATCGGGTGTGCTCCGATGCTTCCTGCCATGAATCAGGGTTTTTAAAGAGATGATGGGTGACTCTGTTGTTTGCTGTGAAGCCTGGTCTGCAATCCGAAGTCAGGATGAAGATTTTTGGTGTGCTAGGAGGGCTCTTCATGCTCTTTGTGTCTGTTCGTGGTTCTGCTGAGTTGTCTGTAAGCTGTACTACTGCTTGGATCCATGTTCTAATCGGACGAACACCTATAATAGATAACGTGTCATTCCATGCAGGCAAACTGTATCTAGGATATGGCTGCCCTGTCAATGTAGTTGAGTCAAACTTTCTCGGATTCCTTTACTTCCTAAGTTTTTGTGGCATCAGAGTGCAGGAGTATCCATTAGGTATTGTCATTGAAACTTCAGTCACGTATGAGCCAACGTTTGCAGATTTTATTATCCACATCCCAGTATCATGTTATAGTCAAAGTAAGTTTCCAATGGCTGTGGTGATGAGAATGAGAGACAATACTGGAAGAGAATGCAGAAGATCAGTGGGACAGTCCTTACTATCATGTAAACCTGAGGTCTTGGGATTCAGCCTAGACTCATCGATTATGAGCAGTTAATCCTTGCACCAACAAACTGTTATCCCTTCCTGTCCAGTCTAAAAATGAAGCTCTGAGTTGTATGGGATGAGGCAGCCTGACAATTGCTGGGACTCTGGCTGCGTGAGGATTTCCCTGCACCTTTCAGGAGTCAGATGAAAGCTTATGGACGTTGTGTTTTTACTATTTCAAATATGCTCTTTTGATCTTTTAAAAATGAAACTTATTCTATTTATGATTTTTCTTGGTGCAAAATCTAGTTTTTACAGATAATAAACTTGCAATAAAAGGTAAAAATAAAAAAAGAGAGATGATGGGTAAGGTGGAGCCAGGACCTTTTGTTCGTTGATTTATTTGTTTTGACCTCAAGCTCTTTTCAGCAAAGGTACAGTCCTAAGGTAACACCAGCATTCTGAGTGATTCAACTCCCATTATTTACTAGGCTCATCTAGCAAGGCAGACTGCAGATTCTGATTTAAAAGAAGCAAATCGCTTTAATGAGTTTTAGTTAGGGATGAGGGATAAACAGTTGTGATTACTGTCAGTAGGCATAGATTGTAAATCTCTGTTCAGATGCTTATATTCCATTAAGGCGGACTCAAATGGGCATAAGAATACAATTCCACTTTAAAAAGTGCACTCAAGAAAGAAAGGTAGTTTCAAATGCACTCAATTTGTGCATCCCCAAATGGCCAAATTCTTAATCTGCCAAGGTTTTTCATTGGGTTATGATTTTTCCATTTATTTAATTTTTACTATTGTACAAATTCTTATTATGTGAGCTCCTGGGGCTTAGGAAGATATGGGCAACTAGAATGTATCAGAACACTGAAGGGAAGCCCAAGCGTCCACGTGAGCAAAACAAAGAACGTGGAGCTAAAGCCATCCTGCCCTCACTGTGATTTCTTCTCACCTCATGGTACCCCAGGGCTGTGCCAGAACATATTTTCAAGTAGAAGATTTATATTCACACGAAAAGAGAAGAATCCAATTTTGTAAGTTAAAAAAAAAATGCAAAAATGCCTGTGTTCTCTGACTTACTCCCAAAGCCTACAAAGCCAAACTCATTTTCAGCTCTGTGGGTGCTTAACATAGACCCTCTGCAATCTTGTCACCTTTTGCGAAGGAATCTGGCTTATGACAAGGTTTAAGGAGATAAAAATAAAGGCCAAACCTAAAGTATCCTTGTATTCTTAAATCAAAAATCGTTGATTATTAACCTTGCTGAATTAAAGCCTATATTGTCCTGTAGCGCTTTTGACATTTTTTCAAAGCTTCTTCATGCGGCACTTCCGTCTATTCTCTAAGGTAGGTAGGACCAATAATAGTAGCTTTTATTTTTCCATCCCACAGATGAGAAACAGATGTCAGAGGGTTAAACAACTCGACTAATACCTCATGCTTAGAAGTGCTAGATCCTATTCCTTATTTCCTAAAGAACTAGACCCGTTTCATGATTACATCTAAAAGGTTGCATGTGGAAAGGTTGCAATGAAACTCTTGTTGTACAAAATTAACTCTGCCACGTCTCAGTCAGTCCCCCTGATTCTGAAAGGTATGGCTAATAACTTTTACTCTGGGTTTAGGCATTTCTCTTCCCCCTCTTCTCTGTTTCCTGAAATGACAATTAAGATCCATGTGGGACTAATTATAGCGATTCTTGAATTTGAACTTGCAGCCATTACCCAATTGAGGTCACTTATTTTAAATTAACTTGCCTGATCAGAACACAAGTTTGGTTATCTTTGGAGTCCACTGCAGAGAGGCAACCAGCTCACTCAGACTTTTAATTAACTAGCTAAATAACCTGCACTGTGACAAGCTGCCTATGATTTAATGGAGTTGTTCATTTGCATTCAGACAAGGATCAAAATACATTGTCAGAGCTTCAGGGACTGAATCCTAGAAATCTTCACAGTCCCTTGTTCAAGGCTGTGAGCCACTTCCCTTTGGTTCCCTCTAATTATTTTTCCTATGCTTTTGTTCTGATTATCCAACATTTATCACAAGTGCAGCTTGTGATTAAACAATGACAACTCATGTCATAGGCTGATAGGGGATGGAAAATTGGAGTTGCAATCATATGAACGAAGCACAAATCTTTGCGAAATAATTACAAGAAGCCAAAGGGAGATTCCCAGGATGCCCAGCAACAAAAGGAGGATTTCCAAAGATTCAGGTCACAATCGCTCCCCACCTGAGTAACACTACATAATAACAGTAGGTGCTTAGTCTTTGTCAAGGACGTCTGTGGTAGGAACTGACCCTCCTACAACTATACAGCTCTTATCATGAATAATCACCATAATCATCACTACCAACGATTAGTGAACAGGCTTTTGAGGCTCACAAACAGGATTTCAACTGAAGGTTCCATCACTGTCGGCTTGGGAGGCCTGAAGCATATCACTGCACTTCTCTGGGCCTCGGTTTCCTAACCTGGAAGATAAAATAACAGTGCCTACCTTCACAGGTTTTAATGAGGCTTCAATGAGACCAAGTAAGTGAAACTCATTTAACACAGTGCCTTGTGTACCATACACACTCAATCAATGCTTATGCGATCTGCTAAGCCCCATTACCAGAACTTTACCCAGCACAGTCTCACCTGGAAAATCTCTTTCTCACCATCAGCATTCTTCCCCGCACCCCATGATTCAGAACCTGGTCTCAAGATATCCTCGCTTTCCTTTCCAGAAGAAAACCTTCACCAATCCTCTCCTCCACATCTGAACCTATTCTGTGTTGATCCCTTCAGTACAGTTTGTCAAGCTGCATACTATTTTTTTATGGCGCCATTTTCTATTTCATCCGCAATCGGGACTTTTCTCTAGGGTGCGCTATCCTTCAAACCCTCCATGTTCGAAACCTCCACTGAGCACTATGCAAGATGAGTAAAGAGCTAGGGTTGGAAGCAAGGAAACCAGCATTGGCTGAATTCCTTTCCATGGCAGGCACTCAGCTAGGCATTGTAAAGACATTTACTGTTGTAAAATCTCGAATAACCTTAAAGGTAGGTACCACAACAGTCCCTATTTTATAGATGTGAAAACAGAGGCGCAGAAAAGCAACCTGTCTTGCCCAGCATCACCTCAGCTAGGGAGAACAACTCGCAAGGGCCACTCTCATCAGCTATGCTTTACTACCCACTTTATGGTTGGATGTCATTAATCAATTGCAGTGATGTATGTCACAACAATGTGTAAACTTGGTATATATATTATATATATAGTATGTGTTATATATCATATATTACATACACACACATATGTGTGTGTGCGATGTAAGGGTCACTGCAAGATAGCAGACGTTGTTGGTGTATTACCCATACGTATCCCCTTGAAATTAGCCTTTCCCCTACCTGCTGACAGCACTCAAGCACTAGCATATGCTGTTTTCCAAAGACTTGACCTCATCCTGAAAGTGAAACAAGTCAGAAACGTTCGAAACGAAATGATACCTCTGACAGCAGCCATCAGCCAATGGTGACTGGGAATCAAAAGTCAAAGACCCCAATTTCCTGGCCCTTCCACTTGGGGGTGTTGCACACCACCCCCAGAGGGCACCAGAACTCATCTCTCATTCATGGGCCTGTTCCAGTGTCTTGCCCTTCTTTGACTCATTTCCTCCTTTCCCCTACCAGTTCTTTTCTGGAATTCCCTCCAGTTACACTACAAGCTCACAGATCTTTGTCACAACTTGTGACTCTGAGGGAGTCCTATTTTAAAACAAAAGTCTTTCAACACTTCATTCTCTGGCCCTTTTCTCGGCAGGCTGATGGACTGCCTTCATGCTGCCCCTGCCTGATCAGGGAGCCCCACAGAAGCATCTCATATACCTAGTGAGCACCCAGAACACCCAGTCCCCCTTCCTGTCATTCAGAGCCCTGCTTTGGTTTCAGGGTGCATTCAGTATCAGAGAAGTGGTTCTTAGATTTCAGTGAGGAGCAAAATCACCTAAGAGCAAATGGTAGAATGCAGACTCCCTGGCCCTCACCCAGACCTGCGAATACGACTCTTGGAGAGGAGGTCAGATGCTGAAATGGCCATAGATTTCCCAGGTGAGCCACTTCGAGAAATACTTTTCTAAGGCATTTGTGCAGTCTGGGCCTACAGGGAACATAGTTTCTGTTCCATAGTGTTCTCTCTACCCCAAGGCCCCTGTGGATTCAAGGAAGGAGGCCTGGAATAGCTATGCCTCCTTTCTTTTCAAATAAAGTGTTCAGAAGCCCAAGGTCAGGTTGTAACCATCAGAGTGGGGCAGCCCTGGACCCCCTAGGCAATGTTCCACAGTGCAGAAGATAGATCCGTCCTACTGACACCGTGAGATTCCTGCTCTCACCTCTCTCGCTACCTGCCCCTACTTACGAGCTCCCCTGAGGCAGAAACACTGTGATGACTCCATATGCCTATTTAGATCATGCCTGGGCATAGAGCCTTACACACACACACACACACACACACACACACACACACACACACACACCCTTCCCAAACCATAGCTACTGCATGTGGTTGAACTCACAATTCTAACCAATTTCAGAGGGAAGAGAGAAGTATCAGCTACTTTGCCATTAGTTTATCCTACTCAAACGTCCAAATGTAAACCTCAGTACTCTGCCTCCACCTGTAACCTAATGATATCCTAACCAGTAAGCCCCAATACACATCTGCCCTGAGTACTGGGCCCATGCACATTCTCCACCCCATAGCAGGATGAAACTTCTACTCTGGCTTTTGGGTTAGAGGGCCTGAAATCAAGAGAGGCCTCAGGGAGGAGGATGGGTGTGATTTCAGTAGACTTAGGTAAAAGGAGGACACACTGCAATAAAAAATAAGGAAGACAGAACACAATTAATATGGGGTGTTCGTTGGGCTCTGTGTTAAGAACTACAGATACACTATTTCATGTATTCTTTACTTGAAATTCTATGAAGTATCTACTAATGATAGACTCATCTGATGGATAGGGGTTTGACACCCCTACAAATTTAAGCTCATAAGCAAAGTCACAAAGCAAAATAGGAACCCAGGCAGACAGTGTGTAGCCTACAGTCTTCCCCACTCTGCTGCCTCTCATTTTCAACTTCACACATGGAAAATAGAGGCTGAGAGGATAAGCTATTTGCCTAAGGTCCTGCAGGTGAGAACTGGCAGAGCTGGGATGCATTGCCTCTAGGAGACACTGTTGTATTTACGGACTCAACATATACACCCCTTGATGCTTAGCTTCTCCCACAAATCATACCAGCGACAATTTCTTGGAGTTAGCCCTGGCTGCTATCATACTTGATGCTTTCAGTTGCTCTAGAGAAAAATCTCTCTCTAGTGTTGTTAGCACTGTAAGACAGCAAGGCTCTTCTCAAATCCAGAGAAATAGCCCTGTGAAATGCATCCCTCTTCATTTTCAAAATAGCATTCTATTTAAATTTCCTGTTTGTCAGGTTCCCACTTATAAAAGCCTCAGGAAAAGCATTGATTTGAGCTTAGGTTGGAAACTTTCGATGTTTAGCAGGTTTATGAGTTAATCATTCTCTCCCCCCAGTTATATCTTGCTCATGTTTCTGTTGTCACACTTCATGGACTGTGTTGTGATTGTCTGTTAGCTTGACTATCTTTCTCACTGGAGTGTGAGATCCTCCAGGCTGAGGACAGGATTTTGTTGACCTCTGCTGCCCCAGGGTCTAGGCCCAACATGGCACAGAGCAGACATTCAACAAAGGTTCATGAAAAGAAGCATCAAATGTGGTGTACAGAGGCAGCTCTGAGATGTCAATCCATCAGCCTCCTGAGACCAGCAGTTGGAAAACAAACTCTTAGACAAAGAAAAGCCAACGCCTTGATTTGCAGTACTGACCGATTTCTGGCGTACCAATGTTCCCGCCATGACTGATTTCAAGCTGCCAATGGTTTAAGAACTGCTCGTAGATGTCTGAGTGGTGAACAGTTGGCTCCTAGGAGCCCACCCCACCCCCTGCCCTTGTGCTGGAAGTCTGTAATTCAGCCTAGAATGCTTGAAATGTTTGTGTGTCCACATGATCACAAAAGGGCATGAGCAGGTAGAGTGGGGAAGATAGTACCAGAGCCCAACAGCAAGAGTGAAAGGACTAAGCAAGCATTGGTGGATTAAGAGAATTTTGTTTTACCTCCCATGAACAAAACCTCTGTCATTAGTCATCCATTTACAAATCAAAATCTACTTAAATGACATGGCTCCCAGAAGAGGGAGAAACCTGCCAGGTAGGCAATTATCCCTAAAACCAAAGGCCCAAAAAGCACATTTAGTTGCTGAGATTCATTTTTATTTGAAAATATAAACATGGTCACTTACCTCCTCCAGAAGTCAAAAAATCTTAGAGGAGCCAGCATTGTGGTACGATGAGTTAAGCTATCACCTGCAATGTCAGCATCTCATAGGAGTCCCAGTTCAAGTCCCTGCTGCCCCACTTATAACCCCCCCTCAATGCTAATGCTCCTAGAAAAGCGGCAGGGGTTGGCCCAAGTGCTTAGGTTCCTGAACCTACATGGGAAACCTGGAAGGTTCCTGGCTTTATCCTGGCACAGTCCTCACTGTTGTGGCCATTTAGGTGGTGAACCTGCAAATGGAAGATATTCTAGCTCTGCCTGTCAAATAAATAATTTGTAATATCACAGTTAAAGTAGTAAATGCTGGAGACAAGCTTACATAACTAGAAAACACATTCACATGTCTTTCAGGTATATGCCCATATCATCATGGGTTTTTTAACATATTGTTTTAACAGATTTAATTATTTATTTGAAAGTCAGAATTAAAGGGGAGGGAGAGAAAAGGAGGAGAGGAGAGGAGAGGGGACGAGATGGGAGGAGAGGAGGGGGAAGAGGAGGGGGAGAGGAGGGGGAGAGGAGGGGAAGAGAGGAGAAGGGAGAGGAGGGGAGGGGAGAGGAGAGGGGACAGAGGAGAGGAGAGGAGAGAGGAGGGGAGAAGAGAGTAGAGAGAAGCAGATGAGATCTTCCATCCATTGGTTCATGCCTCAGATGGTTGCAATGACCAGTCCTGGCCAGCAGCTAAGCCAGGATCCAGGAGCTTCATCCAGGTCTCCCACCTGGATGGCAGAGGCCCTAACACTTGAGCTACCTTCTGCTGCTTTTCTCATGCCATTAACAGGGAGCTGTATTGAAAATGGTGGAGACAAGACTTGAAATGGTGACCATACAGGATACCAGCATCACTGGCAGCAGCTTTACCCACTACATAACACTCGCTCCAATCTTTACAGCAGCATTATTCACAACAGCCAAAATATGAAATAAACTAATGTGTCCATCATCAAAAGAATGGGTAAAGAAAATATATAGGTATATATAAAATAGATGTTTATATTCATATCTTTCTATACACAATGTAGTATTTAGTTTTTTGAAAGAATTAATTTCTACCATTTTCATTTAAATGGTTCGTCCTGGAGGAGATCATGTGGCATGAAATAAGTCAGACACAGAAAAACAAATACCGCACAGTCTCCCTTATGTAGAAGCTAAATTTTAAAAAAAAAATGTGCATGTATGTTTTGCTGTAAATATTATATTTTTCATTTTAAATCTTTGTGAAACACATTGCTAAGAATTAAATACTCTGACAATTTTAATGGAAAAAAACATGTTTGAGCTTCAAAAAAGAGAAGAGGAGAAGGAGGAGGAGGAGAAAATGCATTTTATGACAGAGTTAAACTCTTGATAGAGGTGATCTCCGTCATCCTTAAAATTTCAAATGACCATTAAAGGAAATGTATCTTTATTATGAATCTTGATGTCAGATGATTCTGGATTCAAATCTTGCCATTAACTTATTAGTGCTATTGTTGGGTACAAAATAGAAGCATTCATTGTTAGGATAAGAGTATTAAAGACCCAGATGCAGAATGATGGAACATCTATGAGGTAAGGGGAAAGAAATCCATTTAAACAGTCAGGTGTCAATTCAGGTGTTACTGCTAGAGTGGTTTGTTCTATTCATCAGCTAAACATAGGGAGTAGGACTCCTGGGCCCATGATGGAAACCTTGTCTTCTGCTCAGTCTCAAGTGGTTGTGGCTGGAAACAGCACCTATCAGAGTAACAACTCTGCAAATCCAAGTATTGCTGGCCCTCCTACACCTGCTACTTAGCATCTAGCCAACTCCTTCCAGTGTATTTTTGATTAGTCCTCCCATGTATATCATTACAGAGCTTTCACAGAAAACCATTTTTGCAAAGTCAGCAAAGAAAACAAAGATGCAATTTGATATTTAGAATGAAGTTACAAATATTACAAAAGAAGCTGTGTCAATATAGAAGTAGTCTGTGGTAAAATTTATACAAGAGCATATGCATCAACTAGGAAAGAGCATTTGGTACAGTAGTTAAGATACTGCTCAGGATGTCTACATCCCACATGGCAGCACACAGGTTCAAGGCCCAGCTCCACTCTTCTTCTTTTTTTTTTTTTTTAAGATTTATTTATTTTTATTGCAAAGTCAGATATATATATATATATATATATATATACACACACACACACACACACACACACACAGAGAGAGAGAGAGAGGGAGAGAGAGGGAGAGAGAGGAGGAAAGACAGAGAGGAGGATCTTCCATTAGATGATTCACTCCCTAAGTGACCACAATGGCCTGAGCTGCGCTGACTTGAAGCCAGGAGCCAGGTGCCTGGAGCTTCTGGGTCTCCCACATGGGTGCAGTGTCCCAAGGCTTTGGGCCATCCTTGACTGCTTTCCCAGGCCACAAGCAGGGAGCTGGATGGGAAGTGGAGCCACCAGGATTAGAATCGGTGCCCATATGGGATCTCGATACATGCAAGGCAAGAACTTTAGCTGCTAGGCCACCATGCCGGGCTCCCAGCTCCACTGTTAAGAGTGCTCACACACACTCTGGGAGACGGCAGATGATGACTCAACTAATTGGGACCATGCCACCCCTTGGAAACATCTGAAATTACTTCCTAGCTCCCAGATCCAGCCTGACCCAGTCTAGCTGTTCTGGGCAGTTGAGTGAATTAGTGTGGATGAGAGACTCATGTCTGTCTACTTTTCAACAAATTAAATAAATAAATCATTTATCACACTGTCTAAAAGAACTGTCACAAAGGGGGATAATCTATACAAAATATAGAGACTCCACACATGTCATACATACATACATGTTGAAGAAAAACTGATTTCCTTTCGCTGGACTATCTGTCGGAGGTGGGAGTTTGAGGGGAAATCCCAGTCTATAAGAAATTGCATCACAAAATTCAAAAATTCAAAATAATAATATATATAAAAATTCAGTATGAATTGATCACTCCAATCTACTCTATGAAAAATATATAAATATATATACATTCCAAATATAAATAAGGTGCATAGAAAGGTCCTCTAGATGAGGTACTCCAAGAAAAGGCATGGTGTTTAAAATGCATTATCCTGTATATAGCATTATTCTGCAGGAAGCTAGCTGCTAGAAGGGTCCAAGTGTTCAAAGTGTCTATTACTGGCCCCATGACTAAGCACTGTAGCTAATCAAAGCTGCGGTGCTTCCTGAGTAAGTCAGCATATATAAAATTGCTTCAGAATGTTTTTTTGTGAGCCTCTAGATTCATCATTCACCATTCATACCCAATCTCAGGTATCATTTATTACCTCCTACAAATTTCCCATCATTTTGCTCCTTTACAATGCCCAAGGATTTTTAGAAGTTGATAGGAATACTTGGGGCTGGCATGGTGACTCAAAGGGCTAATTCACCACCCAGACACACCAGCATCCCATATGTGTGCCAATTTGAGTTTCAGATGCTCCATTTCCCACTGAGCTTCCTACTTTTAGCCAGGGAAAGCTTCAGAGTGTGGCATAAGTGCTTGGACCATTGCACCCAGATGAGAGATACAGGGGAGTCCCCTGGCTCCTGGCTTCAGATAGGCTCATCTCTGGCCATTGTGGTCATGTGGGGAGAGAATCAGCAGATGGAAGATGTGTGTGTGTGTGTGTGTGTATGTATCTTCTTTTTCTCTATAAATCTCCCTTTCAAATAAAAATAAAATAAGTCTTAAAAAAGAATTTGATGGGAATACTTAAGATTTGAACCACAACTAAGGTAAATCAGTCTGTTGTTAATCAGGTTGAGGAAACATAATCTGTGTTCTCTTTGATGAAGATGCAACCAGCACTGCTGGTGGCACATGAGAGGACCTGCAGCAGCACCTGCCTGGATGGATATATTTTCATAAGTTGCATTTATATTCTTATATGTGATTTTATGGTCATTATCACTTAGGATACAGCTAAATTTAGATAAACAAGTGAGTAGCTGTAAAGAAAAAGTATTAAATAAATAGTAGTACTATGTTATAAAGACAAAATACAAATCCCTAAGGAAGGGTTTTAAGAAATGAAGTTTAAAAATACTGGTTTAGAGCTAAGACAAAGAAACATTCTTACAAAGGTCAGAATGCATTTAAATGGTCCCTTATCCCCCAAATAATAATCTTGGTCAGGAATAATCTGCTGTTCCTTTAACTTACTTAGAGTCATCCATTGCCTCTTATTTGTATGAGTTCTTTGCCTCTGCTACTATTTAGCCTTAAATCTGCCACACATACTCCTCACAGTCATGATGATTGCAATATTAAAAAATTGAGAGTAATAGGGAACAAAACTTCCTGAGAACATGTTCTTTGATACAATCCTTGCCCTCTAATCCTCCCATCCTAGCATTGTATTTAATGCATTATTCAACTGCTTTCTCTCTGCCTAAGCTTCCATGCAGACAGCATAAGTATCAATGAGAGCCATTGGTTTTATCTCCATACCCCTACTTTCCAAAAACTTCCAGGGTTTCTTTGTCCATCAATACCATCCCCATCCCCATTGCCACTGAACTGACTTTGGTATGGGTGATTGTCTTTTCTCTGCCTCACTAATCCAGCCCATTTACTTAAGTCACATGATGGCAGTGTCAAATGTAGCCACAAAGTTACAGAGGAGCATGTGTGTGCAGACTGAGATTATTAGAAAATAATTCAAAGAGAATTGACTTCTTATATGTATTTATTGAGACTCAAGTAATTTAATAGCTTGGAGTCTTCATTCACAAAGATGAACACATCTTATCATAGCTAAAATTTCTTCTGGGAGGCATGACATGTTCTGAGGCTGGTTGCTACAGCATACCATTCATTACACTTGCCACATAGCCAAAATGAGATGGGGTGCCTTGGGCAATGGAACTTTAAAAAAAACAAAAACAAAAACAAGACCAGGAAAGTGAGAATGGGGCTAGAAATGTCTTTTTTCATCAGTCATAAAAAGTGGAATCTAATAGCTTTTTCTTACAGAGAAAACATTCATATAATCGATGAGGAAAAAACTGGTAAATTAAAACCAGAAACTGCATACACTCACACTTTCCTTCCAGCCACCCTAAATCAAAGAAAAACAGATAAGGTGAACATCAAGGAATGGTCTGTACCCAAAGCAAGATCAATCTTTATACATAGATCCTTTTTTGGCACTGATGTAGAAATTCCAAACAGGGAGCTACTTAGGTCTGCAAATAACCTAATCTGCATACCAGATGGATCTAAGGGGAGAAAAAACATACACACTGCTCCACACATATTTTTTTTTCTAAAATGTGAGCATAGAAAAACAGATGCTTTTGCCTCCCAACGGATCTGTGGGCCTCTCTCAAGTGTTCTTGTGGAGCAATTTTATTTCAAACTTCTAAAATTACAGAAGTGTCTAGATTAAACATTAAATTGAAAAAGAAAAGGCTTTGTATAAAAATGAACAGAATACTGTATACATTACTTTTAACCAGTGATCTCCCAGCCTCTAATGGCACCCATAAGTGGGTGGGTGGGTAGGAATGAGGACGTCTCCCAAAATGGGTAGATAATGATTCACTGACTTCACAAATAATTTGGTACTCTATACATCTCTCAGTATGTTAATACGCAAGAGTTCTTTCTTTTGCTACATGCTGTTTAAGCTCTAGTGAATGATACGAGTTCCTTGTTTCTTTCTTTATCTACATTTCACAGATTTCCCCCTTATTTCATTTATCATCTCTCCCATTGTATCAGTCCATCCATTCTCTCCAACAAACCCTGCACAGGCAAAGTGAATATAGAACATGGGTTGGGGAACTTGCTATTTCTTTCTTAAATTTCACAGTCAAGCGTAAAAACAGCCTTTATGTTTAAAGTTCTGAAACTAATTCAGGAAGAGCTATTATAATTACTGTAAAAGCAAAGTTGAATATTCTCTTGGTTACCAGATTCATTAAATAGCTGAGGGTACAATTTATACCTCATTCATCTATAACAGATGGAAAGAATAAAGCTTCAGGGCTAATTGAACAGGAACTACTCCCATTAACTATGTAATTCTTTTGTGTACAAAACTCTCAGCACCCTCAATTTCCACAGCCCTTGTACCAAAAATTCAAAAAAAAAAAAAAAGGAAATACTGTTGGCAAAATGCGACACTTTTGCCAGTGAGGCCTTGCCTATCTTAGCAGGCTCAACCAGGAAGGTCCTAGCAACCTCACAAACGATTTCAAGATAACTAAAATTGCTCTCCTAAGGGCTGTGGCCGTGCCTGTGTTCTCATGATGTTTAAGGTAGGTTGCGCTAAATCATAATGTTTGTGAGATTCAATGTATTAGATGCATTTAAATATTTTCAGTATTTGATGGGTTTGTTGAGATGTACACTATCCTAAGCTGAAGAACATCTCTACATGTTAAATGATGAGTGTCAACACTTGTTTAAGTTCTTGGAGAAGAGGAAGAAAAGATACCCAAAACCAGAGACAGACAAGGAAGTCTCCAGGAAGAGACAAGGTTTGAGGCGTACCAAGGTGGAACTGTACGGTTCAATACTGTAGAGGAAGGGCACCCTTGAGCAATTTCAAATTGGAATGTGGGGGGGGGGGAAGGAAAGAGGGGGGAGGGGGGAGGGAGAGAGATAGAGAGAGAAAGAGGAGAATGAGACATTTATTTTCCATTACTTTAAACTATGAGCCACATTCCTGACTGATTATTTATAGAGGAAATGAAAGGTTAATGAATGTCTTGAGGAGGTGATTTCTCACACTGCCATGACATAAAATGAGCTGTTAGGTATCTTCTGGGATGTATTCTTCAGTGTCTGCTTGTGAGAAACATCCTTACTGGGGACATTTGTCAACTACTGGTGGCAAGTTGGGACCATACATTTGTTGAATTTTTAATTCCCTGACAACCCTCAACATAATAAAAATCAGAGGGCTTTGAGTCCCGCCAGAAAAATGAGTGCTATTCCCAAGGACATCTGACAAGAACTTAGACAGAAATAAGGAAAGAAGCTGAAAGGAAACACAGTAGCTCCCTCACACACCGGAGGCAGAGCTTTAGAGTCCTTCCGAGCAGAGGGGAGCTGAGAGAGAACAAGACAAAACCTTAGTGTTGAGAGCAGAGAACCAAAGGAGAACCGAGGAGCCCAACCTCCCCAGTCACTGTGCAATTGTTGGCATATCACTCAACTTGCCTTGTGCCTTCGTTTTCGTGCCTATAATCTGGCCTGTCTCAGCAGGATCAGACTGTGTCATGGCCATCAAAGTGTTTGAGAAGTGCTATGGGCCAAATGGTGTAGAAACGTTGAGAGAGGTCATTCGTTAATACACTGTTTTTCAGGTTCGGAAAGGCTTGAAGCTGTTGCCATACCTGTTTTTCGTTCATGCGCAGATGGTTTGCTCAAATCATACTTCGCAACATCACCCTCCCCAAGCATCCTTCAACTGAAGGCCACAGGAAAGTTCTCTAAAGATAGGAACATTTAGGTATCACAAAGCTGCTGTATTGAAACCCATGATTAATTCCTCACCCTTGCTTCCAATGCCTTCTTAATTCCTTCACGTAACAGTTCTTCACAATCTTAGTTTTGCAGTTCACAGTAAATTAAAAGCTGCAAACAAGAAGGCGTGTGTGCAGAAGCAGGATGTGATATTAGAAAGAGGTACATTAAGAGACAGAAAGTGACAGACTGGCTTAAAGAAGAAGGAAGGGGAAAAAAATAGAGTGTGGTACCACGTAGTATAATCGCAGATATTCATTGTGAATGCCTGAGTCATCCAGCTATGGTTTACTGTGTTCGGTAATTTCTGTTGAAAAAAAAAACACAAGGCTATGCCTACTGCATTTTACGGCAAGATTTCATCAGAAATGCTCAAAGTGTCAGTACTTAAAGAGAGTGATTTCAATTATTTTGAACTCTGTCATCCGTGGGGGAAGGTATGACCCTACTGCCGGGAGCTAGGTTAAGTCTTACTGAGGAACATGTCATGCTTTGCTCTTGGTCTTTTCCCTTTTTGAATTTTTGGTACAGGGCTTGTGGGAATAAGGCAAAGGAGAGTACTGTATGTGAAATAGTGCACAAAGAATTAGGAGATCCTCCATTAGCCAGAACTTTTGCTGTGCTTTTCAACAAGGAAATAAACTTACATTGGATATTTAGGCAAAACCTCCCAACTTGAAACCAATACATTTGACTGCAAAATATGTAACTCACATACGCATGTTAAGATAATCCAAATCAGGGCCAGTGTTGTGGTGCAGCATGTTGGACCATCACTGGCAATGTCAGCATCCCATATCAATATACTGGCCCAAGTCCTGGCTGCTCCACTTTTGATCCAGTCCCCTGCGAATACACTGGGAAAGCAGCTAAGATGGCCCAAGCCATTGTTCCCCATGATATCCATGTAGGAGACCTGATTGGAGTCCTCTCTCTCCCTCCTCCCTAAATAAAAGTTGATAAGTTTAAAAATACGGGCGGCATTGTGGCTAACCTGCCTTTGGCACTGACATCGGTATGGGCACTGATTCTAGTCCCATTCTCATCCATTTCTTATCCAGCTGTTCCATTTCTCATCCAGCTCCCTCCTTATGACCTAGGAAAGCAGCAGATAATGGCCCAAGGCCTTGAGGCCCGCACCCACCAGGCAGACCTAAAAGAATCTCCTTGCTCCAGGCTTTGGATCAGCTCAGCTCTGGCCTTTGTAGCCATTTAGGGAATGAACCAACAATGAAAGAACTATCTCTCTCTCTCTCTCTCTCTCTCTCTCTCTCTCTCTCTCTCTCTGCCTCCCTCCCTCCCTCTCTGTAACTCTACATCTCAAATTAAAAAAAATACTAAAATCTTTTTTTAAAATACAATGTTTAAATGTTTAAAAATAATAAAACTTAGTTTGCCACATATAAGGATAAGGCTTAGCATGAACAGTTTCGTCATACAAACTCTGGTAAGAAGAAAGAGCTTCCCAACCGCCACACCACTGCCCTTGTCAGTAAGATGGCACTTGGCTGCAGCGGCTGTCCAGTCTCACAGGACAGCTGAGAGCAAACCTGGCCTCCTGTCATTAGCTGCTAATAGCACACCTCCCAGTCCTAGCAAACATAAATGACACCAGGCATTGTCAAATGTCCCCTGAGGGGAACACCCTCCACAGTTGCCCTAAGGCAGGGTGATCAGCACCAAAAGATGTGCAGATAATTACAGGTCTTTCACATTAAAGTAGGAAATGGAATGAAAGCGTTTTAGAAATGTTTTCAACAAGCGAAAGCAACCTGAGTTAACCTGAAAATCCCATTAACCCCATTCTTTGAGTGTTCTATTCCCTAAGCATTCCAGATAACCACAAAAATGTACCGAACATTCTATTTTCTCATCTGTATGCAAAGTTCAGCTCATTTTCCATCTCAACAGCTAAGTACAGAAATCCAGTTCACGGGTGGAGGGTCATCAGCTTCATTGCTTTCAGCATCTATTTTAAGTGACAATGATGCTACTGACCTGGAAGTTTAGAGGATTTTTCCCCCCTCGTTTTGACATTTTAACTTGAGTATTAGCAAATCCTACTGTTTCATCTGGCTGAAAGTTAAATGCATCAAACAAGGAATCAGGTGCAATTAATTGATTTTACTGTATTTAAAGACCTAACACTTTTTCATTTAGAAGCGTGTTCCAGCCATTGAATCAGTTGTACAGTTGAAAATGCCCATCCTGAATGAGTATTATTTCTGATTTCTTATTTCTGCAGGTTGTGATCCTGGGAAAACATTCAAGAGGTTATCACTACATGCTTGCGAACCTGGTAAGAACAAAGTATCCCTGGGCAACATCCTCTTATTGAGTTTGCACCGTTGGTAATCATCCAAAAAGGAAATATAGAAAGTACCTAATGTGTTCCCTAGCGGCCTGTAAAAATGAATTCAGTAAATACCAAAACCTGAAGACAACAACATTCAACAATGTCTTTGTTTTATCTGCAAAGCTGCATTTTCTCGTTTAAAGATAATTTTTGACATACTATTATTCTTAGATTCAATTTGCATTTATAAGATAAATCACATTTTAATTAGGAGCAAAATGTAAACCACGGAACAGATGACACAGGAAACTAATTCTTTCCCTATTAATCCAAGAGTATATTATCTGCCTTACTAACGGAACTGGGTGGTTTTGTTTTTTCGGTTGTTTGTTTGTTTGTTTGTTTGAAGATGATCACAACCAATTCTAGACGCCAGAGAAAATTTCAGTGTGGTATCATAAGTGACCCCATCAAAAGTGTATAGCCACATTTCCATTTACAAACATCACGGCCTGAATTGTGACCTTCAAACTTACCATACCTTTTAAAATGTGTGACATTGTAGATTAGATGGCTGGTGTTTTGTTAAGGTTGATGTTATGTTTCTTCTTTCCCTGTAAGGAAAATTTTGTTTAGGAATGACAAAATGGCTTCTAAATTAGTAGTAGCTGTCTGGCAGAGATTTTAATAACACCGTCTCCATAGAATGAAAGAGAAATGTTAAATTATCACAATAATACCAGGGATCTATTCAATTAATACAAAACATGAGTACTAACCCTAATTTTGTTTCATTAGCACAACAGACTCATGATCATTATAAAGCTCTTAAACCAAAAGAACAGCAACAAAGGTGAAAGATTATTGTAATTATATTCTCAGGTTTCTTAAATCAAAGAAAAGATCTTATTTTAATAATGAATATTTCTTTGTAAATGAGAAGCAAAACGTTACTTAAACTTCTTCCCTAGGAAGCACACACAGACACCGTGTAAGCTGCAGATTAGAGCTACTACTTTGAGTTGTGGCAGGCATCTTGCCTCAAACTGGAGCACTTTGGTTCATTTTGGGGATATTCAAATCGACTTTTCAGGAAGAAAAAATTCTTAATTTGAATATATTCAATTTGCTTTTTAGATAAATGATTAAAATAAGATTTTGTCTTTTTTTTTTTTTCTCGATGGAGTTTAGTCTGGGGCTTGGCTGAAAATATACATGTCACAGCAAGGTACCAGGCACAGTTACTGATTTTTTTTTCATTTCTTCCTCACTAATAAATGCCCTTCTCTCATTCTTCCCTCCCCCACTTCCTTCATCTCCTCTTTCCTTCTCCTCTACCAGATAGACTTTTAATTTAATGGATATGTATTTGAATATGTGTTAGTAAAATATAAAACTAGTATATCAAAATCAAAACGACAGATGCCATTATTTCATACAGGGCTAAAGCAGCAATTTAAAGTAAAATGAGCCTTTATGCATTGACATTTGGCTTAGCAGCCGATACACTTGTACCCATATCAAATTGCCTGGGTTTCATACTTGACACTACATCGGACTCAGCTTCCTGCTAATGCTGACCCTGGGAGATCACAGCCATAGCTCAGGTAACTGGATTTCTACCATCCACTTTGGGAAAACCTGGATTGAGTCCCTGGCATCCGGCTTCAACCTCAACCAGGCGCTGTTTTGGGTATTAGGGACATGAATTAGTTGATGGGGGTGCCTCTCTATCTCTCTCTATCTCTCATATATACAGATATATTTATATTTCCTTTGTTTTTCAAATAAGTAAATATTTAAATTAAAAGCAAAGAAAAAAGAAATGAAAATACTTTTTATGTTCAACTGCTCAATAGTATAAAGGATAAAGAGATACAGAAAAATGTGTTTGTGTATATGATTGTCGTTGTGTATGGATACTAAAGTTTAATATTGAATTGGGGGGAAGTCAGAAAGTCTGAGTCATCATATAGACCTTTCAACTAACCAGTTATGAAGTCTTAGATAAGTCATTAAACCTCTTGCCTTTCAGTTTCCCTACTATACATGGGGGAATTCATTCATATGTTAAATGAGTCCTTTAGAAATAGAAATTAAGATTATCAGAAGTTCAAGACCTTTCTTGGATGTAATACTTTTGAAATACAAAAGGAAGAGATGCAAATGTGCAGGAAGAGCTTCAGACAATGATATTAGTTTCATACCAAAGGGTGAAGGGGGAAGAAGGAGGTTTAATAGAAAGAGTTTCAAACTGTGGTGTAACTTTGAGGAAGTACAACCAAGCCTGCCAGTGCAGAGAATGCTGAAGCAGATCTTGAAGGCACCAGAAACCAGAGGCCATTGACTCATTCTACTCCCTGCCATGCAACTTCTGTCCTAAGGAAAGAGCTGAGCCCTGGCCATCACAGTTGGCCTAGGATGAGCAGATCACTCTAAGGACCTTCCTGGTCTACAACTCCAACTGATGCATCCTATTTCTACTGATGATCCTTCAGATAATCATTTGTTTCAACTATGAGATCCAGACATGACAGAAATAGAAAGCTGTGTGATAGAACTCTGAGAAGCACCAGGAAAAGGCTAGGGGAAAGAATTATCAACTGAATCCTAAAATGCAATTCAGGATCACGAATCCTTGCACACAGGACTGCCAGCAAGCCAATGACTCCTTTCCTGATTGAATGTCTGGCTTCTAGACTTCATTACATTGTGCCTGGACCCTCAATCCAAAGAAATAATGAGACAATAGATGGAAGTTATTTTTGTGCCTCAAAAAAAATCAGAATTATGAAACCTTGGGGCAGGGGATACCTAGTTTAATAACAATCGAAATCTGTTCCTCCCAAAAGCAAGTAATGTATTGTATCATGTCAGTCTGAGTACTTTTAACATGGATTCATTTATTATGCCTTGAGCTGCCAACCTTTTCTTTCTCTAGTGACTTTCTTCTCATTGAACTCAGCCATGTGTTTCCATAAGTCCCTGTACCCAGTATTAAATTGCATTTGGCAATATAGATAAGAAATACCGATCATCTCTGAAGATATTGAGACAGATTATCCCTACCATGGTTTCCAAATTTTTCAAGCAGATAAAAATAGCCCAAACACCTCAAACACAAAGACTAATGGAAAACTGTATAGAAGTCTTTTGGATGTTAAAGGGAGAAGTGGTGCTAAGAAGGTGTTTTCCTGGCAAGATGAGCTAGCTGGGTGAACGCTGCATGCGGGTATACATGGACACAGTAAGGACCTTACTGGTCTACTCGAAGTTTGGATATTACAACATCACAGCATCACTGCTTTTTCTACAAATGCAAACTTAAGAATGCTCAGATTGCCCAACTAAGCTTCCTGGAATCATCATCTGGCAAAGGCTTCTAAGAACTTCTACACAGACCTTCTCTAGGAAGAATCCTCAAGTGAGAAGATTTGGCTAGTCCATGGATACTTCAACAAAGGCCTGTCACAGGTCAGTGAGTACATTTTAGGGAGGACAACAAGCTGTTGGAAACATTCTAACTTGTTGCAATTCCTGGAAGAAACAAGACTACCACAGGTATAAAGGCCAGAGGTGTGATCTGGAAGTGAACATCCCAATAGACAAAGTCTCTTGCAAATTCTCAATCACTTAGTGATGCCTTATTTTTTTTTTACATTTTATTATTATTATTATCATTTTATGATACAATTCCATAGGCTCCTGGCATTTCCCTTATCCCCTCCCCAATTCCCCCCCCCCAGTTCCTCTATATATTACTAAAACATAGTTCTTCATACACACTCATATGTCCATCACTGCGGGCATGCACAATGGCAGAGTCCAGCATCCTATTGTCAAGATATAGTGAACAGTTTCATTGTAAGTCCATCTTTGGAAGTAGAAATGCATAATGCATTGTATCCTCACATCTGGATGTTCATCTCCATTTCACAGCTACTGTACATCCCCTCAAATGAAAAGTCATAATACAAAATCAACAATAGAAAAACAGAAATTTACAATGCCATGAAGTTAAATGACATGTTACTAGATATGACAGTCTCCATTAAACAGCTACTATACATCCCCTTAAATGAAAAGCCACAAAACAAAATCAACAACAGAAAGAAAAAAGAAATTAACAACACCATGAAGCCAAATAACATGCTACTAAATGACTAACGTGTAGCTGAAGAAACGAAAATTAAGAACCTTCTTGCAGAAAATGATGCTACTGTATGATCTATGAGTCATTGAAAGATTTAATCCGAAGAAAGTGTTTTGAAGAGATGAAACTAATGGAAAACAACAAAACCCATGGGATATAGTTTCTGCTGATTTTTGTTGGTGAAGTGTGTCTCTTCTAGACAATAAATAGATGGGTTTTGGTTTTAAATCCAGTCTATTAATCTGTGACGTTTGATTGAGCTTAAGCCATTTACATTCAGGGTTAATATGTATGGATGGTACTTTGGTCCTGTCATTTTAGCAATGGGTTGTTCATTGGTTTAGTCTTCTGTTGTCATTTTACTGGGATGTTCTTCCCATTTGCCTTTGGTTTTGGTGGGTGCTATTCCTCTTCTCTGTGAAGAGAACATCTTTAAGTATCATTTGTAGGGCAGGTTTGGAAGAGGCCAATTGTTTTAACTTTTCTTTACTGTAGAAGAATTTGATTTCATTTTCAAAGACAAAAGAAAGCTTTGCTGGATATGTTATCCTAGGCCAACAAATTTTTGCTTTTAGAATCTGGAATATGTCACTCCATTCTCTTCTTGCCTATAGAGCTTCCTGTGAGAGATCTCCTGTGAGTTTAATTGGCATTCCTTTATATGTCAATTGATTTTTTTTTTCACGTGCACATTTAAGGATCTTTTCTTTATGTTCAACTGAAGAGATCTTGAAGATCATGTGTCTTGGTGAAGATTGCTTTTAATCAAGCCTGTTGGGAGTTCTGTTCCCCTCCTGGATCTTATTTCCCAATTCTTTCTCTAGATTAGGGAATTATCCTTTATTATTTCATTAAATACATTTGCAAACTCAGCTTCTCTTTCTGCACCTTCTGGGACTCCCATAACTCTTACATTTGGCCTCTTAATAGTGTCTTTCAATTCTTGAATCCTTTTTTTGGCCTGATCCATGTTTGCTTCCAGCTTTTTGTTTGCTTCCCCCTGATGACAGGAAATATCTTCCAATTCTGAGATTCTTTCTTCTGCTTGCGTTCATTCTATTTTGGAGATTCTCCATTGTACTTTTAATTTGATCTACTGTGTTCTTAATTTCTGATATATCAGCCTTGATTTGCTTTATTGCTTCCTTAAATTCTTTGAACTCTTGTATGTGCTTCTCATTGTTGATCAGAATCTTTAAAATGAGTTTTATGAATTCTGTGTGCCCTATTTTCTCGCTGTCTTCCTCAGTTAACTCTGAGGTTGGCAGAGGATTTTGCTCCTTTGCAGGGGAGTCTTCAGTAACATTCATTGTGCTTTTGTCCTTTCTTTTGCTCTTGGTCATTGTACTTCTGGTTAGCAGAGTCTTCTCCTTGGGGCAGGTTTCTAAGCTGTGTCACCCACAGGTCTACAATGCGATTTTACTTATTGCAGTTGGTACACAACTCTTTGCTTGCAGCCACTTGTGCCACAACCTCCAGCAAGCTCCAGGTCCGGGTTCTTATGTTAGATTTCCACCGTGGTCTCCACAGCCCCAGCTCCTGGCTCACCACTCTCCACCTCCTGTGATGCCGTGCTGAGGCTGCACCTTTGACTCTGCAAACTTTCTCCCACTTTCAGTTGGAGCAGATCCCAGGATTAGAGAGACACCAGGCGTCCTATATATAGCTAGGTTGTTGGTGGCACTGATCTTGCCGGAACCTGTTGGACGTTAGGTCTGGGTTCCACATGGACCTATTTTGGCCGTACGATGCCACAGTCAGTATTATTTTCCTGCGGGACCAGTGCAATCCATGGACCTCGCGAGTGAGTTCTCGTGAGGTCAGTACATGCACAGTTCACTGTTGTCCCCTGCAGTCCTAAAGCGTTTGCCACAGTGTACAAAATGGTGCCTGACGTACCACTACTAGAGGTCTTGATCTGCTGGCCGTCAGGTCTGAGGGTTACCCAGACCTGTTTTGGGTGGAACCTGTAGAATGCTATGTTGCTGCAGTTCACTGAGTCAGAAATGAGTTCACTCCCAGCTCAGCGTATGCTCAGTCCTTTTCCTTGCTTTTGCCTCCTTACGCAAAATGGTGTCCACTTCAGCTCTAGGGGGCTGACCAGGCTGTGAAATCCACCCTGTTCTTGTACTGCCTGTCTGAGATCTGCTGCTCTGTCTGCTCCTGGTCAAATCAAACGGACCAGCAGGATGGACAGTTCTTTGTCTGGGTTCACCTCCCAAGCTCCCAGTCCCTTCCCACCTGGTTGCTGGTGGAGTTCCGGCTGCTGGTGGAGTTCAGATTGCTGTTAGCTGAATGCTGCTGCAGTATCAGTCACTGCAACACCACACCGTTGTGTCTGCTGCTTTCCTGTATCTGTCAGTCTCCAGGTACCCCTCTGCTGTTGTTCTGTCCTTTCCTACTTTCTGGAATATGTCCTCTCTGCTTTATCCTGATTAAGTGTTTTTCCATTCGTTTAAACGTGTCCTTACCCTATTCCGCCATCTTGATTCTCCAATGCCTTATTTTTTAAGAAAAATTTTCCATAATCTTTTCTTTCCCTTCCAAGATGCTAGGTGTGCTGTTTCTCTACTGTAGTCCCAGAAAAATATTCAGCATATTCCATGGTGCCACAAAAAGTTCACAGAAAATAGAGTTAAAACATAAATTTACTAGTGTATAAACAATTTTAAGACTTAGGCACAGGTCTGCGTGTCCTTGGGCTGAGAGCAGGATATCCAGCTTCTCAGGGCCAACCTTTCGGGCGCAGAGAACTACCAGTGTGAACTTCAAAAATGGGTGATGTTGAGAAAGGCAAGAAGATTTTTGTTCAGAAGTGTGCCCAGTGTCATACCGTGGAAAGAAGAGGCAAGCACAAGTCCGGACCCAATCTCCATGGTCTGTTTGGGCAGAAGACCGGGCAAGCGGTCAGCTTCTCTTACACAGATATCAACAAGAACACGGGCATCACCTGGGAGGAGGACACTATGATGGAATACCTGGAGAATCCCAAGAAGTACATCCCGGGCACCAAGATGATCTTCGCCAGCATTAAGAAGAATGAGAGGGCAGACCTGATAGCTTATCTCAAAAAAAGCCACCAATGAGTAATGCTTGGCCCCTGCCTTATTTATTACAAAACAGAAATGTCTCATGACTTTTTTAACGTCCACCATAATTTAATTCTCCTATACCAGAATTCAGATCATGAACAGCTGACAGAATATTTTTGTTCGGCAGTCCTGATTTTAAATAAGATTGCTTTGTGTGGTTAAATAAAAAGTGATTGGGTTTGTTGAGATGTGGGTGGTAATTTCCAGTTCAGTCAACATTCTCCCCATTTTCCCCTTTTAAAAGGACAGGATTGGACTAGACTCACGTTCCACTTTTCACAAAATCTCAAAACCCGTTAGGAGGTTGGGTTTATATTTGAATACCAGGAAAAGCACTCAGAACCAAGTAGGACTCAACCCACCTTCTGGTTTGTGTTCTTTACCTGCTAAAAGCAAGAGCCGAGGGTGGACAAAAGTGTCTGCTTTGTATTTCTGCTCTTACCTGTGTCGACCTAATAAGAAATATTCCCTGTATCTAAACTGCTGCATTACTGAAAGGCAAGTTAGTGTGGTTGCTGTGTGCCAGAGAATATTTACCTCTTTTCACATTTGATTGCTGGTCTTTAAGATCAGGTGCTTGGAAAGCTAGCATGACCAGATAGAGTAAGAAGTGAAACGTGACTTTTGGATTCTTTACCACCCTAGACTAACTTAGAATTGAGGATTGTCTAGAAGCAGCTACTTGGAGACATTACATTAGGGAACTGCTGTACATCAGTCTTTAGTAAACGGTGCTTTTGCCAACTCATTGGTGGGACTGAGGTGCAGGACACAGGCCATCAGCACAAAATTTTAACTTATGTCGTCATAAGACTTCATTAAAAAACAATTGTAGACTCTGAAAAAAACAATTTTAAACGCATTCATACAGGTGTTCTTCAAAGCAGCCACAAAAAATGTATACTATGGCAAATATGCACAGATTGCAAGTATTTTGCATCATAATAAACGTTTTAATTCTATTGTCCATGAAATTCATGAAGTGCCACTGTATGGGACGCATTAGCCAAGCAGTCTGTGTTTCCCTTGGAAAGGTCCTAGATTAGGATCCTTAACGTTGTAGTCCAGGCATGCTATTTTTCATAGCATTCTAAACTGTTAATAATCATAGCATTAATGATTATATGAAGGATCCTAGACCGAAGATCAGGAATAGGTGCTGGAAACAGTATGGGGTGATGAAACAAAGCACTGGACTGGGGACTAGGGATTAGGTTTGAATTCCAAAAATTCATCAAACTAGCTTATGGCAAAGCAAACCTCATCGAACTTATTTTTCAATCTATGAAATGGAAGAGTTGGATCAGATTACTGTTTCCAAGAATGTGGAAACTTATACATGAGATGGATTCAGGTAGTATATAGCAAAACTTTTTTAACTCATGCGTTTTGACTTCACATTAAATGTATATTTGTAAAAGAAACCCATCCAACCAATTCTGTGATTTTACAAAGGTCACTGCAAAGGAATAAGGCTAAGGTAGACTAGCACCAAAAGTAAGACCAGAATACCTGCAAACAAATGAGGTGCCCAGAAGAGATTACACCGTTAGTAGAGCTCATTCCGTGCAGGGGCAGCTAGCAGGTGTCTCAGCAGATCGACTGCTTTCCCTGCTCAAGTCAGCACTAGCACCAGAGAAGAGGAAGTTGCCGCTCCTGCATGTGGCAATTAGGGAATGTCAGCCATCACCACAGCAGCAGGCAGGCAAGCCCACCAGTGTGCTAGGACAATAAGGGAGGGAAGTCAGTGTGTCTCAGATTCCTTGGTGCAGCACTTGCTATTTCCTTTGGACTTCTCATTTAATCGCTTCAGAAGTCCTAGGGCACATTCCTGTCTACCTTCTTCTCTAAATCTCATAGAACAGGAAATGGGCTCAGAAAAGATATATATAAGTCACCCGAAGTCTCATAGCTGATCTAATGCCAGTCTAGATTTCCAATCCAGGTTGTATAGAGTCCAAGGAAACTGCCTTGTTCTTCCTGCTTTCCCCACCTACCACCTCAGTGAGATAGAAGGCCAGCCCCACGAAAGTAAAAAAAAAAAAATGCATTTGGAAAGGCACGAACATAAATGAATGAAGCACAAACTGTATATTCAGGTGGTGCCATGAACAAAGATAAAAAGGGCTTAAACAATAAAGCTTCGCAAATCTGGGTTTGAAACTTGTCAAGAGAGCAAATATAAAATGCATCTTATCAGGCACCAATTACATCTCCATCACCCTATCATATCCTATAATCCCACCACCACCACTACCATCACTACCACATTACACACATACACACATGTACTTCTCTCATTTCCTCCTTCTCTCTTTCTCCCTTTCCCTCCACAACTACCTCATTCACATTGTAATTATGCCAGAAAATAATTATGGGGGCAGTATGCTAGATGGTATCTAGTTTTCCCAAAATTTTACTCAGATAAAATTCTTCTCATCAAATAGAACTCGCAGAGACAGACAGAAATAAGCTAGACTTGAAGTGAACTCTCTGGGTTACCAGATCTTAGAATCGTCCAGAAACAGAGAAAAGCCTGTTTTGTTTAGGAGGAAAAAGTGAATTGGAATGAGATTGAACCATGCTATTTTGCTTGCCAGGAACAACTACTCCCTGCCGCTCTCTTCCCCTCCCAGGTCATCTTGTTCTGTTCTCCACTCTCCCTTCCTTTGTTCTCCCATTTTTCATATTCTAACTAAAAAAATTCAAATGCTCAAAGCCACATGTTGTGATCACTGACAGCTCAGCAGATGGCATGTAAACATTGGGCCAGAGCATGGCTTTGCAGGCGAAGGAGGCGGGTTTGCAGGGGAAAAAAAAAAAAAAAAAGCTCCCACTGGTCCCAAGTGCCACAGAGCCCAGTCATCTCCCTTGGGTACACAATGTCTCTGGTGGCTCAGTATTCACTTTCTTCTCTAAACAGACATAGGATGCTGCAGAACACCAAGGAAATGAGGAGTGGAGACTGGGCTGGCGTTCAACTTCCTACCATGCATTTAGAATGTCACAGGCGCTTGTCAGCTTAAAAGTAGCCAATTTTGAGACACTCATTCTCCCTCTGCCAAAATGCTTCCATTATAGTAAACACTCTCTCTGCCCATCCCTCTTATCTCCTTCTCTCTCTCCCTACTGCCTCAAATTAACTAAGAAAGATCACCTCTAATCCAATATTCCTACAGCTTGAGTTGGCAGAATTCTGTCTTCTCCCCTGTGCTTCTGGATCACAGCATCCAAAATAGTACTCCTGACGGTATTGTGAAGATGGACCACTTCTCCACCAAATCTTTACGAACCAGCAAAAATGCAATTAAAATATAGAAAAAGAAACAAAATGGCATCCTTAAAATACATTCCAGATTTTATTATTATGTTCAACAGCCATAATGCAATACTGTCTAATTAGTGTAAAAGTTTGGAAAGGGTTACTTTCAAACATTCTCGCTTTTATCTCAGTCTGGTAACAGTGAAGCAGTATAGTAAGCACTTGTGTTAAATAGCACTGTTCTAATGGTCTTCACAATAAGACTTTTTTTTTTTTTTCATTAAACCACCATGTACACAAGGCCTTGTTCACTCCCCTGCAAATGTACAGCATGGCGTCCTGGAGAACTCTATACTTCCATTAGACAGGCCATACTTGCATAATTTGTGATCATGAACATGGAGACAGAATAGGTTCTAAGAGAAGGAATGAAAAAAAAGTAGTGTGTGGGAAATAAATACTCTGTATGCTAAAGAGGCCTTTTAGGAAAAAAATTTAAATAACAATGTGAAAGGTGAGAAAGATACAATTAGAATTATGAGCTCATATGTAGGAAATAGTATGTGCCACCATCCTGAGACAGAGAAAAGAGTGATATATTCCCTTAACTGCCAGAAGGCAATGTTAACTACAGTGCAATGACTAACAGGACCAATTATGTGAGGTCTTACTAGACCAGATCAAGGAGTTAAACTTTTGTTCACAGAAACAGAAACCCAGTGAAGAATTTCAAACAGGAGAGGAATGTGACCTTAATTATTCCTTTAATAAGAAAATTGAGAAATTGATACATTTTGATATAAACTATGCCTCAATAAAATTAATCACTAACAAGCACTTATATCAAGTTGTAATTATTTTTTATTCATACGAATAACTCCAACTGGGCTGAAATATCATGAGTGCAGGGATCAAATTTGATTTGTCTCACTATTGTACCAACAGCTAGCACTTGGAAGATTGCAAAGTACGCTTATTGATTAGATAGTGAAACAGTGAATGAACAATTCAAGCGACCTGTAATCAAGTGCTTATATGGTGTAATCTTCAACTCTACTCACTACACCATCCCAGGAGGATGCACCATCACTCTAGAAAGACTTGTGTCTATCATTAGCAAACTGGTCATTTGCATTGCCACAATTACTACATATTTCCCTATTGAAGCATCATTCCGGCTGAACAATTCATAGGTATTAAGTGGAGAGCCAACCATCACACAAATTATGAGATAAGAAGTTGTTCTTGGAACACTTCCAATCCTCATATTACTACTTCTATCGTCCTCTTCCATGTAGGCAAGTCACCTTTCCCATTTCTCAAGTGTAATGTATTAACTATATGAAAGTCATTCAAGTTTTGTTGTCTCTCTTTGTCCCATATGTAAAATGTACTTTAAGAATGCTTCTAGATGAAGGAAATTGTCACATGATATATTGAAAATAACCACGTTACAGTTAAATCTTGACTATATTTCCAAGTCTGAATTAGCTACACTACTGGAAAGAAAGTGACATATAATATGTGTAAATCTAAACAGAATGGATAATACCAAACTCACTTGAGTCTTTGGAAGGTTGATTAACTTTTCTGGCTATTCTCAAATCAGCGACAGTCTTCTTGAATGCCAGTTGTGTAACCAACGTCCATATGAAAGATAGCTTCAGGTTTGGTTAAAAACTCTGTATGAACTTCTTATGTACATAGATGATAGTTGGGTTTTTTGTTTTACAGATTCATTTTCATTGGAAAGTCAGATATACACAGAGAAGGAGAGACAGAGGGGAAGATCTGTGTGCTCACTCCCCAAGTGGCCGCAACGACCAGAGCTGAGCCAATCTGAAGCTAGGAGCTTCTTCTGGGTCTCCCACACTGGTACAGGATCCCAAGGCCTTGGGCCATACTCTACTGCTTTTCCAGGACACAGGCAGGGAGCTCGATGGGAAACGAGGCTGTTAGGACACAAACCAGTGCCTCTATGGGATCTCAGCATGTCCAAGGTGAGGATGTTAGCCACTAGACTACCATGCTGGGTCCCATAATTGGTTTTATACAGTGGTGTTCACATGTTGGTATCAGTGTACTATATCAAACCAACACATGCAATGTCATTGAAAAGTAACACAAATAATGAAATAAAGAATAATTTAAGAATCCAAATGAGAATCCTGGTAGCTCCACTTCTGATGTAGCCCCCTGATAAAGTATCTGGGAAGGCAGCAAAGGAAGAACTAGTCCTTAGAACCCTGTCACCCACATGGGAGACCCAAATGGAGCTCCATACCCTAGCCACCCTTTCCAGTTGTTGCAGCCATTGCAGCCTTTGGGGGAGTGAATCCGCAGATAGAATCTCTCCCTCTCCCTCTTCCTTCCCCTTCCTCTCCTCTTTCTTCCTTCTTTCTCTGTAAGTCTGCTTTTAAGTAAATAAAATAGATTTTTTTTAAAAATCCTAATGAATAGTTTGCCTCACATAGGAATTGCTTCTGCAATCTCTCTCATATTATCAACAAATATCACCACTGTTTTACAGAGGCAAATAATTAAATACACAGATAGTTGGTATACAGGAAGTGAAAAAGTACAGGTTCAACATATCATGCCTATTAGTATAGCATTACTGACAACATCCCTCCACCATTTCTCATATCCTCTTCCATCAGCATGCAAAAAGCTTTCTAACCCAACCAATGGAAACAGTGCCAATATGATTGGCAAAACCATCATTTTTGATCAAACAGAATTTGGTGAAATGCAAGCAATACTAAAGTTTAATAAGCTCAGTCTAAGCACACAGAAGTCATTGAGCATCTAATTATCACTACTCGTTACAAACTCCCTATGAAATAATAAAATGGGTTTAACAGAAATTCCACTTATCACAACAGGGAATCTGAGATTTCAGAGTCACTTAGCAATGGTACTGTTGAGCATTTACATATGCTTAGTGCACATAACACATGGGAAGGAATGTAATAATAAAAAGTTTACAAGCAGACATCAGAATGTATAAGAATTAAGGGACACAAATGGTCTTCTTAATATTTGATAGATGATACACTGACAGATTTCTTAGCCATTATTTTTCTCACTGAAAATGTTGATGAGGATACAGAGAAAAGGGAACTGCTGTATACTGTTGGTGGGAATACAAATTAGCACAGCCATTATGAAAACTAGTATGGAGTTTCCACAAAAATCTAAAAATGGAACTGTCAGATGGTCCAGCAATCTCATATATACAAAGGAAATAAGTACCTCAGACAGATACCTGCATTCCCATGTTCATTGCAGCATTAGTCCCAATAGCCAAGATATAGAATGGGAAAATCAGCATAAGTATTCATCAGTGGACAAATGGATAAAAACATGTAATGAATATGAGTGTGTATACACACATATGTATGTATATATATATGTGTATATACATATATATACACATATGAATATTCAGTCTCTAAAAGGGGAATTCTGTTCCTTTAAAACAACATGAATTTGGAGGACATTATGCTAAGGGAAATAAACTAGACACATAAAAAAATACTGTATGATCTCACATGTATGTGGAATCTGAACTCATGGAAGTTGAGAGTGGCTACCAGAGAATGCACAGACAGGGAAGAGGGAGTAGTGGATCAAAGGGCACAAAGCTTCAGCTAAACAAGAGAACTGGATTGTGAGAACTATTGCATAGCAAGATGACTTGTCAATAATAATGCATTTTTTATTTCTAAGTGAATTTCAAATATCATAAAAAATCATAAGAGATGTGACTGATATGTTAATTCACTGTATTTAATCATGTCACATTATATACATGTATCAAAAACATCACATTGGATACCATAAAGAAGTATAATTAGGATATGTCAATCAATATCAATAAGAAATAAATGAAAGGATAGATGTCAGAAAAAAATAAATCTCAACAGAGGTTCCCAGAGCTATTCAGCATGAAGTAGGGATTCTTTCTAGACAAAGAAGGACCTGAGGTCAGGGATGGGGTGGGCACTGTTGTGGCTTAATGAGCAAAACCTGTACCTGCAATGCTGGCATCCCATAAAGGCACTGCTTTGTGTCCCAGATGCTTCACTTCCAATCTAGCTCGTTGGTAATGGCCTTGCAAAATCAGTGCAAGACAGCCTAAAATGTCTGGTCCCTAGAACCCATTTGGGGGACCCAAATGAAGCTCCCAGCTTCAGCCTGTCCCAGTGTCTAGCCATTGGAGCCATCTGGGGAATAAACCAGCAGATAGAAGATTTCTCAATGTTTCTCTCAATCTTCCTCTGTAACCCTTTCAAATAAATAATGAATATTTTTAAAGGACATGATGTGGCTACAGCATGAAATTTATCAAAAATTGGTATTGATGACACAGAGCAACAGAGGAGAGCAGATAATGGAAATTCTTGAAAGTTAAGATACTTGCTCGTGAGTATGGGAAAGCAGGGGACCACTGCAATGCTTTGAGGAAAGTATGTTATTTTTTACCTGATATTTCAGGATGGTATGTTTACTTTATGAAGGTCTAATTGGACAGTCACTGGTATCTCATTCAAAGTAAGTTCAAGTTGGAAATCTTGAAATAAAACAAGAAATCAACTTACTTTACAGACTCTAATGCCTCCGAAAGCAACAGATTCATTGGCTGAAGTTCTTGTGTCACAGACATTACCCTCTTGAAAAAGCAGACTCTGAGCCAAGCTATAGGAGCACTCATGCCTGCTCTCACACTCTAACATTCAAAGTGAATGATGGGCAAGAGGGAGTGAATAAAAGTACAGATTGTAATCTGTTTCTGTGGAAAGGAGATACCCAAAGAAGAAACTTGCTTTCCAGCAGAAAATGAACTGCTAGATGAGTTTGTGATTCACCAACAGGATAATGCAGTTACAGCAACCATTTTCCACAGAAATATCAAATAAATATACTGGAGTACATTTTGTCTTTTGTGGAAATAGGTTATGGTTTTGTTTTTTTGTGGGTTTGAGATTCATTTATCTGAAAGGCAATTTTAAATGTGTGTGAGTGAACAGTGGGAAAAGATTTTGAGGAAATGCAATAAGTTTGTATTGGAGCACATTCTTTTTAAGAGAGAAAGAGAGAGAAACCTTCTATCTGCTTATTTCCCCAAATGGCCATAGCAGCAGGGGGTGAGCCAGACCAAAGCTAGGAGCCAGGAGCTCCCTCTGGGTCTCCTAGGTGAGTAGAAATTCCCCAAATACTTATGCCATATTCCACTGCCTTCTTAGGCACATTAGCAGGGAACTAGATTGGAAGTGGAACAGTGAAAACATGAACTGGCACCCATGTGGTACACTGTGAAACAGGCAGCAGCTTAAACCACTATGCTACAAATTAGGCCCCAACAAGTTATTCTTAAATATATGATCTTAGTAATAGAACATCAATGAGGAAGTAGAATTCGTGATACAGAAACTTCATTTGCAGATACCTTTGTTAAAATACATGTATTAAATAAAAGGATTGGGATTTTCTGATGTTTTCAGAGCACTGAAAAGGTGTTTGTGTCATGTGCTTAAAGACTGAAAAATCAAGTTCAAACACACTGAAACAATTTTAAGAATATTAAGCCAAATGTTATTCTTGTCTTGAGTTAGACATCAGTTAAAAAGTACAAACGTGTGGCCAGCACTGTGGCATGGCAGGTAAAGCTATGCTACCTGAGACATCTGCATCCCAGTGGGGACTGGTTCATGTTCCAGCTGCTCTACTTCTGACCCAGCTCCCTGGTCTGGAAACACAGCAAAATGGGCTGAGTGCTTGGGCCCCTGCCCCCACATGGGAGACCCTGATAAAGCTCCTGGCTTCAGTTTGGCCCAGCCTTGGCTGTTGAGACCATTTGAACAGTGAACCAGCAATTGGAAGATCAATCTCTCTCCCTCTCCTGAACTCTAACACTCAAATAAATAAATCTTTTAAAGAAAATAAAAGCTTGTAAATTCACCTGTCATGCATGCAAGTCAATCACTAATCTTGCATTTTTTCTAAAGACATGATACTTCTGATAATTTTCCTTAAAAATGCCTGTGTGTATTCACATGTTGCCAGCTTGATGATCTTTGTTCTGCTGCCATCTAACTCAGGATACACAGGGAAAATGGAGCATCAGGAGGTGGCAGGGCCAGTGGGACAGAGAGATGCCCTAGTGGCAGTAGCTGGCATGTGTCTGATAGCAGGACTCTACAAGAATGGTTAGAGATGATTGGCTGTGGGAGCTATGTGTGCACGTCAGCCACACAATCTAGAAATATGTGACCAAAATGTTTTTTAATACTAGAAAAAAACTAAAATTGAAATGTCAATGAAGTAGTCACAGGATGTAATTAAGAACTTGCATTTTTTAACATATTGGTTACTCAATACTATGTCAATTGATTCCATAACGTTATAAATTGTTGATGTTATGTTGGGGATTTTAATTGATCGGGATGATACTCTGCCGGCTCTACCTTCAGACCAGTGAAGGTCTCCCCAACAAGCCGTTGAACTTATCTGGACAATAAGATGCTGGACTCTATGCTTGGTATATGCTTGCAATGAAAGAATCTCAACTGAACTTAAACTGTGGTTATGCAACAAGGTGGAGGAATCCACCATGGGGAGAGGGTTAGGGGAAGGGTGGGGGAATCCCAATACCTATAAAACTGTGTCACATAATGCAATGTAATTAATTTTTTTTAAAATGAAAAAAATTTTTTAAAAAGGTGGTAGGCCAGCACACAGATAACTGTTGCTATTTTTTTTAACAAAATTGGTTCCCTCCTAGTCCCCATGTGTCACAACCCACCACTTTTCTGTTGATTGCATCCTGGGTATTCAGTGGTAAATTATTATATTAACATCTTTGCTGAAGTTGTCTGAAACAGTGTCTGTTGTCTGTACCTACGGACTGTGTTATGCACAGCACCCATGAAATCCAGCAAATAAACACAACATCATTTTGAACCATATTAGAAGAGAACTAGTGAACCAACAGTCAGCCCTTCTCTCCTACCTCCCTGATGTGTACCAATACCCTTCCTGCTTTTATTTACACCTTTCAGTTTCCTGATATTTGGTGGTCATTTCTATGGAATTATTTTATGTATGAATTTCAGGTGAACTCAGCCATGTACCCCAGTTTTACTGCTAATGAAAAGGTGACTTCCGAGAGGCCATCAGCAATTCTGATTGTGGTTCCTCTACATGTTAATTATTTTTTCATGTGTATATTTAAGAAGCTTTTCCCTGTGTTCAACTGAAGAGAGCTTGTTATGTGTCGTAGCAAAGATCAATTTTGGTCAACCCTGTTGGGAGCTCTGTGCCCCTCCTGTATTTTGTTTCCCAATTCTTTCTCCAAATTAGGGACTTTTTCCTTTATTATTTTATTGAATACATTTTTAATCCCAGCTTCTCTTCCTGTACCTTTTGGAACTCCCATAACTCTCATATTAGGCCTTTTAATAATGTCCCTTAATTCTTGAATACTTTTCTTAGCTTGACCCAGTTCCTCTTCCAGCTTTTTTAATTTCCCCCCTATTGTTGAAGGAAATGTCTTCCAATTTTAAGATTCTTTTGTCTGCCTCACTCATTCTATTATTGAGCCTTTCCACTGAATTTTTAATTTGCTCCATTGTGTCCTTCATTTTTAATAATTTGGTTTGGTTTGGTTTCGTGACATATTCCTTAAGTTCCTTGAGTTCCAGTATGTGCTTCTCCTTGTTGTTAAGAAGCCTTATAATGGGCTCCCCTACTAGACCACTGCCCTCACTGGCAAGTGTGAGAACAGGGATTGGGGCAGACAAGCTGGGCAGGGTTACAACACCTGTTGACCCGCATGTAAGCTGGGTTAGAGGAGAGCCAGGATGGGTTAACTGACCATACCCACCATTGTGTGCATAACCCAGAATAAGTGTGGGCTGGTTGAGCTTTGTTGCAGCATCAGCAAGAAAGTGCTGGGACTGGCAGCAAACCATTTCAAGCTAGACCACAGAACCACTTGGAGAATATAAGATCTGGGAGTAGGACCAGAAGGGAAATTGTGGGCACCTCTCACTGATTAGCATGAGAACTAGGGCTGGGGGCAGGGCTAGATAAGTAGTGACACCCACCAGCATGAGTGAGGACTAGATAATGGGGTTGGATGGGTTGACCTAGGTTTCATCATCCACTGAGGTATATGAGAACTGAATGGGACGTGAAACAGACTGAACCAGTCTGCTGCTCATACAACAAAGCACAAGAACCAGAGTATGGGGAAGGCCTAGGTGGAGGTTATTGGGGGTCACTCTGACTAGGCTGCAGCTCCCGATGGCCTAAGCAAGGGCCAAGTGTATGGTGGGCAGGGCAAGGCAGGGCAAGGCAGGGCAGGGCAGGGATGGGCTGGACTGCAGCACCCATTGGTTTGCATAGCATGGGGCTGGAGACAGAACTGACCCAGAAATTGCCACTATCTATGTGTGCACTGGCTGATATGGGTAATGGAAAGACCAGACTGTGTACTGGAAAGCACACACAAAATTCAGGTCTGGGATCACTTCAGATGAGGTTTCTTTGAGGATTCACCTAACTGAACTGCTAGACTCCAACCATGGGGAGAATTGCAGGATCTGTGATCTGACTGTGGAGTACATGTGTCAGAACTAGGCCTACTCAGCAGCTCAGATGGAGCAGTGGACGGCATACCCAGATGCACAGGGAGGACATGGCAGTCCATTGGGGCCTGCAAAGGACATCTTGTACAATAACAGAGGAAGGGGACAGAATAAATTCATCAACTCGACCAGCCAAGTGTTAGCAGCAAATATCTGGGTGAATGGAGACTTTAAGGTGGACGATGTCAGCCAATGGACCTTGGAAGGATTTCCTCATCCTTGGAGTGGTGAGACCGACATCATTTCAGAACTATTGAAACCACCTAAGCAGAACTTCAGAGCATGCTCCACACTGGGGACCCTGGGATGACATCAGGTGGCTATTACCCATCACCAGGTGTTGAGGCAGTTGGGAGGCTGAGTGCAGCTTCTCCCCTTATCTCCCCCATTCCCCCAAAAACAGGAAAAAGAAAATGTGGAAACAATGACCTCAACTACTTTCCCCTAACCCTCAACCCTTCCCAACGTAATCAACTATGTAAACATCATCAAAAATAAAATTTTAAAAAGGAAGCTTTATAAAGTTTTTAAAATTCTTTATCCCCCATTTTCTCAATGTCTTCCTCAGTTAACGCTGAGATTGGCAAAGACTTTTGCTCCTTTACAGGGGAGGCATCAGTAATATTCATTGTGCCTCTGTCTCTTCTGTTGTTCTTCCTCACTGCTATTCTGATTAGCAGATTCCTCTCCTTAGGTCTGGTTTCTAAGCTGTGTTGCCCACTATTCTACAGGTGGGTTTTACTGATTGCGTTCGGTAACCAGTTCTTCCTTTTCAGTCTCTTGTGCCATTTCCTCCAGCATGTTTCAGTCCCAGGCTCTTGTGTTAGGCTTCCATCATAGTCTCCATAGCCCCAGCTCCTGGCTCACTGCTTTCTACCCCTGTGATCCTGTACTATGGCCACACCATTGCCTGCACAGCTCTCCTCTCACTCTTGGTTCAAGCAGTACCCGAGATTAGGGAGATACCAGCTGTCCTAAATCACTGGGTTGTCAGTGGTGCTAGTCTTGTTAGGACATTTAGGACATCCTGGCCATTAGGTCTGGGGGCCACCCAGACCTATTTTGGGTAGAATCTGTAGGATGACAAGTTGATACTATTTTTCCTGTGAGACCAATGCAATGCGTTGATCCAGAAGTGAGTTCTCTCCTGGCTCAGTGCCTGTGCAATTCACTGTTGTTCCTGCAGGCCCACAGCCTTTTCCTCAGTACACAAAATAGTGCCTGATGCTGCACTGGTGTAGGTCTGGAGGCCACCCGGAACTACTTTAAGTGGAACCTGTAGCATGCCAAGTTGGTACTGTTTTCCCTGTGGAACCATTGCAATGCATTGGGACCAGCACAACAGCACCTTCTCCCCCAACGCCAGCCTTTTCCTCAGTACACAAAACAGCATTTGATGTGGCACTGGTGGGCATCTGTGCCTGCTGGTCATTAGGTCTGGAGGCCCCTGGACCTATGTTGGGTGGAACCTGTAGGATGACAGGTTGGTATTGTTTTCCTTGTGAGCCCAGTGCAATGTGTGGAGCTGGAAATGAGCTTGCTCCTGGCTTAGTCCATGAACGCCTTGCTGTTGTCCCTCCAGCCCCACAGCCTTTTCCTCTGTACATAATTTGGCACCTGATGTGGCACTGGTGATAGTCTGAGTCATGAAATCCACCCTGTTACTGTACCTGCCTGCTTGAGCTCTGCCACTCTGCTTCCATGGTTGAATCAAGCAACTCAGCAGGATGGGAGTTCCATGCCTGGCTCCACCTCCTGAGCTCCTGGTGAACTCCGCTTCCCAACTGGCCACTGGTAGAGCTCCAACTGCCAATCGTTGACTATCGCCAGAGTATCTGGTCACTGCAGTACCTCTCTGCTGTCTCTGCTGCTTCCTTGAGTCCATGAGTATCGGGTGTCTCTCTGCCATTGGCCTGTCCTCTCCTATTTCTCAGGATTGTGGTCTTTCTGCTCCACCCTAGTTAAGGATTCTCTTCCATCTGTTTAAACATGTCCTTAACCTATTCTGCCATCTGGTTTCTCTTCTTCTTTTTAATTTTCTGGATATGTAGTAGGCAGCTCTGCTAAATGAGTTTTTGTGAAAAATAAATAAATAAAAATTCCACTCTCACATTTCCAAACTCTATATAGACTGAATTGATACATATCAACCATACAATCTACAAATATGCAATGGAAAAACAATATAAACCATACCAGAATGGAAGTGATTGAAATAGGACTCAGCCGATTCCTGCCCAATAATCAGCATTTCCTTTCCTACTTCTCTTTCCCCATTATCTACAATACTATGATTCTCAGTTTACCTTGTTCACTCCATTGTCATCTATTTTCTAACACTTAGCTAGTTACCTCTCCCCATCAGTGTCTTAGCTAAGCCTGGGAAAAAATCAGGCCTCTGATTTCAGTCCTTCAAGATGTCCTCACAATGGCAAGCGGTAATTCATGGAGGAAAACAGTCCATGCATTACAAAGTTGCATTCAGATAGAAGGTAATCTGGAAGCCAGCTCACCCCTGGGTTTTCCCAGGCATCTCTCTCCTACCTTCTACCATCCTACCACTGACTCTCTTCCTTATTTTTCTCTTGATTATTTGAATGGTTAGTGTTCATTTTCTGTTATTCTTGGGTACTTACAAAGGTCTTAAAGACCAAGTCTCAGTGCTCTCAAGTCTAAAGCAGTTTAATCACAAGCTCTTAAAAAGAAATCGAGGGCCCCACGTCAGGGACCGGGGATGGGTGGGAGGCAGGGTGGGGTTTCTCTCTTTATCTCCCCCTTTAGCCCAGATACAGAAAAAATAATAATGTGGAAACAATAGTCTTACTCACTTTCCTGTAGCCCTTGACCCTTTGTGCTCTAATCAACTATGTAAAGATTATAAAAGTAAATTTTAAAAAGAAATTGAGGGGTCCGGCGTGATGGCTCAGTGGCTCTAACTCCTCTGCACACTCCTGGATTGCACATGGGCACCAGGACATGTCCTGGTGGCTCCACCTCCCATTCAAGTCCATACTTGTGACTACACCCACGCAAGAAACCCTAGAAGCAGCTCCTGGCTTCTGGCTTTGGATCAGCTCAGCTTCAGACATTGCAGCCACTTGGGGAATGAACCAGTGGAAGGAAGATCTATCTGTATCTCCTCTCTGTAAATTTACCTTTCCAACGAAAATAAATACTTAAACAAAGAAGAAATCTTGGAACAGTTGTAGACCCCAACTTTTTTTATATAAAGATTTATTGGAAAGTCAGATTCACAGGGGATAGACAGAGAGGACAAATCTTCTATCTGCTGGTTCACTCCCCAAGTGGCAGCAATGGCTGGTGCTGAGCTGATCCGAAGCCAGGAGCCAGGAGCCTCTTCCAGGTCTTCCACGCAGGTGCAGGGTCCCAAGGCTTTGGGCCATCCTCTACTGCTTTCCCAGGCCACAAGCAGGGAGCTGGATGGGAAGTGGAGCAGCTGGAACATGAACTGGTGCCCATATGGGATCCTGGTGCTTGCAAGGCTTTAGCTGCTAAGCTATTGTGCTGGGCCCTGAACCACAATTTTGATTTTTATATCTGTTATTTTGTATTTTGTCCTTTACTATTGAGATTGTCGAATCTCATTTTCATTGCAATGACGCTTGGAAAGAGTTTTTAGACAAATTTGGCCTCAATAGTGCCACATTGATGTCTCTGTGAAGCTAATTAAGAACTGATTTTCAGAGAGCAAATGTTTGATGCAGCATTTAACATGCCACAAGAGATATAGAGTATCTAGGTTCAAATCCCAGCTCCACTCCTTGTCTCAGTTTCCTATTAATATGCAACTGGAAGGTTGCAGGATATGGCCCAAATCCTTGGGTACCTGCCACCCACGCGGCAAACCTGGGGGGCAATGCCAGGCTCCTGACTTCCAGCTAGCCCAGCTCCAGATGCTGTGGGTATTTGAGGAGTCAACCAGCAGATGCTTCTCTCTGTGCCTCTCAAATACTTTTTTAAATTTTTAAAAAAAAGTGATTTGGGGGAAGAGTTATAGACAAGTGAACCATCTTCAAGTAATCCGGCAGGTAGAGAAAGCGAAACAGACACCAGCCTGCTTCTTCTCCTGCTGAATCAGAACATTCCTCCTGACTTCCTCATCTCACCATCACCCTCCCTGCCACCACCATTTTATTTCTTTTTTTATATACTCTGTGTTTTATGGTCTGTTTTAGTATCTTCACATTGGTTTGGCCCCAATATAAAACACCGTGAGAGTTGTTTGCGAACATCCCAATAACTGAGATCTAACATGTCATGGAAATGTGTAGGGCTGTAAAAATGAGGATACCAGACAAGCAGGACAGGACCATGACACTTTCTGTTTTCCAGCAAGAACCCATCTCTTACATGGTCTGTTCCTACCACTCTCTATCCCGCCTTAATTCCTGCCTGCTATTGCATATTTGCTGCACAGCTGTGATGCAATAGTTATTTCACTGAAGCTATGGGTAGCCTCATGTTGCAACTTTTCCAACTATGACTGTACACAGCAATAGACTCTGGCAACTTGTTTTATAACTTCAAAAATGCTTTTTAAAATAAGAATCCATATAGGAAGTGGGATGGAATCCAGCAAAATTTTCCTCCTTAGCTATCTCTTCCCTCGTCTTTCATCACTCTATCATTGACCACTCTTTCATTCTCCCTTCTTGCCCTCTGTATTTGGTGAGCATCTACTTAGCTCAATGTCTTCTGAGAGGTTTTAAGAAACTCAGCCTTAGTGCTACCACCCTGAAGAATGGTTCACCAGCCAGAGGAGGAGATGCAACAAGAGGTTATGGATAAATGAAACACCTTAAAGTAATAAGACAGTGGGGGAAGGATAACTCCAGCTCTTCTGCTTTAGCTACACTTCTTTCCTAACCCCCACCTTCCTTCCACTGATCTCCACATTTTTATTTGCTCCTGTTTTCTTTCTGGAAAAATACATTACCATCCTTGTGTTCATGTTTGATATAGAGTTGAGGGGTTATCTGACCTGCCTTAGGATCAGAGGTATCATAATCATAACAAGTCACCAAAGGCTATTATGGAAAGGTACAATGTCTTTAACATGCTGCGACAAGTGAAGACAGTGGCCCAGAAGCCAACAGAATCCTATTATGGAGTAACTCCTTCCTAATTTCCATCATCCTTCCCTCTTGGTCATTCCTCCTTTCCCCTCTTAGTGTGGACACAAGCTCTGCTGTGTTTGTGTCTCAGAAGAGGTCTTGGAGAATCAAGCCTGAACTTTTATAATCTATAAACTCAGGAATCACTTGTAGAGTATAGCAATGTTTGATACAAAAACGAAATTCTTTTAAAAAAAAACACTTTCATTAAGGGAAAGATGACCCAGAGCAAAAACAAACTTCTGCCTTTTGACTAGAAACAGTTTTCCTAGTATACCTCCACTTAACCATTCACCTCCATTCTCTTTTCCCTTCCTACTTCACTGGTACTTGCATGTCAGCTCTGTTTCAGAAGGTTTGAAAAAAAAATCCAGCCTTGGTTATCTCAACCTGGAAGGCTAAGGATTGTTCTATCTATGTCCTGGGCACCAGAGCAACCTTCAGGCCTTAAAATCTGACAAGAAATTACAGTCAGCAAAATGTATGCAAATGACAGAGAAAGCTGGGACCCAGAATCAGCCAACTCTTGCCCTTTAGCAACAAGATGCTTCCTTTTATCTCCTTAAACATCTGTTGTGTCCTTTTTTATTTCCCACCTCGCTTCTGCTTTCCTCACATTGTGCAGGGGGCAATTAGTGCTATCTGCCTTCATCGCCTGATAATCTTTCAGGGCAATCACCAAAGCTATGGGTCTACACTCTGGTCAGTGAGACCAGCTTCAAGTGACATTCCTGATTTGTTTTGTGCTGCTGTTGATGCATTTCATCCCTAGAAAAGAACCAGGCTAAGTCTGCTTAAAAAATGTAGATTGACTACGAAACGTCTAGGGTCCCAGTGGTATATTTGAAGAGTGATAAAAAGATGAGTGCACAGTATCCTATAAAGATACTTCCATGGGGCTGGTATGTTGTTGCACAGTGAGTTAAACTGCCTGAATGTGGGCACTCTATATTGAGTGCTAGTTCAAGATCCAACTGCTCCACTTCTGATCCAGCTCCAGATTGATATGCCTTATAAAGCACCATAAGATAATCCAAGAACTTAGATTTCTGCCACCTCTGACAGGGTTCCTGGCCCCTGGCTTCAGCCTGCTCCCACCACACCTGCTGCAGCCATTTGGAGCGCAAACCAGTAGATGTTAGTTCTCTTTGTGTCTTTCCCTCGATCACTCTGTAATTTTGCCTTTCAAATAAATTTCAAAAAAAATTGTGACAATGTTTCCATATTACAATACGTTCATTGAAGTGGAAGATTCCCAAGTGGAGTTATGCAAGACCTACATGGCAAGATAAAGCCTTGTGGGAATAAGTGAAGGGGATCACTGAGGTCAATTTGAGCTGGACATTCCTTTTCATTTCCTTGTCCAAGAAAAAGGTAGAGAGTGCTTGTGGCCTGGGAAAGCAGAGCAGGAATGCCCAGGGCCTTGGGACCCTGCACCCATGTGGGAGACCCAGAAGAAGCTCTTGGTTCCTGGCTTCGGATGAGCTTAGCTTCACCATTGTGGCTACCTGGGGAGTGAACCAGTGAATGGAGAATCTTTAGCTCTGTGTCACCTCTCTGTAAATCTGCCTTTCCAATATAAAAGATTTTTTTAAAAGTCTTTTTAAAAAAACGGTAGGAAGGGCAGATATTTAAGAAGTGTGTTACATTGGACAATAGCCAGACTGAAGTGCTGGCTCTTGGGCCTTAAGGCAGAAATGAAATTTCTGGTATTCTCTCTCCCTCCCTCCCTATTGTTAATTGTACTTGCCATTTTAACATGCTGTGGGTACTAGGCAAACAGGAGTGTGACACCTATGAAAGTGAGAGAGATTGGTTTCTAGTGCATACTGTGACTATTGACCTTGGGAATCAGGATAATGGAAGAGCATTTTTCAATCCCTTTCTCCTAAGAAAGGAAGTCCCACTTGTGCAGGCTAGGTTTTTCATATCCAGACCCAGAAAACACCACAGAGCTTACTCTTCATCCACGGCAGCAGATAAATAGGAAGCTGATCAATGTTTTGTGTCATATTTATGCAAAGCCAGATATATTCTAAGCATGAAAAATGAGTTAAAGCGATTGTTAAAGTTTTCTCCTTAGCCTTTTGTTTATATTTAGGGGGCAGGAGTAAGGAGTTGGCTTAAGCCCTAGCAGTAGTCTACTAGACTTCACACACAAGCTAGTCTCCACTAATTTTATTGTAGGGAGAGGCAAATGGGAGAAAACACCAAGTTTTGATTTTGTAATAAGGGAGACCTTTTTACAACAGTAGTAAGTTTTAAAAACAACTTGCAGTTCTCAGAGAGGAGGAGCAATTCTGTCAAACTCTGAGGCTCCACAAATTCCACATGATCACTACACTTCAATAAAAACTCCTTAGAATTCTTTTAAAAAAAGAAGGAAAACTAAAGAATTGGTAGAGAAGTAATTCATGTATACACATTCCTCACAACTCGCCGAATAGCACATTTAAGATTTATGTATTTCATTGAATGTAAATTTTACCTGAAACAGAGAGGAGGAAAAGAAGAACTGTACACAAACAGTGCATTCCAATTAGCGACCTGCGTGTAGAAGCCTTCAGAGGTGAAGAATGCTAATGACTACAACCTGCTCTCAAATGCATCCCAACAATGAAATGGATTGATGGATGGATGCAGAAACATTAATTATAGAATCTAAGCAACAGCTACACAGGTGTTCGCTGATTTCTTTCAACTTTTCTATACACTGAAATGATATAAAAATGTTGAATATAGTTCTAAAAGAAGGGAAGACTATTCTCCCCATTTCTCCATGATTAAAAATACCAACTTTAACACTTCAAGGCTCCTAACTCATTATCAGAAATTACCCAGGGGAGAGGGGTTCAGCAGAAGTGACAGCAGTACCGGTCCAGGTGCCCCAGTAGGCAGCAACGCCCAGTGGGGCTAATGGTACTCAGGTAGAGATGGCTGAGGTGTGATCTCTGGAGAAACTCCTGCAGGAGGTTTAGATGCCAGGGACACCAGATGGCAAGCAGAGCAGGTAAAGAAGAAAATGGTAGCTGCTATGCAGATGTCAAGACTCATTTATGGACACATGTGAGACGCTCCCTGGGGTTTGTACCATCGTATACAACCAAGCTGTCGGCTTCACTCATTGGCATTTCCGTATATCACAACTGTCTAAAGTGCTCATTACTAGAATTTGAAGCAGTCGGCTGGGTTAGGCACCTTCGGCTGAAGAAAAGGTTTTTCTGTCTTAGAGTCAAATTTGCTCAACCTTTTCTCCAGTTACATAAAACACTGTATTTGGAGTCTGTGCAAAAGGCTGACAATTCAAGTAACTGAAATTAAAATATTGGCTTTGAATCAGCACTTGTTTATGCATGTGGCAGCTACACCAAATAAAGACCCAGGCACTAAAATGCAGATGTGCTTTCTCCACCATGCATACATTTTCTGAGCCATATTACCTAAAGGATTTAGTTTATAGCCAGGGCTTTCTTCATTGCTAAGGGGTGGTCCGAAAGGTGGAAAGCTCATCTCATGCTGAGCATTCCTATAGGCATGGAGAGACTACTCCACCTCCCACAATTTATATTTCCTTTCGATGTCTTCCCAGGGTTTTACCGATATTTTGCTGGAAAGAGTCATGCACGGGGGAGCCAACATTACAGGTTTCCAGATTGTCAACAATGAGAACCCTATGGTTCAGCAATTCATACAGCGCTGGGTGAGGTTGGATGAAAGAGAATTCCCCGAAGCCAAGAACGCACCCCTAAAGGTAACGTGATAACCCAAGGCCAACTTTTCCAATCATCTGCGTGTGGTCATCACATTCTTGCAACCATCCTCTGATCAGGTGGTCTTCCCTCAGAAATGATTCAAAGATGCTACCATATTTGAAAAATAAAGAAGCTGCAGAGAATGAGATTTTTTGAAAATCCAGGATTTGGGAATAAGTTAACTTAATTCTTTCATGAATTTCATTTGTAATATGCTCCTAACAATTTACACTATTGCAAGAACTCGAGCCAGGCAAAGGGTGGAGGCAGTGGGAATAGGTTAGGAAGATTGATAGCCTGAAACAGAAAATTAGATTTTACATTATTTATGTGATTGCTTTGTGTTAATAAGTTCCATGAATCTCAGAACACCCAGGTGAATTAGGCACTAGTACAGAGTGTGTGTTGCCTATATGTAGATTGATCAGAAATGTTTTTCTGCCTGCAAGAGTATCTTTAGAAATAATTACATTGCCTTGGTTACTCATTTTGACAAACTCAAGATAAGACTATTAAAAGCAGAAACTTTTACTTAAGGTGCATACTTGTCATATATATTCCTCTATGGTTACATATCCTATTCAAATTCTTCAAATACATTCTTAAGTAATTCATTTCCTCAGTACATAGATTCAAGTTTGAAGCTAACTTTAAATCCTTCCTTCCTGGGATCTGCTATAGTGAAAGTATGTGCCATGGCTCTGATAGCAGATGAAGGATCAAGCAGAGTTGGAACTCTTGCCTAAACATGGAAGGCAGAGGTGAGGGGAAGCTCCTTTCTCATGCTCCCCTGATACACATTCATGCATCCTTACTCCCTGACAAGAATATTGGGTAACAGTAGAGAACAGGGACCAGAGAAGAGGTGGTCTTTATCACCTATGCAGGTCCACTCCAAATGGGTCACATCAGAATGTCATCCCAGTGACAACCTTACCTTACACACTTGGGATCACCATGAGCTAAACACAACTTTTGCCAGAAGTTCAGCCATTCGTTACTTAAGAGGCACCATGATGGTACAATAATTAATCATGCCAGGTTTCTTCAGGACAGTCTTGTTTTAAAATATTCTGCCCCATGGTCAGATCAGTTATCCTAACTGGTTTCAGTGAATATGGTCACAGTCCCAAGGAGGAATCCTTTTCTAACAAATCTTTTTTTTTTCCTGAATTTACTAAATGATATTTATTCTTTCACCACACTTAGATTATCTTACACAAGGGTACTTTTAAAACTTCATGAAGTAAAAGTTCAGTTCTGTGCCCAAATCCTTGGAAATCCATGCATACTTTTTTCACAAAATACATTTTTGTGAACTTTTTGAAACCCTCTTAGCCTCTTGTATGCATGCATTTCAAACATTCGTGCCCCAAAATTACTTTTAATTCACTTTTCCAAGAACTTTTTGAATAACCCACACCCAAATCTAGATTTTTATAAAATTTCTCATCCGTACTTTTTGTGATCCTTACAAGTGATGGAGAACAGATGAGATAAATTCATTGATTTGCTATTTTAGGAGGTGCCTGCAATGCACCAGGCACCATTGGACTCAGGAAAATCAGCAAGAATAAAGGGTGTGAAAAGTGTTTTGTCTGGTATTTTATGCCTGTGTTGAGATGGAATTTGCACAAAATAGAAAGGAATCTCAGCTTTGAATTATTCATTGACAAAGCATGCTATGGGTAATGGAAAGTTCTAGAACCTGCTGAGAAGACCTATTCAGGTTTATAGGTAAAAACCTTTATAATAGGACAATGAAATATTTAAGTAGATGGTTACAATTTTAAAAATTGCTTTGCTTAGCACTAGTCATTCCAGAAACCCTTCTGAATTAATCAAACAAAAAAAGTCCACTATGAAAACTGACATACAGTATTTTTGATTTGGAAAAAAATTGCCCAAAGATTAAAATCCTGATGCTTAAGTTAATCTATATTTTATGAACATTTATTTTCAGGACATTTTTCATGAATTGACCATGGGAAGTAAAAAAAAAAGCCACGAATTAAATGATTTAGCAAGCCAGGCCATCACAACAATTTATGCAGTGCACTCACAAGAAAATCAGCACCATGTTGACTTTGTATAGCACAATAGGCAAGCACAAAGATTATTTTTCACGAAAGAACATATGGTCCCTGTTAGTCATACTTGATAATTTTCTTCTGAAAGAAAAGTAACATGTGAAATGTCAGGAAAGTAAATTGACAGCTGTGGAAACAACAATGCACTCACTCCCGGTTGTATTTGGACATAATACATATAGAGAGAGAACTCCCTGTAGGACTTTTGGTTTCATCAACAGCATTCTATATTCTACCAGTATTTGTCAGCCTTACAAAAATACACCAGCTTATATTAATCATACTTTGTGGATTCATTTAATGAAAAACCATCTACCATTTCAAATTGTGGATAATCAAATCCCTCGTACTAAGAGAATGACTTCATCCCTGATACAGCGTAACAACATACCCAAGGAACAGAAAGTAATGTTCTTCCTTGAAAGATACAGCATCATGCAGTATCACCTATGAATTGCCAACATTATCAGATTTAAAACTCGGTAACAATTGTAATTTACTACAATCAAAAAACAGCTTTGGTTTTTGCTACCTCCGCTAGCAAACAAAAACTGGTTCATTGCTGGCCAGAGGTTCTAGCTCACTGGAAGCATGCACCACACAGAAATGATTAATGTCCCCCTCAAATTAATTTCAAGCTAACTTAGCTATTTTCATTTTCCCTAAGTAAACACTAGATCAGAATTTTCTATTATAAACAGCAATAATCCAGTCTTGCTTTGGGGTATACCGTTTCCTCTCTGATCAACATATGCCATTTCATAACTTCACACTGTAAAAGACCTGGACTTATACTAGTCACTCATTCAACATGAGACATCATTTTGAGAGCAAGGGAGATATTCCCTTTGAGTCATTTGATCTTAATAATCTAAACACATGCTATATGAGGTAAGAAGCATTTTCTTCTCAAATGAATCAAAGATCAACTTGCCCAGTGAGATCACCTGATTCAAATCACTAAGCAGGTGACTTCATAAAGCAAGAGGTAGAAATGAATGAGAATTATATGAAACAAGGCAAGTTTTGAGAACGGTTCTCATCATCTATCTTGTTTCGCATTCATCTGTTTCAGTATACATCTGCCTTGACACACGATGCAATACTGGTCATAGCAGAAGCTTTTCGCTACTTGAGGCGGCAGCGAGTGGATGTGTCCCGGAGAGGCAGCGCTGGAGACTGTCTAGCAAATCCTGCTGTGCCCTGGAGTCAAGGCATTGATATTGAGAGAGCGCTGAAAATGGTAAAACCCATGGCAGGTCATTGGAGGGTGGGAGGGGCTTCTAAAGATGCTAACAGATGAGACTTGGAGTTTGAGAGAAGACCTACTAAAAGGAGTAGGACCAGAGTCCACAGAATTTCAGCACATGCAGATCGAATGAATATGAATATTTATTATTTACCCAAATCTAGAAATTTAAATGTAGGATTTGATTCTTTCTAAATATTTTATTTTTATAAGATTTGTTTATTTTTATTTGAAAGGCAGGGTTGTGGGGAAAGAAGGAAAGAGAGAGGTCTTGCATTTTCTGGTTCACTCCCTAAATGGCTGAAATGGCCAAAGGCCAGATCAATTCAAAGCCAGGAGCTTCTTCCAGGTCTGTTAATGTGGGTTGAGGGGCCTAAGCACTTGTACCCTTCTTTGCTGACCTCCAGGGCACTAGCAGAGAGCTGGATAAGAAGTAGAGCAGCAAGGACACAAACCAGTACCTATATGGGATGCCAGAGCTGAGGATGAAGGCTTAGTTAACTACACCACAGCGGAAACCCCACGACATTATTTAATTGTTTGAAAGGCAGGCACAGCAACACAGTGAGAAGAAGAGATAGCAGAGATCTCCCATCCACTGGTTCACTCCCCAAATGACCACAACAACCAGGGCTTAGCCTGGCCAAACCCAGGAAGCAGGAGCTGGTCTCCAACATAAATGGAAGGGGCCCACGGACTTTCAGCCATCTTCTGCTGGTTTCCAAAAGCTCCATTAGAAGGGAGCCGGAGCAGAGGCAGAGCTGCCAGGATTCAAACTGGTACTCCAATACAGGATGATGGCATCACAACCCACAACTTAACCCACTACACCACAACATAGACTCCAGACATTTCTTGAAACCTGAAAAATGCCAAATTTAGAGCAAATGAATGTCCACTTCTGTGTTGTGTTGTAGATAGTAAATAGAACTCAGTACCCTCAAAAGTTATGGACTGAATGCATAAATAGTTCCAAAATATTCAAACGTTCCAGAAAAAAAAACAATGTTTTATAGACATTGGGATATTGTATGAGACATTCTTAGTTTCAGGAGGGGCATTCAGAAGGATGAGAGCAACCTCTGATTCATCAAATCATTAGCCTGGACAGGGTATGGAACAGAGCCAGTGTGGTCGTATTAATGTGGTCAAAAAGAACACTTACACTATTCTGCACAGAGAAATGCAGGAACATGATACTTTTGTAGGGCTACTTAAGAACATTTTGCCCAATGCCTTGAAGAAAAAGCCTCAAGAAGAGTACAAGGAATCAATGGAAAGATAGTCAAATAGGTCACTTGTTTGTCGTATTTATTGCTCAGGGGATCATTCAAGGCTTCAAGCAGTGGCTTTTGAACAGATCCCATTATTTACACTAGGAGCAGCATCACCCATTCAGTGAAGCTTTCCAAGCAAGATCTAGCTCCTGAATATTTTGCTTTATGCCGGCCTCATGTGCATGCATAGATTAAAACAAGGCTTTAAGAGTACAAGAATCTCTTATTTCTACACATTTAATTACCCTGATGTCTGGGACATCCAGATCAAAAACAAGATAGGCCATGATAAGATAATTCTGTGTCTAGCCCAGCAATGAAGAATTTGTAACAGCCTCATAGCTACATCATTTTGTGCAGTTGGCTCTCTTAACTGCTCTCTTCAATTTGCCAAGTGGGAAGCATTCAATTAAAAGGGGTTAGTAGCCCCTGTGTCTCTCTCCAAGAAAGAGATACAACTCATTTTCAAATCATGCAGATTTTTATGTCGTGGTGTCAGTTCCCTAACAAATGCCCTAAGTGTAGTTTTATGGAGGTAGCACTGCACAGTTCTGTAGAGTAGTTAATTAAATTCAACCTTCTTAGCAGTTACAAGATTTGTCTTGTCAGGTGAAACATAATGATGAGTGAAATATAAAACTCCATCAGAATGAATAAAAAAGATACTTCATCAACAAAATCTCAGGGGACACGAGCCAGTGTGTTCAATGGACTCCCCTTTTTTGGCACAAACCATTATCTCCCCCAAAGAAAGAACTGGCTACTGGAACAAAGGACAGAAAGTTAATTCAGCCAGAAAAAAATCAGATTGGTCACAGTGTTACAAAAAAATGATTTCTGCATGTCTAACTCACTGATGCAGCTCAGGGTATAAGGCCAATCAGTAACCTTCTGCAGGCTAGGCCTTCAACTCGAGTGGAAGGATACTTTACCTCTTTCTATATGACCCCTCTTCCCACTGCTCTAGAAAAGCTGGAAAGCATCAACTTTTTCCAAAACCAGAGAGTAGAATCGCCCTATTCACAAGGACTGTGAGCAAAGCTGCTCTAAATCCCTAAATGTTTCATGAAAATAACTCCCATTTTATTTGAGTTCACAAGAAGTGCAAGTGTATGATGTAAAATCATCCCTCTGTAACTATCCCATTATTGTTTCTCCATAAGTCATCCTCTTCCTTCACAGAAATCTGCCAAACAAAATTATTTCCTGGTACAGGCTTCAAAGAGGCCTATACTAACAAGCAAAAAAGGGCATTATTCATTGATGAAATATTTATTGATAAGCTACAACTATGTACCAGGCTCCATATTACTATTCGAACATGGTGTACAATGAGGGAGTTCACATTTAAATTGTAATATATGAGCAAGTGTTCTGAAATACATGAAAGTTACCTGCAGATTTGATCATTCTCTTCACAATCAGCAAGTAATGCAAAGATCAGCTTTGGCCCTAGCAGATATTTATCCATCCCAAATTTTAAGTCATAGAAACTTGCTTAATAAACACTTATTTAGCACCTTCCCTATCCCAGATACTGTATTAGTTTCTGAAAGTAAAGAAAAAAAATGTCTCTCATCTTCGGATGTTCTCAATCTAGAAAAGGAGCAAGAAATATAGTTAACATATTCAGGTTAACACCTATACAGGGTGTTAAGAATTACAGGAGGGATCCCAGATGTGGTTGTAGGCAAGTGTCCTTGACACTCAATATTAGACCACAGAACTTCTCTCTGATGATAGACCTACTATGCCACCTGAACATTAAAATCACCAGATCTGAAGTCTCCTGAATATAACTTACTGTACTGGACATAACTCTGTAACTAACAGTTTACAGAGCGTGCTCAGATAGGCTGGGTCTTCATAAATATGCTATTAGTTTTTAAACTATTTTTTAATTTTAGTTTTATTTAAAAGGAAGAGAGAAAGTTGGTGGATCTTTAATCTACTGGTTAGCATCCCAAATGCTCACAAGAGCTCTGGAGGCTGGGCCAGGTAGAAACCAAGAAGATGGAGCCTCATCCATGTCTCTTACATGAATGGCAGGAGCCAAATACTTGGGCCACCACTAACTGCCAATCAGGGAGGGCATTAGAGAGAATCTGGAATCAAGAGATCCAGAATTAGAACCCAGAAGTCTAACCCAGGACACAGATGTCCCAAGTGGACTCTTAACTATGGCAGCAAACACCTACACCTAGAAATGCACACTTCTTAGTGACCCATGAAGACCTTGCTATTTCAGTAATGAAGAATTTCCTTAATAAACTCCTATGCCACTCTTTGCCTAACTCCTGTTCAAGAATTCAATGCTCAAAGTGGAGCACAGTCTTTCACAGCAGGCATCAGTCCCATTCTACTACACAAGCAATTTTTATCTCAAAGGTCCTTTTCTTTAGAACAATGACCACCTTTTCCACAAGCCTATGCAGACAATAGTGCCTAGGATTGTTGAGTCAGTTGGACCATCATCTTGCTGCTAGTTAATCACACTGGAAAAGTTCTCCTTCTAGCAATGAGCAAGACTCCTTCCTCTTAAAAATGTTTCATAGTATTTGACATAAAATTTCTCTTCTGCATCTCAAGCCCATTGCCACCTGTGACTTGACAGCTTGTTGGTTTCTGTGACAAAAAAGTATTACATCCTATTACTCAAGAAAATGAAAACTTCTTTTCTCTGAAGCAAAATCTTTGACCCTTATTCAACAGTCGAGTAATACAAGTAATTAATGGTAATGACTTACATTTACAGAGGGTATTTCATCTAGTGTGCCTATCCTATTAAGTAAGATAGGCTCTCCAACAGAAATGACCTCCCACTGGCTCCAAAATAGTAGGCCTATATCCTGCAGAAGTTATGGTATATATGAAAACTGTATTTTGTATCCCAAAAAGATGTTCAGACTTGCAGTATCTTTCTTCTCTAGTACATCGTACACCTGGTCTGTTAGACTTGACACATTTCATCAATCTTTGGATTACTTGTCAATTACTTAACTCTGCTACATAACTGTAGCTGGGCACAGGTTTAGTAAGAGAAAAAAACCTCATTTTTATTACTATAGTAGCTGGTAAATACATCACTATTTAAAAAGTAAAATAACTGATTAGTAATAAATATAGCTAGGATGCAATGTAGCAAAGACTACTGCCCAATCTTAACACTACATATGTGTAACTCATTTAATCCTCCCCAAAAGTTTGAAGGGATAGTTACTAGTAGGACATAAAACTTTACAGATTAGGCCACTGAGGTTGAAAAGAAATCACTAAGGAATATGCCCAAAGTCATCAGGATAGTAGGTGATAAAGGCAGGACATGAATCCAGGAGGTCCAGAGCCCAGGTTACTAGAATCCGATCATGCTCAGGAATATGGGATAAAGCAAGAAACAGCCATGCACAGTTTCGTAGAACACACTAGCATAGAGAAAAGAGTAGCCTAAACAGTATTCATAGGAAGAACTCATAGAAATTTCAAGTCTCTGAACAAGTTTTATCCCCATAAGTAACAGCCCCTCGCATCCACTGCAAACTTCTTAACCTTTCCAAAACCATATAAAAAAAAATATGGTGAATGAAATGAAGAGCTGTATAGACTGGATCTAGTGACACAAGCTCAATTACTGCAGATAAGAGTTACTCAAGGTTTCAAAATCAGTCAGCAAACTTCATCACGGAGACCTACAAGGCAGTAATGCAATGCTGTTTTAAATTTTACATTTTCCCGTTATACCAGGTGCAAGTACAAGGAATGACTGGAAACATCCAATTTGATACTTATGGACGTAGGACAAATTATACTATTGATGTGTATGAAATGAAAGTCACTGGCTCTCGAAAAGTAAGTAACTGAAGCAGACACCCCAAAACAGTCTCTCGGAAGTTGACAGCACTCAGATGGAAGAAAACAGGTGTTTGGAAACACACATAAAGCAAATACCTACACATCATTTTTGTCTTTCTATTTGGTGAGGAATACAAATAGATATGATGCACAGAGTTATTTTGTAGTAACACTGATTCATGCACACACTTTTAAAGAGATAATTTTTCTCTGAGGCAGAGCCTATAAAAGCAACAGAATCAGAATTTAAAAATAAAACTTCCCACAATAAATGGAAAAACTGACAAAGCGCATAATACATTACTACCTAACAAAAATCTACCAGAGTATATAAGATTTTAACAAAAGAAGGGCAAAATGGTTATCTTTCTTTGCTAACTCATCTGCCAATTGGAGTCTGCACAAAGTCCAGTCTATGGCCGAATGTTCTATGGCCACTCTGCTTCCATCCCTGATAATTGAATTAGACATAAAGTAGATATTCAGTATTCACCTAATTTTTAAAACCTCAAAACACAAAATATCATGTTCCATTTCTGTAAGATACTCAGTGGTTTCCCAGCCACCCTCCACCTCCCAGCCAACAACCTTATGGTGGGACAAAATTATTCCATAAAGCATAAGCAAAGGTAAGGTAGAAATGGGAACCCCACAACAAAGGAACATCTGTATGTGCATTAGTGATTGGGTCCTTGTAAAAGATCAAGCTACTAAAAAAAGTTTCAAGCTACAATAGCATTTGAATTTCCTGTAGTATTTTTTAGTGAAACCCACCTGACTTTTCTAGGCTGGCTACTGGAATGAATACGAAAGGTTCGTGCCTTTCTCAGATCAACAAAGCAGCAATGACAGTGCATCAGCAGAGAATCGGACCATAGTGGTGACTACCATTCTGGTAAGTGTGGCTGCAAGTGAGCAGGCTTTCTGTTTTCTGAAAGCATTATTCAGCAGTAGGAAAGACTGAATGCCTAAGCAGTGAGAACTTCTAACAGGGCATCCCAGGAACCTCTTGCCATGAGAACAGGATGTCATTTTTTTAAAAAAACAAAAGATAATGAACAGGAATTTGAAAGTTTCTACTTCATTTTCTTTTTACTCCTGCCCTTACACCCCATAGGCTTGTTATTTCATCTGGACTTGAAACCTCATTCATTCGGAGGGAGGCAGGATATCATGGAGGTTTACCACAAACCTGTATAAATCGTGAAAGTCCCAATTTCTCTTTGATTGGGTTGTTGCTTTTTTAGTTTATGGAATGAGTATAATAATAATCTCCTACCTTTGTCATAAGACCATTTCAAGTTATAATTTTCCACATAAAGGTTATCTGCAAGACTCAAAGTATTACTGAAATGTGAGATAGTCTTCCCATTTATTTTTTATTTTTATTCTTCAAAACTTGGTTTGTTTTACTGAGTGACATACAACCCTGGCTTAACAATAAGCGCGATACCAGGTATAAAGGTCATTAAGTGAATGGAAACCTAGCTAAATTTGACCTTTTATCTGAACATACACACCAAATGCTCACTTTGTCCAAGGTGCTGTAGTGGCCCTAGAGATAGGAGAGAACATAAGTTACAAACTTTAACCTCACAGAGATCTCGGCTCCCTACAGCTTGCCTTGGATGACTCTGGTTGATATCTGGTAAATCACCTTCATGTAACTAAGGGAAATATGTTGGCCCAATTTGACTAAATCAAAGACTTTACAGGCAAAAATTGAGGCTTCTTTCAAACTCCCAAGAAAGAAATTGGAAACCTTGTCTACTTCCTTAAATCATCAGTTAAGGATTCCAAGCAATATGTGATCCAATGTATAGTCAATTGAGGCTCATCTGCTTACTAAGTAAAATACTTTAAAGGCGCTTGCATGCACTAAACCTCAACAGAAGAGGCACAAAGGGAAAGCATTACTTGTATGATCTCTTACAAAAAAATATATGAGTAATCTTTTGACATTGCTTTTGGTCCCAAAGGAATCACCATATGTAATGTATAAGAAGAACCATGAGCAACTTGAAGGAAATGAACGATATGAGGGCTATTGTGTTGACTTAGCCTATGAAATCGCCAAACATGTAAGGATCAAATACAAATTGTCCATTGTCGGCGATGGGAAATATGGCGCCAGGGATCCAGAGACTAAAATATGGAATGGCATGGTCGGGGAACTTGTCTATGGAGTAAGTTTATTTTCAGCTGTGCTTTATTTCTATGCTTTCTGATGAACAAAGATAGGTAGGTCAATTTTCAAATACAACATGCATCCAGTTGTATAACTTTCATACAAACTGCAAGAAAAACATTCTATTCAACAGTTGCATTCTGCTATGGTATGTTGTCAATGTCATCCCTTGGGCAACAGGATTATTTTACTCAAAGTAAAGTAGAATTGTGGGATTTTATGTGACAACATTCAGCACAGGCTGTCTTCTATTGAAAACCTGTTCCCTTCTGTGATCCCCATCTCAGGAAGCAAAGTTACCACCCACTCAGTTGCCTAAGCAACATTGCCCAAGCAATCCCATCATCTTTCCTCTTTGTTCCCCTCATTCCTCATCAGTTTTGCTCTTCAGCCACCAAAATCCAGACACACTCTTCATCTTCATCATTACCTTAGTGAAGGTACTTTCCATCTGTCAAGTGTTGAACTGGCCTTACTGTCTCTGTTCTCACCCTGACAAGTCAGATTTCCACAATACTGTAATTTCCTGCTTTAAAGATGAAGGATAAAATACAAACTCCTTTGCCTAGCAAATAAGGCACTTCATCATCTCTCGGCCGCCTACCTCTAGTTTCATCTTGTGCTCTCTCAGTGTTCCAGCTATAGCAGAGTATGTGCTGTTCCCTAAAGATGCTGAGCTATCACCTCCAGTATGCCTGCAATTGCTTTGGCTTCTCTTCCACCAACTACTGCCACCTACCAGTCCTCTGGCACTCAGAGGTGGCAGCTCTTTGAGGAAGCCTTCCCTAATGCCATCTACCTGCCTGCAGTCTGAGTTAGATGTCCCTGATTTCTGCCTCCTTTTAGTTCTGCTTGCCTTCATCTAGTACTTCTGAACATGTACTGGTCAGCTGCCCTGTTAGACTATGAATGAATTTCTTGAGGACAAAAGACACATCTGACTCATGTCAATATCCCCAAGCTTGAAACACAGAAGTTCAAGAACTACTCTTCAAAATCATTAACTGATAAGTGAAGAGAATAGTTCTGCCAAGGGCTTGGCCAGGGCCAAGCACAAAAGACAATTGGGGTGTTTGAAAGGAGGATAGAGGCATCTTCAGAATTCCTCAGTAGCTTGAGTTTTCAATCATGCTGGGTTCTGATTTGAAAGGTCACATCTCCAGCAGCCCCATGAGGCATAAGGAGATAAGCAGAACCGAATATAAACCTGCCCATCAGTGAACCAGTTGCTAACCCAGTGCAGGCTATATTGCTAAAGACTTGGTTCTGTCAGACAAGGATAAGTTGCAATGATCAGCTCATGGCGAGACAACCAGGAAAGGGAAGAGAAAGGGTTCTAGCAGGTGGACATACTGAGACATCGCAGCTACCAGGAAGCAAGCATCCAAGTTATCTTGTGCATCATGCTTTAATCAGAAAGAAGCAAAAGTAAGGCACAGCTCTCTAATGCTAAGAGAGTAGTAGGATCGTGACATTAGTTTTTAGAAGTCACCTTTGGAACCAGCACAAATCCAGAAGCTCATTTCTAAAAAAAAATAAGGGCATAGAAACGGAACTAACGCTTCAGATGAGTCACCATGCTGTAGTCAGACAAGCAGCACAGCAACTTGAACCCCAATTCCCCTCTATAGAGCTGGAGACAGCCACCTCCTGTCTTAGGTCAAAACTGATTCCAGGAACTGGGGAAGGCTGAGCTGTAGAAGAGATTCCAGTGAATCCACCAGTAAGAACAAGGATCATTTCTAATGCGAGAGAGCTCTGAGCCAGGCATGGGCATATGGCATGATTTGTGAGGACCCCGAGGTGTTCCACACTATCCTGAGATAATCCTAATCTCTTACTCTACAAATCAGCACTAGGCCTTCTGCTCTCTTCTGCCACTCATCTCCCCCAGCATACAGTTTCCCAGAGCTTTGTCTTGCATACAGCTCTCCCCTATATTCAGTACATCATGCAACACATAGTAAGCACTCATTTTGTTTTTTTGCTTTTATGAGTCAGTCCCTGGCATACAGTAACCGACAATATTCATCAATGGAGTTCATGGTGGGAGATAATCTTATAATATTTTTATTATGATTATTAGCTACCTTTGACACATAATTGCTGGTTATCAGATTCTATACTAAGTGCCTAACTATGGGTATTACATAACTTAATCCTCACAGCACGTCTCTAAGGAACATGCCCTTGTTAACCTCATTCTACATGTGAGAAAATTGAGGCTAAGAGGTGATGACACATGGCAAACACCACAGACCTTGAAATGACTATCTTAGTCCATTCCAGCTGCTAGAACAAAATATCATAAGTTTGGGGCAGACACTTGGTCCAACAGTTCAGAGATCAATTGAGACTCCTGCATATTCGTGTACCCAGTTTCAATACCTGCCCCCAGGTGTTGTCTCCAGCTTCTGCTAGTACAAACCCTGGGAGGCAAAGGTGATGGCTTCAGTAGTTAGTTCCTGCCAGTTGCACCCGAGACCTGGACTGAGTCCCCAGCTCATGGTATTGGCCTCCATCCAGTCTCAACCATTACAGAAATTTGAGGAAATAACCAATGAATAGGAACTCTTTCTTCTTGTACTTATTTGCTTTTGTCTCTCAAATATTGTTCAAAGTGGTTTTTTTTTTTGAAAAGCAGTTTTATAGAGAAAAGAGAATATAGAGATCTTCCATCTGCTGGTTCACTCCCCAAATGGTCACAATGGCCTGAGCTGAGCTGATCCAAAGCCCAAAGCCAGAAGCTTCTTCCAGGTCTCCCACATAGGTACAGATGCCTAAGGTCTTCAGACATCCTCTGCTGATTTCTCAAGACCATAAGCAGGGAGCTGGATTAGAAATGGAGCAGCTGGAACATGGACAGGTGCCAAATGGGATCCTGGCACTAGGGGCAGAGGATTAGCTTGTGACACCACCATATCAGGCTCCTTTTTAAATACTAAGAACTGGGTGGCTTATAAAACAAGAAATTCTCACACAGTTCCAGATGGTAGAAAGCCCAGAATCAAGAATCAAGAAAAATCAGGTGTCTGGTGAGGGCCCATTTTCTGGCTCATGATGACACCTTCTTGGTGTGTTCCCACTTATTGGAATGGGTGAGGGTCTGTCCTGGGTCTCTTTCATATAGGCATTAATCGGATTAATACAGGCTCTGCCTCCGGACCTAAGCACTCCCCAAAGGCCCCACTTTATAATACTTAGGGATTAGAAATTCAGCATATATTCAGACCATAGCAGGGATACAATAATTTGCTCCCAGATTTTTATTATGAAGTGCATGCTCTTTAACCATTACACTGTACCACCTAATAGATAGAGTGGCTTCAGGCCCATCCCATCCTAAAAGATAGTCAAATTTACTAGAAAAGCCCTTGATCCCTTGGCATTCTGGAGAGAAAATTGTTGAGCTACACCAGCATGGCAGGAAACAAACAGTGTGTGTTTCTACTGGCCCAGGGTATCCGACATGAGCTTTATTGTGGCTTGTACTAGCTCTTCACATCTCAATGTCCAGAGTTCTCAAAAGAAAACCTGTCATACGCTCTAAACAGTTCAATGCCCTTCTGCCATTCAGCAAGACATCTGGCATAGCGACACACTGCAAGCCAGATTTCCTGACCTTGTTCAGACAAAGGTTTCTCACCAAGTTGCGGATTTTCCTCTAGCATCGCATCTGCACCGCACTCCTGCAGCTTCCACATAGCGGGTTTCCCTTTGCAGTGCTTCCTCCTCTGGAATCAGAGGAGAGGATTAGAAGCCCTTATTCGTTCAGTAATTTCAATGTCATCTCTGCACTCCTGATGAGTTAAAAATTCCTCTGGAAGAACCTACTCATCTTGTCCCTGCAATTCTTCCTGCTAAAGACATAAAGCAGAAATAGCCAAGCAGGGCTCTTTCAGAAAAATGTCTTTTTCTCCCATGAACAAGAACAAGTTTCAGATATTTTCTGGGCTTACCACCACATGATATGCTTCCACAGACTGGCAGAAAACAAGCCCATTGGAGTGGACTGCCGAATTCAACTTTCCTCTAAAACCTACAGTTAGGAAAATGAATCATTCTTATCCCGCTTGGAATAATAACTGTTAGGGAGGATGATCTCATAAGCTAAAAGTATCTGCACTTAGAAGTTCTAATCTTTCAGCACTGAGAAGTTTGCAGCTACTCTGTCAATGATAGAAATTGAGGGGAAAAAAATCACAGTGTAGGCTTTCATTTCTGGTAGGTTTGCCTCTGGTGGTTTACAAGTTCCTTAAGAAGGGCCAAACCCCCTAATGATTTCCCCAAGTGCTTAGAAAACAAAAGGATAGAAAACCAGAGACTGTTTTTTGCAGTGATATGAAAAGTCCACTCACTGCTTTTGCTTTACCTTTAGGGTATTTTCTCCTATGCTTTGAGTCCGTAAAACAGATCAGAGAGCAAAACAGAGACAATGATGGAGAAAGCGTTGCAAAGAACATTTCCCTAGCTACTACAAAATTTTAAGAGTCAAAATGACTTAAATTGGTTACAAAATAAGGAAGCCAATCAGCCTCTTTTCAGACCATTCTTAATTTTTTTCCTCTAAAGACATCCAAATCAAAGTTGATGTCAGGGCACCTTGTATTTCTAAGAAGTCTATTTTTGAAACCAACGTCAGTAGGGTACAGTGTGCCCCATTATGTAAGCCCTTCAGAACATTATGGACTTGAAACCGTCCACCTGCTTTCAGCGATGCTGATTCGGAACTGAATGTTTGTGACATTACCACATGGTAATTGTCTCAGCTCAAATGGATTGCAGACCAGAAGTTCTTATGGTTACCAAAACACATGTAGTATAAGATGACATTTGAAAACAGCATTTTGTTGTTCCTTAGTACCCTTTAGCCTGTCATTTATTTTCCCCATAACTATGGGACTTAGCCAGCACTAAACAAAAGAACCACCCACAGAATAAACTAGGGAACCGAGGCCTGATGAAGTTGGGAGCAGGAGGAATGGTGTCAGGGTCCTGCTAAAGTCATACAAACTGCCTGGCAACTCCATTTCATGACTCTTGCTCTATTACTATCTCCACTGGAACATGCTGGCTCAGTTCAATAAGCTTGTTGAATTATAGCAAGCCTGGTGGTGTAGCAGATAGATACAGCATCCTTGATTCACTTCAGGGGATTTATATTCCAGTTGAATTGCAATCTTTTCTATCCAAGATACCTATCCCATTCAACTGTGGGCTCCAGGACAATATAGCGCACACTTCTAGGTATCATTTAAAATATGTGGAACTCCATATAGACAGCTCAGGAGTTCTGCTCTTCCAGAGAAGAAATAGTCTAGCCAAAGGAAAATAAAACCAGGCAGAGAAAAAGGTAGAAAGAAACTGAAGACTCAATTAAGAAGACCTCCCGGCAGGCAGCAGCTGTGTCCCTAACAGGCAGCAGCTGTGTCCCTAACGCTCCTCGCCCTTAGCATAGAGCTAGAGGGGGTGCTCTGGCAAGGACCAGACAAGCTACTGCCCAGATTTCTCTTCTGGCTTAGAAGAGGACTGAGAATTTGGAGATGATCTCGGGCTGGGAGCTACAGTTGGTTCTGGGTCACTTTTCGTGAGAATCCCCAGACTCCACACGCCCAGGACAAATGACAATGGTATCGACACTCTTCACACTAACATTTCTCTGCCTAGAAGAAATTCTTCCTTAGGCTGTCACTCTTCTACAATTCATTTTCTATTAAACAAGGCAGAAAGTGGATCTGTCCTACTTAAAAGAAAAGCAAGGACCCAATAACAGATGCCAAGCATTCTATTCTTCGGATGTATTACAATATGCTTTGACAGAAGGGCTGGTGATTGGATTAAGAATGCCCCTTGCTTCAAATGATGGCCATGAACTCCAGGAAAAAACATTAGCAACACATGAGAGTCCGCCGTTCAGCGCAGAGATGACAGAGGAAAATTCCCAACCAAATACAGTTTCGCCAGCCCTTCATCGAGCTCTAGGGACACTCCTTTAGCTTTACTTTGTCTTTCACTCTCTCAGTTCTTCCAAGGACAAGAAAGCCTAATCAATAGGTCCAGACTGGGGCATCTGTTCTGAGTAGAGAAATAAGGAGATCCTGTTGTGACACGGCTTGTTGCTGTACAGATTTAAATAGACCTCATCCCTCTCTCCAGATCTTAACAATTGCAGACAGAAAATATCCCGCGGAGCGCAGCCCATAAAGCAATGGAAGCCCTGTGCACCAACACACAGCAATTATATTCCCACTGTCAAACTTGTGTCAGCCCCACTCCTTTTTCCAACACACTTCAAGTTTCAAAACAAATATCTGTCAAAGGTCATGAGAGCCTCTGATAAATGCGAGGATAAGGGGGTCAGGCCAGGTCTGTTTCCTTTCACCAATCAAAATACAATACTGTATGCATTAGGTGACAAGACATCTCCATCCTCTCTGCTTGTTTTCAAAAGTGCTTTGAAATGGTAGCTGACAAGCTGCTGCTCATGCGCAGTCTCCAGGAAGGTAACAAATTTTCTATCAGACAACCAGATGGCAAGGCTTTAAGCTATCACAAGCCTTCCAGCTGAATGCATTTTTTTCAAATTACCTTTAAAATTACATTGAAATATATGCCTAAAACCGGGCAGATTCCTAGGTGCATCACCCTGTAGGTATGAGTGTGTTGGTTTTTAAGTTTTATGAAACTTAAAAACTTTGGCAGCCCACCTATGAAAAGGATTATAAATCCCCTCAAGCTAAATCCGCTCCAATAATGCACTTGTTCTGGGTTTGCCACTGGTGAGTAGAAAAATCAAACTCAATTTAGTGTGTTTGCTGAGCCCACACAGCCACTCGTAAGCCGCTTGATTAAAATCCTTTAAGTAGTCAAGATGCAAGAAAAAACCACTAGCAAACTCTTACCCTGAGCCCTTGCCATTTGCTAGTTTTTGTCTGTCAATTGGAACACCCTCATACCACCTACTTACCCACCCAGGTTTCTGCAAATGACTTGCCTACAGCTGTTGCTTGTTCAGGCAGAGGCTTGAGGCCAGAAGGCTGCTGGAGTGGTTCGGGACACAAGAGAGGCACTTCATTACTGAATCAGAATTTCACCCACTCCCTAGCCACAGCTGTAATTCTTCATGCTCGCTCCCAGCCACAGCTGACTTTCCTTAAGAGCGGAGAGCAAGAAAAAAAAAATTCATTTAGAAAGTTGCCTTTTTCAATTTTTCACCAGTCTTGGCTTCCTAAACCTTCACCTTGTCTTGAAAGTGATCTTTCCCCTCCATCTGAGTGCTATGGCAGTCCAAGGAAAGCTAAATAGGTATTGGGAGACTCTTGCCAATGGTCCTCCCCATTCCTTTAAGAATTAAGTTGATTGCTCCATTTACCTTATACCAAGCAGATCCTAAATAAGCAATTACCACATCACAACTACTTTTGAGTACAGAAGAGGGAATAGTGGTGGTGGAGGGTAAGGGTTTTGCTATGGCTGGCTCTGAGCAGACAAGACGGGGTCTCCTGCTTTGTTCTCTCACCAGCACATTCCTATGCGTGGATTTCAATCCATGTTTGCAACAAAATACACTTCTGTTTTTGTTCTATTTTCCATGAAGAGGAGACAGGAGTTGCTAAGTCTGCTGGCTCTCCTTGAGGGTCAATCTGCTACTCTTTTCCTTTGTGGGTGGAGCTTTCTTCTACCTGCTTTCTAGTTTTTCCTAGGTCTTTTACTTTCGTAAGGTTCAGCCCAGGGAATTCTCCATTAGGAACTAGGTCTACATCAAAGAGTCTTAATTAAGCACCAATGCCATGCCATTCTTCATTGGGGGAAAGGCTCTCCAACAAACAAACTCTATCTTCTTTTGAAAAAGCTCCTTAGAAAGAAACAATTCAGAAAAGGAAGAAATGCCAAGAGCAACAACAACAACAAAAAGGCAAGTGCCAGAGGGGAGTCCGTTCTCCCTTTTGTCTTCTGTGATCTCAAAAGTGCATCAAACCAGGAATGGCCCTCCTCTGGGATTTGGCTTTGTTGTTGAATGTTCCTGGAAACAAACCCAAAAAGTGTTCCTTTGGCTATCTAGCCACCTCTCCCTGGTGACAGTTTTACTGGTGCTTCCAATTTCAGCTGCAGTACTAAGCTAGTGGGTATTTTTTTGTCTTTTGAAAAAGAACGAGAGTTTCAAACTCCTTTCTGTATCTGCTTAAAAGAAGTTCAGTTCCCCCAAATTCAGTCCAAAGTATTTTCTCACACAAATGTCCTCTTATTTCTTCTTTCCAAAACAAAGAAACAGAAATTTCTCCTATATCTTCATGTTTATTTAAATAATTATATTCAAATGAGATTAAAATGTTAATAATGCTAGCAAGGTATGTGCGTGAGCAGGAAGCAGAGACATGTTGGCAAGAAGAGGAGACGGCCCTATCTGTGAATTCTGTTGGCATGACAAGACCTTTCACCTAATTCAGATGCATGCTGACAAACCCTGCTAGCTTTCTGGCCCATTCCATTCTCAGTATTCTTATTTCTTTTCATTTGTTTTAATGTTGATTTATTTTTATCAGAAAGGCAGATTCACAGAGAAGGAGATACAGAGAAAGGTCTTCCATCTGCTGCTTCACCTCCCCCAAATTGTTGTAACAACCCCAGCTGTGCCAATCCAAAGCCAGGAGCCTCCTCTAGGTGTCCCAAGCAGGGACACAGTCCCAAAAGCTTTGGGCTGTCCTCCATTGCTTTCCCAGACCATAAGCAGGGAACTGCATGGGAAGTAGAGCAGTTGGGACACAAACCGGCACTCAAATGGGAAGCTTAGAGGCCAGTACTTGCAGGCAGAGGATTAGCTAGTTGACCCATTGTGACGGCCCTAGTAACCTTGTTTCTGTGACTAGGACTCATACTAGATAAAAGGGTGAACTAGATTAATTCTCTCTTTGGCTCCCCAGCAATGAGTAGTATGAAATGGAAAATCAAGGGTCCTGTGGGAGAAGAGAGTTAAAGCCGCAGGTAAAAATTTCCTGAGGGAAGCAAGTGAAGGAGAGAACCTTAGAGGATCTTTCTTCTTCCACAAACCTTCACTGATCATCTCCTACGCCAAGCACCATGAATAGACGCTGGCAGCGCAAAGATGCAGCTTGAATGGGCGAAAAGAATTAGAAAGGAAGACAAGGGAAAGAGCATTCCGAAAAATAGAGCAGCTCAGAGTCTTTGGTATGAGAAAGCGAAGGAAAGAAGATGGGCTATTCCAAAAGGCTATGAGTAGTGCGTGTCCAAGGATAAGCCTTTGAATTTACAACCAAGTAGAGAGGCGAAGAAGCAGGTTCAGTGCATTGCAAGGACCGGAAGTTAGATCTCAGATTCATAAGGAGAAAGTGGTATTGAAATAGTAAAGGAGTGTGTGTGTGTGTGTGTGTGTGTGTGTGTGTTTAAGAAGAGTGGTGTGATAGAGGAATGCAATGTGGCTAACAGGGTAATAGAATTTAAATGTAGATAGAATGATCTTTTGGCTTTTTGTTAGAAAAGAAAAATCCATGAATATAATTTTAAGCAAATAAGACAAATCAGTGACTTTCAAACTAAGCATTATAATTTCCTGGAAGGCCACCTGAGTCCTGTCTCCCAGAGTTTCTGATTTCATACATGAAGGGCCTGAGAACTGGCATTTACAGCAAGTTCCCAGGTGATTTTCCTGCTGTTAGTCCAGGGCCCATAGTCTGAGGTCTATTGGGAATAATGGCAAAAGTAAAGATGCAAGAGAGACAAAGAGCTGGAGCTGGCTAGTATGAAGTGGCAGCAAATAAGATGTATGGAATTAGCAGTGTGAATCTTGGAGCATCACATGCTATGAAATGAAAATACACAAAAGTAATGGAGGAAGATGCAACAATATGCTAAGACAGAGGGATATGGAGGCAAGAGAGCCCATGGGAAATGGCCTCTGAATTCTCAGTAAGGAAACAGGAACCTACAGAGAGGATGGGGCCAGTGAGGACCAGGAACAGAGGACATTTGGAAATAAGCATTATTCACAGGCTTAAAGGAGAATCTGCCTCAGGGTGATCAATGATGGATTTCATTTTAGAAATAGTCAGTCTGAGATGGACTGAGCTGCCAAGATAGATTTGCTCAGTAAACAGTTGGCTTCACTAAATACATGCTTTCAGCAACTTTCACTGGATGTAGAGGGTATAAAACTTCCTACTTGCAAGGAAATGTTTTTGTCTATTTCTTCCATCTTGTTCATTCCTTCATCCTACAATATAAAATAGCGCTTGCACAGGCCAGGCACCCAATGGTGTATTAGAATGAACCTCCAGGGGTTGGCACAATGGTTCAAGTGGCTTATCCTGCCCCCGCAAGTGTTTACATCCCATATAGGTTCCAGTTCGTGTCCCAGCTGCTTCATTTCCTGTCCAGTTCCCTGCTTGTAGTCTGGCAGTGTAGTGGAGGATGGCCCAATGCCTTAGGACCCTGCACCTGTGTGGGAGACCCAGAGGAGTCTCCTGGTTTCAGATCAATTCAGTTCTGGTCACTGCAGTCATTTGGTGAAGGTGAAGCAGCAGATAGAAGATGTTTCTCTCCCTCCTTCCCTTTGTAAATGTGCTTTTCCGATAAAAATAAATAAATCTTAAAAAAAAAAAAGAATGAGCCTGAGAAGGGTTCATTGAGGTTGATAATTGCAGACGAAACCAGTGTATAGTAGAAAGTGGCAAATAAGAACCTGTGGAGTTAGAACATTATGCTGCTAAGGGAGTGGACTCTACAAGCTGAAAACCAGGGTTCCAATGCCAGCCCCCTCAATACTTGTTTCTCCTTCTCCAACATAGGAATGGTGATGGTACCAACATTAAAACAGCTGTGAGAATAAATGAGGTAATATGTATAAGGTGCTTAGTACTGTGCTTCACACGGAATGAACACTCAATAAATGTTAACTAGTTGTTTATCATCTGCATTTCCCTTTACACTAATTAAGTGGCTTGAGTTCCCGTCTGTAATTCAGACAGAACAGCAGTAAAAATTCAGCAGTAAAACATCATTACTCTAACAAGACAGTCTATGTTAGCCTCAGCTTGCCTCATTCTTCTTCCACTTCTCCCCATTAGAAGGGATATTGAGGCATAACTACATTGAACATAGAAAAACTGTAGTCCACTTTAGTATTTTCACTACCCATTTGATACACCATGGCAGAACCTCTCTTTTCTCTTGGTGCACTTTAAGACTAAAACCCTCTGCTTTTGTAAAGGAGCAAATGCAGAAAGCAAAAGAAACAAGGGCAGAAATTCCTAGTGCCCATTTTCAAGGGATATTATAACAACATGGCCTGACTTTGCCTGAGTTAATTACATAGTACATGACTGACATAGATTTTATTGATCTGATCCATGTAGGTGCTACACTGATATTTATCACTAGAAAATACAGCCGCTATATAATATGTATCCTTATGAATGTTTTACCTTACTATTATCCATGCATTAACATACTACATATTCATGTGTGCATATATCACAATCACCAACTTATTTCTCAGGCATCCAACAGTTTTCTACAGAATCTGTTATAGTGATGATACAAAATTAGAAGACTGAACAAAGAACTTCGTCTTAATAGATAGTCTCAAAAAGGTTCAGGAATAATACAAGATAGCAAGAATTATACTGAGTACTGTGGCTTTCTCTTGCCTTTCATGGTGGGGAAGGAGGCAGATACAAAAATTATATGCCATCATGTTTGTTCCTCAAGAATTTCTAGTCAAGTGAGGGACAGAAACCACAGAGCATGAAAATTAAAATGAGAGAGCAAAAGTTAGACAATCACATATCATAAGGAAATGCAAGCTGAGCTGCAAGAAAGCAAAAACAAAATTAGAACAAAAAGATGGAGTCAGAGACAGGCATTTAGTATATCATCAGATCAGATGCCTGCATCCCATCTGAGAGTGCACAGGCGTGGCACGTGCTGGCTCCCCTCCTGATTCTAGCTTTCCACTAACACACACTTTAGCAAGCAACAAGGAGCTAGGTTCCTGCACCCGGGGGGAGGCCTGCTGAGTTGCTAGATCTTGATCTCAGCAGGCCCAGCCCCAGCTCTTACACTCCCGTGGGAGATCTCTATCTCCCTGCCTTTTCAAATAAATACTAAACAGTTTTTAAGTGGAGTCAGTTCCCCCTATGCCAGTATGTCTCAAAGGACATAACACCAGTGCCCTGTTCTTATTTTAGAATCCATTGCATGCCACTACTTTTCCAACTCAAGTATTGACAAACTGATGGATTGTAATGACTTAAGACTTCATGTTTCCACCAAAGAAGTATATTCAGTGGCAACAGAAGAAGAAAACTAATTGAAATGCTGTATCTAAAAAGTCATATGTGTATTTGTTTTTCAGAGAGCTGACATAGCTGTTGCTCCACTAACTATAACACTGGTCCGTGAAGAAGTCATAGATTTTTCAAAGCCATTTATGAGTCTGGGAATCTCCATCATGATAAAGAAGCCTCAGAAATCAAAACCAGGCGTATTCTCTTTTCTGGATCCCTTGGCTTATGAAATCTGGATGTGCATTGTCTTCGCCTACATTGGTGTCAGTGTAGTTCTTTTCCTAGTCAGTAGATTCAGCCCTTATGAATGGCACTTGGAAGATAACAATGAAGAACCTCGCGACCCGCAAAGCCCTCCTGATCCTCCAAACGAATTTGGAATATTTAACAGTCTTTGGTTTTCCTTGGGTGCCTTTATGCAACAAGGATGTGATATTTCTCCAAGGTTTGTTTCCGTGTCATTCCCAATGTGTCCTTGTATCCTTATGGCCATACTCCATCCCTGTACATCTGTCATTCACTCATCTCAACTCCAGATTTCTTCCATTTAACATTCCATTCAATGACAGATTATCATTGAGCCATTTTGATTAAGTCCATGAACTGAGGGGTCACTGCCATGGCTTTGGATGTCTTTCATGCATTTCTGTGGGATAATATGTGTACATACATTACATTTAAATGTTTAAACTCTGGCAGCAATGTTGGCTAATATTAACATAATTCATAAAAAACAAAATATTGAACTCATCATTACGTGAGTTAATTTTTTTTATCTGCCAACAAGTTGTATCTAGCAAACTTTGCAAAAAGACAGAAACCTTTTTTTAAAACCTATCTTCCCAGTTTCAGTGTCCCCCACCCCCGTTTTCATTTTGCTCTCGGATTTGCTTTAAGTATCCATTGTAATAGTCCGCCCAAATTTTCTAGCTAAAACTACAAAACTTGTCAAAGAAAACAGGAGAAAATCTGTGTGACCTTGGATTGTACAAAATTCTTACACAGAACAGAAAAAGCACAATTCATGAACCTTTGATAAATAGGACTTCAGTAAAAAACAAAATTTGGCATTTCTAAATATACTCAAAAGATGTTGCTACAGTATTGATAAATCTTGAAAATATGCCAAGTGGAATAGCCAAGCACAGAAGGCCGTGTATTATACAGTTCCATTTATTGAATATCTCATAACATATCATTCTATCTGTCCAACACAAACAAACCCATATAGAAAATACATTGTGGTTGCTGGGACCATGAGGACAGCAGAGAGGGGATAATCAGAGGCAAGGTCAATATGAGCCAAGTGGGACTAGGAAGAAAATGTTACCACACTACATATTCGATAAAAGCCTTATAGCCAAACCATATAATGATATGTTGCAACTCAATAAAAATAAGACAACTCAATTCTGAAAATGAACAAAAGATTTGAATAGAAAATTCCCCCAGAGAAAATGTACAAATGACGAACAAGTACATTAAAACATGGTCTATATTGTTAGTCATTAGAGAAATGTAAATTAAAGCCACAGCGAGATAGTTCTGTACAGACTCCAACATGGCTGTATGCAAAAAGACCATACCAAGTGGTAGCAAAGCTGTAGAACACTGCAACTCCCGGCTACTAGTAGTAGGAATGGAAACTGCTACTATTACATTGGAAAAGAGTTTTGCAGTTTTTGCTAAAATCAGACATATACTTAAACTATGACACAGCAGTTCTACTCTTAGCCATTTACCTAAGGGAAAGGAAACCATCCACACAAATATCTATACACAAATGTTCATAATACCCTTATTATTAATAACCAAAAAGTATAAGTAATCAACATCCATCAACTAGTGAATAAAATGTGCTGTACCCATAAACAAGAACACTATTCAGCAATGAAAAAGAGTAGACTGTTGTAACAATTAGCCTAAATCTTCAAAAGAAGCCAAGTGAAACAAGGCAGGCAGAAAGAGCCACTTATTATTCAACTCCATTTACTAAATTCCATTTATTTAATATCCCATAAAGTATTATGCCATTTGTCTAAGATAGATGAATCCACAAAACAGAAAATACATTAATGCTTGCCAATGCCTCAGGAGAAAGGGTGAGGGTAATCAGTGTCAAGGTCAGAGCGAGGCAAGCAAGGCTCAGCACAGCAAGTGAGGGGTCAGATCCAGGCATTATTTAATAATCAGACATTGCGGTCCTCATGGACATTTTGCATTCATTTTGACTTGTTCAAGTATCACACTTGAGTGCTATTTACTTTGACTAATACGATGACAACACTGGCCTTCCATTAAAGGTTGGGGGTTGGGGCAAATGTATCACTGCATGTTAGTCCTGTGCCTGCCAGGATTAACAGCAAATGGCTTTGGAGGATTTTGTGTGTGTGTGATGAAGGCATTCCAAAGCTGTATTATGATGATCCTTGTGCAAGTCTGGATCTACAAGAATCACTGGCAGCAGATTCACATTGGTGAATTTTATGATATGCAATTTTTATCTCAGTAAAGCTAGTGAAAATACTAAGCAAGTATGAATGTCCTGGGCCTCACCTGCTCAAAGTATCAACTCACCTAAATAAAAAAGCATGGTGAATTCATAATAACAAAATATTATCAACCAAAATAACATCTTTAGAATCTTATAAAAGGCAGGGTTTTCTCAAACAAAATGTGATGGGTTTTAGTAAGCGTGAACATCGATCAAATACTAACACGGGAGTCAATAATACAAAAGAATAGGAATTTCCACCTGTTCCTTCCATGTTTTCACAGCAGACTACATTCTGAGACTGTCTTCTGGAAACACAAAACATTGAAAGTGCAGCTTACAGCGGATCTGTAGCAGCTTTTTAGAGTACCCTGTGTGGGGCAATCTCCCTTGGCTGTGTCACATGTTTCTGTCACCTTCAATGTGCTTCGTCAGATTTTCAAGATTACTCCATTCCTTATTCCTTTTATGTTAAGGATGTGTGTCCCTCCGTGATATCATCCAGGAGTTCATTTGGCTTTGTTTGTTTGATTGATTGGTTTTTCTGAATGATCATTGCAAGAAACTAGGGTTACTGGTTACCAAACGAGTCTGCAATTGAAAGGTGTTTAACAGGGCGATGGTCTATGCTGAGACAATGCTGAAGAGTCATTAAGGCAGATTTTATTGGTTTCTATAACAGAATTTTCAAACATAAATGTGCAATACCTCTACTGCTGCATCCTCAAACAGGGCTCCTAAAAAAAACATTTATTTTTAGAAACATTTATGCATATTGCATTGTTAAGGAAAAACTTAAAGATGATGGCCTAAAAATGACAATTTGAATTGATTTTTTAAAATGTTACAGCAGAATTTAAGCTGTGGCTCTTAGATGGCACTGAAATACATCAAATGCTTTTTTTCAAAGTGCAGACTTAAATTCTACAGCTCTAGATAATGTCCTGTAGAGCAACGGCTTTCATTTTTTTTCTTACCATGACTCACAGTAAGAAATGCATTTTTCATCACAACACAGTATACATAAATGTATATAACAAAATGCTATTCTTGTAGTACACCATGCACTTCGAAATTCCCTGCTCTGTTTCATTTTGTTACGCGCTGGTCAGAATTCAACCCATCAATAAGGTACAAAGTCTACAGAATAATCCTGGTCTTGAGCGACAATTATTATCCTGATTGTGCTTTCAAGTATTAAGTTATTATCTTTATGAGCTCTATTTTTCCACCACATGAGTGATCCCTCCTCTGATACTGTCTGTTGTGTCCTTCCAAAGAAATGATATCTTTAAACCTTTTAATAAACTCTTCAATTTCTTATCATATTTATTATATGCCAGCGAGGAGGAAACATGTTTCCACTTATCTTGCGAGCTCTAATGATTACATATTCGTGCTCAATTGTGTGATAGCAAACCCCTACTGTAATGTGTTTCTCTATTAACAGATGTAGGAATTCCTGATAACCATAGCTGCACTTAAAATTTATGGTTGTCTTCACAGCAAACACCGACATTATGCTTTCTTTCTACTTAATGGTTATACTTAGAATGCAAAAAAAAAAAAAAAAAAAAAAAAAAAAAACTCTGCAGAAAGCCCACAATGTGGAGCAAGCATTGTACACTATGCTATGTTCTCAAAATTGAAGCAATTCAGGGACTTATAAGAGATCACATTTTAAAGTCACATTAGCAAATATTACAGCAGGAGATGTCAGGAAAAAAATTCATTCGACTGCTGTTATTTCCTGGGAGCTGAGATCCAACAACCTTTCCCAAGCTCTTACTGTGTTAGGGTGGAGGCATTTTACCTGCATTATCACTTGGATCTTAATCACCAAATACCACTCCATGGCAGAAATGAACCTTATTTTTATGCTCAGGATACAGATTAAATTGTTTGCTGATCACATAGCTAGTCACATGGCTAATGGTCACAGGCAAAATTCAAACCTAGTTCCAATTTCAAAACCTATGCTTTCTCCACTTCAAGCTGTTTTTCTCACATCACAAACAAAATAACAGTAGCAAACTAGATAGCATGGGTACAACCCAAAGTCCCGGAGTTTTTAGGAGCCAGAACAGGTCAAGAGTTCAAGTTCATGGAATTTGGAATCAAGTTGATTTTGATGCAAAAGAAAAGCACTTCAACCCATGCACAGCTTTTTGCTTAATACTCATTTCCATGGACTTTTCAAAATATTTGTTTATCTGCGAGGCAGAGAGAAGAGAGAGACAGAGGCAAGCAACGGGTTTCAATCTGCTGGTTCATTTCCCAAACACCCATGGATGGCTGGTGCTGGGCCAACCTAAAGGCGTGAGTAGGAACTCAAGCCAGGGCTCCTATATCAGTGACAGGGATCAGGCTATTGAGCCATCAAGGCTGTAGCCCAGAAGCAGCCCTGAAGGAAGCTGGAGTCAGGAGCCAGAGCTGGCACCCAAACCAGGCACTTGGCTGTGGGATGTGGGCTGCTTAGCCATTACACTAGATACCAGCCCTCAACAAACTTTTGAAGACCCCCACATAGGCATGGATTTCAATTTTTTTTTTGCACCAAAAATAAACTTCCCATGAACTTTTTGAAGCACATCATGTTTCTACTCCCACACAATCCTTCCCACTCCCGCCTGAAGATCCATTGTTTGTTCCATTCCTTTTCTCACGCTCAGGCACAAGAGGTTTTTTTTTTTTTTTTTTTTAACTCAGCTTCCCAACCTCTGAACAAAATCTGCAATTGCCCCGATCGTTAATGAAAGTAGGCAGTGAACATTTCAACTGCTGTCAAGCATGTGTTCACTTGAAGTAAAAGAGTGGAAAATCAGCAATGAGACATCAAAACTCCCGGCATTGTTCCATTTCCATCAAATAAAGTTATTGACAGTTACACAGAAGCTTAAAGAATCTATGTCAATATTAGGTTTGATATTTTCAACTACTCCAATTGTTCCGAGTAAATTGCTTTGTTCTACATAAAGCTGGAGGCTGACTCAACTTTAGAGAGGGTAATCAATGTAATAAGCTGAGGTTTTAGCCTTCCACAAAGTGATTTGTTGTGGGCAATAAGGAGAGGGTGTGGAAAGATTCAATTCAATCCTCCTCCCTCCGAGTGGAGGGTAGAGGGAGAGGCAGTGGGAGTAGTCAGATGGAGGGAGCTCAGTGGTTAAGAAGGTGGGTGTTGGAATCAGCCTCCCTAGATTCACAATCTGCTTAGCAGTTGTGTAACCTGGAGCAAATTACTAAACCTTGCTAAGCCCCAGTTTCTTATCTGTAAAATGTAAAGCGCAGTATAAGTTCGCAACAAATATTAGCTATTGTTATTATTATTAGCTATTGTTATTATTAAATTGGCTTCTCTTAATTATGCTCAATCCATAAATACAAATGGAACTGAATGCACTTGCATTTTAATTCTTAAAACCACTTAGGAAGACAGCTGAACAGTCCGTACCAAAGAGCTGGCTTCTGCTGAGAAATAACTGGCAACATTCCTTCTTGATCCCATATATTGCTTGCTTTAAGGATTATGCCTCTTGCAAATACTTTGATTGCGGCATTCTACTATGTTTTATTGACATTGGCAGGAGAGCACAGCTGTCTTTTAATCTGAAATTTATTTCCTTTGTAAAATTTTGGTAGAGCCACTCAGCAGTCCAGATTCTAAGTCCTTCCGGACAAATGCTCCCCCTGCTGGCATCCTGTGCAGCTGCAGGTACCTGTGAGGGCTTAGCCAAAACAAGGCTTGGGAGAAATATTAAAGAGAAAAATGGACAGACCAGCTAACTTGAATGTGATCACTGTGTGCAGATGATTGCCGAAGCATTACTCTCTGAAGTGTTCAAGACACCTTATACTTGGGAGAGAATACAGGGCCTCTGTCCAGGTTGGCTGACACACAGATCCTCCTGTAGAATAGGAAATGTGTGCAGAATAATAAAAAGACTGAAAGATACAAAATGAATGAGATCAAAGGCAACAAGATTTTTTTGGCTCCATTTTAAACACTGTGCTTTCCTCTGCTGCTTTATCACCTTTGTCTTCATCCTACTGCAGATTCACTTCAAAGCAGTAGTGAGGTGGTAATAAATTCATGATGTAATAGCAGACTTTTTATTACATGTATTTCATGACATTTCTGGATGAAAGCCATAGCTTTTGAGTCTTTGGAACATGATTACTTATTCTCATCAAAGAAGGATGCCAGAGTTAGAGATTGACTCTGCACATTTTTTAAAAAATTTGTCACAGACACAGCATTGAATGGAGTGTAAAAATGATACATTCCTTGGAAGGAGATTTTTTTCTTTAAAGAAATGATATAGAGTTTTTACAAAAGAGAAGTGGTTTTCAGTTCCAGTTCTTCATCTTAAGAAGCTAGTAAAGTACAGATTACAAGATTTCCCTACATGATTAAAGTTATAGCACACAGCTCCCTTTTATTATAATTGCAAGTCTTAAAATACATCTTACTATTAATTCTATCCTCTATATAAAACTATCCCTCATGATTAAAATTAACAAAGTATTATATCTTCCTTGAGATATCCATTTTGCAATGTCTTATGTCTGCTTTTCATTTGTTGCTAATGAACTTTCACTAACTTCATGCTTTCTCTGCCATTGCTTCCAAATGTAGGGTATGCTTCTTATAATGCACCTTTATAAACACAGAACCACAGTGCTTTACAGCCATTTCATTATGCTAACCTCTGAATCTGTCTTGTGCAACCAAAGTGTCTGAAATGAATACTAAGCATTTTGGCAGCTCCATTAATGGAGGGAATGGTACTGGAAATGGCAGGTCTTTTCAAGTCAGCTATAGTGTCTATTCTTGTTTTAATAAACCCTTATAAAAGCACATGAAACGTGGTTGCAAAGCAGCTACAGTTTTACTAATGAAAAAAAAGGGAAATGTAAAAATGTTTATGGAGTGTCTGCACTGAGGGCTCCACCACAAAAGTTCCCAGGGACGGGAGCTGGGCTTCCCAGCAGTGGAAATCTGCTGTCCCAGCTGCTCTTCTCTGGAGAGGCCAGCGGGGAGTGCAGCCTCCCACAACCCACACCGAGGCCATAAGAGTGCTTTCTGTCCCATCTCTGTTCAGGTTGCTGCATATTACGGTACCACTTTTGTGTGGCTCATCACCCAAATTCTCCATGCCGATAGGTACATGATCCCAACATTAGCCACATAATTGCCCAAGTTAATGGCCATGTAGACAAGAGGCCACAAAAATGAATGTTTTGCATTTAGTTTTATTTTCAGTCATGTCAACAACCAATCTCAGCTGAGTCATTCAGATTAACCACATGATGATCTGAGTCAGTATTAAGGTGGCCAAAATAGCCAGATGATGATGTGCAAGCTTGATTTTAGATCAGACAGGCACAGCCACACTCCATTAGTCTCAATAGAATGGAACAATGTAATTTCCATAAATTACTGTATTTTTCTCCACATTTCAAGTAGATAATGCATAAACTACCATTAACATCCACAGCAGCAGAATATACCTCTTTCTGTATTAAGCTGTGATTCTGGAAATACTCCAAAGTCATTTTTCCTCTTGGTCCAGGCAAAGCCCCATCATTCCAAATAAGGCTGACATTCACAGTTCCACAGATAATAAACAACAATTAGCCGTACATGTTTGGTTTTCCTACAACTGAACTTCTCAGTGTTTGCAGGAAAATTGCACCTTCTATAATTTATACATTCTGGATTTTTCTTCATACAAATCAGGTGCATTTTATACTACAAAAATGTGGGCATTTCTTTCCTAATGTGTAAGTACAGATGTTTTAATTTCTGATTTCTGTTTTGTACCTTGGTGTCTTTGTCAAATGCCTCTATTTACTTATCTATAAAACAGTATCTAGTGTAGGAGTGATTACAAAAGTTGTGCATGGGAAGTGATTAGAACAGAGTCTGGCATTATAGAAAGCATATTTAATTATTATTGTTAGCGTTTCTATTATCCTATTACTTTGAAGCATTACCCTTACCGTGATATTATTTCCGAAGTCAATCCTTCCACACTAAATAAAAGTGCACGGCAACAATGAATAATGATTCAAAAAGGCCTGAATTCCCAACTACAACCCTGTATACTTTGAGCTTTTGGAAGTGCCACACAGCTTTTCTGACTCATCCAGATGTTTTTACCTCTTCTGATTAAAAGAGAACTGTTCCCAGATGAAATCCTGAGAGAGAGTAACTAGTAGTTAGAAAAATCTGTTGCAAAGCAAATTTTCACATCTGAAAAGTTAAACATAATCATGTTCAAGACAGAACGAAATAAGAGTTGTTTCCGGCATCCAGGGACCAATGGGATTTGCAGACATAAATTGAATAATCAAGAAGGTTTGTGAGTGTTAACCACTGAAGAATGTTATTTAGCAAAACACTTGCCAAAATTATTTGATCAGAATGTAGCATCTAAAACAACCAGAGGGAAAAGGTTATCTTGGGACACAGGAATTTAAATGTGCTTCCAAGTGGTAAAACGCTAGCACAAAGAAGAGATTGATTCACCAGCTCTCAGCCCAGAACGGCCCACTTCCCACAGAGCCTGGAAGTGTGCCAGGCTCCTAGGCCTATTCTTGACTTCATGACAGAGTGGGTTCTCTTCTTGTGAGCTTTTCTGGGCACTGAGAGAACATAGCCCAAGCAGGAGGGAGCTCTGCAACACAGCAGAACTCTCCCCAGAACGATGCAGCAATGCTTTAGAAACCTTACGGAGTAGAATGTCTTTCCTACAGAGGCAGCCTTCAGGGACACTGTAAGGAGACGACATCTCCCAAGCATAAGCCATCACCCAGTGCAGAGCAACTGGGGCCTTTTATGCTGCCCCCTAAGTGCCCTCTCTTTGAGGAGCACTCATGAAAGGCAGACATTTCTTATTGCAAAATCAGATTTACAGAGAGAGGAGAGACAAAGATCTTCCATCCTCTGGTTCACTCCCCCAAGTGGCTACAATGACCAGCAGAACTGAGCTGATCCACACCCAGGAGTCTCTTAGAGGTCTCCCATATGAGTTGCAGGATCCCTTCCATGCCATGTTCCTTCTAGTAAAATGTACCCGTTTATAATCCCATTTCCTACTAATTGGCTAAGTGATATATGCTGGTCAAATAATATGGTACACTGATGAAGCCTCTGGGGCAGGTTAAGAGAATGGCTTTGCTCATGGGCATCTTTTGGGTGGGAGGCAGGTGGAAGAAACAAGCCTTTCAGTGCCTCTCAAATCCTATTGCCTATTTAACTGGTGGCCTGTCCTGAGTGCCTAAGGCTTGATATGCTAAAAAGAGTGTTTTCAAGGGCCAGTATGATGGCTCAACTAGTTGATCCTCCACCTTGCAGTGCTGGTAATCCATATAGGGACTGGTTCATGTCCCGGATACTCCACTTCCAATCTAGCTCCCTGCTTATGGTCTGGTAAAGCAATGGAGGATGCCCCAAAGCCTTGGAACCCTGTATTCACGTGGGGAGACCTGGAGGAGGCTACTGACCCCTGGCTTCAGATCAGTGCAGCTCAGGTCATTGCGGCCATTTGTGGAGTGAACCAGTGGATGGAATACCTTTTTGTCTGTTCTCCTCTCTGTAAATCTGCTGTTCCAATAAAAATAAATAAATCTTTTTTTAAAAAAAGTTTTCATCTTCTGAGCTCCACTAGCCATTAACTACTTGCCTCCATGAGTAGTCACCAACTCTGCCAAGTGGCTATATCTTTATTAAATTTATTGAACTTAATAGTGCTCATTTACCAGTATCTGCCCATTTCTTATCAAATGCAGGAAGAATTTTGACTGTTTCTCTAATGACATCCCTTTATATCAGTAGTTCCCAACCTTGCCTGCACAGTTTAATGTCCTGTGGGGGAGATGAGAGGGCTTTAAAAAATACAAATATCTGTGCTTCAACTCTCAAGTTCTGACTTAATTGGTCTTGGATAAGCCCGGGAGTGAAATTTTAAGATCTTAGGTGATTCCTTTGTGCAGCCAGTGTTGAAAACCACTCACCAACACTTGTGTCTAGCAGCGCTCACAGCAAGAGAACTCACCAAGTTAAACATTTCTGCCACTAAAAACTAACTGCCTTGAAACCTTGTACAGGCCATATTAGGCATGCATCATCATCATTTTCCATCATGACCTGGAGTGTTGTGATCATGTGACATTTGTGTACTGATTTGATTTATTCACCTTGCTCCACCTGATACAGCTGTACTGAAATCACTCCTCTTTGTAGAAATAAAGACAAAAGATTTCATCCAGATGTGGCCCCTCCTGGATTTCTTTCTGTTTTGTTTTGTAGATCACTTTCCGGGCGCATTGTTGGAGGGGTTTGGTGGTTCTTCACCCTGATCATAATTTCTTCCTATACTGCCAATCTTGCTGCTTTCCTGACTGTGGAGAGGATGGTTTCTCCCATAGAGAGTGCAGAAGACTTAGCTAAGCAGACTGAAATTGCATATGGGACCCTGGACTCTGGTTCAACAAAAGAATTTTTCAGAGTAAGTTCTTTGCAGTTCACTGGGCCTGCTGGTTTGTCCCTTGTTGTGTCCTTACGGTGCTTTTGAGACAAGGTTGGGAAAGGGTGGGAATGTTGTCCAAGGAGAGTGGCCTGGATACTGATGCAGTTCGGTGTCTTTTAGAAGGGAGGTGCTTGTGAGATGAAACAGGTAGCCTACTGAGAGCACTAAATTTCAACTCCTGGCCTTGAAACCTAACCCTGCCATGAAGTGATCATTTGTCCTTAACCAAGTCATTTAACTTCTGTCAGCTATGGTCCACTTGAGTCATGAGAATATTGAACTAAATAATACCTGTTTTTCCTCATAGCTTTTACAAAAGCAGTGATTTCATGTGTCACGGGTTCATAGAAGATAAGTAATTGGCGCCAAGTCTCCGACAAGTGATGAACTATATAGGAAATGACCAATTTTCTTTTAGAAATCAATTTTCTATTGAAATTGCAGTTGTTTCAAATAATACTGTATATAATATTACCAGGAAGCTGATAATTAAAGTCTCCAGTAGGTTTATTTTCCCTGTCACATTGGCCAAATTTTGGAAAGGGAACCACAAGAGGAAGGGTGAAAGGTGATTAAAGCAGAAAACGACAGGTTAATATAATGGACAAGTCATATTTACATAAATTATCTGTAATAACTACACTATTGGGGAAAATACCAATGGAATTTTTAAGAACTCAAATGTTTTTCAGTTGCGCCAGCAATGAAAATATGTTGCTTTTGATCATTATACACATTACCACTGCCTACTAATGTCACCAGAATCATACAAAAGTCATTCCAGTTCTAAGTAGGTGGAGAGGAAAATTTAGTTACTCTCTCCAACCAATAATCAAGTTATTAGATAGCAGCTATAATTACTGACTTCTCTTCAAAGGTCCAGAGTAAACAGATATTGGTTCTCAACAAGCTTATTTTATTAAAACAGTAAGAAATAGATTTCTACATGTATTACCGTGAGATTTGTCCAATTGCTTCATGGAAAACCAGGAGGAGTCTGTTTCTAAGCATTATATCAATTAAATAAAAACTGTGTTCACTTCGTGAAGAACAAAGACCGAGTTCCAGGACCTTTTCTAGAATGCTCAGTAGTTCAGGACATTCATATCTCACCTCTACCACCTTTTTACTGAGGAGATCACAATCCCCAACTGGAAAATTCATCGTCATCAAAATGATATGAAGCCCCTCTGTAAGTAACCTGCCTTTGACCCTCACTACTATGGTAGTCCCCGAAGCTTATTAGGGTACATTCCCTGCCTCCCATTCAATCATTCACATGTGGAAGGGTTGGAAGCCACGGATTTCCATCTGTTGAGTAGTCAGTGCATAATCAACTCCATGGAAAGCTGATTTGATATCAGCCCTGAGCAGAGCTTATGTTCACCATCCCAGTAAGCACCAAATTGCTACATGAACTAATTGACCACTTAGTATATCAAGACACCACACAGGGACCCTGTGATAAGAGATTCTTGTTCCATTGAAAAGCTGCCTTCCTTCAACAGCAATGAGATTAGCAAGGTGCATTTTATATAGTAATGAATAGATGGCATCAATTCCCATTAAACTTTTAAAGTCCATTCATCCATGTTTCAGGCAAAAGAAGGTTCTCTGGGAAGACTCATTAGCACAAACACTTAGCCACGTAATCATCTCCTGACATGCAGACCACATCCTCCACTCATTGTGAGTCTCTATCTACTAATTCTTTCAATGAAGGCTTCCTTATAGAACACTATATTATCAGAGATGATTTGAATCAGCAGCTAATTCTGTGCAAAGCAATTGCCACATTCTAATTGGTTTATGGTTTCTAATGCTCGCCCATTTTTAGCCAATGAGTGATCTTCAATGAGGTAATAGAGCTCTTTTGAAAAACTGATTAAGGGAGGAGCTAGCCATTTCTAGGTATAAGGGAACAAAACTCATTTTCTAATTCCCACATGCTACTTCGTTTTACCCCCAGATGGTCCTTGGCAACAGCATTAGGTACTCTGTGAGGTGATTATTCAGGATAGCACACAAAGGTTGAGGATCTAAGAGTACAACTGAGCAGCACAGAAAAATTAGCTCTTTTATCCTGCTTCTACTGAAAATGTTATATAAACCTAATGCATGGTATGCTTGGCATTCTATAATACAGGAAGGTCCCATCAATTGGTCCCCAGGCCATTTTTGCCTGCTACGTCCTCCACCCCGCTCCCCTTGAACCCAATGGACACAGAGGAGGCAGTCAGAATATCACATCATCTTTTACCCATAGACTTCCCCACAGCTATGTCACTGCCCCCTCAATCCTCCTTGATCCCAAAACATCAAGGCAATTTAAGAACAGTAACTACACGCGCACACACAAATTGGAGCCTTCTGCAACATGCCTTTTGGGCTGTGGAGGATTAAAACAAGATCACATACAATATTTACAAACATAACGTGAGTGCATTTCTTCCCATTCTCACTCCATACAGAAACCACAGGGACCAAATAGTAATATCATGAAACAGCCTGAGGCTAGCCCTCTAGTTCTTCTACTAAGAGAGAAATAAATACAATAGAATTCTTTTCTAATTGCCCTGAAGACATTTTTACTCATCCTGGGTAAAGCTGCCATTAAAATCATGGTATTTCCAAATGACTCCTTTGTTTTTCTCATTTTCTAAGCTTTCCCTAGCTGTCATCTTACAACCACATCAATTCGCTGGCATACAGCAGGAAAGACAGGCAGGATAGAGCTAAATGCATGCAGCTGGAAGAGACATCTGGACTATTACCATGAACCTTCTTGACTTAACTGATTTCCTTAGCAGCTTCAAAACTAAATATCCCAACTAGAGGTAAAGGCACACATGCTTTAAAAAGAAATATAGTCAACTTTATTGCCATTGTCCAGAGAAATTCCACTACGATTTGCCCCCAAAATGATCATTCTCCACTAACTTTCAGAAATTTATCCTGATACAGAGTGATGCTAAAAGTAGCAATTTTGGGGGTGGGGGAGATTCCTAACTTCTCTCTGCCTGCATACCTCTGGAAATATTAGAAGAGAGTTAGAATGTTCAGTCACTTTTCCACATCCTTGGGGACTAAAGGAGGTGTTAGCTGTGTGTGCTTTTTTTTTTTTAAGATTCATTTTTATTTAAAAAGCAGAGTTAGAGAGAGAAGGGAGACACAGAAAAAGATCTTTCATCCATTGATTCACTCCCCAAATTGCTGCAATAGTCAGAGCTATGCTGATCCAAAGCCAGGAGCTTCTTCAAGGTCTCCCATGTAGACGTAGAAGCCCAAGAATTTGAACCATCTTCCACTGATTTCCCAAGCCATTAGCAAGGAGCTGGATCAGAAATGGAGTAGCTGGAACTCAAACTGGCACCTGTATGGAATGTCAGCACTACAGACAGAGGCTTAGCCTGATATGCCATGTTTCCATTTTTTTTTAATGAAATGTTTACTACTAATTTAAGTCTCTTTTAAGAAAGTAAAGAAGATATAAAGGAAGAGTGGAGAGTTGCTCTAGCACCGTAGGCAAGACAGAACTGAGCTTTCTCAGGAGACCAACCCCGAGGGCACTAAATGTCTTCTGAGTTGCAGACCTGGTTAGCTCTGTGGAGGTCAGCTGAATAACAACAAAGAACACTGTCCTTTCATGTATGGGAAGCTGAGTGTAGGCAGTGAAGGGAGGAGCCCTCCCAAGCTGACTTGGGATTTGTCATTGCTAACAATATTTACATTCTGTTTACGCATTCAGCCTTACACTCAAAAAGCATTTTCAATTGAAATGCTCATTTCGTCAACATTTATTGGTAATCTATAATAAGGTTTGAAGGATACGGAGGAAGGAGAACAAAAAATTTCCACAAATACACCTATTCAGGCTATGTTGTCATTTTTTTTTTTTTTTTTTTTTTTTTTTCCTTGTTGTGTGATCTTGGCACTTTTTTTTTTTTTTTTTTTTTTATTAATTATTATGCATTATGTGACAGTTTCATATGCTCTGGGAATCCCCCCACCCCTCCCTACACCCCTCCCCCCTGGTGGATTCCTCCACCTTGATGCAGTATTACAGTTCAAATTCCATCAAGATTCTTTCCTTGCAATATGTTGTCATTTTGACAAGACTAAGAAAAGTCAGTGGCTAAGCCTGAAGCTTTATGGCCACAGCGCTGTGTACCCAGCAGACCTCCTTGCCTCTTCTCCCAGCCTAGAGCCTTAGGAAACCCATCAAAAAGTGAAAGTTCTCTGATTAAATTTTTTCTCACAAAATACAATGATGAATTTAAAATCTTAACAGACAACATACATGGACCATGGAGGAAAAAAATTTAATGAGTTGCAGACACATGATGTGACCAAATGTTTGAGACACAGCCCAACGAACAGCCCCAGCAAGAGATGAACTGACACCAAAAGATAATGTTTCAGAGACACCTGCTACACATATTACTTGGCAATTTTTTTAAAGAAAAAAAGTCTCATATTTTTTCAAATGGCTGTGGTTGAATCTGTGTTATTTTTTTTTAAAGTGTCATTTTACTATTTCATATAATATATTATAAAGCAAGAGCCATAGACCTTACAGCCCACGACTACAAGAGGCGAGAAAGCAGAATTCTGGCCACATGTAACTGTGGACAAGAGCAAGATGCATTGATTGGCCCTGCCCATCCCTCAGCAGCTAGGACCTGTGTTTCTAGAAGGATTCCTCGCAGACATATCTCAAGCTGAATGGGAAGGACACGGAGGCCAAGATTCACTGGACAACTGTACACACAGCTGAACACAGACGTACTATTTCTCTCCAAGAACAAGGAGAAACTGCAGCTATACACATAGGCTAAGAACGAATGCTATGGAGCCCATTATTTATAAGTTATTCTCTAATACTTGATCTTTTGCAGTACATTCCACTCCACACTAAGCACTGAGGATCTCTATAACTAAAACAAACTCAATAAACAAAACTAAATTCCTATTTTTGGCCTAACCACTTGATAATATCCAAACAGGCTTGTTCACCACATTTGGAGATTGTTTCATGGAGATGAGGGAGGAACAGACTGACTTACACTGTAGGCACCTCAGATAGCTACAGATGGTGTTTTTGTCTATGGAGTCCCTGCCCAGCCTGAAGCACGTACACTTCACTGGAGCTGACAACAAGCTCCGTCATTCTCCATAGCCACAGCAGGAAGGTCAACTAGTTACTGAGCGCAGCAGAACTGGTCTGCATCCTGCCAAAACTCAGTGTGGTGCACTGTCAATTTTCCCCACCCAGTCACGTGCATTGCTGTATTCAATCCTCACAACAATCGTGCAATGCAGCCAGAACAGACCACTATACCTGCTTCATAGGGGAGAAAGCTGAGACAAGAGGACACTGTGACTTCCCATGACTTGTCAAACATCACTTAGCTCAGTGGAGGAGTGGAACTACAACCCTGATGCTTTGCATCCACACTGAGTCCTCTCCCCACTCTCCCCACTCTCCCACCCCCTTCAGTGCTACCCTGGGGTGTGAGTATTCATAGCCCCATTGGGGCATCGTGCATGAATCAGGCCTCTGTCTCCTTTCCTGTTGCCTCTTTGTTTTGATTTCTCTTGAAGGCTCAATTAGAAAAGGAAGCCTGTTTCTACTTTTGAAAGACATCTTTCCATTCTGGCAACTTCAAAGGGAGCCAAGATAAGAAGGCAAAAAAGGGAAGGCATCCATAAAACTAGAGTGAATGCTATATAAACACAGCAAACCCCTGTTATCACACAGCTTTAGTGTCTCAGACGATAAAGGTTGCTATGTGTGTGGGTAAAATCGGAAAGAACAAGAGAAAGATGGAAATTATTTCTAGTTTCACCTCCGCCAGTGACTTCGTTGTTTGGGTAAGAACTATCTGATGTCAGTCTTCTTGTTTACCAACAAGAATGTCACAAAAAGCTCCTTTAACGCATATGAAATTCCGGGAAACATTAGGAAAAAGGAAGCTAAAGACCCTCCAGTCAAGGTGCCGTAGACACGAGGAGCGCTTTTGACAACTAAAATTAATCCCTGCTTTGTCAGTGGAATAGATGTGACAGGGTTTTTGCTTTGTTTTTTCTGTTTTGTTTTGTTTTTCTGGATTTGCAAAGAGAAAAGGCGCATTTATATCCTTTCCCCCATTCTCTCCACTCCTACGCCCTCATTTACAAACATTGCTGCTGACCTCATCTCCTAGTAAGCCCATCTTCAGCCACCCTTCTACGCCCCGCAGACTCAACAACTTCAGCCTGCACAATTCTGAGCTGCCCTTGAAGACCACCTAGAAATCTGAGGTGTTTCCAAAGTGACATGCAGGCCATCTGTCCAAAGGGACCAACCATATGGATTTGATTAGCCTACCTCTGTTAGTCCTTTCCAGGTAACCTATTTGCTTATGAGAGCATTTTATAGCCTGGAAAGCCTAAGGTTGTTATGTGTCCATTCTCTTAGAGGCCGCCAACAGCGGGATAATTAACATCACACAGGACTCCTGGGGTCTGCACAAAAACACTGCAACTAGAAAAACTCATCTTGGAATCTTTGTTTTCTCATCTGACAATGTCAAATCATGTCATAGCCTTCCAGTTAAAGGGATGAGACTCAAGTGTTCAATTAGACCTTCCTTGAGTTAATCCGGCAGGCCTGTGTGGGTTAAAGATTTACAATTCTTTATCGCCAAGCAGGAGGCTAAAAACTTAACCAGAGATATCAAATACAATTTAAACTTATTGGAACCCATGTAACAAGAACAATGAACTAGATGGAACATTTGCTTGCAACCCACTTTTGAAAAGATGAGCCAATTTACACCAATAGTGATTTAGGCACCAGGGCTACTGTACCAGGAATGTGATAGAATTCCTAACTTCAAGGAGCTTGTAAACAGATAAATAACCTTGTCAACAGAGACAATGGAAAATCAAAAAGTTCATAGAAAATGTAATTAAAAGATAAGCCTATTTTATCACAAATTTTTTTCCATGCATGGTTTTTTCAGGTATATTGTCTACAAGATTTCTGAGGGCTCTGCATATACATAAATTTCCATTTTTGATGCCAACATAAAGTAGTTTTCAATTCTACTTTCCATGAATTTTTTGAAGTGTTCTTGTAAATCTAGGCATGAAACTGTTAGATCACATGTCAATTCCCGGTTTATTTGCTATAACTTTTTAAAAGCCTATTTGAAATAAAAGGGATGAAGGCATGTGTTCTGTTTTCTTCCCCTTCCTGCTTAGACAATGTTAAGCTTCTCTGAAGCAATAGACGTTTCTGCTTTAGAAGGAAGGGAGTCACTGGGTAACTAGTGTGGAGAGTAGAACATTAGTTAATGTTAAAAAGTTTCATCTTGATGTATGACTGAACTTAAGGGAAAGGCCTAGGCATGTATGTGCATGTGCATCTTCAAAGAAGGCCTAAATACTTGTTTACACCACACATCTGTACCAAGTCCTGCATAGTTTACCTTGTAACAAAACTTGGTAGAACATGTTTCCCCTGTTTGGGTTACAACCCTGGAGACCCAGCAGGATGCACACATGAAACTCGGGCTGTCCTCCTCCCATTAGAAATGGCTTAGGATGTTACCTGCTGGAAGAAAGGGTCTTGCACAGAGATAATCTAATGTATTTCTTCCAAGTTTTGGGCTGTGGGCATCTATCTGTAAGCTATCCTCAAAATCAATATCCTATCTCAAATAGGATTTTAGGTGCCCCCAATAAAGATGTAATCCGTTTCTGTGCCTAGAAAAATCTGAATTTCAAAACAGTGTCTTTCTTCCCATTGTTATCAAAATTCTTATGTGTTCACAACCTGATTTACTTCTGGACTTTATCGTCCAAAATTATTTCATTTCTAATTGACCATTCTTGTGGATGCTTTGTAACTCCCAATTTTACTTCCTTTGTGTATTTGGTCTGGGTTACAGGCTCTTTCTTGTATCAATAAGTGACATTGATTTTACAGCTCACTAGATAGAGTAACCTGTCCTAGACATCTGGGAAGAAATCACAGATGTCATCCACACCCCTGAGCCCTATATGCAAATGATAAAGGAGTCAAGAGAGTTCATCAAAAGAAGTTTCTAGAGAAAGAGCCTTCTTAAAAATATTTGGAGAGAAAAGAAAACTCAAAGGTAGTTCAAGGGGTATGTGAGAATATGTTTGTGACAAAAAAAGAACAAAAATTTGTTTTAGATTACATTAAAATGTAGCCACTCTTGGCCAAGTATTATTAATATCCTCAAGGATTCACATTAAAATGTGTTTGTATAAAATGGCATTTGTCTATATGTCTTTGAATAATGAGAGTTTATGAAGCACAAAATAAGCAGTTTCCAAGAGAAAGTATTGCTTTGAATCAACTGTATCATAGTAGAAATCAATATATAGACAGCCAAGGAAACACTGGAAATCACTGTTGAAACCCAAGGTGCTCTGAAAACTGTCGTATTTCTAGCTTTCTAATCTATATCATGCACATGGAGATGAGGTTCATTAAAAAGGTGCTCTCCAAAGAATACTTTGTTCTCTTTGAAATGAGTTGAATACCCATGTTGAAAAGCAAAATCCATCATGCTTTGGCAAATGTCACAAATTAAAGATTTCATAGACAACCTTTCAGATTTCAAAACAACCACTTTAAATTAGTTTCAGATGAAATAAATAGCCCCTTTCTTGTATGTGCTAGAACAAATGGGATAATCAAAAACAGAATCAAATTAAAGCTTCCTTGCAGAATAGTTTTAAGTTTGATTTCTAAATATTTACATCCTATCACTTTCTTCTGCACACACACGCAACTTTGCAGGTATCAGCATATGTGTGAATGCAATTAGAGTATTATTGGATTTTATTATATGTGAAAGGAGCAGAAAGAGTCCTACCAGCCAGATTCTGAAGAATAATTTTACTCCTTTTTTTGTGGCCTAGGGTTATAGCCAATTGCACAACCAGGAAAGTTGAGAATAGCATGTTAATTCAACAGCTGAGGGGAAATATAAAGAAATTTAAAGATGCTTGGATAAATTTCTGTAATAAAGATTAAAAGTAAGAGATAGGCACTTGAAGGATGCCTCCAACTTTAGAGCTGACATGCACAGGATAACCACAGCTTCTCCAGGTTCATTGTTGGTTTTGTCTTAAAATTTTTTCCCTAAAACTGTCTGAAGAGCTGACCTACAATGGCCTGGACTACAATCTTTTACAAGGTTGTTTCCCAACCTTCACGATAGTTGAAACCACTCAGAATGAAAACAAATAGAGACTTGCCTTCAGATATTTGAAACAGAGACATTTTCAAGGTGGACTTGCTCAATGGAACCTTCAGGAACAGAACAAAAATCAGAGTGAATATTACAAGGACCGTAACTTCAGTGTAAAAAAGAACATGATAATAGAACAGTCCAAAGATAGAATGGGCTGTTTATCTTTGAGAGGGTTCAAAAACAGGCTAATGGTCAGTTGTCAGAAATGTTGAAGAGGGAACTCAATAACGTGATGAATGACTGCACTAGGCCAGTGCTTTCCAATGTGTGTTGCATATAAAATCATTCGGGGAGATATTATAAAATACAGTCTATTGGATCTCAAGCCTGTGCTTCCAGACAATGATTCTACAGGTTCTGGGAATCCATGTTTTTAAACCATCACCCCAAATGATTTCAACAAAAGTGACCAAAAGCTACTCCAAGAGGAATATTTGACTACACAACATATAGGAGAATTTCTGCTTTCATATTTTAAGTTGGCTTTTCCTGTATGAAGGCTGCAGGAAGGAAGTTGGAGACTGGGCCTGCCTGGGAGGAAGAGGAGTTCTAAGAGTGAGTGCACCTGGCTGGCTGAGAAGAAGCCTCCCAACCCCTGAGCCTCTCAGAGAGGGAGGAAAAAATTTGCCTCTGTCCAACAGAGACCAATGGAAATGATTGCTCCAGGGGCAAGCTAGCAAGGTTAAGTTGGCACAGTTGCCTTAATGTTTTGCCAAAGCTTTAGGGAGCCCCAAGCGAAGCTTTTCTGGAGGGAAACTCAACTATGGGATCTGGCTGGAGACCACGAAAACCAAACTCCCTGAAAGCTAACAATAAGAGAAAATGAAACTGTAAGGAAGCTATCAGAAACTTGGAACTTTTCTAGTTTTGACCTTTTACACCTATGATCCAGATTAACATTCTTCCTTTTCTACAGCCCATTCAACCAGATGGGTCTTGGGTATCTCTAAAGACTCTTCAAGGAACCCCAAGATTCAAACTCCCCATCTTAGAGAACTGGGTGGTCAAGTCCAAATGCTCATTACAAGGGGATACTTCCTGTCAGCATGATCATCATAAAGGCATTTTATCTAGATAAAATAATCTAGGTAAAAAGGGATTTCTTAGTGGAAATGGGCCAGAAATTGCAGACAGCCAAAGAACCTGGAAATTTCTACCCTTGAGAAAAAAGCTCTCCCCTGCTTTTCTTTAACCACAGCTACGTACCTTTCTCTTTCTTTCCTTTACCTGCTATGTGCTATATGGTCAGGGCTAATATGTTTGTAGGGTTTTTTTTGTTTTTAAAAACTTTTATTTATTTATTTAAATTGGAAAGTCAGATATACAGAAAGGAGGAGGGACAGAGAGGAAAATCTTGTGTCTGCTGATTCACTCTCTCCAAGTGGCCACAGCAGCCAGAGCCAAGTGCCTGGAGCCTTTTCCGGGTCTCCCACATGGGTGCAGGGTCCCAAGGCTTTGTTGCTGTCCTCCACTGCTTTCCCAGGCCATAGGCAGGGAGCTGGATAGGAAGGGGGGTCACCAGGATTAGAACCGGCAGCCATATCGGATCCCAGCGTGTGCAAGGCGAGGACTTTAGCCGCTAGGCTACCATGCCAGGCCCTGTTTGTTGTTTTTACAGAAGCTACAGCAAGCCTCTTAACCTTCAATATCCCTACGTGGGAGAATTTGGGTGACTATCTCCAATGCTAGCCAGCAGGAGAAAAATCAAAACCACAGAACCTCGCAGAGGCAGGGGCATGAAAAATTTCATAAAAAAGGAGAAAATGAGACAGCAAGAGAAGGTTGGTCAAGAGCTTGGAACCTCAAGCCAACATGAAGAAGCTAGCGTGCGAGCCCTCCCCTTTCCCCATGTGATGCGTGAGGCTCCTGTGTTGGTACTTGTACAGAGTTTTCAGGAGGTCTCAAGCATCAAACTTCCCCATAGTAGAGATCAGTAGGTGAACACAGACCTGATCTTCACACAGGGAATTGTCAGTATTAAAATGTGGTTGGAAGTGATAGGCAAGAGAAGTGTCCTTAAGAAAGAAAAGGGACAAAATGAGAGGTGGCACCAAGAGTTTGGATGCTTAGCCACCAGCCAGCCAAAGTTCCCTCTACTACCCACACCACTGTTGATTTCCAAACTTCCCTCATTGTCCCGTAATATGCCTTGTGTGGTGAGGTGGCTCTAGTGTGTCACTGTGTTCCAGAGGCTACAGGAAGCCCAAAGCCCCAAAGTTCCCAATCTCGGTGCACATGAATCTCACCACCAGGAAAAGCTCAAAGTCGGAAGTTTGTCAGGGCTTTCAGAATGAACGAATTTTCACAGTGGTTTGGAAGTAAGATAATTTCCAGATTTCTGCCCTGTAACCAGAAGCACATGCCTAATGCACCTGTTCCTATTCCTACTCCCTTCCATTTGCCTATTGAATCTGAATACTGGACAACAAAGATAGTTGCATTTGTGTCTTGTAGAAGCACAAAGGAGATGAGGAGTACAACTCTTCTCCCACCTGAAACACTTCAGAGTGGGAAGCCCCAAGTACCCAGCCACATGGCAGCATGAAGCCTCCTGGGAGTCAGTGGGGTTGATTGGTGAGGGGAATGTGAGCTGGATGCCCTCCTTTTAGTATCAGCACCAACGAGGGTTAGGGAAGGCCTATCTTTCGGGAAAGCAGTGGTCTTGTGGTGGATAGCCAAACAGAAGTGCTGGCTCTTAGGCCTTAAAGAAAGAAGTACAATTTCTATGATAACTTTCTCTCTCCCTCCCTCCCTCCTTTTTAATTCTATATTACCATTGCCATTTAAACAATGTTTTGCAATTCAACAGAAATACATAGAATTTCAAAGGCACCCATCTCTGCAGTAGGCAGAAAATACCTATTGGTATAGGCACTACGTTGGTGGTAGAAGCGTTCCGAGCCTCAAGAAGGAAAGAAATCCTTTCCATCCCTGAAGCCGGATTGCTGAGCCTTCATCCACATCAATGGTCAGCACTTGATCAACGTTGGAATCAGTACAACCTTTGCCTGTTATGATTGGTCTATGGACATTACTAATATTCAGACCATGTTAAGCTGGAACTGTTAACACATTAGTGTTTCCTGCTATAATTTATTTCTATCACTTATGTATACTTTAAGAGGAACCATTCCATCCTTTTAAAGATTGATTCAAAAGGCAGGGAAAGTGGGAAGGAGGGAGGAGGAGGAGGAGGAGAGGAGAAGGGAGACGGAAACAAAGAGAGTGATAGAATTTTCCATTCATGAATCTGCTGATTAATTCGCCAAATATCCACAACAGCCAAGGCTGAACCAGGCAAAAGCCAGGAGCCAGGAACTCCATCAGAGTCATGACTGGTAGGGACTCAAGTACTTGGGCCATCATCTGCTGTTTTTCCAGGTCTTAGCAGAAAGCTAGATTAGAAAAATAGCCAGGACTTGAACCAGATCTCCAATATGGGATGCTAGTATCATAAACAATGGCTCAACCCACTGCACCACAATGCTGGCCACAATTCCATCTTTCTAAATTCCTTTAGGGTACCATCATCTCCCCAACAAAAGTGACAATGACAAAAGGAGATCAATAAGGGGAGAGTGATTTTCTTTGTCTTTAATGGAGACTAGATCAGTTCTTGTGAGGCTAAAGCACACTCTTTTCCACCCTGTTCCACTGTAACCCTTGTTCACGTGGATATCTCCTTCTGCCCTTCACACTTTGGGGATGCAGCATAGCATCCACTGCTTGAGGCCCTCCCACCTTAAATCACTTTGTGCTGGCTTTTATTGGTTTATGCTCCCTGGCCATTCATAGGATTGTCATTCTATCAGACCAAAGATAATCAAGGACTAGTTGGAAACATTTGTTATCTTTAAGGTTTTCTCTTTCTTCCAAAACATTTGGCTATACAAAACATCTGGCCCTTACCTTGAGTGAGCTATGCATCAGCACATTCACAAATGATAAAGGCAATTAATAGTAACTACTCACTTTAGAAACATACTCTTCCCTGTAAAATTGAGATCCCTTTGTGCATTTTGTTGTTCATAGATCATTAACCACTTCTCAGAGAAACCAGGAGGAAGGCTTTCAAAAATAAACACAAAACAGTCCATGCCTTGATAGGGAAACAGCTTGATTTTCAAAAATGACTTATTTGTGGCACAGTTTTTTTTCCCTAGGAATTCATCTGTTACGTAATGAAAGGCATACTCTTATTTAAGCACAAATCACTGAAAGGGAAGTTCAAAGGCATCAGAAAACTGACTTGCTGGGGGCCACACTGTGATACAATAGGCTGTGCTGCTGCCTGCACCACCAGTGTCCCATGAGTGCTGGTTCAATTCCTGACTGTTCCGCTTCTAATCCTACTAACATTGTCTTGGAAAGCAGCAGATGATGACCCAAGCACTTGAGGCCCTGCCACATATGTGAGAAACTCAGATGGAGCTCTCAGCTCCTGGCGTCAGCCTGGCCCAGCCCTGGCTGTTGCAGTCATTTGTGTAGTGAACCAGCAGATGGAAGATCTCTCTGGACGTTGTCTCTTGTCTGTAACTTTGCCTTTCAAATAAAAAAAAAATGAATCTTAACAAAATTAAATAAAAGATATTTGCTGAGATTCAACCCCTCTACATGGATATGGCGACATCATTCCAGAAGTCTCCACAACTCCAGTAGTTAATCTTGGAGTCTCCATGATGCACACTGATAATTCTTAAACACTTTTGGATTCATGTTTTGCTAATGTACGCTATATAGCCAGCGTGTACCATATTGCTAAGCCTGAAACAATTAGAACCTTAAAGTTCTGCGTTCTCTAATTTTGTTTTTAAATTCATAACCTTAATGTTGCATTAATGGCCTATTTTGCATACCTGTTTGATTGTACCATCTTAAAGAAGCATTTAAACCTGGGGAGGACAGCATGACTCCTTCCTTTCTTCTCCTTAATAACACACTTTCCAGTGAGTGCATAATGAATGACTTGGATAGAACTCAGTAGAAAACACAGATCACCATTAGATGGGGGAAGGGAAAGAAACTCCATCTCCCCACAACATTTAAGAAGCAATTTTGAGACTGAAGATAGAGAAAATAATCCTCAAAGAAAGATTGTTATCTACAAAGGCTCTTAATTAAATATTCTGTTGTCTCTACATGTGGATTGTGAAGAAGTCATCTTATGAAAATTACATTTTGAAATTGGATTGAAAAATCTTGGGCTAATGGAAATAAGTTCTTTAATTATAGAGGAAGAACCCAGATAATTCTTAGCCTAAGATTATCCTTAATGAGTTCTGAAGAACACACAAGTCTGCATATGCATGTGTTAGTTTGAATTAACTACAGTTAAAGGCACAGTTAAAGGTGAGAGGTGGAAGGTACAGGGCAATAAGCATTCCAGCTGACAGATGCCTACCACTGGCTGATCAGAGTTGGAATATAAGACAGGAGAGTCTTAAGGGAAAAATACAGGTGGTTTTCTGAAAAAGTCTTAATGGCCTACTCCACCTTTCTTGAACAGCAACATAATGCTCTTGTTCAAGATACAGAGAGCCAGTTTTCAGGTTCCTATAACTCTTTGGTAATTAGCTGCTGGCACAGAAACGGAAACTTACAGGAAACACATTTCAAGTCAATGATTGTTAATAAATTATCCCACACACTACCAGATTCACAGGTACTAGAAAATGCATGTACTAAAAAATGTATTTTGAGCCAGGGTTCCCGTTTCCTTTTATTCATCTTAAGTCCTTCAGGATGCACCATGGCTTCCTCTTACAATCTGACTCTTGGTATTTATCCCATGAAGATAACAACTATCAATCAGAAACTTAAGTCAAATGAAATACTAGGTTTACTTTGAAGGATTTTCAGATTCCAGTTTTGTTTCTGTTCAATACTGTCAGTGAATATCCAACCCTGAACATAAAACAAGATAGTTTTCTAGTTGATCCATAAAGAGAGAGAATGAGAGGAAAGGAAAGAAAGGAAAGCTTTGCTGCAGTTCCTGATTTGTTCCCTAGGTTTGGCTTCCTGCTGCAGTATGACGTGCAAATCTGAAATCCTGCAGCATCCATTTTATTTGGGGGCGGTTAATGAAGTTTATATGAATACAACTTTGAGCCAAATACAACCTTCCTAATTCCCAAGAACTTACCTCCATGGGAAATACTAGTTATGTCCCCACCTTGGGAACTCAAATAAAGCACATTTCCCGTTTTGGCCTCAGGAGACCAATAATGCAAAGGCATTTAGAAGGAGTACTTGACAAAGTTATTTGCAGTTTTTAGAGAAATTAAAACTACTAAAAGATGCTAACACTTTCAATTTCAATTATACTCAATTCTGTGGCCCACATATCTATCAGGGTTGATACAGAGAGGAACACAAAAAAAATTGGAGCAATTGTGAATGGTGTTACTTAACTGGTCACCCTTGTTGGAATTCTTCCCTTAGAAAGAAGAGTCAGAGGGGCCAGCACCATGGTTCACCAGGCTGATCATCCACCCTGTGTTGCTGGCACCCCAAATGTGTAATAATTTCTCTCCCAGCTGTTCCACTTCCCATCCAGATCCCTGCTTGTGGCCTGGGAAAGCAGTGGAAGACTGCCCAAAGCTTTTGGGACCCTGCACTCATGTAGGAGACTCAGAAGAAGCTCCTGTCTTCTAGCTTCAGACCAGCTCAGCTCTGGCTGCTGTGGTCATTTGGGGATTGAACCAACAGATGGAAGACTTTCTCTCTGTTCCTCTTCGTAAATCTACCTTTCAAATAAGGAAGGAAGGGAGGGAGGAAGGAAGAGAAAGAAACACCAAAAGAAAGGAAGAAAGGAAGAAAAAGAGAGAGGGGAAGGGAAAGAAAAGAAAAGACAAGACAGAAAATCCAAACAACCTAATGCAACATCTTATAGGGCCGAAGAAAATCAGCCTGAGTAGAAATTCAATCCTACTTTTTTTTCCCACAAATATTTCCTTGCTTTTCTGAAGCAAAGTTGGTTCTTGATCAGGAGTAGCAGGCATATTCTTGCATGGAATACCTAGTCTAAGAGTTCATTGATTTCTGTTTTTATACAAAGAAGATAAATTTAGAGGAAGCCTTCTCTGCATGTGCCTTAGGAATTTCTATCCATGCAACTATAATAGTGAGCCTTTCTCTAGAAAGATCTTCCACAAATACAGGCTGAGTTAGTCCTCCCAGAGCCACACATTTACTCTGAATAGAACAGGAGTTATAGTCTTCCTATGCCCTTCAACTGAAGCTACGTCCAGCCCTCCAACTGGTGCAGGCAGGACTCCCATTAGTTGCAATCCTAACCTGCACCTAAGGGTAAACTATCAAAGTCAAAGTAGTTCTCAGTGCCCTTTGGCTGCTTTTTATTCTTTATTTGAGTGGTGGGCTGGGGTACATACATGTTAGCTTCTTTCCACTGGTCTACTCCCCAAACGTCTGCAATTAGCAGGGTGAAACCTGGTTAGTTTGAAACTCAGTGCAGGTCTCCCATATGAATGGCAGGAACTAAAGTACTTGAGCCATCACTTCAACCTCTCAGGACTCCCATTAGCAGAAATCTAGAATTGGGAGTACAGTCAGGACTCAAATGTAGGTACTCCAACATAGGATGCAGGAGTCTTAACCACTAGGTTAAACGTCCAACCCATTAGCCCTCCCCAGCCTTTGGATTCCTTTTAGTACTTCTCTGGTCTTCTTTCACTTGAGTTATGGACTGTCACTGTCCAATATCCAGCTGCATGTAACTATTTAAAGGATTATAAAATTCAGTTCTTCAGTAATACTAGCTCCATAGTGCTCAACAATGTGTATCTAGAATCGGCTATATTGGAAAACATGGGTGTAGAACATTTCAGAAAGTTGTATTTGGTGACAATTCCAACAGATAGTTCCTTTAGCTTCTTGAGCATAAGGACATGTCTCTTACACTCGCCTCTACCAAGGCGCGTGCCACTGTGCCTGCTGCAACTATTGAATGGGCAGAGACTAATTAAGTGCTTTACTATGCTACCACAAGCTATGCTAGATTCATTATAAGCACTATGTCATTTCCTCATCTCCAGAACATTATAAAAAGGCTCCTATTAACATCACTGTTTCTCATATGAGAAAACAGAGGCTTGGCGAGGATCAATGATTTGCCCAAAGTCACAAAGCTAATAAGTACCAAAACCAGGTCTTTGTACAGTCAGGATCTATGGGCTTAACCACTGCTTTACACACCAAAACAAACCTTCAGATAACTACAAATTCCACCACAAACAGGCAGGCCTGATCCTGGGCACCTGTGACTATTAGCTTTTCCACAGCATTTATACTGAACAATGAAGACTACAGAGAGATTGAAATTATGTTTGAACTTGTAGAATGGGGGAAGATTTAGCTTGATTTGTGCTCAAATGTAGATATCAGATTAAATAGATAGCTAACTACTTCTCTAAAGAAAATAGCAGAAAATTAGTTTTACTGCCGTTTTGTATATGGAGTTCATCACTTTCACCCCAATGATGAAATCTAATCATTTATGAAGTCACCTCCATTTTCTCTGACTAGAATGTTCTGTAACTTGAACTTCCATGCTGCACAGCTTGTGCCAAGACATGCAAACGCCAGAAAATCAATTTTCCTGCAGCTTTCACAGTCAGTGTGTTTGCCAGACAAAACCCCAGCCAGCCACTTTTTTTTTTAATCAGCATAACGCCTTTAGAAATAATACTTACTGGAACAGTCCTAACACAGCAAGAAGGAAAAGACTTAAATCTAAGCCCAACTGTGCAAAATGGAGAGTCACGGGAGAAAGGAAAATGTGAATATATTGAAACTGAATATTTTAGTGGTTCCATTTGGCTTTATAGGGTATTCTCTGCCAGGCATGTAGTCAGTTAACTTTGATTCTAGTCTGTGCCTCAGTAACACTGGTAACATTTAACTAGACACCATTTTTCCTGCTATCCACATATGCCCATGCCCTCATATGCCCCTGCCTTAGCATGGCAACACTTTGCCAATCTGCCTCAAAACCTATCTTGATTTCCTTTCCTTTCAATAATTTTAGGGTAGAAATTCTGTAACAAGTCAAATCATACAAAGGTCGTATGTGGCACGGGCTATCTTCCCACTTGCCATGAAAGCATGGTTGATTCTTTATATGAGTTATATTTAATATTCTGTCTCAACTTCAGGGATAATTATTAAAATCTTAGAGAAATTTAAGTAGGCCAAACAGAAGGAGCATTTCTAACAATAGGACTGAAGGTCTTACGACAGCCTGGTAGGTTACAATATTGATCCCTCTTATCTCAGAGAATGTTGTACAGAGTTCAATGCTGCACAAAGGTATAAGATTACGGGTTATTTTTTAAAATGCCCAAATAACAGGTCAAAGAAGTAATTTCAATCAATTGATTGACATTTTTGTCAATATTGCCAACAGCAATTTCTCCACTGGGAGGCAGTGTGGATTTGTAGGAAAAGAAAAGATGTGGACGTCAACATTCCTGTCATTTTACATTCTGTGACCTGGGAATTAATACTTTACCTCTACATATTTTGAAAGGAGAGGGAGAAGGTGTTTGTAGACTTAGGTGTCAAGTGATCTGGGTTTAAATCCCAGCATTTCATGTATTCATTCAGTATCTATTGAGTGTATGCTATATGCTAGCCATTGTTCTGAGTGCTCAAAGCAAAACACAGTCCTGTGTTCATTGTAGCAGGTGCAAACAACAAGAACAACAAACAACCCTAAATACTGTAAGTACAATGTTCATTTGGCAGTAACCACAACTTAATAAAGCAGAAAATGAGTGAGACGAATGTTGGGAGAGCTTTATCGTATTGGCTGATTCATTTTGGCCTTTCTGACATTTGACCAGATACCCAAAAGAATTAAGGATAGGCAATGTCAACTTGAGAGTGAAAAGTATTCCATATAGACTAGCACCAGTAAAGGCCCTGGCATGAGGACATGTTTGGTTGGTCTGAGAAAAAGGGCTTATATGACTGGAATGGCATGAGGGACAGAAAGGATGGTTAGAGGTAAGAGTGATGAAAACAACAGGACAGAGCCTAATATGCTCTGTTCCAAGACCTGGTAAAGATTTTGGATCTTATTCTGTTCAATACAGGGTTATTCAGACAGCTTTGGGCAGAAGCATGACATGGTCCAATTTATGTATGAAAGGCTAGCTCACACTGCTGTACAAGGGCAATAGCAGGGAGACTGCTTAAGAAATGATTACAACGTTTCAGGTGAACAATGATTGGGTTGGTTAAGAGTTGAAAAATGGTTGCATTTTCAATATATTTTGAAGATTGAGCTAACAGGCTGTGGGATATGGAAGCAAAGAGAAGTCAAGGATAACCAAAAGGATTTGGGCCTGAGCAACTAGATAGATCAGATGACTGGCAGGACTATGTTCACTCCTGAACAGTACAGGAGTAACAAGCAGAGGTTGGTGCAATTTAGCAATTCTTTTTGGCCATGTTAAGTTGGAGATGTTTAGGCAGACATGTTAGGCAGGCAGTTGGATAGATATGTCTGGGATTTAGAGAGGTTAGGGCTAGAAATTTAACCAGTGGTATAAACCATGAGCAGATAAATTCTACAAGTAATACAGTTACTTCCTCAATAAAAAGAAGATAATTTTTAGTTTAACAAGGTCATTGTAAGGATTAGCAACAGTGTATGTAATGTTTTAAATATCAATTCTACATTCCTGGTGCATGCATGAAGTGCTTAATAATGGTACCCCTCTCATTAATAGTACCCATTACAATCACTGGCAGCCAATTGTTCTTACTGCAGGGTCATTGTTGCTTGTTCTAAAACTGTAACATAAAATATTATAATATTTTAGGAAGATGTTTTGAAATCTTGGCCCCAGCTCATGCAGAATCACAGAAACTGTGTTCATTAGCTCCCTGGGTAAATCCTGCAGATACAGCTCAGCAGAGCTGGCTACAACAGGATTTTTCTTCAGAGTAGTTCCCACTCATCTCTTGGAAAACTAACATTTGAGAAACACAAGCTGCAAAATGTGGGCTCTCCTGAATATCCTTGAGCAAACCGCCATGGCTGCTTTCCATTCCGTCCTCTCCTCCCCCCTTATCATGTGAATATAGAAATAATTCTTGCTCTGGGAAGCTGGAAGCAACCACCACCTTGGAAGCTCAAAATACGGCAACTTCAGAGCACATTTTTCTTAATGGATTATTTTTTTATCTCATTTCCTGGGATCTACATTGCCACGTTTGGCCTCTGCACTACAACTAATTGATGCAAGGATAACAAGAGTACTGAACTTCTTCTCTAAATAGCTTCATTATAGAAAATAAAAATATAGTCAGAGCAACAAGACATTTAACCTAGCAGTTGAGATGCTGCTTAGGGTAACTGCATACTCTATTGGAGTACTTGAGTTTAATATCTGCCTCTAGCTCTTGACTTCAGCTTGCTAATAATGCAGATCCTAGGAGACAGCTATGACTGCAGGTAATTGGGTTCTTCTTCCTGCCACTCACATGAGCGACCTGGATTGAGTTTCTGGCCTTAGCCCGACCTAGCCCTGGCCACTGTGGGCTTTGGGGAGTGAAACAGCACATGGGAGTGCTCTCCCAAATAAATAAAACTCTAAAATTGTTTTGAAAATGCAGCTCGAAAGGGAAAACCATTAGTCAAAGGTGATGGACTCTGGATTTCTGAAGACAAAATTTCTTTGAGAAATGGAATTTGGATCAGCTAAAGGAAATGACAGCGTGTTCAATAGTGTGACAGCAGGCCTAGGGGCAATCCATGGTGTGAAAGTCAGTGGATGGGAGGCTTTTCTCTGTCGCCCATTCTCTCTTCCGAAATCAGATTCTACAGTCTAAAGGGTCAGGATATGTAGTGCGCAAAGTCAGCTTTTCTGTATACACACATGCAAAACCTCTCCTTTATCCAGTTGATGCATTCACCATTAGGCGGTCATTCCTTGAGCTGTGTTTTGACCTTTGGTAAAAATGAAAGTTCTGCCAGATCACACTTTTACCTGTTGTGCTTCACTTGTACCTCAATATGAAGATTTCCCATCCTTTATTGAAAGCAGAATGGGGCTGAGGGGGAAGGTTCATCTTGTACCTCGTAAAGCAGATGGAAAAGAGGTAGGTTGGCCCAGGAAGGAGAGTGAAAAATGAGAATCTTGTAACAATAAAAGTTGACTCACAGTCCTGCTTGATAATAGCCTTGGTAGTCCATATTCATGCATTTTCATTCTCAAAAAAAAGAGGGAAAATGTGTCACTTTGAGTGTAGAAAGTGGGTATTTTGTAGATTTTAAGGACAAGACACCTTGATCCCCAATCTACATGCCAGGACCCACTAATGTTATGTCAAAAATGCAGACACTGTTTCAAGCAATCACCCCTTGGCCTATCTGGGAACAGTGTACTGTTGGAAGAGCACAGCCTGTGGAGCCTGTCTGAGTTCATTCCCAGATCCATGTTGTACATCTCTGTGGCCTCAGGTAAATTGTTTATCTTGTCTATGTCTCTGTTACTGCGCTGCTAAAATGTACATACATGCAAAGTGTACATACATACAAAAAGTGCTTCAACCAGAGCTCAGCACAAAACATGTGCTCAATTAAATGTCAGTTGTGATGGTCTTCCTCACTTCATGGTGGCTTCCTTGGAGCCCCAAGCAGGGCTGCCAACCCCAGCACTGTCAGCACTGGCCATCAGGTAATTCCTGCTTGTAGGCACTGGCCAGGGCTATACAGTATATTTAGCAGCATTCTTTGCTTTGATCCACTGGATACCAAGTTGCACTCATCTTCCCAACTTGTGACAATTAAATCAAGTGTCCAGATGTTGGCAAATGCTTCCTATGAAGTAAAATCTGCAAACTATGAGCCACAGGGAAAGAAAATACTGTCTCCCATCTACTCTCCCGAGAAGAGCACTGTGGGACCTTAGAAAACATTTTCTCAAAGAGTGTGCTGACTCTGGCTTTCAAAGTCATTTAGCCCCTGTTGCTATCTTCAACCCCTTGAACTATGCTTAGTTTGACCTTGCAAGAAAAGCAGGAAATGGATCAGAATAATAATATGACTTAGCATGCCAGAGAGGGGCACCAGGAAGGTCACTGGAAACCTAGCAAAACTGTCACCTACAGCTTGGTGAAGGAGACTGCTAAAATAGCACTCCTGGAGCTGGCAGGTAACTTGTCCCTGGACTTAAAAAAAGCTTGAAAATGTTAGGCAAGGGTGTCTGCACTGAGTATATGATGTTTGAGGGCAACACTCAGTGTTTAAGCAAAAGGTGACCTCCAATTCCACTGAAGTTATCTAAAAGCCAGCCCCTAAAATAACTCAGCCAGGATCACAACATACCCATTGAAAAGCTAAGAATAGAAGCCAGTATTTCTTCCCCCTGTTTTCACCAGTACACAGTCACAAGGCAGTGGCTGATGGTCGGGAGCTAAAAGAAGCTGACAAGCTGTACTTGTTTGAATGTTTAAAATTGCATAAACTGAAGTGAAGAAAAGAAAGACAATGAACTTGGGGTTTCAGTCATGCTTTAGAAATAAAAATCATTTCCTATGTACCTTGCTGCACATCAAAAGGGAAACCATTTCATTGCTTTAGTTGGGCAGCAGTGGTGGAGGAAGATTGTAAAACTCAGTGGTTCCCTTTTCCAAATGCAACCCCCAAGCTGTTGATTTCTTCAAAGTAGATGTGGAAGAAACATACATGTCATATACATTTGGCAAACCATATGGGTTCTTCTTCTGCCCCAGATTGCTCTGAGCTCTTCATGTGCTGAAATGTGGACACTAGGGGCTTGTAGCAAAGGCTTACACTGAGTGGCAAGAACATTCATTCATACAAATGTTTTCCTAGAAGGGGTTTGGAGTTAATTCACAATTTGCTCGATTCAGAAGAAAACAGCATGGATAGCAATTTAAAAATGTTTTAAAAAGTGAGTTACTCTCAGTCGTCAACTAGGATTCCATTAGTGTGAAAGCAGAAGGGGTTGGGATTAAAGGGAACAAACCTGGCTATAGCTTTGAATTCAGAGGTTTGGGGTAGCATATCAGCCTTGTTCCTCATCCACTGTGCAGCCTGGGGTAAGTGAGCAAGTCACTGGTCATTTTTCCAATTGCTACAAAAAGATACCCTTCAAGGTGGTGGTGTGGTAGGGACTTGTATGGAAACTACCTGCAAAGCAAGCATGTAGGTTCTCCCAGGCTTGTTTATTTGTGGTGACTTCAGGGTGAGTCGATAGGAGTGAGGGGGTAAGCCAAAGCCTTCCCTGGCATCTCTTGGCATCACAACTGTACTTATTCTCTCTCCCCGCTTGCTTCTGGCATTTGTAAAATTTGAATGGATTCTTTCATTCCACAAATGTATCCAGCACTGCTGGGTTCACATTCTATTCTCAGCACTGGGGATTAAGGAAGGAACAAATGATAGCTAGTACACCTGCCTCACAGAGCTGCTGTGGGGCTTATATGAATCAGTGTGTACCAAATCACATTGGTAACCAGAAAGGCATATGCGAATGTAAGTGGTTAAAGGGTAGACTATCTCCTATGAATGACAAATCTAAGGCCTCTCTGAATAAGGAAAGGGGAACACTTGAAGGGTAATTGGACAGACAATACTCTTACCCCCAAATTTTCCCTCTCATGGGCCTAAACCACATGCTTGAAGTTTCCACTGTAAAGAGCCTAAGGAATTTCTTCAGTCTTGACACATATTACTACGATGATGAACTTCATTCAAACCAGGTCTGTCTTGCCCACACTTTTCCCCTCCCCCTACTCTACCGACCTACCCCACTAGGACACACAAACATACTGTCCTTTCCAGCCAATCAAAACTTAGGAATCGCCAAGGAAAGGGGAGCGAAAAGAAAAGGAGGTTAGCAGCTCTCCAGAGCAGCTGCATCGTCAGCTTCCTTTCCATCTGGGACTTTGCCTGGAGGGATCTCCTGTCTGGTTGCAGATTTGCTTCAACTCTGTGAGGCAGCGTTTGTTCCTGAATGTTGGGGAGGGATGCAAGGCCCACATGGTTTTCATAAAGTGCTCAGTTCAGGCAGACCTGGTCCCAAGGTGCCCCCTTTGGATTGGTGTCAGCCAGCAATGCCATCTGAGCCTTTAATAAGAGCAGAAATCTCAGAAGAGACAAAATGATTCAGAAGCAAAAAACAGATTATAGGTTGTAATCATATTCTCTTCATTAAAGATATGGTCTAGAGAAGAAACTGACCAAATTGTCAAGCAAACACATAGTCTGCAATAAACAGAGAAAATAATAAACAGAGGGGAAGCCATTTTGGTTTTTTTTTTTAATATTTTATTATTATTGGAAAGTCGGATATACAGAGAGGAGGAGAGACAGAGAGGAAGATCCTCCATCCGATGATTCACTCCCCAACTGAGCCCCAACGGGCCGGTGCGCACCGATCCGATGCCGGGAACCAGGAACCTCTTCCGGGTCTCCCACGCGGGTGCAGGGTCCCAATGCATTGGGCCGTCCTCGACTGCTTTCCCAGGCCACAAGCAGGGAGCTGGATGGGAAGTGGAGCTGCTGGGATTAGAACCGGCGCCCATATGGGATCCCGGGGCTTTCAAGGAGAGGACTTTAGCCGCCGGGCCCAGGTTATTTTGTTTTAAATACTTGCCGTATTTTTCTTTCTTCAGGTCCTGAACATAGGGCTGATCTTCTCTAGCCCCCAAATGTCACTTTTTACAATGCCAAGAAGCCCAGTCTCCTATTTAAGGAAACAATGAACTTTCACCCGATGGTAATAGAAGCCCTTTTTAAGATCATTGAACACCTCCATGAAGACATTCTAGGTTGCTGATGCCAGAAAAGGATAGGAAGTGGGCATTTAGCCTAGTGGTCAGGACACCTTGTACCATGTCAGAGTGCTTGGGTTTGACTTCTGCCTCTGGCTCCTGACTCCAACATTCTGCCAATGCAGAGCCTTGGAAGCAGCAGGAATGGCTTAAGTCAGTGCATTCCTGTCACTCCCATGGGAGACCTGAGTTGAATTTCCAGTCTGGCTTTGGCCCTGCCCAAACCTTGGCCTTTGCAGCCATTAGGAAAGTAGGCCAGCAAATGGAAAATCTCCTCTCCTCTCCCCTCCTCTTCTCTTCTCTTCCTCGGCAATATTTTTTCAAAAACTAAAAGAAACAATTCTGAACATTTTTTTAAAACTGGTACATGGTGGATCTTTGAGGGGAGCAGACAATGCCAAGAGGGGGCATGGTTGGAAGCTGAGAACCCCAAAGTCAAATCAACCCTCTCCTTGACATGTATATACAAGGCTAGCCATGTACATACAGTGACGGGAATAGATGATATGCACAGGCTTGGTAGCTGACACCAGTGGTTGAAAGGTAAATACACAAAGGCAGCCAATTCCCCTTTGAAGAACACTGGAGTACACAGTGTCTACAACTGTATTTCCCTAATCTGACCTTTCCTTCATTCTGTACTCTTGAATTATTCACTCAGAACACATATGGCATATTTGGGAACACAGAGATGTTACAAACACCAACATTCTCTTTCCAAAGTATGTAATACTTTCCACTTTGTCCATAAATGAACTAGAAGTGATTTAAGCACATTAGCCTTCTGTTAACAATCATACTTCCAATGTATTGTTCCATTTGTTAGTATAGTTAATTTCATACTACCGACCAATAGAAAAGTGCTGAAGAGAAAAAAATGTGCTGCTAGTCCAGATCATGAGATGAAATGTGTCCCTTGTCCTTTGCGGTAGTGCTACTATGTTAAACATACAAGAAATCTTAGTTAATGCCTGAGGGCCACACTTCGGGATGGACTGCAGAAAATGTGAAGGTATCTAGAAGATTGTGACCAAAGAAGAGGAGCTGATGGGAATCTAGGTCATACAAGTAAACAAACCCAGGCCTTTCAAATATTTAGCCTGCAGAACTGTACTTCACAGGCAACCCTGCAGTGCTAGACTTGAGGGTGTGGGCTATGTGGAAAGAGGGAAGAATGCGGACTAGTGCATAGCACTTCAATTTTAATATTCAATCCATGGACACAAACTGGGAGTTTACTACATATACCAGGCACTATGCCAAACACTGATGACCTATAGGCAAAAGACAGAGAGAGAGGGAGAGATAGGGGTGAGAGAGTGTGGAGGGGGAGAGAGAGACAGAGACATGAGCCCTACTCTCGGGCAGCTTGGAGTTGACTGGTGGTAGTGACTATCACAAAGCAATACAATCAGCACTACCTCCAATGAAGAAATAGGAACAGGGAGGAGAGCCTGCCCAGTTCCAACACAAAGCAGAAATGGGACTGGAGAAGAGACGCTACAGAGAACACAAGTCCGACAAAAGAACTGAAATTGTCCCATCATATAATAAACTTCTCTAAGCTTCTCTGATCAAGGGAGTGCCTCATCACTCAAAGGGAACTGATCAGAGAATTCACCGGATGTTTCAGCGGGTAACCGGCTGAACATGATGATTTTGAAGGTGGCATCTAGCTCTAAAATTCTAATATTCTACTCATTCCAAGTGACCAAGTGGGCACCCTATTTTAATACAGATGAAACCAGAAAACATCATTCCCTAAGTTGACCAATAGCAGTGTTCTGGTTAAAAACGATTTTTAACATAAACCCCAGCGAAACTACCAAGAATTCCATATATTTAAAAGTGAATTTTGACATCCTAAGCATGTTTCTTCTAACAACAAATTCTAAACATCAGAAGGCACATGGTACATGCTGATGGCACCCATGGGCACTCACCAGGACCATGCCTAAAGATCAGATACATAAGTGATTACTAAACAGCGGTGGGTGTGCTGTAGGGTAGCAGCTAAGACAGTCACCTCCCACGTTGGTGTGCCGGACTTCCACATCCAGCTCTGGCTCCTGACTCTAGCTTCCCGGAGATTAATCTGTTCCTCTTCAATTTGTATATTTCTCCTTCAGATTTTGTTTGCTAATTATCTAGCAGTGCTAGCAGAATTTCCCATGCTTCTCAGCATAACCACTATTTGTGCTTTCTTACGTACAAAATGGTGCTCTGTGGGATGAAGGAAAAAACCTGAATCCTGGCAGGTTGGAGAAAAATGAACTTGTTATTATACATCCTGCCCATAATTTCAGTAATTTCTCCCAGATGATAGAGTTAAAATTCAATTTCTTTTATTGCCTTTGGTATTTCAGCCAAAATAAGACACACCAGAAAAGAATTCCATTGATAATGTTTTCTTCTTTTTGCTCTGAATGCTTTACTATCACTGAAGCACTAGTTAACAAGATAAATGTTTCAGCTTAATTTTTCTCACTTATGAAGCGTGTCTTCTCCCCTTCTAACCTCTTTTGGAATTTAGTCACCAACTAGGGCCTAATCATTTCTGCCACTAACTAACTTGTCATTTACCACATTCATTAATATCTGCGATGTGCCCACCACAATTTAAGTGCCCGCTTCAAGTACTGCCATTTATTCTGCTAGAAATGCATCATTACCTAAAGGAATAAACCTTTTAACTTGTATCAGCAATCAAAAAGCTCAAGTAAATGATGAAGTAAATGAGCTCAAATTACACTACACTTGAAACAGAATTCATGGACTCCTCTGCCTTTGGTGTATAAATACATCTTTGGAAGTAATGGCCTGTTTGCAAATAGTATAAGAGACAAATTTGTCTGAATCTGTACACCCCCTGCCTGGTGCTGAGGTCAGATTGAGCTAAAATGAAAAACACAAAAGACCTTTTAGGTGTGCATAAAAATCAATATCAACTACAGAGTTGTCTATAATGCCCAAAATTGGAATTAACCTATATTGCTTCAAAGGTGAGCGTGGGGGAATGGGTCAATGTAGATAGTGTAGCCACTGATGGAAGACTAAAGTACTATAGAACCAACAGAAAGGAGATAGTCTTATTCAAATAAACATATAAAGAGATATAAGGGAATAATAAAGGCCAAAATCTATATAGGAGGGATATGTAATTGGGACAGGTAGATAAACTAACTTAACTCTATAATGTTTCATTTCTTAAACTTTGTAGCAGGTACAGAGTTATTCAAATATGGTTTTTGTATGTTTTTGTGCACCTGAATTATTTACTCTGAAAGTCCTCTGGGTAACTGACTAGAAAATGAAAGTCACTGACAGTATACTTCACTTTGATGCTTTGGCATTTTTACGTGTCAAATGCAACAACAATTGTACATAAATGACTATGGGTGAGATTTAAATCACAGAAAGCCCTCAATGCTGAGAATCATAAGGCAGGGAGTTACTGGGGTGAGCTTCAGAAGCAGGTTAAGCGGCACGTATAAAGAGGCCTGCAAAACGCATAGCTTCTGGTTGGTCTAATAGATCAGATGAGATGACATTCAGAAAAACAGTTCAGCTTATCAAATCGCTAAGAGTGATTTTAATGATCCCTCATTTCTTTAAAAAGGTTTTTTTTTTTTTTTAACCTGGAAGTCTGGGTTACAGAGAGAGAGAAAGAGAGAGAGATCTTCCATCCTCTGGTTCACTCCTTAAAATGGCTGCAATTGCCAGAGCTGAGCCAATCCAAAGCTGGGAACCAGGAGCTTCTTATGAGTCTCCCAGGTGGGTAGCGGGTCTCCAGGCCTTGGATCCTCCTCTGTTGTTTACCCAGGTTATAAGCAAAGAGCTGCATAGAATGTGGAACAATCAGGATTAGAACTGGCATGCATATTGGATGCCAGCACTGCAGGCAGAGGATTTGCCGGCTAAGCCACTGCAGTGGCCACATGATCCTTCTGATACTTTTGACCAGAAATCCATTTTTAACCCTGATCATGCCTGAGTTTCAGTCATTAAGCAAACACCTCTGGTGCCTACTCTGTATCTGGTATTGTGCTAGTTGCCAAGAAGGCTACAACAATGATTGAGGCATGGACTGCATCCTCGAGAAATGCTCAAGTAACAGAGGCAAAACAAACACAGAGCCAACTCACCCCCATGCAGTATAGGAAGCTCTATAATAAAAACATCTGCAAAGTTCTTTTGGAAGACAACCAAGGAAGTACTTCTAAAGGAGTGGGAGAAAGTCAGGAGAGATTTCATGAAAGATGTAACATTCACTCTGGATTTTGTAGAATGAATGAAGTAGTTCAGGTAGAAGTAACAAGCTAACCAAAGGTATAAGACATCAAAGTATGTGAACAATAAAATAATCCAGTATCACGGGGTCACTCTCACATGGGAGAGTATGGCCAAGATCATAAACACTCAGAAATATCAAACATAAGAATGGATCTGTTCTGTAGGTATTGGGGAACTATAAGAGGATTTTTCTGTGTGTTTATTCTTACATGAAAGTCAGAGTTACAGAGAAAGGAGACAGAGAGAGGGAGAGAAGGGAAGAGAAGGAGGGAGGTAGGGAGGGAGAGAGAGAATCTCCCGTCTGCTGGTTCACTCCCCAGATAGCCTCAATGGCTATAGCTGAGCTGATCCAAAGCTGGGATCCAGGAGCTCCTTCCCCACATCCCACACTGGTGTAGGGACCCAAGGTCTTAGGCCATGCCCTGCTGCTTTCCCAGACCATAAGGATAGAGCTGAATCAGAAGTGGAGCAGCTGGGATATGAACTGGCACCTATGTGGGATCATGGTGCTTGTAGGTAGAGGATTAGGTTGCTATGCTACCACAGCAGCCCTGAGATTTTCTAAAAAGGAATTAGCTTATTCAGGTTTGCATTTTGAAAGGATCACTGAAGAATAAATTGAATAGAGAACTAAAGCAGGGAGACTAAATAGAAGATTATATAATTCACACCAAAAAAAAATTTTTTTAAATGATGCAGGCCTGACAGAAGACAGTAGTAGTGCAAATGGATGGGAGATGAAAGGACAGGTTCTACAAAAATAATTTTCACACAATTTTATTTTTCATTTCATTTGAAAAGCAGAGATACAGAGAGGTTTATCTTCTGTTGATTCACTCCTCAAAAGGCCACCAACAGCCAGAGTCATGCCAGACTGAAGCCAGGAGCCAGCAGCACAAGCCAGTCTCTCACTTGTGGGTCAAGAACCCAAGCACTTGAGCCATCACCCACCACCTCCCAGAGTGTGCGTCAACAGGAAACTGGATCCGAGGTGGAGCTGAGACGCAACCCAGGCACTCCCATGTGGGATGCAAGCAGCTCAGCCACCGTGCCAAAGGCCTGCTGCCCCACAGGCATTTCTGAACTACAGCAAATCTTACACAAGGAGACAATGAGAGAAAAATGAAAGCAGTTTGGCTGGGCAGTGCTTAACCCAAAACTGCCTGTAGGGTCAGGTGGCAAAGAAGTTCAGCAGCAGGATCTATGTGCTGTCTTCCTTTTTTATTTTATATTTAAAAATAATGATTACATGATTGATCAGGGTGGGAAGGATGAAGGTTTGTGTTGTCTTTTGAAAGCTTATCTTAACTGCAACGGCATCTCTTCAATGGCATTGCTCCTATCCTAGTGTGAGCTACAAGCATCTCTCTCCTGATCTGTCAGAAAATCCTCTTAGCTGGAAGGGTATTTGGTCTTGCACTTTAGATGCTTGCACTCCATAAAGTGCTTAGGTTCAACTCCCAGCTCTCCCCCAATTCCTGTTCATTTACACCCTGGGAAGCAGCGGGGAATGGCTCAAGGACTTGTATGCCTGCTAGCCACATGGGAAATCCCGACTGAGTTCCCGACTCCCAGCTTCGACCTGGCTCAGTCGCAGCGCTTGCAAGCATTTGGGGTGTGAACAAGCGGATGGAAGATTTCTCTCTCTCTCCCTCCCTTCCTTCTGCTTGCTCTCTCTTTCTTAAATAAGAATAATTTTAAAAGACTGTGATCAACTCCTGGGAATTTACACAAATGAAATGAAATAGGCATATGAGAGTGTTATCTGTACCCCCATGTTTATACTAGCTCAGGTCGCAATAGATAAGATATCAAATCAAGCCAGATACCCATCAACTAATGACTGGATAAGGAAAATATGGTATATATACAGTGTGGAATACTACTAAGCCATAAAAATAAAATCTTGTCATTGCAACCAAATGGATCACTGGAAATCATTATGCTTAGTGATATAAGCCAGACCACCCCCCAAGAAATATGTTTTCCCTGATACGCAATCACTAACACAGAGTGCCCAAAAATGTAATTTATATGAGTGAGATTGACAACCTGGGATTTGACTGTTGTTTGTAGTTTTGACGGAGGGAATAATAGGTTGTTTCTTGTTTTGATTTTTTTCTACTTGCTATATGTTGATATTTTTTGTCTAATGGAGTGTTAATCCTGTGACTGTGAAGTGAAATGAAAAATAAGCAACAATAAAAATTAGGGGTACAAAAAGAAGAAAGGAAGGAAGAGGGTGGTTAGGGAACTTGGATGGGTAGTATCACTATGCTCCTGAACCTATAGCTTTAAATCCATGAAATATGTTCACTTTATATAAATGTTTTAAAATTCAGAAAAAAAAAAGACTGCAGTGTTCTTCACGTGTAAAAGAAGACTGGCCCCCTAGTAATCTCCTAGCTTCCATTCAGGCTCGCCTCTCAGTGTATTCTCTAGACATGATTAATTTTGGATATTTAAATCAAATTTCTTCCAAAAGTTTTTCAGCACATTTAGAATAGATCTAAGCTTTTTACCATCCCCTTCAAGGCCCTACAAGCTCTGAACTCAGATTTTCTTTTTAAGCTCATTGCCCAGCACTCTCCCTTCAGCACACACAGCTTCACTACAATGGCTTCTTTTGGTTGTACCTTATGTGAACCAAGCATGTTCCCATCTCAATGACACAGTAAGAGCCTCACTGAGGATCTGATTGCCACAACACAATGTTTCACTTCCATGCCAATAGCTCTGGGAATTCCAGCTCCCTTGGATTTAGACGGGACCATGCAGGTCGTAAGAATGATGCAATGCAGCTGGCTAAAGATCAGAAAGAAGAGTAACTAAATCATCAAAAGAACTGCTGTAGAGGCCAGAAAACCCCATTAAAAGAAACTTAAAAACTGTGTTTGTGGCTTCCACCACTCTGTCTCACCTCTGGTCAAACACTACCTTAGAATTTTTCTCTCTGGCTTCCATTTCTAAGGCCCTAACTCCCAACTTTAATTGGAAGCTCTGGGACCTTGAGATTGCACTTTCTTTATATTCTCGACAATGACTAACATAGAGCTAGAGACAGTTATTATTTATTGTGCATTTGAAGGACCACTCAACTTGACGCAAAATTCAATGGGATTAAATTCAAAAAATAGGTAAAAATGAGGGACATTTGCCATGGTAGAAAGAACTAGCAATTTTGGTTGACCTCAAGCTGAACTGAAGAGAGACCTTTGTTCCTTCTACTATATTCTTAGACCCTCAGTACAGAGTTTTTTCAATAACAGGTGTGCATGAACTATTTGTTTAAACGATGGATGAATGACTGAATTCACTAATCCAAACTCAGGCAGCATTGACATAAAATAATGGTTCCATAATAAGAAACTAATAGGATTCATTCTAGTCATGTGTCTGGTGCCATGCTTATTTATAGACACTGCACTTTGACATCACCAACTTATACATGCCTATAGAATGAAGACTAAAGTTCTGAGAGTGGGGAAAATATCAGTCAGTTGAGTTTCACCTGAGGGATTAATGGAGAATAGCCTATGAGGAAGTGAAGATATGTCACAGTCTGCATCTCTACTCCCAAATTAGAGGCAGACTGCCAATGAAACTGTGAAATACACCTTAATAATAGGATACTAGATTTTCCACCATTGCCAATACCTACAATGCCATGATATGCTTAAATAGCAGAATGCTGGACTTGTGAGTGTTGCTGAAGGACTGTACTGTTGTTATAAAATGGGGTAAATGGTGGTGGGGAGAATGGGGAAGGAGGAAGGAGAAGCAGATTGAGGATCACTAAACCTACAAAATTATATTATGGAATATAATAATAACAATAAAAATATACAAAAAAGTCTTGCAATTCTTCAAAGACCTTCAGGCAGAGAGCTACACAGGATAGCTTTGCACAGCTCTAGAAGACAGTATGAACAGGTGAAAGATACTGAGAAACAAAAATCCACTCCAAAGAAGGAATTTTTTTTCTTACAAAAATCAACGGCCCATGTGGAAGTGGGCTGAATTGTAAATGGTCATATTTTCGTTTCCAATGACCTTAGTTCAGATTGGTACACAATAAATACATAGCATAATTTTGAAAAGGGTGTTTCTTTTTTTGAATTTTAGGACTTACTTTTTTCATTTGCTTTTAATAGATTCAATATTGTTTGTAGACATATCTCTCAGAATATACTCATATTTCCTTCCTGCCTCCCATTCTATCCTGAAAGGAAGATCTCTTCATTGAAAAGAAGATTGAAATAACAAAGCATTTCCTATTTTTAAAAAACTATTTGAAAGAGTAAAAGAGAGCGAGGGAGACAAATAGAAATGGTCCATCCACTAGTTGCCTCTTCAAATGCCTGCAACTGCTGGACAAGGACAAAGCCAGAATTCTAGAACTCCATCTGGGGCTGCTACAGAAAGGACAGGGACCCAAGTTCTTGGGCCACAACTGACCTGCTTTCCAGGGTGCACATTAGCAGAAAGCTGGATTGGAAGTGGAGTAGCTGGCACTCGGGCTGGCACACTGATATGGGATGCTGGTATCCCAAGCTGCAGCCTATTCTGCCGCACCACAACACCCACCCCAACAAAGTATTTTTCAAGCCTGACTGTGACCAATTAGTGAGACCATGGAATCAATTTAATGGATCCCGATCATTGGTTTTTAAAATAGATTAGAATAGCATAGGAAATGTCCAAGAGCATTACATGCAGCAAGGATGAGTCTGGTTTTGAGAAATCTGTTTTGGAAACATGTTGACATATGTCTAGCTGTGTATACTAGCTTGTAACATAACACGTTTTTCTTCCTGTGGATTGCCATCAAACATGTATGCAAACTACCTCCCCGAGACCTCTTCCAGTTTTCATGTCTGGCAGCTTGAAGAACTTGTATCTCTTTGTTGCAGAGATCCAAAATTGCTGTGTATGAGAAAATGTGGTCTTATATGAAATCAGCAGAGCCATCTGTGTTTACCAAAACAACAGCAGACGGAGTGGCCCGAGTGCGAAAGTCGAAGGGAAAGTTCGCCTTCCTGCTGGAGTCAACCATGAATGAATACATTGAGCAGAGAAAACCGTGTGATACCATGAAAGTTGGTGGAAATCTGGATTCCAAAGGCTATGGTGTGGCAACCCCTAAAGGCTCAGCATTAAGGTGGGTGGAATAATATAACAATATCCGTGTTGTTATAGTATTCCACCTACCCTGATGCATTTTGTTGTCATTTTTTTTCTTGTGGATTTTGAGGTAACTTTTAAAAGTTTAAAACTACAATATTCCATGGAGTTAAATAAGACGGTAAATTATGGTTTCATCTACTTAATGCATCCATTTTTTTTAATGTTCTCTCTGCGTGTTGTCCTCTCTGACTGTTTGTTGCTGTTTTAATTTTACAGTTCAACGGCTTTTTCAATTTAAATGGTAAAAGCCAACTTATGGTGCCATATGTGACGAATGTTAATTGCATGAATGTGGTGTTCTTGTTACTTTTTTTCTCAAAGACAATTTCCCCATCCCGCACACTTCAGTTTTGAGCAAATGTTATCCTCCATGCCACCTTCCAATATTTAACCCTGTATTTGCTGTACAGACATTTTTATAGCTCCACGTTCTGTGAAATTTAGCCAATTTGTCCTCTTGTGCTCCTTTTTATACGTTAACGATTTCCTAAGCATTTGTGCATTTTCTTACAAGTTATGTTTTATCGTTTCAAGAAATGCTGTTAACCTGGCAGTATTAAAACTGAATGAGCAAGGCCTCTTGGACAAATTGAAAAACAAATGGTGGTACGACAAAGGAGAGTGCGGCAGCGGGGGCGGTGACTCCAAGGTCAGCCTCAATGTCACCACAACCGGGTACCCTTAGTCACGAGTAATCGGCAAGACTGTTATCTTATTACTGAGGAGAGAGCACAAGATTCCAACATACAGTGGAGTGACCAGGTTGTTCCCCTGCCTGGCAGCTTTGGGAACTAGAAAGACCTTAGGGCATTGCCCGCATTTTTTGATCTAACTTGGGTCCCTTCTTAAACTCCCAGACAGAGGCATCCCACCCACACCCCTTCCCTTCCTTCAAACACCAAACTCGTGGCCTTCTGGAGGCCATTATGTGGCGTTTCAATGTCCTAGGCTTTCATGAGCCCAAGGCTTTCCTGTCAGACTGTCCCCGCCTGCCTCATTTGAGTGATGTGAGAAATTAGATTCATCTGTGGAGAAAGTCAGGCTATACATAAACTTTTTGTTTGTTTGTTTAGGATGTGTTAGTTGCTCCCAGGAGTTGGTTGGTTGAGCAGGTGCTTCTTCAGTTACGTGTGAGTGATGAGATGTTGTTCTCTATATGTGATGCCCCATTTAAGCAGGCCCCACTTAACTTGAAAGCCAATGGACAAGCAAGGTTTCAAGTTAAATGGGGTCTTTCTTCAATAGGCCACCCCATATAGAGACTTGGCAAGACAGTTTGTGTATTTAAACAAGTGCGTCGCCTAACTGTGATCTAACGTATGTATGAAACGCTGATTTGGCTTCTCCTTAGCCATGTTCTCGGTTCAGGTAGGTCTAAATGTTACCCAGGCTGTCATCATGAGAAAAGCCATCTTACTTGACATTCCTTTGGCTCCTAATGCTCTTCGGGGCTAGCAGGAAGGCATAACCAGCACCCAAGCAAGAAGTAACAAGATATAGGGGCAAGTTCAGAAGCCATGATTCCAAGCCATCGAAAGGCACAGTGGGTAAGTACAGGAGAGAACCTGACAACAGAATCTTCCATGGCGCAAGGGGCATGAGAACCATACTGAAGAGTGTCAGAGCCGCTGTTATTACAACCAAGACCCATGGGAATCTGGAGGTGAAGAAGAGAGCTTCCCAACCACAGACGGACAGACAGGCAAGCCAAAACTTTTCTTCTTCAGAGACAATGGTTGTTCTTCTGCTCCTCTCATTCCCTCTCCATCCCTCAGGATCTTAATGGAAAAGCTAGTTTGCCAGTCTGCAGTATCAGATGGGTTTGGAAACACTAATCCAGAGCATATTCAAAGGAAAAAAGGCATTTTAAAAAAGTTTTCTTCAGCAGGCATTGGCAAGGTGTTTTTTTGTATTATAAAACCTTGATTAACCAGAATTCACCTAAACCAGTACCCAGCACCCCCCTCACACCTCGGTACGTCACACTGATCAGAAAGCAGCAGTAGTACCCAAAAAGAAGACTGCAAGAACTGATTGGTTTTAATCACTTGCCAAGAGATGATCTGTTATTAGGCCACATTCAGCTTTCTCCTCTTCTCTCCATTTGGACTGACCCTCAAACATTAGGGGCTGCTTCCCTCAGGCAAGAAAGTGGATACAAGCACTCTAAGAAAAAAAAATCAGCCAAAAATGAAACAAAACATGGGCTCTCATTGAAAATTCCATTCACTCTTTCTGGATTTCAATTAATCCGTTTACCATGTATCAAAAAACCATTACTTCCTTTCCCACCAACATGAACTGGTAACATTGACAATTGAGCCAAGCTTTTGGCTCATTTGATTTTTACAATGGCTAGCCTGATGGCAAACTATTTAGCACCTTCTTCTCAGCCTTTTCCTCATGTTTTTAGCAGGTTACGGAAACCCTAACTATATCAGTAAAGTAAATTGCAGAATGAAAATTGAGCTGGATTGTATGCATTGCTCTCACAAATTCATCATTCATACTCAGCATGGTTAAAAAGGAGCTATGGACTGTGTCAAGATGACTAACACATCCACACGGTGCCAAGTGTCCAGAAGTTTTCAAAAAAACATATGCTCGACGTTACATAAACAAAAAAAAATCTGCACATATTTGGCTGAATTTTTACTTTTGACCCAGATATTTTGGTATCATGAATAGTCTAAAACTTTAGATTAGCTATTTGTTAATTTCCACTAACAATCAAGCATTTTTTTTCTCAGTTGGTATGTTGCAAAGTTGCTAATCACGTAAACCTTATTGCCCACTCATGCCTTCCAGATTGCCCAAATTTTTAAACACAAATATAAAGATATTTTAGTCAATCCCAAATATTCCCAATTTATTTGATATAGTGCTACCTACCAGGAATCTTTCAAATCATTTTTCTTGATCAGTCCTCCAGCCATTCCTTTTTTCAATCACAGATAATAGTAGGATCAGGGCTGCATCTCCAACAATTGCTTCTCCTGTTCCTGATATAAGAAGGAGCCTGCCTTTACCTTCTTCCTTCTTGCTACCTGCTGTTTTCTGGGAGTGAGCAAGAGAAGGGGCAGGAGATGAACTTGAATCCATTCCACTACCACTTAGTGGTGATAATAAACACAAATCAATGGCAAAGAAGGTAGAAATGGTAGCAATGCCTCATCAATTTGGAGCCCTCTGATTAAGGATTTGCAATAGACTGGATAGGGAGCAGGCTATAAGTTAACAGTAAATTATCAAAGATAAGAGATTTGTTAAGCAAATGAAGAGTTTAGACTAGACTGTCAGCTAAATTTTTGCTTAAGAGAACAATCCCTTTTCAAACATCAGTAGCACTTATTAGGTACAATCATATCCATTACAAATGTATCTACTAAAGTAATTCTTCTGAGAACCTCCACTAAAGTAATGTTTTATAGTCAATTTGAATTACAAAATAGACTTTAAGTAATATAACCTTCATTCTTCAAACAGATTTTGTGAGCCAAGACTCACTGTACCATTCAGACAATGCTTACCTCTCTTGGTGCACAGCAATGACGTTCTACTGTATTAGCAAAATGACTTGAGAATTACACTTCGTGATCATATCCCAGCCCCAGTTAATGTGACCATCATTTCACATAGAGAATGAGGCCGAGAAATGGTGGTAGCTTTGATGGGGTCACCTGGCTAATAGCATCACAGATCTCCACTTACAGGATCACCTCTTGTGGTCATATTGCAGATGGCAATTTCTCACATGTGCCCATTCAGTGAGCAGTGTCAACCTGATGGTGTATGATGCGTCTCCAGGTGAATCAGGTTCATTCTCAACTACCTTAGTTCCGAGGCAAATGGCACATTTAAGCTGTTCTTACCCTCAGTACTGATTACTAAAAATGACAATAATCACAAACCTGACATACGTGAGTGCTTTTGCATTTTCAAAAGCACTTTCACATCTATTATCCCTGAAACCAGGAGAGGAAGAAATACCTCAATTACTTCTCTCTGCCGCTCCCTCTCCTGTAACCTTTAAATAATGATAAATGGGCAATTACGTTAAACTGTTGACTTCCCCCAGCCCCACCCTAGGATGATATATTACACATGCTAAACTTAAACCCCAGGAGTTACTACCCAATGGAATGGCCCTGAAATATTTCAGGATGTAGTAAACATACACACACTAAAACTAATGACATACGTATTTCATTTGTTTTATTCTTGGAACACAAGAAATTCAGACAACATGGGTCACCAAAGCAGCTCTGGAATCGTATTTGCAGGCTACAGACAAAACACTGTGTGGCTTTCCCAATTTCCCAACCCTTGGGCAAACAGAGGCTAAATAAAGCAAATTTGATCCTTCCTCAACTGCTTGTAAATACATAGGCAATGAGTGTGGATATGAGAGCTATGATCCGGGAATTCTAAACTAGCAAATCACCCTGTTGTTTTAGGGCTTTACTCCGATGTGAGTGCGGTTGTGGTAATTAAGAACCAGTAGATTGGAGCCTGGCATGGTAGTCTAGTGGCAGCAGTCTTTGCCTTACATCTACCGGGATCCCATATGGGCACCGGTTTGTATTCCAGTTGCTCCACTTCCCTTCCAGCTCACTGCTTGTGGCCTGGGAAAGCAGTGGAGGACAGCCCAAAACCTTGGGACTCTGCACCTGCATGGGAGACCTGGAAGAAGCTCCTGGCTCCTGGCTTTGGATTGGCTCAGCTCTGGCCTTTGAGACCACTTGGGAGTAAACCAGCAGATGGAAGATCTTCCTCTCTCTGTCTCTCCTCTCTGTATATCTGCCTTTCCAATAAAAATAAATAAATCATTAAAAAGAGAGCGAGAACCAGTAAGTTGTTTCCACAATAAACCCAAGTCACCAGGGATTTGTGGTACAACTATGGGAAGTCCCTCACTATAAATCACAGCAGTATGCCGATTTAGCTGCTGACTTACCAGATAAGCACAGCAGCCTCCTTCTACAACTGCCTAGCACCTCAAATATGTACTTCTTCTGACAGCCCTCCCCCATCACCCTAATTTCATTCCATTAATCTTAGGCAAAGGGTGTCGGTGTAGCTTCACTATAGACCTTTATCTTACAAGAGGGTCAAGTCCATGAAACAAATAATTTGTGATCGGGGTGACAAGTTTTTACAAGTTCCACTCTACCTCACCCCAGAATTACACCTGGCATTACATCGAGGGATTTAAATAGATTTCCAGTGTTCACAGTTTCTAAGGTGAAATAGCAGCACCCACTATTGTACTTTGGGGCATACTAGAAAGGAATGTTTCACTGGCGACGTTCTAAACCCCTTGACTGCGATGAGCAGTGCCTGTTAGGTAGAAGCCTTCATTAGTAAAGCATGCAGGAAAGTGAAGTGCCAAGATGGGCTATATAGTTAAACCTCAATTATTTAAATAAACAGTAGGAAGATCACTGTGAGAAAATATTGATAAATACAGTTTTATGGTCTTTCAGAATATACAGGCACTACAATAAACTACAATAAAGTGGTACTAGGGGTAAAAACCTCCAGTTTCTTTTAATAGCTTCAGAAATGCCTGCAATGAAAATGAATTGTGTTTTCTTTCACATGGGTAACTCAAAAACAGCTTAAAGGGACTTGTTCTCTTAAGAAATTAAAAAAATATTCTTTCTCCCTATCACAATCTTCTGTTCAACAGTATGAATTTGCTTAACAAGTCTTCTATTCAAAGATAGCAAAAAGTTGCACTTCAGGACAGCCCATTTCCAAATGCCTTCTACTCCATTTTTTTTTTTTTTTTGGTTTTTATTGTTTTGTTTTGTTTTGAATTTTTGGATTTGGTGGTACGTAGATAAAATGAGTTTGTACTGTATTTCCCACGTGTATAACTGAGATCTTCAGTTTTGTGTGTATTTCTTCTGTGTTTTTCTACACTTTTCTCCTCTGCCACCATCTCTTAACCACTTCTCTTCCACACCCAGAATTCTTTGACATTCTTGGGCCTTGTGTAATGGAAATGAATCTGCACCTGCCTTTTCCTGCAACCAAATGGACCTTTTATTGGCAGGAGCCATCCCTAAAGGTAGACATTTTGGACACCCAGGGTTAATCTGGACCCAATGACTCGTTATTGACACTGTTATGTGTGTAGGCAAGAATCATTACAGCTCGATGGCACGGCCTGGGTCTTAGCAGAAGTTCCCGTGAATCCCCAAGACTCTGGTTTGGGATCAAGGAGTAGGGTGAGTATATTACACTCTTCATTGGTTTGCATGCTTCTGTGCTGGTACTGCCTCCTGGAAGTATGAAGAACCTGAGAGTTTTCTTTCCTGATAGTGACTAAATTTGCTCCTTGAACTTACTCAGGTCTTTCTCCCAAGAACAAAGGCTCATTTTCTCTCCCATGGCTACTTCAAGCAAAGGGACCTGTTGCCTTAAGAACTGAACCGATCCAGTGGCTGCCAAAACCACTGTTTGCCAAGTGGTGTTAAAGAATAGATTCTACCACCAAGAAAAAAAAGTGTAATCCAGAAAGAAAACATTGTGAAAAATTATTCCATCGTAGTGATTTTAAAAAATGACCATGTTGGTCTTAACATGGTTTCTATGATTAGGACATGATTATTTGCCTTTAGTGTTGTCTTGATAACATGAATATGTTTCTTACTGACAAATAAGGACCAAATGCCCAACGCCAGAGCTACAATAAAAAGCAGAAGGAATGAAAAGCCTGAAGGTAAGAATGCTGTTAATACAGCTGCCAAGAAGAAAGACATCATTGAAATGGCAGAGCAAAACAATGTATGTCAATGCTCTTTGTGCCCCTGAAAGACCTAAGCCTTTGCTTTCCTTTCACTTTTGAGAGAAGGTTACAGAACCACACTCTCTGAAATGTAGGATAGCCGTGAAAAAGAAACATGAACATTTTGATGTAACTGAACTACATTTGGTGGGGGTGGTAGTTGGGGTTGGTGGAGCAGAATGGGGACAAGTTTCTTTTATGAAGAACACTTATAATCCATTCTCTTTTGACTTTTTAGAGAGCGGTATAGCATTTGGCCCTTGGCACACAAGGCTGACCTCCATTGGTCAGAGGTGGCAAAAGTATGGTTCAAGTGCTAGATTAACCTTTTTGTTTAATTTAATCTGGCACTAAAGCACATGTTTCTCAAAATATAGACTAAGGCCAAAGCACATCACTGTGTGGGGTGTGAGTGTGTGTGTGTATACTGCTAGTGTGTCTTGTCTGTCTAGCATCATTGCTGGAAAATAGACATTATATGTATATGCTAGCATGTGTGGTGGAAGTACGTGGCCTGGCGGGGCAACCAATAACCTGTTTTCAGATGTGACATACACACCCCATTTTTTGCAATCTCTGTATGGATGTAGGCTAAAACCAATTATTTTTCTCTGAATCATGATCAATGAATAGCTTTTAGAGAAAAAGTAGGATATAGGTACACACAGAATAGACTAGAATCAGGGAAATGAATTGAATGTCTCCAGAAACACTGATCACCTGAGTTTCTGATAAAAATCGTCCTCTCAGTCTATGCATCTCTTGGTACCATTGCAATGAAGTAAATAAAACATATTTGCACATAATGAAACCCAATCAAATTTGGTAGTGCGTCTTTTAAATGGATCTTTTTTTTTTTTAAAGATTTTATTGTTATTGGAAAGCCGGATATACAGAGAGGAGGAGAGACAGAGAGATCTTCCATCCGATGTTTCACTCCCCAAGTGAGCCCCAACGGGCCGGTACGCGCCAATCCGATGCCGGGAACCAGGAACCTCTTCCAGGTCTCCCACAAGGGTGCAGGGTCCCAAAGCTTTGGGCTGTCCTCGACTGCTTTCCCAGGCCACAAGCAGGGAGCTGGATGGGAAGTGGAGCTGCCGGGATTAGAACCGGCGCCCATATGGGATCCCGGGGCTTTCAAGGCGAGGACTTTAGCCGCTAGGCCATGCCGCCAGGCCCCTTTTAAATGGATCTTAAAACAGAGTTTTCAAGTGAGCCACGCCAATTTATATACTTAGGAAATTATCTGTGGCAATTCTTTCACCACAAGTGGCTTCTACAAAAACTGAGTTTGTTTTATAAGCCTCTTGTCTGAGACAAATTGGACAAATCCTCCCACTAATACTGGACTACGTGAAACAGTCCATAGCTAGTAATATTAGTGTTGGATTCTTCTTTTAGAAAGTGAATTTTGACAGGGGTCTAGCTTGACAGAAATCCTGTGGTATCAGAGGGTCTATTAGTTTGTATTTGAGAGGTCATCATCTGAAAACACCAGGAGCTTTACCCACATATCTCAAAGTAACTTCTAGGACTCCTGCTTTAGCACAGTCACTCATCAATAGATTCAATCACTAGCATTATTAGGCACTCAGTAAAATGACTCACAGCTTTCAGCTCCTAATGTTATATGCATGCACATTGAATTTGCTCTTTGCACTTATATTAAATTATGATCCCATTAGCAAGGAGCTAAATAGGCTTGAGCTGCATTTGTGAACTACATGAATATAAATATTCTCTGAGAGGTGACTTCTAGAACAGCTAAGCACTGTGTAACTCTGCAAATCATTGTAGCTGCCCTAGTGAAATGAGGGTCACTTCCACAGAGTCCAGAAATGTCAGCAGTCACATGTGCATATGCTCCCAAACTGTGGAGAAACTGCAGGCTGTTCCAAGGGTGGAAGGACTAAGATCATTTAAACCTTCATTCTGGAAACCTGTATCTAGAAACACTGATAAAAAAAGGAGGCAGAGAATTTGTTTTTTTTTTTTTTTCATGAACGGTTGCAGACACTGGTGTATAGTAGGCATATTATCAACTATCATGGTTCCAATAGCTACTACATGGAAATGATATAACCCTTCACTACAGATAGCCTGAGATAGCCAATAGAAGGGACACATAGTAATCTTTTCATCCAGCAAAAGGTCTTCTTGTACTTACTCACAATTGGTTTCAAGTTAGTGAAGCGTCAGCAAGCAGGACAGAGACGCTGCACCTGCCTGTACGTGCCTGTTATGTCCCGAACAGTGCCAGGGTTTCTCCAGACAAAGCTGGATTGAGTAATGGCGAAAGGCAGCTGCTATCCATGCAAATGTGATCATCTTCCATCAAGGGAAGCCAACAAAAGGGAGGACAGCAATCACTCCCTGCACTGCATCAATGAGATCTCTAAAGTTGTTCCAAGAACATGTATTAGTAACTGGGAGACAGGGGTTGGATAAGGGATAGCATGAGGAAATGGCTTGTAGTGTAAGTTTTTAGCTTCCCAGCATTGTGTTCTCAGAACAGTTTTTAATTACCTATACAAATAGACCATCCTCGTCTGTGTAATTCTTTTTACAATTCTCTGTGATCTTGCCTTTCTCCATAACCTAACACAGTTACCTATATATCTATCCCTCCTGTGGGCACCATTGAACACCTTCTGGAATCATTAATTAAGCAGACAAGTTGCTTTTCAGGTGAGCCTGCTCAGAAAGCATAAGTGAAGCCATTTAGAGCAAACTATACCTAATAGTCTTCTTGTGGCTAAACCATACTACACCACAGGTTCCTAGTTTTTTCAAGCCCAGGGCCATATCAATAGGACAAATTCCTCTCTCACCACTTCAAGAACCACCAAAGTATTTGGAGGAATTATTTTGGTAATTAATTTACAAGACCCAATTTTTATTCTTCTTCTTTCCTGTTGAGAAGCTCAGCACCATGTCACTCTCTTAACATTGTCCACAATCAGGAATGCAGCATGGCTCTGAGCTACTTCATGAACTGCTGTAGGTATTATTAAAATTCAAGTTTATATTGAGTAGGGCAGTTCTTTCAAAATACAGTGAAAGTTTTATTTTGTTTTTCTTTAAAGCATAGCTTCTATTTTTCCAAAAACACCCCATGGCATACTTATCCTAAAGTTGACTCCATATGTCAGTTTTGTCAACACTAAGATGTCCTGGATTCTTTGACATGGCTGGTCGGCACAGCCTAGGAACTGAGCCTGGCATCTAGACAGGTGCGCCTAGGGGGTGGATGCCTTGGATTGTGAGCATAATTCTTTGGTGCTGAGTTTTAGTGCCAGGTGTGGATGGCAGAGATCAGCAGATATTTGTATTAGCCAGTAATGGTTTCTTCAAAAATAGAACTCAAATACTTCATAAAATATATTTTTAAAAAACAACAAGCTCCATCATATGACTCTATTCCAAACTAAGAAGTCATCATTCTGATGTAAGTCCGCATTGTCTTCATATACTTTTAAATGACTAATTCTCATTGGCTCTTAACCTTTCCATCTTATCTGCAAACCATTCACATTATTGGAAATTATATACAATACAAGAGGGAGGGCAGGGTGTGAAATATGACTATGCTCCTAACTCTGTATTGTCAAAGATGTGAAATTTGGTCACTTTATATAAATATAATAAGTTATGTCAAAACAAGCACACTTTCCCCAGAAAAAAATTATATGTCATAAAACAGTTTCCTTTTAGAAGACGTATATACTCCTTCTCTATCCCCACAAACAATTTTTAAACAACATTTCTCAGAGAGATTTGTGTCTCAACAAAGCATGTTGCTCAAACTTACAGATGTGAAAGTCTCACAGTGGAATTGCAGGTGTCAGTGAGGAAAATATTTTTGGACAAAAAGGAATGGTTGCAAACATCCTGAAATGTCTTGCAAAGCTCTCCTGTTTCTTCCATAAGCCTACCGGCTCATGCTTCTGTTCTGGGACAGCTCTACTCAGCAAAAAGTTCATAGCAAGCCTTTCAGAAGGGAGAATGCTTGACTAATTTCCATGATAGGAGCTTGACCTACTTTGTTTAATTCTCTCTGTTCTCTAGTGAGGTGAATACAATAAATATTTCTGACTTAGAATTCTCTTAGGTATCAGTTAAGGGTCTATAGTAATTGCTCTGAAAGTTTACTCTGGAGACCTATTTCCATAGCTCAGGAAAAGTCCCCAGCTGCAAAATACGCCTTTGCTACATTGATAGTTATCTAGAGTGTGGTGGTCCCTGAAGAAAAAAAAAATTATTACAAAAACCTAAGGCTGAAGAGCAGAGAGACAGAGGGCTGCTCCCCCTTTGTATATTTCACTAGAAATTATACAATACAGAGTTCCATGTATATTAGTTCTCCTCTGGTCTGCACTGTAATTCACTCTGTAGGCTTGGGAAGGTTGTTTAAACTTGACCAGTGATGAAAATTATAATAATTGCCTGAAAGACCCAGGCTGAAAAAAACATGATACTGAAAGAAACTTTTCAATTCAACACATTGTTATTGCCTTAAAAGGGGGGATTCTAAATGGGTATAGAAATACATAAGGTATGGCAGGCATAATCCACGGACTAGTGGAAAAACAGGCATATGACTAAATAAGAACGCAAGGTAGAACATGATGGAAGGGAAAGAACATACTGGGGTGCTGAGCAAAAATGGCTTTATCAACCACGTGACACTTAAAATGTCTAAAGGCCCACCAACTTTCACTTAGTTTAAAATACCAGTGTGTGTGTGTGTGTGTTATGGATAGAGTGCCAGTATTTTCATGACTTGGATTGCACTAGGAACTACCTCTAATACTAGAGCAAAATAGAGCCTAAGTGGAAAAAGCAGTTCTTCTCTGCCATCTTGACAATGTAGCCTCCCCTGCCACAACGTAGACTTCTACATTTCCCTTGGAAAATCCTTTCTTCCCTTGGCAGCTATCCTAACCTTGTTAAGTGGTATTATCTGTGATTTCTGATTACAGCTTTTATGTTCCTTGGCTGTTCTGCTACTTGAAATGTTTGTTTTTCTCCATCATTTTTATTTAGAACTTCCCAAATGCACATTGGTTCCCTGCCAGATTTCATAAACTCTGTGTTGTATTTTTTTTTCCCAGACAACAGACACAAGTTTCAGGACTACATTATTTGACAGAGTTCTATTACATGCTGTGGTGTCTCAGAGGGCTGGATACAGGTCTCTCAATCTCCATGCTAGTAGCATCTGACCCCAGATACATTGTTAAGTTTTTTATATAAAAGGGTTGAACCATATCCCCAGCCTCATACATAGGATGCCCATAACATGCCAACTGTTGCCTAGTTTTGACAATGAGAAATCACTCAAGATGTTGCCAAATCTCTCCTGCACGACAATGTGACCACTCAGTTAAGAAGCAATGCCCGAAGGTAACCTCCTCTGTCACTGTGGAGGCCCTGGAGCAGAGAGCATTTACTTGCCATCTCGTGGAAGCCTGTGGGAGGCTAAGGGCAGAGAGAGACAATTTGTCAGAAGTAGGGTGCTAGGTCGCTGATGTTCTGAGACTGAACTTCAGCAAAATGACTGGTATAGGAAGTGGCTTCCCTCCACCATGGCCAGTGCTTTTCAATTTTTTTTCCCCTTGGGACTCTTTTACATTCTTAAAACTTGTTAGATACCCCAAAATGATTGTATCTCTATTACGTGCATTACCATGTGCCACATCAGAAATTACAACTGAAGAATTTTAGAAGAATGCATTCACTGGTTAAGATATACTAGGTGTGGGCATTTAGCCTGATACTTACAGTGCCCACATCCCCTATCAGAGTACTAAGGTTCAAACCCTGGATCCTGACTCCAGCATTCCACTAACGCAGACATGCTGTTAACAACAATGGCTCAAGTAATTAGATCACTGCCACCCACATGGGAGACCCAGACTGAGTCTTTGGCTTTGGCATGGCCCAGTCCTGGCAGCTTCAGGCACATGGATAGGTAAGCGTAGATGGGAGCTCTCTACCACTCTCTCTGCCTCTCAAATAAAGATTTAAACTAAATAATAAATCAAAAATATTTGACCATAAATGTGCCTTTATGGAAAAGGATTATATTTTAATATAATAAAAGGAATGCTACCTTCATATGTTTCCAAATCTTTACTGTCTGGTTTAACAGAAGCAAATGAGACTCTCATTTGTGCTTCCTTATTCAGTCTATTGTGATTTCACATGTCATTTAGCCTCCAGGAAACTCTACTGAACATCATGAGGGAACAGCAGTGAGAAACCCAGGTATTGTCTTGGTGTTATTATGAAAATAGTTTCCATCTCACAGGCGAGCCAGGAATCCCAGGGCCACATTCTGCAAACCACTGCTCCAAACAACCATGCCTTATGTTTATCATTCAAGCTCACTTAAGGGTTGAAAAATGATTTTTAAAACTAGGATCTCTCAGGAGAGTGGAACCTCTCTACTAGACTCTAGAGTGAGTGCCTTCAATCAGACTGCTCTGTTGTTAAAATCTAGCAAGAGCAATTATAGGGAAGAAATTGAAGTGATTTGAAGGACGTGATACTTTAGGGGCGAGAGGGCCTTGGTAAGGCCTTAGTCAGGGAGCAATGCAAGTACAGTGGGCCCTTTGCAATTCACACATACACACACATGCAGGAAGCCCAGAAAGAGGGAAGGAGATGTTTATATTCCTTCCTTGAATGTGCTGAGCTCAATCACGCCTTGGTCATTGGAAAGCATCTCCCTCTGCACCCCAATATTGCAGAACCTGGTGCTAGAGATGGGCATAAGGCCTAGCACTAGGGATGAGTGGTGGTAATGAGACAACCACTAATGGAACCAAGAGGGAAAAGGCGGCCAGATGGTGGGGCATCCGAGAGAAGGCAGCTCCAGCTCGGACTTCAGGGCCATAAATGGCCTGAGTTTCAAAAGTCTGACTTAACTTTCACCAATAGCACTTTATGAGGCTCAAATTCTGAGTATCTTTTGTTGCTTGGCATTCCAAGCAACTGCAGTGAGTCCTCAGAAGCCTGGGGTTCTGAGCCTTGATTGAAGGCACTTGTTTAAAGTATAAAAAGCCCCCAATTTCCTGGTGCGATACAGCATGCACATATTCTGGCTGTCAGGCCCTGAACCGACCAAGGAAAGTGTCACCTCGCTGACACTAACGGTTTTTAGTTTTCCAAGGCTCAAGTATTCTGAAACCATATGTTATTTTAAATGATGATACATGTCTCAGAGGATCTCCAGAGGAGATGGCATCTTCACTCTCAATGTCGAATGAGTGAAAGACAAGAAATGGGCTTTAAGACTTGCTGTGGCAGCATCCAGCTCTTTTAGGAACTCTTGGCAGCAACTCTATATGTTAATGGGTCCAACAGATTACAAATGAGTGGAGAAATTATCAGGTATGTCCATGGTCCCATAAATTTATCTCCCCACACACATACCTTTTAAGTTGGTAGCACTGAGACAAATGTGCCCTTGTCATGGCAGAATATTGTTCACTTGAATCTGATCACACAGTTTATCTCCTCATAATAGAATTATAGCACATTCTCTCTATATAATGCATTCTTCTATCCAATGTGATTAGAGCTTCTTCATTTAAAGTGAATAGCTCTAGGAAAAGGCAGGTCAATATTCATTGTTTCCATTTCACAACCAACAAAATCTCCAAAAGAAAAAAAAAAATTATTCTAGGATCAGCAGGACTCACTCTTTTATCCAATCCAGTCCTTACAAAGGACTAAGGAGTTGTGGCCCAGCTTCCTGCGATATGTCAGCCTGTCGGCTACAGAAGCCTTGTCTCACTAGGAAACTCACTGGATCCCAACAGTGGCAGAGGCACATTGCCATTGAAGGTCATGCCCTATTAATAATCCATTTGGCAACAAACTGATCCCCATTTGCTGGTCTAGGTTGACTACAGACATGGTCATGGTAGAAACACAGCCAGTCAGTGACTCCAAAGCAAACCACAGGCCAGTTTTCCTGCAGCTGGAAATACTCGTCTTCCAAAGTCAGAGGTCTAATGTCATCTTTTTAAAATACTGAGCCCAATACGTGCATAAGAATTTAGAGACATGCTTGTGGAGTGGGGTCATGAATGTAGCACAGTTCTTTCTGAGGTCATTTTCAATGGGGCAACCTATTTGTGGAATACAGAACAATTCCTCAGTAGGCATGGCATCAACCTAGGCTCTATCTTCTCCTCTGGCTTCACCCGTCGTGGGCCACTGTATGGAAACACTTCCCCTCCTGGCTCCGTCCCCTTTCCCAACTCCCCCATAAAACTCGCTTTCTGTCTGGAAGTACAACAAGACACCCGGTTAGATCAAACCTAACACGCCTCCGTCACAAAGCCACTGCAAGCTGCCGCCGACGATTGTCACTGGAGGAGAGACCCTCCTCACCACCCACAGCCTATCTGAGGAGTGCCTTTTTTTTCTATCCTCATTATTTAACAGTGTGTGCCGATTACTCAAAGCGATATGGGCAGGCCCTGGTAAATATAGCGTTGCTGTAGTGTTAACTTTTTATAAGGTAATGCTCAGGTTGCCTGCAGTGTCTAAAATTACTCTGTGGCCAGGGCCCCCTGCTTTATCGCTTTCTATAGTTTTAAAGTAGTTTGAAGCTTGAATAACATAAAATAACATAATATAATGTTATTTATGTTATTTCCCACGTGAAGAACGCCTGTAAACCTTGCAGTATTGAAACTCAGTGAACAAGGCATCTTAGACAAGCTGAAAAACAAATGGTGGTACGATAAGGGGGAATGTGGAGCCAAGGACTCCGGGAGTAAGGTCAGTCGCTGAAGGTCTTTTTGTACTGATTAGCAATCACATTTTGACCCACTGTTTATTTTCTACCCTAAAACAGCTTTCCTTCCCAACACACTACTGCCTGACACAGTGGGACCCCTTTATAACACCAGCAACTAAAGGAACAAGGCAAGCGCACCCGCCTCCGAGGCCTGCTCCAGGCTGTCAGCAGTCAACTCTACCGAGTGTTGCTGTGCAGGACGGAACTCAATCTGGCCCACCGCATTTCCAAAGCCACAAAACCATGAGCTGTGTTATAAGGAGGTTTTACTGTTTTCCACATTTTCAAAAGTTCGAAGAGAAAATATAACAATGACAACGAGGAAAAAAAAAGATCCAGTTGTGACAGTACTCTCTTAACCTCTTACAGTGTCGGAGACTTCGTAGTTGCATTTATCTTTGCTTATTGATTATATGATTGTCAGTCCCATCGAAAACAGTCATAGACTAACAAAGTGTGGTCTCTGTAAAGCTGAATGGTTAGCCTCCGCCCACATGCTGTCCTACTGAGTTCAGCAAATATTTGGCTCTAGAATCTTATTAAGTCTGTCACACTTCTCTCTTCCATAGGTGTCATTTGAATCTCTGTACATAAGAGTTTTACAATGTAGTCGCATGCTCCTGAAGAGTATACCTCGTCAGGATAACATCACATTGATAAGCATGAAACACTCTTCCCCGCCTCCTTCCTGCCCCCCTTTGCTCCCCTCAGACAGTGCTTTTGAGTTTCAATTTTTGCCTTTCCTTTTTTTGAACTAATATTGTGGTATCAGTTAATTCATTCCATGAAATGCCACTCATTTTCCCTATGCAGCAAACCATTTTGCTACTGGTTTTCCACATCCCGTATCAGGCAATTCTGTTAACTTTCCACGAAACTTCAAATACACAGATCTTGAAACTGATCTAGTTGCTACAGCTTATAAGGTTACCCCCAACCCCACCAGAGGACCTCTTCCTCCACTAATATCAACTAAATATACAAATCCGATAGCAGAGGGAGGGTTACCAGAGACTGTTCCACTTCCTAACAAAACATGGGACATTCCTGTTGATAGCCTCAGCAGCCTCCTGAAAGGGACAACCTGTTGTTTCCTCAGCATCTAGCTCATTGGCACCCAGCCTCCAAGAGCAACCATGTGCAAGGTGGCTGTGGATATGGGGCGCCCCCAGACTCCCCCTTACTGTGAGTCAATCTCAATTGGCCTGTATATTAAGACCTACAAATATAGGAGTGGCTCCTGTGAAATTAGGATCGAAGGGCATGACCATATTATCTTTACATGGAATTTTCCATGATTCCAGGATCAGCTAAACCATGGTCCGCCCACTGTGCTATCATTTCAATAAGATGAGCAAAATTCACTGGTGTTAACAATTTGCATATGCCACTCCATTACAAATTCAGCAGCAAAATGGTTACATTCCTTCTAAAAAGACTACAAAATGCTATTTTCTTTTCTTTTTTTGAAAGAAAGACTCCTGGCCCTTGGTGTGTCCTACCCCAAGGTAGGACTCAGGACACCAACTTTTTTCTTTCCATTCTTTGGCAGTTCAGTATTCAGTTTTTCATATAGGTAGATAGATAGCTTAGTCAGATTCGCACAGCTTGACCTGAAAGTTACTGACCGGCTCCCCTTAAATTTTTTCCCCTTCTGTCAAATAGAAAGCAGAAAAGTGTAATTGCTTTTTCAAAAATGTATATATTCTCTATACTCCCTGGAGTAGAAGCTAAAAATGAGTTGGCTGTTTTTTAGTCATGAGCCTCCTGGAAAAGCTTTCTGGTTTGTATGGAGCCAATCCAGGACCCAATGGTTCCTCTGACAGTTTCTATAAACTCTCAGGACGATGGAACAGAGCCAGTTCTTTGTGCTGTTGCCCTTGTTCCAACAGCACAAAGACTTGCTGCCCTGATTTTAACTAGAATGAGAACTTAGCAACCAAAATCCACCAGGAGTAATTGCTAAGCCACCGGGGGAAAGAGCAGCATTAACCCTTTTGACATAGACCCCAGTGAAGCAACTCCCCAGATAAGACTGTCAGGAACCTCTACTACTCTCACCTGCTATCTTAAGACAAGTCAATGACAAAGTTTGTCCCAGGGAGTCCAAGGGAGAAAGGGGTGTTGCAGGGCAGAGAGGGGAAAGAGTGCTTCAAGTTCCCAAATGAAAAGAGTGTTACATGTATAGAGATGATGTCACAGCTCAACTCTGGAAAATGGTGCTTAACAAGGCTGGCAGAGGATTTCATTATGCTTGTGTTTACTCTTTTGCTCACATGGCCAAGTGCTGTTTTATTCAGTTATTGAACATCATTTTGAGGTACCAAGGGGTGTAAGGAGTCATAAAAGGATGGTTTCAAAACTGTCAACAGAAGCACAATCAGCCATCTTGCTGGTCATTATGAAAAATGAGCCAGTTGCCAGAGTTGAGGAACAACACATCAATGTTGAGTGACTTTGCCAACTTAGAACGATTCTATCCTGTTGTGATATATTATAATATGATCCATCACCTTGATTTTGCCAAGAACTAATCGCTTTGTTCATTTCTCTTAGGACAAGACCAGCGCTCTGAGCCTGAGCAATGTGGCTGGTGTTTTCTATATACTTGTCGGAGGGCTGGGGCTGGCCATGATGGTGGCTTTGATAGAATTTTGTTACAAGTCACGGGCAGAGTCCAAACGTATGAAACTGACAAAGAACACCCAAAATTTTAAGCCTGCTCCTGCCACCAACACTCAGAACTACGCTACATACAGAGAAGGCTACAACGTGTATGGCACAGAGAGCATTAAGATCTAGCGGTACGGCTAAGGTCTAGTAAACCAATCAGCCTTGCATCGCTGTATGTTAACCTCTTCATGTTTCATTCTTTGTTTTGTTTTTGATTTTCAATTTATTCTTTCTACCATTGTCTCCCCGCTGCAATCATTCAATCCTTTGAAAGTAATGATTGTGCTTTCTTGTCAGGCAGTGGTGCTTTTCTAACAGTCTGATTGTAATTAAATTATGGTCTGCGACCCGAAAGGCAAAACACTCTCTAGAGCAGCACTATTCAACAGAAACGTGTGTGAGGCATCTAAGTAACCCACATGTATGTTTTTAGGTGCTCCCAGGGTCACACTTCTAAAAGTAAAATAAGGGAAATTAATTTTAATAATTTTGCTTGATCCAATATATGCAAAATGTTATCCATACCAGATCAACATTCACAAAGAGATGGCTAACGCATCTGTCCTCCACACCCCAGAAGATGTCAGGAAAACCCCACATGTCCGTGAAGAGGCACGAAAACAGGCTGAGCAAGGAGCACAACACTTCCTGTGCTTGTCAGGGGTGCGACATCAGGACAGGGCTGGTTAAGTATGAGCTCTTCACTCACTGCTCGCTTGTTTCCCAGTAAGTTCTAGAATATCTCCTAATGACTTCTAATTTGTTATCCCATCATTAAGCTTTCAGTCCTCTAGGTTGGCCTAGATCTGTCAGGGTGCATTCAGGGCCACAGAGATTGAGAGGCGCCCTGAGATTTTACTTTTATTGCTAATTATCAGAGCCCGCCTTGGGGTTTCTAGTACTACTAATTGTTCAGGAAGAATAACTCCAGGCAAATTACCTGATTTTATATATATATATATATCCTGTGAAATTTGGTTAATAAAAAGGGCACCCTTGAAAGATAAGGGAGTTGTCTCCCACGGTCTGTGGGTGGTAGTAGCCTCAGGATGAGTTCGTGGACTCATTAGAACATGTGCCTTGGCCTTGGCTCATGTGCAGTACTGCTAGGGAGCAGCCAGCTTCCTGACTACCCGATGCGGCCCCCAAGCCCGCTTTGGCAGGTCATTAATCATCAAGAGCTCTAGATTCTATGCATCCTGGTGTCAACTTTGCTAAGTGTTTCCAGAAATCCTTTCCAATTGCTTTCCTGTTGCTCAAAACAACTTCTGAGCCCTTTGGCTGCTTCCATAGCATGTCTGAAACCTCTTTCATTTACAAAACCGCAAGATGCCTGAAGCTGGAGGAAAGGCTTCCATTTTTCTTGACACTATTCTCTTCAGTCTTCCTACATGACCTTTGTTCATGCAGCCCACTGTAAAAATGATCATTTTTCTTTCCACAACCCATGCTTAGGTGTTCTCATGGAAGATGCTTTCTTTACTAAAACAGATAAGTGGGGAAAAAATTCTGAATAACTGAGGTAATGATCTTCTTTCTGCTCAGAGAATGTGTACCTCAGTGAAACACTGCATTTACCTGCTCTCAAAAGCAGGAAGCGGAAGTGGAAAACTGCTTTAGACCACTTGCCCAAAGTCATGCAGCCAGATAGTGAAATCCCAGGGCCAGTGGGGAGGGAAGAAGGCCCTCTGGTGTTGCTGTCATAGATCTAAAACTTCTCCAAGCTTCTGAGGGAAATGAGTGAGGACTTCGGAGATCCAAAGAAGAGCTTTGTCGGCTTCCCGTTAGTGTTGTTCTGCCCTCCTAGGGACTTTCCCTTTTCAGGTGCCCCTTCGACATTCTTCTCACAGATACTCTTCCTGCAGCGTTAGTGGGTGAGATGCTGACTGGATAGCTCCTTCTGGATACAATTCAGTGGTGGCTCAGGAGAAAACAAAGTCCCTCATTAGAGGGAAAGAATGGAGAGGGGGTGGTTTGAGCTTGAAACAGAGGCAAAAAAGTGGCCTTCAATTTTCAGGGTCAAGAGCCAATGAATCTCCTGCACTAGCTCATGCCTTCCAAAGGAGAACCCCATCAGTATCTTAAGGAGGCCCATAACACCAGGGCAAAGAGGCCATGGATGCCAGTCCCCTTCATGGGGTGCACCACCCTGGCCCTTTCCTGGAGGGTGCTGTTTTTGTTGTTTTTTTTTTTTTAAAGCCTGTTCTATATTCAGACTTCACTAACTAAGGTTGCAGGTATTAAGAGATACAAATCATTATCTTTCTGGCAATGATCAGCCAATTTTCTTCTCACAGTCCAAATGGATTTCAACGGATAAAAGAGCAGCACACTGTTTATTCTGTCCTGGGTGGAAAGTCTTTCATCACGGGTTCTGCAACGCAAACACTCTATGCTATAGTTATGAGTATCTCCCTTTTAATGCTAACATGACTTTTCCAGTAAACCTGCAATCCTAAGTGATTAAAGTCGGGAGTTAGATTTCATGTAACTGCTCATATAATCCTTCATACTGTGCATCTAGCAAACAATGATTCTAATTTTATTTCTCACAAAACAAAACAAAAAAATTAGCATCAATCTAAAGAAGTTAACCAAACCTGTTGCCTAAAGGCAGTTAAATGGGGGTGCAGTCCCAGGGATGTCAGTCAGAGAGAGAGCCACATTCTTTATTCCGGATAGCTTGAGCCTCAGTTCCCAATAGCAAGCCCCACCAAATGTCAGTTTCACCTTGCCTTTGCAGATCCCTTCCCAATGGAGGCATGCGAGAGAGGAAATCACCGAAAACGTGGCTGCTTCAAGGATCCTGAGCCAGATTTCACTCTCCTTGGTGTCGGGCATGACACGAATATTGCTGATGGTGCAATGACCTTTCAATAGGAAAAACTGATTTTTTTTTCCTTCAGTGCCTTATGGAACACTCTGAGACTCGCGACAATGCAAACCATCACTGAAATCTTTTTGCTTTGCTTGAAAAAAAAAAGTTAAAATTCAAACCAACAAATCAATGGACATGCAAGATTCCAGTATGCGAAAAAAAAAATCTTATTACAAAAAAGTCTATCCAACAAAAGCCATTCTTTGATACCACTACACAGTATAGAAACACCATGTTCTTCAATACACACACAAACACACACACAATTTAAAATTCAAATTCAGCAAACAGGCCATCTTAGCTGAAAGAATTAATTCTTCTTAATTAAAAAAAATCAGAAAATCTGTCTCCCAGTGTTTGGAAAGACAGACTGGCATTTCTCCTAGGATCTACTGACCAGATGTTTTTGGTATTTCCTGTCGGTGGTGATGTTCTGTGCACCCTATTTCCTTTCAACGTGGCTGACATGTGTATATCTTTAGAATGTATATTCAACACTTTAAGAAAATTCAAACGCTTTGGAAAGGGGACTAAACGCTGACTTCTCTGTGTTCTTGAAATGGTTTTGTGAAAATGATTTGATAACTTCCCACTTGGTGAAGAGATTAACAGAGCTTTCAAAATTGACTTGTGTGCGAAGGGACGGGGCACTATCAGGCATACCTCTCGGTGCTTACCTAAAGCGGCTCCCGGGCCTAAGAAGCCTGGAATTTCAGCTCACAGATCTGTTTTTTCTTGCTTCAGTGTGCATTTTAAGTCACTGTGGCTGAGTATCTAGCATTGAGGTGAGGGAAACGCTGCCTATACTCCCGATGTGTTTAGAATATCTCTCTCAGAAACAACACTGTGTTTAGCTCGCTTCCTCTGCTAAGTATGCCTTCCAATTGTACACCACGGAGACAGCACCACGCTGCCCAGCAGGCCAGTGGATTGAGAGCACAGTTCTTGATCTGACTTTATTCCTGCTAGGTCTGTCTTAGCAACTGCTGCCTGTGACTGCCCGTGCCTCTCCGTCAGACTGCATGTGTCCTTTCTAGTTTGCAAAGACTAAAACGCATTCCCAAACCTACTGCTAATCCGAGGACCTCAGCACCACTTCTAGGTCCTTGCTTGGAGCAGCCTCTCTACTGACTTTCTCAGATCACGCCACTGCTCTGTGGACTATCAAGTAAATGAATTGCATACCTGCCATCGGTATCATCAGAGCAGTCAGAGGAAATAGTCTCTGCTCACTAATTACCTCCTATATAACGACGTATGCTTTCTGTAGTTCAGTAGTTGGCTCTCATCAGTAACGTGCAATGGGAAGTTTCCAGACTGTAAAAATCAAGAGCTCGCATTCATTTCCCAAGTGTGACCCTTAGATGCTTAGGTGACTCGCTACATATTTGCTCTTGTCTTCAGAAAAGAGGAAGAAGTCTCATTCCAACAAAACGTTTGCAGAAAGGTGTAATATAAACTCTCATTCCAAAAATCGTGTCATACGCGACTAACTCACCTGTCAAATTTGAAATGGTATCGAGCATAAAGGAAAGCTGTTGTGTTTTTGTTCTGTTCTGTTTTCATGAAACTGTGATCTTCAACTTACGAATGCTATAATGTCCCTGCGCGGGAAGCTAACGCTGTGTGAATATGAAATTGTATAAAACAAACCAACCAACCTACACATGTTTTCATAGGCACTGTATAAAAGAAATATATGTTTATTGACTTAAATCAATTTTTCAGAGAGGAAACTTCACTGGGATAAAGAGACAGGTAAATTGGTTTGTTATTTGAAAAACTTGCATGTTTTTTTAAAAAAGTTGATTGCTTCAAATTTCTGCTACTAACTTCAAGCTATGGGAGTTTGGCAGTAGTCACTTGAGGATTTTTCTTTCCAATGCTTTTCTTTTTGTTGTTAAAGCTGTACTTCAGTGAACAGAAAAATTGCCAAGCAAATTAATGGCCGTAAAAGCATAAGTTGCATGTATGGGCATAAATTACAGAGCCTCATTGCTATGAGGTATTGTACAAAGTTTTAATACATTTTGTAAATAAAGTTGTAAAGAAAGAATTCTGATTGTGGGCATTGACTAAATTCTTAAAGTTTGCTTGAATGCATATGACCAGAAGTCCTTATTCACCACTTGACTTCCCACCAGAAGCTTTGCGACTGACCCTCTTTGCAGCAATAGACTGTTGATGTTCACAAAGCTTACATCTCTTCTCATCCTAATTGCAATCAGAATCAGGCTCAGGCTCTCAACTGAAATGGTACCTTCTCTTCAAGACCTCGATCAGTTGGTCTTCAAGGTCTTCCATTGCCTTTCTTTGCCTTCTTCACCCCAGAGGTCTCCCTTGACCATAACCTCACTCTCTAATTCTCCCATCTCAATCGATACAAGTACCCAAATTAAGGACTGATGGCCTAGAAAATATTTCTAAGTACTTTCCTATTTGTGTGTCATAGTACTCTCAGTTCCATAATTAAATTTCTGTGCTACAGCTTTAATAACTGATAGTAACTTACACTTTATAACTCTTCAATCTGCTTTTCTTTCTTTCCTTTTCTTCCTTGTTTCTTAATACTTATTTTTATTGGAAAGGCATATTTCCAGAGAGAAAGAAAGATTTTTCCTTCCACGGGTTCACTTCCCAAATGACCACAATGGCTGGGGATGAGCCGATCCAAAGCGAGGAGACAGGAGCCTCCTTTGGGTCTTCCACGTGGGTGCAGGGTCCCAAGCCTTTAGACCATCCTCCACTGCTTTCACAGGTCACAAGCAGGGGCCTGGATAGGGAGTCATGCAGCCAGGACATAAACCAGCACCCATATGGGATTCAGGTGCTTGTAAGGCGAGGATTTAGCCATCGAGCCATTGTGCCAAGCTCTCTTTCTCTTCCTTTCCTTCTTTCTCTTCCTTTCCTTCTTTTTCTTCCCTCCTTTCTTTCTCTCCCTTCCTTCCTTTCTTTCTCTCTCTCTCTCTTTCTCTCTCTCTCTCTCTCTCTCTCTCTCTCTTTCTCCCTCCCTCACTCCCTCCCTCACTCCCTCCCTCTCTCTTCCTCCCCCTTTGTCTCTTTCATCAAGATATCTGTGATACTCCTGTCAGAGGAGAATTTATTCCCTAGGCAATCGATTCAGTCACTACAGTAGAATGATGCCCCTCTCCAGGAATTCATGAAATCAGTTGAAGAACCAAATCATGTCTCCAGATCTTCCAAAGTAACAAATTTTTATTTTCACAGAACTTCAATTCTTTACCCTAAACGAGAAGCTAATCTCAAGTGAAAGTAGAGTACTCTACTCTTTTAGTTCAAGTAGAGCTCGAAGGTTTTCTCCTTGGAGAAGGGGAGAAGCAAAAGGAGCAGTGTTAGCATTTCTCAAGGTGCACTATAAGGAGCTATGCGTTGTTACTAACACATGGGGCCAGCCTTGCCAAGTAGGTGTGCAAAAAGATCCTGAGCTTCTCACAGCACTCTCTCCAGATCCACAAAAGCAGAATGCCTCTTAGTCTTTGAGTCAGTTTCCTTGCACCGCTAGAACTCACAACACTCTGTCAGTAGAATAATCTCCAAACAGGAAGGCAAATGTATGTAGGGAAATCTTACAGGGAAACAGTGCTGCCAAATGCCTTTTAGCTAATGGATGCGGAAAGTGTTGAATGTGGCTTGCGAAGACAAACACTGGAGAAAGAGAACAAATTGAGAATGAAGACGCAAAAGTGCTATTTCTCAGAATCCAGACTCAGTCAAGCTGAAGATGCATGAATGTGCTATCTTGCAGAGACCAGAAAGCACCACTTACACAGACACCACCAAAACCTATCATGAGGAGGAGAGTTACTTGCAAAACTTCAGGCAATTTTTTGGCTGTGCTTGACCACAGCCCTCACTCTGGTTCTCACCCTGCTGGACTGTTTCCTGGGCACAAGTTTATTATCAGATTACTTAGCAGACCTGAAACTTAGCAACAATATAGCTGTACTTAGTTGAGGGAGCACACAGAGCTTAGTATTCCATGAGGATTCACCCTTCAATCTGCGGGCTTTGGGCATTCCTTATAGTTTCACCTCTATTGTTCTATACTGAACAATGGGTATGGTCTTAGACGAGAGTAGCAGCTGGCACTAAGAACTAATGAAACCTATATCCAGAACAAACAAGGAAAGAATGAAGTGCAAGGACACATGCTGTACAACTAAGACTAGGAGACAGACAATCCATTTGCACTCAGTAATGATACAGGCACGGCCTTTATCAAAAGGCCCTCTGGAAGGCAATGTTGTAAGAAGAGGATGGAGAGAGGTATTGGGGGGGGGTCTGCCCATGTCACAAACATACTGCCACATCCTTTGCATCTTCAACATGGGGGACACACAAATCCATTAGAGTGAGAAAGACTCCCAAACTGCCTGGTAGCCCGGGTCATGGTAACCAAGCATCACCTAGATGAGATGGTTCGGGGAGGACATCATTCTCTTCTCTCTTTGACAGATGAGGAAAAAGTAAAATCTAGTTCCTGCCTTCAGGGAGTTCTCAGTCTGGGTGGCAAGGTAGATGATAACCACATTGCCAAAGAATTTGCATCTATCCCTGGCCAATATCTGCACAGAGAAAAATCCTGAAAGAAGTCAAAGCAACTTTCTGTTTGACGCTTCCCTTGAACTTATTCTTCCTTAACACAAGCTGGTGGAGTCTGATGGCATTTGCCTTCGTATTTTCGAAGCTCTGAGCCTTTGCAGCTAAGGAGTCCTCTCGGGCACCTGTAAGTCTTCCACTACACAGAATATCTGAATGACCACCTCCCTGCCAATCAGTTTGCCATCAAGAGTGGGAGGTATTCAATTATTTGTTGACTCATGATGCCCTCACTTTAAAAGTGTAAAAGAACTTGCAATGAAAGCTCAAGAAATAATCCTCTCCCCATGTCAGCAGCTTTGGCAAAATTACTCCTGCAGTGGTTTCATTGAGCTTCAATCCTGTAGCTAAATTGTTGATTTACAATTTTCCTAATAAATATTCATTAAGCTTGAACAAGTCAATTAAAGTCCTGGCAGCAGCTCACAAGAAACTTGAATGTAGGCAAACAGGGGGAAACAACTCTTACCAAGGTTCCCAAACAGCATTACAATCTTCCTCCATGAGAGCAAAGGAGCTTCCCTAAAACAGCACACCCTCTTTGAACCTGCTGAAGCCACCAAGGACCCACATTCCTCTTCCTCATTTACAGTACAGCTTCAGAAAAGCTGATGGAACCTCCAGCTTTACTTCCTCTATCATTACCACATGGAGTCGGCCACCACCAGTTCACAGGAACTTGTTTTGCCAAGGTCACCAATAAACTAAAATTCACAATTCATGGCCAAGAATGGCAAACTGGCTTATCACTGCACAGCCACATCCCTTGTCTACCTCATATTTTACCAAACGATAATGTCAACTATTTGCAACAGTATTGCTCACAAAAGGTAAAGTGTTTACAAACATGTTCTGCAAGGCAAAAATTTGCAATCTCTATACAGCTGGACTGTCATCTTATCCAATATTGCTAGAATTTGGTACTATTAATCTCACCTATCTTGGAAATTTCAATTTTTTATTTCCATGACAGTTATCTTTCCCACCTTTCCCCCTCTCCTGCTGCTGATCATTTCTCTTATGCATCCTCTTCTCATAACTCCAAACCAGCATATTCAAGTGTCTGAGAACCCCTTCACTTCTATTTTTATAAACACTTGAAATTCCAAATTTCCAATACAGAAACTATTGTGTCTATTCAAGCTCTGCCTACTACAAAACCAAAGCTTCCCCTAGAGAGGCCGTATCTTGATGGAAATCCCATTGATGGGGACTAAAGTAAAAGGTAAGTCCAACAAACTTTAGAATTCATGGGTGGCAGGGGTTAATCCTCTGCCTATAGTGCTAGCATCCCACATGGGTGTGGGTTCTAGTCCTGGCTACTCCATTTTCCATGCAGCTGTCTGCTGTGGCCTGGGAAAGTCATGGAGGACAGCTCAAGCTCTTGGGCCACTGTACCCACGTGGGAGACCTGAGAAAGCTGCACACTCATGGCTTTGGATCAGTTCAGCTCTGGCTGCTATAGCCACTTGTGGAATGAACTAGCAGATGGAAGATATCTCTCTGTGTGTCCTGCCTCCATTCTCTGTAAATCTACCTTTGGCTTTTAAAAAAATCTTTTTTAATTGATGGATGTAACAATCTGAGAGAAGCCGGCTTTCACTCCAAAGCAGAACTCACAGAACAATGACAATGTAAAAATAGATGAGTCATTTTGACATCAACTTGTGTACCTATAAGATGTATCAAAAATTAAGCATGTGGTTCTTTGTAATTTTTGAGCCTATAATCATAATACAGCTTGCACTCATGTGAAAGAAAATCATCTAGGGTTGTTACCATAAACGGAATGTACATGCCTCTAGAAAGATATTCATGAGGCCCAAATCACTCACCAAAATATGACATGCAAGAGGCTCCTCTCATTCTGAGGGAGATAAAAGTTGAAATCTCGGTGGAAAAAAAGAGCAAGGTTAGAACAGATGCGTGGTTTATGTTTTCAATTTACACATATCCAATGTTTGGATAAACATTCAAAGTATTCACATTAGTCCATTCTTTAGATTGTTTTCCCTACCCATTTCTATGTTCTGAAATGTGCCCCTTCAAAATTCATACATTAGTCTATAGCCCTTACGTAACTAGATTCCGAAGGTAATAAAGATTAAAAGGGGTCATAAGGGTAGGTTTCAACATTGCCGGAAAAACTCAGTGAATTATTTCCTCAGTTTCTATAGAAATAAAAAGCTGAGAATCAAGATGGCAGAATAGGGAAAGGACACAGTTAAACAGATGAAGAAGCATTAGTCTGGGTGAAGCAGGAGAGGACAGAACGACAGCAGAGGGGCACCTGGAGACACAAACAAGCACCAGACATGGCAGTGGGGTGTTGCAGTGACCAATACTGCAGCAGCATTTAGCGAGTGGCAATCTGAACTGCACCAGCAGCTGGAAATCAACCAGCAACAAGTTGGAAAGGGGTGTTCACCGGGAGCTCAGGAGTTGAACCCAAAGAACTGCCTGTCCTGCTGGTCTGTTTGATTTGACCAGGAGGAGAGACAGAGAAGCAGATTCCAAATGAGCAGTGCAGGAACAGAGTGGATTTCATAGGCCAGGCCTCACTCTAAAGCCAAATCAGGTGCCATTTTGTGTAGGGAGGTAAAGGCTATGGAAAGGAGTGACCATGCACTGAATTAGGAGTAAACTTATCTTTGGCTGACTAAACAGCAACAATGTGGCATCCTACAGGTTCCATTGAAGATAGGTCCGGGTAGCCCTCAGACCTGATGGCCAACAGATGAAGAACTCTAGCAGTGCCACATCAGGCACCATTTGGTACAGTGTGGAAAAAGCTTTAAGACTGCAGGAACAACAGTGAGCTGCACATGTGCTGATCTGGGAGTGAACTCACTGAGCTCAGTTCATAGCATTATATCCACAGGGAAAATAATACCGACTTTGGCATCATAAGGGTCAAAATAGTCTGTGTGGCCCTCAGACGTAACAGCCAATTCGTTCTGTCTGTCCAGATCAGCATCACCAACAAACTAGCTATATAGGACACCTGGTGTCTCCCTAATCCTGGGAGCTGCTCCAACTAGAAGTAGGAGAAAGGTTGTACAGACAATGGTGCAGCCTCAGCACAGTATCACAGGAGGTGGAGAGTGGTGAGCCAGGAGCTGGGGTTACAGAGACCATGGTGGAAATCTAACATAAGAACCCAGATCTGGAACTCACTGGAGGGAGTAGCACAAGTGACTGCAAACAAAGAGCCATGTACCAATCATAATCAGTAAAACTGAACAGTAGACCTGTGGGTGACGCAACTTAGAAACCTGGCCCAATGAGAAGAATCTGACAACCAGAGGTACAATGACCAAGAGCAAAAGAAGAGACAAAGGCACAATGAATATTACTGAAGACTCCCCTGCAAAGGAGCAAAACCCTCTGCCAACCTCAGAGTTCACTGTGGAATACATCAAGAAAATGGGTGATATAGAATTCAAAACACTTGTTATAAAGCTTCTTATGAACAATGAGAAGTACAAATTTAAGGAATTTGTCATGCTGGAATGAATCAAATGAAAGTAGATATATCAAAAATGAAGAATACAGCGGATCAAATTAAAAGTACAGTGGAGAGTCTCCAAAATAGAATGAAGGAGGCAGAAGAAAGAAGCTCAGAATTGGAAGATATTTCCTGTCACCAGGGGGAAACATACAAAAAGCTGGAAGCAGAGCTGGATCAAGCTAAAAAAAAAAAAAAGTATTCAAGAATTAAAAGACACTATTAAAAGGCCAAATATAGGGGCCCGGCGGAGTAGCCTAGCAGCTAAAGTCCTCGCCTTGAAAGCCCCGGGATCCCATATGGGCGCTGGTTCTAATCCCGGCAGCTCTACTTCCCATCCAGCTCCCTGCTTGTGGCCTGGGAAAGCAGTCGAGGACGGCCCAAAGCTTTGGGACCCTGCACCCTCGTGGGAGACCTGGAAGAGGTTCCTGGTTCCCGGCTTTGGATTGGCTCAGCACCGGCCCGTTGCGGCTCACTTGGGGAGTGAATCATTGGATGGAAGATCTTCCTCTCTGTCTCTCCTCCTCTCTGTATATCCGCCTTTCCAATAATAATAAAATCTTAAAAAAAAAAAAAGGCCAAATATAAGAGTTATGGGAGTCCCAGAAGGTGCAGAAAGAGAACTTGGGTAGGGGCCTTGTGTGTAAGTCCTCACTTTGCATCCCATATGGGCACTGGTTCCAATACCAGCAGGTCTGATTCCCATTACGCTCCTTGCTTGTGCCTGGAAAAGCAGTCGAGGGTGGCCCAAAGTTGGGACTTGGGTTCTGCACAATAGCATAGCAGCTCAAGTCCTCGCCTTGAATGCACCAAGATCCCATATGGACGCCTGCTCTAATCCTGGCTGCCCTGCTTCCCATCTAGCTCCCTGCTTATGGCGGTCAAGGCTAACCCAAAGCCTTGGGATTCTGCACCAGCATGGGAAACCTAGAGGAAGTTCCTGGCTCCTAGCTTCAGATCAGCTCTGCACTGGCCATTGAGGTCACTTGGGGAGGGAATCATCAGATGGAAGATCTTGCTCTCTGTCTCTCTTACTCTCTGTGTAATCTGACTTTCTAATCAAAATAAATAAATCTGACACAAAAAGGAAAAGCTGGTTTTAATGGTGCATTTAATGAAATAATAAGGGAAATTTTCTTTAATCTAGAGAAAGAAATGGGAAACAACATCCAGGACGGACCAAGAACTCCCCACAGGGTTGACCGAAAGAGATCTTCACCAAGATACATGATAATCAAGCTCTCTTCAATCAAACATAAGGAAAACATCATTAAATGTGCACGTGAAAAAAAATTAACTGACATATGAAAGAATACCATTTAAACTCACAGGAGATCTCTCACAGGAAACTCTACAGGCCAGAAGAGAATGGAGCGACATATTCCACTTTCTAAAAGCAAAAAAATTGTCGGCCCAGGATAACATACCTGGCAAAGCTTTCCTTTGTCTTTGAAAATGAAATAAAATTATCCACAGTAAAGTTAAAAGAATTTGCCTCTTTCAAACATGCCCTACAAAGGATATTTAAAGATGTTCTCTTGGGGTTCGGGCCTTGGGGTTGGGGCAAATGCAGCTCCCTGGCTGTTGGGGGGTGCCCCAACTAGGCCAGATCCAGTGCTGGGGACTCATGCCAAAGTCACTGCATTTGGCAGTGACTGAGTCCTTGGTTTTCTCCAGGTCCGAGAGAGTTCTTCCCTCAGGATAAGTACACCATGAGGGAAACTTAGGAACTGCATTAAAGTCCTAGCTCCAGCCTGCCACTAACATCTTGCAGCAGGATGAGTTTGAGAGGGGTTCAGGCCTTGGGGTTGGGGCAAATGCAGCTCCCTGCAGGGTGGCGGCTGTGGTGGGAGGGTCCCAGCCAGCGCAGACCCAATGTTGGAGACTCAGGCCAAAGCCACTGCTGAAAGACAGTAACTGAGTCCTAGGCTTTGGGAAGCCAGTGCACCTAATTTAGGTGCCAGGCTCTGCCTGCTTGCCACCTGGCAACAAACTCTGGGGTTTTTAGGATATGTAATTGCTGCCTAGGAACACCCATGAATAAGGACAGTTTTGGTGTAGGTAAGAGATGAATTCTAGGTGACTCACAGTAAAAGGGTCATGAAACCTTTGGGCAAGTGTGGGGACTGAGACCTGATGGTTTGGAGGGGAGTGTCCATAAGATCTACTTGGGCCAGACTGATTCAATAACCCAATTAGGAATCCTAAGATGGGCTGTCAGCATAGAGCATCACTGATGGCCACACACCAGTCCACACCAAAACTATGGATGGAGGCCTGTCTGGCAGGGCTAGGTACCAATACCTAACTGGGTGGTGGAATAGTAGACTGGTCACTTGGCAGGGTCAAAACACTAACAAGCTTGCAAGAGAACTTGGACCAGGGGTAAACTCTGTGGGGGAAGTGTGGGCCCAACCCTGAAATACAAGTCCCATAGGTTACCTAGCGAGCTGGGGTGGTGATGGGCTGAGCTAGGTGTGACCACGGCACCTGCTATCACTTACAGGTAAAGGAACCATAGCAGTCTGGGCGGGTCAAGGCAGCAGCACCCGATGGTGCATCCTAAAATAGAATGTGGGGTGGGCCGAGCTACAACTGGAAGGGGGTGGACCAGGTAAGGCCGAGCAAACCTCAACTCACAAGGAAGAACAGAAATCAGGAATGGAACACATGTCATGCCGAACTAAGCTCTTACACCGACTGGTCTGCATAAGCCAGGAATACTAGGCCACAGCATCGAAAGCAAAGGCTGAGACAGGTGAGGGGCTAAGTCAGCTGGGTCAGAGCAAACACTGGCACACGTGTAATTTAAGGTTGGGAAGAGACTTGGTTGGGGAGCTGTGAGAGTACACTCTTGCTGGGTTGGAATTCCCATGGGAGAGTGCGGGCGCCGGAATGGGGGCTGCATTCTAGTCTGCATATGGCTGCAGTCTCCCTCGGCCCAAGTATGGACTGGGGCTGGGTGTACCAAACTAGGCTAGATGCCAGCATCATCTGGTGTTCTGGAGAACCTGGGTAGATATAAGACGGACTAGGCTGGGTCTCTGCCCATACTGAGCCATGTGTGAGCAGTGTCTGGGTATGGACAAGCCGTGGCTGGGCTGAAACATCCAACAGTAAGAACTGGAATGGATTGAAGGCCAGCAATGAGGGCTGGCCCATGGACCTACCAGTATGCACAAGATTTGGCATAGGGAGAGGTTCTGATGGAGGAGCTTGGGAAACTCCTCTGTCAGAACACAGTCCCCTGCAGGTGAGCGTAAGAGCCATGATGGGGAGCAACCCAGACCAGGTCAGAGAAAGATACCCCCAGCATACACATTGCATAGGTGGGAGGCAGACCAGGATGAACCCATTCACATCACTCGCTGGTGAATCCGAGCACCAGAACAGAGTGTGGGTCAGGCCAGGTTTGGTCACAACACAAACCAGTGCACATTACGGAATGCCAAGGTGGGGTGAGCCGTATTAGATGTGGTCACAGCGACCAACCAGCACACATGAGAACCAGGAAGGGAGGGGCAAAGCCGGCAGGGAGAATGCGAGTTCCCCTACTGGACAACCACTCCCACTGGAGAGCGTGAGTTGGGATGGGGACAGATCAGACCAGGCAAGGCTACAACATCTGTGGGCCTCAGGTGAGCTAGATCAGGAAAGGGCCAGGCTGGGCTGACTGCTCCTACTGGCACAAACATAAATCAGAATGGGTGTGGGTTGGTTGGGCTTTGCCTCAGCATCAGCTGGCAGAGGCTGTCACTGGGGGCTAATTCTGTCAAGTTAAACTCCAGAACCACCTGGAGACTGCATAATCTGGGAATGGGAGTGGCCTAGTAATAAGATAGTGGGCACCTCCCTCTTGGGTTACCACTCCCACTGGAGAGCACGAAAACCAGGACAGACAGAAAGGAACCCACCAGGGTTGGTTGGGTTGAACTAACCTTCAATGCCCATTGACATATATGAGAGCTAAATGGGATGTGGGACAGACTGGACCAGTCTGCTATTCATACTGGCAAGCAGGGAAACCATGGTAGGGGACAGGCCTGGTGGGGGTTATGAGGAGTCATCACAATTAGGCTGCAGCTCCCACTGGTGTGCGTGAGGGCCGAGTATGAAGTGGGTAGGATCGGGCTGGACTGCAACACCCATTGGTTCATATGGAAGACAGGGCTGGAAACAGAAATGACCCAGCAATTGAAACGACCAGCATGTGCATAAGCTGATTGGGACGATGGAATGTGCCAGACCCTGTACTGGCAAGTACACACAAGAATCAGGTCTGGGATCACCTCAGATGAAGTTTCTTTGGAGATCCCTCCAACTGAACTGCTGATCTCAGAACCCCAACCATGAAGAGACTATGTCAGCCAGTGGATCCTGAATAGATTTCATCGCAATTGGAATGGTGAGATTGGCAGCAATTCAGAACTGTTGAACTATCAAAACTGCTTGAGCAGGACCCTCGAAGCATGCCCCACATCAGGGACCTGGGATGGATGGGAGGCTAAGTGGAGCTTCTCCTTTTGTTTCTCCCCAACCCCAGATACGGGGGGGTTGGGGGACATGATGATATTAGTGTGGAAACAATGGTCTTACCCACTTTCCTGTAGCCCTTGACCCTTTGTACCCTATTCAACTAAGATTTAAAAAAGAAGTGTACACTCGTCAAAAAAAAAAAAATGCTCTCTTGAAAGAGAAAAGGAATAGCACCCACCAAAACCAAAACCAAAGGCAAATGTAAAGAACATCCCACTAAAATAACAACAGAAGACTAAATTAACAAACCACTGCCAAAGTTGGGGCTGAAAACAGAACCAACCCAGCAATTGCAACCGCCAGCTGATCAGAGCGATGGACTGTGGCGGCCCCTGAACTTGCTAGTACATACAAGACAAATGGAGACTCTATGATGGACTATGTCAATTGGTGGATTCTTCAACGACCTCATCGTGCTTGGAGTGGCGAGATTGGCAGCGATTCATAACTATCAAAACCACTTGAGTAAGGATCTCAGAGCATGCCCCACATCCGGGACCTGGGGTGGGTGGGAGACTGGGTGGGGCTTCTCCCTCAATATTCCCTTTACCTCAGATATGTGAAGGAAACAATATGGAAATAGTCTTACCCACTTTCCTATAGCCCTTGTGCCTTTTTACCCTAATTAACTATGTAAAGATTGTCAAAAATATAATAAAATAAAACAAAAACAACCCACTGCCACAATGACAGGACCAATTACACCTCATTCATATTAACCCTGAATGTAAATGACTTAAATTCATCAATCAAACATCATAGATTAGTAGACTGGATTAAAAAAACAAAACCAACTTATTTGTTGCCTATAGGAGACATATCTCACCAACAAAGATCAGTGGAAACTATAGCTCATGGATTTTGATTTTTTAATTTAGTTTCAGCTCTGCAAAACACTTTCTTCCACATTCAATTCTTCACTGACTCATAGATCATACAGTAACATCATTTTCTTCAAGCAGGTTCTCAATTCTCTTTTTCATTTCTTCAGTGACACATTAGTCATTCAGTAGTATGTCATTTAACTGTATCATTTTTAATTTCTTCTTCTCTTACTGTTGATTTTTTTTGTGGCTTTCATTTAAGGGGTGTACAATAACTGTGTAATGGAGATTATGATATCCAGAAGCATGTTATTTCACTTCATGGCATGGCAGTGCAAATTTCTATTTTTCTTCCTCTTGTGATTATTTTTTATTGTTGCTTTTCATTTAAGGGGATGTACAGTAACTGTGTAATGGAGACTATCATATCCAGATGTGATGATACAATGCAGTATGCATCTCTACTTCCCGATCAAAGGTGTACTTCCAATGAAACTGTTAACACTATCTTGACAATAGGATGCTGGACGCTCTGCCATTGTCCATTCCCACAATGATGGACATATGACTGTCTATGAATAACTGTTCCACAATAATAATATAGGGAAACTCAGTGGGAGGGAGGGAAATTGGGGAAGGGATAAGGGAAATCCCAGGGCCTATGGAACTGTATCATATAATGATAATAATAATTTTTTAATATATTTTAGAAATTAAAAAAAGAAAGAAAAATCCAGCAATTGGTTGCAGAGAAGCTTTAATTGCAAAGTAAACAGGTGAACATGAATAGAAAAAGGAAGGTTAAGCTTCTCCAGGGAGGGATCAGGGAGATGGGGTGCTCTTAGGAAGAGAGAGGGAAAGGGTCAGGTGTGATGGCTCAACTGGCTAATCCTCCACTTCCAAGCATCAGGATCCCATATGGGTGCCAGTTCAAGTTCTGGCTGCTCCACTTCCTATCCAGTTCCATGCTTATAGCCTAGGAAAGCACAGAAGGATGGCCCAAAGCCTTGGGATCCTGCGCCTGCATCAGAGTCCCAGAAGAGGCTCCTGGCTCCTCTCTTGGGATCAGCTCAGCTCTGGCTGTTGCAGCCACTTGGGTAGTGAACCAGCGCATAGACGATACTTCTGTCTCTTCTCTCTGTAAATCTGCCTTTCCAACAAAAACAAATAGTTTTTAAATAAATGAAGGAGGAAGACACACTAGGGTTTTAGGAAGTGTCCTGGGTTTTTAAGTGCTTTCTGACTCCTCCTTGTCTGGGCAGGAACCTGTGGGGAAAAAATTCCCCATTGGTGATCTCTTGACCATTTACGAAATGGCTGGGCAATTCTCATGCTGCCCACTTGATGATGTAGTTTCCTGGCTAAGATTGTAGCAGGCTTGGGTTGTTGGTCTTTTTGTTTTGTTTTGTGTTTTTAAATTTTACTTAGCTTTTAAGATTCAATACAGTTGATAGATACAATTCTAATAATATGATAGTCCTTCCCTCCCTCTCCCTTCTTCTTTTTAAAGATACATCTTTTAAATTTAAATTTACATTACAGTAAAAACATTTTACACTTCATCAAATAGGAATTTTAGCAATGAAAACGCAAAAAGACCCATGGTAGAAATATTCTTAAGGGCTATGAACAACAAATATTACATGGAAAACTTGACCATTTTTTTTCTTAATTGGAAAGTCAGATATAGAGAGGAGAGACAGAGGAAATCTTTTGTCCTCTGGTTCACTCCCTAAACGGCCACAAAGTCCAGTGCTGAGCCGATCCAAAACCAGGAGCCTGGATCTTCTTCCAGGCCTCCTGCAGAGGTGCAGGATCCCAAGGCTTGGGCCGTCCTCAACTGCTTTCCCAGGCCACTAGCAGGGAGCTGGATGGGAAGCAGGGCTGCTGGGATTAGAACCAGTGCCCATATGGGATCTTGGTGCATTCATGGTGAGGATTTTAGGCACTAGGCTACCATGCCATGGTCAAGAAAACAATTTCATACACATACAGTGAATTTTAAACTATTCACAGATTCTTAAACTATAGTAACAACCTGTTTAACTACTGGTTTGGATTGGCAGTGTTATCAGAAAAGAAGAACTCTTTCTCTGTCCAGATGCATGCCCCAAGGAGAGATCATATGAGCCCTCAAGTAAGAACAGCTCCATCTGTAAACCCGAAAGAGAACTTTAACAAGAACTTTACCATGCTGACACCTTGAACTCAAATTTCCAGCCTCCAGTACTGTGAGAAAAAGCATTTCTGTTTCAGAAGCCACTATGTCTATGATATTTTGGTAAGGCAGACTACAAAGACTAGAATGACCCAGCCATCACTCGGAGGATTATGCCACATTGAGGAGACAGTGGGGCGGGAGCTCAATCACCACCATTCACTCAGTCACTCAGTTCAGAAACCTGAAAAGCAGCCTTGCTTGCTTTCTCCTTTTTCTGTCTTTTTTTGAGCATTGGGTAAATATTTTTAACAATAGAAGTGACAGCAATAATTATACTTATTGAGCATTCATATGTCATTAATTATTCTAACCTCATTACAAGCAAAGTATAAAGTTTCAAGATTCAACTCCCTTGATATCTCTGAAATTCATCTACGTTTATGGAGCTCTACCTTAGTATGAATTTGTAACATTTTCTACATGGCCTAATACAATAATTTCTTTTACAAAATCATTATATTTATTTTGAAAATCAGATTTAGAGACAGAAAGAGAGACTTGGCATCTGCTGGTCCATTCCTCAGATGACCACTATGGCCAGCACTGGCCAAGGCCGAAACCAGGAGCTTCTTCCAGGTCTCCCTCATGGGTGCACCTGGGCCATTTTCCTGCATTTATACACCCTGTTTTCCCAGGCACATTAGCAGGGATCTGGTCAGGAGCAGAGTAGCTGGTATTTGAACCAGCATCCATGTGGGGATGCCAGATTGCAGGCAGCAGCTTTACTCCCTATGCCACAGTGCCAGAAGTCCAACAATGTCTTAACTGGTCATTGTTTCTCCAGTTTTTTCAAATTCACCCTCTACACCGTGGTCAGGGTGGCTGCTCTGATCTTGTCACTATCCAGCACCTATGAGTTCTACTTGTCTTTGACATAAGAGTCGAGTTCCTAGGTCCTGCACTGTGGAACTCAGCTGGGAAAGCAGCAGCAGATGATGGCCCAAGCACCCAGGCCCCTGAACCCACATGGGAGACCAGGAAGAAGCTCCTGGTGCTCGCTCGCTCTCTCTCTCTCTCTCTCTCTCTCTCCCTCTCTCTGACTTTGCCTTTCAAATAAATAAGTATTTTAAGAAGAGTTAAGCTCCTTATCTGATCATAAAAACCCTTCAAATCTGCCTACATTTCAGCCTTCTTGTTTATCACTTCCCCACATCCCTTCTCTACTCCATCTACTAAGACCCAGTCATATTCAACTATTTAAAATTAGTGTTTTTTCCACATCATTTTCAAACTGCACATTTTTGCAAATGCTTCTCTATTCACTTATAATTCCCTGCCTCTTATTTGTATGGCTGACTCATACTCTCTCTTTAAATTAGCATCATTTCCTCTGTGGAGCCTTCCCTAAGGGTCCTCTCTAACCAAGGACTATGAGAGACTCTTCGTCTTTGCCCCATGTAGTAATGCTTACTTACCTCTCTCCCAGTAATGTCTTCCATACTTGACGGCCCAAGACCAATGGCAGAATCACTCCTGGTCATTTCCATAGCTATAAGAGATTTGTAAAGTTTTGATGAACAAATGAATGAAATGTAGAAATGAAAAAAATAAAGGCATAAGAAAAATGCTGAAGATAGAAATGACACATTACACTGTGCAAAGTAAAAGTGAAAAACTAACAAAATTTGTGTCCAAAGAGATTCACCCTCCATATAATCAATCAGGCATCAAAAATCAGTTGTGCAATGTTTGCCGTCTCTTCAGTGTTACTTTTCTACCCAGTGTAACCGGATCTCACCTCTCATTGTCAGGCAGTCTAGCCCTCAGTTTGCCTTGGATGCACTGTGTCTTTTTTTTTTTTTAATTTCTTTTTATTTGAAAGGCAGAGTTACAGAGAGAGAAACCTTCCATCTGCTGGTTCACTCCTCAGATTGCCATAAAAGCCAGAGTTGGGCCAGGACAAAGCCAGGAGCCAGAAGCTATTTCTGGGTCTCCCACTAAGTTAGCAGGGGCCCAAGCTCACGGACAATCTTCAGGTGCCTTTCCCAGGCCATTAGTAGAGAGCAGGATTGGAAGTGGAGCAGCAAGACTTGAACTCGTGCCCACATAGAATGCTGGCACTGCAGGCAGAAACTTAACTATACTACAGTGCCAGCCCTTTGGAGTGTCTCTTGCACTAGTCACCATTGCCACCTCATGAGTCTTCTCCCTGCCCAATGCCACAAGTTAATGTAGTATTTAGGTCATAAATTTATTTTTTAAAAATGTATGTATTTTTATTACAAAGTCAGATATACAGAGAGGAGGAGAGACAGAGAGGAAGCTCTTCCATCCGATGATTCACTCCCCAAGTGAGCTGCAACGGGCCGGTGCTGAGCCAATCCAAAGCCGGGAACCAGGAACCTCTTTCCAGGTCTCCCACGCGGGTGCAGGGTCCCAATACATTGGGCCGTCCTCAACTGCTTTCCCAGGCCACAAGCAGGGAGCTGGATGGGAAGTGGAGCTGCCAGGATTAGAACCGGCGCCCATATGGGATCCCGGGGCTTTCAAGGTGAGGACTTTAGCTGCTAGGCTACGCCACCGGGCCCAGGTCATAAATTTATTCACATGGCATTCAAAGGTACAAATCTATTTTGTTTTGTGAGATTCACCCACGAGAAGGTGGGTTAAAATATCAGTTTGACCAAAGTGAGGCAGGCCATGCCATTTGGGGATGCAGCACCCAACCAGCACATGTGAGAACCAGGTGGGGAGGGGGCAAAGTTGGTAGGGGGAATGTGGAGGGCTCCCCTCCTGCACAGCCACTCCCACTGGAGAGCGTGAGTCAGGATGGGGGCAGATCAGACCAGGCAGGGCTACAACATCTGTGGGCCTCAGGTGAGCTAGATCAGGAAAGGGCCAGGCTGGGCTGACTGCTCCTACTGGTGTAAGCAGTAATTAGAGTGCGTGGGTGAGGATTGGTTGGGCTTTGCCTCAGCATCAGCTGGTAGAGGCTGTCACTGGGGGCTAATTCTGTCAAGTTAAACTCCAGAACTACCTGGAGAGTGCATGATCCAGGAGTGAGAGTAGGCCCAGTAGAGAAATAGTGGGCACCTCTGTCTTGGGTTACCACTCACACCAGGGAGCACAAAAAGCAAGCCTGGGGCAGGTGTGACTAGACAGAATGGCACCCACCATTACTTGTGTGGGCTGGATAGTGGGGTTGGTTGGATTAAACTAGGCATCAGTGCCCATTGACATGTATGAGAGCTGAAATTGATGTGGGTCAGACTGGACCAGTCTGCTATACATACTGGTAAGCAGGGGAACCAGGGTAGGGGGCAGGTCTGGTGAGGGTTGTTGTGGGTCGCTCTGACTAGGCTGCAGCTCCCACTGGTTTGCATGAGGACCTAGTGTGTGGTGGGCAGGAACAGGCTGGACTGCAACACCCATTGGTTCATGTGGAAGACAGGGCTGGAAATAAAACTGACCCAGCAATTGCAACCACCAGCATATGCATAGGCTGACTGGAGCAATGGAATGTGTCAGACCCTGTACTGGCAAGCACACACAAGAATCAGGTCTGGACTCACCTCAGACAGAGTTTCTTTGGGGATCCCTCCAACTGAACTGCCAATCTCAGAACCCAAACTGTGGGGAGCGGCTGACCCCACGTGTATGTTAGGTGGTCACAAGATGGCGGCTGGCCAAGGGCCAGGAGGTGGGATTTGTCTCGCCAGCAGGTAAACAGGATAGGCTAGTTCCCCCGCTGCGATTGCTGGCCTATCAGATAGCCCCGTGGACCACGGGCAGAAGTGATTGGTGGAAAAACGATATAAAAGTAGCTGGTAAAAGCTGGACGAGGGACGGACGAAGATGGGGGACAGGGCACGACTGGAACAGATGGACAATAGAAGACTGGGGGGTGACGCAGAGACTACTAGTGGGCGACGAGGAGACTGGGGGGCGACGAGGAGACTGGGGAATGAAGCAGAGAGTACGGGAAGAAATGTTGGAAGAAGGGTGGCGGAAGAAGCGGGTAGGAAAGGTTAGACAAACGGGGACAGGAGCAGAGGAGAAAAGGTTTTTAAACACAGCCGTTTTTGCCAGTTTTTCCCCAGACCTCCAAGAGTATGACTCGGCGTTTTTAGTGTTACTGCTGCTGAATGGTGGCGACACCCAACCATAAAGAGAAACACAGGTTCCATGGTCTGCCATGGAGTACAAGTGTCAAAGCTGAGCCTCGTTAGAGGTTCAGACAGAGCAGTGGACAGAATATCCAGGTGCACATGGAGGATATGGCAGTCCATTGGAACCTGCAAAGGGCACCTGGCACCACAACAGAGGACAGAGGACAGAACAAATCAGTTAGCTACCCCAGCCCTGTGCTGGCAGTGAAAATCTGGGCAAATGGAAACTCTGGGGTGGATTGTGTCAGCCAGTGAATTTTGGAGAAATTTCACCGTGCTTGGAATGGCGAGATTGGCAGCAATTCAGAACTGTTGAACTATCAAAACCACTTGAGCAGTGCCCTTGGAGCAGGCCACACATCGGGGACCTGAGATGGGTGGGAGGCTGCGTGGGGCTTCTCCCTTTGTCTCCCCCTTGCCCCAGATACAGAAAAGAGAAAGAAGGAAAAAAGGGAGAGTGCCTGGAGACAATGGTCTTACCCACTTTCCTGTAGCCCTTGGCCCTTTGTGCCCTAATCAACTGTGTGAGGATTGTCAAAATAAAACAATAAAAAACTTTTAAAAATATCAATTTTAGGGCCCGGCTGCATGGCCTAGCGGCTAAAGTCCTCGCCTTGAAAGCCCCGGGATCCCATATGGGCGCCGGTTCTAATCCTGGCAGCTCCACTTCCCATCCAGCTCCCTGCTTGTGGCCTGGGAAAGCAGTTGAGGACAGCCCAATGCATTGGGACACTGCAACCGTGTGGGAGACCCGGAAGAGGTTCCTGGTTCCCGGCTTTGGATCGGCTCAGCACCGGCCCATTGCGGCTCACTTGGGGAGTGAATCATCGGACGGAAAATCTTCCTCTCTGTCTCTCCTCCTCTCTGTATATCTGGCTGTAATAAAATGAATAAATCTTTTAAAAAATATATCAATTTTAGTCCACACAGAATCTAGCTCATATACAGTGGTATTAGGCTCAATGAATATGGAAGACGTAGTCATACACTCCTCATTCCCCCACACAGCTTTAAATAGCATTGTTAGTTGATAGGTTTTTCAACTCAGGTTAGCACTTCTTTGGCAGCCACAGTCAACAACGAAGTTGCAATAATCAAGGTCACATACTCTGGGGGTGATCCTCAGCCAATGACAAAGCAAAGCGGCTCTGCAAATGAGGGCCTAGGCATTTCCACCCAAAATGGGAATTTTTCATAACATGCTTGTCATTGAAGAGCCCCCTGGGCTTGGAAAGACTTTCAGATCAGCATCACAGTCCTATAGATCCCACTGCTAGGAAGGAAGGAAGGAAGGGAGGAAGGGAGGAAGGGAGGGAGGGAGGGAGGGAGGGAGGGGGGGGGAGGAGGAGGAGGAGGAGGAGGAGGAGGAAAGCCAATTCAAAGGTACTTGGTTCCTGAACGCCCAGCTGGTAATTGAGGAGCCCATTCCTGCCCTAGGGTTATGCACAAACAGGCCCTCACAGCTCTCACCTGCCGTACTTCAGAAAAATCAGCGAATGGGAAAGATCCATCTGCTGGTGGAATGATTCCCACAGTTAAAATATATGCCAGAATTTTAGATAGAAACAAAGTGAAAGCTATTGTTTGTTTAGATAGCAAGTACCACTGACACCTTGCTAACAGATCATTAAAAGCTAAGGTCGGGCCCGGCGGCGTGGCCTAGCGGCTAAAGTCCTCGCCTTGAAAGCCCCGGGATCCCATATGGGCGCCGGTTCTAATCCTGGCAGCTCCACTTCCCATCCAGCTCCCTGCTTGTGGCCTGGGAAAGCAGTCGAGGACAGCCCAATGCATTGGGACCCTGCACCCGCGTGGGAGACCCGGAAAGAGGTTCCTGGTTCCCGGCTTCGGATCGGTGCGCAACGGCCCGTTGCGGCTCACTTGGGGAGTGAAACATCGGATGGAAGATCTTCCTCTCTGTCTCTCCTCCTCTCTGTATATCTGGCTTTCCAATAATAATAATAATAATAAAAAAAGCTAAGGTCAAATAATGACAAAGTAGTCTCGTTAGTAGCTTATCATGAATCCCAATTTCAAGCAACAGATAAGCACAAAAAGATGCCATAATCAAGCTGCTAGCTGAGAAAACCTTGATCCACGGGACAGGGACACATTAATACATGCTCCTGAAGATGTTGATTTCCCAGTCTTTTCCAACATCTCTGAACCTGTAGAAATGACTCACTCTTCCACAACCACAGCCAGTACTTCCTCTGTATAAAAAGACAATGTGAAGGTCTTTCTTTCACAAAGCAATGGACTTGTAATCAACACAGCCCTTCAAAATCAAGCTGAACTGGATAGGAGCTGGAAGACGCACTCAGCTGGTACTGGAAGGAGTCAAGGGGTAGCCATGGAACCAGGTGCTGAAGGTGTTTAACCGAGAGGGAGCTGTATGGTAAGACTGGATAAGGGAGAGTTTGTTGGTTTGAGGGATCTCTTGGGATATAGAACTTACCTCAGCAGTTCATGGAACTTGTTGCTTAGGTGGCTCCTATACGCCTGGAAGAAACAATGGATCCCATTAAGTAATGCTGAAGTTCTGAATTGCTGTGGCAGACAGTAGAAGGACCGGAAAGGACTGAGGGAAACAAGCATGCTGGAGTGGATCTGCCACCCGAGACCAAGGTCACTGGAGGGTTACGTTGCACAGGCGGAGTAGGAGAACAGTCACTTGGGCCGACAGGACTGCTGGGGAAGGCAGCAGCAGGATTGCCAGGAAGCCTTGTGGTGGCTTCCTGAGGCCGCAGCAGAGAACTCTAGTGAGGCCTTGATTTGCTGGGAAAAGGAAAACAATTGCCACCTTCCCTACCCCAGCAATAAAGGCCAAGTGATAGTATTTAACCACCAGAGGAAGCCAGGGATTTGTAATTAGTGTAACAACAGAAGTGACTAGAATGACCACAAGTGGGCTTGATCTTTACAGATTTAAAAAGAAGGTTAACAGAACACAATACCTCTAGAAGCAAAACAGACAGGCAGTCAAAAAGGTTAGTGCTTCACATAAATAATTTTTAACGATGTATTTATTTATTTGAAAGACAGAATTATGCAGACAGTGGTCTTCCATCTGCTGGGGTATTCTCCAAAGGGCAACAGTAGGCAGGGCTGGACTAGGCCAAAGCCAGACCGTGCTACTCCATCCATGTCTCCCATGTGGGTGGCAGCAGCCCAACCAGCTGCACAACAGTTAAGGCTAAGTCTTCTGAAACACTTCTGGGACATGTCCATAAACTTTACTTTTGTCTTAACCTTGGGTTCTTTGAAAGTCCCAAAAGAGAAGTGAGAGCGCTTAATCTCATTCCAGGATGAGATCTTGCTTTTCTTTTACCGCTCATGCAGTGAGCAGTAAACTGATTGTCCCAACTGTTTTCTGTAAACAGATTGGAAGTTCCTGTTTGCCTGGTTCTGCTGTTCACTAGGGGGTAGGATGCAACTCTTACTGATTGGGTAGTTTAAAGTGCATGATACTTAAATTGGGCATCTGTTCCACACCACTACATTTGATTGGATCATTTGTGTTGTACACAGATGTAAGCTTGGTTGATTGATTGGCATCCTGTGCCAGTGCTCTCTTAGTTGATCGGATGATCATTGCTTAAGAACCCCTTGACATGGCTGATGGGGGCTGTTTCCCTCTTGCACGTGTGGTGGAATGGGACGGTCCAATGGTCGGCACCGGCTGGTGAATAGAGTCCTGAGCGTCCAAGAGTCTGCCTATGACTCATTTCTGAGATAGATTTGGTCAACTCCAAAAAGTCTAGCCAAGTTAACTTTGCAGCATTTATACTCATCTCCTCCTTCAGTCCTACAGTGGAAAAGGAGCTAAAGTCTCATGGCTCTAGAATGTTGGCCCAACAAGGGGGTATTTCTGTATCTCTGCTACCTTTACCCCTAGCCTCTGCTCCTCCTGCAGTCCAGGGCAATCAAAGGAGCAGACTCTATAATCCCTCTCCCTCCTCTTTGGCCTAAAGGGCCCTCAGGCTAAATTCCAGGATTATTTCAACACAAGGTTTCTTTATGAGATAAAGAAGATAAAGGAATTTAGAAAATCTCTTTCTCCAGTTAAGAAAGTATGACCTTCGGGCCTATTTTCTTGTTTTCAATTTGAAAATCTTATTTGGGGAGCCAGAAATGGAATACCACTTTCTTTCTCTCTAAATTCTGACCATTCAAGTCCCAGTTCTATCCTCCCAGCCGCTCTGGGCAGACGCATACTCTGAGGATAGTTAGGGTCATAGTCCCTGATGAATTTTCCTTTGAAAATATAGAATCTTGCTTATCCCCTATTACTCTTCGGAAAGACAAATTCCTCCGGGTTCCTGGTTTTGTCATAAGGATTAAAGCCAACTGGACAGCCAGGTGTAGCTCCTATTGAAACGTGAATTCCTCTTCCCTGGATTTCTGGTTTTGTCACCAAACAGCTAAAAAGTCAGAAAGTCTTTTTGAAGGAATGTAAAAGGTATGTCTCCTCAAAACTATCTTTGACCAAATCAAAGTGTCAACCACATCATTTTGAATTTTAATCATGAGGAAGCAAGGAGATGGATCCTAAGATGTCAGCTTATTGTGAGTGTGGAAGAGGAGGCTGCCAGGCACACCCTTCTGATGGCCTTTTGCAAGGTTAGAATTCTGGCCTTTGATTGTTCACTAATGTTCTTGGTCCTCTCTCTCTCTCTCTCCTGTCCCCCTCCCCCCAGGAGTGATTGGTCCTGAAGATTGATAAGACCCCTGCTATTTTAAACTTGGTACTATTTTAAATATCTGTTTCTCCTGGGTCCCAAAGTTCGTGCCCTTGAAGTTCAAATTTCTTTGTCTACCAATCCACTATGACCTTGTAACCCTGTTCCCACCAATCCACTGTAACCTCATGGCATCATACCTGACAGCCCTATCCACCAATCCCTTGCAGTCCCTCCCCCTAGTACCCGTGAACCACCGCATCCAACAATGCATTGTGGCTCCATTTTACCTGTCCCCTGGCCATAGAAGTATGATCTCAGGACCCAGCACAGTAGCCTAGTGGCTAAAGTCCTCACCTTGCACATACCAGGATCCTATATGGGCACTGGTTTTTGTCCTGGCTGCTCTGCTGCCCATCCAGTTCCCTGCTTGTTGCTTGGGAAGGCAGTCGAGGATAGCCCAAAGCCTTAGGACCCTGCACCGATGTGGGAAACCCAAAAGAAGCTCCTGGCTCCTGGCTTCAGATTGACTCAATTCCTGCCATTGTGGCCATTTGGGGAGTGAATCAGTGGGCAGAAGATCTTCCTCTCTGTCTCTGCTCCTCTCTGTATTACCTGACTTTCCAATAAATCTTTTTTTAAAAAAATGCATGTTTCTCCCTTTTTGCTCTCTCAGCTCTCCCTCCCTTTTAGCCCCCTCCTTTCACTATGGCAGGAGATCTCTCTATCTCTCTTTCTTTCTCTCTCTCTCTCTCTCTCTCCCTCCTCCCCTTTCCTGCATCCATGTGCCTCTGCCCTGCTTTCTCTCCCTTTCCTGTGGCTGCCTCTCCCACCAGAAAGACCTCATTTGTGACTCACTGGGTCTGGCATCCTGGGTTAATGGCAAAAATTCCAAACACAGTCTCTGAAAATTGTGCTTTAAAGACATCACTTCCACCATTTTCTTGGGTCTTTCTTAAAAGCTCCCCTCCTTGGTCCAGTATGAAAGCTCACTGGCCAAATCCTCACATTGCATCCGCCGGGATCCCATATGGGTACTGGTTCAAGTCCCAACTGTTCCACTCCCCATCCAGCTCCCTGCCTGTGGCCTGGGAAAGCAGTCGAGGACAGCCCAAAGCCTTGGGACCCTGTACCTGTGTGGCAGACCCAGAAGTTGTTCCTGGCTCCTGGCTTCAGATCAGTTCAGCTCCAGCATTGTGACCAGTTGGGGAGTGAATCAGCCAACAGAAGAACTTTCTGTCTCTCCTTCTCTCTGTAAACTTGCCTTTGAAATAAAAATAAATCTTTTTTAAAAAGAATAGAAAACTCCCCTCCAGCTGTGGTAGGAGGTTTCAATCTTTAATATCTTTTATAAATCTTGCTTTAATCTATTAAAGCTCTCCGCATGAAAATTCCAAGCTCACCTGTCGCCGCCCTGCAGCGACACTAAAATGACGAGGAATCTCAAGGGCCTGAAAAAAACAGGAACCGCCACCGCAACCGGCACACACACACCGAACGAACAAAAAGCCGAACCAAAAAGAAGGCGAATGAAAAAAGGGGCAGGCGAACCAAAAGGTTTATTGCCGAAAGCGGGCTGCTTATATATCGTTCTCCACCAATCACTTCTGCCTGTGGGTCCACGGGGCACTATCTGATAGGCCAGCAATCGCAGCGGGGGAACATTAGCCTATCCTTGTGACTTCCTGCCTGCCTACTGGCAGGACAAATCCCGCCTCCTGGCCCTCGGCCAGCCGCCATCTTGCGGCCGCCTAACATACACGTGGGGCCGGCCGCTCCCCACAGTCACCTTTGTCTTTTTATGTGAAATTCCCTCCAACGATATCATGAGTCAACTAGAAAGGTCATGTGTCTGAAAAAGAAGAAGAAAACGCACTGAAACATATCATGGGGAAACAACTGTCTACTGTGGGACTTTGTTTCTTCGAAATTTACCAGGGCCCTTTTTGTCAGTGTCCTAGAAGAAACAGATTTGATGATATAATAATAAAAACCAATATGTAGTGATATGCAAATCAATTTATATATTTAGTTAAGTACAACATGTTTGTGATGTAGATACTCTTACAAATGAGGAAGCTGAGGCAGAGAGTTTAAAACAAAACTTTTTTTTAAAGATTTATTTATTTTTATTACAAAGTCAGATATACAGAGAGGAGGAGAGACAGAGGGGAAGATCTTCCATTGGATGGTTCACTCCCCAAGTGAGCCGCAAGGGCTGGTGCTGTGCTGATCCGAAGCCAGAAGCCAGGAACCTCTTCCGGGTCTCCCACACAGGTGCAGGGTCCCAAAGCTTTGGGCTATCCTCAACTGCTTTCCCAGGCCACAAGCAGGGAGCTGGATGGGAAGTGGAGCTGCCAGGATTAGAACCGGCGCCCATATGGGATCCCGGGGCGTTCAAGGAGAGGACTTTAGCTGCCAGGCCACGCCGCCAGGCCCCAAAACAAAACTTGTTAAACACAGCTTATAAGTGAAGTTTCAAGCCTGCCAATTGACTAATTCCCAGGGGCATTAGGGTTGACAACATCCCACCCAGCGTTTTGTGGATATTTCTGTCCTAAATTAATTTAATGGCAAAGCTTCAATCCCAAAGCCCTAGATTGGAAACTCTAGCCTTGACAAATACTCCAGTGAAAAGTCAGGCTCCCCTGAAATGCCTTAAGCACGGAGTGAACTTTTGCTCTTAACTCCTGACCCATACATGACCCTCATTAGAGACCAGGACTCAGTGCTGTCATGCCCTTGTGGAAGCCTAAAGCTCTAACATCATCTGAAAGAAAAAGTTTGCAAGTCTTAAAGTGGCTTTTCTCCTATTTTTTTCTGGTGGGATTTTCCTACAGACATAAACATGAAAAATACATATCACACATGACAATTTAGTCTACGGCCATACCACCCTGAACGTGCCCAATCTCGTCTGATCTTGGAAGCTCAGCAGGGTCGGGCCTGGTTAGTACTCGGATGGGAGACGTATGATGATTTATAATGATTAAAATTAAATGAGAGAAAAACATTTGACATTCACATTCATTTTCGTATTCAGAAGAGATATCCCATTCTGCTGATTGCAATATAAATAAGTTTAGAATGATGATTGTGATATTCCATTAAACTAATGGATTCAATCTCATAAGTCATTTTTAGGGGTAAAATTTAAAATAACATATTAATTCAAAACAGAATACATTTGCACTTTGTTCCAGGAAAACAGATTACCAGATGTAATGCCAACAGTGATTACCTCCTGCTATTATTTACCTGATCCCAATTTCCTAGCTAATAACACTGTGTGTGCGCGCACACGTGTGTGTGTGTGAAATGTACACTGGGCAAAACCACATTTTATATATAGTACAGTTATTGCTATGTACATCACCTAATAAGATAATTTGTATTCCTTCCCTGCCTCCCATCCACTTCCCATTATTTTTAATCTAATAATATACCTAGAAGAAATATTTCAGAGATGGGAAGAAGGTTCAAAATGAGGACTCTTTCTCATGATGATATACTTATTACTGAGATGTAAATGAACAAGCAAAGAATTGTCACTTAGATCAAGAAACAAAGTTTTCAGCAACCCAGAAAGCTTCACACCTACACCTAGGAGGTAGCCACTGTTCTGACTTTAATCAAAATATGCACCTGTTTTAAAATGCAAATGCAAGTTCAGGGCCCTGTGCTATGGCCCAATGGATAAATTCTTGCCTAGAATGTGCTGACATATTTGGGCACCAGTTTGTATCCCGGCTGCTCCAGTTCCCATCTAGCTCCCTGCTTGGGGTCTGGGGAAGCAGTAGACAATGGCCCATATCCTTGGGACTCTGCACCTGCATGGGAGACACAGAAGAAGCTCCTAGCTCCTGGCTTCAGATCGACTGTTATGGCCACTTGGGGAGTGAACCAGCAGATGGAAAATCCTTCTCACTATCTCTCCTTCTCTTTGTGAAATCTGCCTTTCCAAGAAAAATCAATAAATCTTAAAAGATAAAATAAAACAAATTACAAATTTAGTGCTTAGAAATCTAAACAGCAGACTATAGGAATTTGTCATCTTTGCAAAAGCAGCTTAGGAAAAAATTCCAACAATGTAAACTTAGCAACAGCTTCAGAAGGTTACTTTCAGGAGGCTGATTAGGTCATTTAAAATTAGCCAAACCTCTGACTTGGTCTCTTCCCTTTAGAATGTTTAAAGGAGTTTGCTGGCTTTTCCATTTTGCCTCTGCACTTCCTCATTCTTCATTCTGCCTCTCTCTTCACCAGTTCCCATCACAGCTGGTGTGCTGAAGCCTTCTTGCACGGGTCTTCAAGAGCTCATGGTACCCATGTCATCCGAATTTCACATTTGGTCATGGCAAATGGTAGCTTACAAGTCTCTATACTCTAGAAATTGGTAGTGCAGAGTCCTGCGACCTGCATAATGAGCTCTAAATATCTTCCAGTATACCACTGATCACTACACTACACACAACACACACATACTAGACACACACCACATACACACACACAAACACGTCAAATAACCTCAAAGACCTATGAAAGACAATGCTATCCAATCAGTCGCACAAACAAAATCAACCACAGAAAACCTAGCAGGAGTAAGTTTCAACTCAGGCTTTGTAGATTCACAGTTTGCCATCTGTCATTGTTCAGTTTTGCAATAATTGCCATTTCATGAATTGTCCTGATAGCATTTAAAGGTATGGCTCATATCCTTAATTGTGGATATCTAGTTTTCTAAAAAAAATGATTTGTTGAAAGGCTGCGATTTCCCCCATGACATGGCCTAACCCTCTTTTTTTATTATTTTATTTTTGATGATGTTTACATAGTTGATTAGGGTGGAAAGAGTCGAGGGTTAGGCGAAAGTGGGTGAGTTCAGTGTGTCCACATTTTCTTTTTCTTCTTCTTGTATCTGGGTGAAAGGGGTAATGGGGGAAACCACACCCAATCACCAAACTACCTCAATACCCAGAGATGGAGACTGGCCACCCGCTGTCATCCCAGAGTCCCCATTGTGAGGCATGCTCCGAGGGTCCTGCTCAAATGGTTTCAATAGTTCAATAGTTCTGAAGTGCTGTCAATCTCACCACTCCAAGGACAGTGAAATCCATCTAAGTTCCATCGGCGACATAGTCCACCTTAGAGTCTCCATTAGCCCAGATGCTTGCTGCCAATACTTGGCTGGGGTAGTTGATCAATTTGTTCTGCCCTCCTTTCTCTGCTATGGTACTAGCTGTCCTCTGAAGGCTCCAACAGACTGCCATATCCTTCATGTGCATCTGGGAATGCCGTCCACTCCTCCATCCAAGCCACTGAGGCAGCCCAGCTCTGATACATGCACTCTACAGTCAGTATTAGCATTATTATCAAAGCCAATTCAAACATATATACAAGAGTTTACTTTGCTTCTCTATATTCTATTTCATTGTTCTAAATGTATGTCCTTATGGCAGTTCCATAGAGTTGTGATTAACCTTACCATTCAGCACTGGAAGTACTGAAATCAGAAAGCATGTTGCCTCTACCCTTATTCCTTTTCAAGATTGCTTTGCTTATATATGACCCCCTGTGGTTCACAAGAATTATAGGATGAAGTGTTCAATCTCTACAAAGAAACGCTATTGGGTTTCTGACAGGTTTAGTGCTGAATCTGCAGATCAATATGAGGAACACTGACACCTCAACATCAAGTCTTCCAATCCCTGAATGCAAGATGACTTTCCACTTAATTGTATATCTATAATTTCAGCAACAATTTGCAGTTTTCACTGCGCAGGTTTTTCATCTCCTTAAACTGATTCCTAAGGTATTCTATTCTTTATGTCAACATCATAGCTAACATTGTTTTCTTCTGAGATTGCTCATTGTCAGTGTACAGCAAAACAGCCTAGTGTTGTTAACTGTGTCTCCTGTTTCTTTGCTGAATTAATATCTGCTTTCCTAACTATTGGATTCCCAACATCTATTACCAAACACACAGTAAGTGCTGCATAAATGTCTATTAAGTAAACAAAAATAGCCTCTTGAAAGAACCTCGCTGCTGCTAACAGTGCTTCTCATGAAAATACTCATTCCAATATTGTTTCACAAATGAAAAAGGCTCTTTCCCTGATAGTGTGTTGCCCTTTTATTATTGGGGCTCCAAGGCAAGCACTCGTCATTGCTACCACACTTAGAATCTTTCAGCTAGGTCTCAAATGAAGCTGGAATACACCAGTACCTGAGCCTGATGATTATCGTGCGTCTTGTTAGAACACTAATTTGATTCTTCTGGGTGTGAATATTCAAATTTCCAAGCACTGTTTATTGAAGACTCTTCTTTTTCCACTGCATGCTCTTACCACATTTGTCAAAGATCACTTGCTCATAGATGCATGAGATTATTTCTCAATTTCTATTGGTCCATTGGTCCATATTTGTTTTTATGCCAATTACATGCTGTTTTTTCTATATTTATTTTTATTTGAAAGGCAAAATCACAGAGAGAAGGAGAGAAGGATCTTCCATCTACTGGTTCACTCTCCAGATGGTTGCAATGGCCTCAGCTGAGTCAATCCAAAGCCAGGAGCCAGGAGCCAGGAGCCAGGAGCTTCTTCCTGGTCTCCCACATATGTGCAGGGTTCCACGAATTTGATCTATCTTGTGATGCCTTCCTAACTTAAAAGCAGGGAGCTAAATCAGAAATGGAGCAGCTAGGACACAAACCATCACCCATGTAGGTTCCTGGCTCTGCAGGTAGAAAATTAGCCTGCATGCCCCTGCATTCTGCTTTAATTACTGTCATTTTGTGATACCTTTTTTTAAAAATTTCTTTTAAATTAGAAAGTCAAATATACAGAGAGGAAGATCTTCCATCCCCTGATTCTACAGTGTTTTTAAATTTTTTCATTGTGGTTATATTTCACCTCTTGGGTTAATTTGTTTTTAAATATTGTCTTATTTTTATAGATATTGGAAATGGGACTGCTTTCTTGATTGCTTTTCAGGTGTTTTCCTCTTATGTACATCACATTTTTCACCCTGCAAACTTGGCTGAATTTTTCTTGACAGAAAACCATTAACTTAGCTTTTATTTGATGATCATAACTTTAGCTTTTCAATCCAGTTAAACTTGAAGGGAAAAGAAAGGAAAACACAAATCCTGAAGAACTGCAGCAGGAGCACAATTCTAGGCCATCGGGAGCAGACAGGACGGCAGGGGCATTCCCCTGGGCCACAGAGGCAACGACCTGGGAGTTGGGGTAAAGCAGAAATCAGATGTATGAGAGCCGTCCGCAGCTGGCGATGGCTACCTTCATGCTGATCTTGCCATTCTCAGAAACCCGAAGTGCTCAGTGGCTTGGATGACACTCCTGCAGTCTTTCAGTCAGAGACTGTATGCTTGCCATCCACCCATCCAGTCATGGCAGTGTGCATAAAAAAACAGGGAAACATTTGTGTTGGGTCCAGCATTTACCTTGAAAATGATTCCAGGACCTGTATGTTTCAGGAGGAAGTCCCCACAACCAAATTGCTCTGTATAGATGGACTCATCACCAGTGCTGCTGTGGCATGTGAAGTCACTGTCATGGCACGTAAACCTCGCAATAATCCTGTGGCTGCAGGAACCCTTATTCCCAAAGTCTCCCTCACCCATGCTTTGGGAGGATGTTTCTGTTGTCTTTGAAACTTTATCTGCAGGTTCCTCTAAGGAGACATGTCCCAAAGGCTCACCATGAATTGCAAAGTCAAAGAAGGTGGTGGGACTGACCAAGGCTGACAGCAGGCAGCTCTGAGCAGCCATGCCATCTGCCTACAAAGAGGCACTTGAATAGCTGTGTTAGTTCTAATAAATGTTTTTGTACAATCTTAGCATTTTCTATGTATGAGATGATGTCATGTGCAAACACTGACAATTAGACTTCTCTCTTTTCAGTGTGGATGCTCTTTAGTTCTTTCTCTTGCCTAATTGTTCTGGCCAGGACTTCCAGCACTATATTGTGCCAAGTGGAAGAGTGAACATCTTTGTGTTGTTCCAGATCTTGTAGAGGAAATCTTTGGTGCAGTACTAGCTTACTATATATGGCTTTTAGTATGTTGAGGTATGCTTCCCCATATCAAACTGGTGAGGAGATTTTTTTCTCCTAAAGCAATCGTGCAGTGTATCAGATTTATTTTCTGCATCTTCTGAGCTGGCCATATGATTTTTTCCTTCAGTCTCTTGATATGGTGTGCCATGTTTATTGATTTGCATGTGTTGAAAAACTCTTTTTTAAAAAAATATTTATTTTTATTGGAGAAGATTTATCAAAAAAAAAAAAAAAAAAAAAGGAGAAAGAGAAATCTTCCATCCACTGGTTCATTCCCCAAATGGCCACAATGACCAGAGCTGAGTCAATCCAAAGTCCAAAGTCAGGAGCCAGGAGCTTCTTCTGGGTCTCCTACACGGGTTCAAGGTCCCAAGGACCTGAGCCATCCTCCACTGCTTTCCAGGCTATAACCAGGGAGCTTGATCGGAAGTGCTTCAGCTGGAACACAAACCAGGACCCTTATGGGAAGCCAGTGCTTGCAGGTGAAGAATTGGCCTGCTGAGCTAATTGTGCCCCTTGAGCTACTGTTGTATCTCCAGACTGAATCCCGTTTGATCCTGATGAATAAACTTTTTTAAAGTTTTATTTATTTTTGTTGGAAAGACAGATATACAGAGAGGAGGAAATATAGAGAGGAAGATCTTCCATCCACTGTTTCACTCCCCAAGTGGCCGCAACGGCTGGAGCTGAGCCAATCCGAATCCAGGAGCCTCTTCCAGGTCTCCTACATGGGTGCAGGGTCCCAAAGTTTTGGGCCGTCCTCGACTGATTTGCCAGGCCACAGGCATGGAGCTGAATGGGAAGCAGTGCTGCCGGGATTAGAACGAACGCCCATATGAGATCCTAGCGCACTCAAGGCAAGGACTTTAGCCACTACGTTATCGCACCAGGCCCATGATGAATAAACTTTTAATGTGCTATTGTGTTATAAGACACAGATCTGTGGCTCCTTGTTTTCTGCCCAAGATTGGAGGAAGCCATCTGGCTGCTCAGATTGGCAACACCTGGTCACACCCACCAAGCCCCAGAAAGTACTGGGAATTCATATCACACATGCATAAAGACACTGGAAACTCCCAGTGAGATGAGCTCATGCCACTAGAGCACAGGCCTCCACTACGAGCACGTCTAACAGGTGTGTAAGCACTAGAGGCTTCTGGACTTCATCAGGCGCTCAGTCTCCAAGTCCCAGGCCCAGCTCTGGCTGCCAAAGCCCGGTGCTAAGGTTCCACTGCAGCTATCTCCGAAGCAGGTGAAGTTTCACTTTCTGCCAGTGCTTGAGGCAGGCTGGCAGAGGTCAACTGGGCTGTGGAAGCTCTGAAGGCCACACTGCAGGTATGTACCCACACCCCCAGTCCACCTCTGCGTGTTTTCTTCCTTTCTTGTTTGTTGTGGGCCTCACACTGTGATTCAATTGCCTTCCACTCCCTCAAACAGGCCATATGTGTGTGGGAAACTCCTGCCTTTCTGCTTTCCTAAGTGCCACTTTTCATCATCACTGTACTAAAACCAGGCAGTGTGGTCTCTCACACTGGTTCCCGTGAGAGTGATTTGGCTTAAAGTATCATTTAAACAGGTGTCTCTGAGGGGAAGATGATCACCAGGTGATCTAAACTCAGCTGCCTCTGCCAGCCTCAAAGATGGCAGTACTGTTTAATTTCTTCGAGGACTCTCTACACATTTGTCCACAATGGCTGTACTAATTGACAGTCCCACCAACAGCGTTCAAGAGTCCCCTTTTCTCCATAGTCTCACCAACACATGTCATCCTTTTGTGCGTTTGATAATTGCCATTCTGACAGGTGTGAGACGACACTGCATTGTGACTTAAATTTGCATTTCCCTAATGATTCGTGATGTTGAACATTTTTTCCATATATCTGCTTGCTATTTGCATGTGTTCTCTTGAGAAATATCTATGTAGATCTCTTGCCCATCCTTTTTAGAGTGCTCTTATCATCTTCTTGGTCAAAGTTACCTTAGCATGGATTGGAGAAGGCTTATCAGCTCTCTTAAGGCCTGGAAGTAGTCACATCATTTCCATTCATATTCTACCACAAAGAACTAAGCCAAAAAGCTAAAACTGGTGAAGGCACACTTGAGGCATGCATTTCTCTAGGCAGAAAACAGTATGTGCTTTCTTGTAAAATTGTATTTACTTATTTATTTGGAAGAGAGGGAGAGGCAGAGAAACAGAGAGATCTTTCATCCACTGGTTCACTTCCCATATGGCTGCTATTTCCAGCACAGGCCCAGGTTGAAGCCAGGAGCCTGGAGCTTCACCCAGGCCTCCCATAGGAGTGGCAGGGGCCCAAACATTTAGAACATTTGCTGCTATTTTTCCTAGGCCATTATCAGACAGTTGGATCAGAAGTAGAGAAGCCAGGACATGAACTGGTGCCCATATGGGATACCAGCATCACAGTTTAAGTTACAATGCCACAGCATCCACCCCAAAGAGCATGTTTTTATAGTTAGCCACCAGTCTTTGGCACATATGTGAAGCCAAGACTTCCTACTTAACTAGTTGTGTGTTGAAATCACTCATTGGGCAAAAGAGATATCCCAGTAAAAGTTCTAAAATGGCATGTAATTTTTGCTTTAGGATTTATTTATTTAAAAAGCTGAGTTACAGAGAAAGAGAGAGAGAGAGAGAGATCTTCCATCTGCTGGTTCACTCCCCAGATGACTACAATGGGCAAGAATGGGCCAGGTCTAACCTTGGAAGCCAGAACCCGGAGCTCTGAGCAAGAGTGCCATATGAGTAGCAGGGGCCCAAGCAGGGGCCAAATGCAGGGGCCCAAGTAGCAGGGGTCCAAATGCATCAGCAGGGAGCTAGATTAAAAGTGTAGCATCCAGGTCTCAAACCAGTGCTCACATAGTATGCCAACATCACAGGCAGTTATTTAACTTACAGTACCTAAGCACCAACCCTGGCATGTAATTTTTTCAGTTGATATCCATTATGCAACAAACTAGAGAAAGGAAGGTGGTCATGAGAAAGACAGACAAGAAAAACGATGAATAACTGTATTGTTCTTCTCCCAGTATGTTAGTGCCAGGATCTCATGAGGCATGCATTGTTAGAAGTGCTTGTCTTTCCCCAGCTCCTCTGAAACAGGGGAAGGGATACCATAAATTGGTAACAGATTTACAGTATTGTCAAGTTCTTCCTCCTACTTGACCAGAACATTTGATACTGTTAAGCCTCAGAAGCTCTGACCTTATGTCCTTTACAACGTTCCTCCCCGCTCCCCACCTTTCTCCCACCAAACTTAGCCAGTCATTAAAATGTGATTGTTCCATTAAACAGAAAGTAGCAAACTTTGTATCCTGTCTTAGGTGAGAAAGATTTACTACCACCTGGACTAGCCTATTTGTCTTTTCATGCTTATCTTTCTGTCCTACCCCCTTCATCTTCTTTTTTTTCCATAAGTACACAAGGGCCCACATCCAAATGACTGAGATATGTAACCTTTGTATTTTCATTCGGAGACCTGCATGATGAAGACAGCTTACAGTCCAGCAACAAACAGAACACTTAACAAGCAACAATGGATCCTTGATATGTATCCCTCATTCACCAAATTCAGTACAAATAGCCATTCATCTTTCAAAGTCAAAATCCTGGGCAGAACACTATCAACCACCAGGGAGTTCCTAAGACTGCTCTGGGGAGATGCTTCCAAAGATACCAGCCTACTGGTCTTTCTTCTTCCAATACTCTGACATCTTTTTCTTTGTGTCTCCAGTACCTAGGAACCTATTAAAAGAGGCAGAAATCTCCTACCTGTGCAGCCACACAGTAATCCATATTAGTGCCACAGTTGTTGAGGCTCATTCCTTGTCCAACATTCTCCTCCACTGGAACAGTTAGGAGATGTCTTGTCCCTTTGAGGTGTTCTCATCTGCACAGCTGGACAATAGCACCTATTTATAAAAATGTTAGTGAATCAACTGAGAAACAGTAAGTATTACTGATGTTCACTTAAACAGCTCCCTGTTCAAATCTGGAACAATCAAAAGGAGAAGGGCATAAGCACAAATTAGTAGCCAGTTAAACATTGGCATGAGTCACTCAAGCCAGATGCCTTCAGAGACCAGACTCTTAACCACTGACCATCCTCATACATTTTTTGAACAGACACTTAGCACCTGCTATGCCCAAGGCATAGTTCTAAGTACTGTGAAGATAAAAAGAATTTTTTTAAAAAAAATCTATTTCCATAGAGTTTGCATGTGAGTAAAAGATACAGGGCATGGCCTGGCCTGGTGGCCTATCAGCTAAAATCCCCACCTTGCCTTGAACGCACCAGGGTCCCATATGGGCATCAGTTCTAATCCCGGCTGCCCCGCTTCCCATCCAGCTCCCTGCTTGTGGCCTGGCAAAGCAGTGGAGGACAGCCCAAAACCTTGGGACTCTGCATCTATGTGGGAAACCCAGACGAAGCTTTTGGCTTCTGGTTTTGGATTGACGCAGCTCCAGCCATTGCAGTCACTTGGGGAGTGAATGGAAGATCTTCCTCTCTGTTTTTCCTCCTCTCTGTATATCTGAGTTTCCAATGAAAGTAAATAAATCTTCAAAAAAAGACACAGGGCAAGGTGCTAATAAATGCACTGAAAAAAATTAATGTGCAGGAAGTTACAGAGAGTGATAATATTTATTGGATTTCTTGTGCAACAATTCTAAATCCACTTGGCTTTACTGCTTATCTCAACCGCAGCTACGGTGACTGTTTCTGTTGTTGTTGTTATTTTATGATACAGTTCCATAGGCCCTGGGATTTCCCTCTCCCACTCCCCACATCTCCTCCCTCCCATTGATTTCCCCTCTAGTATTACAATGGGTAGTCCTTCATGAATAGTCATAAGTTCATCATTTTGCTACTGAAGTGTTTCCCAACATCATAGGCTTGGACAGTGTCACAGAGTCCAGCATCCTACTGTCAGACTATATTCAACAGTTTCACCAGGAGTCCATCTTTGGTCTGGATGCAGAGATGCATATTGTACTATGTCTCTACATCTGAACATGTCAGTCTCCGCTACACTTCTATTATACATACTCTTAAATACAGAGCCAGAAAACACAACTGTAGTGACTGGTTGTAAACAGGTGTCAATCAGCTTCAATTAGGCTCAGAGTGACCCTGTCTTGGCAAAGATGTACACTGAAGCTCTTCGCTCCCTACCCCAAAGCTTCTCTCAGACTCATTCTGTTATCTTAAAATTCTTAGTTTTTTTTTTTTAACAAGGTGAACTACATTTTCATTTTGCACTGAGTTCTGTGTTTTTATTTTGCACTAGGCCCCTTACAGGGGATGAGGAACTAATAAAAAATTACTTTCCCCTTTATAATTTCCAGAAAACGGTATTGCTGCACATGTTGTAAATCATCTCAGATGTTCAGCAGCATTTAGGAAACAGCTGCCCATAGCTGTGGTCAAATATAAAACTCATCCCCACCTCTACCCCCTTGTCCACCACTCCTGCTTCTTGAGACCACATTCCCCATATTGGTCAGCTTTCTAGTACTGCAACCAAACACCTAGCAAGCTATCCATGAAGAAAGGAGGTTTAGTTTGTGGTTCATGAATTTGGAGGTTCATAATACAGGATCAAATAGCCCCACTGGTCAGACATCTAAGGAAGGTGGTAGCTGGTGGAATGTGAGGATCAAGCCTGAACCCTCTTTAGTAACACTGACATGATTTGGGATTTAAACACCTGCCAAATCTTATTTGAACCACAGCTTTTTCTCTCAACAACAACAAAAATAATATCAATTTTCATAAAAGCTATTGTGATCATCATTTGAGCAGAAATCTAAAAATGATGAATGACCTTTGCTGGTATCTAAGGGATGTCATTGTAGGCACTGGGAACAGTGAGTGTAAAGGCACTGAGGTCAGGGAACACTAGCATATCAGAAGAGAACAAAGAGGTCACTGTGACTGGGGTACAGTGGTTAATAATAGGTGAGCATGACCGGAAATGAAGTCAGAGGGGCTCATGGAGGCTTACAGATCTCCATAAGGATGGTGACTTTGGGCCTGGTGCCTTGGCCTAGCAGCTAAAGTCCTCGCCTTGAAAGCACCGGGATCCCACATGGGTGCCGGTTCTAATCCCGGCAGCTCCACTTCCCATCCAGCTCCCTGCTTGTGGCCTGGGAAAGCAGGCCCAATGCCTTGAGATCCTGCACCTGCGTGAGAGACCTGGAAGAGGTTCCTGGCTCCTGGCTTTGGATCAGCACAGCACCGGCCGTTGCAGCTCACTTGGGGAGTGAATCATCGGACGGAAGATCTTCCTCTCTGCCTCTCCTCCTCTCTGTATATCTGACTTTGTAATGAAAATAAAACAAATCTTAAAAAGAAAAAAGGGATGGTGACTTTGACACGAAGAAAAACGGGGAGCTGTTGGAAAACTCCATCAGAGTACTGATGTTATTTGATTTAATATCCTCTGGCTGCCATATTGAAAACAGACTGTACAATACAAGAACAGGAACAGGGAGAACATTTAGGGGAATATTGAAACAGTCCTAGTAAAGAAAAAGATGCTGGTTTGGCCTAGAGGCAGTAAAGCAAAACCAGATTCTGGGTGCAGTCTGAGGCAGAGCAAAAGGATTCGCTGATGGCTTGGATGCTGTGAGAGGAAGGGACGGGCTGAGGATGGCTAGAGGGTCCCAGGCCTGAGCAATGAGAAGGAGGAAATTGACCAGTAACTGAAATACAAAAGACTGTAGGAGGATCAAGTTTGCAAGGAGGCGTGGGGGTTGAAGTCTTACACACATTAGATTTTAGATGCCTAATAGACACTCAAACAGAGATGTCAAGTAGGATTGTAACTGTGTAAGTTCAAAGCTCAGGCAAAGATGTGCCCTAGAGACTTAACCACCATTAGGTCCCTGAGGGGATCAGACACGGAACTGAGTGAGGATAGTCGCAGCAGCAAACAGAAGCCGCTGCAGCACATGTCGGGGAACACCCAGGAGGGGAGCAGTAGGGTGCGCAGGACACAATGCACCTCTGTCTGCTTCTCTCCTCTCCCCTGCTCCAAAGAAGTATGACTAATGAGTCAGTGAAAATAGTCCATCAAAGGGAGAGAGCTTGACACCACAGAAGTAGCCACTCACCCTGCATGCTTCAAGCTGACTTTGCACAAAGTCACATTTGATCTCTGAGATTCTCAGATGCAAGAACAGCCAATCATGGTAGTGGCAGGCCTATGCAAATGAGCTCTCCTGGGAAGAACATGAGACACGGAGAGATGTACACAGGGCTACTACAACACACAACTTAGCCATTCCCCAGAGGCAGTACCTGCTTTTTGCCATTAACTTTAACACCTCTTCACATACTCCTTCTCAGTCTCTCTCCACAACCATCCCACAAATGGAGTCTTTTTTTCCTTTTGTCCACTTCAGATCTCCCTAACCATTCCTGATTTCTGATGCTCACATACTGCCCATATCTCAACTCCAGCTTCTTCACGCTTATAACTCAGCCCCCCTTAATATTTTAACATAGAAATTTTTTTAAAGGAAAGACATATTGTTCTCCTGGTTCCTATGATCCCGTGGGTGGCTGGTGGATGAGGAGAGCAAGAAAGAATCACGGAAGGCTTCATTTCTTTTACACTAAGAGCTGGGAAATGTCAAAAAGAAATAGTCTCTAGCCTCAAATACATAACTAACATGTAAATGGGCCATTGCAAGTCCATTCCCTAACAGTTATGGTTAAAGCAAACACAAGTACTGAAATAAGCAAAAAGAAGAGCACCTATTCAACGGAAGAAGTGGTAGTCAGGGAAGTCATTACAACTTTTCCTGCACACTTACTAAGTGCCAGATCCTGTACTACACACCATGATTATAGAAATGAATCCTCCGCAGCCTCTGCCTACAAGAAAAGAATAACTACTAGTTAGTGTCTTTGCTTTGCTGGTCCACTAAGCAAGTGTTTAGTCTGCCCATTAGGTAATTCCTTTTCACCTCATGAGGCTGTCCTCCATCTCTGGGCTATTTCCCCATCTGTGCCTTGAAGGAATCTAGATCAGAGTTTTATGGAATCAAGATCGTATCCTAGCGCTTTAGGCTCTTACCCCATAAAGCTTAGAAAGTCTTGGAGACTGAGAAGTATTGATTCAAACACTTGTTTCATTGCTAATTTATCAACTCAAATGTATTGCTAGTACCAAGTGAAGCCTCTACAGACCTCATACAGGCCCATAGGGAATTTGGGCATATTTATTTTTGCCTATTTATTTTTTTCTGCCCCAATCTCCAAATTCAGTGTCAAGAACAAAGAAGTCTTATCTTCATTGTATTTCCTTGGAACCACAGTGACATTCAGTGGCCACTGGAGGTTGAAAACAAGTGTCAGAGAACCAACTTTTCTTTATGCTGCCGAATGGAGAAAGGCAACTTTCCTAGCAGTTTTCCCCTTTAAACTAACAACTTGACTCTTGCTATTACTTATGGAAATGTAATATAAAGATAACACTACAGGCAAGACCTAACCTAGCCCAAGACTAATAACACAGACCTCAGTAAGTTGCTTTTATAGACAAAAGAATACATCAAAAGAATTTACCTCTTAATAGTGATTTTGCTCTAAATGAGGCTACCTTAATGCTAATCAAATTCAAAATGAAAATCTAAAACATAAACCTTCAAAATCATCCACAGCCAGAAATCACCTTCATTAATGTGTTTATTCCCTTCATATCTTTCTATGAATAAGAAATTACTATTACTCAACACACACTGATTTGTTACCTGCTTTTTGCATTTAAGGAAACATCATGGACATTTTCCCATGTCAATCTCCTATACCATTTTATAATAGCCAAAAAATATTCCAATATATAGATGCAGAATGATTTATCTATGAATGTATCATAATCAGTTATCCAAGTCCACATTTTAAGGAATTCTCATAGTTTCTAAATTTTGAACATTCTGAAATGATACAGAAGTTTCCTTACACATAACATGCCTGATCATTATTTTAATATCAGTTTCTGAAATTTTAACAAGTCACAAACTACTTTTGAAGCTTATTACCAAATTAGCCCCAAAATGATCATACAAATACATTCTCTTATAAACCACATTTGAAAGTATTTCAATGTTGCAAGACAAGTATGCCCACTTCCACCACTGATTCAACACAGTAATAATGGAAGTCCTAGGGCCTAGCACAATAGCTTAGTGGCTAAATCCTCACCTTGCAGGTGCTGGAATCCCATGTGGATGCTGGTTCATGTCCTGGCCACTCCATTTCTCATCCAGCCCCTTTTTTGTGGCCTAGAAAAGGAGTACAGAACAGCCCAAAGTTTTGGGACTCTGCACCCACATGAGAGACCTGGAAGGAGTTCCTCATTGTTGGCTTCAGATCAGCTCAGCTCCAGCCATTCCAGCCTGTTGGGGAGTGAACCAACAGAAAAAAGATCTTTCTCTATGTCTTTGCTTCTCTCTGTAAATCTACCTTTCCAAAAAAAAAAGTAAAATAAATCTTAAAAATTAATAATAATGGAAGTCTGAGCTAGAGCAATTAGATAAGAGAAAGAATTAAAAGGCATCATTACTGGAAAGGAGAAAATCAAATTGTCACTGTTCACAGAAGACAATTCTCAATGATGCCACCAAGAATCTAACTACAGAATGAACTCAACAATGTTTCAGGCTACAAAGTCAGTGTCCAAAAACCAATACCATTGTTATATACCAATTTCAAATTATCTAAAATTAAATCAAAAAGCAATCCCATTTTCACTTCTATAAAAAAGCTAGGTATAAATTTAACTAAAGAGATTAAAGATCTGATAAAAGAAATTAAAATGGGCATAAAAATGGAAAGCTATACCATGTTTATGGATTAGAAGAATCAGTGCCCCAGCTACAGGTAACTGCCTAAGCTGTCTTGTAGGTAAGTGTTACCCTGCTGCAAGAAAAGCAGTTGCCTACAGCTGGGAAGACAAGTGGGATTTCACCAAATTAGAGTTTCTGCATAGCAGAAAAAAAATAACAATAGTGAAGAGTCAACAAAAACAATGGGAGAAAAAATTTGCATGTGATACAACTCACAAGGCATTAAGAACCAGAATTTATAAGGAATTCAAAAAACTCAATAGCAAAGAATAAACCCAACTAAAAATTTAATATCCCAACTAAAAGTGGGTAGCAAATCTAAACAAACATTTCACAATAAATGACATACGAACATCCAACAGATACTTAAAATAATGTTCAACATCACTAATCATCAGGGAAAAAACAAACCAAAACCACAGCATTACCTCACTCCTCTCATGCTAGTTATTACCAAAATAACAAGACATAATAAATGTTTTGCAAAGATGTGGAACAAAAGACACACATATTGTTTGTGAGACTGTAAATCAGTAGAGAGATTGTGTAAAAGAGTATGGAGTTTGCCCAGAAAATTAAAAATAGAACTACTGTATGATTCAGCAATCCTACTCTTTGGTATATACAGCCAAGATACATGAAATCAGTGACACATCTGCACTACCAAGCTTATTGCAGCATTATTCAGCATGACCAAGAAACAGAAACAACCTCAGTGTCCATTCATTGGTGAATGGGTAAATAAAATGCACACAGTGGAATGGCATTTAGCCATTCAAAAACAATGAGATCTTATCATTTGCAACAACATGGGTGGAACCTGAAGCCATTATGTTAACTGAAATAATCCAAGCACAGAATGACAAGTAACACATCAACTCGTATGTGGAAGCTAAAAAAGTTGATCTCAGAAATGAAAAGTGTAATGGTGGTTGCCATAGCTTAGAAGGTAAGCAGGGTTGAAGGAATGGAGAATACTGCACTACACTATAATTAGATAGGAGTGAAAATTTCTCATGTTCTTTGGCAAAGCACTTCAGATGATAATAATGTGCTATATACTTCTGCAAAAACTCATGGGAATGATTTGGAGTGCTTGCGTCATTAAAAAAAAAGGGTTAAATTTCCCCAGCTGTAGGGGGCCTGGTTAATGCCAAATTTGTGTTAACAATACCAGTATGCCAGCAGTTACCTATTTCTTTCTTTCTTTCTTTCTTTCTTTTTTTTTTTACAAATTCAGTGACTCAGCTGCACTGTGCCACTCATTGCTGTGATTTTTATCATTTTATGATATAATTCCAAATGCCCTGGGATTTCCCTCATCCCCTCCCCAGTTCCCTCCCCACTCACCGAGTTCCCCTATATCATTACTATAGTATAGTTCTTCATACACAGTCATTTGTCCATCTTTGCCTGCATGGACAATGCAGAGATTCCAACATCCTATTGTCAAGATATAGTAAACAGTTTCGGCCTGCGATGATGCGCCTGCAGTTCATGCTGCAGGTCCACTTAGCTGGTGGGCCCTGGGCGGCCTGCCAGGTGCACCTCCCGTGGGAGAACGAGTTCTTCGACGACAGGGACATATAGCGGCACCTGTACCTCCAGGACGTTCTCACGCAGGTGGCGGAGGTGCCGGACAGGCCCAGGTTGCCCGGGGTCACCTATCAGGTGGCGAGCTGCCGCCAGGTGTTTAACACACTGGAGTACTACGAACACGCGGCGCCGGCATGTGTGTGCCCTCTGCCAGCAAGCCTTCCCCTCCGGACACCTGCTGGACGCCCACGTGCAGGAGTGGCATGATTCGCTCTTCCAGGTCCTGTTGGAGAGGCAGGACATGGTGGGTGACCACGTACCAGTGCCTGGTGGAGGGCTGTACTGAGAAGTTCAGAACCAGCAGGGACCGGAAGGATCACTTGGTGAAACGTCATCTGTACCCTGCAGATTTCCGGTTTGACAAAGCAAAGAAAAGCCGAGACCCAGCCACGCTGGGGGCCAGTGCAGGATCCCTGGGGGGCGGGGGGGTGACAGGCAGCCCGAAGGGGACCACATGGAAGTTGGCTCACCTGCAACAGCACCCACAACCTTTACCTCCAGTGACACAAGGGTCTTCAGCTGCAGGTTGTCCCCTACCATCTGCTTCGGACAAAGTACATCTAGAGGGTTCAGCCTCACCAAGAGATGAGAGCAGCTCCATGGAAGGGACATACGGTGTGGGGGGCTGTTCCCGGGCCCTGGTCAGGCTGAGCCACAGCAGCAGTCAGATGTCGGTTCCAAACACGTGAAGTAAATTTTGCACACCTGGAAACAGCAGTAACAGCCCTGGTGCCTGGAACCCTGTGCACCCATGTGAGACCTCGTCAGAGCTCCTGGCCTCAGCCTGGCCCGGTTCCGAAGTGATCCAAAGGCAGGGAGGGCTCTGTGTGCACGTCAGAGCCAGGGAAGTCCGGGCGTGCAGACAGTGGGTTCAGCTGCTGCTTGGGGTGCCCGTCCCTGGGCTGAGCTGGTGCCAGTAGGCTTCCTTCCAGTGCCTCTGGGAGGTGGCAGGCCCTGCATACCGGGGATGCTGCACTGGACACCTGGCTCAGCCCTGGCTTTGTGGGCATTTAGGGAGTAAGCCAGTAGACGGAACACCTCTCCTCTGCCTTTCAAATACTTGAGCATAAAAGAGCCAAAAAAAAAAAAAAAAAACCAGATATAGTAAACAGTTTCACTGGGAGTCCATCTTTGTGTGGAAGTAGACATGCATAGTACATTGTATCCTCACATCTGGATATGATAGTCTCCATTACAGTTACTATACATCCTCTTAAATGAAAAGCCCCAAAACAAAATCAACAGGAAGAATAAAAAGAAATTAACAACACCATGAAGTTAAATAACATGCTACTGAATGACTCATGTGTCACCGAAGAAATGAAAAAAAAATTGAGAACCTTCTTGAAAATAATGTCACTGTATGATCTATGAGGCATTGAAAAATTTAATCAGAAGAAAGTGTTCTGAAGAGGTGAAACTAACAAAAAAAATCAAAATCCATGAACATAGTTTCCGCTGATCTTTGTTGGTGAAATGTGTCTCCTCTAGGCAACAAATAGATGGGTTTGTTTTTTAATCCAATCTATTAATCTATGATGATTGATGATTTTAAGTCATTTACATCCAGGGTTAATATGAATGTAATTTGGTCCTGTTGTTTTAGCAAGGGGTTGTTCATTGATTTAATCTTCTGTTGTCATTTTACTGGGATGTTCTTCGCATTTGCCTTTGGTTTTGGTGGGTGCTATTCCTTTTCACTGTCAGGAGAACATCTTGAAGTATCCTTTGTAGTGCAGGCTCGGAGGAGACATATTGTTTTAGGTGTTCCTTACTGTGGAAAAATTTTATTTCATTTTCAAAGACAAAGGAAAGCTTTGCCAGGTATGTTATCCTGGGCTGACAATTTTTTGCTTTTAGATTCTGGAATATGTCGCTCCATTCTCTTCTGGTCTGTAGAGTTTTCTGTGAGAGGTCTCTTGTGAGTTTAATTGACATTCCTTTATATGTCATTTTTATATGTCATTTGATTTTCTTCAAGTGCACATTTAAGGATCTTTCCTTATGTTCGATTGAAGAAGGCTGAATTATCATATGTCTTGGTGAAGATCGCTTTTGATTAAGCCTGTTGGGAGTTCTGTGCCACTCTAAATGTTGTTTCCCAATTCTTTCTCTAGATTAAGGAAAATTTCCCTTATTTCATTAAATACAACTACAAATCCAGCTTCTCTTTCTGCACCTTCCGGGACTCCCATAACTCTTATATTTGGCCTTTTAATAGTGTCTTTCAATTCTTGAATACTTTTTTTTTTTTTTTGCTTGATCCAGCTCTGCTTCCAGCTTTTTGTTTGCTTCCTCCTGATGACAGGAAATATCTTCCAATTCTGAGATTCTTTCTTCTGCCTCCTTCATCCTATTTTGGAGACTCTCCACTGTACTTTTAATTTGATCCGCTGTATTCTGCATTTCTGATATATCAGCTTTCGTTTGATTCATTCCAGTGTGACATATTCCTTAAATCACTTGAATGCCTGCCTTTTTTTATGACAAGTGTTTTGAATTCTGTATCCCCATTTTCTCGAAGTATTCCTCAGTTAACTCTGAGGTTGGCAGAGGGTTTTGCTCCTTTGCAGGGGAGTCTTCAGTAATATTCATTGTGCCTTTGTCTCTTCTTTTGCTCTTGGTCATTGTACCTCTGGTTGTCAGATTCTTCTCATTGGGCCAGGTTTCTAAGCTGTGTCACCCACAGGTCTACAGTTCGATTTTACATATTGCAGTTGGTACATGGCTCTTTGTTTGCAGTCACTTGTGCTATTCCCTCCAGTGAGTTCCAGATCTGGGTTCTTATGTTAGATTTCCACCATGGTCTCTGTAACCCCAGCTCCTGGCTCACCACTCTCCACCTCCTGTGATACTGTGCTGAGGCTGCACCATTGTCTGTACAACCTTTCTCCTACTTCTGGTTGGAGCAGCTCCCAGGATTAGACACCGGGTGTCCTATATAGCTAGGTTGTTGGTGCTGCTGATCTGGACAGAACCCTTATGATGCCATAGTCAGCATTATTTTCCTATGGGACCAATGTAATGCAATGAGCTCAGTGAGTTCACTCCCAGATCAGCACATGTGCAGCTCACTGTTGTTCCTGCAGTCTTAAAGCTTTTTCCACACTGTACCAAATGGCGTCTGATGTGGCACTGCTAGAGTTCTTGATCTGTTGGCCATCAGGTCTGAGGGCTACCCGGACCTATCTTGGGTGGAACCTGTAGGATGCCATGTTGTTGCAGTTTGCTGGGCCACAAATGAGTTCACTTCCAGCTCAGTGCATTTGCACTCCTGTCCATAGCCCTTGCATGTTTAAAAAAATGGTGCCCAATACAGCTCTAGGGGGCAGACTAGGTTGTGAAATCCACCCTATTCCCACACTGCTCGTTTGGGATCTGTTGCTCTGTCTCTGCTCCTGGCCAAATCAAACAGACCAGCAGGATGGACAGTTCTTTGTCTGGGTTCACCTTTGGAGCTCCCGGTAGACATCCCTTTCCACCTTATTGCTGGTTGAGTTCCAGCTGCCAGGGCAATTCGGATCACCACTTGCTGAATGCTGGGGGAGTATTGGTCACTGCAACACCACACCATTGTGTCCACTGTTTTCCTGTGTCTTTCAGTCTCCAGGTACCTCTCTGCTATTGTTCTGTCCTCTCCTATTTCCTGGAATGTGCCCTCTCTGCTTCACCCTGACTACTGTTTCTCCATCTGTTTAAATGTGTCCTTACCCTATTCTGCCATCTTGAGTCTCCTTTTTTTTCTTTCTTAAAGATACGTGGGGAAGGCAGGAGATGCCAGGCTGGGCTGTGCTGCCCATACCTCAGGTACACTGCGTGTACCTAGGTCGGGAGGGAAGAGGGGTGAAGCCAACCCTGGGATGGGGGTCTATAGATGTACTGGAGTGGGAGCACCTGAAGGCAGGTTTGGCAGGGAGAAATGACTTCTGGAGGCTTCAATGGACAAAGCCACTGCACTTACAGGTAGGTGAGGGATCTGAGACAGGGTGTTTTAGAGGGGGAAAATTAGAGAGCATGTCTGGGTCAGGCCACGACATCTGCCCATGTGGGAGACTTGGGCTGGACCAAGTAGCATCACCTGCTGCCTACCTGTGCCTGTGAAAGCTAGAGCTGGGGTGAATGCCTGGCTGGGCTAGGCCACAGTACCTGCCCATGAATGTCAGAGCAGGGGTTGGGCCATATCAGGCTGTGCCACATAACCCACCAGAATGTGAGAGAACCAAATCTGGGGCAGATATGTAGGGAACTTGTAGGCTTACCTCTGTGGAATTGCATCACATGCTGGTTTGCATGGAGAACTGGGGTTGGTGATGGGAGGAGTTGGGCTAGTTGATGAAACTCATCAACACTCCTTGGATCCAGGGCTAGGCCAAGCTGCAACATGCACCAACATATGCGAAGGCCAGAACTCAGGGCAGACCTTATCAAGCAAGGCTGCAGCACTTGTCAGCATACATGAGATCCAGGATTGAAAGCTGGCCTGGTAGGAGAACTTAGGGAACTCCTCTGCTAGGCCATAGTTCCCATTGGGGTGCACAAGAGGCAAGGGTGGGGTGGCCCAGGCCTGGGACTGGGGAATGGATTAAGGTTGGAATGGATGTGGGCTGGTCAGGCTAGGCTGCAGTACCTGCGAGTGAGTGCCAGGATTGGGGACTGGCCATATCAAGCTGGGAGTGGGCCTGGTAGGAGAACAGTGTATGCTCCCCTACTAAGCTGTACCTCACACTGATGAGCTCAAGAACCAGGACTAGGGTCAGGCCAGGCTAGACAAGGCAGCAGCACCTATTGGCATGTGTAGGCAGGGTCTGTTGACAGGCTGGGTTGAGCTAAACCACAGCACCCATGGGTATGCACAAGTGTTGAACAGGATGTGGGACAGGCTAGACCACAGGCTGTCATGTGCAAAAAAAAAAAAAAGGTGGTCTGAGGATGTGCCTGATTGGGGTTCCTGGGGTTTGCCCTAACTAGGTTGTAGCACCCACTGTGTGAAGACTGGGCCTGTGGTACATGGGCTGAACTTGGCTAGGGCACAGCACCCATCAGTTCACATGATAGAGTTGGGGGTGGAACTGACCAGGCAGCTGCATCCACCAGCATGTGTGTTCACTATTGCAGATGACAAACTGAACCTGAGCCTGTACTGGCTGGTGCATACAAGAGTCGAGTCTGAGGTCACCCCAGGTGAGTTTCTTGGGGGCTCCCCAACTAGATGGCTAGACTCAGATGCTGGCCACAGGGAAATATCATACAGCCCACCCTAGGAGTGCATGTATCAGGACTGGGTATCCTTAGCTGCTGATGCCTATACAGTGGACAGCAAGCCTAGATTCACATGCAGGGGGTCGGGGCATGAGAGACAGCTCAAGCAGGTCAGTGGAGGAGGTAGAGTGCATTAGCAGAGGGTGGAAAGCAGAACAACTTGGACAACTCTCCTGGCCAAGTTTTGCAGCAAGTGTTTGGGTCTGTGGATGTATTATGATGGACTAGGGCAGCCAATAGACCTTGGCCAAATTTTCTCAACCCTGGTGCAACAAGGCCAACAACTTCTCAGAACTATCAGAACCACTCGAGTAGCATCCTCGGAACATTCTTCCCCACATCAAGGTCTCTAAGGTGTCATCAAATGACACCCCCTATCCCCAGTGCCAATGTATTTTGTCAGCAAGCAGCAGCCCTCTGTTCTTCCTCACCTGTGGACACAGGAGATTAAAAAAAAGGAACTGAAACATTTGTCCCACTGATCTTCATACCTCCATACCTCAGTCCTCCCCACCCTAATCACAGTTCCACATGGGCATGCATCCCTCTCAACTATGTAAACAATATTAAAAATAAAATAGACTATTATATTTTGAAAAGAAAAGTTAAACGAGGAGTCTGTGTTTTATACCCTGATTGATCATTATGCAGCTTATACACTGGTAGAAATATCACATGATGTCACATAAATATTTACAATTTCTATGTCAATCAAAAGTGAAACATTTTGAAAGATGAATTCTTTTCTTTGAAAGGCAGAAAGATAAACAGAGGGAAAGACACAAATGGGCAGAGACAGAGGCAGAGACATAGAGGAGGATCCCCCATCTACTACTTCCCATCTACTGCCCAAATGTGCATAGCAGCTCAGGTGCAATTAGGGCAAAATTCAGAGCCAGGAGCTCAATCCAGATCTCCCGCTTGGATGGCAGGGACCAATCACTTGAACTATCATCTGCTTTACGTCAGCCCGGATCTGGACTCGGCAATGGAACTGGGCTTCTAACTCAGAAGCTCCAGCGAAGGATGTGGCTGCCCCAAGTGGTGTGTCTGCCTCTATGCCATTCTTCCAAGGCAGACTTTTCTGTATTCAAATATGTATTTTTTTTCTTCTCATTTCTCTTTGGTAGCAGAGCATGTCTCCTCAGTTGCACTTACCTGGTTTTTCCTGTGATTTGTTGCTATTTACATGTAGTGGTTGATCTGGAAGTTATTCTGTTCAAGTATGAGGTCAGACTATAAGTTTATTGTATAATGGTGCTACAATGATGCTTCCAGGGAAACCAAAATTAAATTAACTTTTGAATTTTAATGCTATCTTGATTTTTTTTAGACGTGGATATTTTTAATTTTTTTTTTTTACAGCTTAATAAATTGTTCTCCTGATGACTACAGATTGATAAGGCTATTTGGTAGTTTTCAGAAACATCTTAGTCATGACAGTTTTTCCATTTAATTTGTAGTATTCTGTAACGATCAGAAGTTACTTGTATGAAACTGCTGTCAGATCCGCTGAATGCTGCCCATTTTGGTCCTTGTAACAACTGCAACAATCAATGGCAAATAGGGAAAATGGTGTTAGGAAAAGTGTCTCCCATATTCATGATGCACCTGGTAGAAGGCTTGCCACAGAATGACTGGCAACACTATGTATTTCATTTGGAAGGATGTCTTTATCAAATAGTCTATAATTCAGTACTAAAAAAAAAGAAAAGAAAAAAGAAACTGCTGTCAGAAAAGTAAGAATGCATTTATGCATCCATCATTTTCAGGATTGTTGGTATCCTGGGCATATCGTCTCTCATCTCCCCTTGCCTCCTTTTGTCACAAAGCCCGGCTCACTCACATTCACCTCAGTGACAGCACCTTCGGTAATTACACCCGAAATTGTATATAGTGGGAATATGGATTCTTTTTCCACCAAGTATTGGCAGACAGAATGTGGCTTTTGTTTCTGAATGTGTTACACAGGCCTTCTTGAAACATTAGCCCATTGGTCTAATGCATTTTTCATGTTTGGCTGATTTTCTCCACCAAAGCAGACTTTGGTAACTATTCTATTCTGTGCCTTTTTTCTTTGTCCTGATTGAATAACTTTTACTACTTCCTTTTCTCCCTGGGCATGAACTTTATGCAGAGGGACTGCCCATTTTCGTGCTTTCCCTTTCAGATTCTGTTTAATACCAGAAAGGACTTGAGTCTTTTCATCATTCTTTTGTTTGGTGTTTCTCTTTTCACGCAGCTTGATCGTCTTTCTCATCTGTACTTTCTCGGCATGGTGCTGCCTGTGGTAGAGCTTAGCTTTCAGACCAATCATCTTTTTTGCCTTCTTTGATCATCCATGAGCCTCTTGACTTTCCTGTTTTTTTCATGATAATCGAAACGGTACCCAGAGTATTTCCAATGTAATTTAATATATTTGCTTTGTGGAATAATGACTGGCTTAGAACCACCGGGTGCTGCCTCATGGCCACAATAAAACTTCCCAACCTGGTCTCAGAAAAAAGCCACCTTGAATTACTAAGCACTGATTGACAATGCCCTAGCTAGTCTTTTATTGCCCTGATACATATCTTACCTCACTCATAATCAGTTGGATGTTTCACAAGGCGGAAGACGTGCCATTCAACACATTAGAATTGTACACCTGGCCCAGGTGTGGTAGCCTAGAGGCTAGAGTCCTCACCTTGCACGCACCAGGATCCCATATGGACAATGGTTCTAATCCCGGCAGCCCTGCTTCCCACCCAACTCCCTGCTTGTGGCCTGGGAAAGCAGTCCATGACAGCCTAAGGCCTTGGGACCCTGCACCCGTGTAGGAGAGCTGGAAGAAGATCCTGGCTCCTGGCTTCGGATCGGCTGAGTCCCGGTCATTGCAGTTGCTTGGGGTGTGAATCAGAGGACAGGGGATCTTCCTGTCTCTCCTCCTCTGTATATCTGACTTTGCAGTAAGAATAAGTAAATCTTAAAAAAAAAAAGTGTACACCTATGCTGTCAGTTCATTTTCTGAACTAAATGCCTGAGGTTCAATACTTTATAAAGAGGTTTTCAGTTCACATTTCAGCAGGTTCTAGGGCACATGTCAGCATCAGACTGTCTCAGATGAGGGCTTCCTTGAAGGTCAGATGATGCATGGTATCATGATAGAGGCACATGAGAAAGAATGATCACATGGCAAGACAGGAAGCTAGAGGGAGAACAGGAAATGCCCAGTCTTGTTCTTTCATAGCAACCCTCCCTTGAGAACTATACAATGTCCCCAGAGAATTATCTTAATTTCTTCCAAGGGAGATGTCAGCACACAGCCTAATTTTCTTGGAATAGGCTCGAGTTCTTAAAGGTCCCACCACCTCTCATCACCACACTGGAGACCAAACTCTCAACACATTCAAAGAACAAACCACACTGCAGCACCACAGCCCCTACATACTCACATCTTCATTTGTGTAAGTTTAAAAGTAAATTCCTTGCACTTTAAGCCCTCTTAAAAATACAGATTCAACGTCAAAGCTAAGGCCAAGGCTCCAGGGCTATGACACTTAAAAGGCCCAGCCAGACAGCGGCTACTCTTGTGTCCAGGCTGAATGTATTCCATCTACCTTCTATATCGATGATCTAACCTTCTCCACCAAGTTTTGTGTTGCAAGAAGGCTAGCCAGGTTGGACTAATTGATGAATTCCCTTGTCTTATGCCTTATGCTTGAGTTTAGCCAATAGGATGCACCAGTAGGAATTTGGAGGGTACTAAGAGAGTATTTGTCCAGCTCTTCTTTTGGGGGGCCAAATCTCCTGTGTAGAAGCCCTTTTCAGATGGCCATTTCATCCTCAAATGCTGGTAAATAGTTAAAGCTTCCTCAAGCAGCTCTTCAGTGTATTCTATGTAGTAACTGCCACGGTTGCTAGTCCTATCATATGTACTATAGTGTCCCTTGGTGATTCCCTAAGCCTGCTGATGTTTTTACTAAGTCTTCTCAAACTACTCAGATTATAACAATTACTTCTTGCTAGGACCCTGGCTATTTCATATTCATTCCAACCCTTTCATCCTTAGGGGGATGTGGATGTCCACTAAGACCTAGTCAGAGGTAATGAGCCCAAGTCTAGGGACAACAACAAGTCTCACCTCCTTTCAGTGAACTAACAGCATTACATAAGTCCCAGAATACAACACCAAGAGTCAAACCCAGAACCATTTCCCAAAAGCTGTACAAGCAGTCCAAAAACTTCACATAAAATTCAAGGTCAAAATATTGCAAAGTTAACAAAAAGCAATATATATTTTTTTCAGTTAGTGTCTACTATCTCAAAACGCACAAAAGTAAAGATCTGTTAAGTATGTTGTGCCCAGAAGATCTAACCTTATTCCTACCCTAACCCTCTCTCAACCCTGCGGAATGTATTGGAGCTACACGGGGACCTGCCTCTGTTTGAGAACTGAAGGCAGGTAAAAACAGGCACAAGATGACAGGTGCTTTATCAGACTTAACATCACCATGAGGTTTTACAGACTTTACAATTCAGAGGGTATCAGGTGACATGTTCATATAAGGGCACCTTAAGAGCCTTCACTAACAAATCTGGAAGGGGAATGTCTTAGTTTAAGATTAAGGAACTGGCAGATGTGGTGTCTGGTGAATCCAGCTTTCTCCTACACGGATGGTTATCTTGCTACTATCTTTCCATGGCAGAAGGAGAGCAAGCTAGCTCTCCAGCTTCTTATAATGGCCCCAAACCTCCATGACCTCATCACATCCTGCAGACCCTCAGCTGAGAATGCTATCACATTGAGGGTTAGCATCCAACATAGGAATGTTAGCGGACACAAATACGGAGCCTACTGCAGACAGGGTTATAGAGATGGCATGGGTAGTTCACTCATCCTTTATCCTCATTTCCTTCCAGAGTGGCTTCTGTGCTGCAAAAACCAAAAAAAAACTGGAGACTACATTTCACAAATGTGTGCAGCTAGAGTTGTGGTTGGAAAGTAGCTTCTACCCATTATGTGAACTTAGCTAAGATTGAGAAGACAGAAATAAAAGCAAGCCCCCTCCCCACTCCTCACCCTGTCCTTTAGCACTCTTTTACTATGCCAGCTGAAACCATAAAGACACGAAAACTACCTGCAGTAGTGCACTGGGGTCTCGTTTCCAGTTTCCTGGGTGTCAAGTTGGAGCAGCATTCCCAGATGCCAGCCACTGTTCCTGGGTCCACAGCCACAGTTCTCTTCCCATGATGCACTAGACTTGATAGCTAACTGGTGTGCTACCTCTGTAAGTTTCTGGGAGCCATTCCTTCCAGCCTAGAGTGAATTCTTCCGACAATTCCAAAGATTTTTTTTTTTACAGCTTCTTTTCTTATTAAATTTCTTTCTACTTAGAACACCTAGAGTGTTTCTGTCTTACACTGAATAAAAATGGATGCACACAGAGTCAGGTCTAGAGTCTTTCTCTAATTCCCTCAATATCTGAGTCTAGAAAAATAGGGATTATAGACAGTAGCCTATAGGAAAAAAAAATTTTTTTTTACCCACCATGGATCTGTCTGGATCACGGAGCTGGCATTTGCTCTTGGCTAAGGCCAACGCTACTGTAAATACATGAGTGGTGGGAAAACCAGAGAAGGGAGCCAGGGAGGGAGCATGAGGAGCCTGCTGTGCATCAAGAACAGATAAATGCACTTTCAAATGTTCTAGTTAATTCCTATGGAAGCTATACAAGAAAAGCAAAAGTACCTCCAGTTAACCCCAACTCTGCACAGCCACATTTCTGGATCTGTGTCCATTCTCCTTGGGTCTAGATCCATTTGGAAGCACTTAATCTTGCTCGGGAATCCTAACGGTGGGAGGGCCTAGGGTCTCAACCACTCTGAGGACTTCAGCTGTGGAAACATGTGATCTGCTAAGTGCTCTGTAATTAACACAATTTAGCTTTCAGTCTCTTTGTCTTCTACTTTTCTACCCTAATAGCACCTAGAACATTTCCCTTCTATTCTGAATCAAACTTCCTCAGGGAAAAAAAAATCTGTTCATTTCAAGGTTGAATCACTAGGGTCAGCTGTCAGGCAGTACTTAGGCAGCATCACTTAAGAGTCAGGCATTTCTCCCTGGGCAACCAGCTGTGAGAGCCAGGAGCAGTGCCAGGTTTTGCTGTGAACTCAGCAGAATGGTCAGAGAAGGCAATATTTGGTGGGCATCACTTGCAAAATCAGAGCACTTGGAAACACTGAGCTCAGATTTGCAAAGACATTGGGGTTGGGGGAACCCCTTTCATACTGCAGTTTATTGTCTGTTACTTACGTTAACTAGGTAGTCCTTTCAGAAATCTGAATTTGTGAATTCCTAGGTTCCTTTCACCTCTATTTTAATTGTTCAAATACTCTTCTTTATTCCTTTACACTAAAACATTCTGGATCAACAGAGGCCTCATTGAATAGATAATTTGGAAAACAAAACTGAATATGTATTTCATTTATTCATCAGTTTGATTTTTCAAAATGGGGATTCTACATTTGCATACTCTAAAGCCATTATACCCCTTTACTGGAATTGCAGTCATTCTCAATGTGCCATGTACTATCATCATCCTGTCAAAATGAAAAGCTTACAGAGAGCCACAGAGGACTTATCAGTTCATGTGGAAAAGATTAAGGACAGCAGAAAAAAAGTTAGAACAATTATAAATATGCTGTTAAGTAATGCAATGCGTAAGAATCCAACCAAGTTTCAGATTTCCAGAAGTAAGGCTTGCAATTTCATATTTTGTTGACTCAATGGCAAATTGTCAATTCATTAAATGATTACACCATTTCTCAAAACTATGAATGACAAAGCAATCAGAGACTAGGATAATCAGTCTGAGCCTGTTCTTTGTGTAAAATTCAAATGCACCCAGTATAATACAATTTTGCATTTAATGTCATTCATCTAATCAGCCTATTTCTAATCCAATGTGAGATCATTGTTTAAACATGAGATGCAATAGATATGTAAGCCACAAAAATCTCATTTATATAATCATAACAAGCATGTTATCATGGTTGTCAAAATTAATTAAACCTAATTTGCTCTATTTTCTAAACTTTAAGTTGAGAAAAAAACATTTTGTTATAGGCAAACATCTCAAAGAATCGCAGAAATAGGCATAAAAGTCAATTTTGTAATGCCTACATTTCTTTACATCTTTCAGAGAGCAGGCTAATATTGATTGTAACAAATTAGAGCCATCAATTTCTTTTTTTTTTTAAGAATTTTAACTTGAAAGGCATATTTTGCGAAAAGAGAAGAGATACAGAGAGGTCTTTCATCTGCTGGTTTGCTCCCAAAATGGCCTCAATAAGCAGAGCTGAGCTGATCCAAAGCCAAGAGCCAGGATCCTCCTTGGGGTTTCCCACATCAGTGCAGGGTCCCAAGGCCAGAACTGATGCATTGTCCTGGGCTGAACATGGCTGCAATCTCCCTCAGCATGGGTGGGGCCTAGGTCTGGGAAGAGCTGGGCTGGGCTAGACTCCAGCACCCACTGGTACTTGTGAGAGTCACAGTGGGTACAGAATGGACTGGGCCAGGTCTCAGCTCCTGCTGAACCACGTGAGAGCTGTGCCTGCGTATGGACCAGGTGTGGATGGGCTACAACACCCAACAGTAAGAACCAGAAAGGATATGGGCCGATTGGGCAAGGACACCATCCCTGCCAGGACAACAGGAGGACAAAGTTAACCTGGGCCAGGGACCCAACTGTGTGCACAAGATCTTCCACTGGGAGGAGACTGGATAGACGAGTTTGTTGCAGTCCCTGCAGATAAAAACCAAGGCAAGGAACAAGCCAAACCAGACCAGGATACAGTACCCACTGGCATACATGTGGGTCAGGTCAGGGGGTCAGCCAGGCTGAGCCAGTTCATAACATCCACTGGCAGATCCGAGAAGCAGGATGAGGTGCAGGAGGAGACAAGTTGAGCCACATCACTAGCAAGTTACACTCAAGCTGGGACTAGGGGATGTCTGGGAAAGGTTAGGCTGCAGAACCAACCAGCACAAGCTGGAACTGGGGACAGGCTGGATCAAACTAGACTGAAATACCCTCTGATGGATGCCAAGGAAAATGAGCCATGTCAGTCTGGAGGTGATGGGTCAGGTCTGTGAGCCCTAGTGGTGGGGGATTGGACAGGTCCTGAGTCACATGGCCTGGGGCCTTGTGTCTGCCTGCATGGTGGGTGCTGGATCTGTGAGCCCCAGGGATGGGGGGTCTAGTGGGTGCCGGGTCATAGGGCCTGGGGCCTTGGGCCCATCTGCATGGTAGGTGCTGGACCTATGAGCCTCAGGGTTGCGGGGGGGTGCAGCTTGGCCCTTGGTCTCCTCGCCCAGGTTCTTGTGCTCACCTGTGTGGTGGGTGCTGGATCCGTGAGCCCCAGTGGTGGGGATCCTGGAGGGGTTTGGGTTTCCTGGCACAGGTCACCAAGCCTGTCTGCGGGGTGGGGGCCAGGTCTGTGACACCCAGGGTAGGGGATCCAGCATGGCCCAGGTCACCTGACTCAGGTCCATGAGCCTACCTAGGAGAACTTGTCCTCTGCAGTATAGAGGATGGAGTGCTAGACAGCAGACCATGCTGCACATGGAGGACATGGTAGCTCATTAGAGGACGTATGGTACCATAGCAGAGAATGGAGAACGAAACATATGGACAACTACTCCAGCCAAATGATGACAGCAAATATCTGGGCAATTGGAGATTATAACATCGATGGTGTCAGTCAAGGGACATTGGATGGGATTCATCACCCATAGATGGGTGAGAACCACAGCATTTCAAAACTATCACATCCACCTGGGTAGAACTTTGGGAACATAAGTCACATTGTGATCCTGGGTTGATATTGAGTGGCCTTTGCCCATCCTTGGGTTCTGGGATGGTAGGGAGGCTGGGTATGGCCTATCCCCTCATCGCTCTCCTCCCCCCCAAAATGGGAAGAAGTAGAAAGCTTGAAAACAATGATCACACCCACTTCTCCCTAACCCTAGATCCTTCCCACCCTGATCAACTATGTAAACATCATCTAAATTTTTTTTAAATAACTGTATTTAAACAAAGGCACATCCATTTATCTACACATTTTCTATGGAAGTTTTAGCATTGCTAAGTAATCGTGACACAAATCGTACAGGCCACAAAGCCGAGAATATGAGAATGCTTCAAAAATTCAGGAAAAATAAGAATTAAAACTAAGTTTGCTTTGGCACAAAAATGTTGAAATACATGCATAAGATGTGGCTCAGAACTTGCATTCTTTTTTTTTTAACATATCAGTTACTCAATACCATGTCAATTAATTCCGTAACATTATAAGTTGTTACTGATGGTATGTTGGGGCTTTTAATTGATCGGGATGATACTCTGCTGGCTCTACCTCCAGACCAGAGATAGTCTCCCCAAGAAGCCGTTGAACTTATCTGGACAATAAGATGCTGGACTTTATGCTTGGCAAATGCTTGCAATGAAAGAATCTCAACTGATCTTGAGCTGTGGTAATGCAGCAAGGTGGAGGAATCCACCATGGGGGGAGGGTTTGGGGAGGGGTGGGGGGAATCCCAGTACCTATAAAACTGTGTCACATAATGCAATGTAATCACTAAAAAAATACATTAAAAAAGAAATACATGCATAGGTCTTTTCCATAATACTCATTTCCATTAGCTGTTTGAAGACCCCCTCATACTCACTGTGAAAACTTTTACACAAAAACTTGGCCGACCCCTGTTCCAGCTGAATTCACTAACTGAATCAGTCACTTGTTCTTTACGATATTAACAAAAATGGGTAAAAGGCAAAAGTCAGAGTGTGAACTTCTATTCCTTGGTTTTAAAATGTAAAAGAAATTGAGACATCATAAAGGCATTACAACCCACTGAAAGATAAACAAAGTCTCCTCTAAATTCAATTCCCTTTTGAAAAAAGAAAGTTCTACGGCTACCTCATTAGCAAAACCTTTATGACACCTTGTTTTTGAAGTTTTTAAAAATGCTTCACTTTTTTCATGTTTTCTGGAATTATCTATCCCCAGAGGCCATTGAAGACCTGAACATTACTTCCTCCATATTAGCTATGACAGTCATTGGCAGCTGATTGCCATCTCGTTGCTGTTCTGATGGGAAGAGTGGCCGGCTGTGTGGAGACACAGGTGGGGAAAAATGACTATCATAACAAAGTTGTGTGGGGCAGATCTTGCCAGTGGCTTCTTCTACACAGTAAAATGGTTCCAGATGAAATGCTGCTGTGGCTTAGAGTTGCTTCAAAATAACACAGAAGAGATAGCATGTGATATTAATATTGCTTCACTGAAAATACACTATGTATATGACAATATATTCTTCTTTCCTTACATTAAAATTATTATTATAAATCTCTCATTTGTCATGTTAATATCCCTGATTTCAAGAAAGACTAGTATATATATATATATATATATATATATATATATATATATATATATACATGATAAACACATTAAGTATATGTGGTAAAATGTTAAAATTCTTAATAAAACAAAACATGCTCTATAATAAACTGTTGATAAAATAAAAAATTTTAAGGCTGAAATAATAAATTTATAAAAATCAAAATATAAACTTATCTTTTAAATCCAAGAAAAAGAAATAACTATGGAGAAGAGAGAGTGGAAATGCACATGAAACAAAACTATGTTCTAATAATGGCTAGAACTACATAGGTGCACATGTATTCATTACATTATTCTTTTTCTCTCTAATTTATCTCTGAAATTCAACAATAGATGTTCTTTATTCAGTTTAGAAAATAATATTCAAGTGCCAGATGAAGTACAACACTTCTAATCAAAAAGGAGAGATTCAAATGAAGAAAATTCCCAAGTCCAAAAAGAGATAAGATACAGAAAGCTTGAAGGACTCCCACTAGGCTCAACCCCAAAAGACCCTTTCCAAAGCATATTATATCAAATTTTCAAAAAACTAAGGATGAAGGGACAGTCATAAAGATGGGGTGAGGGAGGGGATACCATATTAAATATAAAGGAAACCCATTAGAATAACATCAGTCTTCTCAGTAGAAACCATATAGGCCAGAAGGGAAAAGGATGATGTATACATTCAAGGTCTTAAAAGAACTTTGAATTAAGAATATTACATCCTTTACTCAAACCTCCCTATGCTAATTGGAGGCCCACATGGGTGTGCATCCCTCTCAACTATGCAAAAAATATTTTTTAAAAAATAATAAGCTTTAAAAATAATATTACATCCACTAAAACAATCTTTTAGAAATAGGAAAAATTAAGGCTGGCACCATGGCTCAACAGGCTAATCCTCCACCATCAACTGCAGGCATCCTATATGGGCATAGGCTCATATTCCAACCACTCCATTTCTGATCCAGCTCCCTGCTTATGATTAAATCAAGAAGATAAAGACCCACAGCAAGTTACAAGAGTGAAGCAACAATGAAATACCTTTCATCAAAGAAAAGCTAAGGACCTAATGGCTTTATAACTGGCTTCTACAAAACATCTAAACAGCAAACTCCAATATTCTTCAAAACATTCAAAAATACTGAAAAGAACTGAATTCTGATAAACACTTTTTCTTTATTATTATTATCATCATCATCAAATACCAAAACCAAAGACAGAACACAATTAAGAAAACTGAGAACCAATATCCTTGAAAAACAGAGGCAAACATTTAAAAAAAAAAAAAGATATTAGCAAAGTGAATGCAAAACTACACAAAAAAATCTTAAGATCAAGTAGGATTGGGCTTGGCGGTGTGGCCTAGTGGCTAAGGTCCTCGCCATGATCCCATATGGCCGCTGGTTCTAATCCCGGCAGCTCCACTTCCTCTCTGTCTCTCCTCCTCTCAGTATATCTGACTTTGTAATAAAATGAAATGAATCTTTAAAAAAAAAAATTCAACAAGATTCATGTTGATGCAATAAAATGGCTCAAGCCGACAAAAATTTAAAAAAAAAAAAGATCAAGTAGGATTTACTTCAGCAATGCAGAGGTGTTTCAGTGTTTACAAGTCAATAAATGTAATCAACCACAAAACAGGATGAAGAATAAAGCCATTTAAACCATCTTGATAGATGCATAGAAAGTATTTGGTAAGATTTGGCCTAGCAGCTAAAGTCCTCACCTTGAACGCCCCGGGATCCCATATAGGCGCCAGTTCTGATCCCGGCTGCTCCACTTCCCATCCAGCTCCCTGCTTGTGGCCTGCGAAAGCAGTTGAGGATGGCCCAAGACCTTGAAACCCTGCACCCAAGTGGGAGACCTGGAAGAGGTTCCTGGTTCCCGGCTTCAGATCGGCTGTTATGCACACTTGGGGAGTGAATCATCGGATGGAAAATCTTCCTCTCTCTCTCTCCTCCTCTCTGTATATCTGACTTTCCAATAAAAATAAATAAATCTTTAAAAAAATTTCAACACCCTTATATGATGAGATTCTTAACAAATTAGGTAAAATGTAGCAGAGTAATTAAGGAAGAGAAATAAATAAAGACACCAAGATTGGAAAGGATGAAACGAAAATATCCTTGTTTGCAGATGACATGATGGTCTACATGGAAAAATCTAAGCATTGCACCAAAAAGCTGACAGAATTGATAGCATCCACATACAAAGAACAGTAGCACTGCTATACACTAATAAGGATTTGCTGTAAGGGAAATCAAGGAAGAAAAAAATAATAGGAATAAATTTAACCCCAAGTTGAAGAACTGATATCACTAAATTATCCATGATGCATAAAGCAAATTAAAGCATCAATGTAAATCCCATCAAAATACCAAGGATATTCTTCACAGAATTAAAAAAAATCTAATCATAAAGTTCATATGAAATTACAAGAACCATAACAGACAACTTGATCCCAAGCAGAAAAATCAAGCAAGAGGCATCATATCACAGAATTCCAATGTATATGATCCAGCTGTATTATAACAGTACGGTACTAGAATAAAAACTGACACATAGAAAAATGGAGTAGAGAAAGTAGAAATTAATTCACATGCATACAGCCAACTGATTTTTTACATAGTTCCCAAGAGCATATATTCGAGGATAGTCTGTTTCAATAAATGATGCTTACAAACGTGAATATGCATACATAGCAGTACAATATTAGATTCCTGCCCCTCACCATACACAGAATCAACTCAATGGACCAAAGACCTCAATGAAACTGTTAGAAGAAAACGTAAGAGAAATGCTTCAAGACATTGAGTTGCAATGATTTTTTGGGGGGAAAAAGAATCTAACAGTACACATAACAAAAGCAAAACTAAACAAATGGTGTATCAAACTCAGAACCCTCTGCACAGCAAAGGAAGTATCAATAGAGTGAAGAGTCAACCAACAGAACAGAAGAAAATATATACCAGTTACTTATTCAACAAAGGATTAATATTCAGAATATATCAGGAACTCAAAAAATTCAATAAGAACAAATAAGGCAATCTACTTCAGAAATGGACAATGAATCTGAATAGACAGTCCTCAAAAGAAAACAAAAGTCCATGAAAAAATACTCAATATCACTAGCCATCTGGGAAATGCAAATCAAAATGACAATGAGATAGCACCTTACTCTTGTCAAAATGGCTTATTTCAAAGAGACGTAACAAACGTTGACAAGGATGTGGAGAATGGGGAAAGCTTATACTCTTACTGGAAATTGAAATTACTGCAGTCACTAAGGAAGACAATACAGAGATGGCTTTAAATAATGGAAATGGAATTACGAAATGATCCAACAATCCCAACCCTGGAAATTTATCCAAAAGGCAGGATATGTTGTATCAAAGAGATTCCTGCTCCACCATATTTATTGCAGCACTATTCACAGTAACCAGGATATGGAATCAACCAAGGTGTCCAAAGGAAGGGAAAAAAAGAAGGGAGAAAAGTCTTATTATCTTCTAAGAATTGTACCTCTGAAATATGTAAAATTTGTTCTCTTTATATTAATAAAAATATTTAAAAGAAATGTGATTAACATATATAGTGGAATATTACTGAGCCATGAGAAAGAATGAAATTCTCGGGCCTGGCATGATGGCGTAGTCATTAGAGTCCTCACCTTGAACGCCCCGGGATCCCATATGGGCACCGGTTCTAATTCCGGCTGCTCCACTTCCCATCCAGCTCCCTGCCTGTGGCCCGGGAAAGCAGTTGAGCATGGCTCAAAGCTTTGCAACCCTGCACCTGCGCGGCAGACAAGGAAGAGGCTCCTGGCTTCAGATTGGCTCAGCATCGGCCTTTGCGGCTCACTTGGGGAGTGAACCATAGGACAGAAGATCTTTCCTCTCTGTCCTCCTCTCTGTATATCTGCCTTTCCAATAAAAAATAAAAATAAAATCTTTTTTAAAAAAGAATGAAATTCTGTCATTTAACACAAAATGAATGGAGTAAGAGGATATCACATTAAATGAAATAAACCAGGCAGCAAAAGACAAACACTACATGTTCTCTTTCATATGATAGAACTAAAAAGAAAAAAAAAAGTTCAATCTGATCACAAAATGGTGGTTACTGTAGGCTGGAGGGGCAGTCACAGCTTTCAAATCTGAGTTAGCTCAAATGAATCAGTTCCTGCACAACACAGCGGGGAGACAGACTGCAGTTGACATTGTTTTTTTTTTTTTTTAAGATTATATATATTTTTATTACACAGAGGAGGAGAGACAGAGAGGAAGATCTTCCATCTGATGAGTCACTCCCCAAGTGAGCCGCAACGGCCGATGCTGCGCAGATCTGAAGCTGGGAACCTGGAACCTCTTCCGGGTCTCCCACGCGGGTGCAGGGTCCCAATGCATTGGGCCGTCCTCTACTGCTTTCCCAGGCCACAAGCAGGGAGCTGGATGGGAAGTGGAGCTGCCGGGATTAGAACCGGCGCCCATATGGGATCCCGGGGCGTTCAGGGCGAGGACTTTAGCTGCTAGGCCAAGCCGCCGGGCCCAGACCTAGTACATGTTGTATGAACAGATAGAGAGGGAAGGTCCAAGTCTCCAACAATAATGTAATGTCAAAGAAGGAGAGATGCTGAGTTCCCTGCATGGATCCCCACTCACGCCATTCATGAATTTAAAGATAACAGTATAGACCATAACTAGGTATAACTATTGCCTATTTTAATTTTTAATCAATAAATGTGATATTGGCAGAGCAATACGCAAACAGAAAAATGAAACATATTAGAAAATAAATTGTGCAAATATCGTTGGAGGGCAGGGGTGGGGTGTTTGGGAGAGCAGTGGGGAGGGAAGTGTGATTACCTTCTTGGAATGCTACCTGTGGAATGTATAAAATCGGTTCTCTTTATATTAATAAGAAAGTCACAAAACAGTGTCATTTATATAAAGTAAGCGTGTATGTGACACAGAGAGGATTTTAACTCAGCAGTTGAAAAGCAGATTATCAGGCCTAGCGCTGTAGCCCAGAGGCTGAAGTCCTTGCCTTGCATCTGCAAGGATCCCATATGGGCGCCCATTTGTGTCCTGATGTCCCACTTCCCATCCAGCTCCCTGCCTGTAGCCTGGGAAAGCAGTCAAGGACAGTCCAAAGCCTTAGGACCCTGTACCTGAGTGGGAAATCCAGAAGAAGCTCCTGGCTCCTGAGTTCAGAGCACCTCAACTCTGGCCCTTGCAGCCACTTGGAGAGTGAACCAGTGGATGGAAGATCTTTCTGTTAGTCTCTCCTTCTCTCTGTAAATCTAACGTGTGTGTGTGAGATCAAAATTTGTATTCAAACAAGTATATTTTCAGGTTGAAAATGAGAGAATTGAAAAAACCAACTTCACATCACACAGGTAAAATAAATCTGAGGTATTTTAAGTACCTAAAAGCAGTGGGGACAGAAATTTATAAAACTTTCTGGAGACAAACACCAATATAACTATCAGTAGGCACATAAAAATGCTCAAAATCCTGACATACCAGGGAAAATGCAAGTTAAGACGACCTTGAGGAAAGCCCCTCAAATCCGTAGGCTGGCTATGACAGAAATGCCACATGAGACTGAATGGCACAGGAAAGATAATTAGACTCAACATTAAAAATACAAACCCAATAGGGAAAATCAAACGTTTTTCAGGATATCTACATTGACAACATATATGACAAAGGCCACCATTAGGAAGTTAACAATACAAGTCACAGATTAGGAAGAAATATCTGTATAATGATATATATTTATATCAGTGTTTATGGTATTAATACACTAAGTAGTTAGAATATATAAAGATTCATTAACATGTTAAGAAAAATAGAGAGATAATTGTGGGTATTCTTTGATAGTCTACCAAATAACTGGCCAATAAAATATGCAAAAAGATACAGGCCAGCCTCACTTTAAATCAAAGAAATAAAATGTTGAAAAATTTGCATATCTAGCATTTGGCAAAAAATTTTTACTCTAGCAGCACTTGAAACTATTGAGGATGAAATACATTGCTGGTAACAATGTGAATTGCTACATAAATTAGGAAGAACAATTTGGTGGTTTCAAGTAAAACTAAAGATATACATCTTTACAACACAACCATTCCGCTTTCACCTACACTTCCTATTCTCTGAGTATGGCCCATGGACATGCTCTGGCCCCTGAAGTCCCTTTAAGGGATGTATGATAGCTGTTTCCATAATATTGACAAGTTATTTGAGTTTTTTTTCCCATTGTTGGTATTTGGTGAGCAATGGTAGGCTGAATAATGGTCCAGTGCAGTCCTAACTCCTTGCAATCATGTTACCACTTATGTAAAAGAGTGATCCAGTGGATGGAAGACCCCTTTCTGTTTTTCCTTCTCTCTACATCTTTCAAATGAAAAAGTTTTGTTTGTTTCTTTTTTAACAAGCAACTCTTATGCCCAATGCAATGGCTCAATTGGCTAATATTCCACCTTCAAGCACTGGCATCCCATAAGGGCGCCAGTTCATGTCCCAGCTGCACTACTTCTCATCCAGCTCCCTCTTGGTGGTCTGGGAAAGCAGTCAAGGATGCTCCAAAGCCTTGGATCCCTGCATCAATGTGGGAGATCTGGAAGAAATTCCTGGCTCCTGGCTTCGGAATAGCTCAGCTCAGACCGTTGCAGCCATTTGGGGAGTGAACCAGTGATATACAGAGAGGAGGAGAGACAGAGAGGAAGATCTTCCGTCCGATGATTCACTCCCCAAGTGAGCCGCAACGGCTGTTGCTGCGCCGATCCGAAGCCGGGAACCAGGAACTTCCTCCAGGTCTCCCACATGGGTGCAGGGTCCCAAAGCTTTGGGCCATCCTCGACTGCTTTCCCAGGCCACAAGCAGGGAGCTGGATGGGAAGTGGAGCAGCCGGGATCAGAACCAGCGCCGATATGGGATCCCGGTGCGTTCAAGGTGAGGACTTAAGCTGCTAGACCATGCTGCCGGGCCCAAAAGATCTTTTTTGTTTCCCCTGCTCTCTGTAGATCTGCCTCTCCAATAAAAATTAAAATCTTCTTTTAAGACAACTCTTCATGAAGCACCATTTCAGTGAAAACAATTAATTGAAAATTTTCATAAAATTAATAAAGCGAGTCTGTCAGTTCAAGGACAATTGGCAGCATCTTTGCTTGATATGATATTCAAGTTATCAGGTAAAAATTAGATTTTTTTTTGAAAATGTATCTTCCACCATGAGCTTGACAGCTGTCCAAAACGTAAACACTTTCCTGATTAGCCCAATGGGTGATGGTTACAGATGTTGATTATGTCATGAAACATGCAAGGTTTGGAAGATCTGCTTCAGTGACATAATAACCTTCAGATGATGAATGTATGCTATTCCAAGATCCATGCATGGGTAAAAAAAAAATCCACTCCAAGTGAGGACAGACTAATGGATCTCCCATGTATGAGAACACAAAAAGTCCATGGATATAATTTTAGTTTCTATTGTCAAATTAACCTACAGGGAAATTTCATTTGCCTAACTCTGGTAAACTACAAAGAATACCCACAATTATCTAAATGAGCTAATAAAATATTTCATTCTTTGGGGCAGAAGTTTGGCATAATAATGTTTAAGTCACTTCATAAAATGTCTACATCCCATATTTTGCAGGATATCTGGTTTGATTCTCAAGTGGCATTTTAACTGCTGAACCAAATGTCCCCCAAGATTCTTGATAAATGTCATGAGGATTTTAAAACTGGCCCCTAGTTTTAGAATCTTTCGACAAAGATTGGGAATGAAAGTGTTAGTGGCAAAAATTATTTGGGGTGTGTGTGTGTGTGTGTGTCTTGGGGGATGTACACATGAGAGCTTTCCAGAAATCTATGTATTGTGTCATTTGAACCAGAAGTACCTGGGGTAATGAAGAAATTTTACTTACAGGATAATAGTTCTCTGATGTCTAAGTACCCTGAATAAAAATGACGAGAGGATATATACTGTTCCTGCACTCCAGCTTAGCACCTAGAACAATGTTTACCATCTTAGTTTTCTTTCACTGGGTCCAATCCTCCCTTCCTCCCTCCTCCCAAAACAAAGTGCTCTCCCATCCTTCCTCAAAAGAGGACATGGCTTAATTATAACATTTAATTCAACTACGTGGATTGGAAGTTTAACAGCACACCTTCAGCCTGTGTTCTCACCTAAGCCATTCAGTGTGTTCTGAAAATATGGCACACAAATGTAAGTTAGTTAGCAGAACCACAACTTATGAAGCATCTTAAGAAAGCTTTGTAAATATGGAAGCAAATTACTTGTTTCAAACCTCAGTGACTCTAATGCATCTTCAAGGTAAAGAATGAATGTTGAAAAAATCTATGAACTCTTTTCAATAAGTTCATGCAAAGCAGAATTAAAAGGTTAAGTTTATTTTGGCACAATTTACTTTGAGTCAGTAAATAAAGTCATAATTTCCCCTGACATAGCCCACTGAGAAATGGGACCTGGCCTTTGAAGCATTCCTAGTGATTGTCTCTCAATACACCTTATCTAAACTGACTGGGAGAATGAACATGACACATCCTTCTGAATTCAAATCAGCATATTGTCATTTCTAAGGCACTAGAAGCCCTGAGCATAAGGTCTATCAATAAAACTGAAGAAACACGACGACCCTGGGAGAATTCACCATGCAAACTGGCTCAGTTAGTGTTCTTTTAATTATAAAGAGAAATCCCTTACTAAAACTGATGTTTTTAATTGCGACAGGAATGGAGAACACCTGCCTTTATAAGGGTTATATAAGGCCTATGAAATAATTTGATCTGGCGCTGCCAAAGCAACTTGAGGTGTCAAAGAAATAATTGAAACCAATCTGGAAAATTATTCTCTTTATCCTATTACAGGAAAACAGTGACACCTGTTATGATATACAGACCAACCTGGAAATACATTGAATAAATGGAAATCCATTTGTTCAAGTACCCTACATGTCTGCAGCCTGCTAGACGTTAACATATCAATAGGTTGTATTCCAAAGTTTTTTTTTAAGTTAGTTGTTTGAAACTCAGTACATACTTTCAAGAACAAAGGGTTGTCATCTTTTCATCTCAAATTAAGGCAAACAACAGAAAGTAGAGCTTGAAATTTGACAGGAAAGAGCTTGCTGTATATGGAATTGACATGGTTTTGAGTAACCAGTATGTTTAAAAAAAAAAAAAAAAAAGCAAGTCCTAACCACAACCTATGATTAGCTCATTGACATTTCAATTTTAGTTTATATACAGCACTGGCTGCTATATACCTTAAAATGGCTATAAGGTACCATTCAGCTGTCTCGTGTCTATTTCATTTTAGTATTTAGCCATTTGTTGTGTTGAAGTATAATTTTGTTGATCTTGGCAGATTTTAGGATAATCTGGACTGGTTTGTAACTCTAACAAGACATTTGCCGACATTTAAGGTGCAGAACATTTTTTTTGGGGGGGTGTGCAGGAAAATCCTCAACACCATGGTGAGGAGTAACTAATCTTTGTGTCCCACCCAGCGAGGCATGAGCCAATCCACGCCAGCTCTTTCCTGTCAAATTTCAAGCTCTACTTTCTGTTGTTTGTCTATTTATTTTAGGTTTTTTTAGTTTGTATGATTGTTTGTCTGCTGTGAGGGGTTTTCGAAGCGATCCCGATGGTCAGTGCGAGGGAGGGTGGGGGTCCAGAGGTGGAGCCAGGCTCGGACCAGAGAAAGCTCTCCTCCCTGGTCCCGAAGGACATTTATTGTTCTTCTGTTTCTGCGGACCACTCAGGGCTTCTGGTTGTCTTTCCGATGACATTGGTTTCTGCATGGTAGTGTTTGGACTTCTTCCATCCCCTGCGGAAGCTCCGGTTGGGGGTGGGTGACCTCAGAGTACTTGGCCTCCGAGGGCATCCAGTTCCCTGTGGCCTCCTTGGCAGTTGGGCTATAGTCCTTGTTGCTCGTATTAATAGTTTGTGGTGAAGGTCTGGGAGTCCTCATGGTTGGGATCCAAGCTTCCTCCTTACCACCTTCTCCACTCTGGAGTGCCCCCCTGCTCCATGCACATGACCTCCTGTTAAGAGGTTGTCAGGATCGTACCCGATTCCCCCCTCATGCATTGGTATAGTAGTTTTATTGTTGTTTAGTGCCGCTTTGAGTCTGTTGTCTATGAATTACCAGATTTGATCTTGTTAAGCTATATTGTGCTTTTTTCTCACTCTTTTTATGGTCCTGAAAGATTTCCCTGCACTCCCTCCCCATTACAGGTTAACATAGCATATTGAGGGTATAGTAGGTTTTACAGTTTTTCGATGTAGATCTTAAGTATTCTGACATTAATTGTTGGTTTATAGATTATATCGCATTATCTTATTGCATTGGATACAGGCTGTTAGAGACATCCTGTATATGTTTGCAAGGAAAGAATCTTGATTGAATTTGAACTGTAACACTGCATCAAGGTGGAGGAATCCACCAGGGGGAGGGGGAGGGAGAGGGGTGGGGGGATTCCCAGAGCCTATGAAACTGTCACATAATGCAAATTAATTAATAAAAAAAAAGTAAAAAAAAAAAAAAAAAGAACAAAGGGTTGTTAGGATCTCAGTCCAGGACCTCAAATCCTATGAGCTGTAAATGGACCACAACCATGGCACTATCAGTATTAGTCTGTTTTGTGTTCAAAAGAACAATAATTTCAAGTATGGAGTAAGAGGGAAAAATTCCTCTTTGACCTTCCCGTTGCAGAGTAAATTACAGAAAAATTATCCAGAATTTGCTTAGCTATGGCATCCACTGTTTCTCTAATATTCTTACAAAATGTCTTTAATCTGTCCCAAACTGCTGCAGGCCAGCACAAGGCAAGGTTTCTCACGTAATGTTGTGGGAAAAGGCGGCAAATTGAGTAGTAAGTGCTAGGCAGCTAGAAGTGTCTTCTGTATGAATGCACTTCAAAAAGTTCATGGGAAGGGGCTCAACAGGCTCATCCCCTAGTACTTCTCATACTCCTCCAATCCAGAGGCAGGATTGGACCAGAGTCTAAGTTTGGGACTTAATATATAGGAGGCTAATGGCCTAAAGAGAAATGAACTGAAGACCATTCTTACATTATGGCAGGGTGGCAACGATGTTAACTTGATAAAAAAAAAAAATGTTTCTGTTCATTAGCATAAAATGACAACAAACATTTTTGAAGTGCCTACAATGTAGCCCACATTGTCAGGTGCCAGCATCACTGCTTTCATGGAGATTGTATGCCTGATCACTGTCTTCAGTGAAGAGGAAAATGCACAACTCCTTGCAACCCACTACTGCCTGGACTTGCCAACTGGTCACCTCCTGCATCAAAAGTCAATTGTAAAGTATGATCAAGTCGACTAGTTAAGAAGCAGTTAAATACCCACTGTAACAAGTTCTTCTAGCCGTGAAATTTGAGGAGACAAGAATACAAATTCATGAAATTTCCTCCGCAAATCAACCTAAGATAAATCCAAGAGTGCTAGATCCTTTTTGGCAACTTCCCCACCTCTATCCTTCGCCTTCAGAAAGGAGTTACATGGACTGCCCACTGTCATGCATCCTTTTTCTCTGACTTAGGTCTAGGTACACTTATTTGCTCAATTTCTAAGTGCCTTCCTAGAGAAAACAGGAGCCATAACAGGGCATTCCCAGACTCATTTATGTTTCAGTGCTAGTGAACACAGTTTAATGGAAACATGTATCTCCAGAAGCCTCACAAAGTTTTTTTTTTAAGATTATTTTTATTGGAAAGGTGGTTTTATATAGAGAGGAGACAGAGAGAGACACAGAGGTCTTCCATCCATCAATTCACTCCCCAGATGCCTGCAATGGCCAGAGCTGAGCCTACCCAAAGCCAGGAGCCAGGAGCCAGGAACCAGGAGCCTCTTCCAGGTCTCCCACACAGGTACAAGGTTCCAAGGCTTTGTGTCAAACTCTGCTGTGTTCCCAGGCTATAAGCAGAGAGCTGGAAGGGAAGTGGAGCAGCCAGGACACAAACCAGCGCCCAAATGGGATGCCAGCACCAACAGGCAGAGGATTAGCTCACTACCCTACAGTGCCAGGCCCCTAATTATGTTCTTAATTATGATAATGTCACATGCACAGCTAGCTGGGAGACAGCCTGGAATCATATTTTCAGGACCCACACTTGGAGACAACTACCTAGCTCACCCATGTGTGTACACAATGGAGCCTAGAGCATAAAACATTTGGAAAGTTGATATTCCTAGGAGTTCTATAGTCTTTTCCTTTGTTAATTTACCAAGTTTTATATAAATATGCCAGTGTCATTCTCAGCACTCTGTATGATTTACACGTAGCTATCTAATGAAATGGTTGTGATTAGCCTCATATTACAAAGCAAAAAAGTAAGGCACAACCTGTTCAAAAGAAGTCAGAAAAAGAATGATGTGAAAACAGAAAAAAAAAAATACCAGAAAGATGTCAGATGTAAATGCTGTCAGGCGGGCATTTGGCAGAGGTTAGTCACCCCTCTTGGGGCTGGCTTCCCGTATCCACGGCCTGGCTGGAGCCCCACCTTCCTGCTAACATGCTTCCCGGAAAAAAGAAGACAACTTGAGTAGTTGAGGTCCTATCACTCATGTAGAAGGATCTGGATTGAACGCTGGGCTTTCAGCTTCTGTCTGCTCCAGCCCTGGCTGCTGTGAACCACCACCACCCTGGTTGTTGTGGAGTGAACCACTGGAAAGAACATTTGTCTCTCCATCTCTAACTTTACCTTTCAAATAATAATTTAAAAAAAAATTTTTAAGTCAACTCAAACACATTAGTAATTTTAGTAAATGCATGGTTTAAAACATTACCAACTAAAAAGTAAATTGTCAAATTGGAGCAAGGAATTCACTTTAAGCATATTGGGAAAATGTACCATGTCAATACAATAAAGTTGGAGGAGGCCAGTATTGTGGCGTCTCAGGTTAAGCCACAGCCTTTGCCACTGGTGTCCCTGCTCCACTTCCAGTCTAGCCTCCTACTACTGTCTGGGAAAGGAGTGGAAGATGGCCTAAGTACTTGGCTCCTGGCTTCAATCTGGTCCATTTGGAGAGTGAACCAGCAGTTGCAAGCTCTCCCCTCTCTGTTGCTGTTTCAAATAAATGTTTTTCAAAAAGTTGGACAAACTACATTAATATCAAAGTAGACTTTAGAAGAAGGAATGCTATTAAGGATAAATTTCATGAGCCAATTAAGAACGCACAATCTAAAATGTTTGTATCTGCCTTCTGAATATAATGAACACTAAAGTTTTGGGGTTTTGTTTGTTTTGTTTTAACTCTATTGCAACCTTCTTCTCTTGGTAGTATATTTGCTGACAACTTACATGAGGGTTAATAAGAGATTAGATCCACTATGTCAGAGAAGATCATACCCTATAGCAGTAAACAAGAACATGTGAGCTAACAAAGTAATAGTATTATTCTTAAACACTCTAGAACCCCATTGAAGAAAATCTGATTAAACACTGTCAAGATGGAGAATTCTAACATCCACTTCGGACACTAATAACATAAATATTACCACACTAACAACATCTACTACCTATCTGAACACCTTCCAGGTCTTGTTTGAGGCACTTTACGTGTATTATGACATTTATTAGCAAAAAGGGAGTTATGAAGATCAGGTGAAGAAAGCAAGCAGTGGTGTTCATCCACACTGAGAAGAGAAATGGACAAAGAAAGTAATGTTAACATATCAACAATAACTTTTCAATTATCTATGAAAAGTGTGAAAACACTGATTACAGCAATAAACACATTGGCAATGGTCAGGCTTAGTCAATGGCAAAAAAGATGGGGGCCTAAACAGTGCCTCAATAAGTTAACCCCCCACCCTGCAACACCAGTATCCCACATGGACACTGGTTCTACTTGTGATTCTGCTCCCTGCATATGACCTGGAAAAACAGCAAATGATAGCCCAAGTCCTTGGGAGCCTGCCCCTATATGAAAGACCTTGAAGAAGCTCCTGGCCCCCAATTTCAGACAGGCTCAGCTCTGGCCCTTGCAGCCATTTTGGGGAGTGAACTAGCAGATGGAAGGCCCCCTCCCTCTGTCTCTCAGCTCTGTCATCTACTGCAAATCCAAACAAAACTGCATAAAACCTTTAAAACTATATTGTTCCACTCAAGATACGAAAAAATTTCATAAGAACAGGAAATAATAGCTTTTTGTTAGCCTGAAACTCAAGTGTTAAGGACATCTCACTGTCATTTGTTATCAGGTGACTAGCTGTACCATCTGACATGAAGGCTATCTGATTTTCAAAATACACTTCTCAAGTTTCTGTGTTCTGGGCCTAAATGGAATCTCTTTTTCCTCTCCTTCCTTCACTGACCACCTCGATTCAACAACACTTCAGAAGAATTACACTTCTTAAGCCTGGCCCACATTCAAAAGGCCACTACAGCTTAGAACAGTATCTAGGTATCATAAACAAATGAACACACATACACAATTGTTCTTACATGAAGGTATGTCTTCTCAGGTTGCCCCATGTCCATTAGTCATTACTTCCAATATCCTTTTCTCTTGCTCTTCTTAATGATCTATTTGTGTCTATAAATACAACAAAATCTATTCAATTAGCATGCATTATCATCTATTAAGCAGATTCTCTTAACTCTAGACAAAATAAAAACTCTTAGATCCTGAGATAGGATCTCCAGAAATGTTACTTTGCTTTAAAAATTAAACATTTAAACCATGCTTGTGATAAGTAATAAAACAGAATATCTAATGACTGTAATAGTTTCACTCTACCTAAGACAAAAGCTTTACAGCTCAGTATCCATCAAAGTGAAAAATAAAAACGGAAAAATAAAAAGACTAGGTCCAGCTTTTAAACTGAGATCTTGTCCCTCTAGCCTTATTTGAGATGGGAGTGCTTAGAAACAGTAGTTTGATATCTCTGATCGAGTCAAACATCCTTATAAAGAGCAAACTCCGAGTTTACAAACCCTGATCCAAATATTTTAAAATGTTTTCCTGGACCAAACCAAATCATCAGATTCATGTACCATTTCTTCCAGGCCTCAGCACCTGGAAACATTAGTCTCCACCACAGCCAGCCTCTTGAGGGTATCACAGTTCCAGTAACTGTCCATATTACCACCTTCTCTCTATTCAGAACTGATTCAGGACACAAGAACACATGAAATTTGGGGGGTTGTAATTTAAACCAGAAATCATATTTTCTCATTTACATTTATAATATACTACATACTTTTTGGCAAATCCTTTTTTGAAACATGGTGGGATGTGGGATAGAAATGGAACAATTACTGTTTTTTTTTAGGCTGCTTGGTTTAAGTGCTTCTTGAAATAGAACATGGTCCTATACCATGAACCAGTTACTTTCCAAAAATAAATTAGAAATCACTTCTACATCATTTGTCAAAGTAAGGAAAGCTACTCCAACTTTTGCTCCTATAAGCTTAATCCATCAGAAAGAAGCTCCAGATATTCAGGGTTAGTTATAAAGGTTTCAGACCCTTTGGAACAAGACACAAAACAAACTCATCATCTTAGATCTATTTTTTTGAGAATGGAATAAAAGATATAAATTCAGCAAACTATACATATAAACTTTATACAATATCTGGGAGGTCTAGAAAGTCACCTCCATCAGCCCATTAATGAGGTTAAAGAACTGTGCTCTAGAAAATAGCAAGTCTAACTGTCATTCATGAGAACACAAGAAGTATCTTTTATATTACATTATTTGCACGTAAAAGTTGAGATCAAAGATGGGTTTCAAAATCAGGGATAGCTCCCAGCCACGTAACTTCATAATAAAACATTCACACTGTAATATTCAACTTTGTACATTTTTAAGGATTCTTTTTTTATTTTTATTAGAAAGGCAGATTTTATAAAGAGACCAAGGCAGAAAGAGAATATCTTGTATCCACTGGTTCACTCACCAAATGGCCACCACAGCCAGTCAATCCAATTCAAAGCCAGGATCCAGAAACCCCTTCAATGTCTTCCATGAGGGTGCAGGGAGCCCAAGGACTTGAGCCATCCTGCGATGCTTTCCCAGGCCATAGGCAGAGAGCTAGACTGGAAGCGCAGCAACTAGGACACCAATCAGCACCCATGCGGGATGCTGATGCCACTGGGTAGAGAATTAGCCTGTTGAGCCACCGTGCTGGCCACAGCTGTGTTCATTCTCATTCCAGCCACCCTGTATGTAAAAGAGCAAGTCCTAGCTTACCCAATTTCTTTTCTGAGCTTTGTTTTTCCTCAGAGCGTGTCCTTCCACCTAACATGATGAACGTGCTGTCTGCCTCCACTCCCTAACCGAAAGCTTTGACAGGGAACCGTTTTCCTTTAAGATTTGCCTCTGGTGTATAAAAAGTACTTAAGCACCTTTTAAATGAATCTCCTAAAGGACTCACCACTCTCTGAGTAGGAAAATCCAGGCTGTCACCAGTGAATGGAGTTGTCCTGGATATCTGCTTTCAAACTACAACAGCAGCACTGAACAGTCACAACATGAAACACATGGCCAAAATGCCTCAAGATACTACCTGGCCCTTTAGAGAAAAAGACTGTTGAACACCATAGCACCCATTTGACTCTTTCCAAACTACACAGGAAGCATCCTTCATACGCAGAACACTACAAAAACGCAGATGCACTTTTTTAGAAAATAACACATTCGTTATTTACAGCACACGACTTTTGCAGCTAAACACAAAGTTAGCATTTTCATTACCATGTATTTCTACCCACAAGCAAAGCTTACCAATGTTTTGCTTGGTAAAAGAACCAGAGAGAAGAGATAGTGATGTTAACTAATCAAAACTAAAAAGTTCTTCCCTGATACATTTCAGACAAATAATTCTGATGTACACCACAGTTCTTTCCTCAAAGTAAAAAAAAAAAAAAAAGACTCCAACAAAATATTTCCTTTGTTTTAGGCCATGGCAGACACTCAACAATCATACAATAGATCATTTGCCCATAAATAATTACTCTGATCATCAATTTTTAACAATTAGCTGAAAAGGAGCATTTCGCTTTATAAATACCCTCTGGTCAATTCAAAGATCTGCTCAACATTTCTCAATCCCATTTTAAAATACTATCCTTTTTATTATTGGTCTCTAAAATTTTTCATTTCTATAGGTATCATTGTATCCAAGGCAATAGGGGAAAATGGATCGCTTAAGGCCTGCTATTAGCTGGTCTACCCCATGTGCAGAGGAAATCAAACAGGGTTTCTTTCAAATATGATGTATCATTTAAAAACAAGGCCACCCGTGGACTTAGTAAAAAGTGAAAAGGGTGAGGAAGCATCTTGAATCATTTCTGCTAGTTATTCTGAATAAACAATGATATACACAATCATATGAGAAAACACTTGTTTATTTAGAAAAAAATTACACTGGTAGAATTCAGTAGATAAAAAATTTGTTTAAAAATGTCACTGTGAAACTTTTCCAAGATGAAAGCACAGCAATACAAAGCTCCTGCAGCTATAGACTTAAAACACAACAACCTTCTGATCCCTTGCCTCTGCCAAGGTTTGTGTAATATAATTATAAGGAAGAAAAATGGCAAGGGACAAGTGAGCACTGGTACCTTTTGTCTTTTCAAACAAATTTTAATGTTGTAAATGCATCATATAAAATGATTCCCAAGCATTACATAAGATGCTGCTCCCACGTTTAGTGACTAGCATTAAAAATAGGCCAAACAATAAATTAAAAGAGTTTTAAAATGAGGTAAATTCAAAACAGTTCAATAATTTTTTTATTTTTCAACTAGTAAAAAGGAAGTAGGTAGGGAGTAGGGCGTAGGAAGAAGAACAATTAAACCCAGGCAATATGTAATTAACCAAAAGTGAAATTCTGTACACATGTAACCCTTATTTGCTTGTTGGAAACTGTATGCAGCACATTGTGCTAAAATATCAAACAGTTTACACTTTCAGCCATTACTGAAAATAAACATGTAGAAACCAAGCAACAAGTTAAATTACAGTAATGCACAATTCAACAATTTTAAATTTTCAGCATAGAGCAATAAAGCTGATAACTGAATAACTAAAGGAGATGAAAATGGGCTCTCTTCGATTCATAATTCCCAGCAATTTACTCAGGAAAATTAATTTCTGGTCACAGATGAATAATTTCATTCCAATATCACCTGAAAGAAACAAAGTGATTACAATGATAGAGAAGGAAGGAAGGAAGGAAGGAAGGAAGGGAAGAAGAGAAAGGATGAAGCAGAAAAAGGAGGAGGTAAACAGAGGAGAAAAAGGGCAAGTGGCTTAAACAAACAAAGGAAAATTAATAACTTCCAAAAATGATAAAGGATTGAATGCCCCCCAAAATAAAATATTTGCACATTTCTTCTTATTGCCCACTCTTAAAAACCAACAAAGTACATTATGACTTTTTAAAAAACAAAAAGTAGTAAACTTATTATGTGTATGAGAAGAGCTAGCAAAGAGCTGGGGAAGACAAAAGCTGTGAGGACAAAAAATGACACAGCAACCAGAACATTTCAGGCGTAAGCACAGCTTATCCAAAATAAACAGAACATGTAACAAATTCATTTTACATGATCAACAAAAAAATGACATTACATTTTTCATAAGGACAATTTCAATAGTGACATATTAAGATGCAATGTATGCTAAATTATAAAAATTGTTTTAAAAATATATTGACTCAATTATACTCCTTTCCTTATGTATTATTGACATTTTTCAAATACTGCATATCGAAATCAATGCAAAACATGATCATTACAATATGTGGCAAATAACTTCATATCTGCCTAACATTGTTCTCAAAGTTTAAATAAATGCTCAATACATTACTTTACTGATGAAAATACTACATTCACATAGTTCATAAAACCAGAGCTAGAAGGGGCCTTAGAAAATCACACTTCTATGAAATGCTGACAATAATTTACATGTCATATTTCTACACAGTATTCTGTTCACACCATGTATAATCTTGACATTATTAATAATAATCATAGATACACTAATGTTGAACTTACAATTTTAACACTTAAAAAGTCATTGTTCCTATCCATCAAACAATGAATGATAAACAAAATATGGTACACGTTCACTCAATGGAATATTATTTAGCCTTAAAAAGGAATGGAGTACTGACATGCTACAATATGTATGAACCTTGAAAATATGATGCTAAGTCAAAGAACCCAGATACAAAATGCCACATATTCCATGATTCCATATATATGCATTGTCCACATTAGGTACACCCATAGAGACCAAGTATATCAATGAATTCCAGGGGTTAGGATAAGGAGAGAATTAAATGTACGGCTGACAGCTCTGGGCTTTCTTTTCAGAGTGACAGAAATGTTCTGGAATTAGACAATGGCAATGATTGCACAGCATAATGAATATACTAAAAGCCACAGAACTGCACATTTAAAATGGTGCTCTCATCAAATTTTAAATTAAAAAAAAAGTCAACGTTCCAATAAAGAACATGACTATCAATATGGGCCATCATTAGGCAATAAGAAACAGCTTCTCAGTCACACAGATGTCACTTTAGGAGAATTAGTAAGCAACTGAAATTTTGAAAACATAATTAAGGGAACATTGAAGGATAAAATTGTTGCTATTGTTAAAATATATAAAGATCCTTTCAGGGAAATGAAATTAAAATTTTGACAAGAAGCCAAAATCTTCAAGCATTATCATCATCCCAATGTTCTCCTACTTACAGGAGTTCACACAAAGCGACAACCTATCTACATCATCAAGGAACTGGTTTTAGGAGGCGATTTCCTCTCCTTTCTAAGAAAGAAGGAAGAAGAACTAAAACTCAGAAATTTTCATTAATGCTTGTGGGTAGCGTATCTTGAGTAAAAATTGTATAACACAGGGACCTTGCTGCAAGAAACTATGTGGAGGCGGAAACAATGTTCAGAACATCCGTGACTTTGGAATGTCTCATCAAGAGGAGGTTGGTGTGTATTCATCTTCTGACTTAAAGCAGGATTTCCCAGTAAATGGACAGCACCAGAAGCTCTTAAATAGGGGAGACATCATTCTGAATGACGCATGAGCTTTGGCATCCTCCTCTGGGAGACCTTCAGCTTAGGGGTCTGTCCACACCCTGCAATGACAAAGCAGCAAGTACAAAAGCAAGCGGAAAGAAGGTACCAGACGTCAGTCTCTCAGCAGTATCCAGACGGTTTGAAGAAAATAACACTGAAGTGTTCCGATTACACACTTGAAAACCCTTCCCCAAGTTCAAAGAACTCAGCAAGAGCTAGTTGCCATCAAGGTACAGTCACATAGTGATGAAACATTGCCAAACTCAGCCTTTGGAAATGTAATTTCAGCAGAGTGATAATTTTTCTTTTCTTTGAGTTTATACCACATCACCTGCAACATGCCTTTTTTTTTTAAAATATGACTTTATCCCTTGTACCTAAGAAACCCTATGTTTGTACATAGCGGGTCACACACCTAGGACAGATGGTACATCAGGATCAGTTCAGAGTCGGCACAGTCTCTAAGGCAGACACCTATCCTATAGCTGTTGCTGCACACTGTTATTGCTAATAGCATGGCTGTAGGATACATTTCAATTAAAGGTAATCCCCACTCTGCAGGAACAAGATTACATTTTCAAACATCATTTTATGGCGAAAGTTATGTGGACCCCCTAAGATTTTCTTTTTTTAAAAGCCACAATAGATTCCACATTTTAAGACTGTCGCTTTTCTACATTTCCACCACCAACTCTACATTGTCCAGCAATCAGAAAATTAAGCACAAAATTTCCTCAAACAGCACCCTCTCAGAGTAGAGGCAGTTGATTAAAAGGTTTTTTTTTTTTTTTGTATATAGAATTGCTACAAGCAGCAAATTTGAAATGTACAGTGGTCTGGAAAAAATAGCAGCTAGAAACCAGAGAAAAGAAAAGGCAAATAGTTTAATCATAAGTAAGTGATTTGAAGAAATGAAACTAAAAAAAAAAAATCAAAATCCATGCATCTCTACTTCCAGACAAAGATGGACTCTCAATGAAACTGTTTACTGTATCGTGCAATAGGATGCTGGACTCTCTGCCATTGTCCATGCCCGCAATGATGGACATATGACTGTGTCTGAAGAACTAGACTATAGTAATGATATAGGGGAACTCAGTGAGGGGGCAAGGAATTGGGGAGGGGATAAGGGAAATCCCATGATCTATGGAACTGTATCATAAAATGACAATAATAAAAAGAAGCAAAATTTTTTAAAAAAAGAAAAGGCAAATAGAATATCTGCCTTTTTTTTTAATCAGGGCATACTTTTGTAAGCACACACATAATTTTTAATTTTATGATCAAACTCCCCAAAACTCCTTTGTGCATTGGCAGGAAATCGGAGTCACGAACTGGAGTCAATGCTTGAATCAGACATTCCTATGTATGAGATATAAGCAAATACCTGTCCTGCCTGTTTCCTATTCATACTTTAAAAATCCTTTGTTTTTTTCCTTGTATCTTCTGCTACCTGGAAAGTCTTTGTACCTCTTCTTGATTTAATCTCTTCAATATTGTTAGCTGCTTTCCTTTTAATCTCTTTGCTACTTTAATCTTCTTTATGTGTTCCTGTCTATTAAAATTATCTCCTAAGAGCCATCCTTTGACTTTTATCCACCTTAATTTGATATGTGTGGTCTCACCAAATGAATGCTGACCTTGTCAAACTTTTGACAGTCCTTTGGTAAATGAGGTGCTATGCTGAGCTCATACTTGCCCCCAGACCTTGAGTTACTCTGTATCCCTGTAATTCAATATTTTAGGCCTAGGATTTTGATTTCAAGAATTGTCAGCAGTTAGCTGTATCGTATGCATCTGTATTTTAAAATTTGCATTAATGAATATTATTTAAGTCACTGGAACCCAGCTTTCATTATTGTACTTCATTTTGGTTTTTATATATTTGAGAGAGAGTCAGCCATCAGACAGGCAGATAGATGATGCTCTCCTCTGCCAATTTCCTCCACAAAGGCCCACAGGGGCTGGGACAGAGCAAGGCTGAAAGCAGGAACTCAATCTCGGTATTGTTTGTGGGTGAAGGTGACCTTACTTGAGCCATTATCTCTTGCCTACCAGGAAGGCAGAGTTGGGAGCCAGAGTTTTCAGTGTGTTCAATTCTTGGATTCTGACTATGGTCTGGGCCTAGCCCTATGTATTGTAGACATTTGGGGAGTAAACCAGAGAATAGGGGATGTATGTTTATATGTGTGTGAGTGCCTCAAAGAAAAATAAATAAAAAGAAGAAAGTTAACATCCTGTCCATTAAAATGGGCACACACTTTTATTTAAAATGGCTAAAATATTTTTTCAATTTCATATAACACATTATGAAATTACCTTGAAAACAAAGTTGTACATCTTAAATTCTAGAACTAAAAGTAGAGACCTTATTTTCTAGCTTTGTAAAGGGTGGAAAGTAGAAGAAAAAGGACAAAAGAACTCTAAAAATCTTTAGACTGCATGTCTGTATGAGAGGTAGAAGGAACTGAAAATAGCAAAGATAAAGCCTAGGCTGGAGTACTGGCTATACTGGCTAAAGACCTTCTCCACCCTACGCATCAGCAGCCCCTGATGTAAATACCTGTAAAATGTAAATACCAACACTACTTACAGGACTCTAGATATTTTGAAAAGGTAATTTTAACTACCCAGGATCAGAAAAGATTGAGTGCTGACAAGAAAATCAGATATTCTTAAGAACACTCTAGTGCTTTTCAAAGAAAGTATGGCTACTCAGAATGCTTACATTGAAAACAGCTTTAAAAATAACTATGAATATTGTTTATGTCCACATCCAAAGACATGATCTTCATGCTTAGGTGAATAAAAATCAAGTAGCTATTATATTACAAAATGATTTTAGTTTCTTAAACATCTTATTAGTTCTTTAAACGCTATATTTCTTTCTGTAAACAAACAGAAGAGAGCACTCACCTTGATTTAAAGTCTTCATTATCTGTGTTTATCTGAGGACTTATGAGTAGATGACAAATTAAGGGAAAACAACATTGGGGGGGGGATGGAAAGGAGTATCTCAACTTTTAGGCAATTCCCCAGTATTCAGGCCTAATCAGCTCTGAGCAGCACATGAAGTTCAAACTTTCCAGCTCTCTGCTCATCTACTACAGCGTTGGCCCTTCTACTTCCCATGCCCCTCCGCCCAAGACTTCTTTCTATTCCCCTCTCTCTTCTTGGTGACAATATAACCATGAAGATTATAAACCCTTTACTAGCATGAAGTGCTTCAGCTACCAATGAGAGAGAGTTATTTCAAAAGACCATTAAAAACGTTATGAAGACCTTAGCATTTAGACCACACACTACAAGGTGTAATTCTAAACATATCCAGTATCAAAACTTTTCCACTACCCTGAAAGCATTAACAAAATGAAAAGGATATTGTTTCTTCTCTTCCTTTCCCCCTGAACTGTCCCTTTTCTCTTTCTTTTCTATCTTTTCTTTATCATGTCTGGATTCCTATAAGGAATGGTGAGATGAGATGGGGAAAAGAAAACCAATTGTAAAAATTAGTTCAAAATCCCTTTTCATCACCCACCAGCTGTAATTTTTCTAAAAAAAAAGGGGGGGGTACCAAGAGCAAAAGCAACAAAAGAAAAGCAGAAACATACACTGGACTCCACCAAAAGAAACCATTTTCACACATCAAACTACTGATAGAGACAAAACTGAACAGAATTAGCTGGGAAAGTAAAAGAATGCAAGGAAAAGGACCAGAATTCTCAAAAGCCACTGATTCGCCACTCAGTAATTTGAGACTAATCTGGCTTGGCTTCCCAGGTCAGCCTTCCCTCTCCCACCTTGTCTGCTATCTTCTAATTCCCAGTAATTGAAAAGAGATTCATTCACTACATAAAGGCTCTGGGCCACCCTAGGGATCAGCAGGTTAAGCTGCTCCTCCACTTCTGATCCAGCTCCCTGCTAATGGATCTGGGAAGGCCGCAGGAGCTATTCCAAATGCTTGGACCCCTGTCACAAGTTGGAAACCTGGAAGGAATTCTAGGCTCCTGGCTTAAGCCTGGCCCAGTTCTGGCCCATGTGATCATTTAAGGAGTAAAGCAGCAGACAGAGTAACTCTCCACCTCCCTGCAGCAACTCCCCTGCTGTCTTTCAAATACATATTTACCAAGAAAACAAAAACAAAATCGCTGTTCAGTAAACTCTCAAACGAATCATTTTTACAGAAAAAACACATAGCACTTCTGTCTAATTTACCTTTTTGCCACCAGAAGAGATTTTGTCCATCTTCTCAGATTTAAACGAATCACCACCTTTTTCTTTGCCTGAAGATTTTGACTTATTTTTTTCCTTGTCTTTCTCATTTGGGTAAGGAGAGTCGCATGGACTTTCACTTTTGCGTTTTGATACCCCCACTACAATTGCAAAAGAGAATCATGAAAGCCCTTCCTAATTCACAATTACTTCAAACAGATTTACTAGTAAGTAGACCTACTTGTTCCATTTTCCTCTTTACGCCTCTTGGTTATGTCCGGTGGCACTTCGCGGTCACTGTTTGAGTGATCCTAAAATCGAAAATTGTGAACTACATTGATCAAGGGTTTACATTTTTGTTTTAAAGTACTGCTCTTATATTAAGAAAAGCATAGTTAACTAGAATTGGAGAACACTTGCAGTAGCTTCACACACTTAGAAAAATGGTCTGAAAGATGAGCATAGCTGGCAGAGATTACTAGACTGAAGATCTTTATTACTGTAAAAGACGCAAATACACTTTAGGGTTGAAAACATCAGTTAAAACAAGCTGCTAAGAAACAAAGTAGTATTTTCCAAAAGGCAACAAACATGATAATGCGCTTTTCAAACTAATTGGAAAAAAATTACAAACCCTTTTCCGTTCTTTCCTGTCCTTCTCATCTTTTTTCTCTCTTTCTCTGGATCTTTCCCTCGACTTGTCCAAATCTTTCTTGTCCATTTCTCTCTCCTTACTCTTGGATAGTGGTGGAGGAGTATGATTAATGTAGAGCTGTTAAATTAAGGTAATATTACTAAAGATTATTAATTTTCCAGTATTGGCATCATTTGTCTGTTACTAAATGAAAAGACAATTGCTGGTTAGAACCCCAAGTCAAAACTGGTCAGCTGTTTAGATTTCAAAACGTTAAATAAAAAAGGGCAGGGGGGTTGATATGGCACACATTATACAAAGGCATTAACTCTTGACCACATAAAAAAATATATCACTTAAACTCAATCAATTCTTTGCTGGTTCTAATATTAATTAGTGAATTCACAGGCAGAGTTCTCCTGATTGCTCTACTATAAAAATCTATGATCACCATTCAGACAGCCAACATCAGAAAAAATAGGGACCTGATTTCTTCCTACTATAAAAACATAAAATCTAAGCTCTCACAGTCATGGAAATTTTGAACTAATCACTTATTGGGCAATCAATGACAACATTCAGTAAAGTTAGAAAAATAAAACCTAGCCATGGCTTTATTAACAATTTTCTTCTGTCTCAGTGAATAGCATGCAGAGATCATCCTAAATTGTCCTTATAAAGATAAAGACTACATATTCTTCTGAATACATCCCAATTTCTATCAAATAACAACAACTGATGGTACACTGTTACTGACTCAGGAAAACACCCCGACAGTTGAGGATGATGAAACAAATCAAAGACTGAAAAATGATGAATATTCTCCTCTGCCAAAAGGCCTATAGGAAGGATATTCTAACTGCAAATAATTTGAAAGATAGTCCTACTTATACAAATTGTAAGTATGAAAATTCAGTATAAAGATATTTACAAAGTAGAAAGTAATCATACATATAGCTAGAGGGCACTGATTATGTTTAATTTCAGACATTAAAGGCCATTAGGGAACAGGATGGTGAATATAATTCATTATGTAACTACACAATTCTAGATAAACCTCAAGAATGAAATAGTGACTCTAAAATCAAATATTTTTGCATGAAGAAATCATTTACATTCAAAGGAAAACACGAAACAGACAATCAGTTTGAGAATGAGGCACTATTTTTAAAACTGCAAACATTTTCAAGTCAGTTGGATCAGAAATATTGGCAGAACAAGTCAGAAGTGGATTCTGTAAAATTTAAATGTTTAAAAGTAGATGATTAAGTGAAATTGACAAAGTGTTTATTAATAACAAAGCAAGAGGCTGAAAAATAGTTATAAAAGTATTATGTAAAAGACACTCTTGCTAGACACAATGCCTTAAATGACAAATTTTTTCTGTGAGGTTTATTCATTCCTTGAGACTTAAGAAGTAGAGAATAATATATCACTTCAACATTCAAGGAAGATTTCTCTAAGTATTCGGGAGTGGAGGAAGGCTTGTCATCACAAATACGCACAACCCTCCAGAAGAATGAAGTTTTAACTATGCGTACTTGGATCCTGTACTGTAAGAAACTGAGAAACTTTCCTAGGACTTATTTCTGTTAATATTCAAATTTTCTATTCTTAATGTAAAAGCCAAATCACTTAATTGATATACAAATAGACATTCTTAGTATAGAAATGTATCCAATTCAATTTCTTCTTTCTATACTTCTCTAATAGAACTTTCCACAAAACCATAAAATTTCTCATTACCTACTGATTAAAATGCATACTCCTCAGGCTTAAACACTCCCAACTCTTCCAGACTTTCTGGAAATTCACCCTGCTATGTAGCAAACCAATCCATTCTATTGACTATCATCCTCTGTCCTTCCTAGCAGTTTTCTCAACTACAATGACCACACAATTTTCATCTTCATCTTTTAAAATCTCACTTAGCCTTCAAAAAACAGCTCAAATGTCACCAGCACTTCAACTGTCTATTAATTATGCAATTCACATTCTGAACAATTCTTGCATTTTTTTTTTACATTGGCCTTATTTCTGACAAAACAGTTTCCGATATGCGAAGAGCGCTAAGATGCCATTTCTATGTTAAAATATTCCTGGGACCTAGTATACACACTAATTGCCAAGATTAATGATTTGCAGGTGGACTTCTGGCACAGCAGTTAAAAGACACTATTCCAGGGAGCCCACATCCCATACTGGAGGGCCTGGGTTTGAGTCTCATCTCTGCACCCAATTCCAGCTTCCAGCAAATGCAGATCCTGGGAGGCAGCAAGTGATGAGTTAGGTTCTCAGGTCCCCACACCTTGTAATGGAGCTACTTTTAACTGCTCTCTGAAGTTACAGAGAGTAACACTTTTTTCATCAAATATATCTACTTACTAGCACTAGTAGTTCAAAACACAATTAATGCAAACTGGAAATAGCATCAGCTGGAAATAAGGAATGCTGACTGAATTGATAGGAAATATTTAGATAATAAACTATTTCTCCCTTTAATCTCACTTGAAAAACAAAATCCATGTATAACGTTTATCATGGATTACAAAACGAAAATAGCAAATATTAAAACAAATTCAAAAGCAAAGCATAATTAAACAAGGAAACAGTTTTGTTTATGTACAAGCAACAAGAAAACATGAAAAATAGACATAAATTTTCCAAATCCTCTAAGTTAAAAGCTACCCCCAACAGTGAAGCCACGATCAATTTTAGAGATTAAAGTCCAGCAGAAAAAAAAGTTTTCTGAGACATTCATGTGCTATTAGACATTCTAGAAACATTAAAAAATTGTCAATATTGGTTATGATGCTAACCAGTACATTGGGAGCATTACCTAAGTCCAAAGGTTTAAGAATGCATTGCAAATATTTATTGAATAGCTAATCTTATTTACAAAAACCCAAAAAGGAGAATGAGTCACATAATTTTTAGAAGTATATTATTCATGCCATTTTCAAATTTTTCTTTTGCCCACAAATTCACTTCTTGTTTAAATGGTGGGTAAATTGATTTGAATCACTGTAGGGGAAAAAAAGGCAAGACAAGCACACTGAAGAAGTTCAAAAGCAGACAAGCAGGGAGGGACCTGGATTTTAGTCCATGCTGATTTTACCAAGTTGATGCCACTTGGAAAAGATTTAAGGTTTTTAGTTTCTGTTCTATCAAAAAGAAACTACCTATTTATCTCACAGCATTTTTGTGAACAAAAATGAGATATGTCATATAACAACACATTTCCAAAAGGCTTTTGAAATATGTGAGGAGCAATAATCTTCATTACCCATTAGAAAATCCAGTTAATTTTAACAACAGATCTCAAATTGCTTCACAGGATGTTTCAATGAATAAATACTCCTGAGTTACCACTGTTAACCCCTGAATTTAAAATAGCCTCCACAAGCCACTGATGGGTAATAATGACAACAGAATTCCAAATCTGTTAGGATGATCTACTATAAAACAATTAATTTAGACAATAAGAAAGTTTTACGTCAAAGAATGTACGTATAAGTACAGCAGATACTTTTCTGAATAATATGATTTAAAAAAAACAAGGCTGATTTTAAGACAAGCTTGTTGACTAATATAACCTGTTAAAATTAGTGCTCACTTGCACAGTACCCACAGACATTTCATTGATAAAGCTATGGATCTAAAAGCAGTTAGTAACGACAATTGGCTCCATTTCAAAATTTCATTTGGTTCACCAATAAGGGCTCATAATTAGCAGTTATAAAAGAAGCCAAAGCAGAAAATCAAAGCAAAGGAGGATTCAAATTTTCCAATGAAGACAACATAAACAATGGACAATTTAACCTTAATGCTGAAACGACCTTTGAGATAAGATACACAAACTATACACTACATTTAATAGAATTTTCAACAAAATAGAGTAACAAGATTTAATACTGACATGCAAATACAAACAGCTTGAGAATTCCCCTACAAGGGGATGATTATTTTACATTAATCAAATCTCCTAAAATGTTGCAACTATCAAAAAGGTACCTTGGCAGAGGAGATTTAAGGAAAACTCAAAGAACTTTATAAACTGAGAAGGGATCATGTTTTAGAAGTTACATAAATGCATAAAATTAATTTCTTTGGTTTCTTTGGTTACCCAAGAAGCAATCATAAAACAGCCTAATAGATTTATGATTGAGATATTAAAAAAACTTAATTGTCAGAACAAAACAATCACCCCTTCCCCAAACCTTAAACATATTTCCAAAGTGCAAAGCATAAAAGGAGAATGTATAACACAGCCAACATGGAGAGATTATAGAAATGTTGCCACATTACACATAGTTTACAACAATCTTGCTAAAGGGGACCATTGTAACCTAGTGGGTTTTTTGGTTAGATTTTTTTTTCCTTTTAAAAGGTTATTCTAAGGAAGCTGGGCACTTTTCCACTGATTCTAGCTTACTGAACTTACTAGAGTAAGGGTATCCATTAAGGAAAAAAACTTTTTTGTTTACTTAGGCAGGATGATTTTAAAAGACTCAAACCTTTGTTGAAGACTCCTTGAGTTCGATGAGACTGTCCTGTAGAAAATGAATGGAGATGACAGGTGAGCTGGCATTGTTCTCAGAACCCAGAGGAACTTTGGGAGGTATGGCTGTAACCTGGAAATAAATCAGCTTCTACTTGTGAGGATAAACTTCATGATATCATTATCAACATGAATATCAACAATAAAACAAAACAAAATCATGTAATGGAGTTGTAATGTTTAAAATAAACTATAATATATATGCTCAATGTGAGAAATAAAATCTTATTCTGCTCATAATTTCAAAATAAAAATCAATGCCACATTTTTCATATCTTTGTACTTAAGCAATAGGAAATTAAAAGACTTAAGAAAGTAAAACTTTTTTTTTTCTCCACAGAAACTTAAAATAGTGGAGATCACTGTGGAAGAACACTACCAATCTGCATTTTCATAGGGTTTTTTTTTCTTATTGGGAGGCTTCAAATTTTACTTAGTAATTCTAATACAAACATTTTCAACCATAACTAAAAAAATTCAGTGGCATTATTAAAAAGAAAACAAACTCCAGTCTATAAAATAATCACTTTCTTGTAAAGTACCTGTAATGGTAAATCACACACCTCCCACAAAAAATAAATAAACAAAAAATAAAGGGAAAAGAAAAGCAGAGGGGAAAAAAAGGGGGGAATAAAAAAAGAAAAAAAAATCAATTACAGTATTCCACCACAGTGCTCTTGATGAAGAATAAATAACTTACAGTTTTAAAAGTTCAACGTACTGCAAATTCAAAGATTCCATGAAATTAGATGACTTTAGAATTAAAATTAAATATGGAGCAAGGAATGGCTACCCTGAGTCTTCAAGAAGGCTACACCCACGATTTTGTGCTGCAGTTGAATGCCTGGGGTTTCTCTTTGCTGGGTGGTAGGATTGGATGCCACATCTGCTTTTATCGTAACGCAAGGTTCAACTTGTTGGGAACCCAATGGGTATAAACAAACCTCCAAGGGAAGATACAACAGAAGCTGCATGCTCACTGAATATACACAACTACAGGAGAACTGATCACCAAGGAGACTTTAAAATGGAACTCCTTTCAAGATTCCTTCTTAGAAGGCACATCGGTATGATGCTCATCAAGAAGCTTGATGAATTCAGAGGTATCTTGTTTATCCTGTATCATCCAGGGTGTCTTCAGTGCTAGGTATTCTTCAATATTTATGCTGAAAAATAGGCTCCATTCTGCTGAAAAGATTTCATTTGCTTGTAGCTACTATTGCACTCCAAAAAAGACTGCTTAAAGCAGCAAGGCACTTCTCGGTAAAATTTCTCTTGCACTTTGAAACGCTACAAAATTAGTGCTAGGTCCTTGAAGTTTTAACATTTTTATAATAAAAATAATCAATGGAAAAAATCAGTCCATCAATACAGAAAAATTCATTTGCTAATGCCATATAAAACCTCCAGTGGCTCCAGTGAATACTTGGCACAAGACTTGAAGGAAGTCAGGACACTGGTATTCCAAACAGGTGAGCCTAATACGGACGCTGCCTTCCTCAGGCTATACTAACCTTTACTGCCGAGGAATGTGATGGAGAAGGATGAGTATCAATTTTGCGGCGTTTTTGTTCTGTTAGGACAAAAAGAAACAGAGTAAATTCTATCTCCATGTTTCCCAAATAATAATTTTTTGAAATTATCAACTTAAAAAATCAAGTGTTAGCTATCCTAAGAAAATCCCTAGATAGCTAACCAAAACAGGCAGAAAACAATCAACAATTTGCTAAAAATAACAAAAAGTAAAATTCAAAGAAAGTTTACATGGACCAGGCGCAATGACTCAGTGACTAGTCAAATTCTTGGCTTGCACGTGCCAGGAACCCATACAGGAGCTGGTTCATATTCTGGCTGCTTTAGTTCCAGCTCCCTGTTAATGGCTTGGGCAAGCAGTGGAGGATGGCCCCAAAGCCTTGGGGCCCTATACCCGCATGAGAGACCCCAAGGAGGCTCCAGCCTCCTGACTTCGGATCAGCTCAGCTCAGGGCTGTTGTAGCCAACTGGGAAACCAGTAGACAGAAAATTTTTCTCTCTGTCTCTCATTCTCTCTGTAAATCTGACTTTCCAATAAAAACAAACGTTTAAACAAAGAGAAGTATACTTGCCCCTTTCAGGCTCTGGAAGATCTGATCTGGGAACAGGTGACTTCAGTGACCCAGACACTGGTGCTTTTTCTCCTCCTTTAACATTTTCCTTTGACTTCATTTCCTTTGCTATATCTCTCTCTCTGGACGGCTCCTTCTCTCTTTCTCGCTCTTGACACGACTTTGCTTCTACATTGGGGACAGCGGTCTTAAACTTCTCATCTTTAGCTTTTTCTTCCTTCTTGAATTTTTCTTTTTCTTTGTCAGATTTAGGTGTTCTCTCCTTGGTCTCTCTTGCTTTCTCTTCCTTATTTGGCCGCTCTTCCTTTGGTTTTTCTTTCCCATCTTTACCAAGTACTCTGGCCTCTGGAGTCGTAGCTGGAGTTTTTTCTTTTTTGTCTTTTTCTTTTTCTTTGCCTTTTTCTTTGTCATTTTCTTTAACAGCTTTGCTGCTTAAGGATAAAAAACATATGATTTTAAAATTTAAATGAATTATAAAATACATTCCACATTTAGAATAAAGAATTTTTCATTAGTGTCAAAAATTCTGGAATTAAGGAGAGCCTTTTGAAAACCAAATGACAACCTTTAAGACGAGTAAAAAAAGAACTTCTTCAACCCTAATAAATCCACTAGCAGATCAAAAAAATATTTAAAAACTGATAGGCCCTTTTTGAGGATGACAAGTCAACAAACCAAATTATATTCCACAAACAAAAAAGGAAACTATCAGTAAATGGATTTAGCTGGCTGGATTACTTAGCTGGATAGCTCAGTCACCACTCTTAATTACTGAAGACCTTTTTACACACACTAGCCTTAGCAATCATTTAACCTCATTATCTTCCTGCATATACCAACAGGACAAACAAATATAATAATCAGAACTAGGATATAAGCATATCATCAAAATAAGGGTTCCTACAAAATTTCCAAGTCCAACACGATTTTGACCTAAAGCCCAATGCTCCTACCTGTTAGAGCTACTATTTCCGTTGCTTGAATTCCCTTTTGGGGTGGCACTAGATGCTTTATTAACAGCTTTCACACCACACTGAGATCTCTCCCTTGATTTATCTGAAATAAAAATATGGTTTTATTTAACAAACCCCCAAAAGTAAATAAACAGTTTCACAGCAAAATAATTAAGGAAGAACTAGGAAGAAGCAAAAGGCTGACTAGTTCTTAATCATTAATACTCCTACCAGGGACGAACAGCAACAAAAATAAAAGGTAATACTAAGCAGGCATGGCATTTTTCATGTGCTACAGCACGACACAGTCCTAAAACACAATGTTCCTTTAAAGTGTCTGAAAATAAGCATACCAGTCTCCTCAGTACTGCTTTCATCCGATTTAGATGCACTTCCTATCGACGATGAAGAAGGCCCACCACCAGGCCCGTTTTGTACACTGGCGACAGCATTCCTCGGAGGGGGATCTTTGTGATGAAACTCATTTTCTGGTATCATGTATGACTTTCTACTTTTCAACTGCCCAGAGTAGCTGAAAGTCGCACAAAGTGTTTAAATATACAAACACAAAACAAAAAAACAACAAACATGGGGTTCAAAGAACAAAATGAGTAAATTATTCATCCCACTACTTGGTCCAAGAGAATCCAAAAAAAAAAACGTTAATTTTTCAGAACCCTGCAAAACTTTCCTCATATAAAAAAAAAAATCTCAACATGAACTAACACTCAAACTAAGATGACTTTACGTCTTTTGCGCCATAAGATCTGACAACTCTATAATGATAAAACTACATTTCCTCCCATTTCAGGTGGATTATATATGAGTTTTGAAACTATCATCCAGTTTAGACCGGAACTTGATCATCGGAAGCAACAACTCTCACCAGCCTGTGGGAACATGATCGCATAATCTCCCATAATCTCCTGAAATGAGGCAGAAGATAAACTTCAACACTGTTAAACATTTAGAGTGTCTTCAGAATCCTTCTGTCATCTAATCTCATAAATCACATTAAAGTATAATTCTGTTACCCCATAGCCAATGCATATAGATCAGCCCTCTTCTCTTTCTCTTCTTGGCAGATTTTGTGCACTCTTCTCTCCAACGCTTGACCCAGATTCAAAACTTTTGGGTACCAAGGAAGTATTTTCGTGAGTACAATTAAGATATTCCTGATGTGCGTATATTCGCCTGTTTCAAGGCAATGTACAGATGCCTGCAACAAATGTTTTACAATGCATTATAAGAGGACATGTATAAACAAAAGAAAAAAATTACCTTTAAAACACCATTTTTTTTTTTACCTTGGTTAGTTTGTAATGCCATTTGTGTACCACATGTCGAAAATTTTCATAGTCTAATTGGTCAGCTTTATTTCCGCCATCGAATCCAGTTGCCCGTAATATGGTAAGGAATCCTGGATAGTTTCCACATTCCTAAAGAAAAAAGAAATGTCTCATAAAAAGAGTAGAAACTCAAAGTCAAGTTGACTAGATAACTGATTGCATGTAAAAACATCACATACATTGGACAACAGGTAGTTTTCACAGGGAGGCGCAGTTTGTTTAATGTTAATTCGGAGGATCAGTTTGAAATAAAATTGTGCAGCACTTTCCATGAACCAATATTGTGCTTTTAAAATACCGTTTGACAACCAAATCTTAATCTTGACTATCGTCTTAAAAATGAACAGTTGAGAGATTACTGCAAGTGGCCATTACATACACAGATAAAATGTACTAGTCATACCTTTTCATATGTGGCTCTATCACTGTGCCACCTGGTCACGGTTTCTAACATGCAGCAAAGAAATCTCCCATATCGACTAGCTTCATTTTCAGTACAGCTTGCAACTGTATAAATTATGTCAGAAAAAACCTATGGGGAAAAAAGTTTGAAAAGTAAAATCAAAGTCAGTATCAGCTGAAAACATTAAAAAGATCTTGTTACAGTGAGTTATATGTTAACACGTAAGTGTAACAAAATGTATCTCCCCCTATTATATTCCCACTTGTAGAGACCTCTGGAGACTTTGACTTTTGTGCAGAAACAGCACATCTGTAAAGCAATTTTAGAAAAAAAAAAAAAAGCTTTTATAAAAGAAAGCAAGTTTGCAGTGAGAGAAGACAAGACTATCATCATCATCACATAATAACCACACATATTACTGGAGTTAAGGAACAGAAAACAGAGGCAAACCTGATACAGGCAGCTGACATGCTGTGTAACACACGCCACAACTGTAAATCACAAAATGGATTGCTTCTCGGTTGTTTGGCTAAGATCAAGTGTAAACCACAAAACGTGGCAAGAAAAATGGGTACCAATCTGTGAATATGACCATCCTGAAAAGCTTCCCGGCGTCTATGAATGCATGATGGTGTAGCTTTTGCAACTATTCTGGCTGGTTTTTTTTTCCCCCAGGAACGAAGTAGAACAAGTTCTACCTAGTAACAATCAACATGTGACCTCAAATGCTGAGTTACTAGGTTATCACATACCAGGTAATACTCAAACTACTTTTCAGATATGACTCATTTTATCCTCACAGCAATCTTATGAAAAAAAGTGCTATAACCCTGTTATACAGATAAGAACACTGAGGTATCGACAGTTGAAATAACTTGCCAAAGAGCATATAGCTAGAAAGCAGAAGAGCTAGGATTCAAATTCAGGCACTTGGCTCTTGAGATCATGCTTTTAACCACACACACAGTAATATACCTGCAGATTATAATGTTCAGCTATGTCTTTGTGCAAGACTTTCTTTTTAAGCGTTGCAATAAAAAGAACTTACTCGATCATAGCAAAGAAGTGTGGAAAAATTTGGAGTTTTCTGTTGATGTACCAATTCAACAAAACGAGCACAGTAAACAGCATCAATTGCTGAAAAAATACATCGAGGAAATATACACAGCTGTAGAAATTTTGTGATGGTCTCATTTTTGGTAGATTCTAAAAATAAGGGAAGAATATATTAAGTGGTAAATTTCTTCCTCGAGTGCCTGAAGGTCACTAAACATGACAACATATTAACTGTAGTGTAGAGAATGCCAAAACACCACAAACTATTTATAGTTTGTAACCAAACTGCTATGACTGAGTTAAGGCTATCTTTTCACTCTGTGATTTCCCCAAAAAACGACTTTATAGAGAAAATGTAAGTAATAAGCTGCCAATGGCATCATTTCACCAGCAATTTAATCAGTTCCTTCAGTGACCATGTGAGGTTGACTCTGCATTTATGAATAACCAAAAAATGAAAGAGTGAACACTGAGTTAAAATATGAGAACATTCAGAATGATAAAGCTTTATTTAAACTTAACAGCAGCAGAATGTAACAATTGCAATAACTTACTTGCTAAAAGCCAGTTGTCCTTTTCCAGTTTCAGCCTCTGTAGAACTCTCTGTACATGTTCCATCTGTTTTTTCTCTTCTTCAAGAAGCTTGTCTTGAAGGGCGGTACAGCGTTCCTTCTCCTTTTTCTTTTTATTTGGAGGCTACAAAGTATAAAAAAAAAGATATTGAAAAATGTGAAAAAGTCCAGTGCAGCAGCCTAGTGGCTGAAGTCCTCGCCTTGCATGCGCCAGGATCCCATATGGGCGCCGGTTCTAATCCCAGCAGCCCCACTTCCCATCCAGCTCCCTGCTTGTGGCCTGGCAAAGTAGTCGAGAACAGCCCAAAGCCTTGGGACTCTGCACCTGTGTGGGAGACGCGGAAGAAGCTCCTGGCTCCTGGTTCCCGGCTTCGGATCAGCTCAGTTCCAGATGTTGTAGCAGCTTGGGGAGTAAATCAATGGATGGAAGAGCTTCCTCTCTGTCTTTCCTCCTCTCTGTATATCTGATTTTGCAATAAAACTAAATAAATCTTTTTAAAAATGTAAAAAGATGAATGTTGACAATTTATAATTATTTCAAGCTTGATTTATAATAGGTTCATCTGGATGTGCTGCTGTTCCTTTCATTCAACACATCCAAAACTGTACCCAAGTCCTCATAAGCATCAAAACAGGCCACCTTCCCAGTAATACTAGTCTTAGAGGTGAAACCCTCTGTCTCTCTTGTATTCTACTTGTTGACAAGTCTTGTGCATACCTACTAGCTCCACTAGTCTACGGCCTCAGAACTTCATGATGAGTTACCCAGAAAAGCTACCAACAAGGCCTCTGGTCTACTACTACTAGTCTCTTCCTTCCTCAACGGCATCCTTCAGAGCCAGGTACTTGGCACAGCAGTTAAGATGCTGCTTGTATGCCCACAGCCCACATTGCAGTGCCTGAGCTCAAATCGTGGAGTATTCCCAATTCCAGCTTCCTGTTTCATGCACATTCTGGAAGGTAGCAGGTGAGGGCTTAGGTCCCTGTCACCCACATGGGCAGCAATGGTGCACTCCTTGGCTCCTGCCCCCGGTTTGGCCCAGCATCAGCTGTTGTGGGGATATGGGAACAATTCAGCAGATGAGAGATCTCCCTTGGTGTCTCCCTCTCCTTCTGTCAAATACATACTAGAAATAGCTTTTTTAAAAAATCATCTTTCACATTGCTGTCATGAATACTCTTGTGAAACTACCATTCTTTACCATCATTCCCTATTCAGGATCCCGAAACAGTTCTCACGTTTTACCCAGGCAACTTTCAACCTGAATTTAAATGCCATAAAGTAGCCCTTTCCTAACTATTTGAATCTGTCACTACACCCATTTACTGCAATGAGTGTAACCTAAAACCCCACTGCTTCCAGCCACTACAGTGCCCCATCTGCATCTGCATTTGCAACCTAAGTGATGTTAAAGGGAAGCCCAGCACAAGACTCAGTAAGAGGGAGTAAGTCCTCTCCTACAAACTTCCCCTTTCTGGGAACTCACACTACCCTTACAATTCAAGTTACACAGATCATTTCACCTTACCAGCACAGCCTTTAGTAGAAAGACAAATTCAAATGATTCTTCATTAATTATAACTTCAATCCACTGACCAAATCCCTGCTCCACCCACTGAGCTTACCATTAAACACACTTAACAAAGCACAATATAAAACATTAACATCACAGCTTTAAGGATCCAAAGCTGAAACAATTTCAAAATACGGGTATTACTAAATTAACGAAGTTATCATATTTTACTGATGAGAACACAAACCTACCATCTCCTGATTGTCATCAATTGCTTTCATCTGGATTTTAAGTTTGTTGACTTCTCGTTCATAGCTGGTGTGTGGAACTGCAAGGTCATACATTGTCAACGACCAGAACGTGGCATAGAATTGAGGGCTGATGTCATCCCAGACTTTGGAAACATGTAAGGAGACCACTGCTTCGTGGACAGGAGCCATCACCATCTCACACGATGTTATGTACTTATGCACTTTATGTTGCTGTTTACTTCCCTTTTCTGATTTTTTCAGTTCATCATACTTCGACTGAAGACAAAAAGTAAAAATACATACATACATATACACACAATACAATTAGTAGCTTTTGACTTTCAGGGTATAAAAACCTGTATGCCTCTTTAAGGAATTCAAAGATGAGTAATCTCAAAACTGCTGTAAAGAATTTTACTTTCTTACACACAGCATTAATTTTAAGATAAATCATCCCTGAAAGCTATTACAATTGTTCCACATTTCGACTAGGAATTTGTGAGAGGATTCTTATTAAATCTGACCTGTTGAGTAAGGGAAAAGGACATGTGTACTCCCCAGCCGCCATCCACACCCCACCCTATCCCCTCTGACTGCTGCATTAGGGACTGAACATGCTAGGGTTTCCAGTCCTGCTTTTGAGATAGTCAATGGAACAAAACTGGAAGGACTTGAAATTAGTAAAGGGGAAGAATGGAAGGAACAACAGGTAACCAGGACAGAAGGTAGCAGCATCATTTACTTGAAGTTCCTATCGAATCTTAAAAATGTATCCGTTAAGAGACTTTAAAGAAATTACTGCAAAGACCAAGGAGTACAATGACTAACTGTTCAGGTTTGCTCACTTACGGGTTTCTGAAGAGGCAAGATTTTTAGTATTAAAACTGGTAGTCTCATGCGAGCCGGGAAACAGCTGGCTAACCTGCTGTTTAGTCAAATAAAATGTTCTAGGAACACCTATGGTATACTGAAGTTTGTAGCAGCTTCTTTCACCTTAACGCATTTCCTAATTTGGGAGAGTCAGAGGAAGGCTGTACTCTTCACCACAAGAGGGAAGGAATGTCTATCATGTCCCCGAGTCGCTACTGTTTCATACCTTACTGACCTTACTGACCTAGCAGAAAAAGAGCTCTCACCTAGGAAACTCTGTTTGGATTAGGCATCATCCTTAAGGTGAATCTAAATTAAGTTCTAAAACCAGGTTACACAAGATGCACTTATATCATTCAATTTATGTTAAAACAAGTAACCACAAACTAGTTGGCTTCCAATTTTGCTATGTGACAGGAAACATTTCAGCTCCTTATAGCCCAGTTGCTTTCCTTAAAAACCATACTCTCCGGCTTGCTAACCTACAGGCATACCAAATTCTTTCTTCCAGAGGGTGTCTCAAGCAGAAATTAAAAACCTTATAACTGTTGTGGAAGTGAGATTTATCTCCTGTTAAACCACTTTAGCGAGCATGCCAGCAATTGAGTAGCAAAACTACAAAGTAGCAAAGTAGCAAAACTACAAAGAACATGAGTTGACAGGCAGAGGTAAAGGAGAAGGGAAGGGAGAGAGGGAGAAGGGGAGAGGGAGAGAGGGCTAGCTGAGACAACAAAGCATTTTGTAAATCTACAAAGTCTTTTTGGAAGGTAGTAAGCATCGAGGTGAGTAGAATGCCATCTACTGAGAGTCTAAGGAAATATGGGATAAAACAGTGCCGTATAAGATAACCTAACTATCTGATTTGGCCAAGATCTAGAATACAAACTGGGGGAAAGGCTCTCTTGCTAACACAAGATCCAAGACAGGTGTCTACAATTTGAAAGTAAAATTTCCAAGCTGAAGAAGGTTATAGGATAAGCTCAGAGTTGCCTGCTTCTGAATCTATGACCTCTATTGCTGCGCGTCCACTTGGTCTTTATATTGTTAGGAAATATGTTAGTCATAAGAAAAAAACAGCTATACTTGATTTTTACTTAGGATGAAAATTCCGCTACTAAAGCTGAACTCCCACTTCTAGCTCACTTCCTCCGTCAACAGGCGAGATTAAGCTCTACATCTCAGTTGCCACTGAGGGAACGAGAAGATTTTAACAGGACTGAGTTCACACTATTGCTATATTTCTGTTTGCCATTCAGAAAGCTTCTAGCCCAAGAAACTGAGCGATGCCTGGATGAGTAACTTCCAAGAGGAGCCTGCTTCTGGTAGTTCACGTCTACGGAGGAGACCTAGCAGGCCTCTAACACCCTTGCACCTTCACTCCTTCATTGAAGACTCTTTCAACAAGCAAAAGCCAGAATGACCAGAGCAATTTGAATGCTCATCCAATGCAACCAGGTTGCTGAAGCACTTCCTTTCCCAAGAGTGATTACACACTACAGGTCAGATTTATCTCTAACTTGGCTATCTACACAGAGCTACTTCAAAAGTTCACAGAAATTAAAAGCCAAGCTTATTTTGACACAAAAATATTAAAATTCAAACATATTTTTCATAACAGGTACTATCCAAGAACTTTCTGAAGACCCCTCACAGTTCTATATTCTTCCTCAATTCTGAAAGGGAAATTCCATTTGTGTGGGAAGAGTATCTCTAAAACTCAGTCCTTCAAGTAATCAGGTCCCTGACTGTATGACTAAAACTATGTACTGTGAATTGGTACAAAAACAAGCCATAACTGCACAAAAACAGAATAGAATTCTCTGGACCAAGAGACTTCTTTTTTTTTAAGATTAATTTTTATTGGAAAGGCAGATTTATAGACAGAAATATCTTCCATCTGCTGGTTCACTCCCCAAGTAGCTGAAATGGCCAGAGCTGAGTCAATCCAAATCCTGGCACCTCTTCCAGGTCTCCCACATGGGCTCAAGGCCCCAAGGCCATCCTTTCTTGCTTTCCCAGGCCACAAGCAGGGAGCTGGATGGAAAAACAGGGCAGCCTGGACATGAACCGGTGCCCATATGGGATCCTGGTGCAAGCAAGGTGAGGACTTTAGCCACTAGGCTACCACACCAGACCCAGGACCAAGAGATTCTAAGGAATCTAGGAAGACAGTGCCTGTTGCACAGTAATAATAAAAAAAGATGAATAAGGGGGCTAGCGCTGTGGCCTAATAAAGCTGGAGCCTGCGATACCAGAATCCCATAAGGGAGCGCAGTTCAAGTCCCAGCTGCTGCGGATGGGCTCAGCTCCGGCCGCTGCAGTCACCTGAGGAATGATCACGCAGACAGAAGATCTGTTTCCTCTAACTCAGCCTTTTAAATAACTTTGAAAAAGTTATCTTCGGGCCCAGCGGCGTGGCCTAGCAGCTAAAGTCCTTGCCTTAAACGCACTGGGCGCCGGTTCTAATCCAAGCTGCTCCACTTCCCATCCAGCTCCCTGCTTGTGGCCTGGGAAAGCAGTCAAGGACGGCCCAAAGCTTTGGGACACTGCACCCGCGTGGGAGACCTGGAAGAGGCTCCTGGTTCCCGGCTTCAGATTGGTGCAGCACCGCGCATTGCGCTCACTTGGGGAGTGAAACATCGGACGGAAGATCTTCCTCTCTGTCTCTCTTCCTCTGTGTATATCTGGCTGTAATAAAATGAATAAATCTTTAAAAAAAAGAAAAGAAAAGGTTATTTTCAAATCTTACAAAGTTAAGAGTGGATGATTAATTGACTAACCAATTAGAAACAAAGTTTCTCAGCATCCCTTTGGCAGACATCTTCTATATAGCTCTACTTCACTATCAACAAAAAAAGTTGGCATTGAGTTTAAACGACAGAGCCAAGATCATCCTCATAATGTATACTGAAAATCTTCATACAGAATACAATCTAAAATAACAATAACTAACTCCAAGAGCCAGAATCTTAGCCTACAAAAAAATGAATATGCTGGGGCTCCAGTAACTGTATGGAACTACTACAATTTACTGACCAAGGCTTTCAGGGGAAAGAAAAGTTGAACTCCCAACCTCAACTTTGCAGTGAACATGCCAAATGGCCGATAAAGGAAAGCTGTCTCTTCTCTCCTCGCTCACATCCTGACTTGAATTAAAAAGTTACTTCAGGGACATGATGGTTGAAAAGTTTACCTTCGGTTGACTGTATTTCCAAATAATTTCACTTAAGTGGAGAGAAAATAAGAACCAGGAACATAACTTCCCTGGAAATTACAAAACCAATACAGCAAGAATTTTGGGGGATTTGAGAAATGATGCTTTTCTTTCTTCTTCTTCTTCTTTTTGCTTTCTCATTTTTCTTTCATTTCTTAGTTTCTTAGTAAGTATGAGTAATATCAAGTCAACTGACATAAATATTCTTACAGAGGAAACAGAATTCTCTGTAGTCAACAGGAGAGATTCTCAGATTTACTGGTATAAGAAATCAAAATGTACTCCAGGGTAGGTGTTTGGTACAGCAATTAAGGCACCACTTGAGATGCCAGCATTCCACATCAGTGTCTGCTTCTAGTACCAGCTCTGCCACAAACAGCACTTTCCTGTTAATCCACACCCTGAGAGGCAGCAGGTAATGCACACCTCAAGCATGAGGGTCTCTCACCAACAGAGCAGACTCAGACTGAACTCCAGGCTCTCGGCTTTACTGGCCCAGCCACAGTTGCTGCGCACATTTGCGAGTTAAACCAGAACACAGAAAACCTCCCTGTTTCTCCCTCTCAAAACAAACAACAAAGAGAGAAAAAAGAAATTTAGAACTTCCCAAGCATCCTTTAAGTTACTGAAATATTTGGAGTGGTATAGCCAACTTAAATGACTGGAGAGCAGTATGCTATAGCAGGTTAAGCTATAGCTTAAAATGCCAGAATCCTACGCCGGCATGCTAGTTCCAGTCCCACCTTCTCCGCTTCCAATCCAACTTATTACTAATGTGCCCATGGAAGGTGAAGGATGATGGCTCAAGTACTTCGGTACCTGCTATCCATGTAGCGGATTCAGATGGAGTTCCTAGATACTGGCTTCAGTCTGGCCTAGACCAGGCTGTTATCATTTAAGGAATGAAACAGCAGTTGGAAAACGACTGTGCCTGATTCACTGGCCCCCTACCCCTGGCTCTGCTTTTCAAATCAATAATCTTCTTAAAGAATAAAGTTTGGGGGCTAACATTTTGACATCATAGGATAAGCCACCACTTACAACTACAAGCACCCCATATCCAGGTGCCAGTTAAGAGTTCCAACTACTCCACTTCTGATGCAGCTCCCTGCTAACGCACCTAGAAGAGCAGCAACAGATAGCCCAAGCACCGGGGTCCCAGTCATCCACTTGGAGAACAGGATGAAGCTTTTTTTACTTCTGGCTTTGGCCTGGCCCAGACCTGACTATTTGGGAAATAAACCAGCAGATGGAAGAAATCTTTCCTTTCCCCCTTTCTTTGTCACTACACTTTTCCAATAAATATTTTTTTTAAAAAAAATGTTCGGGATTTTTAAGATGCTTCAATATCATTAAAATGTCGATATTGCCAAAAGCAATATATACATTCAACGCAATCCCAATCAAATTGCCCAAAACATTCTTCACAGATCTGGAAACAATGATTCAAAGGTTCATCTGGAAACACAAAAAACCCCGAATAGCTAGAACCATCCTGAAGAACAGGAAGTTAGCAGGGGGAATCACAGTTCCGGACCTCTGGACATACTATAGGGCAGTGGTTATCAAAACAGCCTGGTACTGGCACAAAGATAGAGAGGAAGATCAAAGGAGCAGAATAGAAACACCAGAAGGGAACCCACACAGATACAGCCAAATAATCTTTGACAAAAAGACAAATGACAATCCAGGCAAATGGGAAGGTCTGTTCAATAAATGCTGTTGGGACAACTGGTTAATAGCCTGCAGAAACAAAAAGATAGACCCACATCTCTCACCATACACTAAGATCAAATCTAAATGGATAACAGATCTAAACCTACATCCAGAAACCTTCAAACTTTTGGAAGAAAATGGTGGAAATACTCTGCAAGATCTAGGGGTAGGTCCCGACTTCCTAAAAAGGACACCAAAGGCAATAGCAATCAAGACCAGAATAAACAAATGGAATCTCATCAAAGAAGCTTCTGTACAGCAAGGGAAATAATCAACAAAGTAAAAAAGCAGCCCACAGAATGGGAGAAGATCTTCGCGCACTACGTAGGTGATAGAGGGCTAATCTCCAGAATATACAAAGAACTACAAAACAACCAAAATGCCCAAACAAACAAACCACTCAAGAAATGGGCAGACACTTCACAAAGGAACAAACCCAAATGGCAAATAAACATATGAGAAAATGCTCAAGTTCCCTGGCAATAAGGGAAATCCAAATTAAAACATCAATGAGGTACCACCTAACGCCAGTAAGACTGGCCCACATGAATAAAAGCACCAACAACACTTGCTGGCGACGCTGCGGGGAAAAGGGAACCCTACTTCACTGCTGGTGGGGCTGCAGGCTGGTACAGCCTCTATGGAAATCAGTATGGAGAACATTCAAACAACTCAAAATCAACCTACCGTATGATCCAGCAAGAGCACTCCTAGGAATATATCCAGAACACTTGTTTTATGAGAAACCAACATGCACTCCTATGCTCATAGCAGCACAATCAGTAATTGCAAAAACATGGAAGCAACCAAAATGCCCATCAGCAGAGGATTGGATAAGAAAGCTATGGTTCATCTACTCCATGGAATACTACTCAGCTATTAAAAAAAACAAAATGCAGTTCTTTGTGGCCAAATGGGCCAAACTGGAAACCATAATGCTAAGGGAAATGAGCCAATCCCAAAAGGTTAAATACCACATGTTTGCCTTAATTTAAGATGATATGATGTTATGTATAACATGTTATGTTATGTATGTTATATGTTGCGTATAAACTAAAATTGAAACGTCAATGAGGTGGTCACAGAAGGTGGTTAAGATTTCGCATTTACTTTTAACATATTGGTTACTCATTACTATGTCAATTAATTCCATAATGATGTAAATTTTTGCTGATGGTATGTTGGAGTTTTTAATTGATCGGGATGATACTCTGCTGGCTCTGTCTTCAGACCAGAGAGGGTATACCTAAGAAGCCATTGAACTTGACTGGACAATAAGATGCTGGACTCTATGTTTGGTATATGCTTGCAATGGGGGAATCTCAACTGAACTTGAACTGTGGTCATGCAACAAGATGGAGGAATCCACCATGGTGGGAGGGTTTGGGGAGGGGTGGGGAGAATCCAAGTACCTATGAAACTGTGTCACATAATACAATGTAATTAATGAATAAAAAAAAAAGAAAAAAAAGAAAAAATGTTCGGGATTTTTAAGATGCTTCCCTGGTGATTCTTATCTGTAGCAATGTTTGAAAATAAGCACTGCACTCTAGAGGGTCTATCAGATTACAACCTGGACAACTGGCAGAGTACCAAAAGTAAAGTTATAAACTGAACATGATACACTTTAAGAACAGACAATTTCAATGAACACTGCTTGACTCTGAATATTAACAAAAGATGTAACTCTCAAAGGAATATAAGCTAAATAAATATGTCAAATTAATATGCCTCTAAAAGAGTTAAAAATATTTTATAATCATTCCTGACTTCTATAATCATCCAGCAAAGACAGCTGTACTTACCGAAATATGGTGTGCATACATTGGCCTAGACAGGAAAAATGCTGCATCGTGGGGTGTGTGAAATTCATTACACAGCACATCAATTGAAGGCACTCGTTTTATATAATCTTCTGTGCTTAGGTTAGATGCTAAAAACCCACCAAATTGTACCAGGGTGTCATGGCACTAAAAATAAATAAGTAAATCAATAAATAAGGAAAAAAGTAGAAATACACTACCACTTTATAAAACCAACATAAACACTTTCAAAATTAGTAAGATATGTCCTTTTAACAATATTAAGAACCCAAATTTATGCAACTTAAAAACGGATTTTACAGACCACCTACATATATAATCATGTATCTTTACCCCTACAAAGCACCTGACTCAGCAGCAAAAAATTGTGTACCAGACTTCCGTGACACTGCTCCAGAAGCAAACAGAGAGCAAACTGCCAGAACACACTCCCTATACTGTGTGACTGTGGGGGTCTGGGGGAATGAGCTCTGGAGTTGCATTCACTCGTGCTGTGACATCCAGGGGAATTTCCCTGAAGCTTCTGGGGGCTAGCACCAACAAGCAGTAGCTCAGAAGAAAATAGCCTTTCCATCATGGGAGAGCTGAGTAACTACCCCACTGGACCCTGTAACAGGACTGTCACATTCAGTTCTAATTCCCCCATTCTCAATGAAATCTACTCAGTGCACCTGGGAAGAAAACATGAAGTTCTAGAGAGGAAAACAAATTAGACTAACATCAGACTTCTAAGCAGAAACTGTGTAAGTCAGAAAAGAATGGGATGACATATCCAAATCTTCAACAAGAAAACGTCCAATCAGTAACATTATATCCAACAAGCCTATCCTTCAGAAAAGAAGGAGAAATCGAGTATTTCCCAGATAAGCAAAACCTGAGAGAATTCACTACTACTGGACCAGTTTTACAACAAATTCAGAAGGGAGTCCTGCATTAGAAGTAGACATGAATGGAGCCAGTAGGGTGGTAGAACAAGCTAATCCTTCACCGGTGGCACTGCATCCTATATGGGCACCAGTTCACATCACACCTGCCCCCTTCTGGTCCAGCTCCCTGCTAATGGCTTGGAAAAGCAGAGAAGGATGATGCAAGTTCTTGGGCCCTACACCAATGAGGGAGACCTGGAAGAAGCTCCTGGATCCAGCTTTGGAACAGCTCTCGCCACTGCAGTGATCTGGAGAGTGAATCAACAGATAGGGAGAAACAGAGCAACAGATTTTCTATTTCCCTCAAAAATCCTGATTTTTTTAGTAACATAAAGGACTCTTTAAAAAAAAGATTGTTACTCTTTAAAACAAAAAGTAAACATGAAAACAAATGACACCATCCAAGTCACTTACAAAGCAAGTATAATCAACAAATGACAGGTGCTAGTCTTTATCAATAAGGTTGAATGCACATTATATAAAGTCTCCAGTCAAAACACTTAACATTGGCTGTGTTAAAAACCAAGACTCCACATGCTAGCCAAAAACTTCACTTCACAAAGAATTTTTATAATATATATATATAAAGGGCTGGAAAAAAATATACCAGTAAAATAGAAATCAAAAATAAGCAGAGGTTGCTATATACATATTAGAAAAAAAATAGAAAAAGAGACACGGCAATGCCTAGCAACTAAGTCCTTGCCTTGTATACACCAGGAATCCTATATAGGCACTGGTTCATGTACCACCTGCTCCACTTCCCCTCCAGGTCCCTGCTTGTGGCCTAGGAAAGCAGAGAGGACGGCCCAAAGCCTTAGGACCCTGCACCCACATGGACAACCTGGAAGAAGATCCTGGCTCCTGCCTGCTGATTGGCTTGGCTCCAGCCATTGCAGCCTTTTGAGGAATGAATCAGAGAACAGAAGATCTTTCTCTCTGTCTCTCCTTCTCTTTGGAAATCTTTCAATAAAAATAAATAAATATTTGTGGGCTGCAGGAGGGAGCGCCTAGCTCGGATCCCGATCCCAGCCACCATGTGCTCATGGTGAGCTGGGCCTGGGCCCACCTGGATTTGGGAACTGCTTCCTTTCGGGTGAGTACACTGGGGGGGGGGGGAGTCTCAGGGACTGGGTGGGTCCAGGGCCCACCCACCGCCCTCATTGGGTGGTGGACGGGATTGGGGTGGGGTGCAACCTTGGGCCTGCAGGAGGCTGCTGTGGGCTGCAGGAGGGAGCGTCTAGCTCGGATCCCAATCCCAGCCACCATGTGCTCATGGTGAGCTGGGCCCGGCCGGGGAGCTCTGGGGTATTGGTTGTCTGAATCGTTGCTTAGGTAGCTCCAGGCTGACCGCACTGTTTTTGGGATCTGAGTCGATCCTAAAGATTCCCAATGCCAGTAACTCTTCCTTTGAAGAACTTCTAATCACTTAACAATGCTGAGCTGTGAAACTGGTAATGGAACGTAATGTACTGGGCAGGACTAAGCAAACCTAGCAAAACTAGAAACCAGCATGGAGCACAGGTCATACGGAGCTAGGCTCTTGCACCTACTGGTCCTCAGAGCAACCACGGGCAGGTGCGCGATTTACGGCTAGGAACAGGCCCAATCGGGGAGGTAAGGGGACACCCTAACCGGGTTGAGGTTCCCACCAAGGGGTGCGTGTCCTGGAATGGGGGCTGCGTTCTATCTAGGAAACAGTCATAGTCACCCAAGGCACTAGTGTGAGCTGGGATTGGATGCACCAGGCCAGTTCAGACCCCAACACCATCTGGTGGCATGGAGAACCAGGGTAGATGTGGGACTGACTAGGCTGGGTCGCAACCCCCTACTAAGTCATATGTGAGCTGTATGTGGGTATGGACGAGCCATGGCTGGGCTGAAACATCCAACAACAAGAACCAGAATTGGATGAAAGCCAGCCAGGAAAAGCCACTGTTCCTGCTAGGACAGGAGGTGAACTGAGTAGGGTTGGCTCAAGGACCGCCTGGTATGCGCAAAATCTGACATTGGGAGGGGTTCTGATGGAGGAGCCTGGGCAACTCCTCTGGCAGGACACAGTCCCTGCAGGTAAGCGCAAGAAGCATGACAGGAAACAGCCCAGAATAGGCCATGGAAAGTTTCCCACTGGCACACATTCGGCATGGGTCAGGGGCAGACCAGGCTGAATCAGTTCATGTCATCCACTGGCAAATCCGAGCACCAGAACAGTGTGGGTTGAGCCGGGTTTGGTTGCGACAAAACCAGTACACATTATGGAGTGCCAGGGCGTGGTTGCCTGTACTGGATTTGACTGCAGCACCCAACCAGCACACGTGAGATCCAGGAAGGGAGGGGCAGAGCTGGCAAGGGGATTAAGGGGCTGGTCCCCTCGCCAGACAGCTACTCCCACTGGAGAGTGTGGGCTGGGATAGAGACAGACCAGACTAAGCAAGGCTGCAACACCTGTGCGCTGCATGTGGCCTAGATCAGGGAAAAGCCAGGCTGGGCTGATTATTCCTGCTGGTGCAAGCATAAATTAGAGTGGGTGAGGGATGTTTGGGCTTGGCCACGGCATCAGCTGGCACTGGGGACTAATTCTGTCAAGTCAAACCACAGAACCACATAAAGAGTGCATAAACCGGGAGAGAGAGAGACCTGGGAGGGAAAAAGTGGGTTCCCCCTTCTTGGGTCACTACTCCCGTGGGAGGGCATGAAAACTAGGACGGGGGCTGGGGTGGCTAGACAGAGAGGCACTCAACAACATCCGTGAGGGCTGGATGGTTGAGTTGGTTAGATGGAACTAAGCTTTAATACCCAGTGACAAGTACCAGAGCCAAATGGGATGGGGGACAGACTGGTCTACTGCTACACATACTGGCAAACCAGGGTAGGGGGCAGGCCTGGTGGGGGTTATTGTGGGTCGCCCCGACTAGGCTGCAGCTCCCACTGGTTGATGTAAGGGCCGAACCAGACTGGACTGCAACACCCATTGGTTCCAGTGCAACTCGGGACTGAAAACAGAAACAACACAGCAATTGAAACCACCAGCTGATCAGGGTGATGGACTGTGCCGGGCCCTGTGCTTGCTAGAACATACAAGAATCTAGTCTGAGAATACCTCAAAGTTTCTTTCTCCCCAATCGAACTGCTGGACTCAGAACTCTAACCAAGACAGAAGACAGAACAAGTCAATCATTCATCTCAGCTGTATATTGTTGGCAGCGAAATATGGGGCAAACGGAGACTTTATGATGGACCATATCAATCAGTGGACGACCTCATCGAGCAAAACTGGCAGCGATTCATAACTGGAGAACTATTAAAACCACTTGAGCAAATATCTCAGAGCATGCCCCACATCCGGGACTTGGGGTGGGCGGGAAACCGGGTGAGGCTTCTCCCTCAATATTCCCCTTTACCTCGGATACATGATGGAAACAATATGGACATAATAGTATTACCCACTTCCCTATACCCCCGAACCTTTTTTTTTAACCGTAATTAACTATGTAACCATTGTCAACAACAATACAATAAATTTTTAAAAAAGAAAATAAATAAATATTTATTTTAAAAAACTAGAAAAAGACATTATATCTTGATAAAAGGTTTGATTCAGGGGCCAGCAACATGGTGGATCAGGTTAAACCTCTATCTTAACTGCCAGCATCCCATACGGGCACCAGTTCCTGGCTATCCAAATTTTTGATCTAGCTCTCTGCTAATATACCTGGGAAAACAGCAGAAAATGGTGCACAAGCTTGGGCCCCTTCACCCACATGGAAAATCCAGAAGCTCCTGGCATCAGACAGGCCCAGCCTCAGCCAACTTAGCCATGTGGGGAATGAATCAGCAAATGGAACCTCCTGCACTTTATCTCTAAATCTGCCTTTCAAATAAAAATACATCTTTAAACCCAGCCAAAAGATACAATGATCACTAAATACATATACACTGAACACAAGACCCCTTCAGATATATACAGCAAATAGTACTAGACCTCAAGTGAGACAGATTACAATACAAAAATGGTGGGTGACTTCAAAACTGCAATCTCATCAACAGAAATCTAGACAGAAATCCAATAAAAATACATAGAAGTGGAACCTTACTACTGAGCAAATATATATATAATCCAATATATGTACATAGGAATATATATTTATAGAAATTTCACTCAATAGCTACAAAACATATATTCTTATCATCAGCACAGGGAATATTTTCTAATACAGACCAGACAGAATCCAAACCATGTTTCTTCTAAGACCACAAAGGAATAAAACCAGAAACAAGCAACAGGAGGAGCACTTAAAATTACATGTAAATTCACATGTTACAGGATAATCAATGGGTCACTGAAGAAATTTTAAAAAATAAAATCATAAAGTTTCTTGAAACCAAAATAGAAACAGTAGTTTATCAAAAGCTGTGGGCCATTGCAAAAGCAGTACTAAGAGGAAAGTTTATAGCATTAAGTGCTAGGACACAGGGCCAGTGGATGCACTAAGGACTTTGTCAGCCAATATATCTTCTCAAAAATACCAAATAACTCAGGTAACACCCTCGGAACATTCTTCCCCACATCGGGGTTTCTAAGGCATAATCAAATAATTGCCCCCTCCCCTGGGTGCTGATGTAGTTGGACAACAAGCAGTGGCACCCCCTCCTCTTCCCACTTGTGGACACAGGAGAAAAAGAGATGCTGAAACATTTGTCCCTCCTACCTTCCTCCATACCTTGAGCCTCCCTACCCTAATCAGAGACCCACATGGGCATGCATCCCTCTCACCTATGTAAATAGTATTATAAAAATTAAAATGTTTAAAAAAAAATCAAAGATGAAGGGGGTATATTAAAACAGATACCACAGAAATAAAAAGAATCAGTAGGAATTACTATGAACAGCTACATGTCAATAAACAGGAAAACCTGGGAAGAAAGTGATAGATTTCTAGACAAAACCTAGCAAAATTGTGTTATAAAGACACAGAAACCTTTAAATAGAGCAATAACAGAGATGGATTCAGTAGTAAAGGCACAGTCAGCAAAGAAAACCCCAGGGATGGACAGCTTCATTGCTCTATTCTACTAAGCTTTTAAAGAACTATTTCCAATGCTTAAACTACTCAAACAATGAAAAGGAGGGAATTCTCCCAAACTCCTTTTATGAGGTCAGCATCATATTAACTGGAAATTGAGAAAAAAAAAAAAACGCAACAAACAGACCAATATCCCTGATGAACAGATACAAAAATCCTCAAAAACAAACAAAAAAAATACTAGTTTATCAAATCCAACAACAAATCAAAAACATTCACCCAGATCAGGTGGGATTTACCCCTGGCATGTAGGTCACATAAGCAAATGAATAAATGTGATGTATCAATTTAACAAATAAATCCAAACTGGTGCCATTACATAGTACAGTAAGCTTCTGCCAATAGCACCAACATCCCATAGAGGAGCTGGTTCGAATCCAGCTTCTACATTTTGGATTCAGATCCCTGTTTGTGACCTGGGAAAGCACTGGAGGATGGCTCAAGTCCTTGAGCCCCTGCACCCACGTGGGAGACCCAGAAGCAGCGCATGCCTCCTAGCTTCAGAAAAGTTCAGCTCTGGCCATTGTGGCTATTTGGTTAAGTGAACCAGTGGACAGAAGATTCCCTCCCTCTCTTTCTGTCTCTCATTCTTACTGTGTAACTGCCTTTCAAATAAAAAACAAGTCTTTAAGCAAACTGAGTACAGAAGGAACATGTCTCAACACAATGAAGACAATATATGACAAACTCCTAGCCATTATCCTATTGCAGAATACTGGGAAGCACTTCCACTGAGATCTGAAACCTGAAAAGTATGCCCTTCCTCACTACTGCTAGTCAATTTAATTGTGGAACTTTTTAGCCAGAGCCAAAGAAAAATAAATCAAAGAGATAGACATTGGAAAGGAAAGGAAATCAAATTATTCCTGCTTGCAGAAAATATGGTTCTCTATCTAAAGAAACTAAAGATTCTATTAATATTAGAACTCTAAACGGTTGGAAAAAAAATAGCAATTGAATAAACAATGTCATAGTTGAGAAAGAACTTGTAAGATTAGTCCAATTCACAATAGCTACAAAAAAATTTAAAAACCTTGTGATTAAATTAACCAAGTATGTAAAAGTTCTCTACAATGAAAACTACAGAGCACTAAGGAAATAGAAGAGAACACACAAAAAGGGAAAACCCATCCAGGCCCATGGATTAGAAGAACCGATATCATCAAAATGTCCATACTACACAAACCAACTTACAGATTCAATGTGATTCAAATCAAAATAGTAAAAGCATTCTCAGATCTCAAAAAAAACTGATTCAAATTCATATGGAATCACAAAAAATCCTGAATGAAAATCAACTCACAATGGGTTAGAAATCTAAACCTGAGGCCTGAAACCATCAAATTGCTAGGGGAAATGATGCAAGACACTGGGAGAGGCAAAGCCATCTTAAGTAAGACCCTAGTAGCTCATGCAATAGAAGCAAAAGCAGACATGGGATTGAATCAAGCTAAGAAGGTTCTGCAAGGCAAGGTAATACTCAACAAAGAGGCAACTGAGCAAGAGAAAACATCTGCAGACTTCTATGTCTTAAATAAATAAGGAGCTCAAAAACTCAACAAAAAAATTCAGCTAACAAATGGGCTAGAGGCAAGCACTAGCTACTACACAGCATCTACTTTCTTATAAATGAAATTCAAGACTTCCAATAATCAGAAAAAATGAGAATGAAAATATCAAGGTTGTAGAAATTTAATGACAAAAGGTCTAACTGAAAACCTTATACATACAATACCTGAGTTATTGCCTAAATATCATAATTTGTATAAATAATGGTCTTATTTCCTAAGTGTCTATTTTATGTTAGAACATTTCATAATATTATGCACAAAATAACATTTTTCAAATTTTATCACATGCTCTATTTTCCTTTATTTGGTCAAAAATTTGCACCAATACAAAAGAAACTACTAATTTACCTGGTCATAGAGCTTTCCAACAAGTTTCAAATGTTTTTCTCCGCCTTCTTGAAAGATTACACCATTCCTCTGTTGGGCCATAAGCAAACATAGAGGAAGAGCAAGATCATGGTCCAATAGTGCATCCTTTAACCTTTGAGAAGATTTTTTAGTGTTTCTGATCTGGCCAAAATAACCACCCTGCACAAGACAAGACACAAAAAAATCTCAGCATGTTATACTGTAATCCATGGAACCTGATGTGAAAAACAGCCACACACAAATGCTTCACATTCTGTTTTAGCTTTTTAAAGAGATCTACATGATCCACGGGATAGGCTTCTGGCAGATGTCAAGCTGACGCTTAGGACAACTGCATTCCTTAACAGTGCCTGGTTCAAGTCCCAACTCCACTTCCAGGCCTGCCTCCTACTGATGCACATCCTGAGAAGCAGCAACTGATGGTTCAAGCACTTGGGGAAACCAGGAGGACCTTTTACGGTTCTGGTTGTTGCAGACATTTAGGGAGTGAACCTGCATTTGGAAAATCTCTCCGCTTTGTTTCTATGCCTCTGCCCTTGAAAGGCATGCATAACATTTGGCAGTTGGCTTTATGTACTCAATACTAACATACTCTTCAGATTCTATACTATAACCAGGCATACAGTAGTATCTCCTCGCCCACAGGGGTATGTTCTAAGACTAACAACGGATGTCTGAAACTGCAAACAATAAATCATATTCACTGCTTTTTCCTATATTCACGCACGTATCTGGTAAGTTTACTTTATAAATTAAGAACAGATTAACAAGAACTAACAAGTATAATGGAAGATCAGTGAATGCAGATTCATTCTCAAAATCTCAAATGTACTGTTTTCATCCTTTTAGTTAACACATGAGATAATACAACACCAAGATGAGATGGCCCAACATCATGAGTAACCAGGGTTGGTGTGGTGGCATAACAGCACTGGCATGCAATGTGAGCACCAGTTCTAGACCCAGCTGCTCCACTTCCAATTAAGCTCCCTGTTTGTAACCTGGGAAAGCAATGGAGGATGGCCCAAAACCCTGTGCCCAGTAGGAGACCACAAAAGAAGCTCCTGGCTCCTGACTTCAGATCAGCTCAGTGGTGCCCATTTGGGGAGTGAACTGGTAGATGGAAGAACTCTTTTTCTGTCCTTCCTGCTATAAAAATTGCCTTCCAAATACAAATAAATTTTTCAAAAAAGTGAATAACCAAAAGTAATAGTTCTCACCTCAGCTTTTAGTTGCTCTCCACCAGTCATGGCCTCTAGTTGCTCCATTGTCATTTCCTCTGTAATTTCAATTCCGGCCATTTTTTGTACCACTTCTTTTAATATAAGCAGGTCAAAACTATTCAAAATGAATGGTCTATATTTACAACTTCGAATGTATGTGACAATGTCTTACAATTAATAAAATCCTTAAGTATTTACTGGTAAATTTTTTGAGAATAAAACAAGGGATAGAAGATATGTCATTCCTACTCTCAGTAACTCCTTGAAATAAAATAAATAAAACACACACACAATCTCTCTCAAACTCTAAGCACTGATACTGGCCCAGAATAAGCTCAAATTTATAAAGAATAAAGGCTCCAAGGCCCAGCACAATAGCTTAGTAGCTAAAGTCCTAGCCTTGCATGCACCAGGATCCAATATGGGCACCAGTCCTTGTCCTGTATGCCTGCTTGTGGCCTGGGAAAGCAGTAGAGGATGGCTCAAAGCCTTGGGACCCTGCATCCACGCGGGAGACCCCAAAAAAAAAAGCTCCAGGCTCTGGATCGGCTCAGCTCCAGCTGTTGCGACCATTTGGGGAATGAACCAGCAGAAAGAACATCTTTCTCTCTGTCTCTCCTCTCGGTAAATCTGAATTTCCAATAGAAATAAATAAATCTCATATAAAAAAAGCCCCCAAAGGTATGTAAACTTCATATTTCATGTAAGTTCAAATCTAAAAATAAGTTTTAAAAATAATATGTTTACTCAAAACATTCTACCAGGTTTCCAATGAAATTATGGTCAATTAGAATCCAGTGACACAATCAACAGTGCACTGTGTTTTGTCATAAATTACGCGTGTACTAAGCTTACTAAGCTTATCAACAGGTAGTTGAAATAAGCAAACATGTCTTTTTAGTGAGTTAAGCGTAACGATGACACTTAATGCTGTAGAATGGGTCTACATATCAAAGTATTGTTTATTTTAATTATGAAATTGCATGCAGGTAATAAAACAACTATTATATTGTTATATTGAGCCTACAACAAAATTCATTCAATACCACTCCAACATGTTGTAATTATTAATTTCACTTATATACCATTGTATATAATTACCTTTTGCCTGCCTTTAGCTGATTGGCCACGTATTGAAGAAGGCCAGCAAGATCAATTGGATATTTACGAAAGACTGCGCCACAAAAACTAGCCAGGCCTATATAAATTAGAAACAAGAGAGAAAGTAAAAGCAGCTCATAAAATCAGAAGTTCATCATTTCATCAACTAAGTCAATTTTTAAAACAAAGTAGGGAGAACTACAAGACTAAAATCATTAAATGGAATTTACAGTAACTTCATTAAACATAAATGTTAATAAGCACTGTACATTATTTAATCATTTCAAGAATCATCTAAGGTTGCTATAAGCCTATTGAGAGGCAAATTCAGAACACACAGATCACGTTCATGTGGAGTAAATTAGTACGCTGATTCAAACCTGGGGAATCTGATTAATCATGATACATCAAAATCTCACAGGTTAATCAATAAACCTGAATAAGTAACCAAACGTCAGCCCCTCAAATATTCCAATAAAAAACAATCACTCACTTTATCTAGGAACATGCTACTAGCTTTCAAGGGACACAGAAAAACATAAAATTCTGTTAGGCTGAAAAATAGGCAAAAGACCAGTTTTAACTAATAGCCCTTACATTTAGTAAGGAGGAAATCCCCAGTCAAGATTAGAAGAGAAAATTCTATGAAAGCCATAATATATACCACTCAATCTGGTGGAAGATACAGAAAAGTAACTTAACTAACACGAATCACTTCTCGACCTTTCGGCTAAAACTGAGTGTTCAATAACTAAGACAAACAGTTCAATGGGAGTACAAAGAAGGAACATCTAATTCAGACTTATGGGTAATAGCATTAATATGTAAAGCTTTCCAAAATAACTTTTAACTTGAAATCTAACTAATAAACAGAATATGGAACCAGGGCATGATAAGTCATGGAATATTCTATGGAGAGAAACTAACATATGTAAACGGGCCAAAAAAAAGGGCACAAGTTCAGTATTAATGGATGGTAGAATACTGGGAAGGTAAGAAGTTGGACAGCAAGGACCTGATTCCAAAATAAAGCACTTGTATAATTTATTACGCCTTTCAGAATTTAAAGGAAAACCAGAAAATGACATGATAGAATGAAAGAATGGGAATTGGCTGCTAGAAATCAAAAGTACACGAAATAAAAAGAAATGTTTGTTGATAGTAAATATCTGGGCGAATGGAGATTCTAAGGTGGACTATGTCAACTATTGGACCTTGGAAGGATTTCCTCATCCTTGGATCTGTGAGATCGACAGCATTTCAGAACTAATCAATCCACTTAAGCAGAGCCCTCGGAGCATGCTCCACATGGGAGCTCCTGAGATGACATCAGGTGTCCGTCCCCAGGCCCAGGTACTGATGCGGTTAGGATGCTGGGTGCGGCTTCTCCCCTTTTCTCCTTCTCTTCCCCAGATACAGGAAGAAGAAAAAGAAAATTTGGAACCAATGGTCTCATCCACTTCCCCCTAATTCTCAACCCTTCCCACCATAATCAGCAGTCCACATGGGTATGCATCCTTACCAACTACATAAACATCATCAAAAACAAAATGTAATATAAAACATGTGGTTCATTTTTTAGTTAAGAAGCCAAGTCTTTCTTCTTTCACAGTGACTAGAAACTTCATATAAGGGAGGAAAGAAAGATTATTTCCCTCAAAATTACTCCTCCTAAAATTAACAGCTAAAAAGAGGAGGATTTTCAACTCCCTAGGACTGTTTACCCAAATACCCTAGAGCCAACAATGATCTAAAGTTAGAAACATTAGGATTTCATAAACCCTAATGAATTTCATGAATTTTTACACTAAAAAATTTGGTCACTCTACAGAGCAAGCTGAGTGTCCAAACAGCCCCAAGAATTCTTGGCAAATAGATGCTCAGGAGTCTCAAAGAACAGATAAGAGAATGTGTAACATTACAGTTACCAGCAACATAAGGGCACCTTTGGAAAAATGTACTTACTCTGAAGCCAGTTTGAGATGGTTGTGTCATCATGTTTCATTCGCTCCTTTTCTGGGTTAGCTAAAGCTTCAATGATACAATCTTTCATTATATTGAGGAAAACAATTGGAAATCATACCATTGGTAACAAAAGCCCTTTTAAAACAAAAAAAAAATACCATACACATAATGGGGGAAGCTTACTTCAGATTGTTACAAATTATTGAAAAAGATATCAACTGTGGTACCCACATTTCCTCTTTGGCTTCTTCCCCATCTTTAAAAAGCGTAACAAAATTCAAAGATGTTTGTGAGGGACCACCACCATGGTAAAGTATATTTAGCCTCAAGCAAAGCCAGCATCCCAATGGGCACCAATTCAAGTCTTAGATGGTCCACTTCAGATCCAGCTCTCTGTTAATGGCCCAGAGAATTGGAGGATGGTCCAAATACTTGGGCCCTTGCACAAATGTGGGAGACCTAGAAGCTCCAGGTTCCTGGCTTTGGATCAGCCTGGCTCTACTCATTCTAGCTGTCTGGGGAGTGAATCGGCAGGTGGCAGATTTTTCTATCTCTCTTTGTCTCTACAAATCTATCGTTCAGGGCCCGGCGGCGTGGCCTAGCGGCTAAAGTCCTCGCCTTGAAAGCCCCGGGATCCCATATGGGCGCAGGTTCTAATCCCAGCTGCTCCACTTCCCATCCAGCTCCCTGCTTGTGGCCTGGGAAAGCAGTCGAGGACGGCCCAATGCATTGGGACACTGCACCCGCGTGGGAGACCCAGAAGAGGTTCCAGGTTCCCGGCATTGGATCGGCGCAGCATCGGCCCGTTGCGGCTCACTTGGGGAGTGAATCATCGGACGAAAGATCTTCCTGTCTCTCCTCCTCTGTGTATATCTGGCTGTAATAAAAAAAAATGAATAAATCTTTAAAAAAAAACAAATCTATCATTCAAATGAAAACAAGTAAATATTAAAAACACAGATGTTTGATAAATACAGCATCACCCCTTTATACAAGACAGATACATATGCACACACACAATCACTTTCAGTCTTGAACAGCCAAGCGTCAGATAAGTCACCTGCATAAACCTCAGATCACCGCTCCCACATTGTTTAAGGAAAACAAAATGTTCACCATTAAGATCCATGAAATATGTGCCTGGCTTGATGCCTCAGTGGCTAAATCCTTGCCTTGCAATTGCCAGAATCCCATATGGATGCCAATTCATGTCCCAGCTGCTCCACTTCCCATCCAGTTCCCTGCTTGGGGCCTGGGAAAGCAGTAGAGGACGATCCAAAGCCTTGAGACCCTGCACCTGCGTGGCAGACCTGGAAGAGGCTCCTGGATCCTGGCTTCAGTTCGGCTCAGTTCCAACCATTGTGGCCACTTGAGGAGTAAACCAGAGAATGGAAGGTGTTTCTCTCTGCCTCTCTGTAAACCTGCCTTTCTAGTAATTTAAAAAAGGGGGAGGGATCTATGAAACATGAAGCCTGGGGCTGGCAAAGTGTCTCAGAGGGCAAACCCATAAAATTGTCAGATTGTGTAATGGTTGCTTCTGCTAATGCACTCGGGAAAGCAGTGGAGCGTGGCCAAGCACTTGGGCTCATGTACCCATGAGGAAGGCCTGGAGAAAGCTCCTGGATCCTATCTTCAGACAGGCCAAGGGCTGGCCATTGCAGTTATTCGGGGACTGAACCAATGGAGAGAAAAAAATCTTTCTCTACCAGCCTTCACCCTCCAGTAATTTTGAATTTAAAATGAAATAAATCTTAAAAAAAAAAAAGCAAAATGAAATCTACACATTGCTTCACTTGAAAGGATACAGGCCAAGACATCATAATTCAATGAAGTGAGGTATTTCAATGAATCTACTACAGGTGTTATTAAATTATCATACTTCTGTATTTGTGACAAGATCTGGAAGACAGCAACAAGAACAGAAGGCATTAACAAAACAATAGATGACATATACTATGCCAATTAAGTAACAGCTACACATTTTTATTTTTCAAAAGAAATAATGCTTGGGGCCAGTGTAGTGGGGTAATGAGCTAATCCTCCATCTGCAGCATCAACATCCCATTTCAGTGCCAGTTCCTATCCCAGCTGCTCCACTTCCAATCCAGCTGCCTGCTTAAGGCCTGGGAAAGCAGCAAAGCATGGCCCTAGTCCTTGGGCCCCACACCGATATGGGGAATCCAGAAGAAGCTCCTGGCTCCCAGCTTCAGATCAGCCCAGCTCTGGTCACTGTAGCCCTTTGGGGAGTGAACCAGCAGATGGAGAACCTCTCTCTCTCTAAAATCTGTCTTTCAAGTAAAATATAAATAGATCTTCAAAAAAGAGCAATAATTAAAGTGACTGATTATTTTATCACTGCCTTAGAGAATATTGTCTTATATAACACTTTCCAATAAAGAAGGAATCCTATAGAGCCTAAAGTTGGATTTTTTAATGATAGGGACTACTTTTATACCAAACATTTAATATACCTTTCTAAACGGAAACAAGGTGTATCTGAATCACAATGAAATGACACTCAAATATTTCTAAAGCCTAAAAAAAGATAATAAAAAATTTTTTTAAGAAAATGTTTATTTAGGCCAGTATGGTAGCCAGACTAAGCTACCAATTACAACACTGTCATATCAGAGGGCTGATTTATGTCTCTGCTGCTCTGCTCCAAATCCAGCTCCCTATTAATGCGCCTGGAAAGGCAACAGAAGCTGGCCCAAGAGACTGGGTCCCTATCACCCACATACCCACATGGGAGGCCAGGATGGAGTTCCTGGCTCCTGGTTTCAGCCTGGCAGAGGCCCAGCTGTTGCAGCCATTTGGGGAGTCGACCTGTAGATTGGAAGATCTCTTTCTCTGTCACTCTACCTTTCAAATAGGTCTTTTCAAAACAGAAATAAAATGTGATAAACTATTTACATAAGAGCACTGGTACATATTACCAGAAAATATAAATATTATATAGTAAGTTTTTTATATTTGGCAGCTTTTAAATGTTCTATTTGCTAAAATATATTTCTCCTAAAACTATCCAAATATTTTAAAAGATACATTATTCTATTCCAACTTGTGCCAATTTAAACACATCAAAAAATTTCCTGAAAACATTAACTCTAAAAACATACATAATCAAACAAAATTGTTGGATTGCTGTGGCTCAACTTTCCAATCTGTCTTCCAGAAGGCTTCACATTTTCCTTGGTTAGTCGCCTACAAGAGGAAAAAAAAGGTGGCAAAGGTCATCTTAAGTAACATTCCTATGGAGAAAATAAAATTCTTTGCCAAATATCCAAAATGGATCCATGAAAACAACTGAATTTATCTCCTTTACTACAGAACTTGGGTTATTTTAGTTAGCAATTCTCGCTGAGGGCATTAGGATTTATATATTAAAATCTAAACATTTAGAATAATCTCCATGTTAAGCATTAAAACACTTAATGTGCTCTGTAAGTACACAAACCCTTTTTACAATCTATTACTTTATATTTAGAAGGGCTCATTTGTCAAGCTGGTGATTAAGATAATCAAATGCAGTGTGACGCAATGAAATGTTTCAAACCACCTGATTTAGTGACTAACAGATAAAGAGCTTATGCTGGAGCCAGTACCATGACTCAACAGGATAATCCTCCACCTATAAGCACCAGCATCCTATATGGGTCCCAGCTGCTCCATTTCTGATCCAGCTCCCTGCTTATGGCCTGAGAAAATCGCAGAAGGTGGTTCAAGTCCTTGGGCCCCTGTACCCATGTGTGAGACTCAGAGAAAGCTCCTGGCTCTAGCTTTCAATCAGCTCAGGCCCTGTCACTGTGGCCATTGACAAGTGTTTCTGTCTCTTCCCTCTCTATGTAAATCTGCCTTTCAAATCAAAAACACAAGTAAAACGTTTTAAAAAAGAAAAAGTTAATGCTGTAACCTTAGCATCAGAGGTTCTCTGCTTCCCATAGTCAACATCAATCTTTTTAAAATAATTTCTATTTCTTTCTTTCCTATTTACTCTTGTGCTCAGCATCCTGTAAATTTATATTTCTAAAATTTTTATACTTTAAAACAATTACACAGAATCTAACATTTTATACTTCAAAACAATTACACAGAATCCAAAGCTCTTCTGATAAGTTTATTGCATGATTAATCTAGAGGGGCAAAACTTGAAAAGGTAAAGTGAAGCAAGAAAACTTTTGTGAGTGAAATAAATTATGAATTTGGTTCCAAATGTGGGGAATGTGACCATTCTTAAAGTACGGAGCTTGATAAAATTATCTTAAGGCATTTCTTGAGGCAAAATTGGCCTCTTGGTTAAAATTACTCCAGCATTAACTTCCTTCCTGTCACAGTGTCTAGGGCCCAGTTTCTTCTTCCACTTCCCCCAGCAGAGAATAAAGACTACTAGTTTGAAATTGTGGCTATCTTATAACTTCAAAATTACTGCCACCTTTCCCTACTTCTAACCCTGCTATTACAGGTGATTTTCCCGTGCGTCATTACTATCCCGTCTCTTTTTACTCCATTCCTTTCTGCCGCCGTCACCCTTACAAGAGAAATAAACAAAAATTAAAAGAACTTTTTTATTATGTATTCTCCTTGTACCATAGTGCCTGGAATATTAAAACAACCAGTAGGTATTTTAATAATGAATTATTAAATTCCAATAGTAAGTTCATGTTTTAAACAGTATTCAAATCTCAAATTCTGCAAGTACTAAATACATTCCATTCTCCAGTTCAAGCAATAACAAAATCATACTGTTAAAATCAGGTGAATTAATTATGGCTTATAACAAAATTCCAAGTACATTAAAAATTCTGTACATCTTATACTGTAGTAAATTTCATTTCATTCATTTACTTATATTAATATCTCCTGTGATAGCTAAAATTCTAAGCTTCAGAATATAAGAATTGTTGGCAGTTTCTGCTCTCTCAAGTAAGGTCCAGCTGGGAGGCAGATTTCAGAACAACATTTATATGTTATAAATATAAAAAATGGGAATTATATATTTGCATTATTGCATATACATTAGAGTATCTGGGAGGATAAATAAGAAAAGCAAATATTAATATTTTTCATTTTTACTGGGAGGATACAGAAGAGAGAGACATAGCATGTACCTTTTTTCAGTTGTGTATATTTGGGGTAAAAAAATCTAATTAAATGCATTACCTCACCAGTTTATTTGTGGTGAGGATGCTCAAAATTAATTCTTTCAAAAATCCTGAAACATGCATTTAACACATCATATTAACCACAGTTATCACACAGTGTAATTGATCACTAAAACTTATTACTCTAATTAAAGTAAAACTTTGGTTTTTGATCAATATCTTTCTCCAACACACCCTTGTTCACAACATAAGCATTAAAAACCGAAGGAAATTCTGTCATTCTCAACAATATGGATGAAACTGCAAACTTTATGCAAAGTAAAATAGTCAAGGCACAGGAAGACAAATTTTATTTAAATGACTTTATTTAAATGCAGAATCTATATACCACTTAATATTTTACAGAAACTTAAACCAGGCAAACAAATAAGCTATTCAAAAATTAGATAATTTTAAAAACAAAGTCATGGCAACACAGCTACTGAGTGATATGCTAGTATTTTCAGCATAAGGGATATCGGTGGCACAGAACTGCCAACTGTGCTGGGCAGTATATGCTAGGAAAAGCCTCACAGCAGTGACACTGAAGCTCACTCTCCAACAATGTCACCAGATGAAGACAATGGAGGTACAGAAAAACCTCCACAAGTAAGCAAAAACATATGCCAAGGAGAAGCTAGGGAGAAGACAGTATATATAGGTACAGTACAGATGCAGCAGGAGTTGACAGGAAATAAGGTTGGATACAGGGAGGGACAGATGAAGCAGTGCCCCCTACTTAGATCACCATGTCAAAAATTGACATAATCCTGAAACCAAAAAGGCATTATAATACTCAACTAAGCCATTGGGGGCAGGCATCTGGTACAGCAGTTAAAAGATACCAGCATCCCATTTCAAAGTATGTGGATTGGAGTCTTGGCTTTGCTGCTGATTGGATTCCTGATAATGCAGAAGCTGAGAGGCATCAGATGAAGGCACATGTATCTGAGTGTGAGGGGGGCACCTGGCAAAGCAGTTAAGCTGCTGCATGGCATGCCAATATTCCACACAAAAGTGCATTGGTTTGAGTTGCCACTCTAGCTTCTTATGAACATGCATATCTGGGATGATGGCATATCTGTGACACCTAAAACGCAAACTAGGATGGAGTTCTGGCCTCCTGGCTTAACCAGACAAGCCATGGCAGTTGTAGGTATTAAAGTTGGGGAGTGAACCAAAGGACAGATCATTTTCTTTTCTTTCATTCATTCTCTCCCACCTCACCTGCTCTATTTTTCTCTGCCATTCTCCCCACTCTCCCTCCTCCTCCTTACTCCTTCTATCCCACCCTCACATTTTGTAATGACATTCAAATGAAAAGAAACATAATTCTTCAAAAGTGCTTTTAGGGCCAGCATCATAGCATAACAGGAAAAACCAGCTTGTATGATAACAGCATCTCATATGGCGGCTGCTTCATATCCAGCTACTCCATTTCTGGTCCAGCTCTATGATAACAGCATGGGAAAAACAATGCCACCCATTTGGAAAACCAGGAAAAACACTACTGACTCCTGCCTGGCCCAGTCCCAGCCATTAGGGTCTTGCCAAGAGTTGAACCAACAGATAAAAGGGGTGTGTGTGTGTGTGTGTGTGTGTGTGTGTGTGTCTAACTACCTCAAAGAGATAAATAAAATTTAAAAAATAAAAAAATAAATGTATGCCAGGCACCCCTGTGAGAAACCTAGTTTGAGTTCTGAGTTCCTATGTCAGCTTAGTCCAGACGTAGCTGCACAGCCATTTGAGGAGTGAACCTGAAGATGCAAAATCCCTCTGTCCCTCAAATAACATAAAAATAAGCAATTACTTTAAAAGAAAACCAACCAGGGTAGTGGAAAGAGTAAAAAATGAAGCAGATTTAAGGAATTTAATAATGCTTGTTAAGTAATTCATAAAGCAAATAATTCAGCTAACTTATTACAATGGCTCCATAAATATTTACTGTGGTGGTTAAAGTAAAAACTGCTCCTGGGGAACTCTTTGAGGGTGAACCTCTAGTAATATCATCTCCTGCCATAACATCACTGAGTGCTTCCTTTTCTATTCTCCCATAGCACTGGATACATACTACATAATGGAACCTGTTAAATAAGATTGTGGTCCGGGGGACCATCACAATGGCTCAGTCTGCTAATCCTTCCCCTTCAAGTGTCAGGATTTCATATTTCATACAAGCACCATTTTAAGTCCCAGATGCTCCACTTCCCTTACAGCTCCCTGCTTGTGGCCTGTGAAAGCAATGAAGGATGGCCCAAAGCCTTGGGACTCTGTCGCTGCGTGGGAGACCAGGAGGTAGTTCCTGGCTCCTGGTTTCAGATCAGCTCAGCTCTGGCTGTTATGCCCACTTAGTGAGTGAATCAGTGGATGAAAGATCTTTCTGTTTCTCCTTCTCTCTGTAAATCTGCCTTTCCAATAAAAAGAAATATTTTTAAAAAGAGAATCTCTTTTAAAAAAGCAATGAAAAAAGAAGGAAAAACAAAGATTGTGCCCCTGCACACACCTTTTTTTCAAGTGGAGTGTGATTAGAGACAATTATAACGCAGCGAAGATAACATCACTCCATACTCCTAACGCTAATTAAAACAGAGGGTGCAATACTTTCAATGAGAATATCATTAAAGTGCATGAATTTATATAAGGAATGACAAGTGATAATAAACAACCTTATGTAAAACACAGTACATTGATTAAAAAGGACATAAACTGTTACTAATTTCAAATACAAAATTTTAGTATTAAAATTTTAATCTACTAGAAGTTAGACGTGAAATCATATCACTCTTAAATTAACAACATGGAAGTAAAAGGACAAAAACTAAAAAAAAATTTACCAAAATCTAGCTCCCCATGGAGAAATTTCTACATAACTTAAATAGACCATACAAATATATATTTTAAAACCTTTCCTATTTTAATTTTTAATTGAGGACAGTCACATAATCTCTACTTCCCTGTACAACACAGTAAAGCAAAGGAAAGGCCACAGCTGGCTTTTGTTTAATACTCATGAGGTTTTCAAAATTAAGGCTGAACATTAGCTAGCTGGAAAAGGTAAATTAAATCCCAATATAATTTAGATTAATACAAAGAAAATAAAATTACAGGGCCCAACACAATTGCTCAATGGAGAAATCCTCACCTTGTACATGCTGGAATCCCATATGGGCACCAGTTTATGTTCCGGCAGCTCCACTTCCCACCCAGCTCCCTGCTCGTGGCCTGGGAAAGCAGTCAAGGATGGCTCAAACCCTTTAGACCCTGTGCTCACGTGGAAGACCAGGAAGAACTTCCTGGTTCCTGGCTTCGGATTGGCTCAGCTCTGGCCATTTCGGCCATTTGGGGAGCAAGCCAGCAGATGTAAGATCTGTCTCTCCTTCTCTCTGTAAATCTGATCTGCTTTTCCAATAAAAACAAATCTCTAAAGAAAGAAAGAAAATAAATTACAACTTACTTCATGATATATTTGGCTCTGTCAATTGTTTGAGCTTTAACTTTTACTAAGAGCGGGTGACTGTTATAAGTTTCATTCTTCCACTGGCCATACAGACGATACCTTAAAAATCAGATGAAGAATTAGAAAAGGTTCAATATTTAAGAGGTTAACATATCAGTATTAGTAGCAAGTAAAAATCTAAAAATACATATTTACCTATGCTGATAAGGAAATGTTTTAAACATTCCCCATAGTTCCTCAGACATACATGCATTGCAGTCCATCAAAGAAAGAGATGGAAGTAGTACTTGGTCAGTAATGCTAAGCAAACAGCTAAGGATAACTTCCTAATAAAGGAAAAGAAAAAAGTTATTTCAGAGTCCATACCAACCCACCCCCAATAAATTCATAATAGGAAAACTGCCCTTCCTTGATATGCTAGTAAACAAAATCTAACTCCCACCCTATCACTATTCTTTTTTACGGGTCTCTCCAGCCAACACAAGGTGAGAATAAATGGTGAGCAAGAGATTTTTATTCCTCTTCCTACATCAACATGTTCAGTTTAAAAAGGGAAGAGGGATTAATTCTTTAAAAATATAACTCTCTTTAAGCTGCTAAAAATGAAATTCAGCATATCAAGTATAAAATAGTTACACAGGTGATTAAAGCTTATTCACAATAAAACTTGCACTGTGCTCAGGCATACATTGTACAGCAGGCAGACGCCATCTGCCAACACCAGCATCCCATATGGGTGCCAGTCATGTGCAGGCAGCTCCACTTCCAATCTAGCTCCCTGTTAATGTGCCTGGGAATGCAAACAATGATCCAACGGCTTGGGCTCCTATAACAATGTGTGGAATCCAGGGGAAGCTCCAGTTCCTGCCTAACCCAGCACCAGCTGTTGGTAGCCATTTAGGGAATAAATCAGAGGATGGAAGATCTCCCTCTCTATATACAACTTTATAAATAAACAAATGTGGTTTTGTTGTTTTTTTAAATTTACATTGTGCTATACTTAAATATTAGAACATTGGATTTTTCTAATTTCCTACCGTTTTTTCTTTATCTTCTTGCTTGCTTCCATCAGACTGAAACTAAAATTAAAAAAATAAATAAATACAATGCAGAAAGATCAGGAATATCTTATTACAATTTAGCTTTTAACTTAGAAAAACTTAACTTTCACATCATGGTATTTTAAATTGTATACATATGCAAATGCTAAATATAAGCTATTACAAATAACATTTTAAAACCTTACTATATTTTTAACGTTCATGCATACATTTTAACTGCAGTATTTCATTTCATTCTTTGTTAATCTCATCACAAACTGAGGCATCGAGAACCAGTTGAAGTACTATAAAATTATCTAAATATTATAAACCACATAGCACAATAATTTACAGTTCATTTGCATTTTGTGAACCAAGTTTTATTCAAGGTTCTATATTGAATTTGTTTACGGTGAGCTACTCCTCTATTTCAAGTTTGTATTTCTTCAGAAGCTGACCAAACACAGGTGTATTTGGGAAGTTTATCATTTATTTGTGAAACAATCCTAGAAACCATCAGTGGAAAAGCATCCCTATGAGCAAATGCAGCCTAATCCCATTGAGGAATCTGACGGTCTGTGTAGCAATATACATCTCATGATTATCTCACCTAAAGGAAGATCATTTCAAGACAAAAAAAAAAAAATCTTGGGGACAGTTCATGCGGTATTAACTCCCTATCAATTCCACTCTAGTCTGCCAGGGCAATACAGGCCCCCCAGGAGCCAGAATAACCTCAAAGACAGACATACCAGTGCCAACTGTTGAAAATCAGACTGGAACATATTGGAATAGTAAAAATCTGACATGAAGATTAAAGCAATACAGCTGGGAACTGATAGTAATGGGATAAACAAATAGCCATAACCCTAACAGAGGAGATATTCATGTTTTCAAACATTCTCTCTCTTTTCCAGTGTAAATGTTCTATTCTTAAATTAATCTCTGCATTTGGGGAAAGGGATAATCTATACTTTTTAAAAAGGGGGTGGAGGGTAGAGGGACATGTGTTTAGCCTAGTAGTGAACGCACTGGTTGGGAAGCCAGTATTCCACATCAGAGTGGCAGGGTTCAAGTATCAGTCCCCATCCTAATTCCAGCTTGTGGCTAATGAGCACCCCTGGGAATAGCAGGTGATGACTTAAGTGCTTAGGTCACCGACATGCACATGGGAATCCTGGATTGCATTACTGGCTCTGAGTGCACTGCGCTCTTGGCCTGTGCCTTTCCCTCTTCCCAACAAATTCTATACAATGAACTCTCATGTGTATAGCACACTTTAAAAAATCATGTATTGGGCCCGGCGGCGTGGCCTAGCAGCTAAAGTCCTCGCCTTGAACGCCCCGGGATCCCATATGGGCCAGTTCTAATCCCGGCAGCTCCACTTCCCATCCAGCTCCCTGCTTGTGGCCTGGGAAAGCAGTCAAGACCCCAAAGCCTTAGGACTCTGCACCCGTGTGGGAGACCTGGAGGAAGTTCCTGGCTCCTGGCTTCAGATCGGCACAGCACCGGCCGTTGCATTCACTTGGAGAGTGAATCATCAGACAGAGGGTCTTCCTCTCTGTCTCTCCTCCTCTCTGTATATCTGACTTTGTAATAAAAATAAATAAATCTTTAAAAAAAAATCATGTATTGTTTGTACCTAGTCTATATTTGCCTATAAACACTTGACGTACCTGTCTTTATAAGTTTAAATAACTCTCTAAGCTGAAAAGCATAAAGGATAAAATACTAATGAAAGAATGATTTGTAATTTATTCCCACAAGTATAATTCTACAGCTTGATAAGAAATGTCACATGAAAATAGCTGCTCTTAATCCAAAACAATTAAATGTGAAAATACAAATAGAAATACAAACATGGTATTATTTATTCTTTGATCTGATTTCCTTAAATAGCAAAAGTTTAAAAAACCCAGCTGCAGTTATAGAGATCCTCATTTTATAATAAGTATGACTTATTATTACAACATACATACATCAGGGAACTTAACAGTGCCAAAGCCACAGTGTCTTCCTCTTTGTGCAAAATAAGAACCACAATTTAATGTTTTGGTATTATAAAAATGTCCTTGCAAAGTTTTTCATTTAAAATGAACACACAAACACACCCATCTCTACCCTTCACCAGTTCACTCACAAAATTCTAACAATAAATACTTTCATCATGAAAACTGTCTCTGTGTTAAATAATTTATAGTCAGTCTCGATCCTGGTAGGGTTGAAAACCCATCTGATTATCACTAAAAAGTAAACAAAGAAATTCCTTCATAAAGGAGAGAAATGTATTGGAAGGAAATAACAGCTATCACTTTAACATGACACCTAATATTTAAAGACAAAAGCTGATTAACGATTGTTAATATTTTAAAACAAATAAAAAACTAAATGACTTACCTGAAGAAGGGGATAACTATGATCTTAACAATTCATGACTATCCACCTTTAACACTGTAATGTTAATTAATGTTAATACATTTACTTGATTTGATACAGTAATTCTGGGAACTAGACAAGGCAAATATCACAAGTGCATATCTTTGGCTTAGAAAAGGTCATAAGACTAGCAAGCAGCCAGCAGTTCATCCTGAAGAAACCACTTAGCAAAATGGTCAACTTCTAGCCCTTCAGTTAAGTTGGAGTAGAGACGTAACTCAAAGGCACCTTGTAGCAAGGCTAGGATCTAACGTCATTGCAGAAGATGCAAACTATGCATAGTCATTATTATCCTTAAAAGTCCCCTAGATTATCCATAACATACACAGGCATGCCATCTTTCAGTTAAGTTTAACACACGATGTTTTTCCCCCACTAGCAAAAGAATTCAGTTAAGTGCACATGAGATAGAAACAGGAGATGAAATAATTTCTTTGCAGTTAAAGTCAGGTCTCACAAAAACACATTAAACGCTAGACTGTGCTGTGAGATTCACTAAGAGATCCTCAGAAATGGAATGAAAACATCAAAAAGTCTTCAATTTCACTCTCACTTCTGGAAATACACATTAATTATTTTGATGGTATAGATTTAGTTACATTCAATGTAAATTAAATACAAGCACAGACCAATTGGAGTATATACGCGATCTAAAATAGATATACTTATACTTATACACAGATATACTTATACACAGAAGAAATGTTAATTTGGGCAGTAGCCTACACAACCAGGACATTCAATCTCAAAAAGAAATAAGAGTAAACAAGGATCACAAACACAACTTCTCCTAATTGCTTAAAAAAAAAGTAGTGAACATCAGCCCCGAAATTCTAAAGTAGGTTGTTCATAAACAAAAATCTCTAAGCCGGGCCTGGCGGCATGGCCCAGCGGCTAATATCCTCGCCTTGAACGCCCGGGATCCCATATGGACGCCAGTTCTAATCCCGGCAGCTCCACTTCCCATCCAGCTCCCTGCTTGTGGCCTGGGAAAGCAGTCGAGGACGGCCCAAAGCTTTGGGATCCTGCACCCATGTGGGAGACCTGGAAGAGGTTCCAGGTTCCCGGCTTCAGATCGGTGCAGTACCGGCTATTGCGCTCACTTGGGGAGTGAATCATCAGACAGAGGGTCTTCCTCTCTGTCTCTCCTCCTCTCTGTATATCTGACTTTGCAATAAAAATAAATAAATCTTTAAAAAAAATCTTTAAGCCACTGGTCTAACGTACATTATTCCCACTATCAAGGAGAGTACACTATCTACATTCTAGATTCAATAATACTTTGTACATTTTGTGATGGACTCAGAAAAATTACTGACATGAAAATCAATCACAAAACAATTCTGGGAGTGCCCCACAGGTATAAGGACATCTACATTACCACAAAATAATTATGTGACCTATTACCCAATAGCATCTAATATGCAGTCTGAGGTATATACTGAACACGTAAGTTCAACTTTCTAACAATCAGAAAAAGTTTATGCAGACAAGCAAAATAAGAAAAATGAAGCAAAACCACAACAGCTCTCCCCGAAATCCAAATACACAGAATTCACCATCATTAGCCAAGAAGAAAACTTGGGGGTGAAGTAGGGGGGTGTTGCCAAACAAGAACCCAATTCTGTAAACTGTGATGTGGTCTCTCAAACCCCAGGAGAACTGAGCCAGGAAGCTAGATCAACAAAATGTCACAGGCAACAAGGTCTGCAGTTAAGAGGATAGCTTGAGGGAAAACCCATGTGCATAGGAGCCCAACCAGACTCCTCACAAAGAGAGCCTGTTGACAAGGATGGCTACCTTTCAAAAGCACAACCTTAGATCTCTGAATGTGTCAAAGCCTAAGGCAGCTGGATAAGTATTTGACTAAGTACACTAGCACTGAAGACTTTTAACATCATCTGGGGGAAAAATGCAGGTTTGGCACTTAAGAAGCTCCAAGTTCACTACCCCATACTAACAGTAGAAAGCCAAACAAATGAAAAGACAGTAACTATTCTTCGGTCCACAAGAGAAACGCAATCACCGGGCAAGTGACTGTCCCAAATCAGAGCCTACCAAACAAAGCTTTACTGTTGGAATACTGGTCACGAACCCCTAGGCCTGATAAAAACAGGTGCAGATAGTTTCATCTAAGGCTAGTGTAATGTTTGTTGCTGCGGAAAGCCCTGGGGACACTTCAAACTGCTAAGACCATGCACTGTGAACTTCATCAAGAAGCCTTTCTCCGTATCTCCTCCCCACTGGATCAAGGATCCCCAGGGCACTCTATACCTCCCCCAACAAGAGGCCAAGGAAGACTGCTTGCTGCTCTAGAGGAAAACAGCTCTGGGTCTGGGAAAGCTTGACCCACTCCTTCCCTCCCTGCACCAACACCAATTCAGTCCTTCCAAAACCAGTCTTTTCTTACTTTAGTCACCTGCTCTTCTCCTTTGGACCCCAAAATTCTAAAATTTAACAATCACAATTTATAAGGAACAGAAACTTCTAAGGTAATCAATGACAAGGACACAACTCCCAGAACTGTCTAAAAAGCTCAAACCTCCCATACACAGAGGGGAGTGGACACACTGTGAGCTCAATTTGGTTCTCACAATGAATACCAAAGAGAAATACTGTTTCTAACAAAGAAGGAAAAAGAGATCATTTAAAAATTCACCAGAGCATTTTGTCCTTGAAACATGCCTTCCAGATAAACTAACCAGGGCCCAGCGTGATAGCATAGTAGTTAAAGTCCTCTCCTTGGATGTGCCAGGATCCCATATGGATGCTCCACTTCCCATCCAGCTCCCTGCTTGTGGCCTGGGAATGCAGTTGAGGCGGGCCCAGAGTTTTGGGACCCTCCACCCTCATGAGAGACTAGGAAGAGCTCCTGGCTCCTGGCTTTGGATTGGCTCAGCTTCAGCCGTTGCAGCCACTTGGGGAGTGAACCATCAGATGGAAGACCTTCCTCTCTGTCTCTCCTCCTCTCTGAATATCTGCATTTCCAATAAAAATAAATAAATAAATTTTTTGAAAAACAAAAGATAAACGAACCAGCTGGCATTGCACCAATCTCTTACTGACCTGTGGGAAAGAAAATATACAACTCAGGGCACAATAGTCATCTGGGATAGAGTGTGGGTCAGCTCATACAAGTCAACTTCACTATCTAGAACAGACAGGATCACTAAAAGACCGACACCTTACCACTATACTACACTACACTAGCCAAACCCCCCCCCCATCATAATTACAATGCAATTAAAAGGGAAAACGGTTTGAGACAAAATTAAGGCATCCATCCTAGACTCAGAAAGATTAGGGATACATACATCAGGACAGGAATTTAAAACAATGATAATTGGGCCCAGGGCGGTAGCCTAATGCCTAAAGTCCTTGGCTTGCACACATTAGGATCCCATATAGGCACCCGGCAGCCCCACTTCCGATCAGCTCCCTGCTTGTGGTCTGGGAAAGCAGTCAAGGACGGCCCAAAGCCTTGGGACCCTACCTGCATGGGAGACCTGGAGGAAGCTCTGGGATACTAGCTTCGGATTGGCTCAACTCCAGCTGTTGCAGCTACTTGGGGAATGAATCAACAGATAGAAGATCTTCCTCTCTGTCTCTCCTCCTCTCTGTACAGCTGACTTTCCAATAAAAACAGAGTAAATCTTTTTTAAAAAAAAGATAACTAAAATGCTAAGGGTTCTAAAGATACAACAGGAAGCATGTAAGAACAGATGGGCAATGTAAGCACTGGGGTCAAATTCCAAGAACCAAGGAGAAATACGGAAATCAAAAACCCAGAGAAAGCTTTGGGCTATGGACTCCTGGCTCCTGGCTCCAGACCAACACAACTCCAACTACTGTGGCCATTTGCGAAGTGAATCAGCGAGAGAAAGATAGATAGGCAGGCAAGGTGGGCGTTGGTCCCAAGACTTTGGGCCATCCTCTACTGCTTTCCCTGGCCAAAAGCAGGGAGTTGGATGGAAGTGGAGCAACCAGGACATGAACTGGCACGTGCAAGATGAAGATTTAACCACTGAGCTATCACACTAGGTTTGCTGCTTAGCTTCTAATCCAATTACCTGTTAATGCATCCAGGAAGGCAATGGAGCACTGGGGTCCCTGCCACCCAACTTGAAGACCAAGATAAAACTCCTGGCTAACAGCTTCAACCTGGTCCAGACATGACTACCATTTGGGTAGTAAACCAGCAGATGGAGGGGACCAGTGCAGTAGCCTAATGGTTAAAGTCCTTGCCTTGCAGCCACCAGGATCCCAGATCAACACCGGTTCTAATCCCAGCTGCTCCACTTCCCCTCCAGCTTCCTTCTTGTGGCCCTGGAAACCAGCTGAGGACAGCCCAAAGCCTTGGGACCCTGCACCCGCATGGAAGACCTGAAAGGAGCTCCTAGCTCCAGATCAGCTCAGTTCCAGCCATTGCAGCCAGAATCAGTGGATGGAAGATCTTCCTCTCTGTCTCTCCTTCTCTCTGTATATCTGACTTTCCAATAAAAATAAGTAAATCTTTAAAAAAAAAAACCAGCAGATACAAGATATCTCTTCCTCTCCCTGCCCCCGCTTCGATCACTATCTTTCAAGTAAATCAAACCTTTAAATTAAAAACTGCGTAGACGGTTTAATACGTGGGGTCATGCCTTGAAGGAAGTACAAAGGAGACTCTGGGTTGCTATCACTATTTGTTTTCTCCCTTGATTTGAAGGGTGGACACATGGGCGTTTAGTTTGGGAAAAGATACTAAGTTGAATATGTAAAAATATATATACACACACAAATGTTTTATTTCAATAAAAATTTTACTAAAAATATTTGTCAACATGTCCTCAGCAGTCTGAGGTTGAAGACTCTTAAAACTACAAGTATATAACTGAGTAGAAGACAAGCAAGAGCAAAGCAACCACTAATACGGAGATGCATAAGGCAATCACTGCTCTAACTGTCCAAAGCGTATTTTCTGCTGGGGGCAGGGAGACTTAATCAACCATCTTTATATATGTGGTTAAGACACAATGACATTTCAGAAATCTTAACATATTCTTAAATCTGGTTTCACTTTAGCTTTGCTTCTGGAATACTCATAACAAAAGTATACTCACATTTTCATTTCAAAATTTACTCTATTTGAAAAAAAAAAAAACTCTTACCTCCTTCATAAACGACTTGCCTATGCGCACAACTTTTGCAAATAAAATGGGATCATGAGAAAGGTGAGGACCAAGGTAACAGAACATATTGAACACGTCTCTCCTCAAATCCTCGTACGTCTCTGCTGGTTTGGGTGCTTTCTTGTTTTGTAAAGCATTGACAGGTGAGCCTTTAGCACCTTTAGGAACACCAACTCTATTCAAGAAAAGCAAAACATTTAATAAGGTATATATATACTATGTAATAGCTACCATTTAAACAGTCATGTTAATCAGTAAGTCAAAATTTCTGCTCATATTTGATTTCTGTATTTCAATTTTGCAAGCACAATTGTAACATAATTCTTAACTGGTAGAAAAACACAAAAACAGTCGTTAGAAAAAAAATCACAGCTCAGAGAAAAAATGTTTCAAATTAACTAAGCAAATTTGAGCTCTAAAGTAACATTTAATATACATCATTTATTTCTAAACGTGAACAGTATAAGAAATTTGGATATGACAATGAGGAGTAACAGATAAGTCTCTGAGACAGTGGAAACGTAAAAGAAAAACACGAATAGAACAACACTGATTCAAGTCAATAAACACGCGGGATTCTGCTACCTAGGCAGAGTATGAGGGAGACAGCGGTAGGAAATGAGTCGAATCATGAAGGCAAGTGTGACACTAAAAAACACAGAATGCAGAGCAGGTGTCCACTGGAGTCACCTCTCTATAAGAAAACTTCACGTTCCACAGCCCAGGTGGCACTGAAGGCGGCAACCAGCAGCCTCGCAGGATGGCAAGGCTGGGTCTTTTGAGGCAGGCTCTGCTCTGTGGGCTGAGGTCAGAGCTACTGGCAATACTGCTCCTAATTATTCTGTAAGTAGGCTGAGGGCTAGAGGGCTGGTCAAAGCAGTTAAATAAGAACGGTGACAGAAGAGCCTCAGGACTTGTCCATTCCTCAAGAGGAAAGGGCAAGTCAAAAACAGGAAAATGCAGTTTCATTCCTAATGGAGCAAACTCAACCTAGACATCAAACCTATCATTTTTAAATTTCACAGCAACACGTGTTCTAGAAAATCTAGGCATTAGAGGACAATTCCCTCATTAATATTAATCAGACCTATATACTCTGGGAATAATTCATTTGACAAATGCAACCAAGGTAAACATGCAATGTTTTCTTTGCAATCCTAAAAACCTTCTACCTCAATGATGAGTATATATTAACATACCTTCGGTAGAGAGGCTCAATTGTTATGTGAATGAGCTTGCAGATAGCAAGGGCTATTAGCTTATGCGAAGCTGCATAGTAGGGAGGCATCTGATCCATAATGTTCTGGGCATGTTGCCAATCACCAATCTTTAACAAGGCTTCCAATAAGCCAAGCTTTTGGTTGTCAGGTGGCTAAAGATAAACAGTCATAACAAAGATACTTATGATGCAAGAAATCAAAAAAAAGCTTCTTAATTTTTCAGTTTAACTACTGGGCTAAACAATACACATCAAAATGAGTTGCCATTCATGGGAAACTGAACAGCATTTTCCTCACAGTGCAATCCAAAATTTTTAAATGGGGGAGAATTAGCAAGCACAGCTATGACAGATTACAGACTTGGAATTAACTTTTACTTAATGCTACATTGTGCCACAGGCAAGTAAAATTCATTCATTTCAGAATCCCCTTAGGAGCCAAGAGATGGTAATACAAAGAACATACACACACAATACATTATGTGGTTACTTAAAATACATTTGAAAGTTATTAAGTAAGCAAATACCAGCCTTTGGGAAGATGCCATCAGACTACCAAAACACACATTTGCTTCTTGTCTGTTTCCTATAATGCACATTATAACTTTAAAAAAAAATAAGTTATTTTTTTGAAATCTTTGCCAAGTCTCCATATTCCAAAAATCAGGTCTCAGCATAATCAAAACTAAAAATGTATGCTTCCATAAACCGATCAATTAGAAGCAAACAAAAAGTATCTTTAACTCCAAAACACATTAATTTTACTAGAATGAACTATATACCTTATCTACTTTTTCGTCATCTTTGTCCTTTTCTCTATCTCGTTCATCCAATTTTTCAGAAGATAATACAACCATTGTAAGTTTTCTAACAATCTGCTTAGCTTCCACAATCTCCCGTTTATGTTCATCCATAATACAACTATCAGCTGGAAGAAGCTAAAAAAACAGTTCATTGAAATTTCATTAAACAGTTAATAGTAACCATCTACTCAGATGAAAAGTAAACAATATTCTCAACAGCACTGCATATATGAACCAGCGGAAGAGATTTCTGTATCTCCTTCTCTCTGTAATCTGACTTTCCAATAAAAAAATAAATTAGTTTAAAAAAAAACTGCAAAGAATTATGAAAATTATTTCCCTTCCACACAAACTTGCTATTTTCTTACAATCTGTTAAGTACTACATTTTTTAACATTTCTTAAAGTCAGAAGTAAAAAGTTTTGTATTTTATGTTGGTTGGACATTATAAATGAACATAATACTACAACAGTGATGGCTACCATGAAATTCACTATTTTCCCCCCAAGATCAAGATATCATGTATCTGTTGTCTAAAAAATATCATAGATTTCACCCTCTAAAGTATAAATTGCACAATAAATAAAATACTGCACACAGATCCAACTTAGGAGAGGTTAACTACTAACTTATATGAAGATTTATATGAAGTAAATCTAAATCCTCTAATTAAAATATCTCGTGTAGAAAACTTATTAACTTGATACCATATTTAATGTGAATAACTAACCAGTTTCTAGCTTATTGCAAAAGTGAAAATCTATGTATTGTCAGCCTCATTTAAAAAAAAGGCTCAGACATCTGAAAAGTACATTTATTAGAGTAGAAGACAGTTGAAGCGGGCATTTAATGAAATAATACTGATACAAGGAAAAAATGCAGTCCACAATCCGTTACTTGGTAATTTTGCTAGGTACTATTACAGTGAGCAACCAAAGAAACGTTTCTGCTACCAAGAAATGCATTATCTCAATAGTTATGATTAACACAAAGCAACGAGAAATAATAAAACATGAAATACAAAACATTAAAAACAGTACACAGTATCACAGTAATGAAAAATGAGAGGGAGAGAGAAGATTCACTATGGATTGGTGCAAGGAAGACTTTCTCATTTTGTATAGCAATCACATTTTTATCATTTTATTTTCACATCTGGTGACAACTTCCTATAAAGGAAGAACTGTATGCTTGTTTTGAAAGGAACAAACTCTCAAAAGTATACTGTTACTGAACATAACCAATTATTATGTAGGGCCCCTAGATATAACCTTTTTGAGGAAATGTCCACTTTGTTTAACAATATCCTGAATATATTTGCTCCATTACTTCACTTTCATTCTTTTCCTTACATTTTAGCTGTCTTTTACAAATTTGCTCTTAATCTCAACTGAACTGTTGTCATCGTCATAGCACTTAATTTGTTTGCATTTATTGTTAGCATCAGCGTTAAATCTATCATTGCATATTGCTTTTAAACTCACACCCATCTCCTGAAATTCTCCCTTTCCTGACCAGTCTTCCATTTTCTCAATTTGTGCACAGCACTTCATTCTTAAATCCTAAATGGCATTACATTTCCAAGATAAAAATACTGATATCTCACTTTGTCATTAAAACCATCCCTACAATGGGCCAGCAAGGTGGCTCAGTTACTAAATCCTTGCTTTACATCTGCCAGGATCCCACGTGGGCACCAGTTTCTGTCCCAGCTACCCCACTTCACTTCCAGCTCCCTGGTTGTGGCTTGGGAAAGCAGTTGAGGACGGCCCAAAGCCTTGGGACCCTGCACCCAAGTGGGAGACCCGGAAGAAATTCCTGACTGCTGGCTTCAGATAGGTTCAGCTCCAGTTGCCTGTGGCCACTTGGGGAGTGAACCATCAGACAGAACATCTTTCTCTCTGTAAATATGCCTTTCCAATAAAAATAATGAATAAATCTTAAAAAAGAAATCTCTATAATTCATCCCCAACCGATTTCGCTATTCCGATGCCCTAGAAATCACTGCAAGCTCCAACCCTCTCTGAGCGTCCTGATGTTTCCACAAAAGGCATACTGAAGTGCTTTCAAAATTCTGACCTTACATTCACTTAATCTACCCACAAATTTTACCATCATTTAAGCCTCAACAACTCCTCTCATGGATCAACAGCCCAGTTTCACATCACTATTTGGAAAGCTCTTCTAAACTGCTCCCTTCCAGATAGATACGTGAGCGAGCACCTTGTACTCTGAGCTCAAACAGCACTTTGTGAATACCTCCAAAAGAGTACGTATCACGTAATGCAAACTTGGGTCTTCTCCCATATGATTACTTCTGAGTTAAAGACAAAGATTTACTCGAATCTCCAGCTAAAAACATGCAAGAACCTAAACTTTATATCCAATCTTAAATTTTGTAAAGGTAATGAAATCCTATTTCATTTGCATATTTTGCCAAGAAATCAAGCTCACTGAATTTAGAAATGCAAAATTGGGTTTCAATAAATAATTTCAGAGCCTAGCACCAGCCTCGGAGTGCTATGTGGCTATCTAAGCCTCTCTCTTTTTTAGCAGCCCAGTTAACTTACATGCACATAAAGATCATCTAAGTCAATAAGATTAAACTGTAGAAGTACTGCTGCAACTCTGTATAAAGAGGACGGAGTCTCACCATTTGGTTCCTTGAAAAACAAAAGAAAAATTTCTTCTTAGTACATAAATAATTAAAGCAATATCCTTTGCAAATAGCCTAATAAAACAATTAGATCAAAAAAAACTTTTAGCCAAGAACATAACTTCCTCATTCTTCCTAATCACACCAAACATCTAAATAGACAGATTATTACATAAACACTGGAGCCAGCTTCTGATGAAAAAAAAAAGCAGCTTCAAAACTGGACACATTCTATAATGCAAGTTAACTTGTGTATAAAATCTGACAACTGAATCAGTAAGACTTTATACCAAACAGTAATGTTTAGCATGTCTTTGTTTATACACATATGGGTGCAATAACTTGGTTCCTGCTAAACACATGGGAGACAAGAGACTGAGTTCCAAGTTCCTGGCTTCTGCCTGACCCAGCTCCCGACTGGAGCTGAACCAATCTGAAACCAGGAGCCAGGAGCTTCCTTCAGTTCTCCCACGTGGTTGACGATCCAAAGTCTTCAAACCACCTTCTGCTATTTTCCCAGGCCATAAGCAGGGATTTGGATCAGAATTTCAGGAGCCAGGACATGAACTGGCACTCATATATGATGCCAGCGCTTGCAAGGCAGAGGATTACCCAGTTGAGCTATCATGCAGGTCCCCTACCTCTACCTTACAAATAAACAAATATTTTTTAAAAGGTACCAATATAAAGACGACATGAGAAATAATCAGAGGCATCAACCAGCTTGATAGAAATCGCAGTTTTTTTAAAAGAAAAATTACATAAAATATGACTCGTAAACTTATTCACATCCGGGCCTGGCATGATAGCCAAGTGGCTAAAGTCATCACCTTGCATACGCCAGGATCCCATACAGCCACCAGTTCTAATCCCAGCAGCCCCATTTCCCATCTACCTCCCGGGTTGTGGCCTGGGAAAACAGTGGAGGACAGCCCAAAGCCTTGGGACCCTGCACCCACACGGGAGACCCACAAGAAGCTCCTGGCCTTGGATTGGCTCAGCTCCAGCAGTTGTGACCTCTTAGGAAGTGAGCCAGTGGACAGAAGATCTTCCTCTCTGTCTCTCCTCCTCTCTGAAAATCTGACTTTCCAACAAATTAATTAATTAATTAATTATTCATTCACAAATAATTCACAATTTACAATTCTAAATTAACACAGTGGTCAAGGTCCATAACAATTTAAAGCATTGCCTGTCTTTTCAACCTCATTTTTTGTCCCATCTTCTCCCATTATACAACTTAGCATTAGCACACCATGGACAATTCCTTCAATCTGTAACGTATATTCATACCACTACATCTTCACACTCATACTATAATTCCTGCATAGAAAACGCTCAGTAAATTCCTACTTATCCTTCAAGGACCAAGTTTAAAATGTTACATACATAGAAAGCCATCTCTGACCCCACTTCTCCTGAGCATAAAATTAATCATATCATTCACAAATACTAGTGTACTACTCACCACATCACACCATTAGGCATAAATTTATCTATCTCTGCTAAAAGTTTCAACTTGAGACCATTCATTCAGAGATAAAACTCAAATTATACATAAGAAAAATCTGGGATTAGTTCATACATACATACAATACATACATCCATATATACATACTTACAATACATGTATGGATTAATACATTCATACACACAATATTTTACCTGGTAAAACTTGAATTTGAATCCAAGAATATGACACAGTGTTTGCGGTTCACACATACTCATATAAGATTCCAATAAAGATATAAAGAAGTCATCGTGTTCTGGTCTGCATTCAAATACTTCTAAAATAACATCCAAAACTCTGTTGGGATCCAAATTAAAGCATCCTGCAACAGATAAGATATACACAAACTCAAAAACTGATAATATATTATTTATAGTAAAGCTATTAACTTTCAGAAAAAACATAGTGAGATTCAGATCATTTTTTAATATATAAGTTTGCTTCCCTTCCCTATAGGGAAATCTTCATAACTTCCAAGATCATAAAGTGTACTCCATACCTATTTATAGATATAAATGTACCGTGTTAATAACAGAATTCTGGGCCTGGAGTCCAAAATCTGCCACGCTGCCTTGGTTCTGGACTACACAGGTTGGCTGAGATAGCCACAGCCAGTCTCAGCGAAATAACTAACAATGCATGTAACTAAGGCAACTAAAGAATTGTAAGCATACACAATGCTATAAACATCCAAAAGTTCAGCTTTAAATTCATTATATATATATATGTTATATGTGTGTGTGTGTGTATTTATAAGATATAACTGTACCACTGACTCATATTTATGGGTTTGGTACCATTCTAAATGGAAATGTGGTATACTACTAGTACTAATGAGTATACAAAATGTCCAGATACATGAAAAAGGAATGTGTATGGTACACATGAAAACAAAAGACAAAAGGAAAACGAAGGCAAAGAAACAAATAGTGTTCTTGAATATTTATTCTTGCTAATTTCAGACTGAAATAAAAAGTGTCAATGGACATGAATTGAATAGCCTTCCTACCAGCTAACCTACACTTAAAACATTATTAACTCTCTCTACATTCCGCCTCAACTGTTGTTATATTACAGGGCAGTCACATCATATGCACACTTTAATTAGAGGAATCCAATCACCTGCATACAAGAAAAAATGAAAAACTAATGTAAATAATACAGGTAATTCTACACACCATTTCTATTGCTCTAAGGATTCACAGCACAAGATAGCTGTCAGCTATTGCCTCAGTTTGCATATGCCTACCATCAAGCTAAACCAAATTCTACCATTTTAAATTATGTGTTTTTTCATTAGGCATAATCTCTAAACATAGGCTAAACACAGGTCATCCCTCCACTATCGCAGCCACGAGCCATAGGGGCAGAGGGCATGTATTGCTAGGGGCTGGGGGAATGGGAATGGGTCAGAATGGGGGCTACTAAGGACGTGTTAGACATACATAAAATAATTTCTAGGGCTTCCACTGACCAGAGCACTGTACTTGCAGGTAATCGAGGGAGCTGAGATGGGATGGATCAGAACGAGGAATCCTGAGGACTGCCCTGGATCAGGCCAAAGCACCCACCTGCACCTGCAATAGCTGGGTTTGGGGGTAGGGCTTGTAAGCGTTCTTCGGAGTTAGCCCAACTACAATACGGCACCTGGTAACAAGTCTCAGAAGTGGGGGCAGGCCATGCGAGGGATGAGCCACAGCACCCACCGGCACACTCAAAACCTGGAGCTGGAAAGCAAGCCTGGTAGGGGATCTTTGGGAATGCCCCTACTATGCCACAGCACTCACTAGTGCACAAGAAAGACAGAGCTGGGAGCAGGCCAGACAAGACTAGGCCACAGCCGCTACCAGCAAGTGTTGGAGCTACAGGTGGCCCAGGAGGCCAAAGCTTGAGTAGGCCAGGCTGCAGCAGCCACCAACACATACAAGAACCAGAACTGGGGGCAGGCAGAGTAGGGGTTCACAGAGGTCACCTTGACTATGCCACAGGGCTGCGGGAGGCCAGACTAAGGAAGGCTTCAGCACCTGCTGGTTCAAGTGAAAACCAAGGCTGGGGATAGAATTGTTCAAGCAGCTACACCCACTGGTACATGGATTGGCTGGTGCAAGAGGCTGAGTCCAATCCTATACCAGCTGGCACACACAAGCTCTGAAGATCTTCCAGGTGAGGTTTCTTATGGGGTTCCCTAAACAGACTGCTCAGCTCAATCCCTGACCTCAGGAAAAATGAGATACACATGGGATCCAACCCTGGAGCACATGCTGCAAGACTGGACCATCTCAGTTGCTGACCCATGTGCAAAAGTGGAGAGCACACCCAGATGAGCACAAAAGGCAAATTGGTTCAGCCAACCCAACAGAAGACTCAGAGGACATCATCAAAAGATGGAAAACGACAGGCTGAACAACATTCCAGGTCAGACTCTATAACAGGCACCGAAGTCTGCAGTAACACTGAAGCTGCCAAAGACAGCCAACAGGCCTTAGAATTTCACACCTCTGGTATAACAAAACCAACAACCTCTCAGAACAATGAAAACCACTCAAGCAACACCCTTGGAACATTCTTCCCGACAGTTGAGCCTCACATGCTTATTTTTCTCTCCATCCGTGAACATTGATGCAGCGTGACAAGGAGTGGTGCACCGCCCCCTTACACACTCGCAGCCACTACCCTGAAGCTGCAAGAGGGGAAACTGACACACTGAACTTCATCCACCTGCCTCTAACCCAACCCTCTCCATCCTAACAACTGGAGGCCCACGTAGGTTTGCACCCTTCTCTCCTCCATGACAGATACTAAAATAAATAAATAAATAAGAAGATAGCAAAAAAAAAAAAAAAAGCAAAAATTCTTTCCAACTCTTGGAAAACAGGATTAAGTTGTTACTGTTTTCTTCCTGTGTATTTTTTGCGTCCAAATATTCAAGGTAAAGAAAAAGTACAAATGCATAATTCAGAATATAAGCAGAATAATAAGTCAGATCTTACACACTTTGGTACTTTGAGAAAAGATTGTAAAGATAAAATGTGTGCCATGAAAGGGGATCCCCTTGCATCCCACCCTCCCCCAGATACAGGAAGAAGAAAAAGAATATGTATCATAGTCCTTACAAAGGTATCTTTGAAACCAAGTTCAAAAGAGCTTTACATATCCAGCTTTCAAGAGTTCAAGGAAGGGCCTGGTGTGATGGCTCAGGGGCAGATAGCACCTGAACTTGAATTCATGCAAGCATTTGCAAACAGCTTAACCAACTGTGCCACAACACTAACCTATTTTATTATTTTTGAGATAGCATGTTTAATGTACACTACAGTCAAAGGATTAGCATTCAGTAAACAGTTAAACAAATTAGAAAGGAATAAGTCATCAGGAACATAGGAAAGGGCTATAAACTACCAAATAAAGTTTGACTTCATTCATAGTAAATTTCTGAAACAGTCACATGTTAAAACTTTAGAAGTACAAATTTCAGGCCCAGCACTGTAGCCTAGTGGCTTAAGTCCTAGCCTTGCATTCACCAGGATCCCATATGGGCTCAGATTCTAATCCTGGTGGCCCACTTCCCATTCAGCTCCCTAGCTGCAGCCTGGGAAAGCAGTGGAAGATGACTCAAAGCCTTGGGACCCTGCACCCGCATGGGAGACCCAGAAGAAGCTCCTGGCTCCTGACTTCGGACCAGCTCAGCTCTAGCCGTTGTGGCCACTGGGGAGCGAATTAGTGGACAGATCTTCCTGTCTTTCCTTCTCTCTGTAAATCTGCCTTTCCAATAAAAATAAATAAATTTAAAAAAAAAAAGATTCAAGGAAATCCCAAAAACAATTTAAAACTTTTAAAAAAGAAAAAGAAAGTACAAATTTCTGGGACTGCTACTGTGGCATAACGAGTAAAACCATCGACTGTGGTGGTAGGATCTCATATGAGCGCCACTTTGAGTTTCAACTGCTCCACTTCCAATCCAACAACCTCCTAATAGGCTGGGAAGGCAGCAGAGGATGGCCCAACACCTTGGGCCTGGTGCTCACATGAGAAACCTCAAGAGGCTCCTGCCTCCTGGCTTCAGAGTGGCCCAGCGCCAGCTATTGCAGCCACTTGAGAAGCGAACCAGTGGATGGAGGATCTCTCTCTCTCATCATCTTTCTGTATTACTCCTTTCAAATAAGGCTGAATAAACAAATAAAAATGCAATTTTAAAGAAAAAGTATACAATTCTTGGGGGTCAGAGCTGTGATATAGTAGCCTAAGTAAGCCTCTGCCTGCAGTGCCAGCATCCCATAGGAGCAAGAGTTACTCCACTTCTGATCCAGTCCCTGGGAAAGCAGCAGAGCCGTTGCATGCACATGGAGCCCAGGAGGAAGCTCTTGGCTCCTGATTTCAAATCGGCTCAGCTCAAGCCAATGCAGCGATTTGGACAGTGAACCAGCAAATGGAAGACCTCTCTCTAACTCTGCCTTTCAAATAAAAAAAAAAATCTAATTTTAAAAAGTACATAATTCTTAACAATGTATAAAACAGATTTAAAACAGTATAACAAAACAGTGAATTTCCAGCAGTAATTCTGTCTCTATAATCTGTAAGTTTTTTAAAACTTATATTAGGGCTCGGCGTGATAGCCAAGTGGCTAAAGTCCTTGCCTTGCATGCCCAGGATCCCATATCGCTGAGGGTTCTAATCCCAGCAGCCCCATTTCCCATCCAACTCCCTGCTTGTGGCCTGGGAAAGCAGTGGAGGACAGCCCAAAGCCTTGGGACCCTGCACCCACGTGGGAGACCCGGAAGAAGCTCCTGACTCCTGGCTTTGCATCGGCACAGCTCCAGCAGTTGTGGCTACTTAGGGAGTTAATCAGCAGATGGAGGATCTTGCTCTGTCTCTCCTCCTCTCTGTATATCTGACTTTCCAATAAAAATAAAATAGATCTTTTTAAAAAAAAAAGTTCAATTGAATGTCTTATAAAAAAATTTTAAAAGTTTTTAAAAAGCTTATTTTAAAAACATACATTGCGCACATATAAATCTTACCTATTAACGATTTGATATTTTCTAAGATTAAATCACTAGTAGCATTTCCAGATAAATCTTGCCCCAACTCAGCAATCAGCTTGGCATAACCTTCATTCTCCTCTCTTAGCAAATTGAATTTTTGCTGTTTATAACTGAAATCAGATAAATATCAGTAAGTATATAAAATTAGCTTTAACAAGCTTTCATTCTATAATGTATTTTTATTAAGTATTTCTCGATTTAAAACAATCGTAAGAACAGCTGTTAAAAGTTCAACTTTGCATAAATCTAACCCAAACACACAAAAAAATTCTTCAATAAGCCCTTAAGAGCCTATAGTATTCAAGTTGAAAAGTAAATACATCCAACAACTTGATGTGCAAAATAAGAAAAATATACTTACAAGAGCTTTGTCTTGATTTTAACTGATTTCTGATTGAATTGCTGTGATTGTTTAATAAGCCCTAATGATTCCAGTGTCTCTGGGTCCAGGCGTTCTTTTAGAACTGTGTCTGAAACTAAATACTGTATTAAAAAATATTAAAGGTCATTTGTTAGCATGCCAACTACACATCCACAACTTAAACATGTTCAAAATAATTTTCCCAAAATAACACAAACATCTTATTCTATAAATATCTATAAAGTCACTGAACTTCAATTTTAATAAAGGGATGATTCCATAAATATTCAAATATATAGTTCTCCCAAAAATTTACTTAAAAATCATATGTAAACAGTATATAGCCAATGAATGACAAGAATTACAGGTGATATTCTCATTAAAATTAAGTCTGTATTGAATCTTCATTTAAAGGTAATACAGGGACTGGCACAGGAGCCTAGTAACTGAAGTCCTCGCCTTGTATGCACCAGGATCCCATATGGGCGCCAGTTCATATCCTGGCTGCTCCACTTCCCATCCAGCTCCTTGCCTGTGGCCTGGGAAAGCAATGGAAGACGGCCCAAAGCCCTGGGACCCTGCACCCACATGGGAGACCCAGAAGAAGCTCCTGGCTTCGGATGAGCGCAGCTCCAGTTCTTGCGGCCACCTGGGGAGTGAACCAGCAGACGGAGGAGCTTTCTCTCTGTCTCGCTCTCCTACTCTATAAATCTAACTTTACAATAAAAAATAAATAAATCTTTAAAACAAAAAATGATAGCATCTCAGGCTTCTTTAAATTCAACTATTTAAGTCAAATAAAAAAACAGCAATGACAAGCACATCCTTCAGAGTCTGGGTAATGTCATTTCTATTTAGTTCTAAATTAATAACACAATGGTTCATTAGACCATGACTACGCCAAGCGTTAGAATTTATTATGTGAAAATTATTTCCATTCTTTTTCCCTTTGCCTAATAAAGAGCTTAGGAAAATTCCTTCCATTTAAAAGCTGTTTACAGTAGTTTCTATTTACAGATGCTTACCTTTTTCTCAGGAACTTACTAGGTCAGGAATATCACTAAAGGTTTCACAGGAGTAGTTTAAGAGATATGGTAACATGTTTACTTCACAGATATACCATGCCTAAGTTCGCAACACATTCCATTTGCAAATCCAAATCTCACCTTAGAATTAGTCACCTGGATGTCAACACCTAACATGATTAACTGTAATTACCACTCTCCAATGCAAAGTTTTAAAAAGTATTGTTTAAAACTTACCAAACATGCTAATACCAACTGTGTAAAATAGTCTCTCTTGCTTTTTTCTTCTAAACAATTTGTCTCAATATCTACAATGATGAAAAAAAGATGAAAGTTTGATTTCTCTAAATTCTAGCACTAAAATATTTATTTTGTTTAAAGCTTGCTAATTTGAAAATATCTCATTATAAATTTGGAAAATTGAAAACTACAGTAACTTGAGACATTATTAATATGTATGAGTGCTTTACTTTCTCATATCCATAAACGGTAAGTCGATCAACAGGTGCAACCTGCTGTGGCACTGAAAGCAAAAATGCTACGAAAAAAATACTATTGTTAAAATGCTGTACACTCAAGGTTTAAGCTAGTTCTCAAAGATGCTTTAAAAAAAAGAAGAAGAAGAAATTGCTTCCTTAGGTAGGAAGCTGAACTGACGGACAACAAACATGTAACTCAGAAGGTCCTGTTGTTCATAAAGATCAAATCCTTCACTTTTGCCACCTTAGTCAACTACCATGTTTTAAACAAACTACCAGGCCACCAAATCTCTACAAAAAGAGTCTGAAAAAAATGTTTTAAACATCCCAATTCTAACTACAATTCTAGTAAATAAATTAAAATCTATTTAAGATTTTCATCTTCATCTCATTGATAGTTTTAAGCTCTTGCCTTGGACCCAGCACAATGACTCAAGTCCCTGTATCCTCGCCTTGCATCCGCCGGGATCCCATATAAGCGCCAGTTTGTGTCCCAGCTGCTCCACTTCCCTTCCAGCTCCATTCTGGTGGCCTGGGAAAGCAGTGGAGGACGGCCCAAAGCTGGGGACCCTGCACTCATGTGGGAGACCCGGCAGAAGCTCCTGGCTTCCAATCAGCCCAGCTCTGTCCAGTGCAGCCATTTGAGGAGTGAGGATGGAGGATTTTTCTCTGTGACTCTCCTTCTGTGAATCTGCCTTTCCAATAAAAATGAAATGAATATTTGTAGACAAATAAATAAATAAACTGAGGCCTTAAATTTCAGTAAGGTATTCAGAAAATTTGTCAAACAATTTTCAGATCTGAGGTACAGAGGGAATAAAACAAAGTACAGCGAAACACCAATCACTAAAAATATCAACAAGGACTGACAGGATTACAAGCAGGATTGTTACTTTAATTGATTACATAATATTAAGCTATGTTAAAAAGTCAACTGATGATTCAGAATATGCCATTATTAAAAGAGGCAATAGTTTCAGCAAAGTCATAAAAATCGCCCTCAAACAGACATCCTACCACTGTTTTGCTTTAGTTTACTTTCCACTGCCAACACTCAGAACCAAAAAAAGAAGGGGATTTGTCATCAAACCTATTCACATGTTCCTGGCCTTTCTCCACCTCCCTTTTTGGACAATCATCATTTCCCCATAGTCAGGCCACCTTAGTTAAGCATATAACTCAAACTGTGTTAAGGAAACTGTGCTGTGTAATTTCTGCCATGTAAATTGCAATAAAATTTAATTTATCATCAAGAGTTTTAATCCATGTGCATTTATTATTCCTTTCCAGGAACTGTCACATGTTATCCTGGTATCTTGGTGGCTCTCTGTGGGGAGCGGCCAACCCCGCATGGATGAGGGGCTTCAAGATGGCGGCTGGCTGAGTGCCAGGAGGCGGGACTTGTCCCGCCAGTAGGCAGGCAGAAGGTCACAAGGATAGGCTAATTCTCCCTGGCTGCGATTGCTGGCCTATCAGATAGCGCCCCGTGGACCACATGCAGAAGTGATTGGTGGAAGAACTGTATATAAACAGCTCACTTTCGGCAATAAAGGGCTCTTTGGTTCGTGACTTTCTGGTGGCTCTTACGTGGGGAATGGGGGGAATACAGAAACGGGAAGAAATGTGGGAAGAAGGGTGGTGGAAAATGGGAGGAAGGGTGACGAAGAAGCGGGTAGGAAAGCTTAGACAGACGGGGACAGGAGCAGCGGAGAAAAAGTTTTAAACGCAGCCACTTTGGCCAGTTTTTCCCGGAACCCCAAGAATATTCCTACTTATGGCCTGGGAAAGCAGTCAAGGACGGCCCAAAGCCTTGTCACCCTACACCCTTGTGGGAGACCCAGAGGAAGCTCCTGACTTTGGATCAGCTCAGCTCTGGCCATTGTGGCAACTTGGGGAGTGAACCAGTGGACAAAAGATCTTTGTCTCTGTGTCCCTTTTTCTCTGTGATTCTGCCTTTCTATAAAAATAAATCTTTAAAAAAAATCTATCAATCTGCTAAGGACTCTGAAGTCACTAACATCACGGTAACTGCTATCAGATTCACCCAGTACAATCAAATCTGTACCCCTCTCAGCCATGCAACCTGATTAAGATGCCATTCTTGGTTCTGATCATGTTGGCAAATACTTAACAAGATGCCAGTGAATTTCTTAGTTGTCTCAACAATCAATGCAGTGCTCCAATATCCCAAATGTGCTCTTCTGTTTACTTAATTCTTGTCATCTTCTGTTTACTTAATTCTTGTCATTCTCAATCAGAAGTAACATTAACCTAGTAAACTCATTTATTATCCAATTCCTTTCTACCCTGAACTTAGTGACCACCCTATCCCAGAATGAAGTCACCTTTCATTTGCCCTATGACTGTTACATTTTACTAAAGTGTCCTCAACTATTTCCATCTGCAGTTCTTTGAGTCACCAACTACTTATTTCTAGGGAGATCATCAGGGCATCAAGTTAACATCAAACTCCCCCTTTCAAGCTACTGAAGTTTTCAAGCTGAGGACAGTGTTGTGACAGAGCAGATTAAGTCAAGACTCGGGACAGCAGCACTGTCTATCAGAGTGCTGGCTGCACCTACAACTGCTCTGCTTCCAATCAACATCCAGCCTATGCACCTGCAAAATAGAAGATGACCCAAGTACTTATGCCCCTGTCACAGCCGTGGGAGACCCAAACGGAGTGCCCGGTTTCAGATAGACCCAATACCCATGCCACTGTCCTGGAACTGCCTTTCAAATAAATAAATCTTTAAAGATAAATAAATAGGGCCCGGCGGCGTGGCCTAGCGGCTAAAGTCCTCGCCTTAAAAGCCCCGGGATCCCATATGGGCACCGGTTCTAATCCTGGCAGCTCCACTTCCCATCCAGCTCCCTGCTTGTGGCCTGGGAAAGCAGTCGAGGACGGCCCAATGCTTTGGGACCCTGCATCCGCGTGGGAGACCCGGAAGAGGTTCCTGGTTCCCGGCTTCGGATCGGTGCGCACCGACCGTTGCGGCTCACTTAGGGAGTGAAACATCGGATGGAAGATCTTCCTCTCTGTCTCTGCTCCTCTGTGTATATCTGGCTGTAATAAAATGAATAAATCTTAAAAAAAAAAAGATAAATAAATAAAATCCCCTGACCCCCACATAGTGAGTACAGTTATCGGGGCTGGTGGTGCAGTGCCACAACCCTATATAGGTACCAGCTCAAGTCCCAGCTGTTTCACTTTCCTACAAACACGCCTGGAAAAGCAATAGAAGGGCCCGGCGGCGTGGCCTAGTGGCTAAAGTCCTCGCCTTGAAAGCCCCGGGATCCTATATGGGCGCCGGTTCTAATCCCGGCAGCTCCACTTCCCATCCAGCTCCCTGCTTGTGGCCTGGGAAAGCAGTTGAGGACGGCCCAATGCATTGGGACCATGCACCCGCGTGGGAGACCCGGAAGAGGTTCCAGGTTCCCGGCATTGGATCGGCGCAGCACCGGCCCGTTGCGGCTCACTTGGGGAGTGAAACATCGGATGGAAGATCTTCCTCTCTGTCTCTCCTCCTCTCTGTATATCCGGCTTTCCAATAATAATAAATCAAAAAAAAAAAAAAAAGCAATAGAAGATGGCCCCACGTGCTTGGGCCCCTATACCTACATGGAAGGCCCACATGAAGCTCTTATTTCCTGGTTTCAGCCTGGCCCAGTCCTGACCATTATGGCAATTTAAGCATAAAATGAAACAGTAAAAAGATCATGAGTTCTAGAGCCACAAGGACCCAGGATCAAATCCTACTTCACTAGCATACTGTCTTAAAAAGCCACTGAATGGGCCCAGCATTATAGCCTAGTGGCTAAAGTCCTTGTCATACACATACCAGGATCATATATGGATGCCAGTTTGTATCCCAATTACTCCACTTCCCGTCCAGCTCCGTGCTTGTGGCCTGGGAAAGCATTCAAGGACGACCCAAAGCCTTGGGACTCTGCACCCATGTGAGAGGCCCAAAGGAGGCTCTGGCTTCTGGGTTTTAATCAACTTGGCTCTGGCCAGCTTAGCTCCGGCTGTTGCGGCCACTTGAGACAACCAGTGGACAGAAGATCTTTCTCTGTCTCTCCTCCTCTCTGTAAATCTAACTTTTCAGTGAAAATAAACAAATCTTTAAAAAAAAGCAGCCACTTTTCTGAGTCTTGTTTTTCCGATTAGTACACACCTATCTTACACAAACTGCCGCCAGGATTACAATGAAATTAAATGTGTAACATAATGCCAAAAATATGAGAATTGCTGTAAAAACAGTATCTATATTATTATTACTATTCTTATCATTATCGACATCAGCATGATAGTTCATATTCTTATACTTATCCCGTACACCTCAATCTGGGGTCAGCCTTGGATCACTTTTTTTCTCTGTCAAGGACAGGAATGAGGGTGTGAGGGGTAAAGTGGATGAAATTTTCTTTGTAAGTTTGCCATACTAATGTTTCTTGTAAAAACAGAATGGGTAGGCTAAATGTCCCAAGAGCAACCAAACATCACCTTCATGAATTCATATTACTAGCAAAAAATGACTTCCAATACTAATTCATATTACTAAACAACTATGAAGGAAAAATATAATCTAGTAATAATGAGTTATTTTAACTGGTAAACTACTAACAATTACCCAAAGACATAACATACTCCTGACACTATTAGGGAACAGAAGGTTAAATACACGTCAGTTTTATGTCTTTAAAATTTATATCAAATTATACTTTTTAAAATTGAAATTTTTTTCGTATTATGTTTGTTCTTAAAATGATGTAGTGTCTTTACTATCTGCTTCAAAAACTAAGGGTTTTTTTTTTAATCATTGGCATAATCAATCCAATAGCTACCAGAACATATACTTTATCAACCAAAAAGGACAGTTTTGAATGTGACAGGGAACACTATTGATAAGGATGCAGGGAAGGCAAGATGGAACATATCACCCCATCAGTGACTGTTCTTTCCATGTATCACTACAGTCACACCCATTTGGACCTATCATAAAACCTGAAACATATTAGCCCCAAAGGACCAACTGTCTGAATTTATTAAGGCCAAATTCTAGAGTCTCACTAAGTTAGTCAAAGAATTTATTTAATTCTAGTAATTAATAAGCGAAAATAATTCATTCCAACTTGACAAACTCTCAAAGGATGTCTTTTTTTTAAAGTGAACAGAATGTCTGACAATGCTTTCCACTAAGGTTATAAAAAGCACAAAACTAATAGAGAAAACTACACTCAAAGTTATTTTCATTCAGATGTAAAATAGAAAAATAAGTTTAGAATACAATCACGTTTTAAATCCACGGTTCCCATGGAGGGACACTACCTTTTGTTCTAAGTCAAAGAAATATTCCTTTTATATCTTGCATGAATTCTTATTTATTCTGTGCAAATAGGGAAGTTGCTATTTCCAAAGTTGGTTTCTCATCCTCAAAACAAAAGTACTTTGAGTACTTAGGCTCTTCTTGCTCTTTCTAAAATTAAGAAGAATCAAAAGAGTACAATAGCAAAGTAAATATCTCTTGAGTATCCCAAATTTGAGATTCGGACATCATTCACTGTAATTCTCCACTGACTGTAATTTATTTTGTGCCTAAAATCTTCATAACTCACTCATTTTGTTGGAAAACGTGCATCTTAACTGGAAATGACTTAATTTCGCTCAAATATTTTTAAATATATGCTGCCAAAAACTTGAAAAAAATGAGTTGTACTCCAAATTTAGCTTATAGGAACCATACTAACATTTGACTTACAACACTATATTTTCCACTACATAAAAAAACAATTTGCTTCCAGATTTGTGGGAACATTAATGAAAGTGAAATCATTCTATGCAACACAGTACATCAAGTTACCATACAGACTGTTTACAGGTCACATACTTACCTAAGATGCAGAATACATCAGCAAGAATGGAGGGCATATCCTCACGAAATTCCTAATTTCAAAAATATAATTCAGTAAGTACCAATACACAGCCAGTATTGGAGGTTCAGAATAATGCTCTGAACAGAATAATGCTCTTCGATAAAGCTTAAAAGTTACAAAAGCCCTACATCACTGTGCTAACAGGTATTAAATTCTTCAAGTTTCATAGCAAAGAGATAACAGAAAGAAGGAGATAACACCTGGAAAATCCTGTCAATGCCTACCATCAAATCACTTGATTAAAAAAGGAGGAAAAAGACAACCCCACCAGGGAGACAGAGGAAAACAGAGAACCAGTCAGTCCGTCAGGGAGCAAGCTCCCCATTCACTGGCCAACTCCCCAAACGCCTTCAAGGCTCAGCACTTGGACAACTAAAGCCAAGCCAAGAAGGCAATCCACGTCTCCCATGTGTGGTCGCCACATAAACCATCACCTGCTGCTTCCCAGGATCTCTTAGGTCAAAACTCAGAATTGGGAACCTGAGTCAGGAATAGAACCTAGGCACTCTATTATACCAGGTGGATGTTTTAATCGGTGGCTTAACCTTTTAGCAAGCAAAACACAACTCCATTCCACCGCAAGAAATACTGAACAACAGAAATGCTTAACATTTTTCCCATGAACATCCATGTTAGAAAAATGCTGGAATTTCGAGCACCTGACATATACCAGAAGCAAAACTATTACAACTGGTCCACTTTTCAACCACAACTTTAAATGTGCTCATGTCTGAGTCAACACTGGATCTATGTTAAAACTCCTGAGAACCACAAGAACAGAAATCTAAAAAGCACAAAACCAGTCAAACACCATTGTTCCACAACAAACATTTCATTGGAGAGAAAACTAAATTCCAAAACTTTTCATTATTCACTCTTACTTGTACCTTTGGAAAAAAAAAAAAAAAGGATCCAAAATCCAGTTTCTGAATAAAAACCTCAGCATTATTCTAGATTTCTCTCCTGACTTCCGACTCCCATGCTCAAGTCTGAGTCATTTTCCACTAGTAAAGATCGCAGTTCAATTACTGAAATTTGTAGTTTCCTGGCACTACTGCAGCCCTAAAATTAGCTTAATTTCAGATATTAAAATAAATTCTGGCAGTTGCAAGCAGACACACAAGTTCCCATAGTTATTTGACAGTGTATATTATAAGCAAGCAATGGCAAAGATAATCAAGCTCAGGAAGTGTATATGAAGTATATGTATTACTAAGCATCTAAAGAGAAGCAAACGTAAAAACTAAACAAACATAAATATGGCTTGCCTCATTAGACCATTTTCAGCAAATTCAAAAGAATATTAAATAGATTCTATAACATAACAAAACCTATATGAGGTCCCGGTACAATAGCCTAGTTCCTACAGCCAAGCCTTGCATGCAATGGGTCTTCATGCGGGCTTCAGTTTAAGTCCCAGCTGTTCCACTTCCCATCCAGCTCCCTGCTTATGGCCTGGGAAAGTGGTCCAGGACGACCTAAAGCCTTGGGACCCTGCACCCATGCGGGAAACCTAGAGGCGGCTCCTTGTTTCGGATCGGCTCAGCTGCGGCCATTGCAGTCACTTGGAGGGGAGTGCACCAGTTCTTTCTCTCCATCTCTCCTTCTCTCTGTAAATCTGCCTTTCCGATAAAAATAAATGTTTAAAAAATAAAAAAAAAAACTCTGTATGAATGCCCAGTTGACAGAATGAAGTCATTTTCACACTCAGATCTTACCCTGGCTACGTCTAACTGAATTTAAACATTCAGGCTACTTGAAGCCAGAAAAATAATATTAGTTATTTTAAAATTGACCAACTCCAGGACCAGTGTTGTGGCATAATAGATTAAGCTCCTATTTGCAATGCCAGCATCCCAGCTGTGCACCAATTAGAGGTCCAGCAGCTCCACTAACAACACAGCTCGCTGCTAATGTGTCTGCTAAAGCAGCAGAAGAAAGTCCAAGTCCTTGGGCCTCTGCAGCCACACAGGAGACTCGGAAGAAGCTAGTGACTCCTGGCTTCAACCTGCCCCAGTCCCAACCATTGTAGCCGTTTGGGCAGTAAACAAGCAGAAATATTTCTTTCTCTTTGTCTTCCCTCTCTCTTTTTCCTCCCTCTTTCCTTCCCCATCTGTAACTCTTGAAAATAAACAAATCTTGGGCCCGGCGGCGTGGCCTAGCAGCTAAAGTCCTCGCCTTGAAAGCCCCGGGATCCCATATGGGCACCGGTTCTAATTCCGGCAGCTCCACTTCCCATCCAGCTCCCTGCTTATGGCCTGGGAAAGCAGTCGAGGACGGCCCAATGTATTGGGACCCTGCACCCGTGTGGGAGACCTGGAAGAGGTTCCTGGTTCCCGGCTTCGGATCGGCGTAGCATCGGCCATTGCGGCTCACTTGGGGAGTGAATCATCGGATGGAAGATCTTCCTCTGTCTCTCCTCCTCTCTGTATATCTGACTTTGCAATAAAAATAAATAAATCTTAAAAACAAATAAAATAAATCTTAAGGAGAAAAAAAAAAAGAGAGAGAGAGACAGGCCACTGAGATGGCTCGACCAGCTAATCTTCCACCCAAGTGGCAACATCCCATATAGGTGCAGGTTCTTGTCCAAGCTGCTCCGCTTCCCACTCAGCTCCTCCCTGCTTGTGACTTTGGAAAGCAACAGAGGATCGTTCAAATCCATGGGCCACAGCACCCAAGTGGGAGACTCAGAAAAAACTCCAGCTTCCTGGCTTTGGACTGGCTCCGCTCCAATCGTGTGGTCACTAGGAGAACAAACCAGTAGATGGAAGATCCTCTCTGTCTCTCCTTCTCTCCATAAATCTGCCTTTCCAATGAAAAACAATGAATCTTTAAAATATTAATCAACTTTTTAAATGTAGTTAATTTATAAGCATAAATGTAAAAAGGAACATTATACTATATTGGGAGAAAATTATTTTAGATAATTGTTTTTGTTTTTACTTAAATGGCAGAGAAAAGGAAAAGAGAATTTCCATTTTTCAGTTCATTCCTTAACTGCCTACAACAGCTGGGTTTGAATAGGCTGATACTGGACACAAGTCTACCATCTGGGTGGCAGGGACCCATGAATGGATGCCATGCCCTGCTGCCTCCTAGGGTGCATGGACACAGAAAAATGGACTCAGAAACAAAACCACGACCTGAACCTACTAGGCAATCCAATGTGATGCAAAGTATCCTAAGCACCAAAGAAAAACACTCAGTTCTCTATTTATTAATCTATTAAATTTAATTAGGAATATTTCAAATCCCATTACAGTGCATGCATTTTTCTTTGCCCTACCAATTTTACTCACAACCAGACAAAAAGAATCAAAATATCTTTATCACCTTACAACAACAACTACTAAAAATTTTTGATAGAATTAAATGTGAGTTATATACTTCAAAAACATCTGATTGGGGCTCACACCGTGGCGTGGCAGCTAAGGCCACCGCCTACAGTACCAGATCGCATACAGGCACCGGTTCCAGTCCCAGCTGCTCCACGTCTGACCCAGTTCCTTAATAATGCAGCTGGGAAAGCAGCAGAGGATGGCCAAAGTGCTTGGCTTCCTATGCCCATGTGGGAGGCCTGCAAAAGACTCCTGGCTTCTGGCGTTTGACCAGACAGCTCCAGAGGATGCAGCCATTTGTGCAGAGAACCAGCAAATGGAATATCTCTGTCTCTGTCTCTCCTTCCAACTCTCTATAACTCTGCCTTTCAAATTATCTTTTTTCTTTTAAACAAAGAATGCTTAAAAAGCACAAAGAGATACATACCAATCAGGTTTTAATTATACAAATATATACTTACACTAATATCATTAAGAACATTAGATGCCTGTTCATGCTTTAGGTTTCCTTTAACAACATGATATGACAACTCATAGAGAGCTTGCTGGAAATCTGTTGAACATAAAAGATACAGTGTTAGGACACAGTCTCTTGAATCTGAAATGCAGACTTCTCTGACTTCTCAGAATGACAAAGATCAAAAGGAAAAAGAAAAATACACTCCCAATACTTTTCATCAGCAGTTTTCCTTTTATTTTCAAACAAACACACTAACCAGTTACATAAAGATCTAACTATTTAGCCTTTCAAATAAATAAATAAAAATTAGGTTTAAAAAAGTTAACCATTCCTCCAATACTGTAATATAGTTACTATAAAAAATATATAGCTACTGCTTGAGCATTCCTTTCCAGTGTTTTCCTACAGTCAATAGATCTGACAGATCTGTATTCACCTATGTTGGTAACCTGGCTCTTCTCCACACGTTTTAGGTAACATTTTCCATGTTATAACCCAGCCATAAGTATTATCAAGAATTGCATAGAACCCTACCAAGTCAATATTAACCAACCACTTTCTTCACCATGTGACTTCACAAATTTTTCTAAATCTATTCAGATTACAACCAATTAGATCTTAAGACTACAGTAACAATAATATATAAGGAAAGCAGTAAGACAGAGTAACTAATTTTATCCATTATCTTAACATCAGAGAAATTTCTACCCAAATCTCCTCAATTGACATTAAAATTCTGACAAAAAGTAAATGCATACATATTATACACAAAAATGTAAGTGCTATGAAAAATGTTAGCCACAATAGCCACTCACTAGCTATTATTATGGCTTGCTCATGAATTGGGTTGCTACTGATCAAATGAACACCTCCTTCTCATCATCTTTTTCATTAGTAGTATACATTAAAAACTTTACCTCATTCTATTAAATATAGGAAAACAATCAGCTCTAACGATATTAACATAAAATAAGTCTGCATGGCTGATGTGGTAGCACAATAGGCTAATTCTCCACCTGCAACAATCAGCATTCCATATGGGTTCCAGCTCATGTCCCAGTTGTCCCACTTCCCATCCAGCTCCCAGGGCCTGGGAAAGCAGCGGAGGATGGCCCAAAGCCTTGGATCCCTATACTCCTGTGAAAGACGAAGCAGAAGCCCCTGGCTACCAGGTTCCAATCAGCTCAACTCCATTCGCTGCAACCACTTTTTTTTTTTTTTTTCTTTTTTTTTTTTTTTTGCTGCAACCACTTGGAGAGTGAGCAGGCAGATGGAAGAGCTCTCCCTATAAAGTTCTGCCTCTCAAATAAAAAATAAGTCTTTAAAAAAAAACAAAGTGTGTCATGAATACCCTTTTGGGGATAATCAAATTTTTTTCAGGGAAAAGCTACCAAGTGAAAAATGAAAATTTGTTTCCCTAGTATGAATACTGAGCACAAAAAAGGAACATGATTGAGATCAAAATGTCTATTGTTCTCCCTCTGGCCAATAAAAATGTTATTTTTGCAATGAAAAAAAAATGGCCATTAAATCAATTACTACAGAATTACAGCCAAATTATTTCAATTCTTTAAAACACTCATTAAATACACTGTCCATTTTACAACCTGCCTTTTATAAATAAATCATATAAAAAACAAAATTTGGGGTCCAGCACCATGGCATAGCATGCTAAGCCTCCACCTGCTGCACCAGCATCCCGTTGGGCAACAGTTCAAGTTCTGCCTGCTCTATTTCCAATCAAGCTCCCTGCTAATGTGCCTGCAAAGGCAGCAGGGGATGGCCCAAGTGCTTGGGCCCCTGCACCCACGCGGGAGATCCATAAGGAGTTCCTGGATAGGGACCAGTCCAGCTCTGGCCATTGTGGCTATTTGGGGAGTAAACCAACAGATGGAAGATCATCGTCTCTCCCCCTCTTTGTCTAACTCCCCCTTGCAAATGAAAACAAAAAACTTAAAAAAAAAAAAACAACTAAGTAAGGTAGAAACACGAGATTTATTTCATGCTTGCCAATTTTACTAAACAAGTAAGAATTATTTTTAAATTATTCATTTAATTTTAAAGATGTATTTATTTATATTGGAAAGGCAGAAGAAAAGACAGGAAGATCTTCCGTCCACTGGTTCACTCCCCAGATGGCCACAATGGCTGCAGCTGAGTCGATCTGAATACAGGAACCAGGAGCCTCTTCTTTGTCTGTCATGGGGGAGTGTAGGGACCCAAGGCCTTCCCAGGCAATAAGCAGGGAGCTAGATGGGGAGTGGAACAGCCTGGACACGAAGCAGTGCTCATGCAAAATGTCAGGGCTTAAAGGTGGAGGATTAGCCAATTGAGCCATTGTACCAGCCTCATCAAGATAAATTTTTAAAAAGAGTAATCACTTCTATCAATAAAACATCTGATCATCATAAACTAGGTCCCCATAAGAATATGATCCTGTGATCACAGGGATTCAGGAAATTCTAATCTCAGATCAGAAGAAAAAAAAAATGGTCTCGATCATTTTCACACTAAAATGTAATAAAAACAACCATATCGCAATCCAAAAATCAGCGAAGAATCTAAATTGATAAGTTTTCTAAATGTCTATTTAAATGTATTAAAGAAACTCCTGTTGTATTTTTTATTCTTTTTTTCATTTTCTTATAATACAGTTCCATAGACTCAGGGACTTCCCCTTCCATCCTCCCCACTTCCTGCACCCTCCCCCTAACTGCTTTCCCGTGTATCATTACAATAGTACAGAACTTCAGCAACAGTACAAGCCATAAACAATAACCAGTGCTTTAAGGTGACAAGGCCTGCCCCACAGAAGCCTATGAAATCTACACCAGAGTCAAAAGAAACTTCTATCTTTGGGGCTGGCGTCATGGCATGGCATGTTAAGCCATGACCTGCAATGACAGCACCCCATAGAGGGGCCAGTTAAGAGTCCAGGTTACTCTTCAGACCAGAAATGGTCTCCCCAAGAAACTGTTCAACCCATCTGGACAATAAGTAGCTGGACTCTATGCTTGGTATATGTTTGCAAGGAAAGAATCTTGATTGAATTTGAACTGTAATACTGCATCAAGGTGGAGGAATCCACCAGGGGAGAGGGGAGGGGGAGGGGGAGGGGTGGGGGGATTCCCAGAGCCTATGAAACTGTCACATAATGCAAAATAATTAATAAAAAAAAAAGAGTCCAGGTTACTCCATTTCCTATCCACTTCCTTGTTAATGTGCCTGAGAAAGCAGTAGAGGATGGGGTTTGGGCCATGCATCTACCTGGAAGACCCAGAGGAAACTTCTGACTCCTGGCTTCAGAATGGTCTAGCCCCAGCTATTGCAAAAATCTAGGGAGTAAATCAGCAGATGGAAAGTGTCTCTCTCCTCCCCTTTTCTCACTCTTTCCCTCCATCCTGTTTACTTTTCAAACAGAAAAGTAAAATCTTTCAGGACCCTGGTGCTGTGGCAAGTAGATAAAAGCACAATGCCAGCATTCCATATGAGTGCTGGATCAAGTCCCAGCTGTTCTACTTTCTATTCAGCTCCCTGCTACTGATTTGCCTGGAAAGACAGCAGAAGATGACACAATCTAGATTTCCCACATGGGTGCAGAGGCCCAAGAATTTAGCTATCCTCCACTGCTTTCCCAGGGCTGGACTAGAAGCGGAAAAGCCAAGAAGCGAACCACTGACCTTATAAGAATTCAGCACCACAGACAGAGGTCTATCCTGTATACCACTAAATCAGTCCCTTCTTTATCTTTTTAAGGAATTCCTTCTTCCAGATTTAAATTAACTAAGAAGTCAAAAACTTGGACCCTGCGTGGTGACCTAGTGCCTCAATCTGCACCTTGCAGGTGCCAGGATCCCTGTTTGTGTCTTGCCTGCTCCACTTCCCATCCAGCTCCCTGCTTATAGCCTGGGAAAGCAGAAGAGGATGGCCCAAAGTCTTGGAATCCTGCACCCAGAAAAAGCTCCTGGATCTTGGCTCTGGATCAACTCAACTCCAGCTGTTTTGGCCACTTGGGGAGTAAACCAGCAGATGGAAGACCTCTCTGTCTCCGCTTCTCTCTGTATATCTGTCTTTCCAGTAAAAATAAATAAGTCTCTTAAAAATGTCAAAGACTTATTTTAAACATGAGAAGGAAAAAATATTTTTAGAAAGGAGTATTCTTGCACTTTCTAAAATATCTGATAGTCAACAAGAACACACTAGATCAACCTTAAATATTTTTTTGAATTAATCAGTTTTGTAGCCAAGATAAAATGAACAGTTTCATCAATAGCAGACTTGGGATGTTAAGTCTTAAAACATATCTTACCTAAAAGATGAGGTGAGCGGAGGAGTGGCCCCCATTTGTTTAACAAAAAATTAACATGTTCACTCAAGCATTAAAATGATCTTTAAAAAATATATCTTCTCTCGATCAGTAATATGTAATTTTTAAACAAAGATTGATTTATTTACAAAGAGAAGGAAAGAGTAAATGAACTTCCATCCACTGGTTCACGTCCCCATGTGGGCACAACAATCAGAGCTGAGCTGAGCTGAAGCCAGGAGCTTCTTCTAGGACTCTCCCATGCAGGTACAGGGGCCCAAGGCTTTGGGCCACTCTCCGCTGCTTTCCCAGGCCATACACAGAGAGCTGGGTGGTAAGCAAAGCAGCTAGGACACAAACCGGCATCCATATGGGATCCCAGAGCTTGCAAGGGGAGTATTAGCCGATAGATCCATCACACTGGGCCCCAACATTTAATTTTTTAGAATACTATTATAAATTACGTGAAACAATGGGAAACTATTCTGTTCTTAATCTCCTATTTAAAATAGCATTATTTTTAAAAACTATAAGTTTTAATAATTTATGCTTGGGCCCAGCACAGTAGCCTAGCAGTTAAACTCCTCACCTTGCATGCTCCAGGATCCCATGTGGGCACCAGTTCTAATCTCAGCAACCCCGCTCCCCATCCAGCTCTCTCCTTATGGACTGGGAAAGCAGCTGAGGCCAGTCCAAAGCCTTGGGACCCTGTAACGGCATGGGAAACCCGGAAGAGGCTCCTGGCTTTGGATCGACACAGGTCCAGCCGTAGTGGCAGCTTGTGGAGTAAATCTACAAACGGAAGATCTTCCTTTGTCTCTCCTCCTCTCTGTATATCTGACTTTCCAATAAAAATAAAAATACAAATAAAATATTAAAAAAATAATTTTGGCTTAAAACAGAATACTGGTTATATATTCTCCATAGTAAAAAAAAAAAATGCTGAGTCTTATCTGTAACAAAAGTCACATATAAAAATGCTCTGAAGTTACTAGACACAATTGTTTTTATTTTTACTACCCCTTTGCCAAACCTGTATGCTTAAGTTTAAATTAATGAATATTAAGTGGACTAGTCCTCTAATACTATTTATACATCTTGTGTCATTATATAGCATCTTACTTAATAAAGCCTATTTGTGATATGCAGTAAACAACTCATTTGCTTTCAGTGTTTTCCATGGCAACTGCCCTTAACAAGATCCCCAGACACCACCTGAACATAACCAGCTTGAGCAGAAACACTACGCCTCAGTCTCGGGAAATTTTCTAGTGCAAGTAAAATCAAAGGCGCTTTTCTTTCCACGCCAGCTCTTCTCTCCCATTTATTATGACTGATACAGCTGACAACTGCGGAAATCCAGCTAACTACATCAAGTCTCAATTAGAAAGTCAAGCCACACTACACTGCAGGTCAAATAACAAAAGCATACAAGATGCAGAGTCTTGTCTTAACTCCAGTTTCACTCCTGACTGTAATGGATTCATTCATATGAAAGCTTGATAATGTGAACTCTCGCACTTTTTTTTTTTATACACGGCAATGAATGGAAGCCAAAAATAACAGCTTAAATTACTCTTTGAAATCTTACCTCTGTAAGTCGAACTATCATCACTTTTATTTTCACTAAGGAGCCGGCACAAATGCAAACTAGAATAAAACAGAAATAATTCATATCAATTCCCAATACTAGCTCTCATGATTCTTGCATAGCAAATTATATCAACCAAAAACACACAGAAATACATCAAATATGTTTTAATTCACTTGTTTATAATGACAAAACAAACTTTAAAAACCTAATTAGCTAAAGCTGAAGGATGCTAGGCTACACAGGCCAGTCACTGCTGCCATGTCGGCCCCCTATATAAGCACCAATTCAGGCAGCTCCACTTGCGACACAGCTCCCTGCCAGTAACCTGGGAAGGCAGAAGGTGACTGCTTCATGCGCAAACTGGGTGCAGCGCTGACCCCTGGCTTTTGGAGCGTGAAATGAGCATAATTGGGGGGCATAGGAAAAGTTTGATTAATGGATACTAAGCTACTGCTAGAAGATACAAAGAAAATTACGGTGCTCTGTGTACTAGGGTAACGGATAATAATACTGCATATTTATCTTTAAAAACAAGAAAGAATTTAAATATTTTAACCACAAAATGTTAAACATTTCAACAGATAGTTACTCTGATTTGAACATTACACAACATATACATGTACTGAAACATAACATACTATCCCATAAATACATTTTTATGTGACAGTTCAAATTAAAAACATTTTCAAATAAAACACAACAGTGCTTAAGGACTTTCTTTAGGCAGGATAACAATGCTGAGCTGTGGAAAAAACTTACATAAACATAATTCTGAAAGATATTAACAATAATTTTAGTAATGTCTTACAGTATTTAAATAAAATACTAAATATACATATATAGCTATAAAGAATTATTGAAATACATCAAAACTAAACTGAATTTGTCCCAAATACAAAAGGTTCGTCCAAAATAATTTACCACATTCTTTTTCAAAATCACATCATACTTCAGTAGATGTATAAAAAGGATTTTCCAGAATGCAAAAGTTGTAATTTTTCAAACTTAAAAGATTCTTACATACTCATGGAAAAGAACTCCCCATATTATTTACTTTAATTCGTTTAAAAGCTAAAGTGACACTGAAAAAGATCAATAGAAACAGGAGACAGAGCTTCCAATTGCTGGTTCACTCCTCAAATGTCCGAACTAGCCAGAGACAAGCCAATGTCAGGAGCACACAAATTTCACCTAGGTCTCCCAAAAGGCTGGCAGGACCCAAGTACTTTGGCTACCACCTGCGTATCCCAGGGTGCACAGTAACAGGAAACTAGATAGGAAGTGGAGCAGACACTCAAACCCAGGCACACTGATATGGGAAGCAGGCATCCCAAGAGGTGTCTTTTGCTGTGTCAAAAACCTGCCAACCCCTCGGGGTTTACATCATTGCTTCGCACACTAACCCTCCACCTACAATGTCAGCATGCCATATCAGCACAGGTTTGTGTCTCAGCTGCTCCACTTCTGATTCAGCTCCTTGTTCATGGCCTGGGAAAGAAGCAGAGGGTGGCTCAAATCCGAGGGCCCTTGTATACATGTGGGAGACCCGGAGGAAGTTCAGACTGGCCAGCTCTGGCCACTGCGGTCATTTGGGGAATGAACCAGCAGGTGGGAGATCTTTCCCTCTTTCTCTCCTCTCCGTAAATCTGTCCCTGAAATAAAAAAATAATCTTTTAAAACATTTACTTTTTTATTGGAAAATTAAATAACAAATACAGAGAGGAGAGACAGAGAGAGGGATCTTCCATCCGCTGGCCCACTCCCCAAGCGGCAGAACCAGTCTGAAGCCAGGAGCTAGGAGCTTCCTCTGGGACTCCCACACGGTTGCAGGGTCCCACAGCTTTGGGCCGTCCTTGACTGCTTTCCCAGCCACAAGCAGGGAGCTGCATGAGAAGCGGGGCCATCAAGACATGAACTGGCCACCCACATGGGATCCCAGTGGTGTAAGATGAGGACTTCAGTTACTACACTATTGCACCAGAAAATATATATTTTTTTAAACCTGCCCCCCATTTATTATTTTTTAAGTATAGAAGAGAATTTCTTTAACTGAATAAAGCAGCAATTCTGAGCATTTGCTTCATAAACTCCTGCTCCTGACAACTCACCTGGGAGATCCACAAAACTACATCCACAATATTACAGCTAGATTGAGTTTATCCAAATTTCTAGACATTTGCATGAACAGTCCAAAAGCAATAGTTAAGACTGTTGATCAGCCTTAGCATTTATTAATACAGTGGCAACAACTGTTCCAATAACTTCGTGAGCAAAAACTTTGAGAAAAGTCAGTCTCAAGACGTAATTTAAAATTTTCATTATATTCTTCACAATCATGTACAAACAAAAGTCAGCTTATCTGTGAATGTTTTTAATGAGAGTGTCATCAGTAAGATCAGTAAGAAACCCCAACCATTCCTTCCTGGCACTAGAACACAGATTCAACAACAAATAAACCAATTCCTTTACCAGAAATCAGTTAAGAGACTCCAACACCCAAGTCAAGTACCAAGTCACATTGAAGTCAGTGGAAAAATTCATGGCATACTCTATCCATATTCTCTCCCCATAGCACGTGAAGCCAGGAGGCAGCAGCTTCATCTAACTCTCCAACATGGGTGGCAGGGACCCAAGCACTTCGGTCATTATCTACTGTTTTCCCAGGTGCATCAGCAGCTAGCTGAATAAAAAGTAAAGCACCCAGCGGCGTGGCCTAGCAGCTAAAGTCCTCGCCTTGAATGCCCCGGGATCCCATATGGGCGCCGGTTCTAATCCTGGCAGCTCCACTTCCCATCCAGCTCCCTGCTTGTGGCATGGGAATGCAGTCGAGGACGGCCCAATGCTTTGGGACCCTGCACCCGCGTGGGAGACCCGGAGGAGGTTCCTGGTTCCCAGCTTCGGATCGGCGCAGCACCAGCCTTTTGCGGCTCACTTGGGAAGTGAATCATCGGATGGAAGATCTTCCTCTCTGTCTCTCCTCCTCTCTGTATATCTGACTTTGTAATAAAAATAAATCTTCAAAAAGAAAAAAAACCACTGGAAATCTTTAATAAAAAAAAAAAAGTAAAGCAGCTGGAATGTCAATTATTGCCCATTTAGGACCCAGTATTGCATATATCGACTTAACACAACAGGTCACACACAGTTCTATCTTGCCTTTCTTGAAATTTGGCATAATCTAGAGACCTAGGAAGTATTAAGACCAGAACCACACTGGGTGACATGCCACTCTTCCAGCTCTCAACAGTACAGGCAATGGACAACACAGCTCAGCAGTCACCCCTTCAAAGGCAAAACTACAAGAGAAGATCATCTTTCAGACTGCTTGAGATATTGGCTTCAGTCTACACTGATTCAGGTTGCTAACAGAAGCTAACATACACAACACCTAGGGCTCAATGAGAACAAGAAGAGAACTGAACAGCGCACTGGCATTTCAGAGAACTGGCAGTACATCAAACGGACACCTGAGAGAATAAGAGATTAGGAACCTCTGGGGGGGAAAAGCCTGGAAAAATGCCTCTTACTGTAATCTGAAAGCACAAGTCTGAGAAGAAACACCACAGAAAATTTTAAGTTTCGCTGAATTTCAAAATGTGTGATTAGTGAAGTACTCCTGTGCAAAGCCAGTGTATAGAAGACTAGAAAAGATGGCTTTTCAAATATGCACGTATCAACACAAAGTTAACAAGGAACATGAAGAGACAGAATGACATGATTGATCAAAGTATCAAAATAAGCCTCAAGAAACACCTGACAAAGAATTCAAAATAGCTATCATAAAGATGTTCAACAAGTAAAGGCAAATGATGCATAAACACAATGAAAAATCTCAACAAACTATTTAAAAAGACCAAAGAGAAGTGTGGAAACTAAAGGATACAGTAACTAAACTGAAAAATTCACTAGAGGAATTCTACAGTATACTTCATCAAACAAAACTCAAAAGACAGGTGATTTGAAAGTACCCAGAGAAGCAAAAATAGAATGAGAAAAAAAGTAAAGAATGCCCACAGAAATTCTGGAATACTACCAGGTAGACCAATATGGTTGGGAGTTTCAGGAGAAGAAAGGGGGGAATTAGAAATCTTAAAGAAATAATAAACTTTTTGTACAGTTACACAGAAATACAAAAAATGATCAAGGGTGACTATGCTTGCGTAAGACAAAATAGATCTTCAGTCAAAAATCGTCTTAACAGGGCACAGAATTGTGGAGTAGTGGACCAAGCTGTCTCCTGTGACAATAGCATGCCTTGAGTACCAACTGGAGTCCCAGCTGCTCTACTTTGCATCCAGCTCCCTGGTAATGTGCCTAAGAAAACAGCAAGTCCTTGGGCTCCTGCCACCCATGGGAAAGACCCGACTCCTGCCTTCAGCTAGCCAGCTCTGGTCATCGCAGCCCTTTGGGGAAGATGGAATGCGCAGGCACTCTCATTCATGTGCACGCACTCCCCCTGTAACAAGCCTTTCAAATAAATGAATTAAAACAACTATCACTACAGACAAACAAAGAAGAATATTTACTAGAAACAAACCAGCCAAAGTATCAAGAAATGGTGATTTTAAACGTGTGTGTATGTGTATTAGACCTGGCCTAATCTCAACAAATATATAGGTATTTGGAGAATGAACCAGCAGATGAATGGGAGATCTCTCCCTCTGTCTTTCCAATATTTTTTTTATTATAAAAGATAATAAATGTTAGTGAAAACACAACTCTCAGACATTGTTGCTAAGAATGTAAACTGATGCAGTCACTATGGAAAACTACAGTAGCAGTCCCAAAAAAAGCTAAAAATAGAACTATCATATGATTCAGCATTATCACTTCCAGGATTAGAAGTTAGTATATCAAGTAGATATCTGCACTTTCACATTCACTACAATATTTTTCACAGTAGTCACATAAGCGAATGAACCTAAATGTCCAACAATAGGTAAATGAACAGAGAAAATGTGATACACAAACCAGCCTGTAAAAGGAGGAAATTCTGTCATTTGCAAAGCATGGCTAAACATGAAGGTGGTTCTTCTAATTTCTCATTCCAAGAAATAAAAACATTTCTTGAAATTTCTCATTTCAAGCCAGGCACAGAAGGACAGGTACCATATGATTTCACTTCTCTGCAGAAGCCAAACCACTGGGGCTCACAGAAGCAGAGAACAGGCAGAAGCTGAGAGGAACTCACACGAAGGTGTCGGCCAAAGGATATCAAGTTTCAGTGAGCAAAGCTGTCAATTTTTAAAGATCTTTGGGCATAGCATGGTGACCAGTTTAGTAACAATATATTCCATGATTTCAAAATTGCTAAATTTCAAATGGTCTCAACACATCAAAGTGCTTTGAGCTGAAGGATGTACTTCACCTGGAATGAATCAGTCCACATTGTATACACAAAACAGTTTTCAAAAAGTTCATGGTCAACATGTACTATAAACTATGCACAATTTCAAAGTCTTCTGTAACAAAATAAGCTTCTCTCAATTCCATTTCTCCATGATCTTTCTGAAGTATCCTCACATGTCGTAACACCACTTTGTATCCCATGTACAAGGTAAGATACTACCATGAACAATTACATGTCAACAAAACTGAAAATCCAGAATAGATCATCTCCAGAAACATAAAATCTAGCAAGAATCTCGAATAGAAAATGGAAAGAATTCAATGATCACAACAAAAAAGGATTAATCAATAATCAAAAATCCCCCAACAATGAAAAGTCTAACAAGACAGCTGATCTACCAACTATTAAAAGATGAATTAATCTTTCTCCAGAAGTCAGCATGGAGGCGCATCAGGCTAAACCTCCACCTGCAACACTGGCATTCCATATAGGCACTGCTTCAAGTCCCAGCTGCTCCATCTCCCATCGAGCTCCCTGCTTGTGACCTGGGAAACAGTGGAGGATGGCTCAAAGCCCTAGGACTCTGCACCCACATATGAGATCCAGAAGCTCTCAGCTCCTGGGTTTGAACGGGCTCAGCTCAGAACACTGGTGGCCATTTGGGGAGTGAACCAGCAAATGGAGGATCTTTCTCTATGCCTCTCCTTCAGTCTGGCAATAAACAAATCTTGAAAATGTTTATAATCATCTCAACATACGCAAAGATGCTGACCAAATTCAACCTTCCTTCATAAGAAAAGAAACACACAAGGAATAGGACACAGTTAAGACGTGAAACGTAGTTAAGAGTCTAACATGAAAAGCTCACCAGCAACATACTGAATGGTAATAAAACAAGTCTTTCCTTTAAGAGCAGAAGCAGGACCACAGTACAAATACCCACTCTCATCACTTGCATTCAAATTATTACAAGTTCTCAGCAATTAAGCAAGAAAAAATGGCATCCAAATCAGAAACTAAAAAATTGTCTCTGGTCACAGATGATAGGATCTACTATTTTAGAAATGTTTTAAAGATTCCATCAGGGGCCCAGCAGCGTGGCCTAGCGGCTAAAGTCCTAGCCTTGAACACGCCGGGATCCCATATGGGTGCCGGTTCTAATCCTGGCAGCTCCACTTCCCATCCAGCTCCCTGCTTGTGCCCTGGGAAAGCAGTCAAGGACAGCCCAAAGCCCAAAGCCTTGGGAGAACCCGGAAGAGGTTCCTGGTTCCCAGCTTCGGATCGGCGCAGCACCAGCTGTTGCACTCACTTGGGGAGTGAATCATCGGATGGAAGATCTTCCTCTCTGTCTCTCCTCCTCTCTGTATATCTGACTTTGCAAATAAAAATAAATAAATCTTTACCAAAAAAAAAAAAAAAGATTTCATAAAGCCCTAGCACAGTAGCCTAGTACCTAAATCCTTGCCTTGCATGCACCAGGATCCTAAACGGGCACTGGTCTGTGCCCCAGCTGCTCCACTTTCCATCCAGCTCCCTGCTTGTGGCCTGGGAAAGCAGTTGTGGACGGCCCAAGGCCTTGGGACCCTGCACCCGCGTGGGAGACCCATAGAAGGCTCTTAACTCCTGGATTCAGATAGGCTCAGTTCTGAACCGGCCACTTGGAGATTACACCAGTGGATGGAAGAAGTTTCTGTCACTCCCGTCTGTAAATCTCCCTTTCCAATAAAAGTAAATAAATCTTAAAAGATTCAACAAAATAAAGCCATTCAGAATAAACAAATTCAATGAAACAGCAAGACATTAAATCAATATGCAAAATTCATCTTTTTTAAAGATTTTATTTATTTTTATTGCAAAGTCAGATATACAGAGAGGAGAGACAGAGAGGAAGATTTTCCGTCCGTTGATTCACTCCCCAAGTGAACGCAACGGCTGGAGCTGAGCCTATCCGATGTCAGGAGCCAGAACCTCCTCCGGGTCTCCCACATAGTTGCAGGGTCCCAATGCTTTGGGATGTCCTCGACTGCTTTCCCAGGCCACAAGCAGGGAGCTGGATGGGAAGTGGAGCTGCCGGGATTAGAACTGGCGCCATATGGCATACCAGCTAGTTCAAGGCGAGGACTTTAGCAACTAGGCCACTGCGCTGGGCCCCATCTGTTTCTATACACCAAAAATAAACACCCCAAAAAGAAATTAAGAAGACAATTGTCATTTATCACACACCAAAATATAGGGACCAGCACTGCAGCACAGCAGATAAAGCCAGAGCTGGCAAAGCTAGCATCCTGTGTAGGCACCAGTTCAAGCCCCAGCTGCCCCACTTACCATTCAGATCCCTACTAATGCACCTGGGAAAGCAGCAGCAAAGGGCCAAGTCCTTGGAGCCCTGCACCCATGTGGGAGACCTCGATGAAGCTCCTGGCTTCAAACTGACCCAGCCCTGGCCATTATGGCCATTTAGAAGTGAACCAGCTGACAGGAGCACTCTGTCCCTAATTCTGCCCTTCAAATAAATATAATCATTAAAAAAAGAATATTCAGGAAGACAAGTAAATACAAGGTATTAGGCAAACAACTTGTAAACGGAAAACTATATTTCCTTTATTATTATTTTTGATTACATACCTGAGGGAGTATGTAATCAGACACATGTGGGCCTCCAATTAGGATGGATTAGGCTGGGGTGGGGTGGGCCCTGCGCAATAGCGTAATGGTTAAGGTCCTCACCTTGAACGCGCCAGGATACCCAGCAGCTCCACTTCCCATCCAGCTCCCTGCTTGTGGCCTGGGAAAGCAGTTGAGGATGGCCCAAAGCCCTGGGACCCTGCACCCACCTGGGAGACCCGGAAAGAAGTTCCTGGCTCCTGGCTTTGAATCAGCACAGCACCAGCCATTACAGTCACTTAGGGAGTGAACCATCGGATGGAACATCTTCCTGTCTCTCCTCCTCTCTGTACATTTGCCTTCCCAATAAAATAAATAAATAAATCTTTTTTAAAAAAGGATGGGGTGGGGTAAAGTGGGTGAGATAAATGTTTCAGGTTTTTCCTCCTGCGGCCACAGGGGGCAGGAGAGGGTAGTGCATGGCTCCTTGCTACCAGACTGCATCAGTGTCTGGGGACTGAGCCCCTTCTTCACCTTGGAAACCCTGGCATAGAGAAAAATGTATCATGGGTGTTACTTGTGTAGTCCTGATTGTTCTGAGAAGTTGTCAGCTTTGTTAAACCAGAGGTGGAAAATTCAAAGGTCTATTGGCTATTGGCTGACTATGTCTACCTCAGTATATCCACAGACCTAGGTGCTTCCTCTAAGGCCTAGCCAGGTTTGTTGTTCAACCTGTCCTGCTTTCCATCTTCTAATTAGATATTCAATGTCCTTTGCTGACGTAAATGAGTTGACTACCTTATCTGTTGTGTGTATATAGGTATGTTCTATATCTTTGCACAGGAGTCAGCAACTGAGGTTGCCCAGTCCTGCAACATGTGCTCCAGAGTTAGACCACGTGTCCTTGTGATTCTCTCTGAGGTCAGGGTCGGAGCACAGTGGTCTAGTTGGGAAGCCTCCTAGGAAACCACAACTGGGAGGTTCTCATGTGTGCCAATTAGTACAGGATCAGATTCAGCCTGTCTCCTGCACCAGCCAACACATACCAGTGCATTTGGCTGCCTAATCAGTCCCACTCCCAGCCCCAGATCTCATGTAAACTGGTGGATGCCCAACCCAGCCCAGCCTTTTCCTAGACATGCCTCTTGCTTGTGCCAGTGGTTGCTACAGCTCAGTCAGGGTAACCCAGAAGAACCTCTACGTGGCCCACGCCCAGGCCAGGTTCTCATACAAGCCGGTGAGTGCTGCCCACCCTCAGCCCTGACACATGCAGGCAACTGCTGCAGCTCGGCCCACCCCCAGTGCCAGCCTTCGCCAGTGAGTACTGCAGCCTAGACTAGCACATGAAAGCTACAATGTATTTCCAAAAGAAATTAAAACCACAAATAGTGTTGTGAGGCAGCAGGTTATACCAGCATTTCATAAAAACAGTGGATTAGTCCTCCTGGCTACTGCATGTCTGATACAGTTCCTTTTAATGTGCCCAGGCAGGCAGCAGACAATGGTTCAAGTGCCTGTTGAGCCCGTTATTCATGGGAAACTCAGAAGCTCCTGGCTTAGACCCCCAGCAGACAGAAACATTCAGGGAGGAAATCATCAAACGGAAAAAGCTGTCTGTCTTTCCGCTGTCTTTCCTCCCTCTGTCACTCTGCCCTTGGAACAGACCAAAAAAAAAGAGAAAGAGAGAGAGATAAAGAGAAGGAGAGAGAGAGAGAGAGAGAAAGAAAAGGGAGAAAGGAAGAAAGAGAGAAAGAGGCCAGCACTGTGGTATAGCAGGCCAGCTGGAGCACCAGCAATCTTATGGGTACTGGCCCAAGTCCACCAACCCAGCTCCCTGGGAAAGCAGGGAAAGATGACCCAAGCCCTTGAGCATCTGTGCCTTTGTGGAAGACTAGAGAAAGCTCCTTGTTCTTGCTTTGGACCAGCAGAGCTCTGGCCATTGCAGCCATTTGTCGAGTGAAGCAGCAGATGGCAGACATCTCTGTTTCTCTCTCTATACCTTTGCCTTTGAAATAAAAATAAATTAATATTTTTTAAATTTAGAAGAAAAAACTAAAAATTCTCTGAAAAACAGAAAGGGGCCGAGCGCAGTGGCCTAGCAGCTAAAATCCTCGCCTTACACATGCCTGGATTCCCACAAGGGCTCAGGTTCTAATCCCGGCAGCTCCACTTCCCATCCAGCTCCCTGCTTGTGGCCTGGGAAAGCAGGAGAGGACGGCCCAAAGCATCGGGACCCTGCAACTATGTGGGAGACCCGGAGGAGGTTCTGGCTCCTGGCTTCAGATCGGCACAGCATCGGCAGTTGCTGTCACTTGGGGAGTGAACCATCGGATGGAAGATCTTCCTCTCTGTCTCTCCTCCTCTCTGTATATCTGACTTTGCAATAAAAATAAAATAAATATTTAAAAAAAAAAAAACACAGAAAGAGATAAAAAAAGAAAACACAGAATAAAAGGTTTCATGCCATTGCTTTTAGCAATCATTTCAAGGATATGACACCAAAAGCACAGGAAACAAGTGAGAAGCAACTGGGATCACATCAAATTAGTAACCTGGGCAGAACAAGAAACCCTCAACAGAGCAAAGAGAACCAACAGAACGGGAAAAAACATTTGCAAGCCACATAAAGGTTGAATAAACCTCAGTCAAAATGTTTGAGCCGGGCTCGGCGGTGTGGCCTAGTGGCTAAGGTCCTCGCCTTGATCCCATACGGCCGCTGGTTCTAATCCCGGCAGCTCCACTTCCTCTCTGTCTCTCCTCCTCTCAGTATATCTGACTTTGTAATAAAAATAAAATAAATCTTTAATTAAAAAAAAAATGTTTGAGCCTAGAAGTATTTCAGATTTTGAAGTGTCTTGAAGATGAGATCAAATCTAAACATTTAGTTCATTTATAGCTTTGATACCCATCTTATACATGCAGCCTGAAGGACAGTTCTTTAAACCTCATTTGTTTTCATTTACTGAAACGCAGCACAACAGAGACAAGCGACCTTCCATCCACTGGTGTATTCCCCAAATGCCACCACAGCCAGCACTGAACCAGGCTGAAGTCAACAGCCCAGAACTCCATCAGGGTCTCCCATGGGGCGGGTGGGGATTCAAATATTTGAACCACCACCTGCTGTGTCCCAGATTGTGCATTTGCAGGAAGCTGACTCAGAATCAGAGATGGAATGTGAACCACATCGCGGTGACACAGGAGGCAAGCACCCAGGACAAAGAAAACAGCACAAGCCTCAACTATTTGAGTGTGCTGGCATTCCAAAGTTTACTTCAAACTGTGCAAAACGCTTTCGTGCTTCTCGCAATTTTTTTTAAAAATGAGACAACAAAAACCATTCAAGTTGCTTAAGTGCCACCTCTTCTACCAATGTTAGAGCAGAAATAAAATCCAATGAAGACGATCACTGGGGCAAAAGAATTTCACTTTTTGGAAGCATACATTCAGGAGCTAAGAAAACTGGAAATGCTTAAAAAAAAAAAGTTCCCGCCCTTACAGTAGGAAAAAGTGTAAGTATACTAATAACTCTACCTCAACATTTAAGCATTATAGGACATTAACAAAGAAAACAGTATCCTACACAATCTCCTGATACTGCTTCAATGCTTTCTGAAGAATGTATTTCTCCTCCCAGGAAAACAAACCAAAACTTAACTCGGGTGAAAACCAGAAAACAAATGGAAATGAAGGCATGAAATGAAGGTTTCAGCTAAAGCACTGACTGATTCAGAACAACTGGGGCTGGGGGAGGGATACCAGGACTAAAATCCTCCTTAGCTCCCGCAAAGAAATTCAGGTCAGATGACCTTTACAGAACTTAAATTCTTGAATGTCTAATAAATCGCAACCCAAACATTTGACAATGACAATTTAGAATTTTATTGTAACTATTAATAAATAGATACATAAATAAAAGTTTCTTACTGGGACATGTAATTTTTAATTAAAAGAACGTTCTCAAAATAAACAGATGATAATCAACAAATCTATTTTAAAATTAGAACAAGTAGTGACATGAAGCTAACATCTTCCTTCAGATTAAGAGCCTGGACTATAAACCCTCCATTCACGTTCTTCTGACAAAGAAAAGCTGAGCTCACTGTGTTAATGATTTCCACTAAAAACATAATTCTCCTCTGGAACTGCCAGTTCACGCAAGTTTACTAGTTTAATCATGGCAAGTCCTATGCTGATATGGATTCACCAAACAAATAAAAACTCTAATCCCAAAATTAAAGTAGATAAATCCACATCTATATATATTTTTTGTAGATATGACTTTGTATTTCAGATGTGGAACCTATAAAAGTAGGTCTAAGTACTACTGGAAAGGACACGTAATAATGCTTTGGGAGTGCTCCCTACAAATTCATGGAAAAGGCCATTTTAAAAGTACTATAGAGGGGCTGGCATTGTGGCACAGCAAGCTAATCCTCCGCTTTGTGGCACCAGTAGCCCATATGGATACCAGTTCACTTCCCATCCAGCTCCCTGCTTGTGGCCCAGGAAAGAAGTGGAAACTGGCTCAAGATCTTGGGCCCCTGCACCCACGGGGAGACCAGGAAGAAGCTCCTGGTTCCTGGCTTTGGATCAGCTCAGCTCTGGGCATTTCAGCCATTAGGCAAATCGAAAACCTCTCTCTACCTCTCTTTCTCTCTCTCTCTCTCTGTAAAAACTGCCTTTCAAATAAAAATAACTCTTTCTTTTACAAAGTTCTATAAAGCCAGGCATTTGCATCCCAGATGGAAGTGTCTAGTTTAGGTCCCTGCTCCCAATTCCAGTTTCCTGCTAATGTGCTCCATGGGCAGCAGCAGGTAATGGTTTAACCATTTGGATACCGGCTGCCCACATGGGACACCTGGACTGGGTTCCCAGCTTCAGCTTTGGCCCCAGCTGTTGCAGGCATTTAAGCAATAACAAACAGATGGGAGCTCACTGGTTTTGCTTTTTTTCACTCTGTCTCTGTCTGAATCCCAGCCTTAACTTTTAACTTAAAAAAATTTTTAAGTTCTTCAATTTATCACTAAAAACATGGTCAGTATCTATGGAAACAGAATAAGGTAGCAAAGCATATGACAGATGGATCATTCAGGCAGGAAAAATACAGTTTCACTTCTCTGGTTATGGTTAATCATCTAACAAAACTTATTGTTTAAAGTCAAGACCCTCCAACCAATACACAGTTACTTTTCACTTGGCATTCATAAAATATCTGATACATCATGTGTGTTTCTTTTTAACACAATGACACCATAAAGCCTGACTTGTGCTGGCAAGAGACAAGTAAGAAATGAACTTCATGGAATACATCATATTTTTTTAAAAGGTAACTTCCAATCTTGTTTAAGCTTAGCTGGTAATTTATCTCACTGAAAAGGAAAAATTCACCCAATATATAACTGCAAATACTGTTCATATTCCAAAAGCCAAATCTATAAATATATCCACTAATAATTCGATGGCACACTATTTTTAACATTTTGAGTTTGTTTCATATTTAAAAGGTTCCGTTTCCAGGCAAAGGAAACACTTTTTCTGCAATATAACATCATTTGTTCTAAGAAAATGAAAATGATAATATGTATCTTTGGCAAGGTACAAAAATGTGCATGTTAAGCTTTATGCAATAAAGTTTTCATCAAGGAAAGAGGGTAAATAAATGAAAAGTACTGTATTTCATGTGTCTGCTTATTTAAAATATTTCATTATGTCCTATAACAACTTCAAATACAATTTAAAAACTAGAATACAATTACAGAACTAGGAACACATCTGTTAAATCACATTCCACAAGTCATGCAATAACTTACATGTAAGTCCTTAAAAGCAATTCTTCAAACACAGAAAGTATGATTGGCAACATGGATCATGTAAATACACTTAAAATGATCCCAAAATTCCCTTTTACCTAGGTGTGCCAACCCCCACATCCCATGCTTTTCCTCCAACCACTGCCCGTCAGAAGCCAAGCAAAGTTTCACCTCCTATCCAAAGTGCCACTCATTGTAAGACAAAAGCAATTATAACAAAACTGTCAAAAACCTGAAGCTGCAGGAAGGAGGCTGAGCGATCTAGAACGATGCTGGCCCTGAATAAGAGTTGTCTTTAAAAGTGAACAAACAACAGTTTTGCCTGGGTTTAGGGGTTACCCCAACACAAATGAAGAGGACAGTTTGACAGGGCAACTTCCCATCCCACCTTCCAGGAACACAGGGACTTCAGCTTTTTGCTAGTAAAAACATATCAGGACACAGAAAATGTTACTAGCAGTTGACAAAATTTTTAGCAAAAAAAAGCGCATGCTGGGCAGGGAGGAAAGGAGTTGAACCAGCAGGAAATTGAAACATAGTTCCTAGCCTTCAAGGCCCCCGCAATTCATTAGCATACAAAAGTAACTGCACATGGAGCAGAGACCAATTAATTGCTAACCTGAGTGGTACAGCCTGTAAGTGCAAGAGCCGTCCTGAGAAGTTTAAATATCTAAAGGTTGGAGTAATATTACTTTTAATAGCTATCACTGAGCACTTACTATAAGCCAAGTACTTTACAGGCATAATGGAATCTTCACAACAACCCTTTGAGTAGAGCACTTATTATTCCCAATTTAATCAAGGGAAACAGTAACGGTGGTTAAGGAACTTATCCAAGGTCACAGAGCTAGTTAAGTGGCTAAGACAGCCGCTTATGATTCAGGCAATCCAATCCTAGAGGTGACAGTTAAGATTTCATAAAGTAATGCAGGGTGGGGGTTGGGAGGGAAGAGGTGGAAGGCAATAAGGCAAAATAGGCAGGCAACGCACGCTCAAACGTTTCGTTTCGTTTCGTTTGGGCACAAGTAACAGCAAAGTCCCAAAGATAGGTATCTTTCTCCCCTGGCAATTAGAAACTGGCCGCACAAAGGTGGGGAGGGCAGTAAGGAGAAATCTCCTACAGAAATAAGCTTCTCAAACGATTCAAATTAAGCAATTAACGGTAAGTTACTCGTTTTTAAACCCGCGGCTTGTGTTCCTGATTCAGTCTTTCTGACCCTCGTGCTCTCCCCCGCCCAAGGCAGAAGCGCTGAAATTTGGGCCGAGGAATCTGCGGGTAATACAAATTGCTGTTGTGTAGCTCACTGAAGCGGGCTGTGGGAAAAAAGATAAGTTTGCTGATTAAAGTAACCGCGTTATCCTAGGTACTTGGAGTACTGCCAGAATGAGTTACAGTCCCAGGACAAAGTGGGATTCAGGAAACATTTAATGACAAAAGTTGAGTCCAAACCGAAATAGGTCTAAGGTGAAAAGATGGTGCAAAGAAATGCCAGCAGTCTTCAGGGAAAGCGGCCATCCCTGTCACTTCCTCCGGCCCGTGGCGCGACGCAAGGCCGGGACAGTCGAGAGGTGCCAAGCGATGCCCCAGGCTTCTGGGCGGCGGGCGGAGAAGAGGGGAGGGAGTCCGGGACGGTTCGCCCTCCTCGGACTTCGGGCTGGCTTCAAACTGCGGAGTCGAATGAGTGCAGAGTGAAGAAACGGGACAGAGAGAGCTGCAAAGTCCGAATCGCCCCCAGTGCAGACCCAGAAAGAGAAAGGAGCCAAGTGAGCTCAAACGTAAGGGACAAAAAGAGAGAAACGCGGGGAGCGGCAGGGACGGAACAGAAGTCCCGCTAAGAGGGTAAAGGAAGCCGGCCTAATGCAGGCAGCAGGATTTCGCAGAAGCCGGGGAAAGAAGGAGGTCAGCGGCGGCTAACAGTACTTCACATCCCTGAGTTCTAAACTCCCAGCCGACCAGCCACACCAGCCACCCCGGTGGGGGAGGGGGAACTCCCCCCCCGACATCCCACCGCACCTGAGGGTGCCGTCGACACCCTCACCCGGCCCAGCCGTGTGGCTGTGCCGGCCCGAACACTCACAATTCGCTTCTTCCTGATTTCTCCCAGTTCTTTATCCACTCTGCGGGAAGCAGCACACTTGCCGCCGCCATCTTCCCCTCGCTAGTAACAGAAGCCCGGATGTGTAGCACGAGAACGGCGGGTCAAAGGGGAGCACCGCCCACGAGGAATGCCGGGAGCCCGGCGTTCGATTTTCAAGTTCCCGCCCCACCTGCCTCCCCACCCTGCCGAAAGCTTAGGCTGGGCCTCCTCTGAAAGATATAGAGAGGCCCTGGGTATATTCACCAAGTGATGACACAGTTGCAGTCCTCTGCCAGAGCCCCAGCCTTGGCTTCTATTCTAAAGCTTATAGGAAAATGCCATTGCCAAGGCCGTATGGAGGCTCTGGTCTTCTTTCCTCATTTCCACCCCAGACCAGTAATATAAGCATGTGTGTTTCTTTCTATTCAATTATTGAATATAGCATAAACATTGAGGATAGAAGAAAAAATAAGCTGTGATGCCTGCTTTCCAGAAGCTCACACTCTGTAGCTACGACAGAAACACAAACAGGTAAACTTACCCTGATTCCTGATTGCTCAGATGAGACAGATAAAAAGGGGAGGGACATTCCTAAAGATAAGGGAGATCAAAAGGAGAGGGAACAGTTCACTACAGGTCAAACATCTTAGCACAAAAATAGTCTAGCCCTTCAAACTTGTTTCCATGAATTCTCACACTGTTGTGTCTGCAACTTAATATCGTTGTTACCTTAGGCTACACCGAAGGCTGTAGCACTGTAGGAGCACCTGACCTGCATTCCACTTTACCCAGCTCTCTGTCAAAGGGCCTGGAAAGGTAGCAGAGGACCTGCTAGCCAACTGGGATACCCAGATGAATTTTGGGAGCCCCTAGATTCTGCCGGGACAGCTATTTGGGGGCAGTGAGCCAATGGATTGAAAAATCTTTCCCCCTCCTCCTCCCGTTCCTCCTGTCTCCCTCTCTGTGTAACAGTATCTTTCAAATAAGTAAATAACTTTTTTTTTTTAAGAAATTACTGAGGGTCCTCGTTTCGGCACAGCAAGCTAATCTTCACTTCTGAAGCGTTAGCTTTTCATTTCACTTCCTGCTGCCCCACTTCCCATCCAGCTCCCTGCTTGTGGCCTTGGCATGCAGTTCAGGACTGCCCAAAGCCTTGGGACCCTGCACCCACATGGGAGACCCGAAGGAGGTTGTGGCTCCCGGCTTCAGATTAGCACAGCTCCTGCCATTGAAGCCACTTGGGAAGTAAATCAGTGGATGAATGATCTTTCTCCCTGTCTGTTCTCTCTGTATACCTTATCAGCTTTTTAAAAAAAGTAAATAAATCATATATATGTGACATACATATATAACTGGCTTACACTCTGCAAAATTGTCCTGGAAGGCAGAAGAATTCGTCTAGATTAATGGAAAAATGACACATGATAGTGTCCTAGGCAGAAAGAAAAATTTCTTTTGCTATAAAGAGCATTATTGGGCTAACTAACCAGATATCAATATTTATGAACCAAGTGACAACATTATATCCATGTTAACTGCTTGAATTTGATACTTGTATTGTGGTTGTGAAAGACAAAGTCTCTATAAGAAAATCCACTAAAAAAAAAAAAAGAAAGAAAAAAAAAAAAGAAAACCCTCTAGTTCTCCACTTCCAAGCACTGTGATCCCATACGAGTGCCAGTTTATGTCTCAGCAGACCCACTTCCCCTCCAGCTCCCTGCTGGTGGCCTAGGAAAGCAGCAGAGGATGGCTCAAAACCTTGGGACCTGCACCCACGTGGGAGACCCGGAAGAAGCTCCTGGCTCCCAGATTTAGACCATCCCACCAAATAGAAGATCTCTGTCTCTGTAACTCTTTAAAATAAAATAAATAGATCATTTTTCCCACCAAACTTCTCAAATGACTCAATCTTTTTTAAAAAGGAAAGAAATAAAACTCCCACTAGAATAGATCTATGGTTTAGCTGCTACTACATGGGAGCCTTCAGCAGAGTGCCTGGGACTGGGTCCCACCTCTGCTCACCCAGCTGCCAGCAATCACTTCCAGCCACGTGGAAGGCCTGCATAGAGTTCCTCGTTCTTGTCTTCAGCCTGGCCCAGCCAGGATGCATCTGGGGAGTAAACCAGGAGATGGAAGGAAAGCCAGTTCCTTCCTCTCTCTCTCTCTCTCTCTCTCTCTCTCTCTCTCTCTCCGACACACACGTACTTCTTTATCATTATGCCTTTCAAATAAATATGTCTTTAAAAATAAACCATCTATTTGTAGGACAGGTCTGGAAGAGGCCTATTCTTTGAGCTTTTCCTTACTGTGGAAAAATTTTATTTCATTTTTTCCTTTTAGAATCTGGACTATGTCACTCCATTCTCTTCTGGCCTGTAGAGTTTCCTGTGAGAGTTTAATCACCACTTAATTAACATTCCTCTATATATCAATTGATTTTTTCACAAGCACATTTAAGGATCTTTTTCTTATGTTTGAAGAGAGCATGATTTTATCATGCGTCATGGTGAAGATCGCTTTTGGTCAATGCTGTTGGCAGTTCTGTGCCCCTGTTAGATGTTTTCCAATTCTTTCTGCAGATTAGGGAAGTTTTCCTTTATTATTTCATTAGATACATTTTTTAGAGAAATCTCTTTTTTTTGAGATTTTTTTGTTTTTATTACAAAGTCAGATATACAGAGAGGAGGAGAGACAGAGAGGAAGATCTTCCGTCCGATGTTTCACTCCCCAAGTGAGCCGCAACGGCCGGTGCTGCGCCAATCCGATTCCGGGAACCAGGAACCTCTTCCGGGTCTCCCACGCGGGTGCAGGGTCCCAAAGCTTTGGGCCGTCCTCAACTGCTTTCCCAGGCCACAAGCAGGGAGCTGGATGGGAAGTGGAGCTGCCGGGACTAGAACTGGCACCCATATGGGATCCCAGGGCGTTCGAGGTGAGGACTTTAGCTGCTAGGCCACGCCGCCGGGCCCGAAATCTCTTTTTTTAAGATTTATTTATTTTTATTAGATAGGCAGATATACACAGAGAAGAGACAGAGAGGAAGATTTTCCATCCTATGGTTGACTCCCCAAGTGGCCACAACGGCTGGAACTGAGCCAATCCAAAGCCAGGAGCCAGGAGCCTCCTCTGGGTCTCCCATGTGGGTGCAGGGTCCCAAAGCTTTGGGCCGTCCTTGACTGCATGCCAAGGCCACAGGCAGGGAGCTGGATGGGGAGCAGGGCTGCTGGGATATGAACCGGCGCCCATTATTAGATACATTTTTTAACACAGCTTCTCTTTCTATGCCTTCTAGAACTCCCATAAGTCTTACATTTGGCCTTTTAATAGTGTCTCTTAATTACTGAATACGTTTTTTAGCTTCACGCAACTCTGCATCCAGCCTTTTGATTTTTTTCCCCATTGACAAGAAATATCTCCCAATTCTGAGATTCTTTCTTCTGCTTCAGACATTGTATTATTCAGACTTTCCACTGAATTTTAATTTGCTCTATTGTGCCCTTCATTTCCAGTAATTTGGCTTTCCCTACAAATGATACTTAAAGATATTCTCTTGACAGAGAAGAGGAATAGCACTCACCAAACCCAAAGGCAAACGTGAAGAACATCCCAGTAAAATAACAACACAAGACTAAATCAAACAATGAACAACGCATTCCTAAAATGACAGGACCAAGTTACCACCCAATCATATTAGCCCTTAAAATAAATATCATAGATTAGTAGACTGGATTAAAAAAAAAAAACGCACCTATTTGTTGTCTTCAGGAGACACATCTCAACAGCAAAGATCAGTACATCTTTGATTTTGATGTTTTTGTTTTAATTTGTTAAAAAAAAGTTTATCTCAGTTTATCTTATTAAATTCTTCACCAACTCATAGGTCCACACATTATCATAATTTTCTTCAAAACGGTTCTTGGGATCAACACAGTAGCCTAGTGGCTAAAGTCTCACTTTGCATGCACCAGGATCCCATGTGGGCACTGGTCCTAATCCTGGCAGCCCCACTTCCCATCCAGCTCCCTTTTTGTGGCCTGGGAAAGCAGTCGAGGATGACCCAGACCTTTGGGACCCTGCACCCACGGATGTGAGATCTTCCTCTCTGTCTCTCCACCTCTCTGGATATCCGACTTTCCAATAAAAATATATAAATCTTTGGGAAAAAAAGGTTTTTGATTTTCTTTTTCATTTCTTTGGTGCAACATTAATCATTCAGTAGCATGTTAGATAACTTCATGGCATTGTAAATTTCTGTTTTCTTCCCTGTTGTTAATTTTGTTTTGTGACTTTTCATTTAAGGGGATGTACAGTAACTGTAGTGGAGACTATCATATCTAGTAGCATGTTATTTAACTTCATGTCATTGTAAATTTCTATTTTTCTTCCTGTTGCTGATTTTGTATTGTGGCTTTTCATGTTAAGGGGATGTATAGTAACTGTGTAATGGAGACTGTCATATCCAGATGTGAGGATACAATGCAGTATGCATCTCTACTTCCAGACGAAGATGGACTCCCAATGAAACTAGTAAATCTACCTTGACAACAGGATTCTGGACTCTGCTATTACCCATGCCCACGATGATGGACTTATGACTGTTTATGAAGAACTATACTGTTGTAATAATATAAGGGAACTCAGTGGGAGGTAAGAGGATTTGGGGAGGGGGATAAGGGAAATCCCAGGAGCCTATGGAACTGTATCATAACATAATAACAATAATAAAAAATTTAAAATAAACAAAAATAACATCTATTGAAGTATTTCGGGGGAATGGGGCATTGCTTTACAACATGCTCTAAAATGTTTCAGAGGGGGTAGGCATGTGACGAAGCTGTTACCATGCTGCTGAGATCCCTGCAGCCCTTACCAGACTGCTTGAGTGTGTAACTTTTCCAGCATGCTTCTAATGTGTACCCAGGAGATGCTCAAGTGTTTGGGTTCCTGCTATGCATATGTAAGACTTGGATTGAGTCTCTCTCTCGCTCTCTCTCTCTCAAATAAAAATGAAACTTTAAAAGTTTTTTAAAACAGACAAATTGAGTCCCATTTCACAGCTGCCAACAAGGTGCTCTGTCCTTCCAAGGAAGCTAAGGCGGCGTTGGGGTGAGGCCCGCAAGCCGGCACCTAGCACTGCGCCAGCACCCCGCAGCGCCATGATCTCTGAGCTAGCATCTTCCCGGCCCTGGTACTGCACGACAAGGAGGAGGTGACCGTCACGGCGTACAAGACCAACGCCTTCATTAAGGCAGCCGGAGTCAACGTGGAGCCCTTCTGGCCTGGCTCTTTCGCCAAGGCTGTGGCCAAAATCAATGTCAGGCCGGTAGACCCACTCCCGCAGCAGGTGCTGCCCCCCACGGGAGGCCATGTGCCCACCACGGCCGCTAGTGCAGCTGAGGAAAAGAAAGTGGAAGTCAAGAAGGAAGAATCCGAGGAGTCTGATGACAACATGGGCTTTGGGCTTTTTTACTAAGTCTGTTTTTCTTAAAAAAAAAAAAAAAAAAAAAAAAGGGCCCGGCGGCGTGGCCTAGCAGCTAAAGTCCTCGCCTTGAAAGCCCCGGGATCCCATATGGGCCAGTTCTAATCCCGGCAGCTCCACTTCCCATCCAGCTCCCTGCTTGTGGCCTGGGAAAGCAGTCGAGGACGGCCCAAAGCCTTGGGACCCTGCACCCGTGTGGGAGACCCAGAAGAGGTTCCTGGTTCCCGGCTTCGGATTGGCGCAGTACCGGCCGTTGCACTCACTTGGGGAGTGAAACATCGGACGGAAGATCTTCCTCTCTGTCTCTCCTCCTCTCTGTATATCTGACTTTGTAATAAAAATAAATAAATCTTTAAAAAAAAAAAGCAGCTTGTGTGTAGGGGGGAAACACAAAAATTGAAATGTTTCAGGGAAAAATTGTCCAGCCAAGTAAGCAAATGACAAACGTTAACACTCCACAAATCTGGATTGCGAGAGCTCAGTAAATGCTACCTGCAAGTCTGCTGCTTCAGTAAACTGCTTGCTTCCAGCTAAAGACACTAGGAGAACAGCAAATGCAGGCTTGCCTAAAGACAGATTGTCTAAAACAAAAGGAATGGTCAGGCACAGTGCGGTGGCCTAGCAAGGTGGCCTAGTGACTGAAGTCCTCACCTTGAACGTGCCAGGATCCCATATGGGCGCCGGTTCTAATCCCGGTAGCCCCACTTCCCATCCAGCTCTCTGCTTGTGGTCTGGGAAAGCAATAGAGGATGGCCCAAGGCCTTGGGACCCTGCACCTGTGTGGGAGACCTGGAAGAGCTCCTGCCTCCTGGCTTCAGATCAGCACAGCATCGGCCATTGCTGTCATTTGGAGAGTGAATCATCAGATGGAAAATCTTCCTCTCTGTCTCTCCTCTCTCTCTCTCTCTCTCTCTCTATATATATATATGTATGTATATACATATATATATATTTGTGCAATAAAAAAAATCTTAAAAACAAAAAAAGAAAAAAGAAAAGGAATGGTCATGAATTCCCTGCATAGCAATCCCATCAACCCAGAAAGATTAAATTCGGGCCCCGGCGCCGTGCCTAGCGGCTAAAGTCCTCGCAGCTAAAGTCCTCACCTTGAACGCCCTGGGATCCCATATGGGCCCTGGTTCTAATCCCAGCAGCTCCACTTCCCATCCAGCTCCCTGCTTGTGGCCTGGGAAAGCAGTTGAGGACGGCCCAATGCATTGGGACCCTGCACCCGTGTGGGAGACCCGGAAGAGGCTCCTGGCTTCAGATCGGCGCAGTACCGGCCGTTGCACTCACTTGGGGAGTGAATCAATGGACGGAAGATCTTCCTCTCTGTCTCTCCTCCTCTCTGTATATCTGACTTCGTAATAAAAATAAATAAATCTTGAAAAAAAAAAAAAGAAAGATTAAATTCGTACCGAAGGCCCAACCATCTTCCCACACAAATCACTTCACTGCGTTTGTCCTCTTCCCTTCTCAGCTGTGGAGAAGGTCGCAGCAGCTTCTAGGTCTCCCTGAGCTACGGGTGCTCACTTTTATCTTATGGGGGTACTCTCATGCATGTAATCAATTTTATGCCATTTCTCCTATTAATCTGTCTACTGCCTATTCATTAAATAGACTCAATTATGAAACCCTCAGGGAGCAAAGACAAATTTTGCCTCTTCTATAGTATCAGAGATTCTCTGTTCTGTTTGTGCAGCATTTCAAAATTAAAAAAAAATTAAAACTGAATGTTTTGCAGAAAATTTAGAAAATACTAAGGAAAGAAAGAAAGAAAGAAAGAAAGAAAAGAAAGAAAAGAAAGAAAAGAAAGAAAAGAAAAGCAATCCCATCACATATATTCCTATGTGAACTTTAGAGGCAATAGAGTAAGTGTGGCAAGTTTGGTCAGTGAATTGGGTTCATTTGCATTGAAAAGGTGTTCAGGAGGTGGGAAATGGGCAGTTGTTCATGACTTTTTCACCAGCTGTATCTAGTCTCCTGTGTCTCTGACTTTCAAACTCTAAAATCGCCCACTAGAAGATATGTCCCATTCATTTTCAATGACTTCTTGTAAACAACCTTTTGTCATTTGAAGGAAAGTCAAAGATAAAAGTGCATTCTGATCTCATGTTTCATTATTACAGAAATACATATATAGCGATTTTAAAAGAATGATATTGTGAATCTCCATGTACCATAATCCTTCTCAGAAAATTTTGAATTCATTGTTTTAGGGTGGTTTCCTTGATCTCAAAAGCATTAATTCACTTGCTGTTTATGTATACTTCCCTGTAGAATCTATAGCAAGGACTCTTAACCTTGGACTCCAATCTGCGTTTTGGACCAGACAGTTCCTTGCTGGGGAGAGGGAGCTGAGTAGAGAGAGGCCTCTGCACTGTAGTGGATTTAGCAACCTCTCTGGAATGAACCTACTGGATGCCAGTAACACTGACACACACCAGTTGTTACGATCAACAATGTTTGCAAGCACTTCTGTCTCCTGGAAGGTAAAATGACTCCCTGTCGAGAGCGCCTGAGTTCCTGAGTCGTTCTGTATTGCTACTTGCTTTGCGGTGAATCACACTGATTTCTCCTCCCAAACACTGAATTCTATGCAGTATACAGTCTACTCAGTATGCCACTAAGGTAGTGTGGCCGGAGTGCTATGCTGATGCCCTTTGAGAGCTTGCTTTTCCATCCTCGCAGAGCCTGCAGAACTATTTTTACATGGTGTGATGATTCCTTTAGGAGTTACTCAGAGCTAATTGGCTTTTGCTTTGCAAGACTGCAAAGCTATCATATCTTTTGCATCCTTGTTGTTGGCCTTCCTATTCTTTGCTATCAGCACCTACTATTGTCTCAACAGCTGGGATCATTGTTCCCTGATGATTTCACTGGCTCTTGAGTACCAGGGTGCTAGTCAGGGACTGAGGTCTTGGTGAAGGCTACAGATTGAGTAGTTGCCATGTTAGCAGCCTGTTGTGTGGGCTAGTGGGTTGACTTTAGGTAATTGTAAGTCCAGCAGTCTTGTTACTCACCCAACCCAGTGGGAACAGATAATGAGACCAAGAAAGAAGCACATAAAAGCAAATCAAGACAAAATGGTAAAAAGTCAACAAAATGAATGCAATAGCGTTTCTATGATCTAAAATGAAGGTGACCTCCTTGAATGGAGCTACTTAATAGCTTATGAATTTGTGCTAAGGTTGTTTATGTCAAACCAATCTGCTGAGCTCCATCCTGTTCAAATTGCCCCTTTGGTGAGAAACAGTGCTTTTCATTATCTGTCAGCTCTTCCATTTGAAGCCAGAAGCTCTAAAGGAGGCAGAGTAGGAAAGACGCCATTAGCAAAGATGTTGGTCCAGACCTCAAGGAGGGAGATATTTGTCCAAGTCCCAATGTGAAGGTGACCAGGGTTCGGTAATCAGGACGTGTTCGAAATACCTGTCTGGTGGGGAGAAACAGGGCCCAGATTAGAAAGCCTCCTTATCTCCTCCCACATTTTCATAGTTATTTTTTTTTTTTTTTGCATTTCCTCTTCATCTTGCTTCCCACTTCAAACCCAAACAGTCAGACTCTAGAACAGGGTTTGGACTTGGGTATCATCACTTAAATGCATGAGCCACGCACAGGTTGAGTAATTTCTCTATGCTTCTGTGTCTTCCTTTATCAAACGAAGAGAACAATGTCTGTTGGGATTTGAGGGGGACAGACTCACATTTGGCAACCTTGTCCAAATTCTAAACCAATTTCTTATTTTTTTATAATGTAAATTTTTAAGATTTATTTATTTTTATTACAAAGTCAGATACACAGAGAGGAGTCGAGACAGAGAAGATCTTCTGTCCGATGATTCATTTCCCAAGTGAGCACAACAGCTGGTGCTGTGCTGATCCGAGGCCAGGAGCCAGGAACCTCCTCCAGGTCTCCCACACAGGTGCAGGGTCCCAAGGTCTTGGGCTGTCCTCGACTGCTTTCCCAGGCCACAAACAGGGAGCTGGATGAGAAGTGGAGCTGCTGGGATTAGAACCAGCGCTCATACGGAATCTCAGGACTTTAGATGCTAGGCTACCGCACCAGGCCTATGAGTCACATTTGAATATAAGTTCTATGTATGTGTTCTGTGCAGAAATCACAGATTTGTGTCCTGAGCTTTGGTCCTCCTATGCTTGTGGACTCTAGGGCATACTGAGCTTTGTTCCATGCATAGGCCCTGGATCCTGGCTTTGGATCGGACCCAGCTCTGGCTGGTGTGGCCATTTGGGGAAGGAAGCAGCAGATGGAATATCTTTTTCTCTGTCTCTCTTTCTTTCTGTAAATCTGATCTGCCTTTCCAATAATTTTTTTTTTTATGACCAAGAAAGAGAGACAGAATCAGGTAAGGGAATAAGGAAAGCAGAGTAGGGGAGAAGATGATACTAAGCAAGAGATCCAAGCCTTGACCTGATCCCAGTGGGAGATCTGGAGTGCAGGTCATTCTGGATGGGCCCACCTTGAGGCATGAGAACTGGGCTTTCAGATCCCCACAGAAGTCAGTGGCTGGAGGCCATTACTCCTAGGCACCTCCAGCGCTCCACATACTTACAGCAGTAAGTAGCTGCAGTAGCCAAGTAAAAGATGCTGATGGTGATGCCAGACTTTTAAAGTAAAAGGACTCAAGTTAGAAGGTTGAGGAAAAAAAGCATAGGAGTTTGGTGAGCCCATGGAACTGCAAAGAATGGCTCAAACAATCAGACCTAGCTCTATGCATAGGCAAAATTGTTCATTGGACCACAGAGGTGTGGATGAGTTCTCGGACTGGCTAAACACCTGTTTCTCCAGGTGCCGAGCGTTTCTATAATCCGTAGTTTGTGTGGAACTGACTCGTAGCATAAAGATAGTAGATTTAAAACTATATATGTCAATAAGATGCTGGACTTTATGCTTGGTAGATGCTTGCAATGAAAGAATCTCAACTGAACTTGAACTGTGGTAATGCAACAAGGTGGAGGAATCCACGGGGGTGGGGGGAAGAGATGGGGGGATCCCAGTGCCTATAAACCTGTGATACATAATGCAATGTAATCAATAAAAAAAAAAAAGAAAAAAGAAACTATATGTGTTGACCCCAGGATGATAGCATAGTGGTTAAAGTCCTAGCCTTGAACGCACCGGGACCCCATGTGGACGCCGGTTCTAATCCCGGCAGCTCCACTTCCCATCCAGCTCCCTGCTCGTGGCCTGGAAAAGCAGTAGAGGATGGCCCAAAGCCTTGGGACCCTACACCCAAGTGGGAGACCCAGAAGAAGCTCCTGGCTCCTGGCTTCAGATTGGCTGAGCTCCAGCCGTTGTGGCCACTTGGGGAGTGAACCATCCAATGGAAGATCTTCCTCTTTGTCTCTCCTCCTCTCTGTATATCTGACTTTGTAATAAAATAAATAAATTTTTAAAAAAAATTTACATATGGTTAATTCCATAAATGTTCTGTGTCCTTGGTCACCAATAAGCATGCTACCTTCATTGGAATTAGGAAAATGAAGTAGAGGTAGAGGGAAAAGAGAAAGATCTTCCATCTGCTGTTTCCCTTCCCAAATGACTGCAACAGCCTGGTCTGAACCAGGCTGGAGCCAGGAGCTTCATCCAGGTCTCCCACATGGGTGCAGGCACCCAGGGACTCAAACATTAGCAGGGAAGTGAATCAGCACCAACATGGGGTGCCAGCATTGCAGGCCACAGCTTAACCCATTATGCTACAACACTGGCCCCAGAGACAGTCTTAAGCAGTTCATATTTTCTGATAAAATGCAATTAAATTGGAAATTAATAAGCAAAAGATAGAACAGCCACTTTGAAAATTAAAAGATGTACTTTGAAATAAATCATAGGTCAAAGAAAAAGCTTTACTAAAAAATGATGAAATATTTAACACCACATATTAATGAAAATGTCATATATAATTAATGAAGAAAATTATAATTTGCAGTTAAAGTGGTATTTAGGAAAATTGCTTGCCCTTAAACGTTTGTATTTTTTTAAAGACTTACTTATTTTTTTTAATATATATTTTTATTAATTATTTTGCATTATGTGACAGTTTCATAGGCTCTGGGAATCCCCCCACCCCTCCCCCTCCCCTCCCCCCTGGTGGATTCCTCCACCTTGATGCAGCATTACAGTTCAAATTCAATCAAAGACTTACTTATTTTTATTACAAAGTCAGATATACAGAGAGGAGGAGAGACAGAGAGGAAGATCTTCCGTCCATTGATTCACTCCCCAAGTGAGTGCAACGGCCGGTACTGCGCCAATCCAAAGCCGGGAACCAGGAACCTCCTCCGGGTCTCCCACGCGGGTGCAGGGTCCAAATGCATTGGGCCGTCCTCGACTGCTTTCCCAGGCCACAAGCAGGGAGCTGGATGGGAAGTGGAGCTGCCAGGATTAGAACCGGTGCCCATATGGGATTCCGGGGCTTTCAAGGCAAGGACATTAGCCGCTAGGCCATGCTGCCGGGCCCAAACCTTTGTATTATTAAAGAAAAATAGTTGGAAATTGAAAAGCCAAGCATCCAACTTAAAAAGTTACAAAAACATAAATGGGGCCCAGAGTGATGGCTCATTTGGCTAAATCCTCACCTTGTAAGCACTAGGATCCCGTGTGGGAGCTGATTTGTGACCTAGATGTTGCACTTCCCATCCAGCTCCCTGTTTGTGGCCTGGGAAAGCCGTAGAGAATGACTCAAAGCCTTGGGATCCTGTACTGGCATGGGAGATCTGGAAGAGACTTCTGGCTCCTGGCTTCAGATTGGCTCAGATTTGGCCATTGCGGCCACTTGGGGAGTGAACCAGCAGATGGAATATATTTCTCTCTGTCTCTCTTTTTCTCTGTAAGTCTGCCTTTCAGATAAAAACAAATAAATCTTAAAAAAAAAAAAAAAAAGCAGAAATGGGCATTTGGTGTAGCCGTTAGCACATCCCTTAGGATGGCCATATCAAGGTGCCTACTTTTCAGTAAACAGTTCCTATCCACATTCCTGCAAATGGCTATCCTGGGAAGCAGCAGGTAATGAATTTTTCAAGGCAATTGGGGTCCTGCCACCTATATTGGACACCAGGGTTGAGTTCCTAGCTCCTGGCTTCAGTCAGCCAGCCGTGGGCTATTTAGGGGAGTGAATCAAGGGATAGAAGGTATCTCTTGCTCTTTCTCTCCCCTTCAAATAAATAAAAGTTTGTTAAAAATAAAAATTACAGGAAGAAAAAATAGAAATAAAAGGACACAGAAACAAGCAAATATTAGTGTCAGTCTGGCAGCATTGGCAAACCTCTAGAAAGACTGATCATACCAAAAAAAAAAAAAAGGTAGATGCAAACCAACATTAGGAATTGGATCAGTTGGATTCATGACAGGAAACAGATGACAGGCTCAGAGAGGATAATTAAAGAGAACTTAATGAAAGAACCATGCGTGAGGATGTGGGCAGGGTTGAAGAAATCCAGGCACGGATGAGGAAGCGCCTCAGGGCTACCAACACTGGGAGGACATCAGCAACCCTAAGCCTCAAGGCTGGAGGCAGAAGGAGTGATGGCTGAAAACTAGTGGGAACTGCAGCAGGAGCATAAGGAAAGCGGCACCCAGCAGAAACTCGGGGTTTCTATAGAGGGACATAGCCACTGTGGTCTCCCATCCCAGCACGGGGAGGATCTGGGGAATATTCTTGCTCTTCTCTCCTTGCCCCATCTGAACTGCTGATGCTTCTCACCGATTGAAGGCTGCTGGAAGACATCATTGCCTTGCCTTTGCATGTGCCAGGATCCCATATGGGCACCGGTTCATGTCTAGGTGACTCCGCTTCCCATCCAGCTCCTTGCTTGTAGCCTAGGAGAGCAACGGAGGATGGCCCAAAGCCTTGGGATCCTGCACCTGTATGGGAGACCCGGAAGAAGTTCCTGCCTCCTGGTTTCGGATCAGGCTCAGCGCTGGCTGTTGTGGCCACGTAGGGAATGAACCAGTGGAAAGATCATCTTTCTGTGTCTCCTTCTCTCTGTAAATCTTCCTTTCCAATAAAAAAATAAGAAATCATTTTTTTAAAAGTGGATCTTGGAAAGGGAATCATGGATATTCCAATCCTAATTTATTTCTTTTGCCCCTTCACATCTACCCTTGGTCCATGTACTCTATCCAGATGAAAACTTCATGTCCTCAAAAAGGGAATGCACCAACTCCCATCAACCACTAGGTCATTTCAGGGTGATGACAACTCATTCTTACTCCTGCAGAGCACCCAAAACATTTGCCACCACCGGTCATTTTCACATAGAGACTTGAAGAAGGTATTCCCTTAGTTGACACGATCTGTTTCTGTAGCTGGAAACACTTACTAGATAAGCATTGCTTCTTTCTTTCCACCACTCCTGCATGTTTCCTCTCCACAATTCTAGCATCTCCCAACAGGACAGCATGTGTTACCTAATAGAGTTGCTAAGTCTTTATCCCCACTGGATCTGAGTCCTTAGACTTTTACTTTTAGTTACCAGTTTCCATTGACTAGTAATATTGAGTCAGGGAATGACAAGAAACCCACCAAAAAAAAAAAAAAGACCCACCGAAGCATTTGGACCCCAGGTGTAGTCTTCCTCATCTCTCTTGTGTAATAGTAAACTTATTTGCTTTTGAAAATGAAGATAGGTTGGGCCCGGCACCGTGCCTAGCGGCTAAAGTCCTCGCCTTGAACGTGCCAGGATCCCATATGGGCGCCAGTTCTGGTCCCATCCAGCTCCCTGCTTGTGGCCTGGGAAAGCAGTCAAGAACCGCCCAAAGCCTTGGGACCCTGCACCCATGTGGGAGACCTGGAGGAGGTTCCTGGCTCCCTGCTTTGGATCGGTGCAGCACCGGCTGTTGCGCTCACTTGGGGAGTGAATCATCAGACAGAGGGTCTTCCTCTCTGTCTCTCCTCCTCTCTGTATATCTGACTTTGTAATAAAAATAAATAAATCTTTAAAAAAAAATGAAAATGAAGATAGGTTACTTTGCTTGGGACCCGTTGGCTGCCTTGCCAGTTCAACAGCATGAAAAGCTTAAAATGGGCAGACAGCATTATCAGCTTCCAAAATATCAAAATCCTTCCAAATTCTCTGGGGGAAGAATTTTACCTTGGACACTAGAACCCCCTAGCCCACTGAATTCAAGATTTGGAGTTGGGAGCCATGTATTGTCTTCAGTGAGAGGGTTCATTCCTACCTCCAATCCTTGAATCCTGGACTCATGTCTTTTGGCTCCAACGAAGAGAATATCCTGCTTTGGCCTAGAGTTTAAAGCAGATGACCAGGTTTTTATAGGATAGTACCCAGCTGGTACTTTCTCTCCCAGCTGGTTCCATAACTGAGCCTTCAGCAAGACATTTCAGCAAATGTAACCAATGAATTCCGTGAAGATGAGCCCATTAGCACACTTCTTATGTCCCAAAGTGAATTCCTAGGTTGGAGGCAATGTTGGGTGGGAAATCATGGTAATGAATGAGATCCTGTGGGTCCACGTGGTAGTGCTGGCAAATCTGTGTTCAGAATATGCATCTAGTCCTGTGAAGACATTTGGTGCCTCCTGTCTGAAGGGGTACAGTGTAAGCAGCCTCCTTTAGATGAGTACCTGGTCCCTTTGGGGCATGCTGCCAGGCTGGTACCTCCGAGTTTGATCTCTTCTGATAAGTTGATTGCCCATTCAACAATGGTGGTAGACAGAGTAGCTTCATTGAGGGGCAGATCCTATTGTTGAGTCCCTCTGTAATTCCTATCCCAGCTGCCAAGGCCATTTTGTACATGGGTCTTCTAAGCATGAGTTAAAAAGGCTGACATTGACAGAATAGGTCTTCCTATATTCCTAATTCCTAACAGGTCCACTATAGCAAACGTCATTTGGAGCAATTATGTGGAAAACAAATGCCTTCAGACTCTGGGTTTTTCTAAGATGATCCATGTATTTCTACCTTAGGCCTCCTCACTACCAAATTCCCTAGCTTGTTCTTTCCACAATCTTCTCTGGCTAGCCAAATCAGTCTCAGTTGGGATATTAGGCCATTTCTCCTCTCTAAAGAGTAGACAATCAGGCACATTGTTATGGTGGGTTTCCTTATACCTCTGTGTCTAGGGGTAGTCCCCGAGTGAGGCTGTGGTACAACTGCCTTCCACTTCCACCAGCTGCCAGCCTACTATACAGGCCCATTTATAGACCCATAGTTCTGCATTTCCTGGGCTCTCAGATGGTCATGAAGCAGTCTCTGAAGCCATGTATGTAGGCCAATGGGGAAGCAGGAGCAACTACCATGAGAATGCGAGCCACATCCTCGTTCAGTGTCCTTTTGCCTTCACAGTTTTCTGGAATCTGATTTCATATGTGATTTCTATTCACAGTGGCACGCTGCTGCACATGGCCATTTCATGATCAAACATAGCAAATAATACCCAGTTCATGATGTATAGCTTAGCTTAGAACCTGTTGGCATCACATAGTTAAAAATGCATTCATTGCCAGAGTCTAGCAGCAAACCACAGTTTGCTTTTCAAATGAAGAACTGTCAAGCAAGGAAACCGTGGCTTTCCCTCCACCCCCTAAGAATCTGAGCTGTGGGGCTTCGACTGGACCTCATAGAACACCTTCTCTGTTGCAGTGCTTTCCAACCCTATTCAGTCTGATAAGCCATAAGGCCCAAGTTCCAGAGCAGCTTGTTCTGCAGCCCAGTTGACCTGCAGAGCCTTTTCTGTTTTCAGAGCGCACTCAAAACCAGCAGCCTTCCAGGTTACTCAGTAAGTGGGCGAGAGTAGCAGGTCCAAATATAAAGGAGTCATTAAGAAGTTTGGGCCCAGTGCCGTGGCCTAGAGGCTAAAGTCCTCTCGCCTTGAATGCGCCAGGATCCCATATGGGCACCGGTTCTAATCCCGGCAGCTCCACTTCCCATCCAGCTCCCTGCTTGTGGCCTGGGAAAGCAGTCGAGGACAGCCCAATGCTTTGGGACTCTGCACCCATGTGGGAGACCCGGAGGAAGTTCCTGGCTCCTAGCTTTGGATTGGCACAGCACCGGCCATTGCACTCACTTGGGGAGTGAATCATCGGACGGAAGATCTTCCTCTCTGTCTCTCCTCCTCTCTGTATATCTGACTTTGTAATAAAAGAATAAATCTTAAAAAAAAGTGCATGGAAATGTATGCTATGAAAAAACTATGCATGGATTTCAAAAGCTTTGGCACAAAAATAAACTTTTCTTTCTGGAAGTACCCTTGTCTGCTATCTCCTAAACTCAAAGAGGCCCACCAAGAATTGGATTAATTTCTTTTCTTTCTTTATTGGAAAGGCACATTTACAGAGAGAAGGAAAAACAGAGAAAAAGGTCATCCATCCACTGATTCACTCCCCAAATGGCCGTGACAGTCAAAGCTTAGCCAATCTGAAGCCAGGAGCCTCTCCCTGGGTCTCCCATGTGGTTGCAGGGTCCCAAGGTTTTGGGCCATTCTGCACCTCTTTTTAGGCCACAAGCAGAGAGCTGAATGGGAAATAGAGCAGCTGGGACAGGAAGCAGCACCCACATGAGATTCTGGCGCTAGCGAAGCAGAGGACTAACCAACGGAACCTTCGTGCCTGGCCCTTCCATAAGGTTTATATCCCATTCTGCTTCCTACTCATTGATGTTACATCATCAGTGTAATACACCAGCATTAATCATTGTGTCTGTCAAATAATAAAAAAAAAACGATTTCCTTAACTTCCTTCTGGAATAAAGGTTGATAGAAAGTACCTTTTTAAAAGATTGCCTGAAGTTGAGTAGGGACAAACTGTTTCTCATTATCTTGCTGAAAACAGGCTGTGTTAATTTGCCTCAATAAAGTAGCCCTGTTTGGAAGCCTCAGCTGTGACTTGTGTCAGCACCCGATTTAATTAACTGTAACCTGCAATTATTCTCCAAAACCTACGCGCCTTTTTCCATAGGTCAAACAGGCAAGTTAAATTGTGGTATATGGCTGTACTAATTGCGCTTTCATTTTCCAAGTCCCTGATTATGACTGGCACCTTAATCAGGGGATGTAGGGTTTCCTCTGTCAGTAAGGATGATTCAGGGGAAATCAAGGGTTACATTTTTTCTGAGCCTCATCTCTTTTTTTTTAATTTTCATTTTTTCATTTGATAGGCACATTTACAGAGAAGAAGTGAGAGTGATCTTCCATCTGCTGATTCACTACTCAAATAGCTGCAATGGCCTGATCTGAGCTGATCTGAAGTGCGGAGCCAGGAGTTTTCCTGGGTTTCCCATGCAGGTGCAGGGTCCCAAGGACTTCAGCTGCCCCCCATTGCTTTCTCAGGCCACAGGCAGAGATCTGGATAGGAAGTGGAGCAGCTGGAACATAAACCGGCACCCATAAAGGATGCTGGCACTGCAGGTAGAGGATTAGCTTTCTGAGTCACAGCCCTGGCACTTTAACCTCATCTTTTTATACTTAAATATCTCTAACCACTAATATTAGGACCCTATTCGTTCCCCAGGAATATCCTTAACCTGGGTTAAGATTGCTGGTGAGATGGATCTTTAATTGATGCTGCTGCTCTGCAACATGTGTCATCCTTTCCCGGAATGTGATCTGCAGGCGTATCTTCCCCACAACTGCAAGAGAATAAAGACTACTGGGAGGCTGACACTGACGCTCTCTGATTGTCTGCAGCAATCTGAGTTGTGCATTCAAGGCTCTCAATTTGTCCTCTTTTCTGTGTAAGCTCTCTGGGGTCATCAGAAACAGGTTAGCCCTAGCTACTTCCTTCTCGATAATCACTGTCACCATAGGGACTAAGTGCTCCAGCCACTTGATTTCCCAAAGCTTTGCCCTCCAATTGCATCCCATTTCAAGTCGCCATGGGTGATAATTTGAGAAAATCACCATCAGTTCATGCCACCCGTGACAAGTATCCCATTAACTCCTAGCACAGACGTTGTCACAAACTGTATTCGTTAGGAAGCAGAGGCTGAAATGGAGCTAGGAACACAAAGGGGATGCTGCAGAAAGACACCTGAGAAGGAAAAGAAGAGGTGTCCAGGCAGGCAAGTTAAACCCAAATCTGATATATTCATTCCCTTCAGGACAACTCATGGTACCCTCCAAAGAGAAAGGGGATCCAATGCTATTAACTTATCAGAAAGTGGCTTCTTGGTGGCCCCCCAGTCGCTGCTAGTATATTGATCTCTGCTGTTGGCTTTTTGGGCACTCGGCAGTAGCAGTAGTTAAGTCAGCTATGGAACAGTGAAGTCCCTGCACAATCTCGCTTTCTCCTTACACAACAGCTGGTTCATGGGCCCATTGCACAGGTAGTAAGTAGGCCAAGGGGAGAGACTGGCAGACATCCTCAGCCTAGTGCCTCTTATCCTACTTGGCAGTTGAGAGTCTCTTTTTGCACTGCACAGTCTCTGATACATTTTCTGTTTGAACCCAAGAATCGGCCCACTCCCAAAGCCATCCACCCAGGTTTCTCAAGTATATTTGTCACTGATATTCCAGCCCCCTTCTCCCCCCCGCTGGCAGTTCTTCGACACCTCTGCCCAATGAGCCAAGATACTTGCCACTGCCTGGGGCTGGCTATATATCTGTGTTTCAGGCTTTACTTTTCTCCATACAAAGTAAATGACAGAGTGTACTGTCCATGGGAATAATTGCCCTTTGATAGAGCAAGATGGCTAAAGATAGGGATGCACATGTCCCTGAAGAGGGGAAAATCAATGCAACCAGAAAAATACAAGTATACATGGATGAAATTTTATTGAGACACTGCTGCCCTCATTCATTTACATTAGTTCTGTATTTGCGCACTTGACTGAATCACGTAGTTCCAACAGACTGAAAGGCCCCCAAACCAGGAATACTTACCTACTCACTGGTCCTTGACAGAAAAAGTTTGTTAAGATCAGATAAGTTAAGCACTGCATTGTAACATTCCTGTTTTATGAGAACATTCTTAAGAACACCATAAGGTGGGCCCGGCGACGTGGCCTAGTGGCTAAAGTCCTCGCCTTGAAAGCCCCGGGATCCCATATGGGCGCCGGTTCTAATCCTGGCAGCTCCACTTCCCATCCAGCTCCCTGCTTGTGGCCTGGGAAAGCAGTCGAGGATGGCCCAATGCATTGGGACCCTGCACCCGCGTGGGAGACCCGGAAGAGGTTCCTGGTTCCCGGCATTGGATCGGCGCGCATCGGCCCGTTGTGGCTCACTTGGGGAGTGAATCATCGGATGGAAGATCTTCCTCTCTGTCTCTCCTCCTGTCTGTATATCTGGCTGTAATAAAATGAATAAATCTTAAAAAAAAAAAAAAAAAAAAAGAACACCATAAGGGAAAGACCGGGGGCATAAGCTAGCGTTGTTCCACCTGGAGAAGATGCGTAGAAAGATAGCGGGGCAACTGCTGACAAAAGTGAAAGCCAAGGTCAGGGGTTCTGAAACCTTATGGCACATAAGAACCCCTGGCCGGGTGGTGAAGCACAGACTGCCGGGTTCTACTCTCAGAGTTTCTGGGTCAGTAGGTCTGGGTGGACCTTGAAAGTGTGAATCTGTAATGTGTTCCCAGCTGATGCCACACAGCTACTGGCTTATGGAACCACATTTTCAACCCGCCGAAACAAGGAGAAATAGAAAATTTGGAAAAATAATCACACTCATTTTCCCCTAACCTCTGATCCATCCCACTCTGGTCACTATGTTAGCATCATCCAAAATTAAAAAAATAAATAATAAAAAAAAGAAATAGTGCCCAAGGTAAGCTTACTCCAGCAACCCCCGTAAGAATCACCCAGATCCTAGGCCTCCTCCTTGAGCTAACTTTTGAGTGAAGGGAGATGGGGAAAATCTCAAAAAGTTCATGGAAAATGGAATTTAATGCTAAGTTTATATTGGCACAAAGCATTTTTAAAAATCCATATATATAATGGGTCTCCAAAATTCCCTCTGAAACCACAGATTATGAAAAAGCTGTACATGGATTTCAACTTTTTTCTGGCACCAAGAGTGACTTACATTTCCATTTTCTCTGAATTTTTTCAAGTACCTTCATATTTTAGGTAGAGTGATCAAGTCATGTATTTTTTGTATAAATTCATTTTATCTTTTATGATGTTTACATAATTGAGAATGATGTATGTCCATGTGGACTACTGATTAGGGTGGGAAGGTTCAAGGTGTGGGGGAAAGTGGGTGAATCAATTCTTCCAATTTTTTCTTCTTCCTGTATCTGGGGGATGAGGGGAAAGAAGGGAGAGTGCCGCTCCCAGCAACTCAACGGCGTAAGTACCAGGGGATGGGCGACGGCCACTGGATGTCATCCTAGGATCCCGGATGTGGTTCAAGGGTGCTGCTTAAGTGGTTTCAATATTTCTGAGATGCTGTTGATTTCATTGCTCCAAGGTTGAGGAAATATTTTCAAGGTCCATTGGCTGTCATGATCCACCTCAGAGTCTCCATTCATCCAGATAGTTGGTGTCAAAGCTTGGCCGAGAGAGTTGTCCACTTTGTTCTGCCCTCTGTCCTCTGCCATGGTACTAGACATCCTCTGCAGGCCTCAATGAGCTGGTATGTTCTCCATGTACATCTGGGGTGTGCCATCCACTGCCCATGCTTCAGCAACCGAGGAGGCCCAGTTTTGCAAGTCGAGTATTTCTAAAAAAGACACCAATGGAAGAGACTTCAGTTAGTGAATGGCAAGAACAAAAACTATTGTTAACAATAATTCAAAAATGTGTTCATGAGCAAGGGGAAGTATTACAGGCAGGAAGAACAATTGCTGCGAAGACTGGAACATGTTTGGTATGTGTACCTGGGGCACTGCAAGCCAGACTTTGAATCCTTGTTGTTCTTTCTGGTTCTTTGTGTCCTTTTTCCTCCAGGGCAATAAGCTTCATTCTATTCTCCGTTGCAGCAGTAAGGACAAAGAGTACTCATGCGAGTCGTTCTGTCAACTTGGCACTTCCCCTTATTAATGCATCTAGGTACTCTTTTATGTCACTACACTTTAAGTTCTGCCTCATTTAAGGTGTGCATATTATTCCATTTTGTAAGGATTTATTTTTTAAATTAATATCTAATCATTTTTCTAGAGGTGAACTATTAGATTGTTTCTAAATCTTATCACCTCACAAAAGCTATAGTGAGAATGCATGCATGCGTGTATATACTTATGTTTGTTTATGTATTTATTTATTTTAATTTGAAAGATAGCACTACGAAGAGAAGGAGAGACAGAGAGAAAGAGAGATTGAAAAATCTTCCATTCACTGGTTCACTCCCCAAATGGTGGCAATGGCCAGAGCTAAGCAGATCTGAGGCCAGGAACTAGGAGCTTCTTCCAGGTCTCCCAAGTGGGTACAGGGGCCAAAGGACTTGAGCCATCCTCTGCTGCTTTCCCAGACTGCTGTGTTGGAAGTGGAGTAGTCAGGTGTCCATATAGGATGCTAGCATGGCAAGTAGAAGTTTAGCCAAGTGCACCAAGCACTGGTCCTTCACATGCTACTGTATGCACTAACACATTATTGAGGAGCTACTCTGTGGCAGGTATTCGGTTGTGTGCTAAAATTACAGGGATAAACAAAACAGACATGATTCTCGATTTTGTGGGATTTATGTGGCCTACTGGGAGAGAGAATCATACAATAAATATACAAGTACAGACTGTTAGAAGTGCTTGCAAGGTATGCCCAACACTATTGTTCAACTGACTTAATGTTCCCTCTTTTTGTAAAATTTGAGTTGATGCTTATGTAGTTGATCAGGGTGAGAAGAGTCAAAGGCTAGGGAGAAGTGGGTGTGATCATTGTTTCCAAACTTTCCATTTCATCTTCCCATTTCTCAGGGGGAGGGAGGAGACAAGGGGATAGGCTATACCCAGCCTCCCAACCAACCCAGTACCCAAGGATGGGGAAAGGCCACCCGATGAACCCAGAGTCACAATGTGGCACATACTCTGAGGGTTGGATAGTTCTGAAATGCTGTCGATCTCCCTGATCTATGAATGATGAATCCCTTCCAGTGTCCATTGGCTGACACAGTTGACCTTAGAGTTTCCATTCGCCCAGATATTTGCTGTCATCATTTGGCTGCGACAGTTGTCCATGTTTTTTTTTCTTCTCCGTTCTCTACTATGATACCATATGTCCTCTGCAGGCCCCAAACTCACGATCACCAATCTCTTTCTAGCTACAGTTATGGCCAATGAAATGCTAAGTGGATTATGGTAGACAAACAGGTTGCCCCCCACCCCCAAAATCACCACATCCTAATATCCAGAACTTTTGAGTATATTTGGGTACATGGCGAAGGGGAGGAAGATAAGGTTGAAAGGAAAATCAAGATTCTAATCAGTTAACCCAACAATAAGCACATTACCCTGGATATATAGGATGAATGTTCCCCAAGTCATCATAAGGGTCTTTATAATGTAGAAGATGGAGGGTGACAGAGTCAGAGAATGAAATGCAGGGATGGAAACAGAAATCATAGCCACAAAATTGCTGGTTATCAAGAAACGGGGAAAGTTCCAGAAGCTAGGAAAGGTATGGAAATACTCCCATTCAGACTGCAAAAGGAAAGCAACCCTGCAGACACTGCTTTTGGCCTAAGGAGACCACTTCTAATGACCACAACTGTGAGATATTCAACTTGTGGCCACTACAGGAGCCAGCATTGTGGCAGGGCAGGTTAAGGTAGAATTTTTTTTTGTTTTTCATTTTTACTTGCAGGGGAGAGATAAGGAAAGAGAGAGATTCCATTTACGGGCTGAGCCAGGCCAAAGCCAAGAGCCTCAAATCTATTGTCCTGTATGGGTGCCAGTAGAGACACAAATAGTTGTGACATCACCTACCGGCTGCTGGGACTACCCTTAGCAGGAAGATGGATACCAGAAGAGAGGCAGGCCTGGAATACAGGCACTGAAATACGGGATGAGCCCATTCCAACTGGTGGCTCAAGTACTGCCCCAGAATCCTCCTCTTGTGGGAACTTGTTCTAGCAGTTAGAGAAAGGAATGCATGCCTTCTTCAGGAATAATCTGGCCTTCCTGATACAGTTGTTGTCTCTCCACCTCTCCCTTATTCTTGCATTGAATGTGACAAGACACGGAGAGAAAGACCAAGGGAACTGCAAAGCCATGTCCTCTGACTTGGGCGTTGGCTAAACAAATGCCAGCAGCCCCTGACCTCTAGTCTTTTGGTTCTTAGCAAACCATATTGTGAAGCTATTGTAGTTAGATGCTCTGTTACAGACAAACACATCTCTAACTCGTAAATCGAAAGTCTAAGGAGCTTATGAGGCTGTGAAACAGAGACCTGAAAGCTATCCATGGTGGGGAACTGGAGGATTTTCTCTCTTCTCTCTCTCTCTCTTATGGGGGAAAAGTCCCATCACATAAAGCTTTGGTGGACTACAGCACCAAACTTCAAAATCCACAGGAGAAAACCTTCTATCTCCTTGGCCCTTGGCAACCAGAACACATGCACCTGCTCACCTCAACCAGAAGGGTATAAAGTATACACAAAGAGCAAAGTGAAGAATTCCCTCTCGCCCCCCTGGAGCTGGCTGTTGATGTTCCTCTCATATCCCCCAGGTACTCATTGTTTCTGTACAGACAGGTGCCTCCTCATTTCCAGTAGCTTGCAATCTACAGGCTCTGGCCACAGGAGCGTGGTTAATTCACACTCAAAGCCAGAAGTGCTAGGGAGGTAAAGTCCACAGGAACAAGCTTCAGGCAATGGTGGACACATGGACCTGGCAGGAGGGGAAAGACCAGAGCTTCCCTGATCCTGGGGGGAGAAACTCTGAGGCATGTGCTGTTTGGTCTCCCTGAGATCCCCCTGGAATTGAGCCCCAGTTGAATAGAGTGCTCACCAGCTCATTAGCAGATCTTGTACTGTTTTCTTCCCTACCTCATTTGCCTCCTCTGCTTCCTGGGATTATCTCCCAAATAAGCCACTTGTTTCCAGAAACTTAACCCTGGGTCTGCCTTACCTGAAGCTAGATAGTTGTTAGCACAAGTGATCCTTTAAACTTGACCCTCTGGATGGAATTGTACATGAGGGAACTTTAAAAGATTTATGGGAAATGGAATTAAAAGAGAAGGCACTTTTAGGTTTAAATATTTTTTAAAGATTTATTATTTTTCTTTTTTGCAAAGTCAGATATACAGAGAGGAGAAGAGACAGAAAGGAGGAGAGACAGAGAGGAAGATCTTCCGTCTGATGGTTCACTCCCCAAGCGGCCGCAACGGCTGAAGCTGAATCTATCCGAAGCCAGGAGCCAGGAGCTCTTCTGGGTCTCCCACATGGGTGCAGGATCCCAAGGCTTTGGATCGTTCTTTACTGCTGCTTTCCAAGGCCACAAGCAGGGAGCTGGATGGGAAGCAGGGCTGCTGGGATATGAAACGGCACCCGTATGGGATCCTGGCCTGTTCACAGCAAGGATTTTAACCACTAGGCCACGGCGCTGGGCCCACATGTCAATTTTTTTTTTTTAAAGAATAATGTATTGACTTGAGAAGTATAGAGAAAGAGAGAGCATTTCCATTGGTAGTTCACTTCCCAGATGGCGTCAGCGGCTAGAAGTGTGTTGGGACTAAAGCCAGGAGCTGGGAACGCACTTGCAGTTTCTCATGAGAGTGGCAGAAACCCAGCGTCTTGGGTCATCACTGCTTCCTCTCAAGGTCCGCATTAGCAAGAAGCTGGCATTAGGAGCCAGGGCCAGGAATTGAACCCAGGAACACTAGTGTGAGCCATGGGGTCTTCATGCTCATGCTGCACTTCAATTTTTTTTTTTTTTGCATCCAAATCAACTTATCTTTTAATTCTATTTTTTGTGAAGTTTGTGAAGTGCCTTGTTGAATAGATGAAAGCAAGGGCCTCATTACTCACGGTAAACAAGGCAGTGGTGTTCCCTGACATGTCACCTCAGCACTGCTAGGATTAGGAAGAAGAGAGGCGACAGGAAAGGCTCATGTAATAGCTCCAGGACTTGAGAGCTAGAGATTTTAGACCTGGAAATTGTTTCTTATTGTTAATGACCATAGAAACCCAAAAGAACAAAAGTGATATAGCATTAGGAAAAATGTGAAAGGAAAAACAAAATCGTAATAGGAACTTTATCTTTTGTCATCACTTGTAGAAAAGGGCAATCTATGCTACAAATGGGATTCCAGATTTGATTGTGAGAATAGTGCAAGGGTACTTTAAAAAGTTAATGAGAGGGCCCGGCGGCGTGGCCTAGTGGCTAAAGTCCTCACCTTGAACGCGCCGGGATCCCATATGGGCGCCGGTTCTAATCCCGGCAGCTCCACTTCCCATCCAGCTCCCTGCTTGTGGCCTGGGAAAGCAGTCGAGGACGGCCCAAGGCTTTGGGTTCCTGCACCCACGTGGGAGACCCGGAAGAGGTTCCTGGTTCCCGGAATCGGATCGGCGTGCGTCGGCCCATTGCGGCTCACTTGGGGAGTGAATCATCGGATGGAAGATCTTCCTCTCTGTCTCTCCTCCTCTCTGTATATCCGGCTTTCCAATAATAATAAAATCTTTTAAAAAAAAAAAAGTTAATGAGAAACGGAATTAAAAGTTTATTTTGGGCTGGTGTGATGGCCTAGTGACTAAAGCCCTTGCCTTGCATGCGCCAGGATCCCATATGGGCACTGGTTTGTGTCCCGGCTGCTCCACTTCCCATCCAGCTCCCTGCATGTGTGGCCTGGGAAAGCAGTCCAGGATGGCTCAAAACCTTGGGATCCTACACCCACATGGGAGACCTGGAAGCAGCTTCTGGCTCCTGGCTTGGGATCAGCTTAGCTCCAGCCGTTGTGGCTGCTTGGGGAGTGAATCAACAGAGAGACTTTCCTCTCTGTATATCTGACATTTCAATAAAAATAAAATCAATCTTTAAAAAAAACAGCTGGATGTGAGAGAGTTTACAGATGCTGAAATGTTCTCCCAAGACTCAGGATTTAGCATTCTGGCAAGGCCTGTTGGAGTGGCTCCTTGAAGCTTGGCAATAACAATACCCTACAGAGTTAGTGAAGAGGAGTTGTTGGAATTGCCTTGGTGAGAGAAGGGTAAGAAGGCTCAGAGGAGTGGGCTTAATAACATGCAACAAGAAAACCCATCTCTGATGTCCCCTGGGAGATCCCAGCGGCCCCTTTACTGTTCAGGTAATATAGCAGGCACTACTCCATGGCAGCTGTCTTCTATGGGCTCAGGGTTCATGACAAGAGAGTTATGTAGCTGTGCTCCTTGGGATGATGAGATTCTAAAACACACAGGGGCCAGGCTGCAGCAGTCAACTGTCAGAATCCAAGTGAGTGTATTAGTCATGGCAGACAGCAAGTTTGCAATGGCAAAGATAGCTCGATAACATCCAAGAGTCCATAAAGACAGTTAATAAACTGCCATTCCCAGGAATAAGACAGATAGGAAGTGTTAGTGGTTGGGTAAAGATGCCGCAACATACAGCAAATAGGCAGTTTAGAAAATACAAATTTATTTTCTTACAATTTTGGACGCTACATTTCCCAGGTAAAGTTTTAAATGATTTATTTATTTTGGGCCTGGCATGATGATTCAATGGCTAAACCCTTACCTTATAAGTGCCAGGATCTCATATGGGCGCCAGTTCATATACCAGCTGCTCCACTTCCCATCCAGCCCCCTGCTTATGGCCTGGGAAAGCAATAGAGGATGGTCCAAAGATCTTCCACCTACTGGTTCACTTACCAAATAGCCATAATGGCCAGAACTGAGTTGACACAAAACCAGGAGCCAGCAGCTTCTTGCTGATCTCCCATGCAGGTGCAGGGTCCCAAGGCTTTGGGCCATTCTCTGGTGTTTTTCCTGACCATAAGCAGGGAGCTGGATGGGAAGTGGAATAGCCAGGACATGAACCAGCACCCATAGGGGAAGCTATCGCGTGCAGACAGAGGATTAGCCAGTTGAGCTGTTGTGTCTGCCCCAATCCTCTAGCTTTTTTGATCATAAGAACAGTGTGGTTTTCAGTGTTGCCTGCAAGGCTAGTTTCCACGTGATTCCCAGGCTTTTCCGAGGTTCTCTTTGTGAGTTGTTTGTATTTTTGCCTGTTTTCGAGTTATTCTTTTATCTCACAAAAATTCTTTGTGTACTGGAAACATAACTATTTTATTAGTGTTAAAATTTTTAAAGGATATGTTATTTGATTTTGTGTTATTTGAGTATACAGCAACTTCTTAAAATTATGTAGTCGAGTATGTCTGTTTTTATATTTGGATTTTATGTTTCATTTCCAAGGGCTTCTTGACACAGATGAATGCTTTCCTAGAACACAGTGTTTTCTTGAATGTTCATCAAACATTAGGCTGTTATTATTTAACAGCATAATTATTCATCCAATGTTACAAATAAGTAAGGCTTGGGAAGTTAGAATGGTCTGTGTGATAATGAAGTAGTGTTAAGACATGAGCATGAACTTATGTGTACCTTAATATAAGCACAAATAGTCCTAATAGGCAATACTTATACATGTATACATTAAGGTTACTTTACTTAACATAAATCTCCTTTCCCTGACAACTAAAAGTCTTTTGTATAAACAGACTTTATTTATTTATTTATTTATTTATTTATTTATTTATTTATTTATTTGGAATTCAGAGTTAGAGAGGGAAAGAATCTTCCATCTCCTGGCTCACTCTCCGAAGACCACAAACATCTGAGCCTGGGTCAGGCTGAAGCCCAGAACCTGAAGTGTCACCTAGGCCTCCCACGTGGGGGGCAGGGGCCCACGCTCTTGGACCATCTTCTGCTGATTTTCCCAGAACATTTACACGGAGCTCAACTGGAAGTGGAACAACAACAATGAGCACACTCAATGCCAGATTTTGGTTTCTGATCTCATTCTCCAATTAAATGAGCCAAGCCTCCCTGGAGAAATGGCTGATTCCAGAACCCAGGAAGGAAATATACAAGCTAAACCTGTAATATCTTATCATGCTCCAAAGCAGTTGTAATGAAAGTAGATAACTGGGATATAGGGGCCAACTAGAATGGCTCCCAGTGGCTAAACTTGAACTACTTCAGTAACAAAACAGAAAGTGGTATCTGATTACAACCCACAGTATAAAACAAATATCCATGATTCATGATACATACTGTTACAGATTAACAGCTAAATACATGAGTAAGTGAAAGAGAAGAAGCAAATGCCCTGTGAGGAACTCCAAATAATTTGTGCACATGTTCTGCCACCAAGGAAGTGGGCCATAATTCCCCACTACTTATGTGTGGCTTGTGCATTGTAATTTCCTTGCAAAAGGGGAAGTAAGGAAAAGGAAAGGGGGAGAAGGAGGTAGGGCTGGGAAGGGACACACAGACTGTGATGGGACTGGAGAAGGAGCAGAAATCAACTTTACAGCTTTACAGTGGACAAACATGGGTGGGCAGGTGTTTGGGCTGGTGGTTAGATGTCCTCACCCCATAGCAAAGTGCTCTTGGGTTCTATTCCTGGTCACTGCCCAAGACCCCAATTTCCTGCCAGTGTGAATACCTGGGACACTGCCACCCCAGTGGGAGACCCAGACTGAGCGCACAGCTTCCAGCTTCAGAACAGCTGAGTCCTGGCTGTTGCAGAAATTTGGGCATTGAAATAGCTCATGGCAGTACTCTCTGTCCCTCTAGTAACTTTTAAAAAGTACGGTAGAAACAAACAAGGAAAACACAGTTAAAAAAAAATACATATATATAATGGCACTCTGGAATAACATAAAGGACATAAAGGACATTAGATGAAAACTAATAGGGCCCAGTGCGGTGGCCTAGAGGCTACAGTGCTCACCTTGAAAACTAAGGAAATCTGAATAAAGCATCAATTTCAGTAAATGGAAATACAAAAATATTGCTTTATTATTTGTGAACAAATTATAACAAACTTACCATAAATGTTAATATAGACATTGATCAAGGAACCTGGTGTAAGGTATATTGAAACTTCTCTCTTTACAATTTTTTTTGTTTTTTTTTTGTTTGTTTGTTTGTGTTTTAGTTTTAAAGTAAGATTTATTAGAAAAGCTAAGAAAGGAGACTCCCGTCCTAGTGACGAGAGGGGGTTCTGAGATAGAAAAGGACCCTTATACCCTGCCATGGTGGCAGGAGGAAAAGTAAATTTGAAAATTGCTTAGAGCCCAGCACAATGGCTAAATCATTACCTTGCACACACCAGGATACCATATCGATACTGATTCATGTCCTGGGTGCTCCACTCCCCATCCAGCTCCCTGCTTGTGCCCTGGAAAAGCAGTGGAAAGTGGCCCAAAGCATTGGGAGACCCAGAAACAGCTCCCGGCTCCTGGCTTTGGATAGGCTTGGCTCTGGCATTTGCAGCCACTTGGGGACTGACCCAGCAGATGTAAACTCTTTCTCCCTCTCTCTCTCTCTCTCTCTGTAAATCTGCCTTTCCAATAACAATAAATAAATCTTCTAAAAAAGAAATATTTTAAAAAATGCTTAAAAATGTATTGAGTTTTGGAACCAGTGTTGTGGCACAGCCATTAAAGCTGCCACATGTAGTGTTGGTATCCTATACTGACAATGTTTCATGTGCTGCCTGTTCTACTTCTGGTTCAGCTTCTTGCTAATATGTCCAAGTGCTTGGGACCCTGAACACCCATGGGAGACATCGAAGAAGATCCTGGTTTGTGGCTTTGGCCTGATCCAGTGCTGTCCATGTCAGCCCTATGGGGTGTGTGACAACAGATGAAAGAGCTGTCTCTTCCCTCTTCTCTCTTTGTAACTTTGCATTATAAATTAAGTAAATAAACTTCTAACATATACCTCTATAAATCTATTGATTAAAAATCATTCACTTTTCCAGCCCGGCGGCGTGGCCTAGCGGCTGAAGTCCTCACCTTGAACGCCCCAGGATCCCATATGGGCACCGGTTCTAATCCCGGCTGCTCCACTTCCCATCCAGCTCCCTGCCTGTGACCTGGGGAAGCAGTCGAGGACGGCCCAATGCATTGGGCGCCTGCACCCGCGTGGGAGACCTGGAGGAAGTTCCTGGCTCCTGGCTTTGGATTGGCACAGTACCGGCCGTTGCGGTCACTTGGGGAGTGATCATTGGACGGAATATCTTGCTCTCTATCTCTGCAGCTCTCTGTATATCTGACTTTGTAATAAAAATAAATAAATCTTTTTTATTTATTATTTTTAATTCATTAATTACATTGTATTATGTGACACAGTTTCATAGGTACTTGGATTCTCCCCACCCCTCCCCAAACCCTCCCACCATGGTGGATTCCTCCACCTTGTTGCATAACCACAGTTCAAGTTCAGTTGAGATTCCCCCATTGCAAGCGTATACCAAACATAGAGTCCAGCATCTTATTGTCCCGTCAAGTTCAACGGCTTCTTAGGTATACCCTCTCTGGTCTGAAGACAGAGCCAGCAGAGTATCATCCCAGTCAATTGAAAGCTCCAACATAACATCAGCAAAAATTTACATCATTATGGAATTAATTGACATAGTAATGAGTAACCAATGTGGTAAAAGTAAATGCGAGTTCTTAACCACCTTCTGTGACCACCTCATTGACATTTCAATTTTAGTTTATACGCAACACATAACATACATAATATAACATGTTATACATAACATCATATCATCTTAAATTAAGGCAAACATGTGGTATTTAACCTTTTGGGATTGGCTCATTTCCCTTAGCATTATGGTTTCCAGTTTGGCCCATTTGGCCACAAAGAACTGCATTTTGGTTTTTTTAATGGCTGAGTAGTATTCCATGGAGTAGATGAACCATAGCTTTCTTATCCAATCCTCTGCTGATGGGCATTTTGGTTGTTTCCATGTTTTTGCAATTACTGATTGTGGTGCTATGAACATAGGAGTGCATGTTGGTTTCTCATAGAACAAGTGTTCTGGATATATTCCTAGGAGTGCTATTGCTGGATCATACGGTATGTTGAATTTGAGTTGTTTGAATATTCTCCATACTGATTTCCATAGAGGCTGTACCAGCCTGCAGCCCCACCAGCAGTGAAGTAGGGTTCCCTTTTCCCCGCAGCGTCGCCAGCAAGTGTTGTTGGTGCTTTTATTCATGTGGGCCAGTCTTACTGGCGTTAGGTGGTACCTCATTGATGATAAATAAATCTTTATAAAAAATAAAAATCATTCAGTTTTCTATAGAGTATATTTTTCTATAGTATGCTATAGGGGCCTGGTTTTGTTTTCTTGCGTGTGGCTAGCCAATTACGGCAACATGCATTGATCACACCATTGAGTGGAAATACTGTTTCAGTTATGTATTATTTTCCTGTGCATATTTGGAGTTTTCAACATAATTTCATCTACCTTTTTAAAAAAAAAAAAAAGATTTATTTTATTTTTGTTGGAAAGGCAGATATACAGAGAGGAGGAGAGACAGAGAGGAAGATCTTCCATCCGATGATTCACTCCCCAAGCGGTCACAACAGCTGGAGCTGTGCTGATTTGAAGCCAGGAGCCCAGAGCCTCTCTCCGGTCTCTTATGTGGGTGCAGGGTTCCAAGGCTTTGGTCTGTCCTCTACTGCTTTCCCAGGCCACAAGCGGGGAGCTGGATGGGAAGCAGGACTGCTGGGATTAGAACCGGCGCCCGTATGGGATCCTGGTACATGCAAGGCGAGGACCTTAGCCACTAGGCTACTGTGCAGGACCCATCATCTACCTTTTTAATCTTATGCTGACACCATACTGTTTTTATTACAGTGATTTTATAATATTTTAATATCTGATAAATAAAACTTACAATTAAAATCACAAAGGGCCAACGTTCCATAATACATAGAATTATATTAAAAAATAGAAAAAAAGCGAGCAACAACTGAGTAGAATAATGAGCAGGATATCAAGAGCTCACAAAGCTGTAAATACAGAGGACACCCAATCTGAAAATAAAATCAAACCCACTGATAATTAGAGAAGTGAATAAAGGACCACCTTGACATTTTATTTTCTCCCCATAGTTTGGAAAAGAGCAAAAAGCTTGATGAAAACATTTTTATCAGAATTCAAGGCTACAAGCACTTTGATAATCATCCTCAGTGGAAGTATAAATTGATAAAATGCTTATACAGCAAGTCAGCTATCACATTGAAAACTTGCCTGCTGTTTGACCTTGCACATGCAGCTGGGGAAATACAAGCTTTACATAAAATGTTATTGACTGAATGTGGGCCAAAAACAAAACAAAACAAAACACCAACTTCATTTTGCTCATCAAATACAGGTCAGTTAAATAAACAATGAAACAATATTCTGTATCCATAAAGTGAAATATGGTGTGGACATAAAGGAACAGGAAGCAAACTCTTTATCTAGTTTTAAAATTTCCATTGTTAAGACAAAGAAAGCAGTATGCAGAACAATGTGTATTTGGAAAAACAAGATGATTCCAAGCTCTGGGAAAGTAGAGGAAACGGGTGATACAGGATGGCTGTGTGGAGGACAGCTGGGGGGGCGGGGCGCAGCAAGGGCTTTGTCACTTCATGTCCTTTGGTAACTTTTGAATTTGAATGTTATGCATATTTGAATTACTCAGAAGATTTTTGTAATAATTCTAAATTGCTTTTATCCAGTTCGTTGTGGGTTTAGTAGATTTCTCCTCCCAACTCTTCCTACTTGCTATTTAAGGGGAAGTTTTCAATCGTCCGAGATCTTGTTGCAAGCTCTTCATCCCACCCCTGTTCCCCTGCAACTCCGTTCATTCCTCGCTAGTTTCAGTTTTTGTCAGTGTTGTGAATGGAATATTACCCCATTACTGATAATCTAGCACTTTCGTTATTCCTGATGTTGACAAAATGACTTTATATTTTTGTTTTTTAGTGGATGTTCACTGCTGAGATTTTGCAGAGATGGTCATCTTTAAATTATTTACTTTTAATTTGTATTTTAATTTTGAACAATCGTAAATGATTGCTATTGAAATTTTAAATGCCCTTTCAGTCTCTATAGTAATGGAGTTTTTTCCTTTAATTGTTGCATATAATATAGTTCAAGGAAAATGTGCATTAAGAAAAAACTATGCACACTTCAATTTCTTGCACCAAAAGGAAGATTTTTTTTTACCACTTTTCCGTGAACTTTCTGAAATACTCTGCTATTGAATAGACATAAGGTTGACTTATTTTTGGATGTTGAAATAAACTATACATCATGCTGTGTTGTGCCACACCATAAAATTCAGTGTTTCAACTCTATTTAGAATTTGCTTGAGTAGTTTTGCATAATAGTATCATATTTTAATATAATTACTATATTTAAGGCTATCCTAATTTCACAAAATAAATCCAGGATTTTTTTTCATCTTTTTTTTTTTTCTGTGGTACAAAGGATGGTGCCATTGTTACCATCCATAAGATAAATGCAGAAGCTGAGAGGGGTTGGAATGCTTTAGAGCAACTCAGCAGATCAACAAAATGTGTCCCTGGGTTTTGTCATTATTTTCTTTGTCCCTGTGCTACATTTGTTTTGATTATATGCAATGAAATACAGTGTTGCCTCAGATGATTCTTGCCTGCAACTTTGGTGTCCGTTTATTATTAATCTGCCCAAATATATGCACCGGATTTCACAAAAGAATGAGTGGAATCTTACACTACATTTTGGAAAAAACGCAAAAACAAAAATGCATTTTCATGCAATGGCATGAAAATGATCGATTCTTTAAATCTATTTCAAAAAACTCGTAACAAAGAAATGGTGGCATTTTTTTTTTTTTTTTAAAGAGAGGCAGAATTCATGTACAAAATCTACTGGACCTGATGACTTTCCATTGTCTTTCGGCTACTGCTTTCTTGTTTATTTTTTTCTTCTTCTTGAGTCAATTTTCATCGCTTGCCGCGTACTAGGAAAGCAAATCTTTCTTCTGCGTACGGCCTCGCATATTACGTACTGTCCTAGCGGTGTTTAAACGTCCCTTGCGTGTTTTTTTAGCCACGATCTGCTTATTGATACCCTTGCCTCCCTTCCTCCTTGTTCCTCCCTGGTCTTTCTTCTCGCACTAGGGAGTTCATCCATTTTACTGCTCCTGCCAAGGCGGCCGGGCCCCAGGGAGCGCCCCGCCCGGAGCGAGCAGCCGGCCGGGCGTGGCTGCGCGGGCCGTGGGCGTCTCTCGCAGCCGCGGGAAAAGGGCGGCGCACCCCAGGGATCGGAAGGAGGGTTTTTTTTTTTTTTTTTCAATCCAGGAGGGCGGGGACGCTTCAGCAAGCCCCAGCTTCCGCTGTCGCTGCCCGGCTGCCATAGTCTCTTTCTTTGTGGGCACCGCCTCCTCCTCCTCCCCGCCAGCGGGCTCCGCGGTGCCAGGCGCAGCACCTGCCCCCGCAGCTGCCCCGGCTGGGTTCGTCCGCCTACACCAGACACCCCAGCAAGTTCATCATGCCTCACACAGTGGTGGTGGGTCGCAGGCGCCTTGTTGAAGGCGCGGCAGCCAGGAAGACCTCGGTCGATGCCCTCAATGTGGCTCCTCCTCCTTCTGATGCGTGAGCCTGCCCCAGCTTTTGTCCCCTCTCGATGTGCACGTTCCACTGTACATACACAGACGCAGGAATCCTGACGCGGAACTTGGTGCTGCCCGACACTTGCCCTCTATATGCGTGCTGTTCACGCCACCGCAAGTCTCAAGGGCGGCACAATGGCATTCCTAGCCCACTTTGAGCTCTGATTCTTCAGACCCGGCCTGATGGAGACGCTGCGGTAACAGCTAGTGCAGCGCCAAAAGAAATCTCTGGACCACACATCTTAGCCGCGTGTGTGATTGCAAATGTTCTAGAAGCTACATTTAAAACAAATTTAATAGCCTGCATATAGCATAATTCATATAAAGTGATAAAATGTTTTAGAATTTTTTTCACTCAAATTCTTTGACATCTTGGGATTGTTTGTAGTGCCAACACGTTTCTAATCAAATTAACTGCAGTTCAGATACCTAGCAGAGCTCACCCGTTTTGGACAGTGCCGTTTCTGCCATTGGGTTCAAAGGTTCTGAGCAGTTAGAAATTTACTATCTAGAATCTAACCTCGTTTTGTCAACGCGGGTGTGCATTGCAGATTAGTAGGACTATGTATAGAGACACTGCTAGAGATATCCCATCAGGCTTAGTTCATGTTATCACGGAGCTCCAGAGTATCAAATGCCCATGAACTTTTCCTGTTTGATTTATGGCCAGTGGAGCCAGATTAGAAACTGGTAGGCAATCCCCTGCAAACCAGGCAGCTGGAGCACTTAGCACTTCACTGAAGCTCCTGGTCCACAGCAATGCCTACTCTGTCTACAATCCCAGCCCTTCCCAAGCTGTCACTCCTGATTTTAAAGAACAGTGAAGCCTTGAACTAGTAGACTGATCTCTTGTCTTCTGGTAGGACTAGTCCTTTTAAAATTTCAGCTCAGGGGGCCCGGGGCCATAGCGTAGTGGTTAAAGTCCTCGCCTTGTATGTACGGGATCCCATATAGGTGCCAGTTCTAATCCCAGCAGCCCCACTTCCCATCCAGCTCCCTGCTTGTGGCCTCGGAAAGCAGTCAAGGACGGCCCAAAGCCTTGGGACCCTGCACCCACGTGGGAGACCCGGAAGAAGCTCCTGGCTCCTGGCTTTGGATTGGCTCAGCTCCAGCCATTGCGGCCACTTGGGGAGTGAACCGTTGGACAGAAGATGTTCCTCTCTGTCTCTCCTCCTCTCTGTATATCTGCCTTTCCAATAAAAATAAATAAATCTTTAAAAACAAAAACAAAAAATTTTTCAGCTCATGGAAAAATTTCTTCCTTCAATAAGAGAGTCAAAAGGGTTGGATTTCAAGGTACCATCGTGGCAGGCAGCTCTTTGCATGCTACGTGGTTGTCCTAATCATTTAACACCTCCTAAAGGTTTACTCTGCAGATATGTGTGTGTGTATCCCATTTCTCCATTTCAACAGCAATTTTGAAAATTGCATGCAAGGGCTGGGGTGCAGCAGGTAAGAACATTGGCTGCAGTGCCAAAATCCCCTATGGGCACCATTTGGAGCCCAGCTGCATCGCTTCTGATCTAGTTCCCTGCTTATGTGCCTGGGAAAGCGGCAGAGGATGGCTCAGGTGCTTGAGCACCTGCCACCCACGTTGGAGATCCAAATGAAGCTCCTGGCTTTGGCCCAGCCCTGGCTGCTGTAGCTATTTAGAGAGTGAATCAGTAGATGGAAGATCTCTGTCTCTCCTCCTCTCTCTCTAACTCTGCCTTTCAATTAAATAATGCATCTTTATTTCATTTTTAAAATTTTAATTTTTTTATGATACAGTTTCATAAGTTCAGGGAATATATTCTAATTCTTTTTAAAAAGAAAATTGCATGCAGAAAAGATCAATCATTGATAAATTGAATTTATTTCATTTATATATATTTTTAACTTTATCTATTTTTATTGGAAAGTTAGATTCACAGAGAGAAAGAAACACAGAGAGAAAGATCTTCTGTCTGCTGATTCACTCCCAGGTAGCCACAAAGGCTGGAGCTGAGCCGATTCAAAGCCAGGAGCTTCTTCTAGTCACCCACGCGGGTGCAGGGTCCCCAGGCTCTGGGCCATCCTCCACTGCTTTCCCAGGCCACAAGCAGGGAGCTAGATGGGAAGTGGAGCATTCTAGGTCACAACCAGTACCCATATGGATCCCAGTGCATGCAAGGAGAGGACTTTAGTCACTAAGCTACCAAACCAGGCCCTGAATTTATTTTTGTAAGCCAGCCTTTGGGTTTTGGCATTAACCATTTTTTGTGGGTGTTAGGAACAGACACACTCCACCTCAAAAAATGTCTCAAGACAGCAGTGTTGTGACACAGCTGGTAAAGCCGCTGTTTGCAGTGCTGGAATCCCACCAGTGCTGGGTCATATCCCCTGCTCCGCTTCTGATCTAGTTCCCTGCTAAATCACCTGGGAAAGCAGTAGAGGATAGCTCAAGCGCTTGGGACCCTGCATGCACAAAGGAGACCCAGAAGAAGTGCCTGGCTCCTGGCTTCAGTGTGGCACGTCTGGGGAATGAACCAACAAATGCAGTCTCTTTCTCTCTCGCTCCCTCTCTCTCTCCTACTTCCCCAATATGACTATTGATTTTCAAATTAATAAATCTTTAAGAGACTTTTTTAAAAAAGAAATGTATCTTAAGAAACACTGTCCAGCTGCTAGGAGTGTGGTTAGCTCTCAGTGCCACATGCTGTTCAGGGTCCACCTTAATTTTTGCGCTTAGCTCAGACGCCTCTAAGGATGCTAAGGGTAGTAATGGAGGATGGGAGTGGGGCTGGAAGGTGGGAGTGCGCTGCAGCCTTTTCTGCTCAAGGCCACGCTGTTTTCATGGACAGTTACTGCTCAGAGCTCCCCAATGGGCTGGCAGAGGCTTTGTGAAGCTACACTGCAGCCTCACAGCAGCATTTGTCCCCTTTTGTCACAAGTGTGAATTCCGTGTGAACCTTCTGGTACCCTGAACTCCTCAGCATCTGCTTCCCAGAGAACCTTAACCGTGGCAACTTTATTTCACTCACTGGAGCCTTACTTATCATTAATTTCCTACCTGACATTTCTTTTGAATGATTTTGTGCCTCTACAACTGAGTGGGTTTTTTTTGAAAATTATTTATTTTTTTATTAATTACATTGCATTATGTGACACAGTTTCATAGACTCTGGGATTCCCCCAACCCCTCCCCAAACCTTTCCCCCATGGTGGATTCCTCCACCTTGTTGCTGTGCTACAGTTCAAATTTAGTCAAGCTTCTTTCATTGCAAACATATACCAAGCATTGAGTCCAGCATCTTATTGTCCAGATAAGTTCAATGGTTTCTCAGGGAGACCATCTCTGGTCTGAAGGCAGAGCCAGCAGAATATCATGCCGATCAATTAAAAGCCCCAACATAACATCAACAACAATTTACAACATTATGGAATTAATTGACATGGTATTGAGTAACCAATATGTTAAAAAAAAATGTGGGTTCTTAACCACATCCTGTGACTAATTCATTGACATTTCAATTTTAGTTTATGTACTACTGGCTTCTATACACCTTAAAATGGCTATAGGGTACTATTCAGCTGTCTCGTGTCTATTTTCATTTTAGTATCTAGCAGTTTATAGTGTTGAAGCATAATTTTGCTAAACTTGGCAGATTTTAGGATAGTCTAAACTGGCTTATAACTCTAACAAGGCATATGTCAACAACTGAGGTGCAGAACAGTTTTAGGAGGGGTGTGCAGAGAAATATTCAACATCCCAGTGAGGAGTAACTAATCTTTGTGTCCTACCTAGTAAGGTATGTGTGAGCCCACGCTCTGCAGCTGAGTTTTGGGTAGATTCCTCAATTTGCACTTTCCCATTTTCTTTGTTTTAAAGAATGAAAATACTGACAACAGGGCCTTGAATGCCTTCTGAGCAATCCACAGACCTTGCAGTCCTCTACAGGCCCCACCTCTGGGGCTGGTCCCTCATCTCTGTCACCCACATGCGGTCTACAGATATTCATGATTCCTATGCGGCCTGCACATATTTGTGATGCCTGTTTAAAACTATGTTTTCTTCTATGTGACACCATAAGTGATAGCTTTGGGTATAGTCTTCTTTTTTACTACTTCCTAAAAATTATATAATGACTGGATTTTGTCTTTGATCTAGGAACATTTGGGAGAGTATTGCCCAAGTTCCAGTTTAGTAAAGATATTGATCGTCCTTTATTTGTTTCTAATTTTACTGGAATATAATGAGAAAGTCTAACCTCTAAAAATCTCTGTTGCTTCAAATTTGCAGCTTTCCTCTGTGCAAAAGCCACACAATTGATGGAGATTCAGAAATAGCTTGCATTAAAATTTTTTTTTTTTTTTTTTGGAAAATTCTGCGAGACAGACTTCCAGTTTTCTGGCTCATTCAGGATATGCCTGCAACAGCTGGGGCTCTACTGGGGCCACAACTAAAAGCTAGGGGTTCAGAATCAGGGGCAGCCGTGAGGGTGGCAGGACCCCAAACCACCTGAGCTATCACCACTGGCTAGATCCTGGGAGCCGCAGCTGGAAATCCAACTGGCTACCCCAAGTTGGAAATCCAACTGGCTACCCCAATAACCCTGGGTATCTTTTTTTATGATTTATTTATTTTTATTGGAAAGGCAGATATACAGAGAGGAGGAGAGACAGAGAGGAACATCTTCTGTCCAACGGTTCACTCCCCAAGTGGCCGCAATGGCTGGAGCTGAGCCAATCCAAAGCCAGGAGCCAGGAGCTTCTTCCGGGTCTCCCACGTGGGTGCAGGGTCCCAAGGCTTTGGGCCGTCCTCGACTGCTTTGCCAGGCCACAAGCAGGGAGCTGGATGGGAAGTGAAGCAGCTGGGATTAGAACAGTTTCATATAGGATCCCGGTGTGTTCAAGGCGAAGACTTTAGCTTCTAGGCCACCACTTCAGCCCTGGGTAACTTAAACACAAGGATTAATGTGTGCTCCTAAACCTGTTTAAATGTATATGGATCTGTATATGATTATATATTAAATTTGTGCTTCTGTTATTTAAATAATATACTCTCAGTCAGCAACGTGGTTTGCGAACTTAAGTTTCACAAGCAGCAGCTGTGAAAGCAGATGGACTTCTTGGAACTTTGAGATCAACTGACATGAAACTTTCGGAGCCACGCGTGCACAGGCGGTAACAGCTGCAGCACTGCGAGGACTATGTGCGAGCTGCCCAGCGCGCAAGCCTGCTGCGTGCACACCGCCGGACAACCAGAGGCACTCGCGCCCGATGCCCACGCACAGCCTGCTTGTGCACCAGTCCTCGGGCTGCTGCCACCACCTGCCTATTGTGTTCCTCAAGCTGCGCCATGGCGCAGGACTTTTTAGCTTCCGTGGCCTTCGTGGAGCAGGGTCAAGTCTGCATGGTCCCGGACGTGGTGTTCGTGGAGCCCTCCCCTTCGTTATGACATGCAGCATGAACGACTTTGTCATCTGGATTTCATCACAGATCGAGCAGTGTGTGATGGAATACAACAAGGAGAGCCATGACTTTCATCTGGAAACTCTGTGGATCCTTCCTGCGTAGATGGGGAAACTGAGGCATGCTGCTGGATACTACTTGCGTGCTTCCCCAGCCTGTAGCTGGGGAATGGCCCCAGAAGTGGGGCCTGCAGAGAACAGGAAGGTATGTTGACTGCACCAAGGGAAAGTTGGCAGGCCTGGGAAGCCAGAAACATTAGTTGGAGATTGGACTCAAACCTGGTGTTCCCACACAGAATGCCAGTGTCCTGGTCAGTAACAACAGCCAAACAGCTGCCATCTGAACTGGCTGTAAATTACTTAAGTAAAATATGCTTGCGTATGTGGATGAATAGCAGAAAGTCAAACCAAAAAAATGATTTCAAAAACATTACATTTTATCTAAGTTTGACTTACTGGGCATTTATGTCTCCTATTTTAATCCTATATGTGTATTCAGATCATGAATGAATGCATAAATCTGGATTAAAAATAACAAAACCTAAAAAAAAAAAAAAAGGAACTTAACCCTCTACCCTTAGGCCAGGGGAGGAAACAAGGTGATTACCTACAAGTTCTCTGGATATTTTCTTAGATTTCAGACTCCTGATAATGAGTGACTGCCTGGGGCAACAGCAGGATGAGGGCATTGTGATGCAAGCATTGTTGAGGGTTGGAGGAGGTGTGGAGTGTTAGTTTCCAGTGCCAGAAACTTTGTATGAAGTTAAAGGAAGAACTTTGGTTCGAGTACACCCACTTGCCCTGTCATCCTCTCCTGACTGTTCCATTCACTTGATTTAAATGGAATTCTGGTCCCCGTGGTGGTTTAGCTGCTTACCATTGGAGAGTTTCGGCTCAAGTTTAAATAAAGTGAGTGAGACTTGAATACCCACTGTCCCCTCCCTCATTTATATAAATGGTTTTCTTTTTTTTTTCCTTTTAAAGATTTATTTATTTTTATTGGAAAGGCAGATATACAGAGAGGAGGAGAGACAGAAAGGAAGATCTTCTGTTCAGTGGTTCACTTCCTAAGTGGCTGGAGCTGAGCCAATCCAAAGCCAGGAGCCAGGAGCTTCTTCCGGGTCTCCCACGTGGGTGCAGGATTCCAAAGCTTTGGGCTGTTCTCGACTGCTTTCCCAGGCCACAAGCATGGAGCTGCATGGGATTAGAACTGGTGCCCATATGGGATCCTGGCGCATTTAAGGTGAGGACTTTAACCACTATGCTATCGCTCTGGGCCCCCAAAATGTTTTTTTTTTTTTTTTTTTGTGCAATTTTTTTATTATTATTAATTTCATTGCATAATGTAACACATTTGTTTTTATGATTGGCCAAAATGGTTTTGTAATGCTTGCCAATGGCCCTGCTCTTTACTAAGTGAAAAAAAAAAAAAAAGAAAAGAAAAAGAAACCCACAAAAACCCCTCTCTAGCTTAATTTTTACCAACTTGGTCATTCAAAGAGGTGTATTACATCTACTGTATGATGGTAGTTTTAATTTTTTTTAAATCTTCCCTGTGTTTCAAAGAGATTTTGCTTCAAATATCAAGCTGCTGTAATAATTTAGAATATAATGGTTTCTGATTCATCTGTTCACCAAGGATTGAGCCATTTATGCTTCCCTTTGCTATTTTAATCTTTTTGACTTTGAATCTCATATTTTTCTGAGACAGCTCAGTGACTTGGGCAGCCCCTATTTATAACGTCATAGGAATCCAGGCACGGCCTGAGACTTTAGCTTCAGGATTTCCTCTAAGATTGTGTTCCAAATGTCCATCTGGAGTCTTTCCTGGCCTTCCATCAAGGTACGTGCTGAGGCTGAGGTCTCGCGATGCGTCCTAGAAAAGGCGAGCTTCCGAGCTCGCTCACATGAATGCTGGCAGAATTCCCTCCTTTGAAGGCTGCTAGGCTGAAGGCTGAGCCCTGTCCCGAGTGGCCCTCTGCATCACAGCCATCACACGCAGACACAGAGGTGGCATCCACCACTTTTACGATAGTCTGTTCTCAGCAGCTCACTAGATCCGATACAAGCACACCAGAGGAGATTGACACACAGAGTTGTTGCGGGGTGCGAGGGAGATCATCACAGCGGAGAAATCTCGGGTGTATTATGGAGTCTTTATTAACCAAGCTTGGTGATGACAGGGCCCACTAGAAATTAGCAAATGACAACTGCATATGGCAATCCAGTCAACTGAAACCCCGAAAGGAACAAATGGTCATTACTCTAAAGTCCATCCATTAAACTGAAGACCTATGTCCCAGCTTCCCCAGCTCCTAAGAGACATACAGCAAATAACCTGGACACACTTACAAAGCTGCAGACATTCACCTTTCCCTGGCTTCTCTGCCCACATTCCATCACTGCTAGGCCTCACCTCTCCTGGAACTCTTGATAGTACACAAATTAGAAATACAAGGCATCTTAACATTGCTATCTTCACTGTCCCCCCAAGTAGTGAATTGAGCATGAGAAATACAGACATACAGGGGCCGGGCTCAGAGACTGCCTGTCCTTGGAGTCTGTCCATGGGAAGCCAGAGAGCCTGCAGGTGCTGGGGAGGCCAAGAATCAGAGTGCCAAAGCAATGGAAGCACAGGACCAACAGTGCAAGCCCCTGCCTATCCTGGGCCTTTGTGGGGGCTTGCGAGGGGAGTGGTTACACAACAGTGCAATACCGCCCCCTCTCAGGTTCCAGGTGATTATAGGTGAGCAAAAGGGAACACTTAGGTGGGGGGGGAGTGGCTTCCTAGCTCATGACCCTGAACTAGCTGCCTGTCCCACAACATTGTGAATGCCAGGGGGAAGAGATCTGTGGAAGCCATTTTAGAAGCAGCCTACTAGAGCTGGGTATAGGACCTTTAAGTAACAATTATTTTTTTTCCTAATGTTCCAAAGATGGCATTTCACTATTATGTAGCTTTCTGTGTGGTAGATGAAAAAAAAATGTAATCTTGGTTTTTTCCTTTTATAAGATTATCAGAATCTAACCAGAAATTAGAAATGCTCTGAGTACTTAAAATAGAAAGAACTGGGGAGTTTGGCACAGTGATTAAGAGCTCGGGTAGGATGCCAGCATTTCATACTGAAGTATTTGGTTTGAGTTCAGGTATTCTGCTTCTGATCCGGCTGCCTGTTGATGCACATCCTAGAAGCAATGGTGATGGAAGGGATTGGCTCTCTGCCAGCCATTGTGAGAGACCTGCACTGAGGGCCTGTCTCCCAGCTTTGGCTTTGTCTCATCCTTGGTTGCCTGTGCATTTGGGCAGTGAACCAGCTGGTCAGTTGCGCGCTCTCTCTCTGTTACATTTCTTTTATTTGAAAGGAAGACAAAGAAAGAGAGTGAGAATTATTTCCTACTTACTGGTTTACTCCCCTATTGCCTACAACAGCTGTGGTTGGACCAGGCTCAAGCCAGAAACCAAGAACTTGAGTCCAGATGCAGAGGCAAGGACCCCACCACTTGAGGCTTCAACTGCTGCCTCCCAGGGTGTGAATTAGGAAAAACCTGAACTTGAAAGCACAGCTGAGACTCTAACCAAGGCATTTCAACTGGAGATGTGGTCCTCCCACCCAGTGTCTACACCATAGCTCCAAACATCAACCTTCGAGATGATTTTTTTGAAAGCACATTTCAGGGGCGCTTTATATAGAACTCTGTGACTAAAGAAGCTAAAAGTAATGGAAAAATAAAATCGAGAAATATGATACTGCAGATAGACTCTGCAGATAATGGAAGAACTAACACCAAACAGGATCTAGTGAGGCACACCTGAACACTAGCAATAGCAGGTAATTCCTACTATCCCTAAGTTCAAGGGTCAGAAGAAGATAGTGATGTTGTTGGCATCCAGGGGTCAGGGTCATCTGGCGGAGGCGTGCCTGTTGGTTCTCCCGTCTAGAGTTATAGGGGAACTGCAACCGTTAACCGAGAAGTTACCCGAGGCAGAGAGGAAGGTGAAGAAATGTCCTGGCCTCTCTTTTCCTCTGCCTCCCCCCTCCAGTTTTCCACTGGTGCCTCGCATTGCACGAAGCCAGCTGGAAGCCACAGTGTGTTCTTAGCAGTTCAGAAGCTTGTAGGATTTCCTTTTTATCCTTGGAACAGAAGGATTTCACCAGGATAGGTTTTGCTTTTTAGAATGTATGTCTATATGTACGTGTTTATTTATTTGAGAAACATCTCTAAGGAAGAAGAGGAAGACACTAAGATAGGCAGGCAGAGAGCTCCCAGCTTCTGATTCATTCCTTAAAGGTCAGCAACAGGTCAGGCTGGGCCAGGCTGGGCCAAGCTCAAGTTGGGAGTTGGGAACTCAGTACCAGTTTAGTTGAAAGTGAAAGCAAAGCCAGGACTTGAACCCAGGTACTCGAAATATTATGTGAGTGTACAAGCAACATCTTAGCCAGTCACCAGATGCCCACTCCTCAGTGAGCACTTTGAATTTACATGCTCAAATCTTTCTTCAACTTAGGGAGGATTTCATCTGCTATTTCCTTCTTTCTTCCCTTCCTTGCATTCATTTTGCCTTCCTGGACTTCTGTTATTTTGCGACAGATCTCCTGGATCCCTTTTTCAGATCTCTTAACTGTTGTGATTTCTTCCTCTTGCTAGTTTTGTCCTCTGTTAACAGAGACTTCCACCTGATCATTCAGATGACTAATTTATTTCTCAAGTGCAGATGGTGCACTGAATGTTTAAAGTCTAAACTTGTATTTTTCTAGTTCTACAAGGTCTTTTTTGTAGTCTAATAACACACCTGAGGGCTGTCTGTACTTTTCTGTTACAGTTTATTGCTTGACAGACATGTAAATGGCACACAAGATGTCCCGGGTACTGTTCTAATATTTTCAAATATTAACTTGCTTATAATCATTTAATAATTCTGACTTTCCCTATTGTTCCAAATCAAAGGAGGCTACCTGTCTAGTTGTACAAATCAGGGTTCCTCCATCTAGCCAGAAAATGACCTGAAATGGATCAAAAAAATTTTTTTTGCCTGTTCATGATTTTGAGTTCTTCGCAGTTAAGTCACATTGATCGTAAGAGTCTCCTGAGCAGTGGTAATGTGTGTGTTGGACCACTAAGTTTTGCTCTTGTCTGTCAGAAGCAAACTAAAGGAAGAGAAAGAGCCTTTATTATGCCTTAGCTGAGGCCGGCAGGAAGGTTCTTCGCCCAAACTAATCCTCAGTGTAAGTGACAATTTCTTCTGGTCAAAAGGGCTAAAAGTAATTCAGACCAACAGAATAGCTTTCCTTGAGGTCCAGCATGATCATCTGAATCAGACGGACCCCTTAAAATCTCAGAAAAGCAAGTATGGAGATCCAAGCTTCACGGAGCAGGCTTCATAGGGTGGAACTTCCTCAGAGAACCATAGTGTCTTAAGAAATAGACCCTTCCTCCTTGGGCCCACCTGTTTGGTGGGTGCTGTGTCCTTGAGGGATCCAGCAGGGCCTAGGTCACCTGGTCTGGGTCCTTGGGCCCACATGTGCGGTCGGTGCTGGGTCTGTGTGTGGGAGATCGCCTTTCTTGATCTGTGCCTGCTTAGCCCATGTGGGAGGCCAGAGGCACACTGTGTCCCTGGGGGAACCCTTGTCAGGAGTTAACGTGAAGGATGTAGCAGCTTATTGGGGCCTGCGGAGGATGTGTAGTACCATAGCGGGGAAGAAGGACAGAACAAATTGGACAACTACTCCAGCCAAGCCATGACAGCAAATGGAGACTCTAAGGTGGACTCTGACTGCCAATGGACACTGGAAAAGTTTCTGCATCCTTGGATTAGTGAGATTGACGGCACTTCAAAACTATTGAAAGGGCCCGGCAAGGTGGCCTAGCGGCTAAAGTCCTCGCCTTGAATGCCCCGGGATCCCATATGGGCGCCGGTTCTAATCCCGGCAGCTCCACTTCCCATCCAGCTCCCTGCTTGTGGCCTGGGAAAGCAGTCGAGGACGGCCCAATGCTTTGGGACACTGCACCCAAGTGGAAGACCTGGAAGAGGTTCCTGGTTCCCGGCTTCGGATCTGCGCAGCACCGGCTGTTGCGGCTCACTTGGGGAGTGAATCATCGGACGGAAGATCTTCCTCTCTGTCTCTCCTCCTCTCTGTATATCTGACTTTGTAATAAAATAAATAAATCTTTAAAAAAAAACTATTGAAGCCATTTAAGCAGACCCTTCAAACATGCTCCACATCAGGGACCCTGAGTTGAGTTTGGGTGGCCGTTCCCCATCCCTGGGTACTGGGCCAGTTGGGAGGGTAGGTGTGGCTTCTCCTCTTATTTCCCTCCTTCCCCCAGATATAGGAAAAGGAAATAGAACATTTGGAAACAACGATAACACCCACTTTTCCCTAACCCTCAATCCTTCCCACCATGATCACCTATGTAAACATCATCAAAAATAAAAATTAAAAAAGAGAAATATGCCCTGCCCTCTAATCCTGTCCTTTGACTGTCACCACCATGGAGGTGAGAGAGTCAGCTAACCTGTTGGCAACTCTGGGGAAAAGACTGCCTATTTGAAATGTCCCGGATTGGGGTCCTGGCATGATGGCTCAGTGGCTAAATCTTTGCCTAGCACACACCAGAATCCCTTATGGCACTGGTTCATATCCCAGCTGCTTCACTTCCCATCCAACTCCCTGCTTGTGGCCTGGGAAAGCAGTCGAGGATGGTTCAACACCTTGGGACCCTGCATTCATGTGGGAGACTTGGAGGAAGCTTCTGGCTCCTGGTTTCTGGATAGGCTCAGCTCTGGCAGTTGCAGCCACTTGGGGGAGTGAACCAATGGAAGGAAGTTCTTTCTCTCTGTCTCTCCTTCTCTCTGCAAGTACGATTTTCCAAAAAATAAATCAGTCTTTAAAAATGTCCCAGATTGTGCAGAAGTGGGCAGGGGCTAACACTATTGGCTTGCCATGTCATTGGAATCTGTTTCCATTCCTGTTAAAAGATGATGAAAGACATACGGCTTCACCTGCAACTCCCAGGCTCCAGCAGTTTACTATCCTGGCTGTTGTTGCTTTAAAGCAGGATTCAGTGACATCTGTTATAGCTACCATCTTCCCAGGATTTGAGGCATATGTAATTTCCAGGACATATTTACATTTATATTTGAGGGAGATAGATAAAACTAAAGAAACATTGCAGCAATGCTAATTTCAAAAGGAAGAAAGAAGGAAAGTAGGAGTAGCATTGCACTGGTGTTTTTCCAAGGCCTAAAAATTATCAACATCTTAATGACTAAGCTGAAATACTTGACGCAGGAGCGGCAAATGCGATGGTTAGGCAGGTAAGTACAAGAAGGAAGGAGCCAGGAGTCAGTGCAAAAGCATTTGTTGTGTGAGTGGTAATGGGATGAATTCCAGAAGCCAATCTCGTCAGCTGCAGCGCACTTTGCAGTAGAAAAATGCAGTCTCACCCAAAGCCTACATTCGTAACGCTGGACCCGTACCCATGCTACTGCTGGTCACAGTAGGATGTGGAGTGACATCATCACTCAAACCACAAAGGTAGCCCAGCTGAGATCCCTACTCACAGCACCAGAATAATGTCCATACCAACTTCCATCACAGCAAACAAAAGCTAATCTGTGATGATGTCTAAGCCAACATCATCATCATGCTATCAATTTTCTACACATCTGTCTCTGATGTAATCACGGTGTGCATTCCCATCAAGATTTCACTTGCCATGAGAAAGCATTCGTCCAGAAGAGTCTGTCTCCCCACAGTTCCATTTACAAACCTGCATGCATTACTCTTCCTGGCAAAATAGGAAATAACCTCTCTCCCAAACAGGACATTTATACATGCTACAGTCAGCCCCTGCTCACTCTGCAACCCACATCCATCGTGCCACTCAGCATACCAGGAAACAGCCCTTGTCCAGATGACAACTCCAGTGCGTCACACAGCTCAGCACACCATGGGGCAGCGCCAGATGATATAAAAGTTTGATACTAAAACTCAACCAGAACATAGACTAGACACTTCCAGAACCCAGCGTGGGGACCCACACCCATCTGTTCAGCCCCTTAGTAGACAAGGCTCTTCATCTTTCCTATTTACTCAGGAACCCAAGGGGCAGTGGATAGGGTTATGGTGGCATAAGTTAAGTTGACGCCTGCAACTCCAGCCTCCTGGAGCTCTGTGCACCATAAAACACTCTGTCCCTGCACATGTCAGGAGCAGGTTCAGAGCAAACCAATACTTGCTCCAAGCACAGCTCAATAGAATTAGAAACAAAGATGATAAGTAAACTGGTTGAAACTAAAATACTGATTCAACAGATGGTTTTGTAGACCAAGACTAATTAAAGTCATTAGTAGTCATGTATTAGTCAATTTAGTTACACAAAATTTAAAGAAAACCTGACAAGTATACTAAAAGTACAGAAATCTCTTTAAAGTTTTGAATTCATATACTTCCTGTCACTCTAATGATTTCATATACTTTTCCCCCCAAAATTTACTTACTTGAAAGGCAGAGAGGAGAGAAGGAAAGGAAGAAGGAGAGAGTGAGAAAGAGAGAAGGGCCCAGCACGGTAGCCTAGCGGCGAAAGTCCTCACCTTGCATCTGTCAGGATCCTATATGGGGGCCATATTGTGTCCTGGCAGCCTTACTTCCCATCCAATTCCCTGCTGTGGCCTGGGAAAGCAATAGAGGATGGCACAAAGCCTTGGGACCCTGCATCCGTATGAGAGACATGGAAGAAGCTCCTCACTTCAGATCAGCTCAGCTTTGGATTGGCTCAGCTCTGGCTGTTGAGGCCACTTGGCGAGTGAACCAGCAGACATAAGATCTTTCTGTCACTCCTTCTGTCTGTATATCTGCCTTTCCAATAAAATGAAATAAATAAATAAACCTGAGAGAGAGAGAGAGAGAAACTTACATTCATTGGTTTACTCTGTAATGGCTGTGGCAAGCAAGGGCTCGAACAGGCCAAAACAAGGAGCAGGGAGTGGGTGAGGAGTGAGCACCTGCAGGCCCCACTGTGTCCGCACCGAGGCTCTTTACTTCCTGGGCATCCTGCAGCCAATGACCACTTCTCGAGTCTGCCCACTTTGTGTCCAACACATAACTCCTCTCACAGGCTGCCAGCGACACTTTGCCAGATCTACCTTGTGGCCCTGCGGACTCTGACCAGTCCTATTGTCTCGCCACTTTCCTTTTATGCACTCCCTGGCTGCGTCACAGTCTTCAGGCTCTACAGGCCCAAATCTGTTCTCTTCGGCACCCCCGCCCCCAGGTTTTTTTTTTTAATAGCTGTCATTCTGTATCGTGGCCTGGGGTACCCAGTGCTGTTTCTGTTCCCTCTTGCTTTAATCTCTGCTTGGTGAGCTGCTTTTTTTAAAAAGATTTTTAAAATTTTTATTTAAAGGGCAGAATTACAGAGAGAGAGAGAAAGATGAGAGGGAGAAAGAGCAGTGAGAGAGAGAGATCTGCTGGTTCACTCCTCAGATGGCCTGAATGGCTGGAGTAGGGCGGGTCTGAAGTCAGGAGCCAGGAGCTTCCTCCAGGTCTCCCATGCAGCGGCAGGGTCCGAAGGCTTTGGGGTGTCCTCGACGGCTTTCCCAGGCCACAAGCAGGGAGCTGGATGGAAAGCAGGGCTGCCGGGATTAGAACCGGCACCAATACGGGATCCTGGTGCATTTGAGGCGAGGACCTTAGCCGCTAGGCTACCGCGCCGGGCCCAAGATTCCGTTTTTCTTCTGGAGCTGTAACATCCATGTTCTCTGTGAACATCACAGCATTGTGTTCTTGGGGCTTCCCAACTTGAGACAGAAACCAGGAATTCCCACTCTGCTGCTGCTTCACACAGATCCCCTTCCTGGGCTTTCGGACACCGATTGACAACCACAGCGCTGGCTTGACCAGTTCCTGGACTAGGAAATGGGCCTAGTCCCCCTCCCCTCAGTCTCATACCTTAAGCCTTGAACTGAGGTCCCCCCACCACTCCCCGCCGCAGCTTCCTAAGGCCCCCAAATTGCAGACAGCAGATGCAGGGTTTCTTGGCTTGCACAGTCACAGGAGCCCATTTCCACCATTCATTCACCATTACCTACCTGTTCCTGTTGGCTTTGTTTCTCTGGGAAACTCTAACACAAACACCAACAGTGAATCCTCATATAAACTGTGCAGCTTTTGTGACGATATCAACATCTGCTCACCATTGGCAACAAGTGGACCATAGTGGTGAAGGGTGTGGACAATGGAAGGTTGGATGTGTTGGGCAGATGGGACATATGGGAACTCTGTACTTTCCTCAAAGTTTTGCTATGCATCTAAAATGACCCTAAAACATCAAATTTATAAATAAAAAGAAATGCTTAAATATCCTTGAAATAGCAAATATATCTAATTTTTTTTTACTGGTTCTGTGACATTCTATTACATGGAGTTTTTATGGGTTTCTAGAAATATTTTATTTTACTTTAAGATTTATTTATTTTGGGGCCCGGCGGCGTGGCCTAGCGGCTAAAGTCCTCGCCTTGAACGCCCCGGGATCCCATATGGGCGCCGGTTCTAATCCCAGCAGCTCCACTTCCCATCCAGCTCCCTGCTTGTGGCCTGGGAAAGCAGTCAAGGACGGCCCAATGCATTGGGACCCTGCACCCGCGTGGGAGACCCGGAGGAGGTTCCAGGTTCCCGGCATCGGATCGGCGCAGCACCGGCCCGTTGCGGCTCACTTATTTATTTATTTTTATTGGAAAGGCAGATATACAGAGAGGAGGAGAGACAGAGAGGAAGATCTTCTGTCTGCTGGTTCACTCCCCAAGAGGTCGCTACAGCCAAAGCTGAGCCAATCCAAAGCAGGAGTCAGGAACTTCCTCCAGGTCTCCCACATGAGTGCAGGGTCCCAAGGCTTTGGGCTGTCCTTGACTGCTTTCCGAGGCCACAAGCAGGGAGCTGCATGGGAAGTGAAGCAGCTGGGTCACAAACTGGCACCCGTATGGAATTCCAGTGCATACAAGGCAAGGATTTAGCCTCAGGCTATTGAGCTGAGTCCATGTTTTCACAAAGATTCCAAACCAATGAGGGAAGATTATTTTTGAAAAAAAAATAAACATAACATTTGAGCATTGGTAATAAGTGCTTTAAGGAAATTAAGCTGGGTAAGATCATAAATAATATGGCCCGGCGCTGTAGCCCAATGGCTAATGTCCTCGCCTTCAATGTGCCAGGATACCATATAGACGCCTGTTGTAATCCTGGCGGTCCCGTTTCCCATTTAGCTCCCTTGCTTGTGGCCTCGGAAAGCAGTCGAAGACAGCCCAAAGCCTTGGGACCCTGTACCCACGTGGGAGACGTGGGAGACATGGAAGAAGCTCCTGGCTCCTGGCTTCGGATTGGCTCAGCTTCGGCTGTAGCGACCTCTTGGGGAGTGAACCAGCAGACAGAAGATCTTCCTCTCTGTCTCTCCTCCTCTCTGTATATCTGCCTTTCCAATAAAAATAAATACATCTTTTTAAAAACCATAAATAATAAAAAGAGGAGAATGCTAGTTTCTGTAGGATGATCAGAGACAGGGTTTTTAATTTTTTTTTTCTATTTTCACTTAAAAGGCAGACCAAGAAGCAGAGCGAAAATGAGAGAAATTTTCTATCAGTTGGTTTGTTGCCCAAATGCCTGCAACAGCTGAGTCTGAGCCAGGCCAAAGTCAAGAGCCCAGAAGCCAAGGCAGATCTCCCACGTGGCTGGCAGGGACTCAAGCACTTGAACCGTCACGTCCCTCCCAGTGTGTATATTTGCAGAAGCTAGAAAGCGAAGTGGAGGGACTCCAGGTGCTCCGACAGGGGATGCAGGCGTCCCTAGCAATCTTAGCTGCAGCGCTATATGCTCACTGTGGGAAAAGACTTCCTGATGGGTAAGACCTAAAGAGGAGCTTGCAGGAAGTAAACAAAGAGGTCCAGTGGACATAACAGTAAAGAACAGAGCAGGCAGCAAGTTCAAAGCACTGAGAGTCACGTAGGACTGACTGGGGAACAACAAGGAAGCTAGTGTAACTCAAGGCCAAGTGATAGGATTGGGTCAGTAACTAGGGGGTCAATTATGTCATTCTTATAAGTCGTGGTAGGAATTTTGAATTTTATACTTCATGAGTTTAAAAGCCGCTGGAAGTCTTGAACCCTGGGGGTAGGGGATCTGGTGGGGCTTGGGTCACCTGGCCCGGGTCCTGAGGCCTGCCCACAGGTGGGTGTCAGGTTCCTGAGCTCCAGGGGTGGGGGATTCAGCAGGGCTTGGGACAACCGGCACAGCTACTTGGACTTGCCTGCAAGAATATGCCCTACTTAGTGAAAAAGGCAGAGCAGTGGACCCAGGCCCTGTTGTAAAAGGAGAATATGGCAGCCCATTTGGTACTATAGAAGAACAGAACTAGGGCCTGGCGGCGTGGCCTAGCAGCTAAAGTCCTCGCCTTGAACGCCCCGGGATCCCATATGGGCCCTGGTTCTAATCCCGGCAGCTCCACTTCCCATCCAGCTCCCTGCTTGTGGCCTGGGAAAGCAGTCAAGGACGGCCCAATGCTTTGGGACCCTGCACCCAAGTGGGAGACCTGGAGGAGGTTCCAGGTTCCCGGCATTGGATCGGCGTAGCACCAGCCCGTTGCGGCTCACTTGGGGAGTGAATCATTGAACGGAAGATCTTTCTCTCTGTCTCTCCTCCTCTCTGTATATCCGACTTTGTAAAAAAAACAATAAATAAATCTTAAAAAAAAAAAAAAAAGAACATAAGTAATTGAACAACTACCCTAAACAAACGATGACAGCAAAAAATCTCGGTGAATGGAACCAGTGAATATTGGCAGGGTGACATCCTAGGATCAGTGAAAATGGCAACATTTCAGGACTGTCCAAACCACTTGGACAGAACCCTCGGAATATGTACACATTGAGCCGCTGGATTGATATGAGGTGGTGGTTCCTCGTCCCTGGGTACTGGGACGTGTGGAAAGTCATGAGTGGTTTCCGCCTTTGTCTCTCCTCTTCCCCCAGGAAAAACAAGAAGAAATAGCAATTTTGGAAGCAATGAGTTCACCCAACATTCCCTAAACCTCGATCCTTCCCACCATGCAAGCATATACTTATTATTAAAAAATAAAATTAAAAAAATAGGGCCCGGCGGCATGGCCTAGCGACTAAAGTCCTCACCTTGAACATGCCGGGATCCCTTATGGGCGCCGGCCCCGCTTCCCATCCAGCTCCCTGCCTGTGACCTGGGAAAGCAGTCGCGCACGGCCCAAAGCATTGGGACCCTGCATCCGCGTGGGAGACCTGGAAGAGGTTCCTGGTTCCTGGCTTCGGATCGGCGCAGCACCTGCCTTTGCGGTCACTTGGGGAGTGAATCATCGGACGGAAGATCTTCCTCTCTGTCTCTCCTCCTCTCTGTATATCTGACTTTAAAAATTTATACATTTAAAAATGTATAAATCTTTAAAAAAAATAATAAATAAAATTTTAAAAATATTTTAAAAAACACAAGCCGCTGGGAAGTTTTAAACAATGAAGTGGCATGTCTGATTCATTCATTTCAAAGATTACTGTCACTTCCATGAGAAAAATTAGTATGAGAACATAAAGAAGTGGGCCGAGGCCTCTGTAGCCAGGAGAATTGGCAGAACAGGAAGTACACCTTACGAGAGGGGAACAGGCGACAAAGAAAGCAATGAATTAGTGACAGAAGCCCACCAAGAAAGTAGAGCGCAAATAATCTCTCTCTCTCTCTCTCTCTCTCTCTCTCTCTCTCTCTCTCTCACACACACACACACACCCCTCTCACACTAGGAGCCTACTGTAGTCTCTGACCCAGGGACCATTTACCTTTTGAGGAAGTGAGTAATGCCTTTGTGTAGACACTGAGAACTGAGTTGCAGCAGGATCCCATCCAAAGATGGTCTAGTCTTGCACCCTGCAATTTGTTCTGGAGAGGGAACTCAGAGGACTATGCTTTGGAAATGAGCCAGTAAAACGTCCTTGCGCTCTAACACTAGACCATCAGTTCCTTCAGGTCAGTAATGACTGGGACAACCTTTGAGAGGCCAGAAAACTGGAAAGGTTAGCGTGGCATGCAAGAATGCTTCTATCCGAAGAGCAGTTTTCCATTATAAAGAATCATCTGAGAAGCTGAACTCCTCATTTGGTGCCTCCTTTTAGCTGGGGACAAAAGTTTGAATCTGAAGTAAAGCACCTCATGATTTAGGCTTCAAAACTAGATAGCTATATCTTAGAAGAAGGATGAACCAGAAGCTAATCAGCATTTGTGAGCTCTATAGTTCAGGTTTGTCATTTCAATGGCCCAGAGAATATCAAAGTTTACATCATATCAAAGTTTTATATCATAGTACCCCCAGACATCTGGCAAGGGTGGACACACCCAATGTGGGGAAAGATTATTAATCCAGAGGGCCTGGTGTGGTGACAAAGCAAGGTAAGCCACTACTTGCAATGCACACATCCCATGTGAGCACAGGTTCAAGCCTCAGCTGCTCCAATTTCAATCTAGCTTCCTGCTGATGTGCTTGGGAAAGCAGAGAAGGATGGCCCAAGTGCTTGAGTCCATGCCATTCTTGTGGTAGCCCAGGATGGAGTTCCTTACTCTTAAGTTCAGCCTGGCATGGTCCCAGCCAGCTGTTGCAGCCAATAGAGGAAACACAGATCACTTTCTCTGTCTCTTCCTCTCGGTTGCTCTGCCTTTAAATAAATAGTTATTTATATTCATTATTATTATTATTATTACTTTATTGGAAAGGCAGATTTACAGAGAGAAGGAGAAACAGAGGAAAACATCTTCCATCTGCTGCTTCACTCCTTAAGTGGCTGCAACAGCTGGAGCTGCACTGATATGAAAAGCCAGGAGCTTCTTTGAGATCTCCCATGCAGCTGCAAGGTCCCAAGGTTTTGGGCTGTCCTCGACTGCTTTCCCAGGCCACAGGCAGGGAGCTGGAATGGAAGTGGGGCAGTCAGAACACAAACCAGCACCCATATTGGATCCCAGTGCATGCAAGGCGAGGACTTTAGCCACTGAGCCATTGTCCTGAGCCCAAATAATTATCTTTTAAAACACAAAAATAATATTCTAGGCCTCAAAATATTTCCATAAATGGTTCATCAGGTTGCCTATCAGATGTGTGATTAAAGGTATCCAGACCACAGTGAGAGACAACAAAGTATGAGCAAGAACCATCATAAACAACACACAATAGAAACATCTACTAGGACCTCCAATACTGATAAAAGCTGTATTTAACTGTTTCTCAGGGAGCTAGAAATTAGAAAGGGACACCACAGATTTGAAAGCAAATCAGTTTAAAATTATAGATGTGAAAAATATATCCTAAATTAAAATCTCAGTATATTGACTTTGCAATAGATTAGACATAATTGAAAACAGGATCAGTAAACAAGAAGAGAAACCAAAGGAAATTGTTAAAATCAATTTGCTGTCTGAACTGCAAACTAATGAGCCAGAAAACAGTAGAGATGCTCAAGTTACTTAAAGTAACAACTAACTTAATTTTACCAAGTGTACCCAGGTGAAAATATCTTCTAAATTTGAAACAGTATGTAGGAAATACAGGAAAAAGAGACAGGGCTATTAATCATTACCTAAACTTGGAAGCAAACAAGGTATCTTTCAATATGTGAATAGATAAAAGAAAAAGTCACAGAGAAAGTAAAAGAATCAAAGGTTGCCAGAGACTTGGAGGGAGGGAAGGAATGAATGGGTGGAGTACAGAGGAGTTTTATGGCAATGAATTCTACTGCATGGTTCTACGATGGTGGACACGTCATTGTACATTGGCAGAAATCCATAGAGTGCACCCGACTAAGAGTGGATGTAATGTAAACTCTGGACTTTAGATGATAATGAGGTGTCAGTTATCAGTTGTAATAAATGTACCTCTTATATGGAATGTTGAGGGTGGAAGAAGCTGTGCATGTTAGGAGAGGAGGTACATGAATTCTTGTTTTCTTCTCAAAATTTTTTTTCATTTAACTTTATTTTTGATGTTGTTTACGTAGTTGAGAAGAATGAGGGCCTATGAGAACCACTCATTGAATACGATGGGGGGTCGAGGTACGGGGGCAAGTGGGTGAGACAAATGCTTCCAATTTTCCTTTTCTTCCCCTTTCTCTATCAGGATAGAAGGGGAAGGGAGAGAGGGAGAGGGGGCTGATTCCAGCTGTCAGTCTACATCAGTGCCATGGGACAGGAATGTCCACTTGATGTCATCTAGAAACTGATGTGGACAATACCCAAGGACATTGCTTGAGTGGTTTTGATAGTTCTGAGACGCTACTGATTTCATTGTTCTGAGATTGAGAAAAATCCTTCCAAAGTCCATTGGCTGACAGAGTCCACCCTAGTGCACCCACTCACCCAAACACTTATTGCCAAAACTTGGCCAGTAGAATTGCCCAACCTCTTCCACTCTCCATCTTCTGACATGGCACTCAACATCCTCCGCAGGCTTAAATGAGCTGGCCACCATATCCCCCTAAAGCACCAGGGTATGCCATTCACTGCACAGGCATCAGAAATCAAGGAGGCCTAGTCCCGATACATGCATTCCAAGGTCAGACCCAAAAATCCTATGATTCTCCATGTGGCTGGAGTCTTGAGTCCAGTGATCTAGTTTAGGAGTCCCCCAAGAAAACTTACCCAGGATGACCCCAAACCTGATTCTTTGCATATGCCAGCCAGTTCAGGTCTGGTTCAGTTTGTCACTTGCATCAGTCTATGCACACACTAGTAATTGTAGTTACCTGGTCAGTTCTGTCCCCAGCCCCATATCCTAAGCAAACCTACAGGTGCTGTGGCCCAGCCCAACCCAACCTGCCACAGACCTGTCCTTATGCAGACCAATGGGAACTGCAGCCTAGTTGGGGCAACTTCAATAACCGCCCCCACACTCATATCCAGCCCCAGTTCTTCTGCGCGCCAGTATGTACAGCAGACGAGTCCAGTCCTCGTTGCATCCCAATCATGCTCTTGTATACACCTATGGGTGTGGCAGTTGATTCAGCCCGCCTCACCCCATGATCCAGTCCACACATATGCCAACAGGTGCTACCACCTTGTCCAGCCTGGTGCTTCTCCAGCCCCATGCACTCCAGTGGGAGCAACAGCCCAGCAGAGTAGCGCCCACATTTTCCCAACTAGGCCCACTTCCAGTCCTGGACCTTGCACTTTACAGGGGATATTGTGGTCTATTCTGGCATGATTTACATGTGTCCCAGTACTTGCTAGTGGATGCTGTGGCAAAACCCAGCCAGTTGGCACTTATCCTGGCCTTTGCATGCACCAGCAGAAGCAGTGGCTGGCCTAGCCTGGCCTTTCACCAAACCTGACTCACATGTAGGCTGGCAGTTATTGCAGCCCTGTCTGGCCTGGTCTGCCCCCAGTCCCGGCTGTCATGCTCATCAGTGGGAACAGTGGCCCAGCAAGAGGGCTCCCACAGCCCCCTACCAGGTTGGCTCCCAGCTTGGGGTCTTGCATGTGCTGCTGGGTTCTATGGCCCAGATTGGCATTGCCTGGCCTAGCCTCAGCATTTGCCAGTGGGTGCTGCAGCCTGGTTCCACCTGGCCTGTCCCCAGTCCCAGCCCACTCTGGGGGCTGCTGCAGCCAAGCCCAGCCTTGCCAGCCCCCAGTCCTGGCTCTAACATGGACTGGCAGGTGTTGCATCCCAACCTGGGCTGGCCTGCACCCCTTCCTGACTCTGACATTTGCCAGTGGCTATTGCAGACTGGCCCAGCCCAGCCTGTCTCCAGACCTGACCCACATGTATGCTGACGGGTACTGTAGCCCAGCCTGGCCTGGACTGTCCCCAGTCTTGGTTCTCACACTCACCAGCAGGGGCTGCAGTCTTAAGATGGGAGTTCCCCAAGCTCCTCCATCAGACCAACTCCCAGACAGGCATGTAGGCAGGATACTTCGCAGATCTTGTGTACACTAGTGGGTGTTTGGTCCAGCCTGATTTGGCCCACCTCCAGTCATAACATTCACTGGTGGGTATTGCGGCCTCGCCAGACCAGCCCACAGCCAAGCCGTGCCTGGCCCATCCCCCAGACCCAGCTATCATGTGGATTAGGGGGTGCGTTACCTAGTCTAGCCCATCCCACACCCACTCTGGCTCACAAGTGCCAGCAGGTGCTGGAGCCTAGCCCAGCCTGGCATACCACCAGACTTAGCCCACACACATGCCAAGGGATGTTGTAGCCATGTTCAGTTTAGTTTGCCCCCTTCCTGGCTCTTGTGTTCACCTATGGGAACTGTAGTCCAGCTGGGCTGTCCCCTTTAACTTCTTCACCTGGCCCACTCCCAGCCACAGATTTTGTGCAAGCCAGTGGTTGCTCCTACCCAGCCTGTCTTGGCCCAGTCTGCCCCCTGTCTCAACTCTTCCAGTGGGTGCTGCAGCCTAGCCCTGCCCAGCCTGCCTCCATCCTAGTTCTCGTGCAAATAAGTAGGTATGACAGCCCAGCTTGGCATGGCCTGTACCCCATCCCTGGTTCCTGCGCAAGCCAGTGTGCTATAGTTTAGCCTGCCCCGCTGGATCTGCCTCCCCTAACCAGCCCACACACCTGCCAACCAGTGGAGTAACCTTGCCTGGCCTGATCAACATCAACCTCTGATTTTCATGCACACCAGTGGGAGCGACAGCACTGTGAGGGAATTCTCCAAGTTCCCTCCACAGACCCACTCCCAGCACAGATCTCACATGTACCAGTGGATGCTAGGCCCTTACCTAGTATATTACTCCCCCAAGTGTCAGCCATTGCATGTGCTGATGGATTTTGCTGCCTGGCCCACTCCAAACCCAGTTCTTGAGTATACCTGTGGGTGCTGCAGTCTGGACTAGCCTGGGCTGCTCCCAATACCCGGGTCCCATGAGTGTTGGTGAATTCCATGGCCATGCCTAGCTTGGCCCATCACCACCCCCAGCTCTTGAGCTAACCAGTGGATATTGCAATCTCACAGGGGTGTGCCCATATATCCCCCATGGAATATGCCCCCATACCCAGTTTTCTTGTGTGCCAGTTAGTGTCACGGCCTAGCTTAACATGGTCCACCCCCCTGCCCTGACACTCACTGGTGGGTACTGTGGTCTAGCCCTGCTGGGTAGACTCCCCAGCCCTAGCTCTCAAGTGCCTGGTGTGTGGTTGATATTAAAAAGCCCAGCTCAGGTCTCCCTCGTGGGTGGGTGCACTGGTCTAACCCAGAAAGGTCCTCTGGTTTCCTGTCTTCAACCCACCCAGTCTCAGCCACCTCGTTTACCTCCAAGTGCAATCCTGATTGGTGGAAGACCCCTAGAAGTCATTCCTTACATGCAATGTTCTTCCTCAGTGGTCCTCCCACCCACACATCCCTATACTCCTTTCCTTAGCAACCCACAGTCTCCCAGGTCCATGAGCGTACAGGTCCCTGAACCAAGTCTTCTATTGGTGCATTGTGCTGGCTTGGTATCCTGCCTACATGCCTGTCCAGATCTGTGCATGCTTGCACATGGGTTCCCAGAATCCCATGCTGGTGTATGAACCTAAAATTTTGTTAAAAAAAAAAAAAGCTAAAGCTTTCTTTTAAACAAACAAAACAAAAAAAAAAAAGGAAAAGAAAACAAAGAAAAGAAAAAGGATGTAGGCCTGTTCACACAGCAAGATAAGTTGCAGCCTAGGCAAACTGCATCCCTTATTGAAGTGCCTGGTTCGAGTCCTGGTTACTCCATGCCTTCCGATGCAGCTCCTGGCTAATGCACCTGGGAGAACAGTGGAAGATGGTCCAAATGCTTGGGGCCCTGCCACCCAAACTGGAGACCAAGATGGCCTTCCAGGGTTTTGACTTCAGCAGCCTAGGGTGTTGTATTTTTGGAGAATAAACCAATGAATGAAGATTTTTCTCTCTGTCTCTCTCTCTCTTTCTCTCTCTCTCTCTCGGTATCTGTCTCCCTCCCTCCCTTTCAAATAAATTAAATCTTTCAAAAAGTATGTCAACAAAAAGGCTAAGATATATTAGTGAGAGAAAGTTTTAGAGCTCTTACTCTGAGTCACATTATTCTATACTTATCTCTACTGAACAAAATATACTTTGGCATGATGGTAAGTTTAACATTTTTTTACAATTAAAATTATACATGATAATAACACTGAAGTTGAGAAGGAGTCAAATGAATTTTAGTGTTCTAGGTCTTTACATAATCTAGCAGGAAGACAAAGTTATAGACTAATATTATGAGCCAGCGTTATGGTATATGTGTTAAGCTGCCACCTACAATGCTGGCTTCCTATAGGGTACCAGTTTCAGTCCTGGCTGTTTCATTTCTAACCCTGCTAATGTGCCTGGGAAATCATCCACTGGTTCATTCCCAAATGGCCAGAGCAGCCGGAGCTGAGCCAATCTGAAGCCATGAGCTTCATCTGGGTCCACCATGTGAATGAAAAGGCCCAAGCACCTGGACCGCCCTACACTGTTTTCCCAGATACAAGCAGAAAGCTGGGGACCCAGCGCAGTGGCTTAGCAGCTAAGGTCCTCCTTGCCCAGAACGTGCCAGATCCCATATGGGTGCCAGTTCTAATCCCGGCAGCCCCACTTCCCATCCAGCTCCCTGCCTGTGGCCTGGGAAAGCAGTCGAGGACTGCCCAAAGCCTTGGGACCCTGCACCCACATGGGAGACCCAAAAGAGGCTCCTGGCTTTGAATTGGCTCAGCTCCAGCCATTGCAGCCACTTGGGGAGTGAACCAGTGGATGGAAGATCTTTCTTTCTCTCTTCTAAAAATCTGACTTTCCAATAAAAAAAAATCTTTAAGAAAGTATTTAAATGCAGACTCTGGGAATTCATGGCAATGGCTAAAGTTATCAAGTTCTTGCTGGGTTGCTCCCAGTTCCCAGTTTCAAAATAGTCATTTGGGGAGTTAACCAGTGGATGGGAGTTCTTTCTTTTTCTGCCTGTCTCCTTGTATCTCAAATGATAATAATAATTACAAAAAGAATAGCAAAATAAACTCAAAGAGAGTTAAAGGAAGGGAATCATCAACTAGAAGCAGAAACTAATGAGCTGGAAAGCAAACACCTAAGATCAATAAAACCATAAACTGGTTACTTGAAAACTGTAATAAAATGCATGAAAAAAAGCTCATTGTTAGAGAGATTGATTAAGGAAAAACAGAAAAGATCAACTGATGGATGTTAGTAATGTACAGGTGTAAACTGCTGATACTGCAGTTATTAAAAAGATGAAGTAGAGTTTCTGCCACGCTGGCAGAGCAGGTCTGGGGACTTGTGTATGTGCTGGATCCCAGGCAGGAGGCGGGTGGGACCCAGTCCAGTGTGCTGGCATGATGTGTCAGTGGACCATGCCTGAGAATTCATGTACATGTTAAGGTCCCAGGCGGTGGTGCAGGCCAGAAGGATCCCAGGCCTGCATGCTGGTGTTTTTGTAGTGGACCAGGCCTGGAGACTTGAGAGTGTTCTTGGGTCTCAGGCGGCAGACAGGTGGGTAGGATTCTAGGCTGGCACGTTGGCGTGGGCTTGGGAACTCAAGGGCATACTTGGATCCTGGGTGAGTGGAAGGGCAGGGTTCCAGGCTAGTACGCAGTCATAGCTTGCCAGTGGGTGGAGTCTAGGGACCTCTGTGTGTGCTTGAGTCTTCGGTGGGCAGCTGGGCTCCAGGCCAGCACGCCACCCCATCAGAAGACAGGCCTAGGAGAAACTGGGCTCATGGGTACAGGGATTGTGGATAGTTCAGGGAGGGGGATATGGGCGTGTGTGGGAGGGGGAACAGCTGAGGGAGAATGTTACCTGCACTTGGAGGTAAACGAGGTGGCTAAGACTGGGTGGTTTGAAGAGGGGAAACCAGAAGACCTTTCTGGGTCAGACTAATGCACCCACCCACGAGGGACACCTGAGCTGGGCATCTTAGTATTGACCATCACCTATTGGCACACATGAGAGCTAGGCCAGATCACAGTAACCACCAGTGAGTTTCTGGGAAACTTTGGCAGCAGGTGTCTTGGTGAGTGGATGCACTGGGGTGGACTCTGTCAATGGACCTTGGAAAGATTTTCTCAACCTTGGAGGACTATCAAAGCTACTCAGGCAATTCCCTCAGAACTTTCTCATCCACATCGGGGTTTCTAAGTGACATCAAGTGGACATCCCCCATCCCTGGGTACTGATGTCATTTGGCAGCTGGGAGTGCCCTTCCCCTTTCCCTCCCCCTTTTCTCCCTCTTCCCTCCACCCTGACACAGGAAGAAAATGAAAATTGGAAGCATTTGTCCTACCCACCTTCCCCTATGCTTAGACACTCCTCACCCTGATCAGTGGTGTTCATGGGCGTGTGTCCTTGTCAGCTATGCAAACAATACCAAAAATGAAAACTATTGTTTTTAAAAAAAGAAGAAAGAAATTCCTGGTTTCTGATTTCCACCTGGCCTAGCCGTGGCTGTTGTAGTCATCTGACAGAGTTAAACAGTGGGTGCGAAGATTTCTAACTTTGTAAAATAAAAAATAAATTTTTGAAAAAAAAAGGATAAAAGTATAAGGAACTTTTGATCAATAAATTTCAGAGTTTGAATGAAATGGATAGTTTCTCAGGAAAGAATTGCTAAGACCAATTCAAGAAAAAAAATACATAACCAAATGGACATATCAATAGTAAAGAAACAAAAGCTGCAATAAAAATATTTCCATAGAGAAATTTCATACCCAGGTGTAGAAGATTTCCTTTTCTTAAATATTTTTTTTATTGGAAAGGCAGATTTACAGAGATGGAGATACAGAAAGAAAGATCTCCCATCCACTGGTTGACTCCCAAAGTGGCTGGAGCTGAGCCAATCCAAAGCCAGGAGCCAGAAGCTGCTCTGGGACCTCCATGTGGGTGCAGGGTCCCAAGGCCTTGGGCCATCCTCTACTGCTGAATGGGAAGTGTAGCAGCTGGGACACAAGCCAGTGTCCATATGGGATTGGGTATGGAAGGCGAGGATTTACTCACTGAGCCATCGCACCAGGTCCAGAATATTTGTACCACATATTCAACAAAGCAAGCATTGAAATCTTTGGAAAGCCTTTCAAAGAATAGAATACCCTCCCAAGATAATTTTATGAGTCTAGAATAATCTTGATATGAAACTCCAAACAGTAGTTCAAGAAAGATAAGCTAAAAATTACTATATGTCATGAATGCTTACAAAAACCTGGATAAAGTATTAGCAACCTGAATTCAGCACTTAAAAAAAAGGAATAACTAGGGGCTGGTATGGTGACACTCCTCGATTGGAATGCCTGGCTTCTGGTCCCTACTCTGCTTCCAATCCAGCTTCCTGCTAATGGGCACCTTAGAAAGTGAGCGCTCCAGTAGCTGAGCCCCTACTGCCCACGTGGAGATCCAGATGGAGATCCAGCTTCCTAATTTTGGCCTTGCCCAGCCCTGGCCATTGGCAACATCTGGAGAGTGAATCAGTAGGTAGAAGAACTCTTTCACATGTCTCTCTCACTCACTCTCACTCTCAAATACATAAATAAAATTTCACTGTTCAGGGCCCGGCGGCGTGGCCTAGTGGCTAAAGTCCTCGCCTTGAATGTCCCGGGATCCCATATGGGCACCAGTTCTAATCCCAGCTGTTCCACTTCCCATCCAGCTCCCTGCTTGTGGCCTGGGAAAGCAGTCGAGGACGGCCCAAAGCCTTGGGACCCTGCACCCGTGTGGAAGACCTGGAAGAGGTTCCTGGTTCCCAGCTTCGGATTGGCGCAGCACCGGCCGTTGCGGCTCACTTGGGGAGTGAATCATCGGATGGAAGATCTTCCTCTTTGTCTCTCCTCCTCTCTGTATATCTGACTCTGTAATAAAAAAAAAGTAAATAAATCTTAAAACAAAAAGAATATGACAAGAAGTCAACATCACTGATCATTCAGGAAATGCAAAGCAACAGCACAGTGACACAGCCCGTTAGAACACGGGCTAGAATGGCTCCAGTTTGAGAAGACAGACGCAGTGTCGCTGAAGATGTGGAGAAATAAAAACGCTGACACATTGCTGGCGGGAATATAAAAGTATAAACTTGGAGAAAACTTGGCTATTCCTCCACATGATACAGTATCCCTTTGACCCCGTATTTCCACTCCCAAATGTACACTCAAAGGAATGACAATACGTATTCACACAAAACCTTGTCCTCAAATCTGCCTCACAGAATTATTCCTAATAGCCCCAGTGTGGAACCCACATGTCCTTCAACTGAGGAATGAATAAACAAAATGTGGTGCATCCATTCAATGGGATATTATTCCGGCATGAAAAGCAATTAGGCACTGTACGTGCAATAACACGGATGAGCCCAATCACAAAGGCCCTCCCATTACATGAGTCCATTTACATGGAACGTCATGCAGCAGGAGGGGACAAGAGGAGGCATCTGCAGGGTGCTGTGGCAGGAGGAATCCATGATCCACTACAATGAGTTCACTCTCAGGAAGAGTGCCATTCCAAGTGAACGTTAAACAAGTTTGGGGCCAGGTGGATCAGCTCACTGGCCAAAAAAAGGAAGGAATGTAACGATTGTGCAGGTCAGGAGGCTGTAGCCTCCAGGTTGAGAAGGCGGAGTAGCCACTGGAGGGCAGGATCCCAGCACCAGGAGAGTAAACAACTTCTGCTCCACAGGCAGCACCCATGAAAGCAACTGTACCGTGCTGTATCAACAGAAGGGGGTGCTCTTGAGCCAATAAACCAAATAAGGTATCAAAATCCCTTTCTTCATAGAGAATTAGCTGTGATTGCTAAAACAGGAAAATCCAGAACGTTTTATTCATTTTTACTTTTTAAATGTTTGTTTCTTAATTTTGATTTGTTAGAAAGGGAGAGAGGTAGACGGGCGGGGGGGAGGGGGGAGAAGATATCTCATTCATTAGCTTGCTGCCCAAATGCCCACAACTGCAAAACCAGAAGCTCCATCTTGGTCTCCTGCTTGGCAGGGAGCAACATCACTACTTGAACTAACAACATTGTCTCCTGATGTGCATTAGCAAGAAGCGGATTGGAAGCAGTGTAGCTGGCACTCTACCTGAAGCACTCTGATATGAGCTACAGGCACCCCTAGCGGCAGCTTAAGCCACTGTACCACAGTGCCCACCTTTAGGACACTTTATAATGCTTAGAAAAAAGGAACTGGCCATCAGTCAAAAGTTAACATCAAGGCAAAAGAAAAGCAAGAATCCAAGCTTTTTCAGTTGAAAAAATAAAAAGAACCACAAAACAGAGGAAAATATGAATGAAATACACAGAAGTAATTATAGATATGAAAGAATACGAAAAGTCTAAAACTCAAAAATTCACACTAGAAACAAACAACGGGAAAATGTCAGGTGAACACTGGATGAACTTGGGGACAGAATTGAAATAAAAGGAGAAAATTAGCTCAGAAGAGTTACATTGCAAGCTACTCAAGGGAGAATACTATGAAAACCACAGTAAATGGGGGGCGGGGAAGAATGGAAACAAAAGAACTGTGAAAATCAAATTGAACTATAAGAGGCAAGGAGAAGCTGATGATCTAGAGTATCTCTGGTATTGCCTTTGAGAAGAAAAAAAATGAACAGCGGTTATATTTTCAAATAAAATCGAAACCAAACTTTTAAAAAATACAGATTTCAAGAGCCTGTTGTTGTGCGCTTGACAGCACTCAAGAGCCCAGAGGCATAGCCGAGAGGCATAGCCCAGCGAAACAGACATTAACAGCAGAGAAAACATCCTTTGGGTCTAAAGGTAAAACACAAATAAGCGCCACCACCAAAAACCCAAGTGACCCACAAGAAAAGAAAACCAAGTGATATCAAACTAATTTTCTTATTGGAAAGGCAGATCTGACTTATGCAAAGAAGGATCGACAGAGGAAAAGATCCTCAACCCCTGATTTACTCCCCAAGTGGCCACAACGGCTGGAGCTGAGCTGATCTGAAGCCAGGAGCCAGGAGCTGCTTCGGGGTCTCCCACACAGGTGCAGGGTCCCAAGGCTTTGAGCCATCCTTCACTGCTTTCCCAGGCCACATACAGGGAGCTGGATGGGAAGCAGGGCCGCCGGGACATGAAACAGTGCCCAAATGGGATTCTGACCCTTGTAAGGTGAGGATTTAGCCATTGAGCCATCGCACTGGGCCCATATCAAACTATTTGACAGAATTGTAGAAAGGAAGATAGTGGCAGAGAAATGTTTTTAAAGAAATTAATAAGTAAAAGACTTGAACTGAAGACTTTAGCTTTAAACTTCATGAATTCTTTCTGTAGTGATTACTAGAGGTTAGGAAAGTGGGTAGCCCAAAGGGGCTAGATAACCTTAGCACGTACTCCAAACTAGCACGTTCTTGGGCCAACATTGTGGAGAAGCAGGTCAAGCTACTTGGGATCCAACTTTTACAAATGGATCTGGAAAGGCAGTAAATGACACAAGTGCCACCCACTTGGGAGACCAGAATACAGTTCCGGGTTCCTAGCCTTGGCCCAGCCCAGCCATAGCTATTAGCATGGCCATTTGGAATGTGAACCAGCAAATGAAAGATCTCTCTCTTTCCTCTCTGTAACTCTGCCTTTCTTCATATTAAAAAAAAAAAAAATCGGGCCTGGCACGGTAGCCTACTGGCTAATGTCCTCGCCTTGCATGCCTCCGGATTCCATATGGGTGCCAGTTCTAATTTTGGCTGCTCCATCCAGCTCCCTGCTTGTGGCCTGGGAAAGCAGTCGAGGACAGCCCAAAGCCTTGGGCCCCTGCACCTGTGTGGGAGACCTGGAAGAGGTTCCTGGTTCCTGGCTCCTGGCTTCGGATGAGCTAGGTTCCCACTGTTGTGTCCGCTTGAGGAGTGAAGCAGCAGATGGAGAAGCTTTCTCTCTCTATCTCCCTCTATCTGTGAATCTGCCTTTTCAATAAAAAATAAATAAATATTTTTTTAAAAGAACCCTTTCTGATGACTTAACCAGTATTCAAGTTTCATCCAGCTAAGAAATGATTGGAAAACTGACAGAAAGAAAGAAAGGAAAGGAAAGCACAAGACAAAACAGAATATGATGATCGAACAGGATTAATTGTCCAAAGGCAGGAAATTAGAATGAAGAGCTAAGCCCCTTCACATTCTAGTATATCTTTTGAGCTGCTCTTTGCTCTAATTCTTAGGCTACCTTAAATATTTCATGGATCAGAGAGGCTCCAGACCAGATACCCCTCCTTCCCATTTCTCTCCTTCCCTGCCTCCTTGTTTCTCCTCCCTCCTCTAAACACACACACACACACAGCCACCAGTCCAGGCCATCCATTACATAACACCTCTTGAATCTCTGTTTTGTAAGCTAATGGTGACACTCTTACATTCTCAGCCCACACAAAAGCACTTTACCTTCCCGCTGAGCCAGCTGCCCCACTTCTAGCCCAGGAATCCAGCTCCTCCTCAGCCTGCCAAAGGGCTTCCAGGGCAGCTTTGTTTACACAGACCCACGCAACACGTTTGTCTGCAGGGGCAGCATCCCTGCCTTCAGCCACGCGGGATAGTGAGGGGTTGTTCTCCATTGTGGGAGATTGCTGAAACGCAAAGATTTTTCTAATTTAACACTTTGCTTCAGGGCTTCCTCAGCGGCTTGCTACTCAAGCCATAGAAAAGCACACAGGAGGTAGTACTGGAAAAAATATAAAAGGTGATGGTGGCTTCTTGTTCGAGCTCTATTTTCTTTTCATCATGTTAAGGCAACATCCATCTGTCCCTGTTTGATTAAGGTTTTAACCAAGATAATTAGAAATAAACACTGAATTTTAGGATGCTTTTAAAAGCATATATCAAAGGTAATCGTATGGCTTTCTGCCTTTCATCTGTTAATCCAATAAATATTATGATGTATTTCATCATACTTGACCAAGCCCTACACTTCTGGAATGAATTCTGCTTTGCCACGGTTAATACAGGATTGTATTCTCTTTGCTAAGTTTCCTATTAATTTTGTAATAAAAAAAGTTAAAATAAAATTGCATCATATTTGTTTTGAACAATCTCTTTGTTTTGGCCGCTTCCCTCCCCCACCAAATCATCTGTATCAAGAGAGGTACATACCACAGGCCAGCATAGCACGCGTGGTCCCTGCTCAGTCCAGGATACCCTGAAATACCATGTGCTAGTCCGACACAAAGGAGCCCTCACAGTGTTCACAGTCCTTGGCCATGGCAGCCAGCAAGCTGACAGATGGCCCTCTGTCTGCTTCAGGACCCTTACACAGACCCATGCTCACAGAATCACTAAGCAGACAATCCTGTGAGCAGATAATAGCCAATCCTGACACCCAGTATGGATGAATAGACTGGGCGAGAGGCCGCACTCAGAGTCTTCATCAGAAACTGCACACTGGCATCCTTCATGTCAGAGCCACCTTGCACGTACTGTGTTCACAGTGTTTCCCATCCACTTGCCTTCCCTTCTCTCCCTCCATCCTTCCACTTTTCTTTCTGTGTTTCATCCCCCATTTGTTTCCTTTGAATTGTTTCCAACCTTAAAAATTGGAATATTTATCCTTTAAAAGCATCATCTACATTTTTAAAGCATCTCTCAGAAACTGGAAGCTCTGGCAACACTAGACTGTTTTCCTGTAGAGTCAGAGCAAAGCAGCAGCTCTAGGCCGAGCACAGCTCCAGAATTAGTTACCATTTAGCGTTGTACTTACACCGCAGATTTTTCTCTCATACCAGAGCACATTTTCTGAATGCTTGGTTTCCTGGGGGGGCAGCTGTTTCTGAAGAAATGAGAGAGCTGATTTTTTTCATGGAAGTGATTAATATTCTTCCACAGTTACATGTGAAAGCATTCAATACTAATTCATGTGCCTGCACGTCTCGGAGTTAGTGACCCCTGCTGCTCAGCAAATACAAGACAGTCCTCCTCAAGAAGATGGCCAGGCACTCCCCTCTCCAAACAGGTGCGGGCCAATCCTATACACACTTGATCAGAAACAAGAACAGCATCTCCATACGTGATGGTCACACATATATCATGGCCCCATTCCTCAGCAGGTCTGGAGCAGGAACTTCATAGATCTGTGCTATGGTTTGGATATGCTTCAAGTGTATTCCCCCAAATTCCATGTGCTGGAAGCTGAATTCCCCATGTGGGGCAATGAGGAGGTAGAGGAACCTTTGAGGTGGGGCCTGATGGACGATAATGAGGCTGTGGGGACACCACGCTCAGAAAGGATTCTTACTGGTCTCAAGGAGTAGATTCGTTCTTGTGCAAATGGGTTATTTCAAAGCAAGTGTGGCTGTCGCAGCTCTCTATTTCTTTTCTTGCCATGTGATCTCTCCCTCTCACACACATTCCTGCCATGAAGCCATCTGCCATAATGTGATGTTGCCAGAAAGCCCTCACCACAGCTGAACAGCTGCCAGAACCATATTTTGGGGGGCTTCAAAAACTATCAGCCAAATAAACCTTTCTGTAGATACTGCCTAGCTTCAGATACTTCCACCAAACGAAGACCATGTGCTACATACATACGCCTCTATTTATCAAATCGGAAGATAACAGCTGCAAACCAAAAACCAGTATTCATCCTACCACACTCACTACACATGACTCAGCTAGTACTAGAAAGCTCGTTCTGAGTTTGTAGAGTTAGGCCCTTCTCTGCTTCGTGTATGTGTGTAAAGCCAGAATCACATCTTGCCACGAGTTCACTAAACTAAGGTGCAGATACAGGCACTGGATTTATTGATGATTATTTCTCCCTGAGCTGAACTGCATTATGAGAATGGGCCATATTCTGAATCTATACCCTTATCTGTAGGTAGACTAAGTATTGGCATGCGTATGGACTCTGGAGCTCTTGTTTTGTTTGTTTGTTTGTTTTTTTAGACTTATTCATTTTATTACAGCCAAATATATACAGAGGAGGAGAGACAGAGAGGAAGATCTTCCGTCCGATGTTTCACTCCCCAAGTGAGCCGCAACGGGCCGGTGCTGCGCCGATCCAATGCCGGGAACCTGGAACCTCTTCTGGGTCTCCCACGCGGGTGCAGGGTCCCAATGCATTGGGCCGTCCTCAACTGCTTTCCCAGGCCACAAGCAGGGAGCTGGATGGGAAGTGGAGCTGCCGGGATTAGAACTGGCGCCCATACGGGATCCCGGGGCTTTCAAGGCGAGGACTTTAGCTGCTAGGCCACGCCGCCGGGCCCCGAGCTCTTGTTTTGTAATGTGATGCACTAGGACTATAGTTTGCACATACTCCCTGCTTCTTCCCAGGAAATCTCCTATGAGACTACCTTTTCAAAGTTTTCAGATGTGCTTGATTTATTCAATAATGTCACATTTTAATCCGTGTGTAGTGCTTTACTTGGTGCCAATTATGAGTTGGTGTTAAACTAATTCAGTATTTTGTCAGCTTGGATGAGTATGCGTCTCTCCATTCCTCTGGGGTGATTGTGTCAGCATGGGACAGGTGCAGTTCTATTCTGATCGCGTTGTTGTACATGTCCCTACAGCAATATAGTAAGTGGCACCACCAGCTAATACAACATTCCTCATGGGAATCGGGTGTACATTTCTTGGCCCTGCCATCGCATGCCGACTGTTTTCAACTTGGGAATAACATTGTTTTTGGCCAAGGTAAATATGGTGATGCTAAAGACGGAACAGTGACAACTGCAGCTGCTGGTCTGGCGCACGTTCACTCCAGGTGTCCTTACAGAGAACCTTCAAAGGCAAAATGGCTTCCAGCTAGGATTTAAAGTCTCACTACTGCTCCCTGTTTTTATCAGTCATTGTTAATTTTCAAGTGAGTATTTCATAGTAACATACTGTGGTTACAATTTCCTTGTTTACTAATGATATGAAGTCACTCGTTTTATGAAGTTACCTTTAATACGGTTGTTATTCAAGTAGAATATAATGCTATGGGGACATTTCCAGTCTCTTGCTTATTTTTTTTATTTTGTAGTCTATTTTTCTTATTTTTTTAAACTTTGTTTTATTTGAAAAGCAGAGAGGAATTAATCTCCCATTCTTTGGCTCACTCCTCAACACACAGGACTGGCACAGGCCAGGAGCTTGAAACTCCATCTTGGTCTCCCATATGCGTACAGGGGTCCCAGTGATTGTGCCATCATTTCCGGCCTCTGCAGATGTGCATTAGCAGGAAGCTGGATGATAAACAGAGGTGGAATCAACTGCAGGCATTCTAATATGGGATGAACATACCTCAAAGTGCAGCTTAATCCACCGTGCCTCAATGCCCAATATGGTCTATTTTTTATTATTTTATTTTATTTAACTTTTAATATTGTTTACATAGTTGAGAGGGATGCATGACTACGTGGGTCTCTGATTAGGGTGAGGAGGATTGAGGCATGGAGAAATGTGGGTGGAAAAAAATTGAAACATTCCAAGTGCCATGTCAGTCTTCCAGAGAATCTTTATTCACTTTGGCTGCTTTCCCAGGCCATTAGCAGGGACTTGGTTTGCAAGCGGAGCAGTTGGGACAAGAACTAGTACCCATTATAGGATGCCACTGTGTCAGGCAGTGGTGCTTTATCTGCCACACTAGCCACCTTATGCATATCTTCATTTTTAAAAATTATTTTTTTATTTGAAAGGCAGATTTTACAGAGAGAGAAGGAAAGATAGAGAAGGACTGGCCAACTGCTGGCTCACTCCCCAAAAGGCTGCAATGGCTGAAGCTGAGCTGATCTGAAACCAGGAGCCAGGAGCTGCTGGTCTCCCACATGGGTACAGGGGCCCAAGGATTTCAGCCATTCTCCTCTGCTTTCCTAGGCTACAAACAGGGAGCTGTATCAGAAGTGGAGCACTTGGGACATGAACCAGCACACATATGGGATGCTGGCACTGCAGGCGGGGGATTAGCACACAATGCCATTATGCTGGCTCCAAGGAGATCACTTTTGAAGTAAGGGTCTATAGCTTCCAGCAGCTGTATCTGTGGCAGCAAGGAACTATGCAGCACGTGCCTATTATAGTATTCACAAACATGCCATACAGTGAATGGGGAGCTAGCTCTCATCTGGACGAAGAGCCCTGCCCACAGAATACCTCAAGGAAACACCAGGTGCCCAGGCCGAACCTTATAGTTGTCCTACGGCTCTGTGAGTAAGAATGAGCCATGATCTACATCAGGGCCAAACACAAATACTGCCAGGAGACAGTCTCTCACTTAAAGCTGAGTCTATGCCTCCCTATATGTCCAGCAGGCCATGGGAGAGCCAGTCTTGCAGTCCCAACATGCAGTCCCAACATACACCCTCACTGTAATCTAGCCACCTATGTGATGATGCCCACTGACAGTCAGCTCGGTGCACTGGCCAACACCCTGCATGCAGCCTCGGAAGGCAGAGAAAGCAATCACAGGCCAGGCCAGCACAGATTGCGTAGGTCCATTGGCCACCCTGTCATGCCCTTTTTGATGATATAAGAAATCCTCAGCTAGATCAGGGACTTCCACTTTCCTCTATTCAACATCACTGCTTTCCCAGCCCTCACCTACTGCACCTGCTGAAATGAGACAAGATGGTTCCCGCTTCCCTCCACAGAACACCATCCTCCCTCAGTCCCAACCCTAGCCGCTGCCGCCACACCTCTCCAAGCACCCGTCCTGCTGGGCTGAGCCCACATGGACACTGTCTTCTGCACCTGCCACCAGGCAGCTGTTCCAGCCACCTGTCTCTTCCACTGGCAGGGACCTCCCGATGCTCAACTCCAGGTCCTCAGGACAGTGCACAAGGCCTACCGTGAGCCAGGACTTGTCAACCCAGGTGCCTCTCGTGCTAGAGACCTATGTGTGTGCGAGCACAAGGGCAGCCAGGACAGAGAGGACCCGCTGGTGGCTGTGGAGTCACTGTGGCAGGAAGCCAGAGCCCCCGAGGGGCCTTTAGATCAGGCCCACTGAGCAAGAGGCTGCCTGGGCTGCCCCGGGGAGTTCCCTCTGCAGGGACTCAGGCTGAGAGGCTTGCTGTGGCCTGAGTGCTCCAGAGAGGCTCCTGTGAAGGGCCCTGGGCCTCCCTCCTGCTGCTACTGAGGCTCATCTGGCAGGGGCACAGTGGGAGGAGAGGGAAGGAGGAGAGGGAGTGGGCGTCGGCCCGAGGGGAGAAGCACTGAGCTGCAGAGGACCAACAGCGATGCTCCCACCTGCACCCAGGTCAGGCCATGGCTTCTGGGGGCGCAGGGTAGCCAGGGCCCTCCTTGCACACAGCCAGAGCACTCACTGTGCGTGCTGGGCAGCGACACGTGTTCCTTGCCGGGCTGGAGGTGGCTGCCAGCTGACCAGCTGTCCCGGCTTTCCTGGAGCTGGAGCCCTTCCCGGGAGTCAGCCTTTCCATTTGAAAATCAGGGCAGTCCCAGGCAAGTGGGGACAGTTGTAGAGCTCAGGAAACCAGAGGCATGGTGGGCGGGCCGCCCCACTGGGCTGTGCTTGGGGCCTGTGGGGCTGTGGGCTGCTGGGCGGCAGCCTAGATGGCTCAGCTCTGATTTGGGCACTGAGCTTGGCAGGTGTGCTGTGACACTCGAGTTTTCCACACAGGCTGCACATGCTGAGATATCCAATAAGCTTAGAATTAGCAATTTTTCCTTTTCCCCCTCCCCCAAGCAAGGTTTATTATTATTATTATTTTTTAAAGATTTATTTATTTATTACAAAGTCAGATATACAGAGAGGAGGAGAGACAGAGAGGAAGATCTTCCGTCCGATGATTCACTCCCCAAGTGAGCCGCAATGGGCCGGTGCGCGCCGATCCGAAGCTGGGAACCAGACACCTCTTCCGGGTCTCCCACGCGGGTGCAGGGTCCCAAAGCCTTGGGCCGTCCTCGACTGCTTTCCCAGGCCACAAGCAGGGAGCTGGATGGGAAGTGGAGCTGCTGGGATTAGAACCGGCACCCATATGGGATCCCGGGGCTTTCAAGGCGAGGACTTTAGCCACTAGGCCACGCCGCCGGGCCCCAAGCAAGGTTCTTGACTGATACTTGTCATGGATCAAAGCAGAAAATATATGAGTTGATAGTGTGGTTTTGTCACTATGGGTCTAAATACTTGCAGAGAAGTTTGCTGTATCATCATTACGTTATTTACTTTAAATTATATTTTATTTTATTGAGTGCGTCTCATAGGGGCAGTGTTTTGGCAAAACAGGTTAAGCTCTTCCGTCTGCTGGTGCCATCCCCTATCCTCACTTTGGCTCTAGTTCTTGTTGAGTCCTGCTTTTCAGCCAGCTTCCCGCCAATGCGCCCGAGAAGGCAGTGCTGGACTCCTGCACCCACCGGGTGAGCCACACTTCCTTTAGGCTCCTGGCTTTGGCCTGGCCCAGCTGCAGCTGCTCTGATCGTTCGCACAGAAACCAGCAGGTGGAGGATTTTCTCTTTCTCTTTCCCTCCTTCTCTTGCTCTCTCATTTGCTCTTATTCTTATTCTCTCACTCTCTCTATTTCAGATAAGAATAAAATCAGTCTTTCAAAATCCATTTAACATGAAATTTACCTTTTCAACCATTTTAAAGTGTCCAATTCATTGGTTCTTATGATCTTCATGACATGGTGCTTCCTGATTCCATACATGGCTAATCATTACAAAAAGAAACTCAGTGTCTCCCGTTTCTCCCTCCCTCTGTGCTGTTCTAATCTGCTCTGTGTCTACATATTTATTGCTGTGTACAATACATACAATTCAAGCCTTGCAATGTGTGATCTGTCATGACTGCCTCTCGCTTAGCATAATACTTTACAGGTTCATCCAAGATGTCGAATGAATCAGTACTTCAATCTGGTAATGGCTACATAATATCCATGTATATACCATATTTTTTTATCTATCAGTTGGTATACATGTAGGTTATTTCTATTTTTTTGGCTATTATAAGTAGAGCTCTTTTGAAGCCTCATATACAAATTTTTGTATGAATATGTGATCTTTCTTCTTGCGTATATGTCTAGCAGTATAATTATTGAGTCATACTAGAACTCTATGTTCAGCATCTTTAACATAGTTTTTGAAAATGTATTTGAGGGTCTGGCATGGTAGCCTAGTGGCTGAAGTCCTCACCTTGTACTCACTGTGTCCCATATGGGCACTGTCCTAAGCGCAGCGGTTCCACTTCCCATCCAGCTCCCTGCTTGTGGCCTGGGAAAGCAGTCAAAGACGGCTCAAAGCCTTGGGACCCTGCATCTGTAAGGGAGACATGGAAGAGGCACCGGGCTCCTGGCTTCTGATCAGCTCAGCTCCAGCTATTGCAGCCATTTGGGGAGTGAACCAGCAGATGGAGGATCTTTCCTCTCTGTCTCTCCTCCTGTGTGTATATCTAACTTTTTAACAAAATAAATGAATCTTAAAAAGAAAAAGAAAATGTATTTGAGAATAGGAAGAGAGAGAGGGAGAGAGAGAGAGAGAGATTCCACTTGCAGATTCACTCCCCAAATGCCCACAGCCACGTGGGCTGAGCCAAGGCCAGAGGCAAAGTTGAGAGCCAGGTACTTGATGGCAGTCCCCGTGTGAGTGACAGGAATTCAGTCAACTGAGCTATCATTGCTGCTTCTCAGGTTCTGCCCTAGCAGGAAGCTGGAGTCAAGAGGTGGTGCTTGGACCCAAACCCAGGAACTCTGATGACAGCATTTTAATGGACTTTGTCAGCCAATAGACCTTGGAAAGATTTTCTCAATCCTGGTTCAATGAAGCTGATTACGCCTCCCATCCTACCCCAAGATGAACTCTCCAAGGAAATGCATCTTGTTTGACTCCTCATTTACTACTAAAGCCAAGTCTCTGTGAAGTAGCATTTTTTGAATTTGAAAGGTGGAGGGTGAGGCAGAGAGATTTTTGAAACATTGTTTCAATCCCCACATACCTATAAAAGGCAGGACTGGGCCAGAGAAGATAGAAGCCCAAACTGCAGTCTGAATGCTTTTGTCTTTCCCTATATCCATGCCTTTCAAATAAATGGATAAATAAATTTCACATGTCCAATTTTTAACTATTTTTCTTTAAACATTCGTTTTTATTTGAAAGGCAGAGTTAGAGAGCGAGGGAGAGGCAGAGAGGGAGAGAGAGATCTTCCATCTGCTGATTTACTCCCCACCTGGCTGCAATAGCTGGAACTGAGCAGACCAGAAGCCAGGAGCCATGCGCTTCTGCTGGGTCTCCCACACAGCTGCAGGGACCCAAGGCTTTGGGCCGTCCTTAATTGCTTTCCCAGGCCATAAGCAGGGAGCTGGATGGAAGTAGAGTAGTTGGGACACAAATCGGTGCCTATATGGTAGAAGCTGAGCCTATTATACCACAATGCTGGCCCCTAGACTAATATTGTTCTTATTATTTAAAGATTTATTTATTTTTATTGGAAAGACAGATCAGAATTATGGACAGAAGCAGAGACAGAGAGAAAGCTCTTCCATCAGCTGGTTCACTCCCCCAAATGGCTGTAATGGACGGAGCTGAACCCATACAAAGCTGGGAGCAAGAGCCTCCTCTGGGTCTCCCATGCGGGTGCAGGGTCCCAAGGATTTGGGCCATCCTTTGCTGCTTTCCCAGGCCACAAGCAGGGAGCTGGAAGAGAAATGATGCAGCTGGGACACAAACCGGCGCACATATGAGATCCTGGCAATTGCAAGGTGAGGATTTAGCCACTAGGCTACCATGCTGGTCCCTATTATTGGTATTATTTTTTCCTTCTTACACGTTCTGCTGCTGTGGGAAGGGTGAGGCTCTCAGGTGCGTCACTGAGCACAGGGTGTCACCAAGAACAGTGCACCTTGTATGTTACCTGCAGCTGACGGGCTCCTGCACACAGGAAAACCGGCAGAGCCTTCCAGACATCATTCAATTCCAAGATATTTCATCCTAAGTTCCCCATTTCAACCTGATTGTGAAGGCAGAAGGAAATCAGATGCGTCCGAGTTTCAGTAAGAGATTATTTCAAAACTTTCTTGTGAGAAGTTCTAATTGGATAACTCTTTGTCCACTTGAACTTCACATATCCCAAACTAAACACTGTCTGGGGCCAGTGCAAGAGCTCAACTGGCTAATCCTCTACCTGCAAGTGCCTGTATTTCATAGTGACACTGGTTCAAGTCCTAGGTGCTCCACTTGCCACTCCAGCTCCCTGCTTGTGGCCTGGGAAGACAGCAGAGGATGGCCCAAAGCCTTGGGACCCTGGACCTGTGTAGGAGACCCGGAAGAAAGTGCTTGCTGCTGGCTTCGAATCAGTTCAGCTCTGGCCGTTGCGGCTGTTTAGGAGTGAATCAGTGGATGGAAGCTCTTTTTCTGTCTCTTTTTCTTTCTTTCTGTCTCTTTGCCTTTCCAAGAAAAATAAATACATCTTTTTAAAAAGCAACTCAACAGCATCTTTCTCCCTTGAACTGAACTGCTCTCATGTTCCCTGCTGTACTGAGCAGCATCTCTGCTCACTTGGTCTCTCCTATTAGAGGCCGCACTGTCATCCCTCCTCTGCATAGGATCCGGGCCTAAGCCTTAGCAATTGTGTTGCCTAAGCCTGTGTTTCTTCCTGTCCAACCTGACTGCTACTGCTCTCCCAATTTCAGTTATCACCTCAAATTGTCTGAGCCCCCTCACCTGCTTTATCACTCACCTTCCAAGTCTTGCTACCTATGTTTCCAGTTCCACTTCATTAAGAGAAAATTTCCCTAGCATTCCTTCTTTGATTAAAACCTTTTTAAAAAGGGCCAGTCCAGTAACACAGTACATTAATCCTCTGCCTGCAGTGTCAAAATCCCATATGGACTATAGTTCGTGTCCTAGCTGCTCTACTTCTGATATAGTTCCTTGGTAACAGCCTGGGAAAGCAGCAGAGGATGACCTGCAACATTGTGGAAGCTCCTGGTTCCTTGATTTGGACTGGCTCAGCTGGTGATCATTTAGGGAGTGAAACATCACCCACGTGGGAGACCCAGGATAAGCTCCTGGCTCCTGGCTTTGGATTGGCTCAGCTTTAGCCTTTGCAGCCATTTAGGGAGTGAACTACCAGGTTGCAGATCTCGTTCTCTCTGTCGCTCTAACTTTGTATTCTTTTTTTGTCTAACTTTGAATTTCAAGTAAAAATAAATCTTAAAAAAGGAATAAAAATTTGTATGTGAAAAAATTAAGAGAGTGGGCATTTGGCCTAGCCATTAATGCTAGAAGTAATTCAATTAGTGTGTTATCATTTTTTTTGTAAAGATTTATTTATTTTTATTGGAAAGGCGGATATACAGAGAGGAGAGACACAGAGGAAGATCTTCCGTCCAATGGTTCACTCCCCAAGTGGCCACAACGGGTGGAGCTGTGCCAATCCGAAACCAGGAGCTGGAAGCTTCTTCTGGGTCTCCCGCGTAGGTGCAGGGTCCCAAAGCTTTGGGACCCAAAGCTTTGGGCCTGGGCCGTCCTGGATTGCTCTCCCAGGGCATTGGCAGGGAGCTGGATAGGCAGCAGGGCCACCAGGATTAGAACCGGTGCCCATATGGGATCCGGGCTCGTTCAAGGCGAGGACGTTAACCACTACGCTATAGCGCCGGGCCCCAATTAGTGTGTTTTCATACAGCTTAGCTTCGTCTTAGTACAGCCATGAAGCCATAACCAGGTCCTCAAAAAACTCAAAGTAGATTAACTGATATGCTCGCTTAGCAGAGATGGGTGTTACAAGTTCATCTTTACGGCCTGGGGCGCGCCACCGTTCGGGGCAGGACGGGTTCCGGGGTCCTGAGCTGGGGAGGGGATGGAGGCGACCTTGGAGCAGCACCTGGAGGACACAATGAAGAATCCATCCGTTGTTGGAGTCCTGTGCACAGACTCACAAGGACTTAATCTGGGCTGCTGTGGGACGCTGTCAGATGAGCATGCTGGAGTGATATCTGTTCTAGCCCAGCAAGCAGCTAAGCTTACCTCTGACCCCACAGACATTCCTGTGGTGTGTCTAGAATCAGATAACGGGAACATTATGATCCAGAAACATGATGGCATTACAGTGGCAGTGCACAAAATGGCCTCCTGACTCTCTGCTCGGCTCTCCGCACCTATCACAGGAACTTGGTCCTGCGTGTTACAAACTAGTAAAGTTCCCATAGTTAGACCCTTCATTTGATGTGCACTGCGTACTATCCTATTTATTTCAGAGTTAGTTGCTTTTTCACACCATGTGGACAGACCTGTTAAGTTTTATTAAGGATCATGTTGTAAAGCAGATCCGAGTTATTTGTGTTATAATTTTTGTTATGTCGAATAAATCTGTTTGAAGGAAATCTTGAAAAAAAAACAAGTTCATCTTTACACAAAAAGGAATTGAGACTTGAGACAGTGATAAGCAAGGTGCCAAGGTATAATGAACAGATGGGCCTGCTCCAGCCGGAATTGGAGCCTGCGCAGTTTACATTTGGAGTGGGGTATCTAAGGGAACGGCGTCCAGTTCTTCCCGCAGGCTTCTCCAGCCTCTCCTCCCTGTTCTCCAGGACAGAGGATTTGCTGAGTATGAATAAAGTAAAATCCCTCCCAAGGTGTTATTACCCATGTTTAGCAGACTGGGTAGCCCACTTTCACTGACAGAAGCAATTCCCCTAGGATGCCTTCCTTGGGGGTTTGTATTGTCCAATGTTATCAGGCTGGGTAGCTACTGGTGCCATGCAGAGGAGAGTCCCCTGAGAAAGTTTTGCTGGGGAGTAGGGGGAAGTAGCTGGGACTGTCTGAAAAGGTATTGGGTTATGGGGAGGACTTCATAGTGTAAGTACTGGGTGGCTTCTAAGGTGGGCTTCCAAGGCTGTTTGTTAAATTCCTTTTTGAAAAAAGCTTCTGTTTTCTTCTGGCCCCTCAGGCACACACAGACTAATACCTTATTTCCTATATAAGAGTTTCAACTATGTGACCACAGGATATTCATTGTAAGTTCTCCACTGTGGCAGTTCTCGGTACTGCTGAGAACAAAGAGATCCTGCCATAACCACAGTGTAACCACTCCCTCCAGTCCCCTGCAGGCCCACAGACTCTGCCCCCAGTGCCTTCCTCTCCTTGTTTTAGGCACCCTTTCCTGTGTGGTTAGTTGCTCAGCCGTGAGGAAGTGGGGAAAGCCACTGCTGCGTGGGAGGGATGAAGCAGTGGCACTTCTGAGAGCCATGCCCACTTCCACCTGTTGGTCATGGTGCTCGACACCAGGTATCAAGAAACACCTAGCTTTCTGCTTCCTTCGTATTTCTGAGTTCATCCTTTTGGGGGTGGGTGGTCTCAGTTAAGACACTGATTAGGATGTCTGCTCTCCACATTGGAGTACCTGGGTTCAGCTCCTACCACTGGATCCTGTTTGCAGCCTTCTGCTCTTGCAAGCTCTGGGAGGTAGTTCACGGTCCTGGCTGCATCCCTGCCACCTGTGAGCAATACCTGGAGTGAGTTCTTGCTCTCAGCTTCAGCCTAGCCCAGCTCAAGCCATTTCTTTAATTTTTTAAGCTTTATTTATTTTTATTACAAAGTCAGCTATACAGAGAGGAGGAGAGACAGAGAGGAAGATCTTCCATCCGATGATTTACTCCCCAAGTGACCGCAACGGTAGGTGCTGCGCCGATCCGAAGCCAGGAGCCAGGAATTTCCTCCAGGTCTCCCATGCGGGTGCAGGGTCCCAAAGCATTGGGCCGTTCTCTGCTGCTTTCCCAGGCCACAAGCAAGGAGCTGGATGGGAAGTGGGGCTGCCGGGATTAGAACCGGCGCCCAAATGGGATCCCAGTGCATTCAAGGCGAGGACTTTAGCCGCTAGGCCACAGTGCCGGGCCCAAGCCATTTCTGACATTTGAGAAGTGAACCATAAGATGGAAGTAGTATTTACCTCTGAAGTGTAAATATAAACAAATAAATAGATAAATAACAGAACATTTCAAGAGGATCCCTTGTAGAGGTGGAGTTGATGGATCCTGGTTACTGAATGAAGAATGCAATCAAGGGTATGAAAAAAATCCTCAAGGGCTTCTTACTCCCACTTTATCAGCCTTTACTCCAGGACTTCTGGAACAAGCTTGCTCTAGCAGCACTCCTAACAGTGCTCTCCTGCGTCCCTGCCTTTGTACATACTGTTCTCTTTGATCCAAAGGACTTTACCTCCCGCCTACCAGGAATATCCTTATTTCTCTATCGGATTGCCCCATGCAGAACTCCCCAGTGTCTCCTTAAATTCTGGACCCAGGAGGGCCCCACCCATATCACCTTAGCCCTGACTCTGAAAACACTCCTCTGTATTAAGAAAAAAAAATCGGCTAGCATTGTGTGGTAAAGCTACAGGCATCCCATTTGGGCTCCACTTCTCATCCTGGCTGCTGCACTTCCCATCCAGTTTCCTGCTAACTGTAAGGAGTTATTCGAATATCCCACCCTGGACCCGGTGCCATTTCTTCTTCCTCACAGTTCAGGAAATTCGCACGGTCCAGCCATCTACCAATCAGATGTAACCCAGCACTTCACCTGAGAATCTCACCCCAATCTTCCAGCCCCTTCCCCAACCCCCCCACTCACCAATCATCCCTAGGCTTTCACCTGCAGGCACCAATCCCCTGGGGCCTGCCCTCAATCCCTCCCAATCCCTGCCCTCCACACCTTGCAGACAAAAAGGCCCCCAGGTGCGGCTCTCTCTCTCTCTTCTTCCAGCCTCCCTCCCCTTCCCCTTTTCCTTCTTGCCTCTCCAACAGCTCTCTCTCTCCCTCCCTCCTTCCCTCCCTCCCTCCCTCTCTCTCCCTCTCCCCTCTCTCCCCTCTCTCTCCTCTCTTCTCTCTCTTCTCCTTCCGGCTACCCTTCCCCTCTTCCCTGCTGTTCTCCAACCCCCCCCTTCCTGCCCCTCTGGAATAAACCTCCTAAGATACCTCCTTGCGTCTGGTGTTTTCAGCTCACAGTAAGAACCAAGTTGCGGGAATTAGCTGCGCGTAATAATATCGTAATGTTGTATGAACATGAACATGAACTCTAACCTTTTTAAATAACTAACGCTAATAGCTTGGAAAAAGCTGTGGAGAATGGCCCAAAGCCTTGGGCCCCTGCATCCGCGTGGGAGACCTGGTTCCTGGCTCCTGGTTAGCACACTGCTGCCTGTTGTGGCTTTCAGAGAGTGAACCAACAGATAGATGATTGTTAGATTTGCCGCTGGCCAAAATGTTAGATTCGCCGACCACAGGGAAAGACTAACTCAGCCAAATATATGAAAAGAATTTATATGGCCTTTATTTCAAGGAACCACGGTCACGGGCTGCCCTTCCCCACACAGCAGAAAGGACAGACGTGAAGGAGTGGGTTGCAGAGGAAGAAGAGCGCGGAAGAGATGGGGAAGGGGTTTTTAAACTCTTCTTGCCACGAAAGCCGAAATGGGGGTCACCTTGGCCCTTATTGGTGGGGGGATATGGGTCTGTGTCCCTCACTGGTGCAACACTGGCCTCACAGCCTGAGGGGCCCATCTCTTCCGGGTTTGGTTGGAGGCAAACTCCGCCCTTCTCCGGTTACCTTGGTAGTCATCAATGATATTCTCTCTTGCTCTCTCTCTTTCTCTCTCTCTCTCTCTCTGTCTTCCTATCTCTCAGTAATGTTGTGATTTTTTTATTGTATAAATTTTATTTTTGATACTTTTCACATATTTGATTAGGGTGCTAAGGGTCAAGGGCTTTAGGAAAGTGGGTGAAACCACTGTTTTGACATTCTCTTTTTTCTTGCCTGTATCTGTGGGGAGGGGAGAGATGAGGGGAGAAACCACAGCCAGCCTTCCAACCATCCCAGGGTCCCAGATGTGGGGCATGCTCCGAGGGACCGGCTCAGATGTTCCCCACCACTCCAAGATCAGACACAATTGGGTGCTTTCAGGTTGGTATGGCTATAGACATTTTTAAAATTATGTTTTAAATCTTTTTTTTTCAAGATGTATCTATTTTTGTTGCAAGGTCAGATATACAGAAAGGAGAGACAGAGAGGAAGATGTTCTATCCAAAGACTCACTTCCCAAGCAGCCGCAACGGTCGGAGCCGCACTAACCCGAAGCCAGGAACCTGGAGCCTCTTCCAGGTCTCCAATGCGGGTGCAGGATCCCAAGGTTTTGGGCCATCACTGACTGCTTTCCCAGGCCACAAGCAAGGAGCTGAATGGGAAGCGGGACCTGCCGGGACACGAACCGCGCTTATATGCGATCCTAGTGTGTGTAATGCGAGGACTCTAGCCTCCAGGCTACAGCACCGGGCCTGCTCAAGTAGTTTTGATAATTCAAAAATTCTGTATTGCTGCCAATCTTACCCCTCCAATCACGATGAAATCTCTCCAGACTCCACTAGCTGACATAATCCACCTTAGAACTCTGTTTGCCCAGGTATTCATTGCCAACACTTGGCTGGGCTAGTTGACTGATTTGTTCTGTCTTCTGTCCTCTGTTGTGGCATTAGGTGTCCTCTGCTGCCTCCAGTGTGTACTGCAATGTCCTCCATGTGCATCTGGATATGCTGGTGACTGCTTTGTCTAAGCCACTGAGGAGGCCCAGCTCTGACACATGCATTCCATGGTCAAATCACAGAACCTGTAATTTCCTCCATAGTTGGAGTTCTGAGTTTAGTGGTTCAGATTGGGGGATTCCCAAAGAAATTTCTTCTGAGGTGATCCCAGACCTGATTCTTATGTGTGCATCCCAATAGAGGGTGTGGCACAGTCTCGCCCAAATTGGCTTTCGCACACACTGTTAATCGCAATTGTTGGGTCAGTTGTCTCCAGCCCTGTCTTCTACGCAAACTAATGGGTGTGGCAGTCCAGCCCAATCCTGCCCACTGCATACTCAGCCCCCACGCAAACCAGTGGGGGTTGTAGCCTAGTTGGAGCAACCCACAATAAACCTCACCAGGCCTGCCCCCTGCCCTGGTTCTTGTGCTTGCCAGTACGTACAGCAGACTGATCCTGTCTGTCCCACATCCCATTCAATGCTGTGATTTTTTTTTAAAAAGATATTTATTTTTATTGGAAGGGCAAATTTATAGAGAGAAGAAGAAACAGGAAAATCTTCCATCTGCTGGTTTACTCCCCTAGTGATTACAACAGCTAGAGCTGAGCCAATCCGAAGTAGGAGCCAGGAGCTTCTTCTGGATCTCCTACATGGATGCAGAATCCCAAGGCTTTGGGCTATCCTCGACTGCTTTCCCAGGCTACATGGGATCTTGGCACATGCAAAGTGAGGATTTAGCCACTAGGCCATCACGCTGGGCGCCAACTCTATAATTTTTTAATTAATATTTTTTTCAAAAGGAAAAAGAAGTAAAATGAATACCTAGCAATTTCTTTTAAAAGAAGGAAAATTAAGAAAAATAAAGGGGCCCCGGCACAGTAACCTAATGGCTAAAGTTCTCACCTTGCAAGCCTTGGGATCACATACGGCAGTATGTGATCTATAGGCAGCAATCTCTTTTTTTTTTCCAAAGATTTATTTTTGTTGCAAAATCAAATATACAGAGAGGACGAGAGACAGAGAGCAAGATCTTCCATCTGATGATTCACTCCCCAAGTGACTGCAATGGTCAGAGCTGAGCCGATCTGAAGCCAGGAGATTCTTCCAGGTCTCCCACATGGGTACAGGGTCCTAAGGCTTTGGGCCTCACTGACTGCTTTCTCAGGTAACAAGCACGGAGCTGGATGGGAAGTGGAGCTGCTGGGATTAGAACTGACACCCATATTGGATCCCAGCACATGCAAGGAGAGGACTTTAGCTGTTAGGTTACTGTGCTGGGCCCAAAGGCAGTAATCTTTAATGGCTGAGAAATTCACTCTCACCTAACAACCATCTCTTTTGAGTCAGATTAATGTTTGTTTACTGTGTAGTGACAAAGTTTATCGCCATGGGCCCTGCGCAACAGCGTAGTGGTTATAGTCCTCGCTTTGAAAATTCTGACTAGAATCTGGTCACTTTAGAACACTTCCCAAGACTAATTTAAAAAGTCATTGAGCTTGTATTCCTTTCAGCCTTGGCATTTATATTCTTCTCTGAATAAACCTAATATTAAACTTTTTTACAACACTTGGTTATTTCCACTGATAATACAGAACAGGGATATGTTCACAGAAATCAAAACTATATACAGCAATGCACACTCATGTCACTCCTCAGAGTAATGTTGTGATGCCGCACATCCCATATCAGAGTCTCCCGGTGTGAGTCCAGCGTCCACTTCTGATTCAGCTTCCTGCAACTGCCTCTTGGAGGGCTTACACTCCTGACAACCATGTGGCAGACCCAGGATGGAGTTTCCAGTTCCTATTTTTGTCCTGATCAAATGCCTGCTGTTGCTGCTATTTGGGGAATGAACCAGCAGATGGAGATTGTCACCTTTTTCTCCCTCTTTTGGTCATCATTGCCTCTCAAACAAACCTTATGACAAAAACTGTCATCTTGCTGTATCTTTCGGTTCTCACGGATCCTCCTTCAGTCTCTCATGGCAACCAAATTAGTTGTTTTCTGGCTTCCTTCTTTTCTTTCTCTCTCTCTCCCACTTTCTTTCCTATTTTGTTCTTTTTTATTTTAAGATCAATTTATTTTTATTGGAAAGACAGAACTAGAAGAAGAAGGAGAGACAGAGAAAGATCTTTCATCCGCTGATTTACTCCCCACATGGCCGCAATGGCCAGAGCTGAGCCGATCCGGAGCCAGGAGCCAGGAGCATCTTCTGGGTCTCCCACGCGGGTACAGGGTCCCAAGGCTTGGGCCATCCTTGACTGCTTTCCCAGGCCACAAGCAGAGAGCTGGATGGGAAGCAAGGCTGCCAGGACACAAACCAGTGCGCATATGCTGAAAAGAAGGCTACTGTTTCCCATGAAGGAGATATTTCTATGACAGGTACTGTGCCTGTTTGGGTAAACCACCACTTTTTTAAAATTGATTTTTACTGGAAAAGCAAATTTACAGAAAGAAGGACAGACAGAGATAAATATCTTCCATCCGCTGGGAGGCAACAGAAGGTGACCCAAGTGCTTGGGTTCCTGCTTACCCTCATGGAAGACCCAGATGGAGTGCCTGGCCCCAGTCCTGGCTGCTACAAGCATATGGAGAGTGAACAGATAGAATACCTCTTTCTTTCTGTCATTATACCTCTCATGTAGTTGAGAAATAGATGAATAAACATTAAGAAAGACTTTCTGAGAATAGATACAAAAAGGAAAGTTCATCCACTTGGTCTTTCAAAAGAAAAACAAATACAGCTTCAAAGAATTATTTTTTAAAAGTCTTTGGAACTGAAAATTCTGGAAAAAACACATTTCTGTTTTTTACCTAAATTTATCTTTTAATTCCATTTTTCCTAAAGTTTTAAAAGTACCCATATATATATGCATTCAGTATATATTTTTAGGTGCTCCTGTGTATATATGTGTATGTAAGCATGTATGTGTGTTTATCTACACGTGTCCATGTGTTTCCTATTTCTGTCTACTTCAAGTGCTAGAGGTTATGACCACCCAGTAATAGGGAGCACACACCATCCAGACCTTCATCTCAGACATGGTCTCTGCACTGAAAGGAACCAAACTCCCTCAGTGTACTAGCCACTTGGGCCTTAGGCAAGGCAGGGCCAGCTGAACTTAGAACAACTTTGTATGTGGAAATCAGCCAGTGTTTTACAGTCAGGGTGTGTTATAAAGTATACAGAAGCCAGTTAGAAAGAGCCTCCTATTGACCAAGTCTGAGAATATTTGAGAACCAAAATAGTTAAATTCGATGATGACGTAGGAACTTGTGAGTAATACAATCAATCAGTAAGGCAGAAGGAAGAGTTCTTGCTTTATAGTAGAATGTAGAGTGCCAACTGATTAATTTACAGAGATTCTAGAGCAGGAAAGTCAGTGCTTGCTGTTTTTAAGAAAGATTTATTTTTATTTGAAATGCAGAGTTACAGAGAGAGAAGGAGAGACAGAGAGAGAAATCTTCCATCTGCTGGTTCACTCCCCAAAAGGCTGCAAAACGGCAGAGCTATGCTGGTCAGAAGTTAGGAGCCAGGAACTTACTCCAGGTCTCTTATGTGGGTGTAGGGAGTCTAAGGACTTGAGCCATCTTCTGCTGCTTTTCCATGGCATTGTCAGGGAGCTGGATCACAAGTGGAGCAATGAGGACTCGAACCAATGCCCATATGAGGTGCCAGCACTACAGGATGAGGCTTAATCAACTATATGACAGCGCTGTCCCCATAAACATTTTAGTAAAGACTGAATTGGACAAGAATCATCAAACAACACTGTAGTACCTAGAAGCAATTTTTTTTATGAGGAAATAGATATTTGCATTGTTTAAAGATGTCTCTCCCACAGAATTGCTTATTGAAACAAAAACAGGAATTACAGAGCAGAGAAATTTGACAACCCCATGACAAGGTGATCAAAATTAACATAATTAATAATGGAAAGAGGAACACTGTGTGCTTCCAGATGTGAGACATTGAAAAGGACACAACTTTACCTGTGGAAGAGTCCAGCCCAGAATATAACTTAGCAAGCTTTAGCCTAGTGATTAAATGTCAGGATACTTGTATCTGATATTGGAGTACCTGAGCTCATTTCTCACCTCTGGCTCCTGACTTTAGTGGCAAGTAATTGGATTCCTAATTCAGAAGAACTGCACTGAGTTCCTGGTTCCCTCCTGGCTATGGTCCAGCCTAGTTCCAGACTGGGCATTTAGGGGAATGAATCGCAGGAGAACAGCTCTTTCTTTCTGTTACTCTGCCTCTCAAATAAGCAAATAAATTAAAAATATATGCCTGGTGTAGTAGCCTAGCAGTTAAAGTCCTCTCCTTGCATGCTCTGGGATCCCATGTGGGTGCCAGTTCTAATCCTGGCAACCCTGCTTCCCATCCAGCTCCCTGCTTGTGGCCTGAGAAAGCAGTCAAGGATGGCCCAAAGCCTTGGGACCCCACACCCAATACGGGAGACCTGGAAGAATCTCCTGGCTCCTGGCTTCAGATCGGCTCAGCTCTGACCATTGCAGTCACTTGGGGAGTGAATCACAGGATGGAAGATCTTCCTCTCTGTTTCTCCTCTTCTCTGTATATCTAACTTTGCAATAAAAATAAATTAAAAAAAAAAAAAACAACTTCATCCAGCACTGTGGTGCAATAAGTAAATCCACCACCTGCAGTGCTGGCATCCCATAGAAATGCTGGTTTGAACCCTGGCTGCTCCACTTCTGATCCAATTCTCTGCTAATGCATGTTGGAAAGCAGCAAAAGATGCTCCAAGTCCTTAGGCCCCTATACCCACATGGGAAACTCAGATGACGTTCCTGGCTCCTGGCTTTAGCCCTGACTGTTGTGGCCATTTGGAGAGTGAACCAGTGGATGGAAGCTCTCTCTCTGCTTTTCAAATAACTAATCTTTCATTGAAAATGTATAACTTTATGTACATGTGATAGAATATTATTCAACCTTAAATAGTAAGGAGGTTGTGGGGTAGACATTTAGCTTGGAGGTTAGGGCCCTGGTTAACATGCCTGCCAGCATCTGTTGTTGAAGTGACTGGGTTCAATTCAGAGCTCTGGCTTGACTCCTGTTCTTGTTAATGTAAACCCTTGTGGACAGCAGTGATGATTCACAGGATTGAATTCCAGTCACCCACATGGGAGACAGGAAGTGAGGTCCCAGATCCTGGCTTTGCTCCCCTTTCTGGGGTTGTTGTGAGCATTTGGGGAATAAACATGTGAATGGGAACTTACTCAGTCTCTATAATAAATAAATCAAAACATTTTAAGTAACATAATTCTGATACATGCAACACATGGATGACTGTTGAAGACATTAAGGTAAGTGAAAGAAGGTATACACCACAGGAGAAAAGTATGAATCCACTTATATGAGGTACCTAAAAGTCACTTTGGGAATTCCTCTGTTAGGCTACAACTCTTGCTGGTGAGTGTGAGAGCCAAAGCTAGGGGCAGCCCAGGACAGGCTGGGCTACAATATCCATTGGCATAAAGGTGGGCTGGGTCTGGAGGCAGTCCGGACTAGGCCATCCACAGCACCCACTGCAGATGTGAGAGCCAGGATGGGGTGCAGGCTGGGCTGGGTTGGACTGCAACACCCACCAGTATACATGAGGACTGGGACTAGGGGCTGGCCAGGCTGGGCTAGACTACAGTACCTACCAAAATAAGCTGGGACTGAGGGCAGGCTGGCAATGTGAGATTGCAGTATGCACTGCGCAATGCCAAGGCGAGGCAGAACATACCAGACTTGGCCACAAGGACGTGCAAGACTTGGTTTGGGGGTGGGGGCAAGCCTCGTAGGTGAACTTCAAGGATTCCCCTGATAGGCTACTGCTACCACTGGCGAGTGTGAGAGCTGGGACTGGGGGTGGACTGGGCTAGACAGGGCTGCAACAAGCTTTGGTTCACATGTGAACTGGGTTTGGGGGAAACCTGGGCTAGGCTAGTCCACTGTACCCACTGGCACATGTAAGATCCAGAATAAGTGTGGGCCAGCCAGACTTTGCTACAGCATCAACTGGCAAGTGCCAGGACTGGGTGCAGGTCCTGTCAGGCTGAACCATAGTACCCCCTGGCAAGTACAAGATCTGGGCCTGTGAGTGGGCCTAGTGAGTACTCCTTTGCTGGGCTGCAGCTCCCACTGGGTTAGCATGAGAGGTGGGGACGAGGGCAGACCAGACTGGACAAGGTCACTTTGCCATCAGCATTCATGTATGCTAGGTCTGGAGGTGGGTCCAGCTGAATTAAGCCACAGCATCCATGGGTGTGTACATAAGCCAGATGGGATATGGGATGGGCTGCACTAGACTGCTACACATGTTGGCATGGAGTGGACCTGGGGCTGGGGTTATGCATGATGGGGATTACTGGGAGTCACCCCTACTACGCTGCAGCTCCTGCTTGTGTGTGCAAATGCTGGGTTTGTGTTAGGTTTGGTTGGGTTTGGCCATAGCACCCGTCTGTCTGCAATATGGGGCTGAAGGTGGAACTGACCAGGCAACTGCAGCTAAGAAATTGAACCAGATGCTGCACTGGCTTGGGTACATAACAGTCAGATCTGGGTCACTCCATGTAACATTTTTGGGGGGAACTAGTCCCAACTAGTCTGCTGAATCCAAACTCTGGCCATATGGAAAAACATAATACATGTGTTCTGATCTTGGAGTGCATGTATCAAGAATGGGCCTCCTCAGTTGCCGAGCTGAGCAGTGGACAACATGCCGAGAAACACAACGGGGGACATGACAGCGAGCTCATCTAGGCCAACAGGGGACACTGGCTGTCTTGTCAGAGGATGGAGAGCAGAACAGATTGGACTACTCTTCTGGCCAAGCTTTGCAGCATGTTCCTTGATCTATGGATACACTAAAGTGGACTCAGTCAGCCAACAGACCTTGGAAATATTTTTTTCAATGCTGGCGCAATGAAACTAACAACTTCTCAGAACTATCAAAATCATTCAAGTAACATCCTCAGCACACTCTCCTCCACATCGGGGTCCCTAAGGAATGATCAAAGGATACTGATGTAGTTTGACAACAAGGAGTGGCCCCTTCCACTTCCTCCTTGCAGACACAGGAGAAAAAAAAAAGAAAGAAACATTTGTCCCAGTCTCCTTCTTCCATGCCTCCTAATCATTAGGTAGCCCACAAGGGGGTACATCCTTGTCAACTATGTAAACATCATTAAAAATAAACTATATCTTTAAAAAAAGTAAAAGAAAAAATGTCAATGTCATAAAAGGCAATGAAAGTGTATGAAAATGGAGCATATTAAAGGAAGATAAGGAGACATGAGACCTAAATATATTACTTGACCTCAAATTGGATCTTGTACTGGAGGGGAAAATTGCTCTAAAGTACATTGTTAGATCAACTGCTAAAACTGGAAAGTGAGATGATAGATAAAATAATACATCACTATAAATTTCTGAAGCTGACAACCGGGCTGTGGTTCTGACTGTCACCATGGGTTTTTTTTTTAAGATTTATTTATTTTTATTGCAAAGTCAGATATACAGAAAGGAGAAGAGACAGAGAGGAAAATCTTTTATTTATTTTTTTTTTATTGATTACATTGCATTATGTGACACAGTTTTATAGGCACTGGGTTTCCCCCTCCACCACTACCCCCCCATGGTGGATTCCTCCACCTTGTTGCATTACCACAGTTCAAGTTCAGTTGAGATTCTTTCATTGCAAGCATATACCAAGCACAAAGTCCAGCATCTTATTGTCCAGATAAGTTCAACAGTTTCTTGGGGAGACCATCTCTGGTCTGAAGGTAGAGCTGGCAGAGTATCATCCCAATCAATTAAAAGCCCCGACATTACATCAGTAACAATTTATAACGTTATGGAATTAGTTGACATGGTATTGAGTAACCAATATGTTAAAAGAGAAAAAAAAAAAGAATGCAAGTTCTGAACCACATCATGTGACTTCTACATTGACATTTCAATTATTAGTTTATATACAACCGGGTTCTATACACCTTAAAATGGCTATAGATGACTATTCAGCTGTCTCATATCTATTTTAATTTTAGTATTTAGCAGTTCATAGCGTTGAAGCATGATTTGCTGGACCTGGCTGTTTTTCGGGTAGTTTAACTCTATAACTCTAACAAGACATATGTCAACAATTTAGGTGAACAGTTTTAGGAGGGGTGTGCAGAGAAATCTTCAATACCCTAGTGAGGAGTAACTAATCTTTGTGTCCCACCCAGTGAGTTATAAGTGCATCCCCGCTGTTTCCTGTCTGTTTCTAAGCTTTCCTTGTTGTTCTTTGTCTATCTATTCTAGTTTCTTTGGTTTGTTTGTGTGTTTGCTTGTTTGTTTTGAGGGGTTTCTGGAGCGATCCTGATGGTCATTACGAGAGAGGGTGGGGACCCAAAGTCGGAACCAGGCAAGGACCAGAGAAAGCTCCTCAGAGAGGAAAATCTTCCGTCCGTTGATTCACTCCCCAAGCAGTTGCAATCGCAAGAGCTGCGCCGATCCCAACCCAGGAGTCAGGAGCCTCTTTTGGGTTTTCCACATAGGTGTGGGGTCCCAAGGCTTTGGGCCATCCTCTGCTGCTTCCCCAAGCCACAAGCAGGGAGCTGTATGGGAAGCAGGGCCACTGGGATTAGAACCAGCACCCATATAGGATCCCGGCACATGCAAGCTGAGGACTTTAGCCACTGAGCTGCCATGCCAGGGCCTGTCATCATGATTTTTAAGAAATATGCACTGAAGTCTTTGGATGGGGAAGACCATGATAAATAATATTTTCAGTTCAGAAGAGGTAGATGTACGTGAATACATAGATGATGGATATAAATACATAAATGTGTATCTACAGATAGATGGGTATAGAATAAAAGAGAAATGTTAACGTACATGGAGTAAAAAGTGAACAAAAAGTGAATCTGGGGCCCGGCGGCGTGGCCTAGCGGCTAAAGTCCTCGCCTTGAATGCCCCGGGATCCCATATGGGCGCCGGTTCTAATCCCAGCAGCTCCACTTCCCATCCACCTCCCTGCTTGTGGTCTGGGAAAGCAGTCGAGGATGGCCCAAGGCTTTGGGACCCTGCACCCGCGTGGGAGACCTGGAAGAGGCTCCTGGTTCCCGGCATCAGATTGGCGCGCACCGGCCATTGCAGCTCACTTCGGGAGTGAATCATTGGACGGAAGATCTTCCTCTCTGTCTCTCCTCCTCTCTGTATATCTGACTTTGTAATAAAAATAAATCTTTAAAAAAAAGTGAATCTGGGTAAAGTATATATAGGCATCGTTTATACTATTATTCTGGCACCCTCTGTGAGTTTAGAATTATCTCTAAGTAAAAAAAAAAATGTAAAAACCAAAATAATAATGCCTTCATTAGAGTTCTTATCATAGTATATTGTGACTATGGCCCCACTAGTTTGAATGTAATCACAGACATAGACTGTGTCTTGTTCCTAGTGCTAGGGCCTGAGGAGCCCTCCATAGGGAAGGCCAAACAAACATGTTGATTGAGGATATTTTCTTGGCTGATGTGGTAGAGGAAGGTTCAAGTCATTTAAGGAATTTCTAGCAGTGCTCTTATCAAAAGTATTTATAGAGTCCAGCATTGTGGCACAGCATCCCGTATCTGACTGTGGAATTGATGCTAATGCACCTCAGAAGGAATTGGAAGCTCACCCAGGTACCTGGGCCCCTGCCAGCCACGCAGGAGACCAGAACAGAGTTCCTTGCTCCTGGATTTGGCCTGGTTCAGTCCTGACTCTTGTGACGATTTGGGGAGTAACCCAGCAGATGGAAGAACTCTCTCTCTCTCTGCCCTCCAAATAAAGAAATGTTTTTAAAAGCATTGATAGGTTTCGTGATGTGTTTGCCTTGTCTCTTCGAGGACCCTTGCTATTACAGGCACACCCATGCAAAGCATGTGGTGTGGATTCCACAGCTATGACTATGACAGGCCTTTCCTAAAGTCTAAACAACGTTGTATCAGCTCTGAGGAGATCTGCCATCTCCTGTTATCTCTATAATTGAGCAGACACCCTGGAAAATTTGTGAACACTCCCATCCCACCTCCACAACATCATATGATTGCAAGTCACAGAGGGGTCTTATGATTCACTGAGACTGAGATCCAGCCAAGTGTCTGTCTCATTAGATCTGCCTCTAATGACGACAGTGCTTCATCTGAAATCCATGAGAGTTAATTGTTGTTACTACTGCTTGGGCATTTTACACTCATTCATTAAATTTTAAAAATGTTGAGTTGATGTTATTTGAGGGGCAATTTTCTGATCGTCGAGTGAGCATGATTGGTTCCACCTGAGATCTGAGGGGACAGACACTATGCAAGCAAGTGCAGCAGAGGCTAACTTTGTAAAATTCAACATTTAAAAAATGATATCACATTTTCAAGCTGAGGAATCAGCATTTCAGTTTATGACTTACTTTTTTAAAGAGTATTTACTTAAAAGTCAGGGTTAGAGAGAGAGAGAGACAGAGAAATCTTTGCTCTGCTAGTTCAATCCCCAGATGCACGCAAGCAGCCAGGTCAGGGCAAAGCTGAGGGCAGCAGCCAGGAGCTTCTGCCATATGGCCCATATGGGTAGCAGGGACCCAATCCTAGGGCCATCCTCCACTGCTTTCCCAGGCTATTTGCAAGGAATTGTTAGGGTCCATTATACCCCCTCCTTGAATTAGAGATTAATGATTTCTCATTACTGATAATAGAATTAATCCAGAATTTTCTCAATAATTTAAGAAGGGAACCTCTTTCAGTTACTGTCCAGCAGGCACAGATGGCACATTTAGTTTTTTAAGATTTTATTATTATTATTATTAATTTTTACTGGAGGGCCTGGTGCGATGACCTAGTGCCTAAAGTCCTCGCCTTGAACATGATGGGATCCCATATGGGTGCCAGTTCTAATCCTGGCAGCTCCACTTCCCGTCCAGCTACCTGCTTGTGTCCTGGGAAAGCAGTCGGGGATGGCCCAAAGCCTTGGGACCCTACACCCAAGTGGGAGACCTGGAAGAGCTCCTGGCTCCCAGGTTCGGATGGGCGCAGTACCGGCCATTGTGGCCACTTGGGGAGTGAATCATCGGACAGATCTTCCTTTCTCTCCTTCTTCATGTATATCTGACTTTGCAATACAAATAAAGTAAATCTTACCCCCCCCCAAAAGATTTTATTGGTAAGTCAGATTTATAGAGAAGTGAGAGGAAGATCTTCCATCTACTGGTTCACTCCTCAAGTGGTTACAATGAGCCAATCTGAAGCCAGGAGCCAGAAGCTTCTTTTGGGCCTCTCATGCAGGTGCAGGGTTCCAAGGCTTTGGGCTGTCCCCGACTGCTTTCCCAGGCCTCAAGCAGGGAGCTGGAAAGGAAGTGGAGCAGCCGGGATACGAACCAGTGTCCATATAGGACACCATCACATGGAAGGCAAGGACATTATAGCCACTAGACTATCATGCTGGGTCCTTGCTTTTATTTTATTTATTTTTTTAAAGAAGCATTTAACGTGACCTGGTGTGATGGCTTAATGGTTAAATCCTCACCTTGCAAGTGCTAGCACCCTATATGAGTGCCGATATGTATCCTAGCTGCAGTGTAGCCTGGGAAAGCAGTAGAGGGTGGCTCAGGGGTTTGCCCCCCTGCACATGTGTGGGAGACCCGGAAAAAACTCCTGGCTCCTGGCTTTGGATTAGCTCACTTTCGGCTGTTGTGGCCACTTGGGGAGTGAACCAGTGGATGGAAGATTTTTCTCTGTCTCTCCTTCTCTCTGTAAATCTTACATGCTTTTCCAATAAAAATAAATAAATCTTTTAAAATAAAAGAGAAATATCTAATAAAGCAACTGTTTATGATATTTGTGTAGGAAGTAGAGAACCCATGACTGATATCGCAGAATCCAGAACTAAGACCCAGCCGCATGACACAGCCAAGGAAGGGAGTAGTTCTTTCAGCTGGGTTGGAAAGGAGTGAGTGTTGCGTGTGGAAGAGAGGGCTGAAAGGAGCAATCAGGACATTCAGTGAAGGACACTGCCAGCCTGCCTCTCAGGAAAACGGTCAGGGAAGGGCGCACCCACTTGCCTACTTTTCCATCCCTGCAGGTTCTTCTCAGTCCTTCCCATTGGCCAAACCCAGCTGGAAGCCAGAGGCCATGGAGCTCGCTGATGTGGTGTAGAAAGACCAGTTCCCCAGGACACAGAGCAGTTGATCTAGAAGGGAAATTTAGCCAAGAGATGCAGCACAGGTCCCTGTGACTCTTGCCTCTTGTTTTGCTTCAGCCCAGGTCTTGAACTGTTTGATTTAACCTATCTTGCATTTACTTCTCAGGTCAGTTTCTGATCTTTACCATCCTTGGATTAATTTCTTATGTAAAAACCGGGGATCCTGTTTGGAAGCGAATGCTTGGGACTGCTTCTTACTGATGACTGCTATGTGGCGCCCTCCCTCATCCCTTTAGTCGCAACAGCTCTGGGGAACTTCTGATTCAGCATGCTCTCGCGAATGCTGTTTCAGCAAAAGCTCTCATAGTAAAGTGCCACTGCTATATTTGCTGGGACGTGTGAGTGACAGAGATGCCCTTAAGCGCAGCAGGCCAGTAACTCAGTCCTCATTCAGTTCTGTTTACCGCTGCCCCTTCTTTAGCCTGGCGACCACACACACCAATAGATTAGGACTGCTTAGAACAAAGACACTGAACTCTAAACAATCAGGTTCAAGGGATACCTCATCGGAGGAGGGATGAAAATGATTGAGGAGACCACGTGAACCTGAAGAACTAGTATTTCTTGCCTGTGCTTGATGATGACAGTTTAAAACAGAGGAGGAAAAAAGGCCGGCTGGTTAAGACTTCCAACAGGCATAGGAAAGAAAAACTCCAGTTTCAGAACTGGTTATTTCTGCAGAGGAGGAAAGGAGATCCAGGAGGGATACCGGGGAAGCTTCAACTGGGACTGTGCTTCATTTTATTTTATTTATTTATTTTAATATTTACTTGAAAGACAGGATGACGGAGTGAGTAGCAGAGACAGAGTGAGTAGCAGAAACAGAGGCTGGGAAAGAGACTGGAAGAGAGCGAGAAAGGGGGAAGACTTTCTGTTGGCTGATTCTATAAATGTCCAGAATATCCGGGGTTGGTTCCAGGGAAAGCCAGGAGCCAGAAACTCAATCCTCATCTGCCATGTGCATGACAGGGACCAAAGCACCTGAGCCAACGTCCTTTCCCGGACATATTAACACGAAGCTGGATTGGAACTGGAGTAGCAGGAGCAATACTCGCATTGCAAGTTGCACTTAACATGATGCACCATATGGGGAGGGAACCAGCAGATGGAAGATCTTTCTCTTTCCTTCTCTGAGAATAAAAATTAAATCCTTTTTTTAATATAAGAAAGGAAGGAAACACAGGAGTGGGAGCATGGGCAAGAAGGAGGGGAGGGTGAGAAGTATCACTATGTTCCTAAATCTGAAATGCGTGAAATATGTGAAATTTGTTCACCTTATGTAAATAAAAGTTTTTTTTTTTTTAATACAGCCAAGACAGGCCTGGTGCGGTAGCCTAGCGGCTAAAGTCCTCACCTTGCATGCACCAGGATCTCATATGGGCGCTAGTTCTAATCCTGACAGTCCTGCTTCCCATCCAGCTGTGTGCTTTTGGCCTGGGAAATCAGTCCAGGACAGCCCAAAGCTTTGGGACCCTGCACCTGCATGGGAGACCTGGAAGAAGCTCCTGAATCCTGGCTCCGGATCGGCTCAGCTCCGGCTGTTATGGCCATGTGAGCAGTGAATCAATGGACAGAAGACCTTCCTCTCTGTCTCTCCTCCTCTGTGTATATCTGACTTTCCAATAAAAATAAAATAAATCTCTTTTTAAAATGTAGCCAGGACCTGGTGTGATAGCCTAATGGCTAAAGTTCTTGCCTTGCTTGCACTGACATCCCATATGGGTGTCGGTTCCAATCTCGGCAACTCCACTTCCCATCCAGCTCCCTGCTTGTGGCCTGTCGAGGACAGCCCAAAGCCTTGGGACCTTGCACCCACATGGGAGATCCGGAAGAAGCTCCTGGCACCTGGCTTCAGATAGGCGCATCTCCAGCCATTGTGGCCACTGGGGAGTGAACCAGCGGATGGAAGTTCTTTCTGTCTCTCCTCTCTCTGTAAATCTGACTTTCTAAAATAAACAAATCTTTTTTTTTTTTTAATGCAGCCAAGGAAAGCAGACAGGATGTAAGGAGCAGTGCAACTGCCTGTCTCAGGGATGCAAACAGTGTCCTGTATGTTGCTTCAGTTCGGCCCCATGCTGGGCCTTCATGGGATCCAGCGTGGTGATGCCACTAGCAACGGGAAGGCTGCACAGGGTTCACATTCTGAGTCTCGTAGTAACGGACAGGGGTCAGCCTACAAAGGCCACCTGCCTGGGGTCAGATTTTGGTTTGGGCACATACTGGCTGTGTTACTTTACTTCCTTCACTGTTTCCTCATCTGTGCAGTGTGATGATGAGACTGTAAACCTACATCAAAGGACTGATGTACAGGCTGTGACCATGGATGTTTTTTATGTGATGTTTTTTATGCTGTTGCTTTCCAAAATGAGGTGAACTAATGGGAATTATCCTCTGCCAGGGGCTTTTTGATTAAATCCCGTTAGGCCGAGGCTGCCCAGAGTCTGACCCCAAGTTAATTATTATACTTGTGGCCGGTTGCTGGGAAACTCCAAGGAAGACAATGAGGTGTACGTGTTCAAGCTACAGTCAAGCCAGGCGAGAAGCTGTGTACGCCAGCGTCTCAAAGCCTTTGTCTTCACGGAAAACTACATCAGTGCATGGTTGGTTACAAGGTAGTTTGTCTCAGGGGATCATGGCATGGGAGCTAGACTGCCTGGCACCTGTGGCTTTGGGTGGATGGATATGGGATTTGAAAAATAAAATCATAAATCACTGTATTTCAAATAATTCTGATATCACAGATAATGTTTAATGCATAATGTATTGCCTGGTGTTTTTCACATAGCCCATAATCATTAACTTGGCCTATATGACATAATCTTGTAACTAATCAACAAGTAGGAGACATTAGGGTTGCTCTTGGATGTTGCGCTTCATTAAGCCATGAACACCCCTGGTCTCGGCTTGATCACATTCTGTTGCTATTTCTCTCTGTGCCAATCTCTCAGTCCTGCTCTTTACAGATTCATTGTCCCAGAACACAACAATCCTCAAGCAAAGGGAACGGGAAACCTTTTCTACAAAAGGCCAGAGAGTAAACATGCAAGACTTTGCAAGTCGTACATCTCCTGTCCCAACTACTCAACATGGATGTTGGGGCACCCATACTCAAGAACAGCCAGCCCCCACCCCAAATGCTATCACAGATGACATGAGTCATCCATTAGGTAGGAACTCTAAGCACATCATCAGAAGGCCACTGTGTGGAGAAGATTCAATGCCAAGCTACCAGCTGTGGCTTGGCTCACCTCTAGCAGATAGCTCAGGGAAAAGCACTGGCCCAGATGACATCACAGCACAGCTGCACTGGCAAGAAGGACACGGCCCAGGTGCAAATCCCCAACAACTTCCCAAGCCAGCTCATGGCCAGACTAGAGTTTATGGTCAACCATCAGGCTGGACGGGTACTTGCTCATGCCTCCAGCAAGGGGCTTTTGCTAAGACCAGGCTATGGACACCTTCCCACTCAACCCACCATGACACTTGCTTGCCACAGGTCTGACCATATACCCATGCTTATTGCAGCCCACATGGAAACATGATGGCTTCCACAAAGCAGACTTGGGCCATACCCTGACACCAGTTGAGGACTATGCACAATGCTCTCAGCTAAGTCTTTGTCAATACTAAGTATACCTGCCAAGCTCAGTGCCCAAATCAAAGCTGAGCCATCTAGGCTGCCGCCCAGGAGCCCACACCCTCACAAGCCCCAAGCACAGCCCAGTGGGGCGGCCCGCCCACCACGCCTCTGGTTTCCTGAGCTCTACACAGCAGCATTGCAAGGGAGCCCTGAATAAGATGCACACGCCCTCCAGGGCCACGTCCAGTCACCAACTGTCCCCACTTGCCTGGGACTGCCCTGATTTTCAAATGGAAAGGCTGACTCCCGGGAAGGGCTCCAGCTCCAGGAAAGCCGGGACAGCTGGTCAGCTGGCAGCCACCTCCAGCCCGGCAAGGAACACGTGTCGCTGCCCAGCACGCACAGTGCTCTGGCTGTGTGCGAGGAGGGCCCTGGCTACCCTGCGCCCCCAGAAGCCATGGCCTGACCTGGGTGCAGGTGGGAGCATCGCTGTTGGTCCTCTGCAGCTCAGTGCTTCTCCCCTCGGGCCGACGCCCACTTCCTCTCCTCCCACTGTGCCCCTGCCAGATGAGCCTCAGTAGCAGCAGGAGGGAGGCCCAGGGCCCTTCACAGGAGCCTCTCTGGAGCACTCAGGCCACAGCAAGCCTCTCAGCCTGAGTCCCTGCAGAGGGAATTCCCCGGGGCAGCCCAGGCAGCCTCTTGCTCAGTGGGCCTGATCTAAAGGCCCCTCGGGGGCTCTGGCTTCCTGCCACAGTGACTCCACAGCCACCAGCGGGTCCTCTCTGTCCTGGCTGCCCTTGTGCTCGCACACACATAGGTCTCTAGCACGAGAGGCACCTGGGTTGACAAGTCCTGGCTCACGGTAGGCCTTGTGCACTGTCCTGAGGACCTGGAGTTGAGCATCGGGAGGTCCCTGCCAGTGGAAGAGACAGGTGGCTGGAACAGCTGCCTGGTGGCAGGTGCAGAGGACAGTGTCCATGTGGGCTCAGCCCAGCAGGACGGGTGCTTGGAGAGGTGTGGCGGCAGCGGCTAGGGTTGGGACTGAGGGAGGATGGTGTTCTGTGGAGGGAAGCGGGAACCATCTTGTCTCAGCAGGTGCAGTAGGTGAGGGCTGGGAAAGCCACCTTCAGGTATGGCAATGGATGATCTCAAAAGAGGGGTTCATAGGTGAAAGGTTATGATAGAGGCCCACTCACAGGGGCCCAAGATGCTCTGCTGCTGGTCCAGCTATCTGCCTACGGCTTGGGAAGGGAACAGAAATGGCTCAAGTCCTTGGGCCCCGGTACCTACATACAAGGCCTGGAGGACAGTCTTGGCTTGGGATCAGCACTGGCTGTTGCAGCCATCTGGGGCGTAAAGCAGACAATGGGAGACCTCATATTCTGTCTCTCCTTGTCTTTGTAACTCTGCCTTTCAATCTCTACCTTACTGGAAAGGCAGAGGTAGAGAGAGAAGCATAGACAAGGCAAGGCCCAAGATCTTCCACCCACTGGTTTACTTCCCCAAGTTGCTGCAACAGCCAGAGATGAGCTGATCCAAAGCCAGGAGCCAGGAGCTTGTTTTGGGGTCTCTTGCAAGGCTGTGGGGTCCCAAGGCTTTGGACTATCCTCAATTCTTTCCCAGGCCACAAGCATGGAGTTGAATGGGAATCAGAAAACCCAGTATACAAACTGCTGCCCATATGGGATCCTAGTGCTTGCAAAGTGAGGATTTAGTCACTGAGCCATTGAGCTGGGCCCCGAAAAATTAAACAAACCTTAAAAAAAGAGGATAGGAGAGAGGGTTGTGGTGGGAATTGGGTACCGGTTTGCTACCTGGTAGTGTTACAGGCCATGGTTGAACCACTGTTCTGAGCAGCTGCAAACACTGGGTCCCTATTGTGAAAGATAATTGGCTGACTCAGAGGTGTTTGGCAGCTGACGTGGGTACAGATCTCGGTTTCCGTCAGTGTTGTCCTGTGCCTTGCTCGTTTGGGGTCCAGGGAAGATGCTGTCCTATACTAGTTGTTTGTTGTGCTGGAACCCACAGTACCTTCTGTCTTGCTGAACAAGTGCTGGCACTGGGTGCTCCGCTGGGCTCTCTCCTGGCTGGCTCAGATGGGAGTGGGGAAGTGCTGCTCATGGTGCCTTGAGCAAGAGCTCAGCTTTGACTCCTGCACTGTTGGTCCCTGTCATGCTATGGGGGAGTGGTGGCCTGAGCCCTCTCTCCTCAGAGATTGTGTTAGTGCAGGAGCTAAGAGTGTTGGTGGACTAGAGGCTTATCACAAGCCAAGAACACCTGGCAGCTTGGAGCAACCAAGTCCCAGAGCTATCTCTCCTTCACGTCTCCCTCCAGTTGTAAATGGGTTATAAATGATGGAAGAAGACTCCCAACCCCAAGGCTGTGTCCTCCTCTCTCCCTTTGTTCAGGTTGGCTATGTTGCTCTTCCTCTTTGGCTTTCTTCAATAATTAACACAGGAAAACCAACCCTAGAGACTCTTGGTTCCACCCAAGATAGTGATGAACAAAAGCTTGCATATCCTCGCCTTTGTAACAAAAGCTTTGTGACCCTGGCTTTCGGGGATATAAAATCTATATGTTCTTAGACAAGGGGCGTCATCCTAAAAGCCAGGATGATGGCCTCAGTGTAGTTTGATAAAATCACTTCTCCATTTACCGTCTTCTCGTTGTCTGTTCGATCAATCCTGACAGTTATCTTGTCAGCATGCGACTGATATGAGCATGCACACTTGCCAGTGACTGATGTAGGTGTGTGTCCCTGGGCCCTGCTTGTGTCCAGGCTCTCTGCTGCTCATCCATTGATGGTGCAGACCCTGCCAGGGTCTGGACTGTCTCCTCATGAGCGAAGCCATGGTATAAAGAGGGTGCAATGGCCTTTCCCTAAGGCATATGCTACCTCTTAAGAGTACACAGTAGTGGAGATCTTGTACTTTATAAATTCTCTTCAGGTATTCTCATTTTATTTCAAAGGCAGAGAAACAAAGATCTTCCATCTGTTGCCCTCAGTTCCCAAATTTCCTCAACAGCCAGACCTGGGGCAGGGCCACAGTCAGCAGCTTAGAAGTTAGTCTGGGTCTCCCATGTGGCTGGTAGGGACCCACATACTTGAACCGTCACCTGCTATCTCTCAGGGTGTTTTAGTTAGATGCTAGATCAGAAGCAGAGCTGGGACTCAAACGCAGGCACTCTGATGTGGAATACTGGCTCCCAAGTGGCCACTAACCACTGTGCCAAATGCCCATTCTGATGCTGATCTTTTTGTGAGAAGGAGTTGGCTCAGATAATGCTGAAAGGGAATGACAGTGTATGCCTCAGACCTCGCAGTGCTTCAGGAGTGCAGAGTGATGAGTGTTCATCCTGATGTGCCCAGGCTGGATACAGCTACAGAGGATGGTGTGGGAAGGCGCTGCTCTCAGACAGTCTGAATGCCAGCTCTGCTGACTTGGCACCGTCTCCCAGCAGCCATGCAGTGACACGGCTCTGTTCCTCTTTCTGAGATGGGGCTTTCTGTTGGTGTGCTGGGATGACAGCTACGCACAGTACTCAGTGCCTCACAGGGGCTCACCCCTTTGCTGAATACAGCTTCGGAATTTTGGCGCCTGCAACTCTATTCTGGTATGCTAGGTTGTAGAACGGGCAACCTCATGGTCTGATGGGTACATGTATATCCTGATCCCAGTGATCATATATCCTGATCCAGTGTTTCCTGATGGACTCAACACGAGGACAGTCATCCATCCTGGCTAACAAGGCTTTCTGGTGTAGTGTTCATTGGAAATATATCTTCTGTTTCCTTTCCATTTTTTAACTTATATTTTTTATTTAAAAAAATATGTATTTTTACTTGAGAGGAAGATTTTTTTCTTACAGAAAGAGAAGTAGAAACAGAGAGAGTTTTTCCATCCATTGGTTCACTCTCCAAACAACTGCAACAACCAGAGCTGAGCCAATCCCAAGCCAGGAGCCAGGAGCCAGGAGCCAGGAGCTTCCTCCAGGTCTCCCATGTGGGTGCAGGGTCCCAAGGCTTTGGGCCGTCCTCCACAGCTTTCCCAGGCCACAAGCAGGGAGCTGGATGGGAAGCGACAACATCCAGGACACAGGCTGCCACTCATGGGATACTGACACCACAGACAGAGGCTTAACCAAATCACCACCACGCCAGTCCCACTATTCTCTGTTTTCTATGGCAGGTTTTTCTGCTCGGCTTGCTTAGAAGCGATCTGCTGTAGAGACCCTGGCCCTGTTAGGGCAGTTCTTCTGCTGTGTTGAAAGTTGCAATGATTGTGGTTATTGCTCTGGATCTGTGGCTTCTGCTGCCTTGTAAATGATGCCCCAAGTGTTTTCTCTGCTTTCTGCCTTGTTCCCCGGAACACTGGGGTTTGGGGAAGTACAAATAGATCTTGGGCTTTGTGCTAACCTTCCTACAGTATGTTGAAGCAAATCTGTAGATAGGCTGTCAATGGGCTTGCTACTGAGTAATGTAGCTACTGTGTTTGTTAGAGGTCACATCTGTCCCCTGGTGTGTTACACATTGCTATGGGTATGAGTTCTAGCTGGGTAGAAGGCTATTTCCAGGAATTTTAAAGCTATGTGACTTTCGGCCTGATTCTGAGGAAAGAGCTGTCTCATGATGTGCTGAGGAATGTGGGAGTCGGAGTTTTGGGCGGTATCTTGAGCAGAGCCCTATCAAAATGTATCAAAGGTTGGAATGTGTTTAGGCTGTCACAAGACAGTGGTATCCAACACGTGATGAGAGGTGACAGGTGCACATCCCCGTAGTCAGGGCCTGCACGTTCACTTACACACTCAGGGTAGTGCTAGGTATTCTGCATGAGCTGCCTGGCAGTACACTGACTAGTGGGCAGACACAGGGCCAGTGCACTCTAACCCTTTGGGTGGTGGGGTGGACATGTGGCACCATAGTTAATTCATCTACTCGGGATCCCTGCATCCCATACCACAGTAGCTGTGCTACCTCTGCTTCCCATCCAGCTTCCTACTGATGCACACCCTGGGAGACAGCAAATGTTGGCTCAAGGACTTGGATCCCCACGAGAGAAATCCAGATTGAATCCTGGGCTTTTAGGGTTAGCCTAGCATGGCTCCAGACATGATAGGCATTTGGGGAATGAATCAGTAGATGAAAGCTCTCTCTCTGCCTCCCTACTTTTCAAAGAAAATGTAAATAAAAAAACAATCTGAAACAAATAATAAAAGAAAAAGTGCTGTTGGAGTTCAGGTGAAGGTGAGTGTGGCAGGATTTTAATCAGCGGAATGGTGACAGGCACCCTTTAGGAAGGGCACGTGTTCCCATAGGCTCAGTGACTGCAGGATAGGTGTCCTGGCCAGGGTGTGTGCCACACTGCTGTCATCACATGGCCCAGCTGCTCTCAATTTCTGTGGGCCAGCAGCACCCACGCCTCCACAGAGCAGACTGGAAGAAGCCATGGTTTCCACACCCACTGCGCTGCTCACACATGTTCCATCAACTTGCAGGCCAGAGGGGACTCCCACACACTCATTCGCTGTAGATCCTAAGAAATTTGGAGAGTAAACAAGTGCTAGGGCCTTTCCTTTCTCTACTACCATTACCTCTTTGCTTTTCTTGTTCTTATTCTTTTCTAGTCACTCCCCTGCCATTCCACAAGGTAGTTTCAGAATCTCAAAAGCGCACGTGACTATTGCAAACATCCCAGCTCTCAACAGCGTAGATTTCCCCCATGTGCTGGGTTGAACAGTGCTCCCAAAACTCATAGTCACCAGGAAAGTGTGCAGGTGACTTTATTTGGAAATAAGATCTTTGCAGACATTCTCCTTAAAAATTAGATCACACTGGATTAGGGTAGGCCCTAAATCCCATATGACTGGTATCCTTCACAGAAGAGGGAAATCCAGACACAGGCACACAGAGGGGAGAATGCCAAAGGAAGACAGACTGGTGTGATGCAGCTACAGGCTAAGGAACACCCAGACTTGCTGGTGGCCATCAGAAATTAAGCAAAAAGAAAGGAAGCATTCTCTCTAGAGCCTTCCGAGGGAACATGACCCTGCTGAAACCAGGATTTCAAACTTCTGCCATCCACAAGGTGAGAGAATAAGTGTCTTTTGTTGTAACCTCTTAGTATAGGGTAGTTTGTTATTGAACTCCTTGTTTCAATTTCCCTTCTTTTTGATTGGCCCTTTCTGAAATGTCAAACATTTCTTTTGATTTGTCCAACACACCTTTTGGGACAAGTGAATATAGTTTTTAAAGATTCACCAGTTTGAAAGTGAGAGTTACAGAGAGAAAGAGAGTGAGAGCGAGAGCGAGAGAGAGAGAGAGAGAGAGAGAGATTTTCCATTCGCTGGTTCATTCCTTGAATGGCCACAATGCCTAGGGCTGGATGAGACAGAAGCCAAGAGTTAAAAATTTCAACCAGATCATCTGCTGGGTGGCAGAGACCTAAACACTTGGGCCATCTTTTGCTGCTTTTCCTGGGCCATTAGCAGGGAACTAGACTGGAAGTGGAGCAGCTAGGACATGGACTGGCGCTCAGATAGGATGCCAGCATGGCCAGCAGTGGCTTTACTCGCTATGCCACAATGCTGGCCCTGGAGGAATATAATCTAACTAACTGGATTTTATGAAACATCTGTATCTATCCAGGATTCATGGTTGCTGAAATGAACCCAGGACATGTGAGCCAAGTGTATATATTGGAAATATCACTGAGTTATTTTTATAACCTAACAAGTGATTTCTTGCTGATTTAAAGAATAGAAACATTGTTCATTTTGAGAAAGAAATCCTGGGAGGCAGGCAGGGGTACTGTGGAGTTATAGGTTAATCAGCTGCTTGGAATGGCAACAACCCATGTTTCAGGGCTGGTTCAAGTCTCAAGCACTCATTTTCACAGCCAGGTGCCTGATAATGTGCCTTGGAAAGCAGTTTAAGATGGCTTGGCCGTTAGCGTTCCTGCTACCCATGTGGAGTTCCTGGCTCCTGGTTTCAACTGGGCTGCAGCCATTTAGGGGGTGAACCAAGAGATGAAAGGGCTGGCTTGTGCACATTCACACTCTCTCTCTTTCTTCCTCTCTCCTGCAAACAAACAAAGAATATGTAAAAATATATATTTTAAATTCCTGCATAGTATAGTTTTAATCCATCTTTTTAAGATTTATTTTTAGTGGAACGGGTCTGTGATGGGCTGACTGGGCTGGCTGGGCTGGGCCACAGCAGCCATCAGTTTACATGAGATACAGGGCTGGGGGCAGAACTAACCAGGCAGCTGCATCCATCAGTATGTGCACTGGCTGGTGCAGGTGACAGACTGAACTTGACCCTACACTGTCTGGCACACCCAGACAAGTCTGAGGTCACCCCAGGTGAAGTTTCTTGAGAGACTTCTTAAATAGAGCACTAGACTCAGATGCTGGCCGCAGGGAAAATCACAGGCTGTGTGATCTGACCTGGAGTGCATGTGTCAGGACTGGGCCTCCTCAGTTGCTGATGCCTGTGCAGTGAACAGCATGCCAGATGCACATGGGCAACATGACAGCCAGCTCATCTAGGCCAGCAGGGGATGTCAATTGCCTTGTTGGAGGATGGAAAGTAGAATAGGTTGGAACACTGGCCAACCTTTTCATCATGTTCATGTGCCTATGAATGCAGTAAAGTGGGCTTGGTCAGCCAATATTCCTTGGGAAGATTTTTTCAATGCTGGAGCAATGAAACCAACAACTTCTCAGAACTATCAAAACCAATCAAGTAATAACACCCTCAGAACATTCTTCCCCACTTTGGGGTCTCTAAGAAGTCATCAAAGGACTGTCTCCCATCGACGGGCATTGATGCAATTTGGCAGCAAGAAGTGGCCCACTTCCCTTCCTCTCCTGTGGACACAGGAGAACAAGAAAATGAAAACGTTTGACTCAACTACTTTTCTCCATACTTCTCCCTCACCACCCTAACCAAAGACCCACATGGGTGTGCATCCCTCTCAACTATGTAAACAATATTTTAAAAGAAAATAAAAACTTTAAAAAAAATAAAAAGAAAGTCGAACAGCCAGGATGTGAATGAGCGCCCAGATGGGTTACCGGCACTTAAAGGTGGAGGATTAGCCATTGAGCCATCACACTGACCCCACATTATCTCATTTGATGCTCACAACAATCCTATGACACGGAATTACCAGCCTGGCCTTCAGCCAGTGTTCACACCTGCCATGCAGAAAAGAATGAGGCCATCCAACATGAGCCTCCCCAATTCTTCTCTTATCTACCTGAAGCTCTCTCTGGACTTTTCATTGCTTTGCTTCCTTTACTCGAGCCTCAAAAACATGTCAAATGGACAGAGAAAGAAATAGAGGCATGTGACAGGTAGATATGGTCAGTCTGTGGTCTCACGGAGCACAGACCTGAATGGAGTCCACGAGGGTCACTAGAAATGTCGAAAAGGAAGTACCAGGAAACTTCCAAGAAAGCTTAAAGGTTGTCATCGGAGTAGATGATAGAATCAGAAGACCAGGACCTCAATAAATTTTAGAGATTAAAAATTACAGCTTTTATCTGATTTTTGAAAAACACTTTTTTTTTTTCTCATGTGGGGGTCATCCAGTATGCAAAGGTTTGAACTGTGCAACCTTCCAAGGGATTGACTTTGTTTTTTAATCTGGCAAGGTTAGTCACCACGGGATGGCTCTGATTTTATCTCTGTAATCACCACTTGTACCCTGGAGACTTTAGATCTCTCTCTGACACAGGGCCTGCACATGATCCTTCACTCGGTCTTGGTGGGTCATGGGATCCAAAGGTCAGGCTGGCCGACACCCCAGCACAGCCACCAAGCCAGAGCTCTCTGCAGACTGCTGCTCCCTTGGGGCTCACACCAGCCAGCTCTCCTTCTTCATGGCAAACAGCTAACAACCCACTGGCCAGCCTCTCATGGAATAGGTTGCCACCTCTCTCACAGTCTTTCTCTTTTTAATCCCCCATCATTGTGGGTGACGTTAGCTCCTGTGAATCAGCAGCCATCTTGGACGCCTACTCTCTAGACTGAAGATGGAAGCATTGAAACATTCTCAATGGACTTAAGGTGCTTTCCTGGTAATTTCTCAATATAAAATGTCTGCATGAAGACACTCACCCCTATGGTGGCTGGGATAGACATTCTTAGGTTCTTTGATTTTATCAGCATTTCAATGGGCTTCAATTTGTCTCAACAGCAGATGTGGCCTTTAAGTATCTTAGATGAAGAGATTTCTGGGATAGGGGTTTGGGCAAGAATTGTGACAGACTCTGGCCTTATCTGTCCAGTGGTACAGCATTCAAATCAGCTATTGCAAAGACGTGACATGTGACTATTTCTTGAATTAAAGTTCCATGATGTTGATCAGTAAAAAATTACTTTAACAAATATTTTTTATGAGAGTATGTACCAGATATTATCCCAGGAGCTGAAAATAAGATAAAATAAAATCGCTTATTCCACTGATTAGTTCTTAGCTGTTCAACGTGAATCATCGGTATTCCCAATTTAACTGATGACCCCACTGCCTAAAATGAGTTTTAAACATTTATGTATTTGTTTATTTAAAGAGGGAGGGAGTTACACACATGCATACACACACGGACTCTGCTCCTTTCTATTGGTTCATTCTCTAAATGCCTGCGATAGCTCAGGAGCGGACCGATGTCGAGCCAGTAACTCCATCAAGTCTTTCCCATGGCTGGCAAGAATGCAAGTACTTGGGTACAAGGGTACACATTAGCAGGAAGCTAGAATCAGGAGTGGAGTCAGGACTCGAACCCAGACACTCCAGTACAAGATATGGGCTTTCAATGCAGTGCTTTAACCCTTGATATGAAGTTTAGATACGATACTTCTCATAAAACGAAATCGGTCTATAAATGGCCAGTGAATGATAAAGGCCTGGGGTGATGAACTCTTCTGCACCTCCCAAGTCTGACCACCAGGTGTCAGCGTCCTCTAGCTAAACCCTGCTAGGCCAAGGGTGACCCAGTTGTCTACGTCTCTAGCACCAGAGGAGGGAGCAACGGATCTCAATGGAACAGTTTGTTTCATTAACAGTTGAACCCACTTTTGGTCTGTACCACTTAGGTGCAGAAATTTTTCTGTGCCGATTTTGGGTGAGAACGTGTCTGTCCACAGAGAAAGCCCAATTTGAAACGTTCTGCAGTCTTCCTAGGCACTGCTATTTGGAAACGATCAAGATAAAACCAAGAACCAGAAAAAGAACATTCAAGGCAAAAGAAAGCAAAAACTGGGGGTGAATGAAATAGAGAGCAAAGAAGAAACTGACAAGGAAAGGTGAAACTTTCTCACTCAGTCACCTCTCCAAGGGCCTCACCCACAGCTTTGCCAAAGCTCTTTCATTTAAGCTACCAGCAACCCGAAACTCCCACCCCCCAGCTCCTGCATATGTCAAATCCGTTTTTAATCCTTGTAATCCCACCCTGATTCTCTAGCTGGCTTTCTCTCAGATATATTTCAGAGAGGAGCTTTAGCGTCCCTGGCAAAGAACTCACCATTCTTTCCCAACCCCTTCAATTTCTACTTTGTATCTGTGCTGCCGTATTTTCCAGACTTGCCGGTTCTCATTTTAAAAAATACATTTTTCATTTTTCTGAAAGACACCTTTTTACAGCCTTACAATAGCCTCTTTGACTTTGCCAGTTAGCCAAGCAGCATATTTTATTTCCCAAGTGCCCAGTATTTTTGATCATTGGCATACATTTTTTTTTTCAGTTTCCAATAAGATCTTTTTAAAATAGTCCACAGGCTTCCTGTGGGTTATTGACCTTTCCCTGATGTCTTGTAACATGTGGCACACCCAAATAGGAATGGGCCTTGTTCGGACACCATCCTGATGCACAGATGTTGACTTCCTCTACTCTTTCTGGACAGAAACCTGGCTGCAACCGTTAGCCATGCTTAACCACCAGTCAAGAACTCTCCTTCACACAGAAGAAAAAGACATTTGCCAAGGGATTTGGAAAGACCACCAGAAGGATTGGGGAACCTGAATCCTTCCTCTAGAAAGAATAATACAATAAAATTAAAGTACATTTCAGCTCATAGCAAGGTCACATTTGTGAACCACCACAAGTTTCTCCTCTCCCGTAGCAAGGTGACCCTGAGGGAAATGAAGCCAGTTCCAGGATTCTAGGAACCGACAGCCAGTTCCATGAAAAACCAGAACTTGTATTACTCTGCAAACTATGACTAACCAAAGTCATTGCCAGATCAATCAAGAGAGGCCTGACACTTTTCATCCAATCCAAGGTTGCTGCTTCTGCTGTTCCTGCCCATTAATACTAGAGAAAGAGCCTTGTGGTGAAAAGGCTCCAACGTGGAGCTGTGGCCATCACCAAGTGCGTATCCTCATAGGCACCCAGATGATCTGGAATGTTGACAGAATGTCTTGTGATCCTCCTCAAACAGGGGAGGACTGGAGACGGGGATGGAGCTCCTCTCAGGGCCACCTCCCACTTCCTTCCTGGCCTCCCCGGGAAAGCTGTCACCCGTTTCTCATCGCTTCCCAGGCCCCAGTGAGGAGTAGAGCTTCCCACCCTGTTCCTCACAGAATAGAAAACGGCCTCATAGATTACACAAAAACAAAAATGTGTAACATGTGATTGGTATCTAAATATAGAATATACTTCACAAATGTAACTAGATCTAAGTACATACTCCAGAGAACCCAGAATCCCCTAGCAGCAGCCAAGATCAAGTTCCCCTCAAATAGGTTGTCTCCCAAGGAGTACTGCAATTGTCCAGCCCCTTGTTGCTTCCTTGTGGTCCTTTATTATGTGGGACAAGGATCATGGAGAGCAGGCACCTTCAGTTTATTCTTTTACTCCCTATCTAAGTAATAAAATGTCTAAATCTAGAAGTGATTCATTTTATCCTTACTGGACAAATCAATCAGGTCTTAGCCCTGTCTTGTCTTCTATGTGAACGTGACAAATCCTAATCCAGTCCATTTAACCAAGTTACGATTGTGTCCAGGACATGATCAGTTGAGGCCATGACAAGCTCTCTTGGTTAGCACCTGCTGGAGGCTATTGCTGTTTCCAACACAAAGTGAGGGCTCCTTTTTAAAATTTTACATTTTTAAGATAATTTTTAAACTTATTTCAAAGGCAGAAACACAAAGAAAGAGAGAGTTTCCATCTGCTGATTCACTCCCCGAATCCTTGCAACAGCTGGGGCTGGGCCGGGCCAAAGCCAGGATTCGGGAACTCAGGGTTCTGATCAAGTCTGGATCTCCAGGGACGCAAGCACTTGAGCTGTATCACCTGCTGCTTCACACCGTGTGCACTGGCAAGAAAGCTGGGTGGAGCTAGGACTGAACCCTGATACTCTGACAGGAGATTGCAAATACCATCTTTACTGTTCTGCTATGCTCTGTGCTCCACAGTCTATGGATCTGGGCAAATGTATACTGATCTGTATCTATCCATGAAATATCATACATGAGAGTTTTACTCTCCTGAAGCCCCTCCATGCTCTGCCTAGTCATATTTCCTCCAAATCCCTGACAATCACTGATCTTTTTACTATCTCCATGGTTTTGCCTTTTTCAGACTCTCATCCAGGATGTAGTCAGATTTGTTTCTTTCACTTAGTAGTCTACATTTGGACTTACTCTATGTCTTTTTGTGCCTTACTAGCTCATTTCTCTTTGGTAGTGAGTAAGATTCCAGTGTCTGGATAAATCAGAGTTTATGCACTACTGAGGGACATTCTGGTTGCCTCCAAGTTTTGGCAGTTAAAAGTAAAGCTGCCATAAATATGCATGTATAGGTTTTGATGTGGATGTGAATTTTTTATTCATGTGGGTAAATGCCAAGGAATGTATTATTGTATAGTAAGAGTAGTCTGAGATTTGTAAGAAACTATCAGTCCTCCAGAGTATTTATAAGCACTTTTGCTGCTTTCCAAGGCCATTAGCATAGAATTGGATTGGAAGTGGAACAACTGAGACACAAACTGGCACACATATGGGATGCCAGTGTTGTAGACAGTGGTATTCTACCTGCCACATCAGCCTCCATATGTCTATCTTTTTTTTTAAAGATTTATTATTATTGGAAAGCCGGATATACAGAGAGGAGGAGAGACAGAGAGGAAGATCTTCCATCCGATGTTTCACTCCCCAAGTGAGCCGCAACGGGCCGGTGCGTGCCGATTCAGATGCCGGGAACCAGGAACCTCTTCCAGGTCTCCCACGCGGGTGCAGGGTCCCAATGCATTGGGCCGTCCTCGACTGCTTTCCCAGGCCACAAGCAGGGAGCTGGATGGGAAGTGGAGCTGCTGGGATTAGAACCGGCGCCCATATGGGATCCCGGTGAGTTCAAGGCGAGGACTTTAGCCGCTAGGCCACGCCGCCGGGCCCCATATGTATATCTTTTTTTTTTTAAAGCTTTATTTATTGTTTTGTTTGAATGGCAGATTTTACAGAGAGCGAAGGATTGGAAAGGTCTGCCATCAGCTGGTCCACTCCCCAAATGACCACAACGGCCAGACCTGAGCTGATCTGAAGCTGGCAGGCAAAAGCTTCTTCCAGGTCTTGGGGCCCAAGGACATTAACCATCCTCTGTTACTCTCCCAGGCCGTAAGCAGGAGCAGCTGTGACATGAACCAGTGCCCACATGGTATGCTGACACCATAGAGCAGAGGATTAGCGTGCTGCAGCACTATTTTGGCCCCTATGTATACCTTCTTTGATGAGTAGTGTGTTCATGCCTTTGGCCCATTGTTAAATGGACTGTTAATTTTCTCATTGTTCATTTTCAGGAATTCTTCATGTATTTTGGAAAAGTATTTTATCAGGTATATCTTCTGCAAATACTTTCTCACATCCTGTGTCTAGTCTTCTTAATCTCTTGACATTGTCTATCATAGAACAGAGGTTCCTAATTTTACTAAAGTCCAGTTTACCAGTTATTTCTAAGTGTGATAAGCCAGACAGAAAATGCTATATCAGCATACCCAGTATCAGCTCACTTATATGTAACATTTTGGAAAAAGCAAAGTTGTAGAGATATTAAAATAAAAAATCAGGGGCCTGTGCAGTGGTGCAGCAAGCTAATCCTCCATCCTGTGGCATCCCATATGGCCACTGGTTCATTTCTTGGCTGTTCTGCTTCCCACCCAGCTGCCTGCTTGTGGCCTGGAAAAGCAGCAAAGGACAGCAGCAGAGGGCCTTGGGGCCCTGCACCCTTATGGGGAGACCCAGAAGAAACTCCTGGCTAATGATTTTGGATCGGCTCAGTTCTAGCTATAGTGGCCATTTGGGGAGGGAGCCAGAGGATGGAAGATCTTTCTGCTTCTCCTTCTCTTTCTTTAAATCCTGATCTGCCTTTCAAATAAAATAATAAATAATAAAATAATAAATATATTTAAAAAACAGTGGTGACTGGGAGGATGGAAAGGTGTGTAGGTGAAGCATTCTTTTTTTTTAATATGGTGAAAGTATTCTAGGGGCCAGCACTGTGACTTAATTGGTGAAATTGCCAACTGCAATGCAGACATTCTGTAAGAGCAGCAGTTCTGATTCCAGCTGTTCTGTTTCCAGTGCAGCTCCCTACTAATGCACCTGTAACAGCAGTGGAAGATGACACAGTATTTGGGCTCCTGCCAGCTATGTGAGAGCCCAGATGGAGCTCCGGCTCCTGGCTTGTCTGGCCGCCCTGACTGTTGGGCCATTTGCAGAGTAAATCACCTCTTTCTAAAATATGTAAATAATTTGAAAAGAAAAAAAAACCCCTAATGTATGCAAATGAAGGAGAAAATATTTAAGAGATTCCCATTTTGTCACCAATGTATGACATCACCTCACAAGAGGGTCTGGAAGGAAAAGGTGCTGCTCTAAGTGTTTTGGGAAATGAATGGGGTCTGTGAGACTAGAGGCAAAAAGAGCTATACGTAAGCACAGTTGGCAAAGTTATTTATCACAGGGCTAAGGCTTAACAATTCAGAAACTGCTCGACCTGTATACCAGGATTTAACAATAAGTAAATGGATATTGGGTGGTTGAAGTCAAGGTTCTTGGAATAGGAGATAAGCAAACAGAAGAAGCTGGGATGATCTATGTGAGTGTGGATAACAGCCAGACATACCAGTACAAACTCATCTTTATCTTAATAAGCATTTTGATATTTACATATAAAACATTGATGAATATATGTGGGCTAATATGTACACATTTATTTCTGCCTACGGAGAGGTTGTAGAAGCCTTGTCACCACAGTAGAAATGAGTACACCTGTCATAAGGTCTTCATTTCTAATCCCATTCTCCAAGAACTGGAACCACAGTTCCTTGGAGAGATGGCTAATTCTAGAAATGGGACAGGAAATATACAAGATGAGTGTGGACTGTCTTGTACTGGCAGAGAATAAGGAAGTGTTTCCAAAAAGAAAAAGTGGGGGTAGCGTTGTGGCACAGTGGGTTAAGTCGCTGTTATGGGTACCAGTTCAGGTCCTGAATTCTCCACTTCTGATCCAGCTCCTGACTCAGGTGCCTGGGAGAACAACAGAGAATGGTCCAAATGCTTGGGCTCCTGTATTCATGTGGGAGACCCAGATGAAAGCTCCTGGCTCCTGGCTTCAGCCCCATTTGGGGAGTAAACCAGTGGATAGAAGACCTCTCTCTCTGTAATTCTGCCTATCAAATAAATAAATAAATCTTTTTTTATTTAATGAGATAGGTTCTTTTTAAAATATATGTTTTTATTAATTACATTGAAAATAAATAAATCTTAAAAAGAAACAAAGAAAAGAAACACGTAGGCATTTGGGTATAGAGGTTAAGTTGCCTCAATAAATGCCCGGAGTGCCTGGGCTCAAGTCTGAATTCTACTCCTAAGCAATTTAGGAAGCACCAGGTAACAGCACAAGTACGTGGGCCCCTGCCACCCATATGGGAGACTCAGTGGCACATGGCTTCAGTTAGCTTTAGCCCTGGCCTTGCAGGCATTGGAGGAGTAAACAGGCAGATGGGAGCTCTTTCTGGCTCTCTGCCTTTCAAATAAGTAAACATAATATTTAAAAAGAAAGCAAGAGGGCCCGGCGGCGTGGCCTAGCGGCTAAAGTCCTCGCCTTGAATGCCCTGGGATCCCATATGGATGCCGGTTCTAATCCCGGCAGCTCCACTTCCCATCCAGCTCCCTGTTTGTGGCCTGGGAAAGCAGTCGGCCCAAAGGACGGCCAAGAGGACGGCCCAAAGCTTTGGGACCCTGCACCCGCGTGGGAGACCCGGAAGAGGTTCCTGGTCCCGGCATCGGATTGGCGCGTACCAGCCCGTTGCAGCTCACTTGGGGAGTGAAACATCGGATGGAAGATCTTCCTCTCTGTCTCTCCTCCTCTCTGTATATCCGGCTTTCCAATAATAATAAAATCTTAAAAAAAAGAAAAAGAAAAAATGCAATAGAAAGAGAAAAAAAAAAAAACCCTACAATGATGGAGGCATGTCAAAGGACACAGGAGTCAGCTGAAAAATGTTTAAAAAGATTTCATGTATTATTTTAGGAAAGGCAGATTTATTGAGAGGAGGAGAGATAGAGAAATCTTACATTATCTTGTTCACTCCCCCAATGGCCAGAATGGCCAAAGCTGAGCCAATCCAAAGCCAGGAGCCAGGAACACATATGGGATGCTGCAAGAGGCTTAGCCTAGATGCTTAAAGAAATGTTTTCTTTTTTTCTTTTCTTTTCTTTTCTTTCCTTCTTCCTTCCTTCCTTTCTTTTTAAAAATATTAGACCCAGTGTGATAGCTTTATTGACTAATCCTCCACCTTACCAATAATGGGTGCTGGTTCGTGTCCCAGCTCCTCCATTTTCCATCCAGCTCCCTGCTTGTTTCCTGGGAAAGCAGCAGAAGATGGCTCAAAGCCTTGAGACCCTGCACCAATGTGGGAGACCTGGAGGGGGCTCCTGGCTTCGGATTAGCTCAGCTTGGGCCATTGTGGCTACTTGGGGAATGAAACAGCAGACAGAAAACCTTTCTCTCTGTTTCTCCTCTGTCTATAAAAGAAGCCTTTCCAATAAAAATAAATAAATCTTAAGGGAAAAAAATCAGATAAATCCCAGTTGAGATACATTGCACAAAATATCTGGCCCACATTCCTGAAAACTACATGTATCAGCATTGGTTTGTTGATTATGACAAATGTCTGCTTCTACTTTAAAGAACTGAATAGTAGGGCAAACTGAATGTCTACTCTGAGCTCTGTATATTATCTTTGGAATATTTCTTTAAACCTAAAACTATCCAAAAGCAAAATATGTTTTTTTTTGAAATGTTGCAAATCCAAATACAGGAGCATTCTGCAACATAATTTTGCTGAACTTTGCAAAGTAGCCAATGTTACCAAAGGCACAAAGGAAAGATTGTGAAACTTAACTTGCTTTGAGATTCAGTGAAGTTACAATTAAATGCAATGTGTGACACTTGAGTGGATTCCAGATAGAGTTGAAAACAGCTCTAAGGACAACATTACAGCAATTGAAGAAACAGGAATTAGAGAGCAGGCCTATAATAATGGTAAAATATCTTCAGTGTGATCATTGTATTGTGTATGTAGAAAAAGGCCTTTGCTGGACCTGGTGATGTGGTGTATCAGTTTAAAGCTGCGGCCTGTGATACTGGCATCACATATGGGCATAGTTTCAAGCCCTAGCTCCACTGTTGATACAGCTCCATGCTGATAATGCCTGGGAAATGAGCACAAGCAGGGCCCCTGCACCATGTGGGAGACCTGGATGAAGCTCCTGGCTCTAGGCTGGTCCAGCCCCAGGCATTGCAGCTGTTTGGGGAGTGAACCAGTGGATGCTATCTCTCCTCTCTCTCTTTCTCTTTCAGTAACTCTGACTTTCAAATAGATAAAATCAATCTTTTATTTTAAAAATGGTAAATATGCTGGAGTATTTAGAGGTTAAATCTAATTTGCTTTCAAATGATTCAGAAAAATTTATAAGGAGAGAAACGAAATGTGACAAAATGTTAATAGTTGGCGAAAGGTATATGGGCATTTGTGCTATTTTTGCAATTCAATATTTCAAATGTTTTGAAGCAAAAACATTAGGGTGCAAGGGGAGCCATGTTGCAATGAACAGTCTTGCGCATATCCCCTTGGGCATCTAAAACTCTAGCTTATATACATAATTGAATTTCTGAGTCATAAAACCTGAGCATCTTTAGCTTTACTGGATATTCCTAAATTATTCTCCAGAATGGTCTTACTGCTTTACACTTCCACATTTCATAATGCCCATTTCTGCCATAAAACCTGAGCATCTTTAGCTTTACTGGATATTCCTAAATTATTCTCCAGAATGGTCTTACTGCTTTACACTTCCACATTTCATAATGCCCATTTCTGCCAATCCAATGGATGGAAAATGGTATCTCCTCATCGCTTTCGCCAGCTTTCTTTTTTTTTAAGATTTTTTTTTTTTCTGGAAAGTCAGATATACAGAGAGGAGAAGAGACAGAGAGGAACATATTCTGTCCACTGAGTCACTCCTCAAGTGGCCACAACGGACGGAGCTGAGCCAACCAGAAGCCAGGAGCCAGGAGCCTCTTCCAGGTCTCCCACACAGGTGCAGGGTCCCAAGGCTTTGGGCCATCCTCGTCTGCTTTCCCAGGCCACAAGCAGGGAGCTGGATGGGAAGTGGAGCTGCCAGGATTAGAACCGGCGCCCATATGGGATCCTGACGCATGCAAGGCAAGGATTTTAGCCACTCACTGAGGCATTCCACTGGGCCTCTCAGCTATTCTTGACTGTTCTTCATCACAAATTTTAGAATTTGTGATCAACTGCCATTAAAATCTCTGGGAAAACTTTTTTATTTATTTATTTATTTATTTATTTATTTATTTATTTATTTATTTATTTATTTATTTTTGCAAGGCAAGGATTTAGAAAACTTTTTTTTTTTAAATTGGAATTCCATGGGATCTATATTTAGACTCATGGGGAGTAATAGCTCTGATTTATTCTTGGTGGTACTAGATAGGAAGAGCCAATGAGGTGTAAGTGCCAACACTGTCAGGCTTCTGGGAAGGGCCTTTTACAGGGCAGAACAAATTGGATAACTACCCCGCCAAGTGATGAAAGCAAGTATTTGGGCGAATGGAGACTCTAAGTTGGACTAGGTCAACCAATGGACCTTGGAAGTGTTTCTTCATCCTTACCTGGATCAACGAGAGCAGCAGCATTTCAGAACTATTGAAACCACTAAAACAGAACATCAAGGACCCTGGCTTAATACTGGGTGGCTGCTTCCCATCCCTGGGTCCTGGGGCGGTTGGGAGGCTGGATGCGACTTTTCCACTTCTCCTCCCCGCCCCCCATTCCCTGAGATATAAGAGGAAGAAAAAGAAAATTTGGAAACAACGGTCTCACTCACTTTCCCCTAACCCTTGCTCCTTCCCACCCTGATCAACTACGTAAAGATACATACAAATAAATAAATTTTAAAAATTAAAAAAAAAAACTTAGGAGCAAGTTGAGAGGAAATGTACAGTAGGTACATCTCTTTAGTGTGGGGTTAAAATTCTCTAGCAGGCAGCAGACTTTTTTGTTGGTTGTAAATATTTAGGACTGGAAGGGTCTTTGCTGTTATTGAATGTACCTTCAACCTTCTTAGTATTTGCCCACGCCATGTCAGGTATTCTTTCTGCTACATTGCGAGTTTTCATGTTTTGAAGAAAGTGAAACCCTTGCCTGACAAAAATACTTACACGTACGGCTAACTTTTTTTTTGTTTGCCTTCAACATTACCAATGTAACATAAATACTCTGCTTAATTTAGCAAATTTACTTCATTATTTTAAAAAAGTGTATTTGTTTTTAACTTGTTTGAAATGACGGGTGACAGCAGGAGAGACGGGGGACTGTTCCTCCCTCTGTTGCCTCTTCACCATCAACCCCGTCCAAATGTCTGTCATGGCTCAGTCTGGCTCTCTGATATGGGAAGTGGCCCATGCAGAAGTCAGAAACCTGCAACTCCATTCTCGCTTCATATTTGGGTGGCAAGGGCCTGAAAACTTAGGACATATTCAGTTGCTTTCCCAGGTGCATAAGCAGGGAGTTAGATCAGAAGTAGAGCAGCTGGGACTGGAGTTGGCACTCAGATGGGACGCCAGCATCACAGGAGGTGGCTTAACCCACTACACCACAACACAGGTCCTTGAGAAGGGACTAGAGTTAAATGGGGAACGTCTCCTTTTATTCATCCTCACCTTCAACCATGATCATTTCAATATCCAACTTAAAACTCTGTATGGTTCTCTGGGTTCTGGCTGTACCATAATCATTTAGAGACGGTTGAGGAGAGAGACATGTTTCCAAAACATAGCCCAGAAAGCTGAATCATGCACATGTCCAAGAATTAGCAGTTTCAAAAAATATATCTTCAGAGGTCAGCATCATGCCTCAACACTGCAGTCCTCCATTTCCTAGTGCCTGGATCCCATATGGGCACCAGTTCTTGTCCCAGCTACTCCACTTCCCTTCCAGCTCCCTACTTATGGCCAAGGAAAGCAGTAGAGGATGGGCCAAAGCCTTGGGACCCTGCACACCATGGGACATCCAGAAGAGGCTGCTGTCTCCTGGCTTTGGATCAGCTCAGCTCTGGTCATTGTAGCAATTTGGGGAAGTAGATCAGCAGATAGAAGAGGTGTCTGTCTCCGTTCTCTATAAATTTTCCTTCCCAATAAAATAGCTAAATCTTAAAAAAAAACACAAAACCTGAAAACTTCAATGTTTGGAAATGACCAACTTCTAAGACATAGGCACACACGGAGTTACAGATTAAGCTGTGTTCCTTTACATTCATGTATTGAAGCTCAGAGTAATCCCTAGAACCTTAGAATAGTTTTGGAGACAGGGTCTTTGAAGAGGCAGTGAAGTCAACATAAGGCTTTTAGTGTGGGTCCTAACATCGTCTGAAGGATATCCCTGTAAGAAACAGAATAGGACAGAAAAAGACATCTAGGACGTGTGCACAAAGAAGGAAGATTCTGGAAGGAGAAAGCAAGAAGGCCATGTACACGTCAGAGAGGGAAGCTGCTTGCAATGCCAAACCTGCTCATGCCTTGATCTCAGAATTCCAGCCTCCAGCAGCAGGAGAAAATAGATTTTTGTAGTTTCAGCCATGTAGTCTTCGACACGAGAGCTTGAAAAAAAAAAAAAAGGAAAAATTAAGAAAAAGGAAAAGCAGAATTAAGACATTTTTCCACAAAATAGTTTGAAAGGCATTCTTGATTTTTTCATATTATGTATTTCCCACAAACTCTTTGAAGACTTCTTGTATACATGTATTTTATTATGAAAGCCCAAATGCACTAAGGCAGAAGAATCTAATCATTGATCTGATTACCTCCCTAGAGCTTTTGCTTTGTTTCCAGGCTTGGTCCATTGCCCCCACTAATCACTCCAGTGCTTACTGGTTCTGAGAATTTGGGCAATCTAACCTTTTTGTCCTCAAGCTTCTTACCTATAAAATAGGGGTCACTTGTCCTTCTGAGTGTTACATGGCAATTGAATGTAATCATCTGTTATTTTTTTATAAGATTTATTTTATTTTTATCACAAAGTCATATATACAGAGAGGAGGAGAGACAGAGAGGAAGATCTTCATCCGATGATTCACTGTCCAAGTGACTGCAACAGCCAGTGCTGTGCTGATCTGAAGCCAGGAGCCAGGAAATTCCTCCAGGTCTCCCACGCAGGTGCAGGGACCCAAGGCTTTCAGCCATCATCAACTGCTTTCCCAGGCCACAAGCAGGGAGCTGGATGGGAAGTGGAGCTGCCGGGATTAGAACCGGCGCCCATATGGGATCCTGGCACATTAGCCGCTAGGCCACCACGCCAGGCCCAATCATGTTATTAGCATTGTTTTTACTGACACCTAGTTTTTTAAAAGATTTATTTATTTGTATTGGAAAGTCAGATATACAGAGAGGAGAAGAGACAGAGAGGAAGATCCTCCCTTTGATGATTCCACTCCCCAAGTGACTGTAACAGCCGGAGCTGTGCTGATGCGAAGCCAGGAGCCAGGACCCTTTTCTGGGTCTCCCACACGGGTGCAGAATCCTAAGGCTCTGGGCTGTCCTTGACTGCTTTGCCAGGCCACAAGCAGGGAGCTGGATAAGAAGCAGGGCTGCTGGGACTAGAACTGGCACCCATATGGGATCCCGGCATATTCAAGGTGAGGACCTTAGCCGCTAGGACACCACGCAGGGCCCCTGACACCTATTTTTATTTTTAAAACATTTATTTTTTTATTTGAAAGGTAGGATTACAGAGAGAGAGAGACAGAGACCGAGAATGAGTGAGTGGGCTTTCATCTATTGGTTTAATTCCCAAGTGGCCAACGGCTGGAGCTGGGCTGACCGAAACCAGGAACATTTTTCCAAAAGATACATTTATTTTTGTTGGAAAGGCAGATTGACAAAGAAAGAACTTCCACATGTTGGTTTATTCCCAAGTGGACACAATGGCAGGAGCTGAGATGATCTGAAGCCAGGAGCCTGGAGGAGCCTCTTCCAGGTCTCCCACACAGGTGCAGGGTCCCAAGGCTTTGGGCCATCATCTACTGCTTTCTTAGGCCACAAACAGGGAGCTGGATGGGAGCTGGATTAGACGTGGAGCAGCCAGGCCTGGTGGGATAGCCTAGCGACTAAGTCCTTGCATGCGCTGGGATCACATATGGGTGCCAGTTCGTATCCCGTGTGCTTCACTTCCCATCCAGCTCCCTGTTTGTGGCCTGGAAAGACAGTCAAAGATGGCCCAAAGCCTTGGGACCCTGCACCCGCATGGGAGACCCAGAGGAAGCTGCTGACTCCTGGCTTCATATTGGCTCAGCTTCAGCCTTTGCGGTCACTTGGGGAGTGAACCAGTGGGTACAAGATCCTTCTATCTCACCTTCTCTTTGTAGACCTGCCTTTCCAATAAAAACAAATAAATCTTTAAAAAAAAAAAAAGAAGTGAAGCAGCGGGTACTTGGACCAGCCCCACAGGTGGTGACACAACACCAGCCACCCCACGCCCCTTAAGGAAGGGCAGGGCGACTTTATTAAGGACAGTTGGGGTAAGTATCAGAAGTACTGGCATAGGGTTTTGTGGTAGGGTATAGCCAAGGAACAGGTAAGGATAAAGTATTACGAGGGGACATCAAACCTTGGGGCATTCTTGCAAGGCCTCAAAAGGCAAATTCAAAAGGATTCTTTCTGAATGTAATCTGCAGTGTTAAAGACAGGGCATAAGGGAGCAGGTGTTCAGCTTACTGGTTACAGTGCCTGCATTACACACTGGAATACCTTGGTTTGATTCCTGGCTCTGAATGCTAATTTCAGCTGATTCTGGGATATAGTAATGATGACTCATATAACTACTTGGGAGACCTGGATTCAGTTCTTGTTCCAGTCTAGCACCAGCTGTTGCAGAAATTTTGGGTGTGAATCGGTAGACAGGAACTTTATTTTTTATCTGTTTCTCTAATGAATAAGTAATTTTTTTTCAAAATTTTAAAAAAGATTTATTTATTTTTATTGCAAAGTCAGATACACAGAGAGGAGGAGAGATAGAGAGGAAGATATTCTGCCCAATGATTCAATAATGTTTAAAGAAAAGATGTATTTATTTTTATTGGAAAGGGAGAAAAAGAGAAAAAGAAAGATCTTCCATTTGATGGTTCATTCCCCAAATGGCCACAATGGCCTGAGCTGAGCCAATCTGAAACTAGGATCCAGGAACCAGGAGCTTCTTCAGGTCTCCCACGTGAGTACAGGGTCCCAAACCTTTGGGCCATCATCTACTGCTTTCTCAGGCCATAAACAGGGAGCTGGATGGGAAGCAGAGCAGCCAGGATACAAACTGGTGCTTATATGGGTTCCTGGCACCTGAAGATGAAGGATCAGCCAGTTGAGCCATTGCACCAGCCCCTCAAATAAGTACTTTTTCAAAAATTAAACAGGGGATGCAGAATTGTGGTATAGTGTGTAAAACTGCTGTCTGGGATGCTGGCATCCTATACAGGTGCTGGTTCATGTAGTGGATGCTCCATTCTGATCCAGTCACCTACTAATGGCCTGGAAAGAGCTGCAGAAGATGGCCCAAGTGTCTGAGTCCCTGCATCCTTATATGAACTTCCAGGCTTTGGCCTAGCCCAGTTCTGGCCACTGTTACCATCTGGGAGTGAACCAGCAAGTGGAACATGTCTCTCCCTTCCTCCATAACTCTTTCAAATAAATTTTTTAAATCTTAAAAAAAATTAGAGCTAGGGAGGTAGACATTTTGGCCTATCTGTTAGAATGCCACTTGGAACACTTGCATCCCATAGTGGAGTTACTGGGGTCATATCCTGGTATTATTTCAAATTTTAGCTCCGTGTTGATGCACACCCTGGAAGGTAGCGGGTGATAGCTAAAGTGCCTTGTGGCTCCTTGCCACCTAAGTGGGAGATTCAGATTGAATCCTGGACTCCTGGCTTTAGCCTGGCTAAGGTGGGCATTTGCAAAATGAACCAGTCATGGGATATTTCTCTCTGTTTCTGTAGCTTTCAAGTAAAAGAAGAAGAAGAAACTGGGGAAACGCATTTAAAACAGAGTAGGGATAAGGAATTTGATCAGATGGCATGTGGAGCTTGCTGCTAACTAACTCAGCAGGATTCTAGCTAAAACTTGACTAAGTGGGCCAAGGACCAAGCTCAAGGTCTTAGTCTAGTCAGAAGAAGGATTCAGAGGAGGCCAGCTCAGGTTTGGTTAAGGAGTCTTTGTCTCTATGTAACACAATTAACACAGTCTGAACATAATAAACATTCCACACTCCAGCCATAAGGAATTAACTGCCATTCCCCATTTGTTCTGCTTGTCTATGCATTCGTACAAGCGTTGGGATTACAGTGCTCTTCTCCCACTCTGTCCCCTCGCTAACTCTTGGTTGGGCTTCAAGACTGAAGTCTTGGTAGAGCCCGCTCTGATCTGGGTTCTGAGATCCACCTCTGTGCTCCCACAGCACCCTATGGTTGCCTGTACCACCTTACAGGTCACTACAGGGTTTCAGGCAGAGGGACCTGACCATGTTTGAGTACCTACTATGTGCTAAGCACCCTTTTAGGTCCTGAATCAAAACAAGAATACAAAGAAAACTTAGTTTATGGGGTAAGATGCTTAGAGTCAAGCATTTTAGACAGTGTCTGTTGGTTGATAAGCACATAGTCAATGCTGTTATTATATATATTCAGGTTGCTGCCTCACATCCATTCTGGTGTTTGGCTTCAGGTCACAGATTTTCTCAAAACAAATCCCACTCCATTCTGGGTGACATGCCAGGCTTTCTGGGATCCCAACTCCAAAAGCATTTACCTCACCTACCCCCTACCACAGACACACAGTGACAATACCTTGACCTTGACATTACTGTTGAATCTGTGGATTTTCCCACACTGAACAGATTGGGCATCACTCTAGGAACAGGTTAGTATACCAGAAGTTCAGATGAACATTTTCCATTAGCTTGGGAAGACAATGTGCTCTTCTTTTCCTCCACCCTAAACAAGTAAGAATTCTCTTCTGCATGCCCAGATCCCTAAAAGACAGTGACTGAGGAAGGAATTGCAGGACTGGCTGGAGATGCTAGTTTTGCCAGCAGAAGCAAGACAAGTGCAGACATCTGTAGAACTGCTCCAAGAGAGGAAATTACAGCTGCAGTCTTTGTGGCAGCAAGGAGGGAGCGCAAGGGTTACTGATCGACACACCTGAGCAGCCGTCAGGGCCTTGGAGGCCGATGCTGCTGGTCCACGTGACTGCTCTTCAGCCATGCTGGTAGCTGGCTGGCTGCTGAATTAAGAGGAAGTTTTTGCAGCTGTGAACCCCTTCTTGCCAGAAAAAGGTACATAGTGCCAATGGCACTGAGGGAAGGGCCTGGAAGTTCGGCTCACCCTATGTGCTTCATTGAAGCAGCTCTAATTTTAACCTATGTTTATTTTGCCTTTAACTTATTTCAGCTTTTGCAAAAAAAAAAAAATAATAACTTCCCTTTCCATGTAATCCAGTGACACTAAGGTGTGGTGACTACACTCAAAATCCCCTTCTAGTTACCCACGTGAATGTCATGCCCTGATCTGATGATATAACTCTGTTCATGTCTGATCCCATCACTTTCTCGGTTCCTCTGAGTCTTAATGCCATCAGCTTTCCTTTCTCCTAGCATGTCAGACTGTAAGACAATTGATTGGATCTGTAGGCCTAGTTTACAAAACAGAGAGCTAACATCTGGCGCAGCAACCTAGTGGCTAAAGTCTTCACCTCACCTGTGCCAGAATCCCATATGGGTGCCGGTTCTAATCCCAGCTCTTCCACTTCCCATCCAGATCCCTGCCTATGGCCTAGGAAAGCAGTCAAGAACAGCCCAAAGCTTTGGGACCCTGACGTGTGGGAGACCTGGAGGAAGTTCCTGGCACCTGACTTCAGATCAGCTCAGTTCTGGCTGTTGCGGTCGCTTGCGGAGCGTACCAGTGGATGGAAGATCATTATCTCTGTATTTCCTTCTCTCTGTATTTTTGCCTTTCCAATAAAAAATAAATGAAATCTTTTTAAAAAAAAAGAGAGAGAGAGAGGTACTTCCAGGCAGGGGTGTGGGAATAATTGGGGAACACCCATAGTCACAAGTCAACTTCCTTTGGCTGTTAATAAAGTTTGGCTATTGACCATCAGTCAGTAGTCCACGTGTGTGATTACTGGCTCCATGCACTAAGTCCATTACTGCCAGACAGTGAACAAGTGGCACCTGAACAGGGACTTGAAAGAAGACAGAAGACCCGTAGCAATAGCTAGTGGCTAAAGTCCTCGCTGGGATCCCACATGGGCACTAGTTTGTGTCTCAGCTGTTCCACTTCCCTTCCAGCTCCCTGCTTGTGGCCTGGGAAAGCAGTGGAGGACGGCCCAAAGCCTTGGGACCCTGCAACCGCATGGGTCTTCTAGGTGGGAGATCCGAAAGCAGCTCCTGGCGCCTGGCTTTGGATCAGCTCAGTGTGACCAATGCAGCCACTTGGGGAGTGAACAGGGGATCGTAAGATCGTTCTGTCTGTCTCTCCTTCTCTCTGTAAATTAAACTTTGCAATAAGAAAATAAATATATCTTTAAAAAAAACAAAAGGAAGACAGAAAGTGTGACGGAGACCCCCCACCCCCCAGAAAAAGGTAAGTGGGAATAATGGGCCAGAATCAGTGCAGAGTGCCACATTCTATTTCTCGTGTGTAGAACCTTTCAGTGAAAAGTGGAGCAAAGGTAACTAGTCAGCAATTGCATCCTTTTCTAGAGGTTATTTGTGAATATAACCCTTGGTCCCCAGATGAAGGGACACTAGAAACTGAACTCAAGGATTGTGCCCAGAAAAATGGTGAAAAGGCCTGAAGAATAGAAGATATTCATGTTAGTTTTTGGATTACATGCGCTTTAATTAAAGCTGTTATTATAATTTTAGAAGGGGAACCTGCAAGAGCCTCCTCTAAGGAGATGCCACTGAAATGTGGCAAAAAAAAGGAAATATCTCATAGTACAGATGAGGAAGAAAGAGAAAGGGAACCTAGGAGGGGTCCCCTTAACAGGAGAGCTTACTGTAATGTGGCTACAAAAGAAATGCCTCCTAGTACAGATGAGGAGGATGGAAATGGGGAATGCGTGAGCGGTGCCCCTAACAGGAGACACCACCACAATGTAGCTAAAAAGGAAATGCCTCCTCCAAACACGAGATGCCACCATCATGCAGCTAAAAGAAAAAGACCTCGTACTACAGATGAGGAAGAGAGAAAAAGGAAACCCTGCAGAGAGTCCCCTAATGGGAGATGCCATTGGAACGTGGCTAAAAAGAAAGTAAAACTTCATGTGTTAAAATAGAAAAAACACAAGACTTCTCAATCCTCTAGTGACGAAAATGAAAGGTTAAATACCAGCCCATGCTACCTCACCCCTAGAGCGGATCCAGGACGTGCCCAAGTGTTTGATATTCCCCAGAGACCGCATGAATTATGATCGCTTTTCCCAATTACACTTAGCCAAGAAAATAATCAGCCTGCATATGAGAATCTAGACTTCAACACCATCACAGCTTCTTAAGGAAGCTTGTGCGTCCTATGGACCCACTTCTTCATATGTATGGGAATATTTAAATGGCTGGAGCCAGGGAACAAACGGGATTCCGTATGATTTTGAAGTAATAGCAAAAATAGGGCTTTCTCCTTCTCAATATTTACAATGGAAAATGTGGAGGAGTGATATGGCTCCAAGCACCAAGTCCATTGCTGCTGCACAGTGAACATGAGACCATATTATATTGCTGTTTACAACACTAGGCAATGGTGGAACCTTGGCAATTTCATATGGTTCAAGCTAATATTTCTTTGTTTCCTTTCTAAACATTTCTTCTTTTTATGCAAAAAAATAATTACAACAGAATCTTTAGGGTAGAATCTCCAAGATAATTTCCTTTTTTTTAAAAGATACATCCATTTTTATCAGAAAGGCATATTTGTAGAAAGGAGAAAAAGAGAAAATTCTGATATCTGCTGGTTCACTCCCCAAATGGCCGCAACAGCCAGAGTAAGCAGATCTGAAGCCAGGAGGTAAAAGCTTCCTCTGGATCTCCCACGTGGGTCCAGGGTCCCAAGGCACTGAGCCATCCTCTGCTGCTTTCCCAGGCCACAGGCAGGTGGGAAGTAGAGCATCTCGGACATGAACCGATATCCACATGGGATGTCTGTTTGCGGCAGACGACTAGCCAGTGGAGTTAAGGCGCTGCCCCCCTTTTTTTCTTTGTTTTGTTTTATTTAGATATCTATTTGAAAGGCATAGTGAGTGAGAGAGAGTGAGAGAGACAGAGAGAGGAGAGAGAATATCTTGCACCTATTGATTCATGACCCAGATGGCTACAATCACTGCGCCTAGGCAGAAACTAGGAGCTTAGAAGTTTATCCAGGTCTCCCACGTGGGTAGCAGAGACCAAAGTACTTAGACCTTCACCTGCTGCTTTCCCAGGTACATTACCGGGGAGCTGGATTGGAAACAGAGCACTCAGGAATCAAACTGCTGCCTATATGAGATACTGGTACCCCAGGTGCTAGTTCAATTTACCATACCACAATGCTGGCCCCAGATCATGCTTTTATAATTTCACATCTATGTATGCTTCTTCATATAAAATTTAAACCCTGGGCCCAGCGTGGTGGCCTAGCAATTAAAGTCCTCGCCTTGCATGCGCTGGGATCCTACATGGGCACCAGTTCTAATCCTGACGGCTCCGTTTTCCATCCAGATCCCTGCTTGTAGCCTGGGAAAACAGTCGAGGATGGCCCAAAGCCTTGGGTCCCTGCACCCGTGTGGGAGACCTGGAAGAAACTCCTGGCTTTGGATCAACACAGTACCAGCCATTGTGGTCACTTGGGGAGTGAATCATCGGATGGAAGATCTTCCTCTCTGTCTCTCCTCTTCTCTGTATATCTGACTTTGTGACAAAAATAAAATAAATCTTAAAAAAAAAATAAACCTAAACCCCATGCCCCAGTTACACCAGCCTTTGCTATTGGCATCTCCTAGTTAACAATTTACCTAAGTATTTACTGAGGCTCTGATATTTACAAAATGCTTATTTACTCGTTCAACAAATATCTTCTGAACACATACACCATCAGGCACTGTTCTGAGTACACTAGTGAATTTTGTTTTTGTTTTTGTTTTTCTACATCAGTGAATTTTTTTGAAGATTTATTTTTATTACAAAGTCAGATATACAGAAAGAGGAGGAGAGACAGAGAGGAAGATCTTCCATCCGATGATTCACTCCCCAAGTGAGCCGCAATGGCCGGTGCGTGCCGATCCGAAGCCGGGAACCAGGAACCTCTTCCGGGTCTCCCACGCGGGTGCAGTGTCCCAATGCATTGGGCCGTCCTCGACTGCTTTCCCAGGCCACAAGCAGGGAGCTGGATGGGAAGTGGAGCAGCCGGGATTAGAACCGGCACCCATATGGGATCCCGGGGCGTTCAAGGCGAGGACTTTAGCCACTAGGCCACGCCGCCGGGCCCTACATCAGTGAATTTTAAAACAAAGATCCCCAGGCTCCTGGAGCTTTTATTCTAGCAGGAGTGGGAGGGAGGAGATAATACATTAAGGAAATGTAATAAGAGAGGGCCATATAGTATGCTAGAAAGTGATAAATACCATGGAAGAAGGCAGATACAAAGCAGAAGGGAGAATGAGTGCTGTGGCAAAGGAGTTTTTTATTTTATTTATTTTTTAATGTTTAATTGAATTGCAGAAGCTGGCTAATCTGAAGCCAGGAGTCAGTCTCCTGCATCCCATGTGGGTGCAGGGTTCCAAGGACTCTGCTGCTTTACTAGGCCATAAAGAAGAGAGCCGAATTGGAAGTGGAGCAGCTGGGACATGAACTGATGCCCATATGGGATGCTGGCACCACAGGTGGAGGTTTAGACTACCATGCCATGGCACCAGACCCAATAAAGGTTTATTTATTCTTATTGGAAAGGCAGCTTTACAGAGAGGAGTAGAGAAAGAGAGCAAGCTCTTCCATCTGCTGGTTTACTCTCCAGATAGCCACAACTGCCAGAGCTGAGCAGATCTGAAGCCAGGAGCCAGGAGCCAGGAGCCAGGAGCCAGGATCCTCCTCTGGGTCTCCCACGTGGTCCCAAGGCTCTGGGCCATTCTCCACTGCTTTCCTAACCCTTAAACAGGGAGCTGGATGAGAAGTGGATTAGCCAGGATATGAACTGGTGCCTATATAGGATGTCAGTGCCATAGGTGCAGGATCAGCCTGCACAGCCACTCCAGGGACCTGGAGTTGTCGTCTTTAATATGGCCATCAGTGTTGGTCTAGGTGTTTTGGAGATGGTGACAGCTAAGAAGCTGAGGGCCAGCCATGAGTCTATCTAGGGAAAAAGTTCTACACAGAGTGAAGAACAATTGCAAAGGCCCTAAGCCAGGAAAGCTGAAAGAACAAAGGGGAGAGTCCTAAGAGACCAGGATGTAAGTGTGACAGGCCTATACCCTGGGCAGGGCCTATAAAGTTATCCACTGCTGTGAAACAAATCGTCCTAGAACTCTGCCAACGGAAACAACAATCTGAGTGGTCTTCTAGCTCTGGGTCTCAAGAGGTTGCCGTTGTCTGCAGCCTGAACTTAAACAGTCTTTTTTTTTTTTTTTTTTTTTTAATTGGAAAGGCAGATATACACAGAGGAAGATCTTCAATCCGATGGTTCACTTTCCAAGCGGCTGCAACAGCTGAAGCTGAGCCAATCTGAAGCCAGGAACCAGGAGCTTCTTCCAGGTCTCCCATGCAGGTGCAGGGTCCCAAAGCTTTCGGCTATCATCTACTGCATTCCCAGGCCACAGGCAGGGAGCTGGATGGGAAGCGGGACTGCCGAGATACAAACTGGTGCCCATATAGGATCCCAGCGTGTTCAATGCGAGGACCTTATACGCTATGCTATCACACTGGGCCCAAATATTCTCTTCTGAGGTGGCTCACATGGCTGGTCTGTTCAAGCCGGCTGTTGGTGAGCAGAGTCGGAAAGAGGGCATGGACTCAGTCTCCTCCCACATAGGGGTCTCCATCTGTTGTTTGAGCATCCCTGTGACCTGATGCCTGGCTGCCCTTAGGGTAACCAAACCAAAGACCAGCAAGGCACAAATTGAATGCAGTTGATGACGTGGCACTGTGAATCACACACTGTCACATCTACCACGTGTTATTGGGTTCAAGTCCCCAGAGTTTTCACCTTACTTAGCTCTTCAATTTGTGCTATGTGAAGGTACTTAATGCTGTTGTACTATACACTTAAACATGGTTACAATGGGAAATTGTGTTATTTACATAAAAAAATTAGCGCTTATATGGAAACAGTTTAAGCACAGAGAGCTAAGAGGATGAAGAGAGGAGCTTTGATATAAATATTGCAGTAATAATTCTTGCAAGAAATCAGGTGTGAAATTCCCAGAGCTTTAAGCGGGACACGGGGGAAGAAAATTAAAAGGAAGGGAGAGAAAGGAAAGGGAGAGAATGACAATGGATAACATGTTAGCGAAAAACCTAATTACCCAAAAGAAAATTCTTTCCTATTTTCCTCTCCAATTTACATCCTCATAGAAGGCAGCATTATAGGTAACACATATCTTTTCCTTGAAGTAGAAGTGTCCGGGACCCAGCATAGTAGCCTAATGGCTAAGGTTCTTGTCTTGCATGCACCGGGATCCCATATGGGCCCTGGTTTGAGTTCAGGCAGCTCCACTTCCCATCCAGCTCCCTGTTTGTGGCCTGGGAAAAGTCCAGGATGGCCCAAGGCCTTGGGACTCTGCACCGGTATGCGAGACACAGAAGAGGCTCCTGGCTCCTGGCTTCAGATCAGCTCAGCTCAGGCCATTGTGGGCACTTAGGGAGTGAACCAGCAGACAGATCTTTCTCTCCTTCTCTCTGTAAATCTGACTTCCCAATAAAAGAAATAAATATTTAAAAAGGGAAAAAAAAGTGAAGTGTCTGGAAGCCATTGTCTTAGGGCACCAGCTTGGACAAGCCCAAGTTCCTGAGACAGAAATCCCTGTGTGGCTCTGCCACTTCTATAGTATACTGGCAATAAAGCCGGGGGATTATCAGCATCTTACACACATTACCTTTGTTTCCTCAGCCTTTGTCTCCTGTATCACCTTCCAGTCTTAATCATCCGCTTTTGTGCCATTCCTTTCCCTCCTTGAAAACCGATAGTTTTTTCCCCACCGCCTCGGTTTATTAGCCATGTTAATTAGCTAAGTTCTCTTGGGATAAGTCCTCTTCTTTGGGCCTCAGTTTCCTCTTTACAAACAACACGTCATGCGCCTAGTACAGTGCCTGGACTACAGGAAACACGCAACACGTTGCTCCATTCAGCCTCCTCTTTTTCAGTCCTTTTACCTCTGTGACGCTACTCTTCACCCTCGTAGCTCAGCAGGTTAAAAGCAACAACAACAAAAAAAAAAAAAAAAAAAACGTGGGAAAAATACCGGAGGCACCAGGAAGAAACGCTTTAGCTAGGGGCGGGAACAAGGCCATGCGCACTGCGCACGCGCGCCCGCCGGCGTCGGTCCCGGGCGCTCGCCGGGGCGGGGGTGGGGGTGGGGAAGGCTTCGTGTTTTCTGGCTGCCCCCTTCCGGCTCCGGGAAGTGGCGGGACCTTGGCGACGCCCCGAGCGGGCGCGGCGCTAATAAGGGAAGCCCGGCCGAGGGGTAAGTTGGAAAATGGCGGAGGGGGAAAAGAAGGAGGAGCTTTGTAGGGCGGGAGAGTGACCTCCCGGTGGCGGGGGCGGGAAGGAGCTTTGCCGGGGTCCAGTGCTGGGCCTGGCCCGGGACACGGACGAGCTGTGCCCGGTGTCTCCTTGAGACCTGACGCGGACGGGTTTGCCGGCTCCGGGGGATGGGGTCGGCTGCTGGAGGCGGGTAAGGGAGACGAAGAGACTTCCGTTTCCTTGTCCCAGGCAGGGGCCCGGCCGCAGAGCGGAGTTGGCATTTCCAGCTTGGGGCTCGGGCCGTCCCAGCTCCGGGACCCTCCCCTCCGGACCAGGCCGTTCGCCGCTGGTGGTCGGAGCGGGCTCTCCTGGCGCGGTGGGTACAGCTCGGTGAGCTTTCCTTTCCTCCTCCCCACCCCCCTTCCCCTCCTTGCTCCCTCTTCCCCTCCCCTTCCCCTCCCCTCGGGCCTGGCACTGCTCTGGAGGGCGGCCAGGCCGCGCCCGCCCTGCGGGGGTGGCCCCGCTGGGACTCCTGGCCCAAGCTCTTGACACCCTCAGCAAGCAGTGGGTGGGTAGGTGGCTTTAGGCCTGAGGAGCTGTTTGTTGTTTGACATTAAGGTAAATCGAGTCAAATAACTTTTTCTTTCTTTATGTGATCCGAGGGGAACCCCCCCCCCCCCTTTGATGCCCAGGGCATGCAGGTACAGAGCAGGGTGGAGTGAGGCTGGAGAGGGCGTGTGGAATCTAGCATGGGCCAAAGAGCTTCCGGAACAGGAAATTACCTGCTAATTCTTTCCAACCTTTGCTGTGTTACTCAACTATTCTGCGAGAAACCAAATGTCCATTTGGCTTTCAGTTTCAGTATTTTAACAGTCTAATACACCTAGGTTGTTTTCTTCGGGGATTGGGGTGGGGATGGGGTTGGGGTTCTTGTGAAAGTGAGCAACAGCCCTTTCTACCTTCAAAGAAGGGAAAACATCAGTTAAGCTCTGTAAAAACCTATCAGCTTTTAATTATCTACTACTTTGCCTTCAAATGTAATTGTCGCTCTGTTCTGTCACAACTGTGCCTTGATAGTTAATGACTCAGAGATGTACTCTTGTAAAGCTGGAGGCCCCTATAGAGTTTCCTCTCCCCCCCTTTTTTTTCCTGTAGTATCATTTGTTGCTGCTAGTTTAAGAAAACATTATTGCAGACGGCCATCTTAGAATGAAAAGATTTAAAGTTAGAAGAGATTTTAGCCCAACCGTGTTACTTCACAAAGCAGGAACCAAACCTCAGGAAGAGGTTAGGTTTGCCCAGGGCTCCTCGACTAGTTACATTAGAACCCCGCTTCTCTGGCTTCTTGCCTGTCACTCTGTGAAGTTTCCCCACTAGCCTCCAAATGCGAAAATGAAATGAATGCACTTTAGCGCACATCTCTGAAGAGCAGGTGGCTTCACGCCAGTGGCTGTGTGCTACCACTTTCGATGTATTTCACATGCTTACCAAACTCAAGCTTGGGGTTTTCCCCCCTCCTCCCACCCACACACTTGCATCATTCAAGAAGTGGCACCAGTTTAGGTTAAAAAGATTCAGAAACATGTGCCTATATACATAGGTACTTTTTATTAGCTAATTTCTGGAAGGATACACGAGAAAAATAGTGCCAGTGGTTACTGCCAGAAAAGCAAGCTTTGGAGATTTTGGACTTCCCATATGGCCTGATGTACTATTTGATTAGCAACATAAGCTCATATTGATTTTGTCATTAAAAAGTTTTAAAGTTCACACATGTCAAATATATGCCACTGATGTGTGCATGTATTTGTGTTCACACATGTATCTATAAATCAGGTTTGCAAGCATAGAATTCAGTGTGGCTCCTGGCAGCTCCATTGACAAAGCACAGTTACTGGATAATCATGTTCATCTTATGGTTTACTACTGTGCCCTCTTAGAAGATGGTAACATTGTTACAAGTCCTGATAAATTTTTAGGAAATGTGCTAAGCTTCTTGATTGTGGAATAATGTAACCAGTTACAACACATTCAGAATATCAAATTTGATACAGTGGAAATGTCTGAATTACAGAAACTTTGTGTCTAAGAACACTTTAAGATGGAGAAACCCCAGTGATTACTTTAACCATCTTAATTTTTTGCAAATAGATGGAGTAAGACTAAACGAAGAAAGCTAGGATTGGCCAACATTCATGTCACTGTTAGCAGAGCCTAGACCTGTGTCTGAGGGTCAGTGTCCTGGATAGCACAACTGAAATGTTGTTACTTTATCTAAAAATTCCGTTATTCCAGTGAGATTAACAAAATAATGTTGACTGAAGCTTATGACCATTTCAATTGATGAGGATTATTATATAATTTAATCACACTTTTAGCCACATATTGTATATGTATAGTATATGTACCACACATTGTATAATGTAGTACATAATTTGTATACTTATTTAAATGATTTAGTAACATGAGTGTTCTTATATTTCACTTTAAAACATTTTTTTGGTGACTCCCAAGTTTACATAGTATAAGTTCTTAGATACCCCAAATGTAAAATAATAAGTTTTTACCAATTTTGTTTGGGTCGATGTTTAAAATCAGTAAGTAGTACTGGCAGGGGAAAAAGAACTGTGGGTTATAAAACCAACAGTTATTGAGCACCTATGTGATAGATATACGGTGGGGTAAGATTCCAAAGATGCATATGGCGACATATATGTTTTTGTTCTTTTCAGGCTAGGAGATTATCATGAGGCAGCAGTTCTCAAGGTGTTAGTCTGTCATGTAATCTGGTAAACGTATTATAAAATGAAGTCTGTGAGCACTTTCAAGGTCATGTGAGTAGGTTTGAGGAAACAAAAGCAGTAGTGGTGAAATTAAAAGAAATTCGTATTGCCTGTAACACCCTTTGGTGTTGTACAGATTATGTGGTACAGTTGGAAAGTCCTGTGTTGGATACCCTGGTGCCAGTTCCTGTCTGTTCCATCCACTTGTGGGGTTATGACTCTTAGTGTTCAGTAGTTCCTTTTTCACAACTAACTTGATACATTTATTCTTTTGAAAACAATAGATATTTGAATATTTTGAATTATAAAGGGGGTGTTTACTGTAATTTGTGACAGAATAGAATGAAGTAGGATCATATTTTGTAGTGAGCACTTCCTATTCCATGAGCAGTTTTTCCAAATACAGTTGTTTATCCTGCATAGTATGTGCTCCAGTTTCTTGATCTGTTAATCACACAAGTAGGTTTAGATACAAGGAAATTCATTCTAACCTTTTTCACAATTGTTAACTTTCTAAATGTCCAATAGAAGTGTACAACTGTGTTATGAATATTACGTTTTTAAGACTGTTCATGCAAACTAGTATATTTGTAGAACATCTCTGGAAGAATATACAAAAACTTGTTTCTAGGAAGGATACTAGAGGTTTGAGGCAGAGGGATGGAGTGGATGCAAATTTTGTACCTCTTAAATTGGCCATCCATTTAAAATAATGGTCTAGTTCCGGGGGAAAAGAGCTGCTTGTGATACATTAGTAACATGGAGGAAAATCAAGTTGGAAATTAGTGTATACAATAAATTTGCTTATAAAATAATATACATTTGTACACAGAATACGTTCTCTCTTTTTAAAAAGATTTATTTGAAAGGCACAATTTAAAAAAGAGGTTTTCCATCTACTTGTTCCCTACTGAAGTGGCTGCAACAGGCAGAACTGAGCCAATCTGGAACTGGGAGTCAGGAGCCCAAGCACTTGAGCCATCTTCTGCTGCTTTCCCAGTCATACCTGCAGAGAGCTGGATCAAAAGTGGAGCGGCCAGGACTGGGACTGGTGCCCACATAGGATGTCCATACCATAGATGGGGGACTTGCTCACTGTGCCATGGTGCCGGACCCACAAGAAAGATACTTGAATGGTATAGACTCTAGCGTTTAAAGCATTGGTGGCGGAATTCTTCCCCCTCTTTAAAAAGGCCAACAAGTGTGTGTTTGGATTAGTATCGTCTTAATATTATTTTCTTTTGTCCAATGTACTTTTAGCAAAGATTTTGACCTGGTCCCCTTACAAGCATAAATAATACTTATGTAATGATTGTACCATTTTGACAATTGATTCTTTTGGATTAAAAGATTACCGTTTAATAATCGGTGTAAACTGTCTCCAATTCTGAACAATTTTCAGTAAAGTAGAATAGGGTATAAGAGTGAATGATTTGTATTTTTGACCCTGAAGCCTGTATATCCTTTATGCAAAATATTTTTGAGGGTAGCACTATTCCAGAACTTGTTGAAAAGAGGACAGAATACAGAACTCTTTGCATTCGGAGGAGACGATGGAATTAATTATGGTAGATTAATTGGCAAAGATTAAGGGAGGGGTGAAATTTGTGCAGATTTAAATATTACTGTTACTTTCTAAATTAGCGTGGAACATGTAATTAATGTTCCCTTTGTTGATTCGCAGTATGTACTTTCACATGCTTGCAATAATGGGTTTAATGATTAAACTTATATTGTATGAAAAAATATTAACGACTTTGTTATTAACTGAACTTGGGAACTATGAGCTCAGTTACTTGAATAGCTCTGATGTTTAACCTTAGCAAGAAAGCTTTTGTTTTTGTTTTATACATGAGTATTTATTACTTTTTAATTTTATTACATATCATATATAATATATGTGGTATGCAATGTGATTTTTTTTCTAAAAAATATTTTTATTTAAAGGGAAATTTATAAAGAGAAGGTAAGACAGAGATAGATCTGTTCACAGGTTCACTCTCCAGATGGCTGCAATAGTCATAGCTGAGCTGATCCAAAGTTATGAGTCTGTTCTGGGTCTCTTATGCGGGAGCAGGGTCCCAAGGCTTTGGGCCATCCTTTGCTGCTTTCCGAGGCCACAGGCAGGGAGCTGGAAGGGAAAATGGAACAGCCAGGTCATTGATGGGAACCTATGGGGATGTCAGCATTTGCAGGTGAAGGATTAGCCTGTTGAGCCACCACACTGGCCCAGTGTGTGATGTTTTAATAACATTGATATACTCAACTATTAATCTATCCATCATCTCACATAATTACCTTTTTTGTGATAAGAGTAAAACAAATAACTTTTAACTACATTTCAGAAATGTTTTTGGCCATTTACCTTAAAAGGAAATATTCATTTTAAAAAGTTTATTTAGAATAAAAGAACAATTTAATTAGAAGCTCCATTTTTATATAAATATGTTCTAGCATAAAAGCTGAACTTAAAATTATATGCCCTTGGTATTCAGGCGATATCATTTAAAAGAGTCAACTTTTTATACTATAAATTATTTTCATAGATAGGTTTTCTTTCTGTCTCTCCTATGACTCTGCCTTTCCAAAAAATTTTTTAAAAAGTTTAAATGTTTCCTAGATACAGCAACAAAGTACACTTTGTAAATCAAAATGCTGGGTTTTTTTTTAAATGCTGTTTTTAAACCAGGAAGTACCTCTAATACTTTAAGATAATTAAAACAGGGATTGACCTCCACCGGGGTCAGGGAGAATGTTTTATACAACCAGAGTCTCCAGCCCAGATCTGTGGTAGGGAAAAAGAGAGGCTAATAGAAACACTCGGAGCATTTCTACAAGTAATGAGCAAATGGAGAATCTCCAAGTAGTGTAAAATTACAGTGCTTTTTTGATTAGCACATAGGAAATTTTTATTATTTTAGTAGGAAAATTCTATGAATACTATAATATTCTAGAAGTAACATTTTAGTATATGGTTTTATGTTGTTTGCAGGCTGTATGTGTAATAGTTATTTTGGTCATATTTCATAGGAGCAAAAGCATTTTAACAGTTTTTCGTATTCGTGGTGGTCTCAGAGTCCGGGGCAGGTGCTTGGTGGTAAATCTGGTAACAACAGTAGCCTAGTAGAGGTGGTTCAGCATTAGCCTTATTGCCTAACTTTTGTTAAGTATTCCTGGTTGTCATGCATTGCTGTAGGCATTGGAAATGCATTGTAATAAGACAGCCTCTGTCAAAAAGGACCTTTGGACTAACAAAGGCACACAGAACATATATACACACATAGAAATGTGCAGAAATTACTAAAATCTTGTGTTTGTACAATTTGAGCCATCAGAAAATTATATAGAGGATAGAGTGGAGGTACAAAGAGTAGCTACTCTGCTAGGATTTTGAGGGGAAGAACCAGCAAAGATGACATGAGGTTTTTATTTATTTATTTACTTTGAGTTTTAAGCAAGTACCTGTAGTGATTTAATATGTTTTGATTAGCATGGTAATAATGGAATAGAAACTACTTATATTGCTTACGTGACTCCTCTCATGGTTTTCGCGTCATTAGATCAGCTTTCTAGGGCTGCAGTAGTGAAGACAAACTGCAGAGCTTAAAACAATAGAACTACAGGTCCAAGATCAAGGGATAGGCAAGTCAATATGCAGTCATTGCCCAACTTCCCTCCTTCAGCCCCAGATGAGCACTAATCTACTTCCTGTCTTTATTTATTTTAAAAATATTTCAAGCTTAGAATATTATTGTTCTCCTGACTGTTCTAGGTCATTGGCTCAGAGGTTTAAGTGCTCTCAAACTGGCCAAATTTGCAAGTCTTCTGACATGCTCTCAGAAAACTTTCGAACAATGGCTTTATAATGTCATAATTGTTCTATCTAGTAAGAGTTTTTGATCTGAAACATGTGTTTCAAATTCTGTATTTGTGCCACTTGCTAAGTCTACTAAATTCTGTGCAATAAAACCATTCTGATCCAGACTTAAAACTGAGTTGATTCTATTTGTATTAATAATTCCAGGGGGTTTTGGTAGTAGAAACAGCTTCAGCAACCCACTGTGGCACACTGTTACCTTCAGTCATGACGGCATCTTCATCATTGTCTCCATCTTTTGTCTCAAAGTTTAATTAGTCTGTTCTGGGTAACCAAGAATGTTAGCAGTAGATTGGCTGGATTCCAGAAGTCAGATTGTCCCAGCAACATTGTTCTCCTGGTTTGCAGGCCTCAGTGTTAGAATGAGGTTGCGGTTTTCTTTTCTTTTCTTTTTTCTTTAAAAGATTTGTTTATTTTTTTTATTGGAAAGTCAGATTTACAGAGAGAAGGAGAGACAGAAAGATCTTGCACTCCCCAAGTGGCTACAATGGCCAGAGCTGAGTTGATCCAAAGCCAGGAGCTTCTTCCAGGTCTCCCACATGGGTGCAGGGTCCCAAGGGTTTGGACCATCCTCTGTTGCTTTCCCAGGCCACAGTCACTGAACTGAAAGGGAAATGGAACACCTGGGACAGGAACTGGCACCCATATAGGATCCTGGCACATGTGAGGCGAGGATTTAGCCACTAGGCTACTGCACTGGACCTGAGGTTGCAGTTTTCATAGTTGCTACTTGATCAGGATGCTTCCCTGAAACTTGTATACAGTTCATTTCTAAAACTTCGTAATCAAAAGTTCTGTAACTCTGCAGGTAGGTAGTCTTGTGCTATGAACCAGCCCTCCCAGAACAAGCCAGGTTATAGAGATCCTTGGTACTTTGTCTAAGCTTTATGACATTTCCCTTGGGTTGCAACTATTCCAGATGCAAGTCCTAGGGAATGTTTAATGCTGTCTGTAGAGGTGAACCTACAGTGAGTAGGAGTCTGGGGAGTACAACCACATCTGTGGTAGTAAGACAGAGCCAGAGTCATGGAGTGTATCAATATCTGTATATTAGCCCTTGTTGGAAAAAAGCAATATTTGAGAGTGAGAGAGAATCAGAGTGAGAGACAGTGATCTATCATCCTCTGATTCACTCCGCAGTTGGCTGCCTTGGTCTAAGCTGGGCCACTTCAAAGCATGGAGCCAGCAGCAGCTTCTAGATCTTCCATGTGTGTGCGGGCACCCAAGCACTTGAACCATCCTCTGCTGCTTCCCCTGGCACATAAGCAGGGAGCTGGACTAGAAGTGAAGCAGCCAGGACTTGAACTGGAGCCAGTATTGGATACTGGCATTGCAGGCAGCAGCTTTACTGGTTACTCCATAGAGTTGGACCTGGAGGTCACAGTGTGTTAATATTTGACAGAACACAACATGACAGTTAAACATCTTTGGTTTGCAATCTTATACCAAAGGTACTGTTTGTTTCTTCTTTTGCATAAAATTTTTAAATGGTGGGCTATTAAAATAGCCTTCTGATAATTATCATGATTTATAGATTATAAATCTCCCTGGGTGTCTGCAATGTTGATATACAGCAATCCATAGAACCCTTTAAATTTTGAGTTTTGTTCTTTCTGGCTGATGAAATTTTTCATTAGACCTGCTTTTCACCTACAGGACAGCCTGGTAGCTCCATGTCTAGTACTACCCATCACACTGATTGGGAGCTGTCCCTCAAGTGTGTGTGAATGTATATACTATGTGTGTGGGGGGGGATGTTCGCACGTATGTACTGCCAGATTGTAAGCCACATGCAACCATAAAGGCAGCTTAGGTCTGGGAGCTGAGCTCAATTGTGGCACTCCTCCAGAGCTGCAGGTATCCAGAGCCCTAAGTCACAATGCAGCTCCCTGCTTTTGAGTCTTGGTGACAGGAAGAGGGAAAGACTGGGCAGTGTTTACCAGTTTGCTGTCTGCTGGTGCTCTGTGTGACCTATGACCCAAGCAAGTGGTATCTGCCCGATTTTGGGTGACAATATTATTAAATCTATTTGGGAGAAAAGCACCACTTGTAATCTTAACATATTTTTCCAGTTAACTATTACCTTTCATGTAATTCCATGTGCTTTTGAGCAGTGGCAGTTTAGTGTACATCCTTGCTTTGTATCTTCTCCCGCATTCAAATAATCCCTTTTCTACACATTTGAAAATCTCAATAGGGGGCAAGTTGCATCCTCTATTGGAGTATTTTAGTCCTGCTTCTGATCTAGCTTCCAGCTAATGCACCTGAAAGGCAGTAGAAGATGGTCACTCCAGAGCTTGGACCTCTTGCCACTCTTGTGGGTGATTAGCTTGGTCCAGTCCTAGCTATTGTAGCCAATTAGAGGAGAGAACCAGTGTCTGGAAGATCTCTCTCTCTTTTTTTTTTTTTTGTTCAGATTTTCAAGTAAAGAAATCTTTCAAAAAGGAACTTTGATAGTAAATTGCTGAAAGAAATAGAAACTTTTGCATAGTATGCAGATATCAGAGCTCTGGATTTAGGTGTTTTTGCCCCTGCCCCAATTTCCACATCCCTGCTATGTTATCTGTCAGTTTTCTCTCTGTGGCTCTCTACAATATTGATTAGGGTAACTGTGCATATGTGCATGTATATATTAACTCTTCATATCAGCATCTGAAAATCTTTCAAATTCCTCATAGAAACATGCGCCATTGTTTGCTAGCAGTTTTTGTGCCATTGTTGGTTTCTGTAGTGCTGTTTCTTATTCCTACCCGACTAGTTCCCTCATCCCACGTCTGTCTTTGATGTCTTTCTCCCTGCTTTCGCATCTCTGCTTAACCAGTAGAAAGCCTGAATATGCTTTCATAGAGAAGCCCTGTATGATCTCAGAATACTTGATTGTGCTCAGACCTTTCTACATCTGAAGCCTTTTTTATCACTCTTCCCCAGTATCCCTCCCTCGCTTTCATCTGTGTTCACAATTCCTATTCTTCATATATATTTTCCGTAGTATCATTATCCCTACTTTCATTTCCTCTGTATCCCAGTTTTTTCTACCCTTAACATCCCTTCTGGTGCCTCCCTCTAACACTAGGGTTTCTATCATTTGTCAGTTATCTTTCTCCCTTTTACTCTTAGTCTTTTTTTTTAACAGTTAGTTTTGATCATAATTGTTTTCTTTCCCTTTTCCAAAAACTCACATTCTGATAATGTATGTGTAGTGTTCAGTTAAACACTTTTGAATAAAATCTGCTTTTCAAAACAGTGAAATATAAACCATCAGATAAAGTTCTTGAACGCTTCAAATAGTTGCTCATGCTTGTGTTGGATGATGGATTCTTCTAATGGTATTATCTGCAATGGAGTGACTACTAACACATCACAGAATGCCCATCATTGTGGAGTGAGAATAAATATGATTTTATACTCCTTGTTTTGATTGACCTGAGAAATAAATCCTGTCACCTTTGAGATGATAATTTTGTGTTGAGCATTAATTATCTTACATAATTATAGATTTGGAACGGTTAATCTAGCTCCTTCTTTCAGGTAGGAGAAACTCAGTCTACAGGACAACTTTTGTATGGCTATAGATTTTTGTGAAGTTCATCCTTCTATAGAGCTAAGATGTGGTTATAATGCAATCATTTATCCTAATTCTGCCCCCAGGCACACAGAATTTGGGTCCCCCCCCCCCTTGTAATACATGACAGTGGTAAAGCTAACAAGGTATCTTGTCTACCATTCCCCTCACATTTTTCTTCCATTCAGGACAGCCTCACTCCTTCTAACTATTCCTCAAATGCTATAGTTCTCATCATCTTGTTTGCTAAGGACATTAAACTGTTACTGTCCCTTCTCAAATGTGTTTGTAACTGGAAATAATATTCACTAGGTAGCTGAATTGAAGGTGGATATTGTACATCTGGACTTTAATGCAGCCTGAAGTTGCTCAAATTTTTTACAAGCATGAAGAATTTGTGATTAACTAAAACCTTTACGTTTTAAAGTTTGCTTTGACATGCTTTCTTTCTAGACTCAGTCTCCATCTTCCTTTAGTTGTGCAACTGATTTTTAGAAGCCAGAATGTACGACTTTACACTTATCTCTATTAAAAACTTATCTAACCAGCCTTTGTGTCTTTGAAGCTTGATTTTTGTCATGCACCTTATTATGCTGGCTGAACAAGGAGTGTTAAAACTAACATTATTGTTTTCAGAAATCTGGAAGGCGTAATTGCATAAGTCATGAAGATTGTATTCCAAAGGTTATTATAGAACTCAGCTTTTAAGGTGTATGTGAATTAGTACCATTGTGGATTGACAAGGCTAGGAAAGACTGAAGTCCATTACCAGCTTGGAAGAGAGAAATCTTGTGTTAAAAGTCATATTCTTTTTTAATTATTTATTTATCTATTTTATTACAAAGATATACAGAGAGGAGGAGAGACAGAGAGGAAGATCTTCCACCCGATGTTTCACTCCCCAAGTGACCGCAACGGCCGGTGTTGTGCCTATCCAAAGCCAGGAACCAGGAACCTCCTCTGGGTCTCCCATGCGGGTGCAGGGTCCCAATGCATTGGGCCATCCTCTGCTGCTTTCCCAGGCCACAAGCAGGGAGCTGGATGGGAAGTGGAGCAGCCGGGATTAGAACCAGCGCCCATATGGGATCCTGGCACGTTCAAGGCGAGGACTTTAGCCACTAGGCCACGCCGCCGGGCCCTGAAAGTCGTATTCTAAGACATATTGTGGCAACACAGTGTAAAAAAGACTTAGATAACTTGTCCCAAAAAATTGATGTACATATGAATTATAGTTGTTAATATTCTTTTAATTTGCATTTGGCCCTTATAGATTGATCACAATTATCAGATAATTCTGTAGAAGGTTCTGGCAAACCAGGCTTTCCCTCTAGCTAAAGTGACAATATATTGTTTTACCTGGAGCAGCTCTGATTTGTGCAGGATTAGCAGCATTGTTTTTGCTAAGTTATTTGTAAGCTCTAATGAGATTCTGTCCCATTTGAACAGACTGTTTTTTGACCAAGGAAAATTGATAGCAAAACACTCTGTAAATAAGATGTGCAGATGTTTGGTATTTTTTTTTCCTAAATCACACACCATATACTCAAACATGGGGTCTTAAAAAAGATAATGGAAAAAATGTGTGTTCTGAAATACTATATATATATATATATATATATATATATATATATATATATAGTGCACTAAATAAATATATATATATTGCACTAAAGAAAACTTACCCATTTAAATTATTTGCCTGATTATTGGAAAGGCAGAGAAAGAAAGAAGGCTGAGGGGTCCTCCCAAATGAGGGACAGAGAGCCAGCTACTTGAGGTGTGACCTGCAGCCTTCCAGGGTCTGCACTAGTGGGCAGCTTAGAACCAGGAGTTGGAACTGGGGCACAAAGCTGGGCATTCCAGTGTAGGATGTGGCATCCCAACTGGTGGCTTTACCTCCTAAGCCAAATAACCACACTAACTTATTTTCAATTCCTCTTTTTCCATGAACTTTTTGAAGTGCTCTAGAATAAGTTTTTACCAAAAAAAATGTGTCCTTTGTTTAATTTGAAAGTCAGAAAAATTGGATGCCCTTTCAGAAAGTGTAAAAACCAGTAATATCATTTTTTTTGCTAAGCAAAGGCATATAGAAATTAATAGATGAACATTCTGGGCTTTTAAAAACTGACCTCTGATAGCTTGAAAATGTCATTGTGACAGTTGTGCATAGACTTTAATAATGCATATTTTATATTTTCATGTCTTTCCTAATTAATTAAATTATCTAGCTAATAATATAATTGACATCATGTAGTTTATATCTGTAGAAAATAAGCTCTTTAGTTCTGTTCTGCCTACTTTCCTCAAAATAGCACTTTCCTCAAAAAGAGAAAACAAATGCCAGCTTTTACTTTGGTAACTTGAATTATATGGTGATATAATGCTGTAGTATTTAGAATTAGAGTGTTTCTTAGAGTTTGATTAATTATTCTGATGTCATCAGTGGGTAATTTGTTAGTTTCTGATATCAAAAGTGTATTGCTTGTGTTTCACATTTTGGATTTCCTAATGTAATGTTCTCTTTTTAGAAAAGGTGGACAAGTCCTATTTTCAAGAGAAGATGACTTTTAACAATTTTGAAGGATCTAAAACTTGTGTACCTGCAGACATCAATAAAGACGAAGAATTTGTAGAAGAGTTTAATAGATTAAAAACTTTTACTAATTTTCCAAGTAGTAGTCCTGTTTCAGCGTCAACTCTGGCCCGAGCAGGTTTTCTTTATACTGGTGAAGGAGACACTGTGCAATGCTTTAGTTGTCATGCAGCAGTAGATAGATGGCAATATGGAGACTCAGCAATTGGAAGACACAGAAAAGTATCTCCAAATTGCAGATTTATCAACGGCTTTTATTTTGAAAGTAGTGCGGCACAACCTACAAATCCTGGTGTCCAAAATGGTCAATACAAAGTTGAAAACTACCTGGGAAGCAGAAATCATTTTGCTCTAGACAGATCTTCTGAGACGCACGCAGAGTATCTTTTGCGAACAGGACAGGTTGTAGATAAATCAGACACCATATACCCAAGGAACCCTGCCATGTGTAGTGAAGAAGCTAGATTAAAGTCATTTCAGAACTGGCCAGATTATGCCCACTTAACCCCAAGAGAATTAGCTAGTGCTGGGCTCTACTACACGGGTATTGATGATCAAGTGCAGTGCTTTTGTTGTGGTGGAAAACTGAAAAATTGGGAGCCTTGTGATCGTGCCTGGTCGGAACATAGGCGACACTTTCCTAATTGCTTCTTTGTTTTGGGCCGAAATATTAATAGTCGAAGTGAATCTGATGCTGTGAGTTCTGATAGGAATTTTTCAAATTCAACAAATCTTCCAAGAATTCCAGCCATGGCAGATTATGAAGCACGGATCATATCTTTTGGGACGTGGATATACTCAGTTAACAAGGAGCAGCTTGCAAGAGCTGGATTTTTTGCTTTAGGTAAACTTTATTATAAACCCAATAAATAATTTTCCTAGTATCCCAGGGCTTCTTAAAAGGAATATATGAAAATAGTTGCCTGATACATGTATAGTTCATATAGTACCATTTTTGCTTAAAAATCGACAATTACATAGATTGTTCAACTACTCTAAATATAAATTGCTTTGTGAAAAAAAAAAAAAAAAAGGAATATATGCCTGTTGTTCCCTGAATGATGGATATTTAGTTGTAAGCCGGTATTACTATTTAAATCAGTATTATTCAGTAAACTCATATGGAGTCTGTTGTTGTACTAATGAATATGTAAAAAAGGCCACTATATTATTATAAGTCTTGTTTACTTTGTAATTGTCTTTACAAGAGGGATGACTGATGTGCAGAAGACACTAGAAATCCTTGTGGGTCTGAACTGCCAATTTATTGAGCACCTACTACATACATGTGCTCTTTCTCTCCCTGTATATACATATTACATGCATTTTCCCCCGAGCCTCACAGCAATAGTATAAAAAGAATCAACACTAGAGACTTTTGTTTGGCCTATGTTATAATTGACAGTCTCTACCTTCACATAGTGTTTATAATTGGAAGCTGCTCTGTATCATGCCTTATTGTTTTAAATGAGTGATTTTCAGGTCGACTGCTGTAGAGAAGTATTGGGAAGGGCCATTAGTGTGATGGTTTTCAGGGATAGTTTTTAAAAATCATCATTTTATATCTGACCCATTTGTTTAATGATTGAATTGTGCCCCAAAACAAAGTATCAGTTATTTCAGGATATTTTATTTATGTAGTGTCATAGACAAAATGTGTCATAATTTCTTTGTGTCTAATTTCATTAATGCTTAGAACATAACTTATTTTGAAGTTTCACAATTTGATAAAGTAGGTATAATACTGATGGCCCAAACGATACACATTAAAAAGAAAGTAGCAATTAAGTTTTGAACATAAAAATTGGCAACTTTATGTTTGTGTTCTGTAAAATACCCCAGATTGAATCTATTACTAAGATGTGAGTTTGAGTGCTTTCCTTTAAGTGGTAATTTTTTTTCGTGTACTAGAGATGTGATCAATTTGCAGGTATTGAGATGGGTATTTTGAATGAAGTTCTCATTGCACAAATATGTTTTTCCTTGTGTGTTTTCTTAGGTGAAGGTGATAAAGTAAAGTGTTTTCACTGTGGAGGAGGGCTAACTGATTGGAAGCCCAATGAAGACCCTTGGGAACAGCATGCTAAGTGGTATCCAGGGTAAGATCTTTAGTTGTTGATTCAGTAACAGGCAAGATGGGCATATGAGGTGGGCAGACTTGAGTTACTTTCACTTCAACTACTTGTTTTTATTTTAGCTCAAAATTTGAGCCAAGTGTATAAAAATGGGGTCACCTACTTTTCATAGGGCAAAAAAATTCACCTACCCCAGGTGACTAAATCATTCGTTCCTTAGGTATCATATTTATGACATTCAGATTATTCTAGTTCTAAGCAACATATTAGGAAATGCACATTTTTTTCTTGGAAGTAGGCTGTTATCCTCTGTGTAAGAGCCTGTGTTGCTAGGAAGATTCCTTAAGAGACTGTCATCCCTAGGATCTCATTGATTTCAAGATAAAGTTGTTTCCCCCCCCCCCTTTTTTTTCTTTTAAGATTTATTTTTGTTTCAAAGGCAGCGTTACAGAGAAGGACTTGAGCTGTCCTTCACTGCTTTCCCAGGCCAGGTGCAGGGAGATGGATCAGAAGTGGAGTAGTTGAGACTTGAATTGGCACCTATATAGGATGCTAGCACTACAAGCAGAGACTTTAACCTACTACACTACAGTGCCAGCCCCTAAAGTTGTTCTGATTGTAAGATTTCTGATGTAAGGACCTATTTGGGAATGGCTCCTAGTTTATTGACAGCAATTTTAGTTACAACATAAATAATCATGCTTCTGAAGTCAGTGACATCTTAGGGTGAAAACATAGCCTAATTGTCTCATCTCATCACTTTGTACACAAGTGAGGTGAATTTCTGATCTACAGACAGTACAACTTCAGAGTGGTCATTTGAAAAGAAAGCCTAGCCTTGGAATGTTGAAAAACATAAATGTTTTTAAATGCACATTTGGATAATCCTCTAAAGCCTATTTAAGGGGCAGGTGTCTGGGGAAGTGGTCAAGTTGCTATTTGGGAAACTCACATTCCCATTTTGCAGTGCTTAGTTCAAGTTCCAACTACTTCGTTTCTGATCCAGCTCTCTCTTCAAGTGTACCCTGGGAAGGCGGGTGATGGCTTAAGTACTTGTGTTCCTGCCAGTGATGTTGGGAGGCTGAGATGTAGTTCCATTTTATTTCAGATAAAATGAAAATAAATGAATTTAAGATTCAATATAATTTGTAGATATAATTCCAAGAATATGATATTCTCTTCTTCCCTCCCTCTCCCTTTTTCTTTTTCATAAACTTAAGATTAGCTACAACTGTTTTTAAAAGTGCTAGCTTAGTAACTTATTTCAAAGTTGAAACTTATTAGGGTTTATTTTTTTACTCAACTAGCATAACTAATATAGAAAAGGAGCTTTTTCCCCCTTGAAATGAGAGTTGATATAAAATTGGATAACATTTAATTTGATGATGCCTTAGAATAGTGAAAACCAGGTTGGTGTGGTGGCTCAATAGGCTAATCCTCTGCCTGTAAGCGGCAGCATCCCATATAGGTGCTGGTTCAGTTCTCAGATGCTCCTCTTCCAATCCAGCTACCCACTGTTGGCCTAGGAGGGCAGTGGTGGGTGGTCCAGCTCCTTGTGTCCCTTCATCCACCTGGAAGACCCAGAAGAATTTCCTGGAGTCAGAGCTGCTCGGCTCCAGCCATTGCAGCCATTTAGGGAGTGAGCCAGTAGATGGGTTGATCACTCTTTCTGTGTGTGTGTCTCCTCTCTGTGCATCTGCCTTTCAAATTAAAAATAAATAAATGAATCTTTAGAAATAGTGAAAATCAAGTTAATGGAATGAATATGATGGGTATTTTATCTTTATGTAGACTTTACTGATTTATCGGCTACCTTGTTTCATTCTTTAGGTGTAAATATTTGTTAGAAGAGAAAGGACAAGAATATGTAAACAATATTCATTTAACTCATTCACTTGAGGAGTCTCTGGTAAGTCTGGTATAATACATATTTCTAGATATATCACTTATTTTATAATTATTCCTTCATGTAAAATTCATAGTATAATATTGTAAATTAATGTTGTCATTGGGATTTAAGAACGAGAATTTGTGCTTTTCTTCTTAATCTAAAGCCTGTTTGTGAAATTAGATCTTTATATAATGAGGTCTATGCTCATAAGTAGTTTTCACCTTTTTTTCAGACAGTATTTTAAATCCCCAAAATCTAAAGTTGGTAGGAGGAACTGGGGTGGCCAAGGGATCAACAAGTATGTGAAAAGAACCCTGAGCTACATGGGGAGATCTGGGCTCCCCTGGGGAGCTACCATGGCTATATTGCCTCATAAAGTTAGTTAAGTTCATGGGCTTCAACTTCTTGTTTATAAGGTGAAAAGGGGTTGGGTTAGGTGGTCTTTGAACATCTTTGTAGTTCCATCATCAGGCTATGCCTCTTATAAATATTCATATTTTGAATTAGAATAAAACCAATTTATTTCAACTTACGATTACATTTTCAGATTGAAGCAGTTGCCTTCTACCAAAAAAATTCTAACTGAGAATTCATGTTTCTATTTTAGGCAACAACTGCAGAAAATACACCATCACTATCTAAAAGAATTGGTAAATATACGTATTAAAATAAATGCACTTTTTATGTCACTACCAATTTATTTTTCCTTTTTCTTTTTTGTATAGTTATTTATGGGGTGTAAAAATAAGCATATTCTTTCAGTGACCATAGCATATGTATTGAGATTGCTATGAATCTAAGAATTTATTGAAGTGTTTTTATATTTAAGTCATCTTTCTGTGTTATGAACATTAATGTGCTGGCAGGCATTGTAGCACAGCAGATAAGTTGCCACTTCAGATGCTTACATTGCATTTTAGAGTGCTGTATGAGTGCCAGTTACTCTGTGCTTCTCATCCAGTGGATGGAAGATCTCTCCTTTGTCTCTCTCCCTTTCTCTACTGTTTGTCTTTCAAATAAATAAGTAAAATCTTAGGAAGAAAGAATGATAATATGGCCATTGCATGGTCTTTCCATATATAGGAGGTTCCAGCTATAAGCTGTCCCATCACTATTTCACTTAAAAATTACAAGAGAAAGGGTAAGTATTTTTGTCCCTGGAGCTTAAGTGAGCGAAGATCATAAGCCAGTGTTCCTTTCATCCCCCTGCCTGTTGCTCCCTCTTACACAATGTATTTATTTGTTTCCCAGCTGAAGGGTAAATCATAAGAATAAGTCAGAGTCTCCAGGAGCTACAAAACAATTTTGACCATGCTGCTTTAGTGAATACTTCCCATCTCATACCTAAGGAGGCTGGCTCAAGAGAAATTTTTGAATTTAAAGCAGAACCTTTTAAAATAGAAAATGGCACCAATTTCCACATTGCAATTCAAGCCATCTACCAAGTCATTCTCACCTCAGAGGTTTCTAACATTGCACAAGTAACCTAGTTCATTCCACCACAGGAACCTAGCACCCCTGCTCTGGGTACCAGTATTCATGCAATCAGTTTGGCAATTTGGGGGTTAGCCGTGATTTTACCTGTACTTGAACTAGAAATTGTATTATAACTAAAATTAAATGTTATACATACTTGGTAAATATTAATTTAGAATTTGTAATATCTAGTATATAACTGTAATATCAAAAGGATATGCAAAGGTTTTAAATTTCCTAATTATTTGAGTTAATCAATGTTAACTGGGCTGCTAAATATCAATAAAAAAGAGTATGTCAATTTCCATCTTAAACAATCCATTAATTAATTTTTAATAAGTCAGGAAGATGCATATTTGCAATTGCAAATTTTTAAGAAACATTTTAGAGGGTACTACAAATTCATCTAGTAAATTGACAGAATCAAAACCTAAATCATTTGAAAGTATTTATGTATACTCAGTTGCAAATAATTTCATGATATAATTACTTATATTCAGTTCTTTATTATAAATGAATATATCATGTCTACACAAACTAATCAAAAAAGATTACAAAAAATTATTCAATGAAAAATGGTCTAAAGTAATAAAAAGATAAAATTCACTGTTATTCAGTAAAAGTGACATATCAAAGATTCAGCCATACAGATGAAATGACTAGCAAGAACATCTTTCTGGATGAATCTTGGAATATCACAATTAAGCCCTGTATCTATTATCAGAGTTTCACTGGATCCCAAAATACTGCCAACAGATTTCTTTAGGGAATGTGGCGTAGTACATGATATGCAGTGGACAGCATATACATAATTGTTTAGAAATATGTTTTATTCGCTGAGTAAATCATAATTCAATCCATTAAAATTTATTCAGATGAATATATGCACATGTTATTGGGAGAAGTTGATGTAATAAAAGCTGCTTGCCAACACTGATCTGGAACAACATGTGAATTCCAGAAAATTAATTATATCTAATAAAATGTATCTAATAAAAAGTAAATTTAAAAATAAATAAATAAATAAATAAAATAAACCAGTGTTCTGCTTACATGCTGTCACCAGGAACAACCTTAAGCCACCTGCTTCTTTATCCCATGCCATCTTTTTGCCTTCCCTAGCTGCTGCTTCACAGAGGGGTGAGGTTGTATTTGCTTAACTCCTACATATTAAAAGAGGTGAAAATGTTTTGTTTCTATTTCAGAAGCAGAGAGACAAAACTCCCATTTGCAGCTTCACTCTTCTAGTCTGTTTAACAACCAGGCCCAGAGCCAGGAGCTTGGAAATCAACCCATATCTCCCCTATGGCTGACAAGTACCCAACTACCTGATCCACCTCCTGATACCTCCCAGTCTGCCTTAATAGGAGGCCAGAATCTGTAGCTGGAGTCAGGACTCTAACCAACGCACTTGGATATGGGGCATGGACATCTTAACTACTAGGCTAAAAATCTACCCCTAGGTAGAGGTTTTATGACAAAGATTGTCTACTCATCATGGACATTTTTAAAACCAGAAAGCAGTCAGAAAAGGATATTATGGCAAACTGTTTTTCTCACAATGAAGAACCTGAGACTCAGAAAGATTTGCAAGTTAGTCAAAAACAAAGATTCTGTAACACTAAATTTTTTTTTTTTATATTTAATGATGCTTGACTAATATGACTTGTTCTGGTTTACAGTTAATGTTATTAAGTTCAGGTAAAATTCACATAAATCTCACCTTTATACAGTGTATAATTCAGTTCTATTTAGTAAAAAAAAAAATGAGATTGTGCAATCGTCACTTTTTTAATTGTATAACATTGCCATTACTCGAAAATAACCCCATAATCTACACAATAGCAGTCTTTCTCCATACCACCCCTGCCTCTAGACCCAGGCAACTACTGAAGTATTATGTCTAATGATTTGCCTATTCTGGATGCTTAAATAGAATCGGGCTTCAGGATTTATCTATGGAGTAGCATATATGTTCCATTGTATGATAATACTGCATTTTGTTTATCCATTTGTTGGTTGATTACCATTTGACTTGCTTCCACTTTTTTAATATTAAGAATGTCACTTCTATGATTATTGGCAGTTTTTGTGTAGACATGTTCTTAATTGTCTTAGGTGCTTATATCTAAGAATGGAGTTACTGGGTTACGCATTAACTCTGTGTTTAACCTTGTGTGAACTGCCACACAATTTTCCAGCAGTACTAAAGCCTTTGACATTTACAGCACTAGTTTATGAGGATTCCAATTTCTCAATGTCCTTGCCAAAACTTATCTATCTTTTAAAAACTGTTTAGGTATCAGCATTGTGGCATGGCGGGTGAAGCTACTACTCACGACACCAGTGCTAGCATTTTACATGGGTGCTGGTTCTTGTTCTGGCTACTCCACTTCCAATCCAGCTCCCTGCTTATGGATTGGGAAAGCAGCAGCAGATGGGCAAAGTCCTTGAGCTCCTGTACCCATGTGGAAGACCATGGCGAAGTTCTTGACTCCAGGCGTTAGCCTGGTACAGCCTTGGCCACTACAGCCATTTGGAGAGAGAACCAGTGGATGGAAGATCTCTCTATCTGTGTGTGTCTGTCTGTCTGTCTGCCTTCCTTCCTCTCTGTTACTTTGCCTTTCTTTTTTTTTGTATTTTTTTTTTTTGTTATTTTGATTCTTGCTTTGCCTTTCAAATAAATAAATCTTTAAAAAATTTTTTTAAATAAAAAAAGCAATGTTTGAAAATTTGTCATAGAGAACTTCTGTCCACTGGTTAGTCCTGAATATTTGTAGCAGCTAAGGCTCAGCCAGGCCAAACCTGAAAACAGGGAACTCAGTCCAGGTTTCCAAATTGAAAGGGTCTTAACAACTTGAGCCAACTGCTGCTTCCCAGGGTTTCTGTTAACAAACAAATAAGGAGCAGAACTAGGGCTTGAGAACTCAGGTATTTTAGTATGGACTGTGGGCATCCCAGCTAGCATCTTAACCTGCCAAGTGAAATGCCATCCTTACTTTCTGTTACAACTATCCTAGTGGGTATGACATGATATCTAATTTTGGTTTTGTTTTATGTTTTCTTAATGGCTAATGCTGAACATCTTTACATGTGCTTACTAACAACTTGTAAATCTTTAGAGAAATATGTATTTATTTCCTTTGATCATTTTATAGTTAGGTTGTCTTTATTGAACTGCAAGAGTTCTTTAATTTCCCTTGTCAGAGATATGATTTGCAAATATTTTCTTCCAATCTCTGGTTTGTCTTTTTACTTTTTTTTTAAGATTTGTTTATTTGAAAGGCAGAATTAGAGAGGGAGAGACATACAGACAAGGCTTCTGCCTGCTGGCTCACTCTCAAATAGCTGCATCAGCCAAGACTGGGCCAGGCCAAAGCCAGGAAGCAGGAACTTCATCCAGATCATCCATGTGGGTAGCAAGGTCCCAAGTACTTGCCCCATCTGCTGCTGCTTTTCCAGACTCATTAGCACTGTGTAAGTGGAACAGCCTGGACGCGAATGTGCGCTCATCTGTCATGGAGTGCTAGAGGTGATGACTTAACCCACTGCACTATGACATCGGGCCACAGGTGTTGTTTTTTCTGTCCAATGTTATTTATTCCTTTTTTGCTCATGCATTTGGCGTTATATTTAAGAAACCATTGCCTAATCCCAGGTCACAAATATTTATACCTATATTTTCTTCTAAGAGCAGTTCCCTTTAGATCTTTGATCATTTTTAGTTAACCTTTATTTTTCCAGATCACGGGGTGAGAGGGATCAATTTCATTCTTTTTTATGTAGATATCCAGTTGTCCTAGCCTTGTGTTTTTAGGAATTTCCATTTGAGATACCTGTGGGAAATCCAACTAGAAAAATAATACAATATTTCTGAAAGATTTATTCATTTTTATTGGAAAAGAAGATTTGCAGAAAGAAGGACAGTTCTTCCATGTGCTGGTTTACTTTCCAGATGGTTGCAATGGCTGGAAGCAAACCAGTACAAAGCCAGGAGCCAGAAGCCCCCTCAGGGTCTCCCACACCGGTGCAGGACCTTAAAGCCTTGTGCCATCCTCTGCTGTATCAGTCCGCAACCAGGGAGCTGGGTGTTTTAGAAGTGGATGAGCCAGTATATGAACCCCTGCCCATAAGGTATTCTGCTGCTTGCAAGGGATGGATTACCCATTTGAGCTATCATACCTGCCCCAATAATAAAATCTTGAATTCATATAAATGAGAAGTAAAATGGTGATGGTGAGGGAAGTGCCTGGAGAAATTATTTGAAAAGAAAAAAGAAAGGATCCATAAGGGAATGGAGGGGAGCCACTAATATCTAGTCAGGTGACTGGAAGTAAAGGAACCAGCAAAACAAGCTTGCAAAAACGTCAAGTGAGAGGGAGAAGCAGGGATATCTCATGTTTGTAGTACCAAGGTTTGGTGCCCAATTCTGGCTCTTGACTTTAGCTTCCTTTTACTGCAACCCTGGGAGTCTGCAGTGGGCTCTCCAGTAACTGGCTTCTTGCTACCCACAGGAGAGACTTGGTTTCAGTTCCTGGCTGTCAGCTTTGGCCTCAGCTGTGGCCATTGCAGGCAGTTAGAGAATGAAATAGCAGTTGGGAACTTTTCCTGTGCCTCTGAAATAAATAAAATTTAACAGCTGCTTAGACTGAATTCAGTCCACATTTTTTTCTCTGTATTGGTTAATAGTACCATAGTTCATAGGGTTGTCCAGTAATTTGAGTTATTCTAGATTCTTTACTGTCCTTATTCCTTCCAAATTTAAGTAATCGCCAAGTCTGATAGATTCCACCTTCTTAATATTCTCTGAAATCCACCCTCTCCTCACTGATTCTGCTGTAGTTCAGCCCTTATTTGCAATCTGGACCGTTGTAATAGTGTCCTGATAGATTTTTTTTGTCTCTTCGTTATGTGACCTCCCAACTGAGTTTTCTTTATCAAACACAAATCTTAAGTTGCTTTATTACCTTTATTAAAAAATCTTTCCTGCCTTGCATGTTATGTTTGTTACAGTCAAATCACTGCATCTCTCCCTTTCCAGCCTCCTTTTTTTAGTGTTACAATTTATTTGAAAGTCAGAGTTAAAGAGAACGATAGAGACAGAGATCTTCTATTCACTGGGTTACTGTCTAAATGGCAGCAACAACCAAGGCTGAGCCATACCAAAGCCAGGAGCTAAGAGCTTCGTCTCGATCTCACAAATGGGTACAGGGGCCCAAGCACTTGGGCCATCTTCCACTGCTTTAGTGCATGTGTTAGTGTGGAGTTGGATCAGAAGTGGAGCACTCTGGAGTAATTGAATTGGCACTGATATGGGATGCTGACATTGCAGAGAGCAGCTGAACCCATTGTGTCACAGTGTCAGCCCCATCCAACCTCCTTTTTATGCAGAGAAAAAGAATCTTCCATCTACTGATTCATTTACCCATATACCCACAGAAACCTGTGCTGGGTCACACTGCAACCAGGAACCTTCTTATTCTGTCTCACCTGGGCAGCATGTGTGTTAGCAGGAATCTGTAATCAAAAGTGGAACCAGCTCTCAGGCCCAGGCAATCTCCTTTGGGCCGTTGTTTAATCAACTACTTAACTTCCGTGCCATGCACATGTCCCAAAGCCTCCTGTCTTACATTCATTTGAAAGGCAGAGGAGGAGAAAGAGAAATTGTCACCCACTGCTTCACTCTCCAAGTGCATACTAACAGCCTGGACTGGTTCAGGCTGAAGCCATGAACTGGGAATGACATTCTGCCGCTCTACATATTTGGGAGGAACCCAAGTGTTTGGGCCATCATTGGTTGCCTCCCAGGTACTTTAACATAGAGCTGGATTGAAAGCAAAGCCAGGACTCAATTCCAGGAATTCCAGTATGAGATGTCAGCATCCCCAAGCAGCAGCTTAACTTGCAATGCCACTCTACCCACCCTAGTCTCCTCTTTCAGAAAACATATCAGGGTATATTATACATAAAATGAAATATTTAAATTTTTTTTTTTTTTTTTTTTTTTTAGTTTCATTCCTTCAAGGTTGGCAAAACCTTTCCAAGGTCTATTGATAAAGTTCACCTTAGTGCATCCATAGTCCCAGACACTTTCTGCAAAGCTTGACAGGAGAGTTTTCCTTTTTTTTTTTTTAAAGATTTTATTATTATTGGAAAGCCGGATATACAGAGAGGAGGAGAGACAGAGAGGAAGATCTTCCATCCGATGATTCACTCCCCAAGTGAGCCGCAACGGGCCGGTGCACACCGATCCGAAGCCAGGAACCAGGAACCTCTTCCAGGTCTCCCATGCGGGTGCAGGGTCCCAATGCACTGGGCCGTCCTCAACTGCTTTCCCAGGCCACAAGCAGGGAGCTGGATGGGAAGTGGAGCTGCCGGGATTAGAACCGGCGCCCATATGGGATCCCGGTGCGTTCAAGGCGAGGACTTTAGCCGCTAGGCCACGCCGCCGGGCCCTGAAATATTTAATTTTAAATAATTGTTTATTTGAAAGATAGAGTGACAGAGGGGGAGAGACAAAGATCTTTCATCTGCTACTCACGCCTCAAGTACCCATGACTGCTGCAGCTAGTCAGACCAAAGCTAATACCCAGGAACTCCGTCTGAGTTTCCGACACAGTTGGCAGGAACCTAAGCACTTACACCAGTGTGCACCAACTTGCTGCCTCCCAGGCACATTAACAGGGAGCAGGAATACGAGTGGTGGCAGGATCCCATCACAAGCTACCTCCAGTATGGGATTTGGGAATCCCAAAGCAGCAACTTAACCTAGTGTGTTGCAATGTCTGCCTCTAGTAAAGTAGTTAAAGTGTGCTGATGTTAGTTTTTCAACTCAGTGAATTTTAACATAAATGTACACCTCACGCTATAACCATTCCTCAGGTCAAGATTTAGAGAATTTAATACATATCCCCAAGTCTACCTTTTGGTAAGATAGGCTCATTTCATATATTACCATAGATTGTGAATTTCTTACACGTGGAATCAGTCCCGCAGTATGTATTCTTTCTCTAGTTCATCATTATGATGACATTTTGCTCATCATAGTTATGAGACTCACTCATGTTGTCCGTGACAGTAGTTTATTTTTGCTGTGTGGTATTTGACTATACCACATTTTTTGTATCCACTCACTTGATGGTGGACATATGAGGTGTTTACAGTTTGGGGCTGTTGTAAATAACACTGCTATGAATATTCTTGTGCATGTCTTTGGTGGAGATATGCACTCATTTTCAATACTCAAGAGTGGAGTTGGTGAGTCAGATTCACCATCCTATAGTTCTTTGGGCATAATAAAAATGAGTTCCTATTTATTTTCTTGCCTTATCTGGTCCAATCCCCACAGCTACAGAAACTAAGTCTAAGAGCTAGGAAACTAATACGATCAGGGTCATTGGAATTTATGTTTTTTTTTTTCCAAAATAATTTCTAGGAACTGGCTAACAGTATCGCCTCTTAAAGTACCCTAGTTGTTAATGAGTGTAGCTGATTTGGAAACAAGTTCAGATTTTCAAGCAGCCTAACCCTTTTCTTACCTATTTTATCTTACATTGCAGTTTTATAACAGTCTTTAAACTATGCTTAAACTGTCTTTAAACTGAAACTGTGTTATTGTATTTTTAACTAATTGTAACATTTTGATTGTAAGAGTCTCATTCATGACTGACTTTTTTTTTTATTCTCAAAACAGCTTTGGTTTGCTGGCTTGTTTTTGTGTTTTTGCTTGCTAGTTAATATTTTTTCTTTGTAACTGTATTCTGTTCTCAAGTTGTGTTGATGAAACAGATTGTATATATTCTTTTTCCTCAACAATTTTCATTTCAGATGATACCATCTTCCAAAGTCCTATGGTACAAGAAGCTATACGAATGGGATTCAGTTCCAGGGACATTAAGAAAATAATGGAAGAAAAAGTTCAGATGTGTGGGAGCAATTATAAATCACTTGAGATTCTGGTTGCAGATCTGGTGAATGCTCAGAAAAACAGTACACAAGATGAATCAAGTCAAACTTCATTGCAGAAAGGTATGCATGGCTGTTTTTAAGAAGCAAGAAAAATCCTGACAGCACTTTTTTATGGATAGTATCATATAACTTTCTGGGACAGTCATTCTCCTCCTTTATTACAAAATAGTACAAACATACACAAAAGTGAGAAGAGTAGAATAAGCTCTCACATTCCCATCAACCACATCCAGTAGTTTTTACCACTTGTAATCCTATTTTTTATCTTCCTCCCAGCTTTTTTTTGCCTTAGCATTTCAAAGTAAATATCAGAGATCCTATGTATCATTGCGTGTACATACTTCCATATTTATCTGGTAGGCAAGGACTTTATTTTTGTAAGATTCTAAAATTTATTTGAAAGACAGAGTGACAGAGCAACAGAGTGATATCCTGCATCTGCTGTTTCACTCCCTGAATGGCTGCAACAGCGGGGCTAGGCCAGGCAGAAAGAAGAGCCAGGAATTGCATCTGGCTCTACCATGTGGGTAGCAGGGTACCAAAGACTTTGACTATCTTCCACTGATTTCTCAGGCACATTAGCAGGGACATAGACAGGAAGTGGAGCAACTGGGATGCCAATTGGCGCTCATAAGGGATGCCGGTATCACAGCCAGTGCGCCAGCCCACTGTGCCACAGTGATGGCCCTGACATAAAAAATGTTTTAAATTTTTACTGTATTTATTCAACAGGCAAAGAGATATACAGAACACTCATTTGGTGGTTTACTTCTCAAATGCTCATAATAGCTGGGGCTGGGCCAGACCAAAGAAAGGATTCAGGAATATAATCCTGGTCTCCCATGTTTGTGGCTAGAACCAAATCACTTGAGCCTTTATCATCTGCTTCCCTTTGTTGCACAATTACCTGGAAGCTGGAATTAGGAGTGGAGCCAGGATTCAAACCCAGGCACTCCAATATGTGCTGCAGGCATCCCTGCCAGTGTCCTAACCACTGTGCCAAATGCCATACTCAAGCCCTTCCTCCTTTTTTAAGGAATTAATTAGATTTTCCAGGTCATAGCGGTTACATCATGATTACTGCAACACAGTTCTCACGTTACTGTGATACTTACACAAAGGAATCAGAGTCATAGAGTTCTGAGAATATAATACTTTCCTCCCTCTCTTTCTGTTTTAGTTTTTGAGATAACATTTTTAATTTACGTTATAGTAAGAGGCTTAATGCTCTGCTAGATAAAGATTAGGGCTTGGTTTTTAAACATAGCCTTAACACACTCTGTGTTAGTGTGCTCTGGCTGATACAGTAAAATACCATAGATTGGTTGGCTTAAAGAACGGATACGTCTCCTGGCTTATGGATGGCTGCCTTCTCCCCATGTCCTTACCTAGTGTCATCACGTGTGCAGAAGAAAGAGACGTGAACACGTAAGCATTCTGGTCTCTTCCTCTACTCTCTAGAGATGCTAATTACTCATGGCTACCTTACTTCTCATGGCTTCATCTAAACCTAATTACCACCCAAAGGTTTAATCTCAAGATAACTGTAACATTAAGGATTAGAGCTTCAGCATGCAAATTTGAAGAATAGAAACATTATCTATAATATAGAGAACAAAATTAGTGTTAATTCTGTATTATTTGAAATGCAGTTGGTTTTCATTTTCTCCGTTGAAGAGTATTTACAGTTGACTTGTGCTAATCAGCAGTGTGAGTTTATGCTCTGTTTTAGACAAAGAACAACAAAGGCTGATTTTCATTATTAAATGTTGAATCTGTAGTTTTGTGGTTGAGAATTTGGTTTTTGAGTGTTCTGTAAGTTTTTTATGTGACATAAATGGGTGAAATTACTAAATAGGATTTGAGTGAATGGTGCCCTAATAGCATAAATCATACATGCAAAATATACTAAGAGAAACAGAATTATTTTGCAATAAAAATAAGTTCAAAACTAAAAGCTGGTTTTAAAAATTCATGCAGAAATTAAATGTTGATTTTGGTATGACACACTAAGTATGCTTTTAACTTCAATTTATTTCCAAAATTTTGAAACATTATTCATGTATAGGTCATTAAATAGTATAAATATTATTGCTGTTTTAAATTATTATTTGATGTAAAGATTCCGTAGGAAGGCTACTGCTTTTTTCTCATAGATGTGTTTATTAAAACTTAACAATGTTTAACTTCGTAGTCATAAAATAAATCATTTATTTGGTCTTCTTTCTGGGACCAAAAGAGAAGGGACAAGAGTAGATTAAGGGGGATGTCTTCTCTGTCCAGTGGGAGTCTGTGCACCTCTTATCATTGAGACTACAAATTGGGGTGGTGTAGAAAGGAGGGCTCAAGCAGATGGTAGCTCTCAGGCATAGGAGTTGAAGTTCATTGGTGGCCCAAGCCAAATGGAGAGGCCGGATGATTGATAGTGTCCTCACGTGGAGGCTACAGCATGTTTCTCTTTCCCAAAGCTCTTGAAGAAAGATTGTCATTTAAAATCCTTAAATTATATATAAAGCAAGGATGGGCTGAATTGAAATGAAGCAGGTAAAATTAACTCAAAAAAGTGTACTGTATTGCTACTTACTGAAATATACTGTATCAGTGCTGGTGTTTTTCTCAAAGACTGTATGGCAGAAAATGCCCACAGTAAACTGTCTTGTGAAAGTAGTACCACATCAGCCTTCATTTTTATTTATGCAACAAACAGTGACAGAGTAAATCACCATCCACCAGCTCACATTGCAGATGCCTGCAGATTCCCCCTCCCATAAAAGCTGAGAGCCAGTGGCACAGTCCAGGTCCCTTTGCAGCTAGCAGGAAGCCAAGTACGTGAGCCAGCTCTGCTGCCTCCCAGGGTCTGCATGAGCAGGACACTGGAGTCAAGAGCCAGAGTCAATCTTCAAATCTCGGCACCCCGCTTTGGGACATGAATGTCTTAATCAGAGTCTTGGCTACCAGGCCAAATACCCATTCTTGCTTTTTCAAAATCATGTAATGTGGAATAGTTGTGTGTTGGCTTGGATTAAGCCACTGCTTGGGATGAATGTTCACGTCCCATATTGATTTGTCTGGGATTGAATCCCATCTCCAGAAAAGAAAAGCTTTCTTTTCTGTTAATACAATGACAGGTAGCAGGTGATGGATCAACTTCTTTGACCCCTGCCAGCTATGTGGAGCAGACCCCAGTGGAGTTCTTGGCTCCTGGCTTTGGCCTGGTTCAGTTGCAACTGTTGATTTGGACAGTCAACCAGCAGATGGAAGAGATCTCGATCTCTCTCTCTCTCTCTCTCTCTCTCTCTCTCTCTCTCTCTCTCTCTCTCTCTCTTCATCCCGCCTTTAAAATAAATAAATATATATTTTTTTAAAAAGTAACATTTTTGTTATGATTTATATTGCTGCAAATAGTTTTTTAAGACTTTTTTATATGCCTTTGTCACACCAGTGTTTAAGAATGTTATACTACTGTAAAAATATAACTTTCATTGTGTCAATGTGAAACATGAATTGTAGATGAGTTATTGCTCAAGTTACTCAGATAGTTGGGAATATAATTCAGATTTCTTGGCTTCTGCTACAGTATTCTAGAAGGGATTTTTTGAAAGATCTTATTTGTTTATTTACTTGAAAGGCAGAGTTACAGAGAAAGAATGAGAGAGAGCACTTCATTTTGCTGGTTTATTCTGCAAACGACCACAGTGGCCACAGTTAGGCCAAGACTAAGTCAGGAGCTTCATCTAGATCTCCCACAAGGGTGACAGTGGCCCAAGCACTTGCGCTATCTTCTGCTGCCTTCCGAGACCCTTAGCAGGGAGCTGGGTTGGAAATGGGCCAGCTAGAACAAACTGATGCCCATATGGGATGTTGGTGTCTCAGGCATTGGCTTTACCTGCCACATCTCCACATCAGCTCCTGGGAGAATTCTTGCTGTACAACTGTTTCCAGAACTGTAAATGTCATGAACCCGAAGTTCTGTATCTATTAGACAACGTCTCATTTTGCCTTCTCCCAAGCCTTGGCAATCACCATTCTACTTTCTATCTTTTAAATTTGACTACACTAAGTCTAGTGGTGGTGGTTTGTTTGTTTGTTTTGTTTTTTTGTTTTTGTTTTTTTTTAACCAGTATAGTATCACATCTAAAAGTATTGTGTAAGTTTTGTTTTCCTCCTCGAAAATTTTTAGTATGACCACATACTTCATTATGCTTTTTTGATGTTGATGCTTTAACATATTGTAAATCAGATCTCCCTCTTCCTTTATTTCTGATACCAGTAGAGCAATTTTGACATTGCTTTGGAACTGTTTTCCTTTCTGTCCTGCCCATTGGACTAAAGTACTGTACGGCAAGTGCTTTATATTCTTATCTCTAATACATGCCATGTTTGAGTTTATAGGTTTTATTATGCCCAGGAGGATGCTTTTTAAGAAGGAAGGGATCCAGTGATCTTTCCTCTGACACCCCAGCAGAGAAAGCTTTCCAAGGCATGAATGTGATAGTATCTCTCCAGGACCCTGAGGACTGAGTCCATATTCCTTTGCAGGGCTTGCCAACCCCTTCAGGATCAGGCTCCAGCAAGCCATATATCGCCATCTCCTGTAGTTCTGGGCCTGGGCTTAGGTGTGTACTTACAGACCATGTTTTGGTTGCTCTCTTTGGAGCTTGCTTAGACTGTTTCCTCTGCCCACAACACACTGCTCCCCCTACCTGTGCGTGCTCCCCAAAACCTCCATCTCCTAGTTAACTTCTACAGATCCATTCGGACCCAGTTGGGTATAATTTCCTCCAGGACGCCTTCCTTTGTGCATGCATGCACATGTTCACATGCAAACACACCCTTCCTGTACCCTTCATAGCACATTGTAATTACCTTTGTCATCATACTGTATAATTTCCTGTTTACTTGTGTTCCTTACTTGTCTGTGTACAACTGGGAGCCTGAGGTCTATATATTTGTTAATTGTATCCATAGTGACTAGAACCTAGTTAAGTATTCAGGATTTGTTGAATAACATCAGCGTTTGGCAAAGCATGTTTTCAGAACAGTGTTTTCCTGGATGTTGAAGGGATGCCACGGGGAAGGAGCTCCGCAGTTACATGGGAAACTGTAGTGTACATTTCCATGGGAGGACGTACACTGGCCTGTAGTATGCTGCCCTGTATCTGACGACAGTGTTCCCAAATGCCAGGGCATGCAACCGCAGAAATTTTTTATTCTGTGACTGGGACCCAGGAATCTGTCATTAAAGAGTACCCTAAGTAGGGCAGGCCTTTGGTGTAGCAGTAGAAGGCTGTGTGACACACCCGGAGTTGAGTACTGCCTATACTCCCTGTTCTGCCTTCCTGCTGAAGCACGCTGTGGGAGGCGGTATGTGACAGCTCAAGAGCCTGGGCCTCTGCCACCCGTATGGGAGACCCAGATTGAATTCCTGGCTCCTGGCTTCAGCCTGGCCCACCCTGACTGTTGGAGGCTTTGTGCGGTGAGTCAGCTGAGGGGAGCTCTGTCTACCTCTCTGCCTTTCAAATACAATAAATATGTGTTAAAGATTTATAAAAACATACATGTTAAAATTAAATCATTCTGAAACTTTTTAAAGGAAGTACCCACAGTGATTTTTATCTGAAGCCAAATTTGGAAACTACTGGTATGCAGTGATTGCAGAGATGGTGAAAGTAGGTAATGCATTTGAAATAGTGCCAGTACTAATACACAAAACTGGTATTTGCTCTCTTTATGATGAAAACATTTATATAGACAAAACAATCATCATTATTGTTATCTGCAGTCACCCTATCATTTATTTTTCTATAATGTGTACCCTACTAGAGTTTTTTTTTCCTGTTTGTGATATAGTGCTTGTTCATCAGCTATTGCCCATACTTCACTTTCCCCTCTAATAACTACCATTCTACTTGCAACTTCTGTGCCATCCATGTTGATGGGTTACACATGTGGGTGAGATGCTATGGCACTTGTCTTTCTTGTGTCTGCTGACTTCACCTTACCCTTACTTTTGGGCATGGCAAATTGCTGTCCATGCCTAAATGACTTTCTTGCAATTCCTTTCCCTCCCCACCCAGCCACTGCCAACCCCTGATGCCATCCTCAGCTAGCACGAACAGAGCTTGCTTTCTCATCTTGTCCTAGAGAACTTTGTACTTAACTTTATTATAGCACTTATCACTTTGTACTTTGTGCTTGCCTCCGTAGCCTCACTTTACATCCTCCCCCACTAGCATGAAAGCAGGCACCATGCCTGAGTCATCCCGTCTTCTAGCCCCTGTCCAATGTGTGGCACATAGTAGGGATTCACGCAATATTTCAACGAATTTAAACTACTACTAAGAAAGACTAAAACTAGCATGTTTCTTTTCTCTTTGTGCAGAAGTTAGTACAGAAGAACAGCTAAGGCGCCTACAAGAGGAGAAGCTTTGCAAAATCTGTATGGATAAAAATATTGCTGTAGTGTTTATTCCTTGTGGACATCTGGTCACTTGTAAACAGTGTGCTGAAGCAGTTGACAAATGTCCCATGTGCTACACAGTCATTACTTTCAAGCAAAAAATTTTCATGTCTTAATCTAACTTGGTGGTAGACATTTTGCGTTCCTCTTATTACCCCAGTTGAATATGTGATATGAGTGGGCCTTAAGGTATCAGCGTTGAATTGTTAGCATTTGATGCCAACTGGGGGGGCAGTGGTTTAGTTGGCAATCTAAAATTGAAATTTCTGGGTATTTTGAGTGATTACCTGTATGATTTTTTCCCCTTTGTTTTACTGTAACTTGATTGAAACCTAAAACTAAGCAGGGTCACATTGTAGCTGATCACTTAGCTTCTAAGTGTTAGTGAATGAATGGTCTGAGTTTCTCATTCTTTTCAAATAGACTTAGTAAGTGGAGCGTTCTGTAGAGACTTGGAGAATAGGAATTAATCTCTCAATCACATAATTTGTTTTGTGTGAAAAGGAATGAACTGTTCCACACAGGTGGAAAGATAGAGACTATTTTAAGATGCTTGCCTTAGTAATTTAGGATTCTGTCCTTTTCTTTTAAAATTGCAAACATGCACTTGTGTGAAAGATTCAAAGAGTGATTTTGCCATTTTAAAAGGGTATCCAATGATACAGTGCCATCTAGCCAACGTGTGCTGACAGGGAAGGTGTCACAGATATGTGTAGTAAAAGTACAGGTAGCAAGACACTGTAAATTTTGACCCTAGTCAAGTGTGCGTGTATTTTGTATGTGTGTGGAACAAAAGATCAGAGAAGATAAGCACCAATCTGTTAAGTGTGATTTCTCTGCAGGGGGGTGGGAGGATGGGTCCCGAGAGGGGTTTACGGGGCCTTCCATTTTCTGGTGTATTTTTTTTTTAAACTTTTATTCTGTTTGAATTTTTGTAAGTATGTATTGCTTTTGTAATCAGAATTTGTAGAAAATATTTTACTGATTAAAGGCTTAGGCATGTTCAAACGCCTGCAGAACTACGTAGCGCTCAGCTTTGGTTTTTCTAATCCAGGAAGGCAGGGCCATTAACCTTTTCGGTGCCAATGTGAAATTTAAATGTTTTTATGTTTTCCCTGCTTTATGGATGAAAAATATTACTGAGTGGTAGTTTTCTGACAGGTAGACCATGTCTTTTCTTATCTTGTTTCAAAATAACTATTTCTGATTTTGTAAAATGAAATATAAAATATGTCTCAGATCTTCCAATTAATTAGTAAGGATTCATCCTTAATCCTTGCTAGTTTAAGCCTGCCTAAGTCACTTTACTAAAAGATCTTTGTTAACCCAGTATTTTAAACATCTGTCAGCTTATGTAGGTAAAAGTAGAAGCATGTATGTACACTGCTTGTAGTTGTAGTGACAGCTGTCTGTATTGAGATTCTCATATCATCTTGTACCTTAAAGTTTCACGTGAGTTTTTACTGTTAGGATAATTAAGATGTACATAGGACAAAAGGTTAAGTCTTCTATCTATAGTTTTTGTTGTTTTGACTAGTAGTAAATACTTCTGAAATTAATCTCCTCTGAAGATCCTCAAAATCTCTTGGAAAGTATCAAATTACTGACAAGAATAGTTGTTTAAGTATGAAAAAGAATGCTTGAGTACAACCCAACATGACATGGCGGTAGAAGCTTTGAAATGCTGCATAGAACACCTAGGTTTACGGTACAAGGCTCTCTCGTCCAACCTAGTACACCGGTGCATGGGGCGTTTCCTACAGAGAAAAGCTTGCAACTATTAAAAATTACCTTTTCATTTTATTTTCGAAGAGAAACATATTGTTGTTTTCCTAACCTCTGTCTTTCACTACTCTAAGTGATATTATTTTAAAATCCTGAAAATTTAAATGAGTTTAAAAATAAAGTAATGGCGGCCTTATTTTTGTTTTATTATGTGAATCAGCAGTTCTTCAGCTTTGTACTATTTTCTATGTCGGTTTGTTTATACAGCCAGTAGGTTGAATTTGAGCTGTGTAGTCTAAGCCTTAATTTTTAGTTTCAGTTTAAAGCATTTTACAAGGGGAGAAAAGTGTTAACATTTTAAAAGTATGTTTTCCAGAACACTTCATCTGTCAGTTGGTAGATAGTTCAAGCTAGCTGTTAGTCAAGGTCTTAAGGGCTGAATTGTTTTAACATAAAGCTTTTCTTGTTCTTGAGGCCTCGGTTCATCAAAATTCTACTTTAAAAACTTGTGTGTTTTAGAGTTAAGCAACCTTTTTATTTTTTTTTTCCTCTGTAAGTTGTGAAATTTAATGCTTGAAGCTGATGTGACTAACAAGTTTATTTTAAGAATTGTTTAGAAATGCTGTTGCTTCAAGTTCTTAAAATCACTCAACACTCCAACTTCTAATCAGGTTTTTGGAAGTCTAACAGTGTGTATCTGTGTTCTCACTACAAAAAGCACTGTATTCTTTCCAGTTAACTGTGTAAAATTTGATCACTTGGAAAGTCAAACCCGTAACTGCATCCAAATCTATAGCTCCCCTCTGCTGCGTCCCCCAGCCCACTGCATGGCTCTCGGTATTTACATGTAGATGTTACTTTCCTATATAAAGTTCACTCAAGGGTTAATAAGATACCACCTATTTTATTGTATTCTGGTGTTGTGCAGATTCAAGTTATTTTGTAATAAACAGTTACTTATTTATGATAATTTAGTTGGCTGATTAAAAGTCTAGCCTTAGTTTTTGAGAAATGGGTGTAGCATTTATAAAATACATTCCAGTGCATCAGTTAATGCCTTTGTATTTCCCTTTCCTGCTAGGTTTAATTTTCTACCCCCCACCTTGATTAGCGCTTGAGGGGGGTAGCATAGGTATATTGAATGTATATAATGTGATTTGGTCCTGTTTGTTGTTAATGTTTTTGTTACATTGTGTAAGTTTTGTGATTTTTTTTCTGTTGTTATTTTAGTGGGTAAAAATTTGTGTTTTGAAATTTTTGGAGATTACCACCCTAACATTAGGTGCATATGTATCCATTAGACACAAATCATTGTTTTATTTCTGTTTACTAAGTGTTGAAGGGGAAGAGGGAAATGGCATGGGGCTCTGTATCATTGCCATTAGAGAAATAAAATGGTAAGGAGTATTTAAGACAGTTCTTGTAAGCTGAATCTGCTTTTAAAAGATAGCTATTTCTTCTTTTGTGAAATAAGAAGACTATGTTACTAGGTTATGAGAGTTTAAAGAAATCATATATCCTATAAATACTAACCCCCATCATAACACTGTTTTAGCTCTCCATGTTTAGCCTTGACCTGCAAATGTGGCTAAAACTTAGAAATGCTTACATGATAACTATTTTGATGATTCTTACTCATATTTTTTGGTGTTTTCCATAGTGAAGGTATAAATTACAATCAATAAGTAGGTCAGATCCTTTCAAATGCTTAAATTTTTTTGAAAGTATTTGAAAAGTTATTCTTATGGATTTAGTTTGAGTTTCTTCATGAGAGGAACAGTTGACTTATTCCTACCTTAATCATCAGTTTCAGTTTGACTGCTGTACACTTAACACAAGGTGAAATTCTTTCTCAGCATAATAAAATGATAGCATGTCAGAGATAAAAACGATCTGAGAGAATATCTTAATCATCCTTCATTTTATAGGTGAGTCAGCTGAGGCTCAAAGGTGAGGTGATTTGCTCAAAGCTATATATAGCTCATTACTGACAGAGCCCTGCCTGGGACAGAGTGTGAAAGTGAAAAACTTCACCAAGCTGTCTTTCCCGGGAGGTCTCAAATGTTTATTTTTTTAACTCTTCTTTCCACTATGCCCTAACTTTCCTTGCATGTTAAATGACACTTTATAATCGATACAGTAGGACAATCTTAAATACCTATATCTTCAAAGTGGTCAATACTACATTAGTATTTGGTTGGTAAGATTCTGTTTTGAAGTCTAAGGCTTGCAGAATGCATACAGGTTTTTAGCATTTAATACATATTATGTATCATTAATGTAACATTTAAAGTACTATATAAGTATATTTTACCGCCCTGTGTATACTCAGTAACAAATTTGCATTTTTGGTTTAATGTAATAAAAGCTTTAATATAATTTCTGTTAGTTTGCATTTTCATTACTGTTAAACTTAATCTGACAGTGATAGATTCTCATGTTAGTATTGTGAATAATTGTGTAATGTTTTGAGACAAAGTACTATATTTGTGAATATAATTTTATGACTGTTTCTCATTTAGTAAAACTCTTTCCATCAGTATGGAAAACTAAGAAAATTGCTTTCTGCTGTATAACCTGGCATTCATTGTAGATTAAAGCTTATTTTTCTGTGAATAAAGCTTATTCAATAAAGTACTATTCTTTAAAATGACACATTTTACTTTGTATTTATTTCACTTTCTCAGAAAAAAAATCAGCCTGTTAAAAATAGTAAAATTTAACGTTCAAAATATGAGGGAACCTCAAGAAGTTCATGGGAAATTGAATTAAAGATGAATTTATCTTGGTACAAGAAGATTTTGAAATGCATGCATGCTTTCTCCATAATATACATTTCCATGAACTTTTTGAAAGCTTATTGTACATCTTACCAATTTTACTAAGCATACGGTATACATCAGTCTATGTCATGTTTTTAAAAGAGATCAGGTTTTTCCACTTACGAAATCTATTAAGTGCATAGAAAGTCAAGTTTAGGGGCTATCGTTGTGGCATAGCAAGTGATGCCATTACTTAAGATGCCCGCATCTGATGTGGGTGCCCATTCAAGTACCAGGTGCTCCATTTCTGATCTAGTTAATGTCCCAGGAAAAGCAGCAGCAGATGTTTGAATCCCAGGTAGGAGACCTTGATGAAGCTCCTGACTTTGACCTGGCCTAGCCTTATATAAAGTGAACCAAAGGCCTCCCCCAACTTTTAAAAATAAATCCTTTTGGAAAAGTCAATTTGAGGGAGCTGATGCCATGACTCAACAAGGTAATCCTCCACCTGCTGGCATCACCATCCCATATGGGTGCTGGTTCATGTCCCAGATGATGTTCCACTTCCCATCCAGCTCCCTGCTTGTGGCCTGGGAAAGCAGTAGAGGACGGCCCAAAGCCTTGGGACACTGCACGGGCACAAGAGACCCGGAAGTCATGGCTCCTGGCTTCACATCAGCTCAGCTCCAGCTATTGGTGGCCATCTGGGGAGTGAACCAGCAGATGGAAGATCTGTCTTTCCTCTCTGTAAATCTGCCTTTCAAAATAAATATATAAATCTTTCTTAAAATGTCCATTTAAAACATGTATGTGGGATGGACAGTGTGGCTCAGCACCTCCGCTGCTGCTTGGTACGTGCACAGTGTGTGCAGGATCCAGTCCCACCCCTGCCTTCCTACCCAGCCACTGGAGAATGCATCTGCTGCCTATGTGAGAGACCCAGATGGAGTTCTCTCCTGGCTTCCGCTGACACAACAGAACTTTAAACCTTAAAATATTATACCGATGTGAGCAATATTAACATCCATCTCATAAATATTTTTCTGCTTGTCTCAATAATATAGGCACTTACAAGAAAGCTTCAACAAGTGAGTAGTAATGAAGCTAAAAAATCGCACCCCTCTTTGAAGGATACTTGGGTCCAAAAAATTAACTCAGAGCATTACAGAAGTGAGAAACTTAGAAGTAGCTATTTCCAGTGGCTACTCCCTTGCCCCTTCCTGTTCACAGTGAAGGTTCCTACATTAAGAGATAGACCTTGGTTCTCTCTGGGAAGGGACTAGTTATGTGATGTTTGGTGACAGTTATCTGAGATAAACCATTCAGAACCTTGTCTTCAACCGTGGTTTTTTTTTTTTTTCCCTATATCTCAACGCACATTCCATTTATTTTGAAGTGAGATTTCCAAATGGAGATTTTCAAAGTCAGACTCAAGTAGCTAGAAAAGTAAACAGAACCCATGATAAGCAGGAATCCGCTGGGATTGTAATCAGCTTTGAGCCAGGCGCGTTTCCTCTAGGACTCGTCACCAAATACTGTACACAGGCTGCACATGGCCTTGAGTAAATCCTAGACATCATGTCATTTCTCCTGTGATTACCTCATTATGAAGCTCTAACAGAATACTTCACATAAGTATGTGAGTTGTTAACTCACCAGGCTTACTGCTGAATTTTAATGGACATTTGAACAAAAACTAAAATCCGTTTTCCCTTAATCTGAACATAAGAAGTAAAATCCCCTGAAAACTGGTGTTTTCATTCAACATTACCTTTAAGCCACATTCTCAGTATGTTACTAGTGATTTGACTGTAAATTGTAGAATGAGCGTGATGGAAAGGCATATCTACAGAGAGGAGAGATAAAGATCTTCTGTCCACTGGTTCACTCCCCAAGTAGCCACTACGGCCAGAGCTGAGCCAGTCCGAAGCCAAGAGCTAGGAGCTTCTTCTGGGTCTCCCATGTGGGGACCGGGTTCCAAGGACTCTCAAGAGCCATCCTCTGCTGCTTTCCCAAGTCACATACAGGGAGCTGCATGGAAAGTGGAGCAGCCAGGACATGAACCAGCACCCACATGGGATGCTGACACTTGCAAGCTGAGGATTAGCCAATTGAGCCATTGCTCCAGCCCCTTGCTTTATTGCTTTCTGTTTCAAGAAGCTCTCCAAGTAGTATAGATGCAGGCTAAAATTTGAAAAACACTAGAATGTGATACATTGTCTGAATCCAGAACTAAAGTGCTGAAACCTATACATAAAATTGATAGAGTTGGGGCTCGGCGGTGTGGCCTAGTGGCTGAGGTCCTCGCCTTGATCCCATATGGCTGCTGGTTCTAATCCCGGCAGCTCCACTTCCTCTCTGTCTCTCCTCCTCTCAGTGTATCTGACTTTGTAATAAAAATAAAATAAATCTTTAAAACAAAAATTGATAGAGTTCTTGGCAAACGAGTTCCTGTCTCTTATTTTACCCAATAACTTGTTGTTCACCTTATTTTTCCCTATAATTCATTGTGGACCCATCTTGTATCTTTCTGATGAGACCAAAACATGAAGGAATAAAGTGTAACTAACATGTTGGGCCTGGTGAGATGGCTCAATTGATCAATCCTCTGCTTGCAAGATCTGGGATCACGTGTGGGCACTGATATGTATCCCAGCTGCTCCACTTCTCATCCGACTCCCTACTTAGTGGTCTGGGAAAGCTAGATGGCCCAAAGCCTTGGGGCCCTGCATCCATGTGGGAGATTTGGAAGAAGCTCCTGGATCCTGGCTTTGGATCAGCTCAGCTCCCATTTTGGGGGGGAACCAATGGATGCCCTTCCAATAAAAATAAACAAAACTTTAACATCTTAAAAAATGGCTTGCATACAGTTCATTTTGCATACAGTTTGCCACTCCAAGGATAAGGAAACCCTTCCGGTGGCTATTGGCTGACATGGTTCACCTTGGAGTCTGCATTCACCCAGATTTTTGCTGTCATCATTTGGCTGGGGTAGTTGATCAATTTGTTCTCTGTTTCCTCTGCTATGGTACCAGATGTCTTCTGCAGGCCCCGGTGAGCTGCCATATCCTCCATGCGCATCAAAGCCTGCCATCCACTGTTCATCTTTTCCACTTAAGAGGTCCAGTTCTGACACATGTACTCTATGGTCAGACCAACAATCCTGGACCTGAGACCCCCCCACCACCAGGTCCCTGCAAATCGTCAACCTGTGCCATCTCCAGACCCCTGCAAGCCCACACACCAAGTCCCCACCAGTGTGCCACCGAGTGGCCAGTGAGCTTTGGCACCATTGGCACTTCAGGCCACCTGACCCAGGCCACAGGATGCCCCCACTCCCAGGGCTCACAGACCCGACACCCACCACACAGGCAGGCCCAAGGACCCAGGCCAGGTGACCTGGGCCCCACTGATCCTCCACCTCTAGGGCTCATGGACCCAGCACTCACCACGCAGGTGGGCCCAAAGACCCAGGCAACTCTGCCTTTCAAATAAGTATTCCACACATTGCCAGTGTCCCACATTAGCTTACCTGGGTTCAATTCCCAGCTCCAGCTCCTGACTCCAGCTGCCTCCTGAATCCTGGAAAGCAGTATTTATGGCTGAAGCAACTGAGACCCTGTCTCCCATGTTGGAGGCCTGTATTGTGTTTCTGCTTTTGGATTTACCATCTGCCCAGCACTGACCTGTGTGGGCAATTGGAGAGTAAGCTAGCTGACAGAAGCTCAGTCTGTCTCTGCCCTGTCACTGGGCTTCTCAAATATGAAAAACAGAATCCGAGAGAAATCCAACTCTGTTGTTTTCCTCCTTTGGTTTCCCAGAACTGAAATTTACGAGACTAGCGTATAGTTAGTTGAGTTAATATGTATTGAAGCAGTCATCTGGATTTAAAATGAAACTTTCGTTTGACTGGATTTTACTGTTCCAAAATAGATTTTCCATACAAAATGACAGCTGTTCTTCTGCTATGTAAACTTTTGAGAGGTGTTTTTCTTTAAGTGTGTGAGTTGTGTTTCGCTTTATTCTGTTACTATGTACTAGGGATTTCTTTTTAATTTCATTAGCTTATATAAGGGGCTTTGCATTTCTGGCAAAAGCATCAAATATGTATTTTCTTATTAAATACTGGAATTCTGTTTGGCAGAGATTAGGTGGTGCTTCTGCCAGATTACTGCCAATTGTACTATGGAGGAAAAAGAGAACACGGGAGTCATGCTGGTGACCACTTCACTGGGGTTTCAGAGGAATGCAGATTCCAAGTAAAGACTCCAAGTCTCCCCCCACAAGATTAATCTTCTGAAGTAGAGAAGGACTTGTTAAAAATCATTTTCTTTTTCATTAACCAAACATTGCACATTGATTTCTTAGTAGAAATTTAACAAAGGCCCTTGTTAATCATTAGGTAAAGAGAATGACCTAACTCATCTGGAAAAACCTGTTTTTCTTTCAACTACATTTTTTTTTCTTTGCTGTCATTTGGTTTCTAAAAAGAATGTGATCTCTGTATTGTACATATACCTTTCTTATTTTCTTTCTTATTCTGATAATTTAGTTTTATGTTAATGTACTACTACTACCAAGAGAACAGATTCAGTGTAGTTCCTAGGTACAATTCTGAGAAAAAAATTATATTCTCTAGTTCCTTCTCACCTTTTCCCCTCCCTCTCATCCTTTAACAAAGTATTTATTTTTCACATAGAGCTGCAGAGAGCGAAGGAGAGACAGAGAGATCTTCCATTGGCTGTTTTCACTCCCCAGGGGCTGCAACTGCCAGGGCTGGGCCAGGCTGAGGGCAGGAGCGTCATCCGAACCTTCCCACGCATGTGCAGGAACCCAAGCACTTGGGTCATTGTCCAATCCTTTATCAGGCGAGGAATCAACAAGTGAAAAGTAAAAAGATCCTAGTTCAGTGGGAATACATGCCAGGGCTATAAATAATGAACAAGTGGAAAGATGAACAGTTCAGCCCCGTACAGTAAATTTTAAAATAATCATAGATCATTCCAAATATAGTAGTGTATAACATTCTTAACCATTAGTTTGACAAAGATGTAAAACAAAATTTGAAAAAAATATATTTGCAGCAACCCTGCCTGATACACAGACTATTTTTTGTTTCTCGTCTTTCGATATTTTTCTTTTTTAATTTTAGCTCCCACAAATAAAGGACAACATGCAGTATTAATCTTTCTGTGTCTGGCTTATTACTCAATATGATGTCTTCCAGTTGCTTCCACTTTCATACAAATGGTAGAATTTCATTCTTTTCATGGCTAAGTAATAGTCCATTATGTATAATCTATACTGTATAATCTTTATCCACTTATCTGATGATGGGCACCTTGATTAATTCCATAGTTTGACTATTGTTAACAGTGCTGCTAGAAACAGTGGGGCAGGACCCAGTGCGGTAGCTTAGTGGCTAAAGTCCTTGCCTAACATGCGCTGAGATCCCATATGGGTGTCAGATCATGTCCCTGTGGCCCCTCTTCCCATTCAGCTCTCTGCTTGTGTCCTGGGAAAGCAGTGGATGACAGCTCAAAGCTTTGGGACCCTGCACCCATGGGGGAGACCCAAAAGAAGCTCCTGGTTCTTGGCTTCAATTCCACTCAGCTCCGGCCGTTGCAGCCACCTGGGGGTTGAATCAGTGGATGGAAAATCTTCCTCTCTGTCTCTTCTCCTCTCTGTATATATGACTTTCCAATAAAAATAAATGATTTTTTTTAAAAAAGAAACACTTGGGTAGGAATCTTTGATACAATGTATTCCTGTCTTTTTTCTCCATGTCTCAGCTAGCGGGGTTGCTGGATCATGTGGCAAGTCTGTTTCTGTTTTTTAAAGAATCTCCATATTATTTTTCTTAGTGGTTGCACTGATTCACATCCCCCCAGTAGTAGCATAACAGCCTCGCTTCTCCACATCCTCACCAGCGTTTGTTGCTCCCTGACTTTTGGGTAACAGCCATTGTGACGGGTGGCAGGTAATATCTCTTTGTGGTTTGGATGTGCATCTTCCTGATGGATAGTGTTTATTGGCCATTTAGTTTCTTCTTTGAGCACTCTAGTGGGGTCCTTTGCATATTTCTTCACTGGATTGCTTGCTTGTTGAGTTTTTTTGCCTTGCTTATATAAATCTTCTGTTGGTTAGATACCTCACAAATATTTTTTCTCACTCTATTGGATATTTCTTCCCTGTTGTTTCCTTGGTTGTGTCGAAGCTTCTGAGTTTGATATAATCCCATTTATGGCTCGTGCTTTGGGTGTCTTATCCAAAACGTTGTCACTGACACCAATGTCTTGGTGTGTTTCCCCTACATTTTCCTTCGGCAACTATATAGACTCAGACCTTAAAATCATGCCTTTTACACATCTTGAGTTGAATTTTCAGAGGATATATATACACACACACTATATATAATGTGTATATATATATACTATATATAATATATATAACTATACATATTATATATTGTATATGTTTGTAAATAAAAGCTATAAATGAAATTCTGAAGCAATGCAATGGCTCAATTGGCTAATCCTCCACCTGCAAGTGCCAGCATGCCGTATGGGTGCCAGTTTATGTCCTAGCTGCTCCATTTCTCATCCAGTTCCCTGCTTGTTGGCCTGGGAAGGCAACAGAGAATAGCCAAAAACCTTGTGACCCAGGGCCCTCCTACTAGGTGGGTGCCAGGTTCGTGACCCCAGAGGAGGGGGATTTGGCGGGATCGCCTGGCCCGGGTCCTGGATCCTGGATCCTAACTGCGAAGTGGGTACGGATTTATGAGCCCCAGGGTGGGGGATCCGGCAGGGCTTGGGTCTCCTCCCCTGAGCCCTGAGGCCTGCCTACTAGGTGGATGTCGAGTTTGTGAGCCCCAGGGTTGAGGGATCCAGTGATGCTTGGGACAACTGGCACAGCTACTTGGACTCGCCTGCAAGAACATGCCCTATTTAATGAAAAAGGTGGAGCAGTAGACACAGGCCCTGTTGTAAAAGGAGAATATGGCAGCATATTTGATGCTGTAACAGAAGAACAGAATTAACTGGACAACTAGTCCAAACAAATGATGACAACAAAAAATCTTGGTGAATGGAGCCAATGGACATTGGGTGGGTGGCATCATCCTCGAATCAGTGGAATTGGCAGCATTTCAGAGCTATCCAAACCACTTGGACAGAACCCTCGGAATATGTACACATTGAGACCCTGGGTTGATATGAGGTGGCGGTTCCTCATCCCTGGGTACTGGGACGTGTGGAAAGTCATGAGTGGTTTCTGCCTTTGTCTCTCCCCTTGCCCCAGGAAAAACAAGAATAGCAAATCTGGAAGCAATGAATTCACCCATTTTCCCCTAAAGCTTGATCCTTCCCACCCTGATCTACCATGTAATCATTATTTAAAAACAAAACAAAGCAAAAACCTTGGGACCCTGTACCTGCATAGGATACCTAGAAGAAGCTCCTGGCTCCTGACTTTGGATTACCTCAGCTCTGCTGTTGCAGCTATTTGGGGAGTGAACCAGCAGATGGAAGATGTTTCTCTCTGTCTCTCCTTCTGTCTGTAATTCTGCCTTTCTAGTAAAAATAAATAAATCTTTTTAAATAAAATTCTAGGGCCTGGCGGCATGACCTAGTGGCTAAAATCCTCGCCTTGAATGCCCCGGGATCCCATATGGGTGCCGGTTCTAATCCCGGCAGCTCCACTTCCCATCCACCTCCCTGCCTGTGGCCTGGGAAAGCAGTTGAGGACGACCCAATGCATTGGGACACTGCAGCCACGTGGGAGACCCAGAAGAGGTTCCAGGTTCCCGGCTTCGGATTGGTGCGCACCAGCCGTTGCGGCTCACTTGGGCAGTGAATCATCGGACGGAAGTTCTTCCCCTCTGTCTCTCCTCTGTATATCTGACTTTGTAGTAAAATAAATAAATATTTAAAAAAAAATAAAATTCTATCATTTGCATGAAAATAGATACAACTGGAGGACATCATGTTGAAATAAGCCTGTTTTCCTCTGCTTTGAAGGTCCTCACCTTGCAGTGGGGACATGAGGGAACCAATCGGGGGTCGCTGTGGTCAGGTTAGGATTGCAGATTGTAGCTTTAAGTTGATTGGTGGTTGTGGGGAGGGGGGGTTGGGAGGCAAATTAGGTTGCTGCTACTAGTGTTCTGGGCTTATATAAGCTTCAATTGTAAGATTCAACAAATAGATTGGTTGGTTGACTCCAGGTGGTCTCCTTTCTCTGGTGGTCTTCCATGGGGCCTTTGTTGCCTCACCTTGGAATCTTCCAAGAAGAGTGTGGAAAGCGGCCTCAGTATTGGAGTTAGTTCCTCTTTAAATGTTTTGTAACATTTGGTTGTAATACCAACAAGTCCTGACCTTTCCTTAGATGGAAACTTTTAATCGCTGTCATCATCATTGCTTCTTTTGGGTTTCTTTAGATTGTTCATATCTTCTTGATTTAATTGTGGTAGACTGTGCGTCCAAGAATTTATTCATTTTTGAAATTTTTTGTTTATTGGCATACTTTTTAAAAAGATTTATTTATAGTTTTATTCCTTGTGATCTGAGAAGATACATGCTATGCTTATAGTCTTTTCAGGATTTGATTTTGAGCTTGATATGTGGTCCATCTGAACATGTTCCCTAGCCCGGTAAAAATGTGTTTTCTATAGCTGGTGAGTGAAATGTCCTTTAAATATCTGTGAGGTCCATTTCCTCAATAGTATGTTTCAAAACTGATGTATGTATATTGATTTTCTGCCTGGATGATCTGTCCATTGATGAGAATAGGGTGTTGACATCACCTACTATCATTGTATTGGTGTCTATCATTTTAAGTTTAATCGCATTTTTGTGTATATCTAGGTGCTCTTGGGTTGAGTGCATATATATATTCATACATATATATTTATGATTATTAAATCTTGCTGAATCTAAACTTTTATAAAAATTACAATGTTCTTACAGTTATTCACTCTAAGTCTGTTTTATCTGATGTGAGGATAGCTACTCCTCATTTTTGGCTGACATTTGCCTCATATAACTTTTTCCAGCCCTCACTTTCAGTCTCTGTATGTTTTTGTGAAGTGAGTTTCTTTTTAAAAATTTTTTTAAGCTTTATTTTTTTATTTTTATTGGAAAATCAGATATATAGAGAGGAGGAGAGATAGAGAGGAAGATCTTCCATCCACTGATTCACTCCCCAAGTGGCTGCAACGGCCAGAGCTAAGTCGATCTGAACCCCGAAGCCAGGAGCCTCCTGCAAGTCTCCCAAGCAGGTGCAGGGTCCCATGTCCTGGGGCTGTCCTCGACTGCTTTCCCAGGCCACAAGCAGGGAGCTGGATGGGAAGTGGAGCTGCCAGGCCATGAACAAGTGCCAGTATCAGATCCTGGTGCATGTAAGGAGAGGACTTTAGCTGCTAGGTTGCCACACCGGGCCCCGGGGGTCTTATTTTTTATCCATTCCACCAACCTAGATCTTTTGGTTGTTGACTTTAATTTAGTTACATCCAAGATTATATTGATAGATAAGAACTAACACCTGTCATTTTATTAATTGGATGCTGATTTTACCTGCTCCGTTAGCTAATTTGGTGGTGGTCTCTCTTTCCCTGATGCCAACTTCTAACACGTGATTGCCATCAGAATTTCCTGTAAGGTTGATTAGGTGGTGGCAAATTCTCTTAGTTTTTTGCTTACCTGAAAATACCATCTATCTTCTTCTTGTCTAAAGGATAGTTTTCCTGTATCTGTTATTTTCAGGTGCAAGTATTTTTAAGACATTGTTTATATCATTCCACTGTCTTCTGACCTGTAGAGTTTCTGATGAGAAGCCTGAAGTTAGACTAATTGGTAACTTAATTCTTTTCTTGTACTGTGTTTAGTATTCTCTCCTCGCCTATAACCTCTGACAGTTTGATTACAATATTCCTTGGAGAAAGCCTTTTTTGTTTGAGTTTGCTTGAAGTCCTTTGAGTTTCCTGTATCTGGATTTTTGTATCTTTTTGAACATCTGAGAAATTTTCAACTATTGTGTCATTTAGCAGGCTCTCAATATCTTTTTCCATCTCATCTTAAAAGGGTCTTTAATAGTGATATTTGGTTGTTTAAGGGCATCTCAATTTCATATAGATTTTATTAATTTTTAAAAATTATTTTCTCTTTAATTTTGTCTGATTGGGTTGCCTGAAAAATCTTGTCCTTGATGTCAGAAATTCTTTCCTCCACTTGGTTTATTCTGCTTTAATGCTGTCATTAATCGAAGGCTTAATCTCCGCAGTTTCCATTTGGTTCATCTTTTTGTTTTTTTTTCTTTTTAAAAGAGTTTTTTTTTTTTTAATTGGAAAGATAGATCTATAGAGAGAAGCAGAAATAGAGAGAAAGCTCTCCCGTCTGGTGATTCACTCCCCAAATGGCCACAATGGCAGGATTTCAGCCTACCCCAAGCCAGGTGCCAGGAACTTTTTCAGGTCTTCCACATGGGTGCAGGGTCCTAAGGCATTGGGCCATCCTTGGCTGTTTCCCCAGGTCCAAACAGAGAACTGGATGGGAAGTGGAGCAGCCAGGATGTGAACTGGCACCCATATGGAATCCCTGCACAGCTAAGGCAAGGACTTTAGCCACTAGGCTACTGCACCGGGCACGGTTGTTCTTTTTCTTTAAGAATTTTTATTTGTAGGGTAGAAAGAAGAAGGGATAGAGTAGCTCTTGCATCCATTGGTTTACTCCACAACAGCCAGAGCTAGTCCAGTTCAAAGCTGAGGTCCAGAAGCTTCCTCTGGGTCTTCTACATGGGTAAAGGTTCCCAAGGACCTGAGCCATATTCCGCTGTTTTCCCAGGCCAAAAGCAGAGAGCTGGATCAGGACACAAACCGTTGCCCATATGGCATTCGCACTTCAAGGCTGAGGATTAGCTTACTGAGTCACGTGTTCACTCCTATTCGGTTCTTCTGGATTATTTCTATTTCCTTAGTAATATTTTCATTCATATCCCTTGATTTCCTCATTTCTTCAATCTATTAGTATGCTCTTGCGTTATATTGAATTTCCTTACACTCATTATTTTGAATTCTATTCCTGTAATTTCATAGATTGCCTTCAGATCAGTATCTAATTCTAGAGTTACTGTGTTCCTTTGGAGGCGTCATGCTAGCTTGTTTCTTCCTGTGGTTCTGTGTTCCTTTGTTGATGTCTGTGCATCTGATGTAATAGTCCCTTCTTTAAGGGGTAGGTTTTATTGGAAGAGATTTTAAGGCTTAGATGGAATTCAGCATATTACTTGCCTGATTTCTTTGGTTTTGGTTGTACGTAAGCCAAGAAGTGCTGCCTCTGAGTAATTTCTTTTGCTTTAATCAATGTCAGCTGTGTCTATAAGTGACTCAGCGATTCGTCTGCTACACTTTGTAGTGTTGGAAATGGGACTTGGAGATGAGTATGGGTTTTTTAGACTGTGTTTCTTCAGTCCACAGAGAGTTTGGTGTCCATCATAATGGGAATTGTGATAGAGGGCCTTGTTCCTGATGCTGAGGGGGACATAGTTGGCTGCTCTGTGTCCTATAACTAAGCCGTGTGTTGCTGGAGCTTGTGGTCCAATTGTTGTGGATCTAAGACTGTGTAATGTGGATGGACCCTTCCTCAAGTCCTACTAAATGAGTGCAACTGGTGCTGGGGCTTTTAATACCAACAGTGCTGGTACCAGCATTGGGAGATGTGAACTGAATCAAGGTAAACAGGACATTTTACCCTGGACCGTGTAGGTCCAGAGCGGTAGAATACAGCTAAGTTCTTCTCTACATTGCCAGGCCGATTCCAGTGAGGTTGAGGAAGTTACAGCTGATTGTTACAGTTGTGGTGTTGCAGAGTACGCTGCGGCCATTACCCAGATTTCCTAGAATGGAAATGAATTTTTATGGGCTGCTGCTAGTGCTGGTCCCCAGAAGCTAAGGGGAACTCCCTGGCTTAGAGTGAGTAAGCGTGTGGAACTCCAGGGCGAATCCCCACAAACACTCCCAGGTGTGGCTTGCAGCTTATCTGTCCTCTACCTTCAAGCTGCGCCGACGCTGCTGCTTCGTGTAGCAGTTGTAGAGATCACATGCATGACTTTCCACAGCAGAGCTGGCGCTCTGCGGGCGTGGGGGCACAGAGGCAAGGTGGCGTCCCTTCTCAGAGCCCAACAGTTGCTCAGAGTCCAGTCAGAACCCTAGGCTGGAGTGACAGCGGCTGGATGTGGATTTCTCCTCAGCTGAAGCTGTGTGGGTGGCAGTGCAGCCGGCAACGACTTCTTACCTTGACTTGCTAAGATGGCTACTTCAGCTGGCAGATGGCTGTGCTGCATGGCTGGCCTCAGAGCTGTCTCAAGTCCTCCTTCTGCACTGTCCCATGGAGTCTGCATTTTTTTTTAATTTTGCTTGGGGGTGTTTTTTTTGGGGGGGGTTGTTGTTTTTGTTTTTTTCATTGTTGTTGCATGTCCACTGAAAATTTCTGCCAAACTCCTGAAAATGTGGTCCATTCTTTGTTTTATTTTCTGTATCTCAGCCCAGTTGCAATTACTGTGGCTTTTCCCTACTAGATCTTCATGGATCTCGTTGCTCATTTCTGGAGGTTGAGAAATCCAATATTAAAAGGACTAGAATCTTGGTCTGATGTTGTGGCATAGTGGATAAGGCTGACACCTGCCACAGGTGCACCCCCAAGTGGGCACCAGGTCTAGTCCTGACTGCTACACTTCTGATGTAGCTTCCAATTAATGTCCCTAGGAAAAGCAGTGAGGTATGGCCTCAACGCTTGCTCCCCTGCCACACACATTGAAGATCCTGAAAAAACTTCACGGTCTTAGCTTTGGCTTGTCCTAATCCCAGCAATTGTGGCCTTTTGGAATGTGAACCAGTGGCTAGAATTTCTCGTTCTGTCTCTCCCTCTCTGTAAGTCTGCCTTTCAAATAAATAAAATTAGGGGCTAGGATCTAGTGGAGCATTCTTGCTGCCTCATCCCATGACAGTAGGTAAAATGACTACAGAGTGATGGAAAGGGTCCGGCACAATCACTCAATGACTAAATCCTCTCCTTGTAAGCACTGGTGCATCCCATATGGGTGCCAGTTCATGTTCTAGATCCTCCACTTCCTGGGAAAGCAGTAGAGGAGGCCCAAAGCTTTGGGACCCTGCATCAATGTGAGAGACCCGAAAGATGCTCTTGGCTCCTGACAGTGGCTCAGCTCTGATCACTGTGGCTTTTTGGGGAGTGAACAAGCAGATGAAAAATCTCTCTCTCTCTCTCTCTCTCTCTCTCTCTCTCTCTCTTTATATGTATGTATGTATGTATATATATATATATATATATATATATATATATTTCACTCTGTAAATCTGATCTGCTTTTGCAATAAAAATAAATAAATAAATAAATAAATAAATAAATAAATAAATAAATAAAAGAGAGGAAAATCACCTCAGCCACCACATGCTGTGTGCCTTGGGTCCTAGCTGAGCTCCATTGGATGACAGCCGAGCATGCCCCACAGGTTCGGTCCTGAAACGCCTCACCCGGGCTAGATGGCCTGCAAGGGAGGGAGCAAGAACAGGACACTGAGTCATTAAAAGCAAGCCCATCGGGCCCTGCAGGGATGACCAGTGGCTAAAGTCCTTGCCTTGCACGCATCAGGCCTGCTCCACTTCCTATCCAGCTCCCTACTTGTGGCCTGGGAAAGCAGTAGAGGATGGGCCAAAGGCCTTGGGACCCTGCATCAACATGGGAGACTTGGAAGAAGCTGCTGGCACCTGGCTTTCGATTTGCTCAGCTCTGGTTGTTGCAGTCACTTACGGAGTAAACTAGCAGACAGAGGATCCTTCTCACTGTCTCTCCTTTCTGAAATTCTGACTCTGCAATAAAAAAAATAATAATAAATAGGCCTCTTTTCCGGCCAGGACAGGAAGTAAACTGAGGCTGTCTGGGCCAAGGAACTGCCAAGGACCCACCAGGGTGTGAGAGATCTGCCACTGGGAGAAGACTGATAGAGGAGCTTGGGGAACTCTTCCATATGAGGATGTAGTACTTGCAGTTGAGCACAAGAACCAAGGCTGGGAGCAGCCCAGACTAGGCCAGGTCGCAGTACCCACCAGCACATGGGGAGGTCGTGTATGGGGACAGGCTGGGATGGACCAGTTCATAACACCCACTGGAAGATCTGAGAACCAGGATGGGGTGCAGGACAGGCCAGGTGAGCCACAACATCAGGCAGGTCACATTAGGGCTGGGACTGGGGGCTGGCTGGGCTGAGCGGGGCTGGGCGAGGCTGGGCGAAGCTGGAGCACCTACCAGCATGAGCTAGAATTGGGGTAGGCCAAGCCAGGCCAGGCTACAGCACCCACTGGCAGAGGCCGAGGTAAAGCGGGCCATGCCAGATTGGGCCACAGAACCCACCAGCACACGTGAGACCAGGGGTGGAGTGCGAACCCAGAAGGAGGTCTGCGGGGGGGCTCCCATACTGAACCACTGCTCCCATGAGTGAGCGTGAGAACTGAGATCAGGAGCAGACCAGGTCGGGCAGGGCTACAACACCTGTTCTCTCGCCTGTGAGCTGGATTGGGGGAGAGCCAGGCTGGGCTAACCAGGGTTATATCCACTAGTGCATGCATTAGCCACAGTCAGTACAGGCTGGTTGGGCTTTGCCACAGTGTCAGCTGTCAAGTGCTGGGATTGGGAGCAAATCCTGTCAGGCTAGACTGCAGAAGCTCCTGGAGAATGCAAGATCCAGGACTTGGAGTGGGCCCAGTAGGAAAACTGTGGGCACCTCTCTGGTTGGTTGCAACTGTCAGTGGTGGGCATGAGAACCAGGGCTGGGGGCAAACCTGGCTAGACAGGTAATGGTGCCTGCCAGCATGAGTGTGGGCTCTATTGAGCTAGGCTTCAATGCCCACTGACATGTACAAGAGCTGAATGAGATGTGGGACAGACTGGACTGAATGAGATGTGGGACAGACTGGACTGCTGCACATACTGGCAAGCACAGGAATCAGGGTCAGGGGGCAGGCCTAGTAGGGGTTATTGGGTGTCTCTCCAACTAAGCTGCAGTTTCCCCTGGTATACATGAGGGCCTAGTGTGTAGTAGGCAGAGTAGGGCTGGGCCATAGCACCCATTGGTTTATTTAAGAAACAGGGCTGGAGATAGAATTATCTCAGCTTTGCCACTAGCATTGTGTGCATAAGCCAATATGTGTGATGGACTGAGCCGGACCCCAAACTGGCAAGCACATGCAAGAGTCAGGTTTGGGATCACTTCAGACAAGTTTTCTTCAGATTCCCCCAATTGAAGTGCTGCTGTCAAAACTCTAGTCATGGGGATAATTGCAGGATCTATGGTCTGAACATGGAGTACATGTGTCAGAGCTGGGCCTCCTCAGTGGCTTAGATGGAGCAATGGACAGCATACCCAGCTGCGCATGGAGGATATGGCAGTCCATTGGAACCTGCAGAGGACATCCTTTACCATAGCAGAGGATGGAAGGCAGAGCAAATTGGTCAACTTCCCCAGCCAAGTGTTGGCAGCAAATATCTGGGTGAATGGAGACGCTAAAGTGGACTATGTCAACCAGTGGGCCTTGGAAGGATTTCCTCATCCATGGAGTGGCAAGACTGACAGCATTTTTTTTTAAAGATTTATTTTGTTTTTATTACAAAGTCAGATATACTGAGAGGAGGAGAGATAGAGAGGAAGTGGAGCTGCCGGGATTAGAACCAGCGGCCATATGGGATCAAGGTGAGGACCTTAGCCACTAGGCCACGCCGCCGAGCCCAACTGACAGCATTTAAAAACTATTGAAGCCACCTAAGCAGAACCCTTGGAGCCTGCTCCACACTGCGGACCCCGATCACATCGGGTGGCGGTTTCCCATATCTGGATCCTGAGGTGTTTGGGAGGCTGAGTGCAGTTTCTCCCCTTATCTCTTCCCTTTCCCCAGATACAGCAAGAAGAAACTGAAAATGTGGAAAGAATGCTATCCCCCATTTTCTCCTAACCCTCAACTCTTCCCACCTAAATCAACTATGTAAACATCATCAAAAATAAAAATTTTAAAGATTTATTTATTTTTATTACAAAGTCAGATATACACAGAGGAGGAGAGACAGAGAGGAAGATCTTCCGTCTGATGATTCACTCCCCAAGTGACCGCAACAGCCGGTGCTGCGCCGATCCGGAGCCAAGAACCAGGAACTTCTTCCAGGTCTCCCACGAGGGTGCAGGGGCCCAAAGCTTTGGGCTGTCCTGGACTGCTTTCCCAGGCCACAAGCAGGGAGCTGGATGGGAAGTGGAGCTGCTGGGATTAGAACCGGTGCCCATATGGGATCCCAGTGCGTTCAAGGTGAGGACTTTAGCCGCTAGGCCACGCCGCCGGGCCCAAAAAATAAAAATTTTAAAAAGCAAGCCGATGCCTCATGTTTTCTATATCTTGGACCTCAGTTTAGTTTCCATTGCCATCTTTTTTTTTCAGATATGTTCATATGTTTTCTGTAGCAATTAAATTAAAGGGTTTATATCAAGTATGAGTTATACATTAGTATTTGTTCAGCTATATGAAATGAAGGATGTGAATAGTATTAATACATGGGGAATAATAATTCCTCTTCCACCTACCTTAAAAGATTTTTGTGAGGATCATATGGAAAAATGTATGTGGGCAAGATTCCAAAAGTAGAAAACCTCTTGATATGAATTCAAGGAATCAGCCCTCTAATTAGAGTTTATTGAACAAATTGTGGGTTAGTTTTCCACAAAGTGAATCACGGTGGACCAGTGCCTGTATCAGGAATATATAGAGTGATGAAATTTCCTGATAGTGTTTTTTTGTCCATTTCCATGACTCTCAAAACTCAAACATTGGCGTGACTGGTTTGATTTCTGGCTACTCCACATTTCCTATCCAGCTTCCTGTTAATGTCACCCAGGGAAGGTGCTGACCTAAGTAACTAGGTTGCAGCTTCTCCCGAGGGATATCCTAATACATCTCTTGGCTCCTGACTTTAGCCAGGTGTAGCCCCAGCTGTTGCAGGAATTTGAGAACTGAACCAAATGGATGGAAGATATCTCTTTCTCTCTTTTCCTTTCAAATATATAAATAAATCCTTAGAAATGAAACTATTACAACTAGACTTCCATACTCTATGTATCTACTAATTGTGTTTAAATTAAAAAACTGTATATGGATAATGTCATGGAGATCGTTGGAAAAATTCTTCCCATGTATAATGTGGAAACTGTATTAAACTGCACACTGAAGTAGATTTACATGGACAGTTAAATCAGCTCTGTTTTTTAGCATGTGAAAACCAGAACATACAAATCAGATATATTTAGAAACAGTAATTTGTGTTGCCACATGATCTCTTTAAGAGAAAAAAAAAAATGATCCTAGAGACAAGTATTAGGCCCAGCAGTTAGACACTGCTGGGGAAACCTGTTTCCCATGTCAGAGTGTCTGGAGTTGAGTCCCGTCTGCTCCCTGCTAAGCTTCCTACTGATGTGCACCAGGGAGACCTGGATCAGCCTCTAGGTTCCCAGCCTCAGCCCAGGTCAGCTGCTATTGTTGAAGGCATTCGGAGACTAAACCAGCAGATGGGACATCCTGTCTCTTTCTCCTACCACTGCCCTACCTCTCCTTTTCCCTTTCAAATAGAAAACAAAAAAGGTAACGATCATAATTATATTCTCAATAGTCACCCTGTGGTTGGTCTCTCCCAGACTAACTCTTAGCTTGGGCAGCCACGGGATCTCTTGATTTTTTGATACACGACAGTGATGTCAGCTGACACATCTTTGAAACTAATTTTTAAAGCAGTTTACATACTCTATTTCATAATATCTCTCTGAAATGGGTAGCCTGTTATTATTTTGCAGATAATGAAATAGCCACAGAAAAGTTGCATGACTTGCCCAAGGTCATACAGAGAAGTACAGGTAAAGCCATAACTAGCCCCCGGCTTCTGATCTGGTCCTCTTGCACCATGCCATGGTGTGATAGCCCTCTCTCTGTAATTTGCAGCTGAGGATCCCCAGACAGAGGTTATGTGACTCACCTAAATCATGTGGTGAATCATGCAGCCAAACCATTCTTATAGGCAGTGAAATTGTTTCTAGCTAATGTTCGTCATGAATTAGCTGAATTGGCTGCCTCTCTGTCTGATATATATATATATATATATATATATATATATATATATATATATATATATATATATATCTCCAAATTTAGGCTCATTTTGAATGGCAAGACCTGGCTGGCCATATGATACCAAACCACAAAACCAAATGGGAAATGCTAAATAGGTATATGTGGTCCTTGGCATCCCTATTCAATTAGAATTACAGAATTAAGGAAAGTCTAAAAAAAAAAAAACAAAAACAAAGTTTGTCATTATGTTTTTGATCTCCATGTTTGAACATGGGAAAGACCTTGCAACTCCACTGACAAGGCAAACCTTGGAAATGACCAGCACGTTGTCTTACCCTTGAATAGGAACTGAGTTAATTTTTATTCAGTATAAAGATGTATGAATGAAGGAGCAGAGTGGGAAAAGCATTCCCAGCTGAAAGTGGAGGATTGACAAACACAGTGCAACTTCAAGACTGATTTTCTATACGTGTTTTTCTTTCTACAATAAACCTTGAACACTTATTATGTGCTACTATGGAATCCATTCTGTCATTGAGCATTGTACAGCAAGAGGAGCTGCATCTAACTGAATTTGTTTGTGGTAGGCTGCCCTGGAAAGCCATCGTGAAGAACTTAAGGAGGTGGAGGAAGGGAATCCTGGCTGGGAGAGCAAGGTGTGCAGTGCTTAGAATCACACAAGTCTGCCATGCCTGAAGAATTGAAAATGGAGGCTTGCAAGGAGAGGTCTGAAGCCATTTATTGAAGCCTCGAGGGCTTTTAATATGTGTACTATGTCTCCTTGGATACCCATTTAGGAGAAAATACGTCTCCAATTTATTTGTAAGGCAGAGCGACAAAGAGTCAGAGATCTTCCATTTGCCACTTGGCCACTCCAAATGGCCATGAAAGCAGGGGCTAAGCCAGAACTCAGTTTGAGTCTCCCACATGGGTGGCAGGGACCCAAGTATTTGAGGTGCTGCCCGCTGCCTCCCAGGAAGCTGGAATGGAGAGCAGGGGTACACCGATATGGGATGCCGGCATCCAAGTACTGCACCAAATGCCGATCCCTTAGTTTTGGGTTTTTGAGCAAGGAACTAGTAAGTTTTCTAAAGCAGGTTTTATGATGTATGTTCCTGGTTAAAGAAAAGGATGTTAATTCACCAGGCACCCGTGACCTATTCTAAGCTTTTGCTAGAGCTGGCTGGATTATACTAGTCTCACATATGTTCTCTTTTCTTTGAAATACATGGTCAGATGAATAGTTGATGGAATGTTGTTCCACCTCATTGTTAGACTCCACCAACACCTCTGAATCCCATTGTATCAAACTAACAATGCGTATTAAATGATTGCTGTGTACTCTGAAATTCTGAGAAGTAGGATGCAAGGAAATGACAGTGAAACTCAGCCTTCCTAGAGCTTCTTGACAGAAAGAAATTACACACACCCTTGAAAGGTATTCCTTCATTGCTAATATAATCCCAAGACCATTGATAACTTATATCATTTAACTAAAAAAAAAATCAAAGGAACAAGAGAGTGTAAATACAATAAGGTACAGTACTAGGTCATGGGTGTCACAGCAGGAATCCAGAAGGACAAATGAGGGCGTGGCCCATACTTGGAGCAGGCTTTCTGAAGCAGCAGAGGTTGTTCCAGATCCTAAAGCTTTATGATTGGATGTGGGTCCCTCAAAAATGTACTGGAAAATGAAATTAGAAGATAAATTCATTTTGGTGCCAAGAAGCTTGAAAATTACGCACAAATGGGGCCTTCAAAAGGTTGTGGTAATGACTGATTAGGAAAAAAATAAATTAAAGCATGCATGAATTTCTAAACTTGTTTGCAGCAAGAAACGCTGAACTTTGAAATCCATTTTTCCAGGAAAATTCTGAAGTACCCTCGTATATGACATATTATTGTTACTGTGTTTTGTTTGGATTGCTATGCAAGGTTAATGGTGGAGGACAAAAGGCTGTTGCAGCACAGACTTCTCTGTGTGGGCTGGCATGTGTCTTGAATATGTTAATAGGTTCCCATAGGCATTCCATTGAATAATAACTCTTCAAACAGCATTCCATCTCAGAAGGAATTCCTCCTCCCTTACCTCTAAACAACAACAATAACACAAATACGTTCTCTTTTGGAAATGGTCAATTAATTCAAATGACAAATAGGGAACAGGGGCAACTTGGCAGATGATTCATGGGGAATGGTGGTGCCTAAAAACCTGTCTCAGTTTCTTCATTTGTCTGTAGGGAATAATAGTCTCACAGAGGTGTCATGAAAAATAATGAAGGTTGATAATGTGCTTTGAGATCCATGGTTGAACTGTGCTTTCAAAGTGCGTAATTACACACTGCGGTGAGTCTCAGACTGGCTTCTTCTACTCACTCTCTTTAATAGGCATTCCAAATGACAGCTCAGGTAGGTCTTCCTTGTTCTCAAGTTACCAGCACATTATTTAGTCACTGACACCAGCTCCCTTGAAGGTAGAATGCAACCCACAGCATAGTAAAGACCACTAATTCTTTGGGCTTTAGGATCCTTTCAGTCTTTCTTTTGGGGGAATATGGTTTGCTAGATCGCTCTCTAGCTTCATTTCTCAATTCTTTCCACTTCAGTTGGCTCACTCTTCTGCTTTCTGACAATAATCCCTAATGATAGTAGAAGATCAGCTCAGTGACTTCATTGCAACCTAGCAAGAGGGCCTTCTTTGCTTTGCTGAGTACCTGGTAATTTCTTGTTTGCTGTTCTTAGTCCTTTTGTTTCCTTCCTCCTTCTCTTCCCATTTTGAACTGGCCTGTTGGAAACACACAGCAGGTGAAATTCTTTAGTTTACTGCCAGGATGAAATCAGAATGTGGAGTTGTTGAGTCAGGGAAGGAAAGGGATTGGCCAAGCCAAAAGCAAAGGAGGAGTTCCAAGCAAGATGTTGTAACAATATCCCTGTCTCTCTGGGTGGTGAAGGGAAACCTTGTACAACAAAGACCATTGAGAAAAGAATCCCTGGCCTCTAACCAGGGCAGCCTATCCACAAACTCCTTTTGCCATCTGGGGGAAGAAAACCAGAAAACAGATGTGTAGTATACCTCCACGTTCCAGAAAAAGCACCAAGCTTCTTTCTCCCATGAACTCTGTAAACATGTGACACCTGCATGTTCAAAGGAAGGGACACTTTGCTTGATAGCTTCAAAGAACATGAATGCTTGTGTTTTTTTTTTTTTAAGATGCAACATGAAATACAAGTTGAGACTAGGTTCGAATTCTGTCCCTTATCTATATGTGTGACAGTTTTGATATATGAACCTCAGGCAAAATCTTTTCTTTCCTTTTCTCCAGCCCCAGCGCTCTTCCTGAACTACCTGGGGAAGAAAAGGGACGAGTTTCATCCCCAGAAAACGCTACTCAAAGCAGTAGTCCACTGCCAGGGCATTTGATTGACCATCACAAAACTAGAAGCTGGACTGTAGGTCTGTTTTACTCTTCTGCTGGTAGGAAATATTTTTCTTCAAATGGAGTAAGGAGCACAAGAGGGCTTTCTACTCTTCTCAAAATACTGTAGCACTGCATATGTTTCTCACTCTGAGTGCAGCAAACTTCTAAAAAGTATCTATTTATAAAGCATTTTTGAAATGACAAATTGTTAAGAAATGGAGGACAGATTAGTGCTGTCATGGACTTCAGAGGAGAATGGAGGTAGGGAAAAAAGGTTGTAAAAAGGTGAGATCCTTGTATTTAGAATTGTTTAGCATCCTGGTTCATAAGCCCATAAGTATGCTGAAACTGTACAAAACTAAAGACAGGTACACACACACACGCACACACACACACACACACACACACACGGAGAACAAGTAGAACCACGGAAGTCTAGTATGACCAATGAATTGGATCAGTTTTGCAAAATTGCAAGATGTGCCAGTATGGGAAACTGGGTAATGTATACAAGGTTTCTCTCAGTTATTTCTTCTGCAAATGTACAATTATCTCAATAAAAATGTCATTCAAAATGCAGCCAGTATTTTTCCACGTCCCACTCAAGTAGTAGAGGGAAGGAAATCAACTGCCTTGTGGCAGAGACAAGAAGAAAGCTGGTCTCTGAAGACTGAGTGACCCACAAGCAGCATGTGATGAATCAGAAAAGAAGAAAAAAAGATTTTTCATGACAACTTATCATTCCATGTAAAGAATTTAGTTTACAAATTCATAAGAAAGATGCTGAATTTTTATATTTGTCTATTTGATGTGAAAGTTAAGACACGAACTTTTGCGAACAGCAATAGTTATTAATATTTATTTAGTTGTTTCTTTGTAGAACTGTATTTCCACAAATATGCATGGGAAAAACCAGGCTGATGCTGGGACAGAAACCTGCCTTAACCTAGGTGCCATCACTGCCCATGGCTGGTTCAGATTTGTTTTGCTAATGAATGCATCTTTGAAAGGCTGAATCCTCACCTGAGAGTACCAAATGGCAGCACAGCTTGTAGGCAGCTGACTTATTTTAGAAATGAAGAGATAGGGCCCGGCAGCGTGGCCTAGTGGCTAAAGTTCTCACCTTGAACGCCCCGGGATCCCATATGGGCGCCAGTTCTAATCCCGGCAGCTCCACTTCCCATCCAGCTCCCTGCTTGTGGCCTGGGAAAGCTGTCGAGGACGGCCCAATGCTTTGGGACTCTGCACCCATGTGGGAGACCTGGAAGAAGTTCCTGGCTCCTGGCTTCGGATCGGCGTAGCACTGGCCATTGTGCTTACTTGGGGAGTGAATCATCGGACAGAAGATCTTCCTCTCTATCTCTCCTCCTCTCTGTATATTTGACTTTCCAATAAAAATTTTTAAAAAATAGAAAGGAAGAGATAGTAGGGCATGTGTTGTGTCACAGTGTGTTAAGCTGTCACTTGCAATGAATATCAGAATCCCATATCAGAGTGCTTGTTCCAGTCTCAGCTGCCCCACTTGCAATCTAACTGCCTGCTCATGCAGCTTGGAAGGCAGCATACAATGGCCTAAGTGAGAGAGAAGACCCACATGACAGAGATCAGAATAGAGTGCTTCCTCGATTCAGCCTGACTCAGACCTGCCTGGTGGAGACATTTGGGCAATGAACCAGTTTAGATATATAAATATATATCACTCTGCCTTTCAAATAAATGCATAAATAAATATTTTCTTAAAAAATACTAGTTGGGCACAAAGACAGAGAGGAAGATCAATGGAGCAGAATAGAAACACCAGAAGGGAACCCACACAGATACAGCCAAATAATCTTTGACAAAAAGACAAACGACAATCCAGGCAAATGGGAAGGTCTGTTCAATAAATGGTGTTAGGACAACTGGTTAATAGCCTGCAGAAACAAAAAGATAGACCCACATCTCTCACCATACACTAAGATCAAATCTAAATGGATAACAAATCTAAACCTACATCCAGAAACCTTCAAACTTTTGGAAGAAAATGTTGGAAATACTCTGCAAGATCTAGGGGTAGGTCCCGACTTCCTAAAAAGGACACCAAAGGCAATAGCAATCAAGACCAGAATAAACAAATGGGATCTCACCAAACTAAGAAGCTTCTGTACAGCAAGGGAAATAATCAACAAAGTAAAAAAGCAACCCACAGAATGGGAGAAGATCTTCGCGCACTACGTAGGTGATAGAGGGCTAATCTCCAGAATATACAAAGAGCTACAAAACAACCAAAATGCCAAAACAAACAAGCCACTCAAGAAACGGGCACGGGAGGGTCCGGCGGCGTGGCCTAGCGGCTAAAGTCCTCGCCTTCAACGCCCCGGGATCCCATATGGGCACCGGTTCTAATCCCAGCAGCTCCACTTCCCATCCAGCTCCCTGCTTGTGGCCTGGGAAAGCAGTTGAGGACGACCCAATGCATTGGGACCCTGCACCCACATGGGAGACCTGGAAGAGGTTCCAGGTTCCCGGCTTCGGATTGGCGCGCATCGGCCTGTTGCGGCTCACTTGGGGAGTGAATCATCGGACGGAAGATCTTCCTCTCTGTCTCTCCTCCTCTGTGTATATCTGGCTGTAATAAAATGAATAAATCTTTAAAAAAAAAAAAAAAAGAAATGGTCACGGAAAATGGGCAGACACTTCACAAAGGAACACACCCAAATGGCAAATAAACATATGAAAAAATGCACAAGTTCCCTGGCAATAAGGGAAATCCAAATTAAAACATCAATGAGGTACCACCTGATGCCAGTAAGACTGGCCCACATGAATAAAAGCACCAACAACACTTGTTGGCAAGGTTGTGGGGGGGGTGGGGGAAGGGATCCCTACTCCACTGCTGGTGGGGCTGCAGGCTGGTACAGCCTCTATGGAAATCAGTATGGAGAATATTCAAACAACTCAAATTCAACATACCGTATGATCCAGCAATAGCACTCCTAGGAATATATCCAGAACACTTGTTTTATGAGAAACCAACATGCACTCCTATGCTCATAGCAGCACAATCAGTAATTGCAAAAACATGGAAGCAGCCAAAATGCCCATCAGCAGAGGATTGGATAAGAAAGCTATGGTTCATCTACTCCATGGAATACTACTCAGCTATTAAAAAAAATAAAATGCAGTTCTTTGTGGCCAAATGGGCCAAACTGGAAACCATAATGCTAAGGGAAATGAGCCAATCCCAAAAGGTTAAATACCACATGTTTGCCTTAATTTAAGATGATATGATGTTATGTATAGCATGTTATGTTATGTATGTTATATGTTGTATATAAAGTGAAATTGAAATGTCAATGAGGTGGTCACAGAAGGAGGTTAAGAACTCACATTTATTTTTAACATATAAGTTACTCATTACTATGTCAATTAATTCCATAATGATGTAAATTTTTACTGATGGTATGTTGGAGCTTTTAATTGATCGGGATGATACTCTGCTGGCTCTGCCTTCAGACCAGAGAGGGTATACCTAAGAAGCCGTTGAACTTGACTGGACAATAAGATGCTGGACTCTATGTTTGGTATATGCTTGCAATGGGGGAAATCTCAACTGAACTTGAACTGTGGTTATGCAACAAGGTGGAGGAATCCACCATGGTGGGAGGGTTTGGGGAGGGGTGGGGAGAATCCAAGTACCTATGAAACTGTGTCACATAATACAATGTAATTAATGAATAAAAAAAAGTAAAAAAAAAATACTAGTTGTGGGGTTTAAATAACTATTTGAAACAAAAAAGCAGCAGCATATGGAACCAAAGTGAAATAAGACACTAGTTCGTTGTAACCACTGATATTCTCTGTAGATTACTGTTATCCTGAGGGAATAACAGAAGAAAAATCTGTGCATCCCCTATTTTTTTAAAGATGTATTTTTAATTAGAAAGTCAGAGAGAAGGAGAGACAGAGAGAAAGACCTTCCATCCGCTCGTTCGCTCCCCAAGTGGCCACAACGGACAGAGCAGAGCTGATCAGAAGCCAGGGGACGGGAGCCAGGAGCTTCTTCTGCATCTCCCACACTTTGCGCCAACTTCTACTGCTTTCCCAGGCCATAGGCAGGGAGCTGAATGGGAAGTGGAGCAGCTGGGACATGAACCGCGCCTACATGGGATACCCTGCTGTGTGCTGGTGTAGGCTACCGTGCTGGGCTTTCATCCCTCCCTTTTTAAAGCATTAAATCTTGCTCTAAATTAGTCTTTGTCAATAATGAGGTAATTCAGATGAATCAAACTAACAGTTTGCTTTAGAACTGAAAAAAGTTCCTCATCAAAGTCAAATTTCTGCTTCTAACCATACTGGTATAACACACAAAGTAGGTGTGGTTGTGTAATAAAAGATCCATATACTGAAAGTCCACCTATTTCAGAAATATCCCCAGAAAATAATAATATTCCTTTAAACTACCCTGAAGGGTTGGTAAGATATTTTTCCACCTCACAAAGGCTTGAAGGATATCATCTAAGCAACAAGGAAAATACTTTACAGGAGGCTGTTAGAGCTCAAACCTCGCAGGAAAGAGGTGATCACGTGCAGGACAACATGTGAGTGAGTTGCTCTCCCTAAGGCTTGCTTTCTCTCTCTCTCTCCCATCAATCCTCCCTTCCTCCCTCCCTGCCTTCCTTCCTTCCTCCGTCCCTCCCTCCCTTCCAAAAACTTTATTTGAGAGAGAGAGAGAGAGAGAGAGAGAGAGAGAGAGAAGAGAGACCTACCATACACTGTTTTTTTTTTTTCCCCAAATGCCCCAAACAGCCAGGTCTTGGCTAGACCAAGGTCAGGTGCTAGGTTTTCAATTTGGGTCTACTACATGGGTGGCAGGGACCCAAGTCTTGGAGCCATCACCTGCTGCCTTGCAAGGTGCACATTAACAGGTATGTTTAAATCAGGAGCAGAGCTGTGTGTGACCAGGCTCTCTGTGATAGCATATGGGCATCCCAAGCAGCTTCTTAAACTCTGTACCAAAACTCCCACTCCACTCCTAGGGGTTTTCAAAGATGCATGATTGGAGGCAAATATTGTGGTGTAGCAGGATAGGCCGCTTTTTGAGACACTTGCTTCCCATATTGGAGTGCTTCTTTGAGTCCCAGCCCCTCTACTTCCCATCTAACTCCCTACTGCTGCACCAGAGAAAGCAGCTGAAGATGGCCCAAATCCTGGAGTCTCTGACACCCATGTGGATTTCCTAGCTCCTGACTTCAGCATGACCGAGTGCCAGCTGTTTCCGGCCTTTGGGGAGTGACCTAGCAGATAAAAGATCCCTCTGTCTTCTTTTCTCTCCCTGTCACTCTGCCTTTCAAGTCAATAATTTTTTTTATTTATTTTTTTTAATAACTGATTGCAAGACTTCTACGTGGCTGAGAAAGTGCACACAAGATGAAAATCATATAAAATCTGGACCTGATCCTAAGCTGAAAGAAGAAAATGATTAAAAAAAATAATATGAACTTTAAAAGTAAGGATTTAAGCACTATCCAGGCACTGCAGGGGAGCTCTAGGCATGCATAATTTGACTTTTTTGGAGTAAAGTGTATGTTCACATCGGAGTAGTCCAGGTGATCTCTAACCAAAGCAGGGGACATCAAACCAATCACAGCTTCCCAGACAATTAAAAACCTGGAGTGTATTATTTCAGAAACGAATGCATAGCTTGATGGAGATTTCTCTGAAAATGTAGCGTTCTCTTGGATAACAATAACCAGGAAAATCTCTCCTTCTTCTCTAAGGTTAAGCATGTTGCATTATACTTTTTTATTCATCAGATAAACTATAAACTAGAAGGTAATAACTGTAGCTTACCATTATGTCAAGTGCCAGGCATATGCTAGGAACTCAACAAATATTTGCTTCTTTAAGAAACAAACAGCAAAGCAACCAGTAAAAATGAAAGCTAATGTTAATTACCTGCCAGGCAGGTAGCTAAATTCTGGAAATTCTTGGTAAACCCTCCATGATTTTCTGGGTAATCTCTATCATTGTGGCATTGAACAAAACTAGACAATGAACGGAATCACTTTTTCCTTTTTAACACTTAGATTTGAGTTGTGCTTACTCACTTCGTGTCTTTTTAAACATTTTAATTTTTAAAATTTATTTTAAAGAGATAGATGGATGGGGGGAGGAAAAGAGGAGAAGAGAAAAATTCACAGAGACAACGAATATGTTCATGTGCTCCCATCCTCTGGTTAACTTACCAAATGCTGACAACAGCTTGGGTGAGCCAGGCCAAGGCAGGAGCCCAGAAGTCTGTCCAAGTCTCCTGTGTGGGTGGCAGGTACCAAAGGACTTGAGACATCGCCTGCTACCTCCGAAGGTGTGCAGCAGCTGGAAAGGGAGGAGAGCTGGGACTTGAACCCAGGCAATCTGATATGTGATGTGCGTGTCTTAAACACTGTTCCAAATGTTGAGACCAGGAAGTAGTGTGCAAAGGAAAGGAAGGGTGCAGGAGAAACTCAATTTGAGTGTGATGTTCTAAGATGCCATATAGCCAAATTCAACATTAATAACAGCTGGTGGCAGCACTCCTCTCTTCCAGGCTTACCCCCAGCTTCTCCTGTCATCAGCACCTCCCTGCTAAGTGTCTTCTGTTTTCCCTTTAGCCACACATTCACCATTCCTCCTCTGGGTCTTTGCTCATAATATCTATTCTGCCTGGGAAATTCCTTCCTTCCATGCCCTTCCTGGAGAACTCCCAATTCATCTTTCCATTTCCAGCTTGTCTCGGTTACTTAGGGTTCAATGACAAAGTCCTGCAAAAGGAACTAGGAGTTTAGGGAATTTGTACTCAGTCATGAAGGACAGCTTTCAACAATCAGATAGAGGGAAAGCTTAGAGTGGGGAGATGAAGTTGGGAGTATAGTTAAGGGTCACATCGTGGAGGACCTAGAATGATACGTGAAGGAATTCAAACAGTAGTTTACCAGTCAACAGAAAGTCAAGAATCTCTTCTCACCCCAGACTGCTTCTCCTGTTTTCCTCTCTTGGTGAATGGCAGAAATAGAGATGCCTTACGCCCATCATGGCTATCACATATCACTTTCATGTAAATGGGTTTCAAGATCTACTTAGCTAAAATCCCTAAGTATTTTCTAACTTTGTGCCCATTGTCCCATCTATACTGCCACAACCTTTGTTTAGGGCCTTGTGATTTGATCTAGTATCACACTCTGAACAGGTTTCCTTAATAGCTGCCTGTCTCCATGTCTGTACTGCGTACTTTCAGCAGCACCCGCTAATGTAAGCCCACTCATTGGAAGCCCTCAGGGATCCCCAGCACTCTCAAGATAAGTCCGGGCTTTAGCACTAATTGTAAGCACTCTCCACAAATAGGCCCCTGCCTAATCTCCCTCCACCTCCTGCTGCTCTTACTCATTACACTTGAGCAGTACCCAGCAGCCCTAGCTCCTTTTCCCCACACCCACACTCTGTTGTAAAGACTGATGGTCCCCTTCTCTGCCTGGGAACTCCCAGTTTTTCCTCCGCAAGACTCCATCTTTTTTTTTTTTTCTTAAAGATTTGTTTATTTTTTTTATTGGAAAGTCACATTTACAGAGAGGAGGAGAGACAGAGGAAGATCTTCCATCTGCTCATTCACTCCCCCAAGTAGGTGCGACGCTCCAAGCTGAGCTGATCCAAAGCCAGGAAGCAGGAGCGGGTGCAGGGTCCCCAGGCTCTGGGCTGTCCTCAGCCGCTTTCCCAGGCCACAAGCAGGGAGCTGGAAGGGAAGTAGAGCAACCGGGACACGAACCGGTGCCCATATGGGATCCTGGTGCATGCAAGGCGAGGACCTTAGCCACTGGCTTCCATGCTAGGAACCCAAAGACTCGATATATTTTTTTTAAGATTTATTTTATTTTGGGCTCGGCGTGATAGCATAGTGGTTAGGATCCTCGCCTTGCACATGCCAGGATACAACGTAGGCGCCGGTTCTGGTCCCAGCAGCTCCACTTCCCATCCAGCTCCCTGCCTGTGACCTGGGAGTGCAATTGAGGACGGCCCAATGCTTTGGGACCCTGCGCCCACATGGGAGACCTGGAAGAGGCTCCTGGTTTTGGATTGGCTCAGCTCCAGCCATTGCAGCCGCTTGGGGAGTGAATCATCGGATGGAAGATCTTCCTTTCTGTCTCTCTACCCCTCTGTATATCTGACTTTTCAATAAAAATAAATCTTTTTTTTTTCGTTAAAGATTTATTTATTTTTATTGGAAAGTCAGATATACAAAGAGAAGGAGAGACAGAGAGGAAGATCTTCCAGCCATTGATTCACTCCCCAAGTGGTTGTATCACTCCCCAAGTGGCCGCAATGGCCAGAGCTGTGCCCATCCAAAGCCAGGAGCCCAGAGGCTCTTCTGGGTCTTCCACATGGGTGCAGGGTCCCAAGGCTTTGGGATGTCCTAAACTGCTCTCCCAGGCCACAAGCAGGGAACTGGATGGGAAATGGAGCTGCCAGGGTTAAAACCGGTACCCATATGGGATCCCAGCACATTCAAGGTGAGGACTTTAGCCACTAGGCTACTGCACTGGGCCCCTCAAGACTCAATCTTTAGGAATGCTTCCCTGGACCTCTCTTCATGTCTGTCAAGTCCTCCTCTATATTGTGATAATACCTGGTACTTACTTTCATACTAACAGTAGTTATCAATCACTCACATGAATAACTCTCTTTTCGCACCAACGACGTGGAGTAGATTCTTTAGTGGCAGCTAGTGACAGAGATGGCATCTGAACCTTGATGCCTGGCCCGAGGACTAAGGTTTGAACCCAGGAGACTATACTCCCACTCTAGCACAGCACTTGTCATGCTATATTATTGTGAATTTACCTAAAGGTCTCCTCCCGGTGAATAGAAATTCTGTCAGATATATTGTTTGATCTCTAGAACCTAACATCGCTGTTCCTGTAGCATTGTAGACTCTGTAAACGTGTGTTGGGTAGATGGATAGATGAGCGGGTGGCGAGAGGACTCCTGAAAGTGTCCTCTACCTCACTGGTTTGAGTCACTAAAGATAAAAATGCTTATAGAACTGCATGTATTCTGTAATAAAGAGCTAATTTCTGCTAAGGAAAGGAACAGGATTGCGCACGGGTGATACATTTTGTCAGTTTACCGATGTTTTGTGAGCACTTGGAAAAAATACAAGCAAAGTATTTTATTAAAGGGAAATAAATGCTAGTAGAATGAACAAGACACTGGGTAACAGCAAGACTTTCTTCTTTCAGTTCTTCAACAGTAAGGAAGAAATGAAAAGAACCCTATGATTCAGAGGAATTACAGCTGCTGCAAAGGCTATCTAAAAAGGTGTATCAACTTGACCAGAATAGAAATTTTAATAATTTTGGAAAATGCAATGAAATAATGCATTCAATGTCATCTTGGCTATAGTCAGGTGATATTTAGGAATGGGACAAAGTAGAACTTGAAAGACATTTGCACAGATCTGATACATGGTGATGGAAAGGACAGGGGTGGGGAGATGTCCTTATTTCTACCATTTGGCATCTTTTTTATTTTAGTTTATTTTTGACGATGTGTACATAATTTCTTAAGGAGGGAAGGGTCAAGGGTTGAGAGAAAGTGGGGGATACCACTGTTTCAACATTTTCTTTTTCTTCTTCCTATATCTCGGGCGGGGAGGGGAAATATGGGGAGACACTTCACCCAGTCTCCCAGCCTCCTCAGTACTCAGGAATGGAGGACAGTCACCTGATGTCATCCCAGGGCCCCCAGTGTGGAGCATGCTCCAAGGCTTCTGCTTAGATGGTTTCAACAGTTCTGAAATGCTGTCAACCTCACCACTCCAAGGATGAGGACTAGCAGTTAAACCACCATACAGGCCCCCCTCCACATAATTTTATAAGAAAAAAGCCTGCAACTTTTCTGCCTTGGACGCCACCTAGGACACACACAAGGGGCAGGCCGCTGCTGCCACCATGCTCTATGTCACCTCCTACCTGCTGGCCACCCTGGGGTGGGGGGAAGCGTTGCTCAGTGGCCAAGTGTCATGAAGAACATCCTGGACAGTGTGGGGTCGAGGCAGACACGAGCAGCTCAGCAAGGTCATTGGCGAGCTCAATGGCAAGAACATCGAGGATGTCATCTCGCAGGGCATTGGCAAGCTGGCCAGTGTACCTAGCAGTGGGGTTCTGGCCATGCCTGCTATCCCGAGCTCCGCCCCTACAGCAGTGGAAGAGAAATAGGAGTAGAAAAAGGAAGAATCGGAAGAGTTGGATGACGACCTTGGGCTTGGCCTGTTTAACCAGATCCTGCTTCCCCCCCACCCATTACACACACACAAAGAAAAAATTTAAGAAATTGCATCTATTATATTTAGATCCATTTTCTCACAAACCTTTTAAAATAACTTATATTTGTTTGAAAGGTAGATTGAGAGAGAGAGAGAGAGATCTTGCGTCTGTTGATTCATTCTCCAAATACAACAGCTGAGGCCTGTCAAGCTAAAGCCAGGACGCAGAATCAACATCCTGGTCTCCCACATGGGTGACAGACGGCAACCAAGTAGCTGGACCATAGTTTTCTGGTTGTCGGCAGTATTAGCAGGAAACTAGATCAGAAACGGAGAGCCTGGGACTTCAGCCTGCATGCTGACATGGGACAGGGGCACCCCAAGTTCTGTGTGTGCCACACATCCACCCCTTTCACTGCATCTTCTCAATGTTCTGATCTCTCAAAGCAGAATTGATTCATGTATCTTATTTTTTATTAATTCCATCTTCAAAGACGCAAAATATGTCAAGCCTGTATTGTTATTTCCAGGGAATACATAACAAAACTGAAAGATTAAATGATGGTCCCAGTTTTCCCCTTAGCTTCACATACACAATTCCCAGGGAAGTTGTGTGACAAATGCAACATTAGAGTATGAAAGCATTGGGAGCTACTAGTTAGGACTCAGGAGTCAAAGGTATTATCATTTCTTGATTTTTTGCTTCTCACTTTCTTAGATCTTCCACAGCAAAGCGTGAGCTCACACACACCGAGGAAGAGAGGAGGCACAAATGTCTCATAAACATGGTAATTCACACCATGTTACTTTCCAGATTTGAGAATGTGCCAAATGTAATCTAACTCCCAACCCCCGAAGCATGCAGTGAATGAATGCAGGTTTGGAAATCATTGAATCAATGTTTTAGAAACATCATTTATGGGAACAGTAGCTTAACAAGCAACACTTCTGTGGAAATTTTTTTCTTTCAGGCTATGGGGTAGGATAATTATTCTGGACAGGAAAAATGTGCTTTGAAATATGAACATTAGAGGAAGGCAGGAAAAAATGTAAAAGGGAGGAAAACTTAATGTGAATATTATAAAATCCTGAGCTCTCTGGCCTGTACTCCTAAGGAAAGATATATTGAAATGAAATGTATTTGGGAGATTTAGTTTTATTAAGAACGCAGAAAAAGGAATGGAAAGTGCTTTTTTCTGTTTTCAAGAATGTTTCAAAACCCTTTTCCACAAATTAAGAAGCTCCCACCTCCTAGATTCTAGCAGGCCTTGTGCACCTGCAGCCTCCCCTATCTCCTTCATGCCAAATCAATTGTCAGAATTTCCAATAAAAAATGTACTGCTGCACAAAATATCCTGATAAAAATGTTTATCAAATCTGGGAGTTTATCAGGATGTTCCTGAAAGCTGTTTCTTTCCTAATTCTTCCTCTTTGCGAATATGACTTTCTTTAAACAATGTCATTTAAATGTATGAAACAACACTATTGCATTTAAGCAATTCCAAAAAGATTGCATGGGTTCCTATTTTGAATTTTGACATGGTCTTACAAGAGATCTTCTATGTAGTGCTTCTATGACAGTATGCTAATAATACTTTTTAAGAAATTTTCATTACTTTTATCTATAGAATCTTATTTTTCTCACTCTAACGCTGAACTTGTATTAAATATCCAGTGTATTTCAGCTGAAATAAAAAGGTTTCCCCAGATTTCAGTCTTTATTTTGCAATCTTTGAATAAATAATTAAAATTACAATCCAAAAGTTCATTATATTTGAGATCCATGACAACTATTCTGGCTTTCTATTATACCTTTTCAGTCTTTTTTCTTAAGCTTTCTATTTTTAAAATTACAAAATATATTTTCTAAAGATTTATTTTTATTACAAAGGCAGATATACAAAGAGGAACATCTTCCATCTGTTGATTCACTCCCCAAAGCGGCCGCAATGGCCGGAGCTGAGCCAATCTGATGCCAGGAGCCAGGAGCCTCTTCTGGGTCTCCCATGTGGGTGCAGGGTCCCAAGGCTTTGGGCCGTCCTCGACTGCTTTCCCAGGCCACAAGCAGGGAGCTGGATGGGAAGTGGGGCTGCTGGGACCAGAACCGGCGCCCACATGGGATCCTGGACGTGCAAGGTGAGGACTGTAGCTCCTAGGGCCCCAAAATATCTTAAAGTCATGCAAAAAATGTAGAAAATAATATAATAATCCTGTATTGTTAAATCGTAAAAGTTTTTCATATTTACTGGAGTTATTTTTTTAAAGAAAATAAGACTTTATAGCCACAATTGAAGTTCCTTGTCCCCATTCATTTCCTATGTTTTCCTTAATGTGAAGTTGCCACGATAACAGATTTCTTATCTTCATTTCCATGCATGTTTTTATATTTTTATCACATATGTAGTTATCCATACACTTTATATATTATTTTCCATACCTTAAGCTTTATAGAAATGTGTAATATAATAAATCATAGAGGCATACTGCTGTAATACTATTAACTGTGTGAGTTTGGGAAATTTACTTCATTTCTCTGCATCTCATCTTTCTTATTCATAAAATAAGAATTCATAGTAGTGTCTAATTTGATAATGTTGCTTTAAGGATTAAATTAATTGATATGTATAAAACATTTGGAAAATTAAATTAAGCGCACACTTTTATATAATGAATTCATTTTTACTATTATATAGTATTGCACCATATGAATATACTACAGGATATTTATTCTTTTGTAATGGTCATGCAAGTTGTTTCCATTTCAAAAGTGCTCCAATGAACAGCCATACCTGTCTTTTTGAGCACACGTGTGAGAAAATTTCTGTAAAGTTCTTCATCTTCAATTAAGCAGTCTTAGAAAGATACAGCTTAAAAACCCAGCTGGAGGGCCCGGCGGCGTGGCCTAGTGGCTAAAGTCCTCGCCTTCAACGCCCCGGGATCCCATATGGGCGCCGGTTCTAATCCCAGCAGCTCCACTTCCCATCCAGCTCCCTGCTTGTGGCCTGGGAAAGCAGTTGAGGACGGCCCACTGCATTGGGACACTGCACCTGCGTGGGAGACCTGGAAGAGGTTCCACGTTCCCGGCATCGGATTGGCGCGCATCGGCCCGTTGCGGCTCACTTGGGGAGTGAATCATCAGACGGAAGATCTTCCTCTCTGTCTCTCCTCCTCTGTGTATATCTGGCTGTAATAAAATGAATAAATCTTAAAAAAAAAAAAAAAACTGTAGCCATGGTTTCTTTTTCACAGGCAAAGGAACTGTGGCTCATCAGTTCTCATGTCTTTAAGATCAATATTGTTTGTGACTTTGTAAACACTTGCAATGAAACTTAAGCATTAAAATCATGATTTGGGCTGTGGGGCAGGTGTTGTGGTACAGCCTGCATCCATTGTTGAAGTGCCAGGGATCCAGTGCTACCTCCACTTACCATGGTGCCCAGGTTGGAGTCTCACCTCCTATTCCGATCCAGATTCCTACTGATGCTCACCTTGTGAGGCAGCAGATAATGGCTCAAGAACCTGGTCCCCTGCCGCCCATACGAAAGACCTAGATAGAGTGCCAAGCTTGCGTGTGGCCTGGCTAGGTCCCAGCTGTTGCAAGCATTTGGGGTGTGAACCAGGGGAAGGAATTTATCTTCCCCACCTCCACCTCTGTCAGTCTTTCGAATAAACAAATGAATACATTTTTAAAAAAATCACAATTTGAAGTAATGAACTCATGGCAGCAAATACTAGTCTTATTAAATCTTTATTCCCTTTTAATTTTCACACACTGCGATCTGAAGATAGAAGGCTAGTACCTGACCTCCAAACAGCGTACGACTTTTATACCACACATAAAAACTGATTGATCACTATACTTGAAAGGTTTTTGAGCTGTGTCAAAACAGTTGTAAGGAATGAATGTCTTTTCCAACTCTTACTGTTTTGTTATTTCTTCTTGAGAAATAACATTGAATTTGTCAAGTGGGTGTTTTATTGGTCTTAATTTGCTGAATGGGAGGCTGTAAACCTTAAGAATGTTTCAACAACTCATAAAGGAATAAAGACCCCCAGTTAAAAGCCTCTGATGATTGGGATGTTAAATAGACTACTAACCTCATTAAGTTTCATCTGACAGGTCTTTTGAAAACTTGTAATACTCACATCTTATTATTTTCTTTTTATAAAGATTGTAAGAACGTATTTTTTAAATGTAGACAAATAACTGGACAGACATTATTTTTGTCTATGCTACTAATCAATACACTTCTTTAAAAATATCTAATTGGTTATAAAGTTTCGCCTCGTGAAGTGACTTTAAAAGTTTTTTTGAGAAACCATATTTAAATTTGAAAGACTCCAAGGCTGATCTCATTTTATAATTTGGCACCTAGACATTTGGATGTGCCACCACCCTCTGTGAAACAAGTCATCTGCTTCCATTGTTGGTAGCCAGCTCTTCATTTACAACTCCTAAAAAAATACATGTCAGGGTTTATAACATTGTAAATAAATCAAAAAGCAGCTTTGAAGAAAAGGACCATATGAAAGGCATTCTAAAGTAATGGACATAGCAAGTATTTATTGCTCACTGACTTTTATTTATTAAGCACATACTGTGTTAGATAGATGTTCCTGCTGTTGACAGGCATAAGCATACTGGATCCAGCTAGGAAGCAGAAAGCTCTGAAGCAGAAAGCTCTGATCTTGGAGCTAACTCTGGTCTGGAAGATATGGTGTCTAGAGGATTAGAGAAATAGCCCAGGATTAGGAGTGAAAAGATAAGGATGTTGCTTGTAACTCTGTCCCTGGACGTTGTGTTACTCCCAGGAAGTTCATCTCAAGGCTTTTCCCTTTCTCTGTAAAACATGGGAGCTGCTCTGCGTGTTCGTCCGAGTCTTCTTCCACACACAGAATTCTATAGACTGCAACGAAAAGATGAATTGGGCACACGGCATTCGAAAGAGACCCTGTGAGGGAACACGAGGCTTGACAAAGGCCCAGGAAGGAAGTGGAGGCTTGGGAGGCAGAGTGTATTTGGGCCTAGCTAACCTGGTTCCTAACTGGTTAGAGATGTGACTTTTGTTATTTCACAGCTGACTACCACGTGGGAGATCTCTTTCTCTGGTTTTCTCTCAGTGTATCTGCTTTCAAACAATAAATAAATAAAAACATTAAAGGACAATGGTGGATTTTTAAAATTATTATTATCATTTTATGATACAGTTCCATAGGCCCTGGGATTTCTCTTACCTCCTCCCCAAGTTCCCTCCCCACCACACTGAGTTCCCCTTTGTTGTTACTATAGTATAGTTTTATTTTATTTTATTTTTTTATTACAAAGTCAGATATACTGAGAGGAGGAGAGATAGAGAGGAAGTGGAGCTGCCGGGATTAGAACCAGCGGCCACATGGGATCAAAGCGAGGACCTTAGCCACTAGGCCACGCTGCCGAGCCCTAGTATAGTTTTTCATACACAGTCATATGTCCATCATTACGGGCATGGACAGTGGCAGAGAGTCCAGCATTCTATTGTCAAGATAGAGTAAACAGCTTCATTGTAAGTCCATCTTCGTCTGGAAGTAGAGATGCATACTGCATTGTATCCTCACATCTGGATATGACAGTCTCCATTACACAGTTACTATACATCTCCTTAAATGAAAAGCCACAATACAAAATCAGCAACAGGAAGAAAAATAGAAATTTACAATGACATGAAGTTAAATGACATGCTGCTAGATATGATAGTCTCCATTACACAGTTACTGTACATCCCCTTAAATGAAAAGCTGCACGCAAGAAAAAATCAACAACAGGAAGAAAAGAAGAAATTAAAAACACCATGAAATTAACTAACATGCTACTGAATGACTGATGTGTCACTGAAGAAATGAAAAAGAAAATCAAGAACCATCTTGAAAATGATGCTACTGTATGATCTATGAGTTAGTGAAGAATTTAATGAGAAGGAAAAGGTTTTGAAGAGATGCAACTAAATTAAAAAATAAAGAAATAACAAAAATAAAATACAAAAAACCAAATAAATAAATTTTAAAAATCATCAAAATCTATGAGCTATAGTTTCCACTGATCTTGGTTGGTGAGATATGTCTCCTGTAGGCAACAAATAGATGGGTTTGGTTTTTTAATACTACTAATCTGATAGTTGATTGATGAGTTTAAGCTATTTACATTGAGGGTTAATATGAATGGGTGATAATTTGGTCCTGTCATTTCAGCAATGGGTTGTTTATTGATTTAATCTTCTGCTGTTATTTTACTGGGATGTTCTTCATATTTGCTTTGGTTTTGGTGGGCGCTTTTCCTCTTTGTTAAGAGAACATCTTTAAGTATCCTTTGTAGGGCAGGTTTGGAAGAGGCATATTCCTTTTAAAAAAAAATTATTTATTTTTATTGGAAAGGCGGATTTACAGAAAGGAGGAGAGACAGAAAGATCTTTCACCCAGTGGTTCACTCCCCAAGAGGCCACACCGACTGGAACTGAGCCAATCCGAAGCCAGGAGTCTGGATCTTCTTCCGGGTCTCCCATGCAGGTGCGAGGTCCCAAGGCTTTGGGCTGTCCTCAACTGCTTTCCCAGGCCACAAGCAGGGAACTGGATGGGAAGTGGAGCTGCCGGGATTAGAACCGGCACCATATGGGATCCCGGGGCTTTCAAGGCAAGGACTTTAGCCGCTAGACCATGCCGCCGGACCCCTACTAGGCCTCTTAGTAGAGTCTTTCAATTCTTGAATACTTTTTTTGGCCTGATCCAGCTCTGTTTCCAGCGTTTTGTTTGTTTCCCCTGGTGACAGGAAATATCTTCCAATTCTGAGATTCTTTCTTCTGCCTCCTTCATTCTATTTTGGAGACTCTCCACTGTACTTGTAATTTGCTCCACTATATTTTTCATTTTTTATTTGATTCATTTCCTGTGTGACATATTCCTTAAATTCTTTGAACTCCTGTATTACGAGCTTCTCGATGTTGATAAGAAGCTTTATAGCAAGTATTTTGTATTTTATATCCCTCATTTTCTCTATGTACTCCTCAGTTAACTCTGAGGTTAGCAAAGGCTTTTGTTCCTTTGCGGGGGAGTCTTTAGTAATATTCATTGTGCCTTTGTTAGCTCTTTTGCTTTTGGTCATTGTACTTCTGGTTATCAGATTATTCTCCTTGGGGCAGGTTTCTAGCTGTGTCACCCACAAGTCTACAATTTGACTTATTGTGGTTGGTACATGGCTCTTTGTTTGTAGTCACTTGTGCTACTTCCTCCAGTGAGTTCCAGGTCTGGGTTCTTATGTTAGATTTCCACCATGGTCTCCGTAGCCCCAGCTCCTGGCTCAGCACACTCCACCTCCTGTGATACTGTGCTGATCCTGTACCATTGTCCATGCAACCTTTCTCCCACTTCTGGTTGGAGCAGGTCCCAGGATGAGGGAGACACCAGGTGTCCTCTATAGCTAAGTTGTTGGTGGTGCTGATCTTGCCATAACCAGTTGGCTGTTAAGTCTGGGGGCTACATGGACCTATTTTGACCCTTATGATGCCAAAGTCGGTATTATTTTCCCTGTGGGACCAGTGCAATGTACTGGTCTGTGAGTTCACTCCTAGCTTTTCACATGTACAGCTCACTATTGTCCCTGCAGTCTTATTAACACCTTTGCTACTCTGTACAGAATGGCACCTGATGTGCCACTACTAGAGTTCTTGATCTGCTGGTAAATCTATCTTTGGTGGAATCTGTAGGATGCCACGTTGTTGCAGTTCACTGAGACTGCAATGAGTTCACCCCCAGCTTAGTGCATGCTCAGTCCTGCCCCATAGCCTTTGTCTCCTTAAACAAAATGGTGCCTGATTTGGCTCTAGGGGGCAGACTCTGCTGTGAAATCCACCCTGTTCCCGCACTGCTTGTCTGGGACCTGCTGCTGTGTCTCTGCTCCTGGTCAAATAAAAAAGACCAACAGGATGGGGAGTTCTTTGTCAGGGTTCACCTCCTGAGCTCCTAGTGAATGTCCCTTCCTACATTGTTGCTGGTGGAGTTCTGGCTGCCACTACAATTCAGATCACTGAATGCTGCTGGGGTATTGGTCACTGTGGCACCACACTGTTGTGTCCGCTGCTTTCTCGAATCTGTCAATCTCCAGGTGCCCCTCTGCTGTTTTGTCCTCTCCTGTTTCCTGGAATGTGTTCTCTCTGCTTCACACTGGCTAATGTTTCTCTGTCTGTTTAAACGTGTCTTTACCCTATTCTGCCATCTTGATTCTTGAGTCTACTGGATTCCAGTGGATTTTTTTTTTAAATCAAAATAGAAAAACACATTGATGATGAAAACACAAAAAATTCATGAATCTGGACATTATCTTTCATTTTGATTCATGACAAATACATTGTAACATTGTGACTTTCTAGGGGGAAAACGCAGCCTTTGTATTGTTCTTTGTAATTTGTATGGTGTAAGTGTTCCCAGCATGGCTATTTCACGTTATCAATATGGAGATCACTGCACTAGAGTTTGGAAGACATGTGCACAAATCAGCCTTCCTCAGCTGGCACTAGCACACTATAGCATACATAAGGTATGCATAAAGAATATGTTACAATTGCCTTTTTCCAAAAGCCACTGGAGGGTAAGTTACAGACATAATGCCCCTTTATACTTCTAAATGGTTTAGTATGTATTAGGAATAAAAGCATCCTCCAACATAATCACAATATAATTATCAAAACCAGAAAATAAACACTGGCATACTTTCATTACATTATCCTAGATTTTATTCAAATTTTACTAATTGTCCTAACAATGTGTTGAATAGCCTTAAAACAGGTTTGGTACAGGAGTGGGCATTTAACATACTAGCTAAAATTTCTGTTTTACATTTCAGAGTAGCTAGGTTTCATTTCCCACCCCAGTTCCTGACTCTGGCTTCTTACTGACGCCTATCTTAGCAAGTAGCAGTGGTGGCTCCAGTAGTGGTGTTCTTGCCACACCATGTGGGAGACCGGGCTCATGTTCTTAGCTCCCATCTTCTGCGCTGGCCCAGCTCTCCCGGCCGTTGTGCATGTCTGAGGAGTAAACCAACAATGAGGCTCAATCTCTCTCTCTCTGCCCTTCAAGTAAACAACATTTTAAAAAATGATAAGGCTCAGTCCAGAACCTGATCCAGTATCATCTATGTTTTAAAGATAAAATATGTTTTCTCAGAAGTTTCCATCTCTATTCTACTTTGCAAATATCCACTCATCCTTTCTTTGCACCTCTTTAGTCTTTCCAGAAACAATTCTAGCACTAATTTATAGGGTTTAACATTAGAAGTGCTAATGGCATGTAACAGTAAACTTGCTACCAAGGGTAGGCATCAAATGCTGACAGTGGGGGTTGGTGCTGTGCTGCTATGGATTAAAGCACTGCTTGCAATACTAGCATCCCATATTGGACCATTGGTTTGAGGACTGACTGCTTCACTTTCCATCCAGCTTCCTGATAATGTGCCCAGGAAAGCAGCAAAAGATGGCCCAAGTACTGGGGCCCAGCTACCCATGTGGGAGACTTGGATGGAGCTCCTGGCTCCTGGCTTCAGCCAGGATTTATATATTTTTTATATAGGTGTACATGTATAATAAAATGTATAATTTATGTCAATGTATATAAATAGAAAATATTTGTATATAAAATATAAAAGCAAAAAATATTAAAAGTACGTTTTCAATGCCAAAATCAGTGTTGTGACACAGTGGGTTGGGCAGCTGATTGAGATGCTGGTATCCCATGTCACTGCAGGTGCGAGGCCTGGCTGCTTTAATTCCCATCCAGCTCCCTGCTAATGCGCCTGGGGAGGCTGTAGATGGCCCATGTTCTTGGGTTCATGTAGGAGACCTGGATGAAGTTCCTAACTCCTCTTTCAGCTTGGCCTGGATCCTGTAGCCATTTGGGGAGTGAACTAAGGGATGGAAAGGCCTCTCTCTCTCAGCTTTTCAAATAAATAAGTCTTCAAAAATGCTGACTGGCAGTGGTGTTAGTGTTTGAATTTTACTTCCTGTTGGTGGTTACTAGTAGTAATTACTGAACTTAAACTTAGTAGTAGTGTTTGTTAATACAAGCATTATTCTTGTTATTAATATGACTTTGGCTTTAGATGTTTGTACATATGCCAATAAAAGAGAATTATGTTGGAGGTTCTCAGAAATGATACTCTTAACCAAGTCACTTTCAGCAATATAGGGAAATACCTCAAAAGTGTGTTTTTGTTGTTGTGTCTTTTGCGGGAGATAGGGCCAAATATTTTTCTAGTATTAATACTTTTGCTTAAAAACAAAAATAACCCCTCATTATTGCTATTCTTATAGAAAACCACTTTCCAGCAATAACTCCAGAACAGGAAAAAATATGAAGAATAATATAATCATTAAATATACATGTATTTACAATGCTAAATGTCTCCTGAAAACATTGTATCACAATAGGCCCTCTAAGGCTGAGTTGATAGGGCTTCCTGGGCCTTGATAAATAAGTTTTGTTGTTTCATTGGCACTCAGAAAATAATGCAAATGTTATCTGTCCACACATATTTAATGACAAGCTACTATTTCACATAGATAACTAGGACCAGTGCCAAAATTGAGTGGTGAGGGCTCGGCAGCGTGGCCTAGTGGCTAAGGTCCTCACCTTGATCCCATATGGCCGCTGGTTCTAATCCCGGCAGCTCCACTTCCTCTCTATCTCTCCTCCTCTCAGTATATCTGACTTTGTAATAAAAATAAAATAAATCTAAAAAAAAAATTGAGTGGTGAGAAATTAAGAAACAAAGAAAAAATTAAGTGGTGAAAGAATTAGCTGTTGATAGGAATCAATTATTTTGGCCAGTATTTCTCAGATGGCTGTTTTTCCTGAAAATATTCAAATGTTCATAAGTTTCTAATATGAAGACAGGCCATTCAGTGAACCCAATATTTCTACTGTTACGTGTACACATGAGAGCACTTCAAAAAGTTCATGGCAGAATGTGTGTTTGATCTAGCAGTTAGGACAATTGATTAGGGTGCTGGAATCTTTGAGTGCGTCTGAGTGCTTGGGTTGGACTACTGGCTCTAACTCCTGATTTCAGTTTCCTGCTGATGTAGATTCTGGGAAGAAGTGTTGATGACTCAAGAAGTTAGGCACTTGGCATTCCTGTTGGGGACCTGGGAGATGTGGATTGAGCCACCAGCTCCTGGCTTCAGCCCTGGCCAGCCCCAGCTGTTGCTGCACTTGGTAAGTGAACCAAGGAAGGAAGCTCTCTCTCTGTCTCTTTACTTCTCAAAAAAAAATTTTTTTTTAATAAAGTTCATGGCAAGCTCAGCACGATAGCCTAGTGGACAAAGTCCTTGTCTTGTAAACCTGGGATCTCATATGGGCGCTGTTTCCTATCCAGGCCGCACCACTTCCCATCCAGCTCCCTGCTTGTGGCCTGGGAAAGCAGTCGAGGATGGCCCAAAGCCTTGAGACCCTGCACCCATGAGAGAGACCTGAAAGAAGCTCCTGGCTCCTGACTTTGTATCGGCTCACCTCCGACAATTGCCGCCACTTGGGGAGTGAATCAGCGGATGGAAGATCTTTCTCTGTCTTTCCTTCTCTCTGTAAATCTGACTTTCCAATAATGAATAAATAAATAAATAAATAAATATTTAGAAAAAAAAGAAAAAAATTGCTATCAGGATATGTGGATATATTGCGATATGCATTTATACTCATGAATGAAAGGAGAACTCTCAATGAAAGTTCCCTTGACAATATGATACTAGATTTTCTACTATTTTCTATACATACATTGCCATGATGCACTCAAATAGCAGAATGTTAAACTTTTAACTGTTATTAAAGGACTATAATACTATAATGAGGGGAAATGGTAGGAGGGGAAAATGGGGAGGGAAGCAGGGGCGGGGGATGAGGGAAATCTCTATACCTACAACACTGTATCATGGAAAATGATAGCAATAAACATTTTTAAAAATTAAAAATAAAAAATTACACGGATTTTTTAAAAATGGCAGCAAAATAAACTTATCTTTCGGTTCTGTTTTCCATGAATTTTTTGGCATGTGTATGTGTGCATATATAAATAAAAATGAAGTGGACTATCAAATTAAAACAACATGAAGATGTTTGCTGTAATATCTTGTTCCTTGCAAGAAAAAGTCTATGCTGTATCTAAACCTGAATACATGTTCACTGCCACTGCCTCATTCAAGTCCCATCACCTCTCAGAGTGCATACCCCTTACGGATGCATCATCCGGCGACATCTTTCTACCATGTCCCAATCTGAGCCTGTTGTTTCCATGGCTCCGGAGGCCCAAACCCTTCTTCAGCACTGCAGAGAGTCCTTTGTGACGGTTGATTCTACCTAGATTCATATCTCCAGCACAAAGACTTGCATCTCTAGTTCCTGTTCTCTTTAAAAAAATTTTTTTTTGGGCCCAGCGGCGTGGCCTAGCGGCTAAAGTCCTCGCCTTGGACGCCCCGGGATCCCATATGGGCGCCGGTTCTAATCCCAGCAGCTCCGCTTCCCATCCAGCTCCCTGCTTGTGGCCTGGGAAAGCAGTTGAGGACGGCCCAATGCATTGGGACCCTGCACCTGCGTGGGAGACCCAGAAGAGGTTCCAGGTTCCCGGCTTTGGATCGGCATGCACCGGCCCGTTGAGGCTCACTTGGGGAGTGAATCATCGGACAGAAGATCTTCCTCTCTGTCTCTCGGAGAGAGAGAGAGAGCACGCAACAGCAAGTGAGTCAGCAAGCTCTCTTCTGTTTGTTCACTGCCTTGAATGTTCCAAACAGCTCAGGCTGTGCCAGGTTGATGTGGGAGGGAGGAATTCCATCCAAGTGTTCCATGTGGATGACAGGGATCCAAACACCAGAGCCATCAACTGCTGTCCCCCAGGGAGCACATCAGCAGGAAGCTGGAATTGGGAGCAGAGCCTGGCACTCCAGTGTGGAATGTAGGTGTCCCAAGTGGTGTCTTCAGCCAATTTGCCAGACGTCACTTGGCTTCCATGTGGCAGATGTTGGCCTAACGACTTGCAGTATTTGGAGTTCCAGGGGGAGAAGGGCTCTCTGTTTTGATTTTTCCATGTTCACATTCCTTCCTGGGCAAAGCTCTTTGTTTTATGTTTTTAATTTGTATTATGTTGCTTCAGCTCTTATCACCCAGCTTCCTGGTGCACACATTCTCTGTTTTCTATAATAGCACATGGATTTATTTAATTTTACCTTCCTAATAGGTTGCAACTTCATGAGATCAAGAGCCATGAATTATTAATTTCTTGATCACCAGCCCCTAGAGTATGTGTCTGGTCCATAGGAGTCACACAAGTGAATATTTTTGAGTGAAGAACAATTGTAATGGGAATTATCTAGCCACACGTACCCATTCACTTTTACATTTTAAATAAGTAAAATTAAATACAATTTTAAAATTCAGCTCCTCAGTTGCACTAGCCATAAATTCTCAGTAGCTACATGTGTCCACCAGAGTGGACAACACAGGTTATAGAAATTGTCATCATTGCACAAAGTTCAGTAGTGCTTACCTAAATAATTATTTCTTCTCCCTTTTTAATTCAATGAATGTTTGCTGATTTTCTATTCAATGCCAATGGGTCACTGCCAATGGGTACAAAACAAGGTTACTGATTATTACTAGCAAGGCATTTAAATTTCTGGTAGGGAATAAGACTTGCAAAGTAAGATATTATTTTCATATGGGTACAATAAAAAAGACTTTTATAGAGATATTCTTGTTTAAATTGGACATTTAAGGATATAGGGAATTTGAATGGGGGAATCTTGGGAAAGGAGAGAAAATGGTATAAATAGGTTGTTTAGAGTGTGTGGCATATGAGTAGTAGGCAGGTAGGTTTTTAAAAAATTATTTCGTTTGGGCCCTGCGGCGTGGCCTAGCGGCTAAAGTCCTCGCCTTGAACGCCCCGGGAACCCATATGGGCACCGGTTCTAATCCCAGCAGCTCCACTTCCCATCCAGCTCCCTGCTTGTGGGCTGGGAAAGCAGGCGAGGACAGCCCAAGGCTTTGGGACCCTGCACCTGCGTGGGAGACCTGGAAGAGGTTCCTGGTTCCTGGCTTCGGATTGGTGCGCACCAGCCCGTTGCGGCTCACTTGGGGTGTGAATCATCAGACGGAAGATCTTCCTCTCTGTCTCTCCTCCTCTGTGTATATCTGACTTTCCAATAAGAATAAATAAATCTCTAAAAAAAATTATTTCATTTGACCAACTATTTATTTAAAACACAGAGGGAGGGAGGGAGAGAGAGAGAGAGAGAGAGAGAGAGAGAATACAGTTTTCATTTGCCCATTCTGTAAATGCTCACATCAATCATGGCTGGACAAAGAACTCAATCCAGGCTTCGCTCGTGCATCCAGGGACCCGATCCTTGGGCCACGAGCTGCTGCCTTCCAGAGGGCACATCAGCAAGAAGCTGGAATTAGAAGCAGAGACTGGATTCTAACTCAAGCCCTCTGATCTGGAGCATAGGTCAAGGCAGCATCTCAGCCTCCGTCCCATAGGCCAGCCCCAAACAATCCTTTTTGAGCACCTATCCTTTTGAGGTTTCCTACTAAGGGCAGGGGATACACACAGTGCCCCAGGTGACTTAACATCATGCATGATGAGATTTGGGAAAGGCTGTGGCAGACACTGAAATCTATTCTAAAGAGTTTATACTTGGTTCTTCAGATCCTCGCCACTCAGTGTGGACTTTAGACCAGCAGCATGGGCGTTTGTCAGAAATGCAGACTCTCAGGCCTCACCCTGGCCACAACTTTATTTAATCGGAATTTGCATCTGAGCACCATTCCCAGGTGATTCTTACACCCATTAATGTTAGAGGAGCATAACTCTAGGCCAACTGAACCAATAAGAGAGTCTAAGTGAATGAGAGGAAGCAATAGAGTAACTAAGGGGACAAATGAGTAAGCATGAAAAACAAGGTTGTAATCTAATCAGTATTGAATTGAATGAGAAAGAAACTGGACAGGAGACTATTACTGTAGCTTAGACAGGAAATGAGAGGGGTTGGATGTTAGAGAGATCAAGTTGTTAGTATGTAGATGTAGCTTCAGCTCCATTAACTCATAATGGAAACATTGCATGTTATTCAAAGTTAAAAAAAGAGCTAATCCTACAATCTAGTATTTAAGATGTCTTAAAAGGTGTCACTGTTTTAGACAAGGCTTATTGGTATGCCTATTTCCTGTTGACGCCGCAGGTCCAAGGTCTACTCCTGAATATTGCAGCATCAGTTTCTTAATCCTGTGCGTCCTCACAGGGGAAATGATAAGGATCTTGGAACCTAAATTATCATATCCAAGTACACAAAAAGCTGATTTGTAAAGTAGAAATTCAATTTTCCAGGTTTTTTTCTTTTGACTTATTTGTTTGAAAGGCAGAGTTACAGAGGAAGAGAGAGAGAGAGAAGGAATGGGGGAGGCCGAGATCTCCCATCCATTGTTTCACTCCCCAAATGGCCACAACAGTCAGGGCTGGGTCAGGCTGGAGAGGTGCACGAATACAAATACGATTAAAAGTGTTTCCATTAGTTTAGAATTCACATTAAGTTGCAAGCATAGTGTAGAAATTCCTAAGTATCCTTCAGGCAGCTTTGCTCAGGATAATTGTAACTATACTCATGGTACATTGTCAAGTCTAGGAAATTGATACTGACACATTACTGTTAACTCATGCACAGACTTTGTATATATTTTTTTTCACAAATTTATGTGTATGTGTTATTTTGTGCCCTTTTATCATATATGTGGATTTCTGTAACCATCACAACAGGATGTACAGCTATCCCATCTGCTTCCTCATGTTACTCGTTAATAGTCATACCCTTTTTTTTTTATCAATCCTAATCCTTGTCAGCCACCAATCTAGTCTAATTTTTTTTTTCAGTTTGGGAGTATCAGATAATGAAGTCATAGTGTGTAAGTCGTTGAGATAAGCTTCTTCCACTCGATATGATGCCGTAAGATCCATGCAAGCTGTTTCGTTAACCTATAGTTCCTTTTATCGCTGAGGTTCCATACTAGGAGTGCACGAGCTTGCTTAAGCATTCACTAGTTGCTGGACAGTGATGCCTTTCCAAATTTTAGGCCACCACAAATAAAGCTGCTATGGGCACCTGTGGATGGGATAAATATTCCATGGTAAGCTTGCTGGATCTACATATAGTAAATGTACAATTATAACAAAGTACTTGGGCCCAGTGCTGTGGTTCAATTGGCTAATCCTCCCCCTTCAAGCTCTGGGATCCTATATGTGCTCTGGTTTGTGTCCCAACTGCTCCACTTCCCTTCCAGCTTCCTGCTAATGGTCTGAGAAAGTGGTAGAGAATGGCCTAATGCCTTCGGACCCTGCACCCCCGTGGGAGACCTGGAAGCAGCTCCTGGCTTCTGGCTTTGGTTTAGCTCAGCTCTGATGCTGTGGCCATTTGAGGAGTAAACCAACAGATGGAAGATCTTTCTATCTTTCCTTTTCCCTGTAAATCTGCCTTTCTTGGAAAAATAATATTTTTTTTTAAAAAAGAAAGTGCTAAACTGTTATCCAGAGCAAGCAGTATAGAAACCTAAAACTTACATTAATAAACCATACTTGTTGTTTAAAAGAATTAAAATAAAATAGCAATATATAGAATGAAAAATAAAATTAGTCCACACCTCTTTATTGAGAGGTAACTCTTGATAGATTTTCTCGTACACTTCTCACGAACGTTTTATGCATATACAGGCAAATATATGTGCATACATAAAATATATATTCATAAATGGGATCACTTTGAAAGTTATTTGCAATTTTACTTTTTCACTTATCTTAGACATATTTTCATATCAAAGGGCAAATATCAGCTTGTTATTTATGGTGGGCATGGGATTCCATTATATGAATATATTTTCTTTTCTCTCTCTTTTTTTAAGATTTATCTATTTTTATTGGAAAGTCAGATATACAGAGAGGAGGAGAGACAGAGAGGAAAATCTTCCGTCTGATGATTCACTCCCCAAGTAAACGGCCGGTGCTGTGCCAATCTGAAGCCAGGAGCCAGGAGCTTCCTCCAGGTCTCCCACACAGGTGCAGGGTCCCAATGCATTGGGCCGTCCGACTGCTTTCCCAGGCCACAACAAGAGAAAACAAGGGCCCAGCGGCGTAGCCTAGCGGCTAAAGTCCTCGCTTTGAACGCCCCAGGATCCCATATGGGCGCCGGTTCTAATCCCGGCAGCTCCACTTCCCATCCAGCTCCCTGCTTGTGGCCTGGGAAAGCAGTCGAGGACGGCCCAAGGCTTTGGGACCCTGCACCCGCGTGGGAGACCTGGAAGACCTGGAAGACCTGGAAGAGGTTCCACGTTCCCGGCATCGGATTGGCGCACACCGGCCCGTTGTGGCTCACTTGGGGAGTGAATCATCGGACGGAAGATCTTCCTCTCTGTCTCTCCTGCTCTCTGTATATCTAACTTTGTAATTAAAATAAATCGGAAAAAAAAATGGAAGATTCATTTATTTTCTTTTAAAGATGGGCAGAGAGGGATGGAACAGCAAGGGAGTTCTTCCATCTGCCAGTTCACTCCCCAATGGCAGAAACAGCGAGAGCTGGGCAGGTCTAACGCCACGATTCCCCACATGGGTGCAGGGGCCCGAGCACATGTGCTATCTCCTGCTGCCTTCTCAGGCCCTTTGGCGGAGAGGTGGGTACCATTGGAGTATCTGGGAGCTGAAGGGGCACCCTCATGGATGCCAACATTGTAGGCAGTGGCTTAACCTGCATGCTCCTCCCCATACTTACTCTTTTGACCTCAAAATATGTATCTTTAATTTCTGGGACTGAAATCTACTCATTTTCATGCTTTTGAGTTTTAGGTCATGTTTCCAATGGTGATAGAAAACACAAAATATAATAAATTTATACTCAGGAGTTTATTGCTATTTTCATGAAATCAAAGCAAAAGAAGTGGGCCCGGTGCACTAGCCTAGCAGCTAAAGTCCTCACCTTGCATGTGCCGGGATCCCATATGCTGGTTCTACTCCCATAGATCCCGTTTCCCATCCAGCTCCCTGCTTGTGGCCTGGGAAAGCAGTCCAGGACAGCCCAAAGCTTTGGTACCCTGCACCCGCGTGGGAGACACAGAAGAGGTTTCTGGCTCCTGACTTCAGATCGGCACAGCTCTAGCTGTTGCAGCTACTTGGGGGGGTGAATCAATGCATGGGAGATCTTCCTCTCTGTCTCTCCTCCTCTCTGCATATCTGACTTTCCAATAAAAATAAATAAATCTTTATTTAAAAAAAGGGAAAAAGTGTGTGTTATTAGACAAGAGTTAAGCTGGAGAATTCGGCTGCACTGACAAGTGTGTACTTCTGCTGACCAGGAGACTTCTGCATTAAATGTTTTCATGCACTTTACATGCCATTAAACATTCCTAGAGTGTAACTATGCAAGTATCCTCCAATATTTCTTATTAGGCACTGAAAACTTCTGTCTTAATAATCTTATGTTGTGAAGGACATAGTACAAATACTTTTACATCAGTTACATAGGCCATTTCATAGCATTTTCTCACATTGTCCTCAAGTGTAAAGGGAACACTCCTTAGGTCTTCAGTACTGAATGAAATAAACCACATTTAACACAGGGATGGGATGTACTGATAGCCCTGTGATGTGTACACATTGAATGTTTGCTAAAAACATTTTTTGAGGGACCGGCATCATGGCATAGTAGGCTAAGCCTCTGACTGTGGTGCTGGCCTCCCACATGGGCACTGGCTAAAGTCTCAGACGCTGCACTTCCCATACAGCATCCTACATATGGCCTGGGAAAGCAGCAGAAAATGGCCCAAGTCCTTGGGAACCGTGCACCTGCACGGGAGACTTGGAAGAAGCTCCTGGCTCCTGGCTTTGGACTGGCCCAGGTCTGGCAGTTGCAGCCACTTGGGAGTGAACCAGTGGATGGAGTAGCTCTTTCTCTGTTTCTTTCAAATGAAAATTAATGTCTTTCAACAAAGTGATGGCGGGGGAAGAACTTTACAAAATATTTTTGAGTGAATTCTAGTGTGTACCTGTAGGAGCTACTGTAAAATGTTCTTGGATTTCACTGTAAATTTGCTGCAAACCCTTATTTCTGATTTTTTTGTTATAGCTACTAAACTTCAGGGATAGTTGTCACAAAATAAAAACAAGTTTACCAAACTGAGGGAGTTCTCACTTTTGTTCAAAGTATAAAATTGTATCAGGTCTTGGTTGCCACACATTCAGATGGACACACATTTATACAATACGTGACAAACTACACCTTGCACCAGAAATGTCAAGCTTGGATCAGAAAATCAGTTGTCTTCAGCTAATAGTAAACTAGGAAATTATTTAGTATCAATTGATGTAAAATTGGCACAGTTGAGCTTAATCAATGTAAGATGATTTGGTGCATGGTCCAATTTTTCTATTTCTTCAAGTGAAAGTTTGCATTCCCTTATGTAACTCTGCAAATTTTCCGCTGTTCCTTATTGACTGTGCTAGCTGCATCATTCTGTAACTTGAATCTATAAAAACAATCACATTCTACCAAAGATGGTCCATAAAAGAAATGGAAATTTATTTTGAATAGTGTTCCACTCCCCAAAGCTTTAAAGCTAAGTTGAAATGTCCCAGACTTTATTTCTTATTGATTGAATGTTTTTGCTTAACTTTTACTGTTCAGTTGATTAAATGTAATGCAGTTTCTCTTTTTCACTTGCAGAAAGCAAGGCCAGTCACCAGGGGGGCTGGGAGGTGAATGAAGACAGGGCCATGGAAGGAATGAGTTAAAGACCGGAAATCTTTGTATATTGTATTAGGAAGGCTTTAGATGCCCTATGAGGTGAAACCTTCATGAATTACAATAGGAATTGTGCTCTTGTTTTGGAAAATACATCTTGTTCTTAACTATATTGTAACAATATCACAAAATTATAACAAAGCAAGGAGAAGGCGGAGGTGGAGGAGGAGGAGGAGAAGAATTGAAAAGGATCAGAAGCCCCTAACTAGACGCTTGCTGTGAGTCTAGGTACTTTGGAGACATTAACAGATACTGTAGGACCTGGCACCGTGGCCTAGTGGCTAAAGTCCTCGCCTTGAAAGCCCCGGGATCCCATATGGGCGCTGGGTCTAATCCCGGCAGCTCCACTTCCCATCCAGCTCCCTGCTTGTGGCCTGGGAAAGCAGTTGAGGATGACCCAAAGCCTTGGGACCCTGCACCCGTGTGGGAGACCTGGAGGAGGTTCTGGCTCCTGGCTTCAGATTGGCACAGCACCGGCTGTTGTGCTCAATTGGGGAGTGAATCATCAGACGGAAGATCTTCCTGTCTCTTCTCTCTGTATATCTGACTTTCCAATGAAAAAATAAACAAATCTTAAAAAAAAAAAAAAAAAAAGCAGACACTGTAATCGATAACTTTTTCCTGTCCTGGGCCTCCTCAGGCTTTTTTTCTTTCATGAGAAGGTCAAAGGTACAGCACAGTGGATTCAAAACAAACAAAAACTATCTGCCTGGTCAGTACTGCCACAGTCCCATCTCTTATGGAAACTGATGGGTATTGGGGCCTAGCCTAGCACAGGCTCTGTCTACTAGAGGGTGCCATGGCCTAGTCAGGGATACCCTTAATAACTCCTACCAGGTCTGCTCTTGGTCCTGGATTTTTTTTAAAGATTTATTCATTTTATTACAAAGTCAGATATACAGAGAGGAGGAGAGACAGAGAGGAAGATCTTCCGTCCGATGATTCACTCCCCAAGTGAGCCGCAACGGGCCGGTGCGTGCCGATCTGAAGCCAGGAACCTGGAACCTCCTCCAGGTCTCCCACACAGGTGCAGGGTCCCAATGCATTGGGCCGTCCTCGACTGCTTTCCCAGGCCACAAGCAGGGAGCTGGATGGGAAGCGGAGCTGCCGGGATTAGAACCGGCACCCATATGGGATCCCGGGGCGTTCAAGGCGAGGACTTTAGCTGCTAGGCCACGCCGGGTCCTGGATTTTTTTTAAAGAATTATTTTATTTTTGTTAGAAAGTCAGATATACAGAGGAGAGAGAGGGAGGAAGATCTTCTGTGCAATGATTCACTCCCCATGTGACTGCAAAGGCTGGAACTGAACCAATCAGAAGCCAGGAGCTTCTTCCAGGTCTCCCACATGGGTGCAGGGTCCCAAAACTTTGGGCCGTCCTCGCCTGCTTTCCCAGGCCACAAGCAGGGAGTTGGATGGGAAGTAGGGCTACTCGGATTAGAACTGCTGCCCATATGGGATCCCGTTGCGTGTAAGGTGAGGATTTTAGCAGCTAGGCTACTGTGCCGGGCCCGGTCCTGACTTTTTTGCGTGTTGGCATGTGCTGAGGCCTAGCCAAGTCCATCCTGCATCCCATCTGGTTCTCATGCACACCCATAGGTGCTACAGCATGGCTCAGCCCATCCTATTACCAGACCTGGCCCACCGGTACGCCAATGCGTGTTACCACTTTGACCAGCCAGGCCTGCCCCCAGCCCTCATATGAACTGGTGGATCTTTCAATCCTATCCAGCCAGGCCTGCATGCTGTCCTCATTTTCACTCAGGCCAGTGTGTGCTGTGGCCTGGCCCAGCCCAGTCTACCCTCAGACCTGGCTCACACATGCTGAAGGGTGCTGCAGCTGAGGCTGTCCTGGGCTCCCTTCAGTCCCGGCCCTCATGCTCACTAGCAGCCGTAGCCTAGTAGAGGAGTGCCACACATTCCCCTACTAGACCTACTCCCAGCCCTGGACTTCACATGTTCTAGCATGTGTTGTAACCCTGCTTGACATGGTCTGTGCTCAGTCCTGGCCTTAGTATGTGCTGGCAGGTGCTGCAGCTTGACTCAGACCTGTCTTCTCGTAGCACTGGTTCCTGCGAATGTCAGGTGAATTCCATGGTCTAGCCTGGTTTGACCCCTCCACACCTCCTGCTTCGTGTGCAAACCATCCAGTGTTGCAGTCCCATAGAGGTGAGCCCACAAATCCCCTACAGATTCTTCCCCTATATCTGATTCTTCTCTCGTGTTCTGGTGGGTGCTGTGTCCCAGCCTGATGTGTCCCACCCCCTGCTCTGACACTCATGGGCAAGTGCCATGATCTAGCCCAACCAGGCATCCTCCCCAGCCCCAGATTTTGCATGTACCAGTGGGTGGCAGCTAATGCTATTTAGCTCAGCCCATGTCTCCCATGTGGGTGTGTGCCTTGGCCTGACTCACACATGCCCTCTGGTTTTCCCCTTTGAAACCACTCTTTCTCAGCTCCCTTGCCTACCTGCAAGTGCAGTGCCCTGGTCCGTGGAAGCCTGCACAAGTCATTCTTTCCCTGTCAAACATGCCCTCGGCTGCTCCCACTGCAATATGTCCCCAGATGCCCCCTCCCCAGGTTTGCAGGTCCCCCACATGGGGAGTGGGGTGGCATGTCCCAACCTGGCATTCCCTGACTTCTCCACATAGCTTTAAAAAAATAGAATAGGCAGCTGGCACACTGGCATAGGTAATACAAGCTGGTATTAACCAGGCCCAGAGTGCCTGCCAGCTATTGGCTGCTTTTCTCCCAGCAGTGTAATAATTGCCTAGGTACAACACAACCTGGGTAGCCGCCTGGGCCTCCTCAGTTGCTGACACCTGTGCAGTGGACAGCACACAGGGGACATGACATTCAGCTCATCTAGGGCAGAAGATGTTGAGTGTCTCATCAGAGCATGGAAAGCAAATTGGTTGGCCCACTCTCCTGGCCCAGCTTTGCAGCACGTTCCAAGCCCTGTGGTTGCTCTAAAGTGGAGTTGGTCAGCCAATAGAGCTTGGAAAGATTTTCCCAACTCTGGTGCTACAAAGCTGATGATGTCTCAGAGCTATCAAAACCACTCAAGTACCTCCCTTGGAACAGTCTTCCCCATATCGGGGTCTCTAACGCATCATCAATTGACCATGCTCCATCCCTGGGTGCTGTTGTAGTTTCACACCAGGGTGTGGCCCCCTCCCCTTTGCTGCTGTAGACACAAGATTAAAAACAATTGAAACATTTGTTTCACCCATCTTTCTCCACACCTCAACTCTCCCCATCCTAACTGCAGACTCACATGGTGTGCGTCTCTCAATTATGTAAACAATATTAAAAAGAAATTTAAAAAGACAAACAGAGAGACAGCTCTTCTGTCTTCTGGTTCATTCTGCTAATGACAGGAGCCTGGGATTCCAGCTGGGTTTTCTTTTTTTTTTTTTTTAAAGATTTATTCATTTTATTACAGCCAGATATACACAAAGGGGGAGAGACAGAGAGGAAGATCTTCCATCCGATGATTCACTCCCCAAGTGAGCCGCAACGGACCGATGCGCGCCAATCCGATGCCGGGAACCAGGAATGTCTTCCAGGTCTCCCACGCGGGTGCAGTGTCCCAACGCATTGGGCCGTCCTCAACTGCTTTCCCAGGCCACAAGCAGGGAGCTGGATGGGAAGTGGAGCTGCCAGGATTAGAACCGGCGCCCATATGGGATCCTGGGGCTTTCAAGGCGAGGACTTTAGCCACTAGGCCACGCCGCCGGGCCCTCCAGCTGGGTTTTCAACATGGGCAGCAGGGGCCTAAGCACTCGGTGTCCTGTGCTGTTCAACTAGGTGCGTTATGGGGAGCTGCACTGGAGGTAACTGCCGGAAATGGAAGTAGCATTCATGGGGTACTGGCATCTTAAGTTGCTGTACCACAACACTGTCCTTACATAAGCTTTTGAAAGAAAAAAAAATGGATCTGTATTGTAGCTTTAAATATAAATGTATTATCAACAATTTTAAGTCACATCAAGAAAATTTCCTACTGATTACCTACTTCAAACTGCTGGAACATATAAATGTTATGTACAAGTGTTAAAAAAAAAAATTACCAAAATCAATGTGACAAACATTTGAGCTAATACCGGAAACAGGTCCAGTGCTACGGGTTTTTTTTTGGGGGGGGGGGTGGCTAGGAACCTTAAATACCTACTGGTGTGGCCACGCTGCCCTCCCCCCTTTCCAGGAAGGCACTGGAAAGGCACCGCGGAGGGCGGGAACAGAGGGGGTAGTTTGCCCTCACTGCTTTTTGCTCAGGTTGCGATTGTCCCTTCACTTCAGTCCGGGTCCCTCTAAGACCTGCCTAGCCCAGTGGACCAATTCCCGAGCTTACTCAGACCCTGGGCAGACACTCCACATTTTCTCCTGACGGGAGTAGTTGATTGCAAAGAAAATAAATAAATAAATATTTTTCGTTACCACGCTAGGTCTTCCTGGTGGAGAATCACTTAGATGTCTCTCCACAATTGAAGCAAAAAGCTAACAACAACAACAAAAAAATCCCTAAAACTACCGCCTCTTAAATCCTGTTAAACCAGCCACCTAGGGTCAGGAGCTGGAGTTTGGCGAGTTTACTTTTTGTGGGAAGCGGTAGGGTCCATGGAGAAGGCAGAGACCGGCCCTAGGGCTGCAGGGCCCTCGCTGGGGTACGTCATAGAACGGGACTTGTAAGCGTGATGCCCGCCTGGACTGCCGGCGTGGGGCTGCGCGAGGGCCGGAGGGGCCCGGACAATCAGTCCCTGAGAGAGTTCGGCTCCTGAATTCCCACCGCCCGGCGCTCCGCCACACCTGCTTTACGGCGCTCCCCACGGCTCCCCGCCGGCCCCAAGAAAGCCAGAGGAACCGTGGTTCGCGGTGGAAGCGCGGCCCAAGCAATGAGTAAGTCAGGCGCGGGCACGGCACCTTGTTTACCCCACTCGGCGGCGCGCCCCTGCGGGCGCCTCGTTTGCAGGCGGCGTCGGAGACGCTGAACCCGGGAGTCACTCGGCCACGATTGGCTGACGACTGGGAGGAGGATGCTGGGTGGGAGGGCCAGGGGCCCGCGTTGCAGTGCCCGCTGGCTGCCGCTGGATGCCGCTCTCTCCCAACGGGAGCCGGGCGCGGGTTCATGGCCGACAGATGGCGCCTGCGCGTTCCATTCGCCTCCAAGTCGCCGAAGAGCGAACACCCCAAACAATCCCGAAGCGCCACCAAAAAAAAAAAAAAAAAAAGAAAAAAAAAAAAAAAAGAAAAAGAAAAAAAAAAACCCGCCGGATCCGACCGCCACTTTCAAAACCCCCCACCGCTCTAGAACCGCGGGAGCTTCCGTCCCTGAGTAGAATTCGAGGGTGTAAAGAAGAGGAAGGGGGAAAAAAAAATCTTGTACCAGCCCAGGGGTGAAGAAGCCCCCGGCCTGAGAAAGAAGGAAGGAGTGGGGGAGGCGAACAGTCTCGTTGCTGCCTCTGTGTACGCTGAGGGGGGAGGTAAGTTATAAAATGGCGGAGGCGAAGCTTCTAGAAGTTTGGAGGGGCACCCGGAGGGCGCGGGGCCCACCGTGATGTGTTGTGTGGTTGAAAGAGGGCGAGACACAGGAGTTGGGAGGGAAAGAGCCTGGACACTCTGTTGCCATTGAATTTCTCCTCTGCTTCCTCGGCTCCCCTGGGGGGCAGCCATGCAGCGGGCGGCTGAGTCCCGGCGGGGAGACTCGGGCTCGCCCCCGCAAGCACCCCCAGCCCTCCTTTCTGCCCTCTCCCCTCCAGTCGCTACCCCCAACACTTCCAAGGAACTTCCAGCCCCCTTGCTCCCTACCTCCTACTCCTAGAGTGGCTTTATACGGCAGGACGACTCTTTTTCGACTACCCTCGCTGAAGCTTTGCTCTTCCTTCCCTCGCCCAACTCTCCCTCGGGGCCTCTACGGAGGACCCCCCCCCCCCCGCCCCAATGGGTGGCCCAAAATGGAGAACGCGGAGCAGCGCAAGATGGAGGCTCCGCTCCTCTATGTGGCAGTCGATTTAGGTTCCTTTTCTCCGGCAGGCTCTTAAGCCTCTGAGAACCCAAACTGGAGGTGGGGTGGGATGCGAGCCGGGGTCGGGGGAGGCCAGCCGGGGAGGCCGAGGCTGGGGTCGGGGCAGAGCGCGGTACCGTGGCGAGGGGAAAGACGAGAGCAAAATGGTGGTGCTGGGAGCCTGGGGGGGAGGGGAAAAAGAGGAGGCTCAGTTGTGTATATTTGGGCCTCGGACCGAGGGAGGCGAGGAAAAATCTACTCGGATCACACCCCTCCCTCGTGCCCCCTCCCTTCTCCCTTCCCCTCCTTCCTCCCCTCCCTCCCTCCCTCCCTCCCCTCCCTCTCTTCCTCCCTTCCTAGAGAGGGAACAACATTCATGTGACGGGCCCCTCTGCTTCTCCCCCGCCCCATCATCTCCAGCGCGTGGTGGGGGAACTGCTTGGGAAAGCGGTTGGCATCGATCTCTGCATCCCTTCCGAGGCCCGACTTCGGTCAGTTTTCTTAGGGCAACAATTTGCTAAATCGGTTGGGGTCTGGCGGCGTTGGCCCCCGCGCGCAGACCTTGCCCCGAAGGGGGCCCTGCCTGCCTGGCATGGGCGGAGGGGGGGAAGGGCGGGAGTGGAAGGCTGTTTGTTGGGGGGTTTTGGCGCCACTTTTGTTTTAGTTTTAGTGCTGCTTTTCGTTCCCACCCCCACCGCACTGTCTTTCGCAAGGCACGAACCGAGCTGATCCTTGCCCCAGGTAGGCAGCCTCTGCTTTTTCCCTCCACACTTTTTATTCTTGCTCACGCTCGACTTTCTTTTTCTTCTCTATCCCGGAGATCCGTGACCGGCGATTTTTTAGGACGAAAAGGATCGGATGGGCCATGGCAGAGAAGGTGTGGGAAACAGCATCAAGTAGTTCCGCAAAACTTTGAGCCCCGTTCCCATTTTCTTGTGGCCTAGAATTCTAAACGTATTGTTGATTTCGGCTCCCCTTTCCCCCCCGCCCGCCCCCGTCGCGAGAATGTCTTGTTTTGCCTCTAGTTTTTTACGAAGCGCTGTACTTTCGACATCTAGTTTGTGCTCTTCCTCGGTGTGTCATTTTATTTTTAATCCTTAACAGTAATGGGCTCTCGTGTGATTTTTCGGGCTTCGGTGTTGGGCTGAAATGTTTAATATTGCATTAGTACTTTCATCCGGTCTGTGAGACTTTTTCTCCGTGGCCTAGAATTTTTTTTTTTATGTTGTTGCCCAGCACCCCCTTCCCTCTCCCTCCTCCTTTCTCTTGGGTGTAGTTTTTAAATTGGGGGTCATGGTGTCTGATTAATTGGTTATTTGGCGCTTCCATGCGACCTATTAGAAACTTTTGATCGTGTAAAGGGTTAGGTTTAAGTCAAGGAGAAGCTTGTGTTGCTTTGCAATGGTTCCTTAAAATGCGCGGGCCGCCTCACCCCACCCCCCGTCAAGCCCCGTCTTTCCTTCACGCCGGAGTGTAAATTTCGTACCCCTTTTCTCCCACGGACCGCCGTATTTCACAGCAGCCACACCCTGTATTTGTCTCTGTGGATTGGACTCATTATCAGCTTAATTTAGTGACTCTTAAACCACCATGATGGGACTTGCTTAAGCACGAAGCTTCTTTTCCTGTTTAGTCCTAGTGGTTAGTGTCGAAAGAGGAATAATCGAGGTTTCTTGATGAAACCTAGTGCGGTGCAACCTCTGCCTTTTTTTTTTTTTCTGTTGTCTTTTTTCCCTACTCCGGGCTGTTGGCGGTGTCAGCACCGCTGCTGGGGGCGGGGGTGCAGGGGAGAAAGAGTCGGGTTACCGAAGTGCGTCATTCCTGGCTCGAGCAGGGCCTGCTCGGAGCTGCTGGTGTTTGTTACTGTCCTCGCTGCACTTTGCTGCCAACCTTCTCTCTCTGCGCATTGGTTAGCAGCGAAAGCAGGAGGCGGTCTCCTAATTTTGTCTGTAGCCTAGCGCGTTGTATTTAAGGGTATATGTGAACTTATTATTATTTTTTTTTTTAAGAAAATCGGCCCTGGGAAGTGGCTACATTTCTGTTAATGACATACAATTCAGGTAGTTTAGACTTGCTTTCATATATTTTCCAATGAACAGTGGGGTTAATTTTGAACGTTTAAAACCACTTAGGTTAAAATGCCTGGTTTTCTTTCCACACTGATAACAATCTATAATTAGGGTTCAGAAGGACCAGTTAAGGCATAAGTATTCAGCGGTTTTTCAAGTGGTTGAATTGTAATTTTATGACACATTATGTTAAATAGTCTTTTTTTTCCGTTTTGAGCTAAGGTGCTATGTGGATACAACCTAATTGCAGATGTTTAAGTTCATTTTCATTACATATTTCTTTTATATATGATTTTAAATGTATCTGGGTTTTTTTGGTCTTTATTGCATTTCTTAAAGATGGTTGTTTGGTTTTTTGGTTTGCTTCCTGGATTTATCACCTATCATGGAGTTGTTGAGTGGCTGTATAATCACATTGCTGGACTTAGCAGTTTCATGGGCCTTGATAGTTTTGCTGTGTTTGTGCTTTTTCTGTTTACTTATTGAGCACCATGTCTTAATCATTATTGAAGATGCTAATGGGGGAAAGGGATGAGTAGGAGGGAGAAGTGGAAAAAGAAGTCGCCTCCAGTTGATGATTGTACATGCATGTATCCAGGAGAGTTCCTTTTTATTCTTTAGTTTTGTGAGTATGTGAAAATTTCTCCAAACCCGAAATTTTGAAGTTTCCTAATTGTCTTAGAGTTTTGGTGTAAAAATTTTAGTTTATATTTACATGTGAAATTGCACAGGAAACTCACCTGAGGTAAAAGTAATTACAGAATGCTTGGCAACAAAGTTTCACAAAATCAATTTGAGCTGAACCAGTGTAGAGCAAGCACCACAAATGTGTATAAGTTGCTTGAACTTTAAATGTTTGTGTCTTACTCTGAATGTACCCTATTTTTAGTTTCCTTTTTGATTGTATGAGAAGAGGAAAATTCCATTTGCCAATTTTATAAATTCTGAGTGGTGTCTACTTCATCAAGTTGGAGTTAAAGTGAGCAGGCACGAAAGGGATTTGCTATTAATAGGAGGGGCTTTGGCAATTGGAGTAACAGTGGAACGGATTGGGGTATTGTGGGGAACATTTCTGGTAGGAGGATCTAGGTAGCTGAATTCACTTTCAGTATTTGTTGTTTAATGCCTGGGTAGAGAAGCAGATTGGAAAGGAAATGTACTTATTAACCATTCCTTCTCACTGTGAATTAACACCAGCAGTCTAAGGTATCAGAGGCCAGCAGGGAGGGTGGAGTAGGTTTTTTCTTAAACTGATATGAAAATAAGTGTTGATATTTAAAATTATTTAACATCCGCTCAATGACCTGGTCCTGGAACTAGTCAAAAATTGCTATGCAGGGTGTTTCAGTGCTTCCTGACCGTTACTCATTAGGAGTAAAAAGTACTTTGCAATGAAGATGTTTGGTCTTCTTATGATTGTGTTTTTATGAAGTGCTCCTCAATTCTTTTAAGTGCTTTATGTTTTGCAGTTTCTCATTGTTTATTGGGAGGTCTGTTTTTTCCCTGTGAGTTGTATTTTTGAACATATGTCAAAATTCTAGAGGAATCTAAAATATTGGACATTTCATCTTTATATTTGGTGGAGTGCGTTTATTCTTAAAACCATAATTATAGCAAAATCTCACCTAGGGTGGGGGTGAATATCTTGTAATTGCTAACGTTAGTCTGTATTTTCATACTCAAAGTCTTGGCTTTAGAAGGATATTAAAGGAAGTTTTTACATATTTTATATTTTTACTTATATGTAAATTCTTAAGTAAATTATGAGATTGTGGTTTCAGATTTATTGTGGTGAGGCAATAAGCTAAACTTCTAAATGAACCGATTTTGAACTTGGTAACTTTGAAGTTTATTAAAGATTTTTATTTATTATTTATTTTGTTATTGGAAGAGGAGAGAAGAGGAGAGACAGAAAGTAAGATCTTCTGTCTATTGATTTACTCCCCAAGTGGCTGCAAGGGCCAGAGCTGAGCCAGTCTGAATCCAGGAGCCTGGGGCTGCTTCCTGGTCTTTTACTTTCCCAGGCCACAAGCAGGGAGCTGGATGGGAAGTGCTGGGATTAGAACCAGCACACACATGGGATCCCGGGGCATGCAAGGTGAGGACTTTAGCTGTTATGCTACCATGCTGAGCCCTGTTAAGGATTTTTATAAGACTTATTTATTTAGTTTTTGAGACACAGAGTTACAGAGAGGAGACCCAGAGAGGGAGAGATCGCTTCGATTCGCTGTTTCACTCCCTACATGGCTACCATGCCTGGTCTCTTGCACTGGTGCAGGGTCCCAAGGCTTTGGGCCATCCTCGACTGCTTTCCCAGGCCACAAGCAGGGAGCTGGATGGGAAGTGGATACAAACTGGCACCCATATGGGATGCCAGCAATGCAGAAGGAGGCTTAGCTTATTTCCACCCTGGTGCCAGTCCTGATTTAGGATTTTTTTTTGGATATCTCAAATAGCCAAAGTTTTGTTAACTGAATTCTAAATTTTTTCATTTTTTTTTCAACGTTACTGACTCTTGTGCTCCCCTGAGGAACTTTAAATTAAAATGAATGAGGTAGGGGGGTGGGGACAGATTCATCTGTTCTTCTGGAAATATATGGTCAGATGTGAAAATATGCGCTTGACAGTTTAGTAATGCTTAATATTCTGCATGTTTAACTGAAACCACCCACAGTCATGTGTGGGAAGGTAGTAAACAGTGAAGAATAATACTGTTTTTTCCTTTGTTTTTTTTTTCTTTTTGGAATGTTTATTTTACTTGAAAGAATTGGAGAGAGAGAAAAGGTCTTTCATCAACTTGTTCACACCCAAATGGCCACAAGGCCAGCGCTTAGTTGATCCAATCTGGGAGCCAGGCTGAATCTTCCTCATGAGTGCATGTTCCCAAGGACTTAAACCATCATCGAACCATTATACTGCTTTTCAGGCCAGAGGCAGGGAGCTGGATGGGAAGTAGAGTAGCTAGGACACGAACTTGTGCACATATGGTGTGCCAGCTCATGTGGTGTGCCAGCAGATTAACTTGCTGCACCACTGCTCTGCCCCCTTTCCTTTGGGATCTTTATAATTGTAAAACTTCAGTTTTTGATACTATAGGTTAACTTTTTTTTTTAAAGATTTATTTTTATTACAAAGTCAGATATACAGAGAGGAGGAGAGACAGAGAGGAAGATCTTCCATCCGATGATTCACTCCCCAAGTGAGCCGCACTCCCCAAGTGCGCGCCGATCCGAAGCCAGGAACCAGGAACCTCTTCCAGGTCTCCCACACGGGTGCAGGGTCCCAAAGCTTTGGGCTGTCCTCGACTGCTTTCCCAGGCCACAAGCAGGGAGCTGGATGGGAAGTGGAGCTGCTGGGATTAGAACCGGCGCCCATATGGGATCCTGGTGCTTTCAAGGCGAGGGCCTATAGGTTAACTTTTTTTTTTTTTTTTAGGTTAACTTTTGAACTTAAAATTTACAGTGGCCACCTGTAGGGCAGTGGAGTGGGTTAAGCCATCACTGGCAATATTAGAGAGTTCTGACTGGTCCTGGTTCCTCCGTTCCTAATCTGGCTTCCTGCTAATATCCATTGTAAGGCAGTAAAAGATGGGGCAAGTGCTTGGGCACCTGTCACATGTCAGAGATCAGAATTGAATTTCAGACTCCTGGCTTTGGCCTAGTCCAGGCTTGATTGTTGCAGTTCTTTTTAAAGGTTTATATATTTTTATTGGAAAGGCAGATTTCCAGAGAGTAGAGAAAGAAAGATATTCCATCTGCTGCTTCACTCCCCAAGTGGCTGCTCTGGCCAGAGCTAAGTTGATCTGAGTCCAGGAGCCAGGAGCCTCCGCTAGATCTCCCAAGGTGCAGGGTCCCAAGTCCTTGGGCCATTGTTTACTGACTTCTCAGGCTACTAGCAGGGAGCTGGATGGGAAGTGAGGCAGCCGGGACATGAACTAGTTCCAATATGGGATCCCGACAAGTGCAAGGGGGATGATTTAGCCACTAGGCTATCACGCTGGGCCCTGATTGTTGCAGTCTTTAAGGGAGGGAACCAGTAGAGGGAAAATATTTTTTTTTTCTCTCTTCTGTCTGTGTGAGTGGGGAGGTGGGGAGACTCTACCTTTCAAATAAAATTTTAAAAAATTTCAAGTTTTAGTAGAGCACTGTTTTTGGAAGTTGGGGGAGAAAAAGGAAGGGGTTATTTTCAGTTGGCTATGGAAGTCATTCAGTATACCCTGAAATATTTTTTCTGGAGAGTAGAAGGAACTTGAAAGATAGAGCTTATTCTAGAATTTCATTACATTTTTTTTTTTGTAATTTTCTGTGTGAAATATTTTTAGGGTTTTTCATTTGTTGTTCAGTACTTTAAAAATACGTTATTTTTTAAAAAGATTTGTTGTTTTGAAAGTTTGTTCTGTATATTTCTATCAAGAGATAGGGAGAGACACAGTGATCTTCCATCTGCTTGTTCATTCTCTAGGTGGCTACAGTGGCCCAGGGCTGGGTTAGACTGAAGCCAGGCTCCAAAAGTTTCATATGGTTCTCCAGCATTGGTGGGAGGAGCCAAAGTATTTGGGCCATCTTTCAGTACTTTTCCCAGACACATTAAGCAGGCATTGTAATAAAATGACTAGACTTGGACTTTTACCCATGTGGGATGTCAGTGTTGAAGGTAGTGCCTTAATCTACAATGCCAAAAAGCCAGCCTCATATTTCTTTTTAACTCAAGTTATCATATATGGTGGTCATTGCATGTTCTGTTTGACAAAGGTATGAGAATACAAAATTGTCAGATTTCTAAGCTCTTGCATCACTTTAATCAAAGCTTGTGTGCATTTTGTGTAAGTGATAAGGCTTTGTGGAGTATTTTGCACATGTAAGAAATGTATGCTTCTTAAGAAGCTATGGAAATCCACGACGTGAATTGTATTTTTGATGTATGCAGTCTAAAGTTCTTTGATACTAGCCAGTAGACACCAAGAAATTTTTATGTAGTTTTACTAAAATTGTTTCACACACTTTATCCCCAAAATAAAGAATTATCATTGATCCTTTCTTATATTATGGTTGGAAAACACATGACTAGAACTCTGGAAAGCTATACAACTCTAAGGTACAAGTCCTTTATTAAGAAACAGGCTAATTAAATTCTGGACCTTGTTTCATGGGGGGAAAAGTAAATCCTCTTTGCATTTTTGCAAGAATAATATTTGTTTTAATAAGGTTTGGCCTGTAAGTTTGTGAAACCAGAGGTATTCTGATGAAATTTAATTTGAATGCCTTTGTAATACAGAGCAGAAGTTTTAACATAAGGTGTTTGATCTTTTCAACTAAGGTGCAAGTTAGGTGGTCCTTATTTTGCTGGTGGGGAGATTGAGGCTCTCAGGAGAGGTGACTTGTCCCAAGTCATGCTTGGATGGCCTGGCCTCAGTGTGTTTGTGGATGTGGTATCTATGATTGATTTAACTGGAAGGCAGGCATCACCCTTTCAGTATCTTAGAAAGTATTTTTGTATGGAGTGCAAAGTAAAGGCAGATGTTTTAACTCAGGGTCAGATGAGTGATACCAAATATAATGTTTATATGTTTTTTTTTTAAGATTTATTTTTACTGAAAAGGCAGACTTACATAGAGGGGAAACAGAGACAGACAGATCTTCCATCTGCTGGTTCACTCCCCAAGTGTCCACAACAGCCTGAGCCGAGCTGAGCCAATCTGAAGTGTGGAGCCAGGGGCCACTGCCAAGTTTCCCACACAGGTGCAGGGTCCCAAGGCATTCGGTCATCCTTCACTGCTTTCCCAGGCCACAAGTGGGAAAGTGGAATGGGAAGAGGAGCAGCAGGAATGTGAACTGACACCTATTATGGGATGTGCCAGCCCCAGTTTATGTTGTGTTATATACGAATAGTTGAAAGAATTGAAATAAATGACATTTGGTTTTGCGCATGTTCTAGTCTGTGGGATAATATGTTGAATTCTTTGTGTTGGAAGGCATATCATATATGTAGAAGAGTGTCATAGTTTTTCTTCTCTGTTGTCGTGTGTTCACATCTAAATGTGTCTGTTAGTTCCCTAGTCTCATGGCTTATTATTTGAGTGGTTAATTTGAAATAATAAAAATGAATTTAGGCTAATCTACTGTTGTGCTGTTTCAGTTCTGTAGGGGAATATTTTTTTAAAAGATTTATTTTTGTTGGAAACTCAGATATATAGAGAGGAGGAGAGAAAGAGAGGAAGATCTTCCGTCAGTGATTCATTCCCCAAGTTGCTGCAATGACTGGAGCTGAGCCGACCTGAAGCCAGGAGCCTGAGAGCTTCTTCCAGTTCTGTCATGCGAGTGCAGGGTCCCAAGGCCTTCCTCAACTGCTTTCCGAGGGCACAAGCAGGGAGCTGGAAGGGAAGCGCGGCCATGGGCTCCCAGCAGATGCAAGGCGAGGACTTTAGCCACTATGCTATGGTGCTGGGCCTCGTAATGTTTTCTATTTCATGACAGCTTAAAAAATTTCTCATTCCTTTTGCTAATATGTCTCTTGTTTGCTTTTCTTTTCTTTTTTTTTTTTTTAAAGATTTATCTATTTTATTACAAAGCCAGATATACAGAGAGGAGGAGAGACAGAGAGGAAGATCTTCCATCCGATGATTCACTCCCCAAGTGAGCCGCAACGGGCCGATGCTGCGCTGATCCGATGCCGGGAACCAGGAACCTCTTCCGGGTCTCCCACGCAGGTGCAGTGTCCCAATGCATTGGGCCGTCCTCAACTGCTTTCCCAGGCCACAAGCAGGGAGCTGGATGGGAAGTGGAGCTGCCGGGATTAGAACCGGCACCCATATGGGATCCTGGGGCGTGCAAGGCGAGGACTCTAGCCGCTAGGTCACGCCGCCGGGCCCGTTTGCTTTTATTATTCTATTTTAGTTCACCTTTTAGATTTATTGCCCTTTGTTTTTAAAATTTTTGTTAGACTGTAAATTATTATTCGTTAGTGATCAGTTTCTTGATCTGTTATTCTTTCTCTTGTTCTTTTTCCTTCCTGCTTTTTATAAACTAAAGCTTGTCTCATTTGAAGGAATCTGGATGTTCGATTTTTTTCACCTAAGATAAATTAGTGGAGGGCTTGGTGTGGTAGCCAGGTGGCTGGAATCCTTGCCTTGCACAAGCTGGTATTCCATATAGCACTGGTTCTAGTCCCAGCGGCTCAGCTTCCCAAATCCAACTCCTTGCTTGTGGCCTGGGAAAGCAGTGGAGGACGGCCCAAAGCCTTGTGGGACACCCAGAAGCGGCTCCATGCCATGTGGCCACTTGGGGAATGAATCATCAAACTGAAGATCTTCCTGAAGATTAGCAGGTTCTGAGAGGCCTGCATATGGAAAGAAGAATTTGCATATGTAACTTTTTAAAAAAATATTTTTTATTTGAAAGTCAGGTTTGCAAAGAGAAGGAGAGACATAGAGAAAAATGTTCCATCTATTGGTTCACTCCCACAAGGGGCCACAATGACCAGAGCCGAGCTGAACTGAAGGCATGAGCCAGCAGCTTCCGGGTCTCACTTGTGGGTGCAGGGTCTGAAGGCTTTGGCTCATGCTCAGCTGTGTTCCCAGGCCACAAGCAAGCAGGGAGCTGGATGGGAAGTGGGGCAGCTGGGCCATGAACTGGCACCCATATGGAATGCCAGTACTTACACTGCTCCCTAAGTATTTTATGTTGATCATTCCCTTAAGCTTTGTGCTGTTGGAAGTATTTGTTTTTAGGCGATGGAAAACACTCTCCAAACTGTGTATTTAATACTCAGTTTTTTATTCATGTTTTGTCTTTTGTATTCCAAGAATATGAGGAACTGTATATCCAAGTATATATATTCATTGTGTATAATAAATCACTTTTTCTTTTTTTTAAAAAAAAGATTTATTTATTTTTATTGGAAAGTCAGATATACAGAAAGGAGGAAAGACAGGGAGGAAGATCTTCCGTCGATGATTGACTCCCCATGTGAGCACAACGGCCGGTGCTATCCCGATCTGAAGCCAGGATCAGGAACTTCTTCCAGGTCTCCCACACGGGTGCAGAGTCCCAAGGCTTTGGGCTGTCCTCAACTGCTTTCCCAGGCCACAAGCAGGGAGCTGGATGGGAAGTGGAGCTGCTGGGATTAGAACCGGTGCCCATATGGGATCCCGGGGCTTTCAAGGTGAGGACTTTAGCCACTAGGCCACCACGCTGGGCCCTAAATCACTTTTTCCTAATATTTTAAAAATTTTTATTTGAAAGAGGTTTAGAGAGAGAAGGAGAGGCAGAGAGAGAACATCTCCACTGTTTTAGCCCCCAGCTGGCCGCAGTGGTCAGAGCTGAGCCAGTCTGAAACCAGGAGCCAGGAGATGTTCTCCCACTTGGATGCAGGGTTCTAAAGACTTGGCCCATCTTCTGGTGCTTTCCCAGGCCATATGCAGGGAGCTCATGTGGTGTTGGAAGGTTAGCCAATGAAGCCATTGAAGCCGTCATACTGGACCCATTGAATCATTTTTTGTCTCTCCATCTTGAAAGATAGTTGGGTACTGCCCTTGGGAGAGTTCAGGAAATAGTTACTAAATTTCTACTTTCCATAGATAACCTGAGTAACTTTCATTTAGACAAGACTCTTAGAATATTAAGGGTCCTGATTTGGTACTAAGCAGAATTTTCACATGCAGTTTTTTTTTTCCTAATACTCATTTTCCTTATGTTCTGAGAAACATGTATCACAATAAGTTTGTACTTTTAATTTAATTTTCCCATGAGTTTTTGAAATATCCACATGCTAGCTTTTAAAAAAAGATTTATTAATTTTTATTTTGAAGGCAGAATTACAGAAGGAAGGAGGGAGGGAGATTTTTCATTCGCTGATTTTCTTCAGTTGTGGTTGCAGATATTGGAGTTGGGCTAGTTGAACCCAGGAGATTCGTTCTTTCAGGTCTCCCATGTGGGTTCAGGGGCCTGAGGACTTGGGCTATCCTCCGCTGCTTTCCCAGGTCATTAGCAGGAAGCTGGGTCAGAAGTGGAGCAGCCTGGACTTGAGCTGGCACCCATATGGAAGCTGTGGCTGCCCTGACAAGGTGCTGCCTTCCCACTGAACTCTTATTTTATCCTATACAGTCTTTAAATGCTTTCTGTGTAAATGCTCACTTAGTCTTCACAGCTCTGTACATCGGATAAGCGTGTGATTTATTGCTCAAACCAGAGAGTGAAAGGGGGGGGGCACCTAACCATTGCACGCTGGGCTAGTAACATAAACTAGGACTGTCTCAGGGGTATTGACCCTAAGCAATACCCCTTTGATGGGAAGAGGCAACTAGATCCTAAGGAGGCCAAGTAACTTTCCCAAGAGTCAGTGCTAAGAAGCAGCTTGAAACCCCTACATAGATTTCTGCGGGCATGAAAGTGATTTACATTACTTTAAATTGTCATAATCTGAGAGTGAGTTTGTTTACTTTTACTCTTTTGGGGGAGTTTTATTGGTATAGGGTCAGTAGTAAAAGATAAGATACAGTGTTTTTAAAACCCAGGAGAATTTACACTTGGGTTATTGCAAGTGACTGTTAGGCTGGGGTGATTATACTTTTTGATGTTTAAAAGCAACTTCATAATGTTCATCAAAGTAGCAAAAACAAGGAAACTCCAAGATAGCTATATTTGAGTTTATTTCCATTACCCAGTCTTACTTTACATTTTGCTAGGGGGGAAATGTGGATTGTATGATATTATAGGGAATCTGCCAAGAAAAATTTCTTTTGAGAAGACAACTGAAAGGATAAATAATTTTGTGATTAAGAAGAAGTAATATTAGAAAAGAAAGTAAAGGGCCCAGCGCGACAGCATAGTGGTTAAAGTCCTCGCCTTGAATGTTCCGGGATCCCGTGTGGGCGCCGGTTCATATCCTAGCAGCCCCGCTTCCCATCCAGCTCCCTGCTTGTGGCCTGGGAAAGCAGTCGAGGACGGCCCAAAGCCTTGGAACCCTGCACCCACATGGGAGACCCGGACGAGGAGGTTCTGGCTCCTGGCTTCGGATCAGCGCTGCTCCGGCCGTTGTGGCCACTTGGGGAGTGATTCATAGGAAGGAAGATCTTCTGCTCTGTCTCTCCTGCTCTCTGTATATCCGCCTTTCCAATAAAAAGTAAATAAATCTTAAAAAAGGAAAAAGTTATGTCTAGAGATTTATCTGAAATTAAACTGACCCTAACATAATTTGAGAGTTTGGTCTTGCAGAAGTTCATATATTATTTCCAGAAATAATAGTTCTTTTCAATGTATGATTATTTCTATTTAATTTGCATGTCTGACCTCTTTGTATTTGTGGTTCCCTTTCTTACTCCCTTCAGAGTTAATGAAGGTGAATTCTAATCAGGAAAAATGATTTTAACATGCTTGTGGGTCGCCCATATTACAAACTAAGATTTTTGTTTTCTTTCCTGAATTAGTAGTGGAGATTTGATGTGAAGAAGTCTTTCAGGCTTTTTCTGTGCTCATATTTGGCTATTTTATTATTTCACTGAGCAATTTGTTTTTTTTTCTTTTTAAAAAAGATTTATTTATTTTTATTTCAAAGTCAGATATACAGAGAGGAGGAGAGACAGAGAGGAAGATCTTCCGTCCAGTGATTCACTCCCCAAGTGACTGCAGTGGCTGGAGCTGAGCTGATCCGGAGCCAGGAGGCAGGAGCCTCTTCCAGGTCTCCCACACAGGTGTAGAGTCCCAAGGCTTTGGGCCGTCCTCGCCTGCTTTCCCAGGCCACAATCTCTGAGCCAGATGGGAAGCGGGGCTGCTAGGGCTAGAACTGGTACTCAAATGGGATCCCAACTTGTGCAAGGTGAGGACTTTAGCCACTGAGCTACCAGGTCCCCCCCCCCCCCCCTTTTTTTAACTTGTTAAAAAAGATTGTTAGGATTTGAAAGGCAGAGTCGAAGCAAGGTGAAGGGGGATATACCTTCTGTCTGTTCATTACCTCCCCAAATAACTGGTACAACCTGGGCTGCAGCAGGCTGAAACTGGGAGCTAGCACTCTGATGGGGACCCATGTGCACTTCAAGTCCAGGTCTCATGTGGGTGGCAGGCACCCAATTTATTGAGCCATTACTGCTGCCTAGGAATCTTACTAGGAACCTGAAACCATGAGCTGAGCTGGAGCTAGGTACTGGGATGTAGGACCATGGGTGTCTTAACCCTGAGGTACTAGGCTAAACACCTATTCCCTTCTTTCAGTTTTTTAAAAAGTATTTTCTAGTTCATTGAAACCACAGTGTGATTAGCTTGAAAAAGTATTGTGTTTTTAATCAGATGAACAAATACGTTGGTGACTTAGTGACCAGTGGGTGTGTGGGTAGAATGGAAGCTTAGAAGTAACCTAAGGTTATGTACAAAATGCGTGTGTGCATTTCATCAGTTTATTAAGAGCACCTTCAATTATTTGAAAACCAGAGTGACACAGAAAAGGACACATCTTCTGTCTGCTGGATTGTGCCGTGGATAGCTATAAAAGCCAGGGCTGGGCCATGCTGAAGCCAGCAACCTGCAACTCCATCCAGGTCTCTGAAACAGGTGGCAGGGACCCAGGATTTGGGTCATCTGCTGCCATGGGACCCTGTGCCCATATGGGAGACCCGGGAGAGGCTCCTGGCTCCTGGTGTTAGATTGGTGCAACTTGGGGCCGTTGTGACTGCTGTGGAGTGAAACCAGTGGATGGAAGATCTTTCTCCTGTCTCTCGTTCTCTTTGTAAAATCTGACTTTCCAATAAAAATAAGATTAATCTTTTTTTTTTAAATTGTGATGTCTCCTTTCTTAGATTTCCAATTTTTTCTCTTTTCAACTTCAAGTATTTGTTTTCACTCACCAGTGTGTCTAATATACATATTCTGATGACAGAATTGTTATTACAAAGAGCTTGTTTGATATGTTTTTACTAATAAGGTTATTTTGTGGTTTAAAGAAATAGTATTGAAGTTAGGTATGAACATGAATTCTTGCAAATTTTCCTACTACACAAAAGGAAGGAAAATGTAGGGAATATTAGCAGAGCTATAATACTACTCCATTGGGCTGTGTTCCTCCCTCTTCACCGCTCATTTAGCCCCAGAGACTTTCTGTAGACTTGAACTTCTGAAGCAGAGGAATGAAGGTGTGTTTTTGAAAAGCAGACTTGCTGACCAATGGATTTATTCAAGTCTGAGTATAGCTATGTTTCTGAGTTTTGGTTGAATGCCAATACATAAAGTTCTGCTCGCTAAGGTTAATTCAGTAATAGCATTCATATTTAAGTAAATATACTTGGAAAATTTTAAAGGCACCATTTGGGCAATACAACATTTTATTAGAAATGGTCTTTTAAATAAATAGATCTTGAGCATTTGAAGTTAGACTGGATCAATTAACCAAGTTTCCTAACCAAGCAAATCCAACTTGGTTAACAATTGTGTATGGTGTGTATGGAAATCTATACTACTTAAATGTATAGTGTTGGACTGTATCCACATTTAACTTTTTTTTTTTTCACATTTATCTTTTATAAGTAGATTAACCTTTCCTGTCAGGGAGCTATGTTTTTATCGGATTTTGAATCCTTGTCTCATTGTGCAGGATACATTATACAGGTTCTTGGACCGTAATTGAATTAAACCCTTAGATTTTCTAGAAATGTAGTCCTGCATTGTAATTACATTGTTAGTATTCATGGTCAAGAGCTGTATATTGGAAGAGAAGTAGTCAATTAGTTTCCCTTAGTTGGCTTTGCATTAATGAGAAAGTTTGAATCAACAGGATACCATTTACAGCATCTGTGTATACAGCAAGTTGTTAGTCTTCCTAACATTTTATTTATTTATTTGATTTTATTTTTTTTTTTTTGCTTACTACAATAACCCATGTGAGGTAGTTGTGGTATTTTCATTTAGTGAGGTCCAGCTAGTAAGAGCCAGAACTTACTTTTGAACTAGTTTGCCAAATTTCAGATCCTTTTTTTTTTTTACAGGATGATACACTGCCTTCCAGTGGGATGATTTATAGATCACATAATGGTAACGTTCTCTTGGGGACATAAAATTAGAGGCAGCAATTCTAAATGGTTAAGATACAGGAGGAAGTTAAAGTCAAAATTCTCAGAGTACTTGAAAACCTTATTTTTGGCTGAGAATTGGTGGTAGCTGAATCATCCTTAGTAGTACCTTATGCTTTGTATTTTACAATAAATATGAATACTTAGAAAAGGATCTGATGGATAGGAGTTGATAAAACTTGTTAGTGTATTCTTTTTGAAACATCATTTGCATCATTTGGGAGTTAACCCAAGCAGTCTGGGGCTCTCTGGGAAGCTTGGGAGTTAACCTAAGCAGTCTGGGGCTCTCTGGGAAGCTTGGGAGTTAACCTAAGCAGTCTACACTGTTGCTCCAGGCACCCATCCTTGTTACATTGTTATAATTTTTGTAAAGCAACAATTGAACTTTTTTTTGTTTTGTCAGGTGTTTTATTGAGTGTAGACATCTGGATTACTGTAAAGCATGTATTATCTGTAAGATTCAAAAAGCAGCAAGCCACATTGTGCTCAGGCTTGGCCACATTGTGCTCAGGCTTGGCGTATATGATGGAGATTAATGAAGCACCATGAGAGTGATATGGCTTCTGAACGGCTTTAACAATTTGGAGTAGGATCTTTATTTATTTATTTATTTATTTTATTACAAAGTCAGATATACAGAGAGGAGGAGAGACAGAGAGGAAGATCTTCTGTCCGATGATTCACTCCCCAAGTGGCTGCAATGGCTGGAGCTGAGCTGATCCGGAGGCAGGAACCAGGAACTTCTTCCAGGTCTCCCACACAGGTGTAGAGTACCAAGGCTTTGGGGCTGTCCTCGGCTGCTGTCCCAGGCCACAATCTCGGAGCCAGATGGGAAGTGGAGCTGCCGGAATTAGAACTGGTGCCCATAGGAGATCCTGAGGCGTTCAAGGTGAGGACTTTAGCCGCTAGGCCACGCCGCCGGCCCATTTCCTCATCTTTAAGCTGAAGTTTTTCATGTATTATCTCTGTATCTCGAATAGGATTTACACTTCCTTCTACATGGGTGATATAATCATCTTCAAAAGCACATGTTGGGCCCGGCGTGATAGCGTAATGGTTAAGGTTCTCGCCTTGAATGCACCAGGATCCCATATGTGCACCGGTTCTAATCCCAGCAGCTCCACTTCCCATCCAGCTCCCTGCTTGTGGCCTGGGAAAGCAGTCAAGGACGGCCCAATGCATTGGGACTCTGCCACTCTCGTGGGAGACCTGAAAGAAGTTCCTGGTTCCCAGGTTGGGATAGTGCAACACTTGCCATTGTGCTCACTTGGGGAATCACTGGATGGAAGATCTTCCTCTCTGTCTCTCCTTCTCTCTGTACATCTACCTTTCAAATAAAATAAATAAATCTTTAAAAAAACAAAGCATGTGTTAAGTGGAAGATCCCATCACAAGCACTAATATGAGATAAAAAGACAGTTCCCAGGCCCTGTCCATTGTGAGCTCCTTTCACAAGGCCAGCAATGTCCCCTACATTTAGAAAGGCAGGAATTTTGCTGGCAAGTTTGGGGTACTGGCAAAGAAAAACTTTTCAACAGGCTCAGGAACTCTGCTCTCATTAGGGTCCATAGTACAAAATGGGAAGTTTTCTGCTGAAGCCTGACTATTAGTTAACACATTGAAGAAGGTAGATTTCCCAGCATTCGGCAACCCAACAATGCCAATTTTCAGTGAGGTTCCAAATCTTCCAATGATCGGGGGCGATTTAATGTCATCACCTCCTTTCATAGGCTCATCGTGCTCAAAGTGGACGTTGACACGGGGTCCCAGAGGCAGGGAAGACCACGAATCCTGCTGGCTACCAGAGAAGGGAGAACAATTGAACTTTTATAAAATGTACTTTGAAACAAAATGTTATCAGAAACATTGGTGTATTTCTCACCGGCTCAAAAGTATTGTTCCTGCTAAAGTATACCTTGTTTCTAATAAGAACAGCTTCTGGGGCCAGCCGTGGTGCAGAAGGTCATGCCATGTGAGCTTGAATGTGGGCTGCTCTGCTTCTAATCTAACCATTTGCTAACTTCCTGTTGTGTTTTGGAAAGCAACAGAGGGGAGGCCCAAGTGTTTGTGGCTTTGCCAGCCATGTGGGAAACCAGTGCGGAGCTTTAGGCTCACAGCTCTTGCCTTGCTTAGTCCTACCTCTCTCTCTCTCTCTCTCTCTCTCTCTCACACACACACACACACACACACACACACATCTACCTCTACCTCTCTGTAACTCTCACATAAATCTTTATGGGAAAAAAAAAAACACTTTATCTAGATTAACATCGTCCATGCCCATTTGTGTTTTATTGTTTCTGTAGCCTTTCTTCCACCTTTCTACCTCCAGGATGTTAAAGAAAAAAAATTTTTTTTGAAAGAGTGACAGAGAAGGAAAAACAGAAAAGTGGGGTGAGGGAGGCAGAGAAATCTTCCACACACTGACTTATTCTTCAAATGTCTGGAGCATGTGGGGCTGGGCCCAGTGCAAGACACGAGTGTTTGACTCCTCCCAGGTTCCCCCGTGGGTAACCGTCATCTGCCTCTCGGGTGCATCGGCTGGAAGCTTGGTCATGTGCAGCGCAACCAGAATCCACTCGAGTCAGCACTCTAGTACAGGAATGTGGACATTCCAAGTAGAGACTCAACTTGCTGAGCTGCAGTTTTCACCACCAGCTCCAGTATCTTAGGATTTCTAAGGTTCTCCAAAGAAAGAATGTTGATAACTATCTTCTTTCCTTTTATGTTGTTTACTTAGCCCTGTGTGTTAGGCACCAAAAGAATAATGGTGTAAGAAGCTAACTAGTTTAATAATCTCAACAACCCTGTGAGATATGTACTATTATAATTTCCTGTTTCATGGTAAGGAAGTGGAGATTCAGAGAAGCTCACTTGGCTCAGGGATGCATGCTCAGGAAGCGACGGAGCCTGGATCTGAACACAGGGAAATGTGGCGGCTGGGTCTGTGTTCTTGGCACTTTGCTTTTCATCCTGCTGATGAATGGACATTAATGTTAATGAACGGTTTCCTCATTTAAAAAATTTAAAATTAATTTTCAAATTTTATTTTTGTGAGAAGCAGAGGCAGAGCTGCTCTCTACTGGTTCCCTTTGCAGATCTGTAATGGGGATGGATAAGAAGCCAGGAGCCAGGAGCTCAGTCCTGATCTCCTATGAGGTGTCAGGATCTGATTACTAAAGTCACCACTGCAGCTTTGTAGGAGAGCTGAAAGCTGGGTCCAGAGCTTAGGATCTGTACTCCGTGGGACACAGGAATCCGAAACAGTGGCTAAACCAATAAACCAAATATTCACTTCCCGATAGTGGGTATTTAATTGTGGAATATGTTTTTGCCTTTTTATAGGCATTTTGGGAGGTTGGAAGAGGATTGGGTGACGCGCTGATCCTGGGCCAGATATTTGGCACAGTGATTAGGATTTTGCTTTTCCAGGCACCTTCGCTAGGGGCTGCAGCTTTACCCGCAGCGGTATGGTGCTGGCCTATATCTCTTAAAAAAATAAAAAAGTTTGTTTATCTGAAAGGCAGAGTGATGGGAGGGAGTGAGGAAGGGAGAGCAAGGGAAAGAGGTTGAGATAGAGATAGAGATAGCCTTGCTGATTCATTCACTGAATGCCTGTAAAAACTAGGGCTGGAGGCAGGGCCAGGCAGGAATTCCATTCACATCTGTCTTAGGTAGTGAGAACCTAAAGCCTGCTCATACCATCTTCTGCCTCCTGGCACCATTAGCAGGAAGCTGCATTGAAAGTGGAGACAGGACTCTATCCCAGGGATTTCAATATTGGAATGTGGACATCCCAAATAGGGGCTCAACTCACCACTCCCCTGTGTCTCAATTTCTGATTGCTCATTTTGACTGAAGCTTTTTTTTTTCAATGATTTTATAGTATATGTGTGATGTGCTGAATATGGAACAACATTTGAAACACTGAATTGCTTTCAGATAGCTTTGCCAATTATAATGTAGAAGATAACATCTATAACATACATATATTTATATTCCTAGAGACATTGATGTGTGCATATTACAGCTATATAATGTATTGAATTTTGTGATATTTAATTTTAGTTAATATGTAATATTTTGATAGTAATAGTCTTCTAATGCTCTTTTTCTGAAAATATTTCTTGCAGTAATGTAGACAGCATATTTTTAATGTTTCAAAAGAATTGTTTAATTTTTTGAAAGGCAGAATTATAGAGAGCAAGAAAGAGATCTTCCTTCCACTGGTTCATTCACCAAATGGCTGCAATTTCCATGACTGGGTCAGGCCAAAACCAGGAGCCAGGAGCTTTATCTGTCTCCCATTTGGTTGCAGGGGCCCAAACACTTTGACCATCCTCTGCTTTCTCAGACTCATTAGTGGGCAGCTGGGTTAGAATTGAATAGTGTGACTTAACCCCTTGCACGACAAGTCTGGTTTCATCTTATTTTATTCACTTATCTTTGAAAGTTGGAGTTGAAAGAGAATAAGAGGGAAGGAGGGAGAGAGGGAGGGAGAGAAAGAGAGAGAATTGTCTACTTCTTCACTGTTCAAATGGCCACACTGGCCTCGGCTGTGCCTGGCTGAAGACAGAAACTTGAAACTCCAACTGTTTCTCCCACATGGGTGGTGTAGGGGCCCAAGCACTTGGGCAGTCTTTGGCTGCTTTCCCAGGTGCATTGGCAGAGAGCTGGAATGGAAGTTTAGAACCTAAATTGGTGCTCATAAGAGATGCTGTTATCACAGGGATGGATGGCTTAACTAGCTCTGCTGCAATGCTTGCTCCTGTGCACTGACTTCTGCATACAATAGTAGTTGATTTCAGAGAAAAAGTGACATTGGATTTTAGACTAATGCTACATTAATATGCCATTGTAGTTCGGTAAGACCAGGAGGTGTGCGTTTGGTATCAGTATGCATAGGGTATATTGGTCTTTAAAGGGGAAAACTTAACAGTTCAAGAGCAGTGTATGAGGGGGTGAAAGCCTCATCTTCTGGTAGGTAGGAGGAATTAGAGCCGTGGGAGTTGTGGCATAGCTTGTAAAACTGCTGCCTGCAATTCTGGCATCCTATACACGCACTAGTTTATGTCCCAGCTGCACTTCCAGTCCAGCTCCCTGCTAATGGCCTGGAAAGTGGTGGGAGATAGCCCAAACGTTTTGACCCCTGCTACCCATGTGAGACACCTGAAAAAAGCTCATTGCTTCTGCCTGACCCAGCTCTGGCCATTGCAACCACCTGTGGAGTGAACAAGTAGGTGGATGCATGATCTCTGTCAAATAAATCTTAAAGAAGTAGGGCAGAGATGTGTAAGAGACTAGTATAATGTAAGATAGAAAAATTGTAAGTGCCTCAAATTTGAAAAGAATTCAAATTACATTCCCCTCCTCTCCTCTACCCCCTTCCGCTCCAGGGTATCTCCATGTAATCTAGATTGCAAAATTGTAAACAGCATAAAAATTTCTTTCAGTTATGTCCTTCAACTGACCTAAAACTGATCAAAGCAGCAGTTATGCTTATGAAGATTGGTTTCTTTGTGATGTCTCATGGGAGTTGGGTTCTTTTCCCACATGGGTGGGATCTTGGGTTATCAAGAATAGGAATAGGGCCAGTGTATAATGGCTCAGTGGCTAAATCCTTACTTTGCACGTGCTAGTTTGTGCCCCAGCTGCTCTACTTCCCATCAGCTCCCTCCTTGTGGCCTGGGAAAGCAGTAGAGGATGGACCAAGGCCGTGGGACCCTGCACCCGCATGAGAGACCTGAAGGAGGCTCCTGACTTCTAGCTTCAGATCTGCTTGTCTCTGGCAATGGTGGCTGCTTGGGGAATGAACCAGTGAACAGAAGGTCCTTATCTTTTCGTAAATCTGCCTTTTCAATAATTAAAAAAAAAAAACCAATGGGAATAAGGGGCGGGCCTTGTGGTACAGCAAGTTAAGGCACCGTTTGGGACACCTGTATCATATTGGAGTGCCTGGGATTAAGTCCCAACTCATTAGTTTCCTGCTAATGCTCGTGCTGGGAAGCAGCCGAGGGCTCGTTCCACTCACATCGGAGATGTGGAGTTCCCTGCTTCTAGTGTAGCCTGGTCCAGCCCTGGCTGGTGCAGGCACTTAGGTAGTGAACCATGTGGTGGAATATCTGTCTCGGTCCCCCTTTCTCTTAAGTAATCTCTTAAAAAGTTAGAAGAATGGATTAATCTGGGAAAGAAGGGACAATGTATCTGGGTTACTGAGTTCCAAAAAGCCAAGTAAATTTTTATTGGAATTTTGTATGAAATATTTGTGTTAGTAATAGAACTCATATAAATGATATTAGGATAATTCAGTGCCGCAATTTGTTCTTTTCAAAATAGCTCTGGCATTTTTGAACTTGGAGTCTATTTTGAAAAGCAAAACTTTTTGCTTGTGTACTTCCAGTGAAATACGTACATATGCAAACGCTTTAGTTTTTCTTCAAAATGTGTGGCAACTGTCCCTTGGGCAGAAATATGCTAGAGATGAGTATCTTACAATATGCTTCAGAATTTTTTGCTTGGATTAATAATTCAGAGAGAAGTTAATTTCGGTATAAACTCAGTTGTATTATTTTATTTATACCAAGAATACTTTACTTGTTATTATTTTGAAACATTTTGCTATTTTGAAATAAAATATACAAACATTTTACAATCTGAACTTTTTAAATGTAAAGTTAAATGACATTAGGCAAGTATACATTGTTTTACAACCATTACCACCATCCATCTACAGGAGATTTTGTGATTTCATAATACAACTGTACCCATTAAATGATTCTATCTATATGGAATAGCCATCATCCTTGGTAATGACCATTACTTTGTCTTGATTTGTAACTATTCTAGAAATTTCACGTAAGTAGAATCATGTAGCATTTGTCCTTTTATGTGATTCTTTTGTTTAACATTTCTAAAGATTTATTTTTATTGGAAAGGCAGACTTAGGAAGAGAAGGTGATACAAAGATCTTCTCTCTGCTGGTTCACTCTCCAGATGGCCTCAATGGCCAGACCTCAGCCAGTCTGAAGCTGAGCCAGGAGCTGCTTCTGGATCTCCCATGTGGGTGCTGGGTCCCTGCTTCCCATCCAGCTCCCTGCTTGTGGCCTGGGAAAGCAGGCGAGGATGGTCCAAAGCCTTGGGACCCTGTACCTATAAGGGAGACCCGGAATAAGCTCCTGGCTCCTGGCTCCTGGCATCAGATCAGCTCAGCTCTGGCTGTCATGGCCACTTGGAGAGTGAACCATTGAATGGATCTTCTTGTCTCTCCTCTTTGTAAATCTGACTTTCTGATAAACAATTAAAAAAATATATATATATTTTAAATTTGAAATGTAGATTAATGGGAAAGACAGTTTTTCCATCTGATTCATTCTCCATGGCCACAATAGCTGGCGCTGAGCCAATCCGGATCCAGGAACTTCTGGGTCTCCCACATGGTTGCAACGGGCCTAAGGATTTAAGCTAGTCTCCACTGCTTTTTGCAGGCCATAATCAGGGAACTCGAATGAAAGTAGAACAGGTGGGATGTGAACTGGTGCCCATACTGGCACCATATGGGAGGCTTAGCTTTAGCTTGCTATGCTATGGATTCTGGCCCTCTTTTATTCATTTTTATTGTTGCATAATAACCCACAGTACATAGATACCATATTGTGTTTATTCACTGATGAATGTTTGAGTTACTTCTACTTTTTGGCTATTATGAATATTCATGTTAACATTGGGGTATAAATGTCCGTTGAAGCCGTTTCCTTCCAATTCTTTGGTATATATCCTCAAATGGATTTGCTCCACAAGGCTTTGAATGTCTAGGGATAATAGTAGACATTGGAGATGTAGCAGTCAACAAGAGTGGCCTGGTATTTGCCCATGTATAATTTGTAGTGTCGGGGAAAATGTTGAATAAGCAGTTATAGTTACATGTATGTTACACAAGGGAGAAGTAATAGGGGCCATGTATATGTTTTATGTGGTTATAAATGTGTCTGTTAAGTGAAATGAGAGCCTGAAGCTTCAAATGCTTTTCCATATTGCATTATCAACTTCTACAGGATCACATTCCTTTGGCACCGGCCACATGGAAATCTCCTCTGCTTTTTTCTCATGTTTAAAAGTTTAATGCATCAAATTAAAATTATTTTTTATTTTTATGTAGAGTGACAGAGAAAGAACAAGATATCTTTCTGCTGTTTCATTCCCCAAATGCCTGCAACAGTCAGAGCTGTGCCAGGCCAGAGCTAGGAGCTGGAAACTATCCATATTTCCCACGTGGGTGGCAGGAACTCAAGTAGTCCATCATTACCACCTCCCTGGGTTCCCTAACAGGAAGCTAGAATTGGGAGCAAAGCAGACATACTGATATGGGATGTGGGTCTTCCAAACTCTTCCCTCTTAGGGACAAGTCTTGCAAGATCTGGGAATAGTCTAAGCTGTCTAATTTTGGGTAATCTAAGAGACACTGGCAACTTCTTGGAAAATGTTCCAGGTCCAGAAAGAAAAGTTGGGAGAAAAAGAAAATACAGAATAATTTTACAGCCGCCTTTGTGGATTAAGGTTTATTTGGGGTGATAAAAATGTTTTGTTTAGGGCCTTGCTTAAAGTGATCATGTTTTATTTACATATGTTCGCATATATACATACATGTATAAATAAAAAATTTGTTCATTTGAAAGTTAGAGTTACAGAGAGAGCTTCCACCCACAGGTTCAATCCCCAGATGACCACAGTGGTCACAGGTAGGCCAGCTGATGCCAGGAGCCGGGAGCCAGGAGTTGAGTCTCCCAAGTGGGTGCAGGAGCCTCAGCACATGATACATCTCCTGCCTGCTCAGAAACATCAGCAGGGGGCTGGATCAGAACTGGAGAAGGTGGGACACAAACTGACACAAACCCCATGTGGGATTCCAGTTGGTGACTTGACCTGTTAAGCGACAAGACTGGGCTCACATTGTATATTTAAATACAATCTGCGAGGTTCAACCTCTCCATTTCCATATAACCATCTTGTTTTATATTCATTTTAGTTTTTGCCAATACTTGATTTTTTTTTTTCTTTGCAACTTCTCTTCATAGGATTCCCATGGGATTGCCAGCATGTGCAAGGCAAGGACTTTAGCTGCTAGGCTATGCTGTCGGGCCCCTCCCTCTCTTTAAAGTAAATAAATGAACTGTAAGAAGTAGCTAGAGGCCAGCCTGATGGCTCAGTTGGGTAATCATCTGCCTTGCAGCTCTGGCATCCCATATAGGCAGCAGTTCTAGTCCAGGCTGTTCCACTTCCAATGCAGCTCCATGCTTACAGCCTGGGAAGGCAGTAGAGGATCTCTCAAGTCCTTTGAACACTGCACCTACATGGGAGATACAGAAGAAACTGGTGCCTGCTACCTTGGGATCAGCTCAGCTCCAGCTGTTTCTGCCATCTGGGGATCTCTCCGTCTCTCCTTCTCTCTGTAAACTGCCTTTCCAACTAAAAAAAAAACCTTTAAAAAAGTAGGTAGGCAATTTGGTTCGCCTAAGTAGTTCCCACAAGTAGAATTGGTCAAATAAGCACAAGGCCATGTACTCTCTCACCCTTGGTTCTGATTCCTGGTTTTTATACCATAGAATTTTAGAGCAGGAACAAGCCTTAAGGAATGACACTTCTTTATTCATATATGTGAATGAAATAGATTACCATTACAAAGCTAATATGCAGAACCAGGATTCCATCTGAGATCTCCTCAGATTAGCTGTTTTTTCCTTTTTCCCCCTGTTAATCTTACATGATTTGGACCAGGAAATGTGTATGCTACTGAATGATTTGCTTACCTCATAATAAAGGTGTTCAGGTTTCTTTTTAAAAAATACAGAGAATGAGAGACAGAGATTTTTCATCTGCTGGCTCACTCCCTGCATAGTCACAGTGGCTGGAGCTGAACTGATCTGAATGTAGCAGCCAGGAGCTTCTGGATCTTCCACATGGGTGCAGAGGCCCAAGGACCTGGACCTTCTTCCGTTGCTTTTTCAGGCCATAAGCAGGGAGTTGGAGCAGAAGTGAAGCAGCCAGGACTTGAAACAGCACCCATATTAGACGTCAGTGCTGCAAAAGGACGCTTAGCCTACTATGACATCATACAGGCCCTGGTGTTTAATTTTTAATTTTTTTTCTAGTTCAGTGCATGTCTGTATTTGTAATTGTGACTGCTTTCCCAAAACATTGGAATTTATTTGGAGTAATGTTAGAATGGTGGGGAGAACTTAAGCTTTAGAGCCAAGCACGTTTAAATTAGAATCCTATGTTGCCTTTCATTCTTAACTCACTGCCCTTTTAGATATTAATTTCTTCTCTGTAGGCAGGATAACACTTGCCTTGACATAATTGAAGATACTCTGACATAGGGAGTGTGTTTGATAATATTAACATTTTATAAAATATCAGGAATGAGAGGCCGGTGTTTAACCTAACATAAGAAACCCACATGTTGGGCCCGGTGGCGTGGCCTAGTGGCTAAAGTCCTCGCCTCGAACGCCCCGGGATCCCATATGCGCGCCGGTTCTAATCCCGGCAGCTCCACTTCCCATCCAGCTCCCTGCTTGTGGCCCGGGAAGGCAGTCGAGGATAGCCCAATGCCTTGGGACCCTGCACCCACGTGGGAGACCCAGAAGAGGTTCCTGGCTTCAGATCGGTGCAGCACCGGCCGTTGTGCAAACTTGGGGAGTGAATCATTGGACGGAAGCTCTTCCTCTCTGTCTCTCCTCCTCTCTGTATATCTGACTTTGTAATAAAATAAATGAATCTTAAAAAAAAAAAAAAAAGAAACCCACATGTTAGTGTGGCTAGGTTTAATACCAGCTCGAACTGTTGACTCCAGCATCCTGCTGCTGCAGCCTTGGGAAGCAAGGGTAATGGCTCAAGTCGTGGGATCCCTGCCACCTACTGAGAGACCTGGATTATATTCCCACTCTTTCCTTTCCCCTCTGCCACTGATCAAATGTTTCATACCAGTTAACATTCATAACTATTATGGTCTTAAGTTTTAGTGAACGTGAGATTTTTAATACAAATTGCACTTCCTGGGTTTTACCGAGCATCAGGCACTATGCTAGTAACTTCACATTTGTCATTTTTATTTTTGTGCTTTTACTCTTTTAAAGATTTATTTTTATTTTTTTTTTTAAAGATTTATTCATTTTTATTACAGCCAGATATACACAGAGGAGGAGGAGAGACAGAGAGGAAGATCTTCCGTCCGATGTTTCACTCCCCAAGTGAGCCGCAACGGGCCGATGCGCTGATCCGATGCCGGGAACCTGGAACCTCTTCCGGGTCTCCCACGCGGGTGCAGTGTCCCAAAGCCTTGGGCCGTCCTCAACTGCTTTCCCAGGCCACAAGCAGGGAGCTGGATGGGAAGTGGAGCTGCCGGGATTAGAACCGGCGCCCATATGGGATCCCGGGGCTTTCAAGGCGAGGACTTTAGCCGCTAGACCACGCCGCCGGGCCCTTAAAGATTTATTTTTATTGGGAAGTCAGATTTATAGAGAAACAGAGAGAAAGATCTTCCATCCACTGGTTCACTCAAGTGGCTGCAATGGCTAGTGCTGAACTGATCAGGAGTCAGGAGTGTCTTCTGGGTCTCCCATGTGGGTGCAGGATCTCAAAGCTTTGGGCCCCACTCCACTGCTTTCCCAGGCCACAAACAGGAACCTGGATGGGAAGTAGAGCAGCTGACATGAACCAATGCCCATATGGATGCAAGGTGAGGACTTCAGCCACTAGGCTACTGTGCCGGACACTACATTTGTCATTTTAAAATGCGTATTTCTTCTGTGTACTTAAAGGGTAGAGTGATAGGGGGTTGCTGTGTGTACTTGTGCTGGCGAAGATATTTTCTGTTCATTGCTTCATACCCCAAATGTCTGCAGTGCTGGGACTGGGTCAGTTAGATACCATTTCCAGGCTTCTAAGTGTGGGCCAAGTGCCCAAGAATTTGAGCTATCATCTACTTCCTCTCTGGGTTCATTTGCAGGAAGCTGGATAGGAATTAGGGTAACCTGGATTCCGACCCAGGCACTCCGGCATTAAATGAGAGCAACCCAAGTGATGTCTTGACTGCACCAGCCACTCCTGTTTTTAATTTTTTAGATGATAATTTTACATGATAAAATGGGGTTAAACAGTGATATACTTCCTATATAATGTGTATTGAAGAACAGTGATATTAAAATATTCTAGGATTGCACTTAGTTGACATGTTCTTGTAGATTATTTCTTTTATTTTGGTGGAACCTTTGATGGTTTCAACTGCTGTTTATTTTATTCCTTATTAGTAAAGTTAGTGCCCATTATCATTCAACTGATTACATTTTTACTAAGGTGTTAGTTTATTTTCTGTTGTGAAAATTAACAGCAGCAGTAAGTAGATTTATATATTTTTTGTACTTTATGGGTTTGAGAATCTTTAACTTCTGGGTGTTATTAAAGAAATATGCCTTAAGCACAGATATATGGTCCGTTGCAGTATTATAAGGAAAATTATCCATCTTAATCCTCTATTCCCAGTGCTTTTGTGTAGCTTACTTTGTCAATCAGTAAAGCAAAGTACTCTCTGTCTCCTGAATTACTTCATGCACTTTATGGTACTTGTGTTCTTTTCTGTTTGATTGCTTCTGTTAAAAGATTGGTTAAGTTGTTCGATACATTTTCTTTCTCATTTGAGTAATACAATAGATCATGCATTCCTCATTTATATTCAGATTTAAAAGAAGCCTGTTGAACAGAATTTGCAAGTTAATTAGTATCAGTTTTGGTTGTTTGAAATTTATCAGAATGCTGGTTTGTTTACCAGTTGTTTTCAGTTTAGCATATTGTTAAACTGATAAGGCTCTCTGTGTGTCTGTCACAGTGTGCATATCTGTGTTTTTCTTGTTGTCACTTGTTTTAAAATAATCCTTGGATGGAATGCCTGCAAGCAAAACCACTGACTGAGTTATTTGTTGTTTGTACTGTGATTCTTTGAAAACTTTCTTGGTTTTTGTGTGTTTTCTGTGTTGAAGTAGTATCCAGAAGTCTTAACAGCAGCCGCATAAAGGAATTTTTGCTTAAGATATTTGTTTGTTTATTTAAAGCACAGAATAAGAAGAGGGAGAATGGGATGTCTTCCTTGCTTCTGGTTCATTGTCTTAATGCCTGTAACAGCCAGACTGGACCAGGTGGAAGCCAGGGACCTGGAACTCCATCTGTGTCTCTCTCAGTGGCAGGGGCTCTGGTAATTGAAGACCGTTATCTGCTGTCAGCTGCCTGCAGCCTTCCCAGTCACATTAGTGAGAAACTGGATTGGAAGCAGTGAAGCCTGCACTCTGTCGTTAGATACTGGTAGCAGTTTAACCTGTTGGATAACACCATGCCTTGAATTTTAAATGTTTAGAACATTACTGTTTCACAACAAAAAATAACTTTTTAATTATATAAACATAATGATTCTGGCCCATGAAAAAAATTCATTGCAAAGTGAGTATGAAATAAATTCTGATCCCTCCATTCCAAATTTTAGAGTAAACTACTTTTACTATTAGTTTCTTTGTTTCCTAGTGGTTTTCTCAGTATGGCTCTGGCATTGTTCAGCAGGGTAAGCTGCTGTGAGAAGCTGGCATACCATATAGGAGCCACTGCGCAGGCTCTGCTTCCAGTTGAGCTCTGTGTTAATGCACTTGGGAATGCAGTAAGCACAAGATGGGTCGAGTAATTGAGTGTCTGCCACGCATGTGGAACTGGGCTTCTGGCATTGCCCTAGCCCAGACCTTTCTTGGGACCTTTTGTGGAGTGAACCAGCAGATGGAAAATCTTTACCTCTCTGTCTCTTCTCTGTTATTCTGCCTTACGAATAAATAAATTCTTACATATTGTTCTGTAACTTGTTATTTTTGTTTTAAAGATTTATTTTATTTTTATTACAAAGTCAGATATACTGAGAGGAGGAGAGATAGAGAGGAAGTGGAGCTGCCGGGATTAGAACCAGCGGCCATATGGGATCAAGGCGAGGACCTTAGCCACTAGGCCACGCCGCTGAGCCCTAACTTGTTATTTTTACTTAATGATACTATCTTACATTTTGCATTATCAGCCACATCTTTTAGCACAGCATATTTTATATTTATAAATTTAATCATTAATGTAACATGAAAAATGCAAAAAAGAATTTGGGTATGTATGTTATTTAGTGTTTTTTTGAGTGTGTGCCTGGAAAAATTGTGTTGTATAATTATTTCTCTATACGAAGTTGCCATACTTTTTTTTTATGGTGTAGGAAATTCATGGGCAATATGATTTAGGGTGTACTTTATAGTAAAATAACAAAGTTTATGTATTGTAATGGTGTCTTTTCTAAGTTACTTGTGTATAAGATGCAGTTCACATACCCGAAGAGTCCACAGCCTCCATACGAGGATCGCAAATGTTAAAATTCAGTTTTGATTGTAATGGTGGAAGCTTATATAAAGTATAGAACAAAAAGTGGCAGTGGTGATCTGGGAGACTGTGTTTTGGAACGGGAGGTCGGGGCTGAGGGTCAGTGAGAACTTACTACCCAATATCCCATTCTTGTCATACATTGGACTAGCGTCTAATTGTTCTTAGTGCCCTGAAAATATCGGACTTATTTGGTTACTAGATATTTTCTGTGCTTGAGCTATTCAAGATGCCTAGAAATTTCCTGCATCCACTTGCCGGCATAATGTTATGTATAACCTTCGAAATTTCGGTTGGGCTCACCGGGCAGTCATGCCTTTGCTCCCCTTTCTCACTCAAGAGCCACTTCCTTATGCTTCTTGTACATATTTGTGTCAGTGTGATTTCAGTGTACTCTATAGTAATTGTGTGACACTTCACAGTACTGTCATGTAAAGACATAGGGGAGAGTGCTTTATTCATTTTCTTTGAAGATTTAATTATAAAAACTTCAAACATTTGTAATTGTACAATGGAGACACTCATATACCTATCAGGTAGATTTGGCTTTTAATGTTAAAAATGTAATCTGTTTGAAAGGCAAATGAGCCAAATGGTTATATCAGTGAAAGCCGGGCGAGGAGCCCAGAACTTCATCCCCAAAACCTGGAATTCAGGGCTCAATGCTATGGCCCAGCGGCTAAATCCTTGCCTTGCAAGTGCTGATATCCCGTATGGGTGCTGGTTCTTGTCCCGGCTTCTCTACTTCCCATCCAGCTCTCTGCTTGTGGCCTGGGAAAGCAGTCGAGGACAGCCCAAAGCCTTGGGATCCTGCACCCGCGTGGGAGACATGGAGGAGGTTCCTGGTTGCTGGCTTTGTATTGGTGCAGCCCTGGCTGTTGCAGCTGCTTGGGGAGTGAATCAATAGATGGAAGATCTTTCTGTCTTTCCTCATCTCTGTTTATCTGCCTTTCCATAAATAAAAAAAGAAAGAAAGAAACACACACACACATATTTTAAATGAAGCTAGAACTCCATCACACTCTCTCACATGAGTAGCAGGGGGTCCCAAAACTTTCCATCATTGCCTTCTAGGCTTATTATCAGGGAGTTGAATCAGAAGCAGATCAGTGGGGACTTAGTCACTCTGAAATGGGCTACTGATATTGCAGTTGGTGACTTAACGCACTGTGCCACAGCATTGTTGACCTTTGATAGTTTGACATATTTGTTTCGTCAGATATTTGTTCATCTTTCTTCAGCTCCCTTCACAGTAAATTGTAGATATTACTGTACTCCTAAAGCCATAAACATTAAAACAAATTTAAGATAAAATTATGGTAATTTATAGTTTTTAATCCTCAAATCTTAAAAATTGTGTTATTTTTATCATTCGAATTATTACTGTGCTGTTAATACAGACAGTATTTATACTGAAAATGTAAATTTTGTGTTTGTATGTAAGCATATGTGTTGAAAGCAGCAATTCATTCATTGAAAATGACAGTAAAGAAAATTTCATGCAACAGATTATTATGGCTATATGAATTTTTTGTATAAAGCAAGGAGGAAGAATCTTTTTTTCTGCCAGGGGCCATTTTAACATTGGTGTGCCATACAAAATTATCAACCTATAAGTTAGCCTTCTATAGATTTATTGAGTTTCAAATCCTGCTTGTGGTTGCCTTTGCAAGGCCAGATTGAATGATTGTGTGGGTCATGCCTGTGGGCTGGATGCTCCCCACCCCTGGTTTAAAGACTGAAATAAAGTCAATAGAAAAGGGCAGCTAGGCAGTGGATTTAGTAGCTTGTTTGTAGGTAAACTGAGGCAGATACCAAGGGCTGAAATTGCAGCTAGGGTTTTTAACTGTGCTTCAAGAATTAAAAGGGGGTCCCAGCGTGGCCTAGCAGCTAAAGTCCTCACCTTGAACGCACCGGGATCCCATATGCGCGCCGGTTCGAATCCCGGCAGCTCCACTTCCCATCCAGCTCCCTGCTTGTGGCCTGGGAAAGCAGTCGAGGACGGCCCAAGGCTTTGGGACCCTGCACCCACGTGGGAGACCTGGAAGAGGTTCCTGGTTCCTGGCTTCGGATCAGCGCAGCACTGGCCGTTGTGGCTCACTTGGGGAGTGAATCATCAGACGGGAGATCTTCCTCTCTGTCTCTCCTCCTCTCTTTATATCTGACTTTGTAGTAAAAATAAATAAATCTTTAAAAAGAAAGAATTAAAAGGGGACGTAGTTATGCTTGTAGCCTGGAGAAACAGAAATGGCAGTTGGCACTTTGCATTGTGTAATGAAACAAGTAAGTATAATTAGAGCAATAGGTTGAAAGTTAAAGATTTATTTAATTCATTGAAAGAGTTTCAGAGGCAGGGAGTAAGAGAGATTTTCCATCTGCATATTCACTCCCCAAATTGACCACAATAGCTAGGGCTGGTACAAGCTGAAGCCAGGTGCTTCATCTGGTTCTCCTACACGGGTGACAGGGATCTAGGTACATGGGCCATCTCCATGGCTTTTCCCAGGCCATTGGCAGGGAGCTGGATCGAAAGTGGAGCAGTTGGAACATAAACCAGTGGCCACATAGGATGTTGACATTGCAGGCTGCTGTGCCGCACCACCAGCCCTGGTTTGATTCATTAATTTAAAAGAGCAGGATATTTAGATTGCAATAGGGATTTGTGGTTTTGAAATAAATGCCTGAGGAAGTTTTGCCTTGTATTTTTTTGAATCACTGTTCAGAAAATATGCCTTTTAAAACTGTTAGATTTTTTTGATTGAATATTTTACTATTCAGACCATAATTTGGTAGCTTTCTAGTGTTTCTGTGGAAGCAAATAGGTCGCAGATTGAAGTGCTGAATTGAAATTTATGTGGAATGAACGTTCTGGAGATTTTCAGTCTTGGTAATTTCAAATTTGGGAGGTAGCTTTCAAAAAAGGCATATTTTTTGGAGCAAGAAACTGGTGGTCACTGGTGGCTTAGTCTCTGGGAAGCATCGTAAGGACATGCGTCTTAGGGGAAATGTGTCATTGAGCTGAGTCCTGGTATTTGAGTGAATCAGGTTTAGAGGATTAAGTGGCCCACTGAAGGAAGGGGGAAGTGTGTTTTACTCCCCTTCCCTAGCTGCTCGAGCCTTCTGGGTCGTATAAACTGGGTCGTGATTTTACAAACAAGTTTTCTTAAAGTGGGCTGTGAATCCACCTATATTAGGGAATATATGACCATGAAATTTACTTACAGATCTATTGAGTAAGCCTGTGATTCCACCTTTTTTAGTGTTTATTTCTCTAAAATAAGAGAGACAGAGTTCTTGTCCACTTGTTCACTCTGAAATGCCTACAACAACCAGGGCTGTGCTAGGAGCCTGGACCTCCATCTGGGACTCCCACGTGGTTGGGAACGGCCTCAAATACTTGAACTGTCATGATTGCCTCCCAGGTGCATTAGCCTCCCAGGCACCTGAGTGGAATATAGGTATCAAACAATCTCAAAAACCTGTCCTAACATTTTCTATGACTTTCTTCAAATGATTTATTCACTTTTTATGTGAAAGGAGATTTTTACAGAGAGAAGGAAGAGGGATAGAGGCCTTCCTTCTTATGTTTCAATCCCCAAGTGGCTACAGTGGTCAGAGCAGAGCTGATCTAAATCTGGGAGCTAGGAGCGTCTTCCTGGCCTACCATGTGGGTGCAGAGGCTCAAGGCCTCGGTTATCTTCCACTGCTTTCCCAGACCATAGGGAGCAGGATCAGAAGTGGAGCATCTGGGCACAAACTGGTGCCCAGGTAAGATGCCAACCAGTACTTACAGGTGGAAATTTAGTGTACTGTGCCACCACGGTGGCCCCTGTGTGATTCTTAGGTTGAATTTAAGAAAATTTTGGGGGAAAAAAGCCAAAAAAGAGAAAATTTTGGGAGGAATAGAATTTTCCATCATTTATCAAATAGTCATAGGCACTATGGGACTAAGCTACTTTTCAGGAATTTTTTTTTCTTTTTAGATCTATTATTTATTTTTATTGGAAAGTTATGTTTATAAAAAGAAGGAGAGAGAGAGGAATATCTTCCATCCACTGGTTCGCTCCCCAACCCAAGTGGCTGCAACAGCTGGAGCCAAGCCAATCTGAAGCCAGGAGCCAGGAGCTTCTTCCTTGTTTCCCATGTAGGTGCAGCATCCCAAGGCTTTCGGCTGTCCTTGACTGCTTTCGCAGGCTACAGGGAGCTGGATGGGAAGTGGAACAGCCAGGACATGAACTAGCACCCATATAGGATGTCATATGGTGGACATGAGGTGGAGGATTAGCCAGTTGAGCCACTGTGCCATTCCCTTCTCAGGGATTTCAGTTACAGGAACAATTACCTATTGCTTTGAAAGACTGATGATAAGAAACAGCTGTTGGATATTTTCTGCTGCACAGGATTTTGCCAGAGATATTGTTTGTTTGTTTGTTTTAAACAGCTGCAAGGAAACTGTTTCCAAATGTTTATTTTAAAAGCAGCGGTGGCAGAGAAGGAGATACCCTGTCCACTGGTTCACTGCCCCAAAGGATGTAACAGCTGATGCTGGGCCAGGCTGAAACCAGGAGTATGGAACTCCGTTGGAGTCTCTCACATGGGTGGCAGGGGTACAGACACTTTTAGGCTGTTTTCCACCTTCCCAGGTGCACATTAGCAGAGGGTTGTATGGGAAACAGAAGAGGTAGAACTTGAACTGGTGGTTCCAAAATGAGATGCTGGCATTATGGACAGAAGCTTAACATGCTGTGCTTTGACACTGGCCCTAACAGTTTTTATTTCATGTTTTGAATAATGTGTAAGCAATTCTATGAGTTTTTATACGATGGTTCTAGATACTTACAGTTGCAGTTGAGTTATTCAGGATAGTTTTTTTTTATTAAATTTATTCATTAATTACATTGTGTTGTAATTACATAGAATCTGGGATTCTCCCCCCACCCTCCCCCCATGGTGGGTTCCTCCACCTTGTTGCATAACCATAGTTCAAGTTCAGTTGAAATTCCCTCTTTGCAAGTATATGCCAAGCATAGAGTCCAACATCTTATAGTCCAGTCAAGTCCAACTACTTATTGGGTAGACCCTCTCTGGTCTGAGGGCAGAGTCAGCAGAGTATCATCCCAGTCAAATAAAAGCACTAATATACCATCTGCAACAATTAACATCGTTATGGAATTAATTGACATGGTATTGAGCAGTCAACATGTTAAAAATAAATGCAATTTCTTAACCACTTTCTGTGACCCCCCATTCACAGTTCAATTTTAGTTTATATACTACATATGACATAATATACATAACATAACATAACATAACATAACATAACATAACATGTTATGCTTAACATCATATCATCTTAAATTAAGGCAAACATGTGGTATCTAACCTTTTGGGATTGGCTCATTTCCCTTAGCATTATGGTCTCCAGTTTGGCCCATTTGGCCACAAAGAACTGCATTTTGTTTTTTTTAATGGCTGAGTAGTATTCCATCGAGTAGATGAACCATAGCTTTCTTATCCAGTCCTCTGCTGATGGGCATTTTGGCTGTTTCCATGTTTTTGCAATTACTGATTGTGCTGCTATGAACATAGGAGTGCATGTTGGTTTCTCATAAAACAAGTGTTCTGGATATATTCCTAGGAGTGCTATAGCTGGGTCATACGGTATGTTGATTTTGGGTTGTTTGAATATTCTCCATACTGATTTCCATAGAGGCTGTACCAATCTGCAGCCCCACCAGCAGTTCAGGATAGTTTTAACAGTATAATTTCCTTTATGCAAAGCTCTTAGGCAGTTTTTTTTTTTTTTTTAGCAAAACAGCCATGTATTTCTGAAAGGGTATGTAGAAGATGGCTGAAACTCAAATTTTTGCCTCATAATAGCTGCTCTTAGCCTTTACAAAAATATTTGGTGTTGATTAGTATTTAGAGGAAGTTATGTTTATTTTTTAAAATGTTTTTTACAAGATTTTTTTCTTATGTATTTGAAAGGCAGAGTTAGGATAGAATGGAAAGACACCCGCTTCCCCACACATGGATCTTTTCTATCTACTGGTTCCCTCCCCAAATGACTGCAACAGCTGGGGCTCTGTCAGGCTGAAACTAGGAGCCAGGAGCTTCATCTGGGTCTCCCACACGAGTGCCAGGCCCAAGTATTTGAGCGACCTTCCACTGCTTTCCCAGATGCTTTAATATTAACTGAATCAGAATTGGAGCTCTAGGACTCAAATCAGTGTCCATATGGGATGCCATTATGTGCTTAATTTTTTTTTGGTAAGAATTCTTTTTTTTTTTTCCTTAAATTTAATTGAAAGGGCAGATCAGGTTGTATGGGAAGAAGGAGAGAGAGAGAAAGATCTTCCATCCACTGATTCACTCCCCAATGTTTACAATGGCTGGAGCTGAGTTGATCTGGAGCCAGGAGCATCTGCTGCGTCCCCCATGTGGGTGCAGGCTCCCAGGGCTTTGGGCCGTTCTGCGCTGCTTTCCCAGGTCATAAACAGGGAGCTGGAGCAGAAGTGGAACAGTCCTTCTGGGGTGTTGGTGCCACAGGGCATAGGGTTATGTTGCTGTGCCACTGAGTTGGTTCCTCTGTTTTTTTTTTTTTTTTAATAAGATTTATTAATTTAAAGGCAGAGGTACAAAAAGATGGAGGGAAGGAGAAAGGTCTTTAATCTGCTGTTCATTCTCCAAATTGCTGAATAACTGGGTCTGGGGCAGGTTCAAGCCAGGATTCAGGAAATTCTTTCTGGTCTCCTACAAGAGTAAAGGATTATAGGTACTTGGACCATCCTCTGCTGCTTTCCCAAGTGCGTTAGCAGGGAGCTGGATTGGAAGTGGACTAGCTGGAGCTCCCACCAGTACCGATATGGGAAGCTGTGGTTGTAGTCAGCAGCTTATCCTGATATGTCACAGTGCTAGACCTAAGGCGACTACTTTCACTCTAGCATAATGCTTCTGAGATTCATTCATGTTACTATGTATAGAAGAAAATTGTTCTTTTTTAGTTAGTATTCTTTTGTATTGAAATAACATAATTAGCTATGTGTTCAGTGAGTAGAGGACATTTGAATTGTGTCTATTTTTGGTAATTACAAATATAGTTACCTAGAAGTTTTTTTATAGTTTTAGCATTTAATGTTTAAATCTAGACCTTTCATCTGTTGGATCCCTCCCTAATGCCTGAAATAGCTAAGGGCTGTAGCAGGACAAATCCAGGAGCCTGGAATTCAATCCAGGTGCCCCATGTATGTGGCAGGGACCCATGTACTTCTGTATCACCTGCTAACCTCCCAGGGTGCACATTAGCAGGAAGTTGGAATTAGAAATGGAGCTGGCAATGATCTCCAGCACTCCGATATTGTGTATTAATTAAAAACATTAAAAACTGTGTCTTTTTTTGTTAAAAGATTTAAATGAAAAGTAGAGTGAAAAGAGTAGAATTGGGAAAAAGAGTGGAATTGGTGGAGGGTAGAGATATAGATATAGATCTTCTATTAATTGGTTCACTCCTGAATGGCTGCAGTGGCTTGGGTTGAGCCAGGCAGAGCCAGAGGCCTAGAACTCCATTCAGAACCAGTGTTTGATCTACTAGTTCAATCCAAATGCTTGCAACAGCTAGGGCTGGGCCAGGTATCAAGAACTTAATACTGATTCTGCCTTCCTTCCCATTAAATAAAAGGGGAAAAAGTTTTTTGTTTTTATTTACTTGAAAGGCAGAGTAATAAAGATAAAGGCGAGAGATCTTCCATCTACTGATTCGCTTGCCAAATTCCTAAACAGCCAGAGCTAGGCAGAGCTATGTACATCCAGAGGCAAGAAGTTTATCTGGGTTTTCCACATCAGTGGCAGGAACCCAAGTACCTAGTCCATCTTCCACTGCTCTTTCTAGGCACATTAACAGAAGCACAGAATAGCTAAGACTCAAACCAGCATTCAGCATTGAAAGCTGATGTCCCTCAATGTGTATTTTTAAATTGATTTTTATTGGAAAGGCAGATTTATAGAGAGAAGCAGAGACAGAAAGATCTTCTGGGGTGATATGGACCCATGTATTTGACCCATTACCTGCTACCTGTTAGGGTGCATTTGCAGGAAGCTGGAATTAGAAGAGCCAGGACTTGATGCCAGGCACTAAGCATTCGGGCATCGCAAGTGTTGTCCCAATCACTCACCTGTCCACCAATTTTGAAGTGCATAGTTTAGTGGCAATATTACCTTTGCTTATTCTGCAGCTGTTGCCACCATCCACCACCAGAAGTTTTTAATTTTCTTAAACTGAAATTCTATACCTATAAACAATAACTCTCCAGTTCTCCCCACACCTAAGTCCTAGTACCTTTTTGAATTTGAGTACTAAATGCTTCTTTTTATTTTTAAAGATTTATTTATTTTTATTGGAAAGGCAGATTTCCAGAGAGAAGGAGAGGCAGAGAGAAAGATCTTCCAATAGCTGTTTCACTCCTTAAGTGGCTACAACAGCCAGAGCTGAGGCAATCTGAAGCCAGGAGCTTCTGGGTCTCCCATGTGGGTGTGGGGTCCCAAGGCTTTGGGCAATCCTCCACTGCTTTTCCATGTCATAAGCAGGGCGCTGGATGGAAAGTGGAGCGGCTGGGACACGAACTAGTGCCCATATGGGATTCCAGCATATGCAAGGCAAGGATTTAACCACTAGGCTATTGTGCTAGGCCCACATAAATGCTTGTAAATATTGCATGTACTTGAAGACGGTTATGGAAAATAAAATTAAAACTTTTTTGTACATAAATTTGAAAGCCAGTTTTGTTGGGAATCCTTATACTACAACATATATGCTAGTCCCTGTTATATAGTTTAAATGTGAGAATATATGTAGATGTTTATATGTTTATTTTACGTTTTGCATGAATGCTGCCTTATATCAGAACGAACATATGTTTGTGCTTTTCGGATTGCCTTATTTCATACAAACTGTTAATGTATATCTTGACAGTAAGATACTAGACTTTCTACCAATGCAGAGACCAGGAGTGACAGAGAGAAAGGTCTTCCATCTGCTGATTCCCTCCCGAAATGGCTGTGATGGTCAGAGCTGAGCCTATCCGAAGCTGAGGGCCAGTCTGGGCCTGCTACTAGGGTAGCAGGAAACCACGTCCTTCAGCCATCACTTGCTGCCTCCCAGAGGACAAGTTAAAGTGAAGCAGAAATGGAGAACTGAGCTGGAACATGAGCCCAAGCACTCTGATGTGGAATGTGCACATCCCAAATAGTGGCTTAAACATTGTGCCAAACACTTGCTGCCACATCTCTTCAATTGTAGTGGTGAAAACTTGTTGAATAGAGGGACAACCATTTTCTTTTTGCCATTTTTGTTCTTGTCCTTCCTATGAATGTTATGTCGGGTTGAGAATCTTTCCCCCTGTGTTTCCTATAGTGGGGATTGCATTTAAAGCCTTCATGAATTGAAGCTAAATATTTTTTGTTGGAACACATTCTAGCTGATTTTTAAATATTTGACATTTTTTCAGGAGACACATTAATGATGATAGTTAATATGGCTTAGTGGAGTGACTCAACCTCTGTTACGGTGCTTGGTTTTTAACTTGTGAGTAAAACATAATTTGAGGGAAAATTAAGAGATGGCCAGTTCAATGTCACCTGTATCCCTAATATTTTTTCAGAGTGTATGGTTTTGTTTTTAATTAAATCTTGTGATGATATTATACCTAATACTTCTAAAAAAGCAAATAAGCCTTAATTCTTTCACTGGAGTTAATTATGATTTGTGTTAATTTTAAACTTCTGTCTTTCATTCTGTATATGCTGGTTCCTTTAAAGGAGAACTTTAGCACATTCAATTGTGATGCTTTTTTTTTTAAAGATTTATTTTATTTTTATTACAAAGTCAGATATACTGAGAGGAGGAAAGATAAAGAGGAAGTGGAGCTGCCGGGATTAGAACCAGCAGCCATATGGGATCAAGGCAAGGACCTTACCCACCAGGCCACACTGCCGAGCCCAATTGTGATGCTTTTTAAAAAATATTTATTTATTTGAAAGGAGAAGCAGAGAGAGTGAGAAGATAAATATTGAACTATCAGTTATCACTGATTCACTCCCCAAATGGCTACGATAGCCAGGGCTGGGCCAGGCTGAAGCCAGGAACCAGGAACTTCATCCAGATCTCCCACATTGGCACAGGTACCATCCTCTGCTGTTTACCCAAGCACATTAGCAGGAAATTGTATTGCAAGTAGAGCATCCAGGACTCGAGCTGGCACCCATGGCCTCTGGCATGGCAGGCATCACCTTTACCTGCTATGCCATTAGTGCTGGCCCCTCAGTTATACTTCTTGAAAAACTTAATCTGCTGGGTCTCTCCCCAAATACTTGCAATGCCAGCCTGAGCCAGGATGATTCCTAGAGCCTGAAATGAAATTTAGGTCCTATGTTTGTGCTAGGGACCCAGCTGAGCTATGACCTGGTATTGTCCAAGTTCCTCTTTCGCAGATAGCAGAAACTGGAAGTTTGACCTAGACACCAAAACTAGGCATTTACATGTGGGACACGGGTATCTCAATTGGTATTGTAAACCGCTAAGCCATTTACTGCCTGTGAAATTCAATTCTTATTTATTTATTTATTTATTTATTTATTTGAAAGGCAGAAAAACAGAGAGAGAAAAGTGAAGATCTTCCATGTCTTGGTTCATTCCACAAATAAGAGTTAAGGGTGGTCCAGGCTGAAGGACCCTGATCTCCCACATGGGTGGCAGGGTTCAAGCTCTTGGATCATCTTCCAGTCCCTTCCCGGGAAGGCAAAAGGCTTCATTGGAACCAGAGTAGATGGGATGACACCCAGCACTGCAGTATGGCATGCTGGCATCACAAGTAGTCACTTCACCTGCTGTGTTACAACTGTCACATTGGAGCAGGAATGTGCACCTGCTGGTTCATTCCCCATATACCTGCAGTGCAGTAGGGTGGGCTGGGCTGAAGCAACTGGGAACTCAGTTCAGGTCTCCTATGTGGGTGGCATGAACCCAGCTACATGAATCACCGCTTTTGCCAAGTGTGGTCTGCATAAGTAGAAAGGTGGAGTGGAGTCAGGAGCTCTAGTCAAGAGCAGAACTCCTGGATGTGCTTGACGTTAACCATCTGGTGTCTGTTAGCCTAATTGGCTCCCCCATACCATGTTTCTAATCCATTCAGCCCTTGGTAAATATACTTGGGATGATTTCCTTTTGCCTGTTGTGAATAATATTGCTTTGAATATGGATATACAAATATCTGTTCCAATCCATACTATCATGTTATTATTTAAAAAACATTTTTAAAAAGCTTCCTGTATCTTTTTTAAGATTTAAGATTTATTTTTTTAGTGGAAAAGCACCTATACAAAAAGAACAGGAGTCTGAGAAAGATCTTCCATTTGCTGGTTCACTCCCCAAGTGGCTGCAATGTCTGGAGCTGAGCTGATTGGAAGCCAGGATCCAGGAGCTTCTTCCGGAGTCTCCTATATGGGTACAGGGTCCCAAGACCTTGGGCCATCCTCTAGTGCTTTCCCAGGCAACAAATAGGGAGCCAGATAGGAAGTGGAGCAGCTGGGAAATGAACTGTACACCCATATGGGATCCCAGCAGATGCAAGGTGAGGATTTAGCCACTAGGCTATTGTGCTGGGCCCTAAAGTTTCTTGTGTGTTACACAGAAGGTTGTGTATTAGAGTGGTGGGGCTGTGGTTTAAGTTGCTGTTTGTGATGCCACTATTCCATGGTAGAGTGGCAGTTTGACTCCTGGGTACGCCACTTCCTGTCTAGCTCCCTGTTAATGAGCTCCTGAATGCAGCTCTTGAGGGCCTAAATAACAAGTGAATTGATGGAGTTCTGCTTTGGGCCCAGCCCAGGCCATTGCAGTAATATAGGGGAGTGAGGAAGCAGACGTGTTTCTTAATCTTCCTGCCCCCCAACTTCCCTCCCTCAGCCTCCGTCACCCCCCTGACCCCATCTCCGTCTGTATCTCTTCCCTTTGTTGTTCTGCCTGTCAAACAAATTAAATTTAAAATCTGTATGTTGCATATAGTTGAAAAAATTGGAGATCCTGGGCACCCTTCATTCAGGTGCCCTCAGTAGTAATAAATTTCGTAATTATAGTGTGATAACAGGGAAAATGACATTAGTACTTTACATATAATTTATTTGAATTTTGGTAATTATGCATGAATTATTTGATAATGTTTGTATACAACTCTATGCAGTTTTATAACATGGAGATAGTATCACCACCACCACCATCAGGATAGAAGACTGTCCTATCATGACAGATTATTTGTGCTGCTCATTTACCTGTCCTCTTAATCTGTCCCTTCCTTAAACCCTGGGGATTAATCACTAATCTACTCTGAATATTTATTTGACTCTCAGAATCTCATGAAAATAGAAATCAAACATTATATTACCTATGAAGAGTATTTTACACAATTCCCTTTTGATTCAAACAAGTTATTAAAATCTAGCAATTCTTTTTTTAAAGACTTTTAAATTTTTGTTGGAAAAGCAAATTTATTGGGAGAAGGAGAGACAGAGAGAAAGATCTTCCGTCTGCTGTTTCACCTCCAAATTGCCACAACTACTGGAGCTGAACCAATCTGAAGCTAGGATCCAGGATGCTGAAGGCTCAAGGCTCCAGTGGGACTCGCATGCTGGTGCAGGGTTCCAAGGCTTTAGGCCGTCCTCCACTGGCTTCCCAGGCCACAAACAGGGAGCTGGATGGGGAGTGGAATAGCAGGGACACAAACTAGCACTCTTAAGGGATACTGGCACTTTGCCAGCAAAGGATTAGCCAGTTGAGCCATCATGTTGGTCCCTAACAGTTGGTTGATTTCTGGAGCATAGAGGTGTTTTTAAAGATGTATTTTATCTATTTGAAAGGCAGAGTTACAGAGTTTCCGTCAGTTGGTTCATCCCTTAAATGCCTGCAATGCCAGGAGCTTCAGGGGCCTAAGCAGTTGGACTGTCCTCTGCTACTTTGCCCAAACCATTAATAGGAAGGTGGATTGGAAGTGAAGTAGCATGGACATAACTGACCCCCATACAGGATGCAGAAGTTATAGGTGGCAGTTAACTTGCTATGCCACAATGCTGGACCCCCGAGATGTAGTTTAATTTATAAATGTACTAGAGTTTGTTTAGCTGTTCACTCTTTGAGAGCTATCTATTTGGGTTGCCAGAAAAAAGTACCCCAAATAACAGGCTAGAAATCCAGAATCAAGGTGGCACAATCAGTTCTTTCTGAGGGCTGTAAGAAAGAATCTAGTCTGCCACCTTCTCTTACTTAGCCTCTGGTGGTATGCAAGCAATCTTTGGTATTTTTGGTTTGCTGAAACACCACTTCATTTCTAAATTTATTTTCACATTTTGTTCTCTTATGCATGTCGGTCTATATTTCCCTCTATTAATAAGGATACAGCTCCTTAGATTAATGCCTGCTCTCAAGACAATCTTAGGTTGGTAGCTTCCATAAAGACCCTGCATACAAACCAGATGACATTCTTAGCTGCTGCTGGTTAGAACTTGGACATGTTTTAATTTTGACGGTTTGGTTTGGATAATTTAATCCATAATAGAATTGCTCTATGTTGTTGGCTATTATAAAGAAAGCTTCTGTGAGCATTCATGTACATGTTTTTATGTGAATATGAATTTCATTTCTCCAGGATAAATGCTCAGAAATAGGATTGCAGGTTATTTGTGAAGTGTGTATACAGTTTAAAAGGAAACTTCTACATAATTTACCAGGTGGCCATATCATTCTACGTTTCTACCAGCCGTGTGTGAGATTTGACTTCTGGCTTCTTTGCTAGCATTTGGTCACTGTTATTGTGGCTGTTGTTTTGGTGTACTAAGATCTCATTTTCATTGCAATTTTTTTCTTATTTAGTTGTAAGGCATAATTCCCATTTGATGGCTTACTTTAGTTGCCTGGAATGGCTTGGACAGAGTTTGGTAAATGGGAAAACTTAGTCGAGGTCTCGCATGGATCTTGGGGACCTTGTTGCTGGACCATCACTGCTGCCTCCCAAGATCTTGAGATGGGAATCCAATGCCAGGGTGTTGGAGTCAGGAGCCAGAACCAGGCATCAAACCCAGATACTAGAGTGTGAGACAGGTGCATCTTAATTGCTGGGGAAGTGCTTTTGCCACTCATTGTGGTTTTTGTTTTTGTTTTGTTAAGGACTTATTTTATTATTTGAAAGATCTACAGTGGGGTGGGGGGCGTGGGTAGGAGAGAGAGAAAGAAACAGAGGTATCCTCCATCTGCTGGTTCAATCTCCAAATGATCGTAATAGCCAGGGCAGGGCAGAGCTGGGCTGAAATTCCTATGTATTTCTCACGTGGGTGCAAGGGACTAAGGACCTGGGCTCTTCTCTCCTATATTCTCCAGTGCATGTAGTGGGGAGCTGAATTGGCAGTGGAGCAGTCGGAGTGCAATCACTGCTGTAGGGGATGCCAGTTTCAGGCAGTGGCGCCAGCCTCATTTTTTTTTTTAATTGTTTATTTGTTTGGAAGGCTGAATTCAAAAGCAAGATAGGCTGGTGGGAGACAGAAATACAAAGCCCTGGAATTCCATCTGGATAATCCTGTATGGATGGTAGTGTCCCAAGTATTTGGACCATCTTTTGCTTCTTTCCCAGGTCCATTATTAGCAGGCAGCTAGATGGGAAATGCAGCAGCCAGGATATGAGAGGATGGCATTACAGGTCATGTGTACCTCTATCATTGTGATTTTTAATTTAGATTTCCTTAAATTCAGTTTTAGTGTGTTTTAAAAGTTTCCCTGCTAATTATCTCTTTTACACTTAAAATCTTGATTCTGAACATCGTTAGCCTGACTGCTTGCTTTGTTTCTCCTTTAGCATAAAGAAAATAATTTAAGAATAGTAGAATTAAATACAAAACAAAACAAAAACAAACAAAAAAGAATAGTAGAATTAAATAGTATAAGAAATAACTGTTACGTGAAGGTTTTTTGGGGGGCGGGGGGGTCTTTGGAGTTCATCCTGCTATGGATAAATAGTGTGCTAAACTTTCATGGTATATATTACCTACAAATTAAGTTTGTTTTTTGAGTAGTATGCCTATTTTGGGTAATTTTTTTTAGCGCAGGTTAAATGGAAGGGTATATATCAAAGTCTTGCACAGACTCCTACTTCCTATAATGCTTTTGTTATTCCTTCCCCCTTGAAGGCAAGTTGCTTAAGAGAGAAAGAAACAGAGGTATCCTCTGTTTTAGTGTGTTCATCCAGTATGTTTTATGCAAATGCATCTATCTTTTCATAATTCTTTTGGAAGGTACACACATGCAGGACAAGGCAAGGAGGAAGAAGGGGACAGAGAGAACAAGAGGGAGGGGGAGAGAGAGAGAGAGAGAGAGAGAAAGACAGAGAGAGAAAGACAGAGAGAGAAAGAGAGAGATGGAAAAAGAATCACTTTTATCTGTTGTTTCAGTCCTTAAATAGCTGCAACAGCCATGTCTCCCCCAGTAGCCCAGGACTCAAGCTTAGTCTCCCATATATGTGACAGGGACCCAAGTACTTGGGCTATCCTCACTGCCTTCCACAGTGTGCACTACCAGAAAGCTGCCATTTGAAGCCAAGCCAGACTCTAAGTACTCTGACACAACATGTGGGTATTCCAAGTGTCATCCCTTTTTTAGGGAAGGAAAGACAGTGAGAGAGGTCTTCCATCTGCTTATTAGCATCCCACATACTGCAACAATGGGTGCTGAGACAATCTGAAGCCAGGAGATTTCTTCTGCAATGAGATATCCTTCTCTGAAGCAGAGTAGCTGAGACATGAACTGGTGCCCATATAGGATGCTGGCACCACAGTTAGAGCAGTAGCCACTATGCTAAGGTGCTGTCCCTTCTAAGTGTCATCTTAAATCACTTTGCAAAATGCCCCCCCATCCCAACCGTGTCAAAGGTAGCTTATTGATCAACATGATTTGATGTGAATTTTGATATTAGGTTCCAGATTTACCATAACCATCTTCAGAGTTGTGTTATGGGCAATTTGTGATGTGACATTGAATCTTCTATACTGACTCTTTTGTTCTTTTGAAGATTTATTTTATTTTATTTTTATTGGAAAAGCAGATACACAGAGAGAAGGTGTGACAGAGAGTAAGATCTTCTGTCTGCTGGTTTACTCCTCAAGTGGCTGCAATGGCCAGAGCTGAGCTGATTGGAAACCAGGAGCCAGGAGTTTCTGGCTTTCCCATGCAGGTACAGGGTCCCAAGGCTTTGGACTGTCCTCCATTGTTTTCCCATGCCACAAGCAGAGAGCTGGATGGGAAGTGGAGCAGCCAGAATACAAACCCGCACCCATATGGGATCCTGGCATATGCAAGGCGAGGATTTAGCCACTAGGCTATTGTGCTGCACCCCTATATTGATCATTCTTTTTGGGGCGACATGTACAATTTTTTTGAGATAGCATTTTAAATTTATACAACCAAAAGCTTAATGATTCTACTTAATAGAGTTCATCAAGTAAAAAGCATGCTTATTTATTCATCTATCTATCCATTTCTAAGATACAGTGTTAGAGGCGAGAGGGACAGACTTTCCAGCAAAGCAGTTTGAACTTGAACAGCAGGTCTGATGTTGTAAGTGAAAGATTTTAGCTTATGGGCCATCATTTGCTGTCTTCCCAGGAGAATTAGCAGGAAACTGAATTGGGAGCAGATCAGCTGGGACTTGAACCTGTGCTCAGATATGAGTCTTAGGCATTACAGGTGGTGCTTAGCTTGCTGTGTCAGAATGCTGGCCTTTAACAAGATGATTTTGAGTATGCTTGCCACAAAGTTACAGGATAAAAAGGATGGGAGATCCTAGCATATTACCATATCCTGTTGTCAATGTTGCTACATTATTCTGGCAGATGCCTATTTGTGAAGTAGATTGTTACAAGGCATGTTTTTGTGTACAAAGAATTTTTTCACTGAAGTGTTTCTTTTTTGGCTAATGACTTGGCAGATAAACCATTTGTGAAACAAAGTCATGACAGCAACGTTGCAGTAATTAAGAATCTCTTTAAGATAGTTATTTCAGGTTTTCTACAACTGTTTATTTTTAATAAAAGGATTTACTCATTTGAAAGAGTGGCTGAGAGAGAAAGGAGTCAGAGAGGTTTTCCATCTGCTGCTTTACTTCCCAACTGACTGCAGTAGGTAGAGCTGGGCCTGGCTGAAGCCAGGAGCCAGGAGCTTCATCTGGGTCTTTCATGTGGTTGCACTATCCCAAGTATTTGGGTCATTAGCGACTACCTTCCCAGGCATATTTGCAAGGAGGATATGAAGTGCAGTAGCCGGGACTTGAGTAGGTACTCTGATTTGGGATACTGTTATCCCCAGTGATGGCTTAACCTGGTGTACCACAAAGCCCACCCTAATATATTTTCAAGTCTTAAAAATATTAGTCCATCTCTCTGTGTGTGTAAGATGCATATTTTAAAAAATATTGTTTATTCAAGCAGTAGAATTTACAGAGAGAAGAGACAAGAGATTTTCCATTAACTGGCTTATTCTTCAGATGGCTGCAATGGCCGGAGCCAGGCTGATTGGAAGCTTATTTTGATTTCCTACATGGGTGCAGGGGCCCAAGTACCTAGGCCATTCTGCACTGCTTTTACATGTCATAAGCAGAAGGCTGGATTAGAAGTGCATCATCTTGGGCCCAGCGCTGCAGCCTAGTGGCTGAAGTCCTCACCTTGAGCATGCCTGGATCCCATATGGGTGCTGGCTCTTTTCCTGGTGGCCCCACTTCCCTTCCAGCTCCCTGCTTGTGGCCTGGGAATCCAGCCAAGGATGGCTCAAAGCCTTGGGACCCTGTACCTGCGTGGGAGACCTGGAGGAATCTCTTGGCTCCTGGCTTCGGATCAGCGTAGCACTGGCCATTGTGCTCACTTGGGGAGTGAATCAATGGACAGAAGATCTTCCTCTCTGTCTCTCCTCCTCTCTGTATATCTGACTTTCCAATAAAAATAAATAAATCTTAAAAAAAGGAAAGAAGTGCATCATCCAGGACTCAAACTGGTGCCCATAAGAGTTGCTGGTACTGCTTAACATACCATGCCACAGCGCCAGCCCCAGTATATATTTGTTCCTAATAATAATAAATCTGCTGCTTCATTATTTTGCTCTTCTTAGTTCTTATCATCTGGGTAGTCCTTTGGTGTTTTGTGGAATGCTTTAAGGCATTTGTATTGGTGTCAGTATTTCTAGAAAATTGCCATGTAGAGACTGGTATTGCAGTTTGACAGTTAAAGCTGCCTCCATGACACTGCCATTGCATATAAGAGCTAGTTTGAGTTCTCACTGTTCCGCTTCTGATTCAGTGGTTGCAAATGTGTTTGAAAAAGCAGTTGAGGATGGCCCAATTCCTTGAGCTCTTACACACACATTGGTGACCAAGATAAAGCTCCTGTCTCGTGGCTTTGGTGTAGCCCAGCCTTGGCTGTGGCGCCCATTTGGGGATGGAAGATTTCTCTCTTTCTCTCCCCATCTGCCTTTTAAATAGACAAAACACATCTTTAAAAAGTTGCAATTGCCATCTTTGAAAAATCTTAAAAAATTAATGTGATCTTGAGCTCCGATTGGGAGTGGGTTTATTGAATGACATAGTAAATTGGATGACATTTACTCATGGGTGTATAAAGACAATGGAAATCTGGTAGATCATAAGTGACATGTAGGTGGCCTGTAGTGAGAAATGGCCTCCATATAACATACTTTTAAGGAATAGTATACTGTTGTGTGTGTGTGTGTGTGTGTGTGTGTGTGTGTGTGTGTGTGTGTCCAGCTCCAGCTGAGTTCGGAACTCGCGGAGGGTGCATGGATGAGGCGCAAAGAGAGACAAAATGGACCACTACGATTTCATGATCATAATGGACAATGTGGGAAAGCTGTGCGCTTATTTATACAGAAGCAGTCAAACTCTGGCTCAGACTTTTTACATAATGGTCAAGTGGGTGTTTCCAAGGATATTTCTGCCGTTTGTTTCACCTTAAAGCAGGGTGTTATCCATCCTGACCCTGTGGTCAGGAAGTTCTGAGTAGATGGTACATATCAATCAGTAACACATTCCTATTACAATCCTCATTCTACAACTTAATCTTGAGTCAGTTAAGGGAGGAAATGCATCACAGAAGGAAGGACCTAAAGATCAAGGACAGAGAGAAAGAATAGATTCCCACTGGAAGGACCCTTGATTAGCATATGGTCAATGGGGGCAGCAATAATAAAGGGCCCTTTTGCTAAAAGGGTAATAGCAACATCAACTTCCAAGCTCACATTGGTAGTAAACATTAACTCCGCAGAGGCAGACAATGCATAAATAGATTACAGAATTCTCAGTGGGGTTGTCCAGTGTCCATGCAAAGGGAGGTGGAACTGCATTCAGGTGGTTGTAGAGGCATCCACTGGGCCCTGCCTGCAATGGAACAATACTCTTCACGCCTTCCTGTCTTCCACACCCATCACACGGACTCCAGCAATATATATTGATAATTCGCTCCTCAGATGCCCACAAGGGCTATGCCTGAGCTGGTCCAAGCTGAAGCTTGGAACTGGGAATTGAATCCAGACTTAATGTGCAGGTGACAGGAATCCAGTTAATTGGACTGTCACTACTTCCATCCAGCATCAGCATTTGTGGAGATCTGAACTTACGAACCTGAATTGGAAATTAACTGCTAGGTTTAAACTTGTCCCTGATATTTACTTACCTCAACTTCCTCCTAGATTAATGGGATCAAATATTACATTTTAGGAATACTAAGTATTTTTTTTTAAGATTTATTTATTTTATTACAGCCAGATATACACAGAGGAAGAGAGACAGGAAGAACTTCCATCTGATGATTCACTCCCCAAGTGAGCCGTAATGGGCCGGTGCTGCGCCGATCTGAAGCCAGGAACCTGGAACCTCTTCTGGGTCTCCCACGCGGGTGCAGGGTCCCAATGCATTGGGCCGTCCTCAACTGCTTTCCCAGGCCACAAGCAGGGAGCTGGATGGGAAGTGGAGCTGCTGGGATTAGAACCAGCGCCCATATGGGATTCCAGGGCGTTCAAGGCGAGGACTTTAGCCGCCAGGCCACTGCGCCGGGCCCAACTACTAAGTATTTTTTTAAGATGTATTTATTTTTTAATTGGAAAGTCAGATTTTCAGAGAGAAGGAGATAAAGATCTTTTGTCTGCTGGTTCACTCCCCAGGGGGCCACAACGGCCAAAGCCAGGAGCCAGGAGCTTCCTCCAGGTTTCCCATGTGGGTGCAGAGTCCCAAGGCTTTGGCTTGTGCTCTACCCCCCCCCCCCCCCCCCCACTGGCCAGGCCATAAGCAGGGAGCTGGAAGGAAAGTGGATCAGCCAGAATATGAACCAGTGCCCACATGGGATCCCAGAGCATGCAAGGTGAGGACTTCGGCCACTGCTCCTGGCCACTGCACAGGACTCGATATTAAGTATTTTTTTTTAAATTTACTTTCTTAAATGACAGAGAGAAAGGGAGAAACAGAAGTGATCTGACATGCGATTTATCTCCTGAATGGCTGCAATAGCTGAAGGCTGAGTCAAGTTGAAGCCAGGAGCCAGCAGCCAGCAGCTCCATCAGGATCTCCTACATGGTTTGCAGGAAACTAAGCACTGGAGTCGTTGCCTCCAAAGCATATTAGCAGGAACCTGGATTGAAAGAAGAGTAGCCAGGACTAGAATGAACACTCTGGTATGAGATGTGTGAGGATCCTAAATAGCAGCTTGATCTGCCTGTCTTTAGAGTTTCATCACATGAGTCTAGTAGTGTGGTAATCCTTGAACAGCTTGATTGCATTGGTACTAGCATGTTCTTTTTTTTTTTTATTAAACTGCTGTAATTTTTATTTATAAAGCAGACAGAGGGAAAAGAATTTTCATCTGCTACCTGCAATGGCTTGGCGCTGTCTAGATTGAAGCCAGGAAGGAGCCAGGGTCTTAATACACATCTCTCACATGTTTGGCGGGGACCCGAGAACTTGAGCTGCACCCCAGAGTTCATATTGGCAGGACGCTGGAGTTGGGAGTAGAGTCAGGATTCAGAATCCAGGCACTGTATAAGGAATGTAAGTGTCTTTACTGATAAGCCAAACACCTGGTGGTTTTTTTTTTTCTCCCCTGTCTTTGAGTTTGTGTGTTCTACTCTGATAAGTACCCATGAGCCTTGATTTTTTTTTAAAGATTTATTCATTTTATTACAGCCAGCTATACACAGAGGAGGAGAGACAGAGAGGAAGATCTTCCGTCTGATGATTCACTCCCCAAGTGAGCCGCAATGGCCGATGCGCTGATCCGATGCCGGGGACCTGGAACCTCTTCTGGGTCTCCCACGCGGGTGCAGGGTCCCAAAGCTTTGGGCTGTCCTGGACTGCTTTCCCAGGCCACAAGCAGGGAGCTGGATGGGAAGTGGAGCTGCTGGGATTAGAACCAGCGCTCATATGGGATTCCGGGGCGTTCAAGGTGAGGACTTTTAGCCGCTAGGCCACTGCGTCAGGCCCGAACCTTGATTTTTATACCATCATTTTTTAGAAGACTTATTTATGTTAGTTTGAAAGAGAAACTGGTAGCAACGGGGAGCGGGTCTGAGAGCAGGGCAGAGTAGTGGCCCTGGCTGGTCCAGGCTGAAGCTAGGAACCTGGAGCTCTGACACTCCTGTGGATGTCAGGGGCTCAACCACTTGAGCCACCTGCTGCTGCTTTCTTAGGTGCGTTATGAGGCAACTGCTTCAGAACTGAAGTAGGTAGGATGCAAACTTAGGATATGGGATGCTGGTTGTTGTAAGCGGCAGCTTAACCTACTGTACAGAATGCTGGCCCCTACTGGCAAATTTTGAACAAGGGATGGAAGTACTGAGTATTTTTAAAAGGGATTTTAGTTACAGTTTTCATACTCTGCAGTAAGTAACTAAAAATGTAGCTATAACAACTAATGTTGTTTAACCAAGTAATAACTAGATCATTTCTTTTTATATTTTGTTTAAAACTATATATGTGATGCTCTTTTGTCTTAGTAGGAGACAAAATGTCTTGCCAACATAATGTAATCTGGCTTTAGAAAGCAATTGCCAGTATCTTAATTTATGAAATAACATCTTAAAAGATAACATTTTAATGTTAATAGTATGCTTGCTTAGTAGAAAAGTGTTCTCAGATGTTTGATGATTTAAATAAATTCTTGTGAGTCTATATGGGAAAAGTTTATTTGATAAGGAGTTACAATTTAGGTTCTTACATTTTTAAAATTTAATATGATGTTACAGGCAGAGACAAATAGATGTTCAGAGAACTCTTGCCCACTGATTTCATTTTCCAGATGCCCATGATGGCCAGGACTAGTCCATGATGCAGCTGGTAACCAGGAGCTCAGTCAGAGGCTCCTACATGATGGAAGAGAGCGACTGTTTGAGTCATTACTGCTGTTTTCTGTAGTGTTTGTTAGCTGGAATCGAAAGGAGAGCTTTGACTTAAACCCAGGTGCTCTGATATGCACCTGCCACTTAACCCCAAGGCCAAATACCTACCCTGAGGCACATTTTTTTTTTTTTGTAATTATTTGCAGCAGAAGGTGGTAATTTATTATCTTAGCCATTTTAAAATATAAACTTCAGTAAATTGAAGAATATTCTCTCTTTTTTAAAGGGTTGTTTTATTTAAGTGTAAAAAGCAGATTTTACAGAGAGGGAAGGAGGGACAGAGAAAACCATCTGCTGTTTCACTCTCCAAATGGTTGTGACAACCAAAGCTGAGCCCATCTGAAGGCAGGAGCCAGGAGCTTCTCTGGGTCTCCCATGTGGGTGCAGGGTTCAAGGTCTTGGGCCATCCTCCTCTGCTTTCCCAAGCAGAGAGTTGGATTGAAAGTGGAGCAGCTGGGACATAAACCAAGGCCCATAGCAGATTCGCGCACCACACACAGGGTGGAGGATTAGCTTGTTGTGCTACTATGCCAGCCTCTGAAGTATATTCTGATTTTTGTAAAAACATTCTCCAGAAATGTTTCACCCTGGTTTATCCAAAATTCTATGCAAATTAAACAAAAACTTGCTCTTTACTCTTACTCTGTTCACTGTCTTTCTACTTGTCATTTCTATTAATTTCAGTACTTTAGATGCTTCGTAAGTGGAATTATACAATATTTATCTTTGTGACTGGCTTATTTCACTTATAATGTTGTCAGTGTTCTTTCATGTTGTAGTGTGTAGCAGACTTTCTTAAGATTGAGTAATATTCCATTTTTATGTGTATATCATATTTTGTTTATTCATTCATCTGTTGGTGGATATTTGAGGTACTTCCTCTTTGGTGATGTGAATAGTGGTGCTATAAAATGTGGTAGGTTTGCAAGTATCAGGCCTTTTGGGTCTATTCTTAGAAGGGTGATGCTGAATTATATGATTTTTATATAATTTTAAGGAACACCCATGCTTTTTACATAGCTTTTTCTAGCTTGCTACAATCCCACTGCAAGTACAGGGATTTCTGTTTCTAGTATATTCATTCTTCCTAACACACGATAATTTATTTTTTAAAAAAGAAGATATTTACTTGTTTACTTGTAAAGCAGATTGGCAGAGTGCATGATCAATTGGTCTTCAGTGTGCTAACCAAATATTTCTGATATCATCGGCTGTCTTACTAGGTGAGTCAGCAAAAAGTTGAATCAGAAGCAAGAGTAGGCGTGACTTGAGCTGACTCTCCATAAATTATATTAGTATTGGGAGCTGTGGCTTAACTAACCTGCTGCACCATAAAGCCTACTCCCTTTGATAGTAACCATTCTGGAGCTGGCATTGTGAGTCTGGATTGAGCTGCTACTTGGCACACCAGCAACCCATGTGAGTGCTGGCTCAAGTCCTGTCTACTACACTTCTGATCCAGTTCCCTACTAATGTGATTGGGAAAGCAGTGGGAGATAGTGCAAGTGCTTGGGTTCATGCCACCCATGTATAAGACCCAGGTGAGCTTCTGACTGCAGTTTTTGGCTTGACCCAGCTCTGAGTCTTTGGGGCCATTTGAGGAAGTGAACTAGATAGATGGAAGGTTTCTTATTCTCAGTTTCTCTCTAACTCTAGCTTTCAAATAGATCATTGAAAACTAGTAACCATTGGCCTGGCAAGATGGTTCAACTGGCTAATCTTCCAACTTCAAGGGCCAACATCCTAAAAGGGTACCAGTTTGTGTTCTGGTTCATCTACTTCCTTCAGTTTCCTGCTTATGGTCTGAAAAAACATTGGAGGATGGCCCAAGGACTTGAGCCAGGCAATAAGCAGGGAGCTGGGTAGGTAGTAGAGCAGCTGGTATGCAAACTGACTAGGCCAAGAATTTAAGCTTGATATAATTAGGTTGTCCAGTTTTGCTTTTGTTGCCTGTGTTTTAGATTTGTGTCTTATAAGTGGATTGCTGGTTGCAGTGTTCATAAGGCCTGTTTTTTATTGTTTGTTTTGTTTTTCTCTGGAAGTTTTATAGCTTTAGGTTTTGCATTTAGGTCTTTGATATATTTTGAATTAATTTTTGAATGGTGTATAAAATAAAGTTCTAATGTCATTTTTTAAAAAATGTGAACATCTGGTTTTCCAAGCACTGTTTTAAAAAGACTGTTGTTTCCACATTGAGTAGTCTTGACAGACTTGTCAAAGAGCACTTGACCATGTCTGGATTAATTTTCATATTCTATATTCCATTGGTTCATTTGTCTTCATAGCATTATCATGGTTTTTCTTTCTCTTTTGAAATCATGGAATGTGTCTTCCAAATTTTTTGTTACATTTTGCCTGTTTTTGTCCCTTGTTACCATTTGAATGTTAAGATTAGGTTTTCTTTGTTTCTGTGGTTTTTTTTTTTCCTTACAAAAAATGATAATGAATTTTGGTAGAGATTGTGTTGAACTTGATTAATTTGAGTGATAAGGATAGCATAACAAAATAACAAAATTAGTGCTCGAACATTTTTATTGATTGTGTGTAGTTTCTAATTTCTCTCAGTATCGTTACATTTCTGATACACATATCTTCATATTCTTATGTTAAGTTTACGTCTATGTCCTATGTTCTTTTTGATGTTATTTCCAGTTTTCTTAATTATCTTTTTATATTTTTCATTTTATTAATTTAATTTTAATGCATTGAAATGCAGCTGAAATTTGCATCCTATAATTTGTTGTGTATGTGTATAAAGGCAGATTTTACAGAAAGAGAGAGAGAGAAAGAGAAGGAGAGACAAAGAGAAGGTCTTCAATTTGTTAGTTTGCTCTCCATATGACTGCAATAGCTAGAGCTGGGCCAGTTCAAATCTAGGATCCAGTTGCTTCTTCAGTCTTCCATGTTGGTGCAGGGGCCCAATGACTTGGTCCATCCTCTGCTGCTTTTCTAGGTGCTTTAGCAGGGAACTGGATAAGAAGTAGAGCAGTTGGGAGTTGAACTGGCACCCATGGGGGAAGCTGGCGTTGCAGATGGAGGTTTAGCGTATATGTTGGAAATCTGGAGTTACAGAGAGATCAATCTTCCATCTGCTGTTTTACTCCCTAAACGTCTGCAATGCTTAGGGCTGGGTCGGGCACACTTCAGAAATAAGAGAGCCTCGTGGGTCTCTGAGATGGGGAGCAGGGAGTGAAGTACTGGAGCTGTATTCTGCTGCTTTCCCAGGATCATTTTCAGGGAATTTACTAGGAGCTGGAGCGACTGGGACCTGAGTTGGCACTGATATGGGATACTGGTGTTACAGGCAGCAATTTATCCTACTAGGTGCAACACTGGTTCCAGAGAAGTGATTTGTAAGATGATTGTATATAACTGTTTTATTTTGATATTTGTGTTGGAATAGAGTCAGATATTGTTTACTCACCTGTCATTTGTTAAGCCAGAACTGTGTCAAATTTTATTTGATACATGTTGTCTAGCTGGTGTCACTAAGGTCAGACAAATGAAAGGACAATATTGTGGCGTTTAGTTTAGGGCAACTCAAAGAACACAGGGAGTCTGGTTTTAGTTTGGATTCATGGGCAGGATTACAATTCCTGGGCTTGGGTGGTGAATGTATTACAGAAAGGACATTTCAGATAGAGTATGATCATTGTATATACATTTACAAAATAAATCTGAAGACAAGTCGGTAGTTTTGCAGCTGTAGGAATAAGATAGATGGACTCTTCTTGTCCTCTCCCATCTCCAGTTTCTCACCTGCTCCACTGCCACTTCCATAACAAGCTGATTAGTACTTGTTGAGAAGTGGGATGCTGGATTTTCTATAGAAATCAGAATTGATGGTTATAAACCGGAGTAGGTTGAGATGGTAGATTGGTCCAGGCGACATCTGGTGTGGTGAGGGCTTGAATAACATTTGGGAAATACTGGGGAATCTTTGCTTGACAAGGAAAGTAGGAAGATTGCTGAGCAATCATATGCTACTACCATATACTTAAAAATAGGAGAGGAACAGGTGGATGCTTCCAGTTCTGTCTGGCTTTAGTTTCTGGCAGAGTGTACTGATGCCATATCTGTGTAGACTGCCCCAGCTTACTCCTTCTCTTTCTGAAAACAAAACTAATTTTTGAACTCTTTTGGCCTTACAGATGTTCAGCTTGTATGCTTATTTCAGAGAAACCTTTAACTTTTGATCGCCCTTCTTAATGTTGATTTTAAAGATTGCAAATAAATGTATTGGGTCTGTTTTACAATTAGGAGATGTAGACAAGGTCAGTTTTCTTATGTATGCAGATGACTTCTATACACATTTTTCCAGGGGCTACAAATATTCTTTAGGGCTCCATCTAGGTTTGTGGAAAAGATACTATTTGCAAATTTTTTACATTATTTATATATTTACAATATATGTTATCAAGGAGCCTTTAGGCATCATGGCTTAGTAGATTAAGCCACTGATTGGAATTTCTGTATCCAAATGAAATGTTTTCCGTCCAGTGATTCACTCCCCAAGTGAGCCGCAACGGCCGGTGCTGCACCGATACAAAGCTGGGAACCAGGAACCTCTTCTGGGTCTCCCACGCAGGTGCAGGGTCCCAAAGCTTTGGGCTGTCCTGGACTACTTTCCCAGGCCACAAGCAGGGAGCCTGGATGGGAAGTGGAGCAGCCGGGATTAGAACCGGTGCTCATATGGGATCCCGGGGTGTTCAAGGTAAGGACTTTTAGCCGCTAGGCCATGGCGCTGGGCCCTGTAAATGCACTTGTGAAGGTGCCGCATAATTGCTCAAGTACTTGGGTCCATGCTGCTCACGTGGATGGCCCAGAATGGAGCTCTTGGCTCCTGGCTTCCACCTGACTGTTGCAGGAATTTAGGAAGTGATCTAATGGGTAAAAATGGGTGGATTTTCACTTTCTCCCTCTCACTCTGTAGCTCGTTCTGCCTCCCTGCCAATCTGCCTCTCCATTTCTCCATTCTGCCTTTCAAATCAAGAATTTTGTAAAAAGAGAAACCTTTAGGTTACTACTACTACTATGATAACACATGGCTTACCATTCTTTTCACTGTGTGAATTACTCAAAGGACTATAAAAGCAAATTGGAGTGGTTATCAGAGGGCAAAAAAGATTATCTAGTGATTCGGTCATACAGGGGGCAGCAGGAGTTTTTTACTCCTTTTTTGGATAGGTATTTCTGGCTAATTTAAATATTTGGTGAACTTTTCACTTCTTGTTCTATGTGCTCAAAGTCGTTATGTATCATTTGTCATAAGAATAGTGGTAACATTAGTGTTTTCATCAAATGTTCTATTGTAGGAACTAATCTGCCTTTTAGCATTTATAAGTTTGAACTAAATAACAGACTTCTGTCTTCCAGCTCCTAAGAAAGTGGGTAGGCCAATAAAAGACTGTATCTTTGGGTTTCAATGTCAGTAAGAAAGTTTCTATCCACTATTGATCTTGAGTATGCAAACACGAAAAATATTATGATAGAAATCATAGTTTTTTTCATATGCTTTAGTGTTATAGATGTGAAATGTGGAATAATCAGGCTTTAACAGTATAGTTTGTAATTCCTTAGGTAGTTCAGATTTTAATTATTTATTTGTCATTATTAGCCACACAATCATAGATTTAAAATATGTTTTTAAAAAGTTAATTTTCGGCGCCCAACGCAGTGGCCTAGTAGCTAAAAGTCCTCGCCTTGAAAGCCCCGGGATCCCATATGGGCGCCGGTTCGAATCCCAGCAGCTCCACTTCCCATCCAGCTCCCTGCTTGTGGCCTGGGAAAGCAGTCGAGGACAGCCCAATGCATTGGGACCCTGCACCCGCTTGGGAGATCCGGAAGAGGTTCCAGTTCCCGGCATCGGATCGGCGCAGCACCGGCCCGTTGCGGCTCACTTGGGGAGTGAATCATCAGACGGAAGATCTTCCTCTCTGTCTCTCCTCCTCTGTGTATATCTGGCTGTAATAAAATGAATAAATCTTTAAAAAAAAAAGATCTCTATATCAGAAACAGTACTACGTAAGATGTTTGAAACCTTTAATGATAGCATTGTAATCAAACTAATTTATTGGGAAGTTAGTCTAAGACTTTAAGTGAAAACCTGAAACTATTGAATGTGATCAACCTTGTACTGTACTGTTATTTTCCTGCACATACATACTAAATGACAAAATTGATTTATAAATTAGAAATAAGAAGAAAATAACAATGACAATGTAAGGCAATATATAAATATATAAAAATTTGCACTGCAGAGGCATTATTAGATGAAGTAAGGATTACTTGGACATAAAGTAAATGACATTGCATCAGGTATTCTGATAGAGAAGATGAAGTGACTAACCAATGGGTAGGATATACAATTTGGATAAGCTGGACAAAGGGGTGAATCATATCCTGGGTGGCTTGAAGCATCATAGTGCCACATATCATCCTGTTACTTATAACAACAGTTACTGTAAAAATCAGCAGTCGCTTTTTTGTTGAATTTCTGTTTAATGCTTTCAAAGGGTTTGTAGAGTGTTGGTAAATGAAATTATAGAAAGTTAAACTATGGGTGAGGGGACTACTGTGTAAGTATGAAGTTAAATAAATAATTTTCCTTTGATGTATGTTGTTCAGTCTGCAAAAGTGATGCTTAGTTTTCTAGTAAGGCTGGGGTAGGTGTTGGTTGTTAGAATCCCCTCCCACCCCTAAAGAAGTAGTGATTTGAGACGTCATGTAGGTTTCAGTTCTATGGTTTATCCTCCAAAGCTATTGGAGTGTTAACTCTTTTATAGCATAGTGAATTTTTACATGCGATAAAGACCTCAAAATTTCTTCTCGACACTAGGTGAGAGCTCCACCTTGTGATCTTTGAGCATATATATATATATATTTTAAAGAAATGAATAACCTGTACTAGCCCAGAAATTGTATTTAGTTTGACGTTTAAACTCTTAATTTGAACTTTTCTACTCGTCAAATAATTTTATACGTTTAAATACATTTTGATTCTTTTTATGTTAAAATAAAGACATTATCAGCCCTTCATGTAAAGTTTGTACTCTTTAAATTATTCCTGTTGCCAGATTACCATTTTATTTTCCTTGCTGAATTACGAAACAACTTCAGTAATTTTGATGACTTTCCTATTCCCTGCTGTGTTCTTAGTGTCCAGTACCACGTTTGACACATGGTATATTTGATTGCATAACTGTTTAATATTTAGAAATGTCTAGATGCAGTATTTCACTGGCAAACAGTTGAGCAGCTGAATGACTTTTTCCCCAAAATTGTCCTACTCTAATGCAACATTCTTTTAAAAATATAGGTACCTTATCTTGAGATTCTAATATTAGGGTTTGCTTTTGTTTTGATCTCATTATCAAATATTTATTATTTGCTGAATAGGTCGATTGGATATTCTTTTTCCAGAAATGTAGCATTTTGGAATATTTTCAGTTAGGCATTCCTAATAGGAACATCTGAAATGCTCCAAAATCTGAAATTCATGTTGTTTCTCAGTTCCTTGTTTCAGAGGCTCAGGTTCCATCTAAGATAAGACTTTTTTAGTTTTATACTGCAAGTTGTTAACTTTGTGCTATTTAGAGGAATGTGGTACACCACACTGTGTGTGTTTTATTTAGTGCTTTCTTATTTTGAAAGGTTATGCATTTTTTTGTTATTTAAGATTGATTCCATTAGGAATTTGTACAGGAGAACTTCAAAAAGTTTGTGTGAAAAAAAAAAAAACCCTGCATTTTCTAAGAATTTTTTGAAGGATCTATGTATGTTTCATATTTGTCAAATAAATGGGACCCTGTGTTTTTTTGTGAAATGCCCATTCTTGGTTCATCATTATGTTTTACTGCATATTTGTTATTAATTGGTGACTTCAGGTGACCAAACGTGGTAGAGTCACGTGTATGATAATAAAAGAAAAACATAAGAAATTTATAAAATGTAAGACTAGAAACTTTAGCCTGTTTTTTTTTCTTTTCTTTTTCTTTTTAGGCTATCATTTGCTTTTAGATTATCTTCTCACCTAGAAAATACATCTTGGACCTTTAAACTTATAAATTATACCCTTATTAAGGCCAGGCTTGTACTTTTTTCACAAGTGACATTCGTCTGTTACTCGTGTGACATTAGTGCTTGAACTGATTGTAAGTTCCATGAAGGGAATAGATCATATCTTCCCTGTTCTGTCTTGGCTTTTGCAGCAATGCAGTGTTACCAAGAGGTGGTTATTTATTTCTAAGCTTGGCTTTGGAATGCATTTCCTCTAGAGTAGAAAAACCTGTTATTAAAGTGGTTTGTTTTTAAAATACTTTATTTATTTGAAAACCAGAGTTACCAGAAAGAGACAGGGAGACAGAGGTATCCCATCTGCTGCTTCAGTCCCCCAAATGGCCTCAGTGGCAGGGGCTAGGCCACTCCAAAGCTAGGAGTTTCTTCCAGGTTTCCCACTAGGGTGACAGGGGTCCTAGCTCTTGGGCCATCTTCCAGTACTTTCTCAGGTGCATTAGCAGGGAGCTGGATTGGAAGCAGAAGAATCGGGGATCTAATCAGTCGTCTCCCATGTGGTTGTGGGGTTCCAAGGCCTTGGGCCGTCCTCCACTGCTTTCCCAGATTGTAAGCAGGGTGCTGGATGGGAAGTGGAGCAGCTGGGACACCAATGCCCATTACTGAGTGTGGTGCTTGTAGGTGCTAGATTAGCCAGTTAAGCCAATGCACCAGCCCTGCTTTTTAGTTTTCCTTCACATTGTTATTATTTTGGTGTTTCCATACCTGGAAAGAACAGTCAAATGTAAAGGAAAAATAAATATTACTTATTAAAACCGTATTAATTGATACCAGAGAATTTAGCTTTAATGTGTGGATATCCCTTTCTCAGTATTTTTGGGATGTTCATAGTGTGTTATTTCTTTTTTTTTTAAACAGGTATTATTTGCCTTAGAAGAAAGAAGCAAACTATAATTCACATAAATATATGAATATATTTTTGACACTGGAGTGTTCCAGAAGATGATAAAGAAATGATAGCAGCTCCAGAAATACCAACTGATTTTAATCTACTACAGTAAGTAAATAGTATTGTGATAATTTAAAAATATTTGCATTTTCCCATAGGATGGGGAATGTATATGAATTTCAGTTAAATTTTTCTTCTTGAGGATATCTAATATATAAAATTGCATGTAGTTTGCAACAGTCTATATTAATGTGCATTGAGCTCTGTGATAGTAATTTAATATTTTTGGTTTTTCAGTTTACATATATTGCACATTTTTCTATGGTGTTCTGAGTCTGCACTTAGGTTCGCAATAACAGGTGTTTGAGGGAGCATAGTGGCATTCTGAACCAATTTCCAATTGGTGCACAATATATCCAGGAACATTTAACATGTAATATTGGATTTCAAAGGCTAAAACAAATATAGGAAAATAGGGAAGATTGTTATTTTTGCAAAAACAAATAACTATCCCTTAAAGTGATTCAACATAAATATATTTTTAACTATTCTCTCAGCTTTGTTTACCCTCTCCTGTTTTAAAAGATATTAGTAGTCTGTATCCGTAGACTACTTTTATTATAATTGATCCTTGGCTTTTAAGATAGAAAATAAGTTGAAGTAATACCTGAGAACAGTTAAAAATTTTTTGATAGACTCAATGGCTAGGTTTATTTGGGTCTAAAATGAAATCATGCACATTGTTTGTATAATATGCATTTTTCACGGACGTTTGGAAGACTGTGCATATTAAACATTGATTTCCATACTAAGATCTAGTTTCACATGGAGCCTCAGTGAAGCAAACCTAGTAAATTCTAATGTGCATACACACAATTTTCCATTAAACTTTTGTAAATGAAATCCTTTTTTTTTTTTTTTTTCATGTGTATCTGAAATTCAGAGAGAAAAGAATTGGGATTGTTCATCTTGGTTCATTGGACCAGGTTGAAACCAGGAACTCGGGTACTTGGTTTCCTATCACCCAGATGGGAGAAGCTGATGATCATTCCCTCTCAGGTGCATTGCCAGGAATGTTTGGCGTGCCAGTGTTCTAACAACAGCAGCTTGACCTACTGTGCTGCAGTGTCTGCTTTTCCTGTTAGACTCTTTATGACACTAGATCGAAAAGAGCTTGGATGCTAAAAGTTTTGGAAGAACAGCATATAATGGCAGCCAGCATCTGAATTTGATGTTATGTTAGAGTTTCATATTTTTCTGTATAAGATTCTCTGAGGAATTAATTTACATATTTGTTACCTAGACACTAATTAGAAAGTATTGTCCATTAGAATATCTGGGACAAACAAGACCTACCCTATAGAGACAGTGTGTGGGCAGGAAAGCACAGGAAAGGGGGCAAAAAAACCCAGTTGTACGATAGATGACTCTGTAAATGTGTAAATATGTTATTTCACCTAATATATAACAATTCTGTTGTTAGTGGTGTTTTCTTGTTCAGAGTTAATAGCATTTACTGAGCTGAGAGAGCTGGTTTTCACACAGATGTCTTGGGATGAAAGGACTATTACTTATAATTAAAATATTTTAAAACATTTTCTACTGTTGTTTCAAAGCCATACATGCTTTTGAGAAGAATTTTGTTGTCAGTCTTCCCAAGCTGTAGCAGTCATGAACTTCAGAATTAATAAATAGTGGTTATTCAGTTTTTAGTGTGTGAACTATGGAAAACGGTGTTTATTACAGGACATATTACAGAACATGAATATTATAGGACATCAGTAGGATTGCCATTGCTATCTTTACATTGTTTAAATTCTTTGCAGGTAAGTGCTATAAATAGCTGTTTTACTCTTGGCATTTTAACTATCACTGGGTATGTGACATGCCAATCTCATAGCATCCAAACAACAAGTTAGTTTAGCAATAAAAATGGAAGTAGAAAAAATCTAGACTGTCTTTAATCTTTATCTTTAATGGGTGTGGCTACATTCTGATATCCAGTGTGGCCCAAATAACTATGTAGGTATGTATTGCCTTAAGCATTTAAATGAAGCTATTTCACTGTTCTTTAGATAGACTCATATTTATATATATACAAAGCACCACACATGTTTATTTAAATCAGTCAGCTTCCTTATATGTGAGAATAGAAAAGATCCAACACAAAATAAAGCATGATTTCATAGATCTGAAGGTTTATGTTTTGGACATTGAAGATACTTCAGAGGTTTCTTTCTTTCCTGTTTATAGTTATTTAAGATTTGAAAGATGCCTGTTGTGGAAGATCACACAAAAAGATCACACAAAATCACACAAAAAATACTAGAACTTATTTTCCTGACATTAGCACATTTTCATTTTAAAAGGAATTGTGATTGGTTAGCATAATTCTCTACTGTGTTTCAAATGATTTTGTTGCTAAACATGCTTTATATGCCCCCTTTCAGAAAGGCATGTCATTAGTGGATCATGGATTTATAAATGATAAGCTTGGCAAGATAAATCAGAAGCTCCATAATACTGATAACATTCCTTAATAAAGTTTATTTGTTGCCTGGTATTAAAATGCAATTTCCTTTAGCACTGAGGTCTTGAAGCAGCCAGTATAACAGGACTCTGTGGTTCTAGGTTTAAAAATTGAGAATCACTAGTATACTTTGTAGGTTTTGATTGAAAATTAAAGTACAATTAATAGTTCAGATGATTATATTGCTGCTTTTTTAGTTGGTTATGAATTGTTGATTTTTTTGGAAAAGTATGACAACAATTATAAATGCCATCTACATTTCTAATGAAGGTTTTATTTTATGTTTTTTGTGTCACAGGGAGTCAGAGACACATTTTTCATCTGACACAGATTTTGAAGACATTGAAGGAAAAAACCAAAAGCAGGGCAAAGGCAAAGTATGTACCAAATATGTTATTTTATTTTGATCCTTAAGCTCATAGACACACTCACATGAAAACACTTTTAGGTATATCTAAGGTGTTTTTGTCTTTTAACAATTGGTTTGGGGGAGGCTGGTATAGTAAGGCAGCATTCTGAATGCATGTGTTCTTTTTGGCTTTTAGACCAGAGCATTTGGAATTATTTGTGACATATTTCCACTGCTGTAAAATTGGAATTAATAATATATCATTGTTTCTAGTACTAGTTGTTTTTTTGGGGGAGGAACATTATAGTAAACAAATGTGATATGTTTACTTTAAAAATTTCCCCATAAATAGTAAAGTATAATGTAAAAAAATACTGTCAAGGATGAAAATTGATGAAGTTCTGCATTGATAAAATTACACTGTAAAGTTCAAATGGGTTGACTGAGGATTAAGAATGACTTGGTGAAAGTTTAAATCACTTTGATTTTTGGAATGAATGTGTATAAATATTTTGTGCAAAAAATGACTTGTTTTTCTCCAGTACTATCCATCAAAATGAATTTTGGATCTGTATTTTCTCTTGAAATACTTACTTTTAAAAAATGTAAGTAATAGAGTCAAAATAATGTTTTCCTAAACTCATGTTAACTGGTTATAAGCTAATTTTTGGATATTTTGATAAACATACTTTTATACAAACACAAATCTAAACATAGATTCTCAAAAATAAATTGAATCATAGCAAAAAATCTGTTTAATGTTTCCTAAAAATCAGTGATATGTTGACAGCAACTTTCCAATCAGGGAATATAACTGTGAGTCTTTTTTTTTTATATAAGATTTATATATTATTATTGGAAAGGCAGATGTACAAAGAGGAGGAGAGACAGGAAGATCTGCCATCTGTAAGTTCACTCCCCATGTACTTGCCATGGCTGGGGCTGAGCCAGTCCAAAGACAGGAGCTTCTTCCTGATGTCCCTTTTGAGTACAGGGCCCAAGCACTTGGGCCACTGCTTCCCCAGGCAGAAGCAGGGAGCTTCATGGGAAATGGAGCAGCTGGGACATGAACTGGCACCTGTATGGAATGCAGCAGTTCGAAGCTGGTGATTAGCCAGTTGAGCGATTCGGCCAGCCACTTAGAATTAGCCTGTTGAGCCATTCTCTGCCCCAATGTGATTCTTCTTTTTTAAAAAAAATTATATTAATTAATTTTTGTCCATTTGAAAGCCATTGAGAATGACACACAGATCTACTATGTGTTGGTTGATTCCACAAATGCCTGCAGTAATGGGCTGGATGATGCAGAAGCCGGGAGCTGACAGCTCAATCCTACTTTCCCACTAGTGTGGCAAAGCCTCATATCCTTGAACTTTCACTGCTGTGTTCCAGGGTAGACATCAACAGAGATCTGGAATCAAAAGGAACCAGGATTTAACATTTCAAACTGCATTTTAATCACTGTTCCAAATGTCCACTCCCCTTTTCTATAAATTTTAAGTGTGGCATATCACATCTTATGTATGGAACATGATTTGTTCAGTTAACCCTTGACAATATTTTTGGAGTGCCCATAATTCATGTGTTCATAGTTTTACAAAATCTTCCTCAAAAAAGTTTTTAGAAAGAGTGTATATAAATAAAAATGTTAACCCATGACTTGACAAAGATGGCCATAATTTTAGTTGGTAAGACAGTTATTCATTATAAAATTGCTTTTTTTTTAAAAAAAAACCTGTGCATTGATTTAATTTACTAGTTGTGACAAAATGCCCCAGTAATATGTGAATAATGTGTTTATGCTGGAGTTTGGCTAAGTTTGGATAGCCACTGCTAGAGATACGAGGTGGTAGGGATCAGATCAAGGATGTATCACAGTTAGAGCAACTACATTTTGACACTGTACAATGTATGCTCCAGACACTGTGCTTATAATTTTATAGGTTATATAATTTAATCCCTCACAACTCTATGGATAACAAAACTTGCTTATTTTATACGTAGGAGACTGGATGCAGAGATGCTTAGTAGTTAGAGGACTTGAGTCCAGTTCTGTGCTCCTAATTAATGGTACAATACCATCTTCTGAATTCTTTTTGGTTTTTCTCTACATGATTGCTTAGGTTTGAATGTTTCTTGCACATTTTTTCTCCTGGAACAACATATCCATCGAAAACCATTTTAATTGTGTTAATTGGTTTTTCATACTGACATAATATTGAGGCATAATGGTAAACAAACACATAGCCCCATTTTATATTCACTTTTCCAGAGTATTCACTACTCAAGTGGCCACAGTGGCTGGAGCTGAGCCAATCCGAAACCAGGAGCCAGGAGCCTCTTTCTGGTCTCCGATGCGGGTGCAGGGTGCCAAGGCTTTGGTCCGTCCTCAATTGCTTTCCCAGGCCACAAGCAGAGAGCTGGATGGGAAATAGGGCAGCTGAAACACAAACTGGTGCCCATATGAGATCCTGGTGCATGCAAGGGGAGGACTTCAGCCACTAGGCTACCACGTTGGGCCCTCTTTTTTTAAGATTAAAAAAAATTATTGGAAAGGCACATTTATTGAGAGGAAGGACAAATAGATTGTTCACCACCCCCCAAATGGCCACAATGGCTGGAACTGATCCGATGCAATCTGATCCAACACCAGGAGCCAGTAGCTTCCTTCAGGTTTCCCACATGGATGCAGTGGTGGAAGGACTTGAACCATTCTCCGCTGTGCTCCAATTCTAAGAGTAGCCAACTGGATTGAAAAAGCAGCAGTAACTCAGGGGTGTCAACGCTGCAAGGCAGCAGATTAAGCGTTTTAACTGGGATGACCTCTTAGGTTATCTTTTCAACCTTATCTGAAATTCCTTGTAGTGGGAACAAAAGCCTTTAGATCTGTGATTAAGAATTTCAGTGATTTAGATGTGACTGAATGTCATTAACAGGAATACTTTGAATTAGCAAGTAATAAACTTTAAGCTGTTGGGGATGATTAAAAGTAGGAAGTAGTTTTGCAGTCTTGAAGCAAGTGCGACTCTGGGAGAAAGTGCAGAAACATTCAGGCTGTCACGGAAATTTGTAAGACATGAATGTAGATTAGGGATCTACGAGCAATGTCTTGTTTTTTGGTAAGAGCTAAGAAGTTTCATTTTTTTCTACATTTTTAAGATGATTGTAAAAGATAAAGATGGTTGACAGAGATGCTGTGTGGCCTACAAAACCTAAAATATCCCTTCTCTGACACTTTACATAGACTATATAAGTGTGTGGGCTTAAAAGAGACCTTAGAAATCATTAAATCCAAGATTTAGGAAACTTTTTTCCTGCACATTTTGATACAACTCTGGTATTTTAGGAAGATGTTATGGAATAGCCTTTCTTTTCTTTACCAAGGTATTATATATGTGTTGTTTGTATCTAAGTAGTTTGTAACTTAAGCACGTTAGGAAACATTTCAGTAATGCTTGAAGTACCCACCATCTACTGACAATTTATTGTAGGGGGACTTCATTTCTGTAGTGGTTATGATCAGATACTCATGATAAGCGTTGGAGTGGGAATCTAGCACAAGAATGAGGACCTATTCATGTTCAGAATTACTTGTTCTAAGTTATAAGGATCACAATAAAATAGTTAAAATGTTGAGTTAAGAATAAGGTACTTAATAGTTTTTTTCTTACTTTCTACCCTGCTCTGTACCCTAATGAAGCAAGAGAAGCTGTTGTAAAGCTTAAAGATAGCCATCCTTGTTTTACAACACTAATAGAAATTTCTCTGGTTATGTTTCAGTTATCTTTTTAGTAGTAGTTTTCTGTCATTGGTATTTGCAAAACGTGAATGCAGAGTATATTTTGTGAAAACCCTATGAATGGATTTCAAAAAATGTTTTTGTGGCAATGTTAAGTTCCCTTTTGATTGTTTGTAAGTTGGTTGAAGTATCCTCATATGTGGATGATAGCCATCTGTAAGTTAAGTTTTAACACTGTTCTGCCATGTCTGCTGCTTCTGTGGCTTTGTTTTGAACTCTTTAAGGATAGTACTGTAATGTAACCAACTTGTATTTTTTTATGTAGACTTGTAAAAAAGGCAAAAAGGCCCCAGGAGAAAAGGCCAAAAGTGGAAATGGTGGAGGGAAACCTCCTTCTGGGCCAAACCGAATGAATGGTCATCATCAACAGAATGGAGTGGAAAACATGATGTTGTTTGAAGTTGTTAAAATGGGCAAAAGTGCTATGCAGGTAAATCTAAATCTATTCTTCCCACTTAATTTTTAAGTTTTAAACTTTTTTTATGTTGCATTTCAAAAATAAACTGCATACTTGAAAAAAGTGTAAAAAGTGAAAAAAGTAGTAAAAAAATTCTAAGGATCTGTCCAGACATAGGACCTTAAAGCTGTGTTTTGATTGATTTTTGGCAGCATTATTTTCCTCTAATGGTACGAACTATAATAAAAAAGCTGTTGTCAAAAACTTGTATTGATGAATCCTCGCTATGAGGCTCAAGTTTTCCCTAAATTTTTATAGGTGCTGTTAAAATATGAAATCCTGAACCATGTAGGTTTCTTGATTGAATGATCCAATGTAATGCTCATCAATTCAGTGGATTGATTGATTTTGATCACAGTTGTCTATTGTAGATTTTATTATTTTTGCTTGATTTAAAGGAGAAGAGTAAAAAGTTGGAGTTATAGTCATGTCAAATCCTCCTAATTATATTCTATCTGCACAATCTATGACAATTAACGGACTTGGGCTTAATGTTGTTGGCTAAACCCATATGGTTTCTAGAGGCTGAATACCAAACTCAGTGAATATGCATACTGAGGTTTTATTTCAATTATCAAATTGTGGAGTAATTTTTCAACTTTAATCATGAATAGGCACATACAGTTGTTGGTTTTCTGAGAAGTAGCGATCTAGTCTTTAGGTACAGTGCAAAACTTATAAAAACAGCGTTTACTTGATACTTGAGTTTCTGCAAATAAAAATCAAAATATCATTTGGGACTAACGGATAATTTTTAAAAATAATATATATTTATTTATTTTTATTGTAAAGGCAAATTTAAAGAGGGAAGGAGAGACAGAAAAATCTTTCATCCGTTGAGTCACTCCCCAAATGGCCGCAATAGCTGGAACTGAATTGAACTGAATCCAGGAGCCTCCCCCAGGTCTCTCACATGGGTGCAGGGTTCCAATGCTTTGAGCCGTCCTCCACTGCTTTGCCTGACCAGAAGCAGGGAGCCGGATCATATGTGAAGCAGTTGACAAATGAACCTGCGTCCGTATGGGATCTCATATGGGATCTTTCTGTGTGCAAGGGGAGGATTAGCTTCTTGAGCCATCGCACTGTGCCCACTAATGGGCTATTTTGCATGTAAAAATATTAGTTATCTGGTATTTTTTGTTAGTTTTACTGGGCAAAGAAATTTGATAGCATATTCATTTTCAGTATTCTTACTGAAACATATTTGTCTATTAAAATTTTCTTTTCTCTAGTTAAAGTCAGAATGTAGAATTTTGTCTTGTTTAATGTCTTAAGTGATTGTTTTTAAATGTACACTTGGCTTTAAAAATTACTGTCTGGTTTATATAGTTGCTCCTTATTTAAAAAAATTACTTTCCTCTTCCCATCTGCTTACCCTTTTGGGTTAATTTTATCAATGGGACCAATCAACATTTATATTATGCTTAAAATGTTTGGACATACCTTTATGTGATGGGTTATTAACTTTACGAAAGATTTCTTTCTCTCTTTCTTTGACTATATGCCAGGTACTGTTCTAGATCCTTCCCTTCTCCAGGAAAGAAAAACGAGAGAAAAGATTTATTGACTATAAGCCAGGCACTGTTTCTTTCTTTATTTGAAAGGCAGTCTTATTGAGGAAGAGAGAGATCTTCTGCCTGCCTGTTGACACAACAGCCAGTGCTGGGCCAGGCCTAAGCCAGAAGCCAACAAACAACTCCATCCTGCTCTCCCATGTGGGTGGCGGGGGTCCAGACATGTAGGCCACCTTTCTCAGGTTTATTACCAGGGAGCTGGCTTGGAAGTGAAACAGCAGGAATACAACCTGGCTTCCATATGACTTGCCAGCATGGTGGAGACTTGAACTGATGTGCCACAAGATTGGCCCTACCTTTTACAAATTTGTTTTGATGTAATGATCTCTTTATGTGTTATAGTGATGTTAAATAGCCATCATTTTTTATGTTTAATGATTTTGTGGGTCTGCAGTTTAACAGTGTATTGTGGGATTTGCTTCTGCTTCATGATGGCTGAGACTGAAGTTGGGATATCTTGCATGCCTCTTAGTAACGCTGAGAACACAATCAGCTGGACGCTTCTTTTCTCATATTTGATGACTAGTCTATAGTAACTGTAAGACTGGCTCTGTTGGAACTGCTATCTCTGGTTCCCAAAACTGTCTTTTCTGTGTTGCTTGAGCTTATAGAACAGCTGAATTTGGAGAAAATAATATTATTATTGGAAAGGTGGATAATACAGAGAGGAAGATCTTCCATCTGATGGTTTACTCCCCAAGCGGCCGCAACGGCTGGAGCTGAGCCAATCCAAAGCCAGGAGCCAGGAGTTCTTCCGGGTCTCCCACGCGGGTGCAGCGTCCCAAGGCTTTAGACCATCTTCGACTGCTTTCCCAGGCCGCAAGCAGGGAGCTGGATGGGAAGCGGGGCTGCCGGGCATATGGGACCCCAGCGTGTGCAAGGCGAGGACTTTAGCTGCTATGCTATCACGCTGGGCCCTGGAGAAAATATTCTGAGAGGCAGAGTTCAGTTTTCTAGTGCTTCAGCAGACCAATACAGATGGTTACATGGTCTTCTGGGATCTAATCTTGGTCACATCACTGTATTCTATTCTAGAGAAAGGTGAATAGATCCTACCTCTTACTATAGAAATGCAAACGAATTTGCAGTTACACTTTCATTCTTTTAAAAATTTGACTTAAGACACACACACTCACATCTACCCCTCTAGTGCACTGGCTCACTTCCCAAATACCAGGGATCTGGAAACTCAGTCTGGGTCTCCCACATGTTGGAGAAAGATCCGGCTACTTGAGCCATCGACTTCCCTTCCATGATCTGTATTGACGGAAACTGGAATCTGGGCTAGAGCTGTACTCAAGTTCATTTAAATTTAAAGGAATATGTACATATTTTTAAATTATAACAGTCTTGTAATATTTTCTTTTGCTGTTTCTCATACTGTATTTGGGACAATAAATTATAAAATGTTTTTGGTGAATGTGCAGAAGCTGTTGTGAAATTCAGAAAAAGGTTAAGAGGTGAAAGTTAGATAATTTTTAGAATAATTCCAGTCAATATGTGTCAGCCAAGAATTATTAAAGTACTGGTTCCTTCATTTTTCTTAATTGTGTAATCATATCTTTTTTTGTTCATTGGAGGGAGAGGTAAAGGGAGAAAGCTACAAAACTGTGAAATAGAAATAGTAATAATAATGTTTTTAGTCATTATTTATGCCTGAGCTCTATATTCATATATAACTTGAACATTTTTCCCTCATGACCTTTTGTTTTGAAATATTAGTTATTGTTTATCATCCTGATTTTGGTTTGCTTTATTTATTACATTTTTTCTAAAAGTCAGTTTTGTTTTACTTTTTCTGCCACCCAAGGAATGAAGTACTGCTTTTATTTTTGGTGCTGTCCTATTTTCTTTTTAAAAACATTACGAGGGGCAGGCATTTGGCATAGTGGTTAAAATGCTGATGGGATACCACCATCCCTTCTGAGCACTAGGATTTGAATCTTGATGCTGCCTTCCCACCCCCTGTGACTGTTTCCATTTCTCTGCTAATATAGACCCTAAGAGGCAGCAGTTTCAGATTCTTGGGTTCCTACTACCCACATGGGACACAGTTCTTGGCACCTGGCTTTGGCCTGGCCCAGTCTTAGGTGCTGTGAACGGCATTTAATGATTGATAAAGCAGTTAGGTGATTTTTCTTCCCATTCTCTCTACCCACTGTCCTACAAACAGCTTACAAAAATAAATGAATAAATAAATAAAAATACAAAGAGTAACTTTAATTCCACATGCCATAAAATTCACCTTTTTAAATGATTTTACTGTATTCGCCCAGTTGTGTGGACAACCAATTACTTTCTAATATTAAAATATTTTCACCATCCTAGGAAAAGAACCTTTATATCTATTAGCAATCACTTTCCTTTTCAAAGGTCTATAGGACACCCTGGATTCACTTTATTTAATTTGCTTACTTTGCAATTTTTATGTATGTAGTATCATGCAGTTTTTGTTTTTTTAGGTCTGGTTTCTTTGACTTAGCATATTGAGGTTCATCGTGTTGTGGCTAATATTATAAGTTCATTCCTTTGTACTGTCTAATGGTATTCCTTTGCATGTATATACCACCTATCTTTGACCATTCATCTCTTGATGAACACTTGGCTTAGTTCCACTTTTTGACCAATGTGAAAAATGTTGCCAAGTGTGTTCTCATACAAGTTTTTGTTTGGACATGTGTTCACATTTCTCTTGGGTAATAATATATCTGAGAGTTGAATTGCAGTGCCATATGGTGACTCTATATTTAACCTTTTGAATAGCTGCCAAACTTCTTCCAGACTGGCTACACCATTCTAAATTCCAACCAGAAGAGTTTGAGTATTCTATTTCTGCGTTGTCTACGTTTTTTGTGACAAACATATTAATAGATTATAGAGCGAGTAGTATTTAGTTTGATTTGCATTTACTTTTCATGTGCATATCTTGTTTATTTGGATGATTTTTTTCATATATATGCATGTATACATACGTATATACATACACACATACATACCTGTAGCAGCTAGCTAGGGCAGGGCCAGACTGAAGTCAAGATTCTGGTTACAGTCTGGTTTGCCAAAATGGTTGGCAGGGAACTCAGCACTTGAACCAGTACCTGTTGTCCCCAGGATGTTCATTAGGAAAAAACTGTGCACAAGCATATTAGCCAGGGCTCATGTGAAGCCATATGAAGCTCATACACAGGCATCTCAAATGTTGTACCAAAATTCCACTCCTTCCCATATTTTTAATTGGGTTTTTTTTTGAATTGTCACATATATTATCAAATACATGATTTGCAGTTATGCTGTCCCATTCTGTGATTTGTTCTTTCTTTCTGTTTTTTTTTTTTTTTTTTTTTAATGGAATCAGATTCCCTACGTCCCCTTTCATTGCTCTTGCCTTTTGTCTAGTCTTTGACGTGACTTTTAAATACAAGAGTGCAGAGATTTAGCTTTGCTAAGACATTGGTAGTTCTAGCTTTTTGGTTAGGTCCTTGATCTGTTTGAACTTAATAGTACAGAGTGTTAGAGCCCAACTTCATTCTTCTACAGGAGGATATCTAACTGTCCTAGGGCCATTTGTTGAAAACACTGTTTTCCCCACAGTGAATTGTCTTGACACATTGAAAATCAAATAACTATCAATATAAGAGTGTATTTCTGAACTTTGAATTTTATTTTATTCAATGAATCCACTTGTCTGTCCTGCCAATTGTAGCATAAGTTTCAAAAATCATAGTGTGAATCTTCCAACTTTCCTTTTTTTGAGATTCATTTGGCTATTCATGATCACTTGCACTGTCATAAGAGTTTTGGAATCAGCACTTTATTTTCTGCAATACAGTAAATTGAAATTTTGATAAGAAATTGGAATGAATCTCTGGGTAAACTCTGGAGCCTGGACATCTGATATAGTACTTGGTCTCCAGATGCATAAACTGGGATTGTATATGGGATTGCTGACTTTTCAAAAAAAATGCTTATTTAACATTTCCTCATTTTTCTCAGGTTTCTGTGTCTTTAAATTGTTTTGAAGTTTTATTGTATTATAGTGTTAATATTCAAATACTGTCAGTTATACTTTTTTTAAACAAAATTAGAAACTGAGTGTTGAAAGTTTGTATTTTCTAAGATGCCTTTAATGCCATTAAGAAATAATAAGTAATTATACTTTTTGGACCAGAATTGGAGTTTTCAGATGTCTTATAATTACAGCAGATTGTAAATTCATACTATCAGGCAGTTACGTTAATAAATTTGTTTCTGTTTTACTTTTTATATTGAACTTCAAATTTCATTGTACAAACATTAATTTAATGTGATACTTCATATTGTCATATTTTATGCCTTTCATCAGATTTATTCGATTCTTAACAAAAGAAAATGCTGATTGTTGTATTTTTTTCCCTTTTCTGTAGTCGGTGGTAGATGATTGGATAGAATCATACAAGCATGACCGAGATATAGCACTCCTTGATCTTATCAACTTTTTTATTCAGTGTTCAGGCTGTAAAGGTAAGCTGTGTGCATTTTGGAAATAGAAACTCTTTTAAAGAGTCACCTTTTTTCTTGTTCCACCTGACTTAACATTTGGATATATTTTCTTGCATATCAAGTTTTCTAGATTCAAGCAACCATTACCCAAAGGATGCTATCTAATTAAAAAAATTATGTCATTGAATATTCAGTCTCAATTCATGTCCCCCATATGTTTAGGGCACTAGGGCCTAGTCTGCTGTCATACTGGTGGCTTCACGCCTGCTTCTGGAGTTAAAGATACTTTTCTTTTCTGCTTCTGAGTACCATTGTATTTGAGTCTCTGGCTGTGATATAGTTTGTGTGTAAAGAGTGAATTAGAAATGGGATGCATAATAGGTTTGTTTTTAGATAAATTATTTCAGGGTTTGAGTACTTGTCCTTATGTAATATTGGTACACAGGCTCTACCTAGTTAAAATTAGTATGTGAGGATTATGAAAAGATAAACATGAATCTAGGTTACAATTCAGGTTTTTGAAAAGAGTTTTGATAGTTTCTAACCAGAGAAATTTTGCTTTATTTTCACTTAATGAGCCTGTCTTTAAAAGCATTTACTTGTGTTTTTTTCAGATTTTGGTAAATAGGGGCTCATTGAGGGCACCACTAGAAATTAATTTCTCCCAGGGAGGAGTACATGACATGCATGACTAATCTCAAAATTACTGAATTTCTGTGAGCATTAGAGTTCATTTCCTCATGATATATTCAGAACCTTGCTGCTATGTGCACATACACACATGAAATACAAGCATATATATTATAACCAGTTTTATAACTTTTGTGATAAGACATTCTTTTCGATATTACTATATTTATGATATTCTTAGTAGGAAGACTGGTAGGTAAATAATCCAATAATAAGAATATGATTTTGAAAGTGCAGTGTTTGCAGTTATATTACTTCCCTCTCTGCCTCCGTCATCCTTGCCCTACCTTCTCTGCCCTGACTCCTTTTCTCTGTTGCTGTCCCATCATAGGAAATTCATGCGTCTGATCTGCTTTCATTGTTACCTGTAAAAAAAAATTTGTTTTCCCGGAAATACTGCTTTTCATCTTTGTGCCCCATCAGTATAATTTTCACTGTTGTTTTAATGTGTGTTCTTTCTTCTGTGATCTCCCATCTTCCTTGAAAATTCTGAAGGTTTTTATCAAATTCTTTCTTGCCTCTTAATTAGGGCATTTATTTTTAATTTATTTTTAAGGTTTATTTATTTTTATTGGAAAGTCAGATTTACAGAGTGAAGGAGATTCAGAGAGAAAGGTTTTCCATTCATTGGTATACTCTTCAAGTAACCACTAAGGTCGGCGCAAAGCCAATTCAAAGTCAGGAGCCAAAAGATTCTTCAAGGTCTCCTGAGTGGGTGCAGGGTCCCAAGGCTTTGGCCTATCCTCTGCTGTGTACTATCTTTAATAATTTATTTCTTTTTTCCTTTTTCCCACTCTTATTTTTTTGCTTTCAGCTGAATTACTATTTTCTCAATGAGTAGAGACTGTAATGTTTCAGATGTTACTTATTTACAACCCCTTTGGAGGATGCTAGCATATTGTTGCCTTATATATAGTGCTAGTTAATACATAAAAAAAAAAAGTGTGGCTAAAGTGAATTTTACCTACTACTATTTTCCCTATTAACTTTTGGTTTATTCTCAAGGCTTTGTGTGTGTTTTAAAAAAATGTTTATTTTAGAAATAAAGAGGGAGGGCCTGGCGGCATGGCCTAGTGGCTAAAGTCCTCGCCTTGAACGTGCCAGGATCCCATATGGGTGCCGGTTCTAATCCCAGCAGCTCCATTTGTTGCCTGGGAAAGCAGTCGAGGATGGCCCAAAGCTTTGGGACCCTGCACCCGTGTGGGAGACCCGGAAGAGGTTCCCAGCTTTGGATCGGTACAGCACCGGCCGTTGTGCTCACTTGGGGAATAAATCATTGGACGAAAGATCTTCCTCTCTGTGTCTCTCCTCCTCTCTGTATATCTGACTTTGTGATAAAAATAAATAAATCTTTAAAAAAAAAGAAATAAAGAGGGAGATATCTCCCATCTACTGATTCAATCCCCAAATGTTCCACAATGGTTGCTGCTGATCCAGATTTAATCCAGGAGCTACCTCCTGACCTACCGCAGATGTGACAGGGGCCAAGGCATTTGAGCCATCTTTCATGCTGTCCTAAAGGCATTAGCAGGGAGCTGGGTTGGAAGCAACTTTGCAGAACTACAGCCCAGACTTAGATCATTGGATGCTGGTGTCGCAAGAGGTGGCCTAGCCTGCTTCACCCCACCCCCATGTTGCCTCACTCGTGCCAAATGGGCAAAATCAGTACAGTTGCCTTTAAGTATTTTGGGTTTCCACATACCTGCATATATATAATAGAACTTTTTGTGGAAAAAAGTGTTCCTTTAGTAAGTATAGATTTTGTTTCTTGTTATTATTTCCTGTATTGGTAGGAACAAGTATTTACATGGCATTTATGTTTTTTTGTGTTTTTTAAGTAGTCTTGATAGTATTTAAAATATCCAAGAAGATATGTGTAGGATATTGGCACATACTAGCAGATTTTGATGTGGAGGATTCTTGAAGCCAATTGTGGGTGGATTCTCAGGGATAACACTGTACTAGCATGAGTAAAGTAAGTCAAGTAGAAATGGCCGAATCTGCTCTGTTAGAAGCGAAGAGCTGCTGCTATTTGTGCTTTATTTATTGGTTTTATTTACTTCTCTCACTTGCATATTTCAGGAGTTGTCACTGCAGAAATGTTTAGACATATGCAGAACTCTGAAATAATTCGAAAAATGACTGAAGAATTTGATGAGGTAACTAGCCTGAATGTTTTGATGATGTTATTCCTGAAAGTATTGTTAAATTTTAGTATTAATGTAATGAATAACAACTTTACTGTTAAATTTTGTTGTATTTCTTTTTACCATTAGGTTTAATCAGAGGATGAATATTCGACCTTGGATTAATTATTAAATCAATTTCATTATCTGTTAATTGGTGTTAATGACACTTTTCCATAAGCAGTTATTGTTATAAAATTTGAATTAAGCAATATTTGAAAATTGATTAGCAGTTTATAATTTCTGGCATAAAGCAAGAGCTTAATATAGGATGCCTACTCTTGTCAAGATTTTAAGAAAAAAAGTGTAATGTAGTGTCTAGGAGTATAACCTGATATGTTGTAAAAGGGATATCTGGATAATATTTAAGGGATTAGGTAGTTTGTAGAACTGGATATGCATGATCCTTTGTGTTTTGCCTAGGAATATTAAAAACAGCATTGAATAACCAAATAGTAGTTTAGATTTAAATAGAGTATAAAAGCTTTTCTCTTTCAACTATTGCAAATTTTTCAATGTTACCAGTAAACACAAATGTAAATTTACTATAATGTAAACTCCTTCTGGGAAGTGAGATTTTGTTTATTTTGTTTGCAGCTTTGTTCTAGTTACCAGTAGTTTTACCTTTTGAAAAGCTTTCATTATGAATTTTCAGCAAAAAAGTCTCATTGGAATTTTATGTAGTTATTTTTTTCTTGCTTGTTCTCATAAAGGAACTTTTAAGTATCATCTTAAAACAAGTCATCGGTAAGGTGTTATTAATCAGCCCCTGGGTGGTTGAGAAGTAATTATGAGAATAATGATATTTCTTGATCTTTTAATATTAGTTGTTTAGTAAGAAACTTTTGTAGTAAAACAAAGTTACACACTAAGTTACGTTTTAAAAAGTAAACCACTCTTTATAATTTTTCTTCTAGGATAGTGGAGATTATCCACTTACCATGGCTGGTCCTCAATGGAAAAAATTCAAATCCAGTTTTTGTGAATTCATTGGTGTATTAGTGCGGCAGTGTCAGTATAGTATCATATACGACGAGTACATGATGGACACCGTTATCTCACTTCTTACAGGATTGTCTGACTCACAGGTCAGAGCGTTTCGACATACAAGCACCCTGGCAGGTTAGTAATTAGATTCTCTATGTGTTGCTGAGGTTATACTTGTAAAAGGTTCTTTTTATAACAGAAAAAGAGTGGACGTTTGGCTGGCATGGGAATACCATTTGAGACACACATGTCACATTGTGGAATGCCTAGGTTCAGTGCCTGACTTAGCTTTCAAGTGTGCACTTGTGGGTTATGTTCTTGGCTCCAGGCTTTGACTTTGACTTCGTTGGTCTGTTCCACTTTGCCCTTTTTTTTTATTATTTTTTTTTTTTATTTTTATTGCAAAGTCAAATATACAGAGAGGAGAGACAGAGAGGAAGATCTTCCGTCCAATGATTCACTCCCCAAGGAAGTACAACAGCCGGTGCTGTGCCAATCTGAAGCCAGGAGCCAGGAACCTCTTCCGGATCTTCCACGTGGGTGCAGGGTCCCAAGGCTTTGGGCCGTCCTCGACTGCTTTCCCAGGCCATAAGCAGGGAGCTGGATGGGAAGTGGGGCCGCCGGGATTAGAACTGGCGCCCATATGGGATCCTGGCACGTTCAAGGCGAGGACTTTAGCCGCTAGGCCACTGCACCAGGCCCCACCTTGCCATTTTTTATCTCTAAAATAATTGAAACAGCAATGGACATAATAGTGATATGAACTACATTTATTTATAAAGTGTTCACTGAAAGCATATTTCCTTTTTTTTTACTTGAATAAGATGGTATTTTCAGTTTTACTTCTGTGAAGGTATACTATAACTAGTATACAAAAGTTCATATAAAATAACAATGTGAGCAAATGATGTACACATTTATTTCGTAGTAATTTTTTTGATAAACATAATTGATTGCCTGAACTGTATAGCCAATAGGCTTCTTAAGAGATGTATTATCAGGGAAGATAATATGGGCACATTTGGGAAGGCTGTTACAGTTATTTTAAGTATGTACTCCCAATGACCCTAACGTTTGTTTATGCATAGCTCCTCCAGGTAGGATAAATCCTACTGACTGATGCTTATTCTGCTAACCACACTTAGAAAAGCTGATTTTTCTTCTGTTTGTAGTTGAACTTTATATTTTGTCAAGTTCTTTTGATTCTTCAATGTTAGTTAAAAGAATTGCAATTTGATACTTTACAAAAGTTAGTTAATTCTATGACACTGGTTAGTGATGCTTGCCTGAATACAATCCTTTGCTAATTTCTTTGTGTTAAGGTTAAAATTGCTGATAATAGTACACTGTTAGTGAATATAGTCTATTTGGTTTGAGGTTAAACAAATCATATAGCCTGTATTTTTTCTTGCTTTGCTATTTTAGTCTCTTAAGTCTTGGTTGCATTTTGATTTCAATCTTCATATAATTTTCACTGTATGTCTGTTGAGATTTTTTTCCTTTAGGCTTTATCCTCAAACAATGAATGCTACGATTAAAGATACGCTTTTCTGTTTTGCATTTTAAAGATAAAACATGGTTTTCTATAAGTTCATTTTTTCATGTTTAGATTCAAAGTGAGAAAATGAATGCTTCATCAGTTTGTATACTTTCTGGAACAAATTATTTTATTTTTATTGGAAAGACACATTTTTACAGAGAGAAGGAGGAACAGATCTTCCATTTACTGGGTCACTCCCCAAATAGCTACAATGGCTAGAGCTGTGCCAATCCATTGCCAGAAGCCAGGAGCTTCTTCCCGGTCTCCTTGTGTGGAGGGTTCCAAGGCTTTAGGCCATCTTCTACTCCTTTCCCAGGTCATAAGCAGGGAGTTGGAAGGGAACTGGAACAACTGGGATATAAACCGGTGCTTATGTCAGATGCCGGCACTAGCGGGTGGAGGATTAGCCGGTTGAGCCATTGCAGCAGCCCTTGTTTTATGTACTTAAGGTAGCATTCAATATCAAGAACTTGAAGCTGAAAACAAATAAAAACAAATATGGCGTAATGTGAATGAATTTAGATCAGGCTGACAGTCTAGGTTTCTGAATACGTAAATTAGCTTTGAGTAGAAAATTGAAATACTGTTTTATACAGTGTTTACAGAATGTTGTAAGTCTGAGAAGTAGTCTGGAGTAAGGCTCATAAATTGTGTTTTGGGTTCTTAGTCTCAGTCTAGGTTCAGCTTTGGGAATGCGGTTTGAACTACTAGATGTGAACTTTTTCTTAGTTTTTCTCTGTGCCTCTTAAATAATTAAGAAATGATCAGATATTCCATTTATTATATTTTAAATCCCTGGAGTGTTACCTCATGGATAAGAGTTCAGAACAGAAGGTAGCCATTGGAGATTTTATGGGAAGGACCTTATAGAATGCCATCTTATTGCATTTTTTTTCTTGTTTTCATAAGATCTAGTCACAATTTCATCATTGTGTTTATGATGCTAGGTAGAAGAATGACATTTAAGAATATGCTGATAGAACTCTTGAACATTTGTAAATCTAGCAGCATCTTTTTCTCTCACCTTAAAATTTTATGTTTTGAGTAGCTAATTGACTTCCATGTGAATTAAAATTTGTTTTTAGGAGGAATCATGTTATTTGAAAAAAAAATCTGTCGTAGGGGACATATTTTGGAATACAGAATTTTAACAGTAGTTTTCAGTTATATTACATTTGTTTGAATTTTGGTTTGTTTAATATGAATGATGTGATCTAATACAAGCTTCTTGAGCTTCAATTTCTTCATGAAAGAAATTGGGATAATATTTTGATGGGTAATATAAGGGTTGGGAGATAATCTACAAGTTGGTATTTACACAGTATAGCTATTTTATCATATTTAGCCTTTGTTGGAAGCTGTAGATTTTTGTTGGAAACTGTGTGCCCTATCTTTGTTTTCTTTTAATTTTTTTTATTTTCAATTCATTAATTACATTGTATTATGTGACACAGTTTCATAGGTACTTTTTTTTTCCATAGGTATTTGGGTTGTTTTCTTTTAATTTTGTTTGTTTCATCACTTTTTGCATTTGTTATACTAATTTCAACATTCTACCCTTTTAAAAATAGCTATGAAGTTGATGACAGCTTTGGTGAACGTGGCACTAAATCTTAGCATTAATATGGATAATACACAAAGACAATATGAAGCTGAACGGAGTAAAATGATTGGAAAACGAGCCAATGAGAGGCTAGAACTCCTGCTACAAAAACGAAAAGAGGTATATTTTTTTCCTGGTGAATATTCACGCTGTCACTGTTTGACCAGTGTGATTGATAATTCTTATACATCTTTATGGTTACTCATGCATTTTTTTTTCTCATTTCAATGTAAGTACATTTTAAATAGTCTATATGTGTAAATTAAGCTTTCATTGAAAATCCATTTCAATAATATATTAAATATATGCTTTCTGTTTTTGTGTACCAAAATATTAGCCTTTACAGTTGGAGTCCTCGGTCTGACAATTTTTCCAATATTTAATATTCATTCTCACTGTCAAAATATATCTTCTCACTACTTCTCTCACATTGTTTCCAGCTTTCCCAGTTCTAGGAGATCATTGGAGAAATAACTTTTTATGCTGTTTGTTACCATCAGTGTTTGCTTTTTCTACGAAAGACAATACTTGTTTAACATAGATTGCACACCATGAATTCAGCTTTGAATAAAGAGAATTTATTTTTTTCTCCTTAGGGTAGATAATAATAAATATTTTGGTGGTTTGTCATCTAAATTCTCTCTTCATTGGTGACAAAATATTCTGTTTCACCATGAAAAATTTATGTTTGTGTCTCAAATTTAATACTTCAGAAATGTTGATAATACATTTGAGGTCCAATAGTTATGGTACTCCATAATTTGCTTGAAGTGAAAGATTGACTTGTTTTTATTAGATGAGAATAAAGCTTATCTTCATCTAGCTATTGAAATTCTTGAGACATGAATTTATGCTTGTGAGTATAGAATGAAATAGTAAAGATAAAAAAGGCTTAAACATTAATATACTCCCATACAGATGTAAGAAATTACTGCATTTGGGCTGGCGTCCAGTTTTTTTAAAAATGAATTTCATATTTACCATAATCTACATTTGCACGTATAGGGATTCTTTCCTCCCTCCCCATTTTGCACTTCTGCTGTTATTCCCCAAATTATAATGTAGTCCCTTGGCAACAATTACATGATTAACTTTTTGTTATTTCAAATATCTTGATTTGATAGGTATGGAGAAAGTTTGAAAATCAGTATCATAGTGTTCAGCTATATTTACATATTTCAAATTGGGAGTCCTACTTCCAGTTGTGAGTAGGGACACAAACTGCGACATGGCTTTACTTGCCAGTATGTTAGTCTTCATTATCCTGTTCATCTGTGAGAATGTATGTGTATACTTGATTACCTGTATCTTTATTTTATAATTTGCATAAAGGTGGTCTTATATTAGAAAGAACATATATTTGTCCTTTTAGTACTGGATTTTTCCAGTTGAAACCATTTTGTTGCCAATGACAGGTTTTAAATGCAAGGAAATACAATCTGTGTCTTTGTGATAGCAAATACAGCAAGTGCATGTTTCTATCAGCATTATTTGGAAATACAAGATTATGTTCATGAAAAGAAAAATACAAATTTCAAAAGCATAAAACATTTTAAAAGCTAATTTGTTTTTAGATTCTAAGCTCTGAATTGAACGCTTTAGATTGTAAGCCCCAAATTGAAAGTATATTTAATTAGATAGGTTAGCAAAGATTAGAACCGTTAACCTGTTTGTTTCAGGTCGATCTTTAATTCTCAAAAGAATGGAACAGGGATACTAACTTTTTTTCTAGGTGGTTTTCTCTAATTCCTTTTATTATTTGAGTGGGCATTATTTAACGTGTAACTGTTGTGTCTTAGAATATGAAGACTGGGAAAAAGAAAAAAATTATGATTGTAGGAATGCATGCTATATAATAGACGATATGCAACAGTAAATTACTTAACAGATTACTTCATAGTTCCTTTATGCAGTAGAAACTATGCCTTAGAAAGAAATTAATCTGCCAGCTAAATATTAAAAGTCAAATCTCATATATTTCAACAATCTTAGTCTTTAAATTAGCTGTTACATACTTAATTTTTCTGTGTGGTTTCTAATGCCTGTCAGAACTTAGAATTTGATGTAATTGACCAAATATTTAAGAAACTTGTTTTTTTCCTGTTGGTTGTAATAGTTTATTGTCTTTCTTTATAATAAAAAATACTTTTCTTTTTTATAGCTTCAAGAAAATCAAGATGAAATAGAGAATATGATGAATGCAATATTTAAAGGAGTGTTTGTACATAGATACCGGTAAGTCAGAGCAATTTTTTACAGATGTAACATTATTTAATTTTGTTTTTCAAATTTGAATAATTACTTGGTTGGAAAGTATAAACTAGTGAATATAGAGCTATAGTAAGATGAATGTTTGAATCTAAACTTTCATTAATGCACTTTGATCACGATTAGTCAATTGCTGTAAACTTGGTTTTTCTCATCTGAATGACTGGATAATGCTGTATTTGACTTGTAGCTGTTGCCATTGGGAGCTATTGCTAGTATGAGTCTGGGTACAAAATACTTAATTTCTTTAAAAAAATTTTGAATGTTATTATTTATTTTTATTGGAAGGGCAATTTTGACAGAAAAAGAGAGAGACACAGAGAGAGAGAGAGAGAGTGTCTTCTGTCCACTGGTTCACCCCCCAAATGGCTGCAGTGGTCAGATTGAACCATCCTCTGCTGCTTTCCGAGGCTACAAGCAGGGAGCTGGGTTGGAAGTGGAGCAGCTGGGACACCAACTTGCACACATGTGGGATACTGACACTTGTAGGCAGATGATTAGCCTGTTGAGCTACCACATCAGATCCCAAACACTTGATTTCTTATGATGCACAATTGGTTAGAGACGGTGTATATTCAATCCTGATTTTTCTCTTCCATTTGAATATCAGTGGGAAATTTAGCTAATTTATTATTGATTTGTTGGAAGAACTATGCATACATATATTCATAGATAGAGAAAGTGCATGACTGAGCTTCCATCTTCTGATTTACTCCTCGATGGCTGTAATGGCTAAGGTTGAGTCAGGCCCATCCAAGTCGGAAATTTCATCCTGATCTCTCATAGATGGCAGGGGCCCAAATGCTTGGGCCATCTGCCGCTTTACCCAGGCTATAAACATGTAGCTGAATTGAAAATAGAGCATCTTTCATATGAACTGGTGCCCATTTAGGATTCTTTGTACCTTCTACACCATGACACTGGCCTGAACAGAATTAAAGCAATTTACTTGAATCCCTATTAAGCTTGCTCTCAGGGTTTGTGTAAGTACCTGTCATCTGGAAATAGTGCTGCGTCCAGTTAGTATGTGCTATATTCTGAAAATACTGTGCTTAACAGGTAAGTAAAATCTTCAATGTGGCATGGTGTAGAAGATGGGAAGTAATTTTGCTTAAAGTTTTAGCTTAATTTTATGTTATGTGTTGACACCTTGCTGAATAAACCACAACATTGACGTTTGGCTCCATGCTTCCATTCTGCTTTGTAATCCTCAGTAATGCCTAAGATGGTGGTATTTTAATAGTAGGCATGGACTCTACTTGGCATCTCTTGAATAAATTGGAACTTGTGTGATATAGTGGCACTACTTATGCATACTTTTTGCTTATTCCATTCAGTGATGCAATAGCTGAAATTCGAGCTATATGCATTGAAGAGATTGGCATATGGATGAAGATGTATAGCGATGCCTTTCTTAATGACAGTTATTTAAAATATGTTGGTTGGACTATGCATGATAAGGTAAGGGCCGCCCTAGAGACTGCTGCTTCTTTATGTATATGTAGATGTGCAGTTTTGTAGCGTTGCCTCATGAATTAGTTGTCTGCATAGGTGCACACTTAGGGCCATATTCCTGCAAGGCTCTATAATTTCTTCCTTCTTTGTGAATATTTGATCTCTCTTATAAAGGCCCCTGGATTTTTTTGATTCTCGAACACTTGATTTTATTGTCATTATTGAAGTGATTTTGTGCTGTGGTGTTAAGGTTAGGTACTAGTGGTGAGACATTTCCTTTTTTTTCTTTTTTTAAAGATTTATTTACTTGCCAGTTTATGTCTTACTGTGTGTTCTCTATCTTTTTAAAAACTACATTCTTTTAGGATCCCTCTTCACTAGCCCTGATTAAATGCCTTGCATGTATTTCCCCAATAATACTTTCAGTACAGAAACTTATTGTGAATAATGCTGCTTTTATGATAGTTTTATTCTAAAGAAGTTTTCAAAAATACATTTGACTTCCAGAAAAAGACCAATAATTTGGTATATACTGCTCATTGTTTTTCTATGTCAAGGATGGAAGTTTCTAAAGAAACACTATTGTATAGAACATATTTAAAAGTTGGGAGTAGGAAATTTTGTGTAAATTTTGGATGTTCAAGTTGAAAATTTGAGAAATTTTGGTATATCTTCTTTTATTTCTCTTAGCAAGGTGAGGTAAGACTGAAGTGTCTTACTGCTCTACAAGGACTTTATTATAACAAAGAGCTTAATTCCAAACTGGAGCTTTTCACCAGTCGGTTCAAGGTTAGTACTGCTTTACAAATATTGAAATACTACTTGTAATTTTAAAATACTTTTCTCTTGCTTTTATTTTAAAAATGTTTTAAATTTTTTGGCAACAGGACAGAATTGTGTCTATGACCCTTGACAAAGAATATGATGTTGCAGTACAAGCAATAAAATTACTCACTCTTGTTTTACAGTAAGTATGTATTTGTTGCATATTACAAATGTGCGGAAATCTGAATAATACATTAGGGTATTTTCATCTAATTCATCTCAATTTAAATTTTAATAGCTGAAATTATGGGGTCTTAATAGCTAGAAGTTTAATTTCTTCTTGTAAATTTAAGGAAAAAATTGAATTTAGAACTACTGAGCCTGTGAGATTCTAAGCTCAGAATTTGTGCTCATGTCATCTGGCCTATTTTTTCCTACTTTGTTTATTTTGTTCTATTCAAATAAACTTACTAGTTTGAGTATATTAAAATGTGATCATAAGATTTTTTTTAACAATAATCTGTTAATTTTTTAGTTACACTATTCATATTTTCTTACCTAAAAATATGATATGCATATAATACAAATTTTACTACATGAACAATTTTGATGCATATGTTCAGTGATTCACATTGGTATATAGCCGTCAGCACTATTTATCTCCAGTAGTTTTTTATCATTAGATAGTGAAACTCTGTCCTCATTAAATACTAATTCCCCCACCCACCCATAATTCTAATTTTCATTTTCCCAGTATCCTTAGACTCTGGTAGCCACTGTTCTTTTTGACTGCCCATTTTAAACAGTGAAATGATACCATGTTTGTCCTGTTGCGTTTGACTTTTCTCGTTTAACATACGTTTAATATTCCACATTGTAATACATTTTGTTGTGTATATGTATCAGATTATGTTTGTTTATTAGCAAATATTTTCGCTGTTTTAACCTTTGGCTGTTGCAAGTAATGTATCTGAACCTAGGTGTGCAAGTGTGCATTCATATTCCTGCTTGCAGTCCTTTTGTGTTTACCCAGAATTGACAATGCTAAATCATGTGATGTTTAATTTTCTTTAGAAACCAAAATATGTTTTATGTAATAGTCAAAACAGTTGACATTCCCATCAGCAGTTTAAAAAATCTTGGAATTCTCATTACCCAGTAGTTTATGTTTAAAGAGTAGAATTAGTTAAAAAAAAAAAGTAGAATTAGTTAGGCAGATTGAGAGAAAAAGAGCTCTCTCTCACCCACTGATTCAGTTCCCTGTTGCCTGCAATGGTTGATATTTATTCATGGTAGGAACCATAGCACCAGCCATTACCACTTCCTCTCAAGATCTGCATTAACAGGATGTTGGCTTATGGAGCTGGAGCTGGGCCTGGCACAGTAGCCTAGCAGCTGAAGTCCTCACCTTGAACGCGCTGGGATCCCATATGGGTACCAGTTCTAATTCCGGCGGCCCTGCTTCCCATCCAGCTCCCTGGCTGTGGCCTCGGTGGGCAGCCGAGGACAGCCTAAAGCCTTGGGACCCTGCACCTGTGTGGAAGACCCAGAAGAAGCTCCTGGCTCTTGGCTTCAAATTGGCTCATCTCTGGCCATTGCAGCTGCTTGGGTAGTGAATTAATGGATAGAAGATCTTTTTCTCTGTATATCCGACTTTCCAATAAAATAAATAAATAAATGAAGAGCTGGAGCTGAGTTTCAAATTCAGATTCTCTGATACAGGGTGTGAGCATCTTCCTTAGTGGCTTAATCAGATCCCTAGCCTCTGAACTAAGCACATACAATACTTTTTAAATAAAAACAACTAAAAAGAAAAATTATTTTTTTGAGATTTGCTCATTTATTTAAAAGGCAGAGTGACAAGACTTCAAGTCTACTGATTAGTTCTGAAATTTCCCGAACTGTGTTGAGCTGAAAATGTAAGCCAGGCATCCATTCCAGGTCTCCCACTCTTGTGATTGGGACACCACTATTTAGGGTGCATGTTAATAGTAAGACCTAGGCATTCCGATATGCAATCTGGGGGTCTAAAGCAGCATTTTAGATATTTATGATTTGATGCTTTGCTGAATAATCTGTTTGGCTCCTTGATTCACTTCTGCTTGGTAATCCGCAGTAATACCTAAGATGGTGGCATTTTATTAGCGGGTATGGAGCACTTGGTATCTCTTGAATGAACTGCAACTCGTGCAGTATGGTAGTGGCACTTCTTATGCATACCTTTTGCATCATGCAGTCAGTGAGGCAATAGCTGAAATTCGAGCTATTGAAGAGATTGGCAAAACTTTTTTTCAAAAAGATTTGCTTGCTTTTATCTGATAGGCAGATTTACAGATAGGAGACTTACACACAGGGATGGAGGGAGAGAGAAAGAGAGAGACAATCTTCCATCTGTTGGTCACTCCCCAAATGGCCCTAATAGAGTTGAGCTGATCCAAAGCCAGGGACCTCTTCTTGGTCTCCCACGCAGGTGCAGGCGCCCAAGGACTTGGAACATCCTCGGCTATTTTCACGGTTCATAAGCAAGGAGTTGAATTGGACGTGGAGCAGCTGGGCATGAAGCAGTGCCCAGTTAGGATCCTTGTGCTGCAGGTGTAAGATTAGCTTGTTGAGATACTGTGCCAGCCTCTAAAGTGGATTCTTCACTGCTAGAGCAAAAACCTGTCCCTATGAACTGAGAGAGAGAGAGAGAGAGAGAGAGAGAGAGAAAGCTGCTGATTCACTCCCGAAATGGCCACAGTAGACAGGGCTTGGCCAGCTGAAGCTTCATCGGAACCAACCCCAGTGCCACTACACTGGCCCTCCTTGATTTGTAACTAGTGGGAACATCAGTTTGTCTTATCCCATCAGGGAAAACTTCTTCATATTGTGAAAACTTGACCTGTTCATAGTTTGGCACTTTTGGGGGGGGACGGGTAAAACCAAACTTTTGAAAGCAACTGAGATGTTTATCAATAGAATAGGAATTTCACTTATTACAACAGACTTGTCATGGTATGATAATTTCCATGTTTGTGAGAAATGGTCCACATTCCAATGATTAAAAGTACACTTCGGGTCGGGCGTGGTAGCCTAGTGGGTAAATTCCTTGCCTTGCCTGCGCTGACATCCCATATGGGCACCGGTTCTAATCCTGGCAGCCCCACTTCTCATCCAGCTCCCTGCTTGTGGTCTGGGAAAGCAGTCGAGGATGGTCCAATGCTTTGGAACCCTGCACCCATGTGGGAGACCTAGAAAAAGCTCCTGGCTCCTGGCTTCAGGTCAGCTCAGCTTGCGGCCATTGTGGTCACTTGGGGAGTGAATCATTGGGCGGAAAATCTTCCTCTCTGTCTCCTCTCTGTATATCTGCCTTTGCAATAAAAAATAAATTAATTAAAAAAAGAAAAGAGTGGCTGGTTTCCCTTTAAAAATAAAGAAAAAATGTACAGTTTTACATGTTTTGTTTTTTCTAAAAATTCTCGTATTGTTTTCTAACAATTCATTTACATGGTGGCTTTAGAAAGAGAGATGCCGTCTATTCATTAATTCACTCTCTAAATGACCAAGCCAAAGCCAAGAGCCTGAATTTCCACTTGAATCTTGCAGGTGAAAGGCGTCTGCTGCTTTTCCCAGGCCATTTGCAGGGATCTGCAGTGGGACAGCTAGGGTTGAAGCAGTGTCCTTGTGGAATGCCAGTATTACTGGTGGCAACGCCACCTGTTCTTCCGTAGCATCAATTCCTAAATTAAACTTTTTAAAACTTAATTTCTCTCCCTGTCTTAAAGAAATAATATATATTAAAAATCAGTTTTGTGGAAGCTTTTTACCACAGTAAAGAAGTAAAAAGTGCTGTTTGAGTTAAAACCTGATGTTTTGCTTTTCTCTGTGGTTAGAAGGTAAATACCAAAATTGATGTACAGGCGATTAGAAGCATTAGAGGAAGGAAAGATCTGCCAGAGTGGTAGAACCCTGAATGTTGTCCCATGGGAGAAAGACAAGACATTTCACTCTGGAACGCTTCGGTTGATAGGTTCCTATAATGGATGATTTAACAAGAAGATTGTATTAAGCTTTTTTGTTAAATACAAATACAGTCAGGATGATGATTGCTGTAATTTAGTGAGATTTCCCAATGATAGATTGCAATTAAAGATGTTTGGCATAGTGTTTGATTTTTAATTGTTTGGTATAACTTGGCATTTGCCTAATCTGATTTTCTTCCTTGTTCTTAGATAAGTAGATGACTAACATTAATGGTTTTTTTTCTTTATGTTTTTATGAAACACATTTTAAGTATTTAATGTACTATTGTACTATCATTTTTAAAAATTTCCATATTTTGTCTTTAACATCCATGCCATACTGTTACCTTCAATATTTATGTATTTACATTTTATAATCTGTATTTGCAATAAGTTTCAATTCTTTTGTTGGCATCAGTGTTTACCAATGGATGCTAATTAGGTAATGTTAATTTATTTTTAATGCAAATATGTGAAATATATAGGCCTGAATTTTGTACTCTTACTATGCCTAAGATAATGGCACTACTAACTTTCTGTTAATTTTTTTAGGAGTAGTGAAGAAGTCCTTACTGCAGAAGATTGTGAAAATGTTTATCATCTGGTTTATTCAGCTCACCGACCAGTAGCAGTAGCAGCTGGAGAATTTCTCTACAAAAAGTAAATCTGTATTTCTGAAAATATTCTTTGCTTTTGAACATTTATTTTATTTATTTGAAAGGCAATTTGGGGAAAAGATGAGAGAAAGAGAAATCTATCAGAGCTGGATCAGGCCAAAACTTGGAGTGTGGAGTTCTAACTGTTTCTCTAACTGGGCCATCAATTGCTGTTTTCCCAGCTGCATTAGTGGAAAGCTGGATTGGAAATGTTGCAGCTGGACCTTGAACTCACGCTTCTGTGAGATGTGAGCTTTTGCAAGAATTGCTTAACCTGCCACACCACAGTCCAACCCCATCAGATCATTTTTCTAAAGTATGCTTTAAGAATAGTTAATTTATTCTACATATAGGTACTCAAAGTTACAAGGATATTAGAAAATGGATTTAAAATTATAAAAAAAAATCTTTGTAATCCATGTATACATGAGGTCTTTCAAAAGTTCATGTATGAGTTTCTTTTTATTTTTTTTTGCACTGCCCAGTATATTCACTTTTTAATTTATCCGTTTCAAGAAATTCTTTAAGTTTTTATTTGAATGGCAGTGAGGCAAATAGGCAGACAGAGTTCTTTTATCAGTTGATCTACTTTTTAAGTGCCTGTGACAGCCAGGGCTGGGCCAGGCGGAAGCCAGGGAGTAGGAGCTACATTCAGGTCTTCCATATTGATGTCAGGGGCACAAGTGTTTGAGCCAAATATCTGTGTCTCCAGTGGTGTTAGTTTGTGTTCGGTTGAAACTTCCACACTGTTGAAAATAATTGAGTTATTTTTTGAGGTACAAAATTAACAGAATGCTAGATTTGTGATTGTTGCTGAATGACTATACTATTGTAATAGTATGGGGGAAAAAGCTGGCGGTGGAAGGTGGAATTCCTGTGTCTGTGGAACATGATCATGAAAAATTAAAAAACAAATAAAATAGGGCCCGGCAGCGTGGTCTAGCGGCTAAAGTCCTCGCCTTGAAAGCCCCGGGATCCCATATGGGCGCCGGTTCTAATCCCGGCAGCTCCACTTCCCATCCAGCTCCCTGCTTGTGGCCTGGGAAAGCAGTCGAGGACGGCCCAAAGCTTTGGGACCCTGCACCCGCGTGGGAGATCCTGGAAGAGGCTCCAGTTCCCGGCATCGGATCGGCGCGCATCGGCCCGTTGCGGCTCACTTGGGGAGTGAAACAACGGATGGAAGATCTTCCTCTCTGTCTCTCCTCCTCTGTGTATATCCGGCTTTCCAATAACAATAAAATCTTTAAAAAAAAACCAAATAAAATATAAAGAGAAATAGATAGACATTCAGCTCTTTTATCAGCTGATTTGTTCCCCAAATGGCCACAATAGCTGAGCCAGGGCAATACAATACCAAGACCCAAGAGCTTAATTTGTGTCTCCTAGATAGGTGGGAGGAGCCCAATACTTGGGCCGTCTTCTGCTGCTTTCTCAGGCATGCTGGCAAGGAGCTGATTAGAAACAGCAAGGGCAAGGATTTGAACCAGAGCACATACAAGAGGCCGGTGCTGTGGCTGGCATCCTGATCTTCTGTGCCATAATGGCGGTCTCTGTATTTTTACAGAATAGAGTTCTACTCCATTTTCTTTGATTTAGTGAGTTAATTTCTTTAAGAGGAAATAGAGGCAATGTCTTTTAAGACATGTGTTTATCCTATATGAAGATTTTAGGATGACTTCTTCCTCATTTTTCATTCTTCTTTTTATCTGGCTCCATTCCTAATATTGCATGCATTGACATATTTAGTCATAAGTTTGTTTTTACTTTGCTCATGATGTTTTAACTACTGTTCTTCAGGTAGGTACTTATTAGCCCTAATTCTTGACATGAGACTCCTAAGAATTCTTAATAATGTGAATATTTAATCACAAAAATATCTAATGGCTTTTAAAAACAAAATTTTGAATTACATGATGAAACTAATTTTGTGACATGAGTTTATGAAATGTCCAATTGGTGTTCTGTCCAGAGTTGGTTTCCTTTTTTGGTTGATGGAGAAAAGTACCTCTGCTGGCCAGAGTAAGAGGCTACTCAGTGTAGATATTTTTTAAGGATATTAGGCAAAAATATGCTAAATTTTATTTATTTTTATGTTTAAAATATTATTGAATGACAGAATACCATAGCCAGCCACAGAGAGGTCTTCTATCTGCTGGTTTGTTCCTCAAATGACGAGCTCAAAGACAGAAACCTAGAAATCATTCTAAGTTTCCTTCATGGGTGCCAGGGCAGAAGTAATTAACATGTCACCTTTGCTTTCCCAAGTGCATATTAGCAGGAAGCTACAGATGCAATCAGAGTCAGGAGCTGGACCCAGATACTCTGTTGTGGAATGCAGGAATCTCAAGCAGTTGTGCTGAGTTTACTGCAGACATATGTGTTGATTCAAAGAAAAATGTATACTTAGTTTTTTATTCTTTTTCATTTTATTTGATCCACTAATTCAGTCTTCAGATTCGCAAAAGAGGCTGTGTAATTTGAGTGCAGGAAGTTGGAAATCAATCCTGGTCTCACACATAGGTGACAGATACCCAAGTACTTCCCTCATCAACAACTGGTGGCTTTTCATGATGTGTGATATGTGTTAACAAGAACTTTGAATTGGAAGCATAGCCGGGATTTGAACTTAGGCACTCCAATATATATAGGACTCCTAAGCAGGATTATAATGACTACCATGAACACTTGCCTTATTTATTTATTTGAGAAGTAGAGAGACAGAGGGCTCCTATGTGTTGATTTACTCCCTAAATCCTGAGAGCATTTAGGAATGGGTGAGTTTGGAAACAGAAGACACAAGAAACTCAGCCCAGGCATCCCATAGAGCTGGCATTGTGCCATCCTCAGTTTCCCTTTATTCTTTTAGTAGTTGCTTATGTGTGGAATACAGGCATTGGGTTTCTTGAAATTAAATGTGTTTTGTTTTAATATTAATGTGTCCTTTGTCACAGGCTCTTCAGTCGTAGAGATCCGGAGGAGGATGGAATGATGAAAAGAAGGGGAAGACAAGGTCCAAATGCCAACCTTGTTAAGACATTGGTTTTTTTCTTTCTTGAAAGTGAGGTTAGTGAATATTTATTCTTTTTTTTTTTTTAAAGTAGACTTACTTATTTGTTTTTTTAAAGATCTAGAAATAGAGAAAGATCTTTCTGCTGGTTTGCTTCCCAAATGACAACAATGATCAGGTTTTGGTCAGGCTGAAGCTGGGAGCCCTGGACTCTGTTCAGGCGCCTCCTGTTGATTGGTGCAGGTGCCCAAGGAATTATGTCATCTTCTGCTTTTCCAATCAAGTTAGAAGGGAACTGGATTTAAAGTTAAGTAACCAGGACTTGAACCTGCATGCATATGGGATTCTGCTTTTGCAGTTGGCAGTTCAATTAGCTGCCCATGTTTATATTTTCATTCAAAGAATTTCGGGGAAGATTTAAAATTTAAACTCATATGACGCAGAAAATTTTGAATAGAACAGAGATTCACACACTTTTTTAAGAAATGAATTACATTTTTAGCAAGCTTGTCAAACATTACCATCTATGTGTATACACAGAGAATTGGAATTTGGAGTTAGAAAATTTTGATTGCTAGTTGGGCTATTTTCTGTAATCTTCGTTTAGTAACCACATTTCAGTTCCCAGTTGAAAAAGTGGGTAATTATTTCTTAGTTATCATTGAGGTATTCCATATAAACAAACTCTAACAAAAATCCAGCACAATGTAAGTTTTTAATTGATATTAGTATTACTGTTGTTGGTATAGAATTGTATCAGTGTGCTTAAAGTTGAAAATTGATTAGTAGATTTTTAGAGAACTAAAATTTCATTTCTGATTTATATACTGTTTCATTGGTGTTGTGGTCTTTTGGTTTAATTTTCTATTTACCTGTTTCTGTGTGGAGACATGATCATCTGATTATTGAACTCCTATCTACAATTTTACTTACTTTACTGATTTTTAAATAGATTTCTTGGTGTTTTCTAAAATATAAATACTCATTATATTAATTTTGCTTCTTCCTTTCCAGCATTGTTCTCCAATTATATTTTTTTGCCTTTTTTACTGAGTAGGACTATAACTAGAGTGTTGAGTAGAGGTAGTGATAATAGACATACTTGTAATCGTTTCTGATCTTATGGTGCAAATAGATATCCGGTATTTAAAAGTGAATTATGTTATGGTTATGTAGTGTTATGTAGTTATTTATTAACAGATTGCGGATGTTTCCTATACCATCTGTTGCTGGCAGGTTCTTACATGAATGGATATTGTATTTTAAAAAAAAATTCTGCATTCCTTAAGATGATTCTTTTTTCCTTCCATTACTTAGGAGTTTTTGACTGTTGAATCAAGGGAAACAACTTTCTTGGTCATGATCTGCTAATCTTATATTCTTTAAATAATTATTTATTTTACTTGAAAGTCAGTTACAGAGAGAGGGAGAGACAGAGAAGAGAGAAAGATTTTCTGTATGCTGTTTGACTCCAGATGGCTGCATTAGTCAAAGTGCACCCATTTCGAACCCAGGAACCAGGAGCTTCTTCCAGGTCTCCCATGTGGGTGACAAGAGCCCAAGGACTTGAGCCATCCTTTGCTGCTTTCCTGGACCATTAGCTGGGTTGAAAGTGGAACAGCTGAGTTGCAAAGTAGCTCTCATGTAGGATGCACAGACTTAATGCAGAGGATCAGCATGCAACACCATTGCACCAGGAGGGTTCTAATACAGGACTCCCTTCAGAAATTCTTGTCAGCTTGGTCCTTAGGTATGAAGGTACTTAAAAATTTGTGGAAGGTAGAATTAGAAGATCATTTCATTTTCTATAAATTTTGAAGACTTCATGATTGAATTACTTTGCCAGTTTTTGAAAAGATCCCTCTAGGTTCATGAGGGAGTATTGTTTATAGCTTTAAAACTTTCTTGAAACTACATTTAATAGATTTTGACATCATGGTTATATTGAACACCTACAATGAGCTGGCAAGCATAGGGTCTTAGATTGTGGAGAATGATTTGTTTATTTGTTGACTTGACAAGTACATTTTCTGGTTTAATTAGCCACTATCATTTGCATTCAGTTAAAATGCGAAGTATATTTGAGGATGGAGAGTTAAGTGATCTAATGTTCTATCCAGATAAGCACTCTATGAGAATTAATTTTCATGTAACTTTTTTATTGGTTGTTTTGGAAGAACATTGAGTGATGCTACCTGGTTTATTTATCTATAGTATGCTTACACAATTTCTTTTCTGTCCTTTCTTCACTAAACAGTAGAAAGCAAATATAGATGACTTTTCAGAGTTTTAACATCATGTCAACAAAAGCTTCATTTCTTTATCTTCAAGGACAGTATGTGAGCCCATTCCTCTTTTTTAATTTTAGTTACACGAGCATGCAGCTTACCTTGTGGATAGCATGTGGGACTGTGCTACTGAACTGCTGAAAGACTGGGAATGTATGAATAGCCTGTTGTTGGAGGAGCCACTTAGTGGAGAGGAAGGTAAGCATGTTTAATTCTGGTTTGTTTGTTTACACAGTTTTTAAAACATTTTGCTCATTTCACTTTTTTCAAAGATTTATTTATTTTGATTGGAAAGGCAGATTTAGAGAGAGAGAAGGAAAGACAGAGGTCTTTCATCTGCTGGTTCATGCCCACATGGCTGTAATAGTGGCTCTCATGTGGGTACAAGGTCCCAAGGCTTTGGAGCTGCATGGGAAGCGGAGTAGTTGGAACATGAGCCTACATCTGTATGGGATGTCAGCTACTGCATGCAGAGGATTAGCCAGTTGGCCATTGTGCTGGCCTGTTATTATTATTATGTTAAAATAATTGACAGAATACCTTTTTGTTTTCATGTGTGTGTCATGCTATAAGGAAAGATGCCACATTGATGTTTATACATTTTAAAATATCTAGCTTTACATCTTCTCTGGTAAAATGTGTAGATCAGTGGTGGACAACTTGGAATGCTGAGATTTCAGGAAGGTTTAATTTGTTCTGTAATGGGATTTTCTTTAGTACATTAGGTCAGACTGTTCACAGGCAGCAGAAATTGTTATGTAATAATTGTAAGTGGCAGGTAAGGAGAAGAAATAGGTTAACTCTTTTATTTTTAAATTCTTTTATAGCACTGACAGACAGGCAAGAAAGTGCTCTGATTGAAATAATGCTTTGTACTATTAGACAAGCAGCTGAATGTCATCCTCCTGTGGGAAGAGGGACGGGGAAAAGGGTATGTCAATGTATTTTCACTATTCTAAAATAATATTTTTCTTTCCTTAGTGTTTCTTTAAAAAATCCTTGTTTAATCATATGGTAAAAATTTTTGGAACTTATATTTTTATTTGCAAATAACTTGTGCTTAGAAATGTGTGGTATTAGCAAATTTATAAGCATTAGCAATTTGAGGTATTTGAATGGGTTCCATATTTTATTGAACAGGATATAGTGATTATCCGTTACTACTTGGAAGTCATGTAGCACACCAGTTTAGAAAGGTCATTTTTTGTGTTTTGGTTTATTTATTGATTTCTTGTCCTTGTTATTATATAAAATTAGAAATTAAAAATGGGCATTATTCATTAAAACTGTTACATTTTTATTATCTGGTATGTTACTAATATAATATTACATAGTATGTAATTTTGCATATTTACAGTTGCACCGAATTTTAAAGTGTTTTTAATGTAAAGCTAAAAACACTTGTAACCTAGAGTATATGTGTAATGTGTTTGAGTGTATAGGTAAGGCAAAATTCCATTAAAAATTGAAACAGCCAAATAATTTTTTTCTATTTCTAGTTTTTAAAACTTTTTATTCTGCTTTTTTCCAACTGCTGCTTAGCAGTTTTCCATTTTCAGTTAATAATACGTGGTCCACAGCCTCTGGAGTAAGCGGAGATGATGCTCTATGACAGTGTTTTTTATTTTTTAGAATTATTTTATTCTATTTGAAATACAGAGTCACTGGGGTGGGCGTGGGGTGGGGATGGGACTGAGAGACCTTCTGTCTGCCGCTTAACTTCCTGATACAGTGTGTTAAATTACTTTCTTTTGTGTTACATTAGGGGTATAGTATTATAGTATACATTTTTGTATCCCACATTTAAGATTTATTTCTGTTATTTGTATGTTTTGTTGAAATTTGAGCACTTAATACTGTTTATGGGCTTAACAAATATTTGTCAAATTTGCGTTAATTAAGGTGCTGACAGCAAAAGAAAAGAAAACCCAGTTGGATGACAGGACAAAAATCACTGAACTTTTTGCTGTGGCCCTTCCTCAGTTGCTAGCTAAAGTAAGTTTGATCAACAACCTGTTGTCACAGAGACCACAGGTTTCTTTTTGAGTTACTCAAAATAGATTACAGTGTTTACTTACCATTTTCTGTTATTTGTAACATGATCTTTATATCTCAAAGTATTCTATAGATGCTGAAAAGGTGACTAATTTGTTACAATTGCCTCAGTACTTTGATCTCGAAATATATACCACTGGACGATTAGAAAAGGTAAGTTTTTTTTCTGTGTATAGCGAACCTTCAAGCTTAATTAATTAGTCTATCATGCTATTTATGTTTTAATAAAGCTTATTTGCAATATTAAAAGAAAACTACTACTTTCAACATCTTAGATTGATTGAATTTAGAGAATGGTGTTTAATAAGGGTTCACTTTATGTCATACCCACAGGAATATCTTCTTTTTTGGTCATTATGTGACTATATTAGTGCTTATTAATGAAAATTGGTGGATAATTGTTAATAGGAAAACAGAATAAAACATCTAATATTCATTGAACTCTTGTACTACATTAAATGAACTATTCTTTTTAACTGTACAGTACAAATGCGTGTGTGCATGCACATGAGATTTATTTTTCCCCTTAATGCTGTGGAAGAAAGTACAAGTGACTCAGTGTGTTTGCTCACCATGGGTAGAAAAACACCTTAAAATGTATGTCCTGAATTGAAGTGTAGTACTATTCTACATGTCTTAGTTTTAATGAGAAGAATTTTTCTTTCTAGCATTTGGATGCCTTATTGCGACAGATCCGGAACATTGTGGAGAAGCACACAGATACAGACGTTTTGGAGGCATGTTCTAAAACTTACCATGCACTCTGCAATGAAGAGTTCACAATCTTCAACAGAGTTGATATTTCAAGAAGCCAACTGATTGATGAATTAGCAGATAAATTTAACCGTCTTCTTGAAGATTTTCTGCAGGAGGTTTGTATTATTAGCATTTTGTCACTACGCCCCTGTCTGTGTAGTCACCCAGTAAAGTGTTCAGGCTTTTTCATGCTGTGACTTACTCTCCACCAAATCAGGAAAGTGATAAGAATCTGAACTAGCATAATGTGAAAGAAAATGAACTTTCCCACCTCTTTTCTCTTAATGGAACAGAAGTGAGGGCTGAGAGCAGATAACCTAAACACATGGGATTTTTAGTACTTGGCAGTGCTGCGTGAGGAAGGGCATTTAGGTCTTTGACACTTGCTGTCCTAGCCATTTATTAATTAAAAATTACTTTCCCTGGATATATGTATTTAGATTTTTACTAATTTGAGTAAAAAAAAATTAAAATTGTCAAAGTTGTTAGTTATTTGTGTACCAATTTTATAAATACTGTAAAAATAATAATGGGATTTCTCATAACTGGTTTTCCTGTTTTATCAGTTAATTATTCAACTTTTTTGCATAACATTGCTGATAGGAAGTTTGTGCAAATATGTTGGTATAGTGGTCACATGCTTAGAAGTTATAGTGGTTCTAATCTTGGCTGAATATGATTCTGATTAGGACTAGTTACTTTGAATCAGAAAAGTGTTTATTATTAAGGTTTAATTACTCTGTAGAAAAAGTTTAAGAACAAGTAAATATTTTTTGAAAGACCTGGAATTCAGTGATGCTTATACAACTTTGTTTTCATGTACCCAGGCTTTTTCCAAAATTGAACTTATTTAAATTGGAAAAGTTTGTATACATATATAGATATCTAGATAGGATGAGAATATCTAGTTATTATTTACATGTGGTTTTTTTACCCTGTTTACTTGTATGATATATCTTGCTCACAATTACTATATTTAATATTGCTTTTGTTTTTAGGTATTTTCTTTTGTGGTGTGGTTTTCTTTGTTGTCGCACCATTATTTTGATGTATTAAGTATCTTCATAGTTTTTCTCCAGTTTACTTAATGGTTTACTTAATGGTAAAATGTAGAATAATATCAATCTGGTTCCCTCTTATTTAGAATGTACTCTTGATAGCAACTTTGTATTGACTTGTTGTCATAGCCACAGTTGTCTTAATTTGACCAAATTGACATATTAAATGACAAAGTTAACTTGTGGATGCTATTTATTTTAATCTGGTACCAGCATTTTGATAGGATAATAGTTTTCGCTTTGCCTGTTTTTAACTTGCCTGTTTTGTTTTTAATGTATAATTAATATTCATAGGGTGAAGAACCTGATGAAGACGATGCATATCAGGTATTATCAACACTGAAAAGGATCACAGCATTTCATAAGTAAGTTTCTGATTTATTCAAACTACTCATGTGAATATTCAAATCCACTCATGTGAATTGTAGGTGATACTGTCACCAAATTCATGACCACACTTGGTCTCCTGGGAGAGATGTCCTTGATTAAGCTATGGTTTGAGTTGAGTGCCTTATAAATTATTATCTATCTTTTTTTAAAAGATAAATTTACTTTTTATTATTGCAGCATGTTAATCAGTTTACTGTATTAATTTCATAACATTTTGTGAACCCTGCAGTCTAACACACCTTGATTAGCTTTGTAATGTGACGTAATTTTGTTTTCCAGTGCTCATGACCTTTCAAAGTGGGATTTGTTTGCTTGTAACTACAAACTCTTGAAAACCGGGATTGAAAATGGAGACATGCCTGAGCAGGTTTTTATTTGTATTCAAATTGCATATTTAACTTTTACAATAAAGTCTTAAGACTTGAACTTTAAGTGTGTTCTCTTGATTTTCTTTACAGATTGTCATCCACGCATTGCAGTGTACGCACTATGTAATCCTTTGGCAGCTTGCTAAGATTACCGAGAGCAGCTCTACAAAGGTTTGTGCTGCCTTAGTGGTATTTCCATGAAAATAAATGTAATCAACACTTTTCAGCAAACAAAGTCTTTAATAAGACCAATTATTTCAATTAAGTCTGTCTTGCTTTCTCATGTCTTTATGAACATGTACCATTGACATTCTCTTTGTAGTTTGATACATAATTCAAGAGTATCAATCATTTTTTTAAAAAAATTTAAGAATTGTTTATATTTGAAGAAGCATTATTTATGGCCTTCAAAATAGTATTTATTTACCTATTTGTTTATCTGCCTGTACTTGGAAAATTGAAAATTAAAATGGAGGAAAAAAAGCTTGAATATTAAAAAAGGTGAACTTTATTTGTGCTAACATTTGGTAGAATTTTCACAAAATGTGATGTTCAGGTTGAACCTGTTTTATTTAATATTTCTATTACTTTTGCTCTATCATTTAATATATCAGGTGTTTTAACTATTGCCATTTGGGAAGATAAAACGATAAAATTAGATGTAGCTGTAAATCAAATGTAGATATTGATTTATATGACTGTATCAGTAAAAATAATTGACTTTATATATAAATGTGTGTGTGTATTTGTAGAAAAACATTTGTAGTAGAGCATTTCAGTAAAACATGTTTTCTATTTATTTCTTCCAAGGAGGACTTACTTCGTTTGAAAAAACAGATGAGGGTATTTTGTCAGATATGTCAGCATTACCTGACCAATGTGAATACTACTGTTAAGGAACAGGTTAGTAATTACTACAGTAACATAGATGAAATGCGAAGTAATACAGAACATTTTATACTATTATATTGAATTTGTACACAATGTAATTAATTGATTTTATGTGTTTGTGATTACATTATACAAAGCCTTTATGTTGTGGGTTTCTTTTTTTTTTTAAGATTTATTTATTTTTATTGGTAAGTCAGATATACAGACAGGAGGAGAAACAGAGAAGAAGATCTTACATCCGATGATTCACTCCTCAAGCGGCTGCAAAAACTGGAACTGTGCCAATCCAAAGCCAGGAGCCCAGAACCTCTTCTGGGTCTCCCACATGCGTGCAGGGTCCCAAGGCCTTGGGCCATCCTCTACTGCTTTCCTAGGCCACAAGGAGGAAGCTGCATAGGAAGCAGGGCTACTTGGATAAAAACTAGTGCCCATATAGGATGCTGATGCATTCAAGGCTAGGACTTTAGCCACTTCGCTACAATTCCCTGTTGTTATTTTTACAATGTTTCTTCCCAACACACATTTGAAATAGCCGAAGTCATTCTTGCCTGCAACAAGTGTAACAAGTTTACTTCCAGGGGGAATGTTCCATAGGATTTGTCATTTGTAAGAACATTGACAGTCCTGCCTATCATGACCTTTGTGTGAACTCTGTCTTAAGTAGAAACTTGAATCACTTTATTCCAAGTGTTGACTTTCTTATCCAATGCTTTTGATGTTATAAGCCTTGATCATGAAAAGACCTGATTTTATCCTTGGACTTATAACATTTTTAGTTCTAATTCTATTATAGAGAGAATCAAGGTTTATTAGAGACATGCTTTTGAGATAATAAATATTTCAAATGAAAATATGAATATATGATAGTTATAATAGTTAGTGACCCCAAGGGTTTTATGACAATTTTATATGGCTTAACATTAGGTATTTTTGGTCTGAATCCTTGAAGTCACACCCGAATGCTATTTTTACAAGCTATAGTATGTTGAGTGTGTTAGTTTAATGTTATTTTAGAGTAAAGTTAATTCTAAAAATTACTATGAAATATTTTGAAATATGCTAGTGATTTGTCACTTGGTCTGTGTTAATACATTTTGAGTATCAATAGCAATTTCAGCAGAATTTAATTGGCTTGCTTGTAGTTAAAATTTTGTGTTCAGTAAGCAACGGTTTGTTTTTATGTCTACTTAAACTTTTTTTTTTTCAGTTACTGTAGACACAGAGATTCCTCCCCATCCCTGCCTCACTATTATCCCCCATATTATTATAATCACATAGTCTTCAGCAACAGTCACAAGTGCAGCATCCTACTACTTGCTGGTATTGTGCACATAGACATTGGAAGATAGTTGAGAATCCTATTGTCAAGGTAGATCTAACAGTTTCTTTGGGAGCCCTCCTCTTACTCAGGACTAGAGATGTATGCTTCAACATGTCTTCACTCTTGTATCTCCAATACAGGGGTGTTTGAGCAAACATAAGTTAGAAGTTATTTAATGGCCAAGAAGTAGCAATAAAATTTTGTATTTGTCTTATAAAACATCTGAAGCATAGTGTCATAAAGATTTCTTTGTTGAATTCATGGTAAGTACAGAGTTTTGAAGTGTAGCAATAAAGGGTATATAAAGGTAATATTCACCATCATAATTCAAATAAAAATATTTCTGATGATAGTATATCATTTAGATTTAAATTCTTGGCATATGATTTTAGTGTAGTATGCTCAAATTAGATCTGATAAATGAAACAATATTTTATATTTGTGCCATCAAGATTTTCAGTCTAAAATGGGACTATATCAAACTAAAAAGCTTCTGTATAGCAAAGGAAACAATTAACAAAGTGAAGACGCAACCAACAGAATGGGAGAAAATTTTTGCTTACTACACAAGTGATAGGGGACTGATATCCAGGATTTACAAAGAGCTTCAGAAACCCCGGGACAGCAAAAATAACAACCCAGTAACAAAATGGTCAAAAGAAATGAACAGACATTTCTCAAAAGAACACGTTCAAATGGCTAACAGACATATGAAAAGATAAAAAGATGCTCAGCCTCCCTAGCCATCAGAGGGATACAAATGAAACCCACCTTGAGGTACCACCTAACTCCAGTGAGATTGGCCTACATTGAGAACTCAAATAACAACACCTGCTGGCGTGGATGTGGGAAGAAAGGCACCCTCCTTCACTGCTGTGGGAGTGTAGGCTAGTACAACCACTGTGGAAATCAGTATGGAGAGTGCTTGGAAAGCTGCAAATAAACCTGCCATATGACCCAGCAATCCCGCTCCTAGGAATGTACTCAAAAGGAGTGAAATCTGCATGTGAGAAGGGGATCTGTAATTCTATATTTGCAGCAGCACAATCTGCAATAGCAATGACATGGAAACAAACCAGATGTGCATCCAAGGAAGAGTGGTTAAAGAAACTGTGGTACATCTACTCCATGGAATATTATTCAGCTATTAACAAGAATGAAATTATTATATTTAAAACCAGGTGGTCCCAACTAGAAACCATTATGCTCAGTGAAATGAGTCAATCACAAAAGAACAAATACCACATATTCTCTCTCATATAAGGAAGCCAACATGGAAAGTGTAACTCCAACAGTCCAATCTATACTGTTTTTTTGATTGTCTGTTTGCTTTTTTGGCTGTATCCCATGTGTTTTGATGTTTTTATCTCAGTTTGGTTGCTTCCAAATAATATCTTTTCTCTAGTAGAATTCATCACGTGCTCATGAAGTATACGATGGCATCATTTTTTTCCCCCTCAAAAAAGATTTTCAGTCTAACATTACCTGTTTTTAGAGCTTTATCATATAATCTTAGTGGGTTATACTATGTGACCTCCTTTATAATCTCTTTACTAATTCATATTAATTTTATGATTTCTAAATGTTCTTTGTGTCCATCTTAATATAATTTTCTGGAATATGTCCTGGTCAGCCCATTTGAGTAGCCGTTTCACCTTAATAGTAAATATGACTGTATTTAACAATTTTGCATTTTTAAAAATTTAAAATGTTTTGATGGATTTAATATAATACTATATTAATAAAATGAGAAGAGGTTTAAGGAATAAAAGTCATTTAAAAAAGCAAAGCTAGTTAGTTCTAAAAAGATAAGTATTACAATAACCTGTTTTATACTCATTATTATAATTTTCTAGCAGTAGGCTTTCTTCTAAATCATTTTAATAGCTTTATTGTGATCTAATTCATAAATGCCATACAACTCATATACTGAAAGTGTGACATTAAGTGATTTTTAATATATTTACAAAATGGCCAATCATCACCAGAATGTTCTTAGTATCCCAAATAGAAATCCCATACCCATTAGTAGGAGCTCCCAGTTTCCCCTGAAAGCTCCCACCCCATTTTAAGCGCTGAACAGTTAGTATTTTGTTTATCATAGAGTTGCCTATTTTTGACATGTAATATAAATGGAATAATATCTGTGTAGTCTTTGTGACTGTCCTATTTACTACTCCATTCATTTTTGTTCTTGAGTTGTATAAGCTGATTTTGTATGCTAACTACAATTCTCTTGCCAGACATATAATTTATAAACTTACTTGTCTTATCCTGTGAGTTGTCTTCATCTTCTGAATGGTGTCATTTGAAGCCGAAAAGGTTTTAATTTTGAAGAAATACAATTTGTTCTTGGTGTAATACATAAGATGTCTTTGCCTAATTCAGGATTGTTAAGATTTAAACTTAGTTTTAGAAAACTTTTAAGTTTACAAAATAATAATTTCAAACTAGCACAAAAAACTCCTGTATACCCACTCCAAGCTTTTTGTTATTAGTATATTTGTCACAATTAATAAGCATATTTTTCTCAAATTCTTTTCCATTTCTGTCCTAATAGTTAGCTTATTTGCTTATCTTTTGACTAATTTTCTAGTGTTTGACTGCATTTAAAACAATGAAAGAAGTTTTTATTAAATTCTTTGAGCTATACTCTCAGCCTTATGTTTATGATGGGACTGCTGCATTTGTCTGATGAGTAGTAGGCAAGCCCACATCTAGTTATCTTTTGCCTGATCCCTACACATATTAACAAACAAATGTACTTCAAAAGTGCCACAGACTTTGTGCTGTCTGCTCTTTTACTCATCTGGCACAAAATGATCAGTGGTACCAGGTTTTTACATGGCAATGAAGAGCATTTGACATTGTGATCAAGTTCATGATAGGGGATCTGGAGTCAGAAAAATCTGTATCTTTTGCAATGTTAACATACTATACAAGTCAGTGATACTGAGAGGATATTTGTGAAAATATTGTATAATTAATAATAGTAATTATTAGTAATAGAGCATTACTCAAGAATTAATCATTGTTATAGGAAGTTTACTTTTGAATTTTAAAATCTTTGGAAAATACACTTTTTCTGAGTTTTAGATATGCAAAGTACATTATTTATGTGAGCTGTTCATAGTAGTTTGTGAGAAATTTTGAATTACGGTATTCCTTCCTTTTTTACTTAATAGGCTTTCACTATTCTGTGTGATATTTTGATGATCTTCAGCCATCAGATTATGTCGGGAGGCCGAGACATGTTAGAGCCTTTAGTTTACACACCTGATTCTTCACTACAGTCTGAACTGCTCAGCTTTATTTTGGATCATGTCTTCATTGAACAGGATGATGATAATAATAGTGCAGGTAATATTATTGTTACTTTTTTTGTTAAGTCTGTCTATCCACTGATCTGTTTTATTCACTGTGAAACTTTTTTTAATGTTTAAAATATGAAGCACAGGTATACATTCCACCATATACTTGTTCATTAAAATTTTGTAAAAATAAGGAAGTTGTATTCACGGACCTTAGGTATTCAAGTCAAATCTCTGCTTCAAATTGGCCTTGGGCATGCTTTTCCAACTTGTAGTCCCTCATTTGACTGTGTACCAATTACAGTTGAACGGTGGTTACTGCAGTGAATGGACCTATAGTAGGTGCTCAATAAAGTTAATTCACCTTTTTCATTAATTACACTTATTCAGGTAATTTGAAAACATTGAAGTGTTTACTTTCTTGCTTATACTGGTATAACAGGATATTTATACAATAATGTGATTTCTCAATGTTACAAACTGAATTGTAAAAGTCTCAGATAGTCTAGAATGTTCATGGGGTAATAACCATACCAGCATTGCTGAGTGTTGTAAGCATACAAGATATCCAACAGTTCTTGTCTGCTATGTTTGCCAGTGGAATCCTGGAGACGATGATTTGAGCTGTAAGCGGAAAAAAATTATATTAGTTGGATTGGCCAAACAGGATTAAGATCATCTTGTGACCCAGTAGTTGTTTAGAGTTTACTTTAAATATATATATATAGATGATATCAGGGAGGAAGTATAGGGGAGAATTAAATTATTTTGGCTGCTTCACTCTCCAAATGTTTGCAATAGCCAAGGTAGGGTCAGGTATAAGGGGCATGAAGCTCCATCCAGTTTTCTACAAGGGTTGTAGGAATCCAATTTAATCATCACCTGCTATCTCATATGCACTGCACATTAGCAGTGATTTGGAATCTGGATCTGCAGTAGAGCTGTGGCTTGAACCTAGGCCCTTTGGTAAAGCTTGTACACATCCCTCATTTTATCTTAACCACTGCACCAGAGCCTGCTTCTTATTTAGGATGGTCATATATTTTATATTTCAGGGAACTTCTAGGATGCCTTAGGCATAGTTAAAATGGGTGTATACACTCGCTAAATTATCATAATTGTTATTTGCTTCCTATATTCACTTTAAGAGGGAGATTTAACATTGTAATGAGAAGGTTTTGGCTTCTTAGGTTATATTATAAAGATGAGTATACAACAGCTTGCAAGCAGCCTTTTCATAGCAGCTGCAGTTGGATTAGAATTTTTTAAATAAATATAAGTAAATAAATAAATAGTTTTAAAGCAAATGTTTAATAATTAAATTCAGGTGCAAAACAGTAAAACAAAGCAATGGAAGCATTTACGAAGTGTTATGGAAAATATAATAGTGTTCTAACTATTCTGCAGGAGTATATCCATCTTTAGCAGAAGTTAGGTTACATACGAGAAGGATTTGAAGGATGAATAGAATGTCTTCTATGAGACATACTTGTATTTTAAAACATAATACAAAATAATTTTCAACATATAACCATTTTGTTACTTGGCAACTGCCGTAGCTTCATATAGGGCTTAGAACCTTTTTCCTTTCATACACAATTATCATGGAAAATTGAATGAATGATTCTCAATGATTTCTAAGTCTTCCAGGAGCCCCATAAAATCACCTGAAGTCCTTTTTTTCAAAATCTTTTTCGTTTTTGATGATGGTTACATGGTTGACCAGGGTGGGAAGGATTGAGGGTTAGGTGAAATCATTGTTTCCAAATTCTCTGTTTCTTTTTGTCTGTGGGGGAAGGGGAGAGATAAAGGGGAAAGCCAATCCTGGCTTCCCAAATGTCCCAATGCCCGGGGATGGGGCACCGCCACCCAGTATCAACCCAGGGTCCCGCTGTAGTGCCTGTTCTGAGGGTTCTGCCCAAGCGGTTTGGATAGCTCTGAAATGCTGCAGTTTCGCCTGTCCAAGGGTGAGGCAACTCTCCTAATGCCCAGTGGCTGACATAGTTGATCTTAAATCTCCATTCATGCAGATTTTTGCTGCCACTGTTTGCTGGGGTAGTTTTCCTGTTTGCTCTGTTCTCCTTCCTCACCTGCAGTCTCATCTCTTGAAATGTGGTTTTTCAGTTTACGCTGTTGAAATGAAGTATATTCAAGTGCTTTGGAAAAACACGAAAAACAAAATTTGTTTATAACCATTCACCATTTTTGCCAAATTTTGTCCTATTTATTTCAAGTGGTTTTTATTGAAAAATAAAAGAAAAAAACGAAGTTAAATGCAGTTATACAAGAAGAATTCATTTGTATAACTGGAATCACATAATTCTTTCACTTTTCTTATAGACAATTGCTTTCCCAAACAAAAACTCGTACGTCTACACTTTGATTTTGCACATTTTTAAACCATGGATCTTTTGTGTGAATGATCATATAGGTGGTACATGCTACTAGATAACATAATAATCATTGCAACTGGCACCTAAGAGAGGCATAATGTGTATTAGGTAATTTTCTACATTCTTCAGTCTCCACAAGAGAAATGTTAGCCAATTTTTTGAAAAAAAAAATAAAATAAAATTTGTGGCTTAAAATCCTAAAATTTATAAAGTTTTACTCTGTCGGGGAAAGGAGTACATACCTATAGTTCCTGTGTGCAGTACTTACATGATTGGAAATGTTAACTAGTTGCAGCCGTTGATTATTGTGATAGAGTCGTTAACAAATGCATAGCTTATATATTCACCATTAAACATTTTAAAATAATTAAATGCAATCTTTAGCAGTATTTGGAAAATGCAACGGAGATTGCCTGATGAGAAATTTAGTAAAAAAATGCCCTCAGGAATCAGAGTTGCAAAGGGTAAGACCATCGTTGGAAGGAATGGCATTTCTGAAATTGGCTGTGTTTGAGTATGAAGGAGCCTTAAGGTAACAGACATTGTGCAGGTTCCATCGAAAGACTCTCTTGTTAGGGAAGTATCTGAACGTAGTAGAAAATAATTAATCTGACCTCTTAAACACCAATTCCTTTGACTTAATGTTTGTTAAGAAACTTCATTATCTCAAGTAGCATTGTTTGATCTAGTGGAATAAATTGAATGGTTATCATTTTAACTTAGCTGTGTGCCTTTTTTACATTATTCTATAAGTTGGTGTTTTATGGTGAGGATTTTTTTTTCAGTATGAAAAAAGTAAAACACAAGTAGTTCAATGTCTGAAACTTTTTCCCAGATGGTCAACAGGAAGATGAAGCCAGTAAAATTGAAGCTTTGCACAAGAGGAGAAATTTACTTGCAGCCTTCTGTAAGCTGATTGTATATACTGTGGTGGAGATGAATACAGCTGCGGATATCTTCAAGCAGTACATGAAGGTAAAGTTGTAACATGGATGGCAAGATAGTTTTAAATGCATGATAGGAAATGTAACCATGGTTCATTTTTCTTGTTGCCATTGTAATTTTTCCACTGTGAATTACGTTTCTCATATACATGTATTTCAAAACAGTTCCTAATTTTTGTAACACTTCCTCAGACTTCCAAATCCTTCCAGTGCACATTTTGGATTTATTGTATTCATTTACATATTGGAAAGAATCTGTCTTAAATTTCCATGATTATACTTTGCATTTTTATTTAGTTAAGCACAATGAAATAGTGATCTTCCTCTGCTTGGTGTAACATCTCCCTCCCAATGACCATCGGTATCACTCCGAAAACCCCTCATAGCAAACAAACAATCATACAAACTAAAAAAACCTAAAATAAATAGACAAACAACAAAAAGTAGAGCTTAGAATCTGACAGGAAAGAGCTGGCGTGGATTGGCTCATGCCTCGCTGGGTGGGACACAAAGATTAGTCACTCCTCACCATGGTGTTGAGGATTTTCCTGCACACCCCCCCCCCCCAAAAAAAAAAGTTCTGCACCTTAATTGTCGGCAGATGTCTTGTTAGAGTTACAAGCCAGTCTAGATTGTCCTAAAATCTGCCAAGATCAGCAAAATTATACTTCAACACAACAAATGGCTAAATACTAAAATGAAATAGACACGAGACAGCTGAATGGTACCTTATAGGTATATAGCAGCCGGTCCTGTATATAAACTAAAATTGAAATGTCAATGAGCTAATCATAGGTTGTGGTTAAGAACTTGCTTTTTTTTTTTTTTTTTTTAACTTACTGGTTACTCAAAACCATGTCAATTCCGTAATATTGCAAATTGCTGTTGATGTTATATTGGGACTCTTAATTGACTGGGATGATATTCTACCAGCTCTAACTTTGGACCAGAAATGGTCTCCCCAAGAAACTGTTCAACCCATCTGGACAATAAGTAGCTGGACTCTATGCTTGGTATACGTTTGCAAGGAAGGAATCTTGATTGAATTTGAACTGTAATACTGCATCAAGGTGGAGGAATCCACCAGGGGGGAGGGGCGTGGGGAGGGGTGGGGAGAATTCCCAGAGCCTATGAAACTGTCACATAATGCAAAATAATTAATAAAAAAAAAATCAGTGGGGAAAAAAAAACACCTGCTCTTTTGGCTTGATTACTCTGGAGCTTGTGAGCCTGAGAAAGCTCAATAGATTTTTTCTCCGTTTGTTCCACTGTTAATGTTCCTCTCAGCTCTTAAAGTAACTTGATTTATAATAGATTATTACTAACTTTTAAAGTATATGTTAGAGTTTAATTTTGTAGTAGTAGTAATAGAAAGGCTACTATTTCATTTTATTAACTAAATATGTGACTAAATATGGTAAGATATTTTTAGAGCACAAATGTAAACTTTTCAAAGTGCTCTCGCCAGCAGAGCCAGTAACGTGGACACAAGAGGGTCTGGGGATGAGGCACTGAACGGAGACCAGTGATGGTGGAAGTCTCCCTGAAGCCTCCCTTTATTACTCCTTATATACTCTTTCCCCCAAGCCCTTTAACCAAACAATAGGATGCCAATGAGTCCCATTAGACCAGGTGCTTTTAGCCCACCAGCCCATTTCCTGGCTCAGCTTATCAACTGGCTAATTGCTTTAATGTTGGGGGCTAATCAACTCCTTAGCTCCCAACATTAAAGCAATTTCTTTTAGGAATTAGGAATATGTAGTAAACTTGCCAAAGTCTAGTTAGTCCTCTATTTAACTTCATGAAAGAATTCTAAAACCAATAAAAGATATTCTGGAACTTAAAATATTTGGCATAACTGTTACACTTAAAAATGCTAGTGTTTATGAAGTTGTTTAACAAATTTTTAAAGTCTTACAGTGAGATAGTCTAGATTATGCTGCATATTATTGGTCTTTGGATCACAGTTTTTCTGATATCTCTGAATGTCACATGTATTTTGAAACATGATCTTACATTAGAAAAAATGTTATGCATAGTGTGTAATGTAAATTCTGTAATTTGATAAGTTGTCTTTTTAGGTTGTCCACAGGCCATTTCTTTAAGTTAAATTAGAAAAGTTATAAGCTGCTCATGGCCTGTGTCCTCAACAGAAATGAATAAATTCTGGGAATGCTTATGATAATGGAGTACTCATAGTGTTACTGGCTCATAAGGAGGAATTATATGTTTTCTGTTACTTTCAAAAATCTGCATCCTAATGGTTTGATAATTCTGAATATTTTTAAGATACAGATTATCTGTCTATTAATAATCTTGAAGTTATAGTAACGTTCCTTTGTACCTTTGAAAATATAATTTTGGTCAGATACAAAGTGACATGCTTACCAATTAAATTTAATTTTCCTGTCTTATTTTAAGATGTAAAACCTAATTTGTACAAATCTCTCTTCCAGTATTATAATGACTATGGAGATATTATCAAAGAAACAATGAGCAAAACAAGGCAAATAGACAAAATTCAGTGTGCTAAGACCCTCATTCTCAGCCTGCAGCAGGTAAGTTGTTGAGAACACAAACTGTTGCTAATGGAATCAATATCTAGCAGTGTACAAGGTAGCAGGTATAATTGGGCAAAGTATGCAACAGACAGTTCATAAGAGTACGAATGCAAAATATTCAACCTCAATAGTTGATAAAGAAGTACATTGATCAAGTGAGCATACTCTACATTTCATTTTTTTCTTGTTGCTGGAGACTTAGAGCTTCCTGTATTAAAACATCCAAACATAAAGAACACAGTATTTGTCTTTTTCTGTCTGACTCATTTAACTCAACGTGATATTTTCCAGATCCATCCATTTTGCTACAAGTGGCAGGATTTCATTTTTTAAATTACGTGCATAATTATTATTTTTTTCACAGTTTATTTATTTGTTATTGGAAAGCCAAATATACAAAGAAGAGGAGAGAGAGAGAGAAAGCTCTTCCATCCAATGATTCACTCCCTAAGTGGTCCAATTTGAAGCCAGGAGCTAAGAACTTCCTCCAGGTCAGGTCTCCCATGCGGGTGCAGGGTCCCAAGGCTTTGGGCCGTCCTCCACTGCTTTCCCAGGCCACAAGCAGGGAGCCTGGATGGGAAGTAGAGCTGCCAACGCTGTTAGCTTTTCTCCTTTCAATATGATACAGACTGTTAGTTTGTCACTTTAAAGCCTTTTATCATTTTTATATATTATTTCTTCTCTTCCTTATTTGTGGAGGATATTTATCATTAAGGATTGTTGAACCTTATGGAATTCTTTCTCTATGTGTGTTAAAATGATCATGGGTTTGTTTTTTTTGCATTCTGTTGATATGAATAATGACATTTTATCAAGGACTTTTGCATTTGTATTCATTAATGATATTTGCTTTTGGTTTTCTTGTTTTGTATCTTTTTTTGAGATGAGAGTTTTGGTGATCTTATAAAATGTTAGACAGAGAGCTCAGTGCGGTGGCCTAGTAGCTACTACTAAAGTCCTTGCCTTGAACGCTCCCAGATCCCATATGGGCACCGGCTTTAATCCTGGCAGCCCCGCTTCCCTTCCAGCTCCCTGCTTGTGGCATGGGAAAACAGTTGAGGATGGTCCAAAGCCTTGGGACCCTGCACCCACAAAGGAGACCTGGAGGAAGTTCCTGGATCCTGGCTTTGGATCGGCACAGCACCAGCTCTTGTGGTCACTTGGGGAGTGAATCATTGGATAGAAGATCTTTCTCTGTCTCTCCTCCTCTCTATATATCTGCCTTTCCAATGAAAATAAATAAATCTTTTTTTAAAAAAAGTTAGAGCTCTATCCTCTTGAAAATTTCAGAATATTTAAAAAAATTGGACCTACTTCCTCTTAATGTTTTTGATGACTCAATAGCAAAGCCATCAGGATTTAGACATTTAATTACTGCCTCAGTCTTGTTGCTTGTTAGGAAGGCTCTGTTCAGATTTTCTTCATGATCTTTTTATGAATCCAGGAATTTATCCAGTTCTTTGAGATTTTCTAAATTATTGCCCTGTAATTGTTCCTGTTTTCCTTGGTATCAGTTCTGTGGTAGTGACTGATTTCGAGTGCTTTTCTTTGGTAGTGTAGATAAAGGTTCATCTATTTTGTTAATCTCAAGAAAAAGCTTTTCATTTTGTTGATCTTTGCTTTTTAACTTTTGAAGATTTATTTTTACTTGAAAGGCAGCTTGACACACAGACGGCAAGAAAACATATCTTGCATCTGCTGTTTGCCCCAAATGAGTGCAGTGGGCTAGGCTGAGAATAGGTGCTTGGCACTCCATCCTTGTCTTCCTTGTTTGTGGTGGTGCCCAAATACCTGGACTATCTCCTGCTGACTCCTACGGGTACATTAGCAGGAGGTACCCAAGACTCACACTGGCACTCTAACATGGGATGCTAGCTTCTGATGCAGTCTCCCGCTATACAACACTGGCCCCTTTTTCATCTTCTTTTTTTGTTTCCAGTTACTTTTTTCTCTTCTGATTCTTACTGTGTGTTTTATTTGTTTTTATTTTTCTAAGTTTTGAGATGCAGGATTGGATGGTATGGCATCTTTCTGTTATTTAATGATTTATTGCCTGCGAGTTCCTGTTGATGCTGCTTTTGCTGTGTGCCACAGTTTTTGATATGCTGTGTCTTTTCATTTGTTTGAAGAACAGTTTGATTTTCTTTTTAATTTCCTTAAAGATGCATTGTTCTCTTAGTTTAATTTCTATGTAATTTCTATTGTTGGCTTTTGTTATTATGCCTTCTGGCCTGAGAAAACACATAGTATAATTTCAGTATCTTTCTAAAGAAATGCTAATCTTTTCATTCATTTATTTAAAAGGCACCTTGACAGAGTGAGATGGTTCAGTCCCCAAATTGTTACAATGGCCAGGGGTAGGCTAAGCCAGGAACCAGGAACTCACTCTGTTGCCCTTCTAGCATATTAGCCAACAGCTAGAAGGGAAGGAGAGAAGCCATGAATTGCATTGGTGCTCAGATATGGGATACTGTTGTCAAGAAGCAGTGGCTTGACATTCTGCGACACAATAAAAGCCCTTTAATCTTTTTTTTAGTTTATTGAACCCTGATTTATGGTCCATCCGAGAAAGTTGTCTGTGTACTTATGAGAAGAACTCATGTTCTGTAGCTTTTGAATAAAATGATGGTAAAGGGCTGTAAGGTTCATTTCCTCAGTGTTATTACTGGGCTCTGATTCTTTTGCTGATCTTTTATTCTGGCTGCTGTGTTCACTGATGACAGTTAGGTTGTTGACATCACTTCTGATTTTGTATTGGAATCTATCTCCCTTTAGTTCTAGTAACATCTGGTATATAATATATGCATATTAAGATTGTTATCTCTTGCTGAATTGATCCTTTTGTCATTGTGTCAGTATGTATATAATGCCTTTTTCTTTTAAAATATTTTTATTTTTAATATTTGCATAGTAGAGAGGGATACATGCTCATGTGGGTCTGTGATTAGGAAGGGAGAGTTGTGGTATGGAGGTAGGTGGGGGTGGCAAATGTTTTAGTTTCTTTTTTTCCTCTTGTGTTTGCAGTGGAGGAGGGGGCCGCTTTTTGCTGCCAGACTACATTAGCACCCGAGGATTCAGGGGTGGTCATTTGATAATGGCTTAAAGACCCCAATGTGCAGAATAATGTTCCCATGGTGGTGTGAAGACATTGTAAGCTTCTTTGCACCAGGGTTGAGGAAGTCTGCAAGATACACTGACTGGGCAAGCCCAGTTAATTGCATCAACAGACCCAGACTCTTGGCCAGGAGATCTTGTGCATCCTTTTCTAGTTTCTATCCTCTGACAAGGTATTCCACATTCTCTACTGGCCTAGATGAGGTGGTTGTCATGTCCCCCATGTGCATCTGAGCACAGACGTCAGTAACTGAGCAGGCTCAGTCCTAATACCTGTACTCCAATGTCAGACCACACAGTGATTTTCCTTGTGGCTTGAATTTGAGTCCAGCGACCTAGTTGGGGAGTCCCCCAAGAAACTGCTTGGAGTGGGCTCAGATTTGTTTCTTGTGTGTGCCAGGTAGTGCGTGGTCAAGTTCGGTCTGTCCACCACAGCATCCATTGCTCTTACTGTAGATGTAGTTGCCTGGTCAGTTCCACAACCAATCCCACCTCTCATGTGAACCAACAGCTGTTGCATCCTAGCCCAATTTAGCCTACCATAGGCCTGGTCCTCACATACATCAGCAAGTGCCATGGCCTAGACAAGGTGAACTTGAAAAATCCTCATCAAACCCACCCCCAACCTGACTTTTTGCACATGCTGGTCTGTGCTGTGGCATAGCACAGCCCAGCCCACATCCCACACAGCTCTTGAGCATGCCTTGGGTACTGTGAGCTAAGTCAGCCCTTTGCATCCTCAGACTTGGCCTGACAAGCATGATGATGCTGTCCCAGGTTCATCTTGGCATGCTCCCAAGTCCTGGCTTTTGTGCTCACCACTGGAAGTTGTAGCATAGCAGGAGAATTTCCACAGTTCTCTGTCATGCTTATTTCCAGCCCAGGATCTTGACACTGCCAGAGGTTACTGTTTTCTAAATTGACATGATTTGTATCCATTCGCAGCACTTGCCAACGTGTACTCCAGCCTGCACGCATTCTGGTTCAGGCAAGTGCCAGCAGGTGCAGCAACCTAGCCTACCCTGGCCTGCGACCAGTCTTAGCTCTCATGCCCACCAGTGGAAGCAGCAGCCCAATAGTGGATTACCCAAAGATCCCACACTAGTCCCGCTCCCAACCTCAGGTCCTCAACATGCTGGCAGGTGCTGCAACCCACTCTGAAATGGCCAGGCTACATTTACCAGCCGGTACTGCAGCTTGCTCAGCCTGGCCTACTTCCAATCCTGGCCTTCATGTGAATTGGTGGGTGTTGTGGATTGGCCTAGCCTGGTCCTCCCCCAGACCTGGCCCGCTTGTGTCCCAGCAGATGCTGTAGCCCTGCCTGGCCTGACCTGCTACCAAGCTCGGGAGAGTTAACAAATAGAGAAAGAGAACAGGGATATATTTTGGCTTCCTTGCTTCCAATTTGAATTCCCTTAATTTCTTTTTCTTGCCAAATAACTCTACCAAAGACTTTCTATACTATGTTGAATAGCAATGGTGAAAGTGAGGAAGAGAAGAAAGGGAAGGGAAAATCTTGATATAAAACTGCATCATGAAAAATAAATTTAAAAGTATAAATAAAGAAAAGGAAAAGAAAACATAGAGGAGGGACAGACAAAGTGTGAGATCTTCCATCTGTTGGTTCACTCACCAATGCTAGGCCATGCCAAAGCAAGTAGCCAGGAGTTTCGTCTGGGTCATCCACATGGTTGATAGCACCGAATATTGGGCCATTTTTGACGCTTTTCTCAGGTCGTTAACAGAGAGTTGAATGAGAAGTGGAGCAGATTTGACACACACTAGTACCTGTATGGGATGTTGGTGTTGCAGGCAGCAACTTTATCCATTATGCCACAGCACTTGTCTGTTATATTTTCTTTTTAAAAAAAATTCTTTATTTTTATTTGAAAGAGTTACAGAGAGGAGATAAGACAGATCTACCATCTTATGCTTCATTCCTAGTGGCCTCAATGACCAGAGCTGAGCTAATCTGAAGCCAGGAGCTCCATCCAGGTCTCCCATGTTCTTGTAGGAACCTGGAGACTTGATCCATCCTCTGCTGCTTTCCCATGTAATAAGCAGGGAGCTGGATCAGAAGTGGAGCAGCTGGGGTACTAACCAGCACCCATTTGGGATGCTGGCACCACAGGAAAAAGGTTAGCATACTATGCTCACCTGTGCCAGGACCCATGAGGTTTACTTCTAATATAGGACTCTATTCAGGATTTCTTGTAAAGCTGTCCACTTGCCAGATAGTCACAATGGAACTAGTAGCTGTTTCCTGGGCTCTCACATGAATGGCAGGAGCTCAAACACTTCTACTGCTTTTCACACAAGCCACAAGCAGGAAATTTGATTGGAAATTGAATGACCAGAACTTGCGCTGGTGCCTATAAGGGTACCAGCTTCTCCGGCAGTGACTATCTGCTACACTATAATGCCAGCCCCTCTCCTTCACATTTAAAGGATAGTCTCACTGAGTATAATTGTCTTGGCTGTAAGTTTTCTTTTGCTTTCAACACAGTGTTTTCTCTTACTACTAATCCAACTGCTTTATCTTTATGTCTCTTGGCTTTTTTTCTCTTTACTGTTCTTTGGGTTCTCTCCTTGTTTAACTTTTAAGTCCTTCCACTTTTACTTGAAAGACAGTTTGAGAGAGAGAAAGAAAGTGAGTTTGATAGATCTTCCATCTGATGGTTGATTTCTTTAGATATCCTTAATTGCCAGGGTTGAACCAATCCAAAGGCAGGAGCAATGAGCTTCTTCCAGGGCTGCAGCACGAGTGCAGGGGCCCAAGGACTTTAGACAGCCACTGTTGCTTTCTCTGGCCATAAATAGGGAGCTAGATTGGAAGTGAAGCAGCTGGGACTGGAAATTTTGCCCATAAGGGATACCAGGATTAGCCTGCTATGCCACCATGCTAGCTCCACCCTTGTTTAACTTTGGACAGTTTGAATATAATCTGTGTTGAAGTAGCTCTTTTTTGGCTGAATTTTGTTTGATGTCCTTTGTGCTTTCTGTGTCTGGATATCTGTATTCGATTTGAGTCATCTGAAGTTTTCAACTATTTCATTCAAAGGATTCTTAATGTTATTTTCCTTCTCTTTCAGGTGTCTATTGTAAATATCTCCACTCTTAATAATACACCATTTGTCAGATAAGCTTTGTTGATTCTGATTAGTCTGTTTTTGTGAGTTAGTTCAACATTCTCGACTTCCAGATTAGAAATGCATTCTTCCACTTGTTCTGTTCTATTGTTGAAGCTCTAAATTGAATTTTATTTTTAATTTCATTAAAGTTTTCAGCTCCAAAATTTCTGTTTGGTCCTTTTTAATGATTTCTATGTCTGATGAATTTCTCATTCATGTCACATCGTGTATTTCTTTAAACTATCAAGCTGTATTCTCTTACATCTGATTGAATTTCCTTTGGAGCATTTTTTTAATCCATTTCAGGAATTTCCTAGGCCTCCTTCACATCAGGATCTTTGGTGGAGAATTACGTGTTCTTTTGGATGTGTCCTGCTTCTTTGCTTCCTCCAGTTTCCTGTATCCCTCCATTGACTGTGCATCTGCTATAATAGTTCCCCTTTTTATTAAGTATGTTTTGCTGGAAAAGAGTTCTTTGTTTAGATGGGTTGTGTGGTGTCATTTGTTTTGTTGATTTGGCTTTGTTTCCAGGTAAGCCCTGAAATGTAGGCTCTGGGAGATATGTTCACTGATATTTAGTTTGTTAGTGTCTCCTAGAATCACAGTTTGTCTAATTTTTAGCAGGTTGTGAAGGAAGTAATACACCTTTAAAGTAGACGTGAGCTTCAGACAGGGTGTATCTTTACTTCCCAGAGAGTTGGGAAGCAATCACACTAGGCTGTAGCCCTCTTTCTGGTGCCTTGAGACATAAAGGTTGTGGTTGTGTCAGGCAAGGATGAGTGATGCTGGGGCTTGTGGCATCAATGACTGGCTCTTTGGATGTGGATAGGTCCTTCCCCAGGTGCTGTTGTGTGAGAGGAACTGGTACTGGGTCTGGAGCACCACAAACCCCAGTCCCAAAACTGGGAGATGTTAAGGGAACTTTGTGCCATCAAAAAGAGTGAATGCGCATTGTGATGAGGGCTCTGGTCGGGAGAACTGAAGTGGTGCAGGTAGGTCACCGCAGATGCATTCCAGTGACTCTCTTAGCAGTAAGATGGTGTTACTTTAGAGGGCAGCTGGGGAAGGAGCAGTGAGTAGTGCAGCAGTCACTGTACTTTTTAGTTCTGTCTACTGGGCTTTTTTTTTTTTTTTCTGTATCTGCTAATTTTCAGCGTCTGTGCTATTTTCAGTTGCTGTCACTTTCCAACTGAAGTGTCCATCATTCTCCTCTGCTCTAGCTTACTTGCTTATTTATTTATTTATTTATTTATACATTTGCAAGCCAAAGTGAGTATGAGAGGGAGAGAGAGACATCTTCATCAGTTGGTCCAGTCCCCAAATAGCTGAAACAGCTGGAGCTGGGCCAGTCGGAAGCCAGATGCCAGAAGCTTCTCCCATATGGGTGCGCTTGTGCCCTCAATTGCTTTGTCAGCACATTAGCAGGGAGCTTTATTGGAAGTGGAGCAGCCAGTGCTTGAAAAAGAGCTGCAAGATGACAACTTTACCTCCTACTCCACTGCACTGTGTTGAGTTCTAATATTTTAAGTCCTTGAGGATTTACAGGGTGAGGGGAAGGAGGGAGGGGCCTCTTCTATCTACTTACTTATTCCTCAGACAGCCGCAGTGACTGCGGCTAGTGCAGGCTCAACCCAGGAACCCAGAACTCCGTCCTGGTCAGCCGTGTGTGTGGCAGAGGCCCAAGTGCTTGAGCTTTTAACTGGTGCCTTCCAGGTAGGTTAGTAGGAAGCTGGATCAATAGAGGCGTGGCTGGGACTTGAACCATGTTCTGATATCGGGCACCAGTGTCACAGTGTGGCAACTTAACCTGCTGTGCAACAATGCCAGACACAGTCCTACTAATATTTTATATATCTAACTTATTTCCTAGCAAGGTTGTTTGAATGGCAGTGCACTATATTTCTGTTTGTTGGTTTTCAAACTCTTCATATTTGTAGTTCCCATCACTTCTTCACTAAAACTTTTCCCCAGACAATCTTCTAGAAGTGCAATTTTCCCCTTACTCTTCAACGTTTTCCTGGTTGAGGTGAATACAGATTTTTTTTTTCCTATTCAGCTATACTGATTTCTTTCCTATTCTTTTTTGTAAACATCTGTGTGTAAAATAAATGGGCCCTCCTGATAATTCATAAACTTGACAAGCATACAAAGGTTATCCCTCTCAGGAAATGATAGTGGAGCAGGAGGTATGCTTGGGGCTCATTTGACAGACTGCAGATACAGAGGACACAGGCTAGAATTGTCTGTTCTCATGCAGCACCTAGGGTCACCTCCTGAACTAGAGAGGCTTAGGGTTTGGGAGGTCAGCTTAGGTACCTGAGCAGCTCAACCAAACAATCGCAGCCTTCCTCCTGTGTTCCCAGCCAGGACCCTCGAGAGGAGGACCAAGGAGAGGGCTCATCCAGTCAATAGAACCTTGACCCTTTATCTTTTCTTCCATAACCTCTAGGGTGTAATAGAAAAGCAATGCCTCTTCCTGGGGGAAGGTGGGAGAGAAACACAACATATTGTCTTGCCTCATTGCTTGACCTTCCTGTTTCTTCCCTTTTTTGTTAGTTTCTGATACTCTGGATATTAATCCTGACTGTGTGGCTTGAAAATATTTTCTCATTATGTCACATGTCTCTTCACTCTATTGATTATTTCCACTGCAGTGTGCGATCTTCTGAGTTTGATGTGATACTGTTTATTTAGTTTTACTCTTGCTTTTGTTGCCTGTAATTTTGTAGTCTTATCTATAAATTGCTGCCGACATTAGCCTATTGAGGTGCGTTCACTATATTTTCTTCTAGCAGTTTTGTCATTTTGAATTTTATATTTAGATCCATCATTGCTTGATTTCCTGTATATGTTGAGAGCTGGTTATCTAATATAATTTTTAATGTATGTGTCCAATCTTGCCAGTACCATTTGTTGAAGAGATATTCTCCAGTGTATGTTTTTGGCATTTTGTCAAAAATTAGTTTCACTTAATGTATGTTAATTTCTGGAGTTTGTTTTCATTGACCAATCTAGGTTTTTTTCATGGTACCATGATGTTTTTGTTACTGCATCTTTGTTGTTTGCTTTGAAATCAGATATTCTAATGCCTCCAACTTGATTCCTGCTCCTCATCATGTTGGCTGTTGATGGGAAAAAATCTTTTTTTTTTTTTTTAATATTTTTTAATAATCTTACTTAGTTGATTAGGGTAGAAAGGGTCAAGGGCTACAGGGTGAAAGTGGGTAATACCATTGTTTCCACACTAATATTATTATTTTTCCCTGTATCTGGGGTCAGGGGAGAAACAAAGGGAAAAGCCCCACCCAACCTCCCACCCATCCCAGATCCCCAACGGGAGGTGCGCTCCGAGTGTCCTGCTCAAATAGTTTTGACAGTTCATCAGTTCTGGATTGCTGCCAGTCTCTCAGTTCCAATCGCAATGAAACCTATTCAGAATCCACTGGCTGACAGTCTCTTCATGGTTGGGGTTCTAAGATCAGCAGTTCAGTTGGAGGGATCTCCAAAGAAACTTCATCTGAGATGATCCCAGGCCTGATTCTTGCGCGAGTTTGCTGGTACACAGTCCAACACCGTCCGTCACACCAATCAGCTTATGCACATGCTGGTCGTTGGAATTGCTGGGTCCGTTCTGTTTCCAACCCTGTCTTCCTCGTGAACCAACAGGTGTTGTTGTCCAGCTCGATCCTACCCACTTTATACTTGTTCCTCACGTAAACCAATTGGAGCTGCAGCCTAGTTGGGGTGACTCTCCATAACCCCCACCAGTTCTGCCCCCTACCCTGGTTCAGATGGGAAAAATTCTATATGAATTTTAGGATTATTTTATCTAATTCTGTAAGAATTTAATTTGTATTTTTTAATAGTCATTGCCTTGAATCTGTATAATGCTTTGGATAGAATGAGCATTTTAATAACATAAATTTTTCAAGTCCATGAGCAAGGAATAGCTTTCCTTTGTGTGTGTGTCAGTGATGATTTCTTTCCTCAGTGTTTATTATTTTCATTGAAAGATTTTTCATTGTAGGGGGAGACAGACAGACAGACAGATCTTCAATTTGCAGAATCACTCCTCAAATCACTGCAGTGGCCAGATCAAAGCTATAAGTGTGTGCCGGGTCGAACATTTGGACCATCCTCCATTGCTTTCCCAGGCACACGAGTAGGGACCTGGATAGAAGCAGGGCAAGAAATGGAATCAAACTGTATTGAACGGATACCCATGTGGAATGCTTACACAGCAGGCAGTGACTCAACTTGATACATCACAATCCCGATGCCTGAAGTCTATGTGTTAAGATGGAATAATGATATGTCTTACTGAACATCTACTATATTTTAACTAGAAAATGTTTTAAAACATGTTAATGTATAGATATTAATACCTCCTTTAACATGCTTTCTTTCTTTCCAAACAGCTTTTTAATGAAATGATCCAAGAAAATGGTTATAATTTTGATAGATCATCTTCAACATTTAGCGGCATAAAAGAACTTGCTCGGCGTTTTGCTTTAACTTTTGGACTTGATCAGTTGAAAACAAGAGAAGCCATTGCCATGCTGCATAAGTAATCTCCCAAAATTCTATTCAGTTCTTATACTTTTAGAATGTGTTTTGTTTTTAACTGATGTGTAGTAATTATATATTTTTATTGCATAGAGCTGGGTTTCAGTATGCGTGTAGTATGATCTTATCAAGATAGTTGGTATATATAATGGTGTGTGTGTTTCTCATTTCTCTGTGTTGGGACATTCAGAATCTTATGTACTATTTTGACATGTACAACTTACTGTTGTAAATACTACATAAATATTCTATGCTGTATAAAATTAGATATTACTCCTTTTATCTAACTTTTTAAAAAGATTTATCTATGCTTTTATCTGAAAAGCAGATGGAGAGAGAGGGGGAAAATATCTTCCATCCACTGGGTTCATTACCCAACAGGCTGTATTGGCAGGAACTGAGCCAATCTGAAGCCAGGACATTCTTTCCAGTCTCCCACATGGGTGCAGAGGTCAAAGGACTTTAGATACCCTCCATTGCTTTCTCACGCCATGAGCAGGGAACTGGATCAGAAGTGGAGCACTCAGGACTAGAACTGGTGCCCATATGGGATGGTGGTACTGCATGGTGGAGGATTAGCCTGTTGAGTCATCACGCCTGCCCCTTATCCAACTTTTCTGTTAACTATCCACTATATGTCCTCCCCATCCGCCTTCCCAGTTGCTAGTAATCAAAATCTTTTAACTTTTTGAAGTAGCTATATTATTTTTACGCTTTATTATTCATAAGTCTATGCTGTTTCCTTTCTCAAAGTATCACTTATAGTACAATCTCAATTAACAAATGATTTGGGACTATAATTCCCTTTACAAGAAAGTCATTCTTTCAATTACTTATAAGTAATGTGAAGTAGCTTATGTCCATCAAATTGCAAAAATCTCTTACCAGATTTATTTTTAATAATTTTTCTGCTAAATAGAGAGATCATTTAGATTTGATTCCTTTGTGTTAAGTTTTCTTCTAATTTTGTTTTTAGAGTGACCTTTTGCTTGGAACCACAGCCTTCTCTCTCTGTATCTTCATTCCCTTAGAGCTGCCACTCTTTTAACTTGTTATTAGGCATGGAATTTAATGATGAAGCTTCCCTTTTTATTATAAGTACATTGTAGAGCTTCAGTGTAACCAATATTTGTATATTAAAGCTCCTTATTTCTTAACTGTGGGTTAAAGAACCTTGCATTTTTTCAGGAAAATCAAGACTGGGACTTTCATTGGCAATTCTGTTGTTTTAATCTCTCCTAAGCCTCTTTTGCTCTTTTTTAAAAGATTAATTTTTTGAAAGGGAGAGAGAGAGCGAGTGGGCAAGAGCACTTCATTTTACTGGTTCATTTTCCAAATGTTGTTACCAGCTGGGCCTTCTCGGAACAAAGCTGGAAGCCTGAAATTCCACCTAGGTTGACCACTTTCGAGGCAGAGACCCAAGTGGTTGGGTCATAGGAACCTATGTACTTTGACCGTCATGTCCGGTAGATGCCTCAGCAGAAATCTTGCTGCTCCTTAATTTTTGCCTATATCTATTAAAACATTAATTGACCCTCTTTTTCACCACATTTAAAACTCTTAAAATCACTTTTATGCTTTTAATATATGAGATGTTGTTTTTAGGTATTATCTAAGATTCACACATTCAACAACTTCTTTTGAGAGGTATTGCATGAGTTTCTCTGTAGTAACTTTCTGTTTCTCCCTAACTCCATCTGGATTATGTCTTACCCAGTTATGTTTCATATTGCATAATGTTAGGATTTCATGATCAGTAAAGCTATTTATAGCCACATAATATATAAATAGACTGGGTTCTGGTTGGAGTTGAATTTTAAAACTTTGCTCTAAAATGGGGTTTCAAACACTCACGAATAATTTTTTTTCATTAGTCGTGTGTTTGAGGGTAGATCATCTTTATATCTTAGAAAATAGAGATAATGTAGAGTAATGCAGTGAGAGGAAGATACAGAGAGAAAGATCTTCCTTCTGTTGGTTCACACCTCATATGGCCACAACAGTCAGGGCTAGGCCAGGCTGAAGTCAGCAGCCAGAAACTCTGTCTAGATATCCAGTATGGGTGGCAGGGGCCCAAGTCCTTCCAGGCAGAGTTGGAAGAAGCTAGATGGAAGCAGAGTAGCTGAGACTTGAACCAGCCCTATGATATGGGACACAAGTGTTACAACCTGCAGCTTAAGTCAGTGTGGCCAGATGCTGACCCCTATTGGTGATAGTTTTGGTAGTTTTGTGTGGGAAAGGAGTATAGACTGTAGAAATACCAAACCACATTTACATTGAATGCCGTGTGTGTGTATGAGTGTGTATGTATGCCTGCCTATCTTTATATGTCTTTAGCGTTAAAGAATGGAATGGTGATATGAAATATAAATAGATTGACTCATTGTCACAACCTCCTTTTCAATATTCCTGAGCTCAAAAGCATGACCAAGGTAGTATCTTAGTAGTAGAAAGAAAATTGAGTAAAATCTCCTAAGTTTTAAAACTTTCAATTATACAATATTTATCTCCATTTTTTTTCTTTATAGAGACGGCATAGAATTTGCTTTTAAAGAGCCTAATCCACAAGGGGAGAGTCACCCTCCTTTAAATTTGGCATTTCTTGATATTCTCAGTGAATTTTCCTCCAAACTGCTACGACAAGACAAAAGAACAGTGTATGTATTTGCTAGAGATACTCTATTTCATTCACTTTGCAGTTCTTAATAGAATTTTAGGGTTGCCTGAATGTATAAACTATGTACTTCAGTGATTTATAAAATTTAAGAATTTTATAGACTACATTCTGTGCAGTCTATTGCATTGGAACTTGTAAGTTACTGCGTCCCCAGGTATAGTTATGACTTTGAAAGTATTATTTGCATCAGGGTCAGAGATCTTTCATCCATTGACTCATTGCTCAAATGCCTAGATTCGCCGAGGCTGGACCAAGCTGAAGCTAGGAGCCTAGGAACTCACTGTGGGTTTCCCACTTGCGTGGCAGATACCAAAGCACAAGAGTTATCTATTTCCTTCCGGGGTGTATATCTGCAGGAAGCTGAAGCGAAGGTAGAATTCAACCAAGCGCTCCAACATGGCCTAGGGTCATAAGCAAAGTCTTAGACACTGGGTCACAATGCTTGCCCCTAGCTGTGGCTTTTGAGATTTGTTTCTTTGTTTACTTGCATTCTTGCTTTACTCAACTAAGGAGGGATCTTTTAAAAGTGAAATATTAAATATTTATGATCCAACCTGAAGAGATTAGTTTTCCTGTTTCTCCAGTTCTACAGTAGAAAGTAGAACTCCCTGCTTTATCTCTTTTTTTGTAGATTGTGCTTGTCCTCAGACAACCATTTAAATAGGGCACTTTTCTGGGGATATCCTCCTAAAATGGTTGTAATACTGCCTCCTAAATGACTTGTAATACAGCTTCAAAATGGATTTAAATTCTCATAATCTTTGCATTTGCTCCCCTTGACTTTGAGGGTACAAGTGGGTAGAAAAATGTGAATGCCTGACTGTATAGCTAGTCTCTTCTGAAAACTGTGTATTGGCACTGTTAATGATAAAATTAACTTAAGCAGTGCAGTGTCATTTTTTTTTAAAGGTTTATTTATTTTATTTGCATGTCAGATTTACAGGGTGGGAGGGGAAGAGAGAGAAAGTCTTTTATCTACTGGTTTACTTCCCTAATGGCTGCAACAGCCTGACTGGGCTCATCCAAAGCCTGGAGCCAAGAGCTTTTGGGTCTGCCATGTCAGTACGGGTGCCCAAGCACTTGGGCTGTCATCTGGTGTTTCCCCAGGGACATTAAATGGGAGCTAGGTTGGAAGTGGGACAGCTGAGACTTGAACTGGTGCCATAAAGGATTCTGACATCATGGTGGTGGCTTTACCAGCTATATAACTGTGCCACCCCCTGCAGTGCCATTTCTTAGCAGCTTAACAGAAAATTTCAGCCAAATTTGTAGATCGATAGGGCCATCCATTGCTGGCAACAGTAAGTTGTGAGGTTACTTGACATTGCCTAGTAAAGTTTAAGAATCTACTTAATTTTTCATTCATAGATAGATACTGTATAAAAACTTTTGAACATTTGCACAAGGAGACTCATGTTACTGAGTTACAAATGTTAGTTGTCACAGTGTTTGATTAGGAGAGAATAACCACCAACTAGAAAACAAATCAGAAGATTGGTAAATAATGGAGTATCAGAGAATGCTCAAAATGGGTAGATTTTTAAAACATAGCACTAAGTACAAATGACAACATACAGAACTGTGCTGTAATGTTTCAAGAAACCGCTGTATTAAAACTATGGAAATTGCATGGGAATGATAAATAGAAAATTCTGGTTAGTGGTTCACCTTGAGGAGTTGGAAGGAAGAGAAAAGTGCATGACTTGGTGAGGACTACTTATCTGTAATGTTCTGTCAAGCTGTGTAGTGAGTATGTATTTGTACATTAGTGAGTTTATCTTGAGTCCAATTTTGTATCTTGTCACAGATTGGTAACAGTTTTCAGACAGGGTAGCCAGTTCCCAGGCCACACTGTGAGGAGTGTTGTACTGCTGTGTGTAACTGAGCAGCTTGTAAATAAAGAGGCACACTGAACCACTAACACAGGGCAGTATGTTTTGTAATTGGTGTCTTCTGTTCTCAGCTGATACATTGAAATAGATTAGAATTAATCATTGTAATCACAGCAGATACTGAGTTGTACTTTAGTTAGGTGACAATTAATTATTTTTAGCATGATTAACATTACTGAACTCTAATTCAAAGTGTGGTTCTTCAATCATGACTATGCTGCCTACTCATTTTTTTCATGTTCTTTATTTCCTTGTCTGTAAATTGAAAGTGTATTTCCCTTACAAAACTGTAGTAATGAAGAAGCTGAGAGAAAATTCCTAACCTATAGTTGCTACATGAATGTTGAATTTTGATAGACAAAATTAGACATTTGTAAACTCCTTGTTGAATCCAAGGATGCATTTATTATATCTGTCGTGCTGAACTTTTTCTTTTGAATTTCCCCGCGAGGGCCATATATAATTCAACTTTGTTTCTATTCCTCATGCATAGAACATGATACTTAACAAATATTAAGTTGAAATTCTCTTAATTATTTCATTCAGTGTGAAAGTCTTGCTAGATGCACAGTTATTAATCAGTCTCCTCATGATGCTGACATTTGAATAGTGAAGGATTGTATCCATGCTCAGACAGTTAGAAGTTGGTAGAACTTGTAGTTTTATATCTCAAAATTCACAATTTTTACTTCTTTTTAAGGTATGTTTACTTGGAAAAGTTCATGACCTTTCAGATGTCACTCCGAAGAGAAGATGTGTGGCTTCCACTCATGTCTTACCGAAATTCTTTGCTTGCTGGTGGTGATGATGACACTATGTCAGTCATCAGTGGAATCAGCAGTCGGGGGTCAACTGTGCGGAGTAAAAAATCAAAACCATCTACAGGCAAACGGAAAGTGGTTGAGGGCATGCAGCTTGCGCTCAGTAAGAATATAGTTTATTCTCTTTATAAATCCCTAATGTCTTGCTGATGGAATTATCACTAAGGTTTACCTTATTTTATATTGGAAATATATTGTTCAACCATAGCTTACATTATGTATCAGTTTTATGTAAATGTGTCATTTAAAGCATACATTCAGGTCGCGTGACTCTTCAGATATATCCTCATTTATAAATGAGAAAATTAGCAGAGGTAAATAATTTGCCTGAGTTACATAGATATTAACCCAGTAGTCTGAGTGTAGAATGCTTGCCTTTTAATCTCTGTGCTGTACGATATGCACAGGGAAATAGATTGATTATTATCACCTGGTTGCAAGTGAGATTCAGAGAGATGCAACTTCTGGATTTCTATGAGGAGATCGTTCATTAATCATGAAACACGTCATAAAAATTCATAGTAGAGGTAGAAATGCACTACAGAGCTGATTCTCTTCTCTTGGTCTACTAGCTGTCTGGGGTTAGTTCAAAATGAGTCCATGGGGAGATTTTTGTTCCTTTTCTGAGCAGCTTCTAAACAAATTTGCATGACAAAATTTTTGTGGTAATTTTCATGGAGTAACAGCCCATTGTTAGCAGGGACCATGATGTCTGTGGTTCAGCTCATAAGACTAAAAGACTGAAAGAATGGCATGAAGCTACTTTTGCTTACATGCTTGGTGCTGGCTGGGAATTTAGTCTGTCAGGGAAGACACCTGTGTAAGACCTTTCCATGTCAACATGTTGTTGAACTCCAGTGGCTATCATTCCAACAGATAGGAATTGGATACTGCCACTTGATTAAGGACTGGATCCAAAAATTCACAGAACCTAGCATTTACCATTTTGTGTTGGCCAAGCCATCACTGAAACTGTAGTGGAGGGGACATAAATCCCCCACTTTTTAATGTGTTGGTGATAGTTGTTTCTGAGCGTTATTTTTATTAAGTATATATTTATTTATTTGAAATATTGAAGGGGTATGTAGGGGAGATAAAAGTCTTCCCATGCAGTAGTTCACTCCCCAAATGCCTGAAGTAGTCAGTGCTGGGCCAGGCTAAAACCAGGATCCAGAAACTACCCAGTGGGTCTCCCATATGGTGGCAGGAAGTAACTAGTCTATCTGCTGTCTCAGGGTCACATTTAGCAGAAAGCTGTGTCACAAATATGGAGGGGCCATTATGCACATCAGGCATTCAGATGCGGAAGTGGGCGTCCCAAGTGGTGCGCTTGCACCATTGAGCGGGTTGTATTTGAAAATTGCAACATTATTTGTTAGCCATATTTATCATCAGATGTTTAATGTTTAAAGCTCAGTTGCCTTATGGATTCATTTTGTTCAGTAGAATAAAGGTACAACTTTATACATGGATAGTTTTAGACTTATTTTATATAGTTATAGAATCCCTGTTTTGTTTTACTTTTTTATATAAGTGAACATTAGTAAATATCTTAATTGGGATACTATCTTGATTGGATATTATCTTCAGGTATCCTTGACTAGTTAAAATTTGAGGGCATTAAAAAATGCTCATGAAAAATCAGGCTTAAAACATAAATTTATTTTAGTATAAAACTTTCTGAAATCCAAGCATAATTTTTTCATGAATGTTTTGAATTACTCTCATTGTTCAGGCTGTTGGTTTATTGCAAATGAAAAAGCAATTCTCTTTTAAATATTGAAGTTATCAATTGAAAAGATATTTTCTGTTTGCTATTGTAAGTCTTAAAATGTTCTTCTAATTCTGAAGCAATAGTCAATAGCTGTAGATTTGTGCCAGGGCATCACATTTCTCCTTTTCTTTAGAATTCATGAAATAATTAAGGAGTTGGTCTTTATATGTCATCTTACAAATTATCAAACAAGATACAATTTTTAGTTTTTTTTTTTTTTTTTTCATCTAGTTTTTGGGATGAGGTGTCAAAATTGAGGCATTAGTTAGAAGATGGTGAACCAAATTATAAGATGGGAAAAGTCAAAGTACTCTTGGAGGCTAAAGACAGTAGAGCTTAAAGGCTGATATTTCTCTCCTAGTTTTGTATTGGAAAATGTGAAGTTTATATCTAATCCTCCTTTTACCACGGTATTAATACATTTCTTTTTCTACTCTGTCCTCAGAAACGTGTGTATTCTAATAATTGTTTTGCTCTGCACTCACAGTCTCCCAAGTGCTTTTACCTCTTAAGTCATTAACTGTCAAAACAGGCATTTGGCTTAATACATTTAAACAGCACTTGGGATGACCACATCCCATATCATTGTGTCTGGATTTGAGTCCAGTCTTAGCTTCCAGTTCCTGCTAACGTATGCCCTGGGAGGCAGCAGATGGTGTTTCAAGTGCTTGGGTCCCTGCCACACATGTATGAGACCCAGATAGGTTTCCAGCCTCCTGGAATTGGCCTGGCCTACCCTCAGCTGTTGAAGGTGTTAAGGGAGTGAAAATAACCTTGCTTGCTCGCCTTTCCCCAGCATGTCTCCTATTTCCCTTTAAGCTAAGTTTTTTTTTTTTAAGATTTATTCATTTTATTACAAAGTCAGATATATAGAGAGGAGGAGAGACAGAGAGGAAGATCTTCCGTCCAATGATTCACTCCCCAAGTGAGCCGCAACGGGCCAGTGCGCGCCAATCCGAAGCCGGGAACCAGGAACCTCTTCCAGGTCTCCCACGCGGGTGCAGGGTCCCAAGGCTTTGGGCCGTCCTCAACTGCTTTCCCAGGCCACAAGCAGGGAGCTGGATGGGAAGTGGAGCTGCCGGGATTAGAACCGGCGCCCATATGGGATCCCGGCGCATTCAAGGCGAGGACTTTAGCCGCTAGGCCACGCCGCCGGGCCCCTTAAGCTAAGTTTTTAAAAAATTAAATCACATTAACCCAGTGACATTTGTATGTTTGTCTTTTTATTAATCATAGCAACATATGGAAAAAAGGAGTAGAAGATGTTTTTCCTTGATTTTAGTGCTGAATTTACGTATGGGCTTGTGAACCCCTTGTAATTGTTCTCATTATCTGCTCAGCAGTCTGTATCGCATATATTGGAAACAAATCTCCTATAGTGTCCATTTCCTATTAGCACATCTCAGATGAGCTGCACATCTAGCCTCCTGATGAACCTGTTTCCTTTTCATTCAATATTATAAGTCTGTCTTCTACACATTGAATTGCTTGCCTTTAGCAGCCGTCAGCTGTCACCTCAACACAGCTTACAAGACTTTGCATCAATTGATTTAGACTTCTTTATTCAATCATTCACCACTGCTACCATGCTTATGGCCCAGGAATAACAGAGTGCCCATTTGAACCATAAGTGTGTCAGTCAGTGTCAACTGATTATTATGATTCTTTCATTAATGTTTAATGCCTCAGTACCTAGTTTGAAGTTACTTTGGGGTAACTAGCTCTGATCTCTGACTGTTCCCATTCTGCGCCCCACCCTCCATCTTTCCTAGCACTTAGCACACAGTAGTGTAATTGCCTGGTTGTTCTCTCTGTGTAACTGTTACATATGTAAGGTCATACTTGATACCATGATTTCCATACCCTTGTATCCTTTTCCTATCCATTAGTATGTGGAAAGAAAGTAACCAGAAATGTTTGTTCACCCAAATAGATTAATCCTAATTAGTGTCTGACCTTGATTGTTGTTATCCCTTTCAGCTGAAGAAAGCAGTAGTAGTGATAGTATGTGGTTAAGCAGAGAACAAACGCTGCACACCCCTGTGATGATGCAGACACCACAGCTCACCTCCACTATTATGAGAGAGCCCAAGAGGTTACGACCTGAGGATAGCTTCATGAGTGTCTATCCAATGCAGAGTGAACATCATCAAACTCCTCTTGATTATAAGTAAGTGCACTTGATCATTTTCTGTACTAGAACTTTATTAATTACATGGAGAAAAGTTAAGTTAAAAGAAGAATAAAATTCTCCTTGAAGCACGCAGGTAACATGGATGTTAGCTCAAAGACAACAAGAGGAAGCAAGGCAACAGCAGGAGAGAGCAGCAGTGAGCTATGTTAAACTGCGAACTAATCTTCAGCATGCCATGTAAGTGAGAGTGCCTTATTGTCTGAGTCTAGGAAGTTCACTAATTCATTTTAACATTTGAATGTGTGCCTTATCTAAAATTTCAGCAAGCTCTTTAAAGTAACTAAGCTGAAATAATCAAGGAACTAAAAATTGGTCTTTCCAACAGAAAAAAATATATATTTTAAGTTAAATATTAACCAGTTCAGCCAAAGGACCAATTTTAGGTTTATCTGTTGGAAAAGTTTAAATATGAATCCTTGTTTATTTTGGTACACAGAGTTTTAAATATAGTTCTGTCATATCTTAATATATTTCCCCACCTTAGTTCAGGCCCTCATCTCTCACCTGAACTATTGTATTAGTTTTCTAACTGGTTTTCTTCCCTCAGACTTCCCATTTATCCTCTCACCAAACCCCTCCCTTCACAACCTCCCACCACTCCATCATTCACACTGCCATTAAGAGTTAGTATTCTAGAATAAAAGTCTTAACATGTAACTTTTCTACTTAAAAATCTTCCCATGACTCCCCATTGACTGCTGGATAAATTCCAAGCTCTTTAGCTCATGGCATGCAAGATCTTTGACAAAATGACCCCTGCCTACAGTTAGTATCATATTCCACTCCCTGGCAACTGGTGAAATCGTCATAAAAGAACAAGCTCAGGTGTCACCTTAAGTGAAGCTGCCGTCATCGATGCTTCCGTAACATTGTATACATTTATATTTTTTATGGCACTTGCCATCTTGTATTATAACTATATGTCTGAATTTGTCCCTTTTCTCTAGAATGTGAGCTCCTCAAGGGCAGGGACTGCATTCATTGCCTCTCAGTGTTTGGTTTATGAAAAGTACTAAGTAAAAATGTTTGTTGAGTGAATATCTGTGCAGTGTTAAGAAATTGTATTTTGCCTTTTAGATACTTTGCTTTTACTGAATTCTATGAGAACTTTATAAAGCCTTAGCTCTAAAAGAAACAGCAGACAGATAATGTTGTTTGTGTCTTGATCGCTACACAAGGGAAAAATTAATGATTTTGACTAATAAAGTTATTGAATTGAAAGCATTGTACTTGTTACATAATGTGGCATGATTTAGTGCTGTGAGATAGTAATTGTTACCCTCTTTTTTAAACTTTCATTTTGTCTGTCTTTATTGATTCTGAAATGATGAGCATTTCACTTGCTTTTTCTTAAATGATCACTTGCCGTAAGAGAGGTAACCTATATAAATTCACATTAGCTGTCCCATGAAGTTTACTTTTATTGTGTGTGTAGATAACCTGGCTTAGTTCATAGGGCCATCATCTCTACTATTCCTTGACTTTCATTTTCTGTATTTCTATAGCCACATTCTTGTTCTTATTTCATGCTGGGAGCTAATGCTTATTTCTTCCAACCAGTTAGCAGTCCAAGTGTGCCAGAATTCTGCCATACAATCATTTGGTTTGTAACTGTCCCCTAAAAATTCTAGATCCTCTACAGGTTCTCATTACTCAATCCATTTATCAATATTCTTTTGTTTGCAGTTTGTTTTAATTTCTAATTTTGGGTCATCTGCCCCAGGCTACTATAAGGGATTGTTGTTTCAGTTAAACAACCATTACCCAAGGATTCTTTTGGGTTGTTCTTGAACTGTAAATGGACTGTTGCATGGAACTTTTTAATGTTTTTGTTATGCAGTGATTTTTCTATAATAATACCTGCTCTATAACTGGAAAATGTTCTGAAGCTTATATTATTTTCATAGTTTACCTTACATGTTTTCTGCCTTATACTCCAAACCAAATACAGACTAGATTCTTGATTTTTGGTAACATGGAGCCCAAAACATATATATTCATTTCTCAATTGCTTCCATTATACATAGCGAAATCAGTTTTTCTGATGTCCTGAGTAGTGAAGAAATGGATTTTTTTTTCATGTAGTTTGAATGATGTAATGTTTTGTTACCTTTTTATACAAAATGTTTTACCAGCATAGTGTTTTGTAGAATGTTAAATATGTAGTAAATGGTTGTTAGGATTCTGGTACTTTTGGGCGATGTGGAAAGAAGGAGGTCTTTAGATTTGAAAAAAATAAAAAAAAAAAAATGCAAAACAATCAGTGTTAGCCAAACGGGGGAAGAAGTCACATTCAGTTTCACTGTTACTTTGGTAACTTTATGCTGATGTGCTTCATTTGTGAATTTAGCTTATTCACTACATTATGTCATTTCTGTGTAGCTTTAGTTTTGGGCTTTCCAGGGAGTAATAATCCAATTCTTAACAAAATGTTAATTAATTCCTTTCACTATACTTAAAATACTTGACACTGACTTCTATTGTCATGTTCTTTTGTAGTTATTAATCTTGATTATCCCAGTTTCCTGTAGTAGATTGTGAGCTCCTTTGGGGCAGGAACCATCTCTTAAGCATCGTTTGTTTTCTATTCTTGGTTATTCATAGGGTGTAGGAGAAGCCTGTCACATAGTAGACACTGTGGGAATGAGTGAGCACATGCATGCTGAGTGAGTGATAGGTAAAATTAGGTGCTGAGTGAGTGATAGGTAAAATTAGCATTACATGTTGATGAAAATATATATTTTGAAAATGCAATTTATTTGGTCTCTGTTTTATATTTGTTTATTAATTTGTGCCCTGCTTACTTTCAAAAAGGATTTGAGGTATCTTGTACATTACCATGTGGGAAACTCATTGAACCTTATTATTTTTGGGATATCAGAACTATCAAGCTGTGTTGAAGTAATGTAGAAGAAATATAACTCCTTATCATTTTAGACAATCAAACATGAACATTGGGGTTTTGGCATCATCGACAACATAATCAATGCCTAATCATTCTCCCTGACCTTTAATTCCATCATTTTCCATTATACTTGAATATAGAGAGCCACATAATTGCTTCCTATGTATTAGTAGTTACAACATTTCTTCAGATCTTGACTTGGTTTTGTATTTTTCTAGTCGGCGTGGTGCAAGCCTAATGGAAGACGATGAAGAGCCAATTGTTGAAGATGTCATGATGTCCTCAGAAGGGAGGATTGAGGATCTTAACGAGGGAATGGATTTTGATACTATGGATATAGACTTGGTAAGAAATTTAGTATTTGTAAAAACATGTTCAGTTTAGTTCATTTGAAAATTAAGATGGATATTTATTACAGAAATACTTGCCACCAAAAATATGTTTGCACAAATAATAAATGAAGTAGTTGCTAGGGGTTTATGTAAGAAACAAAGGAGGTGAGGATAAAGTTGCTGTAGGCATTAGATTTTATTTTATTATTATTATTATTTTTTTTAATTGGAAAGCCGGATATACAGAGAGGAGGAGAGACAGAGAGGAAGATCTTCCATCCGATGTTTCACTCCCCAATTGAGCCACAACGGGCCAGTGCGCGCCAATCCAATGCCGGGAACCAGGAACCTCTTCCAGGTCTCCCACACAGGTGCGGGGTCCCAAAGCCTTGGGTCGTCCTCGTCTGCTTTCCCAGGCCACAAGCAGGGAGCGCCCATATGGGATCCCGGGGCATTCAAGACGAGGACTTTAGCCGCTAGGCCACGCTGCCGGGCCCTGTAGGCATTAGATTTTAATTGTTTTAAAATGATAAAAATTGTATGTTTGCTTTTGAGATAAAGGACATGTGTTTAACAGACATTTTTGCTTGATGTCAATTTGATTACAAAAAGTCAAATATTTAGTTATGTTTTCTCAAAAATATGGATTTGTATGCTAAATTTCACTTCATTTTGCATTATTCCACTTAATTGCCATTATCAAAACTATGCTAACTTGATATTACTGTGTTACTGAGTCAACTTTTCCAAATCAGGTAATGCAGGAAAATTATTTGAACTGAAGTTAGAAGCATGAGAATAAATTTTTATAAATAATTAATCCAATGCATGATCAGAACTTATAGAATATGAAGTTCTGCATATTTTATTGAATATCTCATTTGATTTTGTGAGGTAAGCTGAGAGAATTAAGGGGATACTAAACCTTAGTTTAGCATGTCCCTGGAAACAAAACAATAAAGCTGAGGTTTAATTGTAAGCTGGGTCTTTTGATTCTACTCTTTTGTATGTCTCATATATTCTCCTTTAAATGAAAGAAATAATTTACTGTGGCATCTCTTCAGAGTAGTATAATTTGGCACTTTTAAGAGAAAATGATTTGAGGGATTTTTTTTATCTTGTATATTGCCATATGGGAAGTTATTTTTTGAAAATGGTTTTTTACAAATGAATTGTTTTTGTACCTTTAAGCATTTTGTAGCTTGAATACATATTGTTTGAAATATTGTAAGTTATATTTGTGATCACAGACCTTTTGAACACTTAATTATTTATTTGGTTATTTTCAGATACTGTCTGCTTTATAGATACTGCACATGTCACCTTATTTCCTTTTATTTCTTAGCCACCATCAAAGAACAGACGGGAGAGAACAGAACTGAAGCCTGATTTCTTTGATCCAGCTTCAATTATGGATGACTCAGTACGTTTAATTTGAGTGTACATCAGTATTGCAGAATCAGAAATACAGGCAAACTCTGTGTTGAAGGTTAAAGATCTTGGGCAGCATATTGAGAATTGATGGAAACAATTGGATGTGGGAAAGAGGCAGGCAGATAGTCAGGAATTTGTTGAGAGAGGAGAGGGTGACGGAGCAGTGATGATAAATTAAAAATGCTTTCAAATTACTACTTAACTGGGACTTGTTAAAGAATTTGATCTTTTTCTGTAGTTGTGAAATTTCCATTGAAGGATTTTAAATGAGAGGACAGCATGATCAGAATTAGGTTTCAGAAAGATTCTCTTGGCACTTATGGATATGTAAGATGAATGGGAGAATAATTGTTCTATTGAAGGCATTGTGAAAAATAATGAGAACTTGAACAAAAGTGTTGATAATGAAGATAAGGTATTGGGATGTATAGAATGAATAGTTCATTATCCTCCTCCAACCCTTAATTGGTCATTAATGAGTTTTTCCAGTTCTTTAAGAAAGTCCCTCTCCTAAGTCCCTTGTGCCATATTCTCAATTCCTCGTTCTTCAAGTTCTGCTCCATTTTCACTTATGCTATTGTGGAGCCTTTAAAACTTTGCTGTTCCACTCCCCCCTTGATATTTCTTTTGAGATTAGATTTTAAAATGCATATATGATCTTACAGTTTAAATCGTCTTACTCACTTTTTATCTTCCCATTTATTGTCATTCCTCCTAACACCTACTACTTCAGGTAACTATATTGTACCATCCTCTTAGCTTAGTCCTCTATGGTCTGACTTTTTTTTCTTTGAGATTTTTTAGAAATGTACTTAAAAGTCAGAGAGAGAGAGATCCTTCATCCTCTGTCTCACTCCTCACGTGGCTTCAGTGGCCAGGCCTGGGCTGCGCCAAGACCAGGAGCTTCAACTGGCTCTCCCTTGTGCGTGGCAGGGGTCCTTAGACCATTTGCTGCTGCCCTGCTAGGCCTTTAAATTGGGAACTGGATTGGAAATGGAGCAGCCTTGAAACAGATTGGCACCACACAGGATGCCAGCATCACACACAGCGTTCCTGGTGGCGTCCACACCTGTTGTGCTACAAGGATGGCCCCTTCGTTCTCTCATTCCCTTCTTGCTTCCCCATATCTCATAATTTTTTTTATATAACTTATAGAAATATTTTAAGAAACTAATTTATAATAACGTATTAATAATATTGGTCACTGGATCCAAAGGATGATTTCATAGAGTAGTAGATAAGAAATCTTTGGACAGACCCCCGATCTTTGAAGTCAATATTTCTCAATGTGTGATGTGCATTTGAATCATCTAGAAATCTTAATAAATTGTAAGATAGATTGTGCTTCGGAAGGTCTGCAATGTTTCCTGAGGTCTGTAGACCACTTTCCACAGTAAGGCTCTATTCATACATATCCATAAATATATAGAGAGAGGCTCATACTTCAAGTTTATGAAAGTTGGTGCTAAAATTTTAGACATGCTTCCTATCCTTGAGTCGTTAATATTTTAGTGGCCCTTAAGTATCCCTGTGAGAAGTGCAGAAGGCAGTATCATTTGATGCCACTTCCATTTGGCTTAATAATCTCATGCTCTCTACCGTTAATACTTCCCAAAACTAAACTTAGACTTCATTTGGGAGAAACACGTATAAAAATAATTGGGAAATGTAAATGATTAGCCATAGTCAGAGTTATGTTGGCAGTTAGAGATCTTCTGGTTCTTTCGGGTATTCAGCTAATGTCAGGAAAACTTCGTTCACTCAGAAAACGGTATTCTTTACTTCAGATTACTAAAATAATGAGATAGTTGTATAAACTGTCTTTTTAAGAAATATTTAACATTTAGAGAAAACGAAAGCCCTACTTAGACCCAAAATAGTGATGTAATAGCATCATCATGCTGTTTACAACAATTTGGGCATGTTATGTATACTGAATGTATCATTGCAGATGCTTTTATTTGTTCTTGCTGGTAGTTTAGCGTCCTCAGCTACTAAAACAATGATAAAGCACATATGCCTACAACTGTAGTGTTATACTATTGCCACATGATGGCGGCAGTCGCATAACTGAATACTCATTCTTTAAATATCCCAGGTATCCTTAGATATCTTTCATGTTTTTAAAAAATATGAGCTTATTTTTAAATAACATTAAATTTCATTCTACATTGCCTCAACTACAAATTTAAAAATAGTTTAGAAACTTTTGAATAGGAAAATGTGTTTAGCTTAAGATAATACAATCAAGCTAAGTGAGTCATCCAAACAATAGTAAAACAGAAATTTAAACCCAATTCTAAGTAACTAAAGTCATGCTAATACAGATAACTTCAGATGTCTTGCTAAGTCCTTTTTAAAATGTATTTTTATGATTGTTATTATTTTATGATAGAATTCCATAGGCCCTAGAATTTCCTTTATCCTCTGCCCAAGTAACCCTCCCCCGCCCAGTTCCCCTATATTATTACTATAGTATACTTCTCAAATATCTTTTGTAACATGATTTTCATATCATGAGTGATAATATTAAAAAATCTGAGCACATCATCTTTGGGTAATATATTCATAGGCTTCCAGGTTTATGTGGTTTATATTATGTTATCTATAAAGTACAATATGCTGCATAATACAATAATATACTATTATTTATATTTAGTTGGTTTTATTTCTAGAAACAATTGTGATGCCTGATATTTGTACTTAAAATATTTTCAAGGGCTTATAAATGTTAATGTTCACATCAGAAACAGGTGTATGTTAATATAGAGGAGTGTCGCTCATGTTACTCGTCTCTTGTGTAGAAGTCAATGTGTTAGAATTGGCTGTAATGTACAGTTGGTAAAGTAAGACTCAGAAAAATGGGAGCTAATTTAATGTTTCAATAGGAAGACCTAGTTACGACCTGATCTGTGTACAACAGTCAAAGCGATTTCAGGTGCTTTCTAGTCAGGCACTTTGGAAAGAACTTGAATTCATCTTCCATGCCACACTCAGAGAGTTGCTAATTAAAAATGTTCACCTTTTCATCTGTCCTTAAAACATCACCTAGGCTTCATGGATACAAACATTTTGATCATCCAAAACTTTTGCTCTCACTAGCAAGGGAGAACTCCGAGCTTGTTGAATTGTATAATTTCTTTAAATCTATGGATCTGTTCATTTACTCAGGCCAGGTTTTCGAAAAGAAAGTTTTCTCTTTTTTTTCATACCTTTTTTTTTTTGGTCTGGCTAATTGTTTAAAGATAGTACTCACTTCAGGGTCACAGAGCCTACTTTGCAAGATTTCAACTCTTCAGCTGATGTAGCTTAGAAGTGTCCTAGTATGTCAGGAAGCACATTCATTTGTTAATTCAACAAATATTGAGTGCCTATATTCAGAGCAGTAGGATTATATAAAAAACATAAGTAAAGCAAAGCCCTTCCTCTTATACTTGTGAGGTAAGTAGCATCTTGGTTAGTCCTCAAGTGATTATTTTGTAATTTACTAATGATGAATAACTTTAGAATTATGTAATTAAAGAAGCAGTAAAATTTGAAAGTGTTTTTTGTTAGCATGATGTCTAACAAGTGTAAAGCGTTTGGAGATATAACTTGTAAAGAAATCAATGACTGTTTTAACAATATTTTTTTCCTTTCTCTTTCATTAGGTTCTTGGAGTGTCAATGTTTTAATACCAGTACACAATTAAATCTGTGATGAAGTCATTTTCTAAGTGGAAGAGGAAATTTTAAAAATAAAGTGTGGTAGATACAGCGAAATTCTGTACAGATTTTTCTCTAAGGAGAATGTGACATGCTTAATGCTTACCAAGATCAAGTGCATCGAGGGGCAGTTTTGTTTGCCTGAATAAAGTAAAGGACAAGTAAACAATTTGATGATAAGCTACAGTTTTTCTTAGAAAGTAAATATTTTATTTATGCGCTGTTAGTTGGCTTTTAAATCAATTATTTCATGCTTTTTTAAAAAAAATATAACAATCGGAAGAGGCATTTGGTACAGATGAATCCTCTCACATTTATTTACTGGTTGTACTAAATAATGTTGACCTCTGCTGGATTTCTGTTTACATCCAAGAAACAAAGTTAAGAATCAGTTTATTCCCCACCCTGAAATTGTAGGATAGAATTGTTTTTAGCATTCTAAATTTAAATGCTTAAAACGTCAATCAACAAAACTTTGTTTTGAATATTGTAATTGTGGAGAAAAATAAAACTTATAAGCAGAACTTTTACAATTTTTTCATCTAAAATGTATTTTAAGATATTTTTAAAATCCAAGAGCTTCTCTATACTTTTCAGAAATATCCAGATGCAGTGAACTGCCAGAAGGTAACCAGTCTCCAACCTGCTTATCCCATTATCGACCCTGAAAGTTTGCTTGTCCTTTAAGATAAAAATGTAATGTTGTGATATTCCTTCCAGTAGTGCCACTGTATTTTGTCTCCAAATAAAAGAAGCTTATTGTAGTATGTTTGCAGAAAAATTCTAAACAAAAATTATACAGCTTATTAGAGTGTGGGAATAGGGTTCTAAATTTTAAATAAAATTATATATATATATAAATTGGTGCTGATTTTATAATTGCGCAGTTTGTTTAGTTTTTTCTTACTTTTAAATTCCAACTTAAAATTATGAGGTTTCAGAAATATATTGAAAGTTTAACAATGTTTAAAAATAGAAAAGCATGAGTGTTCATGCTTTAAAATGATTTTTAAATTTGTATTTTATATTGTTTTATCTATCTGTCTTTGCAAGCAGTCTTCAGGTTAAAGATACTTCTAACAGGTTACAGTACATTTCCTCTGTATGTAAATTAGGTGGGATAATAGAATTCATAACCCATAATATTCTTTGAAAGCTAAGCTTTAAACTTCATTTTATGTCCTTTCACAAATAAATTTAGTTTAAAACAGAAAGTGGCTTCTCGCCATTTTGACATCAACTCATTTTGCGAGGCTTAGGCAGCTAGACATCGTTTAAAACAAAATATTAACTTATATTACATGTGTATCCTGTCAGTCGTCTCTCAGTTCTTGAGGTATATTATTTTAATCATTCCATGCCTTAATATGCTTGCAATACAAGAGTATCTTCAGATGGGTGAATACCAAAAGGCTCCCAGTATTTAGAGTCAGAAGTCAAACAAGCATTGGGCTGTGGTAGCCAAAAACCAATAGATTAGCTAAAGATCATGTTGAAATACAATTATTTTATTAAATCATGGTTAATAACAAGTGAAATGAGACTTGTCTAACAGATTTTCCATCAGCAAATATTGTTACATGCAGAAAGTATTGCATATGTTGTTTCACACACCACTGCATTTACTGGAACTGCTGAGAGGACTGTATATATGATTTTAAACTTAAGTTGATTTTTTTTCTCACTCTTGAAAGAGTACTTCTTTGTGAAAGCAGTTCTTACAGCTTTGTTTTCAACCAGCTAAAATGTTTTATATATTACTCTAACCTGTTGTCCTCCACATTCTATTGTCCTAATTGTACTGTTTTCTGATTTGTATTTATGTCTTGAGACAGTAACTTTTTGAATAAAAATAAACCTACAGTGTGTTGTATGTTTTATCTCTTGTAATCGAAGAGGGAGGGTGGTTATACAGATATACAAATTATGTCCTATCACATTTTAATGTGTTCGAGTGGGAAGAATTTATAGACAGAATTAACAGTTTCTTATTTTAATAAATCATATGTATTTTTAATGAGACTAAATCCCCAACTGGATTATTACTTTAAGATAGGAACCTATAATCATTATTGCTTGAGCTTTTATGTAGTATGGGTTAAATTTACTTTCAAAAGCCTACACTGTTCATTCAGGATACATTTGCTTGCCTCCTATGTTGTGGGCATGTGTCATGATCCAGTAGGTAAGAAGTGCTAGGAAGAAAATTGGCAAGGTAGATTGAGTTAGAGAAGAGCCCGAGAGCCTCACCTGTCTTAGATTAGGGGCTCCTGACGTGGAGGTAAAGACCGAACTTTTCAGACAAAATTTACTAATTAAATTCTTAACAAAAACTTAGTCTTTGGTTTGCTGACTATATTTCGATGATTTTTTTTAGAACATTCATATTAACATGTTCCTTGAGGTAGTTTATAGGTCATGGAAAATGCAAAAATGAGTACATGAAATAATAAATTGTAACTGAGTACTCTTTTTAATGGTTTGCTCATGAAGGTGGTCTGTTATTTGCCCCTGCTTCGTATTGAAAGATAGAGGCAGACAAAGATTTCCCATATACTGATCTGGTCTTCACCCTTAGCCCCACACCCCAGTGCTTACAATAGCTGGGATTTGGCCAGACTGAAGCTGAGAGCTGGGAAATCAGTGTGGGTCTTCCATGTGGGTGGCAGGGACCCAACCACTTGAACTATCATCCGCTGCCTCCCCAGTTGTGCTTCAGCAGAAAGCTGGATGAATGGCAGATGTGGGACTCAATCCCGGCACTCCAATATGGGACACAGGTATCCTAACTAGCAGAAAAACTGCCATGCCAGACATCTGCATTTGTCTCCTGGTGGTCTTCTGTCCACTTTTATTTACTCTCCAAAGATTACACTATGCAGGCCTGGCTAGGCCAGAAGTTAGACACTCAGTCTGGGTCTCCCATGTTGGGGGTAGTGTCTCAAGCACTTGAACCACCACTTTTACATCCCAGAATGCATTATCAGGAACCTGGGTCCAGGATGGGGTAGCTGAGATTCAAAGTGGCATGCCCATGTATTATATAAGTCTGCTAAGTGAAGGCTTAACTGCTATGCTTCAACTCCTGCACACTGCTTCCACCCCTGCTTAAAATAACAGGTCAGAAATATGCAGCATTAGCAAGGTTGGTTGCCAAAAGTACCAGGGATCATGGAGGCTGTTTGGCACATAAAGATAATATACATAACTTGAGAAAGATGAAATGCTACATCATTCACTGTTTAATGGAGCATCTTTAATGAGTCCAGCTGCCTGTAGAACTGAGTAGTGTAAATAAATACCATTCTTAATAGATTTTCTAGCTTCTCAAAAGATCTAAGTTCTAATTGAGCCCTGTGCCCATTAGGAAAGTTAAGTTGGGAAATAACAAAAGTGGAATGGCCTAAAAGGTTTGTATATCTTGCTACAAAGAGAGCTTTTAAGGATTCTGCATGGATGAGTACCAGTGTATTTGAATTTGTATTCTGCAATTTCACTGAATTTGTTTATTCAAGCAGTATTTGGGGTTTTATAGATACAAATCATGTTATCTCCAAACAAGGCCAGTTTAAGTTCATCCTTTCTCATTTAAATGCCTTTTATTTTCTTCCCTTACCTAATTTTTTCTGGCTAGAATCACTGATACTATATTGAGTAAAAATAAGCATCCTTTTCCTGTTTCTGATCTTACAGGAAAAGCTTTAGTCTTCACTCTAGAATATGATGTCATAAATGGATTTTGCAATGTTAAAACACGTTCCTTCTGTAACTGAGATTCTGTTCTAAATGGTGAGAAAGTATTGAATTTTATCAGATGCTTTTAATTTGTTAATTGTAAGATTTTTTATCTTCCACTGTTAATATAGAATTTATGGAATTGTTTATGTTGAGTCATCTTTGCTCTTTAGGGAGCAGCATTTAGCAAGCATTAAGATGCTACTTGAGAGGCCTCCATCTCATTGGGGTGCTACTGCTCTCAGTCCTTGCTTCCTGTGAGTGTACATTCTGGGAGGCAGCAGTGTTTGCCACCTCCATGGGAGGTCAAGATCCAGTTTGTGGCTCCAAGTTTCAGCCTGTCTGAACCCTGGCATTTGGGGTGTGATTAGCAGATGGGAGATTTCTCCTCTGTCTCTCAAAATTTTTAAAATGTGGGTGTACCTATAATCCCGTTTGGATGATACTGAGTGATCCCTTTAGTGTACTCTTGAATTTGGATGTGTTTTATGGAATTTTTTAAACTAATGTTCAGTAGGGTCTGCTGTCCTGTAGTTACATTTTCTTGTAAGATCCTTCTGGTTTTGTTTTTAGAGTAATGCTGGATTCATCAAATGAGTTGGCAGTATTCTTTCTTCAGTTTTATTTTATTAAAGATTTATTTATTGTTGTTAGGCAGATTCACGGAGAGAAGGAGAGGCAGACAGATATTCACTCCCCAAGTGGCCGCAACGGCCGGAACTGAGCTGATCCAAAGCCAGGAACTTCTTCCAGGTCTCTCTCATGGGTGCAGGGTCCCAAGGCTTTGAGCCGTCCTCAACTGCTTTCCCAGGCCACAAGCAGGGAGCTGGATGGGAAGTGGAACTGCCAGGACCAGAACAGGCGCCCATATGGGATCCCGGGGCGTTCAAGGCGAGGATTTAGCCACTAGGTTCGCTTCCTTAAGTTTTTGAAAGAACTTGAGAATAATCGCTATTTTTTCTTTAGGTATTTGGTATAATTCAACAGTGGAGCTGTCGGGTCCTGTTCGTTTATTTGATGGCAGGCTTTTCATTACTAATTCAATTTTATTTAATAGGGGTATGTTCAGATTTTTAATTTCTTCATAACAGTTTTTATGAGACGTGACTAGGAATTTGTTCTAGGTTGCTAGCGTGAAATTGTTCATGATCATATGATATTGTGCTTTTTATTTTTTATTTTTTTTGCTATTTAGCTGTAATATGTCTTCTTCCAGTCTTGATTTTAAATTTGTCTCTTAAGCAAACACAGGTTGTGATTTTTGTTTATCTTTGCAGGAAAAGAAAAACAGCTCTTAGCTTCATTGAAATGTTCTACTTTCCTTGTCTGTTTATTTCTGCTTTGATCTTCGTCTTTTTTTCCTTCTACTAGCTTTGGGCTACATTTTCTGTTTGTGTTTGAGATCTTTTTTCTCTTTCTACATAGAGCTTATTTATACACATAGAACTGGCTTTGAGTGCATTACTAATATTTGGGTTTTTGTTTCGTTTGTCTCAATATATCTCAGTATATCACTTTTAAATTTTTCACTGATCAATTGCTTGTTTGTGAACATTTAATTTCCATTTGTGTGCTTTTGAAAATTCTGTAATTAATGATTAATTTCTGATAGGTTTATTTTCATTTGAGACATAAGTAGAGAGAGCATGTGCCAGGAGAATCATCAGGATCTCCTACATGGGACCCAAGTACTTGAGCTATATTCCGCTGCTTCCCTAGGCATACTAGCAGGGAGTATGATCAGAAGCAGAGTAGCTGGGACTCAAACCAACATCCATACAGGATATTCACATTGCCGGTGGCAGCCTAATGCACTGCTCCACACTGTGGCTGCAGTTCATAATTTTAAACTGCTGTGGTTAGAAAAAATATTTGGTATCAGTCTGGTTTTGTTTTATTTTGTTTTGTTTTTTTAAGATTTGTTTGGTACCCTAGCCTGTTATCTATCTTAGAACATTCCCATTTGCTCCTGAAGAGAGTGTGTGTTTGACTGCTGTTGGATGTACAGTTCTATGTGTGTGTGTTAGGTCCGTTGAATTTAACAGGCAATGTAATTCTGGTGTTTCCATCTTGCTCATTGCTGAAATTTGGGTATTGAAGTTCTCTGATGTTAGTGTAATAAAGTAACTCTTCTTCCTGTTAACATTTGCTTTATGTATTTAGGTGCTAAAGTGTTGGGTGTATATGTAATTGTTATATCCTTCTGATTAATTAATCCCTTCATCATCATATAATCTCCTTCACTCCTTTTTTAGTTTATCTGAAGTCTTTTGTTTTAAGATTTCTTTGTTTATTAGAAAGGCAGATTTACAAAGAGAAAGAGAGACAGAAAGATCTTCTCCCCACTGGTCCACTACCCAAGTGGCCACAGTGGGAAGTGGAACAGCCAGAAAAAAAAACCTGTGCCCATATGGGAACCTGGAGCATACAGGGTAAGGGCTTAGCCACTAGGCTGCTGCACTGGACTCTACCCGAAGTTTTAGCTGTTTCTCCTCTCTTCAGGTTTCCACTTATGTAAAATACCATTCTCTGTTGTTCCACTTGGTTGGTCCCTGAAAAGGTGAAGCAAAATCTCTTGGCAGGCTGTAATTTGGTCTTTCCTTTTTGTACATTCAGAACCCTTTTTGATTGGAGATTTTAATCCATCTATTGACAGGTAAGGATTTACTACTGATTATGGTTGCCTCTTGGCCTCTTGTAGCTACTTTGTTTCCTTTTCCCTTTCTTTGTGGCTAAGTGATTTTCTGCTAGTATGCATTAATTCCTTACTTTTAATCTTTTGTATATCTACTATAGCTTTTTGGCTTTGTGTTTAACATGAAGCTTACTTATATTAAGCATCTTTTCATCATGACAGGGCTATTTTAAGCTGATAACTGTAATTTGTGTAAAAAAAATTGAAGTATACATCCCCCATCACCACATTTTGTGTTTAAAGTCACAATTTCTATTAGTCCTTTTACTAAACATACTAGTAACTTACACATACTGTCACTGTAGTGTCAGAGAATTCTGAGGATTTTTATGAGGAATTTTCAGCATTTTTGCATCCATATTTATTAAGGATAATGCCAGATAGCTTTCTGTTTCATTTTGTACTTGTCTGATTTGGGTATCAAATAATGCTAAAGTCAGGATGATTTGGGGAGAATTTCCTCTTTTGTTTTTTGTAGTAAGGATTGATATTAATTCTTTAAAAGTTAGGTCTTGACTTTTCTTTAATGGGAAACTTAATTAAGCTGCAATAGTAACAGCTGGATGGTCTAAAGAAAGAAATCAGGAGCATCTTCAAGGTCTCCCACGTGGGTGCAGAGGCTCAAAGACGTGAGCCACCCTCTGCTGCTGCTTTCCCAGGTGTATTAACAGGGAGCTGTATCGAAAGTGGAGCATCCGGGATGTGAATCGGCGCCGATATGGGATGCTGGTGCCACAGGTGTTGGCTTTACCTGCCATTCCACATTCTGCTAGCTCTGAGAGTAGCTTTTAAAATTATTGATTCATTCTCACTACTTACTAGCCTGTTTACATATACTGTTTCCTTGTGATTCAATTTTGGTAAGGTCTATGTGTCTAAGATTTTTTTTTTCATTATGTGTTATTAAACTTTTTCGACATAGAAGTGTTCGTGGTAATCTCTTAATTCTATTTCTGTTTTGCCACTGGTAATGTCTCAATTTTCACTTCTGACTCCATATCTTAAAATGCTTTTTATTTTTAACTTCGTGTAGCTTAAAGTTACTATCTTTTCAAAGAACAAACTCTGCGTTAAGATTTTTGTACAATTGTTACTGTCTGTGTCGTTTGTGTTCTGAGTTTTGTTATCTCTTCCCTGTTAACAGTTTAGGATTTGACTTGTTCTTGATTTTCTAGATCCTTGATGTATAGTCGTAAGTTGTTTATTTGAGGTATTTTGTTTTAATATGTAGGCATTGATTGCTCTAAACTTCCTTGTTTGGTATTTTAGTGTTATGTCTCCATTTTCAATCATTTCAAGAAATGTTTTAATTTGCTCTTTGATCTGTTGGTTATTAAAGAGTAAACTGTCTGGTTTCGTTTTACTTGTGAAGCTTGCAACATTTTTTTCTTATTAATTTGCAGTTTTATTCCATTGCAGTATGAAGATACTTGATATGCTTTTGATTCTTTTAAATGTATTGGGTCTTGTTAACCCATTATATGGCCTACCCTGGAATGCATTCTCTTTGCTGTTTCAGGAGAATGTGTTGGGTAGAAAATTCTGTAGATGTCCATTAGGTCCAGTTGATCTAAGCTGCTGTTTGACTCTCTTATTTCTTTGTTGATTTTTCTTTTTGATCTTCTGTCTTTCTGAAAGTGTCCATTTCTTAAAGTTTCCTACTACTGTATTGGGCTCTGTTTTACTAATAATTGCTTTATAAATTTGGGTTGCTCAGTATTGAATGGGTGTAAATTTATGGGCGCTATTTTCCTCTTGAGGATTGAGCCAGTTAATATATAATAAGCTCTCTGGTCTCTTTAACTACATTTGATTTAATTTTTTTTTAAGATTTATTTATTTTATTACAAAGTCAGATATACATAGAGGAGGAGAGACAGAGAGGAAGATCTTCCATCCAATGATTCACTCCCCAATTGAGCTGCAACGGCCGGTGCACGCTGATCCGAAGCCAGGAACCAGGAACCTCTTCTGGGTCTCCCACACAGGTGCAGGTTCCCAGTGCTCTGGACCATCCTCGACTGCTTTCCTAGGCCACTAGCAGGGAGCTGGATGGAAAGTGGAGCTGCTGGGATTAGAACCAGCGTTCATATGGGGTCCCGGTGCGTTCAAGGCGAAGACTTTAGCTGCTAGGCCACGCTGCCAGGCCCAAAAGGTTTTTTTTAATTGTTTATTTTTTTTAAAAGAAATTATTAAAAACTTTTACACTGTTTACATAGTTGAGTGATGTGCAACCATTTGGGTGGGGAAGGTTAAGGAATTGAAGAAAGTGTTAAGACAGATGTTTCAAGTCTTTTTCTCCTCTGCAAGAAGGGTAGAGAAGGAGGCCATTCCTTGCTATCAAACTGTATCAGCACCCTGGGGTGGCGGGATGATCATTTAATGACACCTTAGAGACCCCTATGTGGGGAAGAGTGATGTGAGGTTTTGGTTTTGATAGTTCTGAGACATTAGTAGATTCATTGCTTAAGGATTGAGTAAATCTTTCCAAGGTCTAGTGCATCTTGAATATCTTGTTCCGTTCTGTCACTTTTTGCCTATATGTGACCTGAGAGATGAAATAGACAGTCCACTGAAATTTAAGGTAATTATTGCTAGATATGTTCTTAACTATTGCCATTTTGCTACTTCTTTAGCGTTTTCACTGCAGTTCCTGTTTTCTGTTTTGTCTTGTTTGTTTGTTGTTAAGGGTTACATATTTATTTGAAAGGCAGTTATAGAGAAGGACAAAGAGGTCTTCCTTGTGCTGGTTCACGAAGTGTGATGGCCAGAACTAGAACTGGCACCCTTATGGGCCACAGCACTGACCCCTCTTTTTTTGTCCCTAAATTCTAATCCTAATCTGTAATTAGGTGAATATCTACTGATATACTTAATTTCTTCTTTTTTTTATTTAATCATTTAAATGTAAGGTAGAGCCAGAGCAGAAAATTGATGTTCCATCTCATGGTTCACTCTCCAATTGGCCAAAATAGCCAAGTGTGCATCGAACTGAATTCAGGAGTCAGAAACACCTTTCTGGTGTTCCATATGGTGTTCAGTGGCCCAAGTACTTAGCCCATCTTCCATTTCCTAATTTGCAGGTAAATTAGCAAGAAGCTGGATTGGATGCAGTATCATTCACCTTGCTTATATTTTTGGAGGTCTGTATAAAAGTGTTTTTGCTTTGTAGTTGCCATGAAACATGTTATTTTTTTTTAAAAAAAAAAAACTTCTTTTGGTTTCTGGCAATTTTTGAAGTGATAACACCTTGCCATTAGTTATAAAAAAAATAAAAGAGACAAATATAAAAAGATAGGAAATCTCTTTTTAAAATTTTATTTTTATTTGAAAAGCAGAGTTTTGGAGAGAAGGATAGAGAGGTCTTCTATTCTCTGGTTTACTACCCAGATGTCAGTAATGGCCAGAGATTGGCCTATCCACGGCCAGGGCCTTTCTGCAGGTCGGCCATGTGGATGCAGGGTCCCAAGGCTTTGGGCCATCCTCCACTACTTTGCCAAATCGTAAGCAGGAAGCTGAATTGGAAGTGCAGCAGTCAGGACACGAACTTGTGCCTAAATGGAATGCCGGCCGTGCAGGTGAAGGCTTAGCCTCCTAAACCATGGTGCTGGTTCTGAAAGAAGAAATCATAATACGGTGCTCTAAAATTGTACTCCATTCCTACACATTGCAAACTTTTTTTAAAAAAATGTGTAATTATATTTGAAAGACAGTGATAACAAGGAGAGAAAGGGATCTTCCATCTGCTTATTCATACAGCAAATATTGTCAACAGCCAGGGATGCGCTAGGCTGAAGCCAGGATTAATGAACTTTAAGTTTTCCATGTTAGGCAGGGCCCCAAGTACTTGGACCATTCTGCTTTCCCAGGCACATTAGCAGGGGGCTGGATTGGAAGCAGAGCATACAGGACTCAAACTGGTTCTCTAACATGGGATGCTGGCAAAATAGCCTGTCTTCAAATGCATTACTACTTCTGTTTGGTCTGTTCTATTGATAGTAGTATGTTTTTAATTTCACTTGCTGTAATTTTCAGTTGAAGTATTTCCACTTGATTTTAATTTCATCTTTACATTTTCACATAATTATTTCTGTGTTCTCTCTAGTTTCATTTATTTTTGATAAAGCTGCTATTTTGAAAATTTCCAACATTCAACAATTTCCTTTTCTAGATAGTTTCTTTCTGGTGTCTTGTTTTGCTCTTTCGGAGAGGCTGTGGTCCTCTGGAAGTTGCTCATGTTTTTGGGCTACAATATCCTCTGCGCATTGAGGGATTAGTTTCAGTAATGTAGCTTCATGTGTAGTTGTCCTAGACTTTTTTTTTTTTAAAGATTTATTCATTTTATTACAGCCAGATATACACAGAGGAGGAGAGACAGAGAGGAAGATCTTCCGTCCGATGATTCACTCCCCAAGTGAGCCGCAACGGGCCGATGCGCGCCGATCCGATGCCGGGAACCTGGAACCTCTTCTGGGTCTCCCACGCGGGTGCAGTGTCCCAAAGCATTGGGCCGTCCTCGACTGCTTTCCCAGGCCACAAGCAGGGAGCTGGATGGGAAGTGGAGCTGCCGGGACTAGAACCGACGCCCATATGGGATCCCGGGGCTTTCAAGGCGAGGACTTTAGCCGCTAGACCACGCCGCCGGGCCCTGTCCTAGACTTTTGAACCAGTTTTGCTGCCACAGTGGACTCACTGGCTGCTGCACTTACCAGCTATTGTTGTTTGTTGCTGGCTGGGGTGTATGACTGCGCAACCAAGGACCCAAAGCTCTGCTGCACGCTGAGGCAGAGCAGAGGGCCCTGTCTGCAAGCACTGACCTTGAGCCAGGGACCAACAGAATTTGTACAGTGCTGAATTTTATTAGCCTGTCGCTGAATTCCAAACATTCCTGTGATTCCTTGCCATCTGCCCAAGTTTGTAGGAGGAATGAAATAGGCAGTTCATCAGCTCCTCAGGCAGTCCTAAAGTGGGTCACACCTAGCTCTCATAGTCACCAGGCCTGTGGAGTATTGGTGCTATCTGCCAGGTCCACAAGAGTCCAGCAGTGGTAAACATGAAAGCAAATCTGTCTCTCTAGGGAATCTGTTTTTATGTGATATTGAAGTAAATCCAGAGACTCCATTTCAGACATTGAGCTGACGTTGGAAACTGTTAGGATGTGCCCAGCTTTGGGCTTTAGTAGTCCTGCATTGATTGCCATGACCTTGTTCCTATGATACCTGCTCTGGGCTGGAAAAGGGTTAGACAAGAAGCAGTTCCCTGGCTTACCAGATTGGCCTCAAGCTGATCACAGCTGAATCCCACAGTTCATGGGCTTGCAAAGTCCCAGGGGTTCCCTGAAGGCCTGCCAAGGCTGACATTGACAAATGCCGAAATGAGTCAAAATTATTTGGAGTGTAGGGGTCTACATGGTGCTGATTAAAGCTCAGCCCCTGAGCATCAGCTGGGTTGTAAAGGTATATGGGTTTCTTAGGTAATTTGAGTTACAGAGAAGTTGAAGAGATTAGTATACGAAGTTCCTGTAAGCCTTTTCACTTTGGTCCCTTACAGGTTAATATTTCACAATATTTATCATTTTTTCTTACCAACTTAAGACATTATAGACATGATATCTCTTTAGTCCTAAACGCTTTAAACAATTGCCTAATACCCTAGGATTGTCACTAAAATATGAACAAAATGAGGAAATTAGCATTGACATAATAGTATTATTTAATCTGTATGACTTATTTAAGCTTTTCTTACTGTTCAACTAACATGTCTTATATCAAGAGGAAAAATATTTTTTGGTCTAGAAACTGATATATTGATTCTAAGTGTCATGTCTGGTCTCTCTTTAATCTGGATTATTCATTAGTTTTTTTTTTTTTTAAGATTTTATTATTATTGGAAAGCCAGATATACAGAGAGGAGGAGAGACAGAGAGGAAGATCTTCCATCCAATGTTTCACTCCCCAAGTGAGCCGCAACGGGCCGATGCGCGCCGATCCGATGCCAGGAACCAGGAACCTCTTCCAGGTCTCCCACGCGGGTGCGGGGTCCCAAAGGTTTGGGCCATCCTCGACTGCTTTCCCAGGCCACAAGCAGGGAGCTGGATGGGAAGTGGGGCTGCCGGGATTAGAACTGGCACCCATATGGGATCCCGGTGCTTTCAAGGAGAGGACTTTAGCCGCTAGACCACGCCGCCGGGCCCCCTTAGTTTTTTTTTTTTTTAAGAGTACAGACCAGTTTTTGTTTTGTTTTTAGAATGTTGCTGAGATTGAATTTGCTTGATATCTCCTTGTGATGAATTAGATTGAACCTGTACACTTTTGGCAGGGGCACATATCAGGAGAGACATGTTAATTTGTCCCATTACAAGTTTTAAATTTGATTACTTGGTAACTATGATGGTGGGTTTCTCCACTGTCACTACCTTTTGCTTTGTGCTAAATATCTTGTGGTGAAATATTTTGAGTATGTAAATATCCTCTAACTTTGAATCTGTTAAAATATTTTTATGAATTCATTTATTCCATGGACACAATTATCTACTTATTTGAGAAGCAGAAAGACAAAGCTCCTCTCTGCTGTCTGTCAAATGTTGACAAAGGTTGGGGTTGGACTGAGGAGTTGAGAACTCAATTCAGTTCTCCCACGTGGATGACATGGACCCAAGAGCCTGAGCATCACTGCTGCCTTCCAGGGTGTTTGTTAGGAAGGTTGAGTGTTGAACCCAGGGACTCTGATGTGGGACATTAATGTCCCATTAAGTAGTAGCCTTATCACTAGGTCAAATGTTTACGTCACAAAAGGTGTGGTTTGGTAATGAGAATGGGCTTTCTTAATGTCCCTGGAGTCTGTAAATCATAGTTGGGCCTTAGATCACAGCTTCCTGGATTTCTGAATAGTTCCTGCATGCGTAACAAGTGAGAAACTGTTCCTACATGTTTCCTGCTTGCCGGTGCCAGGTATGTGTATTGCAGATGCCAACTAATCTGGTTATCTCATTACTCTTTGGTGGAGTCTTCCATGGTGAAATTTAGTCTTTTAACTAATAAACAATATCCTAAGCCTGCTTAAGCAAAAATAATTGGTCACTTACAAAAAGAAGATGGTAGAGGTCTCATGGCATCTAGGCAGGAATGTGGTCCCAGCTCAGACTGAAGTGAGACCCTGGAACCAGAAAGCCAGCCTGGCATCCTAGGAAACATATTCTTTTTTATTTTTTATTTTATTATTTTATTTTTTTTGCCATCCTACCTTTGCATCTGTTTTTGTAGGGTGTTTCTTGGCTTCTGTTTATACAGAAACTGATTAGCAGATTTGTCCCCACGAAAAATTCCCAGAATAGAGAATCTTACTGGTAAAGTCTTATGAGGTGCCACCTCTAATCTAAATACCTTAAATGTAGGAGCAATTGCAGTATAAACATGATTTCCTATCTATTAGGCAAAAAAGTGGTACTGAGAGAAACAGTGCTGTGTAGACACCTCAAATATTATCTACTGTACAAGATGAAGGAAACCACAATGGAGGGAAGACTGACCTGCATGAGAAACATTTAAGTGTACAGTCTATGTGACATTGAATATCCTTGGAGATGCTCATCAAATATTGCTTATTTTTTCTTTCAAAGTCCTTTGGACCTGCACCTGTACACTGATGTTTGTTTTACAATATGAAGACAGTAGGGGTTATTGAAGGGCATATAAACTGATGGGTTTCAACTGGAAGTAGCTTGAAGAAGCATATGTGACAGTATTTCAATTATGTCCAGTGTCTTCAGAGTCTGTCCCATGATTTCATTTTGTATGTATTTTATATGCCTTTTGGAGTATCTTATTCAAGTGCAATCACTCTGAAATATTGCTTGATCAAATCTTGATACCTTAACAGAATATGGTGTACCTCAAGCTAGACAATGAAAACCATTAATGAGAAAACAGAAAAAACCATGAGCATAGAATTGACACCATAGCTTCTTTCAGGGAATGTGAAGTGATGTGTTACAGCACAACTGTTGAGGACACATTCGCAATTGCTGTTCCAAAAGTAGGGTTTTCTAAGCTTCCCCACCAGTTTCAGTCACTGGAAAGCTACTGAAACCAAGAGTTTAGAACCTTGGTTTTCTCTTTAAATTCTTGTAAAGGCTTGTACTTATTGCCGAATTTTCTCATTCTTATGGAATCCTGTAAATCTTCAGCTGACTCAAGTATTAAGATTAGGGAATGTATTAAACAGAACAGGAGCCTCAAGCCAGTTGCCTCTGTAACCAACTCCTCCTCCAAAATAGCTCTCTGCTTGACTAGATGCCAGGAAATTTCCATTTAAATGCTTTGCTTCTAAGTCTTTTGGTTATTATGGACCAAGCCTGGCATCTACATGATGTTCAATGTTTGTTGTAAAATAATACAGTGAGGACTTCGGAGATTAGCATGAATGTATCAGTTTAATGAGGTCAGGTTAACCATATGAAATGTGTTAGGATGGGAAAATACATTTAGGTCATTGTTCTATTTATTCTGACAATGTAAATCTAGTACATTGAAAAACAGAAGCAAACTGTGACAGGTTTACCACTACCACAAACACATTGCTTTGCTCTTCCCTAATGTTCTAAGCCACCTGCTGATTGGTGTCTGCTGATAAAACTGGTGCTGGGGAGGGGTTTAGCCACTCTTCCAAAGTGAAAGGCTAATGTCCCTCTCTCTGTTGCTCTAAACACCCATCAAAGAGTGGAAATAGCTCAGTGGCTGGGTTTCCTGTGTGTACTTTCATCAAAGATATTTATCCAGATAAGCCTTCCTTTTTCTCTATTGTTCTAGCAAGTTATCATCAGAAGAAAATGTAAAAAGTCAATATACTTGGCTTTAAAGAAAGCTATATATCTTTCACTACTAAAACATAGGTTTAAGTGAAACAAAATAAAGCATGGAGTTTTTATTGTTGGTTTCACCACCTGGTAACAGCTTCATCTTATTTTACTTCTATAAGATTAGATTATGGTGGGAGATATGCTGTTAATATGAAGTATTTTTTAAGGAATTATTTTTATTTGAAATGCAGATATTTGTAGAGAGAAGTAAAGAATAGTGATTCCATTTGCTGGTTCATTCCCCAAATGGCCACAATGACTAGAGCTGAGCAGATTCGAAGCTAGAAGCTAGGAGCTTCTTCCGGGTCCCACGTGGGTGTAGGGTCCCAAATATTTGGGCCATCTTCCACTGCTATCTTAGGCCAAAAGCAGGGAGCTGGATTGGAAGTTTGGTCATCAGGACAGGAACTGCACCCAAATGGGCTCTGGCAATGCTGGTGGAGGATTAGCTTATTATGCCACCACACTGGCCCTGAGAAGAAATTATTAAGTGATACAAACATTTTGCAGAACATTCCATTCTGCAGCTACAAAATACACATTTTTTCAATTGTACATAAATTCTGCAGTATAGGTCACACGTTAGGCCACAAAACAAGTCTTAACAGATTTATGGAAAACAGAATCAGTAAACAAACATTTACCCCACCATTAGCAGTGAAGGTACTGGTTAAGAACCTGCATCTCAGGACACACTTAAATAACAGACTGATGGACATATGACTGCGTATGAAGGACTATACTATTGTAATAATATGGGGAAAGTCAGTCGTGGGGGTGGGAATTTGAGGAGTGTGGAAGGGGAATTCCAGACCCTATGCAAATTTAAGAAATAATAAAGTTAAAAATTAAAATAACCTGCATCTCAGAGCACCTGCATTTGGATTCCAGTTCTGTTCCTGATTCCAGCTTTCTGTTTATGCTGACCCTAGGAAACAGAGGTGACGGCCCAAGTAGTTGGATTCCTGTCACCCGTGTGGGAGACTTGGCGGGCAAGACCATCTCCAGCGACATTTGCAGTTCTCTGTCCTTCTCTTTCCCTGTGTTTAGAACAAAACAAAACAAAAATCTTACCAACAACTTTATTCCGACTGATGGAGTTAAACTAGAAACTACAAATGTATAGAAGTTAAATAACGTGTTTTTGAACAATCAATAAATTGGTGAAAAATTAAAAGAAAAATTTAAGTTTCCTGAGGTAATGAAAATGGAAACCCAACTACAAAAGCTTACAGAATACAACAAAAGTTTTAAGGATTTTTGTTTTTCCCTCTTCATTTCTCCCACCCCTATTTACAAAAGCAATTTTGAGAAGGATGTTTATAACAATAAATGCCTACATCAAAAAGAATACAGAGATGTCAACTACCTAACAATGCATCTGAAAAAAACTAGAAAAACTAGAAGAGACTAAATCCAAAAGTAACAGAAGGAAAAAAATAAAACATCAAAGAAGAAGTAAAAGAGACTTAAAAGTGTAGATTAACAAAATGAAAAGTTGGATTTTGAAAAGAATTGGCACTCTTATGGCTAGACCAAGAAAAAGGCAGAAGCAGGCTGGTACTGTGGCACAGTGGCAAAGATGCCTCCTGTGGTGCCAGTATCCCATATTGGCACTGGATTGAGACCCGACTGTTCCACATTTGATCCAGCTCCCTGCTGATGGGCCTGCGAAATCACAGGAAGATGGCCCAAGTTCTTGGGCCTTGGCACCCATGTGGGAGACCCAGCTCTGGCCATTGGGTCCATTTGTGGGAAAAAAAAAATAGCAGATAGAAGATCTCTATCTTGTGCCCAGTGTGGTAGCCTAGTGGCTAAGGTTCTCGCCTTGCACGCTCTGGGATGCCATATTGGTGCTGGTTCATATCCCAGCGGCTCCACTTCCTATCCAGTCCTGTGCTTGTGGCCTGGGAAAACAGTCAAGGACGGCCCAAATATTTGGGTCCCTGCACTCGTGTGGGAGACCCAGAAGAAGCTCCTGGCTCCTGGCTTCAGCGGATGGAAGATCTTTCTGTTTCTTCTCTTCTCTGTAAATCCGACTTTGCAATTAAAACAAATAAATAAATCTTAAAAAATCTCTATTTTCTCCCTCTCTATTACTTTAACTTTCGTTAACTCTACCTTTTAGATAAATAAGTAAATCTTACAAAGAAGACTCAAAATCACATGCGAAAATGGAAGCATTACAATGAAATCACAGAAAAAGGATAAGAGAATATTATGAACAGCTATGCAATAGCACTGGAGAACATACAAGAAATTTAAAAAATTCCTGGATACATATAACCCACCAAAACAGAATCATGAAGAACCTGAATAGACCAAAAATAAGCAATGAAATTGAATCTGTAATAGAATAAAATCTCCATCAAAGAAATGCCTAGGACAGATGTCTTGACTTCTAAATTCTGCCAGATTTTTCAAGAACTAATACAAATTATTCTCAAAGTATTTTTTTTTTAATGAGAAGGGAATCCTTCCAGAATTGTTACAGAAGGCCAACATTACCCCGTTACCAAACCAGACCATGGCACAACAATAACACAAAAGAAAGCTATAAACCAGTATCTGTGATGAACATGATGAGCAAAAATCCTCAGCAAAATACTAGCAAACAATTCAAAAGTACAGTAAACTGATCCTTCATGGGATGGGCATGTATTGTGGTAGTTTAGTCACTGCTTGGGACTCCTGTTTCCCATATCAGGTGACCTGCTTCATATTCATGCTACACTTTCCAATTTCAGCATCCTGCTGCTTATGTAGCGCTTGTGTCTCTGCCATTCACCTGTGGGAGACCTGGAATAACTTCCAGGCTCCTGGCTTCTGCCTGGTTCAGTCCTGGCTGTTGTAGGCATTTTAGGGGTGAATTAATAGTTGGACTTTCCATTTGTCTTTCTCTGCCTTGAAACAAAATCGATACTTTTAAAAAAGTTGAATATTTAAAACCATTCACTATGATCAAGTAGAAATCTTTAGAGATGAAAAGATGGTACAACATATTCAAATAGATAAATATGATACACTGTATCAACAGAATAAAGGATGAAAACCATAAATTATCATAATAGATGAAGAAAAAAACTGATAAAGTCCCACACTCCTTCACGATAAAAATTTAATAAACTAGGTATAGAAAGAATATACCACAATATAATAAAGGCCATATATGAAAAGGCCACAACTGCCATTGTACCTTTAAACTTACTTATTGATTTTTAAGGCAGTTACAGAGATGGGGGAGAGAAAGAGATCTTCCATCTGACCTGATGGCCACAATGGCCAAGGTTGAGACAGATTGAAACCAGGAATCTAGAATTCCATCTAGGTCTCCCACATGGGTGACAGGGGCCAAAATATTGGGCCTTGTTCCACTGTTTTCCAGCACAATCGACAACAGTGAAGACATGGAAACACCTGAGATGCCTGTTGAAGGAACAGACAAAGACACTGTAGTACATCTACTCTATGGAATACTACTCAGCCATTAAAGCAAATAAAGCTTTACAATTTGCAATAAGATGGTCCGAATTGGAGACCATTATGCTCAGTGAAATAAGCCAATCCCCAAAGGGCAAATATTGTATGTTCTTTCTGTCATGCAAAATATAAAATCAACAGATATATAGGTAAACATATATACCTGTATTTATGTAGAGGAACTATATAATGCAGGCAAGTGTATCATGAAGTGGAGATACACTGCAGTATGCATCTCTAATTCTGAATAAAAGATGGACTTCCAATGAAACTGTTAAATGTATCTTGGCAATCGAATGTTGGACTTTATACCAGTCTCTGTGCCTACAGTGTCAGGATACACTTAAATAGCAGAATGATGGACGTGTGACTGTTGTTGAAGGACTATACTGTTGTAATAATACAGGGAAATCAGTGGTGGGCGGGGGGAGGAGGGAAATGGTAGAAGGGCAAGTCCTTGAGCCTAAGGAACCATAACATGAAAAATAAAAATTAAAAAATGAAATTCTACTAGTTGCAACAAAATAATCCCAAGTAGAGACCATTAATGCTCAGTGAAATCAACCAATTCCAAGAGGACAAATGTCACATGCTCTGTCTTATATAAGGCAACCTCCATGCAAAATACAAAACAACTAGACATATAGGTGAACAAGTGTGTGTGTGCGTGTGTATACACATATTCTCATAGATGCACTGTATGTGAAGGCTGGCTGGAAGTGCAGATACCTTGCAGTATACAATTCTGAATAAATGAAGAACTCCCAATGAAACTGTTAAATATGCCTCAATAATATGCCAAATTTTCTACCTTTTGTCTATACCTACAATGCCATGATACACATGGGTAGCAGGTTGTTAAACTTGTAACTGTTGCTGGAGAACTATACTGGTGTAATAATACGGGGGGAGGGAGACTAGGAGGGAAAGGTGGAGAGGGAGGGGGCAGGGAAAGGGAGGAATCCCTGTATCTACAAAACTGTATCATGGAAAATGATAAAAATAATTTTTTAAAAAGACATAACCTATCAAATGAGAGGAAAAAATTGTAGACTATATACCTGAAAATGAATTAATTTCCAGAACCTAAAAGGAATTCAGACAATTAAATAGAAAAAACTCCAAATAATATAATTTTAAAACGGGCTGACATCCGGAATGAGTATCTCTTACAGGAAGTCGTCCAAAACCCAACAGACATTTAATAAAATTCTCAACACCATTAATCATCAGGGAAAGGCAAATCAATACCACAATGATAGACCGCCTCACCCTAGTTAGAATAGCTATTAACAACAAGATAAAAATTGAGATGAATGTTGTGGTGCAGCACATGAAGCCACTGTTTGAGATACACACAGTCCATTGTAGTAGTGCCAGTTCGAGTCCTGGCTATTCTGCTTCAGATCCAGCTTCCTTCTAAGGTACTTGGGAAAGAGCTGATGATAACAAAATACTTGTGCCCCTGCCACCTCTGTGCCAGTCCCAGATGGAGCCCTGGAATCCTGACTTCAGATTGTCCCAGCCCGTATTTTGGGCTTTGGGGAATGAATCCGAAAATGGCCAACCTCTCCCCATCTTTCTCTGTGTCTCTCCTTCTTTCTTTGTAACTCTTCCTTTTAAATAAACAAAACTTTGAAAGAGAGAAAATAAAAAGTGTATGTTGGCAAGAATGTGGAGAAGGGGGAACTCTGATGCGCCATTTTGGGGAATACAAATTAGCATACACATTAGGGAAAACACGTTGGAGGTTTCTCAAGAAAAAAAAATCCTAAAAATGAAACTTCCATATGTGGTAACAATCCCACTCCTGGGTATATACCAAAAGGAAATGAATGAACCTGTCAAATATGTATGTCTGTGTTTATTGCGGCACTACTAGAGCCAGGATATGTCATCAACTTACATGTTCGTCACCAGGTGAACGAATAAAGAAAAAATATGTATCCATTATTGAATGCTACTCAGCCATAACAAAGCATGAAATTCTGTCATTTATGACAAACATGGATAGGCTAGGACAATATTCTATGAAATGAAATAAATCTATCCCAGAAGACAAATACCACCTGATTTCACTCACATGGAATCTAAAAAGATGTTCTAATAGACATTGAAAGTAGAATAGTGGTTACAAGAGACCAGGGAGAGTAGGGGAGAGACAACTTGAGGAAAGTGTGGTTAGTGTGTATAATGTTATGGTTAGACAGTAGGAATAAGTTCCAGTGTTCTAAGACTCATAGGGTGAATATAGTTAGCAATAATATATTTTTTTACGTTTCTTTTTTTTCCATTTTAATAAAAATATTTATTATTATTTTTTTCATTAATTACATTCTATGATGTGACACAGTTTCATAGGTACTTGGATTCTCCCCACCCCTCCCCAAACCCTCCCACCATGGTGGATTCCTCCACCTTGTTGCATGAACACAGCTCAAGTTCCGTTGAGATTACCCCATTGCAAGCGTATACCAAACATAGAGTCCAGCATCTTATTGTCCAGTCAAGTTCAAAGGCTTTTTAGGTATACCCTCTCTGGTCTGAAGACAGAGCCAGCAGAGTATCATCCCGATCAATTAAAAGCTCCAACATACCATCAGCAAAAATTTACATCATTATGGAATTAATTGACATAGTAATGAGTAACCAACATGTTAAAAATAAATGCGAGTTCTTAACCTCCTTCTGTGACCACCTCATTGACATAATACATTTTAAAAGGGGTTAAGGGCAAAGGGGTTAGGGTTGTTAGTTTATTAAAAACATGTTATGAAAAACTATGAATTTTGAAATCTGTTGCAGCAAAATAAACATCTTTTAATTGCATTTCTCCACAAACTTTTTCAAGCTCCCTTGTGAAGCACAAGAGAAGATTTTGAATGCAGTAATCATAAAAAAATGATTACAGTTCAAGGAGATGAGTGTGTGTTCATTAGCCTGTTTTCAACATTGCCCAAATGTATACAGAAATCAAAATATCACATTGGGCCTCATACATATGTACACATATTTATACAAAGGTAAAAGTGATAACATTTTAAAATTCCACCAATAACTCAGAAAACATTTTTGACAGGATCTAAGCCAGCTTATGTAATTTATAATAAAGTTGACTCAACAGCCTGTGTGTACAGAGTACATTAAAGGGATCATCGCTGATGAAAAGGAGTTTGAATACATAGCCGCTTTTCTATGTCAGCCATGTTTTTGGCTTTGAAAGCTCACATTTGCCACTAAAAATCTATTTTTAAAAACCCAAGAATATAGTTCATGCAAGTAAAGATATTTTTGAACACAAATGGTCATTGTTTTGTAAGGATAATTGCAGTTTCAAAATTGTGCTGCAAAGTGTTATTGGGGGCAGCATTGTGGTACATGGATTAAGCCACAGACTGTGATGCTGGCTCACATAGTGTCCTAGCTTCTCCATTTCCAATCCAACTCCCTGCAAATGCACCTGGAAAGCAGTGGAAGGCGGCATAACTACTTGGACCCCTGTCACCCACATGGGAGACCTGGAAGGAGTCCCAGATTCAGGGTTTCTGTCTGGCTCACCCTGGCCCCTGAGGCAATTTGGGGAGTGAAGCAATAGATGGCAAATAGCTCTCTCTCTCTCTCCCTCTTTGTTTTGATCTCTGCTTTACAAATTAATTTTTCTAAAAAAGTTAAGTTCCCATAAGTGTAAAAAAACAGTATAATTATTTTGGCATATTTGTCCAATAAAAGTCTAAACATATCTGCATCGATTCCATTATTATTTCAAGATTCTGCTGTTAAGTAGCCACATTCTGGCTTTTTGATATGACTTGTTTCATGTAAAAAATGTGTAAGGAAGTATAATCCTATTACTCTTAGAGTGAAATTTTCAAATAAGATTGTGTTCCTCTATGAATATTAGCCATTATCCCCTCTCTACTTTTTCTATTTTTGTCCCCTATGCCCACCCCATCCAGTTCAGACAAATGTACTATGACAATGGGACAAAAAGGGAAGGAATGATGTTTTGATCAGGGATGTAAATATTTTTCTGGGAAACTACTGAAGGTGAACCATCTCTGGGTAGTAAAGAAATATCTTTCTTAAGATGTGTTTTTTTAAACTTATTTGATAGGCAGAGGGAGTGTCAGAGAGGTGAAGAAAAAGATTGATCGCATCTTCTGGTTCACTTGCCAAATGGCTGCGAAGGCTGAGGCTGGTCCAAGGCTGAAACCGCTAGCCTGGAACTCCATCGGGGTCTCCAGGTGGGTTGCAGGGGATTAGGGACGCAGGTTATCTTCTGCAGCGTTCCCAGGTGCTTAGCAGGGAGGTGGGTTGGAAATAAAGCATCAGGGCTCAAACCAGTTCTCATAAGGCAGGCCAGTGCTACATGAGGTGGCTTAACTCACTGTGCTGCAATTCTGTCCCCATTATTTTTAAAAATATTATTAGTTTGGCCCGGCGGCGTGGCCTAGCGGCTAAAGTCCTCGCCCTGAACGCGCTGGGATCCCATATGGATGCCAGTTCTAATCCCGGCAGCTCCACTTCCCATCCAGCTCCCTGCTTGTGGCCTGGGAAAGCAGTTGAGGACGGCCCAAAGCCTTGGGTTCCTACACCCGTGTGGGAGACCTGGAGGAGGTTCCTGGTTCCTGGCATCGGATCAGTGCAGTGCCGGCCGTTGCGCTCACTTGGGGAGTGAATCATTGGATGGAAGATCTTCCTCTCTGTCTCTCCTCCTCTATGTATATCCACCTTTCCAACAAAAATAAATAAATCTTTAAAAAAATATTATTAATTTATTCACTCGAAAGGTAGAGTGAAGGAGACAGAGACTGCCGACTTGCTAGCTAACTCCCCAAATGCCTACAAAAGCCAGGGTTAGGCTTATCAAAGCCAGAAGCCCAGAACTTTGTCTCCTATGTGGGCAACAGGGGCCAAACTCTTGAACCATCACGTGCTTATCTCTCAGGCCCTTTAGCAGGAACCTGGATCGGAAGCAGGGTAGCTGGAACACAAACCTAGCACTGCAAAATATGATATGAGCTTCCCTGGTGGTGACTCAACCAATACCATACCACAAAACCTGCCCCCCAACCAGCAGGATTTGAATTAATTTTTTTTTTTTTGCTTGTTAAATTAAAACTTTTTGAGACTGACAGTACTTCAAAATGAATGGGTTTATTTAGCTGTAAAGATGTTAGCTGCAAAAGGACCAGATCTTGGACAAATTCCAAAGCTAGCAGCAGCAAGGCCAGATAGCAGTTGGAAACATGTCTGTGGAACCTAAGAGCCAAATGCGTTTTTATAATGAGAATTTGGGAAAGGAAAGCATGAATTGTTTGCACTGAATCTATACTGGCCGTAAATGGGCGGGGAAGAACGATTTGAAGTGGGGCAAGTTTTGAAGAGGAGGACAGTATATAAGGAGCAGAGCTTGTCTGGCTCTGGACCGGTTGATGTTAATGACCGGTGAGGTTGATGTTAGTGATCTGTAAGGTTGCTACAATGAGTACAATAAGCCACAGGTGCTGACATGTAGGCGTGGGGAAGGTCAGCTGTCGGCAGTTTTATTTTTTTAAGCTAAAGTTCATATTTACAAACTACAATATGACATTCTTTTTATTTCCTGTGTATTTTTTAATTGTATAAGTTTTATTTTTGATAATTTTTACATATTTGATTAGGGTGTGGAGGTCAAGGGCTAGAGGAAAATGGGTGAGACCATTGTTTTCACATTCTCTTCTTTCCTTTCTATATCTGGGGGGAAGAGGAGCGGTAAGGTGAGAATCCACCCCCAGTCCCGGATGTGAGGCATGCTCAGGTGGTTTTGATCAACAGTTCTGTATTGCTGCCGAGCTTGCCACTCCAGTCACAACGAAATCTCTCCAGACTCCACTGGCTGACATAGTCCACCGTAGAGTCTCCGTTTGCCCAGGTATTCACTGCCAACACTTGGCTGGGGTAGTTGATCGATTTGTTCTGTCTTCTGTCATCTGTTGTGGTGCCAGGTGTCCTCTGCTGCCTCCAGTGTACTGCCATATCCTCCACGTGCACCTGGGTATGCTGTGCCGTCTAAGCCACTGAGGAGGCACAGCTCTGACACATGCATTCCAACTGCAATTCTCTTCTTGGTTGGAGTTCTTAGTCTAGCGGTTCAGTTGGGATTCCCAAAGAAACTTCGTCTGAGGTGATCCCAGACCTGATTCTTGTGTGTGCTTGCCAGCACAGGGTCCGGCACAGTCCGTCGTCCCAATCAGCTTATGCACATGCTGGTCATTGCAATTGCAGGGTCTGTTCTGTTTCCAGCCCTGTCTTCTGTGCAAACTAATGGGTTTTGCAGTCCAGGCCGATCCTGCCCACTGCATACTCAGCCCCCACGCAAACCAGTGGGAGCTGCAGCCTCGTTGGAGCAACCTGCAGTAACCCTCATGAGGCCTGCCTCCTGCCCTAGCTCCTGTGCTTGCCAGTATGTACAGCAGACTGGTCTTGTCTGTCCCACATCTCATTCAGCTCTCATACATGTCAATGGGCATTGAAGCCTGGTTCAACCCAACCACTCCCACTATCCAGTCCATACATGCCAGCAGGTGAGCATGAGAACCAGGATTGGAACAGGCATGGCTAGAGAGTGTCACAATGTGACATTTCAATACATGTATACAATATGTACTGTATAAACCAGGATAAATGGTGTTTCCCCCGTCATTAGTTTATGGAGATGTTGTTAACAAGCAAACAAAAATGAGAAAACCATCCCTGGGAGGTGAGGGAAGGGGGAGGTTGGATGGTAGTACGCAAGAGAGCGTTATCCAGGCTCCCGACCACTGAACTTAGCTTGACCTTTGTTAATAGCTTCAAACAAGAGTATGTTAGAAGTGTTGGGCTATAATTTCTGAAGCAAAACCATAAGACGTTGCAACTTTTACCTGGCTGTCTTAGCTGGCTTGCCTTGCTAATGAGATCACTCAAGTAGTTTTATGGTGAGATTGAAATGGAAAAGGCACGAAAGCTTCTAGCACACAGCCAGCATTGATTTTGCAGCCACACATTCGCACTCTGGGCCCAGCGAAGACTGCAGCTGACCCCAACCCTAGCTGATAGACGACCGTAACCACACAGGATAATCCAGGTGAGAACTCCCCAACCAATCCTCACACTCTCAATTAATGCTGTTACATCAAACCACTAAGTTTTGGAGTGATTTGCCAAACATCATTAGCTGTCAAATACAATAATGGAAATCAAAGTTCTGTGAGATATCTGGATGTGACGATTTTTGACATTTTCTCTTCTGCACACCTTTAGAAAGTCGTTCTTAACCATCTAAGTGGATTTTTATGACCTGTTGAGTTATTAAAAACCTGCAGTTAGCAAAACAGTGTTCATGTGCTAAGGAGTTTTACTGTTTGGTAGGAATGAATATTAGTATAACATTTTTTGATGATTCTGAAATTCTGTTTCTAAGAGTTAATTCTACAGTGATCATAGAAGTGCATAACTATGTAATTATCCAATTGTTGATTGCAGTGCTGTTTATAGTGTCAAATTATTAAAAACATACTACAGTGATATTAACAGGGAATTGATTAAGTAAGTTATGCAACATCCAATTAGTGGGCCACTAGGAATCAGTTAAACAGAGTGATGTTTGCTAGTTACCGAAATGCGAAGTATGCTCGTGGGTGTGGCAGTGTGAGCGGGGGCAGGTTTCTATTTACTTGGGGAGATTTCGGGGAAGTGTGTCTATCAAAATGTTAATGGCCAATCATTTCTGTGTGAATTTACAAGTGATTGTTAGTGTCTCCATTGATTTCTGTATTAAAGCATTTCTTTTTTTTTCTTTTTTATTATTATTATTTTATTTATTTATTTTTCTGATTTGTGTGTTTTATTTTTTTTCTTCATTAATTACATTGTATTATGTGACACAGTTTCATAGGTACTTGGGTTCTCCCCACCCCTCCCCAAACCCTCCCACCATGGTGGATTCCTCCACCTTGTTGCATGAACACAGCTCAAGTTCCGTTGAGATTCCCCCATTGCAAGCGTATACCAAACATAGAGTCCAGCATCTTATTGTCCAGTCAAGTTCAACGGCTTCTTAGGTACACCCTCTCTGGTCTGAAGACAGAGCCAGCAGAGTATCATCCCAGTCAATTGAAAGCTCCAACATACCATCAGCAAAAATTTACATCACTATGGAATTAATTGACATAGTAATGAGTAACCAACATGTTAAAAGTAAATGCGAGTTCCCAGCCACCTTCTGTGACCACCTCACCTACACTTCAATTTTAGTTTATACACAACATATAACATTCATAACATAACATGTTATACATAACATCATATCATCTTAAATTAAGGCAATTCTACCATATCTATGAAGGCTTCTTACAATAAGGAGACAATTGGGCCCTTGCAGTAGCCTAGCAGCTAACGTCCTCCCCTTGCATGCGTCGGGATCCCATTTGGGCACCAGTTCTAATCCCGGCAGCTCCACTTCCCATCCAGATCCCTGCTTGTGTCATGGGAAAGCAGTCGAGGATGGCCCAAAGCCTTGGGACCCTGCACCCATGTGGAAGACCTAAAAGAGGCTCCTGGCTCCTAGCTTGGGATCGGTGCAGCACCGGCCGTTGCGATCACTTAGGGAGTGAATCATCGGACGGAAGATCTTCCTCTCTGTCTCTCATCATCTCCGTATATCTGACTTTGCGATAAAAATAAATAAATCTTTATAAAAAGATAATGAGAAGTAACTTTGATTTTGACAAGCATTGAAACTGGGGCCAGCATTGTGGCACAGAGAGTAAAGCCTCTGCGAGCATCCCATGTTAGTATGCATTCGAATCCCAGCTGCTCCACTTCCAATCCAGGTCCCTGCTAATGTGCTTGGAGAAGTAGTGGACCATGATCCAAGTGGTTTGGCCCATGCCACGCAGGTGGCAGACCTAAATGGAGTTCCAGTCTAGGTCGTTGTGGGCATTTTGGATGAGCCAGCAAACAGAAATGTTGCCTTGCTTGCTCTCAAATAAATAAATAAATAATTTAATTAAAAAAAGAATATTGGAGTTTTTAAGGATATAAACTTTTAATGTACTGTAAAAGGAAGAACTAAAAAGAGACAGTTTAAAATACACGGTTTTTAAAGCCAATGTCATATGAAGCAAGATTTATTTTAAGCTTGGATCTCCAGAAGGCAAACTTTGTTGGATAACTTTTTATTTTACTGTAATTTCAGAGTTAGAAAAAAGTTGTAGGATATGGGTGGAGTGCTTGCATCCTGGCTTCAGGCTCACCCAGTCCTGGCTGTTGTGGTCATTTGGGGATGAACCAGCAGAAGAACTCTTTTCTCTCTCTCAGTCTTTCAAATAAATAACCTTTAAGCACTAAAAAAAAAAATGAAATAAAAAATTAACTAGACAGCTGATACCGAGGGATGAGCAAAGACTTGGTAGAATCCAGCTTTAACCAAGCAGTTTGGGCTTCGGCACAAGGAGACTAGAGTATGCTGTTCTAACACCTGCTGACCCTTTCATCATTATCACTCCCATCTGAATAAAAGCCCAATTCTATTATAGATAAGGTAAGTGTTCATGCATTTGAAAGTCAGAGTTACTCCAATACAGGTATCTCAATTGGCATCTTAACCATTAGATCAAAGACTCACTCCTCCAGTATTCATATTCGATATTAACTGTACCTCATAACTATTTATGGTCATGGCATGTGCAATTCAGTTGTTGAGAGTAGCCTTAGTTTTTAACTACCAGGATAACTACCATATTATGAAATATTTAATTTTCAAAAATACACATAAGAATTGTTAACAGTGCCTTAATAATTCAATATTTTTTAATCAGTGGGTTTTTTTTTACTTAAAAGTCTTTAATTTTTCAGGCAATGACAGCTTATATTTAATTTCGTTTTATGACACAGTTTCATAGGCTCTGGGATTCCCCAACCCCTCCCCAGGTCCTCCCCCCATGTTGTATTCCTCCACATTGTTGCAGTATTACACTTTAATCCAGTCATGGCTCTTTCATTGCAAGCATGTACCATGATGTATAGAGTCCAGCATCTTATTGTCCAGATAAATTCAACAGTTTCTTCATCCCTGGTCTGAAAGTAGAGCTGGCAGAATATTATACCGTCCAATGAAAAGCCACAACCTAACAGTGGGTTTTTAAAAAATGATTCATTTATTTTTATTGGGAATGCAGATTTACAGAGTGAAGGAGAGACAGAGAGGAAGAACTTCCATCTAGTGGTTCACTCCCCAAGTAGCCGCAACAGCCAGAGCTGAGCTGATCAGCCAGGAGCCAGGACTTTCTGCTAGGTCTCCCACGTGCGTGCAGGGTCCCAAGGCTTTGGGCTGTCCTCTACTGCTTTCCCAGGACACACGCAGGGAGATGGAAGGGAAGCGGAGCAGCTGGGACACAAACCAGCACCCATGTGGAATCCCAAGTGAGCAAGGCAAGGACTTTAGCTATTAGGCTACTGCATGGGGCCCAATATATCCAATATTTAAACAAAATTTATACTCAATATTAATGTACATATTGGTATCTTTGCTTTTCATTTCTTTTAAAATCTCCATGCTTATATTTTGAATGCTATGGATTCTGCCTCCGCTACATCAGATTTTCCTTTAGTTGTGGGTCTTTTAGTGGAAATTCCTCTTAGGTTTTGCTTGTCTAAAACTTAAACTTTAGTTTTTTTTATTAGAATTACTTAGATCAACATGTAAAAATAACAATATGACCATTTTTTCATTTCCTTTTTCACTAAATTTTCTGCTTTGTTTTATTTTCATGCTTGTTCATGTGACCTTTTGGATATATTTTATTTTTTTTTTCAAACTTACAGAAATTGAAAGAATTGGGCAATACATACCTATACACATTTACTTGCATTTGCTAATTTTTAATAGTTGGCCATATTTCTTCTCTTCATTTTCTTGTCTTTCTCACTCTATTCCTTCTTTTGCTATTTCTCTCATAGCTTCCTCCGTTTTTTAAAAAAAGATTTTTTTTTTTATTGGAAAGGCAGATTTACAGAGAGGAGAAAGATCTTCCATCCACCGGTTCACTCCCCAAGTGGTTGCAACAGCTGGAGCTGAGCCGATCCCAAACCAGGAACCAACTTCTTCCTGGTCTCCCACATGTGTGCAGGGTCCCAAAGCTTTGGGCGGTCCTCTGCTGCCTTCCCATGTGACAAGCAGGGAGCTGGAATGGAAATGGAGCAGCCAGGAAACCTACTGGCGACCAAATGAGATCCTGGAGCGTGCAAGGCGAGGACTTAGCTACTGAGCCATTGCGCCAGGCTCGCTTCCTCTCTTTAGAATGCTAAGAGCGACATTATGACACTGCAACATTTCACCTCCAACTACTTTTTCAAAGATTTATTTATTTGATAGACAGGCTTACAGAGAGGGAATCTTGTATCCTCTGGTTCATTCCCAAAAGTCTTTCTTTGTGAAAGATCAGTAAGCCTCAAGAAACATTATGTAAGTTTGTTCCATGATTCACCTCAACTCTTGAGAGATATTTTCACTAGTTTCTAAATACTGTTGGCAGTTATTTCCTTTTTAGTACACAATTTCGCTTTCTCCAGAATTCCATTTTTTTGCTGAGTAAATATTTGATACCAGTTTTATCATTGTTGTTTGAAATTATTCTTTTTATCAGGCTGGCTTTTGAGATATTCGCCTTTGGTTTTCCAGCACTTTCATTGTAACACATCAAAGGCTGGGTTTCTTTTATGCTGCTTTGGATTCAGTGGATTTCTTTATTCTGTCAATTGGTGCTCTTTGTCTGTTGTAGAAAATTCTTAGTCATCTTGCAGAATATTGTCTTTCGTAGTTTTTCTTGCCTGTCTGGAACACTGATAAATAGATTTAATCCTCATTAGTTGAAGAGTCCATATTTGCAAATTGACGTACTTGCTGGAGTTTATTTGTGACCATATATCAACACCTTCCTGATCATTCACAGACTTGCTGAGAGTAGGAAAAACTGCCTCACTTGAAGTGCAGGTTCCCAGCTGGGATCAACCAAGGTGCTATTCTGTCTCGTTTCAGTTCTCCCACTGTAGTAAATGAATGCGCTTTGCCGTTTATCCAGTGTTGTATGTTTTCCATTTTCATGCTTTTTGTTGGTCCACTGTCTCTTGGGATAAAAAGGCTGTGAAAATGCACGGGTTAGATAAGCTTCATTAAGACTTGAGTTATAGTGCTGCTTGCTTTGCACATATCAAATAAAAATGTTTAAGCAGAAACACACCAAAAGTAAAGTAATATGTTGAAATGCGTATTATTAAAAAAAAACCAGTTTGCATTTCAAGCCTGGCATGGTAGCCTAGCAGCTAAAGTCCTCCCCTTGCATGTGCTGGGATCCCATATGGGTGCCAGTTCTAATCCCAGCAGCTCCACTTCCCATCCAGCTCCCTGCTTGTGGCCTGGGAAAGCAGTTGAGGATATTTCTTTCTATTGATCTCTCTGTAAATCTGACTTTCAATTAAAAAACACAGTTTACATTTCAAAAATGGTTTGCACTAAAATGTCTTTTAAATCATTTACTCACTGTTTTCCCTGCCTTTATACCACACAGTTCTTGCCACTAATGGGAAATTCACTGTTAGCACATTCTTCTGTTTCCTATGTTTCTCACTTTCTCTTTAACTCTTCATTTTTTTTATCTGTCTGTGAAGTATGATTGATAATTCATTCTACTGAAATTCAAGCTCATTGATTTGCCTTCCAGCTGCAGTAATGCATTTTTATTTTCCCTTTTAAAGGGCTGTTTGAAATTTTTAATTAGTTTTTAACAGATTCAGTGCAGTTGTAGAAACTATTTGCAGCTATACTGATGCATACAGGTATTTTTTTCCTGTTGTTTTTTTTTTTTTTTTGATTAAAAAAATTTTCGCTCCCACATATAAGGGATAATGATACATTAAGGTGTTTTTTTTTAAGAGATTTTATCTATTTTTATTGGAAAGTCAGACTTACAGAGAATTTGAGAGACAAAGATCTTCCGTCCGTTGGTTCACTCCCCAAGTGGCCACAACAGCCAGAGCCCAGCTGAACCAAAACCAGGAGCCAGGAACCTCCTCTGGGTCTCCAACATGGGTGCAGTGTCCCAATGCATTGGGCCGTCCTTGACTGCTTTCCCAGGCCACAAGCAGGGAGCTGGATGGGAAGTGGAGCAGCTGGGAGACCAAGTGTCACCCATGTGGGATAATGGGATTAGCAGGTGGCAGATTAGCCTGTTGAGGCACTGCAGTGGCCCCTGACATCATGTACGTGTTAGAGCCCACATATGAGCCAGATCACCTTATACTTGTCTTTCTGTGCTTTGCTTATTTCAGTTAGCACAGTGACCTCCAATTCCATCTACGTTATTGCAAACGACAAGATTTTGTCCTTTCTTTGGCTTAGTTTTATGCCATTCTAGTTATGTACATTTTTTTGTTTCAACTATTTATTCGTTTAACTGAATGTCATAATTACAGTGATAGTGAGGGAGAGGGGAGAAAGAGAGAGCGCGAGCGAGAGCCCTGCAACAACCATGGAGGAGCCAGGTCATAACCACGCCGAAGTCAGAAGCCAGGAGCTGCCCTTCCCCCCACTTCCCTCTCCTACCCTCTTACCCTCTCCTCTCTCTCTCTCTCTCTGTCTTTTTTTTTATGAACTACCATTTTAGCTAATAATTAAGTGCATAACAAACCAAGTTCCAAGATGTTATGATAGCATGTTCAAGAAATGAATATGATTTCCTTTACAGGAGAGGGTGGGGAATTACTGTATAACGTAGCTGTATATGACAAGAATGCACACTTACAATATAAAGCCTGTGTATACTTACTGGTTGGTTGTCAAAGACCATTGGGTCTTCTGGCTTGAAACACACATGGTTGTAGATTTCAGTGTAAATCTTGGGCAACCTTCAACTCTGTTGTGTGACAGGTATCTTATTTTCACCTTCTTGTTCATCTACCCCAGCCTGTGTCATGAGGTTGGTGATGTTTTTCTGCATATGTTCAATGTGATGACTCACATTATCTCATGAGTTCTCCTAATGATATGGTTGGTGTCTGCACTGCTGAGTCTGGTACGGTAGCCTAGCAGCTAAAGTCCTCCTCTTGCATGTGCTGGGATCCCATATGGGTGCCGGTTCTAATCCCGGCAGCTCCACTTCCCATCCAGCTCCCTGCTTGTGGCCTGGGAAGGCAGTCAAGGATAGCCCAAAGCCTTGGGACCCTGTACCTGTGTGGAAGACCTGGGAGAGGCACCAGGCTCCTGGTTTCGGATTGGCTCAGCTCTGGCCATTGCAGCCACTTGGGGAGTGAATCATTGGATGGAAGATCTTCCTCTCTGTCTTTCCTCTTCTTTGTATATCAGACTTTTCAATAAAAATAAGAAATTAATCTTTTTTTTCCCAAAAAGAATTGTTTGCACTACTGAGGTGAGACGCTGTACTGTTTTGGGGAACGTTTGGCCATCTCCCAGTTTCTGAGTTTGCTGGCAATATCTCAGACATTCTCCACATTTCCTTTATTCATTCAGCGATAGATGGACACTTGGGATGTATCCATTTCTTGGCTATTGACTCTAGTGCTGCAGTAATTACAGGTGCACAGGTGTCTCTCAGGCAGCTAGATTTCATTTGCCTTACTGAAATGCCCAGGGGTGGGATTGCTGGATCACATGGCATTTCTACTTCTAGGTTTCTGATGAATTCCCATGCTGTTTTCCACAATCCAGGTGCTCATTTACACGGCCATCAGCAATGTGCAAGTGTTCCTCCACACTGTCACCAACAGTTGTTGTGTTTTCGATAATGGTCGGTCTTACTGTAGTGATGTGCTACCACTTTGTGTTTTAACAAACAATCATACAAACTAAAAAAAACCTAAAATAAATAGACAAACAACAGAAAGTAGAGCTTGAAATCTGACAGGAAAGAGCTGGCGTGGATTGGCTCATGCCTTGCTGGGTGGGACACAAAGATTAGTCACTCCTCACCATGGTGTTGATGATTTTCCTGCACACCCCCCCCCCCAAAAAATGTTCTGCACTTTAAATGTCGACAAATATCTTGTTAGAGTTACAAGCCAGTTTAGATTATCCCAAAATCTGCCAAGATCAACAAAATTATACTTCAACACAACAAATGGCTAAATACTAAAATGAAATAGACACGAGACAGCTGAATGGTAGCCTATAGCCATTTTAAGGTATATAGCAGCCGGTCCGGTCCTGTATATAAACTAAAATTGAGATGTCAATGAGCTAATTATAGGTTGTGGTTAGGACTTGCTTTTTTTTTTTTTAGCATACTGGTTACTCAAAACCATGTCAATTCCATAATATTGCAAATTGCTGTTGATGTTATATTGGGACTCTTAATTGACTGGGATGATATTCTACCAGCTCTAACTTTGGACCAGAAATGGTCTCCCCAAGAAACTGTTCAACCCATCTGGACAATAAGTAGCTGGACTCCATGCTTGGTATACGTTTGCAAGGAAAGAATCTTGATTGAATTTGAACTGTAATACTGCATCAAGGTGGAGGAATCCACCAGGGGGGAGGGGAGGGGGAGGGGAGGGGGAGGGGTGGGGGGATTCCCAGAGCCTATGAAACTGTCACATAATGCAAAATAATTAATAAATAAATAAATAAATAAATATATATATATAAAGGCATTTGAAAGCTTGGGAGAGGAAGGAAGGGGCAACGGAGGGAAGGAGAGGATGAGAATGAATGCGAACAAATCTTCACTCTGATGGCGCATTCGCTGAATGCCCAGGGCCGAAACAAAGAGGCAGGAACTCCGACAAAGTCTCGGGAGGGGTTCAAGCACTTGGGCCATTTTCTGGTGCTTTCCCAGGCCTACTAAGAGGGAGCTGGATCAGAAGTATCACTTCCTGTATGGAATGGTGACATTGCAAATGCTGGCTTAATCCACTATGTGGTAAAACTGACCCTTTCATTGTCATTTTTTTTAAGATTTATTATTATTGGAAAGCCAGATATACAGAGAGGAGGAGAGACAGAGAGGAAGATCTTCCGTCCGATTATTCACTCCCCAAGTGAGCCGCAACGGGCTGATGCGCGCCAATCCGATGCCAGGAACCAGGAACCTCTTCCAGGTCTCCCACTTGGGTGCAGGGTCCCAATGCATTGGGCCGTCCTCAACTGCTTTCCCAGGCCACAAGCAGGGAGCTGGATGGGAAGTGGAGCTGCCGGGATTAGAACCGGCGCCCATATGGGATCCCGGGGCGTTCAAGGTGAGGACTTTAGCCACTAGGCCACGCCGCCGGGCCCTCATTGTCATTTTTTAAATAAAGATTTATTTATTTTTATTGCAAACTCAGATATACAGAGAGGAGGAGAGACAGAGAGGAAGATCCTCTGTCCGATGGTTCACTCCCAAAGTGACTGCAACGAGTGGAGGTGAGCCAATCCGAAGCCAGGAGCCAGGAGCTCTTCTGGGTCTCCAACACGGGTGTAGGGTCCCAAGGCTTTGGGCTGTCCTCGACTGCTTTCCCAGGCCACAAGCAGGGAGCTGCATGGGAAGCAGGGCCACCGGGATAAGAATCAGCAACCATATGGGATCCCGGCGTGTGCAAGGCTAGGACTTTTAACCACTACACTATCATGCCGGGCCCTCATTGTCATTTTGATTTGCATATCCTTAAGGATTAATGATATTGAACACTTTTTTCTAATGCCTCTTGGTTTTTTGTAAATTGAGAAATATCTGTTTATATCTATTGCCATTTTTTAAATTTATTTATTTTTATTGGAAAGTCAGATATACAGAGTGAAGGAGGGACAGAAAGAAAGATCTTCCATCCACTGGTTCACTCCCCGAGTGGCTTTAATGGCTGGAGCTGAGTCTATCTGAAGGCAGGAGCCAGGAGCTTCTTTTGGGTCTCCCATGAGGGTACAGGGTCACAAGGCTTTGGGCTGTCCTTGACTGCTGTAACGCGAACCAGTGCCCATATGCGATCCCGGCGCATGCAAGGCAAAGAATTTAACCACTAGGCTACCGTGTTGGACCTGCAAATTTTTAAAATAAAAACTTTTTTGTTATTAAGTTTTTAAAATTCATTATACAGTCTCAGTATTAACCCTTTATCAGCTGCATAACTTGAAACATTTTCTTTCATTCTGTAGGTTCTCTCTTCACGTTACTGATTGTTCTGTTCTTTTAAAAAAGATGTATTTATTTTATTGAAAGGGAGTTACAGAAAGACAGAGGGGAGAGACATAGGGAAATCTTTTCTCAACTGGTTCACTCATCAAACAACTGCAACAGCTAGGACTGGGTCAGGCCAAAGTCTGGAGCTGCTTCTGGGTCTCCCACATGGGTGCAGTGGCCCATGGACTTGGGCCATCTTCCACTGCTTTTCCAGCTCATAAGCAGAGAGCTGAATTGAAAGTGGAGCAACAGGACTTGAAATGGTACCCACATGAAATACCAGCACTGCAGGCTGTGGCTGAACCCACTATGCCACCATACTGGTCTCTGATTGTTCTTTGGCTGCACAAAAGCTTTTTAACTTGATGAAATCTCTTTTGCCTCTTAGTGCTTTCATTTCCTGTGCCTTTTGAATGTAGTCTAGAAAATCCTTGCCCATTCCTACATGCTGATGTGTTTTCCATATGTGCTTTTCTAGTACTTTCAAAGATTCACTTGCCACATTTGAGTTGTATAATCCATTTTGAGCTTCTTTTATACATGCTTATATGAAGGGGTCTACTTTCACTCTTCTGTATGTGTATATGGGTTTTTGCCAGCACCATGATAAAAACTAATCCTTTTACCAATGCATGCTCTTAGCACCTTTGTCAAAGAGCAGATGGCTGTAGATGTACAGGTTTACTTGGAGGGTTTCCATTCTGTTTCATTGATTTATGGATTTGTTTTAATGCCAACACTATGAGGTTGCAATCACTGACACTTTAGAATGTATTTCAAAGCCTCCCACTCTGTTCTTTGTGCTCACAATCAGTTTGGCTTCTTTGGGGCCTTTCGTGATTCCATTCAGTTCTTAGCAGCGTTCTCGCTAGTTCTGTGAAAAATGTTATTGGGGTTTTCATAGAGATTTCTTTCAATTTTCTAAGTTATTTTTGGTACTTTGTACTTTAAGTGATATTGATTCTTTTGATCCATAAACATAGGATGTCTTTTGATTTCTTTCTGTCAATTTCTTTCATCAATGTTTTACAGTTTTCATTGTAAAGATTTTTATCTGGGTGGTTAAATTTATTAGGTATTTTTTCTGTAGTTATTGGAAATAAAATTATTTTCTTGATTCATTTTTCATAGGATTCACTAGGTTTTTTTTAATTCATGCCTTTTAAAAAAGATTTATTTATTTTTATTGGAAAGTCAGATATACAGAGAGGGGGAGAGACAGAGAGGAAGATCTTCCGCCCGATGATTCACTCCCCCAGCAGTCAAAATGGCTGGAGTTGAGCTGATCTGAAGCCAGGAACCTGGAGACTTTTCTGGGTCTCCCATGCAGGTGCAGGGTCCCAAGGCTTTGGGCCATCCTCAACTGCTTTCCCAGGCCACAAGCAGGGGGCTGGATGGGAAGCGAGGCTGCCACGATTAAAACTGGTGCTCGAGGATCCAGGCGGGGGCCTGAGCGGCTTGACCCTGGGCAGCCATGCGGCCTGGGTACTCGGGTCCCCGCCACGATTCCAGCCTAACACAGCCAAGCTTTCCACCACGTACGTACGTACACGGGGTGAGAAGCTCTCAGGCAGCTTCCTGATTTGCCGGGGTCCTGGTTTGATGGCCTCCTTTTGGGAGTGGGGAGGTCGTCCTGGGACCCTGAGGAGCGGATTGGGAATGCCCCAGCGCGCCATGCGGCTGGAGCGGGGGAGGAGCTAGCAGGATCCAGGCGGGGGCCCGAGCGGCTTGACCCTGGGCAGCCATGCGGCCCGGATACTCGGGTCCCTGCCACGATTCCAGCCTAGCACAGCCAGGCTTACCACCACGTACGTGCGTACATGGGGTGAGCGATTCCTGTGCGGCCAGTGCGCCATTTGGCGCCGGGCTGCACCTGCTGGCCGCCCGGCCAGGAAGTCCTGGAATTTGTTTTCTTTAATATGCTGCATGAGTTGCTCCATGCTGAACCCACAGTACTCTGAGAATGTGTATTAGTCCTTAAGATTTTCAATGGCATTTAATCTTCTTCTGAAGAACCTGTATTCACTTTATAGTGCCGATTGCCAACATCAGTTCACTCAAAAGGCAAAATTCCGGGCTTGTCTAGCAGGATACCCCATTACCTGATAGGATGAGGGATCAGCAGAGGGGTCACAGAAGGCAGGACTATGACATTGACTGGCATTCGAGAACCATACTCGGGGCTAGAATGTGTGAGGCATGCGTGGACCAATCCCCTAGAAACTCTGACCCCATTGGACGGTTTAGAAGGGCCAGTGGAGTCTATGCAGGAGGCATGACAGTCTATGGGTCGCGCTGGGCTGACCCAGAGCAACCTCTGGCATACTTAACACTGGCTGGCAACAGGCCTGGTTGGGGAGCGTGGGGGAGGCCTTGGCTGCGTGGAGGCTACCACTAAGGGACGCAGGAACTGGAAGGGGGCTGAGTTCTGGTCGGGTCACAGTTGTAATCTCTTGGCACAAATATCGATTCGGACTTGATGCACCATGCCGGATTAGACCACAGCACAGTTTGGTGCGCCGGAGGACCAGGGTAGATGTGGGACGGGCTTGGCTAGGCCTCAACCCCAACTGAGCCATATATGAGATATACGTGGGTATGGACGAGCCGTGGCTGGGCTGAAACTCTCAACAACAGGAACCAGAATGGATTGAAGAGTGGAGCTGGCCGAAGGACCTGCTGGTATGCGTGAAGCCCGACACCAGGAAGGAGTCGGAGGGAGGAATCTGAACAGTTCCTCTGACAGGACACTGACCCTACAAATAAACGCAGGAAGCATGGAGGTAAACAACCCAGAAGAGGCTTTGGAATGTGACCCACTGGCATACACTTGGCTCGGGTTGGGGCAGACCAGGCTGAGTCAGTTCACGTCATCCACTGGCAAGCCCAAGTGCTGGAACTGTGTGGGGGCCTGGCCGGGTTTGGTTGCGATAAAAAAAAAAAAAAAACAAAAACGGTACAAAACACAAAATGCCAAGGTGAAATGGCCTGTGCCAATAGGGAGTGCAACACCCGACCAGCACACCTCCCACTGGTTTAGGTGAGGGACGAGAGTGTGATGGGCAGAGCCGGGAAGAGCTGCAATACTAATTGGTTCCAATAGAGGTCGGGGCTCAGAAGAGAACCAACCCAGGGGTTAAAACCACCAGCTGATCGGAGTGATGGACGGTGGCGAGCACTGTGCTTACTAGTAGTACATGTAGGGACCTGGACTGGGAATTGCCTCAAAGTTTCTTAGGGGATTCCCCTGAACAAAATAGAGGAATCAAAGCATTAACCAAGAAAAGATGGAAAATGGAGTAGATCAATCAACCACCTCAGCTATATGCTTCCAGCGGAAAACTGGACAAGGGGAAATTCTAAGATGGACTATGTCAATCAGTGGACTCTGCACCAGCCTCATGATACCTGGACTGTTGCTGATGATATGTTGGAGCTTCTGATTGATCGAGGTGACGCTCTGCTGGCTCTGCCTTCAAACCTGAGAGGGCCTCCCTAAGAGGCCGTTGAACTTGAACTGGACAAGTGGGATGCTGGACTCTGTATGGTGTGAGCTTTTAATTAGGGAATCTCAACGGAACCTGAGCTGTGGTTATGCATCAAGGTGAAGGAACTCACCATGGGGTAAGGGTTTGGGGTGAAGGGGGGGGAATCCCAGTACCTATGAAATTGTGTCATGTAATACAATGTAATTAATGAATAAATGAATATTAAAAAAAAAACTGGTGCTCAGATGGGATCATGGTGCGTGAGTTCAAAGCTAGGACTTTAGTTGCTAGGCCACTGTGCCAGGCCCTCAGTTATGTACATAATGTTTAAAGTTGTTGATTGAAATGTCTGTGCCTCGTGTTGGAGTGCCTGGATTTGGTGTTTGGTTCAGCTATTGTCTCCAGCCTCCTGTTAAGGCAGACTCTTCTGAGGCAGCAGTGATGTTTCAAGTGATAGGGTCCCCACCACTAATTTGAGAGACCTAGATTCAGTACCCAGTTCCTGGTTTTGGCCTAGCCCAGCCCTCACCATTATAGGCATTCAGCACGTGAACCAACAGGTGGGTATCCGTATCTCTGCCTCTCTTTCTCCTATGTCTCTCAAGTGTATATATATATACTTATATACACATATATATGTGTGTGTGTATATTTATGTATACACACATATATATATTTAATCCAGAGCTATGAGTTGTGATTCACTCAGTGATTATTGTGCCAAAAGACTGAGTTATTGGTAAAATGCAACCATTTGATCTGTGTGTCAATCAAAATCCTTCTTCAGAGTTTTTCCCTGCTTAGATATAAGCTATAAAGATATAGGCCTGTTAAGGTCCATCTTCCTGCTCCATGCAGAAAATCTGAAGACAGGAATGAACGTTCCAAGAGATGCAGCATTGAGAAATGGAGGTCTAGAAACTGTAAGCAAGAGGGAGCTTATAATACTTGCATCCCCCATCCAGTCATCACCTAGGCCAGGTCCATCTGTGGCGCTGCAGGCATCTGAGGAATGAAGCAGCAGATCTCAACTCAATCTCTTGTTGAAATAATAAGCAAATTAAAAAATGTAAAAAGTTAAAATAGGTTTTTTTTTTTTATTACGTTGCATTATGTGACACAGTTTCATAGGCTCTGGGATTCCCCCAACCCCTCCTGTGCCCTCCTCCCATGGTGGATTCCTCCACCTTGTTGTAGTATTACAGATCAAATTAAGTCCAGATTCTTTCTTTGCAAACATATACCAAGCATAGAGTCCAGCATCTTATTGTCCAGATAAATTCAACAGTTTCTTGGGGAGACCATCTCTGGTCTGAAGGTAGAGCTGACAGATAATATCCACGTTCCAAGGGGAGCACCAGTCATGCAGTCTGCCCCCCGCCCAGGGTGCAAGGAGCCCAGCCCCATGCTCCTGGGAGCCTCGGGGTGTAGGCTTGGGGGTGACAGAGGGATGGTGCTGGTGGGCACCTGGGAAACCTGGGACTTTGTATCCAGGTACACGGAGCGAACCTGGAGAGCTCCCCACATGCATGGTCTGTGGGTTGATCACAGAGGGAGTAAGAAGATATGTGGGAAGGAAGACCACTGAGGGAATATGTTGCAGGCAGGGATTGACTTCTGAGGGTCTCCCATCTACAAAGACAATGTACTTGCAGGAAGGCGAGGGGCTGTTCAGAGGGTGGAAGCTTCAGGACTTTTGTGGGTCAGACTGATGTATCAGTCCATGTGGGAAATCCCAGCTGGGCTAGTTAGCATGGACCACAGCCAAACACTACCCTGTGGTGCACACTAAAGCTAGGACTGGGGGCCTACCTGGCAGGGCTAGATAATAGTACCCACCAGTGAGAGTCAGAACAGGGTACGGATAGTGTTAGGCTGGGTCATGACAATAACCAGCACGCAATAGAACCAGGTCTAGGAGCAGATTCTGTGTGGGATATGTAGGCCCAACCCTGTGGAACTGTAATTTTTGCTGGTTAGCTTAAGAGCTGGAGGTAGTGATAGGTCAAGGTAGGCATGGTCATGGAACCCTCTAACACTTATGGGTACTGGGGTTGGGAACAAACTAGACTGTAGCACCCACAGTCACACCCAAGAATAGAGAGTGGGGCAGGCCAGGTTGCAATATCCACCAGCTCATACTAAGGCTGGAACAGAAGGGATAGGCTATAGCAGATTAGCAGGTAAGTGCCTAGCTCACGCTGCCACATGTGAGATCTGGGTCTGGGAGTGTGCCTGGTGGGAGAACTTGGGAAACTGCCCTTGTGGGCTGTAACCTCCACTGGAGAGGCCTGGGTGTTAGGCAGGCTGGGAAAGGTAGCTCCACATGTTGGCAAGTGTGTGGGTTGGTTTTGCAGGCAGGGTGGACCAGGCAGGGCTGGGCCAAGCTTACCCCACTGGCAGATGCAGAAGCCAGGCTGGAGTGTGGGTCATGCCAGGCTAGGTTATCACACCTACCAGTTTGTGTGAGCCAGATATGGGAACAGACTAAGTAGGGCCAGGTTGCAGCACCTGCCAGTGAGTTGGGACTAGGGCCAGGCCAGAACAGGTCAGGCTGCAGCATCCAATGGCAAAGGCCAAAATAGGGGATGGGCTATACCAAGCTGGGTCAGAGCAACTACTAGCACACACAAGATCTGTAACTGTGTACAGTCCTGGTTGGGGAGCTAAGGGGATGCCCTGCCTGGGTTGTGATTCCCACTGGTGAGTGAAACAGCCAGAATGGGCGCAGCAATCTGGTCTGGACATGACGGCAGTATCCCTTGGCATGGGTGTGGACTGGGTCTGGATTATGCCAGACTGGGACTAGACTTCAGCACATATTGGTGCTCGTGATAGCCAGGGAGGATGTAAGACAGGCTGGGCTAGGTCTTGATACCTGCTAAGCCACGTGATAGCTATGTCTGGGTGTTGACCAGCTATGGCTGCGCCCATTCTGGCTGTCTCACTCACCAGTGGGAACCACAACCCAGGCGGGGCATCCCCTTAGCTCCCCAACCAGGACTGTACACAGTTACAGATCTTGTGGTAAGAACTGAAATGAGTGAGGGCCAGTTACACAAGGCTACTGTTCCTGCCAGGACAGAAGGTGGACTAAGTTGGGCTTGGCCAAGGACCCAGTGGTATGTGCAAGGCCTCCCACTGGGAGGATACCTGATGGAGGAGCTTGGGGAACTCCTCTGCCAGGACACAGTTCCTGCAAGTGAGTGCAGGAATCAAGGCTGGGAACCAAGACTAGGCCAAGTTATGGTACCTGCCGGCATACGTGTGGGTCAGGTTTTGGGGCGGGCCAGGCTGGGCCAGTCCATAGCACCCACTGGCAGATGTGAGAACCAGAGTGGGGTGTAAGGCAGTCCAGATCAGGCTGCAATGCCAGCCAGTTCATATTAGGGCTGGGACTGGGGGCTGGTGGGTTGGGCTAAGCTATAGCACCCACTAGCATGAGCTGGAAGTGGGAGTAGGCTGGGCCGGACCAGGTTATAGAACCCGCTGACAAATGCCAAGGTGAGGTGGACCATGCAGACTGGGCCTCAGCTCCTACCAGCACAAGTGAGACCAGGGGTGGGGTGTGAGCCCAGGAGCAGATGGGGGGGGGTTGGGGGAGGCTCCCCTACTGGGCCACTGCACTGGTAAGCGTGAGAGCTGAGATTGGTGGCAGAGCAGGCTGGGTAGGGCTACAATGCCTATTAGTCTGTATGTGAGTGGGTTTGGGGGAGAACCAGCTGGGCCTAACCAACTGTACCCACTGGTGCATGCATAAGGCAGAATGAGTGCAGGGTGGTTGGGCTTTGCTGCAGTATCAGCTGACAAGAGCTGGAACGGGGGGGGTAAATCCTGTCAAGTTAGACTGCAAGACCACCTGGAAAGTGCAAGATCCAGGAGATCCCCTCATACAGGAAGAAGAAAAAGAAAAGGTGGAAACAATGGTATCCCCCACTTTCTCCTAACCCTCGACCCTTCCCACTTTAATCAAGGTGATGTAAACATCACCTAAGACAAAAAAAATGTGTTCAAATATTTATTTATTTTGGTTTAAAAGGGAAATTTACAGAGAGAGAAGAGACAGAGAGAGAGAGAGATTTTCAATCCACAGGTTCACTCCCCCGAGTAGATGCAGCAGCTGGAGCTGGGCCAATCCAAAGTCAGGATCTTCATGGGGGTCTCCCAGATGCGTGCATGAACCAAGGGCTTGAACCATTCTTGGCTTCTTTCCAAGACTGTTAACGGGGAGCTGGGTCAGAGGTGGAGCAGCCAGGACATGAACTGGCATCCATATGGGATGGCAGTCATAGCGACAGCCCCTAAAATACATTTAGTGAAAAACTTTACCTTGCTTCCCTCAACGTAATTTTTTGTGTCAGGTATTGTCCTTGAAATGAATACACTATTCTCTACCAGGATTTTAATGGTGATTCTTCAAATTTTTCATTGTCACCCTTATAAGAAATTTTGGTAGCACAAACTTTTTGAACACTTTCTTTTATCATTATTCTAAAATTTATGACCATTATAATTATATTTGCAGTTCACTGTCTTTATTGAAAAGGACTGTAATGGGCCCAGTGTGGTAGCCTAGTGACTAAAGTCCTCACCTTGCATTCGCTGGGATCCCATATGGGCGCCAGTTCTAATCCTGGTGGCCCTGCTTCCCATCCAGCTCCCTGCCTGTGGCCTGGGAAAGCAGTCGAGGACGGCCCAAAGCCTTGGGATCCTACACCCACATGGGAGACCCAGAAGAGGCTCCTGGCTCCTGCTTTTGGACTGGCTCAGCTCTGGCTGTTGCGGCTGCTTTGGGAGTGAACCATCGGACGGAAGATCTTCCTCTCTCTCTCTCCTTCTATCTGTATATCCAAATTTCCAATTAAAATAAATCTTAAAAAAAGAAAGACTATAATGAGATGTTTTGTGATGGCACAGAAGAACCCCAACTCCTAATCGAATCCAACTTTTCCTGTGGAACTGTACTTTTACAATCACAATGCAGAACACACACGCAGTCACCATGTGGCGAGCTCTGATCTGGGTAGGGGGCTCTCTCAACAACAAACACATGTGAGTAGGTGGCATGTATGAGGATCAGGGGCTGGGGCTGGTACCTTGAGCTGTGCCAGCTTACAGTTGCCGTGTTCCCTCTGTGACTCAGTCTCAAGTAGGAGTCCTGTGCTTGATCTACCTCCTTTTTGTGCACGTTGCATGGAATAGTGCAACAATGAGGGCTGGAAATGCCCGTAATGCTGGTTGGCAAGAGAGACTTGAGGACAAAATTCCAGTTCCTGATCTAGTGTGTCTGCCTGCTCCCTGCAAAAACCCAACTGGATTTCTGTTAAGTAGTGGTGTCTGGCATGGGATCCCTTGCTCTCATTCTCACTCTCTCAACTTCACTTCCCCAAAGTCCCTCCAGCCTTTCCAGCCTCTTCCTTTAGAAACTATGTTCTCCTCAAGAGAGAAAGGCCCACCAGATGGTTGGGGTCCCTACATCTGGTTACAGACACAGGTTTGCCCCAACCCAGGCTTGGTAGGCTTGGAGGCCGAGACCTGTAGATTGCCCTATGGCTGCTCCTACACCTCAAGTGGCTTCCACTGTGCCAGTGGGGACCTCACCTGCCAGCCTCGGGCATGAGGCCGAGCTGCTGGACCCCTAACAACACTGTGTTGTGGCAACATGGACAACAGCTGAAGGAAACACAGTTCCTAGGCAGGCTCAGGAGGCCATGGAGGCAGATGCTGACCCTTCCAGAAGCGTTTGCAGCACTGTGATTCATAGAGCTCTTGTGACCGAGTACTCTGGGAGGGAGGGCAGAAGAGGCAGATTCTAATGAGAACTGAAACCAAGGGCTGGGATCATTTCATTAGAAAAATATTCAAAATTTAATTGTTTTACTTCATGCTAAATCAGTCGTACTTTTAAAATGCACTTCAAGTTGCTCTTTTCCAAAAATACAATTGTCTCAAGTTATTATTGGCTTCCAGCACCACTGGGCCTCAGATAGAGGTGTTGACGTAGTAGAATCAGAATGCAGATGGGCGGCCCACTCTCTGGTCATCTTGGATCTCATTGCAAATGTTGCTTTCCTCGGGAAGACCCCTGCTAATCCTGGTGCTGGCAGCTCTTCTCATCCCGAGTGCCCTTGGCAAAGTGCAGCAAGACTCCTGAGTTTTGCTCCTGCTTGTTGGTCTGTTGAACCTGAAAGGATTCAATCCACTAGTTGAATAACTTAAGTTTTGAAGTGTTTTTCCTCCCCTGCCTCTGGTCCACCTGGGAAATAGGAAGAGAAGAGCAAATACAAAGGAATGTTGGACCCAGGGTCAAGGCCCTGGGAGTTGCCTTCTTTCGTTCTCTCTGGAATTAGAAATAACATTTAGGTCACGAAACTGCTGCCGGGTTAGCAGCCAAGTCACTGTCTGCCTTCAGCTGTGCTGGCATTTCAACTGACCAGTCTTGCTATTCAATTTTTTGCTAACTCTTACACTTCCTCCTCTGTGCTCCCCTAAGTACTTTAAGCTTTTCCCACAATAGTGCTTACCATGCTTTTGTGTCTCACGCACTATACTAAAAATTTCCCAAGAGCAGAACTCATATCTACTTTGCTCTCCACTGTATTCCAGCCCTCACCCAGGTCCTTCTGGCGCACAGCAGCAGCTAGTAAATATTTGATGTATGAATGAACCAAACTATTTGGCTTGGTGACCTGAGCAAATGTTTGCCTTTCTTTTAGCCTCAATTTTCCTATGTATAAAAGGAAAGCTATGTAGATCCTCTCCATGGTCTTCTAATTTTAAAAGCATTTAATTCACATGTAATAGTCATACATAATTTTATGGGGCACAGTGTGACATATTGATACATGTATGCATTGTGCAAGGATGCAGTCAAGGTGATTAGTATACTCAGAATCTGAAATACTAATTCTTTGTGGTGAGAACTTTAAAAATCTTCTTTTCTAGCTACTTTGAATTATATGAGGGGCAGGCATTTGGGCCAGGTAAGATGCTTCTTAGAACACCTGCCACCCTGTATTAGAGTGCCTAGGCTTAGCCTCCTACTGATGTGCACCCTTGTAGGTAGCAGGTGATGGTTCAAGGTCAAGCAGTTGGATCCTTGCCACCCATCTGGGAGACCTGGATTGAGTCCCAAGTTCCAGGCTTTGGCCCAGACCTTTGCTGGCTGTTGTGGGTATTTGCGGAGTGAAACAGCAAATGGAAAATCTTTCTCTGCTTTCTCTCTATTTCCTTCTCTCTCTTACCTTTCAAAAAAAATGAAACTTAAGCCTAGAAGTATAAAAACTTATAAAAAAGGAATATTTAAGTGCAATACAAAATTGTTAATTATAATTACTCCACAAATGTTTTTAAGTTCTAATATTTTATGATTTATTTTCCTCAGATATCAATCCCACTCTTATTAAAAAAGATTTGTTTTTATTTATTTAAAAGATAGCTATGGAAAGAAGAGAGGGAGGAAAGACAAAGAAAAGAGGAGAAAGGAGAGAGAGGTGGGAGAGAGGGGAAAGAGAGGAAAGAGAGAAAGAGGAGAGAGAAAGAGAGGAGAGAGAGAGAGAGATTGATCACTGGTTCAGTTCCCAAATGACTGCAATGACCAGGCTGGAGCCTGGAGCTTCTTCCCGGCTTCCCACATGGGTACAGGGGACCAAGCAGTTGGGCCATTTTTCCACTGCTTTCACAGTTCATAGTAGCAGGGAGCTGCACTGGAACTGAAACAGCTGGGGGACTCAAACTGGCACCCATATGGGATGCTGGCATCATAGAGATGGAGACTTAATTTGCTGTACTACAGTGCTGCCCCTCAATCTCATTCTTAGTAACATCACTCACTGATGACTTAATCTTGCACTATCATGGTACCAAAACTGACCAAAGGGTGGTCTTACAACATATCCTGCACACTCCTGCATTATTCTGGTTCTTTTCTATTTCTTCTTTCAATGAGAACCTGTTTCTTGATCCATTCAAAGTGCATTCTTCCATTTGTACTGTATGATACCCGTTCTGTCCTCCTTAGAGTTCTGAGTTTCACTCATTAGTTCAACATTCATCACTGCTATGTCCTAGACACTGTGCTAGTTACTGAGGTTAGAACTAGAAGCATGTCTAATTTCTCCCTTCAAAGATTTGAGATGGGCATTTGGTATAGTGATTAATATGCTATATGGAATATCTACATTGCTTTCCTCCCGTTCTGCCACCAAGAAGCCAGTTGTCCACCAGGAGGAAAGTACCACCTTAACAAGGTGAGTAGAGACTGCTGTTGACCCTGAATGATGGAAGGATTTTGTTGGAGGGACAAATGCATAGTCCCCATTGACTTGGACCTTGTGAGACGTGGAATTTCCTGAAGTCATGAAGTGAGGTCACATTGTTTCCCTCTCCTCACTCTATCAAGGCATCAGACTTAACTTGCAGAGGCAGAGCCCTGAATGATGTCTGTCAGACAGGCTGCTGGCTCTGGGGTCCCCGTCACTCTCCTGCTGGTTGGGGAGTCTGGTGGGGCTGAGAGTGCATCCCTTGTTCTCTGTGACCATGGGGACACTAAGGGTGTGCAGTATGGCATGAAGTACAGCTGGATCTGTGGGCCATCACTGTATTTGGCTTCAGAGGCTCAGAGTTCCTGCTCTGGGGTATGTCATCACGGAGGGCTCTGCACTTCCCCTGAGAAGCACATACATCCTTTGTGTGGTTCATGCACCTGAGTGTGTGGGGTGCACAGGCACCGTGGACTCACTGTGCAGCCAGTTCACCTTGGCAGAGAGGTGTATCCTCATTGTGGTACAGAATGGTCTTTAGTAATTGACACATTAACATGATTTCTGTACTAATCACCACCTTTAACAGCTTCATGGTCATGGTCAATTAGCAAAAGGTGCAGTAGTGCAAGAGGACTGGTGATGAAAATAGAGGGTTGATCACTTCTTTATGGCTGGACTGCTGTGTTTATCTGAATTCTGTGTTTAGTGAGCCCAGAGCACATTTAAGAATGTGAGGTAGCAACAATTCCTTGATGACTGCTGGGCTCATTTCTACCTAATGCCAATGCTACAAAAAAGAAAAAAAAAAAAGCCCAGGAGCTTGTTTAAGTGAGTTTTCTTAAAATTCTTTCAGGGAAATGTGATAGTGGCAAACTAATTTAGCCCATGATGAAAAACATCATGGTTCCACTTATCGTATTGCCATGCATATACTACCAAGGGTTGTTAATGTGGAAACAATGGTCTTATCTACTTTCCTGTAACCCTTGACCCTTTGTGCCCTAATCAACTATGTAAGATTATCAAAATAAAAAAAATATTATCAGCACCATGCTCTAACCAAATGAGCTAACCAGCCATCTGCAAAATAAATAAATAAATAAATAAATAAATATAAAAACAATAACTATAGAGCTGCCAGAAAAAATGGGCAAAAACAAGGTATTAAAATCTCATAATTGCATCAGCTATAGGCATCTGCTGCTTTTGCATACCACATAGTTCCTAGCCTTTGAGGTTTGAATTCAAATTCTGTCAGTGTCTTTTGACTTCGGACAAATGCTTAACTCTTTCTGATCTCGATTTTCCTGTGTGAGAAACTAATAATAATGCTAATCTAAACTGTTGGGAAGATCTAAATCAATTTGTATAAGTATATAACCCATGGTTATTCTCAATATTTTAACTCTTATTATTTCACCCACTTGTTCCAATTCCAAATGACCTAACTATTCCTCTGATCTTTCTTGTGATGCTTTTTTCCCCCTGTAACTCCAGCATTCCATGTGGGTGCTGGTTCAGATCCCTGCTGCTCCACTTCTGATCCAGCTCCCTGCTATTGTGCCTGGGAAATCAGCAGAAGATGGACTAAATAATTGTGCCCTACTGCTAATATGGGAGACTCAGATGATACTTTTTTTTCTCCTGGCTTCGGCCTGGCCCAGCCCTGGTTATTATTGCCATTTGCGGAGTGAACCAGCAGATGGAAAATCTGTGTGTGTGTCTCTCTGTAACTCTGCCTTTCAAGTAAAATTAATCTTAAAAAACAAAGGGGTACACAAATCACAAATGGGGCAAAATCACAACCTCTCAATTTTAACTCTTAACACAAATGGCCTGAACTCACCAATCAAAAGGCATAGATTAACAGAATGGATTATCAAACAGCACCCAACTATCTGTTGCCTACAAGAGACACATCTAACCAGAAGAGATTCGAAGAAGCTGAAAGTGAAAGGTTGGAAACAGATATTTCATGCCAATGGATGAGAAAAAAAGGCTGGGGTAGCTGTCTTAATTTCAGATGATGTGGACTTCAATCTGACACACATCAAAAAGGACAGGGAAGGACATTATATATTGGTGAAGGGACTGATCCATCAGGAAGTAATTACCATTGTGAACATATATGCACCAAATTCAAACACACCTAGCTACGTGAAGCAATTACTCACGGACTTAAGGGGAGACATAGATATGCACACAATAATAGTGGGTGATCTTAACACCCCACTAACAACAATAGACAGATCAACAAAACAAAAACTCAACAAAGAAACAACAGAGCTCATACAAACAATAGAACAACTGGACTTGGTTGACATTTATAGAATTTTTTACCCTAAGGCCACAGATTATACATTTTTTTCAGCAGTGCATGGCACCTTCTCCAGGATCGACCACATGATAGGACACAAAGCAAACCTAAATAACTTCAAAAAGATAGGAATCATACCATGTACCCTCTCAGACCATCACGGAATGAAGCTGGAAATCAGCAATTCAAAATGCCCCAGGAAATACAGAAACTCTTGGAGGCTGAACAATATGCTATTAAACGAACAATGGATCAGAGAAGAAATTAAAGATGAGATCAAAAAATTTATGGAAACCAATGAAAACTCTGACACAACATTCCAAAATTTGTGGGACACTGCCAAAGCAGTGCTACGGGGTAAACTCATCACAATTGGAGCTCATGTCAAGGCCCAAGAGAGGCGCCAAATACAGGAACTAAACACACACCTCCAGGAATTGGAAAAACAACAGCAGAAGAGCCCCACACCCAATAGGAAACAAGAAATCATCAAAACAAGGGAGGAAATCAACCAGATAGAAATAAAAAAAAAACATACACAAAATCAATGAATCAAAAAGCTGGTTTTTTGAGAAGATAAACAAGATAGACACCCCACTGGCCCGACTGACAAAGAAAAAACAAGAGAAGGCAAGAATTAACAGCATCAAAGATGAAAAAGGCAACATAACAACAGACATTACAACCATTAAGGCCATAATTAGAAATTACTACAAAGCACTGTACTCCAACAAATCAGAAGATCATCAAGAAATGGAAAAGTTCTTAGACTCCTACCACCTGCCAAAACTTAGCCCAGAGGCAACAAACAACCTGAACAAACCCATAACTGAAGCAGAGATTGAATCAGTGATTAAAGACCTCCCAGCAAAGAAAAGCCCAGGCCCAGACGGCTTCACTCCAGAATTCTACAAAACATTCCGAACAGAACTGACCCCAATCCTCTACAAACTCTTCAAAAGAATAGAAAAAGAGGCAACCCTTCCAAACTCATTCTATGAAGCCAACATTACCTTAATCCCAAAACCAGACAGAGAACTAACAGAGAAGGAAACTACAGACCTATCTCTTTGATGAACATTGATGCTAAGATTCTCAACAAAATCCTAGCCAACAGAATTCAAAAACACATCAGACAGATCATTCATCCAGATCAAGTAGGATTCATCCCTGGAATGCAGGGATGGTTCAACATTCGGAAATCCATAAATGACATACACCACATCTAAAAACTGAAAAACAAGAATCACATGATAGTATCAATAGATGCAGAAAAAGCTTTCGACAAAATCCAACACCACTTCCTACTAAAAACCCTAACCAAGGTAGGCATAAATGGAAAAATCCACAACATAATTAAAGCCATATATGAAAAACCCAACGCCAGCATCATACTAAATGGAGAAAAGCTGGAACCCTTCCCACTGAGATCTGGAACAAGACAGGGATGTCCACTTTCTCCACTACTATTCAACATAGTCCTAGAGGTACTCGCTGAGGCCATAAGACAAGAAAAAGAAATCAGAGGAATCCAAATGGGAAACGAAGAAGTCAAACTCTCAGTATATGCAGATGATATGATTCTTTATGTAGAAGAGCCAAGAGACTCAATACAGAGACTGCTAGAACTTGTACGAGAGTTTGGTAGAGTGGCAGGGTACAAAATTAATGAACAAAAATCAACAGCCATAGTATATGCGAACAGCCCCAAGATGGAAAAAGACTTAACCAGCAAGATACCATTCAAAATAACAGAGAAAAGTATGAAATATCTGGGAATAAATCTAACCAAAAATGTAGGAAACTTATTTGAAGAAAACTACAAACTACTTAAAAAAGAAATTGAACAAGACCTCAAAAGATGGAGTAACATCCCATGCTCCTGGATAGGTAAAATCAATATCATCAAAATGTCTATACTGCCAAAAGCAATATATACATTCAACACAATCCCAATCAAATTGCCCAAAACATTCTTCATGGAAGTGGAAACAATGATCCAAAGGTTCATCTGGAAGCACAAAAAACCACGGATAGCTAGAACCATCCTGAAGAACAGGAAGTTAGCAGGGGGAATCACAGTTCCGGACCTCTGGACATACTATAGGGCAGTGGTTATCAAAACAGTGTGGTAGTGGCACAAAGATAGAGAGGAAGATCAATGGAGCAGAATAGAAACACCAGGAGGAAACCCACACAGATACAGCCAAATAATCTTTGACAAAAAGACAAACGACAATCCAGGCAAATGGGAAGGTCTGTTCAATAAATGCTGTTGGGACAACTGGTTAATAGCCTGCAGAAACAAAAAAATAGATCCACATCTCTCACCATACACTAAGATCAGATCTAAATGGATAACAGATCTAAACCTACATCCAGAAACCTTCAAACTTTTGGAAGAAAATGTTGGAAACACTGGAACACTTAGGGGTAGGCCCTCACTTCCTAAAAAAGACTCCAAATGCAGTAGAAATCGAGACCAAAATAAACAATTGGGACCTCATCAAACTAAGAAGCTTCTGTACAGCTAGAGAAACAATCAACAAAGTAAAAAGGCAACCCACAGAATGGGAGAAGATCTTCGCACACGACATAGGTGATAGAGGGCTAATCTCCAGAATATACAAAGAGCTACAAAACAACCAAAATGTCAAAACAAACAAGCCACTCAAGAAATGGGCACGGGAAATGGGCAAACACTTCACAAAGGAACAAACCCAAATGGCAAATAAACATATGAAAAAATGCTCAAGTTCCCTGGCAATAAGGGAAATCCAAATTAAAACATCAATGAGGTACCACCTAACGCCAGTAAGACTGGCCCACATGAATAAAAGCACCAACAACACTTGTTGGCGAGGTTGCGGGGAAAAGGGATCCCTACTCCACTGCTCGTGGGGCTGCAGGCTGGTACAGCCTCTATGGAAATCAGTATGGAGAATATTCAAACAACTCAAATTCAACATACCGTATGATCCAGCAATAGCACTCCTAGGAATATATCCAGAACACTTGTTTTATGAGAAACCAACATGCACTCCTATGCTCATAGCAGCACAATCAGTAATTGCAAAAACATGGAAGCAACCAAAATGCCCATCAACAGAGGATTGGATAAGAAAGCTATGGTTCATCTACTCCATGGAATACTACTCAGCTATTAAAAAAAACAAAATGCAGTTCTTTGTGGCCAAATGGGCCAAACTGGAAACCATACTGCTAAGGGAAATGAGCCAATCCCAAAAGGTTAAATACCACATGTTTGCCTTAATTTAAGATGATATGATGTTATGTATAACATGTTATGTTTTGAATGTTATATGTTGTGTATAAACTAAAATTGAAGTATAGGTGAGGTGGTCACAGAAGGTGGCTGGGAACTCGCATTTACTTTTAACATATTGGTTACTCATTACTATGTCAATTAATTCCATAATGATGTAAATTTTTGCTGATGGTATGTTGGAGCTTTCAATTGACTGGGATGATACTCTGCTGGGTCTGTCTTCAGACCAGAGAGGGCATACCTAAGAAGCCGTTGAACTTGACTGGACAATAAGATGTTGGACTCTATGTTTGGTATACGCTTGCAATGGGGTAATCTCAACGGAACTTGAGCTGTGTTCATGCAACAAGGTGGAGGAATCCACCATGGTGGGAGGGTTTGGGGAGGGGTGGGGAGAACCCAAGTATCTATGTAACTGTGTCACATAATACAATGTAATTAATGAAGTTAAATAATAAACAATTAAAAAAACAATGGGGTACACAAATCAGAAAAAAAAACAATGGGAAATTGATCCAAAATGCCAGTGTAATGTTGGTTGTAAGTTGATGTTGAGTGAGTTCATTGTAGTAGTAGTAGTAGTAGTAGTAGTAGTAGTAGTAGTAGTGTGGTGTAAATTTTCCATAATGGAATGCTTTTCAATTTTTTTAAAAAAAATTTTAAATGATGTTTATATAGTTTTTCAGGGTGGGAAAGATCAGGATCAAGGGTTAGGAAAAAGTGGGTGTGATGATTGTTTCCAATTTTTCTATTTCTTCTTCCTGTTTCTGGGGTGAGGGGAAAGACAAGAGGAACAGCTATATCCAGCCTCCCAACCGGCCCAAATCCTGGGATGGGGAATGTTCACTTGGTTTCAACACAGGGTCGCAATTTGGTGCACACTCTGAGGGTTCTGCCTGGGTGGTTTTGATAGTTCTTAAATGTTGTTGATCTTTTTTTTTTTTTTAAAGATTTATTCATTTTATTACAGTCAGATATACAGAGAGGAGGAGAGACAGAGAGGAAGATCCTCCATCCGATGATTCACTCCCCAAGTGAACGCAACGGCCAGTGCTGCGCCAATCCGAAGCCAGGAACCAGGAACCTCCTCCAGATCTCCCACGCAGGTGCAGGGTCCCAAAGCATTGGGCCGTCCTCGACTGCCTTCCCAGGCCATAAGCAGGGAGCTGGATGGGAAGTGGAGCTGCCGGGATTAGAACCGGTGCCCATATGGGATCCCGGGGCGTTCAAGGTGAGGACTTTTGCCACTAGGCCACGCCGCCGGGCCCAAATGTTGTTGATCTTGCCAATCCAAGGATGAGGGAACCCATTCAATGACCTTTGGCTTATATAGTCAACCTTAGAATCTCCATTCACTCTGATATTTGCTGTCATCGTTTGGCTGGGGTAATTGTCCAATTTGTCTTCCTTCTTCTAGCATGATACCAGATGTCCTTTGCAGGGCTCACTGGGTTGCCATATCCTCTATGGGGATCTGGGCCAGCTGTTCACTACTCTCTTTCCCAGTGAAGAGGACCAGTTCTCACAAGTGGGTCAAGGACCTGGACCAGGCGACACAGAACTGAGGACTCATGAATCTGGCATCCACTGCACAGGTGGGCTAAGTACCCCCTGGCCCAGGGGCTCACAGACCCGGCACACATTGTGCAGATAGGCCAAGGACCCCCCACCTCCAGGGCTCATGGATTGGCACCCTTTGTGTGGGTGGGCCAAGGACCCAGGCCAAGCAATCTGGGCCCCACCAGATTCCCCACCCCTGGGGCTCACAGACTCAACACACACCTCTCCCAGACTGGCATGACTTCCCCTACTTCGGTATCCACCAGTGGGTGCTGAAGCCTGGTTTGGTCCAGCCAACTCCCAGTCCTAGCCCTAATGTGGACTGGTTGGTGTTGTGGCCCTATTCTGTTCCTCCTGTACCCCATTCTGCCAGTGGATGTTATGAACTGGCTCAGCCTGGCATGTCCCCAGACATGATCCACATGTATGGAATGCTTTTAAAATATAAGAAGGGAAGAGGCCATGGATTCAGATTTTTCCTGATGTCTCCTTATAACTTGTTTTCTACAGTTTAGGAGGTTGCAAGTTGAACTTTCATGTATGAACCAGGACCTATTAAGAAGGGTATTTTGCAATGCAACTATGGTATAAGTCTTCCTTTTGACTTGCACAGAAGGGTAAATGAGTTAAATGAATGACTTTCCTCTTCAAGGGCATAAACCAATGGAGAGTGCAGGGGACAACACAGAGTTCTGTGCAGAGGCTACACAGTGGTGACTTTCCAGTTCTGCTGAGTGCTTCTTGCTGGAACCAAGTACTTGCTAATTCTGCCTCCATCCCATCACCTTCTTCCTACTAGCTCATGCCTCTTGTTAACTTTTCAGGCATTTTGTGAGCCTGAGGATGTCATAATGGAAGTTTGCAGTTGGCCATGGAGGGAGTATGTATATGATGGGAATAAGCAAACATCATGAATCAAATGATTGTGCCCTGAAGATCTGGCAAACATTTGCCAATGTATCACTGGCTGTATCATCCCAGTATGTTTTCTTTTCACTTACATTATCCCAAGTTAGATTCTTCTAACTCTTTCTTCTCTCTTCTCCAAGTAGACCTGTGACAAGGATCCCTTGCAGAAACTTGTTGCTGCTGATCTTGAGTGCTAAGTGTGGCATGGGATGTGATTAAGTCAGTGACTCTATAAATACTGGCAAAGGGCATAATTTCCTTTTCTAATTTTCATATAGCTTCTGGGGCTTATTTCCTTATACTGGAAAGTTAAATTTACAGAGAGAAGATGAGAGAAAGATCCTCCATCTACTATTTTACTCTCCAAGTGGCCGCAATGGCCAGAGCTGAGCTGATCTGGAGCCAGGAGCTTCTTCCAAGGTCTCCCATGTGGGTGCATTGTCCCAAGACTTTGGGCCATCCTCTAATGCTTTCCCAGGCCACAAGCAGGGAGCTGGATGGGAAGTGGAGCAGCTGAGACATGAACCAGCACACATATGGGATCCCAGTGGATGCCAGGCAAGGATTTAGCAACTAGTCTATCACGCCGAACCTCTTCTGGGGGAATTCTAAATGATAGTTACCAGCATCATGGACACAGTTTTGTACATTTAAGCCTAAGATTAGATGGGTCTTACTTCTGGAGTTTTAGTATTATTTGTTTATAATTACAATGACGGGCAGAGAGAAAGTCTTCTATCCACTGGCCACTCCTCAAATGCCCGCAAGAGCCTGGGCTAGGCCCAGGCAAAGCCAGGATCCAAGAACATAATTGAGGTCTCCCACAAAGATACCTTCAGGGGTGTGTATTAGCAGGAGACTGAAATGGAAAATGAAACTGGAACTCAAACCAAAGCAATATAATATGGCTTAACTTCATTTTTGGGGGGATATGTATATTTTAATAGTAATTCATCTTACTTTTTGATGATGTTTATATAGCTGTGAAGGATGCATGCCCATGTGGACCACCAATTAGTGTGGGGAGGGTGAGAAATGGGGGAAAGTGGATGAGACAACTGTTTCCAATCTCCTTTTTTCATGTTGTGTCTGAAGAAAGTGAAGAGAGAATGGGAGAGGGTGACTCCCAGCAGCCCAAATGTGTCAGTACCCAAGAATGGGGAATGGCCACCCGATGTCATCCCAGGGTGCCTGATGTGGAGCATGTTCTGAGGCTAATGCTTAAGTGATTTCAATAGTTGCAAGATGCTGTTGTTTAAGTTGTTCCAAGGTTGAGGAAATCCTTCTAAGGTCCATTTGCCAACATAGTCTGCCTTAGAGTCTTGATTTACCCAGATACTTGCTGTCAAAGGTTGACCAGGAGAGCTGTCTAATTTGTAAGGCTTTCCATGGTACAAGACATCCCCTACAGCCCTCAATGAACTGATTGTTATGTCCCCCATGAGCATCTGGGCATGCAACCCACTACATTGGATTCAGCAACTGTGGAGACCCAGTTCTGACACATGCACTCCATGATGCTGTGATTTTCCTGTGGTTGGAGTTCCGAGTCCAGTGATCCAGTTGGGTGGTCGGGGGAGGTCCCCAAAAAAACTTTGTCTGAGGTGACCCCAACGTGACCACTGTGTGTACCAGCCAGTGTGGGGTCTGGCTCAGTCTTTCACCCACATCAACCTACATACACACTGGTGGCTACAGTCACCTCGTCAGTTCTTTCCCCAGCTCCATCTCATACACAGATGGATGCTGCAGCCCAGTGCACCCCTTCCCACCACACACTCAACTGTCACATACACTAGCAGGAACTGCCCCCCCCAGCCCTGGTTCCTGTGTATGCTGGTATGAGCAGTAGGCTGATCTAGTCTGCCCCACATCCCATTCAGCTTGCCTACACATCAATGAGAATTGGAACCTACCTCAATCCAACTGACCCCACTATCCAGCCCCACATTCATGCCAGCAGTGTTGCCACCTGTCTAGCCAGGCCCATCCCTAGCCCTGGTTCCCATGTTCACCAGTGGGAGCTGCAGCGTATCAGAGAGGCGCTCACAATTTCCCTCCTAGGCTCACTCTCAGACCCAGATCTTGCACTTTCTAAGTGGTACTGCAGTCTAGCCTGCACTCAGTCCCAGAATCTGCTTTAGCCAATGCTGTGGCAAAGCCCAACCAGCCTGCACTCATTCTGGCTCACGAATGCACCAGTGGGTGCAGTCAGCTAGCCCAGCCTGGTGCTTCCCCCAACCCAGCTCACATGCAGGCCAACAGGTGTTGTCACCCTGCGCAGCTTGATCTGCCCCCCAAACCCAGGTCTCATGCTCACCAGTGGGAGCAGTGGCCCAGCAGGGAAACTCCTGAAGCTCCTCTATTGGGTTTGCCCCCAGCTTGGGTCTTAGTGTGCTGGTGGAAGCTTGTGGTTCAGATTGGCTTGGCTCACCTCACCTTGGCATTCACGAAGGTGCTGCAGCCTGGCTTGGCCTGGCCCTCCTCCAGTTCCAGCTCATGCTTGTGGGTGCTATAGCTTAGCACAGCCCAGCTAGCCCCCGTCCCAGCTTGCTCAATGTGAATTTGCTACTATTGTGGCCCAACACAGCCTGTCTTGCACCCCACCCTAGTTTTCACATCTGCCAGTGGGTACCTAGCCTGGCCTACTCTCAGACCTGACCCACACGTATGCAAGCGGGTATTGTAAACTAGCCTGGTCTGGGCTATTCCTAGCCTTGATTCTTGTGTTCACCTGCAGGGACTGTATCATGACAGAGGAGTGCACCAAGCTCCTCCATCAGGTCACCTGCTAGTCACAGATCTTTCACACACACTGATGGGTCCTTGGCCCAGTCTGACTTGGCTTACCTCCTGTCCTGGCAGGTACAACAGCCTTGCCCAACCAGCCCACACCCATTCTGGGTCTTCTTTTTGAGTACCACAGCCCCACTCCACCTGGCCTACCCCCAGACCCAGCTCTCACATGGTTCTGCTTTGCCCCCTCCCCTCCGGTTCTCACATGTGCTCGTTGGGTGCTGAGGCCCAGTCTGGCATGGCCTGCCTCGTCTCGAATTTTGACAGTGGGTGCTGTAGCCTGGCCCGGCCCACCCCCAATTCGAGCTGACCCTGGTGAGGTTACAGCTTAGCCCAGCCCAGCCGGCACCCCATCCCAGCCGTAATCTGTACTGGTGTGTGTTGTGACTGAACCTGGTCTGACTCACACTCTGTTCTTGTGCTTGGATTCACCAGTGGGTGATGTGAACTGATTTAGTCTGGTCTGCCCCAACCTATGCCAAATGTATGCCGGTGGGTACCTTTCCCTGGTCTGGTCTGGGCTGCTCCCAATTGTGGTTCTTGCACTCACCTACAGGGACTGTGTCCCGACAGAGGAGTTTCCCAAGCTTCTCCATCCGAACCTCTCCCAATGCCATATCTTGCGCATACTGGCGGGTCCATGGGCCAGCCCTACTTAGTCCATCTCCTGTCCTGGCAGTAACAGTGGCCTTTCCTGACTGGCCTTCAACCCATTCCGGTTCTTATTGTTGGATGTTTCAGCCCAGCTAAGGCTCATCCATACCCAGACACAGCTTACACATGGCTCAGTAGGGGCAGAGACCTAGCCTAGTCTGTCCTACATCTACCCTGGTCCTCCAGAGCTCCAGATGGTGCTGGAGTCTAGCCTGGCTCAGTACACCCAGCCCCAGTTCACACTTGTGCCGAGGGTTACTACAGCCATATCCAGACCAGAACACAGCCCCCACTCTGGCCCCCACACTCACCAGTGGGAACCCTAACCCAGCAAGGGTATACTCTCATAGCTCCCCAACTGAGCCTGTGCCTAGTGGTTGCTCTGACCCAGTTGGCATAGCCCCTCATCTGATTTGGCCTTTGCCTTCAATGCTGTGGCCTAGCATCCCTGGCTCATGCAGACCAGTCGGTGTAAGAGCCTAGCTCAGTATGATCTGTGCTCTAGCCTGATTACTGTTCTTCCTTGTGAGCTAAGGTTTGCTTGGCCCTGCCCAGTCTGTCCCCTTCCAGTTGCAGCCCTGCCCACCCCACATCCTGTTTTAGGATGCACATTTGGGTGCTGCTGCCTTGACCTGCCCAGACTGTTGTTGGTTCCTTTACCCATGAGTGATGGCAGGTTCCATGGTCACATGTAGCTCAGCCCGTCACCACCCCAACTCTTGAGTGGCAGCAGGACTTGTATTTCCACAGGGTTGAGCCCACACATCCCCACAGAATCTACCCCCAGACCTGGTTCTCTCGTGTGCTGGTTAGTGTCGACCCTGCCAAGTGTGACCCATCCCCTGTTCCCCCACTCAGTCAGGTACTGGTACCTAGCCCTGTCAGACAGGCCCCTAGCCATAGCTTTCGTGTGGACTGGTGTGTGGCAGTCAGTGATGCTCTATGCTAACAGTCCATCTCAGGATTCCCATGTGGGCTGGTAAATCAGTTTGGCCCAAATAGATCTTATGGACTCTCCCCTCCAAACCACCAGGTCTCAGTCCCCATGCTTGCCAGAAAGTTCTGTGACCTCATTGTTGAGAATCACCCAGGATTCATCCCTCACCTACACTCACATTGGCCTTATCCATGGATGTCCCTAGGCAGCATAACACACCCTAAAAACCCTAGAGCTCGCTGCCCAAAGCCTAGGACTCGGTCACTGCCTGCCAGCAGTGTCCATGGCCTGAGTCCCAAGCATTGGGGTCTGGCCTGGCTCGGGCACCCCCCACAGCCACCACGCTGCAAAGGGCTCCTTTCGCCCCAGCCCCCCTGGCCGAACACTCCCTGTACTTGTTTTAAACTCATTTGCTTCCTGGGTATCTTCCTGACAAATTGTCTTTTCCCCTAAATTATCCAGAGTTAGATTTTGTTTCATAATAATAATAAAAACCCACCTAAGTCATATGAAGGTAATTCATTAAATTACTCGGGAAATATTTACTAAGAACTTATTATTTGCCAACGGCTGCACTAGCCATGGGGAGGGTTGATTTCTTTTGTCAGGGAGAGAAAACTGGGAGTTAACTCTGTGCACCTTCATTGTCAGTGGCAGGAAAGAAAGTGACTCTAGGAAACAAACTCTCCAGGCTTGACAGGAAAATAATTCACTCTCATTAAATAAAGTTTAGTAGAAACACTAAAAATATTAATGTGGAAATTACAATAATTTTCTCTCCTTGGCATAATTGAGAGCCGCAGTAATATTTAACTGTAACAAGTCTCTGGAGAGGTCGTATCTGTGGCTACACGCTGATCATGCCGGAGTAAATCTGTCGCTCACTGCTCAGCATCATTTTACATAGTGCTGCCCACGTGAGAAGCGGCTTGATAAAAACAACAATGAAAATTATTTGAGGCATCTGGATTTGGGATTTATTAATAGCCAGTAGGAGGAGAAATATACTCATTTGGCATTTCTGGTATTTAAAAGATGAAGGGGGTAGTTTGAGGGAATCAGGGGTTTGTGGCATTAAGTATTGATTTCTTTCAGTTGTACTCTATTGAAATATACAGTTTCACTTCTTATATGTTAATGATATTACAATTGTGGGTGAGTGTAAATAATGACTTTAGCCACTTTTAGGCTTAGCACTTGATTCCAGTGTGACCTTTTCATTGGAACATGTAGGCTTACCCTTTCAGATTCCAGACATAGAAGTGGTGTAGTTTCTTTGGCATAATTGATTTGGAGCTCAAGTTTAAAAGCACTGTTTTCTCTAACAGAAGCATGTGAATTTATATCTCATGTGTCTCCTGACCAGCAGCCAAATGTCTCTTTGAACTGGACTTTGGTTTCGACTGCCCATGAAAGAACGCAGTTCTCCTGATCTTGCACCAAGCATTCTGCTTGCACTTTTTTTTTTTTAAAAAAAAAGAGTTACAAATTTAATAAAACTCACCTTATAAATTACAGTAGCAGCCCTGGGGCTCAGTTCACTGCCCTAAGCAGGCAAAAGTCAGGCAAAGCTGGGCAGCCATCGCTGGAGTCCATCATCTTGCGTTCCAGGCTGCAGAGGTTTCTGGGGAGCCAGCGTTGCCTCCTCCAGGATAGCCTGGGGGCCAGGCAGGGGCTTGTGGGCTGGTGAACACACAGGGAGCAGGAGTTGACGCTGAGGCCAGGCCCAAAGCCTGCTGGGATGCTCAGTCTAAAATGGCCCTAAGCAGGTGTGGCTCCATGGCAGCCACTCAGGCCTGACTTGCTCTCGCGGCCGCTGGTACTCTTGAGCTGCTTATAGTACAGCCGGTACTTGTGCAGCCTCTCCTCCTGGCTGATGCCCACACCCACAGAGGGTGGCAGGATGCCTGGGATGCCTGTGATGAGGGGCAGAAACAGCTGCAGGATCAGCTTTAGGGAGGTGCAACCTGTCTGCACATAGCTCCCATATTTGCTCTGTAGAAGCTTCTCGACTTGCAGCAGGACAGTGGTGCACAGATCCAGTTTCCACAGGGAGGCTTTCTGGTTGATGATGTTCAGCAGGTCCACTACCACCGAGAGGTCATTGATGCCACGGCCGAGTCCACCGAGGTCTTGATGTCACTTGTGGTCCACACGGCCCGCCACAGTGTCCAGGTTCTTATGACAGCTGGTGAGCACCACACACATAGTGTCGTACACTTTGCAGATCTGGAACATGGCATCCTTGTCCACCAGCTCTGCTTGCTGCGGGATCTTCACAGCAGGCAGGAAGTCGGAGTCCTTGCGCCCGATGGGCTCGTTCCGGGTGACAGCCCTGTTTTCCTTTGACCCTCTCAGGGGCAGCCCTTTCATATTAGGCTTCCATCTCTGAAATATTTTCATTTCAAAATCTTGGGGTCCTTTGAAACCTTATTTATAACATCTTTGAAAACAATTCCGTAGCATTTAGTTTCTTCATTATCCGGAGGGAAAAATGTAAACAAATAATTTGGAAAAATTAATGGAATTTTTGAATGTATGGCTTTTTTTCCCTCAAAATAAACAAAAACCCATTGATTTAAAAATCCAACTCATACAAATCACTGCAAGGATGGACCACAAAACTTACCATGAAGGAAAAAAAAAGTGACCAAGATGTTCTACAAAGTTCCCAAAGTGGATTTTGTCACTACCATGTTTTTAAACTCAGATCATATGAAACATAACCTCTGAACTGGTGAAAATCTGTCTAGCGGTTTCCACATTAGAGGGAAGCAGAGGAAATTGGGTGGTCATTACATATCAGGAAGAGGCTGGTGAGCTTGGCGGCCCCTTTGATCCTGCACGCCTGCTGCTCATCAGGACCTCCACCAGAGGGCAGGCCATAAAAGAGAAAGGAAAGGAGAGGCAAGGATGTAAGGTGTGGGCCTGGTGGGTCTAGTTTATTTGAAGGGTCATGCTTGCTCAGAGAGAGACATGGGCTCCAAGTGATGACTCAGTCACTTCAGGCAGTCACGGAGTGTTTATTGAGTGTCTGCTAGATGAGAAGCACTATTCTAGACACTAAAGAAACAACAGTAAACAAGACAGACGAAAGCATTATTTTGTGCAACTTATGTTTTAGTGTTGCGTTAGAATCCTCATGAGCTTCACTTTCTTTATTTTCACCATGGGAATAACAATACTAGAGATTCCATGAGAATTTGAAAAAAATAGTTAAGCACTTAGGTATATTGTTTTAGTTTTAATCTGTGTATGGTGTACATGGTATATAAAAATGTTAATTTTGTTGTATTTTATATTCTATGTAGTTTTATCATATTATTTTTATAATTTCAAGGATGTATGTAATTCTGCGTAGTACCTATAAACTTTTGGATTCTACTTGGCATCATTTCATGAAAACTTTCACATGAGTGTCTCAATTGGGTATTTTAATGACTATATACATTTTACTGTATCAATTTGATCATAATCTTTATACACTTCCCTATTAGCATATATTGGGTGATAGTAGATTATCAGTGTTTGTCTAATAACACATGAATATCACAGATTTACATTCTCTCGATACTACAAATAGCAGTCTATCTTTTGAACAATTTTTTTTGTTAAAAGTTCTAAAGATAGGATTATTGTATGGAAAATACATGACACAAGACATGATTCTCATGATCCTCGCTATATATTACCATCATGGTGCTTTGAAGACTGATACTAATTCAAAATTAGTGGCTGTTCTTTTGTGGTTTAGTTGGTATTTTTAATTTGTCGATATTGTTGGACTTCTTTTATGCAGTTATTTGAAAATCCTTGTTGTCTACTTTATCTGTCTGTAGACCAAGATTAATCATGAGGGAAGGCGGGAGAAGTCTTCCTTAGATAGGATGTAAACTCAAAACAGCTGCTTGAGCCACCAGGACACCAGGAGCAGGAACTGGAGAGACACAAGGAAAAGTCTTGTAGAAAGTAGAAAGGAAGGCCAGGGGAGACAGTGGCTACAGTTTTGCCCAACTAATAAATGAAAGATAAAGACTGTTACTGCAAAGGGGTACCACTGTTACATCACATCGGTATGAGACTGTTTTGAGCAAAGAGCACCTGTGATATTGGAAGTGAAGTCAGCAAACACTGATGTCTTGAGTAGAATTGAGAGTGCTGATGCAGCACTGGGCATGGAAATGTTGATGAATTAATATGAATTGGGGGCCCAGTTTGCAATGTGATTTGCATATCTGTGGTTTGGGGTTATACATGCCATACCTTTACTCCTTTGCCCTGAGGAATAGAATTGGTTGAGTGGTTAAAATTAAGCAGTAAGACTTTGATCTAAAATGGTTCGGTAGAATAAGTGACTGTGTGGTTTTTAAAAATACTGTAGTTTGAAATGTTTTCAAACCTGAAAAAAATCCCAAGTGCAGAATGAAGAATGACCATTTGCCTTTTACCTGACATCCTGGTTGTTAGTATTTCTCTATATTTGTTTCCTCTTCTCTGCACTAAAGGTTTGGTGCTTATTCCAGTGTGTACTTCCCCAAAGCAAGTACACTCGCCTAACCTACCAGCATATGTCTTTTCAATTCTGAAAGTCCATGTTGATTTCTCTCTCTGTATGACTCTGTATTTCAAATAAATAAATAAATCTTAAAAAAAAAATCTGTGGACTCCATTACAACTTTACCAAGTCTTCTAATAAGGTCATCTATTTTTTTCTGGTGTAGAATTTCAGCCAGGAATATTTAATTGGCATCAATCTCCACCTAGCATTTAACTCTTATATCTCATCAGGCTCCTCCAATATAATATAGCTATGTTATCTTTTTGTGTCTTTCTGCTTTAGAAAGTATCAATGTTACATTCTATAGAGTAACCAACCTGTTTCTTCATGACTAGACCCAGGCCATGTTTCTTGACAAGAATACACTATAAATGATGCTGTTTTCCTCTCAATCCATGGAGGGCACACAATGCCAACCTGTCCAGACAGTGGTGATGTTAATCTTGATCACCTGGTGTCCACCATTAAGATGTCATTTCTTTTTTTTTAAGATTTATTTATTTTTATTAGAAAGGCAGATCTACAGAGAGAAAGAGAGACAGAGAGAAAGATCCTCTGTGTGCTGGTCCACTGCCAAAGTGGCCACAATGGCCAGAGCTGAACTGATCTAAAGCCAGGAGCCAGGACCTTCCTCTGGGTCTCCCATGCAGGAACAGGGTCCCGAGGCCCTGGGCCATCCTCCACCATTTTCCCAGGCTACAAGCAGGGAGATGGATGGGAAGCAAAGCAGTCAGGACACTAACCGGTGTCCACGTGGGATCCCGGCACATGCAAGCTGAGGATTTAGCCACTGAGCCATCACACCGGACCCTTCTTCTGTCTTTGTAATTGTTAAGTATCTTGTGAAGAGATCTTCTCAGATTATATCAACATGTTGTTGCTTATCGGTCATCTTCTACCTACCATGGGATAAGCATTGTGACACAGTATGTTAAACCACTGCTTGGGATGCTTTCATTCCAAACAAGAATGCAGGTTTGAATCCCAGCTCCTATGGTTTTGATCCAGGGGCCTGCTAATGCTTCTGGGCAGCAGTAGATAATGGACATAGTGCTTGGGTTTCTGCCAAACGCTTGGGAAACTGGGATGCAATTCTAGGCAACTGGCTTCCATGAGGCCCAGCACCAAATGTTGCAGGGATTTAGGGAGTGAACCAGCAGATGGTTCAAATAAATGTTGTAAAATATTTCTGCCTACCACCCTTAGCTTCCTGGATCAACCAGTACTATCAAGGCCAAATAATGATTCTGTATTTCTGTCAACCTTTCTGTATTTTTTAGTTGGCCTTTTACTGTAAGCAAGAGAAGAGGTTCTCCTGAATTCCAGCGATCAACTGATGTGTATTAAACTAGTCCCAAACTTCATGGCTGAAAACCACAGCAATCATCTCTCTAGCTCATTAATCTGTGATTGGACAAGGTGATACATGAGCTGGTTTTGTGAAAACAGCATGCACTCTGTAGATACTGCTTTGAATTTGGGTCTTCCCCAAGGCTAGTGTGACACACCGTGATCCTTTCTCATGCAGTTGGGCAGGGCAGTAGCCACAGTTTCCAGTCAGGCTCCTGCCAGGAGGGAAAGCATCGTACCTCTGTCACGTGTTGCTTCACTAAGAGAGCTGTGTTCAACACAAGTGGATTTTGGCACATTTGTACATTAGGTTGAGGAGATGAAGATATGCACAGGAAACAGGCGAGGGAGTGTTCTGAGAGTAGTGATGCCTGTTGCCACAATGCACTGTCTGGGGAGCTAGGTGGGCTCAAGGAAGGCGCTGCTGCATAAGATGGAGGAGACAGGCTTCTCAGTGGTGTTCCTGCTGCCTCTGCAATCAGGGTTACAATCAAAGTCACTGCCCAGGCCTTGGGGAGGCCGTTGCAGGCTACAGTGGAGAGCCAGCAGGTGGAGGGGCCTCTCTGGGAACCGTTTCTGAGAGATATGCAGGATGCGGTGTCTTGATTCTCCCAATCTGGATCAGGGTCTGGTTTCTGTCTTTTCATGCTATTGTCACTTTTGAACTCTTAAGATTCATAGTTCCTGGGAATAGTATTGTCTGGGAGAGTTTGCTGTTGCTTTTGTGGGTTTCACAGCCAGTTTTTTCTCTGCTTCTTCTTATTTTCTGGATATGATCCACTGTTTGAAATTACTTCTGCATTCCTTCAGTTCTTGCAGCTCTTCTTCTCTGTTGGTTTTATAAGAGTTCTTGCTGCTAAGAAACTTCAACAACAAAGTGGATCTCACCTTCATCTAAGCTTCTTACCATGCTTAAAAAATATTTTATTTGCTTGAATGGCAGAGTTACAGAGAGTCTTCCACCTGTTGGTTTACTCTTCAAATGGTTGCAGGGGCCAGGACTGGGCCAGGTCAAAGCCTGGAGCTTCTTCTGGGTCTCCCATATAGGTGCAGGTGCCAAGCACTTGTGCCATCTTCCACTGGTTTTCCAGGACATAAGCAGGAAGCTGCATTGAAAGTGGACAGCATATGGGAAGCAGGTGCAACAGGCAGCAGCTTAAGCTGTGACCCCTGGTGCATGTTTTTGAATTTGAAATGCTCCTTATATTCCTGGCTTTCTATTTCTGAGGGCCAAAAACCTTCTCTCACCTGGACATTCTTATGGATCTTCAGGCTTTCAAATTTGCTCCCCCTCTTGCTTCCATTTGATGCCACCTCTCTAGTTCAAAGGCTGACACAAACCCCCTTTTGATCACAAGGTTTACCATCACCCTCTCCATCCATAATGACATAAACAGTTTGCTCTTGCTGCCAAGTAGGTGCAGATGGAGAGTGCTGGGTAATCAGAGAACCCTAGTGATGGTTCCAGTCTATACAGCTGGTAATGCTATGTATACTATATCATGGGTTTGGGAGGGTGAAACTCGATCATGTTGGCAGTGCCTACTTTAAAGGGCCACTGCAAATGTGGCTCACTCCTTTTTAAATGTAGTTTTAAGTTATTGTTATTATTTTCCATGACACAGCTTTGTAGGTATACAGATTCCCCACTCTCTCTCCCCTTCCTTTTTTCCATTCTCCCACCCCCACCATTATCCCCCATATTATTACAAGCATAGTTCTTATCAACAGTCACAAATCCAACATTTTGCTATTGTAAATGTAGACAGTGGTAGAAAATCCAGTACCCTATTGCCAAGGTAATAGCAGTTTTATTGAGAGTCCATCTTTCCAGGAGTAGAGATGCATAATACAATGTGTTTTCACTTCCTGTTATGCTAGTCTCCGTTATAATGTTCATCTATGAGAATATATATAATACACATGTTTACCTATGTATCTATGCTTTAGATTTTGCATGAAGGTTCAGGTGGTTCACTGTTGTTTCTTTTTAAATCTCTTTGAATTCTATTTTTAATATTGTTTACATCGTAGAGGATTGCACATCCATGTGGACCTCCGATTAGGGTGGGGAGTGTTGAGATGTGAAGGAAGTGGTTGGGACAAATGGTTCAATTTTTTTTTTCTCCTGTGTCCACAGTGGGGGAAGGGGAGGGAACTACTCCTGGCTGTCAAACTACATTAGTGCTTGGGGATGGTAGGACGGTTGTTAATGACACTTTAGAGACCCTGGCATGGATAAGAGTGTTTTGAGGGTGTTACTTGAGTGGTTTTGATAGTTCTAATATGTCATTGAGACATTATTGGCTTCATTGTACCAAGGCTGAGAAAATCTTTCCAAGATCTATTGTCTGACCAACTCTACCTCATTGTGCACCCACAGACCCAGATACTTGCTTCAAAGCTAGGTCCAGAGAGTTGTCCAACCTGTTCTGCTTTCCATCCTCTAACAAGGCAGTTGACATCCCCTGCTGGCCTAGATGATCTGGCTGTCCTGTCCCCTGTGTGCATCTGGGCATACTGTCATCAGCAATTGAGGAGGCCCATGCACTGCAAGGTTGGACCACATATGTTGTGATTTTCCCTGTGGCTGGGATTTGAGCCCAGTGATCTAGTTGGGGAGTCCCCCAAGAAATCTTACCTGGGGTTAGGTTTGGTCCCTCACTTGTACCAACCAATGCACATTACTAGTGAATGCAGCTGCCTGTTCAGTTCTGTGCCCCCCCCACCAGCCCATATCTCACATGAATCAATGGGTACTGCAGCCTGACCCAGTGCAGCCCACCTGTGATCCCATCCTTATGCATACCAGTGGGTGCTGCAGCCTAGTCACGATGAGCTACAATAACCCCCATTAGGCCTGCTCCCAGTGCTGTTTTTTTGCATGTGCTGGCCTGTGCTTTGGCCTAGTCCATTCTGTCCCATATCCCATCTGGTTCTTGTGCAGACTAGTGGGTACTATAGCTTAGCTCAGCCAGACCTGCCCCCAAGACCCAGACCATACATATGCTGATGGGAACTGCTGAGGTGGCTCACTCTTTTTTTTTTTTTTAATTACAAAGTCAGATATACAGAGAGGAGGAGAGACAAAGAGGAAGATCCTCCATCCGATGGTTCACTCCCCAAGTGAATGCAACGGCCAGTGCTGCGCCGATCCCAATCCGAAGCCAAGAACCAGGAACCTCTTCCGGGTCTCCCACACGGGTGCAGGGTCCTAAAGCTTTGGGCCATCCTCGACTGCTTTCCCAGGCCACAAGCAGGGAGCTGGATGGGAAGTGGAGCTGCCGGGATTAGAACTGGCACCCATATGGGATCCTGGCATGTTCAAGGCGAGGACTTTAGCCACTAGGCCATTGTGCTGGGCCCAAGGTGGCTCACTCTTAAAGAAAAGAAAGAGAAGAAAGTTACAGCAAAATGGAAGAAAATGCCCTTTACTTTTGGAGTCCTTTTGACCCTTTAGAGCTTCTGTTTCTCACCACCATCACAAAGTTTGACCCGCATCTAGTTTCACTGCATTTTGAGCACTAGGTATTTGCAGTCTCTGGTGGTTTTCCTGAGAATGGCCTCCGTCAGAAGTTAAGGTGCATCTCTACGCCCATATTCACCTAATACACCTATGAGTATATGTGCACACATGCACCTGCTACTTTCTATATCCCTGTCAGCATGTATGTTTCAAGCATATGAGTTAATACCATAAGGAGTCAGGAGGATTAATTGTTAGGGTCACTAATTTTCCTTTGCTTCTCCTCCATTTTGCCACCTGGCAAGTTGTTCCTGGTTTCTGCTTTTATCATAAGAACAGTAACTGGTCTATTACATGGAACCCCTATTGGAATGTGAATCCCACTTCACTGAATTCCAGTTTAATCAGGAAGCAGCAAAATAAGTCAGGAAGTCCTGTTGAAGGAATGCAGTGGGCCTCCCCGAAAGTTCTCTGACCAGATCAAAGTGTCAACTCCCATCTCTGCATTTTTATGATGAAGAAGTAAGGAGACACTGCCTGAGAAATCAGCTTATCTTGAGAATGGGAGGTGGAGGCTACCTATCACCGCTTCTCTTTCCCCACCCACACTTCTGAGCAAGCTGGACAGGATTACAATTCTGGCCTGTAATTGTTAGTTGCTGCTCTAGTTTTTTTTTTTTCTCTCTCTCTCTCAACATTGTGCTTAAAAGATACCAGTTCTAGCATTTTCTTGACTCTTTTCTCTTTTGGAAACCCTACCTGTTGCTGTGTCACGTGATTTCTCAATAGATCTTACTTCGCTCACTGAAATTGTCCCTTTGAAAATTTGTCTTTCACATGAGACAAAAATTGAGGTTGCCTTTGTCTCTTGTGTCAAAATTCCTTGCAACAATACCAACACCTACACTTTCAATCCAGAATGTCAGCATTCAGTCTGAACTTTCTCCTTTACATGCTTGTAGCATCTTCTGCAACTATTTGAAAACTAACATTATCTTCCAATTTTTATTCAGATTGAAGTGAACAAAGTTTAGAAGCATAGTGATGTTTCTCCTCCTACCTTCCTTTCCTGCCTATGATCCCCACTCATGGTCCTCCTCCTCCTTTGTTTCTTTTTCCCCACTCATTCTTACAACGATATATATTTGTTTTATTTCACAATCACAGGCTTAGCATTCTATAAGGTAAAGATGTCTATAATGGCAACTACAAAGAAAACACCTACTATTCCTAGGGAATATAGACAAAGCTGTAAATGGGAATCAAATTTCAGGATATTGACTCAATGTAACCACTCTCCCTTCTATATTAAAATTCTCCTCTGTCTGCCACTCCAACTCCCCTTCCCAACTCTACACATTCTTAGTTCTCAACAGACATGTTGTGTGTGTGCTGTGTGTGCCATCCACAGCCTTTAGCATTCCATGCCTTTGGGCATTAATAGGCATAGCTCCAATGCACTCATGTACAACTCCTTTTCTCCCTGTTACCAGTTTACATTCTTGAGTGTCAGTGTGCTTATCCCAGACATCCCTCTGTATGGCCTTACCGGTCTCCCTTTCCAATATATCAGCGGATACATCATTGAGGGGCCTCCATGTAGTATTTTTTCCTCTGTCATTGAATCTTCCAAAACTGGCATTGTATTGAACCTGACCAAAACATTGTTCTTCATCTTCTGTCTGTGAATATCCGTCTGTATTCGCTCCTTCTCAATCTTTCATAAATGCAAACTTTAACATGCTATTCTCTTGCTTAAAATCCTCAAATGACTTTCTGGCCTTTAGACTACTATCCAACATCCATAATGCAGCTATTAGTCACCCTGTCTGCTTCTCTGGTATCATCTCTGTTTTATTTCTCCGGGTTTAGTCAGTTTCCCAAAGAAGAATCTACAGATCTCCTGCTTAGAGTGTATAAATTGGGCTGTCCTGTTTTGCGGGACTGAGCCAAGCAAGGGGACTGGAAGTCTCAACGTTCTGAATGCAGACTTCCATTTAATCCCTAATTTCAACATGGCATCTCAGTGGGCCCTCGGCTTCAACTTGGTTTAATTGTCCTATCTTGAGGTGAGCTGGAGGAACAAATCTGGTAACTAAGTGCTCCTTACAAAACTGTTCAGTCAGTCATTTTGTTTCTAACCCCTTCCTGGAATTCCTATATTCAGTGATAGCTGGTGTCTTCAGTCCCTGAATCATCCAGGGCTTGCGTATACAGGGTTTCCTTGACTTCAGTTTTTTCAAATCTGCTAAGTCAATTACTACTTGTTTTTTTCACTTCTAGTTTCTGCATTATGCACACGAGTGTGAGTGTGTGTGCGTTGTCATGATTGCTAAAGCCTTTTCTCTCATTTCTTTTGTTCTTTGATTCTCACGGTGTTATTTTCTTTACTATTTTTTTGTGTGGGAATTTAGATGAGTATGTGTGCTCAATTTACCAGTTTTAAGTAGAAGTGGAATTGTTTTAAATAACAAATACCTGGTTCATATTAAAACAGATCCCATGAACAGAAATGGGATTTCACAGAATCATGAAATATTAGAATTGGAAATGTTCATCTTGTCCAGAGATCCTTGTCATTCCCAAGCAGGTACCTCTTTAAGCATTATCTAGCTTCCACCCCTAGTGCTGCGATCTTGCATTTGCAAAGACTTCAGCTTTCAAACTTCAGTCTGGAAACTTGAGTCAAGTCAGGGGCCTCAGTTTACACATGAGGAGACTGAGGACCAGAGGGAAGGGATGATTTGCTGAAGTCTCATAACCTCTGTGACATGCACTCAAGCTTCCTGCCGCCTACACTCCTACCCTTCCTTCTAGGAAGTGAGGTCTCTGACGCCCCACCCCCAACCAATGGGCAGGTAAGGCAAATGTTTCCTTCATGCTGTGGCTTTTCTTGGCAACATCATTGGTGGCGCTGACGCACCAATACTGGTGCCTGGGAGAGGAACATGCCTTTTTTCTGTCCGGAGCGCCTCAGACCATTCTGAGAAGTCCTTAGGCTTTCTGAGGTCCTTGGGGAACTATTTCTTTGAAACACAATAAAGGTTCCTTTACACCAAAGAGTAGTCCTTGGCACATTTCCAGAGCAGTGTGGGAGCATTTTTCTAACCTCATTGATTGTCCCACCAACAAAGGCAGTGCAGGCACCTACTGCGAGCTCTTGGCTACGCTCAGAGTTACCAGCAGGGACACTGGGGCCTGGCTCCGATGGACCTTGCTGATCAGCCAGCTGCTTATCTCTCTCGTGCCAGGGCCTTGTTTTTCCATGTGTCTTGTGGACCTCAGTGCACCTGGCCTCCTGCTGGACACCCATCCGTTATCTTGGGTTGGACTAAAGATGCTTTGTTGTAGTCTTTCCTCTCCCCAAAGTGGAAATAATGAGCGAGCATGGAGTTGAGGCAGCCGTGGCAGCCGGTTTCCCTGAAGTTCAAGTGAAGAGGAACATTTTATCTGGAAAGTCACTGCCTTCTACAGAATCCTTTCATAGCGGTACAGGTTAACGTTTGTTATTCTGCTGGATTGTTTAAAAATGTCTCCTACAAATGAGGAGACTAACAATAAAACCCCTACTGTTTGGACATGACTGTATTTGAGCTTGCTCTCCTTTCATCTCCTGTCTTGTGTTTCTCCTCAGCGCTTGGTACACAAATGTTATTGATTCCCTCCAGAGGCAGCCAACCCTGAGTGGTGTAGTAAACAGCCAGAGTTTTAGCACCCACCTCCCTCTTCAACTTTCTAAGTTGGCTTAGGCCAGCTGCTTCCTCTCTCAGGGCTTTGGTTTATCTCCCTGCAGAAGGAGCAAAGCCTTTGGGTTTTGTATGATCTGAGGCCCCTTCTAAGTTCCCAGTTGGAGTGCAGTGCCCTTGTGTGGTTTCTACTGGAGGTGTGATTGTTGCAAATCAAAGGGCAGGGGCAGGATGCAGTCTGCTGATCAGGGACAGAGGAGGAGTGGCCAGACAGCTTTGCACCTAGGTGACTGCTTGCTGCCTGCCCTTCCATTTCCCAAGCTGTTTAAGTTCACGATCTGAGGGCACAGCCTGTCTGCCCCTAGCACACACACCATGCCATTCAGGGATTCTTTCCCAGGGTCTGCTTGAAAGCCAGTAGAAGATTTTCAGAGGTCTCAGATCTTCTTTTTTGCCTTCCTGACATCTGTGGCCTGAAAAGAGCTCGAGTTGCCTGCCTAGGCTGGCTTCCGGGAGGCCGCAGCCTTCTGTCTTCCGGGGCTGAGGGTAGGAGGGTGCCCGCGCTCTAGCAGTCATTGTTTGGGTATTGATTCAAAGGAGCAAGAGCCACAATGCACAGGAAAAAGGATGAGCTCATGACGGCTAAATGAAAAGATTCTTATCTTGGAAACAGCGGTTTCTTATGCAAAACAGGGGGCGGCAATGTGATTATGGCCCACAGAGTACATTCAACAACAGGGATTTCACACTAAGAAGCTATTTTGCATACCAACAGGAGCAGCCGTGGTCCAGATTGTTCATCAATTAGAGGGGAAGAGGCATGCGCTGAAAAGCCCACACTCATCCTTGCTGCAGAACTGAAATAATTCATTCCCTCCCTCTCTCCCAGATCCAGTTGATCAGCTGAGAGACAAATGCTTTTGCAACCCTTGTCCCCTCTGAAGAAAGAAGGGGAGGAGGGAGGATGGAAGTGGATGGGAGGAGGGATGAGGCCTCGAGGGGAGGAGTGGCACAGATAGCCAGCACAGCAATGATCTCTCAACCATTTCGATTTGGGATGCACATGTATTGTACAGAGGTGGTGGGGTTTTGTTGCTTTTCTTCTTTCTGGTTTAGGAGATCTCCCTTCCTGGTTCTATTTGATTTCATTTGAAAGCAGTCTGGGCAAATCCTCACTGATGGGGAGGAGAAGAAAGGAGAGAGACCCAGAGGTTAGGGGTGGGGTGACAGTGAGGGTGGGGACAGCTGGGACTCTATGCTTTTGCTACTGACAGGTGGTGCCCTAAGGGGTGGGACCAGAACTGCAGGGCCGTCCTGGAAATTCCAGAATGTAGGTCACACCCGAAAAGGGGAAGGGTGCAGTGATGAGCAGAGATGGCTGTGGTTACAGATGGCAGGCGCCAACACCACCCACATATCTTTCCTACCAGCCAGAGTACTCTTCTGCCTCACCTCATCTTTTTGATATGGTAGTAAGAATGGTTAGCGTCGATCAAGTGCTTTCATATACACTGTCTTGTATCATCTCCTGTACAGATGGGACACCTGTGTACAGGGCACTTGCACAGACACAAGCTTGTCTGAGCTTACAGGTTTTCTGGGACATAGGTAGGCATTCACTGCTGCTTTCTTGGAAATGAGGAAATGAAGTCTCAGGGACATTAAATGGGGGATGCTCTAAGACCACAGAGCCCAGAAACATGAAAGCTACGATTTGAATCTACATCAGTCCTGCTGTCAAAATGTGTGCTCTTAAACTCTGGGCAATGCGATCTCTGCTTCCTTTCTCCCACTTTCCCACATCAAAGTTGCTTAACTATCACCTAAGAGGCCAACTTCCAAAGGTCAGCGGGGCAAGGATAAATGTCCTTCAGGGATGTGAGAAACTCCCCTAGACCCTGGATATCGTTGTTATGGAAGATAAGCTAAGGAAGAAAAGCCTGTTCCATTTCCTCTTGTCTTGGATTCACTAATGTTATTTGTTATATTGTTATTTTTTGCTTAAAAATGTATCTACTAAAGAGGCAAAAAGAGGTGAGGAATTCGTGTAGGAAGAAGGAGCTCCCATCTTCTGGTTGAGTCTTCAAATGCTTACGATAGCCAAGTGAAACAGAGCTGAAAGCGGGCTGCTATCCAGGACTCCCATACGGGTAGTGGGAACCCAGTCACTTGAATTATTCCCATTGCTACCCACGGCCTGCATTAGCAGGAAGCTGGATTGGAGAGCAAAGCCAGTAGCTGAACCCAAATGCTGTGAAATGGGATGCAGGCATTATATGTGTGTGTGTGTGTGTGTGTGTGTGTGTGTGTGTAAATTATGTATGTCTATGCACATATGTATATATAGTATATATATATTGTATATACATATATGTCTATATGTAAAGTTAAATCTCATGTAATATCTATTTAAATTTTTTTTGGAAGAGCAGACAGAAAAGAAGGATGAGATATTAGGAGAGAGAAAAAGAGTGAGCAACCATATTCTAACACTCCCAAAATGCGTGCAATAGTTCAAACTGGGCCAGGCTGCATTCAAGAGATGGGAAGCTGATCACTAGTCTCCCTGTGAGGGGCAGCGACTCATCTACCTGAGCCATTGCTGTTGCCACCCATGGTGCATGTTATCAGGAAGCCAGAATTGGGAGTGGAGGTGGGGCTTGAACTCAGGCACTCCATATGAGATGCAGGTATCTTAAGCAGTATCTTAACTGTGGTACTAAACATCTGTGCATCCAAATTATTGAGAAGCAATTGATATAGAAAATATTGCATATGTTTAATGTATATAACTTGATAAACATAGAAATATATGTACATACATGATATCATCCCCCAAATCAAGGTGATAAACATATTCATCACCCCCGAAACTTTCCCTGTATTCCTTCCTTTTTTGGTGATAGTAACAGTTACCATGCGATTTACCCTCTTTTTTTTTTAAAGATTTATTTTTTATTACAAAGTCAGATATACAGAGAGGAGGAGAGACAGAGAGGAAGATCTTCCATCCAATGATTCACTCCCCAAGTGAGCCGCAACGGTCGGTGCATGCCGATCTGAAGCCAGGAACCTGGAACCTCCTCCAGGTCTCCCACACGGATGCAGGGTCCCAATGCATTGGGCCGTCCTCAACTGCCTTCCCAGGCCACAAGCAGGGAGCTGGATGGGAAGTGGAGCTGCAGGGATTAGAACCGGCGGCCATATGGGATCCTGGGGCTTTCAAGGCGAGGACTTTAGCCGCTAGGCCACGCCGCCAGGCCCCGTGATTTACCCTTTTAACAAGATTTTATATTGTTTACTATCACAGATACTGCAGGTATCTAGAACTTACTACATCATCTTGTCCATCTGTAAATTGGGTTGTGTATTTTCTTGTTACTGAGTTTTGAGACTTCATCATTTTTTTCTGCATGCATGCCTTTTACCAGATATGTATTCTGTAAATATTTTCTTCCAGTCTGTAGCTCAACTTTTCATTTAAAAAAAAAAGTATTTATTTGAAGGAGTGGCTGAAGCACACACACACAGAAAGAGAAGAGGAGAGGAGAGGAGAGGAGAGGAGAGGAGAGGAGAGGAGAGGAGAGGAAAGGATAGGAGAAAGGAATCTTTTATCTACTGGTTTAATGCCCAAATGGCTGCAAGGTCCAGGGCTGATCCAGACCTAAGACAGGAGCCAGGAATTCTATCTGGGTCTCCTGCACGGATGCATGGGCCTGTACTTGGACTATTCTGTGCTGTTTTTCCAGGTGTATTAACAGGGTGCTGATTGAAAGTGGAGTAGTCAGAGCTCAAACTGGTATTCATATGGGATGCCAGCATCACAGGTGCAGCTTAACACACAGTGCTACATTGCTGGCCTCTAAACTGATTTATTGGTTTTAGTAGGTTTGTGTGTGTGTGTGTGTGTGTGTGTGTGTGTATGTGTGTACTCTAGAATTCTTTAAGTTGATAATTATGATGTCTATGAGAAAAAAATACTTTTATTCCTTATTTCAATATTTGTATCTCTCACCTCCTTTTCCTTGCTTAATTGCCCAGCTGGAACCTCCAGTACATTATTGAACAGAAGTGGCAAGAACTGATGTCCTTGTCTTGCTCTGTGTCTTGCAGGAGGTTTTCTATTTTTATCATTAGGTATGACTGAGTTTCTCCTAAGATGCTCGTTATGAAGTCAAAACTGATCCCTTTGATTCTCAGTTTCCTGTGAAGCCATTTTAAATTTAAAATTTTGCCAGATGACTTTTCTGTATCGATTGGGTGAATTGCACTGATTTCACACAAATCTAATAGATACAAAAATTGCACTTCTTTATGGAGTGCCGCATGATGCTCCTATACGTGTATTCATTGTATAATATCTCCCATGCAAGTACTAGCCAGGTCTGACCCTGCTTAGCTTCCAAGATCAGACAGGATTGGGCACGTTCAGGGTGGTATGGCCGTAGACTCATTGTATGATATCTAATCACGGTAAATATGTCTGTCTCAAATGTTTAACATTTCTATATGGGAAAACAGTCAAAATCCTAACATAGTTTTGTGTAGATAAGTACAAAATATATTATCATTTTTCCTACCCAGCTATAACTTTGTACCATTAATTAATCTTTCTTCACCCCCCTCTCTCCTTCCCTCTTTAGCCTGTGATAACATCCATGAACTCACCTGTTGTTTGGACTCCACATGAATGAGATTATGTCACATCTTTCTGGGCTTGGTTTCTGTCACTTAACATAGTGAAACTTCCCATTCCATTCTTAATTCCTACACATGATATCATTCCATTCATTTTTTTTCTGACTGAGAAGCATTCCTTTGTGAATATGTACCACAGTGTCTTAATCCATTCCTCAGTAGGTGGGAAGCGAGGTTGTGTTTGTTGTTTGGCTGCCGCAGATATTCCGCAATAAATGTGGAAGTGCAGATGCCCCTTTGACAGACTGATGTCATTTCTCTTAGGCTGATACCAATGGCGAGATTACTAGACCATGTGGTAACTGTGTTTTCAGATTTCTCAGGATGCTGTATGCTGTGTCCCATGTGACTTTGCTAATTTTCCTATCAATGGCGTGCAAGGATTCCCTTTTCTCTACATTCTTGTCAACAGTTGTTGTCTTTTGCCATTTTGATAATAGCCAATTTAGCTGGAGTGAGGTGATATCTCATTGTGGTTTAGATTTTTGCCTACCTGTTGATTAGTGATATTGAGCATTTCTTTATGTCCTTATTAGTCATCTGTATATCTTCCTTTAAGAAATGTCTGTTTAGATTTACTGCCAAATTTTAAATTGAATTAATTTTTCCTTGTTTTTTTTTTGTTTTTTTTTTTTTTTTTGCTGTTGAATGGTCTAAGTTGCTTATACAGTTTGTGTATTAACTCCTTGCCAGATTTCCAACTTGGAGATAGATTTTCCCATCCTGTAGGTTGTATTTTACTTTGCTGTTTATTTTCTCTTTTCCACAGAAATTCTTTAATTTTGGTAAATTATCATTTTTTAAAAAAAGTTTTAATGTTTTAAATTTATTTTTGTTTTCAAAGAATTATTTATTTAACTTGAAAGTCAGAGTTACAGAGAGAGAAAGAGGGATAAACAGAGAGAAAGAAAGATCTTTCATTCACTGGTTCACTCTCCAAATGACTGCTATGGTTGGAGTGGAGCCAATCCAAAGCCAGGAACCAGGAGGTTCTTCTGGGTCTCCCCTATGGGCGCAGGGTCTCAAGCACTTTGGGAATCCTCTGCTGCTTTCCCAGGCCATAAGCAGGCACGTAAACCAGTGCCCATATGGGATATGTGCTGCAGAAACGAGCACAGCCAGTGCCCATATGGGATTCTGGTGCAATAGACAATAGACAGAGGACTAGCACCTACACCACCATGCCAGCCCCTAGCTTTGCAATTTATTTTAAGGTCAGATAGTGTTAATGCTTCTTGCTTTGTGTTTTTGCTTATGATTGCTTTGGCTATTCATGGTCTTTCTTAATTCCACACAAATTTTAGTAGTGCTTTTCACGTTCAGTGAAAAATATCAGTGACATTTCAATAGGAGTTGCATAGATGTTCTTAATATTTTTGGGTTGCATGTATATTTTAATGTTATTGATTCAATTCATGAACATGGAATGTCTTTCCATTTATTTGTGCCCTCTTCACTTCCATTTTCAAAGATTTATAGTTTTAATTGTAGAGATATTTCACCTCTGAATTCATTCCTAAGTATTTTGTTCTGTTGTAGCTGTTGAAAATGAAATTGTTTTCCTTTTTCAGTTAATTCACTATTGGCTTATGACAACATTGCTGATTTTTGTATACTGACTGGATATTTTACAACTTTTCCAGAATTTATTCTAATAGCTTTTGGTTGAATCTTTGGGATTTTGTCTACATGTGATCATATCATCTGGAAATAGTGACCATTTGACTCCATCTGATCTGATTTGAATGCTTTTCTTTCTCTTTCTGACCTCATTGCTCTAGCTAGAACTTTTAGTATTGTGTTGAATAAAAGTGGTGAAAGTTGGTGTGCTTGCCTTACTTGTGATCTAGAAAACCTCCGGCTTTTTCCCATGTGTCGTGCTAGCTGCTGCCTTGACTTCATACCCTTTCTAATGTGGAGGTATGTTCCTCCTACTCTTAGGTTTGTTTTTGAACTCAGGTTTGTCTTTTTCACCTCTGTTGTTGATATGGTGTATCCCATTTGTTGACTTAGGCATGTTGAAGTGTTTTTATATCCCTGGAATATAGTGGATCATCATTTTCTTGTGCGGTTGGATTTGATTGGCTAGCATTACTGTGGCTCTGAATTTTATCACAATGGTCCTGGTGCTGGGACTCAGTTCCCCTCCCCTCCCCTCCTATGAAGCAGGAGGTTTCCCTGCACTGTGCTCTTATGAGTTAGGGGAGGTGTGATGTGGGTGACTTTTCTTTTGACCTCTTCAATACCACTTATACTCTAAGTTTTTCATGTATGAAGATAAGACACTGTGCTCTGTTACCTGGCTTCCATAGCTGAAGTTGCTGTCTCTGTGGGGACTTGTTGACCGAAGTGTGTTAGTTAGCTGTTGTTTTGCTTCATCTGTGTACTGACTGAGGTTTGGATTTTAACTGGTCTTGCCTTTCCAGGATACATTTTAATTGGTCAGGTGGTATCTTCTTTTATGTGTGTTGCTGGATCTGACTTGTTAATATTTCAGGGAGGAATTTTGGGGGGCTACATTCATATTAGAAAATTGGTCTGTAGTTTTTGTACTGTAGTCTTTGATTTAGTTTTGACTGAGGTTTGCACTGTAGTTATTTTTCAAGCAGTTGAGGTGAATTCAGGGCTAGTTTAATGCAACAATGTTGTAAGGAGGCCAAGTTTCTCTCAAGCTTTCCATGGCTTTCCCTTACTCTGCAATGCCACTTTATCAACCTTCCTTCCTACAACTGCAGATGGCGCTGGACCCTCATTTAGTCCCTTCAACTGCTCAAAACTCTGAAATTTTCTGCCTTCTTTCTTTGCTCCACTTCCAAACCAACAACACAATGCACAGAAGACCCGCCTTCGGTGTGTGCTAGCAGCTCAGAGATACTGAGACTTGCAGTCACATCTTGGTCTATGCTTTAGATTAACTTGAATGAGCGTCAGGGTGCGTGAACACATTGGCACCAGGGACCAAAGGATGCTGGTTCATCCAGCTAGTGGATGAGAGCACTTCGAAATCATCACCTGTGCTGGGCAAAGATTTGAGAGCTTTCTGCAGCATCTGAGCATCCCAGCCCTGAGGAATGACTACAGCTATATGTAGCATAGAAAGATTAGTCTTGGTTGTTTGCTTAATAGGCAAATGTATCCAGCTATGTGTAAATGATTTTGATGAAGTAACTTGGCACTTTTGTTTTCTATATTGAGAATGACTAATTTTAAAAAAGTCTGTATCCCCATCCGAAGCTAGCAATGACAGGTCCTTTGCACTGGCTCCATGGTGCTGCCTTGTGTGCCACCTGTGGGACTAGGCTGCAGTCCCCAATTTACAGCTGTTTTCAGCTTCTCTGGGCATTAAGGAGACAAACATATCCCCTTCTGAGCTCGGCCTTGATGAAGAAATAGTTCCATCCACCTAGATTTACCTTGGGCTGGTTCTCAACCCACCAGCTAGATATGGATAATAAAGACTGCAGAGGCAAGGCCTGTGCTGAGTGATTTGTTCATAGTATTTCCTTTTATCATCACATTGTTTTTTTAATATATATTTTTTATTAATTACATTGCATTATGTGACACAGTTTCATAGGCTCTGGGAATCCCCCAACCCCTCCCCATACCCTACCCCCATGGTGGATTCCTCCACCTTGTTGCTGTATTACATTTCAAATTCAGTTAAGATTCTTTCATTGCAAGAGTATACCAAGCATAGAGTCCAGCATCTTATTGTCCAGGTAAATTCAACAGTTTCTTGGGGAGACCATCTCTGGTCTGAAGGCAGAGCTGGGAGAATATCATCCCGATCAATTTAAAGCTCACACTGGTTTTGAAAAGTTAATATGAACATGCTCTCCCCACCCCCACCCAGGCCTTTACAGATGGGGAAACTGAAGCTCAGAGAATGGAAATCCCTAGCTTAACTGGACACTATTCATTGGAGTTTAATCTGGGGTTAAAATTCGCATCTTCATGGCTGTTGACCTCTCACTTGTACCATGCCACCCCAGTGGCTCACTCACTTCCAAGCATGGTACTGCAGTCTACATGAATTATCTCACGTAGAGATAACTGAATGACCTTGGAAAGACAAAGGATGTTGTGTGTGCCTGGGAAGATGCGCTGGCTACAGATAGTACTGAAGGTTGCGTGTTTTCACCTTCATCCTGCCACACCTTCCCACTGTTTTAGACATTCCAGAGCAAGAGCAATGATTTGAGTTTCATCTCTCCTGAAGTCTGGATTCAGAAGAGCATACAACTTCAACTTGATGTCTCTATGGCTCTGAGTGGCCTAGCTCCAACCACAGAGGACTCCCAGTGGTGAGGGTTTATTGCTCTACCAAGCGTCTCTCACTGGCAGTAAATCATATAGTACTTGTGCAGTATACTCTTTTCTCTAATTACCACCTTCTACTCTTGTGTAGTCCTCATAATAGTCCTGTAAGAACTCTTACTATTGGACCCAGCATGGTAGCTTAGTGGTTAAAGTCTTTGCGTAGCAAGTGCCAGAAACCCATATGGGTGCCGGTTCGTATCCTGGCTGCTCCACAACCCCTCGATCTTCCTACTTGTGGCCTGAGAAAGCAGTTGAGGATGACCCAGAGCCTTGGGATCTTGCACCCACATGGGAGACCTGGAAGAAACTCCTGACTCCTAGCCAGCACAGCTCAGGCTGTTGTGGCCATTCGGGGAGTGAAATGGTGGATGGAAAATCTTTCTCTGTCTCTCCTTCTCTGTGTAAGTTTGACTTTACAATAAAAATACAATAAATCTTAAAATAAATTAATTAAAGGCTGTATGTAACTAAGCATTATCATATCATTAAAAAAAGAACCCTTATTATTATTTGAAAGAATTATTTATTTATTTGAAAGGCAGAGTTACAGTGAGAGGGAGAAAGGGGGAGTTCTTCCATCTGCTAGTTCACTCCCCAGATGACTGTAAAGCCAGAGATGGGCCAGGCTGAAGCCAAGAGTTTTATCTGGGTCTCTTGTAGCGGAAGAGACCCAAGCAGTTGGGCCATCTTCTGCTGCATGCTTAGGCTTTTAGCAGGGAGCTGTATCAGAAGTGGAGTAGGTACTGCTTGAACCAGTGCCCATATGGGATGCCAAGACAGCAGCCAGTGTTTTTTATCTGCTATGCCATAATGCTGGCCCTGAGTACCCTTATTATCTTCAATTCACAGAAAAATAAAGCTCAGAGTTGAATTTGATAACATCTCGCAGGCAGTAAGAGATAGAGCTGGCATTAGAAACCAGAGAGTACAGTAACTCTGGACTTGCACATCTCTGTTAGGTAGATATTGATCACATGTGGCTATTTAATAGAAACGAATTAGAGTGAACTTAACAATTAAGCTTCCAGGCCATACCAGCTCTGTATAACTGGTGGCTACTGTGTGGGATGGTGCATACACAGAATATTTCTGTTATCACAGAGAGTTCTACGGTATAGTATGATGCTAGCTTTTGTGCTTTTAAGCAGTTATAAATCATGTACATGGAGTACATCTTCCTGTGACCTTGCCTTGATCACTATTTACCTTTCTCTTTAATTTTCTGTCTCTTCTACCCTTTCCCCCATTTTAAGCTTGGTTACTGAATAACATTTCTTGCACTTATTTGTTAATTTTCATTTTATCTTGTAAGCAAAGAGAAGCAGAAAACTGGAAACACAACAGAGTGAGGATGATTGAGAGAGAGAGAGAGAGAGAGAGAGAGGGAGAGAGAGATCAATCTTGCATCATTGGCTTACTCTCCAAAAATCTGCAATAGCCAGATTTGGGCCAGGTTAAAACCAGGAACCTGGAATTCCACACGTCTCCCCTGTGGCTGTGCCATCGTCTGCTGCCTCCCATGTGCATTAGTAGGAAGCTGAATCATTGTGAGTGGAGAACAAGGACTCAAATCAAGCACTCTGATATAGGATGTAGTTGTTTTAAGAGGCCACATCAACCACTGTGACAGATGCCAGCAGCCTCTTTGACATTTGTGAAATCAGGCTTTGAACTCTGACTTAAGCCTTGTCTATTTTTTTTCTTTTTATTACATTGCATTATGTAACACAGTTTTATAGGTACTGTAATTCCCCCATCCCCTCCCCAAACCCTCCCCCCATGGTGGATTCTTCCGCCTTGCTGCATTGCCACAGTTCAAGTTCAGTTGAGATTCTTTCATTGCAAGCATATACCAAGCATAGAGTCCAGTATCTTATTGTCCAGATAAGTTGAACAGCTTGTTGGGGAGACCATCTCTGGTCTGAAGGTAGAGCTGGCAGAGTATCATCCCAATCAATTAAAAGCCCCAACATTACATAAGCAACAATTTATAACATTATGGAATTAGTGGACATAGTATTGAGTAACCAATGTGTTAAAAAAATGCAACTTCTTAACCACATCCTGTGACTTCTTCATTGACATTTTGATTTTAGTTTATACACAACCGGGTTCTATACACCTTAAAATGGCTATAGATTACTATTCAGCTGTCTTGTGTCTATTTTTAGTATAGTATTTAGCTTTTATAGCATTGAAGTGTAATTTTGGTGAACCTGGCTTTTTTTTTTTTTTTTTTTTTTTTTTTTCGGGAAGTCTAGACTGGTCAAGCCTTGTCTATTAACCACTCCTCCACTATCACTCTGGCCTCAGGTCAGATGTTCAAAGAGCTCCCGCCTTTTGTATTAGTAATTTTGCATTGATTCCACAGACTTCTTGAAGCCTATGTCCTGGTGGGAAAAGGAAATATCTACAGAGCATTGGCTGTTAGCTTCTTGAGACTTCTTGCTACAGACTTTGGCTTTTGTCAAATCAGTCTGAGTTGTGTGTTAAGGGGGAGAAAAATCCAAGTGTCATCGACTAGAAGTCTATAGCAGTCCTGCTCTGCCTCACTGGTTAGAGCAGACAAATGACTGGCAATGACTACTAGATTACCAAGCAAGATTTCTATGAGTTTTCAGAAGCCTAAGGAAGCAAGAACCCCCTCCCCATTACCAGCAGTTTGTTCCATTCAGATGGGGTTTTAGGGAAATTGACAAGGTTTTATGCATTTTCATGGAAATTGATAACATGTGGCTATTTAATAGAAATGAATTAGAGTGAACTTAACAATTAAGCTTCCAGGCCATACCAGCTCTGGTAAGAGAAATTTCCATGGTAAGAGAAATATCCTTCTGGGCCTTTTAGAAAGTTGTGATGCCTGTTTCTAATTGGGGGGAGGATACTGTTTACTTGTTGTCTAACGTCTCATGTCAGGGGGCATAGTGGCGCCTCTTTTCTACCCAGGGAGACAATGGCAGGATGGAGACTTTTGGATGAGGAGGGAATCGTTTGCTGAAAAGTTGATGATATGTCAGACACATTTCAGTTAGTTTCTCTCTTTAGCTCTGGCTCTGTCTGCAGTTTCAAATTCAGTATGGAAAGGTTATGAAGACTTTCCATCAGCACAATGCCTTTTAAATAGATACTTCTCAGGGCATGCCAGAACCAGGACTTCAAGAATGATAATAACAAGCTTTCAAAAGCAGAAGGGTAGGCCAATGAGCTGTTCTTTGTGGTTAGGTCTTGGCATCTGCAGCTGATGGAACAGGCACTTTGCTGATGTATTGACAGGAGGTGGGGAAGGTGGTGGCAGGCTATTTTTCCCACCAAGCACCCAGGCCCTGGGTGAGAGGTCACTTGGACAGCCCACATATGAGTCAGTACTCTCTTTTCCTTCTTCTTCCTCTTTTTTAAAAAGATTTATTAAGGAGTCTTTATTAACCAAGCTTCATGATAACAGAGCCCACTAGACAATAGCAAATCACAAGTCCATACAGCAATCCAATCAATTGAAACTCCAAGGGGAACAAATGATCATTACCCTGAAGTCCATCCGTTAAGCTGAAGCCCTATGTCCCAGCTTCCAACAATATAATTTATCCTAAGAGACATGCAATGAATAGCCTGGACACATTTCCAAAGCTGCAGACATTCACCCTTCCCCAGTCTGTCTGCCCACATTCCATCACTGCTAGGCCTCACCTCTCCTGGAACTCCCGACAGCACACAAACCAGAAATAACATTGCTATCTTCATTGTCCTATCTAAGCAGTAGACAGGGACCATGCTCCTGGGGCGGCCAGAGCAATGGAAGCCTCTCCTTTCCTTCCGTTTCTATTTCTACATAAAACTTTTCAAAGGCTTGCTGGACCCACCAGAAAAAGAACAACAAGCCCTTATGCTTGAGTGGCTGGCTGCAGTTTCTAGTCTGCAAATTATTCACTTCACTTTACTCTCACCATTTTCTATGAAGTAGGAAGGCCAGCAGTGTCATTTTCATTTTTAATAATGAATACGCAGAGACTAAGAGAGGCTTCAATGTCCCCAACCCCCACCTCCCCAAGGCAATGTTTGAATGGCCTGGCTGGAATCTCAAATACCTGACTACACTTCTGCTTCTAGAAGCTTCTAGTAGTTCATTTTCCTGTTTCCTTTGGGGAGAACAGAGATAGGTAGTTGTCTAGCTGGGGAGAATAACACAATGTTCTCTTTCCTGGTGTGGTTACCAAGTAACAGTCCAAACTGGTTGGAGGCAAAACTGGGTCTGCTCGACCAGGCTGGGCAGGGCTACAACACCCATTGACCTGCATGTGATCTGGGTGAGGGGAAAGAGCCAGGTTGGGTGAAGTGACCATATCCATGAAGGATCCTGAGTAAGTGCAGGCTGGTTGGGCTTTACTTTGCTGCAGCATCAGCTGGCGGGTGCTGGGATTGGGGGCAACTCCTCTCAGGCTGGACTGCAGCTCTGAGACTGGGAATGAGCCTAGTAAGGAAATTGTGGGTACCCCTCTGATATGCTGCATCTCCCACTGGTGAGCATGGGAACCAGGGATGTGGGCAGGTCTGGCTGGACAGGTGTTGGCATCCACCAGCATGATTATGGGCTGGATAGTGGGGTTAGTTGGGCTGAGGTAGGCTCCAAAACGCATTGATATGTAGGAGAACCAAATGGGATGTGGGACAGACTGGGCCAGTTGGCTGTGTATGCTGGCATGCACAGGAACTGGGGCTTGGGATGGGCCTGGTGGGAGCTACTGGGGATTGCTCCAACTAGGCTGCAGTTTCCGCTGGTGTGTGTGAGGGCTGAATGTGTGGTGGGCAGGGATTGGCTGGGTCGCAGCATCCATTTGGTTTGCATAAGACATGGGTTTGGGGACAGGCTGACCTTGTGACTGCAACCTCCAGATGTATGTAGGCTGATGTGGGTGACAGACTGAGCCAGATCCCACACTGGCTGACACACACAGGAGTCAGGTTGGGGTCACCTAGGCAAAGTTTCTTTGGGGAACCCCAGTTGGACCACTGGGCTCAAAACTCAAAAATCACAGGATCTGTGGTCTGACCATGGAGTTCATGCATCAGAACAGGGTCTTATTGGTTGCTGAAGCCTGTGCAGTGGTTGGCATGCCCAGATGCACATGAGGTACATGACGATCAGTTCACTGAGGTCAGCAGAGGACATCTAGTGCCATGGAGGGCAGAACCCATTGGACAGTTTCCCTGGGCTCTGCTCTGCTTCCCTTTTGCTCTTGGGTCCTTCCTTTTTTTTTTTTTTAAAGATTTATTCATTTTATTACAGCCAGATATACACAGAGGAGGAGAGACAGAGAGGAAGATCTTCCGTCCGATGATCCACTCCCCAAGTGAGCCGCAACGGGCCGATGCGCTGATTCGAAGCCGGGAACCTGGAACCTCTTCCGGGTCTCCCACGAGGGTGCAGGGTCCCAATGCATTGGGCCGTCCTCAACTGCTTTCCCAGGCCACAAGCAGGGAGCTGGATGGGAAGTGGAGCTGCCGGGATTAGAACCGGCGGCCATATGGGATCCCAGGGCTTTCAAGGCGAGGACTTTAGCCGCTAGGCCACGCCGCCGGGCCGGGGTCCTTCCTTTTGAGCCCAGCATTTTTCCCTTGAGCCACGAGCCCCTGTGGCATTGACTTTTTTGGCTACTAATGAAAGTACAGTGCAGTCAGTGTTCACACAGGAATCCAGGGAATTTTCTGCCCTGTCGTCTTAGCTTCAGCTGTCCAGCATGCCTTGCTGACTGATGATGGTTGTGCGGACGGAGGCCCTCCTTTCAGGATCATGGCAGTGGGGAGGGTTGAAATGGCGGGTGAACGAGTCTAGACTTCATCCTCTAGGGCAGATGTTGGTGCAAGATGCAGGGATCAAGGTGTGCTCTTGGATGTGGCTGCAGAAGGATAGGTAGGCAGCAGCTGGTGCTCTAGAGGCCTAAACAAGACAAAGGGATCATCTTGCAGGCCTAATCCAACAAAACGCACTTTTTTATAACTTACATTGCATTGTGTGACACAGTTTTATATGTATTGGGATTCCCCCATCCCCTCCCCAAACCCTCCCCCCATGGTGGATTCCTCCACCTTGTTGCATTACCACAGTTCAAGATCAGTTGAGATTCTTTCATTGCAAGCATATACCAAGCATAGAGTCCAGCATCTTATTGTCCAGACAAATTCAATGGCTTGTTGGAGAGACCAACTCTGGTCTGAAGGTAGAGCCGGCTGAGTATAATCACCATCAATTAAAAGCCCCAAGATAACATCAGCAACAATTTACAATGTTATAGAATTAATTGACATAGAATTAAGTAACCAACATGTTTAAAAAAATGCAAGTTCACTTTTTTGTCAATTAATCGATATACTTTTGTTCTAACTTTTCAGCAAATCATCACACTATGCTGGTCACCACCCCTACTTTTCTGTGATTATTGAGGATAATGGGGTCTACTCTACTTTTCCAGTTCCCAAAGTTATTTCTCAATAAATGCTTGTTTGTAGAAGTGGACAGCAAATTCTCAACAAGAACTGCCAATCCTTACCACAGTCTCTCTTGCTAATATATTGTTATGGAACAACCCCAAAACTGGTTGAGGAATTGCCATAGAACCCCGCCCCCAAACCAGGTCCCCTTGTCTGATGTGCAGCAAGCCAATTATTGACATTGGGTGGTGCAAAAAAGTAGATTCTTGTCACAGAGTGGAGATCCAGGCAACTGGTACCCATTTCTTGGGCTCCCTGCAGGATTGGGGTCAAGGTTCTTACAGAGTCAAGTTGCAGCTGAGAGGCACTGGTTCACTTGACATCTAACTCCTGCTCCATGTACTGCACTTGTGGCCCTGCATCAACTGGTCAGTGATATTATGTCCTTCAAGAAATTCTGACGGTGAGAAGGTGGGCTCTAGTCACTGCAGGTGCTTGGTGCAGGCAGTAGTTGCTTTTTTTTTTAAAAAAAGAGATTTTTTTAAAATTGGAAAGTCAGATATACAGAGAGGAGGAGAGACAGAGAGGAAGATATTCCGTCCGATGATTCACTCCCCAAGTGACCACAACGGCCGGTGCGCACCGATCCGAAGCCGGGAACCAGGAACCTCTTCCAGGTCTCCCACGTGGGTGCAGGGTCCCAAGGCTTTGGGCCATCCTCGACTGCTTTCCCAGGCCACAAGCAGGGAGCTGGATGGGAAGTGGGACTGCCAGGACTAGAACTGGTGCCTATATGGGATCCTGGCATGTGCAAGGTGAGGACTTTCCCTATTAGGCTATCACACCAGGCCTTTTTTTCCCCCCATTTTTTCAAGCAAGTGGTAATGTTTATTTAGAAGGTGAGGAACGTAGACATATATGGACCATGTTTAGAGAGAGTGGGAGGAGTGAGGGAGAGAGATTGCCACCTCTGTCTTGGGAGTGAGTCTACAGGAAGCAAAAGAGCAAGTGGGTTTGCAAGAGGCCAAGAGCCCTAGTGATGAAGCATGCTGCATGAGAAGAGAGCCAGAGGAATGGTTGCTTTTTGCTCAGGAGGAAGCAACAGAAAACCAGCAAGACAAGATTGAACATCAAGGTGTTCTTGGGTGGGACGGGGTGGGGCGAGGGCATAAGGGACCTCTTGAGTGCCATGATTATGTCTGGTTGTCCTGCTCCCTCAACTCAGCAAGTTAATTTTAATGAAAGCAGGGCAAGAGAAAGTTTTTAGTTCAGGGAGGTGGACCAGCACCTGGTGGTATTTGGCATTAACATTCAAGACACTGTGTAGGGGCTTGATTTCGATATTAGGACATGGGTGGAGCCACAGGGTCTCTGGTATGCTGAAGCAGCATGGGCTAGCCAGAGACCTCTTGGTTGAATGGAGCTCTGGTATCTTCTACAGGTAATTTTCCCCTGAGGGCTTGTTAGAGAGAAGTTATTTGGACACTTGGTCAAATGGCGAGAGAGACTTTCTTCAGGACAACTGCTATGGGCCTGGGGAGGGGTGCTGAGACTGAACATTAAGGATAAGTGGTGTTTGTAGCCAGTGGATGATGGGGCGGGTGGGGGCATGGCCAGTGGATGGAAAAAGCTTGATTAGACAGCAAGGATCAAGGGGACATAGGCTCTTGCTAAAGGCTGACTTGGGAGTTAGATCTCAAGAGTGAGAGATGAAGAGTTTGAACAGGTATCAAACATGGGGTATTTTAAGGATTGATTTATTTTTATTTGAAAGACAGATTTATGAAGGACACACACACACACACACACACACACACACACACACAGGTCTTCCATCCGCTGGTTTACTCCCCAGTTGGCCACAATGGCCAGAGGTGAGTCCATGCAATGCCAGGAGCCAGGAGCCTCCTCTGGGTCTCCCACACGGGTGCAGAAGCCCACGGACTTGCGCCATCCTCTGCTGCTTTCCTAGGCCACAAGCAGAGAGCTGGATGGGAAGTACAATAGCTGGGACAGGAAGCAGCATCCATATGGGATGCTGGTTCTGCAGGCAGATGATTAGCTTACTAAGTCACTGTATAGCCACCCGCCCCATGGGATGGTTATTTTTGATTTAGTGACTTAGCAGGATTCTTTGCTATGGGCAGGCCAAGGACAGGACTGAGGGTGAAGCCTGGTCTGAAAGAGGGCTTAGAGAAGCCTGAATACATTTTGGTCGCTGAGGGAGCCTTTATCGGGCCTAGCGTGCTGGCCAGAGATTTGCTCATGATTGCTGGCATTTGCCATGCTGTGGTAACCTTCCTGGCCTGCTCCACTCCCACTGGTGGGAGATGGCAGTATTTTTCCAGTGGAGCTGCTCCCATTAAAATCACCTGGGAAGCTGCTTTAACAACACCTGTGCCTGGGTCTAATCCCATGCCTGCTAAATCCCAATTAATGAGGAGACAATGAGATAATTCTGTGGCAGCCTGGGCAGGGACTCCCAGGTTTACAATGTGGATTGACCAAGAGGACAGCAGAGACGCAGTGGGAGCTCGCAGCTGGGGACGGAGGCTGGCGAGGATCACACATTTCACCCGTTTACTACACCGTAGTAACCCCCACAGACCTGGGGTTGAGACTGAACTTCTAGCATGTAAAGGTGGGGCACAACCTCTTGTTGATTTGCATAACCCGAGGTGGCTGGCTGTACTATACCAAAAGGAATTTATTGAGTTAAAGGAATTCAGCTGGCCTGACTAGGTTCTAACCACTGACCTTAAGAAGTCATTTCGTTCTCTAACAGATTAAAAACCTTTTAGGCCAATGCTATCATCTTGGAGGGGTTTGTATTGAACAATTCTAGGCCCATGAAGGGAAATTCCAGGTCTGGGACAGCAGGTAATACCACTTATACGTAATCACTCTGCCCGCACCTGACCAAGTGGACCCCACCTGGCCATCATACATTCACTAAAGAGCAAGGCATCAGCGACCAATCAGATGAAGGTCATGAGCCCCACTGACCAATCAGGAACTTGGACACGAGGTGATCACGTACTCTACAGCCTCATTTTTCAGTCTATAGGAACCTTCATCCCGCTGCTGCCCACAACTCCTCGGGTAGCCCTGGAATTAAGCGATAGCTGACTGGCTCCTTGTTTTGTGCTTGCCCATGATCACTTTCTTTGACCATCCAGTGTCAAGCCCTTGCCTTTCTTCACCTCATGTGAGTGGGCCCGGATTTGGAAGTCCTACCGCAACGGCTCCGGCTAGTTCGTTGGTTCAACAACAGGTTCCTTCCACCTTGAGAAGGCCTCCGTGTTTGTGTCCTCGTGAAAATGCAGAAGCGAGTGAGTATCATGTCCACTCCCAGGAGCCTTTGCTTCTGAGGCCTTTTTAAAAATTGCTTAACCTCTTCAGCGTCTCTCTCAGCCCTCCGGTATCCTAACCTTCTCTATGCCTTTTCTGAAAGAGGCAGGCAAACAGTGCTCCCTGAGGTTTGTATAATCAGTAAGGAAGATTGTGTGTGTGTGTGTGTGTGTGTGCGCGCTTAAAAGGGACAAATCCAGAAGGTAAAGGACTAGAAGCATCAAAGGAGAACAAATCAGAGAGGGGAGAGGGCAGCCTCACTGTGTGTGTACCATGGAGGTATCTAATATGTTCCAGAGGCCGCGGAGACTGTAGGCTTTGTCGTCGAGGCCTGAGGTTGACTCGGCGGAGACTCTGGCTAAATCCCAGATTCCCAGGACTTTCTGAGCGTCAGTAGACAGAGTTGTTCACCAGAAAGAACAGAAAACTGTAAATGTTTTTAAAGCTAAGCCCCGTCTCCCAGGTAAGATGCAACCCTTACTGAAATAGCGCCATCTCAGCCGAGCACGGTCTCGTTGGCTCATTATCGGGCGAGGTTAGGACATTTTTTTTTTTTCTGGCAGCTTCTGAAAGCCGCAGCCACTGAGGGGGGGAGGGGAGCGGGAGAGGTGGGGGCGGAGATTCTTCCTGAGGCTTTAATCCAGCTTGCTCTCTCACTGGTTCTCACGACTGCTTTTGCTTGCTAGGCTCTTTTCCTCTTGGACTTCTTTTAAAATGCTAATTGAATTTGCTCGCGCCCCCCCCCACCCCCCAGCTAATTTTAGAGATCAAGCAAGAGAGCTGGGTATCTATAAAAGATGAGTTTGTCTTTTCACCTGAGCTACCTTTGTATTTCTTCCCCTTTTATTACAGGAAATTGTGGTGGGGCCCTAAACACTAACATTGATAGTATTCTGCATAACAAATTGGATTAGGATAATTACCACACAGATGTTAAAAAAAAAACCCTGAATGCAAATCAATGCAATTAGTCATGACTTAATATCCTATAATTCACACATTGGAATGTCTTATTGTGATTATACTATTTTAGAACTAAATGCTTTAACAAAAAAAGGAGGGAATAAAATTCTTTTGCTCTGGTGCTGCACGTGCTCTGAAAAAGAAATTGTTTTATGCTAATTTGGAATTTTACCACTCAGAATTCTTATTAACTAATCAGATCCTTCAATTTCTCTTGCCCCCTTTTATGGAGAGAAAGCTGCTTTTTTAGCAAGACAATTTCATGCACAATTCAACTTGAATGCCGCCATTGCGAACAGAGGGATTTGCACACGGATGCTTCTGACAAACATGGTTTTAGAAAACTAAGCTTTAGGTAGTAGGGGTGCAGGGCCCTTCTCAGTGATGGCGAGGACCCTGAAACAAAGCAGACAGAGTGTTAAGCAATTGGAATGGGTCCAAATTAGCCCACAAAGAGCAGGCCTGTCACAGCACAGGCAGCTTAGAGCTGCCATTAAGGATTGTGCATCTTGTACCCTGCTGGAGGGGTGAGTGGGGGCTGAACTCCAGCCGGGGATCTGTGCTCTGAGCTGTGTGCCCAGGTGCAGTATGGCGCTCCACCCAAGCAAAGGGTACTCCCTCTTGATATCCTCACAGACACTGTGTTAAGGGTACAAGTCAGGAGTTGGTCACAGAGTAAACCCAACAACACAAGGAGCCTTGTTAGAAATAACCGCAGCTGGGAAACCTGGAGTCCCAACTGGGTCTACAAATCTAACCCCTAAAAGTCTTCCCTGGAAAGATTCCGGTGTTCCATGCTTGCTTGGAATTGGTTTGAGTTCAAGGGGCTGCTGGTTATATGGTTTGTGCAATTTGTGTCTGTTTATACCAAAGTTTTTCACCCTGACTCATCTGGGTGACCTTGAAGGCCAGGCTTATGCCATCAGTGCCCACTATCCTGTAGTCCTAGCACCTAGGATTGCCAGATTTAGCCAAAAAGACACACAGAATTCCAGTTAAATTTGAACATCAAATGTGTGGCAGATGCCTTTTAATGTAGCTGTGACCCCTAAGTTCAAATAAAACTAGGTCTTCTGTGTTTTATCCAGAAGTCCTAATCCCTACTTCCAGCCCGAACACCAGCCAGGCACAAACCCTGGAACTGCATGATTAGAGTCCTTATGGGCCAGCCACGCTCCCACCTGAGAGTGCAAGCAAAATCACCCGGCGGTGATCAAGACCCTGAGTGCTAGATCTCCACCCCGAAACTTTCTGATTCTGTCTGGCGCAGTGCCTGACAATTTGCATTTTCAACAAGTTCCAGGTGATGGGGCTGCTGGTGTAGGGACCACATTGTGGGGACCACTGTTCTAGTGTTGCAAGGAATTCAATGCAAAAGACAGGGCAACCTTGTTTCTTGTCTCACACGAAGGAAGAATTTCCATGCGGACAACTCTAGTGTACAAGGCAAGATTTATTTAAGAGAATGGAAGAGGTCACCTGCCATGGTGATGGGATGGAACCCTAAGGAAGGAAAGACCCATGAACTGGTGGAAATTGTGTCTTTTATGGCACCATCTCCGGGGAATCACTCAAAGGGCAAAACTCCAATTCCCAATGGGTAGCAATATTGCACATCGTCCAGAACCAAAGGACATCAGAAGGGTGGGACCCATGACTTTTCCTCCCATTGTGATGATAAGCTGTGAGGGGAATGGATAGGTTAATTATGTCCTTTGGTTCTCCTTCAAGCGGAGAGCATGCTCTTGAGAGAGTAGGAAACAGGGAGAAGCATATTTTATTTTGAATGGTAACTTTACCAGGGGACCGGAGGCCCTAACTGCCTACTATCCCATTTGATGCCGCACACTAGGACAAGCTCAGTAAGTAGGTCTGGTAGGATTGAAGCCTGGGCTGCTAAGTTGATCCTAAGTGGGCAGAAAGCTCTGGAGGGCTCTGACTGTGCTCCGACAAAGTGCACAATCACGGAACTCCACTAACTTCTGCTCCCTCCTGGCATCACCTGATCTGTTTTGCCTGAGTTCCCATGACCCAAATTGGAGTTGCATTTTGCATTTGCTACTTCCAGACTTCTTGTCACCTCCTTCAGCTCTAACTCCCATTCCTTGATTCCTCTTTTTTCAAAGATGAATTTTTATCAGAAAAGTAGATGAGGTTTACAGAAATGTCTTTCATCAACTGGTTCACTCCCCAAAGGACCACAATGGCTAGGGCTGAGCCGACCTGAAGCCAGGATCCAGGAGCTTCTTCCAGGCCTCCCCGGTGGGTGTAGGGTCCTAAGGCTTTGGACCATTCTTGACTAATTTTCTAGGCCACAGCAGGGAGCTGGATGGGAAGCAGAGCAGCTGGGATACGAACAGTAGGCGTATGGGATCCTGATGCTTGCAAGATGAGTTCTCCATTGAACTATTGTGCCAGGCTCGCTTGCTTCCTCTTTACACACTAGTGTCTTTATATTATTTAACTCAGTGTGAAAAAATTGTGTCAGTACCGGTGAAGCATTTGTGGCTCAGCACATAGGTAACAACATTCCTGGCCATTTTCAGTGAAGCTATAGATTCCCTTTAAGGCTTTCTTTGTTCTGAGGCATACCACTATGACGATTCTTTAATTAGTGTTACATACCCATTGACACGGGATACTGACTGTAATGAGAGAGAAATTTGTGTGAGGTGTCCCACAGTTTGCCTTTGAAACTAAGGGGGAGATCTGCCAGTGTCTGCCTGAATCACCTTTGGATATCTGAAGTTGTAACATGTTGGGATGGACAGGGCATCCTGATCAACTCCAGGGGGGCAGGAAAGGCCAATAAAACTCCTGCCCTAGGAGATGGAGCTGAGTAGGTGGCTCATGCCCAGGGAGTCCGTTGGTTTATTCCAGATGGTGGTAAGAGTTAACGCTGGGTCACTCAGTAGCTCAGAACTCCAGCTAGGTTTCCAATGTAGGTGACAGATGTAAGTACATAAGCTATCGCCTGCTGCCTGCAACAATGTGCATTAGCAGGAAGCCATCATTGAAAGAGAAATTTGGGGGCTGGTGCAATGGCTCAACTGGTTGATTCTCCACTTGTACTGGGATCCCATATGGGCATCAGTTTGTGTCCCAGCTACTCTACTTCCATCCAGCTCTCTGCTTATGGCCTGGGAAAGCACCAAAGGATGGCTCAAGTCCTTGGGTCCCTGCAACCATGTGGGAGACCCAGAAGTGGCTCCTGGAACCTGGCATTGGATCAGCTCAGTTCTGGCCCTTGTGGCCATTTGGGGAGTGAAGCAGCAGATGGAAGATCTTTTTCTGTGTCTCTTCTCTCTGCCTTTTCAGTAAGATTAAATGAATCTTAAAAACAAACAAACAAAAAAACCCACAAAATAACTTGGAGTCAAACTCAAGCATTCCATGAGATGTTGGTGTCCTCACCGCTGTGCCTAGTCCACTCCTCCCCAATCTCAACCTACTTTATTTTGAAACATTTATTTGGACAAATCATGTGTCAGAGTTCCTGTGGCTGATGACCTAGCCCAGGGACCAAGACTGTGACAGTAATTTTATCTGATATCCTGGACCGTACAAAATCTTGAGATAAAGCTGAATTTCTTGATGCTGTGGTGTAGTGGGTAAAGTTACTGCCTGTGATACCAGCATCTCATATGATTACCGGTTGAAGTCCTGGTTGCTTCACTTTCAATCCAGCTCTCTGCTACTTGCTTGAGAAAAGCAGCAGAGGATGGCTCAAGAGTCCGGGCTCCTGAATACACATGGGAAAGCAGAAGAAGCTCTTGGATTAGGCCTGGTCCAGTGCTGGCTGTTGTGGCCATTTGGGGAATGAACTAGTAGATGAAAGAGCTAGCTCGCTCTTGTTCTCTTACAAATATTTTTTAAAAGCTATATTTCCTGTCAATATGGGCATAAAAAAGTGGGCTGTAATAATTTGAACATTAAAAGAAATGTTAAAATTAGTATTTTGAATTAGTGAAGTGCACTGTACTTATTACATGTGATACTTGGGGGTACTTCAAAAAGCTGTAGAAAAATAGAATTTTAATGTAACTCTATAATGGTACAAAAATTGTGAAATCCTGGACCAGGTGTGATGGCTCAGTGGCTAAATCCTTGCCTTGCACACGCTGGGATCCCATATGGGTGCTGATTCATGTCCCACCTCTCCACTTCCCATCCAGGTCCTTGCTTGTGGTCTAGGGAAGCAGTAGAGGATGGTCAAAAGCCTTGGGACCCTCCACCCATAATGGAGACCCAGAAGAAGCTCCTGGCTTCAGATTGGCTCGGCTCAGCTCTGATTATTGAGGTCACTTTGGTAGTGAAATAGTGACAGAAATTTGTCTCTTCTTCTCTCTGTAAATCTGCCTTTCCAATCAAAACAAATATAAAAAAATTGATCTGTGCATACTTGCACATAATCTGTTTTTCTGGAGTACCATTTTGTGTGTGTGAGTGTGCATGTGTGAGATGCTTCCCTTTTGTATGCTAATGGCAGATGTTGTCATTTGGTCACAGCCTTATCCCTGCTAAGCCCAGCTGCGTGCTTGGAATCCTGTTAGGACAATTTTGGTTGCAAGTGACAGAAAACTTGAATAAATCTTCAGCATGTGCTAGGTGCCAAACAAGGTCCTAAAGCGCTATAAATTTACAGATTATTTTAAGTAGCTATATATAGTAGACTAGTTATCTCAGTTTAGCAGATTCAATTAAAAAAAAAGGAATTGTTATTTTTAAAGTAGAGATTCAAGAATGTCTTAAACAACAACTTCCTGACCAGAGAGCTCTCTCCACCATTTGCTCCTACATTGCTTTTAACCTGTTTCGTGTTTTGGCCTTTAGGCAAGCTTTCTCTGTCTGGTCTGTAGGGAGGAAAATATGATTGCCAGTACCACCCAACTTTTAGGCTTTATGGATATGACAGACACTGATTTTTCTATTTTTTTTGAGAAACTTTTTTAATGTGAGATCTGCATCTTTTTTTTTTTTTAAGATTTATTTTTCATTATAAAGTCAGATATACAGAGGGGAGGAGAGACAGAGAGGAAGATCTTCCATCAGATGATTCACTCCCCAAGTGAGCCGCAACGGCTGGTGCTGTGCCGATCTGAAGTCAGGAGCCAGGAACTTCCTCCAGGTCTCCCACATGGGTGCAGGGTCCCAAGGCCTTGGGGCATCCTCGACTGCCTTCCTAGACCACAAGCAGGGAGCTGGATGGGAAATAGGACTGCCAGGACTAGAACTGGTGCCCATATTGGATCCCGGCACATTCAAGGCAAGGACGCTAGGCACTAGGCCACGGTGCAGGGCCCAAGAAACTGATTTTTAAAGATTTATTTGGTGGTGTTATGGTGCTATAGCAAGCTACTCCACCTACAGCGTCGGCAACTCCTGGGAGCTGGTTTGTGTCTGTTCCATATTCAGTCCAGTTCCCTGATTTTATGACCTGGGAAGGCAGCTGAGAATGGCCCAAGTACTTCGGCCTCTGCACCCATATGTGGGACCTAGAAGAAGCTTCTGGCTCCCAGCTTCGGATCAACTCATTTCTGGCTGTTGTGGTCTATTGAAGTGTTGAAGAGCGATCCAGTGGGTGGAAGATCTCTCTCTCTCTCTCTGTGTGTGTGTGTGTGTGTCTCTCCTCCTCTCTGTAAATCAGCCTTTCAAAAATAAATCTTTTTTTTTTTTTTTTGAAAAGGTGGATATACAGAGAGGAAAGACAGAGAGGGAGATCTTCTGTCTGATGGTTCACTCCCCAAGTGGCCACAATGGCTGGTGCTGAGCCAATCCGAGTCAGGAGCCTCCTCCGGGTCTCCCACGCGGGTGCAGGGTCCCAGAGTCTTGGGCCGTCCTCGACTGCTTTCCCAGGCCACAAGCAGGGAGCTGGATGGGAAGCAGGGCTGCTGGGATTAGAACCGGTGCCGATATGGGATCCTGGAGCATTCAAGGCGAGGACCTTAACCACTATGCTATTGCGCCAGGCCCTCAAAAATGAATCTTTTAAAAATGTGTATTTATTTGAGAGAGAGAAAATCTTCTATCCATTGGTTCACTCCCCAAATGTCTGCAATTGCCAAGTCTGTCAGGTTGAAGCCAGGGGCATCTTCTAGGTCTCCCACATGGATGCAATAGCCCAAGCAATAGGGCCATCCACTACTCTTTCCCCAGGAGCATCAGCAGGGAGGTGGGTCGCAAGAGGAGCAGTTGGAACTTGAACTGGTGCCCTGATGGGATGGCAGTACTACAGGTAGCGGCCCTGAAACTGAGATGTATATGTATGTGTGTGTACACACACAGTCGTTTTATAGTAGGTTTTATTTCTTCTTTTGAAACTGACAGATTATAGGTCATGTATAACAGTTTGAAATACATATACATTGTGGACTAGTTGAATTAAGCTAATTAACATATGTATTACCTCATTTGTGATGAAAACACTTAAGATCTATTCTCTGAGCAACTTTCAGATTTTCAGTGCGTGTTTGTAAATCTGAGTCACCATGTTGTTTAGCATGTGTGTTAAATTTACTCTTCCTGTCTGATGGAAATCGTGTATCCTTGGCCAGCGTTTTCCCCTTCCCCCCAGCCCCTAGTAATTACCATTCTACTCTCCACTTGCGTGTTTCTTTTTTAGATGTCACTTACGAGTTAGAGCATGTGGAATTTGTCTTCTCAAAGACAAACTGATCTGTTAATTAAAACATCTCCTGGGAAGAGATGTTTTTTGGATTATGTGTTCATCCCTGTACTCAGTTTTCTTAGGAATGAACTTTAACTTACCCAGTATCACTCATCAGATGGAAAGATTTCAGCTAAAAAGCATGGACAGAGAAATGAGACTCTCACTGTAGGAACCTGTGGTTCCGAGGATGGACCACACAAACAGCGAAGGAGGTGGTGGTAAGACAATGGCTGGCCACAATACCTAGCACAGCTTTTTACTTGGTTTCAGCAGAGTGATTAGAATTGATACTTGTTCTATTTGTCAGTTTCTTGTCTCCCTGTGCCAGAACAAGCAATGGATATGGTTGCTTCACTTAAACTGACTGCTAACTTATGTTCACCACCCTTGTCGTTCTTTTCTACTCCTGGCTACTATGGCTTGATCCCGTAGGGGTGCCTAAGGTGTTGACAGAGCAGTCACACATAAGGAACTTGCCCTCGGGAGGACTGTGGCAGTTGCAGGAGTGAAGTGGGTTGGGTGGAAGCATCACTAAGAAAGTTTGTAAATTTAGTCAAGACCTCATCTATATCAGCTAGGCCCAGAAATATGTGTGTGTGTGTGTGTGTGTGTGTGTGTGTGTGTGTGTGTTTCCAGATACTGCGAGGTTAGTGAATTCTTGGGCATGAACTCTGGCGGCCTAAAATGGAAATCATAAAGGAAAAAGAGGCACCAATCCAGAATGTGGATGTTTGCCATTCCAGAGCTACAGAAAACTGTTAATCAGGAATTGACACATCAGAGTGAGGCTTTTAAAGGATAGCAGATGGTTGTTCTGTGAGCAAGCAATGGGAGCTAGCCCAACTGCTCAGTGTGGGGGCAATGGAAGCGCATCTGTGAGGCCCCACCCTCGTAACACCTGAGGGAGCAGGCAGAGACTAAATATTCACACTTGTATGTGCGGTTATGTTGCTTCAAAATTGAATTTTTAAACTGATGTTCTTGGTTTCTATGTTATTCTCCTCTATAGTAACTTGTCTCTCTCTCTAGCTTCAAATTCTCATGCAATGAGTTAAGAGCATTCTGAAAAAGGAACACTGTTTTGCACGATTGATAGTTGATGTTTTGCAGTGAAAAATGCTTTTTCTTTTTTTAAATTATTTATTATTTTTTATTCATTAATTACATTGCATTATGTGACACAGTTTCATAGGTACTTGGGTTCTCCCCACCCCTCCCCAAACCCTCCCACCATGGTGAATTCCTCCACCTTGTTGCATAACCACAGTTCAAGTTCTCATTACTATGTCAATTAATTCCATAATGACGTACATTTTCGCTGAAAAATGCTTTTTCTATGGTCAACATTGAGATAAATGGGTTTCTTTCCCTTGGATTTCTGAAGTCCTTTCTGGAATCAAGATGTGCTGTGAGTTTCCAAACACAGGCCAGAGCTGGAAAATTTGGTCACTTAATTGTAGGCTTCAAAAGAGGTTATGGGCCCAGTGTGCTGGTTCAATGGCTGGATCCTCATCTTACAAGTGCCAGGATCCCACGTTGGTGCAGAGTCATGTTCTGGCTGCTCCACTCTCCATCCAGCTCCCTGTTTGTAGCCTGGGAAAGCAGTAGAGGACAGCCCAAAGCCTTGGGACCCTGCATCTGCATGGGAAAACCTGGAAGAAGCTCCTGGTTCCTGGCTTGATTGGCTCAGCTCCAGCTGTTATAACCACTTGGGGGGTGAACCAGCAGATGGAAGATATGCCTAATTCTCTCCATGAGCCCGATCTGTTTTTCCAATGAAAATAAATCTTAAAAAGAAGTAGTAGTTCTGCTGGACTGAGTGTTTGGCCTAGGAGTCAGCTGAGAAATTGCCTACCCGCATCCTCCTTGCACTGCGTGGGTTTGATTCCGAACTTCATGTGTGACTCCAGATTGTTGCTGGTGTTGTCCCTGGAAGCAGCAGGTAATGACTCAACTGCCTGGATTCTTGCAGCCAGCTAGAGAGAGCCACGTCGAACTCCTGGTGCCTGGCTTTGGTTTGATCTAGAACTGACCGCAGCGGGTATTTGGGGAATGTAACAGCAGATGGGGGGTACTTTGTGGCTTCTCTCTCTTGCCTCTTTCCCTCTGTATATTAAATCAGTACAAATTTAAAAATAAGCCATCCTAAGTGAAATACAGTGAGCACAAAAAAATTTCCATATGAATTCATTTATGTGTGTAGTCCTAAAGTAAAACTCTTGAGCAGAAGGTAGTGTAAGGCCCCCCAACAGGGAACACCTTACCATCTGTCTCGAGAGAGTGAGTTTCCCCAATGACCACCGAAGATGAGGCTTGATGCAAAAGCAAGAGGCTTTATTCGATTACCAGCGTGCTGGGGCCGAGACCAGTTCCTCAAAAAGGAGGGCAGCCATCGACCCCAAGTCATGGTATAGCATCCTTTTTAAAGGCTAAACCAAGGCTAAAATCACAAAACCATAAAACCATAACCATGAACAGGGAAGGGGAACCATAAACATAAACAGGGAGGGCGAACCCTAAACATAAACAGGGAGGGGGCCATGCAATTAGGGGTGGAGGCTAGTTGCAGGTGCCCCTTATCTCTCAGGCTCCCAGGCTCTATCATGAGATGTTGGTTCAACTATTCACTGTCCTTTACCTTCACTGTCCTTTACCTCAAGCAGAATACAGAAAGCAAAAAAGCAAATTAAATCCTTCTGTCCTTCCAATCCCAAATGTTCCCTTTCAGCAGAAGCCTAGGGGGCTGAGCAACTTGGGTATGTAGAATAAGGGGCCCAAGTTTCAGTTATGAAAAATGTGCACATCCATTGGACAGCATGGTGACAATAGTCAATGATAATGTATATTTTTATTTTATTAAAAATTTATTTTCACTGGAAAGTCAGATTTACAAAGAAGGAGAGACAGATCTTCCTATCTGGTGGTTCACTCCCCAAATGTCCAAAATGGCTGGGGCTAACCTGAACTGAAGCCAGGAGCCAGCGGCTTCTTCCAGGTCTCCCACATGGGTGCAGTGTCCCAAGGCTTGGGCTGTCTAACCTACTGCTTTTCCAGGCCACAAGCATGGGCCTGGATGGGAAGTAGAGCAGTCGGGACATAAACTGGCACCCATTTGGGATGCCTGTGCTTGCAGGTATAGGATTAACCAGCTGAGCTAACATGTCAGCTCTGATAATATATATTTTGAAATTGCTGAAAATATGTATTTTATGTGTGTTCAGTACAAAAAACATGGCAAGTATGTAAGATGATCAAATGTTCATTACATTGATAAAATGAACCCCCTAAATACACTTGGATATAACTATAATTTGTCTTTTTTTAAAAAAAAAGATTTATTTATTTTTATTGGAAAGGCAGATGTGCAGAGAAGGGGATACAGAGAGAAAGGTCCTTCATCTGCTGGTTCACTTCCCAAGTGGCCACAACGGCTGGAGCTGAGCTGATCCAGAGCCTGGAACCTCTTCCAGGTCTCTCTCATGGGTGCAGGGTCCCAAGGCTTTGGGCCATCCTTGACTGCTTTCCCAGGCCACAAGCAGGGTTCTGGATGGGAAGTGAAGCAGCCGGGACACAAATTGGTGCTCATATGACATCCTGGCACTTGCAGAGGGGATGATTGGCCAATTGAGCCATCACACCAGCAACTCCCCTGCCCCACCCCCCCCATTTGCAGTTTTAAAAATCAATGTTCTGTGGGAGAATGTGTTAGTTTCCTGTTACTGTTGTAACAAATTTGTGCAAGGTCGTTGACTTCAAGAAATATAGATTGGTTGCCTTATAGTTTTGTAGCTGTGCAGCTCTGCAATTGGTGTGTCAGATGACTGCACTCTCTCTGGGGGCTCTTGGGGAGAAATAATCTGCTCCCTCTCTCCAGCCTCCAGGGAACATGCTCATTCTTGGCTCACAGCCATTCGCATATTCGCAGCAGCAGCAACAGAGCTTTCAGATACCCCTCCTCAGTGCCCTGGCCTGCCAGCCTTCTGACTGGCACTCCTTTCTCCTCCTGAGGACCCTGTGATTACACGGACTCCACCCCAATCATCCAGGACAATCTCACCTCACACCACATCAGCGAAGTCATTTTTACCACTTCAGGCGAGGGTTTCAGGTATAGAGTTCAGGAACTGGGGTGTGGACGTGTCACCACTCCATGCTTTTTAAGATCTATTTTGATTTGAAAGGCAGGTTTACAAAGGAGAGATGGCAAGCGAGTGAGATCTTCCATCTGCTGGTTCACTCCAAATTGCTGCAGTGACTGGAGCTGAGCTGATCCAAAGCCGGGGCTTCCTACGTGGGCGCATGGGCCTAAACACTTGGCTCATTCTCTGCTGCTTTCCCCAGCCATAAGTAGGGAGCTGAATGGGAAGCGTAGTACAAACTGGGATACAAACTGGCACCCATATGGGATGCTGATGTTTATGGGCAGAGGATTAGCGTTCTATGCTACCACGTCAGGCCCAGGATGTGGACATCTTTGGGGAGGTCATGACTTTTCCTTCCAGTGGGAGCAGCGGGAGGTACTGGACTTCAGCACTGAGCACACCAACACAATTGTACTCTTCTGAGATTATGCTGATTTCCAACATTCTCATACCTGGGCATTTGCTGACATTTCTCGGCTGATTTAGAACTTATAATAGGTTTCTATAAAGCTCACAGAATTCTCAAAGGATATCTATGACAAGATCTATTTTGCAGTGGAAAAAACTCTTGGCTTGAGAAGGAGAAAGGGTTTGTGTACCCAAGAAGGGGATTTTCCCCAAAGGCTCCTTCTCAGAAGCATATTCTTGACCCAAATCAAGCACAAGAACTTCATGGCAGTGGGTTACAGTGACTTATTTAATCGAAAGTAGAGATAACCTATCAGTTGAAATGGAAATTAGGGCTTAGAATTGCCTTAAGTGAAAGTGTTACCACCCTGGAAAACCCCGTTCATTTGTGATGGAGAATGTAAAGTTGCAAGCAGGTGACCTTTTAATGCAGTACCAAGTATTTGTGACAGGTGCTAGGCTATGTTTCAGAAAAACTGATACCCAAAGCTGTTGACTTCCCTGCAGAGAAAACGTGATCCCTTTTTATTTCCTCTAAGGATATTTAACTATTTCATGGTGATGATGGTAACTCTTGCCTTTGATCTAGACTCTTCCTAGTTGTGGAGGGGTGTTGGGGGTGGGGGGGAATAATCATTTCAAGTTAAGCATCAGCCATGCCAGAGATTCCATTCTAGAGGATGAGTAACTTAGATCGTAAAGAAATAATCCACATGGTTTTGGGTCTACTTGGGAAAACAGCAGAGGTTCACAGGCAACTCTCTATTAGACCTCCACGGCTTTTTCTTCTGTCATATTCTCATCCCCATTGACATCAGCTTTCCTCTCTTCCTTTACCCCAGTATTACACTAGGATTCCTCCTATCACTGTGACCCAAGTGTTATTTTCTCATTCCTCTTTTCTCCACCCTCACTGTGGATTCTCCTAAAGATGCAATTTTTGACACACTTCTCTTGTCTTTATATACTTTCATCTATCCATCCATTAGACATGGAAAGTGTTCTAGTTACTTATGCGTAGGGACTAGCACTGTGCTGTAGGGGTACAGACATGCATTTGGCATAATCCTTGTCTTTTTGGGGACTCAAACTGGGGAGGTTGACAAGAAATCAATGAAAACAATACAGTATGATGATATGGAATGAAAGCAACTCCAGAACAGGGGTCTTTATGTGTTTCCATTCTGGATATTTAAGGCTTCAAGCAACAGAAAACTAAGCAATGAGGACAAGTATTACTTCTTTTTTTGTTAATTTTTTATTTTGAATTTTTGAATTTTGTGGTACAATTTCATATAGACTGGGATTCCCCCTCCACCAAACTCCCACTCCCCTTGACAGATTTCCCCATGTTGCTACAATAGTAGTCCTTCATAAGGAGTCATAATTCCATCAGTCTGTTGTTTAAGTGTGCCCCAACATTGCTGGTACAGACAATGTCGGACAGTCCAGCATCCCATTGTTTACACATTTCCAACAGTTTCACTGGGAGTCCACCTTTGATTTGGAAGTAGGGATGCACATCACATTGTATCCCCACATCTGGATATGGTAAAGTATTAATACTAGAAGAAGACATTGAAGACAAAAGATTCCAGAAATGGTCAGTTTAGTAGCTTAATGATATCTCTCATTAAGAACCCATTGTTTTCCATCTTTTTATGTGTTATCTTTAGCATGACCTTCTGATATGCAACAGTTTCATACATCACATGTAGAAAATATGACATTTACTTGGGCGAAAAAGGGTATTGCTTACTTTGCATTTAAGTTTACAGGTAAACAAACTATTTTTGAAGTTTCTACCCAACTTCCCTTCATGACTCCTCAGTAACTGATTCAGGATTACCTAAATGAGTTATTGACAAGAGGGATGAAACTTCTAGGTTGGACTTAGAATACTGAATCATTTTATATACATATATGTGTGTGTATATATATATATACACATATATATAAATGATTTATTTAAGATTTATTTGTTTTTATTGCAAGGTTGGAAATATATAGAAAGGAGGAGAGACAGGGAGGAAAATCTTCCATCTGATGATTCACTCCCTAAGTGGCTGCAATGGCTGGTGCTGTGCTGATCTGAAGCCAGGAGCTTTTCTGGATCTCTCACATGGGTGCAGGGTCCCAAGGCTTTGGGCTGTCCTTGACTGCTTTCCACGGGCCACAAGCAGGGAGCTGGATGGGAAGCAGGACTGCCAGGATTAGAATTGGCACCCATATGGGATCCCGGTGGCATTCAAGGCAAGGACTTTAGCAGTTAGGTCACTGCGCCAGGCCCGATATTTATTTTTAGTGGAAAGTCAGATTTACAGATTTACAAATGGCTGCAATGGCTGGAGCTGGGCTGATCCAAAGCCAGGGGCCAGGAACTGCTTCCGGGTCTCCCACATGGGTGCAGGATCACAGGGCTTTGGGCTACCCTATACTACTTTCCTAGGATATAAGTAGGGAGCTGGAAGGGAAGTGGAGCAATCAGAATACGAACCGGCACCCATGTGGGATCCCAGCACATGCAAGGCAAGGACTTTAGCCACTAGGCTACCAGGCTGGGCCCCGGACCATTGAATCTTAACCTTTGGCCGTCCATGCTCACTCAGGCACACGCTAGTGCAAATAAACTCGAATCTTTGTGCAGACAGAAGCATAAGTTTTTTTAAGAACTCACCAGGTGACTCTGTGTGCAGCCAAGACCGGTAAGTATTGGTGTAGAACAGACCCTCTGATCTCTCCCACTGGAGTGATGCACACTCGCATATTCTTAGGGATGAGACTGCCTGCTATAGGGCAACCTGGGGATTTTATAAGTAGGGATAAAATGACACATAGCTTTTTAGTAGGCATGTTGCATTGTCTGCCACAGTAACTGGTCACCATGATTCCAACTAGAAATTGTGTGTGAAGATGGATGTGTCCAGCTCTGGCCTTATTTGAGCCTCAACTGTCTCCCACAATTTTTACTAGGACTTTAATTCCTGTCTCAATCTCAGCTTATTAGAAACTTCCTGATGAAATAATTTTCATCAAATGAGGGCTCATCAAAAAGTTCAGGGAAAGTATGCATTAGCTTGTTATTTCCCCACCCCCACCCCCGCCAATGTTTTCAAGTGCTGATGGCATTCTTGGAGTATTTCAGGCTCAAATTCATTTTTTTTTTTAAGATTTATTTTTACAGGAAAAACAGATTTGCAGAGAGAAAGAAATAGAACAATCTTCCATCTGCTGGTTCACTCCCCAAGTGGCCACAATGGCCAGAGCTGAGCTGAGCCAATCTGAAGCCAGGAGTTTCTTCTGGGTCTCCCTCACAGGTGCAGGGTCCCAAGGCTTTGGGCCATCCTCTACTGCTTTCCCAGGCCACAAGCAGGAACTGGAAGGGAAGTAGAGCAGCCGGGACACGCACCGGCTCCCATATGGTATCCTGGTGCTAACAAGATGAGGATTAGCCAGTAAGTTATTGTGCTGGGCCCTGAGGCTCCAATTCTTAAAATCTCTTTTCTCTGTCTCTTTCTGCCTCTCATACATACAAATATATATATAAATCTGAAAGGCAATACATAAATTTGAAAGGCAGAATTAGTCAGATCTTCCATGTGCTGGTTATATGTATAGTCATATGATATATATATATATATATTATATATCTTATATATATATATATATATTACATTACATATGTTATTTGATAGGCAGAATTACTGAGAGGAGAGACAGAGATCTTCCATGTGCTGTTAAGTCCGCAGATGGCTGCAGTGGCCAAAGGTGGGCTGGTTGGGAGCTAGGAGCTTCCTTTGTGTTTCCTTCATGGATGCAGGGGCCCAAGGACTTGAGCCACCCCCTGCTGCTTCATCACGCTATTAGGAAGAAGCTGGATAAGAAGTGAAGTAGCTGGGACTCAAACTGGTGCCCAGATGGGAAGCTGGCACCACATGTGGAGGAATAACCCATTATGCCATGGTGCCTTCCCTCAGTTTTGTTTTATTTATAGTGTGTAAGTAATTTCATTCAATATGTAATGTTTATTTTTCACCTTTTATGGTTATTTTCCATGATAGTTTTGTAGGTGTAGCAATTTCTCCCTCCCTCTCATCTTCCTCTTTCCCCTTTTTTGTCTCCCACCATTTTCTCCCATGTTATTCCATCAGTGCCTGGGGATGGAGACAATCATTTGATGTCACCATTATAGACCCTGATATTGGGAAGAGTGTTCTGAGGGTCCTGCTTGAGTGGTCTTGGTGGTTCTGACGTGTTGTCAGCTTTGGTGCACGAGTGTTGAGAAATTCTTTTGGTGGAGGTACTTGCTGGCCTCTGCTGGTTTAGATGAGCTGGCTGTCATGTCCCCTACTTTTTTAGGACTTGGGCATTTGGTATGCTCTATTGAATGGGTGTCAGCAACTGAGGCAGACTAGCTCTGATACATGTATGCCAAGATTGGATCACATATCTTGTGGTTTTTTTTTTCCCCTGTGGTTGGGATTTGAATCCCATGATTTAGTTGGAGACTTTCCTGGGAAACTTCACCTGGGGTGACCTCAGACTTGACTCTTACGTGCAACAGCTAGTGAAAGGTCAAATTCAATCTATTACCTGCTCTAGCCAACGTACGTACCGGTGGATGCAGCTGCCTGGTCAGTTCCTCCCTACAGCCCCATCTCTCATGCAAGCTGATGGGTGCCCAGCCCAGTTCACCACAGGTCAGGTCTTTGTGCACACTAGCGGGTACCATGGCCTAGTTAGGGTGGGTCCCCAAACCCCCATAGGACTTGTCCCCAGCCCCAGATTGTGTGTGTTGGCATGTGCTGTGGCTTAGCGCAGTCTGTCCTCCATCCCATCTGGATCTGCTGCATACCCGTGGATGCTGCACTTAGCTCAGCCTGCCCCTCCCACATATGCAGCCCTCAGCTATGCTGATGGGTGCTGCCACTGCCAGGCTAAATGCTCACAATAGTTTGAATTGTTTTTCTCCCAAATCAGCAAGTAGCTCAGTGTGTCATGTGTGAAAAGAGATCATTGGAGGATTTCTGTTAGGGGAGTGGTGTCAGCTTTCAGTCACCTTTAGGAACCCCAGTTCTTGTAGGATTGAAGGGTTGCCAGCTCTTCCCAAGAGGAAACACTAGATAACTAGAGGGACGCAATAGATCGACAAATGTCTCCTTGAACACAGCCGACTTGAAGATAAACACCCCTGACTTCTGCTGTATGGATATAGGGAACAACTCCTGTAGGACAGGAAGGATGGCCACGTTCTAAGTGGATGAATCAATCCGGATCCACTAAGGTCTGCTGGAATAACAGCTCTAAGTCTCAGTGTGCTAGTAGATATTTACATCTCACTCATACTTCCTGCCTGCCAGCAGGTGGTGTGGGTGTCTGCTCAAGAGGATCACTTGAGGCCTTGGTTGGGTGGGCACAGAAAGTTTCCGAGCGTCTTAATGGGTAACTAAATGGTCTGGCCTAGGAGTGATGCATGAGCACCCACAAACCACATGGTTATACCCAAACCCAAAGAGATGGGAAGTGAAATCCTACTGTGCACCTCTGGGACCCAAGAAAATCTTAGTGAATAGCACTAATGTCTAACATTGATGGGATGCTCGCCCATGGGGGCCTCCAATTAGAGTGTGGAGGGTTGAGGTATGACAAATGTTTGAGGTGGGACAAATGTTTCAATTTTTTTTTTTTGTGTGTGTACACAGTGGGGGCGTGACAGAGGCAACTGCTTGCTGTCAAACTACATCAGCACCCAGGGATGGGAGGATTGATGATGCCTTAGACACCTTGATAAGGGGAGTAGTGTTTTGAGGGTTTTACTTGAGTGGTTCTGATAGTTCTTAGATGTCATTAGCTTCATTTGGCCAGGGTTGTGAACATCTTTCCAAGGTCTGTTGACTGTCAAACTTCACCTCCGTGTGCATCCATCCACAGGCCCAGATATTGGCTGTAAAGCTTTGCCAGGAGAGTGCTCCAATCTGTTTTGCTTTCCATGCTCTGATGAAACACTCACTCTGCTCTACAAGTCTATATGAGTTGGCCATCATGTCCCCTGTGTGCATCTGGGTATGCTGTCCACTGCACAGGCATCAGCAACTGAGGAGGCCCAATCCTGATACAATTTACTCCAAGATTAGACCACATATATTGTGATCGCCCCAGTGGTGTAATTGGAGAGTCCCCCAAGAAACCTCATCTGGGGGTGACCTCAGACTTGTCTCTTGTATATGCCAGCCAGTACAACATCAGGTTTGGTCCATCACCTGTAGCACGCTGTGCACACAGTGGTGTATGTAACTGTCTGGTCTTTTCTGCCCTTGGTCCCATCTCCCATGTGAATCAGTGGGTGATGTGGCCTGGCCCTCATGCATCCCAGTGCTTACCTCAGTTTTAAAATATGCCCCACCTGGGTCCAGCGCCATGGCCTAGTGGCTAAAGTCTTTGCTCTGAATGCACCGGGATCACATATGGGTGCCAATTCTAATCCCGGCAGCTCCACTTCCCATCCAGCTCCCTGCTTGTGGCCTGGGAAAGCAGTTGAGGATGGCCCAAAGCCTCGGGACTCTGCACCCACATGGGAGACCTGAAGGTGGTTCCTGGCTCCTGGCTCCAGATCGGCACAACACCGGCCATTGCGGTCACTTGGGGAGTGAATCGTTGGACGGAAGATCTTCCTTTCTGTCTCTCCTCCTCTTTATCTGCCTTTCCAGTAGAAATAAATCTTTAAAAAAAAAGCCCCACCTGCTCTTCATTTCACCCAATAGATGTTTTCATCTTACTCTACTATTTTCCCATCTGTCTGGGTTCAGGCTTCCTTGTAATGCTGTCTGTCTGCATTTGGTAATATCTTCTGTCTTCTAGTCTTAAATCTCTTCCTTGGGGCATCCTGCATCGGATTGTGGATTTATAACCCAAGGTACTGTTTTTCATGAAGTCTCTCTGCATCCGATTAAATGCCTACTTGATCCTGCCTATTTTCAAGGCTCCTCAGATTTTAGGGCCTTAGATCCTACAGTGTGCATTCTCCAGTTAATCCTGACCTCTTGGAGTGCAAGCAGATCTGCCACACATTATAGATGCTTCCTTGGCAAAGTATATAAGCTTTCTGAGTTTTGGTTTCCTTTCTTTGTTAAGGGGAATTGTTACTATTTTCTATCTCATAGGCTTATGATCAGAATTAAATTACTTCTGGTTTTCCCTGGGTCTCCTTTCACCTCTTGCATTGACTACTCTTTAATACTTAAGATAGCTTTTTGTTATCTAATGCCCTGCACCCTGGCCTCATTGTTTCATGATGTATGTTTTCTCCATAGTTTTCTTTGTGTGTCCTTTTGAACCACTTTTTCTGTGTCTTCTCATGTGTATCATGTAGTGAGCCTGTATGGAAGGTGTTCAACAATGTTTGCTAGCATCATGGACATGAAGTAGCACAAGCTAAAATTGCTGTGGAATCAGTGGAAATTACTGTCTGCAGCTTAGGCGGATGGGACTTCTGGGCAGATAAGTCCTTTGTGCAGCCTTGCTTAGCATCAGCAACTTCTACAATTGATCTCTGGCACTGTGTTTCTGTTGGCTTCATTTTGATGGAAGAATCTCCATCTAGGGCTGTGGCTTGACTATGAACTCATACACAGTGGTTCATGTGTTGAAAACTTGTTCCAAAATTCACATATTAATGGTATCTGAAGAAGGAGCATTTGGTGGGTAATTAGGGTCCAATGAAGTCTTGTGAGTAGGGACCCCATTACTGCATTTAGAAGAGGAAGACAGGTTTGAAATATCATCTTAGCTAGTTGTTTGTGTGTGATTCCTTCTGCCATGCTAGGATGCAACAAGAAGCCCCACTAGGTGCCAGCAGCATTGCACTGGAACTTTCTAGCCTCTAGAAGTCTGAGCGCAATAAACCAACTTAACTGGTTGCAGGTATATTCTTGTAGCAATGGAAACAGAGAAAGACACTGCATTTCCATTGCTTTTACTCTTGAGGTAGGATGGAGGCCTGACTTGCTATGTCTCTCAACTCATGTTCAGTGGCCTGTTCATCACATCAGTAAAGTCTGATGTTTTCAGCTTCTGATAGGGTGGGGTGATTATGCATTGGTGGTATGGTGGTTTTCTCATTTGAATCTCCATTTGGTCATGAATCATTAACTGTTGCCAAAGTTGTTTCAAGGTGACAAAGCAGAGTTGAACTAAAGAAAAGTGTGACCTTTGTTGGAGATAAATGTATAGAATAATTGTTGTTTGCTTTTGCATGGCCTTTGTTTTTCATTGTTTCCAAATTGTGATATTCTTCTTTGCCTATATAGAATTTGAATCAGAATCTGTGCCATTGGAAGGGACAATATCTTGGATGAAAAATTAGAATATCTGCATCTTTAGACAAGGTACTCACTTCGCTTGTACCTTAGTTCTTCATGTGTAAATTAGTAATACTATGGGATGTTGGCACCACAGGAGAGGATTAGTTTTCTGTGCCACCATGTGGGTACCAGTTCAGGTCCTGGCTGTTCCACTTTCAACTCAGCTCCCTGGTAATGGCCTGGGAAAGCAGCGGAGGATGGCCAAGTCCTTGGGTCCCTGTACCCACATGGGAGACATGGAAGAAGCTCCTGCCTCATGGCTTTGGACTGGTGCATTTCTGGTTGTTGTGGCCATTTGGGGAGTGAACCAGTGGATGGAAGATCTGTGTCTCTGTAATTCTTTCAAGGAAAATAAATAAATCTTAAAAGTAATGCCTGCCCTACTGTTTCATATTGATATGAAAAAAAAAGATGACCATCTATGGGAGTGTGTCTAGGGAAGTGAAAAGCCCTTGCAAAGGTAAGGATGTATTTTAAATAGAGTTTAAACACAATCTGGCTACAAGGATGCATAATTACTTGGAGTTGGTAGGTTTGCTTTTGTGATTAAGCATATGATTTGTGTTATCTAAAAAGTGCTTGACTGTCCAATCCTTCTTGCAGTACTTGTAGTTATGCGTTTGTGGTTGTGGTGGGGCTTCTGCAATCTGTATTCTATATGATTTAAACTTTTCTGGTCATACATATGTATATGTGATGTATTTGGAAGTTTTCTCATTTGCAGTAATTAGCCCCTTTCTGTTGCTCTTGTATTTTTCAGTCAGTAAGAATTAAATTGATTTTGAAGTATAATAATCACTAAATAGTATACATTGTAAGCTGCCTTAATTCAGTTTGATTTATTTGTTTATTCTAAGAATATGGTAACCCTCAAAAAAGTTTAGGTTTGAGATGAATGAAAATTATTCACTTTTTCTGCAGTCTTCTATGGAGTTTTAATGAAAGCAAGACTCGGACCAGATTTTGTCATACACATTAGCATTATGAAATGAGCGTTCGTTAATAGCAGCAACAAAAACTGTTCATGCAAGCTGTTCTGTAAGCTTGATGAAGTCTTGGTTTCTTAAAATTCTTTGATCATGCTTGCCTTGGAGTCACAGGGAGCAATGCACAATTGCATTTCAGTATAGGGATTTTATTTTATTTTTGATGTTGTTTACATAGTTGTCAGAAATACAGGCCCATGAGGACCAATGGATAGGATGAAGAGGTTTGAGGTGGGACAAATATGGGGAAGGTGGGTGGGACAGATACTTTCAATTTTCACTTTCTTAGGGATTTTGTTTTTAATGGGCTATTTCATTTATCTGGGATACAAAAGCAACAAACTTCCATCCACTGGTTTGCTAATTTTTTTTCTTTTTGGTGATAGAGATTGAAGATTATTTGTTTAAGATTTATTTTTATTGGAAAGTTAGATACTGAGAGAAAGATCTTTCATCTGATGATTCACTCCCCAAATGGCCGCAATGGCCAGAGCTGCGCTGATCTGAAACCAGCAGCCAGGAGCCTCCTCTGGGTCTTCCACATGGGTGCAGGGTCCCAAGACTTTGGACCATCCTCTACTGCTTTCTCAGGCCACAAGCCTGGAGGGAAGCTGGGCAGCTAGGTTTAGAACTGGTGCCCATATGGTATCCCAGTGTGTGGAAGGCGAGGACTTTAGCTACTAGGCTATTGTGCCAAGCCCTTGATTAGTTTTTGAGAAAACATGAAGGGTTTTTCAACAGCCTTTTTATTTCTAGCTTTACAGTGGTAACTTTAAAATATATTTTAATTTTTCTTAGTCTGCTTTTTGATGTTGTTTACATAATTGACAAGGATGCATGCCATGTGGATCACTGATTAGGGTAGGAAGGGTTGAGGAATAGGGGAAAGTAGATGAGACAGTTCTTTCCAATTTTCTTTCTGTATCTGGGGGAAGCGGGGAGAATGGGAGAGGGCTGTACTCAATATCCTGACTGCATTAGTACCTAGGATGTGGGACAGCCACTTGATGTCATCCCAGGGTCCCTGATGCGGAACATGTTCTCAGGGTACTGCTCAAGTGGTTTTGATAGTTCTAAGATGCTGGTAATTTAGTTGCTTCAAGGTTGATGAATCCTTCCAAAGCATGTTGTCTGACATAGTCCATGTTAGAGTCTTCTTGGCTGGAAGAGTTGTCCAATTTGTTCTGCTCTCCATTCTCTGTCTTGGTACTAGATGTTCCCTGCAGGCCTCTGAGCCGTAATGTCTGCCATGTTAATCTAGGCATCTGTCTACCACACAGGCTTCAGCAGCTTAGGAGGCCCAATTCTGACATGTGCACTCCATGGTCAGACCACAGATCTTATAATTTTCCATGTGGTTGGAGTTTTGAGTCCAGTGGTCTAGTTGGGGGTGTCCCCAAAGAACTTCACCAGAGGTGACTCCAAAACTGATTCCTGTGTGTGCTAACCAGTGTGGGATATGGCTCATTCTGTCACCCACATCAGCCTACATTTATGCTGGTGGTTGTAGTTGCTGTATCAGTTCTGTCCCCAGCCCCATCTTGTATGCAAGCCAATGCATGCTGCAGCCCAGCCCAACTCTGCCTACCACACGCTCAGCCCTCACACACACCAGTGGGAACTGCAGCCTAGTTGGAGCAACCTCTAGTAACCCCCACTAGGCCTGCCCCCAGTCCCGGTTCTTCTGCTTGCTGATATGAGCAGCAGATTGATCTAGTCTGTTCCACATCCCATTGAATTCTTGTACATGTCAATCAATGGCCATTGGATCCTACCTCAATACAATTGACCCCACTATCCAGCCCCATACTCATGTTGGCAGTGCTACCACCTGTCTAGCCAGGCCTCTCCAGCAGCCCTGGTTCTCATCATGCTCACCAGTCGGAACTGGAGCCCATCAGCGGGGTGCCCACAGTTTTTCTATTAGACTCACTTCCATCCCTGAATCTTGGACTTTACAAGTGGTACTGCAGTCTAGCCTGACAGGACTTCCCTCCATTGCCAGAATTTGCCAGCTGATAATGTGGCAAAGCCCAACCAGCTTGCACTTATTCTGGCTCATGCATGCACAAGTGATATGGTCACTTAGCCCAGACTGGTGCTACCTCTAACCTACCTCACATGAAGGCCAGTAAGTATTGTAGTCTTGCCCAGTCTAGTGTGTTCCCTGTCCCAGCTCTCACGCTCAGCAGCAAGAGCTTTGGTCCTGCAGGATAGGGCCCCTAGCCCTCTAACAGACTCCTCCCCCTCCAGGGGACTTATATGTGCTGGTGCGTGTTGCAGCCCAGTATGGCATTGCCTGCCTCACCTCGGCATTTGTCAGTGGGTGCTGTAGTCTGGCTTGGCCCCGCCTGCCCCCAGTTCTAAATCATAATGACATGTGCTACAACCTAGCCCAACCGGCCACTAGTCCTGGCACTAATGTGAACTGGTTGGTGTTGTGGCCCAGCCTGTCCTGTCCTGTACCATTGTACCCTGGTTTTCACATCTGCTGGTGGGTGTTATAAACTGGCCCAGCCTGGCCAACCTCCAGACTCAACCTGCATGTATGATAGCAGGTATTGTAACCCGACCTGATCTGTGATGCTCCCAGCCTTGGTTCTTGCGCTCACCTGCAGGGACTGTGTACTGACAAAGGAGTTCCCCAAGCTCCTCTATCAGGAAACCTCCTAGTCCCAGATTTCATGCACACACCAATGGATTCTTGGCCCAGCCTGACTTGGCCCACCTCCTGTCCTGGCAGGTACAGTGAACTTGCCCAACCAGCTCATACTCATTGTGGTTCTTATTGTTGGGTGCTACAGCCAGCCTTGCCTGGTCCACTCCCAGATCCAGCTCTCGTGTGGTTTAGTGCATGCTGAGATCTAGTACAATGTATGCTATACCCATCCTGGCTCTTGGGAGCACCAGTGGGTGCTAGAGCCTAGTCTAGTCTGGCGTATCCCAGACCCAGACCATATCCATGCCAAGAAATTCTGCCATCTTCAGCCCAGTTTGCTACCCCCATTTCATCTCTCATGCTCACTAGTGGGAACCGCAGCCCAGCTTGGATATCCCTTTAGCTCCTTTGCCAGGTCTGCTCCCAGCCACAGATCTTGCATGTGCCAATGGTTGCTTTGACCTTGTCGGCCTTTGCCATCAGATGTTGCAGCCTGGCCCAGGCCAGCCCAGCCCAGGCTAGCCCCAGTCCCAACTCTTTTTGGTAGATGCTGCAGCCCTGCCCTGCCTAACCTGTCCCCATTCCTGGCTTTCACGTGGGTGTGATAGCTTAGTGCAGCATGGTCTGCCTCCCATATTGGTTCCTGCACATGCTAGTGTGCTACAGTTTGGCCTAGCCTTACTTGGTCTTCTCCCCAGTGCCAACCAACACACCTGCCAACAAATGGAGCAGCTCTGCCCTACCTGACAATACCCAGGCCTGAAGCATGGATTCACTAACAGGAGCTACAACCCACAAAGGAATTTCCCCCAAGTTCCCCCACTGAACCCACATCTCATGTATGTTAGCAGGTGCTAGGCTCTTACCCTTCATAGTTGGCCCTCTCCATCTCAGCCTTTGTGTATGTTAGTGGATGTTGTGGCAGACCTTTGTGTGTGTGAGTGGATGTTGTGGCCCAGTCTGCCGTATACCCAATTCTTGGGGATGCCTATGGGTGCTGCAGTGTGGACCAGCCTGGCCTGTTCCCAACCCCAGTACCCATTAATGGCAGTGGGTTCCCTGGTCATGCCTAGCTTGAACCATCACTGTTCACAGCCCTCGAGCAAACCAGCAGATGTTGTGGTACCACAGGGTAAAACCCACATATCTACAGAATCTGCCCCCAGATCCGATTCTCTCATGTGTTAGTGTCATGGCCAGGCTGATGTGACCTATTCTCTGTTCTAGCACTCAGTGGTGGATAATGTGGTCTAGCCCCAGCCCTAGCTTTTGTATGCACCAATGGGCAGTGGTAGATGCTAACTAGTCCACTTCAGATCTCCCATGTGGGCAGGTGCATTGATCTGAGAAAGGTTCTCTAATTTCTCTCTTTGAAACTGCTCTGAGCCCTACTGCTTACTTGCAAGTACAGTGGCCTTGTCAGTGGAAGTTCTCCAGAAGTCATTCTTCCCCTGTAATGTAGTCCCTCAGTGCTCTCTATCCCACACATCCTATAATCCCCCTTCCCTGAGAAATCCACAGCTCATGGACTCCCCTGCCCAGTCCTCCGGTGAAGAAGTGTGTTGGCCTAGAGCCCTGGCCACCCACTCAGAACCCCAGCACATGCATGGATTGCTAGACCCATGCCCTGGCATGCATACAGACCTGGTACCCTACCCCTCTACCTGTCTGGAACCCAAACACTTACATTGGTCTCCAGCCCAACAACGCTGTGCCGGCTGGGAACCTATCACCTTCACAAGTCGCTAAGCATATGACCGGCATACCATGCCAACCTAAGGCCTTACACATCATCTTTTTCCCTTTTCCCTATACCCCATCCACCCAGAACCCAAGCACACTCATGAGTCCCCAGGCCCACTCTACTGGCCCAGGGCCTTGGCGCGAGTTCCACATCCCCCAGAAAGCAAGCCACCTGCTTGGGCATTGGAAGGAGCAAGAGCCCACGGGTTTACTTCTAAATGCCCATAATAGTCAGGGCAGAGTCAGATGCCTGGAACTCTGTGTAGAGGAGCTGGGTCTTGAAACAGTACTCTGATGTAGGACATAGGCATCCCAAGCAGTGACTTGATTTGCTGCACCACAGTGCTCTCCCCATAGTTATTTGTTTTTTAAAAGATGAAATGATTTAATTATGAAATGATTTTAATTATTATAAAGAGAACAGATTTAATGTATTTCATACAGTTACTAAGAAGATAACCATATTTGCCTTCATTTCCCTCTCCACTCCCTCATTCCTTTTCCTGTCTTCCATTTTAATTTTTGCAAAACCATACTTTATTTTTTAAAAAAGATTTACATGATTTTTATTGAAAACTCAGGTTTACAGAGAGAAGGGGTGGCAGAGAGAAGGATCTTTCATCTCCTGGTTCCTTACCCAAGTGGCTGAAACAGCTGGAGCTCAGCTGATCCAAAGCCAGGAGCTGCTTTTGGGTCTCCCACGTGGGTATAGGGTCCCAAGGCTTTGGGCCATCCTCAACTGCTTTCCCAGGCCACAAGCAGCAGCTGGGATATGAATGTACATATGGGACTTTAACCACTAGGTACTGCACCAGGCCCATTGCAAAGCCATAACTTCAATACCATAACTTCAATAAACTCTAAGAGCACAGGCTTGATTTGCCACTAATCATAATATTTAACAGGTGAAAATAGATCATGCTTCCATAGGAATATAAACAGTCATATCACAAAGCTGTAACATTCACATGTATATATATATATAAAATTTGATATTAACTGTCACATCAGAGGAAGGCATTTGCATTTCTGAGACTAGCTTATTTCACTAAACAGTAGTTTCTGGTTACATTCACTGTGTTGCAAAAGACAGAATTTTTTATGGCTGAGCAGTATTCCATAGCGTACATATCCCACATTTTTAAAAGACTTATTTATTTTTATTGGAAAGGCAGATATACAAAGAAGGGGATACAGAGATACAAAGATCCTCCATCTGCTGGTTCACTCCCCAAGAAACCGCAAAAACCAGAGCTGAGTCAATTCAAAGCCAGGAGCTAGGAGCTGCTTTTGGGTTTCCCATGCAGTTTGGGGTCTCAAGGCTTTGGGCCATCCTTAACTGCCTTCCCAGATCACTAGCCGGGAGCTGGATGGGAAGTGGAGCAGCTGGGGCTAGAACCAGTGCCCATATGGGATCCCAGCATGTGCAAGGTGAGGACTTTAGCCACTAGGCAACCATGTTGAGCCCTTTCCCACCTTTTCTTTTTCCGGTCATCTGTTGATAGATATCTGAGTTGATTTCATGTCTTGGTTATTGTGAATTGAGCTACCATAAAAAAGGGGGCAAGGATAACATGAATATGCTGATTTCATTTCCTTTGGATAAATTCTCAGGTTTGGGGTGGCTGAGTCATATGGTAGACCTATTTCCAGATCTTTAAGAAGTTTCCATATCGTCTTCCATAATGGTTGTACTAGTTCACATTCCCAAAAATAATAGATTATGGTACCCTTTCCTAATACCCTTGTCAGCATTTATTGCTTTTTGATTTTTGAATGACAGACATTCTAACTGGGGTGAGGTGGTACCTCATTGTGGCTTTCATTTGCATTTCTGTAATTGCTAGAGATCTTGTGCATTTTTCTTGTATCTGCTTGCCTTTTGAATTTCATTCATTGAAAAATGCTTGTTCATATCCTTTGCCCATTTCTTAGCTGGATTAGTTCTTTTGTTAAGTTTCTTCAGTGCCTTATAGATTCTGGGTATTAATCCTTTGTCAGTGGTATAGTTTACAACTATTTTCTCCCATTTTGTTGGTTGCCTCTTCACTTTGGTTGACAGTTTTCTTTGCAGTACAAAAGCTTCTTAGCATAATGTAATTCCATTTTTCTATTTTTTTGTTTTTATTGCCTTTGCTTTCTAAGGGTTGATTTCAGCTTGTTTGTCAAATATTAGCTGGATTAATTTCTGGGATTTATATTCCATTTCATTGATGTTCATGTCTATTTTTGTGATAGTACCAAGCTGTTTTTGACTAAAACTGCTCTGTAGTAGTTTGTGAAATCTGATGTTGTTATGCTTTTGGCTTGGTTTATGATGTTTAAGATTGCTTTAGTTATTTGGGGCCTATTTTGTTTCCATATGAATTTTAGCATCACTTTTTCTAGATCTGAGAAGAATGTCTTTGTTATTTTGATTTGCACTGCTTTGAATGTATAAATTGCTTTGGGTAGTGTGGATACAATGATATTATTATAATTCATGAACATGGAAGATTTTTCCATTTGTTGTCTTCTAACTAATGTTTTATAATTTTTTTTCATTTTTTAATATTTTTGACAATCTTTACATAGTTAGGGTAAAAAGGTACAAGGGCTATAGGAAAGTGGGTAAGACTATTATTTCCATGTTGTTTCCATCATGTATCTGAGGTAAAGGGGGATATTGAGGGAGAAGCCCCACCCAGTCTCCCACCCTCCCCAGGTCCCGGATGTGGGGCATGCTCTGAGATCCTTGCTCAAGTGTTTTTGATAGTTCACCAGTTATGAATCGCTGCCAATCTCACCACTCCAAGTACGATGAGGTCGTTGGAGAATCCACTGATTAACATAGTCCATCATAGAGTCTGTTTGCTCAATATTTCGCTGCCAACATATAGCTGAGATGAATGATTGACCTGTTTTGTCTTCTGTCTTTTCTTGGTTAGGGTTCTGAGTCCACCATTCGATTGGGGAGATCTCCAAAGAAACTTTGTCTGAGGTGTTCCCAGACCAGATTCTTGTATGTTCTAGCAAGTACAGGGCCCGGCACAGTCCATCATCCCGATCAGCTGGTGGTTGCAATTGCTGGGTTGGTTCTGTTTTCATTCCCGAGTTGCACTGAAACCAATGGGTGTTGCAGTCCAGCCTTGTTCTGCCCAGCACATACTCAGCCCTCACATAAACCAGTGGGAACTGCAGCCCAGTCAGAACAGCCCACAATAACCCCCACCAGGCCCACCCCTACCCTGATTTGCCAGTATGTGTAGCAGACTAGTCCAGTCTGTCCCACATCCCATTTGGCTCTCATACATGTCGATGGGTATTGAAGCTTAGTTCCATCTAACCAGCTCAACTATCCAGCCCTCACGGATGTTGTTGAGTGCCTCTCTGTCTAGTCACCCCAGCTCCTGTCCTAGTTTTCATGCCCTCCTGTGGTAGTGGTAACCCAAGAGGGAGGAGCCCACTACTTCCCTCCCAGGCCTCTCCCACTCCCAGATTATGCACTCTCCGGGTAGTTCTGTGGTTTGTCTTGACAGAATTAGACCTCAGTGCCAGCTTCTGCCAGCTGATGCTGTGGCTAAGTCCAAACAACCCTCACCCACTGTACTTTTGTTTGCACCAGTAGGAATAATCAGCCCAGCCTGGCTTTTCCCTGGGCTAGTCCACATGAGGCACACAGGTGTTGTAGCCCTGCTTAGTCTGGTCTGCCCCCATCCCAGCTCACGCTTTCCAGTGGGAGTAGCTGTCCAGCAAGGGAACCACCCCTTATTTCCCTACCAGCTCTGCCCCGTCCCTTCCTGGTTCTCACATGTGCTGGATGGGCGCTGCAGTCACATCCAGTACAGGCAACCTCACGCTGGCATTCCGTATTGTGCACTGGTTTTTGTTGCGACTGAACCTGGCCTGACCCACACTCTGTTCTGGTTCTTGGATTTGCCAGTGGATGACATGAACTGATTCAGCCTGGTCTGCCCCTGACCCATGCCAAATGGATGCCAGTGGGGAACTTTCCATGGCCTGTTCTGGGCATGTTCCTATCATGCTTCTTGCACTTACCTGCCGGGACTGTGTCCTGCCAGAGAATTTGCCCAGGCTGCTCCATCAGATCCCCTCCAAATGCCAGATTTTGCGCATACCAGTGGGTCCATGAGCCAGCCCTACTCAGTTCACCTCCTGTCCTAGCAGGAACAGTGGCTTTTCCTGACTTCAACCAGCTTCAACCCAAGCTGGTTCTTGGTGTTGTATGGTTCAGCCCAGCCACGGCTCGTCCATACGCATATACAGCTCATGCATGGCTCACTTGGGGTTGAGACCTTGCCTAGTCCATCCCCCATCTACCCTAGTCCTCCAGGACACCAGACAGTGTTGGGGTCTGGCCCGGCTTGGTGCATCCAATCCCAGTCCACACTTGTGCCAAGGGAGACTACAACCATTTCCTGATCAGAATGTAGCCCCCATTCCAGCCCATGTGCCACTTGGTAGGAACCTCAGCCCAGCTAGTGTGTCCCCTTAGCTCCCCAACCAGGCCTGTTTCCAAACATAGATCATGCGCATGCCAGTGGTTGCTCTGACTCAGCTTGATTCAGCCCCTCACCTGTCCCGGCCTCTGCCTTAGACACTGTGGCTTAGTGTCCCCGGCTCATGCAGACCAGCAGGTGCAAGAGCCTAGCTCGGCATGACCTGTGCTCCTGGTTTCTAGTTTTGCTTGTAGGCTAAGGTTTGCTCAGTCCTGCCCAGTATATCCCATTCCACTACCAATTGACACATTAGCCAGCTGTTGGAGCTACTTTGCCCAGCTTGTCTAACCCCAGGTCTGGACCACATGTTCACCAGCGGAAGCTATGACTCGCCAGGGGAGTTTCCCAAGTTCCTCCACTTGATCCACTCCCAGACCCAGTTCCCTTAAGTGCCAATGGGTTTTAGGCCAGTGCCCGGTGCAGTCTGGCCTTCCATTTGGCCTTGTATGAGCTGGTGAGTATGAGCCAGCCCACCCCACACCTTATTCAGGATGCACATTCGGGTGCTGCTACCTTGAGCAGTCCAGACTGTTGTGGCAAGCTCCTTGGTCACACCTAGCTTAGTCTATCACCACCCCAACTCTGGATCTAACCAGTGGTGCCGGAGTCCAGCTCCAGCCGAGAGTTCGGAGCTCGGGAACGGTGCGTGGCGTCGGCGATAAAGACACAGACACTGACACTTGGTGCGTTCTTGCTATATGCCTTATTCTCCAAAAGAAGCTGTCCTTTTTATTTACTTAGACACATCACTAGCCTCTGCACAAACGTTTGATTTTTTATCTTTAACTTTAGAACTAAGCATACACAGATGTTCAATTAATTTTTACTTCATGGTCAACCAGGTGCTCTTAAAGATAATTCTGTAAGTTACTATAATCAGTTTCTTTAAAGCAAACCATTATTCATTCTTCAGAAGTAGCCATTAGGTGACAGCCAGAACTCCAAGGCCGAGGCACAGATGGTTACCTACTAATCAGTAATACATTCCTACCTACTACATTTTATTTTCACAACTTATCTATCACATAATGGGAAAAATACATCAAAAGAAAAAGAACATAAGGATCTAAGGCAAAAAATTTCAAACATTAAATCCCCCTACAACTGCAAACCCTACAACCCCATAAACAATTAAACAATAATCAAAAGTATATCTCTGTGATGTTAGTAGAATTGCCCCATATTTCCTCTAGTTAAAAAATTATAAAAACGGCTAAAACAGCTGCATTTTCTATGCTCTAAAAGTTGCAAGGACAGGCTAACCTTTAAGGTCACAGTAACTATATATTTTTTGCCATAGCAGTTTCCACTCATTCTCCCATCAATTCTGTTAGTTTGTAAAATTCTTATTAAGCCATTTCCCAGAAGGCATGCTATATGTCTGGGCCAGATTTCAGGACAATGGGTAGGTACACAGCAAGGTGTCCAGAAATGGCATGGGTTTAATTGTACTCCTGTGCGCAGTTAAAGGCCCACTCACGAAGACATTATCAGTAACATTAACTCTCAAGCTCATATTACTTGCCAAAGCCATCTCACAGGGGCAAACAATGCCTCAATAGATTACAGGATTCTTAGTGGGGTGCTTGAGTGTCCATGCAAAAGGGTGGTGAGACTGCATCAAGGTGGTCAGAGAGAAATCCGCCGGGCCCTGCCAAACAGCTGGAAGCTCCCCCGGGCCGTGCCAAGCAGGGGAGCTGTTCTCTTCACACCTTCGTGCCATCCACACCTACTGCACGGACCCCTGCACAGTGGGGCTAGTATTTCCGCAGGGTTTGGCCCACACATCTCCCTCAGAATCTGCCCCCGGATATGGTTCTCGAGGGCTAGTTAATGTCATGGCCCTGCTTAATGTGACCCTTATCACATCCTGATCCATCATCATGTCAGGTAATAGGATATCCTGTTGGACAAGCCCCAAGCCTTAGCTTTTGCATGGACTGGTATTTGGTGGTCAGGAGTATTCAGTGATTACAAGTTCTTTAAAGGAAGAGTTCCTGTCATTGGGAATCTTTAGGATTGATTCACATCCCAAAAGCACTGTGGGTTCAACCTGGAGCTACCTAAGCAGCGATTCAAAGAACCAAAACCCCACAAGTCCAGGCCGGGCGGCCAGCAGGTGGGTCCTGGCGCCAAATGGCACACTGGCCACCCAGGGACAGCTCACCACGTGTACATTGTGGCTGGAGTTGGGATCCGAGCAAGACGCCCTGTCCTGAGACCCACCAGCAGCCTTGAGGCTGCTGGAAGTTTAAACTTCCAGGCCTGAGGTCGTGCCCCTCCCCAATCCCGTCCACCACTCAATGAGAGCAGCAGGTGGGCCCTGGACCCAGGACCGGGCCCGACTTAGGCCCAGAGACTTACCCCGGAGGGAGCAGCCCCCAGAGTCCAGGCAGGCCCAGGGACAGCTCACCACATGCACGTGGTGGCTGGAGTTGGGATCCGAGCAAGATGCCCCGTCCTGAGACCCACCAATGTTTTACAGTTTTAATTGTGGAGATCTTTCACACCTTTGCTTAAATTTATTCCAAGGTACTTTAATTTTTGTAGCTGTTGTGAATAGTACAGTACGTGCAAGTGCTTTCTCAGTCATGACATTAATGTATACAAAGGCTATTAATTTTTGTGTGTTAATTTTATATCCTGCAACTTCACCAAACTGAGTTCCAATAGTCTCTTGTAGAGTGTGTTGGTTCCCATTTATATAGAATCCTCTTCCTCCTTTCCCATTTGTGTCTCTTTGATTTATTCTTCTTGCCTAATGGTGTTGGTTAAAACTTCTAGGACTGTATTGAATAGCAGTGGTGGGAGTGGGCACTCTTGTCTGGATCTAGATCTTAGTGGAAATGCTTGCAACTTTTTCTCATTCAATATAATGCTTTCTGTGATTTTATGAAGTATTGCTTTGGTTGTGTTGAGAAATGTTGCTTCTATGCCCAATTTAAGATTTTTTTAAATCATGAAAGGATGTTGTATTTTATCAGTTTCTTTCTCTGCTTCTGCTCAGATTGTTATATGGGTTTTATTCAGTTTGTTAATGTAGTATCATATTTACTGACTCATGTATGTTGAATCATTCCTGTATAGCAGGGATAAAACTCACTTCGTCCAGGTGAGTGATCTTTATGATGTACTGTTAGATTATCTAGTAGTTTGTTGAGGATTTTTGTGTCTGTGTTCATTATGGATAATGGTCTATAGTATTGTCTTGTTGTATCTTTCCTTGGTTTATGGAATTCAGGTGATGCTAGCCTCAACAGGAGTTTGGGAGGATTCCCTACCTTTCAATTGTTTTTTAATTGTTTTAAAGAAGAACTAATCCCACTTCTTTGATTTTCACTTTATTTTTTATAACGATTAGATGGTTGATCAGGGTGGGAAGGATTGAGGTTTAGGGAAAATTGGGTGAACTCATTGTTTCCAAAGCTGCTATATCTTCTTGTTTCTGGAGGAAGGGGAGAGACAAAGGGGAGAGACAGTCATGACATAAATAATGTCATGAGTTTCCAAACCTCTCAGTACCCAGGCATGAGGGACCGCCACCTCATATCAACCCAGAGTCTCAATGTGTACATATTCTGAGGGTTCTGCCTAAGTGGTTTGGATAATTCTGAAATGCTGTCGATTTCACTAATCCAAGGATGATGTCACTCTGCTAATGTCTATTGGCTGACATAGTAAGCCTAAAGTCTCCATTCAACAAGATTTTTTGGTGTCATTGTTTGACTGGGATAGTTGTCTGGTTCTGTTCTACTACAGCACCAAATGAGCTGCCATATTCACCTTTTACAACAGGGTCTGTGTCCACTGTTCCACCTTTTTCACTAAGTAGGACATGTTGTTGCAGGTGAGTCTAAGGGCCCAGGCCAGTGTCCCAAGCCTTGCCGGATCCTTCACCCCTAGAGCTCATGAACATGGCACCCACCTCATAGTCAGGACCCAAGACCTCGCTAGGCTACCAGAGTCCCTCTGGATCCCTCACCACTGGGGCTCACAAACCCAGCATCCACCTAGTGGGCAGGTCTCCAAACCTGGGCCAGGAGACCTGATCCCTGCTGGATCCTCTGTCCCTGGGGTTCATGAACCTGACACCCACCTAGTAGGTAGGACTCTGGACTCTGGCCAGGCGACCCAAACCATGATGGATCCCCCACACCCAGGGCTTACGAACCTGGCACCCACCTATATGTGAGCCCCAGGACCCAGGCCAGGCAACCTGAGCCCCACTGGATCCCCCACCCCTGGGGCTCATAAACCCAGCACCCATCTTGCAGGCAGGCCCCAGGACCTGGGCAAGACGACCCAAGCCCCACTGTCCTGGTGTAGGTTCTTTGATTTGATGATACTTGAATTTTTTTTTCTTGTCTTGGGTTCATAATGTTTTTATACAGTTTATTTAAAAATAATGACAATAAATTTCCCAATGTTCTTTTTGTTTTTCTCCCTTTGGGAATCAGTTTATGCCTATGCTGCTACAATTGATGATGTCTTACAAATCTCTTAGTTTCAGTTTTCTTCAATGTTTTTCTACTCTTGTGATGGATTTTGACTTTGCTATCTTTGTTTTCTCATTCTTTTTCCTGCTCTATCAATTAGTGAATTTCAAATTTCAGCTTGTATTGTTATCTCCTCATTGATGTCCTCTACTTCCTGGGATAATATTTTACTAATTTTCTGTAATTTTTCAAAATATTATTTTTATTGGAAAGGCAGATTTACAGAGGAGAGAGAGAAAAATCTCCCAGGTGCTGGTTCATTCCCCAAATGGCTGCAACAACTGGAGCTGAGATGATCTAAAGCCAGGAGTCAGTAGCTTCTTCCAGGTCTCCCACACAGGTCCAGGGTCCCAAGGCTTTGGGCCGTCCTCGACTTCTTTCCCTGGCCACAAGCAGGGAGCTGGATGGGAAGTGGAACATCCAATATATGATCCAGCACCATATGGGATCCTAAAACTTGTAAGGCGAGGATTTAGCCACTAGGCTACTGCACTGGGTCCTCTGTAATTTTGTGTCCATGCTTTCCTTTGGGTCCCCAAGCATATTTGATAGTTCACTTAAAGTCTTTGTCTAGTAAACTTAATGTCTGGAATTCCTTAGAAATAGTTTCTATCATTTATTTATGGTAGATGGACCATATAGTCTTGTATTTTTGAATTCTTACAATCTTACTCAGACCTTGGTTTGGTTGCCTGTTGTGAGTTGCTTTCTTAGTGATTTTTTCAAAATAAAATTAGATATTTTTGTAAAATACGTGTTCTTTTTCACATGTAAGCCCTGTTAGCTTAGTGGTTAGCTTGAGTTTAGACAGTTTTAATGCTTGGACCCCACCAGACATAACAGAAATAAAAATAAATAAGTGCATAAAACTAGTTTCTCTGTTTTTGCAAGCTGTTTCTGTATCAGGATGTTCCTACAATGCTTAGCTGTGCTGTTTTCAACTGTATCGTGGCTTTCACTTTTTTCATGCACAGTCTGAGTAGCCAGCAGTTCAAGCATAGGGTCTTCCTGGCCTTTTTGGAGTGTGTATCTCACAAGGGGCACGTGGCCACATTATTTAATTCACTGGCATACACAAGAACTTCAGAAACATTTTTTCCCACCTATAGGTCTTTTTCTTGTCTTGTTGGCCACTGCTTATGCTTTTATGTTTTCACCAAGTACTCAGAGTTGGGTAAATTGCTCTGGTTCTTGTGAAAAATGACAGAACAATGCTTGGAGAATAATTCTCCCTGTGGCACTAGTGATCCTAACCACAGGTATGGGCTATATTTGGCATTGAAACTGCTGATCATGTATATAAAGGAGAGCAGCTGCGCAATTTAAATTGATATGATGCTCTCTTAGCTCAAAACATTGTCTGTCTTCAAGTCTTTTCCCCTGGGGTTGTCTGTCTTTCACTTTGGATTTAGAGAACTATTCAAAAGTTGATTCTGATATTTTTCTTAAGCTAGACTGTTAGTTGCTTTTCAGGATGGACAGAGCCCAGTGGTTCCTCATCCTCTGTTTTCGGCTACCCTACTCCTGGAATATATATTTTGTACCTTATAGATATCTACAACAATTTAAAAAAGTCGGTTCCTCAAATAAGGATCTTTAGGAATTTGGCTTCAAGTGCTACCTGTAAGGATATATAGAACCCATAAGATTCCTTAGACTTTTGGACTTGTTACATGAGAAAGCAACATGCACCACTATGTTAATTGCAGCACAATCAGTAATCGCAAACGCATGGAAGCAACCTAAATGCCCATCAACAGAGGACTGGATAAAGAAACTGGTTCACCTACTCTATGGAATGTTACTTAGCTATTAAAAACATGAAATACAGGGCCTGGTGCAATGGCCTAGTGGATAGAGTCCTCGCCTTGAATGTGCCGGTTTTACTCCCGGCAGCCCAGCTTCCCATCCAGCTCCCTGATTGTGACCTGGAAAAGCAGTCGAGGACGGCCCAAAGCCTTGGGATCATGCACTCATCTGTTAGAGACCCGGAAGAAGCTCCAGATTCCTGGCTTCAGATTGGTTCAGCTCCAGTCATTGCAGCCGCTTGGGGATTGAATCAACAGATTGAAGATCTTCCCCCCTCTCTCCTCCTCTCTATGTATCTGACTTTGCAATAAAAATAAATAAACCCTTTAAAAAATGAAATACCATTGTTTATAGCCAAATGGGCCAAACTGGAGACCATTGTGCTAAGGGAAATGAGTCAGTCTCTAAGGGTTAGACCTTATGTTTGCCCTAATATAAGATAATATGTCAAATCTAAGGATTTTCCCTTTGATTTCTACTTTATTGCACCTTCTAGTTATTTGTACCTTTTGTAATAAGACCTTGTGATGTGATCCAGTAATCAGTCATCCATAAGAGACTGCTTGTAATCACCTGAGATAGTCAATGTCCCTTTTATCACTGTTACTGTTACTGCCCACAAGTAAAAATGATCTAGTCCCTACCTAGTCTTCTTCAGTAACACATGGGACACATGCTGCATTTATTCCTACATGAAGACGCTGGACACTCTTTTTCACCACCCTAGTGTCACATGGATAACTTTGTTATATGGTAGTCAAACTTATGTGGATGAAGGTTCACTATTTTTTCTTTTTTTTTCTCCCTGTGATGGACTGTACTCCAGCGGGTGCATAATGAAAGTGTAGCGGAAGTTAATATGTTCATAGGTGGAAACAGAAGTGTATCCTCATGCATGCAGTACAAGGATGGACTCACAGCCATATGAATAATAATCTCCTACATTGTTGGCAGACACCTCAGTGGCAGCATGATGCACTTGTGAAAATTCATGAAAGACACCCATTGTAAGGAGGGGAGAAAAGTGGGGCAGGAAGACGCCAGTGCCTATTAAACGATGACTCTTAGAGTCAGTGAATGAAAGATCTTCCCCCCTCTCTCCTCCTCTCTCTATATCTGACTTTCCCATAAAAATAAATAAATCTCAGATTCCTTAGACTTTTATGCTCTGTTTATTCAAGAGCAGGAAATTCTCAAATACTTTAGTCACTCTTTCTAAACAACTGAGATCACTTTTAATATTTATCATGCAAGCTAACAAGTCAGTGAAAACCAATTTTTGGCATTCATTACACTCATTAGATACGCATTAGCAAAGAGTAGGTGTCCTGTGTTGAAGCAGTTGTGGTAACCCCTTTGTGGTATAGCCCTTCTGTTCCAGTGCTGGCTCTGTCCATGTTTGAACATTTCTGCATCCTGATTAATGGAACTGGTTGACCCTAAAGGTAAAGTTGAAATACACCGTTACATGCATACTATTACATTGGCTTATAGGATATGTTTGAAGGATTTCATTGTTTGACTTTTGTCTTCTCAGAAATGTGTCACCTCAGAAATCTCAAGTCCAGTGAGAAATTCTGGGAAATGACAGCAGTCGTCTCTGCTGGGGTTGTTCAAGAGGCACTAGTGGGGTTTGCAGTGTTACTGTGGCCTGGAAATGGGCCAGAAACTAGACTGGAGTTTTACTTTCTTTTTCCCTTCGCCCCAGCCACTGGAGTACGGTAGTGCTTACTCAATTTTAATTCTACAAGGCTCTAGAAATGCAGACAGGATGAGATGTACTTGGATTTGATAGAAGTGGAATTTCTTTTTGGGAAGGTTAGTAATTGATGACTGGAAACACACTCATGTGGCATCTAGCTTTATTTCCATCTACATATAGGACCGTGATTTGTAAGATTGTATCTCAGGATCCAGCGCAATGGCCTAGTGGCTAAATCCACACCTCGGAAGTGCTGGGATCCCATGTGGGCGCTGGTTTGTGTCCTGGCTGCTCCAGGTCCTATCCAGCTCCCTGCTTGTGGCCTGGAAAGCAAGTGGAGGAAGTCCCAATGCCTTGGTACCCTGCATTTGTATGGGAGACCTGGAAGAGGCTTTGGATCGGCTCATCTCTGGCTGTTGTGACCCCTTAGGGAGTGAACCAGTGGTTGGACGATCTTTGTCTCTCCTCTCTGTAAATTTATTTAGCCTTTCCAATTTAAATCCTTTTTTTAAAAATTAAAGATTGTACCTCAGTGTCCTTCCCTGTAGTCATTTTTAGTTTCTGTAAGTACTCTCTATGATGGTTACACAACAATGAAATTGCCTAATGACACGTTTCTCAAAGCAAAGTTGCAACATTAAGTCACGCATGAATATATAGCTTCTAACATGAATTCAATTATTTGCTTGTAGTTTAAAGTGGATATCTCGTCATACTGTGGGTTTCTGGACAGTTTTCACAAACTGGAAAGTATTCAAGCATTCTAGTTACATGCTTAACTATATATGTTATATGTTTAAGTTAACTTTAACAAAGTTAGCTTTTTTAAAAAATTTATGTTTTGTTTTCATTACAAAGTTAGATATACAGAAAGCTCTTCTGGGTCTTCCACATGGGTGCAGGATCCCAAAGCTTTGGGCTGTCCTCGACTGCTTTCCCAGGCCATAAGCAGGGAGCTGGATGGGAAGTGGAGCTGACGGGACCAGAACCGGTGCCCATATGGGATCCCAGCGCATTCAAGGCGAGGACTTTAGCCACTAGGCTTCGACGCCAGGCCCAACAAAGTTAGCTTTAAGAGATGGAAGAAAATGTGAAGAGGAAACAGCTGCTATTTCAAGTTCGCTTTCACAGTTTCTTAAGTTCATGTCACAATTTCCGTGTGCCTTCAACAAACTCCTAATGAAACCCCACATTTGGTGGGTTTCTAAGCCTTTCCATAGTAGATCCCCATTCCCTTGTAAAATGGTTTCCTTTCCTTTTCACCGACTTTTGGAGGGCAGACAACAGCATGGGGACCATCAAACTTAGGCTGGGGGAAATGAGGATATCAGAAACATTCCAGATGGCTTGAAATGAATGCAGGTGTGCCTGGAATGCTGCCATTGCTTCTCATCCTGAGATGATAGTAAGTGCACGTCTGATGAACAATTCCAATGTTGAATGTACCGGCGGAATATGATAGCTAAAAAGATCCAATATTGAATCTGTTTATTCAGCAAATGTGCCCCCTTCTTGATGTATGCATTTTTATTGGGCTCGCCTCGTGTGTTTAAAATAATAGAAAAGCTGGTGTGACAGACATGTATACAAGGACAAGAGAGAGAAGGGGAAGGATTTGCATTGGTAGGTTGTGTGTGTGTCTGGCAGGGAGAAAAAATGTCCAATAATGCAAAATAATTAATAATAAAAGACTTATAAGTAGAGGCAGTTCACGTGGAAACTATGTTGTACAAGTGAGTTAGTGTTAGAGACAGCACAGCAGGCTCCTAAAGGGAATAGGAAATATGAGGCTACTTGAGAATTTATGGAAAATGAAAAAGTAGATTTATTTTGGTACTAAAATGTTGAAATCCACGCATAGTTTTCAAAAATTAAATATATGTTATGAAAAATCATGCATGAATTTCACCCCTTTTGCACCCAGATGGACTTACAAGTTCTTGCTGCCACAAACTTTTTGGTAGTACATCTGTACATTTTTTAGCTGTTTGTGGTGATGGTTTTCCACGATACTGACTTATAGCATTTCAGCAGGGCTGAGAACTTTTCTTACCATTAGCTTTTGTTTTAAGAGACACTAAGCCATAGAATATCCATGCCGATTTTCCTTGACCAGATCAGGATTCTTTTAGTGTTATTGCCATAAGGGCTGTCCTTGCCTTGTGGGATGTGGTTATATGCATTGAATAACATACTTACTGAGTAGCTGCTATATGCAGAATATTTTTCTTTTTTTAAATTTATTTTATTGTATTGTTGTTGACAATCTTTACATAGTTAATTACGGTTTTAAAAAAAGGTTCAGGGGGCATAGGGAAGTGGGTAATACTATTGTGTCCATATTGTTTCCATCATGTATCTGAGGTAAAGGGGGATATTGAGGGAGAAGCCCCACCCGGTTTCCCGCCCACCCCAAATCCTGGATGTGGGGCATGCTCTGAGATCCTTGCTCAAGTGCTTTTGATAGTTCACCAGTTATGAATCGCTGCCAGTTTCGCTCAATGAGATCATCCACTGATTGATATGGTCCATCATAAAGTCTCTGTTTGCCCAATATTTCGCTGCCAACATATAGCTGAGATGAATGATTGACCTGTTTTGTCTTCTGTCTTTTCTTGGTTAGAGTTCTGAGTCCAGCAGTTCGATTGGGGAGATCTCCAAAGAAACTTTGTCTGAGGTGTTCCCAGACCAGATTCTTATATGTTCTAGCAAGTACAGGGCCCAGCACAGTCCATCATCCCGATCAGCTGGTGGTTGCAATTGCTGGGTTGGTTCTGTTTTCAGTCCCGAGTTACACTGGAACCAATGGGTGTTGCAGTCCAGTCTGGTTTGGCCCTTACATTAACCAGTGGGAGCTGCAGCCTAGTCGGGGCGACCCACAATAACCCCCACCAGGCCCGCCCCCTACCCTGATTTGCCAGTATGTGTAGCAGTAGACAAGTCTGTCCCCCATCTCATTTGGCTCTTGTACTTGTCACTGGGTATTAAAGCTTAATTCCATCTAACCAACTCAACCATCCAGCCCTCACGAATGTTGTTGAGTGCCTCTCTGTCTAGCCACCCCAGCCCCCGTCCTAGTTTTCATGCCCTCCCACGGGAGTAGTGACCCAAGAAGGGGGAACCCACTTTTTCCCTCCCAGGTCTCTCTCAGTCCCGGTTTATGCGCTCTTTAGGTGGTTCTGTGATTTGACTTGACAGAATTAGTCCCCAGTGCCAGCTTCTGCCAGCTGATCCTGCGGCTAAGCCCAAACATCCCTCACCCACTCTAATTTATGCTTGCACCCTCAGGAATAATCAGCCCAGCCTGGCTTTTCCCTGATCTAGTCCACATGCAGCGCACAGGTGTTGCAGCCTTGCTTAGTCTGGTCTGTCCCCATCCCAGCCCACGCTCTCCAGTGGGAATAGCTGTCCAGCGAGTATATGCAGAATATTTTTCAGAACATTGGGGGAACATCGCTGGAACAAATGGGCCCATTTTCTAATCTCATCAGGAGGGTTATATTATAGTGGGTGTGGCAGGCAATGAGTGAATTGTTTCAGTTCAGTATTGGTTACATGGCGATAAACAATTCTATGGCAGAAAATACAGCAGGATGAGGGGTTTGGGAGTGTTCAGGAAATAAGTGGTATTTTTTCACCAGTGCTTAAGGGAACAGGAGATTTCTTATTTATGCAATTAAGCACAGACTTTGGAGAGAAGGAGATGTATTTCATTTGCTTCACTTCCCAGCTTTGTGACCCTGGACAAGTTACTTGATTGAGGATAGACTCAGCCAGAGTTCAGTCAGGGAAGTTAAACTATAACAAGTGATATCAAGCAAAGGATGTATTGTGAAGATAAAACCTTAGTCAGTTGTGGAAGCTCATGTTCTGTTAACCTAGTTCTGGGTCTGAAGTCAGCAGAAAAGATGATCTCTTAAGAAAGATGAATGCGGAGCCCAGTGCTGTGGCCTAGTAGCTGGAGTCCTCACCTTGCATGTGCCAGGATCCCATATGGGCACTGGTTCTAATCCAGGTGGACCTGCTTCCCATCCAGCTCCCTGCTTGTGGCCTGGGAAGGCAGTGGAGGACGGCCTAAAGTCGTGGGACCCTGAACCCATGTGAGAAATTTGGGAGAGGCTCTTGGCTCCTGACTTCGGATTGGCATAGCTCCAGCCGTTGTAGCCACTTAGGAAGTGAACCAGCAGATGGAGGATCTTCCTCTCTGTCCTCCTCCTCTCTGTGTATCTGACTTTCAAATAAAAATACATCTTCAAAAAGGAGGATGGATGTTAATTGAGGGAGATCAAGTTCAAACTCAAGTTTATGAAGACCTGTTGGAACTCACGAAGACTAACTGGGACCCCTATTCGTCTCCCAGTGCCTCTATGCCTCTAGTTTCAAAGGTGGGAGTGCCCCGCAGAAGAAGGCAGCATCTCCAGTCCCTGAGTCGGAGAATCAAAGGAGGAGATCTTGGGAGCACTGGAGAGGTTGTAGTCTGTTCCCCCAGAACCCACAGTAGTTGGAGACAGAGGGTCAGCAGTTGCTGTGGGTTCAGATCTCATGTCCAAAGGAAAAGCAGGAGGCAAGAGCCCTTGGTGTCTTCCACAGATCTAGGAACAAGAGGATAGCAGCAGGTGCATCACATCTGCCTCCCCAGTATGAACTATTCCAAACAGGGAAGGGAAATCTAGAGATCCTGGTTCCAGTTTAGCTAGCTGACAGAGCACATCTACCTCAAGCCTGTTTGTTGATTGAGGATTAGGAATACCTAGTTCATAAAATTGTTGAGAAGAGCGAATGAGATCATTGGTGTTAAAAAAAGTTATCTGGCACATAATAGGCAGCTTATCAACTCTCTTTCCTATTCATCTCTCTTTCCCAGGGCATAAGGCATGAGGGTCTGAGAAGATTTTATTTTGTGGGAGAGAATGGGAGGAGGTGGAGGCATGCTGTTGGGACTGTAAAGATGCCTTTTTAATTAATGAATAATTACAAGAGCTCACAAGCTGCTATGCCCATATTTGAGGTTGGCTCCATTTGAGGAGGTGGAAGAGAAATTGAATGCCCAAGGCCAGTGAAGCATACCTGCCTACAAGTAAAAAACGGATTAGAAGAAATCACACAAGTGGGTGGAAAAATGGAACTTATAAAGTCAGTCAAGTAAGGGCAGGTGGGAGGGAGTTAGGTGCAAGGCAACTAATGCATCACGCAGCCATGTCAGCTGGGGAAGCTGAGGCTTAGGGAAAGTAAATTACCTCAAGTCATAACTCGTTTGACTCCAGAACATTTTTACAGGTCTGTAGAATCTTGCAGAACTAGGTCAGTATGTTGTAAGGATATTATCAAGTACTTCATTCCCTTTGGTATTCAGCGGCCTCTATATGACATCTTCACATGAAAAAAAGTTGGAACTGAGTGCCAGGAACAACTTTGTTTATCTTGAGGAACTAGTGTTTATTCCTCATGGGCGATACAAATCTGATCAGCGATTGTGTGGAAATATTGTTTCACTCTGGCTGCCGGGATGTTCAGAGCCAAATCTGTAGGCCAAACTTACTGTGTAAGCCTCTACTGGCTTCAGTATCTGGGTCCTGCCATTTCCTGCAGCTTACTTACATTTTTCTCCTACCCTTTTTTGTTGCTTTAAAACAAGATTAATTTTTATTAGAAAGTCAGATTTACAGAGAGAAGGAGAGAGAAAGATCTCCCATCTTGCTGGCTCACTCCTTAAGTGACCACAGTGGCCAGAGCTGAACCGCTCCAAAGCCAGGAGCTGATTCTGGGTCTCCCACGTGGGTGCAGGGTCCCAAGAGTTTGGGCTGTCCTTGACTGCTTTGCCAGGCCACAAGCAGGGAGCTGGACAAGAAAGTGGAACAGCCAGGACATGATCCAGCTTCCATATGGATCCTGGTGTATGCAAGGTGAGCCATCATGCCGGACCCTCACCCAAAGTATCTTAACTATTGTACCAGATGCCCACTGCATAAGATTAGTGAGAGAATAATACGTAAAATGTTTGATTTTGCTTTTTTAAATCCAGTGTTACCATGCAGTGAAATTGGCTGTTGTGTTGAGCACAGAGTCCTAAGTTTGAAATACAGATGGATTCTTGTAGCCGCTAACAAAGTGTGGATGCAGAACGGTTCAGTCCCTATGGGAGACTCGCTCTCCATCTCTACTCATACTCTCCTGCCACCCATCTGCCTTGAATTTATTTTAAAATGTTGTTTTCAACATTTTATGAGAAAAGATTAAGAAGAAGATGAATTTGATAGGGGCTTTCTTTTTATAGAGTTCCTACTGTATGTTCCCCACTGGGGTAGATTCTGCAGGCTGTGTGTAGAGTATCACGTGGAATAGGACTTCAGGGCTTTTACAGTATGGCTGAGAATGTCAGCTTACACTGCAAACAATTAGAGGCCCATATAAGAGGCCTATGAATGAGTGCTAAATTGGCACAGACTTGGAGATAGGAAAACATCTGTCTAGGTTAGAATATATGCCTCTACCACTGAATGACATGGTGTGTGAGAGTAAGTGAGATGCAAGGAAGACTAAAACCTATTTAGAAATGCATAGTGAAGTTTCACCTGTGAAAGTGACATATCAGTCTAAACAAATGAGGGATAACCACGTACTTGTGAGAGTATTTGCAAAAATCCTCAGAATCTATGGTAAAGGAAGTCTACCTGGAGGCAAGAAGCTATTTTACTTCCATTAACAATGTGGAAAGACAGGTGACTGCCAAATGGCTTTGCTCTGTGTCTAGAGAACGTTAACAGACATGACATCTAGATGGCCATTGTAGAAGCCTGACGACCGTTTTCCACTGTGAATACAGCGCCTGTAAATTCTGAACATATGGCTCCCATCAGTGATCTATGAGGAGGTGATGGAATGTAGGTTGGGGAAGACAAGAGCAAGGCCAAGTCTGACTCGAAAGTGAGAGGCAGCTGGACACCATATGTGTATGTTTCTATTTGGAGCCAGCTTTATGTCGAGGGAGTAGGCAGTAACCCAAGCCTTGTGATTTGTAGGGTGTGGGGAAAGAACCTTTCTTGGCCAAATTCGTTCCCTGAGGCAGGCCTCTGAAACTTGGAGGAAGAAACCAAGTGTTGTGTCTCCCAGAGCCCCCATCTTGAAAATCTAGGGAACTGAGTTGGGGAGGGACAGCAGCCCAGTTGGCAGGAAGCAGGCGCCTGAGGCAGGATGTGGACCAGTTTATGTGATTAGTCTAGTAGAACTGGAGGGAAGTATAGGAGCCTGGGGGACAAGACAGGCCTGTGTGTTGGTGAGTGTGTGTGGATGTGTGTGCACGTGCATGTATCTGGGAGTTGGTGTGTATGAAAACAGTTGGCCCTCTACAGATTAGCAGGGTAGTATTTAGCGCATATGCACATACTCTGGCTATTAAGGTTTATGTTTGGTGAATGCAGTGGTTTACCTTCCAGGGTGGCAGGCCTCTGTAATATTGGCAGGGCAGAGGTTAACTGCAGATATTTACTAAGAATGTGGTCTGCTGAAGCATCCATGGTCTGAACATCTCAAAAGCCACCCCTCCCACAAAGCCTTTATTTAAAGATTTGGGACAGTGCTGTGTTGTATCAGGTTAAGCTGCTTGCTGTAGTGCTGGCATTCTATCTGGACCCCTGTGAGAGTCCTACCTTCTATTTCTGACCCACCTCCCTAATGCTCCTGTGAAAGCAGCAGCAGAAAGCCTGGATGCTTGGGTCACTACACCCATGTGGGAGAGCTGGAATAAATCTCTGGGTTCCTGTAGGGCATTTACTGGCAAATGGAAGATCTCTCCCTTTCTCTCCTTCTGAAACTCTGCTGTTCAAATCATAAATAAATTGATCATTAAAAAAAAGGTTTTAAAGAGCAAAAATAAATCTTGCATCTGTTAGTTTACACCCCAAATGCTTGCAACAGCTAGGTTTGGGATGGAATGAAGCCAGGAGCCAGGAACTCCATCCAGATCTCGTGTGTGAGTGCAGCGGCTCAGTACTTGGATCATGTTGTGTTGCCTGAGAAGGCAACAATGATCCACATTAGCAGGAGTGTGGATCAGAAGCAGAATAGCCATGACTCTAACTGGTGCTCTCATTGGGGGTGCGAACATCATTAAGCAGTGACTTAACCAACTGGGATGCAACACTGACCCCTGCAAGGGCTTTCTTAAGCCTCCTCTAGCCATCCACTACAGAAAGTCAGGAAAAGTCAGGAGTGTGAACCCCATGATGTGGAGAGAGAGAATAGTTAGTAGAGAAGCCATGTGATGAAAGCCTGTAGCCCCATACTTTCCAAGCAGTGAGGGAACATGAAGGGCAGAAGCTTCTGTGTGTCTCAGTCACACCCTGTGCTCTAGGAGCATCCTGAAAACTGACCTTTCTCAACCTCGATGGCCTAAGTCCTTTTTCTAAGTTTGTTAGTAATCAGTTGGGAAAGCCTAGTGGGGAAAGCATAAATATTCTTTTCCTTTTGGGTGTGAAAGAAAATGTGCTCTAGAAGAAGCTGTGAAGATAGGCAAGATCTCAATAAATGTTGAACAAGGCTTTTTGAAAAGTACAAGTGTTGGCTGGCATGATGAAGCAGCAAACCAATCCTCGGCCTGTTGATTCATGTCCCGGATGCTCCACTTCTGGACCAGCTCGCTGCTTATGGCCTTGGAAATTAGGAGAAGATGGCTCAAGTCCTTGGGACCCTGCAACCATGTGGGAGACCTGGAAGAAGCTCCTGGTTCCTGGTTCTAATGGGTATTTGGAGGGTGAGCCAGAGGATAGAAGCTAGCCCTCTCTAAATCTGCCATTCAAATAAAAATAAGTAAGGGCTAAAGAAAAAATAAAAGTTACAAGCACGCATGATCACTTTAAATGCTTCTCTAAGTCCCAGAGCAGAAGCTTCACAGAGGTTAAAGTCAAGGACCAAAACTTATCCTTTGACCATTGATGTGTCTGACACATGAAGGCATTAATTTACCACATGATCCCATCTCTGTATTCTGACATGTCTCTTTATTAAGAAAACAATGTTGGGCCTGGAGTGGAAGCCTAGTAGCTAGTCTTCTTGCATATACCAGGATTGCATATGGGTGTTGGTTGTATCCTCTTCTGCTCCACTTCCCATCTAGCTCCCTGCTTGTGGTCTGGGAGAGCAATGGAGATGGCTCAAAGCCTTGGGATGCTGCACCCATATGGGAGACCTGGAAGAAGCTCCTGGCTCCTGGCTTTGGATTGGGCTCAGCTCCAGCCATTGTGGCCACTTGGGGAGTGAATCAGTGGGCAAAAGATCTTCCTCTCTGTCTCTTTATCTCTGTAAACCTGACTTTCCAATAAAAAATAAATCTTAAAAAAAGTAAGCAGTACACTTCTTTGGCTGGCTTAGGGTGAAAAAAAAAACCCACAAAATCTGTGTGGGTGTGTATTGGCTTTTCTAAGTTCTTTGTTGGATGGAAAATTCAGACTATTTCTCCGCCTGAGTCACCTGAAAATTTTGGATTTCTTCATTTGCAGGTGGAAAGTTCAACGTGCTCATGATTTTCTTCAGATGATGGCATTTAAATGTGAAAGTGACAGTGGAACTGGGGAGGAGTGCCTGGGGATCACAGGTTTTATGGTACTGAGGCAGAGAGCTGCCATGGGCTTTGGTCAAAGGGCAGATGCCAGGGTTCCAATATGATTTTGCTGTAGATTGACAATGGGAATTTCCCATGACAGTGTATGAACATAGGACACATTAGAGATTCACAAATAAAATTCTTGGGTTCTGAGACCTTCTTTCTGATGGATAAATGGGTATCTAACTTCTGGGTAATCTCTGATAATGGGGAGCCTAACAGCTTCTCAGATTGTTACTTTCCTGGACATTCTAGAAATTCTTTTCTATTTCCAACCACCTGACAACCCCTGAGACTACAAAGAAGTGTACACAGAAGGGACTGCTGTAAGTTTTTAATAATCTCACACAGTGGAATCAAGCTGAAAATATTAAGATTCTTTTGTTTAGCACTTTGAAACTTAATGTAGCATCCTTTAGAGAATTGATTTGTTCAAGGTACCTTATTAATGGAAAAGAGAAATAAAGCCTTCCTAAGGGAATATTTTCAGTACTGATGAAGGTCAAGTAGCCTTTCCTTCCAGAGTACTATGTTAGTACAGCACTAATTTAACAAATTTACCCACATCCACTATCCCATGTGTACACACACACAGATGAAAACCAAACATGTAAGAGATCTAGAGTGCTCTTAATCATCAGAGAAGCTATGGAGCTTCATAGATATGAGTTAAGCTAACAATTTGAACCTTGGAAAAGTCACTCAGTGTCAATTTCTTAAGCATTAAAATATCAAAAATTTCTATACTTACTGAATTATCAGGAGGATCAAATGAATCAATATATGAAAACTCTTCAGCACACTGCCCAAATTAGCACTCCATAAATGTTTGTTCTGACTAGTCCATAAAGGGCTATAAAGTGGCCAAGAGTCCACTCACTGAAGATACACAGTGGCTCCTTAGCATAGCCATACGTTGTGGGTGCCAACCAACCGTACCGCACGTGGTGGCTATGCACTAAGTGAGCTTCCAGAGTGGCTCCCGTGGAATTCAGACAGTGAGGAATACATGTTCAGGGGATTAAATGTTGTCTGGAGAGTCTTGGAGCCAGCATGTGGCATTTGGTTTAGGATGAAAAGGAGCAAGGAGCCAAGAAAAAGTAGAGGAGTTCTTGAATTGGAACTTGTTAGTTCGGTATTGGGTTTGGGCATTGAGTTTCCTAATTGGCACTGATATTGGCTTTGTTAGGCTGGGGACAGAAGGAGGAGCAGCAACGCTTAAATCCTAAGCCTGGCTTTGCCTACTTGTGGAGGTGTGCAACCTTGTACAAGTTTAAGTCTTCCCTCCAAGTTTCAGTGTCCTCACTTGTAAGTTGGTGATAGGGCTGTAGTCGCCTTAAAGGCTTGTTCAGAAGGTTAAACTGGTTGATAAATGAGAAACTTCTTTGAGTCTATAGAGAACATTAGAAATATTAGTGATTACTCCTATATTTCGGGTTGTTGAATTCTGACATTTAATTGCTCTTCAGCTTTTATTTTCCTTTCAAGAAATAAGTCTATTACTTTCCTGACTTAACTCACAGAACAGAACTGAAAGTGTTGTAATTAGCCCATGATTACCATTAAGTTTACCACTGATTCTGTTTGGTCTCCCTTCAGCCCACGTCCCAGAAGACCTTAAATGGCCCTCCCCAGTCGAGTTGGGTGAGTCAGCTTCACCAGTGCTCTTAAATCAATTTGTTGCCTATAAGCCACTTATTTGACTTCAAAGCTCATGGCTTGCATTCAATCAGCAACTTGAGTCATGGGCTCCGAAATGGCGAATGTGTAGACCCCCAGAGGAGTTTGACGTGATCTCTTTGGGTGTGGGGAAACATCAAAACTTAATTCGCTTTTTATCTTAAAGGAAGACTTCCTGATACTTAATCTTCGGATTGACACTGGCCTCTTAGCTGGATCTCTGTGTCCGTGACACAGAGGTCTGTCTGCACCTTGAAGAAAGAGTGATGTCTCAGCATTCAGCAGTGGATTTGGGCAAAGGGCTTGCTTGTTTTTTGCTTTCAATATATTGCAGCACGCCATGGTTTACCTGTGCAGGGAGAAGGTTATGGCTTACATAATCTTAACTGAGTCTTCTAAAATCACTTCTGAGGAGGTGGAGAATGACCACAGACATCTTTCGTGCTACCTAAAGGGCTCAGTAGTTGTCTTGAGGAAAATACTGGAAAGACTGTCAGGTTTAGAGACGTGTACCATTCTTAGCTTTTAAAGAAAAAAACACACATCTCAAAGTTGCTTTTTTTTTTTTTTTTTTTTTTTTGCTAAATAGTTGGCAACAGTATGACACCCAGCAGATACCATCTTTTTTTTTTTAACTCTTTAGTCTGTCCCTTTATGGTGAATTTTAGCAATGTGAAAAGCAACTGCTTTGAGTGCATTTTAAAATTGGACACTGGAAAATGTTTATCTTTTATATAATGTATTGCCTTGCTACTTAAGAGAAAACTCCAATACTGGCATTATTTTAAGAATTTGAAAGGAGATATCTTTAATGTCTTTAATTTTTCCAAATGATAATTTTAGTGAATTTGGAATCCAATTATTATAAGGTATGAGCTCTTAGTATTTTTAGCTTGTTGGCATGTACAATTGATTGGTGTCAGGAAATAAGTTTACTGGACAAATGACAATGATTTTGAATATTAACATTAAAAGATGAAACTCATGATGATGTGTGAAGCACAGAAAATGATGTACATCTTTTTAAACATTCTTAAAGGTGCCAGTGTGGTAGCATGGTAGCCTTACCTTCCACTTGCAGTGCCATATGGGCACTTGTTCAAGTCCTGGCTGCTCCACTTTGTGATCCAAAATTTCCTACTTATGGTCTGGGAAGGCAACAGAAGAGGCCCAGGTTCTTTGGCCCTTGCACCTATGTGGGAAGCCCAGAACAGGCTCCTCACTCTTGGCTTCAGATCAGCTCAGCTCTGGCTGTTGCTGCCATTTGGGCCTTGAGCCAGTGGGTGGAAGATGGATCTCTCTCTCTTTGTAACTTTGATGTTCAAGTTAAATATATAAACTTCTATTGCAGAGAAACTGGAATCTCCCATCATTGGTTCATCCTGCAAGTGCCCACAATAGCTGGGGCCAAAGTCAAGATTGTAGGGTGGCTTTCGGTGACACAGAGCACACAGACCAACGGGAAGGAATGAGGAGTGCTGGATGTTATTAGAGTGTAGTGTTCCTTAACTGTTTGATGCATCCAAGCCCTGGAGAATAGGGTTCTAGTTAAAAGTAAGAGCTTCAGATAGACCTGAGTTTGAATCCTCAATCCACTGGTTGTTGACTAATTCTGTGACCTGGGACAAGTAATACATGGATTTTTTGTTGTTGATTTGATCTCTTTGAATCTTACTGTCTTCATGTACAAAGTTTGAATACAGATAACTATGCTTCGGAGTAGTTGGAAGAATTACATTTATGGAAAGCATTTAGCAAGGAATCTGGCCTGTCATTATTCACCAGGTATCATTGCTGTGGCCAGGCTAGAGGCCCTGTGCTATACACATCGCAGTCTATATGAGGGGGGCTTAAAAAGTTCCTGGCAATTGTACATTATCTTTCATTCCATTTTCACATGACCTTTATGAAGTTCTCTGGGCATTAGGTACTCAAGACTCGAATGAATGCAAAAGACACATCAGGGGAAGGTTGGTTTAGGAAGCTAGTAAAACCTGAACCTAGAGATTTTCAACCAGTTTACTTTCCCCAGTTTTATTGAAATAACTTATTTTTGAAAGGCATTCTGAATTTTTTGTACCCAATTCTTGTTGCAATAACTGTTTTTGTACACAAGAGCACATCAAAAATGTTTGTGGCATAATGGAATTAAACGATAGGGTTTTTTTTGGCATAAAGTTTTTTTTTTTTTTTTTAAATCCGTGAATTCTTCCTAATATGCATTTTCCCCATGAACTTTTTACAGAGCCATCACATTCTTGAACATTTCATCTCTTTGAGGGGAAAACAAAAAAGAAACAACTTTTCATTTCTGTTGGTCACATCACTTTTCTCCTAATTAGTAAGGTTTGAAATATTTGACTTTGTCATCTCTTCCGGTCTTAACAGAAAAGCTAGCTGCATCATTGTCATCCTCATCACATATTCTAGTGAATGCTGTTAAATGAGCAGTGAAACTTCTTCTGAGAACCAAGCTGGGCTTGGTTATGTGGAGCGAAAAGGTTCCTATGGCCTGGGTTGGAAGGCTGCAGGTCAGATGACAGTAAGTTTACTAAGTTGCTACAACTGCAAAGGGGTTCTTGGGAAACACCCAGCTGGCCCCTGAAAGATCCCCCTCGTTTGTCTTGTTCTTTACTAGAAATTTCTCTAAAGGCATTTTTTTGGGGGACAGGAATGATACCCTTTCCTCTCATCTGAAAGCTAAAGTAACTCAATGTGTTTTTCCTATGTAAGTCAAACACCAAATCTTGGTTTATCTTTTCCATATCTGGCCTACATTCACTGTCACATTTTGTAAATAGCATTCAGAAGCAACTTACGTTACTCAATCTGCACCTCTTACTTGTGGTATGTGACACTCGGGTTTTCAGTTGGCCACCTTCTTTACTTTTGGCAACTTCACAGCAAACCACACTGCCTATGAGAAAACAGTTGATCGTTCTGCCACCTCAGAAAGCAGGTAACTTGGGAGTCATTTTAAAGTAAGCGTTAAAAAAAAAAACAACTCAGTTAACTCGAACGCAACATGGGCTTGGAAGTGACTTGAGAATGAGTTGCTTTAACTGCTGTTGTTACCCATTGTAGGGAGGGAAGGATCCCAAAATGATTTTGAGAATCCTTTATATGTATTTTATATAATATATTTACTGCTCTCCAGCCACTGCTTCTTTTTTAAATTAAGTAATTGTAGTGGTCAAATGTTGTCTGGCTCCCCATTCCTTCATAGCTTATTTCTAGCATTGTCTTCTTCACTTCAGACTATCAAAGGTTTATTTATTTTAATCTACTTGACAGTTCTCGCTCATCTACCTGATGACACCCCAAATCTTGCCCCAGCCGTAACAGAGCCAGGCTGAAGTCAGGAGATGGAACTCCATCTGGGTCTCCCATGTAGGAGATGGGGACCCAAGCACTTAGGCCATCATATGCTTATCAGGATATATTAGCAAGAATTCGGATTAAAAGTGAAGGAGGTGGGGCCTGAATCAGCACTCTAATATGGGATGTTGCTATGTAGCAACAAACAGCTGAACATGCTATGCTACAACACCTGCCCCCACATCAATCTTTAACTTGCTCTTCTGCAACAGAAAGAGCATGGTGGCAAGCCTTGGTGAGGGACTGGCATCTTTGGGATTGCATACTCTGATCTCTTATCAGGCCATCCAACATGGTCCTGTTATTGATCCTAGGGAGAAGGACCCTGGCCTGTGTTCTGTCAGACTGCTCTTACCTTGGGCCTTGGCCTGCTCTACTTTGTGTTCTTCAGGCCTCCGCCTATGCATCACATCCTCAAAGAGGTCTATTCTGTCCCTCCTGCCAAATGCATCTCCGGATCCCTTCCAACCCAGTTAGCCTCTACATTATAGTCCTTGACTTTCCTTAATAAACCATGTAGGTGGCTAGATACCTTATCTTAGTTCTCTGAAATCATCTACTTTCTTTGCTTACTTTTGTCCCTTCTCTCGTCACTAGATTGTAGCCTTGATGCAGAGAGGCAAGCTGTCAGTCTTGTTGGGAGAGCAAATGATGGAATCAAGAGACAGAGCTGTCTCTTTTGTCTGTTTTATTTTTTGTTTGTTTGTTTGTTTTTTGAATTGCCAAATGTCTACAGCTAAGGTTGAGGTTGCTCCACCTTCTTTCTTTTTTTTATTTTTGTTTTAAGTTTTGAATTTTATGGTACAATTCTGTAGAGTCTGGGATTATCCCCTCCAATTACCCCTCCCCCACTGATTTTCTCCATATTATTACAGAAGTGTAGTTCTTCATAAGGAGTTCCAATTTCATCAGTGAGCTGTCTCTTTAAGGACTAGAGTTAAGAGGTGAAAGTGGAAATGCATGGGAGGACAGGTAGCATTTTCATTTCTTTCATGGGTTCAAACGAATGAATTAGGCAGAGGATGGGTGACTGTTGACCCCATTCACAATGTTGAGAGGATCTCACTTTCTGAACTATGCTTCATGGCAGTAGAACAAGAACTTGCTGGCTTAGGCTGAAATGTGCCTTGTGAAGACAGAAAAAAGGCTATTTGTCAGGAGACTCACACACATCATCACGATTGTAGGATTGCTGGATTTAATAAAAACCAGAACTAGATGCTTGGTTGAATTAGAATTTTGAATTTCAGATAAACAATAAATACTTCTCTAGTATCCTAAGTCTCATGCGATGCTTGGTGTTCTGTATTTTATCTGGCATCCCTTCGGGGGTGCCTTCATCCAGTTTTAATTGCTTTATACTCACAAGAATATTGTAAGAGCTGTTACAGATGCCTTGCCAACTTTCCTTCCAGACTGTTATTTGTCTCTGGTAACATTTTCCAAAATCCTGTTCCCTGAAACCATAGGGTCCCATAAGATGTGACTGTACCTTGAGAAGGGTCGAATGTGTTGAGAGTCACAGGGTGTATTAGGTACGAAGAAGTCCTGTAATAAAGACGTGAATATTCACCCTTTTCTCCCAAACTCGGTTCTGGTCTAAAGATCCACACACTTGAGCTCAAATGCCCTCCTTCAGATTCCCAAGCTGGCTTCCAGGGAGCAGCCTTGCAGGTGCATTGGCTCTGTGGTTGGGCTGGGTTCTGCACACATTGGCTGACATTGACTTTGCCCGCTGGGAACACAGATCACAAAATTCTGCCGTTTAGGTCCTGAGGAAGGATTTCATAGACTTGCAGAGGGCTTTGCTGCTGCTGTTGCTCAGCTTCTGTGCGTCAGGGCCTGCTCATACATGTGCCTAGCTTAGCAGAAACCCTGTAATAGGACTTGCTCATTGTTTTAGAAATAGTCTGTTGTCATGGTTTTTAGAGTAGGGTACTACAGTCTTTGTGTGGAAAAAGATGCGCTATCATAGGAATCAATTTGTGCATAATTTTCTAGGTGAAGTCCAGAATGCATCTTCTTCAAAGGTAAACTTAATGACATTTGTTTCATAAATACCATCATTCCTCACTGTCAGTCCTCTGTGAATGCTTTAGCCTCTGACATTCAGTGAAGCAATAAAGAAATCAAACATGCCTACCTAACCTTTATGAAAATATTTAAAATTGTGCTTTAATTTTTAATCTCCCATGGCGGCAGTAAAATAAATGATACAAATCTCTATAGGACAAACTGTCTGCTTTGCAATAACACTTGGGCTATGGCCTAAACAGACAAGATTTTCTTTGAGTCATAAACTGATCTGGCATGGGTGTCGGCAAAGGGAAGAGTGGTAGATGTTGACATTTTGCATTTCCTGGGGACTCATTTATGTAATTGTCTTTTACAGAGGGTGGGGAGTAGTTTTGACATGTTCTGTGCTAACAGGTTGGGTTTTAATATAATGCCTTGTTCTTCCTCACCATTGAATTTCTCCCTTTAGTTTTAAAACAAACAAGCAAGCAAGTAAAGAAAAATCAAGAAAACCCCCAAATGGCAAACCAACTACCATACCAAAAACAAAGGCAAAACGGGGGGTGGGGGCTTTTCTAACCTCTGCAAGATGAGATAATCTAATCAACTCAAAGATGGGATTTCAATTTTATAGTTCATTGTGAAATTTCTTTTTTATTATTATTATTTTTAATCTATTTTATTGTGTTGTTGTTGACAATCTTTACATAGTTAATTACAGTTAAAGAAAGAAAAAGAAAAGAAAAAAAAAGGTTCAAGGGGAGAGGGAAGTGGGTAATACTATTATGTCCATATTGTTTCCATCATGTATCTGAGGTTAAGGGGATATTGAGGGAGAAGCCCCACCCAGTTTCCCGCCCACTCCGAGTCCCGGATGTGGGGCATGCTCTGAGATATGTGCTCGAGTGGTGTTAATAGTTCTCCGGTTATGGATCGCTGCCAGTTCCGCTCGATGAGGTCGTCCACTGAGTGATATGGTCCATCATAAAGTCTCCGTTTGCCCAATATTTCGCTGCCAACATATAGCTGAGATGAATGATTGATCTGCTCTGTCTTCTGTCTTTTCTTGATTAGAGTTCTGAGTCCAGCAGTTCGATTGGAGAGATCTCCAAAGAAACTTTGAGGTATTCCCAGACTAGTTTCTTGTATGTTCTAGCAAGCACAGGGCCCAGCACAGTCCATCATCACCCCGATCAGCTGGTGGTTTCAATTGCTGGGTTGGTTCTGTTTTCAGTCCCGAGTTGCACTGGAACCAATGGGTGTTGCAGTCCAGTCTGGTTCAGCCCTTACATCAACCAGTGGGAGCTGCAGCCTAGTCGGGGCGACCCACAATAACCCCCACCAGGCCCGCCTCCTACCCTGGTTTGCCAGTATGTGTAGCAGAAGACCAGTCTGTCCCCCATCCCCTTTGGCTCTTGTACGTGTCAATGGGTATTAAAGCTTAGTTCTATCTAACCAACTCAACCATCCAGCCCTCACGGGTGTTGTTGAGTGCCTCTCTATCTAGCCATCCCAGCTCCTGTCCTAGTTTTCATGCCCTCCGACGGGAATAGTGACCCAAGAAGGGGGAACCCACTTTTTCCCTCCCAGGTCTCTCTGTCCCGGTTCATTGTGAAATTTCTTAGACAATTTAGCTGAGCTCAGAGGCATAAGCCAGTAGAGGAGGAATGGGTAAATTTAGGAATGCCAAATTAAATAAGATGGTTTATTGTGTGGAATTGATACTAACAGAGTAAGTTGCAGATGTAGTAACTGGCTTCTCACTGTTTCCACATTTTAAGGAGCCAAGAACAAAACTCTTATAGTCCTAGGGAGGAAATTGGTTATTTTTACAATGTTTCATGGATACAAAACAATACTTAGATATAAATGGTTCTATTTATTTTGTAAGGATTATCTTATTTGTCAACTTGAAATGCAGAGTTGGGGAGACAAAGAGAAGATGAAAGAGAGGTAGAGACAGAACTTTGATCAGCTGGTTCATTCCCCAAATGGCCACAATGACCAGGGCTGGGCCAGGCCATAGCCAGAAGTTTCTTCCAAGTGTCCCATGTGGGTGAAGGGGCCAAGTATTTTACTAGAAGCAGAGTATCTGGAACACAAACTGGCATCCATTTGGGATGCTTGCATTGGCATAGCAGGTGGTGGCTTAACCAACTATGTCAAAATGCTGGCTCTGATAAATGGTTTTATGTGACACTTGAACTGAGAATAGTTTGATTTGGCCAGAGTCTGACCCAATAATAGGTGCTTATAAGTAATGTTGAATTCAAGAATGGCATGTACATATAACTGTGGGTTCAGGATAAAGTAACCAAATCTGATCAAATCTCTTTGGAACCTCTGGCAATCCAGCAGATTTCTTAGATTAGATTGACAGGCTTCCTCATACTTGATACTATTGCCATTGTGGGAAAGATAACTCTTTGTTGTGCGTTCTGTCCTTTGCATTATAGAAAGTTTAACAAAATTTCTGGCATCTACCTACTACACATTAACTGCATATTTCAAGTTGTGATATTGTAACATATTTTCAGTCATTGCTAAATATTACTGTGCCATGGTGAAAGTGAGATTGTTCCTGGTTGGGAACCACTGAGTTATTAGAGTACATGTTCAGGTCTTTGCAGGGAACTAGTCCTTGAGATTACATGGTTCTGATGCACTTGCTTTGACAGATGAGCTCCAAAGACCTTTATGATTATAAGAGGAGGAGCAGGAGCAGGAGGAGGAGGAGGAGGATCAAGAAGAAGCAGCTTAAATGTCCATCATTGAATGAGTGGATAAACAAACGTAATAGAGCCATACAAGAGAAAATCATTTGTAAGAAAGGAATGGAGTAGACATTTATGTTACAATGTAGATGCAGCTTGAAGACATAATAAATACAATGGAGCCAGATACAAAAGATCACGTGTTAAAGAATTATTTTTTATGTGAAATACATAGAATGCATATAAATATAAAAGAATTTGGTGGTTGACACAGGCTGTGAGAGTAGGGCTTGAGAGAAAACTACTTCATAGGTGTGAGGTGGTAGATGTTGTACAGTAGGGTAAGCTGCTGCTTGGAATGGCTGCATTCCATATTGGAGTGCTGGTTTATGTCCTGGTCTCCTTCCTATCCGATGTACAGCTAAACACATCCTGGGAGGCAACAGATGATGGCTCAAGTGGTTGTGCGCCTGCCATCCACCTGGGAGACCCAGGTGGAGGTCTTGGCTCTTGGCTTCAGCCTGGCCCAGTCCTGGTTGTTGACGGGCAATTAGGGGAATAAATCAACAGATGGAAGGTTTGTCTCTCTTGGTATGTGTCCCTCTGCTTTTCAGGTAGATGAAAAACATTAAATAAACATTAACAAACAGTAAATAAACATTAAAAATGGATATATCACTTCCTTTTGGAGTGATGGAGAGAGTGATTGCAATACATAGTGACTATCTCAAATGATGCTGAATTGTTGACTATAACATTTTCAGCTTTATTTTAATTGGCATATGTATTTACATGGTATAATGTAATATTTTGGTATATGCATATATTGCATAATGATCAAATCAAAATTGGCATATGCATCTTTAAACATTCATAATTTATTTTGGGAAGACTACTTAAAATCTTTTAGCTATATAATATTTTATGTAGTCACTGTATTTTGTGATAGAATACCAAAATTAATTTCCATTTAAATATTAATTTGTTTCAATTGATAACTTCTCTCTATCCCTCTCTAACCTTCCCAGTCTGTGGTAACCACCATTCTACTCTCAACTTATGTGAGACAAACTCTTTCAGGATCCACACCTTAATGAGATGATGTAGGACTTGTCTTTCTGCGGTTGACTTATTTTACTTTACACGATGACTTCAAGTCCATCCATATCATCGTAAGTGATGGGCTTTCATTCTTTATGACTGAATAGTATCCCATTTTGTGTATGTACCACATAAATTACTAAATTTATATTGTGTGAATTTCAACTTGGTAAACTAAAAGAAAGGCGAGATAGGCCAGAGGCCCAATGTAAGTCAAACAGAACAGCTTGGGGAAAATGCCATTGCTCAAGTTTTTCACTGTGTTTCAGGAACCACTGACGATTCAGAGGAGCTTAATTGGAGTTGCAGGGAAGGGTGGGTATTAAAAGGAGCCGCAATTTCTCATGCTGTAATTAAAGTTAATCATACTTAGTGACATTTGGAGCTAAATGCAGAATTTCCTTCATAGGTTTGTTCTGAAAATGAATGAGCAAATGTATTTCAATTTGCTAACACAGAGAATATATTCTAGAAATAGTTACAACTGTTAGTTTTTGGTCTCGGGACAGTTAGGCATCTTTCTGTCCTCTTAGACCCATCACTGCCATGGAAAGAAAGGGCTGATTTAGACTCTGCCCATAATGCCTCTTCTCTTTTTGCTGAGTAAATTAGAACCTACTCTTGACTTGTCACATTTACATCAAAGCCCAATGGGCCTCTGATCATGGTATACAGAGGTCACCTCCGAGGACAGGTTAGACTTAATCAAGACCGTCTGAGCTGGTGTTGCAATCACATGGTGCAAGTTGGAACAAGGAAGTGACTGGTCAGAAGATGAAGAGCTTTGGTGCCCCAGCCGTGGGAGGGGTGTTCAAGGAAGTGATTTCCTCTTTCAGGGAGGTCTTAGAAGGAATACAAAAACAAATGAGAAAGAGTTTAGGGTTAAAAGTTAGTATTTCTCCTCTACTTCATTATATTCATATTTGCATATAGCATGAATATATTCATATTTATATTTATTTGAAAGGCAGAGTTAGGTCTTCCATCTACTGGTTTATTCCCCAGTAGCTAGCACTGGGCCAGGCCCAAGCCAGGAACCTGGAACTCCATCCGAGTCTCCCTTGTTGGTGGTAGGGGTCCAAGTACTTAGGCCATCTTTCGCTTTCCCAGGAGTGTTAGCAAGGATCTGGATCTCAAGTGGAGTGCTAGGACTCAAAAGGGTACTCATATGGGATGCTGGTGTTACAGACCGTGGCTTAAACCTCTAGGTCACAATGTCAGCCTCACTTCTGTCTTCTATGATACATTTCATAGAGGGAACTATGTTTCTCTGTGTAGAGGCATCTGAAGAAATATACCTGTGAACAGAAATCCATGGGCTGAAGAGGCTTTGAAACAAATTATATCCTGATTAGGGCAAGTTCCAAACTCTAGAATAAGGTGGATTTTTCTTTTCATGGGAAAAAATGGTGAGGCTTTGTAGTACATACTATATGTTAGTAGGAGTGGATTTTGAAAAGTTTGTGGAAAATTGAATTAGAAGATGTTTATCTTGGTACAAATATCTTGAAATCCATGCAGCTTTAAAATAATGCACATTTCCCACAAACTTTCTGAAGCACCCTCATGTGTTAGACCCAGTTGTGTTACGTAAGTAAGAAAGACACAAATGGGATCCTTTATGTCATTTGCTTAGGGCTGGAATTGTATCTTTCCCTCTTCTGACATTCTTACACAGCAGGTTCAGGAGGCCTTAGAGGGGAAGGTGATTTTGAATTTTAGACACATAAAGTCATGATCAAATGCATACTTGATCTGCTACCCTTCATACTTGCTTTTCTTATTTTTTTCCTGGTAGTATATTAAAAATATCCAGAAAAAAAGTGGGTGCTGTGCTCTGACTTTAGAAGTCACCTGATGAAAATACAGCTTTTCTATTCTGGGAAATCTAAAATTGAGTGTAGATAATATCTTTTATTGATTTGAGCATTGCATTTTCTCGGGAAATATGTGAACTCCGTTATTCTGATGAAGTGATCTCAAAGAAACTTTTGGCACATTCTCACATGGCAATGCACCTGCCGTTTTTACACAAAGGATTTGTGCTTTGAGCTGGTCTAGCTGGTGGCAGGGTGGGGGTGGCACTCTGCAGCCTGCCTACCTGCCTGTCCCAATCTAGATAAGACTTCAGCTGGTTGTCAAGTCAGGTTACCAGAGACACATGCTCTTGTATCTCTAAATGTAACATGGTTCAAGAAACCAGGGCCTGGGCAAGGTCCCCCTGCATTAAGGCATACAGGAGGCATCATGAGGACAGGAAATGCATAACTGAAACTCTAATGGGTTTTCTTGTCTCAGGAAAGGGTTGGAGAGGCTGCATCAATTTTCCAAGAGCTTTGTGGTATCTGAGACCTGAAGAGTTCAGAGACTGATCCCAGGAGGGAGATGGCCAGACCTTGCAACTCTACTCTGGATCCAGGAAAAATAAATTAGAATGATTGATTTTCCAGGAAGGGAGCCATGTGCAAAAGGTGTCTTCTGACCCCCAAAAGAGGCATGGGGAGTGAGAAGGAAACAGATGTTTGAGTAACAGTACTGGGACCCAGGAGGCTGTTATGTTGTACTCTTAACAACAGATGTGTGGGCTGTCACTTGCCCTGGGAGGGAAGAGTGTTCCCATGCAGGTGCAGGTAGCTGGGTCTCAGACAGCGAATCATAGACAAACATGTGCTCATTTCAGTTGGTTTATATATATTTTTTGTTGAATCTGGGCCATCATTCCTGGGTTCTGATTACTCTGGGGATCAGGGTGGACAAAGCCTTGAAATGTAATTCCAGAAGAACCAACACACCAGGATTAAATGATGCTGAAAAGATTTGGACAACATATTCATAGCTCTTAGTTTTGTGCTTCCTTACCCTGCTTTCCTTGGGCTAAAGTCTACCTTTGATAAGGTACCAGAATGTTGTTTTGTGGGTTTTTGCTGGAAGCCCTGATTGTGCACAGGTCTCCCTAAGGGCTGTACTACGTGCTTATTCCAACCCTGACTTAACGCTGAGAACTGGCAGATGCCAAGAAAGAAGAAGAAAACAAACCAACCCTTGTAAAACATCTGCCATTACTATAAAACTTAGGGTGGCGCTATTGCTCATCCCTTTCGCTTCATGTTATGCCACTCTGTGCCCACGTACTGTGTCCCAGTCTCCTTGGTTTTCTTTCAGTTTCTAGAATACATCAAGCTTTATCTTGCAGTAAAAATTTGGCACTAGGTTTTCCTCTTGCTTGGAAACCTCATCCTTAGGATCTTTAAAGACCAGCTGCTTTTCATTCATCAGATCTCAGGGCCTAACCAGGGCCTAGGACATAGTAGACATCAAGGAAACTGAATGGGAGCAGCTTGTAGTGAGCAGAAGGTTGGTGGAGAGGCCAGGCTTGGGGATGGGGATAAGCTAAAGATTAGATAGAGGGATTTCCTAATTAAATAAGTGCAGAGTAGAGTGAGCAGCAGAGGAGCAGTGGCAGACCCAGAGAGGTTCATCTGTTATCAAGAGGGTAGAGCTGAGACATGTGGTCAGGACTTCACTGCTAGGTGCTGCTCTAACTTGAGCCAAGGAGAAAAACATCTGATCAAACTTACTGTCATAGCTAAGGAAGGCTAAATAGCAGCCCCTTGGAATCCTAGGGAAAATTCCATTCATACTTTAAGAAAAGGTTTATTTTGACAACTGAACTTGAACTGTGGTAATGCACTAAGGTGGAGGAAACCACCATGGGGGGAGGTTTTTGGGAGGGGTGGGGGGGAATCCTGGTGCCTATAAAACTGTCACATAATGCATGCAATGTAATTAATAAAAAAAAAGGTTTATTTGAAAGGCAGATGAACACACACACCCTCACACACACGGTAGGAGGGCAGGGGCAAAGAATGAGAGAATATGAATGAATGAATATCTTCCATCCACTGATTCACTTCCCAAATGGCCGCATCAGCCAGGAACTCCATTCAGTACTCTACATCGGTGACAGGGGACCAAGCATTTGAGCCATTTTCTGTTGCTTCATGAGACACATTAGCAGGGAGCTAGATCAGAAGAGCAGCTGGAACCTCAAGCAACAGCTTAACCCATCTATGTACACTTTAAATGAGGGGACTGATTATTGAATAGTCCTCTGTTATCTCTATCTGCTATGTCACAATGCTATCATAACGTTAAAGACAATCATTAATTTGTTGATTATCTTCAGAATTTCTGTAACTCAATAAGAAAAAGCAACTGAGCATGAGAGTTGGACTGGGGTGAGTTGGTTTGGGAACGAGCCAGTATGGACCAGGGTAGTGCATCTGCTGGTGTGCACATGAGCCAGAATGGGTGCGGGCAAGTGCTGGGACTGGGTGCAAATTATATCTGCCTGAACCACAGTACTTCCTGGAAGACCAAGATCTGGAACTGGGAACATGCCTGGCAGGAGAACTGTGGACACTCCTCTGCTAGGTTGTATCTATCACTGGTGAGCATGAGAACCAGGGCTGAGGGTGGGCCAGGCTAGTCATGGTGGCAGCACCTGTTAGCATGTCCGGCCAGGTTTGGGGGCAGGTTGGGCTGAGCTAAGTTTCAACACCCATGGGTATGCATGAGAGCTGGATGGAATACCAGCAGGACCAGGCTAGATTGCAGCAGAGGCTAGCATGTGCAAAAACAGGGACTGGGCGCAGGCTTGGTGGGGGTTATTGGGGTTCACCCAGACTAGGCTGCAGCATCCACTGGAGGAACGGGCCTGTGGCAGGCTGGCTGGGTTGGGCCCGTCAGTTCATGTAAGATATGGGCCTGGGGGAAAATGACCAGGAAGCTGCATCCATTGGTATGTGTGTTGGCTGGTGCAGGTGATGGACTGAATCTGACCCTGCACTGGCTGTTGCACTCAAGCATCAAGTCTGAGGGTCACCCCAGGTAAGGTTTCTTGGAGGATTCCCTGACTAGAATGCTGGACTCAGACCCTGGCCACAGGGAGAATCACAGGATGTGATTCTAACCTCGGACTGCATGTATCAGAATTAGGCCTCCTCAGTTGCTGAGACCTGTGCATGCCAAAATGCAGACAGGGAACATGATGGCCAGCTCATCTAGGCCAGCAGGGGATGTCAACTGCCTCATCAGGGGAAGGAGAGCAGAACAGGTTGGACAATTCTCCTGGCCAAGCTTTGCAGCATACGCCTGGGCCTGTAGATGCACTAAGGTGGACTTTGTCCAACAGACTTTGCAAAGATTTTTCTCAACCATGGACCAATGAATCCCACAACTTCCACTCAGGTAATACCCTCAGAACACTCTTCCTCATACCAGGGTCTAAGATGTGATCAAATGACCATCCTCCATCCCTGAGTGCTGATGTTGTTTGACAGCAAGGAATGGCCCCTCTGCTTCTCTACTGCAAACATAGGAGAGAAAAAAAACCTGAAGCACTTTCTCCCATATTTCCTCACCCTATTCAGAGACCCACATGGGCATGCATCCCTCTCAACTAAGTAAACAAAATTATTAAAAAAAAAACAAAAAATGGAAGTAACCTATATACCTGTTAATAGGAATACAAATATATGAAGCCAGATATGACAGACTTCTTTATGTCACATGGAAGGAATGCTTTAGAGTCACATACAGCAAAATATTGGATGAATGAAGCAAATGATATATATGTGTGTATATATAGATATATACATGTATATAGATACTATATATCTATATATACACACACATATACATTTTAAAACACCCCAAAGCAAGCTCTGTGTTAATAGATATATGTGAGTATAGTTAAAGTAGAAAAGATGGCCTTGGAATAATGAACTCAAAAGTCATAATGGCCATTGCCTCTGGGGAGAGGGAAAGATAATGGGCCTGTAGTGTCAGTAGGATTGGAAGTATGAGTCAGAGATGATCTGACTTTACCTTTAAGATTTACCTTCTTTTATGTGTGAGGAGTAGTGTGCTAATACATATTTAACAACTGGATTTCTAGCAATTAAAATAAAGCCTGAGTAGTATTCCATGGAGTAGATGAACCATAGCTTTCTTATCCAATCCTCTGTTGATGGGCATTTTGGTTGCTTCCATGTTTTTGCAATTACTGATTGTGCTGCTATGAACATAGGAGTGCATGTTGGTTTCTCATAAAACAATTGTTCTGGATATATTCCTAGGAGTGCTATTGCTGGATTATACGGTATATTGAATTTGAGTTGTTTGAATATTCTCCATACTGATTTCCATAGAGGCTGTACCAGCCTGCAGCCCCACCAGCAGTGGAGGAGGGTTTGGGAAGGGGTGGGGAGAACCCAAGTATCTATGAAACTGTGTCACATAATACAATGTAATTAATGAATTAAAAATAAAAAATAAAGCCTGTATTTATAGTATTCCATGGTATCTATCATATTCCTAATGACCAATTTCAAGCTACCAAGGATTTAGCAACTAGGTGGTAAGATTTCTGAAAATTGGACATAAAACTAAAAAAGTATAAAATATCTGCAGCATACCGTAAGTCTATGCATATATGTATATGCATATGTATAAAAATGTAAGGCATTGATGACAGTATCCCTCAGTTTTGTGTACTAGAAACAGAGGTATTATCCTTTGAAGTTAGGCATATATTACATTTCTTGTAAAAAAATTCTGTAATTACTCAAACGTTTTCCACTCTGCTGGACACATGGTTTTGTGTAGCAAGAGAAGCTTTCAAAACAGCTAATTTTTAGGTTCATAATGAAACTTATAACAATCTCAGCTAACTGAGCAGTTGGTTTAAGTAATTGTACAATAATCTCTCACAATTCATTTTACTTTTCTGATATACCAGAAAACAAGTCCTGGAGCATTTGGATTCTTTTTTTAAAGAAACTTCAAAGGCTTAGAGAAGCAATACTACACTAACCTGCTATGTCCATGAAATTGCTATTCTCTGTTAGCACAACTGAACAAAGCTCTACTCCTGCGTGGAAGGAGTAAAGTGGCTTATATATAATAAAGGTTTTCTCTGTTTCTAACTCATGGTTTTTGATAAGTTGCTAGAATGAACCAAGTTCCTGTGGCTATAGTCCCTGCCCTGGAACTCGACAAGGAGGTTAGTCTTTCCTTACTGATGGTAGAGTCTTCCCTTTTAGGGACCCAGAAAACAATACTTTCAAAATGCTGCTTCTCTGTTCTTTCAACTGTGTCCAAAAGAATTTATATTGGAAATAAAATGTTCAGGAATTTTATAAGTAATTCATGCAATAATGTCTATGATATATATTTATATACTTTTTTATAGATACTGTTTTTAACTTTTTTCTTGAAAGCAGAATTACACACACACACACACACGTAGAGAGGGAGGAAGAGAGGAAGAATCTTCCATTGGCTGGTTTACTCTCCCAATAGCCACAATGGCCAGAACTGGGATGATCCAGAGCCAGGAGCCAGGAGCTTCCTGTAGGTCTTCCATGTGCGTACAGGGGCCCAAGGACTTGCTATCTTTCACTGCCTTTCTAGGCCACAAACAGGGAACTGGATCAGAAGTGGAGTAGATGGCATATGAACTGGTGCCCATACGGGATGCCAGCACTGCAGGAGCAGGCTTCGCTTGCTCTGCCAAAGGCACTAACCCCAATCATTTCTATTTTTTTTAATTTATCTTTTTTTATTGGAAAGGCAGCTATACAGAGAGAAGGAGAGACAGACAGAAAGATTCTCTGTCCTCTGGTTCACTCCCCAAGTGACCACAAAGACTGGAGCTAAGCTGATTCGGAGCCAGGCGCTTCCTCAGGGTCTCCTACACAGGTGCAGGGTCCCATGGCCCTGGGCCATTCTCTGTTTCCCCAGCCCACAAGCAGAGAGCTGGATGGGAAGTGGAGCATCTGGGATACAAAATGATGCCCTTATGGGAACCTGGCAGATGCAAGATGAGCATTCCGGCCACTAGGCTATTGTGCCGGGCCCAATTTCTAAATTGATAAGTTTATAGAATAAACTAGGAGCAGTTGAAGACTTACAGACATTTTATAATAGTTACAGATTTTAAATTATATTTATGGGGTTGGCACGGTGGCTTGACAAGTTAATCCTCCAGTCTCCAAGTCCTGGCATCCCATATGGGCATTGGTTCATATCCTGGCTGCTCCACTTCCCATCCAGTTCTCTGCTTATGGCCTGGGAAAACGTCGGAGGAAGGTTCAAGTAGTTGGGAACCTGCACCCATGTGGGAGACCTGGAAGAAGCTACTAGCTTCGGATTGGTTCAGCTCTGGCATTGTGACAATTTGAAGAATGAACCAGTAGATAGAAGAGCTGTCTCTCCTTCTGTCTGTAAATCTGCCTTTCCAATAAAAATAAATAAATCTGAAAAAAATCAGCTTTATAATAAACATCAGAATAAATTGGATAGCAAGTAAATTTTGAGAATTAGATATAGAGATTATTACTTGCTGTAATAGTTGTACTTAATAGAAAATGCTGCTGTATTAAATATTTGTGTAAAATCAGATATGATATTTGAAGCTTGACCAGAGAGCTGCTACCTCTGCAGTGCATATTGTGACTTTCCCTACCCTGCATGGCCCACTTTCCAGACTGGTGATCCTTCTATAAACGCAGGGTTATTATACGCCCATATTTCTGATTGATACTCCAGTCTTTTCTTAGCATATTCCACTGAGCATTTGTTGTTGTGTTTGTTGTTGTGGTCTTAGGCAGCTGGTTCAGGGTCATGAGCTTGGAAACCACACTCTTCCCAGCCATATAATCCTTTCTGCCCAGTTGTGATGCTCATCTGTCATCACCTTAGAAGGGGCTGAATTGCATTGTTGTATAACCACTCCCCTCGCAAGCCCAGAACTGCCCGTAAGGAAGAGGGACTCTCAGTCACATGCTTCCATTGCTGTAGCATTCCCATTCTTGGCCTCCGCAATACCTGCTTGCTCTCTGGCTTCTGAGGACAGCTAGCCTCTGAGCATGGCTCCTGTATGTCTGTATCCCTCACTCTCTCTTCACTGCTTGAGTAAGTCAGTGAAGATGCGAATGTTAAGATGCGTTGTATTCTAATTTGTAATTTCAAGAGTTTCAGGAGACCTAGCAGTAATAGAATGTGGACAGAGAAGCCAGGAAAAGGTAGATGTTTACAGGTTTGTAAGTGTGTCCAGGTTATTCATTGCATGTGCCTTAGGATAACTTACATTGCTGGGGGAGCTGGGACCTAGGTCTTCAGTCTCACAGATTGACTTCAGGGTAATGACCATTGTTCTTCTCAGGGTTTTGATTGAGACTGGATTGCCACTGGACTTGTCATTTGCTAATTTCTAGTGGGCATTGCTATCATCAAGATTGGTTAATAAAGATTGCTTAATACATTCTAGACTTATCTGGTGTGATCTCTCTCATACCATGCAATAATTTACTTCTATATCATTTACTTACGCTTTTGCATCTGCGTCCAGAATTTATTAGCTTGTGCTTCTATTATTTTTGTAATTAAAACTTGTAATGAAAGAAATTTTTCACTGGGTGATAAATAATGAACCAAAGTGAATTAGGCTTAACAATAAAAAAAATCTTAAAGATTGTTTTGTTGATTTAAAACAACAGAAAATCATGCATCTCCAATACCTAGGGATTATCATTCCTAACTGAATGCATTTTTTCCTTCCAATTTCTTATATATATCTGACACATATGTATTCATGGTCTTTAACTTTGCATATTAAAATCATGAAAATAATGTTTTCTCTTATTTTCCTTTTTCTTTCTTCCTTTTTTTGAGGATGAGGGCTAGGAGGCCACACCCTGACTGTTTGAATCAGAATCTCTGGGTGTGAGATCCAGGCATGGGAATTTATTTGAACCTTTCCAGAACTTGAATGAGCAATTTGGGTTGAATACTACCATCATTTGTAGGTTGCATAATTTTGGATTGTTTGGCTACAAGTAACAGGGACACCCTCAAAATGAGTTTAAACAACATGAAAGTGTTTGTTTTTGTGAAATGAAACATCTAGAGACAATGAGGGACAGCTTCTGGCATTGTATGATCAGTGCTTGAGCTATGTTTCTCTATGTTTAGTTTATGCTTGCAAAGAGGGAATCTCAACTGTACTTGATCAGTGGATATGCAACAAGGTGGAACATTCCACATGGGGGGAGGGCGGGGGGAAGGGTGGGGTGATTCCCAGTTCCAACGAAACTGTATCACATAATACAATGTAATCAATGAATAAAAAAAAACATGTTCACTCAATCAACATTTATTCAGTATGTACTATGTCAGGCATATTTGATACATATGTAATTCAACAAAAATAGAATAGAAATTAATGCTTTTTGAATATTTCATTCTGTGAGGGAATGTAGCCAACAAACACTTTGATGAAGGAAAAAAAATTCTTTCGATGGCTCACTTCAATGTGTCAGCTTTTCTCCTGGATCACGTCAGGAACATAGCTTCCAGTGACTCTCAGAAACTCTGGATAAAATTCCTCGATTTTAATGAATAATGATGGCAGGTGATTGTGGGTCTTTGCTTGCGGGATGGTGCCGGCACCCGTGAGCTGCAGCAAGGGAGGACATCTGGATACTTTTAGGAAGAGGACAAGAGAGCTTGGCTGCCAACTAGGCAGTGCGTGGTTATTTATTACAGAATGTTTCGTCACTTTGGCTCATACTTTGAAAAGTTTCTTATCGTAATTAACAAGTGTGTTATTATGTTTAAATACATCACAATGTAGTAGATATAGGGATTCATCCCTCCCCCTTCACTCCCCTCCGTTTGTCCCTGTATTGTCACAATAGCATAGTTCTTTAGTACAAGTTGCAAGTTTAATTTTATGGTATTTAAATGTATCAGGACATGGTAAGTATAGGCCAAGGTAGAAAACTTAATATTGTAATGTGGAGGTGTATTGAGAAGTTTCATGGGGAGTCTTGCTTTTATTGTGGAGTACAGATGAACCCTGCTTAGTAACTTTGTTTCCTAGTCTGCTAGACTCCCTTGTATGGTTCAAGGAAACTTAATTTTTAATTGGCAACGTAAGAGTATATCATTATGAAAAATGTACTTTACTTCTTGGCCTTTCTTTGTGCTTTTTAAGGTTTTTTTTCTTTCAAATGAAGCAATCTATAGTATATAACTACTTAGGACTGTGGGACTCAGCATGTGTGGGACCATCTTAATACTTGTTTTATGGGAATAATCATTAATAATGCCTTATTTAACTCTCAAAAGTGTCCTGCTTTGGAGGATAAATTACATGGTCATACTAGTTTAAGTATAAATATACATGCCTGTCTATCCTTAAGATAGTCTTGAGAAGGAGTTTCTTGGTCAGGGGCCATTGTTGCAGTGTAGGTCTGTTAAGCTACCACCTGCAGTGTGGGTATTAATATGAACATATGAATTTCAGTTGCTCCAACTTTTGATCCACTCCATGCCAATGTGCCTGGGAAGGCTACAGAGGATGGCACAAGTGCTTGTGCCTCTGCACCCACGTGGAAGACCCAGATAAAGCTCCTGGTTTCCAACTTGCCCATCCCTGACCATTTTGGCTGTTTTGGGGGTAAACCAGAAGATGGAAGATTTTTATCTCTCCGTCTCTCCTCTTACTTTGCCTTTCAAATAAATAAGCAAATAATTGCGTTACAATTATTTGGATCAGATAACAGAAATATGTTTTAAGGTTCTTGATATGCATTGACAAGTTTTTCAGTTACTTTCCTATTCTAACCAGCAGTACATGACATCACACATCCCATAAAACTCTTTTCAGTACTGAATACTACCTTTTTATTTTTTCTTTTCAAACATTTGCCAATGTGATGGGAGAAAAATGAAGCTATGTTAATAATTGGGTTAGTAGTTCTTTGACAATTGGCACAGTTGCCATATTTTTTTATTAAGCATATTTTATCATTTAATTAATATAATCTAATAACTATTTTAGAATACTTAAAAGTGTGTTCATAACACTAGATCATGGCAAAGTCCTACCACTGTAATTATTTTATCCAAAGTTATCATGCACGAGCTAATTCTCAGGCTGAAAACCTTGTTTAAATGGCGTCTTTGATCAAGAAGTCAGACATGTGTATATCCCCTGGAATTTAGGAGTCTTTAATATTTTGGAGTACTAGTGCCTTTTGAGTTCATGGTAAATATCTACAGTTACAGAAAGAAAGAATATTGAATCACATTTTCCCTTTTGTGTTTTATGTAAAGGGTCAGTGACCTAAAATTTTCTAACTTTCCTGGATCCCTTTCCTACCACCTTGTGCATTCTGTTAGGAATGTATGAGATCTAACGTTCCCTCTGTATAAATATTTTTCTCCCTTGTAGAAAGTATAAAGAGTGAAACTGGCAGAAGGGCTAGTGTTTGAGGTGCCTGCCATCAAACACTGAAACAACACCTTTACTCTGTTTTATTTATGTTAAAGACTATTTTAATTCTACATCTTCATGGAATAAAATGTGATGATTTAATATATTAAGTGTAATGATCAAGTTAGCATTTACGTCTTCCTAAACTCTCAAAAATGTTTTTGGTAATACTAAAAATTGCATATATCTGTAAGGTACAGTGTGACCTTTTCCTTTATTCTGATGCTTCTATTTTCTCAGAATGCAAGGTGCATCCCTTAACAGAATGCCTATTCCACATCCTCGAAAGCATCGTATATGAACTAGTTAAACGAGCTCACTAGACCCATACTGTTTTGCATTGAGTAATAAAAGAGTGTACATAAGTTGGAAATGTATCCCTTGATTTGTTGATCCTTCACAGGCTACCTAAAAGGTGTTTGTGCTGTGTAGACAATGTTCAGCATCCCAGCCTTGGGCTTGTAATGTGGTGTGTCACGCAATTTCTGTTAGCTTGTGTGATGGCTCATTCCACATGCTGCCATTCACAAGTGCAGGTATATAGAAATCTATCTTTTGTCAAGCTGGGCTGAGTTTTCACAGCTCTGTCTGCTCATGACATCCAGTCACTCTTCTTGTCTCTTAAAGCTTAACATGGTTGAGCCTTGATTTTTGGCTGATTGCCTCCAATATGTTCAATTTTGGACAGTTTGTAGAGTAAATTTGTGAAACAAGGCCTGAGAAATGTGAAAAAAAAAATCACAGGATCCTCTGAAGGCCTTAAAAATCAGTTTGCTTCCATAGGCACAATTTTGAAAGGAGGATACAATTCCACACTTTTGTGACATGACCTCAGTGGGCACTGGACAATACTTAGCAGATAAGAGGAGATTGAAGGCAACACTAGAGCTTGCCTTTGAGTAATGTAATCCAGGCCAGAAAAAAAGATAGATGTCTATTTTTTCCCTGTGCAAGATTATCTGTCGGAACCATTGTTGCTTGCTTCTTTATCTGGCACAAATCCCATTTTTATAATTAAACTGTTTAATTAGGAGATAGTAGTATTTCCAGCAATATTGTAATTTTAAAAATTGTCTCCTGCCTGTCACTCATATTTCCTTATCATTAAGTCCAATAAACACAAAATCTAGATAATTATAACATGCGTTTCTGATCTTTAACAGTTATTGTTTTTTAAGGCATATATTTGAAAGAGTGACATAATTGTGAGCATATGAGATAGGGAGAGATTTCCATTTGCTAGTTTATCCCCCAAATGCCTGCTACAGCGAGAGTCAGGCTAGACCAAAGCCAGGAGCCCCATCCAGGTCTCCCACCTGGGCAGCCAGGACCCAAGTACTTGGCTATTATATGCTTCTTCCTGGTATATTAGCAGGAAGCTGGATCGGGAGCATGCAGTAGCTGGCCAGAAACCAGGCACTCTAAAATGGAATAGGGTCATCTCGAATAGTGCCCACTGTGCCACAAGGACTGTTCCCTTGAATATGCTTTCATATTTAGTGATATGTTATTTTGTGGCTTGTTCACACCTGTTGCTCTTTAACGATCATGTTTGCATGGATGCTTTGTCTACTACATTTGTTTTTTTTATTTTAATTATTTATTATTTTACTTCATTAATTACATTGTATTATGTGACACAGTTACATAGGTACTTGGGTTCTCCCCACCCCTCCCCAAACCCTCCCACCATGGTGGATTCCTCCACCTTGTTGCATAACCACAGCTCAAGTTCAGTTGAGATTCCCCCATTGCAAGCGTATACCAAACATAGAGTCCAGCATCTTATTGTCCAGTCAAGTTCAACGGCTTCTTAGGTATACCCTCTCTGGTCTGAAGACAGAGCCAGCAGAGTATCATCCCAGTTAATTGAAAGCTCCAACATACCATCAGCAAAAATTTACATCATTATGGAATTAATTGACATAGTAACGAGTAACCAATATGTTAAAAGTAAATGCGAGTTCCCAGCCACCTTCTGTGACCACCTCACCTACACTTCAATTTTAGTTTATACACAACATATAACATTCAAAACATAACATGTTATAAATAACATCATATCATCTTAAATTAAGGCAAACATGTGGTATTTAACCTTTTGGGATTGGCTCATTTCCCTTAGCATTATGGTTTCCAGTTTGGCCCATTTGGCCACAAAGAACTGCATTTTGTTTTTTTTTAATAGCTGAGTAGTATTCCATGGAGTAGATGAACCATAGCTTTCTTATCCAATCCTCTGTTGATGGGCATTTTGGTTGTTTCCATGTTTTTGCAATTACTGATTGTGCTGCGAGCATAGGAGTGCGTGTTGGTTTCTCATGAAACAATTGTTCTGGATATATTCCTAGGAGTGCTATTGCTGGATCATATGGTATGTTGAATTTGATTTGTTTGAATGTTCTCCATACTGATTTCCATAGAGGCTGTACCAGCCTGCAGCCCCACGAGCAGTGGAGTAGGGATCCCTTTTCCCCGCAACCTCGCCAACAAGTGTTGTTGGTGCTTTTATTCATGTGTGCCAGTCTTACTGGCGTTAGGTGTTACCTCATTGATGTTTTAATTTGGATTTCCCTTATTGCCAGGGAACTTGAGCATTTTTTCATATGTTTATTTGCCATTTGGGTTTGTTCCTTTGTGAAGTGTTTGCCCATTTCCCGTGCCCATTTCTTGAGTGGCTTGTTTGTTTTGACATTTTGGTTGTTTTGTAGCGCTTTGTATATTCTGGAGATCAGCCCTCTATCACCTATGTCGTGTGCGAAGATCTTCTCCCATTCTGTGGGTTGCCTTTTTACTTTGTTGATTGTTTCTCTAGCTGTACAGAAGCTTCTTAGTTTGATGAGGTCCCAATTGTTTATTTTGGTCTTGATTTCTACTGCTTTTGGAGTCTTTTTTAGGAAGTGAGGGCCTACCCCTAAATGTTCCAGTGTGTTTCCAACATTTTCTTCCAAAAGTTTGAAGGTTTCTGGATGTAGGTTTAGATCTGTTATCCATTTAGATTTGATCTTGGTGTATGGTGAGAGATGTGGATCTATTTTTTTGTTTCTGCAGGCTATTAACCAGTTGTCCCAACAGCATTTATTGAACAGACCTTCCCATTTGCCTGGATTGTCGTTTGTCTTTTTGTCAAAGATTATTTGGCTGTATCTGTGTGGGTTTCCTTCTGGTGTTTCTATTCTGCTCCATTGATCTTCCTCTCTATCTTTGTGCCAGTACCAGGCTGTTTTGATAACCACTGCCCTATAGTATGTCCAGAGGTCCGGAACTGTGATTCCCCCTGCTAACTTCCTGTTCTTCAGGATGGTTCTAGCTATCCGTGGTTTTTTGTGTTTCCAGATGAACCTTTGGATCATTGTTTCCACTTCCATGAAGAATGTTTTGGGCAATTTGATTGGGATTGCGTTGAATGTCTATATTGCTTTTGGCAGTATAGACATTTTGATGATATTGATTTTACCTATCCAGGAGCATGGGATGTTACTCCATCTTTTGAGGTCTTGTTCAATTTCTTTTTTAAGTAGTTTGTAGTTTTCTTCAAATAAGTCTCCTACATTTTTGGTTAGATTTATTCCCAGATATTTCATACTTTTCTCTGTTATTTTGAATGGTATCTTGCTGGTTAAGTCTTTTTCCATCTTGGGGCTGTTCGCATACACTATGGCTGTTGATTTTTGTTCATTAATTTTGTACCCTGCCACTCTACCAAACTCTCGTACAAGTTCTAGCAGTCTCTGTATTGAGTCTCTTGGCTCTTCTACATAAAGAATCATATCATCTGCGTATAGTGAAAGCTTGACTTCTTCGTTTCCCATTTGGATTCCTCTGATTTCTTTTTCTTGTCTTATGGCCTCAGTGAGTACCTCTAGGACTATGTTGAATAGTAGTGGAGAAAGTGGACATCCCTGTCTTGTTCCAGATCTCAGTGGGAAGGGTTCCAGCTTTTCTCCATTCAGTATGATGCTGGCGTTGGGTTTTTCATATATGGCTTTAATTATGTTGTGGATTTTTCCATCTATGCCTACCTTGGTTAGGGTTTTTAGTAGGAAGTGGTGTTGGATTTTGTTGAAAGCTTTTTCTGCATCTATTGATACTATCATGTGATTCTTGTTTTTCAGTTTTTGGATGTGGTGTATCACATTTATGGATTTCCGAATGTTGAACCATCCCTGCATTCCAGGGATGAATCCTACTTGATCTGGATGAATGATCTGTCTGATGTGTTTTTGAATTCTGTTGGCTAGGATTTTGTTGAGAATCTTAGCATCAATGTTCATCAAAGAGATAGGTCTGTAGTTTTCCTTCTCTGTTAGTTCTCTGTCTGGTTTTGGGATTAAGGTAATGTTGACTTCATAGAATGAGTTTGGAAGGGTTGCCTCTTTTTCTATTGTTTTGAAGAGTTTGTAGAGGATTGGGGTCAGTTCTGTTCGGAATGTTTTGTAGAATTCTGTAGTGAAGCCGTCTGGGCCTGGGCTTTTCTTTGTTGGGAGGTCTTTAATCACTGATTCAATCTCTGCTTCAGTTATGGGTTTATTCAGGTCGTTTGTTGCCTCTGGGCTAAGTTTTGGCAGGTGGTAGAAGTCTAAGAACTTTTCCATTTCTTGGTGATCTTCTGATTTGTTGGAGTACAGTGCTTTGTAGTAATTTCTAATTATGGCCTTAATGGTTGTAATGTCTGTTGTTATGTTGCCTTTTTCATCTTTGATGCTGTTAATTCTTGCCTTCTCTTGTTTTTTCTTTGTCAGTCGGGCCAGTGGGGTGTCTATCTTGTTTATCTTCTCAAAAAACCAGCTTTTTGATTCATTGATTTTGTGTATGGTTTTTTTTATTTCTATCTGGTTGATTTCCTCCCTTGTTTTGATGATTTCTTGTTTCCTATTGTGTGTGGGGCTCTTCTGCTGTTGTTTTTCCAATTCCTGGAGGTGTGTGTTTAGTTCCTGTATTTGGTGCTTCTCTTGGGCCTTGACATGATCTCCAATTGTGATGAGTTTACCCCGTAGCACTGCTTTGGCAGTGTCCCACAAATTTTGGAATGTTGTGTCAGAGTTTTCATTGGTTTCCATAAATTTTTTGATCTCATCTTTAATTTCTTCTCTGATCCATTGTTCGTTTAATAGCATATTGTTCAGCCTCCAAGAGTTTCTGTATTTCCTGGGGCATTTTAAATTGATGATATCCAGTTTCAGTCCGTGGTGGTCTGAGAGGGTACATGGTATGATTCCTATCTTTGAAGTTATTTAGGTTTGCTTTGTGTCCTATCATGTGGTCGATCCTGGAGAAGGTGCCATGCACTGCTGAAAAAAATGTATAATCTGTGGCCTCAGGGTAAAAAATTCTATAAATATCTATCATGTCCAGTTGTTCTATTGTTTGTATGAGCTCTGTTGTTTCTTTGTTGAGTTTTTGTTTTGTTGATCTGTGTATTGTTGTTAGTGGGGTGTTAAGATCACCCACTATTATTGTGTGTATATCTATGTCTCCCCTTAAGTCCGTGAGTAATTGCTTCACGTAGCTAGGTGTGTTTGAATTTGGTGCATATATGTTCGCAATGGTAATTACTTCCTGATGGATCAGTCCCTTCACCAATATATAATGTCCTTCCCTGTCCTTTTTGATGTGTGTCAGATTGAAGTCCACATCATCTGAAATTAAGACAGCTACCCCAGCCTTTTTTTCTCGTCCATTGGCATGAAATATCTGTTTCCAACCTTTCACTTTCAGCTTCTTAGAATCTCTTCTGGTTAGATGTGTCTCTTGTAGGCAACAGATAGTTGGATGCTGTTTGATAATCCATTCTGTTAATCTATGCCTTTTGATTGGTGAGTTCAGGCTATTTGTGTTAAGAGTTAAAATTGAGAGGTTGTGATTTTGCCCTGCCATACTTGTTTTTGTGGGTGTTGATATCTGTGTAATTGCCCTTCCTTGTGTGGACTTTAGTGGGAAGACCTTCCTGTTTGCCATCTTTGCTTATGATTCACCTCCTTGTTTTCTGGATTTAGTGCATTTCTAAGGAGATTTTGTAGAGCTGGTTTTGTGCTGGCATATTCTTCTAATTTCTCTTTGCTGTGAAAGTATTTGATTTCGTTCTCAAATACGAATGAGATCTTTGCTGGGTACAATATTCTTGGTTGACAGTTGTTCTGATTCAGGATTTGGAAGATCTTTGTCCATTCTCTTCTTGTAAAGTCTCTTCAGAGAAGTCAGCAGTGATCCTGATTGGTTTTCCCCGGTATGTGATCTTTTCTCTGCTTCGTACTTGTCTTAGGATTCTTTCTTTGTCTTCGTTGGAGTGGAACTTGAGCACCATATGTCTGGGTGAAGATCGCTTTGGGTCATATCTGCTGGGAGTCCTCTGACCGTCCTGGATTTGGGCTGGGTTCATGTTCCAAGTGTTTTGAAAGTTTTCCTGTATAATTTCGTCGAGCACCATTTGCATTCCTGACTCTTTTTCTGCTCCTTCAGGAAGGCCAATAATCCTAATATTCGGTTTTCTGAGGTTGTCTTTCATTTCTTGTATGGTCTTATTGGGTTTGTTCAGACTTGTCTCCAGCTGTTTAATGAACTGGGTATGTTCGTTTTGTGTGTCTTCCGTTTCAGAGATCCTCTCTTCTGCTGTATTTGTTCTGTTGGTTAGGCTCTCAATTTTGTGCTCTAAGTCAAGGATTTTACTTTTCATTTGTTGTATTTCTGAGGCTATGTGTTTCTTGAATTCCTTGAAGTCCTCCCAATTCTTCTCATTGTCTCTGACATATTTTAACATTATTTTTTTGAATTCCTTGTCTGGTAGATCTTCTATGTCTTCATCTCGCATCTCCGAAATAGACATTGGCTTTTGATCCTTTATTGGTAGGGTGTTGGCACTCTCATCTGGATCATTACCTTTTCTGGTATTTCTTCCCATTGTGTTAGTGTTTCTTTTTTGAGAGACCTAGGCACCAGTGTGCTGAGGGGTCTCCAAGCACTATCCTGTAGAGATCGGAATCTGCAGGCATGGAGTAGCAGGGTGTGGGAATTTTCAAGGCACTTTTGGTGCGTCTCCAGAACACTGGATCTCAGGGCGCCACTTCCAGGGCCCAGCAGATTCAAAGCGCACTCTCAGCTCGTCCCCTACAGGTATGCTACCACAGGGCGTGGGGGAGTGAAGGCACTCTCTGTGCGCGCCCCCTGTGCGCGGGATCACAGGGCTCGGAGGATTCTAGGTGCTTTCTCGGTGTGTCCCCAGTGCCAGGGACTGCAGGGCGTGGAGGTTCCAGGTGTTCTCTGGGAACGCCTCCTGCATGCGGGCCCGCAGTGCTCTCCTGGTGCGTCTCCCAAGCATGGGACTATAGGGCGTGGGGTGTTCCAGGTGCTCTCTGGAAGCGCCTCCTGCGCAGGCCTGCCCACCCCAGCGCTTGCAGGGGACCTACCACCCCAGCGCTAGCACGGGACTGCCCAGCCCAGAGGCGTGCTTGGGTTCCTGTGGGATAGCACCGCCCAGCTGAGTGCCAGACCGCATAAGGCACGGGGGAGTATTCAGTGTGCCTTTTGCCTTTCTCCTCAGCACACAGGACCACTGTGCGTCACCTCCCATACACAGTTTTGGCAGTTTCAAGGCACTCGCCCTGTGTCCCTAGATGCTGGAGTCTTGGGGGGGGGGGGGAGGGACGGGGAGACGAGCACCAAGGGTGTTCAGGCTCTGTGCGTGCCCCTGGGTGGCCAACTCCCGGAGCCTCCAACCCACCACTGTCCCCACCCAACTCACTCAAACCTCAGGTTCTTGCAGTCTGCCTCTTCCTCTGGTGGGAACCCTTGCCGCTGGTGCGTCTCCCGGCTACTGCGTCCGTTGCAGATCCTGGCGGGTGCAGGCAGATGGAACCTGGAGGCTGCGGCTGGTGCAGGTCCCGGCGGGGCTTGGCGACCAGGGTGGGCAGATGCCTGCGGGTCCCGATGACTCCAGGTCCTGATGTCTGCAGCGGGCGCAGGTCCTGGAGGGTCCTGGCGACCAGGGTGAGCAAGTGCCAGCGGGTCCCGATCACCGCCGGTCCTCACGACCACAGCGTCTGCGGGTCGGTCTGCGGGTCAACTGCGGCTTTCAGCATCTGCACTCAAAGGTGACTCAGCAGGTCAGGAGCGGAAAGTCGTCTTCCCTGCCCTTTGTTTTGTTTTTCCCTTGTTGCTCTTCCGAGTTTTGTGGATTTTTTTGGCTCCACACTGTCCAGGGAACTTCATGTTCTTCTCCCTGTAGTTCTATGCTGCTCCACTTACGCTTTTGTCGCGTTCTAGCCCTCTCTGTGAGCTCCCTCACAGTCTTCCTCCTATGTCGGCCATCTTGCGAGTCTCCCTACTACATTTGTTAAAAAAATTTTTCCGGTTTGTATCTTGTGACCTTCTGTTATAATGTTATGGACTTTATACATTTAACTATCAACATTCTCCTTGGCTATTTTGTCATTTTTTTTAATGCTGGGAGAGTTCCTTTTTCTCATATCAGTTGATATTCCAGATTGATATTCCTCTTTATACTTACTATCTACTTTACACTTTCTTGTAGCATTTTTAGAGTCAAGAAATATTCTTAAATATACCGGGAACTCAATTTGGTGTAAAGTTTGAAGAATTGTTCTCTGTTTTGCTTTTTCAGTAGTTAAACCCTTGTTCATAGCTCATCTTGATTGCAATTGCCCTACAGTGTTAATTTAAGGGAAGAGTTGACATCTTTATGGTTATATGCCTTATCTTATCAAGGCAGGTTGTACGTCTACTGAAGTCATTTTCTTTCAGTTGATTCACATGCTTTTTAAAAATGTCTCATATACATATTGGTGAGAGTATGCCTAGTTAGTTCATATGGTACATTGGTAAGGTGAATAAGGTCTCCCCCAAACCATTATATTTTCTCATGGCTTGTTACTGTGACATAGGAAAACTATTGATTCTGTGTATTTTGTATGTGGCCATTTATTACTACTGTTAGATTTTCAGCTGATTTATACTGTTGGTGTTTCTAGAATGCTAAACATATATAGACTGTAAGAATTATAACTATATTCTTTTTAATAGCTGTGCTTTAAGATTATTTTTCATGTTTTTACAAATAACATTTTTGAAAAGTGTACATATACATAATGTTGATCGTAAGATGTATTCCTGATCTACCTCTGCATTAAATGGGGTGTTTCTGATGGTTTACTCTTTTTGTAAAAGATTTATTTATTTGAAAGGCAGAGTTACAAAAGAAGGTAGGAAAAGAGAGCAACAGAGAGATCTCCCATGTGGGCGCAGTGACCCAAGAACTTGGGCCATCCTCAACTGCTTCCCAGACTCATTAGCAAGAAGCTGGATTGGAAATGGAATAGCTAAAACTGTAACTGGTGCCAGGATTGTAGGGAGTGTCTTAATCTGTTATACCACATCTCTGGCTACCCAATGTTTTACTCTGAAAAAAAAAAAAAACATTGGTATTTGGGTGTGCATAATGGCTCAGTATCTAAATCCTCACCTTGCATGGGCTGGGTGATGGTTCATTGTCCTAGCTGCTCCACTTCCAATCTAGCTCCATGCTTGTGACCTGGTAAAATAGTAGACAGTGGTCCAAAGCTTTGGGACCCCACATGGGAGACCACAAGAAGCTCCTGGCTCCTGGCTTCGGATCGGCTCAACTCTGGCCATTGTGGCCACTTACGAAGTGAACCAGTGGATGAAAGATCTTTCATTCTGTCTCTCCTTCTCTCTGTAAATCTGACTTTCCAATAAAAACAAATCTTTTAAAAGATATTGGAATTTGGATTAAAAACCATAATTTGAATTTTAAACAACTATGCATATTTAAGCAGCAGGGAGAAAGAATAAGAGAATGCCTCATGTGCTGGTTTACTCCCCAAATGCTTGCAACAGCCAAGCCTGAGCCAATCTTATGTCATGAGCTGGAAACTCAATCCAGGTCCCAAGTGGGTGGCAGGACCCAAATACCTGAGCTATATCACTGCTACCTCCCAAGTTGTGTATTAACAGGAAGCTAAAGTCAGGAGTGGGATCAGGACTTGAACTCAGGCACTCTGATATAAGATGTGAGCATCTCAAGCAATGTCTTAATGTCTGTGCCAAATCCCTGGTTCAATAAATATATTTAAATTTCAACTAAAAATTTCCATTTTAAGCTTGTTAAACTCAATTTTAATCAATAATCTTAAGCAAACATATTTTGCCATTTATATTTTTTTTGCTCTACTGAAGGCATAATATGAATAGATTTCACCGTTGAATTCATATTTAGTAATGATGCATTGAATCCAAGTTTTTCCTTTTATGGGATTTTTGCACTTATGAATAAAATTGATCAGATATTTATGTGCTATCTGATTGGAATAAGAATCCTGATAACTTTAAAAAGTAAGTTGGAGGGTTTCCATTTTTACAATTTTCTGTAATTTTGATTTATTTTTGTTATCTTTTTGTTTTGCATCTGCTGCATACCACCCTTATAGTCACTGTAACTAGATACCATTTCATTCAATTATGAGTACCAGGAGAGTGCTCATAATCTCCTATTCTATTCACAGCTCCTTAAAGCAGACATGTGAGAAGATGACATGTTCTGTCCCATTACATGTGAAATTTTGTTGCGGGGCTTTAGCTGTGTTCTTTATGTTCCATCTTCCTTCTCTTTTGTACTTATTAAACTATGCCTTGCCTTTTACTTAAAGTTCAGCTCCAGCTGTAGGCACTAGCCTAGGTTGCATTGTACCTAGGTAAGTGTTAACACTGCTGGGAGAAAAGCAGCTAATAGCTGGTGGGCATTCTGGACCTGGCTAACGCCAAATGTGTTGACTATACCAGTGTGCCAGCATAGTTACCTACTCTGTTTTTTGTTGTTGTTGTTGTTGAGATATGTGGGGAAGACAAGGAGTGCCAGGCTAGGATGTGCCACCCTGGCCCCCAGGCTGACGTGCTATAGATTGCCTGGGGAGGGAAGGTCTGGGAACATGATGGAGTCGGGGCAACTGGGGACATGTTTGACAGGCAAGGAATGACTTTTGTGGTCTTCAGTGGACAAGGCCACTGCACTTGTAGGCAGGCATGCGAGTTGAGACCAGGTGATTTAAAGGGGGGATACTGGAGGACATGTATGGGTTAGGCCAAGGCACCTGCCCATGTGGGAGACTTGGGCTGGACTAAGTAGCAATGCTTGTTGACTGCTGGCACATGCAAAAACTGGCTGGAGGTGGTGGTGGGAGAAGCATGCCTGGCTGAGCTAGGCTGCAGTACCTGCCCATGAGTGTTGGAACTGAGGTTGTACCTTGTCAGACTGGGCTTCAACATTGACCAGAGTCTGAAGAACTTGATCCAGGGGTAGATTCTGTAGGGGACTTGTGGGATCACCTATGTGGGACTACAGTGCCTACTGGTTGTGAGGAGAGATGGGGGTAGTGATTGACTGAGCCAGGCTGGATAGTGGAACTCACGTGGCACTCTGGAGCTGGGGCTAGGAAGAGGCCAGGCTGGACCAGGCTGCAGCACCGGGTGGCACATACAAAGGCTGGAACTCAGGGCAGATCATGCCGAGCAGAGTCATGGCACCTGCTGGGGCTGGGAAGAAACCTGGTAAAGGAACTTGGATTATGCCTAACTTGGGCCACAGCTCTTGCTGGGGAGCACAATAGCTGGGGCTAGAAGTGAGCCAGGCCAGGTGATACTGCAGCACTCCTCAGTATTTGTGTAGACTGGGTCTAGGGACAGGCCAGGATGGGCCAGACTACAGCACCTGTCAGCAAGAGCTGAGACTGCAGGTGGGCCATGACCTGCTGTTTTGAAGAATCTGCCAGCACATGGAAGATCTGGGGCTGGGAAAAGGTCTGGTAGGGGAACTTTAGAAACTACTGCTAGGCCGCAGATCCCATTGGTGAATGCAAGAGCCAGGGTGATGGGCTGACCAGGCTGGACAAGGCTGCAGCTCCCATTAGCATGTGTGTGGGCTGGGTTTGGGGTGGGCCAGACTGAGCAAGGCTCTAACCACCTATTGGTACGCACAAGAGCCAGAATGGGCATGGGATAGGCTGGACTAAACTGTAGCACCCACTGGTGAGAGCTGGAATGAATGTGGGCCAACTGAGCTAGACTCCAGTACCTATTGGTGAGTGACAAGATTGGGGGCTCGTCATGTCAGGCTGGGTGACAGCACCCTTTACCATACACGAAATCCAGGGCTGGAAGTGTGCTTGGTAAGGAAACTCGGGAAACTCCCTTGCTAGGCTGCAGCTCCTGCTGATGAGTGTGGAGCCAAGGCTAGGGGTATGCCAGGTCATGCTGGGCCAGTCCATATCACATATTGGCACAAGCAAGAGCCAGGGCACAGGTCAGACTGAGTTGGACCATAACACCTGCCAGTTCACAGGAGGGCTGTGGGTGGTCCAGGCTGAGCTAGGCTGCTGTACCCACTGGCAAGAGCTGGGACTAGGGGTGGACCAGGCTGAATCAGGGTGTGGTACCTACTGGTGAATGCTGAGCCTGGGGGTGGACTGTTTCAGATTGGGCTGCAGTGCTTGCTGGTACATGCAAGATGTGTAGCTGGGAGCAGGCCTAGTAGAGGAACTTTGGGCACCCCCTCGCTGGGTTGCTGCTCCCATTGGTGAGTGTGAGAGCTGAGACTGAGGGCAGATCAGGCTGGGTTAGACTGCTGCACCTACTGTCAAGTGCTGGGATTGGGTGCGCATCATGTTAGGCTGGAATGCAATAGCCCTGGGAGGTGTAAGATCCCAGGGTGGAAGTGGGCCTGGTAGGGGTACAGTGGGCACTCCCCTGCTTGGCTGCAGCTTCCACTAATAAGCATGAGAGCCAGGGCTGGGGATGGGCCAGATAGCTCAAAGCAGCAGCACCCATCAGCTTATGTGTGGGCCAAATCGAGGGGCAGGTCCTGCTGACATAAGCTGCAGCATCCATGGGTGTACAATATAGCCAGATAGGATTGTGATGGACTGGGTTAGGTTGCAGGCACAGGCAGACACATGCAAAACCTGGGACTTTGGGGCAGCAGTGATGTGGGTATTTGAGGATTGTCCGGCCTAGGCTGTGGCATCACTGATGTGCATGAAGAATGGCCTGTGGCAGGCTGGGCTAGGCTGGGCTGGGCTGGGCTGGGCTGGGCTGGGCTGGGTTAGGCTACAGCACCCATCAGTTCATGTGAGATGATTGAACTGACCAGATGCGTGCATTGGCTGATGCAGGTGATGGCCGGAACTTGACACTGAGCTAGGTGGTGCACACAAGAGTCAAGTCTGAGGTCCACCTCAGGTGAGGTTTCTCAGCAGACTCCCCAACTGGATAGCTGTCCTCAAACCCTGACCACAGGGAAAATCCTATGTGATCCAATCTTGGAGTGCATGTATCAGAACTGAGCCTTTTAGTTTCTGATGCTTGTGCAGTGAACAGCGTGCCCAGATACACACAGGGTTCATGATGGCCAGCTCATCTGTACCAGTAGAGGATGATGAGCTTCTTGTCAGAGGATGGAAAGTCTGGACCAGTCTCCTGGCTAAGTTTTGCAGTAAGTGTTAGGGCCTGTGGATGCACTAAGGTGGAGTTGGTCAGCCAACATACTCTGGATTTTCTCAACCCTGGTGCACTGAGGCTGACAACATCTCAGAACTATCACTGAATTAACACCCTTGGAATATTCCTCCCCCCATTAGGGTCTCTATGATATCGTCAGATGACCATCTCCTCATCCCTGGGTGCTGATGTAGTTTGACAGCAAGGAGTGGTCTCCTCCTTTGCCCTCCCTACAAATGCAGAAGAAGGAAAAAAAATAGAAGCATTTGTCCCACTGACCTTCCTCCATGCCCCAACCCTCTTCACACTAATTGGGAGGCCCACATGCATGTACATCCCACTCAACTATATGAACAATATTAAAAATAAAAATTTTTAAGTTAATTTTACTTTTGTTTTAAATAGTTACAGAGACAGGAAGAGAGTTTTCATTCACTGGTTCATTCCCCACGTGGCCACAACGGCTGGAGCACAGCTGCTCTGAAGCTGGGGACCAGGAACTTCTTTTGGGTCTCCCACTTGAATGCAGGGGCCCAAGGACATGAGCCATTCTCTGCTGCTTTTCCAGGCCATTAACAAGGAGTTGGATGGGAAATGGAGCAGCTGGTACACAAACTGGCACCCATATGGGATGCTGGTACTGCAGGCACAGGCTTAAGCTGCTATATCACTGAACCAGCCCTACACCTTGACTTTTTAACCTCTTATTATGTTACCTCCATTCTCAATATAAACTGAAACAATTTAAATGCATACAACAGTAGTGACCTGTTAAGGTACTGGAGTGATCCTTTCTCAGTTCTCATATTCCTCGCTGCCTGTGATAACTGACACTGGAAGCGTTTTTACATTCTGTCTTCTGGTATTTTGAACTATCCTTTCTTGCTCTTCCATCTCTAATCAGTCCTATCTCATGTTCCCTCAGTTTGAATCTTTTATGAAATCCTTTACATTTTTAGCATGCCTTTCACAATGCCCTACCTATCTCAGCATTTGTTCTTTTCTTTATACACCTGTAGTGATTGAATTCACGTCTGTGTCTTCAGCTATGTGGATGCCATCTGGGACAGTTCCTAGTATAGGGACTGTCACATTGTAGATAATTGGGAAGTGTTAAGCCAGTATGGGCCTCAAATCCATATGTCTAAACTTAACTATTGCTGAATTTGGAGTCATGAATTTGTGAGTGGCTATTGAATATTTTTGATGAGATCTGCTCCTAACACCCCAGGGTCCGTGTGCAACTGAACTCGCCAACTTTCTCATTCTCATTTCCTTCTTTTCGAACGTCCTGTTTCTCTTAGTCACAAAAATGCATTCTGTCCTAGCTTTGTGTTTTGTGGTGGGATTTGTGAGGAATGGAGGGTACGTGTTGTTATGCACAATTGCTATCACCCCATTTCAAGAGCTCAAGATTTTTTGGGAGAAGTTGGAGATCCAAAAGGAACAAAAAAACAATCATAACATTGTTGAATGTTGAGTTTACTTAAAAAAAAACTGGAATGAAAGCAGAACAGATCTGTTGGTTCATTTTGATCTGTGGACTGCTGGATTTAAGCTCTGAGCCAGAGAATGTTCAGACTCCATTAAAACCCAATTTTCCCCATAGTTTCTGTTTTTAAAAAATAATTAGCTAAATTGACATACTACATATGACATACTACATATAAATTGACATACACATATATACATGCATGCATACATACAATAAGATGCATACAGTTTAAATGAACTCAGGGAAATTTTTTTCAGGGATATTTTTATGCTAAAATATACACCCATGTAACCATTGTCCCCCAAAAGATGAATACTAGTTTCTTGTTACTTTCTTGTAAGTACTTTTTTTCTTACTAATATCTGCTGTTTTTCTAAAAAATTAGTTTATTTGAAAGGCAGAGAGAAGGATGGGAGAAAAAGAGAGCAAGGGAGAGAAGGAGAGAAAGAGAAAACAAAAGCAAAAATGTCTCATCTGCTGGTTCCCTCCCCAAAGGCCAGAACAGCCAGGGTTGGACCCGGCTGAAGCCAAGAACACAGAACTCCATCTAGGTCTCAAGCAGGAAGCTGGAATTGGAAGTAGAATTTGGACTATGAGATGTGGATATCACAAACAGTGCTTTACCTGCTCTGCCAAATGCCTGCCCCTCCTATTCTCAATTCCTGCTAACATAATTTAATTTTGCCTGCTTCTGAACTTCATATAAATGGAATCAAACAGTATATGCTGTTACTTGGCTGTCTTTTTTTTCATGCAGCCTAATGTTTTGGAGATTCATTAGTGTTCCTGTGTGTCTTAGTAATTAATTCTGCATATTGACATGTACTATTTCATTTTATGCATTGCAATTTATTCAGTTTCTTGCTGATGGATGTTTTTGGGCTGTCACCTCTAGGAATTTTAAGCAAAAGACCTTAAAAATATGGCTTTAACTTTGCAATTAAAAAACTTAGACATCGTTGAATAGATCCAACTTTGGATTACAGTTAACCCGTTTTGGTGAGTAAGATACCTTTGTGTTCAACTTGCTGCCGAGACGCCTTTGTGTTCAGCTCATCACTGTTGTCTTGTGCTTTGGTTTCTTCCACATCCTCATCACTTTATCCATTCGTTGTCCACTGGATTCACCACAAGCCAAAAAGATGTGATCTTAGCCACACTCTGTACCCCAACCTGGGATAGTTGTTCCTGATGGCAGTGTTCACAATTTAGTTCTAATGTTTATAGGTCTGAACAATGCAGATCGTATAATCCTTATTGATTAATTGTGCTAGAAATCCTTAGTGGTAGAGAAAATGCCTGTTAGCCATTACTGAACGTTACTATTTTAGGTATGAGCAAAAGAACAGTGAGTGAGTTAATTACTGCTCTTAGGTTAGTTAACTTTGGATAATTAGTGTTAAAGCAAATCATGCTGTAAAATGGGAATGATAACAAATGTATCAGGATATTTGGGGTATACATTTATGAATTCATTTGCTCAACATATAATTTTGTTCCTATTTTTAAAAAAGTAGATACAATTGAAGTACCTTCTGTGCCTTTTCAGAATTGGATTTCCTTCTCTTTCCTGGAATAAACAATACTCTGCATTTTATATGTAACATTTCCACACTTATGCACAGACTTTAATATACACATATCAATAAGTAATATATACATATCAAGATTTTTCCTTTTTAAAACTTAAGCAACAGCATCTTACATTTTAATTTCATAACTTTTTTTTGCTCAACTTTATGTTTTTCTCTACTTGCTATTTGTTGAATTCCTTACCTAATGAAGTATTAAGCCTATGATCTTGAAATGAGCTGAAAGTATATCACTGGGGAAAAAAGGAAAAAAAGAAGGAAGGAAAGAGGCTGGGGGACGTGGGCAGGAGGGAAGGTATGATGCTAAGCGTCACTGTGCTCCTAAATTTGTGTTGTGAAATACAATGATAGGAGTTCACCTTATCTAAAATAGTTGAAAATATGGAGTTTCTATGTTGTTAGAGCACTTGTTCACTCATATTACTTTCCCTGTAGTATTCAATTAAGAGAATTTACGACCATATATTCATCCACCCTCCTGTTCCTAGTTGTTTACATGGCTCTCAAATGTTGTTATCATGAATATTCTTATGCTAATTTCTGCATGTGTGTATGAAAGACAATTTGTACGTTTTTACCTAGCAGTGGAAGTGTTGGGTTGGAGAATGTGTGCCTTCTGATTCTTTCCTGTCAAGTACTTCGTTAGTTTATTAACAATCATTTAGTTTAAGTCTCTCTGAGAATTTATAACAGCGGAGTTTAGATTGCCACCATAACAGGAGTATAAAGCATACTACCCCAACACAAATACAATTATATTTCTCTTGTGTGGCATTCTAGAGTCCAGTTCAGGTAGGTGATTGTTATGTTTTTGCTCTGACATTTTCTAGGTAACAGTTTATAAGTTAAACTTTTACACCAAACTCTGCCCACTGCTCGATTTTTTTAATGACCATGAACTTAGTGTTATTTCTATTAAGTGGTTGAAAAAAGATACTGCGTAACACATGAAAAATGGAAATTTCTGTGTCCATAAGTAGTTCTATTGGAGTACTGCTATATCCATTCATTTCCATATTGTCTAAGTGCCCCTCTGAGCTATAGTGGTAGTGTTTTTATGATTCATTTTTATTTAGTTGAAAGGTACAGTTATAGAGAAAGCAGGAGAGACAGGATCTTTGATTTGCAGGTTCACCACATCCCTTCATGCCCCACCCCCAAATGGCAGCAACAGCTGGGGCTGGGCCAGGCCAAAGCCAGGAGTCCAGAGCTTCATCTGGGTCTCAAGCACATGGACCATCTGTTTTCTCAGGTACATTAGCAGGGAGCTGAATCAGAAGTCAAGCAGCCAGGACTTGAACTGGTGCTCATATGGGGTGCTGGCATTCCAGGCAGAGTCTTACTATGTTTTGTCACAATTCTGGCTTTGATATAGTAGTGATTTTAAGTAGTTCAGACGCAAGCTAATTTGCCCTAAAGCTTCAAATATTTATTTTCTGGTCCTTTGTGGAGAGTTTCCTGATCCTTACCTTAGAATGCTTTCTAAGGTGCAGACACAGCTGCTTCTTTCTAGCCAGAGAAGAGAGCAAATGAGGAGTGGAGAACAGTTATTTTCCTTTTCAAAAAGTATAGTCTCCTCATGTATTTGCCACTGGCCAGAGCTTTCATTTTTCTTTCATTGATCTAATTCCTTCAACTTTTATTTCCCAACTTTTCACAACCTATTTCCCTTCTACCTGGATTTGAATTTCTTTATTTTTTAAAAGATTTATTTGAAAGGTATAGTTATAGAGAAAGCAGGTATACAGATATACAGAGAGTCAGATATAAAGAGAGGAGGAGAGACAGAGAGGAAGATCTTCTGTCCATTGATTCACTCCCTAAGTGGCTGCCATGGCCAGAACTGAGCTGATCTGAAGCCAGGAGCCTGGAGCTTCTTCTGAGTCTCCCACGTGGATGCAGGGTTCTAAGGCTATGGGCCATCCTTGACTGCTTTCCCAGGCCACAAGCAGGGAGCTGGATGGGAAGCGGGACAGCCGGGACAAGAACTGTTGTCCATATGGGATCCTGGTGCGTTCAAGGTGAGGACTTTAGCCACTAGGCCACTGCGCTGGGCCCTTGCTTATAATTTTAAAATCATAAATCAAGAGGTACAGAAAGTAAACAAAGACATATGGCTCCTTGAGCTGTTGTAAGCACAGCATTCTCATAACCATCACACAGATGAACAGAACTTGGCCAGTTGCTCCCGAGGTCTTTGCACTTTATCCAGCCCACTCAGTCCTTTTCCAGTCCTGTTTTAATCCCTATTGTACTTTCAATGTACTCATTTTTCTTGTGTTTTTGAAGTTATTTTGTCTTTAAAATATGTACATTTTAATGCTTCTTTTAAAAAAATGGCTATTTATGTATTTATTTGAAAGGTTGGAGGAGAAAGAGATATCTCCATGCAAGGGTTTGCTCCCCAAAATGTCCACAACAGCCAAGACTGGGCCAAGCCAAAGCTGAGAGCCTGGAGCTCCATCTGGGTAGCAGGGACTCACACTTGAGTTGGCTTCGCAGAAGCTGCAGTGGAGAGTGGAGCCAGAACCCAGGCACTCTGCTCTGCATGTGAGAATCTCCAACACAGCAGCAGTTCATTTGTTGTACTAAATCCTAGGCCAGTATCTTTAAGTCTATTTTAATCTGTACAATTACCCTTTAGTCATATCTTTCCTTTGCAATATCACTCTTGAGCACAGAATAAAAGCTGTAATTTCTTATAGTCCGAGTGTTGCTGATTTTGTATTTCAGCGGAATGCTTCATGTGTCTCTGTTTAAGTTGGTAGGTGAATCCAGAGACTTGATGAGACTCAGGCTTGATTCCTCTGACAAAATAGTAACTGGTATTTGGCAAGACTATGGGAGCTGTGCAACATCTGGTAATCATTTTTATGTGATATTGGCAGTTGATGTTTAATGCCTATATTAAATCATAGTGATTGTGAAATTGTGATAATTTTGTATGTTTGCTATTTATTAGTTGGGCAGTTTTATAAAGAGCCCTTCTCTTCATCTGTTGTTAATTATTCAGTAGTACAGGTCATGCAATTGTAATCTTTTGTAAGTTTTATCAGTTTGGCTAGGCTGGAACTATTTGCCAGGATCCCTTTCTCCCTATGGTACCAGCATGGAGCTTGCCAAAAGAGAAGTTTGTGCAAGATTTGGAAGGCAGAAATGAAGCAGCTATTTCACTGAAAGTTGCTGTGTTACATGCAGTGAGAGCCAGGTGTAGCTGTGCCTACGGGTGCCAGTGTGTCCTTGTCCTGAGTCCAGCTGTCATTCCCAAGTGCCAGTCTTGTTGACTAATAGTAAATGAGGCCAGAGGAGTGCTGTGGATTGCCACATGAAATCCAAATTATGGATTTCAGATAAACAGTGACTTTTTACTGTAACCTTAGTTCCTACACACATACATATTTAATGCAGACATAGTCATATACACATGTATACTTTACATATGTGAGAGTACTTGAAAAAATAGTAGACATGGCGTTGAAAGGTAAATATACTTTGGTGTAAAAAAATTTTGAAATTCGTGCACTTAAGGGGGGGGGCACAAAAAATCATGGGAAATATGTGTTGCAAAAAATGCAGTAATTTTGAAGTTATTTTACATCAAAATAAATTACATTTTACCCAGAAGTGTTTAGGCACTCATCAGTGTTTTTCTTTTCTTTTCTTTTTTTTTATTTGAACATAGTCCTCAACTACCACAAATTGTGCAGTCGAGTTTCCCACATTTGGGGAAATGAAGGGGTCAGCACATCCGGAGTGCAATGGAACTCATCAGTGGCTTTACACATACATATGCACACAATGTGTATGTATATACATAGTATATAAATATACATATAGTGTGTGTGTGCATGCATACTAAGTCTGGCAATCCTGCTGAGACCTTCTGCCAAATGCAGAGGAAACTGCCTACTGGTAGACTGTTTCATCAGCACTCCTTTCTATTCCCACTTTTGCTGGTAGCTGCTCATGCCTGCCTGTTTTATAAGTTTCTTCTGATCTTCCAGTTCTCTTTATCATTATTTTCCAAGCCACCTTCCCAATTATATCCTTCTATTACCCTTAGAAACCTCTTATTTTGTAAAATTCGTAATAGTTCCTCTTCCCTGATTGAATCCCAATATAATCCTGTGATTATAACCAAAGCTGGCATACCTTGTGTATAGACCAATTCTGAAATTTAAAGAAAATCAAGCAGCACATACACGTTCACATAATGGTCATTCAATCTTGAGTTGCTTAATGTTACAACAAAAAATGCCAAGTGAGAGACGGTGCAATACAATTTATATTGTTTGTGAATCCTAGCATCAAGATGAACTGAATTTCCTGTTTGTAACTATTTTATAATGCCTTCTTATACTCCTTCATTTCACCAAAATCTGTTCCATTTTGGCTTGTTTCACATTTGCAGTATGATTTTCCTGTATAATTAACACATCTCACATGGAGTTTTAAATTACCTAAATTTATTTCCCTCCTCGCTTGTCTTCCTTCCTTTCTTTGTTTCATCATTTGATTTTTTGATCAAAGAGCCAGATGAAGTCTTGCAGAAAACATAAAATTCAGTTTGTTTCCAGTTAATTATCTTGAGTTTTACAGCTTTGTCAGGAGAGAAAATATAGAATACAAACTCAAGACAATCAAATCATGAAGCAACTTGGATGTGGGGCACAGATTCAAATTAGAAGAGTTAAGTAGTGCTTCAATTGAATTCAGCCTTTTTGTGCCAAGAGCACAACATTTGGAACGGTTGCAAGTTGGATTTTTTTTCCTTTAAGGTATTTATTTGACAGTCAAGGTTACAGAGAGAGAGAGAATGAAAAATCTTTCATTCTCTGGTTTACTGCCCAGATGACTAAAATGGTCAGTGCTCAGTCAGACTGGGGCCAGGAACTTCATCCGGTTCTCCCACATGGGTGGCAGAGGTCCAAGCACTTGGGCCATTTTCCACTGCTTGTCCTAGGCATTGGCAACAAGCCGAGTTGGAAGCAGAGCAGCGGGGACACAAGTTGGGCAGTATCAGGGGCAGCAGTTGTACCTGTTAACACCACAACACTGCCAGCACGCGGGTATTCCTACCTGCACAATGGCATTGGTAAAAGTATCACACTTGTTCACAGATGTTGTAGAAAGTGTCAGATTCTCAAGTCCCAGCCACAAGCTCTGGTCAATAAACAACTGCAGCCCTAGAGGTGAGGATTCCAACTTTGGGAAGAGATTATTATTTCCATAGTGATGTCCTTAGTTTGGGGGAAGGCTTTGATTTTATACAAATCTTGAAAACAATGAAAGCCATATCAATACTTGCATGTTAAGTTTAGAAATATTTTTATAACCATTGGAGCAATTTGTATATATGGTATTTTTAATTTTTGTAATGTTTGGGAATATCACATTATCAGATTCCAAGTGAATAATTTTTAGACTGCTGTTTTGAAAGGAATAAGAAAATTGTGTCTCTAAACATTATTAGAAGCACAAACAAGATTAATCCGTATTTATACATTTTATCTATTGTACTTGAATTATTTAAGTCTGTGTTTAATAATGTTTACTAGGGACTATTTAAAATACTTTAAAAAGAAATATGCAGCTAAAATATTTGAAGGGAATCTTATTTATTAGGTTATACACTGGACTGATTAATACCATAATATTTTCAAGTTGAAGTTAAAGTTGAAAAACATGATTTTTAAATTTACTTAATTGAAATTAAATAAACCCATATAATCACAGGCATTCTTGTGTGTGTTTGTAGATGTCGCTTTTGCTCACATCAAGAAACTTGCATTATTATTTCTATTGAACTTTACAACATCTTGAATTTAAAAAAAATTATTTACTTAAAAGAATGATGGGGAGAGAGACAATTAACTTCCACCTGCTGATTCACTCCCCACATGGCCACAACAGTAGATCTGAACCAAGCTGGAACCCGGAATCAGGTGCTATATCCAGATATCCCATATGGAGTAGTGCTTGGCAGGGATCTAAGCTCTTAAGCCATCTTACCCTGTATCCCAGGTGCATTATCAACATGTTGGATCAGAAGGGGAAAAGTTAAAACTGAATCCGCACTCATATAGGTTGCGGGTATTCAAGGTGTGACTTAACCACTTTGTCACAATGACCCGTACCGACCTGAGTTTTCTCCCAAATATTTATTATGCTATTTATGTCATAGAGGCCACATTTCTTCTTCATAGGACCTCTGTATATCTGTTGTGATCTGGACTTGTCCTTGAGGCCTGCTTCACAGATAAAACACAAACTTGCTTCTCTTGTGATAAAGTCACTGTTTTGGTCATCAGGTATCACCAAAATTTCTGGCTGTCCTTCAGTTTCCATTTTGACTTCTAAAAGGGTAATAAACTTCCTAATATTTAGATGGGCAATTTCCTGGCAGGTCTTGCAGTTAGGCCTGGGCAATGAAGTATAAGTGAAAGTTTCACCTGCACTTTCTAGATTTTGATCTTAGTTGTCAAGATTTTTTTTTTAAAGATTTATTCATTTCTATTGGAAAGCCGGATACACAGAGAGGAGGAGAGACAGAGAGGAAGATCTGCCATCAGATGATTCACTCCCCAAGTGAGTGCAATGGCCAGTGCTGCACCGATCCAAAGCTGGGAACCAGGAACCTCTTCCAGGTCTCCCACGCGGGTGCAGGGTCCCAAGGCTTTGGGCCGTCCTCGACTGCTTTCCCAGGCCACAAGCAGGGAGCCGGATGGGAAGCGGAGCTGCCGGGACCAGAACCAGCATCCACATGGGATCCCGGGGTGCCCAAGTTGAGGACCTCAGCTGCTAGGCCACGCCGCCGGGCCCAAGATTGTTTCAAAGGTAAAATGACAGGGCATGAAGCGCAAAAGCCCACCGAGAGAGAGAGAGAGAGAGAAAGAGAAAAAGAGAAAGAGAATATGAATATGAATATGAGATTGACATCTGCTTTTTTTTACCTCCCAAATGGCTAAAATGGCTAGGAGTGGTCCAGGCTGCAACCAGGAGCTGGGAATACCATCTAATTCTCTCTCATAGGTGGCAGGAGCCCAATTACTTGAAGCATCAGCAACTGCCTTCCAAAGAACATGAGCAGGAAGCTGTATTTGAAATGGAGTAGTCAGGTCTCAGTGCTTTGAAATGGGATGCTTGTGTCACAAGGTACCATGGTGCCAGCTCCTCTTTATTTCTTTGTAAATATCCCAGTAACTGTTCAGTATGCCTGCACTTCAGGCTGAGGGTTGTCTTTCAGCATTTCCCTAGGGCAGACATTTAAAGGATATGTTTTGTCAAATACAGAATTCCTGATATAGTTTTTTTTTTCTTTAGCACCTTGAGTACTTCATAGCACTACTTGGCCTCCACGATTTTTGAAATTGGTGCTTGATCTTCAGAGGATTCCTTGCATTTGATGAGTCCACTCCTCTTGCTGATTTTGAGATTCTGTGTCTCAGCAATTTGGTTACAAACTGATTTGGTGTGAGATCTACTGAATTTATCCTACTTGATATTTATGGTGTTTCTTTGTACATTTAGGCACATACATTTCTTCCAACTTGTAAATTTTTACTTATTATATCTACATTCCAAATGTTTTCTATCCATTTCTATCTTCTCCTGAGAGTTCTATTATATCCATGTTATTGTACTTGATGGTTTCCAGTTGTTCCTTTGGCACTAATAATTTTTTCCATTTGTTCTCCCTACTCCTTATACTTGACAATCTTAATTGACTCCTTAAGGTTCTCTAATTCATTTTTAGTTTTAAGAAATTTGAGTGGCCAGCGCCATGGTTCAAGAGGCAGGTGCTGGCATTCCACATGGATACTAGTTCTAGACCGGGCTGCTTCACTTCTCATCCAGCTCCCTTCTTGTGGCCTGAGAAAAGCAGTACAGGATTGCCCAAGTCATTGGGACTCAGCACTCGCATGGGAGACCTGGGAAACTGGTGGCTTTGGATTGGCTCAGCTCCAGCTGTAATGGCCATTTGGGGGAGTGAACCAGTGATGGAAGGTCGCTCTGTGTCTCTCCTTTTCTCTGTAAATCTGGTTTTGCAATAAAAATAAACTTTAAAAAATTATTTGCAACAGATAGGCACAGACATACAGATATAGGAAGAAGGAAATCTTCAAACTGCTGTTACACTCCCTAAATGCCTGCAACAGCCAAAGCTGCCCTGGGCTGAAGCCAGGACCCTGGAACTCCATCTTAGTCTCCCAGCTGGGTCCCAAATACTTGGGCCATCTTCTACTGCTTTCCTAGGTGCTTTAACAGGGAGCTGGGTTGGAAGCAGAGCAGCTGTGATTTGAGCCAGTGCTTTGCTCTGGCATATAGGCAGCAGCTTAACCAACCCCTAGCATCACAGACCTGGCCTGCCATGCTTTCATTCTGCCCTCACAAATCTGCTGTAAACAGCCATACAGAAAATTTCAAGTGATTTTTTAAAAAGATTTATTTATTTTTATTACCAAGTCAGATACACAGAGAGGAGGAGAGACAGAGAGGAAGATCTTCCATCAGATGATTCACTCCCCAAGTGAGTGCAATGGCCAGTGCTGCACCGATCCAAAGCCGGGAACCAGGAACCTCTTCCAGGTCTCCCACGTGGGTGCAGGTTCCCAAGGCCTTGTGCTGTCCTTGACTGCTTTCCCAGGCCACAAGCAGGGAGCCGGATGGGAAGTGGGGCTACCGGGATTAGAACTGGCGCCCACATGGGATCCCGGGGCGTTCAAGGTGAGGACTTTAGCCGCTAGGCCACGGTGCCGGGCCCTCAAGTGATTTTTCTTACAGGCCTTAGGATTTATTCCATCTTTATACTTGCTTTTGTTAGGTATTTTGTTATTTGGTGATATAGTGCTCTCTTTGTTTCTTCTTTGTCCATGGTTTTCTTCAGCTCTCCGAGCATGGTTGAGATGCTGCTTTAATCTTTGTAGTAAGTCCGGGATTCTTCCATTACTGTGATTTCATATTTTCCTCAAAATGGGCCATATTTTCTTGTTTGCGTGCTTTTTGATATTTTGTGGGCAATGGGACATGATGGATATTCTAACACAGTGACTGTAGGTGGTACCCCTTTCTTTCCCTTTCCCATGGATTTTTGTTGTTTTGTTTGTACATATTTGGTGACTTTTTAAAATTGTTTTCCTAGAGATGGTATTTTTTGTTACATGTGGTCAGTGAAGTATGTAGTCCACTAATTTGGTGCTTAGCTTTTGTTTCGACAGTTTCCTTAAATGCTTGAGGTTAGAGAAACAAAAATTCTGTCAGTCATATCGGCTCTGTGTCGGGGCACTCCTTCCTATCTTAGCCACATTGTTTACAATCCCGCCTCAGCCTGCACCTTTTGCCTGGGCAGAGCCTGAAGGATATCCAGCAGTGAAAGCCGAGCATCTTCCCCAGGGATTTTTTTTTTCTTTTGCCCATGCTTTCAGCCCTAGATCTGTGTGTGACTGCAGCATATCTGGGAACTTCTGAAATCCATTAAAACTACACACAGCTCTCTCATTACCTTCTTCCTTCGCGCTCTTGCTGGTCTGTCTGTCGCTGTTGTTGTCTCAGGCTACAGCCTGGCGCAGCTAATGCTCATTCTTTTAAATGCCTTTGGTAATTGTTAAGAAGCTTCTCTAGCTCCAGGAGTGCTGTAAGTCATGTAAGAGAAACACAACCCCTTGAGTCTGTTCTTCGTGGGGATACTGGGCATTTAGAAATAGGCAAGCATAACTTATTTTTTTTATATTTTTAAAATACATTTTATTATTGTTGTTATTATTTTATAATACAGCTTCATATTCCCTTATCCCCTCCCCAGTTCCCTCCCCCCAGTTCCTCTATATCATTACTAACATATAGTTCTTCATACTCAGTCATATGTCCATCATTGCGGGCATAGACACTGGCAGAGATTCCAGAATCCTATTGTCAAGATATAGTAAACAGTTTCATTGTAAGTCCATCTTTGGAAGTAGAAACGCATACCACACTATATCCTCACATCTGAATGTTAGTCTCAATTTCGCAGCTACCGTACATCCCCTTAAATGAAAAGTCATGATTCAAAATCAACAATAGAAAGAAGAAATTTACAATGCCATGAAGTTAAATGACATGTTACTAAATATGACAGTTTCCATTACACAGCTACTAAACATCCCCTTAAATGAAAAGTCATGATACAAAATCAACAATAAAAAGAAAAATAGAAATTTACAATGCCTGAAGTTAAATGACATGTTACTAGATATGACAGTCTCCATTACACAGCTACTATACATCCCCTTAAATGAAGAGCCACAAAACAAAATCAACATCTGGGAGAAAAAAGAAATTAACAACATGAAGAAGTTGAACAACATGCTATTAAATGACTAATGTGTAGCTGAAGAAATGAAAATCAAGAACCTTCTTGAAGAAAATGATGCCACTGCATGATCTACGAGTCATTGAATGATTTAATCAGAAGAAAGTGTATTGAAGAGATGAAAACAACAGAAAACAACAAAACCCATGCGATATAGTTTCCGCTGATCTTTGTTGAAGTGTGTCTCCTCCAGACAATAAGCAGTTGGGTTTTGTTTTTTAATCCATTCTACTAATCTATGATGTTTGATTGAGCTTAAGCCATTTACATTCAGAGTTTAATATACATGGGTGTTACTTTGGTCCTGTCATTTTAGGAATGGGTGTTCATTGGTTTAGTCTTCTGTTGTCATTTTGCTGGGATGTTCTTCCCATTTGCCTTTGGTTTTGGTAGGTGCTATTCCTCTTTTCTGTGAAGAGAACTCCTTGAAGTATCATTTGTAGGGCAGGTTTGGAAGAGGCAAATTCTTTTAGCTTTTCTTTACTGTGGAAGAATTTTATTTCATTTTCAAAGACGAAAGAAAGCTTTGCTGGATATGTTATCCTAGGCTGACAATTTTTTTCTTTTAGAATCTGGAATATGTCACTCCATTCTCTTCTTGCCTGTAGAGTTTCCTGTGAGAGATCTCCTTTTAACTCTAATTGGCATTTCTTTTTATGTCAATTGATTTTTTTTCACGTGCACATTTAAGGATCTTTTCCTTATGTTCGATTGAAGAGAGCTTGATTATCATATGTCGTGGTGAAGATCGCTTTTGATCAAGCCTGTTGGGAGTTCTGTGCCCCTCCTGGAACTTGTTTCCCAATTCTTTCTCCAGATTAGGGAAATTTTCCTTTATTATTTCATTAAATACATTTGCAAACTCAGCTTCTCTTTTTGCACCTTCTGGGACTTCCATAACTCTTAGATTTGGCCTCTTAATAGTGTCTTTCAATTCTTGAATACTTTTTTTGGTCTGATCCAGCTCTGCTTCCAGCTTTTTGTTTGCTTCCCCCTGATGACAAGAAATACCTTCCAATTCTGAGATTCTTTCTTCTGCTTTCTTCATTCTATTTTGGAGACTCTCCACTGTACTTTTAATTTGCTCTACTGTGTTCTTAATTTCTGATATATCAGCCTTGATTTGCTTTATTGCTTCCTTAAATTCTTTGAACTCTTGCATGAGCTTCTCATTGTTGATCAGAATCTTTAAAATGAGTCTTATGGATTCTGTGTGCCCCATTTTCTTGTTGTCTTCCTCAGTTAACTCTGAGGTTGGCATAGGGTTTTGCTCCTTTGCAGGGGAGTCTTCAGTAATATTCATTGTGCCTTTGTCTCTTGCTCTTGTTCGTTGTACTTCTGGTTAGCAGAGTCTTGAATTCCTTGGGGCAGATTTCTAAGCTTTGTCACCCACAGGTCTACAATGCGATTTTACTTATTGCAGTTGGTACACAACTTTTTGCTTGCAGCCACTTGTGCCACAACCTCCAGCGAGTTCCAGGTCTGGGTTCTTACGTCAGATTTCCACCATGGTCTCCACAGACCCAGCTCTTGGCTCACCACTCTCCACCTCCTGTGATACCGTGCTGAGGCTGCACTGTTGTCTCTGCAACCTTTCTCCCACTTCGAGTTGGAGTAGGTCCCAGGATTAGAGAGACACCAGGTGTCCTATATAATTAGGTTGTTGGTGATGCTGATCTTGTCGGAACCTGTTGGACTTTAGGTTTGGGTGCCACATGGACCTATTTTCACCGGTAGGCTGCCAGAGTCAGTATTAATTTCCTGTGCGACCCGTGCTATCACGGACCTCAGCAAGTTCTCGCGAGATCAGCACATGCGCAGTTTGCTATTGTCCCCTGCAGTCCCAAAGCTATTGCCACAGTGCCCAAAATGGCACCTGATATACAACCACCACAGTTCTTGATCTGCTGGCAGTCAGATCCGAGGGCTATCCAGACCTGTCCTGGGTGGAACCCGTAGAATGCCACATCATTGCAGTTCACTGAGTCAGAAATGAGCTCACTCCCAGCTCAGCGCATGCTTCGTCCCTTCCCTTGCCCTTTTCTCCTTTCTCAAAATGGCACCCAGTTCAGCTCTAGGGTGCTGACTGGACTGTGAAATCCACTCTGTTCTTGTACTGCCCATCTGAGATCTGCTGCTCTGTCTCTGCTCCTGGTCAAATCAAATGGACCAGCAGAACGGACAGTTATTTGTCTGGGTTCACCACCCAAGCTCCCAGTGAAAGTCCCTTCCCACCTGGTTGCTGGTGGCGTTCCAGATGCTGTTGGAGTTTAGATCGCCGTGCTGGAGTATCAGTCTCTGCAACATCACACTGCTGTGTCCGCTGCTTTTCTGTGTCTCCAGGTACCCCTCTGCTATTGTTCTGTCCCTTCCTATTTCCTGAAATATGTCCTCTCTGCTTCATCCTGATTAAATGTTTTTCTGCCCGCATAAACGTGTCCTTACCCTATTCCGCCATCTTGATTCTCCAGCAAGCATAACTTCTACAGAATGAGTTCTGTGTTGCTCATCCTAGTACTAATAACCTACACCTGTGGTAAAGGTTGCGCCTCTTAGAGCTGCTGCTGATCTGGGAATCGAGGGACAGTAGATTTAATAATTTTAAGTACTACAGAGACTGCAATGGTGGCACAGTGAGTTACACCACAGCCTGCAATGCTGACATTCTGTAGGTGTGCAAATTCTAGACCCAGCTGCTCCACTTCCGATTCAACCCATACTAATGCACCTGGGAAAGCAGTAGAAGATGGTCAAAGTCCTTGGGTCCCTGCCCCCCATGGGGGAGACCTGGATTGGGAGTTCTAGGCTCCTAATTTAGGCCTGGGCCATCCCTAGCTGTTGTGGCTACATGAGGAGTGAACCGGAAGAAGGAGGATTGATCCCCCCCTCTCTTTTTTCAAAGAAATAAATCCCTAAAAATGCTACATTCTGTCTTACTTCACTGCAGTCACTTCCTTATTCCCCAAGGCTTCTCTGGTTTTGAACTAGATTTAAGAGTTCTGTAAAAGTTAATTGTCCTAATTGTTCTTGGTAGTTCATGGCTTATTTTTGTGGTAGAATAGAGTACTGGAGTTCCCTCCATTGCCTTTTTGGTGGTACCATTACTCTGTCTATTTGTTTTAAAGAAAAATGACTGGGTAGTTGGTGTGGGTTTTCCCTTTCGCTGTTGCATAAGGCAAATTTCTTTTCTGAGTAGTTCTCCCTTCTAATGGATGAGTGGGACTTCTGACAAGGAAGCCTTTATCAGGTTGGACACAAAGGGCTGCTGGCCTGGCAAGTTTCCTCTGGTGTTGAGGATGCTGGGAGTTGGCTGGCTGGCTGCAAGTTCCCTAAATGTCTAATGAGAAGAGTATTTGAAAAGCTAATTTTTTTTTTTCAGATTAAAAGGTCCTCTAGTTTTATCTTCGGTTTTTCATTCATTAATAAATATTCACTAGTGGTATTTTGGGTGAAAGGTTTGGAAGGAAGTTGCTGGGGGAGACTGAACAGCTGTTTTACTGATCTTCAATTAATTCCCCAGTTGAAAGCCTCATATCTAATTTCTGTCTGCTGCAGTACTTGCTGCCACAGAGCCCAGAGTATTTCCAGGGTTCTGCCAGGAAAGCCTGCTCTTACCTACTCTGTAGTTACTTTCACATCGTAGGCTCTGGTTGTATCTGGCTATTTCATGTGTCAGTTTGCTCACTTCGACTTCCCTTCTTCCAAAAACGTGTTGTGGATCTCTTTTGATAGTGATCTCATCATGTTCCATCGAGTTGTTTTTGTTCTTAAGGTTTTATGCCTTTTTTGTACTTTTAATAGAACCTAGGATAGATTTGAAACAAGTCTGAAGGCAAGAGAGGACAGGACTAAAGCACTCTGACAACAGAGGAAAAGGTTGCATTTGTAGGAGCTGTACATCTGCCAAGGCTGGGGCAAAGCTGCTTGTTTCCCAGGACCCAAGTCAAGTCCCCATGCTAGGGTCATTTAATAAAGGATTTCTACTCAGAAGACTGCAAAGGTATGAAGTAATCCCAACAGAAGAATGGACTGATGGGAAACCAGGACAGAATAGTTGAAAGGAGCTGATTGGAAGTTTTGCCCAGGCCTAGGAAATTGCAAGTGGAAAAGTTCCAGTGACTTGAGGTGGGCGTGGGAAAGGCCCCAAAAAGCCTTCTCCAAAAAAGTGTCAGCTTTAGACATCTGCCATACTCTTCAATCAATGCCCCATGTAGCCTTGCGGACGTGGTCAGAAGTAGAATGGGTGTGGTTAGAGAAGAAAATGGAGAGGGAAACAAAATGGATTAGTAGGAAAGTGGACAATGCTTCCCACTATTCCCCTTCTGCAAGCTTTGAGGCTGAGTTAGAGTTACGGGAGGAAAAAAGCTTGGAAAACAGGCAACAGATTGAAGTTATGATATATTAGATTGGAGTAGAATTTTTTTGTTAAATTTTTATTTTGAATTTTTAAATTTTGTGGTACAATTTCGTATAGACAGGGATTCCTTCCCAACAAACTCCGACCCCGACAAATTTTCCCCATGTTGCTACAATAGTACAGTCCTTCATAAGGAATCATAATTCCATCAGTCTGTTATTTAAGTGTGCCCCAACATTGCTGGTAAAGACCATGTCAAACATGGACTAGAATTTTTAATGCTTAAGAGACAGATCTATTATATATATCTGAGAGTGACTAGAAAAGATATAAGACCTGTCTACAAACTCATGCAGGGATGGGATATAACGATTCTACAGAGCTTGCAGTGTGAAGCAGTGATGTGAAAAAAAATTATATTGCTTTCTGGTTACACCCTACTGTGTCTACCTCATTCTATAAACTAGTTTATGTAAGGGCCACACCGTATGTACCCAGCGAGTGGGTAGCATATACCAAAAGTAGTGAATTCGTCCTGGGGAGGCCAGCAAAGGCCTGATACTTTTTCTCAGAAGAGTTGGTGCTTGTGCTGGAAGGAATTTACTAGCTTCGGATGAAGTGGGAGGACATTTTAGCAAGAGAACAGCATATGCAAAGGTCAGAGACATACGTGGGCAATTATGTGTGGCTTCCAGATTCCGGATCACTTGTAGTATAAGCTGTTATTGGATGGGGAGAGATGAATGGGCAATTTGTAGAGCTCTACTTAGGAAATGCATTTTTTTTTCACCATGAAAGTGACATAGAGCTAAAAGAACTCAGTGTTTTAAGCAGGGGAATTACAGGACTGTACTTGCATTTCAAAAGATCAGTCTTGTCTCAAAATATCAGGCAGATTGTTGGGGATTTTAGGATTGGGCCATAATGAATAATACCAGGTTAAAACGGTGCCAGTCAGTGAGAATTCTTGGTTGTCTAGAAATATTGTAATAATAGGCTGATCTATTTTTAACGACATTTGATCTAAATAGAGCAGGGTTTCCAGCTTGAGTTCTGGGTGGAATTTGAATTTGTTTGGGTATATGCCCTGAACTACAGGATAGGCAGCTATAAATTTTTAGCACCAGGCTAACTCTCTAAAGAGCTCAGGCTAGGGAAGTATTTTTTTTTTAAACTAATTGATTTAGAGCCCAGCACAGTAGCCTAGTGATTAAATCCTCATCTTGCATGCACAATGATCCCATATGGACACTGGTTCATGTCCTGGTTGCTTCACTTTACATCTAGTTCCCTGCTTGTGGCCTGGGAAAGCAGTGGGGGATGGCCCAAAGGTTCGGGATCTTGCACCCAAGTGGGAGATTGGGAGGAGGCTCCTGGCTCCTTGGCTTTGTATTGGCTCCTTACTGACTCAGCCCCAGTCATTGCAGTCACTTGGGGAGTAGACCAGCTGATGGAGGATTTTTTTCTGTTTCTCCTTCTCTCAGAAAATTTACCTTTCCAATAAAAATAAGTAAAATCTTAATCTAATTGATTTATTTGAAATTGTTATGAAGAGGGGGGAGAGACAGGGAAACATGTTTTCCACTATGCTGGACCAAAGTCAGGAGCTTTATCCAGGTCTCCCAATTGGGTGCAAGAGCTCTAGCCCTTGGGCTGTTTTATTGCTGTTTTCCCAAGCTATTAGTAGGGAGATAGATCAATGGAGAACTTGGAACATAACCAGTGCCCATATAGAAATCTAGCATCACAGGTGTCAGCTTTACCCACTGTGCCACATGCCACATCCAGGACAGTGGTTTTTAACCTGGGATCGTGAATAGAATCCATGCAGTGTGGCAACTTGGAAAACATATTCTTGAAACTTCATATTTCCCCTCGAGAAGAAACAACAACTTACGTTATTAGTACTATCTGTGACACTATCATGGACAGAAATAACAGATACTTTCTTTTTAAAGATTTATTTTAGTGGAGAGGCAGATTTACAGAGAGAACGAGAGACAGATCTTCCATCCACGGGTTCACTCCCCAAATGGCTGCAATGACTGGAGCTCAACTGATCTGGAGCCAGGAGCTTCTTCTGGTCTCCCACACAGGTGCAGGGTCCCAAGGACTGGGACGATCCTTTGCTACTTTCCCAGGCCACAAGCAGTGAGCTGGATGGGAAGTAGAGCAGCTGGAACATGAACTGTTGCCCACATGGCATACTGGCACTTGAAAGGTGAAGATTTGTAGGGCACAGGGACGAAGAGGTCACTAAGTGTATAAGATGGTGGCTAACAGTCAACCTCACTGGGTTACATGTGGCAAGCAAGATGGCAGCCGAAGACAGAGCCCTGGGCCTGAACCAGGGCTGGGGTCAAGTTGTTTCAAAGAAAATCTGATTGGCCAGGGCCTTTTTGCTCACCTGCTCCTGGCCTATGGGAGGTGGCTTCCACAGTCATGCTCCTAGTAATTGGCTACTAGTTTCTCCCCTCCTGGAATTCCTGGCATGAGACTGTTCACTGTTCTATATAAGAATCTATATTTCCCAAATAAACTAGAACTGCTTAGATACAACCCCTTTCACATCAATTTGTCTCTTGTGTGCCGGGAGACTGGATGGCGGGCAGTAGGCTCACTCCCTCTGGCAACAGGATACTAGAGGAATCTGTTGGGGAGATCCTGCAAGGTTTAGCCAATTGAGCCAGTACACCAGGCCCATCAGATATTTTCATATTTTATTACAATTTTTCAGATGGCAAAGATGGCAAAATTGATCCCTTGCCACCCATTTGGGAGACCTGGGTGGAGTTCCAGGCTCCTGGCTTTGTCCTGGCCCAGTCTGTATGTTGTGGCCATTTGAGTGGGTGGAAGATAATTCTCTCTCCTTGTGTCTTCCTCTCGGTCATTGTGACTTTGAAATAAATAAACCTTAGAAATGTTACTTATTCATGCTCTATTTTGAATTACTGTTATATTTGTCCTGTCACTGGATCATTTATTTAATGTTTTCATAAGAAAACATTACATCCATTATGTAAAACTTATTTTAGGAATAGTTTCATTTTATCAATGTAACTTGTTTTTCTTGTGAACATATGTATTTTTTTCACTGTAATTACAGACATTTCAAGTGTGGGGCTGGCAGTGTGGCATAATGGATTTTAAAGAATTATTTTTCATGATATGGTCCCATAGACACAGGGATTCCCCCCTCCCTCCCATTCTGCTGCCCACTGTTTTCTTCCGAATTGTTACAATAGCATAGTCATTCAGCAAAAGTCACAAGTCCAACACTCTGCTATTTAGTGTTTCCTGGCATTGTAGGTATAGACAATGATAGAAAGTCTAATATCCTATTGTCAATGTATACTTAGGTTTCATTGGGAATCATTTTGGAGTAGATTCATAGTACAACATTTCTTCTTGGGGTCTCAGGACAGAGAGTCTCATGCCTGGATCCCAGACACCAGCCACCACGTGCATGTGGTGAGCTGTCCTCAGGTCTGCCTGGGCTGTGGGGGCTGCTCCCTTCAGGGTGAGTTCACCTAGGGGGAGGTCTCCATGACTAGGTGGGTCTGGGGCCCACCCGCTGCCCTCATTGGGCGGTGAATGGGATTGGGGAGGGGCGTGATCTCAGGCCTGGGTGTTTAAACTGGTGGGTCTCAGGACAGGGCATCTCATGCCTGAATCCCAGACGCCAGCCACCACATGCACGTGGTGAGCTGTCCCTGGGCAGCCAGCATGCCATTTGGTGCCAGGCTCCACCTGTTGGCCGCCCGGGCTGGACTTGTGGGATTTTGGTTCTTTGAATCGCTGCCTAGGCAGCTCAGGGTTGAACCCACTGTACTTCTAGGACATGAATCAATCCTGAAGATTCCCAATGACAGGAACTCTTCCTTTGAAGAACTTGTAATCACTGAACACTCCTGACGACCAAATACCAGTCCATGCAAAAGCTATGGCTCGGGGCTTGTCCAACAGGATATCCTATTACCTGACATGATGATGGTGTCCTGGAGGACTAGGGTAGATGTGGGATGGACTAGGCAAGGTCTCAACCCCCAATGAGCCATGCGTGAGCCATATATGGGTATGGACGAGCCGTGGCTGGGCTGAAACATCCAACAGCAAGGACCAGTTTGGGTTGAAGGCCAGTCAGGAAAAGCCACTGTTCCTGCTAGGACAGGAGGTGAACTGAGTAGGGCTGGCTCATGGACCACTGGTATGTGCAAAATCTGGCATTTGGAGAGGTTTTGACGGAGGAGCCTGAGCAACTTCTCTGGCAGGACACAGACCCTGCAGGTAAGTGCAAGAAGCATGATAGGAACCAGCCCAGAAGAGGTCATGGAAAGTTCCCCACTGGCATACATTTGGCATGGGTCAGGGGCAGACCAGGTTGAATCAGTTCATGTCATCCACTGGCAAATCCGAGCACCAGAACAGTGTTGGTCGAGCCGGGTTCAGTCACAACAAAAACCAGTCCACAATATGGAATGCCAGGGTGAGGTTGCCTGTACTGGATGTGACTGCAGCGCCCTTCCAGCACATGTGAGAACCAGGAAGGGAGGGGGTGGAGCCAGCAGGGGGAATATGGGGGAGTTCCCTTGCTGGACAGCTACTCCCACTGGAAAGCATGAGCTGGGATGGGGGCAGACCAGACTAAGCAGGGCTACAACACCTGTGTGCCTCATGTGGCCTAGCTCAGGGAAAAGCCAGGCTGGACTGATTATTCCTACTGGTGCAAACCAAAGTAGAGTGGGTGAGGGTTGTTTGGACTTAGCCACAGCATCAGCTGGCAGAAGCTGGCACTGAGGTCTAATTCTGTCAAGACAAACCACACAACTACCCGGAGTGTGCATAATCTGGGAGTGGGAGGGGCCTGGGAGGGAAGTAGTGGGCTCCTCCCTCTTGGGTTACCACTACCATGGGAGGGCAGGAAAACTAGGACAGGGGCTGGGGTGGCTGGATGGACACCCAACAGCATCTGTGATGGCTGGATAGTTGAGGTGTCATTAGTAAAGTTTTGAATGTAGGACATTCCCACTGGATTTAGGTAAAACTTCAATGTGTTTCATCATTGTTGTCTTTTTTTAAATCTTATTTTTAATTTTATGATTCCATAAGCTCTGGGATTTCCCTTGCCCTCTCGCCAAACTCCCTCCCCACCACTGATTTCCCCCATATTTTAGCAATAGTATAGCCCTTCATAAGCAGTCATAAGTTCATCATTTTGCTATCTAGATTGTATCCTGACATTGTGAGTACGGACAATGGTAGAGAGTCCAGATTCTTATTAAGATATATTTACCAGTTTCATTCAGAGTCCATCTTTGGTTTGTAAGTAGAGCTGCATCTTCACTTCTGGATATGATAGTCTCCATTACACAGTTACCATACATTATCTTAAATGAATAGCTATACAGTAAAATCAACAATAGGAATAAAGGTAAAAAATTTACAACACCGTAAAGTTAAATAACATGTTACTGAATGACTAATGCATTGATGAAGTGAAAAAGAAAACAAAAAACCTTCCTGGAGAAAACAATTGTACTGTATGACCTGTAAGTCATTGAAGGATTTAATAATAGAAAAGAAACTATTTTTAAGAAATGAAAATAAAACCAAAAATACCAAAAGCCACAAGTTGCAGCAGAGAGTATTGAAAGGGCTATTTATCCGGTATTTTGCAGGAAGGTGTCTTAAATCAGAGAACGTATGATGTTTGTCCTTTTGGGATTGACTTATTTCACTGAACGTAACGGTCTCTAGCTGGGACCATTTGGTTGCAAATGGTTTAGTTACAGAACCTGAGTATTTTTTCATGTCTGTTAGCCATTTGAATTTCTTCTTTTGAAAAATGCCTGCTTATTTCCTTCATCACAGGGTTGTTTTGCTATTGTTAAGTTTCTTAAGCTTTTTGTAAATCCTGAAGATTAGTCCCCTTTCTGCTGTGTAGCATGCAAAGGTATTTCACCCATTCTGTTGGTTGCTTCTTTGCTTTGTTGATCATTTACTTTGCTGCACAGAAACTTCTTAGTTTGAAGTTTCATTTGTTTGTTTTGGATTTGACTATCTGTGCTTTTGGTGAATTTTCTAAAAAGTCTTTACAAATGCCTGTATCTTGGAGCATGCTTACTGTATTTTCCTCCAATAGTTTGATGGTTTCTGCATGCAGATTTAGGTCCTTCATCCATTTAGAGCTGATTTTTGTGTAAGGTGACAGGTAGGGGTCTTGCTTCTGACCTCTACAGGCTGCTATCCAATTGTCCCAATAGCATTTGTTGAAGAGACCAGGCTTTTCCCCTGGATTATTTTCTGTTGTCAAAGATTAATTGGCTGTGCACATGTGGGCTCACTTCTTTTTTTTTTTATTAATTATTATGCATTATGTGACAGTTTCATAGGCTCTGGGAATCCCCCCACCCCTCCCCACGCCCCTCCCCCCTGGTGGATTCCTCCACCTTGGTGCAGTATTACAGTTCAAATTCAATCAAGATTCTTTCCTTGCAAACATATACCAAACATAGAGTCCAGCTACTTATTGTCCAGATGGGTTGAACAGTTTCTTGGGGAGATCATTTCTGGTCCAAAGTTAGAGCTGGTAGAATATCATCCCAGTCAATTAAGAGTCCCAATATAACATTAACAGCAATTTGTAACATTATGGAATTGACATGGTTTTGCGTAACCAGTATGTTAAAAAAAAAACAAAAAACAAGTTCTTAAACACAACCTATGATTTGCTCATTGACATTTCAATTTTAGTTTGTATACAGGACCGGCTGCTATATACCTTAAAATGGCTATAAGGTACCATTCAGCTGTCTCGTGTCTATTTCATTTTAGTATTTAGCCATTTGTTGTGTTGAAGTATAATTTTACTGATCTTGGCAGATTTTAGGATAATCTAGACTGGCTTGTAACTCTAACAAGACATTTGTCAACAATTAAGGTGCAGAACATTTTTTTTGGGGGGGGGGGTGTGCAGGAAGGTCCCCAACACCATGGTGAGGAGTGACTAATCTTCGTGTCCCACCCAGCGAAGCATGAGCAAATCCATGCCAGCTCTTTCCTGTCAGATTCCAAGCTCTACTTTTTGTTGTTTGTCTATTTTAGTTTTTTTTTTAGTTTGTATGATTGATTGTTTGCTATGAGGGGTTTTCGGAGCGATCCTGATGGTCATTGCAAGGGAGGGTGGGGGTCCAGAGGTGGAGCCAGGCTCGGACCAGAGAAAGCTCTCCTCCCTGGTCCCGAAGGACGTTTATTGTTCTTCTGTTTCTGCGGACCGCTCAGGGCTTCTGGTTGTCTTTCCGATGACGTTGGTTTCTGCACGGTAGTGTTTGGACTTCTTCCATCCCCTGCGGAAGCTCCGGTTGGGGGTGGGTGACCTCAGAGTACTCGGCCTCCGAGGGCATCCAATTCCCTGTGGCCTCCTTGGCAGTTGGGCTATAGTCCTTGTTGCTCATATTAATAGTTTGTGGTGAAGGTCTGGGAGTCTTCATGGTTGGGATCCAAGCTTCCTCCTTACCACCTGCTCCACTCTGGAGTGCCCCCCTGCTCCACGCACATGACCTCCTGTTAAGAGGTTGTCAGGATCACACACGATTCCCCCCTCATGCATTGGTATAGTAGTTTTACTATTGTTTAGTGCCGCTTTGAATCTGTTGTCTATGAATTACCAGATTTGATCTTGATAGGCTGTATTGTACTTTTTCCTCACTCTTTTTATGGCCCTGAAAGGCTTCCCTGCACTCCCCCCCCATTACGGATTAACATAGCATATTGAGGGTATAGTAGGTTTTACAGTTTTTCGATGTAGATCTTAAGTATTCTGACATTAATTGTTGGTTTATAGATTATATCGCATTATCTTATTGTATTGGATACAGGTTGTTAGAGATTGCAATAATATTACAATATACAGGTACTATCTTTCAGGTTGTCATCTTTTCATCTCAAATTAAGGCAAACATGTGGTATTTAACCTTTTGGGATTGGTTCATTTCTCTTAGCATGATGGATTCCTGTGGGGCCCATTTGTCCACAAAGAACTGCATTTCATTTTTTTTAATAGCTGAGTAGTATTCCATAGAGTAGATGAACCATAGCTTCCTTATCCAGTCTTCTATTGATGGGCATTTTGGTTGCTTCCAGGTTTTTGCGATTGTAGATTGTGCTGCTATGAACATAGGCGTGCATGTTGGTTTCTTGTGTAGGAGATGTTTTGGATATAACCCTAGGAGTGCTATTGCTGGATCCATATTGCCAAAGGCGATATATACATTCAATGCAATTCCAATCAAATTGCCCAAAACATTCTTCATGGAACTGGAAACAATGATCCAAAGGTTCATCTGGAAACACAAAAAACCACCGATAGCTAGAACCATCCTGAAGAACAGGAAGTTAGCAGGGGGAATCACAGTTCCAGACCTCTGGACATACTATAGGGCAGTGGTTATCAAAACAGCCTGGTACTGGCACAAAGATAGAGAGGAAGATCAATGGAGCAGAATAGAAACACCAGACAGGAACCCACATAGATATAGTCAATTAATCTTTGACAAAAAGACAGACAACAATCGAAGCAGATGGGAAGGTCTGTTCAATAAATGCTATTGGGACAACTGGTTGATAGCCTGCAGAAACAAAAAGATAGACCCACATCTCTCACCATACACCAAGATCAAATCTAAATGGATAAAAGACCTAAACCTACATCCAGAAACCTTCAAACTTTTGGAAGATGATGTTGGAAACACACTGCAACACTTAGGAGTAGGCCCTTACTTCCTAAAAAAGACTCCAAAAGCAGTAGAAATCGAGACCAAAATAAACAATTGGGACCTCATCAAACTAAGAAGCTTCTGTACAGCTAGAGAAACAATCAACAAAGTAAAAAAGCAACCCACAGAATGGGAGAAGATCTTTGCGCACGACATAGGTGACAGAGGGCTAATTTCCAGAATATACAAAGCGCTACAAAACAACCAAAATGTCAAAACAAACAAGTCACTCAAGAAATGGGCACGGGAAATGGGCAGACATTTCACAAAGGAACAAACCCAAATGGCAAACAAGCATATGAAAAAATGCTCAAGTTCCCTGGCAATAAGGGAAATCCAAATGAAGACAACCTTGAGGTACCACCTAACTCCAGTAAGGATGGCACACATACATAATACCACCAACACTTGTTGGCGAGGATGTGGGGAAAAGGGAACCCTTCTCCACTGCTGGTGGGACTGCAGACTGGTACAGCCTCTATGGGAATCAGTTTGGCGAATACTCAAACAACTGAAAATCCACGGGCTCACTTCTTAAGTTTCTATTCTGTTCCATTGATCTCTGTTTCTGTACAAGTACCAGATTGTTATCACTCCCTGGTAGTATGTCCTGATGGTTAGAATTATGATTCCTCCAGCTCTATTTTTCCGAATAGCTTTGGCTATTCATGGCCTCATGTGTTTCCAGATGGATTTTCTTTAAAAAAAGAGATTCATTTATTTTTTATTTGAAAGGCAGAGTTAAAGAGATAAGGACAGGGAGAGAGAAGGGGAAAGAGAGAATCTTTCACCTGGTTTGCATCCCACATGAACACAATGGCCAGGGCTGAGCCAGAAATGAATCCCGGAGCTCTTTCCGGGCCTCCCATGTTAGTGCAGGGGCCCAAGCACTTGGACCTTCTTCTGCTACTTACTCTGGTGCATTAGCAGGGAGCTGGATCAAAAGTAGAGCAGGCAGTACTTGAACTAGTACCCATATTGTATGCTGGTGCCTCACGTGGAGACTTAGCCCACTGTGCAGTGGTGCCAACCCCTTTTGTATTTGGCTATTCTGAATTCTGAAAAAGGTCCAAAGATCTCATCAGCCTGCCAAAAAAGTACATGGCATTAAAAGTTCACCAACTCTTGCTGTTTAAGGCAAACAGAATTACCTAGATTCATTGTTGTGTCCATAGATGTGTGAGACTGAATAGCTTATGATGGAAAGTGAAATCTGATGATCTCCATATGAAAGAGGCTTCCACTTACTTAAACTTCTACTCTTTCTACTTTCATTGAAAAAAAAATACAATGGAGCACAAGTAGTTTCCTCCTGTCTTTTCAACAGAGTAGCTCCATATCTCAGGGCAGTGGGACATCAAGGAGCCAGGCAGGGAATGATCGGAGACAGCTAATGGGGTCAGTGGTACCTACTTCATGTCATGATTTCCAACTAAGAGTCGGGGAGGGGAGGCACCCAAAGGTAGCTAAGAGGGCAAGAGACTAGATGCTTGTCTGCTTGTGAGTTGAGCTTAAATTCACCAGGAATGCCTGTGAAGCTTCCAGAGTGTCCTTATTTGAAGAAGAAGCTGGAATTTGGGGTATATACACTGTAAGAATTGGTAATATTCAATGATTGCATTTAGTAGAAACCCTATACTATCCACAGGCTGGAGAAACCTGAAGAAATTTGGACACCAAAACTATTTGTTCTGGGAATGACAGCCATTGGTGTTGGTTTTAATATTGCTTTTTTTATACAAAAGAGGGAAAGCCAAGTGAGCGCTCCTTTTCATGTTTCAATATTCCATTACTTGAAAATCCTCTACATGTGTTTGCAAAAAATATTTTACGACCCAAGAGTAACTTTGGAGGTTGAGAACATATTTCCCCCAGCATTTGCTTTAAAGCTCGCTTGAATAGTCAAGCTCCCAGCTTCCAGAACAAATCTTGATTTTCTTGAATAGCAGTGACCTCAATCATTCATTGATGTATACTGGAATGGAAAAACTGCCAGGTGTTTCAACTTCATCCTTCCCATATAGGTTTATGATTAAGCTGTCAGCAGTTTGCTGTTCATTTAGAATCCAAACAATTTTTTTTTGTTTTGTATGCAAAAAGAGATCCTCTAATTCCGTGGGTTGGAGATGTGCCACTTAAAATGATGCTACCCAATCATTAAAGGAATGCTGTTTATCATCAGCTATATCCACTGAGATTTATCAATTGAAAATTGAGTTTCCCTGAATTAAAAATGTAGAGCATCCTCTAAGGTAGGTGGTGATGCTCAATGAAATGATATGTGAAGAGTGCTTAGGATAGCACTTGTTGGGACTGGGGAAATGCTTGATAAGTAAAAGCTGACGTCATGATCATCACAATTCCACCCAAAACGTGTTGATTTATAGATAAACTCTAGGATGCTGTTCTAAGTGAAGAATACATATGAGCATAGCAAGGCAAGAATTGGAGACCAAGTCTTTTCCCCTAGGTGTGTGTTGACATTCATGGTTGTAAATTTCAATGGGGGTGGGTGGGAAAGAGATCAGCTAACCTGACTCAGTTCGCTTGGTAAGAGTTTAATTTCTTTAGGATACCATTCCTTAGAGCTTTTGCTGTGCAAAATTAGTCCTGTAAGATCCCTGGGGGGGAAGTAAGGTATATTTTCATTTAAGTTTATAAAGTTTTCCCTCAGCTCTGCCCTGGGAAGTTGTTGTGTAGCGTAGTGAGGAAGGTAAACAGTCCCTCAGAAAACAAAGCTAATTAACTTGTAAATGCAGAATGCATTGAAATATTTAACTTATTTAAAAGACAGAGACAGTTGTACGGAGAGATCTTCCTTCCACTGGTTCGCTCCCCACATGCCACAGCATTCAGTTCCTGGCTAAGGCCAAGAGCCTGATCCTCAAAGCAAGTCTGTTCAATGAGTGGCAGGAATTCAAGCGAGCCATCGCATGCTGCACTCCAGGGCACCCGTTAGCAAGAAGCTGGAATTGGAAATGTGGCTGTCTGGGACTTGACCCCATAATCAACTTCTTAATTTAATTTTTAAAAGATTTATTTATTTGAAGGACAGAGAGAGACAGAAGGAGAGATCTTCCATCTGCTGGTTAACTCTCCATGTGGCTGCAATGGCCCAGGTTGTGTCAAGCCAAAGCTGGGAGCCTGGAGCTTCTTCCAAGTCTCTCATATTGACTCAGAGGCCCAAGCACTTGGGTCATGTTCCGCTACATTTTCCAGTCATGTAAGAAAGGAGCAGGATTGGAGTAGAACATCAGGGACTCAAACTGGTACTGATATGGGATGCTACAGTGCTGGCCCCTTATAGGCTTCCAAACCCAGTTGACGAAATCCCTTGACCACATAACTCCTCTCCCTGTACAACTGAGGTACTGGTGCTCCCTATTTGGTGGGACTCCAGTCAGTGGTAATGAAGGTTTTCCACTTGAAAGGAGCTGCCAGTCACTTTCCACGTGGCAGTCAGGAGGACATCTTCATGAGGCTGCCTCGGTGATGCAGATGTTCACTGGATAGAGCCTGGAGAAAGGAGGCCAGTCACCATGAGAAATCCGCGGAAGATTGCCCTTCCCAAGGCCTGAGGGAGGGAAAGGTTAAAAGGACCCGTGAAATAACATCACCGGAAATGTCAGGAACGATCTGGCGGGCAGGTCCTGGTGCCCACATCCTTGTCTGCTTATGCTTATGACTGAGAGGAAAGAAGTGTGTTGGTGGGATCAGCTAGCTGATTCTGGTTGCCAACGAAAAATGAAAATGCAGTGGCCCCTGGTTAAAAATTGACAAGAATTCAAGACGGGAACAGCTGAGTGGTAAAGCAAGGGTGAGACTTCACACTTGGTACGCTTGTGGAGACAGGTCCAGACTGTGCTCTTGGTTTTTCTGAGGCTGTACAAAAAGAGCATCGTGGCCCTCACTCTGACTTACCGGAGCTGAGGAAGTAATTAGGTGTGAACTGAAATTTCTGGTCACTAACAAGTGTAAGTGAGGTGAGTTTTTTTTTTTTTTTAAAGCAGTAAGTTCCCCATCCCATTTTCCATTGCTGCTGTAGCAAATTACCATAACTATAGTGGTTTAAAAATATAAATTTATTACGTCACAGTTCTGAAGTTCAGAAGTTGGGAAGGGGTGTCTTTGATTAAAACCTAAGGTGTTGGCAAGGCTGATTCTAGGGGAGGACCCATTGCCTCGCCTTTTGCAGCTCTAGAGGTCAGCAGATTGCTTGTGGTTCGCTGCCTCCATCTTAAAAACCAGTAAAGTTGCATTTCTGTTAACTAAAGTTAACTATCTCTGACTTTACTCTTCTGTGTCCTGTTTGCAAATTAGCAACATGACCCACCTGGATTATCCAGCATAACCTGATATATAGCAATTTTGACTTCATCCGTGATATTAATTTTCCTTTTCTATTAACATATTCATGAGTGCCAAGGGTGATGAAACCTTTGGAGACCGTATTCTGCCTACCAAACTTAGAAACAAATGAAACTGTATCTTGCCTCTGAAATAATATTACTGAGGGCCCAGTGCGATAGCCTAGTGGCTAAAGTCTTCAGCTTGCATGCTCTGGTGCCATGCAAATGGGTGCCTGTGTTAATTCCGGCAGCCCCGTTTCCCATCCGCCCCTCTGCTTGTGGTCTGAGAAGGCAGTTGAGGACAGCCCAAATGCTTGGAACCCTGTACCCATATGGGAGACCTGGAGAGGCTCCGGGCTCCTGGCTTTGGGTCAGCTCAGTTCCGACTGTTGCAGTCACTTGGGGAGTGAATCAATGGACAGAAAATCTTCCTCTCTGTCTCTCCTGCTCTCTGCATATCTGACTTTCCAATACAGAATGAATCTTTAAAAAATAATATTGATAAATACAAACCAAAGTAATATTGAAATCTAGAAGGCTCCTAAGTCTGAAGTGTATGGATTTTGCAGGTACCATTGACACCCCAGTCCACCTCACCTGGTCAGCGCTGGACCTCATTTCCCTGGGGCTCACGGACCTGGCACTCACCATGCAGATGGGCCTAAGGACCCAGGTCAGTTGAACTGGGCCCTACTGGACTCCATACCCCTGGGGTTTACAGACTTGGCACCCATCGTTCAGGGTGGGCCTAAGGATCCATGCCATGTGACCTGGGCCCCACTGGGCCCCTTGCTGCCAGTACTCATAGACCTGGCATTCCCCAACCCCCAATATATCTTTGGAAAAAAATAGAATACGTTGGGTGACTGCTGCCACACTGGTATGGTTAACATAGATTTGCCATTAACTGGGCCCAGTATGCCTGCCACGTATTAGGTGCTTTTATTCCATCAATGTAGCACTTGCCTAGGTACAGTGTAACATAGGCTGTTGCCCATAGCTGGGGAACATAAATGAATTGTTTGTTTTTATTTGGGCTTCATCCCCAAGATACTTCATTACATATATGCAAATATTGGAAGACCTGAAGTAGTCTAAAGTCTGAAGCAGTTTTATTGCCAAGTATTTCAGATAAAGGATTCTCAACCTGTATTACATTTAGATCTTTGTATTTTAAGTTTAGCTTGATGTATATTGTTAGGTGTTTAAATTATGATTGGCTTGTGATTGGATGTTCTAGTAGTTTTTAACTAAAAAGACTGTTCTCTATTGGATTGTCTTGGCACAAGACAAGCGTTTTTCTCTTTCTTTATTGGGGATTTCCATTTCAAGGACGCCAAATATCTTTGTGTTGGATTCTTTGTATTCCATGTATCATACTTTCTAAATGAGTCTTTTTTAAAAGATTTATTTATTTTTATTGGAAAGGCAGGTGTACAGAGAGGAGGAGAGACAGAGAAGAAGATCCTCTGTCCGATGATTCACTCCCCAAGTAGCTGCAAAGGCCGGTGCTGTGTCGATCCTAAGCCAGGAGCCAGGAGCCAGGAACTTCTTTCCAGGTCTCCCACAAGGGTGCAGGGTCCCAAGGCTTTGGGCTGTCCTCGACTGCTTTCCCAGGCCATAAGCAGGGAGCTGGATGGGAAGTGGAGCTGCCGAGATTAGAACCGGCACCCATATGGGATCCCAGGGCGTTCAAGGCAAGGACCTTAACCATTACACTATCATGGCGGGGGGGCCTCATAATTTCTAGTTCTTTAATCACAGGATCATTTTTGTACTTTCTGTCATTCTTAAGGTTTTACTTGATGCCGTCAATTTAATCTTTACTTATGTCTATTCCTTCTTTATTACTGATAATCTGTTATAGCACGGTTTTGGTTTTTTTGGTTTTTATTTCCTCAGTTTTCTAATATCCCTTTCCAGCCTTTTCTGTTATTTGTCCTTGAACTTCTGGTTTATTAAATTAATATACATAATGAGTACTTTCATAGCACAGAAATTTTATGGGGAATGTTTTTGTTCTTTGAAAAAAAGATTTTTTTATTATCTAAGATTTTCCCCTTGATTATTATTTTCACTTTTGAGTGCTCACTTGGTCATGTCTGGTGTGGAAAGCTTCATTGAGGCCTTATGCTCCCTTTGCTAGAGTATATTCACATTCTCCTTGGCAGTCTTCCCAACTCATCTTGGGATAATTTGTTTTTCCTTAAGAGAATTTGAATACTGAGTGCTGCTTTCAATCTGCCTTTAGACTTTCTGGTTTCTGATGGTGGGTAATGGTTCATTTAGACAAATTCTCCCACAGAAAATACCCCAAACTGTTAAAGATACTATGGATCTTTACAAAATCAATGAAGATTGACAACATAGTAAGGAATTACCATGTCAGAATGTAGGAAAAGTGATAAAGAGCATGGAAGTGCATTAATATTTATTCATTATTTTTTATTCACTTTTTTGAATGACAGACACCCAGAAATCTCCCATTCATTGACTCATTCTTCAAATGCCTGCAACAGCATGGGCTAGGCCAGGCAGAAACCAAGATCCCGAAGCTCAATCTGGGTCTGCCACTTGAGTCAGAATCCCCTGAGACATCGGAAGGGAGTGCCTTAATGGGAAGCTGGAGGTGGCAGCAGGGCCACGATTCAAACCTGGAAGCTCACTATCACTAATGACAATTTAGGCTTTTAAAAAAGAATCAGTTTTCAGAGTTATGATCATTACTAGATCTCCAATTTTATGTGAATAAATGTTTCTATCAGAACAATATTATAGTGTAATTGTGTTTACCTAAATATAGCCTCAAAAATATAAAAGCAAATATTGGGAATAATGCAAAAATTTAAATCCACAATCATAGTGATAGATTTAATATACTTCTTTTAGTAATTGACAGAACAGGCAGAAAAAGGTATCCAAATAACATGTTTCTGAAAATAAAACTTTATTTTGGAATTACACACACACACACACACTCACACACACACACTGTGGAATACTACTTAGTCATAAAAAATGAAAAATTTTATTTTGCAAGTGAATAGATGCAGTTGGAAGCGGTTATGCTTAGTGAAATAGGCTAGTCCATAGAAAATAAATATTAGGTTTTCTCTGACTTGCGGTAGCCAATACATGGAGTACAACATAACATAATCTCTATAAGTAAGAATGATTTCCTGGGATTTGATTTTTTGTTTAGAGTTTTTTTCATACTCCTGAGGAATACTAAGTTGGTTCTTTTTCTACTTTCTATGTGTTGATATCTTTACCTAATTGAATGTTAAATGTGATTGTAAAGTGAAATGACATTGCAAAACAAAACTTACCGGGAAGAACGGAAGAAAGGAGGGTAACTGGGGAATACAGGCAGGAGGGAGTGTAGGATGGGAAGTAAATCTGTATCCTGAAGTATGTGAAATTTGTTTGCTTTAGCCAATACAACTGAGAAATCTGCAGCAACACTGGTCAAGAAAAAATTAAAGAGCTTGATTAAAAAGATCGATCAATCGATTGATTATATATATATAATCTTGGGCTTTTTCGGGGAAGTGAAGGAATAAGGGAGGGAAGGAGGAAATATGACAGAGGAGGTGTTTAGCTGTATCATTAATGTTAAATTTCTTTATCGGAAAAGATCTAAAGTGGGCCTATGTTGTGGGGTATTAGGCTAAGTCTCCACCTGTGGTACTGTCATTCCGTATTGGTGCTAGGTTCAGATCCCAGCTGCTCCACTTCGGGTCCTGCGGACAAGCCAAGTAAGATCTTTTTGCACTTTTCTCTGTACCTCTGCTTTTCATATAAAATAACAACACCACCATCCCCCCCGTAGTTTTAAAGGTACTTGGCACAATGGCTCAGTGGCTAAATTGTTACCTTGCATGTGCTGAGATCCCATGTGGATGCTGGTTCAGGTCCCAGCTGCTCCACTTCCCATCCAGCTCCCTGCTTGTGGCCTGGGAAAGCAAGAAATGATGGCCCAAAGCCTTGGGACCCTGCACCCATGTGGGAGACCAGTAAGAAGCTCCTGGTTTCTGACTCCAGATTGGCTCAGCTCTGGGCATTGTAGCCACTTGGGGAGTGAACAGAAGGTGGGAGATCTTTCTGTCTGTCTCTCTTCCTCTCCATAAATCTGATCTGCCTTTCCAATAAAAATAAAGAAAATAAATCTTTTTAAAAAATCTAAAGTTTGACCATGTATTCAGAAATGTGCTAATTCTTCCTCACTCTGATTTTGTGCAATTACTTGATCTTCTTGACCCTGCCTGCTCCATATTCTCATCTGTCGAATGGTATGACAATTGTACCTGTAATTCACATTTTGAGGAGAAAAAAAGTAATATATACCCCTTTCCACACAGTACAGATTCCCTGAATTGTAGCCAATATTTTATAAGTATGTTAAGTATCCAAAGAGCTCATTCAGCTGGCGCATCAGAAAGGACAGATGGGAAGAGCGCATTTCAGAGAGAGGACATCTTGGCTTTTCAGAGCAGTCACATCTCTTCTGAACACAAAGCTAAGAGCATTTCCAAGGGCAGAGAGGGGCTGAAATATTGCTCTCTTCTGTTCTACGGGGTGCAGGATCTGTCTCCCTGGAAGTATTCAAGTGTGCAGGCGTGTGTGAACTTAAGTGTATTAGGGGAGTGACTAATGAATACCTTTACCAGGCAGAAGGTACCGTGTGATCTGGATTGTTCTCAGTTCTAATCGTTTCTGAGTCTCCAGAGAAGTGGTTGGTCCTTTCAGACAATGGTCTGTTGACTTCCTAGCAAGTGCTTTGGGAAAATCAGGACAACAGTGGTGCGTGCAGCCTGGGCATTGGCAGAGTTGTTGCAAAAGTCATCATTCTCGGGCCCAGCGTGATGGTGTAGTGCTTAAGGTCCTTGCCTTGCACGTGCCGGAATCCCATATGGGCACCGGTTCTAATCCCGGCAGCTCCACTTCCCATCCAGCTCCCTGCTTGTGGCCTGGGAAAGCAGTCGAGGACGGCCCAAAGCCTTGGGACCCTGCACCCGTGTGGGAGACCCAGAAGAGGCTCCTGGCTTTGGATCGGCTCAGTTCCAGCCATTGAGGCCACGTAGGGAGTGAATCATTGGACGGAAGATCTTCCTCTCTGTCTCTCCTCCTCTCTGTGTATCTGACTTTCCAATAAAAGTCTTAAGAAGGAAAAAAGTCAAGTCTGTACGGAAAACTGGTTTCTTTTATAGATGGCTTTATGGCTCAGCCTTCCCACCTTAGGAAAATTTGGACAAAGTTCTTCTGACTCACCGTGTTACTGACCCCTTTCTAACAGCAACTTTAAGGCTCAAAGTTCAAGTGGGTAGTTAAAAAAATAATCACAAGAAATGTTTAAGTGGTGTTTCAAAAAGAATCTGTGGGTTTGGGGCTGGACATGTTGGTAATATCCTCACTAATGAGAAGTAACTTCACCTCTTGGTGCTTACTCACTTGTCAGTTACGGTTTGTTGACCTTCAGGTGTCGGTGCCTGTAGTGCCCCTTTACTATCAGAGGACAAAACTAGTGGTTTTAGTGAAAATATTTAATAGTGAGGTTCCTTACAGTTGCTGGAAAACTAACAAGGAGAGAGGAAATCTAAAAACCCAGTATTACAGCACAAAACAACTTCGTATCTGCTCATTGTTAGTGTTTATTTTACCACGTGCTCACGCTTGTGCTGTCACTATGGATCAGATGACATGCATTGTAAATATATTTGATTACCACGTAGCATTGCATTTAACTGTGCTGACACACATGTGGATCATCTACCAGTGGGCTACTACTTATGTGTATTCTGCTTACACATAAAAGAAAACTTCTGCTTACTTGTGTGTTCCGTGTTTCTGAAATTAACTGCCTCATTGCCTCTGCTCTTTCTGTACCTGCCAAGCAGTTATATTGAATAGGTCACTGAGGTACACAGTGCAAGAAAAGAAAGCATATGTAATAAAAGGTGTAAATTTTCCTAAAGCAGTACAAAAACAGTTCCTCAGTACTCAGCACATATAGCTGAAATTTACTGTATATGCCTTTTTTCTATCCTATTTACCACTCTGACTCCTAGGAGATTAAATCTGCACAAAGCGTAGGTACACACTAATATGAACTTTAAAATGTTATTTTCCTTCCTTTATCATCAATGATTATCATTCAGAGTCGTTTTGAGCGCTTCGTGACACAGGCTACACTAAGACTGAAAGTATATGAACTTACTGAAAATCATGTAAAATTAGCTACGTTTTTAATGTGGTTTCTCAGATTGATTAATTTATGCAATTGGATTGTTCTACTATCTTGTAAACACACATTCACACTTTGCAGACTTGCACACCTGCAGAGGGTGGTGGTATTTATGGTATTATCAGTATTTCATCAAGAATGATAACTCAGCCAGGTTACCTTTTAAATCTACTTTATAGGCCATTATACATCACCTTTCTGTTTCAGTGCAGCAAAAATTGATTCCATAAAGGTCCCAAAGGCCAAAAGAATTTTAAATGCAGTAATTTGTAAAACACCATGGCATTTACGAAGTGTTGTAAAATTAATTTGGAAATAGTTGGAAGTTGTTATAAAGTTTAACAGCCTATGAAAGCACTTTCTCAAAGATGTATCAGTTTGGGTGCGGTGAATTTTTTGGGGGGTGTGCATGTCTGTTTTAAAAAATTAGGCACAGCGCAGTAGACTAGCAACTAAAGTCCTTGCCTTGCATGTGCTGGGATCCCATAAGGGCGCCGGTTCTAATCCCAGTGCCCCTGCTTGCCATCCAGCTCCCTGTTTGTGGCCTGAGAAAGCAGTCAAGGATGGCCCAAAGCCTTGGGACCCTGCACCCGTGTGGGAGACCCGGAAGAGGCTCCTGGCTCCTGGCTTTAGACTGGCTCAACTCCAGCCATTGCAGCCGCTTAGGGAGTGAACCATCGGGCAGAAGATTTTCCTCTCTGTCTCTCCTCTCTGTATATCTGACTTTGCAATAAAAATAAATACATCTTTAAAAAAGTAAAACAAATCTTAAAAAAATTTACTTTACTCTGAATTGGTACTATGACAAGGTTATGCCCCTGTAGGTTTTGGTCTGAGTTTTAGCCAGGGTTATGGAAATTAGGGAACAGTTTGTTTTTCCCCCATTTCTTTCATTTTCCTCTGTGTTTCCTTATCCTTGTGTTCCCCCCTTTGTCATTTGCAAGCGCTACACGTCATAGAAGCTGTATTAAATACTAGGCATTCAGAAATGAAAGAACTTGATGGCTGCTCTCAGAGGACGAAGTCTGATAAGACAGAAGAATAGTAAAGTAAGGCTTTCATGATGGAGTGATCAGGAAAGACTTCCTGGGAGAGACCGTGGTTGAGCTAGAAGGGTAAGTGCTAGGCTGACAAGGAGATGAAATTGATCTTATATTGGATAGTAATGGTTTAGGAGTGTGATGGCTGTCTTCATACCACAATGGCAGAGGGGGATAGGTCAGGCCTCTAGCCCTCCATAAAAAAATCTCCACTGAGCTGGCAAAAACTGTCAGAATCAATCTTCCTGTAACTCTTGGATCTAGTCAAAAACTACAAAGGTACAGGGGGGAGGGATGAATGGGCACAGGGAGCTTGGAACACTCACATCCCATACCCACACTCATTTCTTGGTTCAACCTCCCCTCCCCCATCCCAGCTTCCGGCTAATGTACATCCGGGGAGGCAGTAAGAGATGGCTCAAGTGCCTGGGTCCTTTCCACTCCTGTGAGTGACCTGGAGTGAATTCTGGACCTGTCACACTCCTGGTTGTTTGGAGCATTTGAGGTGGGAAGCGGTGAAAATTGTCTGCCTTTCTCGCTTCACCATTCAAGTAAAATAAACTTTCTAAAACACCAACACTTACAAGAGTGAAGGGAAAATGAGAGAGAGAAGCTGCTGTATTACTCTCTGGTGTTTAAAAAAAAAAAAATCCCCCACACACCATGAAGACAGAGGCAGCCATGAAGACAGCAGCCTGGATTCCCTGGGCAGGTGCCAAGAGCCGGAGCAATCCTGTGTTTTTGAGGAACTGTGATTGTGCATTTCGGTCTGCACTAGCTCCTTGAAGGACTGTGCAAGAGCCTGCCTGTGTAGTGTTATGATTCAGAGCATTCCCGGGGTAGGGGAAGCTTTTCAGGTGGCATTTGCTAAAACATTTAAAATGAAAATATTGACTTGTAGCAGCTTGGGGAGGGTTTGTGGTGGTGGGAGTTGGGGGGAGGGAATGAAAAATCTGACAGGGCAAACAATAAAAGCCTGGAAAGAGAGGGCGGGAAAGGAGTACATGGGGGAAATGAGGGGTTTAGAAAAATGTTGCCTTCTCATTACCAAATTAAGAAGGCCATAATTATGCCCAAGACTGGACAGGTGCTCTAAAAGGTTGAGGAGGACTCCAAGTTGCCACCTCTTGCTGCACTTCGGGTTTTCCATAAGGAGGAAGTAAAGATAAAAAAATCAGTGTTATAAGGGGTCTGGGTCAATGTTTGAAGGAGTATCCCCAAAATCAGTCTTCAAAAAGTGGAGGTTTTAAAATGTGTTTCTGTTTAAAGATTATTTTGGACTTTGGTTGATGGAAACAGTCAATATACACTAATTGACTACTGAACTTACGAAACATTTCAGTGGCCATAACTGACAAAGGGAAACTATAAAAATTGCTTAGCAAAAGATTTAAAACAGCAGCCCCCATTCAAATAGCAATAATCCAAACTGAAAGAATTAATTTTTATATATGAGAAGAGGTAAGTAGTCTACCTTCATTCAAGGTAGATATCCAGGTACCCTAGAACCAATTTTTTTAAAAAGATTTTATTATTATTGGAAAGTCGGATATACAGAGAGGAGGAGAGACAGAGAGGAAGATCTTCCATCCGATGTTTCACTCCCCAAGTGAGCCCCAACGGGCCGGTACGCGCCAATCCGATGCCGGGACCAGGAACCTCTTCCGGGTCTCCCATGTGGGTGTAGGGTCCCAAAGCTTTGGGCCGTCCTCGACTGCTTTCCCAGGCCACAGGCAGGGAGCTGGATGGGAAGTGGAGCTGCCGGGATTAGAACCGGCGCCCATATGGGATCCCGGGGCATTCAAGGCAAGGACCTTAGCCGCTAGGCCACGCCACCGGGCCCTAGAACCAATTTTTTAGCAGAGCATTCTTCACTGAATTTACTTGGAAACCTTATGCAAAATCAATTAACTGGAGATGCATTTATTCCTCATCTATCATTTATATATTATTGATCTGTATGTCCTTCTTTATGCCACTAATATTCTGTTTGAATAGTCTAGCTTTGATGTAAACTACGAAATCAGAAAATATGGATCCTCTAATCTTGTTCTTAAAGATTGTTTTGGGGACTGGTCCTGTAGTGTAGTGGGTAAAGCGTCAGCCTGTTGTGCTAGCGTCCCAGGTAGGTGCTAGTTTAAGTTCTGGCTGTTCCAAAGCTGATCCAGTTTCCTGCTAATGTGCCTGTGAAAGCAGCGGAGGATGGCTCAAATGTTCCCCTGCACCCACGTGGGAGACCCAGGGGAAGTTCTGGGCTCATGCCTTCAGACTGGCATGGCCCAGGTGGTTGTGTCCATTTGAAGAGTGAAGTAGCAGTTGAGAGATTGCTCTCTGTATCTCCTTCTCTGCGTAACTCTGATTTTCAAATATATAAGAAATCTTTTTTTTTTTAATTTTTGTTTAGATCATTCAGAGCCCCTTATAATTTCATGTTGGTTTTTAAAGGTTTATTTTATTTGTTTTAAAGGCATAGTAATACAGAGATTGACAGTGAGACAGAGATCTTCCATCCATTGGTATACTCCCTAAATGGCTGCAATTGTGGGGGCTGGAGCAGGAGAAAGCTAGAAGGCAGGAACTCCATTAGGGTTTCCCACACTGATGGCAGGGGAGCCCAAGTACTTGGGCCATCCTCTGCTATCTTCCCAGGCACATTAGCAGGTTGCTGGATGGGAAGTGGAGCAGCTGGGGCAAGAATGCCCATGTTGGATACCAGCGTCACACATGCTGGCTTCACTCGTGCCATGACACTGGCCCCATTCCGTGTTAATTTTAAGATTAGCTTTTATATTTCTGTAAAAAAAAAGGGGGGGGCTATTGAGATTTTGATGCAGAATTATACTGTGTAGGTCAAACTTGCCATCTTAAAAACCAAGTTCTTCAGTTCATAAGCACTGGATATCTTCGCATGTATTTAGGTTTCCTTTACCTTTCAGCATATTCTATGGTTTTCAGCGTGTAAATCTTTTACCTCTGATTCTGCTTATTTCTAAGTACACTATTCAATGACATTGCAAAAGGAATTATTGGATTACTTCATTGGAAATGGAATTGCTCATTGCTAGTGAGTAGACATGTCTTAATACTTTGCACCTCGATCAATTTTTTTTTTTTTTTTTTTTTTTTTAGCTTTAGTAGCTTTCTTATGGAGTTACTGCGACTTTTCTGTAGTTGGAATCATGTTCTGAACCGACCAGTTTTGTTTATTTCCTTTCAATTTGGATGGCCTGTATTCCTTTGTGGTGCATAATTGCTCTGGCTACAAGTTCCAGGACAGTGTTTAATAACGAGGAAAGCAACATTCGAATCTGTAATGTTCTGGAAGATACCTTTCAGTTTCTTTCATCACTGAGCATAATGTTAACCTTTTTTAAAAAAAGATTTATTCAGAGAGGAAGATCTTTCGTTCTATGGTTCACTCCCCAAGTAGCTGCAACAGCTGGAGCTGTGCTGATCCGAAGCCAGGAGCTTCCTCCAGGTCTCCCACGTGGATGCAGGGCCCCAAATTTGAGCCGCCCCCGACTGCTTTCCCAGGCCACAAGCAGGGAGCTAGATGGGAAGTGGAGCTGCCAGGATTAAAACCGATGCCCATGTGGGATCCTGGAGCATTGAAGGTGAGGACTTTAGCTGCTACTCGATCGCACCAGGCCCTACCTTTGTTTTTTATACATTCTTTTCACAGATTAAGTTAAGGTGTCTTTTGTTTGTTTTCTCATGAGAGAATGTTGAATTTTACGAGATACATTCTCTGTATTCTATTAGATTGATCATTTAATTGATGTAGATTTTTCTCTTCATTCTATAATATGTGTATTGCTTGATTTTCATTTAGTCTTCTTAAATAATTCACATTTAGTCAGTTAAGATCTGTTTTATTTTTATTGGAAAGTCAGATATACAGAAAAAAGGAGAGACAGAGAGGAAGATCTTCTGTCCATTGATTCACTCCCCAAGTGAACGCAAAGGCCAGAGCTGCGCTGATCTGAAGCCAGGAGCCCGGAGCCTCTTCTGGACCTCCCACATGGTAGCAGAATCCCATGGCTTTGGGGCGTCCTCAACTACTTTCCCAGGCCACAAGCAGGGAGCTGGATGGGAAGTGGGGCTGCCGGGATGAGTACCGGCGCCAGGCCTGAGTCATGTTTTATTTATAATTTTTTGCTTCTAAATAGCTCAACTCCCTTTATCTTGTTGTTGCCATTCCATCAATTACATTGCTCTATATTATGTCTTCATAATTTACACCTTTATATGGTACATACCAACTGAATGGATTTACAGTTATGGTTTGTTTGTTAAATCATATATTATGAAATAGGATTTATTTTTTTTTAAAACACCTTTATTTGCTTTAAAAACATAAGACTTCTTGTACAATAAAGCATAAGCATGTATCATCTACAAAGTCAGAATATCTTCCTCATGGAACACGCAGGAAGAAAGGAAAAACACACACATGGCAAAGTAGTCACAGATTACCTCTAAAATAATTAAGACTTTCGGCCAGAAAAATTAATCTTTTGAAAACAAAAGTATAACAATAACAAAAAGCCATATTTCACACCTGGTACTAACAGTAAACATTCATAGTACAAAATTATCTGTTAAAATCAAATTCCTATATATTGAAAGCATTAATATCATCAAAATACCCATCGTACTTAAAGCAATTTACAAGCTTATTGCAATCTCAAAATACCAAAGACATTTTTTCTCATATCTAGAACATTTTTTTTTAACTGTTTTTTGGATTGACATCATTTCATAACAGCCACATCAATCACAGCATGAATAACAACAGCAACAATGTCAACAACAAATTGTAGCACCTTGATTAAGTAATGTGCCACTGAGTAGGCAGCACATTCTTAACTAAAAGGAAACACAGAAGTCTCTTAGGAACTATGTTGCCATCGCATACTCCATGGGCACTTGATGAACTCCACTAGAGAAAAGAAATTATTTGGAAGCAAACAAACCGACATAAAAACATCAAAACATCTGAGACATAGCCAAAACAGCCAACAGATGCTCAAAAAAACAGTATAGATTGGACTATTGGAGTTACCCTTTCCATTTGGCTTCCTTATATGAGAGAGAATATATGGTATTTATTCTTTTGTGATTGACTCATTTCACTGAGCATAATGGTTTCTAGTTGGATTTATAAGCCCAAATTCCTTTAATCCTATATTTTGTACTTATCTATATTGTTAGCTTTAGGATGTACTTTTTCCTTTTTTTGGATTGTTATTCTCTATTGCTCCTCTGGGAGATGAAGATTGCAGGAGGAATTTTTCATCTTAAAGGGGAGAGAGAAAGAGAAGGCAGGTGGTATTTGACATTACTAGGGTTATGTGGATAAATATGGGAATGACTTCACAAGAAGACTTCAGGGACTTCATGTTTTAATCAGTTTATTTAATTTCTTCTTAAATATTCCCGTCTCAGAATTGCTTTAATTTTTAAATGTTCTTTGTCATATAAATTATAAAATATAAATTATAAAATATAAATACATGAACAAATTTCATGTACTTCATAATATTGATTTAGGAGCAATTTCCTTTTATTTAAAAGAGGGCCAGCACCACGGCACAAAGCATGCTAATCCTCCAGTCTGTGGTGCAGACATTCAGTATGGGCACTGGTTCATATCCCATCTGGTCTACTCCCAATCAAGCTCTCTCTGGATCCTTCAGGCCCTATCCCTTTTGCCCCTGTAACCATGTGGCAGTCAGAGATTAGGAGAAGTCCTCTTGGGACCACTTACCCTTGTAAATGCCCTGATCCCATATGGTTGCTGGTTCTAATCCTGGCAGCCCCACTTCCCATCCAGCTTCCTGCTTGTGACCTGGGAAAGCAGTTGAGGACGGCCCAAAGCCTTGGGACCCTGCACCCATGTGGGAGACTACAAGGAATCTCTGCCTTTGATTCAGCTCAGCTCTGGCCATTGAGGTCACTTGGGGAGTGAATCAGCAGATGGAAGATGTTTCTCTCTGTCTCTCCTTCTCTGTACATCTGCCTTTCCTAAATAAACAAACAAACAAATAAATAAATCTTTAAAAAATGCATGTAAGAGAATTTCTCTGGCCCAACGTGATAGCCTAATAGCTAAATCCACTCCTTGCAACCAGTGGAATCCCATGTGGGCACTGGTTCATGTCCTGGCTGATCAGTTCCATTACAGCTCCCTGCTGTGGCCTGGGAAAATAGTTGAGGATGTCCCAAAGCCTTTGGACCCAACAGCCACATGGAAGACCTGGAAGAGGCTCCTGGCTTCAGATTGGCTCAGCTCCAGCCGTTGCCTCCACTTGGAGGAGTGGACCAGTGGATGGAGGATCTCTGCCTCTCCGTGTAAATCTGCCTTTCCAATAAAAATCTCTCTCTCCTCACTCCCTTTTAAAATATATGTATTTTGTATTTATTGGAAAGGCAGATTTAAATGGAAAAGGAGAGAAATACCTTTGGCCACTGATTCATTCTGGCTGTAACGACCAGAACTGAGCTGATCTGAAACCAGGTGCCAGGAGCTTCTTCCAAGTTTCCCACGTGGGTACACAGTGCCAAGCCTTTGGGCCGTCCTCCATTACTTTCCCAGAGCACAAGCAGGTGAATGGGAAATGGAGCAAGTGGGACAGGAACCCATGCCCAGATGGGATCCTGGTGGTTAAGAGGGGAGGATTTAGCGACTAGCCCGTGGTGCAGGGCCAGAGAAGTTCTCTTGTTCACAGTTACCACCTCTATGAATTCACTCATGTTGCTGGGACTGGTTGGAAACAAGATTTCTGTAGGTTTTATGTAGCACAAGCACAGGCATTGAATCCGCCCGGCCTGTAGGTGGCGCTGTGGCGCATGAAGCTTCCCAGCAGGCTTTGCGCGTGATTTGGCGTTTTTCTTTGTGACGTTGTTTGACGCCATTACTCGTTGGCTCTTCCTGTGGTCTGTTGACGCCATCTTTGGCCACTAGAGCGTAAGGCAGAAGAGGGTCCTAGGGCCCAGCAAGGACTGAAATACTGTGTCCGGTGTGGGGTAGGCCGGTTGGTGGCGGCTGCTGCTAGTCCCAGCCACAGTGGCACCCCAGAAGGCAGTTACCTGACCTCCCGTGGCAGCCATGGCTGTAGACTTCGGAGACCACGCCAGCGGCTTCCGCCATAATGAAGTCATCCGCTTTGTCAACAACGAAGTCCTCATGAATGGCGGCGGACCAGACTTCTACATGGCCTTCCGTTCGCGACCGTGGACGGAGGTAGAAGACCGGCTTCAAGCGGTCCTGGTGGACCCACAGGTACCACGAACCCTCAAGCGGGCCTGTGCCTGGAGCGCCCTGGCCCTGGGTGTGCGAGCTGCCGAGAGGCAGAGGGAACAGCAAGCACGAAGGTACCGGAGGCTGCAAGATCGCTTTGAGGAGTGTGAAGCTGCATCCTGGGCGCTGGCCGCCGACTTACAGAGGATGCAAGAAGAGCGAGATGCTGCTGTCGCCCAGTTGTATTACACACAGACTGCCCTGCAGCAGACCCTGAGCGAGCGTAATCTGTTGTATCACCGGCTGATCCAGATTGAACAGGCCTCCCAGATTGTCCATCCAGTCTATGATATACAGCCTGCCCTCAGAGCTGACCAGCCGTATGGGACTGTAACATGTCCCCTCACCATAGATCAGCAGACAGGGGTGATGGCCATGGGGGCAAATGGCAGGTTGGTGATTGATACCCAGGTGCAACCTGCAACAACCATCGTCTATCTGCCTGGACCCCAAAATCCATGGGTTCAGACCATACAGCAGCCTCTTCAGGTGCCGGTAACTTACCCAGTCTACCCACAAGTGGGGCTCCCATTGTTGCCACCTTCTCAATCTGCAGTACTGATGGGAGCAGAAGCTGCTGCAGCCCCACTTCTACAAGTTCCCCTGCGGACTGGCCCTCCTTACCCAGGGTTTGCAATGGACTCTCAGGTGGAAGACCACACTGGTAACATCCAGGAAGCAGGTGCTGAGCTTGTGCAGCAGCCAGTTCCCCCTGAGAATAATGGAAGCTTCAACCAGGAAGAGCTGCTAGAAGTAGTGCAGGAGACATCCTCTGAAGATAACAGTGGGAGCTCCAGTCAGGAAGAAAATTCAGCAGTGTCCCCTGATATGTACCACGTCGAGGACAATGCAAATCAGACCCGTAAAGATCTAGGAAGCTTCCATGGAGTTGTTTCAGGAGGGGACACTGAGAGCTGTACCCAGGAAGAAATGTTCAAGGAGATCCAAGAGAAAGCCCCCCTGGGGCACAAAAGGAGGCAAATCCAGGAAGGTGTAGAAAGATCTCAGGTTGATGGAGGGAGCCAGAATCAACAAGAAGGGCTAGAGCAGGTCCAGGGAATGGCTCCCATGGAGTTCAGAGCAAGTCGGGGGCAACAAAAATCTGCGGAAGAGGCCCAGGCAATGGCCTCCCTGAAAGGCGTCAGCACCTATGGTATACAAGAAAGCTCAGTGGAACAGCTGGCCCGTTTTCAGATGGTCAGGCGCCTGAATGGAAGGGAAGCCTCAGAGTCCCAGCCTGTTCTAGGACATCATCCAGCAAATTGGGACTGTCCATGGTGTAATACCAACAATTTTTCAGGGCGTACATCGTGCTTTAAGTGCGAGAGGGGCTTTGTGCCTGCTGAGAGTAAAGAATTCGATCCAGGCAAAAGTCACTGATTAAGTTGGTAAGTATGAATGGAAACACTTCCCAAAGAAAGCAATTCTTTTAGAGTCCCATACTTTGCCCAAAGTAACTTATTTACTAAACAACAACAAAAAAATTGAAACCGAATTGTCATAGAAAAAAAATCTCATCATTCCATTAGCCAAATCACTTTTAATGCCTGTGGGTACCCATATAGATAAATGCATATGCATTTGCATTTTTATTTTCTTGAATGAGGAAGGCTACTTTTGACTGTTCTACTCTGTTCAAAATGGCAGATTTCTCAATAACTGTATTTAACTTTTGCAGGTGTATGCTCTGAGTGGCTGATGCTGATTGTTAACCCTGGTGAGGCTGAAGTCGTGAAACATTTTCATTCCTTTCTGAATTGTTTTTCTCCTCTGTTTCTTGAAGTTGCCTTGTTTGAATGTTTGAGAGTAGAGCAGTCCCTTGGGCTTAAAGCCGTAAGCTATGTAGAATTTTAGGAATACCTCTTTTCCTTGAAAATGCTATTGTTCCTTTGCAAAGTAAGGCAGTTTTAATGTTTGTTTCTTTTTTGTTTGAAGTTTCTAAGAAGAAATCTAGTCCTGTGTTTGAATTTCAACCCCACCAAAATTTTTTTGAAGAAGCTGAACTTGTCCGAATGGAAGCTCTCCCAAGAACCAGAAAAAACACCTTAATTCTGATGGACTCAAAGAAATCCGTGAGAACCCTGGGTGGTGAGAGAAGTCAAGGAGATGTGCTGGTACTCACTACATGGTATAGGGAGAACAAGATCGTTTTGTTAGAATTTTAATTTTCCATTAGGACAAGAAATTGATTTGAAAGTGTTCTAGGGGTTGTAATGTTAAATTGCATAGGTTATAGCAAATTTAATCAGTTTATTAAAAACCACATGCTTTGTTGGAAGCTGGACTTAGGTGTTATTGCTTATTGTACATGTCATTACCCTTTTTGGTGAGTCTGAGTAGGTGACAGGAGAGAGTATAATTTTAGATGCAGATTTGATCAGGGGCATCTTTGCCTTGTGTGCAGTGTGACCTTGGGAAAAGTCAAGTTGAAGTAACATACCCATTTTTTAATAACTGAATTGAAATAATATACAGATCCATTTTAAATCAGCCCATTGAAATATCTAGGTGCAATTTAGGGGTAAAACTAATTGCAGTAACATCCAGGTCCACTTTGGGGCAAGACCTATCGAAATGATATCCAGGGCCATTTTTGCAGTTCCGCTGCGAGCTAAAAGGACTTGAGCAGCCAGATTGATCATCCTGTTGAGCCCAAGTGCAACAAAGGAGCAACAGTAGAAATTGCAAAAGGGGCCTTATGGAAGTGGAAACAGGCCTACTCTGATTCTCGACTCCTTTCCATCCTTGAGAGGGACAGCTGTTTTCTTTGCCTGCCACACTGGTTGTAACCCTCTTGGTTTGCCTTGAAGAAAGGCAGTGGTTGCAAGCAGTGTTGGCTGCATACCACTGGCCCTTAGCCTCAGGCTGGTCCCAGCTCTAATTCCTTTCCAGTTAGCAGCATGTAAAGGACAGACTTTTGAGGCTACCAGGCTATGGATGGTGCTCCTCTTGGGAGCCTTGATTGAGCTGAATTGGGCATGCTCTTGAACATGTCCCTGGGACCCCTTCCCACAGCACCCCCCCAAACTTGTTGTGTTACCTATGGGCTCTCTGTTTACTAATGCATCTGCTGCAAGGCAACGTTGGGGGGAGGTTGGATACACCTTTGTCTGAACCAAAGATATTCTGGTGTTCCCCCACTCAATCCTGTCTGACTCATTGAGATGAGTGTTTGTACCAGTTTTCAGCTCCTAACAATAAAGAGTGTGTACTTACCCACTGTGTCTTGTGTCATGTGTGTCCCTGGACATGTTTGCTTGTAGGCGGCAATGTAAATCTCCCATCCTGTTGGGATGAAAGAAAGTTCATTGCAGTCACTGTTGGAGTGCCTGCCTCTCTTTTCCAGTGAGGTACCCATGAGTGGGAGAGTATACATGAGACCTTTAGTCTCATTTTTTAAAGATTTATTATTATTGGAAATGCAGCTTTACCCAGAGAGGAGAGGAGAGAAAGATCTTTCATGTGCTGGTTCACACCCCAAGTGGCCACAGTGGCCAGAGCTGATCTGATCTGATCTGAAGCCAGGAGCTAGGAGTGTTTCCTGGGTCTTCCCTGTGGTTACAGGGTCCCAAGGCTTTGGGCCACCTTCTACTGGTTTCCCAGGCCACAACAGGGAGGTGGATGGGAAGTGGGTGGAGCAGCTGGGACATGAACAAGTGCCCATATGGGATCCCAGCACTTGCAATATGAGGATTAAGCCACTGAGCCATCTCGCCGGGCTTGAGAACTTTAGGCTTCCATGATTGCCCTGCTACTTACTGTCTGGTACCTTGCAGGTGAGGGTTTATGCTACTCTATGGGTGGTAAGGCATAAGACCTGGAAGCTGGAAAGCCTGGGGTCCAGCCTCTGCTGTTTACTGAGAGGAGCTATTTCCTGAGGCCCTGTCTTCTTGAGGTCCACTGATGTCCCTTGAGCAGAAGTTACACTTGCACCTTCCATGACACTGTCCTCATTCACGTGTGCATAATTCAGTCAAGGTGCGCCCTCAGCATTTTGGAAAGCAGACAAGGTGTGGACTCTGCTCTCAAGATGACTGTCCCACGCAGTGGCAGAGAAAAAAGGAGAGGCCAGTTGTCTGGCGCGGGGACAGAGAACAAAAACGACCCTGTCCTGCTTGCTTTCTCAGTTGATTTCAGGAATTGACTTGGTTACTTGGGAGGGGGAGTGCCAGAAGGGGAAGGTCCATCAGGGATGTCCAATGCAAAGCTGATGCTTTCTGGGTTGTGGCAGGTTTTGGGACTCTCGGGTGTGCTGATAGCTACCATGTGAGAGATGATTAATGGTACTAGAGCTGCCATCAGGCTCACGATGTGCCTTGTACTCGGTGCATTTTACTTCTTGTAGTGACCATGACATACAACAGGAATCCATATTAACAGTTCTTCACAGTGGGTCCTGTCATCCTCATTTTATGGATGTGATATGTAATCACCCACACTTGGGAACTGGTAAAGCTTTGCTTTGAAATAAGATTTTACTGATTCCAGTAGCTCTGTTCTTTCCATTTTAATACACTACTTTAAGCTTCTATCTTTATTGAATAGTATATTTTCATGTTAACTCCATGCCTGAATCCAGTGGAGTGGTTGTAAGGGAGGAACGTTGAGTGCAGTGATAGTCAAGTGGGCAAGGAGCAAGGTTTTGAGTTTCTCAAGTTTCGGTGTATGTGACTACCCCATACTACCAGTAAGACCACTTATTATTTTCATCCCCAGGTCTGCAAGAGAAGAGTGGCAGTTTAGGTCATTAGAAAGGTTTAGGTTTGGTTCATCAGATTGGACTTATGAAAAGGTTATATCCAGATTTAACATAATTCTCTAAAATCTATCTGAATTGCTCATTTTTTTGTTTTATGTGGATAAGGTGCCAGATAGAAATGTATAATTTATGCATATGCATTTTTTCAGTGAGGAAGGAGAAGAAAGGGGACTTTAAAAACTTCAGACTCAAGTTGCAAAATGGGGAATGCAATTGAGGTTTTTTTTTTTAAAGATTTATTTTTATTACCAAGTCAGATATACAGAGAGGAGGAGAGACAGAGGAAGATCTTCCGTCCGATGATTCACTGTGAGCGCTGCACCAATCTGAAGCTGGGAACCAGGAACTTCTTACGGATCTCCCACATGGGTGCAGGGTCCCAAAGCTTTGGGCTGTCCTTGACTGCTTTCCCAGGCCACAAGCAGGGAGCTGGATGGGAAGTGGAGTTGCCGGGATTAGAACCGGCGCCCATATGGGATCCCAGGGCATTCAAGGCGAGGACTTTAGCCGCTAGGCCACACCGCCAGGCCTGCAATTGAGGTTTTAAAATCAACCATGATGCTAAATTTGACAGAGAAGCAAAGAAATGTGTGATTTCTTTATTGCATGGTTTGTAAAGTCTCAACACCCGTGGTGGCAGATGCTTGTTTTGTGGTACAGGCACTATGCATAGCACTCCTGAGTGGTTTCGTCACTTCTGGCTAGTGAGAGAGTGAGTACATCCACTGGTGCTAAACCTCATGTACATTTAAGGATGCTAAACAACCTGCTGTTGCTGTTAACCAGATTTCGTTATTGATTATAATGCTTGTATTTTGGGCTTTCAAGCAAACTTTGCAGAAATAGTGAAGGAGGCATGGAGAATGCTGCTGTACCAGGGTATCAATAGCCCCAGGAAGCCTGATATGATTCTTTGAGTGCAACTGTCTATTTGGTTCTTTGGTGGACCTAAGGATTCCTCCAGCAAGCCAGATCCATGCAGCCTGACTTCTCTAGGGCCATAAGGCAATTATGGAAAAGCAGTGCATCATCCTGAGCATCAGTTGTGGAGGCAAGCAGTGCTACTAGGAATCTTCAGCTTTCTTTATTATTTTATGGATCAAATGAAGAGCATACATTCAGGGCAGGCTTGCTGTAAGTGGGGTCAAGTGCTCTACCATTTGCAAGTGATCATTATTGCCCTCTGACCTCCTATTCTACTAGAAGAAATAAGGTAAATACACACCAAACACCCGTTCTCGGCCTTTTCCAGTAATTGTTCCATCATATTTTTTTTGGCCTGTAAATGTCAGTTTTTCCAAGATTCCAGGTGTCAAATGGCATCAAATAATAAATGATTGTTGTCTGCTTTAAAATTTAAAATCCTACATAATTTTAAAGTTCCTCACAAAGTTGACATGATTGTAATACTCATCACTTATCATTTTAGTACTGAATTTTTTGGTGAGGATTCAGTGAATCTTGTTACATACAGCCTAATTACAGGCCAAAGGACCATTTTATTGCGCTGTTTGCAATACTGACAATACCTCAATCTATCAGCGCCACCATTTTGAAGTTCTGTGAACTTGGGAATACCAATTAGAAGCACCTCTGTGGAAAGCTGGCAATTTTAATACTAATTGAATGCCAGTAGTACCAAGAGATTTTAGAAGAGCTCAAACTTTAACATGTGTTGTTTTATGTTGCAAATCTTCCATGACAGCAGGGTGGTTTCAGATTGTGCTTCCAGTCTACAAAAAAGTTGCTAGCCCAAGTACCTATGAAACTGTGTCACATAATACAATGTTATTAATAAATTAAAAATAATAAATAATTAAAAAAAAGTTGCTAGGAAAGTTGACTTTTCTTTATTTCAAAATAAGATGCAGTATTATAGCTTTGCTAGAGATATTTCCTAGTTTTTTAATGTCTGTATCTACTTATTTTAGGCTTTAGTCTTCATTCTGCACTACATTACAAAAATAAGTGCTCAGAAAACAGAAACCTGTGATTGCTTTTGTGGTAAGCTGCATTAAGCCATATCTAGTATTTATGAAATAACAAAGAGCTCTCAAAGCTGTTTTTTTTTTTCGATAAGTGAAAATTTTTGGGTATTTAATCTCACTCTTGCTTCATATGTTTATTTTTTATAATTTCAATGAACTGTACTGGCTCAAGGAAAGAAGGATTTCTCAAATACTGAAAATTTCATGCTTTCACAATTGTAATTCCTGATACTGTCTATATGGTTTTGAAATTTCTTTTTTTAAAGGGAATATTTTATTTGAAAGTTAGAGTTGAGAGAGGGGGGCGGACAGAGAGAAAGGTCTTCTGAATGACTGCAAAGGTTAGAGCTGGGCTGATCCCAAACTGGGAGCCAGGAGCATCTTTTTTGTGTGTTTTACGTGAGTGCAATGGCTCAAGGACTTAGGCCATTCTTTGTTACTTTCTTAGGCCATTAACATATGTGATGCTGGTCTGCCAGTGGAGGATTAGCCAGCCCTGATAGCTTCTAAACATGTGATTTGTTTTGTGAAAAAAAAAAAAAAAAAACCTCATGCTGCAGATCTCACCATTGATCAATGATTCTAGCATTTTTCATGAAATATTAAGAGTAAAAAGTAATGACAAGGGTGCATATATACCTAAATCCAAATGCATTTAGGAATTCACTGTTAGTTGTTTTTTTTTTTTTCTGAGTTACAGTGTTTCATTTTTGTTTGCAAAACTGCTCAGGGAAATATTTATAGTCCGTTTTGTTTCATTTCTTTGCCGAATTTTGGTGTTAGTGATGTGTAGATCAAAGTGTTCATCGATATTTTAAAACATCAGAGGTTTCTTACAATATGCTCAGAAAAACATGCAGAGAAAGTTACAGCTTTTTGGACTTTAATCTTTTAGATTAAACTCCAGTGGTGGAACCTTATTTGTGAACTTCCAAGAAAAAGTGGTTCTTTTTGTTTGTTTTTTTGGATGGAAAACTGGAGCCTCATTTATGAGGAAGTGATACTTGCTTGTGTTGGTATCAGACTCAGAATGAAGGAAGACAGAGAAAAAAGTCAGTGAAGATCCAAAGTCAACTTGGCAAATAAGGCCAACATAATTTCTCTGTCAGATGCTGAGCTGTGGGATTATAACTAGGTGTTTCTGCAAACCAAGCTGAAGCAGACCCCAGGGTGCACTCTGGTAAATGATGAATGTGTAAAGAGGCCAGTGTCAGAGATGATACGCTTCTTGAGGCAAATGAAAACCATAATATGCAGAAAATTCTCTCTGTACAAGGAAGAGGAGAAAAGCATGGACAAGGTGCAAGGTACTGGGTTAGGATCTGAGTGTATCAAGAGGAATATACTATCATTTCTGTCTTCCAGGGATTTATAGGCCAGTGAGGAAAACTAAACTTAGCTATCTTTAGGTTCCAGGTATTTACGCCATCCTGTTTATAGTCTGGGGAAAAGAGTGACCAGGATTGTAACCTTCATTCTGTCTAGGGAAGGGATAAAAAGAAGAAATGGGTAATGGAAGCTTCTTTATGATTTACAGGTTTTTCAGGATAGAAGATGCCCAAGTTGCTTTCAAAACAATCCCTGAACTGCTCAGCAGTGTTCTCACTTGGAGTGGATGAACTGATGATCTAGATTGTAGACCTGTGTCTCTGGAAGACAGACCTGGATTCTAAAGACACTTCCTTTTTGGATTTTATTTTTCATATTATTTACAAAGCTGGGAGGGATGCACCCCTTTGTGGGCCTCTGATTAGGATAGGGAGGGTCTAGGTATGGGGGAAGGTGGGTAGGACGCACGTTTCAGTTTTTTATGCTCCTGATCTGCCGAGGGGTCGGGGAGAGGAGGGGACTGATTGCTTCTTGCTGTTAAACTACATCAGCACCCAGGGCTGGGGGCAGTCATTTGATGATGCCTTAGATAAGAACCCCACTGTGGGAAGAATATTCTAGGGTCTAAGTGGTCTTGATAGTTCTGAGTCATTGTTGGCTTCATTGCATCAAGGTTAAGAAAATCTTTCTCAGGTATTTTGGGTGACCAAGTTTACCTCCTTGTGCATCTGTAGACCCAGACACATGCTGCAAAACTTGGCCAGAAGTGATCTAGCCTGTTCTGCTTGCCATCTTCTACTGGCCTAGATGAGTTGGCTGTTAAGACCCTTTAGATACGTAATAATCAAAGAGATCCAGGCAAAAACAAGAAACCAGAGCTAATAAGGCACATCAGATACCATTTCATGTTATACACAGGTATGCTCAGTATGGAACAACTACCACTTGAAAGTAAAAGAAGAATATTCTAGAGGTCAACATTACAGTTGCTAGATAGTACTCAGTGGCCTGTGTTGAAATCCTAGAACTGAAAAGTTCTGCCACGTGGAGCAGGCCACCCTAGGTTCTCTGAGTTTTGACTCCTTTGCTACTAAAAATGAGTATGATAGCATATTTGCTTCATAGGGCTGTTGATATAACTGTCATTATGTATTTGCAGTAGTTAGCAAGATGTCTGGAATGTAGTATGCCATCAACAAATATTAGTTGTTGTCACTATGGAAAGAAATGGGTGCTTTCTGAGTCATGAATAAGGTAAAATTCGATCAGATAATGGAACTATACAGAACAGGTGAAAGAGTTTTCAGAAAAGACCATGCACATTTATAACACAAACTGAGTCATGTCACTACTATGTACCTAGGCCCCTCCCCTTTCCTGTATCACAATTCTTAATTGTTTTATTCTCTAGACTATGAACTACTTGAGGACAGGTACTGTTTTTTAAGCTAAGTATCCACTACAGTGTCTGCCATATAGTAGATACTCATACATGTTGACTGAAAGCATAATGCACTTAAAACAGGCTTAAATACAACAATCCTTTCTCTGGCATTATGAAAAAATGGCCTCGTAGTTAAACCAGATATTATTGAAAGAAGGTGCCATTATTTTAAAAACACATTGCACTTATTTTCTCTCTATCTGTAACAGGAAGTGAATTTTAGTAAGTACTGAGAACGTGTAAACCCATCACAGATGACATTACCATAATACTGTCATGGGAGAATTCACACCTATAGGTAATTTAGTGGAAGAAGAAAGTTAGTGTTGAGAGGGTAAAGAAAAAGATTTTGAAATGTCAGATCCACTCTAGAAACCTGAATACCCTTGGCATCTACCTGGGCTTGAGAACAGTCTAGGGCATTTGAAACGAAGACAATTAACACCTCAGACAGGGCATCATCTCAGAGACTTCAGGTACTGACAAGTGTAGATGAGAAGATACTTTGAAACTTGGTTGACAGCTCCTCTAACTTGCACTGCTTTTATATTTGATTTAAATGGCATCTATATCCCAAAAGGTCATAGTTTTCTTTAAACTGTGAAACTCTCTTCATGTGCACTACAGTTTTTTTTTCCAAAACAAGAAGAAAAATATTTTCCCTATTGAATGAGGCTTTAAGAAACAAATCTTGCTTCTTTCACAAAAATGACTAACTTCAATCTATTTTTCCTGTTTCTCTCTAAAGCATATTTGATTGTAAAGCACACAGTATTACTTATGGAAGTGACTTAAGGGGTCATCTGGTTGAACTCCATCTAATAGGAAAAATGAGACTCAGAGGAAGTGACTTCGTTGCAAAGCAGTATAATTAATTCAACTCTCGTAATTACTGATCTAATGTTCAATTCAATTTGCCATTTCAAAGGTGGGCCAGAGACTTTTAGAAACTGTGTGTGTAAAAGACTAATTGATATAATTTTTATAAGTTATTAGAAATGCAGAGTGATGTCTTCACACACACACATCTTCCATCTTCTGGTTTACTTCCTAGATTCTCACGATAGCCAGGACTGGGCTAGGCCGAAGTATGGAGACTGGAACTCCATCCAGGCCTCCTTCATGGCTAGCAAGGGCCCAAGTACGTGGACCAACTTCTGGGCTCCAAGCAATATTAGTAGGGAGCTGAATGAGGAGTGGATAAGCCAGTGCTACAACTGGCGGTTTAACCCCATGTGGCACAATGCCAGCCCCTATTATACTTTATTTTTCGAATAGTATTAATTAAAATCATTCATTCATTTACTCAGCATATGTTACATTTATCTTGTGCCAGGCATCATAGACATTATTTTCTAATGAGTGGGACAAACATTAACTAGATGATTTTGCTCCTAAGTGATACATGTTTATACTTCTAGCCTGTTCTTACTACTTTGTGTAGCTATCTCCATTGTTCTGCTCTTTCATTTCCCCCCTCTTTTCTTGTGCATACGGGGCAAGAGCTGGAAAACAGCCATTTCATTTCCCTTTTTAATTTACACTTTAAGCTCAGTGTGAAATTCTAAATTTGCTAAAGTCAGGCTTAGTGCTGGTGTAGCACTAGAGTGATGCTGTCAGTATTTTTCATCAACACTGCACTAGTGGGTTGGCTTAGCTGTCAGCTTGCTTGTGAAATGACAGTGATGTATTGGATGTGAAAGTTGTACTATTACATGATAATTTATCCACTTTTTAAAAACATGATTTCAGTTTTGCTGAACCCCCTGCTTTGACAGGTATGCTATTTTAGCAACACAGAACAAAACAGAACAAGAACATACGGTACACTTGTCCTGTCAAATCCAGGTTGCTCTATTCCCAAGTTTGTGGATGATTTGTTCAGAACTGTTCAGAGAAAAAAGAGAAACATTAGGTTTTGTTTTGACCTGTATCACATCAAATGTTCTCACAGTGTACCTCACAGATGGTCTGTTGCCCATAAGGACTGATATAAGTGGTTCTCCTTCTCGGTTTTCTTTCATATTTGGAATTTCACCATTGGGATTAATTTCTCTGGCTAACACTTTGCCTACTAAAAACAGAGTCCAGGGTGCACTGAAGTCATCAACACTGGAGTGTGCTTCATGTTGCAGATCAATTTCTTCCTTGACTCAGAGCCTGATAAGGGGTGAGAATGAAGTTGGTTATAGACACATGCAGTGGGATGATGAGATGATCATGGTTCAATTCCCCACAGTCATCTCCAGATGTCACTTTGAATGCTGTCTTTTTGTTTGTTTGTTTCAGTTATCCTTAGTGTTCACATGACTGCAGCAAACGAATGTTATAATTTAGCTGCTGAGGCTGGACACTCTTTGATCAAGGAAGGACAGTTGACACCAGCTCTCACTGAAATCCAAGGTAGTTGTTCTCAGCCATCATAGGTTGAGGGAAAATATCTACCTTTGGCTCTGGGCATCTAATCCACTGGATAAGATATGAGAATTTAGATATCCCTGCTCCCTAATAAGCTCCCAACCCAGCCACCATACTTAAAGGAATAGGTGCTAAAATTGTTGAAGGCATACAACAAATAACATAACTTACTTCAGTCTTTGAATTCCAAGTCTAAAAGTATTTTACTTAATTTAGAGGAACACGTCAGACTGGTGAGCTTCGGGCATTAATGTCTGGTGAAGTTGGAGGAAGTTTTTGGGAAATATTACTTAGCATATTTTGAAATAGAATCAATGTTTTATTTCAGAGATAGCTAAATATCAGTTGAGGAACAAACCATTTTCAAGAAATAACAAGTTACAACAAAAATTATCAACACTTGTAAAATTACATAAGACAAGTTTTATGGCTAAGATGCTGAAAGGTGAGTCCTACACACTGGAGGGCAAAGTCAGATCCACACCCGACAACCCAGGTCAATGATTTGTTCTCCTTTCTGAGGTCAATCAGATAGCAAAATCTGGACTATCTTTGGGAATGCTGGTTTTTTTTTTTTAATTGATTTATTTCTATTGGAAGGGCAGATCTACAAAGAGAAGGAGAGATAGAAAGATCCTTCTACTGTTTAACTCCCCAAGTGGCTGCAATGCCCCAAGTTGAGCTGGTCTGAAGCCAGGGCCAGGAGCTTCTTCCAGGTCTCCCACGCGGGTGCAGGGTCCCAAGGCTTTGGCCTATCCTCAACTGCTTTCCCAGGCCACAGTAAGGGAGCTGGATGGGAAGTGGAACAGCCAGGACATGAACCAGCTCCCATATGGGATCCCAGCACATGCAAGGTAAGGATTTAGCTACTAGGCTACTGCACTGCCGCCCTCCCCCATATTTTTCAATCATCCACCTCTTGGGGCTCTTGGATATGGTATTAGAAAAAAAAAATCAGTATTTACACAGAACCAGAGGGAATAACCAGAGGAAGTGAGGCAGAAGAAGAAATTTCCCAGAGTCCGTTGTTCACCTGCTTTTTTTGATTCTGCAGGAGCCTCACGGCCAGGTTTGATAGTAGTTGAATATGGATGGTAGTGTTAGTTTCGGTGTTTTGGTCTCAGAGCTTTTAGCCCTTGCGTTGTCTTCAGTAAATCTCTGCCCTGCAAGAAAAGTGCAAGTTGCCCTTATCATCAGCCCCTTTGTAGACCAGGTAAGTGAAGTCATTTCTAGTGGCCTGATGGGGGAAAAATGCAAGAACAGAAGCATTACCAAGCATTCTTGCCTGTTTGTGAGAGTCTGCATTGGCAGTACAGCCCCAAACAGGCAAGGTCCTTGTTCCAAGGTTGCATGCTTCGTAGGAACCCTGGGTTTGGGTTGGATGGGGGACGGGGAACCACACCCAGTGGCGTGTTTGACAGAACCAAACTGTCAAGTTGCTGAGCTGGTTTTAATTGAAGTGTGAGAAGGAGGTTTTTAGGCAGGTAGACAACATCCTGTTGTTCGGGTGCTTCTCTTTCTTTTTGCACATCTAGCTGAACTGGGAGTCAGGTGGCTGACTTGTGCCTGCCTGCAGTAGCTGTCATTACCCAAGTAGCATCTGCGACCTCAGCCTGCCCACCGGGCCATGGATGCTGTAGCTGTGTATCATGGCAAAATCAGCAGGGAGACCGGCGAGAAGCTCCTGCTTTCCACTGGGCTGGACGGCAGCTATTTGCTGAGGGACAGTGAGAGCGTCCCGGGCGTGTACTGCTTATGTGTGCTGTGAGTACATTGTGGTGCTAGCAGCCCACCTGCAAATAGGACCTGGGGCTGTGCTGAGCATGGACAGTGGGCATGGGGAGGGGCAGGGAGCAGCTGGGCTGAGGTCAAGATGGGCAGGTGTTCATTGGGATCTGTTCTATTCCATGGCCCAGAGGCTTCTACCTCAGGTCCCATGTTGACCTAAGTGTCTCACTGGAGATTTCACTCCTTGACTGCCACCTTCCAAGAAGGACTTTGCTAGGGCATTTTGAGGGCAGCCTCAGAACATATCCTTAAGGGTGGGGACACATGGGCCAAAAACTTAATCTTTGCTGTGAGAAACGTGCTCCTGGCTTCTAGTTTGACACTTAACAGAGGGCAGCAAGATCCAGCCCTGGAATGGTGGGACAGCCAGTGTTGGATCCCCCAACTCTGGAAGGTAGAAAAGGCTTTTCTCAACTCAGTTTTGAAGAGCCGTCCCAAAGCAAGAACATCAGATTCAGGGAGAGGAGGCTGACTAAGGGCAGAGTCCATTACTGTAAGAGGGCAGTGACCAGTTAGGTCAGGATGGTGGGAGGCGGGGTGAGAGTGAGTGTGTGTGAGGAAAACTGCTGCTCTGGCTCAGCTTTAGAGTTGTGGAGGGGGCAGGAGGTTTCAGAAACAAGACCCTCCTCGGTGAAAGCTGGGAGTGATGACAGCGGGAAAACACCGTTGTCATGATTCAGCTTTGCCTTTGTCTAAGCGCGTCTTGGTGTGAATGCTCCATTTTGAATCAGATGCACTTCTTTGTTCCAGCGCTCCTGAGGCACAGAGCTTTGAGAGCTAAATCTGGTGCCAGTGAGGTGCTGGGCTTGTGGCTCTGGCGATTGAGTAACTCATTCCTTTGGTTTTCTCATCTGTTTAATAGGATTCATTGTATTTCCTGCCTCATAGTACTGTGGTGATTCCATGCCATATATAATGCATGTAAAAAGTAACTCTGAAAATGACACATAGTAAATGTTTAGTGGAAATGAACTATTGGTATTACGCTTATTAACACATGCTTCTGTTTTTAGGTGGTAACTTGTAGTATTCCTGGGGGCATTTCCAAGGAAGAATCTAGCTCAAACATTGTCACCAATGGGATAAAATAACCCCTGAAGACACCAGTATTCCACAGGTTTTAAAAAAATGGTCAAGTCTTATTAGTAACAGTTTTCAGATTTTACTAAATACATTTGTCAGCTCTTTAATTTCTTGAGCTCACAGCTTCATGTTTTCCTGATATTATTGTTTTTCTTGAGTAAAACCAGGAAAGGGCAATGAAAGCTAGGATTCTTAGATACTCTTTTCTTTTTTAAATTAAAACTTCCTTCAAAATTTTAACTGATATGTCCATGTTGTATAAACGCATATGATAGCATACGTTTCAGTACATGCAATTTATCACATAATGTTCAAATCAAGATACATGGGACAATCACCTTCAAACATTGGGTATTTCTTTGCAAGTGGGCTGTTATCAAGAGAGTGGAGTGAGTGGGAGGTTAAAGGGACTGCTTCAGGGAAGCAAGCAAAAGGAGGTAATGCACTTCTTAACCCAGAGGGAACGAAGGGGAAGGGCCAGGAGAAGCATGGGCAGGGGGCAGGAAGATCAAGGGCTGGTGTGTGGCAAGGTACAGCTAAGGCTTCACCCTTTCTGTTCTCCTGGATCATTCTGAAGCTCTCCAAGCATGCTTTCTGTTTAGGGTTTTGGCCCGTAATGCTCCTTCTGCCAAAAATGAGATTTGCAGGTTTGTACAAATGACCCTTCAGAGAGCACTTCTGTGACAGCCCTAACCACTGTCCATGCCCTCTCCTGTTCCAGTTACATACTTTTTCTTCCAGGAGATAGAAAGATCAGATGTGTGAATGTTTACTTAATCTTACTGCTGGGCTCTTCTGAAAAAAATGTGATCTCCATATGGGCAAGGAACATTGTCTCCAGTCCTAGCAATATAGCCTGGTACGTGATAGACAGTCAGCAAATATTTCATAATTAACAAATGAGCTATAGAAGGAAATTCTGCTTTTAACTACAAAGAGCTTGATCTGATATGGGGAGGCCTTGAGGGAATTTAAATGAAGCCACTCACATTTCTCCAGGCCTTCCAGATGTGTAAAACAGGATCCATAATGCTTGTATTGAGATTGCTGTAAGTGAAAAATCGAAAAGCAAAGGACAACTGGTGCCATTTGCCCATGTAGGCCAGAACTATACAAGGAATAAACTTAAGCAGGTGGGAAATTTGATTGTCAGATGTAATCATGTGGATTTTAGAACTCTTTGTTCTTCACACAAGCCTCCTCATAAAGTGGCAGAGAAGTCGGCACATTGGGTGTTCCTTACTGTGCCTGTTGAGTGGTGTCTGGTGGCTTCCAAGTGTCGTGAGATCTTTTGGGTGATAGGCACAAGGTCCTGCAGAGGGCATTCACTTTTGTCAACTCTTCTATGTGTCTTTGAGCTACGTGTTCCTCTTGATAAATATCAACATTTCATTCATTCTTTGTGATACTGCCACTGTAATTACTAAATCAAATTCTATTTTGAAATAAGCACTGTGTTCATTTTAAGCCAAAACACTTACGCAATAGATATGACAATGTAAATGGTATCCTGTCCTGAACAGCAAGGTATAGCTAGCAAACATACAGAGATGGCAGGGCTTACTCAGAATCGCCTCTCACTCTCTTTTGTTTGTTCCCATTAACCAAGTAATAGATATTTTTAAAGGCTTATTTTGAAAGTCAGGGGGGGTGGAGGAGAGAGAAAGTGGTGTGTGTGTGTGTGTGTGTGTGTGTGTTAGAGTAAGAGAGAACCCTCCATCTGCTGTTCACTCCGCAGATGATCATAACAGCTGGCACTGAACTAGGCCAAAGCCAGGAGCTAGGAATTTCATCCAAGCCCTCGCATGTGGGTGGCAAGGGTCTAAACACTTGACCATATTCCACTACTTTTCCCATGCTGTAAGGGAGCTGGAATGGAAATGGAACAACTGGGCCACAAGCTGGTACTCATGTAGGATGTTGACCTTAAGACAGAAGATTTATCTACTATACTAAAGCACCCAATTTTGCATTCTTTAATTTGTATTTATATTCTCTTTTATGTTTCTGTGATTAGTAATTCAATATTGGGGCTAGAGTTGTGGCATAGTAGGCTAAACCTCTGCCTGTGGTGCTGGATCTCTTATGGGCACTGGTTTGTGTCCTGGCTGTTTCATGTCTGACCCAGCTCCTTGCTTATGGCCTGGGAAAACAGAAGATGGTTCAAATGCTTGGGCCCCTACCCTGATGTGGGAGACAGAAGAAGCTCCTGGCTTTGAATTGACCCAGTCCATATAATTTCCTCATTCATAAATGAGCTATTTGCATATTTTTGTCATCAAACCATTTGGATTTTTCTATTTTTCCTAGTATATTGTAAGTTTATCTATAAACTTATAAACTTAGTGTATTAATTGCAGATTTGTTGTGCTATCTTAGCTTGCTGCTTGCCATTATTTTTCTTGTTACACAAGACAGGAGGGAGGAGGGAGAGAAAATCTTCCATCTGCTGGCTCCTGGCTGAGGCTGGGACAAGTGCAAGCCAGGAGATAGGAATTCTATCCAGGGTCTCCTATATGGATGCAGGGGCTCAAGTGATTGGGCCATTTTCTGCTGTCTTCCTGTGAATATTAGCAGGGCTGGGTTAGAAATGGATCATCCAGGTCTTTAACTGGCACTCCTATGTAGGATTATAAGCAGCAGTTGAGAGCACTGTGCCCCAACTCCAACCTGCTGGAATTTTCTTTCTTTCTAAAAGATTTATTTTTATTGGAAAGGCAGATCTGATTTATGGAGAGAAGAGGAGACAGAAAACTCTTCCATCCACTGGTTTACTCCCCGCTGGCCACAATGGCCAGAGCTGAGCTGATCCAGGAGCCAGGACTTTCCTCCGGGTCTCCCATGCACTTGCAGGGTCCCAAGGTTTTGGGCCATCCTCTACTGCTTTCCCAGGCCACAACAGGGCACTGGATGGGAAGTGGAGCAGCTGGGACACAAACTAGAGGCTGTATGGGATCCCGGCATTGAGTCATCACACCAGGCCAAGGGATTTTATTTTCACATGCATAAAGGATCTGATGTGATTTGGCTTCCAGATAGATAGCAATTTTCCCCATATATTTATCCAGTAACTTTAATTCTTCATTGATTTTTTGTAGGCTTTTATTATATACTAAAGTCTTCTATGTAATAGTTACTGTTTCTGGGATATATTTTTGGCTCAATTTCTCTATTTTTGTACCAGTAGCTCTATAGTACAATGATGTTTTGATATGTTTAAAAATCATGTGCTATTTTTTGTCTGTCTGAAATGGTTTATGAGTTATGGGTTTCACGAATATTACTGGTGCTGATGCTGATGGCGCAGCTGGAAGAGATTGGGCCTTCCCCAGGCTGCACGGCAGGAATCAACCATGGTGTGGTGGTCCTGATAGCCTTTCTTTTTTTTAATTTTAAACATATTTTTATTGCATTTCATTTTTTAAAAATTAATTACATTGCATTATGTGATATATTTTTTATGCACTGGGATTTCCCCCACCCCTCCCCACACCCTCCCCCCACGGCAGATTGCTCCACCTTGTTGCATTTCCATAGTTCAAATTCAGTTGACATTCTTTCATTGGAGCTATTTACCAAGCATTAAGTCCAGCATCTTATTATCCTGGTAAGATCAATGGTTTCTTGGTGAGACCATCACTGGTCTGAAGGTAAAGCCGGCAGAGTATCATCCCAATCAATTAAAAGCCCCAACATAATATTTCCAACCATTTACAACATTGTGGCATTAATTGACATGGTATTGATTAACCAATATGTTAATAGGAAAATGCAGGTTCTCAACCACAACCTGTGACTTCTTCATAGACATTTCAATTTTGGTTTATATTCAACCATGTTCTAAGGCCACTGTTCTTGTGGCCTGTGGATGTCAGCCCGTGCTTGTGGCCTTGTTTGGTGATTCACTGCGTGCCAGCATTGCTTCTGACAGCTTTATGGAATGGATCAGTGAGGAAATTCTGACCACAGTAGTATCCAGCTCATTCTTTGGCAGCAGGCTGAAGGCTTTGTAAAAACTTCAGCTGGTTAGCACTGTGATAGACAGGTTTGCCATAGGATGTAGCCTTAGGAACTGAGTACTTGCGGCCACCACAGTACACATAAATCCCATATAGGATGATATAATCTTGCTTGACCTTGTGCCCCAGTTTGCAAGCTTTACTGGACTTGGTAGAGTGTAGTGCCAAGCAGAGCCCAGAGAGCTGGCAGTAATACCCACAGTGGACCCTGAGGAGAAAGCTTTTTGTATAGTTCCTGAATGCGCATGTATGCATTCATCTTGGCTTACTTCACGGCTGCCAGTAGACAGAAAGGCTATATATTTACTCTTTTTACCTGCTGGTTCTTTGAAATGGTACCTAGAATAGTTTGGTTAAGCCATTGAGGTGGCATTAAATGAACAAACAAATGAAGGAGGTATTGCTATCGTTAAAGAATTTGACATTGTTTTCTAAAAATGTGTCTCTCCATTTGTGATTAGTTATGTCTATCAACAGAGTTTTGTAGTTTTCTTCCTGGAGATCTTACACACTTAAATTTATCTCTACTTTTGTCTGTTGGTTTTTGTTTTTATCATAGATGAAGTCTTTTTACACTATATTTTGTGTCATGAAGGAAAGCTGTTGATTTCATGTACTTTTTGTGGATTCATCCAGTCTACTTAATGCCTTTTAAAATATGCAAATAGCTATTGTTTTACTTTATTCCCTTTGATTTTCTAAATATATCATTTGTTTTCTGTGAGATACATATATGCTCTCATATTTCTCCCTGATTTACCCTTAATGTACATAGCCTTTGGGCAAGTCCTGTCTATTGGGATTGTTTGATAATGATAAGAAAACTGATTTAAAATATCTGAAATGATTAGCTTGACAAAATAGTTTATTTCCATAATTAGTTCCTTCTGTACATATCTGCTTTGGCTTGCAACTTGTCTGTTGGAAGATTTGGAAGACATGCTGATTATAATTCTTTAGCCTCAGGGACATGTAGTAAGTCATTTGACATATATGTCTTCAGAGAGAAATGTGATTATCTTTTTCCCCTTTAAGTTTAAAGGGTGACTGAGAATTAAATGCTCATTGAATTGAGATGGAGAAATGGAGGAGTAGCAGTGACAAAATCAAATTCCTGTTTGTCAGTTGTAAGAGAGGAGACTAGTATGGCAAAGCACTTGGACTTATAGCTTAACTTTATTTTCTGAGAAGTTACAACTTAACATTCAGTTTAGAAAAAAAATATTTGGTCATTTGAAAGGCCAAGAAACAAGGGGGGACAGAGAGTGACAGCAAGAGATATTTTTGATCTGCTGGTTTACTTCCCAAATGGCCACAATAGCCAAGACCTAGTTACTGGCTAAAGCCAGAAGCCAGAAACTCCATGCAGACCTCCTGCATGGATGGCTTGGACTCAAGTGCTTGGGCATTTTCCACTGCTTTCCCAGGCACACTAGCTTGGCTCAAAAGTAGAGCAGACAGGATTTGAACCACTTCTCTGACATGGGTTACAGCATCTTAAGTAGTGGCTTTACCCACTGGGTTGCAATGCCAGTCCACATTTGGCTTTTGAATTTCATTTTTGAGTTCAGTGGTTCAGTGTTTATCTCATGACAATTTTATTAGCAATTATTTCATATTTTCTACATACAATCTATTAATGGCAGAATGAGCCTGATGGATTGATGCTGTCACTTATAAACCATAAAATGGATGATTTGTACTCAAATCAAACATGTGCTGTGTTTGATGATGTAAAATTGAAATTACCCTATTAGTCTGAAGATAATTCTTAGGTGAATTGAACAGGGAGTCCATCCAAGTTGATGTCACCTAATTTCTTCTCCTCACCTCCCCCTCCTTCAGTAGAAGTCTATCCTGCTCTCCAAGCAGATTCCCTCTGTTTGGGAAATTGTGCCTTTAGTATTGGCTCGAAGATCAATTTGTTACTTTAATCCCTGAAATTATGAGGAATTCTTAGAAGCTTCATGGAATATGTGTATTATGAAGACCATATATTTTTCAAATTTTTTGTACCCAAGTAAGCTTAATTTTTAATTAAATTTCTTTTAAAATGCATTTAAAAGGCAGAGTTAGGTGGAGTAGTCATCTGTCCATGCTGGTTCACTGCCAAATAGCTGCAGTAGCTGGGGTTGGGCCAGGCCAATGCTGGGAGCCAGGAGCTTCCTCTGAGTCTCCCATGTGGGTACAGGGACACACGCACTTATACCATCCTCCATTGCTTTCAGAGGCATATTTAGCAGGGAGCTGGATTGGAAGAGGAGCAGCTGAGACTTGAACAGGTGTTTGTATAGGATACTGATGCTCCAGATAATGGCTTAACTACACCACAGTGAGTTCTATTATTTTGAAGATTTATTGATTGGATCTGGCATGATGGCTCAATTGGCCAATCTTCCAGCTCCAAGCACCAGGATTCCATGTGGGTCCCAGTTTGTGTCCAGGCTGCTCCACTTCCCATCCAGCTCTCTGCTTGTGGACTAGCAAGGCAGTTCACAATGGCCCAAGCACCCATGTGAGAGACCCAGAGGAAGCTTCTGACACTTGTCTTCATATTAGCTCAGCTCTGGCTACTGGGCCACTTGAGGAATGAACCAGCAGATGGAAAACTTTTGTTTCTATCTCTCCTTTTCTCTGTAGATCTGTCTTTCCAATAAAAAGATATTAAAATAAAAAGGATTTATTGATAGAGTTACAGAGAGTAGAGAGGAGGGAGGGAGTAATAGAGAGAGTGAGTAAGTGAGCTTGCATCTACTGGTTCACTCTCCAGATGGTGGCAACTGAAGAGGCCAGACCAGGATCCAGGATTTTCTTTTGGGTCTCCCATGTAGGTGCATGGGCCCAAGGGTTTGGCTTACTTCTGCTGCTTTTCCCAGCACATTAGCAGGGAGCTGGATTAGAAGTGGAGCAGCTGGGACTCTAGCCAGCATTCATGTGATACTAGCATTGCACGTGGTAGTTCAACTTGGTATGATGCAATATGGCCTTAATTCCATTTTTCAATTAAGTTTTTGAAATTCTTGTGTAACTGAGTCAACATACAACATGGGTTAAGATCCCAATATCTTCCAACTTAGCTGTTTACCTTGGGTATATCACTGAAATGTAGATTTCTTTTTTTAAGACTTATTATTTATTTTCATTACAAAGGAGAGACAGAGAGGAAGATCTTCTGTCTGATGATTCACTCCCCAAGTGAGCCGCAACGGGCCGATGTGCGCCAATCCAAAGCCGGGAACCAGGAACTTCTTCCAGGCCTCCCACAAGGGTGCAGGGTCCCAAGGCTTCGGGCCGTCCTCGACTGCTTTCCCAGGCCACAAGCAGGGAGCTGGATGGGAAGTGGGACTGCCGGGATTAGAACTGGGGCCCATATGGAATCCCGGGGTGTTCAAGGCGAGGACTTTAGCCGCTAGGCCATGCCGCCGGGTACCGAAATGTTGGTTTCTTACTTGTAAAATGGGACACGGGGTTTAATAACAGTACCTTACCTCACAGTTGTTGTGAGGATTATTAAATGAGTTAGTATTTATAGCATTATCATGTAATATGCATTTATTAATAAAAATCGATTGAAGGCTGGCATTGTGGCACAGTGGGTTAAGCTGACACTAATAACTTCAGCACCAAATATGGATGTTAATTCATGTCCCAGTTATTCTGCTTTTGATCCAGTTACCTGCTAGTATGACTGGGAAAGCAACAGTAGGTGGCTCATGTGTTTGGACTTGTGTACTAACATGGGAAAGTTCGGTGAAGTTCCTGGTACCTGACTTCAGCCTGGCCCAATCCTGGCTGTTGCGGCCATTTTAGGAAATGAACCAGAGGATGCAGTCTGCTCTCCCTTTCCCCCTCGGTTTCCCTTTCCCTCTCAGCTGCCACTTTGTGTTTCAAATAAGTGAGTCTTTTTTTAATCTATAAGTAATGATAATTTAAAGTTAGATCATAAGTGTGTGTAAATAAAATTTCATGTGGCACTTCAGAGGAAGAACAATATATTTATTGTCAAGACTCATCAAAAGTAGTATTATATAGTGTTATCGGACTTGAACTTCAATGATTTTTGACTGCTGCAAAAATTCAGATTGTCTTTTTAATGAGAGATTTATTTGGAAAGCAGAGTTATAGATAGATGGAGAAAGGAGAGGGGTAGTGGAAGGGAGAGACAGACATCTTCCATTTACTGGTTTACTCCCTAAGTGGCTATAATAGCTGGGACTAGGCTGAGGCAAAACCAGGAATCCAGAGGTCCATCCAGATCTCCCATGTGGGCCACAGAGGTCCAAGTAATTGGGCTAACTGATGCTGCTTTTATATGCACACATTAGCAGGAAGTTGGATCAGCAGTGGAGTAATGAGGACATGAATCTGGTGCTCATGTAAGATTCTAGGATCAGAGGTGGTAGCTTAACCTGAAGCACAATGACATTGGTCCTCAGATTGACTTTTAAAGAATGAAGTTTGGGGCCTGGCACAATGGATTGGTGGCTAAATACTCACCTCGCAAGTGCCGAGATCCCATACGGGTGCTGGTTCGTGTCCTGGCTATTCCACTTCTCATCCAGCTCCCTGCTTATGGCCTGGGAAAGCAGTAAATAATGGCCCAAAGCCTTGGGACCCTGCACCCATGTGGGAGACCTGGAAGAAGCTCCTGACTTTGGATTGGCTTAGCCTCAGCCGTTGTGGCCACTTGGGGAGTGAACCAATGGATGGAAAATCTTTCTGTATCTTTTTTTTTTCTGTAAATCTGCCTTCCAATAAAAATAGATAAAATCTTTTTTAAAAAAGAAAGATCTTCATTTTTTTTAAGAATGAAGTTTGTTGTGGCTGGTGCAATGGTGCATCAGACTAATCCTCTTCCTTGTGGCACAAACATCCCACATGTGTGCTAGTTCATCTCCTGGATCCTCCATTTTCATTCCAGCTCTCTGCTTATGGCCTGGGAAAGCAGCAGAGAATGATCAAAGTTCTTGGGAACCTGTACCCATGTGGGAGACCTGGAAGATGCTCCTGGCTCCTAGCTTCGATTGGCTGTTGTGGCAATTTGGGAAGTGAACCAGTGGATGCATAAAGTTCTCCATCTTTTCTTCTCTGGAAAATCTGCCTTTCAAATGGAAATGCCTAAAAAACTTTTAAGGAAGAGTGAAGTTTGTAATTATGACTCTGTAGGTTATTCTTCTGAAGTATTTATGAAAGAAGCAGGCACATTATAATGATGTCTTGAACTTTGCACATTGCATTAGTTCATATAGACATAGTAGGCATGGACACAACTATATTTGCAGTGTCATGAGGAAGTCAGATCTAGTCAAATTGTTATATGTTGAAGTGGTAAAAAGAAGGTATTGATGTGGTTTTGTCAGTTTGAAATCAAGATCTGCCCCTAACACTGACCCATTCAGAAAACAAGTGAGGTTGCTTTATTTTTGTTCAGTTATTTTTTAAAATAGTGTTTGTTTATTTGAAAGCCAGTGTTATGGGGGGAGTGAGTAGATCTATTTGCTCTTTCACTCCCCAATGGCTGCAATGCCTGGGACTGTGTCTAACTGAAACCAGGAAACAGGAGCTTCCTCTGGGTCTCCCTTGTGAGCGTAAGGACCCGAATGCTTGAGCCATATTTCTCAGCTTTCCAGGTACAATAGAAGGGAGTTGAATTGGAATTGGATCAGCTTGGATTCACTTTGGTGCCCATTTGGGATGCTGGCATTTGTAGGTGGTGGCCTAAGCTGTTGTGCCACAATGTGGGTCTATCTTTTTTATTTCTAACCCAAGCATTTCTTAAAGCAGTAGGGTCAGTTTTTAATGAAAGAAAGACAAAATTTGAGGGCCTGCTTATGGCACAGCAAGCTAATCCACCACCTGCTAGCGCTATCATCCCATATGTGTACTAGTTTGTATCCCAACTGCTCTACTTCCCATCCAGCTCACTGGTTGTGACCTGAGAAAGCGGTGGAGGATGCACCTGTGTGGGAGACCTGGAAGAAAGTCCTGGCTTCTGGCTTTGGATTGGCTCAGCTCTGGCCAGTGCAGCCATTTGGAGAGTGAAATAGCGTATAGAAGATCTTTTTCTCTGCTTGCCCTCTCTCTGCAAAACTTGCCTTTTAAATAAAAATGAATCTTATGTGAATTACAACATTTTATGCTATTTAGTATAAGAGATAGAGGCAGACAGAGATCTCCATCAGCTGGTTCTCGTTCCAAATGCCCACAATGCTTGAAGTGGGCCAGGCCCATACCAGGAGCTAGGAACTGAATCTGGGTTTCCTGTGTAAATAGTAGGATTCCTGCTTCATTGAACCTGCTGTCTCAGGGTATTCATTAGCAAAAAGTTGGAAGTGGGAGCAGGAAATGTGACTTGCCTTAAAGGACTCCCATGTGAAACGTCGGCATCTTAACTGTAAGCCATAAGCCCGCACTAAAACAAAGACACATTTTAACATCAGCAGAGAGTAAAGAAGCTCATGGTTTGTAGTGCTAACATACATATATGCAGGTTAGAAAAGCAAATTAATGAAAACAATAAAATTCTATGCTTCTATACATATTGATTTCTTATTTTTCTGTGATAAATTTTAAAGTTCTAGTTTTTTTTAATAAGGAGAAAAAAGTTTTAATAGAGCAAAAGAGAAAATCATCCTTTTTTAAAAATTTTATTTATTTTTATTAGAAAGGCACATTTACAGAGAGGAAGGACAGAAAGTTCTTCCATCCACTGTTTTAATTTCCCAAATGGCTACAATGGCCAGAGCTAAGCTGATTCAAAGCCAGTAGCCAGGAGCTTCTTCTGGGTCTCCCATGTGGGTACAGGGTCTCAAGGACTTGGGCTGTCCTCAACTGCTTTCCCAGGCCACAAGCAGGGAGCTGGACTGGAAGTGAAGCACCCAGGACATGCACTGGCACCCATGAGGGATGTTGGTGCTTGAAGATTGATGATCAGCCTGTTGGGACACAGTGCTGGCATTAATCATACTAAGTTTATAGTAATAGAAAGGTAGAGGAAAGATAATCATGAGATAATATTACAATTTAAAAAACATGTTTGTGATTTGCTCAGGTGAGTTGGCAAAAGCCAAATTTTAATTCTTCATAACATGTTATTAGTCACTTACATAGATTTTTTTTAAATTTTTTTTAAATTATTTATTATTTAACTTCAGTAATTACATTGTATTATGTGACACAGTTACATAGATACTTGGGTTCTCCCCACCCCTCCCCAAACCCTCCCACCATGGTGGATTCCTCCACCTTGTTGCATAACCACAGCTCAAGTTCAGTTGAGATTTCCCCATTGCAAGCGTATACCAAACATAGAGTCCAGCATCTTATTGTCCCGTCAAGTTCAACGGCTTCTTAGGTATACCCTCTCTGGTCTGATGACAGAGCCAGCAGAGTATCATCCCAGTCAATTGAAAGCTCCAACATACCATCAGCAAAAATTTACATCATTATGGAATTAATTGACATAGTAATGAGTAACCAATATGTTAAAAGTAAATGCGGGTTCCCAGCCACCTTCTGTGACCACCTCACCTATACTTCAATAGTCACTTACATAGATTTTTAAGGAAAGTTCATGTGCAATAATGTGTTTAAATTCCAGTTTACATACATATAAGAGAAAGACAACATCGAATAGTTGTAATCAATAGGGTGTCGCTTGGTGTCTGCTGTTTACACAACTATCATTCAATGTCAACACAGTCTGTATTTTTGGAAAACATGAAACTACTGCCTTCAACTTTTGTATAATTTTAGAAAGTAATTTTGAGAGACAGGGACAGAGGTAGAGTCCATTCTCATTCATTGGTTCACTCCACAAATACCCAGAGGCAGAGGTTGAGCTGGAAGCCAGATCTCCCTTGTGGGAGGAACAAAACCCAGTTAGCACCAGCACCACTGACTCCCAGGGACTTCCCTGATTAGAAACTGATCAGGAGCCGGGGCCAGGAGTTTCTCTGATGTGGCATGAAGGCATCTTAGCTGCTGGGCTTAATGTCCATTCCCTAGTGCAATTTTGAGCTATTATAGGTTTCTCCCACCATAATTGTTTGTTATATTTTAAAATTGAAAAGGAAGGCTTGTGCATATTTATTGTGTATATGATGTTTTGAAGTTTGTACACGTTGTGGAATGGCCAAATTGAACTAATTAACATGTGTCACCTCAAATATGTAACTGCTTGTGATGAGAACATGTGTTCTCTAAGCTGTTTTCAAGAATACATTGCTAATATTAATGTCCCTTTATTGTGCAACAGATCTCTTAAAAAGTTTTATTTATTTATGTGAAAAGCAAAGTGACAGAGAAAGAGGTAGAGATCATTCAGTCTGCTGGTTCACTCCCCAAGTGACCGCAATGACAGGTGCTGAATCAGGTTGAAGTCAGGAGACTGGAATTCCATCTGGATCTCCCATATGGTAACAGGGGCTCACACACTTCTGTTGCCTTCCCAGGCACACTAGCCAGGAGCTGCGTTGCAATTTAAGCAACCAGGACTCGAGTCAGCACTCTAGTTAACTTGTGCCACAATACTGGTACCACAATAGATCTTTTTTTAAAAATTATTTTTAGTTTTTACTGAAAATCAGAGTGACAGAGGGAGATATTTTATCTGCTGGTTTACTTCCCAAATGACTATAATAGCTGGAACTAGGCCAATCCAAAGCCAAGAGCTCCTTCTGGGTCTCTGATATTGGGGCAGAGGCCTAAAGATTTGCTCTGTTGCTTTCCCAGGCCATTAACAGGAAGTTGGATCAGGAGAGGAGCAGCCAGGACAACTGGCACCCATATGGGATACCCTCATCACAGATGGAAACTTAGCTTGATACACCACAACACTGACACCCCCCCATAATAGACATTTTAAAAGTATTCCTCTCATCTAGCTGTAATTGTACCACCTTTGACCAACATATCCCACTTGCTGTCTTCATCCCATCACAGCTCTTCATAGGTACCATTCTGTTCTCTGCTCCTATGAGTTCAGCCTTTTCCTATTCCCTGTGTAGGTGAGAGCATGTGATGTTTGTTTTCCTGTGCCTGGCTCATCTCACTATAACGTGTTTCCTCCAGGTTCATCTATATTACACAAATGGCTAACCTTTTTTTATAGGCTAAATCATATTTGACTATATATATTTATGTATATACACACCACACATGTTGAATCTATTCATCCATTTGCGGATACTCACTTCTGGGGTGAGGTGTAAGAGTCTGCCTTTCTCACAAACCCCTTGATGATCCTAACGCCATTACCCTGGGAACACACACTGTACTCTTTCAGAGCTCTTCTATCCATGCCGTATTATGCTGATAGTTGACTATCAGGGAATCCTGGGTGAGGTACTTCAGCAAATTGAAATGAAAGACATGAACTGATATTTTGATTGAGGAAGAAAATACTTTTGCTCATTCAGAAATTTAAGGGATTTTTTTGGGTGGGGGAAGGAAATTGTTACTATTAGATGAGTCAATCTTGAGAGGTTTCCTGTGCCATTGACACCACCAGGTTGTTCAGAGCGTGATGGAGGTGGAACCTTTGAAGTGGTATTCGGGTTCCTGCTGCTTAACTGAAAGTAAGATAAGATCACATTCGTTAGGAAACAATTTTCAAACCAGATTCATTTATTTTGACTAAATGAAGCTGGTGATAGTAGGAGATGGATTCATTGCATTTTTTGGAGGCTCACCACCTTAGAAAGTAGAGAATGGGTTACTTACCATTTTGTTGTGGTGTTACTGGAATTTAAAATAATTCATTTTCACATTATCCTTAATAACACTGAGTTACTGCAGTTAATTACTTCCCATAGGGAAAATGGAACTAAGGACCCTAGATATTTCCTGCTTTCATCTCCATTGTGTTGTGTGGATTTAACGAAGTCACTTAAGTCTTTTGTTTCCAGTTCTCATAGAGTGCTTACGAAAACCTGTGGACTTTCTGATAGCTCTTAATTGTTTGAAAAACAAGGTTTTTTTTTTTTAACATTCTATGCTTTATATATGTAGACATATATAAAGTCATAGTTTACATGTCATAAAAATTCTGGCAAATACTTATACCCAAAATGTGATTCTGCCAGCAGTCTAGTTGAACTTTGGTTCAGGGTCAAAATTCAAATCAACCCAGTTAGAGTACTTTAATTTTTTTCCTTTATTCTCTAGATAATCAATATGGATGCTTATTGATTAAAAATACAACAATTGATTTCATATATTAAAAAAACTTCTAGAGGGATGGGGTAAATGTATTCAGCATTCAAACATGACACTCCATTTGTAATCATCTCTTGAATTTAAACATAGTCATTTTAACCAGATTTTAGTGGGCATCGTAACCAAATATCTCTGTGGACCAAATGTATGTCCAAGAATAGCAGCCAAAAAATGTGCCAAGTAAAACCATGCTGATTTAGATTCAAAACTTGAAATAATACAGCATAAAGCTCATGTTTTTGTGATGTAAAAGCTCATTAGGCAAAGTAACTAGCATTACCATATGTGACAGAATAGGATATAAAATACAGTGTGGGAATCAGTAGCTGGATCCCAGAGTCAAGTAAGCCTGGTTTAAACATATCTTTGTTGCTAGTCTGACTTTGGTTACTTTACTTTTTTTGTGACTCATTTAAAAGAATGAGAGAGATCTTTGATCCACTGGTTCACCACCCAAATGGCTCCAACAATCAGCACTGGTCCTGGCTGAAGCCAGAGAATTCTGGGTTTCCTGTATGGGTGCTTGTGACATCTGCTGCTTTCCCAGGCGTATTAGCAGGAAACTAGATGGGAAGTGGAGCAACCTAGCACCCGAATGGGATACAGCTATTGCGCGTGTCATCTTTGCTTGCTGCGCTACAGTGCCAACCCTGTTGAACTTCTAAAAGTCTAAGGTCCTTCTTGTATAGAATGAATTTCACAGCATAAAGCTCTTGGGATTTTTGTGAGCTTGGAAGGAGACAACTTATGTGTTGGGAAATGAATTCAGTTCCCTCCTCAAAATTCGTAAGCTTGAACCTTTACTCTGTGTGTGTTTCGGAATAAAACTTGGAGGAGGTAGTTGAGATGAAGTGAGCTCATAAGTGGACGGTGTGTGAGAAGAAAAAGCTCACATGTGTGATGCAAAGGTCACGTGAGCCTGGAGCCCGGAGGTGGCTGCCTTCAAGTCCAGGAAAGAGGCCTCTGAAGGAAACCTATCTCGGCAGCAACTTAACCTTGGGCTTCTCAGATTCTAGAACTGTGAGAAGCACGTGTCTGTTGTCAGAGCCACCTGGCCTATGGTACTTTGTTGTGACTGAGTAATCTCATTTTGGTACTAAGTAGGGTACTTTGATAAATACCTCAAAATGTGGATGCAGGTTTTGTACTTGATAATGGCTTTTCTGAAAGACTTTTGCAGTGCATACTACTAGAAAGCCTAGTTTGCTCTGAACAAAATGTTGGTAGAACTGTGGATGCTGAAGTTCATTCTGGTAAGATCTGTGGAAATGAGGATCATTTTATTGGAAACTGGAAGAAAGGCGATTCTTGTTATAAAGTGGCAAAGAACTTGTCTGTACTGTTTTCTAGTATTTTGCGAGAGATTTGTAAACAATGAACCTGGATATTTAAATGAGATTTTCTTTTTATCAAGATTTACCTACTTGTTTCAATGGGAATATTAAGAGGAGATTTTTCCTTCTGCTGGTTCACTCCCCACAGAGCTGCAGTGGAAAGGATTGGGCAGGCTGAAGCCTAGAGTCTGGGATTCCATCTGGGACTCCCACATGGGCAATAGGGACCAAAGTACTTGGGCCATTTTCTACTGCTTTCCCAGGTGCATGAATGGGTAGCTGGATCAGAAGTGTAGCAACCTGGACTTGAATTGTTATTCATATGAGAGGTTAGTATCATAGGTGGCAGCTTAACTTGCTGTGCTACCCTGTTGGACCCAAATGAAGAAATTTCTAAGCAAAGTGTCAAAGGAATCACTTGGTTCCTCCTGAATGCTTGTAGTAAAACATGAAAGGAGGTAGATGATTTAAAGAAAGAATTGGTAAGCAAAAAAGAAGCAGAGCTAAAAGATTTATGAAATTCTCAGCCTGATCATATTGCACAAAACCAGAAAACTTGTTCTAGAAAGAATATTAAGTGTATGTGGTTATCAACTATATCATCTTAAGAATATTACCCATGGTATCAACCAGTCACCTCAGCAGATGTTAAGAATCGAATTTTGGGGGACTGGTGTGGTGGCATATCAGGCTAATTCTCTACTTGCAAGCTCTAACATCCTATGGGGTGCCCAATGTGTCTCAGCCGTTCCACTTTCCCATCCAGCTCTCTGTTGCCTTGGAAAGCAGTGGAGGATGGTCCAAACCTTGGGACCATGCACCCACATGGGAGAACTGAAGGACGCCCTTGGCTCCCAGCTTTGGGTTGGTTTAGCTCTGACAGTTGCAGGCATTTGTGGAGTGAACCAGCAGCTCTAAGACCTCTTTCTCTGTTCTCTCCTTCTTTCTCCATAAAACTATGCCTTTCAAATAAAAAGAAATACTGCATTGTTAAAGAATAGAGTTCTACAGAGGCAAATGGTGGGACTAACATCCAACAGCGCTGCATGGGTGTGGCCATCCATCTGCCACGGTGGCAGGACTGCCTTGCAGAGCTATAGACATAGCGTTCCTACCCAGTTGTCCTAGAAGGCAGAACATTGAGTCAAAGTGTATTCTGAAGCCTGAAGAGCTAAGGAAATTCACCTTGTTGGTTGGGATCTGTCACATCTTAATTCCTACTCGTTTCTCCTTTTTGGAAAGAGGAGGTCTGTTTTAGGACTGTCCCGCCATTTTTGTTTCAAGGTAAGTGATACCTCAAGCCCTAGGCCTATCATCTTTGATTAAATCACATTTAAGTGAGACTGGGTGCTTCTAATTTTGGGGTTAATGTGAGAATAAATTACATGTTTTGGGGGATGTTGAGGTGGAATGAATGTGTTTGACATGTGAGAAGAACATGGCAGGCTGGGGGCAATATGCTAGCGGCAGTATTGTGTCCTTACAAAGTATTTTAAAACTCCTATCCCTATCCCCAATGTGACTGTTAGTTGGAGATGAGATCTTTTGGTGGTAAATTAGGTTAAATGAAATCACAACGGTGGGACACTGATTAGATAGGATTGGTGGCTTTTTAAGAAAGAAGGCACGAGTGCACACGTGAGAGAGACACAAGTGGCCGGGGAGAGAGAGGTCTCTCATGCATGCTGCGAGGAAAAGCTGAAGCCAGTTTTCCTGCCACCCCAGTACTGTGAGCAAATATATTTTTGTTGTTTGAGCCACGCAGTCTGTGATATTTTGTTATGGCAGCTGAGCAGACTAACTGAGCATGCAAAGCTCCTGGCATGTACTAGAAATCAATTATATAGATATGCAGTGTGCATGCAAACTGAGTAATGAGAGCTACTGTTTACCCCAGTTAAAAGGAGGAGAAGCTGCTTTCAAGTGCTTTGGCAGCACTCCTTTTTAATTTAAATGACTATTCCTACTGTATTACATTATAGAGTATACATAACTGCATACTGTAGTGGTAGGATGATATGGACATTCTTACAATAGTTTTACAATGCTGATACTACTTAAAAATATTATTAATGTATGGGACCCGAAAGTACCTTATACCAGTGAAGTTTCTTTAAAGCTCTGTTTTACACTCTGTCAAAACTGTTTAGCAATTCATGGTTTTTATCAATTTCAGTAAGTCTCCAGTTTATTTCTGTCTAAATGGTTCTCTCTACTGTACAGATCCTTAGGGCTATGGGTTCTGACATTAAAGAAAATGAAAAGATAAAGAAGGCTTCTCAGAGATTGTGGTCAGGTGTAATATGCAAACCAGTTAGATTTAGTGGATTGTGCTTCCTGTGAAAGCAGTGGTGCTATACTGTCTTACTTATATGTAGCAGTTATGGATAATAGTAAGCTGAAATTCAGAACTTCCGTTATTCTTTTGGAATTTTTTCAGTAATGGAAATCTATTCTTTCACAGGTATCAAGGTTACATTTATACATATCGTGTGTCCCAGACAGAAACAGGTTCTTGGAGTGCCGAGGTATAGTTCTTTTCTTTATTTTTGCTTCTGTGGGTATCAGGGAGGTGTTTGAATCTTAGGTTGGTTTTATAAAAATACAGTCATATCATATGTTACCAAAGCGTTACTCATATTTAGACCATTAAGTATCCAATTGAAACTTGTTCATGGATCATTAGGAAGCCTTCGAGAATCTGGGTCCCAGTTCTATGCAGGCATCACTGTGTTGTGTAAAGTAGCTTTGGTGGAAAGCTCAAAATGCTAAAGGAGAGTGTCAAACTTTAAGTGCCTATGTGAAACTCTAGAAAGCATATCAGAAATAGGTAAATAATCAAATCAGCACTTGTTCATTGACTAGTTCATTAACTAGTCAGTAAGTGGAAAAGTATGCACTTTGTTGTCAGGTTGGTCTGAGTTTTGGGATGCTCCATCTTTGTCCTTGATCTTCCCTATGGCTTTGGACAAATACTTTGGTGAAGTAGTGCCTTTGTCTGTAAATTGAACCTATGGCTCATTGCTTACTCACAGGACTCATGTTTAGAAAGAAACGAGATGATGCCACTCACAAAGCTCTTAGCTATATGGCCTGGCACAGAATGAGTCCTCAACAATGTGGCTTAATTGGATCAAGTTCTGAGTGAGTTGATGCAGGTCAAAAAAGGGACTGTTTTTCCAAGCATTAGGGTAACTGATGATATTCTGTGCCGGGATATGGGGACTAGAGAGCTGTACTATATAGTAGCCTACTGTTCTCCTACTTGAAGGGCTTGAGGCTACATTGGGGCATGCCGGGGGGGAGGGGCAAGTAGATAAGTGGGTGTGGTTTTTCCTATCTGCCTTGGTTTCTGTCTCAGTTCTGTTTTAATTCTGCTTGTAAATTGGAAGGTCTGAATAAGATTTCATTGGCGGGGGGTGGTGGTGGTGGTGTTTTTATGGCTTTGAAAACATTTGAAAGCTATTGGAATATTTCAAGAACTGTCTAGAATGAATCCATTTCCATGGACCTTGATAATACAGCACATCACATCCTAGGGCTCATAGAGGCTTCTCCAACTGGAGCTTTGAAACACAAGCTTTCTCTGATTTCTGCGTATTTATAACAGTTTTTCTTTATAGCATTAATTTCTTATAAGCTTTTGAACACAAGTGCTAGTTTCAATGTCTATTCAGAACTCAATCACTCTACACATTTAAGGAACTCTAACATCGAGACCTAAAAAAAATTCAGAATAATACGTAGGTCTTCATCAATAAATTGGAAAGTATAGATGACAGACTATAAACATTTTGAATTAAGGCAAGTTTTTAAACACATTGCTTTATTTCAGGATAACTAATATGAAACATTAAAGGAGCAGTGCTTTTTCGAATTCAAATGTACCTTTTAAAGTTCTTTTTCAGTGCAGAGATGATTATGAAATTAAAGTTATGAGGAATAGTTTTGTGTAACACACAGACACACATTTTATATGGTTTGATTATAAATAAGGCTTTTCCCTAGAGAAATACCCTTCAGCTGCTAGAGTATTTCTGGAAATAATTTTTAGGGCTTTAATATGATTTGGTTGCATGCTTGTGATCCTGTTACAGAGGAGAGAGCTTACTGCACATAAATGCCCCCGCATGCCTTTGTCCAATGTCTTTATCAACTGCACCAAGACAGCAGCAGATTGGCATGGATTGTTCCCAAAGAGAAGACAGTTAAAAATGTTTTTAACTGTAGAAAATGCATATCACATTTTATTTTCCTGCCACGTGAGTCGTCGTAAGTTTTGCTAAAGTGAATATTAAAGTAACATGTATTTTCAGAGCTCATACCACCTGACCAGACGAGCTTTCTCTAGAGTATATTGACAACCAGCTGTGATCTAAAACATGTTACCACGGAGAACTAGGAGGAGTCATTATGAGAAATGTGCAAATTTGAACAACAGCTGAGTTCCGGGACAGGACAGTAGCTGTCGGTGGTACAGTTCTTGGGATACACACATTTTCAACATTGGGTAAAGGATAGATAATTTTACTAGGTTTTGGAAAACCTTTTGAGGTTGTCACACTGCAAGAGAAATCACTACAGCAGCTTATGCTGAACATCCTGGGAATGCTGAGCTTTGTGTTGAAATTCAGTATTGGATTCACTGATGAAGGACACGTGCTTTGTATACTTTTAGTTTCAGATAGACTTTTTGGTTAGATTATTGCCTAGTGTATTAACTTACCTTGTGTGGCTCAAGTTAAAATTTTTGCTAAATTATTAGGGAACTATGTTAACAATCTTTTTTTAACTTGTGCATTGGTGTTACATTGTATATTAAAGGTACCAGCTGCTCCTTGTTGATTCAACTGACTTAAAAAACCTTTTTTTTTTGGTTTGGTGGTGGTTTTTTTTTTTTCTCTCTTTTTGGTATTTGATTGTTCTAAGTAATTTTACTTAATACCCGAAACAAAACAGTAAGTTTTAGTCAGTCATTTGCCAGTGATAGATTGTATGCCAAATTCGAATTATTTCTATATAGCTAGAGGTATTGTTCCTCTGTTAGTGTGGATAATGAAGAGTTAACTGCATATCACAGCCCATAAAACTGATTCTTCTCTTGATAAAAGATTTTTACAAGCTACAAGGACAGTCAAAAGATGTGTGGTGTGCCATATTTCCATACTAGGTTCTCTTATCTGTGACTAGCTTCACTGTTAGTTCAGTGTTAATCTGAAAAGCAAGAGTCTGGGTTTTGAGATCTCAGTTCTGCCTATCTTTGTCCGCATGACCTTGGGAAAGCTGATTAACTTCTTTGTATTTACATTTCCTCATCTGTCAACTGGGAATAATTGAATCAGCCAGTGACTGCCAGTTTGTAAGGAAATAGAGGCTGAAAACTAAAAGTGCTTTAAGGAAGTTGTAATACATTGGACTACATTTACAATCTGGAAATTCTATCTTGAAGGCAAAGAATTGTTTTTGCCTCTCAAAGAATGGCTATGTTGTTTTGGAAGAAGTCTCAATGGCATTTTAGGCTGGGGTTTGGATCACTGAGGAGTCTGATAGGAGAGTGTTACACATCGACTGTGAGCATATAGTCGATGTATCAGGGCTAAAAAGAACTTCAAAAGTTTTGCACAGAATAATTAACCCAGTGTTAGACAAGATCAAGAGTTGCTATGGAGAGTTTGCCATCTCCAATGATTACTGGCTGACAGAAGTTTGCATCCTGACCTTCATGGTTTCTCATTAGATATAAAATCATAAACAGCTTCCTCCTCAAAAATCTTCCAGATGGAAAAGTTGAAAAACATCTTTGTCAAAAAACAAAACAAAAAACTAGCTGTTGTTGAATTGCTCATAGCAATGATATTTTGTTTCCTGTGAAATGACAGTTTGGAGCTAATGCCTAAAGCTTGGTTTATAAGATTTACAGGAAATAGTTGTTGATTTCAGGCACTGTCTTTGCAAGAGATCTGATGTCAGGGAAGGAACACATTTTAATAGTTGCCTACAAATACTATTCTAAGAGAAACAAACAAATAAATGTGACCTTCTAAAGTCTTCTATTCTCATGTCATGGCAAAAGCAACTGTCACAGTGCTGTGCTGATGGAGAGAGCCATTTTGGGGAGGATAAGGATGTTTCCCAAGGATGAAACAATTTTATGAAAAGGATGAAGCAAGGAATATTGTGATATTAAAGAGTAAGAGGACTAACTGATTACACACGGTTTTAATTTCCTGCATAGTATTTTATATTGCGCAGTGATACCAGGGAGAACGAGCTATAGGTTTGTTCGTTTGTTTTTGTTTTGGTAAGAGGTGGTTCCTTAGGGTTTTTTTTTTCTTTTATTAATGAACTATAGTATTTGTGTTTTTTTTCTGTGTTTCACTGCATTCCTTCTATTGGTGAATTCATTGTGGGTAATGGCCTGTATACCCTTAGAGGTTTGGAATGTATGATGGGTAGCAGGCAGGAAGAGCTGGGTGATGAGCAAGAGCTTGTGCAAACTAATACCACCCTCGGGAAAGCTTAAATGACAGCTCATTAACTCCTCTTGCAGGGAAGTTCAACCAACCAAAGCAAACTCTTCTGGAATGTTGTTTTTCCTTCTTCCTTATGTTTTCAAATATTTGAACAAGTGACATAAATGGTACCTTTTCGTGCCCTCTACCCCCTTGCAAATTTGATAGGCCTTTTCATATCCATATGGAGGTAGATAAATAATTTGCTTGGTCTTTTATTTTCCAGACAGCACCTGGGGTACATAAAAGATTTTTCCGGAAAATAAAAAATCTTATTTCAGCATTTCAGAAGCCAGATCAAGGCATTGTAATACCACTGCAATATCCAGTTGAGAAGAAGTCCTCAGCTAGAAGTACACAAGGTACTGCAGAGCTGGCTTCCATTATTCTTTGGCAGAGTTTGGAAGCTCAGGGTTATGAATTCACCTATTTATAATAGGTGAACTGTTATTAGAAGTTCTGCAAGAAAGATGCAATGAGAAAGTTGATATGCCTGGAAGATCACGTGAGATGTGGCTATGTGCTATAATTTCAGCGTGGTATACCATAAACTTTAAATACAGCTGTGCAAAAATGCCGATGACTCTAGGAGTCCACATATTTTAATCCCTATTGTTTCATTCTGTCGCCTTAGCCTCTTTTTGTAGGTATGCAAGTCTTGTTTCACTCCACTAATTCAGACACAAAAGCAATTTGAAAAGTGGGACAATTCGGGGAATACCCTGGCAGTTCTTTACCTTTGCCTCGTAAACCATTTCCTGCTCCCACCTCCCGCTTCAGGGATATAAAGGCTAATGTTACTTGGTCTGTTTGATTGTGGTGTCTGAAATGGTGCTCCTTGGATTAATGAAATTTTATTGTGATAAAGAAAATTAAATTAGTGGCCTTTATTATTCCACTGGCACAGATTGTTGTAATTCCTGAGCAAAGCTATCCTGACTCATGTGTCAGGCTAAAATGACTGTGTACCTGCCAGTGTCTGTAACAATCTGAAATGTAAATGTATTCCACTATGGAAAGGGGCAAATTGTTTGGAAAAAGAGGATATGCATTGATTGAAGCCATAAATATTTATGATAAAATTAATTGTTACATCTTTTTTTTTTGAATAGGGATTCAAGTATCAACTGTTAAACTCAAGTGATTAATTAATGGTTAGCCTTAATAATGGAAATAGAAATAGGATTCTAATTGACAATTCGCTGCTTGTTCTTTTCTGCCCAATATTCCATCCTTTATAACTCAGTCTTAAATAAAAGTTACTTAAGATATATTGTCATGCTCTATCATTGTGAATTGTACACAGGGAAATTTGGTTATAAGTTTGTTTTAGCTTATTGTGTGAATACTTTGCAAGTTTATCTTTTTCTTAACTTTTGCTATTTATTTATTTAGGAAGAAGAGAAGATCCTGATGTATGCCTGAAAGCACCATGAAGAAAAACAAAATACCTTGTTCTTTATTTTCAGTAATTTAAATATATGTGAAGTCTTGTAGTGGGCTATAAATGCATTTCTAAAACTGTCATAGTCCTCTAGTGGAAGCATGGAGCCTAATATTAAAGCTGAGATGGGCTTTGTAGATAATGAAGAGCTTTGAAATGAGGATGGGGAGAAAAATAATTCCCGAGGTTATATTCAGTTATTGTATTTCCAAATGGGAAGCAATTTAAAGCACAATGAATGCTTTATAAAAGATTGACATCAATTCTTGCCAAACATGAATAAAAATAATCCTCAGGTTTTGTCCAAAGCACCATTGTTAGTGAAATATTATTTGAGGTTTAACTGATTTTAAATTATTTTGCTTGATTGTATAGAGGGATGTTGGTTGGTAACCTTCACCTTTATCATGTGTAGTTCTCCACTAGCTGTGGCATCATGAAGCTGTGTACTGTGCGCTAAAACAAGAACTAGATTAAGGGTATAGCGTTTGTTTCATTCTGAAAGCCAGATTCTTGCCTAGTATTCTCATGTTGGACAGTAATCTGCAAACTAATCTAGAGTTTAAAATTCCCACAGTTAAAAAATATGCTCTGAATATTGACTGTATTTGGTGCAACAGGATCTGAAATTGCAAGCCTGAGAAGTAGGTTCTGTGTTTTCATTCGCTTCTGCACCATTCGTGTCCACTTTGTGTAAAACCTCATTGAAAGGAAATTGTCAGGAGCTGCTGGTCTGCAGGAAATGATTTGGAAGCAAGCTTATGATTGCATGAACTTTTTAAAAATTCCAGGCTATTGAAACCTAAGTGAGAGTCAGAATTTTATGTAGCATTCTTATTTACATTTGTACTTTCATGAGTTGTGTGATGGATTTTATGTCAGGTTGCTTCAAGGCTCAGATGGTTGATTTACCCAACAAAACTGAGAGGATATTAGGGGTTGGAGAGGTAAAAGCACACGATCCCTATCCTCAGATGGTTCATTGTCTAGCTGCACAAGAAAACAATAATATTAAAGGTTGATGGGTACATGATAATTGAGGTTTCCCCATGTGTAGGTAGATCTGTCTTTAGAGGCAGAATGAATCGATACCTGCTGGTTTGTGGTCCACAGGAAAAGGTTCATTTTGTTGTGAACTAATAAATTGGGATTCCAGATTATGCAAGAGTGTTGGTGAGCTTGGTTACTAATGATGAACTGCTGAGAGACAGAATTACTCCTGATGTTGCATCAAGATCTGATTTCTGAGCAAAATGAACATGGATATTGTGGGAGCAAAAGCAGCGGGCAGTCATAACAAGGTATTGGGTGTGGTTTCCTATTTCCTGAAGATAAGAGCATCACTTTAACTTGTAACGGATTCTAGAAAGCCTGTTTTCAAGATAAATTGCATATGTTTCATATTTCTTAAGTTATTTGAAACTTGAGTTTAAATTATAAAGTGTGTGATTTTTCACTCTCTTGAATGTGTCTGTCTGGATTAATTTTCAACCCATGAATCATGAGTGCATGTTCCTTCATGAGAACGCTTTTTGGAAAAACGATCTGGATTCATTAATGATCTTTCACATTGTAATAAATTGTTTGAAAGCTTTACTTACCCAATTTGTCTTAAAATGCTGCTTTTGAAACCATGCAGACAAGCTATTAATAAACAAAGCATTGATGAAGGCCATCTTACTTATCTTATTGAACAAATTCCCTGGAAAGGTAAGTGCTTTTCAGATTCGGCTGTTGTCAAATTTGCCAGTTGATGAACCCACCCCATCTGTTTTCTTTGGTCAGCCTTTCATTCATCACTACTTCTTCTTCTTCTTTTTTTACTTTCTCTCTCGCTGAACATGCACATCTTGCTATTTCCCAGCACATAATAACTTGCACCTTTGCAGAAAGGTCATATCCGTGCCATATCTAAAACAGTGCCATGTTAATGTATACCCATAAGATGCTGAGTCAAGGTAGAACAAAAAAGCGCATATATTTCCAAGCTTACACCTCTCTTTGGAAAGAAAAAAAAAATATGTCAGCAGGCCCACAAGGACTATGTCAGCTTATCAAATAAATACTTGGTTCATTCCCTCTGAAATTTGCTCTTAAGAGATAAGGTCAGTGGGGACAAGCTTAGGTAATTGTCTGTTTGCCTGTTACAGGCAGGGGACCTTTATGGTAGTGCATAGAATCAGTCTACGGAGAATGCCTTGGATTAAGTCCTCTGGCGTAAATAAAAGGCTGAATTTAAGATATTCATTGGTAGAATATGTAGAATATTAAAATGTGAGAAATAGCTTTAAAATCTGTTAAGGATGTTTCAACATCAGCGTGTGTTTTATTTGATTCACATTATTGAGCTCAAAGCCAAAGTTTATTAACAATAAAATTCAGATTCGCACCTCAGTACTTCAAGGTTATAGGATGCCTAGGCTTCTTGTGAGGATGCTATAATTGCTGTAAATTCAACTTTGCCACCTTGTCATAAATGGGTTACCAGTACCTTACAGTACATGGCTAGGAGTGAAGTGTAAATTTGGACACGTTCATAATTCAAAGTATTGGTTGACCTCATAATAAAAGCCTCAATTATTACCCATTAGGTTTGTAAATGAAGATTTCCTTTTTTTTTTTTAATGTAGAAAGACGTAACAAGCATGATCAACAGGATAAAGTTTATCAACATATGTCTGGATTGTGTATATGGGTACACAGAAATTGAACTGTCCTCTCACAAGATAACAAAAGGTAGGATCAGGCCCAGGGGCCTAGTGGCTAAAGTCCTTGCCTTGCACGCACTGTGATTCCATATGAGCCCTGGTTCATATCCCAGCTGCTCCTCTCCCCCTCCAGCTCCCTGCTTGTGGCCTGGGAAAATGGTTGAGGACAGCCCAAAGCCTTGGGACCCTGCACCCATGGGGAGACATGGAAGAATCTTGTGGCTCCTGGTTTTGGATCAGCTCAGCTCCAGCTGTTGTGGTCACTCAGGGAGTGAACCAGTGGATGGAAGATCTTTCTGTCTGTCTCTCTCTCTGAATCTGACTTGCCAATAAAAAACAAATCTTCAGGAAAAATGACAAAAGGTAATACCATATTCAATACTTGCCAAAGAGGAAAGGCAGGAATGCATGGGACCTGAATTAGATTTTTGGGTTTCTCACATATATATGTGACCTTAAATATGTCAGCCTCTTACTGCTATTGCACATGCCAAATGGGGATACTGCATCCTCACAGGATTATTACAGAATTGCAATTATAAAACTTTAAAGGGGCTGAGGTACTGAGGTGCAAATCATATTGATAAATGTTTAATAACATTGAGAAATCTTAAGGTTGAGGGTGAATAGTCTTATTACTTTTAATGATTCAATGTAGGATCTGTTGCCCTCTTTTAAAAAATATTCTGAAGGTAGAGTGAGTTGGATATTTTGAAAAAAAAAAATATTCTCAGGTGTTACTAACAGCCCTAGTCTTAGCCCGCACACTCCCTGCTGGTTTGGGATGATGTGTTATATTGAGACAATCGAGGTTGGTTGTCCCATGACTCTCCTCACTGTATCTGGGTAGTCCTATATCAGTGAATGAAAAAGCAGCGGGGCATTGTTGAAGTGACTTATAAAGTAAAGCATTCCAAGCAAATTTCAGTGAAGTGGCTATTTGGACTATCCTGTGTCCCCACTAGTATCAGGTTGAATTTTTACAGTTTTCTTAGCATCACTTGCACTTGTCTTCTTGGGAAAAACAACAGCCAAATGGTGACTGTAATTGCTGGAGATGCAGAGTTTTGCCAATACCTGTTGTTTTTATTCCTCTTTCAGTGTTGCCCCTCCCCACGCCCCACCAGCCTGTGGTTTTGCTCATGTATTTGGATGCCATGGTCTCCTAGCTTTGTTTCCTCCCTATTTGGAGATTTTTCAAATTTCTTTTCTACTGCTCAGAAGGCATCAGCAGGAGAGCAGAATCTTTTCAAAAGTCACGGCCAAGAGGCATTTACATTTACAGCGGCTACTGTCTCTGTTTATTAGGTGGTCATTTGTGTCAGAGATCATATTTGTATGAAACATCAAAAGGACAAGATGGCTGCCTAGGATAAGTGCTGCTTTGATTTGTGCAGATATATTTTTAAAATGATGTGCTTTCATTGTTCGCAGTTAGGGATCCCCTCCCCCTATCTCAGGTGGCCAGGTTGACCAGAGAATACCATTTGGCGCAGGAATAAAATGGGACACAGGTTTCATTTGCAATTTTATTTTTTAAAAATGAAATATTCAAAGTACTTTTCTCTCAAATATCGACACATAATGTTTGACTTTAAATATTTACAGCATGTTGTTGTGATGCTCTTGTAGAAAAATGCATGCTTCTGGCCTGAAAGCCAGAGCAAAATGCAAAAGACCATTTAACTGCAGCCAGAGAACATGAACCTGTACAGTATCCAGTCACTTTTCAGCACAGGAGTGAGAGCAGGAATACAAAATTGGAACCTATTGTTTCCTAGCAACATGGCTCAGGCCATTATAACACAATATCAGTATGATTCGAACCTCTAACTGTTGTTATATAGAAACTGAAAATCTTGGCATACACTGTAAACATCTTTACTTTTCATGAGAAAGTAAGCAGCTAAAAATGTTTTTCTGACATAAAGGCTATGCTTCTCCCTCCCTCTCTTTTTTTTTTTTTGCCTTCTCTCATACTGATACTTTCGTTCGAATAGTAAAGATTTAGACATTGTCATGATCCATACAAGTAAAATATTTTTCAAGGACACACTCTGATAGACTAACATTTATTTAAGAGGTTAAAGTCCACCACTAAATCTAAAGAAAGATTTTTTAACTGCCAAACACATTTCCTTTGACAAATAATGTAAGATGACAACTGCCAAGACAAAATCCACAGCAAGTTTAACTCTAAGTATTTTCAGTTACTGTTTAGGAAGTAATTTCTTACACACAGTAATATATTTGGTCCTTAATAGCTTTCACATAAAGGACACACTGAAATAATAGTCACTATTTTGTGGTTGAATTCTTTTTTTGTTGTTTGTTTTCTATTTTTTTTGTTTTGCTTTGCTTTTTTATTTTTTGTATTTTTTTTGTATTTTTTGTTTTTGTTTTTGTTTTCTTTGCAGAGTAAAGAACCTTACAGAAGGCTGTGGAAGAGCAGTGTGAGATCTGAAGTACTAGTCAGGTCACCTATGTGTATGTGAGTTCCTCCAAGAAAATAAGAATGTTGTGTACAGTCTGTAACATTATGTGTTTTCCACAAGTTATCATAAACTTCTCTCTCTCTAAAGCTTTAGTTCAATACTTGACTGCTGTATTTTGGTTTTCATTTCTACCAAATGCTATTACAATTGCCCTTCCATGAACATATCTTTATAAATGCAAAAACTTTGCCATGACTGTTTACAGGTGATATTATGATGGGGCCTGGTCTGGTTAAAATATCATTTTTACAGAGAAAAGAAAAAGGGAAGAAATAATGTGATGTAATGCCTGAAACTGTCAATAGTAATGAAGAAGAAAAGCTTCATGAAAAGTATAACTTAATTTTATACCTCTCTGTAGGCATCAAGAAAATTATAAATTATACATTGTCAAGTGCTCATATATTTGGTTATATTATATGTGTGTAGTCTATATATTATAGATCTTCTACATAAATTGATAAAGGGACACACTTATTTTATACATAATTTTGGGGGTTAAAAATAGAACATACATTTTACTTTTGTGGTGTTTTGTTGAAAGTATGTTTTCAGCTTTATTTCCTTGCCTTCTGCAGTTACACTTCTAATCAATAATGATTAGAATGAAAACTACAATGAGGCATATTGAAATGTCCATTAGACTTTGAAGTTTCAGCTCATTTGGATCTCTAGATTGTAGTGCAAGAGTCAAAACAAAACAAAACAAAACAAACTAGTACAAATAAAATGGGTCCAACCAGGAAAACAACCATGGAGTATTCCCTGCCTCCATCCCAGAGTGCTCCTTCATAGGCGAATCCAAGTGCTATGCCTCCCACATTAAATTACTTGAATGGTTGTGCGCTGTCAGTCACCTGTCTTCTGGGTATGAGAAATTCATGTATGTTTTTTAAAACTGATTTTCATCAGGAAATGCAAATGAATTGCTTTTGCGCTAATCTAAACTTCAGAGCAACAAGCCAATGAAGGTGTTCTTTCTATTCAAATAGGAAGCGATGTAATTTGTATCTCCATGTTGATATTAAGAAATGACAAAATGTTTCTCTTAGATTGAGTACTCATTGGTGCTAATGTTTTGGTTTGTTTTCCTTTGTTCCCCCAAAACTTTAGGAGTCGTAAAGAGAACAGTAATAGTTCAAGGCAGTATTAAAACCACAGCCATAAGTGATTAAAAAGTGCATTTCCTGAATATAATACAAATAGAACTTTAAGAAACTAAAGGCACAAAACTAACTAAATGTGTATTACAAACTAGAAATGCACAGTTCAAGGTAATTACTATTAAGTAAAAGTTTCAAATATGCATTTCTGAAGGATATTTAAAGCAGTTTGAAAGTGATACATCATCAGTGAATTGCAAAAAGTATAATTGCTTAAAATATAAGCAAAATAGACTCCAATACTGATATCTTGAATTAGTGATAAAGTACGAAGACACATTTATGAATGCAGTCCTTATATACAATTCACAAATTGTTTTTTCATCTATTTAAAAGAACATTAGAGGTTCTAGGAACTTAAGGTTCATTTTTTAGGTTGATGTGGAGGTATTCAAATTCCTGACAAGTTTGTTAGTAGTTAAAAATTTCATCTTGAATAAATACTGTGCCAAGCCTGACTTGGGAAAAAGTCAATACTCTGATTTTTGTCCGGATTAGCAATATCTTGACCTAGTGCACCTCAATTACCTAGAGGGATGTGCTCATGGTGGTCTCTCCCCGCCTCCCATCTCTTTCCCCTTCCCAGTCTCGATACATGTAGAAGAATGTGATTATCCCAACTGCAAGGCTTTGAAAAGGAAATGCTTGATACTGTCTCCTAATCTCAGCTGAGATTCCCCCCACCTCTTTTCCTTCACTCTCTTTTATGCAGTGTGAGTGCAACTCTTTACAAATATTAACAGGAGCCTAGATCCTGACTGCGTATTTTTCAAAGAAACTGTCATCACATAGCAAGGCAATGACCCTGTACTGTATTTAGATAGCAGCTGGAAGGAATCCAGACTAATATTCCGTCTTAAATTCTCCTTCACACACAGTAAATGTTGAGACTTGGTGGTGAAGGGGTAGAAGTGGGCTCAGGGGGATTCTCTCTGGGTCATGTGGTGCTGGATTTTCATTTGTGGTCAATGACACAGCATTTTACAAATTCTTTGTCACTAGACACAAATCTCCCAGCTCGCTGCAGGTTTCTTAGAGATTGAGCAACTGTAACTGATCTTCACACTCACCCTGACCCTATTTCCAATTTTTAAATGATCACACATGGATAACTTGTTCTGGAAAATAGTCATTTTCCTAGGCAGGCGAGACAATGTAATAAAAAATAAAAGTGGGTAAAGATGGGAACTAAAAGAGTTGGCTGTATGAATTATGCTAGGAAAATCTAGTGTGTATGGAGTTGTGATGTTCTGGGTTGGAAAGGATTCACTTAATTTCCCAAATGTGGCTGGGAGATGTGCAAGACAGACAATGTTTGAAAGAAAAGTGGACTGAAACAATGTGGCAACTACTGTGATGTTCGGTTTAGTCTTGCCTTTCGCTTTACTACTAGGTCTATTTTTTTTTTTTTTTTTAGTTTGGCTCTTGGGAATTTCAGCAGTTAACTATTAGTTAACATATTTATCAACATCTCAGGCACAAAGGGCCCCCTAAAGCCTTGTTTTCTTTTTGTACCGGAATCGTACTTGTTAGTAAGTTACCTTTCACGTGCACAAAACCATTAGATTAGTGTACAAAGACTGAATCACTATTGGGAAACTATGACCAAAGCACACCTTCTATAGAAAGGAGAAATTCCTACCCAGTTTACTAAAAGCTATGTTTACATGACACCAAAACAGCTGCACACAGCTGGGTAACCACTTCAGCCAGAAGAGGTTGGGTGAGAGGTGTCACGTGGGCCGGCTGCTTTGGTATCACGTGTACACAAGTGCACAATGGCTCCTCGGGGTGCTCATCACACCCGCAGGGAAGCATGGTAGGCAGAACCCGGCCCCCACACGCCAAAAACACAGTGCAACCACACGGCAGGTACTTGAACAAGCAAGAGGGAGTAATCGGGGAGGAAGGACAAAAGGGGCCTGACTCTAGGAGATGGTGGCTTGAGAACATTTTCCACTTCTTTTTAAGTTTGCTATACCAGATTTGGAAAATGAAAGGACGGTCTTTTGAGAGGCAAGATTCTGTTAGGATCGCACCACCACCTTTGTACATAGCTTCCAAGTCCTACTGCCGGTTAAACGTGAACCTCGAATACTTTTGGCATACCAGGACATAGGAATGGCTGGAGGAATTTCAAGCAGTGCTTTCCAAAACCCTTTTTTTTTTTTTTAGCAGTTGGAGTTCTACTTGTGTTATTTTTGAATACTGCCACACAGGAACTAAAAACCTGTCATTTCGTAAAGAGTTTAAACAAACAATATTAAAATACCATCTTCCGTCACATTGAAAGGCAGTTGGATATGTTTGTTTTTCCTCCATATTTACATATACAGAGTTCTGATCTAGAAAACCAATACAATAAACTGTTTTATGTTTTAAAAACAGGCAGTCTTTGGTGACGCAAAGGCAGAGATTGTTTCTGTTACCTCCTGCCTATTTCGCTCTGTCTCATAAAGTGAATATTGTTGGCACTGTCAGAAAGTTCCAGATACTGCTCAACAGACAACACAAAGTACCCATCGTAACCTGGTACCCTCCCGGTGCTCAGCAGCTGCTGCTTCTCCCCCTCTGTCCACGCCCTGATGCCCTCCTCCCCTTCCTGCAGCCGTCTCTGTTCCTTAGTCCAGGCCTGGGCCACAGCACGCTGTCTGGCGATCTCCAACACGTGGTTCTTTTCTTCTTCCACAGTTGTCCCATACCGGATGTTGAAGCACAGGGCCCCATGCTGGAGTTGAATATCTGCAAACCGTCTAGTCCTCCCATTCAACACAGAGGTCATCTGGGACACGGTGACATTGACCCCATTCTCCAGAATCCGCCTCCCCCCAGTATTACCAATAAGCACCAGGTCTTCCTCTAGAGACCCGAGCTTAATAAAATAGTGAGTATCCCTCCCCTCTATGGTAAAATGCAGGTTTTCCAGGTAATGAGCATTATTGAGAATGGCAGCAAGCCGCCTGCTATCTTCATTGGCTACTCCTATGATATCAGCTGTTACTATGCCATCCTTGATGGCAAACTTTATACCTTTTCCGAAAACAGAAGGGACAGCAGCAAACCGCGGTTGCTTCCCTCCTTCAAGGCACCGTCTGTCATTGTATCGGGGAGTCATGGGAAGCTGGTCCAGGGAGATGAAATTCCTTAGTTGTTTCTGGAGTTCACACTGAATACCCAGAATGGTCTAGGAAAGAAAACAAAGGCCCAGTTCAAATGCAGCATAGTCAGACACCTGGTGATTCTGTAAAGGAGGGGCTTGCAAGGGCTCTGCCTCCGCTCTGGAATTTCTTGGTTAGCATTCTGAAAACAAGCCCAATTTTGGAGCCTTTTCACTAGACATAAAGAGAAGACTAACAGGTGCCTGATCACCTAGAGTTCTTAAATATTTGTTGAGGCAAACATGGAAAAATGATACTGGATTTTTCTGAGCCCAGAAGTATTTGCGATGGATTCAGACCCCCTCAAAACACAGACCCCTATGTTTTCAGCAGTGGTAATGACACCAACTGGATGTGGCTACTGCACATACAGCTAATACAATGAAGCACAAAGACGCTCATGAGCTGTAGCTCTAGCTTTCAGCAGCTTGTGATCTTACAGATGACTACAGCAAAGCAGTACAGAATTCACTCATCTCCATGTAGCTTAAAAGAACCTTTTTTTTTTAAACTTTTGGTGGTTTTCAAACATCAATATCTAAAGAGAAAAGACGAATAAACCTCTGCGGATCCATTAGGAGGCATCAGCAATTTTCAGTGCTTGGCTTAACTTTTTTAATAAGGAATTTTTAATTATAGAAAATGCTTACATATATGTATTTGCAAAGTAGAATAAGCCTGTTGGCTCTATTTAGAATTTACTTTCCCTTACCATTGTTAGATTTAAAAAAATGTAGTCTTACACGCAAATTTTAGTTTCCCTTTTTTATGCAAATGTATTCCCACTGCTTTCCATGGAAAGGAGGTCTTCCTGTTTTGATTTGTATCTCATACTTTAGATGAAGTCATCAGTTAAATCTTGACTATTTTGCTATTCTTATTTGGTCCAGAGACTTTATCCCTGTAATATTTTTGCTGCATTGTTACACATTTTGTCAAGAGAATTTTTCAAATCTATCCGTGTTCTGAGAGATCATCCTTTAAATTATTTTACAGTTGGGACTCTGATAATTGGGGAAGGTGGTCATTTAGTTGTCATTATTTTTAAAATGTTACAGACTTGTGAAAAGTGTACATATTTACGAGGTACAATCTTAATTTTGGCTGTATGTATACACCGTGTAATTCTTAATCAGGGTAAATGATCCTTTCAAGTATTTAGCATTTCTTTATAGTGAAAACACCTAAAACCCCATCTTGCACTTTTCCTACGAGGAATATATACCAACCCTCTCCATCTTTCCCTCCCCAGCCTCTGGTAGCCACTGCTATATTTTTAAATTCTATGAGATCCCTTCTTTAGCTTCCACATGAGTGAGGTCTTGGGAAGAAATCCAGCATTCTCATGTCTCTTAGTGAACACTCCTTCCCACGGAGGCTCCACAGTCACCCTTTGCAGCCTGTCAGAACTTTGACAGTTCAGTTTTCCTTTCTTGTTTACCCATTGCATCAGGGAAGCTGTGAGTCTTCACTTTTTTTTTTTCCCTAATTCCCAATTTCTTGCTCTTTCCTTACCTTCTGATAAGTCATGGTCACTTTGATGAATATTCAACAAGTCTCAAGGACAAGTAAGCAGATGTGTGGGAACAGCATTTCATGGCTTTGCATGCGTCTACTCCCCCTCCCCCGCCCCTGCCCTCCAGCTAAACAGAGAGAGTAAAATGTCCCCAACCTTTCCAGGATCCCACTCTTGAGTTTTTGTCTGAAGTTGTAGAAGCTCATATGTTAATTCCAAGTTTTCTAATTCTGGTTTGGGAAATCCAGGTAGTACGTTGTGTAACTGGAAACCAAATAGCTCCAACCAACTGCCAATGTCTATAAGACAGAAATTGTGAAAGAAAAAAAAAAACAAACTTTAAAAGTTCATATTTTACAACCATTGTTGAAAACTGGAAAGATGCCTCTCTTGCTTTCAACATGTTCAGGCAATGGGAAGTTAGGGATAGAATTCCCTGCTTTTATGACCATGGTAAAATGCCTGGTCTTCTCCCTACAGAGAACCCTTTTGGCTTGTGGACAATCCTAGAGATAGGCTCGCACTCTTTTTTAAATTCTTTTAATGTGGTAGTGGTGCTAAGGTCACCGTGATGGTGATATTGGATTTATCTGATGCAACATAATTCTGAACTTTGCTTTTATGATATTATTTGTACAAGAGAAGCAGCGTAAAGGGGTAAAAAAAAATGTGTTCGGCATGTTATACATTCACTTGCATGGCTTGCTCACTTTAAAAAACTAAAGGAGTGCATAAGAACCTTGTGGGCTAACTGGCAGGAAGAGGAAACATCTTTACAAAGGCATTGCGATTCTGTGATAACATCAACAGAACCGAGTTATTTCAAGTCTGCCTTGCAGTTTTACACTGTTGCAGTACCTGTGGTATACTTGGCAACATCTTGAATTTTTCCAACCGGGTAGTTATTTTCAAAGGAGTAGAGGTTGAATGGCTTCGGAAGGAGGTTCAACTCCTTCCATACGTGATGATTGGGTGTTGTCCATCGACCAGCGACAACGTCATAGTCCCTTTGTCCTAGGTGTACTAATTTAGTAAGAAAATCATAGAGTCCTCCATGAAAACCAATGATGACCTGAAAGTCAGGGTAAGTGTCATGATAGATATCACCATAAGGTGTGTATAATATTTCCTTTATGACCTGACCTCGACTGCTGAACACAGCTAGTGGGGTACCTGTATTATCACAGGCCACATAATACTCTTCACCACTGCTTAACTCCATGGCAATGAGATGACCTTGGAGATCATAATACAGGGACGTAATCTCGGAGCTTGTGTGGTTGTACAAATGAGTAACTCTTATGGGGTTGGCAAGGTCTGCATAGAAGAACTGGAGGTGCTGCCCGAGGCTGGACTTGCTGGCAACGCGTCGCCCAAGGCCATCATAGTAATACTGGACAGTCCAGCCAGAAGCCTTATTGTAGGCTTTCTGCAGCAGCCCATTAGAATTGTATTCAAAGACATCATTTCCCCTCTGCCTCAGAAAGCCATCTTCATCCATTTTATACTGAATCTCCCCTAATCTGGTGATGCGGTCTCGGAGGTCATATCGGAGAGGGGTAAGACGAGCACTATTCCCATGGCTTAGCAGGTTAATGTTGCCATTGAGGTCATAACTGTAACGCCACTGGGTTTTGTCATTTACAGAAACAGTTTGGAGTTGCCCGTCAGCATCGTATTCATAGAAGTACCTTGTTATATTGGCATCTACTCCTACCCTTATATCACATATTACCATACGGCCCATATTATCATACTGGATAGTCATCCAGTAGGCAATCGCCTTTAGGATTTCATATTGGACTTCGATGACTTGTCCATTGGCACTGAAGATCTTGGTGTGCTTCATCACCGTAGTAGTAATGACCTGATTTAAATCGTAATTAATGACACTAAATTTTCCAAACTGCTCTGTTCTACCAGAGACATCAACATATCGGTACAGATCTATGGGCAAAGGGGTCTCGTTGATCACAGCCTGCATGCTGGTGACACGGAAGTTGTTGTAGCTGTAGTCAAACCGGGCATTCACAAGACCTTCTTCACTGAATCTGAAAATCTGGCGTCCAATAAGAGGTCCTGTAGGAATCAAAAGGTGTTAAAAGGTGAGAAAAGAACTAGGTGATCAAGTATGAAGCAATCCAACACTCTGGTGATGGTTCAGCACTGGGGCATTCACATTCAAAACTGAACAGTAGAGACTGACTTCTGTTACCTACTTCCTGAACATATCACCTGTACAAAGGTGATTCAGAAACAGAAAAAAGGGAATGGCAAGAAATAAGTTTCTTAATCTCAAACATTTTTCAATTCCATGTGCATGGGTGTTGGGTGGTCTTCAAAAAGTTAATGGAAAATATGTATCATGAAACAACTATGGGTTTGAAAAATTTTGGCACCCAAATTAACTTACCTTTCAGTTCATTTCCTAAAAACTTTTTTAAGTGTCCTTGTATACTCTTGTAGGTGGTATTCATCAAATATGTAAAAAAAGTCTGGCATAATTTTACTACAGCATAATCTAATTATGGAAACTACAGAAGCACTAACCCATCCAGTAACCTGGGGTGATGAAACTGATATGAACAGGCTTTCTTGCTAAAGTTACAGACAAAATACTTTCATTTAATCTCTGCTATGAAATCAAAGGGTGAAATTTTGACAAAGCCCAGCACTAAACCAACTGTTTCTGGGCATTTTTAATACACTCAACAGATGAATATATAGTCAAAAGTCTTGACTTTTCACAATATTTTGTTATCCACCAAGGCTTACATAGGGCTTGAACTCATTTCAGTGACAATCATATCTTGCAGCTGCATCTTTGGGAGGCTTTAGTGGGGAGAGGCAACAGGTGTATGGCTAGACTAGATATGTAGATATCAACTCTTGACATCTGCACAAAAAATATGCACTGTATTTTTTAAAAACGAGGCTTTCATGTAGCCTCTAAGTGCTTTAAATTTTCAGTAGGAGAGGATGTGATAGCTCAAGTGAAAATTGTTTGGCTTGAATGTGTACTGATGTTTCTCAGAATACAGGAAATGAAAATTTCATGAGGAAATCCCAATGTGGTGCCCATCAGCACTCCTTCACAACATACCCGTCTGCCTGTATCTGATTGTGCAGATGAATCCATCATGCATCAGGTGGATTGTCTTAATCACTCCAGAAGATTCTTCGTACGTTAACGTGACCTGAGTGGTATCATAGAGAATCTCCGACAGCCTCCCTTGCTTGGTGTACTTATGTAGAACTCTGCGCCCTGTCCCCAGATGCAGGGTCTGCAGGAGTCGGCCATCTCGACTATAGTCTTGGATGAAGGAAGTGCTACTGTCTGGTGGGGTGTAGATGTTCCGGTAGTAGCCCACGGAAAGCATGGTTTGTAAGCTGTGGCGCACCATGCTAGGCATGGTGACTGACAGGAGACAATCCGATTGGTCATATTCAAAGATGTAACGCCGCTGGCTATGCAGGAGAAGCATCACGGACTGGAATGAGACAAAGCAGAATCATACAGGAATTACCTACTTCATAGGAGCTGATGTGGCTGTGGAGTTAATTCTGTGAAGTGATACACGAGGTAGTAGTAGTCTTCAGATTCATGCCTTAACTTTTGTTTCGATTCTCATTTTTATGTAAGGGAAGCATTACATTAAGAGTGAAGAATTCTCCAGTTATGCAACCCCTTTTCCTGAAACGGATCTATATTTCAGAAATATTTGTTGGGAAATAACCCCTAGTCTGAGAAATAACAATCTAAATACAGGTTGATCTCATTTTAAACGGTTGTGAAAGGGGCACTGTGCTAAGGAGGACTCTGACTCACTAACATTTAACTCTCATGGAAAAAAAAACAGGCCCAGCGCAGTAGCCTAGAAGCTAAAGTCCTTGCCTTACACATGCCGGGATCCCATATGGGTACCAGTTCTAATCCTGGTGGCCCCACTTCCCATCCAGCTCCCTGCTTGTGGCCTGGGAAAACAGTCAAGGACAGCCCAGAGCCTTGGGACCCTGCACCCACGTGGGAGACCCAGAAGAAGCTCCTGGTTCCCAGCTTTGGATCAGTGCAGCTCTGGCCGTTGTGGCTGCTTGGGGAATAATGGGGGAAGAGTTTTTGTCTGTCTCTCCTCTCTCTGTATACTTGACTTTCCAATAAAAATAATTTTAAAAAAACCCCAATTTGCTTCATTTTATTGATCTGAAAAGCATAAAGAAAGCCTGCTTCTGCTGGTGGCTTCCCCACATGCCTGCTGGATCTGGCTGAAGCCAGGCGTCCCGAATTCTATCCGGTCTCCTAGGTAAGAGGTAGAGACCCAAGAACTTGAACTGTCTCCTGTTGCCTCCCAGGGTGCATATCCACAGGAGGCTGGAATTGGAAACGAAGCTAGAAGCTGAACCCAATATGGGATGCATGCATCCAACGTGGAACATTAACGTCCATGTCACATGCCTGACCCCGACTGTCCTCTTACTGAAGAACAATTCCTCATTCCTGGAGAGCCGGTTCTACCTCCCAGGGACAGCTTGACTGTTCTGCTCTTGAAAATTTCCTTATCAAGCAAAGGGATTTAACTGAGCTTTATATTCTGAATGCTATAGTATGAAAATGGAGTTTTTTTCATTTTCTAAATATAAATAACATACATATTTATGAACATGAATTACATAAACATGTTAGCTCTTCTAAATATAAAATTATATTCTGATATTGGATGTGCTTTCTGAAACTATCCTCCTTACCCTTCGGAGACTTACTGATGTTGAACACGTCAGTACTCTACAAAATCAGCCACTACTATTCATTCATTCATTCATTCATTCATTCATTCTCTTCTAGCAACATTATGCCTGAGGATCCAGAGGTGGGAACTGAAATCCTGTCAGCTTGCCACCACTGTGATCTCTGAAAACTTTCCTATAATGCAGGGGACTTCAAAATTCTGCCTGAGTCTGGGGACGGGATGTGAAAAGTGTCTTCCATGACCAAAGAAGAGCTCAGTAGAACCAGTAGGGAATTTTCATAGAAATTTGCTAGAAGGTGCTGGTTGGCGGGGGGAGGAGGGACACCAGGGTTAGAAGATGCCTTTTCATGATCTATACTGAAAGAGTTCTTAGCTCTTTTCAATTTTTCTGTCAATTGTGCATGAGCAAATAACATGCCACCTGCCACATGGGCCAAGGAAATCACTATATGGCCATCACGCATTATCTAGTACTAGCCTGCCAGGGCCATGCCGTTTCCAGTCACTCTACCAGCCTTGCCAAACAGTCACAGCACATCGTGATTGTGTCCCCTCCCCATTCTCGCCCTCCAGCCTGCAGCGAAGGCACTGCTTGAGCCCTACTCCTAGGTGCTACTGCCGGGCTGTCTTAAAAGCTCCATCTGTTTTAAAGCCTCTTGACAAGGGCAAAGATGTGAATGATGTGATCAGAAATCTCATGAACGTAAGTACTGTCTTTCCAGAATACAATTTCATTAACATTAGGCTGCTTTCTCGCTTTGGGTGGGCATTCTCAGCTGGTTCAAAAACAATGCTTACGAGTCTAATACCTGCAGTGCTGCTATGGGATAAAAGGTCACTCAGTATTAGCTCAAATAACAGAGTGATGGGACTTTTATCATTTTAATTGTGAAATTCTAAAAAAGGTTTTTGCAAAGCAAAAACATGGCTGTATATGCAATTTGAATGAGAAGCTAGAGCAGAAATTTGAAAAGCTAAAGCACATGAATGACCACTAGATGGCAGTGTGCAGCCACCTGGAAGCTAAAGCCGAAAACTGCGGTCTGTCCCTCTAAGTTGCATTTGAAAACTTTAGACCCAAAGAGGAATTTTGTTCAAATGCATTAATACTAAAGCATTTTAAATGATTATATAATGCATTTTCATTCATTTAAAAATAAAATGACAATGATTTCAGGACACTGAAAGATTTGACACTTCCAATAATACAAAATTTTGGCCTCACAAGTCTTTAAAAAAAATTCAGAGAAGCCTCATGAATCAAGACAGAATTACTGATCACATAGAGAAAACTTAGGAAGCAATAACTGACTTTTTACATCGTGAGGAAATCATTTAAGCTACTACAGTCACAGTCCAAATAATTTTTTTTTCGCAAAAGTTATAAGACATTGTATATGTAATAAGTAACTTTTACTTACTCTAGAGGAAATAAAATTATCTTTGCAAGACTTCTGCATGTTAAGGCGAAAGAAACAACCGCTACGTATGTACACATGGTGTAGACACACAGGCGTCTTCCACTTTCTGGTTCACTATCCAATGCCTGCAATAGCCAGGGCTGGGCCAAGCTAAATCTAGGAATCCAAAACTTAATTGAGGTCTCTCAGGTGGCTGGCAAGGACCCAAGTGCTTGAGCCATCAACTGCTGCATCCTAGGGTGCACATCAGTTGCAACTTGGAATTGGAAGCGGAGCCCAGGCCACAACTCAGGCATCTTAAGTGTCACTTCAGCTGTTGTGCCAAGCGCCTGCCCTTGCTGCGGCTTGTTGGTATATGGCAGTTACAGGTATGGCAAAAAATATGCAGAAATGATGCCAGAATGATTGGGGGTGTAAAAAGAGGAATATTTTAAAGTGTGAGAATTCCTATTTTATGGTAGCAGAAGTACAGCCATTGGCCCTGCTCTGTCCCAGTGAAAGCGTATGTCAGTGTAGGTCATGTTCAGCACAGAGGGAACAGACCTCAGCAAGCCAGCGGGGCTCGCACACACGTACATGGCACGTCGGCAAATCTGCTCTTCTTTCTCGGCTTCCCTAGAGTCACCATTTCAAAGCTGTTTTTTTTTTCCTCCCTCCCTCCATCCCTCTTTTCTTTCCTTTTGTTGTTTCTTGTTTTGACCTACCTTCAAGTGGCAGTAACTGCAGGCTAGCATTTCAAATCTCTGATTGGGTGTTCTATATTGTTTCATCTAATCATCACATTTATTCAATGAATTAGTTATCACTGGCAATGGTAATGCTACCAAAAGCAATTTCGCAAAAAGTGAATGTTGGAAGTGAAGAACCATTCTATACTGCATTTTGTAGGTCCCAAGTTTTGCATGATAGAATTGCTTAAATTGAGACTATTTTAATTACAGACAAATTAGACATGAAGGAAAGGATAAACATTAACTTACAGGCATAATGGTTTCACTTGTCTCACTGGTTAATAACCTAGTCTTTTGAAGTCACTGGAGATCTCCTGATACATTATTTTGGGTCAGTAAGATCTTACTTTCAGTATACTGTAGATGCTGACAATCTTAGAGGCTTTTTTTTTTTTTTGGTAAGAATTACTACCAGGTAAGTTTCTATAGCAAAGAGAACTCATGTCAGGTTTGCTTCACGAGATGATTTGTTTGAGAAAATCTCATGAAACCATCAGCTAAGTCAGCAAAGGGCAACAATACAACCTCCTCCCTGGCGTCAGAGAAGAGGCTAAATAACTGTATTCAGGGGCGGGGGGCGGAGGGATAAGTTTTTGGGTGGCAAAAAGGGAAGTCTTCGAGGGCTAGAACTGACTGTCTAGAGACAGTTAGCTCACTTGGTCATAGCAAAGTGCTAATGAGGTGGGGGTTGTGAGTTCAAATCCATCCATGCCTCTAGGGAGTGATGGCTATTTCTGCCATTACATGGAGGATGGAGGGAGCAAACCCATCCTTGCTTCTGGAAAACAAACTTAGCAGCCAATGCTGTGTGAATGCTTGGGAGCAGGCTTTGTCCTGAAGGTCTGCAGTATGTACCTTAAGGAACACTTGCCTGTGTATCTCTCTCAATGTTTGCATTCAATTAATATTGTAACAAGTTTGTCACTTCGTAGACATCGGTCATGGCATTTGGCCAATCATTCTAGTTACTGAAATTGGAACGAGGGAAAACCTGACATTGTTGATTCAGACTGTCCCCAGCGAATAGGCAAGCTTGGCACGATTTGGCACAAATGGGGAGATTCTGCCATGTGAGCTGTGAGCTCCTTATGGCTTTTCTGAAAATGTCTATGGGGCTACCCGGCCCTGGTTATCCTCGAAACCTCAAGGGAGAAGCATTTTTCAATTTTCACAGAATTTAATTCAAGACTGAATTCAGTTAAATGTACAGATTTGGTAATGAGGCATTATGTTGGGCAATCACACTGAGATGACAGACAGAGATCAATTGTCTTCTGGTCCTGAGCAGGTCAGAAACTGTTTTCACTGAGTAGGGGCTGATGTTTGACCAATGGCTCCCTCTGTGCAGCTCAAGTCCTGTCCTGCGTGCTCTTACGGGAACATGGAGGCCGCCAGCTCCCATTATAGACTCAGGCCACACAAGACTATTACCATCGCGGCCCCTCTGGCCACCATTCCCCCAGGCTGATTATGTTTGAAAATTGGTCCTTGAAATGTGTATGACTCAAATTTTCCGGACTACCCTAACACAATTAGAATTCCTTACACTCGGCCTAAGAGGCTCCTTCCCAGAGCTGACATACATTAACCCACGGCTTTATAATTTACCACCGATTTCCCCCCTGTATGAGCTCTTGTAATAATAAAGATACCGTTTCAAGAGCATGAACAAATATGCTCAAATGAGGAGAAAGCTAAGCCATTATCTTGACTTTAGTCTGAAAAAGTACTTGGCGGAATGTGGGATTATGGATAGTTTTCAGCTGAAAAACAGCCTGTTCTCATAGGCTCAACTTCTTTCTTTTTAAAATTTCTATAGAACAGAACATCCAGAGCAGGCTTTTCTCCTGCAGACCCTCACCAGCATGGGGAATTCGTTCCATGTTCAATATTGTCTTGAACACTCTGACTTAGACACTTGTACCTGCCACTGCCCCATGCGGCCCCACCCGTGCCCGGCACTTACCTTTTCTAAGTAGGTATAGCTCCAGATTTTCCCATCAGCCCAAGTTCTTGAAATGATTTTTCCACTCTGATCGTATTCCATTTTTTCATTCCATGTCCCTCTTTGAATAAATGTCACCAGTCCCGAAGGTGAATAGGTGATGTTCACTTCATTATATCTGCTCACGGGCGACCACAGAACAGGTCGCCCAGTCTGGTCATAAAGGATGCGGAGGGTGAATTTTCTATGGTCATCATAGATCTTCCCTGTGCGGGTGATGTGATCAAAATCTATGGAGAGCAGGTTTCTGTTGTGGGCCTACAGAAAAAACATACAAAACATATTTACAGCACTGCCTGGGTTTGCCTCGCTAGGGCACTCACAGTTCCGAAGAGTCTCCCCACTCTCCCAACAAGGGGGCCGGCCCTCTCTCCGTCTGGAGCTTAGGGTTTCCTGTTCCTCTGGTGTCATTCTGTATTCACCCACTAGAGGGCATATTTCTGGAGGGCCCGAACTTCGTCTTCCTTCCTAGGGAGAACTTACCATTGTCTCCCTAGCCCTCTCATGGATAGGATGTTGACTATCTTGTTTAGCTCAAGTCTCAAGAGCACTGGTTGGGTCAGGCTAAAACCAAGAGTCCTGAACTCAATCAGAGGCTCCTGCATGGCTGGTAGAGACCCAAGGGTTTGAACCATCACCTGCTGCCTGACAGGATGTCCAGTAATTGGAAGAAGTATCAGGGTTCAAACAGGCACGCTGACATGGGGTGTGTGCACCCCAAGCAGGCAGCTTAACCCACTGCAGCATAATGCAGTGCTCACATGTTCCTTTCGAAAATAACTTCCTCCACCTCCCACTTTTCAATAAGTAATAGACCTTTTCATTGCAGAAAAACTGGAAAAATATGGAAGTTTATAAAGAAAAGATAGTTGCAAACTCACCATTCAATGAGAAGCACTGAACACTTTGCTGCATTTCATTCCGAATATTTTTTTGCATAACTGTTTCATATGTTTAAGATAGAACTCTGTACTGAAACATGTTTTTTCAGCTAATGTTTTTTTGTTGAGCAGTCCTCATGCTCTTTAAAATATTGCTTTTAATGAATATATACTATCTTACCACATAATAAATGTTATCTCTTCTATGGTTGGCAATTAGCATTTTTCCAGGTTTCTTTCATGTCTATTTTTTGGAATTTTGTAAATAAGTATTTCCTTAATATGGGCTCCTGGGTGAAATTAACAGGGTCAAGTGAGAAGAGCCCATCAAAACACTCCTGATGCAACTTTTTGTTTACTTGTCTGTCTGTATCGGGTATAGTGCAATATTTTGACACATAAATACAGCACAAACCGATCACATTACACAAGTCACTTGAGAGAGTGTAGGGCCCAGAGGCTACACAAATGAATACTCCCATCACCTAGTGCTGGGCGCGCCCATCTCATGCCACCCTTACTATGACATTCATTTTCCCAATATCAAAGTGGGAAAATGTTGTGTTGCAGCTGCTGAGGTTTGCATTTTATTTGATTACTAGTACAGTTAAGCCTTTGTTGCTATCTCTTTGCCACATGCATATATTTCTGTGAATTACCTGCTCATGATATCAGCCCATTTTTCCTATGGGGGGGTGGCCACTTGGCTTTTTAAACTTATTGGTTGCAGGCTCGGTGGCCAAGAGGTAAGGCAGTCGGTCTCATAAACTTATTGGGTTTCCATTTCTTTGCTAGTCAGCTGAGACTAATGAAATTTGCCTTTAATTTTCAACCTCTGCCAAAAAAAAGGGACCCTTCACATATTCCATGCCATGAATTGTATACAAAAAACTAGTGTTACATACTCCAATGATTTGGAGAGACACGCTGTGAGTCTCAGGGGGAGGTTTAATTCAAGGAATAGAGCCACAGATTGTGAATGATGACTGTTCAGACCATCTGTAGCCAATGTGTGCAGCGTTGAATTGCATAAATATACAGTCACCTGCTGTTACTGCCTGAAAGGTGACAGAGCAGCACAGATTTCCTGTCTTTGGATATGCAGGGCTTGGAAGCCTACACGAGACCAGGTGTTTTCTCTTCAACTATTCTTCCTGCGGTTTTATAGCCACGAATCTGCAACTGTAATACCATTCATTTATAATAGCTGTGAAATCTCCATGTACTCCCAGGGATGGTTGTAACCATTACAATTTATGTTATAATGATTGTTAAAGAGCCATCGTAATGAGTGATTTCCAGTTCAACTAAATTTGTGGTTTTGTTTGTCTGATAGATTAAGTTTACTACTCAAGACCACGTTTCTTATTAAAGTCATTACTGCTACCCAAGCAGGAATTGCTGTTTAAAATCCACTACAAAATCAGCAGAGGAAAACACCAATGTTCGTTTTTTAACATGCCGGGACGCCTGCAGCCAGGGGTTGTTGCTTCTGGCTAATGCACCCTAATATTCGGATGCAAGTGAAATGCTCATTTCAGAGTCACCTTGGGAAGCAAAAGTCAAATTCAGTCAAGATCTGCAAGAGGGTCAAAGGTTAGGAGTGGCACAGGGCCCCTCGAGTCTCCTGTGGACACTGCAGGGGAGAGGCCTGGGAAGAAAGATGCTTTCCAGCTGATCTATTCCAACCTCCCAGTTGAGTGTCTATGGGCTGCCAGCCTCTGTGGTGTGGAAGAGACCCAGGCTGCTAGGGTCATGCACAAGGTTGAGAAAACACGTGCTCTCCTAAAATACAAGTAGCCCTTGCACTAGGTGTGAGCCAACAATTCTTATTTCCACTTCTCTTCCAGTCTCCACTAATCGGAACAAGAGATGGGAAAGAAAAAGGACTGGAATTTGGGAATAGCCTTGCACAGGTGAACCAGATCTTCCAATTTGGCAACTGATAAGCTGTCATGTTGTCGTGGAAAAGCTGTATTTGTTATTTTTTTTAAGTAGAGGAAGACGTATCCATGCCCTGCTTTATACTTGCCCCCCAGCTGTATGAAGAAGGCCTTGATTTGTGTCCAAACTTGGACCAGAGAGGAAAGAAGGAAGAATGTGTTCTGGCTAGCCATGCACAGTGCTGCCAGCATAAGATGGGGCCGGGGAGAAGCTCCAAAGGCAAGTGTCTTTTGCCTCCCCATCTAATCCCTTTCCTGATCTTTCCCGAAAAGTTTGTATTTTAATTGTTCAAGAGAAGGGCTTCTGAACTCTTCCAATTTGAGGTACATTCAATTAGGATAATGCTATGTTAGGTTGTTCTAATGGCAGCTGCTAACATTTGACTTTGTTTTGGCCTACACAAAGGGCAATTTCCTGTGGTTCAACCTACACACATACACACTGAACAGAGTTAGGCTCACAGCAGTTGGACTATTTCTTCTTCTTCAAGGACCAGAAAGCTGCATTTTCAAGGACACTGTCTAGCATTCCAGCTCACAACACAACTGAGCACCTGTTTAAATTTTTGCTGAAGAAGTCAAAAGACGAATAAGTGAGAGGGGCCAAATCACCACCCTTGGAGTTTGGAAGATCCACTGAATTTAATTTTCATGAAGTTATGAGAATGGATAGGAAAGTCACAGCTGATTTTAAAGTAGCACATGCTAGCCTGCTCTCCACTTGCTGTAAGGTAATCACTCTATGATACTGCTATAGTAACAATCAAAGTCTTACTTAGGCCTGGTTTTATTAATTTTTAATGATTTTATTATTATTTTAATGGCCTGATTTTGTTTCATAGTTGCTAACCAATGAACAGGACACATATTTGATATTAGCACCTGCCACCTAACATTTTATCTGGAATTTCCTGTGCGTTTTTTATTTTCTTGTTATATCACCAGTGCACAAAATCCCCACCCCAGAAAGGCTCTTAGGAAATGGGCTTCAGAGTCAGATAGTCAGAGTTCAAAATCTGTAACCACCACTCATAAGCTGTGTGACCTGTGTCTCAGTTTCTTCATCTGTGACGTGGGAGGGATAATGGGAAACCCATAGGTGTTAGGAAAGTAAAGGAGAGAATCATGGGGCTATAGTGAAGATGTGAGTTGTTATCACTATGGTTAGTGGTAGTAGTACAAACAATTCTCCCATTTCTCAGATGAAGAAAAGTATAAAGTTATGGATGTAGCAGTTTGTCCACCAAACACCACTCATTACTAACCTGATTTTGATCATATCATTTATCTTGGATGCCTTTCCCCTTAGAGTTAACCTGCTCTTGCTTAAATGCATTCATGTTGATTATTTGTTTACCTATTTTAACATGCTAAAAACGTTCAGACCGAATCATGCATCCTTATTTACAAGGTAAAGATAGGTGCAGAATAATACTTTCTTTCCAATTGCTGAATGCAAGATTTACAGTGTAGTTTCTATAACTTAAAGCCCTCAAGAATTCCTTGACCCAAAACACCAAGATTGCCAAAACAGCACTGGTGTCTGACAATCTTCGTTTGTTGTTTCGGACTAAAATATGCATATCTATATACATATACATGCATACACATGTAAAACACATATGCACCCACACACACATATGTGTGTGTGTGTGTATATATATATATATACATGAATGTGTACACATATGTGTTTACTCAACAGGCATTTACCCAACAGGCAGACACACAGACTGCAAGAGAGAGTACCCTTAACCACTGCTTCAATGCTCAAATGCCTGCAACAGTCCCTGGCCCAGCTTGAGGTGTAGCATGTGGGCAGCAGGGACCCAGCCAGTGGACTCATCACCCCCGCCTTGCATTATCAACAAGCTAGATTCAGGATGTGACTATCATAAGCAGCATCTTAATCACAGGCCAAACCCTTGCCCCCTGATGTATTTTTTAAAACAAGTGAATCTATCCTTATAGGTTCCTTATCTGGATTTTTCCTAAAATGAGAGCCTCCACCAGGGAGAAGGAAGTTAAAATCCTGTGAGCCAAACGAGAACCACCTGGGAGCACCCTGGAGCCAAGGACCCTGTCCACAAAGGCACTCCAAGAGATGAGCAAGACACACTGGAACTCTCCAGGTTGCCTCTCCAACTTCCTAGCCTTCATCAGCCAGAGACCCCAAGTTCAACCAGACTTCCTTCCCGCTTTAGAGTTCAGCTCACATATGAGCAGGCACGTGTGGCATTTAAAAACTAACCTCCTCTGTTCACATTCATCTTTGAGCAGAGAAGAAAATCAATTGTGAGGGTTTTAGATGAGTCCTTGTTTCATTTTGCTTATAAACACATAATCATGTTACTTGATTTTATAACTTTGGTTTAAAGTGCTAAGCTTCCTCCATTTTTTTCTTCTTTTTAATAAATAAGACTGTAGTTCCAGAGTTCTGCTGTAACCTTACAACTCAGTCTATGAAATCTCATAGAGGGCTCTGGGACTCAAAGCAGGCCTAAGTATCAGATGACAACATTATTATCCACGGACATAGCAAGGTGCAATGTGGATGTAGTTCCTAAACCAGTTTGCTTTTGGTGAATGTCCAATTCTTTTACAATCACTCTATTGTTAGCTGCACTCTAATTTCTCTATTGTCCAGGGAAATGTATTTATGGGGACAGATTGACGCAGCAGATGAGAAGACACATGGGCGGGATGGGAAAGTACTTTGCAAGGAAGATGATTCAAACACAGCTCAGGTTGGGGGGGAAATGGGTTTTTAAAATAAATGAAATTTCAGGATGTTAATGTGATTTATTTCACTTATTGGAGCAGGTAAAGGAAGGCAACAAATCCCCTGGCTGAGGTTCATGTTTCCCAACAGTCTGCTTCCAGCACTTTGGAGAGGATTCTGACTTTATATGGCAAAAAAAAGTCACTGATCATTGAAGAAAAGCAGCTCTTGCTGTTCTGCCTCGTCCATTTCTGATTCTTTCTGTCTTTTTCAGCTAGAAAATCCAGGGTAGGTGTGATCAGCGTTTTAGAGCCCTTGACGTGCCTTTTATCCCATGGGCCTTTAAGTGCACCTGTCACGTTGTACCCGAATAATTAGTGCTTTACAATCGGCTGCGCACATTCCTGACTTGGGGTGGGTTTTCATAGAGGAGCCCGTTTCTCAGAGTTTTACAGGCTCTTGTTGTGTGACTTTTCTCACATCCTGTCCTGGCAGCTCTGGAGAGCTCGCTGGCCCTCACTCCTAATGGCTGTTTGGAAAAAAGAAATGGTTCTACCCAAGCTCTCAAGGTAATCAAGGGCATTACACACGAGCTTTCAAATGTGGCCTGGCTATTCGGCCCAGAAAGAAAATGCTCATTAGCTTGACCCTTGAAAACTACCCAGGGTGAAAGGACACACCTTGACAGAATAAAGTCAATGGGGAAAGAGAATTTGGCTTTCCAAAATTGGATCTAAGGGCCGCCGTTGTAGCATAGTTGCTTAAGCTTCTGCTTGGAATGCCTGTGTACTATACTGGAGTGCCTGGGATTGAGTCCAATGCAGCCGCCTCCTCATGTGCATCCTGGAAGGTAGCAGGTGATGGTCTCAAGTACTTGAGTCCCTGACAACCACATGGGAGATCCAGACGGAGTTTTGTGTCCCTGGTTTCAGCCCGGCCTAACCCTGACTATTGCAGGTGTTTGGAGAGTGGACCAATGGATAGAAGATTCTTTCTCTCTCTCTCCCTCCCTCATTTTCAGATAAATAAAAATGAATCAACATTTTTAAAACTTGAATCCTGAATAACCATTTATGCATTCCATCAAACTGGATATACCTAATTTGGGGAAACTGAGTCAGCAATAGAAAGAAAAGCATCTAAGAATGGGGAGAGCAGGTAAAAAAAATGAGCCAGTTAAACAACACCCCCCCCCCACGCTTCCCCTCTGCGTGCCACCTCCAGGCTTTGCCTGACTGGGGGCCAGCCAGTTGTCCTATCCCATCCACACTTGCTAGTACATTAGAGTTGATTATTTGTCTCTTTTTGTCAGCACTGAATCGAGGAGTCAGGCCCTGCCAAGGTGGCTCCACTGAGTGGGGCAATGATTTATAGATTAATTATTTTAAGGAACAAGGCAGCTTAGCCAGATGCAGTAGAAAGAGTGCTGTGCTAGACAAAGACCTGTATTTTAGCCTTGGCTCTATTGCTTTATAGCTGTTTGACTTTGGGCAAATCACTTAACCTCTCTGGGCCTTAGTCTCCTTCTCTGTAAATTGGGAGTGAAAATTGATGGTTACAAAATGATCAGATAAAATCCTGGCAACGAAAGCATTTTGTTAACTCTGAGCACTAAACACACGTGAAGGATTGTTACTGCTGTGAGATTTTCTAAGGACGCGCACAGTCCCACAGCTAGCCAGGAAAGGGTGTCATTCTTCAGGCCCGCGACCTCTGGGACTAGAGGTCACACAGAGAACAGCATGAGCCTGTGGTCCTTAGAATCCATCCATAATTATGCTCAGCTCTGCCATAGGGTACTCTTTTAAAGACCCTCAACATGAACAACAATCTGGGATATGCATGTCAGTTTATCATTTCTCTCCATTATCTATACACATGAAGAGAAGAAAATGGAGTCCCAGAACATGGACATTCCCCAGGTCAGATAGTACCGGGTGAGTCACCCTAAAGAATGCACACTCCCAAGGTCACACACCATCTGATCCAAGTCATGACGTTTGAGGCTCTAAGCTGCAGGCCAGACCAGGAAGGATTTTTCAAGATGATTTTTCTTCTGCGGTAAACCCGTAATGAATTCTTTCTTTTGGCAGTGCTAAGTTTTCATTCCACAGGTGTGGGGGGAAAAAAAAGCATTTCATAAGGCAGTTGTAAAAACTGTGCATCAAGGCCAGTTCACAAGTTCCCCATCCATGGTTCTACCTGCAAAAGCCCGTCTCAAGAACTCTGCTGGAAACTCTTCCTGCTATCCACACAGCGCTTTCAGTTCTCTGTTCAGTGGCATGTCTAATAAATATTCTACCAGAGACTGGCGAATCGAATCAAAGCCTATGGACTGTCTTGTGCACACAGCTGACTACAGTGGCTGTTACAAAAATGCTTGGGGAATGCTGTGAGTTTCTGTCACCAGTAAAGCTCATGGAAACCGAGCACTGTCCTAGATCATTTGTCCAGGTGCAGTCAATGATTGCGTTGCATGCCTCTCCTTGGAACTGGGTGGTAGTTGGCAGGGACATGGATTTCCACAGCCTTTAAGGTTCCCAAATGTTTCCTGTGGGTCAAGGAAATGCAAGCAGCTCCAGTATCCCAGCTGCGCTGTGGGTACTCAAAGCAGGTCTGGCTTTAAGAGTGAGTGTGTGTTTCTGGCAGGTTCTAGGGCTCACATACCAAATATTCCTATATTTGGAAAGCTGATCCTTCCATCAGTCAGTGGGGAGGGCGAGGAAGTCCAAGGTGCTGTTGTGTTTGTGGACTTTGTGTGCTGCAGGAAAACAGCCTTGACAGAGACCTCTGGTTAACTGTGGTGAAGTGTGCTTGGAAAGGCCTGGAAGTCTCCCAGGGCTTGACTTTCTGCCAGGCAGCTCTCTCAGTATTAACCTTGACCCTTCTGGTCCTTAATGCTTTCCCTGTAATCATATCACTCACCGATTTTTCTTTGCAATTTGCCTTTGTACAAACATGACTTTCCATCTCGCATCCTTCTGTGTGTGTCTGCCTGGTCTGATTCCAGTTCTACCCAAGAGCAAGGATGCTTGGGTCAACCCACGGGACCTGGGAAGCATCCCTAGGGCATATTGGCAGGGAGTATTAGAGGGCTTCCCGACTAAACGTATTTCTCCAGCTAGACTTTCTTGGTGCCTGAAATTGCTACTATTACAGCACTTTAGCTGGCTAATGACAAAGAAAGCTCCTATTAGAATGCTCATTTAAGGATACAGAACCATTATCGGCCATTAGCACTCTCTTTCGAATTAGCATATCATATGAGCTAGACACCTAGCAAAGATTTGGAGAAATAGGACTTCTGATTAGGGAGGCTCTGTAGTTTTCAAACAATAACCACAACCGTAAAATATCTATGTAGGGCCAAGCCTTACCCTCAGCCTCCTTTCAAAAGCAGACACGTTGCCTTTGTTCTGCTCCTTCCTCTGCCGCCACTCAATGAGGTTTGCATTGTGCTCTCCAGGCAAGGAAATGTTGCACTTGCCCAGGGTGGGGTTGACTGCGCCGGCCAGGATGTGTGGCTCAGAGCTGAGGCTGATCTCCATCCCGCTGGCAAAGGTGACACGCAGGGACCCATCTGGACTCACCCGATAGGTACTCAGAGTATTTTCTGTAGACAAGAGAGGGCGGGGGAGGGCAGGAACAGTAAAGAGGCCAGTTTAGCTATAGCAGGCATGTTTGGGGAGGGCCGAGCTGATGGGGCACTGAGGAGCTAATGGCCTTTTGGACTAGATTGGCAGTCTGACTGGCAGAACCATCCATTTGAGTCCTGTTAGTTCCCCAGTTAGATACCAGACTCTAGTGTAGATACCAGACTGCATGCTGGATTTGGGGAGTGTGTGTGTGTGTGCGCTTTGGGGCATCCATGAAGAATTTTCTCACAAGTGCCTTGACTTATTGGATCTGCCTCCCCAGTTTGAGATGAGGGGACCAGGATGGGCAGAGCAGGAAGCACCACCCAGCTTCCTCATCCCCTAGGGATGCCATCAGGGATGTTGCACCCAAGACAATGGCAACCCTGACAAACATCAGCACCGTTCCTCTCAGAGTGATGGTCCAGGATGACGTAACAACAGAATGGGTCCTTCCTAGCAGGGCCCTTTCTTGTTCTCATTTCCCCTGAAGCTTGTAACACATCCCTTCCAACCCCATCCTCCTCCCCATCCCTGCTTCTTTCTTTCCTCCTTTTTGTCTTCCATTCTTTCTTGGGTTAGGACAAGATTCTAGTGCGGTTGCTTAGAGTCTCACTTGCTATGTCCCCTTGCTAATTAGCCCTTGATTTGCCCACATCAGCCCAGGGCTAGCATGCTGAGCTCAGACGGGGGCATGCGGACAACATTTCTGACAAGCCCAGTCAGACCCTAAGAGAACTGAACCAACAGCTGGGTTTTAGGAAACAACTTGACAGAGGAGCAGACATGGTAGGGATTTCATCTTGCAAGCCCACCCAGCCACCCATCGCCCTCCCCCAGAGATGGGGCCCAGAGGCGAATGTGAACTTGAGCAAGGTGTGACTCTGTTTGGGTTTCAGTCTCTATAGCTGGAAAATAGGGAGAAGCCATCTTTTCAGCCACAGGTGAATGCTATTCATTAACTGTGTGTAGGGCTGTGTCAGAGCCCGGTGAAGCTGTTCTTACCTTGTTTTAAAATATAGATGGTACTGGTTGCTGTCACATTGGTTGACATGATGACATTTTCACGGTTGGAAGTGTCCAGCTCCACTTTTGTCAGTTTCTCCAGGTCACTGTGGAAGCTGCTGACCTCTCCAGTGGGAAATGTCGCATTGGTCAGATGTCCCTCGGGGTCATACCTAAGGAATGTAAGCGATCCAGTTTAGAAACCTCTTGGCATGGATTACAGGCCTTTGCAAACATAAAAAAACCACCCACAGCTCATACAGTTTAACTCTGAGTGATAAGAAGTAGTATTAACCTTGTTCAATAAGAAGAAAAAGGTTAGAGAGATGATTAATCAAACGAAGGTATTTTTTTGCAGCTTCTGAATTCTTGATGACTTCCTTGAGCTGTGCTGTTTTACAGAAAAAATATATCTGGTAATGAATCACCATGGTGGAAAACTGATTTATGAATCATGTCCTGCTGTGTATAATATCGCAGGGAGGCCTCAGCTTGCAATTTGGGTTAATCCCATTAGCTGTGATGGATTACAAAGTCCAGCAGAGGGTGCTGTTGTCAAAGCAAAAAGAGACACAAAAGGGCCCTCCAAGCCTCAGCAGGCCAATAAACTGACTTTGCATTGTGATGGCAAAATGATAATTTGCTGCAGTTTAAGTTGCCAAATTTGAAATGAATGAATCATTCTCTCAACAAAATGAACATGCACACAGGATAATGGGAATGTGTTCATTAAAGCATTCTGGAGACCCCTGATCTTTATGTCACTTAGATCCTTTTTGTCTTTTTAGAGTATGGTGCATTATGTTTTGTAATTTGCCTGTATGAGTAAGAGACCAAAAAAAAAAAAAAAAAGATAATGATTACCTGGGATAATAGACAATAACATATATCTAGAAATATAGTCTAGTGAGTTTCTTCCTTTTCTTTCTTTTTTTTTTTTTTTTTTTGAGTCAAAATGGTTGGCAATCTTACTGTCCTCCAAATGGAAACTGCTTTCCTAAAGGCTTTTGATGTGAAGCTATTCTTTTATTGCCAATAGAACCATGAAAAATAAACACTTCATTAAAAGTACAGACATGTGCCTGGAAACCCATTACTGTTTCCTGTTTCAAGTTGCAAATTATAAAATATTTAAGCACTTTTATTGGCTTTGAACATGTTAAACAATTATATGTATTATATATATAATACATATAATATATATATATATATATATATGTATTTTTTTCCCCAAAAGTGAGTAGGCTAGAGCCTGAATGATGGAGTCCTCAATGGTAGAGACTGGCTCTACTACCCCTTACCCCCCAAACAACTATGCAAAAGAGTCACTGTTAATTCCCCAAGTTTGGAAGAACACGGTTTGAGTAGATGCTCAAATTTTCCAACCTATGCCAGCCTGTGGCAGGCTTGGGAGAAGGGACTGGACCATATTTTATGAGACAGAACTGACCATGAGGGTATAAATAATGCTGCCTCAAGTTTAGTTCTGCCTGTGCACACCCAGGTGGAAGCAGTTCAGTCATGTATGTGAATAAAAAGCATCGAATCTGTCATCTGAAGTCAGAGACTGGCCAGAGCCTAGCTGAGCATTCCCTGTGTTGAAATGAATTTCAATCCAAATGGTCGGCATTAAGAGTTGTGCCACTAAGAACTCACGGTCCAGGAAGGGCTGAAGGGTGCTGTTTGGGCCTGTGGTTAATGGCAAGGCCCTTTATTTTGGCCAGCCTGTCTGCCTATGGCCTGTTCTGGGGCTCTGGAAGGGAGGGAGCATGGAAAGGCCCGGATGTCAGTGCCCTGACCTTGTCTGCCTGCTCTTCTCTCCAGGAGAGAAAAATAATGCCTGACGTTTACACTGCCATGGCACAGACCCCCTGTTCCCTGTAGGGAGGAGCTTCTTGGCAGCAGAGAGAAAAAGCCTCACCTTACTTATCAGGGGGATTCCGGGGGCTGCAGGCTGGAAAATGCACCTGCATTTAGTCCCAGCAGCTCTGCCTGCCTCAGCCCTCCACAGCACCACTCTTCATCATCCCCCCAGGGATCATGGCTTAAGACATCAGGGACTCAAGTTGCCTGTGGACTTCTCACCCTGGAGGTGGTTCCCCGCCCCCTCATCCCACAGTCTCACTGCTCCTTTGAAAGATTCTTATAAAGCAGGCACCAGTGGTTGTATCCACTCATCAGTGCACGGAGTCAGATATCAAATCAGCAAAGGCGTGTGGCTCAATCTTGCTTTTTTTTTTTACCCACCCACTAGACACGTTTTAAGCTACGACATGGGTCTTCTTTGTCTGACATTCACTTAGAGGCTTAGTCCTCGAAGCACAGGTGCCTCCCCAACATGTTTTGGCCTCACTTGTAGGTCCCAAATTAACACTAGTACATTTGGCGAGGAAAGCTCGGGAGTCTTCGGTAAGACTCTAATTACCCAGCTAGAGTTAGCTGCGAGGCTGCTGCCTGCTCCTTTTCTGGCAAAGGATGCAGTGGCCTTGGCAAGTTGTGGTATCACATCCCACACACCTGTCCACTTGCTGCATGGCTAGGAAATTGTATTAGCTCCTGGACAGGCGTTTGATGTGAAAGTGCATATGCAGTGCACCCCACCCTCCGATGCACTCTCACCCCCCAGTTCTGCCAGTCAGCCACAACAGTCACACCCGACACGGTCTGCACTGTGGCAGCTCTCATTTATACGGCCTCGGATCAGCACATACAGGCCCACTTCTGTTTTGCAGATTCATTTCCAAAGGGGGGAGTGACAGGCAGTTGGACACCGGCGTGGCTCATTCCCGCCGCTTTGGAATAATTGCTCACAGAGGATGAGAAATCCAGGAAGCCCTTGATTTCTTATGGTTTGTTTGAGTTATTCTTCCTGCCCCCTCCTCCACCATCACCGGGGAATGCATCCTTCCCGACTGAATGTCAAAGATACAAGTTTAATCAAAATCTCTTATGCTATGTGTTTCCCTTTGGTGCAGAGAGCACAAACCAATATGCTCCAACTGATCCCCTCAGGCCACAACGTGAGAGCAGCCTTCCCCCTCCCCCACCCCCAGGCACTCACCTAAACCATGGGCATGGCACTCACCTAAACCAGGCACACAAACCCTGGCTGGTGCATTATGTCATGGGCAAAGCCTGTTGCCTATGTGCTCATCAGAAGTGGGTAAGGGAACAGGAGCCTTGCTTCTCAATTGTCACTTCCTCACCTGTATTTTTTTTTTAAAGATTTATTTTATTTTTATTACAAAGTCAGATATACTGAGAGGAGGAAAGAGAGAGAGGAAGTGGAGCTGCCGGGACCAGAACCAGCGGCCACATGGGATCAAGGCGAGGACCTTAGCCACCAGGCCACACTGCCGAGCCCCCTCACCTGCTTTTACAGAGATCCCTCCGAGGATGCTTCAGTGAAGTATTGAGTGAACTTGCCCTGTTGTTCAGCACCACCATGATACACTGTGTAATGCACTGTGTGTGTGTGTGTCTGTTTGTGCGCAGCAAGAGCAAAGGAAGTATCTAAAGCAAATTTATAATTCATACCTGTCCTTGAGAAGCATATCGTTTACTTGAAGAGATAATATTTACACAATATTAAAAATATGTTGGGTTTGATGGTTTCTCCTAGGGGATAGCTTGTATTTTCCCTTGAGGATAATTTAAGCCAGGATCAAACTGTGCATGATAGAAACTACAAGCTTTCCTACCTTGACTTTTAAGAAAATATTGCTGATTACAGAAGGGAAATTCATTACCTACTTTTAAAAGGCAAGATGAGGGAGTCAGATCCTGTTACCATTTTGATTTTAGAGAGCTGACCAACTTAATAAGCATTCCCTTCAGAAACACCGGATCCCCCTTTCCTCATCAATAACTTCATTTGGCTTCTTATAATTCTGTTCCAAGTCTACAGTGCCCTTCTCTCTTCATTTGTCCTTCATTCAGTAAATATCAGAGTCCTATGCTAGTTACTGGGTGAAATCCAGAGTCTAGCAGGACAGGTCAGATATACACTAAAACAACCTGTAATGCCAGAAAACTGCCAAGTCCAGACATAAAGAAGGAGCTGCAGATGCTCTGAAGAGGTGGAGGTGATTTCCAGCTGGGCTGAGCACAAGAAGGGGAGGAAGAGCAGGAAGTGGTTCAATCCTGGAGGTCAACAGAAATTGCAGAGGGGGATGAAGGGGTTCTCAGTCAAGGTCATGGGCATGATGGAAAGCAAATAGGTGGCTAGGAACTCTAAGGGGCCTGAGGAGAACAGCATGATTGCAGCTGTGCTTTGGTAGCAATGGCTGGAAGGAGAGAAAACGAGCAAGGAGAACGGTTAGGGGGCGGTTTCAATTTGTGCAGGAGAAGATGGTGGCCTCTGGCCTTTATGAAATGCATTGATTGCCTGTCATTGGGTCTCGTTTCCCTCGCTATCTCGTTCACTTTTGTACTCTTAGGTTCTGGCAAACTGAAGATTCTTACTGCATGTATTTGATGAATGAGGTTAGATAGAATGCTACCAGTGGCAATGGGGAGGCTAGGGTGGATATGAGAGGCAATGAGGTTATAGGACAGAGAGGGCCATGCAGACCGGGGTTGGGAGGCCACACTCGGCTTACATCAGTGGCACTGTGCGGTGCAGCTGAAGGTCCCACTCAGCTGTAGAAAGCTTTTTCTGCCAGTGGCCTCCAATACTTCTGTCACCACCTGTCTATGTTTTGGAAGTCCTTAGCATTACTCATGAAAATTCTGTTTGCCTCACTTTTGATCCTTAATTGAGGGTCCAAAGTACAAGAGCATAAGCAGAGGTGGCTGAGGAAAGAAAGGTATTGGATTTGTATCTCTGGAGACCCAAAGGAACAGTTGACAGGTCTATGTTCCTGTTTAATTGAACTGGAGGCAGGTGGTCATAAGGCCATATGTTGCCTTAATTCCCTTCCTACTTTGGGATTTCAAAAGGCCCTGGAAATGTTGCACATGTTCAGTCCACTGATCATCACATAAACATTACCACATGGACATCACTTCTCATCCCCAAGCAAATGTCTTACCCAGTGTCACAGCCTGATGGTTTATTGACCTTGCCTACCACATTATACTTATCAGGAGGGGGCGAGTCACTCATAGCCATCCATGTTAGAACTGAGCATTTGTAGCACAGTCTAGAAGGTACTGAGGAATGCTAGAAGGGCTTTAGTGGCTCATCAGTGGGTTTTAGTTTGGGGCAGGGGTGATGGGAGAAATTGATGTGCTAGAAAGATTTGAAACGGAGAATACACGAGACTAAGGACCAAGAGGCAATTTAAATGCAGACACTCCTTTTAGTTGGGACACCACCGAAGGTGAAAGGCCTGGACCAGCAGCAGCGACACAGCTGATGTCTTTAGCAGGGCCTCTTTCATTTAGTGTAACAGCAGCCTTTGCTGGGGAACTAAAACAAGGGCATGCTAACTACTGCAGTCTTGGCAAGGGTCGGGGAAGAAAGCTTACCTGCTGTGTAAGTCACAGAACCCTTCCCCTGATTCTCCCAATGATGACAGGGTCATTACAGTTAGAGCCCAGCAGCCCCACACACCAGAACACCTCCGTCATCTGGTCAGGATTCCTGCCTTGACAATCTCCTCTTGGTTAGCCATTTCTCTATAGTCAGTTCTTCTTGACACTCAGAACATTAAGGGCAGTGAAGCATCACAAATACTTGGGGTGTGCAAATATGATCTTCATCTGATCCAAACAGAATGATGGAAATCAATGAATGACTTATTGCAGTGTGCAATAGAAGGCCACATAAGACCACTGCACAGGATGCATTTTAACATCCCATTTGGATTATCCACTGCTTAGGGTTATTTTTGTCATCTCTCCTTTCTGTAGCTACAGATAACTGAAAGTTGAATGCATTATTAGCTGGGCTACTTCTACACAGCGATCATCCATAGTGTTAGTTTGCTTGTCTGTGTCAGTCTGTCTGTCTGTCTGTCTCTCTCTCTCTCTGAGCTTCCATTCCAACTTTCCTTCAGCTCCAGAAAGAAGCTTCTCTCTCACTTCAGATAAATCCTCAAAATCTTTTATAGGGGGCATAGGGTCAGTAGCCTGGCCACCTTCTACACTTCTCTGATTCTGCCTAAAATAGTAGGATCAGTCTTGTGTTTGTCAATTTCAGATGGATAAGGAAAAATTAAAAGGATTGTTCTGGATTGGATAAAGCATGGATAAAAGTGAAGTAAGTCAGCTTTTAGACAGAGTAGAATTTTATTCACATCAGGAAGGTTGGGAAGTGTTCATTTTGTAATGTACATACAAGAAAGGATAGGGCCTGTGTTTTGTTGGGGACTACTCTTCAGCATGAATGAAATCCTTTAGGAAAAAACGATACTTTTCCATTTCAGGATATGTGATATGGCTCAGAAGTTTTCCCCAGGGCTCTGGAGAGAATTAAGAAGGTTGAGCAAGGGAATAAGCAAATAAAATAAATACAGGAAACAAAAATTAATAAAAATCGGTGATGAAAAATGAGACGTCACAACAGACACCACAGGGATAAAAAGAATCATTAGGAATTACTACAAACAGCCATATGCCAACAAATTGGAAAATCAAGAACTGGACAGATTTATGGACATGCATAATCTCAAAAATTAAGTCCATAGACACAGAAATCCTGAATAGGCTAATCATCTAGATTAAGGAGATTAATCATCAATAACGATCCTACCAACAAAGAAAAGTCCAGGACCAGATGGCTTCATGGTTGAACTCTATCAAACTTATAAAGAACTCATTTTAATTCTTCTCAAACTATTTAAGATAATTGAAAGCCATGGGATTCTTCCAAACTCTTTCTATGAGACAAGCATCACCTTAATTCCAACACTAGCAAAAGATATGAGAACTATAGGCAAACATCCCAATGAAAACAGAGATGTAAAGATCCTCAACAAATCTAATCCACTAACACATCCAAAAGATCATCTGGATCAAGTGAGATTTATCCTAGGCATGCATGGATATTTCAACATATGTAAATCAATGACCATGCTACATAACACTAACAAACTGAATAATAAGCCATAGGATTATTGCAAATAGATGCAGAGAAAGCAGCTGATAAAATATAGCATCCATTTATGATAAACAAGAACCTTAGGCAAACTGGTATAGATTCCTTAACATGATCAAGATAATTTCTGACAAACCCATAGCCAGCATCAAAACAAATGGGAAAAACTTGGAAGCATTTGCACTAAGATCTGGAACCTGATGAAAAGTCCACTTTTATTATTGCTGTTCAATAAAGTTAGGAAAGTTCCAGCCTAGAACCATTAGGCAAGAAAAAGAAATGAAAGGGATAAACATTTGAAAAAAGAAAGTCCTCCTGTTTGCAGATGATGTGATCTTATATACAGGGAATCTGAAAAGCTCCACAAAGATACGACTAGAACTTAAAGAGAATTTGGAAAGGTTTTTTGCAGATATAAAAATCAACACACAAAAATTAGTAGCCTTTGTATACACATACTAATAAATGGCTGAGAAAGAATTTGTAATGATCAGTAGCATTCACAAAAGCTACAAAACCTTAAAACTCTTGGAATAAATCTAAGCAAGGATGTGAGAGATCTCTATAATGAAAAAAGAAATTTGAAAAAAAGCCCCAAATACACAAAAAAGGAAGAATTTGCCATGTTTGTAGCAGAATTAATATCTTTCAAATGTCCATCTTACTCAAAACAATTACAAAATCAAAGCTGTCCCAATGAAAATACCAACAATGTTCTTCTCCTATCCTGAAAACATGATGTCAAAATTCACATGCAAACACAATGAGGTTTCACCTCTTCCCAGTTAGAATGGTCATTACACAGAAATCAGAAAACAGCAAGTGCTGGCAAAGATATGGGAAAAGCAACCGAATCCACTGCTGTTAATAAGTAAAATCATTATGGAAAACTGTATGGAGATTTCTGAAAAATCTGAGAATAGATCTATGAAATGACCCAGCCATCCCACTCCTGGGAATTTACCCAAAATGAAATCAGCATGCAACAGAGCTCTCTGTACTCCCATGTCTATGGCAACTCAATCCACAATGCTTAAGATATGCAATCAAACCAGATGTCAAACAGCTGATAAATGGATAAAGAAAATATGGTATATATGCATTATAGAATATTACTCAACCACAAAAAAGAATGAAATCCTGTTTTTGCAACAAAATGCATACAACTGGAAACCATTACAGCCAATGAAATAAGCCAGTCAGAAAAAGACAAAAATTTTCCTTGATCTATGGTCACAAATACACAGAGTACACACATAAGTTAATCTATGAGTGAAATTGACATTTTGAAATTTTATTACTGCTTATAATGCTTGACTATACTATGAAGGAACAGTGATTTTTTTTCTTCTGCTTCTTATTTGTTGCATTCTTCACCTAATGGGATGCTAAGCCTTTGAATGCGAAGTAAACTGAATGTATGTCATTGTAAAAATTAATAAGCAGGGCTGGTGCCATTGCTTAGCAGAGTAAGACTCTGCCTATGGCCCTGGAATTCTAAATGAGTACCGGTTGAGTCCCGGCTGGTCCATTTTCACTCTATTTTCCTGCTAATGGACTGTGAAAGCAATGCAGTATGGTCCAAGTCATTGGGATCCTGCACTCATGGGGGAGCCCAAGCAGAAATTCCTGGCTACTGGCTTCAGCCTGATCCACCTTTGGCCACTGTGGCCATTTAGGTAGTGAGCCAGTGGATGGGAGATTTCTCTCTGTGTCTCATCTTCTCTCTGTAACTCTTTCAAATAAAATAAATAAGTACTAAAAAAATTACAGGATGGAGGGTGGAACACCTGTTCGAGGCAGAATGGGAAGTGTCACTATGTTCCTATATTTCTGTTGTGGAGCACATGAAATTTGTTTACCTTACATAATTTTTTTTTTAAATTAGAAAAAATGGTTGTTTGCCCTATTTTAAAAAATCTCATAGTACTGCCATATCTCTCCTTTTCTGCTCCTTTTCTATCTGTTCAGACTTTGCATGGTAATTCTGATAATCCAGAATGTTCCTTATTTTTCTGGAAGGCAATATTATAATAGTGGAAAGAGCAATGGCGGCTGAAAGACCTGTCTCTAGACTTGGCCACAAGGATGTGAACAGACAAGTTACTTCCCTGTTCTGGGCTTCCGTTTCTTTACTGTATTGTGACTTCCAATTCCTCTTCATGGCTATAAACTTGCAGGATTTCCTCCATGCGGATGCCTACATCTTTTATCTCACAATGGCTCAAGATTGGCCTATTTAATAAAAATGCTAGCTGATTAAACAATTCATTAACTGCTGGCCAAGTCCTGGTTTGCAGGTATGGGCTCCCTTCACTGAGGGTCCTGTCTCCCGCACAGTTCCCTTATCGAAGGACTCCTGGGGGAAAACAGGCAAACCCCATGTAATTTAACAAAAATTTTTCTTATTTATTGAGCATGATCACTTTTTCCTTCTGTTTTGGCTCATTCTCATCAGTAAACAGACACTGCATTTTTCTCTCACTTGAGTCTTTCCATTTAACCCATTTCCTCCTCTGCTCAAATTTCTCTGTTCTTCTTTTCAGCAATGCTCCTCAGAAGGGTATTTTATATATTATCTTCAATCCTTCTCCTCTCGAATGCTTTCTTTTTCTTATTACTATTCAGGTATAATTCACATGCCATAAAATTCAGCATTTCAAAGTGTACAATGCATTGGCTTTTAGTAAACTCACAATATTGTACAACCCTCATCCTCCAAAGAAAACCTGCACATTCATTCCCTATCCACTCTTCTACATAGCTCTTGATAAGCATGATTCTACTTTCTGTCTTTATGGGTCTACTTTTTATATTTACTTTATATAAATGTCATCACACATCACTGCATATGAAAGGAATCATATGATAGCTGTCCTTTAGGTCTCACTCCTTTCTCACGGTATAATGTTTTCAAGGTTCATCCATGTGGCAGCATATATCAGTACTCCATTCCTAAGGAAAATAACAATATTCTGTTGTGTGGACATACCACATTCTGTTTGTTCATTCATCACTTTGTGAAAGTACTGTGAAAGTTGCCAGAATCCAGATGGGGTCATCTGTGACAACACTAACATGAATATATAAATAAAGCCGAGAGGTTAGGAACAAAGGGTTCTTATTCATGGTGTGATGGAAACTATCACAAAAAAAACCTTGCCAGAACTATAACACTGCAAGAAGTGATCACAACTTTATACAAAGAAGTTCTTGTACAAGGACATCTGCCCTGCAATTGCCTACTCAACCTCAACTAATTCACCCTGGATATTAACAATTGTCTCTACAGATTATTGTTTCTAAATATCTAATATAATCTTATTTTTCCTTTCAAAACTTTCCTTTGTTTCAGCCTGATGTCCCTCCTCACCCAAGTCATTAGTCTTTGGAGGATATTTCTAATTTTTTAAATTAGAAATCACCCACATCAGCCTACACACACACATTGGTAGCTGCAATTGCTGAGTCAGTTATGTCTCTAGCCCCATTTCTTACACAAACCAATGGATTCTATGGATTCTATGGCCCAACCCTGCTGACCACACACCTGGCTCTCACCTTCACCAGTGGGAACTACAGCCTAGCTGGAGTGACCCCCAGTAACCCCTACTAGGCCTGCCCTTAGCCTTGGTTCCTGTGCTTGCCAGTATGTATAGCAGTTGTATATACCAGTATGTCCCACATCCCATTTGGTTCTGGTACAAGTCAATGGGCATTGAAGTCTAGCACAACCCAATCAAACCCACTATCCAGCCCACACTGGTGGGTGCCACCACCTGTCTAGCCAGGCCCACTCCCATTTCTGCTTCTCATGCTCATCAGTGGGAGCTGCAACCCGTCAGAGAAATGTCCATAGTTTCCCACTGGGCCCACTCCCAGTCCCAGATCTGGTACTTTCCAGGTGTTTCTGCATCATCTAGCTTGACAGGATTTGCTCCCAATCCAAGCATTAGCCAGCTAATGGTGCAGCAAAGCCCAACTAGCCTGCTCTTACTCTGGCCTAAGCATGTACCAGTGGATACAGTTAGCCCAGCGCTTTCCCCCAACCTAGCTCACATGTAGGCCAACAGTTGTGGTAGCCATGCCCAATCTGGTCTGCCTCTGATCCCAGTTCTCACGAGTGCCAGTGGGAGCGGTAGCCTAGAAGGGGAGCCCCCTCCATAGCCCCTCTACATTGGTCACACTGCCCCCCTCCCACCAGGTCTCATGTGTGCTGGTAGATGCTGCGGTCCAGTCTGGCATGGTCTGCCTTACCTCAGCATTTGTGGGGGCTGAGGGTTGGGGGCTGCTAACAGCCTGGCCTGGCCCAGTCTGCCCCCAATTCCAGCTCATGTTGGTAGATGCTTTAGCCTAGCTCAGCTCAGCCATCCCCAATCCCAGCCCTAATGTGAACTGGCTTTTGTGGCCCAATCTGGCCCACCCTCTTTCCTGTCCTGGTTCTCTGATCTGCCAGTGGCTATTATGAACTGGCTCAGCCTGGCCCATCTCCAGACCTGAGCCATACATATACTGACCTGGTCTGAGCTGCTCCCAGGCTTGGTTCTTGTGCTTACCCACAGGAACTGTGTCCTGACAGAAGAGTTCCCCAAGCTCCTCTATCATATCTCCTCCCAGTGGCAGGTCTTGCGCACACTGGTGAGTCCTTGGCCCAGTCTGACTTAGTCTACCTCCTGTCCTGGAAGGAACAGTGGCCTTGCCCAACCGGTCTACACCCATTCTGGTTTTTACTGGTGGTTGCTACAGCCCAGCCACACCTGGTCCATGCCCAGATACATCCCTTCAGTGGTTCATTAGGGGCAGAGATCTAGCTCAGCCTGTCCTATATCCAACCTGGCTCTCACAAACACCAATTTGTGCTGAAGTCTAGCCCAGTTTGGCACAACCAAGGTCCAGTCCACACCCATGCTGAGGGACACTGCAGTCATGGTCAGGCAAGGTCACTGCCCTCATTATGGTCTTCGCACTCACCAGTGGGAATTACAACCCAGCCAGGGCATACCCTTAGCTCCCCAACCAGGGCTGTTCCCAGCCACAGACCTTGCATGTGCCAGTGGTTGCTCTGACCCAGCTTGACATAATCCATTTCCTGTTTTGGCCATTGCCATCGGATGTTGCAGCCTGATCTGCCTTGGTCTGCTCCCAGTCCCAGCTCTTGCTGGCAGGTGCTACAACACAGCCCTGCTCAGTCTTCCCCCATCCCTTGTTCATGCAAACCAATAGGTATGACAGCCTAGCCCAGCTTGACCTGCACTCCATCCTAGCTCATGTACATGCCAGAGACCCAAGGTTGGCCCAGCCCTGCCTGGTCCATCTCCCTCCATAACCAACTCACAAACTTGTCAATGGGTGGAGTTCCTTTGTCTGGCCTGACCAATACCCAGGCATGAACCACAGGCTCTCCAATAGGCGCTAAGACCCACAAGGGCAATTTCCCAAGTTGTTCTACCAGGCCCACTCCCAGATTCAGATCTCATAAATACCAGTGGGTGCTAGACCCTTACCTGGCATAGTCTGCTCCTCTGTTCTGGCCTTTGTATGGGCTGGTGGATGTTGCAGCCTGGTCTGCCCCACTCCCTATTCTTGGGTGTGCCTGCAGATGCTGTAGCCTGGCCCTGCCCAACCTGTTCCCAACTCCAGTTCCTATGAGTGTCAGAGGGTTCTACGGTCCTGGCTAGCTCAGCCCATCACTATCCCCAGCTCTTAAGCTAACCATATAAATTGCAGTTCCACAGGGGTGAGCCCATATATCCCCAAAGAATCTGCCCCTGGACCTGGTTCTCTTGCATGCTGTGTATTGTCATGACCCAGCCTAACATTACCTATCCCCTGTTCTGACTCACTGGTGGGCACTATTATCTAGTCCTGCCAGGTAGGCTCCCCAGTCCTGATGGTTAGCTGTGGTCAATGCTGACTAGTCCAGCTGAGATCACCCACAAGTCCTGCAGCTTTCACCCTTTAAATTGCTTGGCCTCAGCCTCTCTCTTACCTGTAAGTACAGTGGCTTTGTAGATGGGAGTTCCTCAGAAGTAACTCTCTGCCTGCAACATATTCCCTCAGTGGTTTCCCTCCCCTACATCTCCTTACCCCATCCCTGATCAATGCACAGATCATGCTCACGGGGGAGATCTCCAGGCTTATTTCACCTACTTGGGCATGTCTCCCCAGGCCCTTGCCAGCACCATCCCCCTGTCACACCCAAGCTCCCAGAAGCATGGGTCCAGACCCTTGCATCCCAGGGCAACTAGCCCACATGGCTGCTGCTCACTGTGGAGCGCAGCTCCAGGGGATGTGGCCCCAGAGAGTGTGGGCCCATGTCTGGGCCCCTTGCACTCTAGAGGAGGCAGCCCACATGGTGGCTGCTGGCTGTGGAGCACCTTTTTCTGATTTCTTAAGAACATTTAGGTTGATGACTTGATGAGCACATAGGGAGTCTATACTTCTTGTCCATAATGGATAATACCCTGCAAACATTTGTTTGCCCATTGTTTCTCAAATGTTTTTAAGAAACATGTTCAAAGTTTCTCACTAGAAACTTCATTTCTCAAAAAAAAAAAGAAAATTTCTCAAGAGTGATATATTTGAAAACATATGCTCTGGAGTCACACCGCTGGAGCTTCAAGTTTGGATATCTGTATGAATGAGGACAAGCTAGCCATTCTGTTGACTCTATTTCTTCATCCATAAAATGGGCACACCAAGCTCACTTTCCTCATGTTGTTATAGGGATCGAATAAAGCAACGTGTGTGAATCACCTAACCTGGTGTCTAGAATTTGGTGAACTGCTTCTTAACAGCATCTTATTTACTCTTATTAAGACAAAAGACTGTTTTCTTTTTTGAATATTTGCAACAGAAACAGCTGGATACATTTTTCTAAATGAGACTAAAATAGTTGTCCTGCTCTTTGGTATAGATGGCATTTCTTTGCAAAATGATCCAAAAATCCAAAGCTAGTAGTTTTGTCCTTTCTCTCAGGAGGCTAAATATATTCTCTGCATCCTTGGAGAACAGCCTAACTTTGGAACCCTCACACTTAACATCTGTACTTCTCATACTGCTCAACTTCAATGTCATTCCAGACTCCGGGTTCAGATCCTATAGCTTGTCTTCACCTGCTACTATGTTATCAAAAACCAGCAAGCCCTTTGTGTGGAAAATGCTTTCTGAGTGCTTGGCAGACCAGCTTTCAAAATGCGTTGTCTGCCAAACAAGGTTGCAGATGCTTCAAAAGGCAACGACCATGGTGTCTATTGCCGTGTCAGAGCCCCCTCTGACAGACGTGTACCCCGTTAGTCCCCAATGAGTCATTACAGACTCAAGGTTGTACAGGAGCACTTGACCCCACATTTCACAGAAGCAGCCAAAGGAATGCAGCCTCTCCTACCCAGCCTCGTCCCCCGCCCCCCCCATATATTCACTCTTGCTTGCCAGGATCCACTTCATATATTCCAACTTCTCTCTTACTTACAACAGCAGCTTATACTGAGTTGGGCTGGGCTGGGCTGGCCAAACAATCTATTTATTCATTAAACCCCACAGGAATCAATACATACTCGCTAAATCACATTGCTTCTTTTCAGCTTTGGAATTATTTTCTCGTTTTGCAATTTAAATGAATCTTTACCCTGTATTCCTAGGTACACTGCAGTTGCTGGAGTACACAGACTTCCACCTCCTGCAGGGAGACACTTGATTCCTCCCTCATTCAGTATTGCCCTTTATTATTGTGCTTTGTAAACTGCTCTGGAAAAATGGGTCCAAACCCTAGGAGTTGGGCAAAATTCTCTCCTTGACTTTTCATTTTTCCACTGTAGTTCTTAAGAGAAAATAACATGTAATGGCCGCAATGATGAAGGCATTTCCCCTCTGTACCCCAGTTTCACATAAAAACCTAACAAAGTTTATGGTGGGAATTAGAGACTTACTCATAAACAGTTGTCCATCCGTTTTCATTGCTTTTGGTAGCCAGAAGTCCGGTGTTTCCTGGGTAGGTCATCAGGGCCAGATTATAGCCTTGGGCTGACACTCTTTTCAGGACCCCATTGCTACTTATGGTTAGCCAGTACACCTGCCCACCTGGCACCACAAGCCAAAGGGGCATCCCGCCTGCATCACGGCGAATGTGTACCGAATTTCCATTGCTGCTGGTAATGGCACCTAAGTCGCCTTCAGCATTGTAGGTGAAGTTATATACATAGTCCCTTGTTATCAAGTTCAAGGTGTGCAAGTGGGTTCCATTGACAGTGAACTGGTAGAGCTCCTGATCAGCAGGTGAGGCAATCTCATAGAGGTTCATGTCATTCAGGTGGGCTTGGTTGCGGCTAATGGTACGAATTCGAACGTTCCCAAGGTCTGCCACATAGAGTGTACCATCTGGTGACACTGCTAAGGAGGAAGGGGCTTTCATCTTTGCATCTTTGGCATAGCCACCATCACCTGTGAGAGAAAGAGCCTGGGTTTACTAACTGATATCACAAGTGTTTTCACAGAACATACGAGAGACAAAAGGTGCTGTGCAACAAAGAATCATTTTAAAGGGAACACTGAGTGAGCCAGCATTTATATGTCCCCTTGACAAACTGGAAACCCATTATTGAAATGACTGCAATTCTTAAGTCAGGACCAGTGAAGATGGACAGTAATATGTAATTACATAGTTATATCAATTTTATGAAATCCTCAATCCTGTTCTTCAGAATCTATTGTAAGACATAAGAACTGCAAATAATTACAGCTACACAAAAATCTGGTTGCAAACTCATGAGACTTGTGCCTGTCAGTGGTTGGAGAATCTGGGCTTCCCAGCCCCCATCTTAGCTGGAGGCCCTGTCTTCTGTTAATTCCCACTGTCACTATCAAAGTGCCCTGATTCTATAAATATGATAATGATTCAGAACATCAAATCTTATAACTGGAAGGAATATTACATATGCTTTGAATGAAAGATACAAATTAGCAAGTGTCTATAAGGCTCATTATCCAGTAAAACATTGGAAAAATATCAAAGGTCATACTGAACAAATTACTCACTCTTGCTTCCTCTGCATTAAGAAAAAGCAAAGGTTAAGAGGACCATTCAGGCCTGGGCAAGGAGTTTAGTGGTGCTGCATGCAGCATGGAGGGATTTCTATAACTCAGCAACAAATGTATCTGTTGACATTTAGGAGACTGCTTGTTACTTGCAATGAGAATTCCATATTTTGGGGAAAAAGACTATTTTCCCCCAACTTCAATTAGAAGTAAAGGGCATTACTGGTTCTAGAAAAAGTTTTAGAGTTTTAAAAAATGATGTACATTGCAGACCACTGACCTGAGTATCCTTCATGGTGGGTGTGCATTTTGCCCATCTAACCCCAAAGCAGTCTTCCCTTCACTTCTGGAGTCTCAAATAGCATCCATTTTTAATGTGGAAACCAGCTACTTAGGGGGAAGCATGTTTCTTCACCTAAATGAGTAAATGTGGTTTTTGCCTAGTTTCTCTTTCGCTGAAGCACAACTAATATTGTGAAATTCTTAAGGGTGTCATTCTTCATTATACTACTTGGTTCTATTATGCTCAGTGAAGTAAGTGAATATCAAAAGGACAAATATCATAAAAAATACAAGATCAATAGATAGATAAACATGTATGTATGTATGTATGTATGTATCCATTTATCTATTTATCTATCTATCCATCTAGAGGAATTATATAAGGGAGACTAGCATACTGAGCAGGGAAGATACAGTAGTAAGTATGCATCACCACTCCTGAATGAAACATGGATTGTTAATGTATCTTAACAATAGGATGCTGGACTTTCTACCACTGCCAATACTTACAACATCAGGATACACTTAAATAGCAGAATGATGGACTTGTGAATGTTTTTGAAGGACTGTACTATTGTAATAATGTAGGGGAAATCAGTGGGAGGGTGACCTGGGGAGGGTGCAAGTAGAAGGGGAAATCCCCGAGCCTATGGAATTGTATCACAAAACAATTTGGTCCTCAAAACAAAAAAGTGACACAACTGAAACAAGTGTTGCCTGTACTTGAAAGCAAGGCAAAGAGGGACAAGAAGAGACTCTGCAGCTCCCCTCGGCTCCCTTGGGGAGTCAGTTGTCAGGACAACTGGGTGACATTATGCCCAACCCACTGCTGCCTCCGCTAACTCATAGCTGTGTCTATAAGAAATACTTTTTGTTTTTCCTTTTGACTTTCCTGATGCACATTTTCCTTTAGAAAGCAGAGCTAGTGAATTGCTAAAAAGGTCATACCTGAAAAACAGTCACAGTTGGGATCAATTTTGCAGTCACAGTCAGTGGGGGCCCCAGCGATGATGGAGATCTCCCCATTGGTGGTCACTTGCTGAATGCGGTTTACTTTTCTCTCGTCTGTTTCAGCTATGAAGAGCAGCCCGCTGTGGGAGACACTGATGGCCCTCGCCGACTCCAGAGTGGAGTGAATTGCTACCTTGCTGACCAAGAAATGATCGATGCCTGGCACCTGGCAGTGAATGGGGCGCCCTGCAATGATCCGCACACGTCTGTTCTCAGAAATTTGCAGCACAATGTTGTTATCCAAGACATACAATGAATTGTCCATGGGATTGACTGCAAGGTCCGTGGGCCACTCTAATCTCACCTGTGAAAAGAACAGAACACACACCATTAGGTTGCCATATTTTTCTTGGGCAGTTTTCCCTTGCAAGAAAAATCAGCTTGCTTCTTCCTGTCTTCTGAATTGTAGCAACATTGGATATTATGGCAAAGTGGCAACAGTGAGGATGGGAAAGATGGTTAATCACATAAACTGGTGAGCATATTTCTCATGTATGCTATTTCCAACGTAATGGAAAATCTTGAAATTGTCGAAGTATATTCTAGAATGATGATTTTCAGACTATGGTTACTGGACCAGCAGGAAGAGCTTCACCTGAGACCTTGATGGAAAGGTGAATTTTCAGGCTCCACTACAGACCTATTGAATGAGAAACCCTGTGGGCGGGGATTCAGTTATTTGTGTTCAGGCAGCCTTCTAGGTGATTCTGAGGACCATTGATTTAGAGCTTCTGGATTGCTATAATGCAGCCTGCTTGTCCTGTACAAGAACAAAGGGCAGAGACATAGTGGCTTCTGGGAAACAGCACGCTAGAGGAAACTGATTTTATTCAAACTGTAACCTGCTGGGACAAGACTTTTCATTAGCATACACACCTAGTATCCATCTTGTAGATTGCTCTGGCATCATTCATCAACTGTTGATTTGGAATCCTAGTTTGTAGTACAATACTCACTTAGCTTGGCCTAGTTTAAACCACAAGTCCCTTTCTCAGCATGGAAATGGATTGCTTTGCTGAGTGCCTACTCTGGGCTAAGCCCTGCTTTAAGCTTTGGGTATTCAAAAATGACTATGACACAGTCTCTTTCCTCAAATGACTTATGGCCCAGTACAGCCCTAGGAGGACCCATTAGGCAATTACTCTCCATGCGATTAGAAGAATGCAGCAGAAGAGATATGAGAGTACTTCAGCTAGACTGGAGGTCAGGGAGCAGAGAAAGTGCTACTTATATAGGATCCGGCGTGACTACCAGGAGACACGTGAGCAGTGATCAGATGTTATGGACTAAACTGTGTCCTCCACAAATTCATACACTGAAGCCCTATGAAACTGGAGATAGGACTTTTTTTTTAAAACAGAGGAAGTTTATTTATTTTTATTGGAAAGTCATATATACAGAGAGGAGGAGAGACACAGAGGAAGATCTTCCATTCGCAGGTTCACTCCCCAAGTAGCCCAAATAGCCCAAATAGCCAGAGCTGAGCCGATCTGAAGCCAGGAACCAGGAGTTTTCTCCAGGTGTTCCATACGGGTGCAAGGTCCCAAAGCTTTGGGCCATCCTCCACTGCTTTCCCAGGCCATCAGCAGGGATCTGGATGGGAAGCAGGGCCAGTGGGATTAGAACTGGCGCCCATATGGGATCCCGGCACGTGCAAGGTGAGGACTCCAGCTGCTAGGTTACTGCCTGGAGATAGGACTTTTAAGGATAAAAAAGACCCTCCAAGTGGTTTCCTGATCCCACAGAACTAGTGTTTGTGTAAGAAGAGGAAGAGACACTGGGATGTACATGCACGCAGGGAAGGCTGTAGCAGTACATAGCAAGAAGGCAGTCATCCGTAGTCCAAAGCTAGACATCTAGGAGAAGCCACATCTCTTGATGCTTTTACCAAGGACCAAACTGTAGAAGAACACTTGTGTTGTTTAGGCCTCTAGTCTGCAGTATTTTGCTCTTGCAGCCTGTGTAGACTGATACATCAGCTAACGGAGGGAAGCGCATGTCTAGTCCACTTCTGGTGGCTGTGGGAAGATACTGGTGGTCTTTGAACAGGCATGTGACATAATATTTGGCTTCTGCACAGTTCCCACTGGCTGCTGTAATATTGGAGGAAGAGGTGAGATGGGAGGCAGGCAGATAGAAGCCTCCCAGGGAAGGGATAATGATGTTGATGATACCTGGATGATGATGATAAGTAGATACAGTGACACACAGTGAAGGGTTAGAGGCACAAGGACTACTGTGCTTTTCCAAGTGCCGTGTTAGCCACAGGGGACACCAAGGCCATCTAAATATGGCTCTATCTCAGTTTCTTTCTGGACACAGAAGTTGGCTCAGTGCCTGCCCTGGCATCGCACTGACAATGACTATTTGTCCCTAGGGCCTTCTGAGAGAACTGTCTTCCAAGCTACTTTCTACCCCACCACTCATTTGCTCTCTATTTCTCCTCTCTGGTAGGCTACACAAAGACAGAAACAATGTCACATTCATGGAGCAGGCACTCAGTGGAATCCAGAGACTTTCCTCATTTGCATGCAGTGAAAGCTCAAGGAATCCTTTGTTTTTCTCATGGCATCTTAAAGTCTGCAAACACAATAGGAGTCGTTATTTCACAAGACCTACTACCTCTCCAGCTGGATGAGACATTACCAGCAATCAGCAATGAAACCGACCAAGGCCAGGCTGAGGGGCCATTTCTTTAATTGTGTCTGCTAAGGGAGGGCAAGCAGTGACCGGAGGAGGACAAAGGTTCTCTTTGATCTCTGTTAGTAGCCTGCGTGGGGTTCTTTGGCCATCTCTGAATGTCTTCCCTGACACCCAGCAACTCCATTCTGTCCTCATGCCCATGTATGTCTTCAACCTCCACCTCAGCTGGCCTTGCCTACTCACTACCATATGCCTCTGGGCAGCCAGGAATTTGAGTGCTAATGGGGTATAAAGCGCAACTTGTACTATGCATGTTCTACAGAGCCTTTCGAACCAAAGCCATTGGCTAAACATTAAACACCAGCCTTAACAGTTCCCAGCGCAGTCTGCGGCCATGTGTTCCCCAGCACGTCTGTCTGAGGCCGTTGTATGTCAGTGCCCTGCCACCAGGAGCAAGAGTGGGTCCCTGCTTCTGTGGAGGGCATTGACTCCTCCTTGGACCTCTGTAGCCACTCCTGCCCTCATCCAGGAGCTGTCTGTGAGTGCTGGTCCTCGAAGCACAGTCCCCCAGGAAATAGGTTGAGGCTAGGCAAGGAACAGGAAATGAATCTATTTCAGTGCAACACTTTCTATTTGGATCGTCTGAAGTCAGTGACCCAAAAAAAACAAACCTGGCAGAAATGGCAGCCTAATTATCTCCACTCTGGGAGCCAAGGCCAGGACAGAGGCTGGGGCCAGCACACACCTGGCAGGAGCCAGAGCAGGAACCGCCTTCAGCCTCTGTTCTCAGCTATCACAGCTGTCTGCTAGAAAGGGCGGTAGCTGCTAAAGAAGCCATTACCACCCCCTCCCCCCCCTCGCTTGCCCAAGCTGATTTAAGCCAACGCTCTCGGTGTTGTGTTTATTAGATTTAATATTGCCTCAAAAATACAGCAGCTATTGTGTCTGTTTGTTTTCTTTGCTATCAAATAAGCCACCCTCTGGCAGTTTCCTGTGACTAAAGTGGCCTTTGTGCTTCTGAGACACTTTCTATACCAACTACACAGAAAGCCTTTAATTCCCATTTGATTTGGCTGGCAGCTTGTCTATGAAATCGGCTCAGATGAAAGTTGTGTGGCTACTTAGTAGTCGAGGGTCTGCCTTTTCCGAAGTGGCCCCTTTTCATCTCGCCTAGGTTGTTAGTTTCTTCTTATGTCTTTCTCATGCGAACTACTCTCATTTCCAGGTATTTGTTTTTTTTCCAGAGGACTGGCGCCTTACATTCCTGTAGTAGAGACATTGTATGTAGTATTCAAGCATTCTCTCTGACACAGCGTTCAACGCTCAATGTATGGAACAGAATCCTTGAGCCGATCTTGGCGGTCAGAATTAATGTCTATTGGGGCAGAGATACCTTGGAATTATATGCTGCTGAAGTGAGGCTAAGGTTAATCCCCAGCAACTGCAGGCATTTATCTAAGCAGTTTCTGGGGGGTGTAGTGGGGGGCAAACCACTTCCTTTGGGGGACAGAAGCAGGAAGTGGAAACCTGGCAGCCAAGGTCCGTAAACTCCGCCTGGCCTACAGGCAAACCATTTGGCCTAATTTGTGGTGCTTGCTCCACCTTGTAAAAAATAATTTGTTTGAAATGTCAAAATGTATTTAAGCTAAACTAGCATTAAAGGTCATTGGCATGGCTGCCAGCTGGTAAAATGTGCCCATCTCCCGGTAACCTTCCCTGAGAAATGACCCTGAGCGGAAAGGAGCTCTTGGTGAAGATGTCAGCTCTGGCTAGCACTGTGTCTTGCTCTGCTAATTGAAATCTTGCCTTGAAGGGAGGTGATCCTCAGGTCAGCCAGTGCATTGGATGGCTTAGAGATCTAGTTCATCTTGACCTGTGTAACATTTTATAAAGCGCTGAAATCCTGTAGTGGAAAAATCCACTTATAAAGAGCGACATTTCAATGTGAGCCCTTGATTATAGATTTCTCAAATATAAACCTTATCTCACACTGTAGACACAAAGAATCATTTGTAAGCTCGTGTTCTAATGGTTTGCATTTGATTTCCCTTCCTTTGCTGTTGTGTAATCCTAGGCAAATTAGGGAATCTTCTGTGGATGTCTAGTTTCTTCATTTGTAACAAGGAAAACAGATTCGTGATAGTATATCTCCTTATACAGACATTTTTAAATGGATTAATTGGGAAAGAGATGTGGTGTTCATCCTAGCATCTGGAACATAGCAAGAGACAGTAAACAGTATTAATATCCATAACACAGGCTGGCATAGTGACACAAGGGGTTCATCTACCGCTTGTAATGCCAGAATCCAATGTTGTAGTGCCTATCTGAATAGCGGCTGCTCAGTTTCCAATCCTAATCTTTCCTAAGGCACCTAGGAAGGCAGGGGACAATGGCCCAAGTCCTTGGTCTCTGTGCCATCCCCCCACCAACATGGGAAACCCGGATGGAACTCTAGATTTTGTGATTGCAGTCTGGACCCAGAGTCAGATCTATAAATACTTTTAAATATTTTCCAGACTTAAGTTAGCCACATGCCAGTGGGCATTATTATTGACTTGATATCTGTCTTTAAATACATCTGCTTTTTAATTCTAAAAAAAATTAAGAATCTATGTGAGACAAAGGGGGTGGGAGAGAGGGGAAAGAGGGAAGAATAGGAGAGAGGAGACAGGATACAGGAGAAAGAAAGGAGAGAGAGAAGACAGAAATATGAGAGAATTATCCCATCTATGGGTTTGCTCTCTCAAATTCTCAAAACATCCTTGGCTAGGCATAGCCTAAGCCAGGAGTCAGGAACACAATCTGGGTTTCCAACACAGGTACCAGGAACTCGATTATTTGAGTTATCATTGCTGTTTTCTAGAGTCTGGATTGGCAGGAAACTGGACACTGAAACCAGGATCAGGCATAACACCCATGTATTCCAGGGCAGTGTGTGGACATTTTAATTGCTAGGCTTTAAAAAAATAATTGGTTGGGCCACGCGGCGTGGCCTAGTGGCTAAAGTTCTCGCCTTGAATGCCCCGGGATCCCATATGGGTGCCGGTTCTAATCCCGGCAGCTCCACTTCCCATCCAGCTCCCTGCTTGTGGCCTGGGAAAGCAGTCGAGGACGGCCCAAAGCTTTGGGACCCTGCACCCGCGTGGGAGACCTGGAAGAGGCTCCTGGTTCCCGGCATCGGATTGGCGCGTACCGGCCCGTTGCGGCTCACTTGGGGAGTGACTCATTGGACGGAAGATCTTCCTCTCTGTCTCTCCTCCTCTGTGTATATCTGGCTGTAATAAAATGAATAAATCTTTAAAAAAAAATAATTGGTTGATTGATTAATCTACTCGAAAGCCAGAGAGAAATAGTAAGAAAAAGATCCCTTGGATTCAGTGCAGTAGCCTAGAGGCTAAAGTCCTCATCTTGCACCTGCCAGGATTTCATATGAGTGCTGGTTCATGTCCCAGCCACCCCACTTCCCATTTAGCTCCCTGCTTGTGGCCTGGGAAAGCAGTCGAGGACAGCCCAAGGTTTTGGGACTTTGCACCCAGGTGGCAGACCCGGAAGAGGCTCCTGGTTCCTGGCTTCAGATAGGCTCAACTCCAGGCCATTGTGGCCACTTGGGGAGTGAATCATCAATGGAAGATCTTTCTCTCTGTCTCTCCTCCTCTCTGTATATCTGACTTTGCAATAAAAAAAATAAATCTTGAAAAAAGGACAAGATCTCTCATTGGCTGGTTAACCCCCTAAATACTTGCCACAAGCAACTGGGGCTGGACAACAGTGAAATCAGGAGCCTGGAAATCAATCTAGACCTCTTACCTGGGTAGCAAGAACTGAAGTACTTAGGGTGCACATCAGCATGAAACTAGAATTGAAAGTAGAACTGGAACTCAAACCTGGAACTCTGCAACAGGGGATGTGGGAGTTCCAAATGACATCCTAAGTGCTAAGCCAAACACCTGCCCCCAGGCTACTTTTTTTTTTTTTTTAATTTATACTCCCGCGTCCCCTCCTTCTGTCCTCCACCCTCTCCCCTTCCGAATCCCACAACCGGTCCAGCCTGGCCAGCCAAATGGGGGTTCCCCAAGGTCGACCCTGTGGCCAGTGCCCCACGAGGCAGTACAGGGCACTCCCGCAGGGCTGGGGCCTCAGCGACCCTCTTCCCGGACCCTGGCCACCAGGGCCCCCCAGGCTGCTACGTTTTAAACTTTGAACAGGTGTTTCTCCTTCCTTTGAACTGTTCCTGAACCTTAACACCTATAAAATTATAAGCCTATTCATCTGGGTCATTAGTAAAAGTAACATCTGTTTATTGAGTGCTTCCAAGATGTCAGATACTTTGCACAGATTATTACTTTTATATACTTAGAGCAGTTACTTGATAACCAAACTATTAATACCCCCATATTCAGATATGTGCTTTTGGTCTCTATGCCATCTGATCCTACACTTCAAAGACTGAACACATTTTTTTTGACTTTCTTTTCACCAAATGTGGCCTCCTCTTTACCCCTTCCGAATTACCCCGAGTTGCTCATTTTGGCTAGTTAGGAGTTATATGGTTCTTTTCTTTATCTTAGCCACCTGATATCTTGCAATTCAATGTTTTGTGGGTGCCTACTCTATTCCAGGAACTGTTATAAAGACAAGACAAATTCCTTCCCAAGATTAGCTCACAGTCAAGTGGGGGAAAGGCAGACATAGAAATAAATCACCCAATACAACATGAATAAGTGACATAATGAATAAGTGCTTGGGGACACAAGAGGAGTGCAAGATTGCACTGAACTCCCATCCAGGGCACAGATCCCTACAAGATAAGGTAAACTTAACTTCAGGGATGAAGCCAAGCTATCAGGAAGCAAGGTGGGACAAGTGATCTGGGTAAAGGGAAAAGAACAGACAAAAGAATGAACCATGAAACCTCGTGGGGAGTGGGGGAAGTAGTGAAGTTTGGATTTCTTAGGTACAAAAAATAGGTGGATAACAGGGGTAAAGGATGTTTTCAATGCTTGCCCGTTGCTAGGTCCAGATTTTTTTTTTTCTCTGAGGCAATGTTGTTCCCTGGGACAAGTCCTGTGCACTATAGGATTTTAACAGCATCCTTGGCCTCTTCAGTCATAACAAATAAAAAAGTCTCTAGACATTGCCTAAGTCATGAAGGTTTGTGTAAGCTGATAAACCTAGGCATAAAACTGTAGTTCTTGTACAGTTAATGATTAAGTCTCCAAAGCAGAAAGCTGACATGAGCAAATGAGATTATAGACTGGTGAGGTAGGGTGGGAGAAGAGCAGGCTAGATGCAGCTTGGAGGCTGGTCATTCAGAGCTATGTTCATCCATTAATATGTTCCTCCTCCTAACAAACTGACATACATGAATGCTGATTCAAATATAGTCTTTGTCTTCATGGTACCTGGGGTTTGGAACACTACTTCTCTTCCTTTTTTGATCGACAAAGCTATTTAGGGATCAGATGAAAGCTATGTACTCTCTTCTTAGCGTGTGCCGAGAGAGAGTAGAAGGAAGAGCCTAAGAGCTCAGCCTCTGGAGTGCAGTGTTCCTGCGTCAGAACTTGTATCCACATGATTTGCTATCACATGACATTGGAACAGGTCAGTTAAGCTACCTGAGCATAGCCATAATATCAGCTCAAGAATCATTACAGGAAGCAGATGCAAAAGTACCTACATCTCACCTCCTAGCTTACCACATGATACGAAGGAACCTCTTTGTAGGAGATTAAAAAAAAAAACCACACAGAATGTGTCTGTAATCCTTTGGTCCCCTTGTTTGACTATTGTAATGTTTCCTTTCCTGGCTATCTCATGACTCAATCATAGTCAGGCTCTTTCAATGTTTTCCCTGACCTTATGCTACAAGCTATTTCTTCCTTCTTCCAGTTTCAAGGCTAATATTTTAGCTTATTACTTGGATTACTCATTGTTATTTGTGATACAATCCTTGGTGTAATTCCAAGTACAAAACATTCTACTTCAGTTAATTTCCTTTCTTCTAACAAATACCAACTTATTACGTTGACATTACATTATGTTGACATTACACCAGGCACTAAGGAGTCTTCTTTCACCCATAGCACATGCATTCCTCCCTCTTCTGAGTTTACAGTCTGTCCATGTGACTTCATTCCCTTTATTTTTCTGTAGACACAAGGGACATCCAGCAGAACAAGCCAACAGACTATTTCTCTCTTATTCATTTCAAAAACTAACTTTCATGGAAGCGCTACAGAAACAAATCATTATGGACTCTATATTATACAACTTCTACCAAGTTCTAATACCTTGTTTTCCCAGAGTTCAATCATACTGAAGAGACTTCTTTTTCCCCAAAAGGCCCTGCCTTCTCATCTCACACACAACACTTCCATCTCCTTCCTTTCCTGTATTTGGAGGCTTGTGGCTCACTTCAAATGTGACTCTGTTGGCGTCTGGTCTCTGAGCCTTCTTCAGTAGGCATTTCCAGGAAGTGTATGATTATCTCTTCTGTAGCACTGCCACCCCTGGGGAGGACCCTGTGATGGGACTGAGTGGTCTCTGCCAGGTATTCTGCCAGCTCCACATTAGATTTCCTCATGATCCTAAAAGCTGACAACTCCAGATTGTTAGCATTACTTTTTGTCAGTTTTCAAATGGCCCTCTCTTTTCTTGACACTGATACTGTCTGAGCATCTTCAAATTTATAAAAGAAGGCAAAAGCTGTCTGCAGAAAGTTTGGTTTTTTTGTACTTTGGAAGCATGATGACACCTGTGAGAGTGATGGCCCCTATTGATCTTGCTTTTAAAAAGTGGAAATTATTAGAAGATGAAATTCACCTAGATTACACGGCTTTGTCAGCAGGCAAATTATTTTTCATTATCTCAGATGCACACTCCTGTGTGTCTATCAGCGTGATGGCTGGAGATTTTGAAGAACTTCTCAACCCTTGGTCAAATGCATTAGCATGGTCTGTCTCCTTGGCTGACCAATGAGAGTAACTGGCATTTAGGTTGCATTGTTCATTAAAAATGAATATCTAAGATGAATCTCATCAGGACTGATCTTTAGAGTTATTGTACTTCAGAGGGTAGAGATTAAACTGCATTTACCCCAGTGTTCCCAAAACATTTTAGAGTGTGGAAGAAACAAAGCAAAGCAAAAACAAAGATCCCAAAGTAGTCCTAGTATACAGGGTTCTTGAGTAAGTTTATGGAAAATGAATATAATGAAAAAACTAGGTACATATTTGTAATTTCTTTGCACCAAAATATATTTATCTCCTAATTCCATATTCTACGAATTTTTTGAAGTGCCCTCATATTTCATCTTTTAATAACGCAGCAAAGCTTTTTTTTTACAAGCAAGTTCAATAAGGATCATCACTCATTTAGGAGTCATCATGCTTTCAAATGAAGTATAGTGCTAAAATAGAAGACATTCCAATCTTACTTGTGATTAACAGCAGCCATATGTTTAAGTTCTAGACAATATGGTGAAAGAGGAAGTTTGAAAGCATACACACTTTCAAATGGATGTTTTAGAAGGGTGCAAAGATGAGCTGACCCAAATGGAATGTGTTTTAACTGTTCATTCTATTCTTTAATAAGGACACACCCCTGAGTGTTAGAGAAAACACCCTGGCCCAAGAGGTGATCTTAAAAGCGAAACTTGCTGGATCTTAAAAGTGGAACCGCCCTGATAACAGTGCAGAAATCTTAGAGCCTGGGTCCCAGATGTCACCATAGAGCTGCCATTTCAGGCCTGAAGTATGCATCTAGTATGGCTGCTATCTTATGTCTGTTACTATTGTTGGGGTTTCGTAGTACTCTGCTTTATTTCTAATCACAATGAAGACAATGCCTTGTTAGGCTTTGGTTTTGATGGGAGCTAAGAATTACACCAATGCTGTTGGTGTAACAGATTCCTAGTTTTACATCTCAGGATACATCACCTATGATTTCCAAATTAACTTAAACTAAATTGGAATAAATTTGTATTTGAAAAGGATCAGCACATGTGGTAAAGTCTGTGAGAGCAGCCTTTTGTTAAAGAGAGTGACTAATTGATTAATAAATTTAGTGATTTACTTCAAGCACTCATGAATATCTGAAGCAACATTTTTGGGCATTTCAAGGTGGTGTTCTAGCTCCGTGACTCATTCAAATTCAGTGCCTCTCCGTCATACTATAAATACTTGCTTGCCTTCTGATGTCCTCTACCAGGTCTATGCATCCTCAAGGGCAAGAATGAGGACTCATCCATTTTTATACTCCCAGGATCTGGTATTACAGCTGGACATTTTTTTTTTTTGAATGAAAACACTGGTGTTCCAACGACTGTAACCTTTTCAGTTCAAGAAAGCATTTAAAGAATTATAATGAGCAAACAATCTGTAAGAAAGGCTATTTTCATCCACATCTTTTGCTAGTAAATATGGGTTTGGAGAGAAAACTCAATTTCATTACTGGTAGGTGCCATATTTCTTCAATTAATACTATTTATTATTTGAGAGAGAAGGAGTTAGAGAGAAGGGGAAGGGAAGGGGGGATAGAGAAAACAAGAGAGACGGAATTTTCCATCTGCTAGTTCATTTTCCAAATACTCACAGCAGCAATGGCTGGGTCAGGTTGCAGCCAGGAGTCAGGAACTCAATCCAGATCAACTGAGTGGCAGAAACCTAACTACTTGAGCCATCACTGCTGTCTTCTAGGATGTGCATTAGCAGCAAGCTGGCATTGGGAGGCAGAGATGAGAATCGAGTCCAGGTAGACAGACGTGGACTGTGAGCATCTTAACCACTGTTTTACATGTTAGGCAAAATTGCTTACTCCTGTGTCCTTAGTTTTAAGATGTGCATAACATACTCCTTTCATACCTTAACTTTGCTGAAGACCTATCTTACAATCAGACATACAGTGCTTTCATTTTTGTTCAGGGACTCTGGGGAATCCCTGAGACTTTTTAAGAGATTGTTTAGGTTAAAACCATGCTTCTGATCAAGCTATTTGAAAGTTTTGTACTTTTTAATATGTTTTTAGGGTGGCATTTTCCAAAGGTTACTTGAGACTAGCGTACTTTTAGTTTTAAAGATTTCACAATTGTAATTTCTACACTTGGTCTTAGCCAAAAGGCTGAGAAGGGATATACAATTGTAATTCTTAAGAAGGTAAATATTTAGCCTTGCCTTAATTTAAGATGATATGATGTTATGTATAACATATTATGTTATGTATGTTATATGTTGTGTATAAACTAAAATTGAAATGTCAATGAGGTGGTCACAGAAGGTGGTTAAGAACCTGCATTTACTTTTACCATATTGGTTACTCATTACTATGTCAATTAATTCCATAATGATGTAAATTTTTGCTGATGGTATGTTGGAGCTTTTAATTGATCGGGATGATACTCTGCTGGCTCTGTCTTCAGACCAGAGAGGGTATACCTAAGAAGCCATTGAACTTGACTGGACAATAAGATGCTGGACTCTATGTTTGGTATATGCTTGCAATGAGGGAATCTCAACTGAACTTGAACTGTGGTTATGCAACAAGGTGGAGGAATCCACCATGGTGGGAGGGTTTGGGGAAGGGTGGGGAGAATCCCAGTACCTATGAAACTGTGTCACATAATACAATGTAATTAATGAATTAATAAAAAAAAAGAAGGTAAATATTGACATGATAAAGCTCATAGAATGGGGAGCTCTTTGGAGTCACCAGTGATTCTTAAGAGTGAGGAAAAGTCCCGAGGGTTAAAAAAATAAACGTTTGAGACTGGTTATCCTGGAGGAGAGAAACAGTGAAAGAAGCCAGTACATTATATGCAGGTTTCGTTTCCACTCATGAAGAGAGAAGCAAGTAGCCCTTCTCAGATAGTTCCTGGAGCCATAAGCCCTACTCAACAACATACTGATGGGAGTGGCTAAAAACCTTCACTTCCTGAAGAGACTGCAAGCCTGATGGGCCCCTTTGCAAAAGTTTATTTTTGCAGGCTCCCTCAGAACAATCAGCATGTATACATTCTCCATGAGTCTGCTGTGTAATTGCCACTACCTCATCTTAATAACAGGCATAATTGCTCTGAGTTTCCGTCGACACTTTCCTGAATCTCCTTTCGAAAGCTTCAATTTTGGAAATGGCACTTGTGAATACACAGAATGTTTAACCACTTCCAGTTTTCAATTTACAGTCAAAATCATCTATCAGCAGGAGAGGAAGACCCAGTGTGAAAACTACAGAATGTCCTACAGACGTCACAGTTAATTTGTTTGTAATTCTGGTTGTTATTGCAAGAGCATATAGTATACTTATAGGATGCAACTTGCCAATATATGACTTGTATATCTGTAGTTTGGTTTTGATCATGGCAATCAAAGAATTTAACCCTTTCAGCACTTTTGGAGGTAGGGAGAGGAACATGAAAATGTTGTTATATTTTAAGTCTCTTTCAAATCAATTTTAATTTTAATTAGATACCTATTGTATATCCAGCACTGTGTGAGATATACATTCAGAATGAGAGCAAACCAGAGAACTGGTAAGGTAAGAAGAGATCAAATGTGAGGCTAAGACATGAGAACACAATTTCAGAAAGAACTCCAAGAAAGGAGAAAACCACTGTGGGTTTTCATGCAGTGAGAAGCTGGACTCTTGTTTCCCTGAGAGCAAAAGCTCTGCTTGTATAGGAACCAGAGACTTACAAAGAAGCCACTGGAATCATTCAGCAGTTTCTTTCTGCTAAGCAGTTGCAGAAACTTGGCCGATGCAGGTTGTTAATATTACAGTATCGGCTTGACAGGATAGACCAAGCTTCCAATTCCCTTTGGCACCTAAAGCAATTTACAGGCCAGACATATGACTGCATGGCTTTTATGAAATGGTTTGATTTCATTGATCAGCCACTCTGAGATTATGTTTTCATTTCTGTAGCTACTGCTAACCTCCCTTTCTGGTATAATACTTCAGGAAAAAACTATTAAAAGTTTCACTATAGAGATATTAAGATATAAATGGGTACAGCTCTGAATGGGAAGAGAAACATCACAACTCACGATTGCTCCATTCAAAAGTTCATTTTAAATTAGACTAGAATCCCCGATTGTTTCTTTCATCTTAACTCAGTAAGGTTTCCAAATGATAAGGATAGTAATACTAGCAAATAGCCTAATGAACATTTAGAAAGAAGATTTAACTGGTTGTATTTTCATCATGTCTCCAGTTTGCTTCCGGGTTTTACCCACAACTTCCCTATGTAACATACAAAGCTGTGTGTACTCAACAGATGGCTTCATGCTTCTAGAACCCTGGAGATTGGCCACCTGATCCTTACAATGGTACAGAATCATTTAAGGGAACATATAGGCTCTAGACCTGAGTGTAAACAAAAGTTGAAAAAATGGTCATGAATATTTAGTACTCAAGCTTTGGTAAGAAAGGAATCATACACACCCTCATAACTACATTGAGCAGCCCTGCTTGAGATCTCCCAATAATAGCTTCTTATGGATTCAGCAATGATGAAATCCTCTGTGACAAACAGTCCCCTCTAATTAATGTTACACTTACTGTAAGCATATCTGAGTGACTCCAGCAGCAACAATGACACAAAAATCTAACACCTCATTGCACAATGTGGAGGTTATTAAGCTATTGTCTGGCAGCTCTATGCTCGCCCCTTTTAAAGCTGTTGCTCTGTGAAGCTGTGGTTGAGACTCTGCAATCTACATTTTTCTTTTGTGAGCTGGATTTTCAATAGGGCCTGACATGATAGGAAATAAAAGGCTTCTGGGATAGAGGAAGAAGGGACTGACTTCTTCCTGTTTGCTTTCTGTTCATGTTAGCGTCACCCTAGCAGCAGCCCTTCATTCTGGCAGCAGTAGCTGACTGCACCTCCCAGCTCCTTTCTATTCTCTGAGAGTTAGTCTCATCATGCTACCTCAGTGGTACCAGAAGTAGCCAGCTGGCATCCTCTTCTCAAAGGACTCCACCATCCTCCATGGAGCAATTCTTCTACCCTTCTGGGGGTGTCGCACACAGATAGCCTCAACACTTTCCCTTTATTCCTTCACTCACTTCCTGCAGATATCACCTCATTTCTTTCTGAAGCCCCTAACACCTGTGTAGCTCATTTGCTACAGTCAATCATCTGTATTGAAATAATGTGGTTTCAGTTTATCTGACAGAATATTAACTAATATTTATAGCATGAACCCACACACGGAATACTTTGCTGGGGACACTAATATGCTAATGGAGGTGAGTGGTTCAAAACACCAATAAGAAGCATCAGGGACCAATAGCTTCCATTGCATATCGACTGCTCTAGGCACTTCTTCAAGTGTACAGCTGCTGAGGTTGCCAAGGAAGACTAGCCACATGAAACTAATCTGTTGTGCTTGGGCATTATGAAGTTGGCTGTGACAACTTTAACCAGCACTTTGGTGACTCTCTGGAAATGTCCTGTTGATAACATCATTCCCCAGAAACTCATTCTTGTGACTTTTGAGGAGACTTTCATTGTGGATTGGATGACTCTCCCATACATTTGTTAGACACCACTCTATTGAATGGTTAGGAGGATGGCCCATGACAACATGTTCTATGTCTTCTGAATTTATTTCTGAATAGTTAATATAAGTGTTTTTTTAAAAAGTTCATGGGAAATGTATAAGAAACGGTGTTTGGATTTCAAATGTGTTTTTTTTTCACCAAAATAAACTTCTTTAATTAATTTTCTGTTAACTTTTTGAAGTATCTTGTATAATGAGTATTTCCCATTAAATATATTTTAGATCCCCTCTGTCTAGTTTCCTAACTAGATACTGGGATTTTTCCTTCAGAATTCTCTTCTTCAGGATTTGAAGTTGGAAACATATTCTGAGGTAGGCTAAATGAACATCTGCTCTTACATTTCAAGAGAAACACCTCTCAGCAGGTATTGCCTATAGGTAATTGTTTTATATTTCTTGGTGTTTACTTTCCCAAATACATTAACTTCTGTGTGGAAGGACAACACCCCTGCTGACAGCTAAGGTATCATCTTTGAGCTCTGCGCTTCCATCTAATAAACATGAGTTGACACTGTTTTATGTACCTTCCCCTTCCATAGTACACAGAGTGGGACTATTTTGAAAGACACAGTCAGAAATACAGGTAGGCCAATTGGCTCATATTGGGACTTTGCCTAAGATATTGATCCTAAAACCTCTAGACACTAACCACTGAATCAACTAGCCACACATCTCTGTACCTTGAGGGGGGTGAGAAGGGGGGCTTTAGGTTCAAGTCAGGTCATGGTGCCTGCCGGGCAAAATGTGGGCAAAGTATTTTGCAAGCTTTGCATTTTATGGCTCTCCCTGAACTTTGAAGATGCTTTTCCTCTGGTGCTTAATAGTTTTAATAAGAGCTAACATGCCATTGTCCTTTGTGTGGAAAGAGGACACTGCTGAGGGAGTTTTCTTTATGTGATAAATTACATTTTCAATATAGCATTGAGCACGGTACTTGACTTTTATTTTAAGGTCCCTGACAACTCAGGCTATTTGCTTGTGTGCAGACATTTCAGCAGAATTTGGATATGTTGGAGTTGAAGATGTCAGCTTGCTGTTTCCTACTTCTTTTATAAACAAGTCGAAGTGTCACTTTGGATGAAGCAGTGCAAATATCTCTGATAACAGGTTATTATAATGGGATTTTTGCCTAAAGTATGCAGGCTTGAAAAGTGTTGCTGAAAAGTGAGTTTAAATGAATCTGGAGAGAAATGATATTTAAAGGAACTCTTGGGATGATCTTATTTGAAATGTTCTAATTTATTTTACATTTGTATTTTTGTATATTAATATTTTTTCAAGTGATGGAAATACTTTGGAGGATGAGAATTCTGATTATAAGCAGAGGAGTCACAAAACACATGAAACGAATTACACTAAACTTCTTTCAGAAATCCTAGAATTCTACTTTCTTATGATACACAAGCTTCATAACATCTTTCTTTTTGGTTTTCCAATTAGCTTGGAGGCTTTTTTGTCCTGCCTTGGGAGAGCTATATTCTTCATGTTGACCTACATAAGCTCTGTCTTCTTTATTATCTACTCTAATATTTATTGATTGATTTTCTTTTGAAATTGACCCACCCAGAATGGCTGTAGGCTACCCTTTGATTTCAAAGGGATGGAAGATGGTCTAACACCTCAATTCACAGATGTATGAAACACACTACATTCCAACTTTAGCTCCATAGTCAGCATGACACTTCTTAAAAAGTAGAAAGAAAATGAAGTATTTTGGGGCACCTTCCAATGACTATAGAGTGTATTCATTAAGCGATCTAGACAGAGCTTCACATCAGCATTAGGCAAATGAAACATTCTGTGAATGTCACAGCAGGTAAAGATCCATCTCTGGAGCAAGCCTATGTTTGCTATAGGCCATCAAGCTCACCTACAGCTGTATAAGTCTGTGTAAAATGGACAGCTGTGTGAAAAGGACAGAAGAGAAGACTACATAATTTCTTTGGCAGTTCCAAATTCCTTCTTAATCCTGTTTCTCAGCTCTATAAATTATTAGTGTAATTTAGTGGTTTTTTTTTTTTTACTAGAAGGTTAAATACTACTACTACTACTGATGTATTGAGTATATATGAGCCAAATAAATTGCTAAGTGGCTTATGTATAGTATCTCATTGAATGATCACAACTTCTCTGTAAGGAAGGAAGCATTATTATACCTATTTACAGGTGAAAATCCACTACCACCATCAGTCCTTGCCAGGTGAATGAATCTATGAAGTGGTGGGTCCAAGATTCAAATTCAGGTGGAATGTGTTCCTACATACTCTTTTACTGACTTTTGGCATTGATCTGACTATAAAGGAGGGTCTATTTTAAAAGGCCCAATCTCGCCCCCTGAACACTCAATTAACCAAACAGAGAAAGCCTTGACTGTCTCAGTGCCAGATGGTTTTTTTCTGCTTTTGACAGAACCAGAGTGTAGGCCTGCAATGCATGAGTCAAAAAATAACATTATCCAGGAATGCATTTACAGTAGACAGTAACAACCATAGATATTAAAAAAATCTAAATTAACCATCTTGTAGAGTCAATTTTTTTCCTATGTCCTCTTATTTTAGCAAGTGTGTGATGAATCAACAAAAAGATTTCCAAAGATGTCAATTAACATCTTACATCATCCTTTATATTGGTAAAGCACTTTATACTTTTACAAGTGCTTTCACATTAAAAAAAGAGACTACTTAATCAACAATTGGGTCATTTATTGAATTAGCCTTCATAAAGAGGAATAATTAGCATCTCTAAAATCCTCATGTCAGTTTTTCCAGAATAGCGTTGAATGCAAAATTAGAGAGAACCCTCTTTTGGGTCAAGAAATAGACAAAAATGATTAAGTCTTTCTCTATTACCATATTTCAGAGAACAGTGGAATGATACAAGAAGAGATGTCCTTTCCCTAAAAGAGGAAACTAAGAGTAGTGTTTATTTGGCATGCTTATGTAATTTCAGCCACTTCCTCTAAGGGATCTCTTATTTTTACGTGTGTCATGTTGAAAGCCACCAGGGACTCCTTAAAAAATCTTTTTAAAATGTTTTCTGCTGCTGCTGTCAAGTCAGAGTCTAAACAACGCATTGTGACAACATCATGTGATCACTATGTAGATTGGGGTTTGTGCCACCTTCCTTCCACATGCTTTCTTTTTTTGTTTGTTGTTTAAATTTTTACTGCAAAGTCAGAAATAGAGAGAGGAAGAAAGACAGAGAGGAAGATCTTCTGTCTGATAATTCATTCCCCAAGCGGCCGCAAGGGCCAGAGCTGAGCTGATCTGGAGCCAGGAGCCCAGAGCTTCTTCTGGGTCTCCCACACGGGTGCAGGGTCCCAAGTCTTTGGGCCGTCCCTGACTGCTTTCCCAGGACACAAGCAGGGAGCTGGATGGGAAGTGGGGCCACCGAGATTAAAATCAGCGCCCATATGGGATCTCAGCACATTCAAGGTGAGGACTTTAGCTGCTAAGCCACCGTGCTGTTGTCACCACATACTTTAAACAAATGTTCCAAACCAACACATAAAAGCCAAGGCTCCATGTAATGCCATGTAGTTTCATTACTCCAACAATTCATAATGGCAAGTACCTTTCAAAAAGAAAGTTCTTTCTCCATGTTTTGGCTGTGACTGCTGCTTTGACTGAGTGCATGTGGTACAAATGAATGGAAGAAACATTGCTGATTTAGGGTGCTTTTGTTTGGAGTCTTGCAGTACCCAATTGCTGAGCCATTAGATTGCTGTACTATTGATGTTGTCCAAACATGAGAACAGTGAGAGAAAATGGGAAAATCCATTGATGGCTTGGTTTATATGGTTTTTAAGTCCATTCCATCCACTAGCTGATATTTTCTATGCAAATAGTTGATTCATTTGACTAAACTAGCCATGATCAATCGGATAGAGCAAATGTTAGCCACATAGGTTTAAAAGTAAGTTTTCTGGTTTCTTTCCGTTACTCCTATGGCTAATTAGTCTGTTGTTTGACCTTATCTTCCCTAATTTTCTCTTATCCTCTTTTCCACCTTTCTTTTTCTTCCACCCCGCCCCCGCCCCCCGCCAGCTATACCCATGGTCTGCTGGGATAGCTGATCCCCAAGAAATGCTTGCAAATATTTCAGATAATTTGGCTTCATTTTTCCTGTCTTGCTGTTGACACACAACTCCTTCTTTCATTCTATATCATATCCACCTCTTGGCATTATCTGGAAATGTGGCCCTAGACTTTTTCTTTGCCTAGCAAGTCAGATAGCTTTCAGTATTGCAGCATTGAGAAGGTGTAGTGGGGATGGAGGTAGTGAGATTTCCATGTCTGGCGGCAAGAACTTTAAAAATAAACTTTCTTTCTCCACCCCCAGGAGATCCCTTTATTCAAGTAAACTTATTATAATTCAGATTTTCTTGATTCCCTACAGAGTTTCACAAAATTCTGAAGTCTGTCTCTGCAGGGAATTTACTTATAATGGCCTTCATGGGAAAGATCTAATTTTGTTCTCTTTCACTGTGCACATGGGAGAGTGACAGAAGTGAATAAAAGAAAGGCAAGTAACTCCTGAAGAACTAGAGCTTCAATATCATACATATCATTCAGGGTGATAAGGAGGACAATCTGTAGACATGAAAGGGTGGGCAGAGGAAAGAGGGAGAGACAATGAGACATTAGGTAAGAGTTAAAGGGGAAACGAAGGTGCTTTTCTGTTCTAAAACTATCGTTTCTCTTCTTCTTTCTCCACAGTTTATTGCAACTTTTCATGCCTGGATGTTATTGTATATATATTTTTTGAAAAACAACAGAAAATGCTGAATCCACTTGTACAAAGTTGAATTAACATGTAGATTTTCAAGAAGCGGTTTTATATTTCCCGTGCTATCTGGCTGTGGTTAGTTCATTCGAAGCTTGCAAAAAATTCTAAGGAGAATAGAAAATAGCTTTTTTGGTATGTACAGAACAGAAGACAACCACAAAAAGAAGAGTTTTGCTGCTTGGAGCAGGTACTGCAACGCTGATGGATAAAGAGCAGAGACAGGTGTCTTTTCTGCTTTAAGAAGAATGATTGCTGATTGTAGAAAAGTGAAATTGGCATCTTACAGTTTGATTATTTTTATAGCATTCTTGTGGCACAGTGGCCTTTCTACTTTTTACTTGTTGAGCATTATATATAACTGATCATTCAGCCTGCTGAAAGTGTTACTGCAAAAATTAGAGAAAAAAAAAAGGAAGGAAGGAAGGAAGGAGGATGGGAGGGGAATACTATTGTGTCCTTTGAGCTGTATGTATGAAATACATGAAATTTACCCTATTTATATTAGCAAAAATAATAAAACAATGATCCATAAAACTATGGATTCAATTTGCTAAAATACAAAATGGCCAGGAAGACTTACAAGTTATATGAACCTTGTAAAGGGAGTGTTAGAACCTTCTTGTGATTACTAAAAAATAATAGCTAGTAGATTAGAGAGAGACTGTTAAACATAGTTCTGTCTTCAAGAGGAATCAGATAATGTGTCCCACAAATGTCATGGAGCTTAATCAAAAAGAGATAACCAGAAGCATTATGAAACAGTTATTTCTTAGTTCTTGGACTAAGAACTGGTGTTTATAGATACTATGACTACAGACAAATGTAAATAGTTTTTGTTTATTTGGAAAGATTTATAAACCTCATACGGTTTCTTGCAATGCCTTAGTAGATAATTTTGGGGAAATCAGGTAAGAAATTTGACTTCGCAACATTGCTTTTGACTATGATCCTCATGCAGAACTATATTTTACATCATTAACTAGTTGGAACAAAATCTGTATGAAATGATAATTACACTTACTGTACATCACACAAATTTTTGTTGTGCTTCATTGTTTTAAAAACGAGGCAGCCATAGTTCATTGCATTGATTTCTTGATTTACTATGAATCATACTTTACAGGTAGCAGTTCAAATAGATGGGTTCATAATTGAACAGGTAACTAGGTTAATGATGCCACAGTTTCATCTTGCCTACCTATCCACTGCTTTTATCATGGATGAACACACAGAAGGCATTTATGAAATCTACAGGTGACACAAATCTGGGAGGAATAGTGAAGTAACTGTAATTGCAGAAGACAAAGAAATGGACTAAATTAAGTGATGTGGATTGAATGTAGACAGATATAAACCATTGTAGTTTGATGCAAATAAAGAATTTTGAAAATACAAGATAAGATGGGGCTAAGAAATAGCAACTTTTAGTCCTAGGCAATATCATATGTCAAAAATATGGTGTACAGTAAACAATGTCCAAAATAAACTTTGGTTTCTTAACCTGTATTTTGTGCTTCAGCATTTTGTAAAAGTATATTGGGGGTTCCATATGCGCTACTACTGAGTAGTGTGAGTCAGAATTGGGAAGGTCCTGGGACATCACTTCTTGTTTGAATCCAGTTTGTATGTATTTTACAAATGGAAATTTATTTTGTTTGAAACAAACATTTAGTGGCTAATGCCCTTCAAAGGCTAAAGGATCAGAAATAGAAAATATAGATGGGTTTGATACCTCCCCTTGTAGTAGTCAGAGAATATCTGGATATATCCTTTGAAACAGATATTAAATAAATGGAAACACATCAGAGCAGAGTGGGTAGAATAGTGAAGGAACTCAAATTCATGCTAGGGGAGGTAATGCTAAATGAGTTTTGGATATGGTAGCGAAGGAGGCAGTTTGAAAATTACTTATGCATGCTAATTTTTGTATTTATTTTAGAATTTCCTTTGAAATGGGAGAGTGTGCATAACAGCGAGAGTGAGCGAGAGAGAGAGAGAGAGAGAGAGAGAGAGAGAGAGAGAGAGAAAGGGAAGGGAGCAATGAAAAAAACACAGAGAGAATATTTCCCATCTGTTTATTTACTCCTTAGATGCCCGCAACAGTCAAGGTTGAGCCAAGCTGAAGCCTGGAACCAGGAACTGAATCCTAGTTCCCCACATGGTCAGCAGGGATCCAAGTACTTTGAGTCATCAACTGCTGCCTCTCAGGCTGTTCAATAGCAGGGAGCTGAAATCTGGAGCCAAGCTGGGATTCAAACCCAGACACTCTGAATATCCCATGTGAGCATCCTAAATGCTATCTTAATTACAAGGCAAAGTGCCCACTCAAAGGAGAGAGCTGGATATACTGATTGGGGGAAAATAATGTGGACTCTGGCATTAGGTTAACCACATTCAAATTTCAACTCTGCTACTCATTGCTGGTGTGAACCTGAACAAGTTGCTCAGCTTGTCTGAATCTTGTATCCCATATTTATTAAAAAAAAATGGGAGCAAGGCTGGCATTACAGACAGTTAAGCTGCCAGTGATGCTGGCGTCTCAAATGGATGATGGTTCATGTCCTGGCTGCTCTACTTCCGATTCTGCTCTCTATTAATATACATGGGAAAGCTCAAGTGCTTGGTCGCTGTACCTAGAGGGAGACCTAGAAAAGCTCTTGGCTTCAGACCTGCCAAGTCGTGGTCTTTGTGGTCATTTGGAGAGTGAACCATCAGATGAAGATCTCTCTCTCTCCATCTTTCTGTATGTAAATCTTAAATAAATGGATTAAAAAACAAACCTTTCAAAATTGAATACTTTAAAATATTTGAGGATTAAAGAACATACAGAGGTACTTCAAAATGTTCATGTCAGGGGCTGGTGCCATTAATCAACAGGCTAACTCTGCACCTTCAAGTGCTGACCTCCCATATGGGCACCGGCTTGTGTCTTAGCTTCCTGGCTGCTGCATTTCCAATACAGTTCCCTATTTGATGGCCTGGGAAAGCAGCAGAGAATGTCCCAAATCCTTGGGCTTCTGCACCCACATGGGAGACACAGAAGAAGCTCCTGGCTCCTGGATTTGCATCGGCTCAGTTCCAGCCATTGTGGCCATTTGTGGAGTGGACCAGTGGAAGCTCTCTCTCTCTCTCTCTCTCTCTCTCTCTGTCTTTCCTTCTCTCTCTGCAAGTTGATCTTTCCAATAAGAATACATAATTCTCTTTTTAAAAGTTCATGGGAAATGGAATCAAAAGATGAGTTTATTTTGGTGCAATTTTTAAAATCCACACAAAGTTCTGCATAATTAAAGTGTCCATTTTCTGTGAGTTTTTTTTATAGTAGTCTCATATGTTAAGTATCTAGTCTAGTACTGCATTCATTAATATATTAATATCATATAAATTGATTAAATTTATTACTCAGGCCCTGAAGAGTTGCAGTAAGGGTAGATGGCTAAAGTTAAAAGAAACTATAAAGTTAAAGGGATCCCAGAAGAGCTTTCTATCTGGCAAAGGCATCCAAAGAATGAGCTTCCTTGGGGAGGCAGTAAATTTCCTATTTACAAGAAGCTTTTGAGATTTTGGTTATTATGCAAGGTGAGAACATTCTGAAGGGGAGGCCAGCATCACTTGACTGGGGAGAGGCATCCAACTCCTGGTGCATTAACTAAACCAACCAACCAACCAACCCTAAATGCTTTGGGCTGAAGTTTCCCTCACTAGAGAAGCAGACTTTTCTTCATCACTGTGGTGTTGTCTCCTCCTCCTCCTCATTAGGCCTATGCACAGATGCTGAGAACCACTGTGGAGTATTTATATAGACCACTCAGCAAGCATGGATGGAGTGCTGCACGTGTGGTGGAGAATAATACCTTAAAGTGTGTGCCTGATTGGCACTAGGTCAATTTGATTATCTATGCATGCAGAAGGCCCAGGCTGCTCGTGCATCTGCTGTTAGAGTGACTTTTTTTTTTCTTTTAGTAATAATGGGCTCCATGGATTAGATCCAGTTCTGAAACTCCTTATTCTACCAAGCAGCTTGGTCTAACTTCCAGTTCCATTCTAGTCAGGCACCAGCTGGAAGCATAGAGCACGAAGATTCAAAAGGCGTAAAAGAAATAAAGAGCCCAATCTCTCCACAATCAACTCGTCTCCTGAAGCGAAAGGCCTGGTTGTTTATAGCAGTGCTTACAAAGAGAAGCTATGCTTTTGAGTTTAAAACAAGAGTGCAGTTTCACATATCAGTAAATCCAAAAGGGAAAAAAAAATGATCCTGATTTTGAATAAGTGGCTGATTTTTATTGTTAAGGGAAATTTCATTTCCTGAGATAATTAGATTTTATTAAACTCTTCAACACATACATGCTGTGAATAAATGGCATATTTTCATCTAAGCAGAATTTGTCACACAATAATATTTGGTCCTTCTCTCTAGTTCACTGAACAGGTGGAAGCTGGAAAAGTATACAGACCTTTAAGGTGAGAAATCTCGTACTTGAATCTTGCCTGTTTTATTTAATAACTCTATTATGGTCATAGTACAATATGTGGAATTAAACGTACAAATTTATCTGAGTGAAAACTTTTTGAGACTCATGAATTTTTATAATATGCATTTTTGACATGATGAAAAAAATCATATCAATGTAACTCCATACTTTTAATTGTATTTTTCCATGGCCTTTTGGAACTATCATCATATATAATCTTTCTGGCTACCTCAAAAGAATGGTTGGGTTGTGGAGATAAAATGCAGTTGTGAATAAGATGCTTAGCATTGTTTCTGGAACACAGTAATCTCTCAATAAGTGGTTAGCAGTTATTCTTAGAATTAACATAGGACACGGGGATCTGCTGAAGATTAGGGTACGCTATGGAGAACTGATTTTTGCTGGAGCTCAGGTTTGCTTCAAAAAGCACAGAAAACCAAGTCAAGTAAGAGAGAGAGAGAACAAATCTGTGGTATCACTTCCTAGCTTCTATAGGTCTTAACTAGCAGGAGTGGGCCTTCCCTCATTAGAGATCTTCTGATGTTGAAATGCTGAGAAAGCAACAAGGAAAACTTAGGAATGTGGTTATATGTCTGTAGAGAAGGCTGCACAGAGCTGGAAGGAACTTTCAGATAATGATTGGCACATTTTTCTGACTCCAGGGAAGAGTATAAGTCAGCAGTCATAGATGATAGAGACCCAACATTTGTTTCAAAAGTATCAAAACGTGGGAACCCTACAAAAGTTTCTGATAACGGACAATGCTGCTATACAGTCTTAGACAGTAAGCCCTTCTTAAGGTCTGCCTCAAATCGTCATATTGCAGTTCAGGCCTCGGTTTTCTCTCCTGTCTGTCTTGTCAGCAGAAACTGTGTATTCTCACTGAGACATTCGTTTCCATCCTCCACCATCAATACGTTTGGATTTACTGCAGTATGAAACCAAGCACTGTGTCAGCTCAGCTGGGTCACTGTAAGTACTACTATAAACAACTGGGGCTTTGCTCTCTGACGGTGCTGGGAAGCTCCCTACTCAGCTCTCTTCTCTCTAGCTGAAGACAGCCCGTATTCTTAAGTACAGCCATGGGAAACATCTGTTGCAAATCTGCCAGTCTGTCCAAACACACAGGAAGCTCTAGCCATAATGGTTGAGCATCTAGTAAGTTGTGCCACACACAGGCTTCCTTCGGGTAAGCACCTGATCTGTGCCACACTTGTGTGCTGCTTCGTCCACACCTGGGAACTGATTGGCTTTAGTGCCTAGGATCCTCTTCCCAAAGATCTCAAAGTGATCTTTGTTCACTTAGTTCACTTGCTCACTTCCTGCTCTACCACTAAAGTCTGACACCCATCAACTAGTACCCTGTCTACGGTACTCTTATCAGAGTCGCTACTGCTGTACATCAAACTGGCTTCTTAAGGAAACATCTAATTTTCCCATGACTTCTATAGAGCATTTGTTATTGTACGTTCCCTTCCAGTTTTCCTTCCTTGTCAGGTCTCTTTCTCCCAGTCTCCTTTGTGTGTCAGTCAGCCTCTTCTCAAATACCAATGGTCTTCAAACTTCAGCCTTATGCTATCTCTTTTTATGCTATATACCATTCTCAGGAGATCTCATCCATTCCCTTATTTGCCATTTCTGTAGAGAAACCAATAGTCATAAGTTTAATCTACATTTCAGCCCTTGAACTTGAGACAGGTAATTGCATACCAGGCATCCTTTAGTGTCACATTGGCCCCTCAAAATCAACATGTTCCTGACTGAACCCTCACTCAAATCTTTTTTCTCTTGTATTCTCTATCTCAGTGAACAGTATTATCACTCATACACTCCCTTAATTCTGAAATTGTCAGTCAACAATTCCCTAATTTAAAAAAAAGATTTATTTTATTTTTATTGGAATGTCAGATATATAGAGAGGAAGAGAGACAGAAAGATCCGTCCAATGATTCGCTCCCCAAGTGAGCGCAACAGCCAGTGCTGTGCCAGTCTGAAGCCAGGAGCTTCTTCCAGGTCTCCCACACGGGTGCTGGGTCCCAAAGCATTGGGCCGTCCTCGACTGCTCTCCCAGGCCACAAGCAGGGAGCTGGATGGGAAGTGGAGCTGCCGGGATTAGAACCGGCGCCCATATGGGATCCTGGCGGTTCAAGGTGAGGACTGTAGCCGCTAGGCCACGCCGCCGGGCCCAATACCCTAATTTTAGTTAGACTATTTCACTCATTTTTTGGCTTTTTCTATCCATATCATGATATTTGAAGTTCAGCCATTACCATGACTTTTATAGCTAGTCTCCACAATTGTATTCCAAAGACACATCAAAACATCCAAAAACCATTGGAAAGTGAGTTTCATATCTATTTACTTAAAAGATGATAATCATTCATACATCAGCATATGCTGTCCCTGGCTTATTTGTATTCTAATTCTATTGCCTCAGAAGTGGTCTCTGCTTCTAGCACTGTTTTGCTCCACTTGATTTTCTACACTATAACTACAATGATCTTTTAAAAATGCATTTTCACGCTTAATACTATTTAAAGAAATCTATTTCCTTCCTTAATGCTGTTACTGGCTACCCAGTGTCTACCATATAAAACTGAAACCATCAGGCTTATAGAGCCTTTCACCTTTTCATCTTCTCTAGCTTCACCTGATTCTTTACTCTTTTCACCACCGTGTCCTTTTGGTATAGATATACATGTGAGCTGTGTTTACCTAACACTTACTGTGCATGTTAAGAGAATATGTGCCATTTTTTGGAGATTATTTGGACACGCAGTTTTCCAGGACAGAATACATTACATATTAAGTGTGGTGATGGGAATGAGACAACAGTGAGGACTACAGCCACTCGGAAAAGTTTCCATGGAAGAGATGAGATGTGAGCAGTGCAGAGTGGTCTTTGCAGCAGCTGTAATAATTCTAGACCAGGAAATGGGACCAGCAGAAGGAGGGCTTTAATAAAAATCATAGGTGAAAATTTGGACACAATGGTAGAGATCACTTCTAAGTTAATGTGGGCAGATCAAGCGTCGTTATTTTTTAGTGTGCGTAAGATACAGAGCAGGGAATGGGGGAGAGCAGCAGAGTTAGCTGCCAAATAATTTGTACCTGAAGTTCACTTTCTTCCCCAGTAAATCCTCCTGGTTTCCAGCACCTTCCTTTTGCCCTGCACTTTACCCTTCACTTCCCATTAAAATCAAGCCTCCCTGTGGTTCAAAAGTTCAAAAAGGCTAAGAGGTGCTTCCAGGGAGACTGAAGCTTGGACTTCATGCTAGAGTGTAGATGTGATTCCGTGACCTGCTTCCCAGGGCTCCCTTTCAGCGGGCTGTACTGTACCTCACAACTGAAAGGGACGAGGTGGCCTTCATGCTGGCAATTCTGGTGGAAGATGGTTGTGAAAAAGAACCCTTCGGATGACGATGAGGCTCATGGTTTTTGCCTTTTTTAGACAAAGGATTCTCTTTTTGCTGCATTTTCCCATGCATAAACAGGTAAGTTGTTTAGAGTTGCTTGGCTGCAATGCTAACTGTGTTATTTTAAGTTAAAAATATCTTGCTGGTGAATCTTACAGGTGCATCTCTTCTCTTCCCCCTCCCCTGTATCAATACATTCACGTCCATCCTTCCTTTCCTTGTCTTCTGCAGAAGATTAAATCATGGAAAGTTAGCCCTTTTTTCCGTATTGAGAGTACAATCTACTCAAAACTCTCTTAACAATGGTTTGTTCAGTTTGTCAGTTTTCCAGTTTTTCTGACTCTCTCTTTTATCTTTGTGCTTAACTTTATATGACCATTTTCTGAGTTTCTGGGGTAAGGCAGGGAAACAGTGAAAAAAGTGAACTTCAAATAGGCACATTTCTGGTGCTTTACGGAAATGTGTGCTCATTGTGGGTAGAGGTAGCAAGAGACGGCATAGTTAAGGAATAAAGCAAGATTTCATTTCATTTTGCTTGTTATCCTAGGTCTCAGGTGGGCTGAAAAATGAAGCTATGGGAATATTTTAACTGTGGACGATACCACTGGTTGCCTAACCAATGACAATCCTTCATTTCTTGTTAACAGAACTTTGATTTTTGATTTGAGGTAGCAACATGCTCAGCGAAAGTGACCCAGTTTCAGAGCATCTGAATCCATTAGGAATCCCATTTCCTCTTTACCAGTAACAGGCATGTGACTCCATTGTAGTTAACATGACACAAGAATCTGCTGGCATTTTTGCCTATGTTTGGACATCTCATTATATGAGATAATTAAACCTTATTGTTTAAATTGCTTTTAGACAGGTGTTTTATTACTTGCAGCTCAAACCCATCCTTTCCTATCACTGACCAACTCTAAAACTGCTAATGTCTACTCTAATTCCTTTGAAAAGATCATCTAATAATCTACTCTATCAGATTTGAGAGTTATGGAATGGTAGAGCTGGAAGGCCCCTTTGAGAACTGTCTGCTTGGTTTTCTGTCATTTTACATATCAACCCAAAATCTCTCCAGACTAAGAGAGGTCTTCACAGTTGGGAGTATGTGGTATGCTCTGTAATCTCTCTGCCTGTCTAGTACTGACTGCATAGGATGGTGGTAACAATCAAGAGTTTGGAACCAGATGACATCTACAACAGAATTTTCCTTTTAAGTCTGACTGTCCAAAAGCTTTTCTAAGTAAGTATAAAACACACAGATTTCAGAGGGGATGTTACTTTTACTTAAGAAAATGCTCGAACACATTACAAATGGCCACATATTAGATAAATGGCTATGACTACAGATGAATAACTAGTCATGTAGTTATTAAAAGCATTTCTAAGGATCTCTAGTAGTGGCTGCTTTTTCCAAATCTGAGTAATTTTTTCATTTAAAAATAAAAAAATTATATGTGTTAGGAAATGTTCAATGGATGAGTTTGTCATTATCCTCCAAATGATTTTAATTTGAGAGACTTCTTTTTATCCCAATATTCCAATTCACAATACACCCATCCTTACCTTACTCTTTTTTCTTTTTCTTTTTCTTTTTTTTTTTTTTTTTTTTGCTAAGGAGGAAAAAAGTAGCTTGCATAAAGAGAAACTTCTTGCTATTTGGTACTACAACAGATACACCAGGCTTCTTTTCTACCTAATTTCTGTAGGAGAAAATTGTTATGCATTTCCATGATGCCAAGAGGCGATAATACTTGGAAACCAGTGGTGCCTACCTGAGTGATGTCCATTCCTGAGTCACAGCTCAGTGGCTGGGTGGAAGTCAAACCGTTTGAGCCGATTACAGTTGTGATCACCGCATTTTCATCAACTCTCCGAATCATAGTCCCATCCACAAAGTAAATGAGTCCATGCTTATCAACTGTGATGCCTGTTGGGAAACAGCCAATGAGCATTAGTATTCTAGGGGGCCACATCTGCACTGAGATCGGGATTTTGAAAGAAGTCATAGAAATGGAAAGGCATTTTATTTTAAAGACACGTGGATTCAATGCTACTCAGTATAAGACAGACAGACATGAGAGAGGTTTGTTGGGTCATGCATTCATTTCTTTGTGTATCAAAAAGAAGGATGAATATAAGGCCAGAAGTAATGACTTGGTTTGGCATAATTTTGCATTTTCACACCCTTGATACTTTATTTCCACCCCCTGCAAACAGAAAAGTAAAATCCAACTGCGAAAAGGAGAAGCTAGTGTAAGTTACATTTCTTTTAGAGTATAGATGCATAGGCCACTGCTTCTATTCATAGCTGAATTAAGAAACAAGTGACTTGGAAAGCATTAGAATTTTTTTCATCAATTCACACTCAGTTAACAGGGATTTTGTAATAATTCTGATAGACTGCACTAAGCTTTTTTCCCCTCTCTGTATTATCTACTAAGAGGGAGGTTGAAGAGCAAAATTACGGCATTACACAGAAAATGGCCAAGCTTCTAGAGAGATAAAAGCCAGTAAATTTTCCACAGTTTTCATAGACTGTGTTAATTGCAGCCTGGTTTCTTGGAAAGTATACTTGTACTACAATAACAGTAAGAGGGCTTGGGTTCTAGTAATGAATGCACCACTTAACACATGGTTTATGACTTTGAGTCATTTATTTCCAAATTTCAGTCTCCTATGATGTAAATAAGGGAAAGTCTGTTCTGTCTCATTCAATGTGACAACTGTTCTGGTTTGTTCAGGACTGAGGCAGAAGTCAGTTGAAAACTGAGGCAGAGCTTGAAAAATGGAAGCAAGTTAGGTTACCTGATGCCTAAGTTGTTGCATCTTATCAGATAACACATTATATGGGGCTGGAGTTGTACCACAACTGATTAGGTTGCTTCTCAGAGTGGCACACAGCCTAAAGTTTGAGTATTGTTTACTTCTGTATTTTCCTACTCTGTATTTTGGGATTATGGTTAGCCATTGGAAACTGAAATTGTGGAAAGTAAAAACATTGATCTGGGGGAGGGGACTATAGTACTTACAAACTAGTCAACAGTATCATCTTCCTATCTGCCTTTTATTCAGATCTAGTAAAACTCACTGAAAATGTTGTTAAAGTTAGAAACTTCTGTGCTTTCACCACCATGCACATACACCCCCCCCCCCCCCCCCCACACACACACACACACACACTAACTTTCCTGGTAAAGGATGAACTCATCCAAAACAATTTATAAATCAAACATAATAAACTGTTGTAGGTGAGCTGCTTTGTTGGTCAAGGATTTAATATTAAGATTTGGATGCATCACTTGCTTTGATTAATCCTGGTCTTCTTCATGAAGCACTAATCTTTGACATCTGTAAGAACTGCAGACTCATTTCGACATCCCTCAAAACCTCCAACGTCATCTATGCTGTTTGCTTAGTTCTCAAGGAAACAAACATGCCCACCCAAGGAAATTCTATGCCAACAAACGCCTTTAGCATTTTTAGGGGAATAAAGGCTTTCAACGAGATTTAGAAAAGGACTTTTAGGATTGGGACAGATCAGATGAACATGGCATATGAACATTTATTTCATTTCCATTTTGGCTGAGGATGGATCCAGGGGAACTTGTACTTTTTTGTGTGTTTTGGAAAAATCAATTTCTTGAATGCCTGGAATCTGGTCTGGTAAGTGGCAGGCCAATGAATCAGGGCCATCTCATATGACCTCTAATATTAAATAATGCTGAGTATGAAATTGAAACTTTGGCCATCACCAGAGGAAAGACTGAAAGTTCAAGACTCAAGTCTGGATAAAGACAGGCTGAGAATACATGTGTTGGAAGTGTACAAAATCATGAATCATTTACAAAATACATAGTCAATGCCACTGTGTGAGGCCTTCTGAGGATAAAGGACAAGGAATCTGGGGACAATGAAACTAAGAGTAGGAAGAATAGTCTGAAAGTTTAATAAATCAAGAAAGGTAAAGATAAGATGAGCTATTGCTCTTATTAGGGTTGTGGTAAACCTAGAGACTCTGATTCTCTGAAAATATCTTCTGGCCTCAAAAGGTACAGAAAAGTAAGTGCATTTATAATTAGCATGTTTGCAGACATCTTTACATGTCCATTGTAACATCAGAGAAAGAGAATTTGGTGCCTTGAATACTATACTCTCACACTCAGCAGACTGTGAAGTTTGGGCTGATCTAGGCAGGACAATCCTGGACTTCACATGGTTGTCCCACCTTTAGTTTCACAAAGTTCTAAACACTGCATTTCTCTTTCATTGTTCCTGTAAGCAGACTTCCACAGATGAGTGCCCTTTGAAATAATTCTGGCCTTATTAAATGCTCACTACTGTATTTGTCCTCAGGGCTTATTCTGCCGACAGTTTGTAAAATTGTCTCCTTTCATGTATTTGTGCAGTGACTTCTTTTATTCTAGTTCCAATTCCAAACACACTTCTTTTTCCTTGAGATTCTTTAATGCACTTTGGGCTATGGGTTATGTTCGAGGTTGAAAAGAAATAGTCAAAAGGGGTATAAAGGAATTGTGTGACAGCAGCTGTATAAATGCACTTACTCATATTTTATGTATATGTTCATGTATCTTTTCCTCTCCTGATGAACTGTCCACCCAACCAACCTACAAACAAAGCCTGAAGATACCTTTATAGGTGCTTCACTGGTGAATTTTAAGGGTATTTCATTTTCATTGAGAGTTAAAGCTGAGAACTGAAGACAGGCCAAAGGGAATTCCTTTTGTCCACTCCTTGGGGAGGATTCCCAGCCCATCAGGAGGGTTGTTACAACCCCGAGGTAGTGATGGTGCAGTATTATCTTCTATGGCTTGTTAGACTGAGCAGGAGGAGGTAACATATACCCAGTCTATCTGAAGTCTTATTCATCAGAGATGGGAAAGTGAGAAACTTCTGATCACAGAAAGCCATCTGGGGCTAGCAAGATCTGCAGATTCAATTTAATCTCATACCCTGATATTGCTATATTCAGACCTCCCAAACCTATAACCCAGTATTGAAGGCATAATTTATTCTAATAATTATGTCCACCGATGTGCTTACTGACAGTATTTTTCTAAGTGCTTAAGACACAATTGAAAAGCATTGTTATTGGATAAGAAAAAGGTTAAAACTAAATTAAGGAAACTACTCCAGATTTTAAAGTTTTAACCAGTATCCATTTTGAAAACAAGTCCAAATATATAAATCTCTGGAATCATCCTGAGGTTAGACAATATTGCTGGGTGGACGGGGGTGGGGGGTGGCGGCGGGAGGAGGTGGAAGTCCCGACACCCAGCCTCCTACATCAAGGGAATCATTGGGTTCAGATGCCCAGACAGCATGCTTAGCTTGGATCGTGTTTTTGCATTTGAGAGAAAATAAATAAATCCTTGTAGATTAGTGCCCATAAATGAAAGCACCGACAGATCATAACCTGGAAGTGTGAATGGTGCCGTCTCCATTCATCAGCATTAAGCCCTAAGAAGCTCTTTCTATGGAGGGATCCGCTCATAAATAAAATTCATCTTGTGAAAAATGATTCACAACATTTTATGCAAAATAGGGGACATTGTATAATATCTGAATAACAGGCTTTTTTTTTTCCCTCTGTGAAGCACCACCTTGCAGGAAATGGTTACAAATTACAGGCAAAATGATTTGTCTTCTTCTCTTGTATTATTATCCTTTAATAAATAAATACTATAATTCCAAAGAAGAGAAGTACCTAAAGCTGGGGCTTCTTGGACAGTTACTAATAAATTTATCACCCATTGGGGAAGAGGATGCTGCCAACTGATACAGAGGAAGACGGGTCCTCCGATGTGATCTGTGGGAGTACTGATGAGGCACTAACTGACATGGAAATCGTAGCTGAAGTCCCAAATTAGATAACAGCAAAGATCAGAGACTTTGGCTGTGCAAGATACCAATTTTCAAATGTTGGCAGAAGGTTTCTCTGTACTTAGTTAAAAAAAAAATTACAGCGGGCCCAGTACAGCAGCCTAGTGGCTAGAGTCCTGGCCTTGCACATGCCAGGATCCCAAATGGGCACTGGTTCTAATCCCAGTGGCCCCACTTCCCGTTCAGCTCCTTGCTTGTGGCCTGGGAAAGCAGTGGAGGATGGCCCAAAGCCTTGGGACCCTGCACCCATGTGGGAGACCCAGAGGAGGCTCCTGGCTCCTGGCTTCAGATCGGCATAGCTCCAGCTCTTGTGGCTGGTTGTGGAATGAATCAACAGACACTGTCTTTCCCCCTCTAAGTATATCTGACTTTCCAATAAAAATTTAAAAATAAATCTTTAAAAAAACTGCAGCTATTGAAGCTACCAAGAATTTTATTATGAAAAGTGATGCTTCTTTCAGCATATAAGCTTTGGAAAGCAGTCGTAAAATCCTTTTCATCTTACAGACCTGGCAACCAGAAAACCGAAATACCATATTTCTTTTCTGCCATAATCCACTCTTTAATTTTAGGAGTAATTTTATGGTAAAAACGAACTTCCAGGGAATGTCCTCAGCTCAATATGGCATCAGCTCAATTTTCAATACTGAGAGTACTAGATTGTGTAAGTGACATTATCCAGTTGATCCTAAAGTATTCTTTAAGTCAAAGAGAGATAAAAATATTTTGCTTTGTTTATGTGTGTTCCTACTGTCTGAAAATTGTTATAAAATGTGTGGACATATGGAAACTCTCTACTAGGGAGGAGAGTTCATTCTCCAACTGATGTGACTACTGCTCACTTAATTACCCATTGGGATCAGAAAGAGCAGGTTCATTCTGCATGAAAAGCCTATGAAGTGCTCCTGCTTGGTAGCCACTCACGGAGCTTGTAGAACTTGGAGGGCTTACAGTACTGCGTGTCACTAGGGGTTGGAAGGAGCAGAAATTAATGACCCGCTGATATGACGGCACTCTGTGGTTCACAATGACATCAGGATGTGTCCAGTGGATGACACTAAGAAAGTGACTCTAATATTACATGACTAATAATGCATATGGTGTTATTTAAGCAGATACTCTATTTTAAAAAGTTACAATATATTCTAAACAGGAAAGGTTGATTTCGAAAGAGTGTCAAGTCAGAAACAGTAAGCATTCAAACTGACTGGAGCATCTTCTTTCTCTGATGATTCAGAAGGCTCTTTAAAGGGCTACAGGCGCGTCATAAGGGACAACAGATTTGCAAGTTAGCCAAGAATTCTGAGACATACAGACAAGCCTACTTTCTACATTTGTCTTTTCTTCAGCTCCTCCTGATCCTCTCTGACCTCTGGATCTCGAGCTTTGCCTGCAAGGTCAAGTAAATGAACAGCTCTCCTATTTCTATCAATTACTATTTTTCTAGAAACTTACTAGGGGATCTGCTTCTTCTCTTCCTTATTGATGTATCCAAGATTTATGTGATACCTATTATATGTCAGGCACTGGTGACAGGGACTGTGAGGACAGGAGAATGTAAAATAGACACAGTGCTGCCCTTGAGGAGCTCAGGAATGGGGAGGAGATAGACAAACAACTACGTAAATACAATGCCAAGAGATGAGCACTATGTTGGGGCAAGTTCAGTATCCACTGGAGTAGCCTAAGGATAGGCTGTGGACATGATATCACAAGCAATTTCTCAGAGTTTAGTGCTATGCAAACTGACATCTGAGGGATCACATTGAATTTCTGAGGAGCTTAGTATGATATCCAGGTAGGAAGCACAGAAAACTTATGACAAATATTGAGAATCATTTCCATTCACTGGCAATACTATCAGATGCCCGGTTCTGTCCTGAATTCTTTACATTCTTCTCATTTCATCCTCACAGCAGCCTTGTGACATATATTTTTGTCACTTATTTTATTTTTCAATTGATATTCTTCAATGTTTTTTTAGATGAGGAAACAGAATTACAGAGGTCAAGTGATTAAGTTGCAGTTACATACCTAGAAAATACTGGATTTTGCTCATGTTTGAGTTCAGTGACATTTTCTTTGTTCTTAACTGTCATACCAAGTAGTTTAAATGAGTATATCATTTGCTTTACTGCAGGAGTGACTGACAGACTGGTTTAATAAGGTTCAGAAACTTCATAAAATTATTTGTAAAATGTTTTGCATTTAGGTCTTATGGGAAGAAGATCCATTGCTTTTGTTAGGTTACCAAATAGACTCACTGTCCCTCTCCCAAACTGTTAACATTCTTGCATTCAGCTAGGTATTCCAGAGTTCTGCAGAATTATTTATTGATTCCATCCCTACATAGCTGAACACTTGAGCAAAAATTCTTAGTTTCCATTTTATAGGTAGCATGATTATTATCGTTTGAGCTACCTCCTAAAAAGGAGGCTGCAGGCCCAATGGCTCAACTAGCTAATCCTCCACTTTTAAGCACAGGCAGACCAACCGTATGGGTGTTGGTTTGTGCACCAGTTGCTCTACTTCCCATCTAGCTCTCTGTTTGTGGCCTGGGAAAGCAGCAGAAGATGGCCAAATTTTTGGGACCCTGCACTAGAGCAGCAGATCTGGAAGAAGCTCCTAGCTCCTGGATCCTGGCTTTGGATCAGCTTAGCTCCAGCCAATGCAGCCACTTGGGGAGTGAAACAGCAGATAAAATATCTTTCTTTCTGTCTCTCCTTCTCTCTGTAAATCTGATCTGTCTTTCCAATAAACATAAATATCTTAAAATATGAGGCTGCAAATTTATGGTTAGAAAAATCATATGCCATATAGGTTTGATTCCTGGGTTGGCAGTTTATGAAGAAGGATACATTGTCAGTGAAGAGGCAAGCAAAGCTGATTCTTGAACCTAGAATAAACCTAAACAACACATTTAGCACTGCTTTCTTTTACAGTGTCTTCATAACTTTTGTTACTAATAATATTTTACACAATAATTAAAAAACAGTAGTAAGGTGAATTAATCTTAGGCTTGATATATTTTGGGTGTTCACAATTAAAAGTTGTGTCTTGGCATGACATGTGTTGTTGAAACCAAATTTAACTGAATCTAGTCGTGACAGTCATCACTGGAAAATGAAATTTCGGGTTGACCAATACTCCAAATATTTTATTACAGTTTCTTTTGTTCCTATGAAGAGCAATACTTGGAATCTGTGGCAAGTTCATCAAATGTCATCAAATCAAACTGGAAAAGTATGTGTCCAAGCTGAATTCAACTTTACTTTTTGCATTGGTCTCCTTTCTCTTACTCATCTTTGTGTTCAGGTCACCTTACTTATTATTCCTTCTGAGAACAGAATTATATTTCTCAATCCCCTGTGCAGTTAAGTGTGAACAAACATTATGTATGCTACTTCTATACTTGGCACCTGACAAAACCTCCATTGAGCTCCTTTGTGGATCCCCCTCATTTCCTGCAGGCTGACTAGAGACAAGGCAGCTAGTGAAGGACCTCAGTGCAGGTGTTCCTTAGGTGGAAGGAGACTGATTTACTGAATCATTGTTTGAAGCAGAGAGATATTCTTCCCATCCCATAGGCAATCACTCCTGGGCCTAATGTAAGAAGAAGTTAATTACCATTTTGTTAAGCCATTGGTATTATGTATGTGTACATATTTACTGTAATTGCTAGTTTGGCTTAAAATTCTATTCATCTTTTAATATTTTTCTAAAATGTCCTTTCCTAAAGCTTTCCCTGAAAGCTCCAGTTTATCATGATCTTTCCCTTTAACTCATGCAAGCTGTGATTAATTTTCTTAAAAAAAAGAAAAAGAAAAATGAGTACTCTAGCCATACTCTGTAGGCAATAAGCTTCTTGAGGGCAAGAATTGAATTTTATGATTAGTTTCATATCTCAACAAATCCAGTAGACCTGGCACAAGGGTTCAATGAACTTCATAAATTATATACCAAATCTCCGTGCATTTACAACTGAGGCACATTCAACATGATTAAAACAAAGTGAACCATCAGGTCCCAAACTCAATATGAATTTCTCTAAAAACAAGTTTATAAATGAGACAATTGCAACTTTTCCTAGAAAGCAACTTTTAAGGAAAGAGTACAGCTCTTATCCCTGTCAATTAGCAATGTTTGAAGTGTGGAAAAAAGAAGCTGACAATTAGGAACAAATAGATAAAGAACCATGAATTAAGTTAACTGCAAATAAATTTCCTCCAAGAAGACAGCTACATTCAACAGCTCAGTGCTTCCCCCATACCTCCCATCATCAAATGTCCTTTTCTCTGTTAATGTGGCTTTGTGTTGTGATATTATGATTTCTCCCAGCATTACCACAGTGGGAATTCTAAAGCAAGAGAAGTGCCTCAAGAGCTTGCCTTAATTTGCTTCACCATGGAAAACACAAGGAGCGCTGGCTTGAGGGTCAGATCATGGGATGTACATCTCAGGCTGACTTTTGCTATGGATTATTTGTAGTACTCAGTGTCTGGGTTCCTAACAAACATACTGCCTATGACACAGGAGAAAATGGTGTGAAGCTGACAAGAGTCAATGAAGCCAAAGAATTTTGAAGAGGATAAAGTATTATGGTGGCGCTAAGTGGTGTCCTAATTGCCCAGTTATTGCTACAATTCTTTCTCAAAGTGACTTTTTCTAAGCCAAGAATCATAGAGAAAGATGACCACATAAGCCTTGCTGCAACATTTTAGGCTTTTTCTGTTGGACAGACACAGTATAAAATTTAAGCCCATAAAGCAAAATGTCCTAAGTTTGATTCACATTATAGACAAGGTAGTGGTTGAAAAGAGTTTTGTTAGCTTGAGGGAAACAGTGCATTGTAGAACTGTTGGTGTAAAAGCCTTCAAAATTTTATATCGTGGTTAAAGTTTTCATAGAATCAGATTCATGGAGCTCCCTTCTGTGCAACTGGCTAAGGAAGACCTTGGACTGGGAGGAGCTGTGGTTCTTAAACATGTAATAATGATACCAGATATTAATAATGTTGGTTGTATGACTGTGTGTGTGTCTGTGTGTATTTACATCATATATATATATAAGCAGATGGTTCAAGTTGAAATGTGCACCCCTTGTTTTATTATTGAGCTAGGATTCTTGCCCAAAACATACCTACACACTGAGATTTAAGCAGACTCAGTACATATGGGCTGAGATAAATGAGGTTTACTAAATCCAAGCTGAATATTTTATACTCTCCCCTTTTAAGAATTCTTCAAACATCCAGCAACTATATCTTGGACACTACTCAGCTTAACTTTTGAGGAGATGCCTCTTCCATCCAAAGGAAACAAAGTATTTCACAAGAAACTTATGTGAACAATTAGCATGAAGAAGGAAAGTTCATTTATTGTTCATGGACCAGCAAAATCTAATTGAAGTTGTTAGACTCTAGAGAAAATGAGTCTCTCTCAAGGTATGTGAATGACTAAGAATACCAAATAAGAAAAGCGAACTAAGTAGAATACCTTGGCCTGAATACGCAATAAAAGCAGGATATGAGGAATTAAGTCAACAGTGCTTACTATTCACATAAGGGGCTTACTCAAGAAGAATTAAAATTTCTTTGGGACAATTACTTGCATGTAATTCCCGTTCCATAAGAACACAGAAGGTCTATTTAAAATTCTTCCCACACACGTACATCTTGACTAATGAAGCTACTGCCTGAAGAAAAGTTCAACAAGTCAAGAGTGGCAGACAGCCATTTGCAGAAGTTAAGACAGGGTAATAAGCACCATATAGGAATACAATTTAACAATCTTTTAAATGGAAATTCAAGAGACAGAATGACAGTTGAGTAAAACAACAAGTACAAAAAGTCAACGTAGTTATTCAAAACAGTTAATTCACAAGGCAAAGAGTTTCTTTTCTCATGTTTTTCTTTTCCACACTCAAAACTCTAAGTTTAACCACATTGGGTATAAGAAAATTACAGTTAAAAAGTATTGAGAAGCTTGGATGCCTTGTTCAAAGGTGGTTTTCACTTTTAGCCTGGTCTTGATTGAGACTGGGTCTTCCAGTGCCACTTCCCTACCTTTTTTCCTCTAAACCCAATAACCCAGGCAAAATGATGAGAATTAAGGGAAGAGGAGGAAAGATTCTGCGAGTAGAAGCTGGAAGATTCACTTGTGAGACTGTGACTTAAACACATTTACATAATCTCGTAGCCTTTAGATGTTGAGGATCAAAGCTGAGTTGGCCATGTCAGTGGATTACTATAAAGACCAAATAAAATAACATCAATTTTGTCTGCCAAATCTTTATGAAAGGTTAATACAAGGGATGTTAATATTTATGTTTGATTAACAGTTTCCTGGTATCATGCTGTGGCTTATCTCTTACATGATTATGTGCTTTAGCATGGATTGATTTAGATGCCAGGTGCCTTATGCGTAATTCTGCCAGTATCTCCTGCATGTTGATCATTATGTTCAGTTTGTATAGACAGGGTCTGTATTACTTGTTCAGTCAAATTAATAGAGGCACTGGGTCTGATGTGCATCACTCACTTTACTATTCCACAAATTTGCCTATGCTGGACCCTGTGCTTGGAACACTCCTTCTCTTTCCTACTATCCAAATCTTTCTCATTTCTCAAGGTGCTGTGAAATAGCCTCTGGAATTATGATACACAAACTGACTCAAATACTTGCAATTAGTCAAATAGTAAACAATTCCATTGGTTTTATCTGAGGGTAAAAGTCTGTGAGCCTGTAAGAACAGCTGTGTAATACGAATGCAAGTGGGTAGGAATGAGATATTATATGCCACTGTTGCAAATCGAAAGCTTAGACTTAAACTAAGAGCACAGCCTGTTTGGATTGGACGCAAGGATCATTTTACATAGTGAGTCAGAGCCACTGTAGTAAAGCAGGCCAGCTCCCAGGAAAAGCTAAGTTATTCACTATTCACTTTAAGTTGCCGCTTATTCTTCACTGCCATACCATGTCTCTGCTTTATTCTTTGATCTCATTCCTTTTGGAGTTCACTTAATTGTACCTATCAGGAATAGAGGGTACTCTCGTGTCCAATCCTACCTCAGATCCCTTTCTTTTTCTCCACATCTTCCCTTTTCTGCTCACTTCCCCCCATTTTCCCTCTCCCAGTTTTGATCAGCTCTTCATTCTCTGCACCACTCTAGTATTTAAAGTTTATATCACAACCTAATGCTGGGTGATCTTCTCTAATGAGCCATCCTTCTGTACTCAGCCAGATCATTTTCCACTGAAGGTAAGGGACCTATGACTTCAAAATTTGTTGTTTGAAAAACAACCAAACAGTAGAGCTCAATGAACATGTTCTCTTTTTCTTCCTAAGGAAATACACTGGGAACATGATGTGGATCTGCTACAATAGCAAAAACCAGTGTAAATCTTATGAAGAGTAAAGGAGGACCACTGACACAAGTGATTATTGACAACAGCTGACTATATTGAAAGATGGCTGCATCTTGTATACCTTTCCGATAATCAAGAGGCTTTTGTCATAACAATAGGTAGTCACAGTGTTTGGCTATAACACTTAGCATAGATGTAGCCGTACAGGGATGATCTTTCTTCACAGAATATAAGTTAGAAACAGAGCAATTTAAGCTATTAGAAAGGAATTAGAAAAAGCTAGTGAGTGTGATATGGGAGGTAAAACAAAGCATAACTGAGGCATATTAAAACACTGCAATATACCATTTTTTTACAAAGGCAATGGTTCCTTATTTCCACAGTCTAAACACCTTTAGTATTTCTAGGAACTATGTAAATGTCCATTTATTGTCAATTCACAAGCCAGTGATGGTTCTGATAATTTATTAATTCACCAGTATTTAAAAAATTCAAATAAATCAAGTGATTAAAGCCATGTTGTTTAAAATGGACCAGATACATTTTTGAAATAAAATACTTCCAAGCATCAGTAACACAGTTTAGGAAGAACAAAGATTTTGAGGCTGTTAAGTGTTGATCTATGGTTTCTCAAAAATTTCAAGCTAATCAAGCTAGAATCACAAGTTTTAAAGGTAACACTTCTTCAGTCTATCTGTCAGAAGTGTCTCCAGTTTTATGTCTCCTGAAAAGGGAAGAAAGAAGGTACTCTTTGAGGAACCCCAAGTCCTCGGGTACAAAACACAGATTAAATAAATCAATGCAGGTAGTCTTGGAAGAATCTATTTTTATGGATTTGGGTTTGGGGAAGTACAAAGTATACCTATCAATCTGTTATTATGATTTCAATTTCCTATGGTTAGAGATGACTTCCAAAATGAGAAATCATTCATGCCCACTCAGGGAAACTACTGTTACAATCACCTTTCTTTCATGAGTAATTACTGCGGAAATGGGAGAACCCACCTACTTTTTTCCCTCAGCATCCATTACATGGTTTAACAAGCTTTTTGAAAATCCTAATGGAATGGCTAGCAAATGAAGCTGGACGAAAAACAGAGTAACACTGGGGCTTTCAGGCCAGGCTTTGATACTAGACTCTTACAGCTATCCATACATTTGAATTACTAAGCCTGTGATTCCTCAGGCAAAAATGGGGCAGATCTGACTCCTAAAGAAACAGTTGACTTTCTTTGATGGACAATAAAGCTGACTCACTGTATTGAGACTCTTTCAGGAAGTTCATTGCCATTAATGGAACTCCACATCTGGACGCTGATTAGACATGGGGCAGAACCCTACAACTCAAGGAAGAGCCTCAAATGCAGTCAATTCAGGAAATAAGGGATTAATGCTGGTCACTGCATGGGCCCTTGAAAATCCTGTTCCTTGGCCAAGGCTGATTTGTGTTCTTATATTGGCACCTACTTCCTAAAGAATGTTTACATTTTTTTTTAAAGATTTATTTTTATTACAAAGTGAGATATACAGAGAGGAGGAGAGACAGAGAGGAAGATCTTCCGTCCAATGATTCACTCCCCAAGTGAGCCACAACGGCCGGTGCTGTGCCGATCTGAAGCCGGGAACCTGGAACTTCCTCCAGGTCTCCCACACGGGTGCAGGGTCCCAATGCATTGGGTCGTCCTCGACTGCTTTCTCAGGCCACAAGCAGGGAGCTGGATGGGAAGTGGAGCTGCCGGGATTAGAACCGGTGCCCATATGGGATCCCGGGGCGTTCAAGGCGAGGACTTTAAGCTGCTAGGCCACGCCGCCAGGCCCAATGTTTACATTTTGTTTATCATCTCTGGAAGAGTGAAAGCTTCATTTGAAATAGAGCTAAGTAAATAATTTTTTTTTGCAATAGAATTAATTACCAGATCTAAATTTGCAAGCTACTTTCTAAACCCTATTCCCATATAAAATGATTTCAAAATTAGAAAATATTTTCAATGGCAGATGAATAAAAATTGCAGACTTGCACACATCCACCATTCAAACTTCATAATTGTTGATATTTGCTTCACATATCTGTTTGTATAGAGGAAACGTCTCAATGGGTATTTGATCTGGCAGTTAAGACTCCAGTTAGTAAGCCTGTGTCCATATCTGAGTCCCTGGGCTCTGCCTCCTCTCTGTATGTTCCTGCTAATTCAGACCCTGAGAGGCAGTCGTGATGGTTCAATCAATCAGATACCTGCCACCCAGCATGGGAAACTGCTTCTTGGCTCCCAGCAACTGCTATGGATTGGCCTGACCCTGGCTATTATGGACATTTTGGGGGTGACAGCATATGGGGACTTGCTTATTCACTTGCTCTCTTTCTGCCTCTCAAATTTTTATAAAGGGAAATTTATGAATATAACTAAAACCCATTATAACTTTTCGTTTCTTCTTTTCCTCCCCAGAATCAATCACCATCCTCAAGTTAGGGCTTTGTTCACGTGCATGTTCTTATACATTTTTACATATGTGGATTTCTATAAATACTGGTCTTGTGCTTTAAAAATTTATTTAGAAGATGGGTGGCAATGATGCTTGCAATGCAAAGTGAAGATAGATACTTAATGTCTTAGAGTCGCATACTACAAGATGTTAAAATGATCAATGTTATATGTTAGATATTTAACATAATAAAATACATAAATGTTATTATATTGTATGTGTCCTTTTATAATTTTCTCTTATTCAGGAAACATTGTTTTTTGTGATTCTGGCTTTTAAAAAATATATTTTTCATGTATTCGAGAGAGAGAGAAGCAGATGGAGACAGAGACTGGCTCACTCCTCCAGTGCCTAAAATGATCACTCAAGGTTCAAAATTGTGAGCTAAGGACTCAATCAGGTCTTCCACATGAATAAAAGGAGCCCAACTACTTTTTTAACTTAAAAATCTATACATAACCAATTTCATGTATTTTATGATACAGATTTGGGAGCGAAGCGTTACTCTCAACTCTTTCTTCCCTTACTGCCCACATTTCCTATCTAACCTCCTCCTTACTTATTTCTTTTTTCTCCTAATTTTCATTTCATTTTGCGATCACAGGGTTAACGCTCCAGTAGGTAACTATATCAACACACGACAGTAAGAAGAAAATAAAACAAAGCAAAAAACAATGCACTGAACACATTCCAATTACTTGAATAATTTTGCCTGCCTTCCAGGGTTTTCAATAGCAGAAAACTAGAGTCAGGAGCCAGAAATCAAACACAGATACTCTAATATGGGACACAGATACCTTCACTCACATCTTTAATTACTAGGTCAATCGCTCACCCCATTATTATTTTTATATAGATATAGTTCATTCATTTTTAATGTATATTTTTTTCTCATTCATGGATTATCAGGTTGTTTCTACCTTTTAATACTGTGCTGAATATACTAGCATATGTCCCCTAATGTACATGTGCACTTGCGATTTTCTAGGCATTTTTCTTTATTTAAGCATGCGCTAGAAAAGCTCTCACCAAGATTTCATTTTGTCCTTGATTTGGACAAAGGATTTTGCAAGTAAACAGAATTAAGTTAGGATAGTGCATAAAATTAGATCTCTATCTCTCACCATATACAAAAATCAACTCAAGATGGATTAAGCACCTATATTTAAGACCCCAAAGTATGAAACTGCTAAAAGAGAAGGAAAGGAAAATACTTCAAGATGGTATAGATGATTTGTTGGATAAGATCCTTAAAGCGCAAACAACAAAAACAAAATAGAACCAATGAGATTATATTAAATTCGGAAGCTTCTGCATGGCAAAGGGTACAATCAATAAATTTAAAAGAAGAGAACTTGGGGCCACTGTAATGCCTCAACTGGCCAGTCCTGTGTTTGCAAGTGCTGGGATCCCATATGAGAGCCGGTTCATGTCCTGGCTGCTCTATTTTCCATCCAGCTCCTTGCCTGTGGCTTGGGAAAGCAGCAGAGGACGGAACAAAGCCTTGGGACCTTGTACCTACAGGGGAGACCTGGAGGAAACTTCTGGCACCTGGCTCCTGGCTCTGGATCGTCTGAGTTCAGGTAGCTGACAGCCACTTGGGGAGTGAACAAGCAGATAGAAGATCTTTCTCTGTCTTTCTCTGTCAATCTGCTTTTCCAATATAAATAAATAAATCTTAAGAAAGGAGAGAAGCTGAATAGTCAAATAATTTTAAAGACAACGATCATTACTGATCTTGAAAACTGTCAATAGTAGTTACTAGTTTTAGAAATATATCAATACTCATTTTATACTCTCTTCAGTGCTCCATTGGTTTAACCCACTGAGTGCCTTTTCATTTCACATAAGCCTAAGGAATTTAAGAACTATCTCCATTTTATAGACTAGAAGGCAGTGGTTAGAGATGGGTTCAAAATGGACCTTGATCCAGTTTAATTATATAGATAAATCCAGTCATATAAAAGTAAAGAACTACAGGGTGAGAAAAGAGAAATTACAAGCATGGATAAATATTTACGACACATGAGATATATAGTGATGCTTTCCTTAATTTGACAAATAGAAATGTTAAATAGCTTAGTAGAAAAATTGGCACAGGAAATGAAACTAAGTTTACACAAAATGAAACACAATGGTCACAACAGACAGAAAACTATGTTCAATGTAATTGATACTTAAAGGAATTTTTATAAATGAAAGCTACAAGTTACCACTTTCTACTGATCAGATGGGCCTGCATTAAATGGTTTACATTCAGTGATGCTAAGAGTATAGCAAATGGGTACTCTCATACACTATTAGTGAGAGTGTAAAAATGTTCCACATTTTGGGAAGATACTTTCATAGTATTTGGTACTGCTAAAACATTAACCTTGTGAATATAGTCACAAAAGTGTTCCAAAATGTAAAAGCTAGGGTATTGTTTTCAACACAATTAAAGACTAAAAAAAAGCCTATCAAGACACAATTGACTTAATTATGACGTATCCATATGTTGTAGCATCATGTGGCTCTTCTGAACAGAAGTATACACAAATTTTCATGGAATGGTTTATTATTAAATAAAAATAGTAGGGTGATGACAAATCTGTATGATACATTTCTTTTTGTGTAAGGAAAAATATTTAAATGTCTAGAAGGAAGGTGAAGAAACTGATCAAATTGGGGATTTTTAGAGAGATTGTCTGGGATGTCTATGCTTGTAGTGAAAGAGCCCTCTATAGTTAAAACTTTCAAATCATAGCCATGAATTACATTTACATTTTAACATTTAATTACCAGTAGGGCTTATCTAGATAGTGAGATTATGGGTCATCTTATGTTTTTTTCTTATATTTCTATTTTAGAAATAATACAAATAATAAAAACTAATTTTACTACTGGATTTCCAAGATTCCTTCAAGGTATTCCATTGCAGTTTCTTCTTTGATTTACAAGTGTCTTCTACAGTAGCAACTGAGCATCTACAACCTGCTCTGATGAGACTAGCCCATTTTCAATGATCAGTGTTATGACACTTTTTGGAGCATCCTAAGAGCAGAGACCTGGGTTCACAGATTGGTCCATAGGTCAGGACGTGTGTGTGTGTGTGTGTGTGTGTGTGTAGGACAGAGAGAGAGAAAAAGAGGTAGAGATGTGGAGGGAAGGAAGAGGAAACAGAAGGGAGGGAGGAGGAGGAGGAGAATATGTGTCCTTAAAATTAACATTTTGGAGAACAGTCCAAAATATAAATTCTATTCCACTACTAAACTCCTTATCAATTACATCACTACCGTATTCTGTCTTTTGTTATATTATAATGACTACTTAGAAAACTAAAGGGAAAATAAAAAATGCTAATTCCTCCGGCAAGGATGATCATTATTAAAAGATATTCTTTCCTTCAAACTTTTTCCTATTTTTACCATTAGAGTTTTAAAGATGCAGCAGTAGGAACCAGCATTATGGTACAGTGGGTTGTCACTCCTTGTAACGCTGGCATTCCACATGGGACTCTTGTATTGTGTTTAGGCTGCTATATTTCTGATTCAGCTTCCTGTTACTAATGTTCCTGGGAAGGTGCTGGGAGATGATCCATATGCTTGGGCTCCTGCCACCTACGTAGGAGACCAGGATGGAGTTCCTGGCTCAGATGGGTTGCTGCAGTCATTTAGAGAGCAAATTGACAGATGGAAAAATCTCTCCTTGCATGTCTTTATTATGTCTTTTCCTATCTCTCTGTCAGACACATCTTTAAAAAAATACTCCTTAAAAAAGCTTTCTTACGTGCATTATCATTGAAGTCATCCGTGACGGCGTGTAAGTGCCCTGTCTCGTACCACCTATAATCCTTGGGCTGAAGTGGCTGAGAAATGCAATGCAACCAATCGCTCAGTTATAAAATAAAAATGGACTTTCTGACTCCATTTCAACTATGTTTTAGCACATGATGATGTTAAATTTATGAATTTCCAAAGACATCTTGGTTTGCTGCATAATCCTTAAGTTTTATACTATATTCCTGTTAATTTACTTACTATTTCTGGAAGATTAATGAAACTACCCTGGTGTGCGTATTCTGGATTCTCTGGGAGGTCAGCATGCTAGAGATTCAGATTCCTTCAAAAAATCAGCAAAGTATGCTGGACTCACCAGGAAATGATTTCCACATTTCTTCAATTTTATGACCAGCTGTATGCATTTGGTAGACAGAATTACTGGGTCAGCTTATATTGATTCTGGAGCAATATGGGGCCATGATCAAAGCATGAACTCTAATACAGTTTCATGTTTGAGAACCTTAAAGACAAACATTTGCATTGAAAGAAATTTCCCAATTAACTTCTAAAGAATTTATACATTAAAATATCTCACCCTGCTGGAGCAGACTGATAGAGCAACCGTACTACCTTCCGTGGAAGAGAAACTGTATTTAGGAGGAACTTGCTATTCTCATAAAACTTTTAATAGGAAGAAGTGAATCAAATTCCTTAATTACCATTTTATGGTTGGTAAAAGGGCAAATTACATGCCATCCATTTCTAAACTTCTAAATGTCTCTGGTGCTTTTAATTAAAGCTGCCATCTAGAAAATACTAAAGCAATTTTACACAATTAGTTATTTATAGGTTACCATAATACACCACCCAAAATATGATTTAAGTGATCTGCAGCCTGTTAGTGTGTGATTTCTGTCATTTTTTGGGGGGGGCAAGGGGAGGGCTTTCCTTTTTAATCGGCTGAAGCCACTCTTAAATGGACAGATGAGAAAGGTGTGACACTGAGCAGCTGTGATAAGGAAGCAAGTTACGCTGGCTAGTGATCTTAAATAAAAAGACTGCTCTCAGTCTTTACATGTATGGGCCTGAATTTCACTCTACACAATACTGTGGAGGTGAAGTACAACAATTTTATTTTCCCACCTCTCTTCACTTTAATTACCATTCTGCTTATACCTACTAACACGTTTCCTCTGCTACCTTGAATAGATCCCACCTAGGCTTGTCTTCCTCAGATGATCTCATCTACCCAAACTATCCATTGTGTGCTCTTTGACCTCAAGGTCCTCACAAGGCATTTTAATTAGGGAATAATGTGCTGCTGTCTCAGGTAATTTTCTGAACTGAATATTGAGTTTGCATCTGATGAAAATCCTTAGGGAATGAATTTGACGGTGCAAGAGTAGGTTGCTAAGGGTACTATTTTAGTTAGGTGTGGCTCCCTACAAAATGTACAGTAGCTTTCCTTCTTCTAGATTAAAACAATTGCAGATTAAAAGATTAGTTAATAATGCATTTGTGGCTTTATAAAACCTGAATCAACTTCACAGAGGTCTTCACGTCAGTGGTTATCATCCACACCAAACACACGATTAGCTAAGTACCTTCCTTGTGCCTGTCTCCTCCCACCAACAACTTACGGCTTTAGAGATGCATCAAGGTTTTCAAATTTAAGCTGCTGATATAATCTAAGTCCAAGATCTTTTATCCATCAGGAGCCGAGGAATTAAACCAACTGTACATAAAAAGAGGTTAAGCTTGCATTCTGGTCACATAATAGGCACTAAGTCCTCTGCTGTAGTTACAGTAAACTGAGAGACCAGTAACATAGCCTAAGGAAGAAATGCCCCTACATGAAAACAGTACAGGATCAACAAAACATTTCACCTGAATTTTAATGTGCTGTCAAACATATTTTTGTCAAGAATAGGTCTGCTTCTAAATCAAGAATGTTAGAGGAAAATTCTCATAGGAAACCTTGAAACTGAGCTGGGAATTTGGCCAGAGGTGGTGGCAATGTGGAAAATAGGCAGGGGGTTAGGAAAAAAAATTTGAAGATTTTCTGAACCCCTTCCCCTTGCATACCAACCCAGTATGTTTCCCACACATAACTGCATCATCTCTGCCGGGATTGAGAAGGTGACAGCATGAGAAGAATAAGCTGAACACCATGAAGTAATGCTATGAAGCTCCCAGAAAATCTACCTAAACCTCACCTTGTTTGTATGTTTAACTAGGGCACTACTCTTTTCCCCCAAATAGGGAACTCCTGGGCTTGGGAGATCTCCCTTCTCTTGTCTTCTCACATGCTCTCTTTTTGTGAAAGCTGTTTGGTCCTCTCCTGGTATCTTATGCTCAATCCCTCATTTTAGATAAACCCAGCTCTCATGCATGCATCTTACGTATCTGGCTTAAATTCTTATCTCACATGAGGGCAGGGATTTGGAGTAAAACCTGGGAAACACAGTTCTATGATAGTAGACAGGAGATCTCACCCAGAAAATAGACTCCATTAAGCGACTCCCCCAAAGCTCTCCTGCTTATCTCAAGGCCTGACTGCCCTTACTCCCTCATTTTCAGCAGAACAGATTCACTTCTACAAGCTTGCTAAGATTATCAGAATGGAGAACCCTCAACCTATTAGCTTCTCATATTTACAAACTTATCCTCATCCCTCTACTTAAAATCCCCAGATGATCTCTTCAATTTCTGCTCCTGTTCAAGGTCCACGGCCTTCTAGTTTCCCTCAGTCCTTGTTTAATTGCGTATTGCCTGCCTTACATATCTCTCCATTGGTCTACAGGTATGGGCACATGTACTGCAAGGAAAATGTCCCTGAGTTCCAAGGACTGCTACTACTGATCACTGTATATTTTACATTCACCTCAGAAGAGTGATCTTCAATGTGATCATCAAATGACTGAAGTCTGGATTCCACTTCAATGACTATTTATACCACCAATAGCAGACACACCTGAAGCAATTTACAAAAGATCTTACTGCCCTCCAACTTCACAGGAGAACCAAAAACACTTTCATGTCCATTTTGTACTATATTCTTGCCCTCATAGATTTTAGTGATCTCAGCAAGAAGTCCCTGATATAATCTTAGTATCTTTCCTTGAACTTAAACATGGCTTTTCAGAAGAGCCCGCAGATGCCAAGAGATGAGTAGGAAGAAAAGCAAATCATTTGTGCGTAGGCTTCATTATACTCAAATTTCTTATCTGCTAATGAAGTGAAAATAAATTCTGTGTGGTTTGTGTCAAGAATGCTCTCAAATGATTTTTGGAAGTTGTTGAGACTTAAGGATCATTTTCCACCTATGGGACAGAGGCTGCTTCCACTCATTCTGCATTCTGAGGTTGATTTGCAAAAAGGCATGTGTGAAAACAGAGGTATAATCTTTGGCGAGGTTCGAGAGAACCAAATTAAGTCACTGATTAATTTTATCTTGTCCAGTTACTCTTTAACCCTCTGCAGCTACTTAAAACAGTAAATGCATTCAGCTTGTCACAAATTTTATTTTATATCCCCACCTAGTACAATTTAACATTCGGCTTAAGTACTTGGTCATCTATTACATGACTCATTAGTTTGAGTTCTCTGTAGAATTAAAGAAAGTTGCAGTAAAAATAATAAATGGAACCTAGGTTTCAACGACATCATCCACGCATGTTTGAAAAGCATCTTTCAAAGTCAATTCAAACTCATATACAATGCCAGGGATTAGCACTCTGTCAACCTCTTTGCTAAACTTTTTTCCTTGCTCCATTACATTGAAATATTGATGAATAAAATGGAAATGTTTCTCTTTATTGGGATTCAAACCAAAGTGCATAAAACTGGATCAGATAAAGACTTCTTTCCAGGAGAAGAACCCACAGGCTATCATGTGAAATTCTATTTGAGGATGCTTCCATTTTTCCTTCAAACAACATTTGTGGTTACTGCTGTACCGAAGAAATTTAATAAAATGAAGATTTCCTGCCCAAGTCCCTTAAGGAAAATTTGGTGAAGTTCCTAATTGCAGTATCTTCCAAAGAGATGGGACAAGGTTTCCTGGAGATTTATTTGAGTAATTACATTTACAGATTACACAAATGCTATGTACTACACTATTGGTACACTACTAGGTCAGAAAAATCAGAGAAATTGCTTTAATAGGACAAGGAAATGACTAAAGGTTATTTGTCCTGTAAATAAAACAAATTGTTTGTATTTAGTGCATGTCATGAGACTGAAAAGTATTTTGCAATATTTCCAAGCTTCCCAGAGATCATAGATTTCTGTGGAAAGACACTGTGGTGAAAATGAAGCATCGTGGTTATTTGGAAACAGGCAGGCCAAGTGGGAACTGCAGTGTTGTTATGTGTAAATTGTGCAACTCGCAGTAAATTTTTTAACCTCCCAGAGTCTCTGTTTCTGTGTGCAGTAGGAATATTATTTACCTTGCACTTGGCGGTGAAGATTAGAGATACAGTGTGCTAATATCTAGCATAGTGCATGGCACAAAAAAAGGTTCTAAGTAAGTTAGAGTTACACTTATTTCCAAACCTTAGAACTGGGAAGGAGATCATTCTGAGCACTTTAGCTTACAGCTGAGGAACCTCAGGTTCCAGTGTTTAAATGCTGCATTTCACAAAAGTAGTCAGTGGCATCTTACGTTCAGGGAAATGAGATTCCAAGGTGGTAGGCTAACTTTCACACGATCAAAGAAACATGGGCATTACATGGATTAAACAAGAAAATCCAGGTTCTCTACCCCGGTTTGAGCCACAACTTGCTGCCGTTTCTCACAAAATAAAATGCAAAACAAAACAAAAGTCCCTTGGTTCTGCCCTTTTGTCTTTTTGCTGACTGGTTTTAATCCTACTTGACAACTTACTCCAAATTTAGGATGAATGGATCTCAAAAGTAAATTTTATCCTATTTTTAGAATAGATGCCAAAGGTAAATTAGCTGTCTAACAGATTCACGTTTACTTCACTTACCTTGCATAATTAAAGACATGTTGGAGAGGTTTCCACTACAGTATGCTGCTTGTTAAAGTCTTAAAGCGAGCTCTCTTTCCTAACCTAGAAATCACACTCCATAGATGTACATTTCCATTTTCTACTGATCTGCAGCTTTTCTTTATGAACTTCTAGGTAGAGGAGGAAAAAATATCAAACTATTCCTTAAAGAAATGCATTAAATACTTGCTGTCTTCTAGGGAGGAAGGGAAAGGCAGCTGATGTGCACGGTTGCTGCAGAGCAAAAACAAACACATGGGATTTTGGGGGGAGACAAAGAACCTGCAGGAGAACCTCAAAGATGAAATTAATAATTAGCAATATTCTCTCAATTTGCATACTGTGCTTTAATAACCTCTTGCCTGCCTTTTTTCCTTCTATGGAAGGCTATGCAATTGCCCTGCAGCATTTCACATAATGAGAATCACTTCTGATTCACTGACAAAGGTCAATGCCATCTATATTTAGTATGGAGATAGGTTCCAGAGCTGGGCACCTGCAAGTTCCAAGAAGCATTTTCAGAATAACTTGATGTCTGGATATAACATTTTGCCATGTGAGTGACTTTAAAGATCACCAACAGGATCTTCAAACACTGTCAGTGTGGTTGAAGGAGATGCTCTGCTATACCTGTAGTATGAATCACACATCCCACTCCTTTGCCCATTGTAGTTTCATCAGTGGATCAGAGCTGAGTTTGACAATACCACCTTCAGGAATGTAACACAAAAGTTGTCTTGGATGGGGCCCGGCGGCGTGGTCTAGCGGCTAAAGTCCTCGCCTTGAAAGCCCCGGGATCCCATATGGGCGCCGGTTCTAATCCCGGCAGCTCCACTTCCCATCCAGCTCCCTGCTTGTGGCCTGGGAAAGCAGTTGAGGACGGCCCAATGCTTTGGGACACTGCACCCGCGTGGGAGACCCGGAAGAGGTTCCAGGTTCCCGGCTTCGGATCGGCGCGCATCGGCCCGTTGTGGCTCAGTTGGGGAGTGAATCATCGGACGGAAGATCTTCCTCTCTGTCTCTCCTCCTCTGTGTATATCTGGCTGTAATAAAATGAATAAATCTTAAAAAAAAAAAAAAAAAAAAAAAAAAAAAAAGTTGTCTTGGATGGCTTAAAACATTCCACTCTCCTAAACCTGGGCTACAAGCCTTAAGGTACATTTTAACTGTACTATATTATTTGACTGGCAGTGGCCAGCAATGAATCTTTTATGTTTCTGTTGCCTTCTTTATTTAATTGAGCTGTCTGACTACATGCATGTGTAGTAGATGCCACACTGTAATAGAAGTTGATGAGAAGGTAGGGAAGATTTAAAAAATATTAGATGCAGTTTCTCATCTCTAGCGCTTTATTTTGGTAGAAAAAAGAACCTCCCATTCATGAAAGAATTGGGAAAAAAAGAATGCAAAATATAATCAAAGGCTAATTGGCTAGTGCAGATGCTCTTAAGGAAATTGAGATTTAACGAGCTGGGGTTAGCCAGAGAGGATTATGAAAGACAAAGACCTCGAAGAAAGCAAAGGCTTTAAACTTCCATAGTAGTTAGAATTCAATTCCAACATAGCAAATGTCAAATGGCTAAAGAGTAACTACATAATATTTGGAATAATAAATGACCATCCAACAAATTAAACACATTGACCTCACTATATTTATTGGCATGGAAACATGTTCCTAAATCATGAAATGTGAAAAGCAGATTATAAAAATACCATTGTATATTGTGTCAATTTTTAGGGAATTAGAATATAATATTCACAGAAAAAGTCTAGAAGTATAAACACTAAAATCTTAGCGGCAGCTTGCTACAGACATGGTAGGTTTCCAGGTGTTTTTAATTAAAAGTTTTTTTCCATTTTTTTCTAATTTTTCCTCAATAAATGTGTATTACTGCACTATTTTTAAAAACACATTATCTTTATGAAACCTAGTGTATATTTTGTAAAATTAATTAAAATGTATGCACACATATAGGAGAACAGAGAAGAATGATTAAAGAATTTAGAGGATGGTATAGCTGATACATGATTACAGACTTAATTGACTGTCAGCTGAGATGGGTCTATGACCCAAGACCACAGACCCATGATTTGACATTACCCTGAGAGACCGCTATTTGTTCACTAAATTCCAGGGAGTAGGATTGAGATTTTGGTCCTTGAGGATTGAAAAATAAATTTGGGACAAATGAAAGTAAGGCTGAGTTCCCGTGGAAGGCAAAAGAAAAAAAAAACAAAACCAACAAACGCACACACACACACATACATACACACGCAAAAAAACAGCTTTGTTACCCTAGTTGCACTATAAATAAAAAAATGTAAGTAGTTTTCAGAATGACTTAGGTAAGTTAAAGGAAGAAAGGTTCACTGAAATTTATTAAATCTAAGCCAGAAGTAAGTTATTCAACATATCTGAGAAGGGTAGAAAGTGGGCAGGGACCTGATCTCAAGCAGTGCAGGCCACAGAGCTGAAGCAGGTGGCTGGAGGCTTTTGCTGGGACAGGTTAACCCTCTAGCTGCTGGATTGTAACAAATTACCAGGTGGTTGTCCCTAGGAAGGCTTTGGGGTGCCAAAGAGTCAAGAAGACTCTGGGCAATAGATACCCATCAACCACAAAAGGAAGTATTTCAATCTCCAAATGACAGTTATGACCTCAATAACACGTATTAGCTAACAGTTGGCCTTGGGTATGCCTAACTTCTGGGATAGAATTCAAAGCAAGTGTCTGTTAGAGGCAGAACTTTGAGATGGCCATGTAGTGATGGTCTTTATTTTTGTGAAGTCAGATGACATGTTTAGATGATCAAAGGGTGATTTTGTTTTTCTTACCTCGAGGGCTGTTCAATGAGGCTTCGGATGCTCTCCCGCCATCTCCACAGTGACTCTGGTCAAAGGGAAGGCACTGGTCACCTGTTCCTGCTACCACTTCAAAATTCTTGGACAAATCTTTTGTTTCCACAAGAGATCTCAACTTGTAGACCTTTCGAGTATTGGTGTCTGATAGATAGAGGGATTCAGACATAGGGTCCATAGCCAGGTAGTATTTGTGAGCAGGACTTGTGCTAAGGAAGAGAAAAATAAAGTTATTCAAAGCAATTTGTCCAACATGCACCCTCTGGGTGTCTACCCTTTGTCACAAACAGAAGTAAATCTCTTCCTTTTGATGTTCCAAGGAGAAGAATACCACTGTGTTTTTCTAGTCATGGGTTTAGGTATGAAAAAAAATATCCAAGGTGTACTGCTAATCTGTTCATTATCATCTACTCAGGGACATTCTTTTCCTATCTTCACCATCCCTTCTAAGTCTGCTCCTCCTCTGGGCCTCCTATCTCACTTGAAAACACTACCATCCTGCTAGGCTAAAGTTGTCAGTCACAGGGCATGTCTAAACCTTGTGGACTGTTTCTAAGGGAGGGCTCTGCTACAGATATACAGCCTAATATTTCCTTTCCAATCTGCCCTTTTTATAACTATCACATTTATGTAACTCACTTTTCTATCTTTCAGGGAATGACAGCACTGATTATATTTAAAAACTTAAAAATGTTATAATCACAATTACATTATTGTGTAATCACATAACCATACCTCCTAAAGGTGACAAGTTACCTATGGTGCATACAGGTATTCCTGAAACCACTCGTTCACATCCACATGGCGTCTATTACATTTCTCTGCACAAATGTGAGTTCATTTATTATTTTGATTTTTCCTAATTTATTATATTTTTTGGTGTTTGCAGTAATTTTGGTTTGGGATATGCTTAAACCTAAGCTTCATGTAGCGAATGCAGAAGTAAGTTGAACCATGGGAAATGAAACTAAGACACTAGTCAAGACATTAGCTAAGCAAAATGGAGGCAAGAAGATCCTCAGAGCCATTAAGGCACCTTGAAGGACTGGCATGCTTTGAACTGTAACTGTATTTTCCCTCTAAACATGTTTATTAATAACAGCAAGGTAATGATTAATAGCAATGACTACTAAGACATACTAATTTGAAACTCACTTTATAGTTTTCAATGGAAAAAAATCAGGTCCAATCGGAATGCCTGATTTTTTTTTTTTCTACTTACCTTCATTGAGTTAGAGAATCCATTTGATTCCAGGGACATCTTCAACCCTGGAATCTCCATATCAGGTGCTGTAAATAAATTGTAAAGGACCCCAACCGACTGCAGATTTGATTTGGCATTCATATCAGACAAGGCATCTCTGTAGCAAAGACTGCTTGAACCGGGATTTGAGTAAAATTTGAACATATTTAGTGGAATCTGCCTTCAGCATAAAATTTTTCTGATGTGCTTAGATCTTTCTATTATAAAGATGGAGTTATCGTCCTTTCCTAAAACAACTTCAGTACTTCGGTAGTCAGTTTGTGGAGTTTCCTCAAAGCCAGATAAATCATGCTTTGTTTAGGAAGAATCCATAGGCTATTTTTCCAAGAGAAATGTTATTCGCACAAACTACTTCGGAATGCATTACACTCATTCATTATTGAATATCCCCAATGTGCCTGCGAGCAAAGCTAGAATTAGCATTCTCCTCAAATTTCAGCTGGGGAAACCCACACACAGAATGGGCTTGCTCAGGGTCAGTAGCCAATCTAGGCCCGGAGTAAGATTAGAGCAGATCATAAGCGACTCTGTATGCATAATACTGTCAGAAGAGTCTTATTCTGAAGGTGACAAAAGAAAAAAACCACCTCAAACACACACACACACACACACACACACAAACAACAACAGTACCCTTAGCTTCTTCTGAGCAACACATTGGTTCAGAAGCAGTAAGCAACTAGGCATCTTCAGCTATTCTCAAACTCTGTGTACTGGCCTTTGGAAAATGGAATAGCCCAACATGCCCAAAACAAATGTGATTGCTATTTTCTTGACAGTTAACAGTCAGAGACTTTCCCTATATTTATATGCAATTTCTTGCCATTTTGTGCCATTTCCCAAGCCCACTTTAGTTCTTTTGAGAGTGATTTGTTTCTACTTTCTTAAAACATGCCATGCCAGGAAGAAAAACCACAGACTACATTCCAATTTGCTTTAATCCCTCTTGTCTAAATGCATATTGCATGGAGATATATGAATATTTCTTTTATAATGTGTGTGTTAGACTTGCTGGTCAGTGTTGCATTCAAGCAATGCCCTTCAACTTAGCAAATACCACTTCATCTATAGTAGTTAAAAATCACATGGATTGTTAAATGGGCAATTAATGGTTATAATTCATGCTGTGCAATACTTTACCAGTAAGCAATTTGATAACCACCTCAATTGGCTTAAGGAATCAGTTATGCCAAAGTAGCAAGGCTAATCTTATGTACTGGCATTTAGAAGGTGGCATCTCCCAAATGCAACCCAAATTAAAAACCCAATCAGTGCCATTCCGATGACAATTGGAACTGGAGAGTGGAAAAATCCAATTTTCTCCTGTGAAATATCAGGTAATTCAGGGCAGTTTTCACAACTGCAATGCATAAACAAATTGAAAAGGAATATTCATGATGAATTTTAGAGCTATGTGGCACTGTTGGTAAAATGATCAGTTTAGAATTTTTTATGACTTCTTTTAGTGGGAAGAACTAGAAACAATAAAGTCACATAAAAGAAAAAATCTTATTAAAGAAGGTCACTGTGGTCACTGTCTCTTAATACACTTGTCAACTATATTTCTGGCTCTAGGGAGATTGCTGTATTACTCCTCTCTCTACCTGCAATCTGAAAACATCAAAAGTGTTTGAACTTACAGACTCATTTGTGATAGCACCTTAGGGAAACATAATGAAACTTAAGGCTTTGCTTTCCCATGAAGTATGGAACTGCCAGTTTTCATATATCTTGCTTGCTTTTCACTATCATTTACTCAGGGAGCCCTCTTCTTCTGGAAGATACTCACCTGCATCATAGCTTCCACATTCACTTTCACCCTAATCCTTTCACCTTATTTAAAAACACAGTTTCCCTGTTAGCACACTGTAAGGAGGTGGGCCCTTAGGCACCAGGGGTTTTTAGGCAGCCGCCCATGTGATTTGCTTACCTATGTCTGGTATCTCTGTTTCTAGGGTGCAGAAGATATCCACGAGTGGCAAGTAAAAACAAACAGAGAGTCATCAGCATTATTCAACAGGCCAAACCTACCCGACAGACCAACTTCTTAACACCGTTTTGGCTACTTGGGGATGACTCAGGCAGGTGTGCAAGATAATCCTTCCAGGCTTCTCCTCCTAAGGTGTCGTGAAGGTGAGTGTGTGTTCTGTGGCAGGGGGCAAAATTTTAAGTTACCTTTTTCATAAAGCTCTCCCTGGCCTCCAAACTGCAGGGTCATAACAGCTTCTAGAGAACATCATATATGTCAATTGGTAAGGCCTTGTGCCTTTCTTCAAGTCATCCATGCTTCGTGAGGCCAGGTGGAGAGAGCAGAACTGAACAGTCGGGCCAGAAGCAGTAGAACCCTTTGTGGCCCTGATCTGTGAGGCCGCTTGGCCCTGTGGGGTTGCTGAGGATATCTCATGCGGGGCTAGTATGAGAATTTTCACACAGAGGGTGCCTGCCATTTGGGTACAAGCCTGACACTGGGTCAAGTTTTCTTGGAATTACAAGGCTATGCTCTGTGAAACAGTCGTTTTAATTTTAAAATCCTTTTAAATCTAGCACTGTGCCATTCTGAAAACATGAAGATAACAAACCTTTTTATCTGCACTAGAAAATGTCCTCATTCTTTGAGATTTCAGGGAAGAAAATATAAAATGATTTTATTCAAAACCATCTGCTATGATGTGTTCAATTCTTTTTTAAAGGACCCTTTCTGGGAGTCTGCTGGTTGGGACATAGGTCAGGGAAGGTGTACTAATTTTTCAGTTTCTTTAGTCCATCTCAAAGGGAAAATATCCTCTGGGTTGACACAAAGGTTAGCCAGTTAAGGATGGGGAGCTCTGATTTGAAACATGGCCTTGGGCATTTGCACCTTTTCCAGTGTCTTTGTCTCCAGACATTTGCTTGTTTTTGCAGCCTCTGAATTACAAGAGGAGTGTGCTTGAGGCTGGCCCTCACCTCTGTGATGCAGTTGATCCTCCTGAAGTCAGTTGAGTTGTGAAAGTACTAGAAAGACCTAATTAAAATAAAGCTTCATCTACCATACATTCTCGTAGTACAGAACCATTTGCTTGGCTCCAAAGGGTTTTGAAATTCTTAGGTGATATCAAGGAGTGGGGAGCAGCTACTTCTGATCCTGCCAATAATGTCACTGTGAATTTGGAAAGATGTCCCATATTATGCAGAGCAGCTTCTCTCATTAACATCTCAGAGGGAGGAAGCGAAAATGACGGAAATTATTTCCAGTATGTGACCCTGTTCTGTCTGAGAATTACTTTTAGTTAAGGATTTAGGATTGAGCCACCACCAAAGTCAATGTGCTGTCTAACTAGCAACTGACAACATGCTGAGGCACCAATATGTGAGCTCTTTGCAAGTACCTAGGCCCATCAGTGGGCATCACTGCCTGGCAACTGACTGCCTTGAAACTTGCCACAAATGAGGAGGAGAAAGAATGGGTTTGCAAATCTGTTTTCTGCAAGAAATGCTCTAATGAGAAGACCTTTAAATCGATCTTTTTTTCCCCCTCAGGATGTAGATGATACATGCGGCCACCTACTCTTACCACTGAAAAGAGAATTATTGATACATGATTTATACAGCATATAATTCATCCTTTCAAAATACGCCATCAAGCAGTTTTCAGGGCATTCAGACAGTGGTGCAACCATAACGTTACATCACCATGTTTCAGAACATTTCATGACCCCATGAAGAAACCCTGCACCTGTTAGTAGGCATGTCCCATCCTCTCTCCTTCCACCACGCCATGCAGCCACCTACCTGCTTTCTGCCTCTAAGGATTTGTCTATCCTGGACATTTCAAACAAATGAAATGATACAATATATGACCTTTTTGTCTGACTTCTTTCACTTAACATCCTATCCATTCTTTTTATATTTCTGTGAAGTGAAAGGTGGCAGGGGGGAAATGCCAACCTCAGAGTTGTTGTCTAGTGACATGGTGTCGTAGGAACTGACTGGCCTATTCAGTGGTGGCTGCAACATTTCATTTGTTCTTCATGCTATTGTCAATTTCTTTCCTCATTCTTGACTAAACATATTTGATGTTGAAGAATGAACTATCTTTTCTTGGTCTTCTTTTGAACATTCAGTACCCACTGCTGCCTATCACTCAGCTCTTCAAGCTTCCGTCTCTGGGAACCCTCATCTAAGACTACCTTTTCCTGTTTTTTTAGCTCCTTCCCTTGCCCTTATCACAGCTTATCTTTTCATTAGGATCCTGTTTTCGGCTAGCAGCCCCTTTAGAAAATAAGCTGATAAATGAATTCATGTTGAGGGACTAAGGGATGGTTGTAGCTTGACGATCTATTCTAAGAGAGGTTTTTGTATTTGAGACTCTTAGAGAATCAATGTCTCAACTAAAAGGAAAATATCTCTTAGAATGGAAAATTTGAGCACTGTGAAAGATCAGCGAAGACCTTTTTGTGTGAGTGGGGGAGCCTTTGATTGTTACTGCTAATGCCTGTGATCAAATTGGTGAAGTAACCACCTATTTCATCCAGGTACAGTGTTTCAAGTGTTTGTAGCTCCAGTGCTGCTGCTAAGAGGATGGTTCATGGCCATTTCTCAGTTATCTGCTGAGATCTGAAAGCCCAGGTTCCATTTGTTCCTTCAACAGAGGGCTGTACAAGTTTTATTGTCCCTCAGCATGCTAAATAATCCTATAGGGCTGCTATGCCACTTTTATTCCATTCCTAGTCAATGACAGGAGTCAAGGTCTGAAAACAATGTAAGAAATATTAACCAGTCACTAGAAAAGAAACAGTAAAACCCCAAGAGAAATTTTCATGTCACATTGACATTTGTCAAGTCCAAATTACTCAAGGTACCAATAAGCATTTACCAGGCTCTTATTTTCTTCTCTTTCATTTTTAGGAAAGGACAAAATAAATATCTGGAGAATAACAGAATCCCAAACAATAGCAGCATGAGGTTTTTGAAAAGAATAAATTACTTCCAGTCATGCTTAATGGTTTTCTAATAGAATTGTGAAATTAGAAGACGAGAGGGGAGTAGGGAGATAATACATATTTGAATTCTTGCAAAGCATTTCATATAGTCACATATTTTACTTATATAATTGTCCTTGTTAGTTTTTAGAAAATCAAAAAGTCATCCTGAGGCCATAACCAAAGCAAAAGAAAATCACAACATTTTAATTGATATGTGATTTGAAAGACTTGGAGATGGTTGACTGAAGAAAAGCACAGGAATTTATGATAGGTGTCTTCACACTTGCCAGGTAGAAAAGTGATTTCTGTGCTGCTAACATTTACCACCACTGAGGCGAGATTCCATAAAGGCAGATTTTAGTGGAAGGTTAGAGGTTTTTCCTTTTTTTTATCCAAAGACACAATAGGCTGTCTTGAGAGAGATTTAAATTTCCTATTGTTGAAAGGGATTAAATGAAGTAGAGATAACAAACTGTCAAGTATGCACTGAACATGACACTGAATCTGATACCTTTATGGACCTTCTATTGTTAAGCTTACAAATCTGTGATGCTACTTTTTTTTTTATTTTTTGAGAGGGAGGGTGGAAGGATTTGTGCACCCATGTGTGTCGATCAGAGGGAGAGCGAGCTAATTAGATAGGAGTGCACTCCCATCTAATGCAGTCCTACCTAATTAGCTCGCTATTTAAGTACCCTGCACACCTGGGACTATGCTGGCCAAAGCATGGAGCTGCTGACTCCATCCAGATTGTCTATGCAAATGTCAGGAACCAGACACGTTTAGCAGAAGCTAGCTGGGAAGTGGAGGAGCCAGGTAGGAAATGAAGGCACTCTGACGTGGGATGCAGCTGTCTCAACTGGTATCTTACCTGCTAAATCAAATAGCAGTCCCTGTGACATTACATTTGTGTTACGGAGTGGGTGTATTGTATGTATGTGCATGTCTAAAATTTTGGCATTAGACACTTGGCAACCAAGACTTAAACTATACAAACAGAAATGAATGCATTTTAGAGTGGACATGTTGGCATAACAGGTTATGCCATTACTTCTGATACTCACATCCTAACCAGAGAGCCGGGTTGAGTAGGGTTCCTTTGCTTCTGATCCAGGTTCCTACTAATGAACTGGGAAGGCAGCCACTATGGTATAACACTAGGGTTCTGGCTACCCACATACGAGACTGAGATGGAGTTCCTGAGTTTGATCTGGTCCACCCCAGTTATTGTGGGGACTCAGGTAGTAAACTGGTAGATGTAAGATAACTCTATCTGTCACTATCTCTACCTCTCTATCATTCAATTTTTGAAAGCACCTAGATGGGGTTCCTGGCTTCTAGCTGGCCCAGTCCCAGCTGTTGGTGAACTTTTGGACTGTAAATCAGCTGACAGAAGATCAATCTCTCTCCATCTTTCTCTGTAACTTTGTCTTTCAAGTACATAAATCTTTAAAACAATTTTTACATTTAGCCAGAATGTTTCTGCTGTTTGCTTGTAAAATCACCAAACCAAAAGAATTTGATGAAAAAAGAAGTGAATATACCTTTAAAAATTCTCCAGATAATGCATTTTTAACTGTCCTTAGATTTAACTGAATAATTGCATAAGCATTCCTTATTTACTATTTCCCTTCAATCTTCCACGGGGGAAAAAACACTGCAATGTCTGTGTGTGGATGAAATCTGTGGCAAACAGGCGAAGGAGTACTATAAACCTAATGAACAAGAAATAATAGTGTTCCTCTTGACAGATTTCTAGCGATAATACTATCAGGAAAATGTCCTTTTCCTCCCTGTTAGCCAATAGGGCACTATCTGAAGGAGATAAATGATTGGCATCCAATGAAAATGAATTCTTGAGGACAGAAGACAGACATTCAACTGATGGAATTAGCAGGACTAGAAAAAGAAAAATTCAGTCTTCTACTCCTTGAAATGCAAAGGAGTACCTGAAATTTTTTAGAGTGACAATGTAGAAGCAAAAGATGGAAGAGAACACAATAGTGAAAGGTGTTCATTAAGGATAAGCTTTACATTCTTCCAAGGGTCATCAAAGTTTTGGCTGAGAACTGCACTTATGTAAAGATCAGAATAAGTTAAACTGTATAAGACATTGCAACAAATATAAATCTGAAGTCAATTTTATAGATAGGGAAGTAAAGGACAGAATAGCAAAGTTACATTAAGAATAACCTGACAGATTGGCAAGATGGTGGCATAGGGTACAGACGCTTTTAATAAGATGGAGAATCTTTAGACAGGTGAAGTACAATAAGCAGATTACAGGGAAAAAATAGGATTCAGGCAGTAATCAGGGGGTACCTGGAGACCCCCTGGACACAGGGAAGCTACAGTGATGGGACAGCAGTGTTGCTGTGGACCTAAAAACCCACCAGCAGTCGGCAAGTGGCAACTCAGACCCCAGTGATCCAGGCTCCAGTGATCCAGGCTCCGGCAATCTGTTTCCAGCACCAGCAGGACATCCAGCAGTGGCCTCCACACAGCTCTTGTGACCGCCAGGTGGGAACCTGGGTCCACGTGGGGATCTCAGGAGGTGAGTGCAGTCTGGGACTAGACAATCGAGCTGGGTGACTGGGACTAGGCACAGGTGGAGAAAGAGTAGGGGACTCAGGGCACCATCTTATGTGGAGAGGTGGAAGGCAGAGTTGACAGACCAGCACAGAGGAGGCTCATTTCTGGCTGATCACACTGAACTGATCCAAGTGGGGAGGGTAGCACCAGCTTTACTCCCTGCAGGGTCGGTGTGGTCCCTGGAGCAGAAAGCCAGCAGCCGCAGTTCTCCAGCAGCGTCCAGCCTGGCTTCATCTCGGGTAGCAGGGCAGCAAGTGTGGACCCCAAGTGAAGGTCCAGAATGGGCTTGTTACTAGCTAATTGCACTAAGCTGAGCCCACAGCGCCAGTCTTGCAGCCTGCAGGGTCTGTGTGGTCCCTGGAGCTGATGGCCGACAGCCTCCTGATCTTTGTCGGTGCCCCATGGGTGCTATGTTGGACACCGAGGCAAGTGCTCCGAACACTGATAAACTGCAAGAGGAGGAGTGGTAAACTGCGCATGCACTAATTTAGAAGCTCTCAGATATCAGTGTCACAGGACCAGGCACTGTAACACTGAAGGCAGGACAGCTGAGCTGCCCAAGAACTAAGTTGGGAACAAAATCACCACTATCTTAGAGTGCTGCACAGGCTTCGCAGAAAAAACAGCTCCAACAAGACTCACCACCAACTCCACCCAAAATAACTCCAGGAGGTACTCAGACTTATCAGCCAACGGGGGGGGGGGCGAGAAAATCAGTGCTGCCTACAAAATCAGTGCAGCGGACAAAGCAAATATTCAGGACAATTGTGTTTTCCAAATCCAGGGCACTGATTGAACATAAAAAAAATCAACTTGTAGGGCCCGGCGGCGAGGCCTAGCGGCTAAAGTCCTCACCTTGAACGCCCTGGGATCCCATATGGGCGCCAGTTCTGGTCCCGGCAGCTCCACTTCCCATCCAGCTCCCTGCTTGTGGCCTGGGAAGGCAGTCGAGGATGGCCCAATGCATTGGGACCCTGCACCCGCGTGGGAGACCTGGAGGAGGTTCCAGGTTCCCGGCATCGGATCGGCGCGCATCAGCCTGTTGCGGCTCACTTGGGGAGTGAATCATTGGATGGAAGATCTTCCTCTCTGTCTCTCCTCCTCTCTGTATATCTGACTTTGTTACAAACTGAATAAATCTTTATCTCTTTTTCTTAAAGATTTATCTTAATAAAAGGAAAATGAAATAAAATTCTTCCACAATAAAGAAATCTTCAAGATTTTGTCTCATCCAAACCTGCCCTGCAAATGATACTCAAGGATGTTCCCATGAAGAAAAAAAGAAATAGCAACCACCACAAACAAAGGCAAATGTGGAGAACATCCCACTAAAAGGCTAACAGAAGACTCAATCATAGAACAACACATCGCCAAAATGACAGGACCAGACTTGCCCCTTATCCATAATAACACTAAATGTAAATGGCTTAAACTCATCAGTCAAACGCCATAGATTAGAGGACTGGATTAAAAAACAAAACCCAGCTATCTGCTGCTTACAGGAGATACATCTCACCAACAAAGATCAGAGAAAATTGAAAATGAAAGGATGGAAAAAGATATTCCAAGCAAATGGTAAGGAAAGACGTGCAGGTGTAGCCATTCTTATATCAGATGATACAGACTTTGATGTAAAGAGCATCAACAGAGATGAAGAAGGATACCACATAATGATCAAAGAATGTATTCAGCAAGAACAGATCAGCATAATAAATGAATATGCGCCAAACGCGAAAGCATCTGGCTATGTGAAACAAATATTAACGGGCTAAAAGGGAGAAATAGACTCCAATATGATCATAGTGGGAGACCTTAATACCGCATTAACATCAATGGACAGGTTTAAAAAAAACCAGAAACTCAGCAAAGAAACAACAGAACTCACCCAAACTCTAGAGCAAATGGACTTAGTTGACATCTATCGAACCTTTCATCCTACAGACAGAGAATACACTTTTTTCTTTCATCAGTACATGGAACCTTCTCCAGAATTGATCATGTTATAGGTCACAAAACAAGTCTCAGTAAATTTACAAAAGTTGAAATCATACCATGCATCTTCTTAGACCATCAAGGAGTGAAGCTAAAGACCAAGAAGTCGAAACACCAAGGAAGACTTGCAAACACATGGAGACTGAATAATATGTTACCAAATGAGCAATGGGTTAGAGAAGAAATCAAAGGGGAAATTAAAAAATTTCTTGAAACAAATGAAAGCATCGACACAACTTATCAAAAGTTATGGGACACAATCAGAGCGGTGCTAAGAGGAAAGTTCATTTCAATCAGTGCTTATGTCAAGAAACGAGGAAAGCACCACGTAAATCAGCTAACCTTATAGCTGAAGGAACTAGAAAAGCAACAACAAAGCAATACCAAGATTAGTAGGAAAAAAGAAATCATCAAAATAAGGGAGGAAATAAACCAAATAGAGACCAAGTGAACTATACATAAGATCAATCAATCAAAGAGCTGGTTCTTTGAGAAAATCAACAAAATAGACTCCCCACTAGCCCAACTAATCAAAAAAAGGAGGGAGAAAATATACGTCAACAGCATCAGAGACGAGAAAGGAGATATAACAACAGATATCTCAGAAATACAAAGAATCATCAGGAACTATTACAAGCAACTATATGCGAACAAATCAGAAGACCTAGAGGAGATGGATAGATTTTTGGACACATACAATCCACCAAAATTGAATCAAGAAGCAATTAACAATCTAAACAGCCCAATAACATGCATGAGATTGAATCAGTAATTAAAGCCCTCCCAACCAAGAAGAGTCCTGGACCAGATGGCTTCACTGCTGAATTCTACCAAACATTTCAAGAGGAACTTACCCCAATCCTACATAAGCTTTTTCAAATAATAGAAAGGGGCAATCCTCCCAAGCTGTTTCTATGAAGCTAATATCACCTTAATACCAAAGCCAGAGAGAGAAACAACAGAAAAAGAGAACTACAGACTGATATCCTTGATGAACATAGATGCAAAGATCCTCAATAAAATACTAGCGAACAGGATCCAACAACACATCAGGCAGATCATTCACCCGGACCAGGTGGGATTCATCCCAGGCATGCAGGGATGGTTCAAGATCCACAAAACAATAAATGTGATACATCACATCAACAAATTGGAAAACAAAAGCCATATGATCCTCTCAATAGGTGCAGAGAAGGCATTTGATAAAATCCAACGCCACTTCATGCTGAAAACCCTAAACAAGATAGGCATAGAAGGAACATTCTACAGCACTACCAAAGCAATTTATGAAAAACCCAATGCCAGCTCCATACTAAATGGGAAAAGATTGAAAGCCTTCCCACTGAAATCTGGAACTAGACAAGGATGTCCACTATCACCACTACTCTTCAATATAGTATTGGAGGTCCTTGCCAGAGCTATTAGCAAGAAAAAGCAATTAAAGGGATATAAATTGGAAATGAGGAATTGAAATTATTGCTATTCGCAGATGACATGATTCTCTACATAGAAGAACCAAAAGACTCAGTCAAGAGACTACTGGAACTCATAAGAGACTTTGGCAGAGTAGCAGGATACAAAATTAATGAACACAAATCAATGGCACTAGTGTACGCAAATAATCCCATAGATTGTAAGCACAGTCCCCTTTAAAATAGAGGAGAAGAATCTTAAATACCTAGGAATTAAGCTAACTAAATTTGTGAAAGACCTCTGTGATGAAAACTATAAATCATTTAAAAAGGAAATTGAAGAAGACCTTGAAAAATGGAGAACCTTACCATGTTCCTGGATTGGCAGGATCAACATTATCAAAATAATCATATTACCAAAAGCAATATACAGATTCAACACAATCCCAATCAAAATCCCAACAACATTCTTCTCAGAAATAAAAAAGATGATACAAAAGTTCATCTGGAAAAACAAAAGACCACGAATAGCTAAAGCTATCCTGAAAAATAGAAATCAAGTTGGAGGAATCACAATTCCAGACCTCAACATACTACAGAGCAGTGGTTATCAAAACAGTCTGGTACTGGTACAGAAACAGAGAAGAAGATCAGTGGAACAGAATAGAAACACCAGAAGGAAGCCCACACATGTATAGTCAAGTCATCTTTGACAAGAAAACTAAAAACAATACAGACAAAAATCCTGGTCTATTCAACAAAGGCTGTTGGGACAACTGGATAGCAATGTGCAGAATTAAGAAGCAAGACCCACACCTATGACATTATATGAAACTTAGCTCTAAATGGATCAAGGACCGAAATCTATACCCAGAAACCATCAAACTATTACAGGAAAACATAGGAAGCACACTCCAAGATATAGGAACAGGGAAAGATTTCTTAGAAAAGATGCCAAAAGCAAAGGCAATGAAATCCAAAATGAACAAATGGAACTACACCAAACTAAAAAGCTTCTGCACAGCAAAGGAAACAACAAAGTGAAGACGCAACTAACAGAATGGGAGAAAATTTTTGCTTACTACACAAGTGATAGGGGACTGATATCCAGGATTTACAAAGAGCTTCAGAAACCCTGGGACAGCAAAAATAACCCTGTAACAAAATGGGCAAAAGAAATGAACAGACATTTTTTCAAAAGAACAGATTCAAATGGCTAACAGACATATGAAAAGATGCTCAGCCTCCCTAGCCATCAGAGGGATACAAATGAAAACTACCTTGAGGTACCACCTAACCCCAGTGAGACTGGCCTACATTCAGAACTCAACTAACAACACCTGCTGGCGTGGATGTGGGGAGAAAGGCACCCTCCTTCACTGCTGGTGGGAGTGTAGGCTAGTACAATCATTGTGGAAATCCATATGGAGAGTGCTTGGAAAACTGCAAATAAACCTGCCATATGTTTTGATATATTTTTTTTATTTTAGTTTAGTTCTAATCTCTTTTCTCTAGTTGAATTCATCACGGGCTCATGAATTATATGATGGCATCATTTTTCCCAAGAGACTTTCGTGTTTCCTTTTTGTCACTCATGTGTTGGTTACTCAGTGTTGCATTTTTTTTTTTTTCATGGTACTGTAATTTGTTGTTGTTGTTGTTGTGGTGGTGGTGGTGGTGGCTGTTCTGACTCATGCCAGTTGTTGACCTTGTTTCATGGCTTCTCACTTATGGTAATATATAGTGATGGAGTACTGGGGTCTATCATATACAGACATGGGGGTATAATGGAACATGCATCCCTGCATCCAGATGAAAGATGGATTCCCAATGAAACTGTTGGACATGTGTAGACAATGGGATGCTGGACTGTCTGACACTGTACCAACAATGTTGGGGTACACTTAAATAAGAGACTGATGGAATTATGATTCCTTGTGAAGGACTACACTGTTGTAACAATATGGGAAGAATCTGATGGGGGTGGGAGTTTGCAGGGGGGGAGCCCCAGACTATACAAAATTGTAATAATAATAATAATAATAATTAATAAATGAGAAAAAAGAATAACCTGACAGTGCCTTAAGGTCTTTAATAATCCATTGGCAATGTTGCTCCTCCATCCACAATTCTAAACATAACCAACAATATAATGAGTATCTGTTGTGGTTTCCAAGGAATTGATGACTCATCCAAACAAACTAATGTTTGTGGAGTGAGGACCAATTAACTGATTTTAACAACTACAACAAAAAAGTTACTACAAAATGAAGCCTCTATCTAAATGCAGAATTCAATGACTGATAACTTCCTTAAGATAGTATGGTCTTGTTTAAGCCAACTTATTTCTCTCCAGAAAGTTCAAGTCTAGAAAACTTATAAAGCAAATACATGAATTTGCCAATTGTATTTGAAAGATTCCATGTACACATATAGGTCAGGATAGATTTTTTAATGTGGAACTAACAATTATATTAGTTTCTGACCAAATATTTCAGCCAATGTGCTGACATAGCTGGTTTGACAGTTCTGATTTAGCTGAACAGTTAGGGAATTTAGATGAAAATGAACATTTATACTCCAGCTTATTTCTCTGATGGTCGATCACAGGAGTGCTGGACTAGAGAAAGGAATATAATTTTCCCTCTTTGAATCCAATACAGAGGATCTTACCTAAGTTTCTCTGAAAAGAAATAATTCACATATACAGGTAGCTCTCAATGGTTAACACAGATTTCAAGGGAGGTCAATAGTGTGGCCTGCTAAATATTATGTACAATTTTGGATAATAAATTTTTTTTTACTTGAAAGGCAGAGTAACAGGGAAGGAAAGATAGAGATCTGCCATGCACTGGTTCACTCCCCCAAATGACTGCAACAGCCGTGATCAGACTGGGTTGATTTTAGGAGCCTAGATCTCCATCAGCACTTCCCATGTGGGTGGCAGGAACCAAACACTGAAGCTATCCTCTCTGCTGCCTGCCCAGGTGCACTAGCAGGGACTTAAATTGGAAGCAGACTAGCTGGGAATTTAATTGGTGCTCTCATACAGGATGCCAGTCTCACAGGTGGCAGCTTAACAGTTTCCCACAGTGTCAGATCCAAGGAGTTCTTTCTAAAGAGTGAAATCATGGCTCTAAATAGAATCTAGAAGAAACCTATGAGAAGTGGAATACTAACCGAATACCAGGGATAACTGCTATCAAACAATTCAGAGAAGTCAGCTAAAGAGACAGCCCAAGTAAGGCAGCCTAGGTGAGTAAGCTCATGTTGGGGGTCTTGCTATGTTTTCAAGAGCTGTGACAATGAGAGAAAATAATGTTGTGGAGTGAGAATGAATAGATGGATGGACTGGACAATATTTCAAACTGTCAAAAGTTCTAATTTTACTTCATACTGAGAAAATCACTTTGCAAGTATGATCCAAGGTATTCTATTTTATACTTCAAATGACTTTGCATTGAAGGTCATTATCATTTGGATTGAAGTGCACATCTGTGAACTGTTGAGGGTCCTTGACCAGGAGAAAATGAATGACAACTGTGCCACCTTAGTTAAGTTCATATTTTAGAAAGGATTGAACAAAACTGGGGTTACTTTATATTGTGAATTTGTTTTAGAATTTTATTCTCTTTTCATTGAGAAATTAACATGAAAGAGACTAACTGTATAGGCTTTGTTGGATTAATTCTTTGAGGGGAATTCTAAACATTTCCAGAAAATGTAATTAAAAGATAAGCTTGTTTTGGCACAAAAATCTCTGAAATCCAATCCATATATAATTTTTCATAATGTGGATTTTATGTGGATTTTTGAAAGTCTCCTAGTAAAAGCCCAGCAACACAAGGTTTCTGTGTACCTGGCAGTCAACATCTGGAGGGCTAGAAACATTCAGATATTGAGTGACTTGTTCAGTACTTTCAAGCAGTTAGATATGATACACACAGAATACTCCTGGGGTTTTAAAAACAATGTAGCATGTTGAATACATTATTTGCGAATCTCTGCATATATCCACCTTTTCCTTCCTGTTGACTTTTGGTCAACAGGTGCTCAAAGAGAGCCTAGACTGCGGAAAATGACAAGTCTGTGTGAAGTGGGATTCTGAGGGACATGAACATTCAATTTGGATGGGATGCTGTGAATTAGTATCTTTCCAGATTCTCTTGGTCTTTAGAAAGTCTCAACTTCACCAATTTATTTTTATTAGTTAAGGGATTTAACACCTTTCTTCCTTTTGACAGCATTTGCAATTTTAATTTAAAAATACATTAAAACTAGAATGTATTAAGTCGAAAAAAAATGGATAGGAGCTTGGGACTAGATTTCCCCAGCTAGGTGTGAGGGAAGAACTCAGTCAAACACGGGGGTTAGATTCCCAAGCAATCACAAGAGTGAAAAACTTCTAGGAAGGCCTTTATGCATTCAACTTTACATGCATGAGTGAGCAGAAGTGGAAAATGGAAATGGCCCAGGACTTCTCCTCTGTTTTGACTGGCCTTGGTAGTACTCCACACACAAAAGTTGCTCTGTCACTGTTTCTGCTGTCCTAGTTATGGTTTTCAGGTCATTGAAGAGATGCCTGAGGCAAAAATTGTTTTATGGAGTTCACAGTGTGGCATCAGAATCTTCTGGAACACAGAGACTTTTAGCCTAAAGTAACAGAAGCAAGCATCAAACACAAAGCAGCCATAACTAATTAGAGGGAAGTCTCTACCAATTTATTCAGGGAAAGGAAATAAGCATATTTATTCCTAATTGGGTGAAAGTAGATGTTTCCCTTCTCTTGGATTGCAGAGGACATATTTTGTGCATTTCACCCTCAGAAAGGGAAAAAATAGTCAACAAATATGATCTATTTATTTGTAAAATCTTTGTGTATCTCCAAACTACCACAATATACGCATAAACTACCACAAGGTACACATTCCTTACAAAAAGCCTCACAACAACTTTGTGCTCTCAAGAAAATTCTAGGATAGATAAAAATCCAAAGATGAGTGCTTTAATCATTGTAGGGTGGAGTTTTTAAGCATAAAGAATTCATTCTTCCTTCAGTTATCATAACATGCAAATTCAAACTTCTTTATAAATATGACAATTTCAAAAGGCTGGGATAAAACTATATATGTATAAATTGTATATATAAATTATATATATATATATATATATATATATATATATATATAGTTTTGATTAGTCTTTGTAGTGGCCAGAAGTGGGTATATGACTTACCTGAGCACTTGGAAGTATTGAGATCCATGTCAGTGACAGCTCTGTCTAGAGGGAAGGCCTCACATACACGGATATCAACACTTGTTGGTTCTCCAAAGCAGTGCTCAAGAATTCCTTCAAGTGTGAGTGGTCACGTTGACGTTATCCCTATTCCTTAATATGATGATATGGGCAGGTGCATTTTCTGTTCCTTTGGGCAATGCCCTCTATCATCATCTTATCTCATTCTTGCCTTTCCCCCCCCCCAGCCACTAAGCAAACATAGAGATTAGAGGAGACTTACCTTAATTCCAAAATACTAACGGAGTTCCCCGAGGGAAATATTCTCCTTACAAAATTGAAATCACCAACATACACACTGCCATCAGGGCCAGAAGCTAAGGCGACAGGAGCAAACAGTTTGTTGTTGTGGGCTGGGCCATTGCAGTTGGTACAGGCTACACTCCTTTGGTGTCCACTACCCATAATGGTTGATATGACTGGGGGCTGCTGGGAAATGAACATGTTTTCTCCATTTCCTTTATGTATGATTCCTATAACCAAGGAATACGGAAAAGGAGAGAGAAAGAAAAAGTTAAAAATCAATTGCCATATAATAATCTCAGTAACATTGTAATTTTTCTCTTTGCTCAAAGCAGTAAGGAGCTTTAGCTTGGCAAAAGAAAACCTGGGAAATGCAGAGAGAACCTGGGGGAACTGCATAACTGAAAGAAATGGTAGTATAATGCTTGGCCTTAGTTTGCCCATCTGTAAGGTGGAAGATTATGTGCGGCACTTTAATGTTCATTCTAAATGCCTTAATAAAGCCTCTGATGGATCACTATGGACTCTGAATCACTGGTGGCCATATTTTTCATCTTAGTTGGCTCTCTCTTGATGCCTGGTACACACCTGTCTGCCTTCAAATTACTCTCACTACGCAACTGTTTCATGAAAAGAGAGTATCAATTTTAACATCAACCTTAGCAAAACACAATCTTAAAGGCAGTTTATTTCAGTAGGAAGCAAAAAATATCCTACTGAAAATGTACTTCAAAGACATACAAAAGGGACTTGAATTTTCCACTCTTTTGGACCATATCTCATTATTGTCAGTGCAGGAAATATACACACTGATTACGAAAATGCTGCACTGTTTTTCTATTTGGGAAATCTTGTCTTTCTCTACAGATCCTACTCACATCTTTAATGTTGAAACTTTCTCCCATCCAGAGTTCTGACTTGACATGCAATACCCTACCACGCTACATTACTTCAATGCTCTACAGGTGTTTCAAAATCAAAAGATTAAAGCGGACCTTATTATTTTTTCTGTACATCCCTCTTAAAACCCACTTTCTCTCATGTTCCCTTCTTCTTTCATTATTAATATCACCTGTTATAAATCTGGATATCACCATGGCTCTTCTTTTTTTCATCATTTTCTAAACCTAATTATTACGCTCAGCAAGTTTAGCTCATCAAATAGTGAAATGAGTTTCTTATTACTCTAAGTGGACATTTTTCTTAGCATAGAATGAATGCTCTTATTGCTTTGTTCAGTTTTTCTTAATTTCATTGTCCTCTGGTCTCCATGTGGACCCATCTGCATGTGTACCCATTTCCCAACCATCATCTACATCCCTACCATAGAAATTACTTCAACCTGTGGCTGCAAACCTTTAATAGCTCCATAGCCTCCACAGGATAAGGGGCATATCGTTTATCAGTAAAACACATCACACCAACCAGGATTTGGCGCTCACCTACTTCTTAAGTCTTCATCACACTCTCATCTGTATCCCAAGTTGCAGCCATAGCAAACTTTTTACCTTACTTTCACATACTTCTATTCCTCCTTGCTTTTTTAAAAACATGATTTATTTGAAAGGCAGCGTTACAGAGAGAGGGACATGTACACACAGAGAGGGAGGGAGGGACGGGGCAGAGAGAGGGAGGAGAAAGGGGGGACAGGGAGGGAGAAGGAAGGAGAGGGAGGGGCGAGAGAGAGAGAGAGAGAGAAAGGGAGGAGAGGGAGGAGGAGGGAGACAGGGAGGGAGAGAGGGAGAGAGAGAGAGACAGAGAGGAAGAGGGGGAGAGAGAGGGGGGGAGAGAGAGAGAGAATGAAAATGAGTATTTTTCATACATCTGCTAGTTCACTTCCCAAACAAGCAGGTCTGGGCCAGGCAAAAACCAAGTGCATGGCATTCCGTCTGGGTCTCCAACATGGGTGGCAGAGGCTCAAGCACTTGGGCTATCTTCAAAAGAAGCCTTTCAAGGTGCATCAGCAAAAAAGCTGCATCAGAAATAGAATAGCTGAAACTCACAGGGCCTTCAATGGGAGGATGCCTGCATTTCAGGTGGCCACTTAATCTGCTGAGCTATAATGCTGGCCCCTCCTCTCTGCTTTTGCTCAGGATCCTTGCTGTATCCTGAATTCTCTCCTCATCTGGTCTGCTTAAAGAACACTCCCCATTCCAACCTTTGGCTCAACTGTTGCTCACTGCTCCATCGCAGCAGAGTTAGGTACTCCCTCTTGCACGCAGTCTGTTTTCCATAAGTTTCTTACAACATCACATAGCATGATAAAATTTTCATCACTTCTTTATCTTCCCATGAGAATATGAATGAATGCCTTGAAGTCAGACCCTCTTTTTCCTTTCTGCATTTTAATGCCAATCCCTCTGGCCAAGTCACCGTAAGTGTTCAGTAAATGCAAAAAATGAGCTTTGAGTCTCTTGCAGTTCCCTTGTCCCAATCCCAATAATTTTGCAAACCTGCTGAGCCTGGGCAGAAAATCCAGGGAACAAGTAATGCTGTGCTAAATAGCTCAAGTTAGCCCAGAGTAAGCCAGGGCAGGTAAAAGATCTGTGTTGTAAGAAAGCCTGCCAATGTGTCAGACTGAAGTAACTGACAACAAACGAAGGCAGTTATCCTGCGCAGTCTGATTTTTCCCTTGCCAGGGCCCCTGCTATCTTACCTCCTCCGAGTATGTTACTTTGCCTAAACATTTTCTGAAGCATCTTCCTCAGTTTTCTTCCAACTTTTGCTCCTATAGATCTACAGTAGAAACACTATTGCTTACTCAGAAATAAGACTGTTCCTGGCAAAATAAATAAGAAGGCAAAATATGCATTGATTCATATTTGTAGGGGGTCTTTCTGAAAACAGAAATTCCATGCACAATATAGTGGCCAGGAGTCAAATGTCAGCATTTTGACTTTTAACTCTGGGGGGATTCCTGGCTGCTTTTCAACACAGGATTTGTAGGAGCAGCTGGGATTTATACCTCAACAAATTGGTCTGCTATTCGAGAACTATGAGGCATCTTGAGGATCACTTTTTTCTTGTTATTTTATTAATAACTTTATTAGGCAGTGAAGAAATGTCTTAAGGCTTAGAATAGTTAATTAAGTAAGATTAATGGGGCTGAATTTCATTTCCCACAAAAACATTTAATTGCAGTTTGATCAATATTGCAGTTTAAATGAATTAGGAGGAAGTGAATGCACACCAGAATGACAGTCGCACAACATTGCTGAAAAGAAATCTCCTGATGATTGCCAACGGAATGTCCTTCCTACCAACGAGACTATGATAGGTTCTTTAATAAATGAGGAAACCACTGTTTAGCATGTCAGTATTTCCGCAATGCACCATAGGACATATCATTCAAAAATCCTTCCAATTATTGGCTTGAAAATACCAGATTTGCTATTAACATCTATTTTCACAGGTAGATCTCCATTTTTTATATCAGTATAATGGTATAGTTAACAATTACCCTCAAAATGACATGTTATTACCAGGCTCCTGGCAATTTAAAAACTACAGATGGCTATTCTCAGCCATTCTTCTAAGCCTGCAATTCTAAAACTCCCCTTTTCGATTAGAAAGCCCAGCACTCCATCAAAGAAGAAGAATGATTAAAGGAAATAAAACATAAGGCAATGTACTTTCTGATTACATCTCAACAATTGATGTCTTGCTTTCATGCAAGGTACTAAAGTGCCAGTGTACTGAAATTACCATTCCTGTTTAAAGCTGAAGCAATCAAAACAAAAATGGGCAAGCCCTTTTGTATTGCCATGGAAAAATAGATCATTCTGAAGGGTGTTTTTGTTGTTTCAAGAATCTGTTTAACCTTCTATTACATAGAACCAAGCCATACCATCTAGCAACAATGATTTAACACCAATTCTTCTGCAAGAAGTTGCTCTGAAAATATTTTGTTTATGTTCCTGGAAATCTTGATCAATTACTATTGCCTCCATTCTAGTTTGTTCTGCCACACATGCTCATTTTAGAAACGGAATCAAATGATCCTAGGATGACATGGATTATTTATATGAAGGCGCACTCCCTGCTAAAGATTGGGTGTTTTGTTTACAGTCAACAATGAAACCCCACGGAGCAGAACCTACTGTGCATTTTCTTTCCTATGTTTTCCTTTTCTTTTCCAAAAAGCCAAGTCTGTTGCGCAATAAAGTTAGCACACTGTTAAATATACCACTCATATCCTCCCGTTACATTGCTCAGAACTTCTTTGAAGCTTATGAATAAGTCTGAAACAAAAATTCCCCTTGGAAGCCAGTGGGTAGTTCTTTATGCTGATTTCAAAGAAGAAACCATTTTTCAGACTTATGTACAACAAGGGACACAATACATATTTCTTTTACTCCTTGACGGAGAGGATAAAAACACAAACTGGGAGATATGCCAATGTGATCAATGGGAATTGACTTCTTTGCCCAGTAAAATCATTTCTCCGCAAACTATTGGCCTATCCTGGAAGCCAAGTATAGGGATATTCTTTGTCCATTTCAGATGTAAGACAATAACTAATAAGTATCCTGGATAGTTGTTTCTAATAATTGTCAACATGCAACCAGCAAGAAACAACAGTAGACCTGTTTGACAAAAAGATACACTAAACAAAGCCTTCTGTAATAAATGAGTCATGCATATGCTCATGTTAAAGAAGTTTTCTTAAAAGGAATATACATTCTCTATAATCATTAAGAAGATACATTTGGAAGGAATGATGTGGAAAAACACCAGTTCCTATGTTTTTATCTCAATGAAAATAAGGAATCATATATATATATATGAGATAAAATATTTTGAAATGGTTCTCTCCAAGCAATGGTTAATTGTCAGGTAAATGTGCAAGCGAAATGACAAATGGTCTTAAAACACTGCCTACTGGAAACTACCCACTGTATGATGATTCTGGAGCCAAAAAAACTAACTAAATAAATAACCTGAAGACTAGAGTGGCAGCTGACATCCAATCTAATTATAGGTATCTTTTTAACCAGCGAGAGGAAATTGAGGGAAGTTAGATTCTTGCTTCTAATCTGCTCTCTGTCTTAGATAAAAAGGTGAGGGGGGATGCATTAAGAGTTCGGTTTTTTAAAGAGAGAGCAGTGGGGGATTTGGGAAAATGTTGTTCTTGTCTTGATCAGTCCGAAAAGACCATCTGACCTGAGAGGGAAAGAGCATTGCTTTTGAAATTGGTGTTCCCAGAGCTGCTCCATCACACTCATCATCCCTGTTTCTAAAACTACTTTTGTGGGTGGAATGCAGACTTTAAAAATATCCCAAGAGAGGTGTACATGCCCAAGGTCGAGCTGAAAGGCAGTGGCAGAGTCGCCTTCAGATCTCTTGCCTGGCAAGTGTACTCAGTTCTTGCTGAGAAACACGATACAACCACTACAAATGAGATGACAAAATAAATAAATGTTCCTTAAAAAAAAACCTTGCATTTATAAAGTAAGGTCTTTTTGTCAGAATAAACTTTTCAGAAATGTAGAAAGAAAAAGTAGATTTAACAGGGCTACAGGTGAGCACAGATCTTTTCAGGGTGATAAAAATATCCTCAAACTGGGTGGTGGTGCTGGCTGCACATACACATTTATGAAGTCATTGAAGTGCATCCTTCAAATAGGTGAAATTCATGACACATTTTCCTTCAAAAGCAGCTGCGAACAATTCTCAAAAATAACTCGGTCCCTATTGCCTAAACGCTAATTACAGATGAATTACAGGTATAGAAAATGCATTTGTGGAAATCAGGTGGCCTCCAAAGCCAACTTTCTGAACAGCTCTCCTCTGAAGTCTGTGTGAAGCAAATGGTAAGAGGATATAGGACCAGGAGCACATAGCTGGGGGCTGGCTCGATTGAGGTCACTTCCCGCTTTGTGTTTAATGTCAATCACAGGCATTTGAAAGAGACAATCCATATAAGCCAATAAAAGTGAGTGGAAAAGAAACCGCTGCTTAAAATGTCAAACTCTTTCAAATCAAAACAAAAACCTAATAATTTAATAAGTGGCATCTGCCCTTTCGTTTTTGTACTTTTAAAACTGTGGCTTTCCTTTTGACAACAGAAAAAAAAAAGTTGACATTTTCTATCTGGGCCCGAGTCTTTACTTTTAAAAAATCAACAATTGGAAATGGTATTTGGGATTTTCTCTGAAGGAGGGGGAACGAGGAATAATAGGGACAGAGAGCAGTGGACTCATTTATCTCTAGGGTTCCACTCTGGAACTATGGTAGGGAGTCTCATCACGTGGCTGAAGCAAATCTGGTTAGCTCTGCCAATCAACAATTTTCAGCCTGTGTGACTAGTTGGCATGGCTGAATTGACAGTGATTCCAAATTAAGTTAGGATCACAGGGGTGACAAGGAAATGAGTATCTTAGCTTTGGTCAGATCATAGCCTTACAGAGAAACCTAGCCTTAGCCAGCTGTTACACGAACGTGAGACAGGCATGAGACTAGCCATGATAGAATGTAACTGGCTCAATATTTCCATGTCTAATTCTGAAAAAATAACCCAAAGTACATGTCTGACTTCAGCTTGTTTGGAAAATGCTTTTTTTAGATGAAAAGGAGTTTGATTCTATGGTATAGATTCAGAGGGATGTGGGATGACAACAGCAGTGACTGGGAAGGAGAATGCACAAGGAGCTGGAAGAACTTCGATGAAAGGATTCTACCCAGTGTAGGAAAATCAGTTTGTTTAGGCAAAGCTTGGGCTCAGAGTCCATCTGTGGTTTTTTTCTCCTGATTTATTTCTATTTAAATTACAAACTAGCAAGAAGTGACAGCAGGAAAAGAGGTTCAAAATATGAAGCGATTAAAGGCAAGCATTTTGATTCCTACCACCCTAATTCAGACAATCAAATTATTGTGCTTCAAAAAAAGAAAACATACTGATGTGTTCCTCTCCAAATGGTCCTTTGGGGTGATTTTTCTCCTGCACTTTCTCAATTTTCTACAGTGAATATGTATTTGACAGCATTAGAGTAACAGTATTAATACAAAGTATTGAAAGGGGCTTACCACTTTGAGGATTCAAAATGTGATGCTTATTCAATGACCAGCCTCCTAGATTCGAAGCATCCATCTCAAAACCTTGTAAAACGACCGTTCTTTGCTCCCAGAGAATAAAATCAGGGCACATCTCATATTCATATCCGACAGACACTGCAAACAAAAGAGTTAACAGTAATTAGAAAATTGTAAATATTTAATTCATGCTTATATTGGTTAGTGATTCTGTGGATGTTACATTTGCTATGGAATTCTTACTTGGGTTGAAATTAGATGGCAATGTGTTCCACTGAATATAACACAAAATCATACCTAGCATAGCACTGGTCAGCCAACAGTGATCAGTCAGTACCTATTATATATGTTCGTTAATGTGTGCTGTAACTAGGCAGGAGCCACATCTGAAGACTTTGACAGATCCACTGAAATTGAAATATGTATCAGGAAAAACTACATGATTTCACATATTTTTGTGTCAAAATAAACTCACCCTAATTTGTTATAGCATGTTTGAACAGAATCTAGCTGGAAGAACTAAAAAGGATCAGCAGTTTGAAAAGAAGCCCTATTGGAGCAACATGGATCCTGTTACAGATGAAGCAAGCCCCCCCCCCCCAAAAAAAATCAAATTTAGGGTGAAAGTTTAGGAATGGTGAAATCATGGATGCTTTATGAAAAGCTTATGGGAACAATGTTCCAAAGCAACAGTTAATTTATGAATTGATAATGTAAGAAGAGTGAAGATAATGTGGAAGATGAAGCCCATAACAGCAGATCTTCTACTTCAGTTTTCTAGGAAATAACTCATCTTGCTCATGCCCTGAGGAGGATTGGCAATTAAAACAAGAAACAATAGCCAATGCCAATTCAGCAGACAAAATCCCAATTAAAATACTGGACCAAACTTTCAACTCGAGAATCTGTGCCCAAACTGTCACACCCAGATCAAGTGCAGGGAAGAGTACAACTTCCAATAGAAAATATCAATAATACTTCTGATCTGGGTCCCTTTAAAGAATTAGAATTTAACCATGATGATACCCCTGCTCATTCTTCTCATCAAACAAGAGACATTTGGCAAGAGTTTTCATGGTAAGTCATTAGGTAGGCAACAACCTAAGCATTCCTTTGGTCCCTTCATACTGATTTCGCTTTCTAATACTAAAAATTCTTTAATGAACACCCATTTTTCTTTAGTCTGTAATGCGAATAAGACAGCACTGATATGGTGAAATTCCCAAAATTTCAGTTCTTTGGGATGAAATTAACTACTAGCATCATTGCTTACTGAAGTGTCTTGTACTTGATGGAGTGTATGTTGAGAAATAAAGTTTAATTTTGAATTTTTACCTCTTAATTGAATTTCCCATAAAGATTTTGAAACCTCCTTATATGTTTACGGACATTAATCTTTATTTTGGGCTTTTTGTTGGTTGGAGATTGCGCTGTGAAATCGAAAAGAGAAACTTCCCGCTGGATGAGGCTGTGGCAATGTAGGTTCTCTTTTTACCTTTGCAGGAGAAATACAGGGAGGGCTGATTTCTTACCTCACTATAGTACAAAATGCAAGCAGGATGCTGGCTTTGTGATACCGGGTCACTTTATACAACAAATGACTACACATGAAAGGAATCTAAATCGATTTGTCCAGTTAATATTTTTTTCCTGTGCTAACTGGCCTTCACTTTACTGAAAAGACTGAGTTTGCTTTGAGTGCTGCAAGGGTAAATTCTACTTTGTGTACATCAGGTTTTGATTTCTTCCTATAGCTAACCAATGGGACATCTCCCAACATTTGGCTTCAACTTCTATGAAGCACAGATGTTGTGCATTAAACTTGGAACCCTGGTATGCCACTAAAACAGAAAGTGCAGAATGTGGTAACTTGGGTGTCTCTGCTCTACTGAAATATGTATAGCTTAAGTATAACAGGTCCAGGCCATTTTCTCAGTGGGTAAATTTGCTTACCTGTTGGAATCCAAGATTTCTCATTCTTGAATTCAAAATATTTTCTATCTTTATAGTATTCTAAGCCTGATTATACAGGCTCATTACACTGCATATCCTGAAGCTGACTCTTCGCTTTCTGGAAGCTTAAAATAGTCCCTGGTTAGTTTGTAATCTGTCATTGCTTTCAAGTATCTGCCTTTACCCGACTCCAGCTGCCCCAGGAGAGCTCAGTCCTTCCTTTGTCATTCGCATATGAGAAATGGTAATAGATGCTTAAATATCCCAGTAAAAGAGGTCCAAAAATGAAAACCTAAGGCAAACCAGTTTTGGTTTGGGGCATTAGGTAAAGGGGAATGATGGTAATTTCAGCCAAAATGGTGCGTGTATGAGAGAGCGAGAGAGAGAGAGATTTGACCGACCATACACAGGTAGGATCATGAAAATGAGATTCTCTAAGTTTGTGGATCATTATGGCCAATTTTAAGTTGCAGGCTGGCTTCTTTTTGTCCTTGACCCCCACACAAGCTTTAGATAGGGATCAAAGTCATCTTCCTGGGTGTGACCAGTGCTTAGAAATGTTCCCTACTTGGTTTAGTGCTCTGTCTTGAAACCCTTTATATTTTTTTTAACAGGAGGCCTCTGTAACTTTATTTTCACTTCACTGGGCCCTGCAAAGTGTGTAGTTGGTCCTGATGTGGGTGTCCATCCTTCTACTGACTAGTTATGACTCATGGCATGCAAGATCATTTAAATACTAATCTGAATAAGCCTACTGTCAAAGGAAAGCAATAGGAATGGGAGAGACTAACCATAAAATGGAAGTAATTTTTCAATGAAAATTATTCTGGGATCATTTGTACCAATATTATTATTTACGAAGGTGGGTGGAAATAGAATGCCAGAGGTCAAAGGAATCTCAAAGGTCATGCAGTTCAGGTTGTGCTCATGACATCAATCAATGCTGTCTCTAATTTCCCTCATAGCCCCTCTACTTGCTAATGTTACTCTAATGTAATAAAAGTGTTGGTTTTAGATCAAGAATCACAAAAGGCATCAAATTTTTGATCTGCCATTAATTAGCTGTGTGGGTAGGAGTTGTATTCCTCAGCAGTAGCAAAGATGGAAGAGGGTGGCGGAAATTCCTGGTTCTAAGAAACTTTCGAGGCAGCGAGAGCTTTACTGTGAATCTGATGAAAGTTAGTGGATATCATTCCTAGAAACAATGCATGTGCACACATACTTTCATATATAATTCTAAGGGGTTCACTGACCCTGTGAAGTCCAAATAAAGACCTCGGATCAAAGACCCTGTACTAGAGAATTCTTTGAATCCTCCTTTCACACTAACACTGTAGATTGCATTTGGTAAATTCAAGTTGAGGATCAAACACAAAAGCCAAATAGAACACTATATCTCATGCTGGAAAAATCAAGTGGTTAGACAGCACAGTAACAGCTAGGTGGGTGTGCAGAATAACACAGTTCCTGATTTTCTTCCCAACATTTACAGGTCTTGATTAATAAATAATCACACCAATAATAATTACAACTTCCCTTAAAGCCATCATCTCCTTCCCCACAGTATGCCTGGCAATTACTGGATCTGCTTTCTGAACATTGTAAGCCTGGTGAGTTCCCCTAGAATCCCTTCTCTGAAAGGTGATTATGCAGTTCTACACACAAGTAGTGTGCCCTGGTGACCTCCGATGGTGGTTTGGAGCCCGATTTTCCCTCTCAGTAACAGTTAAAGATCCTCCCAACTCTACAGCAGGAAACGTTTACATAAAGCATCAATTAAAGTTTCTCGATGCAATGGTAATGAGACGCACATCCCCCTTTCACCTCCTCCTATCTGCTCTCAGAATTGCTCTCCAGTTCTCAACAAAAAAGTGCAGTGGCTGCAAATCCCACAAATGTATTACTTTTTCCTCCCATTCACAGCAAATAGCAACAAGGCAGTCACTTAATAAGTTTCCTCTAATTTTTATTAGATTTACTTTCTCCCAAGAAGGCAGTATGAGCCAATAAAGTTATAATTTATACTTAAGACTTGTCCAAAATTCCAACTGACTTTAATGAGAGAAGTTGTGTGTTTGGGTGTTTTTGTATGTGGCTCCTTGCTTACAATAATAAGGCAAGATTCTTACTAACTGCAGTCCAATTTAATATAATCCTGAAACTTGCAACCACCTCCCGTGAAGTTGTACCTCACAGAGTTGAGCTGCCTTCCAAATGGATGGGGACAGGCAAATATAGTCTCGTGACCAATCCTAGACTGCCACTCACTAAATGCCTACTCTTTTTCATACATTTTAACTTACGGAACAAAGGGCTATCCTAGGACTGGCTTGAAAATGCTGAGTCTTGACACCAACTCTGTCCATGCTGAGGCTAATGAGCAGAGCTGAAATAAGCAGAGTGGAGCCCTTCCTACCACCTCGTACATTCCTGTCACCCCTCACATGTGATCATCCACATGGTACATTATAAAGCATGGACTCAGCCTCTGGTACATTGGAGTACCAGAGAAAATTAGCAGGGGTACCAGTAATAGGAATGAAAAATAATATGTATTAATACTTCAGATGGGCTGGGCAGCTAGCAGGGAGGGTTAGACTATGAAGCCTGCACTATAATTTGTAGGGGCTGGCCTAGTGATCCCAGGCTGGTCTGTGCATATTATGAAGGCAATTGAGAGAGAACCATTAAGGCGGAAAATGCTCACCCTGACCCATGCGACTACCTCTGCTGAGACACCTTTATATCCAACTAGATTTTCTGTCTTCCCATGTTCTCTTCCTCACCCCAATACAGAGATACTGATGGGATGGTTCCTTAACATTGACTGTCAGGACAGGCTTGTTACTTTTGCAGCCGATGCTGTCTTTTGGACACAGGATTGCACCTCTGACATCACTTTTGTTCAGCTTGCAAATATCACACTGGCTTATAAAGAAGACTGAGTGAAACACTGCAGTTTGCTTCCTCAAAGACATTTGACACAGGAAAAATAACTCTGAATGTTCATTCTACTTATCAGAGCAGCAGCATTTGTATGATGTGAGGGCTGCAAGAAGGCTAAGGGTCACGATGTCCCTGACATCTGCTTTAGTGACTATAATATTTATCTACAAGGGCTGGGAGAGGAGACTGGCATGAAGTAGTCAAGGTAAAGATGTCAGGCAATGAAGCTGATGTGCAAAATAGGACAAAATTACGCAGATGATTTTCAACAGCTTCAGGCTAAGGTTTCAGAATTCACACTGGTTACATTTATTATGAAGGCAATATATAATTAAACCTAGTTGAAGATTCAGTATTAGAAATTTGTTACCTTCATGAACTCAAGGAACCTTTAAAAATCATTTCGTGGCATTTAAAAGGTAACTAACAGCAAGATGAATACTTGATTCCCCAAAAGAAATCATTTAATAGAACAATACCCATTTCTTATTCTAAGACACTATATTGATGCAAACAACAACAATAACAACAAGAACAATAGGAACAACAGACCTAAAGAACCAAATGAAGGCCTTGGTAACAATGGCCCAAGACTAGAGATAAACTGCAATCCATGGAAAACAAGTGCCTGCTCTCAGAGTTCTATCTTTTCCTATTCTCCAGGGATTTATCACAGGCTAGGATGAAACTTCTCAATCTGACACATTGCCCAACGGCCTAAATACCTTATCTATTATTCCAAGCTTACTAAGAATGTCAGTATCAGGTAATGAGTTTGTATTAAGCGTCTTTTCAGTACTTAAGGGAGGTATTCATACAGTTTCTTCCTTTAATCTCTTAAGATACTGAATTATACCAATATATCACCTAGTGTTAAGCCACTTTTTGTGGTCCTAAAACCGATTCTATACAGTTACAATACATTGTATTTTCAATGAATCACTAGGTTTAGTTTGGAAACACTTAGGTTCTGTACCCTGTTTATGGAAGAAAGGTTAGGGGCTGGCACTCTGGCATGACAGGTAAAAGTTCCTGCCTGTGATGCTGACATCTCATATGGGCATCAGTTTGAGTTTTGGCTGTTTCACTTCTGATTCAGCTTGCTGCTAATACGCTTGAGAGAGAGGATTGTCCAAATGTTTGGGCCCCTGCACTTGGGTGGGAGAAAGCTCCTAGCTTTTGGCTTCAGTCTGGCCCAGCAATTGTCACAACAGTCAATTGGGAAGTGAACCAGTGGATGGAAGATCTGTCTCTCCTTCTCTTTCTGTGACTATGACTTTCAAATAAATTGAATAAATTTATTTTTTAAAAAGGTTAAAAATCATGTTTAAGGGGTGTGGTAGTAGGATGAAAAGACACACAGAAAAAATAAGAAGGAACTAGGAAACCTTTTTATCAAAATATCGTGTACATTGACATCAAATAGAAGAGAGTGTTTGCTGGCTTTGTTTAAGCTCAGCTGCATAAAAGCCAACCTGGATAACCTATGTGCCACCAAATGCAGTTATGTACTGGTTCACAGACACATTCGCAAGTGTCTTTATGAACCTAGGCACTGTTCTTGGAAAGGCTCCCCATTGCAAGGTTAAGGGGTCACACTGCATTTTTATTCTTATTTCTTTTGTTTATTCACTCAACACATGTGCAAAGTTCAATGGGTACCTTCTGTTGCCAGGCCCTACATGTCACATGGAATATGGGCAGATGAATAAGACAAAATATGATATTCTTCCCAGTGGAGCTTACATCCTAGTGAGAGGAACAAATAAAAATAAAAACAATCACACACATTGTGACAAATGTTATTATGGAAAAGCTCTGTGTATCATCAAAGAGTGTAACAAGAGCATTAATGTTGTACTGAGGAGGCAAGGGGAAGTCTCTCTATGGAGAGTTTACTTTGTGAAGTATGATAGTCTTCACTTAACTACAAGTAATATGTTCCCATGCCCCTAAGTGAATGCCTGAAACTACAGAGAGTATGGAACTCTGTATCTGCTATATTTTTCTTACACATTCTACAACTTTGCCACACAACACCACAGTAAACCTTTCCTTCCACATTTTACATCTTAGTAGTCATTTTGCATCTCTATTATCGCACTTTGTGGCCATTATTAAATAAGATAAGGGCTTATTGAATATAAGCCCTATGATACTACGACAGGATGACTGAGATGCTTATTAAGTGACTGATAGGAAGGTTGTCTATACAGTCTGGGTATACTAGATAAAGTGACTGTTTCACATACCAGTAAGGATGGTGTGGGTTAGCATGAGATTTTATCATCCTGCTTAAAGTAGCATGTAATTTAAAACTTATGGAGTGTTTATTTCTGGAATTTTCTATTTAATCTTTTCAGACCATGGTTGAGCATGCTAACTGAAATAGCAGAAAGCAAAACTGTGGATAAGGAAGGGAGCACTACTGTACAGATGCTCCTGGAATTAGGATAGGGTTACATTCTGATGAACCCATTGTAAGTTGAAAATAGTGTGAGCAGAAAATGCATTTAATAGACCTAAACTCCTGGATATCGTAGCAACACAGTACACTGTAGAGTACTGGTTGCTCACCCGCATGACTGCATAGCTGTTTGGGGCTGTAGCTCACTGCTGCTGCCCAGTCTTGTGAGAGAGTATCATATCACATATTGCTAGCCTGAGAAAAGATCAAAATTCAAAATTCCAAGTACAGTTTCTACTGAATGTGTATTGCTTTCACACAATCGTAAAGTTGAAAAGAAATCTAAACTTAAACCATCAGAAGTTGTCGACCATCTGCACAGGGATTGGTATTCTCAGAAGGCAGCAGCATGTGTGCACAGCTTTGCAACTCAGTATTTTTAGCCAACTTCAAGAAGTCTGAAGCAGCTAGAGACTCAGTTTCCCTATAGTGCACCCAAAACAAAAACAGTCACCTTCCCTCTCTCTACCTAAAGATGCAAAAGAAAAATGATGATCCCCCAGAATTTAGGAACTTTTCATGGGGGAGGGGGTTTAGGAAATAGATTCACCTTCACCTTGAACACTGACTGACTGCCATTTGAAACAATGTGGTGATCAAAAGGGATGCGATATTGCAATGGAAAGAAAGGTACTGCTGCTAAATGATTCAGCAGACCCACACTGAGCTCCTCGCTGTGGCAGGCAGGTGATGCTAAGCGTTAGGGATACTGTGGATTTATATAGGGCAGGTTAATTTGTCATGTGAAAGAAGTCATACCCAGAAGATTTATTTACCTTCTGGATTTCTTATCCATGGCTTCCTTAGTAACTACCATAAAACAGTATTACCATACATAATTATTAAATATATTTTTCCACATATTAAGTAATTTGAAAAGACTAAGAAAAAATTCACAATGAGGATACATTTGCTTCAGTTTGATAGGCAAGGTCATAGAAAAGCTCAAGGTCATTCAAATCCAGTGATTCATGGGCAGAGGCATTTGGTTACTCCGCTAGATTATAATTATTAAGAAGGAAACCTACAGTTAAGAAGTGCTAAATAAATGGCTTCTTATTTGTTATGAATTTAAAGTATAAACATTGGATGCTAGGGATAGCCTTCAAGTAGAAGTAGCATATAATATGGTTAACTGAAAATAGCATATTATTACCTGGATGTTATTATTAAAACAGCATCTTTGTTTACCATCTGTTTTTAAGGTTTATTTATTTGGCAGAGTGGCAGAGAACGGGAGAGAGATAAGTATCTTCCATCTGTTGATTCACTCCCCAAATGGCTGCAATATCCTGGTCTGAGTCAATCTGAAATCAGGAGCCAGGAACCCCAGCTTGGTCTCATATGGAGGAGCAGGACCCAATCATTTGAGCCATATTCTGCATCTTCTGTCTTCACAAACACATTAGAAGGGAACTGGATCAGAAACAGAATGGTTAGGACTAGAACCAGTCCTATGATATGGCAATGGTGGCATCTCAAATGGAAGCTTAACACACTGTGCTACAATGCCAACATCAAAAGCATTTAGTTAGAGTGATAAATTATGTAGACAGTCTTGAAGGGATCTCTCTGCAATGCCATTTGATGAGTTGGTAGAAGGGAGTGGGAGGCAGGAAAAATCATAAATGCTGATTTAGAAAATAAGTCATACAGTTTGATAAAATAATTTAACTTTTGTGTGTCTTGCCTTTCCATTCTACCAATGGCTTTCAAATGTTAATGCTTGAATTATAAACAACAACAACAACAACAACAAACCCCCCCCAAAAAAACAAAACAATTTGGGGGTGGCACTGTGGAATAAGTGGTAAAGCTACTGTCTCATGTGCTAGCATTCCATATGGGCACTTATTTGAGTCTAGACTTTTCCACTTCAGATTCAGTTTCTAGCAGATGTGCCTGGAAATGCAACAGAAGACAGTCCTAAAGCTTAGGCCCCTGCAATCAAGCTAGAAAAAGCTACTGGCTCCAGGCTAGCTCAACTCTGGCAGTTGCACTCATTCGGGCAATGAACCAGCAGATGGACGATCACCCTCTGTCCCTCCATCCTTCTGTAAATGTTCCTTTTAAATAAATGTTTAGAGAAGCACACTTTGTTAACCGTGACCCAGCATACACAAAAGGAGAAGCACACATGCACACACCTGTGTATATATGATGGAAACAAAACTCTCCAAGACAGTATTTTCCTGATACCATTGCATTCTAAGAGTTTCTACTCTATACTGTTCTGTTCAATTTTGTTTATTTCAATCCACTGCATTTTGTTCCATTTTACAAAATGTTCTGGTTGACTCACCAAATGGATCTCATAATGTCCTGATGGGTACGGCCAGTAGCTGAAAAGGCATGAACCACTTGTTTATCACAGAATTAGCACCATTCAAAATCATTAATAGAACTCAAGCACTTTTACTTTTGGAGATCCTATTTCAAATCTTACCAGGTATTTATAAAATGAACACAAGCCATATTCCACATGTACATATTTCATATGTAAGTGTGAAAAGTGAGTTACAATGGACAAAGTGACATCATGCTCCTTTGTCTAGATGGTTATTGAAACATTCATTAATATTGACTTTCTGGTTTTCTTATATTTCAGTGCCAGTAAACTAGTTTTTTAGGTCACAAACATTTTGTAGGTCCTTGGAAAAACTCATATCCTTGGTACTGTGCCTATAAAGTTGAAAAGATGCAATAGCCCTGCTCTCAGTTAACAATTATGAATTCATGAGTGGACAGAAATGATGAAAGATTATTATCTCTGTTAGCTTCTCTGACAGAAAGCCACTGGGGCATTGAATTGGGTGAAGAGGCAGCAATGAAAGGCATACAGAGCCCTGGACTAGAAGACTGACTTGAATTAAAATCCCTGGTTTGTACAGGATTTCAGGCAAATCACTTGCTTTTTTCTGAACCTCAGTTTCCCCTTATGTAACTATAGAGCATATTAATCCTGCCACAGTTTCCAGGCAGATGTTGTAAGAATTAAAATAAGATAATGCATGTGAAAGTACTTGGCAAATTGTAAAGCACTACCAATTTGTTATTAAAATACTTAGCAGATGTTATTTTTGTGGCTGCCCAGACCGCTTAGGTTTTACTGAAAGGAGATTTATGAATCCTAAAGCATCATTCTCAGGAACGTTTTTGTGTGCACAAAGCAACTGTAGCTTAGCACCTATTACTATTAATGGTTCCCCGTTTCTTACACAAATTAGACAGACTCCTATGTGTTGCGAGCCTTTAAGAAGTCGAGTTCTCCCAGAAACATCATTCTTTCTTGCCAAACTACTGTACTAAATAATTATGCAATTGTTGCTGCCAATAAGCTTGAAGAAAAATAGATGGAATTGTTTATAGCAGTGCTAGTAAAGCTCGTGGCTGATTTCCTGAACTTCTTGGACTCCAAACTGCTGCAATTTAATTTAATTAAAATGAAGACCAGGCAGAATGCATTATTACATATTGATAATGTATGCAGACACAGGCGGACATAGGGAATTATTTTGACAAAATTCACATAATGGATGCAGATCAGAGCCCCTGAACAAGTCAGTTTGTCAAATTAAATAAGCCATCTCTAGAATTTTAACAGCACTCAGGACTTAACAATAATGATTTTTTTTAACATTGTTTTTCAAGGAGCACAGTTGGGAAAGAAACCAAATAAAATGCAATGTTTTCCAGACGTTACACCTTATTTAAAGCCAGAGAATAAAGCATTAAGGCCAAATGCTTTCAAATGCTCACAAGGAGTTTTTAGCAGGGGAGTCTTGTCTGTGTATCAAACAACAAAATCTTTAAGCTGGATGAACTAGTGATCGCGGCTTTTGTACTAGAACCCTGTGGGTGATTTTACTCTTCCGCTTGATCAATATTGTACTTGGATTAATCAATCTTATCAGTTGCCATTGACACTCTACCATGGAAGGACTTCACACACCCTCCATAATTTATTCATTCTGGCGTTTTCCCTTCCGTTGCAAAATCTGCTTCATTACAAAAAATGGTGGGATACTCTAGGATCTCAGGATTTTTTTTCTTTCATTTTAGCTGTTCTTACACACTCTGTTTCTTTCGCAAAATTCTAGCCTTTAGTAATAAGCACACCAATTCCCCACAGGTGAGCTAGGTAGGAAATAAGAGTCCTACACTTGAAACCAAGTCCTACATTTCAATTTAGATATTTATTCACCATCTCATCAAATTCAGCTTGCTGGAGTCAGAACCCCTGTGGCTCTATAATCCAGAAAAGGCTGGGCCAGGGATTAATATTTAACTGGCATAGGAAGGAAGAAGAGGAAGACAACTTTCCTTCCACCAAAATCCTTGCTATAAATAGGACTAATAAAGAAGTCAGTCAAAACTTTATAAGTTTCCTATTGCTGATGTAAGAAAGTGAGACTTCCGACAAGGCAGATTGATCCTCTTATAATTAAGGAGGTCAGAAGTCTCCAAAGGGTCCCTCTGAGCAATAATGAAAGTGTCAGCAGGGCTGATTTCCTTCCACAAGCTCAAAGGAGAAATCTGTTCCCTTGCAGCCACTCCCCTTCCTTGATTCACAATTCTGTCCCCCCATTCGAAGGTAGCAGTGCTGCATCTCTGTGCCCTGTTATGTCTTCCTATGACCCTGAGCTCTCCTTGGGCCTTCTTGCATTTTGAAGGACCCTTATGATGGCATTGCATTCAGCTCCATAACTGAGGATAATCTCCAGTCTGAAACCAGACATTATTTTAGCAATGTAATTTCATGTCTGTTTCTTTTATTACTGTTATTAGGCCTAAAGGGAATAAGCAGCATATACTCTAGCACTTTCAATAAGGTTACTTTATAATAAGAAAGTTTGAGTTTGGATCAAGAACAAAATTTAGAAATAGGAAATGAACCCATATCCATAGACAAACAATAGAAATGGAGATTTCACCTCTAGGGTCCACATTACGAAGTTTCTGCTAATATTTGTGGTTTAGTTCTTCAGTCAGTTAGCTATTGATATATTAGAAACGGAGTCACGGAGGGCGTTTAACTTGAACAAGAAGGAGGGTTGTTTTACAAAGCTTTAGCAAGGGAGCCGTTTAAAAGGCAGAGATGAAATACATCTCATGTATAGAATGAGACTGTTAAAATGGTACAAAGGCACAGAAAACATTTCAATTGTTCCTCAATAAGTTAACATGTGACCCAGTAAATCTACTTTGAGTCATATACCCTAAAGAACTGAAAACAGGTATTGAAGAAAACAGTTGTATATAAGTGCTTATTAGCAGTATTATTTAAACTAGCCAAAAGGTGAAAGCAACCCAAATTTCTTCCAGTTGATGAATGAACATATTTGGTATATTTTTATAGTAGACTATTATTCAGTCATTGAAAAGAATGATGTACTAATGCATAGTAATACAAAGATGAATATTAGAAACATGTCAAGTGAAAGAAATTAGACATGAAGACCACATAGTGTATCATTCTGTTGGTTTGAAATATTCAGACTTGGTAGGTCCATAAAGACAAAGGGGATAAGTGGTTGCCAGGATTGGGGGGTGGGTAGGAGGAAGGTGTAGGGAGTCCCAGCTAATATTATGGGGTTACTTAACAGTGTTAAAACGGAAATATTCTGGATTTAGGTACTGGTGATAATTTAGAATCTTGTAAACATACATTCACTGAATTGTACAGTTTAAGCGGGTGAATTTGTAGTAGGTGAACTGTATCTGTTATTTTAAAACTGAGGTTGAACTTACATAGTAAGCAATGATGGCTAGCTTTTGTATCTCACATAGCAAGCAATGATGGCTTACTATTGTACTGGTTAGCTCCAAATGAGAGTATTGCATAAATTTCTAAATGCTAGGATCTAAGAAAAAAGTTAAAAGAAACAAACAAACAACTGCAACACACGGATCTGAGGAATTACAAAAAATTAGAAAACAAAGAACTATAAAGAAAGGTTTGAAGAATTTGGGGTTATTCTACTCTGTGAAGCAAATGCCATAGGGTGGATTTCCCAATAGGATAATATGAAACCTTGAGTAGGGATCAATCAGATTTCAACAGGAATCTGACATTACACTTGCAAATGTACACTACAGAGAGTTCGTATGAAAGTGTGGGTATATTATATTTGTCTTTTTGAGCTCTGATATAAGATAACATTCATGCAAAATGCAAAAAACAGACATATAGGTAAAGAAGTATATACATATATTCACCTAGAGGCACTGTAAAATGGAGACTAGCATACTAGAAGTGAAGAGATGTTGCAGTATGAATCTCTACTCATGAATAAATGGAGGGCTCCCAATGAAACTGTCAAATATATCTTGATAATAGGATTCTGGACTTTCTACCATTGCCTATACCTACAATGCCATGGTACACTTAAATAGCAGAATATTGGACTTGTGTCTGTTGCTGAAGAATTATACTATTGTAATCATACAGGAGAAAAATAATGAAGAGAGATGAGGAGGCGGGAAGGGGAGATTGAGGAAGGAATCCCTATAACCTAAAAAACTATATCATAGAAAATAATTTATTAAGAAGGTGTGGGCAGTGTTAAAGATATTAGCATACTACAGGGACTCACTTGGGGACTGGCAACAATAGGAGCTCTTCTGGATTTGCAGGGACTAAGGGATGATGATAGAGTAGCTTGGAGGGGCTACTGGAAAGAGCTGCTGTTTCCTAAGGTAGTCACTTCCAGGACCATAGTAAAGCAGCAAGAGGGATAAATACTCTAACTTCATTCTCCTTGTCTCCAAATAGTGCCACTCACTGACTAAATCAATGAGGAGACAGAGGGCAAAACATCCAGGAAATACAGTCCATAGAAGCTAGTCTTACAGAGCATAGAGAGGAGCAGAAATCCTGTGTGTGTGCATGCACACATTTGTAAAAGAACAAATCATAGGGAAAGGGGGCTATATATTTGGTGGGCATTGTGGCTTAGTGGTTTAAGCAGCTGCTTGGGATGCTCACAACTCTTATCCACATCCTGGCTCTGCTCCTAATTCCAGCTTCCCACTAACTAGCACCCTGGGAGGATGCTCTTGATATTTCAAGTACTTGGGTTCCTGCCCCCCAAATGTGAGACCTGGATAGCAGTCCAAACCCTTGGCTTGTCTGTCCCAGGCCCAGCTGCTGCTGTGGACATCAGCAGATGGGAGGTCTGTGTCTCTTCTTTGTCTGCTTTTCAAATACACAAAATAAATATACATATTTTAATGGGGAACAAGAAGCTTGAAGTGCCTGCCTGTTAGATCCACAGCCCTCTTCATTTTTAAGGCTCAGGCAATACTTTCACAGGCTCCAGTCTTTATTTCTTATAATCATGATATTCTGGCAAGCTAAACTGAAAATAAAAAGACCAGCAACCAACATTTGTGGAATGGTTACGCTGTGCCAAATACTTTATATTACTTGCCTCTTTTAATGATCATGTCATTATAAACTTATGGGTAACATAATCTTTATGGAGCCAATTTTATAGACAGAAAAACTATGGTGCTTGCAGATTAAGTAACTTAACCCATCTCATACAGATAGTTGTAGAGGAGGGATGATTTGAAGACAGGGTAGACAACCTATGCATAGATTTCAAAGACTTTTATACCAAAATAAACTTAAAATTTCATTTCATTTCATTTTCCCATTGAGTTTTAAGGTCTCATATAGGTCAGCTATATAGCAGTCACAACATGAAAGACACTTTTGATGCATGACGCGAACTTGGCACCTCTGGAGAGAATTACAACAGACTTCTCATCTTTCTACGGGTGCTTCCCATGAGAAACTGCCTGAAGGCTCAAGCATCACTGCTCCCAGCTGTAAGCACACAAACCTTTGTGCAATTTCTACTGACTGCTACACTCTTCAGCCCTCTGTCTCCGTGGGTTAGGGTTCAGTTGCTTACTGTCATTTCTGAAGACAGCTGGTGCACATATTTGGGGGAGTCAATCAAGAGAGCTCTCTATTCTTTCTCTGCATTTCACATAATTAAATAAATAATGGGACCACACTGTGGCGTAGGAGGTAAAGCTGCGACTTGCAGTACTGGCACCCCAGATGAATGCCAGCTCAAGTCCTACCTGTTTCACTTCTGATCTAGCTCCCTGCTAATGCGCCTGGAAAAGCAGTGAAGCATGGCCCAAGTCCTTGGGCCCATGCTCCCACATGGGAGACCTGGAGGAAGCTCCCTCCTGGCTTTGGACCAACCCAGCTGCAATCATTTAGGGAATGAACCAGAGGCTGGAAGAACTGTTCTATCTCGTTTCTCTCTCTCTCTCTCTCTTTCTCTCTGTCAAATAAATAAATGTATCTTTAAAAACAAATTAAAGGGCCTGGTGCTACAGCCTAGTGGCTAAAGTCCTCGCCTTGAACGTGCCAGGATCCCACATGGGCACTGATTCTAATCCCGGCCACTCAGCTTCCCATCTAGCTCCCTGCTTGTGGCCTTTGAAAGCAGTCGAGGATGGCCCAAAGCCTTGGGACCCTGTGCTCATGTGGGAGACCTGGAAGAGATCCTGGCTCCTGGCTTTAGATTGGCATGGCTCTGGCCATTGCAGCTGCTTGGGGGAGTGAATCATCGGATGGTCTCTCCTCTCTGTATATTTGACGTCGCAATAAAAGTTTTAAAAATCTTTAAAAAAATAAATTAAAATATTATATGAAAAATAAAAATAATAGAAAACTCTTGGGCTTATTTTCAAACTGTCATTTGTTCAAGAGAATAAAATATCTGAAAACCACATGCCCAAAGAATCTCATGAGATTCCTGATATCTGTACTATTTAAGGTTTTAAAGTCTGAAGATTGCAGAAAATCAAAAGGAATAGGAATGCAGGATGATTTTTTACTTAACCTACTGAAACAACAAGTTAATGGGGTCTAACCGTCTCAGATATAAAAGATAATGACTAAAGATGCCTACAAGTCAGAATGTTTTAGTTTCTAAGGAAATGACAGTCTAAATGTCAGATTCAAAAGCATGGCCTAAAGAGCACCACACCAAAGGTCACGGTTAGCAGGAAACCTTCAGTTCTGGAGACAGTCAGATCCTGTGTGATTGCACTGGTCTCCAGCCATCATAGAAGGGGAGCGCAAATCATCTGAAGTGAAAACGTATCAAAACAGAACCGCAAACATGTCCAGAGGTAATGTTCAAAGGAAAAAAAAAACACCTTAGATCATTTGGTGGAAAATCCTTCACTGCAAACATAAATTAATACATGGCTAAGATTTTCTGTTTTGTGAACATCATACCATTATTATTACAGAATTAGTTCAACATACCCAGAGCCTCTGCTAGGCCCCAGACCTTCTGTCCGTAGATGTCAGTCTTGTTCCAGGCAAACGTGTAGACAAGATTAATTGCAGCAGGAAACCACTTCTGTGTGAGTCGTCCTTCCACTGCCACCGTGAGGTGCACTTTTATCATTCCAACAGGGATCGTTGAGTGTGTCAGAAGAATCCGAAGCAGGGTTTTATAGCCAGGAGTGCGGCTGCTCAGGTAACTTAGCCTTACAAAGCTGGAAGGAATAGGGATTTCCTCTTGCACAACCTGAAAGAAAGAAAAAAGCCACATTGGCCCTTATCAGTGGTCACCAGCAGATGAGGATATTGCATTGTCCTAGTTACAGATCAAAGGAGAGAACCTGAAGGGATGTCTGGATGTCAAGGCATTTGTTCCAGAATCTGTGTGAGATTGTGTGATTCACTGTGTGACTGTAGGGTTCAAGTTTTGCACCAAGAATGGACTGGGACAAGACACTCAGTCATCCCCAACGACTGCTCTCATTTTTCCCCTGCCAGGAAGGATTGCATAGAGAACAATTTCAGCTTTTCTACAGAATTCTAAAAATTGCTTAGTAGGACTTGGAAAAGATCATGTCAAGCGATTCAGGGCTACAGGCACTGTAAAGGGGTCTTTTTCTCATTTATACACACAAAAAATCTAGTTTGGTGCCAAGCCATATATCATGGAGCCTTTACTCTAATTCTTATTCAGGTTAGGCTCTGTGAGAAGGAGGACTCCACAAGCAGGCACAGCAAGTGATATTTTATGACAAAGATTATGGTTTCCTTAGAATTAATCTTTACTGATGCCATCAAATTTGTTTTCTTTGGAGCTTTGGAATGACCTCGAGGCCAAATTTTTAATCAGCTCTCTTTTACATGTTTCTCTGTGCTTGGGTATACCAAAAGCTAGGAACAGGTTTATCCATGTTGGCACCTGAGGTTGATAAGTATGTAACTTCTATTAACTCCTAGGTAAATTCTATACTAAATGTTGACCTTATAGTGAAAATATCTTTTGGCTTAATTGGTTGCTCTTAGTTATTTGCTTATTTCCAGAGAAAACATTAAATAATCCAAAGTGTCAGCTAAACTGAATGTTGTTTTCTATGACTTTGCATCCTTTAAAACCTGTCTGAAGCAAAAACTTATCCCATGTTTGCACATTTAAGGTAACACGAATAGTGTGGGTAATTTTGAGTCCTCATTTTTTATCTTGGAACCTTATTTCTTCCTACTTTACCAAGTTCAGGCAGAAACTGATTAGCAAAAGCAATTGTTAAAACCTAGAATGTCATATTTAGGATTTCTGGTTATTATCCTACATCTGAGGACTAAATCCCTGTTGTGTATTCTGTGCCCAGTTTTTTTTCTCCCTACATTAGTTCTTTGGTAAGAAAGCTGTCTACTGGCTATCTATCTTCTCAGATGGGGGCAGAAGTATTATAATGAATGATAGGCTGACACCTCTTTTGCATTACATTCCCCTAAGGAAACTTGTAATATGGAAACTTTTATGCTGAAAGGTATCTCATGATATTGGTGGAGCAGTGGGTATAGCAATTCAATGTATTCATTAAATTAAATTCTGTGCTATTGTTTTCTTTATACAGAAAAGCAATAGGAAGGATAAGAGTGACAATGCATTGGACACCTGTCCCACAGAGCACTGCAGAGTGTTTTGTGTGGGCCTCTCCTAAGTTGTATCCTCTGGATATTGCTAATAGTTGGTGTATGCTGAGATGGAGGAAATATTCACTTTTGGAGTGTTCATTTACCTCTCTCTGAGTATATGCCTTGATTTCTGAATCTATAAGACTTATGAGTCAATTGTGGTGGCTTCCACATTTAGCTATCATTAACATGTTTACATAAATTGTAAATAAATATTAAATGTTTCTGTAACAACGTGAGAGAATTACACTGTGGCTGCTTGAATGACTGAATACTGAAATGAGAATACTGGAGGCTCACTTAAAGAATTCTCTAGGACAGCAGAATATGAAGCTTTAAGAATGTCTTCTGCCTGCAAAAGCTTGAATACTTATTTTTGGGGGGGGCAAAGCTTTATTTTTAAAAAAATCTGTAAGTTTAAAAATTAACTTTACTAAACACAGCTAAACAAGAGAGCTGTCATGACTTTTAAGAACAATGACAAAAGGTGCAAGTTAGACGATGGGAGAAAACCAGATTTCTTAAGGAGCTTTAATTTCGGAACCACACTCCAAGCTTATTGATCATACTGTTATCACTATTTAGCCAGGTAGCTCCGTACAGCACTGTGTTCATTAGGTCAAGTTGTGGGGTTTAATTCTCATGACAGCCAGTTCATCTTGCAATTCCATGGCCACAGAGAGTGCCCTAACTGCCCTGGCAGCACAATGCCCAATGCCATACTTCAGATAGTGCTGGAGAGACTGTATTTGAAGGCCTCCCTCTAGAAATGAAGAGCAGCACATTGTAGGGCTGGCACAGAAAACAGGAGCAGACGTGTAGCCATTCAAAAGTGTCAACAACCCTGCAGCACTGTGATTGTATATGGTCAGAGTCGATCTACAGACCTGCAGCTCAGGAACAATGGTTCCCCTCTCTGGACAGGATCCTCCAAAAGACGTGAGTGGTGAAGGAAGAACAATAGGATTTGGACTGATAAAGTTGGAGATATCACAAGATGGTGGGTCTGACACAACTCTCTGCATGGTTACTTTCTCCACCACAACAAACTGATTCCAAGGCAACCAGAGTGTCCTCTTCTCAGATAGGAAGGGTGATCGTTCAAACATTAAGATGACAGAAATACCACCCAGAGCTACCAGGTCAAAGCTGAAACAGAAAAAAATATGATACATTCAACCAAATGAAAAACTAAAGTCAAATTAGTTAACATCTAGGCTAATTTTAGTGCCATTTCTTTCAGGACTTGGGTACACACATTTGTATTCTCCATTTTATAAACTCCTCCCAGTTAAATATTCATCCCATGGATATCTCCTTTTTAATACCCAGTAGACCACTGAGAAGAAATTCCGTACCACCAGTGGATATCCACTTAGAATTTGTAAACCATTTTTTGACACTCCTAAAATCACTGCATGCATTTCTGGACAGCCAAATCCAACACTGCTATTCCCTCTTGTGTTAAAGATTAGCATTTAACATTCAGCACCATCTTTAATACAATGCATTATTCATCCTCAAAAAATTTCCTGTAACATAAGAAAAGTAAGGGACCAAAAGGTCAAATATCTTGCTCAAGGTCACATAGTATCAGAAGCCAGATGGTGTCTTCGAGATGGCATTTGGAGAAAGAAACCAGCAGAGGCAATTTGTTCAGTGGAATTTGGTTGAATAATTTTATGCCAAAAGCCTTCACATTTGACTACAAGTATGGGTTCCTTAGTAGATTTGAACACTAGATTTAGGTTTCACAGTTCATTCCAAACTGGTTTTTGCTTTCTGCCTTTTGTACAGCCGATAATGTGCCCTGCCCAATTCTGCCTACACTTCCTCTACATCTGTGACTGCAGCAAGGCTATCTTTCATATAAGTCAACTCTATCCACCTTCACATGTGGCCTCTGTCAAGACAATTGCATTGGAGCCAAACAGATTTGGTTTTCAGTTCATTCTGCAAGTAGATGATTCTACCTTATTTTTCTTTTATGTATAGTGACATTTACTGGAGAGCATTTGAAAAGTGTGAAATAATAAATAGATGTAAGATAATGATAAATTATTATCATTCTATCTTAAAAATGGATCAAGGGTAATATGATGACTTCATATTTAACAAAAACCCTTATATCCACAGGAGAAGGATGTAGGCGATTCTCTGTACTAAAAAGGATCTTTCAGTAAAACATGTTTTCAATGATAAAAAGTCCTGATACGGAATCAGACTTAATTATGAACATCTCATCATTCCTTTTATATGACATTTATTATAGTATTACCCATTGTGTCCTGATGTAGAAATTTTCCAGATAAAGAAAAATGGATAGTAGCAAATGATGGCAAGCAAAGTATTTTCCTATTTTTGTTTTTCAATGAAGTAGCTGTAACATTAACACAGTTTCCAGAAAGAAGATTTTAAGAACTGTGTTAGCTATAGAAAACAAGCAAGGCTTGTATTAAAAGAAAGGAGAAAAAGAAAACCCAAAAGGCTTATGGTTTAAGACAGAGAGGCTGAAATCATGACAATATGGGAGCACTTTAACACCAGTGTAGTGGGAGAAAATCCAACACTACTTGTGAAGAAATCTTTCCTATAGCTTATTTTCCATGTTGATTTAACTCTGTCCTTGGGCAAGTTTATTTGCTTCACACAAACCTTGACTCTTGGTTACTTAAAAGTGAAGTGCTTATCTATTTAAAAACAATAAAACAAACACAAACACAAAAATGAAACAAACTATTCAAACAAAAACATATGCAGCTGGGAAATATTTCAGACTGCTGGAAAGATTGAGCAGACAGGGCAGGCAGCTTGTTTTGTAGGAAGAGTACTGGTTTGGCTTCACACATATGTGAATTCTAATCTCAGCTCTGCCATGGTAACTCTGTGTCTGTGAGCTTATTATCTGAACTGTATGAGCTGCAGTAACCTCCTTGGTAAAATGGGGCCAATATTATCTATGCAAATGATTATTGCTGACTTAGGCTCTTTATTAATGAACACTTTTTTTTTTGCCTTGAGGGGACTCAGCCAGAGGTTTTCTCATGACCCAGCCTTCAGAACGCAGTTATTGAGACATTTAATGCTGGTCCAAAATCTTCCAAGGAAGTCACCATCACTTCACCTAATGTGATTTATTAGTCCAGCTGTTTATAAAGAGTTCTCTTTTAAGACTTTAATGAGTATCAGTTTATGTGAGAGAGGGAACATCAGGATGTTTTTGGAAATGTACATTATATTATATAAAAAACCTGCAGATTTTGGAAATTTCTTCAAGCCAAACATAGTTATCTTTTAATTCAATTTTCCATGAACTTTTGAAGTCCCCTCTTATATTCATGTTAACATGTGGTAAGTCAGACAATAAGGGACCAGAGTACTTGGGCTCAAATATTGAGCTGTATCCATCACAACTATATTCATCTGCATAATGGTTTTCATTTATTGAATGAGGAGAATCACATCAATACCATAGAGTGTTTGGGAAGATGAAACTGTAATGACATTAATGAGATGTCTGGTGTTTACTAGACACTCCAAAGTACTCTTCAGAGCTGCTTCTTTTCTACTCTGCTGCCCCTTTCTTTGAAAACCTCAGACACACGGAGAGAGGCAGAAGGAGGGGGTGATCTCCTATCTGCTGGTTTACTCTGCAAGTGCCTACAGTGGTCTGGGCTGGGCTGAAGCCAAATTCCTCAGTTCTCCCGCAGTTTCTCTGCAGGTGGGAGAAACAATTACTGGAGGCGACTGCTTGCCCTCAAGGTCTGCACTGGCTCTCTAGTTAGGCACCAGAGACGGGGGATTTGATTTGTGGGGGAGGGGCTTTTAATCACTAGGCAAATGCTTTCTCCTTCTTCAAATATAAAACCTAAGCAGTCCAGCAACAGCCATCTACTTTGCGCACAACATTTCGTCCCACATTCTAGGTCTCTCTTGGTTCTTAAGGTAAAGTGATCAATTAACTTTTGTCAGTGGTTGATAATCGAGTTGAATACTTCTTCAGTCCACATATTTGCATTTAACATGGACTTGAGAGACCTAATAGATTAAATCAAAAGAAGAGTGATGCCATTTGTGACAATTACAGACACTACTGTTGACTTGGAGAGGTGACATCTGCAGACAGAGGATACTTTTAGCATCTCGTATACTACATGTTGTCCATTAGATGTCCAAACACTAGCATTTTATAAACCTTTGCTCTCAGGCATGTCTTCTTATGCTCTCTACTACTGAAATATACCTACTTAATCTGAGGTAGCAACAAGCAGAAACATAAACGGAAACTCTCATCACATTGTCACATTCATGTGCAAGAAATAGCAGGGGGCAGTCTGGTTGGCATTTGGGGCACATATGTTGAATACTCTCACCTTGTACTGGGCCCGAGGGGAGATTTATTGCCAGAGGGGACTCTGGCTATTATTTGTCACCTGCAGAAACCTAGTTTTCACAGAGGGCTCAAAAGAGGAAGGGGTTGATGTTTTAAAACTAAAACAGTGAAAGTAACAAATGTTCTCTGCAAACCGGAAGCAGAAATTTTAAGGCATTTTAGGTGTTGAGATTGTTCTAGATTTTTTAAATGAGTAACAGATAATTCATTTAATTCTTTGTATGTAAACTAAAACAAAACCAAAAAGACAGAGGGCTCATCAAGTCCTCAAGTTAAATGTCTCAGAGTATGCTTTCATTTAGAAAAACACCCCTTTCTCTGAAGGTGTGGAGGAGTGGATTAAGCCACCACCTATGATACCAGCATCTCACATGAGCACCATTCTGAGTCCCTGATGTTCCACTTCTGATTCAGCTCCCTGCTATTAAGGCCACTGGGAAGGTAGGAAAGGTAGTAGTGGAATATGGTTTTAGTGCTTTGAAACCTGCCACCCATGTGGGACACCTAGATGGAGTCCAGGGCTACTGGCTTCAGTTTGGCCCTGCCCTAGTTGTTGTGGCCAAATTATTAGGGAAGTGACTCATCAAAGGAAATCAATCTCTTGCTCTTTCTCCGCCTTAGAAATAAAAAAATACGTTTTTAACAGAAAAGAAATAGTCATTTTACATGGCTGAAGATGCTGGCAAGGGTAAGGCTAGTTTTGCATAGTTACTGGTGAATGAATTATTCTAATTCCATTATTCAGTCCAGTTTTGGAGAAAGGGCAATTTGTATTAACAGAAAGCTCCAATAATAGAATGTTTAAAAGGAAACAGGTATCACTATGTAGTTTATACATATTCTGCTATCAACAGAATTTTGCGTTATAATAATGAATAGATGGCTAGCTAGTAATTAGCAGTGTAATGCATAAAAGTAATTCAGATGGTTTACTGAAATCCATAAAAACAGTTTTCTTAAGTAGGTTGAAATTCTTCCTTATCTTTTAAAGCTAATTTTTATAAGCACCTTCTTGACATGCAGTTGAAAAAACACTTTCAGCACAGCCCAAGTTGAACAATTAACATGTCTGGAGTGCTTAGGACTAATAAGGTTTGATTGTGGGTTCTTGAAATCAGATGGCTTCTCACACTGTGCTCAAACTCCAAGTCAACAGGTCTTTTTGTGAGCACTGTAGTAGCTTGTTATGAGTACGCTATTTTAAGGATAGGCACCTGGAGACTAGGGCATCTCAGGGTATTCTTACAGTGTTTCTGAGAGTCCTAGATAAGTACATTTAAGCTGGACATGTGGGCCTATTGACTCAAATATTCTGAGCAAATTTTTATCTAAATGATAGCAATAAAGATGTTAGTTGTGTGTGTGTGAATGAGAGAGAGAGAGAGAGAGGCTTTTCCAAGATGGAAAGATTTTACTCATACACATGTTTTGATAGCCAAAGGAACCTAGAGAATCTCTTAGAGAATAAGATGGTGGAAGGTGTTTAACATTAAATCACTACAGATATATAAGCTGGCCATGTCTGCATTAGCCTATAAAGGACACATCAAAAGACAACTCTTAAGAGGCTTTATTGGAAGCAAACTTTTGAGTACATTCATTTCTGAAATATCTGGGGGCTGTTTTGGAAGAACAGCCTAAGGGTTGTATTCTTCAGCATTTATTATAAACATAAACATAATCTTACTGAACTTTTATTCATAAACTTAAGTGAGGGACAGAAAACTGTCCACATGGTCAGGGTTTCAAGAAGACTTTACAGTACTAACGAAGGGGTAGAAAAGAATTTGGGATTGATTCAGATGAGGAATAAAAGTGTATATTGCCAATGTTTATTCCAGATACAGCTGGACAGAAGACAGGCTTACTCTCAGCATGTCATCAAAACCGACTTTGTGCATGACTGAGAGTCAGGATTTCTCCCCCTCCTCTAATGATCAGAAGCAACAGTGACTTACCTCCCATCTTGTCGGCTGATGGTAAACCCATAATCACTGTGGTGCAAGAAACTGACATTCACCCCTACCAATGGAGTTCCATCTACGGCCACCACTTGGCCTCGAATCACACAGGCACGCCTGCAACACAAAACAAAAGACAAAAATGGATGTTGAAGCCAAATTTAGAAGCTGAGTTATAGAGATTTGGGGAGGCTCAAAAATAACAAAGAAAACAATTCCCCTACCAGTAATAACTATTTTGGGAAGGGTTTGTGTATCTCTTTTACTCACGAAGATTGAGATGATATTAGGCAAAGTTCAGAATCCTGGTCTGTTTTAATGAACAGCACAGGCATCAACCTTGTCCAATATATTTGCGAGTTCTTTACCACATCAGTTTCTTATCGTATAACACAACTGTGAAACAATACTCTATGATTTTGTTAACCCACAATTTCAGGAAATTCTTCATTTTTTTTCTGCATTGAATTTATTTATCATTTTCTTGGGAGAGGGTCCCAGTTGTGGAAGGATAACTCTCTTATTAAGATTAAAATTCAGTATATTTAGTTAATTCAGAAGTAAAATAAACGTATGACTAAAGTCCCTCCTAACAATCACACTTACACTTTTTGGTCCTGTCATTGGTGATAATCAGCAGTATCAATTTATTGTGTGCATTTGGTACACATTTACACATATATGTATGTACGTATGTATAGACACTTCTGGTTTTTTATATTCATTGCCAAATTGTTTTTTTTTTTCTGGGACAATAACCAGCTAACCAAACTTTGTTGAGTGAACTTTGAAGTTAAAGCCTGCAAAAGGGATATATGAGTTCTGATTAAGGTATCCCGTTTGTTTTTTCCAACTTTAAATAAAACATGTCAGGACATATCCCCTTTAAATAGATGAGCCTCATCCTTGCCAAAGAATGGGTTTCCATGAGCTTAGCCTCCAAATAAGGCTCTCATGGTTCATGGTTCATTTTATTTATTTATTATTTTTAAAAGATTCACTTTATTTTTATTGGAAAGTCAGATATACATAGAGGAAGATGTTCCATCTGATGATTCACTCCACAAGTGACTTCAACAACCGATCCGAAGGCAGGAGACAGGAACTTCCTCCAGATCTCCCATGCGGATGCAGGGTCCCAAGGCTCTGGGCCATCCCTGACTGCTTTCCCAGGCCACAAGCAGAGAGCTGGATGGGAAGCGGGTCTGCTGGGATTAGAACTGGCACCCATATGGGATCCCAGCATGTTCAAGGTAAGGACTTAAACCGATAGGCCACTGCGCCGGGCTCTCATGGTTCATTTTAAAGGTCCAATTTTCTGTTCTAGCATGGATGACAGGGTTTAACAAATTCAGGAGCACGGCAATGAAGAAAAGATGCCTCAGATAAACCCGCAAGCATTTTTCCATTGCTATGCTTTTATTTGGGTGGGGGGAGAACATTTTTTCACCACAGTCCAATCCTAGTCTTGGCAACCCTGAGTTCTTGGACATGCATTTTGTAGCTAGATCTGGCAGGGTTAAGGAAGGTTGAACAAGGTCTATGATTTTTCCTAGGGCCATCAATGTCATTTTTAAAAAAATAAGATTCAAGGTTATCCAAAGATATTTGGCCAAACATGGTTTCCAAAAGTACTACTACTAATTTCACTCTGGGATAATATGTTTTTCTAAAAGAGGTAAGTCGAGGCAAATGTCCAAAGACTTATGGTCAGAAAACTCATTTGAAGTATACTTGCGAATAGCTACTATCAAATGTTTGTTGTATGTATTTTAGCCAATAAACCTCACTACTAAATTCTATTGGAATCAGAGGAACTGATTGTAAGTTTTGCTAATATGATTTATCCTGCAGCATCTTTCCCCAATACAAATAATGTCATTAAACACTATTTGTGTGTGTTCTGAGCTCTCAAACAAACATGATGATGTCGGTAACATAAATCAGTGGCTTTTCTCTTTCCAGTGAGTTGTCCATTTATGAATTATGCAAACTGTAGGTCTGTATGTCATGCATACAGTGCTTGTATTGCCAATGTTTGATTCTCCAAGCTTATTATAATGGTGAAATACTATTTGTTATAATAGAGAGGATATTTGAAGTAATTGAGGTCTGGGTTTTGAACTAATCCTGAATCCCAGGTTTTAAGCACAATGAAAAGGAAGTGAAAATTAAAATGATATCTCTGGTCTTACACAGAAAAAATTTAGAGGCCTTTATAAAGTAATATTTGATGACGTGAGTATAGATTGAACAGGAAGCAGCTACTGAGAACATCTTTAGCAAACTAGATATGGATTAGAGTCAGGGTGTTGAGAAGAGACTGTGCCAAAGCATTTAGAAATTATTTCAACATTGTTTATCAAGCCCTAAATGTTGCTGGCTATTCTGGGGACGTGGATGAGGTGGGTAACAGTAAACCTGTGGAGCCTTCACCGGTTAACAAGGTGGCCTTTGAGATAATAATGTCTACACCGGTGCTAGCTGATTCCCTGTGAGGCAATTCCACTCTCCCTCATTTTATTTGTTCACATTAATTTAGACACTGTGTCTTTCCACAGCTGTACTAGGCTCAATTATTTTTGTTTTTATTTTGTCAAGCCTAGGTGGCATTAGTTTCTCATATTTTACGACAGACACAGACCTGTCTCCTCCTCTTGCTGCTCTTTTATTTTCTATATGGCGAAGGATTCAGGCTGGTGAGTGAAAGTCTCATAAAAGTTATCATTATTCTGCACATTTCCCTAGTATTTCCCCTCTTCCTTCATTCTGTATCTCATTCTGAGTAGACCTGTCTTTTGACTCTTCTGTTTCTTAATATTCCTCATATTTTACGAAGCACACAGATTTGTGTGATAACGACTCATCAAAGTCATCATTATTCAACACATTGTCTACTTGTTCCTCTCATTCTTTTCACTCTCCATCATTCATAAATAATGTGCACAGACTTGTCTCTTAGCTCCCCTACTTTTTCTTCATATTTTATGATCCACACCAACTTACAGCTTATGACAAAGCCCCATAAAACCCATGATTCTACATTTATCAGTATTGAACTCTCTTTGTAATGTATTAGCCTTTAAATGTTCAAAGATTGTCTGTATCTTGCTCCATTTGCTCCCATTATTTACACACTCTGGATCATCCATTTTTCACAAGAATAACTCATAGATCCTTTGATTCTTGGATTACTGGTACTTACTGTAATCATTGACCAATATCAGCCATCCAGTGGCAGTATAAATTGTCTGTTTTATTACTGTATTATTCTTTTTAATTTGTAGTAATCTTGGCTGACAGTACATGCAGAAACCAAGGGGGAAAATCTATTTTTCAGGCAAATTCTCTACTTCAAACAACAACAATAAACAAACAAACGAATGAACAAAAACCCCTCTAGAGCTTATTTACTTCTTTAGGCTACAGGGCCCTGAGGGAGCTCTCATACGTATTTTTGGTCAGTATGTTGTAATGTGCTACTTTGTTCAGCTCAGCTGCCAGTTTGTGCACTTCTGGCAACTACACTAAAATCTTTTCCTGATCCACACAGCCACTAAAATGTAGTTTCTCTCTAATTTACATAACTTGCTTCTGATTATGCTTCTCATATCCAAATGAGCCTGTATGATTCATATTTTTCAAAGGGTAGCTTCTAGCTGACTCTGGAGGTATGTGTGGTGGGGGCTGTCTTTAGCAGTAGCACATAACTGTTTTTCATACCTTTCTTTATCCCACTGTGGCATCTCCCTGTTCCCTCTCTCTCTGAGAGCCCTTGGCTCCTCCAAATAGCCACCTAAATCAGGCAGTATTGCCTGGTCTGTCAGTGGCCTGTCTTGGGGAAGCATTTGTGTTCTTAAATTTCTGCCATATCTAAACGACTTTCTATCTGAATTCTAGTCCTTCAAGGGCATTCTTCTGTGAGCTGTTCCATTCAGTCATATATGGAACTCTTTAGAACCATTTAAGCCAGATAGAAGACAGACGTCACTGTCTGGACCACCATGAGTCTGGCGCTGCACATGTGCATGGCAGGTGTGTGCCCAGTGGAACAGTCTTTTGGGTTGGTTTTGCATACATCTGTACAGGTGCTTGCGCATATACTCTCAAAGGCAGGCAGTGCATATTCTTCATCACTGCCTGGGGGCTCTCATTTGATTCATAGGCATGGATGAGAGGCTTTGCGCCTTTGAAAAATAAGGACTTCTCCTTGCTGCTATTGGCTAGAGCAAGATAACTTGGATTTAAGATGGGCAAGCGTAATATAACTTTAACAGCATGAATGAGGAACATCATCCCTCACCAGTCTCCCTCTTTGTGTTCTCTGAGGAATACGGGCCACTGCCAAGCTGTCTACCTGAAGTCACTAGGCTAAAGCTGCAAACCCAAATGAATTGTTTTTCTACTTTAACTACTTGCTGAATCCTTTAAGTGCTTGGAGCCTGGCCTGAAGAACAGGGCATCTTGGGAAATGCTAGTCAGAATGCACTCTACAGAGAGCCCGATTTAACTAACAAGCTGCTTGTTAGACAGCTCTGATGCAGAAGGTCTAATTCATTCTGTATTCACTATTTTCATGGCTTAGTCACATCATCCCTAGCCTTCAATCAACCCTTGCTTCCATTCTCCTCTTCTCTTATTTGTTGTCTTTTGTCTTCAGTGTCAAATTTCCAATATTCATTCAACACCTCAGGCAAAAACATTAACCTCAAGCATGAAAGTTGGTTTGAAAAACAAGGTTGAAAACTAAATTGCTGAAAGAAGATGTAATTTACTGCATTGTATTTCTGATGAAAATCTTTCCTAAGGAAAACGAGGTTCGGGGCTCAGAGAGTTACAGCTTTTGTTTTTGCTGCCAACGTGAACATAAGCAACCTCTGAAGGGTAGATTCAAAATCAAGGACCTAGCCAGCAGGGGCTCCAGCAGCACTGAGGAGGTTTTGCTCCACAGGAGTCTTGGGAAAGATTGGTCTGAGAGAGGCCATATAAATCCTTTGCATACTAGAGTTTGAATCTTGCCCTGCAAATTCTCCTGTGAGTTGTCACTTGGTGCAAGTTTCCAAGGGTCAGAAACCTGTGGCTTAGGACACCTTGTCCATAGGCTTACTACCATCCCCTAGGGGACATGTGTCATCTGTGCTAAAGCACTGTGGCTTTGGGAAGCCTTTGGAATGCAAATAGCTCTCTCTCTCTGGTTAGGACAAAGGGCTTATGATATTTCTGCTATCCTCAGCCATCAAATTATATAGGATCTTTTGAGTGTGATTTTGGGACTGTGATGGTGGTCTGCTGTCATTTTGGCCCATCTCTCTCTCCTATAGACTAGTGATTCTCACATTTGCTTGTGTACCAGAAACAGCCAGGAAGCTTATTACAAGGTAGATTGTTGGGTGCCTCTCACCAGGGTTTCTGATTCAGGATGTCTGCTATGGGAACCAATATCTTCATTTCCAACAAGCTCCAAAGTCATGCTGATGCTGCAGGTCTAAAGACCAAATTTGGAGAAGTGCTGCTTTAGGGAAAGCAAGACCATAACATAGGCAGCTGATTAAGGTGTATAAACTCCTGGAGAGCAGGGTGGGGGGCATAAACTACACAGAGGCAGGTAAATCCACAACTGCTTCATAATCTTGACATTATGAAATCTAAAAGGCATGATTTTGAATCCTTCAGTATATATTTCTGAAACAGGGTTTGCAACAACTGCATCTTGGAGAGTCAAATTGATAATGTCATGACAAAGTGGTGGCTGCACTGCAAAATGAAGTGTGGAATTCCTTCAAGTCTAGAGACTATGAAACGGGTATATATTTTCCCTCAATTTAGCTGTTGTAAATAGGTGTCAATTTCTCCTCCAACTCCATGATTCTCATTAAGTGGGGCTGTATCCATGTTATCGTCCTTATTGTTTCCTGTCTTGGATGACAGTTACAGATCTGCCTTTGCTATTAGAGGGCATCAAGGGCAAGGTATTCTCTTCCTCTGTATCCTCGCCAGTGGCCGGTGTACACCAGTGTGTGCTACAGAAAGATTTGTACTATTTCAACTCAAATATTGTTTATACGAAGTTGAAAAATACACTTACTTGCAACCTACTCTCATGGCATTCATTCAAGGGTTGCAGGGATTACTTTGAGCTTCATGTGTGGCAGAAGCTGCACAATCATTTATTACAAGACTGCATTTCATATTGTGCATTTATGGACATTCTCTTCATGAGAGTTTTGTTTGATATTGACTGCTTCAGGGAATTAAACAGCACCCATGCGATTGGAAAGAAACATTGAATAACCCTCGAATGTTTAATTGGTGCAACCTAAACCCATTATTCCTTTGTATATCATCATGTAATTATTATTTGATATTTCACAATTTAAATGTAGTTGAGGACCCTAATATCCAGATATTTGGGGGTTTTTCACACAACACATGGTGTTTTTTTATATATGTTATCTAAGCTGGTACAGCACCAGAAAAACATTTAATGTTGTAGTATAAACCTGTTTTCATGTCCTGAAAATGTGACCACCATGAATGCTCATATGCAAACCCAATAAAATGTCATTAGCTTTTCCTAAAATATAGCAGGCAGATTTAATCCTACTGAATTGGTCACTAGCCCAAATAAATAATACCACCAAATGTGTGACATTAAAAGCAGCTGGGGGCATTAGCCATCAACATTCTAGGACTCTGGAAAAGGTGGTGCTATTGAAAATGCAGATAGCTTTTTAAGCAGAATTATTTTCCTCATGGCTAGTGATGTTTCAAGTAAAACAAAATGGGGGCACTCACCCTGAGGTAGGGTGGCTATTTTCCCATCTGCCCTGGTAATTGCTTGTCAAAAGTAGGCTTGCTTTGGATGCCTGAGAGCCCCAAAGTAATGGGAAAAAGATCAAGTGTTTTGAAGCAATACGAAAACTGACGACACAGTCACATTTTCAGGAATGCATAAGTGCCAGCTTGCTTCATTTAGACACATGATTATTTCTGTCCAGAATTTGATTCCTGAAATATTTGTCCTATAAGCCCTTGCAATTCTTAAATAGTCTGAATTTGTTTTCTTTTTTGGTTTGTTTGCTTTTTGTGTGCTGTATACATTATTCAAATTGTTTATCTTTGGCTAAGCCTTACGGGGTTTCGTTAGCCTCATTAACCTCTCCTGTCACTTCTCTGGGAACCTGCCTTTCAAATAATGGATAGTCATTAAATATAGGGCAAGTGCTTCTTGTTGGCTATCTCCTAGGTGTGGCTTACTCTTTCCTGTGTGGAGGGAAAAGTGTGGCTTAGCTCTAGCCACAAGTATGTTCTAGCTCTGCCTTGGAAGTAATCACCATTGTGGCTTTTCCTAACAAAATTATTCCTGGCTTCATTTGCTCATTACATAAAGTGGCAGTAACAGTGCTTTATGTCACAAAATATATGACATTAAATAACCACATAAAAGGATCACCTTTTGAATTTGTTCTTTCACATTATAATCCACAATGTGTCCTGACAATTATTAAATATATATCTGTAAGCACATGTATCAAGTACTTACTATGAGTTTGGTAATACGCCAGATACTTTCCTTGTCATTTTTTTTTTTTTAAATTTCAGACCCTTATAACCCTGAGTAGGTAAAACTATTAGGTTTGTTTAAAAATGAGGACACAGGGCCCAGCGCTGCAGCCTAGTGGTTAAAGTCCTCACCTTGCACACGCTGGGATCCCACATGAACAGTGGTTTTTATCCCGGCAGCTCCACTTCCCACCCAGCTCCCTGCTTGTGGCCTGGGAGAGCAGTCGAGGATGGCCCAAAGCCTTAGGACCCTGAACTCACGTGGGAGACCTGGTAGAGACTCCTGGCTCCTGGCTTCGGTTTGGCTCAGCTCCGGCCATTGGGGCCACTTGGGGAGTTAACCAACGGATGTAAGATCTTCCTCTCTGTCTCTTCTCGTTTCTATATATCTTTCCAATAAAAATGAAAGAAATCTTTCAAAAACAATGAGGACACAGACTGAGCGAGGTAAACTTCTTCAAGACAATACAACCAGTAAGCACTACAATAGTGGCAAACATTCCCACCTAGACTTTTCTTTGAGCTATGAATTATTTAAAAGTTTCGAATAACATGTAATATTTGTACATTTTTATGAGGTTTAGTACATCACTTCAATGCAGGCTTTTGGTATGAACCAATCAAATTGAGGAATCTGACTTTTCCTTCTATTATCATTTATGTTTCAATCTGACCAGCTCCTTTCTTCGAGTCTTTCACACTTGAACTGAACTCTAAAGAGCCTGGGCCCTACTTCCAATACCTGAGCCAAAACATAAATAATGTGACAAGAACAGCAAAAATTAAAAGTGCTCACCTACAAAAACACATAGGACATCATTATCCATGGAAATCTATCAACTACCGAGCACTTTCTATGTGAAAGATGTGTAGTGGAGATGAACTACTGATGTCATTGATGCTTTCTACCCAAACTTGCAATCACCTTGCCATTTCGGGGGACAAAGTAAAATGACAGAACCTGAAAGAAAGTCGTTGCTAGCACATAATATGGCTGAAGTATAGAGAACAAGGATTTGAATGGTGACTTTTTATCCTAATTGAGCAGCAAGTAGGATAGATAAGATATTAGAAAATATCCAAATATACTGAGATAAGTTGTCACAACTGGTATTATTAATTACAAGTATTACGCATTTTAGAACATCGGAGATTTAAAGTATCATAAATAATCCATTGAGGAATCTTTTGAAGATTTATGCTCTCATTTCATTCTTCTTTGCCCAACAGCGTTTGCAGGGAAGTGAAAATCACACATTCTTTCTTTCTGGTACCTTTAGGTGTTGACTGCTGATTTCAGGAGCTAGTCAGCACTATAAATCTGGGAGCCTTCAGCACTTTATAATCTTTTAAATGTGTCTTGAACATGTGTTTCCTGAATTTTAGCATTAGACAAAATAGTCTGAAAAATCAGGAGTGTCTGTCTTCACACACGTAACACCTTTCACTTAAATGAGATAAAAATGCTTTATTAGCAAGTACCAACAATCTTACTTCCCACTTAGGACACCAACATCAGAGGTGATAAGGCAGAAAAGCAATGTGGGGGAAAATTATAAAAAAAAAGAAAAAAAAAACAGAATCACAAGGAATTATGGCCAAGCCATAGCACACTTGGAATCATTTTCCAAATGGAGGCAGGTCGTATGCAATGCCTTCCTTTAGAAAGAAAGCTGAAGAGTAGGTAGATTTGAGGATGTTGATGCCTTATAAAGGGCTTTTCCCAGTCCTTCTTCAATTTGGTAATCAATTGTTACCGTTTGTATTTACCAATCCCAGATTTTATACCTGGTATAATGTTTTCAAGTTCTTCAATGAAAAACATGCAAGCAATTTGCCACTAGCATACAGACTTAAGAAAAGTCATGGAAAAGTTAAACACAAAGTATATGGATTCTGATTTGTACCTCAGCAAAATTACAAATGAGGTTTTTTGGCTTTTGGGGAGTTACTCATAGATACAAGAAAAAACCATCAGAGTTAAATCTGTGACTGTTTGAATACCTGAATACTACATATTTCCTTCTACATATTCTAAATATAAACTTTCCTTATGTCGTCTTTTTTATGATTCCAAATCATTAAGTGATTTCTAAATATCTGATTTCTACTAAGACTTACTACTTATTTTTCCTTTCCTGACTAAGTGGCACAAGGCCACTGGTGACTTCTTTTTCTAGAACTATTCAGTTGTACTCCTGGCGGGCAGGCACCCAATCAATTTATCAGAAAAACATAGTATAGTAACTAGTATGTAGCATAGAAACTGGTCTATAATTATTTTTAAAGAAATGTTGCATTACCTTTCTATTATACATGCCACAGAATTTTGATTCAAAGGGCTCCTAAAAGTCAATGCAGGTTTCAGCTTGTGTAATAATTATTGCATAAGCATGCAGGTATTGAGAGAAACATGCAGTTCATCTAACATACAGATGGATGCTTAGAGAGCTCTGCTCCAGCATCAACTCCTTAAATAGGCTTCTGGATCACTGTCTAAAACGACCATCTTCTGTTCCTAGTCTCTCTCTCTCTCTCTCTCTCTCTCTCTCTCTCTCTCTCTCTCTTTCTCTTTCTCTTTCTCTCTCTATTGAAAGTCAAAATGATAAAGGTCGAGAAGAGAGGAAGAGGAGGAAGAGGAAAGAGAGGGAATCTTCCATCTGCTGGTTCACATTTTAAATGCCTGAGCCAGTTCAGTTGAGAGTCAGGAGCCAAGAATTCCATTTGGGTCTCACACATGGGTTACAGGGCCCAGGTACTTGGCCCAAACTTTGCTACCTTTCCAGGTACATGAACAGGGAGCTGGATCAGAAGCAGAGCAACCAGGACTTGGAATGGAACTCTGGTATGGGATGTAGGTCCAGCAATAGGCAGCTTAGCTTGCCATGCCACAATAACATCCCCTTCAACTTTTTTTTTTTTTATTGTACTGGTCACTACTTATGCCTTACTGACGAATCCCTTTTTCATTGTTGTCTGTGTTCCTCACTACTAGGACATCTCTTGTCACCGAATGAAACAATAAACCAAGCAAACACTGTAATGTTCATAAATTTCAAGAGGAAGTGATTATTTTCCCAAGGTAATTTAAACTGAAACAAATTGCAGGATCTACTATTAGAGATGCCTACAAAGTGTGGTTAATTAAGGAGAATTGTAAAAATGGTATAATTGGGATTTTCTGATGACTTTTTTCCTTGCATACATTTGTTTAATACAAACATTTCAGACTGTAGCAAAATTATTTATATGCTCCAATGTCAAAGAATAAAACTGGTTGCATACAGTTAAGCTGTGTTTTATATCCACATAAACTTCATTTTTTTCTTCAAAGTCATCAATAGTCTCCTGTGTGTATCAATTTTAGCAGTTCTCCATGCAATTAGTCCCATTTCTGTGTTACTGCCGAAAACTTCCAGGTTGGTCTCACTTCTATAATTGTTTAATGATTTTATCTTATTTGCTAGAGTACCTCCTGTCTGACATCAATTTAGGCTACCTGTCTGCCTCATCAAAGAGGTTGACTTTGAGCACCCTTCATTGATGAACTCCAAGATTCTTTAGAAGCTGGATGTTTCATGATCCACAAAACATACTGCAATTGGTAATTATTTTAACTGTTTACGTGTTTGACTGATGTGTTTACTGTCTCTGCTACTAGAATGCACACTTTGAGAGTAAGGGAACTGTGTACCTTTTGTTTATTGCTGTCTGCACAGTTCCTGACAGAGTGGGTACTCAAGAAATATTTGTTGATTTAAGGAGTGAATACATAGCTTCATAACTCCTTTGAAAAATAAATCGATGTCAGAATATTACATTACATTAAGAATGGCAGAGATTGAGGGGCTAATTATATCAATTACTCTGATCTGAACATTGCACCTTGTGCACATCTGAAATGCCACCCTGTACTTCATAAACACGCACAATTATGTACATTTGTTGAAAATAAGAGTATAGTTTAAAAACAATGGCAAAGAATCTGATATCTCTGAGGACTGAAGATCCTAAATTATCCTGGAGACATCAATATGAGTGTGTGTGTGTGTGTGTGTGTGTGTACTTACATACATACATATGCATGTAATACTGTAATTAGTAGCTGTTAAACATGATTATTTCTATGTTTTGGTCTTTGTTCAAGATCAGCAGCATCCACAGAAATGAGTACCCTCTTGCAAGCTTCCCTTTACATCAGTCTTGGGTCAATAGCTTATTTTATCACTCACAGAGTTTAAAATGATATAAATTCCCAGTTTAACTAAGTGTGAAAAAGCATGTTTTATTAAATAAGTTATGAAAGTAATTATGGCTAATCAGGAGCAAGAATCAAGCTTTTATTACTGAGTGGGGTGTAGTAAAGGATGAGAAGGCTTGAGTAAGTAAACAGTTTGCCAAGAATCCCACACTCAAGGTACTTGTAGCACCTCAGTTTGTTCCAGGGCACATCTCTGGTTTTCTCATGAGATAAAATAAGTTAGCATACACAAATGAGCTAGTAATCAACAATGTTCCTACTGATTTCATGATATTGTTTCATATTTTCTAATTGTTTCCTGATACTAAATTTTGATTATCTAGTACATGGAAGGGAGAGAATTGTTGGTGCTTACACAAAGTTATAAATGATGTTAATTATGGGCAGACAGTGTCAGTAGTAGAATGTGTTATAAGCTTAAAAAGAGTAATTACTTTGCTACTATTATATAATCACTTCATCTTTCATGAATTTGATTCTGTGCCATTTAGAGAGCTACAATGTTATCGTTAGGCTGGCTCTACATTTGGGAATTGGCTTATTTTAAGTTCTAATATCATCTCTGTGTTCTAAGCAGCCAAAATGAGTTTTTCTTTATTAAATGTGAGAAGAGCATATGCACTTCAAAATCACTACTGCTTAAAAAAAAAAGAAAGAAAAAATTCACTACAATAAAGTCATTCACTTTTTACCTTCTCCATGCCAGATAGGATGTTAGGACTGTGTGATACCGTCGTAAGATCGATCAAGGATGGCCTCAAGTTTTGTGACACTTCCCTCACCAAAAAATGGGATCTATGTCTTTCCCTTTCAATGAGGGGCAGACTGTGAGTGCTCTGACTAACAGTATATGACACAGTGCCATTGTGATGGTTTCTAGACTCAAGTCTTTAGAGACTGGAATCTTCCTTTCTTGTCTCATAGAATATTCACTCTTGGGAGTTCCAAGCCACCATAGGAGAGTTCAGAACAACTCAACGGTGCCTGTCATGCCTGAAGGAAGCTCAAATAGCCAAAGATGGTTGCTTGTAGAAACATTCCCAGCTGCTGTATAGCTGTTCCAGTTTTCAGGTATTTGATTGATCCCAAACATCCTCGAGCAGATTTAAACCATCTTGGTCATGCCTTGTCTGAATTTCTAACCCATAGAAATTAGATACAATAAAAAATCACCTTAGTCCACTATGTGGAAAAGTTTGCTGCAGTATTGATACTCAGACTAAGTAGAAAACGAATCAGACTTGCAACCTGTCCTCCTGAGACTGGGAATTTAAGAACGAGAATAATTCCAAGGTACGTATATCACAGGGTTAACCTAAAAACTGATTTACAACAACTCCATAGAAAGGTAGAACTGGAAGAAACCTAACATCTGATTTAATTTTCATTTTTTAACCTGTTCATGGTGATGTTATTTGCCTAGTACTATATTAACTTTTGTCCCAATTCTTTACCTTTCCAATTAAAGAGGTTTCACCAGAAGTGGGCAAATGCAAACATAACTATATTTAGCAGCACTGCTGTGAATTTTTAGATCTTTAAACTGTGCCTAAAACTTGTCCTCAAAAACAAAACAAAACAAAACAAAACAGACTGAACACCTGTCAATGTATACATTTTTCTAATAAAAAGTGGATTTTGTTTCCACTATGGCTGAGTCTTGGTTATATCATGACTGGAGGAAGGTTAGACAGCATAGCTTAAGACCCACTTTCCCAGAGAAGTCTGTGTATATTGTGAAGCAGAGTTTACACCAACTTATTCATGAGGTATGCACAAGTGCTCCAGGGAGCTAAGGGTAGAAATACTGTTTCCTTAATGTGATTTCTGTCATGATCAGTCTTTTTTACTTTTTTTACGTGAGCATAGTAAAGGCCCAAAAATTGTGTAAAACAATGACAGATATTTTAAGTCTAATTTCAGGGAAAGATATTAGACTTTTTTGCAAGAAAATTTGCAGAAATCACAATCTCAAATGCCAGCAAGGCGGTCATGGCATTGGAAAGGCAGGCAGTAATCCAATCATAAGGGAATCAGTGAGTGGTGAGTTAGCATGGCCTATTGGATTCTGTCCAGAGGGGCGGCTGACCCCAGCTCCTGAGCGCTTCACCTATGTTACTACTCTTAAGCCCAGAGTGACAAAGCTTTGTGGATTTTGTAGAAAAGGAAGATAGTTTGATTTTTATTTTAAATCTTTTAATTTCTAAATGTCAGACTGAACAAATACATCTGCTGGCTGATGCTTAGGCAGCCTCTGATACGGCAATGGACATGGATTGATGTGAGATTAGTCTCTCATTAGTTGAACCAGACCTTGCTGTCTGTCAGTGGTTACACTAGCCCTGGTAGGATTTTGTCTTTTAAATGCACTCCTCCATTAGTAATGGCAAGTGAAATGTCTGGCTTTGCAAATTACTGCTGTCATTTAGTTTAATGTACTCTTGTTTTTACATATTTATAAAACCCTTTTACATTATTAATAGTGATTAAATGCTTAGACACTGAAGATCAATAATGCTTCTGCTCACCTATTTACATTATTAAAAAGTAATAAGTCATACAGGGCATGTAAAATATGTGGTTTACTTTGTAGCCATGTTTGGAGTAGACTGAAGGAAAGAGAACATACTTGGGCTACAAGAGTAAAATATGTTTAGGGACAAATGACTAGAGACTTCACTATGAAAAGGCTGTGTGTTCACACTGACATTGCAGCATCCTAGGGCAAATATAATCTACATCCCAAGTATGCTAACATGCCATGACAGCAAGCCAGAACAGGAAAATACAGTCTCCTTTGGATGAAGTAGAATGGATGTTTCCTTACCCTCTGTGTCGTTCAACTGTCACCTGTATCTCACTGCCTCTGGTTCCAAAGGCTTCAGATGGTGCCAATACTCAGCAGCAACCCAGCAGTGTAGATCACATATTGCTGACGGGCAAACGGCCCCTCTTAGCAATGTTTTCTTCACTTGCCTACCCAGCTGTATTGTGATTATGCAGCAAGAGTGAAAAAGCAATTTATAGGTACTATTTTTGTAATATCATTTCAACCCCAAACAGCCTGTATCACATGCAATAAGATATTGTAATGTAACTAATGAACCAACAATCAATGTGAATCAGACTGCTTATGATCTACATCAAAGAACTGTAAAACCTAATATACTTTCAATACCCTATGTTATTCCGTAATGGGTCGGGAGAGCAGAGAAATCTTCCACCTTCTTAGAATGTGTGAGGAAGATGTTAAGTATAACCTACCAAGAACATAACAGGTAACTTATAGACAACAGACTTATTTTCCCTAAACATAACCAAAGTAAAAATGCATGTGTTGTTTTTAAGAGTTCTTGTCCTCAACTACTTTCCCTGGTAAAGCCTGTGACTTTTCTTTTAGAATGGATGGATCTGTAATAGCACAGACCCAGTGGATGAAGGAGATCCATCATTGTGAATTTAAATGTGACTTGCAGAGCCAAATGATAACTTGGGGCATTTTATAAAAGAATGCAGAAAACTCAATCAAACCAGGAGGAGAAGGGCAGTAAAAACCAGAAATGATAAGTTTGTTCACTCTGGGAGCGGCTGGCAAGCACTGCTGAAGCATGAAGCTGAACCGCAGGGGTTTAAGTTTGTCCTGACTTTTCAAAGTTTATTGCTCAAATGCCCTGCTTGGGGTCATAGTAACGATTGTCTCCTTGTTTTTCTTATGTCCTGACTTGGTCCTTTTCCTTGAGTTCAGGGTGCCATTTAACATGTCTCTGTGCTATAGAGGTGCTTGTGAATTTTTTTTTTACTTACTTTTCACCATGCATAGGGAAAGTTAGAGTTGATGATTTAATTTTATCTTTACTAGGAAAATGTTTCTTTGTCACCCTGGCGGACAATAAATAAGTCTCCACTGATTAAATAGCCATGCCCCATCTAAAAGTTACTCCAGGATTGCTGTTAAGAGAAACAATTCAAATGAGGATGACTGAACCTATTGGAGGAAACCAAGCTGTAGTCCCTATTTGTGTGCATTGTCATTCAGGTTTTGGGGTCTGTAGAACCCTAAAAGGTCAGAAGTGTAACAATAATAAAAATAAGGAAAATGTTCTAAGTTTTAGTAACAGTTGTAGCATACAAGTGAAGGAAAAGGAGGTTAGAGAAATTGTTATGTAGTTTTCATTTTACTATTGTTCATAGGTCAATATTGAGTTGCAGTTCTCTGACACTGCCATTGTTATTGAATACAGACTTTGGACCAAGTCACTCTTGAGGACTGGTGATGTTCACCACACTACAACTGAATGAGTGGGATGCTGACAAGAACTCCTGGAGAAATATCTTCCATGTTTGTAAAATTACTGCTCGTATTATTATAGAAAGCTTGTGAAATATCAGTTTGTGGGAATGAACAGGGCATTTTGAGACCCAACATCTTCACTTTAGTGACTTTCCTGTATATATAGTGCTAATTAGTAAAATATACCCTTGCTGAAAGTGAAGCTGAAAATGCCAATGAGCAAACACATGTTATTAACACTTCAAATAAATATGCTCATTTAAAAACATTTCTTTGCCCAATGACTTGGGCTTGGCCTCAGATCTTCAGTGACAATTCCATACATTTGAACTTTCCCAGAAGACAGTTTTTCACAAGTTTTGTATTTCAGGCGATGATGTCAAATTCATCCAAACCTTTCATATGGTAACATTTTTTTTAACACAGAAGATGATTTAAAATTTTTATTTTTGAAAATCAACAATTTTTCAATGAATCAATCCAGAAACTAAATAGCAAATTGGTGACTTATACTCACCCCCTCTTTTTTTTCCATTAAAAGCATCGTATACAAACATATAAACACACACACACACAGATTTTATAATTCACTCTAGAAAAGAGTATTTCCCCATGGGGACCAGTATGATGGCTCAACTAGCTAATCCTTTGCCTACAAGTGCTGGTATCCTATATGAATACTGACTGATTCACATCCCTGATGCTCCACTTCTTTTTCAAATTAATTTATTTTATGATAGACTTCCATAGGCTCAGGGATTTCCCCTTATTCCTCCCTAATTGCCCTCCTCCCACTGATTTTCCCTATACTATTACAATAACATAGTACTTCAAAAATAGTCAGCTAATAATAAACAGGGAATTAATCCAGCTCCCTGCTTATGTCCCGGGAAAGCAGTTAGGATGGCTCAAAGCTTTGGGACCCTGTGCCCACGAGGGAAACCTGGAAGAGGCTCCTGGCTTTGGATCAGATCAGCTCTGGCCATTGTGGACATTTGGGGAGTGAACTTTCTCTGTATCTCCTTTTCTCTGCAAATCTGCTGTTCAAATAAAAAGAAATAAATTTAAAAAAAAAGAGAGAACACTCCCTTAATTAATCAGTAAGAATTCGGGCACTCCAGAGAAGTCCTTAAAAAACTCATCAGTATGGATTGTGTGAAATGGGGTGTAACACAATCTCTTAATGGTATCTTCCTTTCCCAGTTAAGGAAAACCGTGGCCGTTGTTTATTTAAGGTCTCAGGTAAACATACACATACCTGCTGTCAAATGAGATCTCTGGCGGGATAACATGAGTGCTGTCTTTGCCAATGAGGAATTTGATTCTATCATAGAAGAGTCTCGAAGTGTGCTGGGATAGAAGGGGCTGGGTTTGTTGAACGAGGTCCAAAGGATCTGGAGAGCCCTGGCAGAGCGGACTGACATAGCAGTTGCTTTGTTGACAACAGTCAGGGTCCACACAGTCAGTCAAACCATCTGGGGGGAAAAAAACCAAGACCAACATTCATATGTAGCTGTAATAGAAACAATATAATTTAAAATGTACATAAATGGAGACAAATCTAGAACACAGCCAAAGGTAGCCCATCATATTTTGAGCTTACAATGTGTTCAATTCTCATATTTTTCATAAATTATCACTTACTCCCAATTTAAATGGCACCCAAGAGAAGTTCAAACCATTCTGTTCATAATTTTTCTTTCCTGAATTCCCTAACATTTATCAGCTAGGGAATAGTTACTATGGTGATAACTTAGCTTTTGAGTAAAGTTTTCCATTAGGTATCACTCTTCAGAAGTTTACTTGCTCCTCAGTGAGACCACTCCTTCAGCACAGCAAGGATGCCTTGTGATTCTTCTGAATTTCTCACACCTCGCACAACTACAAGCACATAACAAGTACTTGCCAGTTGGAATTCATCTGCAGTTGCTTTTTTTAATTTTCACAATATTGCTATCTACTGTTCTCAAATTAGAGGTTGGGGTTCTCATGGTGACAATTTATCTAGGGCACTGATTTTAAAATACATGTCCAATTGCCTAGGGGGTTTGCATTGACAGGAAGTAGAAATCAGGACTTGGAGCTGGGAATGAAGCAGAGGGTACTCCATCATGGCACAGGGATTTCCTAAGTGGTGTATTTATTTCCAGGACAAATGCTGGCCCCAAACAGCATTTTTAATGTAATTACTACTGAACTTGAGATACATGAATGTGGAGAGTCACTCTTCCTCAGTTTGTGAGTCTTTCTTATTTGCTCCAGACTCCTGAAACTACTGCTGAAGAAAAAAAGGTCGCCATGAAGATTTCATTTTGTGGTAGAATGATGTGGGGCAAGCAATTGTTAAATGCGAGGAGACTAGTGTGAATTCAATAGGTACAAATCCTGTGTGAAGTGCCTGGGAAGTAAGGGGACAAAAAGGTGTTTTTCCTGTTTTCAGGGGCTTGGAGATTGGTAGGAGAAATAGGTGTGTAATGGCTAACTCTTGTAGTAGTAAAAATATATGCAGTCATCTAAGACAAAAAAGAGAAGGGGTTGGAGCGATTAACTGAGCATATGAACACTTTATTCCACATCAGCTACACCAAAAATTAAAGTCCTTCCAAGCTCCTCAGAGCAGGTACGTGGTTCAAATTCAGTTCTTTTCCAAGGGGAGGAGATACAAAGATGCTAATCATGTTGCCTTGCAGTGTAATAGGGAGGTTCGGATGGATCACTAGCTCCTTAAGGCTTCTGATGAAACATACTGGCACTGGTTTCCTGCAGCTCTTTTTGCTTGGTGTCTCATCCCTACTTGGCTGTTCCTGTTGAGCTGGAGGGGGATGTACCACAGCTGGGGGCAGCAAAAGCCAGGAACACCAAGAGAGTAGGTGTTTGGAACAGCAGCCCTAGGGCACCCATGAAATGTTTTTCTCCACATGTGGTCCTTTCAGATTCCCTGTACCATAGACACTACTTTGATTTAAAATTCAGTTTGCTTCTTTCTTGCTTTCCCTGTTCGTTGAGTGTATTTTTGCCCCCAATTTCTCTCTCTCTCTCTATATATAATATATGTACTTCATTTTTACCAATGGCAAACTTTGAAGTGTGGAGCTATAACCCCTTCTCCTTTCTTTCCACAAACTGTGTTAACAGATTTTCACAATCAGAGATGCCACCACCACCTCTGCCTCCAATATGTTGTTCTCAACCTCATATTAGCACCTTATCTATTTGTCAGTTAATTAAACATCTGGATGCACCAGGAAACTGGTAATAATATCAGGCTGATTGATGTTTAGGATTGGTGCATAACGCACTACACATTGAAAAACTGCTTTGCAAATGGGCATTTACCTTTACCTTGCATTTTTATTAAATAATAGATTTTTGTTGCTATTTAGATAATATATGTGGAAGTATCTAGTGTCATGCCTGACAAATCTTAACCAGTGTACTAGTAATAACAAGCATTCACATGTTTCAATGTGCTAACACAATTCCAACTTGTTTTTGAAAGGAATAAATTTTAAATAAATGTTAATACCAACCTGATCTTCAAACTTATATTCTATAACTAAACTTAGAACTAATTCAAAACTAATTCTACAACTAAACTTAGACCTAATTCAAAAATAAGAATTCAAAATTCTCATCTGGTTATATATTGCAAGCTGATGTTTCACATTTAATAGTTACAGGTTAAGATAACATTTCATTTTTAATAACTGTCTTTTAATAGAGCTGACCCTCTAAGGCCTCTATTTTCTGACAGAACAGCAAGACTTCTGTTGAATCGTACAAGGTTGCAGGTGGGCAAAATCAATAAGAGCATGCAACCCTCAAATTGTAATTCATAGATAAACCCCATACATGGGCATAGACCTGCTTTCCAATTATCACATTGGATAACACCCCATATAGTATGTCTAGATTGCTACAAAGAAGTGTAAATGACAGTCACACTGGGTATGTGTGGGTTTTTTTTGTGGGGGGGGGGTGGGTATTAACGATTCTTTTATTGTTCCAGTTGGCAGCTGTGGCATAAAGCTTAGGGTGTTAGAGATAGAAGTATAAAATGTCAACCAGTTTTACTTTTAAGGGCTGTTTCATTTAAGGGAATGCAAATTAAGGCATCTAAAAACAGGGATATTGCATTCTCTTAGAAAACTAAACATGGACTACGCTGAGCCTAATTTTGTAAATAAATTTGTAACTATGCCACTTTGCTCAACTGGTTCTGTTATGGGTCAAAAACATTTATTTATTTTACTGTCATCTGATAAAGTTATCATTATTCAACTTTTGCCTATTAGATGTATACCCTTGGTTGAAAGAGGGAAAGGAAAAGGGAAACCCATGATTTCTTAATTCTGAAAATGGCTACGACCAGGCATAGAGTGGTGAACTCAGTTCCAGGGTTTAGATTTTCTGTACTCCATTTGTATCTAGAAGCACTTGGCATGTCAGATGCCGAAGACTAAGTGATGAACATCTAATAAATGAGTTGTTTTGAAAGGAGAAAGAGAAATGATCAGAAGTGAATAATTAGGACTATGCTAATTCCAGGCTTTTGTCTCCAACCCAATCTCACAAATAAATGTGGAAGGAGTGGCCTTTAAATAGAATAAATGCTATCAGTTCATTGTTTCTTCTGTTTCTCATTCCTATTTATTACGCACAACAGCATGCTGGTCACATTCAAAAGCTGAGGCTCACTGATCTATAAACTTACACATGCTGATAATTCATGCATGACACTGTTTTCTAGATCTAGAAACATAAGAGGTTTGCAAATAGCTATTGGTCTTCATGAATGGGACTTGCCATAAAGAATAATTCCTGGAAGATCATTGTTTTTTAGACAATTACCTTATTGATTTTACTAATGGATATGAATATAGACAACTGGAAGAGTTTGCACAAGAGAAGTCTGGACAAACATGTGACGAACACTAACAGATCACAGGAAAGACAAGACAATTTTGATTAAGCTCTTTACATCTTTCTGACCCTCCCTGACAATCTTTCTGCAATATCAGAGACTACCTTCCTTTCTCTGTAACTAGAGTGAATAGAGCAAAGCCTTTGTTTGGCGACGGAAGAATTTATGAAATTCACATTGTTCTGTATTATCTGGCCTTCACATTTATATACTGATGTCTCCTTGCTTGATTGTGCTTGGCTTCAATGACCGGCTTTCACTTCCTAGAAGATCCCAGTACATCTGCACCTTAGGACATTTGGACATGTTTTTTCCTTTACATGGAACAGCTTCCTCTGCCTCATACGAAGCTTCCTTCATCAACAAAACCAGGTTAGACTCCCATACACATTTAAAGTACCCCACAAATTCTTAGTGCTCTACACAGTTGTAAATAGCTAACTATTGCTATGGGTTCTTGTTTAACATCTGACTTCCTTGCTAGATCATTAGCTCTATGAAGGCAAAAACTTGTCTTTTTTGTCATTTTCTCCTCAGTTCTAAGCACAATACTTGGCAAGCAGAAATGAATGAGTGGCAAACTGGGCTTCCAATGTGGAATGTTTGGCTGAAAACTGAACATTTGAGTTAAACATTTGGATTGACACCATACAATAAAACTTGGTACTGTGACATAGTGCTATGCCATCTAATATGGTAGCCTCTAGCTTTACATGGCTATTGAGCATGTATAACTTTGAAACTGAATTTTCCTGTATTACAGAGACTGTGAGTGAGAGAGAGAATGAGAATGAATGATTATAAATCAATCACACACACTCAGATATGGGATGCAGGTATCTTAGTGGTTTCACTGTAAGGATCAGGAGCCACTCAAAGAAACTGAATTCTTTGGTTACTTATGTGTTTATATGTGACTATTGGCCACTATACCAGTTAGTGCAAATTTTGATATCCCCCAATATTTTCATAAAATTGATGGAAAATATATATTTTACATAAAAACTGCATGGATTTCAAAATCTTTCGCAGTGCTCTCAAATTTATAAATGATTTATAAATAGTCAAACATGGAACAGGTTTCAATTTTTACTTAATCAAAAGCCTTTTTTTCCTGATTTATGATTTACTCCTTTGCTTTTTATGTTTGAGAAGCCTTTGCCCATTGTAAGATCTGTCATCTAGATTTTCTAATTGTGTTTGAGTTCTCTATAATTTTTAATCAATCTAGCTGGAGTGTATTTTGTGAGTTTTAAAGTGTTTTTTTTTTTTTAATTTAATTCTCTTGGTATATGCTAGGAAATGAAAATGTAAGGGCTTTTAAAAATAGTTTTCCAAATATCTTTTATTTTATAATGCTTCTTTTCCCCACTGAATTTTGCTATATTGATAATATACACAATTCTTAACCTGTATTTAAGTGTGTTTCAGAATTTTTATTCGGTTATAGTCATCTGTTTCTTCTTGTACTACTTTGTTATTAACCACCATAGTTTTGAAATATTCTTTAATGTCTGATAATACTATTTTGTATTCTGTTTTAGCTAATCTGATTGAGTGTAACATTTAAATATCCTTATGTCAATTCATATGAGCATGCAGTCTATGGTGATCACATTTTTTTTTAAAGCTATATATATTTTTAAAGGTTGTTTATTTGAAAGGCAGAGTCACAGAGAAGAAAGAGGGGTAGGAGAGCAAGAGCAAAAGAGAGCTTCAATTTGTGGGTTCACTCCCCAGATGGCCACAATAGGTTTGAGCCAAGCGAAAGACAAGAAGGTTCAGCTGGGTCTCCCACTTGGGTGCAGGAGCCCAAGGAGTTTGGGTATTTCCACTGCTTTTCCCAGGCCATCAGCAGGGAGCTTGATAAAAAGTAGGTCAGTGGGCACATTAACCAGCACCCATATCAGATTCTGGCATTTCAGACAGTGATATATTCCACTGCACCACAGTGCTCGCTCCAATCATGTTTTCTAAAACCCCCAATTAGGACACAAGATTAGCAAATGAAATTGTTGTCCTCCAGTCGTAGACTTCTGCACGTGGTAGGTATGTGTTGAATTTCTTCTAGAGTAAGCAGGTCTTACACATATAGCACATAGGATAATTTTTTTCTGGCATGTTAAGAAAATCCAAAGGTGATTATTCTCTGTCTGCTCTTCACAGAGCTCTTAGATAGGTTCTCCACCAGCTGTGTTAGTCACAAATTCAACACAGGCTAATTAGTTACTAGAGTCACAGTGTGCTGAATCAGAGTGCAGCTAAAGTCAGAGCTGCAGGAAGGAGCAGCAACACCAATGAATATTCAAAGCCCATTAAAATGCAAGAAACTCTTGGCATTCTTTAAGTATCAGCCATAATATGGAGCAATCAGGTAGGAGCTACTTGAGGCAACTGCTGGAAAGTGATGTTTTTTGATTGGGAAGATTTCTTAAGAATTAAATTTTAAAAATCAGGATTTTTTTTTTCTAAAAAAGGTTCAACTGGTGCTTTCTGATTCAGTTCAAATGTACTCACACATGCATATATGTGCAGACAAGTACATGGAGAATAATCATTAGTCACAATCAAATAACAGAATACAGCCATTCTAGATTGCTGGAAGCTGAGACTACCAACAAGGGGGCATTTAATCTGTTCTTAGGAGACAAAGTTGAAACAGCATAAAATGGATTCCTGGTCTAAAATCTTAGTCATGGGGCCTTCAGAAGTTATTGAATCCATCTTTCCATCTTGAAGTAGAACTGAATCTATATTTATTATCAATACCATATTACCTAAATCCTACTAAAGGCAAAAATGGTAATTAGAATTCTCAAGGAGATTTTCCCGTTGGGTTCCCTAAAGAGTATATATCATAGATACACACTGAATTCATATCAGGGTCTTTGATTTTTAATTTGCATATAGATAGACAGCTTTCAAGTAATGTTTAAATATCAATACACATTCAGTAAAATTGGCCTTACCTTCTATTTCTACATACATTGTAGACATTGAAATTTGATAATCCATTATCATTAATATCTAACCAATATATTCATTGAACATTTTTGGCTGCATGGAGGAAAATTTAAGATCATAAAATGCTTGGAAATTAAATATCAAATTATTTTTGTTACTTTGCTAAGGCAGGAAACTTACTTGTATTGAATCTTAACTAAACTAGAAATTATACTTTCATAGGTTGGTAATATATTTTCTGAGCATAAATTTTTAATTAACACAAACTGAAACTGAAAACTATCTTTATTACTACACAATATCCTTTTTTTTTTTAAAGATTTATTTTTATTACAAAGTCAGATATACAGAGAGGGGGAGAGACAGAGAGGAAGATCTTCCGTCCAATGATTCACTTCCCAAGTGAGCCGCAACAGGCCGGTGCTATGCCGATCCGATGCCGGGAACCTGGAACCTCTTCCAGGTCTCCCACGCAGGTGCAGGGTCCCAATGCATTGGGCCGTCCTCAACTGCTTTCCCAGGCCACAAGCAGGGAGCTGGATGGGAAGTGGAGCTGCCGGGATTAGAACTGGTGCCCATATGGGATCCCGGGGCATTCAAGGCGAGGACTTTAGCCGCTAGGCCACGCCGCCGGGCCCTACAATATCCTTTTTGAAATGAGGCTGATATTCTAGGCTTATACTCTGGAAATATTATTTGGTTGCTGTATGATCTTCAGCAACTTGCTTCTTTGTGTCCCAGCTTCCTAATTTGTCAATAGAAGTTCCTATATTACGGGGATTAAATGAAATTATTCCTACAAAGAGCACATTATAGTACCTAGCAACTAGGAAACCATAATTGCAGAACATGTTTTGTGCTAAGGTGCTAAGTTTTAAGAGTGTGTGTGTGTGTGTGTGTGTGTGTGTGTGTGTGTGTGTAAGGGGGGTAAGTGCAGTTTATTCCCTTTTAACAGATTATTTTAGATTATCTCATTTAATACTTTTAATCACACCACCAGAAGTAAACATATGTATCTATTCTGTGGTAGAGATAAGGGCATTTTAGAGCATAGAATCATTATGAAATTTGTCCCTAATCATATAGCCAGTAAGAGCCAGAGTTACCATTTGAATACAGAAAGTCTAACTTCAAAGCTGTGTCTTATTTACAAAGTTAGTTCTGTTTAATTTTTGTAAGATCCTGTACTTTTCTCAGGCTAAATACTAGGTGGAAAAAGGAAGGAAGGAATCATTATATCTGATTTGGTGCCTAAATTAGGACTGTTACCCTATTGATTTAAGTAAACCTCGTGTTTAGATTCAAATGACAAGGTCTGCCAGTGTCTAAGCAATACAAAAATAAGAGGAATCAGTTCAATAATGGACTTCACTTGAAGCTAATGTAATGGAATTAGTAAAAATGTTTGGTTAATTTTACATTTACTTGTGTAGAAAGCATAGGGAAAGTGAGGATTTTGTTTTAGTTTCTCTTATAGGGGACAGTTAGGATTATTTTGAGTTCTTATTGTTATTCTGGGGGCACTGAAGCCATGTGTGATTTTAAAACAAATTATCTATCTACCTATCTATCTATCTATCTATCTATCTAAATGAGTGACAGATCTTCTATCCATTGGTTCACTCCCTAATTGGCCACAAGAGCCACATCTGTGCAAGATAGAAGCCAGAATGCATGAACTCTGTCTTGAACATGGGTGGCAAGGACCCAAGCACTTGGTCTACCTCTCACTGTTTTCTCAGGGACATTAATTAGCAGGGAGCTGGATGGGAATTGGAATAGCCAGGACTTCAATGGGCACTGTGATATAGGATACCAGTATAGCAAAGCAATAGCTTAACCCACTGTTCCACAGTGCTGGCACTTTCACATGTGCCTTTTGAAAATATCACTTGCAGCTCTTGAGTTAGATGTAAACAATTCTACCTTGAATTGTCTTTATGCTGTGTCCCTTGAAAAACTCAGTGTTAATAAAAGATACAGACACAAGAGGGAACTTTAAATAAAAACAAAGAAAAACACGTATATGGTACATACCACACTACCATTTGACAGCTTGAACAGTGGTACGTTAATCGAATCTGCTGTGATAAATACCATAGATATGGGAGGCAACATGGTGAAGTAGTAGTTAAAAAACAGACTCTGAAGTGATACATCCTGAATTGGAACCATGGTTCTGCTCTTCTCTAGATGCTATTCTCTAGACCATAGGTGAGGCACTTGCTACCCCTAACTTGGGCATTGGTGTTTCCATCTATAAACAGGAAATCCAATATTTCCGATACATTGTAGAATTATTGTGAGAATTAAATATGACACATGCAACAAATTTTGAGCATTACATGACTATAGTAAATGCAGTCTTTAAGTTTAAAAAACAGTATGATCCTATACTCCTCACTGTCATTTTTACTGGAGATTCCTGATTTTCACCCTTAAATAGCTTGGGTCACCACTGTGCCGCAGAGGCTGGACTTTTTATTCTTCATACAAAATTTTAGCAATGACTCACCTCCATCGTTGTCCAAGTTGTCTCCACAAAGCATTTCCATAACAACATTGCAGCCTGTCCCACTCCAACCCACCTGACACACACAGTGCCAACCATTTTGATCCAAGGTGCATCGCCCATTGCCAAAGCAGAGTCCTGGGCAGCCATCTGAAAAGACAGCAGGGAAAAATGATCACAAAGATCCCAGAATGGTGTCTGAGCAATGAGATCTTTGCCGATAGAGCAGTATCTCATCATCTATTCAGATGAAGTGTTGAATACATGGAAGAGGAGCTTGCTTGCTTGTTTGCATGCTTGCAAAATCTTCCTAGGGAACTTGTTATCCATTAGTTTGCAGTGCTTTTCCTAAGAGAGCCAATTAAGCATTATTAAGGCTAACTTCAATTCCCAATCTCTGGTTTAGATAGGAAGAAAACTTTGGTGGGGACATTATTTTCTTTTTCCTCAAAAATGTATCTCCTCATTTCAGTCAAACGTGAATGGATGATGCCACATCCAGTCATGGTCAGTAAGTTGTAACAAGTCAGAAGTTTCTATGAAGAAAAATTCTAATTCATTCTAGCCTATGCTGATTTTTCTCTTGTGATATGCTACCTCAGGACTCAAGGTATGTTGTTAAACAGCTCAGAACACATCCTTAACTGTTTGCTCATATGGTGCCTTAAAAATGTGCTGTGGCTACTTTGCATCTGTTCAGCTTTCCTCCTAAAGACTACTGTTGATTTGAGGGCTAAGGGTTGGAATCTTTATTTCTTCATTAGAAGCTACCCGATCATGTCTGTACAACAGAAATACTAAGCATTCAGCAAATGTTTGTGAAATTAATGTGCATCAGATTTAGACTTTCACAACTCCAGAGAATGGGAAAGTAGTCAAGAGTAAAATTAAGTGTTTAATTGACCTTTATCCATTGATAAAACACACTGACAATGGTCCCTCATTATACTTTCAGTCTCTCAAGAATGCCATACTCATTTTACAAACAGTTCAGAGGTTAGGCTCTATCACAGTTAATTGCATGGGCAAAGCACTTTGTGGGTTGTTAAAAAGAGACAACAATAATAGCATACATATTCTAGATCTTTTCCTATTAGCAATACAAGGCCAGGATGAATTTTACTGGAGATAACCAATATTCTTTTCATTTTTTATTTTTGAAAGCAAATTCCAGAAGTAAAATGAGCAAAAATTTTAAACAAAACCACTATTCCTTCCAAACTATTTTCCAAGCAACTATCAATAGACCAGAGAAATAAAAAAATAAATAAATAACATGACAAAGGACTGTTAGAATATATGAAAGTTTTGTACCTAAAAGATCCTTAAGATGTGTGACAGGGTGAATATATCTAGGTTTTAGAAAGGATATTGTAAAGCACCAGCCTAATGGATGTACACTGGATGTGGTGGGGGAATTAGGGATGCTTTGGGACATAACCAACTTCTGAAGCTCAAGAAATGAAATTCAACAGGGTCTCTGTGGGGAACCCTTGATTCTGATAGAGGCAGACCATGCCTGGATGTATGGCATCCAGGTACTGCTAGCAAGATCATTTTTCCCCACTTTGTAATGAATTAAGACTCCTTTATATATACTTAGAGTTAGAAGTCTTTGGCTATTTCATGGAAAATATATATCATAAAAATAATTATACATGGATCTCATACTACAACAAACTTAGTTAGAACTCCATTTCTCCTGAAAGCTTTGAAGTACACTCATATATTGGTATGTTAAAAAAAAAAAAGAAAACAACAACCGTCTTCCTAGAACAAATTTATTTGGTAAATATCTATTTGTCTTATACTGACCCCCCATTAGTAAACATTCATACAAATAAATCCATTTAAAGACGAAGAGATCTAGTTCATAAACTGCCTATCAGTTTATTCTCCACCATGACAAAAAAAAAGGTCATTCTGGAATATCAGAGAAAAAAAATCACCTTTTGCTTTAACTTCTATAGCTGGCTATGCTAAGCTTACATACATTGCTAAAATATAAAGAAAAACAACTCTCATCCCCCTCAAGATGCCATCCTTTCTTTCCCACATATATATTTTCTGTTTAAAATGTATCTATGCTATGAAACTAATAAGAAAAAAATCTTACCTCTGACTGCGTCTAAGTAGTGAGCTAAAAGGGGAGGAAGAGAGCGTTTGAATGAGTTTCTGGGAGACCAAAGCCATACAACATATACTAACTTTACTATCTGTTGCCTGGGAGGAGAACATCAAACTGTGAGCTACTGAAATGCCTGCAGCTCAAATGTTGGTACACTGGTTTGTGTAGCTTATGAGTAATATTTTCTGTGGCAAAGATATTAGTGACTTTTCTGTAAGAAACTCTATTAGGTTGCCTTAAAAAGTGTCATATTCCATTAAAAGTATAAGAACTGCATTTTTATATTTCAGTAATAACTCCTATGAAACAGCAATCACTTCAGCTTCTTATTAGTATTATCTTCAGAAGGGAGTTCTGGAGTAACCACCTTCGGTGATGGTCACAAAATTTAAATCTTCTTATGTAAAGGCCATAAACTTACTATAGCACAGGAATGTAATTATTTAAGCTGCATCTGAATCCTATCCCCTCACCACCTTTTTAATGAATCTTAAATATTTTCACAGTCCCAGAACAAGACTTGCTGTATCTCTAGTAGAGTGGTAATGCAGTTTATTAAGATGATACATTATATATGTTATATATGTATTATACATTACTTTGGTAGGCTCCAACCATTTTAACAAAAATACTTTCACGTAAAAATGAAAGCTAGAGCACATGGTAAACAGGGTGGGAGATGCAGAAAGCCCAGAAACAATGGATTGTGTATCCAGAGAGCCATTTTTCTTAGCTGAACAATGAGAATCCTATTTGTCTCTGTATATACACCAGAAAGCTTTGTGGCAGTTATGTGTACCCTCTTTTAGTGCTTTTTTTTCCTCTAAAAAGGAAGTGTTTTATAAAGGAACTATTTGTATTTAGTTGTGTCATTTGTTGTATGAAGACCACGTGATACTCTAGTCATTTCACAGACTTTGCCATGCCCATGGATTGTTTTCCTAGGCAACGTCCTGAACATGTGTGAAATTAGTGACAAGTGGTGAGATGGGATGGATGCTTCAGTACACACTCTCTGCACTACTCGATAAACAATTCAACACAGATGTTCCAGTGATGATAGGTCAGGAGTGCCTTCCTCATATACATTAAAGACAGCCTCTAATGGCATCAAATGGCCACTGTTAAAGTAGTCCCATTTAATGAAATTGCCTCTAAGTGCTTTCAACCAAAACACCCTATATTTTTCAAAAGGAAAAATGGTCAATGAATGTTACCTTCACAGCTAAAGCAGTTCTCTTATTAACTAATGACACATTATTCCAATGCACCATCTTTCATTCCAGTAAGTCATAGCAGTTGAAAGCAGAGAACAAGGAACACTGAAGTAATGAGAAGGGGAACCACACGGAATCAAATAGGATATGCCCAATCAAAGAAGAAACTTTGAACACTAAACTTTCAAAGTCGACTGTCCCCCTCCTCCTCTACTCCAAAGACTAATTCTACCAAAATCCAGGCAACTGACTTCCTTGGCTGCTCTTTTTCAGTTAATCCAATTTGTTGGGGGGAAAAGGATGGTAGTACTTACCAATTGTACAGTGGTCACCCTCCCATCCAGGGCTACACTCGCATTTTCCATCTTTGCACTGGCCGTGCTCAGCACAGTGAGAATGACAGGAGCGTTCCTCACATGTTGGTCCTATCCAGCCTTCTTCACACTGGCAAATTCCCCTGGAGCAGACCCCATGGCTACCACACTCCATGGCGCAGAGCTCTGTAAAAAAAAAAAAATTTAAAATATTAACATATCATGCTAAAACCAGTTTTCATCCTTTACATTTGCCCCCAGTCCTCATCTATACCAATATTTGAAACAAAATACTTAAAAAATTTCATAAAAACAAAATGTCACAAAATCTCTAGCAGCTGAGTAAACAGAAAATGAATTCTGTAAAAAAAAAAGGGAAGAGGGTAAATCTCTAAATATAAAATGAACTCTAAGTCAAATTGATTTTGAGAAGTCTATAGCATGATAATGAGAGTCAAGAAGTGAAATAGATGTCAAATGCTAAGTGGGTTTTACTAAAAACAAATAATAAAATCACAGATAATGTAGGGATTTTGTGATCTTTCATGAAAACACAAGAGGAAAATAAATCAGCAAAGCAGTATCCTAAATTCACTCAGATACACAAGTTTATTTGGACAGATAATACCTTTCTAATAAAACTCCTAACATACAAAAGGAAAGCTGCCAATGATGGTAATCGACTAGTTTCTCTGATCATACTATGAATATTTGAGTTTATTTTAAGTATTGTATGTGATCTCTGGTTGATTAAAGTACACAGTTTTCCTATCATGAAACAGTTTTCCTATCATGAAATGTGACTCATTTAGCCAATATAATGATGGGCTATAATGGTTCTGCTGAACCTTATTTATATCCCCTTATTTTTTACGATAAATGTTGAATATAAATGAAATCATAACCATTGAAAAGCCAAAACAAAAGTTTGACAAGCTTCCTTCTTGGTCTAATGTCGTAGCTAGAATAGGACAGCTAGGATAAAGGCAAACTGAGAGAATGCAATAAGTTTACAGTATAATTGGCCATTCTTAAATGAAAGTCTGAAATTTTAACAGTATCAAATTCTGAGACTACTTATATATTTTATGATGTATTGAAATGTTATTGATATGTTCTACAGATAGCCAGATTATTTTTCAGAAATAGACAGTATGGTTCTGATACAGCCATGGTTATGGATTTTAGTATGATCTGAATCAATCAGCTCACTAACTTATTCACGAATTTTATTTGAAGGATAGAGTCTAGTAGAATTAATGGATTCTTTTTTTTTTTTTAAAGATTTTATTATTATTGGAAAGCCGGATATACAGAGAGGAGGAGAGACAGAGAGGAAGATCTTCCATCCGATGTTTCACTCCCCAAGTGAGCCTCAACGGGCCGGTACGCGCCAATCCGATGCCGGGACCAGGAACCTCTTCCAGGTCTCCCACGCGGGTGCAGGGTCCCAAAGCTTTGGGCCGTCCTCAACTGCTTTCCCAGGCCACAAGCAGGGAGCTGGATGGGAAGTGGAGCTGCCGGGATTAGAACTGGCGCCCATATGGGATCCCGGGGCTTTCAAGGCGAGGACTTTAGCCGCTAGGCCACGCCGCCGGGCCCGAATTAATGGATTCTTTAATAATGTTTTGGGAAATGAAAAGAGAATAAAACCACTCTCTTCTGATTCATGCTCCACATGTCTAAAACAACTCCATTCAGGTCTCCCAGATGGTGATAAAGACTCAAGTTCTTGAATCTGCATTACTAGGAAGTTGGAGTCAGGGGCAGAAGCAGGAGCCAAAGTTTGAAGCCATGCATCCTAAATACTGTCCCCATAATAATGGATTTTAAATAAGGGCAGCTTGATGGATGATTCCTGTGTTTAGCAGCAACATTCTAATGTGTTCTTACGTGCTCTCCTAATCCGTACTTGTGTAAGTGCTCAATGGAAGGCACAATCTTTATATCTAACAGGGCCATTGGACAGGTTTGAGATATGTTTTAGAGATAAAACCAATCTCAAGATTGATTTTTTTTTTTTTTTGCAGCCTGGTGTTTTATTGAGTAGGTGGTTACAGTAGTGTTCTCTAGCTGGCTTGCTTCCACACAGTCAGCTGTGGCCTAAGGTGGCTCTTTGCAAAGCTGGGGTGCAAGCTAAGGAAGCCAGGCACACCAGGGGTGTCCTCAAGCCTCTTCCCAGGTTCTGGTCAATGTTTATCTCCCTGGCATGATTAGGGACTTTATCTGAGAAACATCTGGGGGCTCTCCTAAGAGGGTACCCACCCTCTCTGCCTCACATGCCTCCATTCTTCCATTCCAAATTCAACACCAGACATTTTCAACCAGGATTGCTCCCTGTGGGGAAGCTGACTCGGTAACATGGGCAGGTGGAAGGGAGGTGCTGCAAGAGTGCCCCTAGCAAAGCATGGGTGCCTGTCTGGGCGCTAAGGGTGAGAAAACTCCGAGTAAGGCACCCTGGGCCTGGACATAACTGTGCACTGCACATATTCCCGTCTTTAGGAACTTAAAGCATGGAAGGGAAGCCAGCTGAAATCCCTTGCCTTCCGACAACCTCCTTCCGGTGGTCTCTAGATAATGGACTAAGAAAATGAGCTCACATCTGTAATTAGAGGGTGACCTGGAGAACTGATACTGCATACAAGGCCAGACGCCCAGCAAGTAGCAGAGAGGCTGCTGGACTTAGAATGGGAATGGCCTGCAGCGTCCCTGATCTCTTCTCTACCCTTCTGCTTCTGGCAGAGAGCAGAGTCAGATGCTCTTGGGGGACACAAATGACACAGGGACCAGTTCCTATGGCTCGACTGCTTGCTAAGTTCCCAGCAGTGGCTAAGGTGTGACTACTGCCGTGCTCCTCATCTGCTGGCTTGCTCAAAGGCCTTGTGGAGGGATTTGTGGGAGATGACACTGAGCTCTGGGTTTCCTGCTCATGCTGGTGCTATTGATAGAATAGAATGGCTAAAAGAACAATACGTGGAAGATCAAATCTTAAACCATTGTATATGGGGGACAAAGGAATGGAAAAATGGTTTAAAAATCTTAAGATTAATGTTAAGATACAGAGATAGCCAAGTGAATATCAATTGAGCAATGAGACATATGATTGTGACAGGCTAGGTACGGAGATACAAAACTGACAATCATTAGCATATAGGTGAGATTTAATGACACAGAACTGGTGGATAGCCTTAGAAAGAATAGAGTTCCAGGAATAAACTCTGAAATACTCAACTTTTAATGACAAAGCTCACCATTATAAACAGATATAATTATTGTTTGCTAAAATTAAAATTACAAAAGGAATCAGGTAGGAAATGAAACTTTCAAAGGAGACAGGGAGGAGAGGGCAATGAGTGACAGGAGGAAATGTAGGAGAACGTGGTACAACTAAAATGCAAAGGAGTTACTTTTCCAGGGAGGAGTGGTTAACTGTTTTTCATATTGCTGAGAGGTCAACAAGGCACTTGCAGAGAAGTGCCTATTGGATTTGTCAACAGGATAATGTCTTGGGCCTACTAAGGAAGAAAAGAAGTCAGACTGAAACTCCTATCAAAAGCCAGACATCTTGAAAGACTGTGACCTCATTGAAATGGTGACTAATAAACTCCCTCTGCTAGCCCAGAGAGATGACAAAATAGTAATAATGTGAAACTCGAGAACTCAAAACAACATGGTAATAGAGAACACTATCTAATAATAGTTATTGAGTGTCCTCAGTGAAATATTTTTTAAAGCCTTGTATTATTCAGGGGTTAGGTGAGAGATACTTTGTCCAGTAGGGATATGAAAGCTCAGAGGTGGAATTCTGCTTCTAGTAAGTATGGCCAAAGAAAACACTAGCACTGGCTCCTGATGAGAACGAGAAAACCTGGCTCAATACATGTTAAACGGAATCCAGGAAGTTGCTGGAACTCAAAGAACATTTAGGAAATACTGTGCCAAGCTTCAGGAGAAAAAGAATACCCAGAGAGGTAAGTGTGACATTTAAAGATGCTTTTCCTTCACCAGTGTCTGTTAATAATGGCAGAGGGAGATAGCAGACTCCATACATAGACCTTTGCATTATGAGGGCAAGAAAAAAATGTTTGGATAAATGATGGCAAAGAAATTTCCACTGATAAAACCATCATGCCAATCAGATGAAACAAAGCTGAAGGAATGAAAACAGAGAAAATGGAAAACTCACAATCACAGTTGAAGATGTACTGCTGCCTTCTCTTAAGCAGCTAAGCACATGAGCGATATGAATAACAAATTCGGTTGAATAGACCCTATGCAATACTTCAATAAATGATGACAAAATTCACATAATTTTCAAATAGTAACCATGTGCTAGGTTAAAAAGCAAGTCTGTTTTCTGTCCACTATCGAATTCAACTTGAAATCAGCAATAAAGGAAAACTGTAAAATCTAGGTATATTTGGAAATCAAAATACACATTTCTGAATATAGAATAAAATAAATATTCACAGAAGTAGAAAATACTTTGAAAAGAATGAAGTTGAAGACAGGACATATGAAGACTTGTATAAAGCTACTAAATCCAAGTATACAAGAAAATTTATAAGGTAGAAAGGAGAGCCAGTTGAAAAACCGTGACCCCAGTATCCAAAGAAATTACAAAAAGGAAAAGCAAAACAAAGTCAAAGATAATAGAGGAAAGAAAATAATAATTTTAAGACAAAAAGTGATACGGAACAAATATATCATAAAAAGGAGCAGCACGCCAGTGCTAGATGGTTTCCATAGACCAACAAAATCGATAAATCCTTGGCTAGTGCAGAGAAAAAGAAAAATACAGTAGGCTCAAATAACCAATATCAGGAATGAAAAGATGACAGGTCTCTAGATTGCACAAACATAAAACATCATAAGATACTGCAAATAAATTCTTGTCAACATATTCGGAATTTCTCAAGAAAAGTACAAATTCCTACAAAATAACAACTTCACAAAACAAAACAAAACAAAACAAACAACAAAACTGGGGTTTAGTGCCATGGCATATTAGGCTAAGCCTTGCTTGTGGTATCAGAATCCCATATTGGTGCTGGTTTGAGTCTTGGATGCTTCATTTCTGATCCAGCTCCCTGCTTATGGTCCAGGAAAGCAGCAGAATGATGGTCCAAAGCCTTGGGACCCTGCACCCGTGTAGGAAACTTGGAGGAACCAGCCTGCTTCTGGCTGCAATGGCAATTTGGGGACTAAAGTAGTGGATGGAAAGTTTCCCACTGGCTCTCTTTTTCACTTCTGTAATTCAGTCTTTCAAATAGAAATAAATGAATCTTCAAAATAACATTCAAGAAAAAATGGAAACAGAATAGTTTCTCTAAAGAACTAATCCAGAATTAAAAAAATTCCCATTAATTAAACTGTTATTACTTCACTTACAAATATGTCAAACCTGCAAGGAGAAAACACTCCCAATCTCAAACTGTCCTAGAGAGCAAGAAATGAGGAAGTACATACTGTGCTTTATGAAGTCAACAGAACCCTGACATAAAATTCTGAGAAGGGTATTCTAAAGATAAAATATAGGTCAATCTCCATCATGAATATGCAGATATCCTAAGCAAAATTTCAAAACAGCAAATTTGACATTATGTATCAAGAATTAATAGCATGATCAATTTACTCTTATTTCAGTAATACATACTATTTGAAAATCAACCAATGTAATTCCTCACATCTACAGAATCATACAAAAATTACATTATCTCAGTAACTATATAATAGGTGATAAACTAGTAAACATTCACTCAAGATAAAATTTATAGCAAAAAAAAACTAAAAAGAACATTAAATTTGATTTTAAAAGCCCAGGAAGCATCACATTTAATAGGTAGATGTGAAATATTATTGAAAGTAACAAAGAATGCTTATGATCATTACTTGTACACCACATGATTCTGGAGCCCTAGCTAGCAAAAAGAGGTAAGAAAAATGAAATGTATAAAATTCAAGAAGAATGAAACCACTATTTTTCAAAAATAGTACTATGGTACATGTGGAAACTCTCAAAATAATCTGTATAAATTATTAGAATTAATGTGTGAATTTAAGAAGATATCTAATTATTAAATATATACAGGAATAAATTGAAATTTTAAAAATGTTTTGAACCACACTTTCATATACCTAGTAAAATATTTAATGCAATATGTACAAGGTCTACATTAAACATTATAAAACTCCATGAAAAAAATTAGAGAGAAGACCTATAGCAATAGAATGGCATATCATTTCATGGTTAGAAATCTTAATTCTGAAAGATGCCAATTTTCTCACAATTTTTTTGTAAGTTTAATGTGATACCAATCAATATCCCAGAAGTTAGTGATGTGTATACTTTTTTTGTATTTGTACTGTGTCAGAGTACCTAAAAGCTAAAGAAAGAACTAAAACAAGAGGAAAAGATGTATTATAGTTGATAGCAAGAAGTCACAAAGTTACATTAATTTAGACAGTGTATTTGGCACAATAGCAAATAAGTCAAAGAGACATATTTGAGGATGTTTGCTCTACAGGAAGCATGTTACTGAAAACAGGTGGAAAAACACTATTTTCTTAAGTTAAACTATTCTGGGAACTGAATATCCATTAGGAAAAAAATGTTCTGTATCTTACCATATACATGAAATCAATTCCAGAGCTAAAATAGTAAGCATAGATTGACAAGGCCTACAATGCATGAAAATAATTCCATGATATTAAGGGTAAAAAAAAAAGATTGTTAAAATTTATGTAAAATATTCCTCAAAAATCCAAAAAACAAATTGGACATTAATATTAGAATCTTGTCAAAGGGCAGACAAATGGCCTGCTACAAAATGGTTTCATGCATTCACATCCTAAAAAAAATTTAAAAAATGAATTCAAAACATACAAAGGACTTCTTCAAATTAATAATAAAAGTATACATGATCCAGTAGAAAAGTCGGCAAGGGATTTAAGCAGTTCTTCACAAAGGAGGATATCCACATGCACACACAAAGGGTTTGGTATTATTAGGGAGATACAAATTAAAATAATACTGAAATAGCATTGTGCACTCACAAGAATGGTTAATATTTAGAATTCTGACAGCAGTTATAAGTTCTGATGATAGTATGAGGAGAAAATCTCATACACCACAGGTAATTCTGTAATTGGATATAATCACTTTGGAAAACAGTTTAATATTATGTGTTGAAGTGGGATGCATGTATGATTTGTGACTTAGCAATTCCATTTCATAGCATTTTCTTAACAGAAGTGCAAACAAGCAAATGAGCATACAAATGTGTGTGTGTGTGTGTGTGTGTGTGTGTGTGTGTGTGTATTCTGGGGTGGGCATTTGGCCTAGTAGTTAAGATACTGGTTAAAATATTATGTCCCATATTGAAGTGTTTTGGTTCAATCCCAGGGTCAGACCTCCAACTTCCAGTTAATGTCATGGACCCTGGAGAGGCAGCACTGATATCACAAGTAATTGTGTTCCCACAACCCACATGAGAAACCTCTATGCAGTCATTGGCTCCTGGATTTAGCCAACTCAGTCCTGCAGTGACCAGTGAATGGGAGCTCTCCTTTTACTTCTCTCTTTTGCCCCCTCTCAAATAAATACATTGGAAAAGGTTCTCATTACAAAATTACATAGAAACACTCTACAAATGTGTCATAATATGGATGAATTAAAAAAATAATACTGAGTTAAAAAACATAGTGGGTACTGTGGTGACAGTGGGTTAAGCTGTTGACATGTTCCATGTCAGAGTTCCTGGGATCAAGTTCTGCTTCTGTTGCCTATCTAACTTCCCTCTAACATGCCTGGAAAGTAGCAGATGATGTGCCATTTATCTAAGTCACTGCTATCCATGTAGGAGAGCCAGATGGAGTTCTGGGTTCGTAGATCTGGCCTGGCACAATCCTGACTACCGCACACAACTGGATAGTGAATCTGCAGATGGAGAATAATTCTGTCTCCCTTTCCCTTCTCATCTTTCTCTATTTTCTGTCTGTCTCTTTCCTTCCTCTCTTTCACTCTGTTTTGCAAAGAAAGAAAAGAAATTTCCAAAGAACAAGAATGAATAACACATGAGAACATAATATAGTAAGTTTACATTACTAGATTTTCAAAAAAAAAAAAAAAAAAACTCTCAAGCATTCGAGTCAGAGTGGTGACCTTGTGGTCAAAGTGAAGAATCAAATTGAGGCTGGGCACAGCAAAGTGCTTCTGAGGGTAGCATCTTAAACTTGACCTGGATGATGGTTAAGAAGAAAGTCTTACTTTGATAATTCAGTAAGCTGTACACTTAATGACTTCTATTCTTTTCTGCATGTGATATATTTTAGTAGAATATTTTTTAATAGAACAGCAACAGAATATATAATTTCCTAACTAGAACAGGGGTAGAAAGAATTAAGGGAACTCAAAGAAAATTGGAGAACAGGAAAAAAGTGCAATTATTGTGAATAGGAAACTCAAGGGCCAGGGGTTCATAGTTAAAAAAAAGAAAAGAAAAAAGCAAGCAGGAGACTCACAATAAGATGACAGAATATAAATTCAGCAGTAACAATAGTAAATAAATCAATTGAACTTGCACTTTAAAAGAGGATCTGAAAAATCAGTGAAAAATGAAACCTACTATTTTTTGTTACTAAGAGTGCTTAAACATACTAACAGACAATTTTGAGTAATAAAAGGAAGACGCAAAACAGAAAAAAGCATCCAACTTGATGTCACTACAATACTATTAGACATTAAGCCATAGAGTATTATTATGGATAAAGACGGCCATGATGTAATGATAAAAGGAATAATTCACCAAGAAATTGGACTATTTCAGACTCCTTATGAAAATGTAGCTTTATAACACATAAAGCAAAACCTAACAGACTTCTAATATGGCCAATTGACAGCTTCACAATCAGTAATAAGATAAAAATATAGTGAGGATTTAACCAGCATGATTAACGACTTTAAAACTGTGACTATAAATTACAAATAGCAAAGATTCATTATCATACAAATGACGCTGTTTCAGCATAATGTGGTAAAATTACAAATCAAGTCAAATAGACAAAAACAACAAAGCAACCCCCCCCCCCAAAGAATTCTATAAAACCACACTTTAAAGTAAGTCATGGGTTAGAGTTTAATATGTTGAAAATTAAGAGCTGAATAACAGAATACAAAGTATAAAAATTTGGGGTTGCATTTTAGATCATATGTTAGAAGACATTTATAGCCTTCAGCATATTTGGTATCAAGAAGTACCTGAAATTTGGTGATCAAAGTGTCCAATTAAGAGAACAAGAAAACAAAACCCCATGTAAGTGGGTGAAAGAAACAATGAAGGCAAGAGCAAAAGTTAATGAAATTGGAAAAGAAGAAACAGAGAAGACCAACTGAACCAAAATCTGGACCTTTGACATAAATAATGGTAAAGAAATGAAGAAATCTCTAGCAATATAGCATAAGAAAAAAGATACAAACATCAAAGGTTAATTTAAAAATAAATGAGAGAATTCTACTAACAAACTGATGCCAGTAAGTCTGAAACTTTCTATCAAGTTGACATTTTTCAAGGAAAAAACAGACTTAAAAAGAAATACAAAACTGGAATACACTTTAAAGACACTGAAAATGGCCCAAATGATTTTACACATGTATTTTGCCAAATTTCCAAAGTACAGATAATTTTAAACTGTATTGGAGAATAGGAAAAGTGGGAAATCTTTTCAAATCATTTTATGAAATAACTAGATTTGCATTGGGTTAAGAAAAAAGATAAAGGACTTTTTTTTTCTTAAATAAGCCAGATTCACATAAAACATGGCTGAAAAATCTCAAATAAAAATATTTTGAAAATCAACAACATACACACCATTACAGAACTCACAACCAAGATTGAACACTAACATTAAAAAATCTAATTCATCACTGTAACTCATCATTGGACTAATATCATGTACTTTAACCCATCAAATAAGTATTAAAGAAAATTGTAATCTTATTATAATCAAAATAACACTAAAACATAGCTCCTACTTACGACAGAATTTCCTATCAAAATAGGACTAGAAAGAATTTACTGAATAGAAGAAACATGATTTACCAAAATTCTATAATGAGCATCAAACTTAGTTACAGCATAATAAGGTACTGATCTTTTTTTTTTTTTTTAAGATTTATTCATTTTATTACAGCCAGATATACACAGAGGAGGAGAGACAGAGAGGAAAATCTTCCATCCAATGATTCACTCCCCAAGTGAGCCGCAATGGGCCGATGCGCCACTCAGAAGCCGGGAACCTGGAACCTCTTCCAGGTCTCCCACATGGGTGCAGGGTCCCAATGCATTGGGCCGTCCTCAACTGCCTTCCCAGGCCACAAGCAGGGAGCTGGATGGGAAGTGGAGCTGCCGGGATTAGAACAGGCGCCCATATGGGATCCCGGGGCTTTCAAGGCGAGGACTTTTAGCTGCTAGGCCACGCCACCGGGCCCAAGGGGCTGATCTTAAGAGTAAGAAAAGGTGAGACTGTCCAAGTCTGCTAAATTCTTGTCTCAGGGCTAGGGGAAAAAACTTATAAACTTATTCTTGGGCTAACATCTCACTGTCCCACGTTTACATATCCATTTGTCCCTGACCAGGTGACCAGGAAAGCATCACCTTCAAGGGTGAACACAGGAATTGCACAGCCATCTCCTAATTGGTTAGAGACCACCAATGGGGAAGGTCTCCTGCACCTCCCCACTCATACAAAGAAGAGGCAGGGAACCTTTAAGAACTCCAGGACACTTCCTGGCATCTGTCTCTCTTTCAGGAGACACCCCATCTTCCAGATCCCTCCCAGAAGGTACTTTCCTCTTCTTTTCACCTTCTCATGCTCACTTTGCAATAAAATAACTCTGTCTGCAATGGGTTCCTGACTTTTATTTCTATTCAAAGTTTAGGAAAGAACCCACCAAGCTGTGCCAGTAACAAGAAATACTAACAATAGCTACTGCATTGAACTGGAGATCTTAGCCAGTAAAACAAAGCAAAGAAAAATACAAAATGTATGATCCCTTGGAAAGAAGAGACAAAAGAGAAGATACAGGTAAATTACAAAAAGCTGAAGACAGTATAACAAGATTGCTGGATGCAAAACCAAAAGAAAAAAAATCAACAGAATGCTAATGTATCAAAGTCAGTGAGTTTTCTAACAGAAACCCCCCTCAATACATCTTTACATAAAATTTGAAAACTACTGAACACAGATATATGAAGACCCAATTTATGGAGAGATACATTGTGTTTATGGCTCACAAGCCTCAGCAATGTTAGGATGTCATTTTTGCTAGACTAGGTCTATAAACTCAATGTAATTCTAGTCAATATTCTAATATTTTTTACTGAGCTTGAGAATCTGATCGTAAAATCCATACAAGACAGGAAAGATCAAGAATATCCAAGAACATTTTGAAGCATATTTATTGGGATCTGTGTGGTGTGTGTGTGTGTGTGTGTGTGTGTGTCCTAGCCTAAACATCCACAAATGGGAAATTTTTCATAAAAATTTTTATCTAGTCATACAGTGCAAAAAATGCAGACATTAACTTGAATAAGGTAGAAAGGATGAAAATGAGTCATTCATATGAAATTTAAACCTATGCATAATTATAGAAGATATGTATGGATGTATACACACTTGGAAAAGTCTAAAAATGTGCAAGGGAATAACAGGGAAGAGAGGCAGCGAGGAGTTCCAAAGGGATGCTGCATTTTTTCATGTTTAAAGTAATAAGTGTGTTCAAAGCTGTTCATTACGTAAGTTCCTTTTTATGCCTGAGATGTTTAGTAATAATTTACAATAGAAAGAAATGAATGAATGAGCAAGCAATAACAGTGTGTAGGGACGGCTGTATTGAAGAAACAAGCAGAGCAGTGACTTAACTGAACTCTGGTACCCCCACCCCCCCACGCCAACACAAAGCTCTCCACAAATGCAAGCTACAATCACTTGTCTGATTTACAGTCTCAGCACCACAAATACCCAGGTGGGAAACAATATCCTCACGAGTAAGGGAGTTCTCTACGTGATCCATTACAACAAATGGTGAAGCAGACCTTAAACAATAGCATTTCTCATTCTGAATTGCGTCAGCATTCCAGCAATTGTATCCAGTACCAAATGGAGCTTCTGGACTAATTCTAAGATGCTTTTCAATCCCAATCTTGTTATAATCAGCAGTTGGGTTGATGTGTGGGAAAGATTAACTGAAAACAGATGCTGGCAATTGTATAATTTATAAACATGATAGAAATTATATTTGTTCTAATACATTTGTCTCATGAATAGTTTCATTGCATGTGTAATATTTTCTATCTGGCTGAAAATACATTAACATCACCAGCTACAAAATATGACAAAAGAATGCTAAAATATAAACATTCTTCTGTATTGGAAAAGAACATGAAAAATATAGGCAGACACTTTAAAGTTCTATTGAGACATTTCATTTTTAATAAGTTTCTTTATGCATGTCAACAATGAACAACACTTGTATAAATTGAACTAGGATACAACTGGAACACTTCTTTGTTGTATGCCGACAAAGAACAACTTGATTAAATAGTAAATCCTTCAGAGTCTCCTTCAGAGCTAATTCTCTGAGATTTACTTTTCAGACCAAAGTTCCTAGTAAAGTACATTCAATTACTCTTTCTACTTCAGTTGTGGTCAATTTAATCCAATGATAATGTTTTGTCCCCTCCAAATGTTACGTCTGGAACCAGGTTCTACTATATACATTTATGTAACATTTTCAGTGGTATAATGTGGTAGTCTAAATGAGAAAAGAACATCTGTAATGTAAAAAATCATAAAGATTAAGAAACTATTACATATTCATTTTCCCAGCATCTAATAAAATGAAAGCGCAAAATAAAATGTGTTGGGAAGAAAAGAAAAATCAAAAATTGGGAATGAATAAGCCTGCAGAGAGAATCCTGCTGTGTTAGATTTTAATACAATTTTTGCTAGAAAAATTAACAGTGATTTCTGATTGCTTTGCATGATTAATATAGATTAATATAGAAAAAAAAGCAGTGTCCAGCATAGGCAATGCTGACCCAAGCAGCCTAAGAGTTAGAGAAGTTTTTTTACTGTGTATGTCAGATTTTTCAAGTGATGAATCAACCAAGAATAAAAGACATTATTGAAAACTAAAGTTTGTGTACTTTATTGTTTTACCAAATATTGGAATCATTTTCATTTCAGTGATACCAACTACTTCCCTCCTTCTGCAGCAGAGATATTGAGAGTGACACTGTTACAAACGACTGTCAAATTGACAGAACACATATGGACATGTGCACACTTCACAGGCACATCAGCATGCACCTTTCTGTTTTCTGTTTTCCTAAAATTTAACTTGAGAAACTATTGGTTGATGATAAATAGCATCTATTTTTTTTATCATACAGTGTTAAGTTCATTAGTACTCACACCCAAATGTTAGAACTACCCTTCTTATTCCAAAGATTCAGTTTTATTGTGTTATATGTCACATTTCCTATATTTCTATTATAATCTGGCATATTCTGGAATAATATTGACAAATCCAGCATTATAATAGTGCTTCAACATATTTTTCCTTTTTTGCTTTCGAATAGAATCAGTTTTATTTTTAAAATAAAAATATCATGATACAGTTTTATAGGCATACGTGTTCTTTCCTTACCCACTTTTGTTCCCTTTTCTTTTGTCCCAATTTTAACATTATTTTCCACATGAATAAGCTGAACAGATTACAAAAAGATATATAATATCAGGTACCTCTATCTGTACAAATAGCAACATACAATCAACTGTAATAAGATACCTGCAATTGTCAAATTGTCATTCTATAGAAATTCTTGAGTCTAAATTCTCGATAGATAAGTAAAAAAAAAATCCCAGGTAATTTAGTATTTGAAGATCAAGTATGGTGATAACTCACAGCTTAATGTTTCATGGATCTTGATTTTCACATGACATTGAATTTTCTTTATAAAATAGTTAACTGGTTTTTGGTCAAATTTGAAAAGTCAACAAACAAACAAAAATTCATGCCTGGTTTATAACCACTGAATGCAATGAAATGATCAGCTGGCCTTTTCACTAGATAGACTCTTTTCTTTGAAATAAATTATTTTTTTAGATTGCTAATATTTTCTCCTATTTTTTACCCTTAGTTTAAAATATTTTCGGTAATTTTATTGCTACTATTATTTTCCATTGAATTCTACTTCTTTATTTGATAAACAATACATTTATATCTAAGTACAGATGTAACATTTGCTTAGTTTGGTGATTAGAAGCTTAGGACTATACAGGACAAGATAAATGTCCACTTGACTACAGATGGCAAGACTGTGTCCCATGCTGGACTGGAGCCTGGTACGGTGGTTCAATAGGCTAATCATCAGGCCCGGCGGCGTGGCCTAGCAGCTAAAGTCCTCGCCTTGAACGCCCCAGGATCCCATATGGGCGCCGGTTCTAATCCCGGCAGCTCCACTTCCCATCCAGCTCCCTGCTTGTGGCCTGGGAAAGCAGTCGAGGATGGCCCAAGGATTTGGGACCCTGCACCCGCGTGGGAGACCTGGAAGAGGTTCCTGCTTCCCGGCATCGGATCGGCATAGCACTGGCCGTTGCGGCTCACTTGGGAAGTGAATCATTGGATGGAAGATCTTCCTCTCTGTCTCTCCTCCTCTCTGTATATCTGACTTTGTAATAAAAATAAATCTTTAAAAAAAATAGGCTAATCATTCACCTTCAAGTAGCAGCATTCCAAATGGGAGCTAGTTGATGTCTTGGTTGCTCCACTTCCAATCCAGCTCTCTGTGTCTTGCCTGGGAAAGTAGTGGAAAACGGCCCAAGTCCCTGGGACCCTGTAAACCCACATGGGAGATCCAGAAGAGGTTTCTGGCTTTGGATCAGCTCAGCTCTGGACACTGCAACCATTTGGGGAGTGAAACAGTGTATGAAGATCTGTCTCTCCTCTTTGTAAGTCTGCTTTTGTGATTAAAAATAAATTCTTTTTTTTAAAAGACTACTGAAATCTGGATGTTTGTCTCACACAGGTTTATAACTTGACTTAATGGGTACCAGACTGTCAAGGTGAAATCAACATCCCAAGGGAGATTTTTAAGGCTCATGATTTATCAGTAGTAGTTGATCATGTGCTCTGAACTGGTAGTTCAGTTATGAAAAAACTCGTTTGGATCTATCCACAGCTTTTCACTGAGATTTTCTTATCATCATTGTTACCTATTTGCATTTAGCTACATCCTAAAAAGAAAAGTCGTTACCTAACTGGCTTGCGGATATAGCAAAATGAAATTCTAGATCACAGTAAAACAGTACATTTACTTATAAAAGTAAATAAATACAATAACTACTAGAACAGTTAATGCTAGATCTCGGCTCAGATTGTCTGTCTTAGGAGGATTTCTTGATAAGTCAGAAAACTGTTCTTCATATATAAACTTAACATTCTTTTTGGCAGAAATTGGTACAAATGTTAAAATCACACTAGGGAGAATTTTCTCTCCCTTCTCTAAGATACATTTTGTCCTTCTTTTCCTTCTTCAAAAATTTTGGCTACAGTACTTCTCTCTGTAAAATTAACTTTCACTAATCCCCTTGACACACATCTACATATCCTGCATGGTGTTTTTCTAAGGAGATAAGTTTCCCAAATCAGCACAGAAGTACTGTACACTTTCATGTTCCCTGAAGTTTTACAAATGAGAGACTGAGACACATGCAAACCCTGAAACACATCTAATCACATATTTCCGGCGGGGGGGAGGGGGGCAAAGCTGTTTGTTGGAAGGACTCTTCATGCAAAACTGAAAGATTTACTTTGAATCAAAAACAGCTCCCTGAGTTGTTCCCTTACCCCCCACCCCCGAAACACATGGTAGGGCATCTCCATACTTTACAAATTGACTTGTAATTGGAGTCCATGTGGGAGACAATGCTAGAAACCATCAGGCAACTTGGGCTGCTGGATTCTTAATTCAGAAGGTATGTTCAGGGCATTACAAAGCACAGAAAGCAGCTTTCTGTCAAAGACCTGGGCACGGGCTGCATGTGTAATGACACACTGCCATCACTGCCCAACAAACCCTGCATCTACTGTTTATTTTTGCTCCCATAAATAACTACAAAAGAGAAAAGGAATGTGAAGAAGCCAGAATCAAAACTCTCAGCTGGACAAATACAAAGGCATATCAATGTCCTTAAATAGCATTTGAGTACACACAGCTCAGCACAGTTTAACACATTTAGCATTTCCCTAATTTGTAATTATACAATACAGAAATCACTGAAATGTTTAAAAGGCTTTGTGTTCGTGAGTATACTTTAAGGCGTTCCTGCAAAAATTGAATTAAAAGATAGGTTTTGGAATAAAATGTTTCTGAAATTCACATATCATTTTTTCATAATACTCAATTTCCATGAAATGTGAAGGTCCATCTATGCAAGTATTTTTTGCACCAAATACACCTTTCAATTTTATGTTCCATGAGCTTTCTCAAGTACCTTAGTATTAGTATAACATGAATTTTAAAAACAAAATTTTCTATTTTCCTATAAGTTACTATACCCATTCTTCTACGGATAAACAATGGAAAGATGATTTGATCTCATGTTCATCCTTGCTCTACAATATCAATATTTTAGGAAGGTTATATCATATGTAGAAAAACATTTTTTTAGAATATTTAAGCACAGTTAAAGATTTAGCAATGGTATGCAACATGTGGTTCCTCTAGGCCACTAAAACTTTCAGTTCAAAAAGTTTATAACTTTCCTTTCTAATTTCTACTCATAAACCAGTTCTTCATAAACCAGTTCTTTATCCTGATTTTATTATTTGCTGATATCAAAATAGTGTATCTGGTTTTCAAGGCTAGGGATCTTGGCATTATGCTTTCATCTTCCTTTAGCCTAATGCCACCTATTTTATTAGGTCTTTGAATTCTTTTGTTTTGACACTTATTCACTACCTTGCTTTCTGGAAAACCAGTATTGCACAGTGGTTACGAGTTTGCGCGCTACAACTGGGTTTTCCTTGGCTGGAATCTTGAGGGCCAACAATTAACTGTGTAATCTTGACAACGTCAAGAAATATTTGAACATTTTGTATTCTTATTTATAAAATGTGATTGTTGCAGGATAAAAGAATAACTATATCTAATATGCTTATAACAGTGCTAGATATATAATAGATATTATAGAATTGGTAACAATTATGAATATCTCTGTTGTCATTATACCTATTTAGACCTTCAAGTGGTTTCAGGTTTTAACTCTTACAAAGGTCTCCTTATTGTTCTTTCAAATGTTCTGTTATTTTTTAAACACTCCTCACACAATTGTAAGCTAGAATGCTAAAATCCTAGGCTTGGCAGATTTTTAAGACTTATCTAGTCAACCCTTCACTTTGACATACATACCTCCTACCTTTCCAATAATCACTCTCAAGTTCAGTTATTGATTGACAAAGCCAGTCAGCTCCAATTGCATTTTATGTAGCAACAGTAGAAAGTAATTTGTCAATCTGAACTAAACAAAAATCTCCTGTACTGTTCCTTTCACCAATTGATTTTATTTCTGTCTCATAGAATTTTTTTTTGCCAAAAGTTAGCATACCTCTTCTTCTATATTTCAGCTCCCTGCAATAACAGAAAATAACTCTTTGATCTCAATTAAGGTCTTCTTGTAACCATCCCTGACTCTTTCAAATGTTTTTTCATCCTGTGTAGTTTGTTAACCTTAATATCTTGGTTACTCATTTCTGGACAAACCACAGCTCTGGGCACATGCTACGTAGAAAGTACTTCACAGTCTCCTAAAGAATACTGAAGTTCAGAATCATTAGCTTAGGCATCTGGGTATTCCCAGCCTCTCTCCAACCACTTGTATCATTTAAGACAAATTTGACTGCCATCACTATCCTGATGGGAGTACATCCTTTTTCTTCTTCTTTCTTAATACCCATCCACAGCTTTTCATTATCTCTCCAAGTGATCTTGGAACTTACAGCTTGAATGACAACTTGCTTCACTCAAAGGGAGGTAATAGTTTCTCCATCGTGTGTACTCTTACAGCAGTTGGCTAACACATTCTAGCTATTGCATGTAATCTTTTACTGTATCTTTTACACACATGCCTTATTCCACATCCTAATATTACAAGTTACCAAAGGCAATAGTTAAGAATCAGTCATTTTCCCCTCTCCCACATTTTCACTCAATAGCCCCATAAATACATACTTGTGGAGGTATCTCATTATTTCATTGAACATTTATAGAGCATCCTGCATTGCTCAGGACACATTGAAGCTCAGTACACATTGATCTCAATATGTAAAATATCACACACACACACACACACAAGCACATATCTAAGTGCACAGACAGATAGAGAATAAAATAGTATTTACCAGTGACGGGAAGGGGAGGAAATGGGGAAATGCATGTCAAAAAATGAGAAGTAGAAACATAGAGGATGAGAAAGTCTAGAAATCCAGTGTCCAATGTGAAGGCCCTAACGGATAACATTGTGCTCTATTAGGGATTTTTGCTAAATAGATTTTAACTCCTCTAATCACAAAAAAGGTAACTATGTGAGATGCTAGATAAGTTGATTTGCTTTACTATGGTAACCACCCTTCTTTCTATAACTATTCCGTAACCAAATTGATGGAAGGTTTCCATTTTCTGTTCCTCTCTTACACACTGCCTTTCAAATAAATCTTTTTTAAAAAACTTCAAATATAGATAACATTTGCTATTACAGAAATAACTAAAGATTATGAGCAAAGATGCATTTTTCTGCTTTGAAAAATTTTTCTTTGTTGATACTCAGATGTAAATATCTGAATCTCTATTTTTGTTCTTTTTCATTCAGCAAGGAGGACATCATTCTACAAAATCACTGTTTTGAAAGGTTAATCGTGTTGGAGTTCTAAATTCTTGCTGAGATTTCAAGGGCTAGTTATCATAAGATGCAAGCTCTTGGTAAAAACTACCAGCAAACACACTAGATAAATGCCCGTTCTCTTTAGAAGGTGAAATTGTTAAACGGCTGCTTTCTTTAAAGATGTGGTTTCTAAATATTGTGAAAGAGATATTTATTTGTTTGAAAATTGGAGTTACTGAGAAAGGGAGATAGATACACAAACAGGTAATTATGGAAGGTGATTGATGTGTTAATGAACTTGACTGTGGTAATAATTTCACAATGTACATAAATACAAAATAGTCAACTAGTACAGCTTAAGTACAGCAGAGAGCTTCAAAACTGCATATTAGGAAAAATGCCAAGATTTCAAAAGTTTTTCCATCAAAATAAACATATCTCATAGATTTTTTTTTTTTGCCTGGAACTGTTCAAAGTATTTTCATGTACAATATTATTTGTGTGTTATTTAGCAATAAAGCTAGAACATAAACTGAAAACATAAATGATCAGAGGTTTAATAATATAAAATACTCATGAAAGATAAAATATAAGTTCACTTAAAATTTATAGAATACGTTCACAAATTTAAAAAGCTACTGTGTTGATGATTTACTCAGAAATGAAAATATCTTCTTAATGTTTCATTTTAGCAGGTAAATCTAGCCTAGGTTTATTTGGTTGGCTGTTATAAAAATAAAATGAAAGTCAAAACTCTGAGGTTTTAATATATTCAACCACATTTCAGATTTTCCTTAAGAAGACTAAATATTAAACAGCTTTTTGAAATGAGCATATAAAATAAACAAATCACCTTTATCATGAAAGCACTCCGATTTTACTTTCCCTATGTATTTAAATGATGACCCTTTTAGAGCTATCCAAACCCTGTAACTGTCAAATTCTTAACTTTCCACTTTTTAATAAAAATGATTTCCATAAAGATTAGAAATTAATCTAACCCAACTCTCAAACTTAATATAGTTTAGTGCTGGAAGCTGTAAAAATTCACCTACCTAGATTTAATAAAGAAAGTTTTTTCAATTTAAATATACATTGCATTTAATAAGCTTGCATGATAATTTCAACAATGTTCATGGGTTCTCTAAATTGCCTTCCTGCTGTGTCCAGGATACAATCCAATTTCATTTTTGAGCAACTAAGTTAAAGTTTCAAAATCACAAAGCAATTTCTGTATGACAAAAAATGAAATGACTACAAGCCAGCCAAATTGCTCTGATTCTTGACTTAAGAGAAAAAAAAGTTTGCTTATATTTGTGTAAACCTGACAATTTGAATACATTTGTATATCTGAAATATTTATCTTTTATCCCTAAATATCTGTCATTTTGAGGATCAGCATTCCATCCTTTTTTTTCTTCCTTGCAAGTGTCTATCCAATCATGCATCACACAAATATCTGTTGAGCATGTATCATGAACTATGCATTATGCTAACTGATAGAAACACAACAAGGGTAAATATAACCCCTGTCTTCAAAGAGCATGAAATCTGCATATATACTTAGAGGAATGCATAGTTACAAGATGAAGAGTATCATGAAGGAACAATTCAGAGGCAATGGGTGACTATAACAGGGTGATTTCATTTATTTTGGAGGTGCAAAGAAGGAAAGGAGGAGGAAGGGTGGCAGTATGAGCGGGAGGTATAGTGGGAAACAACATTATGTTTTTAAAATTGCATATATAAAATATGTGGAATGGGTTACTTTTATATAAATAAAATTGGAAATAAAAGATAAAAATAAATTGGAAGTTTTCAGATTTTGATCTGTGTCCTTAGTGAGTATTTAAGTTGAAACCTATGGGATAAATGGTGTATTGTATAATGATGGGGAAAATAAAACTTTATTATGTGTCTGAAGCAGGATAAGAAAAGTAGAATGGTATGAGATGAAACAGAAGAAGCCAACCGAAGGCAGAGAATTCAGCATTGTGTAAGCTTTGCTAAAGATTCTGAATTTTACTGTAATAGTAATAAGATGCACTGGCAGGGAATAGGAGTGAATAACACAAATGAAATAGCTTTTTGAAAAATCTCCTTAGAGTATTGTTACATTCTTATAACTTGAAATCATGAAATCTGTTGTCTTTCTATAAATAAATAAATATTTAAAAATAAAATTTATACCTTAAAAAGTATTCAATATAAAAGAGAATGTGTTTGAACAAAGGAGAGTTCGAGTGGGAGGCAATGGTCACTAGGTAGAGGCAGTGGAGATGGGAGGAAGTAATGTATTCAAAATATTTTTAGAAGGTAGAATTACAATCTTTGATGATTAATCCAATAAAGTTGGCAAAGGATATATAGATGCTACCAATGACATTAAGGATTGGCATGAGCAATTGTGTGGCTAGTTACGATGCTTTTAGCATAAGGAATGCTGATGGAAGAGCAGAGGTTAAGGGGAAGATCACGATTCCAGTTTTAGGCAGCTTTAGAACTGACATATATGTGAGGAAACCAAGTAGCGGTGTCAAGCAGAAAGATGGATCTATGGGTCTGGAATTAAGAAGAGAGGTCAGGGATAGGAGTGAACTTATTAGTCATCAGTAAAAATGGTTACTTGAAGGCAAGGAAGTGAGTGTTGAGTAACATGATAAACGAATGGGGCTGGAGACAGAGGAAATTCAACATTTAGAGATCTATCATAGAAGAAAGATCCAGCAAAGGAGGTCGAGAGGGTTCACTTCAGAATACCAGAGAACCATCAGGACAATGTAGAATCAAAGAAAACAAGGGAAGACAGTTTTCCATAAATATGGAATATTTGACTACATTAAATGGTATTAGAGTTCAACTAAGGTGAAAAACAAAAAGTATTCATGTATTTAATTAGGTAATGATCCATGGTAATTTACTGACAGTCAAAGTGATAAAGTGATGTCAGTAGATGCCAGAATACAACAAGCTGAGGAGTGACTGGAATAGATAAAGGATACCTGGATTCAGGTTCCGCACTATCAAAGAAGAGTCACAAATATGAAAATTGAGAAAATAGAAATGAATCCTTTGGTACTGAACTGGAATTAGAGTTAACACTGGTAACTCATTATTTTCCAAAGAAAATATATGTATGGAAATATATATGTGTATTCCCTGGGAATACCAACACATGAATAACAATAAACACATTTTGTTCCCAGAACTTGGCTTCTAAGTATCAGTCCACTAAAAGAAATCAGGCTGTTTGGAGAAAACATAGGGCAGGGAAAAATACAAAATGAGGCTGGGACATGTTATTCTGATATAAAGTAGGGAAGTGCTTGAAGAATGAAGAAGACATGTCAAGCAATCTGAAAGTAAAAATAAATTGAAAGAACTAAGAAAATATAATCCATCGAATACAGAAACTATGAGTCCAAAAATTTATAAACAGCTAAATGCATAAATTGAAAGTTTGATGAGTAAATAATATGAACATAGCTTCAAAGTATCTCTTCACAAAACAGTGATTAGTCACAAATGGTAAGGGGAAAAGTATGGTGGAGAGGTCTGATAAACACCATCTAAATATAATGATCAAAGTTAGCAGCACCAGTAATGGGACATATCAGTTCTGGGTATCACCTGATAGGACACAATGAAACAAACAAAGCATTCTATGATTTCTGTGATATTCCTGTGAAAGATGCACAACATGAATCCATTTACAAAGAAATGGTAGAAAATTTTAAGTTGAGGACATTCTATGAAATAACTAGTGCAAAAATTTCAGGAATGTCAATTGTGAGAGGTAAGAAAGATTGAGGTATTATTCCAAGCTGAAAGAGACTAGCGAAGCATGAGAAGTACAATGTAATGCTTGATTTTGAACCAGGTACTTTTGCTATCAGAGATTTTACTGGAAACACTGGCAAAATATTAATGGAGTCTGAGTAATAGGTAGTAGTACTGTACAGGAATTAATTTCCTGCTGCTGATAGCACTACGTTAGTTATGTAAAATAATGTCCTTGTTTTCAGGAAACACACAGTAAAGGATATGGGGAAAATGGTTTAACAATTTATTGAATGTTTCAAGGGAAAATTCTTCATACTGTATTTATATTTTTCTGTAAGCTTGTAATGATTTCACAATGAAAACAAAGGATGACTAGATGTGAACATGAACAAGTGAGGTTGAACAAATAAATGGAGGCAACAGATAGGCAGTAGCTAGGGGATATGGAACTCGGGAAGTACTCTTTCCAAGTGGAAGAAGGAAGGTCATATTTAAAAGCTCTCCAGGAAGACCTAATAAAAACTTTAGAGTTTAAGTTGCACGAGAGGAGGAAGGGTGGGATTTAGAGTAGAGGAGGAGGGAATGACCTTTACCAGAACATTTCCTGCATTATAACAAGAGGGAAATGAACATGGATGTAGACAGTTTGATTTTGGATATGATGGCAGGTAACTGGGGGAGGTTCTGATGTGATGATTATCATCAAATACATGATAATGTGGGGACCATAATACATTGAGAATAAATAGAGGGAAAGTTGGGCGTTAAAGAATAATATTGAAATGCTGAAAAAAATAATCACAGAGGATGGCAGAGTAAAATAACTTGAATAATGTAATAATGTTGCTGAGGCAGTAAGGAGGGCCTAAGTCAGGTTGGTGAACTGTGAATTTTTACTGACGCCAATTTACCCAAACTGTATGATTTTTCTCTAGGAGGGCTCAGCTGTGGTGTATGGGCAGGAACAAAGCTGACAGCTGAGATCCTGCAAAGCAGGCTCAATGGGATGGGATTTGTGAGTATTAGAAACAGAGATTAAATTGATAGAATATTTGTATTGTAACTTGGGAGAAATATACTTTTTCTGCATTTGCCTTAAAAAAGTCCTACCTACATAGTAATTCTGTAGGTTTTACTGATGGAAAAAGCACTGAAACAGAAACTTTATAAACTTCTGAGGTGTCAGAATAAATCCAAAATTGAATATTCTCCAGGGTAAAAATCTTAACTCTCCTCGATAAATTACAAAAATGTTCTCCAGTCTGCTCATCACTTGGAATCATTAATCAGAACGTTAAAGTGCTGGCACATAATTACAGATTTTAGATTGAGACGGTACTCTCTGTTCTGTGTAATTAGAAATGGGTTAAATATATGGATTCTGGAGTAAAAGACAGCTGAAATCCCAACAACTAAGATACTTTCTCCTTATGATTTGGGTATCCATACATCAACATAAGCAATTCCACTTTTACTCATTTTATATACTGGGGTTCTGCAGATAATTTAACTAGATGTTTCTGTTATCAAAACACGAAGTTCAAAACTATTGAAAAAATACATTCCCTTGGGCCCGGCAGCATGGCCTAGCGGCTAAAAAGTCCTCGCCTTGAATGCCCCGGGATCCCATATGGGCGCCAGTTCTAATCCCGGCAGCTCCACTTCCCATCCAGCTCCCTGCTTGTGGCCTGGGAAAGCAGTTGAGGACGGCCCAATGCATTGGGACACCGCACCCGTGTGGGAGACCCGGAAGAGGTTCCAGGTTCCTGGCTTTGGATCGGCGCAGCACCGGCCGTTGTGCTCACATGGGGAGTGACTCATCGGACGGAAGATCTTCCTCTCTGTCTCTCCTCCTCTCTGTATATCTGACTTTGTAATAAAATGAATAAATCTTTTTAAAAAATACATTCCCAAAGTGTTAGTTTTTTTTAAAATTCTCCTTAGAATAATTATTTTCCTCATCAGATTGTTGGGAGAATTAACTACTGAAGCATTCTTAAAATATATGATAACATTATTGGGGAGGTACAAAAATAAGTCTAGAACATGAGGCATTGTTCATGGTAAGGAAACCTTGGGTGGGATGGAGTTGGTGGTCCTAAGCAGAACAAGGGGGTCATGTGCCTAGGTGAGGAACAAGGACAGAAGAGTCCCAGAGAGGAAGGCAGTATCCTAGGGGGATGTGGCCCACTACTAACAAAATATGGTCACTTTCACAATTTTAAGAATATCTGATTCTTTGCATGCATACACACACACACACACACACACGTAAAAGGACACAACCCTTCACCAGGATATGTCAGTCTAAGAAATGATGAGGACAAAGGAAATTAAAGACACCTGAATATAAAGATATCTGAATAATACATCCATGTCATAATCCCTAGAACCTGTTCTGAAATCCTTTTTTGAAAAAGAGTCTTTGAGGATGCCATTATCTTAAGGACCTAGACACGAGATCATCATGAATGAACCTAGAGGCAGAGGAGAAAGCATACTTCCAGAGCTGTGAACAATATCTGTTATTTGAAGGTATTCATTTCTGGATAACTTATTATGGTAGCCCTAGAAAACTGATAAATTGAGCATGTCATCTAAACATACAGTGGTTCCAATGTCATTTTTAAGATCACATGACGAATTCTGACCTATAGTTCTTTTAACAGTAAGCAGTGATAACAATAGTAGTAGTTCCTGCTAACAATTCCAGGTAAATTTATTTCAATTTTTATATATTTATTTGACAGGACTTGGGAGAGAATGAATGACTCTTCCATCTGCTAGTTCACTCCCTAAATGCCCACAATGGCCAGGGTTGAGCCAGACTGAAGCTAGGAGTCTGGAAATCCATCTGGGTCTCCCGTTGGGTAGCAAGGGTTCAAAGTACTCAGGCTACCTTCTGCTGCTTTCCTAGACACATTACTGGGGATCTGGATTGGAAGTAGAATGTTCTGGTATCGAGTCAATGCTCACATAGGAATGTAGTGATGTTAGTGGCTGCTTAACCTGACTGGCCCCCGGGAACTTCTGATACTAGAGCCCTGTGTTAATTGATGTAAATGAATTCTTTTCTTTAGTCCTATTAACCTCGCTTTACACATGAGGGGACAAGGATTTAACAATTTGCCTAAGGTCAGAGAGCAGCTAGGCTTTAAAGCAGGGGTTTGAATCCACACTGTAAGACTCCACAGCTCACATCCTTAACCCCTACTGCTCTCAAGAATAATTTGAACACATGTATAGTATTTCATTAAGAGCTTATATCCTAAATCAATCTGATTGGCTAGACAAGAAAGGGAATTCTGTTTTCAAGTTCAATCTAAATTCATACGGTTCTTTCCTCTATAAGTTTACAACATAATGAACTGGATGCTGTTCAAAACCTATCATTTATATCAAGTGATTAGAGTGAAGCAGAAAAATCATAACTTTTGTAATTCCATATTTCCTCCAGCTAACTTAACTTGGGATGTTAATCTAATATAATGTCTACGTTTCCTTCTTTTTAATATAAGCTATTTGCTCTATAATATCTGCAAAGGATACTTTAATAAAATCATTATATCTGGGGAAGCAATTATTTCTTTTTACCATAATAGCCTTTATACCTTTAAATTTGACTATAATCTTCCTTTCTTCTCACACCTTTGTACTACATTCTGCTGCAAATTTACTTAATCCACACAAATTAATCAGCACACAAATGAATCAGTACAATAGAGAAAAGACAGAGTAACAAACCCTGCTTCAAATTAGCAGCTCCTCCTCAAAATGAAGTCACTCTACCCCAGCATGGGGCAGGCTGAGCTGTGAGAGAGCCCTTATATGTAGAAACTCTACATTCCCTTAGAGTTATCTCCTCATATTTTTATTTCAGAAGTTTACAATGGTTTGAGAAATACTAAAGTGTAGTAGGCTCAATCCTAATACTTTTAATATCTTTCTCTGCTTGAGATGCTTAAAATGGTGTCTTCTTCAAGCAAGCCACATCCTGCACATTCCTTCCCGCATTTTTTTTTTTTTGTTAAGGGATACAATTGTTTACTTAAATCAAAATGACGACATGACCAATTTGAAATTGTTGAGGGCACAAACATCCTCAGACATAAAGTTACTGGTATGTGAGATAAAATTAGCAGACCTAACTGGGAGTCCCAAGTGTGTTCAATATATTGTTTAATCTCTTCAACTCTGTGTCTTCCTTCACAAAATGAGGACATTATTACCCATATTAATTTACAGGATGATTGAAAACATGATTATTATTTGAAACATTGTGAAAACTCATACAAACAAGTAATGTTAATGTATAGGAGTGCACGAGTTTTCATGACAGACAGATTTAGATTTAATGTTGAATCTGTTATCTATTTACCACACTGAGGACTTAAGGAAATGCTTTAGCTTTAGCTTCCTAATCTGCTAAACAGATAATTTCATTTCTTAAGAATGAAGTATTTATTTGGAAGAATTGCTTCAAACAGATAACATTTATGAAAATGTTTAATACACAGACTGAGACATATTATTTTTTTCGTTAGCCCTCTTTCATTTCTGAATCACATCCTTCAATCCACAGTAAATATGATGTTCTATATCAGACCAATGGTAGATTTCCTCCATGTGGGACACTTCAATAAAGTCCCAACGACATAGCCCTAGCACTTACTTTGAAGTCAAAGTGCTAGACTACAGATTTTTCTTAGAAAAATCAACTTGACCCCATTCCAAAAGTAGGCTATTTTTCAGACAACTGGACATTAACCCTTAGAATACAAGTTTCTGAAGTGTTCTTTAAAGTTCAATACCATTTTCACCACACTACATGCAATTTTCTTTTAGTAAAGATAATAAAATGGGTCAATTTCACTACTTTTGCCTAGGTGGCTTTACATGCATAAGAATAGATTACTCCTCTCCACTGACAGAAAGTTTTCCTTTACAAACCACATATTAAAACAACTTTGTCTCTCCTCTGCTCTAGCCTGTCCCATGATTCCACGCATGATCTGTAGGATCTTCTGTTACATAGAGAGTCAAAGGGCAAAGATTGTGGGTAAGCTTCGGAGAAATTTGTTTTCTGATCGGAAACACAGCTGCTGAACATTTACTAATACCTTCTGTTGTTCCTTGACTAATTTATTATTCAGTAATGCTGGCATTTCTCAATGTTGTGTATATTTTAACCTCTAAGGACAGATGTCAGTTGTCCAGTAATCGAACAATGATTTTAAACTCAATTTTCTCATAATGAAACCTTATTAATCCTTGGGGGTATTTACTGTAATACAGTGCAATGGATGATACGGAACATGATCTACTATTCTACTGGAATGCCAGTGTCATGCATCATTAATGAATGCACAGTTTCCCTTAAGTGTGAGGCTTTTAATTAGCATACATATTTGTGTCATCATATATCAAATGAGGCTGACTTTTTCCTCATCTTGTGTTGCTTTGGCTGCCTTGAAAAGTAAAACTCTTACTGGAGCAGAATACATGAAAGCCTGAACTTTGAAAGCTTTTCAAATGATTTTCAGTACTGAATTGACATTGCTATTTTCTACAAGTTTTCCAAGTTGAACAACATGGTGTTTTTCTTCTAAAAATAATTTTTATGTCATGTTTGGGACATAACAACATACTGTTTACTTAAGTCTGGAGTTCTTGGATTTTATAGGATTTTGCACGGTACGGCTCAGCATCACCTGCTGAGGATCAGTTTAAAATGTAGTCTTAGGATGTACTACAGATTCCTCTGAATTGATGTGTGAGCGTGGGGCCTAGGAATATCCCTTTTAACAATATTCTAGGTAATGATCATGTATTTTAAAATTTTACAATCATTGATTTAGTGTGGGGGAGAGAAAACTTCCTTCCATTTCTCTTTGCTTTTCTAAGAGCTTATTTATTTATTTAATTTCATTTTATGACAATTTCATAGGCTCTGGGATTTCCCCAGCCCTTCCCCATATCCCCCCCCCCCCTTGGTGGATTCCTCCATATTGTTGCAGTATTACAGTTCAAATCCAGTCATGATTCCTTCTTTGAAAGCATGTACCATGCATAAAGTCCAGCATCTTATTGTCCAGATAAGTTCAACAGTTTCTTGGGGAGACCATCTCTGGTCTGAAAGCAGAGCTGGCAGAATATCATCCCGTTCAATGAAAAGCCACAACATAACATCAACATCAATTTACAACATTATGAGTGACCCACATGTTAGAAAATGCAAGTTCTTAACCACATCCTGTGACTACTTCATTGACATTTCAATTTTAGTTTATACAAAACCGGCTGCTATACTCCTTAAAATGTTTATAGGGTACTATTCAGCTGTCTCGTGTCTATTTTCATTTTTATATTTAGCAGTTTATACTATTGAAGCGTGATTTTTACTGAACTTGGTGAATTTTAGGATAGTCCAAACAGGCTTATAACTCTAACAAGGCATATGTCAACAGTTGAGGCGCAGAACAGTTTTAGGAGGGGTGTGCAGAGAAATCTTCAATACCTTAGTGAGGAGTAACTAATCTTGTGTCCTACCTAGTAAGATATATGTGAGTCCAAGTTGACCGTTTCCTGTCTAGTTCTAAGCTTTCCTTATTGGTCTCTGTCTATCTGATCTAATTTTTTTTGGGGGGGGTGCTCCGGAGCCACCCTGATGTTCATTGCAAGAGAGGGTGAGGATTCAAAAATGGAGCAGAGTAAGTAAGTAAGGACCAGAGAAAGCTCCCTTCCCGGGTCCCAAAGGAAGTTGACTGTTCTTCTGTTTCTGAGGACTGCTCAGGGCTCCTGGCTGTTGTTCTGATGACATTAGATCCTGTGAGGAAGGATCTGGGCATCTACCATCCCATGTGGTAGACCCAAACGGGAGTAGGTGACCTCAGAGTTCTTGGCCTCCGAAGGCACTCCAATTCCCTGTGGTCTCCTTGGCAGTTGGGATGTAGTCCTTGGTGCTTGTACTGACTGTCCTTGGTGAGGATCCGGGAGTCTCCAGGGTTGGGATACAAGCCTCCTCCTGTCCTCCTGCTCCAGTGTGGGATCCCCCCTGCTCTGTGCATATGACCTCCTGTTTAACAGGTCATCAGGATCACTCTTGAACCTCAAACAGCCTGTATCACATGCAAAAAGTTATTGTGGTGTAACCAATGAACCAACAATCGATGTGAGTCAGACTGCTTATGATCTACATCAAAGAACTTAAAACCTAATATACTTTCAATACCCTATGTTATTCCGTAATGGGGCGGGAGAGCAGAGAAATCTTCTACCTCCTTAGAATGTGTGAGGAAGACGATAAATATAACCTATCAAGAATATAACAGGTAAGTTATAGATAACAGACTTGAAACAGCATTAGACATTAGCAAAACTATAAAGACATACAGGGGGAATCAAGAGCTTTTTTAAAAAAATCATTCTCTTAATAGGAATGGTAACCTCACACTGTCCCTTTGAAGGTCTGTGGATGTTAGATTTAGAACACAGGACCAACATGAAAAAGCGCCAAGTCTTCCTTTAGTCACTTATTATCAATATGACATGGAACAACTTAACATTTCATTGCTTTAATCCCCCAATGGCAAACTAGCAGAAAGAAGGATAAATTGGGAAGGGGGTAAAAAAGTTACATGAGTTAATAATGCACAGAATTTTGTTTGGATACAATATTTTTGGATTTAAAAAAATTACAAACAATCTGTTGGAGTGAACCATAGCAGAGGGTGAAAGAAACAGCAACATGAATTGAAGAAATCAGTTTTGAAGGGGTGGAATTATCATGGTCTTTGGATTCAGGTATATTAGGGCTTAGATCAGAGCTCCGATGTATTAATTTGATAATCTTGAGCAAAGTCCATCACCATTTGAACTTTAGTTTCCTTGTTAAAATAGAGCTAAACAACACACCTCAGAGTTTTTGCATTGATTATAAAAACACTGTAGCACATACACTAGAACCCAGCAACAAGTATTCAGCAAGCTATAGATTGGATGAAGAAGTGAGAGGAGGAGGAGGAAGAGGAAGAACTGAAACATGAGGAGTAGAAGGAGTGGAAGGGGAGAAGGAAGAGAAGGAAGAGGAGGGAGAGCAGAAGGGAGGAAGCAGAGAATGTGACAAAACAATGAGCATTTATTACTGGATTTATTTGACAAAATGCTCATTGGGAATCTAGGATGTTTCAAGTACTGTTTCAGGCACTGGAGATACAGTAGTAGTCATATAGTTTCTATTTTACTGGAACATTTCACACACACACAGTATATAATTTGTGTACATAATACAAGAATCTAGACTTTTTTAGGAGACAATAATGGCTATGTAAAAAATCCAAGTTGGCACAGAAATACAGAGATGGAGAGTGAGGAGTTGCTGTTTTACATAAGATGGTCATGAGAAATGCCTCTAATGATAGAATCACAGAATAGACACCCTAACAGAGTGTTAGAGCCTGCAGGTATCTGAAGTAGACAGGTCCCGAAGCAAAAACCTATCCAGAATGTTGAGGAGTAACAAGGATCCTGGAGTCCAGAATAGATAGCTAGGGCACAGTAGAGGAAGGGAAGAGCAGGTACAATTGGATGGAGAAAAGAAAGAAAAGGAAAGGAGAGGAGAGGAGAAGAGGAGAGGAGAGGAGAAGAAAGAAAAGAAAAAAAGAAAGAAGGAAGGAAGGAAAGAAAAGAAAAGAAAGAGAAAAAGAAGGAAGGAAGGAAAGAAAGAAAAAAGAAAAGAAAAGGAAAGGAAAGAAAGAGAGAGAGAGAGAGAGAGAGAGAGAGAGAGAGAGATCATGGAGCGAAGACTAAGCATGGCCTTGATCATGATAAGGATGTGCACTTTTAGTCTAAGTGAAACGGGAGGAGCATGGGAGGTTCCAAGTAGAGGGGTGACATGATCTGGATTACAAAGGAACACTCTTATTAAGAGTGACCAGAAAAACAAAACAAAACAAAACAAAACAGGGAGAACAATTAGTAAGCTATTGCAATGATCCTGGCTATATGGCACGGTGGCTGGGACCAGGACAGTAGTGGTGTAGATGGTATGAAGTGGTCAAATTCTATGTATATATTTTTTTCTGTACCTAGCTGAAAACTCACTAAAGGTTTGGCTCAGAAGAAAGTCTTGGGTTTTCCATTGTGTGTGGGCAGTTGCCCTACGACTCTAGTCTTTGTTTTTCAAGGTTAACCTTATGTGGACTACTAACTAGCTACTAATGAGTAGAAGTGATTTCTGCCAAGTCAGAATCAGGAGGCAGCAAAGCATTCACTGCCATCCATGACAAAAGCACCTGCTGTAGTTACTGTGAGCAATGACAAGGTGGGTGACCACTCCATGTTTCTCCTACAGAGATACTTAGATGAGAAGTTTCATATTTTATTGAAAATTCAAATATCAGACAGGAAGAGAGTCAGAGAGGAAGATCTATGAAATTCTATGTATATTTTGAGGATGAAGCCAATAATGTTTGCCAATGGGCTAGATATAGATGTGAGAGATAATGATGTCCCCAAGGCCTGGCACACTAGAATAGATCATTTACAGAAATGGGAAAGACTACAAAAATAGCAAACATAGGAAGGTCAAGTATATATATGAGTCAGTTGATAAATGAGATTCAATCAATTAATGTATAGTGAGCACTTTGTGTATGAGGAGCCCAGTAGCAGGCACGCTGAGATTTTGTTAGCAAAGTGCTCTTGTTAGTATTATAAAGGGACCAGGCAACACTGTTTTTAGTTTTAGTTGAGTGCTTGCAAAATTATTTCAGGAATAAGCTGCTGTCTTCCTCATGCATGGGAAGTCCACATTCAGATTTAATAAACATCAGTTTTCAGCTTTCCAAAGCCATATTCATTATCTCTGAACTTCAGCTTTAACCAAATCAAATGGAAGCTAGTACAAGTTTAGGGGCTGCAACTTTGCTATTTGCTTACTCACAGTGATGCCTTACCATCGCTCCAGTAACTGCCTTAATTGCTTTCTGGAAATAATCCTACCCCATCTGGTGGGATGTTTCTGAAGCATTAAGTGCTCCAGGAAAAAGAGCTTCTGTGCTTTACAGTAAGCACACTGCTGTCAGGAGTCTCACTGGCTGTTTTGTGCTTCAGTTTGTGCTGCTTCCCAAAGAGCTGAATGGACCGCTACTGTGTCATTTCAATCTAAAGACGGCATTTGCACGCTGATGATGCTATCTGAAGTCCTAATTTGTACAACATTGATCTGCTCTGAGTAGCAAAGAAATCTCCATGCAGACAGTGAGAAGCGAGTTCAGCCTCATAGTCAGGAGAAAGCACTGAGGCACCAGGAAGGGTAAAGGGTTTTTTTTTTTTTTTTTTTTTTTCCATTTTAGGTTGCTTTATCAGATTTTCTTTCTAGACGTATTTTTGCTCTGATGAAGAATATTCCTTTTGAGCTAAATCCAATTTGTATATAAAAATACACACCCATATTGATTTCACTGTGGTTTAAAATGGTATTTTTGCAGTGAAAAATCTAATCAATACAATCTTATGAGTTGAACTGGTAATGGTAAACATACTAACAGATATTTCATTTCATGGGGCCAAAGCTCTGGAAATTGATACCATGCAAAAGGATTACTCACTCACCATTGGGTATAACTTTGCTTACCCAACCATGATGTAAGTGTAAAGCAGAAATACAATTATGCCATGGTCAACGCACAAGGGGTTTTTGCATAGTAGAACTTGTGTTCCCTAGTCCCCTTAGGGCCCATCGATTGTACAAGTTGGCAGATCAAATAAGGATATTGTGGGAAACCGTTTACAATAAGTGAGAAAAAAAACATGCTTAATCTGATAGGGTTTAGACTGACATAGTCGTTGAAGAAATAAGTCTCCCAAGGCAAGATCAACTTCGTAAAAATTAAGCTTTTAGAAGAGATGGATCTGTAGATCCTTGAACTAGTGCTGCTCTTTCTTCTCTCACATATATCTAAAGCATTGCATTGCAAGCATGCATGCTACGAGGGAAACTGTAAGACAGCAGTTGCCAGGGGTTCTGAATACAACCAAAAAGCCTTTTAGCATGCTTAACCCAAACAGGGGAAAAACTAAACAAAGTATGCTTCATCATTTCTAGTGGACTTTTAGTGGGGAATAGAATTAATCGAAAGCTATAACCTGTACTTGGCTCAGCCTCATGGTCATGTAACACTTGGTTACTCTTACTAGAAAAATATGTGGTGGAAGTCTGCTATAAGAACACACACAGAGTCGAGACTTGGAGAAATAATTCAGCTCAAGCACAAAAAAAAGCAACATGTTTCCTAAGGATTATGATCCTTAAATCTAAGATTGATGTCAAAAGCCAAGGAAGCATGAAGGTAAGAAAAACATATGGGTTTTGCTGTAAATACACATTCACCAGAGGGTATAAATAGTAAAAATGTAGGAATTGTTCAAAGGCCATCAAGGCAACAAAGCTAACCCTACTATCTTGCGATTCCTGTGAGCAATCAGAAAGTAATGATCGATATCTTCTATCATCAATTTCTGTGGAGACCTTTCTCACAATAGCTCACAACATTTTCTAATTTACTACCCCAAACTTACATAGATGCAAAATGACTCTATCCAAACAATTTCTTTTTGATAATTGGGAAACAGAGACTTAGCGTAATTCTTCCAAAATCCTACAGCACTTTGGTTTGTATTGCTTTAAACCCCTTTAGAAAGCTGACAATATATTAGCTTAACATTCTGTTTACAGTACAATAATAGGAGACAATACTCCAGAACTTAAGAGGGAAAAAGATTTGTCTTCTATGCAATATGAATTAACACCATTTACAGAATAGGTATTCACTTTTACATTTGAATATATGAAGTCATTGTAATAGGAATATGAATTTCAAATGTTCAAGTTGTGCTGCTTTGGACCCTATTGTATGGTAAGTGCTATAGTGGAGCAAAGCCATAAATTCTACCTTAGTCTTCTCTGCTCTATGCCAGCAATTATAGCTTATTGTCATTTCAATTACTTAATTTAAACGATCACAAAATTATATTCCATTCCACTAATTTTATGTAATCAGATTTCAACAGGACATAATATTTCTTGGTGGAGTCTTCATAAATAAGCAAGTCAGATTTAGGTATAAAAGAAGCTTGAATAAGGCGTGTTATTACCTTTGAACAATGTTTTCTGTCAGGAAGGTTTTTAGGTACTTGAGGGAAAAATTCATGAAACTGATGGATTGTCTCCTTTTTCTAGGAATTTTGAGGATTATGTTAGCCAAAAACATTTATATTGGCTATAGCATTTTAGAATACTACTGTAAATAACTCTTTCATATGTAACATAAGTATAATATAAGTTTAAAAGTTATTGGAGAAGGTATTTGGTACAGCAGTTAAGAAATTGCTTGGGCTGCTTGCATCTCATACAAGACTACCTGTGCTTGAAACCTGACTCCATTTCTGATTCTTGCTTCCTGTTAATGTGCATCCTGGGAGACAGTAGGTCATGTCTCTAATACTTGGATCCCTGCCAAGCTGGTGGGAGACATGAACAAAGATCTACGCTCCTGGATTTGGCCTGATCTAGTCCTGGCTGTTACGGTCATTTGAGGAGTGAATCAGTGAATGGAAGCTCTCTCATTCACTCGCTCTTTGTTCCTATGCCTTTCAAACGAATAAATAAGTACATTTTTTAAAAAGTTTATAGAAAAAGGAAGTGAAAGATATATTTTGGTGCAAAAATTTTTCTAAATTCCAATTATATGAGAGTTCATTAAAGCAGTTGACATACATGTTAATTAATTTTACTTCCTTGGTTAAATTTATTTCTAAACATTTGATTGATTTTAAAGCCACTGCAAATGCAATTTTTTCCTGATGTTTCTTATACAAGCGGCCTGTCTAGTTAAGGAGTTGGAGTTGGTAAAGGACCTGGACAGTTCTCAAGAGAAAGTACACAAATGGCAAACAAATATATGAAGAGATGCTCAATATCATTAACCAGCAGGAAAATGCAAAGGTAAACCACAATGAGACCTTCTATTTACCCCTGTCAGAAGTTTATCAAAAATACAGAGAGCATCAAATGCTGGTAAGGATGTGGAGAAATAGAAACTCTTATACACTGTTGTTGAGGATGTAAATTAGTGCACCCTGTGGGAAACAAACATTTCTTTAAAAAGTAGAAGTGGAATTTCCATATGATCCAGCAATCCCACCTCTGGCTCTGTCATCAAAAGATATGAAATGAATCTATCAAAGAGATATTTGTTCTTACCATGCTTATAGCAGGACTGTTCACAACAGCTAAGATTATGGAAAAAAAACAAGGTTTCTGCATCAGATGAAAGAAGAAAATATGTTATATATGCACAAAGAAATACTATTCAGCTATAAAGAAAAATGATGAAACTGGAGAAAACCATTTTGAAATAAGTGAATCAAAGAAATACAAATCCTGCATGTTCTCCCTTATATGTATGAGCTAAAACATCAGTATGAACAAAAAATATTTATTTCTCAGGTTGGAAACAGTAGGGGTATGTAAAAGAAGTTCAGATAAAAAGAGAGAAAGCTGGTATCGTTCATTAATTGTGACGAAGATACTAATATGAGATGTTAATAGGGAAAATAAGGTGAGGGGTATATTATAACCATGACTACTCTGAAATTTTTATTTTGTTAAGTTTAATGCTATTCTCAAACAAAATGCCAAAAATGAGTTCATGGAAAATGTGTAATATGAAAAAACTACGCATATATTTTTAAAAATGTGCACCAACATGAACTCATATTTCAGTTTTTTCCCATGAACTTTGAGTTACTCTTGTATCTCATTTTTTTCTCCTAAACATTCTGAGAAACAAACAGCTTGCTTATTTTTGCTTTTAAACCAAAAAGAAAACAAAGACCGAAAGGAAATAATGCCCTGACTAAAGTCACAGGGCTGATTAGTACCAGAGCTGGAACTAGATGGAGGCCACCTGAGTCTTAGCCTCAGCTTCTTTGCATAGTAGTATTGGCTTCTAAAGGACACAGTATTAGTGTAAGTTGAACTATGTATCAAATGGGTCAATAGACAGTCACAGCTGGAATCAAAACACATGTACTTCCCATTCTTTACACATATTCAGCATAGTTCAGAAGGTGGCACTTTGGCAATAATTTAGGAATTTTCCTAATGTGAGAATTTTGGAGTGCTCCAAAGTGGGCTGGAGAAGCACAGTGAACTACATATCATCTGCTTACATTTCATAGGCCAAAGAAAATCACATGGCCACATCTAGCTGCCAAGGGGCACTGCGCCCCAAAGGAAAAAAAAAGATTGGAATCTTGGTGAATGCTAACCTGTGTATCACAGTACTCTGTCAAGATGAAATCTTACTCAGAATCTCAGTATAAAAAACGCATATAAAACAAAGGGGAGACACAGACCTTCTTAACTGATCCCTTGCTCCTTTGGAAATGTTTTAAGACAACTTCAAGGGACCTTAGGTTTTAGTGAACATAAATAAAAGTCAACTGTCCCCCAAATGCACAGAAATCGGGCATACAGGATGAGCATCTTTCTTTGTACTACAGAAGAACAATAATCTCTTTCAGGATCATGAGATAAAATGCAAGCTAAAATGGGAACAGATCACAGAATGATCCCTTATTTGTCTCTTGTTCTTCTCGCTAGACTTTGGTTCCCCCACTGTGACACAGAAAATTGTCAAGAATATTGTGACTTCATGTCACAATGTATTAGGTGCACATAATGTTAACCATAATGAATGCTAAGTTTCAAGTGCACAGCATGGTTTAGAAACTAATTTCTAAAGGAGGTACACATTTTTAGATTCATTTTGAACTCCACAGCTGCCTCTTAACACCAAGCAACTTGACTTGCATGCAAGAGTAAATGTTTTAATATAATATGCCTGTATGTTTTCAGCTTTGCTGAATTTTAAAATACAGTTTGTTCAGAAAAACAAAAATTCTTTAATGTATTGTGGCTGGAAGGGAAATGATCCTTTTGAATATGACCAAGGTCATTCAGTGTCACTAGCTTTTATGAGGAATAGCTTCAATGAAGATAGCAAAACCAAAATGTATTTTCATGGTTGTTTGCTGAGGCATAGAATAAAAGTAGTTAGAACAGTGATCTCAAGTGTGTGTGTGTGTGTGTAGGGGACCTTTTCAAACTATACAAGTTCCATCTCTCTATTGTAACAACTACTTTATCCTGAAAATGTAAAAGAACTGCAAAAAATTACTGTTCCTGACTGGAGGAGCCTGTCATAGCCCTCAGGTGAGTTGGTGGCATAAACAGGTGAAAATCTATGGGGTTACAGCAATACTGTATACTGCAATCATCTGTGGTATTTCCTAGGACTTGAATACACAATTATTTTTCCAGCAGTGTCAGTCATTCTCAATTGTGGTGACAAGTATGCTGCTACACAACAGAAACAGCCAAGTGAAGGAAGTCCTTACTGACCTATGTGTTTACAATGATAACTTATCACACAACTGTACATGACTATACATAGAACAAGAATGTTTTTGTTCAAGATCTCCAGGTTCAGGAAGAGGAGGATATATTAACCCCAAAATCCTTCATTCTATCTCTTCTGTCTCTTTCTTCCTCTCTCCCTTCCATCCATCCACCTCTTACCCTCTTGTCCATTCTCTATCTCACCCCATTTCTCCTGCCCTACCCTCTTTACTTCTCCTATCTACCACAAAACATACTTATATCAATTTCATATTCATATATACCTGTGAAAACTTTTTTTCTGTATAACACATATGAAGTTGATTATCTGGAGTTCGATAAATCACATTACTGGTTTTGTAATTTGTTTTCTTCCTAGAGCTGGAAAGACAATGAAATCTACATTCCATCCAACTGATTGAGCGTTACCCTTCCATTGCCCTCTATCATCTGCAACATGGAGTAAGTAAATGTTCCAGCTCAAAGTTCCCTTTTGGTGTTGAGTGACTGGTACCATGTGAAATAGGGTTACTAAAGAATGATGCTACCGGCTGAGATGATCCATACCTGAGGTTTGTACAGAGTTCTAGCCTTTGCAAAGCATTCTCCGATTCACTACAATGAAGTGTTAAACTGTATACATCACTTCAAACTTTCCCTGCTTTCTAGGTCTGAGGCATTATGAGGAAAATAACAGAAATGCTTAGTTAGAATATGAAATGAAGTTGATGATATTCACAAAAGGGACACATTTTAATCTTAGTGAACTTGGTTTTAGTATACATCTAAGTCAAACTTATACATAAAGTAAGACCACAGTTTTTTTTTCCTAGTTTCTCTTTCAATCAACAAAGCAGTAAAACTACATCCTCGAACATTCAGACACTATACAGCCACAGAATGAAAAAACAGCGGGAAATGGGAGATTTAGCAATAATGTAGATCAGGAAATCTTAACATATTTCACAACCTTCATATCTGCCAATCTTTTCCTCTGTTTCATTTAGTTCACTCTCTAAAATAATCAGATGAAGTCATAAGAATGTTCCGCACTCCATGTTTTTTCTAGAGCTATAGATTGTTGAGACAAATGTAGTAAAAAATCCAATATATGGAGCATTTTCAAAAAGTTCATGAGAATGTATATTATCAACAGACTGAATGAAATTCAAGTATTTTTGCACAAAATAAACATTTTTAAGTTCAGTTTCCAATGAACATTTTGAAGTACCATCATACTATTTCTTCTTTTAAATTAACTAATCAATCTTATTATTCCATGATACAGTTTCATTGGCTCTGGGATTTCACTTTCCCCCTCCTAAATTCTCTTCCTCCAATGATTTCCTCTATATTATTACAATAGTATACTTCTTCAAACCAGTAATAAGTCCACCATTCTGCTATTTAAGTATATCCTGACATTGTTGGTATGGACAACGGCAGAGAGTCCAGCATCCTATTGTCAAGATACATTCAATAGCTTCATTGGGAGTCCATCTTTGATTTGGAAATAGAGATGCATAATGCATTTTGTCTTCACATCTATATGTATTAGTCTCTACTACAGTTACTATATATCCCCCTAAATGAAAAGCCATAAAACAAAATAAAAAGAGGGAAAATAGGAAATTAACAGCAACATGAAGTTAAACAACATGCCACTGAATGACCAATGTGTCACTGAAGAAATAAAAAAGAAAATCAAAGACCTTCCTGAAGCTACTATTTCTGATCCTTAGTTTCTCTTGTATATCTTGGAAACTGTGATCTCTTTCGGGTCAATTTTAAATGACTCCATCAGGCTGTCCAGCAGATGAGATGAGATGTTCACTGGGAAAATTATATGTGATTACCTGTAGAGTGTGTAACCCAAATCTCCAATTAGACTATTTCCAGAGTAACTGGGTACCTAGAACTTTGTGTATAAAATTGAAATGTCAATGAAGTCACAGGATGTGGTTAAGAACTTGCATTTATTTATTTATTTTTTAACATATTGGTTACTCAATACTATGTCAATTGCTGATGTTATGTCAGGGCTTTTAATTGATTGGGATGATACTCTGCTGGCTCTACCTTCAGACCAGAAATGGTCTCCCCAACAAGCCGTTGAACTTATCTGGACAAGAAGATGCTGGACTCTATGCTTGGTATATGCTTGCAATGGGGGAATCTCAACTGAACTTGAACTGTGGTTATGCAACAAGGTGGAGGAATCCACCATGGGGGGAGGGTGTGGGGAGGGGTGGGGGATTCCCAGTACCTATAAAGCTGTGTCACATAATGCAATGTAATTAATAAAATAATACTAATAAAATTTTAAAATAAGGTCAGGTGTGATCCTGCCTATCCTTATTATATTTGGAAAGATCTCTTTCGGGTCAATTTTAAATGACTCCATCAGGCTGTCCAGCAGATGAGATGAGATGTTCACTGGGAAAATTATATGTGATTACCTGTAGAGTGTGTAACCCAAATCTCCAATTAGACTATTTCCAGAGTAACTGGGTACCTAGAACTTTGTGTATAAAATTGAAATGTCAATGAAGTCACAGGATGTGGTTAAGAACTTGCATTTATTTATTTATTTTTTAACATATTGGTTACTCAATACTATGTCAATTGCTGATGTTATGTCAGGGCTTTTAATTGATTGGGATGATACTCTGCTGGCTCTACCTTCAGACCAGAAATGGTCTCCCCAACAAGCCGTTGAACTTATCTGGACAAGAAGATGCTGGACTCTATGCTTGGTATATGCTTGCAATGGGGGAATCTCAACTGAACTTGAACTGTGGTTATGCAACAAGGTGGAGGAATCCACCATGGGGGGAGGGTGTGGGGAGGGGTGGGGGATTCCCAGTACCTATAAAGCTGTGTCACATAATGCAATGTAATTAATAAAATAATACTAATAAAATTTTAAAATAAGGTCAGGTGTGATCCTGCCTATCCTTATTATATTTGGAAAGAATTCACTCCTACATAAAACTCTCCCCTGTTGGTCCATTGGTTAGAACCTCAGAGTAACATATGAGATTATCAATTGCACAGATCATCTCACTTAAAAATTTAGTATTGCTACTTCCAAAGGAAATTGATGCTATGATTACTGGCTCATGAAGACAGTATCCCATTCTTCTTGCTCTAGGTCATGCCTAGAGTAAAGAATAATAAAAAAGAAGACTAGATTAAAATGGGTGGCTTCTTATGGGATGGTGTGTAGAAGGACAGGAGCCAAGGTTTATTTTACTCAAGATAGTAGAAAGCTATCCAGATAGCATTTAGAAGAACTGAACAGCAACTAGAAAGATGAATCGAGGATAAAGAAAAAGAGGAGTTGATCATGTCTCCCTAGGAAGATATAGTTGAAAGAGTTGGCATAGAAAAGGTAGAAGAACAATAAAAGTCACTGAAAGGAAAAAAAAAGAATTAAGATATGTGATGTTTAAAGACAAAATGTTCAGGATTTAACTTATAAGTTCTAGGTACAAAATTAATAATGAGTCTCTGTCTATTTCCCGACTTGTTTAAATGCATTGGGCCAAATGCCTTAATATAAAGTTTCAGTAAACACATTACCAACAGCAAAACAGCATCTCTTTACTAGGAAGAGGCCCAAGATTTAAAATTAGGCCAATAACTATAAACTACTTATTGTTATGCCTAGTGGCCAGACTTTCAACAGCATTCTTAATTTCTATCTCTCTTGCAGAAGGAAGAAGAAGGTGCTACATCTGGATAAGAAAAATAATTATGCTCACTTAAAAAAATGTATGTTGGGCCCGGCGCGGTAGCCTAGTTGCTAAAGTCCTTGCCTTGCACACGCCAGGATCCCATATGGGCCCCAGTTTGTGTACTGGCTGCCCTACTTCCCATCCAGTGCCCTGCTTGTGACCTGGGAAAGCAGTCAAGGATGGCCCAAAGCCTTGGGACCCTGCACACTTGTGGGAAACCCAGAGGAAGCTCCTGGCTCCCGGCTTTGGATCAGCTCAGCTCCAGCCATTGAGGCCACTTGGGGAGTGGATTCAGCGGATGGAAGGTTTTTTCTGTCTCTCCTCCTCTCTGTAAATCTGCCTTTCCAATAAAAATAAATAAATCTTAAAAAAAAAAAAACTTGCAATATCATTAAAATGACACTACATTTTAAGAAATGTACATTTAGGTACAGAAAGAGAGGCAAAGCTACCAAGTACATTTTGGGTGAGACAGCATTTCATGCCTAACACAGGGAAGTTTCCACATGAAAGCATCCTGGTTTTAAAATCTTAACTGAGAACTGTTAAAAATCAAACACTTATTACTACCAAGCATGTTTTCATTCCTTAAACGGCCTGTAGAGGGAGCACTGAACTAACTCAAGAGTCTTAATATTTACTCAGCATTTTCTGACTAGATAAACGTAAGCAAATTACTTGTCTTTTCTGTTCCTTGGTTTCCTCATCAAATATTCTATCATTTCTTTGAAAAGTTAGTTATTGATATAAAAAGTAATTACAACATAAAAGTAAGTTGAAAAAGTGAAATACCATACAAACATAAGGCCACATCATATTCAATACTCAAAAGCTCCTTCATGCAAGCAGATAGCCTTTCTGCAAAATACAAGATCAATATTGTTTTTGCTGTATCTCAGGGGTTTTGATATTTTTGATTTTATTTTCATTCATTCAAAAAAGTTCTTTTTTTTCTTATTCATTTCCCCACAGTAGCATCATTTTCTGCAAGAAGGTTTTTGATTTTGTTTTTCATTTCTTCAGTGACACATTGGTCATTCAGAAGCATGTTATTTCACTTCATGGTGTTAATTTTCTATTTTTCCTTCCTGTTTTTATTTTGTCTTATGGCTTTTAATTTAAGGGGATATATAGTAACTGTGTAATAGACACTGCCATACCCAGATGTGAAGATACAATTAGGTATGCATCTCTACTTTCAAATCAAAGAGAGTGTCAAATGAGAATCAAATGAGAGTCACTGTCTGTACCTGCAATATCAGAATATACTTGAATAGCGGCTTTATTAGTGCTTATGAAGTACTATACTATTGTAACACTATAAGGGAAATCAGTGTGTAGTAGGAGGGAATTTGGGGAGGGGGGAAGGGAAATCTCACTGCCTACAGAACTGTATCATAAAATAATTAATTTCTTTAATAAAAAATAGTCAAAATCATCTAACATCTCAAAAACAGCAAAAACCATTTCTAAGAGGTAACATGGAAGAAGAATGATAACGCATGGAACACTTCACCCATTGCTTTCACAGTTCCTTCTCTTGCTCTCTCCCTCTCTTTTTTTAAGTAATATGCATGCTACTATCATAGCTACATGAGGACTTCTCATTACAGATTAGCTTCCCCGAAGTCTCTACCAACTCTGTGGGGCAAAGGCTGTGGATGAAGCATCCACCAGAGCCCTGCCATGCCATTTAACCCCTAAGAAGTGTGCATCAAGTTCTTTCAGAGATGAGGACATAAGCTGCCCTTGAAGTGATTAGCTACCAACCCTCACATGTGAATTGACCATTGCTGAGCAATGAAATGAAATCGTTTCAATGAAAATTAGCAAAGTATTCTTTACTCCATGCCATTTTGATAAGAATGAAAATAATGTTTGCTGTGGCTTGCCAGAATTTGAACATGTCTAAATATTCTTTTTTTTTTTAAGATTTATTCATTTTATTACAGCCAGATATACACAGAGGAGGAGAGACAGAGAGGAAGATCTTCCGTCCGATGATTCACTCCCCAAGTGAGCCGCAACGGGCCGGTGCGCGCAGATCCAAAGCCAGGAACCTGGAACCTCTTCCGGGTCTCCCACGCGGGTGCAGGATCCCAAAGCTTTGGGCCGTCCTCAACTGCTTTCCCAGGCCACAAGCAGGGAGCTGGCCGGGAAGTGGAGCTGCCGGGATTAGAACTGGCGCCCATATGGGATCCCGGGGCGTTCAAGGCGAGGACTTTAGCCGCTAGGCCACGCCGCCAGGCCCAGTGTCTAAATATTCTTAACATGGTACTGCCAGCTCAGTTTAGAGGTCATCTGAAAGACTGGATTTGCAATGTATGTATTCTGATTTATTGCCCAAACAATTGGTTATTAATACGCCCCAAAGTCCTAAATCAACCACATAATTTTGTTTCAGTTCAATGTCAGGCTATCTAGACTTTTATGAGGAACATGCTGAGTATCTCTTTGCTATGTCCGGGGAAGACTGAACAAAAGTCAATAGCCTCAAGTTAAAGTACTGGAAGTACTAATTAGCTGTAAGGAAGAATGGAGGCAGTGTTCTCAATGTGCTGTCCTTTCTTACCTACAATAATGATCTGTGTAGCTTGTCAAACATGCTGATTCCTGATTCTTTTTAGAATCTATGGAAGACAGAGATAGAAAGCTGTGTGCTCAATAAACATCCAGTTATTTCTGATGCAAGTTCAAATCTAAGAAATATGGATGCAGAATCTGTTGTTTTTGAGAACTTTAAGATACATACTCAACAAGCATGAGAGCTTGTTCTTTGTGAGGGTGCTATACTAGAAACTGAACACAGTCCCCCAATAATGAACTACCTAGAGCATGAGTTCTATGAAGCCAGGGAAGGGGTTTGGCATTTTCCCCATTGTATCTGCAGCAACTAAGCGCCTAGCACAGGTATTTGGTAAACACCTACACAATGAATCAGCAGAAGACTTTACATAAAAATGGATTTCATGCAGATAAACACAATGGGGAATGACTGTAATTTTGAACAAAAAGTTATCTGCCTTGATATTCTTACCTGGAAGGGGGATACTACTACACGATGCACTGAGGTTCCTTCTCCTTTTTGGATCTTGCTGCTACGCAAAGAAGATCATCTAATAAGGATACATGGCTTAAAAAAGATGAAGATTCCTTTGAGATCTCTCAGATATGAAGTTTCGCTGTAAAGGTCCTTACTGTTATCAGTTCTTAGAGTCATTAACTACCTCAGTGGCACTACCAGTTTTGAGTGCCAGTATTACTGTTGCTAAATTCAGGTACTTGTTATCTTGTCATATGACCCTTGAGGTATCCTTAAAGAGGTATCACCAAGTAGGAATAACAAAGGTGGCTTGAGACAAATGGATTTTAATTGCCCTTTCCTACTTTTCATACCTAACTAGACAGAACAGGGGTAAACATGAGGAAACTGATAATCATATGATAAAGATACACTTCCAGAGGTGGTTTTCTTGTGAGGTAACTAACTGGAGCTGAAGCACAGGGGAATGGGGAATGGACCACATACAACACAGAGAGGATAGGGGGCAGGGAAGTAGAAGTATTTGTGACCTTCTTGCCAGTAATATGAAGAAGTGAACGATCAAGTAAAGGCTGGCCGGCTAGCCTCTGCCTTGTAGGTTGCCTCCTTGTGACTCTAATAACTTTGACATATCCTATCTCTCAAATCAATGAATGACTGCATTAGGCCCTTCTGGTTCAGCCTGGACTAATTCCAGAAACGCAGGGTTTCCATTCTGCTGCCCTGTGATTTTTACTTTAAATTCTTCAGGGACTTGATTTAAGCTTTTCTTCCTGTTACGATGATGACATTTCTTTATTATTTTTTCCCAGAAAGGAAACCACTTCACCAGTTGGTTTTTCCCTGGAGTTCAGTTACGGTCTCTTAGAAGTACTGAAATTCCTAGGCCAAAAGAAAAAAAAGACTTTCTTTATAACATCAACAGAGAAGGTAAGAGGCTATTAATGAAATGAAAGAGAAGATTACAGCTTAAGGGCAAAGAGTGCCTGGACTTCATTCATCACCACAGTGATAATTAAGAATGTCTCTTGTTGTGTCACCACAGGAAAGTAAAATCTTTAACTAAAAATACAGAATGTAAGAACTATGTAATTACAATATATTTAAATCAGTAATATTCAAGCTTGGTGTTCAGGGTAAATCTGTGATCTTTCCATTATGCCTATCATTTTCTTTCTTCCTTGGAGGGATGTGGTTAAACTTTTTATGCTGTGTAGCCTAGGAAGAAACTTCAAAATATCTTGGGTTATCTATACTCTGTTTACAGACTTCTCATACCTTGAACTCTTAAGTACACTCGGGTTGTTTTACAGACTTTCTTTTTCATGATCTGTCTATTCTGGCATCAATATCCTGTTTTATTTATTTAAGCTTTTGACACCTGGCAGGGTAAGACCTTACTACCTGATGAAATGTTGCATTTTTCTTCACTATTTGGTATATTCCATGCTGTTTAATCATATCACTTTCAATTTTCAAGTGCAATTTTCAACTGTAGTTTTCAGTTTTCCTCTGCAGCCCCATTACCACCGCCCTTTCTAGTTTTGGCAGAATTCTCAGTCTTTGTACTTGTCAAATGCCACAAACACGTACCTCGGTCAGTTGCCTCCACTTCTGTATTATAGATCTGTTTTAAAACACTTATTTATATATGTCTTTAATCATATAACATTATAATGAAACAGAAAAAAATTTGTACTGTAAAACTTTGAATTATTAATACAACAAGAATCTACTTTGAACCATTCCTTCCCAAGAGGGTAATTCCTAATATCCTTTTGATGAAAATTCTTTCTGAATATTTACAATGATGTGTGTTTAGAGAGATAAATAACTAGTTTAGAGAGATAAATTTTAGCTTGAATGATGTAATATTGTATATATCTTTCTAGGACTGGCAAAAAGCTCCAAGATACATTAAGTCTTTATAGAACTAATTTGTTCCCTAAAACTGTTACATTGCATGCCACCTGTCTGAATATGTTCTATAGTTTTATCCTTCACAGGTATACAAGTTGATTGTTTCTAAGCTGTTTTATACTATTGACAATGCCCACTGCACACATGTGCCAACATTTCTCTATAATATTGCATCAAAATGGAATTAATAGGGTTAAGCCTGTATGCGTTTTAAAGTTTGATAGATACAAATAAAAGGTTCGACTGATACATATAGTCACAACAATGAAAATATGAGTTATTTTCCCACACTGTTGACCAATATGTCAATATGAGAAGTGAAAAGGTCTCTTTTTATTTCTGTTTCCTTGATGACTAAAGAACTGGGCATGCTTTCTAGTCACTTTCTTAAAGACTATCATAATTAGTTTGGAGAGGTTTCAGAATAGTTCACAGTAAAAGGCATAATATTCAGAGGGCAGAGTTCCACCACATACACTGTGAGAACAAATGATCCAATCAAAGAACTTCAAGTGACTTTAAATCAACCCTTCTGCATTAAGGAGACCACTTGTTTTGTTCTGAATCTTCATAGTCAGATAAGAAGTTTCTGTTCATATCTCCTCAAAACAAAATGCCATCATTTGGCATCATAGGCTTTTCTAGCTTATAAATGATTCCCCACCCCAAGAAAATTCAACCATCTTGACAAACTGGATTTCTCTGTATTATACCTCTATATTTTTAAAAGGGCCTGATGGGACTTGGTCACCATGCCTTATCTGAAAGCTTTTCAAGTACTTAAAGACTATCACTAAGTCTGTTCCGAACTGCCTTTTGTCTGAAGGAATAAGGGACCTGAGCTGTTCTCAAGGATCCCTTTGTTCAAGGTTTTAAACTATGTCGCTTTCTACATTTCAAATCCTCTGAGTCTCAGATGCAGAAAAAAAGGATAACACATCTCCAAACTTTGGTAAAAATCACTTTGTGACATTTTTGCTATCTTTCCTTCCATTCTACGCTATATGAACTTTGTTAAAACATTAGATATCTAACTTTTAGCACACATTTGGACTGCTCACATATAAGAATTTTCTACCCACAAACATTTTAAATGGTTATGTAAGATTCCAAAACGTCACTCTACTAAACTATTTGGATAGTACTGATCTCTTCCTAGTTTGGGTAATGCTGTGACTTTGTTAAGTTTTCAAACTGCTCTGTAATTTGTATGAATCCCTATTTTATTTGTATACTCCATTTTCACAATGTATGTTATAGCCTTACCCAAAGGCTAAGCCAAGTTCTCTCCAGATATGAAATCATTTTATTTTTCTCATGTGATAATAATTACTATAGCTAAGACCAAAGTATGTAAATCTCACTACTGGGTCACAGAAGAAAAATATGAATAGTCATCTAGAAGAAGGGAATAGATTATATGTTGTCCTCCATTTGACAAGGAATTTCCAGGGCCACAAGGTATATAGGAAAGCAGTTGGATAGAATTACAGGCTCCAATACAGATAGACCCTAGGTTTAATCTGAATAATAGGGAAATCTGGATAATGTTGGAAAGCATTTCGTACACTTTTCTTATTCAGAGATAGCTGGATACAAATGTTTTTAGCATGGAGATATTTCAATTTCTTAAGTAGTTGACCCTGATACTAAAAATAAACACTTGGTGCCAGCAGACGTACACCTGAGAATATCTGAAAAAATAAAAGACCCAGACAGGTGAAAATACACTTAAGTTTATTTGTGTTATAATTTGGATTATTTAAAGCACACCTGTTATTTCATTTTATACTGCTAGCTTCTGGATTGTGTGTGAGAATATTGGTATTACTCCTGTTTTTGCAATAAACGAACTAATATCAATTAAGTAACTAGCTATGCCTCAGAAATTATTTTCAGATTACTTCTCTCTGTACTGCAGGGACCAGAACAAGGAAGGTATTTCCCAGATAATTACAATTTCTTTTCCTCCCATATCCAGTTAAATTGAAAATATTAGGTTGAATCATAAAAATAGATTGGATATTAGCAATTTCATATAGTTCAATCTAATGATATTAGGGGTAGTAAAAAAGGAGAAGCAGCACACCTGACCATTCCTTCCAGTCTTGTGAGAGCAGCTTGGTTTGCTAAGCCTGTCAGGATCAACTCTTCAAAGGATGTGCGTTTGCAAGGCCTTTGCTGAATGAAAACCCTCACACAGATATGCAGTACCAGCAAAACCAAGACTCGAACTAGCAGCCAAAAGAGTTGCAAACTGCAGGCACAGTTCAATTTTTAAGAATGTTTTTAACTAATACGCTTTCTTTGCATTGACAATTCTTGCCCTTGCCAAATCAGGATGACTGACACACTTGGCAATTTCGTAAATTTGAACATGTTTTTTTTTCTTTCTTTTGATTGCTATATAATGGTTTACCTAATTATTTTTTTCAAGTTGCAGTTTTTGATGTTTAATTTCAAAATCAATTTGAGATGTCTCAAGCTCCATTAATACACTGTGATACTGCCTCAGTCATTTTCTAGTGAGGCATTTACTTTAAAAAAATGCATCATTCTAATGATTTTAAATTACTCTACAGTGCACATACCAATTTACAACTACTACAAATTTTAAAATTATTTCCAAAGCACTTTGTTTAAAGATGCTCAGTCTTTCGAGATAGAATGAGGAAGAGTTAACTTTTAAAAGGGCATGAATATAATTTAGAGTCATTAAAATTTTGTACCCTCTCAGGTGTAGATCTAACCTAAGTAAATAAAACCCAAGTCTTCAATGGGCATATAAAGTCAGTTGAGGATGAGCACATTATTACAAAATAATTTTCTTTGTAACTCAACCAGTATTCTTTATAGACAGAAATTTGCTGTGTGCTTGTATGTGCACATTCAGCAAAGTGTAGTCTATATCCAAGTGTGTATGTGTGGGCAAATGTGTGTACCAAGTTGTCTTTGGATATGCATATATGTGTGTGATAGAATTTTATACATATACACACAATAATGATACATAATAATGTAGTACATATGTATCATTATTATGTGTGTGTGTGTATAAGTGTATTTAAGAGTAGTAGGGAAAGGTGTTTCGGTGTATATGTTTCTGTAGTCATGTGTGTCTGAATGACAGTGTGTTTGAGTGCTTTTTGTTGTGTTAGAGTACATCTCTTTCTCATTTAAGTACATGCTTGGAGATTAAATGTTACACATACATTTGTTCAAGTAATTATTACAGTGTAGTTTAAGATTTTTTTATTAAGTGTTTTTATTTAACTTGTTTGAAAGATATACACCGATAAAAGAGAGGAAAGGAGTGATAAAAGTTGCAGAAGGAAGGAGGGGGAGATGGAGAAAGAGGGAAGAAAAGAGAAAGATGGAGGGAGAGAACAGGGACAAGATGAGGGAGGGAGAGGGAGGAAGAGAAATATGAGAGGGAGGGAGAAAAGAGGAGGGGAAGGCGGGAGGGAGCAAGAGTGAGAGAGAGGGAGAAATGGAGGAGGGAGCGAGATGGGGAGAGAGGAAGAAAGTTCAAGGGAGATGGAGGGATAAAAAGAGAGGGGAATGGAGAGAGGAAAAAAGAGGGCAGGTGAGAAAAAGAGGGAAGAGGAGAGGGTGAAGGAGAGATAGATAAGTAGAGATAAGGGGGGAAGGAGGGAGGCATAAAGAGGAAGGAAGGGAGATAGATCCATGTGTTGGTTCACTTCCTAATGCCCACAACAGCTGGAGCTGTGCCAGGCTGAAGGGCGAAGGCAGGGACTCAACTACTTGAATCAGCACCTGCTGCCTTCTGGGGTGCGCATTAACAGTAATCTGGTATCAAGAGCAGAGCGAGGATTCAAATCCAAGCTTTTTGACATTGGATGTAGGGATCCCAAATGGTATTTCAGCTACTACATCAAATGTCTGCACCACCTAGGAATAACTTTACTAACAGAATAGAATGGGGAAAAAGAGAGCTCCCCTAATTGCATTGCAACACATCTATTAAATGTTTGTGTTGAACACCCACATAATTTATACCCCACTTTATTTTTTTTCATGGAAAAATAGTTGTATTCCATTTTGCCCAAAGATTTTTGCACCTGCTTATATCCGTTTAATAGATGTAAATCAGGTTTGGGCCTTGGGTTTGGGGGCAAGTGCCACTCCTCACAGTGTGGCGGCTGTGGGGGGTGCCCCTGCCGGGTCGGACCCAATGCTGGGGGCTCACGCCAAAGACACTGCTGCAAGGCAGTAAACGAGTCCTCGGCCTCACCCAGGACCCAAGAGAGCTCTTTCCTCAGGGTAAGTGCACCATGAGGGAACTTGGGAACTGGGTTAAAATTCCTAGCTCCGCCCAGCTGCTAATATCTTGCAGCTAGGTGAGTTTGGGAGGGGTTCGGGCCTTGGGTTTGGGGGCAAGTGCCACTCCTCACAGTGTGGCGGCTGTGGGGGGTGCCCCTGCCGGGTCAGACCCAATGCTGGGGGCTCACACCAAAGACTGCCGCAAGGCAGTGAATGAGTCCTCGGCCTCACCCAGGGCGGCCAGTGCACCATGTGGTGTAGGCTTTGCCTGCTGGCCGCCCAGCGGCCTGCTCTGGGGTTTTTTAAGATATGTTTGCTGCCTGGGGACACCCATGACTAAGTCCAATTTTAGTGTAGGTGAGTAGTGAATCTTGGGTGATTCCCAGTGTCAGGGTCATGGAAGTTTTAGGCATGTGTGGGGACTGAGACCTGCTGGTTTGGAGAGAAGTACCCAGGAGACAATTACGGTTAGTCAGATACACCAACCCAATTCAGAATACAGAAATGGCCTGTTTGCCTAGAACATCACTGATCGTCACACACCAGCCCACACCAATACTATGGATGGGGGCCTCTTTGGCAAGTGATGGGTACCATTACCCAACTGTATGGTGGAGTGGTAGAGTGGTCACATTTGGCAGGGTCAAGACTGTATCCAGCACGCGAGAGAACTTGGTCTGGGGGTAGACTCTATGGGGTTGTGTGGGCCCAACCCTGTGGAAATACAAGTTCCCCTAGTTGGACACCGTAACAGGGTTGAGGTTCCTACCAAGGGGCGCGTGTGCTGGAATGGGGGCTGCGTTCTATCTAGGAAACAGTTGCAGTCACCCGAGGCACTAGTGTGGGCTGGGACTGGATGCACCAGGCCAGTTCAGACCCCAATACCATCTGGTGTTCTGGAGGACCAGAGGGTAGATGTGGGACTGACTAGGCTGGGTCTCAACCCCCTACTAAGTCATGTGTGAGCTCCATGTGGGTATGGACGAGCCATGGCTGGGCTGAAACATCCAACAACAAGAACCAGAATGGGATGAAAGCCAGCTAGGAAAAGCCACTGTTCCTGTTAGGACAGGAGGTGAACTGAGTAGGGTTGGCTCAAGGACCCCCTGGTATGCACAAAATCTGGCATTGGGAGGGGTTCTGATGGAGGAGCCTGGGCAACTCCTCTAGCAGGACACAGTCCCTGCAGGTAAGCGCAAGAAGCATGATAGGAAACAGCCTAGAATAGGCCATGGAAAGTTTCCCACTGGCACACATTCGGCATAGATCAGGGGCAGACCAGGCTGAATCAGTTCATGTCATCCACTGGCAAATCTGAACACCAGAACAGAGTGTGGGTTGAGCCGGGTTTGGTTGTGACAAAACCAGTACACATTATGGAATGCCAGGGTGAGGTTGCCTGTACTGGATTTGACTGCAGCACCCAACCAGCACACGTGAGATCCAGGAAGGGAGGGACAGAGCTGGCAGGGGTATTAAGGGGCTGGTCCTCTCACCAGACAGCTACTCTCACTGGAGAGCATGGGCTGGGATGAGGACAGACCAGACTAAGCAAGGCTGCAACACCTGTGTGCTGCATGTGGACTAGATCAGGGAAAAGCCAGGCTGGGCTGATTATTCCTGAGGGTGCAAGCATAAATTAGAGTGGGTGAGGGATGTTTGGGCTTGGCCACGGCATCAGCTGGCAGAAGCTGGCACTGGGGACTAATTCTGTCAAGTCAAATCACAGAACCACCTAAAGAGTGCATAAACCGGGACTGAGAGAGACCTGGGAGGGAAAAAGTGGGTTCCCCCTTCCTGGGTCACTAGTCCCGCGGGAGGGCATGAAAACTAGGAAGGGGGCTGGGATGGCTAGACAGAGAGGCACTCAACAACATTCGTGAGGGCTGGATGGTTGAGTTGGTTAGATGGAACTAAGCTTTAATACCCACTGACAAGTACAAGAGCCAAATGGGATGGGGGACAGACTGGTCTACTGCTACACATACTGGCAAACCAGGGTAGGGGGTGGGCCTGATGGGGGTTATTGTGGGTCGCCCCGACAGGGCTGCAGCTCCCACTGGTTATGTGAGGGCTGAGTATGTGCTGGGCAGAACCAGACTGGACTGCAACACCCATTGGTTCCAGTGCAACTCGGGACTGAAAACAGAACCAACCCAGCAATTGCAACCACCAGCTGATCGGGGTGAAGGATTGTGCCGGGCCCAGTGCTTGCTAGAACATACAAGAAACTAGTCTGGGAATACCTCAAGGTTTCTTTGCAGATCTCCCCAATTGAACTGCTGGACTCAGAACTATAACCAAGAAAAGGCAGAAGACAGAACAGGTCAATCATTCACCTCAGCTATATGTTGGCAGCGAAATATGGGGCAAACGAAGACTTTATGATGGACCATATCAATCAGCAGACGACCTCATCGAGCGAAACTGGCAGCGATTCATAACTGGAGAACTATTAAAACCACTTGAGCAAATATCTCAGAGTATGCCCCACATCTGGGACTTGGGGTGGGGGGGAACCCAGGTGGGGCTTCTCCCTCAATATCCCCCTTTACCTCAGATACATGATGGAAACAATATGGACATAATATGGACATAACAGTATTCCCTATACCCCCTGAATCTTTTTTTTTAACCGCAATTAACTATGTAAAGATTGTCAACAACAATACAATAAAATAAAAAAAAATAGATGTAAATCAGCTGCCAAAGCTAGGAAAACTTCCTCACTGCTTTGTTAAAATGTTTGATGACTTTATTCTCTCAGGAATTCTTAGTCACAGTGATGCATGCCACTCTGAGCACTTGGGGATATTTCCAACTGAAAATTTTAAAGACTAACTCTCATACATTTTAAACATAGGCCACCCTTGAAGTTGTAGAGGATACTAGGTGTATTTCAAGGACCAGGTTAATGTCCATTGATTGGCAAGATTATTTCCTCTTTAGAAAACACACTGCTCTAGAAGGTAGAAAGCAGCAGCCAAGGGGACCAAAGCTACTGTTTAAACAGTGATACCTTTAGGGCTAGAATCTTTAACTTTCAATTAAACTTTGAAAGTTAGTGTTAGTTGCATTTTGCAGAAGAGATGCCATGGTTCATACAGGATGAATGACTAGAGGTCATGTGGCTAACTAACAGCAAGGCTGGCATCAAATTCAGGTGTGTCTCTATAACTGTGTCCAATGCATTACAGCATGCCGAATCTTTTGGAAAAAACTCTGAAAGTATGATCTTCCCAAAGCTTCTATTTCCTGCTTGGACCCTCAATTGTTTTCTTTAAAAACTTCCTAATCTTCCAGTGTTCCAACTGTTCCACTTCCCATCCAGCCCCCTGTTTGTGGCCTGAGAAAGCAGAGGAGGATGGATCAAAGCTTTGGGACCCTGCACTCAGGTAGGAGACCTGGAAGAAGCTCCTGACTCCTGGTTTCATATCGGCTCACCTCTGACAATAGTGGCCATGTGGAGCGTGAATGAGGGAATGAAGATCTCTATCGTTCCCTCTCTATATAATTCTTTCTAGTAAAATAAACAGATCTTTGAAAAGAGAATCCTTGAAATACCTGCCTAAAACCTTGACATTTATCAAGCTCATGTCTACCTTAGCAGCAATGAATAATCATGAAACATCTTTGTAATGTTAAGTATCACTGTATATTTATTTAATGTATACAGGCTTGACTAAAGTTGTTTTTACAGACTGTGTAATGGAAACTATTCCTTCAGGAACTATCACATGTTAGAAAATGTAAACATATTATACCAATTTTACAGATGTAGACATTTCAAGGCATTAGGTAAATTCAGTTAAGAAAATATGACTGAGGGGTCAGCACATTGGCTCAACTGCTTAATCCTCCACCTCTAACTGTTGCTCCACTTCCCATCTATCTCCCTGCTTGTGGCTTGGGAAAGCAGTACAGGATGGCCCAAAGCCTTGGAACCCTGCACCCACATGGGAGACCTGGAGGAAACTTGGCTCCTCGCTTCAGATCAGCTCAGCTCCAGCCATTGTGGCCATTCAGGGAGTGAACCATGGATGGAAGATCTTTCTTTCTGCAAATTGGCTTTTCTACTAAAAATAAATGAATCTTTAAAAAAGAAAAAAGAAAAGGAAAATGTAACTGGAACCAACTGACTCTGCTGATAGTCCTGAATAAGTTAGATTTGGCAGGATCTGAATAAGTCAGTGAATCTAACAGAACCTCTGTTTCTTCAATACTAAAATGGAGCACTTTTGCTGCAAGTATTGGGGAGAGAGACAAGACACAGTAAACACCTTGAGAATAGCAGACAGTTAATGTATGATACACACTACCTGAGTCAGTCGTTATAGCTAATGATGAGTGTGGCCTTTGACATTAAACAAACTCAGCTTCCACCTATCACTTCTCTTGAGGCAGCTGAATGTTGCTGTTTTCATTTCCTCTTCTATAAATTGAGGATACTGTTTTATAGCAAGTTTCCCTGAAGAGTGTTCCAGGGAGCCCTGCCATTTCCACAGTCTATGAAGAAATGTGAGACCACATCTGGATTCATTCATCACAAATTTTTGGGAAAAGCTTGTGGCCAGATTTCCTTATGCAGGTCATTTCAAAAGAAATCTATGCTACGAAGACATGTGTAGTGCAATCCCAGCGGAAGCTAGCACTCATAGGATTTTTCCTTCTCGCCACTATACAATGTGATTTGTCTATCATATTTGTAAGGAAATCTAGAATACACTCCAAAAATACTGACTTGTGATAAAAACTAACCAGATATTTGTAAAGCACACAGAGTAAGAGATGAATGATGTACCAGCATTCTTATTATCACAATGATCAGCATTATAATCATCAAGTAAGAATAAGAGGGGATAAGAAATCGATTACATAACTGAGTACAGTTAACAATATATTGCATAAATGAATACAGTGATGAGAGTAGATTTTAAGTGTTCAATGCAACAGTAAATGTGTGAGGCAATGTATATACATTCAGCCATTCAGCAATCTGCAATGTGTGTGTACATTTATGTGCGTGTGAAGATCTCAAGCTGTATGTCATAAACATACACAATTCAGTTGTAACTGCCAATTAAAAACTACAAATAATAAACAAGTCTCATCTTAGTACAGATGAATCTTGACCAGTAACGGTGTGTTTCCTAGAAACCAAGCTTGCAAACTCAGCAGAAGGCTTTGCGTGCCAGACCAGAGTGAGCTGATCCAATGGAGACCACAGCTTCAGCTGAGAAGATACAGCTGTCCCTGGTTATTCATGGGGATTGGTTCCATAGGATATGCTAATTTCTTTCATTTTCATACAAAATGGTGTGACAGTTACATATAACTTTATACTTCATCTCACAAACTTTAAATCTTCTCTAGGTTACTCACAACATTTAACATAATGAAACTTTTTATATAGATAGCTGTTATGCTGTATCATTTAGGAATTAATGACAATAAAAATCCTGTATATGTTCAGTACAGATGCATTTTTCTCCCCAAATCTTCTTGCTCCATTGTTGGTAGAATCCGTGGATAAGGAGGGCCAACTGCACGACATAATACTTCCATTGAGTATAGTTCTTTACATAAAATAGATTTCTTAAGGTTATCAAAGTGTTATTTGATGACTAAGATTTCTCTGAAAAATCTGGTAAGCCTGTGCCTGTCATGCTACAGTTTCATAATTGATGGCAGTGTGCTAATGAGACTGTTTTCAACACAGATATCTTCCTATATACATACATAGATGTATGTATGTGTTCGTGTGAGTCTGTAACAGTTATGCCTCTTTCCTTTTCCACTCATTAAACCAACAAATACAATTGCAGAAACTTAGTAGATGTAAAATGGACTGTTATCGGATGCCTGACTTATATAACTGGACTGTACTCTTTTTGGTGCTGATTCAGTTGTCTGGCAATCTGGAAAAGATTTGCCTTTTTCCTGTTGTGTATCTCCCGTCAAGGTGCAAGTGGTTTGCTTAGATATATAGCCCTTTAAAAATCATCTTTAAACTTTGATCCATTCCCTGCTCCTTATGGCGAAGTTAATCACATCTCAGGATCTCAGCTCCAAGGGGGTGGTGGATCCTATTGCTTTCTACAAGAAACCTTGGGCGGACTGTGTGGGTTTCTTTCCATGAAGCAATCTTTTTAGAGAGGTATTAACTCAAAAGGAAAATTCCTCATCCAAATAAAAAATGTATTTATGCACCATACCTGCTGATGTTGAAGAGTAGGATGTAGGATAAATCTGCAAGAAACTTTGTATCTAGCCTGGGAGCAAACATTACAGATTTTATTCACTGTATGGCATTATTGACCAGGATAAGCATCTCCTTTCTACCATCTTTAAGGTGGATATTCTGAAAAGGGTTGAAATTGATCATTCTTCACTACTTCAGCTTGCTTGCATTTCTATTTGCACTAACAATGTGGTGGTGGTGGGGGGTGGGTAAGAAGCTGAAATGGACTGAAAAACTTTCACACTCTAGCAGTAATCTATCGACTCCCAAGGGCCACTTTTAATTCTATCTTCATAGGTCTCAGGAGAGGGACAGTTTCCACTAGGGATAAGTTTATAATCATTTAATTGCACATACTTTACCTCCTGTCCCATTTTCAAGTATCTGGCTAAATCAGAATGTGGGAGAGAAAAACAAAGAAACATAGAAAAAGTTTGGCCAGGTTAATGTGCTAACTTGCAAAAATAAAATTAGAAAATGCCATTTGGATTTTTGCCATAGACAGTTCTGTTTATGAGATGCTTATTGCTAAGTGAAAACTCAGATTTAATTATCAGATGGTAGGAAGGCCTGATTTTGGTTGTTGCATCATAGGAGGAGCCAGGCTCTGTAACAATTATACAATGAGCAATTATACAATGTGTGAACTTAGAGAATGAGAGCTTGGCAGCTCACATGCCAATTGATAACTTGGTGATCACCTCTATGTCTTAGTAATCCTCCTTTATGTAAGCACATACAATCCTTCAATACTCAAACTGAATAAAGCATCTGGAAAAGATTTCATGGCCTGAGAACCAACCCAGGAATGCTCTGAGTGATGAGATCTCATGTTTGCCAGTCTGTTTATTATTAATTTTATAGATTTTTCTTTCTGGATAGACCTACAGTACGTCTAGTTTGTTTTATGACACAACAATCTCTTTATTACATCCAAGATATAAGCTTATTATTTTAGAGGATACTTTATTTAAAGCATATGTTGGTTTTCTTCTTGAGAAACTGAAAGTTTGAGATCTTTTGGCTTACATCCTATGCATAAAGTATATTATACATAGGTATTTGATTATTCTACTATTGTTCCACATTCTTAATCTCCTTATGCATAATTCTAAGTGCTAACAATTTGATACTTCTTCTGTCATAAGGAGTATAAATATAAGTTCATTTTATACTTCATTGATATGGCTTTAATGCTGCAAACTAGTGAATTTAATAAGGCTACCATTACTGTCTTACTGTTGCCATAGAGGACTTTTGTTCAATTACATTAAAATCCAAATCATAACTTTGGTAGGTCTTTTCTACATTTAACCAACTTTTTCAATGATCCCATACTATAAATTAACTTGCATAGAATTTGAATATAACCAAATCAGTTTGGAAGACATATTTGGTTCTAACTGTCATGCTAAACCTAATATTTCCATTTGATAAAACAGTACTAATAGAAGTATACTGTGAGCCTCAAATCCAAGTCACTTTTTATCTACTTAAAATTGTGGGGCAACCATATGACTTAAAAAAATCAGATGAAAAACTTTTAATGTTTTATTTACCCAGAACAACCAAAATATTGTCATTTCAACATGTAATCCATATACTAATTAATAGAGACATTCTAATTCATCTTCCACATAAGACTTGAAGAGGAAATAGCAGATAAGTGTCACTGCTTTTAATACAAATAAAAGTTTTATTCCCATTGAAATATGAGCTTGTCTTTATGTTGAGGACACAATGAATCCTAAAACTGAATTTCTGACTCCTGCCATGTATTCTGAAGATAAAAACCCATTGCAGGGACAGAGTGGTGTGTGGGGAGCAGCTTGCTTTCTGTGGTCCTTGTATCTGCCCTTGCTTTTTTACATTTAAATTATCTAAACTTTTGCTGGAGAGAAAAGGATGCCTCTGTTTTGTGACACGTTTTTATACTTATGTCTTTGTTTGTGGAAGTCCTGTCACTGAACTCCAATCTTGGGTGATACACTAGGTATGTAAATTTTCCTTGAATATGATTTTGTAACAAAGAGCAGGACTCCAACTAAAGCAACCAAAGAGATAGAACAATTTCTTTTCAGTCAGCCCTCCATTAAAGCATCTATCTGCATCCTATAACTGCTGGAAACAACATCATTCGGGTAGGGGCAAAAGAGTATAAGACATTGGAGTAGAAAGTTTTCTCTTTCTTTCAAATTAATTCATCTTTATAGTGTCTGAAAATGAATTTCTTTGAGATGTTTCCTAATTTATCTCTTACCTACAAAAGATTTGTCATTGAAATTTGTCTTTACAATGAAAATAGAAATACAATGATAATAATAGCTACCATTTAGTATAATTCAGTGTCTCTTATGAAAGAAGGACTATGCTAGGTGCTGCACAATATTATCTCACTTAACCCTTACAAATCACCTAAAATAAGTTATTTCCCCATTTTGTAGGAGAGGCTCAGAAAAAGCCAAGTGACTCATTCAAGGTTACAGAGTAACTTACAAGCACTGGGATTTGGATTGATTTCAGTATGATTTTTTCTGTGCCAAATATCTGACAATTTTTGTAACATTCTGATTGTGAAGAAAGAAACTCTAGATTTCTTTCCTAAATACACTCATTATCAACCTCCCAGAGATTCAACAGAAGTGCTGAAAATGGAAAGATAACATCTGTTGAATTTGAACAAGTTTCTTTGAATGGTGTAGAGGACAAAAGGTTTAAAACAAGAACGACAAGACGTGTTTCTCATATTAACTACATGTCTAATGAACCATTTGATTGTACACAATCATTCACCCTTCTGGGACTCCACTTTCTCTTCCATAAAAGGAGGCAGCAGAATTAGGTGATGTTTAAAATCTCATCAAATGACAATATTCTTTGATTATGTCAGTGCGTTTGTCAAAGAAGAAATGAACAAAAGGAAGGTGGTTGGAGAAGACGGTAGGCAGTAGTATTTAGAGCACCTTAACTTTCACTGCTTGACACACAAAATTCATTTTTTAACATGAATGAACCTAGCAGAGACGTGTGGGAAGCTTGCTTTGATTGTTAAAACTGCTTGTTCTTGGCTCCATTGTTAACTTCACTGACTAGGACTGCCATGGTTTCCAAAATATCCTTTGAATAGAACCCCTCCTTAGGTTGTTCCAACACATAGTAAATGAGCTGTTTTGCTATTATGGAATGAGCACTTCTAACATATTTACTTGTATCTTAGTAAGATACATTTTCAATTTAGCTGGAAATTAGGGAGTTTCCCCTCCATTTCAGAGTTAAAAAATGATAAATACAAGAAACAAACTGCAATGTGAATTTAGCTGAAGAACAATTTGCAGAAGTATACAATGAGATCCATGCTGACTGATGTGTTCCCTTACACAGAGATCTGCTCTGAGGATAAAGTCAATTTGAGTGAACTAGAATTTTTTTGAGGGTCCAGAGTGGGGAAAAGATTTGGAGCGCAACCTTGGGCCTACAGAGGAATAGGGATTTCTATTGGGAAGAAGCCTTGAAGCAAATGTGCCTCACAGACACATTAGAAGGAAAAGGTCTCTTACAGGCTTGCTTTCATACCCAAGAGTTAAGGCAAACAACAAACCATGGACTCCCCTGCCCCCGCACACACTTAACATGCTGTATTTCTTAGATATAGTATATATAATGATCATCTTTAGAATGTCTGAAGACACGAGAGCAATCAAAAACAGTATTAGAGACCAAGGAATTATCCAAAATAATGCAGCATATCTGAAAAAAAACCCTAAATTAATATTTTGGCAAAAAATGTGTGGTTGAGAAATTTAAAAATCAATGAAATGTTAAAACACAACAAACACTTAAAGATAGCTTAGGTGAGCTAAATATTAAATATGAAGAAAGAGATGATTACCCCCCCCCCCACCGAAATGGAAAACAAGCGAAAGACCGAAAAAGCACAGAAACTGGAGTCAGCACTAAGGAACCTTCAGAAGGAGCTAATACTGAATGGGAGAAAAAATCAAGACTCAAAATGGTATGATGACTGAAAATTCTCTAGTATTTATGAAAAGTATAAGTCCTTAGCTTGAAGAAGTTTACCAAGTCCGAAGTAGGATTTGAAAGGAAATTAATCCACCTATCTATATTAAATTTGTTTATTGACTGATTTAAAAGGCAGCTTGAGTGTGAGGAAAGCTAGAGAGAATCTTAAATTTGCTGCTTCATTCCCAAACTTTCCACAGCATCTAGGGGGTGCTGCACCAGGCCAGGGTGCAGCCCAGGGGCCATCCCAGTCTCCTACAAGGTCTCAGTTTGGCTGTTTCACAGCTTTCCCAGACACTTTAGCAGTGAATTGGATCAGAAGTGGAGCAGCCAGAGTCTGACTCAGCAGGTGGTCCTCCTATGTGCCTGGAAAAGCAGATGATGGCCCAAGCACTTGGGCCCCTGCCGCCCATGGGGGAGACGTGAATAAAACTTCCGGGTCCTGGACTTGGCCTGGTCAAGTCCTGGCCATGTGGCAACTGGGAAATAATCAGTGGATGGAAGATCTCTGTCTTTCTCTGTCTCTCTCTGTCTCTTTCTCTCTCTCCCCCTCCCTCCCTTTTGGCTGCTCTGAGTCTCAAATAAATACATCTCTAAAACAAACAAAAAGAAATAAAGCACTGGGTTCAAACGTGCACCCTGATAGAGCAGGCTGGTGTCAAAAGCAGGCTTAGCTTGTTGCACCACTACACCAGCCTCTATACCTAGATGTTTAAGTACGCTGAAATACGAATGCTATTTTTGGCCTCAACTCTGAAGTATACACAATGTAGCCATTTACCACGACTTTCAAGGTGAATTAATCCTTCAAATGAAAATGAAGAAATAAGGATTGGCAGAGCAAAAGCAAGTAGAGTAAGACTCTGACAACCTCTTTCTTGCAGAGAAAGCTACTTGAACAAGGATTCACACACCATGTAACTTTTACAAGAGTTAGGGATGCCAAGTGAGGGACCACAGGGCTTCTTTGTATTCTAAAAATTAGCATTGAAGAAAGCAGGAAAGAAAGCATTGCCTGCTTACCTCAGACCCAAGTTTACAGTGAAGAGCACTGTCTCCCCCTGGGGGGATAAAGAGGGAACTGAATTCTAGCACCAGGTCCACATTGCTGAACTCCTGACTCCATTGCAACTCCTGACTCCAGGCCTGCACACATAGAGGATCTGGAGAACTCATAGACAGTCTCTGCTATCCTTTCCTTAATCACATGCAGAAAAAAGAACAAAACTTTAGCTGTTTGGAAGAGAGGAGCAGAGGGAGTTTAGGACTGTACCTTGGAGCTAAGAGTCAAGCACCATTGCCTTTAAACCCAGCACCAGATAAAATCCAAAGGTCTCTGTTCCATGGATGCTGTTCAGACCTAGGACCTCTGGACTTGTCTTGCATCAGACAGAAATCTGAACTCCAGTGGGATGGACTCATTCCCACGAGATGAGCTTGTTCTGGCATGTGTCACCACTGGCTTCAGGCAGGCCTGGTATGTACTTTACAGGTCCTAGTGACTCTGGGATCTACAATAATCTAGCCTAGTGTCAGGCATGGAGGCTAAAAAGCTACCTTTTTCACCTTATTTCAATCTTCAAAAGATAGCGAGAAATTTTAAGACCATGACTTGAAACAGTACTGGGTTGAGAAAGTCCAAAATTGCATATATTCTAATGATCCCCATCCCAAGCAAAATACCATGGATAGTATCAGATGGAGACCTGCATACTAATGAGACAGATTTGTCTCAGTGTTTTATCACCAATCAGCCTCAAATGAGCTGGGGTAGTCTCCCAAGACTGAAGAGAACCTAAGACTCTAAGACCCAAAAGTGACCCACCTAGCAGCTGCTTCTGCGGCAGAATAGGTATAGCTAGCGTCCTTCCTATATCCTCTACAGGTAGCAAGGAATCAGAGGTTAGTTTTGCACATGATGTCAGGCTGGTAAAATCCAATATTGAGCAGATTTAATAGTTCCTGTTTGAGGCCAGTGCCTATGTACATAGGGCCTCTGGAACTTCTTCACTTTCAGATGGAGCTCTGTGGTCTCAACTGATCATTCTACCAAAGAGAGCATTCCCAGAGACTAGCAGGTGTGGCATTAGGCGTTGCGCCCATGTTTGCAGCACACAGACCAGAGGGGCGTGGGCTTCAGTCCAATCCCCTGGCTTTATTGGTCTTAGTGAGATGTGGGTTCTATATGTGACCCAACCTTGTGGGATTATTGGTCACAGGATTAGGGTTCTGGGTCTATTCTGACCTCAGGAACAGGTGTATATGGGCAGATTGCCTCTCAGATTATGTCTTCAGTTGATTCAGAACAACACCAATTGTGGATATGTGAAAAATCTGAGATTGGGGAGTTTTGTAAGACTGAAACCAGGAAGAAATGTTAACAGCTGACCTGGGTGAAATTTTGACTTACTGTACTATCAGTCTAGCAATGATAATAGCGGAAGTGGCCATAGTCTCAAAGAAAGTGAATAGAATACTAAGGATTTATGGAAGGACAGCCACAAATGCAGCCAGATTTCTATAACTAATCTTTGGAAGTATAGATGAGATTGTACACCAAGAAGTTTCAAGGACTTCTAAGGGATCATGATCTCACCTAAAGAGCATCAGAAATTAACAAGGCATTGACATTTCTAAAGGCTCAGATGAAGATGTTAAAATTACTTTGAGGAAACTCAATGAACTTCAAGACAAAAAAAACTATTTAGTACTCTGACATAAAGATGGAAGTAATTAAAATATATCAAAAATCTTTCAACTGAAATTAAACTAAGTAAAATTAAAAACATGATAGAAGGCACCAGTAGCGGACTAAATCAAACAGAATCAAACTAAATCAATAAGCTTGAAGATGAGGTATATGAATATATGTAAAAAATAAAGAATGAAGAACATTTCCAAGGACTTTGAAGTAGCATGGACAATAAAGTATTTGAATCATTGCAGTCCAGGAGGGACTCAGGTATGCCAAAGGTGTTAGAAAGCAAAGTCACAGAAATAACAACAGAAAACTCCCATCTAAAGAAAGGTATATCATCCAGATATATAAAGATCAAGGGTCACCAGTCAGATTCAAACCAGTCAAGTCTACCCCATGACATGTTACAATCAAGCACTTCAAGGTAAAAAAAAAATAGAGGTTTCTCAAAAATGACACACACACACACACACACACACACACACACACAAGTAATACACAAAAGAGTCTTTCAAGTCTCCTGATCACAGACGTGTTGGCAGATCCTTATAGGCTAGGAGGGAATGGGATTAGACTTTCACAACACTGAAGGGAAACAAATTGCCAGTCAAGTATACTCAGTAAAACTATTTGTTAGTAACAATGGAGAGATAAACACATTCCCAAGAAAGAAAGAAAGAAAAAGAAAGAAAGAAAGAAAGAAAGAAAGAGCTATAGTCATTTATCACTACCATAGCTGTCTTACAAGAAATGTTAAGTAGAGTTCTTTACACTGAAGGAGAAGATAATGAGTAAGAAACAAGTGACCAAAGGCAGGGGGCAGGAAGCAGTGTTGTGGTACAGTGGCTAAAGCCATTGACTACAATTTTGGCATCTCATGTGGGCACTGGTTTTTGCTCCAGCTGATTTGCTTCTGGTCTAAAGCAGCAGAAGATGATCCAAGCCTTCCAAATAAATAAATAATAAAAACTCCCAAACCAAACCAACCAGCCACACAAAAAACCCAGAAAGTAGGAACTCACAGGTAAGAGTAACTATAGAGTAACTAATTCAGGATTCTCTAACACTGTGAACATGGTACATAAACCTCCCATATCATTAGAATAAAGATGAGAAAATGGAATTGTAATGGCATCACAATGTTGAGACAAAACAGAAGATCGAAAACCCAAAATGTGCAGAAGAATGGAGTACATTCTTTACAGTTCTTTATTACTATTTATCACTTCTTCTGCTTCTTTTATCTTTATAATCAATACTAAGTTACTATCATTTTCAAATAACTACTTTGGGTTAAACATTTGGTACAATGAGTTAAGCTACTATTTGTGAAACCTAATCCCTTATCAGAGTATCTGAGATTAAGTCCTACTTTTACTTCTGCTGAAACTTCCAGCTAATATCCACCTTGGAAGGCATCAGATCATTGCTCAAATACTTTTGCCACTATCATGTTTTTTGGGAGAACTGGATGGAATTCCTGGCTCTTGAATTCAGCCTTACCTAATCCTAGGAGTTGTGGGAATTTGAGGATGAACCAGAGGACAGAGGAACTTCCTTTTCCTATGTCGCTTTTTGTTGGTCTTCCAAATAAATAAAAATCAATCATTTTTTAAAAGCCAAAATAGCTTGTTATAACTAAAATAATCTTTTTGTAAGCCTCATGGTAACCACAAATAAAAAAAAACTCTTACACATTTATCAAAAATAATAAGATTCAAAGCACATTACTAGAGAAAAATCACTTATCCACAACAATTATAGGAGGGGAACAAAGAAAGGAAATACAATAAAGCTAGGAAGTAAATATCAACATGTTACTTGTAACATAATGATAATAAATACAAATGGATTAGCTTCTCCAATTAAAAGACATAGAATAACTGAATGGATTGAGAGAGAGAGAGAAAAAGACTCATAAATATACAGCTTATAAGAAAGTTCACTTATACAGATACACATAGGCTGAATGTGAGATGATGGAGTAAGGTATTCCACACAAAAGGAACCCAAAAGAAATCAGGAATAGTCAGATTTCTAGCAGACAAAACAGATTTTAAATCAATAGTAGAAGAAAGGGACAGTGAAAGTAAATTATATAATGATGAAAGTTTCCATCCAAGCACAAGGAAATAAGACTTATAAATATTTTTGATTCTAATAACATAGCACCTAAAATTTATATGATCATCTCAGTAGATACAGAAAAAACACATTTAATAAAATCTTACATCCCTTCATGATAAAGATTCTGAATGAATTAGGCATAAAAGGAATGTACCATGCCATAATAAATACCATATGTAATAAACCAAAGCTCATATGAACTGAATGGGGAAAAGCTGAAGACTTTCTCTAACATATGGCACATGACAAGAATGGCCATGTTCACCACTTTTATTTAATACAATGTTGGAATTCCCATCCACAGCAATTAAACAAGATAAAGAATTAAAGGGAAATATACTAAAAAAGTAGAACTACCCTTATGTTCCAACCATCCTACTACTACTGGGCACCTATCCAACTAAAGGAAATTAAATCAGCCTGTCACAGAGACTAATGTACTCTATGTTTCAGCACTATTCATAATATTCAAGAAATGGAAATAACCAAAGTGATCATCAACTCATGAATGAATGAAGAAGTGATACAAATACATAATGGAATACTATTAAGTCACAGAATAGGAATGAAATCTTGTCGTTTTATACTAGCATGTGTGGGAACTGGTGATCATTATGTTGAATGGAATAATCTAAGGTCAGAGAAACAAGTATCACATTAAACTTACTTACATATAAAATCTTAAAAAAAGAAATCTCACATAAGTGAAACATATAATGTGGTTATCAGAGGCTGAGGAGGGAAAAGAGGGTTAAGAGATAAGAGTTGTTTTATAGGCATTAAATTATAGTTACACAGGAGTATGAAATTTGATGTTTGTATTGCATAGTACAGTGACTAAGTAATTCTACACTTGATCTTAGCCAAAGGGCCGAGAAGCGATAGTGACTAAGTAATTCTAATGAAATGTGTATTTCCCTCATAAGGAAAAAAGGCGGAAAGCATAGAGTTTGGCTGTTTTCCCACAAAAAATTAAATACTAGAGAATATACATATTTATCCTGAGTGTAGATTATGAAGTGTGTCCATGAATTGAAACAGCACATTGTATTCCATAAATAGTGCAATTTTTATATATGTTTCAAAATTTGTTGAGCAAAAAAATTCAAAACAACTAAAAGAAAAGGAGATAAAGAAACTGTTATTCATTCTACTTATATGTTATAGGCATTTTAATAGAGTAATATAATTGTTTTGCTTGCTTTCTAGAAATTTAATAGCCAGGGTACAAGTCAGATTCTTTATAGCAGACTCAAGTTCCCATTCTGAGTCTCCATGAGCATGACCTTATCAGGTTTCTAAGTGAAAATTTATTGTCCTTACTCTTTATTGGAGAACTAATCTCTGTCCTTACTATCCTTCTCCTCTTTCTCTACAATGACTCAGAGGAATATGTATATAAATCAGATCTCTGTAACAGTCCTTCAGGTATTTTACCATCAAAGGTCAGGATACAACCCAAATTCTAATCATGACTCTGGATTATGGTCACTAGGATATGATGAAAAAGAGGCATATGTAAGTATTTGGAGAAAAGATTAAGATCATCAGATAAATGAGAATATTTTAGTTATACAAATATTATTCAGATTATTTGGGGGGTTATTTTTGGGGTACTCTTCTACATTTCTAATCATCATCTGATTTTGGAATGTACTCTGACCCTTCTCTGTGCAAGTTTCACCTGATTGTATTGTGGTTTCATCTTCTTTCAGGTGTCTGTACCATACAAGGTTCTCTCCTTGCCTGTCAGAAGTCTTGCCATGTGGAAAGGGGCATGTAGATGGACAATGCTTCCACAGGATCTCACGGAGAAGGATAATCATACATTTTAGAAATAATCTTTTTTGGGCATTTCTTTTAGCTAAATATGAATCGAGAAAAAGGCTAAGTAGAAAATTAACCTGGACATTAGGGGAGTGCTTTAACATAAAACTGTTGTCTGCTTTCTTTGATGATCCTGTTGGAATGTCCAAATACATTTCTATTACACAGAAGTTTAACCATGTAAATCAGCACCCACCCTGACACTCAGGCTTTCTTTTACTTGTCTCATAATTTTTATCTTCCTTCAATATGCCTCTAGTTTGAGAAACAAGTTTAAAGCTTTTATGTCCTGAAATAGTCAGGAGAGTTAGCTCAGATTTATAGTGAGGAAGCTGAAAATTTACCTCTACTTCAAACATGTCAAATTGTCAAAAGTTTCACTGCATTTTTGCATTGCTGCTGCTCGCTAATAATGGCATAACAGGTATTAGAACAAAATGTATAAGAAGTCTTTTGGAAACATTAGATATTTGAAGCATTTAAAATAACCTCAAATTACATGAGTATTTAACAATATGGTCATTAAATGACCTCTTGCATGAAGATAAGAAGTTGCTGAGTCTGGGAATATTTTTGGGTTCAATTTCTATTTTCACTTGAGCCAAAAAAAAAAAAAAAGGCTTGGGGGTGACAAACCATGCCTGAGTAGGATGTGTTGCTAGGAAATCATTATAATAGTGTGATTTCTTTTCCATTTCATATCTACCTCCCAAAGATATTTTTGTGGATTCAGTCTTACACACATAATTTGGCTTGGAATTCTCTTCAGCTTGCTTACGGGTTTTATTTCCAGTGACACCAATGAACTCTATTTTAATAACCCAGAGTTAATGTTTTCACTGTACTACACTATTAATGATATATAGCTACATTGCTTCCAACAAGGATTTGTTTTATTGAAATCAAATCAGAGTCATATTCAAGTTTTTCTTTTATATTTTTCTAAGTGTATAAGAATTACTTTAAAGCTTGAGCATCAGTTGCTGTAGTCTGTTAAATTAAAGATATTTAGGCCTACATACAAGTTATTCATGAGGATTTTGTCTTTATACATGAAAAAGAACTATATGAACAATAGTGACCTATTGTCTATATTAGAGCTTTAAGTCCAGGAAATTTATAGATTTACGGTATGTTGACCTTATTGCTAATAGAAATCTTTCTTCTGATGACTTAGCTATGGATCCTAAGAAATGTAAGTTTGTGTGTGTCCAGATCTGCATAGGAAATAGTAACTGCAATTCCAGGTTTCTAAGGTGGTTACATTAATTATCTCTTCAATTGAAGATACTAAATTCAAGTTACCTTACATGTGATTGGAGTTTTCCTGTCAGTGGAATGGTGAATGATTCCATGGTCATTACATAGCATTTGCATTATATTTTAAACAAAGGTTCTTTGTCAAATGGCATGTATGATTCTATTGTAATTGTAATATGTGATGCAAAAAAGACTGTGTATAAATGAATCATTTAAGAGGCTAAATCAATTCCTGGAAATTGCAGGAAATTATGCATTATATGTGCCAAAGTCAGATAAAAATTTCTGATTATTGGCACTTTGAATAAATGGGAAACTAATGATGTTTTTAAAGCATATGGTACTTGTATAATCAAGGAAAGTTTCCCTAGCAACAATAATTATATGAGCCTCTTACAACTTCCTCCTCTAATTATCTGTTTTATTAGTAGATGCATATCACCATCCATTAGGGAACACTTTAAAATATAATGAGACTGTTATAATGAAGATACACATTTATGTTTGTGTCTATGTGTATCTCCACATATGCAGGTAAATCTTTAAGCAATGTGGTGAATACATCGAAGTACAGATGCCCTTGTAATGCCAATAAACTATTTGGTATTAATATTTTCTCACCAGAAACAATATGAAGTTAAGAGAGTTTATGAACTGAATCCATAAGACCATTGATAATCCATACCAATATTCCTCTACACAGGATCAAGAAAAAGAGATTTCAGCATTGGAAGGGACCACAAGGTCCATTTGGCTAATTTACCATTTCAGAAAACAAGACAGCCAAGACACAAAGAAATTAAGTGAGTTACTCAAGGTCATTGTGCTGTGCATACACAGATGCACATACAGTGCTATCTCTTTGAGTGACAGGATGGATAGATAGCATAAAAATGAACATCTTAACAACAAAGCCTCCAACGCATTCAGGAACTAACTCTTTGGATGGGGTATCATCTATGCTTTCTGTTGTATATGAAGCAAATAGTAAATTCAGAAATATCTCATCACCAGTGCTACATATTTCCTTACCTGATTAATCCACTTCTGAGACACAGGAGAATAGGAGGGTATTCTGCTAGAGAAAGGGGAAGGGTTGGCCTCTTGGACTAAACATGTTTCTCCTACAAAGTCTGCTGTCAGTTATTTGAGAATGGTGATATAGGAAGGGGCTCAGAGGAAAAGAGGAGTACAGAGTTCTAAATTCTACTTTTCTGCATCCCCCACCCCTTTAAAGACTATGAAGAACAGAAGAAGCCAGATATAGACATGTGGTTACATGTTTTTCTATAGGCACATTTTCCAATGCTTAGCTCAGAGGTTAGGACCAATATACCCTAAGAATAGGCTAGATGTATTACTGAGATTTCACAGCAAAGAGTTTGTGTTTTATTGGGGCATGTTTTACCCATGATATATCCAAATCTAAACCATGCTGCAACATGCTTCTATTGGATTCCTCTGGAGATATTTTGAAAGACCTATGAGTTGACCTTTTTGAAATACCGTAAGACCATCAGGTTAAAGAAATTAATGTCAAGTGTCAGTTTAAGTGCACTAACAATACTCAATGCACCCTCAAAGATTGAATGAAAATTATCAGTAAACCATTCACTGCTGTCACCTTGGTATTAGAAATGAACAGCTAAGCTTCATGTGCTTAGAGGATGAAAATGATCAATGGCAAAGAGAATATCCACCTTAGAAATAACATGATCCATTATAAGAATCAGATGTTAAATTGCTTTCTGTACTGAGCACACTCAATTAAAAGTCTGCATGGTGAGATCATCTTGATGGTTAAATATGCTCTGTGGGAACAACTTTTATGGAGCTTAAAAATCACAGGAGGACTATTTCCTTCATGACCCGGGAGATTGGGAAGGCATTCCCTTCCCCTATTTTTCAATTTGGTAGTTTTATTAAAAAGCCTTTTGCCTGAGAGGCTGCTGAATTTGGGATCATACCTATCTATCCCTTCACTTCTGTGATGCTTCCAGTAAATCCAGAATGGATGAATGTCCATTTTGGGACATTCTAGGATCTTTGGGCAAAAAGGTGTTATTCATACACTTGGTATTTGATGGCTTTGTCTCCTTTTCAGTAAGCTCATCTATTTACTTGAGTCATCGCTCCTAGTCTAACTTTTCTTTCTTCCTTTGGCAGGGGAAGGGTGGAAAAGAGTTTGTGAAGAATTCTAGAGATAGCAAAAAAAAAAAATTATCAGACATGGGTTCTAGCTGCAACTGTCCAGCTCCATGACCTTGGATCAGTCATTTAGCTTTTCTAGTTTTTAGTTTCTCCATATTTTAACCACTTGTATAGTTTTTGGTCATTGTTACCCATGCCAGACCACTTGTAAGCTCTACTACTGCGGGAATCCTTATTTCATGTACTGATTCCAAGAGTCTAGCATATGTGATGCACGAATGTAGGTACTCAGTAAAAGTTTAAGAGATGAATATGTCATATCTCAGTTAATGGTGTAACCTTTCATCCAGTCTCCCAATGTGGAAATCAGTGAGAATTCCTGCCTCCACTTATATACACATGTCAATGTCATATTTACTAACTTTTGTCACTACTATCATCTCCTTTCTATCTGTACCCATATTCCTACTTATCAAATCGTTGTAATTTTTATACTTTCCAAAGAGCATATCTATCTCCCAAAGTATTTAATTAGTGATTCTTTAAAAAAAAACTTTAATTTATAAAAGGGAACAAATTCCATGTCTTCCATATGTTGTCTTAAGTATTCTACATGAAATTATAAAGATATTCCTATCTTCCCTCCTCCTCTTTTATTTTATTTTTAGTTTTTGCAATGACATATTTCAATTTACTTTATAATCACAAGCTTAACCTTCCACTAAATAAAGAATTCAAAAAGTAGTGCTCGCTTCGGCAGCACATATACTAAAGAATTCAAAAAGTAAGTAGAAAACCACTCTTCCTCAGGAAGACAGAGACTAGAACAACAATCAAATCTGCAAACATAGTCATGACATTGTCCTCTTTCAACCCTTTCGACAGATCTCCCATTGTCCTCAGGATCAAGTTTAAAATGTTGGATGTGACCTGCAGGAGCCCTCATGATGTACAAAGTATTTTGTGACCATGTCCTAGATCTTCAGAGCTTTAAATGATCTTGCACAGTCTATCTCCCTTTTTTGCACTTAGTGCAAGGTATTTTACATCTTTGTTCATATTTTCTCCCCAAGTATAGAAAGCATGCTTCATCATTCTTTATACATTATGGCTGCTAGGCTGATGGAGACATAATAGGTGCTCAGTAAATGTCTGGTGACTGAGTAAATTAATTCAGGATGTTAGACCTGTGTAATAGTTCTCACATTGGGCAGAAAACTACTTAACTTTTCAGTGCCTCAGTGCATTAAATCCTTTAGGAAGTTGAATCAGGTATACTGGAGATCACCATATTTGCAGACACTTGATTATCTTTAAGATGGAGCTTTTATTTTCCTTTGATTTGTTTTAGGGTTAGGGGTTGTTTGGGGTGAAGGAAGTATAAGGTGGAGTTTAAACACTTTGATCTGGAGAAGAAAGGAAGGGGCCCATTGGGACATGCTTATAATGAGCCTTTTTCCTTCGTGTGGGTTTCTTTGCTGACAGGACTGGTGTCTATCTGTGTGACAGGGAGCAGCAATTGTCAAGGAAATAGAAATTCTCAGTACGTTGATCTTAATATCCATGCTTTGGAGATACAAATGCTTGAATTTAGGCAACCAGTGAATGAATGGTCTATTACTAGAAATTTTATGCCTTTCTAAGGCATCGGGAATGACACAGAAGTGAACGGTCTGAGGGAACAAACATATGATATGATATCACTATATTCATCACTTATGTATAAAGAGCCACATTTTTGACTCAGTGAACCTTATTATGGTAAAGACATTAAATGTTGGCATTCTTTCATTTTATACACACTCTGAAAATTAATGTACATTCCTATGCTCTGAACTGTGCACCATATTATTGGATTGCACCTCAGGATTCTTTGACAAGTTGCATTCTTGCCTACCAAGCCCTTGTGGGACATGGCTAACTAGATCTGCCACAGATGCATTTAACACATACATCCACAACTGAGCTCGCCATGTACATCCCTCCTGCTACAAAGCTGTTTCCTGCCTGTGGTGTTGCTCCTTCAACTGGTAGCACAGTCTTTACTCAGATGTTCAAAATAGTTATCCCTGACCTGCCCTACCCCCAGCCCCATCTCATCTACACAGTAATTCCTCTAGCTTGTCTCCACCTGACCAGTATATAACTACGGTTTCAGTTTAGACCCTCTCCAAAATCACGCTCCTGGGCTAATCCAATAATCCTACTGAATTTTATGCAAGGGTACATAAAAATGTTCTTAGGGAAAAGGAAATAAAGGTAAATTTATTTTGGTACAAAATAATTCTAAAATCTATGTATAGCGCTTTTCATAATACACATTTTCCATGAGCTTTTTTGAACACCTCATATGCATGCACTTAAAAATATTTCCCACAAAATAAGCTCATATTTTAATCCCATTTCTAGGAAATTTTTGAAGTCCCCCCCATGTAGTTCCCTATAGCACATCTTTCCAAGCAATAGGAAATAGTGAGAATGGAATGTCCCCAGTATAGTATAAGTTGTTTCAAATTATTCAGTGTTTTCCTATCGTGTCATGAAAAATCAAAATCTTTAGCATGGTATATGAATAATTTTCCCTATACTCCGGCTTTGATGATCTCACCAATTTTATATCATTCTGCCCTTCCAGGTTACAACCTACCCATTGGCTTGCAAACTCCCAAATGTGTCATTTAAATTTATACCTATGTATCTTTGTTTAAAATACCCTTCTGTGTAGAACTTTCTCTATTGTTTTCAACTGACAAACATGCATGAACATTTCCAATGTTAATCTAAGTATCATGACTGCCACAAAGCCTTCCTGGAATTCAAGGTCTCTTCTGAAACACTTATCACACTGTTTTCCTCTGTGGCACATGAACCTGAACATGGTCTAACAGTATCATATATTTACACATGGTGATTTAGCTGATGGGCTACTTGAGGACAGTACATTACAGTGGTTAAACTGATTGACTATAAAGCTTGTAGTAAGTCTGACTCTGACATTTAGATGGATGACTAAGGACAAGTTATTCCCCCTCTTTGTGTCTCAGTTTTCTCGTGTAAAGTGGGCATAATTATCACACCAATCTCACTGAACTGTCATGAGGATTAAATGAATATGTATAGTATTTATAATAATGACTAATATGTGGTCATTGTTAGGTTTTCTGTAACAATAACAATCTGAACAATACCTGAAATTTCTGAAGCTCAAGGCCATGATGTCATATCTGACATAGGAAGGAAGAAAGGTATCTAATTAATAGTCAGGGGCTTGATATGATGGCTCAGTTGCTAAATCCTTGCCTTGCAAGTGCCAGGATCCCATACTGGCACTAGTTTGTGTCTCAGCTGTTCCACTTCCCATCCAACTCCCTGCCCGTGGCCTAGGAAAGCAGTAGAGGATTACCCAAAAATCCTTGGGACCTTCCACCTGTGTGGGAGACCCTGAAGAAGTTCTTGGCTCCTGGCTTTGGATTGCCTATGCTCCAGCCATTGTGGCCACCAGTGGAGTGAACCAGCAGATAGAAGATCTGTCTGTCTCTTCTCACTCCACAGGTCTGCCTTTCCAATAAAAATAAATCTTTTAAGAACCCCTCAAGTTGATAGGTTAGGTCTGATTATACAATCCCATAATACTTCACACCTTTCCTTTAATTAGCTCTTTGTAGCTTATTCAGGGTGTCTTCCCTATTATACTGTAAGATCCATTTGCACAGGGACCACATCCATCTTACACCAAGCACCATGCCAAGTACACAGAAGGCACACAAACATTTGTTACATAAATAAATGTTTTTAAAGATTTGCAAAACAGTTATTATTAGATTTCCTAACACCTTGATCATTTTTTGAAACTGTCAAATGCTATCCTCTCTCCCACTTATCTGTATGTGAGGCAACCAAATTTCAGTTATTAGAATTCTCTTAGCACAGGAATCTTCCTGTTCACAATGTAGGATCACAGACTTTTCAGTTTCCATATTAACTCAGTGGTACACAGAGTCCTACAACACACTGATCCTTTCTGTTGCCTTCTATTTTATATCTTCACCAAAACTCACATGCAGAGGTATTATAGGAATTACGACTTATTAATTCTATTTAATGAGTACATGGTTTAGATTAAAGAAAAAATGGATAAACATTTGCCCTTTATTTTGTAGCTCATAATTATGGTGGAAAAAAATACATGACTTGTATAGAAATACCTGTTATCATAATGCTTTCTCTTTTCTGCTACAATGTTTACCAGAGATATCATGTGAAGGTAGCCCAGTTGATATGATAAGAAAAGGTTTCATGAGATGGGTAAAAATTATAGTTATCCTTGGTAGGAGAACTGGGTTTTCCTAGATGCAAAGGTAATAGCATTCAATGTTGAGGAAAAGGCACGGGCAAAAGTGTGAAAATCAGATGCACTGGGATAAGGAGAGCACACAGACTATTTTGGCAGAAGGAAGGATTTGTGCAGAATGCAAATGTAGAAGATAGGCTGCAGGCAGGTATATGGAAAAATCGGAGGTGTGATTTTGTTCACAGGCTAGGATGTTTTATCTGCAGACAATGGAAAATCATGGAATATGTTGGGGTGGGCAGTGGGAAAGGGAAAAATGTTGTAGGATTAGTAATTGAGTAGTCATACGGCATTGATAAAATGGAGTAGAAATCCTGGGCTAAACTGTGTTTTTGAGAAATGGGATAGCCAATAGAATCACTAAGCAGATATTTACAAAGGTCTGATACTCAAGCTTGGGGTAAACACAGATTGTAAATAATCAACTGAAAGTTCATAGGAGATTTAGGAATGGATGAAATGATTACAGAGTAGAGAATGAAGACAGAATGTTAAGCACAGTTTAAAAAAAATTGGAAAGCTGGTAACACCATGCCATAAGACAAAATGCAGTAAAATAGAAAGTTAGGAACCACCTGGAAGCTCCTTATGACCCACAAAGGCATCTCTCATCACTCTTTAAGAATCACTTCAAGGCAAGAAATAGTTAGAACTTGGAAGTGGTGGAAGGAGAAGAGGGAAATGACTCATGGGTACCTGTTGAGCAGTCTGATCCTGTCCACTTGGGATCACAGCTACAAACTCCAGCATCCAGAAGAAAAGTCCCATGTCCTGAGCACTGCTCTTGACATATAGGCAGTGGAGTTTCACAGTTGACTCCGCCCCAGCCAGTAGAGCAATGACATTCTCCTTTCACACAGATGCCATGGCTGGAACACATTGGGTCCAAGCAGTCCTCTGCAAGCCTCAAAACATAAGGGGGTGGTTAATAGGGAACAAGTGTGAAAAGCAAACTTTCAACTAATAAAATTGAGACCCAATTGACTTCTGAGTATTATGTCATCAATAGAGCTTTCATGGATAATAAAGTGACTCATATAAACACAGTGTTCAAATCATAAAATTTAGTAGACACCACATATAAGCTGTGGAAAACATAAACAATATTGCTGTCCCCCACATAAAAAGGTAAGCAGAGTATTGCAGGCCTTAAAAAGATTTTTTTTTCATTTGCAGAGTCATTGGTAAATAATTTCTTATACTTTCTGTAATAGGATAGGAATCACAGCTACGAGAAACGATTTTACTTGGTGTGACTACAGGAGTTTATACATTTTTTTACAGTTTGGATTATTAGAGGTTTTGAGTAAAGTGATTGTTGTTCCATGAAATAATAAAAATTGCACCAATGTATTATAATTTCTCACTTATTCCTTAGAAGCACTTTTCAGTACATTTCTCGTGTTACATTTTAAACCTCATTTAAAAATTCTTTTCTTTGTGACTTCTTTTTTTTTTTAAAGATTTTTTTTTATTATTATTGGAAAGCCAGGATATACAGAGAGGAGGAGAGACAGAGAGGAAGATCTTCCATCTGATGTTTCACTTCCCAAGTGAGCCGCAACGGGCCGGTGTTATGCCGATCCGATGCCAGGAACCTGGAACCTCTTCCAGGTCTCCCACGCAGGTGCAGGGTCCCAAAGCTTTGGGCCGTCCTCAACTGCTTTCCCAGGCCACAAGCAGGGAGCTGGATGGGAAGTAGAGCTGCCGGGATTAGAACCGGCGCCCACATGGTATCCTGGGGCTTTCAAGGCGAGGACTTTAGCCGCTACGCCACACCGCCGGGCCCTCTTTGTGACTTCTATCAGGACACTGTGACACAGTTTTCAATGTCTTAGAATATTACAGACCCAATTCCCTGTATCTCTAAGACCGGAAATTATGGTATACATTCTGATAAATGCATAGACTATTTTAAAAGGAGGCTTCTATACTTTCCCTGAGGAAAATTGTTTTATACTTACAACTGAGTAACCATTTCATGAGAAATGGGAAGATTCAGTTCCAAATTTTTTATCTTCCTTTACAAATAACAAGAGGCGAAAATAACTTTTACTATGAAGATGCATACTTCAAATCACTTTGTGCAATAGTGTAGATGGACAAAACATACCTTTATTTACAAGTTTTGCCTTGATTTAGGGTGTGGCTTGTGGCCATGGAACAGAGTCAGTCTATCTAAGCACTATTATAATTAGTATTACTATCAATATAATTAACCCAAGATCTCAGGTTCATTAGCACAATATCCTACTACATGAACTAATTAACAAATAAACACCAGAAAGTACATCTAATTTGGTTTATCATTTGGAGGGAAATGGAAAGACCAAAGCACAGAATTTATTAGAAGGGTGTCACTTTGTTATACCATAAACTTAGTAAGCAAGTTATTATTAAATACAAAATAGCTTATTTATTAAGAGTTTCTACTTAAAGGCAGGTTTGGTGGTTTAGTGTGTCAAGTGGCTAATTGGGATACCTACGTCCCATATTAAAGTGCTGCATGAAAATCCAGCTACTCTGATCCAGGTCATGGTTTCAGTACTTGCGTCCCCGCCACCCATGTAGAAAACCAGGTTGAGATTCCAGGTTCCTGGCTTTTCTTGGTCCACATTCAGCTACTGTAGCAATTCAGGGAGTAAACTAGTAGATGGAAGGTCTGTCTGTTCCTTTCACTCACTCTGCCCTTCAAATACGTGCTTACATACATGCATTTGCTTTTGAAAAAAAAAAGGAGATCTACTTAAAAGCATTTGTGTGACATTTAAATCATCTTAAGACATACTTAAATCCGAGGTATAGGTTAGATGGCAACAGGGACACATTAAAAACATGTGTTGGATATAAGTTTGGAGCAGATGAAAAGTAAGTGTTCTGTTTCATGAGGCATGCTGATCGTAACCCCAGTTGATTGTTACCATCTAGCACTGTGGGTCCAATGTCATCGGATTTTCCAGTGTTCCAGGAAGAGCAGCAAACAGGGATTTTTTAAGGAATATATATATTACACATCTCTGTTTAAATTTTGGCAAATGTGACATTAAGCAAGAACAACAAAAAAAATGATATCCCTGGGTCAGTCAAATAAAACCTGATGGACTACATCTCAGCCTATAGCTTCATCGTCTGTAAAGTCTTATCTTTTTCTATCGAATTTTCAGTTTCACTAAATATGTTGACTAGCCTTCCTTGGTTATTCTGTAATTTTCTTAGTGCCTTGAGAAAAAGCAAGTATGAGCTGAGTCTTTTGTCATCTGTTTACAAACGTTAATTTAGAAGGGTCTAAATTTAGTGACATGTGGTAGATGCTGTGACAGACACCATTTTCGGCTGTTTGTGTGTCTGTAGAGCATCTGAGTTTATAACAACCTAAATGTTATAATCACATTTGGATGATCATAAAACGAATTTTCAAAAGTAACTCAGCAACTTGGTGTCTCCTCTCAGCCTAATGTCACTCACTGGGGCAGATGTAATCTTCACACCCAAATTCTACTCTGGCTAATGGGAGATGGAGAGCTGAAGTCTTCCTTGTCCATGCAGTGGAATGAGATTAAACCCTTTAAAATGCTGTGTAATAGTCTTAATGAGCCATCTTTAAAAAGCAATTATAGTGCATTTTCAGCAGCCTCTTTCCTGAACAACAGTTGTGATGAGACCAGCTCCCACGGTAATGGTTTAATATTATTTCTGAAATCAGTCTTATTTGAGGAATGTGGCATGAAAAAGATGTGATTATTAGTAAACTTATTCTTCCATGTGTCTCTTTAAATGATGAAACTATTGCTATTTCCATGAAAAAAAATTTTGAAGACTCCTTTGGGGTAAATTTGATATAAAAGCACTGTTTTGAAACTCATTACTGGTACGCCTGCTTCCTTAGGCATAGAGGTCAAGTTTCAGCATAAGGCATGTTAAAATAAATAATATAAAGCAATAATAATAATGGTAATTATAAATCTCCCCCAAAGAAAACATTTGTGAAATGGCTCCTAATGTGCATATATTATTTTATTATGAGCTTAAAGTGAGATGTAGCATGTGTCCTGTAATAATGAAGGCCTACGAATGAATACCTAAAATTGTCAATATGGAAATTTTCAAGTTATAAAATGGGGTTATAAATGAGGGAAACAAGAGCACTTTTCATTACAGCTCTGTGAATGCAACAGATCTAGCCTCAGGCATAATGCTGTCACAGTAACTGCCACAAAAGGCACAGGTCCCCTGACCTCTGCCCCTTGCTCTATGTAGTAAGAACATGTTGAGCATTTATTGCTTACAAAGCTATGCTGCTTCTTTAGTCGAAGCACAGAATAACACCTTGGCCATTTCAGTGAGAGAGAAGCCTGAAGCGATAGATCAAAATGGGGCTCTGACCTTCCTCACATATTTCTCCTTTGTATCCTGGTACACAGATGCAGACTCCCATGATGCAGGTGCCATGGCCAAAGCACGTTGGGTCAATGCATTGTTCTTCTGGAACATCACACTCTGGCCCCTTCCAGCCATTCCGGCAGACACAGTGTCCTTTCTCGTATTCTCCATTCCCACCACACAGCACAGGGCACGAATCTGAAGATTAGCAAATGAACTTGTTTGTTTTCATAATGCTTTCAAATCTCCAAAGAGCAATTCTCTATTGATTCTTGCATAATATTTCAGGCAAACATCGTACTGTTTCTCTCCTCCCCTTTATTACATAGACACACACTCATTGTTATAAACATAGAATTATCTTCCTATGGGGGTGGAGTAAAGATATTTTATAAATATATTCTATATGACAAAATTATTTCAAATATTTTTGATTCTCACCATACTCTTAAACTATTATTATTGTTTTCAGATAGATTTTTTTTTCTTCCTCCAACAAATGTATATTGCTTTTAGGAAGCAAAGTTTGTCTTACTCATTTTTAAAAAATCTTCCACACCCAGCCTCTATTATCCAAGGTCTGTCTTGGCTATGGGAACCTAGAAAGTACTTTGGAATTCCCTGTTGGATGGGATTGAGTCTAAAGAAACTAAATATGTGAGAAATTGGAGCTCAAAACGTTAGCAGATGAAAAACTTTGGACATAAATGGAAAATGAGCAAAACATCTCTAAAATAACAATTATAATTTAATGGGAAAACATATTGTGATTTACGCAAAGCTTTTCAGAATAGAACCATTTGAAAATCTAGGAGGCAGTTAAGCTTGCTAAGTTTAACTTCTTCCCATCTTTACTTTCTAGATTATGTCACAATTTGGTGATTTTTCTATTGTTATACATTGGTGTGTATAAGCTACTGATCTGGCCTGGTTTCTAAAAACTACTTTTCTTTAAAATTTTCTGAACTGACATATATAAATTATCCATGCTGCTGGAGTACCAGGCAATGTTTTCATACATGTCTACAATGTGTGTATGTCCAATCAGATCAGAGTAAGTACATAAACCTTTTCAAACATTCAAAATTTCAAAGTTAAAAACATGCAAAATCCTTTCTTCCAATATTTTAAGTAGAAAAAAATATATACAGCGCAGTATCCATAGTCAACCTATTATGCAATAGAACCCCAGAATTTCTTTTTTTGTAATATATATATATATATATATATATATATATATATATATATATATATAAATCTCCAACTATATTATCTTAGAAGTATCATGGCTAGATTTCAATTGATCCACTGGGTACTTTAATTTTGATATCATTTTTGAATTAATTAATTTATTCTTTTAAAGTCAGTCCATTGCAAATTACTCTGCTAAGAAAATATAAGCATTATATTGTGGTTTGGTCAGACAATATTGGTAGAATTCACAGCTGTGAGGGGAGGGCACCCTGGATAAGTTACTTATCCTGTCCAAGACTGTCTGCCCATGAAGCTGGCACAGTAGCGGATCTTACCCAATTGAACTATAGGAAGGGAGGATTAAGAGGTAATATGAAGTTTGGAATGGCGCCTGTCATAGTAAGTGCTTCTGGTGGCAGTGGTGGGGTCACTGCTGCTGTCCTTGTGACTGCTAAGATTGATACTCTTATTATTACTGCTAATTCTGAGTCCTCAAATGATACCTATGTTCTTAAACCAATCAGAATCACATAGCAATTTTACCTCTAGCACAATCAGGTCCAAGAAATCCTGGAAAACAATGACAATGTCCAGAAATACATTCTCCATTTCCATTGCAATTGGTGGAACAATCATCCATTATTTCTATTAAGGAAAACAAAAGAAAAAAATGAATAAACCTGGAAGCTGTAGAGAAAGTTAAAGAACTTTTTTTTACATATTGCAGTGATTTTTGAGCCTGTAGTGATTTTCCTTTCTGCTGTCTACAGAACACTTAAAGCTCAAAATCAGATGCCAAAGACTTCTGGAAGATGTCACATCCAGAACAAAATTATTAAAAGGGTCCTGGATTTGCTGAATGGGCTATTTAACAGTGGAACTAAAAGTGAATCTGATCTGTGAAGTGCATAAAGGGTCTAGATGAAATGTATTCTTAAGAGACATTCATAATAAGGCTAAAAATGTACCAGGATTAGGGGATGTTTCTCAAAAAGATAGCAGGTTTAAAATACAACCCAGAAGACATGACTCCTTTTTTTTTTTTTCAAATTTAGATCATAGAAAATAAAATTTCTCCTCTAGCAACTCAGAATATTTAATCTACTATCTTGGCAGCATTAATATGATAATCAGTATTTCATTTTCATTAATAAGTGACAATGGAATGAATACTTTCAAAGTAAGTGATCATATTAAATTCACCACCACACAAAGAATATTAGAACCTAAGTATTTGTTGAGAAATGCTTTCTTAATTGTAAATGCTTATCAGTTCTCTGAACTTTTCCATGCATTCTGAAAGAACAGGGTTCTGAGGGAATTAAGCAGGCCAGATTCTCACAGACATTAAAATTGCCTCCAGTTTAAAATTGTGTTTGCGTATTCTAAGGCAGCCTTCATGCAAAATACAAAATCAACAGATATATAGGTGTATATATCTATATAGATATATATACACATACACACATATATGTATCTGGAAGAACTATAGAATGGAGGCAAGTATACCATGAATTAAAGATATATTTCAATATGCATCTCTACTTTTGAATGAAAGATGGATTCCAATACTAAAATGCTGGACCTTCTACCATTGTCTATACCTACAACATCATGATATACTCAAACAGAATGATGGTGGACTTGGGACTGTTGTTAAACTGAGAATACTGTTGTTATAATAGAGGGGGAATCTTTGGGGGAAGAGAGATTAGGGAGCAGAAAATCCCTGGGATTTGGAATTTGGAAGGGGAAATCTCTGAGTCTAAGAAACTGTATCATGAAAAATAAAAATTTAACATAAAATAAAACGTTTGAGTATAATAGCCAAATTCTAAGCATATCAACTTTTATATCATTTGTCTTTTTTTAAAATACTCTTTTAATGACTACTTTTTGCAAATATTGTATACTTAATCCTCCTATACTGAGTTTCCTGTTCTGATATATTAAAATCACACTTTCATTTATGTAGCAAATTTTTCCTTTTTCAATCCGAGCTATCTGCTTTTCCAATTTTCACTTTGACAAACTATTTTCAACTAGAAAGAAAGCGTCTAGGAGGTGGTCCGCCCCTGATATCTTCCACTGAACAATTAGTGTGTGAATTTATAATATTGGCAGAAAAAAATAACATTTCTGTAATTGTGACCTGTGTCCTCTTGTATGAGCAGTAGGATAATGTGGTGTACTGAAAATGAGGCAGCCTGGGTTTCCACTCTACATTCACTGGACCTGTTTCTGCAGAAGGTAGACTGGTAATCCGCATCCTAACAAATGTCTCAGGTGACCCTGCAGATGCTTAAAGCTTTGAGAGTCAGAGCTTTAAAAAAATGTCAGGTTCTAAGTAGAGAAGTCGTAATCTAGCTGTTCAAGTTCTGCCTGGGGAAGAATACAGGCAAAAGGAAAAAAAACTGGTACTTAGTTCATTTGGGGATTCTCAGAAAGCCGACAATGAATCCTATGGCTTTGGAAGGTCAGGCTATTATCAATAGGAGGAGATTATCTTTCTTAAACCTGTGTGATGATACCAAATGACCTGCAGATTTATGATGGTTTTGTGCTATGATCATTGTGTGGGAAAATGAACTAGAAAAGTGACACATGTTATTTACTGAATTACAGCTATGCTGGCTGAAATTTAACAACTGGAAGAGTCAATAATTTTTAAATCATTAAAATTCTAGTTAATTCCAGAAAACCATGTCTTTGTAAATACAAGTATACAAGTAATTATGAAAAAGCATACAGAGTGTCTTTTTTTTTCCACTCAGAGCTGGAATCATAATCCCCTTTCTACTTATCTAGATTTCTATTGCCAATCAGTAATGACAGCTTGTAAATATGCACTTGGATTTCTCCTGCCTTGGATGGTCAACAGGAGGCCATGGAGGAAGCTTTCAAAAGAAAACGGGGTTATATTTCATTTCACAAAGAATTCTGTGGAGAACTTTGTAGATACTACCTTGTGAAAAAGTAACTTTTCTAGAAAAAAAAAAATTATTCAATAGTTTGTCATCAGAATAAAGAAGCCAGATACCTTACTGACTTAGAAGTTAGAACTATCACTGAGCCAAAACTGTTACCCAGAGCAGAACCCCAATAATTGAAATAAAAAGGCAAAAAGGGAAGGTTTTTGGAAGCTGCTATATTTACAGGGTGTCTTAAAGATATAATTGGGACAGCCTAGGGACTCCAGGAGGAAAACAGTTGAACTGAAAAGCAGAAGCCACTATTGATGCAAAGGGAACTGCTTTTCTATTCGTGGCGACCCCTAGAAAGCTTACTTCACATCTACTTCCCAGACTCCAGTTCATTACCACTGATAATAATTTGAAAGTTCTATGCTTAAACCCTCATTCTTTTACTAGAATAGTAGGCCTCTTAGTATTTTCAGTGATGATAAGTTTTGTTGTGGAAGTCCCCCTGACTCCTATGCGAAAAACTAAAGATGAATAATCATCTCTTGGAATGAGCTTAAAATGTAAGTGTTTTTGAAACAAACTGACTGGATCTCAGAGCTCAATTTTTGCTGTTTGTGAGATTTTGCTAAATTATTTACTCTTTCCAAGCATCAGTTTCTTCATTTGCAATGTAAATATGTTTATACGTGTATTCAGCATCAGGATTGTAAAAGAATCAGACAAGCTGAGTGTAAAGCATCTTATACAATGCTTGGGGAGTGGTGGTACTCCATGTATGGTACATGTTATCAGGTTACAGTGCAGGTTATATAAGATAAGGGGATAGTGACAACCCTGCTTATGCTATTGGAAATAATACATATTAACATAAAATCAGTATCTGGTCTATATTATTCACTCAATAGATGCTAGTTACTAATTCTGTCATGATTCTTGTTAGCTGCAAACCGAGTTCAGTTAAGCTCAATCAACTGATACTAACAATATCATGAATCGATGAATAAACAGTATTTAGGACAAATTATTACCAACTTCACTTATTTAAAATTATATTTGCCTCATTTTACTCTAAGATAAATTATGCAAAAATTGGAAAGAAGTTAGGAAAAAATGACATGACTTTTATTTATTTGAATTTTCTTTGAATACAATAAAAGGAAAAAGATTTTGCTGCTTTAAAATTTGAGAAATGCTTTTACTGTAACCTTAACAAAGACAACAGAAAATTAAAACAACTGGCTCGTGCAAGCAAAACACAACTTTGTTGGGCCGGTCCAGTGAGTTTGTTGAGTGACCAGTCAGTGTTCTGGCTTAAAAAGCTTCTTTCTTTTTTTTTTTTTAAATTTAACCAACAAATACTTTGTCTCTTGTAGATACAATATCAATCAAGTTTTTCTATAAGGGAAAATTTTGTGTAATTTTATTGTCTGATTACTGTAGAGGAAGGGTTTTTTTGATAATCTTATGGCTGGAGTAGCACTTTTTTTACTGACTCAAGGTCTGCAGCAGCAAATAAAAATAGAACATAATTGTTATAAAGAACAGATGGCATATATATTAACATTCAACAGATCTTTGTAAACATATGGCTGACCAGGTTAACTAAAGGAGAAAATGGTGAGACTGTGTAGAAAACTGACAACTGTAAAATATTTTCCTTTCTTCTAAAAGACACATGTCTTAGGAAAATTCATACGACATGATTCTGTATCTATGAGTTGTTTATCCTCAGGACTCTAAAATTGCTAAAGAGCTCAGCTTTCTTCACACAAAGGGCCAAAGGGAATGAATTTACCAAAAAAATGACAAAGAATAAGATGACTCCAGCTAACTAGGCTGAAAATGAATAAGTGTTTGTGTGTCGGCACTGTATAAAATGAAACATGCTTTAAAAGGCCCTGGCACACTGAAAGAGCCATTGTAATGATTTCCAAACTGAAAACTTCTACACGAAAGAGCTTCGAATGACTCTAGTTATTACACTTAATATTCTTCTCTAAGTACTCATAGGCTGTACTTTGAAGGCTTAATGGTTCTAGAGTCAGTTGTTCTCAATAACTGTATTGATGCCAGTTTTTTTCTTTTTTCAAAGGCATTTATTTTCTTTTATAATAGAACTTGAATTTACAGGATTTTTCTTGCTCATTCCTTCTCTAAAGTTTTTCTGCTATAGTAGTCTTGTAAGTAATATTATACAGGTAATTCCTACAGAGAACATGCAAGAAGGTGCATGACAAGTGTCCTAGAAGAGCAGCAAATAATGGAGTATTTAAAACATCTTAATCAGCATCTAAGCATCAGTAGCAACAACATAAACTTTTCTTACAGCAACCCATAATGACTTTGAGACAGGATGAGCAATACCTGTAAATAACTTGTTTCACTTTTCTTACTGATTATGTCTTTCAGGAGTTATGCTCGTAATTTAAAATAATAGCAAAGGCAGCTTACCGATTGCTGTAGTTAATACGAATACTTGCTCCATCTTTTTCCCATCGTTGTAAAATGCCAGATACCAAGGTCCTTGGTCCATATATTCTATGAAACCTGTCTCCTGAAGTGAGGTTAAGATCAGGTTCCGAGGGGAGTGCTGGGTGTCATCAGAGCTCTTAGAGTCCTGCTTGACCAGTTGTTTGCCATCCATTAGCTTGACAAAATCAAACTGAAATAGACATACTTGTGAGCTACTACTTTTTATTTCAAAACTGATAAACATCTCTAACTCGAGCCACTAACTCATTCCTATTTCAAACTTGTTTATCTGAAGGGGGTAAAATGTAAGAGAAGGTTATTAATTCTTAAGTATATTTGATTTCAAGAGTATACTATCAATTCTGAAAAAAACACTTCATAATATTTATAAATGTTACAGACCTTTCAGTTTGAGAGTACTCAAACTAACCATTTTAAAACAAGCTTAAAAACAGAAAAAAAATTCTCCTGTAGCATTATGCAAGAGAATCTTGACATTTTACCAAAGTATCTGATAGAAGATACTTGGAAAAAATACATTCTCTTCAGAAATGTGACGGTGACCTTCTCTATAAAGTAAAAAACCACGTTAATACAGTTTCACAAACAAACAAATGAACAGTCAAAAATTTGAGAGGATTTATTGTAATTAACAACTTTTATGGTAACATAATTGAATATTGAAAGAATATGTCTCCTTTTTCTTCTAATGAGTGCGCAGGCACAAGGCACATGTTTTCTTGAACATTTATACATTACTTTAAGATTAACATTTGGATGGCATTCACAATCCCTGCACTTTCTGTCTCAGAAGCTAAGGATTTTGTAATCATATCTGATGGGGAAAAAAGCCAGCCCCAGTTGTTTGATTCCTTTCATTACTTCCCAGTTGAAGTTGGGTTTTACATGGGGAAGAAATAAGGGAAAGAGAGAGAAATTGGGATTATTAAAGTTTGCAGAAGTGCTATGAAAATCATAGAGGTTTCACATTTTTGAGTTATTACTGATAGCAAGAAAGAAAAAAAACTTTATCTGTAAGACAAACCCTGTCTTCTGCAGTGATCTGTAAAAAGTTCTGATTGAAATGCATATTCCTTCATTATGAGAAAGGCCTATGCATTTGTAGAACCAAAGAAGTGTGTGTGGGATCTAAAGGTAGGTAAGATTAGAATGCTGGAAGCCCATGATCATCCTATTCCAGGAAGCAAGGTGAAGTTCAAGAATCCTTTTCAAAAATTCTGTTTTCTGAATCTGCCTCGCAAAAAAATGATATTCTCCATTGTTTATGCCATTTATTTTGGTTCAATGTGATTATTATTGATGTTCATTTGTAACAATATTGTTTCTGTCCTAACATTTGCCTCCCCTATGCTGCACAAGTCACAAGTCCTGAACTCTTCCACTGTTCAACTGTTCAACCACTCTCACAACAAGTTCAAGAAAATATAATCTCAAATACCTGAGTGTGTGTAGGTGGAATATTTCTTCTGCCATAAATTCCCAGCAGAGAGTCCTTGGCTAAAGAAATGTTGAATTTCAGATAGATAGGATGGTGGATAGTTATCTGGAAACGCCAGAATAAGCCAGGTGGAATGGTCTGCATGACCTGTGCGCCAATGTCAACTTCTCCAGTGTCTATCGCCCGTCCCTTCTGAAACACTAGTTTGAAAGGGAGATAAAATGACACGTATTAATCTTAATTTACAAAGCAATGGTCTTAATTTTAAAACAGGTTATTAAAACAAGTCAGCTGTTTCCTTTCTTCTCATCCCACCTATCATTCAAGGCTTCGCTCAAATTTAAATATCTTCCTAGGAATTTTCCCTAGCTAGCTGAAAATTATGTCAGTCTCTGCTTTCTCTTAAACTCTCATATTTCAAACAATTTGATGCCTTTCAGGTATTTTTTACTGAGTGTTATCTCAGTTGCTTCAAGAAATACAAAGATGAATAAGATGCAGCTGTTGCTTTTAAGGAGCTTTGAAAGTAGAGGAAATAGGACAAGTATACAAATAGCCACAGTATAAAGGAAAACAAGTTCTTTGGATATGGAAAGAGGAGAAGATATTTGCTTGAGGATATGTCTTACTGCTAGCCAGCTTTCTCTTTCATCAATCTTACCACTCACCCAACCTAACACACCATACATCTTACATATTTGTTGTTTAACTGCTGGTTTTCATTCCATATGCTGTAAGCTCTGTGAGAGCAAAGCAAGGGGTATTTTGTCCATTGGTTCAGCCCCAGTTCAAAAGAATCACACAAATGTGATCAAAGAATGCTTGAATCAATATGCATTTTTCAATAAATGAGTGAATGAGTCAGAAAAGTACTGTTTTCAGAAGTGGTATTAAAGATGAATCTTATTAAAGTGTTAAAGAGAATGGAAACTATAGAGATAAGGTGAGGGTGTGTGTATCCATAGAGAAGCATTTGGAAACAGGGCTGGATGGAAAGAATGTTATCATACATATTCTCTGTGCCCTTGACGAACATTCAAGAAGGTTTATGTAGCAAAGGACAGAAGGCATAGCAGCTTAATTCACAACAGTTAAGATATGGAATCAACCCAGATGCCCATAAATTGATAACCAGATAAAGAAAATGTGGAATATATACACCATGGAATACTACTTGGTTATTAAAAACATGGAATCTTGACTTTTTCACCTAAATGAATCCAAACAAACCATTATGCTTAGTGAAATAAAAGAGCCACAAAAAGATAAATAGCATATGTTAGCATATGCTTCCCTTGATTGGTGATAATCCACAAAGTACAAAATCTTGAGACAACAAAGTACAAAATCCTGAGACAAATCCTGACATCCTGAGATTTAAATATTATTTACAGCCTTTGTCTATACTCTGAGAAATAGGATTTTTTTCCTACTTGCTATGCGTTGAGAGCTTTACCTAATGGAGGGTTAAGCTTATGATTGTGCAATGAATTGACAATATGCTAATTGTAAAAATCAGGAAAGAAGTAAAGGAAATAAGTGGGGAGGAAAGTATGTGGGAGATGTGTGCCAACAGGCAGATTAGGATGGGAGGTATCAGTTATCTCCATGCTGCTAAATCTTTAATGTGATTTTATTCACTTTATATAAATGAAAAATAAATAAGAATTTTTAAAGAGATCTGAGTGCATTTTACAGGCTATCTGGAAAGCAGAAAGTAGGATGCATCAGAACAGAGAATGTAATTCTTATATATGAATTACAGGTCAATAATTCAGGCAAAAGGACGTGAAGATATAAATTTAGGATGAACCCAAAGAGTTCACTAAAGAAAAAACACATGCCAGTGAAAAAAAACTTGGTGTGAATTGGAAAAAGAAAGAATACAAGAGCAAAAATGTTTTCCCAAGTTTTAATGGGCAGAAGATGCAGGTTTTGTTAGAACACAAATTTCAACTCAGTAGGTCTGAAGTCAAATATGTCTACCCAAGTTCCAAGGGATGTAAACATTGCAGCTCCCATATGCTAAATCCAAACCAGTGATTCTACAAATATTGAATGTATGGACTGAGAAAGGGTCCTAAATGACCCAATAATGTTGGATAATTTAAATAGTCCTGGCAGCAAAAATAAGCACTGCAAAAGGAGCTGGTCTGTGGCAGTTTTGGATATTTAGAGATTTATTATTTATTACACTAATAATTTCTGATATGTTATTTTAATATATGCTTCTATGGACGTTTTGTTATGTAGTAGTTGGGTGGGAAGGAATACAAGAGCAGGAGAGACAATTCGCTTGCCCTGGTTTTAAGCAAGGAGGATTATACCTCAGGAGGGAAAGTTCAATTTGGCCCTATTTCACACTGCTTTTATATTTTTCAGCCATCAACTCCTTCTCCACCCAAAACACAGTTTAAAAACACACATGGTCTCTGTCCTTTGTGTTCACCCACTATAAAATTAACAGCCCATTAAGAAACACACCTGCAGTGGCTTTATTCCGAGGCCAATGCCTTGCAGCTTTTAACTCCCTAAAATACCTCCATTATTGCTTTTTGTGTTAAGGCCAAGAGTAATAACTATTTTAAGAATGTTCACTGTTAACTGTTAATAATAGATTTCAAATGCAATTTTGAACATAATTGCGTATTACAGGACACATCATTTTGTGGAATTGACATTTATAATAAAATGTGCCCTTTGAGATAATAAATGAACAACTGAGGACCTTATTTTTCACTGGAAGTTAATTTTTTTCCCATGTGAGACAGAACAATTTGGTTCCCAAAGGGTTGATTATACATTTAACTCTTAAGATTCTGGAGCTTGGGCCCGGCGGCGTGGCCTAGTGGCTAAAGTCCTCGCCTTGAATGCCCCGGGATCCCATATGGGCGCCAGTTCTAATCCCGGCAGCTCCACTTCCCATCCAGCTCCCTGCTTGTGGCCTGGGACAGCAGTCGAGGATGGCCCAATGCATTGGGACACTGCACCCGCGTGGGAGACCTGGAAGAGGTTCCAGGTTCCCGGCTTCGGATCGGCGCGCATCAGCCTGTTGTGGCTCACTTGGGGAGTGAATCATTGGACGTAAGATCTTCCTCTCTGTCTCTCCTCCTCTCTATAGCTGGCTGTAATAAAATGAATAAATCTTTAAAAAAAAAAAGATCCTGGAGCTTGACAAACATCTTCAATGAAAAGGTAATTAATAGACCTTGTTTATATGGACACATCTGTTCAACCTAATGTCCAGTTTCTTCAGCTGCTATCCTCTTCAGGAATTTTTCTCTCTTCTTAAAATATATCATTTGGTTATGAAAACAATACTCTAAGTACAAACTACTTTAAAATGTTCTAGTTTCAACAAACATAGCTTTTTAAGGTACTAACAGTAGCGTTTAAATGAATAGATGCTGTCATCTTAAAAAAATCTGGGCAAAATCCTTTGACAAACTTTAACCTTTATACACAAGCCTTACCAAATGCTACATCACTTTTTCCTTCTACACTTTGTAGTACCATGTATTGCATAATGAGGCTACTTAAATGCTACTAAATAAAAAGAAACTCAGGAATCTGTTGTTGGGTTAGCAACACTATCACTATATATTTGGAGCACTTGCATAAGTTATTTATTTATAAAATATAATCTTGCCCTTTGAGAGTCTACATTCTGGTTAAGACAAGGCAGGTAACCAGGGATGACAAAACATGAATAAACATGTAACACATTAAAAGAAAGCAGTAAAACAGGCTAGGTGTGGTAATGTTAATAAAGACGACAAATGCTCACATGTTTAAGATGAACATTTTCTCAACCTCTATCCTTTCAGAGCACTGTGCATCAGAATGGAAGGTATCTCCCCATTAGTAATCCATGACAATATGTAGCTGGCTCCATTTTATGAATTAAAATAAGATAACCATAAATTCATCTGCTGTTCTATTTTTTCTTACTGTAGGTCAAAGATGGGGAAATTTAAAAACAAGGAAATGACATGCATAAGTATAAAATATATCTTTTGAGGAAATTCTAGATTAAATAAGTGAATGCATGGATTTGGCCAGACTGAAAACTGACTTTGATCTTGCATTGGCAAATTGGCAGTGCTAGAGTTAAAATACAACACTGGGTTAATTTTTGGAATATTTTAAAAGTAAATATTATTTTTATTTTAGAGGCGGGGGGAGGGAGAGAGGAACACAGAGTGACAGTGAGAGGAGAAGAGAAAGATAGAGATGAGCTCCCATCTGCTGGTTCCCTTCCAAAATGTGCAAAATGGCCTGGGTGGGACAGGAGTGAGGCCACGGAAACCATTCACATCTCCCTGTGGAGGGCAGGAACCCACTTACTTGAGTCTTCACCTGCTATCTCTGTGGTAAGAAGCCAGAATTAGTTATAGATCCAGCAATCAAACTGAGACACTCCAATATGAATGTACATGTCTAAACAACTAGGCTAAATCACTCACTCCTATGCATGTTTTGTCATTTAATCTCTTATTTTGTTGAAGCAAATAAAAAGACCTAAGAAGACCATCTTTTCCAGGAACAACACTTTTACATGTACAGAATCAAGATGAAATGCAGACAGCCACAGATCGTATCCAACTGTGCAGTGCTGTAGTTATCACAGTCTCACCAATATCCCCCAATTTAGTTCAAGCTAAACACCGTCTTTATAGGTTACAACACAGGCATCAACTGCTGAGCAGGACAAACGCATGGCATGTAGGATGTGTTGAAGGGCAGCACACTAAGTGATGTTAGCTTCGTTCAAAAAGAAAAGGTCAAGCTATCTAGGAGGTTAAAAAAAAAAAAAAGACCTGAAATTGATAACAGCTGCTGTATGAAGTGGCTGTATCACCTGAACCAAAATTTCCTATATTTGCACTCAGACGCAGAGCTGAATGTTGATAACATGATTATTAATAACACTGTCTATATAAAACAGGAGGTAAATAGCTGTATTCTGGACATAGATATGTGTTTTTCTAGTTACTATAGCCAGATGTGCTAAAATCAAAGAACTCAGCTGAAATTGGCAAAAGATACTAATATACAGCCACTAACACGATTCCACTATCACATCTTTATGTAAAAATGAGTAAAGTCTACTGTATTATCAGTAATAGCAACCTGAGAAGTGTTTTAAAAGTTCTGCAAATTCCAGAAGAAGTATTTAAGAATTGTCTGTCCAAAGAGAAGAAAAAGAAATATGTATTAAGAACATAGTTGTTCTTCACTTCATCCTAGAGCATTTTCAAAATGGTAAAAATGCATTGGTGTGGCTGTTCAGCTGAATTAGTTCCAGGGAATTTCATTGTTTAAATATTATCCTTTATATACCTTCAAAAATAACATTAGTTTCACAGTAGCAAATCTTTGTGAAACTCAGAATATCTTAGAATTTACCTGGGGCAAAATGAGCAGGTGAAGCCAACCTTATTCCCTTTCATGAAAAGCTTTGAAGAAATCAAAAGGGAATAACAAAAGATTATCATGTCCATTTATACAGCCTCATGTAATTTTTCATATATGAATTATTGAAGAGATTTTTGCTCAATTCTCCAGTTTAGGAGTAGGTTATCTAAAGTATGTTTTAAGTATGCTCTTTTTGTCTTCCACATATAATCCAAGGATAGTCAGGAGAAAGAAAGAATGAACCATGCTCATAGAAGGCACTTGGCAAACACTCTGGAAAAATTAATAAAATAGTAATATTGATGATTTATTATTTTGAAAGCAGTTTATTTTTTGATATTTCAGTATAAAATTTTATGTGAGAATCAATTGAAATTACACCCGTAAGCTTTTGAGAATTTACTGCGAAAAAAAAATGTAAGCAAAATCCCTCTGTCCTAGTGACACTTATAACTGTGTTTAAAAGTCCATTAGCTAATCTCACTTGAAAAATACATTACTGTACAAGTAGAAACAATTATATTCAGATACTGAAAAACATCAGATTACAGCATAGTAGCTTATCTAGTTTTACATATATCATCTCAGAGGAAGTAAAATGGTCTTGCTAAAAATCATCTTCTTAGTTAAAAAGCTTTACTTAGAAATGCATTTTGATTTTGCATATCTGTTTTTGGACACAGTTTATTTCAAAGACATAATCATCTTTTCAGGATTTTTATTTTTAGAGTTCATTATAAAAATATCCACATTCTCCCCAAATCTTTAAAGTTTCACAACTCTTCTGTTGTGGTCTACTGTTTATTAAGTTGCATTCACAAAAGTTAGTTTTCAAATATAACATTCTTATGTTTTTATGTATAACCTTACACAGTGTAATATAAATATCTTAATAGAAATTTTTGCTTCCTGATTACCATCAGTACATGAAGCAACACCGATCTGTTTTCATTGACTTACTGAAAAATCTGAGCTGATATGAAACTCAAGTTTATCATCCAAAGGTTAGGTATTCAAACATGTATTCAGTCATAGGTGAACATGGGATACAAGACCTTCTTAGAAGAAAATAAAGGAAATGCAAAACAAAGTGAAGATTTAACCTAGAGAATGGGAGAAAATATTTGCAAACTATGCAGTTGATAAATGACTAATATCCTTGGCCTGAAAACAGCTCAAGAAACTCAACAATAAAGCAAACATTTCAGATATGAAATGTGGGATGCAGCACAATGGCTCAACTGGCTAATCCTTCCCATGCAAATGCTGGGATCACAATATGGGTGCCAGTTTGTATCCCGGCTGCTCCACTTCTCATCCAGCTCCTTGCTTGTGGCCTAGGCAATCAGCAAACGATGGGCCAAAGCCTTTGAACCCCACACCCACAAGAGACCTAGAAGAGGCTCCTGGATGTTGGCTTTGGATCATCTTATCTTGGGCTGTTGTGGCCACTGGAGGAGTCAACCAGTGAACAGATCTTTCTTTTATCCTCTTCTCTCTGTACATCTGCCTTTTCAATAAAAATAAATGAATCTCAAAAAGAGCAATGAATAAAGGTGATTTTCAAGGGAAGAAATTCAAATGGATAGCAGACACATGAAAAAAAAAATCGCTCAGGATAACCAGCCATCAGGGAAATTCAAATAAAACTACAACGCAGTTTCACCTTACCCTAGTCAGAATGGCTATCATCTGAAAACAAAACAAAACAACAGTAAATGTTGGCAAGGATATAGGTGAAAAAATATTTTAATTCGCTGTTGGTAGGAATGTAAAGTAGTAAAATCATTATGGAAAGTAGTATGCAGAGTTTTCAGAAATCTGAAAATAGATCTACCATATGACCCAGTGATTCCACTCCTGGAAATTTATCCAAATGAAATGAAGTCAACATATGTGAGAGATATTCATACCCCCATGTTTATTGCAGTTAAATTCACAATAGCTAAGATACAGGATCAACCCAGATGTACATCAACTAATTGCTGGGTAAAGAAAATGCAGCATACACACACACACACACACACACACACACACACACACACACACACACACTGTGGAATACTTTCAGCCAGAAAAAGAATGAAATCCCATATTTTGCCACAAAATGGATGCAACTAGAAACCATTATGCTTAGTGAAATAAACCAGTCCCCAAAAGACAAGTATGTTTTCCCTGATATGTAGTAGTTAATATTAGGATAGAGAAAAATGTATAGGAATGAGAAACACATCTTGTGATTTGATTGTTGTTGTATTTCTTATTTTTACTGTCATGAAATTGTGCTACTTCTACTTTACAATAGCTAAAATGATCTTTTAAAAAAAGGTAGCATTGGAAATCTCAGACTTCTGATTTCAAAACTGATTGCAAAGTTATACTAATAAGAGAGTGAATAATAGTATTAGCACAGATGTGTATGTAAACAGAATATGACTGAGATTCTAGAAATCAAATTTCACATGTATGGTCAAATGATTTTCAAAAATTCCCTTTCACCAAGACAAATCAAAAAGGAAAAGAATATCTTTTCAATAAACTGTGATAGAAAAACCACGTACATCCACACATAAAATAGTAAAGTTGAACTTTTCTTTCATATCAGGCACAAAAATAACCAAAACGGGTCAAATATCTAAATGTAGGGGATAAAAAAATTAAAATTCTAAAATGAAAACATAAGCACAGGCCTTAGAAACTTGCATTTGGCAATAATATCTTAGATAAGACATCAAAGTAAAAACAACCAAAAAAATTAATTAAACTTCATCAAAATTAAAGTAATTTCGTTTCAAAGCACATTGCATAAAGAAAGTGGAAAAACAGTACAAAGAATGAGAGAAAATAACAGCAAATCATATATGGCAAGGGATTTGTATCCAGTACACACTAGTATTGCTTAAAAGCCAAAATAAAAAGGTAAGTAATTGAAAATGCACAAAGAATTTGAATAGACTGGTGGACAAAATGTACAGCAAGGGGCTGGTACTCTGACACACTAGATCGAACCACTGGATGCAACATCAGCATCCCAAATGGCCAGTGGTTCAAGTCCTGACTGTTCCACTTCTTATCCCTGCAAATATACCTGGGGACGCAGTGGAAGCTGGCCCAAGTGCTTGGGCCCATGCACCCCTGAGGGATAACCAGATGGAGTCTCAGGCTCTTGACTTCTGCCTGGACCAGTCCCAGTGGCTGAAAGCACTGCAGGAATGAGTCTGTTAACGGAAGAATGCACATTCACTCCCTTTGTCTCCCCATCTTCCTCGCTCCCACTCTCTAGTCTCACACACACACACATACTCTACCTTTCTGTCTGTAACTATACCTCCCAAATAAATAATCTTTTAAAAAAAGAAACACAGCAAAAGAGAGTTATTATTTTTCAATTAAGGTCATACACATCAAAATTGCAAGGGTGCCTAAAACAAAATGGATTGATAGCAACAAATGACAATGATGTGGAGAAATCGATACCATTAAATATTATGCTGGGGATGTAAATGGTACAGCTGCCTTGAAAATAGCTTAATAGTTCCTCAAAATGTTAAACACAAAGTTATCGTATGAGCTACCCAGTCCACTACTAGGCATATGCCCCAAACAACTGAAAACTGGTGTGCTAATGAATGTTCACAGCAACAGTATTTATAATAGTAAAAAAGAAAGGAAGCCCAAAAAAGTTTTATCAACTGACCAATGAGTGAATATAACATATGCATATAATTCAGCATTAAAAAGGAGTACCTACTTTCAAGAACATATGCTAAATGTAAGAAACCATGCAGGAAAAGCTACATAAAATATGGTTCAATTTATATAAAATGAGGGAAGAGGCAAATCAACAAAGATAAACAACAGATTAGTGATTACCCCATATTAGTGGGAGCCTAGTAGGTGGAAACATTACCAATGGCTATGAAGCTTCCTTTTGTTACGATGAGAATGTCCTATAATTAAATAGTGGCTATGGCTCTGCAACTCTGTGAATCCACTAAAAGTATAACTTAATGACAATTTTAATCGGCAAAATGTATTGCCTGTAAATTATATAAACAGTGCTACTATAAAATGTTTACGTGGTATACATTGGCAATATATACAAAAAACATGTTTTGTCCCAAGACTTCTCGAGTTTTACACGTGGATTTTGAATATCCTCTGTTAACTAGAAGCAGAACAATTTCCTGGATAATGTTTCTGGAATGTAGTAAACAGTAGTGATACATTTTTTTATATTCTACACAATATCATATATCGTTAAACATGTTCTTAGGGTCCAATCCTCCTATAGTGTGGAATGGTGGAAGGAGGACTGGCCATATCACAGTTGGTCAAATTTCCCCTTCTTAATATCAGAACATAAGTTTCCAGAGGATAGAGTACTCACATTTGTCTCAATTTTTGACATGTACTTGCTGGGTATTTAACATCTGCTTATGACAAGGTAGACAGTTATCAGGTGGTTGGGAGTGGAAATCTGGTCTAGTGATTAATATGCTGGCTGAGATACAGCCCCTATCTGACTGCCTTGTTTGAGTCCTGACACCTCAGCTTGCCATCCAGCTCCCCAGCATACTTTTGGAGGTAGAAAGTGATGGTTCAAGTACTTTGGTGCCCACCAACTATGTGGGAAACCTGGGTTGAGCTTGCAGTTCCAGGATTTGGCTAGTCCAGACCTGGCTCTTATGGACTTTGGGGAGCAAATCAGCAAATCTGAGCTGCTGTTCTCTCTCTATGCTTCTTAAAGATAAATGAATGACTGGGCGTTTTATAAAGTAATGAAGAACTTGTATCATGCATCCAGAAAGAGCAGCAGCCAGCAGCGGCACCATTTCTGGAAGGTTGCCATGTTAATACAGTCACTGATACCTACTTTCAAGAATCCAGAAAATATTTAATAATATGAGATTTAAAATGATCACAGAAAAATGTGCCACTTATTGAATACTTTTTGGGTTGTCTTTGTGAGCTCACATCTTATTTCTGAAATAGCGAAATGTCTCTTTGACGCTCAGTGTGTCGCACAATTTGATGTCCTGTTTATTTCTGAGACTACTCCTTCCTTGTCTTTCCTGCCTTGTCTTTGGAATTTTAGTCCCTCTCAGTTGGCTTTCACTGCAGCAAATTTCAATCTCTCCCTCTCTCTTGGTTATTTATCCATTGCTTTTAAATGAGTATAAGTCTCTTTTCTTTTGAAAAAGAAAAAAATAACCCAGTTGCCACTTTGCATAGTTATCAGGTAATCACCACTGTTCTCCATCTGGTTCCCATATCAGTTCACTATCCATTTACCACTTGGACTATATCATCTGTAGATCTCCCTTACTAGTATCTTCTCCTAAACAGAATTTTTTTTAATATCACTAGGATTGGCTTATTTCTCCAAAGTCTAGATCAAACTACTTCTAGAAAAACATTAATCTTTTTTTGAAGATTTATTTTATTTTTATTCCAAAGTCAGATATACAGAGAGGGGGAGAGACAGAAAGGAAGCCCTTCCGTCTGTCCCAACTGACTGCAATGGCCGGTGCTTTGCAGATACGAAGCCAGGAACCAGCAACCTCTTCCAGGTCTCCCACGCGGGTGCAGGCTCTCAAAGCTTTGGGCCGTCCTCAACTGCTTTCCCAGGCCACAAGCAGGGAGCTGGATGGGAAGTGGAGTTGCCGGGACTAGAACCGGCGACCATATGGGATCCCGGGGCATTCAAGGTGAGGACTTTAGCCACTAGGCCATGCCGCCGGGCCCAACATTAATCTTTCATCTTCTTTCTTTTAAATCTCTCAGTCACCAATCTTTTTTTTTTCCAATTTTTGGACAACAACTGGCTACGCATGACTTTGCATTTTGCATGTAGTATGTGTTCATGCGTAGGGAAAGTCTTTAAAAAAGGTCATGGAAGGAGGTAGGCTTTGTGGTGTGGTATGATAAGCCACCGCTTGAGATGCCTGCCCCCAGAGTGGACTGCTGGCTTGGGAACTGTCTCCTATGCAACTTGCTGCTAATGTGCTCAGAAAGAGGGAAGATGGTTTAAATTATTGGGTTCTACTACTAGTGCTGGAGACCCTGATGGGAGTTTTTAATTTTTGGTTTGAGCCTGACCCTTGCAACTATTTAGGAAGTGCACTGGTGGACTCACACACACACACTCTCTCTTTCCTTCTAATTTTGTCTATCAGTTTTCTAATAAAATATACATAAAGCTTTAAACAAACTAATAGATAATCTCTTATGAGAAACATGTATGAATTTCAAAAACATTTTACACAAAAATAAAACAGGTTTTAATTTCTTTTACGAGAAGATGTCTGAAATACCATGGTATTCATGCACATGTCTTCTAACTCTACTTAATGGAAACTTTCTCAAGGGCAAAACCATATCTTCTGCTTCATTTGTTAACTTTTCACAGTACTTTGTACAGTTAAAATAACAGCTTGGCTGATGTGCTACTATGTTTCTGAATACTAAGATTTTCATTTTTCTTCCCTTGTGATTATTTTAATGGAGGGTTAGGAGCATTCAGGCATCAATTTTTCTTTCAACTCAACTTTTTTTTACTTTTATTTTTCTTTCACTTATAGCTAAGAAAGAAAAATGGGATCTATATACGGGACTGGCCTAGAAATTTTCATAGAATATATAACAGAAATTGGGAAAAGTGCCCAATGAATAAGGGAAAGTAGTAGCTACTGGAATATAGAAGTAAACCTCAAACCCTTAATATTAGAAAGGTGCAGGACACAAAACGACATGGGATTATTACTTAGAGGACTAAAAAATTATCCAAAAAATGCAAATGAGTGCATAAATTCTGTAACTCTGGGACTTAATTTTCTAAAGCAAATTTCACATAGCTACAATGCCCTTTGACTTCATAAATAAGCTAATAAATACACTGAACTTCTTCCAAGTATCACAGTACGAGATTCAAATGGATATTCCGCACATGGGTGCTGGCATCCCATATAGATGCTGGTTTGTGTTTCAACCGTTCCACTCTTGTTCCAGCTCTCTGCTTAAGACCTAGGAAAGCAGCAGAGGATGGCTCAAATTTTTGTGACCCTGGACCCATGAGGGTGACCTTGACATAGATCAGATCAAATCAGCTCTGGCCTTTGCAATCATTTAGACAGTGAGCCAGCAGATGGAAGACCTCACTCTGTTTCTCCTCCTCACTCTGTGCAATCTGCCTTGCAAAGAACAAAATCTTTTTTTAAAGGCTGTTGTGGGAAGAGCTGCTAGCTTTGAAAGTACTAATACAGCAGAGTAACTACACCATCCCATAGCACAACACTTAGTGTTCTTGTCACATGTAGAATGTTAGATTGGAGGACAAGACAGGTGCATTTCTTGTGATATCAGAGATAACATATGTCTCAGTTTAAAAATAGGATCAAAATTAAAAACAAAACATCAAACATGTATGACCAAGGACATTAACCATGAACTTACAATGCGATAAATAAGTTTGCCTTTTAGCACAGGGAACCTTTTACATAAATCTGTTTTAGAAGTTATGCCTCCAGTATCCTTTAGAAAAGCTTTTGGTAAAACTGAAGTATATTGATAAAGTGATTTAATATAGTTGAAAACAAGCTGTAACGCTGGCTGGGCCATCTAACATCTTGTGTAAGAGAAACATCTCTATAACATTACAGGAAACATTAGCTGTAATTTTCCATCAATCTTTAAAAAATAATATTGGTAAGCTCCCAAAAATGTTGTCTTTGTTAGTGCGTTACTACTATTTTATTCATGTGGTTTGTTCCGCTTAGACGAATTGTTCTCAATTCTACTACAATGTCCGGGGCTATAATATCCTTTAAGTAAAAGATGCCGAAACTGTGGGTTGACTCAAAGGGCAGCTGAATGCATTTTAATATCCACATGTCCTATGAACCAATATTGAAGAACCACAGGATTATACTGCTGGACTACGTTCCATCTGAATGCACAAAGATTATCTGGGTGTGGTTGGTGTAATTCTTTAGTTTGGTAATCCAAAATGAATCTTTACCTACTGACTAGTCAGGGAAATATCTGTGAAGCTCTAAGCAAATTCAGAACTCAACCTGCTATTCAAGGCTTGCAATTATTATATAAATTGCTCCATTGCAGCTATGCTATAAACAAAGGAAAAAAATCAACACACATATGCCCCTTCCAGTGAAAGGTGATAGTGAAGAGGTGCATTTTGTACTGCCACATAATTTTCAATGCCCAAAGGCAAAATGTGTGTGTGCATGTGTTACTTTGTGAAGGAGCAGAGTGTTTCCCAAATGGAAATCTTTGGTGCAAAATACAAGCTTTGTTATAACAGTACCTTGATAGGTGTGGAACACATTGGAACTGTATGCATTGAGATTTTTAATTAACATTATTGTTATTTCTACAATGACCTTGAGGACAATATTTTGAGAAGGAAAAAGTAAAAAAAAATGTCGAAAGAAAAGCCTTTACTACTCTTAAAGTTGATTACAATCTCAGGCTTTCCTGCAGTTATGTCTCTTATGCCTCCCACTTCACTTCAACTGCAAACAGAAGTAACAATGGCTGTTTTATGTGGGTAAAAGACATTGAAATATTCTGAAATTATAAATGTTCTCTAAGTGCAAGCTGTTACGGTTACACATATATCAAAAATTCAAATTTACAAGGTAGAAAACTAGGATTACAACAGAGTTTTCTGTAAGTAATTTTAAGGGCAAATAGGGTTAATAGATTTTACACATATACATTTCAACGATTGTAACCAAAGTTGGCCAATGGGCTTCCTTATGTGCTAAATTCAAATTCACTCCTTCCTAAGGCATACAGATGGCAGAGATTTTTGAGATAAGTTAGTCCTACTTAGTCATACTTTGACAAAATATCAGCCACAGTGACTGTTAAGGTGATTGGAAAATGCAGAAAGAAAGGCGGAAAGGGAGTGGAAGATTTGACAGGTATCTGCCTTTTCAATCTTGAGAGACAGCGTTTATCTGTTTTATATTTCGGGACTAAATTTAAAAGAAAGGAAACATTTAAATCCCAAGAAGGGCCATTATTCACAGAACAGTTAATGCCCTTTTGAAATCTGGATCTAGTACCCCATAGGACACCTATGTACTTTAAAACACGCAGGCTAAGACTCAATAGTAATTACTGCTAAAAGAATATGCCATGGATTTTGCTATATGCTTTACATCATTTGTCTCATTCCTCTACAGCCATATGAGACAGGCAATATTATTATCCTCCTTACACCATAGATGAGAATAATAGTTCAGTGAGGTTATCTCAAACACGTGAAGTTGAAGAGTCATGAAAAGACACTATCAGTTTCTGAAGGCAAGTGCTACAAAGGGCAACCCTCTGGAAGAGTAAGGACAATGTCAAAAGAATGATCTGGTTGTTACTTTAATATTTTAGCACACATAGCATTGAAGTAAGCTTCTAGAACTGTTTTTAGAGGGTATGTATCATTTAGAAAAATCATAGAAAGACCATTTAAAAATTTCTTCCCATTGTGTTATATCTTACTGAAATTCTGCTTTTCTCTGCACACAACACTACAAAAAAATCAAAACAAAAACCGACAAGAATGAAAGAAAAGCTGCGTTAAAAACTTGGGCAGTGAAGTATATTAAAAAGCTAATATAGCAGAACCATGATGTGGAGTTTAGGTTTGGTTTGAGCTTTTATAAAATCATTTTAATGTAACAATTTTGTGTATATTGCATCAACACATAATGACTTTTCTTAATAAAGTATTAAATTGAAATCACTTTCCCTGTTTGCTGTAATTGAGCAGAAACTTAAAACATTTTTCATTTATGAAAACTGTCACAACACATTAAAACACAAGTGAATAGAATTTCTCTAGAAATATTTCACGAAGAGACTGACGTTTTGCTTTCATTGAGCAACATGTCTTTTTTTTCATATATCTTTCACATGTAGATTTTAGTATAGCATAGATGTTAGTAACAAGACTAGGCACTGTAAGCGGATCACCAGTTTCTAGCGCTGTGACCCTGGGAAAGTTACTTAACCTCTGTGATTTTCATTTAGAAAATGGGGATCACAAAGTAACTTTCAATACATAATTAACGTAGTTTCTGAAATACTTCTTGGCAACTAATGAAACAAAAACAAAATTATCTTACCACTCCCTATAATTGTAAGCTTCCCAGAGATAGGATTTCGGTCATTTAATCATTTTTGATCTCCTAAAAGTACTTTGGATAGTGCTGGCCATACATTTTACTTTATATTTCTACTTTTTAATTTGGTTCTTGGAAATTTTACATAGTTTACATCGCTCTGTAATGAGTCTTATTCAGGAGAAATGACACAAACTTACATCATTCCATGTGAATAAGAAACTGGGGGTATTGGTACTGTGATATCTATTATAAATATGTTATGTTGGTTAAATTTAGAAATTCAGAATTCAAAGCGATTTTTTTCTCTTTCCTAACCAGAAATATTTCACATTGTACAGAAGAAAAAAAATCATGGTCTTCCCATTTTGACATGAACATTTGCCCTTACATTAACCAGAAATAGCCTTTCTTATTGTAAACAGAAGGAATTTCTCTACACCCTCTGTAAAATGTTCTATAAAAATGCTGGGTGTGGTCACGAAGAACTTAATCAGAATCCCAGGTTGCTTCAGGTTAGTTATATATGAAGTGCAATTTCCATTGAACTAAAACCTTCATGTTGTAAATATTTATCTAGTTTCAAATTTGTCAATGTATTTGAAAAGTTTAATTGGTTTACACCCAAGGCACTGGAGCAAAGGAAAATTTGCTTTCTTGAGATATTTATATGTACTTTTAGAAATGTCCCCATAGAGTACTTCTTTTGAGTGATCATTAAATTATTGTGAAGTGAAGCCATCCAAGGTATGATCCTAATGACTGAATTAGAAGAAAGTAATCAATCATCAATCAATCATTTTGTTGACTGTACCTTTTTTCTCTGATTTATCGGAAACTTTTCCTCCAATGGGAGAGTAAGTAGTATCCATGGACTCAGTGCCTCTGTCCCCTTTGCTAACTCCATTTTCGTAGAGCTGTCCTTCAACTGGTTGCAACTGCCAAGTCAGGCCGAACAAATGCACTGCTGCAAGAGAACAAGCCATACATTAACTTATTCCAGACTTACTGGCAATGTCTTCTTTTACACCTAAAAATATCCTGTCCAGTTTTCTTTTAGTGAAGTCCAGCTACTTGGATTTTATACCTACATTGTAGTTACTACTTTTACAAGTAGCCATTACTAAAATTTTGAGGTCAAAGACATCTGAGTGATACAATTGGAAGTTGGAGTATCAGTTATCTGTTACGGTGGGATTGGACTTGGTTATTCAGAGCTGTGGATCCTCCTTTTTCATTCATGCAATTCTACTAGGCATACAGAAACTATTGCAGAGTAGTATGGACAGGCTATTACAAGAACATGGAAAAGTTTTTTCTACATCTTTGATTTAATTCAGCAAAAATTTCCTGAATGCCTAGTATGTATAAGATTCTATGATACATGTGGCAGTTGTTAAAAACTTAGATGCCTGTTCGGGTAAAATTTCATAGTATTGCCAATACAGAGGGATATTATTATAATAATGTTACTATTACAAAAATATTGTGCAAAATGATTGACATTATATATGTTCTAATTGCTCCAATGTTAAAAAAGTACCTAGCAATGGTCATTGTGCAGGAAAATGGGTATTCTCACACATTTTCGATGAGAGAACAAAAATACAGTGACTTTTGGGGAGGCAATGTGGTACCACTTATCAAAAAATCTTAAAATTTGGTTTAGCGTTTGAGTCGGCAATTTTGTTTCTATGAATTAAGTATGAATACTAAGAAATGACAAAGCTGTCAGTTATAACATCTGAAACTAATGTTACAAAGCTATGGTCAGTTTCAATAGTCAGAGGAGATTAATAACTGATGGCCCAATAAATAATTCAAGGTAATATGGCTATTAAAATCACTTAGCAGAAGATCATGCAATACCATGAGAAGTACTCATGATACAGCTAATGAAAAATATCAGACTGCAAAACAGTATGGATAATATGATCTTTATTATGTGTGTATGTGCGTATGTTTTTGTCTGCAGTGAGAAACTACTGGGAGGATCTAAACATGTAAACAGCATGGGCAGCTTAAATTTTATTCTCTATGACTTATATATTAAAACAATGTTTTTTTAACGTTAGTTTTTAATAGGTTCAATGTGGGTTGTAGATACAAATTCTACAAATGTTATTTCCTTCTCCACCCCCTTTGTTCTTTCTCTTTCTCTCCCACCAAATGTACACATTCTGAAATAAATTTTACAATGGACATGTAGGTTGTTAATCATCTTAGGGAAAAGTATACCCTCAAGGAAAGTTTAGAGAAATAACAGGCGAAAATTGATTGGATTGATGAAGGATGAGCATATAAAGTAATACTAGACATGGACCTTGAAGGATTTTGTAACTTTTTTGCCAGATGGCAAACACCACACATTTTTGGTAGGTTTTGATGGTTGACAGTAATGCATGGGGACAGGAGGCAGATTCAATATAATACTGTTTTGTAAGCATAGGAAGTATTTGAGGCAAAGGAAGTTTTGGAAGATCACTGGAAACTTAGTTATGTGTAGGCGGTAGTAGAAGTTAAAGTTAGAAGGACAGATTAGGGTCAGACTGCAGAGAAGATTGTCACACTATGCTAGTTGCCTCCAATTTATTAGGAAGCAAAGAGGCATAGCTATTTTCTGAACAGATGAGTAATATGATCAGAGTTCTCTTTAAGAATATTAGTTAAACAGCAATGAAGAGCACTGAAGGTCTTCAGGAAAATACCCAGAACACCCTTTATACAAAAGCCAGCAGCAGTGTGGAGGAAGATGAATTAAGGCCTATTTGCAAGGAAAGGAATTGAAAGGACTTGCAACAATGTAGGTAAGAAGTAATTAGTGCTTCAATCAGGATGGCGGCACAAGAGTGTCTCAATTATGTGCGCTGAGAATCTACAGAAGGAAACTCTTTAAGAATAACTTGCGGGCCCGGCGGCGTGGCCTAGCAGCTAAAAGTCCTCGCCTTGAAAGCCCCGGGATCCCATATGGGCGCCGGTTCTAATCCCGGCAGCTCCACTTCCCATCCAGTTCCCTGCTTGTGGCCTGGGAAAGCAGGTGAGGACGGCCCAATGCATTGGGACACTGCACCCGCGTGGGAGACCCGGAAGAGGTTCCAGGTTCCCGACTTCGGATCGGCGTGCATCAGCCCGTTGCGGCTCAGTTGGGGAGTGAATCATCGGATGGAGGATCTTCTTCTCTGTCTCTCCTCCTCTCTGTATATCTGGCTGTAATAAAATGAATAAATCTTTTAAAAAAAAAAGAATAACTTGCAAAAATGGCATCCTAGGATTTGGCAGCAAGGAGTGTAAATGTCATTGAGTGAGTGAGTGAGTGTGTATGTGTGTGTACATAAGCTCATGCATATGTGTAGGCGTACTGGATGGAGGCATAAGCAAAGGGAGCCCTCCCAAATTGTAAAGGTTTCAGCCTGAGTAAATGAAAGAATGACAGAACATGAACAGAGCCAGGGATTCTTCATTTAGCCCACTATTTGCCACACATAGTTGATACCAGATGTTTTATTAAATGGTAGCTGGTGGAGTACATGCGAAGAGATAAGAATAATGCAGATAATGCAGTAAACTTGGCTTTGAGAATGCTGGATTTCAGGGTCTGATGAACCATCGAGAGATGTTCACCATTTGAATTTTGAAATTACGGGGAAAAAGAAAAAAAAAAAACCTTAAAGCTAAAACAAGACTACCAAGTCATACACGCATAGAGAGAATAGTTGAAGTTGTGAGTGAATGAGGTCACTGAAGAGAGGGAATGTTAGAACAGTGGCTACGGCAGAAGCTGGATAAATCATTTTGCTTGTTTTTATACTGCATTTTGCAACATCAACCAAATCCTACCAAAGGCAATTTTTCTTAAATGTGAATCTGCTCATAAGTCATTTCACATTTTTCTTTGTGTTCCCAGGCAAACTGAAATGGGATAACTTGTATGTCTAAGTCTTATATATAGAATATGAATAAGTGATCAAGAACAGAAAAGCTAGCCAGATAGCATGTTTAAAATCATCCATACACTCTTAAAGAGACTTCTAACATACTCTTTCCAATTTATCCTTAAAACATTTACGCATTTAATTGGTTTCTACCCTTTTCTTTGGCTTAAAGCCCATTCAGCCTGAGGAGTTCTCTCTTGTAATTACTGGAAACCATTGAAATGGAAAGGATAGTGTTTCTGAGTAAGGCATAGGATGGCATGTGAATAAAGCTATTTTACCCACAAGGTTGAGATTTCCTTACCAAAGGACTCAAATTGTGTTTAATATACTCGTTATAATAAAAGCAATTTTTCGGTATTGTACAAAATTTGGTTCATTCCATGTACTAAATTATTTCAAAATAAAAAAAGCCAAAAAGAGAGAAAAATGACTGACTGATCTATATTGGTGTTGCCTTAAATTTGGTTTATAATATAAGAGCCAACTGCAGGCATCTTTCTCCCATTTCATGCTCAGTGACCAGCTGACAATGAAATAGGCCTTTTTACCTCAGCAAATGCTGTAAAGAATGGCATTTATATAAAAAGATTATTGTTAAACTTTTATAAACACAGCACCAAATAGTTATATGTACTTTCATGGAAAGAGCTTTAGCATTTCTGTGGAAAGGAATATAGAAAATTGCAAATGCAATGATCTCATTTAAACATGTGAACACATAGATAGTTGAAAAGAGGCATAGTAAACTATCAGTCTTTAGAGTGGAGAACTAGGGGAACTGGAAAGATACTTTAGGCATTTTTACAATATTGTTAATCCCTTCTACAGTGATAATGTACTCATTAATCTATAACTTAAATATACTACTCAATAAATCTTTTTAAGCCAAATAAACAGATGTACCAATTTATTTTATTGTTGATTTCTCTCTAAAATGGAACTTTAAATTTTTTTTTTAAAGCAGAAGGGGCCAGCATTGTAGCATAGTGGGTAAATTCATCTCCTGTAATGCATACATTCCATATGGGTGATGGTTTGTGCCCCAGGTGCTCCACCACCAATCCAGTTTTGTGCTAATGGCCTGGAAAAGGCAATACAAGATGTCTCAAGTCCTTGGGCCCCTACACTCATGTGGGAAACCCAGAATACGTCCCTGGTTCCTGGCTTTTGTCTGGCCTAGCCCTGGCCATTGTGGCCACCTGGGGAGTGTATCAGCAAATAGAATACCTCTCTCTGTAAGACTTTCAAAAAATAATTTTTTAAAAAAAAATAAAAAGCAGCAGAAGCATTTAGTAATTTAATGTGAATAATGCCCAAACACATGAAACAAATAAAAGAGAATGCTTTCAGTTGAAAGGAACCGGGGATCCCAAAAGCCTTGTCCCAAAGGATATAGTTTACAAATAAATGGCTTTAGAAAATATTTTCAATATATCTGAATTAGTGAAATTTGGGGTGCTGATTCGGACTCTTTTTTAGCAATTTACATTGCGTGGAGTATCTTTATAGTGTTATGTCAAGAGCCAAAGCTGTTTTCCATGTCATCCCATGACTTTCGGCACTTTGAGTCTATTATCTCAGAGATGATATTTGAATCAGTTTGGATTTATTATTATTTGAAAAGCATATTTGTAGAGAGAAGGGGAGAAGGGAGACAGAGGCAGAGAGAGAGATACAGAGAGAGATGAAAGATATTTCATCCACTGGTTCCAAATGGCTACATCAGATAGAACTGAGTCAATTCAAAGCCAGGAGCCAAGAGTTTCTCGCAGGTCTTCCACGTCAGTTGAAAGCCCCAGGACTGGTATGTTCTGCTACTTTACCAGACATATTAGCAGGGAACTAGATTGGAAGAGAAAAACTGGGCCATGAACTGGTGCCAATATAGGATGCCAGTGCTACATGAGGATTATCCTATTATGTCATCATACTGTCCCCAAATACAGCTAATAACAAATAGGTAGTTTATATTAAATATAGAAGTGAACTTAAAATGTCAATGTTTTTTGAAGGCAAATGTGACCCTGTTTCAGGGATTTTTACTTTACATCTTGAAAATGCATACAATTTGGGGGAGTCATTTTCTACTGTATACATATATATATATCTAATATATATGAATATGTGATTATATATGAATATATTCATGAATATATAATATATAAATATATAAGTATACATGTGTATATATATACTTAAATACATATATACATTTTCACATAAAGTTTGAAATATGTTAAACCAATACAGTTTTTATTATTATGGGTGTCACAGCTTCAAATCACTTTTCTTCCCTTTATTGTCAGCATTTCTCCCAAAAAGTTCTGTTATGTGTCTTGCTTCATGCTCCTTTGGGCTAGGGAATGCTACAGATTTTGTACTTCACTTCCAAAGCTTGTCAAAGCTACAGATCTACTTGCATGTTGGACAGTTCCTTTCCTGAAAAATATACCAAGTGCATTACCCAGATGGCGACCCCTGATGACTTCAGGCTTTCAACTTAACTCCTATGGGAAGTAATTTCACTAAGCTGATGCTTCAGTGGACACGATGTGAGACTAGATGCTTCTGCGATAAGGAATACCACTGCAAAAATAAATGCTACCTGAATTAAATGCAGTGACTGCAAACATTACAGCAACCAGGTTATCTTTCCATCTTAAAATAAATCCCATTTTTATTACATTAAACATCAGATTGGTATATGAGTGAACTATAGCCCTTTGACAAATTACCTTCAGATCTTGGTTTTATCCTGATAATAACCAGATTACATGCAGGATTGAAAACCATTAGTTTTCAGAGAAGCATTTTTCAAGGACTAAATAAAGGAAGTAATGCATGTTTATTTATGGCTCCTTACTTTGCCTCAGCAGTTTCATTCAAGTTTTCCCTTTCTTGCCTAGGGTTATACATATACATTTTTCTACCAAAAATATTATCTGTGCTTGCACTACATCATGAACATAAATAAAACATACTTAAATGTTCCCTTTCAAAGCAATTTGAATCTAGTCAATATGGCTTTGATATCCTTTTCAAACATTTTTGAAAGCCTGAAAAGCTGTTGTGTCGGGTATAAGTAGAATTTCTTTTGAAAGAAAGAGCTTCACTAATTTAAAAAAAAAGCAAAACAGAAAAAGCATTTTAACTTGAACAGTTTTACATAACACATTCTGCAAGCCTGTCATGATGAAGTAGTCAAATTAAATACCAATTAACGAAAGATAGAGACAATACAACAGAGGCAATGAGGACACCTTTCTATTGTTCCACATGTTTGAAAACTTATCTTTACTTTCCTAAATGAAATGAATTTGTCTCTGTTGCAGTACACTTTTTTTTTGCATTAATGTGGTCCTTGCTTTATCCAATACCAAGGCTAGGAAAAATTCTATCAAAGTAGTAAATCATTTTAATATTCTAGTTCTGTATTACATTATCTTAAAACTTACATTTACTATGTATTTTATATTTGCTATTCCACGGTTGCAGCAATATTTATAAATAACATGTCTATTTGGGAACCTTATCACAGGTTTAATATATGATCTCCATTTGCAGTTGCATAACAGGCCCATCTGTGTACTCCTTATCAGACACAATTATTTAGTGGTTTCATCTTAAGTTAGAGCACCAATAAGTACTCTCCATAACTCAAGTCTTATTTCTTTTTCTATTATTTTTTGGCTTTGTGGAATGAGGAAGAATAAGCAGCGTAACGATGGACAAATTTAAAAAATTAGTGACTATGGCAGCAAAAATATCAGCCTAGACAGGAGTCAGTACTTTCAGTTCATCCTCAGAGTTTTCTTCTCTACCGCCCCCACCCCCATTTTACTTCATTTTCTTCTAGACTTATTTTCTCTATTACTAAGGTCCAAATGGCTTCATCATTATTAGTGACAGAAATTTAATTTCTAAGTAGTTTCTTACCATCTTTCCCAGTTTGATTACTTTTTGATGATAATTATCCATTTTTTCTTTAAAGAAATCCAAATAAAACAGATCACTTTGGAGAATAAGAAATGGACTTGTGCAGATACTGCCTTTCTCTGAATCATTTGATCCATATGCATTTAACTTTTAAAATGGGCATGAATTCATTGATTTATGTCCACAACTTCTACTGAATAATGCTTTAAAGCTCGCTTCTCTGGAACAGGCATTCATGCTAGTGGTTAGATAACTATATTTCACATTTGAGTCTCTGGGAAGAATTCCTGGGTCCAGACTTCAGCAAGCTTCCTGCCAATGCTCATCCTTGAATGGCTCAAGCAACTAGTTTCTGCCAACAGGAAGGGAAACTTAGGATTGTTCTCTCATCTTGTAGTTCAGCCTGCCCAATTCTGGCAATTGCGGGTACTTGGAGAATGGACAAGCAGGTGTGAGGGCTCTACCCGTCCCTTTCTCTCTCACGTTCCTCTGCTCTCAATTAAATACTCTAAATTAAATACAGTGTAAACCTGTTTTGATTTAGCATCATGCATTCACAGCCACATATATATGGCATGTGTCCTTCTGCAAAGTTTCAGACATTAAGATTTTTAAAACCTCTTCGATTACATTACTGTTCACATTTGACATTGAAGAGCAAGGCTTTTGTGAGGCTGGGGAGGCAGCAGACATAACACATAAGATGGAAGAGAGATGAGTGGTACAAAACTACTAAGCACTCTTGGCTACATTTTATGATCACATAGAGACATACAGAGAACAAACACTAATAACCCAGTGTGTCCTTGATTTTTTTTTTTTGAGGTGACACCTTGTAGTGTTCCTCTGGAAGTCACAGATGCATTATTAAATGGAGTTGATCCGCATTTGAGATCCTGAAGCCTTCTCCTCCCTTTATGCATAATTATTTGTTGCCTGATAACACTGTTCGCAAAATACTTTCTCCCCCTCTCCTCCCAGAATTTACACTGTACCTAAAGGGAAACATTTGACATTTGATATACTAAGGAACCAATATTCCTTGGTTCAAGAAGAACTTTGTTGGTAAACCTTTTACTTTGACCTTGAACAAATTACTTAATCTGTATATCCTCACCATTAAATGTGAACAATAGTACCTTCCACATAAGGTTTTTCTGAGGAGTAAATAAATCAGTACATGTTAAATACCTGGAAAAATGCCTGCCATACACTTTATAAATGCCCAACAAAATTTTACCCATTATTATTCAAGGCAGTTCAATTTTTTTCTTCAGCTAGCCTTTCAAAAATCATACTACAAGCAGAGAAAGGCAAAAGATTATTTGCTCATTGAATCTACTGCTTTCCCACCATAGGAGAGGACTGTGTAATTATGATTATCTGGAGAGCCGAAGAATGTAATACAAATAGAGAGGGACATAAGCCTTTAACAATTGTTAGTTGCCATCTTCTCACATTTACAAAGAGAAAATGCTCACTTATTTTCCTAGTTCCAAATCCAAGATTTAGTTATAGCATATTCACTTCTCTTACCAGACCCCGATAACAGTTCCTAAGTTGTCCATTTCCTTTCTCCATCATCACAGTCACTGGTGTCTGAAGTTGCAGGTTTGAATTTTTGTGTAAAAAAGTTTTCAGAAACTATAGAAGCCCTATTATATTCAAAGATAGTTGCATTTCTTAGTAGATTTCAGGTTTTGGAAAGGTTAGTTATGGCAGTTAGAGTCTCATTTTAGGGAATATAACTAAGAACCCTAACACAGTCATATACTACAAAATGGGTCTCAAGAAAATTTTCACATGATTTATCTAGCATAATAAGTATGCAATCCTGAGTTATGGCTTCAATTCTAGAGAACTGATCTGTACTGGTAAGGAAATCTATCTGCAACACAATAAAATCATAGTATATTAGAGCTTAAGATAACCAGACTACATGAGTATAGTTTGAAACAAAGAAGGGAGTACTTTTGAAGTGAAGAAATCTAGGAAATACTACCTCAATTGGGTGACCAATTTCACTATCAACAGTGATAACATGTACATGATAACAGATATCCTTGATATAAATGTGATAATAGCCCCTCTGTGGTCTTACTCTCCAAGACCATTCATCACAGACTAAAAATAGCCTAGACATCAGGACAGTACTGGCAAATAAATTTGAGAAGTATTATGCTGAAAAAAAAAGTCATTGGTACTAAAACCTTCCAAGGTCATCTAGGATCTAAGACAGGAAGCCATTATAGACAAGAGGAAGTTGGGAAAGCATGACACACAATGTAATATCCTATCCTGAAACAGAACAAAATAGCATTGAAGTAAACCAATCAAGTTTCAAGTTCAGTTAAGCGTAATCAGTGTTGGGTTCTTAGTTGTGATAGGTGCAGCATGATAACACAGGACATTAACAATAGAAAAAAACTACATGAAGAGTTATTAGAGATTAGAGTTATTAGAGATTTTCTATACCAGTTTTTAAACTTTCCTGTAAATATAAAAGTGTTCTAAATTAAAAGCTTATTTTTCAAATAATACATCATGAACAAATCATTTGGTTCAATCTCTTATTTAATATAAGAGGAAACTAAACCCTACAAAGGGCAAATGTTTTCTCCTAGGATATGGAGAGCTGACACTAGGACTGTATTTCTTTATCTCAGTTTTGTTGCATCAAATCACACTGCTTCTTGTGTTACTCAGGGCCAAGAGAAGATGTGATCCATTTCTTCTTTTAAATGACATTTAGTACTGAAGTAATTTGGCTGGAATATTGGACTAATGAGGCCAATTTTATAGGTTAAATTTTATGCCAACCAGTTGCTATTACATAGGACAAAAGATTCGTTTTGTCATGAAATGATTATTCAAATTATTTTTGTTCATCCATCTTAGGGTAAGTGCAAAGACAAGAACTGAAAGATTTATAAAAATGCCTAAAATCGTAAATGCATGTATATCAGTTAAAAAATCTTCATAAGGATCCTTCCACTTTATTAGGTTTACAGGGTCATATATAACTGAGGTCAAATATGCCCTATGTATTTTCTACTGGTTCTAGTATCGCTTCACTTTTTAATGTTAAGTTTCTTAGCATTTGCCAAAAACTGGTCCCAATGTTGTCCAAAATTTGTTAATCTATTTTTGAAATACAGTCAGGTTTCTCCTTTAAAAAAATCCAGTTGGTGATAAATTTATTCAATTTGATACAATCCCAGAAATTTAGTCTAATTTTTTATTATCCCCAGAGGTGTCACAGTTGTGCAGCATTCTATGGCATCCTATTTGAGTGTCAGTTACCCCACTTCTAATACAGCACCCTGCAAATGCTCCTGAAAAGGTAGTGGGAGGAGGCTCAAGTCCTTGGCCACTGCCACCAATATGGGATTTTTGAATACAGATCCTGGTTTCAGCCTGGCTCAGTTTCTGCCATTTGGGAAGTGAATCTGTGGCAGGAAGAAAGATATTTCCTAAAACAATTAGCCAAAATATCAGTAGATGAGGGTAAAAAATTTACTCAGTCTCTCAGTTCTCATTATTTTCCCATGGTTTGAGACTGTAACTTTAAAAAAATTACGAACTTATTTATTTTAGAGGGGGAGGTATGGAAAGGGGAGGGAACGAAGGAGGGAGAGGTTGAGAGAGGCAATCTCCCATCAGCTGGTTCACTCCTCAAAGACTACAATGACTGGGACTGGGCCAAATCGAAGCCTAGAACCAGAAGCTTCTTTCAGGTCTCCCAAGTATAGGTAGGGACCCAACTGGGGTATATCAGCAGCAACTTTCCCAGGTGTGTAGGTATGGAGTCAGGCAGGAAGCACAGCAGAATGAACTGAAACCAGTACTCTGATGATATGGCTTGTTGGTATCATAAGCAGTGGCTAACTGCACTACAATGCTAGCCTTAAGAGAGACCATTATTTTGATTCTTCATATATATATTATATAGTTTATGTTAGAATATCCAATATACAAAATTACTTATAAATTGATTACTACCATTTGAAACCCGTGGAAGAAACATGAGCGGAAGACATCAATGGACAATTCACAAAGGAAGAAAAAGCATATTAAAACTGACAAGGTGGGTTTTGGACACAGTTGCTTAAGTCACACTAGGAATGAATGCATCATGTACTGGGGTACCTGATTTGAATTCTCCAACACATCCTGGGAGGCAGTAGATGATGGCTGCCACCCACGTACAAGGACTAGATGGAGTTACAGGTTTATGGTTTTGGTCTAGCCTACCTTAGCTTTTGTAGGCATTTATCTCTGCCTTTCAAGTAATCATGAAAAATAAGATGAAAGGAGCTAGCATTGTGGCACAGTAGTTGAAGCTGCTATTCATGACATTCAAATCTCATACTGGAGTGTTTGGTTAGAGTCCCAGCTACTTTACTTCTCATTCAGCTCCCTGATAATGCACCCAGGAAAGCAGTGTAAGATGGCCTGAGTAGTTGAGGCCCTCACCACCCATGTGAGAGATACAGATGGGGTTTATGTTTCCTGGATTCAGGCTGGCTCAGCTCTGGCTCTTGCAGACATTCATGAAGTGAATAACCTGATGGAAAATCTCTTTTTGCCTCTATCTGACCTCACGGTATATGACTCTGCCATTCCATTAAATAAGTGAAGCCTAAAAATTAAAAATAAATTAAAATTAACAGATAAGATATAAAGTATCCAACTACAGTGGTAATTTAACATTCAAGTGAGAAGGATATCAGCAAGATGGTACACTGAGAGTTTTTGGTGCTCGCCCTCTCAAGGCAACATTAATCTGAACCAGCATTTATACTGAAATTTCTTCACAAGACCTAGGGAACCAGGTCAGAGATTACAGCATGAGTGGCACAAGAAGTAAGAAAAGCTACATTGAAGAAAATTGGAAGAAGTTTCATATTACCTATATCATCACCCTCTCCCAAACTTATGCAGTACATGTGGAGAAAAACAATAAATGGTGGAGGGACAGTGAAGTGGGCACTAAATTTCATTGTAAGCTCATGTCTCAGATCAATACCAGCAAACACTGGTGTCAGGCTGGATTCTGTGGGTCAAGGCTCCAGGCCAACTCCAGTGTAACCACAAAGAAAAAAGCTGCTTTAGGCACACATGCTAAATAGAAATGCATGGAAGCACATGACCATGAGAAAATTATCAAATAACAAAAGACGACAATGAGAGAGAGAGAAAAAAGAAGGAAACTACAAAACAGTAAATAATTAACAAAATAGTAAGTCCTTATGTATCAACAATTTGCAGGTGAGTTACATTCAGCAATCAAAATGTGGGGTTGCTGAATGGATTAAAGTAACAGACCAAATGATGGCTGTAGGAGACTCACTTAGCTTGATGAGTATGAGCAACAAAGACTGAAAGGAAAGGGAAAGAAAATTTCATGAACATGGTTACCAAAAGCAGGAGTGGCTATATTTACATCAGACAAAACCTGCTTTAAGACAAAATAGACTTTAACACAAAATATAAAAATAACCTCAGCAGCCATCAGCTGATGAATGGATCAAATCAATATGATAGAGTGAAATATAATTCATGTTTAAGGAAGAAAAAAATGATGACCTAATAGCCAGAAATGGGAGATGCCTGGAAAATTTTCAGTGATGCTCATCTGTCACCTATAATTAGACATTGTTGTATTGGAAAATAAGAAGCAAAATGCAGTTCTTTGTGGCCAAATGGGCCAAACTGGAAACCATAATGCTAAGGGAAATGAGCCAATCCCAAAAGGTTAAATACCACATGTTTGCCTTAATTTAAGATGATATGATGTTATGTATAACATGTTATGTTTTGAATGTTATATGTTGTGTATAAACTAAAATTGAAGTATAGGTGAGGTGGTCACAGAAGGTGGCTGGGAACTCGCATTTACTTTTAACATATTGGTTACTCATTACTATGTCAATTAATTCCATAATGATGTAAATTTTTGCTGATGGTATGTTGGAGCTTTCAATTGACTGGGATGATACTCTGCTGGCTCTGTCTTCAGACCAGAGAGGGTATACCTAAGAAGCCGTTGAACTTGACTGGACAATAAGATGCTGGACTCTATGTTTGGTATACGCTTGCAATGGGGGAATTTCAACTGAACATAACCACTTGAGCTGTGGTTATGCAACAAGGTGGAGGAATCCACCATGGTGGGAGGGTTTGGGGAGGGGTGGGGAGAACCCAAGTATCTATGTAACTGTGTCACATAATACAATGTAATTAATGAAGTTAAATAATAAATAATTTAAAAAAAATAAAAATAAAAAAATAAAAAAGAAATTCAGAAAAAAAAGATACACATTGAAGAAAATTCTGAGACTTGCAAATTTAGCTGAGATGGTATCAAAATCCCAATTAAAAAAACAAAAACAAAAGATGAAAGAAATTTTTTCATTTGCAAAACCATGGGTGAATCTCAAAGACCTTATGCTAAGTGGAATAAGCCAGAAGGACAAATATATTACATCATGTGTACTACATGTGTAATCTTAAAAAGTCAAATTCTTAAAAGCAGACTAGAAAGGTAGCATTTAGGTATTTGGAATAGAGAAAATGAGATGTTGGTCAAAGGTACAACATTCAGGTGCACAGGAAGAATAAGTTCTGAAAAGCGAATGCATACCATATTCTTGCACTTGATACTACTCTATTGCATTCACATCTCAAATTTTCTAATACACTAGACCTTCAATACTCTTATCATGAAAAAAGGTAATAATGTGAGTATATGTATATGTTTTATAATTTAGCTGTATAAGCACAACAAATGAGAGGAGATGTAAGCTGAAACAATAAAATACTTTTTGGCCTATTAAAATAAAATCTTTACTTTTTTTTTGTAAAAGGTAGGGAAGTGGGGATTCGGGGCCTTCGGGTTGGGGGCGGATGGCAGCCCTCCCCTAGACTGGCGTCTGTGGTAGATGCCCCTGCCAGGCAGGATCCGAGACTGGGAACTCAGCAGGCCAAAACCACTGCCGGAAGGCAGTGACTGAGTCCTTGGCTTGGGCGGCCAGTGCACCAAATGGTGCCAGGCTCTGCCTGCTGGCCGCCCAGCAGCGAGCTCTGGGGTTTTTAGGATATGAAATTGCTGCTTAGGAAACTTTCGAGTAAGCCTGGGGTCTGAGACCTGATGATTTGGAGGGGAGTGTCCATAAGATCTATTTGAGCCAGACTGAATCACCAGCCAAATTAGGAATCCTGAGAAGGGCTATTAGCATACAGCATCACTGACTGCCACACACCATTCCACACCAAAGCTATGGATGGGGGCCTGTCTGGCAGTGCTAGGCACCATTACTTGACTGGGTGGTGGAACAGGGGACTTGTCACATTTGGCAGGGTCAAGACACTTACCAGCACGTGAGAGGATCTGGTACAGGGGTAAACTCTACAGGGAAAGTGTGGGCCTAACCCTGTGGAAAATACAAGTCCCATTGCGAGCTGGGGTGGTGAGGGGCTAAGTTAGGAGTGACCATGGCACCTGCCATCACTTATGGGGTAAGGAACCAATGGCATTCTGGGAAGGTCAAGGCAGCATCACCCAAAGGAGCATCCTAAAGCAGGATGTGGAGTGGGCCAAGCTGCAACTGGAAGGGGGCAGACTGGGCAGGACCAAACAAATTTCAACTCACAAAAAAGAATAGAAATCAGGATGGAGCACATGTCATTCCAACCCAGGCTCTCACAACAACTGGTCTACAGGAGGCAGGGATACTATGCCACAGCATTGAAGGCAAAGGCTGAGACAGGTGAGGGGAACACCTGTGGGTCTCATGTGAGCTAGATCGGGGAAGGGCCTGATTGGGCTGACTGTTCTGAATGGTGCAAGCAAAATTAGAGTGGGAAAGGGTTGGTAGGGCTTTGTCACATCATCAGATGGCAGGGACTTGCACCGGGGGCAAATTCTGTTAAGTTAAATTCCAGGACCACCTGGAAAGTGCGCAATCCAGAAGTTGGAGTGGCCTAGTAGGGAGATAGTGGGCACCTCCCTCGTGGGTAACATCTCCCATTGGAGAGCACGAAAACCAGGACAGGGGCATGGGTTGCTAAACAGAAAGGCACCTGCCAGTATGTGTGTGGACTGTATAGTAGGCTGGTTGGGTCGAACTAGGCTTCAATGTCCATTCACAAGTACCAGAGCTTAATGGGAGGTGGGACAGACTGAACAAGCCTGCGGTACATACTAGCATGCATTTGAACCAGGGTAGGGAGCAGGCCTGGTGGGGGTTATGGAGAGTTGCCCCAACTAGGCTGCAGCTCCCACTGGTTTGCATGAGAACTGAGTATGAAGTGGGTAGGATTGAGCTGGACCACAATACCCATTGGTCCAAGTGGATGACAGGGCTGGAAACAGAACTGACCCAGCGGAGACCGGTCACATTAAGCAGGGCCATGACATTAACAAACACGCTAGAGAATCATATCCAGGGGAAGATTCTGTGGGGGATGTGTGGGCCAAACCCTATGGAAATTCTAGCCCCACAGGTTACTTCAGGAGATGGAGTGGTGGTGATGGACTAAGCTAGGTATGACCGGGGAGCCTGCCATCAATCACAGATTGGAGAACCAACAGCAGTCTGGACTGGTTGGGGCAGCAGCACTCAAGTGTGCATCCTGAGTGGGGTGTGGGGTGGGCCGGGCTGCAACGTTCACAAGCTCGTGCAAGGCCAACGGCAGGGCCAGACTGCACCAGGCACTGGCCTAAAGCCCAGTGGCATGTATGAGAACTGGGTCTGGGAGGGGATCAGGGGGAGAAACTTGGGAAGCTCCCTTGGCGAGTCATAGCCCCCACTGGTGAACAGGTGGTCCGGACCTGGGGGTCAGACAGGCTGGGCAAAGTAGCTCCAATGTATGGAAAATCGATGGAATGGGCGCACCGGGCAGTACTGAGCAAACCTTAGACCACAAGTAAGATTGGAAACCAGGATGGAGCACAGGAAATGCCCAGCTAGGTTCTTGCACCAACTGGTCTGCATGAGCGATGGACACTGAGCCACAGTGTCTAAGGCAGGGGTCGTGACATGTGACGGTCTGTGCCAAGCTGAGTCAGAGCAACCACTGGCATGCTGAACCCTGGCTGGGAACAGGCCTGGTTGGGGAGCTAAGGGGATACCCTAGCTGGATGGAGGTTCCCACTAAGGGGCACACAAGCTGGAATGGGGCTGCGTTCTGGTCAGGATACAGTTGTAGTCTCCCTTGGCACAAGTGTGGACTGGGACAAGATGAACCAAGCCGGGCCAGACCCCAACACCTTCTGGTGTTCTGGAGGACCAGGGTAGATGTGGGACAGACTAGGCAAGGTCTCAACCCCAACTGAGCCATGTAGGAGCTATATGTGGGTATGGACGAGCCATGGCTGGGCTGAAACATCCAACAGCAAGAACCAGAATGGGTTGAAGGCCAGTTAGGAAAAGCCACTGTTCCTGCTAGGACGGAGGTGAACTGAGGGCTGGCTCATGGACTCACTGGTATCGTGAAATCTGGCACTGGGAGGGGTTCTGATGGAGCAGTCTGGGCAACTCCTCTGACAGGACACAGACCTTGCAGGTAAGCACAAGAAGCATGGAGAGAAACAGCCCAGAAGAGGTCATGGAAAGTGTCCCACTGGCATACATTTGGCATGGGTCAGGGCAGACCAGACTGAATCAGCTCACATCATCCACTGGCAAATCCGAACACCAGAACAGAGTGTGGGTCGAGCCAGGTTCTGTCACGACAAAAGCAGTGCACAACACAGAATGCCAAGGTGAGGTTGCCTGTGCCAGATGTGACCACAGCACCCAACCAGCATATGTGAGAATCAGCAAGGGAGGGGGCAGAGCTGGCAGGGGAATAAGGGCTGGTTCCCTTGCTAGACAGCTACTCCCACTGGAGAGTGTGAGCAGGGATGGGGGTAGACCAGACTAGCCAGGGCTACAACACCTGTGTGCCTCATGTGGCCCAGATCAGGGAAAAACCAGGCTGGGCTGATTATTCCTACTGCTGCAATCTACAATTAGAGTGGGTGAGGGTTGTTGGGGCTTAGCCACAGCATCAGCTGGCAGAAGCTGGCACTGGGGGCTAGTTCTGTCAAGCTGAACCACAGAACCACCTGGAGAGTGCATAATCTGGGAGTGGGAGTGGCCTGGGAGGGAAATAGTGGGCTCCTCCCGCTTGAGTTACCACAACCACGGAAGGGCACCAAAACTAGGGCAGGGGCTGGGGTGGCTAGACAGACACCCAACAACATCCATGAAGGCTGGATAGTTGGGCTGGTTAGATAGAACAAGGTTTTAATACTTATTCACATGTATGAGAGCAGAAGGGGATGTGGGACAGACTGGACTAGTCTGTTACACATACTGGCAGACCAGGGTAGGGGGCGGGCCTGGTGGGGGTTATTGTGGGTCACTCCGACTAGGCTGCAGCTCCCACTGGTTTATGTGATGGCCGACTATGTGCTGGGCAGAACCAGGCTGGACTGCAACACCCATTGGTTCCAGTGGAAGACAGGGAGGGAAACAGAACCAACCCAGCAATTACAACCACCAGCTGATCCGGGCAATGGACTGTGCCAGGCCCTGTGCTTGCTAGTACATACAAGAATCTGGTCTGGGAACACCTCAGACAAAGTTTCTTTAGGGATCCCCCCAGTCGAGCTTCTGGACTCAGAACCCTAACCATCAAAAGACAGAGGACAGAACAAGTCAATCAACCATCTCAGCTATATGCTGGCAGTGAAAATACTGGGCAAATGGAGACTCTATGATGGACTATGTCAATCAGTGGATTCTCCAACGACCTCATCGTGCTTGGAGTGGTGAGAGTGGCAGCAATTCAGAACTGTTGAACTATCAAAACCACTTGGGCAAGACCCTTGGAGCATGCCCCACATCTGGGACCTGGGGTGGGTGGGAGACTGGGTGGGGCTTCTCCCTTAAAATCCCCTTTTACACCAGATATATTAAGGAAACAATATGGAACTAATTGTTTTTGCCCATCTTCCTGTAGTGCTTGAACCTTTTTACCCTAATTATATCAAGATTGTCAATAAATAAATAAATAAATAAATAAATTTTGAAAAGAAGGTAGGGAAGTGTTGGGAAATGTATTTAGAAAATACAATTTACATAAGAGGTGTTCTCATTACTACTGAGGTGCTGTTGCTTTTACATTCAGGGGTCAGAGAAATGTTATGGATACATAGAATGAATCTTTTGCCTTTCATATAATCTGCCTTGAATGTATTTGTATACATGCGTTTCTTTGCAAGTGTATTCATATTGACAGCTGCAGGTCTAATCTAACACCTGAGTTCATCTTCTCACTAATTCCATATTTTTATTTGCTTCTTCACTTTGTACCCAATGACATAAGTATATTTGCTTATTCTGTAACATTTGCTTATTCTGTAACATACACAAAGCAGTATTAAAATTATATCAAAAACACTGTTACCACAAAGACCTCTAAGTGAAGGTCAAGACTTATGTTTCTACCTTTATGATATACACCTCCTTCAAAGTATATAGTTGTATATTCAAAAGGACAGATCTTAACATGCAAAAATTCATAAATTGCCACAAAGAAAAAGGAAAACAGGCAAGAGACACAAACATGAAGTTTACAGAAAAGATAGTAAAATTCACTTAAGAGAAAAAAAAATTAAACCACACTGAGATATCATTGCTAATCTACCAAACTGACAGACTCAATAGCCTCTATCACAGTCCAGTCATAAAGTCCATAGAGTTGTACTTCATACTTACAAATAAACTTAAAATTTTCTAGCAAAGGTTTTTAATGTCAATTATAATAAGAAATTATAGCAGGTAAAAACATAAATCCAAATTATATGACAAATCGGAGTTCAGATTACAAATATGCACAATGCAAGTAAGATAATCTTTTAATTCTTTTTCCATAATAAAAATTTTTTAAATTTTTATTGGAAAGTCAGATATATAGAGAGGAGGAGAGACAGAGAGAAAGATCTTCCATCCATTGATCCACTACTGAAGCGACTGCAACAGCTGGAGCTGAGCCCATCTGAAGCCAGGAGCTCCCTCCAGGTCTCCCGTGTGTGTGCAGGTTCCCAAGGTTTAGGGCCATCCTCAACTGCTTTCCCAGGCCACTAACAAGGAGCTGGATGTGAGGCGGGGCCACTGGGATTAGAACCTGTGTCCATATGGGATCATGGTGAGTGCAAGGTGAGGACTTTAACCACTAGCCTATCACGCCAGGCCCTCTGTGAACTTTTTTACATATCCTCATACATTGTCAGGAGACAGATAGTCTTATTCCATGAATTTTGACACGTAGCATATTTATTTCCATTATTCTTACATGTTGTATTTTATTTCTCCATTCACACCAGAATTAACATTTTAGAAATTTACATAGGGCCCAGCGGCGTGGCCTAGCAGCTAAAGTCCTCGCCTTGAAAGCCCCGGGATCCCATATTGGTGTCGGTTCTAATCCCGGCAGCTCCACTTCCCATCCAGCTCCCTGCTTGTGGCCTGGGAAAGCAGTCGAGGATGGCCCAATGTATTGGGACCCTGCACCCGCGTGGGAGACCTGGAGGAGGTTCCTGGTTCCCGGCTTTGGATCGGCACGCACCGGCCGTGGCGCCTCACTTGGGGAGTGAATCATTGGACGGAAGATCTTCCTCTCTGTCTCTCCTCCTCTCTATATATCTGACTTTGTAAAAAAATAAATCTTTAAAAAAAAAAAGAAAGAAATTTACATATTAAGGCTTTTCTGCCAGGTTTCTCACACCATCTCTTAACTGCAGAGAACTTCTCCTGTAGACCACTGGTCAATAAGCTACATTCTTTGGCAAATTCTGGCCTATTGACTGGCTTTGAACAGTCTATAAGCAAATGATATCTTTCATATTTGTAGAGGACTGAAAAAAATATTACACACACTTCACATACTTGTTTATGTTCCATGGCTGATTTTGGTTATAAGTTGTACTTGCCAAACTTAAAATATTACCGTAATTTCCTTTTGGACAAAGTTGGCTGCTTGCCAACCTACTGGTGTGTGTGAATACAATATTCTTTGATCTCTTGCATATTTAAAACTACATATATATGTATATTCTTAATATTAGCACAACTGTTTAGAATAAAATTGTTGGACTCACATTCTCTTTCTTGAGTTATTGGAAAATACTGCACTACTTCACGCTCACTTAGTTGTCATTATGTTTGATGCCAACCTAGTTTTCTTTCACAAATGACTCCTCCTTCAAGACTCAAGGGACTATTTTTCTTAATTATTAAAGACCAATATTTTTATAGGATATGACTTAGATGGACTGTTGACTATTCTGATTTAGTTTTTCAAAATGTGAGGGGATACCCTCAATGTCTTAAAGTCTGCCCCTTTCAATACTGACAGATCTGTTATTTCTGGAAATTCTTTGATGATAGTTTTAAATATAAATTTTATTTTATTGTCTTGTTTTTATTCTTGGAATACACAACTATATGTAGTCTGGATTTTTTTATATTCTGCATGAATAGTTTTTTTTAATTTCAATTTCATTCTTTTTAATATTTTAGTACGTTTTGTTATTTTATCTCATTACATTTTAAGACTTATTCTCCTTTGGTTACCATTGAATGTAGTTTTATCTTTCAAGATGAACTTTTTTTAAGAAAAATATTGAGTTACTTATTTATTTGAATGTTAGTTATCCATAAAAGAAACATTCTAAAATGTGCACAAGAGAAACAATAAATTAATTTTAGAGGATCTCTAAGCAAATTAACAGCTTATTTCTCATCAGAAACCCAATAGGCTAGGAGAGAATGAAGAGACATAGTCTGAGTCCTAAAGGAGAGAAATGGGCACTCCGGAATACTGTTTCTGGCAAAGCTCTCATTTTTACACAGAAGCCAAAATAAAAGCATTCCAAAACAAACAAACTGAATGAATTTGCCATCACCCACTCAGCCCTATAAATGATGCTGAAAGATGGGCAATGCAGAGAAACAGAGAAGGAAAATCACCATAATATAAGAATGTGAAGGTAGAAAATCTCTTAGTAAAGGTACAAAGCAAACAATGAGAGTATTTATGAGAAACACTAGGATCCAGTCATCACCTTTCAATAACAACCTCTATATGTTCTTATAAATAGGGAAACCGAAGACTACTAAGTTTATTGGAACTCAAGAGAGTTTGGTAAAGTTGTAGGGCATAAAATCAACACACAAAAATGGAAAACATGGAAAATAGCAAAACATGGAAAAACCTTCTGTTTGTAGATTGATTTACAGATCTTCAATGCAATTTCAATCAAAATACCTATGGCATTCTTCTCAGAGCAAGAATAAAATGATGCTAACATTCATATGGGAACAAAACGGACCTTGACTATCTAGATCAATCTTAACAAAATCAAAGCTAGAGGTATCACACTGCTAGATTTGATTATGTACTACAGGGTAGTTGTAATGAAAAAAGCATGACACTGGCACAAAACCAGATCTGAACATTAGTTACACAGTATAAATCATCCCAGAAATGAACCCACATCTCTGCAGCATACTAATTTTTGACAAGCAAACCAAAATCAATCCAAGGAGAAAGAACAATCTCTTCAACAAATGATACCAGAAAATTGGATTTGCATGTACAGAAATGGGAAACAAGAGCTTTATCTCTACATCTCATACAAACATCAACTATAAATGGATGCCGAATCTAGATCTAGAGAAAAATATTGGTGATACGCTATAAGACTTAGGTATAGGTCAAGACTTCTTGGAAAAGACCACAGAAGCACAGGCAATCAAAACAAAAAATAAGCAGTTGGGATTACATCAAGCTAACAAGTTTCTGTAATGTAAAGGAAACTGTCAACAAAGTGTAGAAGCAGACAATAATAGAATGTGAGAAAATATGTGAAAACTACAACTGATAGACGATTAATATTTGGGATCCATAAAGTATACAAGAAACTCAAAAACAATAACAAAAACAATACAGTTAAGAAATGGGCAACGGATATAGAAAGGCATTTCTCAAAGATAAAATTCAAATTACCAACAGATGCCCAGGGTCATTAGCCATCAATGAAATGCAAATAAAAACTGTAATGGGGTTTCAACTCATCTCGGTTAAAGTCTGACTATCATCTGAAAAGCTGACAAGGATGAGGGGGAAAGGTACCGTATTCCACTATTTTTTACGAATGTAAATCAGTGCAGGCATTATGGACGTGCATACAGATACCTCTGATAGCTAAAAACAAGCCTTCAATATGACCCATGCATCCCACTGCCGGTGATTTGGCCAAAGGAAATGAAATCAGCACATGAGAGTGTTATCTGCAACTCCATGTTTAGAGCATTTCAGTTCACAACAGCTAAGTATGGAATCAACCCATATGCCCATTAGTGGGTGACGGGCTAAAGGAATTGTGGCACATACATGCAGTATGAAATACTACTCTCAGCCACAAAGAGAGTGATATCTTGTGTTTTGCAACTAAATGGATATAATTGGAAACCATTATGCTTAGTGAAATAAGCTAATCCCTAAAAGACAAGCATCCATATGCCTTTCCTTAGCTGTAATAACCAATACACAGAATACACACAAATAAAATCTATAGGAGAAAGACATTCCAGGGTCTGTTTATTGTGTACAGCCTTTGTTTATACTCCTGAGGAACACTGGGGGTTTTTGTTCTTTTTACTGTTACTATTTTATTCTTGTTATTAGTTAAATTATTTACCTAATGGAATGTTAAGCCTATGCTTGTGAAGTAAACTGAAAGTATGTCATTGTAAAACTAAAATTAAAAAAAAAGGGAGGAGGAGGGTGGGTGGGGAACATGGGCAGGAGGGGAGGATAGGGTGAAAAGTACCAATCACTAAGCTGCTAAATCTGTGCTGTAATATATGTGAAATTTGCCTACTTTATATAAATAAGAAAATGCTTAAAAGGAGTACAGGCAAATGCTTAAAAAGAGGAACAAGCAAAGAGACAGAGAGGGAGAATCTTCCATCTGCTGGCTTACTTCCCATGACGAAAAAGGGGGGATCAGACCAAAGCCAGGAACTTCATCAGAGGCTTCCACATGGGTGCAGATTCCCTGGCACTTGTGCTATTTCCTGCTGCTTTTCCTAGCTCATTAGTTGGATTAGTAGTACAGCATCAGGCACTGCAACTGGCACTCACATGGGAGTAGTGACTGGCTACGCCACAATGTCAGTCCCAAAGATGGCTATGATTTTATCCAACTAATTCTGAGTTTAGTCAATTCAAATATTGAATGTATCTGGATTTTCACATTTATAACTTGAGACATTTTAATATCCTCAAATGCTTGTTTAAAGAATCTCTATTGATACTAAGCTGTTTGATTACAATACTTCTACTTTAACTTGACTATTCTGAGTGGTTTTGTATCAGTTAAAATTATAACCTCTTATCTTACACTTCTCGTGCCTTTTTATTTTCACTCTGAAATATTTTATTTTTGTGGATCAGTAGTTGAAGTTGTATGCATATTATAGTCTGGAGTTTGGATAACTACTAGGTTACTAAATTTCTTAGTCCCTTATTAAAATACAGTTTAAAAATCAATGATGCCATTTGGATAGGGGTTTGGTATAACCCTTAATTTTGTGATCCATTTTTATTGCTGCCTCTAGTTTCTCTCTTTCCACTATAAATGATACCCCTTCCAAGTCAATACCCCTATATCCTCAGAAGTTATGCCTTTCCAAGGATACAATCTCTAATTCTGTGTTCTTTAAAGGGCATAACTGAGAGTTATCTGTAGCCAGTGCTGTCATTTGCAACAGCTGAGATCTGTTCCCAGTAGCTATCTACAAGAATGAGACTTCGTTTTAATGGGAGTGATTTGATAAGTTCTATCATAGCCAGGCCCTGGCTCTCATATCTTCTTTTTCATTTAGTCTCTGACTCACAGCTATAGGATAGGCCACAGATTTGTTCACTTTTCTACTCCTGTGTAACTTGAAATTGGCAAAATTCTGTTTCATGGTTATGCTTTGGAGGTATGTTGGGATTGTTTGATTTACTCTCCTTATTGATTTTCTTTTTGAAAACTGTGTGAAGACAGTCAAGTATTTGGATGGAAGCACCACTGACATATTTTTTACATTTATATAATACACATGCAGATATGGATACATGGACATTAACTGTTCAATTGAAATTTATACTAAAGGGGACCAAATATAGTTTTACATCCCTTGCAGTATTTATGTTCAATTTCATACAAACAGTTGACTATGGTTAGGGCCATCATTTGTAATTATGAATAGGACCAGATTTGCTTTTTGAATGACTGTCTTGAGCTTTTGGTTGTGTTTTCCTGCACCTTACATAATTTTGCTACCTATATTTCTAAGGACTGGAAAGTCCTTTCGGTTTTATCATTTCTTTGGCTTGAAGAAGTGATGGTAAAGATACATCAACTTATGGGTCAACTCAAATTGCAGAATCTAGACTCAACAGGAACTAATGCTGTTGCACTTGATTACTTGGGGTCTGGAAAAAAGGAGTGATGACATCGACATCAGGGATTTGCCATTACTGGTTTCAGAATTTACCCTCTGATAAAATAAAAGAAACCTAAGAGACATATAGCGCATTTAGATTTGCCACAGACACTTTCACTTCAGTGTGCATTCTTATTACATGTCTGCAAGACTATGTTGAAGAAAGGCAGGACATATAGAAGAAGACAGAAGATAGCACTCCTATATGGACAGAAAGAAAACTATTTGGATTGAAAACTACTAGCTCTATCTAATACCTATTGTACTACAGATCTGAGAATGATATTTCTTTGTTTTTTAAAGAAATGAGAAATTTTATGTAAATTACAGACTTTATATAAAATACCCAAAGTTTTAAAAAAAAATCTTTAATAATATTTAAGAAATTTTATATATGCTTTATAAAAGATGTCTGGCAAGTAGTGTTAGAGTCCGGGCCAAAGCCCCGGGACGTCAGGGTGTGAGCTAGTCAACCCCCAGAGAATGACAAAGAGTCTCTCTGGTAAAGCAAACAGCAGAGTTTATTGTGCCAGCATGCTGGGGTCAGACCGCACCTGGGGCATGCAGGCCAGCCAAGCCGGGCGGTCGGACCCTGAACGAGCCCAAGACAGAAGCTTATATAGGCCCTTTTGGGCTGGGAAATACATCAAAAGTAACAACCTTAGACATGTTAATTTTTTATGGCCTTCAGGCACAGGGAGCCTGTTCCGTTCCCATACCCACTATCTTTATGGCTCATCCCATTCTCACACCCTTATCTTCCTCCTGTTCCTGGGACCAGAGAAGAATTGCGCCCTTGCCTTCACAAAGTTACAAGGCAGCAAAGAACAGACTTATCACTAAAGTGGAATCCTCCCAAAGTCCAGGCGCCTCCTGCCCTAGCAAAGTAGCAGTTTTTCAGTAGAAAGGAATCTCACACTGCCCAACAATAACATTTTACCCACACTCTAACAGTAGAAGGCAGGATCATGGTGTTGATTTGGGAGCTGGCTTTGATAATGAAACAGAACAGAGCTATCAGGTTGAAATAGTAAGTAAGTCCATGACCCAGTAATGCTACTGAGATAGTGAAAAATCTAAATATTTTCATTTCTTTCCTATTTATTACAATAACAAAACAGCTGCATTATAACTGCCTATAAAATAGGACTATATTCTTCAGTTTGCTACACTAATAATGAATTCTGAATCTGTTAGACTAAAAGTATGCTGATCACCGGACTCCATACTCCTAATTTTATCACTTTCAAAGTGTATTGAACTGTCATTACCTCTGGAAAAATCTTATGTTAAAATATAGCTTTCACCTCTCTGTTAATGAGTTCTTCCTTTGTTATTTCACTGATTAAAAGAGAATATGGTTGTCCATCAGCAAGAAGGGATCTATGGTAACTAATCCAAGAGTATCAGCAAGAAGGAATCTATGCTAACTAATCAAAAAGTAGGGTCTGATAAGGGTAACCACGCTAAAAGCATGCAGCAGACAAAAAGAGAAACCAAAAGTCCTAATGGCTTGTTTGGTTTTTGTTCAGTGTTGGCAGAGACTGTGTTTTAGGCATGGTAAGAAAGAATCTATTTCTACCATCTGGATTTTAAAGACTCAGTCTTAACCAGTGGCGTCTCTAACATCTTACATGATAATATTTCAACATGTGCTATACAGCCTGGAATAGCATGTACAGTACTTTACCAATTTTTTTCCCCACTAAGAATTTTCACGTCCAAAAACCCAAATGAAGTAAAGCAAAACTAAATCAACTAGATTCAAAAGTAATTTGGCCTTTCAAGTACTTATGGTACACCATGATCATAGTCAGAAAAGAGGAAACCTTCTGGGTTCTTTGTTAGATGGTAGGGAATCCTGCCAAACTATTTGTTATCTTCAGAGGATGTGAGTTCATCAGGACTGTATGTCTAAAGAATAGTATAGAATGTTCAACAAAACCAATTCATTTCTCATTTTTCCACTTTTTTCTCATAATATGATACACACATACTTGTTGTCATTTTTTTGACATCTGGTTTGTCTTTCTCTATCCCTCCTTTCCCCTTGTTTTCATTGCACAAGTAGTATTAAATCAGCTGGTTGATATAAGTAAAATAATAAAACTTTTCTCTATTTTCTTAATTATTCTTATTTATGATTTATACAAAAGACAATTATTCTTAATGAAGGTTTAAGATCAAAGGGAAGAAGGTTTCTTCTGAAGTGTACAAACACCAAAGCTGAATTTAGAACCTGTCCACAACAAAAATGATGGGGCTAATTGATTTGACAAAATCTACAAATATAGAAGAGCAAAAGTTGCCTTATCTGGAACGGTAGCAGAACAGCACAAAATAGCTGTTGCCAGAATTACTTTTATACTCATGTCCAGAGCTATCAGGAGTTGGCGCAACCTCCTGTTTATTTTAGCTACATATGGAGGAGTTCAGAATCCAGATAAGGACACAGAGCACCTGTAATGCAAAAGAAATGAAATGGAATAAAGAATTCTTTAGATGCTATCACATTAGATGTTTTTCTTCCAATTAAAATTTTTCTTAAGTTTTTTCCTTATTGTTAAATGCAACCTGATGTCAAATATTCATGAGGCCCTTCCTTAGAAGCACTGGCAGTAGACAATGATTCTGAAAGTTAACAATATGCTACATTAAGATTTACATCATTATTGTCTCATAGAGACAAAAGACACCAGTGAATTCTTTGATTTGGAAGTCCAGGTGAGTATTGCCTGTAAGAAAGATCCAATATAATGCAATGCACTTACTGGAGAATCAAGATGGCGGAATAGGGTAAGGACATGTTTAAACGGACTGAGAAACATTTCATCAGGATGAAGCAGAGAGGACATATTCCAGGAAATAGAAAAGGACAGAACAACAGCAGAGGGGTACCTGGAGACTGACAGACACAGGAAACCAGCGGACTCAATGGTGTGGTGTTGCAGTGACTGATATTCCAGCGACATTCAGTGAACAGCGATCTGAACTCCATCAGCAGCCAGAACTCCACCAGCAACCAGGTTCCACCCAAGACAGGTCTGGGTAGCCTTAAGACCTGACGGCCAGCAGATCAAGACCTCTAGTAGTGGTATGTCAGGCGCCATTTTGTACACTGTGGCAATAGTTTTAAGACTGCAGGGGGCAACCATGAACTGCGCATGTGCTGAGCTCCCAAGAACTCACTGAGGTCCGTGGATTGCACTGGTCCTGCAGGAAAATAATACCAACTGTGGCATTGTATGGGTCAAAATAGGTCCGTGTGGAACCCAGACCTAATGTCCAACTGTTTCCGAAAAGATCCGAACCACCAACAACCTAATTAATATAGGACACCTGGTGTCTCTAATCCTGGGACCTGCTCCAACTGGAAGTGGGAGAAAGGTTGCAGACACAACGGTGCGGCCTCAGCACAGTACCACAGGAGGTGGAGAGTGGTGAGGCAGGAGCTAGAGCTGTGGAGACCATGGTGGAAATCTGACATAAGAACCCAGACCTGGAACTCGCTGGAGGTTGTGTCACAAGTGGCTGCAAGCAAAGAGTTGTGTACCAACTGCAATAAGTAAAATCGCAGAGTAGACCTGTGGGTGACAAAGCTTAGAAACCTGCCCCAAGGAGAAGACTCTGCTAACCAGAAGTGCAATGACCAAGAGCAAAAGAAGAGACAAAGGCACAATGAATATTACCAAACACTCCCTTGCAAAGGAGCAAAACCGTATGCCAACCTCAGAGTTAACTGAGGAAGACATCAAGAAAATGGGGCACACAGAATTCAGAAAACTCATTTTAAAGATTCTGATCAACAATGAGAAGCACATACAAGAGTTCAAAGAATTTAAGGAAGCAATAAAGCAAATCAAGGCTGATATATCAGAAATGAAGAACACAGTAGAGCAAATTAAAAGTACAATGGAGAGTCTCCAAACTAGAATGAAGCAAGCAGAAGAAAGAATCTCAGAATTGGAAGCTATTTCCTGTCATCAGGGGGAAGCAAACAAAAAACTGGAAGCAGAGCTGGATCAGGCCAAAAAAAGTATTCAAGAATTGAAAGATACTATTAAGAGACCAAATATAAGAGTTATTGGAGTCCCAGAAGGTGCAGAAAGAGAAGCTGAGTTTGCAAATATATTTAATGAAATAATAAAGGAAAATTTCCCTAATCTAGAGAAAGAATTGGGAAACAAGATCCAGGAGGGGCACAGAACTCCCAACAGGCTTGATCCAAAGCAATCTTCACCAAGACACATGATTATCAAGCTCTCTTCAATCAAACATAAGGAAAAGATCCTTAAATGTGCACATGAAAAAAATCAATTGACATATAAAGGGATGCCAATTAAACTCACAGGAGATCTCTCACAGGAAACTCTACAGGCAAGAAGAGAATGGAGTGAAATATTCCAGATTCTAAAAGAAAAAAATTGTCAGCCTAGGATAACATATCCAGCAAAGCTTTCTTTTGTCTTTGAAAATGAAATAAAATTCTCCCACAGTAAAGAAAAGCTAAAAGAATTTGCCTCTTCCAAACATGCCCTACAAATGATACTTCAAGATGTTCTCTTGACAGAGAAGAGGAATAGCACCTACCAAAACCAAAGGCAAATGTGAAGAACATCCCAGTAAAATGACAACAGAAGACTAAACCAATGAACAACCCATCCCTAAAATGACAGGACCAAAGTACCATCCATACACATTAAACTCTGAATGTAAATGGATTAAGCTCAATCAAACGTCATAGATTAGTAGACTGGATTGAAAAACAAAACCCATCTGTTTATTGTCTAAAAGAGACACACTTCACCAACAAAAATCAGCGGAAACTATATCACATGGGTTTTGTTGTTTTCTGTTAGTTTCATCTCTTCAAAACACTTTCTTCTGATTAAATCACTCAATGACTCAGATCATACAGTAGCATCATTTTCTGCAAGAAAGTTTTTGATTTTCATTTCTTCAGCTACACACTAGTCAGTTAGTAGCATGTTATTTAACTTCATAGTTTTGTTAATTTCTTTTTTCTCACTGATGTTGATTTTGTATTGTGGTTTTTCATTTAAGAGGATGTATAGTAGCTGTGTAATGGAGACTGTCATATCTAGTAACATGTCATTTAACTTCATGGCATTGTAAATTTCTATTTTTCTTTCTATTGTTGATTTGGTATTATGACTTTTCATTTGAGGGGATATACAGTAGCTGTGAAATAGAGACTAACATCCAGATGTGAGGACACAATGTAGTATGCATTTCTACTTCCAGACAAAGATGTACTAACAATGAAACTGTTCACTATATCCTGACAAAAGGATGCTCGACTCTCTGCCATTGTCCATGCCCGCAGTGATGGACATATGACTGTGTATGAAGAACTATATGTTAGTAATGATATAGAGGAACTAGGTGGGGGGGAGGGAATTGGGGAGGGGATAAGGGAAATGGCAGGAGCCTATGGAATTGTATCATAAAATGATAATAATAATAATAAAATGTAAAAAATGAAAAAAATAATGTAATGTTCTTACTTAAGTGATGACTATACTTTGGTGTAATTTGTTAATTGTCTTATTAAGTCTACCCAGGGGCCATTACCTTGAGAGATCATACCTGGCTAAGTATTTAGCCTTCTCTGACATATTATTCTATCGGGAAAGTGATGTTCATACTTGTTCCTAGACTGGGTCCAAAATAGAAGCATAGCTCAAAAAAGTTCATTGGAAATGGTACTACAAACTACCTTGGTACAAGATGTTTTAGTATATCGGCATATGAGTACCCTCAAAAAGTGAAAATCACAATTGTGTGCTTTGAGTCTGGAATTTAAAACTCTAATGCAGTCCCCATTTATCATATTCCTGAAGATCTTCAGTTTGCTCATAGCCATAACTGCTCTACAATATCAATACCTGGGTCCATTTCTTATTCTCATGCCATGTGATCCTTCTCCTTATTTTCCTTTTTCACTAAGTTTCATCGTTTGGCTGAGCACTTCAAAACTTTAACACTAGAAACTACTATTTCTTTCTCGCTGTTGTTTTCTTGCTGCACCTTCCTTGCGAGTTTGCATCTTCACGCAAATCACAAATATATTACCCTTATTTTACTGAGTAACTCTTGAAACAATGTATCTGGCTCCTCTATCTCAGCTTTTTGAAAATATTTCACTAAGGTTTAACTTATGTTCTGAAAAACTATTGAAGATGATGCCAAATAACTTTTTGTAATGTGATTTATATGTCCCAATATTTAATCATATTAGACTGGGTTGATAATCTTTATAAAATGCTATTTATAAATTTAATGGACTCTAAATTATATTTTAACATACATGAACTAATTATGATAATTATATTTTGTAAAAATATTAGTGAGAAGGGTGGCATTATTTTCCATTTTTGAAAAAATCTTTCATATGGCTTAGCAAGACAGGTGGGACCTCAACCCACTTTTGCGTGTAATATCTAATGTAATATGTCTGCTGGAAACCTATAGCATATAGTCCTTTCTCGGAAAACTGTAGTGAAAAGATAAATAGCACATTTGTGTTATTATGAAGAGTTTAGCTTTATGAAGAACCTGACAGGTATAGCAGTCCCTAGGGTACACATAGAGAGCCACTGCTCCACCTCTATCATTTCAGGATATTCTTCCAACCTTTCCAGCTGATCTTTCTTGGTTTGCATAAGGGGATATTTTCCCTCAGACTTTTTATCTGTCAGTATTCCTTACAGTTCTACTCATCATGCTCTTTTCTCTCATAGTATAAAGATTTTGGTGTCTTCAAAGTAGACACCTCCAAAACTTCATTACTAGAGTATGAAAATTTTACAAACCTGTATTTGCACCAATACTGAAATACAGACATATCTTTCTCCCTCTGCTTCTCCTTCCCTATTCTTCTTTATAAATTTTAGGCAACCACATGTAAAGGACACCATGTGGCATTTGTGTCCCTCTGTCACCTACATTCTCACTAAGCTAGGGTCTTTTAAATATTTGTTAAATGTCTTGCTTGATGAAATATTAAACATTTTACTGCAATGTAAATTTAAAATATGTTATCTAGAAAACTGAAAAATGAAACAATGGGAGAGAGAGAATGGGAAGAAAAGATGGGAAGGGAGGGAAGGCCAAAAGGATAATCATTATATTAGAATTACATGTATGAACTGAAATTTTGTATCTTTTAATCAGCATCATTACAAACCATGTTCCCCAGCAGACAAGTTTGGTAAGCACATTCTACTCTATTTCTAGGTGATCTGTTGTTTTTTTTTTTTTTCCAGCTTCCACCTATGAGTGAGACAGAACAGCATGATTTTCTAGGCCTAGCTTATTTTACTTAACATGATATTCTCCAGGATGATTCATATTATAAATGGCTGTGTTTCACTATTCCTTTTGGTTGATCAATATTCTATTGTATATATTTCCTTTATCCATCTCTTGATGAACACTTGGGTTGATTTCATATCTTGAGTGTTGTGTATGATGTTGCAATAAAATTAGGAATGCAGATATCTGATACAGTACTTTTATTTCCATTTGACATGGCCATTTAAAATTATTATTTTGGGTTTTCATACTATTTTCCACAACACTTTTAAAAATTTAGATTCTCACCAATAGCATATAAGGGTTCCTTTTTCTCTATATCCCTGCTGACTCTTTCAATCTTTTATTTGATAACACCATTCTAACAGGTGTGAAGTAATATCTCATTGTAGTTTTGACTTGCAGTTCCCTAATCATTAATAATGTTGCAGTTTTTTTCATATTCCTATTGACTATCTGTATGTCATGTGCATGACTGCTTGCCCGATTTTAAATCAGATTGTCAATCTATAGCATTGCTTTAGTTCCTTATATATCTTAGATATTTATTTCTTATCAGGTATATTTATTTAAAACAATTTGCTCCCATTCTTTAGGTTGTCTCTTCACTCTTCATTTTTCATTGTTTTGTTTGCTACTCAAAAGCATTTAAATTTGAAGAAGTCACATTTACCTTCTTTTATATTTGTTGCCTGTTCTACTGGGATCATTCAAATAATGATCACTAAGACCAGTGTCATGGAGCATTTACCATGTATTTCCCTCTTGTAGATTCATAGTTTTGGGTTGCACATTTAAGTCTTCAGCATCTTTTTAGTTGTTTTTGCATATGATGTGAGAAAAAGGACAGATTACATTCTTCTGCATGTGGATTTCTCGACAGAATTCATTTAAGAGACTGTTTTTACTTCATTTGTTGAGAATTGGTAAGCTAATAGTAAATTGAAACAGCATATGCTGGCATAAAAACTGATACATGGATAAACTGAAAAAAAATGGAGAATCCAGAAATTAACCCACATACATTCACCCAATTGATTTTTTCTTAATAAAATGCTCAAACCATATGGTGGAGAAAAGATTATATGATAATATCTTCAACAAGCAGTGCTGGTAAAACTGGAAGTATATATGTAGAAGAATGGATTTGCACCCATTCCTCTCATCACACTCAAAGAACAACAGCAAAGACCTAAATTAAAGGCCTGAGACTATAAAGTTTCTAGAAGAAAACTTTGGACATACACTCCAAAACACTGGTGAATGACTTCAAAGACAAGACTACTGAGCACAAGCAACAAAAGTAAAGCTATGCAGACGGGTTTATGTCAAACTCAGCCATTTCTGTGCAACAAAGGAAATGATCAATAGAGTGAAGAAACATCTACCAACATAATGGAGAAACATATCTGCAAACCAATCCTCCAAGAAAGGATTAATTATGTATCAGCAACATTTAAAAACCTCAACATAAATAAAAGAGAACCAATCAAGTTGGAAAATGGGCAAAACCTTCAATAGACAGTTCTCTAATGACAAAACACAAATGGCCAAAAACATAACAAAAATGCTTTACATGACTAAACCGTCAGGGAAATGCAAATCCAAACCACAGTGAGGTATCACCTCACATTTGTCAGAATGGTTAAATCCAAAACAGACAGTGACAAATGCTGGCAAGGATATGGACAAAGGGAAACACTTGCACATAGTTGCTGGGAATGTATATTATTTTAACCACTGTGGAAAACAATGTGGAGGTTTCTTAAAAAAAAAATAGAAGGACAAAAACTCAAAATAAACTTGCCATAGACAAGAATGACCAAAACTGTTTCCATTCAAGAAGACATGATTAGAGAAAACTCTTAAATACACAGATGGGGTCTGCCACTTGGGGTTTTTAGACTTCACAGTGGCCAGATGCCATAAGCATTCACTAGAAACCACACTTTGAATTGTGAAGTTATGTCTCCTTTCGTGTTAGGGACAGTGCAGTGCCATCTTGTCTTGAGATTTTCAGCCTATTTCTTTTTCTTGCCTAAGTGCTATTGCTAGGACTTCTAGTCCTATGTTGAATAGAATTCATGAGAGTGGATATCTTGTCTGGATCTCAGAGGAAAAGCCTTAATTATTCCCATGTTGAATGTGACATTAAGCTGTTGCTTTGTAATATGGTCTTCAATAGGTTGCTTATTTCTTATACAGTTGTTAAGAGTCTTTATTGTAAAATATTTGATTTTGTCAAGTGGTTTTACTTTGCCCATCAAAATGATCTTACGTCTTTTGCTCCCTCTTCTGTTAATGCCACATCAATTTTGCAGGTTAAATCATTCTTCTGTCCATGCAGAAACTCCACGTGATAAATAATTATATTTTTATGATGTTAAATCACTTTCTGGTACTTGGTTGAGGAAATATTTATCCATCTAATAAAATATTGGCATATAAGTTTTTTGTGGGGTTGTCTTTTAGCTTGACAGCAGGGTGATGCTGACCTTGTCAAATTACTTTGGAAGCTTTCCTGTCTCCTTATTGTATGGAAGCATTTAAATGTTTGATAGAACTCAGAAACACAAAGCCATCAGTCCTGGGATTCTCTTTGATGAGGCTTTTTAAAATTATTTATTCAATCCCCTTACTTGCCACTGGTCTTTTAAGGTTTTCTATTTATTCATAATCTAGTGTTAGCAGGTTACATCTAGAAATTCATCCATTTCCTTTACTTAATTTGTCAGTGTATAGTTCATAATATTTCCATGATCATTTGTACTTCTGTTGCATCTCTTCTTTCCATTTTCTATCTTGGTTAACACCACAGTCTCACCAGTCCCTAAGCCAGACAACAGCTTTTCCCTCTCCTGCCACACCTAATCTGTCATTAAGCTGTACACTTTATCTTCCAAATACGTCTCAATTTCATTTCCTACTTCTCTATCCCTAGAAGTTTATACTCTGTCACTCACAAATCTTCAGATATCTATTAAAACAATCAGAGCAAATTATTTTCTTATCATAATTAATAATGGTAATAACTTTTTTTGAAGTTCTGACACTGTATATTCAGTGATATACAGTCTAAATTCACATAACAGTATTAGAAATACTAAATTTCTATATTCCAATTCTATACATTCTTCCCTTGTGTATTCTCTACATCCCTTTTCTGAAACAGAAAATGTAACTGAAAAAGTCCCCATTTTTTTTTCTTGGAATACATTACAAGCACCTTATTTTGGCTTATGCGGTCCTTCATGATTAGCACCCACCATCTTCCTGTCTCCTCAATTTCTTACTTTCCTCAGTGATCCCAATATATTTGCATCTATCAAAACATATTCAGCTTTCTAACTTCTCTGTGAAGGAAATACTGAAATTCAAATGGGTAAATTCCCACTGTGTAAGATGCCATGATTTTGTGTTGATTGTGAAGAATCAGATATTCTGTTGGTGATACTGGCCCTCCCCATTCTGGCTGTTGGACATGGAAATTCAGTCACCTATTTTAAGTTTAAATGGGTTAATCTGCCTTCTGTTTAAAAGCCATTGCTCTAATTTAGTTTATTCACCTCAGAATAAGTATAGCTTAACGACTTGTGTAATGTGGGTCTAAAAATGCTAACATATCTATATATGTATTACATATATATTGAGTGGAGAAAAATTGTTAAATATGAGCAAAATTTCTTCATTACACATCAAAATTCAAATTATTTACTTTGAAGTCATAGATTTCTTGAGATTTTTCCCCTTGCATTACAAGAATGATTCTTGTTGTTCTAAAAATTTTTAAGCTCTCAACATTCCAAAAATTATTAACCTGCTGTGCAATCCCCTATTATTATGCCTTCCAGTAGATCTTAATCTGTTTCACACAGTCATATTTTAATTTACCTAAGTTAAGAAAGTGTTGTTTGAAGGGAGTTGCCAGATAGGACTTTCACATTCCACGTTATGCTCTATCACTCACAAATCTTCAGATTAGGGTGATTTCTAGCCTTCGTCCCAGACTCCAGCTTTCTGCCAATGCAAACCCTGGGAGGTAGTCATGCTGGCTCAAGTCACCAGATTCCTATCAACCAGGTGGCAAATATGGCTTGATTTCCCATCTCAAGGTTTGGCTTGGGCCAGCCTCACCTGTTGTGGGCATTTGGGTAATGAACTGGTAGATGATAGTTTCTCTCTCTCTTGCTCTCTCTCACCAGCCCCCCATTATTCACCCTTCCCTCTTTCCCTCCCTCCCTTCTTCCTTCTTGCTCTTCACCTCTCTCCATCCCTTTCAAATAAACAAATAAAAATTTAAAGCATGAAAATATTGTATAAGAAATACTTAACAGAGTGAGTACTTTTTGTTGAGACAGTTTCAAACTTTAGATGGTCTCAAAATCTCTTGATACAATACATGCATTTACTTTTCACTACTCATTCATCTGAAAGATTTTCTCTGTTTATCTTCAATTCAAAACATGATGGAGTTTCAAGGGAAAAAAGTATGGTATTTTTCTTCCATGACAGTGCTTTCATTCTGAGCTACATGAGCTAATTACAGTTCTGAAAACTAGCTATATGTGACATGGATTCATCCAATCATTTTTTTAAAACATCTCATTTTGTTTTATGGTTTAGTTCCATAGGCTCTGGGGTTGCCCGTGCCCTTCCCCAAGGTCCCTCCCATCCCCATTGATCTCAAGTTTTACAATGGATGTCCTTCATGAATAGCCACAGGTCCATCGTGTTGTTGCTGAAGTGTTTCCCAACAATGTGGGCATGGATATTGTCAGAGTCCATCATCTTACTGCTAGGATAGCTTCAATTCTTCCACTGTAAGTACATCTCTGGTCTGTATGCATAGAGACATTACTGCACATTGTCTCCATATCTGAACATATCAGTCTCTGCTACACTTCTGTTTATATATCTCCTAAATTATAGAACCAGCGAACACAGTTCACATCAGGGTGAAAATGGTAAGTTTTCATCAACGTGAAGTTAACAAACATACTACAAAATTAGAAATGCATCACAAGAGTGGTGAAAACAGGAATCAAATATGTATCTCTCCCAATAGGTCCTTGTGATTAATTGATAATCCATAAGAGATAGATTGCTTGTAAACATTTGAAATTGTAGATGTTCATTTCAACACTGTTTTGCTACATATCATGAAGTTCTAGTTATTCATTGTAATTCCTTCAGTGCCATAAGAATCACACATTGGCATCTATTCCTACAAGAAATGCTTGATTCCTGTTTTCATCCTGTCATTTTAATATGTTTCATTTGGATTGAATTTATCCTTTAATTTATGACAGGTAAAAGTGCCACATAACGTAGTGAGGACAAAACTTATGGAACCTATTACCTGAAAAGGTGATGCAGGATGAATGTATAAATCTTTTTAAAAGAAGGATTTTGATAAATGCCCTTGTGTCAGATTTATAATTAGAGTAAGGTTATACTACCATTTTCCAAACCCTTGCTATAGAGGGATTCTTCAAAAATTGGTAGATTCCTGAATAGTAAGCAAAGTCAAAGCTAACACAGAAACTGCCATTCCTATCATTATGAGGTCCACAAGAGTGAACTAGGAATGATTAATTATAAGCATGACACCAAGATGATTGATAGTTGTCTGTAGGACAATGTAAAATGCATTTTAGCATTTTATGCTGAGTCATTTCTTGAATGAGAGAGCTATAATGCATTTTAATGAAAATATGTGTCAACCTAGATGTGGTATTCATATAGAAATACAAAACTATTTGAAGGGTCAAGATACAAAAGAGGCAAATTAATAAAATAAAGGCACAGTGATGACAGATATTTTATATGAGGCAGAAAGAAAAAAAAATTCTCATATTTTTGTGAGACAGACCATTCATGCTCCGAAACATTGTTTTAGATGACTTTGAAAAGAAGGGAAACAGAAGTAGTGTACATATTAGGATAAATTATATGCTCATTATGCTTACCTCAGCTCAAATTAATAAGCTTCCTAATAATTCTGTTCCACTAATAATCTTCATTAATCTTTATTTAGATCTGCTAAGCAATATCCTAGGTGTTTTACATGCTTTAGCACATCTAATTATAAAGAAAACCTTTGAAGAAAATATTCACAACATTTCCATTTTATAGATATGCTAACCTAGGCACAGAAGCGTGGAGAAGTTGCCAGTAAGTTAAAGAGAGTTTTTTGTAAGCATATTTGCCTATCTTTAGCAAATAATTGTGTGTGAGGACATAGCATATTTATATTTAATGAAAAGCTCCATTAAAACAATCTAACTTCTTAAATTTTCCAAAATCATAACATGCCACATTGTGTATTATTTTCCCTTGTATAGTGAGGTATTTGCTGGTTCTTTCTGAAAAGACAGAAATGAACACATTCCACTGTTCTGTTTCTATCATTTTCAGCGCTTTCTTATTCCACCATAATAACAGCCCCAGAAAACAGGGCAATTTGTGCTAGTATAAAGGAGGCAGTAGAAAGCGCTAAAATCAATGTTATATCATTTTAGTTCAGAAAGCAACATGCAGTAGGCATTTTGTGTTCTTGAATAGTTATATCCCTAAACTTTGAATTAAAGAACTGGGCTCAATATTCTTTCTCTCTTTAAATTTTATATTGTTAATATCAATTATGATTAACTCTATATATGTGGCCACATAACATGCCATGGCAAAGATTTATGGACTTACATTCTTTTGCCAATAGAATTTGAACATATCTGACTGTGGTCAGAATTGCTACAAATTTCATGGCAAGGAAAAAGCATCAGCCATATCATTAACTGATACTGTACCTAAGGGCCAGAAGCCCCACTTCTCAGTTCATTTAAAGCATATTTGACCCCAGGTGCAATGTATTCCTGTGAGTTTCTAACTCCTGTGGGTTTCACCTTCCTCTTAAACTGCTGACTGTGGAAAAACTTGATCAAAACATCAAAGATTGCAACAGAGGCTGTGTTTGTGCCCTTCACAGCCATTGATGAAGTATCTTAACCTCGCCTTCTCTTATGCCTTGCATATGGTCATCTGTCTTCCTGACTACTACTTCATATGGCTTATTTGTAAATTCAAGCAAATGTGCTTCTGACTAGCACTGATAGATACATCACTGGTGCCAAAATACCAGCAAGGATGAAGCATAAGGACATATTTTTTGATTCAGATGGAAAATATCACAGATTTATGGGGAAGTGATGACAACAGCTATTCCATGATATCTTCATATAATCAGTATCTTCCCATGCCTCTCTTCACCAAATTTTAAGACCTAACAATTATTCAAAGGAATGATTCTCTTGCTGATGCAAAAGGCATAGTGGGTAGGTATGAAGATGGGGTCAGCGGGCTGAACACCTCAGCTCTGGTTGTTCTAGTACTTGTTGGTTTTCTAGTACTTTCAAGTGACCACTTACAGGGCTATAATGCATAGAGTACCTCCTGATGTCCCACTGATACTGACATGATTCCCCCCAGTGAACTGAAGGTAACACAGCAAACAGCCATTAGTATCTAAAGATTATATATAATGGATAATGAAGGAAAATGAAATAGCAGAAGGGAATTTGCACACGAAACAGAAGCAGTAAATAGTTTCAGTGATTTTACTTGGGTTATACAGTAACTGCAAAGGGGGATTGAAAAGACATGACTCAGTAAGCGTAGTCAGTAAAATTTTATGTTTTGAAATATAATATTTACTCCAACTGCAGTAAACCATTAAAAAACACACCTTGCATATTGTAGCTCTTATGTGGCATTTTTCATTGACTATTTATGGAATCCTACTCCAGTCTCTTGAAATACTAAGTAGTATGACACAAATGAATTAAACTGGGGAAGAGGTATTTAATGATTTGTTCAACATCACCTAATTGTTCAGTTCATTACAAATACCAAAATAGCAGCATTCGTCATAAACATCTTCTTTTGAACCCATTCAAATCCACCATAGCAACATTTAGCCAGCTGTTACTGCAGCCTAAAAACAATCTCATAATAAATGATACCAGGGGATCTCTCTCACCAGTCAAGCAATTGTAGTTGCCCTCACCATTCCGGTAGGTGACCTGCTGTAACTAAATTGGATTTGGAATTTAAAAAGAAAAAAAAAATGTCTGGTAGATTCGTTTAGTAGACAAGAAAGTAAACGAGCTGGAAAGTCTCCTGCTAAAAGAAGCAAGGAAAAGCACTCAGGCTGAGAATCTTCACCTCTTATTGATGCGATCTCTTATCATGAATACAGCCCCATGGTACTTTGTGACTTTGCATGCCTCAATTTCTTCATTTATAAAATATATATAGCAATGCTATTTTCCCCCCAAAGATTGTTGTGAGAATTAAATGAGCTAATACAAAACAAGTAAAGTACTTCACATAATGAATTTTTAAAAAACTTTTACGGATATGACTGTTATTTGTCACTGTTTTGGGGTGTTGTGATTCAGCCATCAACAAAATGGTTAGTTTTGACAACTAGTAAATTTTAGCAGTGAATAATAATGAAAAAACACAATACGTCTGGCCTCATACTATATGTTAGACATGAAGCCAAGTGCATTAGTTATATTAACTCATTTAATTTTCATAATACTATTTTACTAGCACATTTATGAGGAAATGGAACCCTGAAATGATTAAATAATTTGCTCAAGGTAATATGTCTAAACATGTCAGAAAGCTGAAAATCCTTGTGTATAACTATACAGTAAATTGGCTATCTGGATGCTAAATTGATATGTAACTGTTAACTCAATGAAAAGGCAGTCCTTGTAATAACTGAAATGTTGTATCTTCACTTGTGAAATTAATGAATATATAACTTAAATCTTAGGATGTATAACATTTTGATACAATATTTTCTGTCACAATATAGAAAAATAAACAGAATCATAGTTTTCAACACAATATTAACCTATTAATAAGGGGCTTTCTATGACTTTGGATTTTTATACAAGGGGTAATTTCTTTTATCTAAAATATTGTTCTATAGGATAACTCATAAGACAAGAATTTGTCTTACAGTTGAACAAGCATATGTCACAGGGTACCTAGTATATTTAAGTATTTTAAATCATTCCTTGTTTTGGGTACTTTCATATAAAAATCATGTTTGAATTACAGTACTCGCTTATTTCTACCTCCATTTTTTAGCAGTATTTCTCATTACAATATACTTGAAAACAAAGAAAAACACATGCTGATTTATTCTGAAATGTCTGAGATAAATAAAACATTTTTATATTGCAGGGCAATAATATCCATGTTTAATAGAAACATTGTCCAAAAATATAATTCAGATGTACAATGGAAACAGAAAAACAAAAGTGAACTTTAGAATAAGCTATGAGCCTGTGACACTGACATTGCCAGTGACTTCCCTATGAAATATATGTGGTGATGTATTGATCAGTCCCTGTTCTATGATTCCTATACAAACTGGTTATGTAAATTTTCTTATTGCTTACATTTTTTATAAGAATCAGCAAAACATACTTCATTATTTACAATTTTTAAAAAGACTAAAGACTAAATCTATTTCTATCCACCTCGCAGAATCTTCTTCACTGTATCTTGGCAGGTAATTCCCCCTAAAGTGTGAAACCAGGTTAAATCTGTAAAGAAATTTCTACTGACATATCTGGGTAGATTTTTTTCTACCTTCTACTCATTCTAGGAATAGTGCTGCCACAAAATACATGTTCCTTGAGTTAATTTACATTTTAGACTGCAGAGCCACTCAAGTGAGGAAATTAATATTCAGTCAAAAGAAAATGCCATCCAGAAAAATCAATACAATTTGCTATCAAGTGAGGGTGACTTTAATCAGGGTGACTGAAGAATAACATTGTTCTTAAAAGTGGAAAGGGTGCCTATGACTTGTTTTCTGTTTTGCATTCCAAAACAAGGCAACTGCACAATTTTGCATCAATCCAGCTAGTAAAAAATAAGAAAGCACTGTTTTTGGTCCCACTATAAAAACAAATCTAAATTCTGAAGAAGAAATTACACACTAGATTTTCTGATGGCTTCCTAGTAACTACTGCTTTAATGAAGTTTCTACCTGAAAACTCAATAGCAGCAGTATTGTTAAATATAATTTAGGAAGCTATTGTAGATTGGTACTTATGACTTCTAATGAGAAAACCATAACCACCTTTTAATTGAAGGGAAAATGGTTAGCTACAGTAATTGCAATCAATAAGACTGTGTTAGTAGTATAAATATTTCTTCTCAAAGAGCATTCCTTACTCTTAGCAGTATTTAAGATTAGGAAGTGAAAAAAACCCTAATTAGAAATCCAATTTTTATTTATAATACTAAGCCTTGGTCCAAATTTGTACATCCTAGACTCGAGAGAGAAACTTGCAACCCTCACGATCCGTAAAATAATAAGTAGAAAAGTGAGGCATGGAAAAAAAGGGCTTACCAATCACATAGGCTAGTAACAAGGCCAACGTCACCGTGATGGCAGTGGCGCTCAGGGCTGTGCACTTCCAGTTGCAGCACCTGTACGGTTTGTTAAATGTAAAGGCAGGTCGGGAAAATGTGCTTCGAGGAAGCGGCCTGGGAGGGGGCGAGTACACGGTGTTGGATGTCAGAGGGTAGTTCTGACTGGCTGCACTGAAGATGGCAGAAGAACCAGATCCGTGTTTGAACAGGAAATGCCTGCAAAAAGGAAAGAGAAGTCCGGGCTATAATAACCAAAGCTAGTTCCCACCAAATACACAAATTCCGCTAATTTCAAACAACCGTGATGTATTATCCCACTAAGTCCCCTTTTTACCTTTTCTAAGATCCCTGTTTCCATCATCAGAAACAACACTTTTCTACATTTTTTTTCTTGCTATGCACTCATTTTGTCTGTTGTAAAACTGGGTACCCTGCATTCATGCTTCTGGGATATTTCAGTTACTACAGGATGATTATCTACTGTTTATTGTAATATAGGCCTTTCATAAATAGCAGTTATGTATTCATATGATACAGTTGGAAAAAATAAGTGAAAGTATAATTTCTGTGCCTATACATGTATTGAGCATTAAACATCATGTGTTATGCTGAACACTATTTCATTTAGTCTTCACTTAAATATGTTGTTGTTGTTATTATTATTATTATTATCTCAAAGACATGGAGGCATAAAGAGGTTTAACACCTTACCTAACTTCACCTAGCAAGAGAATGAGTCACAAGCAGAACTCAGTTAATCCCAGCTCTGTGGTATTGAATATTAACCTATCCGATGTGCCACTAGGGCAGCAAAATGCACTGTTCAACAAAGCAAATTCTAATGCTATTTTAATAAATACCCCTCCACTAGGCAAGAAAATATCACTTTGTAAGTGTATAAGCACTAATAAGGCATTAAGTTTATTTTTAAAGATATTATGGTTATTTGCTTCAATGATAGAAAGAGAGAAGAAAGGACTATTTTATTGGCTCACACCCCAAATGGCTGCAACAGGCTGAAGCCAGGAGCCTGGAACTCCATTCAGGTTTCCCTAATGGACAGCAGGGCCTTAGTACTTGGACTTTCATTTGCTTTCGCAGACATGTTATCAGGGAGTTAGTTTGATAGTGGAGTACATAGATCTTGAACAAGTGCTCTAACACGGTATGCAAAAATTCCAAGGAGAGGCTTAACCCACTGCACCACAAAGCTTCCCTCATGAAGAACATTTTAAGACTGAGTACTAGCTTCATATTGAAACAATAAAAGAGCACTGATTTAAAGGAAAAACAAACTACAGACATCAGCTTATAAAGAGGTATATGTGGTGTATATGATAGATAATCTTGCTTTCCTTATCAGGAGGGAAAATATCTTTGTAAAACGGCTGGCTGCTGAGGAGACTGCAGATTCACAAGGCTTTTTTAATATAATAATGATGTTTATAGAAATTTATTTTCAGGAAATTATATATGTGACAGAATATAAGGAATATTTATAATAGTTTCATTATAATTGACAGTAAAAATATTCAAAGGCCCAACTATTGCTATTTTGATAGGCAAATTGTCTTTGAAACAAATAACAGAATATTACACAGTCATTATAAATGGTGTTGTGAATGCATACATATGCACTAGGAAAAATAATTGCAGATGTTTCAAAGTTTAAACAGACAGGCTTCCAGAGTTTGCGCACAATAGAATTTTTAAAGAAAAAACACGTTTATATAAAAATAAGAATTTGTGTTACCTCTGGAGAGTAGATGCACTCTCTGAACTTTTCCGCATCTAGTCTCCATCAGCCCTGAGTCTCGATCAATTTCATTACTAAAATGAAAGATTGATGGGTGGTGGGACTGGAAAAACTTCACTGAAGACCACCACTCACAGGAAGAGTTGGCTGTTTTGTGGTTCACATGACTTATTAATTACATGTGAGGGTCAGGTACCAAAACACTGACCTACATTAGTTTAATTTTCAGGTGTCTGTGAGGTTGACAGTATTGTCCTAATCTCAAAGATGACTAAAGTGAGACCTAAAGAGGTCTAGTAGGAATAAAGTGGTAATAACAGTAAATATAATACTGACAAGAAATAATATTTTAATACTTCCTTGTGCAGGCATTCTTCCAAATACTTCACAAAGCATTATATTGATGTTCAAAATGGCTTTACTGCAGTATCTTCATTTCAGAGAGAAGAAATTCAAAGCACAAGAAGGCTAGGTAACATTTACATGGCCCCACAGCTGCTAATCAGTGAAGCTGAATTTCCAACTTAGGAAGTCCAGCAAGAGAGGCCTTTCACTTAACCATTGCACTACAGTACACTCTATACTAGGGTTATGCAGGTAGTTGACACATTAAGATTTGAATACTTGTCCGTCATCCATAGAAACAGCACGCCTTATGTTGAATTTTCTATGTGAGGTTTGGGGGATGATGCTTAACTGAGCTGCACTGTCACCGTGTTCACTTTAGGACTGACAGGAACATGGAAATGAATATTGTACAGACTGCGAAGGGTCCTTCAGGAAATGACTACATCAACTCCCTGATTCCGCAGTTAGCACGACTGAATTCCAGGGAATTAAAGGGACTTACACTATCACAAGTTAATGGCATGTATAAAACTGGTACAACAAGGAACTTGCCAAAGCATATAATTCCCCTGTGTCATGCTACCTGCCAACTGCACTTTTCACTGGGTTAAAAAAAACCTCAGGAGCGACAAGCACTATCTGTTAGAACAACACTGCAGTATAATCTGGGTTGGCTAGGTTGGCTATGTTCTTACTTTACCACTTAAAGGACGTCTGAACTATTTTGGATAAATGGGTGAGTGTTCTACAGAAAATACCCTTTAGTCTGTGAGAACCTGGAAGAGTCATTGTTGCCTATGAAGACACCCCATTTATCGCCAGAATGAAAGGAGAGTATATAAATAGGAACAGGAATAAACATATTTTATTGAGCATGTGACTGATAACATTGTGTGGGCTCTTATTTTTTGAATATGGTTTTTCTTATAGGTTTTGAAATAATCTCCTTTATATCATAATGGGGTAGATTTGTTCTTTACTCTCAGCTTAGCTCTCCAAGACTGTGCTTCCCTGCCTTGGCCATGTAATTTACTAGTGAGCAAAAATGATGGTACTTTAAAGGCTGCATGGTGGGGTAGCCCCCATACATCCTCACCCTTGCCCTGGGGTTATTTTGGAGGTACCACTATGTCACTTCTGTATAACTGATGCTATACAATGACAGAAGTGACATACACCTATAGGATAAGGGAGACACCCAACAGTATGGAGTTTTTACTCAATATGTGGGGATAAAATCTTTAATACTTTGCATAATTATGAAGAAGAACAATTGGATTTTTGAGACAATGAGTGGCCCAATATGTTGGATATTGATTTGCTAGGTGTATCATTAAGAGGTAAAAGGAAGACAAGGAAAGACAGAGAATTGTTGGCTCTAATGATGGCAATTACAAGCAATAATCAATAACCCCGAGCACCATAATTTCATCCTGATGTACACCAAATGCAGTTTCATAAGTGAAATATTATAGCATAATGAATGAATTCAACAGTCACAGCAGAGAAACATTTAAGCTAATTCGTATTTGAGGAGAATCAAAATCACAGCCCTCAGAGCTGGTAGATAATAAAATGACTTCACATACTAAGGTTCTTGTTCTCTTATTAACAAGCTCAGATTAAGACTCTACACAGAAAGTGATCTACACTTTGATATGCATCATGCCAAACAGCAATGCAAATGCTGAGTATTGTCCCAGGCTTTGCAGTCCAACACTGGAAAGTGAAACTAGTGGCTCAATGTGTTTTCATAATCCCTGAAAAAAAGTATGAGCATGAAGACAAATGCACTGTGCTAGACTCCAGCTATGTACTCATAAAATCAGATCAGCTGGCTAAGCACATTGCTTTTCCCTGGGGACGTGAGAATGTACTAAAATGTTGCAATCAATTTTGTACAATTGGTTTTTTTTTCTCCACAGAGCAAATGATAAAAATGCAGTTCAAGAGTTTATGTGTAAGTAGTATTCTTCTTTGCATCTGTTTTAATATTCAAGCTGAAATTTAAAAAGGAAAAACAAGATATTGCCAAAAGGAAATGGGGATATAGGAAATAAAAAGAAAAAAATCTTTAAGACTAATGAGCCCCTGGGGCTGGTAAATGGCAATATACTAAATATTCCTGTAAGGACTTCACAATCATCTTTAAAAAGTGCAGAAAAGCACTCTATCTTTTAAAATCTTTCATACAACACAATTCTCGGAATATCTGTAAGAATTAGATAATGTGATTTAATATGGTACTTAAATTCTACATAAAATCAACAGAATCTAAAGCTTCTTAGTAACAGATACGTAACTAACCAATCCTTTTCCCTTTATATATTATAAACATTCTTTATGAGTTATCTAGACCCGTATTCCTTTAGTTACAAACATCTTCTCATTTTTATACGCATAGGACATAATTCATCTTGATTCCAGTCAGAGCTGAGGTTCATGGAAAGAAAAAGACAGTGCATACGAGCTCATAATGCCAGTTTATCTGACACAGCTTCTCCTTTCTCCTTCTCCAGCACCGGCTGTTCTACTGTTTTTGCCTAATTCACATACATAGAAAGACACAGTACCTGCCTTTCTAAAACTGACTTACCTTAATGTCCTCAAGTTTCACCCACACTATAGCTTGTGACAGTATTTCTTTTCTTTTTAAAGCTGAATAGCATTCCAGTATACGTGTGTCTATTCACCCACTGATGGATACCAGGACTGCTTCCACTTATTGACTATCGTGGATAGTATTTCCATGAACATGAGTGTGCAAAAATCTCTTTCATATATGCTCTCAATTATCTATGAGAACTATACAGAAGCAGGATTTAAGATTACTGGGTAATTACATGGTATTTCTACTTTCAATTTTCTGAGTAACTTCCATATTAGTTTTTGTTTTTTCTTTCTTTTAAGATTTATTTTATTTTCATTACAAAGTCAGATATACAGAGAGGAGGAGAGACAGAGAGGAAGATCTTCCGTCTGATGATTCACTTCCCAAGTGAATGCAACGGCCAATGCTGCGCCGATCCAAAACCAGCAGCCAGGAACTTCTTCTAGGTCTCCCACATAGGTGCAGGGTCCCAAGGTTTTGGGCCGTCCTCGACTGCTTTCCCAGGCCACAAGCAGGGAGCTGGATGGGAAGTGGAGCTGCTGGGATTAGAACTGACACCCATATGGGATCCCAGCGCATTCAAGGCGAGGACTTTAGCTGCTAGGCCATGCTGCCGGGCCCTTATATTATTTTTTATGATAGCTTTATTAATTTATATCTACAACAACAATGACCAAGAGTTTCAATTTTCCCACATCCATGGCAACACATGTTATTTTCTGGTTTCTTCACAGAAGCTGTTATAATTGCTCTGAGGTGCTATCTTACTGAGGCCTTAATTTGCTTTTATAATGTTAATACTGAACATCTTTTCAAGTGATTGTTACTCATTTGTATATCACCTTCAAAACAATGACTATTCATAGATATTTATTCCCATATCGTCAAAAGCTACAAGAAAATGGGGAAAAAAATCCCTTGGGGCTGGTACAGTGGTGTAGCTTGTAAAGCAGTGCCAGCATTCCACATGGACAGAAGTTCAAGTCCTGGCTACTCCATTTCTGATTCAGCTCCCTGTGTACAGCCTGGAAAAGCATGTAGGGATGGCCCAAAACCTTGGTCCCCTGCACCAACATGAGAGACTCAGAAGCAGCTCTGTGCTTCTGGTTTCAGACCAAAGTGAGAGCGCTTTAGCCATTACAGGTATTCGGAAAGTGAATGAGGAAATGTAAGATGTTTCAGTCTCTTTATCTCTCCTCCTGTAACCCTTCCTTTCAACTAACTCCACCTTTAAAGAGAGATAACACTTTGCTGAGTCAGCCCCATTTTTTTCCCTGACAAGAATAGCTAATGTTTACAATTTTTGAAAATGTGTTTATTGCTTAAAATATTAACCTCCATATATCTAGTTTTCCTTTAACAACCTCTTTCCTGGGAGTACTTACACCACAAACGTTCTTAGAGTATTGAAATTATTCTTGAGCCTAACGGCATTAGTAGCTTGGACAATTTCCTGGTGTAACAAAATGTGTGGCTTTACTAAAAGCTACACAGAAGGTGTGACTCTCATTGTTTTTGCACCTCTCAGAGCTGCCAGTATGTCTTTCTCGCTCTGCACCATGCTTTTCACTTCTTTAAAGAGCTGTGGTTGTTTATTTTGTTGTTGCTGTTTTAGTTCTAGTATACGTAAGCAAGCCTTAAGCCTTAATTTTCCTATTTCCTGGGTTTTAATCTATCCTTGACTGGAAATATTCTGTGGATCATATTTTCAATTCTATTTTTTAAAGTAGTACACAGCTATTAGGGATACCGCCTTAATAAAACAATTCTATGAATATCCTTCTGATCTGCCTTGTCACTGACATTGCATATGCCTAAAGGCAAAGAAAGAAGTCAATTTCTACATACTGTCTCTTGTTCCATAGGCACTCAGTGAAATACTGGTGTGGATGATGCCCTTCTTTCTTCTACATGCCCTGTGACTTACTCTGAAGAATGAATGAAATTTGAGGACCTTAAGGTGTTTAACCAGTAAACAAATACTTCTTGATTTATCAAAGAAAAAATAGTAACTGTAAGCTTTCATCTGATTTCACGCAATCAAAACCAAAAAATTTGAGTCCTATTCCTATCTTTGTGTTAGACATTTTGATAATAAAATAGCATTAATAAAAATAACAACATTCAAATGACACTTGGCATTGGTGACTGTGGTGACCTATGAAATGCAGGCAGTATCCCCTCCTTACAGGGTTGCTGTGAGGTTTCAGTGAAGAAACTGACAGAAACTACTTTCGTAGAGTCCTTGGCATACAACAGATTACTAAAGTGAACTTTGGCTTTTCTTCACCGAATATTGAGTTGGCAGGTGATATCATCTGCATGTCATAGGAGAGGAGGTTTGGAACCAGATATTAAGATTAAAAACATCTCTTAGAGTCACATAATTGATAAGAGATAGCATTTGAAATCCAATCAGTTTTACTGATTATTAGAATATACACTATATAAAAGTAGGAATGTCTTACTGCTGTATATGCAGCATGTAAAATGCTCCTCAATATTAATTAAAACAGCATGGTAATGGCACAAAAACTGACAAAGATCAATGGACTAGAAGAGAGCACAGAAATTAATTACATAACCAGTTAAGTGATTTTTGAGAACAGAGCTCAGACCACACATTGGAGTAAAGATAATGTATTCAATAAATATTTTTAGCAAAACTGGATGTATAAATGTGGAGGAACAAAATTAGACCCTTACCTCTTTCCACATAAAAAATAATGTGAAGAAGGATCAAAGACCTAAATTTAAGAGACTGAAGTTGCTGAAAGAAAATATTTGGAAAACACTCAAAGAAATTAGTGTAGCAATGAATCCTTGGACACAATCCACAAAATACAGACAACAAAAACACAAGTAAACAAATGGGATAATAGCATGCTCAGAAGCTTCTACAGAGCTATGCTTAAGGAGACACTCAACAGAATAGGAAGAAAAAACTGTGATTTGCCTATCCAAAAAAGGATTCATATACAGAATGTATCAGCTACTTAAAATGCTCAGTTTTAAAAACTGCACTGAGTCAATTACCAAATGTGTAAAGTGCTTTAATAGACAGTTTTTAAAAGAATAAAAATGGGTCCTGTGCAATAGTGACTAAAGTCCTTTTCTTGATCATGCAAGAATCCCATATAGGCACCAGTTTGTGTCCCAGCAGCACTGTGTCCCATCCAGCTTCCTGCTTGTGGCCTGGGAAAGCAGTTGAGGACGGCCCAGAGCCTTGGGACTCTGCACATACATGCGAGATCCAGAGCAGGCTCCTGGCTCCTGGCTTCAGATCGGCTCAGCTCCAGCCGTTGCATTTACTTGGGGAGTGAATCATCAGATGGAAGATCTTCCTCTCCATCTCTCCTCCTCTCTGTATATCTGACTTTCCAATAAAAAAATTAAATCTTTAAAAAAGAAAAAATGGCCAACAAATATGTGGAAAAAAGCAATATCACTAGCTATTAAGGAAATGGAAATCAAAAACAGCACATGATCTCATTTTACCTCTGTCAGAATGGCTAAGATGAGAGACAGAGAGTAAGAGAGAGTAACAAATGCTGGCCAGGATGTGGAAAGAAGGGAACACTTGTACGCTACTGCTGGGAAAGAAAATTGGTGCAGCTACTGTGGAAAGCAGCATGATTTCTTTGGATGTGATGTTCATTTCTTTTTTTTAATATGGCACATGTTGATGTTCATTTCTTTGTTTATGTTCATATGGAACAGATTTGCCATATGATCTTGCAATACCACTGTGGATATATACGCCAAAGACATGAACACATTGTGTCAAAGAGATACCGGTACCACCATGCTTATAGCAGCACTGTTCACAATAATCCAAATACGGTATCAACTGAGGTGGCATCAGAGGAAGAAAATGTGGTATAAATACGTAATGGAATATTATTCATCCACAAAAAGTATTAAATGCTATCATTTTGCACAAAAATGGATACAAGTGAAGGTCATGTTGAGTGAAATATGCAAGAAATTAATACCATAATTCTCACTTTATATGTGGGAACTAACTTTTTGTATATTAAAATTCTGTAGCTTATTTTATTTTTAAAGTTGTTTACATAGTTGAGAAGGATGTATGCTCATGTGGGCCACTAGGTGGAAAAGACTGAAATATGGAGGGAGCTGAGTGGAACAAATGTTCCCAATTTTTTTTTTACCTGCACCTGCAGCAGGGGGGAGGGATGCCATTCCTTGCTGCCAAACTACATCAGCACCTGGGGTTGGAAAACCTGGTGGTATCTTTGAGACCCCCCGATGGCGGGAAGAATGTTCCGAGGGTGTTACCTGAGTTGTTTTGATAGGTTCAATATTGTTGCTTTTATTGCTCCAGGGTTGAAAAAATCTTTCAAGGTCTATTGACTGACAAAATTTATCTTAGTACATCCCCACACCCAGACACTTGCTGCATAGCTTGGCCAGGAGAGTTGTCAACCTGTTCTACTTTCCATTGGCTTAGATGAGCTGGTTGTTATGTCACCCATGTGCAACCGAGCATGCACGTCATCAGCAAATGAATAGGCCCAATCCCAACACATGCACCCCAGTGTTAGACCACATATCCTGTGATTTTTCCCTGTGGCCAGTATTTTAGTCCAGCAGTCTAGTTGGGGAGTCTGCCAAGAAACCTCACCTGGATGACAGCAGACCTGAATCTTGTGTACCAGCTAGTGCAGAGTCCAGTTCAGTCTGCCACCCACATCAACCTATGCCACACCAGTGAAGGTAATTCTGCTCAGTTCTGATCACCCTCTTCCCTCATCTCCCAGGCAAATCAATGGGTGCTTTAGCCTTGTACAACCCAGCCCCCTCACAAACCCAGCACTTACACACACTAGCAGAACTGCAGCCTAGTCAGAATGATACTTAGTAACTCCAACCAGGCCTGCCCTCAATCCCCATTCCTGTATGTGCCAGCATGTGCAGCAGTTTAGTCTGACCTATGCCACATTCCATCTGGTTTTCATCACACATACTTGTGCTTGAGCTTAGCTCAGCTAGACCAACCCCCAAAACCAGCACACATGTCCAGCTTGTCACTGCCCCACACTCCAGCCCTGACCCTCATGTTGACTAGCAGCAGATGCAGCCCAGCAGGGCAACGTTCACAGTTCTTCTACTAGGCCCAATCCCAGTCTTGGAAACTCTACTTGCCTAGTTGTGCTGTAATCCAGCCAGGCATGACTTGGAGCCAAACTGGTACATGTCAGCAGATTCTGCAACAATCCTGGCTGGCCTGCACTTATTCTGGCTCTTGCATACATCAGTGAATGTAGTGTCCTAGCCTAGCCTGGCCCTCCCCAAGCTCACATGTAGGCTGATGGATGTTGCAGCCCTGTCTAACATGGCTTGCTCCCAGTTCCAGCTCACGCACGCTTTAGTTGGAGCAGTGGCCCAGCAGCAGAATCCATGAAGTTCCCCTTTCACACTCATTACCAGACCTGGGTCTTGCACATGCAAGTGAGTGATGCAGCCTTGCTCTGCCCAACCTGCCCCCCAGTCCCAGTTTATGCTGTTGGGTACTGCAACCTAGCCCAGTCTGGCCAGTTTCCAGTTCAGCCATCATGTTAATTGGCAGATGTTGTAGCCCAAACTGACCTGACCTGCACCCTACCTGGCTCTCAAACCTGTCAGTGGGTATGGTAGACTGGGCCAGTCTGACCTGCCCATAGACTCAGCCAATTTGCTAAGAGGTACTGTAGCCTAGCCTAGGCTTTCACACTCACCAGTGAGATCTGTGGCCTAACAGAGGAGTTCCCCAAGTTTTCTTATTAGATCAGCTCCCAGCTCTAGAGCTTATGTGTCCAGTGGATGCTTGGCCCATTCTGACATGGTCTACCTTCAGTGCTGGCATATACCGGTGGGTACTATGGCCCTCCTGCCTGACTGGCCCACACTCATTTCAGATCTCACCTGTGAGTGCTATAGCCCAGCCCTGCCTGGTCCACATGAGACCTGGTTTGCATGTGGACAAGTGAGTGCCACACTTTGCCCAGCCTGTCTGCACCCACTCTGGCTCTTGCAAATACCAGTGGGTGCTCTGACCTAGCCAAGTCTGGCCTGTTCCTGGACAGAGCTCACATGCATGCTGAAGGTTGCTGCAGCTATGTTTAGTCTGCTTCACCCCAGCCCTGATTCTCACACTCACCAATGGGAACCCCAACCTAGCAGGGAAGTTCCCTTAGCTCCCCACCAGGACCACTCCAAGCCCAGATCTTGAGTATCCTGATGGTACTCTGACCCAGTCTGGTATGGTCCACTCCCAGTATCAGCACTTGCAGGTAGATGCTACAGCCTGTCCTGGCCTGGTCTGCCCTGCTCCCAGTCTTAACTCTCAGGGGTGGATGCTGTACCCTAGCACTGTCTAAACTTACCCCATTCTTGACTCTCATATGAACTGCCAGGTGAAGTAGCCTAGCTCTACATAGCCCACACCCAGCCTGAATGCATCAATGAGTGCTAAGATTTGGCCTGGCCCAGCCCAGTCTATCCCCAAGCCTGTCCACACACATGGTAGTCTTGCCTGGCCTGATCCATCACCAGCCCCAGCTCTGATGCTCACCAGTATAAGTGACAGCCTAACAGAGGAGTTTCCCAATTTCCCACACCAAGCTCACTCCCAGTTCCAGATCAAATACATGCTGGGGAGTGCTAAGACCCTTTCCAACAGTCTGTCCCCAATCCAAGCTATTGCATGTGTTGGCAGGTGCTATGGCCCAGTGCACCCCTGGATCTAATTTTTGGGTGCAATTGTAGGTACTATTGGCTGGGTCAGCCTGGCCTGCTCGCAAGCCCAATTCTCATGTCAGTGAGTTCTGAGGTCATGCCTGTCACTATTCCGAGCTCTCATGCAAACAAGTGGGTCCTGCAACCCACAGGGGTGAGTCTACATATCCCCTATATTATCTGCTCCCAGATCTAATTCTCTTGTACTGATTGGTGTCATGACCCAGCCTTATGTGGCCCATCCTCTTCCCCAACACTCACTGGTGGGTACTGTGGCTGCCCTAGGGGCAGGCCCCCTGGTGCTAGCTTTCATGTATTCTGGGAGCCCGTGGGCAATGCAACCTATATAGGCCAGGTCTCCCACATGGGTAGGTAACATTGGTTTGATACAGACATACCCTCCGGTTTCTCCTCTCTAAGCCACCCAGTCTCAACTGCCTCATTTACTTGCTAGTGCAGTGGCCTGGCCCGTGGAAGCACCTGGAAATCGTGCCACATCTGTAATGCACTCCCTCAGTGGCCCCCACTCCCAATTACATCCCCAAATCCCCTTCCCTGGGTAATTCACAATGCTCCCCACCAGCAGGGTCCTTAGGTACACTTACTTTGATACAAGGAAACCTGAACAATTTCCTACTGCTCAGGGCTAAAATTTTTTTTTAAAGGAAAAAAAAAAAATCAAAGAAATGCCTATGACAGTATTATTGGAAACACAGTTTTAAAAAATATTTAAATAAAGTGTTTTTTTTTTTTTTATTTGAAAGGTAGAGTTAGAGAGAGAGAAAGAAACAAATGGGTCTCCTTTCTGTTAGTTCACTCTCCAAATGGACCAGAAGGCCAGGCTGGGGCCAGCCTGAAGCCAGGAGCTTCCTCCAAGCACTTGGACCATCTTTTGCTCCATCGCTAGGTGCATTAACGGTGCACTAGATTGGAAGTGAAGCAACCAGAACTCAAACCAGTGTCCTTAGGGGAGGCTGCCTTTGCCAAGCAGGCTACAACCCTGGTCCCATAAACAGTTATAAAAAATGTTGTCTACCTTTGTTAAACTGATGGGTAAAAACGTATGATTTTAATGGTCTGTGATTACTTTACTATTTACTGAATATGAGTAAAATGGTCACTTTTTCTATTAAATTATGACTGTTAGCCTTATTTATATTCCAGCCAAGCTAGAGTCTTTGCTTTTTACTTGTTCGTGTTCTTATTCAGTGATTCACTAAGCATTTTTCTGTAATGTAAATTTAAAATATGCTCTGCCTGAAAACAAAGAGTGAGAAATGAAGAGAAATAGAGGAAAGGGGAGGGAAAGATGGAGGGATTATCATTATATTGTTAGAATTGTATTTAAACTGTGGAGAATCCATTAAGAATGATTTAAAATTTAAAAATTCTAAGAAATAATAAAATGTCACACAGCAAAGAGGTTCTCAATAAATATTTTAAAACCATGTGTTAAAAACAAAACCAATTTACTTGATGACTTGCACACATTAACTTATTTTTTCACATATAAGGTTAATAATTTATCATTATTTAATTAAGTTTTTCAACATTTATGACTTAGGAAATGCACAGTAACAGACAGTGGATGGTGAGGGAGAAGCGAAGAGGAGGGAAGAAACGAGAGGAGAAGGGAAAGGAAGAAAGAAAAGGAAAACAAAAGGGAAAGGAAGTGAAGGGGAAGAGAAAGGGAAACGAAAGGCCTAAAATGGCCAAAATGGACAGAATTTTGCCAGGCTAAAGCCAGGAACTGGAAACTGCACCCAAGCTTCGTACATACGTGGCAAGGGCCACCCAGTAGTACTTGGGCTGCTTCTCTTGCTGTCTCAGGGGCATTAACAAGGAAGTAGAGCAGCTAGGACTTAATTGGGCTCTCAGATAGCAGACACTGAGGTAGTAAACAGCTGCTTAACCATCTGGAACATGCTGGACTCTGATGTTACATGACGATCTGGTATTGCCCTTTACAAAGATGTATATATCAAACTTTGTATTTCACTAAATATATATTCCACAGAAATATTTCTTTCAAACTTAAAAATATAGAAAGGACAAAATGTTACTACGATGGCACATGATCATTATTCTGTAAGTGAGGTAACTGTCATGTCTCGTTGTTCCAAATGTGGAGGAAAGTAGAATATTTTCATGCAATAGTGAATTAGACATTTTACATTTGTATATATTAAATAGGTTTTTTTTTTTTTTTTTTTTTTTGGGCTGTAAGGAGGATCTTTATTAGTTATTAGCCAAGCTTGGTCATGCTAATACTCTAGGAACTACCAGTGTGTGTGGACAAAATCCAGAGATTTTAAGCTAAACTGGTACACAATAATCATCTAAATCAATCAAGGTGGTGGGCAATCAACTTAGGTGGTGTAAAATACAATGTGTCTAGATAACTTAGGTTCAGACCACACCTTAAGTCAATCAGCAAGCATGTTTACAGAATCAGATAACTGCAGTTAGTCATGGAGCCAAAATGGAGTCACATCTGCCCACAGTAATAGGCAGTTATCACCCAGTTGTACCTTGTTACAGTTGAGTTAAATAGTTGATTTGATCTCAAATCCAGGGATACCCTGCCTCTTTGATAGAATCTACCATTTATCCCGATTTCTACATAGTAAGAGGAGGTTTAGGATTCAAGCACATGCAGCAATATTTCACAAGATGTTTAGAAGTTTTATCAGGGGCCCATTGGGGTGGGGGACTAGGGAAGACATTACTGGCTTTTGTTCAATCTAAACCTTGCCCCAGGGCCTCTCCCACACATGCAGAGCTCCCAGTCACATGCAGTGTTACTCCCCATGTTTTTTCTCAGATTCCATGTTGACTTCCAAGTTTAATACAAGCATTGCTGAAGAGAGCACATGGACAGATCATAAATTAACATGGAACACGAGCTGAGGAGTGGCAGTTAAATTCTTAATAATTTAACCTGTATCTACATCCTGGAGTTTCTACTTACTCGGGGTTATATGTGCTCTACAGATTTAACTTTATTTTAAAATTGATATTAAAATAATAAACAATATTTGAAAGGTAAATGTCAAACTAATATTTTCTATGAATGCAAGTGTTCCTTGTATTAAAAAGCTCAGGTTAACAAATAAAATTATTTATTTAGAAGTATAAGCTTACCATATTTTCATCTTTTTAATATTTAATAGTAATTCAGATCATGTGAGATGGTGCACAAGCTATAATCCCTTCAAACCACAAAAATTTGGCAAGCTATTAGAGTGTAAAGTCTTCAATCTTTAATTTTATACATCTTTCCTATGAAGGAACGATGAATATCACACCATAGGGATCACCAGTTCATTTTTCAACAGAGACTACATTTCTTAAAAAAATTGAAACATAAACATTGTAAAGATTTATGAGGTATCATGTAACGTATATACTGCAACATTACAATCAGGGTAAAACTTATCTCTTCAAACATATAACATTTCTTTAGAGTAAAAACATTCAAAGTTCTTTTTCTTATTTTTTAGAGAACTACATATTGAATTATTACCTATAGCTACCCCATTGTATAATAGAACATTAGAATTTCCTACTCCTATGTAACTATGACTTAGTACCAGTTAATCAAGACTTTTCCCATCTCCAATATTCTTTCAGTTTCTGTTAAGCTGAATTATCTAAATTTCTATGAAATCAAGTTTTTAATATTCCACATATGAGTGACATCATTTGGTACTTGTTTTTCTCTGCTTGGCTCATTTCACTTAACACAATCACCCCCCAGTTTCATCCATGTTATTGCAAATGACAAATTTTCACTTATTTTTATGGCTGAAGTATATTTTACTTCAGATGTGCCCCACTGTCTTCAATTCCTCAGTGGATGGAAACAAAGGGTGCTTCCATTTCTTGGCTGTTGTGAAAATGCTGCAATAAACACGGGTATGCAGATGACATTTCTCCCACAGAATGATTTTATTTCCTTTGCTACAACCCAGTAATGTGATATCTGGATAAAGTAGTTTGTCCCATTTTTAGTTTTGGGGTAAGATTCATGCTGTTCTACAATTGCTATGCTAATTTGCATTCCCAATCACAGTGTATAGGATACCTCCTAATGCCAGTAAGAATGGCTCACATGCAAGAAACCACTACCAACACTTGCTGGCGATGATGTGGTGAAAAGGGAACCCTACCCCACTGTTGGTGGGGTTGCAGGTTGGTACAGCCTCTATGGAAATCAGTATGGAGAACACTCAAAGAACTGAAAATCTGCATACCATAGAGCCAGCAATAGCACTTCTAGGAATATATCAAAAATACCTGTTATATCAGATATCAACATGCACCCCTATATTCATAGCAGCAAACTCAATAATTGCAAAAACTTGGAAACAACTGAAATGCCCATCAACAGAAGACTGGATAACAAAGCTATGAAATGCAGTTCTTCGTGGCCAAATGGGCCCAACTGGAAACCATTATGTTAAGGGAAATGAGCCAATCCCAAAAGGTTAGACACCACATGTTTGCCTTAATTTAAGATGAAACGATGTCAATCCAAAAAACAGTACCTGTAAATTGTAGCATTATTACACCCTCAAACAGCCTGTATCACATGCAATAAGATATTGTGAAGTAACCAATGAACCAACAATCAATGAGAGTCAGACTGCTTATGATCTACATCAAAGAACTGTAAAATCTGATATGCCTTTAATACCCTATATTATACCGTAATGGGTTGGGAGAGCAGAGAAATCTTCCACTTCTTAGAATGTGTGAGGAAGACGTTAAGTATAACCTATCAAGATTGTAACAGGTAGCTTACAGACAGCAGACTCGAATCTGCATTAGACATTAGCAAAAACTATAAAGACACACAGTGGGATCCAAGAGCGATCCTGACAGCCTCTTAACAGGAGGTCATATGCACAGAGCAGGGGGGATCCCACACTGGAGCAGGAGGACAGGAGGAGGCTTGTATCCCAACCCTGGAGACTCCCAGATCCTCACCAAGGACTATCAGTATGGGCAGCAAGGACTATATCCTAACTACCAAGGAGATCACAGGGAATTGGAGTGTCCTTGTAGGCCGAGAACTCTGAGGTCATCCATTCCCTATCAGATCTCCCACACAGGATGGAAGAAGCCCAGATCCTTCCTCACAGGATCTAATGTCATCAGAACAATAGCCGGGAGCCCAGAGCAGTCCTCAGAAACAGAAGAACAGTCAACTTCCTTGGGACTCGGGAAGGGAGCTTTCTTTGGTCCTTAGCTCCATTTTTGGATCCTCACCCTCTCTTGCAATGAACATCAGTGTCACTCCGGAGCACCCCCCCCCCCCAAAAAAATTAGATCACATAGACAGAGACCAATAAGGAAAGCTTAGAACCAGCAAGGAAACAGTCAACTTGGACTCACATATATCTTACTAGGTAGGACACAAGATTAGTTACTCCTCACTAAGGTATTGAAGATTTCTCTGCACACCCCTCCTAAAACTGTTCTGCGCCTCAACTGTTAACATATGCCTTGTTAGAGTTATAAGCCTGTTTGGACTATCCTAAAATCTGCCAAAGTCCAGTAAAAATCACACTTGAATACTATAAGCTGCTAAATATAAAAATGAAAATAGACACGAGACAGCTGAATAGTACCCTATAAACATTTTAAGGAGTATAGCAGCCGGTTTTGTATAAACGAAAATTGAAATGTCAATGAAGTAGTCACAGGATGTGGTTAAGAACTTGCATTTTCTAATATATTGGTCACTCATTACCATGTCAATTAACTTCATGATGTTGTAAACTGTTGTTTAAGCTGTGTTGTGGCTTTTCATTGGAGGGGATGATACTCTGCCAGCTCTACTTTCAGACCAGAGATGGTCTCCCAATGAAACCGTTGAATTTATCTGGACAATAAGATGCTGGACTCTATGCATGGTCCATGTCCGCAATCAAAGAAATATTACTGGATATGAACTGTATTACTGTAACAATATGGAGGAAGCCACCATGGGCGGAGGGCCTAGGGAGAGGTTGGGGGAATTCCAGAGCTTATGAAACTGTGTCATAAAATGAAAGAAAAAAGATAAAAAAGAGTGAAGTTTTAGCCTGATGTGCCCCTGATGTGCCACAAGACTCACCCCAATTTGTCCTACTTTCATAAGGTCTGTCATGAGTTGGTGTCTGTGAGCCTTTCAGTCTCTCTATGGCTATCGTCTCCAATTTTGTCTTATGCTTCTTGCCATCCTATGCCAGATGTGTCTTTACAATCATGCTATTTAAAGCAAGTCTTCTGTGTCCTTGTAAACTTTTTAGCAAGGAATAATAAATCAGAAGAGCTAAGAAATCCCCACAGTAGTGTATGCTTACAGTATGGTGGAAAAAAAGAAAGTATAGTGGAATAGGCAGAACGAGAGCACAGAGAAGGGGAACAAATAGAATGAAAAAGGAAATTTATACCTCAGCAGATAGGTGCATAGGGATAGATCTATGATCGGCAGATGGATGGATAGATTGATGGATAGATAGCAGTTATATCTGCAAGGGGAAAGGATTGGCTAATAATTTCTTCAAGTGTTATTCTGCTTTAGGACTAACAGATTGGATGTAAATAGTTAGCAATGACTACTTGTCCAGATTTTTGAATTACTAGAAAATAAAACCATGAAGTATAGCATAAATTGAATATAGATATTCAATATGTCAAAAATACACTTCTATTCCTGAAGACTCTCAAAAATAGATGCAGGATATGACAAGGCAATACTAAGGGCATAAAAACATAGTAGTTTTCCTCGTAGTAACGAAAACAGCTGGGTGAGGTTAGTGCTAAATGGGTTTTGTTCTGTGTTTGCCAACTCCAATTACACTGTAGTCTAGAAAAGTAGCCAAAACCTCTGACAAACGCCTTGGAGGGGACAGTAGGAAACAGTAGATGGGAAGAAAATAAAAAAAAACTAACAATTTGAAGAAATGTGTAGTAAGTGAGCAGGCAATAGAAGTGAGCAGATAATTGAAGATTTTTCTTCACCAGTACCAGTACTAGGGTGAGAAACCTTGATGGAAAAGAGTTTCTCAATTTGTGACAAATGGCCCACAGGCAACTTGTGTGTGTGGAGACACTGGGAGTTATCTCACTTAGCAGGAGCATACTACTGGCACTTAGTGCCCAGAGATGCTGCGCTGCACAGGGCACTTCACCTCCCTGAAAATACAAAACAAATGGATACATGTGTGATTATGCATATAACTATATTTTCATAGATGAACTGCATAATGGGGACAGCAAACTGGGAAGTGAAAATATTTCTCTGTAGGCATCTTTATTTCTGAATAAAAGCGGGACTCACATTGAAGCATGTAAATATATCTTAACAATATGATACTAGACTTTTTAAATCTTTGTCTATGCCTACAATTCCACCATGTAGTTAAATAGCAGGATGTTAAACTTGTAACTGTTACAAAAAATACTACTGTAACAATATAAGGGAAAAATGGTGGGATAGGGGAGAAGCTGGGGAGGGAGCAAGGGGAGAGAAAGCAGAGAATCCCTATATCTACAAAAACGTATCATGGAAAATGATTTTTAAAAAGACATATGCAACAATGAATAATTCAGCTTAAGCTGCCAAGAGTGGCAGGATTGAAAAACGTTAGTCTGAAATGATTCACGTGAGTGGAACACGCAGTTGCGAGTATTCAACATCTCTGCATGTGGAAACCTGTCATTCTTTAAAGACTTCCCGAGAAAGATTTCTTGCCAGGCACTCATGATCTTATCTGTCTCCCCAAGCTGGCAGCTGTTCCTCCTTGAGGCTATTTGTATTTGGGATTGGTCTATTATCCGAATAAATACTCCGAACCTTAGGGCTAGGGAGCATGTGCAACTCACTCATAATTGCCTGAAACATTTATCCTCGGTGGTCAAACAAGAAAATCTGTAAAACGTGAATAGAAAACATTTTCTACTTTCAATTTTTAAAATTGCTTTTCAAGTTGTACCTCTTATGAACCTGTCACAAAGCATAAGTCCAAAATCCGCACTATTGATTAAAACATGCAGACTATATAATAATCGCAGCTATTGAAAGAACATTAGCTTTGCTCCAGCGAGGCCACCCAAGACAGTCCAATTCGGCTTTCTGCTGTGCTTTAAAGCTCTGCACTCCAATCCCACTCGAGCACAGAAGAGTATGTGGAAACCAGGCCTTCGTTCCACTGAAATGTGCTCTTCTTGTTTCCCTTTTGTGCAGATTTGAGAGTACACGAAAGAAACACATTTGCTCATTTTAATTATTCAGGGACAGCAAAGGCAGTTAACCAAGGTAAGGTCAACATCAAGAGTAGAGAGATCTCAGGCAATGTTTTGGCTTCAGAAGATACAGCTATGGCCGCCAAATGTAATATGAAAATCTGAATTTGTTTTCTGTATGTATCATTGTCAATAATTACAAAAATTAATATGTCCGCTACAGGATGCAGTATATGAATGGCTGAAACCCAAATGAAGTCATTGTTAAGAAATGATTCTATAGGATACATAAAATGAAATTATATCATACTGAGAATTACAATATTAAAGAAGATAAATTCTACAGCAAATTCATGGTTTAAATCAAAGTGGGGTGGACTTCTGTAAAAGATGCTGTGTCTTCAATTGTATGAAGGATTTTTGTTATTTATTTTTAAGCCTTATTTATTTAAAAGACTGAGAAACAGAAACTTTGAGAAAGACAGAGTTAGATCTTCCATTGCTGGTTCACTGCCCAGTTAGCTACAGAAACCAAGTCTGCATAAACCCAAAACCAAGAGCCAGGAACTCCATCTTGGTATCCCCAATGGGTAGCAATGATTCAAATACTTGGGCCATCATCTCCTGTTTTCCAAGGTACATTAGCAGGATACTGGATCTGAAGCACCAACGCTAGGACTCCAACCAGACTTCCAACAGGAGATGGAAGTGTCACAAGCCATGACTCAACTGGCTGTGCCACAACACTGACCTCCACCTTTTGGAAGGGTTTTATTTTATTTATTTTTTTATATTCATTCATTCAGCAAACCTTTACTGAATGACTATTGTTTGTCAGGAAAAGTGGCTTCACTAACTACTGTTGCAATGACCTGATAGCCTCTTTAACTCTATTTGCCTGCCATCCTTACAACTCCCTGACAGCAAAGCATTAATGCCTTTTTAATTTTCTCATGGCTATTGGATATTCAGAAGGAATTATGACTGTTCAAGTTAAATTTATCTCACTTATTTGGGAACCTTACCACAAATAAATAAAATTTCCATTAATTAAAACACAATCCAGCTAACTAGAAGGCTGAATTGATCGGGATTCTTTCATTGGAGGAGCAAGTGACAAGGCGGCAAGCCACAAAACAACAGAAATTGTCAAGCCGAAAAGGACCTCAAATACCATTTAGCTTCACCTCAAAAACCTTCATTTGATTTTTGAGGGAAATAAGGTTGAGAGGAAGAAAAAGATGTTATTGAGGTCACATAGCTACTTAGTGACAGAATTAGAATTGGACTCACTAGTTCTAATTCTAAATCCAGGGCTTTTTCAAAGATCCACAAATGCCATTAAAATTTCACAAAGGATATCCTGGCACCACTGGATGCTTTGATCGTCCTACATTATCTACAGCACCATATAATAAAAACTTATGTTGAAATAACAGCAATTACAAATAAGATTTTTCATCTATAATTGATAAAATTATGATCATTTAGATTAAAGGGTTAATGCTTAGTTATTCCCCCACCCAGTTTTCTGGACATTTAGGTACATAATAATTTTAATATAAATAGAATAAGAACTAGATTACATCTCTAGGCAGGAAAATTTAACCAAGCCATAAATATTCAGAGAAAGATAAAAAGAATTGACTACCAGAAAAAAATTATTACAGTGAAAAGGAAAGTGTATAGGTTGCATGAAGACTTGCATTCTAGCTCCAGCCCTTGCTTCAACTGCCATATGGATGTGTTATTAAAATTTCTGAGACCAAGTTACTTACCTTTAAATTGAACATTTTATTTATATGTATATATCACAATTTTTCAGAGTTTAAAATTGGATAAAAAATTGAGAGTAATTCAGATAATAGAAATTACACATATGACTATTACCAAAAATCATGCATGGATTTCAAAATTGTATGTGGTAACATAAACTCATATTTAAAAATATATATATTTGAGTGCCCAGCGCGGTAGCCTAGTGGCTAAAGTCCTCACTTTGCATGCACCGGGATCCCATATAGGCGTTGATTCATGATCCAGTGGCCCTACTTCCTATCCAGCTCCTTGCCTGTGGCCTGGGAAAGCAGTCGAGGACAGTCCAAAGCCTTGGGACCCTGCACCTATGTGGGAGACCTAAAAGAAGTTCCTGGCTCCTGGTATCAGATTGGCACAGCACCGGCCGTTGCATTTACTTGGGGAGTGAATCATCAGATGGAAGATCTTCCTCTCTGTCTCTCCTCCTCTCTCTGTATATCTGACTTTCCAATAAGATAAATTATATATTAGCTAAGACTTTGACATCCTGAAAGGGATGCTGGTGTCCCAGCTAGCAGGTTAACTTGCTGTATCACAACTCTCACTCCTAAGTTTATCATTTAATCCTGTTTTCCTATGAATTTTGGGGTTACTTTAATACATACAATGTGCACAAATGCCTATATACAATACACACACATACATACCTACACATGTATGTATATGTACATAAAACCTAAAGTCCGAGTTCTTAGTTTTGACAAATATATTTACTTGCAGTTATTTGTACCCAACACAAGTATTGTTGTCACACAGTTATCTGAGTTAATTATACTATCCACTATGATAAATGACAGAATTTGAAAGATAGACTGTCATAGCTGAAAGACAATTATTTCAGTTGAAAGGCGGGGGAAAATGCCAGACTGTGAATTCTTTATGTAAGAAGAAATTCAATTTACTTAGCAAGCTAATATCATGCTGTATCTGATATTTTGATAATTGAATTGGAAATAGTTGTAAGTTAGCATCTTTGTTGTCAATGCAAATACTATGTGGATATTTGTCATCATTAAGTGTCTTCATCAATAAAAAGAGAATGTCTAGTGCCTTCTGTATGCCGGATGGAAACCAGAAGTCTTATGAAGACTTAGTCGATCTTAACTACTTGTCCATGGAAACATGGTCTATATTTGAGTGCAAACTGTTTTAAATATTAGTGGGAGGGTATACCACCACTTTGTACCATGAGAATAGCAAGCAAAGTTTCTTTTGCACCAAATAAATAACTGATCTTCAAACCTGGTGCATCACCAGCTCTATTGCATCTTTACAATTTGGCAATGTTTGCTGTGATGTGTGTGATCATGCTTAGGTAATGATCACAGCAGAGTTCCATATGCATTAGCATTAAGGAAACCTAATCTCTAACATAGTCCACTCTTTGCTCCCCCCATCTATTGTTGCATACTTCCTCAATGAATACAGATCTTTTTTTATTCCTCCTTTCCAATTATATGAAAATTTTAATCTGATTCAGCTTCCATTCAATGTATTGTACCATTTTAAAACAGCAGTCTACCTTTGGTTTGTATTTTCTTATCTCTTACCAATCTCAATGCCGTGCAGCTTCGATGTCACTACTCTACAAAAAGCAGCTGCTTAAATAAAGTTTAATTGACAGGGTAAATGGTCTATTCTCATTCACATATTAGTTGACTTCTCTGTGGGATTTGAAACTCATGATCAGCATGCTCTTGAAATTTCCCTTTTTATTATTCTCTTCCATGATCACTGCTCAAAAAGTGACACTGGTTTTGTCTCCCCCATGGATGTCTAAACTGTGTTTCCATGGCTTAGTTATGATGTTCTTTTATTTCTGCACTGAAATCACTTTCTAGGTTTTTCCAAATTTCCCGCATCACTCACAGAAGTTTAATTATCATACTAACCCATGAAACTCTTAACTTTTCATGTATATCATGAATGCTGGATTTTGACATCTTGGTTTGAACTGGCTCCACTACATACCAACTGGTGACTTTTGGATTTTTTTCAACTTTTCAAAGCCCTAGTTTAGAAACTGTAAATCGAAATAAATGGGATAATTGTTTGACAAAATTATCTGTGTTATATTAAACATGCAGTAAGTACAGGAGAAGATTTTATTTTATTTTCTGCCTCCTGGGACCCAGATCCATCTTTCCAACTTTTTGCTGTAAATATCTCACACAGATATTCCAACATTTCTAAAATAAAACTCATTATATGTTCATGTAATTTTTCTTCCTAATATTAAAAACATACTCCCTCTACAGAATCCTATACAACAATGCTTTGTTTGTCCTTATATGTTTCAAAATTTTGGAAACAGCTTAAGGTAAAGTGCTGAACAATCAAAGTTAAAAAAAAAAAAGGCAAACACCCTGGGTACACATTTGTCACAGCAGTTAAGATGAGGGCTGGTAGGCCCACAAGCTTCTTCGGATTCCTGCATTTGATATTGCACCCACTGGATTTGGTCTTGGACCCACTGGATTTGGTCTTGACTTTGCTTATGATTCCAAGTTTCTGCTAATATGTTTACAGAGAGGCAAGTAGTTGGGCTCCTGCCATCATATAAGGGACTCATATTTAGTTCATTAGCTTCGGGCTTTGTCCTGTTCCAGCTCTGACTGTAGTAAAAAGTTGGGGAACAAACCAGTGGATAAAAGATCTTCTCTCAATATTTGTGTTACTCTCACCATGTACATCGTGTATATATGTGTGTATGTCTGCTTTTCAAGTAAAAAATGCTTAATAACTTTTAAAAATATACAGTTCTTTACTCGGGTTGCAATGGATTATTCTAGTGGGTAAAGATTTGGAGTGAAACTATATAATGGAATCAGTTCTTAATAAACACATATGCAGGGTGCTATGGGACCATAGTAAGTGCTTTCTATGAGGGGGGTTCAAGATATATATGGGAAAATGTCATCATCTTTAATTCCAGTTTCTTTAAACTTTTAAAGCCATCTGCATATGAAGGTTGGGTGGGGACATTGCTATGATCCGAATGTGTCCTTGCAAAAATCCTGTTGAGACATAATCTGCAGTTCAATGGTATTAAGACACAAGGTGTTAGAGATGGTTAGATTCTAAAGGTTCTGGCTTCATAAATGGGATTAGTGTCCTTCTAAAAGAGGCCTGAGTGAGCCTGTTGGCTCCTTTCCTTAGGTGAATATGCAGCAAAAAGGTAACATTAATGAAAAGCAAGCACTCAAGGTGCCTTGGGTTTAGACAGTCTGGCCCCTAAAACTGTGAACAATACATTTGTTGTTTATAAATAACACAGCATAAGGTATGCTGTTTTACTAGCTCCCAAATGACTGAGGCAGCTGATAAGTTGTGTAACAGAAGACTTCCAAGAGGTAGCTCTGCCTCTTTTCTCTTCTTCCATCTCACTTCCAGCTGTATGCCAAGTTCAGTATTACTCACCCTCAGTGAGATGAATTTTCTAGAGGAAAGCCTGTCACCCCCACTAGAATGTAAGCTCACTGAAGGAAGAGTTTTAATTTTCTTTGTTCTCCATTGTGGCCACAATTAGAACATCACACGAACTTGTAGACATTTAAAAATGTTTGCTTGTATTTGTTAAAATTTATGCAAAATTCATTCATCATAGTATTTATAGTAAACTTTTTCATTTCAAGTACATGCATTAGACACTGCCTTCTACGCTCGCACCAAAAGAAACAGAACCAAATCAAGAAGCAGATGTTACTGTTTATTTCTTTATCTGTTTGCCAAAGGGGGCAATTCTTTTAGAGCTTTCCTGTTCTTTAAATGGAACACTCAACACCACACTTTCACAATTCTTGCAGACAGTTAAGACCCCAAGACCTAACCTGATCTAATCTTTTGCTTTCAAAGCTACATTTTTCTGTTGTAGAATTAATAAAGATCTTGCTGGATTCTCCCAAGGGGAATTTTTAGTAGAATGTCTTTGCTATATCTTTCTCTCTCTCTCTCTCTACCTATTTATCTATCCACATATACACACCCCTGTAGAAAATTGAACTGACATGAAAATAATTTTCCTCCTTCTACAAATGCATTTAATACTTCTAAGAAAATATAACAGACATGTGTCTATTAACTTGCCATGGTAATGAAAATATTCATCATGAATACCTTGTTAAATAACTCTGTTTTCAAAAAATTTGGTAAGAACTTATTTTTCTAACTAAAATCAGATATTTCTGCTTTAAAAAATACAATTGAGGACGTAAAAGGATATACAAGTATAAGGTAAGGGAAACCAAAAAGGTAGATACAGAAAGTTCTCTAATATTTAATCATGGTTTTCTATACTCATATATCAAGGAAATCATTTTTAAAATTCCATAAAACATCTGTCTGGATTCAGATATAGATTGCCAAATAAATCTCTATATTAAAGGCAGATTTCATTCATGGTTAAAGTTTCTTTAGTAAAACAAAAATTTATGTTTGTCTATGTTTACCATTTGAAAACAGAATAGTCATTTTAAAAGTATGCTTAAAATAACAACATGGAGGCCAACTTGTGGCAGATTAGGTTAAGCCGCTGCCACTTAATGATGCCAGCAGCAGTTCAAGTCCCAGCTGATCCACTTCCCATTCATCTTCCTGCTAATGCACCTGACAAAGCAGAAGAGCATGGCCTAAGTTCTTTGTTCCCTGAACTCACTGAGAGACCCATTTGAATCTCCTGGCCTCCATTTGGCCTCATCCATGACTGTTGCAGCCTTTGGAAACTTAACCAACAGATGGAATATTTCTTTCCTCTCTGTCCTGTCTTCTCCTCTCTTTTTTCTCCTTCTTTCCTTTTCTCCTGAAACACTGCCTTTCAACCAAACAAATCTTTAAAAAAATATTACAGCCAAAGTTATCTAAGTTATTATTAGTATATTCTTATTTTACAATGTGGTTCCATAGGCTTTGGGATTTCCTCTCCCCCTTTCCAATTCCTTGCCCCTGATTTCCTGAATCCTATTATTACAGTAGTATAGTCCTTCAAAGATAGTCACATGTCCATAATTTGGCTAATTAAGTGTAGCCTTACATTGTCGGTATGGACAATCACAAAAAGTCTAGCATCCTATTGTCAAGACATATTTAACAATTTCTTTTGGATTTTATCTTTGGTTTGGAAGTAGAGATGCATACTACATTGCATCCTCACAACTGGTAATGATAGTTTCTATTACACGGTTACTATACTTCCCCTTAAATGAAAAGCCATAAATTAAAATCAACAACAGGAATAGTATTGAAAAATTTACAAAAACATGAAGTTAAACAATCTGCTACTGAATGACCAATATGTCACTGAATGCCAAAAACCTTCCTGAAAAAAGCAATGCTTGATTAAATTTTCTAGGGCTGGCTCAGTGTTTGAAAATCCTTCTAGCTTCTTTTCACCATGGAAATATTTTATTTTCAAACACAAATGAGAGCTTTGCTGGATATATTATTCTGGGTTGACAGTTTTTCTGTTTTAGGATCTGGAAAATGTCACTTCATTCTTTTCTTGCTTGAAGGGTTTCTTCTGAGAAGTCAGTAGTAAGTCTGACCCTTTTTACATGCTTGTTTCAGTATTTTTTTCCCATCTTCTTCATTTTCAGTTTTATGGTACAATTCCATAGGCTCTTGGATTTCCCCTACCCTCTCCCTAACTTCCCTCCCTCCAATTTATTTCCCCCATATTATTACAATAGTATTTCATAAGCAGTCGTAAGTCTATCCTTCTGTTATTGAAGTGTGTCATGACATTGCTGGTACAAACCATGCAGAAAGGCTTCAGTATTGATGTTCAGTTGAGAGAAGCTTGACAACAATTTGTGTGAGGATGTTTTTGAATCAAGTTGTTTGGGCTTCTCCTCATGTTCCTAATGTTTGGGAAGTTCTGTTTTATACTTTCATCGAATAGTTACTGTATTCTTGCCTCTCTTTCCATGTCTTCAGGAATTCTTACAGTTCTGATGTTCAGTTTTCTAATGGTGTGATTCAGTTCTTGGATTGTTTTCTTAGCTTTATTGAGATTCTCTTCCATATGTCTAATTAACTGCATGTCTTTGAATGGGTTACCTTCCAGTTCTGATATTCTTTCTTATGCCTCATTCAATTCTATTGGAGAATCATTCTGTTCCCTTTTTATTTTGCTCTATTGTATTCTTCAGTTCAAGTATTTCAGTTTGGATCTGTTTTGTAGTTTGCATATCTGTTCCGATATAGTCCTTAAATTCCTTGACTTTCTTCCCTTTGTTTCTCACTGTCCCTAAAGAGTTTTATAATCATATATTTCTATTTCTTGCCTGGGAGATCCTCAATATCTTCATCTTGTAGCTCTAAGATTGAGATGGTCTTTTGATCATTTTTGAGGGAAACATTGGTTTCCTCGTTTATATTGCTTATTTTTTTTTGTTTCCCTTTCCCATGGCCTTTCAGATCTGTGGGGTTTCTTTTCAATTTCTGTCTTTACTTTGTGTTTGTAGCTTCTGATTTTGTGGGTAGCTAGGTTTTGCCGTCAGCCTCTTCAGTCAGTGCTGCTCTATTTTCTTTAGTCACTTGGATGGTCTTCCTCTCTGTCTAATCCTGCTTGCAGTCTGTGGAGCAAATGGGTCTGTGGATTTATTACTGATGCCTCTGCTAAGACTGCTATTCTGCCTGGAAAGTTAGGTATGCCAGTAGTTTCCCAGCTACAGTATTACCAGTAGCTCATGCGTGCTACCAGGTGGTACCTGCTGCAGGTGTGCGCACCTCTGCAGATCTTCATGCTTCCGGTATTGGATCTTGTCTGCTGCGTTAATGCTTGCCCAGGTGAATGAGTCTGAGCTTTCCTTGTGTTGCACTCTGGGATTCATGCAGTTGATCCTGACTCAGTCTCTACCCCGCCCCCTCCCCAAGGGAGCCAGCATTTTCCTCTTGGTTGGCTCAGGTTACTCTCCAAGAGGCTAAAGGTACAAGCACTCAGGTTGTGGGGTGGGTACTGTCTTTCTTCCCTGAGTCCCACACTCATCCAGATCATCCTCCAGCAGCTAACTGCCCTTGGCTGCCTCCCCAGCACCATGTCTTCCCCAGTCTGGTGTGCGATGAATCAGGTGGGCCTGTGAGCTTTTATTGAGCCCTGCTTCCCCTACTGGGTGGATGGCTACATCCTCGTGCATGCCTGCATGCATTTTCAACAGCTGTTCTTTGTGCAATTCTGCTTCTCTCTGGTGGCCTCCAGGGAGCTTCAGCCACCCGATCTGGCAATTTCCTTTTTCCAGCTCTGAACTACACCTGACTTTGTCTCGTGGCTTTCTTTGCATTCTTGGCTACACTTTCCTACCCTGATTGTCCATCACTACTCCTTTCAAAAAGTTAACTAAGTTAACTGGAGATTATCACAATGATCTCCAAAGAACTGTTCATAATTATCTAAGCAATGGACTATTACAGATGTATTTTTAGCTTCAATATGTAAAATTTATTTTAAGGCTACAAAATTATCTTCCATGTCAATTTAATATATTCCACATATATCATTTGGTGTAGGCTAGAAAACTTGATTTCTGTTCATCTGTAGTACACAGGATTTATTGGTCATAGATTAATTCTACAAAGTCTTTTCCTGTCTTGAAAAGAATCTTTAAATCTGTGGCTGAAGATAGAGTTTGCTAACCCTGGTGCTGTTAAAGGATTAAAGCATGAGATATTGCTGGATCTAAACTGTGTATGTACTTTCTGAGCTTTTTTTCTCTCTAGTCATTATTGAAGGAAAAAAATTATGCCTCTAAACCTAATTTTTTTTCATTGCAAATGTTCCAAGGAAAAAACTATGCATAAATGTTATGTAGATTTTAGTAGTGCTATATAATAAAAACATAACTACCATTGGAGAACTTACATTTATGGGTTAATATTTAAAGGATAGTATTCCATAGATATTTAAATCACTGCCATCACCTTTAATGGATATTTCTTCCAAATGTTTTTTATTTTCCCAAGATACAGACTATCTCTAGAAGTGTGATAACAGGCATTAGTCATATAGATTTCATTTCTTTTCCCGTGTCTTGCCAATATCTATCTCCTCTACCAACGAACCTGGCTTTTCTTTCATAAAAATAGCCCTGCAGACTGCATTTAATTGTCACATTGGCTGAAAGCCATCAAGGCCAGTTATCCTCAAAATAAGCTATAGGCATCTGTCAGAATATGCTAAAAATGAAAGAAAGGGTTGCTGCACACTTTGCTGGGCAGGCCTGAGTCTTCCACACAGTTCTCATTTGTCTTTGTGAGCTGAGCTGTTCATGCTAATCTCAAACTCAAGTTCTCTCTAGTATTGAAAATCATAGCAAAATCTTTAAGATTCATTTTTGATAAGATGATCTTGGTTACTTTTCATCATCATCATTCTGGAAAAAAAAAATGTGCCATCGCTAAACAGGCCACACCAAATTAGTAGACCAAAAATAACAGAGTAACAGAGTATTAAGTAAACTCCGAATTTGAAATTGGAATTGAGGGCAGCAAAGAAAACACTTAGAGAAACACACAAAATTGGCTATAATCCTACTTAAAAGTGAATCTGGATGGAAAATCTGAGGTGCTAAGTGTTACTGTTCCAGTCTTCAGCAAGCAGTGGGTAAAGTTTGACTTCTTGCAACAAGCACCACTTCATCTCACTGGTGTTAAAGACAGTTATGTGGTGTTAAAGACAGTTATATAGACTTGCATGCAGATTATATAGACAGAAGAGAAATAAATGCAGAAAGCAAATTTGGATACTGAAAAGATAAAAAAGGAACAAAAATATAGTACCAAGGGGATGAAGAGTAAGGCAATGCAGCAGAACAGAAAGGGGGCATATCCAGGGGAAAGCATGGTGGCACTGTGCATTAAGATTTCATCTGCACTGACAACAGCATTCCGTATTGGAGTGTGAGTAGGAGTACAGGCTAGCTCTGCTTTCCATCTAGCATGGTAATGCACCTAAGAAGGCAGTGAGGGATGGCCTATGTGCCTGGGACCCAGAAGCCTATGTGGGAGACCTGTACATAGTTCCTGACTCCTTGTTTTGCACCCATTGTGACTATCTGGCAAGTTAATTAGGGGATGGAATATTGACAGTATTTTATCACTACTTCCCCCATGCATATATCATCTTCTCTCCTCTCTCTGTCACTATGTTTTTAGATACATCTTATTTTAGAAAGAGAGTGCAAATCACACGTAAGTTAGCATCCTTATGGAGTGAATCCTATAAACCCACTTTTCAGATAAGGAAACAAAGTCTCATAAATGTTTAGTTATTTTTAAGTTCACACAATCGGCAGTGGATCTGAATCTCAAACCCAGATATACTGGCTCCTACCATCAAATTCCTAATTGCTCATACACCTTTTATTAGAAAGATACAAAAGTGTGACAGCAAAGACAAATGATAGTTTTGGTACCGAGAATAATACTTCAGGGAAGGAGAAGATATTTTGGGAAAACAATCAAATAATACAAGGATCTGTACACTGCAACAGATCCAAAGCTAGTCCCAGGACAAGCAAAAAGAAAATATGGCAGCTTCACAACAGGAATTGCAGCAAGGCATTTTGGCTTATAGTTTCAGAATGACAGGTTTTCAGTGCCAGAATGATTATCTTTCCATTAGCACTTGGTCACAGAGCAGCCAACCTGGTTAAGAGGGTTTTAAATGGCAATGATGGGAGAAAGGAGAGGAAATAATGCCTAATACCACTTTATGGACAACTGGTGACTATACCTGCCTTAAGTGTGCTATGCTCTTCCCAGCCTGTCCTTTCCCCCACTTTCTACCTGCCACCTCTTCACGAGTTTAGAATAAAATGTGATTAGGGCACTGTCTCAGAGAAATTGCATCTTTCCCTCTTCTACCAATTTCAACAGATCCTTGTCTACCACTACGCACAATTTAACTACTGCCTCCAAGTGTTGCTACTTCAGGATTATTTCAATATAACATCATATTCTTCTTTGTTTCATTTGTCTCACCCAGGCTATAATGGTAGTAATGATTAGTGGTTCAATTTGAATATTCTGAATCTATAACTTGGGTTCAAATTGTGATTTGGTGGGCATGCAAATTAAGCTGCTGTTTGGACAGCACGAAAATCAGGGTGCCTGGGATTAAGTCTCCTCTTTGCTTCCAATCACCTTCCTGCTAATGTACCTAGGAGACCAACATTGCTGAAGCATTTTCTTGGGTTCCTGTGCTCACGTAGGAGACTCAGATTTAGTCCCTGAGTTCTGGCTTTGGTTGGCCTACCCCTTGATGTTGTAGCCATTAGAGGAGTGTACCAACAGATGGAATGTCTTTCTGTCTCTGTATCAGTATGCCTTTCAAATACATAAATAATTATTTGGAAAAAAATGACTAAATCTGGCTGTCAGAAATTGTTTAAAAAGTTTTTGGAAAAATAGAATTAAAACAAGTTTATTATTTTTGAAAAAGTGAATTGGATCTACTCTCTTCTACATTTAGGATTTTAGAAAATTCCTTAAATTCTTATAATTTCCCTACATTTCAATTTTGGATGGTAACACTAATAATACCTATCATATCAGTACAAGTTGAACAGTTAAAGCAATTGATTCATATAGGCTTAGAACAGTGCTTTGGTATACAGTAATTCAACATACTTAGCTATCATTACTGTTACTAGTAATAAACCATAAGTTTCTGGAATACAGGGATTCTTGGTCATCATGGAAGCCGTAGTGTTCCAGGAATAATCCACAAATGTCTGCTGAGGGCCAGTGTCTCACCTAGCAAATGAGGTGCCTATATTCTGTATCAGCGTTCAATTCCTGGCTCCAGTTCCTGACTTCAGATGTTGAGTAATGCAGACTCAGGAAGGCAGTAGTGATGGTGTATGTAATTGGGTTCTGTCATCTACATAAGAGAACTGGATTGCATTCACGTCTCCCATTTTGACCTGGCTCAGTCTTGATCACAGAAGACATTTGGAGAGTCCACTGGTAGATAGGGGGTCTCTCTATCTGACATGGAGAGAAACATGCTTGTTTGATGCCTCACCATACAGGGCATGCTTAATGATGCATACATTTTGGAAGGATATGTGAATGCTGGAAAGTTTTAGAGAAATTAAGCTCATGTGGCTTTGGCAAGCCTATGCTGGGTTTTTTTTTTTAACTGAACTTACATAAACTATGTTTTCTATGTGTCCAATTCTGAGCATATATTTTACAAATTTTCCTATTCAGTTTTGCAAGCAGTCTTACAATCCAGGGTCTGAGATTCTGTCCACATGACAGAGAAATTGAAGACCATCAAAGTTAAGTAATTTGTTTAAATTCACAGGAGTGCGAATAGTTTAGTCCAGGGACATTGGAACCCATACGCTTATACGGATTGCCAAGTGTCTTTGACTTCAGTGATGTGTCTATGTTACCTAGTTTCATAAGATAGCCAACCTCCAAAATAGGCCAAACAGGCATTTCAAAAAGCTGAGACAAGCCTTGGAAGAGGTGGAAAGACTGATCTCTGGGTAATGGAGGCCTTATCTGGGCAGGGGACAATCCTAAGTATACTAGGTCATCAGTACATTGCTTTTCTGAATGACCGAAGGCAGGCAGCTATCCAGTAGCTGTTGTGAAGTCTTACAAAATTCACAGATGTGTATTAGCAAAACACAGGGCAGGGTAGATGGTTCTAATGAGTGGGTTGTGCTGAGCCAAGTCTATTCTGGTTAGAAGTATACCAAGAGATAAAATGAACGCTGTTCCATGTTCTGTTCCCATGAAATATCTAAAAATATCTTTAGGTAGATAAAAGACAGAAACAGAAATGGAGAAAAAGTTGACTTTTTCATGGACTTTATTATTGCTATAGTTACTTCCATTCATTGAGTTCTTACTATGTTTATGGTTCTAAGCATATTGCAGTTATTCATTTCACCCTCATAACACATCATGAAGTAATTTCCATTGTCATCCTTACTTTACAGAGGCAAGGAAATGCTGAGTGGTATGCCAATGATCATATAACTAATAGGTAGTAGATCCTAGAGTCCACAATAAGCCACTTGGTAGGGTTCAATAAATGGATCCTCATTTTAAACAGAGAGCACAGACTTGTTATAGGAGTAAAGTGTACAAAACATAAGTGATTTCAACTTCTTAAACTTTGCTAGTTTTATCATTTAGCTAAGGGTAAATATATGACAGGTCACTACCATTCTTTGTAGACAACTGTACCTCCCAGAAGGTAGAGAAAATGATAAAGGGTTACATCTCTGGCTGACTTAAAAAAAAAAAAAAGGACTGATGAATTCAAGGTGATGGGGCACTTTAAGGAAAGTAGCCATTTTATCTGAGGGTCCCTGAGTATATTATGAAGCCATAATCCTAGACTTCAGGGAAGTGGATGTCATTCCCTGCCTTGGTATACCCTAGAGTCAGGAACATGTATGCCTTTACTGGCTGCTTTGCATTCAGTTGTGATTTCTAAACAAACAAACAACTCTTTTGCTTATTTTGCTCATGTACTGCAAACAAGGACATTGGTTCATACACTAAATGAGCCTGAGGGTTGGACAAAATGCTAAGGGTGAGTTAAAGGTCTTTTGAAAAGAAGTTTAGAGCAAGAAGAGTAAAAACAGGACAGATGTGCAACTCACACAATTGGCTAGTAGATAACCAAGGTCAGGGGTGCATTTTCAGCTATCAGTTTTCCTTGTGAAAAAGAATGGTCATAATTTCACAGGGTAAAATAAATATCAGTACACCTGAAATGAATATAAGATGCGCAAAGAGTCTATAAAGAGGACTTGAACTATTTTATGTGAATTAAACTCTTTCTTGGAGTGACAAGAGGATAGACAGATCAAGTGGATTTTTAGTAACAGTTGTGGAAGTTTCAGGAACTGTGGTGTGGGTGAAATGTGATAGAAGACTGGAGATGGCAAACACTGTTTTGGTTTTCAAGAGGAATAGGAAGCAAGCAGATGGGCTCCTTAACTTAGACCAGGAAACATCACAAGGGTGGAGTGAAAATTTCTATAACAGATTATTAAAAGGAAATTTATAGGAATTTAGGGGGGAAAGTAACCATGATAAGGCAACCTAGATTCTCTAAGAACAAGCTAACAAATATCTTTTTTTTTTCTGTTTTGACATGGTTGTTAGATTAGCAGATCTGTAAAACTGCAGGTAGAATGTATATAACAGAGCACTTGACAAGATCTTTTAGAATATGCCAGTGAAACCACAAAACAGAGAAATAAGGATAGCATGCTAGTAAAAGAATCCTACCTTGTGGATTAAGCTCAACCTGCAGGGAGAATCCAGAATCCTTGATCTGGTGCCATGTAATATTTTCATTAATGAAGAGATACACGGGAAGGCTCTATATTACAATGTTCAGACAGTGACAGACCACATGTATCTTGTCGTTCTATAAGATTGTATCATGGGGTTGAAATTTTTCTCTTGCTAAGTGATGTCATTATTGTCATGATGTCATAATGTAATGTGTTACTCAAGTATCTATGTTGATGCTGGTGTAAAGAAACCTACTGCATTGACAACTTTAACACGGAGAGTACATACAATTAGTGACAGTACACATTACTTAATACTGAGAATAAATGACTATCTTACTGACTTATGCATTTACTACATTATACTTTTACCATTATTTTAGAGTGTACTTTTTCTGCTTATGAATAACGACCTTACTGTATATCAGTGTGGTTGGGTTACACCAGCAGCAGCCTCATATAGCTCATGTGTATTACATGCCTTGATTTCATCAATAGGCCATGTCAAGAGACTGACTTATACCACCTAGACTGGTATAAGTTTAATGGAGTACTTTCTCAAGTGTGTAGCCCTATTTTTCAGCATCAGACTGCATATAGTTAGAATGAACAACTAATTGTCGGTTACTGCAACTAATACAGAATGAATCAATCAAAGGGACTCTATGCCAAAAGTCCCATCTAAGGGGCATAACATCCGCTCTCTGCTCTTGCTCGAGGGGCAGTTACAGGTCCAGTAACTGCCCTGCTGCTTTTTTGCACCACATGATTTTTCTTTCCTCTTGTTTTAACTGACAGAATATAACTGACAGGGTATGCCAAGAAACTTAACCATGACTCGTTACAACAGGGATGAACTAGGATAATGAAATTCCCTTTCATAGTTTTTTTCTTTGACCCTGGAACTACAAAGAGCATTAGGCAGTTAGCAAAGTGACATGAAGGGCTGAACGGATGTGAAGTGAGAGGCATTAGGAAGTGCACTTGGACTCCTGCGGAGCTATGAATAAAGCAGGACCTGTGTGGTACACAAAAGCGATATTAAGCTGATGGAAAGAATAACCTACTGGGCACAGACAAACAGAGAGGAGCAAAAGTGGGGGGTGAAGATTTAGGGGGGAAGGGAAATTCCATGTTCTATGGAATTTTATCATAAAATAATAAAATAAATTGAGTAAAAACTATAGATAATTGCCAAGTTTCACGATTCCCAAGATCTAAAGTTTTGTCCTTTCTTTGGGTTTGGGTATGAGCAGTGTTTTCTGTGTTCCCAGGGACTGATAGCACAATTACTTGCCAAATCTTGAGTGACCCATGTGCTCTGCAATCACAGGGTCTAATAAGAACACACAGCAGCATTTTGCTTTGGACAGAGCATTTCCATAGCAGTTTGGACAAACATGCATTATGTCCTAATGGCAGAGAATAGGAAGGGACATTTGAAACTAGCTAAGGTGAAAAAACACTGAAAGAACTATGGAAACATTCAGTTTAAAGAGAAGGGTCGGGGACTGTGAAGGGCTGTGAGAAGGATTTTATTTAGTCTGTGGTATTCTGAAATTAGAACTGGGTAAATGGGCTGGCTTGAGAAGTGGTAGATTTTGGTTTTGCGGTGGAATGGGATAGCATGGGAATAAAGGAGTTCTCTCTGGAGATAATTTCCACACAGTCCGGAGACCGCTTTGTAGAGATAGCAATATTACCTTGCAGCTAGGGGGTGGTTTCCAGCACACGAGGCAGTTTCTTTGTACTACACTGTGTGGTTCTTAACAGCGTGCCCAGGCAGGTATTTCTGTACTCATTTCCACAATTAGGGAGGCTGAAGCTCTGGGCGGAGGTGTGGTAAAGGTCATGTACTAGTTCCTGGGCACCTACACGTGGCTTCCCTGATGACAAGTAAAATGAACAGTACAAAGATATTCCCGGGAAATTCTAGTTGGTCAAGTTGATAGGGTTTCTAGGGTTTTTCAAAATAGTCTTTGTGGTGCTGAATGTATTTTCAAATGTACTAAAAAAAGGTTCTCTGTTAAGTCTCACATGAAAACTTATGTTCTTCTCTACGTCTTATGAAGCTGAGACCAATTAATACATTCCTCACATAGATACAGAAGGTCCGTGGGTGCAGTTTGTACAAACAAGCCTAGATGTACTTTTCAAATAAGAATAGTTTTCTTTCTCCACTTTCTTGAGCTCATTCCTCACCCTCCTTCCAGATTTCCTGTTACATGCTTTCTTAGAGGAAAGGAGTGTGTTTGCTTGTCAGAATTGCTAGTTAACCATATTGTCCTGCTGTTTCCTTGGCTCTCTGTCACTAAGCGCTGCAAATGAATTAAAAGAAGAATGAGGAAATGGCCACTTTTATAAAGCTCTTTGAAGAAGATATACTCAAGTTTTGTTCTAGGCTTTACTCACTTCCCTGATCTTCCCCCCTTTTAATTATCACACAGACAACAAACAAACAAATAAAACCAGTGATGACACACTATCATTATTTGCCTTCTAATTTTGTTAGCCTCACCATAGCTGCTGATGGCTACATTTTCTCTTGGGAGATAACAAATAGCAGTCTATGAAAGTGTTTAATTTCATAAGCGATAGAATTTCCTGGATTTGGGCCATAGTACTTTCATTTTGTTGTTGGTAACATACTCTCTGATGCCATGGCTGGCATTTAACTTAATGTTACCAAGGGAAAAAAATACTCTCATAATGACAGTTTATTAGCCCGTCCCTTCCTGTTTCCAGATGTGAGGAGAGAAACTGAGATCAAACACTGTTTATAGCAAGTGTTATGCTAAGCCCATTGCTCCCGCATACACATTTTCAGGAGAAGCTTTGGTGATCATTTTAAACAAAACACAGAGAAAACAAGGAAGAAATGCTAGAATGTAAAAGATAATAGAAAGCTATGTTTTCTTAGTGCATGTATTTGTACATTGGTACCGTTAAAATACTTGACTTTAAAAAGAATGATTAGAAATAAAGACTAATTTCTCAGTCTGCTGCAACTAAGCATCAAGGAACCTAAAACTTGTGAAACCTTAATTCTATGACAAAGGTTTGAGGAGTGAATCTAGAAACCTGAAGTTCTGAGGTGATGGGAAAGTAGGGGTAAATACTGTTTGCTTAAAACACCAAGCCTTATCCTAAAGACAGACCCTAGTCTTTTCAAGTTCCAAATATGCTTCCCCTGCATGAAGAGGAAATGTTTGAAGGCTGCTTAGTCTTTTGAAGAAACTTACAATAGAGTGGAGACTCCCTGTTCCTACAGCTGTGCTTGGGTTTTCCTGTAAAATTGCAGTTTCTGAAAACAAGGGCCACTTGTTTCTTTGAGGTTGCAGTGACAGCTCCCTTTCATGTTTTTGTGGGTATCTGACAGCAGAGTGTTTACACATCTGTGATTTCAGCTTTTCACATGTGTCTGCTTTGGTCTGTGTCTCTGGGTGTCCCTGTATCTGGATGGACGTATGTGTGCATGCCTATGTGTGCGTCTGTGCCTGTGGAGGGGTCTCTTCGCTCATGCATCTGACTATAACTTCCTGTACATTTCTGTGTCTCTGCAGTTGTCAATAGTACAATAAACTCCCACAATCAGTGGAATCATTCCCTGCCAATTCATCAGTCTACTGGCATCAATAAGAGCTCAATTACCTGGTCTCCAATGGTATGTTGCTATTCAAGACCCAGCTGTTATGCAGATGGACGGAGTCCTGGGTACTGGTTGGAGGAGCTGGAGCAGCTGGACTGGGCTGGCTGCGGGTAGTCATAGATCTCCTCTGAAGAGAGTCGGCTGCAGGGGTCGGCTTCCGTGCGCAGGTGCAGGCATGCGGAGGTGGCGGTGGTGGTGGGAGGGGTCTGAAGGTGAACTGGTTGTGTGGGTTGCTCGGCATATCTGAAGAAGAGAAAAAACAAAACGCAAAATAGAGCCTTATTCTCCCTCTTGGCAGTGAGCAAAACACATCGTGACAGACTTACCAATACTTCAGATAATATAACCTGTGGGGTGTTTGGTGGGGAGGGGGAGTTTAAGTTCAGTCTATCTGTAAAAATGTCACTTAACTTAGAAAAGCATGCGCAGCATGCTTATGAAATTTAAAACATTCACAGTCACATTTACATATAAATTCTTCAGGGCTATAGCAGCTAAAAAGTAAATGAGGCCACCTCACACAATTTGTTATAGTTTCTGCTACTGAACAAATAAATCATCAACAAGACTCTTAAGTTACAGAACAGAAGCGAGCTGATTTCCATCAGTCGCAAAAATCTCACTTCAGAAAATACCAGAGAAAGGCACAAATCTGTTGCAAGGAAAATCACGTGGCACTTCAAATAAAAATATAAGGCCACCTCCGGGCTTACCTCAGGAAAGGATGTTAGCCTGCCTACACAGGAGCAAATACAGACTTCCAAAAAACAGCTCACAAGTGTGTAGCTCAACTGTAAGAGACCAATCTCTTCGCCAGGTGCTCCCCCCATGTCTCCCCTCACCATGCCTTCAAACACTACTTGTAAAAGGCAGGTTACAAGGAATTTTCTCAGGTTGGTAAACTAGTGCCATGGCTATGCATTCCACCATCTGTACCCTGCCCCACTGCCACACCCTTTTAGGAGCTCTGCTACATTAGCAGCAGCTCAGGCAAGCAGGAAAACCATGGTGTTCTTTTGCATTCTTCCTGTTTGCAGAGGGGTGGGGCAGCCTGGGCGAGTGGCCCTTGGACTTCTGTTGCTGCTACAGTTTGGTATCTTTCCACTGTTTTTCTGGCAGGTGCACATAAAAACAGTGAGTTAGAATTTGGCCCATGAGAAATACCCCAATTAAACTCCTTTGAAAAGAAATCGCTACTGTAGCTGATAACTACCTCCCTTCCACAGGAGAAACATAATAGATGTCAAGCGATTGCTTTTAACATCAGCACATATTGGATAAACTTTGTAGACAGCACAGTTTTGTCCCACCTCCCCAATGACTGAGAGATGAAAGCAGAAAAATGCCAGAGGCTTTCTACGTATAGCGAAGGGCTCAGCTGGTATGTGCCCAGGCCCACATTGCAGTGACTGATCACAGAAAGAAAAAAAAAATCACTTCCTCCAGTCCTTTTCGTACTAACTTGAATTTTAAAGGCACTGGCATGGTTTTCATATTCAAAAGCGACAGTACAAGTTTATGGCTGCATTTTTCTACTACAGGTGGCACTCCCTTCGGATCAACTTGAGGTCTGAAAATCTGTACAAAGATAGACAGGGAAGGGAATGGTGTTCATTTAGTTCATAAAAAGGAGTCCTTAGATGGTCAGTCATCCTTGTACATTTTAAGGGAATTGAAAAGCTTTATGAATACTATAATGTACCCACATTATTCCAGGACTAGCCCAAATCCCATCCCTATTAAAATAAACAAAAAATATGCACCATTGATCTTCTAACACTTGATTAATTTTTTAAATATCTGGGCTCACACTTGTAACCATAATGAGGAACACACTTTCTGTTCTTGGGACTTAAAGCATACAGTGCTGGAACCCAAAGATTCTTGGCCTCTTACTTTGCAAATGAGAAAACTTGTCCAGGGATCCTTGACAAGTTGATTGTCAGCCCAAGATTAGATTCCACACATTATGACTGGTCAGTGGTCCACTCTTTGTATGGCAAATCTTTGTACTACGAGTTATCTTTCCCATTGTGAGACTGAGAGACATAGAATCATTCACCTTTTTTGGATTCTTAACTTATATTTCGCCTTCTCTCTTAGACCATAGCTCACTAAAGATAGAAAGGAAAGCAGTGTGGTGTATGGGTAATTCAGTGCAGTATAGTGGAAAAGGCACACAATTGTAGGTTTGCAAACCTGGGTTTCAATTCTGCCTTTTCCACTTGAAAGCTTCAACAGGTCATTTTTTAAAAACAAGGCAATAATAATTTTGTCTCATAGGTCAACTTCATTTGTGTACAATGCACAGGCACATAGTATGCCAATGACTATGTATTGGATATAGTGAAAGGCTAAAACTCTAAACATAGAAGGAACCATAGAGATAGTCTAATTTTGTTCTTCACTAGCTATTTTACAGATGGGGCCCCCAAGGCTAATCAGAGAAATGATGTGTTCCAAGTTAGTCTACTTGGATGAGTTTGCCTGCCCTTGTCTGATGATTCCCAGCCCAGAGCACTTTCCATTACATTACTTAGGAAAAGTAAACACTATTTTTTATTTCAGCATTTAACATTATTATCTTAAATTTAGCTCTGATTTTGCAATATTACAGCTTCCTCTTCATCTTTTCTCTCTCAACAGGTCACATATTAAACGGAGTAAGGGCATCATATGCCATCGAGCACAGTATTGCATACAGAGTAAAATCCTTAAAATCTCTTACTGACTGAAAAGGGTTTGATTGGGCCAAGGAACTCAGCCACTTTTACTGTTCCTTGTGACCTTCATTCTGATATAGCCACCTGAATATCTGCATGACTGTTTATAGAGAAGTAGGTTTTTCACTTAGGGGTTTCAGTGAATTCTCTTCAAGTGCTACTGGAAAGGACAGTGATGCCCTGAAAAGCCTGCTTACAATAATGCCCTCAAGATGTGGAAAGAGCAGCAATGACAGCCTGCAGATTTGCCTTTTAAAGCCACACCAGGGGAAGGACTCAATGACCCAAAGGAACAACTAGTGGGAGTCAAGGGATCAAGGAAGAAGCAGAGTCAAACTTACATCTTATGTTCAGATCACCTATAAATAACACAGGTTTGGCCTGATGTGACAGCTCAATTAGTTAATCCTCCCATCATAAGCTCTGTGATAGCATATGGGTGCTGGTTCATACCATGGCTGTTCCACTTCCCACCCAGGAAAATAGTGGAAGATGGCCCAAAATCTTGGTACCTTGTATCCATATGGGATACCCAGAGGAGGCTCCTGGCTGCCGGCTTTGGATCAGCTCTGCTCCGGCCATGTGACCCCTTGGGGAGTAAACCAGTGAATGAAAGATCCTTCTTTCTGTCTCTCCTTCCTCCTGTAAATTTGCCTTTCCAATAAAAATAAATCTAAAAAATAACATATGTGACATCAACTATCAAATCTATAGGTGTTTCTGTTAGCAGAGTTATTGAAAGTTTCTATTGAGTAAAGGAGTTGAAAAAGCATCACTTATTATCATCTAGATTGTTTGCTAAAATTCTCCAAAATCTTTGTAATTTGTGTGTGATAAATAATATATTACATTATTAAAAGATATAATCTTGGCAGTATAATATTTCTATTGCAGGAAGAACTGCTTTGTCATTTGATTTATATATGGTCATATTATATATTCACATATCCATACACATACCTGCATATACATATACCTGTGATAGATACACTTTGATTTTTATCTAATTTTTATGTAGTTTAATTTCCACATTTCAAATATATACTGGATTTCCTACTAGTTAATATTGTTTTTAAAGGATTTTACAATATTGGATTGTTTGCACTGAGTGAATTTATCCAGACCTTAATCTCTTATGAAATGCAAATGATCTCAGATTCATTCTTTTTTGACCTCAGGAAAAAGATGGGGAATGCATTTGTTCTCTCCCAAATGAAGTAATTTAATCTTTGGACTCCATGAAATGGGATTTCCCAACATTAAACATTAATGAAAAATACATTAGTGTTCAGTGTCAGGAGCTCTAGCACACCAATTCCAGAAGGTGAAGAGTCACATGCACTCATTTCAAATGTATCTGGCAAGCATGCTCTTCTGTGCCCAACAGAGAGAGGCAAGGGAGAAGGGGGTGGTGATGATCATGCAAATGTGGACATGAAGACATACTTGTAAAGCTTCCTGAAAGCAAATTAAGTTTTCAGATGGAAAGGTCTAACTCCCATATTATATTTGGCAAGGAGCCAGTTTCAGATTTGAAACCATAAATAACTTGGTAAGATAATCTCTCAGGGGGAAATTCCCCCAAACTGTAGACCTAAGGTATTTTTAGGTGTGGCACAGCAGATACTAGAAGCATAAGTCTTCAGAAACATTATTTCCGTTACCAAAACAGGAAGAGAATAAAGTTGTCATGCATATTTTTGTTCTTTTATTTCCTTTGGCAAATAAACTTTAATTTGAACCTCATGTTAGAGAAACTTTTCAGCCAAACCTAGAGTAACTGTGCTCAGAGACACTCGTGAGAACTTTCCACGATGTCTGTCAGGGTGTTTGGCCCCCGACGTTTTATTAACACTTACAGTTTGCTCTGCTACTAGGTGATGCATACATTTCTGAAATTCACTGCATTATGTGAAATTGTGGGTGGGAAAAAATAAGGGTAGAGTTCCCACACTCAAAAGCATCATCAGTGACACATTTAAAAGAGGAAAAACCCTAACAAAAATGGTAGTAATATTTCATACGTAGTCATGACTAAGGAATACATAAATGCCATACCAAATATGACACTTTTCCTTAAAAGACACAGAGTTGAGTTAGGAAAGTGGGTCAGAAAGATTGCAAGTTGCGTGACTGTGAATTGGTAGAAGCAGGGTTACTTGACTCTGACAGAAAGTGCTAGCAACAGATGTAGATGGTGAAAATTCCTACTTCTGCCCTACTAGTGAACTGAGAAATCTGGGGGATACTTTTGTCACATGTATGTACCCAAATTGTTCTCAAATATATAAATAATAAGTAATGTTTTCAAAGCCAGCCCGGTAGCAGAACTGATGGTACGTGCAAAATCATTTTCTGGAAATGTTAAATATAAATAGTCAGCATTATAGTAATGACAAATTAATAATTTTCTCTTGAAAAGTTTAAAGCAGACACATCCTACCACTTGTGCTAGTTTCTCCCAGATACACACACTATACTCACCATTCCTTCTTTAGTGATGTCATCACGATAGAGTCCCACCCCAAACGCTTTTGCCCCAAAGTTACTATGCAGTATGTACTGCCAAGAGGGACACATGAGTTACCAATGCTCTAGAAGGTGAGATTCAGAAACCATGCCTATGCTTACCAGGCTTACATAGGACATTACCCTACTGGGGAGAGGTTCTCCAGTTTCTTTTTTGCAACTCTGAAATCACACACCAAAAAAAAAAAAAAAAAAAAAAAAAACCTTGAAAATCTCATCTTTCTTTTGACAACTTGAAAGGGAAAGCCTGATTTAGTGTGTGTTGATCTCATTTGTAAATTTCCATACATTTTACTGTGGAAATACTAATGCATTTTATTAAAAGGCACTGGCCCACACATTCTATGTTGGGTGTTACATAATATACAGTGTATGCTCAGCATTACCATACTAAAATCTGAAAAACACAATTTGGAAACAAGTGGAACCCAAAGGTTTTAGATAGAGGATTATGGGTCTGTATTAGCATTTAACCACCTTCCTGAACCTTTATGAGCCGATATTAATTAATGCTTATGAAGACCGTAGTAATCTACATGTGCAAAGAACATCAGGGCACCAAGGGTTATTGCCATAACTACTTATGTCAAATCTCTCAAGGCTAATTATAAGGCTTTGGTTCCTTGGATTGCTTTTCTGAACTGTTCTCTCCTAGGCAGCAGATGGGATAAAAGGAGGCTGACTTAAAAGAAAGAGCAGAGGTTTATTATTAATATTAACTATTACTAGTAATTCCAAATGCCTATTACTATTTTACAGTACTGTACTTGTCATGGGGAGTTTTCATAACCTACAAGGAGGTGGTTTATAAATTTGCATGTTACAGTTAATATGTATTAACTTTACACTACTCAATGATCATCAAATTAGTCTTAAGCGTATCTAACTGTGGATACTTTAGCTCTTAATCTTCAAATTATTAACAGAGGCTCAAAGAACAGGAAGGTAAAATATTGGGTTTCAGAAGAAAAACTAGAGCAAACAAGTAGAGTCTATCACTGTTCCGGCTAAATAACATGGCTTTCATATTCATGTTTCAGCAGTATTTAGTAAAAGGAGATTCATTAGTTAGATAAACCGTTGGATTGAGAACAGATATAAACTCTTAAGCAGCTGATGTTGAACAGATATTTGTGTGTGGATAAGCATGGGTATGAGTGAGACTCGGACAACAACAGAAAGCAGCAGAAGGGGAGAGAAATAGGAGAAGTCACACTTCAAGCAAAGGACTACAGAAGAGTCACAGAGGCTCCGGGGGAATGCTCACATGACATTTTTAATGTTTTCTCCTTTACATGGGTTCAGATTGCTTCTGGATTACTATACTCCTCAGGGCTCCCTTAGACTTTTGAGATCCTATCTACTCTCTCTGAGACTATTAGGCCCACCCCTTAGAGGAGTTTCAAGGGTCTCAAGTAGAACAGCTTGCTCTGTTAATTTCTACCAGTTTGGTTGATCTCTGCTACAAGCACCAGAAGTAAAGGCCACATGGAAGCACCTGCGACCTTTTCACGTGTTTGTGCTGTAGCTCACATTTGTATTACTTAATTCTCTCTGATGCTTATATTCAAAGGACATGCTGGTCCACCTCCAGATAGCTCAAACTTTCTATTTTCTAGGTCTCATTAATCTCTTTTTCTATTCCACAATGTATTGCTCAGACATAAAAATGAGCCAAAGATGCACAAGTCTGCCCTCCCCAGCCATTTCTTCCTCCCTTGTTGGTTCTAGGGGGAATGCAGCTTTGCGGTGCACTATATTGTGACTACAAAGCCAATCTTAAGCATAATGGTCAACATTCCTGCCAAGAACTTGCTTGCTTGTTAAGTCAATCAATGCTCTGACATAGATTAAGACAAATAATCTAGACTCCTATAGCCAAGAGAGGGAAAACGGGTGGGGGTTAGGGCAAATGGTTTTGTTTAAATTATTGAGGCAGGGGATCAATCTACCTAATTTTCTTGGTTGTGAAAAAATAATGGCTACAACTTTGATTATATTTTCAAAGTAGACAATATCAAACAGAAAAATGAAAATGAAGCCAATACATTGGTTACCTTAGTAAATTACTATTTATATAAGTTAAATGGTTAAGAACTGAACTTGATAGTAAATGCAGAAGTTTACTTTTATGTTCTGTTTTTAATTGAGAGTTTAAAAATGGTACATATTTATGGAGTACCATGTGATGTTTCTTATACATGCATAAGATATCAGGGAAATCTGATCTCCTCAAACATCATTTCTTCATGGTGCAAACACTGAAAATCTTTTCTTCTAGCATCTTAGAAATACAGTACAAATACCTATAATAACCTTACTGTGTAATTCCCTTAATTATAACTCCATATTTAAATATGAATATATAGCATTAACTAATTGCAATTAGTGCTTTTCATATAGTCTTGAAGGAAACTATTATCCACTATGTACCATGAAACATGAAACAGCTAATTGTCCTGTTTTATATTATGCTGACAATGAGTCTGTGGCTTCCATTATTAGCCAGTGAAGTATATCAAAAAGAAAATATAAACAAGTAATGATCCTTATAAGTTTCACATTAAGTTTATACTCAAACTAAACTCATACGTAGGTATTTCAATTGATTGCAATCCAAAGTTCATTACTTATTTACAAGTATATAAGGGAGGGTTATGAATTAATTGACAGTGAATCATTTAATAAATTAGCTAATAATAGATATTCTAGAATTTTATGAAGTTTTTATTTTCAGGGTTTTATTTTCACTATACTGTATCATTTACTCCATTTTGGGCAATTATTTCCTTTTATATGAAAGGTGGAGAGACAGTGGGTTCAACAGAGGGACAGAGAGGGATGGAGTGGAGAGGTGGAACAGGATGGAGGGGAAAAGAGAAAGGAGAGAAGACAGAGAGTGTGAGCAAAGAGGGGGAAAGAGAAGGGACAGGTAGCCAAAGGGAGAGAGGGGGAGAGAGGGAGAGAGAAGTAGAGAATGAACAAATAGATGAGGATAAATTTTCCATCTACCGCTTCAATCCCCAAATGGTTGGGACAACCAGGTTGGGGCCAGGCCAAAGCCAGGAGATAGCAAGTTCTTCATGGTTTCCCACATGGAAGGCTGATGCCCAAGTTATTGGACCACCTTTAAATACCTTTCCAGGCACTAAAACTGGATGAAAAACAGAGTAGTTGGGACGAGGAACTGGTGCTACAATTCAGGATGCTGGTATTGCAAGCCATAGATGTACTACTATGCTGACCCCATTCTCCACAGATTTGTTTTTTAAAAAAAATCAATGGATGAAATTCACTTTAAGGGCCCGGCGGCGTGGCCTAGCAGCTAAAGTCCTCGCCTCGAATGCCCCGGGATCCCATATGGGCACTGGTTCTAATCCCGGAAGCTCCACTTCCCTTCCTGCTCCCTGCTTGTTGCCTGGGAAAGCAGTCGAGGATGGCCCAAGGCTTTGGGAACCTGCACCCGCGTGGGAGACCTGGAAGAGGTTCCTGGTTCCCGGCTTTGGATTGGCGCAGCACCGGCCCATTGCGGCTCACTTGGGGAGTGAATCATTGGACGGAAGATCTTCCTCTCTGTCTCTCCTCCTCTGTGCATATCTGACTTTGTAATAAAAATAGATAAATCTTTACGAGACTGACGCCTTACCACTTGGCAACCGCGCCTGCTAGATAAATCTTTAAAAAAAAAAAAAAGAAATTCACTTTAAAGTTATTTATTAAAAATGGAATTCTTTAAAAATCAAGGAACCATTATAGCCACTTCTAAAGTTCTAAAAAAAGGTTCCAACATTAAGGTCTATTACTAAACCTACCTTATACACTTTGCTTACGCTAAGCTATGCATATTTAACTCATTTTTTCTTTCAGAATCTGATTGATGTGCTTAATTATATTACTGCTTTTCTCCCTGGACTCCCTCCAGTTTAACTGGGTCTTTATCGGTCCCTAATCAAAAATATAGCATTTTGGATGAACATCACCCAGAATACAAACATTTACTTGATAAATTATTTTGTAATGATATCTGTTCACATGTAGCCTCAAACTATATATAGATTGCACTTGAAACTTCATTAACTTGAAGATGGATAATGAAGTCATGAGAAAGCTCAAATATGAAATATACTGATATTGTGATATCGATATCCTCTGTAGTAGACTGAGTGAAATGTTCATCAAAATAAGCAAATCAATAGAATCTAATGTAATATCAGAGTGAATGGTGAAATTATTTAATCCCTCAATACCATTAGATGATATTACATATACATAATATAGAAGACTAAAAAAGTAATGCAGCTTAAGTGTAAGTAAAGCCTGCATAAATAGAAAAAAATGTGTTGAGGTAACTATGAATATGAGACTGTTTTGATAAATACAGATGGTGATCAAGATAAAAAAAAAACTAGCTACATGGTTTTTGTGAAGCGGAATCTCAAACAGAACTCTTACAGTGCCTGAAAAGAGTGAATAAATGCCCAAGAGTGCTTTTCTATGTCTTAATACTACAAATTTTTAATCATCTCACACGCGGAGTGTGATGGCACCCTGGGTTTGATTTGGTTGATTCTGTTTACTCCACAATGGCAAATATGCACTAAAATAGATAGAAATAAAATTAGAACAGTGGCATATATACACATCTTCTCTTATTTATAATTCATGAAGACAAGGCTTCACTTGGTGGCTTTGGTAGCCTTAACAGAGTTATCACTCCTTCCGTGTTAAAGGACATGGTGTTATAGGATTGCTGTTTCGTTACATTCCAAGCCTCATTAGCATTTGTAAACAGCTTATGTAAAGGATAGCTCCCCTTTCCCTGAAACAGGAAGTCATTATCTTGGGGTTTACTGTTCAATTTCCTTATTTTTTCTTGAATATTTATTTGAAAGGTAGAGCCACAGTGCAAGAGGGAAAGACTGAGAGAACAGAGCTGAGAGGAGAGAGAATTCTCATTCACTCGTTGTCCAAATGCCTACAGCAGTACCAGGGCTGAATCCGGTGCGAAGACCGGAGCTGAGCCCTCCATCCAGATCTCCTATATGGATGGCAGGGACCCAGATAATTGGTCAATTATGTACTGCCTCCCAGAGTATGCATTTGCAGCAAGTTTGATTGAGGCAGAGGTGTACTTGAACTGGTTTTTCTGACATGGCTGTCCCAAGTAGTAGTTAGGTCCCTGTGCCACAATGCCCGCTGATCATCATATTTTTGCTATATCAGTGTAAGGATCATTTCTCCTTATCAGCATTCACAATATAGTGCTGAGGGATTTCAACGGGCATGTTAAACTTTGGTCTGGCACTGGACGTTCTAAAAGTAGCCAGTTTCTGTCGAAGGTCAAGTTATACAGATATACTGGATAGAAAAAAGTATCATGTGGCACTAAGTACAGTATATTTTTCTTTAAAGTAAGACTCATGTCATACTAATATGTTATTACTGCTTGCAAATTTCAAGAGAGATTAGTGAACCATAAGAAAGAAGAAGTCAGATCAATTATGGAGCAGTTCATATTCATTAGGAGAAGATAAAGAAAGGGGGATTCTTGGTGTCATTTGTTTATTTTCAATATTGTAAGTACATAGTATTTTTCTGCTACTAATTTGCTTTCTTAAAGATGTCACCTCCATACAGATTGTATAAACTACTTTGTGACATTTTAAAATGACAATGGGTAAGTTGTATACATTAGAATTAGAGCAATGTGAGTTTAAATCATAGCTTGCCATCTACTATCGGTTTAATACTGAGTAACTTTTTCAAATCTCTGTTTCTCATCTGTAAATTAGGGAAGAGTCTTAACAATCTCCTAAGAATTTTGTGAAAATTACATGAGGATGGCTATATACCTGGTACACAGTAAGTACTAAAACACAATTAAATGCACTATCAGTTACTGACCTCAACAAAATTTGAACTATTCAGGAACCAGGATAAACTATTGGGATCCAAGGTACTTTATTATTTAGGAGTTCTCCGTTATAGTTTCAAACATTTTAGAGTTTTCATGGGCTTCTTTTTTTTTCTTCTGTCAGTGTTAAGAAGGCATTATTGAAGTTATGTGTCAATATTAAGAACAGTTGACTCTTATCCTTTCCTCTCCCTCCAAGCCATAGCAAACAGTCTTTATTGATTAGCTTTCTTATTATGCTCCTCAGTTCTTTTCATTTCAGCTAACAGTCTCTATTTCTTGATTTTTATTTAAGTGCTCTGAATGTGTTTGCTTGCATTTTTCCTTATACAGAATTATTTGGGTATATACATACATGTATTTCTAACGTACCTATTACAATAATACCTTGAGACTTAGACAATAGAGTGAAGGATGTGAAGAAAAAAACATTTCCATGAATACAGCTTTAGTGCTTTGTATTTAAGAAGCATCTTTTTCATCTGCATCTCTCAAAGACTTTCATAAATATCATCTGAAGCTTTATTCATGGGGCCAAGCTGCAAGCAAAATTGCCTTTCAAAGAATGCCCTCAAAGTATATCAAACCCCATGAGGGAAGGAGCTGTGGATAGCTTGTTAAAGTGTCAGAAATGTTCAGAGACATTTAAAAGTATAAATGAAAATACCACCAAATAACTCTACTACTTAGAAGTATAGTATGCCATAAGTATAGCTTTTACAGCAAATAAACAGGGATTTGATAGTACTAGCATAGATTATCACCCATGCTATAAGTTAATGATATCTGATCAATTTTGTAACTGTGCATCAATCTGTCTTGGGACACATGACCTGTCTGACAGTGTATGCAAATGTATTTATTCAAGTATTTCCTATTAATGCTAGTGTTAATATGTAAAGAGTGCGGGCATCTAACCAGGATCGTATGCTAAGCACTTAGCATAGTGACTGGTATATGTCACAAACCCATTAATGTGATGCATCAATATAATTATCATTGCCACTGTTACCACTGACTTTAGATTAGGAAAACAATTTTATTTTAAAGATCAATGAAAACAGATACAGATTTACATTTTTGTTATTTCCACTGTTATCATTCCTCTTTCTACTACCTGTTTTAGATATGTAATTATAAAGTAAGAAAAAATATTTTTCATCTTTTGGGAAGAATATCTCGAGAGGGGGAGATACAAATGAACTCAGATTTTAAGACATTTCCCTATTATAAGTACAATGTCTTGTTGTCATTGACGTTCAGCTGTGGCTATGTCATTGAAACTTGGAGTTAATTATTTTTGAAAAAGAGGCAGAACAAAACTGAGGAAGTTTTATAAGCTAGATGAAGTAACTGACCTAAGAAAGTTTTAATCAATTGTATTGGTGCCATGAAAACACAACATTAATCTACACAAACTCACTGTGAAGATAACACCAGCTTAATTAATTACTTTTTAGTGTTATTTTTGACCTTCTGTTTTCTCTTATTGTATCTGCTTACTCATATAACTAATTTGCTGTAAAACCTATTTGAAAAAAATACTGTTAAGAATGTGAGACTTTAAAAGATTTCTGAGGATATGAATCATTTCTGCTTCTAAGAATAAAACAGTGTTTTAAAGTCAAATACTGTACACATTTTAGAGATGGAGTGTATGAGGAGCAGAGAAAAGCCCAATCAAAGATGTTGGGTGCTATACCATTGGATTACTTCCATTTAATGCTTCTCAACTATCACCCTGTACTTCAAAGAAACCATACTAACTGCGCTGGTATCACACTTGTCATTCATCTTTACTGCAACAAATGTTGAGTCTGAATTAGTCATGTAGGAAGTGATAATGAAATGCTTGCAAACCTAATTCATTATGCTTATGGCTACTAGCATACCAAGAAGTGAAGATACATTGTAGTACACATCTCTACTACTGAATAAAAAATGGATTCCCGATAAACTGTTAAACATACATTGACAACAAAATACTAGACTCTCTAACCCTGTCCATAGCTACAGTGTCATGACACATGTAAAAACCATAATGTTGGGGTCGAGACTACAGTTGAAGGATTATACTATTATAATAATATAGGGGAAATCAGTGGGGGATAAGCAGAATGGAGAGGGTAGGAGGGAAAATCCCTAGGCCTATGGAACTGTATTATAAATTTTTTTTAAAAAATGAAAAAAACCTAATTCATGATGTTTATGTACCATGATTAAGTATTTCCTTCTAATTATTATTAGCAAGTCTCCTCACTTCAGCACTACTTTTGCAGTATATATGATCCATAATAAAGGCCTTTAAGGTAATTTGATGTCATTTTATCCTGAGTGGTCCTCTAAGTATTAGAAGAGATTACTCAATGAGCTTGCCTTAAAGAAAACTGCATGTTACTTATGCTATTTTTCTTCCTACACATTAAAGTCAAGCCATATTCACTTATGAAATACTATGGCTAAACATTCTTATTTTACACAATAACTAGCAATCCCAATGACCATCTTTCTACTCCTGCAGAATAGCAGATTGGTTTCAACTAAATGCTATTAAAATAAATTGTATTTTGTAAGTTATATAACACATGTATGGCTTTTTCCTTTCCTAAATACATGTTAGAATTAGAACAATGCACAATTATGAGACTAGTCTGGGGTTATGATTATTTCAAGAGCAATTCTAAAAAAGTACCACTACACTTGTCACTCAGCAAAACAGTGTAATTGTTAGATATGTCACACAAATACAGAGTGTACTCAAATTTCAATGCTTGAAAGTCCTGTGAATAGTATACCTGGCTTTAAAAAATATACATTCAAGATTATTTAACATCTTATGTAGTTGGATAAACTGTATACACATTACTATATTCATCAAAACACCACCTTTTAAAAATAGGTACAGGTATATCCTCAATATGTAAATAAATAAAATTATAAAGAGGTAACCGGTTTGATTTAGGTTGTTGCAACAAAATACCATAACCTAAATAACAGAAATGTATTTTATCACAGTTCAGAGACTTGAAGTACAAGTTCAAAGTGCAAGCATAGTCAGTTTCTGGTGAGGGCTCTATTTCTGCCCTATAGATGGTTGCCTTCTTACCATGTTTTCATAGGGTGAGAAGAGACAGTACATTTCATCTTAAAACGGTACTAATCCCATCATGAATGATCCTCCCTAAAAGCCTCATTTAGTCCTAATTCTTCCCCCAAAGACCCCATTTCCAATTATTGTTTGTATTGCTGCTTAAGGTTTCAATATATGAAACCTAGGAGGCCACAATTCAATATATGCCACTAACTACTCTCCATAATATATTAATGCAAAAACAACCTTTTCCAAGACTCATATTTTAAAAGCATGTTTATTTTTCATCCTAGTATACATTCCATGTTATGTATTATACTTTCTAAGATACAGGTCACTTTGATATATTTGTTACAATGCTTTGCATCCCATACCACATAGCATAATTTATGAACTAATGTGCCCTGTAAAACTGCCACGTTCATTTGGAATTAAGATATCCAAACTGTAATAAAATTAATCTAGTACAAATCAGGTTTCAGACATTCTGAATAACTGGTTTTCTACTGCAGTTACTCTCAGTTCCCTGACAGAGAGAAGAGCAAATATCATTCCATGTTTATATCATTGCCATCATCATTCTCATTATCAGATGTGGGAAGTTATTATGATTACAAAGTTACTGGTGCAATAAATAAATTCATTTACATATAAGATGAGGAAAATGAGTCATGGAAAATTAATGTTGTTTGCTCAGGATCACATGATCAACCAGCAGTGCTATTTGAGATAAGCCTGCCTTTATGGTAAGTCATAATTGTTTTCTTACTTTATAACAAATGGTAAACATCATGTCTTTCAGAAAATATGCTATACATTGGAGCTGGAAAAGCAAAATGTGCAACTATGTGTTCTCTACTCTGTTTCAAAGATTTTAGAAATTGAGCTGTCATTCAACCTCTCCTCCTCTTGTCCTATAAAATTATCTGCCTGAAAAAGCACCACAACAAATAGTTGGTGGTCATCAAAAAGAAAGGTCATACAACTGACCTGGGAGATGTAAGCACATATATATTAATACAAGTGACTGAAGGAGCAAGGAATAGTAAACAGTGGAGGGATTGAAAAATAGATACCAGCACATCCCCCAAGGTTTCACAGAAAAGTTGAGTGATAGACAAGGAAAGGAAATGCCTTGACTAAAAGGAAGCCAGGTACCTTGGTCATCTGGGAAATGCCATCTGGGAACAGTGAGGCAGCAAATGTATATAGGGGAATAAAGAGAGGGGACAAAAAACGATGGGAATGTGAAAGTTGATTTAATACCTTCCCTGTCCCAGACAGAACTATTTAATGCTTTAAATAAGTGTTTCAAGGCTGCTTCATAAGTGACAGGAAAGTTATTTCCTCTAGAAATAATGGAGAAAGCAAATTTCCCTTTTCTCAAAACCTTGCATCGCTTAGGGATAGGGGCTTAGGCAGGGGAACTTCATGTATACAGCATATTTCATGATCCTAGGTGTGGTCAGATTTATCAGTAGCCAAATTCATTTCAGAAATATTGTCCTATTGTCAATTTTTTTCCACCATGAACTTAATATGATGTCTTATATGAGCCAACAGTATCTTGTTTTCCTGTCTTGTAAGTATTCATCATGCAAGATTCTGAAAATGTAGTTAAACATAAAACATTGTTCATAAATCTTCAAGCTACAAAACCCAGCTAAATTCCGTTATGATGCACACAGCAACACACATCTTTGAAATTCTTGGAGTCAGTGAAAAGAAATGGTGAGACCAACGGTTATTCTCAGGATTCTTGACACAACTGTCACATCATTAGATACACACAATCATGCTACAGCTATTGTAGATTTCATGGAAGTACAGATTTCAATTTTTTACTACTTGATTCATGCTGTGTCTGGCGTTGGATCAGATAACAGATACAGAGTTAGCCCTTGGATTTAGGATAAAATTGGAATATTCTTGCATATGGCCTCCTCTTTCTAGAAGAAATTCACTAAGAAATAAGCAGACACTTTTCTATCCTGGAACAGATTGCTTTTTAAATCTTATTGTAACCATAACACATTTTATTAGCTACTCTCTATTTCCTGGAAAATTAGCAAGAGGGGAAGAAAAAAAATTCACTGGCGCATGTTGAATATTTTATATACAACTGTTGTTTGAACAGTTTGGCTAAGATTTGACCCAACAATTTTAAGGAGCTTTTGTTTCAGGTTACTTTATCAAAAACAATCAAACTGTATTGGTAATTCATTGTTTATGCTTCTGTTTTTCAGTAAGACCTCAACATAGTCAAAAGACAGTATTTTCTAGTTACAAACAAGTTTTGCATCTCTGGAGAGGATAGCATTTTGGCAGAGATGGAAAATGAGTAAAGGGGTGAGGACAATGACAGGGATCCGGAGTCTAAATTCAGGATTAGATATTTGAATATGAAATGAAAACCAATTTGGTGCTTCTTTACGCAGCTGTGGAGAACAGGAAGGATTAAAAATCTGAATAAAGAGGCAACAAAAGAGGGAGCTTGGGTTATGGCACCTGTGTACAGTGGTTAAGGATTACAGACATACTCAGTGTCAGCTGTACACAATTATCTGGGTTTTTTTTTTTTTTTTGTAACTTTATGTTTGTGTTTGCACTCACCTTTCTTGACTAAATGGTGAATTCTAAAAGACAGGGGATTTCTTAATTTATCAATCCACACACTGCCTAGTACCATGACTTGCTAGATAACCTTGTTAATGGAGTGACAAATGTGTTCCAGTTTCTGCAATATTTACTGAAACAAAGAAAAACCAGTGGGAGACATTTTTGAGATATGCTTTGTTTGAAATGTTTGTGTGTGTGTGTGGGGGGGGGAATCACCAAATATTTAAAAAGCACACATCACATTACATTTTCTTAAAAACTGTGAGAAGTAAAAAGGCTTTAAAATGCTCCAGCGTCCCTTTCCATATTTTCTACTCCAGTCACACTGCAATTGTTTGCCATTTAACTGACAAATTGGTGCTTTCCATCTCTGAGCTTTTACATTCGTATTTCCTACTTGACTTTCCACTTTGACTGTGCTTTCCTTCCAAATCTTGTCCATGTCCCCCTCCTTCCAGGCCCAATTCAGATTATGTCCCTTCATTAAGCAATCTGAAATCTACAGAAAGAAGCAATGTTTTTCTCTTCTGACCTCCAACAGTTCTATATTCCTATCATGCTCTCAACATCTTCTGAAACACATGAAGCCAGGTGTTAACAAGCATATCACAGACACTAACATTAAAGAGCAGACAAGGGGCCAGGTGCTATGTTTAAGAATAGTAGAACCCTAGTTGGTCGGATATTCATAAACTTCTGCTGTTAAATTTTCTACAGCCGGATTTATTTTTAGTGTTTGAACTTGTATGTTTACAATCCTTATCACCTGAGCTAGTGTGAGTGTGTTCCAATTTCATGCAATCCGAAAGGCCTAGTACTGTGCCTTGTATTTGTATACTGTTTAAACTTTCCTAGAGAGGAAAATGCTTTTTGAAAAACAGTTACTCCTTTAGTACCTACAGTGTGCCAGAGTCAGTATTCAACACATTCATGCTAAAAGAATGAATAGAGAAAGCCAGACAAGTCATCTTCAAACAATATTGAATGTCAGGTCATTTTTAGTGTGGCAGGTAGTTCATAATACTATTTTACTAAACATTGCTTTCTGAAATAAATGGCTTGCCTGCCTCCCTCTTCACTGTTAGAATTCTTTCTCTTGGAGTTCTGCAAATGTGTTTATGACATATCTTTGCCAAAGGCTAACTTTAGCAGCAGCACCATGTATCAAAAATGATGTGTCATATAAGCAAATGATGTAATATAAAGCTATATATTCCTCCCATTATTTTAACAAGCATCTTTTCAGTTAAAAGGGTGGTGATCTGTATCTGACTGTTTGCTGAGAGGCCAAAAATGTAAACTGTACTTGAACTGATGTCACTGTTGTCTCTTACTCAGAACGGGAAACATTTTGTCAACCCTTATTTTCATATATATTTGGTATTACTAGATAGTCTCAAGGAAATTATTTTTCAAGAATGAATTTGAAGGATTAAAAGGTTCACCAAAGACACATGAAATACATAGCAATGAAATACACTCTCATTTCATAGATATCGTCTTCTTAACTTACATAGTGTTTTATGGTTTACAAAGCACTTTGAAATATATTATCGCATTTGCTCCTTACAACAGGAGTCTTGAAATAGACACAGAATGCATCATTCCATGTTGTACATAAAAATCTGGAGAGGTTAACTGACTTGAGCAAGGTTACAGCTTGCAGTGAAAAGAAACCAGGAAGAGAACCCATTAGTTTTTCCATTTCTAATCCAGTATTCTTTAGACTTGGAATGCAGTTTTTTTTTCCAACTCCTCTATTTATAACTGTTTTTCAATTACCTACCTATGATCAACTGATGGTTATGAAACTAAAGTTGATTAAAGTTGATTGAAAAAGTGAAAGAGAATATAGAATATCATAAAGTATCACATTTAGCAGTTATGAATTATTCCATGAAATTTTTGTTTCAATTTCATGCATTTTCCATCTATGGAAAACCATAAAATAATAAATTGAAAGTCACTGATTTATCCCATAACACTTATGTTGCTCAATTAACACTAATTCATGCTGGTAAAAATTCACATAACTGATTTTAACATTAATTATGGATAATAAAAGTATATTTTCTGGCAATACTCAAGTTAGATATTTATTTTCTGAAATCATTTTATTGTTTAAATTCATTTATGAATGTTACTTGAAAGAGTATATTTTAAAAACTAGGGGTTTTATTTGGGGATGGAACTAGTTTTATTCCTGTTAATGTGGGAGAAAACGCTAATCATGCTTTCTAAAGAAGTGTTCTTTAAAAACTTTACCTGAGTTCAACATATTCAGAGAAATGGCAGAAACCGCAACTATAGACAATACCCTGGTATTCAGACACTTGATTCTTATCAAGAGAAATATATCCACTATCTCAAATTCACTAATGGCTTATTTAATTTTATATATACATATACATATATATATATATATAATCAATGAATAATCAGAATGAATGACATTATCATTATTTCTTTGCATTTCTTTATTAGGCAAAGAAATGCTATGTTTGTATTCCTCTGAATTCCTGGTGCCCAACATAAGGTCTAAGTCATAATGAAACAGCTTGAATTTATTTTTAGTTTGAATTTATATTAGCAAAGGAAAGCATCTAAAACACTTTTATATGTGGTCAGAAAAATGCTTAATCTGTGTATCTACTGATATACATGTTTATCATCTTTTCTTTCATACTGAAGACTGCATTGTTTCCTTCTAAATGCCTGATTATTAAAATGTTAATTTTAGGGTAGAAAACAATGTTTATGGTTATTATTTTGTGGTCCATAAAGTGGTCACAGAACTGGATGATTAAGTCTGTTCATATCAACACTTAATCAATTTGCTGACATGAATTTATCTGATTTTATGCATAATAAAGAATGTATTTTCATTTTTTCCACAGCCTGAGATGGCGGCTTAGAGACACAGTCTATTAGAATTTTCCCTTTCTATTTTTGCCATCACTGTATAATGAAAAACAGGAAAAACTAAAAGATAAGCATTTTTTAATGGATAGTTGGGTCATTTAATATTTTCTGATATGGTATCATTAAATTTTCATTTATATTCCTATAGGGTTTTCTCCTTACTGTTTCAGCTAATAGAGTTTGAAGTCCCAATGTGTCTATCATTCCTTTGAGAGATTTTTAAAATTGTTGTCCTGAAAACACAGCATTAATGCCTGCAACAGATAAAACAGGGAACCACAGCTGGGGAAGTGTGAACATCAATTTAGCCTTCATAGCACATAAAATTACACTCTGATTGTAGAGGAAGACAATATTTAATTGACAGATACTTTTAATGCATAAATGTATTAGAACACCATCTGGTTGAGGGCTCAAATGTGTATACCTATGCTACAAATTATTTCTCAAAAATATGTGATAAAAAGAGAATCCCAAATTCATACTTTAATTTGGAAGATAAATACTATTTTTATTTTCTTTGAATTCTTCATATATTTCTCCCATATATGATCCCTGAATGTTTACATGTCTAACCACCAACCAAATCTTACACATCTCTAAATGCCCCGAGTGGTCAACAGGATTTTGGCATAACAAGAATGTTTGGAAAACATTAACAAAGATCAATGTGATGCAGCAAGTTAAGCCACTGCATGTAATGCTACCATCCCATATCTGAGTGCTGATCTGAGCCCTGTCTATTCTGCTTCCAATCTACCTTATTAGCAGTGCATCCTTAGAGGCAGTAGATGATGGCCTAATTTGTCCGTGACATCCACGTGGAAGACTCAGATGGAGTTCCCGGCTCCTGGCTCCTGCCTGGCCTAGTTTGACTGTTGCAGCCATTTGGCAAGAAAATCAAAAGATAGAAGATCTCTCTCTTCAAGTCCTCTCTGCTTTTCTTCACTCTGTTTTTCTTTCTTTGCTCCTTTACTTTCAAATAAATAAATTAACCTTTTTTTTTTTTTTACAGACAATGATTACTAAATCCTTGATGTTTTAAAGATCTTCCTATAGCCATTTGTATTTTCTCCTAAATGCCACAAGGATAAAAGTTTGACAATTTTACTTCGAAAGACATGGTCATAATCAGAGGGAGAGTTGAATTGTTCCTAACACACAAGATAATTTTCTTAACAATCTCATACTTTGACCCCCCCTGTGTGAAACATGTGAACCAAAAAAAAGTAATAAAATATTTCAATTTGTGTCATGAATCAAAATGAAACTGCTGGATAGGAGGAAATATCTGTGTGATTAATTCACTTACATATTCAGAATTGTACACTCACAGCTTCAAGCATGTTATTGATAGCTATTGATTTTGAGTTTCTTGTAAAAATTATGGTTTGCTCTCTTGCCTTTTCATTTATCTATGTATTTTTTCTTATACTTCTGTTATATACCAAACACATTCTCACACACTTATATTTATTTATAATTAACCTTCTACAAAACTGAGGATTCATTATGGCTCTGTATTCTGAGACGTTAGAAAGTTTATGATATCATTTCCTTATATATTTTCACAAACTTTGCATTCTAAAATAAATGCTCCTTAAATTTTATGGCTAATAATAGAAATTACACTTATCTAATGTTAAGAAAAACCACTTTCATGACAAATATAAGTAAGTAGTCAGGGAAACCTAACTCATCATATGATTCCAACCAACAAAACAGTCCTAATGCAGGCACATCTATTAAAAGAATCCTCAAGATGCTGTAATTATTATTCATTTTCTAGAGCTGTTTCACCATGAAGCTTTATGCTTCTATGGGGACTTCAATGTTTATGTTTTGTGACGGTTGCATTGACTATTAAAAAGCAATTTGGCTGACATTTTAGGTCTTTTGTTGCCAGTTTTAATTGGATTGTTCATCAAGCATCAACTCCCCCGTTAACTGCAAAAAATTTCAGGCCAAAGTCAGTTTACAGTAATGACTGTTTAATGATTTTATCCTGTAAGTATGCAAGCTTCGTATGGATGTATGCATGATTAGTTTCATATCAAGACCTGTAATTAAATAATTCTAAACAGAATGGATTATCAAACACGAACACATATTTAATAAAGACTCAAAGGCTTATCAAAAACACTGATTAGCAATTGCAAGGCAATATTTTGAGATCATCTGATATTAGTACATTTATGATACTTTGGCAAATATTGGTATAAAGTGTTTGCCTAGAGTTAAAAAACAGGAATTTATTGTAGCATGACAGTAAAATTGGGTTTTCAAAAGGCAACTTAATATGCAATACGTACCCCTCTGAGTGAGAAGATATATTTTAACTATTATTTCATTAGGGAAAAAAAGCAGCCAGAACAGAAAAACTCCAGAGTATCAATAAATATACTTTTCATAAATAACTCAGTCCCTGAGAAGTTGATCATCATACAACCATTGTATGCCGTCATGTGCTTGCATTTCCATTTTATGAATCATGTATCATTTCTCCATATTGGGAACTTAGCAAACTCTTCTAGTTTTTGAAAAAACACTAAAAAGGTTGTGTACTCTATTGTACTATAGAAAACTAGAACATATTTCTCCAATGTAACAGTATTTTAGTACACATTGTTAAACCTGTCATTATCCTTTCCATCTTTCCCTTTGGCTTCTAGTGACCATATTATATTCTACTGAAATCAACATTTTTAGAAGGTCTATTGTAGTACATGTGTTGTGCACAGTGCTTAATAATAAAAAATTATTACTATTTATTTGATTTAAAGTTCTAATCCTAAAGCGCATCACATAATTAAGATGTTTTCTAGCATTTCTTGGCACAGAGGAGTTAAACTATGTTATTAATGAAAATATTTATAATATAACACATAAAACTTCTTAGCTTTCTGTTGTGCTCAGTAAGCATGCTGTTTCAACATTCTTCCATATCCAATTCAACGGATCATACTAACTCTATTCATTGCATTCCATATATACCCTGCGTTTTAAAATACATTCATTTTACATTAGAATGGAATTCCTGCCTATCATCCTAGAGTATAGTCAAAGACATTTGGGAGACACACCAATTAAGACAGAAGCAGAATTTCTATTAAATGACAGATCCAAGATTCCAAATTCATGAAGCATGTATTTCTGCCACATGTCTAATCCCCATTAAGAAATATGTGGACTGAAGATGGTAGGAGAAACTAGTCCAGGGAAATTCCGAAATTTCAGTTTCAAATTCAGTGAATGGGCTAAAATATGTGTGGTCATGATGTTTGCATGGAGTATATCTGCTAACCTCCTATCTAAACATCTTCAAAATGAGTAGTCTAAAGAATTGCTTGATTTGGAACAGTTTGATTTGGAATTATATGTAAAGATACAATTCAAAGTTATGAGTCAGGAAAACAATGATTCCTCAAGAAAACAGCTTTCCTCAGCATGTAGCTTATTTGCACTTTATAAAGTGGAGGCAACTATTTTTAAAACCCTTAATAATGCAGATTAATTCAGAGAGGCAAGTTGCATTAATAAGTTAAATCCAAATAATATTTGAAATCTAAGTATGTGATTGTTACTTTCAAGTGCATTGCATGATTATTACTACTAACAGTGTTCTAGGGAGGATTTTAGGTGCATTGGTTTAAAGAATAAAAATGTCAACTATTTTCTTCCTATTTCTTTTTTTTTTTTCTTTTAAAGATCTATTTCTTCATATTGGAAAGCCAGATTTACAGAGAAGGTGTAGGCCCCGGTTTCCCAAGGGTTAACTCCACAGCTTACCTTGTTTCTAAAGGGTAACAGGATGGGCAATCTTGGCCTAATGCATTTTAGCCCCTGGCTTGTATGCAAGTTCCTCTTCCCTGCTTCCTCTTTGTTAAGATGCCCCCAGGGGAGATTAGGAGTTGATTGAGCATTGGGATAATACTGGGAGGGATTAGGAAGACTATAAAAGATGCAGGCTGACCCCAAATATACGGCATTCTGTTTACAAGAGTGACCCACTGCGTGTTGTCTTGTGTTGTCTTGTGTGTTGTCTTTTTGTAACCCTAGTCCCTCCGCTCAGCTCGGGGTACGCAGAGATGCGGGCGTTGCCGGCAAGAAGGAAAGACAGAGAAAGATCTTCTGTCTGCTGGTTCACTCCCCAAGTGGCCACAATGGTCAGAGCTGAGCTGATGTGAAGCCAGGAGCCTCTTCCTGGTCTCCCATTAGGTGCAGGGTCCCAAGGCTTTGGGCTGTCTGCTACTGTTTTCCCAGAGTGCAAGCAGGGAGCTGGATGGGAAGTAGAGCAGCCAAGACAGGAACCAGCGCCCATGACGGATCCCTGCATATGCAAGGTGAGGACTTCAGCAACTAGGCTCTTGCACAGGACCCTCTATAGAGCTTTTAAAGTGCTTGAAATAAGTTTATTTTCTTAGGCAGCTGAAGCAAATCCCTAAACATTTGCATAGTATCCTTTTCATATGGTATTCTGGGGTTAATTTTAACTCAGCTCTGTCAAGAGCATAAAAAGTTGTAAAAAAAAAAAAGAGAGAGAGAGAAAGAGAGACTTTGCTCTACAGGCATTAAACTAAGCAAAAATTCATTCTTTAAATGGCATATAAAAGGTCCAACAACTTAAAAAGTCAATCTCTAATTTAGAAAAAAATAAAAGGCAGGTGACTCTGAATTCTTCTTAATAGGAATTCCAAAAGAACATTACAATACTGGAGTGGTGCTTGTCAACACAATGCCAAGGTTGAATGCATCACTTCAAGGGGTCTACTGCTGGGGATGGGCTGACATGCAGTTCAAAAGTTAAACTGCTCCTTCAAGTCCCAGGTGCTCCACTTCCAGTCTAGTTCCCAGCTAGTGTCTTGGGAAATCAGCAGAGGATGACACAAGGGCTTGGACCGCTGCCACCTATGTGAGAGACTCAGATGCAGCTCCTGGCTGTGGCCTGGCCCAGCCGTGACCATTACAGCCTTTTGGGGAATGTACCAGTAGATGGAAGATTTCTTGCTCTCTCTCTCCTTCCCCTTCCTCTCTCTCAATCTCTCTTTGTGACTCTGACTTTCAAATAAATAAATAAATAAATACTACATTTAAAAAAAAGTTCACGATGATTGTTATATTTTACTGTCATTTTCTGCAAATATTTAAGTATTCTGATGTCATTATTACTAATTATGTCAAAAATAAGATTTGTTGAGTTCTCATGAATTGTACTGGCCTGAATTTATAGGAACATTTGCTACTTAATGGTACCTTCCATCTGTGGCAATAATCTAACAGACATCTTATTTTTATCCAGCTTGTATAGGACCTCCAGAAAACAAACCTTTTTAAGGAAAACAAGTCTTTATTGACAAAACAGAACTTTATAACTTACACATCTATCCAGCTGGGTCACAGTGGGAATCTTTGCTATTTTTTTTTTAGTAGATGATAGAAAACAGATAACTTGCAGCAATTCCCTTGAAAGGTATGCCTTTCTAGTATTCTCTATAAACAAGACCACTGCTGTTCCTTCAACAGTACAATGGTAAGCTTGGTTAGAGCATTTATGAGAATCTCTGCTAACATGTCTGTGACCTTTCCTAGCTACCTTGGAAGCATGCAGGCTTCTGTGAAGACATACGTATCTTTTTTTCTATTATCATGATTTCTCATATAATAAAAGATAACACTTATTTGTGACAAACAAAGTTTTCTTTGGAAACCAAATTACAGGGAAGCAATATAGAAAAGGAATGAAGAAATTGGTTCCTGGCCATAATAGTCAACTAGAAAACCTAAAAACATACACTAACAAAATATCTAGAAGTGGAGGCTAAACGTAAAATAGATGCTTTCAAATGGGGAATGGACCTTGCAAGAAGAAAACAAACCACCAACCCCCACTCCCACACACACAGAGAGAGGGAGAGAGAGTTCAGAGTGAAAAAACAGCATGGCTTTGTTTTGCACAAACTAGATGAGATGGCGACTTGTATCTCTTTGATGAGTTTTGTCCCCATCCTCTGATTGTTAGCTGCTAGTCCATTTTGTTTTCTTTCCCAAAATCATGCTTAAACGTTTTCATTTCATCCAAAATTTTCAGGTCTTTCTCTCTTAAAGGCCTCCCTCCTGACTGCTATGGCGGGAGGCTTATAATGTAACAAATTTTGCTATAAAAAAAAGGCACAAAAAACTAGAGATGCATGTACATATCTGGGCGTCTGTGCTGCTGCGCCCATACATTGGTGATCTAAGGACATAGTTTTTAAGGCAAAAGTGAGAGAGTCAGAAGATGAACACTTGGGCCTTTACAAGGTGGGGAATTGCAACTAAGACTCCTATGTGCTGCCCATACATGCACCTGAAAGATGCTATACTATGAAAAATGGTATACTATAAAAACAGGCCCATTCACATAAGGGAATCATGATGGAGCCTCTCTAGTCTGATCGACTCCGGGTGAAATGATAAAAAGAAATCCTTCCTGAGAATTTGTAATCATGGCCTAATATCAAGCATACATTTGGAGTTTTGAGTATGTATGAACTACACATTTTGTATAAACTATATATGAGAGAGTAACAAAGTATCTGAAGGCTTGGGAAGAAAAAATGCAAAAGAAATAATAATCCAAAAGTAAAAATTGTAGGGGGTAACAGTCTACATTCAAGATAAGCTTGGGTGAGTATTGAATGTAGAAGTGAATCCATTGTTTGGGACGCTCACATATCACATGCTGGTGCTTGGTTTTGAGTCCCAGTTCTCCTGATTCCAGTTTCCTGACGATGCTCACCTTTGGATGAGAGCAAAGGATGGAACATGTGATTGGATCTTTGGCAACCGTGTGGGAGACTCTGACAGAGTTCCTGAACCTGGCTCTGGCCTAGTCTGGCCTTAGCTGTTGTGGCTATTTGGGAGGAGTAAACTAGCACATGGGATTTCTGTGGGTATTTGTGTGTGTGTGTGTGTGTGTGTGTGTGTGTGTGTATGCATGTGTCTTCCCTTTCCTATGCCTCAGATTCTTGAAATACTTACAGAAAAAATTTTTTGATATTGGATTTGGTATCCAGTTGGCTTCTTAGTCAAAACAGAGGATCAAATGAAGATAATTCACTCTAAAGGAGAATTATCACCAATAGACACAGTAAGAACTATGAGAGGATGTACTTTGGGCAGGATAAAACTGAACCTAGACTGAATGCATGAAGTGTAAGTTCTTAGTGTTGGTTGAAATAATTAGTAAACACATCAACAAATCTAAATAAGCATTGAATATGGACAATATTATAGTAATTATGGTATAAGAAGAAGTGTAAACACAAAAACAAGGAGAAAGGATCAAAATGAAAGATGAAGCTTCATCTCGTGTTTAGAAAGGTGGTGACACTGATCAATTTTAGATTTTTTATTAAGAAAGGATGACAAAAATTATACTGAAATAATAGAAGCAATAAGCCTTCTCAGTAAAGAGTGGCCTAAGGGCATCCCAAAAATATCTCTTTTTTCTGCAGAAAATCACTAGGAATAAAGTTCTACAAAATTTTATGAGTAAAGAATTAACAACTTTTTTTCAGTGTACCATAAAATTTTACAACAAGAAAATGAAGTCCAAAAGAGGTGGTAGATTGAAAAAAGAAAACAACAAAACATAGGACTCATAACAGCTGACAGGACATGTTGGAATTCTTAAGTTTTCTGATCCCATTCCAATAATATTCTGCTAACTGAAAATAAATGGCTGCTCTGCTCAGTGGCGTCAGGTGGGGAGGAATCCATGCAATCAGATTTTGTTTTTTCTATTCCACAAGCAAACTCTTAGCAGTCATCCATACTTCAACAGCACCTTAACCTGTTTGTTTTTCATATCTTGGCCTTGTCACTTAAAATGCTGTCTGGGAAAGGAATTCTGCAAACCTACGTCTGTGCACCACTCCTCATTACTCTACATGTGTTCTAGCTACAGATTTCCTCTATACAGTTAGTGACTTTCTGCTTACTGCCCTCAAAATCTGATGGTTACAATAGCCCCTTCTATGGGTGGTCTGAGGTCGGTGCTGGTGATTTCTCTCTTAGAGGCTGTTCAGTGGTCAGATGTCTGCTGAATGTTCAATACAGTTGTATCAACTGAATAGGCAGGTCCAAGTGCCTTCCTTTGAGAAACTATTGTTCTTACAACCCTGAATTTTCCCTCAGGGTTTTCCTAACAATATTCAAGTGTCCTGCTAATAAATTAATGTGCATCTTACCACTGAATGTTTTGACTTTGAAGATTTTAGTAAAATCAAAATTCATTTTTCCTCCTTGCTGAAATAAGGGTGCCCACATGATTTAACCTAGTGCAAATTCATTTTTCCTTCTCTGAACTCATTCAGTTCCATTTTCTCTATCTTGAGTGACAGGGGAAATGAAGAGCCTTTAGTACAGTACAGTTGAATATCAGGAAGAAGTGTTCTTTGTATATTTTTTCAAATTTTTTTCTGACAATGTTAATATTTAAGATGTGAGATAATCTTTCTATTCTTTCCTATATTCATGAATTTTCTAACATGAATATATATCTAAAATAATTTCATTATTTTAGCAAGTCTTGACTATCAATGACTGGGTAGTAATATCTTGGGTTTACAGGTCATGTGGCATGTACTACAAGTATAAAACCCTACTGTGATAACACCTAAACTTCTCTAGATGATGCATAAATTAATCTGTATGCCTGTGTTCCAAAAAAACCCTTTATTTACAAAAATAGATAGTGGATCAGATTTGGTTAATGGATCATAGTTTACTGGCTTCTGTTGTAGAGGCTTGATTTTCATGAATTACCCAGTAGACTAATTTCACAAAGCTGAGTTCACTGCTGGAACTATGTAATATTTCTTTGAAATTGAAAATGGCTTTTGTTCCAACAAGTGGAACTTTGGCTAAAACTTGCTTTTGAGGTCTGACACAGAAAAATTTTGCCTTGGTTTTTCAATATTTTAAATGTACTAGAGCTTGAGAGGCTAAGGGATACATTTATACACTCAATATATTTAATCCATTAAAAAGTAAAAGAATGAGTGTTATCTGTCAGTGTGAGTAAATCACGCATAACTCAATCACCTCAAGGAATGTTATGTACACATTTTAAATTCATAGTTAGTACCTAATCTGCTTATAATTTTGTTGACAGTTGAATTTCTTCTATATTATCTACCTACAGAGAAGCCCTTGAATCTGTATGTGTTATTGCTTTTTTAAAACTCATTTTAAAAGCATCTATATAAAAATTTTAAGTGAAAATTCCATTTTAAAATTAGCTGTCATTTATAATTATCCAAATAATTCATCTTCATTTTTTTTAAAAAGGATATCAGTAGCATCACAGTATAAGGATGTGGTTTGTACTATGCATTCAGAATGTGACACCCACATTGGACACGCTGTAGATTATTGAAGGAACTGAAAACCAACAGATGTGATTAAAACAATTTACTGGAAGATGGTCACACAGGGTCTTATCCTAACCATTAGCCTTTTACTGTCATTTTCTCAGATTGCATTGAAGTGTCTTGAGGAAGGATTGTTGTGCAACAGTTGTGGGCACAGGTTGTAGCTCACCTCCTCATTGAGATTCAAGAAAGTGAGTAAACTATAACAAGCTTATAGTTCTATTCAAAGCAAATCCTTTTTTCATAATGCTAGGATACCAGGTAAAGTAAACCATTTTACTTCCAATAACCTACTGTAATGCTTTTAGATCATGTAGGGATTCATCAGAAACTGTCTTCCTAATCCTCTTGCTATTGCTTTTAATAAAAATGTTTTAGGTTTCTCCAGTAAGTGTGCACCAATGAAGTAATGGGTATTATCCTTTAAACTATTAATCAACCAATTTGAAAGTTGGAGTTACAGAGAAGAGGAGAGAGACCTTCCATCCACTGGTTCACTCCACAGATGGATACAATGGCAAGAAATGGGCTAAGCCAAAGACAGGTTTTCCTACACAGGTGGCAGGGGCCCACGCTCTTGGGCCATCTTCCCTTGCTTTTTCTAAGCACATCAGTAGGGAACTGAATTGGAAATTGAACTGCTGAGACATGAATCAATGTTCATGTAAGATGCCAGTATCGCAGGAGGCAGTTTCACCCCTACATCATAATGCCCGACCGAAGGGAATTAAAATTTTGTTTCCAGAACATATCTAAGAGACTTGGATGAGATCTGGAGTTTTGATTCCTTCACTTTCTCTTTTATGATGTATGCATTACAGTTACACATAACATCATGCATCAAAGGGGAAAAGATTGAAGACTGTTATAATAGTCTTCGTCTGTGGTTTTTTGATTTCCATGGTTTCTGTCCAAAATGGTCAAATGAACTCTAAAAATTTTAAATGGAAAACTCCGAAAATGAATAACACGTAAAGTCTACATTGCATGCTACTATGAGTAGCATGAAATCCCATTGTGACCCACCATGTTCCACCTGGGGCACGAAACACTCTTTGTCCAGCATATCCACATCCACCCGGGACACACCATCTTCTGTTTGCTATTTGACCATCTCAGTTATCAGATTGACTAGTATGACACCACAGTGCTGTGTTCAAGCATCCCTATTTTATTAAACAATGATTCCAAATTGTAACAGTAGTGATGACACAAAGTGATTCATTTAAGTGAAAAGGTGAAAGTAATGCTTTTATTATAGAATAATGATATAACTGCTATATTTATCTTATTAATTATTATTAATCATTTACTATGCTATGCCTACTTTGTGAATTGCATTTTATCATAGGTATTACTGAAAAAGTCGCATATATGGTTCAGTACTTTCTTAGGTTTCAGGCACATATTTGGGATCTTCTTAATATGGGCAAACTACTGTATGAGTTTGCAGAGGGAAGCTTTGAATACACTAATTCCCAGTGAATATGGGGCTTGGATAAAAATGTGGCAATGACATGGAAAGCAGTAGCAAGTTCTACTCTTTATACATCTCACATTGGATAATTTCCCTAATATAATGACCTCTAATTCTCACAAATATCCCACAACGGGGTAGTTGATATTATTAAGAAATTAGAGTGGTTCAAAAACTTGCTCTAGGTCTCCCTGTTGAGAAACATAAATCTGGGAACTACGTCTAAGCCTGTCTGATATCAAATATCCACCCTCTCCTAGTTCTATTTTAGTGTAAGCTGTTTATCAGCAGGAAAAGTCTAATATCCCTCAGTTTAAAAGAATAACATTCTGCCTGTGTGCCTCACATGGACCAGATCAGGGAAAAACCAGGCTGGGCTGATTATTCCTACTGCTGCAATCTACAATTAGAGTGGGTGAGGGTTGTTGGGGCTTAGCCACAGCATCAGCTGGCAGAAGCTGGCACTGGGGGCTAATTCTGTCAAGTTAAACCACAGAACCACCTGGAGAGTGCATAATCCAGGTGTGGGAGTGGCCTGGGAGGGAAATAGTGGGCTCCTCCCTCTTGGGTTACCATCACCCACGGAAGGGCACCAAAACTAGGACAGGGGCTGGGGTGGCTAGACAGACACCCAACAACATCCATGAAGGCTGGATAGCTAAGCTGGTTAGATGGAACAAGGTTTTAATACCCATTGACATGTATGAGAGCAGAAGGGGATGTGGGACAGACTGGACTAGTCTGCCACACATACTGGCAAACCAGGGTAGGGGGCGGGCCTGGTGGGAGTTATTGTGGGTCACTCCGACTAGGCTGCAGCTCCCACTGGTTTACGTGATGGCCGACTATGTGCTGGGCAGAACCAGGCTGGACTGCAAACACCCATTGGTTCCAGTGGAAGACAGGGATGGAAACAGAACCAACTCAGCAATTGCAACCACCAGCTGATCCGGGCAATGGACTGTGCCAGGCCCTGTGCTTGCTAGTACATACAAGAATCTGGTCTGGGAACACCTCAGACAGAGTTTCTTTGGGAATCCCCCCAATCGAGCTTCTGGACTCAGAACCCTAACCATCAAAAGACAGGACAGAACAAGTCAATCTTGTTGGCAGTGAAAATACTGAGCTATATGTTGGCAATGAAAATACTGAGCAAACGGAGACTCTATGATGGACTATGTCAATCAGTGGATTCTCCAACGACCTCATCGTGCTTGGAGTGGTGAGGGTGGCAACAATTCAGAACTGTTGAACTATCAAAACCACTTGAGCAAGACCCTTGGAGCATGCCCCACATCTGGGACCTGGGGTGGGTGGGAGACTGGGTGGGGCTTCTCCCTTAAAATCCCCTTTTACATCAGATATATCAAGGAAACAATATGGAACTAATTGTTTTTGCCCATCTTCCTGTAGTGCTTGAACCTTTTTACCCTAATTATGTCAAGATTGTAAAAATAAATAAATAATAATGAAAAAGAATTAAAGCCACAAAAAAAGAATAACATCTGTCCAGTGTGTAGATTAGTTGTTGGGTTCGTGAAAAACTAGACGAAAAAAACTCAATTGCAATAGATACACTGTGCATAAAACCACAGATGAAGACAGAAAAAAAACACCAATAAAATAAAATTTCAGTTTTAAATTCCTTACCCAAGCACTCATTTCTTAACTTATTACCTTGTTCTGAAATGTTTCCAGTTAAAATTACTACCCTTCAAGGGCCAAAGTGTACTTAAACATTTCACACAGTAAATTTCACAAGGAAAATATTGTTAGCTCTTAAGAAATACAGTTCTGCTATAGTAGGAGAAATTCATAGTGTTAGTCATTCATGTCACATAGAGCCTTATTTGTTGCCTCAATCTGATTTTGAATTCAAGATGGTGTTTGGTGATACTATTATTTCACTTAAGCAACTCACTTTGCACTGAAATTGGGAGTTAGATGGCTTACAGGAGTGATGGTTTGCAACAGTGATTTAAAGCAAGCACATAGATCTGTAAATGGCTTAGTAGCCTTAGGGGGAATGCAAAGAGAGGTCACCAGCTGGGACAAGCAGAGCCTTCAACCACTGATGGAAAAATCATTATTTCACCAACTCTGTTAATTAGTTAGATGTCTGAAGTTGCACAGAAGTGAGCTAGACACACTAGCAAGGACTTTAGTAGGCACACAGGGAGAAAACTAAATATTTTCTGAGCCTCCCAATTGCCTAGGATCTATGCATGAGAATACATGACCACAATGGCTGCAGAGGACCAACAGGAGACCTTTCCTTCAGAGGAAACCAGGCTTCATCTCCTGCTGCTTGCCTGCTTAACGATTCACTTGCTGCTCCCCCCCTTTTTTTTGCCTCTGCACCAGAAAAGACTTTCTTCCCTCATCTTAAAATTTTGGTTTCTGTGGTCACATACACTCTTTAAAAAAAAAAGATTTATTTATTTTTATTGGAAAGGCGGATATACAGAGAGGAGGAGAGACAGAGAGGAAGATCTCCTGTCCATTGATTCACTCTGCAAGTGACCACAATAGCCAGAGCTGAGCCAATCTGAAGTCAGGAGCCAGGAACTTCCTCCAGGTCTCCCACACGGGTGCAGGGTCCCAAGGCTTTGGGCCGTCCTCGACTGCTTTCCCAGGCCACAAGCAGGGAGTTGGATGGGAAGCGGGGCTGTGGGGATTAGAACCAGTGCCCATATGGGATCCTGGTGCATGCAAGGCGAGGACCTTAACCACTATGCTATTGCGCTGGGTCCCACATACACTCTTATTCTAAGACAGGCTAAAGGACCTCCTCCTTTAGAAAGATTTTCCTGAAAACATGTTCTCTTATGGTTCAACTGCACCATCCTATCATAGCACTTATTAAGGCTTATCATGCTGATTTTTACTTCTACATTAATGCTACTATATCGTATTACTTATTTCCAATAAGTTATTTAAAGCATATTTCATTTGCATCATTAAACAATATTTCACCAAACTATATTGCTTATGATTCAAGCAGTGCAGGTATCTAGGACTGAATACGTAACTGTTAAAAGAAAATATGAAATCTAAACTCCAAACTTAAATCCAAAACGATCCTTATATATGCCTGATTGCAACTTCTCTCCCAGATCTTCCTAGAAATCTGGTTCCAGCTTGTGTTACATTAATTAGTGTTTACTGATATACATAGAAGTTTAAGTTGTCCTTTGGGAAAATGCCCCCTTCCCAAATATATTAAAACTTTCTTGAGGGAAAGGCCTCAAATATATTCCTTTTCTATTGAACTTTGAAACATAAAACAACCAATAATTATGAGTCTTGGAAAGCAATCTTTCCTTTGGATGAATATTATTAACATGAAACAGAAAAATCACCATTCATCCAGATTATCAATCTGTTCCAATAAAAAAAAAACTCTCTCTACCCCAAGTCCTGTCAGCAAATGTGTTCTGAAATATATTCCTTTCTCAGCTCTGCTGCAAATGCCTTAAGCATTGCCTCTGGGACCTCATTATCCCTCACTTGAACTATTAAAATGGATTTTTATCTGTTCTTCCTGATTTTAGTGTCTCCCCTTCCAATCCATCATCAATATTGCAAACTGAATGTGCTTTCCGAAAACAAAACCTGACTACGTATCACACATACTATCTAGATGTCCACTAAATCATTTTCCTTTACTTCTGAGTAATGCAGTTGGACCTCATTTTTAAGCCTTGTTTGCAGAGAGGTATTGACATGACTGACTACAGAAGGTGCAAGTGTTGAGTACTACTTCTATATGTGGCTCATAAATAAACTGTCCACTCATGGTCACTACCCTTTTCCTCTAGCTTGTTGAAGGTGAATATGGCAACTTTTCAAGCCATGTATTGAACACAGTGGAGCTTACAAACACAGAAAGTGCTTGGGTCCAGAATTAAATCTGGAAGATTGGTCCATTGATTTGCCCTGATCAAGACTCTCAGATCTTACTTAGGTAAATAAAAAGTCAGCTACTACTTTTGAGTCAATGTATACCTTCAGGTTAGTCTGTAATAGAAGCTACAACCATCTTCCTCCCTCCTACCACATTCTTCTGGTCAAATTCCTTTACTCACTGACTAGCACAATCTAGGTCAACTCCTTACAACACAAGAGTGCTTGTAGTCTAAACACGATTTTTTCTATAGGCTGATTCTACTTTAAATGCCTATCTCAAACCACTCATGGCACATAAACCATATCTTATACTTCATCAGCATGAATCACTTGACATTACCAGAAAAAAATAAATGCCTACATCTATGCTATTTTTTTCATATTACAACACATTCTCTTTCTTCTGTCGCACATCAGACATATTCTGTCACTCAAGGAGCAATTCACATTGTGATCTAGTGTATATTTCTCTGATCTGTCCCCTCATTCCCATTTCAATGACACATTTTAAAAAAACCTGTATTATCGCATTAACTTTATTTCTAAATTAAGGTGCAGTTTAGTGGTCTCTTTATTCTCAAATGCAGATTTTCTTTACCTTGAAGAAAAAGTCTTATAATAGCTTGACAACCAGTCCATATTATTAAACAGAGTAGGCACTCAAGAAATTTAGGACAAACTTATATCACTATTTTTTTTTTTATAATTGTTATTGGAAAGTCAGATTTGCAGAGAGAAAAATCATCCATCCCTGGTTGACTTCCTAAGTAGCCACAATGGCTAGAGATGAGCTAATCTGAAACCAGCAGCCAGAAGCGTCTTCTAGGTCTCCCACACAGGATCAAGGGTCCCAAGGCTTTGGCCATCCTCTACTGCTTTCCCAGGCCACAAGCAGAGAGCTGGAAGGGAAGTGGAGCAGCTGGGGCAGAAATGGGAGCCCATATGGGATCCTGGTGTATGCAAGGTGAGGATTTAGCTACTTAGATATCTTGTTGCCGCTCCCCCCACACCCCTGCCTTGGTTTAATTTTTTTAAACATTTTATTGGAAAGTCACACTTAAAGAGAATGAGACAGAGAGAGAAAGAATATATCACTAACTACAAAAAAAAAAAAAAATCAACTCTTTTGGACCCCGGCACTATGGCCTAGAGGCTAAAATCTTCACCTTGCATGTGTTGGGATCTTATATGGCCACCAGTTTGTACACCGGCTACTCCACTTCCCATCCAGCTCCCTGCTTGTGGCCTGGGAAAGCAGTGGAGAATGGCCCAAAGCCTTGGGACCCTGGACCTACTGGAGATCCAGAAGAAGCTTCTGGCTTCCGATCAGCTCAGCTCTGGCCATAGTGGCCACTTGGGGAGTGAACCAGTGGATAGAAGATCTTTCTATCTCTTCTCTCTTTAAATCTGCCTCTCCAATAATGATAAATAAATCTTTTTTATTAAGCCCCAAAACATAGCTCAGTGTCGGGATCCCATATGCGCCCCCTGTTCTAATCCCGGCAGCCCCGCTTCCCATCTAGCTCCCTGCTTGTTTCCTGGGAGTGCAGTGGAGGTTGGCCCAAAGCTTTGACCCTGCACCTGTGTGGGAGACCCAGAAGAGGCTCTGAGCTCCTGGGTTTGGATTGGCTTAGCTCTGGCGGTTGCAGTCACTTGAGGTGTGAATCAGCACAAGGAAGTCTTCCCTCCTCTCTGTATATCTGAGTTTCCAGAAAGTAAACAAATCTTCTATAAAAAACCCAAAACAATTCAACTGTATGAAACATTTTCATGCATCTTATTTCACTTTTATCTAAATAATTATTTAAATTGAAATTGACTAAAAAAGGACAAAGAGTTAATTTTGGAATAGTCTAGATACCCATATTATTTTTTTAAGATTTATTTTATTTTTATTATAAAGTCTCCCACACAGGTGCAGTGTCCCAACGCTTTGGGCCGTCCTCGACTGCTTTCCCAGGTCACAAGCAGGGAGATGGATGGGAAGTGGGGTTATGAGGATTAGAACCGGCACCCATATGGGATCCCGGTGCATGCAAGGCGAGGACTTTAGCCACTATGCTACACCGCCGGGCCCAAGATACCCATATTCTTTTCTTTTTTTTTTTTAATGATTTATTTATTTTGATTACAAAGTCAGATATACAGAGAGGAGAGACAGAGAGGAAGATCCTCCGTCCGATGATTCACTCCCTAATTGAGCCGCAACGGCCGGTGCACGCCAATCAGAAGCCGGGAACCAGGAACCTCTTCCGGGTCTCCCACGCGGGTGCAGGGTCCCAAAGCATTGGGTCGTCCTTGTCTGCTTTCCCAGGCCACAAGCAGAGGGCTGGATGGGAAGTGGAGCTGCCGGGATTAGAACCGGTGCCCATATGGGATCCCGGGGCTTTCAAGGTGAGGACTTTAGCTGCTAGGCCACGCCACTGGACCCGAGATACCCATATTCTAAAACTGTTTCAGTACACTAAACAGGAAAACAAAATTCTTTAGGTAAAGCTATCCAAACCAGAAACATTCATGAATAAAAGTTACAATTTTTGAATATTTACTTTGAAACCCTCAATTTTATTAAATTGTCTTATTAATTCTAATAGCTTTTGGTGGCATTTTGTTTCTACATGTGCAATGTCACCTGCAAATGCGGATATTTTCGCTTTCTTCTTTTCAGTTTTGATCTTTTTCTCTTCCCTAATTTCTCTTGTAATATTTCCAGTATAATATTTAATATTAGTGGTAAAATTGGACATTCTTGTGTTGCTCCAGATCGGAATGGAAATGAGTTCAACTTTTCTTCATTCAGTATGATATTGGCTGTTGGGTTGTGATACACAGCAACTCTTTATATGAAAGGATCCAGTCTCTTAATGTGTATGAGTTGTCACAATAACAGTTACAAATTTGTTTTCCTTTTGACTTTGTTATTATTTACTGAAAGGCAGCTTTAGAGAGAGAGTGAGTGAGTGATCTTCCATCTGCTGGGTCATTCCTCAAATGGCTGCAATAGCCAGGGTCCAGCCAGGTCAAAACCAGGAGCTTAGTACTTCATCTCAGTCTCCCACTCAAGTGGCAGATGCCTAAATATTCAGGTCAACAACGACATTTTTGCAAGGCATATTAGCTAGGAGCTGGATTGGAAGTGGAACAGCCAGTACTTAAATTGACTCTCATGTGGAATGCTGGTGTCAGAAATGTCAGTTTAACCTGCTGTGCCACAATGTCAGCCCCATAAATTTATTTCAGATAATTAAGCATTTAAAATGACTTGGACAAACATCTATGATATACTGTACATGTGAAGAAGAATACTGTAAAAATATGATATATACCAAAAGTTCATCACTGTAGGAACTATCAGCGAGAGTAATCATTCATCAGTATTTATTATCCTTAGAACAGTGGGAGAATTAGAACTTTTCAATCTGTATTAATTTTTACTCTTATTTAATGATCTAGGTACATTTGAATGTCTTAGAATAAGACTAGGAATTGCATTCATGGTAATTATTTTTATTATTTTACAGTGAGTAGGTGCTATATTATTTTTTAAATTTACAAAAAGAAATGGCAACTCTCCTTAGGTGACTGTAGTTGAGTAAGCCACCATAACCTACCCTTCCACAGACAACCACCACATAAATGTCAGCAAGAGAACAAAGACCTGTGAGGCACTTGAGACACAATAGCAGGCGAAGATTCCAGTGAGGAAGAATACTTGGAAGATGAGAAGGCATGGATGAACCTCCAGTTTTTATGTTGTTCATCTGACAGTTAAAAGCAATCAGAACTGCAAAAGGTAGCAAAAATCTTCACAAACAAATCTCACTTACTTCAGCACAATCAATCATGGAAGCAGACAGCTGTTAGACCCACTAGTTATGATCCTGGTTAGTGTGCCCATATCCTACAACAGAATATCTGGATATACATCCCACCTCTACTCCTGAGCCCAGCTTCCCCCTAATGGAGACCCTGGGAGGGAGCAGTGATAGTTCAATTGATTGGTTTACTCCCATTTCTATGGAAGAGTCAGATTGAGTTCTTGACTGTATGGTCCTATGCTAAGCCCAGTCTAGCCATTTTGAACTTCTGGGGAATTTTCATTTATTCACAGTCTGACTTTGTCTCTCTCTCTGCAACTTCTATGTACCAGATAAATAAAAAAGAATTAAGATAACAGAATTTAAACAATGAAACCCACTGAAAAGGCAAAGGGGCAATTCCACATGGAGATAGGACTGCTATACATCCTGGATATAAACTGCTCCCAAATCTCTGACCAGCTCTGGATCCATGGATTTCTATGTGTGAGTGGGTTGGCAGTAGATGGAGGAGGGAGACAGAGCCTAATAAGAAGGAATTGATTTGCGAATTGAGTTGCAACTCAAGAGACATAATTTGTCATTGGAATTTAAGAAATTTAATCACCTATGCAAAAGGTTTAAAAAAAAAGGAAAACTCTTGTCAGAATCTCAAGTTTCCATAAAGGTAACCATCTAAATGCCTAAGATACATTCCAAAATTATTGAATATCAAAAAGAAACAACCTGGAAAATGTGACAAATTGTGGAGACAAAAGATAACATAGAGGCTAACCCTAAAACAGACCTGATGCTAGAATTCACAGAACATGATTTTAAAGTTAGCTACTGTAACAATACTCATGACTGTAAAGGAAAAATACACTCATTATAAAGACAAAAATGGAAATCTCAACATATAATTAGAAAACATTTTAAAACATTTTAAAAACAAATGTTAAAGTGAAAAGTCATGTTTGATATCAAAACTGAGGCACTCCAAAGACATGCCTAATTATCACCAGTCTTTTCATATATAGCAGCCAATTTGGGGCATTTGCTTAGCTCGCCTTCCCCCCTCTCTGAAGACTGCCCTCCATTCATAGAGATAGGGCTGTTGCAGCAGTTATGATTACTTAATATTCTGAGAGCTAAATATTCTGGCAGTGCACTCCAAGCTTTACGGATAAGATGATTTTTCATGGGACTTTAAATTGGGACAGAGCCTTAGTCCCAGTAAGGTTTTAAATTGAGATGCTCTGGCCACACAAGATCAAGGTCATTGCCTTTATGGCCATATTCAGAAGAAAACAAATAGAGTTCACGTTCAGAGAACAATAAATAAAATGAAAATAGAAATACATGGAGAAATTGAAACAGTGGGAATTACCGATTTCTTTCAACTTCCCTCATTAGGCCTTAGGCTGATTTCTGCCATTGAAATATACCTGCATTCATACAACAAACTCAATTCTTCACTTTTCTGTTCACATTTCTCTTACAAACAATATAGTTCTGTTTACAGAGCATTGGAAATTTGTGTTCTTCTGTCATTCAACTATTGCGGAGGTACTGAGTATGGCAATGGTTTGATGTTTAGCATTTAATGAAATATGGGTATGAAAATAAAGAGACCCCTCAAATTTCAAAGTAAATGCTACCAACCGAGAATGACTTCAGAAAAAACAAGTAATGAATATCAGTTGCCTGTAGAGGGAAGCCAGTCTGAAGAAATAATTTGTAACTGAGTGAACAAGTATTTTAGGAACAGCCAGATGTGGTTAAATTTTGTTGCTAATAGTTACAGGAGTTTGAAGAGTGTGCTACCAGAAATGTAGGCGCAGAAAAGAGCAATAACAGAAAGAATTTATCATTGCCGTTCTTAGGGACAGTGTCCTGTTTGAGTCTCCTAACTTAGAAACCTAAGTATGACATGTCGCATCAGTCATATCCCACACTGGGATATTTAAAGTGAGATCTGCTCACTCACTTTTTTGCGTATGTGTCACATGAATATTTCTCAAGGAACCTACTGATTGTCATTTCATTTCCTAAGTAGGTTCCAAATAGGAAATAAATTGCTGGACCACTATAAGAATATTTTGATCTGCTTGAAGGTTACATTTCATGTTGTCAATCAATCAGTTGATCTATTGGTTTAATATATCAGTTTCTTATAAAATCAGTTGAGGTAAGGCAGAATTATGAGGTTCAAATAACTCTAAATAATGTAATAAGAGTAATTTGGGGCCTGTGCAGTGGTTCAACAGGCTAATCCTCCACCTTGAAGTGCTGGTATCACATATGAGCACTAGTTTGTGTATCCTTTCTGCTCCTCTTCTGATCCAGCTCCCTGTTTGTGGCCTAAAAAAAGCAGAGGATGGCCAAATTCTTGGCAGCCTAGATTCACACAGCAGACCAGGGAGAGGCTTCTGGCTCCTGGCTTCAGATCTGCTCAGCTCTAACTATTGCAACCATCTGGGGAGAGAACCAGTGGATGGCAAACATTTTCTCTCTATCCTTCTCTATCTGTAAAATCTACCTTTTAAATAAAAATAAATATTTAAAGAATACTGTAATTTTTCCAATAGCACTGATTATACCTCTGAATAGCCCATGAGTATTTGGAATATATTTTGAAATCAATGTATCTGGGAGGCATAGAAACAGAGACACGGAGCTTCCATTCATTGGTTAGTTCCTCAACATGCATCATGTTTAAAGGTAGGCTGAGGACAACCTGGGAACCAGAAATTTAATCTAAGTCCCTAAACTAGATTGGGTGGCAGGTACACAATTTAAGTCACCAGCTTCCTTCTCATAGGATTGGAATCACAGGAAGCTGGTGTTAAGAGGCAGAGTCATGTATTGAACCCAAATACTCTAATATAAGACACAGCCATCTTAACTGGCAGTCAAATGCCAGCCCTGCAACATTTTACAGTAGCTTCTTTGTGGTGACTATATTCGTTCCAAACAGCAACAGCATAGGGCTCATGTATTTCATTATGGATAAAATCAGTCAATTTTACTCTTGAATGAAATAAAAAGTATACATACACATATTTATTGGATTTCCAAGTAAATTAAGAAAATTGTAAGAAAGTTATATATAAAGCACACACACACACACACACACACACATATACACACACACACAATGACATTATCCTGTTTGGAAGCAAGAAGTAAAAGCTGTTTCATATTCTCTACCTCCATTCTATATTTTCTAAGTGGGAAGCAGTTGATATTTGTACAGGAAGACAAATGAATAAATGAGTATTTGCTTCTGCCACTGAATTCTAATATACAACTCTTACGTATCCAACATATGTGCGCTGGCAAATGCATGTGCATAATTGGTAGTCTGTTAAGTTTTATTCTAAGTGCATGATTTAAAATATACTTCTTGCAAATTCTCCTACAAAACGAACAGTCTTTCTTCAAAAAATAAACTATTTCCTCTAATACCTATTCATGCCAATTTAAGCTTAGAGAATATAGGAGTGCTGCCTGGTCAATTTTAAAGGATTTAAGGGACCACCAGCCAGCATTCAAATTATTAAACATTCATGAAAATTTTCAGTGATTATTACCTACAAATTGAACATTCGTGGAAATCAATTATAATCCGATGAAAGAGCTTAATAGGAGCGCGCACACACACACACACACACACATAGGCAGGTTACAAAGTAGAATTGAAAAACAGTGGAGGCTTCATGTTCCTACAGATCAGTTTTAATCTGGAAAACAATATTATGGACCAATGAATTGCTAGTTCTTCATTTGAGCCTCTGTTTACAAGGACTAATAAAGTTATTTCCAAATGCTTCCTTTCTCCTCCCTAACCATGATAAGGCAAAAAGCAAGTAGAAAGACAAACTGAAAGAATGAATGTTTCCTACCAACTCAGTAAAACACGTTATTGAGAGAGTATCTTTTATTTTTAAAAGGATGTAATGATATGAATATGACACCAAAATCTTATTTTACTTGATCTTAGCCAAAAGGCCAAACAGCAATGCAAACTATTATTTCAAATGAAATTTATAGTTCTGTAATAACAATTCTAAACCTTCTTCTTAGTCGTTGTAAAGACACTAGTAATTTTGTTCAACAACCTGTCATATTTTTTGAGTAAAAATGTTACCGACCGCTCAATGCTAATCTAGGTTTCAATGCTACTCTCAGTATTATGCAGCATCCAACTAGAGTGTTAATTGTTAACACTTTTCTATAGCAAAGCAGTTACACATTAGTTGGAAATGAGTTGAGATGCTCAGTTATGGTACTGATCAAGTACTTAAGTTAATACTCTATGTAAGTATTTGGATAGTGTAATCTAACTAGCAATTAAGGTGTCTCCACTTGAATTTTGTGTGTGCATTTACTGCATAGAAATGGTTCAGTTAAAAGGAATTCACAAAGCTTAAAGAGGTTTACACCATCGTAGATCTTGCCTTGATGTTACTATGAGAAGAGTTATGATCAGGTAGGTTTATTTTTGGCCTTGTTCTAATTTTCTTTAACTCTTTAAGCTTAGATTCTACCTTTAAGTTATATTCTTGATCTAGCCTAATAACTGTTGTGAATTACAGAGTTGAGCTCCATCAAAAAGTTATTGGAGAGAAACAAATTCCCAACAGGCAGTCTCTTATCACTAGAGATGGTATTTTATGCTTTATGTATTTATCTTATTTAATTGAAATGGGCAAAGAGAGGAGTGAGAGATGAAAAAGAGAGGAGGAAAAGCAGAGAGAGTAGAGAGAACATTCTCTCATATTCACTATCCAAATTCCTGCAACAGCTAGGACAGGGCAAGGCCAAAACTAAGAGTTGGGAACTCAGTCTGGATCTCCCATGTAGCTAGCAGGGACCCACCTACCTGGTCCATCACCTACTGCTTCCCCAGCTATACATTAGGAGTATGCTAGGCTTGGAACTGGAGCAAAGGTTTGAACTCTGATACTCCAATTTTGGATGTGGGTGTACCAGGCGGCATCTTAATTGCTATGGCAAAAGTCTGCCCCCTCCCATCCTGCCCAGAGATAAGAGTTAAATAACAGGGCCTGGCGCCAGGGCCTAGCAGCTAAAGTCCTCACCTTGAACGCACCAGGATCCCATTTGGGCACTGGTTCTAATCCCGGCAGCTCCACTTCCCATCCAGCTCCCTGCCTGTGTCATGGGAAAGCAGTCCAGGACAGGCCAAGGCTTTGGGACTCTGCACCCACGTGGGAGACCCGGAAGAGGTACCTGGCTCCTGGCTTTGGATCAGCACAGCACCGGCTGTTGCGCTCACTTGGGGAGTGAATCATCGGACAGAAGATCTTCCTCTCTGTCTCTCCTCCTCTGTATATCTGACTTTGTAATAAAAAATAACTAAATCTTTAAAAAAATAGTTAAATAACAGCATCCCCATACTTTGTCTGTCTGGGAAATGGCTGTTCCGACGATGGTGCAAGCTTTTCCGGTATTTTCTACAATTGAAAGGGAAATTATTTTTTTAACTTGAGTTTCACAAAGATGGATAAATTATGATTCCAAATTTAATATAAGAGGTAAATTATGCTCCAAAATTTCATATAAGAATGAAATAAGAAGATAGATTTTACAAAATGGCATATCTATTACAAAAGTAGCAAGTAAACATGCAATTTCAAGAAAGCATAACAAGGTTTTAATGTGGCCAAACTTTCATTTAGAATGTATGTATATGAGGTTGCATTCTGTTTATACCTTACTGTTGTACTTTCCTTAAGATCTAATGGGATTTAGATGATGCTTTATGCTTGAAAAACACTTTCACCTCATCAACTTTGGAAGTTAGAGACCAAAAAATGCTAATGTATTAAATATTTCTAAATACACCATCATTTTCTCTAAAAGCTGTAAGGAATAATATTTCTCAACTTTTTGTAGAGAATGTATCTGGAAAAGGGAATGTTAATGAAAAAGATACACCATCAAAAACAATAAAAATTATAAAAAATTACACCGAAGAACATTAATTTATTAGCTGTCACAAACTTAATCAGAATTAAATTAGTTAAGAAAAAGTTACTCTGTAAAACAGAAAAACCCAGAAGCAAAACCACAAGCCGAATGTGTATTTTGTGTTAGAAGAATCTATAGTGTTGAATTTTATCATATAGTGTTAAGATAATGTGTACATATACATGTACACACACACACATATATAATATGTATATAATATGTATATAATATGTATATAATTTTGAGAGCCAAAAATCAAATAGCAGGCAATGCCCCTAACAGAGATAAAGAATAGGCGAGTACAAAGATGGAGGGGTTGGGTGAGAGCAGGTTAAGACCAATGGAGGAGGATTAGCAAAGAAGCAGAGAGGGCTTGACTCGAGGTATCAGGAGGGTGTATAGGCCGGTGCCAGAGAGGGAGCTAAGAACCCATGGACACAAGGCAACAGCAGAGATAACAGAGCAGCACTGCAGTGAACAGAAACCCAATCAGCAACCAAAGCTCCTCCAGCAAACATGTGGAGAGGGGAGACCCCTGGGGACACAGGAGGTGAATAAAGCCATTGAATAAATGAATCAGCATTGTTCTTAGCCTTCAACTATGAAGAGTACTAATTTGTTTAATGTGTAAGGTGCTGCATTAAAGTGCTAAAATAGCTTGCCCCTTTGTTATAAAATTTGGGCATGCAGAAAAGCTCAAATGCATTATGATGCATTAATTGCCAATAATGACCTGCATCAAGGTAACTTGTATAATCTAAAGAAAATTGAGATGCTGAAAGACTCCTAGTTAATGAGCATACTAATCTATCTTGCTATTTATTTCAAGTCCTATCCACGTATGACATTCTATTTATAATGATTTCTGAAGATAAAACTGTTTCTTGGCTTCATGATTTTATTCTTTGTGATCATTGTTCATCTCCCCAATCCATATTTTTCCATAGAACAAAAGCATCAAAACAAGTATTAGTAGTCTACTTAAAAATGCACTTCATGAGGCATTCAATATCACACATAAGGCAATCTGTATGAGCCACTGTATGATGAGATTTAATTTTTCTTTCATTCTCTTAATATGCATGTGCAAGACCCCTTTTCCATTACCTCATCTTAAGTAGTTTTTCAAATCAAACCCGTACTGATCCTCATCCTGTCACTGATAATGGATCTTGCGTCAAAGTAAAAAAGTAGAAAGGACCTCATAATAAGTGCAATTATCAAACATCAAAAATGTAGATCAAAGTGGATTTCCCTACTCTTCTATATGCAGACACTTCACAGCATTTCAGTATTCATATCATGTGGCCCTGACAGGATATATTAATTTTCTCCATTATTAGAGCTACAGGATTGACACACTTCAGTAAGAAGCTAGCAATAATTAGAGTCATTATTTCTCCATCATATTTTAGAGGTGTGTGTGTGTGTGTGTGTGTGTGTGTGTGTGTGAGAGAGAGAGAGAGAGAGAGAGAGAGAGAGAGAGAGAGAGAGAGAGAGTGAGAGTGAGTTAGTTTTATGTAGGTGTGTTTGTGAGAGAGAGAGAGAGAGTTAGTTTTATGTAGGTGTGTTTGTGAAATCTATTCTCCAGACACAGTACACTGTGCTTTCAGAGGCGCTGGAGAGCCTTCAGGGACGTTACCCACATTAGGAAGGATGGATGGAAACAGGAATTTTATTTCTTTCAGATAGTACAATATTTCCTCTCTCCTGGAAACACCCAACCTATCTGGGAGGCCTGAATTATTTAAGCCGGAAGCTGGGAGTAATACTAGAAAGACACTTGCCTGCCTGAATTGTTTCAATAACACAAGTAATTTAATTTCCAACACCACCCTCAAACCCATACTCCTTCCTTACCCCAATAGTTTTCACGATATATCTTTTCTTTGAAAGAATTTACATCTTCATTCCATACCCAAAATGACAACTGAATGTTAGCTGTTTCCTAGGAAAACGTTCACAGTCTATAAGTTTTCAGGAGACATAGGTCATTTTGTTTTCACAATGTGTGTATCGTTTGGCCAGCTACAGAAAATTTACCACCAATTAACTGGCCTTTAGCTGACGCATGGTTGATGACAAATCAGAGAAAAAACACAATTTTCTGGATCTTTTACAAAGATTCAAATAAAAGGAACAGGCTTTCTTAGTAATACATTCACGCCATTTCTCAGCTTGAGAATGAGTAAACATTACCACATATTTTCTATGAAAATTAGGGACATATTGGTTAAAAAGGAAATAGACCATTTACAAAAGGCAACCTCATAAGCATGATGACAGATGGGACCTAATCAGAAGAAAAAAAGTTTCCGTAGGCTTCAAAGAAATCCTTTTAAAAAAACACAAAACTCTTTCAGATCTGTAAGCTGAAAGGCAATTGATTTGAACAAAGCTTCGATGAGCTTTAACTCTTTTGAGATTAAAAAATAACTAATCATTGGCATACTATTTCAAACCTAAAGATTTTTTTGTTTAATTTTGTTTATGTGTTCCTATTACTTTGCCTTTTTTAAAAAAATACTTGGGAAACTCTCCAAAGTTAGCATGAAATCAGACCGGTTTCTAAACATGGGTCTCAACATATGGCAAGACTAACTTGAAACTATAGCATTAACAAGTAAATATTACAATATATAGATTAACCAATTAACACAGTTCATTTTTCTCTATGGGGTAAAATGGCTCTGGATGGGAACAAGTCCTAGAGTTGTTTATTACAATGGTGGTTAGTTGTAAGTTTCTGGAATTAAATTTGCCAGGAAAGAAAATAATTTTATAGTCTCCTTCCTGAGAGGAAATAGAGATGAAGAATTTGAGATGGCAGACCTCATCGATAAATTACAGTCAATATAACAGGGCTGCAGAATTGGGTAGAGGTTTCTATGAAGGTCTGTAAATCCTACTCTTGTCACCATTTTTAAAGGGAAAGAGTCTAAGAAACATGAGAAGAAAACAGAAACAAAATAAAACATAGTAAAATCACAGGATATGTAGACTGTAAACAGATATCTTAACATTCTAGGACAATCCTCACCACGCCATAAAATATGTATGGCTTACAGAATAAAACAATAATGAATATGGAGATGTGAATTATACTCACAGAAAAATATCTGCTTATGAGAGACAAAAAGCAAATTACAACCACACTTGTATTAAAGCTTAACTATATAGTACAATAGTTAGGATTGTGGTAACAGTGTGCCAAGGTTCAAATGGAAACAAACCACTTGAAATTTTGCTTTCTTAAGGACCTGGCAGGACAACATTGCATATGGTCACAGGTTCATGTCCTGGCTGCTCCACTTCCCTTCCAGCTCCCTGCTTGTGTTCTGGGAAAGCAGTAAAGGATGGCCCAAAGCCGTGGCACACTGCCCCTGTGGGAGACCTGGAAGAAGTTCCTGGCTTTTGGCTCTACTAAGCTCTGGCTTTCCAATAAAAATAAATAAAATTTTTAAAAAAAGACTTATCTTGTTCAGCTGAATCTGTCTCTACTATTTCCTAAACTCTGAAGTGGTTAGGTAACAAATGTCCACATCTTTCTGCAGAGAACTAAATGAACACATGTAAATATACTTTGAAATCTAGCTGACATATTTTAAGTGATCACTAAATTCTGCAATCATTATTAATAAATAGGAACTCAGAAAAATTTACAGATTAATATTTGGGAGCTGTCAAGTTGTGAAATGATTCAAAGTTTCTTTTATAGTACTTTCGCCCTGTTTCTTCAAATCACTTTCTCTTTCCGACTTCCTTATTAAGATAGCCCCTTTCCATGTGGACTATGAAGCTTACTCAAATTTCCCTTCTTTTAAAAAACTGTATAATCTACATCCTTGCAAGCAAATCTTCAGGCTCTGGTACAATCTCTGAATGCAGAGTCATGGAATAGTATCTAATTTATTGAACCAGCACTGATATTCTGAAAATCATCATCAATGAGTGAATCCAAAGAGTAAGTATCCAGAGATTATCAAGAACTATGGTGACTCAATGCAATGACTCAATGCTGCTATTAACTGACTTAACTAATTCAATGCAAGCTAACTACAGTGTTCTCTAACCCTGGTTCATACATCCAATTACATAACAATATGTAGACATGTTCCTAACATATCTAAAAACATCACATTTGATTCCCTTATACCTGCTATGCTCTTTGCCTCATCTAACCAAGAAACTGGAACTGTTCTAGATGTTTATTTCTTACCGCCCATATCCAATTTATGATCAAACTCTATTTGGTTCTTCCAGAAACATGGCTTGTTCTCATCCTCTTTTGTTTCCACTATGGTCTCCTATATGAATAACTGCAACTTTCCTTTCCAGCCTTACTGCTTTTACTACTTCTGATATCATTCTGTCTAATTTATTTCCTGTGTGCTTGCATATTCAGCCTTGGGATAAGGTGGTTTTTCTTTTTTCTTTTCTTTTCTTTTTTTTACATACTGTTTAATCCCCCTCAAAAGCTTCCTATTACACTTAAGACTTTTGGACCCATTGTGATAGCCTCTATGACTTTCTGTGACATGTGCAGCTGCTTTCCCTTCAGTCTACTACATTTCCAGGTGCTTGTTTTTAGCAGTTCCCTGACGGGTCTCTTCCTATCGCAGTACCTCTGCATGTGATGGAAAGATTGTTTCCTCTCTTATCATCATCATTTGAACGATCAATTTTTCTTTCAGATCTCACTCGAACTATTACCACCGGAAAGACACTTTGTCTAGTACTCCCTGACAAGTGGGATCCACAAGACTTTCCTTAATTTCTGAAAAATATAACCAAATCTTCTATATTTGCACTTGTATATATATATATATGTACATATACCACTTATATTTTTAATTATACACACACACATTTGTTTATTTGCTTTGCTTTTTACTTCTTCCTCCCATTACACTGCAAGCTCCTATCCACTGGTTCACCTAAGCAGTGAGTGCAATGAGCAGGGTTGGCTCATGTGGGAAGAATGTAATCCAAGTCTCCCCAGTGTGTGCAGGAACACCACGGCTTGTGTCATCATCTACTTACTGCCACCGTATGTGTTAGCTGGAAGACTGAGCAGGGGTGGAGCTGCGATTTGGACTCAGGCATTCTAATGTGTGATGCAGAAGTCCAAGGCAGTAAAGGCTTCACTGCACCAAAGGCCAGTCGCTATCCTTTCCTGCCCAATTTGGCATTCTGATTATACAATACCTAACCATACTGCAAAGGAAGGTAACATTTTAGATGTAAACTCGAAATTTAGTGCAAAATAACTCGCATGCGGTCCAGCTAATACTTTCTAAGCTTATAAATCTCGAAGCTGTAAATCCCCCAAAGTGTTATTAGATTGTTATTTCTTTTTGCAGATAATTAAAATCCTAGTACATATAACCAAAAACATGATGTAAGCAAGGAATGTGACTTCATTTTTACTGAAGATATGTTCTTTCCCTTTTTTTATTGAGGTGGTATTTTTTGAATTTTCAATATGTAATGTGATGTTAAAAATGTTCACAGTTCTAACTTGCATCAAAACTAAGTTTAAAATGAAGGCATAAGATGGCTCTGGACTCAGCCGTATTTCTGAAACTGTATGTGCAGATCATCTCTGCAAAAAACAGAACAATTGGAACTGTAACTTTATACAGATGGTATAGATGCTGTCCTATTAAACATTAGTAAGTTGCTTGGTCCTACTTTATTTCAATAATATTCTAATTATGTCAATTATTATTATTTTTTAATTATTTATTATTTAACTTCAGTAATTACACTGTATTATGTGACACAGTTACATAGATACTTGGGTTCTCCCCACCCCTCTCCAAACCCTCCCACCATGGTGGATTCCTCCACCTTGTTGCATAACCACAGCTCAAGTTCAGTTGAGATTTCCCCATTGCAAGCGTATACCAAACAGAGTCCAGTAGGAGTGAAATAATCTCTCTATTTTACTTTCTTTTTGATCCATGTGATGACATGATGATTATTTTACTCCAAATGACTTAAGAAAATTCGGAAAAAAACACAACACAAAGTAGCCAACAGCATACTTTCCCTTCCAGACTTATCTCTTAAGCCTAAGGAGAACATGACAATCTTATTTTTGTTATCTTTGCAGTACTATAATTGCTCTCTGTGAGAAACAAGTAATTTCTTACGAAGAGCTCATATCCCTAACCCCTTTAAGTGCTTCTGATATCAGATTAAATATTAATCTGAAGTACATCTGTGCTTATTCAGTACTGCAGGTCCTGCTTACAAACAGCAGTAAAAGACATTTTGCAGCACATGGTGATATACACTACAGTGTGTTCCTCCCAAGGATCTCTGTGTTGAAACAAGTAACAGATCTTCATGACCTTTCCACTGTATTTTATCCCGTTTTTTTATTCAGGTCCATTTATAAAATCAGGTATGTTCAACTTGAAAACACAAGGTGCTCTACCTTTTTCTTTTTTCTGAATCAAGTACCTTGAGTATTATTATCATGGGACTAGCATTAAACATTCGATTTCAAGAATGTTGTGCTCCCCTGGGAAAAGATCAGTTAACTAAATACAGAAGACATAGTATAGCAGATGGATTAACATTTCTATAGAACACTTCATCTTGTGTTTTCTGTAGTTTCAAAACAAACTTAGTTATTTAAGCTTTAACTTGAAGATTCGCCATTAAGTGATCTAGATATTATTGTTAAAATAATTTTCCTAGACTGTGAATGATCATCATATAACTGAATTTTACTTTGTATTTCAAATAGTCATTTTAGTTATAGTGAATATTTCTTGATTCTACTAGTTATATTCCATGTGATCATGGTAAAATAATAGGTATCAATATAATTTAAATCAACTTATTTAGGAGACAAAAGACACATGGTCATTGGCCATTTCTGAGACATCTCACTTTACTTCCACTCTGGGGTGGCTTACGTTTGTTTCATTTGCAAAAGCAGACTTTAGATTCCTTCTGCATTCAGTTTGTATCTTACTCAGTTTCTTTTTTTTAAAGATTTATTTATTTTTATTGGAAAGTCAGATATACACAGAGGAGACAGGAAGAACCTCTGTCTACTGATTCACGCCCCAAGTGGCCACAATGGCTGGAATGGAGCAGATCTGAAGCCCAGGAGCCAGGTGCTTCTTGCGCGTCTCCCATGCGGCTGCAGGGTCCCAGGCTTTTGGTCCATCCTCAACTGCTTCTCCAGGTTATAAGCAGGGAGTTAGATGGGAAGTGGGGCTGTTGGGACGTGAACCAGTGCTCATATGGGATCCTGGTGTGTGCAAGGTGAGGATTTTAGCCACTAGGCTACTGCGCCGGGTCCTTTACTCAGTTTTCTAGGTTACAAAATGCCCTGTATATAGTCATGACTCAAATATTTGTTAAGCCGAATTTTTCATGTAACTGACCTGGATGAGTGTGGCTTCTCTTCATCCAGGCAGATGGAAACAGAAGGGTGACTCTTGGTGATTACAGTGTAATTGGTTTTGCAGATCAGATAGCCTCACTGGGCTACTCAAAGTGGTTCTCAGGATCCTTTCTCCCCATTGCCGCTGATCACTGGCTATTTTAGTCACTAAATATTCCTGTATATTTGTCAATTCAGATACAGAATTACCTTCACAAATCAAAGTTTAAACACAGTTCAAGAACTTCCTTTGCAAGGCCTCTATTCACATGGCTACCGTTCTCACAGATGGCTGCATGAATATTAGTGCTTGATGTGAGATGGAGTTTTTAGCTTTTTCTTTTTTACAGATAGTTTCTATTTTAAAAACATTTTGATAGAAACAAAGCACACACATCAAGAAATACACGTATGTCTACAGATAAATGATGTCTTTGTCATCTAGCCTCATTCATAACCAACACCCAAATGAAGGATAAGGTATAACAAGCATCTCAAGAGTCTTCACTATTCCCCCCTCCACTTCTTTTTTTAATGTGTGAATTAAGACAATATTGCCATTTACATGGTATGATTCAGCGAGGCACTGTTCATAATTATATACCAAGTGATATAACATACGCACAAATTTTATTCTAACTATGAAAGAAAAATATGATATTTTTGATTATCTTGCAAACTTAGCTAAAAAAAGATCATTCTAAATCCCACTGTTTTTGCCCCCAAGTCACCTTATTGCCACAGACACAACAGTTGTACTCCAACATAGGGTAAAAAGTGTGTTTGCTGATAAGGTAGATTCATCTCTAAGGTAGCATTTACGTCGACAATAGATAATAGGGTTCATTATTAGGTGTCAATAGCAGCTCAGGATTTTGATACCCCAAGGAAAACACAAAGTGCATGTACAGACTAAATTTAGTTAAAATTGGACAAAAAGGTTCTAATTCTGTTTTACAACAAATTAAGGACAATTCATTCTACTGGAAACAAATCTCAGACTCCATTTTCTCACCTAATCATAATTTCTTTTTCTAGTGATCAGACCTTTTGATCTGTTAAGCTGAATTTTTCATTTAACTGTACAGAGGGTACAACAACAAACACCTCTGAGACCACCAAGACAAACTGACAAACACTGTTTCTCATATTTGCTTCATATCTCTCATGAATGGAGAGGAAAGCTTAAAATATTACAGTTGCCACTTTTCAGTCTTTTGGATAAAATAAAGTGTAAAACATGACCGTTACTATTGAAGTCCCCTTCCTACTGCTCCTAAATTCTATTCTACTCTCTAGCTTCCCAGAAACAATCCCTAGCTCTCTGTAGGTGCACATTCTCTTCAGAAATCACTCGAAGACATCAAGCGGCTTCTTGCATCAATGTCTTCTTGAGCTTCTCTATTGCCTTCATTTGGATATCCCCTGCTCGGCCTTCATGCTTCATCTGAACTGCTATTTATCATCAACAGCTCCCAAGTTCATGCTAATCAAACCATGCTCACCCCCTCACCATGTTTTCTAAAGATACCCTTTCTTTTTACATTTCAGTACCTATAACAATGTTCATGTTCTATGTGATTATATATGCTTATTATGTATTTACTTGTTGGAGTCCAAGCAGAATATAAGCTCTAGGGAAATAGAGAGCATGTCCTCCGTATTCATTACTGGATTCTGTGTACCTAGCACAGTCTTTTCTAAACAATTAGAATTCAATAAAAACATATTGAAGGATAAATCAATATAATATGACAAACTATATAACCTATGATAAGAACCTCAGGACTTGGTTATGGCCATAAAGCCAGCCAAAAATGCTTTTATTTTCCACTCTAGCTACATATGTAACATTATGCAAAGGAACAACAACTTGAAGTACCATGTAATTAAGTCTACAAGTTACACTATATGCCTTGTAGGAAACTAAAGCACTACGATGTATGTATTTTTAAATTTTTTATAAGTGATATAACGGTGTTCCTACTGATTTTTAATGTTTTAAAAAATCTTAATTGGCAGTAATTGCACTATTTACATGTTAATGAACAACACCTGGCCCCAGCTGGGTATAAAGAGGCTGACAATGTTTTTCTCTCACCTCCCTGGCAAAGAACTAAGCATATGCAATTTTAAAAAGACCTGCATGCCAGAAATAACACATTCATAATTAGCAGGACAATATGAAATTAGTTTACACATTTCACTATTCTCAGAGAAAGGCCTAATATTTTTCATGTTCAGAAGCTTTATGATTCAAAGAGGACTTTATTTCCTACACTTGGTGATTATTCACAATCATTAAATTATTCCTGTCGATGAACGTGCCAGAAACTGGCTAAATGGAAGCCCAAGTGGCTTCCTGTAATAGGGGCCCAGTTCCTGGCTTAATCTCTTGGAAAAAAAAAGTGAGTTTCCTTTGAAGTCATTCAAAATCTATAATTAAATATGGTAATTTCCTGGTTCCTTTATTCTATGATATTGTAAATCACTACAGTGTTGATTCCATTTCCCTCAACAATCCTAAACCCAATTAGGAGGTACTGAAAAAGTGACTTCCAATAACAATGATTTTTCAGTCAAAAAATAATCCTTGCTAAATTTTCATATGGCATTATCTGTGAACAGACAGACAGCAGGGACCAAAATAAGATGCATAAAAAGAACACAGTCTTCAAATGATATGCATTCCTAGAGTTACATTTTATTAATAGATCTAAGTTTGACACAGCTATTCTATTTCCAAATATAGACAAACCAAACATATTCTATGAGTGCATTCTATCTTCAGTTTTACAGGTGCATTGTGGAGGTGGGTAGTGGATGCCTAAGGAGAGTTTCAAATACAGGTGTTTATCAGCTGCTTAGGGAGAAGAAAATTACAAAAACCAAAATTGCAAGAGAATATTGGGCTATGTGACATAAGGAGTATTTTCCTTTCAAGGAAGAATGTATTCATCTAAGTTTTCATGAAAAAAAACATATGGAGGGCATGAGAAAAAAATTCCATATCCCAAGAAATATGCTAGCTGCTTTAACTCATTTAACTTATTTAAGGTTTCATAGTTGTCAAGAACCAGGATAGGGACCCAGATATGCATTTCTTAAATAGCTACATCCTAGCCTTAAAGGACAAGAAAACAGATGACATGGAAAGATCATGAGGAATGACGTTGAAGTGTGCTGTGCTGACAAGATTACTGCAGTACCAAACACATTAAAGAGTCACAGAAAATAACATCAAATAGACTGTAAAAGAAGCAACATATGATATTTCTGACCTTTGAAGCCTTCCAAGAAAAGAAGTTGAACTTGATGAGAAAGAACATTTAGTCAAATAAAAGTTACACGGTGAAATGAACAAATTAGATTTTAAACTGTTGACAGAGTAAAAGGAAGCAAGAAAAGGATGAAGTCAGACTTGCACTGGTAGTGGAGTGTGTTGATAAAGGAGGCAGTTTCACTAAATGAGCTAGTACATGAACTTCTCAGTGGAGCTATATCTCTGATCACTTACAGAGTACTTGCATAGTAAACGCTCAAGAAAAGCATGTTGAACTAACGTAATGCATAACTAAATGGCTGTGGGAAATATTTATGACATCAAGGACATAAACAATCTGAAATTTCACTCAGCACAAAGAAAATGCTTTGGAATGCAGAAAGAAAATAAGAACAGTAATAATTAATGAATACTAGTTAACAGTTTTAAAATAGGAGTATGTAATATTAATCACTTGAAATATTATTCCAACGGGCCAGTGTGATGACTCAAATGGCTAATTCTCTACCTTGCAGTGCCAGCATCCAATATGGGCGCTGGTTCTTATCCTGGCTGTTCCTTTTCCAAGCCAGCTCCCTGCTTTTGGCCTGGGAAAGCAGCAGAAGACGGCCAAAAGCCTTGGGACCCTGCACTTATGTGGGAGACCTGGAAGAAACTCCTGGCTCCTGGCTTTCTATCAGCTCAGTTCCAGCTGTTGTGGCCATTTAGGAAGTGTACTAATGGGCAGAAGATCTTTCTCTGTCTTTCCCTCCCTCCCTGTAAATCTGCCTTTCCAATAAACATAAATAAATCTTCATAAAAGGATGGTATTTCAAAATTTATATAAGCTTTGAAAATTAAGATAGGATTTAAATTATCAATCAATATTAATTTTTGCCTTTACTAAGCATGAAGAGGTTTATTTTACTTTTCTCTAGAAACACAGAGGTCTATCATTTAGCTAACAGATTCCATGATGCGGTCAGTAGTATTACTGATAGTATCAATACTATAACATTTGATGACATTTTGTAAATCACTTAAAAAAAAGGTCTGCAAATTGTTTATAGAAAACAGAAACAAGGATCATAAATAAAAAAAGATCTGTAAATTAATTCCCATTCCTCCTCCTCAGTGCAATTTTACTTTTATTCAAACATCATTCATATAATAGCCACTAGCACATAATGATTAAACGCACAAATCACTTTTAGAATTAAAATCCAATTTCAGAGTTTGGGTTAAAGAAGAAAATCCTGAAAAATTTCCAATCATATTCAGAATGAATCACTAACTGTGAAACTGTTGACTATTTGTCTCAGATTCCTCGGAAGGTATAGTCTGTTTTGTCCAGCAACATGTATAGGACATTTTTAAAACTTTTACACTCTCACCAAAAATATGCAAAAGTTAAATGATAAAATATCATACTAGAAAAATTGTTAACAACTCAAAATCCCAAGTAAATGATTAATTTACTTAAGTTTACATAGTAATTACAGGTCAATAATAAAAGGCCAAAAATCCAATGTGGTAAAGACATGAATGCTTAACAGAGATGTATAGTACTAAGGCTTTGGGATGTTGGAAAATTGCCCCCTTTCATTGGGTTTAGCACTTAACAGATTAGCATAACTCGAAAAGTTTGGTTAACAACTTGTGTTTGAAAGTCTATAAGGATAGGCACTCTCAAACATTTATAATGGGAATTCAAATTCATCTAACTTCAATGGCAGGTAGCTTGAAACTATTTTTCAACTACTCTCAATGTTTTTGAAATTGAAAATGCATACCTATTTACCAATAAATTCTACTACAAATTTACATGCATATAATATTAACATATTTTGGAAATAGCAAACAAAAGTAACTAGCCTCCATCAACTAGTACTAGCAAAATACATTAAAGCATGTTTTTGCAGTTGAAAAATTACCAGCTGTTGAAAAAAATTATTTCTAAAAATTATGTTTAGAAACAAAACACCCGATGCTGAACAGTACTTCTACTTGGGCAAAAAGTGTAGTTATGAGAGTACTTGCATAAAACTTGTGAAAAAAATGTAAAAACAGCAAGTTTCTTTTGGTGGAAACAATTTTGAAATCCATGCAAAATTTCAGATAGCCAACATTTTCCTTGAAGTTTTGGAAGATCCCCTCATGTGATGACAGATTTACAGAATGTACATAAAGATGTGTACGAAAATGGAGGGACCAATGAAGGATTATTCTTACATTACATCCTCTGCATTAGGCTCAACTATAAGATGTTGCCAATAACCAAGTTTTTGCCATATAAAACAGAGACCTCACATGTCTCAAAAATACTGTAATTTCTACCATGAGCATGTGTCAGCTATTACCAAGTGTCTCAACCAAAGCTGTACTGCTTGTAAAGGATTCTGTTTTTTTAATATAAATAGTAAGTAGTTTCATCAAACAAACTGAGGGCCTTGTAAATTGTGTAGCTTACTAGAGGTTGGAATGGTTAAGTGGGAAAGAGCCTAGTTTTCCTTTAGTGAAATGGTTAAAGCAAAGTGGTTAAAAACTGTTTCTGGGGCCTGGCGGCATGGCCTAGCGGCTTAAGTCCTCGCCTTGAACGCCCCGGGATCCCATATGGGCGCCGGTTCTAATCCCAGCAGATCCACTTCCCATCCAACTCCCTGCTTGTGGCATGGGAAAGCAGTCCAGGACAGGCCAAGGCTTTGGGACTCTGCACCCACGTGGGAGACCCGGAAGAGGTACCTGGTTCCCGGCTTCGGATTGGCGTGCACCGGCCGTTGCGGCTCACTTGGGCAGTGAAACATCGGATGGAAGATCTTCCTCTCTGTCTCTCCTCCTCTCTGTATATCTGACTTTCCAATAATAATAAATCTTTAAAAAAAAAAAAAAAAAAAAACTGTTTCTGGAGTGAGACTGCCTGGATCTGAATCCTGGCTATGTGACCTTTGGCAAACTAATTAATTGTCCCCAGCAGCTAACTCTCAGGTTAGGCTAAAATAAACGTAAGGAGTAATGTCATTATAATTCCTAAAATATAGTGATCCACAAGCGTGAGTTGGTATCAAACTTTATAGCTATTGCTAGTACTGCTACTACTGCTATTACTAACAAGGCTTGTTGACTTCTCAGGATTTCAACCTCACTTTACAGTTTTGCTGTCTCATTTAAAAAAGAGAAGCCCTTTAAAACTGCTTCTTTCTGCATGTGTTTGCATTAAGATCCATTACTTGTACTGCTCCTCTGCTTTTTATCGCTGCTCTTTATTTTTAGGTTTCCATGTCCGGTGAGACTGTCCTCTACTCTCCACCCTGGAGGCAGTGGTGGTTCCCTGCTGTTTCGTAGAGCTGGGTTCTGAGTTCCTCAGTAACAGGTGTAATCAAGTCCCAATATTAAGTTTCCCTATGGTAATATCTACTTCCATTCTCCTAATTACACCTTTATTGATACAGTAAGGCAAACACAGAGGTGTGATCAAGTATAGAGGCAACATGTGATAGGCTCTGTTGACCAGGAATCATTTCAGTTCCTGGTCTTCCTTATTTACTTGAATAGTTTGAATATATGCAGAAACTGAAATGAACCTCCAATGCTAGGACTGTGGTAATGCAACATCTTAACATGACTTTACACTTTCATTAAATCAAGCAAACAAGTTATTTCTGTCCTGTTGGTGTATATTCAATGTTCCCATCAGCAAGTGCAGAAACTATTAATTAAAAGCCTAGAGTTGGCCTAACCAGTTCTGAAAGTAAATGCAAGCATCAGTGGTAATGCATAATCAATTGAATGTATTTATGACTGTTCCCTCATTATTTCCTAATGAGGAGTTCAAGAGGCTATGCATGGCTGTAGATGGCTGGCAGGCTACTACATCAATACCTTGGTTCTGACAGAGTCAGCTCAGAGCTTTAGAAATGCTTATTTATGCGCTTCATGAAATCAATGTGCATAAAATAAAAGGTTTGCTCTCTACTGATCCTTCGTCAAATCATATGCTATAAACCAAATGCAAATACATCATGAAAGAGAACGCTGGAAGTTCTGTGGTTCTTCAGTCTTCGTAAAGACAATTTTCAGCTTGAAGGCCTGAAGTAATACATTAAAGACACTTTCCTAAAGCCAAGACACAACTGAGCTACTCTGTTAAGTTTAGGATTTTTTAATCCACATTCATATAATGATGAAGCAAAGTATAAGATAATCATGAAGCAAAATAAAATATAAAGTATAATTATGAAGCAAAGTATAAAAAACACTAGACAAAATTAAATTTTAAATGACTACACTCCTTTGAAACAGTTGCCAGAAAAATTATGGGCAAAAACTAAATTATTTTTTCTTCAAGGCACCGACATTACATACATATCATTTTGCTTTAGATATGTTTTGATAATATAGGTATCTCTGTTAATTAAAAGAGAATATTAGGTGACTAAAGAAATTTTTATCTAAACACTACACTCAGGGAAATAAAAATGATTTAAGATATTGTGACTCATTCAATGAAACAGAACTGCTGCATGAAACAATAAGAGGCTTGGAAAAATTTAATTAGAATAGGAAGACTTCTTCATGGAAAAGAGAGGAAAGGATTCCTCCGTATGAAATATGATATCTTTTGGCAATTTTAAATAATTTTTAAAAGATTTATTTATTTTTATTGCAATGTCAGATATACAGAGAAGAGGAGAGACAGAAAGGAAGATCTTCCATTCAATGATTCACTTCCCCAAGTGACGGCAATGGCTGGAGCTGCGCCAAATCAAAGCCAGGAGCCAGGAACCTCCCCCAGGTCTCCCACGCGGGTGTGGGGTTCCAAGGCTTTGGGCTGTCCTCGACTGCTTTTCCCAGGCCACAAGCAGGGAGCTGGATGGGAAATGGATCTGCTGGGATTAGAACCAGCACACATATGGGATCCCGGAGGATTCAAGGTGAGGACTTTAGCCACTAGGCCACGTCGCCAGGCCCAATTTAAATAATTAAAAAAATTAATTTACTTAGGGGTTGCTTAAATAACCTAAGTAAAAAAAAAAAAGGCCTTCCTCAATATTTTTTTTTTTTAAGATTTTATTGTTATTGGAAAGCCGGATATACAGAGAGGAGGAGAGACAGACAGGAAGATCTTCCATCCGATGATTCACTCCCCAAGTGAGCCGCAACGGCCGGTGCTATGCCGATCCGATGCCGGGAACCAGGAACCTCTTCCAGGTCTCCCACGCAGGTGCAGTGTCCCAATGCACTGGGCCGTCCTCAACCGCCTTCCCAGGCCACAAGCAGGGAGCTGGATGGGAAGTGGAGCTGCCAGGATTAGAACCTGCGCCCATATGGGATCCCGGGGCTTTCAAGGCGAGGACTTTAGCCGCTAGGCCACGCCGCCGGGCCCCTTCCTCAATATTTTAAACTATGTTAGTTAGAAGTAATTGGTTCAAAGTTTGAAAATGAATAGGACATATTTGTGCCTCTTCCTATTTTGGGATTCATTCTATTTGTGACTATTTTCAAGATATGATGACAAAGATGAAAACCATACAGCTATCTTAAAGATTAAATCAATCATTGGGTATATAACAGCAATTATACCAGTGATACTAGAAAGAATGGGCATAATAAAATAGATTTTGTTAAAATACAAACTAATTATCTCACATCAATTTGCAAAAAAGACTTGGAAGAATTGCAGATTAATAAAAAGGAAATGCACAATATATGCATGCATGCATTTGTAGGCGTGTCCACAGGTTATATTCCAAGTATATGATAATTCAACACAGACTAATGAAATATCTCTAAGTGCTTCCTTTTATAAATATAGAATGGCTCATAATTTGCATATCTATTTATATGCAAATGAATGCTTATAAAGTGTTTGAAAACACTTTGGTTTCTCTCAAGTATTTTATGCTCTCTGCCATCTTACTTCATGTGTAATTTGCTTTATCAATTCAGAACTTAAACAGATGAATGGGATGTAGCCCAGCCATTGTACTCATCAAAACAATGGTTTCACAATTAATAAGCTTCACTATAAAGAATTTACAAGTGGGTCAATTGCTTGAAGATACAAAAATTACCTTATTTGGAATTAGTATTCCACCATTGTAATTTGTTATGCGCTAAAATGCTCATCAAATTAATCAATAGTGTATATTTTGTAGAAACATTTCAAAGAATGTTCCCTTATCTGTGCATCATACTTACATATGTATGATGGTTTACTTTTTAAACTGTCTTCATGTAATACATCATAAGATTCTCACAGAAGTCCGAATTGCTGCTTAGATAGCTCTAGGGTGACCCCACTGTTTCTGGGTTCTGAGTCAATCCTAAAGATTCCCAACGCCAGTAACTCTTCTTTTGGAGAACTTCTAATCACTCAATAATGCTGAGCTTTGAACACCTATAATGCAAAAGATAAACCCCGGATTGTCTAGCAGGATATTTTTTTGCCTGACATGATGTTGGTTCAGGAGACTGGTCACATTAGGCAGGTCCATAATTTTAACTAGCACTCTAGAACCTTATACTGGGGTGGACTCTGTGCAGGATGTGTGGGCCACACCCTGTAGAAAGTTTGGCCCCACTGGTAAACCTAAATTTTAGGTGGTTATGGACTAAGCTAGGTGTGACCAAGGAGCCTGCCATCAATCACAGGTAAAGGGATCCACCATAGACTGGACTGGGCAAGGCAGCAGCACCCAAATGTGCATCCTGAATAGGCTGTGGGGTGGGCCGGGCTGCAACATTCACCAGCTCATACAGGGCCAAATGGGAGGCCAGAGTACACCGGGCACTGGCCTAAAAACCAATGGCATGTATGTAAACTGGGTTTGGGAGTGGATCAAGTGGAGGTACTTGGGAAGCTCCCCTGGCGAGTCATAGCTCTCGCTGGTGAACATGCCGTCCAAATCTGGGGGTCAGACTAGCAGGGCATAGTAGCTCCAAAATGTGTAACTTGGTAATGGACCGTAATGTACTGGGCAGGACTGAACAAACCTTTGTTTACAAGCAAAACTAGAAACCAGCATGGAACACAGGTCATACCGAGCTAGGCTCTTGCACCTACTGGTCCCCAGAGCAACCACGGGCAGGTGCATGATTTACAGCTAGGAACAAGCCCAATCGGGGAGGTAACGGGACACCCTAACTAGGTTGAGGTTCCCACCAAGGGGCGTATGTGCTAGAATTGGAGCTGCGTTCTATCTAGGAAACAGTTGCAGTCACCCGAGGCACTAGTGTGGGCTGGGATTGGATGCACCAGGCCAGTTCAGACCCCAACACCATCTGGTGGCATGGAGAACCAGGGGGTAGATGTGGGACTGACTAGGCTGGGTCTCAACCCCCTACTGAGCCATGCGTGAGCTGTATGTGGGTATGGACGAGCCATGGCTGGGCTGAAACATCCAACAACAAGAACCAGAATGGGATGAAAGCCAGCTAGGAAAAGCCACTGTTCCTGCTAGGGCAGGAGGTGAACTGAGTTGGGTTGGCTCAAGGACCCCCTGGCATGCGCAAAACCTGCCTTTGGGAGGGGATCTGATGGAGGAGCCTGGGCAACTCCTCTGGCAGGACACAGTCCCTGCAGGTAAGCGCAAGAAGCATGATAGGAAACAGTCCAGAATAGGCCATGGAAAGTTTCCCACTGGCACACATTCGGCATAGATCAGGGGCAGACCAGGCTGAATCAGTCCGTATCACCCACTGGCAAATCCGATCACCAGATCAGAGTGTGGGATGAGCCGGGTTTGGTCGCGACAAAACCAGTACACATTATGGAATGCCAGGGCGTGGTTGCCTGTACTGGATATGAATGCAGCACCCAACCAGCACACATGAGATCCAGGAAGGAAGGGAGGGGCAGAACTGGCGGGGGGATTAAGGGGCTGGTTCCCTCGCCGGACAGCTACTCCCAATGGAGAGCGTGGGCTGGGATAGAGACAGACTAGACTATGCAAGGCTACAACACCTGTGCGCTGCATGTGGACTAGATCAGGGAAAAGCCAGGCTGGGCTGATTTTTCCTGCTGGTGCAAGCATAAATTAGAGTGGGTGAGGGATGTTTGGGCATAGCCGCAGAAGCTGGCACTGGGGACTAATTCTGTCAAGTCAAATCACAGAACCACCTAAAGAGTGCATAAACCGGGACAGAGAGACCTGGGAGGGAAAAAGAGGGTTCCCCCTTCTTGGGTCACTATTCCCGTGGGAGGGCATGAAGACTGGGACGGGGGCTGGGATGGCTAGATAGAGAGGCACTCAACAACACCCGTGAGGGCCGGATGGTTGAGTTGGTTAGATAGAACTAAGCTTTAATACCCATTGACACGTACAAGAGCCAAATGGGATGGGGGACAGACTGGTCTTCTGCTACACATACTGGCAAACCAGGGTAGGGGGCGGGCCTGGTGGGGGTTATTGTGGGTCGCCCCGACTAGGCTGCAGCTCCCACTGGTTTGTGTGAGGGCCGAGTACGTGCTGGGCAGAACCAGACTGGACTGCAACACCCATTGGTTCCAGTGCAACTCGGGACTGAAAACAGAACCAACCCAGCAATTGCAACCACCAGCTGATCGGGGTGATGGACTGTGCCGGGCCCTGTGCTTGCTAGAACATACAAGAAACTAGTCTGGGAATACCTCAAAGTTTCTTTGGAGATCTCCCTAATCGAACTGCTGGACTCAGAACTCTAACCAAGAAAAGACAGAAGACAGAGCAGATCAATCATTCATCTCAGCTATATGTTGGCAGCGATATATGGGGCAAACGGAGACTTTATGATGGACCATATCAATCAGTGGACCACCTCATCGAGCGAAACTGGCAGCGATTCATAACCGGAGAACTATTAACACCACTCGAGCACATATCTCAGAGCATGCCCCACATCCGGGACTCGGGGTGGGCGGGAAACCGGGTGGGGCTTCTCCCTCAATATCCCCCTTTACCTCAGATACAAGATGGAAACAATGTGGACATAATAGTATTGCCCACTTCCCTATCCCCCTGAACCTTTTTGTTTTCTTTTCTTTTTCTTTCTTTAACTGTAATTAACTATGTAAAGATTGTCAACAACACAATAAAATAGATTATAAGAGTTCCTTGAAAAAAAAAAAAAAAGATTCTCACAGAAGCAGAGGCAACTATGTGAAAGAAGCTTTATGTATTCTAGTTGGATTGTAAGTCGAAACCTACACTACTAAACAGTTTTATCCCCTTTTCATAGTAGAGGAAACTAAGATTCCATGATGTTAACCAACTCGCCCAACTCATGTAGCAGGTAAATGACAGAGGATGATTCTAATGAAGCCATCTCACACTCCAAAGACTGTGCTGTCTCTACATATGCTCCACTTTCTGCCCCTCCATGAAATATGCATGAGGGAATGACAGAATTGGCAGGGGAAAACAAGATCATATGTATTAAAGCTTTAATAACAAAACCACACCATAAGCTCAAGAAAGACAAGAAACTTCCAGAAAATGGTACAGATTTTTTTACATATTAAATCACTGTATATAAAGTAACTTGTTCTTGGAATTTCACCTGAGACCCTTGGAAACTCTTAAACCTCTAAATTCTACTTAGTAAGGAAAGAAGTCACTTTTTAAAAACTGTAATGAACAGGTTTAGAATAAAAAGGAATTGTAGTGCTCTGTTAACCAGAAAACTCAACTAGTACACTTCATTTCCTGAACATTTATATTAGTAAAGACTTTACTCTATTTAGTTTGCCTTTCTCATAGATTTATACTGTGAATAAATATGGCAATGCATGTAACGAGTTCAGAACATGGAGAGCTGAACTCAACAGTCCCTCTGTTCTGTTTGTTCTAATTGTTGTTCAGTGACTCATGAGATATTTACTGTGCTTCCAGCATGATTCTAGATGCTGTAGAGAGGTGAATCAAATAAAGACCCTGCCCTTGTGAAATTTACCTTCTGGACATGTGAATATGATTGAGTAATGTAACTGCTCTTGTATTGTTCCTATTTAAAAGATCATCCTTACTACTTTTCGACCAACAGCATCACCTAGAGGACAATAACCCATGCACTCCTTGTTGTTTTGGTTTAGGAAGTCGTCTTTGAATCCCTAGAGCACATGAAAGGACCATGTACTGGGATTTCACTGAGCCTACAGAACAGGGTGAATGAACTATTTTATATGCTCAATTTCTAAAAATGATTAAGTAACAAATATGTATGGCAGGAGTTGGATTGAGATCTGATTTTAATAGAACTTGATAATGAGGTTTTGGATAGACTAACCTTGTAGCATGTTAATATTTCCTTAGAAACTGTCATTATTTATCAAATAGAAATTCAGAATTCTGCATGATCAAATTGGCTCAGGTGAATCAGCAGTAGAAAAAAGTAGGGTTATAAGAAGATACTAGAAAAAAATTTAAAAAGAACTCAACAATGTATCTAAACATGAATATAGCAAACCCAGGGGAAGGTCATTGCCAGAATATGCAATGTATGTCAGTGTCAGTCAAAATGCAACAATGCTGTCAGAATTGTAGGGATACAGTACACATTTCATATAATACAACAAAGAGTAAACAATTCAAGTGCAAATTTCAGTGTATGTCCTTGGATCATTTGGTCTCTGTGTTATTCTTATTTTACCAGCAAGATGAAGACTGATTAGCACAAAAATACTGCTAGGAATTCATTTGACTTTCAAACTTTCCAGGTGCTTCAATCAGTCCTAAATGAAATTGCACAATCTTGCACCCTGAGTCACTCAAATTGTAACACAGAAAAAGCAAAGCAAAAGGTACAGGAAATTAGTGAATTTTCATTACACCTTGAAAGTTTCAAAGTGGGTTTATCCCATAGAGCAATATGCCTGGATTGTATGGTAACTATCATTTAGAGAGGTTTATTGGCTTGGCTAAAGTAACTGAACATTTCTGCTGCAGAAGATAGACGAGAACTGTAGAACTGACACTAGATCGAAAAGCCTCAATGGTCGGATAACTGTCTTCCATTTTAATTCTTTCTTTACTAGAGCTGTGTAAATCAAACTTTACCTGTACCGAATTTTCAAGCAACAGGGACGAGAACGTAAGTCATGAGCGAAGGGAAAATGATTCTGGATATCATATATCATGGACAAATCTGATGCTTATTCTTTAGATATTTGTAATGCTAGCCGTCTGACTAACATCACAAATTCTCAAGTTTCAATTTTTAAATTAGCCTGAATGGTATTGGGTCATATAACTTAAAACCATTCCAGCTCCATCCCATTTTCATATATCAGCCCATAGTTGGTTCCACTGTTCTGTCCTGCTTTCACTTCACTGTCATGCATCCCATCATTTTTATGCAGTTCTTTCCCGCATTAGATAACCCATTTCTCTCCTTTCTGGCTTTTATTTACTTTTCAGTAAGTCATACATTACTTTACTGCATTTCCTTACACTGACTATGTAAATTAAAGCTATTGATCTTGAAGTCAAAGAAATCCTCTCCACCTCCATAAGTACACATCTTCACTTATTTGTTACATTTTGACTGTCTCCAATTCATCTGATGAGTGTAGATAGGTATGAAAATAGCATGCACTATAGAAATTATAGGGATTTTCAGAGAGAAAAAGAGGCATCTCATTTTATGCTGAACAATAAGCATAATGACCCAGTATTAGAGGGGCCCTTGAAGGTTGCTGAAAGCAGTCACTCAAGAATCTTACATAATGTTTGTCCATTAAAGCTGGCTGTCAACCGGAATGTGAACTCCTCACACTAGGATGATACTCTCTCAGCACCCTGCACTCCCTCAATAAACTTAAGCATTTTATACTGTGGATATACTCATAAAATTCAAATAATCACATGGTCTGTGAAGTGCCATATTCATTTAATCCAACCCCTTCATATTGTAGGTGGGGATACTAAGGCCTAGAAGTAAGGAGAAACATGATCAATGCTCTTATCCAGGATAGTGGATATCCTAAAAGGTTATACTTCTTGCCTTATGGGCCAGTTTCTGTTTTCCTGTTTTGTAAATACAAGTAGTCATCAGACTTAAATTATCTTTATGTAATCCTGCATAGTAAGTAGGACAATATCTGGGACACAGCAGTTTATTTAATTTCAAAAATGTGATCTTACTTCCTTCCCTTAATTTGCAAATTGCTCAACACATTAAACTAAACTAGATTTAACAATGCCATAGTGCATGTCTCCTTCGTTATTTATTCATATATGTAGTTATTAGGGCCAGTTTTGGGGTACAGGTTAAACCACCGCTTGCAACACTGGTATCCTGTTTCAGAGTGCTGGCTTAAATTCTAGCTGTTCTACTTCTAATCCAGTTCCCCACTAATGCACCCGGGATGCCGAAAGACAATGGCACAAGTGCTTGAGCACCAGCTATCTATATAGTAAACCCAGGTGGAGTGCCCAGCTCGTGGCTTGGGAGTGGTTCAGCCTGGTGATTACAGTCATATGGAATGTAGTAGGGAGTTCTCTCTCTTTCTGGCTCTCCCTTTCTATCTGCTACTCTGAATTTCAGACAAAGACACACACCTCTATAAAATATTTTTACTTAATATTTAGTTGTTGCCATACTAACTCATGGATTGAAAAAAATCCATAAGGCAGATGATCACTATGGACATGCAACTTGTCCTTCCATTTCTGAAGCATAGTAATTATATCTAGAGAATACAAAGTAAAAACGGCTTAAAACCAGACAATTCTGACATGGCACAACAGTACAGCCACCTGCAGTGCTGACATCTCATAGGGACATTGAGTCATATCCTGGGTGCACCACTTCCGATCTAGCTCCTTGCCTATGCCCAAAAAAAGCATCAGAGCCTAAACACATTTCAGGTGTACTCGTCTACCATTTCGCCATGCTTCCCTCTGGTATTTGCATTTGGGAGAAACTGGATAACCTGGCAGACAATAACATCGGTCTTAGGGGATGATCGAACAATATGAACAAATGACTACAGGTCCTTGCAATCATGGGTAGTGTCCGGTTGAAGTGTTTGCTTATTCATGACATACTGACTGTTAAATGAGCATACAGTATGATTCTTTTGGGGGTTATTTTTGGTACAAAGAATATCTCTACTGTCATAAAAATGTGGCTAATATTTGTCACTGTAAGCACTACTAATGCTGATTATTAAGGCAGAGAGGGTTTAAAGAGGTTATCATTAGGTGCCTCCCCCCCATTTATCCTCTAGTGCCACAGTGATCCATACTTTAGGTCATAACTAAAATCTAACTTTTCCACAAACTCTTTGCTGGTTTACCTCTAAGTTCCCTCCAGGTAAACATACCTTACTTGTTCATTTCTCATGGGACTTCTCATTTTCTAATCTCAGATCATGTGTTCTGTTTGTGTATGTCTTATCTATTCTCCCAGAGCAAGCTTCATGAGAGTGAGTTCATATTTTATTCTCCTGTGCAACCTCTGTAGTATCAGTACTGTCCCTCCCTGGAGAGGTACTTATTGATTGAATGAAGGACTTTCAACTTTTCGGCTTCATGCTGTTTGCCTATCATCTCTGTTGTAGCTGAGTAAGCCTGGAGCAAGTACACATTTGTCATGAGCAATAAAAGTAGGAAAGAATCTAGGTCCCAGACTCAATAACAAGTTAAACTCTAAACAACTTTTACCTATAACCTAGTTACTTTGTATCTTACTAAGTCTTGTAGTTAACCTTATAGAATTTATACTCTATATATGGCAAAGACATAATTGATTATGGGAAAATGTTCATGGCTAACAACTTTTGTCCTCTTATAAAGGCTCAAGAGAGTCAAGTATAAATATGATAAGCACCATTTTGAGTCAAACTTGTATGTTGTTACATTAAACTGTTTCCATTATATGGTAGAGAACTATATCCTTATTTGGTATCAAAGAAAAACAGGCATTGACAAAAATGTAAAATTTCTTGAAAATTTCAAAGATGTTATTTAGATAGATATGACATCCAGTTGAGGAAGCAATTATCTCACCTAAAAATTTCACTCAAGGATATTGCTTACAGAAAAACAAACATGCCTACTAATATGTATGTGGGATCTTGAGCTAATTTTTTTATTGGTCTCTGCTATCTACTGAAATCTGTGTAATACAGGGAGGTTGGTGCAAAGCACTCTTACAAACTTTTGCTTCTTTGTATTCTGATATATTATTTATTAATTTGCTAATTCTTTATGATAGCCAAGGGCAAAAATTGAAAGTCGTGAATGTGAAGTACTAAGAAGTAACTTTTACCCATGAGCCCCAAAGTGTATTAGTATGAAAATATACTATCCTTTATAGGGTGAAGTGTTTTTTTTGGTTTACCATAAAAATGATTAAAATATATATAATAATTGTTTCACACATTTGGAAAAAATAAAATACAACTATAGATTTCCATTGTCTATGAAAAACATGTCACCAACCAGAGACAACCATTGTAAATAATTTAGTGGATAATCATCGGACTGATTTTAAATTTATAAACATACACACATACATACATGGTTTTCCAACAGATGATGATGTATACATCTATGTGTACATATATAGACATTTTCTTAGATTTTTCCACTTAGCATATCACAAAAATGTTCCAAGTCAGTTCTGTCTTATAAAGCATTATGGTTAATATTATAAAATATTCCCCATATACACAATAATTAATGTAACCATGCATGAATTATAGGCATTCTTTCTGTGTTCTTGCTTTCACATTTATTTCATCTATACCTAACTATACAAAGTTAAGGTAGAATTAGTCAAAAATTATTAAAATATTTTATGAGATGTTTGCCTTTTCTTAACATCTCTTAAAATATTTACAAGTGTTATTTATTTAGCCCAGCTAATTAAAAGATGAAATTACCATAGGTCTCTTAGCTGCTATACATACATAGATATTCTTTAAAATTATGTATTTATTATATTTGAAAAGCAAAGAGAGAGAGAAAGATACACAAAAATAAATATCTCCCATCCATTGGCTCATTCCTGCAAATTCCTGCAATAGCCAAAGCTGAGTCAAGCAAAAATCAGAAGCCTGGAATACCATGCAGGTCGCCCATGTCACTGAGAGGAATACAGGTACTTAAGCCATTAACTGCTGACTCCCAGGATGCCCATCAGCAAGAAGCAGGACTCAAGTTAGGACTCAAACCTAGGCACTTCAACAAGGGATGTTGGCTTCCAAGAGGCATCTGAACTCCTGGGCCAAATGTTCACCTCACCTAGGACATCTTACTCATGGACATCCTGGCAAGGCACACAATACAACATTGTGATTTGTAACCTCTTAATGGAACGGAGAAACAAATGAGTAAGTCTTATAAGGGGTGACAAATAACGTATCTGTTCACAGGAAGACTACCATGAAAACTTGCTGCACCTCATTCTCAATATTATCTGAAAGATAATAATATTATGTCTGAAGTGTACTTCCATTTTATATGTAACAAAATTTATTTTTTCATAAAGTTAATTGTGTATGATTAAATACCTACTAATGTATAGCACCAGAACTGAAAACGTATCTTTTTGGTTTCAAAGTTTATGACATTAACTACTATTAGCTTCTTACCCTTTTCAAGTGAAATAAGGTTGTAAGTCAAAAAATGTGCTACATAATATTAATGACACGCAATATTACAGTTTACCTTTTCAGTCTTTAAGGTGAGTGCCATTTTCGTCTTTTTTTAAAGATTTATTTTTTATTCTTATTGAAAAGTCAGATATACACAGAGGAGGAGAGACAGAGAGGAAGATCTTCCGTCTGATTATTCACTCCCCAAGTGGCCGCAAGCACCAGAGCTGAATAAGACCAAAACATTAACAGTTTTCTCTTACGGGTTGTGGACGAACAGTTTAATCCTTCGCATTTTCCATACATCTTTGTACCTTTATTATTCACACTTCTGTCCTTTCTTAGTTTTCTACAATGATCATAAATATATTTGCTTAAAAATCAGGAAAAATAATACTTTAAAATTTTGCTTAACAAAAGCTTAGAATCAATATTTCATTAATTGAACCAGTATTTGCAAAGGTGACACTTTTGACCACTGTTATATACCTTTTCCTCATAGTAACGGTGCTTAATAGGAAAAAAAATTCAAACAGAAATGGGTCATTACATATATACACATTATATATGTAAATATATACATGTAATAATATATATAAACATACATAGAATGTGTAAATGTAAAAAATATTCCAATTAAACCATCCCTGACTATAGGGTTTACATAAATTTCAATAAAAATACCTTTTTCTGTAAGGAGTGTCATTCAGATAAGCATCTTGAGCCTTTATTTTTACAAGGTGAACATAGTTACAATGCCAGGTCAGAATATTTTAGGCTCCTTGCTTTAGGAAAAAAAAAATTAACATGCAAGCTAAGTATCTTTGGGCTGAAAAAACTATTCATAGTTTTCTCTCTTTAAGTACTCAATTTATTCAACACAGACTTATAGGACAGGTAAAAAGAAGTGCATTATTTGTATAGCATGTGAATGCTTTATATTTCCATGGAAAGCTACTCTTAAAATAAGCAGGATCTCCAGTGCTAGTATCAGCAGTTGACATGAAGAAAGTAGGGAATTAAAATTTAGGATTAAACATGAGGAGTCATGGCCAACTTAAGAGTGATCATAAAGCAATGTAACAGATCTCAAAATTGAATGTAAAAAGTCAATTTTTAAAAAGGTTTTGATTAACAACCATTTACACACATTTCTGCAGCAATATTTTCATTTCAAATAGTGAGTTATCTTCCCCTAGGTTATCTTCAGGAAACCAGTTTTTTTCTGTGCTCTGATATGAATATCTACATATTTATAATGGCTAAAGGATACATTTGAATCACATTTTTTCCTAATTCTCAGATCTCCCAGGAGCAAGCCTGGAATAGCAGCAGAGCAGCAGAGATTTTATATACTCCCAGTATATTTGTTATTAGATTGGTTCAGCCATGACTAAATAAGACATAAATTTAATTTCTGGTGAGTATTTGCAATTTATGAGTCAAGAACTCTCTGAGAAGCGAATTTGAAATACTTCCTACCTGCCCTTTTGTCAACATTAAAACAAACAGTGTGTTTTACTACAGCTCACTTCTGACATTTATCAGTTGCTTTTATTTGTTTCTCTGCCAACCCCAGCTTTGTCAGCAGGACTTCAGCATGACAGCAATGGCAACCTGTGCCAATTAGACCCTTTTCAAATCAACTGTTCATTTCAGAGCTCTGTGCATTGGAACAGACCAAAAAAATATAAAGACTTATCAGAGAAGCTAAGTACAAAGAACTAACCCATCCTAAATAGCATTATAGATTCCAAGTTAAAAGGTAGAGAATTCATGAGTGGAAGTTGCTTGCTGGTTTGAAAAATACTATGATATTTACATGTTTGGAAACAATATTGATGATTACAATATATTTCTAGGGCTTAAATTAATAACAAGTGATAGAAATCAAAATTTTCATGAATTATTATAAAAGTAGTAAATGGGAAATTTTTGTCCTGAGTATTCCACCTACACTCTTCCCACACACATATGTACAAATCCTCAGAAAAAAAAAAGCTTCAAGAAAGTCTCCCCTCTTTTTCATTTACAAGGCAGCTATGCAGCTTGCCATCCTTGGCTAACAGCCAGAAGAAGATTATGGCAAAAATAATCACCTTTACAACATTAAGGAAAACATGAAACTGGCTCCATCATTCAGAGGCTTGTTTCTTCCCCTCTAAATATGATACCACTTTTAAAATTTTATTTGGGAAATGCTTTTCTGCAAGATGTATCTAAAAACAAAAAAGAATTGTTTTCTTTTCAACAAATAGCTAGAGGTGCTGAGAGATTTCCTGTTAAAACTGTGTAAGGCATTCAACTACTTAAAAGAGAATTTAGCGTTGATGAAAGATGCTAGTTTGACAGCCATGCAAAATGAAGGAAGTATTCTTTATTCCCAGGGCATATCATCTCAAAACAAGGAATCATCTCTCATGGTTAAGAGGGTCACACTTTTTGTTTAATATTCGTTGAGAGTACACGCATGCTAGATGATAGAAAGACACATGCGTCACAATATGTGTCCTCTAAGATTTTATATTCTTCAAACCACATTTTTAGTCTCAGAGTCATAATATACAGCAATAATGTCCTTAACTTTAAAAGGGGTAAAGACAACAAAAGCTAGTGGTGGAGAAATTCAAAAGAAGGCTACAGCAGAGCTCAGTTTGGACATATTTACTATTTCCCAAAATATTGACTGTAAACTTGTAAGTAGAGACTGCTTAGGTTCATGACTGTTTCTGGGAGGCATTACTACAGTATGTTATAATACATGCTTAATATTAATCACAGACCCTATCTCCTACCACACTTCTGAAATAAAATCATTTTCATTTTTAACAGGTTCACTATCACTCATAATACAATTCTGACAATACAATGAATGATATTCGCATCCTCCCCTTCTCTCCATTTCCCTTTCCCAATTCCTTTTAAAGATAACATGTATTTACTTTACAATGTAGACAGTGGCTTGATGCTCCAGTAAATAAAGAGTTCAAAAGGTAAAAAGCAAAACGAACAGAAAACCTAGTGTAGCAAATATCAGCATTGTGGCAAATAGAGTTTTGTCAAATTTTGTTTTATACCATTTTCTTTCTTTCTTTTTTTAAAGATTTATTTTTATTACAAAGTCAGATATACAGAGAGGAGGAGAGACAGAGAGGAAGATCTTCCGTCCGATGATTCACTCCCTAATTGAGCCACAACGGGCCGGTGCGTGCCAATCCAAAGCCGGGAACCTGGAACCTCTTCTGGGTCTCCCACATGGGTGCAGGGTCCCAATGCATTGGGCCGTCCAAGACTGCTTTCCCAGGCCACAAGCAGGGAGCTGGATGGGAAGTGGAGCTGCCGGGATTAGAACCGGCGCCCATATGGGATCCTGGGGCATTCAAGGAGAGGACTTTAGCTGCTAGGCCACCACGTCGGGTCCGACCATTTTCAAACTAACAGATAAGAATGCTATGATAGGTCAGGCTGGACCAGTTCATAACACCCATTGGCAGATCTGAGAACCAGGATGGGATGTAGGACAGGGTGGGTCTATCCACAGCACCATCCAGTTCACATTAGGGCTGGACGGGGTACTTACTATGCCAGGATGGGCGGCAGCTCCTGCCAGTGCAAGCTGCAATGGGGACAGACCGGGCTGGGCCAGGCTACAGCATCTGATGGCAAATGCTGAGATGAGGTGGGCCATGCCAGATTGGGTTGCAGCACCCACCAGCACGTACAAGACAGGGGCTAGGAAGATGAACCTGGTTGGGGAGCAGTTGGGACTCCCCTGCTGGGTCTCTGTTCCTGGTGCTGAGTATTGGAGCAAGAGTTGAGGGCAGACCAAGCCTGGCAGGGCTGAAACATCTGACAGCCTATATGTGAACTGGGTTAGGGGGAAAGCCAGGCTGCCCTAACCAACTGTATCCATGGTAATGGCATGAACCAGAGTAAGAGTAGGCTGGTTGGGCCTGGCGGCGTAGCCTAGCAGCAAAAGTCCTCGCCTTGAACATGCCGGGATCCCATATGGGCGCCGGTTCTAATACCGGCAGCTCCACTTCCCATCCAGCTCCCTACTTGTGGCCTGGGAAAGCAGTCAAGGATGGCTCAAAGCTTTGGGACCCTGCACCTGCGTGGGAGACCTGGAAGAGATGCCCCAGGTTCCCAGCTTCGGATCAGAGCAGCATCGGCCGTTGCAGTCATTTGGGGAGTGAATCATCGGAGGGAAGATCTTCCTCTCTGTCTCTCCTCTCTGTATGTCTGAATTTGTAATAAAAAAAATAAATCTTAAAAAAAAAAAAAAGAGTAGGCTGGTTGGGCTTTACCCCTGCATCAGTTGGCAAACACTGGGACTGGGGGCAAGTCCTGTCAAGCTAGACTGTAAAACCACCTAGAGAGTGCAAGATCTTGGGCAGTAAATATATTTTGACTAAAAAAATGCTATTTCATTTTAAAATTAAGGGATAAATATTATGCCCGGTGGGGAGGGGAGGCTGTGAGCACTTCTTTCATAGGTTGCAGCTCGCACCAGTGAGCATGGGAACCAGGATTGGGGTGAGCCAGGGTGAGCCTGGCTGGACAGGCAGTGGCACCCACTGGCATGAGTGTGGGCAAGAGGGTGGAGCTGGTTTGGTTGAGTTAGGCTTCAATGCTCAATTATGTATTCGAGATCTTAATGTGATATGGGACAGACTGGACCAGTTCCCTACACATGTTGGCAGGCACAGGAACCAGAGCAGGGGACAGTCTAGTGGGGGTTCTTCGGGGTCACTTTGACTGGGCTGCAGATTCCCCTGGTGTACATGAGGGACAAGCGTGTGGTGGGCATGTTTGGACTGGGTTGCAAAACCCATTGATTTACAGAGAAAGAAGAGCAGAACAAATTGATCAACTACCCCAGTGAAGTTTGACAGTAAACTTCCAGGTAAATGGAGACTCTGAGGTTGACTATGTCAGCCAAATGACCTTGGAAGGATTTCTTCACCCTTGGAACATCGATATCAACAGCATCTCAGAACTATCAAAAACCACTTGAGTAGCACAATGGGGACCCTGGGAAGACATCAAGTACTGAGGCAGTTGGGTGGCTAGGTGTGTGTGGTCTTTCCCATTGTATTCCCCCCTCCTCTAGATACAGAAGAAAAAGAAATTACCTAGAAAATAACAATTTAAAATACCAATACCAAAAATACCAATAAAAATATTTCAATAAAAATACCCATCAATATTACCACCATGAGAAATGTTCTCTAAGTCAATATAGATATTTTCTGGTTTATTTAAAAAAATCAAAATAAAGTCTCAACATGAAAAAAATGCTATGCTAACTACAGTTTTAATGATCTGTAATTACTTACAAATTTACTGAGTATGGGTGAAATAATCACTTTTCCATTTCATTATTGTTTATATCCCTTGCCTAAATTTCTTTGAACACTTTTCTTAAATACACATTCCTTATGTGTCTTTGGATGGCACAAAAAACAAGAGTAAAATTGTTGTGCCTCAGTACTACAAATACAGATGCATTGGCAGCACTTGGAATACTTATATAGTTAGGCGGTCCTGGCTTGATGAACACTAAGTAAAAAGGGGGGATTTTAACAACTCTCAGAGGGATAGATTTGTATTCGTTAATTGTATAGTGAGTAGAGGAGGGAGATCTTTGAGGGTATGTGTCACATACACACTACAGATGGAACTGAGGCTGGCTTGATACGACATATGTCCACTACTAGAATCAGCATTTTGCTGACAAAAGTTAAATGAACTCTGTTCATGAAAGACTTGAGCATATGTGGTGTTGACTAAGATACAAAACGAAAACCTTGACAGAGGTGGTGGCAGTGTTCCCCATTTCTGCATGGAACATACAGTATGGCTGTGCCAACAAGGGATGAAAAGCACAGACTCAAACTTTAAAGCCTAGGCAACTTTCGAATCGCTGAATAGGAAACAGCTCACCCAAAGAGGACACCATTATTCATGGCAACAGTAATGGCCAGGATCTTCATGATCTTCACATGTAATGAGCATTAATATGAGTTTAGCAGACACAAATCATCAAAGATTTGACTTTAAGCATTGAAGATCTGATAGGTAACTACGGAGATTGATGAGCTAGGATCCTGCAAATTGCAAATTGCAGATAGCCTGAGCCTACAAAGATTTTAAAGAAGTTTGAGTATGGGGCCCAACACAATAGCCTAGTGGCTAAAGTCCTCACCTTACACTTGCTGGGATCTCATATGGGCACCGGTTTTTGTCCCAGCAGCCCTGCTTTCCATCCAGCTCCCTGCTTGTGGCCTGGGAAAGCAGTCGAGGACAGCCCAAAGCCTTGGGACCCTGCACCCGCGTGGGAGACCTGGAAGAAGCTCCTGGCTTTGGATCAGCATAGCTCTGGCCATTGCAGCCACCTGGGTAGGGAAACAGCAAATGGAAGCCCTTCCTCTCTGTCTCTCCTCATCTCTATATAGCTGACTTTCCAAAGAAATAAACCAATCTTAAAAAGAAAAAAGAAGTTGAGTATGGAGACACTTGATTCCAAACCAACCAAGGCCTTTGACATTTGATAATGAGTAAAAAATATCTCAGTGTAGATTCTGAACAGAGTGTACCCATCATTCTCACACACAAGAACTGTTCTGAAGTTTGTACCATGAGCTCCACCAACCCTCTCATGTGGAATGCATAGCATCACGTGCTTGTCAAAAGACATTTAAGTTTTTGCTTGTTTGTGTTCCATGTTTTTAGATGTTTTCTTCTGGAGCTCCTATAGGTAATGAGTCTGTGATGATTTAGTGTAGTGACAGGGCAGTTGGTCTTTCCTTAGTGAAGGTCACTATTTGATAATCTGTGTTCCTTGCTTTTTTTGTTTTGTTTTTCTTGTGCCCAAAACAACATTCTCACAACTGTATTCTCTGTCCCCTGAGTGCTGTATCTCTGGAGATGGCTTAGTTTCACAATCCGCTATCACTTTCCTCCTCCTCCTCTTGGTTAATTTCCCTTTTATGGCTTGGGACTGAAAGCCCCACTGGACATACTTTCTTTTTAATCTCTTACTCAGAAAGTTCTGAACAAAGCCCAGAGCATCTGGAGTTTCAGTATCCCACAGGCTGCACTGAATTGCAAAGTATATATGTGTATGAGAAAAAAATGGTACTCAGTGACTCTTGCAAGTTTGAAAGTGGTTCATTTTTTATCATATTTTATTCATCAGCAAATAGAAGGCCCAGACCTTTATGAACTTTGTACCAACAAAGTGTTATGTAAGGAAGTTCACACTGTTTATCTACCAGATCAGAGAAAAATGAGTTTACAGTCATGATGAAGAAAACCTATATAATTTTCTTTTTTTTAAAAAGCAGTATTTCAACGATTATAAACCTTGGAACCATTTTAATGTGTTTAGACCCCTGAACCCATGTGGAGCAGCCCATATAAGGCTAATTACTCCTAATTTTGGCCTGGCTCATCCCTGGTCATTGTGGTCACTTAGCAAGGAAGTAGATGGAAGATCTCTTTTCTCTCTCTGTAACTCTTTCAAACAAATCAATGTATCTTAAAAAGTAAGAAAAACCCATGAGATCCCAACTAACAATGAAATGTACTAATCTCAAACTTCAGCGGATTTGCATTTATTGTATTAGTAAAATTATGTCCTCTCTGAAGTAATCGGAACAGTGTTGGGTAAAAGAAACATTAAGGTAGCTCGTGGTATGGCAACAGTCAATGACGTTCTACCCCATCCAAACATTTGGCTCATGGAAATGTTTGATTGAGTAGTGCTTTGACTCAGGGTTCACATCTCATTACCATTTCAAATGCACTTTCTGTGCTCTATATGCTACCTCTTTGAAACCCTGTGTTTTTGCCAAGACACTAAAAAGTTTATTTGCCATACATAATATACAACACAAGACACAAGTATGAATTTTTAACAGCGTTTTTGCTTTATCACAGTCCATGGTCCCTTGAGATCCAATAAGAGGGAGCGGCCTTATTTATTTAATTTCTTATTTATTCCTTCTTTTAATGTAACCCTTGCCACTGCCTTGGTTGGGTATTCATAACAAATATAAACAAAATTAGAACAAATGAAAACATATGCATCTTAAGGCAATTGTCCGAATAGAAATAATTGCTTCAATGAGAACTTAGCAGAGGCAAAATGAAAGAAACAAATATTATTAAAGGATTCATAATTTTATGGGAATAGGCTAATGTTGTGTAGTTTTCAATTTAGTACCATGTTCTTTAGCCTCCAATTTATTTGTTAGTATGGGAAGATGGTTAAGAACATTAATTTTGGAGTCAGACTGCCACTGCTTCTGTAATTTACTAGGTTTGTGACCTCAAACTACTTAAGACTTCTGGCTTCAGTTTCTTCTTTAGTAAAATGGGAATAATAATCATACCGTATTTTGTAAGGCTTATGCTAGTTCATATATGTAAAGGTACTAACACAGTGTGAGGTTGGTATTAAGCATGGAAGAAATACTGGGTGTTATTATCATTAGATATAAGAGGAAAAAAATGATTTCATGTGTCCTGGTCAACAAAGTGCATATTCTTTCATGGAAAACAGGAAAAGAAAAAGAGCTGAAGGTAAGTTCAATGGAAATTATGTCTTGCAATGAGAAATCAAAATGAGAAAGAACTAGCAATTAAAAGTGAGATAAGACTAAACTGGTAGATTTATATGATAAAGTTGCATGTCTAAACATAGGCAGAATTAGTTCAAAAGGTGTCAACAATATTTTTCAGTAGCTGATCTACCAGTTATTATCACCTGATTCCTCTAGATCCAGAGACGGATTTGATAGAAAATCACTTTCCAAAAGGGCTCTACCCAGGAAACTACTGAGGTGAATGAAGCACTAGGTACCTTTTCCGTAGCAATGCTGATATATTCAGTGGGATCTTGAAGTCTCAGTGTTTACCATGAAGTCAGACAGACACTCAGTCCATTCAGGTTGAGAATCCTATGATTCACAAAGCTGCCGATATTTTATTACGCTCTTTATGCACTTAAAACTGTCATTAACTTTTATTTTAATCTTAATCAAAACTTCTTTATCTTTTATAATTTGCTTAGCTTTTCTTTCTTTCCTCAGTTCTCTATCACTCATAGCAGTAGCTACTGCTCATTTTTAAACCATGTCTCTAAACATAAATATAGGATTAAATATTATGATTAGTAGTAACTCAGTCCTGTGACTTGATATTGGATTAAAATTATATCTTTGCAGAAACTGAATAAGGGAAAGGAAGGACAGAGGAAGGGCTATTTGTGGGGAGCAGAAGAATGAGGGAAACCGGATTGGGAGGCAAGATGGCGGCATAGAGTGCAGATAGGTTTAAATTTAGGGAAAACCATTAGGGTGAAGCACAAAGGGCAGATTCCAGGAAAAGATAGAGGTCTGGAGTTACCTGGAGTCCCTCGGACACAGGAAAGCAGTGGCAACAGCAGAGTAAGTGTTTCAAGGGCCAGATAACCCAGTGACAGCTGGCAAGCAGTGATCTGAACTCCAGCGGCAGCCAGATTTCCAGTGGCAGCAGCAGCCAAAGCTTCAGCGGCAGTCAGGTGGGAAAGGGAGTTCACCAGGAGCTCAGGAAGTGAACAAGGCAAAGAACTGCCCATCCTGCTGATTTGACTGGACCACGAGCAGAGACGGAGCAGCAGATCCCAAGGTGTGGTGCAGGAATAGGATTCCAAAGCCCAGACCCTACTAATGCCATATCGGGTGCCATTTTGTGTATTGGAGCAGATTGTGGATCTCAGGGATGGCCGGGAGCAGGCAAGTTTCTGGCTCAGTGCACTTTTTTTAATAAAAGAAATAAGATTTTACATAATATTTCTTGCTTCCCCCACCCAGTGAAAATTTATGTATATCATTCTTCAAATTGTCAGGCATTTTGTCTAACATTGACAATTTTATTGAAGAAGAAACTATGGGAATCAAAGAATATTATGTTCTTTCTCTTAAATCCTACATGCATCTGGTTACCAGTTCCTGTACATCACATAATCTGAATAGTATAATCATGTTATCTATCTATTGAACACCCACGTCAAGCATTGTACCATACAACTGTAAGTTCAAGGAAGTTAATTACAAGGTACTTCAGGAAACCTCTAAACCCATGCCTAAAACCTACTATCTGCTCATGATTTTGTTTCATCTTTCCTAGTTTTAGTCCAAACCAGTAATTCTCATTTGAACCAAAGAAATGACCCCTTTAATCACCTACCTTGTCTCTAGACTTCCCATCACACAATCTTTATCACAGGCTGCTGCAAGATTTATCTTTCTGAAACACAAATAAAGTCATGCTACCTGCATACTCTATGCTACTTCAGAGTACAGTCTGAACTACAGATATGACATAGAAAGCCCTTGTAAAGTGGCTTCAGCCCCACCCCCCCGTTCTCACTTCTTGGATAGGCACCTTTAGTTCTGATTAAACTATCTTTTGTTCTCCAGTAATCTCATGATTTTTCATGCCTCTGAGTTTTGGTATATGCACTTCATACTCCCCAAAAAGGTCAGGTTTATTTTGTGACCTAGCCAATGCCTGTCACCCAAGACTCCTTGGTACATAGAAGGTACTCAGTAAATATCTTTTGACTAAAAAAGGCTATTTGCTGTTAAAATTAAGGGATAGCTATTATGCACATTGGTAAATACAGTAATCCGATTTGCTAAAATCCTATAAAAAATACATTTGGGGCTTATGATTCCAGAAGTTATTTTCCCAGCCATGACCTCTCATCTGTGAAATGTTGCCCAGTGAGCAGATCATAATTATGAAATATAATGTTTGTGTATTAGTAGAATCCTTGCTATGTTCATTAAATATACATTAGTTGATATTTATAAATGTTTTATATATATTATAAAATGTTAAAATACATTTTTGCTGTATGAATGGATTCATTACAACAATCGACTCTAGTTTTTATTAACCTCTTACCCTAAGTGTTAATATTTCCTATCCTATTGGGAATGATAGGACACATTCGCCACATTAGCTTCTAAGAGGTCATGGATTTGTTTTCAGTTTGGTCACTAGGAGTTGGCACAGAAGTTACCTTCATAAATGATTCAGGTTAATGGGAAATATTAAAATTAAAGAAATAACAGCAAAAATGCACCCCCAGAAGTAACAAATGATCATTGGAATATCACTCCCTCAGGGGAATCAGGCTACTTAGGCATTTATTAAAAGTACGTTCAAGGACATAGGAAAAAGGCTTCGCTGTTGCATGCTCAGTAGGGATGCTGCTGAAGAGGTAAAGCTGGACTTAAAATAGAGTGAGCTAGAAAAGGCTCATTAAGACTTTCCCAATAAAACATTTTCCTATGGACTATGGGTGGCTTCGGAGTAATGTTTAAGGATAAGCAGATGAACATTCAATTACAGTTTCATGTCATACCACTGAAGCACTTAACCCAATTTGTTATTAATATTTGTTGTCTAAAATATGCAATACCATTCCATATATATATATACACACACACATATATATGCTTTGTATAGGGTGATACACATTTACATAGATAATTATATTTGTGATTATCCAGGAATATGAGTGTACATTTGTTTTCTAGATTGCCATCTCTTTTTTTAAGCTTCGGGCAATATACAATACCCTTTGCTGCTAGTATCCACACTTCTCCCGCAACTTCCTTAGACCTTAATACAAAAATTCGCTCCCACATTCTCTTCACTTCCCTTTTGCTTATCTTCCTCATTTGAGTACTCTTTGCAAGTCCAACCGTGATATTTTATATTATAATCATAATCAAGTATTAATTGTTTAGAAGGGAGATTATAGGGAGATTATATCCTTATATATTTCTACTTCTTATATATCCAAGCTCTATAAAAGATATAATGACTCAAAACCTGGTGCAATCATCTACATAGTAGAAAACAGAGTCTCCTTTGACTAGTTGTTGATCTGCCCCTCTAATAAGAGTAGACAGCTCCCTGACACCTGAATAGAACACTAGTCCGGTGTATAATCTCACATCCTTGAATCAAGGTCAAAATACATTAAAGCTAGAAGAGACTTTAGTGACAATCCTTATGCTTAGTAAAATATGCCAGATCCAGAAAGACAGATATGATGTTTTCCTGATTCATGCTACCTAAAAATATTATATTTAGTGTATATAAATGAAATTGACATATTGGAGTTCGGTAATTCATAGCCCATGCCACTTTCTGTTGAAGAGTGGTCTTTCTGATTTTTACTTGTTGAATTCTTTATTTAGTGGAGCTTCAAACTATAAGGTAAATTAAAAATATTGGAAAATTTTTAAAAATAAAGGAAGGAAGGAAATATGTTTATAATTGTATCTGAAATACATGAAATATTTTCTGATTAATGCAAATAAATTTTTAAAGCAAATCCTTATATTTTTAAATGAAACTGAAGTTCAGAAATGAAAGAACATGCTTAACAATGCAAATATCTCAACACTAGCTTGCTTTGCTATGATTTTGTCTTTGCTTTCTCCTTATGGCTTTATATTTTTCTGAGTTTGATTCTTTTCCTCTGTCACTCTTACACTTCTCCTTTAGGAGCCTTGTACTTTATTTTTTGTAAAGACACACTTATTACTTACTTGAGGGTTAAAAAGAAAATGAGTGATAGAGACAGAGATACTCCTTTGGCTGGTTTGCCCCCTCAGTTAGCTAGGTTGAATCCAGGAATGTGGAATTCCATCTTTGTTTCCTACATGGGTGATAGGCCCTAGCACATTAGCAGGAAGATGGATTTGGGATAAGAGCATCCAGACTAATCAGTCCTCCAATATGCGGTGCTGGCATTGCCGGTAGCAGCTTAACATGTTGCACCACAGCAAGTGTGCCTTCATCTGGATTTGGATTCTTATTATAGTGATTCTTTTTCATTAACCCCATGACTTGTTATGTAAATTAGGTTCTGTTTCTGGCTTTCTCATGTGCTTCACACAGGTATAATGTAGAGTCTGATTCGAGTAAAAGGCTTTTTTTTCCATCCGGCTATGACACAAAGATCTTTATTTCCATGCCCTTTCCAGTTGGTTCAGTGACACACACTTCTGTAAAACTAAGTTGAAAATGACTGCCTTCCCTTTGTCACTTGTGTGTAAAGAGGTGAATATGTCTCCATCAACATAACAGAAACAGAAATGCTCTCTGCTTGGTGAAAAATCAGTGAGATGTAAAACAGGAAGCATGTCACATTACCATACCAATAAGATGTATATCACCACCCACCCATGAGCCATAAGCAATCACATCTAAGTTAATATGATACGGCTCAGTGAAACCTAAATGCTCTACTGGGCATATGTAATGATGGAAAGGAATTACTAAAATTACAAGGATATCATCAATGGAAAAAATTTTAAATGCAATGCTATTTTAATTTTAAGATTGGATAAAACAGAAAGAGCTTTGCAAAGTGTAGCGATGGTTGTTAGCTGCTGCCTAGTTAGGTGTAAAAATCCAAAATTGCATTGCCAAATATTTTTTTTCATTTCATAGATGTATATTGGTAAAGTATAGTCCCTAGTCTTAGTCACAAACAGAAAAATAAATTGTACACACTTACAGAAAATGAACTCAAACAGGATAAAATATGAGCAAAGAGAATTTAGACATGACCCAATCTTGTTTTGCTTGAAATCATAGAAATACAGAAGTAGTTGTAGAATGTGGGCGGGGTGTTTAGTAAGTTTGAAGTTATATCGAGGAAAAGAGGGAAATTGTATTTACAGGGCATATGTGACTCTATTAACACAGAATGAACCCCCTGTGCTTGCTAGAACATACAAGAATCTGGTCTGGGAATACCTCAAAGTTTCTTTGGAGATCTCCCCAATCGAACTGCTGGACTCAGAACTCTAACCAAGAAAAGACAGAAGACAGAACAGGTCAAACATTCACCTCAACTATATGTTGGCAGCGAAATATGGGGCAAACGGAGACCTTATGATGGACCATATCAATCAGTGGACGACCTCATCGAGCGAAACTGGCAGCGATTCATAACTGGAGAACTATTAAAACCACTGGAGCAAATATCTCAGAGCATGCCACACATCTGGGACTTAGGGTGGGAGGGAAAACGGGTGGGGCTTCTCCCTCAATATCCCCTTTACCTCAGCTACATGATGGAAACAATATGGACATAATAGTATTACCTACTTCCCTATACCCCCTGAACCTTTTTTTTTAAACTGTGATTAACTATGTAAGATTGTCAACAACAATACAATAAAATATATTAAAAAAAAAACAGAGAATGAACCTGACTTTTCCATAATTTCTTATTATTTCAATGGTTGAAATAAAAGAAAATTAGAATGGATTTAAAAAACATAAATAAAGTAAAAAGAAAAGATACAGTGTATATAACTGACAAAGGATCAGTGTCCAGAAAATACAAAGAATTACTAAGAATCAATTAGAAAGACATGCCCCACTCAAAAATAAGGGCGAAGTGAGACAATTAACAGAGGAAGAAAACTCAAAGGCCAATATCTATGAATGCACAACAACACCAGTCATTAAGTATAGTGCAAATTAAAACTAGACTTTATTTCATACACATTAGCCTGGAAAAGATTAGTAAGTCTGGAAAATACTAGCTATTGATGAGGATATGTGGAAATAGGAGTAACCATATATGTTTGGTAAGAATGAAAGTGGAAACAGATTACTTTAAAAGGCAATACCTATTAAATTGGAGATGAAAAGCCAATCATACTTCTATTTGTATTATAGAAATGCTTGTGTTTACCAGGAGACAGGCCTAAGGAATTTCACTCAAGATAGTTCATGAATATCCTAGGCAGTTTCACTGTCATATAGCAGACACACAAACTGTAGCTTATCTGTGCCCAGAAAAAATAATCTAGGTCTGCATTAACATGGAATAATCTCAAAAACTAGAAAACATAATTTAAAAATATGTACAATAGTTATGCAAAGTTAAGGGTGAAACAGTTTTGGCAATTTTTAATGATGGGGAAAGATATGCATAGTAAAATTATAAAATGAGCATGAAATGTCACAAAATATAATTTCAGAAGAGTCGTTACCTATTGGATGGAAAGAAAAGAGGCAGAGATTTACCCAGTTCTTTAACACTATGCTTCTTTCAAAAGAAGAGCACTCCAAAGCAAATGAGACAAACATTAACATGGATTTAGTAATGGTCCCGGGCACATAAATGCTGTATTTTCTGTATTTTGTGGCTATTTATAAATGATTTCATAAAGGAAAATAAAATAGAAGTGAATATTTTTCTCTATATATGTGAATGTGTGTTTAGAAAAGACTAGAAAAATATAGAGTGCCTCAGGGTACCAAGGGTGATGGAAAGCTGCTGAGTAGACAGAGATGAGAACATTAGCTGTTTATTCAACTAAAATATTTACCACTCCCCCACACAATAGCCTAGTAGCTAAAGTCCTCGCTTTGCATATGCTGGGATCCCATCCACACCAGTTCCTAATGCTGGTTGTTCCACTTCCTATCCAGCTCCCTGCTTGTAGCCTGGGAAAACAGTAGAGGATGGCCCAAAGCTTTGGTACCTGCACCTGCGTGGGAGACCTGGAAGAATGTTCTGGCTCCTGGCTTCAGATCGGCTCAGCTCCTGGTGTTGCGGCCACTTGGACAGTGAACCAGTGGGTGGAAAATCTTTCTCTGTTCATCTATCTGTAAATCTGATTTTTCAATAAAAAACTAAAAAAGATGCCATATTCAAAAAAGGTGCCATATTCAAAACAGGTACATTAATGAAAAAATTTGACTACATTCTTTTCTAAGTGAAGGGCTTCAGTGGTCATTTTAAGGATATACACAAAATAAAGTTCTTTTAAATCATCAGACCCATGTCCTTTAGATGCAAACAGCCTCAATCCTTTCTGTCAAGTGATTGGACTTTATCTCTTTGATACATCACAGAAGGAGGTCCTTCTGTTTTAGGTCTGCTTTTAATAAATCAATGATCGCTTCAGACCTGAGCGACAGGAGTAGACAGAGTACAGGATTGGAACCTCGAAAATCCAATGTCTGGCAATGACTTTCTATATGTTGGACATGTGGCTTAATGCTTCTGAACTGAACCTCTGTTCTTCCATCTTTCAAATGAGAATAATAATACTATCAACTGTCAGATATTAATGTTGAAATACACCTTAAATACAGTTGCCACCCAACCTTATAATAATGATGTTATTGAACTTACAGTATGATATTCCCTTACAGGTAAACGCCACGTATATGAGTTCTGCTTTGTACCTCTATCAGCTATACTCTGGGGAAATACTCAGCACCGATCTGCTACCATGTTGAATATTCTGAGCATAATGTGGTTATTATATAAAGCATTAAAATTTCAGATTTAATCACTGTCTAGCTGCTATTCCATTGTCAATGAGACTTAGTAATGTAGTAGAAACATTGGAAGAAATTCAAACATTTATTTAACTTCTAGAATAATTGGTGAGGTAGGTGAATGCAAAGTCTGGCTATATATTATGCCAGATAGTTAATCTGAGAACTTGTTTCAGGCTCACGCTTTAACTGTATACTTGCAGATAAGTGAACAAGAACTAAAAAGGGACTGGCATATGGCTTGAAAGCTACATGAGTGTGTGAATGCACATGTCAATATTCTGAAATTCCCTATGCTGCAAAAAGTGTCAATTTGTTTTTCATAGGTAAATCATATCATGTTTAAATACATACTAATTATTTCCCAACTGACTGACCACTTTCAAGTGGTAATAAAATTTACTATAGAATACCTAAAAAATTCTTACATATAATTGCTATATAATATCATTTGATACTACAGTCCTATAGTATATCATAATTAAATTATATATTATTTTATTTAGGCAGTAATATATTACAGTAAAGGTAATATGGCATTTTATTCTGACATTTCAATTCAATTTCTCTATTGAAACATCACATATGTCAGAATAAGATTTGCTGTGCTTGTTTCAGGGTCATTTACACTTTCATACTGTTCAAAAAAGGAAAATAGTTATCATGGAAAAGATGCTTCTATACCTAGAATTACCTCCAGAGAGTATGTACCTGAGGGCTCTGAAGAGCAAAATCCTGAAATGTAGCCAGATTTTTAGGTAAATTACAAGAAACGAAATTATTCAATAAATTGCAGGTTTTAAATATGCTCCTCACTTGCGTGAAAAAAGTATTGCATCTACCTATGCCTTTCTCCTTCAGTGGAAAGCAGCAACTCAGATAAGCATATTATTGTTTGTCCTTTTGATTAAAGGAAAAACAAACAAAACAAGAACAGGGCAGCAAACAGAGAAGCAATGAAATTTAAACTCAAACTATAATATTTGGGAAGTTTGGATTCTGTAAATGAAAGCAAGACCTCCTGCAAAGGCAAAAAGACTGCCTCTGCACACAACATATGCTCCCTGTTATCAGAATAGAGTGGACAAAACTGCACAGAGGAGAACCAATCCTCAACAATTGCTTCTGCCCCATTCCCAGTAACCCAGAGCTTCTCTAAATCTCTACATGCAGAGCAGAGGTTGTGACCTATCTTGGCTAGCAGGCCAGTAATCTGTCTGCCACTCTTTGAGAATGCAAACAAGCAAATAAGTAAGTGCAATGAAGTTTGAGAGGGTTTGACAGACATGGACTCAATGTGCCACCTACTGGTCCTTTTGCCTGTGGTCAAGACTCATCCTATTGGTACCATCTCAGATGCTCTCAAAGCACTGCCCCCTTACTGGACAGGAAGGCATGTGATATCATTGCCTTCTTGAGGGAAACACAGGCCCTGCTGAGGATTATATAAACCCCAGAATATCTGTAAACAAACTCTGCACACCACAGCAAGGGTATGCAGAATGTTTCTCATGCATAATCACTGTGGCTCCTTTTGTGTGGTGTTTTTCAAAAAGCAAATGTTATTTGTTATCGAAAACCTAGAATCTACAAGGTCCAATTGGTTCCCCAGAAATATTTCAAAGCCTGCAACATTTAATCTTGTACCTGTAGTAGTATCAGAGATACTAAAGATAGAGAAAACCATGGCATACATTGAAGTCTTTACCTCCCCTGCCTGAGCTTTCTGTCTCTTTTGATATTTCCTCTTCATTAGCCTTTGGGATTTCTGTGCTATTGGCTCACGACCCAGAATTTCATATCACCATAACTCAATGCCTAGTATACTTTCTGATGCAAAGTATTTCCTCAATAAATATTTGTGAAATGAATAAGTGAATAAATGAAAGTCCCTGAGGCCTGACAGTATTCCTCAGGAGTCTGCTAAATGGCTGCAGAAAACACATAAATCCATAAGCTTGAAACAGTAAGGATCAATATGCAAATGTCACCCATCTTTACTTGTTCACAGCATATTTCTCTGCTGATGGCCTATTTATGACAAAGGAAACCTTGGAATTGGTTGAAAATTACAATGTACCTTTGTTTGGGCTGTCATATCCAAATATCATATCCTGAATGGCTTTAAAAACATTTATTTTCTCACAATTTTGGATATTGGAAGTCTGAGATTGAGACATCAGATTACTGGTCAAGCAGTTGTAGCCTAAAGATGAAAGTAAGAGGATTGTTTTTTTAAAAAAATATTAAAAATTTTATTTATATCAAAGGCAGAGCATCAAAGAGAGAGAGAGAGAGAGAGAGAGAGAGAGAGAGAGAGAGAGAGAGAGAGAGAGATCTTCTCTTGGTTTATTCCCAAATAATTAAAAGAGCTGGGGCTAAGCCAAACTGAAGTCAAGAGCCTGAAATTCCATTCAGCTCTACCAAGTGGGTGAAAGGGAACCAAGTACTTATCCATGTGCTGCCTCTTATGGTGCACATTAGCTGGAAGCTAGATCAGAAGTGGAGGTGGGACTTGATTTGATGCACTGTGTTATAGGGTGTGGTGGCTTAATCTACTGTGTCATAATACCTGCTTCAGGGCATACGGTGGTCTTGACAAGTAAAATCCAATCTATTTGATGCATGGGTCTAAGCAGAAATTTTTGGCATCATTACTGCCTGTCCTTCCATTCAGGCTCTTAGATCAAATGTCATTTCCTGCACGGCCCCTCTTCTTTGAAACCCCAGGTACTTTCAGTAAGTAGTAACATCCTCTAGTAGTAGTAGACTAATATAATTTTACTATCCTTCATGACTTTTATTTTTGTCTGTGTAGTTCCATATGCAAGCTGCAAAAAGTCATCATGGAATAGGTATTCCCATTAAGATAGTCGGTACATTAGAGAGAGAGAACCAACAGTGTACTTGTAATAAACAGAACTTGTTCCTTTAAGCACTGTTTCACTCTCAAAATGAGACAGTGTTTTTATGCGAGACACATTTCCAGATCTATGCCAAGTTCATTAACTTCATAGGTAGCTTTGTCAAGTTTTCTATTCATAACTTGTTATTACTGTGACTTGTAACACCTTCGGTCCTTAAAGAATGTACTGGCTGCCATGTTGCTCAGGGCCCAACATAATTACAAATGATCCCTGTTATCTCCCCACTTTTCTCCTCTTCCTCAATTCTGAGAGCTGATCTTTGCCTAGCAAATAGTGATACTTCAGATAATTTGAAGAAAAACAAATATTTTTTTTCACGTATTGTATTGGTGCAGCCACATATTGGGAGGAGATTCAGGCGTTTTAGTACTTTCCTTTCAGCAAAAATGCTATTATTTAAAAGGAGGTATCTCATTGTTATTCTCTTTTACCTTTATAAATAAAGATCATGGGGGCAGATCTTTGGTGGAGTTTCCTAACTGATTCAGTGCCACTTTCTGCTTGCAGCTCTAGTCCCTGAAATGCCTCTTTCAGCAGTATGTTTTCTTCGGTTTTGTTTAACTTCTTTGCGATTTGTATTTTATATCCCTTTTCTCTTGGGATATCACAGGAATGCAAGGAACAGATGCACTCAATGATTCACTACCATTAGCAGCCATAGTAGTTGTGTTCTCAAGGGAGCCACATTATGCAAAAGTGGCTTTCTTTGCCTTCTCTACATATGAGCCTTACCTTTCTCAAGTTTAGTGCTCTGTGTAATACTTACATGCACATAAACAAAGTCTCTCCTTTATTGCTATATCTAGGGTTTATGAAACTTGAGCTTTTATCCACATGGAAGGCAATTTTCAGATGAGCAATAAACATTTTGCTATTTATAGCACACAAATTACTGCAATGTGAGTTACAGGTTATCATGTACAATATAATATATTCAATTCTATAATGAGTTACCAGGGAAAATGAACACAAAATGAGCTCTATTCATTCTTATATTCTTAAAAATGCATGGGCTGGGGCCCGGCGCCATGGCCTAGCGGCTAAAGTCCTTGCCTTGAACGCCCTGGGATCCCATATGGGCGCTGGTTCTAATCCCGGCAGCTCCACTTCCCATCCAGCTCCCTACTTGTAGCCTGGGAAAGCAGTTGAGGACGGCCCAAAGCCTTGGGACCCTGCACCCACGTGGGAGACCTGGAAGAAGTTCCTGGTTCCCGGCTTTGGATCGGCGCGCACCGGCCCGTTGGGGCTCACCTGGGGAGTGAATCATCGGACGGAAGATCTTCCTCTCTGTCTCTCCTCCTCTCTGTATATCTGACTTTGTAACAAAATAAATAAATCTTAAAAAAAAAATGCATGGGCTGTTCTCTCTGTGAAATCTCATAGACTTGTGCTGGAGTATAAAGAGAAAGTTTCCCTCTGCAACATTCCTCTTCATGCTCCCAGCAGCAGTGTTTTGGTCTTGATGGACTGTGTGGTTGCTGGAGGTTATAGGGGTAGAGCGGGAGGAGTGATCATTTTGTGCTATGTTTTGAGTGCTTCCAGTAAAAAGATTATCTCAGATTTGATAGCTAATGATAGCTAAGGTTTTTAACCACAGGCCCTTCCACAGAACTAATATTTCATGTTGAAAAACAGTATGTTACTGATTGTGAAACTTTCACAAACATGGACAAAAGTTTTGTTGGAGACAAAAATGTGTCCTTTATCTGGTTCTTTAAAACAGACCATTTTTCATTTGTGAGATACACGCACACACACACACACACACACATTAGACTGAATATAGTTGGGACTAGTTTTAATATATTTATATTGCATTATCTCCTCTATCATTTATGACCCTCCACTGCTTCTCAGTAAACAACCCGCATCAGAATCATTTGTGTCACTTGTTAAAAGTACAGATCCATGCAGTCATCACAAGCAATATCTTATAGAAGCTCTGGGGCTGTAGGCTTAATGTGCCTAGAAAATAAGCACCTCTGGCATCCAGTATGCCCATTTCTAACAGAAAAAATCTGTAACCTGGTAGTGGTAGGATAAAAAGAAAAACCTCTGAAATGTTGAAGTTTTGTCTACTTGTTTTTCTCCCAAAACAGCACTTAAGTTAATTTTGGACATGAGGCTTGAGAACAGTGATGATATATACCAACTAAACAACAGGTAACTTTCTTCAGTCTTTCATGCTTTCAACTGAGGGGTACATCTAATACACTGCCAGCCTTCAAGCTTGGACCACTGCTTCTGAAAGTTTAATCAACACACAAATCAACTTGGAATCATCTTGGAATCATCTTATAATCCAGATCCCAATTTAGTAGGTCTCAGATGGCCCTAGGTTTTGTATGTATATCAAGGACCTTGATGATATAGAAGCTATTAGTTTGAAGAACACCTTTTGATAAACAACATCTTACAGTGTCTAAGGGGGCTTGTTTAACCTTTTGTTTTGTCAAGATTTACAAAGCGCTGCAATATGAGATGAAACATTGTTTCCTATGAAGAAAATACTTTATTAAGTTATGACATGTAGAGCTCTATGAAAGTCCCTTGAGAGGATAGACAACAGACACAGGATCTTAGAATAAAGCCAAGTTACTACGCAGTGCTGAATCATAACCACTAGATGACCACAGAAGATGCAAACACCAGAACAATTAAAAAAATGATTAGGACAGGTGTACTAGCACAGTGCGCTAAGCCTCCATATGTGAGTCCAGCATTCAATACGGGCACTGGTGACAAATCTAGCTGTTTCACTTCAAATCTAGCTCCCTGATAATGTACCTGGGAGAACAGAGTAAGATGGCCCAAATCCTTGGCCCTCCACACACATGTGGGTGACCCAGAGGAAGTTCTGGGTTCCTAACTTCAGCCTAGTCTAACCTCAGCCATTGCAGCCATTTGGGGAATAATATAACGGATTGAAGTCTCTCTCTGTCTCTCCCTCTCTCTCTGATCTCCACTTTCTTCTTCTCCCTCCCTTCCTCACTCCTCTCTCATTGCAACACCACCTTTGAAATAAAAAGTAAATAAAATTTTAACGAGCAAAAGGTTTGTCATTTATTTGCTTAAAAGTCAAAATTGCAGAGACAAAGGGAGAGACAGAGGATCCTAATATGAAATGCAGATGTATCAAACAGTGGTTGACTTTTTTTACATTTTTTTTGACTAGATGGGAAAATTATAGAAAGTGATTGACCAGGTATGGAAGAGTGTAAGGTATACACTTAAGAGAGATTAGAATCTTCGCTTGATGTAAATATAGAAAATGAAAGGCTTGGAAGGATATAGATGATTGGGTAGCAGGAGGAGAGAAATGATTAGAATGTTCCAGTCACAGAGAACAGAGAACGCAAAGGCTCAGAAATAATGCAAGTTTGGGTGAATGTACACTTGAACAAATTGTAGTCATCATCAAAAATAAATTGGATTTACTCAGACCCAAAGGAAAGTAACGCCTTCTGACAACATCATATTTCTTCTTAAGAGGAATAGGGCAGATGGAGGGGGATGTCCGAACATATATGTTCTACATCATACAAAGGCTGACTCATACCCAAGATACAATTATGGGGCAGGATGGTAGCAATATTTAGTACTTCTGTGCTGTGAGAACATTGCTGACCTACCAAATTTTGGAGTGTGAAGAAAAACAATATTGGTGGGTGGCAGGTGGTGGTCATTGTTCCTTTAAAGACATCATATGAAACACTGAAAATTTATTTCCCAATAAACTTGACTTTCTGAGCTGAACTGAAAAAAAGTGCCACACAATAAAAATATAAGAAACAGGGATATTTCCAATTGCCATTAAATATAATCCAAGTGAAGTGATTCACCGTGGCTCAGGTGCAGGTTCCCCGTCAATAGAATTTATATGGTTTTGGCTCCTAAAACTATGCTTCCATTTGACAGTAATTTTTTTTTATTTTGTTTTGTTTTATCTACAATTTTCAAGCACAGTTATCAGTTCATCACCTGGATGAAGGTGACCCCAAAAGTCCTTCTTTATCTAATTCCTGAAGTGCCTTTAGATTATCTGTCACAAACAAAGTTAACAATGATAACAGCAAAAATAAATTAATTTATAGATGTGTGCTTATCAAAGGCAATCTTCTCAGTTCCACAGTTTATTAAAAATGAATTTAAAAAATCTTTGGTAAAGAGAGGCGTGGTCATTCCAAATTATCTTCTTTACTACTGCATAATTTCTGCTCTAATATTATGTATATTATGTATTTTGTAAACAAATTGCCATCAACACATGTGCAGCAGCCACACATACTTTTGAGACTCAATTTGCATTTTTAAAGAAATTAGCATTTCCATTCAATTATTGCTTATATTATTGTATTGCTTATATTGTTACATTGCTTACATTGTTATATTTTCATTAAATTAGCGTCATTTTGCTAATATTTTCAAAGCCTAAACAGAAAATATTGTCATCAAATGAATCAAACTGAGTGATCTGAAATTAGGAAAGTAAATGTTGAAATGAATACTTTATAGTTACATAATGCTTATACTAGGGATGATATCTCTTAAGTCAATATTTTCTAAAGCATGGCGAAATAAGGTATTTATTTAGAGACAGAAGTGTTCTCAATAAAAAAAAGCTATTTGGAGAACTTTACATTAAATATGCCAGATTTATTTATGGAAAGGCAGATTTAGAGAGAGGGAGGGACACACAGAAAGATCTTCCATCTACTGATTCACTTCCCAAATGGGCTGATCCCAGCTGATCAGAAGTTGGGAGTTAAAAGCTTTTTCTGTGTCTAGAAGGTGAGTACAGGGTCCCAAGGCTTTGGAACATCCTCTACTGTTTTCCCAGGCCATAGGCAGGGAGCTGGATGGAACGTGGAGCAGCTGGGACATGAACTGGCACCCATATTGGGTCCTGGCACATGCAAGCCAAGGATTTAGCCACTAGGTCATTGCGTTGGGCAATCCTCATTCTAGCATATTTTAACAACTTATTTGAAATAACAAGGTATTTCTAAACTATAAATTTCATTTAATTACCTCTGATAATCTTTAATTTTTCAAAATAATATTCACTAATGTTCTGTAATCAACGACTTTCAATGTTGGCAGTGTAACATGTCTGTAACTTTTGTTTTAGGCATGATGAAACCAATTGGACTGAGCCAATATTACTACTTCAGATGATTAATACACAAATTGTGGACATAAATAACAAAGTGTACACATACTTAATTCAAACTGTGTGTGAAATAAGATGGTTATTCTGCTTGTTTTCTTCCTATATATTCTCAGCCAAGAGAAAAACTAAATAAGAACTGTTAAAATGCAGCTATTAGAAACTGGATAAGTTGAATATTTCTGCAGCATTCACAATTACTTTCAGAAGTCTGAGTAAGAAATGAAGATCTCAACAAATCATGATGGTTAAGAATAAGCCTTGAGATTCTGAGCAGGTTTGTACTCAGTAAATTGAAAAATCTCCATGTAGTTCTAGCAATAGTGTTCTGCAAAATATCCCTTGAGATTATATTATCAAAACTATTACATTTCTTCTATTGTGTGTAGGGGTACAAAATGTGACATTTGTATAGGATAGCTCTCAGTGAGCTTTTTGGTACTCTGATAGATAACCTAGTTTGCAGAACTATTTTACTTGTTTTAAGAGGTCTCTAATCATGTAATCATAGGTAATTTGAAAATGGCTTTGTAGGAGGATTCTTAGAGCTGCTGAATTAATAACATGCATTACTAACATTCCATCACATTTTTTATATTTCTAAAATGTTCACTTTCTAAAAGACCTAATCTTTCCCTTTCTTCCTTCCTGTCCCATATATGTAGGTATGCATATATAATGTGGACTGAATCAGTCAGGAATCTAATTTTGTATACTATGAGAAATTGCATCTGGAGTTATTGTAACCTTGGAATTGGTTTTCCAAAACTAATAGTGCATTTCCATTATCTGTGGCTAGCCGAATGTGTAAATGCCCAGGCCAACAGTTGTTTTCCCAGGACATAAGCAGGGAGCTGGATGGGAAACAGGGCCACCAGGATTAGAATCAGCGCCCATATGAGATCCTGGCATGTGCAAGGCGAGGATTTTAGCCAAGAGGCTACCACGCTGGGCCCTAATGTGTATAATCTTTAATCTATCAATTTTATTTCTAGGAATCTATTCCTACTGGGTAACTGCCACAGCTGCATATTTAATATGTGGAACTCATTGTAGTGTTGCTCCTAAAAGTAAAACATAAAATAAAGTAAAACTTTAAGAAATAACTTAATTTTCATTCATTATAAAAATATCAAGGAACAAGAAGAATAAGCAGATAGATATCGATACAGACATAAAAAGATATCCAAGGAACACTGTTTCAAAACAAAAAAGAGCAATGCACACAGTATGATCCCATTTATGTTTTAACAATATTACAGAAGGAAAAGAATCAAACTAGTATCACTGTGCATGTCTGGATGGGGGATGTGTTGTGTTAGAGCCAGGAAGAAGAAAAAATAACTCATTTTACAGTCTTACATAACTTTTTCTTTTTGCAATAAAAATAATATGTTACTGATATAACTAATACTTTCTAATTCAAATGCTCTGGTAATAGTGCAAATTAGTTGCATAAGTCATATGTTCAGGAAAGAGGCATTTGATAATTAATTCTACTGGGCATGGTAAACCACAATCAAGTGATATTAACCAGTATTTCTTGTAGTTCTTAATCCAGAGCATTATCTATTATTTCTTTCAATACTGTGGCCTGGATATTCTAGCATGGCCTCCATGTTTACTCCTTATGTATTTCTCTTGAATATAATCTCTTACTTGCTTGTAACTAATAGCAAATGTGATGGGATAGCACTCTAGCAATTTCGTTACTATATATAAATGGAAGACTCATCTTACTAGAATGTAATAAATTTCTACTCCTCTCCTACCTCTCTCTCATTTTCTGTATGACATGATGTGAGTTGGTCAACGGAGGGGGCACTATGGCGAAGATTAGAGAGCAGCTTCTTGTAGCTAACTGTAGTTCCTAGCTGGCAGCAAGCAATAATCAACCCCACAATCAAAGGAATTAAGTTCTGCCAAAAGCAACATGTACTCAGAATAGGATCTTCAGATAAGATCTCGGCCCTAGCTATCATTGTGGTTTCATTGGGATGAAATCGGGACAGAGAATCCAGTGGAATGTGACATGACTCATCACATAGCAACTGTGAGATAGTAAGTGTATGCTGTTTTAAAATCCTAGGTTTGTGACAATTTGTTAAACAGATATTAAATACAAAATAAAATTTCCTTATTGACAATATGGTATCATATAACCAGTTGAAAACAGAGGAGCACATTCAATTATTTTTTTCTAGGGATTCCTATGGTAAATCCCTGCTGAATGGATACACTTGAAAATTATATTCTCAGAATTTTAGGCATTTATGTCCCTTATCTAACAAATTCCACAGACTAACCCATAAAGTAGGCATAGGAGAGGATGACTTGGCTTTCACAGGTTAAAAAATTTGTTCAAGATGGTAGGGTAAGTAGGCAGCTGTCAAGATTTAGATTCAAAATCTGTGTTTAACAGGAAATTTTAAAAAATGAACAATAAAACATTATGGAAGACAGTATGGACATTCCTCAGAAATCTGAAAATAGATCTACCATATGGCACAGCTGTCCAAGGAATTTACCCAATGAAATGAAATCAGCATGTAAGAGAGTTGTTTGTAACCGCATGGTTACTGCAGCTCAATTCTAAAGATATGGGGTCTAATCAGATGTCCATCAACTGATGATTGGATAAGGAAAATTGTGCCTATTTTCTCTCACTCTCTCTCTCTCTCACACACACACAGAAATACTACTCAACCATGGTAAAGAATGAACTCCTGTTTTTTGCAACAAACCAAACACCAATATGCTTAATGGAAATCAATCAGCCCCCAAAGGGCTGATGCATATTTTCTCTGATATGTAGCAGTTAACATAGAATATAAAAAAGTATATAGGGTTGAAATGACCATTTTGTGAATGTATTGTTGGTTTTGGCTCTGTTTTCCTTCTGAATTTTTATTTGCTGAGTATTATGGCTAGTTGTATACTAAGCCTGTGATTATGGATTGGGTTGAAATCCCATTTTTTTTTAATTAAAGAAAAAAGAAGTCTTTCTCTATGTCTCTCCTAAACTCTGTAAATTGAACTTTCCAATAAAAAATAAATTGAATGGAAGGAAAAGGGAAAGGGAAAGGGAAAGTGAAAGGGAAGAGAAGGGATGTCTGGCATGATACCATATTAGCTAAATCCTCAACTTGCAACAGCCAAGATCCCATACGGGTGCCCTTTCATGTTCCTTCTGCTCCACTTTCTATCCATTCCCTGCTAATGGCCTGGGAAAGCAGTAGAGCATGACCAAAGCCTTGGGACTCTGTACCTACATTGAAGACCTGAAAGAAGTCCCTGGCTTTAGATCAGCTCAGCTGTCTGTGGTGGCCACTTGGGAAGTGAATCAGTGGACCTTTCTATCTGTAAATCTGACTAAAAATACATAAATATTAGGAAAAAAAGGAAGGAAGGTGAAGTGAGGGAGAGAAGAGAGGGAATTTTGGTTATCTTAGAACTGTAACTATGAAATACACTGAATCTGTTCTATTTATCAGTAACATTTTTCACAAAAGAACAATAAATAATGGAACATTTAATATCTCACTTCCATTTTTAAACAAAAACATTTCTCAAATTTATGACTGAAAGCAAACATGGAACTTATCCTATTTTTCTTCTTGCTAATAACAACTTCCAGCATTGATTTTTAAGCAATTTAAAGTGAAAACTCCATTATTATATCAGAGATAAGCTAAAATGCAGTTCATTATCACACAACGTTGTGTTATTTTGACATTCAAAAAATTTCCTTTTTGGGGTTTCACTCAAATACAGCAGTAGATGATAACCCAAGTCAGAAGGTGTTGTATTCCTTAGTTTCAAGATGATCAGTGACTTTTTAAGTTCACAAAGGCCTAGAAGCACAGCCATGCAAGAATATGCCACTATCATTGGAATCATCAATACGCAGGTTGGGATAAACATCATTCCAAAAGGATATGTAGCTGAAGAAAGCCAGAGAAAGAATGACTCAATTTTATTTTTTCTCCCCGTGGTCAAAGGTAGAAGCATATGTACAATGTGCCATCCCAGAAAGCAAGGGGCAAATCCATAATCTTAACAGATGATCAAGAAAACAGGACAGAGAAAAAAACCACACCAAGAGTGCTAGGACCAAAAGACATTAGGAAATACCACTACCAATTGCAATAACTCTTCTACGAATTTGCATTTTGACTGATTTTATAGGTTGCACTTTTTTGCACCACAAACATTTACAATTGGTATTAAAACACAAGGACAGTCAAATTTAATTAACTTACATTTCTAAATAAAGAAACAAGCACAGAGCAAGAAGCACTTCCAGTTCTATCATCACAATTCGCTGTTCAAACTACAGATCCATAACCACTGTGAATTTCCACTGCGTCTTTACCTTATCAGTTGAAAATTATTGCCACATCAACAAAATGAACTCTGATTCAAAGTTTATCCTATTTATGACCTCCTACATTCTTTCTAGTTTCCCATCAGAATAAATACAGTATCTAAGCTGGTCTCTTAAATCATAGACTAAAGTTAAACTTTAGACTTCAGGAGACTCCTTGGAATAATACTGAGCAATGCCAAAAGGACTAATCAGAGGGATTCTCTGTAAAGTTCAGAAAACTTCTCAGTTAGTCCTGGTCATTTTAAGATGAGAAGGGAAAGAAAAAAAATGGGTCAAGATTTCATACATGTGCTTACATGTGGTGATGATTAATTCATGATATCCAGTAACCTACAATTAAAAGCTGCCAGCCTCTACGAACATCCTACTGCTCTATTGGAGCTTCACGGTCCATATTTTTCTTCTCATACTGACACTAAAACATGATCCTCAAGTAAAATACTTTTCCTTGCCTCTTGGTTTATTCCAAACCCATTCATTTTCCAAAGCCTACTTGCTATGTGCGGCTTTTCCTGATCATCCAACTCCAACAGATAATCCTAATTCTTTTTGTTTCCATTTCTTTTTGACTATTGCCTTTATATGGTGAGCATCATATCGCATTGCATACCATATACAATCTAAGAATGTATTCTGTCCGCTCAGCTAGATGATTTCAATTACTGGGAGCTTTGTGACTTATCTTCTACTGAGAAACAAATATCTAAATCAATTTCTAAGACATAAAGTAAATATGTCTCTAAAACAGAGAAGTATGCACATGATACAGAATATATTAAGATAAAAGAACAAAGGGGACATTGTGAAACCTGGGAATCATCTAAAGAGATGGTCTATGAACTGGATTTTTAAAAATAAAATATATAAATGACTTCAGTATTTTTAAAGGAAAGTTGCTGTCATTAACATTTAGTTAGATGGAACTCTTGCGCACCTGTTTTATTCCCATGTGTCATGAGTTGGTTTCTGAATACTGTATAGAAGTTTGTCAAACCAATGGTAAGGTAAGTAATATCCAGGTAAAAGGAATTGTGTCTAGTGCTGACAAAGTACGTAATACAATTCAAACAAAAATTCATAAAGAAATGTGCTGTAGACATTGCAGAGGTTAGAAAGGTCGGCTGAATCTAGATTTTATGCAATCTAAGATTTTTGTTTCATAATGTAAAGGACAGTCTCAAGAGATTACCATGAGGTGATTTGCTTGATGAATGTATTTGTGATGAGAGTGAAAAGCTTTTTTTTTTTTAAAGATTTATTTATTTTTATTGCAAAGTCAATGAGATGAGAGACAGAAAGGAAGATCTTCCATCCAATGATTCACTCCCCAAGTGACTGCAAAGGCCGGTGCTGTGCTGATCCAAAGCCAGGAGCCAGAAACTTCCTCCAGGACTCCCAAACGGGTGCAGAGTCCCTAGGCTTTGGGCTGTCCTTGACTGCTTTCCCAGGCTACAAGCAGGGAGCTGGATGGAAAGCCAGGCCGCCTGGATTAGAACTGGCGCCCATACGGGATCCTGGCGCGTGCAAGGTGAGGACTTTAACCACTATGCTATCACGCTGGGCCCGAGAGTGAAAAGCTTTTTGGGTGTGGATGAGCTACAAAGTAGACAAATCAGGTAGCTATAGATGCTATGTGAAAAGTTATGAGTGAAGGAGGTTAAGGCAGAGGTGATGATGGTGAAGAAAAACAAACATGCTGGAATGGAATTAGGAAGCAGAATTCTTCAAACCTGCAGCAGAATTACAGGCAGGGGAGAACAAACAGCCTATAATAAATTTAAAGTATGTATACTTTTGATATTGATGCCACTAATTAAAACAAGACGTCCAGAAGGAAGGGAGGATAATAAATCAGTGCTGGATGCTTTGAGGTAGCTGTATATTTAGGTCATCCAACACAACTGGCAGTTAGAAACAATTCTAAAGTAAGTGGAGACTAGCTCTTCAGATAGAAGGCAACTGGTTACATTTAACAACACAAATATATATGATATATCTCAGAAAAACGAGTGAAGAACAAAAGAGCAGAATGGGCCAAGCATATAGCCCTGGAGAAAATCAAATAGCTGTAAGGAGCTGAAAGATGTGGATACATCAATGAAGTAGCCCAAGAAAACTGACAGAGAGCAAAAACTTTTCCCAGGGGAACAATTGAACACTAGTATTAATTGTACTGAAAGTAGGATGATAACAATAAGGACTACATTAAGCTATTACATCAATAAATATCTTTATGACTGCAATTGAATATTAGAAATAGAAGTCAAATTATAGTTAGCTTATTCATTTTATTCAATAAATACATATTCTAATGCACAGGGATTCAAACAAGTCCATGCTTTTTAGAATTTATATTCAAAACGGGAAAACAAATAACTAAGAAGCTAAATAAGCCAAATGTGTTGGGTTGCAACAAAGAGTTAAGAGAAAATTAAAGCAATAAAAAGGGGAAAGAGAAGTTATATAATTAGAATATCTGAAGTTGTAATTTCACAAGTTGTGACCAGGGAATGCCTTTATAGTTGAGTAAAGATTTGATCAAATGAAGCCACCCCTGAAAACTGAGGACCAATTGGTGAAGAAGGAGGTATTTATAAGACAATGGCAGTGTTAATAATTCAAATGAGAGGACATTGAATCCATAAACTCCAGAGGAAGTGGTGAGGGTTCAAGACCAAAAACAAAGAATGGACACATCTGACTACGAAACTATGGGCTCTTTGCAACAGGGAGTAACATTTTCTCCTCTCTGTGAAGGTATGGGTCAAATAAGTTATGCAAAGAAAATGGTATTAGTAAAGTAAGAATGGTAGCCTAGAAACATAGCTGAAGGAGGGCAAGAAGAAAACAAGCTAGAGAGCCTTAACAGCTTGGCTGAGTTTGGACATGGCAAATTTGCAATGGCATCAATTAATAAAGCATTTTGACTTAGATTCTTCAGTATAAATGAGCTCTTCATTAAAATATGGTTTGTTAGAATGAAAGCTTGAAAGGATTGAAAAAATACAGGTGTCTGGGAATGTGTGTGGGCCTTGATGTGAGGAAAAAATTGGCAACAATGAAGTACAGAGTCGTTGAAGTGTGTGAGCAGAATTATCACTGGTCTGAGAAAGAACTAGGAACCAGGAAGTTAGGGCTTCAGACAAGTTAGCTGTTGCAAAACAGAGGCTGCTTCAAGTGTATATTTTTTTCCTCTAAGTCAATTTATCAATTCAAACCAAAATAAGGGTATGTATAAATCCTGAACACGTAACTGATTCACATGGTCCAAGAAATATTAAAATGGAAATTATAAAAAAGCTTACAACAGAATAGAAAAATATGTTTTACATATACTATTTTGGCAAGGAATCACAAAATCTAAAGATATAATTCAAATAAACAGGCACTCTACACATTCTAGGCAATATAGTGGTAAACACATTTAAGTTTAAATAATGATTTTCAAAGTAGTAAAATGCATTAACTCCAGGAAAGCAGGGTAAACTTATTCAATAAAAGATAGTATGAGTATACTGCCTTAAACTCTGCCTTGTAAGATCATAGAAAAATGCAAAATTGAATTGGGGTAAGAATGATCGTTTTTTTCAAAATGAACACGTAAAAATATTTCATACTTGAACACTGAATATTAACCAATATCCTTAAAGAAACTCATTAATTCAGTTTAGTCTTATTACCTGTGTAATTTCATCGTTATTTTAAGATGTTCTGACTTAATTTATTAGTGTCCACAAATAAATGTAAGTGTTTTTGCTATTTCACAGCTCAATGATACTTCCATATATTTTGCATTTGACAACCGGGAGCTAAACTTGTTAATATTTGCCTATATAAGTCATAAATCTCACTAGATATTATAAGTTTTAACTTTAGAGGCATACACTAAACTTTCATTCATGACTTTTTAGGGGAGAATTATCTGCTATTTAGAAAGTATATGCATGAAGGACAAGATGGCTGATCACAGAAGGCAGGTGCAGCTCAGAGTGCAGCAAGCTTTAGGACAGGCTTCAGTGGGGCGGAGAGCTTGAAGAGGAGAGTTGCTGGGCCAGGTGACCCAGGCTCCGTGGAGTCCACCAGAGGGAGGCGGATGCCGCACAGGCAGAGAAGAGCTGCTGGAAACGTTCAGGATTGCAGGAAGGTGAGCACAGACTAGCACCCCAGGCCACAAACAGAAGTCTGGTGAGTTTTGGTTAAGTACAGGGAGACTCCCTCCTTAAGGAGACAGTGTTTGGCAAAGGAACCCATAGGACAAAACACTAGTGAAGGAAGGCAGTCCCAAAGAGAAACACACTGGTACATGATTGGGCACCACCCCCCCCAACTGAGGACAGCATGCCACTGGGGAGGGAGCAGCTGGAGTGAGGACCCTATGAGAGAGGGGCACATAGAGTAAGAACAGAGTCTGCCCACACCTGAAGGGTCTGTGCCCTGAAACCCCAGAATTTCCAGGACCACTTGAGAGGGAGACGCAGTGTTTCTGTGGGTGGCGGGGAAGGGGAACAGTCTCAACCCAGAAGAAATAGCAGGAGAGTGAGGACCCCTGGCCACACAAACCCACAACTATTGGTGCATGACTGTCCAATCTGCCAGTGGCTCCAGCTGTGGCTTTCAGCACACTGGCCTGATCCAATATTCGTCCTAATCTGTGTGCCCCATCTGCTGTTTGAAGAAGGCAGGTCAGAGAGGAACCCTCCCAAGCAGGTGTCCCTGTGCCTTGGCAGCCTCCCCAACCCCAGCAAGGCACCCCAGAAAATTCCAGCAAAATACCAGAGACTAAAGGCCCACAGGGGCATACATATTACCAACAGGAAAGAGAAAGCTCATAGATCAGAAAGACAACAGAAAAACAGGAAAAGGGGAACATAATAACAGATACCACAATATCACGAACATAAAGAGAATAATCAGAAATGACTACAAGCAACTATATGCCAACAAATCAGAAGCCTTCCAAGAAATGGATAAATTTGTGGACTCTTACCATCTACCAAAACTAAGTCATGAAGCAACAGAAAATCTAAGTAAACATAACTGAGCTAGATATTGAATCAGTAATTAAAGCCCTCCCAACATAGAAAAGTCCAGGCCCAGACAACTTCACTGCTGAATTCTACAAAGCATTCCAAGTAGAACTGACCCCAACTCTTCATAAACTATTCAAAAAAATAGAAAGGAAGGCAACCCTCCTACATTCTTTCTATGAGGCAAATCTCACTTTAATACCAAAGCTAGAGACACAACGGAGAAAGAAAAATATAGGCTGATATCCTTGATGAATACTGACGTTAAAATCTCCAACAAAATACTAGCCAACAGGATACAACAATACATGAGATAGCTCATTTACCCAGACCAGGTGGGATTTATCCCTACCATGCAGGGATGTGAAACACTGTATCAAGAAATTGAACAACAAAAATCATATGATAATCTCAATAGATGCAGAGAAAGCATTTGATATAACCCAACAGTGCTTCATGCTAAAAACTCTAAGCAAGACAGGCATAGAAGGAACATTCGACAACATAATCAAAGCAATACATGAAAAACCATATGCCAGCATCATACTGAATGGGTAAAGACTGGAATCTGGAACTAGACAAGGATGTCCACTATTGGCACTGTTATTTTACATTGTACTGGAAAACCTCACTACAGATATTAGGCAAAAAAGAAATAAAAGAAATTCAAATTGGAAATGAGGAAAGCAAGGATCTCTGTAGATGTTATGATTCTATACACAGGAGAACCAAAAGACTCAATAAAGAGATTTTTTTTTTGATAAGGGGGCAGGGTACAAAATAAATGAACACAAATCAATGGTGCTAGAATATGCAAACAACTCTAAGGCTGAAGAAGAACTAATCAGTATGATACCTTTCAAAATGACAGATACCGAAATACCTTGGAATAACCCTAATAAAGATGTAGCAGACCTCTATGAAGAAAATTACAAAACAGTGACAAATAAATAGAAGATGACTTTAAAAAGTGGAGAAATATGCCATGCTCCTGAATGGGCAGAGTCAATATCATCAAAATGTCCATACTATCAAAAGCAATATACAAATTCAATGCAATTCCAATCAAAATATCAAGAACATTCTTCACAGAGCTAGAAAAAAATAACAAAAAAGTTAATCTGGAAACAAAAGAGACCACAAATATCCAAAATTATCCTGTATGATACGATCTTTGCTGGAAGGCTTACAATCCCAGAGCTTAGGACATACTATGGGGCAGTAATAATCAAAACAGCCTGGTACTGGTACAAAAGCAGAGAGGAAGATCAATGGAGCAGAATAGAAACTTCAGAAGGGAGCCCACACATGTACACCTATCTAATCTTTGACCAGACAACAGAAAACAATGCAGGGAGGAAGAAAGGTCTCATCAACAAATGCTGTTGGGACAATTGGATAGCAGCGTGCAGAAGTAAGAAATTAGAACCCCATATTTCATCATATACAAAGACCAAATCTAAATGGATAAAGGACTTAAACCTATACTGAGAAACCATCAAAGTACTATGTGATAATATGAGAAATACTCTACAAGATGTAGGCATAGGAAACGACTTCCTAGAAAAATCATCAAAAGCACAGGGAGTCAAACAACAAAAAAATGGGACTACATCAAACTAAGAAGCTTCTGCACAGCAAAGAAAACAATCAACAAAGTAAAAAAGTAACCAGCAGATTGGGAGAAAATCTTTGCATGCTACAACAGAGCAATTAATATTCAGAATGTACAAAGAACTCCAGAATAACCATAACAAAACTAACAAGTGAAGAAATGGGCAAAGGAAATGAGAAGACACTTTTCAAAGGAGCAAATCCAAATGGCTAACAGACATATGAAACATGCTCAAGCTCCTTAGCAATGAGGGAAATTTGAGTGAAAACACCACTAAGGTTTCATTTAACTCCAGTAGGAATGGCCCACATACAGAAACCTGCCAAGACACCTGCTGGTGAAGATGCAGGGAAAAGGGAACCCTACTCCACTGCTGGTGGGATTGTAGGCTGGTGTGTCATTATAGAAGTTGGTATGGAGAATAGTCAGGCAACAGAAAATTCACCTATCATATAACCCAGCAAACCCAGTCCTGGGAATATACTCAAAGGATCTGATGCACGAGAAAGCAATTTGTACCCTTGTATTCATTGAAGCACAGCAACAATCACAAAAGGACAAATATCATGTTAGCTCTAACACAAGATGATTTCCATCGAAAATACAAAGCAAAAAAAAAAATTAAGGAAATTAAACACACATGTGCAACCCCACAACTGAAGGATGTAAAAGGAGACCAGACTACCAGGAATCAAGGAAAATTGATAGAATGCATCTCTACTAAGGAATGAAGGCAGACTCCCAATGGAGCTTTTAAATAAACCTAGACAACAAAAGATTACAATCCCTACTATTGCCCATGCCAACAGTGTCATGACCTGTGTGAAGAGTACAAAGTTGAAATCATTTCTTTTTTATTTCTAATTTTAAGTGGCTGTCTCCTCATAATACTCATTGCTAATATGACTGAGTGGTTGTTTTGCTCATCTTCCTAGGGAATGGCTCTTTCTTGTTTCAATCTGCAGTTTTTTCGTGTCAAATCTAATTATTTTTACTGTGAATTTTAACTTTTCATAATTTCTAGTCACTTGTATCCATTTCAGTAAGTCCTTGTGATTCATTAATTGATCATCCATAACAGACTTTTCGATTGCTTGTAAGCAGCACCTGAGGCTGTAAATGTCCCTTCCAACACTGTTTTTGCTGCATCTCACGGGCAACGATGTTCTGGTTTTTACTGCCTTTTCTTCAGCACAACATGGGTCATGCAGTAGCATCAATTTCTACAAAAAGGCTTTGGATTTTCCTTTTCCACACATTAGTGATGCATTCTGCAGCATGCTGTTTCACTTCATATTGATGAAAATTTTCTGTTTTTCTCCCTGTTCTGGACTGTGTTAACTGGCTTTATATTTAAGGGACTTATAATGGAAGTGTAGCACAGACTGACATGTCCAGATATGGAGACACAATGCACTCTGTCTGCATCCAGACCAACATGGACTCCCAGTGAAACAGTTGAAAATATCCTGACAGTAGGATGCTGGACTCTCCGACATTATCCATGCCTATGTGGAAAAACACTTCAATAGGTGCATGATGGATTTATGACTGTTCATGAAGGACCAGCCCTGGTAACACTAGAGGGGAAATCAATAAAGGGAAAAGGAGTCTTGGGGACAGGGATGGGAAATTCCAGAATCTATGGAACGGTATCATAAAATAATTAAAAATTAATCAATAAAGTATATGCATGAAATTATCTTTATGACCATTACTGGGCATAACCAAAGTGCACTGCCTTTTCTAGGAAACTCTTTTTCACCCAAACCAATAATAATTCCAAACACAGAAGAGACTAAAACTGAATTTTAATGGAGCTATTATGATGAACCATGATAGAAATGCATACTTAAGAAAGAATAGAGTTTGTGAAACAACTGACATGTAGAAGTCAGGAGAGCTTTTGGTATATTTATTTTGTTTTCAAGAACTCCTCAAAAGAGGGTAGGAATGAAATGGTCACTTGGCCTCAGATTGTCATTTTTGCCCATGTTTATGCTCCAGTGGGAATGTGGTCTTTTTGATTTTGCTTAGAGAAGACAATGATTAGTAGCAAATTAAATCTGAGGATATACAGTGGATTAAAATTGTGACTGTGCAAATAGTGTTGAAGAGAGGGAAAGGATGGAGGGGGAATGGGAGAAAGCAGGGGAGTGAGGAAAGTGTGGCTATTTTCTTTGAGTTGTGTTCATGGAACACATGAAGTCTGTTCTCTTTTTATTAATACCATAAAAGAACTCCTAAGCTCTTCGTTGTGTGTAGTTACTTCTCAATTTTAATTTTGTAATGTGGGGTTAAGCTCTCTGAAGGCAAAAGTGACCAGAGAGAAAGGAAAGTTGATGTCTCAGCTTGCCCTCTAATTAAGATTGTGTTTCCACTGAATTTTAAATTTTGAATTCTTTTGAAAATGGTAGCCTTGAGTATAAGAGAGAAGGAAGGGGAAAATGTGGGAGGACAAAGTGAAGATAACAGGCAGCAAATAATTTGTATAAAGGAAGTGGGAATGTACTTTGGGGGAGTTTTCCCAACTTACGTGTGCTTGGTGCAAAGTACGAAGAGAGAGATTAGAGTCACTCAGCAATGAAATCATCACAGGAAAGGAATAAGTATCTATTTAGGAACTATGAAGAGGTGTTGTGTGTAATGGTTGTGGGAGTTGTTTTCTCTTTAAAAAGAAAATAGGTCAGCATTACATATGATACCATATTGTGTTCTACAGATAATGTTAATCACTGACATTTCAATTCTGGCTGTCAATTACCATTTCTTCTAGAATCTAAACTGTTAAATTCAACTTTAGTAAAGCAGGTCACAAGAAAAGTTGGACTGAATAGTACTTCTGGTTACTTATTTTCTGTAGGAAGTATTTTGGTTATGCTTCCTTTGGACTTGTCACTCCAAATAAACCTTGCTTACTTACAAAGAACAGCTCATAGCCCATATATGAGCATAGCCCATATATGCTCCCCAAATCATCTGGTCTGGATCTGCCAAGAAGACAGCAGCTAGATTCAAATTTTAATAATCTACAGGAGACAATTTTTTGTAAAAAAAAAAAAAAAGAAGTATTTTTCTGAATGAGTTACAGAAAGAGATATGAAGTTCACACAGAAGAGAGGCGTGGGAGGGAAAAAGGAGGAAAGGGAGAGAGAAGGAATGAGAGAGAGAGGGAAGGAGAGAAAGAGAAAGAGGGAGGAAAGGAGGGGAAGAAAAGGGAGAGAAAGAGGGAGACAGAGAGAGAGAGAAAATGAATATGAATCTTGCATTTGCTGATCCACTGCATAGAAAGCTGCAATGGCCAGGGCTGGGCCAGGTGGAAGCCAGGAGCTTCATCCATGTCTACCACAAGGGGAGCAGATATAAAAACACTTGAGCCATCTTCCAATGATTTTCCCAGGCCATTAACAGGGTGTTGGGTTGCAGGTGGAATAAATAGGACACAAACTGGTGCCCATAGGAATTGTTATTATAGGACGGGGTGACTTTACTGGCTAAGTTACAACACTGGCCCCAACAATGCTTGAAATTGAAAATTTCATATGGCCTGTGAACGATCTTGTAAATATCCAAATGGCTCTTGAAAATAAAAATGTAACCCACTCCTAAAATAAAAGAGAAGGACTATCAGACCCCTCTCTGAGGTATCTCAACGGATACCTCAGGATGCTTTATATTTAAAGTGTTATATGTGTTACCTTTAAAATAGTATATACCATATTAGGTTAAAATACTTAAGTACCTTAACTATCTTAAATGCCTTATATTTAAGTGGTAAAAATCAAATTCCTGATACAAAATAATTATTCTGAACTTCCAGGAGGAGATAGTATACCATTTCCTCTTGGATGTATAAAAATGTATAAAATTTGCAGTTATTCTGATTATTTCTGAGATGTTGTACTATATCGATGATTACTCTTGATTTTGCAGTTCACTGGCTTAAGAAAGAAGTGCCAGGATAAGGGCTTTCTCTTATCAACCAGAATTTGATGCAGATAAACCAATAAAAGTTCACTGTTTAGATGTAAACTCCGAGAAATGAGGAAGGATATTTCTGGATGGTGATTTTACAACTTCAGGCAGTGACAAATTAAAAGGTTGTGAAGTCAATGTGTGGGATCATGTAAGACACATTTAAAACATTCAAATGGAATATGACAAAGTAGTATAGCACGGGACAATACAAATGGATGACAAATTAGACTAGAATAGGGCATCACCATCTATCACACGTGTAAGCATAAGAAAATTTGTATGAAACTTCTTGTGTGTGTGTGTGTACTGAATTGCAAAGTGAAATATGTTTTTTTTTTATCATGGCCACAAACCTTTGAAAGCCAGTGTTTTAGGAGCCACCTGTACATCATACAGAGTGTATAGGAAACCTATTTTCATGTTCACATATATGACCAGATTATTTCCATCTGAGTGAAAACCAAAACAAATAATTCCCAACTGGGAAGATAATATGTAGATACATATGAATTTCCAAGATAATAAAGACAATCTGCAACATGGAACAAAAGAAAACTAAAATAGAAACAGAGAAGTCTATGAAATCAGAAAGAACAGAATGAGAGGCAGGTGTTTTGGGTTAGTATTTAAGCTGCCAGTTGGCATTTCCACATTGTTTCATCTAACCTCAAGCCTCTGGTCCATTCTCAATTCCAGCTTTCTGCCCTCCTGTTCATTTGCATGCCTCAGAGTAGCAGATGATGGCTCAAGTACTTGGGTACCTGCCAATCACAATGGTGACCTGGATGGAACTTCTGCCTTCCAGCTTCAGCCCAGCCCAGTCCTGTCATGGTCATTTCAGACATTGTGAAAGAGAAATAGCAGATGGGTGATCTGCGTTTCTCAAATTAAATAAAAAAAAACCTTACAAATCCTTAAATAGTGGAAATAATCCAAATGCCTATCCATTGGCAAATGGATAAACTAAATGTAGTATATTCACACAATTAAAAGGGATGAAGTACCGACACAAGACAATATGAACAAATTCAGAAAATATGCAAATCAAAGAAATCATATACAAAATGGAAAATAATACACGATAGCATTAGTAATATTAACCCAGGATAGGTAAATCTATAGAGATGGCAAGTAAATTAGTGTTTTCTCTGGTTTGGGGAAAAAGAGTACAGGGGTGGTAACTAACAGGTAGGAGATTTCTTTTTTGAAGTGATGACAATATCCTCAAACTGTAGTGATTTTATATCATTTTGGGAATATACTAAAAACACTTAATTGTACAGTTTAAATGGTAATGGGAAAATTATCTGGCATGTAAACTGTATCTCAATGAAGCCATCTTAAAGTCCTCAAAGAGCATTCTTCTAGAAATGAGAGATTGAAGAATTTGAATATGAAGCATAAGCCAGAAAATCAACCACAAAGTGAAATGGTGGAATAAATTGTTTTTGCTTTATTTTACTTCTTTGTGTTTGTTAGCCACTACTTTCAATCTTTTCATAAAAACAGACATCATTAAAATCCCATCAGAAAATTTCACCTCTCAAATTGTGATTTTGAGGAATCAGTTTATGGGTTATTTTAAATTCTATGAAAGGAAGTTCAAACTTCGAAGAAGAGAAATTAAGAAGTCAAAAAGGGGTTTTGGAACAAATATATGGTATGACAAAAGCATAACAAACAACATGTATTTAAACACAGACTAGGCTGAGGAACAGGAAAATGAGAAAATGTGTGCTTGGGCGCTCATCACACTATTACTAAAATCATTCAGTCATAAGGTGATAAAAATCTGCCATAAGCTGGAGGTTGAGAGAAATCTGGTGGTCGATGTGATTGAAAATCTGGATTAAAAAAGGATGAAAAGACAGTTCATGATTTCAAGATCTTGTAACTGGCGACAGGAGCAAAGAATTTACATCACGGTGTAGTGCTGGATGTATTCTCATCTGGAATTCTAATCCCTAGACAAGTTTGTTTTGATTGCTGTGAGAATTCTGTGTAGGGCTGAGGTCCCAATTTTATGGCTTTTTGTTGGCCAGGAATCACCTCAGCAACAAGAGATTGTTTCCCTGTGGCTGTATTCATCACACCCATAGGGAATCTACCACATTGAATCCTACTCATTAAAGCCGACTCTTCCTGCTGCCACCCAATCCTATGCATTTCAAGCACATAAAAAGGTTAAGTCAGTGTAGATAATCAACCTAGAGACTTTGGTAAAATTAAGTGGGTGATAATCTTAACCCATCTGCAATATTTTATCATACAACCTAAGTCAGAGAATAAGCATAATGTGGGAAGGATCATAGGGACCTTGGAATTGTAGCCCACATTTGATAAGTTTTGCGATTCATTTGGGAAGTTTATTTCTTGTACCAGATGAGCATACTGGTTAATATTAGGTTCAGTTCTATGCAGGAGGTGGGAGAGACTTCTTTTTATTAAGCTAGATGAAAGCTTCTCTTGTGCAAATATATGACTAGATAGTCCAGGGATGATATGATATCTTTACAATCATTAAATCTTTAGTGGCCCAGCTTTATTCTGCTTCATTGTTCTATCATCCCTAAAATGTGCTCCAAAATGACTGGTATAGTAGTCATAACATGTAGTTTTTAGAAAATAAATGGGATTTTAAAAAGAAATCACTCATTGTATTCTAAAACATTTTCTGGAATAATGTTTTTTTCTGATATTCCATTGGGTAGAATTTAAATCACATGAACAAATCTAGACAGGGGACAACTGGAAAATTAGTTTTTCTATTCTGGTGGCTAGGAGTCAATCTTTGAGTTCATTAAGTATAATGGATATTGAGGTAAATTTATCTGTCTTTACCCATGTTTTTAATATGTTTTATTATGGTTGTTTTTAGAGTTTCATTGTATTATACTTTGTTTCCCTACATATTATTCCAACTATTCTCTTAATTGACATGGTCTTTATTTTTTCTGCACATATATTCTCTGTGCATGTTCTTTCAAATACTGTGCAAATGTTATATTTTCTATTTAGTTCACAATACCCATATTAATGGCTATCTCTAGTTGCAAATTCATAAAATACTATAAAATAGATCTCCCCCCCACACACATACATAAATGCTCTATATTTTCTTTGTCAGTATCATGCACTGGTACTAGGAGAGACAAATGAGTCTTACAGGGCACAAAACTTTAAAAAAAAGTCACATTTGGGTTTTGCTTAAGTGGAGAACTGTCACCTTGGAGTGCTGTCTCAAATTCTGTGCTGAAGGCCCCTTCCTTACCTCATGTCTTATGGGTTCTTTGTCCCTTTGGAGGCCTGCGTAGGTACTTGTTTATTATCTTTAATTGTTGCAGCTTGCTGTGCAGTAGTCTCAGGATGGCCTCACATGTTTCTCCTAGATGTGATGTTCTAAAGATTCCTAAATTCTGATTACTTTACTTGAACGTGTTGCAATGTCAGACTCAGCAACATTCTTAGAAATGCACCTTTTCCACCAATTTTAATTTCTAGCACATGTTCTTGAATAACTTGCATTTTTAATTTTTTCCAAACACAATTTGCTTTCATATATGATCTCCTTTGTTTATCATACATAAATTAGTTTTCCTATCTGTAGCATCCACTTATTTCATTATTTTTCTCTTTCCTCAGAGTCCTTCTTTATACGTATCACTACATTTTCAATAGCATCTTTCTCCTTTGTGTTTTTATACTTTGCTTCATTTTGGGCCTGGTGTGATGGTTCAGTGGCTAAACTCTTGCCTTGTAAGTGTCAGGATCCCATATGGGTGCCAGTTAATATCCCAGCTGCTCTACTTTCCATCCAGCTCTCTGCTTGTGACCTTGGGAAGCAATGGAGGATAACCTAAGGCCTTGGGACCCTCTACCTACATGAATACCTAGAAGAAGCTCCTGGCTCCTGATTTCAAGTTGGCTTAGCTTTGGCCATTACAGCCAATTGGGAAGTGAGCAAACAGAACATCTTTCTCTCTGTCTCTCCTTCTCTCTGAAAATGTTCCTTTCCAATAAACATTTTTTTAAAAAAAAATTTGCTGCATTTCTCTTTGCTATTGCTTTCCTGCAATTTCTCTCATATTTTAATCCTTTTTGTTATTTCAGTGTAACTTGAATGAGAATCAATATCCTTGTAGATCTTTCATTTTTATGTGTATATTTTCAAGACTATTTTCCTCCACTTGTTATGATGAGGACAGCATTTCCTTAATAGATGCTCATCTATCACTATTTTCCCCCATTTTCCTATACTTTCTATAGTTTCTGTTTTCTTTTAGGATTCAGCTTTTAGTGTCGTTTGTCCTATATCAACTAAGTAGAAGGATTATATAGCAAATAAGTCAAGGAAATTTTTCCAAATAACACAAAATTTTCCATGATTGTGAGTGAAGCCACTTTTAACATCAGTGTGTGTGTGCATAAGAAAGACAGAGAGACAGAACGACCAAGTGATCAAATACTCTTTTAGCTTTTATTCATCTTGATTTAATGTACATTCTATACCTGTAGGGTTATTCAAAATTGTTTTTCTCCTCTACCACTGATCAAAAAATACTGCTATACAGGTGAAGTGTATACATATTTCCAGGTTCAGATGGGAACTCTTTTAGTCCATGGAAGCTTCTACCTTTTGATCTATATCCCTAAACACATTTTTAACCTAAACTATTGTGTTCGTTCTATGAGCGGAGAAGTATACACGACTTTATTTGCAAACTAGCCATCTCTTGGCATCTTTCTACATTTATCGATCATCACAGTTATTGGGAGACATGATCCATCTATTGCAGTCCAGCCTCAATTATCCTATTTTTCATTTTCCTTATTGTAATTGAATTATTTCAGACAAGAAAGCCATGCTGTTCTAAAACTGGCATTACTTCTAAGTTTTCTATGCCAGAAGTGTCTTTATTTCTCTGCCCCAGTGACAAATTCTTATTTATTAAACCTTAGTGGTACTTACTTTCTGAAACTTTATGGGGATTCCAGGATAATTTAAGCATTCCTTTCCCCCTGTTTTCACTGTATATTGGAAAAATGAGAATAAAGGACATATCACATTGAGCTATAATTGCTTATATATATTTTTGTCTTTCTGTCAACATACAGTTTTAAGGGCAGAGAATATGATTTCTTGACTTATAGATGACTGAATACTTGCTTGTTAAATAGTAGGTGTTCAATAAATATGATCTGAATTAGCACATTGCAATCCATATTCTGAAATGCCTAACAGTGACATTTCTAAAGTATAACTTCATTATAGTGACAGATTAATCAGTGGCTATAGTTTTATTGCAGAAAAAAATGAGAAAATCATATCAGATTTTTAGAACCTGAATCCAAATGATATTGAAGATTCATTTTGTATCTGTGAAGCTATCACTTAACCACATAAATTTCTTAAAGATTCTAGAATATACTATGCTATTTAATATCTGTGTTTATACACATTCTATTCCTTCTGACTGAAGTGTCTTTCCTTTTGTTTGCTGAATTCTATTCATACCTCGAGGTACAGTTCAAATAATCAACTTACATGAGAAGACTGCCTAGATTTCCCAAATTTGTTTGTTTATCTGTGCTTCCATTGCATACATTTTTCATATATCTCTCCTACGAAACTGAGTATGTTGTACTATGACTTTCCATTTATGTTTCCTCCTTCACTTTACCCATAGATTATGACCTTTTCGATTTCAAGGAATATGCCTTATTATTGATAAATGGATTCCTATTCCTTTATATGTTTAGGTACTTGCCAAATGTTGGACAAATGAAATCTAATGTTTTAAATAATTTTTATGAATGCCCAGCAATGTTTTTACTTTCAATTATAAAAAGAATTTTTTATGTATATCTTCCAGAAATTTCAAATGATTTTAGTCCCTTAATCAGTTCTGAACATAAATCATGATTTGCAGAATCATTTGATGAGTTTACTCTAATAGAACTCTTCCACTATTTGGCACTTGCCCACTAACTACATCTGAGTTTGTCCAAGTGTAGTTTATTTCAGTAATCTTAACTGATGACTTGTATGGGCCACATGAAGTGAATCAATCAAACCTGTGACGACTGGCTGCCTTGACAATCAGGAAAAATATTGATTTTATTCTGGTTATACTGGTCTTACTCAGTGTTATGCAGAGACAGGCTGATAATGGAATCAGAATTACTTTTATCAGCACCATTAAGTCCAAGTAAGAAAGCTGGTAAGCAGTAAGATTTGTGACCACATTTGTGTTTAATCTTCTCTCTCCTGTAACAGTACCTTACTCCCAGAGTGTATCTAAGGATGTTTAATAATCTGAAGGGTCTTACAACATAGTAACACTGTTTCATAAAATGATTGAAAATAACAATGATATATTTCAATTAACTGTATTTAAGGCATCAAATGATTCTTTAATCATTTTAAATCAATGTGCTATTTACATAGGGAATTCAGGTCACCATGCCTTGGTATATTAATTTGCAATATTTACATTTAAGGGTCTTAATCAAATCTCTATTAAAAAATCTCACTCTTTCATAAAATGTTTTCCAGAGAAAATATAAAACTGTATGAGACAATTCTTTAAGTTGATTATTTTGTTTTTTTACCAGAAGTACCTGGGAATTTAAATTTTTCTGGAGTGTGCATAATTATAAATACTGATATGAGATACATTATGCAGAAGTGCACATTATTGTTCAACATATACACTATTCCCAAAATGTTCCAAAAAGTATGAGGTTAATTTCCTTATTACTGTGATGACAAATGTTGAAATGTAATGGCAATGTAGATTTTAAGTTTTGAAATATATGTGGCATAAAGGTAACCAGCAATTTAGATATTGTTCATAATGCAGTGCCTTGAGAAATGATTTTGCCTGCAGCAAGTATTTGGCTTCCTTCTGTCCATATCCCATTTGGGCTAATTAAAATGTGATTTTTTAAAATCATATCCTTGTGTGACATTTAACATGACTAATTTAATAGAGAAATAATAGACAAAATTCTGAACTCATTGCTGCCATATATTTTACACATTTGTGCCTCACAACTATTAAATGTGATAATGAAATATTAAAAAGTATGAAATTAGAAAAGAATCAATTGCATATATTTTTTCAGAAAAAAAATACAGCCACCTTAAATAACATCAAAAAGCAAAGATCCTGTTATGAATTTCACAAGTTATGAGGGCAGGATAATTCTCCATTTTATAGCATGGCCAGATTTTCTAAAGGATTCCTTTATATGTGATCTCAGAGAACATATAAAAGTATGCAATTATCTACATAAAATACCTAGCAAACATCACCCATGCATGAAATGAGATCTCGAATCTTAGTAGCACACTTAATCCACAATCTTCAACAAGCCACAAAGCACCCAAATGCAGCATGATTAGGGAGCAGATTCAAGACATTAAAGTTAAAAGACCAATAAACATATTGGAGAATGATCTGGAGCAAAACAAAAAAATGAATTGCAGTAGACAGAAAGAGTCAGAATAGTGAAGAACCAGCAGCAGTCTTTTCTCATCCATATCAAGACTGAGTAATAAATTACTCTTTTCTCTTATACTGTCGAGAGAAAACGATGTTTAGATTAAGCCTCAGTAAGACCTAAAAGGATAATTTGTCAGTATTTCCCAGTTTACTACCAATGCAGTATTTATTTGTTAGGGTCCTTCTTTCTATTTTATATACACTAATTCAATCTGGAACAACTCAAATTCAGCTTGTTGAAAGGGAAGATATTTCTTTAAATCTCTCAGGCCCAAGGTGTAAGTACAAGAAAATATGTCCAAGTTATTCTTTCTAGCTTTTATGGGTAATGACCAATCTCCTCAACGAAGGCAAGCTGTTATCAGAGCAAAGCATTTTTCTGCTGAGAAGTACCAAGGGCTAATTTCTTTTTATGAAATTATGGTTCTTAGGAGAACATGAAAGTTCTAAATGCCTGCCCAATTTAGCCGACTCGTGATGCTAGTTCTAGGCAGCTGTTTAGAAATGAGAAGTAAAAGAGAAACATCTTGATAAAACTTCTTGTGGCTGAAGCTGATAAAAATGACAGTGTTAATTTGGTGCACAAATGACAGAACTTAGGGACAAAACAACACTAGAGGCAAAACATAAAAATTCTTTCTAAATCCTCCCTGCTCCCTACTGCTGGGTTCTCAAAATAAGAACTGATATCCTATAGATCTCAGAATAACATGAAAGAAGCCAAAAATTAAATAATGTATTCACAAAATACTTTGTTGACAGCAAATAAAAATTGATACCACACATTTAAACCATGGAGCTAGTGCTGTCTATTACCCTTCTATTGCTTTCTTTTTGTTTGGTTTCATTCCTTGCCAAGGTCCCTCACTGTCAGCTGTGGCATTATTCTGACTTCAAGGAAGTGCAGGAAGACTGGTAAAGATGTCATGTACTGATATGTTTATGATTCCTTCAAGGCTGAAATGCTGAACTTTCATTTGCCACTCTTTTAAACTTACAGACATTTCCTCCAACTCTGACATGACTTGGGATTTGTAAAATCTTACTTTACTCTTATTCTACTCTTATTCTACTCTGAGTTTAGTCATGACTGACCAATAGATGCAAATTTCTTCACAGTTCTGACTAAACCATGGTTTGAATTCTTTGGAAAATAAATTAATATGCTATCTAATAAAATATGGTGTATCTTCATAAACAAAAGCATCAATAGGCTATGATGTCAGACAATGGGTCAGTTTAGGTCATGTCTTCAAAGAGACAACCTATTTGATAATTTTCACTGACTTGCTGATTTGCATAAATCAAAGATACCCTCGATGCTTATTAATTTATTATCAATCAAATATTATTTAGCATTTCTTAATAATAGAATGATCTCTGCTGACAATAAAGCCTTACAGGACTCAACCGGCTTATAACCTAATTGTGATTGAACATGGTTATGTCTGCATGCATTGATTTGACATAGAAAATGCAGTTGTTTACTATGCGCACATTATCTTGAATATTTTATGTGTAAATCCTGGCACAGTTCTCAACAAATTGAAACTGAACAAAACCAGGAAATGAGAAAATAGTTCATAGTGATTCAACTATTAACTTAGAGATTTAAAAGTTACTGACTTGATTGAGCGGACTGATCAAGTCATTCAGAAACAAAACTAGTTTAACAAAGAGATGAAATCTTAAAAACCAACAGTGCAAGGAAAAAGAGTTCATTTAATAGGTGTTATTCAGTTCTGTGCTTTAAGGCACAAATTTTTATCTCTTATACTTCTATATCAAAAGTATTTGCTGGACACCTTTTAAATACTTGAAAATATTCTAGGAGCTTTAAGTGCTTCAGTAAGCAAAATACATAAATATTCCAGTTATCATAGAAATTACAAATGGAGGAAACAGACAAGAACTGCAAGAATAGTATGTAATTAAATGACAGAAGTTATACATGATATGGTAAAAGAAAAAGGTAGACCAGGGTAAACGGAGTAGAAATTTGGGGTAGGGAATACATTGAAATATTACATAGTATGGGTCAAAAAAGTTGTCATTGAGAGACATACTAACAAAGGCTTGAGAGGAAGGTATGAGAGTTAAACATGTAATATTGTTTCCCACCCCAAAAAGAACAAAGTTGTATCAATTCAAACTTCACAAAAAGCATGTGATGAGGACAGGTTGAATCTTCTCCCATTTAAAAAATATTATTGGCCTGGAGGCGTGGCCTAGCTGCTAAAGTCCTCGCCTTGCACGCGCCAGGATCCCATATGGGCGCCGGTTCTAATCCCGGCAGCTCCACTTCCCATCCAGCTCCCTGCTTTTGGCCTGGGAAGGCAGTCAAGGACGGCCCAAAGCTTTGGGACCCTGCACCCGCGTGGGAGACATGGAAGAGGTTCCAGGTTCCCGGCCGTTGCAACTCACTTGGGGAGTGAATCATTGGACGGAAGATCTTCCTCTCTGTCTCTCCTCCTGATATCTGACTTTGTAATAAAAATAAATAAATCTTAAAACAAATAATAAAAAATATTATTAAGCAAAGATAAAATATTTAATGTCATTCATAGACAACAATTTTAAGAATGCAATGCTCTTCTTTCCTTCTTCCATTCCTTCCTGATTCCCTTTAACATATAAAATATAACATCTTGAAGAACATTTTATGTAGATAAATCAACTACAGTAAAGTTCATAAGGGATAAGTGTCTTTGAAAGTTTTTTTTTTAATTGACAAACAAGCCAACATCAATGGAGTATTACTTGTTACGAGAAAATGTAGAGGAAGGTGAGGTCAGACAGGTAATAGAAGACTAGATAATGGAGGAAATTTCAGGCTACTTCAAACATTGATTTCAAGTGACACAAGCAGCTGATTGCAGTATTTTAGCAGAGTAGATCTACCTTTTGAAACCATCAACCTCAAAGTATGGAGACCTTCTAGAAGTGTGTTGAATTAATCCAGAGGACAGGCAATAGTGGCTTGAGCAAGGGTGGCAGCAGAGAAGGTGCTAGTATAATATGCGGTTTGCTATTTGATAAGTGGATGTTAAGGTATGAGGAAGAGAGTTCTCAAATAACTTCAAAGGATTTTTTTTGTCCTGAGAAAGACATAAGATAGAATTTCCATCAGCTGACATGTGGAAACTTGTAAGTGAAACAAATTTCAGGCAGGGAAATTATCAGTTTATTGTTGGACAAACTGAATTTGATACAATGAAATGACCAAATAAATAGTTTAAATGACTGTTGGAAGAGAGAAGTTAGTGGAAAAAATGTTTGGAAACCATCAGTACATTAGGGGTGTTTTAGCCTCAAAGCCAAGGCCATATGAGGAAACAAAAATTATAAACATATGTACCTAATATTGAATCACTAAAGTTTATAAGGTAAACATTTTCAATCTATATGGAAAGATAGCTTAAAATATAACAATAATTGGAGACTTGAACAACTAGCTTTATCACTGGACAAATCAACAGGTTAAAAAAAAACAACAAGGAATCATGGGAGTTTATACTACAGATCAAGTGTGGTTGATACATATTTAAGGAATATTTCATACAAGAACTACAGAATATATTCTTATTATTACCACATGAAACATCCTCTAAAACAAACCTTATATTAAATGACACAGAATTCTGAAAACCAAAATAAATAGAAACTGCATTACATAAGTTTCTTACCATAGTGGAATAAAGCTACAAAACTTAAGCAAAATCATCTACAAGAAGAATACAAATGCATGCAGACTAAACAATATACACTCAAACAATGGATCAATGAAGAAATTCCAACGAAAACTTATAATTGAAACAAATGAAAAGAAAATGCAATATACTTAAGCCAATGATGCACAGTAAAAGCAGCTTAAGAAAGAAGTTTATAGCAATCAGTGCTCACACAAAGAAAAGCACCGTTCAAACAAGCATCTCAGCACTTCGAAATAGCAAGAACATATGAAACTCAAAACTAGTAAAGAAAAATGTAACAAGTGTTAGAACAAACATAAATGAAACAGACAAAATGCACAAAGAAACAATGGAAAAAGAAGTTGATGGTTTTGAAAGGCAAAAATGGCAAGTACTTAAAACAAAATTAGAGTGGAAATAAAATCATCATTCCAATAAATAGTATGTGATGAAAAAGGAAACACTGCAAGTCATTCCATTAAAATACAAATGACAATTAGAGAGTAGTAAGAACTAAACCAGCATATTGGAAAATATGGAAGAAATGGACAAACTTCCAAACATGGATGTTTTTCCAAATAATGAATCATGAAGACAGAAAAAATTTGAATCTGCTAATAAGAAATAATGAAATGCAATAAATAATAAAGTCTCTTAAAGAGCACAGAATCAGATGGCTTCACTTCTGAATTATACCAAATTTTCATGGAAAATACAAATATTAATTATTCTCTAACTCTTTCAAAAAATCCTAAGGGAGGAAATATTTACAAACTTGCTTTAGGAGACCAGCATTACCTTGAGTTTCAACCAGAGAAGTATAGAACAACAAAAAGGATAAATATATACCAACTTCACTAATAAACACTGATGTAAAAGTTCTCAAGAATGTTAGAAAATCAAGTTTAATAATACACCAAAGAGGTCATTCATTATGATAGTATGGATTTATTCCAAAGATGTATGGGTAGTTTAACACAGGAAAATCAATAAACATAATACTTCACAAGAATGAAGCATAAAAATTGTCAACTGAACAGAGTCAGAAATAGTCAATAAAACAAAACTACTTCATGATAAAAATTCTGAGCAAATTAGGTATATAAGGAATATAACACAATGTAAGAATGCTACATGACAAATCCACTGTCAATGTCATAGTTAATGGGGAAAATTTGACAGTTTTTCCTCTAAAATTTAGGGTAGGACAAGGATATCCTCATTACCTGCACTATTCAATGCAAAGCTGAAAGTTTCAGCCAAAGTAATTATTTAGGAGAAAGTAATGAACTGCATATGAACAGGAAGTTATCTCTGATTGCAGATGATATAAGCCCATATTTAGAAAAATCTAAAGACTTCAGCCAAAGATTAGGACAAACTCACTAAAGTTTCAGGATATAAAAATCAAGATGAAAATATTCATAACATCTTCACATCAATAATGAATATGCTGAGCAATAAATGACAGCCATTTCATTAACAACAGGTTATTAAAAAATCACAAATCCTGGGGTAAATTTAAAGAAATCAAAGATACCACCACGAAAATTATAAAACACTGACAAAAGAGAATGAATACAAAAATGCAAAACCCCACATATTAATAGATTGGAAAAGTTTATACTGTTTAAATATATGTCCTGCTTAAAGTGATTATGAACACAATTCCCACTGAAGTCTCACTTAAATCAGTGCATTAAAGGGACATTTATACTGTCATATTTATTGTACTAACCAAGATAGGAAATCAACCCATCTATCCATTGATGGATTAATAGATCAAGAAAATGTGGTGTAATTAAATAATGGAATATTATTCTACCAGCAAGAAAAAATTAATCCAATTACATGCAACCAAATAGATAGAACACTGAATTATATTATGCTAAATGAAATTAGCCAGAGGGAGAATCAAGATGGCAGAAAAGGGTAAGCACAGGTTTAAACAGATGGAGAATCATTAGCCATGTTGAAGCAGGTGGCAGAAGGGCACATGGAGAATGACCCACATGGGAAAGCACTGGAAACAACGGTGTGGTGTTGCAGTGACCAGATACCCCAATGGCAGTCATCGAGCAGTGATCTGAGCTTCACCAGTGTTTGGAGCTTAGCCAGCAGCCGGGTGGGGAGGGGAGTTCACTGGAAGCTCAGGTGAACCCAGACAAAGCAGTGCTCATTCTGCTGATTTGTTTGATTTGACCAGGAGCAAAGACAGAACAGCAGACCCAAATAGGCAATGCAGGAGAAGAGTGTATTTCACAGCCCAGATCCCCACTAGAGAGGCATCGGGTGCCATTTTGTGTAGAGAGGCAAAGGCTGTGGGATGGGACTGCGTCTGCACTAAGTTGGGAGTGAACACATTTCTGGTTCAGTACATTGCACTGATGTGACACCTTATAGGTTCCAGCCAAAATAGGTCAGGGTAGCCCCCTAGCCTAATGATGAACAGATCTTGAATTCCATCAATGGAACATCAGGTGCCATTTTGTACAGTGTGGCAAAGGCTGTGAGACCGGAGGAACAACAGTGAACTGTGCATGTGTTGAGCTGGGAGAGAATTCGCTTCCAGCTCAGTGCATTGCACTGATCCCACAGGGAAAATGCCGACTTTGGCATCCTATGGAGGTCCAGATACTCCTCAGACCTAATGACAAGCTGGTTCCGGCAAGATCAGCACTGCCAACAGCCTAGTTAGTTAGGACTCCTGGTGTCTCCCTAATCCTGGGAACTGCTTGAAGTGGAATGGGGGAAAGGTTGTACAGACAATGGTGCAGTCACTGCATGGGATCATAGGAGGTGGAGAGTGGTGAGCCAGGAACTGGGGCTACAGAGACCATGGTGGATGCCTAACACAAGAACTCAGACCTGAAACTCACTGAAGGGAGTGGCACAAGTGACTGCAAACAAAGAACCAGGTACTAAAGGCAATAAATAAAATCGAACTGCAGACCTGTGGGTGACAGAGCTTAGAAACCTGCCATAAGCAGACTCTGCTAACCAGAAGTGCAATGACCAAGAGCAAGAGACAAAAAACAATGATTTACTGAAGCCTTCTTTGCAAAGAAGCAAAAGACTTTGCCAACTTCAGAGTTAACTGAGGAATACATCGAGAAAATGGGGATACAGAACCTAAAAATAAATTGTTACAAGGCTTCTTATCCATAGAGAAAAGCACATGAAGGAATTTAAGGAACATGTCACAAAGGAAATAGCAACACTGCAGCAAAATTAAACCAAAGTATTAAAAGTGAAGAACACAATGGAGCAAATTAAAAATTCAGTGGAAAGTCTCTATAACAGAATGAATGAAACAGAAGAATCTCAGAATTGGAAGGTATTTCTTGTAACAGTGAAATAATCAAAACCTGCAAGAGGAACTGAGTCACACTAAGAACATTATCCAAGAATTAAGAGACACTATTCAAAAGCCAAATATAAGAGTTATGGGAGTCCCAGAAGGTGCAGAAAGAGAAGTCAGCTTTAAACATGTATTCAACTACTTATTGGGTAGACCCTGGACTTGACTGAATTATAAGATGTTGGACTCTATGCTTGGCATATACTTGCAAAGAGGGAATTTCAACTGAACTTGAACTATGGTTATGCAACAAGATGGAGGAACCCACCATGGGGGGAGGGTGGGGGAGAATCCCAGATTCTATGTAATTACAACACAATGTAATTAATGAATAAATTTAATAAAAAAAAAACAAAAAATGTATTCAATGTAATAATAAAGGAAAACTTCCCTAATCTCAAGAAAGAATTGGGAAACAACATCCAGGAGGGACACAGAACTCCCAATAGGGTTGACAAAGCATGAACTTCAACACATAATAATCAATCTTTCTTCAATCAAACATAAGGAAAAGATCCTTAAATTTGCAGATAAAAAAAAATCAATTGACCTATAGAGGAATGGCAATCAGACTCATGGCTGACCTGTTACATGAAACTCTACAGGCCAAAAGAGAATGGTGTGACATATTCCAGATTTTAAAAGAAAAAAAATAAAATGTCTGCACAGAATAATACATACAGCAAAGCTTTCCTTTGTCTTTGAAAATGAAATAAAATACTTCCACAGTAAAGAAAAGTTGAAAGAATCTGCCTCTTCCAACCCTGCCATACAAATGACACTTAAAGATGTTCTCTTGACAGAGAAGAGGAATGGCACCCACCAAAACCAAAGGGAAATGTTAAGAACATCCTAGTAAAATAACAATTGAAAACTAAATCAATGAACACCCCTTTGCTCAAATGACAGGACCAAATTACCACCTTTTTATATTAACCCTGAATGTAAATGGATTAAACTCATCAAACGGGATAGATTTGTAGATTGGATCAAAAAGCAAAACCCAACTATCTGTTTTCTACAGGAGACACATCTCACCAACAAATATCAGTGGAAACTATGACTCATGGATTTTAAAGTTTCTATTTTTAGCTTAATTTCTTCAAAACAGTTTTTTTTTTTTTTTTTGCCTCATACTAAATTCTTCACTGGCTCAACATGTCATACAGTAGCATTATTTTCTTCAAAAAGGTTCTTGGTTTTCATTTCTTCAGCAACATATTAGTCATGCAGTAGCATGTTACTTAATTTCATGGCATTGTATATTTCTACTTTCATTATTGTTCATTTTGTTTTGTGGCTTTTTTCATTTAAGGTGATGTATAGCTACTGCATAATGGAGACTATCATATCCAGATGTGAGGATACAATGCAGTATGCATCTCTGCTTCCAGTTCTAAGATGGACTCCCCATGAAACATTGAAATATAACTTCACAATTGGATGCTGGAATCTGTGATTTTCCATGTCCGCAATGAAGGACTCATGACTGCTTATGAAGAACTTTACTACTGTAACAGTATTGGAAAAATCAGTGGGGGTGGGAGTAGAGGGAATTTGGGGAGTGGCTAAGGGAAACCCCGGAGCCTATGGAACTGTATCACAAAATAATTAATAATAATTATAATAATAAAAAATTAAAAAGGAAATTAGCCAGATACATAAAATGAAACACTGTATTTCCTTTTTCATTTGAAGAAGCTAAAATAGTATATTGATCTGAATGTACATTTGTGATTCACAGAGGCTTGGAACAGTGGGGAGGGAAGGAAGGTAGGTAGGAAGGTGGACATTGGACAGTGGGGAACCAGGCACAGTTGGCTAGCAGGAATGTATTCTAATGTTCTGTAGCATGATGCGCTGAGTGTAACAGCAATTATTTGTATATTTTATGATGAACTAGGTGCCTGAAGGCTCCAAACACAAAGAAATAAGGAAACAAACATGCCAATATGATTCAGTCATTAATGCTGTAAACAGGCCTTGAAATATACATATGTTAATAATGTATAAAAACCTATTGGAATGTAATAATTTTTAAAAAGGCATTAAATACTAGGACCATATGATATCACTGATTCATTATAAATGCTGAAGACTCCAGAACCAAGCTCTGAACTAACGCAGAACTGAGTTCTGAGACATGCTAACATTAAAGAGTCAGAGGGGAGTGGACCAATCGGAAAAATAAAGGTAGAGAAGGGTTTATTAAGATGAATATGAAGAGAGCATGGCATCCTGGAAGCTGTGTGTAGAATCTGCAAAGCACTCAAAATTTATTCAAGGAATGGATCAATCTTTTACAAGTGTATATTTTTATCTTGGTCCCTATGTAGCAGTGTTAACCCACATTTATAAAATATTTCAGGAAAAAAAACATGTTTGGATTATTTTATAAGATTGCCAATTTTCTCACAGTGAAACAGATTACACGATTACATAGAATTTTTTTGCAGCCCAAGCAATCACTTGCTTTAGATCTTTTCAGCAAACATAAACTTGCCAGATAATAAGGGGTACATTATTTCAGAAAACCTAGGTTTGCACTTATAATCATCAAAATACATGAAAAGTACTGAAACAGATTTATAGACAATAGTGATTTAAAACTGAAAAAAGTATGGACTTATATGAAGCAAAACTTAGAAACAGTATTTATAATCAGCCAATGGTTTGTGAAAATACAATTGTGTATACACTGTTGAATTGTTAAATACAAGCTTTGGTTTCAAAGAATATGGTATAGTATACGTTATAGGCAAGTTTTAAAATCTGCACCTGCCATTTTGTTTTGCAATTACTAATTATGACAGACAACCTTGAAAGAGCATTGCTTATCCACTGAGGAGTATCAATTCCATGCTTGGCTTCCTTGAAGAGAAATCTGACTTCCAAATGTAATTTTTTTCAAGTAAAGGAAAAATTTCCCCTCTACTTTGAGGCTCTAATATTACGAGGAACATTAAAATTAGCAAATGGCTTAATGGTGCTGAAAAAAAGAAAAAAGCTACAATCTAATAATTTTTCCCCTTTCTTTTCAGACAGCACACACACGCAATCAAGTCATGCTAAATAAATTGAAAGCTAAAATAGGATTATCACAAAGTGAGTATTTCCTAGTATTGAGATTCTTATTTTGGGGAGAATTTTTTTAAATTTAAAATATAGCAAAGATCAGATCTTTGTAAGTAGAAACTGCTGGCTGTTTAAAAACTGGCTGAGAGGTTGGCACAGTGCCCTATTACACAAGTCTTTCTCTGCCAGCAGCATCAGCATCTGATGTGGGTTCCAGTTCATACCTGGCTGCTTCACTTTTTTTTTTGTTTCTAAAGATTTATTTATTTGCATTACAAAGTCAGATATACAGAGGAGAGACAGAGAGGAAGCTCTTCCATCTGATGATTCACTCCCCAAGTGACTGCAAAGGCCGGTGCTGCACCAATCCAAAGCCAGGAGCCAGGAACTTTCTCTGGGTCTCCCACTTGGGTGCAGGGTCCCAAGGGTTTGGGCTGTCCTCCACTGCTTTCCCAGGCCACAAGCAGGGAGCTCGATGGTAAGCGGGGCATCTGGGATTAGAACTGGCGCCCATATGGGACCCTGGCTTGTTCAAGGCAAGGGCTTTAGCCACTAGGCCACCACGTCGGGCCCCCTGCTTCACTTCTGATTCAACTCCCTACTTATGATCTGTGAAAGCAGGAAAAGATGGCTCAAGGCCTTGGGAGCCTGCACTCATGTTGGAGACCTGGAATAAGTTCCTGGCTCTGAGTTTGAAACTAATCCATCTCTGGTCATAGTCATCATTTGGGGAGTAAACCGTGGATGGAAGATTTTCTAATTCTGACGTTCAAATAAAATAATCTTTACAAATAGTGGTTGAGAAATAAGTGAGTCACTTTCATTCCTCAGTGATACCATTTTCATTTTAAACATCAGACTTAAAAATTGACAATACTGAACACACATTTCAAAAAGAACTGAAGCTCCTGTCGCATAGCCACCTACTTCCCATCCACTAATGCAAGCAGTTACATATTTTGAATACTTCCAGAGAAAGGTATTTGTATGCGACTATGTGTGTATACAGCCACACCCAAATCACCCAGAATGTAAAAATATACTTCAATTGTTTTCCAACTGGAGCTTGTGACTTGTTAGCAAGCTATGAATTGAACTTAGTGTATCATAATTAACACTGCAAATACATAAAAGTGGAATATTTTTAAGTGCATAGCTCATAATAGAGGTGGTTATTTTGGCTTTCACTGGTGGACTCCTTATGGACTTGTTTATAATGTAAATGTATTTCTAACAGTGTCAGAGGAAAAAAGTGTCACTGCTATACACAATGATTGAAACCCTGTGGCTTTTGTCTAATAACGCATCTTGAAGAAGATTGCTCTATTTTAATATATACCATGTTATCAGCATCTGTTCATTTAAAAATTTTAGATATGCATAAAAGGGTATAAAGAGCAATATAAATGCATTCATTTACCCAAGGGCCTAATTAAATAATTTTATTATAAATAAATGAATGAATAAATAAGGACGTTAATGGAGGTGAAATTCCCTGTTCAGTTCCTCCTGAGCCATCCCACTTCTCCTACCACAAGCCTCTCATTACCTCTAAAGCTGCAGAGCACTTCACTGCAGGAATACAACAAATTATTTATGTGCTTTTCTACTGATAAACACTTTGATGGTTATCAATGACTGTTTGTTATTTCAAATAATGCTACAGTGAACGCCCTCGTCGACTTGCATGCCCCTTCAATACATGCAGGATCAATTCAAGAAGTGCAAGTGCTGGTAAAAGCAGATATGTTTCTTCAAGATATTTTCTTTCAATGAGACTGTATTTATATACATATAATCACTTTCACTAAAAGGTATATTGTCACATTTTTATGTCAATATTAAAGGTGACAGATGATTTATTATAGCTTTCATATGAATTTCTCTTCAGAGTGACGTTAAACAGCTTTTCATAGGCTCAAGAAACATTCTCATTTTCTTTTATATTATCTATGCCCACTTTTTCTCCATGTTGTTGTTTTTAATTGATTATGAACAGTAAAGTGGGTAAGGGATGTCAACAGACAATTCAAAGAACAAATTTCAATTGAAATTAACATATAAAAAGATGCCCAAGAACATTCATAATTGAATATAAGATTACAGCATAAAGAGATACCACTTTTATATACCAGATCATTGAAAATATTTTAGGGCCCTGTGCTATAGCCTAGTGGCTAAAGTCCTTGCCTTGGACACGCCAGGATCCCATATGGGCACTGGTTCTATTCCTGCTAGCCCCACTTCCCATCCAGCTCCCTGCTTGTGGCCTGGGAAAACAGTCAAGCATGGGCCAAAGCCTTGGGACCCTGCACCCACGTGGAAGACCCGGAAGAGGATCTGGGCTCCTGGCTTCAGACTGGCGCAGCACCAGCCATTGTGGCTCACTTGGGGAGTGAATCATCGGATGAAGATCCTCCTCTCTGTCTCTCCTCCTCTCTGTATACCTGACTTTGTAATAAAAATAAATATATCTTATATATATATATTTTTAAAGAGTTTGCTTATTTGAAATACACAGAGTAGTGAAGAGACGGAGAGAGGGGAAAGGAGGGAAAGTGAGGGAGGGAGGAGGAGAAAGAGATAGGAGGGAGAGAGAGGGAAAGGGCTGGAGAGGGAGAGAGGAGAAAATGAGAGGAAGGAAAGGTGATGGAGGCCGAGAGGGAGGAGGGAGAGGAAGTAAGGGAGAGAGAGAATACGAATATCTCCAGGTGCTGTTCTCCCAAATGTCCACAACAGCTAGGGCTTGGCCAGGCTGAAGCCAAGAGCTAAATCCAGACCTCCCACATGATTGGCAGAAGCCCAAGTACTGGAGCCATGTATCTCCCAGATGGCACATCAGCAGAATGCTGGAATACGGACCAGAGACAGACGGAAATTCTGGCCTCAGCGGCATCTGAGTTGTTGTATCATATGCCTACTCCTGAACATTTTTTTTCTAAATTTATTTAAAAGGGAAGATAACAGGGAGGGAGAGAAAGAAGGAGGTAAAGACAATGACAGGAAAGAAGAAATGAAGAGGAGATGAGGGGAGGGGAGAGAGAGGACCGGAAGGGGCGGGGTCTTCCATTTGCTACTTTACTTGCAAATGTCTGCCTTAGCCAGGGCTGGCACAACCTGTATCCAGAAGCCCCAACCTGGTCTCCCACTTGGATGGCAGGGGCCTAAGTACTGGGTTACCACCACGTACTGGCTTAACAGGCACACGAGTAGAAAGGTGGATCAGAAGCAGGGCAGCAGGAACTTGAACCAGGAATCTGATAATAGGACGCAGGGGTTTTAAGTAGTAGCTTAAATCACTGCATCACAACAGTGTCCCCTCTCCATTCCAGAAACATTTCTCATCATTTCCAGTATTGATAAGGATACGTGAAAACAGCAAGATAAACGGGTAGTTCTTTTTAAAGGGGGAAATTAGGTAGTATCCAATACAAAGATTAAATGCAAATATCCTTGGCCTATCATGTCTGCTTCTAAGTAATTATTCCACAGGTATGCAAAAGGAACTGCACAGGAAATGTAGTGCACATGCTAGTATTACAATGTAGCACAATGCTAGTGTTACAGCTCTGGAAATCTAGGTGGCCTTCAACACAGGAGTCAGCACAAGTAGTATATTTACATACACAGAATACTATACAGCCATTAAAATGAGGCTGATACATCTTACATGCAAGAGAAAATATCTGGCATACAACAAACAGAAAAAAAGTTATTAAATTTTGTGTATGTGATCACATTTGTATATTCCTGAGAGTGGCACAAGAGGGGTAAAGACCAGATTCTTTCACTTTATAACTGTTTTCACTGCTTTAATTTTAAACTATCAAATCACACTTCTTTGATACCAAATATGCACTGTTAATAAATTACCTACTGAAAATATTAACTTCCTATATCCATCTTGATGATCTGAACTTAACTATCAGAACGAGTCTGAAATCAAAGAGGTTACAGTCACCACAGAAGTGTCTTACCCACACATAAAGCACTCCCGATGACTTACACACCTCCTCTGATCCTGTAACATGGAGCTGTCACAAGGTCCATCGCACTGTCCCATATGTGCCTAATGGTTTCCCAGAGCCATTAGGATGTCATCATGTGACAGGGATCCTGCCAAGGCTATTATTGAGTCATTGCATTGTTTCAAACACTTCCTTCTACATTCATATGTTTCCTGAGTAACTGTTATTACTATTATAGAAGCAACCTGGCTAACTTAACTACAAAAAAAGAAAGGAAAGAAAATAAAAACAAACAAGTTCTCTCCATTCAGCATGCATGAGTGGTCCCAAGTGGTCGAAATAGCTGAAGGAGTAACTGCTCACTAGGATACAATTATTACTTGTCATTCAATAAGCCCAAGGGTCAGACCTGCTCATTTTTTTTTTCAGAATCCAAGCTGTTCCATTCAAACAGTTAGGACATAATAAAGGGATGTGCATGGCTATGATGCTATGGCATTCAATAGTAGCACATTCTGTGTGAACAGGGCTCTGTGGTAGGCAGTACAGAAGTATGAATTTTTTGGGTTCTTACCTGTAACTTTGAGTGGCACAAGGTCCAGCAATCATGGACTTTAACAGAGCTTCTCAGTAGTGGAAATTCCTATTTATAGATTTTGTCTATACTCTTTTTTTTTTTAGATTTATTTTATTTTTATTACAAAGTCAGATGTACTGAGAGGAGGAGAGATAGAGAGGAAGTGGAGCTGCCGGGACTAGAACCAGCGGCCATATGGGATCAAGGCGAGGACCTTAGCCACGAGGCCACGTTGCCGAGCCCTTGTCTACACTCTTGAACAGTGATTCTTCTTACTACTTGTTAAATTTTTACTTGGCAAAAGGTTACGCTTGGGATTATAAAGCAAATTCAAAGTATATTACTTTGAAAATTAAAAGAACAATAAAGGAAGAAAGAATAGGATGGTAGTGAGGGAGGAAAGGTATCTGAAAAGCATCATTATTCTGTCTAAACTGTATAGAAGAAATACATGCAATTTGTCTCATTTACATGATTTTCAAAAATCACAGATCCGCCCCTTAAAGGTTTACTATATTGACCACATGAAATAGAACAGCGCGAGTAAAGCTCGGCCAGATGTGTCTTCAGAACAAGACAGCTAACTACCGAACAGTGCGCAATTACAGACAGGTGAAACACTTTCAGTGAACAGAGAATAGTCAGAGATCTGTTAGGCTCGAAAGTTTCCCAGGACACCACAGGTTTCAGTAGTCCCAGTGCATAGCTGCTTCATCTTTGAGAACACTCTGCCCTATGACATCCACCCTACAATATGTACACAACACATTGCAATTGTTAACTATAACTGGCATTTCTTGAGAATTCAAGTAGAACAGACATGCTACAGAGTGCTTTAGAAGTATATCCACCTTTTCATTTTGTACGCCACACAAAGAACCCTTAACAGAAATCTTTCCATTTGATAGCAAGATAGAAATAACGAGATGTAGTCCTTTGGCCAAAGACAAATAGACAGTAAATAGCAATAACAGAGCATGAAACTTAGGTCTATCTTACACCAGTGCTGTTCTGAGCCAGTCGCTGTACAGATATCATTGCTTATTTCCACTAAATTAATACATTTTTATGTTAACAAATGGTTCAACATCCTTTTGTGCTCTAGGATACATTGCAGATTTTCTATTACACTGCTCATTGACTCTATTAAAATTAACTTTTTTCAAAAAAGATTCATTTTATTTGGCAAAATGAAAGAGAGATCTTTTATCCACTGGTTCGCTTTTCAAATTGTAGCAATGGCTGGAATTGAGCCAATCTGGAGCCAGGGACCAGGAGGTTCTTCTGCACCTCTTACAGGGGCCCATGAACTTGAGCCATCTTCCACTGGTTTTCCAGGCCATAAGCAGAGAGCTGGACAGGAAGTGGAACAGCCAGGACTGGATGCTGCAGGTGGAGGATTAGACCACTATGCCACCACACAAGTCACGAAAATTAACGTCTTATCATCAACAGTTGATTTATTTGTATGTTTGAGCTCACTTGTAAGTGTCTTGCATTGGGAAATATCTTAAGAGTCAAATAAGTAGGTCTGACTTTGTGGTTCTCTGAGTGACATATGCAGCCTGAGATGACAACATCCAATGAGTACCAGGTTGGGTTTCACCTTTGCCACTTCTAGTCCAACTTCTTGGTAATCTCCAGCAAAAGATGGCAGAAGTACTTAGGCCCCTGTACTCCCGTGGAAGATCCAGACTGAAATCTGGGCTCTTGGCAACAGTCTGGCCTAGCCTTGGCTATTGTAATTATTTGGGGATTCAATCAGTTGATGGACAAGCTCTTTTCCTATCTTTCTCCTTAGCCTCCTCCTTTCTCTGTAACTCTACCTTTCAAATAAATAAGTAAATCTATTTTTTAAATGGATCAAATGAGTGGGATATCAGAAAGCAATATTATATTACTCAACTTTTCTCATTATAGCTGACAGTCTGACTCAAGTTTGGAAAAAGATTCTGTTCACTAGGAATTTAGTAATAGACATAAAATATCATGTTTATATTAACTTATATTCTGAACAGAACAAATGCAAACTGGGGAGCTGTTTGGGGCTTTATTCCTGTCTTGCGTGTAGAGGGATAGATCCAAATCTGCAGGGACAGGGATGTATGGCGTGTTAAGGAGCAAAACACAAAGTCCTGGCAATTTCTGTTATCTTTTCTTTCTGGGCCTAAAACTCTTGGTTTCTGCCTCTTGCAGCATTTTTATATCCTTTTAATATTTTTTTGTTTATGCTAAGTCAAATGAATTTCTGTTACCACTAACAAACCACCTTAATTAGTAGAGCATCAATCTCATCTACTAGATTTTTAAGTCGTTGAGGCTGGTTACTGTGCATTATTCACTTTCCATGCATTCTCAGTATTCAATATGGGGCTTGGCAAACAGTAGGTACTCAATAAATATTGTCTGCATAGAAATATTACTATCATCAAGACTCTGTATGAATAATTTCTTTGTCATTTATACTTTGTTGGATTTTATAAATTCATTTGCTCTGTTTCTCTTCAATTAACTTCTTGTTTAAGAATTTCACCTTCATGTTTCATGCCCCAAATGTTTCATTCAGGGCATTTATGAAAAAATATATTCTTGAAAACTGATTATTCAGATGTAGCTACTAATACAGACCAATATATGGACAAATGAAATTACTAAGGTACATGCTAATCACTGAGGTCAGTCATCAGTGAAACTGTCAATTCCTTCTGGTAAATGCCCATGGATCACTTGTCAGCATTGTGTGCTAGATAATCAGAGGTCTGAGCTTTGCAGCATTTATAGCCTTATGAAAATTTCCCAAGATCAGAGAAGGTCCTTCAAAATATATTATCACTCCATTGAATTTTCTCCTGAGAGTAATGCTCATTTACCATTTCCTTCATGCTTACTCTCCTTGAGGTCCCATGGCTAAGTACTGAAGCTGTAACAACTTAGTGATTAGTCACTGTGGCCAAGTAGACAGTTTCCCATGTAGGGCTCAATTACAAGTGATCATGATGCAAGATTTTCTACTTTTGTCTATAACTACAATGCCCAGAGACACTGAAATAGCAGAATGTTAAATCTGTAGCTGTTACTAAAGTATTATGCTACTGTAACAATACGGGAGGAAATGAAGGGATGGGAAAATGGGGAAGGTGGAAGGGGGAGAAAGGGGAAAATATCATGGAAAATAATAATACCAAGTGATCATGGGAACAGAAAATGTATACTCTAGCATTAGTCTGCTGATTATAATGTTCTTAGTAAAGTGATATGTGAAGCAATGGAATGAATAAAACATGTTTGTTTTCAAAGTGTTACCCAGGCATGGACTAGACACAGGTTCCAGGAAGAAGTGAATTTGAGTGACTTTGCATATTAATAGATAATTAAGCACCCACAGCTGTGGATGACATGGTATTACTTGAGGTAAATGTGTGGGAAAAGAAGCATAATGTATTAGTGTGTTGATGAACACTATATCCCCGTGATAGTCTAGAAATCCAAACTCACAAATATTACGTGATAGTCTCTCTTACAGCTCAACACTTTTACTCAAAGTGTTTCATTGCTGAACTTGGCAGTTACTATAATTCTGCAACCAGTTAAGAGCAACCATTCCAATTAGGCTATGGAACGAGGAGGCAAAAGCAAATACTGAAAGCGTTTCATCAATTAATGAAGTTAAAGACACAATCCCTTATAGAAATAATTTTGGAAATACCTTTAGGAAACCTAAGTCATGCAGTGTCTTTTAAGAACAGAGAGAAAAATTAAAACATCTTTAAATCACTTTTCACCCCACTGTGGAATGACACAATCTAAATGCAGGTTTACAAAAAAATAATGAATTTTAATTTAAAGGTGTTATTGATAATTGATGATATGGATGAAATGAGACTCTAAAGCCAAGCCAGCAGCATCTGCAGGAAAAGACCAATGCCATCTGCTAGATGACATGGGGAATTTATGACAGTATCTGAACTACACTGAATAAATAGCTAGAGCCATGGAAAAGCACAGGAGAAAAAAAGAACAGGTAGATATGAAGGAAGCCATGAAGCCAAACCAAATCCAATCTGATTTCCATGACTGCCACTATGGCAAATCAGTGTATTCATCCTTCTGGAAGCCTATCACGGCCTTCTGCCGAACCCCCACTCTGCTTCCTTTTCACCAACAAGGGTCACAAACAGTGTTTTCTTGAGGAAAGCAAAACAATAAAGAGCCAGAGTAGTAGTAAGTCTCCGAGAGAGACTCACTGCCCAGGCAAGCATGCTGATGTCAGACAGCTGAGTTGGGTGTTAGGGGTGGTGTGAGATAAAAATTGTTGCAGTCAGATATTTGGAATACTTACCTTGAGCAGATCCGCCTTGAGCCTCCATGTCACAACAAACAGGAGAGAATTTAAAACCTGTAAAATGAAACATTTTCTTGATTAATCCTGTTCTGGATCATCTTGGATTCCTCAAATTTTACCTTATTATTTTGCTTTTTTAAGATGTATTATTCGGTGGCTGGTACAGTGGCTCAACAGACTAATCCTTCGCCTTGCAGTGCCAGCATCCCATATGAGCACTAACTGTAGTCTGGGCTGCTCCACTTTCTGTCCAGCTCTCTGTTTATGACCTGGGAAAGCAGTGGGAGGATGGCTCAAGTCCTTGGGCCCCTGCTCCCACAGGGGAGACCTGGAATGAACCCCTCACTGCTGGCTTCAGATTGGCTTAGCTGTGGTTGTGTGTGTGTGTGGGGGGGGTGAACCAGCGGGTGCAAGAACCCTGTCTTTGTCTCTCCCCGTTTCTGTGGATGCGTCTTCCCAGTAAAAATATTTAAGATTTGAAACAGCACAGAGAGGGAGAGCACGGGGATAAAGGAATTAAAGAAGGGGGTATAGAGATAGCAACAGAGAGATAAAGTGAGAGAGGGAAGCAAGGACAGGGGCAGAGCAAGAGAGAGAGAGGGAGACAGGGAGGAAATGAATGAGTATCTTACATTTTCCAGTTTACTCCACAAATGGTCACAAGTATCAGTAGTGGGCCAGGCAGAAGTGAATAGCTTCCCTATGTCTCCCACACAGGTCCAGGCTTGTTCAAGCACTTGGGTCATCTGCTGCTGGTCTCCCAGGTACATTTATGAGAAACTGGACTGAAAGTGAGGCAGCCAGGATGATAACTGGCACACAAATGCGATTCAGGCACTGTAGGTGGCAACTTCACCACATATGCCAGACCAACAGCTCCAGATTCCTGAAATTTTAACACTCTTCATGTAGTTGTGTGTGTTTTTAGAGTTATTTATCTTCATTGCAAAGGATGATTGGATTTACCAAGAGAAGGAGAGACAGAGAGAAAGATCTTCCATCAGCTGGTTCACTCCACAAATGGATGCAATGGCCAGAACTGAGCTGATTCAGAGCCGGGAGCCAGGAGCTTCTTCCAGGTCTCCCATGTGAGTGCAGGCTCCTAAGGCTTTGGTCTATCCTCCACTGCTTTCCAAGGCTGCAAGCAGGGAGCTGGATGGGAAGTGAAGCAGCTGGCACATGAACCAGCACCCATATGAGATGCTAACACTTGCAAGGTGAATTTTAGTCAATGAGTCATCACACAAGGTCCAATGCGTTTTTTAGTTTTTTTTTTTCTAAATAATAATGGGTGTAAGTGGAAATATCACTCTTATGCCATATTATTCATCCTTTTATACCATACAGTTTCATGGCTTTATTGTCAGAGTTTTACAATCATTACCCACTATCCTGAATTATTTAGAATAGTTTCATCACCTACAAATAAATCTCTTTCTCGAAGTGTTGTATAGGATAAAACTGCAGAGCCGAGGGTTGGGCGAGGAGAGTTTATTTTAATTTTTCATCCCGGTGAACTTGCTGTACATCCCAATGCCAGGAGATAAGGGAGAGTATGTTCTGGTAATATCAATCACCTAGTACTGTATTTACATAATTTTGGTCATTCCTGGTTGACAGATGATGCTCAAAACATCCTGATGGCCAATCCAAGGTGTCTTAACTTCCATCCTACTGATCTTTCACCTATAATAATATGTGTATTTGTTCTTCTTATCTCTGTATTTTCTATACATTTTATACTTCTAAGCTTTGCCTATGTTTTTGGCCAAAGTGAGCAACACATTGTACATAAATGCAAATAATACAAAGAAAAGCAAGACTCAACGGACACTTGGTAAAATAACAAAGTGTCACATGTTACTTTTTAGGGAATGACACGCTAGTTAGTAGGTTTACTGCTCAACCGGATATGTCCTTGTGGCCAATAGCTCTTTTGGGCTGAAGGACACAGAAGAGGATGGGATAGTAAAGGCTGAGGTACAGTGCAGTTTGCTAACTCTCCGGCATATGAGAAATTACTAATCAGCCACTGCTGACAGAGTAAGCTGTTGTCAAAATGATGGTGACTTATGACATTTAGATAAACAGAATGATAGAGAAAGTCTGTATTTATATGTTTATTATGAATCAATATGCCTTTCATGAAGATTTTTTTTCTAAGCAGGGAGAGAAGAGCTGAAGAAAACAGTTAACCTTTCCACAAGAAATGAAAGACCAACTTTTCCTTCTCCAAAAGTTACAAAGAAATAAAGTATAGTTGCAATATAGTGGCACAGTTGTTAGTACATATTGTTTAGCAAATGGATAATGTTAACTCATCCTGTATTAAAGCCAACACAGACTATAATGGTTCATTTGAATCTGCACACTCTAGATTAATCTGTGTCAAAACAGAAAGCACATACAATGTATTCTTCCCAGTTAGTCATCTCACTGTTTGCAGATTGAAATAAAGCCAAAGTGTGTGAAATGAGTATTTCCTATAATGAACACTATTAGGATTTCACTGTAAAATAAGGGTGAAAATAAGAAGTAATAAATAAAATGTACCCAATATTGGGGACTACATGAAATTATTTCCCCTGGGGGTGCAAGAGAAATGAAAAATACTTTTGTCTATCATTATAAACAAATGTTTCTATTTGCCAGTTTATGCTCCCTTAATGTATTCCCATCCTGCATTTTAAATGAACATTGGGTGCATTGAAGGAAGGAAACCAAATCAAAGGCTAAAAATGATATTGCCTCTCTGTTTTACTTAAGTAAATAGTAAAAGGTCATTCTATTACCATTTTCGCCATCAGACTTCCTTTCATGGTCAGTGTCAGTCAAGGACAATGCTGAGTTGGCCCGGCTAGATAAACAGGAACTATGCTCTGATTTCATTCCCCTGATCCACATTCTCAATGCATGGTCAGGTGAGGCTGCCCCTTCTGTTTCCGTATCCACATCGGATCCCATCTCTAGCTGGTAGCCATGACGAGAAACACTGCGCATGTCTGTCTGGTAGCCAGAGCAGAGAGTGTGAGGAGTTTCACAGAATTCCATCTCTGAGAAGACAAAAGTCAGAGAAAAACGTACAATTATGAGGAAAGTCTCAAACAAATTCTAATTTCTGCCCTCAAGCCCCACCCCCATTACCAGTAATATGTGCTTTTAGTAAAATCTTAGAATATGGTCTTTTATTTAGCCTAGCTAGGAGACTTGGCTTATTTTACACTTCTGCAGCTTAAAATTATTCTCCTGTTGATTCTTACAAGGTTATGCAAAAAGCATGCCCCAAAGGAACTTTATACCTACAATTTTAAGTTGAACAAAATGTAATGAAATCAGTGAGTAAAGAAGAGTACTAAGCGCAGAGAGATGCCCTTTAAAAATATTTCTCTTCTACAAAGAATGAACATGATCTGTGGAGCCATCTAGGCTTAAAATATTCAGATTATTTGCTTTTCTGAGTATCTCACACATATTGGAGTTAAGAATAAATAATTCAACACGAAAGTAGAAAAAAAACATTAAATTCAAATACACATCTCTAAATCTTTTCCAAAATGCATTAATTTACACATTCTATAATTATGAATACATAATTATTTCCCACCATCTCCAAAGGTGTTTACAACCTACTATATGCTGACAATCCTGCTTAATTCACTCTTGCAGCAAACACAGAAAATATTCAGTCATGCAATGCACCTTGGTGATGCTCTATGCTTTGGATTTACTCTTGTGCTTTTCCCCAAATCTTAGAATTATGAAATGTTTAGCATCTGAAAGACAGTGCAGCAAATTCCCTCTTTTTACACTTGAGGAAAATAAAATCCAGAGAATAGATGTTATTTGCCCACAGCCCACATCAGATCAAAGCAGAGCCCATTTTCCTATAACACCATCTGGACACAGTATCTGGGAGATACCAACGGAGCTCCATCAGCTTATTGCACGAATAGCAGCCATTGAGTCTTAGAGGCAATTTTACATCCAATTATGGTGAGGTGTCAAAAGGGGGCAAAGATGCTTTGCAATCCCTAATAAGTTAATGAAAAATGACCACATGCCAAGACATATCATCCGAAATGTCCATGTAATACTTAGATAAGGTAATCCGGAGATGTAGTACACTGTATAGGATTTTCTCAGACTGACATCAGAGACAGGTTATGTCAGTTGGCCAGGAAGAAGCTAAACTGAATGCATCTAATCCTTAGCACATATCAATAAAATGCAAAACCTAATATTAATTCTTCTAGTACAAAAAGTTCTGGCTCTTAGGCCAAATACTAGGAAGTACAAAACATATATGTATTTTTAAATAACCAGTTTTGTGACATACAATCGCCAAAGATTTAATAAATTCTTAGCACATATTTAATAGTTCGTAGGTGCCTAGTGTTATGCTTTGTTAAATAGATATCCTTGGTAAATACAGATTCTGTAATAGGAAAACTGGTTTAAAAATTAATGATCTCAGGGTACTGCTAAGAGTGTTGCTGAGTGATTTCTGTGAATACTCCATTTTCTTTTTGTTATTGTATAGTTTCTTCGCACTTTAATGATTTCTGTGATGATTGTCTTTGAGCAATTTTTCTAGTAAGTTGGCTAAACACTGAAGAAGTGATACTGTAAAAAAGGGATGAGGGGTATGGTTTATTTTTCTAAATATTTATTTATTTTTATTCCAAAGTCAGATATACAGAGAGGAAGATCTTCTGTCTGATGATTCACTCCCCAAGTGACTGCAACGGCCAGTGCTGCGCTAATCTGAAGCCAGGAGCCTCTTCTAGGTCTCCCATATGGGCACAGGGTCCCAAGGCTTTGGGCTGTCCTCGACTGCTTTCCCAGGCCACAAGTAGGGAGCTGGATGGGAAACAGGGCTGCTGGGATTAGACCTGTGCCCAAGTGGGATCCTAGCACGCGCAAGGCGAGGACTTTAGCAGCTAGGCCACTGCGCTGGGCCTGAGAGGTATCGTTTTGACTTATCAAATACAAGCTACCTTATCAAACCATGCTTCTTCTTGCCACATGGGTAAGAGTAAAATCTAACACCCAATATAAATCTTAGTGATCTAGAATATTGTGAGCAGTTAATATTCATGCCTTTTAATTTTACAGTGTTTCACTATCCAATCCTACGGAACAGTTGTTGCTTCAGCAACCTGGTAATGAACCTGTTAGCTTAAAACTATAACAGAGGAATCCTCTCTAGGCCTGTATTCCCAATTCCCTCATTGCCCTGGAACAGTGGTTCTCAAACTTGCCTCCAATGGCTTCATCTGGGTAGGGCACACAGATCTTTGTGCCCATTTTCATTTCTGTGCCATAGTCCTACTTTCAGTTTCTGATTCAGAAGGTATGCAATAGGGTCTGGAAATGTGCCTTGTGAATGAGTTTCCTGGTGAGGTTTTGCTAATGAATGGAGCTGACATTGAAAACTTGTGCCCTAGAGTTCTAAACAGTGTACTAAAGATCCAAACAAACAGGGTACTAAAGATTTCACCTATCTTGACATTATAGCATATTTTGCCAATGAGCTCTAACTCTGCTTAAGAGACAGGAATTTATTTTTTTATTCTAAATTGCCTCTGTTTAGCTCCCAAGGATTTAGGACACAGAAAAAATTAACAATTCACAAAAAGTAACTATCCAAGTTAACAGTTGCTCTTTGATTTAATGTGGCAAAGTAGAAAAAATATGGTTCACTTTATTTTTGTTTTTTTTTTTTACAGTCAGTAATGCTCACTGAATTGCCCTACTTCCCTTTATAGAAATCAGTGTTACCACCCTAAAATATTTCCCCAAATACATAAAAGTGTTGCTGGTGTTCAAAATTCCCACAGGACACATTATCTATTAAGCACTTACAATGCACCTTTAAGTGGTATTTTTTTTTACTCTTGCACAAATTGTTACCCAAAATAATATGAATTCCCTAGAGATGAAATTTCAAGGAAATATATTATAGACCTATTATTTCCAAAAAGGTAACTTTTACAGAAATTTAAGCACAACATTTTAAATGGATAGACAGATATCACGAAAAACTATGCTGAGTAAATAGGTGCAGAGATGTGGCCAGATAAATGAAATATTTGCAACATCACAAACATGTATTTAATTTTACTTCTAAGGAAAACCCATTTTTAGCCCTGCATGAGACAAAAGGTGAGCTAATTACTAGAGTTGAAATATAGCTTTTTAAATAGGAAAAAGGTTTGAAGAGATACTGCTCAACGAAAGTTATAGAAAAGAGCAATATTCAAATGAAAATACACTTGTTTACAGGACAATATAAATTAAAACTGTCATGAGATATTCTATTCTGCGTACATGAAATACTGACAAGGTTGTGCAGCTACAACTCTCATGCAGTGATGGTGAGAAATAATAGAATAGTGCAACTGGCATGAAAGAGAGCTTGATATGTTTCTAAGGTTACAGCTATACTTATCAGGGGAGTCTTTGAACATTCAAAAATTCATTGCAAAGAAATGAAAACTTCTATCCACGCAAAAACATGAGCTAAGATTTTGTAGCAACTTTGTTTTTAATAGCTAAGAAGAAAGAATCACGCAAATGCCCATGAATAGGTCAATGGATAAACTAACTGTGGTATATTCATAAAATAGACTACTGCTCAGTTCCAGAAGGAAACCATCATTGATGCCTTACAAATTAAACAGATTCCAAAGCCATTATGAAGAGTGAAAAATGTCTACATACACTATGCATCTATCTACATAAAATTCTAGAAAATACAAAGCAATCTGTAGTGACAAAATGTGGACCCATAATTCCCCAGAGAAGATAAGGCAAACAATGGGAAAAAAGATGAGGTTAAACAAAACACAGTAGAGCATTTTGAGCATGGTCCACAGGGCTGCTCTCTTGATTGTGGTGACAGTTTCATAGACATATACATGTTCAAGTTTACTATATTGTACTCTTCAGTTATGTATCATCTGCTTAGCTTACATCAACTATACCGCTATACTTTAAATATTCTGTGTACCATTAGGCACTAAACAATCAGAATTTAAATCAGACGATTTTCCTAGGGAGCCAAGGCTCTTAGACCAAGGATGAGGTTCTAATCTTCTCACTGTGGCAGAAAAAAAAAAACTACATGTTACACAAAAAAACAGATGGTCAAAATGTTAAAGTGTTTATATCTAACAAAGGAGTCAAGCATGACTAACTGATGATTAATTATCAGTGATCCTCTGAGAAGCATCTTAGCTTTTTGGACATAATAGCTGAAACTCAGATTTAGGAGGGGACCTCTGTATGAAACTAATCACTGTTGAATTTTTTAAAAGATTCATTTATTTTTTATTGGAAAAGAAGACAAATTTATGGAGAGAAGGAGAGACACAGAGAAGGATCTTCCATCTAGTAGTTCATTCTCTAAATGCCTCTGTTGGCGAAATCTGAGCCAATCTGAAACCAGGATCCAGGAGATTCTTCCAGGTGACCCACATGCATATGGGGTCCCAAGGCTTTGCACCATCCTCTGCTGCTTTCCCAGGCCACAACCAGGGGGTTGGATGGGAAGTGGAGCAGCCAGGACACAAACCAGCACCCCTATGGGATGCTGGTGCTTACAAGGTGAAGATATAGATATTGAATCTGTGACTAGGCCCACACTGACGAATTGTCAACAACAAAAGGAACATCCTATAGTTGAAAATCATAAAATTAAGCCCAGTGACTATGGAACACAGAATCACCTCAGGGGTTGGTGTTTTGGTGTAGTGGGTAAAGTTGCTGCCTGCAATGCCAGCATCCTGTATAGATGCTGGTTCATGTTCTGGCTGCTCCACTTCTGATACAGTTTCCTGTCAATGGCCTGGTGAAAGCTGCGGAAGTGTGTGGGGGCAGGAACCCACGTGGGAAACCCAGATGAAGCCTCTCCCATCCCTTGCCATTGAGGGCATTTGGGGGAGTGAACCAGCAGACAGAAGAGCATGCTCTCTCTCTCTCTAATACTGCTTTTCAAATAAATAAATCTTAAAAAAAATACTAACTTAACGTGTTTTAAAAAAGGCTATGAAATGCTGAATAAAGTGATCTACTGCATTTTCTATTTGAGCCCAGGAGCTGATCATCAGGTACTCCGCCAGGAAAAGCCATTTATCAAAACTTGAAAGGGAAAGTAATAGTTATCTATATCAGTGTTTTCTTGAAATGCCATTTTTGAGTTTCTGATAAGCTCAAGACTATATTGTTAAAATTCTACCCATCTACACTCCCTCTAAAAAGGGAGCTTTAGGGCACTTGGCTCAAAATAAATAATTGGAAGTCACGCAGTATGATTAATCTTAGCCATGATTGAAAGAGTTCAGATACAACTTTTAAACCATATAGTTCATATCCAGAATAACTGAGTAGGAGGGGCTAAAATGTTAGCTTTAATTAATGATTCACACAACCCTTTTGAATGATATGCAAAAGCAGGTGTTAATTATGCAGTTTTTCGATGGGTCATGTCAACATTCTTAGTGTCTCAATTTCCTCATTTATAAAACCTATGAATGCAATGAGAAACAAATCTATAAGTGTCTTATTCTATAGCTCTATAGTTATACCTTGAACCTGTTACGGCAAAACGTGGAATACTCAGGATTTTCAAATGGTGAACGACTCAGTGGTTTTATGTATCTAGGTGTTATAAATAATTCTGTGGTAAAGAATACACACATCAGTTATGTCTTTCTGTCATGATTACAAGTCTTGCTGTATTAAAGTACTGATACAGCCTAGGCAACCCTGTGAACTCTAAGATTGAGAGAGCAACTAAATGGTAAACTTTCCACACATCGTGAACTGAATGGTATAATATCAAACCAAAATTCAAAACTTACACACTTGGTTATTGTAAATTGCTTTCCACAAAATGACATACAAAATTCACACAATTAAAAATATTACTGACCCCCAAATCTTTAATTCATTCCTCTCCAGAGAAAAAAATTCAATTGATAATTACAGTTTTCAGCAAAAAAAAAAAAAAAAAAAAAAAAAAAAATACAAGGAAGGAAGGTAATGAGCATCTCCAGACAGGAGAGAAATAATTTTCACTACTGGGCACCAGTTTGTATTCTCAGTTTTGGGGCTTTGAAAAGAAAACGGTATCAAATTGCCAAACAAATTGGTTCATGTAAGTTCATCTAAACACAGCTTTGCTTAACACCCACTTTCTTTGAGTCAAGAAAACAAAACAAAATAGACTTCTGATTTTTCTTGGTCTTAGCAAATTAGTCCAATTTAATTTCCTCTTCTCTTCATGAAAAAGCTTTATCAAAAGCACAGTGCTATACTAGGCAGTGAGCACAGTGAGTTAATAGGACTATGTCAGGTCCTTTGGGAAGTTCCACAGAAAGCCTTTATAAAGGCCTAATGATAACAAAGCAATAAAGGCCCATCACCCAAATCTGACCTTTATTTTCCTGTTGAGGGCTCATCAACCTTTTCTGGCGGATGGGAAGGAAACAAGGATTGCTCCCAGGTGCAAGACTAGGGCAAGTGGTTATCAGAGGACTTAAATAACTAAGCTTCCTGAAACCTAATCTCCTCCTCACAGTTCCAAATGCACCACAATCTCAGCACTCAGAATCTACAACTCACACTTCAACATTTTTTTCTTCATCTGCCAGTACACTGAAAAGCAGGACAACAGATCTGTTCAGAGTTTAAAGACTGAAGTATAAATACATATACTTTGTGATCAATATTAGCTAACTGGAGACATCCCGGGACATAGTTAAAACCACATATTAATGTAAAAAAACGATGCTTGGGGAAGAATCAAGAACTGCAAAACCATTCAAAAAAGCTCAAACCACAGAAAGATATAAGATTATAGCACAAAATCAACTGAAAGGTAGATGAGGTAGCAATCTGGATGAAATGAAAACAAATTCCAATCACATTTAGTGACAGATTAAAATGTCCTTTAGCAATCTAAGTAAGGAAATTTAAAGTGGGAATAAGCAACTGCTATTTCCTTGGACTAATTTTCAGCTTAGTGGTCAGGGCCATTTCAACTATATTCTCTGAAGAAGGAGAACTTGTTTTGAAGATAATCCAAAGAAGTTACCACTACAAAGAAAAAGGTAGAGTGGCTAGTGCAGTGGCATAGCAAGCTTATCCTTCACCGGCAGTGCTGGCATCCCACGTGGACGCCAGTTCATGTCCTGGCTTCTCCACTTCCGATGCAGCTACCTGATTGTGGCACGGAGGACAGCCAAGTCCTTGGGCCTCTGTACCCATGTGGGAGACCCTGAAGACGACCCTGGTTTCAGATCAGCTTAGCTCTGACCATTACATCCATTTAGCAGTGTGAACCAGCAGACAGGAAACCTCTCTTCTTTCTCTGTCACTCTGTTAAATAAATAAATCTTTAAAATGTTATTTTCTTTTAAAGTCTTTTCTTTAAAAAAAGAAGAAAAAAGGAGATGTCTGCTAGACATTGTTTGCAGTGAAAATCTAGAAAAAAATCAGAAACTAAGCGAGATGGGAGGAGGTCCTGGACAGCAAGAGAAATTTAGATCAATGAGAACCTGCGCATGTTCCCCTTATTTCAACATTTTGAATGAGATGGAGACTTCCTACCTTAAATGAGAAATTTTCAGGGCTACTGAACACTGCAAATGCATCGTGCTCAATGGCCCTAAAAATTTCTCATTTCTTACCTGTGTTGGTCCAATTTTTCTGGCTGTTCATAACGCTTTGGCGCCTGAACCCTTATTGCACATGGTGGGCTTCCTGGTGTACTTGTGTACTTCCATTATGCTCACTAAGCATAGGAAGCTGTTTGCTCAATTGTGTGTATATGTGTGCCTAAAAGTTTAAACTACATTAAACTGCAGCACAATTCCATCTAGATGAGTCAGATCAACAAATTAAAGAGGTAAGAAACCAATAAGAACATTCGCAAATGCTTCAAAGACATACTCATACAGGCAAACTGTGACTTCTATAACAATCTATCCTTCTCTGTAATTATTTATTTTGTGATGAATGAGTAAAGATGCCAGGACAGAATTGTGAGCAGAATCAGTGCCCATAAGGAATCACAGACTAAACTGCTCTATTTGAGGTTACTTACAACTTTTCAAGTTGCCATATTCATCGGTAACACGGTATATTTGCACAGATTCTCAACTATTTGGAGTATCTCTGAATCTTCACGATTAATTCCTAGTAGTATTGTTAAGCTTCACTACAAAATTTTATGCAGGATTGTATAGTTCATTTCCTCATCATTTGATCTACATAATCTCCTCAATTAGACCTCTAGTTCCTGACTTCTGAATTTTTGGTTCTCTCAATATTAAATGCAGTACACTGTTAATTTGTTAAAGAAGGTAGTTGTTTTCATTGTGGAGAAAGTAACTATGCAGGAAAACAGGAAATGTGAATGCACCTAAAAGTAATCATTTCATTATGTATTCATGTAACAAGATAAGTATTTCAAGGCCCCAGGATGATAGCATAGTGTTGTAGGGTTTTTTGAACCCCGAATACTGCAGCAACCTCAAATTCTTGTCTCGCAGGAAAGAAGAATTTTCATGCGGACACAGTTTAGTTTTAAAGTAAGATTTATTAGAAAAGCTGAGAAAGGAGACTCCCGTCCTAGTGACTAGAGGGGGTTCTGAGATAGAAAAAGACCCTTACCTCCTGCCATAGTGGCAGGAGGAAAAGCTAAGAGAGAAAAAAACCCATATCAATGGTGGGGAAAGCATCTTTTAAAGGTTCCCCTCAAAGATGTTTCTCCATAAATAAAGGAAATTCCTGGTTTCCATGGTACCTGGCCTTGGGACAAAAGGCCAGAAAGGTGTCACTGGCCAACTTCCTTGGTCCCTTTCTAATGATAAAGAGGCCAGTCTGAAGCCCTCCCCCTTGGCAATGGCTGGAGACAGAATTGGGTGGAGGCTTCAGGTGGGGAATAGATATGTTAATGTCACCCTTGTCTCCTGGGGAAACACTCCTGATAAAATATGCATTTGTCTTGGGAGAGACCGTGTTCTGGTGAATCCAAGACATGGTGGGGAAAATACCCCTTTATATTTGGGAAGAAAAATGACTTGGGGACCCAGAATACCCTAACTGCCTACCACCCAGTCTAACTCCTCTCACAATAGCAGTTGAAGTCCTCACCTTGAATGCACCAGGATCCCATATGGTTGCTGGTTCTAATCCCCACAGCCCCGCTTCCCATCCAGCTCCCTGCTTGTGGCCTGGGAAAGCAGTCGAGGATGGCCCAAAGCTTTGGGAACCTGCAACTGTGTGTGAGACCCACAACAAGCTCCTGGCTCCTGGCTTCAGATGGGCTGAGCTCCAGCTGTTGTGGTCACTTGGGGAGTGAACCATTGGACGGACGATCTTCCTCTCTCTCCTCCTCTCTGCATATCTGACTTTCCAATAAAAATAAATAAATCTTTACAAAAAAACATTAGTTGCCTTTAGAAAATAAGTATATCAAGACATGTTGTATATGTTACATCTGCAAAACATCAAATCTAAAATACATATGGCCGACAAAGGACTGTATGTGATGTAGTACTTAGACCAGCTAGGGACCTAGAAGAATTGTAATTAAATATTTAAATATCAAAATTTGAAAATTCAAATGTTAAAACTAAACTACTACAGAAAGGGTTAACAAAGGAATGCTTGAAAAAGTTCAAGGAAAATGCACACTACGAAAAAAAAGGTATGTGTTGATTTTATAACAGTTCTGCAGCAAAGTAAACATTGGTTGAAGTGTTCTCAAGCATTAAAATATCTATTTACTTTAATGGCAGAGATCTCATCTACTGGTTCACTCTGCAAATATTTGCAACAGTGTAGGCCTGGCCAAAGCCCAGACTCTAGAGATCAGTGCGGTTCTTCCAGATGAGACATGGGGACTCAAGCACTTCCGCCAGCATCTGTTATCTTCCAGGAAGCACATTAGCAGGAAGCTGGATGAAAACAGATCCAGGACTCAAACTCAAGGACTCTGAGATGTGAATATCTCAAGTAGTGTCTTAACCACTACACCAGAAAAGCCCACCCCAGTCATATTTTAATTCTATGTTCTAGGAAGATTTCAAGTACCTTGTATCTTGAATATCTTGAATATAAATGTGACCAATAGGATGCCTTGACACAAGTGCTAATTAATGCAAATTGAAATTGTTTTTTGAGAACTAGCTATGAATTTCAAATAATATGTATTTCACAAGTACAGCAAGAAAGAAATTATGGAGACAGGAAAAACAATTTACAGTAATACTGGACTAAGAAACTCCATTTCCTATATTGACTCTGGGCTGCAAATGTTTCACAAAAAAGGCATGTTACAATACGCCTTTTAGCATAATGAATTTAGAAATAACTTCTAATTAAAATTCTTAAGAAATTAATTCCATAGTATAGTCTTTACTAAAATTGCTCAAAAAAAAAAAAAAAACCCTTGGCAAAGAACATCTTTACGGTGGTTGAAATACAGACTTCTTTTGTTCTTCATATCAATTTCATGCCAAGTATCAAACACAAATGACCATCTCTAGATTTGCAGAGCACAGTGGAATGTGCACAGAACTCTTCTGAAAGCCTCTTATTAGGAGCTCAAAGAATTTACTTAAAGTACTTTTCAGGGGTGGACGAAAATCTTCAAGTGAGCAAAAACAAAGGAAATAATTCTTTGAATGTTCATCAGAAATCTTTAAATTTGAATTTTATTTATAGGAAAACATGTTTGGGGAAGATTTCCACTTCTAGTCAAGGTATGGCGAAAAAAAAAGTACATTCCTGCCTTAAATGAAAACAACAACAACAACAACAAAAAAAACACAGAAAAAAATGTAAGAAACAATTGTCAAACACTGCACAACAGAAAATGAAGGAAAGTGATCCTTGACATACTGCAAACCAATGCAGTAAGTTCCATGAGTGCTCCAGCTTGCTGTCTTCAAAGACTGTCAGCCTCTGCCCAATGAGGGGGCCCAAGAAAGAGTGAGCCAGCTAGAGGTTGCACTGTACAGTGTTTGAGAGAGTTACACAGAAGAGGATCTTGAGCTGGCTCCCCTTAATATTGTGTTCTAACAGCACACGCATGTAAGGCAAATATCTGGGGCTACAGAAAGAATCATCTCCAAGGAATAAAGGAAACAGCCACTGCATGGGAGACACAGCCCCTGAGTGGTCAATTGCAGAACTCTTACGCTTTGAATATAATACTCAAGATTTTTCTGTTTATATATAATTATGCTTTCTTTTCTAGAATAAGATCAAATGATTACAGTAGTTTTATACTTCTGAGTGTTCCTATACAGCTTGGCCTGGTAGTAAGGGAATAATATTGGCCCTAGGACAAATTAGTTTGCACCTCAAAAAGTTAAATGCATATATACCATATGATCTAACTATTCTGTCTCTTAGTGTTTACCAGTGTAAAATGGGATCATGTATCTGTTCAGACACAGTGAGAATGCTTACATTAGTTTCAGTTTTAAGTGTCAGAAGTTGAAAACAACTCAAAAGCCCATTAACAGGCAAAAATAATTGCAATTACTAGCATATCCATATAATGGAATGCTACTGAGACATGAAACTATTACTACCACTACTACCACTACTAATACTATATATATTGCACTATTGGTATGTATTTTTACATGCAAAAACATGGGTAACTATAGAAATAATTATACTGAATCTACCAAACCAGAAGAGGTTTATATAGCTTCTATTTATGTAAAACTGTAGAAATCCCAAATTAAGCAAATCCATGGTTAGCTAGGTTTGGAATGAGTTGGAAGTAAAGTTCGAAAGGCATTACAAGGAAATGAAAACAATGCAGGCAGAAAAAATGCCATAGCAAGAAAGCGCTGATATTTTATAGCCATGGCTAACCTGCATGATAGGCCCAATGTCAGAGCCCTGGGCAGTGCAGCAGTCTGGCCCGCACTGCTAAAACTAACACTCTGCTTCTTGTACCACTAGAACCCCTTTGTGTGTACCACTGAACTCTCCCCTCCATTTTGCAGAAGCCACAACATACACAAAGTTACAGCTTAACACTACTGCCAGCAAGGAAATATTCAATATGGTTGCTTTAGATGATGATTTTAGACCATTTTGCTAAAATCGTAATGGTTGACACTCTTAGTAGCACCATACACCTGTTGGCATGACATGTTTGAGATTTCAAAAAATGGGCTTGGAAATCTGTGGTGCAAAAACTGCATCATTTGAAAACTGAATTAAGCCCCACTCCAGTCACTGCCCCTTATACCTCCCATTGTACAAAGTTGATCACAACTCATTCTTAAGTCTTGCCCACACTTATTGTTGAATACGTACTTTGCTTTAAATCAACACGGTTTCTTAGCTCACCTTACTCTGTCTATGCCTCTTGATGTCTTTCTGGTGTGATGACAAAAACTTGGCCAGGTCCTGCAAGGGACCACCTCACAACCAAAGAAAACCAGATGGTAAGTGGAGATGTTTTTGAATACAGACATGGTGAATTTATCAAACTGCACACCAGAAATACGTGCAGTTTATTGTACATGAATTATAACTCAATAAATGTTTTTAGGAAACAGAGGGGAAAGGATAATGTTTTCCTCTTACATCATCTAAATGCTCCTGTGCCAAACACTGGGGCAATGAGAAAAGTACCTCGTTTGATAATAGAAACAAACAATCTGTTCACAAACTGTCATGGTATAGGGAAACGACAGATCATTTCTTTTCTTTTTTTTTTTTTTTTACAAAGATTTGTTTTTATTTTACTACAATGTCAAATATGCAGAGAGAGGAGGAGAGTCAGAGAGTAAGACCCTCTGTCCGAAGTTTCACTCCCCAAGTGAGCCGCAACAGCCGGTGTTGTGCCGATCCAAAGCTGGGAACCAGGAACCTCTTCCGGGTCTCCCACGTGGGTGCAGGGTCCCAAAGCATTGGGCCGTCCTCGACTGCTTTCCCAGGCCACAAGCAGGGAGCTGGATGGGAAGTGGAGCTGCCGGGACTAGAACCAGTGCCCATATGGGATCCCGGTGCGTTCAAGGTGAGGACTTTAGCCGCTAAGCCACGCTACCAGGCCCCAGATCATTTCTTGAATTGCCTGCTATGTTGCTTTCACTTCAATAGAATCAGCAAAGATTACATTCTGGATACTAACATTGTGAATATTTAGATTTTTAAACATATTGGTGCTAGCATGATCAACAAATCAAAATTAGTCCTTAATATGACAGAGGAAAACATGGGCCATTCTGGGCCAACAGTAAAGTACTATGACAAATTAGGTGGATCCAATGATATCAGTGACACAGGTTTGTCATTTCTGTTTCCACCAGTTATGTGTCTGTTTCAGTGTTTTATTTCCTGCAGAATCCCTGCTACTCTCTCCAGTAAAATGGATGTTACCCGATTCAAAGACTAGTGAGATCCTAGGGTTAACTCAGTCAAAATTTGCTTCTATTTTTTTTTTTTAAATTCCTAAGTCTACCTCTAAACAATAGGAGGGTAGTAATGCTCCTGTGTTTACCATTAATTTCTACAAAGGCTCCTTTTATAGCAGTTTAGTCAATGGTAGAATAAGTTATTGTACAGAAACACTACAACAGTATTCAAACACTCTTGTAATCAGAATCAATTATGACCACAGTAGATCTGAGCCAATATAACTACTTTGAAAGTGAAATGTACATTACATTCCTACCATTACAAACCTCTATTTAGAAAAAAAACCTGCTATTTTCCATTGTTTAAAAACTAATCTATGTCAGTTACCAAGAAATTCGCTTAAAATTACCTACAGATAGGACTTCAGTCTTAACTATCCGGACCTGTTGTTCTGCTTTCAAAGCACATATTCTTCCGTCCTGGGGCACTAGTAGATGGACATGAAACTATCAAAGAACATTCAGTTATACATATGAAAAAGAAAAAGCAAATAAATGCAAATGTGGACTTAGTATCTTCTGTGTTCCAGGCCCTGAAACATACATTTATTTTCATAAGACTCACAGTATGCCCTGTGAGAAAGGCTATTATTATTCCTATTTTTCAAATAAAGCAACTGGAGCTCACAGAGATTAAGTAAATTGTCCCAGGCCACATAGATAGGAAGTGGCAAAGCTAACTCAGAACAATTGTTACACTGACTTCTAATCACCTCATGCAGCATATGAAGTTATAAGTAGCACATTCGAATTCGCAGCCTAGTTCTCATTTGTGCAACACGTACGTGGCTGATGTTAGAATTTCCTAATTCTTGCCTCTCAGGTTTCATTTAGCTTGCTGCTGTCCCCATCTGGATTTTCCCAGCCAATCACCAAAATCCATTAAGGGATGTGGTAGCTGAGAGACAGTGGACATGTCCTCTGTCACACACAATATCAAAAGAGATTCTTAAAGCATGCATATGTTATCTACTTATTCTTACACAAGTTTACATATTTTATTACTTCATCTTGAAGCATTATTGCCTTCATACAAATTTTTAAGGATTCACTTCACCAACGCCATGTTACTTTGCCTCACTGAAAAAATATTTCTGAGCATATTCTATGTTTCCAGACAACAGAGAAAACATCTGTGTCTGCAGGCCAACAAATAAAAAATGTTGGCCTCTACAATGTTCAGCTTCCCTAGCACAGAGCAGATGCCTTGAGCAAAGTTTTGAAATTACTTAACAAAATTAACAAAGATGAGAGGAACGTTATTCATTGGGAAATGTGCTGGAGTATTACTTCGGCACATTATCATCCAGCCAGAGGAGACAATCAGATAAAAATTGGGGGCATTTCCTGTTTACAAGGCAGCATCATCAGCCCAAGCTAAATAGATTGATACTAAATCTATGAGCAACATTTTGTGTTTCAAACACATCAAAGCAGACAGAGAAGAGGCTTGACTACAGCTCCTGATTAAATGTTAAGGTACATTTTTCCTTTATTTTAAATTTATCAAAGTATAGAATGAGATAGAGGCACACTTCACATATCACTTAGTGCTAGTATTGCAGGATATTTGTGCAAAATCTATTTCCCAAAATCCCTCAAAGGTAGAAACAAATGAGAATATCAACAGTAACATTAGTCATCAGTGTTTGTGAATTGGAACATTACACAGTCCAAACCTTTATTAACGTTGCCCTAAATATTTAACTTGAACAAATGAACATTTTAGGAACTTTGAAAATGGACAATCTATATAGATGAAAGTGTGTTCAGGTTACATGTTTCAGAAGGGTATTCATGCCAAACAATATATGAGGACTTCACGATGTTACTAATGACATATAGGAAAATAATAGTGTTTAGACAAAATTCAGCATCATAGCTGCATCAACTTTTATCTGTATAATATCTTTGTAATGTCTGTGAATCTTGTCTGGGTATTAATTCAGGATTCTTCTAGATGGCCAGGAAAAATTGTGTGCTGTACAAAATCAGTAATACAGATATATTTTCCCCCATCCAACTTAAAACAACAACAACACAACAACAAAATAACCAAACAAGCCATGTCAATGGTATCTGTGTATCCTTCAGTAGGCAAAGTTGAGGACCCTAGAAAGCCATAGCACATCCGGCTGATTCTTTTACAAGAATGCTTGGGCAGATACTTGGAAACTTATTATTTCAGGAAGGAGGAAAAGAAGGATGTGGGGGAAAGAATGGATGCAGGAAAATATTTCCAGGTACTTATTTTTTAGGGGTGAGGGTGGCATAGAAGGGGAACCTTTCTAGCCAAAAAGAACCTACATGAAACACTGTAGCTACCTCAGCCCTCAAAGATAAAGATCTAGATAAAGTAGATGGAAAAAAAGGAGAAAATTTACTCTATAGTTATCCACAAAATTGTGAACTTATCACTCTTCTAATTTGTCTTGTATAATTAAGAAATAAGACCCTAGTCTGAGGGCTCAGATCAATGGTTCAACGGCTAAATCCCAACCTTGTGAGCTCTGGGATATCATATGGACACTTGTTATTGTCCCCGTTGTTCCACCTCCCATCTAGCTCCCTACTTGTGGCCTGGGAAAGCAGTAGAGGATGGCTTTTGACACCCTACACTAATGTGGGAGAGCCAGAAGAAGCTCTCGATTCCTGGCTTCAGATTGGCTCAGCTCCAGTCACAGTGGCAATTTGGGGAGCGAACCAGTAGGTGGATGATCAGTCTCTCCCTCTCTCTGTAAACTGTTCTTTCTAATTATATATATATATATATATATATATATATTTTTTTTTTTTTTTTAACAAAAGACACCAGTATGGATAGAGCATCCCAGATTACTAAGAAATCAATTTTACTCTGAAAATTTCAAATCTGGGCAGGATTATTTTAAAAAGTCCACTTGTAAACAGTTTAATTTTAGTATAAGGCTAAAATTATAGAAAATTAACTTTCCTTCATGAAGGACATTAATTTTATTTCCTTACCTACATAAAATTCAAATGAACCTTATGAGATCTGTGAAAAGAAAGCTAACTGAAAAGGCCATTCCGAATTCAAATATGAAATTGAAATACATACCATCTACTAGTATGAAAACCTGCTCATATTTTAACAATAAAATTATAAGAATTATAAATTACAGTGAACAGTAACAAAAATTACTTTAAAATTGGAAGCATTCGTATATTAAAGTTGGAAAAATATCTAACACATTTTTAACATTACCCTAAAAGAGATACAAGATTTTTACAAGTGGAAATAGAAACATGTATTTGCTGTATAAGTAAATATATTCCTAGTGTGAGTCCACAAATATTTTGTCAATACAAAGAAAGGAAATCAAAATTGCACACTCCTTCCCAAGTCTCTTCATTGTAAAAATGAAGAAGATAGTGTCTGCTTCCCTTGGTGAGGTGTCAGATAACTTTGCAGTGCATAGATACATTAGTGTGGAAACCAGAGAGCCATGAGAGCCTTGGAAGAGGGAAGTGGCTAAAAGCACCTCTTATCAGTTTGAAGAGCTAATGTGCTTCTCCCCGCTAAAGTACAGAATTTTTTATGTGTCAGTAACATAACGATAAATACGCAACCTGTGTTACACACGATATAAGCAAAGAGTTCTCCCAATAATAAAAACTAATAAGAACATCTGTGTGTGTGTGTGTGTGTGTGTGTGTGTGTGTGTGTGTGTGTGTTTGCTCATGGAACTCCTATAATGTGAATTTTGGGCTTAACCTACACTGCGTGAAACGTAAGAGATTGGTTCCAGTGGAATGTTCTCTAAAACCAGAGGCCAAGCTCCAGTCAGGGATATAAAGGGCAAATTTATGGCTGCTTTCTGAAGTACAGAAGATGGGAAATCTTATTATAGTAAAAAGCAAAGAGAAGCAGACATATGCTTTTTATCAATTTTTGTATTCACCAACATCTCCTTGCCTAGGCCACTAGCTGTCATGGTAAATTATGGTTCCTTTTGATCTCTACAAATTTTAAAAATATTGATGGCAACAATAGCCACAACTAATAGTTACTTTAGAGCTTACTGTTTGCCAAACACTGTGCTATACAACTCACATTTTTTACCTAATAATAACACTAACTATCCAAGATAGGTATTATTATTTTGGATTTACAAATGAGAAAATTAATTTTGAAGATGTTGCCATACTTAACTATGGTCACCATTTCTGCTATGAATTAAAATCACAATTCAAATTCACTTTTGTCAGTATTTGACACCTTTTGCTTCTAATACAATCCTTAGTAGCAGTAAGATCTAGATGCTTTGTCAAAGGTATACATATCTTTGACTACAAGTGCAGCTGGTAGTGATGGTGAGTGATAAACTAATATGAATCTCTTTTCAAGTAACTTCATTTCTAGTTGTAGAAACAAACCATATTTCCAAATACATGGTAGAGTATGTAAGTGGAATTTAAGAAGATATCTGGACAATAAGCACAAGCAGAGAGCAAAAAGAGGAACAAGCTAAGGTAAGAATAACATGGCTGCAGTTCATATTGTGGAGGGGATAGAATAAGATAGGCTGTATTGAATGAGTCAAGTTTGAATCAGAACAACGGGTAGTCTAGACTCTGATACTGGGCATCATTTTGCATTTCACAGTTTATTCCATAGACAATATAGAACGAAGGTTTGAAGTAAATCACAATAGCCTGCTAGAACCTGCTGATGACTCAAACATCTATGTATCTTTCATTTCAGCCAGGTGTTTATAAATATCTGTCCCTATATTCTGCATCTTTCCATCATGCATGTGCTCCTGACCAATATTACGGTCACATGTTGGAATTACTGGCTCAAGGTGATTCCCCAGGAACTAGGCCTATCTAACTTTTTTTTAAAAAAATTCATATGACCCCTTTTTTAGAGATGTGATCTGCAAAAGAAGCCTATACCTTTATAATGTAGTCTTAGCCACAGTGATTATTTAATGGTTGGATCGAATGTGGATGAATCGTATTATTCCATTTGCTTTAGCTTGAATGTCTGTTCCTTCAAAAACTCAGGTTAGCAATTAACTGCTATAGTAACACTATCAAAAGATGGTGCCCATACATTTGGAATGGGTCAAGGACAGACCAGGCTGAATCAGTTCACGTCATCCACTGGCAAATCCGGACACCAGAACAGAGTGTGGTTCGAGCCAGGTTCTGTCGCAACAAAAGCAGTACACAACATGGTTGCCTGTGCCAGATGTGACCACAGCACCCAACCAGCATGTGTGAGAATCAGGAAGAGGGGGCAGAGTCGGCAGGGGAATAAGGAGTGGTTCCCTTGCTGGACAGCTACTCCCACTGCAGAGCATGAGCTGGGATGGGGGTAGACCAGACTAGGCAAGGCTACAACACCTGTGCCCCTCATGTGGACCAGATCAGGGAAAAACCAGGCAGAGTGCAGTCTCCCAAACAATCTTTCCTCCTTGGCCAGCACTGGGAAATCCAGACTCAAGGTTCCAGAAATTCCCCTTTCCCAACCAAGCCAATCATGGATCTCCCCCTCCAAGGGCAGCATCGACCTTTGGAGTTAGAAGCCTCTGGGGAAAGGAGCAGGTCCCATACAATCAGCCCTCCTCGTCCTGCCGCTGGCTGGCTCAGTGAGCCTGTGTCTGGCACCTTGGCAGAGTTCCTGCAGGAAGTGGTGTGGTCCTGGAGGAAACTTGAGGGCACCTTTCCTCACTGAGCTTTGATACGGTCCAAAAAGAGCCTTACATCAAGAGTATTTGTGGTAAGGTTGGTGTGGGGGAGAGGCAGGGAAGAGTGGATTCATGTTTATGTTGGCATGTTTCTACGCCTACCTTCCCGAGGGAACAGCACCATGTAAGCTGCTAAAAGGTGACAGGGTAGACAGTGGCAAGCGGCTGGGAGTGAGGACAGGGAATCCTTCGACTCCGGCCTGCCCTGGACTCCACTTCCCCTTTGGAAGTAGTTACCTGGCCAGGGGCAAAGCCAAGTCAGAGGGAGGGGCACTGTGTGCCTGAGGTTGGTGAAGGTGTGGCCTGTCAGCGCCCCCGAGCAGGTGACTGCTCACTGCAACAGACAGCTGAGTGCCGGAGTGGAGCGCAGCAGGGCAGCTTTGCTCCACGCTCGTGTGGCCTGGTGACGCAGGTGAAAAGCAGGTCTAACTGTAGGTTGTGCAGTTCCTAGTGACAGGTGCCAAGAGGTTATGATATGGGTTTCTTGGGTCTGATGTACAGTGTGAATAAATGCTTGCAGCTCTTAGCCCTTTTTTGATCAATGAAGCACTTTTTTAATATTTTCCTTTGTATGTAACGGAGGAACTGTAACTCTCCGTGGTTGTACATATAACCCTTTTCTCCTAAAGAGGAGTCAGTGCTCCTATATTTTTTATTCCTACTGCTGCAATCTATAATTAGAGTGGGTGAGGGTTGTTGGGGCTTAGCCACAGCATCAGCTGGCAGAAGCTGGCACTGGGGGCTAATTCTGTCAAGTTAAACCACAGAACCACCTGGAGAGTGCATAATCCAGGTGTGGGAGTGGCCTGGGAGGGAAATAGTGGGCTCCTCCCTCTTGGGTTACCACCCTCCCATGGGAGGGCAAGAAAATTAGGACAGGGACTGGGGTGGCTAGACAGACACCCAACAACATCCATGAAGGCTGGATAGCTAAGCTGGTTAGATGGAACAAGGTTTTAATACCCATTGACATGTATGAGAGCAGAAGGGGATGTGGGACAGACTGGACTAGTCTGCCACACATACTGGCAAACCAGGGTAGGGGGCGGGCCTGGTGGGGGTTATTGTGGGTCACTCTGACTAGGCTGCAGCTCCCACTGGTTTACGTGATGGCCGACTATGTGCTGGGCAGAACCAGGCTGGACTGCAAACACCCATTGGTTCCAGTGGAAGACAGGGAGGGAAACAGAACCAACCCAGCAACTGCAACCACCAGCTGATCCGGGCAATGGACTGTGCCAGGCCCTGTGCTTGCTAGTACATACAAGAATCTAGTCTGGGAACACCTCAGACAAAGTTTCTTTGGGGATCCCCGCAATCGAGCTTCTGGACTCAGAACCCTAACCATCAAAAGACAGAGGACAGAACAAGTCAATCAACCACCTCAGCTATATGTTGGCAGTGAAAAACTGGGCAAATGGAGACTCTATGATGGACTATGTCAATCAGTGGATTCTCCAACGACCTCATCGTGCTTGGAGTGGTGAGAGTGGCAGCAATTCAGAACTGTTGAACTATCAAAAACACTTGAGCAAGACCCTCGGAGCATGCCCCACATCTGGGACCTGGGGTGGGTGGGAGACTGGGTGGAGCTTCTCCCTTAAAATCCCCTTTTACATCAGATATATCAAGGAAACAATATGGAACTAATTGTTTTGCCCATCTTCCTGTAGTGCTTGAACCTTTTTACCCTATTTATGTCAAGATTGCCAAAAAAAAAAAAAAAAAAAAAAGAATAAAAAAAAAAAGATGGTGCCATTAGGATGATTAGGCCAAGAGTATTCTATCCTCATGAATAAACTAATACCATAACAACAAGAGTTAATTTGTTACAGTGGTGGTAGCAGTGTGTATGGGGTGGGAGTTAGAACTGAGCAAGTATAGGTAGTATTCCCTCTCTTTCAATACACCTCCACCCTCTTATTTTGTGATGACTTGTCATGTGATAATACTACAAAAACTTTCTTCAGAATTGTGAAACAATACAATTCTTTTCACTATAAATTGCTGAATCTATGACATTTTGTTAGAAAAGCATCAATTGATGAGCATCACTTCCCTGACTCTGAGTATTGATCCAGATATTGGTATAGGACACAGGCTAGGCCAATCCAGGCTTATCCTCAGGCTTGTTTTTATTGTGTAAATTTGCTGAAAGCAAGTAAAAGATACATTTCCTTTCAGTTAATTAGGCTGTAAGGTTGAGAGTCCATAGCAGTCAGTGGCAACAAGCTGTCTATCTGGTACAAAGTGACACTAACCTGTAGACAGTTTAGGCACAAGATACTCCTTAATAGTGTTCAAGACCTCAGGTGTAGCCTTTGTTCCAGCTTTTGCTAAGATCATGTCCTGTCATGTTCTTGGATTTTATCAGTCAATAACTTTTTTTTCCCTCATGAAACAAAGTGTCAAATTTCCACCCCTTGCTCTGTTTTCTAGCCATGTCCTATTTTACCTTCCTTGGTATGATTTGATTCTGGCAAACCCTATTAACTCATTCACTCTCTAAAACTTTCTAACTATGACATCCATTTGACTTATCTGGCTTTCTCACCTTTATCAGACCAAAGTGATTTGGCCATAATTCGTTCATCACTCTTTTATGGTAGCCAGGTGGTCTATATGCTTAAAGCTCTCTATAATGTAGCATCCATTCTGTACCTAGCGATGAAACAAAAAGTGAACACGCAGCTCATAAGATTTATACCCAGTTGCAGGTCCTGCTCTTGATGTTTGCGTTTTAGTATATGTTAACCAAACAAAAACCTTATCCACATTACTTCTTTCTGTTAAGACTTCCTGGGCAGAATTACATGTAAGAGTTAGGGTTGTCTCTGGTATACAGAAATTGATATTTATTCCTAGCAAGCATTAAGGGGCAGACAACACAAAAGAGTTGTTGGAAAGTGGAAGAATAGCCAGCCTTCTCAGAGATGCAAAGAAAAGTGCCACGATGGGGCTCTGAGCCTAAAGAGAATTCCAAGGAAAATCCACTCTTTGTTCCTACTCATTCAATTCCCTAAGGAACTAAAATCGAAAAGGCCTTATTTAAGACTAAGACAGTGTTAAAAAAGATAAGGAATTGACATTCAGTTAAGTGCCTACTTTGTACCAGACTTTGTGCTAAGCCCTTTGCATATATTTTCCTTTTAAAGTTGTAATCATCACAGTGACTCAGAGAGGTAGAAATTATTCACTTTACAGTTGAGGGACCAGAGTCAACTAACTTGTCAAGGTAAGGAACATTGCCAAATAACAAAAAGAGCTAAAATTGGACTATCAACATGCTTCCGTATAGACTTCTAAACCAGGTATTTCAGAACTTTAGTTGCTTACACTCCAGCCACATTTATGCTCACCATTGTACGTATACAAATCTGCATTCTGGTGGTGAAATGAATACTTAACAGAAAGTTCCACTTCCTTTTAACTGTTGAGGTTCCATCCACTTTTCAAGGATCACTCAAATCAAAGGCTTATTGAAGCCGGACTTAATCAGCCACTTCTCAATTCTTCCAGAGTCCCCTGTTTAGTATCATATTCTGATACTCATTGTTGTATACACTGCAGTAGTTCTATGGTTTATCAGTTTCTTTGATCAACAGAATGGGTAGAGAGGTAAGGTAACAGAAGCTATGCAAGTACTCAGTGCTTTCTGGCTTCCACAATTTATTACTTAATTAAAGTGGTGCCATAATGTTCTTCAAAAATAATTGCAGGATAGGGCTTGGCACAATGGCCCCAGTGTCTTAATACGTGCCTTGCACATGCCGAGATCCAGTATGGGCATTGGTTTGCATCCTGGCTGTTCTACTTCCCATCCAGCTCCCTGTTCGTGGCCTGGGAAAGCAATAGAGGATTGGCCAAACACTTGACACCCTACATCTGTGTGGGAGATGTGGAAAAAGCTGCTGGCTTCGAATTTGCCCAGTTCTAGCTTTTGTGGCCACTTAGGAAATGAATCAGTGGATGCAAATCTGTAAATCTGCCTTTCCAAAAAAAAAAAAAAATGAATCTTTAAAAAATGACTGCAGGATAAATTGTGGCAGTCATAAATGGAATATTATATATCTTAAAAATAAATGAGCTGGGCCTGGCGGCGTGGCCTAGCGGCTAAAGTCCTCGCCTTGAACGCCCCAGGATCCCATATGGACGCCGGTTCTGACCCCGGCAGCTCCACTTCCCATCCAGCTCCCTGCTTGTGGCCTGGGAAAGCAGTTGAGGACGGCCCAAAGCTTTGGGACCCTGCACCCGCGTGGGAGACCTGGAAGAGGTTCCTGGTTCCCGGTTTTGGATTGGCGCGCACCGGCCCGTTGTGGCTCACTTGGGGATTGAAACATCGGACGGAAGATCTTCCTCTCTGTCTCTCCTCCTTTCTGTATATCCGGATTTCCAATAATAAATCTTAAAAAAAAAATGAGCTACATATACACTAATGTGATTGAATCTCAGTAAAATATTGTGCACAAAAATCTATATACAGAAAAACATGATTCCATTTCTAAAACTTGGAAATCTGCAAAACCAAACAACATATTGTTTAAGGATGCATACATACATGTCAAAATTACTTTTTAAAGTAAGGGAACAAAAACACAGTTCAAGGTAATACTTGCCTTATAAAGAAGTTTAAGAAGAGGCTTGGAATCTAAAAAAAAATCACACAGTGGTCCAAAAAAGTCTTAGTAATGTTTTCTTAGCTAAGCAAGGTGCTGAAAGCACAGAATGCTAGGTGTTGGAACTCAACTGACCAACATTGTCAACCAAATGGCATTTTCCATCTAGCTTTCTATTTTGAGAAAGAGGAAGGAAATAAAAAATGAACTCTCTTGTTTCAGGGCCACAATCAATAAGAATAGCTACCAAGGGTATTTCTGTAGTGAAAAAAAGGGGAGGTTCTCAATAGCCTTGGTTTGAATCCTGAAATCAAATGAAGCACTTATTCCTATTATTAAGATCCTAGGGAAAGGCAAGTGATACCCAGAAGGAAGAGCACAAGTCACTTAAATATTGACAGTTGCAAAACTGAGGTTCAAAAACGTTTCCTACATGTCACACTGATAGAAAGGGAATCACTTTAGGAAGATTTTTAGGGCAACACCATGTCATATGAATATCAATTCAAATTCCAGCTGCTCCACTTCCAGTCCAGCTTCCTGCTAATGGTCGGGGAAAGTCATGGAGGACAGCCCAAAGCCTTGGGATCCTGCACTCACATGGGAGACCAATAAGAAAATTTTGGATCCTGGATCTGGTCTGATCCAGTTTTGACCATTGCAGCAACTGGCGAGGCTACCAGCAGATGGAAAACTCTCTCTCTTCATATGTATTGGATAGATATGAAGATATATATATATATTTGTGTGTATACATAAAGAAACACATATATGTCTCTGGTTGTATGTCTTGTGCTTTCTCGGTGTAACCTTAAAAGTTTAAATAAATATTTAAAAAAGATTTTCAACAGATTTAAAGTAAAAATATGTAACTGTTGATAAACTATTAATTGGATTAACTAGAAACAAGACTTCCTCAGTATCATGCTAACTAAAATTCTACTGTATTTTCTTGTTTTACCTTTTTGAAAAATGAAGAACACACACATGCATAAACACATTTTGGCATTTTACAATATTATCATGTTCCAAATATTCTTCTGTAATTTTTCATACTATATAATGGGTATCTTTCCATGTCAAATTACACTGATCTGCTATATTCTTTCTCATATTTGCAAGGAATTCCTTTGAGGTTACCATACTCTATTCAACCAAACTAACACTTTTGGCTTGTTCATAAGTATTTACTATTGCAAGCAACATTCAATGGAAAACTCTGTAAATAACCTTTCTGAACTCTTGCTGTTAAGAACCATTAATCAATGTCTGACTGCTAGGTCACAATGTATGTGCTTTCTGGTGTATCATCCTGAGAAAAGTTACTACAAAAGGCTATTGTAATTCACATTTCCACCAAGGCTATACCCAAATGTTTGCTTCCATATATTCTCACTAATAGCATATGTTATCAATTCCTTTTTTCCTTTTGACAAATTAGAAAGTAAAAAATATGCATCTCACCTTAGTTGTATTTAATTCATACATATTCACATGTATAATCTTATTTGAATATATTTAAATATTTATTTGTATTTTTTCATTTCTGCATAGCATGTGCTCTCTATATTATTTTTATGAATCAAATAGTATATCTCCATATATCTCAACATGTCTGTTTCTCTTGTTAGATGTAAATTTGTTTTATTTTGTTTTGCCTTTATAGGTTCTGTGTTTTATGCTTTACTTAGCAAGACCATCAATACAGCAACATTTGGAAAAAGACTTCTATTTTCCCTAATCCTACCAGCTTTTGTTAATAAGCAAAGGATGCTATCAAATGCTGCTCCCTCAGATACCACCAAAATCCTTTTCAGTCACTAAAGTGAGTTAGGGTTAGGTTACTTATTGCCCTCTTTCTCACTCTCATTGATATTGTTTATCTCAGAAATTACCAGAAATTGTTATAACAATTCAAATAGGTAGGTTCATAACGATAATACTAATAGCTTTCTTTCTGCTTCCTTTAATCTTTAAACAAAAAAGCATTATAAATTGCAGAGCTGCTTTCCTTAACTGCTTCTAAACATGCAAACATATTATAAATATATAGAATCATATAAAGAGAATTTACCCTTTTGTGAAATTTGGCTTTTTTTGCATCATACTACACTGTCATATTGGTATGAATGTTCTTATAGAAGAGTGTATGTTAGCATAAGTTTATAATTCATTTTGCAGACTTGGAAAATGTTTTGCAATAAATACACCAGTAACTATTATAATACTGTAGGGTTAAGTTGTCTGCTTTTATTATTGTCCCAGTAAACATCGTTCTTCTCATTTTCTAATCCTATGAGTTCTCTTGGGTCTTATAATTTCCGACTTTCTTCTCATTCTCATTCCCAATGTGTTTTCAAAAAAACTGCCATAGCACTGGCACCAGGGCTTAGCAAGTTAACCCTCCACCTGTGGCACCAGCACCCCATATGGTCTCCGGTGTAAGTCCTGGCTGCTTCACTTTGGATACATCTCTGCTTAGAGCCTGGGAAAGTAGTGGAGGAGAGGTAGAGAGGTAGAGAGGTAGAGAGAGAGAAAGAGGTTTTCCATTTGCTTCTTCACTCTCCAAATGGCCACAATAGCTAGAGCTGAACTGATCCAAAGCCAGGATCTTCTGATAGGTTACCTATGTGTGCTTAGGGGCCCAAGAATTTGAGCCATCTTCTGCTGCTTTCCTAAAAGCATAAGCAGGGAGCTGGATTGGAAGCATAGCAGCCTGGATTGAACTGTCACCCATATGGGATGCTGACACTGTAGGTGGAGGATTAACTTGTTAAGCCACCATGAAATCCCCTGAAATATTTCCTTTTTATTCTTGGAGTACAGAAAGTTTACCAATGTATGTTTCAGTGTAGAGAAATATACCCCTGATCAAACATCTTATAAATCAATTTTGGCATTGCTAATTCCATATCTAAATGCTTTAAATAATCTTGGCTTCAATCTTTATTAGTTTTATGATTATTGTTCTTGTCAGTTGAAATTTATTTAAAAAGAAGATTTATTTATTTTTATTGCAAATACAATTTTACATAGAAAAGGAGAGAAAGAAAAGTTTCCCATTTACTGGTTCACTCCCCAAATGGCTACAACAGCCAGAGATGAGCTGTTCCACAACCAGGAACCAAGAGCTTTTTCCAAGCCTACTACGTGGGTGCAGGGTCCCAAGGATTTGGGCCATGCTCTGCTGCTTTCCCAGGCCTAAACAGAGTGGGATTGGAAGCGGCCAGCATGTGAATCAGGGCACATATGGGATGCTGGTGACTTCAGGAGGAGGATTAGCAAGTTTAGCCACGCTGCCAGCCTCAGAAATAACTTTTGAAAATATTTTTTAAATGTTTAAAATATTCTTTGTGTATGGTTTTACCTATATCCTAGGATTTTTATAAGAAATTTTTTTAAAAAATTGTTTTGATTTCCAGTTTGTTCCAAAAATTATTTACAAAGGGTATTCATACTTTCAAGGGTTTGTTTCCTTTTTACCATTGTTCAATTTGCTTTTTACCATTGTTGAATTAGTCTTATGGATTTTTTTTAAAGATTTATTTTTTTTTTTTTATTGGAAAGGCGGATATACAGAGAGAAGAGACAGAGAGGAAGATCTTCCATCCGAAGATTCACTCCCCAAGTGGCTGCAACGGCTGGAGCTGAGCCAATCTGAAGCCAGGAGCCCGGAGCTTCTTCCAGGTCTCCCACAGGGGTGCAGGATCCCAAAGCTTTGGGCCGTCCTCGACTGCATTCTCAAGCCACAGGCAGGGAGCTGGATGGGAAGTAGGGCTGCTGATATTAGAACCCACGCCCATATGGGATCTTGGCATGTTGAAGGTGAGGACTTTAACCACTATGCTATCGTGTCAGGCCCGTCTTATGGAATTCTTAACAGGAAATGTGATTGCTCAGTTCTCTGTTTACTTCTTAAGATTTTCCTTATGGCAAATAATATGATCAATGTTGAAGGTTTCAGAGTCATAAGATATGAATGTGTATTCTTTGGCATTATATTCCATATATTCAAAAGCTCATTAACATGTAAGTTTAGGCTTCACAATTATTCAAGTTATTGGCAGTTAATTTTTCCTCCTTAGCTTTCAAAATTCTTAAGGTTGTGCTTTACAATTGCCAGTACAGTTTTACCTAATGCTACATGGATAATTCCAAATAGTTATGCAAAAGATATTTGTTTTCTCACTTTCCTTAAGGTTATATTTTAAATCATTTGGCATTACTTGCCATTTTTACCAGGTATCAGTTAGCATTCTTTTCCAGGTCTCTGCTGAAAATTTCCTGGCAAGACAGATACCGCATTCTCCCTTTTTTATGTGGGAGTTAATTTTCTTTAAAAAAGAAATATCTGTGTGTATCAATATCACAAACACAGTTTTATGAAATTTTGTTCTATTCCTTTGTCAAACCAATGTGTAAGAATATTATACTACTATAGGTTTAACGATCTGTGATTATAGTTTGGTGTATATAAGTGAAATGGTCGTTTTTCCAGTCAGTTATCACTTAAAGTCATTTGTATTCCTACCAATCTAAGGGTTTTTTACCCTCACTTGTTAAACTTCTTCTGTGAAGTATTAAATACTTTACTGTATTGTGAATCTAAAATATGGTGTCTCAAAAAAACACAGAGAAAGCAGGAACATGAGAAGGACAGAGCAAGAGAGGGAGGTGAGAGATGTCATTTTGTTTTAGAATTCCATGAATAAATCATTCAATTAGTTAATTTTTAATTAATTGTTAACAACTAAAAATGAAAATTACATTGCATATCTTTGTTCCATCATTTTGAAAGATGTCTACTGTTTGCCTCTTGTTTATTTACTCAGAATTTGTAAATCTGTTTTTTTTTTTCAGGGAGTAAAATATGTCAACCATTTATATTATTGTGACAAGCACAGTATCCTAATCATCATGTATTCATTTATGCTTCGTATATTTGTGGTAGGCAGAATAATGTTCCTGAAGGCAATATCCCCAGGCATCACATTCTCAACCCCTGAATGTTAAGTGTCACTGCAAATAAAGTTTGAAGAGGAATTTCATGTTGCTAATCATATGACCTTTAGTTCAGGAGATCTCATTGTACCTAATATAATAAGAGAAGTCCGTAAAAGAACTAGAGGAAAGCAAAAGAGTCCAATGAGGTGTCAAGAGGTGTCAAATTGCCATGAGGACACAGAAAGAGCTCAGGAGCCAAGGAAGGTGGAAACCCTCAGACACCTGGCACGGCAGGGGGCCTTCCCAACAGAACACAATCTTGCTGACTTTTTGATTTAACCAGGTGAGACACATTTCAAACTTGTGACTTCCAGAAAGGAAAGGTAACAAATTTGCATCATTTCAAGCCATTAAATTTGTGATAATTTGTTATAGAGGCAAAAGAAAATTAATACAATATTGTAAAATGTAGATAATAGTGCACCTCCAAATTACTGAGAGCAGTGGATGGGTAATAGTGAAAAGTCAATTAAAAATTAAATAAGGAAATTAATATTATTCCGTTATCTATTCTTTTCATTTCCTTATTTAATTTTTGAAATGACTTTTCTCCCTCATCTACTCCTCCTCAGCAGCAATTTGCAAATTGACTGGCAGCTTTATTTCATATTTCAAACAAATCTTTCAGACATAATTCCCCATTCCTTTAGCACTCAGAGTAATTGAAGTCTTACTATCCTTTCCATCTATGAGCAATAGATAACATGGAGATAATCCTCAGAGAGGGTGAAGTAGGAAATAGGTAAAATTTAATCTTATTTTTCTCTTTTTTATTGTCCCTCTACTTTACCCTCAATCATCTGTCATCAACCAAGTACACAGAGTTCAGTGCTTTTTGCTACATATATTTATCCCAAGCATGGTTTTCTTGGCAAATACCTTATGCCTAGATTCCATATTCCTCTCCTCCTCCCATAAGAATTATGTGCTTGTATCCTATTTATTCAAAGATCATAGCATTTTGGTTTACAAACCCATGAATAAGTTTAGTACCCATGAATAACTGAGTTACTGATTTACATATGGTACAACAGCTTAACCTTTTCTAACTGCTTTTGTTTTTTTAGAAGGGGACACAATTTAACCTAAGAAAGAACTCTTCAAAGCTTCGAATTGTAGGGACTGAGGCAGCTTACATAGGGAGGCATTTGCAGTTGAGACAAACAGGGGGCTCTGTGCCATACCTCATCATGTAGTATAAGTGGGATCCGATTCCACCTGTGTGAAATCAAACACGCGACAACAGAGTAACCACCACCCAAACAAGCAAGATATTCTGACCATAGAGGCTTTGTGCCTCAGGGCAGCTCTAGGGCAACCACACTAACAGATAATTGGGCTTGTGAGCTGACAAAACAGCTTGTACCCACACCGTTAAACAGCTGTAATTCACTCTGAATCTAGCGGATTCCATTGGTTACTGCTACAAAATAAAATCCATAAACTTATAAATATGGAGAATGAAAAATATTAACATAATGTGGCATAGGATACCTTGTATCTGAACACTAATAAAATGCATATAGTGTAGAAATACATTTTAATAATGTGCTTAAGAATATTTACACTTTGAATGATTTTCATGACAGGTCTTTTCCTACACCCCCTTCATTATTATGACTGTACTTTTTCTTTTAAGCCTTTATTACAATGCTTAATAAATCACTTGGATTTTAAAGGCTACATTGAATTACAGACTTAACTAAAACATGGACGTCTAAACTGGCCTGCATTGCACCCACACTGGCAGAATTTAACTACTTTTATGAATTACTTGTTAATTATGCCATTAATATTTTATATGCGTATTTGAGACTTTTTAATGTGTTTAGGATGCTTCACTTTTTTCTTGCATAAAGACAGTGTGTGTGTGTGTGATGTTGTAGTTTTCTTACTTCAGGTTTATCAACCCTATAAAGCAACTGATGGGATAGATTATGCCTCTTAGATCTCTTTTTTTCAACTTTGTACTATGCACATCATTAACATAAAATAAATATTTGCTGACTTCCATTTGCTGGTATTGCAAATGTGGCTGGGCTGATTGTTACTGTCAGTTCTGTCAACAGAGGCTGTGAAAACTCTTCCAGAGATTATACCCGAGTAAAACTAAGCCTCTAGCATAAACTGTGATTTCTCCCTCTAGAAAAGTTATCTATAGGAAAGGGACGTCCGGCATATTACTCTGCACTTTAGGAGGTTCTTATGCTGTGTTTTCCAATTTCCTAATACAGCAGAGCCATGTGCCAGTGTCTCTTCAGTAAGTAACAATAAGCCTCCACCTAGTCAGTTTTCTTATATGGCTCTGGCATTCTAGTCTCCAACAGGTCAAGTATCAGAAGATCAAAAATTTGTGGAAAAATTAGACATACTCTGTGTCTAAGTCAATTTTCTGCTGTTGTGGCAGAATAAAATGGACTGAACAATTTTTAGAATGAAATTAAATTGGCTCATGGCTCCAGTGGCTGAGAAGTCCAGGACTGCCATCTGGTAAGGGCTTTCATGGTGTATGTTCCCACGGTAGAAAGTAGAAGGGCAAGCAAGCATGCAAGACAGACAGCAAGAGAAGGCTGAACACAGTTTTATCAGAAACTTAGTCCTGTGATAACTGCATTAATCCAAGAAAGTGAAGTTCGCAGGCAATACCTCTGTTGATGGCCCCACCTCCTGGTACCATCACAATAGCTATTAGATTGCAACATGAGTTTTGGAGGGATATTGAAACCATAGCATGCTAGAAGTCAAAATGAGGAATTAAAGAACATTTAATTTTGTGTAACGAATTTATTTTCAAGTTAAACATTCTATTTTACTATAAAGTGATATTGGACCAAGATTCCAGTGAAGCAATCTGGAAAACCAGGAAATTAATCCAGAGCCTAGAATGCTAACTTTTCTCTCACGCTCACTCCTATGACTATTTGAATGTGAGAGAGAGATGATTAGAGATTTCCCACCTGCTGCTTACAATAATCAGAGGCTAGGGCAGGCTGGAAATTCAGGTAACTTTTTTGTATTCTTGTCTTACTTAAATGACTAGCAGTTCACATCATAACCTCTAATTCTCAGACCTGCCCTAGTCTTGGTTTCTCTCTCTCTCTCTCTCTCTCTCTCTGTCTCTCTGTCTCTCTCTCTCTCTCTCTCTCTCTCTCTCACATACACACACACACAGAGAGAGAATTAATCTACTTCTCCATACTCATACACCTTATACATCAAGAATGTATTTTAGAGATCATATTCTGTGCTTCCCATATGATTGTGTTCTTTGTATATTGGCAAGGAGTAAAATATCAATACACAGTAGCAACTGTTGGTGTTGGTATGACTGTCAGAATAAAAACCTATTTTTGCACTGGGCGTTGTCTTACTGAATTCCTGAAGACCCTCATTATAAAAGCTGGTGAGCTCAAACCACTTGCTCCTGTGAGACTCTCAATAAAGACACTTACCTCTTTCCAACCGTGATAGTGCAGTTTGTAATCATGTTGCACCTAGTTATCTGATGTCTTTAAAACACATCCAAGTGTCTATATATTTATATTTATATATACACACACGCACACACACACTTTTATCTCCCTTACTCCACTCTCAGTTCCTGATCACTTGATTCCTCAAGTGTTAGAACAGCATACTTGCTTCTTAACTACCATACCATGGGACTACCATAAGGGTCCCATATATTGAGGGGTTCAGTAAGTTATACTGACAGTCAAACACATGCCTGAAAGAATCCTTTTAAAGCAAACCCTCAGATATTTACAAAATGCTGAAAGGAACTCATCAGAGGAATACGTAAGATTGAGAAACAGATCATATTAAAGATGATCCGGTTGCACAATATAATTTCTTTCAGACTGGATTTTTCCTTAGGCTTAGGACACGTGCTAATTCGCTCAGCTCCTTTAATCATGTGGATATTAAACAACATGGGGGCATCAAACAGTTTTTTAGACTTATGAGAAATGCATCCTATGAATAGAAACGAGGGAGGATGAAAGCCAAGCATGTGGTGACTGGCAGTCCCAGCAGCAGGTGACTTAACTGAGGACAGACCCCAAGATCTACTGGAAAACGCAAAATGGAGAAACCCAAAGCTGTCACAGAAGTAGGCTTCAAAAACTCAATCTAAATCAAAGAGTGCTGCATACTTTCATGGAGGCATTTAAAAGGAACATGCTAAGTTTGTCTGAATTGCAAATAGAATTCATCTGAAAACATATTTTCCCTTTTAAAAACCATCCCAAATACAAAAGGAAAATCAACAATGACAAAAATATTTCGACTAAATCTAACATCCAACAAGGTAGGATTGACAAGCCAAACCTTTTTTTCCCTTTCTTTTTTTTTTCCTAATGTTTTTAAAGTAATGGTAGCCAGGAAAGAAGATGATGGGTTGTAAGAATTCACCACCTGGAAAAGAGAGTTACCTGGGGAGTGACAGCTGCCATAGGAAAAGTAGAACAAACACACCTGCTGTCAGGAACACCTGTTCTTTTCAGGAAGAGGAACCATGAGGCTGAAACAGCAGAAAACGCCTAAGAGCAGAATAGGATGCCACTTGTGACACTTAAAATACTGTCCCTGACTTTTCTGCAGCAATTTCTTTGGCAAGAATAGCTGCGGAGTAACCATATAACATTCGGCCCAAGTGTTTCAAATTTCATAATCTCTGAAATTGATTTTATGGCAGATAGAAATTCAACGCTTGGGCAGAGGAAGGAGGCAAACATTTTCTAAGGTCTACCATGCAGAAGGTAAAGAAATTATGTGTTATTATATTAAAATATGACTTAATGGTGTTGGACTTCAGATGGCATGAAGCTCAGGAAGTTCACTGAGTCTAATAAGTACAGAGAGATTGTCAGAAGAGGAAAGACAATAAGTGTGCGCGCGCACACACACATACACAAGACCCCATAGGACTTTTTTGGTTTTTAAGCACAGAGGGTCACTTTATGAGCATGCCATCATCCTTGGTTCTATAAAGTTGCTACCTGGTCATTGATGCTTGCAAAAGTCAAATGCTCATTTCTCACCATAACTGAGAGAATAGAGTAGCCCCCATGGGGAAAAAAAATCAAACCAAATGGGCAAGATAACTGTAACATATTAGCTATAAACATGCACAATACCCTACAGGAAATCTTGCTGCCAGCAGAGAAGCCAAACTAGAGTTCAATATCAGTGCCACTATTTTGCCCTGCCTTATAAAAATCATACAGATGATATAGTAAGAAATGGAACTAATTAAGGCCATGGCTATAAGTGCTAGAAGGAATTATAAATGTAGCTCATGTATGGCCCCTAAATGAACTAAAACATTCCACTAGTTTCAAGTACCTACTCTGTACTCTATGGTAATACGAAGAATTTTAAAAACCTTTACACAATTAGAAGTATTTACAGATTCTGTACTTCAGTGAATTACCATTTCACTGGAAAGATAAGCTTTACAACCAACGCTTAAGCCAGCATACAGTCAACTCAAGATTGCAAATACAAGAAAATAAAAACTGTAGTGATATAAATGTAAGTTATGAAGAAAAAGCTTATGAAAGGAGAGGTGGGGCTTGACTTAGGTCTTGAAAATTGATAGGACTGTAAATGTTAGAGATAATTCCAGAAATAATGTTAGTCTTTAATATAAGAGGAATAGAAGATTCCAAATATGAACTTCAGCATGAGTAACAGTAATGTTTACTCTTCAATTATTTTAAGAATCAGTGAAACTATTCTTATTAATATGGAAATTACAGTCCCTAGAGATTAAAACGAAATATATCACCACAATTCACGTAGGAGTTTTTCCAAGGCTTCATATAAATGCAAATAGAAAAATTAAAAATTTTTGCCTTAATTAGATTTCAGACATCTCCATATACTTAGCTGTAAAATAGAAAAATTAGAAAATTTTGCCTTAATTAAATTTCAGACATCTCAGTATTGTTGTGGGCTCAGGAGTTTGTTAGCACTCGCAAAACTGAGCACTACAGGTAATGGGCTTGGGGCTGAAAGCACCTGGTCTAATGGAACTCAGCTGTATCCAATATTGAGAGTGTGGGCTAAAGCGTAAACAAGAACTAGGTGAGAGGTCAACAGTGGAGGCACTAAAAGCAGGCCTCGAGAGAGGCCGGAGAGAGACATTTTCCACCATCTCTGGTCTCCGTGTTGGTGTCTCATCCCCAGATCCTTCGCCGTGTCCACGTTACTGACCCAGCAGGCCACAACAAGTATACTTAGCTGTAAAATTACAATCAGTATTATAGGAAAAACCAAAATCCCAAGTGGTGTCTCTGAATGAGTTCCATAATAAAGTCACTACACTTGGTGAATTCATGCTCAAACCAATCATAAATTCTGTTTAAAAATAACCCCAGAAGTAACCTTAAAACCAAATCCTCCAACTCTATAGCTTCAACTCTTGATTATCCATATGATTGTAGAATAAAAAATTATCTCGGCTTTTCATGAAATTCTACTCCAAGTGTTTGAGAGACAGAAAGAGATGGATAGAGACAGAGACAGAGAGACGGAGACAGAGAGATAGAGAGACAGAGAGAGAGAGAGAAATAGAGAGAGAAATAGAGAGAGACAGAGAGACAGAGACCAACTCCCATCCAGTGGTTCATGCTTCAAGCTCAAACGCCCTGAACAGCCACTTATGGATCAGGCTGAAGCAGGCAGCTAGAAACTCAGTCAAGGTCTTCAACATGGGTAGCAGGGGTCCCAGTTGTCAAACCATGGCCCGCTGCTGCCAGGGTACCCATTAGCACAGAAGTGGAACTAGGAACAGAGCCAGAACTGGGACCCAGACACTGCAACATGGTATGAGGGTACCTCATGTAGGGTCCTAACCACTTTCTCAAAAACCTTCCCCTGCCCTTAGGATTTTATCTTGAGGCAGCAGTATTAGCCACTTTGTATTTCACCTTTCTTTTTAGTTGTCCACACTGGTAGAAAAGTGTTAGCAGTGTAAAGTTCAAAAAGTTAGCATCCAAAGGAAGGCATATAAAGTCCAACTGGGAAAGTTTCAATTCAGCAACTCAACATTGTGAGCGTTTTATTCATCACCTAACCAAACATGTTCATGAATCTAAAGATTTGGGATAGATGATTAGAACAATCTTGAATGATTTCATTTATAAATAACATCTAATATTTCAAAATACAGTTTAAAATGGTTGCTTATTACCTACTGTTAATTTTAAAAGATATTTAAAATCCTCATTAACGTTTTACAAATTCAGTGTTAAAATTTCAAAAGGCTTTGTTAGAAATTCACTATTAGTACAAATATGCCTAGAACAAATTAATTTCAAAATTAAAATCTGGGCCCGGCGGCATGGCCTAGCGGCTAACGTCCTCGCCTTGAACGCCCCGGATCCCATATGGGCGCCGGTTCTAATCCCGGCAGCTCCACTTCCCATCCAGCTCCCTGCTTGTGGCCTGGGAAGGCAGTGGAGGACGGCCCAAAGCTTTGGGACCCTGCACCCGCATGGGAAACTTGGAAGAGGTTCCAGGTTCCTGGTTCCCGGCTTCGGATCGGCGCGCACCGGCCCGTTGTGGCTCACTTGGGGAGTGAATCATCGGACGGAAGATCTTCCTCTCTGTCTCTCCTCTCTGTATATCTGACTGTAATAAAATGAATAAATCTTTAAAAAAAAAAAATTAAAATCTGGAGATGAAAAATTAAACTATTTAAAATCAGCTTTTAAATTGCACTCAAAAGGCATAGAATTGCATTTCCATAATTGATAATCATTCTTAGATGTTCATTAAGGCAGGTACCAAAGGATGTATTTGGGGTTTTTTTTTTGGGGGGGGGATTCTATTTCTGCTTTATTAATGTTAGGGTGGCAAAGCTTCCAGCACCACAGATAATGTGATATATCAACAGAATAAAATGTCAAACTTGGCTTAAGATACGTATTTGGCTTTTTAAAATATTTATTAAATTAAAAAGAAAAATATAAATCGTAACTTCAGCTTAAAATTTTTTGAAAGAAACTGGACACTAATTTTCCATGGTAGTCAAACTTGCTTCTTCTACCATTTTGGCTTAAAATTTTTATTTCTTCTGTGCAAGACTTGTTCAGCAGACATACACAGCCCTTCTGCTTTTTGTGTTTTAACTCTTTCACCCTGAGTTTAAGTTTGGTTTCTATTGATGTCCTCACTAATCCTGTGTTCTCGTCATATCAAACGTTTTGTTTAAACTATTGATGGTTTTTAATTTCAGTTAATGTGTTTTTCAATTCTAACATTTCCCTTTAACTGTTTTTGATGTCTTTCCAGTTCTTTGGGAGTTCCTCCATCTCTTCATCTATGTGGTCCACATTTCTCCTTATGTGAGTGTCATATCATTTGTACTTATTTCAAAGTTTTTTCTTTTGTAACTCTAATATCTTTTCCTAACTCTAATATCTAATATCCAAATTGTGTGTATTAATATTTTTAGGCATTATAAAATGTGTACATTTAATTTTTTTGAGTTAGACAAATTTTTTTCAAGAGACTTTTTTTTTTGAATTTTGGAATTATGTGATACAATTTTGTATAGACTGGGGTTCCCTCCCCAAACTCCCACCCCCCGACAGGATTTTCCCCATTTTGCTACATTAAGGTAGGTACCAAAGGATATATTTGAACATACTTTATTTACCCAGTTTAAGTTCCACTGTGTTGTAAAGCTATGTTTGCACATTTTACTCTATAATTTTTACACAAGACATATGAATAACTAAACTATCTTATGTAATTTATTCCCCTCCCACATGAAAGTTTTTGCTTGTTATCTGATACTATTAAAGAATACTTGTATGTGGTAAACATTTCCAAAAATGTGTGTGTCTATGTGTGTGCATAATCAAAAGTGATATTCCTAAAAATGCTACTCCCAAGAGGTAACAATATAGACTTTCTATATATCACTGTATTCATTCTCCAAGTAAAATATAACACTTGCATTACATGAGAGTCCCTATGTATTTCAGAGTAATAAAATTATAATTTGTACTAGCATATGCAAATATTCAGAACAGCTTCTCAAATTGTCTAAATTAGGTCCAATTATGCAATGCTTTTCCTGGATTTTTAAAACACTACTGCTATTACTATGGCATTATTTTTTCCTCTTTGGTAATATTTTCAGTCCATTTATATTACATATTTGGTGTTGCAGGGAGGGAAAGTGAAAGAATGGTTTATATTCTTTGCTTTTGTATTCTTTTTGACTACTAGTATGGCTTTGAGTAGCTACTTTTCTTAGCATATACAGTAATAAAAATAACAGTAGCAAAACAGAAAATCAGTGGTACAGTGCAGCAGAATCACTCTGCCAAAAGACAAGAGTGGTGCACACAAACAGGGCTATACTATGACATAAGTAAATATCATTGAATTTTCAATAGTCCATTCTTTGATCTTTCTCCCAAAACACATTGGGGTACTCAATGGAAGGAAATGAAAATGTGTAAAGTGGTTTAGTAGGTAAAAATAATGTGACTGCAACCATTCTTTTCAAAGATTATATTTGAAATGCCTCCCTAAATGTTACACGAGCTTGTTTAATTGCAGCCATCGTTTAGGGAAGATGGCCTCACGCTGCTTCTTGTGGATTAAGGGCAGAATTGTAACTGAGGAGAATTACAGGCAATGTGATCTTTCTGGGAACAAAATATTCTCTTGAAATAGGTGGTCAATTTAGAGGGTAAAATTACTACTTTTGAGGATACCATGTAGTAATTTACTGCATTGACAAATTCATAATAATTCACAATGAAAAAGTTACAGAATTAATGATTCAGACAGCTTACCTCTCTCTGTCTCTAAAGCTAGAAAACTACATAATAGGCAAACTCTACAAACTTGAATTTTTGATTTTGACATTATGGACATCTTCAATAATGGCTTAGGCATATTTTGTGACAAAGTGTTTCAAATTTTCTGATGTCTTCTTGCTCATTCTTGGTATATTTTTTTCTAACAAAGATTAAAAAAAAAAAACCTAGCATTTCCTTTGTCCCACTGTGCCTGGCTGGTATCTACTTTTAAACTTAACTCATATGTCAAATGCAGGAATCCTTCTCTGACCCATCTAACCCCTTATTCTAGTTAGATGTTGCTCCTACTGTGATTATCATGAACTGTTTTTAAAATATCTGTGCTTATTCAGCCTTCAACTTGATTAATATGACTATGCCTTTGTATTGAAAACCTGCTTCATTCTGCTTTCTCCACATCCATTTCTCCAGCCAGAAAGATGAAACACCAATAATAATTCTCATCTCCCCCATTCCTCCTTCTTCTCTCTCATTCTCTTTTATTTCACCTCTCTTTCACTCAGTCGTAACCTTGATAAGAAGGTCTTTCAGGTTCTATCTCCAAACTGTATTTTCAAATTAGTGCAACTACATCTAATTTCACTTTTTGTGTGGACATCTACAATAATATTTAACTGATTTTTTTCTATTCTTTTTGCATTCCCTATCTATTATCAAAACAACTGATAATGCAACATTTTTGCATTTTTAGACTCTAATCATATCTGTTTAAAATCAATCAACATTGGACGTGGCACTATAGTGTAGCAGTTACAGTCCTCACTTGAACATGCCGGGATCCTTTATGGGTGCCGGTTCTAATCCCAGCAGCCCTGCTCCCCATCCAGCTCCCTGCCTGTGGCCTGGGAATACAATCCAGGACAGCACAAAGCATTGGGATCCTGCACCCATGTGGGAGACCCAGAAGAGGCTCCTGGCTTGTGGCTTCGGACTAGCACAGCTCCAGCCGTTGCAGCCACTTGGGGAGTGAACCATTGGAAGGAAGATCTTCCTCTCTGTCTCTCTTCCTCTCTGTATAACCGCCTTTCCCAAAAAAATAAATAGATCTTTAAAAAAATCAATCAATATCTTTCTATCTACACTTAAGAGAAAAACCCAAATCCTTAGTAAGACACAGAAAATCTTAGTTCTGGCCTCTTCCTGCTTCCCTAGCTTATCTAAGTAGTATCTTTTCCCTCTCCTTCTACAATATCAATACGTAGATTTTTTACAGTTATTTAAACACACTGGACTCTTTTATGCCTTAGGGCCGTTGCATATTTTGTTTTCCTGGTTTGAAATACTTCGCCCTAGGATTTTCACATGGGTATTTTTTTTATTTAACCTTCTTATCTCAACTTTGAGATTATTTACATGACTTTTCCTGACACCAGGTAGACTTCTAGGGTTCCCTTCTTATTTTCTTTAACATTATACCCTATTGGTTACCTTCACAGAAATGACTTCTGCTTGCTTCCACAAATAGAAACAAGCTCAAAGATCTATATTCTACACTTGGCACATAATAGATATTCTCTATATTTCTTGAGTACAGTACTAAGTACATGTATAACAGCTACTGAATGCAAATAATAAACTATATCCTATGTTCACTGGTGCAAAATGAAAACATGATTAATCATGGGAAATCACTCTCAATAGTTTTTGATTTTTGATTTTTTTTAACAATTCAAAATACTTAAAATGTGGAATAACTACTAAGCACTAATCTATCATAGCTCATCAGTGAATATTAGTAATAATCACTGAAGACGCTCACTCTATTCAATAAATTATAGAATAATATTGAATCTATAATTCGATAATCTATATACAGGACTATTATAATACAAGGATATATACTATTACAAATAACGTGGAACTATAAGTTACAATTTATTTTAGAGGCAAGTTAAATTTAAGTCCCTTTAAATTCCTCTACATGTATATGTGTATTCTTCCTGTACAGATACAATGGAGGGGAGGTAGGGTCCCCAGATTTTAGTTTATATTGCTGCAAGAGTGCCTACTGCAATGCTCAGTAAACAGAAGATGCATGTAATTCCTTCTCTCTGTATCAATAATCATTGACCGTGAGCCTTTCCATTATAAACGTCACAGTAAGAAATGAATGGAGAAATTCCATTAGATAGAAAAAAGAACATATACATTTAGAAAAAACCCAAATTAATGAGAGTTGGGTAGTCTGTCAGCTCTCCTCTATGACGATTAGAACTATATTAGGAAAAACACTATCATATCACATCAAATGCATATGCTCAGGTTTAATTTGAGGGTGGCACTAGGCTTAGCACTATACAAACAACATTTGTTTATCCCTTCCAGTAGCTTACTATCTGGGATGCTGAGGCAAACTACATAAATAATTTGAAAGCTTATTATTCATGTTGCCTCATATAGCAATTCGATGGGCTATGTCATTGTAGTATATTATTTGTTATTGAACTTCTTCATTTTCATTTGCTGAGCTGATTTTTATCAATACCATTACAGCTTCTTTTTATTTATAGCTTCTATTAATCTTGACTGTGTATTGTCTGCATTAAAGAGTGGTCTGAAATGTTTCTACTAAAATGATTAACACTTTTTTCACTGAAACCTAGCCAAAATATTAAAAATACATTCCAATATATCTGCATCTACATTGGTACAAAGAAAAATATAATTTGATTTGTAAACCAGAACAACCTATTCTCCATAATGTTAATATAAACCCATAAATGCCTAGAGAAGGCAGCAGCCCTCCAGTTGCATAGCAATTAGAAAATATTTGTCCAGAAATAAAAAGCACAAATTTTGGAAATTGTCTTCTAAGGTTAATAATTTTACAATTCCAATTGAAGTTTGAATTACAAGGAAACAGTTAATAGGTAACTGCATATTGTGTGTGTTGTGTGTGTTAGCCTATGCTACATAAATTATCTGGTTTATTTAAACTGTCCAAACTAATCCATTGTTTCAGCATCACAAACATTGTTTAAAATGATTTTTTACAATGAGCAAATCTGTGATCTGTGTTGATGACTACCATAGTTTCAAGATTCACAATAGCTACAGTAAACAATTTGCCTCTAGCAACTCTATCTACTTACACAGACATCAGAAGAGAAACACAGTTTAATAAATCTGAATTCATTCTGAAATGAGAATTGTGTCAGAATGACAATAGTGAGAAATAAGGTAAAATGGAAGAACTATTTTTGAAATCTCTTTTCTTCATGCAGAAGGCTACTGAGGGTTTGTAGAATTGCTGAAAAGGGTAGAAATTATATTTGTGGATTTCTTGGTGAACATATTATCTCTACAGATTCCTGGCTAAATTGTAAAACTGCAGCATTCTGGTGAGTAATTGTATATACATCAATGCTCAAATGAAGGCATTCTGTGGAAGTTGTACGCACAATAAATCGCCATCTGTACTTGGCCCTTGGAGTCTATTTGAATGCCCATTCAGTCCAAGCCGGCTTGCTAGGTATGTCATTGATTTTCTTCTTCAGTGCCATCTCTGGGAAAAAAGCCAATGTTTAATAATGGAAAAGATCACAATTTAAAAAAGGAGGGAGGGAATAGAGGATGTTTTGAACCCACATCAGCAAGTTCCTGCAAACCAGGTATATTAAAAAACTATTCATAGTTTTGACTATAAAAATATATAAAAATATTTATCTGAAGAAGATAGGTCACAGCAAAACCAGTTTTTAAAAGATGTGTGTTTTCTTTGAAAGGCAGAATTAGGGAGATGGGGAGGGATAGGGAGAGGGATCATCCATCCACCAGTTCACTCCCCAGATGGCTACAATGACCAGGACTGGGCCAGGCCAATGCCAGGGTTATCACCTGAGTCTCCATTATGGCACAGGGGTCCAAATACTTGGGCCAGCTTCTGCTACTTTCCTAGTCACATTATCAGAAAGCTGGACTAGAAGTGGAGAAGCCAGGACAGAACCAGTGCCCACAGGGCAGGTTGACACTGCAGGCAGTAGCTTTACTTACTACACCACAGCCTTGGGCCCTAATAGCAATGACTTTAACTAGAAAATCTCACTCAGATAATTCGATTCTATGCTTCTACTTAAATATCCATAGTTATAAAATCTTTTCTTCATCCTTGTCAAAATGCATATGATTGCTAACTTCATTCACTCTCCAAACTATTGCCCCTTTCCCAGCACACTCATCCATCCATCTTCCATCACTCCCCTTACCCCCATCCCCCTATCCCCAGCCCTGGCTGCCCACTACCAATTTCAGTTCTTGTCTGTGGCAGGCTTGAATTTAGCATCAGCTGTTTAATCTAGACTCTGAAACACATTATTTCTCCTATCTCCTTCATTTTTCCATTAACCAGACCTGTACATGGCCTAGTAAGTTTTGCGTTGGTTTTTGCATCAGGGTTTGTAAGGAATGACATAATATTCTATTTTGTATCTCTTTTGTAAGAATATTTTCCTCTATCCAAAATGTTACTATTAAGAATAGCCCTTTGGTGTTATTGGATGAACCCCACTGCACATTCCTTATGGTGACCACCAGTATCTGTGCAGTACAGATGCTGTCCACCTCTCTGACCTCATCTCACACCATTCTCCCATTCACTCACTAAGATCCTGCCACAATGGGCTTTATTTCTACTATGAAAACATGATAAACTCATTTACTGAGGGTTTTTACGTTTGTTTTCTATCTGACCAAATCTCCAAATATCTGGTTTATTCTTGTGACCCAGATATCAGTTTTTCTGAATTCCCTGATAATTCAGTCTGAAGTTAACTCAATACCAGTTATTCCCTATTTAATATTACTACATACGATATATGAATAGCCAGGAATATATTACTTATTATCCATTTTTCTTTGCCAGAGAGGAAGCACTCAAAAGTAAGTACCACCACTGTTTCTCATGGGTGAATTCTCAACACTTAGAGCAAATCAGGAAACAAAAGTATCCAATAAATAATTGCCTAATATCACAATGAGCTGACATGATCAAACAGTTCATGCGTGAATTCCTGAGTTACTTCTGGCCATGACTGATATTGATCCAAGAATGGGCAACCGAACAAAGCAGGGCTACTCAGAGCCCTGCTTTAGGATTCCATGACACACAGCTATAGAATCCTTTGGATGAGCGTGGTTAGAACTGTAAGAGAAAAAAACTTAACAGTCTTTACTAGCCATGTTCCTTATTCTATGGAGAATGCCTGTGTTTTGAAATAAAGCTTTCAAATACCACCAGAAAATTAAGATGATGAAAATAGTATTTGATTCATTAGCTCAACATTTCTGACATTAATCATATAACTATCCTTTCAGCAGTTTGATATACAAAACATTTTTTCATTATTCTGAGTCAATAAATTCCTGTTTTCTCATGCTAGTTTGAGTTGACTTTCTGTCACTTAAAATTAAAATGTTAATTTCATATGCTAACTATTTCTGCAACTACAACACTTAGTTTTCCATCTCTCATTGTTCAACCTACTAATGTTTTTTTGTTTGTTTGTTTCTCGTTTTGTGACACAGTTTGATAGGCTCTGGGATTCCCCCAATCTCTCCCCAGGCCCTCCCCCCATGGTGGATTCCTCCACACTGTTGCAGTAGTACTGTTAATATCCAGTCATAGTTCCTTCATTGCGGGTATGGACCATGCATAGAGTCCAGTGTCCTATTGTCCAGATAAATTCAACAGTTTCATTGGGAAACCATCCCCAGTCTGAAAGTATAGCTGGCAGAATATCATCCTGTCCAATGTAATGCCACAACATCAATAACAATTTATAACATCATGGAGTTAATTGACATGGTAATGAGTGACCAATGTTAGAAAATGCAAGTTCTTAACCACATCCTGTGACTACTTCAGCGACATTTCAATTTTAGTTTATACACAAACGGCTGCTGTACACCTTAGAATGGTTATAGGGTACTATTCAGCTGTCTTGTGTCTATTTTTTTTTATGTTTAGCAGCTTATAGTATTAAAGCGTGATTTTTACTGAACTTAGCGAATGTTAGGATAGTCCAAACAGGCTTATAACTACAAGGCATATGTTAACACTTGAGGCGCAGAACAGTTTTAGGAGGGGTGTGCAGAGAAATCTTCAATACCTTAGTGAGGAGTAACTAATCTTGTGTCCTACCTAGTAAGATATATGTGAGTCCAAGTTGACTGTTTACTGTTTGTTGTACACTTTCCTTATTGGTCTTTGTCTATCTGTTCTAATTTTTGGGGAGAGTGGAGGGGGGCTCCAGAGCGACCCTGATGTTCACTGCAAGAGAGGGTGGGAATCCAAAGTTGGAACTAAGCAAGAACCAGAGAAAGTTCCCCTCCCGAGTCCCAAAGGAAGTTGACTGTTCTTCTGTTTTGAGGACCGTTCAGGGCTCCTGACCGTTGTTCCAATGACCTTGGATCCTGTGAGGAAGGATCTGGGCTTCTTCCATCGCATGTGGGATATCTGATAGGGAATGGATGACCTCAGAGTTCTCGGCCAGTGAGGGTGCTCCAATTCCCCATGGTCTCCTTGGCAGTTGGGATATACTCCTTGCTGCCCGTACTGATTGTCCTTCGTGAGGATCTGGGAGTCTCCAGGGTTGGGACACAAACCTCCTCCTGTTCTCCTGCTCCACTCTGGCCTCCCCCCACCCCACTCTGTGCATATGACCTCCTGTTAAGAGGCTGTCAGGATCACTCTTGGATCCCACTGTTTGTCTTTATAGCTTTTGCTAATGTCTAATGCAGATTTGAGTCTGCTGTCAGTAAGTTACCTGTTACGCTACTGATAAGTTATATTTAACATCTTCCTCACACACTCTAAGAAGGTGGAAGACTTCTCTGCTCTCCCAACCCATTACGGTATAATATAGGGTATTAAAGGCATATCGGCCTTCTCTGTTCTGTGATGTGGATCTTAAGCAATCTGGCTCTCATTGATTACTGGTTCATTGGTTACAACACAGTATCTCATTGCATGTGATATAGGCTGTTTGAGGTTGAAATAATATTACAATTTATAGGTACTATTTTTCAGATTGACATCATTTCATCTTAAATTAAGGCAAACATGTGGTATCTAGCCTTTTGGGATTGTCTCATTTCCCTTAGCATAATGGTTTCCAGTTGGGACCATTTGGCCAAGAAGAAATGCATTTCGTTTTTTATAATAGCTGAGTAGTATTCCATGGAGTAGCTGAACTATAGCTTTCTTATCCAATCTTATGACCCTCTCGCATTGAAAATTGGTGGATGACAGTGACCCCTACTTAGCATAGAAAACATGCTGTGAAACCTGATGAATTTCTTCAAGCATCTCTCCTCCTCTCAAGTTAGAGACTATTCTTTCCAGTTTAATTATGGATCATTATGCTTTTGAGCTTTTCCCCAAATCTTGCTCCATCAGTTGCCTGTCACTTATTTTCTTCACCAGCCCCTTTTCCTGAGGATACATTTATTCATTTACAGTTAAAACACTTTCTCAGTATACAAGTTACAAGGACAGCCTGTACAAAAACTCCTTCCTAGAGCCCATTAAACACCTGTATCTCTACTTCTTCCCTTTCCACTTATTCTTTAAACTACTGAAATCTGCCTCTTATCTCTACCATTGCACTAAAAGCTCCAGTGTAAAAAAAAGTAGCTATAAACTCCTAAATGCTAAGTCTAGTATCACATATGATACTATTACCCCATCTCTGGCTTGTTTGTTTGTTTGTTTGTTTGTTTATTTATTTACTTCTGCGAGGCCACAATGTCTTCATTGTCCATTGGTTATTTTTTGGCAGTAATGATATCCACAGATTTCTCTGTCAATTCCTTAAGTGTGCTATGTGCCATAATTTTGTTCATTTCTTTCAACTTTTATATCTTACACTCACTGTACATACCCTTTCATATGACTTCATCCAATCTGGTGTATTGGTTATACATATACTACTAAAACATCTATTGTTTGATCCTATCACTTGATGTCATATATCTAACTTCACAGTAGATACTTCTACCTGGAAAACATACAGCGGCTCCAAAGTCATGTTTAAAAGAAACTATTTTCTCTAAAGCTTTTTTTTTTCTTTTTCTTACTTTCCTACCTTGATTGATAACACACCCTCTCTGCAGATATCTAAGATATAACTATTGACTCTTTTCTTTCCATCTTACACATATCTATTCTGCTGAGAAGTTCCACCAATTTCAGCTGTTTCCAATGTACTTCTCCTTTTCTTCGTTTGGCATTTCAATGCTTAAGTTAAGCTTCTCATCATCTCGTTCCCTAGATTTTGGTAACATTCTAATTGGCCACTTTGCAAATCATCTACTCTTTCAAAGTATATACACCATTGCCAAGAAAAATCATACATTTAGAAACCACCTGTACCATGATTAAGACGCATCAAAATCTACCTAATCATAGACAACCCTCTGAATTTTCTCTTGCATTTTTAATAATCTTGTAATGAAACAAGTGAAGTGAAGTGTATTAATAGCAATAAGAAGTCACTGCATACTGACAATAGCATTGGAAAGAGGTTAAAAAAGGAGAAACAAGGAGATGCAAATGCGATTTAGAAAACTAAATTCTTACTTTGTATTACAATTTGGATATTGCCTGGGTTCAATCACTTCTCCTGAATCATGTCCAAATGCATATCAAGGGGAACATTATATGATTATAACACAACTTCTCAATTATATACTTTTGTATCTCAACACAAGCATCTAAAGAAATATCACCAATTTTAGTATTTTTATCTCAAATAGATATCAATCGTCACTTTCTAAGGTCTGCTCTTCAAATGAGGAATAATAAAGAAGAATTTCAGAAATGAGCATTTCAGATTTAGGAGACGGAGGAGGATCAGACAGCTTCGTGCTGTAAGAGAAATCATCACACAGAGATATTGTTGATTATCCTAGCAAATCTCTCTTTCCATTTTACTTTTCTTCTTTGGTTCAAAGATTCTCTCTAGGGGCAGAAACGAGGGCTGTACATTTCAAATTATTTTTAGGACTTTGATTAACTGTGCCACCAGACCCCAGGTGACTATTAATATACTAGTAACAGCAGTTAAAAGAAGACCTAAGGTCATTCACTGAGTGAATGAAGCAAAATTGAAAGCATGCGTCTTGACCTAGTGATGTGATCTGTCTAGTAGACCAGATAGTAAAGGCAATCTAAAAGGGGGCAGATGGGAATAAGGGACACTATCTGCACAAAAGGTTAGAAGACAAGGCTCCTCAGCATAGAACTCAGTATTAAAATGAAAGAACTTAACAAGTGAACTTTCAATTCTCCCATTCTATCTCAATAAAGCACAACCCTATTGTAACACAGCCCACGATTATACGGCTACAGATGTACTGTAGAGAAAATCCTGTGTCTTGAAATATGAAAGCCCAGGAAATCAAAAGTCAAAACAGAAAAGCTATCACTTTGGCTCTCCAACATGGGTTTTACAAAGGGGGTACCTCTGTATTACATTTGTGTCCGTGACTGAAAGAAAATTCCCTGAACACTGTGCTATAAATACTTGTCCAATTGATTTATCTAATTGGATAATGCCATTTTTAAATGTTTAAGCATCATTTGGGATTATAAATTGATTAGTTAACAAGTACTTCTCATCCGAAGAAAGCTGGAAGCTCATATGATGTAGCTTAACAGGATTTTTGCAAGAGGAGACAAACATTCATAAGAATGCTGTTAATTATGTTTCCACTTCTCATGAATTGTTTACTTTTATTATTTACCTATGTCTTGAATGGTATTGAAGCAAGCAATGTAAGTCCTTTTGTCAACTGCCAGAAGTATAATTCTCCACAATTAATCAGTAAAAAGGGAATTATGCATTGCTTCTTTAGAATTAGGAAAAACCTGCTGGTGATAAATTAAATGCATTAAGAAATTAACATACCAGTAAATGATTGATCATTATAATTATCTGAATTTGCATTTCTAGAATTCTACTGAAAGAACTCAAAGTCACTCTTCTGAGATATTTTGAATCACACTTCCCAACTGGATAAAAAGATACAAGAGATGTGCTGGCTGTCATTACATTTAGAAGTTGAAGAATCTATTACAAATGCTTACAACTAAATAATGCAATGTATTTTAAAATACAGACACCAAGGTCTTACTAGCTCTTTTTTAAAATTATATACTCTACCGTAGAAGAGTATCAGAATGTCAGGAATCACAATGGCTTGCAATCCACTCAATTACTACACATCCTGATTAAAAAGCTGCAGATCAGACCAATTAAATATCAAATATCCAGCAGTTACAAGTATCTCTATATAGGTGGAATATAAAAATGATACCGAGGAGTAAATAAAGTAGAAAGGGAATATAATAATCCAACACAAGAAACATCATTCTCCGTTCAAGCTGAAAGTGATCTCTTTAATAACTAATAAATACTGAGAATAATAACTAACATTGAGAGCCATTGTCTGTCATACACTGTTTTTTTTTAAATTTTTGTTTGCTTTTCACTAAGTAAAATTTTGCCTCATGCTTGGTATCTTCCAGACATTTTTCTAAATATTAGGATTCATCAGAGAAAAAGAAGGTACAATTTGTTGTGCTCATAGAACTTAATCCTATTTCAAAAGACAGAAAATAAGTTATCAATATAAAAATAGACCATGAAGCTTAAATATATTGTTCTGTATTTATATACTGCTACATACTATATAGTTTATGCAATTAAATATGTAAAGTATAAACATAAATAAGTAAACTGGCATGTCAGTACTAAATATTGTGCCCACAATGTTTCTGGCTTCTCAGATTTCTGTGGTTTATATCTGTGGCTTTAGATGTGATTATTTCTAGAGTACTGATTCACCTTAAAAATGTCTGAGTTTCGGCAATAAATTACATGACTATCCAAGTAATAACCAGTAAGAAGGGACAAAAAGCAGAAAAGAGAAGGCATGTGGGAATATTGTAATTTTCAATCACATGGCTAGCAAATGCCTCACTAAGAAGGCGAGATCTGAGTAAAGCTATACATCAGCTGAGAGATCAACCCAGGTAAACAGAGAAAGAGGACATTTTAGATGGAAGATACAGGGACTGCAGAAGCAAAAATATACCCATTTTAAGTAAACCAGTTTAAAGACAGAAACAGGAATTTCTATTAGCTCACACCCTAAATGTCTCCAACATCCTGACTTAAGTCAGGCCAAAACTAGGAGCTAAGAGTTCATATCAGTTTTCCTATGTGGGTGGTAGGAACCCAAGTACTTTGGCCAACTCTTGTTACCTCCCAGGGCGTGCATTAGCAGGAATTTGCAATCAGAAAAGCAGCCACAAAGATGGCGGAATAGGGTATGAACACATTGGAACGGACAGAAAAACATTTAATCAGGATGAAGCAGAGAGGACATATTTCAGGACATAGGAAAGGATAGAACAACAGCAGAGGGGTACCTGGAGACTGACAGACACAGGAAAGCAGCGTACAAAACCGTGTGGACAATAAGATGCTGGACTCTATGTTTGGTATACGCTTGCAATGGGGGAATCTCAACTGAACTTGAGCTGTGGTTATGCAACAAGGTGGAGGAATCCACCATGGTGGGAGGGTTTGGGGAGGGGTGGGGAGAACCCAAGTATCTATGTAACTGTGTCACATAATACAATGTAATTAATGAAGTTAAATAATAATTAAAAAAAAACGTGTGGTGTGGCAGTGACTGATACTCCAGTGGAATTCAGCTAATGGCGATCTGAACTCCACAGCAGTCAGAACGCCACCAGCAACCAAGTGAGAAGGGACTTTCACTGGGAGCTTGGGAGGTGAACCCAGACAAAGAACTGTCCGTTCTGCAGTTCCATTTGATTTGACCAGGAGCAGAGACAGAGCAGCAGATCTCAGATGGGCAGTGCGAGAACAGGGTGGATTTCACAGCCAAGTCAGCCCCCTAGGGCCGAACTGGGCACCATTTTGCGTAAGGAGGCAAAGGCAAGGGAAAGGACTGAACATACGCTGAGCTGGGAGTGAACTCATTTCCAACTCAGTGAACTGCAGCAACATGCCATTCTACAGGTTCCACCCAAGACAGGTCTGGATAGCCTTAAGACCTGAGGGCCAGCAGATCAAGAATTCTAGTAGTGCTACGTCAGGCGCCATTTTGTACACTGTGGCAAACGCTTTAGGACTACAAGGGACAACAGTGAACTGCGCATGTGCTGAGCTCAATGAGAACTCACTGAGTTCAGTGGATTGCACTGGTCCCGCAGGAAAGTAATACTGACTGTGGCATCGTACGGGTCAAAATAGGTCCGTGTGGCACCCAGACCTAACGTCCAACAGGTTCCAGCAAGATCCGAACCACCAACATCCTAATTATATAGGACACCTGGTGTCTCTCTAATCGTGGGAACTGCTCCAACTGGAAGTGGGAGAAACGTTGCAGAGACAAGGGTGCAGCCTCAGCACAGTATCACAAGAGGTGGAGAGTGGTGAGGCAGGAGCTGGGGCTGTGGAGACCACGGTGGAAATCTGATGTAAGAACCCAGACCTGGAACTCGCTGGAGGTTGTGGCACAAATGGTTGCAAGCAAAAAGTTGTGTACCAACGGCAATAAGTAAAATCACATTGTATCCCTGTGGGTGACACAGCTTAGAAACCTGCCCCAAGGAGAAGACTCTGCTAACCAGAAGTACAATGATCAAGAGCAAAAGAAGAGACAAAGGCACAATGAATATTACCAAAAACTCCCCTCCAAAGGAGCAAAACCCTATGCCAACCTCAGAGTTAACTGAGGAAGACATCGAGAAAGTGGGGCACACAGAATCCATAAGACTCATTTTAAAGCTTCTGATCAAAAATGAGAAGCACATACAAGAGTTCAAAGAATTTAAGGAAGCAATAAAGCAAATCAAAGCTGGTATATCAGAAATGAAGAACACAGTAGAGCAAATTAAAAGTACAGTGGAGAGTCTCCAAAATAGAATGAAGCAAGCAGAAGAAAGAATCTCAGAATTGGAAGCTATTTCCTGTCATCAGGGGGAAGCAAACAAAAAGTTGGAAGGAGAGCTGGATCAGGCCAAAAAAAGTATTCAAGTGGTAACTGCTACACCAAAAGCCCACTCATGTGCCTTATTTCTAGGATTATCACAGGAAGTTTGAGGCAAAAATGGATAAAACAAAATGAATATTAGGATGTCGTAAGGATCCCAGATGTAAACCAAAGTTACATTATACAGTGTTGTGTGCTCTGAATAAGATAGGGAGCATTTACTGCAGAGGATGCTGAATGCCATATAAGATTATGCAGCACAGAACGCGCTGGACAATTCTACTGGCTGAGCTTTGGCAGCATGTCTGAGTGCAATTGATTCACTTGGGTGGATTCTGTCAGCCAATGAATTTTCTCAACCTTGGAGCAACAAAATCAACAGCATCTCAGAACTACCAATGTCACTCAAGCAATACCCTAGGAATATTCTCCTCCATACTGGGGTTTCTAAGATGACATACAGTAGACATCTCCCATCCCTGGATACTAATGTGGTTTAGCAACTGGGTGACTGTACCAACCGTAATCAGTGGTCCTCATGGGTGTGCATCCTTTTCAACTATGTAAACAACATCAAGAATAATTTTTAAAAAGATGGGTAGCCTTTGCATGTTTTGAGCTGGAGAGTGACATGATATGACTTATGTTTAAAATGTATAATTTTGTCTATTGTATTGTAATTATAGCAGTACAAGGGTAAACTCAGAAAGATCCTGACTGTTGCAAACATCAACATTAGGGTGGAGTTTCCTGCAAATAGTAAAAAGCAGTGAAACGAAGACAACAATGATACAACTATCAAGCACTGAAAACACCTGTCAGTCTGCAGCTGGAAAGAACGCTTCAATGAGGTACAAGAAGAACAAGACAAAAGACAGGTGGCATAAACTTCAAGAGAAATGAGATAAGGAAAAGAAATTGGAATAATTGGTTATCACTGAGAAATTTACCCTGGTTCAGTTAATTCAGGTTGTTAGTACAAGATACTAGAAAGAGAGAGGTCAAGAATTTGTTCATCCGGGCCCGGTGGCGTGGCCTAGCGGCTAAATGTCCTCGCCTTGAAAGCCCCGGGATCCCATATGGGCGCCGGTTCTAATCCTGGCTGCTCCACTTCCCATCCAGCTCCCTGCTTGTGGCCTGGGAAAGCAGCTGAGGACGGCCCAATGCATTGGGACACTGCACCCGCATGGGAGACCTGGAAGAGGTTCCAGGTTCCCGGCTTCGGATCGGCACGCACCGGCCCGTTGCGGCTCACTTGGGGAGTGAATCATCGGACGGAAGATCTTCCTCTCTGTCTCTCCTCCTCTGTATATATATCTGGCTGTAATAAAATGAATAAATCTTTAAACAACAAAAAAAAAGAATTTGTTCATCCTAGATCATTTTCCTGGTAGTGAGAACACTGTCACATTTTCATGGTATACACTTTAGTTTTCCAGTTATCTTACAAATTATATATACAGAATAATTTGAGTATAACACAATAACCTACTAGATGTTTTATGAAAAAAAACAGAAGACAGACACTTCAAGCCTCTTATACTAAAGTAATGTCAAAGATGGGGAAATTTTGATTATCGTACTTTAATCAGCCTACATTGTATAAATGAATTGATATGCCCACACTATTCCCCACATACATGCAAAATTTATTGTTTATGTCTTTAAATAAAGTGCAGAGACTCAGGGTATACCAATATTTCACAACTAGAAAAATCATATAGATACTTGTAATGGTATGTAAGAAGAATCATCTTAAATTATAGTCCCATTTGAACATCAATAAGTATGTGAATGTCCTGTTACATACAAAATATATTAACATGTATAGCAGAAATATGTTCAAGTCACAACTGGACCACACTGCTAGATGTGTTATGTTGGTAAAGTTAAACTCCTTCATTAAGTTTTAATTTTACATCGTATAACTGGATTTGGAAGTGTGCCTATGTGGTTGCTTTAAAGATGAAACGAGACCATGCTTACTACAGTGTCTATTGCATAATACTAGCTATCATTATTTTTGACAACAGGTAACCATAAGATTTATTCATGTAATTAGAGGTTCTACCTCACTGCCTTTTTAAGTCTAGCACATTTTTCTACAACAACTTTCAAATTTAAACTTGTAAAGTCCTCGGACAGGATTGTTTTGTTTCAGCTGTACAGAAGTCATCTATGAAGTTAAGCCTCTTTCATGAATTAAGTCAAAGACAATATTGATTTTGTCATGTTATAAGTAACCAATTCTAGTTATTATAACCTTGCTAGGAAGAAAAAAAATCTCCTAGAAGATTAGAAACTCTCTCATTCTTGTGCTGAGTAGACTTAATCGTAAAATAATCCAGTGACTGTTAAGTTAGGAGGGTCATCAGAATCAGAAATGAAAGAGCAATATACATTTATTCAAAATCCTACAAAATAGGGTGTACTTCCTAGAATATATTTAGACAAGAAACTGTCAGACTAATTCTTAACAAAGCAGTTTCTTTGCCTTCCCAGTGCATATGTTCCATGAGTACACACATAATTTTCAGCAAATATGGATACATAATAGTAGTAACTAAAAGAGTGAAATCACAAAACCTTCAAATGCATTGGTGGCTTGAAGGTAACAGAAGTAGATGAACCTAAAATGGGAAGACATCTGTTGGTGAAGTGTCATTAAGGCCCATCTTGGGGTCAAAGTCATTAGCAAGTATTAAAGGGAGCACATGCTCTTCTATTGAACTGCTTTGTAGAGAGTATATAAAATCTACAGCGTACTAAGAATCATGCTTCCTGCCAGTTGCAGCAAAGCAAGACTCTTAATTCAGTTGGTTGATGTGTATTGCTATGCTATTAAAAAATGGTACTGGGAATGTGGGCATCAGCAAATACTCTTTCCGGATTTACATTTTTATTATCTGATATTAACTATTTCATTTTTTGTAAGATTCTTGAGAGTATTTGAACTGAAAAGATTCTTTTGTTTTGCAGTTTAATTGCAGCTATTACAATTATGATCACCATAAAAGGTCCAACACTTTTAACATGATTTCACCATAGCCCTTTCATATTCTTAAGCTATAGGGAAAGAAATCAGACAAGCTGATATGGAGATAGCAGTCACCTCTACTCCTGTGCATAGCATTCTAATGCATTTGTTTTCTCCAATGACATTAATTTCGAGATCCTAAAATGATGAGGAGATAGTTTTCTAAAAACAGTTATTACTAGCAATCCATGAGGGAAAGCTACCTACGAAATTAATAAGCAAGACTAATACTTATATCTTCACTTTTGAGAACGATTTGCTTATATTCTCTAGTGATTTATGTATATAATTGCGATTATATATAATCTCAACTGATTCCTTGTGTCATGGGAATGGAAAATAATCTTTACTTTCCATAAGAAGAAACACAAGTTTTTGGAATTAATTTCATTAAAACAATCATTAAATACTTACTACACATCAGGGTTTATAAAAGTATGTAAGAGTCTCTGCCTTCAAGAGTTTTGTAGTGTGATCTGAGAAACAAAAAAGTTAATCATGGGTTACACTTTAGAGTGACTGGTGCTGCAGTAGCAATGAGCATTGCAGGAGTGCATAGGAGGTCTTTCTGGGAAAAACAGTACCCAGGAAGGCTTTCCAGAGCCTTAGGTGTCTGGCTGCAAACTTAAAACATTTACCCAGATCAAGAAAGAATACAGTTACATAGGAGTGTTTCAATCAGACATGAAATTGGATGTAAATATTTCCAGTAGTGTGGGCAGCAGGGTGTTAAAGCCGTTCTTGGGACTGGGAGGGGCCGTTGCAAGATGGTGGCTGGCCCAGGGCCTGGAGGTGGAGCTGGTCTCACCAGCAGGTAAACAGGATAGGCTAGTTCCCCCATGGTGATTATTGGCCTATCACGTAGCACCAAGTGGACCCACAGAGAGAAGCTATTGGTGGAGAACTATATAAAAGTAGCGGGTAAAAGCTAGTGGGAGGACAGACAGATGAAGACGGACAGACGACAGACAACAGATGACGACGACGAAGAAAGACTGGGGGGCGATGAGGAGACTGGGGGGGCGACAAGAAGAAAGACTGGGGAATGAAGCAGAGAGTACAGGAAGAAATGTGAGAAGAAGGGCAGCAGAAAATGGGAGAAAGGGTGGCGGAAGAAGTGGATAGGAAAGCTTAGACCAATGGGCACAGGCGCAGCGGAGAGAAGGTTTTAAACGCTTTTGGCAGTGAGAGGTCCGGTTGCCAGCTTTTCTTGGACCCCCAAGAGTATGACTCGGCATTTTTAGTGTCGCCGCTGCTGGGCGGCGACACAGTAATTTAACAAACTATGAAATAAATGGAAAGAATTTTAGTAGGCCTGAAAATACTGTTTAATTAGGTACCAGACCTATATGTTTGGTAGTAGTGCAGCTACATGAGACACATAAGAGTAGTTTTTGGTTTGTTTTGCTTTTCCTTTTGTTTTGTTTTGCTTTGTTTTGTTTCGGCTATGGTGTGTTAACCCTTAGCCTTAGGTAGTTTTAGTGCTGCAGTGAATATGTAGGCTGTGCAGAAGTGAGGAGAGGCAGATCCATATGAAACAGCTGGAGAACAATCTGTGGTCTCAGAGGAGAGCTATGGTTAAGGCAGGCTGGAAGGGGAGAAAGGATTGAAGGAAAAGGGATGCCCAAGATTTCACTCATTCAGTTCTACTCATTCATTGGAACACATTTACTAAGCATTGATTTTTTGATCACACTTGACACCACTCTGAATAATTCACTCAACATAATTCAGTATCAAATACATCAAAACAAAGATACTCAGCTTTCTAATTCAGTTCACTTCAGATTTTTACATGACTAACCTATTATATACAAATTATTGTACTATATCAAAGTGTCCAGTTACTGTTTAATGGTAGCTGTTTATAGTTTATGTTCTTTGGAAAAGGGAAAGGAGCTTTGAAATGTTACCAGGGGAGATATGATAAAATGTTTTGTAGAAAACATTATTGAAGCCTATAAAATGATAGAAAGTTCTTGATGCCTTCAAAACCAAATATCAACCAGTATTACTGAATATTTTTTATGGGAAACAGTTTGAGTTGAACTCCAGTGAAAAGAGTACATAAATTGAAAGCTAAGAATTGCTTCAATAATGTAGGGATGGAAAAAAGCAACACATCACAGCATGACAAAAGTTGGTAATAAGGCTGAAAGGATTTTGTGTGATTTTTAGCAATGTGGACTTAGTATGGTCCTGTCTCAACAGGTGTGTTTCCAGAAATATGATGATAGTCTTATGGTTTCAAGTGTATTGTAACTTGATATGAAATAATAAATATTGCTTAATTGTAGTTTTTTTTTTTTTTTAATTTTCTGTCTGTTGGCTTATTCTTCAAATGGCCGCAATGGGCAGGAGTGGACCAGGCTGAAGTCAGGACGCTGGAATTCTGCCTGGATCTTCCACATTGGTGGGCCACCTTCCTTATTAAAATTAATTAATTTATTTTACAATACAGTTGCAAAGTCTCTGGGACTCTCCCTCCTCCTCCTCCACTGATTTCCCCGATTTTACTTCAATAGTATAATCCTTCATAAATACTCATAAGTCCATCATTTTGCTATCTAAGTATATCATGATATTGTAGATAAGGACAGTGCAGAGAGAGTCCAGCATCCTATTGTTAAGATACATTTAATAGTTTCATTTGGAGGCCAATTTTGATCTGGAAGCAGACATGCATACTGCTTTGTATCCTCACATCTCAATATGATAGTCCCTATTCTTTAGTGAAGGTGCAAGTATTATACCAAAAGAGTAATACATGAAAATTCCTTTTAATTCATGGAAAAAATCAATTTTACAGTGGCACTCATTGAATACAGATGCTATGCAATTTTAAAAATACAAGTGCAAGAATCTCAGTATTATTTAAATGAGGGCATAATTCTACCAACCGAAGGGTCCAAACCTTACATTAAAATGTAAATTTTGAGTCCAAAATACTAAAATAAAAACAAATAATATTCAAATATATTCATTTTACAACATTTTAGTTTACATTAGTTTAGTAATACCACAATTAAAAGAAATCAAAAACAATAAGAAAATGTAGTTTACTGGAATATCTCCCCTTCCATTCACCCCTAGAACCTGGCATTGATATTTGAATGAAACAAATACCTCCAAGTTTTCAGGTTCTCTATTTCTACATTGCGGCCATTCATCAATGAAGTCTGTTTCTGTAGTTCAGGGCAATAAAAGTAGAAACTGACCAGAATAACACACATCTGCACAGTCTTAAACCAAGTCCATTTTAATTTCTAACTCTGCAAATTAAGTCATGGAGAAAAGCAGCTTTATGTATTTTAGGAAGCTTTTTATCGATTAATTTTAGGCTAACACTTGTTAACTGCAAAGGGTTATGCACTGAAAGGTCAGTTGTATATAAACTCGATTTCTATGACAAAACAAAGTATCAGATATTGAAACTACCATAGGCTTAAGTATTCAGAGAAGCCATTTGTACAAAGCAGTACTATGTAACAAAACTACCTCATACTTTTATATGAAAAGTTTTATACATATATATGTATGTATATGTGCATATATAACTAATACTGAAATTTGAACCTCTATTCAATTTTATTTATCAAACTATCAATGCTATATATTAGTCAATTTGGGCCAAGTGCCAGTCCAAGTTCTAGAGTGAATTCCAAAAGCACAATGGCTGAAATAAAGATGGTATAACCAATAAACATGTATTTTTAAAATTTGCTTATTTGAAAGGCAGAGGAAAGTAATGGAGCAAGACTGACTAAAAGAGAAACAGAGGTCCCATCTACTGATTCACTCCACAAATGTTCATGGTAAGTAGAGCTAGGCAAGGCTGAGATTCGGAGCTGCGAACTTTATCCAAGTGTCCCATGTGGCTGAGCGTCAGGGACCTAATTACTCGACCCATCATTGCTACCTCTGAGATTCTTTATTTGCAGGAAGTTGGAGTTACTAGCCCAATGCTGTGTATCACACCCAGGTGCTCTGAAGTGGAATGTGGACATCTTAACCTACTGCGATGCTACTAGGAGGATTGCCCACCACTGACTAATATTTTTTTGACTAAATTGGTCAGATATTTTCCAAAATCCATTGATCTGATGCATTGGTTCTGCCAATCATAACATGGATTGGAAAGCATACACTGAATATCTTGGCTGTGTGTTACATTTAGGAAACTTCAAAATCAGCTTTGTTGTCATCTATCCAAGAGGGAGTCTGAAGGAAAACTTTGAGAAACACTAAGCTTGCCAAGCACTGTTACTTGCCAGAGACACCTGGGGCTTAGAGTATTTGGGATAGGATTCTATGCAAGAAATATGAGGCATGAGCACCCATGCATAAATTTTAGATGCTGCTACATATAGCCTCTTTTCTGTTTTGTTTTTCCATTACTAAACACACATATTCCTTGCTTAATACAATCATTATAAAAAAGTAGAGTACATTTCATTACAAATTGTTTAACCTCTTTATTCCATGCACATGAATGAAACTATATATCCATGCATACATTAAAATGTAAGGCTGGTCACTAAATATTATTATACACATACACAATACCTATAAAGCATACAATAAAATTATGTAATCTTCTGACCATCCCATTTACCAAAAACACAAATTATTTTTTCTCAATTAGTTAAGATGATCTGGGACCGTATTCAGTGATTACTCAGACATGATAGCATTCAGCTTGGTTGCATGTTAAATTGATAGATTTTTATGTGTTTTTGAAACTGTGGGTTGAACTATTAATGAAAATAAATACTTAGAGTAATGAATCCTTGCATATGTCTCAGATGAAGCTTGAGAAATGGTCCTTAACACAGACTTTTAAATTCTTTGAAAGATGTGGGTGTGACCTTATTTCTTTAGCCTTTGAGCTCATTTTTTTTTAAAGATTTATTTATTTTATTATGAAGTCAGATATACAGAGAGGAGGAGAGACAGAGAGGAAGATCTTCCGTCCAATGATTCACTCCCCAAGTGAGTGCAACGGAACCAGGAAGTTCCTCCAGGTCTCCCACGCGGGTGCAGGGTCCAAAAGCCTTGGGCCATCCTCCACTGCTTTCCCAGGCCACAAGCAGGGAGCTGGATGGGAAGTGGAGCTGCCGGGATTAGAACCAGGGCCCATATGGGATCCTGGGTTCCTAGACCACGCTGCTGGGCCCACCTTTGAGCTCATTTCTAACTCGCTTTCCATGAGATAAAAGACACAAAGGGTCATCTGTTCAAATAGTTAGGTTCAACAGTAATGAATTAAATACTTCACACATTACAGGAATGACTAGCAGCAAAACAGCACTGCATCTGATTCGAGACCCTTTCAGAATTACAATGAGAAAGAAAACTGTTGAAAATAAATAGAACTTATTTATATATGGAGCCAGTTCTGCATCACAGATGACCAAAAAAGCAGAGTAACAGTTTTTTTGACAAGAGGATTTCAGACAGGACAAGTTGGCATACCTCATAATTATGCCTTTGCAGCTATTTAAAACTGCCTTTGTTCCCAGGGATATAAAGCTGCATTTCAAAATTTCGATTCTGAGTCTTCCTCAAATCTTTATAATAGTAACGGAAAAAAAGAATCAGCATGTAGTACGGGAACAGTCTCAATGAACACTGTGAACTAAAATTGTTCAAGATTCTGCAGAGGTTTCCTATTATCTATTGAACCATATCCATGCCTTTTCACTTGTTAGCTTTAGCAATTGCTTCCTTCTATATTTCACCAACCTCTTTTGGAAAATAATTCTTCAGGAGTCTTTCTGCCTCAACCATGCCATCTATTGTGTTTTTTTCATTCAAATGATCTGACTTACCCTTGTCCCTTTGCCTTTGTGTTAACCACAGAGTAAATGCGCCCTAAATGTTGAAAGGAAAACAAACATTTTTTCCCTCAGCCTTTGGGACATATATCCCCTTTGATCCTGCCTGGTGGCTGGGTGATTTAAGCAAATCAAAAGGAAGAACCAAATTATGTATCCAAAAAAATGGATAGCTGCTTTGTTTTCCAGGGGACAGTCATCTATGTGACACTTAGCCAGGGAACCAGTTTTTTGCATGTGAAATTATGTAGATCCTCAAAGGAAATGCACAGTTCCACTACATAAAACCTACTTAAAAGAGAATGCCACAAGCATCCCCCATAATATGGAGAAGTTTTAAGTCTAGACTTAGGAAGAATCATTAAAGGGGTGAATATACTATTAAACAAAACGGCTCAGAGACAGAGTAGAAATGGAATGAGCGGCTGCAGAGGCAAGAGTTATTTTCAGACTGAGAGCAAAAACCATGTAGCCTCAGAAGCAGCAAGGTGAAAGTAAGAAACTGACCTAACTATTCCTGGCCAAAGAATGGCCATCAACAACAGGCTTTGTGTCTAGAGATAAAATCCAACTGGAATGATATGGCTGTATTCGGTGTGATTATAAACTCTTTCATGAAATTCATTCATGAATTTACATAATTATTTCAATCAAATGAAGACCAACAATTAAGTAATAAATTTGTCCCCAGGATATGATAAATTGTAGCTATTTTTGCTCTTATATAACTAATAAAGAATAAAAAGGAAGTTTCACCAAAATGGTAACCTTCAAAATAACACTTGAAGGTGCTTTTTCTATACTGTACACTGGAATATCCTTCCTCCATTTATCTAATGAACTGGATCCTTTCCATTTTCTAACACTTGGTTCCAAAGTTACCTGTAATCCACATGTTACATATTACATGTATACATACCATATATATGTAATATATATATACACATAATGTAATATATATTACATATGATATATACACGATATATTATACATTATTAAATATATAATGAATATATGTTTTGCCTTACAAGCAAGTTTTTATTGGGAGGAAGACACTCAGCTGACTCAGGTAATAGTAAATCGAGAGGACCAAGTGCTAAAGGCAGCTCGTCTCCAAGGCAGAGATTGCTGCTTGGTAATCTCCCATTCCCACATTAAAGCTTTCCCTATTAGTGGGAAATCTTAAAGGATCTAAGTTTCTGTAAGTATGCCATAATTCCTTTACGAAAAAGTACTACCACATCAGCAATGAGTAGAGAAAGTCTTCCAAAGCTTCCTGAACTTTATGAAAAATGTAACAAATACTGTGGGTTTTTTTTTGAAAAGAATCAGATTTTTTAGTAGATCCTTAAAAGCAGATAGTAGTGCCTGCCATCTCCTGCTGTGAAAAAAAGTTTTACTCCACTGAGAAACACTGAAGGATTTTCATAAGAATCTATGCTATACTTTACGTTGTAGAAATATGTGCAGTAATAGACTAGAAGAGTCTGGAGTTTCCCATTCGTTAGAAAGGGAGAAGAAAGTCTAACACAAAGAAGACAAATACTAACTCCTTCAAATCTATTACACAGAGCAATACTCAAAAGAATAGGACTTCCGGGCCCGGCGGCGTGGCCTAGCGGCTAAAAGTCCTCGCCTTGAACGCCCCGGGATCCCATATGGGCGCCGGTTCTAGTCCCGGCAGCTCCACTTCCCATCCAGCTCCCTGCTTGTGGCCTGGGAAAGCAGCAGAGGACAGCCCAATGCATTGGGACCCTGCACCCGCGGGGGAGACCCAGAAGAGATTCCAGGTTCCCAGCTTCGGATCGGCACGCACCGGCCCGTTGTGGCTCACTTGGGGAGTGAATCATTGGATGGAAGATCTTCCTCTCTGTCTTTCCTCCTCTGTGTATATCTGGCTGTAATAAAATGAATAAATCTTTAAAAAAAAAAAAAAAGAATAGGACTTCCAACTTCTGCGATTTAGCAGTGTGGACATCATCTACTACAGATCATCTTTGAGAGCCACTCCAGCAATTAAATTTCCATGTATTCAATTTTTACATCCTTGTGATGCAGCAACTGTCTCAAATATTGCAACTGCCTATTCTAAGGCCATGGATCCCAATCTTGGATACATACTGAAATCCCATGAGATTTTTTCGAATGCATGATCTCCACTCCTTGGAAGTGCTGATTGAAAATTTCAGTTTGATAATCTGTGGTTTAAAGTCAGGAATGACCTCCTAAACTGTCTTCTTCACTACATTTTGTCCATTTTCATTTTACTCATTAATCCAAATGCATATAGAAATGTTAGCTATGCCTTGGCTGATGCAAAATAATTTCGTTTCTTCTTGGACGCTTCAACACCTAGTCTTTTGTTCTTTTAGCCCTTTTTAATGTACTTCTCCAGTTTTCATATTTCATCTCGGCCAGCTGCAAGAAGGACCTATTTACATTGCATTGGAAAATGACGCTGGAATTTTGACAGGGCCTACATTGAATTTGCCTATGGATTTGAGTAATATGGACATTTAGCAGAACTAAATATTCTCCCAAACATATAAACATGTGCGCATGTGCAAAGGCATAAATGACATCATTTCATTAAATATGAATCTACAGTTTTCTATTTGCGCACAGTAGTTATGGCAGTAGACTACTGTCAGACTTCCTAGTGCCAACTGTTGTTCTGTCATTTCCTACTCCTGATTACTGCGCCAATATTTCAGTGCCTTATTTTATTCATCTGTAAAGTGGGTATAACAATAATGCCAACATGAGAACATTGTTTGGAAAATTAAATAGCATAATCTACCAAAGGTGCCATACTCAATGTCTGTTGCTAAATAAACATTAGGTATGTTTTTCTTGTAATCATCACATCATTCTTCAAGTACATGTTCTTGCTTCCAAACCTCCATAGTATTTTTTATATAGTACTGTTGTAACACCAATGATATTACGGACATATCCATTTCCCCAATTGTTCTCTGAATGTCTGCCGGGCAAAGACTGCTTCTTATTCATCCATGTATCTTGATAATGTAATACAGAATTTCGCAGAGAAAAGCAGAGTATGCATTGGAAATAGGTTTCATTTTTTTGACTATTCTGATTGACAATGCTTGCTTGGAAGGCTGTGTCAAAAAGAATGTGAGGCGGGCCCGGCAGCGTGGCTTAGTGGCTAAAAGTCCTCTCCCTGAATGCCCCGGGATCCCATATGGGCACCGGTACTAATCCCGGCAGCTCCACTTCCCATCCAGCTCCCTGCTTGTGGCCTGGGAAAGCAGCAGAGGACGGCCCAATGCATTGGGACCCTGCACCCGCGTGGGAGACCCGGAGAAGGTTCCAGGTTCCCAGCTTCGGATCGGCGCGCACCGGCCCGTTGCAGCTCACTTGGGGAGTGAATCATTGGATGGAGGATCTTCCTCTCTGTCTCTTCTCCTCTCTGTATATCTGACTTTGTAATAAAATAAATAAACCTTTAAAAAAAAAAAAGAATGTGAGGCAGCAGCTGGGTTCAACAATAAAGATTACCAGGATTAATTAGGGCATGTCTATATGGCATGCATAGAGGGAGAGGGGCACAAATGTCAAGCACAGTCACTCCATTCCAGTTTCAGATTTCAAATGAGTAAATGTTTATTTGAATAAGTTTTCATAAGCAAATGTCATTGGCTGAAAGACATGACTTGATTGGAGTTTTTGCAAATAACTTAATTTCCTGTTATAGATTATGTTCATTCAAAGAGGTCATTATAAATTGTCAAAAGTTTATAGCATTGCAACTATGATTACAACATGCTCACAGAAGAAAACTAATTACATGTGATCAAATGCTGCTGAAATTTTCATTTTCTAGGTATTTCTTCATTATGTTACACCTGCTGCCTGTGACTTTCACCACGTAAATACAGATCTGGAAATAAAGGGTTCTTTCAAGGCTTTTGCAGGACTTGTTATCCAAACTGTCTAAACATTAGCAAAAAATTAAGCTAAGTGCTTGATATAAAAATAGAGAAATATGGTTTTTCGAATTTAAGAAAGAAGGAGTTCATCAGCAAGAATCACAGGACCCAGTTGTTTCAAGATGAATTTCAACCACCCATCTTAGTACCTGGCACACAGCTGATGCTAAATGAATGTTAATGTATAAATGAACAGATGAAGGGATGGATGGATGAATAAATCAATGATATAGATTTGTTTTCCATTTAGTCTTGGTAAATGCAATTTGGCAGTTTGAAACATATCCCACCAGATGGCGACAATGTGAGATAGAGGTTTAGTTCCTAATAAAGAGGAAAGTAACCAAACAAAACACTAATAGAAAAAGTAACCACAAAACAGCAGCATGAAAAGCAAGAAATGAGGTGTGTACAGCAGCTTTTTTTATGTTAGCAGCTCATGATATTGTGGGATTTGCAACAAGTCCTCACCATACCTCCTTTTTATGTGAGAGTTATTTTTCATCCATAATTACCTTGCAGTAAAATATCCACCTTCAGAATTAATCTATATAAAATTACAGGGCAATTATCATGACTAAAATTATTATCCTTTGTTTTCATATCCAATATATTTATTTTATTTTTCTTCATACTAATTTCTTATGTAATTGATATTTTCCCTGGATATAAGGTTTCTGGGATCAACCATGAACCTGTGTGTCTCCAGGAAATCTTTGTTATTCAATCTATAAGCCTGCCTAGAGCTCACTCACATTGTTAGCAAATAATTGTGAATTATAATATAGACTGTCCTTTAATTCACAAACTTCTACAAGATGTAAAACAATCAGTTTTAGAGTCTTGGCTAATAAAGAACATGAACTTGATACTTGAAGGATCAAGTATTTCCTCAAGGATGTTCCTGCAGCTACTCCAAATTAGACAAAATATTAACTTCCCTAAAACATGGAAATAGACTTAGGAATGTTTCATGATAAACTATAAATTACAGCATGTACTCTTTTCTGAAACAAGGATCATAAGACTTTCAACATCTTTCCAAACGACTGATCACTGGAATATAAAGATAGTGGCAAGGCAAGATTGTTGTAGGAAGGAAATGAAGGGAAATCCCCTGTGACAAGAATGGATCTTTACCATGACTTCCTGATGTAGGTATCAAGGCAGGTAGCTCAAGGAAGAATGAGGACTTTTGAAGCCATGGACTTGATTCCCAAATTCAAATCTCATTATTCTCACATGTGGGAATTTTGGTAAGTTTTTGGTGCCTAAGCTCAGTTACCTCATCTGTATACTAGGGGTAATGCCTCATATCTATAAGGTATTTGTTGAGAACATCTGTAAGGCATCTAACAGTGCTAGATCAAATGAGGTAAACAATTCAAGGTTTACTATTGCTAATATTCAGTGATAAATATTCTGAAGTGAAATTTTCCGAGGAGAAAAACAGGCTTAGAGCTAAAGTTATGTGTTTAGGGATGTGGAGTTGATAATCTTCTAAGGCCTCTAACATGTTATTTGGCACAGCAGTAGGTGCCCAGTGAACATTATATTAATTTTCTGCCTTTCCAGCCTATAATTCAAGAATTGTCTAGAAACTACCACACACACACACACACACACACACACACACACACACACTGGAGCCATTTGGTAAATGAACCGGCAAATTGAAGATCTCTGTCTCTAACTGGGCCTTTAGATTAAATGTTGGAAATTTTTAAAATATTTGAAATTTTTAAAAATGTGACATAGGTTCAACTTTGCTTTTTTTGAGGATATCACTAACAATATTTGTGAAAATTAGCAATGGTTTATTTGACTTATAGACAGAATACACAGATTCAAACAAAGATAAACCTGGACCTGAAAGAAAATATGATATTTGCTTAAAGTTGAGTAAGTAATTTTTCCCTTCCTAGACTTTCAACTTTTGAATCTTAATGTAAATTAACGCACTGAAGGATGCTACTGGCTAGAGTCGTAAACAGGCCCAATAATTACATATATTGCGGCTGGCACAGAAGCAAAAATAGACTAATCTTCTACCTGCAAATGCCATATACGCACTGGTTTGTGTTCTAGGTCTCTGCTTTTATGACCTGGCAAAGTAGTAGAGGATGGAGCAAGTCCTTTGGCCCCTAAACCCACGTGGCAGAAACAGAAGCTCCTAGCTCCTGGCTTTGAATCGGCGCACCTCTGGCCATTGCAGCCGTTTAGGAAAGTGAACCAGATCTCTCTGTCTCTCCTCTACTCTAAAATCGACTTTTCAAAAAAAAAAAAATGAATGAATGAGTCTTTTAAAACCTTACATATGTCAGTTCATAGATCACAGAATTGGGTTCTTGTTCTTAGTGTTTTTCTAAGCTTACCCTACATGTATCCCATGGATAATCTCATCCTGAGGCATTTTCTACTCTTAAGACACCAATGTACCAAAATACACTTACACGCACAGATTATATCTGTCCAGAACTTTAGACAACCATTTCCAACAGTCCAACAATCTGATGGGAGAATCTACTCGAATGTCACAAAAGCATTATAAACATTTACAAAAAGAAACCAATCGTCTTCCTTTCTAAACCTGCAACCCCTAGTATGTCCCCTCTCTTGGTAAATAGAGTATCATGCTCAAAGTACGCCAAACTTGAAATTTTAGAATCATCCTTGATTTGGTTATGTCTTTCTCTTTTTTCCAACATTTATTTTCATTGGAAAGGTAGATTTGCAAAGAGCAGGAGACAGAGATCTTCCATCTGCTAGTTCACTCCCAAAATACCTGTAACAGCTGGAGCTGAATCAATTTGAAGCCCAGAGTTTCGTCTGAGTCTGCCACATTTGGTGCAGAGTCCCAAGGACTTCGGCCAACCTCCACTGATTTCCAAGTCCACAAGTAGGAAGCTAGCTGGGAAGTGAAACAGTCAGGACACAAATCAGTGCCCATATGGGATGCTGGTACTTGGAGGTGGGGGATTAGCCAGTTGAGCCATTGTGTCTACCCTGTGATTTTGTTACATCTTTCAACTTCAGTCAGCAATCACCAAGTCCTATCAATCTGATCATATTTATACTTCTTAAATGTGTCTTTTAACCTCTACAGGTATTTCTCATCCCTCCAATGCCATTCTAACATTTGGGTTAATTTAGTGGGCACAGATAATTTTCTCCCTGTATCTAGAATCCCCAACTATAATCAATCTTCTACAATGTTGGCTACACTTCTATAATTATCAAGGGCATTACTCATGCTAAATATAATTCATGAAGGAACTCTATGAAAGGTAATCCTGTTTTTCAATGTTTAATGGGAAAAGCCTCTAAACTGGAAATGCAAAACTTCATGATCTGGCTCCAACATAACTTGTTCTAGCCACATTTCATTTTATCACTTCGTATAGCTTTGTGTTCTGCACCTGCTAATATAACCTTTAAAATGTCTTACTGGGAAACTAGTATTCAAGCTTTAAGAAACAGTGCAAATATTTTAGATGTCCAGACCTTGATCTCTCAGTAGAAGCTAGTTATTTCATCCTTTATACTTCCACAGAATTTTACCAGTTATGTAAAAGCAATTATTTCATTTCATTGTAATGAGCTATTTCCACATCATTATTTGGAATCATTTTTCCACACACCATGAATGTCATAAAAGCAGGATCTGACTCAATGCCTGACACATATCAAGTGCTAAATAAAAGTCTGTAAAGTAAACACAGTTTGTTAAAAGGAACTTAGGATGGCGTCAGAGAATAAAAACTTCACTCCAAATTGATTTTATCATACTACAGGCTGAAATTGTTTAACTTTATGAACTGTTACCAGTGAGTTTTCCTATTTAAACTCACAACATAGAAACTCTACAACCCATGACTCACATTTTTAAGTTTATCTTCTGTAAGTACAGACTTATGCAGAAATATTGCAATGAAAGCACATATTTTTTGAAGCATAGTAGACCCCCCCCCCCCCAATTCGCACAGCACAATATTTTCCAGTTGTCAGGCATGCAGAAGAATGCTATCATAGAAGAGATGTTCACAGTTTGTGGCAGAAAAATCTAGAGGTGATTAAAATGAGTTCCTTACAGACACAAAACTTTCACCTATTAAAAGATGAAAATGGATAATATTTAATGCATATTTAATGCATATCTAAATATTAATACGGATATCACAAATTTTGAGCTCAATTTAAAATTTCCAAAATATAAGATTCCAGTGCTAATTAGAAAACAGTAGTTTTCATTTGTAATGAAACTGCATTTGACACAGCAATGATTAAAGTTTCCAGGGCATGAAAGTCATTTGTATTTCAACAGATAGCAACTAGTGCCTTCAAAACAATTAAAGGGCATATAGTTGATGCAAAGCTTCACAGAAAATTTTCTAGAAGCTTCTGGAAGAAGAAATCACCTAGTGGGGTAATGAAAGTGTTGTAAGAATTCAGTGCCACAGGTTGTCTGTAAAGTACTCATTGAAATATGGTTCAATATGGATATAGTAATATAGCAGGAAAGGGAATTCCAAGAAAATCGAACAAAGCAGCAAATGTATCCAAGATGGATGAAGTCGGATCCAGGGAGGCCAGACAGAAAAAAATGGAAGTAAAGGTATGGTTTTAATTAAAGCAACGATCGTGAAATGGAGAAGAAACAATGCATTTGAGAGATACAGAAATCAACATTCCTCTCTGAGTATTAAACACAGAAGTATGTGCATTCACTTGGAAAATGGGGACATCATTAACACATGCCAGCGATACAAGGAAGAGAAGGATTATGGATTTCCAAGGGCAGGTGCAGAGATCTTTACCCTTAAGCAAACATCTGAATGCCCTGGAGGCTTTGTTAAAACAAAAAATTCTGGGTCCTATCTTTAGAGATCAATAGGTCTCTGAAGGCAGAGGTAGCTTTGACAGTTTGCATTTTTAGTAAGGTCCAAGGTTATGTCAATGCAACTGGTTCACTGTTCATTTTTCAATGATCCTTCAATAATCACAGATCTAGACAAATCTATTTTGTACAATGTCATTGTGCTACTAATTAAAAAGAGCATATTTTCAGGACACTCTTTTAATACGTAGTTTAATTCTATCAATTGAAAATTAATGGGTGTCCATACTTCCATTCACTTGGTTCTTTTGTTTTTTAAGGCATTTTTAAAAGATTTGTCTATTTTTATTGCAAAGTCAGATATGCAGAGAAGAGAGACAGAGAGGAAGACCTTCTGTTCGAAGATTCACTCTCCATGTGACCACAATGGCCAGTGCTGCACCAATCTGAAGCCAGGATCCAGGAACTTCTTCTAGGTCTCCCACACAGGTGCTGAGAATCAAGGCTTTGGGCCATCCTCGACTGCTTTCCCAGGCCACAAGCAGTGAGCTAGATGTGAAGCTGGGTTGCTGGGATTAGAGCAGACGTCCATAAGGGATTCCAGCACGTTCAAGTTGAGGATTTTAGCCACTAGACTACCTCACTGGGCTCCCTTTTTGTTCTTTTTAAGTTTACTGGAAGGCCCGGCACCATTGCCTAGTGGCTAAACTCCTCACCTTGCATGTGCTGGGATCCTATATGGGCACCGGTTCTAGTGCCCATATAGGATCCCTGGCAGCCCCGCTTCCCATCCAGTTCCCTGTCTGTCGCCTGGGAAAGCAGTTGAGGATGGACCAAAGCCTTGGGACTCAGCACTCGTGTGGGAGACCCAGAAGAGGATCTGGGCTCCTGGCTTCTGATTGGCGCAGCTCCAGTTGTTGTGGCCACTTTGGGAGTGAATCATTGGATGGAAAATCTTCCCCTCTGTATATCTGACTTTCTAACGACAATAAATCAGTCTTTTTTTTTTTTTTTCTTAAAAGTTTACTTAGCAGATGGAGTGACGGAGAGAGAGGAAGAGACAGACAGAAAGTAAGAGAATGAATATGCTTATGCTGGTTCAGTCCCCCAATGGCAACAAGAGTTACGAGCTCCATCCTGGTCCCTTATATGGTGGTAGGGGCTCCAAGCACCTATGCCAGCTTCCTCTGCCTTCTCAAGCACATAAGAAGGAAGCTAGATCAGAAGCAGAGCAGCTGTGACTGAAACCAGCACTTGGATAAGCAGTGGAGGCATTGTCAGCAAAGGTGTACCCCACTGTTCCAGAACACTAGCCCCACATGATTTTGCTTTTTTCAACTGGTTAGAGGTGACCTATTCAGTTAAAAAATGAGAGACCAAGGATGGTCAAGGAATTTGCTCCACAATACCACTGTGATAGGAAGGGACTTTCTGAATATTTTATGGTGGTCTTCCTCTAACTTGCTGACTTTCTCAGCAGCCAGAAATCTATTTGAAACTTTTGTCTCCTATAGGAAATGGCTTCAAAAGCACTTAGATGTTTATTTTTCATCTTACCACAAATTATTTATCTCTCAGTCTGTAAATGGCTATTTGTAGGATTAGACAAATTTTGAATGCTCTGAAGAGGATTGTTGACTGGCTCATGCCTCGCTGGGTGGGACACAAAGATTAGTCACTCCTCACCATGGTGTTGGGGATTTTCCTGCACACCCCCCCCAAAAAATAAATGTTCTGCACCTTAATTGTCGACAAATGTCTTGTTAGAGTTACAAGCCAGTCTAGATTATCCTAAAATCTGCCAAGATCAGCAAAATTATACTTCAACACAACAAATGGCTAAATACTAAAATGAAATAGACACGAGACAGCTGAATGGTACCTTATAGCCATTTTAAGGTATATAGCAGCCGGTGCTGTATATAAACTAAAATTGAGATGTCAATGAGCTAATCATAGGTTGTGGTTAAGAACTTGCTTCTTTTTTTTTTTTTTTAACATACTGGTTACTCAAAACCATGTCAATTCCATGATGTTGCAAATTGCTGTTGATGTTATATTGGGACTCTTAATTGACTGGGATGATATTCTACCAGCTCTAACTTCGGACCAGAAATGGTCTCCCCAAGAAACTGTTCAACCCATCTGGACAATAAGTAGCTGGACTCTATGCTTGGTATACATTTGCAAAGAAAGAATCTTGATTGAATTTGAACTGTAATACTGCATTAAGGTGGAGGAATCCACCAGGGGGGAGGGGCGTGGAGAGGGGTGGGGGGATTCCCAGAGCCTATGAAACTGTCACATAATGCAAAATAATTAATTAAAAAAATAATAAATATAAAAAGATAAAATAAAAATAAAAATTTCAAGTATAATCCGTAAAAAGCAAACACAATGTATAACCTCAGCTAGGGCAACATATGAAACAGATTTCCTGGCCGTATGTAAGCAGTGCAAACTATTAACTAGTTAACAGCAGCAAATGTATTTTTGAAACCTACCTCTATTAACACAAGCATTCCCTAATGAAAAAGATGTTAGAGACCCAAATCCAGTAAAGATGTACCTTGAGTAGATTTCTCTACTTCTTTCCTCTTTCTGTTCTGGCTGTTGTAATTCATCCTCAGCTCTTGGTTGTACTCATGCAGAGTTTCCCTGGAGTTGTATGACTGTCTTGGTTTTCTTCCATCTTCACTCTCATCGGAAGAACTGGTGTAAGCTAGATCCATTTCATGCTTGACTTTTGACAGAGGCTGGTACGGTTTGCAGTCTGTTTGCTCCATCTCTAAGGAAAATCAGTTTCATGAACAAAAGGACCAGGAAGTCCTTTAATGTAAGCAGTCCTGAAAGACAGAGGGAAAAACACAAGCCTTCTTAGATTTGTCCTTTTGCAAGAAAATGCATCTGGCAGATTCACAATTGGCCTTGATAATATTATCAAAGGAGTGAAGCAAAAGACAAAGTAGATGACAGGAACCTAGCCGGAGGCAATAACAACACTTTGTGCTATCTGCATATATTGTCAAGTGTTTAGGATGAAGCAGGAGGTTGCAGCATCAGAAAACACTCTAAGTAAAAGAGAAAACGCCTTTTTAAAATATTTGTTTTGGAATGCAAATAAGAACCTTTATTTTTATGGTATGCACCTGTTTTTAACGCTAGATTTGGTGACTAGATTTTAAAAAAATGGATATGAAAGTCGCCAGAAGTTCAAATATTAACCCAGCACATCCCATGTTTGAGATGAAAATAAGCGAGAGAACTACAGTCAGACAAAAACAAATTCTAGCCTCTGGTTTTAATATTACATTTCAGACAGAGCCTCTGAGGACGAAGGGACTCGGAAAGAAAAAAATCAGCTACCAGGGATCATGAAATAAAATGTCCTAGAGGAAAGCTGAACTGTCTGTATTCAATATTGTAGTTTTTGAATCTCAGGCCTGCAGAGCATTCTTAATGAGTTACATGGTGGTAAACTTTTGTTGTTCCCAGCACTGAAAGGAGGGAAACAACACTCATGGTGACTATACTGCTTCAGGAACAGCAGGGTCTAATTCGGGTTTAGAAATAGCTATGTTAAACGTCATGAAAAAAATCACTGAAAAACTCTTTCCCCCAAAGAATACCGAGCTAGGAGCTACTGCAGCTCTTAGGGCCAGTAAAGGCATTAACTGCCCTACTTAGCACAGAGAGGTTTGAGAAGATCAAGTGCCATCTGAGATGTCAAAGTCCTTCTTCAATTTAAAAGCCCTGTAAAGAAAAAAAAAGTCTGTCCTGCTTTTCATTTCACATTATTTCAGTGCCACATTTTCATCCACTGCTGCAAATCTGCAATCTGGTCCTTCTATACAATATTTTAAAAAACCAAATCTAGTTTGAAACCAAATAGCTTAATTAGTTTAGTTTCCTGTGAAAATGATTTATTTTTCTTCAGTTCTTCATTACACATAATTTAAAGAAATGGTTCTCCTCTATTTTGTTTAGGATCTCACTTTTTGGAATTTCTATTGCATTTATGCCCAACACACATAGCACAGAAATGACCCAATAAAGTCTTACAGATTGACTGACACATATTATATGGTAAGCATTGCTTTGTGGCACAAACAGTGTCTCACTGGTCAAGATTTCAGTTTCCTAACAAAATGTTATGGTTCCTAAAGGCAAGAGTTGAGTTTTCATTCTTATATCATGAAAACTACTGAACTCTGTCCTAGTCATATGTTCACAAATGAACCTACACACTCCTTAAATGGCCTATGTAGACAGTTTGGTTTGAACTGATTAAGAAAAATGAGATGATTAGAAAGAAAACAGGTAAGTAGCCAAGTCATTTCTTTATATACTGCCTATACATTCATACCTCCACAATTCGTACTTCTAGTGTGATTCTGTCCTCTGAGCCACAAACTGGAATATCCAACTGGTCCTCATTATATCTATTTTATAATTAATAGAGATCTTAAATTTAGTACACTCAAAATAGAGCTCTTGCTTCCTATCCTTAATCAAACTTGCACCACTCATAGTGTTTCACATCTTTGTAGATCTTCATTCTGTTTTTCTGCTCAAGTTATCGAAAGAACTTGAAGTCATCCTTTTTCCCACACCCTCCATCAGTAAATCTCTCTGCACCCTAATCGTTCCAAACATATCTCTTGATATTTTCATCTGACTTCATGCACTCTAGCTGAACCAACCCACCTGCTGCTTCTGACAAGGCATGTTCCCACCTCAGAGTCTTTACAATGTCATTAAAAACCACAAAACCTAATGCTCTTTATCCTCCTCCAAGTCTTCACAGATTTACGTGTTCTATATTAAATCACTTGTCGTCTACTTTCTCCATCTCCATTAAAATGTAAGCTCCATGGAGGCAGTCATTTTTATCTATTCTATTTACTGCTGTTATCATTCACAATAAGCACAATGTCTGGCATATAGTAAGCACTAGACCAGTAAGTGGTAGATGAATAATTGTCAACTACTCAAGAGGGGATGGGGCAAATGTGGAAATTAATAAGCCAAAGTTTCTACCTTAAGGAACTAGCAATCTAATACAATAAATAAGCAACTATACTTACAAAAGAATGAAATGACTCTCACAAAGGAAAACAAAGTGATATTTGAATAAATTTTGATATTTGATAAATATTTCATGAAACTAATGGTTATGGTAAATAATTTAGTTTTTTGTCACCAATACTGTCACCACAACCGCTGAAATTCTACTGAATACTTACATTATTATAAGGCAAAATTTCCATCTCTTTGTTATTAGGTTCTCCAGGAATATCCTTTATGTGAATGGCTATCTAAATTTTAGGCCTTGACTTCTCTGCAAATATTGCAAATTGAGAACAGAAACAAAAATGGCCTTAAATACATATTTGCAGCCAGTTTTACTTAGAAAAGGGGCATCAGTGATACTCATCTAACTTCATTTTAGTGAACATATACACAGCTGTGTTCAGTGAAGAATGAATGTTTAATGAAACAGAGTAGAGACCTATTTTCTACATAAGGCCACTGACAATTCAAAAATGCCTATCAAGAAATTCATAACTAGAAATAATTTAATAGAAAGCTTTGCATAATATAGACAGTAACCAATATTATATCATTTTCTAATGTATACTTTTCATCTCTTGACTTGTTGCACTTTTAATCGTGTCTTTGGCGGTTCACCCTGATCAATGGAAACACCCTACATGCATGGCCAGCGGAACGTTCCTGCTGAAGCCTCATCTGATTAGAACTTATCCTTAAAATCACTCAGTAGGGCCCGGCGGCATGGCCTAGTGGCTAAAGTCCTCTCCCTGAATGCCCTGGAATCCCATATGGGCGCTGGTTCTAATCCTGGCAGCTCCACTTCCCATCCAGCTCCCTGCTTGTGGCCTGGGAAAGCAGTCGAGGATGGCCCAAGGCTTTGGGACCCTGCACCCGCGTGGGAGACCCGGAGGAGGTTCCAGGTTCCCAGCTTCGGATCGGCACGCACCGGCCGTTGCAGCTCACTTGGGGAGTGAAACATCGGATGGAAGATCTTCCTCTCTGTCTCTCCTCCTCTCTGTATATCTGACTTTCCAATAATAATAAAATCTTTAAAAAAAAAATCACTCAGTAAATTTAAAAAAGAAAACATCCCACTTCCATTGCTTAAGGTTGTGTTGTAACAGCTGTAATTTATGTTAAAGTTACTCCCATGATTATGTAGACTGTACACAGGCTCTCTTCCCTCAGTATGTTTATTTGCAACATGCAAAGTCACAGTGCTTATTCTGAGTAATATAGAAGTAAATAGCCATTTTGGACTATGACAGAAGACAGATTTCTGTAACCATTTTGAACCATTTTCAAAGTTCTAATCATTGTAAGGCATAAGCATGAATGCATGAATCAGCTAAATATGTCATATCTATTCAAGGTTATTCCATGTTCTAGGAAGCAATTTTAGTTAAACCAAAAAATCAAGAGAAACATCAATAACAGAATTTACAATAGCACTTTGATTAGCATACTCAAACTATGAGGGAAATTTCTAGTCTATTTAAGGTACATGATAGGGGGGTATATACAATGGGTCCTAAGGCTGTAGAAGTACAAAATTGCATTCTATGTCAGACTTGAGAACTACAGCTGCAAATTGCTGACAAGTAGCTCAGTTTCTGTAAAACAGGAAAGTAACACCACAATGCTAAAGATGAATATTTTAAGCCTACCAAAATTGTAAAGCACAAGAATTGTGGAAGGTTGCCATTGTAACCAATCCATGGTAAAGCAAGAGTCATATTTGTTTAACTGAGTTTTGCATTCAGTGCCCAACAAGATATTCTGGAGGTCTTGGCTGTCAAGTATATGTTATTCAGAAATTATGATGATCCCATAAACTCACAAGAAAATTCCACTGTGTTTATAATGCTATTCATATTAAAACAATTTTTGGCTCTCCATTACGACAGTAATAATAAACCTTAAAGCAAACATGTACATAAAATACATGTTTCAGTGGAACACAGTGAAAAAGAAGTCAATTATCCTTGCTACTGTAGAAGTTGCGTCCCCATGTTTCACATAGTATACATTTAAATGTCACCACCTGTGGTTTGTTGTGCTTTCTTTGTACTTGCTAAAAGATGAACTCTAAGTGACTTCAAAAGGGACCATGAAGGTTTATCCTCATTTATTTAGTCATCACATGGCTAGAGAGAACTCACTATGCGGGATATCACAATTATCAAAATAATGGTAGCAGCAGCAGTAGGGATAGCAGTTATCTCACAATGACAGTTATCAGGTACCAGGTCTTGTTTTAGTGTTTTTCATATGCTAATGCCTTTAATTGCTGTAGCATCCTGTGGTACAGGTACCATTTTCATCCCCAGTTTATAGGCAAAGTAAATGAAGGACTGGAGCATTAAAGTGTTTGACCAATCTTACACTGGTAGTAATTCATAGAGATAGGGTTTCCATTCTTATAATCTGACTCTGATTGCCCAATTCTTAACCAGTATTCTCCATTGTCTTTCACTTGTTCTTAGACAAAAAGCCAAGAAATTCCATTATCTTTTCAAAGGAACACAGCACAAGCTCACATGGGCGTGTGTTCCCTTCCCCACTCATGCTTGCGCGCACGCGCTTTCTCTCTCTCTCTCTCTCTTTCTCTCTCTCTCTCTCTCGCTCTCTCACACACACACATATTTCCCAGCCAATGAAAAGAATGATATCCTGTCTTTCATAATAAAATGAATACAACTGAAGACCACCATTGCTGGTGAAACAAGGGAGTCCCCAAAAGGCAAATGTTTTCCTTGATTTATGGTAATGAATATACAGAGTACCAAAAAAAATGTGATACATTTGAGCTAAATTGGTACTTTTGAGATTTGATCATTGTTTATACAATATTCTTTCTATACCCTTGAAAAACTGTGGGGTTTGTACTTATTGTTGAATTACTTTCTTAGTGGTAGATTAAGCTTGTGACTATAAAAAAAAATTGGAAGTCTATCATTGTAAAACTTAAAAATAAGAACAATAAGACCAGGTGGGATGAAAGGATAGAGAGAAGATGGGGTTCAAAGTGTTATTATGCTCTCAAAGTGTATATATGAGCACATTAAATTAGCTTTTTATAAATTAAAAAAAAAGGAAAACCTTGCTGAGAAACTCTTGGTAAATCACTTTGGCTGTCTCAGGACCAACTTCTTTAAAGGGAAGATAAAGGGAAGGGATCATCTCAGAATTCTTCCAGATATAACATCCCTTAATAGTTTATAGGGAATTAGATGAAGAATTGATCGGAGTTTTTAGTAAGTGGGATATTCAAGGCCTTGTTTACATTATCTATATTTCCCATCATCTCCCTTCCCTTTCTTCCTCCAACACCCTCAGACACACCAGTGGGCTACAGGGAAGTAGAATGAAAGTACTGTTTTCAGTAAGTAGCTTTGTGAATATACCTATGTATTTGTGGGTAATGACATTCCTCTATCATTTCTTTTTCGATCTGTCATTTTGCATGATATATTCTACTCTCCTGTAAAGAAAACCTGTTCCTCAAAGTAAACCTTATTTATTCAACATGAACAGGCAAGTCCTACACACAGCAGTTGCTTACAAATAGAAGCCTTCACCAAATCACTCCAATTAAAAATGGGGTGGGGATAGAATGTATTGCCTAAGGAGAAGAAGCCTTCATAATAAAACAGAGGAAATGAGGTCACACCATACCCTGGGAACAGTTATCGCAGAGGGTGTAATACTCCATGAAAACATTATAATAATTTTCTCCAATGAAGACCTTTAACATTAATATAAATTGACTGATTTGGAAACACTGGACTTAGAAAGTTCTTTAAAAGAAATCGAAACCCTTAACTGATTTTCTCTTACATTTCTTTATCTTAAGGCAGCGTGTAAATAGTGAAGTGTAGCAGAAAGGCATAAAGTAGAAATAATCACTTGAGTCTTTACAAGATTGAGGGAGAAATCTCCTCCATGACCCTACCCTCCTGTAAGAGTAATTGCTGTCACTCTGGTCCATTTCCTTCTAGTTAAAATATACACACTGATTTTCTTCACCTTATTTCCGACAGCCTGGTTTTTCAAAGAAACATGTTCTATAGTTTATATAACCACCCATCTTTAATGACTATGTGGCTATCAATAATTTATATACATATTCCCCTATTGTTGGACATCGCACTGCTCCTTCTAATTTACTAGTATTGTAAATGAAGCCATATAAAGACACCATGAACATCTTTAATATTTTTATTATTTCCTCAAGGTAGATTCCAAGAAGCTGAATTAATGAACCAAAAGGTTTGAACACTTTTTGGTGCCTTTGGGGGATTGTAGTGATTTATGCTACTATTAGCAATATGTGGGAACACTATCATTGCACCCTTGCCAACTTTAAATAATATTTTTAATGTCTACTTAAAATAAGTAAAGTAGTGGTAGTTTTAGTTTTTATGTCTTTGGTTATTAGTAATACTGAATATCTGGTCTGCATATTTTTGCTAGTTTAGCATTCTCATTAGCATAACTGTCCATATACAGCTTTTGTACATTTATCTACTAGGAAACTTAGTGAGGTTTTAATATACTGTGTTCATGCAGTACAAATAACTTAACCATATACAATATTTGGTGAAATCGTTTTTCAGTCTCTCCCCCTCTATCTCTTTCAAGCAAAGAAATCTCAATATTTTTTCCCATTTTGTTCAGCGGCTGTTTAATTGACATCATTTAGTTATTCACAAAATGAAATTTAGATTCAATTTTCTGTTTATGCATTTGATTTTAAAAGGAGTCAGAGTGGAAGAGAGCGGGAACAGATGGGAAAAAGGGAGAAGATAAGGGGAGACAGGGAGAGATTCCATCTGCAGGTTTACTCCCCAAATGGCTGCAACCACCAAGACTGAGCCAGGAGACAGGAATTCTACTATGAATCTCCCATTTGGGTGGCAAAGATTCAACTGCTTGCAACCTGGTCTGCTTTCTCACGGGGTTTGCTTAAGTCCAAAGCTAGAGGTTAACAACAGGTGAAATCTAAACCCAGATATTCCAATACTGGATGTACATGTTCCAAGGGCCTGACACTGCTGTGCAACAATGAATTACAACTTTTTTTTAGAAAACTGCATTGATTTGGGTGTGATGTCAGCAGAGGGACATATAAAGTCAAATCACTGTTACTTTGTCACAAAATTGTCCACTGTTTTGTGTGTGTGTGTCATGTGAATACAATTGTAACACATTAGTAAATAAAAACAGAAAAATCATCACTTTTTACAAGTTGAGAATTTTAAGTACCAAATATCGGCCATTCTTATGCAGAAAATTAGTTTTGTAATACAAACATAGCCTATTGTATTAAAGGCATAACACTCAAAATGAGTTGATAAAGCATTCTGTTTACCTCATCGATTCACATGTATTCGTTTAAGTGAATCATTCAATAAGCATTTAAAAATATTATAATGTTCAGTAAAATAAGCCAGCCCCTAAAGGGCAAAGCTCATATGATCTCTGATATAACACAAGTTTCATGCACACAACCAGATACACAGATTAACAAGTATATACATGTAGTATCACAGAGGAACTGTATAATGAACACTAGGAAAGTCAAAATATGTTGTAGTACACATCTCTACTCCTGAGTAGAAAAGGAGGATTCCCAACAAAACTGCTAAATATACCTTGACAGTATTATGGTAAATCGCAGAATGTTACGCTTTTAAGTGTTATTAAAGGACTACACTACCGTAATAATTTGAGGGAAAATGGTGGATAAGAAAAATAGGAAGGGACAAAGGGTGGGTGGGGGAATCCCTATACCTACAAAACTACCATGAAAAATAGTAATAAAAATACAGAAAAACAAAGAATCTAATCTTGTGAAATTGAAACAATTTACAATTGATGAAAGTTCCCTTCTTGAAAAATACTCCTCTGAGAGTGATTGGACTCATTTGGGAGAACTGTTGCACTTTATAACTTCACCGCACCTGAGCAGATGTCCCCTTATCTCTACAGCTAAATAGTGAGGCTCTCAACTCTTTCTATAGATTCTTGAACTTTACAGCTGCTTGCATCTTTTCTCATAATTTTAGTTAAATCAAAAACATGCATGTATACTAATTGCAAGTAGAGAGGGGCAAGAATTAGCAAAAAGAAAATTTAGTAGTGTCACAGCAACCATGAAGAAGTGCTAACCAATCATTCTGGGAACAGGGCATTCACTCGTATTTAATACTCCTATTTAATATCCTCTATTACTGCTAAGTGAATCTTTCTGCAAGACTTTCCCATGGATAATCCCAGCACACACCACTGCTTAGCCCCAAAATTCTTAGGAACTGGTACCATATATCATGATTTTGAAGATTTAGTGACAAGCTTATACTACTCTGACAAATGGCAACAACTTTACTATGTGCAAAAATGAAGGCACAGAGGCGCATGTATGAAATTCACTGACTTAGGGACTTTTAGCCATTATATAAATATCAAGCACGTTTGCGTCCTTCATGATGTGCAGATAATGATATACCTCTGAACTGCAATAACATCTATTTCTACAACACCCTCTTTTGGAACTCGAATAACCTCCTAAAGTAATTTCAAACTATTTTTCTTCTTATTACCTCTTAATATCCTTTGTGGCAGTTTATGTAGATCAAAAACTTAATATAGGAAACAATCTGCAAAAAATCAAAGATGACATAATGTAGAAAACCATTTTTTGCTCTTTAGAGAAGAACCATAACTGCTTATTTGCTCAGCTAAACAATCATATTCAATTGATTTTCCATACAATGGAATCAATTGGGTTTTTATACATTTCATAGTGATATTCTTAACACACTTCTTCAACATGTGGCATCAAATGTAATATAGCATTTTGAACAGCAATAGGATTTAACTACATTATCAAATAAGATACTGCTTTCTTCCACAGTTGACAAACAACAAGTATTAATCACAGCTTTCAATTGCCACACATCTTCAGCATTAAATTAGTCAAATCAGCCGTTGATTAGTAACTCTCTTAAGTTTCATGACAGCAACCAGAAGTAGTAGTTTTTTCACTGCTTACTGTTGGGACTCCATTTTCAATGACGCCATGGATTAGACTGGAAAGGAGCTAATCAACGTAATACAGCATTCTACAAAAGAACAGACCCTTTAGTGACTTAATTGCAGGGGTTCACATAGGGGTTAATAATGACTGCTGGGATTAGTACCAAGTAGTTCGCTGCTGTGGGAAAATGACAACTGTCAAAAACAGCAGTCTATATGGGAGAGTTTAAAAATCATGGAAAATGAGATTAAGACATTGTTCATTGTTACACACAATTTTGAAAATTGGGCATAATTTTCATTCTATGAAATTTATAAGAACTTTTTGAAGATCCCCTCAGATTACAGTCCTAAAACACAGGTTCTAGACTCAGCTTTATGACAAATAACATGTTTCCACTAATATTAAAAAAAACTGAAAAATATATCATTAAGCCTACATACTTCATAAGGGCTTAATGAAAAGCAGATCAAAATAAGATCAAAAGTTTTCAAAAACAATTAGCGAAATTAAGTCCATGATAACAATTCTAGTTGCCATCTTTCTTAAATACTATAATTACTATGACTACTTAGTATTTAGTAGTACTAGTTAGTAACAACAATGGCATTTCTTATCCGAAAGATGAAAATTTGAATGAGACGTAGGTGATCATTTAAACATGCTCATATATTATCACATGTAATCTTTGAAAACTTGCTAATGAGATATGCTTTCTGATTTTCTAGATGAGGGAGCAGGCACAGAGAGGTTAAGCATATTCACCAAGATCACACAGTGGAACTTGAATTCAAACCCAAAAGGTCCAATTCTTGAGCACATACTCTGAATCTCTGCTACATTTGGGTCACCAAATCGCAAACAAAATTTGTAAGAAGCTGTTGGAATAATAGTAGGAAACTTACACAAGACTTTCATTTGCAGTTTATAAAGAGACAAAAGAGCCGCTGGAACGTAGAAAGCATTGCAAAAAATACTCTACCCTGCTTATCTAACAAAGAGTAAGCTGCTTGGATAAGGATGGCATAAAGATGTTCAGAAAGGAGGAAATCTAGATCCAATCTCCTTCATGGCAACCAAAGATTTCATTCATAGAATCTGTTGCATCAATTCACCCACACTAAGTATAAAATTCAATGCTGTGAGGTTTATGTATAGTTTGAAACCATCTTAACATGCCCCGAATAAAACTTGAAAAAGTGTAAACACATGACTGCTTTGCAGGGTTATCAGGTATCAGTTTGCAACATGATTTCCCTTCCCAACCAGATTCTGCACTTTCTAGCTATCCAGTTGAAAGAGAGCTGAAACTGACCAGGTGTTTTTAGGTCAAGGTATGATCAGTTTGATACAGACACCTATGCCATTTCAGTCCACAAGCAGGAAATTTGCTAGATTTCCTCTTTTTGCTTACCAACAAACAATTAGACCGTAGCACAGACAGAATTGTAATTTTTGCTTCTATGATTCCCTCTTCAATTACATGAGCTTTCATTTTCACCTACAGGGAGTAAACAGTTGCAAATAGGTTGCTGTCACAGAGAGTAGCATCCATCCAGTGTGTCAGAAATGGTACTGAACAGAAAACAGCAACTCTGACTTGAAGTCAATTTTGTCATTTACCATATGACACTGGTAAATTGGTTTAACTTCCTTTTCTTCTGCATGCTAATAGTTAAGTACTCCTCCTCAAAGCAAGCTGATGACTCCAAATGAATGCATGGGAAGTACCATGTAAACTAGAAATCAGTTTAAAGCTATGATTATTAATGATTCTTGCAGTTACAAATGTATGGAAACTGGACTGTGATTTTTGAGAAAGTATCTTTAAAGGAGCCAATATTTATGCAAGCTGTTGAGGAGGCATACTGGAATAACTAACGGTCAGATAATTTGACTATTACTTTGCTTGTGTTGGTGTGTACAAAATTTTTAAATACATTTGTGGAGATTTAATTTTTATAACATATAAATCCCCCATTTTAAGCAGCAAATTCAATGAGTTGAGAGTTCATTTGTAGAGCTGTGAGTCCATTACCACCATACATTTTTATATCATTTCTATCACCCTAAAACTAATCCCCACAAATGGTGAGCAATAGTACTTCCCAACCCAACTTCTGGCAACCCCTAAAACAGTTTGTGTTGATGGATTTGTTTATTCTGGACTTGTTCTGTAAATGGAATTAAATGGTCTTGTTCCTTTTGTTGCTACCCTAACATTTTCAGAATGCCCTTAACGTTCATCCATGTTGTAAGCGTACATCAATATTTCATCTTTTTATTTTTAAGACTTTTAAAAAAGCTGCATGATTCTGCCCCCTTCCCCTTTAATCTCCTGGGATTCATATTTGGGATATGTTGGTATGGTTGGCCATGTCCCACTTGTCCCTGAGGCTCTTTAATTTTTAATTTTTCTGTTGTATAGATTGCATGATTTCTTTTGTAATGTCTATACTTATTTTTGTTGGCTTGAAAGGCAGAGTGACATAAAAAGAAAGGCAGGAACAAAGAATTACCTTCCAGACTCTAGTTTACTTTCTGAATCCCGACGATAGCCAGGGACGGCCAGACTAATGCCTAGAGTCCAGAAGCCCAGCCAGGTCTCCCATATGGATGGCAGGGATCCAATCACTTGATTCACCATTTTCTGCCTCCCAGGCTTCATTATCAGGAGTGCAGTAGCAGAAACTCAAGCAGCACTCCACTACAGAATGCAGGTACTGATGGTCTAACTATACCACAAGCCTTCCCCTAAATGGTTTTTTTTAAGCAGGATTTTTAAGGAATTGTAAAAATTGGGGATTTGTTCTCTTTTTTTGCTTAGAATTTCAAAGAACACAAGAAAGCATAATTTTGTATTTACTATGTATCTGTATAATTTTTTTAATATTTTGGATTCAGCAAAGGTATTAACATTAATGTCAGATTTAGTTTATAATGTGGCTCCTGGAAAAGTTTAAATCCCGCTTATGTCCAGGCTACATTTTTTAGGTAGCGCTAGTTAAAATCAGATATACACTTTATTGGGAATGGTATGGTACTGGAGATAGAAAACTAGATCAAAATAATGCAATGGGGATGTGAATAGCAAAATCTGAATGTGAGAACATCCATAGGCAAAATGACATAGTTTTCTCAACAAATAAAGTACAAATAAAAATAAAGGTCAATAGAGTTAAAGGATTAACAGATTTGAGATTCAACTGATTCTAATTTTCACATTTCACTCAGATTATTACTTGAACAAAGAAGTGAAAGAAGCTGCATACACACTAGTCTGGGAAATTCTGGAATGTACAAAATATCTGTTAAAAACAATGTTAATTTTTAAAGAATAACACGGTATTTTAATTTGGTTGAAGAGGACTTTTCAAATTTTATAATCATCTACCAAACTTCTATAGATGAAATTACATATCAGGACCGGTGCAATAGCCTAGCAATAAAGTCCTCGCCTTGCACACACCAGGATCCCATATGGGTGCCGGGTAATCTTGGCAGACCTGTTTCCCATCCAGTTCCCTACCTGTGGCCTGGGAAAACAGTCGAAAATGGCCCAAAGCCGTGGGACCCTGCACCCACATTGGAGACCAAGAGGCTCCAGGATCCTGGCTTCAGATTGGTGCAACTCTGGTCATTGCGGCCACTTGGGGAGTGAACCATTGGACAGAAGATCTTCCTCTCTGTCTCTCCTCCTCTCTGCATGTCTGACTTTCCAATAAAAAACAAATCTTTAAAAAAAGAAATTACATTTTATCTGGTTAAAAAAATACATGCAGGAAGAAGGAGAAATTTGGTTGGTATGCAGATTAAACAGGACTGTTCATGAGTTTAAAATTACAAAATTATGTGATTACTAGGCTTTGGGTTCATTCATTAATGGGCTTTATTTTTGCATTTGTTTTAAGATTTTAGATAAATTCATACAACTGTCTTCGATTTTCTTATTTTAAATATTAAATATATGGAAAAAAGAAGCAGAGTAGAATATTAGTCACTGGAAAAAAATCTAATGTGGGAAAAAGCTAGAATGCAATGATGAATTTAAAAATACAAATTAATGGTGAAGAATTCTTTAATACCACTTTCATAGGAAGAGGGTAGAGAGGGGAGTCACTTTCTAAATCTTCATAATGAATTTGGGTGTTAATTTGGAACTAAACTTTATTCCTCATATAAAGAGGTTTAATGCAAATTGTTAAAGATTCAAAGTGCACTGGAATACTAATGACAATAACCTTTGTACTACACAATTATGACTACTTTATATTTTCCCTATTCTCTTCCTTCATAAAAGAATAAGTGTACATTTTAGATAAGAAATTCGTACTATTTTCTTTCAACACTATCAATATTTGTAGAGTTGTGATCATGCAGCCATTTATTAGAAGACATATATTCATTGTACCGTATGCTCTGCAAAGGATTTTAGCCTTTTTAAACTTTTAACTTCCATTTAGTATTAAAATTTATTTGCCTGACACTCCAATGACTTAGCAAATCAGGAGGATATTATTACTTTCACTTTCAGATGAGAAAAAAAGAGAGGCTCAACTATTTGCTGAAGGTCACACAGCAAGGCATTAACAATCCAGATTCCATCTCTGCTTGCCTGGTACTCTTCTGTCTTACGTTACTTCCTATGAAAACAATCAAACTCGACACGCTATTCATTTATCAAATAACTAACTTAAGCCCAATAGAATTCAAGTTTCTTACAGCAATTAAATCTACTATCCATTTTACTTAACTGCACCTGAGAGTCATGCGCAGGAAAGAAGTACTCAGATGAAATAACGAGGAGGAAGCAGAATTTTGTGACATATGGCATGCTTGCTGGTGAAATCAAAGGTATGTTTGATGCCAGTTTTTTGTCTGCAAAGTGTCTTTCATTTCACTAAGAGGCATACCTCATGCCAGGAAATGCACAACCTCCTAGCCATTTCTTTTGAAACCTAAACCCATGAGAGCATGGATTTGGCATGACTTGATGGAGCACTGAATGCAATATGCTTGACCCATTTGTAGGTACAAACTATCCAGGTTATCCACTGTGGAGAAGGACTCCAGGTTGTCATCTAGATTTTCTATTATCCTAGGGAAAGTGGGAATGCAACTGAATCTTTAATTTATCCGGAGACTATGATAATTATAATTTCTTTCCAAGGAATCATTGTAAACAAAAGCAAACGTAAAATATGAAGAACCAGGTTTATAAAAGAGAATGTTCTGTGCAGAATATCTTTTGGCTCTAGGGGACTGAAAATCCGCTAGGGGAATTCTAACTTGGGCCAAAGGCTCTAGTATTTGCAAGTGAGTCTACCTTTATGAAGCAGGGAAAGAAGATATCGGAAAGTGAGGCACCAGAGGAATTGAAGAAGACATCTCTATAGATCTTTAAGAACAAGTTTTACTGTGTTGCTACGTGAATCTTTGCAATCAGTTCAATAGAAACTCAGTGAAAAAGATCAACTCTGAATGAAGATCTCATACACAAACAAGTATGGCAGATAAGATGGGGAGTTTTTCTAGAAATATCAACTTGGTTCTTCAACTGATATGATCTTTTTTCATGTTTTGAGTCCTCATCTACATGTCATTATAAATTTACTAGGGATTTAGTTTGTATAAGAAAATAAATACTTCTGAGTTCATTATAATTACAGAAATCTGTTCGACTAAACAGAGGAAATCTGTGGCACTAAACTTCTCTAGCAAAGAAGAATGAGAAAAAAAATGGAGAAAGCTTTGGAGTCAGAGTGCCCTGGGTGTTACAACAGGCTTTTCCATTCACTTAACCTCATTTCCTCAGCTGTAAAATGAGACTAACTAGCTTGATCTCACAATATTGATGTTACAAAAATATTTCATATGCATTTTGCATCAAAATGAAACTACAATTTATCATGTTACTAACAAGTTCATGGCAAATTTCTTTAACTTTATTTACATTAGGTCAACAAATTTAAAGTATTTCATATATAAATTTAGGAACACAGTGAAACTTGCCACCCCACACTTTCTCTTGCCCATACTTCAACTATCCCTCATCATTCCTTTCTTACTTTTTCTTGTAAATATAAAAGACACACTATATTTTGTAATCAGAAACTTAATCCTCCACTTAGTAAAGAATTCAACATTAAGTTAAAAAACTGTTCAAGAATATAGACGTGGGCTACAAAAAATCAAATCTCAAGCCGTCAATCTCATATACCTTTTTTGTACTTTGTATATTAATCACCACAAATCAGTAAAAACATTTGTCTTTTTGGAACTGGCTTATTTAAACATAATGGTTTCAACTGCATCTGTTTTGTTGCTGCAAAGGATTGCATCATATTTCTCCAATGAGTATTAGTCCATTGTGTATATAACCACATTTTCTTCATTCAGTCATCTAATGGTGGAAATATGAGTTGATTTCATTTCTTATCTACTATTAGGTATGAGCTAAGGTATGAGTTAATGCAGGTATGAGCTGCATTAACTTGGTATACAAATAATGCATTTGTTCATTTCATTGGGATAAATTCTCAGAATTGAGATGGCTAAATCATATGGCAGATTTATTTTCAGATTTGAGCAATCTCCAAATTGTCCTCTATAATGGTTGTACTAGTTTACATTCCCAGTAATGAAGGATTAGTGTACCTTTTCCCCTACTATCTGCCAGTATTGTTTCCAGATTCATGTATGATGGACGTTCTAACTTGGGTGATGTGAATCCTCAAAGATATTTTAATTTGCATTTCCATGATGGCTAGAAATACTGAACATTTTTTAATGTATCTGTTGGCCATATGTATTTTACCCTTTGAAAATGTCTGTTCACGTTCTTTGCCCACTTCTTAACTAGACAGTCTGTTTCCTTGTTATAGTTTTCTGAACTCTATATATTCTAAATATTAACCCTCCATCAGTTTCAGTTTGCAAATATTTTATCCATTCTCTCAGTTACCACTTCACAGTATATTCAGTGTTTCCTTTGCAGTGGTGAGCTTCTTACATGTGTGTAATACTATTTGTCTACTTTTTAATTACATATACATCTGGTGTCTTTTCCAAGAAGTTTGCTTTGTCAAGATCTTACAGTTTCTCCAGTTTTCCTCTAATTCAATGGTATTATCATTTTTTAGATTCTTGATCCATTTAGTCTGGTTTCATACTTAAACACTAATAGAAACCTGATTATAGCAAAGCTATTTTTGAAGAGACCATCCTTTCCCCAGATGGTAATTTTAGATCACTTATCAAATATTCATTGGTTATAAATGTACGTATTCATTTATGGGTTTGTCTTCTTCTCCATTAGTGTACGTGCCTATTTTGCTGCCAGTACTATGCTGTGTTTCCTTACTTTTTAAAAAGTTCTTAAAGATTTATTTATTTTTATTGGGGAGACAGATTTACAGAGATAAGGGAGAGACAGAAAGATCTTCTGTCTGCTGGTTCATTCCTCAAGTGGCCACAATGGCTAGAGCTGAGCCAATTTTAAATCAGGAGCTACATTCTCTGACATGGATACATGGTCCCAAGGCTTTAGGTCATACTCTACTGCCTTCCCAGGTGACAGGCTGGGAGCTGGATGCAAAGTGGAGCAGTCAGTATAAAGGACTGGTGCCCATAAAGGATCCTGGCACATGCAAGGCGAGGTTTTAGCCACTAGGCTATCATGTCGAGCCTCAAACTATTTTACGAAATAGGGTATTGTGATTATTCCAGCTTTGCTTTTATTTAAGATAGTTTTCAGCTATTTGGGGTCCCTCGTGTTTCCATATGAATTCTAGCACTGTCTTTTTAACATCAGGTATGAATGCAGTTTGTACTGGGATCATACTAAATTTGTAAATTGCTTTGGGTAATACGGACATATTAATAATATTAATCCCTGTTATCCAAAAACATGGAAGATTCTTTTACTTTTTGATGTATTTTCTTTCTCTAATCTTCAGGAGATTTAATATAGGGATCCCTCACATCCTTAAATTTACCCCAATGTATTTCAAAAAATTTGCACCTATTGTGAATGCAACTAATCTTACAAATTCTTTCTCAGCCATGGCATCGTACACACAAAGATGACTGGCTTTTGTTTTTTGTATCCTGAAACTTTATTAAAACTTATGAGTTTTATCAGTCTTAGTGGAGTCTTTTAGTTTCCCTCTATAGATGATTATATCATCTGCAAACAGGGATAATTTTACTTCCTCTTTTCTAATTTGTATGCCTTTGATTTCTTTTTCTTGCATAATGGCTCTGGCTAAATTTTCCACAACTATAGTGAATTGAAATCGTGGAAGTAGACATCTTTTCTCTGGTTTGGGATCTTAGTGCAAATGTTTCCAACTTTTTCGCGTTCAATGGTAGATTTCTTAGAATATTAAATGGTGGCAACAGGGCACTTTTAAATGGCCTTATTACCTTTTTTTCTAATAAATTTACTCTAATATTTTAATAAAAAGAAATGCACACTATTTCAAAATAACCTATGTGACATTCTTAGTCTAATGTGGGGCCACATGAGCTCTTGCTTCCTCATTGTTGGCTATCAGTTATAAATATTTACATCATCTTCTTTCACAGTACAACAGCAGTTTCTACATTTAGCAGGTAATTCTGTAGCTTCGGAAGCAAATAGAATGCCTAGCCCTCTATATGAAATACACATGTAATATGTACTTAATAGGGATTATGAGTAAGTTTATCTGATAGTGTCCAAATCAAAATTAATCAACACATAAGTCATCACTGATTCTGCTTATGATTGAACAAAAATTTGACAAAAGTGTACGTGACAGGAAGATTTAAAGGAGAGACATAATCATGAACCAAGGAAGAAATCTGAATCCTATCCATGGTGAACTACAATCTTCACAGGGCACTAACAGAGCACCAGAATTTATGCCTTCCATCTAATTGTATTTTGCTATCTGTTAGCCGACCTACCCCATTTCCTTTTCTTACTATTCTGTAATCAGCATTTCACTTGTAGATTTCTTTCTAGGATCCTTATTATCACAATGTCACATTTTTTATCTGATTGGTCTCAGTTAACATAATAACTAATTTCATTTTGTTTTCTTGCTAAAATGCCAATTCTTTCTGTAGTTGCAAAATATTCTATTTTGTGTGTGTATGTATGTAAATCTGTTTTCATACATGTACTGATAGGAGTCTAGGTTGACTTCATGCCTATCATGAATAATACAGCAATAAATATAGGAGTGAAGATAATTTTTGAAATGCTTATTTCCTTTGGAGATGATTCCAGTAGGAGTACCTGGTATTTTATGAATGGCTAGAAGGGAATGGGTTGAATTTCTCATATACGAGGTGTTAATGGGCAGCTTGAAATATTGACTGCACTGATCTGACCAGTTACACATTTTATATTCATACCTGCTTTAGGACATGACATTCATACATGTATTGGGACACCATGCATTTGTGTTTGCATGCATATATACGCTGGAAATCCCTTTTCTTCACTTATTCAGAGTCCCAGTGGCATCTTGCTACTGAGACTGATTAGAACATTCTACTATAGCACATTTTATACACCCTTACTATAGATCTACTCCCTTCCTTCAAAGACTCCTTAGTCTGTCCACATCATTTTCTTCTATGTTGTTTGCTGATGTGTACCTGTCAATAACTTATTCACAATAATTAATGACTAATCACAATTAAAAGGGTTCTTTCTACCAGAAGACAAATTCTAGAGAGGTCACATAAAAATAGTGTTTTTGAAAATACTATATTTTTTCTTCTTTTTTTTTTTTTTTGAAATATTAGGCTCCCCAGATCATTAAGGGAGCTATCTTGTGACTGCAGACCACTCTATTTTGTGTTTCCAAAGTCAAAGTATCTCAGCACAGATTCTATGGGGTTGAATTCTTTCCAGGTCTTACACTTCAACTTGGAAAAGAGATAGGATTTGCCTAGGCTCTTATAAGAGTGTCTTCTGTGCATCTAGTATTAAATGAGAAGAACTGAGTTTATTCCTAAGTAGAAGCTGACAATGATGAATAATATCTCCTCCATCACTTCAGACTGAGTTAGTGTTATATTGTTGTTAGTTTGAACTGCTGAACAGGTTAAGAACTGAGAATTTATGATGAACTATAATATTCATATCCTTAAATAAAATTCCTCTAGAAGGATTCAGTGATAGGAAACTAAAGTTCTTGCAACCTATCTGTTGCAGCAATGTTAGAGAAGCTCTGATCCTTAAGTGACCAAAAAAACGAATAAATACTCCCAGATTTTTTTTAGCCAAATATTGCATGGTATTTGTTTCAAACGTCAAAAGTTTAAAGTGCTCATAGTAACTACTGACTCTAATTCTTTCTTGTTCTTCAACCTAAAACGCAGATGACAGATAATACCCTATTTTTTCAGCATTAGGTCATCAAGAAAGCCCTGATGACTGGGGCTTCACCAGTACAAAAATATTTATAATAATGTCTCTGTAGAACACCATAAACCTGGATGTGTCTTCTGAATATTCAAAGACAGACCCTAATTTATTTATTTTAGTTTTATATTTGCATATATTTGATGAAATTCTCATTCTTCAGAAGACTATAAAGGATATTGTTTAATTAAACAGGCAACTGATTCTTCAATCAGAATGAATTTATGGAAGTACCACCATCAAGGCATAGATCTTTGAATCATCCTCTAAGCCCACTGTAACTTTGATGCAGTGTCGCCTGAAAGCATTTACTCATGGACAAGTTTGATTAACACATGGGTGACATTCACTATGCTTAAGGATAAGTAGTCATTTATATCTCTAAGGTATCTTGACATCAGAATACACATAGGTTGACAAATGTGGCATGAGCTGCAATCATTTACAAACTACTTGTCACAGAAAATGAACAGGGTGTGGGCTAACTTTGGGCAATGCTGTCAGTGTTTTATATAATATATAGCCTGGACTTCCAACTGTGTTTAATTAAGAGAATATTATAAACACTAATTAGTTGCTTTTAATTTTAAAAGCAATTTAAAGTTCATAGTTTAAAAGAAAACCCTAAAAACAATAGACATGGTTACTGTGCAATGTAATTAATGTTTGCAAAGCAGTCACTGGGGCACGGCATAATGAGTTTGACAAGTCAGTAGTTCTGACATTTCTACACAACATCACAACTCTAACATCAGTTTAAAAAGCAATCAAAATTAAATATGTCACATCAAGTGCAGTGAGCTGCAATGCCAACTCTGAGGGGGTCTGGGCTGAAATTCCATCATTAAAAGTTTGCAATTTCTAACAGGATATAAATTGCAAATAACAATGTACAAACTAACATGCCGAAGGAAGCGAGATATGTGCTAGCATTGATTTGAAGTGGTAATACTGATAACTATTCAAAATCAGTCATATTCTTAAATCCTGAGTTATTTCATGTTATTTTTTCTCTACTACCTATTATTTGATCCTAAGGCCTTTCCATCAGTGAAAATGAAACTGGTAAGCTATTTATTTCAGAAGGTCTAGCCCAGTGACATATTAGAGCTTATACACTTGAACTGCTCTCACAAATCTTTCTGTGCACAATAGTAAGGGAGACCATTTTCCTTGTATTAAAAATTGAAGGTTACCCCTTTTATATAAGACATTTATATGAAGAAGTTGAAAGACCCCTTAACTTTAGCATGGAGGCTGCTGTCCTAGGGTTACTTTATCACAACTCAGCCATTTTCTGCTTAGGAAACACTGATCAACATTCCCTATAAGCATAATAGGATTGCTAAGAAGTTTAGAAGCAATCATACTGACTTCAGCATTGATTTATTACATAAAAGTCAGTATTTAAAGATTCATTTACGTATTTGAAGGATAGAGAGAGGCAAACAATGACAGATGGAGAGAAATCTTCCATCCACTAGATCACTCCCCACATGCCTATAACAGCCGTGATTGGATCAGTCTGAAGCCAGGAGCCAACAACTCCATCTTTCTCCCACTTAGGTGGCAGGGGTCCAAGTACTTGGGATATCACCTGCTTCTTCTCAGGCATATTTGGTAGGAATCCGAATTGGAAGAGCAGCCAGGACTCCAACTGGTACCCTGATATGTCAGTTTTTCAAGTGACATTTTAACCCCTGTGACACACTGCTGCTGTGAAAGCTAGTTAGTTAAAAAAATCATATCAGGGGCAACCATCTGAGATGGTGGTTAGAACACCATTTGAAAAGTTTGCATACCAGGTTATTGTGGCTAGGTTGGAGTCCTAGCTTCACTTGATTTACAGATTCCTGCTAATGTGCATCTTGGGATAGCAGATACTATCTCTAGTAGTTGGGTCCTGGTCAGTCATGTGAGAGCCCTGGACTGACTCCTCAGCCTGATTGTGCCTTGGCCCAGACCAGTCTTGGCCATCGTACACATTTATTTGGAGTATGAGCCAGTGGACAGAAACCTTTATTTTTTTTTCTTTCAAAATCAATCAATTCTGTAAACTTACTGAAACAATATATAAAAGGGTGTTTCTGTTGAACAAGAACCTATCCAGTGATTCTATAATGGGGTCTCAATCTTAACCACTACCTTCAGAATAGGTTTGTGATAGAACAGTATCTGTAGTTAACAAAGTTACAAAAATTATATCCCTGTTGTTTCTTCCTCAATGGTGGATTATAACCCTAATTCTATGAGTTTATGTGAATCTAATAATAAATGTGCAGAAAAGTAACTTGTGTGAAGACATGCATTTTAATATTATTTTGGAGAATTAAAATATTGGAAAAAATCCATTGAAGCAAAGTAAGGAAACGCATAGCATTAATACCGCTTGACTGAATATTATGCCATAATTAAAAGGCTATAATCAGTCAAAAAATGTATGTGAGGCAGGCCCGGCAGCGTGGCCTAGTGGCTAAAGTCCTCTCCCTGAATGCCCCGGAATCCCATATGGGCGCCGGTTCTAATCCCGGCAGCTCCACTTCCCATCCAGCTCCCTGCTTGTGGCCTGGGAAAGCAGTTGAGGACGGCCCAATGCATTGGGACACTGCACCCGCGTGGGACACCTGGAAGAGGTTCCTGGTTCCTGGCTTCGGACTGGCGTGCACCTGCCATTGCACTCACTTGGGGAGTCAATCATTGGATGGAAGATCTTCCTCTCTGTCTCTCCTCCTCTCTGTATATCTGACTTTGTAATAAAATAAATAAATCTTAACAAAAAAAATTATCAAAAAAAATGTATGTATAGAAAGGACCAAATGCAAACAAAAGAAAGGACCAAAAAAAAAAAAAAAAACCACATAAATTGCATCTTTTAAGATGTTGTACTACATATGACATATCATTCACATGTCTTGTATGTATGTAAATGTGACTACAGTTAGCTATCTGCATGATCTGTATTCATGGATTTAATCACTCATGGATTAAAAATATTCAAATACTCAGAAACTTCATTTATCATAAATATATATAACTTATTTCTTGTTCTTAACTAAATTCTAGAGTATCACACATGTTTACATAGGAGTCATAAGTAAGCTAAAGAATTGAAATATACAGGAAAATATGCATAGATTATATGTAACTTCTATACCATTTTTTAAAGATTTTATTTTTTTTTATTACAAAGTCAGATATACAGAGAGGAGGAGAGACAGAGAGGAAGATCTTCCGTCCAATGGTTCACTTCCCAAGTGACCACAACAGATGGAGCTGAGCCAATCCAAAGCCAGGAGCCTCTTCCTGGTCTCCCATGCGGGTGCAGAGTCCCAAGGCTTTGGGCCGTTCTCCACTGCTTTCCCAGGCCACAGGCAAGGAACTGGATGGGAAGCAGGTCAGCTGGGATTAGAACCAGCGACCTTATGGGATCCCAGTGTGTTCAAAGTGAGGACTTTAACCGCTACACTATAGTGCCGGGCCCTATACCATTTTTTAATTTGTGAAATTTTTATTGAAATGTGTAACACATACAGAAAAGTCTGTGTATCTAAGCATTATGCATTTTGACTGGAAGAATCCAGGAGTGTCATCACTAACCTTTTACCCATATTAATTAAGCTCTTAAGCAATCACAAATTTTGGTATTCATGGGAGGTCATCAAGGAAAACCCCCATAAATAATAAAGAATGAATCCGCGTGTGTGTATAATTTTATGTGCATACATAATTACAAAATGATTTAATGTTAAAAGGTAATTTAGGATTGACTTCAAGTATAACCCCTCCATTTCCAGCTAAAATTTTATACTTCCAACTTCTTGGATCTGTGATTCGGATTTCAAACTACATACCTGAGTCTTGTGCTGGAGTATCAAATCAGTATCTTAGGCTATTCTTTAAACTATCTGAATTCTGTATATTGTCAAGTTTCAAAAGTGTTAGCAAGTTTTGCAGTCAAGTATTACTGGTTTAAGGTAAGTGGCTTTTTAAAAAATATATATATATTTTTACTGGAAAGACAGATTTATGGAGAGGAGGAGAGACAGAGAGATATTCCTTTCACTGGTTCATTCCGCAAGTGGCTACAACAGCCTGGAGCTGAGCCAATCCGAAGCCAGGAGCTTCTTCCAGGTATCCCACAGGTGTGCAGGGCCCCAAGGCTTCGCACCACCCTCTACTACTTTCCCAGGCTGCAAGCAGGGAGCTGGATGCAAAGTGGTGTAGCTGGGATATGAACTGCTGCCCACGTGGGATCCCAGAGCATGCAAGCCAAGGACTTTAGCCACTAGGCTACTGTGCCAGGCCCAACTAGCTCTTTTTTATTGCAGAGAAACAATTTATCTGGAAAAAATAGCCATGTTTCATAAATAAAATGACTTTTCTGGGTAACTGTTGTTGTTTGAGAAATTTGAAACAGTTGATTAAAAAGGACAGAGGGAAACAACTGCCTGGAGAATAGGGAACACTCCCATTAAATCTGCATAGGAGGCCCAGTGCAATGGCCTAGTGGCTAAATCCACCTTGCATTGCCAGGCTCTGATATGGGTGCTAGCTCATGTCCAGCTGTTCTGTTTCCCATCCAGCTCCCAGCATGTAGCCTGGGAAGGCAGTGGAAGATAGACCAAAGCCTTGGTTTGCTGCATCCACATGGGAAACCTGAAAGAGGCTACTGGCTCCTGGCTTTGGATCAGCTCGGCTCTGGCCGTTGTGGCCACTTGGGGAGCGAACCAGTGGAGGGAGGATCTTTCATTTTCTCTGTATATCTACCTTTTCAAGAAAAATACATTATTATTTTTATTAAAAATCTAGAAAGGAAGATATTTACAATTATATCTCATTTAGATTTGACCAATGTCACCTGTCACTGAACAGTAAAAGATCAAGAATGTTGGTGTGGAGCATTATACAGACGAAGTAGTCACTCGGGAAGAACTTTATAGGAAATAACTGCACAGCACAGATGAATTTGATAAGTTCCTATAAAAACTGAAAGAGCGGGCTCAGCGGTGTGGCCTGGTGGCTAAGGTCCTTGCCTTGATCCCATACTGCCGCTGGTTCTAATCCTGGCAGCTCCACTTCCTCTCTGTCTCTCCTCCTCTCAGTATATCTGACTTCGTAACAAAAATAAAATAAATCTTTAACAAAAAAAACAAAAAAAAAAAAACTGAAAGAACAAGCACAAGAAGATAACTGGATTTCATATTGTTCTTTATCTACTAATGACATTGAATTTGTGAATTTCAAATAAAATTGAAAAAGAAAACTTTTCACCTAGATAGTTTCCTGGTGAAGTCATTCAAAACTAATACTAATCACACACAAACTCTGAGAACCATTTGCAACTTAGCTGTTAGAACTCTAATATCCAAATCTGGCAAGATCTTTATAAGAAAAAGTATGATATCAACAGGTATCATAAATACAGACACAAACACTCAATATAATATCAATATGATCAACATTTGCTGATCATTTGTTATGTAAAAATCACAGCCAATGTGGTTTGTCCCAGAGAAGAAATGTTGGTACAATATTTACAAACTATGTCATTTGCACTATGGAAACGATGAATGTTCCAGCAAAAAATGGTGATCACCTCATTAAGGGTACAAATGAAATTGAAGAAAAATTTGTACTCTTGTTAAGATTAAGGGTAAGGGCCCAGCGGCATGGCCTAGCGGCTAAAGTCCTCGCCTTGAAAGCCCCGGGATCCCATATGGACGCCGGTTCTAATCCTGGCAGCTCCACTTCCCATCCAGCTCCCTGCTTGTGGCCTGGGAAAGCAGTCGGGGACGGCCCAATGCATTGGGACCCTGCACCCGCGTGGGAGACCTGGAAGAGGATCCAGGTTCCCGGCATCGGATTGGTGTGCACCGGCCCGTTGGGGCTCACTTGGGGAGTGAATCATCGGACGGAAGATCTGCCTCTCTGTCTCTCCTCCTCTGTGTATATCTGGCTGTAATAAAATGAATAAATCTTTAAAAAAAAAAAAGATTAGGGGGAAAAAGCCTTTTCCTCAAACAAGGGGTAAAGGACAACTTTGACCTGTAAATGACATCCATCAAAATAATAGATAGTTTAACACTATACTTAATAGTGAAAACTTAAACATTTTTCTACTAAGGAGAAAGAAAGCATGCGTAGTCTCCCTGCTTCCATTCGGTACTATGTTGGAGTTCATATGTTAGAGTAAGCAAAGAAAATAAAGAGAATACACACTATATTCTTCATTGTGTTCTAGTTAGTAGTTTTCAATACATTAACATCAGTGGAATAAAATACACTGGATCAATGAAAGTCAAATAGAAACAGCTTCTAAGGGAAGTATGTAGGAATTTTACATTTTTAAACTTTAAATTGTGGATCTAATGAGTGTGTATGAGATATATTTATTTACTAACAACCCTTGCCATCCCATTGTGCCTTTTTTTTTTTAATTTCTGGCATGTAACTTGAATACAAACACTTACTAAATGAAAGACCATCTTAAGTATATACACCATGGCAATAAACCATTTGGCAGCTGTTTCATTAATTCTCTGTGATGAATGGCGTCATGCTTACCTGATGTAAAAGAATCATTTTTCTGTAAAATATGACTAGGCATATGTGTCTTAGACATCTCAGTTCCTGAAACTTTTGAAAGTCTGTGGTAGAATATTTCTCATATATCAATTAGAGAAATAATTGTCCAAAATGAGATGCACCAGCGTAAGTTAAACTGGGAAATACTGGCTGGGAAGCTTCCCTTGCCAGCTTCAACATAAGAATTACATTCCCGATTGCACAACAGAGGAACTGCAACAAACATTTCACATCTTTTCCATTTAATACATTTTATCTTGAAAACAACTTTAATTCAAATCCTAGCTAATTTATCTAATTCCACAGCATTATTCATCTGATTTGAATTAGCCATTTGTCTTTGCCCAAAAGGAGCTGTGATTATGCTCTAGAGAATCAAAAAATCTAATACAGAACAAAGACAAGAGAGAAACAGACCACAATTTTGTTGTTTAAAAACTTTTCATCAAAGCTGACAAAGGGCCCGGTGGCGTGGCCTAGCAGCTAAAGTGTCCTTGCGAATAAAGTTCTCGCCTTGAACACGCCAGCATCCCATATGGGCGCCGGTTCTAATCCCGGCAGCTCCACTTCCCATCCAGCTCCCTGCCTATGGCCTGGGAAAGCAGTGGAGGATGGCCCAAAGCCTTGGGACTCCGCACCCATGTGGGAGACCTGGAAGAAGTTCCTGAATCCTGGCTTTGGATCGGCATAGCACCAGCCGTTGTGGTCATTTGTGGAGTGAATCATCAGACGGAAGATCTTTCTCTGTCTCTCCTCCTTTCTGTATATCTGACTTTCCAGTAAAAATAAAATAAATCTTAAAAAATAAAAAGCTGACACAATCCATAGGTGGAGAAGGCCATTTTCTGTATGGTACCACTGATGAGACCCTCATATCATACCACCTTCCCCACCTTTCCTGGACAAATATAACTTGGTGATAATGCTGGCTTTTTCTCACCCTCAAGATTCTTTCCTTTGCCTTAAAGGATTATCTCCAAGACTGCTCCATTAAAATGCAAATAAGCTATGTAAAAGAGGTGACACATTAACATACTCACAGTAATTATCCACTGCTATCATCCTATCAGGATTAATTTATCAATTGTCCATCAGAAATAAGGCTCCAAAGGAAGATACAATGAGGTGTGCCTAGGACAAGGAATTTGCTCAAACATCCAAACCTACACAGCACTGGATGGCTGGAAGTTTTGAGCAGCAAGGCAATATCACTCAACAAGCAAACTCATTTGAGAGCCTAAATCTGACAGCTATTGAGTTAGTCATGAAGTCTATGGACAGGAATAAATTACTTTTTAGCTTTACTTCCAGATGTGGAGAAGAATTAGGTGCCTGGAGATAGGAGGCGGGTCTCAAATTCCTAAAGTTCGGATTATCTAATCAATAAAGTAGAATAAGCACTAGTACTTCTGTCACAGTTTGGCAAGAATTGGAAATAATGCATGTAGAATTTCTACAATCAACTTATGCACTTTTTAAAATAATTTGAGTGGAGGAAGCGTTGGAGGGCAAGAGAGATAGATGTAGCGTACTACCTGACATCCATGTGTTGGTTGACTCCTCAAATGCTTACAGTGGAACTCAATTCAGGTGATGCATGAAGATGGCAGGAAAGGAAGTGAGGAAAGGTGGGGTCTAATTTTATATTCTAAGTTTTTGCCTTCTAGAGAAACACCGTAAACACAGGGACACATACGGTGCACAAAGTGGTAAAATCTGAAAGGTGAGAAAACAGATAGACACATGTGGGCATAGGAAAGGTAAGGAGTAGGCTTGGAGGGGAAGAGAGGTGTGGGCAAAAGGAAGTAGAGCAACAGTACCTTAACACTTTCTCCTGTCTTAATCTAAAGTGAGTGAGAGAAAGAGAGAGAGAGAAAGAGAGAGACCCTCCCAGTGTACAGCCTATTTTATGATGTCACAAGGGGAGGGGAGTGGTTACATGGCACTTCATTTTCAGATGCTAGGTATAGGAGACATGCCAAAAAGGGGTACTTTGAATTAGTAAGCAGGCTGTTCTTAATTACAAGGGTGGATAGGGATGGTGGCTGCCATTACATGGGCCAAATCTAGCCACCTTTTCATTCCATATCAGAATCCAATTACTCGAGCCATTATCACTGTCTCTCAGGTTCTACTTTGAAAGGATGTTGAAAAGTCAGGAGCCATAACCAAGAATTAAACCCAAATATACCGACACAGGATGCAAGTACCCTAAATCTCAGACCCAAGGATCACTCCCTAACTAGGCATGTTTATTCCATTATCTCAATCCATTTTTTCAATACCTACTACAATGAAGCGGTTTTTAATATTTCTATCTTATATGTGAGAAAATCAAAGTTTGGAGAACATGCAGTAAGTTGACAATCACAATATAGATAGAGGAGCTTTTATTTTGGCTTTACAGAATGTAGATGACTTCAAAAGGTGACAATCAACGTCCTCAGAAGAGTGTCTACACAGTGAGAACGGGAAAATCCAGCGTAGTGGGAAAGCACTTACAAAATACTATTTCGTAAACAATAAATAATTTAAAAAAAAAATACTATTTCTTTTTGTCTAAAGTGGAGGGACAGTATAGAAGACCAAGCAATAAGGCTAAAGTAAATAGAAGCCATGTCATTGTGAGCTTTGTCACTGAACAAGGGAATCTGGGTAGTCTGGTACAATTGTCATTTTGATGAGAAGAGTACCAAAAAGATTGCAGAGGCAAAGACAGATGCCTCACTTTGACTCGGGAACTGTGCACAGGATGTGCCCTGGCCAAAATTAAACTACCTACCCTTTTTGTCCTGTGCTTGAAAGTCTTATCTGGAATCTTTCTCCAAAATTAGTCATGCACCTATTTTTCTTCTCAAAGTAGTGGCCACTGGAATAATTTCAGACCAGACATATTGGGAGATGGCTAAGGGAGTAGTGTAGACACTGATCATCAGCTCTGCTCTCAAGGACTCATGTATCTACACGACTGTCAGTGGGGTGTGTGTGTGTGTGCGTGTGTTGACAGAGATACAGAAAGAAGAGAGGAGGAAGGAGGTAAAGTTTGAATTCATGTGGCAAGGTGGTTATGATGACTATAATTCTATCATAATTATCATCATACAATTGATGAAAAAGTAATGCTTCAACCTGTTCTGTTAGTGGTAAGAATGTCTTTGGTTTCACTTCATAGGATTCCAATATAAGCAGGTAATATAACTAACATCACACATTTATATTTAATGCTCTCTACATAATACCTGAAGCAAGGATCCATCTTGAGTTAGGGATATGGAATAATGAGAGAAAAAAAAGGAAGTCTAAGCAACTCAATTTTGACGTCAATCAGCTTTCCTGCTGGCCAGCTCTGACCCTGTGGGCTTTTTCAATATTTCAGCATTGTTCCTTTAAAATTCGGTCTTATCCTTGTTTCAGAAATAATGTTTTGACCTCATTCATCTCTTTGTATCTCCTGCTTGAAAGAACAGTTTCCACAAGTGAAATAAGGCTCCAAACTTCAGGTCCCATTACCTCTTAGATAGAGCTAGACCTGGTGCTTACTGACAAGCAGAATATCCAAACCTGCTGCTGGCCTGCTTGGTATATGTTTAACCTATCTATTCACTGTTTTGCTATTTTACTGTTGGATTTCCCGGAGGATAATCTTGTATAACTACTTTCATGCTATTTTCCCACCACTAAGATCTTCACGAGTAACTGTACTGCTCTGCTTAGTTCTTCTGTCTTCCCAGCTTCCAAATTCTGCCAACTGTTAGGTTGGGCGACCCTATTACTGATCATGTCCTAGCAATGACAGGCAAGAGTACTGGCTCTGAAAATGCATACTGAAAACTTTTGTTCATGTTGTAAACTAAGGCTTGACAAACTCCCTGGCTTTCCCTTCAACCTTCAGAGGCTACAGTGCTTAATAAATATTAGATAACAATAATATAGCATAGGAGAGAAGGTATCTCATTATATGAATCATGTAAATGTCAACCTACCTGTCTGAAATTGAAACAATTTTATGAAAAATATCTTTGGCTTTAGGCTTAGCTTTCTTACATTCATTCATAACAAGCTGTAAAGAATGGAAATGAACTAGTATTTCATAAGGATGAATTATGGGCATGATTCGATTAAAATTTTCACTTTTTCTTGATATGGTCAATTATTAATGCAATTGCCATAGTCTATACACTCACAGAAGTCTCATTCTGCGTAGCTATTATATAAGTCATGTTCACATATGGTTAACACTTGATCATCCCTGCTAATGCTGAAGAGCAGAATATCATTTCATCCTAAACAGCTTTCAATAGCTGGAACAGTTTTCAAAAACTAGGACTTCTGAGCTTCAGGATTTCATTGTAAGATGCTTCTACCTATCCACATACAAACACTAATTGTTCAGTGATCACAGACAAAATACATGTATCAACTGGGGATGAGATAAAGCTGTATTACAAGATACTGGGTAGAAAGAGAAAGCCAAATGAAAATTGAATGCAGTATATAAAGAATAAGCATAATTTTGACAAAAACTAGTAAAATTAAGAAACATCAAAAACAGCCATAGTATACTACTTGACAATTTTTTCTATTTATTTTTATAATCTTACTTAGTTGATTAGGGTACAAATGGTCAAGGGCTACAGGAAAGTGGGTAAGACCATTGTTTCCACACTAATATTTTCCCTCTGTATCTGGGGTCAGGGGAGAAGGAAAGGGAGAAGTCTCACCCAGCCTCCCACCCACCCCAGGTCCCCAATGTGGGGCATGCTCCGAGGGTCCTACTCAAGCAGTTTTGATAGTTCAGTTCTGTTTTATTTCCCTATATGTGTTTTCATATGCACACATTATCTCCACTGCTCATTCATTCTACTAATCACACTCGACGTTCACAGACAGTGGCAGTGGTAACAACTATGACTGCAACAGGAGGCAAGATAAACAATAATGGTAACTTGTACTCAGGGTATAAAGCATTCGCTTCAGCATAATTGTTCTGACTTGTTGCATTTGGTGTTTCCATTGGTGAGAGAACTATACTGTCACCCCTTAGCTTGGGAGGTGAATCTAGTATGTCCCCACACATACAATCATACCTTTGCAAAGCTACTATGTCAACCAATTCTACTGATTTGACTCTTTAACTCATGACACAATCAGTTCTTCATTGAATTAATTTTTTATTGTTAATGTCAAAATCAACTGACAAGGTTTTGTTGACATGGTCTAAGGATTGCTATGTCTGATTACTGAAGTCAAATGCTGTAATCCAGCTACAGCATTTTGGTGGAGTAGTTAAAACACATTCCATATTATCTGGCTCTTTCAGAAAAAGTTTTTCAAATCCCACATTTGATCTCAGGGATTCACTGCCCATATCTCGCACATTTGAAAACTTGGCCTAAAAACTTGATCGTGACTCATCTTACAAAAAAATGAATGTATGACTTTTCTTACCCTTTGCTCCCCAGTCCCGCTAAGTGATGTTGTTTTCCTATAGTGTTTCTCATTTGATGAAATGACACAGTACCTTGGTAAACAAGCCTGAAAGCTATGAGCTATCCTTTACAAACAACTCCTTATCTCTACTAAATTTAGACAATGCTCTTTCAATTTTACACCTTCCCTGCTTAAACTTTCCATTTCTCTCCACTGACACTGCCCTGAGTGATCTTCTCTAAATGCAAATATCATTACAACATATCTCTGCCTAAAATTCCTGAAAAGCATACCCTTGATTTTAAGATGAATAGCAAACTTAAATGTGGTGTCCAAAGATCCTTTACGATTTTCCCCTGTCAAATCCTGCAGACTATCTTGTTCTGATTGCCTCCTCCACTGGATCCCTTCTAATTACTCTGACTTGGTTTTGTTCTCTTAAATTCACACATACTTAGATTCTTCCTACAATTCTCTCCCTGCTTTCCTTTACTTTTGCCTTCAGATCCTTCCAACACTACTAAACCAGAAACTTCCTCATGGAAACCTGCCTTGCCCTTCTTTATTAGGGTAAATGTCCATATTACATGATCTTATACAGCATGTATGCATCACAGGTGCAGCATTACAGTTAATCCAAGTGGTTCATATTGCCAATCCTCACTGAACTAAGTTCTATCAATACACAGATCCTATTTTGTTTACTGTATCCACAAAATATACCACAATGTCTTGTTTTTAGTCCAATAAACACTAATACATGAATGCGTGAATTTCCTAAAGTTCACACAGCTATAATTGAAGTTTCCCGAGTTCTAGTTTAGCACTCTTCATGGCATAGTGCTGCTTTTATTTAGCCCAAAAACACATTTAGCATTTTTCTGTTTCTTGGCTACAAACTAACACCATAACTTCTGCCAACTGTTATACGTAAGCATGAAATTTTTCACCAAGAGAAATGTATGAGTGTATCACAAACTTGATCCTGATGCTAGAACAATAAATCACATGTTTTAAAGTGGTAAAGACAGTGTTATTATCATCCAAGTAGTATATATGTGAATTCTGAAGGGAAGCATTGAGCATCATCCATAAAAGGAAAGTACTCGCTGCTCTTAAAAATGTCTAAAATTCTTTTGAAAAAATGCATCCAAAACTTTCAATTTGATGATGTGGGTTTCTGGGTTAAATTTTCCCTAAAATACTTAATGTTTGTGCAGAAACATAAAAAAAATCAGAGACTAATAGTTACTTATTTTGAAAGAAAAACAAATAGAAAGCCGTTCTTTGTTGAGAAAAATATGAACCAAAATATGTGCACTTTTATACTTTTACAACTAGGTAAATTAATAAAAGTTTATGACATGCTCTTCTGGAAATCCTACTTGCGGTATATTTTTATTTTTAAATAGGTGTTCTTTTATAGTGAAATCTGAGAATTGTGGATATTCTTTGGAAAATCCAAGTTATAATCCTGAAGTAATATAATCACTTAATAGATTCCTGATCTTTTGAATTCTTTAATCCTTCTCCAAATTAACTTTCTGACCTAGCTTTTTGTAAGTACTCTGAAGATCCTGGAAAATATATTCATGACCCACAACTCTAATTTATTCAGGCCCTCTTACATTAGCAATTATCTTATAGATGTAGTATAGTTCTGAGTAGTCCATAGGAAAAGATGTCGAATACAGCACTTCTAAAAATAGCTATTCCTGTTGAAAGTCCAATTTTATTTTCTGGATTTCAGGATTAGAAACCCAACAGCTGCTTACCAACAGATTCCATGTTAAATCAAGAGGGGATTTACTGATTCTATTACAGCTAAAAGCCAAATAACCAAAAACCATACTTTTATCCTTTCAGAAAAATATAATTGTACTTTCAAATGAAATTCAACCCCATATTTTCATAGGAAAACTTGTACATGCTCAAAATCCCATTTTATGGTAGTCAATAAATACTCAGTTTCAAATACATAGCAGGCCAGCCAATCTTGATCACAGATCAGTAAGTGTTGTTTACAAACTGAGCACGGTACTGGATATTTTAGAGGATATATAACAGGTATATAATAGTTCTTGTGCATTTAGCTACCGTAACCTTGTTGAAAAGATATGTGAAACACTTATCAACTAGCACAAGAAGCTAGCATAGGGTTCCAAACAAATTAAAGGGGACAGAAGAAGGGACTATACTACAAGGAAACTAAAAAGGCAGGATGGACTCTCAATAGCCTTGACTTTAACTTGTTTGAAAGAGAAAGATGAACAGTGAGATAACTTTCATCTATTATATCACTCCTCAAACGCCTATAGTACCTGCTATGTGTATGTCTCAAGTGGAGTTTTAGCTGAGATTTCAGTAACATTTAAATGATAGAGCCATCCAACATATGAAAGTATAATGAGGAGGGCTCAGGAGAAGAGCAAAAACTGATTTATTAAGCAACTACCATGTGCAAGGAATGTGAAAGGGAGTTTATGAAAGAACATGTCAAATTAAGGCTAGACTATGGAAAATTTCAAATGTAAGAGTAAGCAGTTTGAATTTGAGCCAACAGCAATTACAACTGTATTCAAAATCTACAAAGCACAGCTTTAGCTGAGAGTGTCATTTGTCTATGGCCCTGAGAAACTGTTAATTCTAACTCGTCAAGGTGAATGAGCTGAACAATGGTACAGAATATCGCAAGTATGATTAATTAAAGAAAGAGGGTCTTTTAATTTTATGTTGAGACAACTGGATGCTCAACTATAGAAACGAAATTCAAATGGCAGGGACTAAATTGGATCACAGGAGAGTCCAACCCAGATTAAATAAGGGTCCTCCTAAGTCTCACTTAAAACCAAATGTCAAGTATCAACACACACAGATGTACATAATGATTTGGCTGTTTCATTACTTTGCATAATGAGAAAGTGCAAAACAGAACATTATTCTGTAGAGACAAAAGGTCTCCGTTTAATGTGCTTTAACATTACTGGTGTGCTCTCATCATTAATGTTGTAATTAATTTAGGTCAAGTGAATGATAAGAACTTGAACACTATGTGCTCTCCATTAAATGCCAAAGTCTCACATTCCCTGGCACATCTAGACCACTGTGAAGCCATGGCTCTAGACACCAAAGTACACACCGAAGAGAAGTGAACACAAACTGGACTGCAGTTTTCTACTTCAGATCTGATTGCTCCCTTGTCCCATTTTCAACATGGATAGTAAGGTTGTTCAAGTAGAACAACCTCTGGCCATTTTTTAAACAACTCTGTTTACTAACAGCATCAGTTGTCCATGTTCATTTTGTAAGATGTGCATTATCAAATTGTTTCACAAATGATGCAGCGTGAATGCCAGTCATCACGTGGTCCTGAAATGGAGAGTTTCATTTTAGGGGAAAAAATGTGTTTCTCATAAGGATTTTCCTTTTATAAATTTCGGATTGCTGTTAGTCCTTTGATGTAGCTTATTACACTTGTTATGTACTTATGTATTTATATAATGATCATTATACTTTGTATCATAAAGAAGTGTTAGTCCCTGACTTCAAGGAGCAGAAACATTAGATATAAGAATATACACACTGAAACCGACTTCTAGAGGTTCGAAATTTGATAGGAAGCCAACGAGAGGTTTTAAGAAAAGGAGTTAGCTCAGAAACAGCGAATTGGCTTTTACAGGAATGTTCAGTATGGTCACCAAAATAAAACTGTACTCCACTATAAGAAATCTGGCAACAGAAGTTGAAAAAAGACACTAGACATAAAGGGATACTTCCAATGAATCAATGATGGCAGTAACAACCACAGCTCATATTTACTTTATAGTATGCTCAATGTACAAAAGACTAAATTCCTCACTTAGTCTTCATACAGCTAGGTTTTAATGTAACCATTTTATTTATGGGACAAGTGAACAACAGGGAACTTGAGCAACATACATCAGGCTACACACCTGATTGAGACATGAGGTTACATTCCGGTGGCAGCAATAACACTTGGATATAATTTATATACATCTGTGAGTTGACAGTAATCATGTATTTTTAGCAACATTGAAGAATTTACTTGAACAAACAAGGCTTAAAGTTTTCTTCTCAGGGAAGCATACAGTTATTCCACTGCTATAAACAGTTCTGAAATTTTTCTTTAGTAATTGTATTCTAAACCAAAACACACACTTATCACACTCACTGATGGAAAACTTCCTTTTAGTTTGAAATTTTTTAAATACTAAAAAAAGGAAAGTTGGAATGAAATAGTTAAAAGGATGAATTATCAAGTCAGATAAGTTCATGATGAAATTATTTTCTTCTGAAACCATTCTCCGAAAATCCTGGAGCAGGTGCAATGACCCTCAAAGAAGTAATAACTTCCACAGAAGGAAATTTCAGGACTCTATCAATTCTATATGAGAGGACATCAAAAAGATCATAAGAAAGAAAGAAATTTGAAATTTATGCATAGTTTTGTCATTGCATGCATCTTCATGAACTATAACATCCCTTGTGTATGATTTCAAAATGATTTTCCCAGAAGTTGACTTTTATTCTGTTTCTCCAGTACTTTTCAAAACGTTGTTTTCATTAAAACATACACACTATATGTTTTATTTTTAAAATCACATATCCATGAAAGATCACTGGAAAATAGTACCTCTGCAAATGAGATATCCAAACAGAGACCTTAAAAATATTAGGGATACTCTAATATGTGGAGATCATTATGGTCTAGGTTAATGGCCAAGAAATTCATGAGTGAACATACAGATGAACCAAGCTTGAAGAACAAGTTAAATCTCAATAGCTATCTTGGGGTGGTGGGGGAAAGAAAATAACTTTACCAGCTTATAAAAATAGACTTGAAAAAAAACCCTAGTCTGAATGACACCACAGCCTTTGTGAAGGCCATGTTAAAATTAAGCATCAAGCAAAGCATATGATAATACCCAAGAGCTGTTCAAGATGAGCAGACAGTGTGGTGGGCCCAGATTGCAGGGGGAGGAGGGGACTACCGAATGACCATGAGCAGAGGAGTCTGAACAGGCTCTAAAGTTAGCCTATTATACCCCCACTGGTGATTTTCTAAGTTTCAAGAATCTGTCAAGGCCCACTAATAAAGGTCTTCCTCTACAAAGGCAATTTAAGAAAAGAAAAGTAACATGGATACTTCAAATTCTCTCTCCCTGGACTAAAGGTCCTCCCACTGACCTTGCTTTAAAGACAGGGCAAGCTAGCAAGAACTGAACAGGGCCATCGACCGTGCTTAGAGACGGTTTTAGAAGTGCCTTATTTCAAATGCATGAACAGATTTTTCCGGTAGAATTCAGCAAATATAAAGAATTATTTTTTACCAAGTATGAACTTTCTGGTTCTTAGAAAAATTATTTTCAAAATGAAATACAACCCTACAAAATCTTAATTAAATGCTTGTTTATGCTACTCTACTGCAAAATCTTTAAAATGTAACATAGGAATGAATCCCATTTTGCAGCACATTGTTAATCATTTTAGTAACTTCTGGTTCTCTCCAGGTTTAATAGGTGATAGTTTATTATTCATGTTCAGCATAAACTAAGTCATTAAAATAATAAATTTATAAGCAAGCAACAAAAAATTATGCTTCTCTACAAAATTATGGTTTTAGTAATTGAAAATACTATCTAACATGGAGCTAGTAGACTGCTGAAATTTGAAAGTTCACCTGATACCTTCAGACTGAGCATAACAAATTCCTAAACACAGTCTACATGTCAAGACAGGAAATTCAGTAAATGAAAAAAAGGCTGGTTAGATTATTTTGAGAGTTGCATTTTCTGAATTCTTCTAAAAGCATAATATTTTTCAAAAAGCACATATTCCAAATATGAGATGAGACATGTTAATGTATACCCACTTCTATTCTAGCATGAAGAGAAGAGGTTTACTTTCATAGCAAATAATGAACTTGTTTTTCCTTTTTTGCACTGAGTACCAACCTGTACGGAAAATTCTGAACTGTTTTTTCACGTAAAATGAGAAATGATCAGGCACATGTTGAGCTGGTTGCAAACAAATTGTTTTGTCTTTGTGTTTTCTGGCCAGTGATCCAAGCCATTTTTAAAATCCTTTGCAATTCATCTTGAGCTGTGGACTCCATGAGGCCTAACTTCCTAATTCCAGCTTTGGAGGCCTCGAAGGCTTCTCGTCACATCCAGAGAGGACTATTTTGGAATTTAGTTTATCCTAGGTGGATGACCTCTTTCTTCATTGGTTTCTGTTCAAATTAGTGTTGTGATTAAAGTGCAGAGTGCAATTTGTTAATGATTAGCCTGCCAAGGTCTGATGCAGGATCTCCTCAGAGACTATTAGCTCCTATGACTGGTTTGGTCTAACTTGAATCCTTTTTACACTCTTTATACTTGAAAGGATCTCTTCACAGACAAATGTATGAGATTGCAGGGACATCATCCATGTACAACTAACTGGGAATAATGTGGATTAGCTCGAACACCTATTCATTCTACCACACAATGGAAAGTATGGGATCCCACAGTAACTATTTGTTGGCTCCTTTAGTCCTCCAGTGTCCTTTCCTTCTGAGAAAGGGTGTTGGCTTTCTGACTGAGCCATCAGAGATTCGCGCAGAGAAAGACCAATCCTCAAGGCAATTTGCTGGACCTCAGTATTCTCATTTGTAAGAAGCACTGGTTGAGACTAAATGCTTCACAACTCATTCCTCTGCTTTAAATGTTTGAATCAATTCACTTTGAATATGCTCCATTCTGATTTAATAATCTACATGTATTCAGAAAATTATCTTCAATAGACATGTGATACATACAGAGGAGATAAAGAAAAGATCATGATTCTAAAGGAGGTCAAAGAGTACATAATACAGAGTAGGAAAAAGCTATGAGCCAAAATAAGAGGCAGGAGCCAGGAAAATCCCTCCCTCCCACCGCATGCCGGCCACCCCACTTTGAGCTAGGAAGCTTCACTGTGTTTAGCCATTATGATTTGAGAGCTTGTTTTCTTTTACTTAAGTTAGCAGTACTCACCGTGATTAGCTTTCATGTGTATATAACATGATGTAAAAATGAGACTTCATTTCCTGTAATAAATAATTCTCTGATCCCATAATGAGAAAACTGATCACAACTAGGGAATATTGCTACTTAATCTTCTTCCTTTTCTAAACTATAGTTCCCAGAAAGGCAGGGATAACATCTTTTTCTATCCTTCACTGCATTTACAGCATCTAGTGCCTTCATTCAGCAAGTGTACAGTACATGCTGGTTTAGTGGATGAACTAGTGCTTTATCTGTACAGTGCTTTTCAGTTAGACTCCTATAACACCCTGTACTCACACTCTATCACACTCACGATGGTATATTGTAGTGGATAATACATTATGCCTGTCTCCTTCTCAAGAGAACAAGATGTCCCATAATTATCTTTTTAATCAAGATCTGAATGTGATAAATTGATTTCTTATTTTTGGATTTTTAACAATATATTCACTTATTTATATTTGAAAGGTAGAGAGAGGGGAATATTTTGTGTACTGCTCTCCCCGCTCCTCAGAAGCTCATACTAGCTAGGGCTGGGCCAGGGCATATGCAGAGCTCAAACTCAATCTAGGGCTCCCACATGGGGTTGGGTGTAGTGTTGCAATGCAAACACGGGCAATTAATTACCTGCTGCCTCTCATTGTATGCCTTAGAAGCTAGAAGCTAAAGTGGAGGCAAGAATCAGAACAATGGACCTCTGATATGGGATACAGGGCACTGCACCAAGTGCCTGCCTGGGCAATCTGTTCTAATATGGTTAAGTTGATCATCATTTCTAGGGACAACCAAAAGCCTTTGGGTTATGTCCACAATGCAGGCCCTAGCTCAGACCTGTCCTCTAACCTACTTTCTGTTTCCCTTTGTTATCTAATGACCTTTCTTGATTCAACTAAAGCTTAAAAGCACCTGGGTAATCCTGAATTTTCTGAATTTTACCCTGCTATATCACAAACTTATCAACCTAAACTAACAGCTCAATTTCCTGCTCAGAGTTCCCAATATCAAAACAGCTTCCATAGGGGCATGCATTGTGATATGGTGTGTAACTCTGCCACTGAAACGCTACCATCCCAAATGGGAGTGTTGATTCAAGTCCTGAGAAGATCCAGCTCCCAGCTAATGTGACCGGGAAGACAGCAAAAGATGATTCAAATACTTGAATCTCTGTCACCCATGCTCTGTCACCCACGTGGGAGACCTAGATCAAGTTCATGAATCCTAGTTTTGACCTGAATGTTCCTTGTCAAATACTTGAGTCCCTGTTGATCACGTGGGAGATCTAGATGGAGTTTTGATCTGGACCTGCAGTGGCTGTTGCAGCCATGTGGGGCTGCAACACAGATAAGCAGTGATCTACCAGTAAATGGAAGATCAAGAACACTCTCACTCTCTATTGCCCTTTTCAATATTTATAAAACTTGTCTAAAAAGTGTCAGCATTCACTGCTACACTTTAAATTTTTATTTGAGAGGGAGATGGAGAAAGAGAGGAGAGGAAGTAGAGGGAGCGATGACATGAGAGTGAGCGAGCTAATGAGCGAGCGAGTGAGCGAGCGAGCAGGAGAGTCACTCCCATCTGTTGGTTAGCTCACCAAAAGTCTGCAACTGCCAGGGTAAGCCCAAAGCTGTCAGCTGTAAGCGCATTTCAGGACTCATGTAAGAATGGCAGGAACCCAACTGCTTGCACCATCACTACTGCTTCCCACAGTTTGCATTAGTGGGAAGCTGCAGTCAGGAGCCAGAGGTGAGGAAGAAACTCAGAGGTGAGGAAGAAACTCAGTTTATGACGCCAGCAGCTGAGGGGTTTTAGTTAAAATGTTTTATACACATGAGAGTGAAAATAAAGCAAAAGAAAGAACTGGGCTATTTCCCTAAGACTTGCCCTCTCAGCTTTTCCTCTTCACGCAGCTTTGTTGTAGCAACTATGAGATAAAGAGCCAATAATGGGCCCTGCCTTTAGAAACCCAAAGCTATGGTTTTTTACTGCACACTTCTTCAGAAACAGCCTTAACATTCAACTTTTCCAAGAGGTTTGTTCAATGGGACTGGACATTTTTCACAGTTTTTAATTGAATAAATTAAAAGTAGACAGGAGAGGAAGCAAAGCAAATGACAAAACCTATTGCAATGCTGATTTCACAGTACAACATGAGAATGTGGCTTGAATTTGCTAAGAAGAGCAGTGTCCTTAAATATTAACTATGCAATTCTTAGGATTAAGCACAACCATGAACTGAAAGCCTCTATCAACATTTGGTGGGAAAACAGAAGAATCTTGAGAAAATTAACTGTGACTATGCCTGATTCTTTATTGCCATGAATATTAGCAAAAACTTTGGCTATGTTTTAGCACAGTGCATGGAATATAATCAACAAACAGCCATTTCAACTTTAAAATGTAAGAACACAGGGCTGTAGGCTTCGAATTTAGAATATACATAGAACGCCAAGTGTCCAGTTAGAGAAAGCCTCCTCGATTTCTCATTTTTTATAAACCTATATCTAGAAATAATTATTTTTCTACCGCAGTAAGTTAATAGAGGACAAAGCCATAAGAAACCTGAAGCAGCTGGACTAAAGATGTCCTTTACAAGATATAAGATGTTAGTCATTTCCACCATAAAGCTACAAGAGGGAAGAATTTGTTGGCTGCATTCTAACTTCTGGAAATCTCAACCTGATGGCTGCAGCTCCTTTTGCTTTTTATCAAAACTGAAAGAAACCTTTCCACTTCAGTGGCTAGCTCCTAGTTAAATGGAAACTGAGCAACAAACTCTGTGATCCAATAACTTGTATGCTTTTATACATGCTGCAGGCATGGAGATAGGCTGCCTTCCACCATCCACAGATAAGCAGATCCCGCTAGAGAATATCCTTGTCACAAAACCAAGATAATAAGCCATCACCAAATGGAATGATATGGCTAAATATATCTTCACAGTGAAAAGTTCTCATTCGCCCAGTAACTGACTTGTGTGGATGGGCCCACTGTGGCATGCCTCAAGGCTCTCAGATCTTTAAACCTGTAAACACATTCCCAGGCCTTAAATCCACCTATACATACTGTGTTGATCTATAAGACTGAGTGTGGGATAAAAAATTGATACAGTTAGTATTATTACAGCTCATCTCTTAATTAAGAGGAAACAGTTAGCCAAGATTTTATCACTGATTGTTTTATAAGATTTATTTTTAATTGGAAAGGCAGATTCACAGAGGGAAAGACAGAGAAAGGTCTTCCAGCCTCCAGTGTGTTCCCCTTCCTCTGTCTGTATCAATTTTTTATCCCACACTCAGTCTTATAGATCAACACAGTATGTTAGATGTTAATGATTCTCAAACCAGAAAAAAAAAAATACGAAAATCATATGCTGCAGGGTTGTTTTCTATAATGTATTTTGTTTGAAGTCATATTGCTACTCACGCACACTCTCTCTCTCTTTCTCTCTCTCTCTCTCTCTCACACACACACACACACACACACACGAAGAAGGAAGGAGGGAGGGATGAATGATTTTTTGTTCCACGGTTGAGAAAAAACTTTCCAAGGTCTACTGGCTGACAAAGTCCACCTTAGTGCACCCACAGATGCAGGAACACGCTGCAAAGGTTGGCCAGAATTGTCCAGCCTGTTTTCCATCCTCTAACAAGACAATCTGTATCCCCTGCTGGCTTATATGAGTTGGCCATCATGTGCCCCGTGTGCATCTAGAAATGCTGTCCAATGCACAGGATTCAGAAACTGAGGAGGCCCAGTACTGATAAATGCATTACAAGGTCAGACCACACATCCTGTGATTTTCCCTGTGGGCAGGACCTGAGTCCAGCAGTCTAGTCAGGGAGCCCCCAAGAAACTTTTCCTGGGGTGACTTCAGACTTAACTTTTGTGTAACAGCTGGTGCAGGGTCAGGTATCAAGTTCAATCTGTCATCTGCACCAGCCAACACACATACCAGTGAATGCATCTGCCTGGTCAGTTCTGCCCCAGTTCCATATATTTAATGCAAACTGATGCATACTGTGGCCCAGCCTGGACAGCCCACCACAGACCATGTTTTTATGTATAATAGCGTGTGTCTCAGACTGGTTGGGGATACCCTCCAATAACCCCCACCAGGCTTGCCCCCCAGCCCTGGTTTTCATGCATGCCAGCCTATGCTGTGCCCTAACCTGGACCAACCTATATCCCATCCAGGTCTCTTGCACACCCCTGAGTACTGTGGTTTACTCAGCATGAACACTTTCCTCCTCTACTAGAGACACAGGAGAAAAAATAAACCTGAAACATTTGTCCCACCCACCTTTTTCCATGCCAGGATCCTCCCCGCCCTAATCAGAGAGGCCCACACTGGTGTGAATTCCTTGCAATTATGTAAACAATACTAAAAGGAAAATAAAAAATTTTTAAAGAAATCAATTCCCAATAACTTTAAAATATTAGGCAAATTAAACATTTATTACTGTACTTTATAATAAACGCATCACACAGTTGCAATAATTTAATCACATAATCATTCTGAGTCAGTTCTATAGATTTTTATAATTTAATTAAAATATTTTCTTTAATATCTCTCAATAACTTAATTAAGTTGGAAGTGAATTAGGGATATACACAGAATATAATTAATGATTATATTTGAACTAAGTCATTCTAAATAATTATGTTTAATTTGAATTATTCTTATCAGTAAAATTAAAACCCAAAGAAAGGAGAGAGGAAAGCCCTGATGTGGTAAAGGACCCGTAATATATGTATATGACATAAAGCCAGTTCATGTGTATTGGTTGAGATCATGCAATATGTAGTTGAGTACTACGGCATTTTAGTTTCCTGTGTGTGTAACGAAGTCAACAATGCTGCCAGTCATCTGCTTTACAGGTGGAAATAATCAACCAGATGTTCTCAAAGTACCTAAAAGTAAGGTATTCTGTAGGAATACTGAATAGTTAGCACATAATGTTTCACTTTATGATTCATTTTGCTACCTGAAGGACTGAGCTCCAAAACATTCAATATCTACAGTTCTTTCTAATGCTTAGATTAACTTTGAAAGGTTCTCTTTGAAGCTCTTTGTTCCTTCTGCATCTGCATCTCACTGTCTTCATGTCCAAGGCAGTTTTCAAGCCTTTTAGATGTTTATAAGGATGTCTAGACAATTGGGGATGAGCAATCATAAATAAAGATTAACTACAAAACAATTGCTTTAGGTTAGAATTTTTGATGTTTTCTCTAAAATTCACTGCTTGGGAAATTTTGTTTCAGAATAGACTGCGTTTTTTAAAATATGATTAAATATCTTCATATTTAATTTTAATAATTATTGCTTAATACTTCAATCTGAAATAATCTTAAAATACATAATTTACACTTTAGTAACTATGAAGGATGCTGATTACTAATTTCTGTCTATTGTCATTATGACATTAGTATTAGTTTTATTGGCTGGTTAAATTAAATAGTAAAATGTTCTTTCCATACTTTTCCAAATTAATCTTTCAGGTAATTTGTGTTTTCTATAATTTTAGAAGGCATAAGATTTCTTAAATAATGAATGACAGTTTGCATTTCAATTATGTGATAAACAGAAATAAGTTCAAAAGTGACTTTTTCGATTGTCTAAATCAGAGGTAAAGAGTCACCAAAAAAAAAAAAAAAAAAAAAAAAAAAAAAAATCTCCAAGTAGCTAAATCCTCCTCTTGCTTGCTCCAGAATCCCATACAGGCACAGGTTCCCTATCCTGGCTGCTCCACTTCCCATCCAGCTCCCTGATCCTGAACTGGGAAAGCAGTGGGGCACAAAGCTTAGGGACCTTGTACCCATGTGGGAGACCCGGAAGAAGCTCCTGGCTGCAGGTGTTGGACTGGCCATTGTGGAGTCAATCAGCAGACGGAAGATCTAGCTCTCCTTTTCTCAGTACATTTGCCTTTCCAATAAAAATAAAAATAAGTTTAAAAAATAAAAAACAAATTTGCTAGAACAGTTCATCTAGCATAGTCCACAAGTGATTGATACAACACTGAACATTTTTGATAAATATTTTCTGTATGATATTGATCCTATAATTTTGGTGAAAACAGAATATCTAGAAGGATAATTAACACAAATGGACCTAAGGTTATAATTTCATAGGCAGTCACATTCTTATTAAAATTCTGCCTGAAGTCTGCCCTAGGACACTTAAAAAATACATGGGAACATGTATTATGAAAAAACTACAAGTAGATCTCAAAATGATTTGCCAAAATGAACGTTAAAATTGTTTTCCATAATCTTTTTTTTAAAAAAAAGATTTATTTATTTTTATTGGAAAGGCAGACATACAGAGAGCAGGGGAGACGGAAAGGAAGATCTTTCATCCGCTGATTCACTCCCCAAGTGGCTGCAATGACCGGAACTGAGCCACTAATCTACCATGCTGGGCCCCTTCCATAATCTTTTGAAGTGTCTTTGTATATCAATAGATACCTAAAACATAAAAATGTTCAATGTGGGCAGTTAGCTTTGTAGATAAGATGCCTAGTTTCCATTTTAGAGCACCTGTGTTTGATCCCCAGATACAGCTGCTTACATCTTCCTACCAGTTCAGACCCTGGAAAGAAACAGTTATTGGTCAAGGAATTTCGTTTCTCCCAGCCAAAAGCGACACTGGACTGTGTACCTGGCCCAACCTTACACATTGTGGGCAATATGGAGCGAACCGACTTATAGGAACTCATTTTGTCTCTCACGTACATTTTTAAAAATGTGTATACAGCTTTTAAAGATGTATTTATTGATTTGAAAGACAGAGTGATGGGAAGACACACATACAATTTGAGATTATCAACCATCTGTTGGTTTACTACCCAAATATCCACAAGAGCAAGATCTTAAGCAAGGAGCCAGGGATAGCACACCACTTGCTACATAGGTAGCAGATACCCAAGTATATTCACTCCAAGTAGTGCAGCCATGACTTGCACTTGCACTCTGAGATGGTTTACTGGCAACACAAGTCATGGCTTAACTTGCTGTTGCACGACAGCAGTCCCCAAAGTATAATTCAAAAATAATTTAATAAAAATATGTTGAACGATAAGTAAACTGGTAGCTACATTGAGTGCCTAATTTTTTTTTTTTTTAATTGGAAAGTCAGATAAACATAGAGGAGGAGAGACAGGTCTTCCTTTCAATGATTGATTCTCCAAATGGCCGCAATGGCCAGAGCTGAGCTGGCCCAAAGCCAGGAGCTTCTTCTAGTCTCCCACGCAGGTGCAGTTTCCTAAGGCTTTGGGCTGTCCTTGACTGCTCTCCCAGGCCACAAGCAGGGAGTTGGATGGGAAGTGGAGCTGCCGGGATTAGAACCTGTGCCATATGGGATCCCAATGCATGCAAGGTGAAGACTTTAGCTGTTAGGCTACCGTGCTAGGCCCAAGTACCTAGATTTTTCACTGATTCGTTCTGGCATCTAACATATAACTGATGCTCAAGTAAAGGTTAAATAAATCCTTAGAGCAGTGTTACATCAAGTGTAGTTTCAGAATGCATGCTTACTATTATAGCATAATTTTATATTTGCAAAATGGAAAAGATAAAATATTTTCATAAAGAAGCTACAGAAAATAACAAGAGAGTTCAGGTACGTAAGTTTTTATGTTTATCAAAAAAATAGTGTCGATGCCTTACCTCCAGCTCCCAAAAGGCCCTGGGTAAGGAATTTTGTGTGCCTGGATCACTAATCTGTTAATAGGTTATGTAAATTCTCATCGTTAGCCACTGGCCCATAATGCTCTGAAGATTTGCTAACACACAATGAAGAAAATGGCTGGGAAACCAATTACTATAACTACTAACATCAAGTGATGAGCAGCTGACTGTTAGAAAGCATGTTGGGGCGGCCTGAAGTGTTTTTACATGACAGAGTCTAGGGTAGCTAGATTTTGCAGATAAGTTTCATTTGGATCATATTTACATATTTTTAAAATTGATTATTTGAAGTCAAATCCTTGTTTCTTAACTATGTGACAGGGAGAAAAAGAGGGACTTAGGATGACAGGATACGTGAAATACATATACAGTGCAACTACTGATGCAATGCCCAAACTGCCACAGTATCCAGGACTGAGATGGGACACAGCTGACAGTCAGGAACACAATCTAGATGTCCCACTTGAGTGGCAAGAATTCAGTTATTTCGGCCATCACTGCCACTTCGCAGTGTCTGAATCACAGGGAGTGGGAGCTGGTTACCAAATTCCATTTTGTGTTATGGGATGCAGGTATCCTAAAATCAGGATTTACACTGCTAGGCCGAATGCTCACCTCTGAAGATGAGATTTAACAAAGCATCCTCTGTTTTTTTCTGGCATCCATTAGTGAAACCTTCCAACTAATGCATAAACGAGATAATGCTTCCCAAAGACTATGTGGTATGTTATGGGATCCAATATTTAATATGTCAGAGTGAGCAATGTAACTTGACAATTCATTCAGAAACTATCCCTGTTCCCATGTTGCTCAATAGCTATTTAATGAAAAAAAGTGTGATGCACAACAGTTTGCTTTCACTACTGATATCCAATCTAACGTAGGCACAGTAATTAAAAATAAACTTGTTTTTGGAAGAATCATTATTAACCTAGAATTAGGGTAGGTATAGATATCTGCATTTTGAGAGTATAGACCTATATAAGGACACAGCTAATAGGAATTCACCCTTCCCATCTAAAGCAGTGAAGAATAGGAATGAGGAAACAATGTCAATAAAATAGAAGACACATGGTACCCAGCAGAAATGGCAATGAGTAGACTATCAGTTAAGAAACAAAGGTTCTTTTCCTCCTTCCACCCTTGTTTTTAAAGATTTATGTATTTTTATTGCAAAGTCAGATATACAGAGAGGAAGGAGAGAGAGAGGAAGATCTTCCATTCAATGATTCACTCCTCAAATGACCACAATGACTGGAGCTGCACCGATCCAAAGCCAGCAGCCAGGAACTTCTTCCTGGTCTCCCATGCAGGTGCAGGGTCCCAAGGCTTTGGGCTGTCCTCAACAGCTTTCCCAGGCCACAAGCAGGGAGCTGGATGGGAAGCGGGGCATCTGGGATTAGAACCAGCACCTACATGGGATCCCAGGGTGTGCAAGTTGGTGCAAGACAAGGACTTTAGCCACTACTGTACCAGGCCCCACCCTTAATTTCCTGTGATTAGATAAAATAAATTTATCTCTGACTTTTGGGTTCAAATATAGTAAAATCAGAGTGTCAACTTCTGATCGACTGTTTACTGAGCACCTATTACAAACTAGACCCAGAGCTAAGCAATTACGTTACTTGTTTTAAAGAGCTCATAATGGGGCACTGGTGTTGTGGTTCAGCGGGTTGAGCCACCACTTGTGATAACTATATCCCATGACTACCTGTTTGATTCCAGGTCTTCTACATGTGACCCAATTCTCTGCTTACATGCCTGAAAAGGCAATAGAGGATGGGCCAAATTCGTGGGTCTCTGCCACTCAAATGGGAGACTAAAAGTACTGAGTTCCTTCAGCCTATGGCAGCCTCAGCCACTGCGGCCATTTAAGAAGTCAATCCATGGGTGGACAATTTCTGTCTTTCGCTCTCTCTCTGTAATCCTGCCTTTCAAATAAATGTGTAAGTCTTTTCAAAATGAGCTCATAGTGTATTACCCTTCTGGTTATATGGTTCTATAATTTGAACTTTTCTACATTTGTATTTTTATACACAAGAGACCTAGAAATATCTGTCCTGCTTTTAGCCAAGCCCAACAGTATTTATTAATGGATGAAATTCACTCACTCCTTCGCACCCTTCTTCCCTCCTGCCCTGCACTGGTGTTCCTATTAAGTAAATGTAAATAAGCATTATAAAAAAATGAGTGGATGAAGGAGGGCATATTACAAAGCCTCTGCCCCAAATCGGAATACCTGGGTTCAAGTCCAGGCTCTATTCCAACTCTAGTTACCTGCTAATTCACACCTTGAGAGAGGGGCACGATGGCAGCTTTGACCTAGATTATGGCCTAGGAGGAGTGAATCAGCAAGTGTGAACTCTGTCTCACTCTCTCTCAAATTAACATTTTCAAAAATAACTAAAATCTGGGATCAATCTTAAATTTTCAAAGCCAGAGAGAGAAACACATTCATCTAATTTGTTCCCTAGATGCCTGCAATGGCTTGGGCTAGGAGTGGGGAAACTCAATCTAAGACTTCCATATGGATAGCAAGAAACTGGGTATTTGCACCACCACCTGTGGTCTCCCCAAAGTATGCATTAGCAAAAAGCTAATTAGGAGTAGAGCTGGGACTTGAAGACAAGCACCATAATATGGATGTAGGCATCTGAAGTAGCAGCTTAATCAACATGCCAAACATCTGCTACACGGATCAAGTTCAGTAGGTATTTAAAACAGTTGGGTGAAAATGTAGATATTTGCTTAGAAGATCTCAGATAATGTAGACCTCATGACATCTGTTTTCATGCTTAACTCATTCATAAACAGAATGAATTGAGACAGCACACTGTGAAAGGTTCAGGATGCGGTCATTACCAGGACTACTAATTTGATTATTCCAAGATAAACTTTGATGATCCTGAAACACATTTGTAGAACTCAAATCTAAACTTAGCCAAAATAATTTCATTTGAGGACATTAGTTTAGTTTCTAGTAGCACTGACAAACAGACCCACAGGACCATTGATTCCATTTGTATTTTACATATTATCTATGTTTTATTTTCTTAAAAAATGCAGCAGGAAAATGTTTATTTTGGGAATCATTTTGTCTTACTTGCAAATAAAATCGTTATGTAGCTCACAGTTACTGATGTCATCATCTTTGCAAAACTATATTTTGAAGAAAAATTTAGAGCATACTATTTTAATGGTAAATTTTGTAACTCCTTCCTGAAAGTTCACATTAGCCCATTCTAAACTAACTAAATCACACACCTAAGAGATTATTGCACTTCTTAAAGCTTGTAATCTATTCTTCTCAACTGTGTCACAAATGTAAGGTTAAGAGGTAGATAACCTTTGAATGTTCTTTTACGAAGAATTCTTTGAATAATAGATCACGTTAAAGGCCTTAACTGACAAGCACTACTCTACAGACTAACATGAATGGACAGATCTACAGTGTCAGTTCAGCTTGGATGAAAATACACAATTAACAGATTGAACAAGCAATATAGATGTTTTTCCTCAACCTTTGATAAATGAAAGGTAAGCAGAGATGTGTGCTTCCCATAAATTGCTGACTTTGTTATGTGGAGGCTTGTTATATTGAAAATGCTTTACATCTGTGAATGGAAAATGAAAATCCTGTCAACCATAGCCAAAAGACGATGTGCACCACTTTACCACAGACATAAAGTCAATGAATATTCCACAACTCCAGGGCACTGCAGATGGGAATTTTATGAGTGCTGGGGCAGTGCAAAACCAAACCAAGACAGAAAGCAAACAAACCTCCAACTAATTGCTATTTTACACTGATTACATTTATGCTCAGTGATTTTTGGAAAAAAAAAAAAAAAACAGAACCAGTAGCAAAGTTAATATTTGTAAGTTAATTTGAAAAGGGGAAGCAAAAAAGTTAAATATGTGTAATCATGTGTGATACTATATAGTCAATCATCTATTTGATCATAAACCATGGGATGTTCACACTAAAAATTTTGCTCTGATTACTTTTCCTGAAGTAGTAGATTTTGAACAGTCTTACTTTATTGGACAGAAATATGTTATCTGCTGTGGATATTAATATTCAGACTCTCAGAATTTACAGGTATAGTCTACATTAGAGTGGTGTAATAAAATGAGCAATTTGAATATTTGGAATGAAGAATCTGACTTCCAAGCCCATTCTTTTCACAAATAGTAAATTGCTCTGAGTGATCTTGGGTCAGCTACTTCCATGAAACCTTAGTTGTCTTTTCTATAAAATGGAGAGATTAATAGTACCCATATCACATAAGGTTCAGATGAAAAGATGCATATGAAAATGTCTTTATATTTGGGGGGTTATTAAAATATTGATACAGGTGTTGTAGCTGTAACGCAGAGGTTAAACTGCTTCTTACAAGGCCAGCATTCCAAGCTAAAGTACCTATTGGAGTCACAGCTATTCTGTTCCAGCTTCTACTAATGCACCTGGGAAGGCAGGGGTAACAGCTCAAGTACTTGGACTCCTGCAATTCATATCGAAGATCCAGATCGAGTTTCTGGTTCCTGGCTTCAGCCTGGCATAGAGCAGGACATTGCCGTCATTTGAACCAGTGATGTAAGATTGATCTCTCCATCACCCTCCCTTTCTATCTCTCCCTGCTTTACCTTGTAAATAAATAAATCTTTCCAAGTAAATTTTTAGGGCCCGACACCATTGCCTAGCAGCTAAAGTCCTTGCCTTGAACACACCAGGATCCCATACGGGCGCTGGTTTTAATCCCGGCAGCTCCACTTGCCATCCAGCTCCCTGCTTGTGGCCTGGGAAAGCAGTCCAGGACAGCCCAAAGCCTTGGGACCCTGCACCCACGTTGGAGACCAGGAAGAAGTTCCTGGCTCCTGGCTTTGGATCGGCGCAGCACTAGCCGTTGAGGTCACTTGGGGAGTGAATCATTGAATGGACGATTTTCCTCTCTGCCTCTCCTCCTTTCTGTATATCTTTGTAATAAAAATAAATCTTTAATAAAATTTTAATAAGAACAATGAAACCCATAAATCCATATCATGATCGCCCTTCAAGGGTATTTATGACTGTTGCTTGGAACACTTGCAGTTTGATCCTGAGTATAATGAAACAGTCTGTGGGATAAAACATACCTTCATATTGGGGATAATTCTGCATATTTGAATCTTCTCTATGATGGACTCCCAATTATTCAGATGTCAACTCAAAAATCACTTGAACAAGAAGGCCATTTCTAAGCACATTAGCAGAAGCAGTACCCTTCATCTTAATGCCTCCCTAAGGAATCCTTAACTGGAAAGCATCCCTATATAAAGTCATTTCAATTTTTGGAAATTCATTTGAAAGGGAAACAGAAAAAGACAGATTTTTCATGCACTTGATCCATCTCCAAATGCTAGCCACAGCCAGGGCCATGGCAAACTGCAACTAGGAGCTGAGGACTTAATCCAGTTATATCATGTGGATGGTAGAGACCGAAGTATTTGAGTCATTACCTCTGTGCCCCGAATTCCACTGACAGGAAACTGACATTGAGGACACAATCAGTACTTTAACCCAAATACTGTCATATGAGATGCGGGTGTTCCAAGTAGAGTCTTATCTACCATGCTGAGCTGCTATGTGCTTGATTTTTTTAAGATGACAATCATCATGTCTTAGCACACAGAAGGTGAGGTCCAAGAAAGCAGGGAAACTATGTCTTGCTCACTTTTTCACCTCTGAATTCCCAGACGTTTCATATATTCTTAGCTTATAGTACTATGTGAGTAGATCCACTTAAACAATATGGAAATTTTTAATGAGAAAAATAGTCTTTAGGTCTGTTGTTACCTGGCTCAAATTTTCCCAGAGATTCTTATTCATCCAGGAGGATTTTTTCTAAATAGAAGCTTCAGTTTGAGAAATTTTTCCTAACCAAATGCTTCAAATTTCAAGTTGATTCTCCAGTGAGGAATTGGGGGTAAAGCTTAATTCTTCATGTGAATTCTAAAAAGTTGATTAATTTTCTAGTGTCCACTGGGCTGCATTCAAATCACCCTTTCACCCTGGATTCTGAATGATCCAATTAACAAATCCGTGTGAATTGAATTAACTAGCTAACTGCCAAAATGTAATCCCATTCAGGGATTGAAATCCCTGGTTTTATTGTCTACATTATTTAAATGAATGTCAATTTGAGTTGTTTTAGCACAGTTCATGTTGTAAGATTTTAGCCCTTAAAAAATGCCTATATTGACCCAAAATTGGCTCAATTTTTCATACATCATTCAAAATTTGGTATTTCAGTTGTTTACCTGCTTCACCCCTAATTTAAAATAGCATACACCTACCTCAGAGGGCTATAAACACTTTACTAAGGCTTTATACTAAGGTTTAAATAAGCTGTCAACATTTAGTCTATGACTCATTGGTAACATAAAATGTAACTTTCACTTGAACTAGTTGGTGTTATGCAAATTTTAAGAAAAAATCAAGGTTTTGGCTTAGAGAAAAACTTTTTACAGTCTTGAAAATTTCTGGAGCTTTTTGTGAGGCTGTTAAAAATCCATCACAAATTAAACACATAAATTCAACACAAATAATTCCATTGCCTGTGCTTCTTATCAGGTTGTAGGTACAATTCCTGTATCAGTTCTTTTTCTTTTCAATAAAGACAAACATTTTCATTTCAGTTTCTATTCTTTAAACATCTGGCTGCAGCTATACCTGCAGTTTTTTATGAATGCAGACAATTATGGTAGGAGTTATTGTTCTATTTTTGTGCATTAGCACCTGTTACCACTACAAGGCCTGCAAGCAAATAGCTCAGAAATAATAGCAATAGATTTAGAAATAAAATAGTTGTAACACTTCTATGCTTACATAGCACTGTTTTTTCCCCTAGTAGGTTTCTTTATGAAAATCATTTCATCAATTCTCAATGTCAGGAGTTAGCACTCAGATTTTTTTTTTTCTATAGAGTCCAATAGTAGGATTTTTGGCTTTTTCATTCATATGGTCTCTATTATTAACTTGACAGAATTGCTTTTGTGTTTTAGAATAGCATATAAATGAATGAACATGACTATGTTGAGATAAAGGTTGCTTTTTAAGGTCATTCAAACAAATTTAATATATATTTCACATGCACTGAAATATTATCCTTACTTGTTGTCTTAATAAGTTGCAAAAGTTTAAGAAGCTTATGAGTCCCTTCAGAACAGGTAGAAGGCTTTATTTAGCGAGGACCAGAATTTGCCGACCCCTGCTCTGACTTGTCCCTTGCTATCTGGACAAGTCGATGGCATAAATCTATCTTTTTTCCTCTCTAGTGATGACAAACATGACATAAAGAGGTACTCATATGAAGCTGTAACAAGCTTATGGCTATCCACTCATTCAGCAAATGGTTGTTGAACATCATTTTGGTTAAAATGAATATTGCTAACTCCTAGTAGGTCACATAAAGGGACCCATGATGATTCAAATATAAATATGTATCCTGCCCTCACAGGTCAAAACATAAGTTTCCTCGTAATGAAGATGGCCCTGCCATATGCTTAGTGGCTCTAAACTCACTGCCCTTACAGATTCATAGAGCTTTTTCAAAGGAGCAATAGAAGGTTCATACCTTCGAGGTCATATTTCCTTAACTATCTTAACAGGTGTTCCTCTGCAAAGGGCAAACAAGACAGACAAGTAAAAATGGCACTCAGGATTGAATGAAATTAGGATGAAAACCTTCATGTCAAAAATCAAAATGTATTATCTAGTTTTAAGTTAACTGCTCACAATCATGTTGAACATGCAGTAACATTATTACCCGAGTATGATCTTTAGCTTTAAGAACTTTAAAATTCCAGTGATCTAAAAGTTCCAGTCCTACATACAAAATATAATTAACTATTTTAAAATAGATTTATGTAACTACAACATTTCTTTTAATTTTTTTTTAGCATTACAAGCATCAAGGGGCCTAATTAATTTAGAGCAAAGCTGTTTCTACTGAAACAGACCATTTATCCCTCTGAGGTATTAGTTACTGTACAATTGATTTCATATTTGAGAAACCTAGGGCTATAATTGGGCAAATATTCTTTATACATCTTTAACAAATACAACTTTATTTTTGAGTTTTCTTCAAATTCCCTTTTTCTTGGTTTCAGCAGTAATTTTGTAAAATGCAGATTTACTGTCAATCACATATGTACAGATTGAGTTACAGAATGTGGGATTGAAGGAATAGAGTGGTCCACTAAACTGTGTCCATTAATCATTGCCCTTCTATATTCTAAGCAATTTCTAAAATTTTATTTTTGATGATGTTTACATAGTTGATTAGGGTAGTAAGGGTTGAGGGTTAGGGGAATGTGGGGGAGATCACTGTTTCCACATTTTCTTTTTTCTTCTTCTTTCTGTATCTTGGGAAAGGCAGGGGAAAAGGGGAGAAGCTGCCCATAGCTTCCCAAATGCCTCAGTACCTGGGGATGGGGAACAGCTACCCAACCTCATCCCAGGGTCCCCAGTGTGCAGCAAGCTCTGAGGCTCCTGCACAAGTGACTTCAATAGTTGAATAGTTCTGAAATGCTGTTGGTCTCTCTCATCCAAGGATGATGAATCCCTTCCAAGGTGCATTGGCTGACATAGTCTACCTTAAATTCTATACTTGCCAAGATACTTGCTGCCAACACTTGGCTGGGGTAGTTTTTTCTGCCCTCCTTCCTGTTATAGTACTAGATGTCCTCTGCAGGTTCCACTGGACTGCCATTTCTCCTTGTGCATCTGGGAATGCCATCCACTGCTCCAACCAGGCCACTGAGGAAGACCAGCTCTGACACATGCACTCCATGGTCAGATCACAGATCCTGTGATTCTCCCCATGGTTGCGGTTGTGAGTTCAGAGGTTCAGGGACCCCAGATTTGACTCTTGTGTGTGCTTTCCAGCACAAGGTCCAACTCTGTCCATTCCCTACATCAGCCTACGCACACACTAGTGGTTGCGATTGCTGGGACAGCTCTGCCTCCAGCCCCTTTTCTTGCATAAACCAATGGATGCTGTGGCCCAGCTCAACCCTGCCCATCATACACACACTTGGCCATCACATTCAACAATGGGAGCTGCAGCCTAGTCAGAGAAACCACCATTCACCTCTATTACTACCGCTGTAGCTCTGGTTCATGTGCTTGCCAATTTGTACAGCAGACTGGTCCAGTCTGTCCTATATCCCACTGAGATCTCCTACATGTCAAGGGGCATTGAAACCTAGCTCAATCAAACCAACTCCAGTATCTAGTTCACACTTATGCTAGTAGATAGCACTACCTTTCTAGCCAGGCCCATCCCCAGCCCAAGTTTTTATGGTCACCACTGGGAGTTGCAACCCCTAAGGGGGATGCCCACATTTTCCTTACTGGGCCCACTCCCAGATCCAGATCTTGCACTCTCCAGGTAATTCTACAGTCTAGTTTGACAAGATTTGCCCCCAGTCCCAGCACTTTCCAGCTGATACTGTGGCAAAGCCTAACCAGCCAGCACTTACTCTGGCTTATGCATGCACCAGTGGGTATAATTGGTTAGCCCAGTCTGGTTCTCCCCTGACTGAGCTCACATGCAGGCCAACATATGTTGTAGCCCTGCCCAGCCTGAGCTGCCCCCATGCCAGTTTTCATGCTCACAAGTGAGAGCAATAGTCCAGCAGGGGAGTCCTCCTCATCCCAGTCTATATGTGCTGTGTGCCAGTGGGTGTTGCAGCCCAGTCTGTCATAGCCTGCCTCGTTTTCGGATTTGCTGGCAGGTGCTGTAGCCTGGCCTGGCCCAGTGGGAAGTTTTTAATGCCAAAAAAAAAATGTGAAGCTTTGGAATGCACCATTCAGGTAAGTTTTAGGCAGTGCTATGGGCTGACTTTAAACATAGAGGGCTGGTCAAAATTTTCCTGGCTCTTCATCAACCGTGAGGTAAGATTCCAGAGACAACAAAGGAAACTAGTACTATAGAAAAGCAACACTGGGGTATGACAGATAAAAATATGTAGAAAATTGTGATGAGTGACTTGTGTCTTATGGATAAAACTAGAAGAATCTGAAAGGAAATTCTCTGCCCAGGTCAGTGGCATAGATATTGTTCCTAGATGATCTGGATGAAGTGTGTAGCCGCTGCTCTAGTCATGGATGTTGACAGAAAAGATGCAGTCCTCAATGCCTTTTAATCCAAGGATTTGATTCTTGCAATCCATTAACATATGCTTACAGTAATGCAGTTAGTTAGACTCATTATTCCCTTCTAATTACTATTATTATTCTTACCAAATGCAAAGAGGATCTTTACATGTTTAACAGTTCTTGGTGTGAAATGATTAGCTTTCACTAAATCTCTTGATAAGCCCTGAAAATGTAGAGAGGCATGCCAATTTCCTTTTCATTCTATTTGGTTTTAGGAGTCATTGCAACTGGTGTTACTAACAGGCATTATGTCCTTCAATTCTATGCTGGAAAGTTGAAATTTTAGTATTTCATATTGAAAGTGATAAGCATAATACTTTTATTTAGAAATACATAAATGTTTGGGAATAAAATATCTGGGTCCTCTTGATGGGTCTAAAAAAAGCAATCCAGAGTATCAATCTTATAAATATTGTGTTGTGGTATGTGATTACAAAGCAACAGAGGAATTGTCCATATTCCATGAAGAATGGTGTTTAGTGCAAATAAAAGATTGAGACATAAAGCTACATATACTGTTGGTATTGGGAGAGAAGAGAGTGGCAAATCACTCCAATTCATATTTACAGAGGAATAAATGTTTAAAACTAGAAAAACTCAAATTCAAAATGACTCATCCTTCTATCCTAAATTCCATAAGAATTATGCATAATACATAAAAAAGCAAACCAGCATAACTAGGTTCAAAGAAAAGATTGCCATTTCATTGGACTAAGAACAAGAGGGAAACTGTAAAGCAACTATATGAAGTAAATGCCACACTGGCTTGTGAGTACAGAAACATGGAGTGTCATCAACACTTCAGATCCAGAGAAGTGTCCATGATAAAGGTGTTCAGAGCCAGGCAAGGTAAATGATTTAAAAGGCCCGTGTCAGGCCTCTTGAACAGTGCTACAGATTTATAAGAAACAACGGACTTAGGAGAAAAAAGAACCAAGCACAGTTTCATTCTTCAAACTAAAAAAAAAAACCAACTGACTCTTGGGTAAATTTTGTGAGAGCCCTAACAAAGAATCATGAGCACGAGAAAAAAAAAAAAAATCAACACATTAGTCACTCATTAAATACCTGAATGTATGGGAAGTTTCATTAAAAGAACCGTAAGTAATGAGTTAATGATTAAATCAAATACAAAGTTTACAAATATATTTCAATATTAGGGATAGCAAATTATATTCATGTTACCATCTATGCGAGACTTCTGAGGGTATACAATAACTGAAATACAGAGCATTAAATATCTGTTAACTAGTAAGGAATAGGGAAAGTGAGTGAGATCAATTACTTCAAGAAAGTCTCTTTGGGGATCCCTTCAATCAAAATGGAGGAAACAGAATGCTGGCAATGAGGGAATCCCAAATGAACCTGAGGCTTGCACCTAATGGTCCTCAGAGCAACCAGGGCAGGTGCGTGATTTACAGCTAGGAACAGGCCCAATCTGGGAGGTAAGGGGACACCACAACTGGGATGAGGTTCCCACCAAGGGGTGTATGTGCTGGAATGGGGGCTGCGTTCTATCTAGGAAACAGTTGCAGTCACCCGAGGCACTAGTGTGGGCTGGGATTGGATGCACCAGGCCGGTTCAGATCCCAACACCATCTGGTGTTATGGAGAACCAGGGTAGAAGTGGGACGGACTAGGCTGGGTCTCAATCCCCTACTGAGCCATGTGTGAGCTGTATGTGGGTATGGACGAGCCATGGCTGGGCTGAAACATCCAACAACAAGAACCAGAATGGGATGAAAGCCAGCTAGGAAAAGCCACTGTTCCTGCTAGGACAGGAGGTGAGCTGAGTAGGGTTGGCTCAAGAACCCCCTGGCAAGCGCAAAATCTGGCATTGGGAGGGGTTCTGATGGAGGAGCCTGGGCAACTCCTCTGGCAGGACACAGTCCCTGCAGGTAAGCGCAAGAAGCATGATAGGAAACAGCCCAGAATAGGCCATGGAAAGTTTCCCACTGGCACACATTCGGCATGGGTCAGGGGCAGACCAGGCTGAATCAGTTCATGTCATCCACTGGCAAATCCGATCACCAGAACAGAGTGTGGGATGGCCGGGTTTGGTTGCGACAAAACCAGTACACATTATGGAATGCCAGGGTGAGGTTGCCTGTACTGGATATGAATGCAGCACCCAACCAGCACACGTGAGATCCAGGAAGGGAGGGGCAGAGCTGGCGGGGGGATTAAGGGGCTGGTCCCCTCGCCGGACAGGTACTCCCACTGAAGAGCGTGGGCTGGGATAGAGACAGACCCGACTAAGCAAGGCTGCAACACCTGTGCGCTGCATGTGGACTAGATCAGGGCCGCAGCATCAGCTGGCAGAAGCTGGCACTGGGGACTAATTCTGTCAAGTCAAATCACAGGACCACCTAAAGAGTGCATAAACCGGGACAGAGAGACCTGGGAGGGAAAAGCGGGTTCCCCCTTCTTGGGTCACTATTCCCGCGGGAGGGCATGAAAACTAGGACGGGGGCTGGGATGGCTAGATAGAGAGGTACTCAACAACATCTGTGAGGGCTGGATGGTTAAGTTGGTTAGATAGAACTAAGCTTTAATACCCATTGACAAGTACCAGAGCCAAATGGGATGGGGGACAGACTGGTCTTCTGCTACACATACTGGCAAACCAGGGTAGGGGGCGAGCCTGGTGCGGGTTATTGTGGGTCGCCCCGACTAGGCTGCAGCTCCCACTGGTTGATGTAACGGCCGAACCAGACTGGACTGCAACACCCATTGGTTCCAGTGCAACTCGGGACCGAAAACAGAACCAACACAGCAATTGCAACCACCAGCTGATCGGGGTGATGGACTGTGCCGGGCCCTGTGCTTGCTAGAACATACAAAAAACTAATCTGGGAATACCTCAAAGTATCATTGGAGATCTCCCCAATCAAACTGCTGGACTCAGAACTCTAACCAAGAAAAGACAGAAGACAGAACAGGACAATCATTCATCTCAGCTATATGTTGGCAGCGAAATACGGGGCAAACGGAGACTTTATGATGGACCATATCAATCAGTGGACGACCTCATCGAGTGAAACTGGCAGCGATTCATAACTGGAGAACTATTAACACCACTTGAGCACATATCTCAGAGCATGCCCCACATCTGGGTCTTGGGGTGGGCGGGAAACCGGGTGGGGCTTCTCCCTCAATATCCCCCTTTACCTCAGATATATGATGGAAACAATATTGACATAATAGCATTACCCACTTCCCTATCCCCCTGAACCTTTTTTTTTCTTTTTTTTTCTTCTTTTTCCTTTAACTGTAATTAACTATGTAAAGATTGTCAACAACAATACAATAAAATAGATTAAAAAAAAAGAATTTAGAAAAACAGCTTCACACTAAACTTAAAAAAAGGAAAGGAAATAAAAATAAGCACAAGAGTCAGGCACGACAGCCTAGTGGCTAAAGTCCTCGCCTTGCACACACTGTGATCCCATGTGGGTGTTGATTCATGTCCCAACTGCTCCTCTTCTCATTTAGCTTCCTGTTTGTGGCCTGGGCAATCAGTCGGGGATGTCTCAATGCCTTGGGACCCTGTACCTATATGGAAGACCCAGAAGAAGCTCCTGACTCCTGGTTTCAGATTGGCTCAGCTCTGGCTGTTGTAGCCACTTGGGGAGTGAACCAGTGAATGAAAGATATTTCTTTATCTCCTTCTCAATACACCTGCCTTTCCAATTAAAAAAAAAATAAAAAAATTTAAAGGCACAACAATTAATGTTTTTTCTAAGACAATCTCCATGCAAATTATAAGAGAAATAGATATAGAGGTAAACATAGACAAATTGTATAATGGACAGAAGCACACCATGAAGTGAAGATACATTGTGGTATGCATCTCTACTCCTCAATCAAAGGACTCCCAAAGAAACTGTTAAATATACCTTCTTGACAATAGGGTATTCAGCTATCTACCACTGTCTATTCCTACAATGTCATCATACATTAAATAGCAACGTGTTGGGTTTATGAATATTGCTATAGGACCATACTATTATAATAACATGGGAGGAAAACAGGTGCTGGGGGATTGGTGAATCCCTGTGCCCATGGAACAATATCATGAAAACCAATAATAAAAAAGAAAAAGCATAACAACAAAACTAAAAGTTAATTAAAACAATGTAAAATATGCAATATCTATTAAATGTTAGTACGAGAAAAGCAAAAACAGACCAAATAGCAGCAGATATGATAGAAAATATTCAAAACATGAGTGTAAATAACTTCACACAAATACATTTGAAAAACTGTATTAGAAGGAATATTTTTGAAAATATATTACCAAAAATATTCAAAATTTTAAAGCCCAAAAAGAATAACCAGTAAACAAATGAAATGTGTGATCACAAGCATTCCACATGCAGGAGGTTCAGAAAGTTTTATCTGAAAAACTTATGAGACCTCAAAGGAATAAACTCCTGTCCACATAAACTTTATTTTTAAAAAGCTATCTATTCATGTACTGGTGGCATGTATCACTATGAATAAAACCCTGCCAAAGTCAACTTAAGAAGGTTAGAGATGAGTCATATGCAAGAATCCGTGAAAGCAATGAAGAAACAAAAACAGCAAATTGCAAAAAAAAAATGTATCAATACATCATGGCCATGTCGAATTTATCTAAGAAAAGAGGCTTATTCAATATCAGAAAAATTAATCAGCATGATCAATCCAATATAAAAAGCAACCAAAACAAAAACATATGTCATTTGAATAAACAAAGAAACAGCATGCAGCAAAAGTCAACTTCCATTCACGTTCAAAAACATTTTTCGTAACAATTTAGGAATACAGCAACAGTCCCTTGATTTCTTAATCTATTAAAATCAATCTGCATTAAGCATTATTATCAATGCTATAATTCTAGAATGGTTTCCATTAAAGTCAGGATAGATACCCACTATCATCTTCACTTCTGTTTAACATTTTAATTAAAGTCCCTGACCATGCAAAAACTGAAAATAAATCAGGTATAAAACGGGAAAGTTGGACAAAGCTACCATTATTTGCGGATTATTTAACTGGTACATAGAAAAATCTAGAAATGATAAGATGTAAGAAGAAGAAAGTTTAGCAAGATTGCTAGAAACAAAATCAATGCAATAAAATCAATAAGAAACCCATATATAAGTAATAACCAATTAGATAACTCAACAGGAAAAAAGCAATTTTCTATTTATAGTACTAGTGAAAACCAAGAAGAACCTAAGAATATATTTAGCAACTGCTGTGCAGACCCTTACAGAATGAACACAAATTATGGAAGCTTATAAGACACCTGAGTGAGATAAAATATGAACATGAATTGGAAAATACAAAAGTATGAATTGTAACCAAATTGATCTAACTTAATGCAATGATAAAGACATGGAAAAGGAAGTGAAAACACAAGCTATGAACTCAGAGAAGTTGATTTCAAGTGTCATAACTGACACCAATTTAAAACAAAATAATTAACTCCTGGGGCTGGTGCCCTGGCAGAATATAGTAAGCCTCAATCTGTGGAATCAAAATGGCATATGGGTGCAAGTTCACGCCCCAACTTCCCATCCAACTCCCTGCTTGTGGCCTGGGAAAGCAGTAGAGGACGGACGGCCCAGGACATTTGACACTTGTACTCATGTGAGAGACCCCGAAGAAGCTCCTGGCTTTGTATCAGCTCAGGATTGTCTATTGTGGCAATTTATGAAGTGAACCAGTGGATAGAAAATATTTCTGCTTCTCTCTGTAACTCTTCCTTTCAAATAAGCATAAACAAATCTTAAAAATAAAACCTCTCAACTAAACAAAATGTAGAAAATGGACAAATGATAAGCTAGGAGACACTTAAACAAGGAATCATGAACAGAAAACTGGCTTGTAAGACAGACACGTTGCCTTGAGTTCAGCTGCAAGGGCTCATAGCATGTGTGTAGACTGGTTAAAATTTCAACCATACCAAGTGTTGATTCGGAGACAGAGATTAGAATTTCATGTCCTCTTTGTGGGAGACTAGCCTCATGCCCTTTGAAAGTCATTTTGGCAATAAGCTAGGCAACTCAGAGATATTCATACATGTAATCCAGAAATCTCACTTTTAAAATATCTACTCTACATTTTCTCACGCAAGAAATGTAAAACTCTTTAATTGAACACTAGTAAAGAAGGATGCATTTTATAAAGTAGTAGAATGAAACAGAGCCTTGCATATTAACATAGATAAGTAACAGCAGCCATGCTGAAAGAAGACCATTGAAAAAGGACTTGGGTTTAATGAAAACCTTCAAGGGTGCTAGAAAAAAACTAACATTCATAAGGAATGATAACTTTCCACTCCAGGAAACTGCTTATGTCTGAGTTGAAGGAGAAGGACACAGGATGGGGGAACATAAAAAGGGTATCATTTTTTTCTATTAATGTCTTATTACTGAAAATAAATTTAAAGAAAATCTAGTAACATGCTAGATTAGACAGAGTGAATACAAGGGTGATGAGTATGGGAGAATTGGCTAGGTAAAATCTCTATTTGACATGACTTTTTATTTTTGTTCTTGTTTATGTCCCCTGAGGGAGACCTCTGTGCGTGTGATATATATTTGACATGACTTAATGAAAATATTCAGATGAAATAATAATTTCTTCCAATATTGCTGAACATTGTCCTCCAGTGTAAGAATCAGCCTAGCATTCAAAATATACAGAGTAACAGTGGCACTTGGTTGTCAGCTGACCTTCAGCCTGACATTGAGCATAGATAGGTCGTGCTTTCAGCCTTTCTCCAGAAAGCTCTCTGGCTCCAGTCCTTTGAAGCCCCAATCTACAGCTGACTTAGTTTTCCTTAACTTTACTCATACTCCAGTTATTAAGAACAGTTATAATTTCTGCTTAGCTTAAATATCAACAGGAACTACTTGTCACCCATTCTTGCAATCAGTCTGTATAACACCACCAACTCCTAGTACCCATAGGAACAAACCTCATTTGTCACATATTGCTATTATTTTGAAGTCAATACATACTAGCAGAGTCGTAAACATGCTTTGTGACCATTTTACTGATGTGAAATGGCTACTCTGGAGTAGTACAACATACTGCCTGAAGTCAGGAAAGTAAGTTCACACTTGTCAAGCCTGTGACTGGAATTTAGGCTGGTCTGATTACAATGTTCATTTTTCCTTTGTGCTAGAGTAAATTAGTAAGCATCAAAGAAACACTAAGCTGAGCTACTCTTCCTATTTCTTAGACTTAGGTTGTCAACACAGTATAGAGCGCTATGGAATTCTACATAATGAAACACAGGTCAAGTTTACCACATGTCTCTTAGAAAGGTGATTGTGATGCTTGTGACTATAGTCTCCCAAGCTCTTGGCAAAAAAAAAAAAAGGTTAACTAGCCTAGAGCTCTTATTATGATACATTCATTTTATTATTAAGTTAATAAAATTAAAGAGTTGCTGGCATATTATATATTAATTGTTATCACCTCCTTTTAGGTCTTCTGAAGTAAATTATAATCATTGAAGTAAGGACACACATTTTTCTAATCTCACCCAACTAACTTGATACATAGATAACTGAATAAAATAAGAAAAAATGATATAATCTAATTCATCAAGATATTTTTCCAGCATCTCCAAAACCATGCTCCCATATCATTCATTAATCCGTTCTGTTTCTCCACATGCTTGCCAATACTTGTTTTTTGCCTTTTAGATGCTAAGCAATATAATGGAGTGAGATGCTATTTCACTGAGGCCTGATGATTAGTGATGGTATTTTTTTGTGTTTCTGTTAGCAAATTATATGTCATCCTTTGGAAAAAATGTCTAAAATGTCTGTTTAGACCTACTATCCATTTAAAACTATTTTTGCTGTTAAGTTGTCCTTACACAATTTGAATATTAATCCCTTGTCAGATATAAAGCTTTCAAATATCTTCTCCTATTCTGTGGCTGTTGATTGCTTGCTTAGCCAGACCAAACTCTTCAGTAGGATGAAATCTGCCTAATACTTTGCTTTTATTTACTGTATTTGGAGGTCTGATGCAGAAAATTCTTACCTGTTTTAACGTCATGTTTTCTCCATGCTTTCTTCTAACAGTCTCATGGTCTTAGGTCTCATATTTAGGTATTCTCAAACTAGACCATGATAATAATTTCCTAACTGATTGCATTCTCCAGTATGGGCATTCTTAAATTCATTTTAGATTCAATACCAAAATATGTCGTCACAAGACTCCTACATTGTTGTAAGCTTTCAAAAAAGCCTTTGGAAGTAAAATTATTCATTATAGGATCAATTCCACTAGTCCATAGTCTGACCTGCTCTCAATGTACAAATATGCCTTGTATTATCCCCGTCATCCCACCCAGTCTGCCTGGTCCTCTCCAAAAAACCATCCATGTTTAATTTAAAAATCTTCCCTTGCAGGGATGCTGCACTCCCATTCACTACTGAAATCCTACTTATACTTCAAGGCCCAGCCCAAGACAATAACTCATGTCACACAGACCAGCAGTCTCATTTCTCAGAGCCCTGGTGTACTAGTATTCTGTCAGAAAGCCTCTTGCATGTGATGTTACACTCAACTGAATTATTGTCCAATCAATATGTTTCCTGAATAAATTTCTTCAGAAAATATTAATGTAACTCTTATTGTGTAACTGGTAACTTTTTGGAGCCTATCAAAGAATAATACTAAGTTCAGCAGTAAGTTCACTCAGAGCTGGAAAGGAGTAGAGGTAGTTCTATCTGTTATAACCACTGAGATGTTGCTGACATTTAGTATATTGTGGCCAGATGATGTGTCATTTATTCCCTTTGAAATGTAGATATGAGGGCACTGGTGCATTAGGTGAATTCGCTAACATCGTTCTTGTAAGCATCAGCATCACATATGGGCACCGGTTTGTGTCCAGGTTGCTCCACTTGCCATCCAGCTCCCTGCTTGTGGCCTAGGAAAGCAGTGGAGGATGGCTTAAAGGTTTGGGACCCTGTACCCAGGAGGGAGACCTGGAAGAAGCTCCTGGCTTCAAATAGGCTCAACTCTGACAGTTGTGGCATTAGGGGGGTGAACCAGTAGATTGGAGATTTTGTTTCTCATCTTTGTAGATTTGCCTTTCCAATATAAATACATACATACATACACACATAACATGAGAGACTCCAAAATTAATTAGACATAGGTCACAGCTTCAAAGAGTTCACAGATTCAAAGGGAGGAAAGTATGAGCATCCTTAATGGAAGTGTTAATGCCAAGCGCTATTTGTGTTAGGACTGGTTTGATCACATGACTTAGTGTCTAGTACTAATCTGGATGCATAGTAGACAACAAGCAAAGAATCTAACAGGAATATATGCAAAAACTCTACAGGTGTTTTATAGACCACCCAGGAGAGGGGTTTTTGCATAGATAAGTATGTCTCTCACTGTATTTTGAAACCAGTGAAGAGGCTGTAAACCCTTGAGGGGCAGTTGTGAAACTTTAGGAAGGAAAACAAGCTGGCTCTGATAGGAAGTAGTGAGACAAAGGGAAGAAAAAAAGGACTGGTGAAACATTCATTAGAAACTGAAACTATTTGTCTTGAACTATCAGTCTGATACAGAACTTTTTACATTACACTGATTGGTTCTAAGTAGCTATAGATTTGTATTCTTCTATTCATATCCTGTTCCTGACTATATCATAAATTACATACATTGCAGAAAAAAAAATTTGCTCAGCTGATCTACACAATATTCTTTGTTTATAACCAAATTTTATTCATCTGCAACTCTTCTTGGGCTGTGGCAGTTGAATAAAATGACAAATACTTTTCATTATGTATGTTAACTGTGGAAAAACATACGTGCACATCTAAAACCATGTATATTATACCTTTCTTCTGAAGGGAAAATGGCCCTTTCTTTCCATTTGCCCTTTCAGTGGCGCTATGAGACAGACTTTGGCCCCCCATTTAACAGCTATAGAAACCATGACCCCCTGAGACATAGTATCTAAAAGCCACATGTGCAATGTCAAGGCCTGGACTAGAAGCCGGAGCTCTTGACTCTCTAGACAATATATTACTCAGGAGACAGTTTATTGCTTCACAGATAGGAACACTCCTTCAGGAAAAGCAACAAATCTACATACCATCCGAGATGCTAGACTTCTGCAATCTGTTTCAATTTGCAAGATTTTCTATGTCACACTATACACCAGAGGAGGCAAGGGAACAGAAACTGTCGTTTGCAAAGTTGCCACCAATCTGCAATGCTCAACACATTCTTGCTCAATAATCTAAACTTGCTATAAAGAAACAGTTTGGGAATGTCTCATAACCACCACTCTCAAAGGAGATAATGAAAAATTTTGATACAATATCACTGGTAGCATTATAACGGACTCACAACACAAGTCCAACTGGGCTACAGATGATAGAAATTCTATTACATGCAAAAAAGGCTTTTCAATCAAAGATATAAAAGCTGATTGGTCCAATGAATATTGAATTTTCATTCACATCTCAATTTTCTTGAGACCGTCTTAAAACTTGGTTATATAAAGGTTAGCTTCAGAGATGTATACTTGAATTAACAGGATTTAAGTCACTTGGTAGAAAAAAGAAAATGTGGGCCCGGCGGCGTAGCCTGGCGGCTAAAGTCCTCGCCTTGAACGCCCCGGGATCCCATATGGGTGCCGGTTCTAATCCCGGCAGCTCCACTTCCCATCCAGCTCCCTGCTTGTGGCCTGGGAAAGCAGGAGAGGACAGCCCAATGCATTGGGACCCTGCACCCGCGTGGGAGACCCGGAAGAGGTTCCTGGTTTCTGGCTTCGGATTGGCACAGCACCGGCCCGTTGCGGCTCACTTGGGGAGTGAATCATCGGACGGAGGATCTTCATCTCTGTCTCTCCTCCTCTCTGTATATCTGACTTTGTAATAAAAATAAATAAAAACATAAAAAAAAGAAAAAAGAAAATGTAATTGACTTTTAAATCTGAATATTGGCTGCCTTCTACATTTTAGGGAAAAACCCGTATGTCTTTCAGGCTCTCTCAAGGACCCATCCACATCTAAAATTTATTATCTATCATTTCAAATCAATTGTAGACTCTTTAAAGGCAAGGGGAATTCCTCATAGTCCCATTATTTGGAGCAATGAGAAAATGTGTTTTAAGTGACTAATGCCTAACCTATGATAAGGAATCAACAAATGGACAATTTTATGCTAATATTTTTCATTAACAATAGTGAAAAACACAGGGTTTGAATATAGCAGGTGGTTAATGCTCATACATACTGCTATTTAGCACCTAATTATCAGATTACTAGAACACTCCTTAAACTCTTAATAGTGAAATAAACAAGTCAAATTTGCTAGAAATGATTATACCTGCATTTGAGAATCTCAGAAAGGAAGCTTGGATATTACTGTTGGTCTTCGACACCTATGACATAAAGTCTATTCCACAAATTTGTCGAGTTGATAAAACCAAGAGTTCCTAAGATGCACACATTTTTAATACTCTGCTATAGCAACCAGTGAAAGCAACTTCCAAGCTCATTAAGTTAGTAAACACAGCAGAACCTTGGAATTTCTGGATTTAACATTTGCAATTTAAAAGATTCCTGAAGTCACTATGAATCTGTGACATGCAGTTAGTTTACAATGTTGCTGACACCTGAATTTGATTTTTGGAGGTTGAGGGTCTGGTATAGCACAATTGGTGTAACTGGTGAGTAAGTCGGCTAACTGCCTAGAACCCAAAAGCCTTTGCCCTACTACACTTGTTGGGGCATATGTAGCAATTCTACTGAAATGATAGCAGTTAGCCTTAATTCTATGTGAAAAATGGCCCTGAAAAGAAAAACAACTGCAAGTACTAATGCCGGCAGTGAAAAGAAAGTGCCAGTTCGTAGCCAGAAAATGGCTTTGTAAATGGCTTTAGTCTTGTATTTATAGAATCATTAATGACCTGAAAAGAGTCTGTTAAATTTTTCAGTTATACTTTACTGCATTTTATGAGGGAAATTATATGCTACAGTGATATCTGGGGACATGGGGAGACAAGAAGGTCTCAGGGCCTCTCCCTGGTGAATGAAGAAGGTATGCTTTCTTCCCAATATGGCACTTCATTAGAAACAATAGCATGTCACAGTGAATGGATAACTTTCTCAAAAAATACTTCAGAAACCATTCTACATATTATTGTTCAGGCTATTCTCGAGATGGGGGGTTAGTAATCCCGTTACAAGGACAATCAAATTATTTATTAAAATTCAACAGAAATAATTAAAATGCATGCTTCCCCCCCAAAAAAACCCTGACATTTCAGATTTTAATCCTCACTAAGCAAATGTAAATGTATTCTTTCAGTTACTGCAATATTACATGCCAGCTGGCACTTAATCAAAATTTACTATTTTCACCTAATTTATCTTTGAATGTAATTTAAGCTTGGAATTGCTTGTTATTTTCATTTTAAGGGTGCATGTTAAAAACTGATTGTATTTTTTAAAAAAAGATTTACTTATTTTTATTGAAAAGTCAGATATACAGAGGAGAGACAAAGATCTTCTGTCTGCTGCTTCATTCCGTAAGTGGCTGCAATGGCCAGAGCTGAGCTGATCTGAAGCCAGGAGCCAAGAGCTTCTTCTGGGTGTCCCATACGGGTGCAGGGTTCCAAGGCTCTGGGCCATCCTTAACTACTTTCCCAGGTCAAAAGTAGGGAGCTGAATGGGAAGTAGAGCCGCTGGGATTAGAACTGGTGCCTCTATGGGATCCCAGCACATGCAAGGTGAGGGCTTTAGCCACTAGGTGACCATGCCGGGGCCCAGCTCATTGTATGTTTACAGTTCTTTTTTTCATCCTAAAATAAAGCATCCTGGCTTTGCAACATTATTTATGTTGATTTTTTTTTTAAAAGATTTTATTATTATTGGAAAGCCGGATATACAGAGAGGAGGAGAGACAGAGAGGAAGATCTTCCATCCAATGATTCACTCCCCAAGTGAGCCGCAAGGGCCCGGTGCTGCGCCAATCCGATGCCGGGAACCAGGAACCTCTTCCGGGTCTCCCACGCGGGTGCAGGGTCCCAAAGCCTTGGGCTGTCCTCTCCTGCTTTCCCAGGCCACAAGCAGGGAGCTGGATGGGAAGTGGAGCTGCTGGGATTAGAACCGGTGCCCATATGGGATCCCGGGGCTTTCAAGGCGAGGACTTTAGCCGCTAGGCCATGCCGCCGGGCCCAATTTATGTTGATTTTTAACAGTTGATAATTTTAAAACTACATTTTTGTATGAGCTACTTGTACCATAAGTTATCAGAATGTGCAAAGAATTGTAAAGGGCAAAAGAAAGAATAATTGGGCTGAGTTTGACTACAAAATAGGGCATTGGGGAAAGGTTAGGATACATATTTTCATTCAGATGTATCCACCAAAACCTCGAGTATCTATGAGATTATTTCAAATTTGACCCGGGACTTTTAGCTTTATGAACATGGATGATTTCCTCTGGCAAAGAATCAAAAGGATAGGGAATCTTTGTCATAAGACAATCTATATCTTCCAGTTTCAATGCTGTGAAACATGTTAATTTATTTTCCTTCCATTGCAATGGAATTATTGGGCTTTCACTATGTGCAAAATGACTTGAATTGAAAAGCAAATGCTTCAATCATGGCTCACTCTGGCGTCCTGGCTTCCCGAAGGACTTTAAGTATTAGAATTCCTGTCCACTGTGCTGACGACGTAGTCACGTTTAAGATTGCAAGGACAGGGAGTAGTCAAAGGAAACCCTTAAACATCATTCTGTACTAGTTCACTGAGCAACAGATAATGATAGCTACCTTTTGTTCAGGCTTCACATACATGATTAAGTTAAAATAAAGTTAATTAGCAGTATGTATTTTTCGCAAACCATATTTTTACAGATAATACTTTGAATTTGATGTCTGTCCATTCATCCATTTATTAATTCTGTAAATAATAAGTGAACACTTACTATAGTATGTAAAATGCCCAATTTCGGCATTGTCTTATGTTTGAAGTTCCAGCCTCAAGTCTCTGCTTGAAAAGGCACTGTCTTCTGTAGAAGACAGATTTTCATTCTCACTGGCACCATCACTCTGCCTAAACAACAGCCATCCACAGAATCAAGCAGAAAGCCACTAAAATAGCCACCGGGGTATTATAATTTAGAACCAGAAAGATGTGGTGTGTGGGGCATTGGAGAATAAACGTGACGTGATGTGCGGGGTAGAGGAGACAGGATGTGATGAGTGGGCCATTGCTGAATAAACGAGGCATGACTTGTGTGGTAGGAGACCCAATATCATGCATGGGGCATTGGAGAGGAAATGTTACAGGCAGGTAGAGGAGGCCAAACAAACTTAATAAAAAAAAAAATCTAAAACCAGAGTATTTAGCAGACTACATCTCCCTTTTCCCCTACACAAGTAAACACTTAAAATTTATTGAAGTCTTGGGTCAAAATCTTTCAACAAATATATACAACTCCGCTTGACTAGGTTATCTTTTTCTTATTAGGGTTCCCAACACTTGAAGGACTCCATTCCACATACAGAACCTTGGAAACTGTTTTATAAACACAGCATATGAATTATTTTTAAATTAAAACCGATGTACATTTTCTCGACTTCTAGCATAATATGAACCAGTCTGGTGTATTTTAGCACTAATCTAGGGTCAAGACAAGACATTTTGTCCTTGTATGTATTCTTAATATATATCACTGCCACTTTGTGTAAACCATGTAGATATTCTTAAAGGTCAAACTGGGCTCTTTTTGTTTCATTTTCTAAGTGCATTTTATAGGATAACATTATCTGAAGAAATTTTAAATGATCATCTCTAACTTCAAATGGTGCTTGCAATTTGATATATTTGTGCCCCATTAAATAAATGCCATTCTCAGGATATTTGTTCTAAACATGCTTATTAACAGTTTCTGTGTTCCCTATCATTTATCTGGGCTGAGTGGCTCGAAAGCATTGGCAGAAGACCAATGAAACCTCTGCCATTTTAGACCCGCCTCTGCTTTAAATATTTGTTTCCATTGGCTGTCACTTCCCTTAAGTTTCGGTTTGTTTCCCTTAGCTTTCAGTTCCCTTATATTTCGGTTTCAGTTTCATTTCTGTAAGTCTCGGGCTCTTTAGTTCTATGCCCAATCTGGTTCCCTGACAGCCCTATCCATCAATCCTTTGCTGTCCCATATCCCTGGCCCCACCTACTGCTGCACCTACCAATCCCGTCAATCCTGTACTCCCAATACCTTTCTTCTCTCTAGGCTGGCCGGCATTTTCCGGTCTCTGCTCTCGCTGCATCCAGGATCCCAGTTCTGAGCTCTTGGCCCTCTGTTTTCCCACTGGCCTCCCTCAGATTCCCTCCTGTTTCTATAGCAGGAAACTTCTGTCTGATCTCTGCGTTCTCTCCCTTTCCCAAGGCCATCTTCTTCCTCTACCCTGCTTTCTCTCACTTCCCAGCGGCGGCCTCTCCAGCTGAAATAAAGATTTCCTGTGTGACTAGCTCTGATTGGTACTTGGGTTTGTGGTGTTATTTCCTAACACGGGCCATGCATAACTAATCTTTTTTTTTTCTTAGAAATCAGTCTCTCTGGGTTGCTGCATATCCCTTTTCCTCTGACTTCTGTTACAGGGTACCCTTTATTTCTCTTGCCACATAAACGCAAGCGCGTAAACATTTTTATCCATTTTGCATGGGCGTATGGAACTCTAAATTCACAGGTATACTTTTTGAAGGGCTGTAATCATCATTCTAAAGTAGTAAGATAGTCAGTAACACCACAGGACCTCATGATCACCCCTCCTTTTTTCCATATCTGCCCAGCAATGCTGGTCTTACACATTTCTCCTTACTTCACACCAGGAATTCCAGTAGTATATAGCTGTAAGTAGCATAGTGGCTTCCTAGTAGTACATGTGTCTTTTTAAAAATCACATATTGTTTTACGTGTGAAATGGTTTTAATTGGCAATTTAAACAGGTTTATTTCCTTTGATAATTTAGCTTTCTTTTGCATTTCTTACACTTTATTCAGGATGATCCTGGAGCCAGAACAATTCTATATTCCATGTTGAGCTCTAGGACATTGGGTATATTACTTTCACCTTAGTGTCTCAATTTCATTACCTTTGAAATAGAAATGATAGGTATTGTGGCATAGAAAGTTAAGCCTCTGCCTGCAACACCAGCTTTCCATATGAGCAACATTTTGGGACCCAGCTGCTCCACTTCCAATTTAGCTGCTGCTGCCAATATGCCCGAGAAAGCAGTGGAAGACGGTCCAACTGCTTGGACTCCTGCACCCACATGGGAGACCCAAAAGTTCCAGGCTCCTGGTTGTTGTGGCCATTTGGGGAATGCATCAGTAGATGACAAACATAACTTTCTTTTCCTTCCTTCTTTCCTTCCATCCATCCATCCATCATATTTGTTACTCTTTCCCTTTCTCTTTTTCTCTTTCAAGCAAAAAAAAAAAAAATGGGGGTTATTGGCGATTGATTCTACTGGGCTGCAGTTCCCTCTGATGTACATGAGGGCCAGGTGTGTGGTAGGCAGTGAGTGGACAATGGTGAGTAGAGTTGGCCTGGAAAACAACAACCATTGGTTTACATAAGTGATGGGGCTGAAGACACAACGTACTCAGCAACTGCAACCACAGTGTATATGTAGGTTGATGAGAATTTAAGATTGAGCTGGAACTTGTAATGGCTGGCACACAGAGAAGTCAGGTTTGGGGCCACTGCAGAAGAGGTTTCTTTAGAGACCCCGTCCCCCTGCCAACTGAAATGCTGGACTCAGAACTCTAACTCTGGAGGCAATGGTAGGATCACTGAGCAGTACCTTTGCAGCATGCTCTATATCAGGGACCCTGGGATGATATCAGGTGGTTGTCACCCATCCAGAGGTACTGATGCAATTAGGATGTTGGATGTGGCTTCTTCTCTACCCTGCTTCCCCAGATATAGGAAGAAGAAATAGAAAACTGGAAACAATGGTTTCATCATCCACTTTCCCCTATTCCTCAACCCTGCCCATGCTAATCAGTGGTCCACATGGGCATGCATCTTTCTCAACTATGTAAACAACATCAAATATAAAAATTTTAAAATGCAAAAAGATAAACATCTTTTCTCAACACTGGAATATAGACATGGGTCTGGTGCTGTGGCCTAGTAGGCTAAGATTCTGCTGACAGGACCAGCATCCCACAGGGGCAATAGCTTGAATGCTGGCTGTTCTATTTCCCATCCAGGTCCCTACTCATGGCCTGGGAAAGCAGTAGAGCATGGTTCAAGCCCTTCAACCCTTGCACCCACCGGGGAGATTCAGAGGAAGCTCCAGGCTTCAGATTGGCTCAGTTCTGACCACTGTGGCCATTCAGACTGAACTGACTGATAGAAGATTCTGTCTCTCCTTCTGTTTGCCTTCAAATAAATTCTGCTTTAAATATAGAGAAACTTATCTAGACAAGAACAATCCTAAAAGGATAAATCTTAAAAAACATAATAGTTCCAAAAATCATTAGAATGTAAAGATTAAATTCTGTTATAATGTAAAGATATTGATGTATCCTATATACTAATAACCCCCAATATGTTTATATATTTTCCTTAAAATCTAATTACTGCCCATAACAGGTAACATAAGCACATGGAGTACTTAAGTTGAAATTTCTATTATAATTTTCTTATAGCCACATTAAGTATACAAATTACCATGCCCTCACGGACACTTGAACCTGTTTTCAACCTGACATGCGTAAGCCCACAGAAAGCAATCCTCAAATTAAAATATTAAGTCGGCCTAAAAGTTTTTCAGTTTACATTTAAATTTACAAAGCAACTATAACTGACAGACCTCTGCATCAAACAATGAATATTGCAAAAGGGAGAGTGAAAATGAATTTAACAGCTATTACAAGAACCACCAATGCTAAGGGACGTACAGACCCAATTCTGCCTGAGGATTCCAGCATACTAAGTTTAAAAAAAATATGATATTAAGGGTATCATGGTACAGTGCATTAAGCTGCTGCCTTCAGTATCAGCATCTCACATGAACACAAATTGAAGTCTTAGGCCCGTTAATGCAACTGGCAAATAAGTGAACAATGGCCTAAGCACTTGATTCTCCTGCGAACCATATGGGAGATCTGGATGGAATTCCAAGCTCCTGGCTTTGGACTGGCCCAGCCCGGGCTGTGGTACCCCTTTGAGGAGTGAACTAGCAGATGGAATGTTCTGTAACTTAGATTTTTCAATAATAAATTCAGAAATAATTCTCAACATGTATTTGATTAAACAGGCTTATGCCACTGGAAGGGGCTAACTCCATACTACAGAGAATAATACAGATTCCAAAATACTTCCCAGAATTCAGTTAGGTAATAACCAAATCAGGAAGAAATGGATCTGAGATGTGTTTCAATGAATTTATCACACTTATCTCACTAAATTGGTGTTGTACACCTAGGAATGCATCCCATAGCAACTACTATCTTTCTCTTGACTATACATTAGCTGAATTTGTAACTACGTTCTCATCAGTATTATATTTGGCAGAGATAAATAACAGCGGAAGGGTCCCTACCACCACCACGGAGGCTTATTTCTTTTGATGATTTGTGTTCCAATGCTCGTGTTTTAAACCTAAATTGTAATCAAAATGGTGGGAATTTTCTGACACCAGTTCAGCACAGATGGGGGATACCTTTTATTAGGAAGAACTTGTGATATTCCTCAAATGAAATCATTCAGGGAGTCAAATGGTTTCCTAATGAATTCTTAATCTAGCACTAGTAATCCAGCTGAAACAAAAATTAACTATCATGTTACTAATGATCTGGGAAAACCTTAAATCAAGCTTTCAAAGAATAGAAATGGGAAAATGAAAAACAAATAGATAAAATGTGTGTACACAAAGGTTCTCTGTGAGGCTGAAGGCAACTAGATGCTGCTCTTTGGTGACTAAGACAACAGAATCTGATGCCTGAAAGTATAATGATTCTAGATTAAACTGAAGTTTATGTCACAATTAAAAATGAATCATTACTTTAATACTACTTTTACTTTATATGTTATAGAAACCATCTGTTTGGAGGGCATTTATAAAAATGTTGTGACTTTTCTTATTAACCTTGATCAGACTGAATGTATTTCTTGGTAATTACCATTTAATTGGAATAAAATGTACTATCAGTGATTTAAAACCGTTGCAACTAAATTTCTCAAGATGTGCTGCATAAAGACATACCAGATTGTCACAGCACTATCAAAGTTTAATTGATCTAATTTAGATCTCATCTTATCAAACTGTGCATTATAATTCTTTGACCAAATGATTACAATCTTGTCACTTGTATTTATACATGTCATTAACATACCAGAACTCTATCAATATCAAAGAGTTGTGATGTTTGAAAAAAACTTCCTCTCTTTCCCTGATCAACTACTAATTTAGTGATGTTTTTTTCATGCGGTAGTGGATTTACCTTGAAGCTTACACCTCAAGGAGCTTCACTTTAACAGGACCCTAGGAAATATTCACTTTCCTACCTAATTTGGTAGTTGTGATGTTTTAAAAGTTTTATTTATTGGAAACACAGATACACAGAGAACAGGAGAGAGAGGGGAAGATTTTCCATCTGTTGATTCACTCCCCAAGTGACCGCAACAGCCAGAGCTGAGCCGATCCAAAGCCAGGAGCCAGGAGCCTCCTCCGGGTCTCCCATGTGGGTGCAGGGTCCCAAGGCTTTGGGCCATACGCCACTGCTTTCCCAGGGCACAAGCAGGGAGCTGGATGGGAAGTGGGGCCACAGGGACAGGAACTGGCACTCATATGGGATCCCTGAGCTTGTAAGGGAGAACTTTAGCCACTAGCACACCATGCCAGGCCCCGCATTTGTAATCTTGTGTTCCTTTTTTAAAGTGGGATCCTCAAATTATGTAAACCTCAGGTGCCTACAAAACCTAGGTTTTTACCTGTATATATGTCTACAAGGGAGAAGACAAAATTTTCTGATGAAGCTATAGAAACTGAGAATGAAATCAACACAACTCTGGATGTGAGGACCATAAGCACGATAGGTATTTATTTCTATGCCTAATAGTCATCACTTCTCTAACACCCAGATTGCAATCTCCAAAAAAGGGGAAATTCAAAATGCTTATCCATTGCAAAGACCTACTTCTATAAGTAATCTAGAAAACTCTCATTGGCCAACATTCTAAAATATTGCTTGAGGTATGTTATGTCATCTCTGTCTCCTAATTAGTTTAGGCTAACAAGATTTCATTTGGAACCAGTGCTTTCATGCACAACACAAGTTCTATTTGGATTTACTGATTACATCTACTTTGCAATATGTAACACCTTTTCCTCTAATGTTAAAACTCTGATGAGGAAAAAAATTGATACTATTTATCATTTTGAGTTTTGCAATAAAATTTAGGCTCATGACCTCAGTAAACTTGTTTTTACCAAATACTGTGATTTGTTTTCAGGATGTAATCTTCCAGAGTAGGCAGAATCTGATATACAATTAATTCTCCTTTCTAGTAAAGGTCACTTTAACTGGAGAAATGTTTAATGTTACCTGGGAAGTTGCTAAAATCAGGATAATCAAAAATAGAACTCTATCCAATCTTCACACTCAGTTGCACTGTAGAGATTCTACTTGAATAGATTCTATTAGTCTTAGCAGGTAAGTTCTGTTTGAAAATAATTTTCCCTCTCTTTCAATTGTTTTATGTTTGCCATTTCATGTTTTAATATTGCTTAGGTACTGTTAGGTATACAGGTCAACAGGAAAATCTTCAAGACAAAGATTTCATGTAAGGGAAAAAATGTATATATACAAACAAAGGAAACACCGGGGCCAGTCCGACGGAAAATCTAGAGTTAGGAAGCAGCGTCTTGGGCATCCCACTCCCAATCTCTCCACAAGATAGCTTTGGCACCAGAAATTCATTTTAAAGTCTGTGGGACACCCAGGCTTCCAGATAAGGAATAATGAACTCAGAAGCTAAGCCTTATTATTCTTCCATTCATCTACTGTACACATTGCACTATACTTTCACATCAAATATGAGAGGTCATCTAAGATGGCCGAATAGGGTAAAGAGCTCCTGATTGACTAGAGAAAACTAGCAAAAGATAAGTGGATGGAGTGCATTTTGGGGGAAGAGTCAACGAGAAGTTTGAAGTGGAAATTTTTTCATTGTTTTCCGCTATACATGTAAGTATAGAGATTCATCTGTCCTTCCCTCTTCCTCCTTTCCCATTATCCCCTCCCATCAACTTTTGCATTGGGGATTCTAAACAAAGCAGACAGATACTGTGGAGAAGTGTGGACAGTATGACCACATAGCGGTCAGCAGACACACCATGCTGGGGAAATGCATAAGACTGGAGAAGACTGAAGATCTGGAGAGAAAGGTGCAGTGGGAGGGTGGGGAACAGACTGTCAGAGTCACTCACTGGCAACATGGTCCAATGGGGAATCTCACAGATCTCACTGATTTCAGGTTTAGACTGGAGTCCCATTCTTTCCCTCCATTTTCCCACAAAGTGTCAGGGCCAGTGGGAAGGAACACCATTTTGAACACAGCCTGGACCAAGCCAGGAGAGGCCACCATATAAAGCTCAGCAAAGGTCACAGTGGTTGCAGCAGCTACAGCTGTAGCTATAGTACAATTCTGGCTCTCTGTGGATGCATATGGTTAGGTGATTCTTACAGAAGGGGTAAATCTGTATTCCCCACTAAGTCTAGACTAGTGACTTACACACACACACATCTAGGAATAAAAGCATGCACACACCCTCCTCCTTCTCAGGCTTCCACACAGAAGCTTCCAAGGCAAAGCACACACAGGTAGCAGGCAAGAATGATTCACTTCTCTCTTTGAGCAGAGCAGGTTCAATGGCAGACTATATCCCGAGCACCCTATGACTGTGGCAGTCTTGGGTACAAGACTGGAAATTCTGTGACTGTACAAGAGTGTGTGGTGTGTATCTGGATCTCTGGGCATTCAACATGTCTGACACAAGAGGCTAAGGGCTCCCGGTTTACCCAAGGCGAAACATTGCATGATTCTGAGCTCACACAGAGAGCCGCACAGATCTTTTGATGGAGAATATACAGGAATGGGTGCGGTGGTAGACACTGCAAACTAACTTTGACATTGATCACCTGGAAAGAGAGAAGATGAGGCCAATTTAGTGCTAACTGCTGTTATCACTTGCATCCCCTGTAATAATGAAAAAGGAGATCCACTCGTCCAACTTGGATGTCATCCTAGACTCTTGCTCCACTTTCAAGCATTAACCAGAGTACGCTGGCCCCACCAAGGAAACATTTCCAGATATCCACTGAAGGAACCATCACTCCACCAAGTAGCAAAGGCATAGTTTGCGATAAAAACCATCAGAAGCGAAAACAAGTGCTTCCAGAATATAAAAAAGCAATTGCAGGTACAAAAAAAAACCCAAGGAAGATATTGACTCTCTCATAGTAAAAGAGCAACTCCTTCAATGGGAAGAATTAAATTTTGAGAAAATGCAAGAAAATGAATGCGAAAAAAGGATCACAGGGTTATTCAAAAGCACAAAACATTACTGAAATCATGAAATCCATACATGATACAGTTGAGAAACTTTGCAAAGAAATGGAACTATTGAGAGAAACCAAATACAAATATAACAAATGAAGAATTAAACTTGCCAAATAGAAAATACTTTGGAAAGCCTCAACAAGAATATTTGAGATAAAAGACAAATTTGTAGAAAAACTTTCCAAAGAACAAAAGTAAAAGAAAAAAAAAGTTAAAATTTCCAACAGTGTTTGAGATTTATGAAGATACAACTAAGTGATCAAACATACATATCTTAATTCCTGAAGGTGTAATTATACTTGATGAAATTATAGCAGGAAACTTTGTTTGTGGCAAAGGAAAGGGACATCCAAGTGGAGGAATTACATACAACTCCTAATGATCAGAAATCCTTTTTATCATAATGCTATATACTCAAATTTTCAGCAGTAAAACACAGATTGTAAAATGTGAGACTGGTATATTGGCTCGGCCAGCTAATCCTCCACCTTCAACTGTGCCATCCCTCAGTTTGTGTCCCAGCTACTCTATTTCCCATCCTGCTCCCTGTTTGTGGCCTGGTAAAACACTGCAGGATAGCCTGGGACCCGGCAGCCATGTTGGGGACTCAGAGAAAGTTCCTGGGTTGGCTCAGCTCTGGCCATTGTGGCCATTTGAGTAGTGTACCAGCAGATGGAGGATCTTTCTATCTTTCATCCTCTCTAAAAAATCTGCCATTGCAATAAAAATAGATCTTTTTAAAGCTTATAAAATGTGCATGGGAGACAAATTCTCTTTACCATTGATACATTATAGTCAATGTTTAAACAGCCAAAGAAAAGAATCTAAAATGTGAATGAAAGAAACACCAGATTACCTTGAGAAATCCTAATTAGACTAACAGCTTATTTCTCATCAGAAACCCTATAGGTTCCAAATGAATGGAGACACAGTTCAAGCTGTAAAAGAAACTGCCAATACACAATAGTGTATGCAGCAAAGCTCTCATTTACAATTGAAGACAAAATACTTTCTGAAAGAAACAAAAATTGAAAGAATTTACCACATGTTGATTATGGTTGTGCTACACAGAAATAGAAAATAATAATCACTATAATAAAATAATGTGAAAGTAGAAAAATCTTGAAGTAAAAAGGAAATCCAAAGAAAACAATAGGAGTATTTATAGAAAAACGCTATGATCAGGTTGCTATCTTTCAATAGCCCTGAATGCAAATGGCCTAAAATCTCCCATTGAAAGATACAGTTGACTGAATGGATTACGTGCTGCCTACAGGAAGCACACCTTACCGACAGAGACATGCGCACACTTAAAGGATGGAAACATTCACTCCATTGCAACAGAAGGAAAAAATGAGCAGAGATAGCTATAATATCCAAAAAATAGACTAACACAAAAACTGTTAAGAGAGATGAATAAGGACATTATATATAGATTAAGGATCAATTCAACAGTAACATGAAACCATAGTAAATGTATATATTCCCAATGTTGGGGCACTTGGCTATTTAAAACAGCTATTAATTCATCCATATTAGTCCCATATGTCATCAGCTACAGCCTGGCTTGAAATGTGTGTGCAGTGTGTAACCTAATCAAAGAGTATATTCTTGTAGGAAAACAACTGAACTTCAGCCAATCATAGTAATTGACTTCTTGTCCAATGCCACACTGAAGAATGTCAAGTTCTGCGTAAATAAGGCAAAATCTGTATAACATGTCATGTATTTCTGGTTATGATCGGTGAGTGAGTGTGTGTGTGTGTGTGTGTATATATATATAAAGGGAACAGTGAGAAACTCAATGCTACTTTTGGTGTAGAATAACGTCTGGCACTGCAGTATTTCTTCACTTAGGTTAACTATTCAATTATACTTGTCCCAGTTTTTCTTTTAACAACATAAAGATCCTTTCTAACTCTAACTTGTCAGGTTATATAAATCATAAATGGAACACTATCTTTTGCCATTTAAGGAATAAAGGTATTCCTTAAGTAAGTGTATTATCTTGGATATTTCCACTGTCTTTACATTATTCTTAGGTAAGTAAAGCATAAACAAAATGCTGATGATGTCAAGCAGTAGTACAGAACAGAAGGCCTTCCTTATACCAAATAGATTTTATGGTACCCTTTCAAATGTTAGCACTCAATTTGCCAAAGGAAAAGTATAGGGAAAAAATTGAAAAGGATACACCATAAAGGTAAATGCTAACAGAACTTACATAAAAACAGCAGGTCAATTAGAACGTGGGCAACTTAATGACTTATTAAAAATAATACTATGCATTGCATTTTTCACTGGACAAAATCTCATATCTTGACATATCCCATAATTAAATTAACAGGTACTTTTATTCAACAGCTTTAAGTATGACTTCCGTGTTCTTAAAAAAAAACAATTTCAAAGCTGAGGTTGTTCATTAATTTCCCTTCATCACAGATTTAAACAGTTTAAAAGCAGCAATGTACCCTGAAGTGAATACCAGCAATAAGCTGAGTTAACTTTTAGATTATTGAATCAGGCCTTGGAAGAATACTAGGATAAGTCAATTTGGTCCATGTAGATCCTACTATTCAAGTCCTATTTTTTATTACCCTTGTTTATCTTAGCAGGTAATACTTATAAAGTCTTTAGACCTAATAGCAAAAGGACAATCCTATCATCTTTAGGCTTGCCCCTCTCTCAATCCTGAGACGAGGCAAAACTTATTCCTTTAAGACTCTGCTCTCAAAATGACATTGGTAACTAGTCAGAAAAGTTCATCCAGGAGCAAGTGTTGAGGCACTGTGTGTGAAGCCACTGCTTGCAATGCTGACATCCTGTGTTACAATACTGGTTTGAGATGTGGCTGCTTACTTCCAATCCGTCTTCCTGCTAATTACCAAAGGCAGCATAAAAACATGGCCCAAGGACTTGGGCTCCTGTCATCCATGCAAGAGACCAGGATGGAGCTCATGGCACTTTGCACTGGAACTTGACCTGGCTGTTGTGGCCATTTTAGGATTGGTCTGGTGGATTGCAGGCCTCTTTGTCATTCTACATTTCAATAAAATGTAGAATACATTTTAAAATGTCAATACAGAGCCATAATTCCTCACCTTTAAAGAAGAAATTTTAGGCACTAGAGCAGGGCAAAAGAGAGTGGTCTGAGAAGGCAAAGCAAACAAAGTTTGCAAATATCAAAGGGGAGGGCAGAGATAAAGTCCTTTTTCTTTATAACACAATTTTTAATAAAAACCAGTTTCAGCCATTTTGGTAGAGGCAATATAGAAAAAGTGTTCAATAACAAAGTGCAAAGTATCAAAGGTAGATTCAGGTTTAATGTTTAACAACATGTTGGTCAATCCACTATGTAAGTTAGGCTATGTCCCAGCAAGGAGATCATATCTAGGTGGAAAGTTACAAGAACATGCTAATGTGAGCCTGAATTGTGCAGATAAGTAGTTATGTATCGATTTATAGAAATTTTAAAAATTATAAAATCATCATTCTTGGAATCTTTCTCAACAGGTCTAAATTAAAACAGATGCATCCTTTTAGCATAAGCATTATTTATCAACAGATATGACTATGCAAATTCTAAGTTGTGACATGTTGCCTTAAAATCAAATCCTATGCAAGAGCATTCATTCAAGAATGTGAATAACAGAGCTAAAATACATAAAATTGTCATATCGTGACAAATAATTTCAAACGAACATGTATCTCAGGGCCAGCAAAATGGCTCTTTGCCTGTAAGCTCCAGCAGCCCTCATAGGTGCCAGTTTGTGCCCTGGTTGTTCCAGCTCCCATTGAGTCCCCTGCTTATGGCCTGGGAAATCCCTGGAACACTGCTCACATGCGGGAGACCTGGAATAGGCTCCTGGCTTTCAGCTTCCAATCAGCTACGCTCCAGGCTTTATGACCATTTGGGGAGTGAAAGAGCAGGTGGAAGGTCTTTCTCTGTATCTTTCCTTCTCGCTATAAATCTGACTTTCCAATAAAAATAAATCATACGGCCTGGCACTATGGTTCAGTGGCTAAATTGTTACTTTGCACGTGTTAGGATCTCACAATGGCTCTTTGCCTGCAAGGTCCAGTACCCCTTATAGGTACTGGTTTGTGTCTTGCATGCTCCACTTCCCATTCAGCTCCCTGCATGTGGCCTTGGAAGGCAGTGGAGATGTCCCAAGTCCTTGGGTCACTGCACCTGTGTGGGAGACCTGGTGGATGCTTGTGAGTCCTGGCTTTGGATTGGCCACCACCTTTGTGTCCACTTGGTCAATGAGCTAGCAGATGAAAGATCTGTTTCTCCTTCTCTATAAATCTGCCTCAGATTTAAATAAAAATCTTAAAAGATATCTAGTGATTAGCTCATTGACATTTCAATTTTAGTTTATATACAGGACCGGCTGCTATATACCTTAAAATGGCTATAAGGTACCATTCAGCTGTCTCATGTCTATTTCATTTTCGTATTTACCATTTGTTGTGTTGAAGTATAATTTTGCTGATCTTGGCAGATTTTAGGATAATCTAGACTGGCTTGTAACTCTAACAAGACATTTGTCGACAATTAAGGTGCAGAACATTTTTTTAAATTTTTTTATTAATTACTTTGCATTATGTGACAGTTTCATAGGCTCTAGGAATCCCCCCACCCCTCCCCACGCCCCTCCCCCTGGTGGATTCCTCCACCTTGATGCAGTATTACAGTTCAAATTCAATCAAGATTCTTTTCTTGCAAACGTATACCAAGCATAGAGTCCAGCTACTTATTGTCCAGATGGGTTGAACAGTTTCTTGGGGAGACCATTTCTGGTCCGAAGTTAGAGCTGGTAAAATATCATCCCAGTCAATTAAGAGTCCCAATATAACATCAACAGCAATTTGCAACATTATGGAATTGACATGGTTTTGAGTAACCAGTATGTTAAAAAAAAAAAAAAAAGATATCTACTGTTTCCCTTATTACTGATTCATTTCTTAATGATTAGGATTTTTTTCTATTTGAAATATACTTAAAACCAATAATATTCCACTTATTATCAATGCAATGGGATGGGTTCTAATCATTTTACTGAGTGTAGACAAATGAAATTCTACATCCTGACACAGTCCATGACTATGCATGTTTCTATGGGAAATGTTGGGAGCAATGTTTGTTTTCCTTTTCCTTTATTTGGCATACAAACCATGGCAATAACCAATATATACTGAATGCTACAAAAATTATAAAATCTATGTTAAAGATTCACAAAAGCTACCTCTAATTTCCATGGAAATTTTGACCTTCCTCAAGCAGTCAGCATGGACAGAAAGTTCATCATTCAGCTGTTGGTCCTTTTCTACCAAATTTTTCATTTGTTTCAAGATTTCAAAGCACGTGGACAACTGATTCAGCTTAGGCTAAAAATATTTTCAGCAATTAATTTCAATTTACTTTGAGTTTACAAGTTTGCACACCATTTATTAACGGAATGCTAGAAACAATCTACCACTATTTGTTCTTCAAAAAGATAACATGCGGTTTTATATTCCTGCTCCTTATTAGGAAGTAATTTGGGAAACTATTTCTGATCTATTTTTGGTGATATGTATGTTTAGAGGAGGTCCACTAAGTATCTGTTCACTTTGTGTAAATATAGTTAAGGATGAAAGAGAAAAGTACAAAAATATAACCCTTTAAAAAGGTGTTATTTTTACCCACAGACACACTTTAAACAGAGTCATTTCTGTTCCCAGCTCAAAATTTTTCTGACCTCAGTCAAAAACTCTGATGTCTGAACATCACTGTGACCTTAGAAAAGTTGTATCTTAGATGGCTGGCTGAAGAACTGAGGATAATGCATCTTCACCAACATTTCTATTGAAAAAAAAAAAATGTCCTAGGTATCTATACTGTGTCTGTATCAATGCCGTAAGATTTCTTGTTATCCTTTCCTGCATATTCAGTTTTATATCAGCCCATACACCTTGATTTAAGCCTACCACCAATGAGACTAAGGTGAGGGTTCAATCTCTCAAATGGGTCAGTTATCTTTTTTATGAATGCAAAAGAAAACCTATCTTCAAGACATTGTAGGAAACTGTGTCACAGGTAGCAGAGGAACTAACAGGGTTCCTTGTGTTTCTAAATATGTCAAGGGACATGTTATGCTCTCATTGCGTCATTAGGATCATCTTTTTACTTCAAAACCCTTCCATGACCTCGACTGTACCAACTTTCCTAACAACCAGGTGACCAAGCAGGAATACAGATTTACTCATCTCAGTGTATGTGTAATGGGGAAACGAAGTAAGGGTAATGCACTTAAAGAAATAAATGAGGCATACTGCCACCCAAGCATTACTTGATAGATACTGAAAAAGAGGGTATGCATATCTCTGAACAACTCAGGGATGACTATTTTAAATAGGCAGTAACATTTTTCAATCCCTCCTAAAGTTTCCTTCTCATTGGATATTTATGATATTTACACTTCTTTCTACATCTAGAAGCTATGCACTAACTTGTATAAAATAGATTTCTAACTGGTATTTCACTGTAAGAAGGTTGTTTTTAGAATAAGCTTATAAAATTGTTTCAAAATTAGCATATCTATATTATTAAGTATTTATGCATCCAACATATGGTGAACTAATCCAGCAAACATGGGTGCTTATGGTTTACAGAGTAGAACAATAACAGCATTGTTTCTTACTCTCAGCTCCCAGTTGACAAGCTGCAGGCATCCATTATGAGTAATACATATTAGCTAGAATTTACTACTAGGCTGTAAGAGTTCAGTATAAATCATTTTTAGAGACCCCAGCTGTTTTTATTATGCTACCTTTAAAAATAAATCATCAAGAAAATTTCTCAGGGAAGTATGTCGCCAAATATCTGGATAGGTTAAAAGAGAATGTAAAAATCCTTAATTCTAATACTTTAGCATTCACATAGTTTGAAAATTCCTGGTAATTAAAACTGAAGGGCATTTTTACATGTGCTGAGTAGGAACACAGAGGAAAAAAACTAGAATGAAGTTTTCATTTTTCATTAGCAACTGTTCACCACTGAAGTACATGGTGTGTGTATCCTTTATAAAATACCTGGTTTGGTGCATAGTCAAGTACAATCAGTTTCATTAATTCAAAGGTGACTTTTTAAATCCAACTCCAATTCAGAAAATTCCTTTTATGTTTTTGTTATATTTAATGAGAATTTTAAACTCCACCTCTTAATTTTTAGGTTAATTGTAACCCAGGGGACACTGGTTGCCTTTTGACACTCCCCAAATTACTTGTTAACTGGAAGACATACACTCAAACTGAAGTCAAGAGGGTCAAGCAGGAAAAGCAGTAGCTTCAGGACAAGCAGGGTAGGAAAGAGGGCTAGCAAAGCCACTTAGTGAAACCATTTAGCTAGAGGGCATAGTGTCAGTTTTAAAGGCAAAGAAAGTTTCTGATAATTTCTGCAGTCTTTTCCAGAAGCAAAATATACGTTCTGCAATCAAGATTTTCCTTTCCTTGAGTAGACTTCACTCTTTAACAATGTATACAATTGCACAGACAGGGCAAATCAAAATGAGCAATGACCCTCTTTTGCCTTTAGCAGACCATTTAAATGATATTGTTATTCTCCTTTCTAACAACAGATGTTTTAAAGTCATTTTTAAAATGAATTCTACAGTTTCACAATCCTTTGATTGTATTTACATTGACTAACACAGTTGGAACAGCGATAACAATGATGCAAATGATGATAGGTGGCAGTATCCATGCAATGTCAGAGTGACAGACTAGTAGCTGCTTAGGAATGGGGGAATGAAGGAGACTGGAGTTGATCGTTAAGGCTTGTTTTCTTAACAGTGTTATTTAGATATAATTCATACATGATACAATTCATTCATTTAAGCTTGGGGTTGTTTCTAAGATGACTAAAGTGTTGTAAAATTAACTTTGGTGATGGTTGAACATCTGTGAATACACTCAAATCTCTGGGTGGATCATTCACTTAAATGGGTGAATTGATGGCATGTTAATTATATCTTCATAAGGCTTTCATTTGAAAATGAGAACAGGGAATGGATACAGCACTCAAAAGTTCAGAATGACTATCTACATTCTAAATACTGATACTGGAATATATGTACCTGGGATACTGGGCAAATGATGAAACTTCATTATTAATACATGCACAAATGAGACAAAAGTACCTAGCCACATACACTCATGAATATTCAACATAAACGCACATGCAAAAGTAGTTAACCCAGAGCTTTGGACACAGAAAGTGTTCCATGTTGGGTATTTCCTCCTTTTGTCAAGAAAAGATTGACAGAAATCTAACTCATACAATTCATTCCTTTGGGGTGTACAAATCCGTGACTTGTAGCATAGTCACTGATTGTGCAACCATAACTACCCAATTCTAGAGAATTTACAATGATTAGGTCTAGGCAATGAGTTAGCAAGGGATAAGAGAGAAGAAATTTCTATGTGCCTTAGCCTTGTACTCCTCCTATTCATGTGACAATTCAGCATACTTTCCTAGGATACATCTGAGCCTCTTTCATCATGAAGAACCTACCATAATGAATACCTGTGTGACACCATAAACCTTCCCAGTGCTCATTAAGTGCACTGAATCCCATCCATATTCCACTCAAGTGTATACTCATTTAAGGGCAATGCCCCTTAACTCAATAAATAGGATGACCATACCGGGGTAAGTATGATTCATGGGCTACACACACTGACTTTTGACTGTGTCCTACCTCCTCTCTTTAAAGAAATTCCCCTCCCATGGTTTCTGACTTGAGTCTTATGTGGAAACAGGAAACAGACTGGGACAGCCAAGGGACTCCCATTCTCTTACTACCACCATTACAAAAAGAAACCTGTGCTCATTAGCAATCACTCCGCATTCCTCTGTCCCCAAGACTAATCTACTTTCTGTCTCTATGCATTTGGCTATTTTGCATGTATCACTCAAATGTAATCATATAACATAACCGTCACCAAGCATATTACTAAATTTATCCATTTAGTAGCATGAAACAATTCTTCAGCCCTTTTTAAGGCTGAATAGTATGAACATGAAATTTTCCACCATATGCACATTTTTTGGATTTCCAGTTCTTGATCATTATAACATTTCTACAAGAACTTGAATGTTTGTGTTGACATATTTTAATATTTAATTTCTCCAAATCCTTATCACTTCTATTTACATGTCCTCTATTACAGCCATCCTAATGTGTGTTACATGTTATCTTCTTGTGGTTTGATTTGCATTTCTCTGATGTTTGAAAATACTCATGTGCTGATTGATAATTTGTCTACTTTAGAGATACTCACCACATGTTTTGTTTCTCATTACTGACTCATAAAAGTTCTTCATATATCTTTTTTTTTTTTTTTTTATATATAATCCATTTTATTGTATTGTTGTTGACAATCTTTACATAGTTAACTATAGTTGAAGGAAAATCAAGAAAGAGAAGGAAAAAAAAAAAAAAAAGGTTCAGGGGGATAGGGAGGTGGGCAATGCTATTATGTCCATATTGTTTCCATCATGTATCTGAGGTAAAAGGGGATATTGAGGGAGAAGCCCCACCCGGTTTCCCGCCCACCCCAAGTCCCGTATGTGGGGCATGCTCTGAGATATGTGCTCAAGTGGAGTTAATAGTTCTCCAGTTATGAGTCACTGCCAGTTTCGCTCGATGAGGTGGTCCACTGATTGATATGGTCCATCATGAAGTCTCCATTTGTCCCATATTTCGCTGCCAACATGTAGCTGAGATGAATGATTGTCCTATTCTGTCTTCTGTCTTTTCTTGGTTAGAATTCTGAGTCCAGCAGTTCAAGTGGGGAGATCTCCAAAGATACTTTGAGGTATTCCCAGACCAGATTCTTGTATGTTCTAGCAAGCACAGGGCCCGGCACAGTCCATCACCCTGATCAGCTGGTGGTTGCAATTGCTGTGTTGGTTCTGTTTTCAGTCCCGAGTTGCACTGGAACCAATGGGTGTTGCAGTCCAGTCTGGTTCGGCCCTTACATCAACCAGTGGGAGCTGCAGCCTAGTCGGGGCGACCCACAATAACCCCCACCAAGCCTGCCCCCTACCCTGGTTTGCCAATTTGTGTAGCAGAAGACCAGTCTGTCCCCCATCCCATTTGGCTCTGGTACTTGTCAGTGGGTATTAAAGCTTAGTTCTATCTAATCGACTCAACCATCCAGCCCTCACAGATGTTGTTGAGTGCCTCTGTCTAGCCATCCCAGCCCCCGTCCTAGTTTTCATGCCCTCCCACGGGAATAGTGACCCAAGAAGGGGGAACCCACTTTTTCCCTCCCAGGTCTCTCTGTCCCGGTTTATGCACTCTTTAGGTGGTCCTGTGATTTGACTCGACAGAATTAGTCCCCAGTGCCAGCTTCTGCCAGCTGATGCTGTGGCCCTGATCTTGTCCACATGCAGCGCACAGGTGTTGCAGCCTTGCTTAGTCGTGTCTGTCTCTATCCCAGCCAACACTCTCCAGTGGGAGTGGTTGTCCAGCGAGGGGACCAGCCCCTTAACCCCCCCGCCAGCTCTGCCCCTCCCTTCCTGGATCTCACGTGTGCTGGATGGGTGCTGCATTCATATCCAGTACAGGCAACCACGCCCTGGCGTTCCAGAATGTGTACTGGTTTTGTCGCAACCAAACCCGGCCCATTCCACACTCTGTTCTGGTGATCGGATTTGCCAGAGGATGACATGAACTGATTCAGCCTGGCCTGCTCCTGACCCATGCCGAATGCATGCCAGTGGGAAACTTTCCATGGCCTATTCTGGGCTGTTTCCAATCATGCTTCTCGCGCTTACCTGCAGGGACTGTGTCCTGCCAGAGGAGTTGCCCAGGCTCCTCCATCAGAACCCCTCCCAATGCCAGATTTTGCGCTTGCCAGGGGGTTCTTGAGCCAACCCTACTCAGTTCACCTCCTGTCCTAGCAGGAACAGTGGCTTTTCCTGGCTGGCTTTCACCCCATTCTGACTCTTGTTGTTGGATGTTTCAGCCCAGCCATGGCTCGTCCATACCCACATACAGCTCACACATGGCTCAGAAGGGGATTGAGACCCAGCCTAGTCAGTCCCACATCTACCCTGTTTCTCCATAACACCAGATGGTGCTGGGATCTGAACCGGCCTGGTGCATCCAATCCCAGCCCACACTAGTGCCTCGGGTGACTGCAACTGTTTCCTAGATAGAACGCAGCCCCCATTCCAGCACATACACCCCTTGGTGGGAACCTCATCCCAGCTGTGGCATCCCAGATTGGGACCGTTCCTAGCCGTAAATCACGCACCTGCACGTGGTTGCTCCGAGGACCATTAGGTGCCAGCCTGCTACACAAGCCGGAGCTTATCTTTTACATGATAGGTGTTCAAAGCTCAGCATTATTAAGGGATTGGAAGTTCTTCAAAGGAAGAGTTACTGGCATTGGGAATCTTTAGGATTGACTCAGATCCCAGAAACAGTGGGGTCACTCTAGAGCTATCTCAGCAGCGATTCAGATGTCCAATACCCCAGAGCTCCCCGGCCGGGCGGCCAGCAGGCTCAGCCTGGCACCAAATGGCGCACTGGCCGGGCGGGCCCAGCCCGCCATGAGCCATGGGCACATGGCGGACTGGGTTCGGGATCCGAGCTAGACGTCCTCTCCCGCAGCCCTCGGCTCGCCTCTGGCAGCCGGAGGTTAAATCCTAAGGCCCGAGGTTGCGCCCCTCCCCAATCCCGTTCACCCACCACCCACTGAGGGTGTTGGGTGGGTCCCGGACATGCCCAGTCACGGAGGCCTCCCCCCTCGGCGTACTCACCCCAGAAGGAAGCTGGCCGCACCCAGGCATGTCCGGGCCCAGCCCGCCATGAGCCATGGGCACATGGCGGACTGGGTTCGGGATCCGAGCTAGACGTCCTCTCCCGCAGCCCTCGGCTCGCCTCTGGCAGCCGGAGGTTAAATCCTGCAGGCCCGAGGTTGCGCCCCTCCCCAATCCCGTTCACCCACCACCCACTGAGGGTGTTGGGTGGGTCCCGGACATGCCCAGTCACGGAGGCCTCCCCCCTCGGCGTACTCACCCCAGAAGGAAGCAGGCCGCACCCAGGCATGTCCGGGCCCAGCCCGCCATGAGCCATGGGCACATGGCGGACTGGGTTCGGGATCCGAGCTAGACGTCCTCTCCCGCAGCCCTCCAAAAGTTCTTCATATATCTTACACACAAGTCCCTCATATAGCTGGCAAGCATTCTCCATTCCCCCTTTTTATAACAGTATTGCTATTAGCTATAGAGATTTTGATAATCGTAAAAATATCAAAACAGGCAACAGGGTTATTTCCAGAATCTAAGAGCAGTACAGAAGTTTTAAAGTGACAGAAGAATCAACATCAAATGCCAGCCAGCATGCACAGTCTTAGGGGACACTAAGTACGCTATTGAAAACCAGTGACACTTTCAAACCACACCTAGGGAATCCATCCAAAATCACAGAAAATATGTACATTTGAATGGTCAGGGTCAAACAGGAACAGAACCAAATAGTTCCTTAAATGGCTGCTTTTTGCTTTGCTTCACTGTTTATCATTTTGTAAATTAAAAGAACTGTAGAAATGAGAACACATAATCAAAATGGAACATTCTTTTTCAATTAAAGAAATAATTGGATACAGAGGAGAAACTTAATGCATTTGGTTTGAACTGAAGACACTTTGCACTGAGGAGAGCCCAACTCAAGCTACCAACCCTTTCCTATCCACCTGTAGGAGCAAATTTTAACTCCGACAACAGCTTGATCCATTTAGATATTTATTCAGATGAGAACCTTTGTCATGGACCGTTTGGATATTTATACCATCCATATTTAAACCATCCATTAAACGACATGACTTCCAGGGATCTCTTTGAAAATTTAAACCAACATCGGAATTCAGTCACATGACAGAACCAAGATCAAGGACCATTCTCTAGGATCTTGCACAGCAAAAATACAATTTCAAAAGGATGAATATTGGTTTCCCAATACTCAATATTACTTTGGAGGAATATCTACTTATCAGCTCACACTAGTAGGCTCCTCTGGCAACATGCATTATATGTGCAGGTATACAGACTTTCTGCTTGAAACAGGTGTTTGAGAGCTTAAAAGCATCAGGAAAAAGATGCCATTGTCAGAAACAGATCACATTACTATCCTGAAGTTATCTTAAACCCAAGGCATACCTTTAAACCGAAACTGTCTTCTGTACTGTTTTAACTCCTCTTCTTCCAAACATTTACCTCCATTTTCTGGGTTCTGGACTGGTGACAGACTTTCCCTAGGCCACACTGTCAGCTGATAATTAGCTGGCTCTCATAAAGACACTTCCCCAACCATATGAAGACAATTTGACAAAGCTAGGGAGCTATGCCCACTAGACCCATTCTTTTCCCTTGTCCAGATTATATACTCTAATTTTTTTTATTAAAAAGTCAGATTTGTAAAGAGGAGAGATAAAAAGATCTTCCATTCATTGGTTCACTTTCCAAGTAACCACTATGGCTAAAATTGTGCCGATTCGAAGCCAGGAGCCAGAAGCTGCTTCTGGGTCTCCCACGCAGGTGCAAGGTCCAAAAGCTTTGGGCCGTCCTCTACTGCCTTCCCAGGCCACAGGCAGGGCGCTTGATGGGAAGTGGAGCAGCCGGCTACGAACCAGTGCCCATATGAGATCCTGGGACATGCAAGGCAACGACTTTAGTCACTAGGTTGCTGCACCAGGCCCCAGATTATATTTTGGTCCACAACTCCCTACTCTCACATTCCACAGAGTGCTGGGAATGTTAAAGATGAGATTTTCTTTGACAACTCACTGGCATGAGTCTTTTTCATATGATAGCATGCCATACTTTTACGTTCCGAAGTCTAAATTTTGCTTCCCTGTTGCACTTTTTTCTATAGCTACAATTTTCCTGACAAAAACGTTTCTAGAAGTTTGGAAGATTGAAAAAGATTTTGACTCACAATTTTAAAAATGTTGCATCTATGGAGAAACCCTTCCTGACTTCCAGATGTGTTAGGTACGCCTTCATAATTACATGACATAGTTTGAATGTATCACTTACAGTGTTATTCTTGGAGGTTATCTGTTTTACTTACTAGACTGAAATCATGAGGATCAGATGGCATTTTCCTTTGCCCCTCCCAACACATGACATCTTGAACTTAATTGGTATTCAGTAACATTCGATAAAATACTCGGGTGTTCTTTTTATGATATCTGCCTCTCAATATTCTGATCTTTTCCCTCTTCTACTACAATGTAATTCAGGATTTTTTCAGTTTGCACTATTGATGCTTTAGGCTGGATAACAGTTTATTACAAGTTGCCCTGTGTTGGAGAACCAAGATGTCCAGCAGCACTTCTGGTTTCCATTTCCTATAAATAACACTTGTTCATGTGCCACAACAATGAAACATACCTCTAGGGATGCCTAAATGTCCCCTTGGTGGGAGCAAAATCATGCTAGTTGAGAACTACTGCTTTTTTAATTTAGTTAAGTTCAATTATTTTTGATGATACAGTTCCTTAGGTTGAAGGATTTCCCTTTCCAGCCTCCTGACACACACACACCCCTTTCCCCTATATTGTAACAATAGTTCATTATGAGAGCTATGCAACAAATAATAGTTCCAGAATGAGCGTATGGTACGATGGTATACACCAAAACCTCATATCAGAGGGCCTAGCTTTGGATTCCAGATTTATTCCTGGTTCTAGATTCCCATCAATATGCACTGTGGAGGGTTTCAGGTAATGAGCAGCTGAGCTACTGATGTCCCTACTAGTTCTGTGGGAGACGTAGACTAAATTCCCAACTACCAGCTTCAGCTTTAGTCCAACATTCCTGCCTGTTGCAGGGATTTGGGGAAGTGAATGAGCAATCTCTCTACCTATCACACAGAAAATTCCCAAACCCCACATGGTTTATCCATGTTTTTGCACATGTCACTTAACCCCTTCCTTCACCATTCAACTTAAATGTCACTTAGGAGACTTTCCCTGCATACCAGACTAGGTTTAAAGCCCTCAAATGTATTTTTTCACAGCATCCGATAATTTTCTGCAACATACTGATTGCAATTTTAATACCTAATTTTTTATTTGCGACTTGAAATTTCATCAAGCTATAATTTAGATTTATTTCATTATGCTACACCTATTGCTTTGCATAGTAACTGGAATAGGTGCTCAAGACATATTTATTATCTTTATGAAGGATAGTTAATTTCCCTATCCACTCTGTTTATGACATTTCCAAAAGTTTTAAAGTAACTTTCTATCAACAGTGTGGTATTCTTTCAGGATGGGGGAAGTGGGAACATTTTTTTTTTTCAGTTCAGTCAGTATTTAAAATGTCTCGGTACTTAATTTCTTACCACACATGCATGCAAGTTTATCTTTGTCCTAACTTCTGCCTAAATTCTGATGCTATTTTACTTAATTTGCACATTAATATAACTTAAGTAAAATTACTTGGACTTATACTTAGTAATAACTAAAAATGAACAAAGAATGTGATTAAATTGAATCCTTCCCCAAAGACAACTATTCTCTAATTTCAAAAATGCATTTATGTTCATATTAACCAAACTTTCTGTACTAAAAACGATGAAATATCATCTATTTGTGTATAAATGCCTAGTGTGGTTGATTATTTTTTTTTATAAATGACTTTCAATGTGATGTAGAGAAAGTTTACAGCTAGCAAGCTAAACAGTAGAAAAGAGCAAGAGAATTATATTGCTACCATAAGTCAGTTTGAGACATTTTTTATTTATTCAATGTTGGCTTTTGATGTCTTATAGTGAGTCCAATTTTAAGGCTTCAATTTGACACGGAAGATATCAGAGAATAGAAAGGAGACATGTGGAGGAGGAGAGGGTACCTTTTTTCTTTCCTTTTTGCACTGTCTTTCTTGGCACAACCCTTGAAGTGAAATAGGAAGGAAAATCGTATTGAGACAGAAGTTAAGTGGCAAGTGAAATTATTGTGTTTAAGGCAAGCATAATATGCATGCCATGCTGGACAGATACAAAATGTATCACCATAAAAGCATGTTTGGTGTGTTCTACAAGTGCTCCTAAGGCTTTGGGAAAATATAGTCATTTTCTTCTCCAATGCCTGTCACATTTATATTGTAAAATTTTCATTTCCAAAATGAAAAAAAACCCTCACTCACAATCTACACAGTACATAAGCAAATTATACAAGTAAATGTCATGTATCATAGCTACCATTTATTGACTTCACAAAACACTATTCATACAGAATTGTACATACAATATCTACAAAAGTTAGAGAGCTCACGCAAAATGTGTAAGGTGGTTATTATCTGAGTTTTATATAGAAACAACAGACTCAGAATTTGAGAAATTTGTGCCAGGTTTAGCACTCAGTAACTGGTTGGGCTGCGATTCAAATAGGGGTTTGCTTTTTTCATTCTTTTCCTGACTGAAGAGAGTAAGAAAACCTTCACTGTAGTCTTTTAATGCTATCAAGACACTTTCAGGACCTTATATAATTACAATGCTGATTATCACCCCCCAACTACTCTATTATGGATCCTTACATTAGAAACTCCAAGAGCTGAGGCCATCTTCCTCACTTCTATGCTGTCAATATCCACCACATTTCCTGTCATACCATAGGTAGTTGATGCATGCTTTGTTTTTGAATAGAAGAGTGACATTTTTATCAATATAAATTCAATAACGTCCTTTGAAGACACTAACACCTATACTTGGCCCATCCCTTTGCAGTGACAAGCCACAACCAAAAAGCAATAGATCACAGCATGAGAGTATGGACACTCTCATAGATGACAAGAAGGTTGGGATGCCTGATAAAAATTTAACTGTGGACCTGAACAATTATGGAGTTAAAACAAAAGCTAACCAACAGCAGGCTGCTCTATGTCTTATCTGAAAAATGACACTGAAGAAATATGCACTTTTTAGGACATTGTTTGCTATTTTGCAGGACTCATCAAAACACTGGTTCTCCTATCTACATCACCATGCTTAGAAATCAATGCTCTTTTCTCTTGAGTGGCTTTCAAAATGACTCCTTTTCATTCCCGCAACACCCTCCCACCCCCGTACCAAATGTCTTTTGCCTATTCATGCAAGGCCATGATACATTTAAATGGAAGAGTAAACCTGTAACTGTTTACTAAAGAACCATTACTACAATGATAACATGGGTTGGGACTGGTGGGAGGGAAAAATGGGAAGAGGAATGGAAAGAGAAGTGAGAAATCTGTATACCTACAAAACAGTGTCATGGAAATAATTAAAATCATAAATAATCACAGTTCCAAGATTTTTCTAGTTCTGTGCATGTATTATCTGAATGTAATAAAAGAAAAAAATTATTTGTGCTGATTCTTATGTAACTTGGACAAGATTAGCCACCAATGGTTATTGTATGCTTTGTTAATTTAATTCCAAATTCCTATGTTAGGCATCAAAATCAATGAAAATAGGTGATGTCCATAAGCAAGGAATTCTTGGAACATTAGGGCATATTAATGATTTCATTAAGTAGCAACTTAGAAATATTAACTACCTTAAAGTGAGAGAATGGGGTTGGAGAACGATTAAGGTGAATATCTTGCTTCTATAAAGAGGTAAGAAATTAAGTTAAACAGAACTGAAACAACCTATCTTCTCCAGAAACAGATCATTGTTTAAAAATAGATTTTAGAAAAGAGCCACTGTACAATGGGTAATTAAAGATCTGCAGGAAAATTCAGGGGCTGTTATTCACCTATGAGATTGTCATTATACCCCTTAGGGCTACTGTCAGAAGAAAAAGACTGTGCTGGATGCACCATACTGCTGACCTAGAATAATGCACCCTGGGCTCCTAGGGAGGGGAACTAAGGTGAATTTTGTAACCAGAACAGCAAAATTCTGACATCCAAAAATCAGTGCAGTAGAATTCATACTTTCAAATGAACTTCAGCTCTTTAATTGATTCCGTCACCTTGTGATGCCATAAGCAATCATTGAGAATGTTATTAAAATTCATTTTTATATTTGCTCAATGATTATCTAACATTTCTGAACTTCCACAATATCAGCTTTACTACTCTTGTTTCTAATCAAAAGACAAACTATACATTTATGTATTGAATGTCTAGTCAAATTTGTCTCCAAATAGTATTTGGCTATATTAAAACATAAAATCCACCAAAAGAAAACACCAGTATACATATTTCATATTAATTCCCAAGGACTATATCCATCACAAGAGCAAAAATCAAGAAAAAATTTAGCAAGATAATATTGAAATCATTTTACACCCTGAGATCTTCATTCAAGGAATCACTCATTTTTATGCACATATTCTTGCACGATAATATATTATAGCATACACACACTTCTATTCCCATAGGAAATTTCAAGGAATATGCATAAAATTTGTATTTTTGAGTCATATGAATGGAAAATCAGGAATGTGGAATGGGTAGGAGATAGTTTTGCTTTATGTAACCTGTTTATAATATCACTATATTACACATTTTGGAGTGAGCATGCATTACTTTCATAACAAGGAGGGAAGATAAGATAGGAAAAGGGAGAGTTGGAGGGAGGGAAGGAAAGAGGATAGAAAGGGAAGATAAATCCTTGGAAATGAGGGAGAGAAAGAAGGAAGGCAGCCACAGAGGAAACTAGTCCTAACATCTAATGCTCTATTGTCAGTATTTCATGCTTATACTTGCATTATTTTTTCACAATAACCATTATGTGAGACTTTTGTCTCTGGTAAAATTTACATGTAATAAAGACCTTTGGTGATATGAGAAATGAGTAACAGAGTTAGGAAATAATGTAAGTACTGTGGTAGCTGTTACACTGAGTGGACAATGCCCTGGCAAAGGAAAAAATACCTAAAATCTGTTCAATGTTACCCTGCTCTTATTGATTGATCTGTGACGAATTAAAAACAATGTAAGATTACCTTTATCTAATACTAAATGGAATCAAGTGATTCCACTCTTCAAAAATCAAGAAACAAAGTTGGGGTACAACATGAAACACAATGGTTACTGGTAGGGAGTGAGATGGGGTGGCTGGGATGGGAATGAGAGGCAGATTTTAATTTTCCAATATATATTGTTCAATACTGTTTGAAATACACCTATTTTCTAATATTCAAATATATTTCACATAGAAGTCAGGTAAAGTACAAAATTGAATGGCTTTTAGTCAAGCTGTGAAATTACCATTATGACTTACTGTTGATTAGTTTTGTCACCTCACCTCAGAAAGTAGTCCATAGCCACTAGCATTCAGCTGACTTCCTGCTCTCCCTTCAGCCAGGACAAATGCTAAGCTATCTTTCTACTTTATGAATTACTACTTTTTAAATTTACAGATAAAACACCATATATTTATACTGTACAACATATTTTGAAGTATTTATACATTCTGAAATTGAAAATAGCTAATTAGCAAACACACTGCCTCAAACATTTATCATGTTTTTGAGAGTATGTAACAGTTTCTTAGCATTTTTCGACAATAATGACATATCATTAGGGATAGTAACTGCTATACACAGATCCATTTAGTCTATTATTCCTAACTGTACTTTTGTATCCTTTGATTAACATTTGCCCAACCTCCTCCCAAACACCCTAGTTTCTAATAATCACTGTTTCACTTTATGAAATCAACTATTTTAGATTTCATGTAAAAAAGTACTTGTCTTTCTGTAACTATTTTATTCCATATTTTTGATACTTCATAGGAATTCACTCCATTGTGAGTGGCTTACTTCAATGCTCACTCATGTTGTAACATCTGTCAGAACTTCATTCCTTTTTATGGCTGGATAATATTTCATTACATCAATATGCAACATTCTATTTATGAACTGATGGACATTTTGGATTGCTTCTTTTTTTCTTTATCATTCGTTTTTTATTTCCTCTCCTGCAATTGTTTTTTCATTTCTGTTAGAACATGGAAACTGATTTTATATGTTAAAATCACAGTAACTAAGGGCATTGGTTCAATTTTAAAACACTAAGATAGGCAAAGGTGTCATCTTGATCTGTATAAATATACAGTGCAATGACCACTGGGGTCGCTCCGAAAACCCTTCATAGCAAACAATCAATCATACAAACTAAAAAAACCTAAAATAAATAGACAAACAACGGATTGCTTCTGTTTTGAGGTACTATAAATAGTGGTGCTATGAATACCCATGTGCATATACATGAGTACTTGCTATAAAACTGTTGAAATTTTGAAAAGTAGCATAACCAACATAAACTTCACTTGCTGACCGAAACCTCCGTTAGATGGCGGAAATTAGATAGGGTGAATTTTATATAAAGAGCTGTATCATTACCTATAGACAGAATGCAAAATTTTAGAAAATTTCCATAGGAAATATACTTAGGCACATCTTATTTTAAAGATTATTTTCTCAATGTTTAAATCAAATTAATTTTTTTACTCTCATTATCTTACATTCACAATATTCATACAAATCACAACAAATGTTGTGCCTCCTTCATTTCCATTCATGCCAACATAAGATCTAGAACATCAGGACCCACAAAACAAAACAATTCTCTCACTTCACATTATCTGTGACAGTGAAGTTAATATATAAACTTGGTTAGGCCACAATACTCATTATCTAATCTTATGCCACTCCAGCTGTTGTTGTGACAGTATTTTATTTTTGTATGCAATTAACATTTAAGTTCTGACATTGAATAAAGCTGAGATCCTCCATGGAAGAAGAAATCTGTCCCCAATCAGCATCTTTGGTTCCTCCCTGGATCTCTAGCTGGCTGATCTGCCCTATAGAAAATTCAGACTTCCCAGACACAAAGTTATGAGATGTGTCAATGCCTTTAGAATCATTCTCTTGCTGTCTCTACACACATAACCATTACTCTCATGGCCTTCAACATGGGTATCATGAGTATTACGTAAAAAAATTCACATGCATTTCAAAACAATTTAACAAAGTAAACTTGTTCAATTTTCCACAAACTTTTTGAAGTTCCTGTGTGTGTGTGTGTGTGTGTGTGTGTGTGTGTGAGAGAGAGAGAGAGAGAGAGAGAGACAGAGAGAGACAGAGAGAGTGAGTGAGTCATTTTGGTTTCTTTAAAAATTCTTGTCTAATACAAGATGTGATGAGTGGTTACTGTTAGGAAATATCTGGCAAATCATCTAGGTCAAATCCCATCATTTTGATTGGGAAAACTGAGCAGCATAGAAGTAACGCCTATATGTATTCAGACAGACCCACCAAGAAAGCTTACCAACCAACGACCTTCTATGACAATCGTTTGTCCTGAAAATTTTGAAGAGTACATGGGAATAAAGTCAGAAAGGGGGGTAATTACAAAAATCTATGTGGTTAGGGAAGGTGAGCGGTAAAGCAAAATTATTAAATCAATTTAAGCATATACTAAGTGTTAAAAACATTCAATTGGAAAGTTTCCACAAACTACTTTATAATTATATGGTTCCTGGAGGCTAGTTATAATTGAATTACAGGTTGTCTTGCTCATATTCTAGCTGGTAAAAGAAATTACTCCGCTCTACTTCGTGGTTCTCTAAACATGAGCTAGAATACTCATGAGGCAGCTTATAATTCAATTATAACTTTCCTCTGAGAACCATATGATTACATATGAAAGACCTAAGCCATCATATGATCTCCATTTATTTTTGTTATGAAAGGATTTGTCTAAGGTCTGATATTAAATTTAAGTAGGTCTGAGTCAATGGACACCTCAAGATTTATCCAGATATAAAGATAATAAACCAATTTTCAATTAGTTGCAATGTACTAGGAGTTGATCTATTTACCCAAACAAAAGATAAAACCATAAAACATAGTACCTATCCTTCTTTGAGGATACGTCAAGAGTACTTTCAAAAGTTTGTAGAAGTTGATTGAGGCAAATTTTAAACTCATGCCAATTTGTGTGCATATAAAGCAGACCCAATATAGATTCAATGAACTGCAGATGAAAATAAGAAAATTATCTGTACTGAACATGTTACAAATTTTCTTATCACGCAATACAGTGTAACAAGTACTCATGACATTTAGATTGCATTAGGTTTTTTAAACAAGCTACAAGTTATTCGAACTATATAGTAATATGTTTATAGATTTTGTGAAAGTATCATTACATCTTATATAAAGGACTTGGATAACTAAGAACTTTGGTGTGAGAGTGCTTCTAGAACCAGTTCTCTGGGGACATCAATGGACAACTATATACATACCTATGTGCATCTATTTAACCGAAATGCAAGATTATTGAAAATTCTTGGCAGAACTGTGTTAGGAGTGCAAAGAGTTTGATTTGCAGAAAAAAGGCAAAGAGACAACTGATACAGACCTTATTTCAGTGACACCGTCTTTATGCCTCATTCATATATTCATTTACCTAATAGTTATTGAGTACTCACTTTGTGCCAGGATTCATGCTTTCCCCTCACTACTCACAGTACATCTGAGAACATATTTTGAGCTCGTGAATGTAAATGCAAAAACACTGCCTCTTGGAGAATACAACCCATTATCCTTTTTATAAGGCAATGAATTGCAAAATTTGTCTCTTAAATCTGCAAGGATATTACATATGCCCCATATTTAAATGTGTTGTGCTTGGTTGCAGTATGGGGGGAACAAAGGCGTTTAAATATATCATACTGTCTGGAATTTCAAAATCTAGCTAAGGAACAAATGAAGGCATAAAAGTAGAGGAAAGTAAGAGGTTGTCAACGAAAAATGAGTTAAATGTGCAGAACAGGAAGTATGTCAAAAAGTCATTCTGTATAACTTAAATTTTCTATGAAATACTCTGAAGATGTATCATGAGTGCCTTAGCAATTCAGTGTCTAAGCTGTGTTCTCAAGCTACAGAACTTTTACACCAGGGTAAAAAATTTGTGTGGGGCTTCCAGCTTTGACTCTTACCAACCATGTAATTTCAGACCAGTTACTAAACTTTTAACGTAATTTTGTCACATAAACATGCTCATATGCAAAATGGGGATGCTAATTCAAGTCATTTCAAAGGGCTGTTGTAAAAAAAGTGTTAATATGATTAAAGCATTTCCAATAGTTGTTGACAAAACCAGATGCCTAATCTGTGTTAGCAACTGCAGTATTTTTGTTGTTACTGACACCTCCACATTGACATATAATCATCATCATCATTACAGTAATGCTGATAGGAGATAAAGCCATATATTTTAAAAAGAGGAGTCTAAAAGATAATAGTTACATGTAACAAGGATAGCAACTGACTGGCTAAACCTAATACAATACGGCAAATGTAGAGGTCAAAGAGGCAAGGGAAGAGGCTTTTTCTGTATATCTCAGGCAAGAATAAAAACCTTGTCAGAGTCAGGGGATAATACCATAATGTTTCTGGATCTTTGTGAAAGATTTCCAAGAACACTGATCAAGTTCTGAGGCTAGCAAGCAACTGGTGCAAGAATCCAGCACAGGCATAATCCAAATATGTCTTGAGTGATTTACTGCACTTCCTTTATAAGCAGGCGAACTAAACTGACAGAGCAGGGAAATGGATAGATGTGCTTTATAATCAGCAAGACATTTTGCAAAGAGCTTCATGATACAAGGACAGTTCAAAAACTTCAAGGAAATTATATTAAATGATAACTATTGTGGAATAAAGTAAATTTTGAAATTCACATTTGAATATGCATTTTCCATATGATCGACTTGCATACAACTGGAATGGATCTTAAAACTATGAATGATAAATGATAGCGTTGATAATGAACAACTGTACCAGAAACGGTGATTTGTCTCTAAAAATCTCCTTTCCCTTAACATTTTAATCCATGTTATAAATGAATAAATAGTTTTATTATTTTGCATTATGTCAGTTTCATAGGCTCTGGAAATCCTCCCACCCCTCCCCACGCCCCTCCCCCCTGGTGGATTCCTCCACCTTGATGCAGTATTATAGTTCAAATTCAATCAAGATTCTTTCCTTGCAAACATACCAAGCATAGAGTCCAGCTACTTGTTGTCCAGATAGGTTGAACAGTTTCTTGGGGAGACCATTTCTGGTCCGAAGTTAGAGCTGGTAGAATATCATCCCAGTCAATTAAGAGTCCCAATATAACATCAACAGCAGTTTGCAACATTATGGAATTGACATGGTTTTGAGTAACCAGTATGTTAAAAAAAAATAATAAAAATAAAAAAGCAAGTCCTAACCACAACCTATGATTAGCTCATTGACATTTCAATTTTAGTTTATATACAGCACCGGCTGCTATATACCTTAAAATGGCTATAAGGTACCATTCAGCTGTCTCGTGTCTATTTCATTTTAGTATTTAGCCATTTGTTGTGTTGAAGTATAATTTTACTGATATAAAGTTTTAAAATTATATTGACTTGAAAGGAAGGGCAAGAGTGAATGAGGGACTGGATAGGCTGAAGCCAAGAGCCCAGCATCCAGCTTGCAAGTGGTACATGGGTGCCAGGGTGGGAGGACCACCGTCTTCCAGGGTATGCAGTGATGGGTCTTGAATCTAGACATTCTGATACAAGATGCAGGCCTTTTCAGGGGTGTCTTAATGTTCCAACTCCTACCAAACAAACTTGTTGCATAATTTGGAACTAGTAGGAACAACTAACTTGTTGAAAGACATCATGACACCCCAAATCCATGCCAAAATGGAACTGTGAGCAAAATATAACATGTTATAACTTCAGAGAAAGATATGTAAAATCTTAGGTTTGTAACAGGGAAAATTTCCCTGCTACATAAATTCATGGTGGGAGAAATTGGCTTAAAATAGCTGTATATACAAACTGAGACTTGCCTCTCAGTATGAGTTGACATGATGATGCAACTGCTGCTAATATAGACACTGTGAATGGATATGTTGACTCTAGAGAGTTGATATTCTTGATCTGATTTCAGCTGTCCAACCCATACTTGGAGTCTTGCATTCAATTTTGGATTCTTCATCCTAAAATGGCTCCATTCAAACCAAGTGTGTTCAGAAAACAGTGACTCAAAATAGCTGAATGACAGATATTATCCTTGTGTGTATCCAATGACCACATGTCAGAAAGCATATGGAAAGGACTAAAGCAACAGGAATATGTAACTTATAAGGATTTTTTAAAGCCTATCTGATGCCTTGAAAGTGCAAATGTGTAGGAAGCTGGGACCTTAGAGTTTGTGGGAAGTTAGAAACCAAGGAACACAGGATTGCCAAGGGATTAAGAATACTTCATGGATCCTTTATTTCTGGATCGTCTTTTCTTTGAAACACAGAGGATCTAGACTTGCCTCCAGTTCCGCATACTACTGGTGTCAAGTCCACTGCCCTGCCCTCCAATGAGCGTGACAGAGAATCTAGCTACTTATAGGAATAGATTACATGTGAAATACCTTGCACTATTGAAAAGCTCACTGAATTGAGAGAATACCAAAGAATACACAAGACCTGCATTAGCCTATTTTCTCTTTCAATTTTGTCAGCTGAAAAAGGAGAAAGTCGGATTAAATGGTCTGTTAGGTAACTTTCATAGAGAAAATAATTCTCATGCTATTCGATGAATATCACAAACATTTCATGATTTTTTTCAAAGTCAACAGAAACCATGAAAACACTATTTCACTTAGCAAATTAAACTCAATGGAACAGTATTATGCTACATATTCAGTTCAGGCAATGTTCAGAATTGCAGTTCAATGTTTTAAGCAAACCATTTCATTTACACTGTAATTACTTTCCAAGTGTTCCTGCTTATTGTTCGGTTTGTTTAAATTTGGGTCCATTTTGAAAAGAAAAATTTGTTTTGGTACAATCTCTCCTTGCATAGTAAGTACCAGATCAAGCCAAAAAGAACATGTGGCCAAAATTTAGCTATTGAGAGAGAAGATCATGGAACAACAGTGAGCCCAAGATCTCCTATGGATAATTCCAAGCAGGGTTTCTGCAAATTAAAAAGATTCCTTTTAGTTTTTACTTGAATAACGTATTTGAGCTAAAATGTCATTTATTTACAGGTGGAAATACTTGCCACAAGTGAAAACCAAAAGGTTCAAATGTATTAAAGATGTTGGATGTAAAGCATAAATCCTTCATTTTCAGTAATTTTCAAGTGTATATTCTCTCAAAAACAGAAATGGCAGCTTAGAGAATTTTCACTTTTCATTATGAGAATATTCTTTTGCAGAGATGGTCACAAAATTTTAATAGCTTGTGCTGACAACTAAGGAAAGGGTTAACTTACCACAGCATCTAAGTCAAGGCATCTCTGGGGGAAATTGAACTGATAAAAAATAAAAAACCCAGTGACACAGTTTCCCAACCATTTTAGATTATGTATTTCCCAAAACAACATTAGTGTCCAAATAGATTTCACTTTATTATGTTGGAACATTCTGGGTAGGGGGAAATTTAGATAAACTCTAGAAGAAGTTGAAATGCTGCTTTTTGACGGGGAGGATGTATTTAGTTTAGAGGTGGAAATGAATATATTTCAGTCATATTTTTAAAGGCATTAATACGTGCTCATTACTTCATGGGTTCCAGTTGACCTGTTGCCTCACTTTTCTGTGCGTTAAGTACGCATGCTCAATCATTAAAAGGAATCCTTCCAAAGAGTTTTGGAGAGTTATGGCAAATTTCTATTATGTCTGAACTGGGTAGCAAGTTAGGACTTTATTAATACTGTGAAGTGTGAAGTGGCTTTTAAGAGTATTTATCTCATATTCTCATTTTATGTGTTTGTTTCAAAAGGGAGTTGCTTTTGTTTCTAAACTTTCACCTAGAGAAACTTATTTTAGTTTCCCATTCAATCCATTAGACTTCTCATATCACCCATTTTTTTGAGAATGAAAGTTGATTGAAATAGCCTATAATTTTCATTGAATTCAAGTGAAAAGTTGATTGAGGACTGACCGCCAAAGCTCCGAGAGACAACTTGTGAAAAGAGTAAGAACTGCTATTCTAGTGTTGTACCCTAAAAACGTGCATAATTTTAAGTAAAATACTGGTTTGCATTGTTAAGCAAAGAGGCAAAATAATAAGCCACTGACTTAGAAATAATCACAACTGTTATGTGATTCAGTGAGAATTAAAAGAACTGTCCTGGGGAAGCAGGGTAGGATGAGGGTGGTAGTGATGGTTTTGTGTTTAGGACTGTTTATTTAGGATGAATGATGCTATCAGTTGCCATGGTGTCTCACACTTAGACCTGCTCATGACCCAGCTTCATAACGGAGATTCGAAACAATTTAGAAGAAAACTTACATAGAATAGGGAACAGGCAAAATGGATTTAAGCTTCCACAACCAGGAAAGATAAAGGCAGAGATGAAAGTAAGTATATGCTTGAAAGTGAGAATTGAAGTTGTATATTAAATGATTAAACAGTCATAACACTTCAGAAGCATAATATTAGGTCATATCTTATGAAATGGATGTATAAGGCTTCTGACTAATGAAATAATGTATTATAAACATCACTAACATCAATTTTTTTCAAACACATTAAATCTGCAGAAAAGAAATACAAATCAGGCCTACCAATTAACCTCAAGAATTCACATTCTAACTGGGAAAATAAGTAACAGGAAACATGGGAAAGCATCATAAATGATATAATAGAGCCATATACTATGATTAGGACTATATGAAGCTATTAGCAATTCATTTTCTGAAAAGACAAGAGTATGAGGTGAAGTTTTGGAAGATGTGAACAATACAAAAACATCTGAACAGAACCTGACAATTACTTGAAAGCTCACTGGCCTCAGAAGAGGAAGCAGAGTATTTCAAAAAGGGTAAAGTATTAGCAAAATCACCAATGAAGACAAAAGTAAATGACTTGTAAATGAAACAAAAAGGTTCAGGGTAGCTGCAATGTAACCTCCGAGTGAGAAATAATGAGAATCAAGGCCAAAGTGAGGCAGACTCTTAAATGCCGTAAGAGATTTGTGTATTAACTCGGAGTCAATAGAATGTAATTTTTAAGCAAAGGAATAGTCCTGATATTAGCACTACTTCCTGGATAACAAGCTGACTTTTTAAGAATAAAAATTAGGTCCAAAGAGGAAATAACTAGCTCTTCTTAAATATCTAAGTTTGAGAAGAAAGGAATCAGATGTGTCCAATAAGGTTCAAACTGGTGACCACACACATTCAAGTACAGTATGAAGCAATGTTAGCAAGGGCAACCATGGTTCTCTGGATGTTTCCAGTCACCTAATAAAATACTGTACAAGGGTTTCAAATACTATAGAATTATACATAAGAGGTAAGGGACAGGGCCAATTTTTCAAGTTTCTTCTAAATGAAGCATTCTGTTCACTCTTCCACAAAATAATCCATCAAACAGACAGTAGATACATCTCCTATTCATCATTTTTACTTATTCCAAACAACTCCAGTTTCTATCACCATTTTTGAATATTAAATACTTTACTTTCACTCTTCTGGTTGATGTCCTCTGGATATCATCATATAGGTATGCCATGTTCCAAACCATGTTCTCAATAACATAGACTTCTTACAGTAATGATGGAGATTTTAATTAAAGTAAGATATTAAAAGTTCAACTAATGAAACATTTTATTTCATGTTCTATACTCAGTTTTAGGGCAAAAAACATGGTGATTAAGTAGACAGACATCTTGAATGCACTGACAGAAAAATTCATCTCACAAGAAGTGATTTCAAATCAGTGTTCATCCCAATCCGCCACTTTCCATGTACAATAAAAACTGATTTCAGAATGATGAACTGGAGGATCTTAAATTCTAAATACTATTTGCTCATTAAACTTCAGTTATTAAGATAGTAAAACAGGTTATAGTTTTGTAAAATTTTATCAAGAAAGACTGAAAAAGGAAATACTCTATTTTTACTTCTACAGTGACTATCCATATGGCATTTTGGTATTCATAAATACTAGTTAACTGGATAGATACACCTAGTTATTGTTAGCCTATTTCTGTAGCTACGTTCTTTCTTTGCATCTTCAAAAGTTGATCTCCTTGTTAAAAATTGAGCCAGGGCTTGTATCTGACTCCTTTCATTGTTATGCTCTGTCATGATGTTAAGCAAGCCATCATCTTTTTTATCTCAGCTTAAGCATGTGCAAAAATAAACTATGCTACATGTCACAAAGTCTTTCACTAGTAACTGAATTCTTGCCTCCTGGCTTTGGCCTGTCTCAGCCATATTTGTTGGTGGACCTTTGGAAAGCGAACTGATTATTGAAAGATCTTTGTATGTCTTCGTCTTTGTCACTTGAAATTTTGAAAAAAAAAAACCAAAACAGAAAATAGTTACCAGGTTTATATATATTAACATTTCTGTTAAGCCGTAGAAGACACATACTTATCAATGTATTGGTTAATATATACAAGGATATACATCTTGTAAAAGTATAAGATTAAAACTTCGTCTTTTAATATTATGAATTCAATCATCTAATCTTAGAAACCTGGAAATTAAGGCACATAGAACTTCTGCTAAGGTCATATAGAGGTTACTGACACAGGCTGTGTGACCATGTTAGGTTTCCTTTCTCGATCTTTTATATAACAAAATCTTTATTCCATAAAGTCAAGTAGGAAACAGATTTCTCTGCCCAAACAAGTATGCACTCAGAAATGTTCTCTTTGACGCTAGAATTCACAGGCATGGAGAAGGCTGGGTTTCCTCCCCTTCCTTGGAAAGTATTTTGTGTATTTATTTTGCATCTTTGCTCCTCTAAAATCACTCTGATGCTGACTTAAGAGACAATAAAAGCCGGAATAGCAGAGCACAGATGTATCTACAAGTGGCAGGAGTGCAGAGGTTACCATCTACTATCATTTCTCAGTAATTTACAAGAGTAGCTGTTGGGAACCAAGACATGAAGACTTATTTGGCTTACCAAATAAATAACTTATTGCTTCATTTTTAAGAAATTAGAATTATTGGAAATGAATTGCTCACAAATAGACTATCATGAGGCAACGTCTGAAACTGTAGTATTTAAATTTTTGAGGGGGTGTAAACATCAAGAAATTAGAAGCTTAGGAAAGAATTTATGAAGACACAGGCCTGATGAAATCTGCCATCCCAGCTTAAAGCTTTTATTAAACCTCACTTGGTTTTGAACTCTATGACTCTTATGTTGCATTTTTTTTTTAAGGAAGATTAGTCCTTTGCCTTTTGATCTTACTAAAATTATTTTGATGAGATTTTTTTTTAGACTGTAGCTTACAATGAAGGGTTAAAACTTAACCTGAATGATCACAAGAAAATAACAAAAAGATACTTAAGGTAAACATGCTTCAACAAAGATTGATGAGGCATTAGTCTATAAAGCAATAAATATCAGATCAAACCTTGTGCATCACACTGTGGCACAATTAAGAATAAGTATCATGCTATATTCTGTCAATCCTCTTAGTACTGTGGGGGCATGTAAGTAAATATTAGCAGAAGGAAATCTGATAACGAAGAAATATTAAGACAAAAATCCCATTTTTCCAGTTTGTGAACAGTAATGTGTATGGTCTTTTTGGAAATTGTATACAATAAAAAGAGATTAAAAGCATCCCAAAAGTTAACAGATGATCAACTCAAAAGTATAGCATACTTACTTTGCTGTTATGGCCAATCATAGAATGTACCTTATAAAGTAAGAATGCGATTTCATTTGCCTTGATCTTTTATGTTTTTATTTCAAAAAATAATGGCATAGTTCTTAAATTTACACATCAGAAAGGTCAGCTGAGGAAAAATGGGCTTTCACAACTGGAATCCTTTCTGGGCATTTTTTTCCATTTTATTGTGCTGATTAAAACTCAAAGTAGGAGTTATTGGCAACATATTTCAATTCTTTATCTGCTGATTATAAACACTTGTTTCACTGCAGCATTGTATGTGGGTAAGAAAATGAGCAGTCATCATTTTTCAGATAAATCACAGTACAGTAGTGGGCAGGCAGCACTAATGCCTGCCAAAGCTCCTGTCTGGTTTATCACTTCAAGGCCTACCTCATGAGCTTTTACTTCATTAATCAATGGTAAAACACTTAATAAGTTCCTTCCAAGTCAAGGTGCATCAGTCACAATACCACATCATTGCAAGGATAAGTTGAAGATGTTGCCACAAGAGATTACCTAGATGCTTGACAAACTACCTTAAATTGTTTTATTCTTACCCTGTCAGGAAAAATTTAGTAGAATTAGGATTGACATCAAAGACATTTCTGAAAAGGTCAGTATCTTATCACATCAGGTAGATTAAGCCCTGTAAGGATATGCTTCAAGTTGGGTGGGAAGTCTTAAATTCTAGATAACCAAGAAGATATTCAGATTTTTTCCCCCACATATGTGCAGATCCAGTGACCTCGCTGAAATTCTTGGAAAACTGGAGGGCATCATGTTTACAGAGCTATTTAATTAAATACTCACAAAGACTGGAAGGCAGCTTAGTACTTACATAAAAGTCATAGAAGATAATCAAATAGTTCAGCCAGCACATATTTGTTTAACCAACATGGCTCCACATCACCCTCACACTACACTGCCTCCTAAGGTGGCCCCTCTGGACCTGGCTCAGCAGGCTGGACTTTGTAACCTATTCACCCATATGCATACAACAGAAGAGCTAACGTGAGAAAAAGCCGATTTTTATTATTTTTAATTGGTTACATTGCATTATGTGACAGTTTTATAGGCACTGTGGTTCGCCCCACCCTCCTATACCCCCCATGATGGATTCCTCCACCTTGTTGCATTACCACAGTTCAAATTCAGTTGAGATTCTTTCATTGCAAGCATATACCAAGCATGAAGTCCAGCATCTTATTGCCCAGATAAGTTCAACGGCTTCTTGGGGAGACCATCTGTGGTCTGAAGGTAGAGCCGGCAGAGTATCATCCCGATCGATTAAAAGCCCCGACATAACATCAGTAACAATTTATAACGTTATGAAATTGACATGGTATTGAGTAACCAATATGTTAAAAAAAAATGCAAGTTCTGAACCACATCCTATGACTAATTTTTTTTTATCATATCTGTTCATTGTCTCAATTTCCAAATATCCACAGCAGCCGGGACTGGGGTAGACTTAAGGCAGGGAGCCTGGAATTCAATCCAAGTCACCCAAATGGTGGGAGCAACTCAACTGCTTGAGCTGTGATCTGCTGTTTTCCAGGGTGTGCATTAGCAAGGAGCTGGAATTGTAAGCAAAACTGGAATTCGAGCCTAAACCTGTTGATATGGGATGCAGTTATCTTGAATGGGACCAAGTACCTGTCCCTCAGACCTCTGCATTTCCAATGACTCTATGCTCCAGGCCATTGCACATGTTATTTCCCTATGTTTTCTTTTATCTCCCCGTTTTCCCACAATCTAGCTAAACCCTTCCCATCACCCATCATTAAAGGTCCATTTCTTCAGAAAGACTTCAGCTGCTACAACAATGATGAAAAGTTACCATTTATGCATATACTAATGCTTTAAAACTCATAACTTCATTGATATGTAACTAATATACCTAAAAAAATCAACTTAAATGTTTACACTCATGGATGTTTGGTCTGGCAGTTAAGATACTCACGTCTCGGGCCCAGTGTGGTGGCCTAGTGGCTAAAGCCTTTGCCTTGAACACACCGGGAACCCATATAGGCGCTGGTTCTAATCCTGGTGGCCTTGCTTCCCATCCAGTTCCCTGCTTGTAGCCTGGGAAAACAGTCGAGGACGGCCCCAAGTATTGGGACCCTCAACCTGAGTGGGAAACCCGGAAGAGCTCCTGGCTCCTGGCTTTGGACCCGCAAAGCTCTGGTCGTTGTGGTCATCTGGGGAGCGAATCAGATGGAAGAGTCTCCATCTCTCCTCTTATCTATATATCTAACTTTGCAATAAAAATAAATAACTCTTGTTTTAAAAAAGATACTCACATCTCTTACTGTAGTATCTAGATCTAATACCTAGTCCAGCTCCTGAATCCAACTTCGTGCAAGTGTGGCTCCAGTGGTGATGGGGCAGATCCACATGGCTCGTGGCTTCTGCCTGGGCCTTGGCTGTTGCATTTGGAGTGTGAATAGGATCTCTTATTTGCATCTCGGCCTCTGAATAAAGAGACTTCAAAATAATCTAATTCCATGATTTTAATTTAACTGAATTGTGCAACCATCACACAAATTTTAGAACCTTTATACCAGTTACTCCTTGTTCTTACTATGAGTCATCTAGTTTGTGCTTACAGTTTTGCCTTTTTAGATCAATTCACAGTACAAGGAGTGAAAACATGTGATCTTTGACATTTATCTTTTACTCTTTCCATAGTGTTTGAGATCTATCAATTTTGTATGTATCAAAACTACATGCCTCTTTATGGCTGGATGATATTCCATTGAATATATTTTGGTACTTACCACATCATCTGAAGGATACACGAGTTGTGGTCACTCTTGGGTTATTAGAAATGCACTATTATGTACCTATCAATGTAAGTTTTTGTGTAGAGACATATTCTTCTGAGTATACTTGGGAGTGGAATTGTTTGATCATACACCAAATTTGTTTTCCAACAAGTTTATGGTTAATTTGGAGAAACTGAAAATTCACATATCTACACCTTGTCTATATAGAACCTTACAATTCATCCCCTTAAAATATACACATCATTGGGTTTTCATATATTGATAGTTGCATAGTAATTACTATGATTAATTTCCAAGAATTTTCATTACTCAAAAAAAGTCCTGTACCCTTCCATCCATTACAATTTTATTTTAAAGATTTAAAATCTTTATTGGAAAGGCAGATACACAAGTAGGCGACAGAGTAAGATCTTCTGTCCGGTGATCGACTCCAAGTGGCTGCAACAGCCAGAGCTGTGCCGATCCGAACCCAGGAGTCCGGATCCTCTTCCAGGTCTCCCACGTATGTGTAGAGTGCCAAGGCTTTGGCAGTCCTTAACTGCTTTCCTAGGCCACAAGCATGGAGCTAGATGGGAAGTGGGGCCACCGGGATTGCAATCAGCATTCATATGGGATCCCAGGGTATGCAAGGTGAGGACTTTAGCTTTTAGGCTACCTTGCCAGGCCTCCTCACATATAACCCCTCATTAACAAAGTACGCAGTTCAACCCAATTTTAGAATTATTTTTAGATTTATTTAGGAAGGCAAATATACAGAGAGAAGAGATGTACACAAAGATCTTCCATCTGCTGCTTCACTCCCAAAGTGGCTACAACGACTATCTGAAGCCTAAATATTCTTCCAGGTCTGACATAGGTGCAGGGTCCCAAGGCTTTGGGCTGTCCCTGACTGCTTTCCCAGGCCACAAGGAGGGAGTTGGATGGGAAGTAGAGCAGGTAGGACATGAACTGGCACCCATGTGATGCTAGCACACAGATGCAAAGATTTAGCCACTGGACTATTGCATAGGGCCTGAACCCAATCTTAATAAACCATTAATCCACATTTGATTTCCTACCTTAAAATATTTCCATGTCACCATATTGTCATTAATCCTCAAAATCTTAGATATTTCTAGGAGTCTGTTACGCAGTTTTCATTTGCTGCATATCCATGAACATCTTTATAGCTTATATCTTAAAACAAACAAACAAAAAACCCTGAATATTTTCTCTCTACAACTAAACCATGCCCTGTGGAACAAGCAGTGTTTATCATACTTTGACTTATTAGTTTCAAGAAATATTGTGGAAAAAAGGCAAAAATTTTATAATCATTGACAGTTATTTCTCACAATTATGCTAAATCTCTATTCTTCATATGCCAGTTTTAGTTTCTTTTAATCTGTCAAAAAGTATTTCTAGATAAACATCACCCAACAGCAACACCAATTTATTCTTGAAACTGCTCTAGCACCATGTATGTGATGCTTGAGTGCCTTTCAGAACTTTGTTTTGCCTTAACTTGTCCTTGCTGTGCAGATGTTAATGCCAATATAATAGACCTTGTCTTCTCAAATTGATAAAAAGCTCCTCACATAAGATGTGAATTGAGGTCCGAGCTCCTAGTTTTGGTGACCCAGCCCTGGCCATTGCAGGCTGCTTGGGGAACAAATCGGTACTAAGAAAATTTCTATGTGTCTATCTGCCTGTCTTCTAAATAAAATGAAAATAATTAAAAGGCTTCTCTTGGCAATGCTGCATCTTTTGTTTCGGGTCTCCCCGAAAGTAGTGCATGTCCAGCATCATCATGAAGTCTGCCTGATAGAAGGTTCTTGCTCTGGGGGAGCAGAGTATGGCATTCTGCTCTGTGCTGAGGATCCTATTTTTGTGCTTCATGCCTTTGGGTAACTACTGTCTCACTCTAAGCCTCTGCTGTTCCATCTGTAGCAGACACTGTTTGGACTATACGATCCCACAGTCCTGACTCATTGCCTCAATATGCTTACTACAAGCTCTCAGTCATACATCTCAGAGTTTCCTTATTCAATCCTTCTTGCACTGATGTTAATGACGTATCTACTGAACTCTCATTCTCCTACATCTATTTTTATTGGTTTGAAATATTTCTGCCATTCTCATCAAGTTTAAAAAACTTCCACAATATTTTCTCATGGCTACAACTTCCTTTCAAGAAGGATCTGCTCCTGCAAATTTCTACAAAATGACATTTGTGTAAATAATTTTCCCCTTCTGCTTGTTTTTCCTTTCAGGAAAATGCAGAATTATTACTCAGAGACTTGAAATCCAGTCATATTTCAAAAGCAATGCAGAGTTTCGTCAATAACTGATAGAAAAATGAATAAAATAATTGAAGAACCTGAAAGTTTTCCATAATTATAATCCAGAGAAACTATTTCAATTTTAAATTGTATTTTTATGCAGCATCTTACTTAATCTATAGCCCTGAATGTACCTACACTATTGTATTAATTTCAAAATGTTACTAGACAACACTTATACAGTTAGTAGATTCTGTTGCCATGGATTTCTAGCTCCAAGGGTTGATTTTTCAGCAACTAAGCCTTTAGCTCTTAATATTTCATTAACAGATTTTTATATGTATGTAATTATTTGGATAAGGATATTGAAAACATCTCCTAGTTTGCAAATGATTCTAAATTTGAAAGGAAAGCAAAACAAGTAGGAACTGTAATCAAGACTTTAAAAAGGTATGAGATTCAGATGACTGAATCAACATAAGGCAAAATATGTTCAAGCTAAAAATGCTTGGGACTCAAAGTACAAAGATACACCTGCCTTGTGACCAATCACCACATCCTCCTCCTCCTCCTCCTCCAAATGCACACTACAATAGGAAAACCAGAAGTTATCAGGAGAGAAGGGATAAACTCTTCAAAATACTCCCCCTCCAGGCAAAGTACAACAGAGATTAATGGTTTACTAATCTGTCAATTTTAAGACAGTAAGTCAACTGATATAATCCTGTGTGTGTTTAAGATGCTCATTACAGTACATCTGGACTTGAGTCCGCAGTATTGATCATTCTTTTCTGGACCGCTTTTTCAGAGTACTACTTACTAATTAAAATGTGATAAGTTAGCCCCAGTGTTTAAACAGATGGAGAAAGAACATTTTAAAATGTGGATTACTCTTGATGAATGGGACATCAACAAAGCATAATCACAGCTCATACCTATGAAGGAAAGAAAAACAAGCCCTGAGCAAGGTAACGGAAAATCCACGTTGGACTGTCTGATGAGAAAGTGAACAACTGATGCAGTTACAGAAACAGCTGCTCAGGCAAATTACAAAGTAGGTCTTTCTGCATAAACATGGGTTCTGAATTCTGGTTTGTCATATGAACAGTGAAATGCACAATTCCTACAAGAGTCAAATTCAGCTGTTTCAATAATTCTATTTCAAAATATAATAAATGAAGCAGTGCTCATTTGTAATTAAAGGCAAATCAATGAATCCCAGTTGCATGATTTGTGACTTGTTTCTAAATTTGAGTTTCCATTTCCTAATTCATTGAGTTATTGTGACTAAAAAGAAATGATGCACAATATTTAACAGTAAAATAGATACTTGATAAATATACTATAATTAGTATTAGTTATTAGTAGGAAAGTATGTGCTTCCTATCGATTCTACCTCATTACCGACTGCTTATTGGTGGTGATTCTTATACCTGTAGCTCCCACATTTTTAAATTTGTAATTCATTTCCTAGTTGGATCTTCAAATCCTATCTGTAATGATGGCAAACATTACAGAAATAAATGCACTGAAGGAAATACAGAAATAAAAATAGATTGCTCCCATACTTAATATGTATTTGTAGTCTGGAGACAAACAGCATCGACATGTAGTTTACCTTGCTATATGATTACAAAGATTAATATTTTATTAATAATTTACTATTGTGTAAGTATTCACAATTTTGCTCTTCCCATCTTTGACTACTTTATATAGGTTATCTCATTTATGACCTCAAACAACCTTGGAATTAAGGACTATTATTTGCATCTTGCAGGTGGCAAATTGATACCAGGAGCTGATTTAAATCCTTCAAAGTCACAGGCATGAAGTGGCAGAATAAGGATTCAAACCTGTCTGTACAACATACATTCTTCAACACCTGACCATGTGGCTTTTCATATTCAAATGCATACAAGACACCTAGAAGGCTGTGCATTGGCTAATGAACATAAATCAAAGATAATATAATGAAAAGCACAGAAATAAATTCAATGTTTTAACAGAAAGTAGATCTTGGAGAAAAAGCAATCTAGGATCCCTGTCATCCATTCCTGGTTTATTTACTGAGAAACAAGATATCTAGAGATATTTAGTACTATCTGGACATTGTTTCAATCTCTATAAAAGTTCTTTATTGAAAAAGGAGTTTTTGCAATAAAATATGCTGGTCTATATTGTAACAATATATTTGAAAGCCACATTTTACTTCAATAATCATTATAAAAATCTCTATTGCAAGTACTTTGGGTAAATATCATACAATTTATATTGAATGATTTTTCATTTTGTTCAAATTTAATTTCTAATGATTGCTTATTCCCTGCCACAACAATTTCTCAAACTTTTTAGTTGTGGGAACACTTTCCTGACTCTTATTTCTCCATTGTCCTATCCATTCAAAAAGGCTGCAATGATATTCCATTATATGATTTTTCATGGGATTGAGAAAAGAAAACATCATAAAGAGGAAAATAATAAAAGCAAGATATATTGTTCCGTGGAGACTTTCCTCTGAAGCTCTCTTTGTAGTAGACAGGTGCATACTCACATCTGTTTCAGGACAACATGGAGGCAGTAAGGAATCACAAACATTTCTGCTTGTAAGAATTCATTTCCTATCCCAAATGCTTCTGTCTGCTGAGTGCACTGTAAGAGAACCCACTTGTTAAAACCACCATCCTGTTTCACTGAGACGTGCAGCACTGACTGTTCAAGATCTATTTATTTGTTACCAATATCCCTACAGGTTTTCTAGCTCCATGCCACTCAACCTTGGTTCCTGGAAATAGCACCAGTGGCAGTATCACTAAAGAGCCTGTTAGAAAACCCAAATCTTGGGCCCGGTGCAGTAACCTGGAGACTAAATTCCTCACCTTGCACACATGAGGATCCCTGATGGATACTGGTTCATGTCCCTGCAGCCCTGCTTCCCATCCAGAGCTCCCTGCTTGTGGCCTGGCAAACCAGTGGAGGACGGCCCAAAGCCTTGAGACCCTGCACTGGTGTGGGAGACTTGGAAGTGCATCTGGGCTCCTGGGTTTGGATTGGCACAGCTCTGGCCGTTGTGGCCGTTAGGGGAGTGAATCATCGGAGGGAAGATTTAACTCTGTCTCTCCTCCTCCTCCCTGCATATCTGCCTTTCCAATAAAAGTAAATCTTTATAAAAAGAAAAATCCAGCATCTTAAGTCCCACCCCAGATCCGCATAACACAATCCTTTGGTGAACATGTTGTGAATTGGAGAATGAGGAAAGAGTTCTCTAGAAACGGCAAGATGCCTACTGGAAGAAAATATTTTCTCTGAGAGGGAATGGGAAGACCTTGAATCCAGAACAACGGAAACAAAAGGGTGGGATTGAAAAGTCATGAAATATGAGTACACATACTTATGGACTGCATATTCTGAGTTTAGTAACATTCAAAGTTTTCTTGGATGAAACATCTTACCTATAGCCTCATTCACTCAATATTTTCCTGAATGTGTTACGAACAAATTTCAACCTATTGGACAGCCATACTATCCCTGCTATGTAACACTCTCAAATTTTTTCGTTGGAATCACTGTTATTTTAACATTCTGTAAGTGTTACTATATCCCATGCATAGTGTTAAATATTTTGCATGCCTTTCCTCTTCATTTTACCTACAAAGAAAGTAGGATTCAGGAAGAGTAACTAGTCTAAGTCACAAAATTAAAAATGCAAACAAAAAAATGGCAAACATGACACATACAAGAGTTCAAAGAATTTAAGGAAGCAATAAAGCAAATCAAGGCTGATATATCAGAAATGAAGAACACAGTAGAGCAAATTAAAAGTACAATGGAGAGTCTCCAAAATAGAATGAAGCAAGCAGAAGAAAGAATCTCAGAATTGGAAGGTATTTCCTGTCATCAGGGGGAAGCAAACAAAAAGCTGGAAGCAGAGCTGGATCAGGCCAAAAAAAGTATTCAAGAATTGAAAGATACTATAAAGAGACCAAATATAAGAGTTATGGGAGTCCCAGAAGGTGCAGAAAGAGAAGCTGAGTTTGCAAATATATTTAATGTAATAATAAAGGAAAATTTCCCTAATCTGGAGAAAGAATTGGGAAACAAGATCCAGGAGGGGCACAGAACTCCCAACAGGCTTGATCAAAACCAATCTTCACCAAGACACATGATCATTAAGCTCTCTTCAATCAAACATAAAGAAAAGCTCCTTAAATGTGCATGTGAAAAAATCAACTGACATATAAAGGAATGCCAATTAAACTCACAGGAGATCTCTCCCAGGAAACTCTACAGGCCAGAAGAGAATGGAGGGACGTATTCCAGATTCTAAAAGAAAACAATTGTCGTCCTAGGATAACATATCCAGCAAAGCTTTCTTTTGTCTTTGAAACTGAAATCAAATTCTTCCACAGTGAAGAAAAAAGATTTTGCCTCTTCTAAATCTGCCCTACAAATACTTCAAGATGTCCTCTTGACAGACAAGAGGAATAGCACCAGACAAAACCAAAGGTAAATGTGAAGAACATCCCAGTAAAATGACAACAGAAGACTAAATCAATGAACAACCCATACATATTAACCCTGAATGTAAATAGCTTAAGCTCAATCAAACGTCATAGATTAGTACACTGGATTAAAAAACAAAATCCATCTGTTTGTTGCCTACAGGAGAACATTTCACCAACAAAAATCAGCGGAAACTGTATCTCATGGGTTTTGATTTTTTTTTGTTTTTGTTAGTTTCATCTCCCCAAAGCAGTTTCTTCCAATTCTTCAATGACTCATAGGTCATACACTAGCATTTTCTTCAAGACGTTTCTTGATTTTCATTTCTTCAGTGACACATTAGTCATTCAGCGGCATGTTATTTAACTTCATGGTGTTGTTAATTTTTTTTCCTGTTGAATTTATTTTGTGTCTTTTCATTTAGGGGGATGTATAGTAGCTGTGTAATGCAGACTGGCATATCTAGAAACATGTTATTTAACTTCATGACATTGTAAATTTCTATTTTACTTCCTATTGTTGATTTTGTACTGTTACTTTTCATTTAAGGGGATATATAGTAACTGAATTGGAGACTATCATATCCAGATGTGAGGATACAATGTAGTATGCATCTCTACTTACAGACAAACATGGACTTACAATGAAACTCTTTACTGTATCTTGACAATAGGATGCTGAACTCTTTGCCATTGTCCATGCATGCAATGATGGACATATAACTGTATGAATAACTACACTTTAGTCATGATATAAAGGAACTTGGGGGGAGGGGAATTGGGTAGGTGATAAGGGAAACCCTAGGGGCCTATGAAACTGTATCATAAAATGATAAAGATTTAAAAAAACTACGCACTTATTACTAAATTTCCTCTTAACAGTGTTTTTGCATTTTAGTCCATGAATTTTTGACATGATGTAAGAAGTTCCTGGAATTGAAGATAACACATTTTTTATTTACAATAGCTCTTGATGTTAAAAAATAAAACCTATAAAACCTGGGTATAAAAGAAATGTAACTCCAATCAACATAATGTATGACAAACCCTCAGAAAGTGTCATATTAAATAAGCAAAGCTGGAAGTATTTCCTTCAAGATCTGGAACCAGCCCACTTTTCACTATTATTCAATACCGTTCTGGAAGCTTTCTCCAGAACCATTAAGGGAGAAAAATAAATGCATGCAAAATGGAAGGATGTCATATTATCCTTGTTTTCAGATGACATGATAGATTGTATAGGGAAATCGAAAGCCTCCACAAAGACAAACCAGGAATTCCTAAGAATTCAGTAAAGTTGCAGGATACAAAATAAAGTCAACAAAAATCAATAGCCAATCTTACGCGTAACTATTCTGAGAAAGAAGAAAAACTTGTAAAATCAGTTCTCTTCACAGTATCTAGATTATAAATACCTTGGGGTAAATTTAATTTAACATACCAAAGATCTTTACAATAAAAGTGATTTAAGAGCATTTGTGGTGGTGTGGCACACTAATCCTCAGCCTACAGAACCAACATCCCATATGGGTACTAGTTAGTGTCCTGGCTCTTCTACTTGTGTTTCAGCCCACTGCTTATGGATGGGAAAGCAGAAGATGGCCCAAGTCCTTGGGCCCCTACACCCACATGAGAGACCTGGAAGCATCTCCTGGGACCAGATCACCTCAGCTCTAGCTTATATAGCCACTTGGGGAATGAACCAGCAGATTTCTCTCATTTTGTAACTATGCCTTTCATATAAAGCAAGATATCTTAAAAACCAATTGTAAACTAGTCATTAAAGAGAATGCTTTAAAAAGTGGAAAAAGTTTCAATGTGCATTAATGGGAATGCAGCAACATTTTCTTATCACTCAAAGTAGTTTGCAGGGTTAATGTGATCTAAATCATATTGCCAAGGATATTTTTCTCATATGTAGAAAAACCTAAAACTCATATGGATAGACAAAAGAAACCAAAAAGCTAAAGCAATCTTAAACGAAACCCTAGACTTACCACGACCAGATTTCAAGACATACTACAGGGCTGTTATAATCAAACCATAGACATGTATAGACCAGTGGAACAGAAATAGAAACATCACAAATAAATCCACACATGCACAGTTAGCAAATCTTTGACCAACGAGATAAAATCACCCCTGGATAAAGGACTCTCTTCAACAAATGGTGTTGGAAAATTGGATCTTTGCATGCAGAAGTTTGAAGCAAAATATATCTTACATGCCATGGGAAAAAATCAATGTGCAGTGGATCAAAGATCTAAACCTATGACCTAATCCCAGGGACACCGTGGAAAACATTGGCCTGGTCTAATATTTTTGTATAAGATCCCAAATGTACAATCAAAGCAAAAATAGACAAATGGTAATACATTAAGTCAAAAAGATTCTTTATGGCAAAGGAAATAATAAAATGAAGAGCCAACCAACAGAATGGTAGAAAAATTTTATTAACTACATATTCCAAATTAATTTTAGAATCTGATTTGTATTTAATGCTATCTTCCATGATACAGTTTGGTAGGTGTAGGGATTTGATTAATGGAATTTTCAGTTGATTGTATATGAAATCTATAAATAAAATCTATAAATGAATTTGAAGTCTGACATCAATAAAGCTAAATAGAATTGGAAAACTAAATTTCACATATTCAGATAGTCAAGAAAATTATATCTCCATTAATTCAAATTTTACTTTATTACTCAAGCTAGTTTGATAATTTTAAAGAAAATATAAATTTTATTAAATTTTTCCTAGAATGTAATGATATATAATTTCAAATTATTAGTTCTTTTCACCTTGTATCACCTTTAATTATTACTGGTACATCAATGGATAAGTATTAGACAACCTATTAATGTATTTCCTATTAGCTATCTTGAAATACCACTGATGATCACTTAGGAAATATAAGCCTCAACTAGAAACTGCCTGTTGTAGAATCAGTTATGATTTACACACCACCCAAACTCCTGATACAACAACAATTGTTCCCAGATGAGAAAAAAAAACATTTATCAAGACCCAGGAAAAAATATTAGAGCTATCACACATCTTAAAGCATTGGTTAAAAAAAGATGCTGATCAAATTTTCAAAAGAAATTGTGTTTGGTAAGTATAGATTCCAAATGGAATCTCAGAGGAGATGCAATGTGCCCTTGAAAAAAGGAGTTTACCCGGATCCTCTCCAAGGACTATCAGTACGGGCACCAAGGACTATATCCAAACTGCCAAGGAGACCACGGGGAATTGGAGTGCCTTCGGAGGCTGAGAACTCCAAGGTCACCCACTCCCATTTGGGTCTACCACATGGGAAGGAAGAAGCCCAAATCCTTCGCAGGACCCAAGGCCATCGGAACAACAGCCAGCAGCCCTGAGAGGTCCGCAGAAATAGAACAGTCAACTTCCTTCGGGACTAGGGAGAGGAGCTTTCTCTAGTCCTTACTTAGTTCCAACTTTGGATCCCCACCCTCTCTTGCAATAACCATCAGGGTCACTCCGGAGGTCCCCTCCCCCCCCCCCAAAAAAAAACCAAAAAAATTAGAATAGATAGAGAACAACAAGAAAAGCTTAGGATCAGACAGGAAACAGTCAGCAGGGACTCACATATAACTTACTAGGTAGGATACAAATATCAGTTACTCCTCACTGGGGTATTGAGGATTTCTCTGCACACCCCTCCTAAAACTGTTCTGCACCTGAACTGTTGACATATGCCTTGTTAGAGCTAAGCCAGTTTAGACTCCCCTAAAATCTGCGAAGTTCAGTAAAATTATGCTTCAACATTATAAACTGCTAAACATTAAAATGAAAATAGACACGAGACAACTAAATAGTACCCTAAAGCCATTTTAAGGTGTACAGAAGCTGGTTGTATATAAACTAAAATTGCCAGTCCCTTCCCTTACTGTGGACACAGGATGAAGAAAAACCGAAAGATTTATTCACTCTCCTTCCTCCACACCTCAATCCTTCCCACTCAACAGAGGTCCTGTTAGTTTATTTTAATATTGTTTACAAAGTTAAGTACAATTAAAAAAAAAAAAGAAATGTCAATGAAGTAAGTCACCGGATGTAGTTAAGAACTTGCATTTTTTAACACTGGTTACTCAATACCATGTCAATTAATTCCATAATGTTGTAAATTGTTGATGTTATGTTGGGGCTTTTACTTGATCGGGATGATATTCTGCCAGCTCTGCCTTCAGACCAGAGATGGTCTCCCCAAGAAACCGCTAAATTTATCTGGACAATAAGATGTTGAACTCTATGCATGGTATATGCCTGCGATGAAAGAATCTTGACTGGATTTGAATTGTAATACTGCAACAATATGGAGGAATCCACCATGGAGGAGGGTATGGGAGGGGTTGGGGGAATCCCAGAGCCCATGAAACTGTCACATAATGCAATGTAATTAAAAAAAAAAGAATGAAAAGTAGGAGTCTAGTGAAAATAGTGACAGATCCTAAGAAAAAAGAATGTAGCATCAGCACCATTTCTAATGTCATTTAGATGTCCAGAACAAGATTTTTAAAGTTTAGACATAGTATGTGAATTAGATTTTTTCCCCATAAAAATTGTCTCAATTATATCTAATCCCCCTGTCCTTTTTTTACTGGAAGTTAATATAATCTATATAAATTTTTCAGTTATTTATAAAATATTGAAAATATGATTTTAAAGAATGAAGTGTTTCCAAAATAGTTCTTTTCAAACTGCTCATTAATTGTAAGTATTGCTAGTGCTATCAAAACAGCTACCTTAAAGACTAGTGTTCAATTAGTGAATGTAAACATTCATTGAAGCCTTTGTAAACTTATGAAAGTCAGATATGAGCTTCAGGTTTCTAATATATAAAGTTAAAATTTCAGGGCAATCAATATGAAGCATAAAAATTCTTGTTAATTGCTTGCTACCTGAAGTCATGAGAGAATATAAAAGGCATGAGGTCACAATAATTTTATCAGCCATTAATCAGCCTTATCTGCCTGCCTGTGATCTTCTAGCAGCTTCCATGAATACCACCGAGATAAAAAAGCAAAGAGGTGAATATTCAAAATAAGCCGAGAGCATTTTGCTTTAACAAAAAGTAAATACTCACTCAAATGAAACCTCAAAACCACATAGATGAAGGTATGCTCAAGGAACACAAGAACCAAATTAAAGAGCTCCCAATGGCCAAAACTGGAACAGTTTCAGCAATAAAGTAAACATTAGTATTGGATTATGACCCAAAGTATAAAATATACATTTGTAGATCTATACAGATATAAATAAATGAATGAATGGAGAAAAGGCAAATCCCCTGAGAAGCAGTCCAGCTAATGTTAACATAATGCCCTGAAAGAGGTGCACTTGAGCCTCCTCTCCGTAAGTGTGGGCTGCACACAATGATCTGAGTACAGTAAATGTGTTGGGGGCTGTGGGGCAGGGGGCAGCAGTGTGGGGAGCAGAGACAGTAAATTTACAGTGGAAAAATCTAACACACACCACCTCATCCACGGGATCCAAAGTCAATATTGTCAAGTTACGTTACTAATTTTTACTTTTGGTGTGATGTTGAAAACATTTTTACATGTCTCTCGGATCTAATTCTCCTGCTCCCTGCCACCCTCCCCCCCCCCAAAAAAAGGCTACTAAACCTTAGTGTAAAGACAAGCACCTGAGAGTTTCTTTCAGGGCAATTCTACATAATACCTGCCCAGTGTTCCTGAGAACTGTCCTGGTTACATAAGACTAGTCTAAGAAACTGGCACAAGTGTGCATAGTCGAAGAAAATGTGACTGTTCTCTGTTCTGTGGTATCCTAGACCGGATCCTGCAATAGAAAAATTATAGCAGGTAAAAACTTATGAAACCCAGGAGGAGGCTTGTATCCCAACCCTGAAGACTCCCGGATCCTCACCAAGGATTATCAGTTCGAGCACCAAGGACTGCATCCCAATTACCAAGGAGACCACGGAGAATTGGAGTGCCCTCGGAGGCCAAGAACTTTGAGGTCATCCACTCCCGCTTGAATCTATCACATGGGATGGAAGAAATCCAAATCCTGCTTTGCAGGATCCAAGAGCATCAGAACAGCAGCCAAAGACCCTGAGCAATCCGCAGAAACAGAAGAACAGTAAACTTCCATCGGGAAACCATAATGCTAAGGGAAATGAGCAATCCCAAAAGGTTAAATACCACATGTTTGCCTTAATTTAAGATGATATGATGTTATGTATAACATGTTATGTTTTGAATGTTATATGTTGTGTATAAACTAAAATTGAAGTATAGGTGAGGTGGTCACAGAAGGTGGCTGGGAACCCGCATTTACTTTTAACATATTGGTTACTCATTACTATGTCAATTAATTCCATAATGATGTAAATTTTTGCTGATGGTATGTTGGAGCTTTCAATTGACTGGGATGATACTCTGCTGGCTCTGTCATCAGACCAGAGAGGGTATACCTAAGAAGCCGTTGAACTTGACGGGACAATAAGATGCTGGACTCTATGTTTGGTGTACGCTTGCAATGGGGGAAATCTCAACTGAACTTGAGCTGTGGTTATGCAACAAGGTGGAGGAATCCACCATGGTGGGAGGGTTTGGGGAGGGGTGGGGAGAACCCAAGTATCTATGTAACTGTGTCACATAATACAATGTAATTACTGAAGTTAAATAATAATTAAAAAAAAAATAAAAATTAAAAAAAAAAAGAAAGGCTTAAAATTCCAAGACCCTTCCTCAAATCTTTGGTGTCTCTCTCTCCCTCCTCTTTCGAGAGGCACGCCATCTCCCGGCTCTTCGGAGGTGCTTTCCCCTTCCTCTCCCTTCCCTGCTCACCTGGTCCCTTCACAAACTTTTCTGTCTGCAACAGATTCCCGGCTTTTTATTTCCATATTAAGCTGAGGAAAGAACCCACCGGGCATTTCTGGTAACACAAATAACAAACAAAAATCTAGAATAGGAACAAGGAAAGCCTAGAATCAGACAGGAAATGGTCAGTGTGGATTCACTTATATCTTACTAGTTGGGACACAAAGATTAGTTACTCCTCACTAGGGCATTGAAGATTTCTCTGCACACCCCTCCTAAAACTGTTCTGCACCTAAACTGTTGACATATGTCTTGTTAGAGTTATAAGCCCCCCCCCCCCAAAAAAAAGCCCAGTTCAGCAAAATTATGCTTCAACGCTATAAAAAGCTAAATACTACAATGAAAATAGACACGAGACAGCTGAATAGTAAGCTATAACCATTTTAAGGTGTATAGAACCCGGTTGTATATAAATTAAAATTGAAATGTCAATGAAGAATTCACAGGATGTGGTTCAGAACTTGCATTTTTTAACATATTGGTTACTCAATACTATGTCAACTATAAATTGTTACTGATGTAATGTCGGGGCTTTTAATTGATCGGGATGATACTCTGCCGGCTCTACCTTCAGACCACAGATGGTCTCCCCAAGAAGCCGTTGAACTTATCTGGACAATAAGATACTGGACTCTATGCTTGGTATATGCTTGCAATGAAGGAATCTCAACTGAACTTGAACTGTGGCAATGCAACAAGGTGGAGGAATCCACCATAAGGGGAGGGTTTGGGGAAGGGAGGGGAGAATCCCAGTACCTATAAAACTGTCACAAAATAAAATGTAATTAATAAAAAAATAAGTATTTTAGACGCTAAAAAAAAAACCTTATGAAACCACAATAAATGAAGGACTTTAGCCAACAATTACGTTTTGGGACCAACATTACGGCACCGTGGGTTAATTTGCTGCCTATGACACCAACATCCATTATGGTCCTGGTTCAAGTACTGGTTGCTCCACTTTTTTACTTAAAGATTTTTTTTATTGGTATTGCAAAGTCAGATATACAAAGAGGAGGAGAGAAGATCTTCCTTCTGATGATATACTCCCTAAGTGACCACAATGGCCAGAGCTGCACCGATTCAATGCCAGGAGCCTCTTCTGGGTCTCCCACACAGGTGCAGAGTGCCAAAACTTTGGGCCGTCCTTGACTGCTTTCCCAGGCCATAAGCAGGGAGCAGGATGGGAAGTAGGGCTGCTGGGATTAGAACCAGCACCCATATGGGATCCTGGTGAGTTCCAGGCAAGGATTTTAGCTACTAGGCCACCGTGCTGGGCCCTGGTTGTTCCACTTTCAATCTAGCAACCTGCTAATGCACTTGGGGTGGCAAATTATAGTCCAAGAGCCTCTTCCGCCCACATCGGAGACCTGGATTGAATTTTAGGTTCCTGGCTTGTATTTGTCCAAGTTCCAGCTGTTGTGACCATTTGGGCAATGAAATTCCAACACATTGAAAATCTTGTTTCTCTGTCACTCACTCCTTTTCTCCCTTCTCTACTTCTAACTCTGCTCTGAAAATGACTCTTTAAAAATATTTCAATACTGTGACATCCACTAGATGTCAGGCACTACGTTAGAAGGTTGAGACACAAAATGAAGACAAAGTTCAACAGTCTAAACAGGACAGAAAGGCACAGAAATTAATGGTAAGACAGTGTCAAGAGGCTAAAGGTTATGCCTAGAAGACTGGAAATACATAGAAGAAATATTGCCTAGCAGTGAAATGGACAGTTTCACATAGAAGTAATATTCAAATAGTCCTACAGGATAATGAGGAGCTCAGTATGTCCAGAATGTGGGTAGTATATTCTAGCTAAACAGAATGAAGAGCTACATGGGTAAAAGAATCAAGATGTAATTGTACAGCTCAGAAAAGAAAATGACTTCGGCTGCATCAGGGAGAATGATGGGAACTGAGATTATAATATACCACGTGAAGAAGCACTTTCATGATATGAAGTGTTTTAGGCTTTAAATGGTGAGAAGTGAAGAAAGAAGTGATGTGACTGGAATATTAAGGGTATCTTTTAGAGAATACACTGGTAAGGACAAAGAATGGAAATGATAACACTCAAAAGATGACCGACTGATGGCAGAAAGAAAGGGGACAGGGAAAAAAGTTGGTAACACAGGCTTCTTACTGTAAGACAAGAGGGGAAAATGTTTTGAAGGCAGTTGAGGAAAATGAAGAGTTCATGATCCATGACGTCCGTTTTTTTGGTGAAGCTGAAAGCCACCATCAGCGACTGTGAATGGGAAAGGAGGAGGTACAGGTGGAATGGGGAAAGAATTCACAGCAGCAGAAAACAAAGTTTCCTGAAAAAAAAAAAATGCTGAAGGATCAGCCTAGATTGCACATCGTCTGTTAGCACAGCCAAGTAACAGGATATTTGGAATGTTGATTTTAGGGTTAAGCAAATGACACCAGGAAGTTAGATCCACAGGGGAACATGAAGGCTCATGATCAGAAGCCCAGCCCCATTGTACAGAAAACAGAAAAGGGGGTGGAAATCTATTCAAAGGATTAGAACTAGTCTAGTATGCATTCACAATACAGATTTAAAGATCTAATGGGGGAGAGAGGGAGGCAGGGAAATTAGCAATTAAACTGAAATGAAACAGACAGGAAAATGCTTCCTTTACATGTAACAGAGCTATATATTTATTTTTATTGGAAAGGCAGATCTACAGAGAGACAAAGTTCTTCACTTAGGTGATTTACTCCCCTAGTGGCCACAACAGCCAGAGCTGAGGCAGTCTGAACCAGGGGCCAGGAGCTTGTTCTAGTTTTCCTGTGCAGGTGCAAGGTTCCAAGGCTCTTGGCCATCATCGACTGCTTTCCCAGGCCACAGGCAGGGAGCTGGATGGCAAGCAGGGCCACTTGGATTAGGATCAGCACCCATATGTGCAAGGCGAGGATTTTAGCCCCTAGGCTACTGCGCCGGGCCTGGTGTAGAACAAACGTTATGTTCCTTCCAGACGTCATGCATGTAAACAAAAACCCAATGACATGTTAAAAGAAATCATGAAAAACAATAAGTATTTGATGAAGTACAAGTCAACAGTTGTGAGATAAAGGAATGTAAATGGTAGAAACAATTTTGGGTGAAGCTTAATTTTGTGTTCTAATACAGGAATAAGTTAGTACAGAGAAAAATTAACTTTTCATCCAGGGAAGTCTAAGAATCCTAGCCTAAATCTCAGCAGAAACTAACAGGGAATAGAACTAAATATGTGAATCACAGATCAAATGATAAAACTGACTAGCAAAAACCACAAAAGCACAGTCCCTATGTTTCCATGTCGTTTGCAATAAGTATTCAGAATGAAATCATTTGCTAGAGATCTCCTTCCCACAATCCCAGAGCTCATACGAATTACAAAGATATTGCTGGAATTTTATTTTATAGCTATTTATTCTTAGGCTGCTCTATAGGATTCTTGCACAGTAATGTATGCCTTGCTAGTCACTACAGAACCCATTAGTGCACTGCAAATTGGAACAAAATCCGCCTGGAAACTCCACTGGTTCTTCATATTGCTGTGTGAGTAACAAGCCTGGGATGCTGTTGACAAGCATATTCTACATGCAATGGCCTTTTCTCCACAGAACTGCATCTTCTTGGGAAATTACACTTTATTAACAGAATAATCCTGTAGGCCACCTATCAACTACTAAATGATTGTAAGGAAAGCACAGTAGATATATCAGTCGGTTTCCTGATCTCCTGCTCTCCAGATTATTCAAATTGTGGTGGTTTGAGGCACCTCCCCTTTGTGGCTGAAACCCCACTGGACAAGGTTACAGCATGAAGAATAAGCTCCTTTAACTCCCAGAGGCAATCATTACATAAGGAGTAGCTTTCCAAATTCATGAATTTTCAAAACTCACTGTATACTCTATCAGTCAACATGAACCAGAGGAGATTTTTACCTAAGGTAAACATTGTAGGTCAGCTGACTAGCCTGCCTTAATACCAGGATATTTAAAATTTGTCATATGAATCATTCATTTCAATCCATTCATGTGCCAACTTTTGCTGATGTTTAATAACATTTACATACATGTGACCATTTAAATGTTACAGAGAGTCAATTTGATTTATACATACCACATTTCCCATTATTTACGGGCATAAAGTCAGTAAATATTGAAATGAGTATTAAAAGCTTGGGTTTTATTTCTACAAAGACAGTTCTTTCCTTTACTACAGAAGCAATCTTTGTAGCATTTTTTGAAATATTATGGTATCAAAAGCATTTGTTCTGTAAAGGACCAGGCTATCCCTTCTCAGCTTCTATGACCTGGAAAGTTCTCAAAGCATCCCGTGGTGTCAAAGTGTGATCAAGAAGTGCATGCGAACAGAGCCCAAGATCCAGTACCAACTGAGGGTCAGATCTGCTCTCTCCATACAGCACTGCAATAATTACCAGAAGGTGCTTCCTTCATGCAGAGCAACCGAAAGGGGCCCACAGTGAATGCAATATAGACTTAAGTCCAAACTCCCATTATCCTAGCAGGGATTCCTGATACACAAAATTTGTTCAAGCATTCATGTGACCCTGATGAATGTCTGATATCACCTAATGCATTTGTTCCCTGAGGAAGCCTTTTTAGAGATCTTGAGTTGAACTCATGTCTTCACCTTGGTCCTTACAGGATTCACCATCACTGAACTTTGGTGGGTTTGGGAGGGGTGGAATAAGCTGTTGCTTGCTATGCCAGCATTGAATATCCAAGCGCTGGTTCAAGTCATGGCAATTTCCCTTTTGATATGAATTCTTGCAAAAGAGCTTGGGATGTCTGGGATGAGGCAGAAGATGTCCTAAGTATTCAGGTCCCAGACACCCACATAGGAGACTTATAGGTGTTCCTGGCTTCCCCACTCTTACACTGCTTTTCAAATGACTAAATACATACATCTTAAAAGTACTTAATAGAAGTAAAGTCCACTTAAAGACATTTTACTCAGAGCCATACGTAATCTACTGTATTTCTGTAACTTGGGCTATACCTAAGAAATGAACAATATCGAGACAGTGTTTGCTATCTTTAATGCAGAGCTCAATATTTTGTGCCCTATCAAACTTTAATCATCTCTAAGACACTAATTTCCACTCTCACAAATTCAGAGTAGCCAGGTGTTCAGTGAGAAAAGTGTTGCTTTTTCTACATATTGTTTGGGTCCTGTTGGTCTGGGTCATGCAAGGGAAGCAGACATTCTACTTAACATACTAGACTGAAAAATCAATTAAGTGCTGTGATTGAGATAGGTTTAGGGTACTACTGGTATGGCAACTATGTAAAATAGAATGGACTGGTCTGAATTTTAAAATGATGTTCTGTATTAGGTAATTATTCATAGAGACAATGAAAGACTAGCAAGAGATAGGACCATTTTGAGTGCTGGAGTCCTGTACAATAGCTTTGATTTTCAACGTCAACATTATAAGAGCAACTCAATGTCGACAAAGTTTAAGAGCTCGATAATCACTAATCCAAATCTGAATGTGTGTAAACACTAACTGAACACTACTCCATGTTTAAAGAAATTCCATGAGTCACTATACAACATCATTCTCATTTTGCTCTGCAAATCAGGAACTGACATTTCAATGTGTGGAAAAAAACTCATGGTGTCTCCACTGGAATATGGCATGGTGTTGGGCACAAACTCCAGTCTTTCCAATGTAATAACCTTAGATCTCCATTGCTTCCGACATCCTTTCAAGTTGACCTTTTTATAAAATGCCGATATTGAAAAATTGACTGCAAATCACTAGGATATCATTGAGATTTTCAAACAAAGCAACAATTTTTCTGTAGGGTTAAATTTAGTAGAAATATACAGTTGGGACTAAATCTTTTCAAACACGTTTATATGAAGATAAATAAGCCACATTAAAAACAGGATGCTATAAATTGGGACAACACATTGAGTTTTCCTGTCGCCCTGTATAAAGATTAGATAAACAATGGACCATTCCAAGGCTGAAGTTACAGAAAAAAAATATGCATCTTTAAAGTGAAATGTTTAAATGACAATTATGTTTAAATGCTTCATTTGAAAGCCTTATCTCCCATGCATTCTGAAGTATCTGTTATTTTATAAACTATTCTAATTAGTATTTGATTTTGCAATAGTATCATTTCACATAGAAAACAGCACAAATTTACTGAAATGGCACATACTGAATTAACAAAACTCAGAAAAACATCATGGATATTACAAGACTTTCACGAAAAATAAATCAGGATTTTGACTGACAGTTTTTTTTTTCAAAAGAGATGCTATTAGTTTATGAAGAGTTGATAGATCACAGTATTTGGAAACACTATTAGCACTTTCTATTGAAAAAATGTGAGGAGATAAAAATAGGAAAAGATTTGCCTCTTGTGTAAAATGTTTGCAAACCACAAGGGCTAGGGCAAGGGTATTGGATATTGTCTTCCAAAGGATTTGTTACTAATTAGGGAGATTGGGAGATTAGCAATTGGAACCGAAGAGTGAAGGCTAGCAGAATGATACCAACCTTGTTACATGCTCATCTCTAGTCAATAACAAATAAAAATGTCAAAGTAATTCACATGACACGTGTGAATAGCACAGGTCTCAGACAACCGATAAATCAATAAGATAACATAGCCAAGGTTCAGAATAGCCAACTTGAGGGGTGGACTGGAGCCCAGGAGACACAACAAAAATTAAGCCAGTATTTGATTCCAAAAGGAAAGCAAAATATGTAAGACTCAAAAACAGGTATATTAAGGAATAAAATTTAGGGGTCAGAAATCTGCTTGTATAGTCCAAAACTGAAATGCAATTTGACACAGCTTTGATTAATATGTACTATGTGGAAATACATACTAGGAAAAAATGTTGAAGCCATTCAAATCAGTTGAATGGCTTGCGTCATGGGGAGAGGGCTCCTGTGAATTTTAAACTGGAAGTTGGGTCAGTAAAGTAACTACTGCTTCTTAATTATGTGACCATCAATCTGGCGCTGTGGCACAGTGGGTTAAGCTACTCCATACAAATCTGGGAGCCCTGTGTGGTGGCCTAGTAGCCAAAGTCCTCACACCTCAAAAGCACGTGGGATCCCATACCGGTGCTGATTCTAAACCGGGCCGCCCGGCTTCCCATCCAGCTCCCTGCTTGTGGCCAGGGAAAGCAGCTAAGGAAGACCCAAAGCCTTGGGACCCTGCACCCACATAGGAGACCCAGAAGAGTTCCTGGCTCAGGATCAGCGCAGCTCCAGCCATTGGGGTCACTTGGGGAGTGAATCATTGGATGGAACATCTTTCTTTCTCATATACACACACACACACATATATACATATGCATATATATATAGAAAGACCTGACTCCGCAATAAAAAAATAAATCTTAAAAAAATCCAGTATCCTTTAATCCAAGCATGAGAACAAGACGGAGTTTCTGGTTTCTAGCTTCAATCTGGCCCATCCCTGGCCAGACTTGGGAGTGAACTAGTAAATTCAAAGTATGTCACTCTTACTTTATATAATATATATGTATTATATATTTCATATTTTTTTGGTTAAGGAATGTATGTGAGGATAGCATTTTGGTACATTATCTCTTGGGACTTGTATTAAATAGAATTAACATGAGGCAGCACTAAGTTGTCTCAGATGCCAATGAATTCTTTCCAAGTAGGACTCATCTTAAACATATAGGAGGCATAAGCATCGAATGAGGGTCAGTCTCAATTACAGTGATGTTCCTCATCCTAACTTGAGGACATGTGATACTTGATCACCTAGATCAAGCCAACATCTTCCATTCCCAATCACTTTTGGCATAGAGTTTATAGTGAGAGAAACTTTAGAGAATTTTCAAAGCAGAAAGATAATGGAAAAAAAATTCTTTCAACCAACACATACTTCAAAGGCTGGCTTCTTCACTAATTTAGTATTTGGTGGAAAGATGTTGGAGATATTTTGAGAGAAAACGAGAGAGACAGAATGAGAGAGGTTGATAGAGAGAGGCCTTCCAGCCATTGCTTAACTCCCCAAATGGCCATGGCTGGGCCAGGAACTTCTTTCCATGTGGTTGGCATGGACCAAAGGACTTCAGTCATCTTTGCTGCTTTCCTGTGTTCACTAGATGGGAGCTGTGATAATATGGAAGAAAATGGAGGAAGGAGAAGATGGGGTGTAAGAATGAATCCATATGTCTATGTATTGTGCAAAAGAATAAAGACATTCAAATAAAGCTAGGTTGTCATTAGAAAACAAAACAATGGAGCAGCCAGAACATGAACTGGTGACCATTTGGGATGCTGGCTTCGCAAGTGACAACCTAGTATATGCCACAGTGGTGGAGTCCCTGAAATTTACTTTTAAGTAACATTGGCAGACAAACTGATAATTATGATTACATTTGATATTTAGTAGGAAGAGCAAAACAAATTAATATTGCCTTAAACTACCAAAAATAGACTATCTTTTAAGCTAATGAGATAGGCATGGTTACACAAAAAGAAAGCATCACAGCATTGTGGTTCATTGGGTTAAGCTATAATCCATGACATTAGCATCTGATATAAACTGAGGTTCAAGTCCCTGGCTGTTCTGCTTCAAACCAGCTCTCTGATAAGGATTCTATGAGGCAGTAGGACATGGATTCAGTACCCATGTAGGAGACTCAAAGCTCCAAGCTCTATGGTTCAGACTTGCCTGGCACAGGCTGTTGCAGACTTTGGGGGATTGGGTCAGCAGTTTGAAGATCTCTCAGAAAACATGGATTTTTAAAAAACAAAATAGTATCAAAGCAAATTGATGTATCTTTATCCCTGTATCTTAAAATATGCAGATGAAACAGACAATTTTAGCCCAGCTAAGTGAAGCTGAGGATTTGTTTTTTCAGCACTGGGGATCAGAGACATATTAGGTACAATCTTTTGCCCAGGAAAACAAACTAATGCAATGTACCATCCAATTCATGTACAGAGTAGCAGCAATTGCTGATTAGGGACTAAAACTAGTTGCAACAACATTTTAATTACATCTCAATGCAAGACCATAAATTAATTTATCTACATGAAATACTACACTGTATTGGTTTACAAAATAGCTAATTATCCAATCCAGAACTTAAAGGAGATCAAAGTACTTCTCATTAAATACATGAAGAAAATAATGAATGTACCAACACCAAATTATTTCAAGGACACACACATTTATTTCAGGCAAGATCAATATTTAAATTGCTCCACTGTCAGCCTCAGTCTAACCTTAAAAACACTATTTAGTAGCAGAAGGCTCAGTATTTAGAAACTGTTAAGTACTTTTCTGATAGTTGCTTTACCTTTTGAGCTGCACAAACAGCAAATTGTTCTGAAGTAAATAGAGAAGGTTTGCTTTATAGTCTATTTTTTATCATCTCTCCTATTCAGCCCCTTAAGCTCTGCTGAGTGGAACCCAGACAGAAGCATTAATCTACCCACGGAGTTGCCTTTAGAGGAATTTTGTTAGAGTATAAACTCATTTAGGCTATGCACAAATTCTGCAGCAATTACCCTTTCTTACATATTGAAACCATTCTTTAAAACAGTAACATTATTTATCTTTCATCCTTTATTGTAAAGAGATGGATACACACCTTTCAAGAAATGACAGTTCTCAGAGAATCAAGCTTGTAATTTAGGGATGTAACAAAGGAATCAGAATGTGATTACATCAGAGGAAGTTCTGCCCTCTCCATTCCATCCAGCCTTATACCTTAGAGACCAAGGGGCCAAAGAAAGCCGTTTCCTGCAAATATGAATGCTATCAGTTTCATCTCCTCTGTTTATGATGCATTCTGTATGTCTAGGAACCAGAGGTGACAATACTGCCTTACCATATCGGAAGTTTTAAAAGGTTAATGAATTCTGGCATAAAATAATGTCAGAGCCATAAACAACTCAAATACAAAATCTAGGAAAACCACAGAAACACTCATCACACTTCGGAGAATGGTAGAACCCTGGATGATAACACCACTATGGACTTTTAAATTATTCTTTTAATAAACTTGATGGAATATTATACTACGTATCAATATTTATGATATTGGATAATGACAGTTCAGGGATGCAGAATGCAAGACATAGCCTGCCTCAGTTCAATTGTGCACTGCCTAGGTAGTTACTTCGATTGAAAACAGGATTCAGTTCAACTTGTGCAACAAGGAAATCAGTTCACAATTTTGCAAGAAGATGTCTAATTAGCTACCCTCTTCTCCTTGGTCATAAACTCATCTTCATTCCGGTTGGCATGTACAATAAGCCTAGAGAGAACTTGAAGTTATGTTATATATTGGGTTTCTCATAAAATTCACCAACAGAACATTTGCAGAGACTCTCATAGGTTAGGAAGTAAAGCATCTACATCAACATCATTTAAAACAAAGCATATCAAAGGCCAAGAAGCAGTGGGTTTACTTCCCATGATAAATTCAACATGTTGGCATGTAACAGTCCTAAGAATCAGTACCACTAGTACAAGGTGGAGCTGGTGGCATGAGGCAGAGCCACAAGAGGTTTATACAATATCAACACAAAATATCAACTTCTAGCTTAAAGACAAGGAAGGAAGGAAATTTGCAATTAACAATCAAAAGCTTGTGTATGCAGCCTTAATGTATTTCCAGTGTTAATATTGCACATTATCACTACACATTTTAATACTGGACCACCCAATTTAATCAGTTCCTAACAGGCTGACTACATGAAAAATATACATTATATATAAATGAAAGTGTATTGATGACCTTTTGGGGCAGCTACAACTAATTTTGCTTGGTTTGATTGTTGTTGCTCTTAGAAGTCTAGCACTTAGCATTCCATATTTTGAGTGAGTATATTGTTTTACAGGGCTGGAGTTTGCCCTCTTGCTCCTAATTCTGAGAAGTATAAATCCTAGCATTATTAGACTTTTTTTTTGCTGAACCACAGTAACAAATTCAACTCATTGCACCTTCAAACCAACCTTATTTTAACATGTCTAACTGATAAGAAAACTAAGATTGACTTATTTGTCGAAAGTGGTTGTCCACAACTAATTCGTGGCAGAGTCAAAACCTCATTCATCTGTCAAATAATCTGCAATATTTGATTACAGTAGAATCACAATTCTTGATTTTTAAATACTGTTAATGCATAATTCAGAATCTTAGTATAAACATTTGATAAGCTAATGTAAGTCTGGCAAGAATACCCACTAAATATTTCCCCTCCTCAGGTCAAATATTTTTGCTAGCAGTCAAGCAACTACAGGACTCCTTGGAACTTTCAGTATGTTATGCAATGTCCCAGAAGGCAAACAATATGTAAGTGTGTTGCAAACAACCAATTGCTCTTCTGTAAAGCATCGATTCATCTCTTATGGAAGACTAGTATTCTATAGTGCACACTTTGGGAATTCTTCTGCTGAGTATAACACACACAGGATAATATGCGAAATGGGTAATGTGGCTATGATTAATATATCATTGACTTATGCAGCCCTATTTGAATACCCAAATGACCTTTTGGAGGTCATGCAGAACATCTAACATACAGCAAATAATCAAGTAGAGTTGGAACCCAGAGTTTAAATAGTGGGATAGCTCAACTTTCTTGTCTGTGTGGGATACTGCACATATTGTATGATTATTTGTCCTCCCAAAGTAAAACAAAAACTTTTTCAAAAAAAAAAAAAAAAGGTTCTTAGTGATTCTCCTTTTCCTCAATACACTAAATCATCTTTTCTGTGATTCACTACTATATGGGCCAAGTCTTCTGAATGGGAAACAATGAGAATCTCAGGGGAGGCTTTTTAATTTTCTACATCAATTTCAAGAAACTAGATTCCTTTGTGTCACAATGTATACACCCTGTTCAATCAATTGGAGCCCGACCATTAAAGCTGCCTCAATGTATGGAAACAGACCCACATATGTGCTGCCAAGCTAACAAAGAGTTATTAAATGCCAGTTCTGTGTTCAGTAGTGCAGATAGGTAGAAAATAGATTTCAGAAACTACAGTCTCACAGGTGAAACAAAACATTCAAAAGCAGAGGTGTGTGAGAGGTAGAATACAAACAAGCATACAATGAAGAGCAAGACCTTGAGGTACGACCGTAACTGCACAGAAGTTGTTGCATGGCTTCTATAAGCCTAGCCAGCTTCACCACCCCCCTGATGTTTGCTAATTTAGTATTAAGGCCGCCCTTCTCTTTCAGAAACAATACAGGGAACAGGTATGTTTGCTTCTTTGCCTCTTGGCAATGCATGGATGCTAAAGATTCTCATAGCCAACAACCCTTCCTTCTGCATCAGAGTAAGGACTTGGCTGCATGCCTATTTAACAAAGATACCAGGCAAAAAAAAGCCCACTGACAATTTAAGGGTTAGAGCTGCATAGGAACAATTCAGCAAGAAGACAATCTACATGAGCTTCTGTGGAAAGACAAGTGCTATTTTCTGCTCCAGTCTGTGGCTGGTAGAGAATCACTCAACCCTATGATTGTATTATTTACACAGAACTCACTAGGGCACCATCTGGTGCTAAGCTGACCACAAAAACAGGAAAGCCAAACCCAAAGCCAGTTGTCTTCATTGGAGTTCTCGTTAATGACATGTTCCTCACCAATATTCCAACTGATCACATTTTAGTTTGAAATAGAAAAAGGCAAGGCATTTAATGGTTTAAAGCAAATTTTTTTCGACATACCCCTCAAAAGATCTTGTACCTATCTAGATCTCATCAGTTGAAAGGTCACTGCCCCTATTTCAGGTCTTATTACATCTTATTAAGTTGTCAGATCAAGTTCACAATGTCCCATCTCAGTATCTAGTCATCAAGAGATAAGGGCAAGAGGTGATTTTGCCAAGATTACGTACTATGGATGGAAACTTCAAAGCAAAATTGGAAGGATAATGCACCGAAGTGTAGGAAACCAATGTCCATGATGAAAATAATTACTCTGAAATAATCAAATGTGGAAATTTAAAATTATCTAAGTTATTCCCGATGGAGTTACAATTATCCTTTTTCATCAGAAAGTTTTACAATATTAAAGAGGTGTATTGTATGTGTGTATCTATAGACCTATCCACATATACCCCTAATTTTTAGAAATGCAATTATATAGATTTCCCTTTTCAGTTTTGTTTTCCCAGATTCTCCCATTTGCATTAACAATTTTGATAGAAATCTTGAAGATGAATTTGCTTTCCATATTATAAATTCATCATGAAACTTATGCATTTTTAATCTCATGTTTCCATTTGGAGTTAACACTACAGGTCTTAATGGTACCTTGGTGCATAATCAGGTATCTTGATTCCCATCATATGAGTATTTAAAGTTTGCTTTGGCCCATAGTATGATTCTCATTTTTAACTGTTAAAACACTTAAGATTTTGTCAGTATGAGACAGCAGCAATTAAAACCAGAAACCGTGACATTCAATAGATTCCTCTACGAAAAGGAGTTTTTTTTCTATTTATCTCTATGCAGAGAAAGAAAGAAACACACTGAGCTCTGATTTACTTGTTCATCCCTCAAATGACTGATGACTGGGGCAAGGCCATGACTAAAATCAGGAGTCAGGGAATCCCAGTCTCCCACACGGGTGGCAGAAACCCAGTCACTGGAGCCATCTCATTTCATTATAAGAAAGCTGGAGTCAAAAACTGGAGACCGGAGGCAACCCCAGGTATTCCAATGTGGGATACGGGTATCTTAAACCGAGTCTTAACCATGAGCTCAAATGCCTGCCATGGATCTACGTGAAGTCTACCGTAAAGCATTTCTGCACAACCATTTGGTTTCCAGAATTAGGGAAGACAATCTTGCTCATTTAATAAAAAATTTAGACTTACCCAGAGTAGTCAAAAGCTTTGTTACAGTACATATTATAATTTCTCACTTACATACTTAAATGACTAAAATTTTATCATTGCACTACAAGGGTCATAATGGAAAAATAATGCAGGGTTTAGAGTCCACCTAAATTTGAAAATTAAATCTGGGGCCCAGCGTGACAGCATAATGGTTAAGGTCCTCGCCTTGAACATGTCAGGATCCCATATCGGTGCCGGTTCTAATCCCGGCAGTTCCACTTGCCATCCAGCTCCCTGCTTGTGGCATGGGAAAGCAGTGGAGAACGGCCCAAAGCCTTCGGACCCTGCACCAGTGTGGGAGACCCAGAAACAAGTTTCTGGCTCCGGATCGGCACAGCACAGGCCGTTTCACTCACTTGCGGAGTGAATCAGACGGAAGATTTTCCTCTCTGTCTCTCCTCCTCTCTGTACATCTGCTTTTCCAATAAAATAAGTAAATCTTAAGAAAAAACAAAAACACCATTAGTGTGATATATTAAAAAAGAAAATTAAATCTGACACTTCTCAGCACTATCCCTTGAGCGTTATACTTAACTACTTTAATGATCAGAGGCATCTTCTCATCTGTAAAAAATAAAAAGTGTAGCACATTAAACAAAGCATGCATTCTTCCAAGATTTTCCTGGAAAGTAGATAGGACAGCATTCACAAAAATATTGCCACAGTCCTTGGCACAATACAGGGAATATATATTACATCTATTGCACCACTGAAAACTAGCTCCTGATTTATATGTCTCCTTCTAAATGAGGCACTGCCAATTTTCGAACAAAATTCCGTACCTTCTTGGGTCCCAACTAAGTTAGTCTACTCTTCATTTGTAAGAATATATCCCATTTCATAGGTTCAGTTCCCACAATCCCAGTGATACCTCTGGACAGCACAGGAAATAGCTGTTTTCACATTTTTTACATTACAATGCATAGTGCATAATCCAGCCAACAAAATGCCCCAAATTGGGTGAACTCATCTAGAGCTACAGAAAGGACAACAAGAAAAAGTAGAAAAAGGAATGGTTTTCTGGGTAACTACGGGAACCCTACAGAAAACTTGGGAGAATTCATAGCTACTTTCTAGCCACACCAATGACTAACCTTAACTCATTCAATTTTTCTTTCTGCAATGACAGAGAAGCCATTTTGTTTGTTTGCCATAACTGAATTACAAAATAAAATCCCTATGGCTCTTTGTCAAAGACAACACATTTGTTAATTTCTCTACATTTTATCTAAGTAAATATTTTCCTGGGGGCCATATGTATGATCTTCAGTTTCATAATCATTAACATAAAATTAAACCTACTGTGTATAGTTTGAATATGGGATTAAACTGCAGTTGTCACAGTAATTAATAAAATACAGCAGAAGGTTATCTGTTGTAAGAAGGCAGTTTCGTGTCATTGATATTTAAGCAAGGGGAACTTGAGTGTTCTGTAGGCAGTATTACCCACTCTGATGGAGCACTAAATGCCGGAGATTGCCTTTCAAAGACTCAAAGTTGCTATTTACTTTCTCTGTCCCTTGGGCCAGAGTGAAATAGAAATTCCAGATCTCTAGACTGTTTTCTCCAAATTACTTACTGGACAACAAAATCCCCTATTATACTGACATGTCCTCGTGAATGTTGAAAGAAACAATATTGTAAGCATCTCTTCTGAATTTCATTTGAGATACACTTTCCTGAGATTTTACCCACCTAGCCAGCTAAAACATCTATCATCTGCTAAGTAGCACTGCTGTAAGCAGCTTCATAGATCTATACCACAGGATTCCTATTGCCTCTCATGTTAACTGGACTCCTTTTTTGACCAGATTCCCAAATCCTGGATATGCCATGGATAACAAGCTCCCACTTGCAGTGACTAGAGGTGAAATTGTACAGGGCTGGGATAGCAGAAAATCTGGCTATAAACCACTGGAGATCTATGTTACGGGAGAGCCACATCAGTCACTATAGCAAGAAGCAGGATTCAAGGAAACGGAGAGGATATAAAATAAATTTCAGGAGCTGGAGTAGCAAGCTCAACAAGTTTTTCTATCTTTCATAGCATATTCCATAGGCCATGGATGACCTGATTTGCACCCGCCTCTCTTAACTTTATGCATTGTCCCCACCCCCTTCTCAGCCCATTTGAATATACTCCATTCACAGCAGCATTTTACTGCCATTTTTCCTTATACTTGAGAACTCATTCCAATCTTGGAAGCTTTGCACCTATTTTTTCTGTCTAGGATCTTCTCCCACATCCTTGCCTGGTCATTTTTCCTCCATCATTCATGTTTTACCTCTAATGACAAATTTTCCAGATTTTCATTACCACAACCATCACTGTCAAATTCACCTATCACAACGTTTTATTTACTTCTCTTCATAGTAAAAATCACTACCTGAAATTGTCTTATTCATATGTCTATGTGTATCAGATATGTGTATCGTGTCTTCATCACGGAATTCTACAATGTTTAACCTTTCTGGAAAACAGTAGGTATTCAATAAAATAAACTTAAGTTTTGAACGGTATAGTGACTATATAATGACAGGAAGAACAGCAATTTGTGAAAGTATTTGGCATATTAAAGGAAACAAACTTAACTGAGGTGAAGAATCACAGAGTAGAAAGGCTTCATTTATGGGCTATATTATAAGATGGATAGAAGTAGAAGCAAGGAAAAGTTCACCAAAATGCCAATTGGTTGAAATTCTCCTGACATGATTATGCAGCTACTTCAGACAAATACAAGTGAGAAAACTAGCTTGGGCAGCAGTGCAACTACACATTTAACAAATAGGCTTTGCATCAGTTAATCTCTATTTCTAAATGTTACTGTTGTGGGTTGGGTCATGGTCCTACATTTAGTTAATCTGAGGTTAAAGATTTGCATGGCTGGATATACTAATTCAGAGTAATCAAGTATTGATTTTGTCTTTTAGCAACAATGAAATAACAATGCTTGGCTTTTATTCAGTGCCTTGTGTATTTTCAAATCCCAGAATAATCAGTGGATAGTTCATTTAAACAGTTGTATTGTGATTCAAAGCTGAAATATTCCTCAACTTGAAGATAAAAGCTATTTATATTTACAATTGAATTTTTTCTGTATAACATGAAAGTGCACACTGAAGGACTCCTCCCTGTTTTCAAATTCTATCACATTTTAAGCTTAAACAACATGTGCATTTTTTTGACATAACCAAAGTGCCACATTTGAATGGGGAATACTAATCCAATCTGCGGTAAATCTGCGGTAGAAGAAAACGTCTCACTTCCACTGCTTCGAACGAACCTTAGTCACGCTGGTTCCTAGTTGACAACACAAAGGCTCTCATCATAAGGACTTCGGAGTTCCATTCTCTAGGACAACCCAGTAAAATGATTTTACCCTATCCACATTTTCTCTGCTAAACGGATAAATTTTAGAAAGTAATCAAATGTTTTCTCTCAAGTAGCTGATAATCCAGTAGTCCAGAGGTTCCAAAAACATACCCTATAAAATACTAAGATATTTATGCTATTTCACAAGGAAAAATCCTGAAGTATTTCAGGAAAGGAGTATTGCATCCCTAGACCAATTGTCTATTAACCTTACTGCATAATTTAATCCATAATCATGCCTCCAACTGTTGTTTATCTTTTGATGGTCCCAGGCTTCTATGTACAGTGAACATCGTTTGACCTGCATTCATAAGTTCCTAAGGACCACCTTCAAACCATTTCAGATCTTGAAATTCATGGAACAACCAAACTCAAACGTATTAATCTCTATCACTTTTCCCTCCTGAATTCCTTTTCCCTACAAATGGGATTACCAGATCTTCCAAGCTAGAAATCTTAGTCATCTTCCACATCACACTCATCTTTAGATTTCAACCTCACCACAAGGAAAGCCTCAAATAACTCATGCTCACTGGTCCTATAGACAGACTCAATCTTGTTTCCATTATTTGTGATTGGCGAGCTTGGGTAAAGCTTTACATTTTCTCGTCAGTTTCCTTATCTCTAAAACTGACATAATATTCCCTATACTTCATACAGTTGACAGTTGTGGAGAAGGTGACATATACATGGTATTTTTTTCTTAAGATGTATTTACTGATTGGAAAGCCAGAGATAAACAGAAAAGTGAGAAAGAAACCTTCCATCCACTGGTTTACAATAGCCGGAGTTGCGCCAGATAGAAGCCAGGAACTTCTTCCAGGTGTTTCATGTGGGTGCAGGGGACCAGTCAGGGAGCTGGATCAGAAGTGAACCATCTAACTCTCCAAACCAGTAACACACAGGATGCCAGTGTTGCAGGTAATAGCTTAACATGCTATGCCATAATGCTACTGCCAAATAAAATATTTACACTGTGCCAAACATATAGGCTATGATCAATAAATCATAATTACAATAATTATTATAATACAATCAAACTGTGTCCAACCTACCCTCCAGTACTCATTTTCTATTGAGCGAGGAAACGCTGTATTTCCACCAAGATCCAGAATCAGATGAATATGCCCACTCTCACCACTGCTATTCAATGCATTTCTCGAAGTTTTAGCCAGAGCCATTAAGAAATAGAAATCAAAAAGATACAAATTGGAGAAGGAGGAAGTCAAGCTATTCCCATTTTTTAAATTTATTTTTGTTGGAAAAATCTGCTGATTGGGTCCAGCGCAGTGGCCTGGCAGCTAAAGTCCTCGCCTTGAATGCCCCGGGATCCCATATGGGCGCCGGTTCTAATCCCAGCAGCTCCACTTCCCATCCAGCTCCCTGCTTGTGGCCTGGGAAAGCAGTCGAGGACGGCCCAATGCATTGGGACCCTGCACCTGTGTGGGAGACCCGAAGAGGTTCCAGGTTCCCGGCTTTGGATCAGCACAGCACCGGCCGTTGCGGCTCACTTGGGGAGTGAATCATTGGACGGAAGATCTTCCTCTCTGTCTCCTCCTCTCTGTATATATGACTTTGTAATAAAAAATAAATAAATCTTTAAAAAAAATCTGCTGATTGGGTTTTATGAAGAGAAGGGGAGATAGAAAGATGTTCCAGCTGCTGGCCGAAATGGCTAGAGCTGAGCCAATCCAAAGCCAGGAGCTTCCTTGGGATCTCCCACACATGTGCGGGTCCCAAGCTTTTGGACCATCCTCCACTGCTTTCCCAGATAAGATGCTGACACTTGCAGGTGGAGATTAGCCAGTTACGCAATCAAGTCTGCTCCAACCTCTGTAAATGACAGAATTCTCTGAATGGAAGCAGCAAAACGACTAAAAGACTACTGGAACTCACACGAGTTTGGTAAAGTTGTAGGATATAAAATCAACACAAAAACAAAAGCCTTCACATACACAAACAATTCCATGGCTGAGAAAAAACTTGTAGGATCTGCTCCATACTCAGAGTAAGTATCTTGGAATAACTTACACCAAGGACATTAGGAATCTATGAATCACATTTATGAAACGTTAAAGATACCGAAGCATACAAAAATCCGCCATGCTCATGGATTGGTAGAACCGTAAATATCAAAATGTCCATTTAACTGAAAAAAAAAAAAAATACAGACTCAATGCAATCCCATTCAAAATATGGGAGACATTTTCAATTCCAGGAAAAAGATGCCAACATCTATGTGGAAACAAAAGTGACCCCAAATGGATAGTGCAATCTTAAACAGAAACAAAGCTGGCAGCATAACGATACTAAACTTCCAGACAAGGTGGCTGTAATCAAAACAGGCTGGTATTTGCACAAATATAGAAGAAATGCAGATCAATAGAACAGAATAGAAATTCCAGAAATGAACCCACACTCCTAGAACCAACTAATATTTGACAAGTATAAGGAAATCAATCAAGGGAGAAAGGGCAGTCTTTTCAACAAATGCTGCTTGGAAAATTGGAAATACAAAAAAAGATCTCTTACACCTTATACATGGTACAACTCTAAATAGATCAACAAACTAAATTTATGACCCTACATTATCAAATTACTAGATGGAATACATACAGGAAACTTCGCTAGACATAGGCGTAGGCAAAGACTTGGAAAAAGCCCCAGAAGCACAGGCAATTAAAGCAAACAAAGAAATGGGATGACATCAAGCTAAGGGGCCTCTACAATGGAAAGGAAATCAACAAAGAGGCAACTAACAGAATGGGAGAAAATATTCACCAACTAAGCAGAAGATAGAGGATTAATATCCAGGATCAATAAAGATGTCAAGATAAACAATTAACAGAAATATTCTGTTCAGAGATAGGCAAAAGCAACAAGAAGAAGCAGTTTTCAAAGAATGAAATACAAATGGCCATGGACACATTAAAACATGCCCTGGATTACTAGCAATCAGGAAAGTGCAAACAAGAACTATAATGAAGGCCCGGCGCCAAGGCCTAGCAGCTAAATGCCTCGCCTTGAACGTGCCAGGATCCCATTTGGGCACCAGTTCTAATCCCAGATGCCCCGCTTGCCATCCAGCTCCCTGCCTGTGGCCTGGGAAAGCAGTCGAGGACGGCCCAAAGCCTTTGGTTCCTGTACCTACATGGAATACTCTGAGGAAGTTCCTGGCTCCTGGCTTTGGATCAGCGCAGCACCAGCCGTTGTGGTCACTTGGGGAGTGAATCATCAGACAGAAGAAGATCTTTCTCTCTCTCCTCTCTATATATACCTGACTTTGCAATAAAATATAAATCTTTAAAAAAAAAGTTTTCATCTCACCCCAGTCAATAGCAGCCATACAAAACTTAACAGAAAAAACACAAACGCTGGTTAGGATATAGGGAAAATATTGCCCTTATGTACAATTGGTGGGAATATAAACTAGTACAGCAATTATGGAGGACATCTTGGAGATTCCTCAGATCTGAAAATCTGTGGATCATATGATCCACATCCCATGTTTGGGAATTTGCTCAATTGAAATGAAGTCAGTATGCAAGAGTTCTTTGTATGCCTGTGCAGCACAATTTACAGGAGCCGAGATACAAAATCAAAGATATCCATCAACTGATGACTGGATAGAGCCAATATGATAGATGTATTATGGAATACTATTCAGCCATAAAAATGAATGAAGTGAAATGAAAGTATCATTGTTCAAAAAAAAAACAGGGGGTAAAGCAGGGTGGGGGACGTTGGCAGCAGGGAGGGTGTGTAAGGTGAGAAACAGCACTATGGTTTTAAGTCTATTGTAAAATATGAAATTTATTCTTTTATCTAAATTATTTAAGTTATCATTTCTACTCTCTTCCCTCTGCAACACTGTGCTGAAGCCTCATTAGACTGATTCTATGAACCTAGGAGTCTTTCAGACCTCTGTCCTTTTCCATCTTCTCCCTCTGTCTCAAATATACACCTTTTCTTACCGCTAATTCCTCTTGTTCTCCTTGAATTATCACACACTTCAAGTACATTTTCACCTGCTACCTGTCTTGGTGATTGATTACTGCCATCAATTTTCCACTCTGCACTCAGCATGTCCACAGAATACACACATGCATGAATAATCATGGAAGGGCAGTATGTATTACAACGTAAAGTATTAATGTTAACATATTCCCATAAAACTTTTTCTTGTGATCAACTCATCCAGGAGAAGGTCAACAAGGTTCTCATTTCTAGGATAATGTCCTTTAAAAGAAGAGTCACAAGGTATCAACCCTGTAAGGAAACTCTTTGACTAATTAAATTCAGAAGATATTTACCAGTGGCAAGCACTGTGGCATAGCAGTTAATGACATCACCTGCAATGCCAGCACCCCATACAGGTGCTGGTTTGTTCCCTGGCAGCTCCATTTCTAGTGTGGCTTCTGAATAATGGCCTTCAGCCAACAGCAAAGATGGCAATTGCTCCCCACTGGGAGACCTGAAAGGAATTTTTGGCTCCTGGATTTAGTCCGAGTCCTATCCAATGAGGCCATCCAGGAAGTGAACAAGCAGACGAAGATGGATTCTTGCTCTCTCAGTCTCTGGCTCTTCGTATTTTACTCTTTACAAATTAATTATAAAGCTTTTTTAAAGGATATTTACCCTTCCTACATGGATACTTCTGGTGGTTTGCAAGAGGAAATAATTTTTCTGTGTTCCTATCCTCTTAAATGGTGTCACCAGCCTTTCCCAGGCTCCAAATCATGCCTATATCTACTTCAAATAAAAAATTTTCCCACCTATTGGAGAAGTACTCATGGCAGCAAAGTTGAGCAAAAATTGAGTAATAGTGAGGAAATAGCTGTGTTTTGATTGAAAGGACTTTCTTTGAATAAGAAGTTTGAACTTTATCCAGCAGGTAGTGGAAGCCACTGGACATGTTCAGCATAGTATAATATGATCTAAAAGGGAGTTTTAGGAGATCAATATAGTATCTAGGTAACCTGTATTATGAAAGTATAGGTTGCACAAATGTTGGAAAGTTACTTCTTAAGGGAACAGAATAGCAGGAAGTGATAAAAAGTAGGTGCTCATAAATGTTTAACTGCCTGCCATTTTTGTAAGTTATTTTATGTGCTGTTATATCAAGATTCATATCCACGTAGTACCTTCAGTAATTGATTTTAAGCAGCAAAGATTTAGAATGGTGAAGTAACCTATCAAAAGTAAAAAGGCACAAAATAAAATCCTGTTGATTTTATTTTGGGGCTTTTTGGAGCGGGGGATGTATAATAGCTGTATAATGCAGACTGGCATATCTAGTACCATATTATTTGACTTCATGACATTGTAAACTTCTATTTTTCTTCCTATTGTTGATTTTGTACTGACTTTTCATTTAAGGGGATGTACAGTAACTGAAATGGAGACCGTCATATCCAGATGCAAGGATACAATGTAGTATTCATCTCTACTTCCAGACAAAGATGGACTTACAATGAAATTGTTTACTACATCTTGACAATAGGATGCTGGACTCTGCCATTGTCCATGCCCGCAATGGTGGACATATGACTGTATGAAGAACTATACTTTAGTAATGATATAGAGGAACTAGGTGGGGGGGGGGGGGGATTGGGTAGGTGATAAGGGAAATCCCAGGAGCCTATGCAACTGTATCATAAAATGATAATGAATAAAAGATTAAAAAAGTAAAAGGGTAGTAAATAGACAACCTGTGAAACAACAATCTATTTGATAGCAAAGCATACGTTGTATAATTCTGACTTACACTCGTACCCTGGAGATACTTACAAGGGAATCCTTCCTTTCAGTTTTGTCCATTCTTAGGATTTCAATCACTTCCCTATCCTGAGATTCTTTTTTTTATTAATTACATTGCATTATGTGACAGTTACATAGGCTCTGGGTTTCCCCCATCCCCTCCCCATACCCTTCCCCCACGGTGGATTCCTCCACCTTGTTGCAATATTATAGCTCAAACCCAATCAAGATTCTTTCCTTGCAAACTTATGCCAAGTATAGAGTCCAGCATCTTATTGTCCAGATAAGTTGAACAGTTTCTTGGTGAGACCATTTCTGCTCTGAAGGTAGAGTTGGTAGAATATCGTCCCAGTCAATTAAGAATCCCAACATCAACAATTTACACCATTATGGAACTGACATGGTCCTGAGATTCTTATATTGCTATTTCCATGCCAGTCAGGTTTTTTTTTACTATTAGTCTTTTTACTTGGAATGTTCTGCTGAAGTGCCTGAAGCAGCAAGGCTGTAAGTGGTGAGGAAAATCCACTCAGTAGCACAAGTAAGTACTTGACAGCTGCTCTCATCCACATTTCCCTGCTGGTTTTGCTCTGATCCCCCTTCCTTTCCTTCTAGAACCCCACATTCTTACCACTCCAGTTCTATGTGAAATGCCCATTACAGCTTAATACTGATTTTTAAAATGAAGCTAAAACTACGTTTTGCATTGCCAAAGACCCAATATTTCATGTGCCATCTTGTTTCTCCAAAGATAAACAGAGCAGGAAAGGATGGAAAGGAGCCTTTTTGAAAATGTGGTCTTAATGTTCTAAGGAAGAAAACTCGTTAGAAATCTTTCACAGTTCTGTATTTCTGCTTTGTATATGACATGTACACTAAAAACTATTGAGAAAAAAATGAGTAATATTCCATGTTCCTACATGGGAAGGTTCAATTTGTCAAGACACATTTTCTCAAATTGATCTATAAATTCTAAGCAAATGGACCTGTGAATTTTAAGACAGTTTTCTTGTGGTGTAAATTGATAAATGGACTGTAAAACTTGTTTAGACTACTTTAACTCTTAGAATTCTAAAAAAAATTCAGAGATTGATTTGAAAATGTATTCTTAGAATACAATAGTCGGGAGAGCATAGTATTGATATAGGTACACAAACACACAGATCAATACAACAAAACAGGGAATACAAAAACAGACCCAGGGGTTGGCTTTACAGCCTAGCTAGGCTAAGCTGCTTACCTGCAATGTCAGCATTCCACTTGGCACTGCTTGGAGTCCTAGATGCTCTATTTCCCAATTAGCTCCTTGCTAATGTCCTGGGAAAGTAGTATAGGATGGCTCAAGTGCTCAGACTCCTGCAACCATGTATGAGACCTGAAAGAAGCTCTTGGCTCTGTGCTGGTGCAGCCCTATCACATGCACCCATCTAGGGAGTAAATCAGCAAATGAAAGACCTCTCTATTTTTCCTTCTACCTCGGCCTTTCAGATAAAGAAATCTTAAAAAAAAAAAAAAAAAAAAAGGCATATTATATACATGGCCAAATTGTTAAATAAAATTAAAACATTCCAATGTGGAATATTTCAATAGATTATGTTAGAACTGGAAAAACATATGCAAAATTAAACTACAACGCTTAACTCATTCTATATAAATATGCCCTGAAAATGTACTAGTAACCTAACCGTAAGACTTTGTAAAACTACCAGAGGAAAAGAGGTAGATGCTATCATGATCTTTGAGTATGCAAGGACATACACACAAAAGCACTAGCCACTGAAGAATAAAAGGCTGAGCTACATCAAAATTTAAAATTTTGGTCTTCAAGAGACACATAGTAAGCCAGAGGCTTGGAGAAAATGTGATAGATATAATCTGACAGAGAACCTTATCTGAAACACAAAAGGACATTTGTAACTCAATGAAAGAAAAATAACAGTTTTGAAAAAGATTTGAAATGAAACATCACCAAAAAGATAGAGATGGCTAATAAGCATATAAAAAAATATTAATCACCAATAATCACTAATTGCATGAGTCTAGCAATCTAAAACTCCAGAAAAGATAATCTTATCCAGTTACAAAAAGCAGATCAATGATTCTCCGAGACTGGGAATAGTGACAGTTGCCTGGTAAGGGACACAAGAAAGTCATGTAGAATGATGGAAACAATCCATCTTGAATACTGGTACTGTCAAAAATTCACTAACGCCTGTACTTAAAATGAGTGCATTTTAATATACAGTTATTGTGTTTCAATAAAAATTTAAATTAAGTACAAAAAACCTGCTAGTTTGCACAAAGTTGCCCAAAATTTTCCAATTTAAGTTCAGGAGCTAAATAGAAAGGACTAGTTTTAGCTGCAACTTTAATTGAACAACAAGCATAACACGTGCTTAGGAATATTGGTGTTTTCTAAATACACACTTATGGAATCATACCAACAGCAATCCTTGCCATTCCCTAACCCCCATGGTAATGGACACAACACATTCTACTAATATTTTCTTCTGCAGAACATAAAAAAACATCTGACCCAAGTTAATTTTTGCAGTCCAGTTGTCAATTGTACTTTAGGGGTGATGTGACTTTAAGAAATGCAGAATGCTTTCCAAGTTTGTTAATTAATGGCATCCCTAGACAAATATCTTCTTACTGTTGTGCCTGATTACTAAATCTCTGTGCTTCAAGGCAACAGATGGTTTACTTTCTCCCAGAATTAAAAAGGAAATGATCTAGAATTTCTTGTTATTCAAAGGACTAAATTTAATCAGGTTATTTTATAAGCTACAAATATCCTAGAAAAAATGATCAAAAGGGAGATAGATGATTTATCTTATGTGGGCGGCATGAAGTAATATTTATGGCATCAATTAATGACGTAGTACTACCACAGCATCAGCATGTGCTAACCTCAACCAAATCCTCCCGTTTTTGAACTTTTCCAATGACTATACTCTTCCCGGTTAGATATTGAAGGCAATGTAAACTGTAAGGCTCTTTGAGCAGTATTCACCATCTCTGCCTCAAATTATTTCTCAAATTTCACGTTAAGATTCACTTGGACCAGAGTCAATATCCAGACTAAGCCAGTCTACCAACTGATTACACTACCAATATTTACATAACCAAGCAACAATTAAATTCGTTTTTCTTACAGTCAATGTATGAGCATGTCACATTCGCACTTGTTTGATAGAGATCCTCTAAGAGTGGGAATTAAAATATGCATCCATTATATTACAAAATCCTATTGCTCTTACACATTTAACAAGCACATGATTGACACAACCTTAACACATGCCCATTGTGTGGGGTATGCTGTGGTAACCAAGGTTCTATAAAATAAAATTGCCCAGTTTGGGATATATAATTCTTCTAAAACTTTGTCTATTACTTTATACTTGAATATATAATCAAGCAGGCTACTTACAAAACCATGTCTATTTCATGCACAGTGATCTCTTGAATCCATCACTTTTTTCAGAATACAGCAGTAAATCGTTTCAGATATTCCGAGACAGAAGCTTTGAATCAGGATTAACTGTTAGTTTCAAAAGCATATTTCCTCCTAGTAGGTTTTCCTTATTCTTCATAATTCAGTGATAAAAAAAAATACTTAAAACCGATGCTATATACTAAAAAGATTCAAAATGAAAAATAAATCAAGGAAAATGCCGAGTAAACACACATCACCCGTCTGCCATCTACCTTCCACACTACCACCATTCAGCAACACACACTGACAGTCAATCCTATAGCTATTATGCTACCACTTGATATTCTGATGGAGATAAGCATATAGTAAAGGACAGTACTAGATTTGATAATGTGACAAGGTTTCTGTTTAGATCATTTTGAATCAAGCAACATGTCAACCAACATGCTTATTCTAACTTTGAACCTCACCCCTCACTTTTGATATGTATGCCTTAGGAATGAGTCCACAGCCACCACCAGAACAATGAGACAAGTTAGGAAATTTAGTAAACAAAGTTTGGATTGGATACTATCTGTCCACTGGATACTATCTGTCATCCACCAGACATAAAACTAAGAGCCATAGGTTTATCACAAAGGAGTACTATCAAATCTGATGAATCTTCAACATTTCAAATTATGCCTACCGATAGAAGATACAACTGTCTTTCCCTCATGTATAGGAGAAAATATGTTTTATATTGTTACTATTTGGGGGTAGGCTTTTTTCATAAGAAATATTTTTCATAAAAAATTTTCATAATATATTTGTAAGAAATATTTTTATGAATATTTTAAAAATTATTTTATTTAAGTTCAACATCTTTCATGCACTTCATAATACAGGCCAGGGAGCTCAGTGATCTCCCCATTCCCACCCACTACCACATCCCACTCATGTATACCCTCTGCACTCCTCCCATCTGACTTGTTTTTAAATTATATGATTTCAGTTGGCTTTACAATCATGGGTTTAGCACTCCATTAGGTAATGAATTTAACCAACAGCAAGCTGGAAAACAACTTATTCCTCCACGATATAATCAAAGACTAACAATCATCAAATCATATTTTTGCTTGTATTCCACATTTTAGGTACTACAAGTCAGGGAAAACATGATAGTTGTCTAAGTTTCCAGTTGCGCTCATTTAAAACATGATTGCACCTATCCAAAAGTTAGCATTTCATTATTTTTATGTCTGAGTAGTATTCCATAGTATATATACCAAATTATCTTTACCCACTCACCAGTTGGTAGACATTTGGGTTGATTATGTACATTAGCTACTGCGAGTTCAATTTCTATAAACATGGGAGTATAGCCCTCTCACATGCTGATTTCATTTGGATAAATTCTCAGGGGTAGATGGCTAGATATAGTTTCAGCTATCTGAGGAATCTCCATATCGGCACCCACAACGTTGGCACTAGTTTACATTCCTACCAACAGTATATATCAGAGTATCTTTTCCCCCATATCCAATCTCCTGAAACCCCGAGGCTAGGGTGGGAGAAGTCAACTTTCAACAGTGAAATAACGTTTTATAAGGTGAAACTTCTAATGATTTTGTAGGACAAAAATCATCCCTCTCTGGCAATGTTGCACATTTTTTTTTAAAATGGTTACTTAAAATCATGCAAGAAAATATTTCCGTGAAGAAATCAGGCAAGAAGTATACAAGAACAGGGTAGTCTGGGTGGTGTTTAGAGAAAAGAACTTCAGAAATGACTGAAATGCCATACAATCCTTTGGAGAAAAAAGATCAGTTATTACTGGGTAGAGCTATTTAGGTGTGAATGTCAATACGACATTGTCAAAATAGTCATGTCAAACAGCTGTAGCAAAATATTCTGCTCTGAAAGGAAAACCAGTGAAACACATAAGGGAGAGAAGGCTGTATAATTTTGAATGATATTAGAGAAACAAAGAAATCCAATCAGCAGTTGTACTGGAGGTTCCACTGTTTCAAAATTAAAAAATGGGGCCTGGCGCCATGGCCTAGCGGCTAAAGTCCTCACCTTGAATGTGCCAGGATCCCATATGGGCACCAGTTCTAATCCCAGCAGCTCCACTTCCCATCCAGCTCCCTGCTTGTGGCCTGGGAAAGCAGTTGAGGATGGCCCAATGCTTTGGGACCCTGCACCCACTTGGGAGACCTGGAGGAGGTTCCTGGTTCCCGGCATCGGATCAGCACAGCACCGGCCCGTTGCGGCTCACTTGGGGAGTGAATCATTGGACGGAAGATCTTCCTCTCTGTCTCTCCTCCTCTCTGTATATATGACTTTGTAATAAAAAATAAATAAATCTTTAAAAAAATTAAAAAATGAAAATTAAAAAATGAAGATACCATTATAATTTATTTCAAAATTGTTGAGTTATAGGTATATTGTGCTGTTTCAGTCACAATACCTGCCACATATTATTTATTTTCATATAATAATTATCATAGAACTCCAGAGACATAGTTAAACTTATTTCATAGAGGAGAAAATTGCAGGCTCGGGGAGATTATAGAACTAAAAGATCTTATGGACCTAAAGGCCTATGATAGGTCTGCGACCCTGACTTACCTGGTTAAAAAAAAACTTATTTTTACTCCATTTTTCTGGAATGATCACTATAATAAGCAATACAGCAAATTAGAGTGTTATTTTTTTTGCTGAATGACAAATAATCATTTTGACTGAAAAGTAAAAAGAGCAAGAAAACCTTTTTCCATAGGTGAGCAGTACAAAAATAGCAGAACTGTTGTACTGCAAAACTTCTATGCATGTAGTACCAAGCAACCGACTTTTCATAGTGATTGGACTTTTTCTTGAGCAGAAATAGGTCAACATTGAATCAGTGGAATAACTGATTGAATTATAACCTAAAGCCATCAAGCATATTATGCAACATACTCAATGTAAGCCATCTTTTTTGAGGGATAACTTGCACCAGAATATCTTTAACAGCCCTCACACTTACCTAGCTATAGATGATTTCATCTGAAGTCTTATCATTTAAATTTTGGTTGGTTTATTTTATAAGGCTATGAAATACAGAAATCTGTTATAGCCATAATTTTACACAAGTGCATACAAATAATGATACATAACACTTTCCAATTAGATACTTCTGTAGACTACGCTTAGATGAAATTATAACAGCATTAATATCAAATGCAAATTTCTAAATTCTGAGATCATTCATGCATTTAATTTATACTGATACCTTGAGTAAAACAGTTTAACAAAGTAAATGCAAATGTTCACCTTGATGAACAATATTACGCAGATTTATTCCAAGGTATATTGATCTAGTATTATAAAGCATATTTTCCACGTTTACTTAAAAGCTATATAATGTAGTTAAAAGGCAGCAGATGTACATTTGAATATTGGCTCTGCCACTGAGTAGCTTGTGTGACACTGGAGGAACTATTTGATGGCAATGTGGTCGGGTTTTTTCCTCCCTAAAAACAAGGTTAAAAATAACTACTATGCAATGTTATTGTGAAATTGCTGTTACATACATTTACATAGGTGATAGTGCCTGGCCCAGAGGAGGCACTCAGTGCCTATAAGTATCTTTCTAAAAATATTACATGCTTAATATAAAACTGGGTGACTCCAAATATTCAACGAAGAAAGCTTATCCATGCTTTAATTTTTCCCCATAAGCAATTCTCCACATAGTTAAAAATCAATTGGTGAAAAAATACAGTCTGGCTATAATTTATGAGTTGTTACAAAAAGGGTTTTTGGTTATGAGCTTCGTGGATAGGACAGAAAGCAAGGTTTTCCTAAACGTCAACTATGACTGCATGAAGTTGAAGGACTGTGGCAGTAAAAAGGAATGCTGGGTCATTAGGTTTATCTTCTAGCTTTTCCCATTGTTTAAAAAGATAGATACAAGAATAATTACACAAATCACTTGGGTGCTATGATGAGACAATGAAATTAGGAAGGAGCTTCATTACGAATCTAAATGTGTCATAAAAGTACAATAATTTCATTGCTTTTATATTTCAAGCAGCTGTCATATTAGTCATATCTGTTTCTGCAATTCATGATGCATATGTATGTATTTCCAACCAATTAATGAGCCAGGTAAGAAAAAAATTCTCATTTCTCATGTACAAACTGAAAAGTTTAAGGATTACATCTTAAAAATTCCTAAAAATGTCACTTGACACATATAATTAACTACTGAACTATACACATCACAGCATAGAAATGACCTTTTTGTCTATTGACACTTGTCTATTTCTAAACATTAACCAAATTGTGGTATAAAAGTGTTGTTTCTGTTAAAGAAGGAAGTAAAATTGCCTGCAATTTTTATTTCTGAAGGCAATTTTGACCTCCTCAAGGTAAACAACTGTTGAGAATGATCTGCACAGCTGGAAACAAATTTCAGAATCATTTGAATACATCATTGAAAAAGCTGATTATATCTTATGAAATAAATGTAAAACATTAAAGTTAAATGAATGGTTGTTCAATCACATTGACTGATATCCATAGAGTTCTAGGGAACATCAACATATATTCTACCTTCAAAAGAGCATGTTCCACTGATTGATACAGATGGACTATATCAATCAGTGAATTCTCCAATGACCGCGTCGTGCCTGGAGTGGTGAGACTGGCACCAATACAGTTTTGTGAAAACTATCAAAACTACTTTGCCGGCTCTACCTTTGGACCAGAGGTGGCCTCCCCAAGAAACTGATGAGCTTTTCTAGACAGTAAGATGCGGCACTTCTTGCCTGGTAGATGCACGCAATGAAAGAATCTCAACTGAATTTGATCTGTGGTGATGCAACAAGGTGGAGGACTACACTATGGTGGTGGGGGGGAGAATCACAGGGCCTATAGAACCATGACACATAATGCAATGTAATAAAAACCACAAAAATGTAATACAGCAACGGGGTGGAGCAATCCACCATGGGGGGAGGGTACAGGGAGGGGCTGGGGCATCCCCAGAGCCTATGAAACTGTCACATAATGAAACGTAATTAATAAAATTTATATAAACAAAAAGAGCATGTTCCTTTGATTCTGCCAAGTAATCAGCACATGATGTTCTCAGGTTCAGAAAAATAGAGAATAACTTTAAACACACAGTATAGCTTTAGATTACTTTAACTTAATTTAAAAGTTGCTTTTAAAAATTAATATTCTGGTTTTCAAAACTCCCTTGGAAGCTCAGTCCTTCTATAGCAAATTTTCTAAACAAGATGCCTAGTAAAATATCCTACCTTTTCCTGCATCTGAACCACTATTCCTGTCAGGTTTTTAATTTTCAAGAAAACAAGGGAACCACACTCAGATTCAAAATGGCAAGGCATTACATGATTTATCTCTTCTGTACCATATAGATCAATGGTTTACAGTCCTGCCTTTGTCAGCGCATGTCAGAGTGCTTTTGCCTTACCCAGTTGTTACAGCTACTTCTGTATCTTAAATTCCCCTTTCTCAATGACCTTGAGGTACAGGCACTCTTTAGTAGGCAAGTTCCTCCCACAACATAGTAACTTAGTGGTATAGAATCAATACATCATAAGAATCTTCTTACTCACTTCGGAGGAAGGCAATTAAAGCTGACATCTATACTCACAATTCTTTCCAATCAACAAAGATCTTTACACCACATCAGGAGGTGCCAAATTATTCCATCTACAAATAAATCCCATGATGTCCAAACACTTACATGCTAGTCCAAAAACATTGCTTACCATATCTTAAACATTATATATTTAAATGGCTCAAGCTGGCTGTTTCCAAACTTTTAGTTCAATGTACACTAAGCCTGCAGAAACAATTATTCATAGCAAAATTAATTTCTGTGTAATGTGAGTCTGGGAGATTATCACACTCCTCTTATCATTTATTTGAAAATACTTTATTCCAGGAAGACTCCTTCTGTGTCATATTTAATTGCCTTTGAAGCTCCTGCCATTTGAATCTGTCTTCTGGAACATGCATTTCATCATTATTTTTTAGCCTTGTTACATCAATCACCACAACTGCTATAGAAGATTTCTGGGCTGTGAAGTGATAATTTGTTCCAGTGGCATTAATGAGGCAAGCAGTGGTCTTGAGGGAGGTGACAGCCCATTGCTTTACAGACGGCACCAGATTAAGGTGCTGGACTATATACATGGCTTTAAGCATATACTCTAGAGTCTTTGGAGCATTTTATAATTTGTCTTATCAAGCTGAACAAGGGAGATGCACCTGCAACATTTTATCTACAATGAGCTAGGCATATCTAATCACTAAGAGGGGAGGAGCATAATAGTGTTATTCAATTTATCTTGAGTTACACACAGAGAAACTTTGTACTGCTCCTAATTTGAGGGTTCCCTGCTGTCTTAGAAGCTCAGAATTGGTCCATTTCCGTTACCATGATTCTAATGGCATGTCCCTAGCCACAGAAGATTCTCATTCCCTGAAGTGCAGCCAATGAAACCGTGTATATCTGGGAATTAAGTCCCAGAAGTAGGAATGCTGATGTGTTGGCATTATAATGCCATGCCCATGAATACTGCCTCTAGGAAGCAGTGCATCTGGAAACAGATGGTACATGTGGAAATGGGTTCGATGGAGAATTTTAATACTGACACTTCTCTAGTTCAGTTCTAAAGTCTGATTTCAGTGTTTTCTCGTATTACAGGTGCCTACATTGGTAAAACAGACTTGATCCGGGCCCGGCGGCGTGGTCTAGCGGCTAAAGTCCTCGCCTTGAAAGCCCCGGGATCCCATATGGGCGCCGGTTCTAATCCCGGCAGCTCCACTTCCCATCCAGCTCCCTGCTTGTGGCCTGGGAAAGCAGTTGAGGACAGCCCAATGCTTTGGGACACTGCACCCGCGTGGGAGACCCGGAAGAGGTTCCAGGTTCCTGGCATCGGATCGGCGCGCACCGGCCCCTTGCGGCTCACTTGGGGAGTGAATCATCGGACGGAAGATCTTCCTCTCTGTCTCTCCTCCTCTGTGTATATCTGGCTGTAATAAAATGAATAAATCTTTAAAAAAAAAAAAAAAAAAAAAAAAAAAACAGACTTGATCCATGCTTGATCTATATTATCAGCACTGCCAAATAGAAGCATAATCTGATACCTTCATATATGAACTCTCACTTAGCCACACATAACATACATGCAACATTCCTAAATTGGCATTTAATAACGGAATAGGACAGTCAACTGCATATTCCTGCTATTCCAAGGTAAAGTATCCTAGAATGCTATTATCCTTAATATAGCAAGGACACATTTAAGCTCTTTAACACTATGTCTGAACAGTCTATCCCCCTACCAACACCACTCTCAAAAGCTACCAAGACCATTATAGTATTGGAGAATATTATATGGCTGAAAAACAGCTTTGCTAGAAAAGTACCTCTTGTGCTTCAGGAAGATTGAATTAAATTTTCTTAGGAATATGCTGGCATTTTAAGAAACATACCATCTGAATAGTAGGAAGATAACTTATAAAAGCTTAGGATTTTATATGCTATAGTTAGTACAACTTAGCTAGAATTAGTGTAATATTATGTTGTTGATCAAAAAAGGATTAACAGAAATAGGAGATAAAAATACATGATGCATGATGAACATAAAAAACCAGCCAATGAGGTACGATGGAGAGGCTGCCCAATTCAGGTGCCTATAACGTGCTGAAAGAGGAAACAAGTAGCAGACTATTATAACTTATGTTTAGGACTGTAAGTACCTAGATAATTCCCCATATTTCTGTTTAATATTTTAGGAAACCCCTCAGCGCAAAGGGAAGACATTTTATACTTTGACTTTCAAACTCCTGTGAAGACAAATGAATTTATATTGAGATAAGCCAGATATATGCAAGTATTTCTATAGAGTAAACCTTATGAAGTGGGACTTGAGACAGACCAAGAACTCTAAGTTTTGGTACCATTTAAATACATTTGTAAGCATCTCAATTTTGTGGAGTTCTATTTTTTATTCCAACAAGAAAAACATGAATGATAAGAACAAACCAGTATCAATAAACAAGCATACATAAGTTTGTATACAAAAGCATCTAATCCTCCCATAAAAATTGTTTGCCTTCCCTCCCTTTCTTCCTCTGGCAACAAATCATTACAAAAATAAGCAAAATCTTTAGCCTATTACCTATCCAAATTTCAAGCTTTGCTGAAATATTTGAGGCATGGTCAAATATTTCAAATGTTCAGGATAGCAATGGAATAATATTATTAGAGTTCAGAAAGAACACCACAGTGATTAATGGTACATTGCTGAAGCTAGAGTGAGTTCAAATCCAAATTACCAGTCACCACAGAGGTAATTTCTTGATCTTACTTCGTTGTGAAAATAGGGATGATAGTATCTACCTCATTGAGCCATTATGAAGATTAAATGGGTGTGCTAGAGAATGCCATTATCCATAATACAGTTCCTATTTTTATCTTCCTTGATAAAAGGTGAACTACCATTCAGTTTTTACATGTCCATTTTAGTAAGTTTTTGCTAGTTAAAAACAGCCATGTGTCACTCTTAGACATGGCATGTAAAAACTCCCAGTGTAATCTCCATCTCCTACATGTATACGTTGGATAAATGGAGAGGATGCCCAAAAATAAAAGAAGAGCACAGCTGTAAGATGGAGAGCCAGGGTCTTAGGTAACATTCATTTAACTTAAATCACAATACCTGGTACACACAACAAAAAGTGACCCATAAAAATATAACAGGGTAGTGACGCTGCTGATATTTGTAATAGATTAGATGTTTCTCTTCCATGAGTTTATACTGAATCCCTAATCCCCCACAGGACTGAATTTGGAAAGGGAACATTCAGAGAAATCAAAGACGTCCTAGTGTAATGGCTCGGTTGGCTAATCCTCCACTTTCAAGTGTCAGGATCCCATGTGGCAACCACTTCACATTGTAGCTACTCCAATTCCCATCCAGCTCTCTGCTTGCAGTCTGGGAAAGTAGTAGAGGATGGCCCAAAGCCTTGGGATCTTGCACCCATGTGGAGACACAAAAGAGGCTCCTGGCTTCAGATCAGTTCAGCTCCAGCTATACTGGCAATTTGAGGAGTGAAACAGCAGATGGAAGCACTCTATTTCCCATCTGTCAATCTGCCTTTCCAACAAAATAAATCTTTAAAAAGGAAAGAGTCAAAGTTAAATCATGTCTTATGGGCGGGGCCAGATCCAATAGAGTTAGTATCCTCATAAGAGACGCTGGAAAGCTGCATTGTATCTACTCATATGCCCCAAGGAAAGATACGCAACAATAGAGAAGGAGGCTGCCTATAAAACAAAGATGGCATTCACCATAAGCTAACCCTCCCAGACCTCAATCCAGGGCTTTCAGCTTCCAGAACAGTGAAAACAAAACTTCTGTTGTTGAAGTCTCCTGTTATGTTATTCGTATGGCAGCCAGAGTCAAGATAAAACACAAATCCACAGTAAGCCATTTGAGACAAAGTACTTGGAGGATTTTGTCCTGAAGAAAAATCCAAGCCCACCTATACTAAGTATTCAAGAAGAAATTTGAGATAATATAGTCTTCTGTCATCACACATGCAGACTTCATCAGAAAAAACATAATGAAGACTTGAGTAGAGGGGCTGGCATTAATGTAACCAAGTAAGCTTAATCTTACAGGTGCACCATTACATATGGGCACCAGTTCAAGTCCCAGGTGCTCCACTGATGATCTAGCTCCCTGCTAATGTGCCTAGGAAAGCCGTCAAGAATGGGCAAGTGCTTGTTCCCCTGCCTCTACATGGGAGACCCAGAAGAACCCCTGGCTCCCAGTTTCAGATTGGTCCATTCCTGCCACTGTGGCCCCTTGGCAAGTGGACTAATGGAAGGAAGATTCTATTTCTCTTCCTAACTCTTTCAAGATAGAAATAAAAATTAAATCTTTAGGGAGGAAATGAAAAAACCATCTATCGATGCCAGTTAGCAATTTGCAAATACCCATACAGGGGCAAAATACACTAGACTCAGATAAAAGTAATGGCCTACCACCCGTACCAACTATAATGTTATATCTACACCCTAGAATTCTTTAGCATTCTTAGATTCCTTTGTTTTTAAGATATTTTTATTGGAAAGTCACAATTACAGTGAGGACAGACAGATCTTCTATCTGCTAGTTCAGTCCTTAAGTGGCTGCCATGGCCACAGCTGAGCTGATATGAAGTCAGGAGCCTTCTCTGGTTTCCCGAGTTGGTATAGGGTTCCAAGCCTTTGGGCCATCCTGGACTGCTTTCCCAGGCCACAAGCACAGAACTGGGAGGGAAGCAGAGTAACTGGGACAAGAACTGGCACCCATATGGGAACCTGAAGCATGCATGGCGAGGACTTTAATCACTAGGCTACCTTGCCGGGCCCTAGTGCTCTTAGATTCTTAGCTAATAACTTTTTTGCCTTTTGTTTTGACTCAAGATTGGGTGTCATAACTTTGGCTCCCCCTCAAGGCGCTCGTTATTCTCCACCTTGCTTAGAGAATAAACAAATACACAAGAGGTAGTTTAGATAACAGCTGCTTGACCTCTTAGTTCAGACTACATATCCATAGGCTATCTCGGAAGCCCCCCCCCCACTTTCCCCATCTCAGTGTCAATGTTGTCCTACTCTCACTGAAAAGTGCCAGACTGGACCCAGCACAGGAGCCTAGTGGATAAATCCTTACCTTGCATGCTCAGGATCCCAAAAGGGCATCGGTTCTTGTAGTGGCTGCTTCACTTCCCTGCTTCCCTGCTTGTGGTCTGTGAAAGCAGAAGACAGCCCAAAGTCTTAGGACCCTGCACCCGTGTGGGAGACCTGAAGATGTTCCTGACTCCTGGCTTGGATTACCTTGGTTCATACTGTTGCGGCCACTTGGGGAGTGAACAAGTGGATAGAACGTGCTTGTCTCTTCTCTCTGTTTATCTGCCTTGCCAATAAAAAATTTTTTTAAGTGCTAGACTATACACCATCAAACCACAGGGCCTTTACATTTGCTTGTCAAGTCCCACCTTTGACCTTCTGAAATGTAGATACCAGTGCCATGCTACTGAAACCAAAGATCTCCCAAAAGACAACCCGAGCACCTTATATTTACCTCCACCTTCCTTTATCCCCTTCCTGAAGTTGACACTGATGACCAATTCTTTGAAAATGATTAGTCTACAAATACTTCATTACAATCCCTGTGTTACTTCAAATGTTAACATTCTTTAATTCAACTTTTTACTCTAAAAGAACCATTTGAGAAATTGCCCACTTTGAAACCAAACTTCTCATTCTACAGGCAAAGTTAATAGACAAATGAACTTCTTTATAACTCCTCTGATTTGAATGTAACTTTGTTTCAAAGAGAATTTCTAATGTCTCAATAATCCCAAGAATAAACACACCAAAAATTAACCAGATTTTATGGGCAAGGAAATTGAAGCTGGGACACATTAAGTGTTTTCCCCAAAAATGATTTAGCTGGATGATTGTTTAAATGAAAATTTAAACTACATACACTTGCCATAAATTCACCTGTATATGATCATAATTTGAATCTAAATACACCTTCTCCAAACAAAAACAGCTCAGAAAAATGCTATTAAATTGTGGTATCAATGGCAACGTTCATTATCCTGATTAATGACATGAAAACAGCAAGAAAATTTGGCATACTTACTTCAAAATTAATTACTTAAGATACCATCAAGTACTAACAAGAAGACTTTAATGATAGTATTTTACATTTTTCAGAATTATAGAAAACTAAAATTAGAGCATCTACTATGAAGTGATTCACTTTGACTAAAAGTTATCTCAAGTATAAAGAAAATTGAAGAAATTTTAAACTTATGTCAATTTGACTTCTCCATTTACTAAACATATCATACCAATTATATGCCACATTTTGTTCTGGGTACTTGGGGCATAATAAATAATGTGCTTGCTCCCATGCAGTTTCCATTCTAGGAAGAGTAAGGGCAACACATAATAATTAAGCAAGCAGGTAAAATATAGGTGTGTCAGATTGAAATAGTTGCTGTGGATAAACATAGCAACATGAGGGGGCATTAAGGTTAAGAGGGAATAAAGTTAGAAGAGAAGGTCACACTGATAAATTGGCATGATAGCAGGTATCTGATGCAAGTAAACTTTCAAACAGCAACACACATAGTAATAGTTTATTTTTAGTTAATCACTACTGGAACTTCTTCAAAATGGGTGAATAATGACCTCGTCCTACTATTGAAATTTTTTAAGTGTTTATTTACCTTTGCAACAAAAAATAAAGAGAAGGAGAGACACAAAGAATGGTCTTCCATCTACTGGTTCACTCTCCAAATGTTCACAACGGCCAGAGCCAAACTGAAGCCAGGAGCTTCACCTCTCTCATATGGGTGCAGGTTCTCAAGTCTTTGAGCCATCCTCTACTGCTTTCCCAGGCCATGAGCAGCGAGTTGGATGGGAAGTGGCCAGTTAGGACTGGAAATGGCACCCATAGGGATCCCGGTGCTTGCAAGGTGAGGATTTAGCCACTGAGCCATCCCCTACGGCCCTACTACTATTGAACTCTAAACTACTGTGCTTAACACAAATGATTTCTTCACTTAGACTTCTAGTATTTCATGCACTCAAATTTTCGTGTAGTCTTTTTTCTAACAAACTTACAGATGCACTCATCTATGCATGCATTTAGACATCCTTGTCACCTAATGACTATAGGTGACATTAAGGTATATCAACTACATCAGCAAAGTCAAAATTCTCTCAATGTAGGGTTATGTAGAACTTCAAGTCTTAACTGGGCAAAAGGTGTTAAAATCATCTATTGCGCAGTTTTTATATGTTGGACTTCAATACTCATGAAGGTAACTCAATTTTTGGACCAGGTATTTCTCAGGTGGAAGCCCTCTGGATGGCTCACCTTAAAGAATGAGGTAGGAACTGAATGAGTCAGTGCAAATAGTGATCAATTGCTAGAGGAACTGGTAGAAAGGATCCAATTTACTGTCATTTTTAGACTGAAATAAAGGTCAAACCAACACTATCAGGGAAGATGAATTCATCAGGCTGGTTTAGCTCCATCTGGCTGGCAAGTTAGCTTTCTTTGCCTCCAAACACATCTTTGGATCTGCCTCTTCCAAGGAGAATATCCAGAAGCAGCAAGGTCATGTAACTGAGGGAAATTGATGTGGCCTAAGTGTTTTCACACAGTATTTGCATAATTCAAGAAATCGGGAAATTCATGGAATATATCGCACTTGAATTAGGGTGAATGGAGAATTAAGCAGAATTATCAATGCTTACTTGCATTTCATGGATCATGTTTGATCATTAAGATCAACATGCTGGGTTGACGTTTTTTTATTAGAGGTGACCTTACAACTAGTTCAACTTTGAGCTAGGGCCCAGATATTAGATGCAGTATCAGTAGTTTTCCCCAAAGAGCTCAATCAAAACCTTTCCAGCAGTCTTAGCAACTGAAATCACAAGGATCTTTTCTCCAGTCTAATGACTATAGAGGTTCACAAAGGAAAGACTTCTCTAGCCCAGAATATAAATGACTGGTCAGATGGGCTGGGCACTCTTAATTATCATGGCTGGCTTCTCAATACTGGTAGCAAGATGCTTTCCGGTTTGTAATTTTAGGTAAATGATAAATGAAGAAGGCCAGTACTCATAAACTAAGATTAACAAACAGCACTTCAAAATGAAGCACAGGAGGGCTATTGCGCAGTAAGGCCTCACAAGACAATGCACCCAGATTTCGCCTTCCCCTGTTGGGCCTGCAGAGCCACTCTCATGGCCATTTCAAAAATTTCCCAGACACCGCCTTTGGTTTTTGCTGAATACTCCATGTACCCTGAAGTATGAATCCTGTTGGCCATACATATCTGTCTTCAGTTTAGTGACCTTCACCTAGTGACCCTACCTCTCAATGTAAACCTCAATAACCTTTTTAGCTTTTATATTACCTCATTTTTCATCGCTTTACAGTTTACATTTTACTTGTATACACAGACTACCTCTGGCTTTATCACTAGTTTCTCACTTTACTGAATTGCTTGAAAAGCAGAGTTACAACGAGGACCCACCTACTACTCAGACAGATCTTTCATCTGCCGATTCACTGCTTAGATACATGCGATGGCCAGGGCTGGGCCAGGCAGAAATCAGAACCCAGGAAGCCAAGCTGGGTTTCCCACATTAGTGTCAGAGGCCCGAGGTCCCAGGTTATCTTCCACTGCTTTCTCAGGTGCATTAATTGGAGACCGATCAAAAGTGGAACAGCTAAGACTCCAACTGTCACTCATATAGGATGTTTGCATCACAGATACTGGCTTAACATTCTAGACAACACCAGCATCCATCACTCCAATTATCACTGGGAAGCACCATTCTAACTGGAAGTAACATGAGCTCTAATGTATGACAATTATGCAGTGGGATGGACAATGATGGTTGTGATAACTACAAGACACCAAGAGTTCGAAACACTGTTAACTAATTTCTACATATCATTAAATATCCACAGAATGCCTGTGATTATAACCACTGCTGCCCATCCCCCATCTTACTGAAACCAACACACAGCAAGTTTAAGAGGTGTTCCATGGCTATTTTGATAGAATGTGTGAGCAGCCAGAATTCAAGCTTACAAACGCCTTAACTCAGTATTTTGAGAATTTTCGGGAGAAGACGGGAAAGATGCCAACTGCAAATGCACTCCCTAAATCCATGCCTTTTAATAGCCACAACCATCCCAAGCCAAAGCTGGGATTTAGGATCCCAATCCAAAGATCTCATATGGGTGGCAGGTAAACAACCTGAGCTATCACCTTTGTTTCACAGGGTCTATGGTAGCAGAAGCTGAAGTTAGGAGACTATTGTGGAAATCAACCCCAGGTGCTACACTCCCATATAGGAGTTTAACTGCTAGGAAAAACATTAGCGCTCACAAACCTGATTATTTTATTTACTTGAAAGGCAGAGGTACTAGGAGAGAAGAAACAATTTCCTGTTTGTTGATTCACTCCCCAAACAGGTGCAATGGCCATAGCTAGGCCAGACCAAATCCAGGAGTTGTTTCTGGGTCTCCCACATGGGTGCAGGGGTGCACGCACATCTGTGTTCCCAGGTGCATTAGCAAATGGCTGCATCAGCGTAGAGTATCTGGTATCCAAACCAGTACCCATATGGAATGCCAGCTTCGCACTTGGATAAGTTTATCCCACTACACCATAATGTCTATTTCAGACACCAAATCCTTAACTTGGTTAAATGCAGTTGTTCACCCCCAGAGTTCTGATTATCTTCATTTTATGCCTTAGTAGATGTGCACTGACATAGGATATTGTGAGAAGCAAATAGTACTTTTCTTTACCATTTGTCTCTTAATAGGAACCTAGAACTCTTAATCCTCCAAGTATCACAGAGGGTTTTTTGTTTTGTTTTGTTTTCCAAAATCAACCAGAGTCCCAACTTCCTTCTTGAACCGATTGCCCCAGGGTTCTTTAGAACCCTTTCCCTACATCCTCACACTTGCCCACAGGGCTGCAAGTGATATTATGGATCACTGATATAAGGTGCACATGGAGGCATAATGTCAGTGATTCATAACTTTAGTGCACCTTGATGTTCTTATCTCTGTCACCTATCCCAAGTCATAGCTTTATTCCAAAAAGGACAGTATTTGTATTATTCACGCTATGTAAAAATAGCATTGTCCCAGTTGAGAAGCAGTATAGTAGTCAAGATCAAATTAAAGAAGATGTCCACGGTGAAGTCTTAGAGCTAAAGGATAACTACATTTCCCCTAGAAAAGCTAAGATACATTTTGAAAATAAGAACAGGGACTTATTTGGTAACTACCACTGACCAGGCTCACATATCATTGGAATTTACCAGGAATCAACCCTTTTTTTCCTGGAAAAAAAATCTACTACCCTTAGGGACTGAGGGCTGGGGGGAAGCAGGGGGTGTCACGGGGAAGTACTACTCAGTCACCAGTTAGTTCCTCAGTTGCCCTGGTGGATGTCAGCCCATACACTGCATCTTAATGTCAAGAAGGTAATCCTAAGGGTCCAAATACACTGCAATCCTGAGACACTAGATAACATTTACCCTTCAAATGAATGGTTGCTTCTCATTAATGTCTCAAAAGTCGGGTTACAAGAACTAGCCCCAGGATCCTGCTCTGTAGGGTGTATACCATCATGCCTCACCTTAGGGGGCAGCTGAAAGCAATATTCCTAATCCTAATACCCGAGGCCGGTTGTGTGAAGTCAGGAGCAAAAGGAGGAATATAGATTTCTACCATGGCTGTATAATTATACATGCTTAGCGGACTTAAATGGGGGTCAAAACTATTCCTTATTTATTCTTGGCTGATATAAACCCTGACCAATTTTCTAGTGTGCTGATTTAATTCTTGCTTCTGCCCTAATGCCATTCCCAATTATTTACACACAGTTCTCTAGCCCAAACATGCTTATCAGGCCTTTGTTATTATACCCAGTATGGCTGCACTTCTAGTATTATACTCTAGCCCCCTGAAATTCCACAAATTGTGATACAGCTCGTCTGCTTTGGCCTGACACCCTTAGACACCAAATATGTTCTCCAAGATCATGCATCATCCTATCCTTCCAGTCATCCATGCAACTTGGCATTCACTCTTCAACTTGAAACTTAGAGGCCAGAAAATGCATCTCTGTAATTCTCTTGGCATTGCACACATGCAGTTAAGTGCTTTTTGATTATGATAACTGAATGTGCTCAAAAGTTCTCATAATGGAAACAAATTAAGTCCCTTCAGAATGAAATTTATGAAGGCCTAGCAGATTAATACTACCTCATAGTGGATGAAAATGCCTTTCCACCACTACTAGAAATGAATCACCCTTAACTAACAAGACACTGTCTTCAAGAAAAACTAGAAGAGGAAAGTGGATGGGGGAGGAGAAGCAGAGGAGGCATTAAATGGCAGTAAAGAAAGAAATACTAAATAAATATGTAAGCAAGCCACAGACACCTAAAGAAGCCTATGAAGAATCTTACTAACAACCACTGCCTTCAGCCTTTCTTACCTAAATTCACTTCAAACAGCACAATTTCTTTCAAACAGCACAATTTCTTTCAAAAAAAAAAAAAATCAGAAAAAAAAATAGCCGTGGGTGCATGTTCTAACAACAGCGGCTGCAAATTTTATCATTAAAAATTCCTAGGTTTCTTCCTTAATAGAATCTTTCAAGTCTAAAACTCATAATGCCCAGAGTAAAAAGACCATTTTATGTGTATGATCTGCTGTGAGATCAGTTCTCTGGGATGTGATCATACTAAGCCCTTAAGAGCAACTTCTGCATTGCTGACACTCATATTTTGTAGCAACCACAGAAAAAAGTTGGATCAAAATTTCAAAATTAAACTTAAATAATTGGTTATGTGTAGGATTTTAGATTAAAAGGATGACTACTAAATGATGCCTATCAACTCCTGGGGCTAATTATCTTTTTTCCCCTGTGACTATGCATCACCTTTATGGACACCAACAATTCCACAAAGCATGTGTTTCCACAAGTTTAACATTGCATTAACAGGAGATCTATGAGTTACACAAGAAAAACCAAAGAAAATTCTGGACTGAAGTTAAGATTACAATGGATGTTAATAGCCTTCTACCTTGCTAATGTTCAAGGGTATTCCAAAGACTGCAGAAATTCTACTCAAGCCATGGGTGTAGAGTTGTGTGTCCCTGAGAAATTTCGATTTAAAGAGTCCTATATTCTAAGTAAAGGCAATTTATGAAATTTTCACTTAAATGCAATTTAATTTTATCCTATAAATCAGAAAATAGACAATTACCCCAACAGTTTTATCTGTTTTTAGTTTAGAATACACGACAATGAAAAGGCTATGTAAATAGAGTTCTACCACTGCAAAATTTTTAAAAACAGATTCTAGGATATGATTTGTTTTGATCATGGTCAGTTTTTATTTTGTGATTAATCTTTGGAACTTAAGGTAAGAACACAGGGCACAGAGACTCAAGATTCTGCAGTAGAGTCATTTATCAAGTTCTGTATGGAAGATAACAGTTTCTGATGCTGATGGTGCAATAAAGCTTTGAGAAGCAACTGAGGAGGAAGAGAGAAAATACCAAGGTCTTCTGAGTTCAAAAGCCATTCTTGATAGATGTTCAAGAAATATTAAAAATCATGCTATGTATTTTATAACTGATGTTTTCATGCACATCATCGGCTTTAACCCTTAGAGCACTTCCATGAAAGCAATTCTACTGCATTTTCCACCTCACAGAAGAACAGCCTGTACTCTGTAGAGGTTAAACACCTTGCTATAGGTCTCATAGGTGGCACAATTTAAAGGTAGGGTTCAAATCCAAGACTGTGCAATTCTAAAAAAAAATTTACCGTTATGTGAATAGTGACTAGGAAACAAATCAGATAAGCCTAGAAATGTATCCAAGTCAGAATTTGTATAGGTTTTATAGCCATATTTGAAACAGAACAGCATTTCTGAAATATTAAGAAAACAGTAAACAAAAGGAATATGGATCTTCGAGTCAAAATGTTCTGAGTTATTCAGTGCTTGAAAAATCCAACTAGGTGACTGAAAGCTATTTATCTTACTTGGCCTAGACTCAGTTCCCTCATTTGTAAGTGGACTGATAGTAATATCTGCCTTGCCAAATAATTGAGAATTAAATGAGATAATGTATGTAAAGTGCCTACCAGTTCCCGGCACCTAGTATGCACCCAAAAAGGAGTCTAAGTGGTATTGATTATTATTGTGTAAGGAGTCATAGTGGCTTGCAAAGACCTTTCAAGTGGTATCTGGACTGGTTCAATACATAGGGCACACAAAATTGTGGGTTAAAAGTGTCATTTTGACCACTTTGAAAAGCAATAAAAACATTTTTTAAATGAGGTCCCGTAAATAATAGCTCTTCATCCAAAGAACAGCACAATACATATTTTAAAGTGAGGCACTAAGAATGGAAGTAGTGATTTTTTTTTTTTACCCCAAGTAAAGTTTGATAATGTAATAGTGAGAATAGGGATGGAGAAGGGGAGAGGGAGAGAGGTTGCCTTATTCCATAAGTTTTGTGGTACTCTTTAGGCTTGAGGAAATCTGATCACTATTGAATGAGAAAACAAACAATCTTTTCCCCTCTATGCCCATGTCATCCAGCCGCTGGCTGTAGGTACTCTTTCATGAGAGCCATGCTGAACAGATGGTGAATGACTCCCCAGCCTTCTTTGGCAATTTGTGCATGTTCTGAGCAACCTTCTCTGTCAGGAAGTGCTTCCTTATTATATAAGACCCTAGGAGAATTCCTCTACATCTTCCATAGATTTAAAACACGTGTGGTATCAAATAAGGGATTTTCTAAGGGAAGGTTGTTAAGGTGTGTTTAATTAAATCTCCCTTTCACTGTCAGAAAAAATATATACTTAATGCTTAATAACTCAGATTTCTTCATTCAGTAGCCCGTCTTTGTCACCCTTCAGTCATGTGCAGTATATCCTATTTTTTGCCTGTTTAAATTGTGTTTTTCATACTCCAACTTTTGTAACCTCATATTAACATGGAAAAAAAATGTCCCTCAAATCCATTTAATACACACCTCCAGAATATATATATTAAACAAATCTTGTCCCTGATATAAAGATATGGTACTTCTGACACACATGAGGAACAAAATACAATGTCAAAATATTTTTAACATTAGAGATACATTTTCAGTGGATCAGTAAGTATTCACCCCAGAGGCAAATATTTGTGAATTGTATGCATTGGATTTGTGAAGTAAGGATGAGTAGCAAAGATAAAGTGAATTTAACAGAACATAGATCACATCAACACATACATCTCCAGTTTTCATTTTGCATGACTAGCTTCAACTAAAACCTTGGCTCTCCTTGTGGCTGAGGATTCACTTACTTGAAGATAGCTAAGTGTCAGCCATAGAACAATATGGCCAATGGATAAATGACTCCATTTAATACAATGGTCCTTGTCCTCTCGGCTTAGTTTGATGAAGAAAATACTCAAAACCAATGATTAGGTCAATTAATTGCAGATTTTGGTGGGTTCAGCCTGTGTTTATGCACCTATGGAATTGTGGTCTTCCTACTTGAATATCATCATCAGTGGCAAATTAAGCCTGTGAATATATAGAGTGGACTCAAATTTAGTCTTTTCAAAACCTAATGAAAAGAAAGTAGGGCAAGAAGGATGTGATGGGAACACAGGGGATTGAGAAGGGAGTGGTTTTGGGTTTGCACCCATGGAGTGCATAAAATCTCTGTATTAAGAATCTTAGAATATAAGGCAGAACCCAAGAGTTGTTATCACATAACGTGACACATGCAGGACAATAATGCACTGTAATTTTCCTAACCAATTTGTTATGTATCATAATCCTTATAATATTCAAATTCTGACTTGGAGAAAACAGAGGTAATACCACTATCCTATAATATAAGCATTACTCCAGCTTTCACTACAGTTCTACACACACACACACACACACACACACACACACACACACACACCTGCACTGTTTGAGGATGTTCTGGGAACTGATTTTAAAAATACATTTGCCTAAGGTCCTTGCCTTGATCCCATATGGCCGCTGGTTCTAATCCCGGCAGCTCCACTTCCTCTCTCTGTCTCCTCCTCTCAGTATGTCTGATTTGGGGGAGGGGCGAAAAAAAAAATACATTTGCAATGTGTTAATGGACCTTGAGCTACAGCACCATCATAGGCATTTCTTTCAACCATAGAAAAATGCATTAGACTAAAGCACCCAGAACGTTTTCGTTGAAACTTGGTTCTTGTATTAGCATAGATAAGAATTTCAAGCAAGGTGGATTACACTCATGTTTCTGACCCATGTTTAAAGTAGTTGTGCCATGTAAGACTTTTCATTCTGATTCAAAACATTGTGCAAGGACTGACTATACAAAAGTACCCAAGCAAAAGTTTGGAATACAGATCTTACATTTCCTAGCTACAAGAATTTAGGCAAGTTTATTTATCTCCATAAGCCAAATGCTCATTGTTCGTAAAATAGGAATAATTTTCACATCCCAGATGTTTATGTGTTTTAAAGAATGCAGACCCTATGGAACTGTACCATAAAATTCAAAATCAAAAGGATGCAAAAAAGAATGTAATGCATGCAGCAGGGCACCATACAGACAGTAAATATCTCAACACAAATTCCCATTAGATCTACATAGTTGGATACGGGAGTGGAGAGTGGATAGCATGTGAAATCAAGCTTTTCCGTTACTTCAAACTTCAATGTTTATCATAATGAAAAATTTAGCATACATAATGAACAGGTTTTTCGTCCTGTTTATTTTGTATCACAGAACTACTTTTACTTGAACTCATGATTTCCCTAAATAGTTAACACTCCAATTTTGAAATGCAAAACTAAAAAAGGCCAAACTGAATTATCAATACTTAAATAAGAAAAAAAAAAAACATTGACAGTGGTTCTCTATCTGCTTACTTAGGCTAGAGCTCTAAAATTCCACAAAATTTCTGGAGGAATCATGGTTCGAGCTGAAGAGAAGGCAAAGCCGATCACCAGAGTAACGCCATGGCCTCAACTTAATTCCATTTCCTTAGTTTTTAAAATCATGATTTTTTTTTTTTTTTTGAGAGAGAAGAACAAGAGCACCTCAAATCTCCACAACTTCCAGGACTGGACTAGGCAGAAGCCAGGAGCTAGCAAACCACTTTAGGTCTGCCATGTGGCTGACAAGGACACATGTAACTGAGCCATCACCTGCCGTGTCCCAGGGTGTGCATGAATAGAAAGTGGAATGGGCAGGAAAGACAGACACTGCAGTTCTTAGTCTGGTTCTCACATCTTGGTAATCTCATCCTAGTGCAGCTGAACTCATTAAAGAACCACACTGAGGACCCGGCACCATGGCCTAGCAGCTAAAGTCCTCGCCTTGAACGCCCAAGGATCCCATATGGGCGCTGGTTCTAATCCCGGCAGCTCCACTTCCCATCCAGCTCCCTGCTTGTAGCCTGGGAAAGCAGTCAAGGAACAGCCCAAAGCATTGGGACACTGCACCCGCGTGGGAGACCTGGAGGAGGTTCCTGGCTCTTGGCTCCAGACTGGCGCAGCACTGGCCGTTGCACTCACTTGGGGAGTGAATCAGACGGAAGATCTTCCTCTCTGTCTCTCCTCCTCTCTGTATATCTGACTTTGTAATAATAAAAAAAAACCACACTTGTATTGTGATTCTGACACATTTCAAACTATAACTGATGTTAAGTACTTCAGTGTAGAGCATGGTTATATATAACCCACACGGCTATGTTTAACCAACTTCTAAAGAAATATTGGGGGTATACAACAGTCCTTTGGAGATAAGATAGGAATGTAGTACTCACCTGTAAAAATAGCATTTTAATAGTAATATTTTTCAGGATAATCTGAGGAGAAAAGTAACACAAACTAATATGAAGAGTACACAAACTTCAAGTATGAAACATAGGAATGGGATGTATATATATGCAAAAGCCTAAGACATAAGTACTCACTAATCTTACAAAAATGGAATTAAATTGTGGACTTTTAGAGCAGCTATTCCAGGGTCTTTCTGGAACTGAGCAAACTGTTTTTCAAGTGCTCAGAGTATATGTCTATTAACTATCATTAATCAGATAAATAGGTTCCCAGAGTAAGACAATACATCCAAACTGCCTATTCAAGTTCAGTCTCAAAATGACTCACTCTAGTTTTGTTTAAAGGAAAAGTTGTCATTCTTGAATATGTAACCAAAAAAAAAAAATCAAAAAATATTTTCTGGCATATATTCAGTTGAGATTATACTCCATTATGAAACTAAACGGAAATTTTGAGCTAAGCCGATCTTACTTCTATATTATCAAGATTAAAAATAGCTTATGCATCTTCTGCCACAAAACCTATGTACACTAGTAGGGAAAGCAGTGCAATCATTTGTAGTTTTCCTTTAAAGTACTTATCACCAAAATACCGACAAGCTAACATAGGAACATTAGAAATTATGAAGTCTGAAATAGAAATCAACTATAGTATTTTGTATACAAAGGCACAAAACATTCCAGACTGGGAAACATTTTTTTTCTAATGCAGTGATGTGAATGTCATGAAGGACAGAGCAAAAAGTCACATCATACTGAAAGACACTACCTCCGTATGTATCATAAAAATAGCAATTCCTGGTATTGGAGAAAATACTCAATTCACATGTTATTTTCTTAGACAATGAAATTAGCCAACTGGACCTTTATCAAATCTGAATTACAGTTTTTGAAAAGCAGTCCATCTCTCATTGACAAAGTAATTTTAAGTCATAAAGCAAATCCTTTGACTGAATGAAACAAAATACTAAATTGCGTAACAAATAGCTTTCAATATTTCTGAAACGATTGTTCCATATTCAAATGTGCAGGGGTATGCAACTAAATTCAAATGTGCACATACTAAATGTAGGACTGTGGGTCATTCCGGTGACCCAGTGGACTGAAGATACCTCCAGCTTCATCTCTCTCCCCCAGCCTTCCGTCACTCAACCAGATTTTTTTTTACGGAACATGGAGGATACAAGCATTAAATCATACAGTTGTGACTGTAGTTATAACTTATACTACTATAAAATCAAACAGAAAACAGGAGTAAAAAGTAAACTTCACCCCTACTTCTAGTTCAATGCCAGGATTCTAATTCCTGCCGCCACTCCCCAAATGATCATGCAAAACCATGATTTGGGGTTATGCACCGTCTGCGGAGCACTCTGCCACGAATTAGACATTGTGAAAGCAAGACAGGTAGTAAAGGGGGAAAAGAAGGTAGCTCTTCATGCCTGTTTTGTTCAGCTGCAACTCTCCTCTTTTCTCTGCCTAACATCTTCATTTTAACTAAGCAGAAGGAACCGGTCACACTTCTCCACTAACCAACAGTTTACCAGAAACAGCACAGGACTCCTCGTCTCAAGTAGTCAAGTGGCAAACATCCTCAGAGAAAAGGACCCCATCTGTCTGGTTCTCAAGAACTAGCTCAAGACTTAAAACAAATGTGCATTGATACGTAAAGAGAAAATGAGTGAATTTATACCTAAGTCCTTCATCTTACCCATGTCACATTCCTCCCATCCTGATTCCTTTAATCCCTATCTCATTCAGCAAAGTTAGGCTTGGTTTAATATCATAAGCATTTCGTTGTAGTGTGATTATATTTATTTCCATGGAGATAATAGTACCGGGACTGGTTTGTATTAAAAGATAGAAGCATTGTGGCAAGCATGATGATGCTTAGAATGTCACTACAAATACTGAAAGTGAAAGCTGGAACTTAATTTTTCATAAATATTTCAAATAAATTCAAGCTATTCTCCCAATTTAAAAAAAATTCTGAAAAGTTACATCTTCTCCTTATACTTTATAATGGCTATAGATACATAAGTTGCCAAGTTTGCAATATGTAACCCTCTATTTACTTACCAAAGCTACATTATGTGCAACATTAATATTAATAAACAAGCGATCTCATTTATCTTTATTAACAAGACTGTCACTTCGTAAATTTTCAACTAACACCCAATGATTTTTTATGTTTGAATGAAGACAAATTAGAATTCTTCATCCATTTCACTTCAACTGTGAGAACTCAAGCAGAAAACACTATAAAAAGAAATGTCCTTTTAGACTTGAGAATTCAAGTTAACTTAGATTACGGTTAGGTTCCTTGCCATAGGATGAAGTTAAATCTTTATACCGTGCTTTCTACCTTTCTTAAGGAAACAATATTGATTCAGAAAACCATGATAATAATTGTGCCTTCTCAAAAATAAAACTTATACTCAAAGTATTACCTTTTAAGAAATTTGTTTACTTCATGTATTTGGAAGAAAATGCATCAGGCTGGAACCAAGATCCCAGAACTCAAAGGTCTCTCACATGTGTTATCAGAACCTCAGCTATGCATTAGCTGGAAGCTGGATGGGAAGCAGAGAAACCAGAGCCTAGATCCCAGGCTCTCCAATATGGGATCCAAGTTCCCCAAGTGCATCTTAAGATGACCATCCTCAGAGTTGGCTTTTATTTAGCACAACAGACCAACAAAATTTCACTAAGTAATATGCAGGTTTTATAGCCCAAGTAATATAGCCATGACCCCAAAGGAAATAAGCTGAATATATCTGTGTGGTATTGGAGAAATACACCCCTAGTACCATTTTTCAATTGAAACAAGCTGTTGAGAAGGCAGCTGTCAATAAACTCATGTATTCTGTCATTGGTTTCACTTTGCCATATTATTGTAGAATTAGGTAAAAAGGAAGGAATGATAAAGGTGATATATCAGAGAAAGAGAATCCAAGGTAGAAACAGATGTGAGGAAAGGAGTTTCAAGGATCTAAGGGGAAGTGTAAGGACCCCAAGATGCTTGACAGTCAAGGCATGTATTCCAAACAGGTGTTTACAATCTGTAGTTCTTACGGCACATTTATAGTGTGTATCAAGCTTCCACTGCTGTTCAGATGTTTATTCATGTGTGCAATTACATACCAGGAAAATTGCTGGGCACGGGGATTAGAACCACTGTTTTTTGAGTGACAGAGATACAAAGTTTGATTCAAAAAGATATTTTCAAGGTGGAGAGTTTATTACAAACAGAATGAAGGGCAGAGTTAATTGGCAGTTTTTCTATTAAGAAAAGCATTTTAAGTGCCACTGAATTGAGTCACATTTGCAGTTACTATAGCTTATTTAGTGAAGCATAAGAAAGTTCTAGTCTATGATTAATAAGCCAGACTTCACTCATTTATGGTTTGTTTTGTGCAGTAATCTGTAACATTCCCTAATTAAATTTCCTTGATTTCTAACCATTTATCCAATATATTAAAGTCACTTTGAATTCTGGGCTCCACTACTACAAGTCCGACTACAGCTTCTAGTAGTTTCCATCATTGCCTCAGGTATACTCTTTCACTCTTCATTTAAACAGATTAGTTTTTGTTCACATGCGTAATGTTTCAAACATGTTGAAAGAAAATGTATATTATATGCAATATTATATAGAAGCATTCTATTTCTGACTTCAGTTTGTGGTCTGCTACAGCTTTCAGAACTCCTAACTAATCATAGGCATATTCATGGGCTTCACAGGAGTTTAAATATTCTTTTCATGTTTTACTCATTAGTTTAGTTATAAAAATTAGTTGAGCCATAATAGACTCTCAATTTAAATCAGCAAGACTCTAACCTTATAATTAGACTTTGAAATGTACTCCTACTGAATCTGTGCTTTAAATTCAATGAAGACTCCAATCACACACCTCTCAACATTTCTAATTTATCAGCCTCTACCTACCTGTTCTTTGTCTACCTGACCCTCACCCAGCCCCCGATGCACCTTATCTGGTAATTATGTCTGATTTGCTAAGTCACAATCCTACATCCATCCCTCCTCTGTTTTGATTTTGGTCCTTTTTTGCTTACAAGCCAATGAGAACAAGACAAAGACCCACTTACCTTGCTAATCGTTTCCACCACTGCACATCAATGCATTCTTAACACTTACAGGTCTTCAAAAATTTATCAAATGATACTTTTACTCAGCCTTTCTTCAAGAAGGACAACTGAACTGGCACGATGGCTCAGTGGCTGAATCCTCAGCTTGTGATTACTGGGATCCCATTTGGGTGCCAGTTCCTGTTGCAGCTGCTCCACTTTCCATACAACTCCCTGCTTGAGGCCTGGGAAAGCCACTTTGTCCAGGACAGCCCAAAGCCTTGGGACCCTGAACCAACTTGGGAGACCTGGAAGAGGCTGCCGACTTTGAATCGACTCACCTCCGGCCATTATGGCCACTTGGGGAGTGAAACAGCAGACAGAAGATCTTCCTCTCCCCTCCTCTGTATCTGAATTTTCAATAAAAATAAATCTTTAAAAAAATATTAGTATTTGCATTTTTTGCTTAGAATATATTTGATCATATTAATTCCCAAGCAACAAATTCATTGAGAATGCCATCGGGACACAAACCAGCAACTGTATGGGATCCCAGCGCACGCAAGGCAAGGACTTTAGCCACTAGGCTACCTTGCCGGGTCCTCTAATACTTTTTAAAAGTACCATGAATTGAGTTATTTAAGATATGGTGCTGTAATGCTACACAAAATATTTTTCTGACTTCATCTGGGAAGAGGAAACTAACCATTGAAGAAACTGAAGGCTGAGGAAGAATCATTTTGCACTTACACTTTAAGGATACAGTGAACAATGAAAAATAAAGCATCTTCTATATGGGAGACACTGAATTAGGATAGACGTATACAATGACGGAATATTAATTACAGTCTAACCTTTAAGTTTTGTAGTACCCACCACATCCTCTAGCATACAATTCAGGTGAAAGTTTCAGTTTAATTACTGATATTTCAGTAACTACTTCTGTGTAGCACCAATTAAAGATAAATACTGCTATCAAGAAATGTAAAAGTGACCAGTTATTTGGCCTGGCAGTTCAAGCACTGTTTGAGATACCTGCATCCCATTTCCGAATGCCTGGGATCCAGTCCTGATTCTGATTAGAATTCTAGCAGCCCAAATAATGTGTGCACCCCGAGAAGCAGCAGGAGTTAGATCCAGTAGCTTAGTACCCGTTACAGGTTTAAGGGACCCAGCTTGAGTTCATGGCTCCCAGTTTCTGCCTGTTCCAGCCTCAGCTATTGTGGGAATTGGGAAAGTCAACCATTGGATTAGAGCTCCATCTCTCGTGTGTGTGTGTGTGTGTGTGTGTGTGTGTGTGAGAGAGAGAGAGAGAGAGAGAGAGAGAGACAGACAGACCGACAAAGGAAGGAAGGGGGAAGGAAAAAAAGGAAGGGTGGAAGAAAGGAAAGGAAGCAAACGAAAGAAGGAAGAGGAGGAAACTAAAAAGAAAGGAAAAGAGTAAAAACTCCACAATATTGGTATGCTGTGAAAGACTTGTAACACAGTCTACAATCTGTGTGCTTATATGAAGTCCGAATGGTTAACGCGAGCTTTAGCTTTGATACTTGTCTCCGTTTTCTTAACTGCTCTAAGTAGATCTATTGAAGGAGTTGTAAAACTTAAAGCTTAGTCAAAAATCCGGAGTGTCTAGTGCATCTTTAAGTTGCTAAAATTAGTAAATTGAGTAGTTCATAACATTCCAGCAAAGTTTTATAGTTAGGACTGAAATTTGTTGGACGCTTTTTGACTGAACTTTCCTCTCACATGGTCTGTTATGAAACAGCTGGTCAGGGTTAGAGGGCAGACTGCTGAAATAACGGGAAAAATGCATGGCCAATTTAGAGGGAATTCTAGCTTACTCGTTTCAAAACAACTGGTCACATAGCATCATACATACATGCAACTCTTAACCACTGGCCCCAGGGATTCTCTCATCTTAAATACAGTCATAATCTTGATTTGTCTCTAAATAGATCTATAAATTAGAAAATTAAGGATATCTAAAGTTAGAAACCTTAGAAGCATGTATTTTTTTTCCCACAAACTCTTCAAAGCATTTTAATCATAATTTCTAACATAATTCGAGCAAGGCTAAGGCTACTGTGCAATGGACAAATAAAGATTGTTTCAGTGAGAGCATGATTCAGTGTTTGACATTCCCTATTGTTTTCTATTAAAAGGCTTTTAGCAGTTCTCAGCAGAAAGTCAACCAGTTCATGCACCAGTATTAAGTAAAACACTGAGGTTTATACAAACCAAAGTTATCTTTAAACAGAAAGTCTGTATAATATTCCTGTGAATGTCAGGGAAAATATTTGAAATTCCAGTGGGCCTTCGAGTCCTGAAAACATAACACATCAAGCTTGTAGAAGCAGTTATGTTGAAAGGGTGAACTTAAATCATCAAAACATGGTATTTTACAAAACAGTGTTGAAGACTCATAGTAGAAAAAGTCTTCAAAATGTTAAAATCTTAAAAATTTTTAGCAGAGTTAGAGAAATGAGAACAAATTTTTTGCATCACTGCTTTATTAATAATGGCAAGTCAGCACAACAGATTAGATCAAACACCGAAGAAAATGATATACATGAACTGTTTGCAGTGTATTATAGGTCATTGCTTGGTGAGCTAAAATACATATAAAATGAGCTCGTGTTAGGACATTGTGTATTATTTGGATAATGTCACAACTATGAAAATTAGTAGTCTATTTTTAAGCCCTTATACAGCAAATAGGAAATGGAATCAACATGAAAAATATCTACACTCCATGTTTATTGCAGCACTATTCATAATCGTGAGGATATAATGAAACCAACATTTACAGCAAAATGAACAATAGTAGACTACTAAATTAAGGAAAATGTATATTCTCATGTGCAAGTTCACGAAAAAGTACGTCTGAACACAAAATAGCAGTTACTAGAAGCTTGGAAGGGTGAGGGTAAGGGGGTACAGGGAGGTTACATAAGGACTATGAAGACAATGTGTATGTGTAGGTGTTCCGTAGCCCCGTAGGGTAACTACAAGTTTAACAACCTATTACATGCAAAACCAGGAACGAACAGGTAGGAGCCAAAACAAATTAAGAAATGGAAATGGTTTAGCTTCCAGATTTGATCCGTTTATACCACATGTGTTAAATTATTGTACTGTTCCCCATAAAAGGTTCATGTGCCATGCATTTTACACATGAACTAAAAAATATAGCAAGTATATGGGTAATCAGGAATGCATACAAGAAAGTTTCACGGGCATTGAGAATTTTATGATTTATACTGAAAGGTGGTTTCTGATGACACCCCAGAGCCCAGATGTTTCTTAATCAGGAACAATTTTGCTTTCAGGACTATTCTGGCCATATTTGACAGTGCTGTAAATATCTATTTTTCTATTTTTCATAGTTCCATAGACTCAGGGATATCCCCCTCCCCTCGCCACTGGATCAACCCATATTATAATAGTATAGTCCTTCAACAACAGTCACAAACCCATCATTCTGCTCTAAGTGTATCATGACATTGTAAGTATAGACAATGGCATAAAGTCCAGCATCCTATTGTCCAGATATATTAATAGTTTCATTGGGAGCCCATCTTTTTATTCAGGGGTAGATATTCTGATGGTCATGACAGAGTGATATGACTGGGATGCAGTGGACAGGGGGCACAAGTGCTGCTCAGTGTCCCTCAAGGCACAGAATAACCTCATAAAGACTTTTCTAGCCCTAGATGTCAATACAGCCTGTAAGGAGTTATTTCAATATCCTTCCCTGGACCCGGCGCGCCATTCCTTCTTCCTCACAGCTCATGAAGTTCGCGCCAGCCTAGCTATCCACCAATCGGATGTAACCTGGCTTTCCACCTGAATCCCACCTCCCAATCTTCCAGCCCCCTCCCCAACTCCGCCCACTCGCCAATCATCCCTAGGCATTCACCTGCAGGAGCCAATCCCCTGGGGGCCTGGCCTCAATCCCTCCCAATCCCCACCCCCTACACCTGGCTGACAAAAAGGCCTCCCCAGGTGCGGCTCACTCTCTTATCCCGCTCTTACCCTACTCCTACCCCTCTCTTTCCCCACTCTTATCCCTCCCTCTCTTACCCCGCTCTTATCCTGCTCTTACCTCTTATCCCTCTCATCCCTCCTCTGGTCTCTGTCTCTGCTCTCTCTCCTCTCCCCTCTTTTCTCCTGATTTTCACCACCTCTACCCGTTCCTACCCCGTTGGAATAAACCTCCTAAGATACCTCGTTGCGTCTGGTGTGTTTCAGCTCACGGTAAAGAACCAGGTTGTGGGAATTAGCTGCGCGTAATGGTGTGTTTCAGCTCACGGTAAAGAACCAGGTTGTGGGAATTAACTGCGCGTAATATCATAATAATATCGTAATATCGTATGAACTAGAACTCTACCGTCTTTTTTAAGTAACTAACACAGCCTGTGGAGAAATTTTGCCTTGTGTGAATACAGGAGCATTTTAAAACAGTTCATGGAAAACTGGAAAGTTTATTTAGGTATAAAATTTTTTAAACTCATGCATTGAGTACTTTTTCAAATATCTTTGAATTGGCTATTTATCAAGTATTTTTGGAAGACACTTACCTACTAAGACTTCACAGTAACCTTGGTAAACTGAATTTTCATGAAGAATATCATTATAGATTTAAAATCTAACACCTTGGCGCTCATTTCCAAGTACTTTTAAAATATTAGAAGATGTTTTCATTTGTGTTTGCTTTTAACTTATGAACTTTACATGGAAAGCATAATCACATTTTTCTGTGTATCCATCTAGTTAAGAACATTCCAAAAGCATGACTGTAGACAGTTTGGGATTTAACATAATAACTCGATTCAGGTAATAAAGGAGGAAATAGTTACACACATGGAATACCACTCATTTGCAATCAAAGAGTACACAAGTTAAAAAATTTTCATTTGTTCAAAAACCACACACATGCGGTTAGATTCTCAGTATTGAAAAAAAAAAAACTTCTGGTGTGATTTAGGACCCATCATTCCACAAAGCAATTTGTAACAGGAAAGCACCAACCATGTAATTCTGTGAACATGCACAACCACGGTTTGCCTGAACTGTTTGTGCAAACTGACACTAAGCACAAGGGAACTTGTGATGACCAAGATCACTGCCACATGAAAACACCTCACAGGTCAGTTCCACAAGAGGTTGATTGATGAAGCTGAAGAGGGCGATAGGAAAGCTTAATCCAAATCACACTTGCTGAAAGAACTGCCCGAGAGAAGAGTGAGCATGAACAAGAGAATTGATAGCATGAAGAATGGAAGGCGTCTTTAAATCCCAAAGACAGTTCTTTCCTAAACAAGCAGAAGCTCAAATGAGAAAGTAATCATAAGCCTAGAGCCCACAACTGATGTTTTCTCTTGGGCAAGACCATCTAGGGAATGCTCGCCACTCAAGGAGAAAGAAATCCGAGGGGCCCACCAGAAGCTTTTGTTTCCCCCAGAAGGAGCTAAAGGCAATCTGGTTGCTTTGAGGAGGACTGCCACCAAGTGTTCTCTTTTAGCACAGAAAAGGTAAAAGGAGCAGAGTTCTCCCCTTTGAGTTTTCATCCTTAGAATGCCCTTGAGTAGTGAGACTGGGGGAGCAGGATTTTAATCCAAAGCCATTTCTAGAATCACTTACTGCATTAATTATAAGCCTTTCAACACTTGTTCAGCCCTGAAGAAAAAGGTCTTTTTCCTTTTATACATGTAAAATGAGTTAATCTCCTGGGTGGTGGGAAGGGGGCGGGGAGGCCAACTAGCTTAAATTCCTCAGGTGAGACCACTGAAACAGAATTGGAAGTTATTTCTTTTCTCCTTTTGATGGATAATTTTCTAGAGTTTAATAATCGCCAAAACAGGAGTTTTAACATCAAGTACACTCGAACGAAAAAAATAATCCCATCTAAGGTTTGTAGAGCTTTCAGTTTCACAAAGCACTTCTTCACTGGAGTCCTCTTAGACCAACTGCATAAAGCTCGGATTTGCGGATTAAACCATGCTTTGACCAATGGTTTCTACCCTACTTTGCTACTGTGATTCCTCAGAAAGAGTCAAATTGGGTGTTAAATGTAAGGCACAAACTCACAGACAGTAATTCAGCATGAAAATGCTTCAAAAGAGAACACTTCGAAAGGATTTGAATGTAGCGCCTTCATGAAGATGAATAATGCACACACACGTTCCCCAGCAATAGCAGAGAAATCTCTTACACAAGACATCTGTCCCTGTGTGTGAGGAGTTAGACTGGGTGGAAGGCAGTTAGGGTATTCTGGGTCACCAAGTCATTTTTCTTCCCAAATAAAAAGGGAATTTCCCCACCATGTTTTAGATTCACCAGAGCAGTCTCTTCCAAGGGACAAGGGTGCTATTAGCATATCAATTCCCCACCTGAAGCACCAGCCATTACCTCCGGCCAAGGTGTGGGAGGGTCTCAGGCCTATCTCCTTATCATTGAAAGGAGGACAGGAGGAAGTAATATGCAGATGCCAAAGGCCTGGAATGTCCTGTCTAGCACCTCTCTGGTCTTTTTGTCCCAAAGGCAGATGCCTGGAGACCAGGAAATTCCTTTGCCCTTGGAAAACCCCCTCTTTGAACTAAAGCTTTAAGAGGTCGGTACACCCCCCATGCATGGGTCTTTTCTATCTCAGAACCCCCTCCCGTCACTAGGGCGGGAGTTTCCTTTCTTAGCTTTTCTAATAAATCTTACTTTAAAACTAAACTGTGTCCGCATGAAAATTCTTCTTTCCTGCGAGACAAGAATTTGAGGTTGTTGCAGTATTCGGGGTTCAAAAACCCTACAACACCTGCACATAATACATCAATTGACTGTCATTTTCCCTACATGTACGTTACATCAATTATTGTTGAGGGGGCATTTCCTCCATCAGCTAAAGCTGCATTTTAATCCTCAAATCCTTTCTTTCAACATTAGTATTCTTAAGGCACGGTAGATAAAAATACCATTTTCAAAGAACAGCGGGCTGCTTTTCTGCTTCATATATAACTCAAATAGCAAACACGGAATTAACAAAAAATAAGATCAATTAGTTAAATGTTACCTGATTTGCCACACACTAGATTTATCATAGGCCAAAGTAATTATCAAATTTCAGCTATGCTAGCTTTTGGAGTCAATCCACACTAAAAAGAAAGGGCACTGGCATTACATTTCTTAAATTTACATATTTAAGTTGGAGTCATAACCTTGGGGTTTGGGATAAGACTCTGAAGTCAGGGAAGTCATGACAACAAGCAAGACGCAGAAAGTAGCTTAGAAGTTTTCTGTTTAGAAAAGTCTCTAGCTACATCTCAAAGAAATTCACAACAAGGGCATAAACTCACCGAGCTGGAAACTGCCATATCAACCACGCAAAGATCCGTCGCCTGGCTCACACTACAGACTCTGGCGTTCTTCCCCTTCTTATAACCATGAAGACAAACAGATCCACCTGTGGTAGCATTTGTTTCACCTTTCTTACTGGCCTTACAAAAGTAATGGAGAACACGTAGGAAAAACATGACAAATTAGCAGTCCGTGTAGATGACTACCACTTGAGGTCACTGCCTATGCACCTTGTGTTTTTGAGTACTTTAGAAGTAATATTCCTTGCTTGAGTCCAGGAGCCCTTTTCTTGAGGATTTTGGAAAGATCAGCTTCTTTGTAACAACTCAGTACCTGAACAGCAGGGTCTAATTGTGGATCTTTCAGCAGTTCTACAGCTAAACGATTAGTATTTGTAACAGCTGAATATCTTCATGAACCAAATGTTTATTGAAGTACTATGCGGCAGGCACTGGTCTGAACACAGTGTGAGAGGAGTTAGACTGGGTGGTAGGCAGTTAGGGTATTCTGGGTCCCCAAGTCATTTTTCCCACCATGTCTTGGATTCACCAGAGCACGTCTCTCCCAAGACAAATGCATATTTTATCCGGAGTGCTTCCCCCAGGAGACAAGGGTGACATTAACATATCTATTCCCCACCTGAAGCCTCCACCCAATTCTGTCTCCAGCCATTGCCAAGGGGGAGGGCTTCAGACTGGCCTCTTTATCATTAGAAAGGGACCAAGGAAGTTGGCCAGAGACACCTTTCTGGCCTTTTGTCCCAAGGCCAGGTACCATGGAAACCAGGAATTTCCTTTATTTATGGAGAAACATCTTTGAGGGGAACCTTTAAAAGATGCTTTCCCCACCATTGATATGGGTTTTTTTCTATAGCTTTTCCTCCTGCCACTATGGCAGGGGACTAGGGTCTTTTTGCTTTTCCTCCTGCCACTATGGCAGGGGGTAAGGGTCTTTTTCTATCTCAGAACCCCCTCTCGTCACTAGGACGGGAGTCTCCTTTCTCAGCTTTTCTAATAAATCTTACTTTAAAACTAAACTGTGTCTGCATGAAAATTCTTCTTTCCTGTGAGACAAGAATTTGAGGTTGCTGCAGTATTCGGGGTTCAAAAACCCTACAACAACAGCAAGTATAGTAGTAAACAATACAGACAAAAGCCCCTATCCTCACAAGGCATATTGAAGTTCAGTAATTCTCAGCTTTGATTGCATATTAGAATTTCCTGAGGAAGTTAAAAAAAAAAATACCTGGACTCCAATTTCATGAAAACCTCTTAAAGCAGGAATGGGTTATCATTTTAAAAGAATTGGGTGATTCTAAAATGCAACCAAAGGTGAGAATTGCTAGTCTAGCTGATCATTTTTTTTTACATAGAAAATGGTTCAATAAGTCATACATGTAGATACAAGCTGGCTTGCCTTACACTAAAAGCTCTCAGGGAAGCTTTCTGCATATGTTTGACTAGATTGTTACAGCAATCACACCAATATGCAATACAACTTGCAAACACAAATGTCAGCACTGGATTTCAATCCAAGTTTGTTGTTAGCACAGTGTTGCATGCAGATACTCACACCTTGCATTCGCTTTTTGTGTCATTTGACCGATAGCATGTTATTGTTGCTGTTACAGAATTTGAATCGTTTTACACCATGCACATGTAATAAAACTTAATAATGATTGGTTCTCTGGGAGCAATTTCCAAGAATGGCTGAACTCCCAATAAGTCTGTTGGGTGGGAAAAAAACTAACATGCTTCAATTTCCAAATAACTTTTTATTATAAACTCAACACTGATGGTTATGTTTAGAATTCATTCCTAGCGTGAAAGGAGCCCAAAACCAAGCCATAAAAATGTATCCATAGCTTAACTAGAGTGCAATTCACAGAAGCAAATCGAGGCATGACTAAATAAGTTCCTCAAAACACTTTAACACCTTTCTGAGCAATACTATCAGTAAATTATGGAAAACATATCACCATTTAAAAAAACTTATTAGCTGATGATAAGTAAAAAGGAAGCTTTCACATCTCCTCAGACCAGCCTCCTTGATATTCTAAGACTGAACTTATATTTGACCTATGGATTCAGACTTCACACAGTCACCTTCTCTGTTTTCTTATGTCCATGATTATATTTATAAGCGTTTTTATAATCGGTAGTGTAGCTACCAGTAAAAAATAACAAGAAGTTGTGAGAAATTAGGAGAGGAAACTCACACTTTCAATGAAAACGTAAAATAGTAGAATCACTATAAAAAGCCAACAGGATGGTTCCTCAAAATATTAAACAGAGAGTAACCCTTTGAACTAGTGATTTAATCCAGTTGTCTAAGAGAATTTAAAGTATCTCATTGCAAGAATACTTGCACATGAATGCTCATTTTGACATTGTTACAACAGCCAAAAAGTATAAACAAGTTACATGTTCATCGAAGGATGTATGTGAAGTTGCTAGGTATAAATGAGCTTTGGAAGACAGACAACGTAGAGATGGGGCATTTAATGACAAGTCAAGTAACAAGCATGAACACTTAAGAATTAAAATGACAACATTGTTCCCAAAAGATTATGTACCACGTGTAGTTCTGATCATAGGAACAGGCTTTACAAGTTATATTTACTTTATACCACTAGTTCATTAAAATAAGGGATTCTCATAAAATTTTATTAAATTGTGCTAACAGTTGTTGATTTTTCTATTATGCATCAAATATTGTAAGGCTCAGAAGCACCCAAAAATGGCCTTAGAAAAGAATCACTTCCTTGTTTTCATCCCTATTACTTCCTACCTGTTTTATCAGTGATGTTATAATCTTTGAATACAATACGGAGTTAAGAAAATCAAAATGATACTTCGTACCTTAATAGTTAACCTTTTGTAATGAGAACTTTTGAAAATCTTACCAAAAACAAAATGCACAGTGCTCAAGTATTACCTGTATTCAACATGCGGTGCAGGTGAAACTTACTCTTTCCACCAGCTTTGAAATATTTGAATATTATTTCCCCCATTCTCATCATCCCCAGCCTCTGTTAACCCTCTTCAACTGTCTGCTTTTATGAGTTTGACTGTTTCAGATTTCACATAAAAGGGAGAATACATGGCATTTGTCTTTGTATGTTTGACTTCACTTACTATCCTGCCATCCTCTTCTCCAATACTACCCATATTCATTCATCCTTTGATGGATAGTTCATAGATTGGTTCATAACTTGGCTTCTGTGAATAGATCTGCAGTGAGCATGGGATCACATGATTTCTATTTTAGCTGTTAAAATTATAATTATGGTCAACATAATTTCACAGTGCTACCATGGATTCATGGTAGATAAGCATAAGGACTGGTGATGATGACTAATTAAGCATTTGTTCATATTGAGACTAAATCCATAAACCTCAGGTTAATTTCATAATCCCATAATTCTTTTCACATTATCCCTCTTCTCATTCTTAACACTTGGTCTTCCCAGTTATCAACACTTGAAAATTCAAGTTACAATATAGGTTCCACATGTTTTTCACTACCCTTAACAATTGCCACTCACACTCTTAATTCAGGCTACCATCACGTTTTCCTAGGCTTTGCTAACGCCTTCTTTTTAAATCTTTTCACATATAAAAATTACTTTTGTTTAGTTGAAAGGGAGACAGACAACGTAAGGGAGAGAGTGACAGAAACAGAGAAAGAGAGACAGAGAAATAGAATAAGAGAGAGCGAGAGCGAGAGAATGAGACATATATCAACCAAAGCTGGGCCAGGAGCCTAGAACCTAGTCCAGGTTTTCCACATCTCTCCTAATGAGTAGCAGGGATCCAAATACTGGAATCATCACCTGCTTCCTCCCAGGACGCACATAAACAGGAAGCTAGAACTGGAAACAGTGTCAGGACTTGAACCCTGGCATTTCAATAGGTTATTCAAATGTCCTAACCGCTGTATCAAATTCTAGTCTCTAATAGCTTAAGTGGTATCCCTGCCTTCAATCCCTCTGAATATTACATCACTGACAAAACTATAAACTAGAAGCTGAAGAGTAAGAAAGAGCAGCAGCTTTTTTTTGGGGGGGGGGAGGCCCACTGGGGGGAGGCAAGACCGCTTCAGAGAAGTAGTTCTTCACTAAGACAGACTCTTGCCTCATGTCTGTCAGTTTCATTAGCCAGTGAGCCAATTTACTCAACATTGCCAGTATCATCATAATATATCTCTAGTAAGTATCAATAGCTAATGATCCAGAGATTCATCTATTTCATATTTAGACTGGTTATGAGAAGTAAAGATGAGGATGCCCTTGAATATTCCTTCAGGGCAAGTAAATTTCAAACAATACTAAGATCTAAGAAAATGCATCTTCATTGAATGTATTCAGGATCTCTGCCTAATGATTACCTTGATAAAATATTTATAGAATACAATTTTGGAAAATTAACTTTTTCTTCATAAAAGTTGATTTTTTTTATCAAAGGACATAGTTTTCTTTTTGTTGTTGTTGTTTTAAGGATTTATTTATTTTCATTGGAAAGACAAACACATGGAGAAAAGGAGACACAGTGACATATCTTCTATCTGCTGGTTCACTCCCCAAATGGCCGCAAGGGCCAGAACTGAGCCGATTAGCAGCCAGCAGACAGGACACTCTCCCAGATCTTCCATGCAGGTGCAGGGTCCCAAGGCTTTGGGCCATCCTTGACTGCTTTCCCAAGTCACTGGCAGGGAGCTGGATGGGGAGTAGAGTAGCCAGTCATAAGTGATCATGACGCTCTTGGGGGTGGGGGGATGCGGGGAGATTAGCCACTTGAGCCATTGTTTAGAGCCCAACATAGGTTTCAGCATGGATTATTCAAACTATGATTGACAAAAATCTTCAAAAAGCTCATGAAGATAAAATATATTCTGAAAAAGTTATGGATGGATTTAAATCCTTTAGTACTGATACAAATATCTAATCTCCATTTCCTACTAATTTTCTTAAATACAATTGTATAACATCCATGCTCCATCCTTTGAATTTTAAATTAAGTAATTTTTGTCACTTCCTTGCTCAAGAATTTATTTTGCTGTGGGTGACAACTTTAGCGTGTTTCTTAAAGCCTAGTAATTCTAACATAGCAGTACTGTCTGCCAATTTCTATGCAAGTCTTAAAAGCTTGTATCAACACCTCACTGAAATTTCCAGCTGAAAATTTAAATTCTTAGGTAATCTACAAGCTGGTTTGCCTGTAAGCCACAAAACAACAAGCCCAAGTGATTTTTTTTTTTTTTAGTGTAATTAACACATAGTGCTCCTGTAATAATGAGCTGATTTGGAGAGAAACAACTGAGTTCAACCAAACTGGTTGTTTTCACAACAGTTCCTAGGAAGCTAGTTTCAAAACGAGTTCTTTGATTTCAGCCCTGTAGGTACACATCAGCTGAATAAAGCCATTTGTTTACATGATTGATTGGCATAATTTACTGCAATAACCTTCTAAATGATAAACCCCCATTCTCTTCCAGCCACTTTCAATCCCTCCCATAATACTACCTTATCACTTGATATGTCTGCTTCAATCACCTAAATTGTTTCTTCTTGCATATCAAATAAATTGTAAGCCTTTATTTTTATCATTCTGCTCAAGCAGACTATTTTCACTCTTTGCAGTCTGTACAGACTGTAGGTTTTCCTCAAGCCTCAGTGTCTCAGCTCCTTTACAAGGCCATCAGTAAATACTAACGGATGCACTTTTTCTCTGGATGTGTATTGCTCTAAGTGGCTAAAGCACATGAAGTTAACACTTGCAATATCAAAATTTTCACCTTGAACCTAGAACACCTAACACAGATGACATTTCCTGACACTTGTAAAATTATCTCACTGATTTCACCATCAGAATAGGAAGATACCTAAAAAAAAAAAAAACCTTCCAAATTATGCCTCCTTGAATAAATAACAAAGAAAAGCACTTTTCTTGTGTACCTTTTATTCTCCACTGATTTGCTTATTTAGAAGCATATACCATAGTTACATGCACTCTTCTATAATTAAGCCATACATCAGAGTGAAGTCAGTCTTCACTGGCACTGAATGTAGAAAGTTCAGAAAACGGATTATGGGTTGCTACCAATACCAACCATCTCCTCCATTTAATTTGTTCCAAACAGGTGTTAGTAAGTAAATATTCTGAGCTTGACTAGAAAAAAAATCCTCTTAGTAGGACAAGGGTTGCTAAAACTGGCATAAAAAACTGTTAGTGACACAAATTACACTGAATGTCATTACAGATTAGTTTACAATGAAAAAGTGATTCTCTTCCACATAATCTAGGCCACCAAAAAAAATCACCTATATTAATTTGCATAACCTCTAGTTAATGACAGTATACCAATTCTTAGCACCATTATGAGACTGGAGGAGACACAGAAGGTGAAGGTGGGAAGGAATGCATGGAGAAGGACTGGTCTTGCATATTAAACAAAAATGTGGGGGAAGTTGGATTACTGGCATTCTCTCTGGTTCTCTTACATACTGGATACTAATACAGAGAAACGTATCTGCAGATATGACATGCGGTTTTATTTCTAACATGTTCCCTCTACAGGAAGTTTTTATTTGCTCTACTATGCTGCATGAAATAAAGTGGAAAAGGAAAATTGTATGCACCTGTACCACAAGTGCATCATAGTAACAGGCAGTGTTCCTCAATGTGGCAAGACCCCCAGGGATACAGGTGGGAGAAGAGAAGCAAAGATGTTTTAGTAACAGTAAGCAGACAAAGGCTGGGCTGCTTTTACATTCGATTTATGAAAAACTGGTGGAAAAGGACCTATAATTAAGGAAAATTTTGATAGCTTCTTAACTTTGCTTGCACAGAAAACTCAGGTAGTGAAAAATCACATGGATGTTTCTTTTAGTAAACACTGTGTCTTCTCCCTGTTCACTATATATTTTGTCACTGGCATGATTAATAAAGTAGTCTCATTTTTAAGCTACCATATTTAGCTTGCGTTACATTATGGGTGCTTTCAAGATTTATAATTCTCACCATCAGAGAGAAAAAAATTAGACAAGAATAGCTCAAGTGATTTAGAGCTAATGACAACTGAGTTTTGCACATGTACTATCTATTGATAGGACATGTTTTTAACAGGCATGTGAATACATAACAATATTACAGCAAAAAAAAGATCAATACCTGGTTCTCATTTTATACTCTACTTTATAGGGAATAGACTCTGATCACATGTAATGCTTTATATAGCAGATGTATTAGGAATCTTTCAAAATCTTGGCTCTCGAAATGCCCATCAACAGAAGACTGGATAAGAAAGCTATGGTTCATTTACTCCATGGAATACTACTCAGCTATTAAAAAAAAACGAAATGCAGTTCTTTGTGGCCAAATGGGCCCAATTGGAAACCATTATATTAAGGGAAATGAGACAATCCCAAAAGGTGAGATACCACGTTTGCCTTAATTTAAAATGAAATGATGTCAATCTGAAAAATAGTACCTGTAAATTGTAATATTATTTCAGCCTCAAACAGCCTGTATCACATGCAATAAGATATTGTGATGTAATCAATGAACCAACAATTAATGTGAGTCAGACTGCTTATTATCTACATCAAAGAATTGTAAAACATAATGCACTTTTAAGACCCTATGCTTCTCGGTAATGGAGCGGGAAAGCAGAGAAATCTTCCATCTCCCTAGAATGTGTGAAGAAGACGTGAAATATAACCTACCAGGATCATAACTGGTAACTCATAGACAACAGACTCGAATCAGCATTAGACAATAGTAAAACTACAAAGACATACAGGGGGAATCAAGAGAGATCCTGACAACCTCTTAACAGAAGGTTATATGCACGGAGCAGGGGGGACCCCAGAGTGGAGCAGAGGCACAGGAGGAGGCTTGTATCCCAACCAAGGAGACTCCTGGATCCTCACCAAGGACTATCAGTACGAGCACCAAGGACTACATCCCAACTGCCAAGCAGGCCATGGGGAATTGGAGTGTCCTCCTAGGCTAAGAACTCTGAGGTCATCCCCTCCCATTTGATTCATCCACATGGGATGGAAGAAGTCCAAATTCTTCCTCACAAGGACCAACGTCATCAGAACAACAGCCAGAAGCCCTTCGCCTTCCTCAGAAACAGAAGAACAGTAAACTCCTTTCGGGAATCGGGAAAGGAGCTTTCTCTGGTCCTTATTGAGTTTCAACTTTGGATCCCCACCTTCTCCTGCAATGACCATCAGGGTTGCCCCGGAGCACCCCCCCAAAAAAAAGACAAAACATCACAAAAATTAGAATAGATAGAGAACAACAAGGAAAGCTTAGAACCAGACAGGAAACAGTCAGCGGGGACTCACATACACCTTACTAGGTAGGACACGAAAATAAGTTACTGCTCATTGGGGTATTGAAGCTTTCTCTGCACACACCTCCTAAAACTGTTCTGTGCCTCAACTGTTGACATATGCCTTGTTAAACTTATAAGCCACTTTGGACTATCCTAAAATCTACCAAGTTCACTAAAAATTATGCTTCAATACAATAAAATGCTAAATACTAAAATGAAAATAGACACAAAACAGTTCAATAGTATTCTATAGCCATTTTAAGGTGGATAGAAGCCGGTTGCGTATAAACTAAAATTGAAATGTCAATGAAGTAGTCACAGGATGTGGTTAAGAACTTGCATTTTTCGGGCCCAGTGGCCTAGCAGCTAAAGTCCTTACCTTGAACAGGCCCCGGGATCCCATATGGGCGCCGGTTCTAATCCCGGCAGTTCTACTTAACATCCAGCTCCCTGCTTGTGGCCTGGGAAAGCAGTCGAGGACGGCCCAAAGCCTTGGGACTCTGCACTCACATGGGAGACCTGGAAGAGGTTCCAGATTCCCGGCTTCGAATCCGCACAGCACCGGCTATTGCACTCACTTGGGGAGTGAATCATCGGGCAGGAGCTCTTCCTCTCTGTCTCTCCTCCTCTCTGTATATCTGACTTTGTAATAAAAATAACTAAATCTTTAAAAAAAAAAAACAACTTGCATTTTCTAACATATCAGTCACTCAATACCATGTCAATTGACTCCATAATGTTGTAAACTGTTGTTGATGTTATGTTATGGTTTTTAATTGGTCGGATCGATATTCTGCCAGCTCTGCTTTTAGACCAGAGATGGTCTCCCCAAGAAACTGTTGAATTGATCTGGACAATAAGATGCTGGACTCTATGCATGGTCCATGCTTGCAATGAAATAAACAAGACTGGATTTGAACTGTAATACTGCAACAAGGTGGAGGAATCCACCATGGGGGTAGGGTATGGGAGGGTTGGGAGGACCTCAGAGCCTATGAAACAATGTCATAAAATGAAATGCAATAAAAAAAAAATAGTAGGAAGAACAGAGCAAGCCTTCATGACTGTACCTTTACCAAGTGAGAAATTTTAGAGAGTGAACATTTACCTCATTAACTCTATTGGGTTTTTTTGGTGGGGGCAGTTAGTTTTTAGCTGATGTTGCTGTTTCTTTGATATTTCTTATTCAAATAAAAAGTGGAAGATTAAAAAAAAACCCTTGGCTCTTTTCACTTACACCTGATAACTATAAAACATCATAATCTCTTTGGAAAACCATATACAAGCTCAAGTGCAAATACCTATATTCTCACTAGGAAGTGATCAATTATACAGTTTTACCATACTATGAATTCAACTAGCAAAATCATCCAAGTTATCAGGTTTTTATTTTTCTATTAACAACTACTCTGTCCATTTTTTTTCTGCATACAATATCTTGATTTTTTTTTTGGCCATAAGATCCTTGGGAAATAAGCTAGAAAATTAATACCTAGAGGGCCCGTTGCGGTGGCCTAGTGGCTAAACTCCTTGCCTTGAACGCGCCAGGATCACATATTTTTGGGGCTGGTTCTAATCCCGGCAGCTCCTCTTCCCATCCAGCTTCTGCTTGTGGCCTGGGAAAGCAGTCGAGGACTGCACTCACATGGGAGACGTGGAGGAGGTTCCTGGTTCCTGGCTTTGGATCGGCTCAGCACCGGCCGTTGGGGTCACCTGGGGAGTGAATCATTGGATGGAAGATATTCCTCTCTGTCTCTCCTCCTCCCTGTATATCTGCCTTTCCAACAAAAAGTAATAAATCTTTAAAAGAAAACAAAACTAATACCTAGAAAGGTGGTATAATTTTCTCACTGCCACACAGGTGTTTAGAAATAAAGCTAAAAATATCAGTCTAATATATTTACAGGGTAAAATAAAATGTTTATGCTATGACACAATAAAAACTGAGATGCTAGAAAAATAAATTTAATGTTGCAAATAGAGTTTTGGAGAACAGCCTACCAAAGAGATTTGGATGGAAATACAGGTTTATCTTTAATATCTCTGAAAGGACTTAACAAATAACAAGGCAGATACAACTGATTATTAGGTGGCATTTAAAAAATGAGGGATTCACAAGTTCTGTTTTACCCATAGTCAAGCCCCCACAGCTAGTTTGATTTGAAGTTGTTAGCTTCTTTCAGATATGATACTGTTGTTTTATTTTCAAGTCTCACCTGGAGAAAATAAACACAACAGTAGACTCCAGAGGGATTTTTCAATCGATTCTTGCAATACCGATAGGAAGAGGAAGCAATCTCCTATCCTTCTCAGGATTTGGTGCCCAACATGCTCTGTGCTTGGCAGAATTAGAGTAACTTTAGGTTACCAAGCCAGTTTCTCAATACACTATATAAAACCTGGATAAAGATAGTGTGCCTTCAAAGTGAAAAAATTGGGTAAACATTTGATCAGAAGAAGCTAGAAAAACAGAAACAAATTCATAAAATCTGGATAAAATTGAATGACCTAAAAATATCCCAAATTATATTTAAACAAGCAGTCTGCAATATCTTGAAATTTATCATCTTGTAATTGTCAGTTGTGTCATTAGCAGTAGCAAACATGTGCATCAGTACAATCACTGTGGAAATGAGAAGCTTGTTAGCGCTCCCAGTAGAGAAGTCAACCAACAAATGGACCACAGATATTTACCTCTTCATTAGAAATGTTCTAGAAAGGTGAGTCCAGGACATTTTAGGGACAAACCTTGGTTTACAGAGCAGGTGTTAGGCACAGTGGCGAACTGTCCCATATCAGTGTGCCTTGCTCAGAATCCCAGCTTCTTTCTAATTCCTGCTTCCTATTAATGCACACTTTGGAAGGAAATAGGTCACAGCTACCACCCATTTTGGGAGACCTAGATTGTGTTCCAGGCTGCTGGGTTCTGCCTGGCCCAATCCCAGTTAATTCAGCAGGACAGACTATAATATGGGATAGATCTCTCTGTCTCTGTCTGTCTCTCTCTCTCTCTCTCTCTCTCCGTCTTTCAAAAATAATAATAAAATTTAGAATAATTTTTAAAAGGAGGTGTCATTCATCTCCCACTACCCAGTTTGCGATCTCTGTTATACAGCTAGGATAAAACAATTTATTCTACACGTTTCCAGATCACACTTCTCATCTTAGAGGGTAAGCATTTTGAGGGAAGAAGCCATATCTTTTGCTTTTTCCTCTTCACTCCCCAGTTTCTAATACCCAGTCAAGCACACTATAGGAATGCCTGGAGGATGAACGAATCCTTTGTACTTGTGAGCACTTGGTATTATACTATACCTCCTCCTGACGCTGTTTTCTGCTGAGGAGATAAAACACAGCACACTGACTTCTGTTGTGTCACACATTTTTCATCAGAGTGGCAAAAATTAGATGCACATGAAAAACAGTAGGAATTGTGGACCTAGTTATCAATGCATGAAGCTAAAAAATGATCACATTCCTTTTAAAGATGGCAATAATGCAGGATGAAAAAAATAATTCAGAAATCCAATTACAATCAACTGACTAACAAACTGGCTATGGTGGACACACATGCCTGGTATAAATCAGAGTTATTTTCCTCTTTCTTAATTTGCTTCACAGTGAGGCTTGGGCTTTGCTTTTAAAGGGATTGAGGTATTTAATTCAAATATTTAACAGCATATTATCTCAAAACTTAGCACACGAGCTCATCCAAGCTTACTCATATAAAATTCAGTTATTTCAAAAACTAGGTTTTCACTCAGAACCTAAAGAATCTCCTAGCCAACCAAAAGTCAGCTTCTTAAAACTAAGTGACATGTGAAAGTAACCAAAAATAAAGTATCATGGGAAAGAATCAAAGGCCCAGGCAGTCATTTCTTAATTCTTTTCTTTTTTCATTTGCAATGTCTTTCTCTCTAGCCAAATTTGTTTATAAAAATAAAGGAAAACAAAAATAAAGGAAAATCAACATAGAAAAAGATTAAAAAAAGGGAACTAACATGGAAGTGCAAACCCTACATATTTTTGTTATGACAATCTGCCTATGCTCTCCTGTCATTTGCATCAACTACTAAACTTCAAATAGCTTACCATTATTAGATGAGATAGAGACCCGAGCTGTTATGTGTAACTTGATGTTAATATTGAAGTAGTACCCACCCTTAAGACTAGCCATCAGGAACCTCCCTCAGGAATACGAGGTAGCATGACAGATGGTAAATCTTGATATTTATATTCAGCATAGTGGGCCCTTTGTGATGGCTCAGTGGCTAAACTCTTGCCGTTATGAGCCAGGATCCCATATGGGTGCCACTTCATGTCCCAGCTGCTCCTCCTCCTACCATGCAGCTCCCTGCTTTTTGCCTGGGAAAGTAGCAGAGGATGGCCCAAAGCCTTGGGACCTTGCACGCACACAGGAGACCCATTAGACAGACGCTCCTGGCTCCTGGCCTCAAAACAGCTCAGCTCTGGTTGTTGTGGTACTTGGGCAGTGAACCAGCAAATGGAAGATCTTACTCTGTTCTTTCTTCTCTCTGTAAATCTGATCTGCCTTTCAAATAAAAATAAATAAATCTTTTAAAAATTAGAAATAACTTTGATCTCCTTGGTATGCACACAACACTGGGAGAAAAACCAAGATTCCCAATGACTGACTGCCATTTCCATTCCTTAGAGTAGTTAGAAGATAGTAGACATAAATAAAGAAGATAAACCTAAAGTCACCAGTTGCATGAAGGGACAAGGACATATTTAACACAACGACTTAAAAAAAAATTGCCCAGGGCCCGGCCCCATAGAATAGCAGCTAAAATCCTTGCCTTGAACGCATCAGGATCCCATTTGGGTCCTGGTTCAAATCCCGACAGCCCAGCTTCCCATCCAGCTCCCTGCTTGTGGCCTGGGGAAGCAGTTGAAGACGATCCAACGCCTTGGGACCCTGCACCTGCGTGGGAGACCCAGAAGGGGCTCTGGGCTCCTGGCTTTGGATTGGTTCAGCCCCAGCCATTGCAGCCAATTGGGGAGTGAATCATCAGATGGAAGATCTTTCTCTCTGTATATCTGCCTTTCCAATAAAAAAATAAACAAATCGTTTTAAAAATGCCCATAAAAGAGAGATCTATGTCCCAAATTGTTGAATAAGCTTTCCCTATCAAGGCCTAAACCAATGTCCTGTCAGCTGTCTATTGCTGTTTGCTGATAAAAGTTGTATGATTTTAGCTTCAGATGCACACATAGGGGATTTTTCTCTGTTTTAATTAGTCAAAAACTACATTAAGACAATATTATCATTCTTCTATGCATGCACAAGAAAAGGACAAAAAGAGTAGGCCTTGAATATATGCGACAGCTGTGAAAGCTGATTCTGAAATATTAATGACAGACAAGAAAACAACATCATAACAAAGTCTTCTGGGCTATAGCTTCATTACTTTTAGAAAATGCTCTTTCAGAACTATGAAAACTGCTTAAGCAGAATCCTAAGGGCATGCTCCACATTGGGGACCGTGGGACGGCATCGGGGGGCCGTTCCCCATTACCAGGTACTTGAAGCAGTTGGGAGGCTGGGTGTGGCTTCTCCCATTATCTGCCCCTTCTCCCAGATACAGGAGGAAGAAAAAAAGTTTGGAAATAATGGTCTTATCCACATGGAAGGTCAGTAATAAGCTAGCCATCTGGCTATCACTCCAGTGCCTTTTTCCAAAATATTTTTCCTAAATATTCTATAATCTAACAATACCAGATAGTCCTTCAAACATACTATAGCTTGCCTACTTTTTTTGCTTTCACTTATTCTAAAACTCCACTTGGGATGCATTTACATATTTATTCTGACAGCCAAATTCTTAGTTACTTTCTAAACCTCAAACAATTCATCTTTGGATAATATACTCACAGATATAAACCATAAGGCGGGCTTGGCGGCGTGGCCTGGTGGCTAAGGTCCTCGCCTTGATCCCATATGGCCGCTGGTTCTGGTCCCGGCAGCTCCACTTGCTCTCTGTCTCTCCTCCTCTCAGTATATCTGACTTTGTAATACAAATAAATAAATAAAATAAATCTTTAAAAAAAAAAAACCATAAGGCACACTGAAAGTTTTTCTGGTCCCACAGGGATGGCTCAGTGGCTAAACCTTATCTTGCACATGCCAGGATCTCATATAGGTGCTGGTTCATGCCCCAGCTGCCCCAATTCCCATCCAGCTCCCTGCTCGTGGACTAGAAAAACAGTAAAGGATGGCCCAAAGCCTTGGGACCCTAAGCACCTGTGTGGGAGATCCAGAAAAAGCTCCTGGCTTCTGATTGCCTCAGCTCCAGCTGTTGGAGCAGCAGCCACTTGGGGAGTGAACCAGCAGTTAGAAGATCTTTGTGTCTCTCCTTTTCTCTGTAAACCTGCCTTTTCAATTTAAAAAAAAAATCTTGGTCTCGATTTCTACTGCATTTGGAGTCTTTTTTAGGAAGTGAGGGCCTACCCCTAAGTGTTCCAGTGTGTTTCCAACATTTTCTTCCAAAAGTTTGAAGGTTTCTGGATGTAGGTTTAGATCTGTTATCCATTTAGATCTGATCTTAGTGTATGGTGAGAGATGTGGATCTATTTTTTTGTTTCTGCAGGCTATTAACCAGTTGTCCCAACAGCATTTATTGAACAGACCTTCCCATTTGCCTGGATTGTCGTTTGTCTTTTTGTCAAAGATTATTTGGCTGTATCTGTGTGGGTTTCCTTCTGGTGTTTCTATTCTGCTCCATTGATCTTCCTCTCTATCTTTGTGCCAGTACCACGCTGTTTTGATAACCACGGCCCTATAGTATGTCCAGAGGTCCGGAACTGTGATTCCCCCTGCTAACTTCCTGTTCTTCAGGATGGTTCTAGCTATCCGTGGTTTTTTGTGCTTCCAGATGAACTTTTGGATCATTGTTTCCAGTTCCATGAAGAATGTTTTGGGCAATTTGATTGGGATTGCGTTGAATCAAACTAAGAAGCTTCTGTACAGCTAGAGAAACAATCAACAAAGTAAAAAGGCAACCCACAGAATGGGAGAAGATCTTTGCACACGACATAGGTGATAGAGGGCTGATCTCCAGAATATACAAAGAGCTACAAAACAACCAAAATGTCAAAACAAACAAGCCACTCAAGAAATGGGCATGGAAAATGGGCATGGGAAATGGGCAAACACTTCACAAAGGAACAAACCCAAATGGCAAATAAACATATGAAAAAATGCTCAAGTTCCCTGGCAATAAGGGAAATCCAAATTAAAACATCAATGAGGTACCACCTAACGCCAGTAAGACTGGCCCACATGAATAAAAGCACCAACAACACTTGTTGGCGAGGTTGCGGGGAAAAGGGATCCCTACTCCACTGCTGGTGGGGCTGCAGGCTGGTACAGCCTCTATGGAAATCAGTATGGAGAATATTCAAACAACTCAAATTCAACATACCGTATGATCTAGCAATAGCACTCCTAGGAATATATCCAGAACAATTGTTTTATGAGAAACCAACATGCACTCCTATGCTCATAGCAGCACAATCAGTAATTGCAAAAACATGGAAACAACCAAAATGCCCATCAACAGAGGATTGGATAAGAAAGCTATGGTTCATCTACTCCATGGAATACTACTCAGCTATTAAAAAAAACAAAATGCAGTTCTTTGTGGCCAAATGGGCCAAACTGGAAACCATAATGCTAAGGGAAATGAGCCAATCACAAAAGGTTAAATACCACATGTTTGCCTTAATTTAAGATGATATGATGTTATGTATAACATGTTATGTTTTGAATGTTATATGTTGTGTATAAACTAAATTGAAGTATAGGTGAGGTGGTCACAGAAGGTGGCTGGGAACTCGTATTTACTTTCAACATGTTGGTTACTCATTACTATGTCAATTAATTCCATAATGATGTAAATTTTTGCTGATGGTATGATGGAGCTTTCAATTGACAGGGATAATACTCTGCTAGCTCTGTCTTCAGACCAGAGAGGGTATACCTAAGAAGACGTTGAACTTGACTGGACAATAAGATGCTGGACTCTATGTTTGGTGTATGCTTGCAATGGGGGAATCTCAACTGAACTTGAGCTGTGGTTATGCAACAAGGTGGAGGAATCCACCATGGTGGGAGGGTTTGGGGAGGGGTGGGGAGAACCCAAGTATCTATGTAACTGTGTCACATAATACAATGTAATTAATGAAGTTAAATAATAAAAAAAAAAATCTTGAAGAAATGAAATTTTTAAAAATATCAAAACCCATGGATTGCAACAAAAACATTATTGAAAGGGTTATTGATTTTATAGTTTGCATTAAAGTTGCCTTAGAGAGAACATATGGTATCTGTCCTTTTGGGAGTCACCTATTTCACTGTGCATAATGGTCTCTAGTTGGGACCATTTGGTTGCAAACGGAATAATTTCACTCTTTTTAATGGCTGAGTAGTATTCCATGGAGTGGATTTACCAGTTTCTTTAACCACTCCTCTTTGGACGGACATCTGTGTTGTTTCCATGAGAGTCTTTGCTATTGTAGATTATGCTACTGTAAATATAGGATTGCAGATCCTTTTCTCATATGCAGTTTTCATTTCCTTTGGATATATTCCTAGGAGCAGAATAGCTGGGTCATATGGCAGGTTTATTTGTAGTTCTCCAAGCACTCTTCATATGATCTCTATAGCGGCTGTACTAGCCTACACTACTATCAACAGTGAAGGAAGGTACCTTTCTCCCCACGTGCATACCAGCAGGCATTGTTAGCAGAGTTCTGAATTTAGGCCAACGTCACTGGAGTTACGTGGAAGACAACTGTGGTTTTCATTTGCATCTTCCTGAGGGCTAGAGGCTTGAACATCTTTTCATATATCTGTTACCCATTTGAATGTGTTCTTTTGAAAATGTCTATTCATTTCCTTTGCCCATTTTTTCACGTTTTTTTGTTTTTCTGTCCCTGGGATTCTGAAGTTCTTTGTAGATCCTGGATATCAGTCCTCTATCAGTTGTGTAGTGTGCAATGATTTTCTCTGATTTCATTTGTTGCTTCTTTGCTTAAAAAAAAAAGAAAGAAATCATTTCTTGCTTCTGATTCCAAATCATTCCATATGAACTTTTCCTATCATCTTGATCATCACAGTTACTTTTTTAAATGTCTATTGCCTGGGCTTTTCTTTGTTGGGAGCTCTTTAATCACTGATTCTATCTCGGATTCGGTAATGGGTTTATTCAGGTTTTCTGTTGCTTTTGGGGTGAGTTTTGGTAAGTGGTGGGAGTCTAGGAAACTTGCCATTTCCAAGTGGTTATCGGATTTGTTGGCGTATAGTTCTTTGTAATAATTTCTAATTATTTCCTTAATGGTAGTAGTGTCTGTTGTTATGTTGCCTTTTTCATCTTTGATGCTGCTAATTCTTGCTTTGTCTTGTTTTTTCTTTGTCAATCGGGCCAGTGGGGTATCTATTTTGTTTATCCTCTCAAAGAACCAGCTTTCAGATTCATTTATTTTCTGAATGGTTTTTTTAATTTCTTTCTGATTTAGTTCTTGTCTTGTTTTGATAATTTCTTGCTTCCTCTTGTTTGTGGGGTCCTTCTGCTGTTGCTTTTCCAGATCCTGGAGGTGTGTGCTTAATTCCTGCATTTGTTGCCTTTCTTGGGCTTTGACGTGCGCGCTAATCAGGGGGAATCACAGTACCGGATCTATGGACATACTATAGGGCAGTGGTTATCAAAACAGCCTGGTACTGGCACAAAGATAGAGAGGAAGATCAGTGGAACAGAATAGAAACAACAGATGGAAACCCACACAGATACAGTCAATTAATCTTTGACAAAAAGACAGACAACAATCCAAGCAAATGGGAAGGTCTATTCAATAAATGGTGTTAGGACAACTGGTTGATAGCCTGCAGAAACAAAAAGATAGACCCACATCTCTCACCATACACCAAGATCGAATCTAAATGGATAAAAGACCTAAACCTACATTCAGAAACCTTCAAACTTTTAGAAGAAAATGTTGGAAAAACACTGCAACACTTAGGAGTAGGCCCTGACTTCCTAAAAAAGACTCCAAAAGCAGTAGAAATCGAGACCAAAATAAACAATTGGGACCTCATCAAACTAAGAAGCTTCTGTACAGCTAGGGAAACAATCAACAAAGTAAAAAAACAACCTACAGAATGGGAGAAGATCGTTGCACACGACATAGGAGATAGAGGGCTGATCTCCAGAATATACAAAGATCTCCAGAGAAACCAAAACACCAGAACAAACAAACTGCTCAAGAAATGGGCATGGGAAATGGGCAGACATTTCACAAAAGAACAAACCCAAATGGCAAACAAGCATATGAAAAAATGCTCAAGTTCCTTGGCAATAAGGGAAATCCAAATGAAGACAACAATGAGGTACCACCTAACTCCAGTAAGGATGGCACACATACATAATACCACCAACACTTGCTGGCGAGGATGTGGGGAAAAGGGAACCTTTCTCCACTGCTGGTGGGACTGCAGACTTGTACAGCCTCTATGGGAATCAGTTTGGCAAATACTCAAACAACTGAAAATCAATATACCATATGATCCAGCAATAGCACTCCTAGGAATATATCCAAAACAACTCCTACACAAGAAACCAACATGCACACCTATGTTCATATCAGCACAATCTACAATCGCAAAAACCTGGAAGCAACCAAAATGCCCATCAATAGAAGACTGGATAAGAAAGCTATGGTTCATCTACTCTATGGAATACTACTCAGCTATTAAAAAAAACGAAATGCAGTTCTGTGTGGTCAAATGGGCCCGACTGGAATCCATCATGCTAAGAGAAATGAACCAATCCCAAAAGGTTAAATACCACATGTTTGCCTTAATTTGAGATGAAAAGATGACAACTTGAAAGATAGTACCTGTATATTGTAGTATTAGTGCAATCTCTAACAACCTGTATCCAATGCAATAAGATAATGCGATATAATCTATAAATCAACAATTAATGTCAGAATACATAAGATCTACATCGAAAAACTGTAAAACCTACTATACCCTCAATATGCTATGTTAACCTGTAATGGGGAGGGAGTGCAGGGAAATCTTTCAGGACCATAAAAAGAGTGAGAAAAAAGTACAATATAGCCTATCAAGATCAAATCTGGTAATTCATAGACAACAGACTCAAAGCGGCACTAAACAACAATAAAACTACTATACCAATGCATGAGGGGGGAATCGGGTGCGATCCTGACAACCTCTTAACAGGTCACGTGCGTGGAGCAGGGGGGCACTCCAGAGTGGAGCAGGTGGTAAGGAGGAAGCTTGGATCCCAACCATGAAGACTCCCAGACCTTCACCACAAACTATGAATACGAGCAACAAGGACTATATCCCAACTGCCAACGAGGCCACAGGGAATTGGATGCCCTCGGAGACCGAGTACTCTGAGGTCACCCACCCCCAACCGGAGCTTCCACAGGGGATGGAAGAAGTCCAAACGTCATCGGAAAGACAACCAGAAGCCCTGAGCGGTCCGCAGAAACAGAAGAACAATAAATGTCCTTCGGGACCAGGGAGGAGAGCTTTCTCTGGTCCGAGCCTGGCTCCACCCCTGGACCCCCACCCTCCCTCGCAATGACCATCGGGATCGCTTCGAAAACCCCTCACAGCAAACAAACAATCATACAAACTAAAAAAACCTAAAATAAATAGACAAACAACAAAAAGTAGAGCTTGAAATCTGACAGGAAAGAGCTGGAGTGGATTGGCTCATGCCTCGCTGGGTGGGACACAAAGATTAGTCACTCCTCACCATGGTCTTGAGGATTTTCCTGCACACCGCCCCCCCCCAAAAAAATGTTCTGCACCTTAAATGTCGACAAATGTCTTGTTAGAGTTACAAGCCAGTCTAGATTATCCCAAAATTTGCCAAGAGCAACAAAATTATACTTCAACACAACAAATGGCTAAATACTAAAATGAAATAGACACGAAACCGCTGAATGGTACCTTATAGCCTTTTCAAGGTATATAGCAGCCGGTCCGGTCCTGTATATCAACAAAAATTGAGATTTCAATGAGCTAATCATAGGTTGTGGTTAGGACTTGTTTTTTTTTTTTTTTAACATACTGGTTACTCAAAACCATGTCAATTCCATAATATTGCAAATTGCTGTTGATGTTATATTGGGACTCTTAATTGACTGTGATGATATTATACCAGCTCTGACTTCGGACCAGAAATGGTCTCCCCAAGAAACTGTTCAACCCATCTGGACAAGAAGTAGCTGGACTCCATGCTTAGTATATATTTGCAAGGAAAGAATCTTGATTGAATTTGAACTGTAATACTGCATCAAGGTGGAGGAACCCACCAGGGGGAGGGAGAGGGGTGGGGGATTCCCAGGAAACTGTCACATAATGCAAAATAATTAATAAAAAAAACAATAAACAAACATTGCTTACAGTTTCTAAAAAAAAAATGTCTATTGCACCGCAGGGTGCAAAAAGGACCTAAATAATTTCCTATCAATCTTTATACACTACAATCTCCTTCTAACTGATAATAGTGTCTATCACAGTGCCTGATATTTGGGATGTGCTCAATTTATGTTGTCTGGATTGAATTAGGAAGTTGACATCAGAGACTCAGAAAAGAAAAACGATCAAAATAACTCCTTCCGGCAGACAGGAACCTTTTTACCACAAATGGCATTCCCAGGTCTTATATCATTTTTGATAGCAATATTAGTTCAATTTAAGAGCTCTGCAGTAATAATATCAGAGAAGTTTCTATGATAAAATGTTTGTGTCCCATGAAAGCTACATGTTGTAATTCTGACTCCAAGGTGATGATATTAAGAAATAAAAAAGTTTGAGTGTGAACAGTTCAGAAAGGCGTCACTTTTTTGAATGATTAATGCATTTTTTAAATACACTGACTTTTTTTTTGAAAGGCAGATTTATAGAGAGAAGGAGTGATCTTCCATCTACTGGTTCACTCCCCAAACGGATGCAATGGCCAGGGCTGAGTGATTTGAAGCCAGGAGCGTTCCTTCTAGCTCTCTCATTTGGGTGCATGGACCCAAGGCCTTGGGCCATTCTCTGTTGCTTTCCCAGGGTGTAAGCAGGGAGCTGGATTGAAAGTGGAATAGTCTGGACATGAACTGGCATCCATATGGAATGCCAACACAACAGGTGAAAGATTAACATGCTGAGCCACTGTGCTGGTTTATTAAAAAGTGCCTTACAAAAGAGACACCACAAAGATACCCTTTTATCATGAGAACACAGTGCAAAAGTTTCATCTATGAACCAGAAGTAGTTTTATCACAAATCTGGAATTGAGTACTTATTGGCTAATGTCTTAATCTTGGACTTCACTGCCTCCAGAACTGAGAGAATTGTATTTTTATTGCTTATGAAAATAGACAGTTTTTGTAACAGCAACTCAATAAAACTAGGACAGGAATCTTCTGACTTCTTTTTAACTAACAAATGAACCAGCACCCATGAAATGATATTACCATTGTTCAGACCGCAAGCTTTTCAGTAAAAGCAATAAGTGATTAACATCTGATTCAAATCTGTAATGCACATGAAGGAGACAGAAAAGTATATGACAAACTTCCTATATTCAAAGACTGTTGAAATCTGGTTGAGACAATTTTAATGTACACAAAACTGAACAAGAGAGCTAGGTAAAAGAATTAGATAAGCACAACTGTGTAAATATGTATGTCCTGTATTCTGAACCTATACATGCTTTAGAAATTCTTTAACTGGGGAAATCACATTGGAGACATGAATCTTGGAACCTTTCACGGGCCTTAAAGCAGGTGAAGCATTTAATATCATAAAAAGAGTTGAAAGATAAGCAACTTAAGACTTCAACACATCTTAAGGGTCTCTCCCGGCATCATGCAAGAAATCCTCATTATACATAAATGAGCCATAGTGACAGACCTCCCCAGGGTCTCATTGTGGACACGAACAGTGCTAAGAGATCCTGTATTGTTTGTCGCCTCAAGTTGTCTGCCTCAACCTCACTTGAATTACCTAAAGGCTGTTGTTTATTTTCCAATTATGTGGGGGAAGATGAATCCAGATGTATAATTCTTCACTAGGAAAAAAATGTCCCATTAAAACAGTGTCTAGATAAAGCTTACAAAGGGAAACTGGAAATGTTGATGGTATAACCAAAAAGTATGGAATAAATCTGTTGCACTTGAAAAACAACAGAGAATGACTTCTGGGAAGGGGGAGGTTTGAAGCTAGAAAAGTGAATGTATGTTATGAAGATGTGAGTTATTTCATTAGAACTCAGCAACAGGATTTCTGCTTAACTACAATTTAGCTTATTTTTTTTTCAAATTAAACAGTGGTTTTCAAAAAAAAAAAAAGGCATTTCCCACCACTAACATTAGGTCTTTGAACAAAGATTTCTTTCTTTCTTGTATGCTATTCCTTGACATGCCAGACCAATTTTAATTTATGTTCAGGCAGCATCTGAGCTGCAAGAAACTGTGGGTACTGACATCTGGCTTGATAAACCACATAGCTGTAAGCAAGCATATAAATTAAATTATTTAAGTATCTCCATTTAATTTTCAACATCTCTGAGGACAGGATGACAGACAGAAATGTGTCAAACCCAAAGAAACCAGACTAAGCTCATTTCAAACATGACACTTCAAGTAATTCAATAATATTCCACATTTTATAAACAGACATGAAAACACATTTCACCCTCTCAATATAATTTGTGGTACCCAAGCAGACTCATGTCACACTATCTCACAAGAAGTATAATTTAGCATAGACATAAATTGTATTTAAAGATTCACTTATTGCCTTAAATATATGACCATGTGGAAAAACTTCAGATTATTAGGTACAATCCCTTCAGTGTAATATATTACAGTAAAGGAGGTAAGACAGCACATTTTTGTTCTCTTCTTTTGGGAGAGCAGAGTTGTATCACTGGCATTTACTCATGAATTGATGGAACACGTGCTTGTTTAATACCTACTTGTGTGAGGCAGAGGGCTGTTACTATAGATCCATCAGTGAGAAAACCTTTATAAGCATCATCATCATGAAGCTTATTATCTCACCCTCACAGGAGGAAATGTCCTGACTGTCCTCCTGAAACACTGGATCTCATTAACTCAGAATCAGTTTCAGTCTTTACCCTCTTGTAGTTCAGGACAAACATATAACATAGGTTCTGATCAGATCAATACAACTGGCTGCCAAGGAGATAATGCATACCTGCATGAAAAGATGGACTCTGGAAAGGTTGGTTCCAAAGACAGCTTGTTTTTATGTGGGAGACAGTAACTCACATCTCAACAAATCACAGCGTAAGAATAGACTGAGTCCCTGCTATGGGCAACACAATGCTAAGCTTTAGTAGGGAATTAATGAGCAAAAGGAAAAACATTAGCAAGTGCTGTTGGACCTAATGACTAATCACATATGGTTAGCAAAATAAAAAAAAACAGGCCAAGAAAACTTCAGGGTTTTAAGCCTGAGTAGCTGAGTATCACTGACAGAAACTGAAAAGATAGACAAAGCCCAATGCAATGGCTCAGTTGCTAAATCCTTGCCCTGAAAGCACCAGGATCACATAGGAGTGCCGATTCATGACCCTCTGCTCCATGTTCTTTACCGAGGAAGCGTCATGGTAAATTAATAAGACTAATATGAAAGAGGAGATAAGTAAGCTTTTTTCTTTTTTTTTTTTAAAGACTGGTGACATAGGTACATAAAGGATTAGACTGGAAAATTAGGTTCTTTGACCTTGGCTACAACAAAATATGCTTACTACACTCATATGTAGTGGGGCCTCATTCACCTCTGCTAATTAAAATATGTATTTCAAGTCATGTACTGTGCAGGAATCTGAATTCATATGAATTTTATGAATTTCTAAAGGCCCAGTGCAAGATTCAGACATCTTAATATAAAAATTCTTAAATTTAGTAACCCAGAAAAGAAAAACAAAAATGTTCTCAAGAAACCAAAATTCTGTTAATGGATTTAGAAACAAGTGCAGACCATAGGGATTGGTAGTTAAAAACACTCTCTGAATACCAGCCATACCACTTATGTGCTCTGAGTATAATTTAGACAAATTACTTAATCTTTCTTAGCCTCAGTCGGCTAAACTTGAAAACTGGAGACAGTAACTATATCAGATTCACAAACTTATTGTGGGGATTAAATGAGATACCACTTGCTAAATGAGTCACACGGTATTTGACACATAGTAATTGCTCACAATTTGCTAGATTTCACACACATGCACACACACACACATACACACATATACACGCACATCACTGAGCAACACATAGAGAAACCTATATAAGAAAAAAAAGTGGTTTGAAAACTGAATTTTCTACTATTACTTAAAATACCCCCATGTTAGTCACACAGAATTATTTGTGTCCTCCGAAGTGGAAAAAGCAAAGTTAGCAGTCATTTCTAAAGACCTACGAAGCACATGACATAAAAAATATAAACACAGCAATGAGAAGAAAAAATAGCCTTTCAGGAAGGATACAAAGAAGAAAGTTATTATGCTGTTTGGCAAACTGACAATTTAAAATAGGAAATTATTTAAGCAATATTCTATATGCAGTCATTTTAATTTTAAATTTGTCAAAAATATTATTGTCTAGATAACTGATGTTTAGACACTACAAGTAATCATGAATGAGTGCCATGTGAATTCAAAATTATTTCAGTCAAATTCTTTCTATGATAATATGACAAGTCACAAAAGTGAAAACAAAGGGAAAAAAAAAATCTACAGCCAGAACTCCATATCCGTGGATTTTGCATCAATGGATTTAACTAACTGCAGATAGATGACATAAAAAACAATCATTGTATCTATATTGAAGATGTATCGACTTATTTTCTTACCATTGTTCCCTAAGCTATGTAACAACTGCAAATGTAGCATTTGCATTGTATTAGGTTTTGCAAGTCATCTAGGGGTGCCTTACAGAATACTGGCAGGATGTGTCTAGGTTATATGCAAATACTAACCAATTTTATATATAGAACTTGAATAGCCACAGCCTTAGAAACCTGCAAGAAGTTCCCAGAACCAATCTCCCACAAATACCAAAAGGCAAGTGTACTTTGATTATTATAAGAAATCTATCATAAAGTCCATGACTTCCATGGCATTTTTAAAAGCAACAATAGAAAGGGTTTACAGTGTGATTTCAGTATCATCATTATATTGCAGAGGCCCAACAAGTCTGAACAGTTCTAAGGAGAACCAAATATCACAAAAAACAAACAAGCAAACAAACAAACAAAAGGATCCTGTGAACAATGCAGAGAGAAAAAGCAAGCCAAACAAAACAAACAAACAAAATCTGGGGAAAGGAAGAGAACAGAAGGAGAGGGAAAGTAATACTATGACATATATGCCTCATTAATATTTATAAAGTCATAGTACAGGATTTGACACATAGGTAAATACTGGATATATCTGCCAAATGAAGAATTCTGTACTCATAAAGCTGTGGATATGATTTGCTTACCCTTCCTCTAGACATGCATGGAGAGAAAATGACTTCTCAAGGATCTCTGTCACCCAGTTATTTTATAATTCCATGTTTCCTATCATTTTCTGAGATTTTGACTAGAGAAAAAACTGCTGTGATTGTCAACACATCAGAATTCTACTTTCTACATTTTCATTCTCTGTTTTATCTACAAAGATAACAGAATTGTTTAGAAACAGTCAACACACATTTGGTAAATTTCTAAGAATTTCTGGGTATTATGTACCCCATTTAATACTTAGTAACAACTTGTATTATTCCTTTAATATCCCATTCCTTTGCAAGATAATCCTGTTTGTAAGCTCTACTGTAAATCATTTGGTACACTGAACGCTGCATTCCCATCAGTAATGAAGTAGGCATTTTTATTTAAATGTAGCAGGATGTTCAGCTCCCAGGATAATGATTAAGCGAAGATCTTTTTTTTTTATTTTGCAGACAAAGCAGATACAAAACTTAGAGTTTCGGCTCTCAGGGACAAAAATATTAATGGAATCTGAGATTTTCTCAGCCTTTATAGAAAAACTTTTTAAAAGTTTTCATTCTGTGGTTCCTCTTTATGGCATTCCAACCGCCTCCCCCGCCCCACCCGGAATCAGGTCATTTCTGATAGGCCTCCACTCCTTTGCCATTCTCTAATAGCACCTTGATTCTGTCAATTCTCTTTCTATTGAATATTTATCTGTGTGAAGGAAAGAATCATTGTGCTTTCCAAATGATGAAATGACTTAAAAAGTGCATTTAACCGAAACTAAGCTTTTCTTAAGATGATCAAGGAATCTTTGAGCTCCTTCTTTGCCTTGCTCAAATCACTGTGAGCAATAAAATGAATAGTAATTTCATGCAATCCTTCACAATTCAAACTTTAAGCCTGGTGCAAATTAATACTCATAGATGGGACTCAGCATCCTACCATATGTACGAATAAGCTTGGAGCACGCCATATACGAAAGTGCACCATTCATTCTGCATTCACAAATTGTTAAAAAAAAAAATACTGGATCATCAATTTTGGCACTTTTAAATAAAACAGGATAAAAAACTAAATTAAGACATTAAGAAGGGTATCATAATCATATTATTTATATTAATTTATCAATGGAAATTTAAATCATGTATTATGTATTACACCCATCCCATTTAGCCAGATAGGCATTTTATAAACAAGTAGAGGATGAAACCAGTCATCTATTATACATGGCCATGTCACTTACAGCATCTTTTTAAAATTTAAGTCTTCGTGCAGTAGTTCAGATGAGTCAGACAAAACAGCTGATGTGTTCTCAGAAAACAGCCATTTAAAGTCATTTAGGTTGAACATTTGTCAGACATATAGTGAAAATAGCATACTGTCTGAAGGTCACCACTCCAACATCCATTCTATAGAAAAGACCCTTGCTGCTTCAGATGGTGTGCCACATGGCATGGGATTACATTTCCCTGATGTAGCTACTTCAGAATTTTTGTCTTCTTTACTTTTCACTATTTTTTTATTGCATTTCATTTTATGACATCGTTCCATAGGCTCTGATGTTCCCCCTACCCCTACCCGTACCCTCCCCCCATGTTGGATTGCTCCACCTTGTTGCAGTATTACAGTTCAAATCCAGTCTTGTTTCTTTCATTGCAAGCATGGACCATGCATAGAGTCCAGCATCTTATTGTCCAGATCAATTCAACAGTTTCTTAAACAATGCATGGTGATTCTCAAAATACTGTAGGACTGTGTTAAGCTGAAGAAATAGTGATTTCAAATTTATTAAGGTAAGAAGAGGAGGTCTGTGAAAAAGTTGGACTTTGCCTCACCCAAAACGCACATTGTTACTTTCACCTGTCAGGCTAGCAATATCGTGAGACTGAAACAATACTCTTCAGAAAGAACTGCTCAGGAAAATTTCCCAAAACCCACAAAAGCCACTTCTAGTAATTCTGATCTCATTTCCTAAACTTCCAATGTTGGATATTTCGTTGGTAAACGTGAATGAATTTCAGATCAAGGCTTATCTATAAAAACTCAGTTTTGCAGTAGTTTTTCCTGTGTGTTTTCCTAGGGCAGAGCAATAGGTATGAACTGAGCAATGTTTCTATTTTCCTTGAAGGAACAGGGCTAAATGTTACAAGAAACTGAATTGAATCTGTAACTTTAGGTTTATTTAAGGCCTTGCAGATGGAGGTGTATGAGTGGCTGTGCTATCCACAACCTGCAAATGTGCAATCAGCCGTATATAGAAGAGACTGAAGGACACAGTTCAACATATCTTTTCAAGGGAGTTTTTTGGCACTGAATAGTTATAATTGACCATCTTACCATGTTCCTGCTCTCTTTATTAAGATGATTCTGTAACTTCAGAAACTGCACATTGACAAGTGAACTGAGAATTTCAATATGCTAGAATATGCACATTCACTTCTATATGTTATGTCATACTATTTGCCAGGGAAGACGAACTTACCAGTACAATGGCACATTTCAGACAAAATTAAGTATCAGTTTAGCCCTTTTTTGCTTACGATGTTCTCCCATTGCTATGGTAAATCCTAAAAGGCCCTCTTTTATTCCTCATATCGAATGTAGATACTTTATCCTATTGTCAGATCTTTTCTTTGCTTGCTCTCAACCTTGAACAGATAGCTTGTAGCTTCTGTGAAAAATTTGACCATTACTGAAATAGGCCATCAAAAAAAAAAAAGAAAGGAAGGAAGGGAGGAAGAAAGAAAGAAAAGAAAAGAAAAGAAAAGAAAAGAAAAGAAAAGAAAAGAAAAGAAAAAAGGGCAACACAAAGTATACTCACTCTCCTCTACGTAACAGCATGGGTATTCTGTCACGCTTTCATTTCTTTTTGTTAAAACAGTAATATAGAGAAAGCTAGGTTACAGGAGCATTCAAGGGAAATTTAAAACTAAAAATGTTTTGGTTTAATTGATCTATATTATGAAAAGAATGATTGTCAGCTATGGTCAAGAATAACAGTTCAATTTAACTTCATTTGGACATATATCTCAGGTTTTCCCACTTTGAATAAAATTAAGTTAATGACCAAACTGAAATAAGGAGATTAACTTATTTTAAATTAAAACAAGTATTATAACATGAAATATTTTTTCAGGTTCACTCATTTAAATGCTTCAGAAGCTTGCAAACTCAACAGGTATAAAATGGAACCTGTCACCCTAACCTCCTCCCCACCAAACATGCATAATATTTGTTTCATATTCTAAACATAAATGGCCCCAAGGCAGATAAATAAAGGTGATGTGGGAGTGGAAGAACATGCTGCAAAAGTACAGGGACGGGCTCGGCGGCGTGGCCTAGCAGCTAAAGTCCTCGCCTTTTCATGTACTCAAACACCAATGTATATGCACTTAGCCTCTCTACCACAGGGATGGGACTGGTAACACAAATCAGGAAAGAACAGAAGGGAAGAATGGAAGAGAAAAGAGATTATTGCAGGGGAGAAGAGGGACAATATCCAAGTATTGGGGATGAGCAGTGGAATGCTAGCTTGAGGCTTTGGTTTCACACTAGATTCAATTTCCAACATTTTGCTTGTCACAAAACTCATGCCAGCATAACATATTAGAACAGAAGTGCCTGTATTACTCTTGCTGCTAGAGCTACCCTATGAATGAAAGATATTCTCTTCTCTACCTCTCAAACCTACCCATAAACCTTGCATTCTAGATAACAACGTGGAAGAATGCGAATCACGATGACAGAAGGAAGGATCAGAAATGACCCATATAAGAAAAAGAAAGGAGGCAAAGATTCTCCCTCAATCTGGAAGCCGGACGACAGTGAATTTTCATATTTCTCAAGGACCTCACAATTAGCAGTGGTTCTGATGAAGGGTCAGAAAAAATGGTCACCAGTATATATGCCTTTGTATCAATATCAGTATAAGCCTTATCTTTCAGCACTTGTGGTTGGCTGAGAAGTAGACTTCTCAATGTTTCTATACTCGGTGAATATCGGGGTACCAGTTTTCTATTGCCATTGCATTAAATTACCACAAATCTGATGGCACAAAGTAACATGGATTTATCTTAAACTTCTGGAAATCAGAAGTCTGCAATGGATTCAATATGATGAAACTGGTTTGGCAGTAAGTAAAACTGAGCAATTTTCTGGAGGCTTGAGAGGAAAATCTGAATACTTACTTATTCCAGCTTCTAAGGTCTGCCCATATTCCCTTCATCATGGTTCATCATCCATTTTCAAAACTAGAAATGGCAAGGTAAGCTGTTTTCAGGTTGCTGTTTCTCTAGTTCTCTTGATTCTGACCCCTTCTTCCAATTTTTAGGATCCATGTGACTGCAAATGTCTTATCCCAGTAACCAGGAAAATCATGCTATCTTACAGTCAGTAGATTAGAATCCTTAATTACATAAATAGTCTTAATTACTTTGCTCCATATGACACAACATAGTCACAAAATTCCAGAAATTAGAATAATATTATCAGGCCCGGCAGCGTGGCCTAGCAGCTAAAGTCCTCGCCTTGAACGCCCCGGGATCCCATATGAGTGCCGGTTCTAATCCCGGCAGTTCCACTTCCCATCCAGCTCCCTGCTTGTGGCCTGGGAAAGTAGTCGAGGACGGCCCAATGCTTTGGGACCCTGCACCCCCGTGGGAGACCCGGAAGAGGTTCCTGGCTCTTGGCTCCAGATTGGCGCAGCACCGGCCTGTTGCGGCTCACTTGGGGAGTGAATCATCAGACAGAAGATCTTCCTGTCTCTCCTCCTCTCTGTATATCTGACTTTGTAATAAAATAAATAAATCTTAAAAATAAATAAATAAATAATAAAATAAAAGAATAATACTATCTTTGGATAAGCCATTCTACATATAATTCCCAGGGATTCCTGAAGACTTTTTGAATTAGAGCCTATTTACATATAGGACTGTCCTACTTGGGAAGTCTCATATATGAATCTTTTTTAATTTAATAAATAAATTACAGGAAAAATAAATTTATCCATATTCCATGTCTACAATATGCTTTTTTCTCTATATAGATCATTGTCCAACTCCCTATCATGAGTATGTGAGTGAAGAACATATCCCTTATTGATTTTTGTTTCGTCAGGACCTAGCACTGGACCTGGCACGTTATAGAAACTTATTGATGTTTGTCACAGTAATAAATAAATCAGAAGTGCTTCTTCTATAAAAAGAACATTGTATAATTGTATTTGCAATGTAGTTCAGAGCTGTAGATATCTCGACAAATGATTCTAGAGCTAAAATGTTGCGGGGGGGAGAAAGCTGAACAAACACTATTTTTAAAAAGCCATTTAAAATACATGTCACGGTATTTTTTTATTATTATTTTTAAGTTGGATCATTCATCAGAAGAGTACATGGAGAAAAAGCAAGTGCTCCCTTAAACCATATGAATTCTTATATTTCTTTTCAAATCAATAAGGGCAGTCACTTTTAAAATACTGTGATTCATGAAATTCTCATTTACTGCCCCTTCTTTTGTTTTGATCAGAACAACGATCTTTATATAGCACTTGAATTGTTGATTATTTTATTGCATTGCCACATCTCATTATTATGTATTAAACACTATTATTTATGGCCACCACTTAATCTGATGTGAGACAGAAAAATTATTGAAGGTTTGGCACCTCAGGAATAGGCATTTTTATAGGGATGAACGACTGACTAGGAAGAGAGTCAATGGCCCCTTCAGCTGGCCCTCAGATCATTAACTCCAAGTGGTTATTTGCTCCCAGGCACTGTCCTGTGCCCAGGCTGTTATTGCTGTGATATGTAGATGAAGGAGAGTATATTTTAAATGCTTTACTATGAGTCAACGCTTATGAAGGGTACCAGATTGAAAGCACTGGAGTCTGAAGTCATAGGGTTATGCACTTGGCTGGTTCCAAGGTACAGAATGCGGCTTGACCTTGAATGACCACCCTGCAAGAGGGAGAAAAAGTAGTTTGCTAAACTTCAAGAGTCTGACAGAAGAGCAGCATGGCAGCTCTCAAAGTTCAGAATGTTTGTGAAACAGGACAGCTTGAGACTACCAGGTAAACTTCTGCTTGACTCTATTTAATGTAATACCAGCATTGGAGTGTTCTGGGTGTGTACATTGGTGCTATTGGTGTTAGGATGCAGAACTTCTGTAAGCCAAAGAAAAATAAATGTTCTATCACCAACTGACTAAATCATTTAAATCAGTAGCAACCTTTTAAACAACTGGAGTGTCTATTTCAGTTCCATCACCAAACCTGATTCTTTACCAAATTCTTGAGAAGACATTTTACTTTTCTGAAAACCGTGGAATGTTTGAGCAGACAAAAACATGAAATTGTCCAGTCCAAAATTTTTATAAAAGATGTGAGAAAACCAGAGAGGAATGACTTAAGAAGGAACATTTTATTAGTACAAGACTAGGAACAGAGAGCCTGGGTTTTTGGTTAGCAAGAAAGGTCTCTTCTACTGTGCCATGCTTTACCTCCCAAGGAGGAAAACTCAGTGCTTTTTGAGCCTTTTAAATATTTAGTGTCAATTCTTCAATTCTTTTTATGTGTACATTTTAGGAGACTGTCATGCATCCCCCCCTTGACGTCCCCCCAACTCTAATCTATTCATTCACATTTGCTTAGCAAAACTAGCATTTTTCACACATTTAAACTTTCTTAGTATGAAAAACATCTTTAATATTACACAATTGGCAGATGCCCAATTCCCAAATTGAGAAAATAATTTTCACAAATGATACAACATATGAAAATCTTGACTTCCTTCTTCAGTAAATTTATTTTTTTACTCTTCCACTTGATTTTATGATCTCACTTTTTTTCCTATGGTGATTTGAACATTTTGGCAAAACTACTTATTTATACAAAGAACCTTTGGAAGAAGTACATGCAGTATAGTCAAAATTGACACATTCACCTAAAATCCCTAGTGTAAACTAATTTCAATTATTTTGGACTCAGTTAATGAAACCCTTAATGACGTATCTTTATTGCATTTTTCAAAGGGCAATTCAAATTCTAAGATTCAGGTTATTTCTTTATATATATACTTCTATTTTTATATACTTATAAAGAAAATATAAAGAGATGCCAAAGACTTGCCGTAGATTTAGATCATCAATTTGACTTTTTTACAACTTGGAATGAGAGTTCATATTTGAGCAATGATGCATATCACTGCCAGATACAGACACAAAAGGGGAAAAAATCAATGCCTTCCACTCTCTAGTTACTAAAAACTGAATACTGACCCATATTTTTAATAAGAATTGAGACCCATAAGAATATTCTCTTACTTGCTACATTTTTTCATATACTCCACCTCTCAAGTACCTATACAAGTAAACTCTCTGTCAATATTTCCTGTTGAATTCTATCCATACTGGCATATTTACAAGTACAGGGGGAATGATAATTTTCACCTCGGAGTTACTCAGTGTTATATTTGGATAATACTTCGCTGTCCAACAAAGGCCTATATATTGGAGGCTTTACCTACCACAGTCTTATGGTAAGGGATTAAGGATAGATACTGGTCTCTTTAAAATTTCTGAAGATAGGCCTTGGAAAGTGATTAGATTGGATGAGGTTGCTAAGGTGGACCTTTTAGACTCAAATCATGGTGATTTTATAAGAAGTAGCCCATGGTGGAGAAGAAGCAAGCTTCCTATCTCTCTGCTACCTCTCATGTTGTGTGATCCTTACTCTGCCCACATGTCACCATCCACTTCCCCATCAGATGCCAGACCAGTGAGCCACACAATCATGGACTGGGAATGAAAAGAACTCATGAGCTGAAATAAAAATTCTTTCTTTCTTCAAAATTTTGTTATCTCCGATATTTTGGTAGTAGTGACAAAAAAAAGATAACTATTGCATTCAATAAATACTTACTGTGCATATGAGTGAATAGATGAGAGCAAAGGATGGAAGAGTACAAATAAATGGAATACCTACTCGATACAAACATTTGACCTAAGACTTTCCCAAAGAATCAAAAAATCATTTTCAGGAGGTTAATATTTGCTATGACAGTAAAACTTTCTGAGGGAAATAATGGTCAAGTGATATGAATAAATGTTATATTTGTTGGTGCCATTAAGAAATACTTTACACATAGTTTTGTAAACATTCTCATTGCCTGCTGCCATTCCTATGCACTTGTTTGGATGTTCCCATTAGTTAAAGAGTTCCCTGATATCAGCTGCTATATGTGGAAAAGGTCAGAGTACAACTCACACATTTAGGTTAGCCTGCACATTTATTTTCACAAAGATTCTCCAACAGTTATGATAGTAAACACATGTGCTTATCTATATAACAGACGAATAGGTTTTAAAAAGTTTGAAACAATGCTTTTGCTTTACATAGTATTCAGTATGCATAGCTAGTTATATCACTGGAATTGTCTGTTCTTTTCATATTATGTACACATATGCACAATTTCCAAAATATATTTCAGTGTAGAATGCACATACCTTGATAGATCCAGAAGTTACGGGAATCAAAAAGGAGACAGCTGAATAAAGGTCACCCTTGTAATTCCTGTGAACAAATTAGGCCAGATTATCCTTCAAATATATGCATAAACAAGTCAAACAAGTCCTATGAGAGAAAGAGATACATGTGGGGTGAGGATAGGAGTTGTAAATATATGACAGTTTATTTTGTAAATCACAAGATACAAGGGATTTTTTTTAAGGCATCTGCTCAAAAATTCAATTTCATGAACTATGCTATTAATAGAGAATGTATTTGAAAGGTAGAGTAAGAAAGAGAGGTAGAGAAAGAGAAGGGAAAGATATTTCCATCTGCTGATTCACTGTCCAAATGCCCACAACAGCCAAGCTAAAGAAAGCGGACAGAAACACCATCCAGAGCTCATACATGGGTGGCAGAAGCCCAGGTGCCTTGGCAATCACTGGCTGTTTTCTCAGGCCTGTTAATAGGAATCTGAATTAGAAGTACTGAATGGGGGAAGGAAATTGCAGAGGGGAAGGAGAGAAAATCTCTGAGCCTATAGAAATGTATTATAAAATAAATAAATTTAAAACAATCAAAAACCAGAAGTATGTAATAGGAGCTGGCATAGTGGCTCAACAGGTTAGTCTCCTATCCTATGGAACCAGCATCTCATACATGAGTGCCGTTTCTTATCCCGACTGCTCCAATTCCCATCCAGCTCGCTGTTTATGGTCTAGGAAAGTAGTGCAGGATGGCCTTAGAACCCTGCACCCTTGTGGGAGACCTGGAAGAGACTCTTGGCTCCTGGCCTTAGATGAGCTCAGCTCTCGGTATTGCAGCCATTTGGGGAGTGAACCAGTGAATGGAAGCCATTTTCTCTGTCTCTCCTCCTCTCTGTAAAGCTGCTTTTCCAACAAAAACAGATAAATCTTTTTAAAAAAAAAAAAAAAAGACAGAGTGGATAGGACTTGAACTAGGTATTTTTATGACATGTGAGTCCGGTGTATTCCTGGCCCAGTGTAATGGCCCAATGGCTAAATCATTGCCTTGCAAGCATCAGGATGCCATATGGGCATCAGCTCAAGTCCTAGATGCTTCACTTCCCATCCAGATGCCTGCTTGTTGCCTGGGAAAATAGTAGAGAATGTTCCAAAGTCTTGGAAACCTGTATATGTGTGGGAAACCCAGAAGGAAGCTCCTGGTTCATCTTAGCTGTAACTGTTGTGGCCAGTTGGGTAGTGAACCAGTAGACAGATCTTTCTCTCTGTACCTCCCTATCTCTGCAAACCTTCTTTTCCAATTAAATTGCTTTTAAAAATATGTGGGTATCTCAAACAGCAGTTTAATACAAAATACCAAAGAATTTTATAATTATGGAAGAGTTTACCTTGAAGACTAGGGAACTCTAAACAGTCCACAATGATTTTCTAGCCTGATATTGTATTCATTCAACATATCATCCATTTAGAGATGAAATAGATACATAGTTTCAAGTTTTTCCCAACTTAGTCAATTTATAGTCATCAAAATTACAAATAACTTAGTTCTTTACAATTTATAGTAAAACTTTATACACACACATTTCTCAAAAGCTCTTGTTGTTAGATTGAGAAACTGAAATTCAGGTAAGCTAAATGGCTAGCACAATCACATGCATAATGAGTGGTAGCGTCAGGGTTAGAATCCATGCCCCCTCACTCAATCTTCCTTCCAGTGTTGCACATGGAATCCTTTATTCAGCCATTAGAAAAAAATCACTACAAAACTCTCTCTCTTAATGACAAAAATCTATGTCTTAGTGGTTATAGGGCAAGCACTGTGCTTTTACATTTCTGAGCCTCCAAAATTTACTAAACTTGAGAGGTAACCTGTGATTAATATAAAGTCATATGGATGTTTAATATATGATTTTTACAAACATCCTTCAACAATAATGTAAATTGGTATAATATTTACGGAGGACAACATATCAGTAGGTACCAGAATCCTTAAAAAATGTGCATTCCCTTTGATCTAGTTCTCCCACATAAAAGCACTCATGAGAAAGTTATCAGAAATACATACAAATGGGCTTATACAATTTTTCATGGTTTTTATAATAATAGTGTAAACTGTCTATTCAAATTTGAAGTCTGGTTAAATAAATCAAAGAACAACAAAATGATTATTAACCAGCAATTAGGTATGATATGTATACAATTAAGAAAGGTTAATTATTACATCATGCAATTTCTACCTAAGGATTTTAATTTGCTAATACAAGTTATACTCTGAAAAAGTTGCGAGAAGGTAGGCTATAAATTTTTCTTTATATTTTCACTGTTTTTTAAACACCCTGGGTGTGTGTGTGTATGCGTAATGTTTTTTATTGACATGGTAAGATATTCATAAAATGTGAACATTATCATTACAACATGAATTCCACTTTAAAATTTATGTTATCATGTAAAACACATATTATGTAAATAAATACATGTAATACAAATACATAGTATAAAATATACACAATTTTGTTGTCTGGGCATGTTAATTTTCTAAGCTTTATATAATAAAAATACAGAAGTTATATATAAAAAGTTGTATGCTTTATTTTAAGGCAAAAGAAGACAGAGAGGAGCCAGCACTATTAGTATAATAGATAAGGCCACTACCTTTGGCACTGGCAATCATATGGTAGATTCAAGCCCTGGCCGCTCCACTTCTGTTCCAGCTCCTTCTAACCAAAGCAGTGGAAGAATGCCCAAGTCCTTGGCCCCCTGCACCCACGTGAGTAAGCCAGATGAAGTTCTTAACTACTGGCTTCAGCCTGGCCCAGCCCTACCCACTGCAGCCATTTGGGGAGTAAAACAATGGATAAAAAATCTCTCTCTTTGTAAAGCTGCCTTTTAAGTAAACAAATAGTTAAAAATATTTTAAAATGGATGGATAAAATGAAATTTTAGCATGCTAATATTTTACGAATTACATTTGATCTTAGACAAAAGTCTGAGAAGCAATTATGAATCACCCTTAAATTAGCTTCTGCATCACTTTTATCAAATACATGATCCCAAAATCTATTACTTTTATATTTGAACAGAAACTTCAGTAGTAAGATCAAACAATTTAAAATTTCTACTAGCTCATTAAGACAAAAGACAACAGTATATTTCTAAAATATATGTCAATAACAGCACTCTATCACCCTTGACAAAGATCACCAAGGTGACATTGTAACGATAATAGAGTATCATATTATTACTAATGATCTCCACATCCAATGCACTATTTATAAATCATCCATAATAGACTGAAGTGGTGCTCTTGATTAGTTGCAATCTAATTGCTCAATGTGCTTTTTTTTTTCATCAGTGTTAATGTTCAAAAAAAAAACATAGTTCTGTTCAAGTGTTAATATAGCTTCATATAGTGCTAAGTTAGAATCTTTCAAGGGAAGACATTTCAGAAAGTAGTTAGATCCAGACTACAAAAAATATTTCTGGCTCTTGTGCCATATATACCAGAGCAAGTCTGTAAAAGTTGGCTTCATACCCACCCGGCTGATTCTGCAAGGAGGCTAGCAAAGAATGCTTTAAAAAATAAACTGCCAGATATATGTAGCATTTTGCCTTGGTGAGATACACCAAGGACCGAAGAGCAAAAGGACTTAAAATGATAAAGCTTTTCCCTGCTCACTTCTCAACTGCCTTCTGCTGGTGCCTTTAGGAGTATAGCACTCCATTTATGATTAGAGGAGGCTAGTTCATACGGTGATCTATATCATATACGGTGATCTATATCATATATGGTGATCTATATCATATACGTTAGGTCACTTGCCATTACTTATCAGTTCCAAAATGTACCACTTCATTCACCTTTACCTCTTTATTCCACTCGAAAGCACATATCCAAAATAGAAACTACCATCTTAACACACAATGTGGGTTAATTACTCTTTATTTAAATTAAGTTAGAATGTTTGACAGGACCATTATTGGAATCCACCAAATAATACACATTAGAGACAAAAACATCAAGAGCCACAGATGTTAGAACTGAGCTCACAAATATTGCTTTTGGTGACAGACTAAACTCTACAGGCAGAAATCTACAATTCAATCTCCTCACCTCATTAGAGAATCATTTGGCCCAGACTTTAGTGCCTCTATGTAGTGGATTCTTCTACATAGAGAATACTATTCTACTTCCTTGAATTTTTTCTATTTTATAGAAAAAAAGATTTTATTTATTTGAATGACAGAGTAACAGGGAAAGAGAAAGAAATCTCACATTCATTGTTCACTTTGCAAATGGCTACTAAAGGCTGAGACTAAGTCAGGCTAAAACCAGGAGCCAGGAACAACTGGATCTTCCATTTGAGTGGAAGGCCCGCAAACACCTGACCAACTTTCCATCATCTTCTGAGGCACAACAGCATGAACTTATATCAGAATGCAGCAGCCAGTACTGGAACTAATGCTCTGATAGAGGATGCTAGTGTCACAAGCAGCAACTTATTGTTGCAGTACGACAACACAAGCTCCAATGCTAAGCCTCCTAAAATGAAGCCATCAGTAGAGGTCGGCTAGGGAGATGAAATGCATAAATCGGTTGTGAGAAGAAGTCTCAGTTCAAGTTCAAGATGTTGACATTAAAACATACACACATACATATGAATATGCATATATATGAATAAAAATGTGTATGAATACACATTTCTTAAAAAGATTTTAGAAGTGTAATGCCAACTTGTTCCAGAAATAGATCAAGTTTTTATTTGCTTTTCAATAATTCCTTAATCATATACTGATTACAACACACACATTAACACTATTCCTATTTTTGAGAAACGTGTGTATACAGACCATGTTTAACTCGTGTATATATCTTTACACTTTGCTACATACACTTTGAAATCCCTAATGTTGTTTTCCTAATGCAACATTTATTCAAAGACCTAGTAGAAAATAATTGTTAATAACAGAGACACTTTCCCCATTGCAATGATCAATGCATTTAAACAATTATCACTGCAACACTCCATATTGTTGCTTTCTTTCTCAGGGCCCAGAGGTTCAAGGTTTACATTATTGGCCACAGCTTCTTTTCTTTCTGGCAATATGGGCATTTCTAATGATGAGACCTGCCAAAAGTTGTCAATGCTATTTTTCTTCTTTTCCATTAGAGGTGACTGTGGCTGAATAGCCAAGTAATCTATAGTCTAACTTCACTTAATTGTTTTTACTACATGACATGAAGAAATATAGTGAGTAATCACTTCTGCTTTGCATGAAGCAAATTGCTAGTGCTTTCCACAGCAATATGAAGACTTTCCTTGCTTAATCTTCCTTGAATGCTGTGTTCAAACCCTGACAGAACTAACACAGCCACCCTTAGCCCTCCAGTGAGTGAAGACTAGATTGAATCAGTGCATCTTCAGTATTTTCTTTGTGGACCTCTTTAAAACAAAGCAACCAGAGAACAGTTAGTCATGGCTACACTTGGCACATTCCTCTCCTTCCAACATCATTTCTCAAGGAAATTGGGTTTGCTATCCTTGGTATTTATCACCAAAACCTCACTTCTTACATGGCAGTTTTTATTTTGTGCTTTTATTTCCTCTGTCTTCTAAATAATTAAAGTTATGATATAACTGATAATTAAAGTTATGCAACATTATTACTCAAAGTCTGTAAAATACAGAGGATAACATTTAAAAAGTTTCACTCACTTGTCTCAGAGATCGAGATCACCATTTTAACAATTTTGTGCATCTTTTAGCATCCTTTTTTCTTTCTTACATATTGAGTATATGTAGTTTTCTATCCTGCCTCATCATTTGATAATCATTAGTTTCCATCATAGAATATTTGTAAGCATAATCAGCCATCAAAAACTACATTGCCTACATGTACAATAAATGACTTAGCAGTTCCTGTTAAACATCTGGTTCCCTTCACTTTTTCACATCTGCAAATATTTGGTGAAAATCTTTTCAAATGAAGCTGCTTCTGTATTCCATGTTGTTTCTAAAAACAAAAGGTCCCAAACTGTAAGAAGTGGGTCACTTGAAATCAGTATTTTTAAGGCTTTTCCTGCAAATTCCCAAATCTGTATCAACTAACATTTCAAAAGTCTCTAATTATTCATTCATTCACCCAAGCAGAATGAAGTAGATACTATATACTAAGCACTGTGCTGCTAAGATGGTTGTAGTAGTGAAAAAAGACACAAGGTTCATTCCCACCCATTATGACTCCTACTCTAGAAGAGATGATAACTTAAAAATTAAAAGAATTCAGTGTGATAAGAAGTAGTGGTGAATAACATGAAGAAAGCATGGAACAAGAAAAAGACACAGAAAATTAACAAATGCACTAGGGCATATTATATAGTATTGTGAAAGCAACTCCCTAAAATTAAGGAATATCTGATCATAGATCTGAAAAAGGTTACAAAGTAAGAAAGAAATCTTGGAGAAGACTAATTTTCAGACACGAAAATTTAAGTGTAAAGGTCCTGATATTGTTTAAGAAACGTGATGGCTGGAAATATGGTTAGAAGATTATGAGCAGGGACAGAGGGAAGAATACAAACACATAAAGTCCAATACAAAGGCATCAGATCAGGTCGAGTGTTATAGCCTACGAAAAGATATTTTTAAAGAAATTTTGAATTTTTATTTTGAGTGTCAAGAGCAGCCAGCTTTTGGAAGGCAGAAAGCATGAAAATCATGTTTGCTTATGTTTTGAAGGGATCATCCTGATTGCTGAGTTGTAGAAAAATACATATGGGTGGGCTGCAGGAGAGAGCGTCTTGCTCAGATCACGATCCCAGCCAGCATGTGCTCATGCTGAGCTGGGCCCTGGCCCACCTGGATTCAGGGGCTGCTTCCTTTCCCGTGAGTACACCGAGAGGGGGAGTCTCTGGGACTGGGTGGGTCAAGGGTCACCCACCGCCCTCATTGAGTGGCAGACGGGATTGGGGTGGGGTGCAACCTTGGGCCTGCGGGTTTAAACTTCAGCAGCCAAGAGGCTGCTGGGGGCTACAGGAGAGAGCGTCTTGCTCGGATCCCGATCCCAGCCAACATGTGCTCATGCTGAGCTGGGCCCGGGCGGCCAGGGCGCCATTTGGCTCCAGGCTGTGCCTGCTGGGCGCCCGGCCGGAGAGCTCTGGGGTAATGGATGTCCGAATCACTGCTTAGATAGCTCTAGGCTGACCCCACTGTTTCTGGAATCTGAATCAATCCTAAAGATTCCCAATGCCAGTAACTCTTCCTTTGAGAACCTCTAATCACTTAATAATGCTGAGCTTTGAACACTTATCATGCAAAAGATAAGCTCCGGCTTGTCTAGCAGGATATTGTTTTGCCTGACATGATGATGGTTCAGGAGACTGGTCACATTAGGCAGGGCCATAATATTAACTAGCACTCTAGAACCTTATCCTGGGGTGGATTCTGTGCAGGATGCGTGGGCCACACCCTGTAGAAAGTGTAGCCCCACTGGTAAACCTAAAAGTTTGGGTGGTTATGGACTAAGCTAGGTGTGACCAAGGAGCCTGCCATCAATCACAGGTAAAGGGACCCGCCACAGACTGGACGGGGCAAGGCAGCAGCACCCAAATGTGCATCCTGAATAGGTTGTGGGGTGGGCCGGGCTGCAACATTCACCAGCTCATACAAGGCCAAATGGGAGGCCAGAGTACACCGGGCACTGGCCTAAAACCCAATGGCATATATGTAAACTGGGTCTGGGAGTGGATCAAGTGGAGGAACTTGGGAAGCTCCCCTGGCGAGTCATAGCTCTCACTGGTGAACATGCGGTCCAGATCTGGGGGTTGGACAAGCAGGGCATAGTAGCTCCAAAATGTGTAAATTGGTAATGGAACGGAATGTACTGGGCAGGACTGAGCAAGCCTTTGCCTACAAGCAAAACAAGAAACCAGCATGGAACACAGGTCATACCGAGCGAGGCTCTTGCACCTACTGGTCCTCAGAGCAACCACGGGAAGGTGCATGATTTACGGCTAGGAACAAGCCCAATTGGGAAGGTAAGGGGACACCGTAACAGGGTTGAGGTTCCCACCAAGGGGCGCATGAGCTGGAATGGGGGCTGTGTTCTATCTAGGAAACAGTTGTAGTCACCCGAGGCACTAGTGTGGGCTGGGATTGGATGCACCAGGCCAGTTCAGATCCCAACACCATCTGGTGTCATGGAGAACCAGGGTAGATGTGGGACTGACTAGGCTGGGTCTCAATCCCCTACTAAGTCATGTGTGAGCTATATGTGGGTATGGACGAGCCATGGCTGGGCTGAAACATCCAACAACAAGAACCAGAATGGGGTGAAAGCCAGCTAGGAAAAGCCACTGTTCCTGCTAGGACAGGAGGTGAGCTGAGTAGGGTTGGCTCAAGGACCCCCTGGCATGCGCAAAATCTGGCATTGGGAGGGGTTCTGGTGGAGGAGCCTGGGCAACTCCTCTGGCAGGACACAGTCCCTGCAGGTAAGCGCAAGAAGCATGATAGGAAACAGCCCAGAATAGGCCATGGAAAGTTTCCCACTGGCACACGTTCGGCATGGGTCAGGAGCAGACCAGGCTGAATCAGTTCATGTCATCCACTAGCAAATCCGATCACCAGAACAGAGTGTGGGATGAGCCGGGTTTGGTCGAGACAAAACAAGTACACATTATGGAATGCCAGGGCGTGGTTGCCTGTACTGGATATGAATGCAGCACCCAACCAGCACACGTGAGATCCAGGAAGGGAGGGGGCAGAACTGGCAGGGGGTTTAAGGGGCTGGTCCCCTCGCCAGACAGCTACTCCCAGTGGAGAGCGTGGGCTGGCATAGAGACAGACCAGACTAAGCAAGGCTACAACACCTATGCGCTGCATGTGGCCTAGATCAGGGAAAAGCCAGGCTGGGCTGATTATTCCTGAGGGTGCAAGTATAAATTAGAGTGGGTGAGGGATGTTAGGGCATAGCCGCAGCATCAGCTGGCAGAAGCTGGCACTGGGGACTAATTCTGTCAAGTCAAATCACAGAACCACCTGAAGAGTGCATAAACCGGGACAGAGAGACCTGGGAGGGAAAAAGTGGGTTCCCCCTTCCTGGGTCACTATTCCCGTGGGAGGGCATGAAAACAAGGACGGGGGCTGGGATGGCTAGATAGAGAGGCACTCATGGCTAGATAGAGAGGCACTCAACAACATCCGTGAGGGCTAGATGGCTAAGTTGGTTAGATAGAACTAAGCTTTAATACCCATTGACAAGTACCAGAGCCAAATGGGATGGGGGACAGACTGGTCTTCTGCTACACATACTGGCAAACCAGGGTAGGGGGCGAGCCTGGTGGGGGTTATTGTGGGTCGCCCCAACTAGGCTGCAGCTGGGGCCGAACCAGACTGGACTGCAACACCCATTGGTTCCAGTGCAACTCGGGACTGAAAACAAAACCAACCCAGCAATTGAAACCACCAGCTGATCGGGGTGATGGACTGTGCCGGGCCCTGTGCTTGCTAGAACATACAAGAAACTAGTCTGGGAATACCTCAAAGTTTCTTTGGAGATCTCCCCAATCAAACTGCTGGACTCAGAACTCTAACCAAGAAAAGACAGAAGACAGAACAGGTCAATCATTCATCTCAGCTATATGTTGCCAGCGAAATATGGGGCAAACGGAGACTTTATGATGGACCACATCAATCAGTGGACGACCTCATCGAGCGAAACTGGCAGTGATTCATAACTGGAGAACTATTAAAACCACTTGAGCACATATCTCAGAGCATGCCCCACATCTGGGTCTTGGGGTGGGTGGGAAACCAGGTGGGGCTTCTCCCTCAATTTCTCCTTTACCTCAGATACATGATGGAAACAATATGGACATAATAGTATTACCCACTTCCCTATACCCCCTGAACCTTTTTTTTTCTTCTTTAAGCATAATTAACTATGTAAAGATTGTCAACAACAATACAATAGATTAAAAAAAAAAAGAAAAATACATATGGGCAAAAATGAATATACAGAAATTAATTAGGAAGTTATTTCAGTAGTTCAGATGAAAAATGATGGTGCTTAAGTCCAGCATATTAATGGTGAAGGGAGAGAAAATGATTCAGAAAAGAAACCTTATTTGAAGTTATAATAAACAATATTTCTTAATTGGGTATCACGTTTTAAAAAAAGAATGAAAGCAGTAATGATTAGAAGGCTTTGGATCAGAATCATTTTACTGTATACTATCTTATCATAAATTTTGTATACTTACTATTTCTAATTTGAATTGTGCATTTGTATATGTTTTTTTTTTCCCTGTGGCAAGAAGATTTAACATAAGCTCTATCCTCTTAACTGTACAATATAGTATTGTTATTTACAGGCACCGTGTTGTACATCACAGCTGTGGAACTTGCTTTGCACAACTAAAACTTCATATGTGTTGAATAAAACGTATTTTGATTACATATGGTTGAACTTGCTGTCCAAATGAATAATCATTTTTACATCTTCTCTTGGGATTATCTTTTCATGTGTTTGCCCAGATGGCATTTGTAAAATCCTTTTCTGCTTTCATCTTCTAGTTCATTATTTGCTTGTTTGTTTTCTACTTCTCAGATCTTACTCGGACTTCCTCTAAAGCACCTCTTCTCTCATTAACCCTTTAAATACAGTGTTTCTCAACATTTTATCCTTGCTTCTCTTCTTATCCTATATACAAGAACTTTAAGAAATTCATAGGAAATTGAATTAAAAGATAAATTTATTTTGGTGCAAAAATGTTTTGAAATCCACAGACACATTTTTATAATCTGTATTTCCATGAACCTTTTGACAACCCCTCATAACTCCCAGATGACATTAACATCTATCCCAAGGCACCCAAATATCTACTTGGAAGCACTATGTTCAGATCAATAATTTCCTTCTGTCATGATCTATCTACATCTAGACATGTAGGTGAAGTCTCACACTAAATAAGGTTCAACTTTTCTTCTTTATCCTCACACCTACCCCCCCCCCAAATGTTTTTTTCTTCCTCACTCCCTAAGTGCAATTAATTTCCAAGTCCCATTGGATTTATGAGTGATTCTTAAATTTATCTCCTCCCCCCGATGCTGCTGTCACGGATTTGGTCTGTCCTCATAATTGCTCATAGGTGCAATACAGCCTCTTGACTGGTCTAATTGCTATTTAATCCACTTTAATCCACCCATCACAATTTTTTACTTGAAAGAAAGTGACATGGCAAAAGAGAGAGAAGGGGATGTAAGGAGAGAGGGAGGGATGGAGAGAAAGAGGAAAGCAAGAGAGAGAGAGAGAAAGAAAGATTGAAACCAGGAGTCAAAAACCCAATTCAGGTTTCCCAGGCGAACAGCATGAAGTCAATTACTTGAGGACTTGAGACATCAGTTTGTGACTTGCAGGATGCACAGTAGCAAGCAGCTGGAATCAGGTAAGGTGTCGGAACCTGAAACCTGACACTCAAAGTTGGGATACTAGTGTTCCAAGCAGCATCCTAACTGCTACACCAAATGCCAGATCCCCACACCATCCACCATGTAAATGCTATATGTCTCAACTTCAGGGTTATTCACACTTCCTTCAATTTACAGTCCATTTCTAGTTCAGTAGACTGCTAGAATATTGGATGATTTTGCAACAATATCAATAAATAAATACCAAGAAAACTACTATTTTCTATGATAACTTCATGAAGAAAAATTAACGCATTCATGCATTAAACAAATATGCACTGAATACTCATGTCTATCAGCCATAAAGAAATAAACCAGATAATATCCATGACTTCTGTTGCTCAGACCCAAACAGAAAACAAAATGTCACTATCTTGTTCCGGATTGTCATTTACATCAGGAACTTAGCACTATAATCTGGCACAATCCTTATGTCATGTAGCATATGGCTGTTCATATCCTCTGAGTAAAAAATTGCTAGCCACTTTTAGGAATTAATTCAAAAGACACATCCTTTAAAAACGTACATAAACTTTTGTATTCCACAGCAGTATAAATTATTCCTCTACTGAACCATTTGTTACTTGATAAGAATATGCTTGTGTGTCTGTCTCCTCCACAAGACGGCAATATTTTTAAATGTCTATATCCCTAGGTAAACAAAGGTATTCAAAAAAGGCTTGGTAAACAAGTGAATGAATGGATGCAAGAATGAGTAGATGAAGAATTTCCTTCATGAAGATTGTTCCATGCCCAATCCCAAATAATCCTGAGTCTCCAGCCAAAGACAAGGCCAAGAGACCTGGAAAGTCTTTGCGACTTAAAGTCCTTGCGACTTTGGGACTCTCGACCAGAGCTCTGTGTAAACATTTATTATTTTTGTCTTTCCAACCACAGAAGGATCAAGTATTTTTGCTAAATGTCTGCGAATAGTGCTCTCTCACTTTGTCTATTGCCATTTTACAGTTTTAAATGCTTTACAGAGATGTGTTGTTAAAAATTTCTCCCTTCCAAGTTAATTCACCAATAAACTATTTCCCTTCCACTGAATTCTAATTGTTTACAGTAAAATTGCCTCACTTTCACAAGTTGTCCAACGGTTCAGCACGGCAGTAACTCAAATAGAGGAAAAGAACAAAACAATGGAAAAAGAAGTAGCACCATTGTGTTAACACTTCATGCATTTCAAACCAAAAATAAATGGTGTCACACCTAAGTGTTAAGATTCTATTAGGCAAAACATAAAATATAAGTCACAAAGATACTATGTAAGAATATATGCACAGAGTAAAACTACAGTAAGGAATACCAACCCAGAAAACTGGGATGTCAATTTAGCTCCTGCACAAAATATTTGAGATGATGTAATGGGCCAAAGCCAATATAAAGAATTATATGTCACATTACAGTTAGAATTGTTTAGGAGACACATAAATAATTGGTCAGAATCAAAACTAATAAAATCATTAGTAACTCCTAATGCTTTTATGACTGTTCCACACTTTATTTCCCTTCTTATAAATCTGTATACCGATTCAATACCTAGAATTGTGTGTGGTGTATGTGTGTGTGTGTATGTGTGTGGTATATGTGTGTGTGAAAGACACTAGGAAAGAGAGTATTTAATAAGAATGATTTTATCAATATTGAATCTTTGAAGTAATAAACACCAATTGGCCAATCAACTGCAGAGCTTTCTCCTAGATCTCATTAGTGAAATAAATACTATCTCCCCAAAAGTTTTATTTGACAAAATGACTTACTAGGAATTCTCTCAATGCTTCCTTCCCTACGTTGTCTACAATGTAAAATCTATGACCAGTCACACCTGCAGAATGTGTTCTTCTGAAGCATTATAGGAAGCAAATAGTTGACATATTTATATGTTTCTGTAAATGTTCGTGAAACCCACATCTATGTCTGTCTGTGTGTATGTATGGTACGTATATATGTATCTATCTATATGTTTTAGTAAATACTCCTTTCAAAAACATTTGCTCCCCCTACACTTAAACACACATTTCTGGAGCTAGCTCCTAGAGCCACAGATTATACATCAATATCACTCAAATGCTGGCAATTAAGTAAAACAGCTTTATACAAGAAAAATCATTAATGTTAAAGATGGGTGTTGTAATGGAGAGCATACATTCAAAATGTTGATGAGAAATATTTGTTGATAGGAGTTGAGATAGCTAGGATCAGAGCCAAAATTTCTAGTTTAGATAGCTTCCAGCCACTGTGTGATTGTAGCGTATTTATACACCTCTATATTTAAACACAGGTGGTAATTAGCAAGATTGAGACACATTTAATAAGGCATCATCGTAGGTGCAAAAGATGTGGAGCATAAGATGAGTTCATTATCAATAACTGTCCTGAATTAATCATCTCTTAGGACATTTAATTCTAAATGTACCTGAAAAAAACCTGGATTATTGAGATAGACCATCTGCAATATCTTATCCTAATTTCTCTGAATGGTAAAAGAATTTTCTTAAAATATGTACATGCAGCTGGGACACAGGGATTGCAATATCTAATAAACCAATTGTTCATCTAATCTGGCACCTTCCCTTTGACAGGTGTCCAAACCAGATAGAAGCATTAAAAGTAACATACACACTTAGAATCCACCAATTATGCCAAACCATGCAACTGGGAAATTTTCTCTTTGACTTTAGCCAGTGATCAGATTTTCCCTGAAGCAAGCAAACTAATAGCCATGTACTTTTATTCTGGCCATTTAAAAGCCTTCGTTTATATAGGCAGCTAAAAATACTAAACTGATTTCAAACATTAAAATGAAAATAAATTTCCTTTAATATGAATATATAAGGATTCTTTGGCCAGTTACGTCTGCATTCTAAATATGTATAATATCTTTAATCCAAATAAACAAAGTGTTGTAGAGTAAATAATTATCCATTTCAAAAGGGAAACTGGGGTTAATAATTGTAAACCTGGCATTTTGATGAGGAACAAAAAGTTACTGATCAGATACTTGAAGTAGTAGTTGAATTATTTTTTAATCATGTATCCTAATGTCAAGCATTTACTAAAATATTAGAAGAAAAAAATAAAGAATTGCAGATTCTAGAAAATCTATATGTTCAACACTGATGATTGACCTACTATTTTGATTTAAGCAGACATTCGGGTATCAATACCACAAAGATATAACTGAAGTAACATAGAAATTTAATAGAATATGAAAGTCAGCACTCAACAACTGAATATTCATATCTCAAATATTTACAGAAATGTAAAAATGTAACCACTATTATTAAAAATAGTAACTTTTACCATCTAATCATTAACCCTTTCTAGAATATTTATATTTTTATATTCTATTTATTTGAAAACTGAATGTAGCTTCTAATACACATACACAAACATACATATACATAAAGGGACATCAAAAAGTTCGTGGGAAATTGTTATTAAAAGATAAATTAATTTTGGTGCAAAACAAAAATTGAAAGTCTGTGTACAGTGTTTTTTCTCCATAATATGTATTTCCATAAATTCTCTGAAACCTCCCTCATAACCATGGATTTCAAAGCCAAATTAATTTAATTTTGCTTTCCATAAACTTTTTAAAGTACTCTTTCAAGTGTGTGTGAGGTGTGTGTGTATGTATTTTAAATCTTTTTTTCATTAGAAAAGTCATCTTGGAAAAATTCTTTTTCTTAGTAATAACATAGAAAATTTTTTATAATAATTATGAATTCACAGAAAAATATTTTGTCAAGACTTTCAGTGCCGACTGTAAAAAGCCTATTGCAAAAGATGGATTGTAATTCACGTGATACTAGAGATTGTGATTCCAAAATTCAATTTTATAAGTTACAGTCATCCACAAAATGTTAGAATAGAATATGAGAGGCATTAAAAGCCATTTCCTCATTGTTGACTACTTATGAAGTGACATATTAGTTGAATTAAGTTAAAATAACCAATATGCTTTATAATGATGGGTAAAATGACTGTGTTAAATATTCAAATAAATGTATTCAAATCCATTTGGTCTCAGCATTAAAAATGTGGTGCATAGATATTTTAATAGAATTGCTTTTCTTATTTGAAAAACAAAAGTACTCCATTGTACTGAAAATTTAACTACAATTTACATATTTCATTTTACTATGATGGCTAATGAGGGCTCTTCAAAATCTACAAAATCATAATTTCAAAGAACATTTTTAATGTACTAGCCATTATAAAACTATTTTACAGCTGCAAATGTCCTATTGGAACAAACCCACTTTGTAAATACATAAATGCAAACAAGCATGTATAAATGAAACACCTATTTCTGTGATTATTTTAAAAGAACAGCTTGAGTAGGGACAAAGAAGGTTACAGTAAGGTCTTTAGAAAAATGACAAGAGATGGTAACGATTTTTGTTCTGCTTAACCATTTTTTTCTAACAAATTCAATTCCCTAGCCTTTTACAGTCACTTTCAGGGACCAACAGACTGGCATGAAATTAAATTAACAAGCAGGTTCCCATCCTGAATTAGTGATTCCCAGCTGTCTGTTCCATCTAGTTTCCATGGTAGTAGAAGAATTGGTGGGAACTGACGAAGAGGAAAACTTAAGAAGGCAACAATCAGCCCCTTTAAGGTGATTTCTTTAAACAAATGGATTAGTATGGTAAAGGGAAGTGTAGAATTCAAGTTAAAGTTGTAAATCTTTCTGACTTGCTGAAAAAAAACAAAATGTTTCTGTCTTTGTAACTGTTGGATAAGGTAAGCACTAACATTCGTTTTGTAGAAGGCTATAAATACAGAATTGCATTTAAGGCATTAAGGATAGTAACACAAGACTGTTTAAGGTACTGTACATGCATTTGAAAGTGTTTCATTTCACTTTTTTTCTATTTTGACGTAGATATTCAGAGTCATCATCCTTTAAGTGACTTCCAACCATTCGGAAATGAAGTAAATTATTGTCTCAATCAATTGTCTGTTTGTGTCATCCCAATCAGTTGGATGGCTGACAGAACTCTGTACTCACTTATTTGCATGTCATTGAGATATTAATATCTGTATCCAGAAAAAAAGGTTAATCTTAGCACAATTCCACAGTAAACACAGATATAAAGGCTCCAAATAGAACTCTACAAGGGATAATCTTCTGATACGAAAAGAGATTCCTAACCCATTGTCATGTGTCCATTTTCCAATTAACTTCTCCACTCTTGCAGTCAGAGTAGGGTGAACCCAGTATTTCAGAATCATTACATCACATTCAAAACATCATCCAAGAGGTAGCGGTGAGTTGGCATATACGCATGTTTCACCATATGCTATTGTTTACCTAAACTGGAAACTTGGACAGGAAGCGCGATTCAAAATACTTTTTTAACTTGTCATTTAGCCAAGATTATGTTTTCAACTCTAGAAATTAGTCCTATAGTTATATATATATACACACACACACACACACATATATATACACATAGTTTAACAGGTTTCATTTATTACAGTCTACATCACTAGTTTTAACATATCCACATCAATTTAAAATTATTTATTGTCTCCAACTAAAACCATTTCACATGATTATACAAATAATGTTATCAAGTGTAACTGACATATAAATATTCTTTAACAACAACTTATAGTTTACGTCATCTTATTCCAATTCTTTAGCTCTAATTTCTTGAATTCCAAATATTAGCAATTTCAGGAGTCTTGTTATATCGTGCCTCAGCACAACCAGTGAACTACAAAATCTCTATACATTACATAAATCGTTTCAGAACACAAAATACGGAAGACACACCTAGCATTGGGCCATCAATGTTGTTAAGAATAACCAAAAACTGCGTGATGCCTTTTATAGCATTCATCTGCTCAAATTAAGCACAATTCTACTTGTTTCTATTTTATCACTTCATGCTTTTTTAAAAAAAATAATTGGAAAACAGAAAATAAAAGACCAAGCCAGGATTAATATATTACTTTTATCATATTGATTACATATAATTCTTAAATTGGGTAAAAATTGCACCGTCATTTTTATGGAAAGGAAAATAGTAATCTTCATTCAAAATTGTCACCTAACCTAATCCACATAATTTGCAGATGCTTTAAAGCTGTTACTGTCTATATTGTATTTATATAGTACACATAATGAACAGTTCTGAAATTTGTTCAATTTCTGTAATTAAGACATATATTGTCAACTACGCTATATGCTATTAATCAGAACTGCTAAATTTTGCATCATACAATATTTTTTCTTCATTTCGTGTGCCTTTAATTGTGCCAGTAACCCAGCTGAAACCTTTCTTCCAAGTGGAAAGTTATGGGAAGCATTTAAAAAGTATGTATAGATGATTATTTTTGAGGTTAAGATCATCAATGATTTAGGAAATACATATTTTAATAGCATGATGCCACGTGCTTTCTATCAAATGCATGACATTCGCCTGCAATTACACCCCTATGGATGTTATGTGTGTCTTTCTGAACATGTGTGTGAAGGGGGGAAACAAATATGAGAACTAGAGGAAAATTTGTTTGCATTTAAAAAAATTCATTGAGTCAGGCAGTCAAAATGCTTCATCTTCTTCCTCCACTCAGATTTTCATAAAAAAGCAAGTAAATAAATGAATGCCTGACAACAATAATGATAATAATAATAAATTAACTTGTTGGGAAATCTTACAGCACTTATAAGCTAATCTAAACCAAGCACTTGATAATTATCCTTAAGTGCGAAACTCATGGACTTTTGGAAAACCCAAGCTTTAAGTAAAAACTGCATGAATTCTAAAGGTCTAGCACAGGATGTAAAAAAAAAAAAAAAAATACGTTAATTAACAGTTAAATTTCTTGCCATTTCCAAGTCTAAAGACTGTCATGGAAAATAAATTTCCAATAAGCTTCCTGCTTTCAGAAGCAAAACATAAAAGAATATTTTGCAGTTTGACAATTTCAAATAATATTGTTCAGAATAAACTTGCATGAATCTTTGCATTAAAGGCATTGGAGAGGTGCTGTGACTTTGAGGGAAAGTACCATCATGTCGGTGTTCTTTCTACACACAATAGCTGAACTGAAGCACAGAGACATGTAGGGTGTTCAGACTCGGAAATAGGCCTTTGAATGAGATGATAGCTGCGTATAAGATGATTTTACAGTTTTGATGCAACTATATGTTTTGAGTATTTGAAACCTCACTGAATCACCCTTACAGCACAATGTTTCACATAGCATTCTTTCCTTCAGCTCCATTGCATATTTTGTTAAATGACATGACTAATTCATAAGCGGAACTTGGCTTACTGGTAAACATTATTTCATGCATTCAGAAGTGCCTATTCTCTTTCTACGGTGTGTCTGGCATTGTTTTTAGGAATGGGACTCATTAGTTTTATTATGAAAATGTTAATATTTCTTCATAGAGTTGTTTTCCAGAAACACCTGTTTTTCTGAAATGTTCTTGTCAACAACCTGAAAACTTTTAAATAATATTCAGGGCATGGATTCATCTTAGAAATTACCTGCACTCCTTTTCAAATATATTGTGACTTTCTTTTATTACCATTAAAAGTTTCCAACATTACTTTGGCATCCCTAAAAGCTTTCAACTATTTTCAAAGCTTTGAAATAGTACATAACACATTTTACACACACACACACACACACACACAACTCTTATGTACTTGGACATAAAAATGGCAAAGCTGGGATTAAACTTTGCCAGTTATTTATTTGAATGATCATGCTATGCTTCATGAAAATGCATTTTTCCCTATTTTGCACATATGAAGAGCAAGGGATGGGAGTGAGCAAGCAAACATTGGGTAATCAAGCAGCAGACGTTAGAACTATGGATCTATGGATCGCCTTTTCATGGGGAGAGAGGAGGAGAGAGAGGGAGGGAGGGAGAGAGAGAGAGAGAGACTTTCCTTCTTAGGATACACTCCTTGCTGCCAAAAACAAAGTATCCACTGCTCCAGATTGGAAGATTTAGGACTAGGAAATGGAGTGGGGTGCTTGAGCCAAAAGATATAATGGAGCAGACATTTGCAATGTCTTCGACAAACAAGCTAAGAGCAGCAATTGATTCTCACAGCGCAGTCTACCTAGTTTGTTAATTATAAACACAGAACAACACTCTAAAAATTCAAGCAAGCTGTCTACGATCCCTTACTTTCCACAATCTCAATCAATTAAATGTTCATCGAACAGTACCTATTACAGTCCACTGGGGTGTTTCGTTCCCCTTCAGTCTCTTAAGACCGAATAACTACTAATTTTGCTTCTGTGGCACTGGAAACTTTGTATTTCTTCAGGCCACCTTGAATAAGCCTCAGGATTGGCATTCCAGGAACAAAAAAAAGGGGTAAGTTAAGGGCGTCTCCTGAGTAATTGTTTCATGCTGAAGATGTACAGGTTTTCTACCCATATTAGCATATTTCCAATAGCAGTGATGCAGAACTGCTAGACCCAAAGCCGCCGAAGGCGAGTACAAGCTGCAAAGGAGCCCCAGCTCCCCTCCCACCCCCACCCCGCCTGGATCTTCCCAGTGGCAAAATAGAAGTAGAGACTTCTACTAGTGGAGTGAGATCGCCTGTCTCTGCAATTGTAAACAACCAATTGCACCGGGTCCGCTGAAATGTTTAAATACATCGCTGTTTGCAAACAGAGCCACTCACCAAGTAGCGCTCACAGTCTCCCCTTCTCCACCTCTGGGTGTCTGAATTGGCAAACCACTCGTCGTGGAGCAGGAAAAAAAAGTGAGGCTACATATCCCCAGGTGTGCCTAGTGGGTGACTGAGGCACGGCTGAGGTGCTGACCGCGGCTAGATCCCGGGAACCAACTGGCGGGGGGGGTGGGAGGGGGGAATGCGAAAACACACAAACCAGGCGCAGTTGGGCGGATGGTTGAAGCCAACACCGACAGCTTCCAGAGCACCGACCGACCGCTCGCCCGCCCGCCCGCCCGCCCGCCCGCCAAGCAGTCTGTTTCTACAAAGATTGGGGTTTCAAGGAGGACACTTCGAGCGGGAGCCCTTGACGACTTTGGCAGGAAGGAGGCTCTTAACCTGGACGCTCTGAACGAGCTCCGCGTAGAAAATCAAAAGCAAACAGGTACTAAAACACGTCCAGGGTATTTTCTCTTAGAAAGCCAGTAGGAACCAAACCCACAAGCCCTGGCGGACGCTCCAGGTAGAAGGGATGCCGAAGGAGAGGCGCGCTCCCTTCTCTCTCTCTCAATAGCAACCCCTTCCCTCACACTAACCCACCCACCCAAGCATCCAGGTCCACTTGTTAGAGCAACCGGTCTGCGCAAGAGCCAAGACAAGGGGCCACCTCTCTGAACTGGAGGAGTTGCTTGGCAAAAGTGCCGCCCGGGAAGCTCAGCAAACCCTCACAGGGCAGCGCCCCCAGGGCCCGCTGGAAGCTCGAACTGCAAACAAGGCCGACCTCGCATTTTCTGCGGGTGGTCCAAAGCTCTGCGGCCGGCCGGCGGAGATCTTAAGGCAACGGTTGCGGTGGTTCTGCCACCTCGGACAACAGTCCCAGAGCGGGCGCAACCAGCCGCACACAGCAAGGAAGAGACAGACGCTGTCCGCAGCCACGGGGCGAAGTTCGCCCCAAGTCCGAGTCTTAGGGGTGGCTGGTTGGGGTTGGTGGGCGGGAGAGAAAGGAGAAGAGGGTGGGAGGCGTGAGAAATGCACCTACCTAGTCCAGGCGCAAGTTTCGGTAGTGTCCCCAGGTGCAGTCCCCCGCCCCCTCGCCAGGTGCTCAGCAGTGCCGGGTGCTGCCAGTGCCCGGGACCTCGGGTGTCTTGGCCGCTTCCTGCTGGAAACGACTGTAAATCCACATTACTGTTCGAGCTGCCGCTCGGGCCCCCGCATCGCTCTCCTCCGGCTGGCGGCGGCGGTGCTCTCAGCCAGTGTCCGCCGGGGGCAAGAACCGAACCTGTTTATTTTACGGTGCCAGCGGACGACAGCTGGCAGGAGAGTGCTTGCGTCCGGGAACGGATGTTTGTGCCAGAGTGTGGATACGTTGTGTGTCTGTGAAAAGCGAGTGTGCGTGTGTGAGAGAGCAGAAAGGGTGAGCTCAACCCCTGGGGCACTCGGAGGTGAACTCCGGACGGAGCCGGAGCTGGCCACGCTCCTGGGTGCGGGGTGTCTGCGCGGCTGATGGCTGCGCTGATGTTGCCGTGGCCGCCGCCGCCGCGCTCTAAGGCTGCTCGCGGTGGTGCAAAAAAATGTTTCTCCGCTACTCGAGACCAAAAAACCTGCCCTGTCTACTGAGCATGCCCGGTTTGACAGCTCCACAGCCGAGGGTTTTTTTTTTTTTTCCCTTTTCCCCAAGACTCCAGGTTTTAGCGGCAACTGAAACAGGGTGGGGGAGGGAGGAGGAGGAAGAAGAGCAGGGCTGAAGGAGCAGGTACCGGATACCCTGAGGAAAGAGGCGGCCAGAAAGATCAGGGCGTTAGAGGGTGGAAAAAAGAAAGCTGAGTACAGGAAGAGAGGACCACTGGCCAACAAAACTGAGATTTGCTACCACAATGGGTAGGTTCCTGGCCAGGGGACTCGCACGACCAGCTTTTCTTATATTCTCCGGAACTAAAGGTGGGGTGGAGGGGGCTCAGGGAGTATTTGTGTACCTCAACATCAAACTGGGATAGTGTTTTCCCAGTCATGACACACACAAACACGCTTCCACCCCCCAACACCACATACACATACACACAGCAGCAGCAGCAGCACGAGCAGCGCTTTGGAGTATCAAGAATGCCTCAGGACTGAGAAAGCATGCGAAGTCTCCTGTCGGTACAACTTTGGTGAAAAGAAGGAAAGGGAAAAAAATGAAGAGGAAAAAAATTGTTTGGCCTTTCTCCTCTTTTTTTCTCGCTGCTGCGGCCACCTTCCAGAAAAGCCCAGCCCGGGAAGGGGCGAGCAGGTCTCCCCGCGGTGACCGGGAAGCCGGCGCCGGCGGCAGCCTCCCGCTGACAATGTGACCTGGGTGCGCCGGGGCCTGCTGCTCCGCGCCCGCCCGCCGCCTTCTCGCAGCGGGGGCCCGCAAACAAGGGCCACTGTGGCCTGGCAGCCCCTGAGCCCACCCAACAGCTCGGCCCCTCACCCAGCCCAGCTAGAGGGCACGTACCGGGCGAACTCAGCCTTGCTAGCCCTAGCCCTGGATTTCGCCTTTCCCACCCTCCTCAGCTTCCTCGAAAAAGCGGAGAAGCGGAATCTGCACTCCCAGAAACTCGCTTCGGGAGCCCTCCAAGAACCCTACTGGGCATGCTCAGGACTTGGGGCGCCTCGCAAGGAGAGACACTCTAGCCCGCAACCCCTTCGCCGCGAGGCCAGCTGTGAGTCTCAAGTAGGAAACCTTGGCGCCCGCTTGGAAGCGGGTTCTGGTTCCGGCCAGGGCGGCGGCGACGCCCACAGCCACCTTCTCCTTCCCGGCTTCCCAGAGAGAGCGAGACCGTGGGAGATACCAAGTGTCGAGCCAGGGGAGCCCGCAGCAACTAAAACAAGTCCTGCGGGTTCGCGGGTCCCCTGGTCCCAGCGCCACCCCAGCCCTAGGCAGGTAGGGGGCGTGCAGAGCAAGGAGAGAATCCCAAATGTGTTCCCTGGGACTGACTTCTAGCCTGCAGGTAAATAAAAGATAGTAGTACCCAGAGTCGCACCTTCTTGAGACGAAAGATGTTTAGGGATGGTTTTCTTGAGTGAAGAAGGGGGGGTGTGGGGTGTGGGGTGTGGGGTGTGGGGTGTGTGTGTGTGTGTGTGTGTGTGTGTGTGTGTGTGTAATTTCCCTCCGCTGTAACAGAGGCCGGAGAGCTAGGAGCTATTGCCGAATTGGAAGCCCGCTAGGGGTTGCAATAAGGCACGTTTGGAACGGCGGATGGTGCTAATTACCAGGAAGCGGTGCTGTCCGCGCGGTGGGCATGCACCGCGGCGTCCAGCTGTTCCCCTTTCTGGGTGGTGGCAGCTGCCTGTGGACGGCTTCCGGGCGGGATGGTCTCTGCGTTCTGGAGCACGGGCACTGGGGTGAGCTTCAGAAAAGAGTGGTAGGGTAGGGTAACGCCAGGGGGAGAGCTCGGAACCCTGTGTTCCCATCCTTCTGGCTTTTGACATAGGTATTTGCAAAGAGGGAGCATTGTGAGCCCATCACACCACCAAAGGGAGGAAATATGTTGAGCCGAACATTCTCAGGGGTAAAAATGGGAGAATCAAGAGCATGTTTATTTCCGTCGTCCCTTTTCCAACACCGCCTTCAGTTTCAGGCGGGAATCATTTGGATTCCTGCCGCTGCCACCGTCCCCCTCCCCCCCACACACACTCTTCCCTGTCCCGCCCCACGGCCCTGCCAACAAAGAAACAAAAGATGACAACCAGATTCTGTAGGGGTATAGCAACTGCTTCCACTACCATCTCTCTGGTGGGCTGTTGCAAAAGCAGTGGGGAAGAGATACTAATAAAACCTGTGTCTTATCACCACTGTGTAAACGAACCTTCCAAAAAATCCACTACCCTTTTCCAAAACAAAGCAGAAGCAATTTTTATAAGCATCTGTAATTTTACATATCTGAAATCACTTTAGATTAAAAAATTAAGAACTGCCCAAACCCCAAACTGTGGATGGAAAACACTTTCAGGAAGAGTTCTAGAGAGAGGAAAAAGAAACATCCCCAGGAACTCAAAAAACACTCTGCTTCTAGGGTAATTTTATAATCCGCAATTAAGGAAAAAGTACCCTGTAGACAAAAAGGGAATTTTGCCTGAATTGCACGTGGGCAAACCATAACAGCCTGGAAACAGAATATAAGATTTGAAATCATGATCATTTCACTATGGCTTTTACTGTGTCTGTCATTCTTATTGAAGAAACTCTGAGGAAGGGACAATGGGTATCTAGGGATTTCATGAAAGGAGACTCAGCTTAATTCTCTCCTGGGCAATTCAGCAGTGTGTTTAATCATTAAAAGCAAACCTTCTCTTTACATCTTCTCTTAAATTCTCTTTCTTCCATTGCTTCTTCATTCTTCTAAAGCTCCCTGGCGTCCCTCATTTGGTTTGCACCTGTCTCCCTTTAGTGCCTTCAGAACTGTGTTTCCACCCCAATTTCCAAGTAGAGGGCTCTGTCACTTTTGTTTCCTAGGAAGTGACGTGCTGCTTCTAGAGGGCCATAGTCTGACATGAGGTGGATTTGCTAAAGCATTTATTCAACTTTAGAGGTTTCCAAGACAAATTTAAGCAACAGGAAATTGTGGACTTTTCAAACAGTTTTGCTCTCGGAACCAAGAATTTCTATTTCAACTATAGATGTCAGGAAGAAAGGAAGGCACACTAAATTGCTACTCTCAGAATGGCTAGTATAAAGGACCATATAACCAATTGTAACAGAGCATGCAGTCTCTACAGGACACTCACCCAGATGCCTCATCTATATTCAAAAATTTGCTAGAAATGTTAAGAGAGACAGGCTTGTTGACAAAGACACGCGCGTGTGCACACACAACCTCATACACCTTTATCTGTTCATTCCTGTAACTAACGTAATTACATAAATTCAATCCAGCAACTGATTATAAAACATCTACTACATTCCAGGAACTGTGCCAGCACTGGGAATAAGCACTGTAATTGAGACTTCAAGAAGCTAAGAGATGCTCAAGGATATGTGAACAATTCACTAATTAACAAGCACGTATTGTGTGGCTATCTTGCATGTACCTTGAACAATTTAGTCCCAGAGAAAAATATGTAGGTGTTCTGGTCTTAATTTTTTAAATCTATTTTTATAATCCATAGGTTACATTGTGTGAGGAAAAAAAAGGTGCATAATGGAAAATATCACTTATTTCAATCTTATTTCTAAGTACCTTCATAAGTAAGCGTGTAAGTATGATAATATTAGAAGACTAAAGTCAATAACAATTACATAAAGAAAATCAATATGAAATGAACGCGTTTTGTTTGGATCCTTCTCTAATGGGAAGATGTTTTCAAAGGCATACTTTCAATATCTGCTTGTTGTAGTGAGCCCTTATTTCTTATTGCAGCCAATACAATGCCATCCAGAGATTAGCTAGTAGGGATTAGGAATGGTGCTAGCACCTTAACATTTGACTATCATGACTGGAAGCAGGAAAAGTAGCTTAGTGATTTTCTGCCCAAACAGCTTCCATAAACAGGGCTGTAAAACTGCAGTCACTGGCTTGCTGCTAGGGAGTGCCCATTTCCGGCAGGCTGTGGGCCGCTCTGCGCAGAGCAGCCACTTTGGAGGAAGCTCACTTGAGTCTGGATGTGAACAGTTGGTGGCCAGGATTCTGCATCCATCTGTTCAAAACAGAGTCAGAAGCGTTATTTCACACACCCAAGTAAAGCTCAAGAGAACAACTGACAAGCCAATTAAAGGCTTCTCTTTACCTATTCCTATTTAGTGTCCACATGGACCCTGTGGAGTTAATTCTTCGGCAAAAGTGCCAAGGAGAAGCAAAATGCCTCAAAAAAATGCTGGGACTGTAGCAAGTTGCTTATATTCCTCCTAGCAAGCCCTGCTCGTGGTAGTGGACATTCATAGAATTTTCCTTATTGGAAAGGCTCCATCGATGCTTCTGTACCTTACTCTCAAAATAATACAGATAAATCATAACCTCCAGAAACCAAGGTTTCTCTATAGAGTGTAGTGGAAATTCATTTGTATTGTTGCTATAATGGAGTCAAATAACTGCCTAAATTTAAAATTATAGACACTTAAAAGAATGGTACCTTGGCCTGTAATTTATATAAAGTTCACTTATATTTGCTGTTTGCACATATAAACAAATATGGCAATAACAATAATTTGTACCCTCATAAAGATAACATAGTGCCTTCCTTTGCAGATCTGAAAGCTGGTTTTATGCTAGTGCTTTGTCTTTTATTGGAAATACTTTTAAGAATATTACTTTCTGGCTTTTTTTTTTTAAATATCACAGTTGTTGAAAAGGGGAAAAATTGATTTCAAAATGTACCATGATTTCTGTTTGAGAGATGAAATTACACTCCAGAAAAAGAATTTGAAAAGAGTATAGAACAATTAGGATTGTTCTGTTGGCATTTAAATGCATTTGAACTTCTCTCTAACTTTGTGACCTCATCATCATAACCTTTTAAGTGAATTATTATCATGATTGACTTACAGGTAACTATTAATTTATATTGCAATAACGAAAGCATTTAGCGCTTCTAAAACACATGCTTAATAATGGCCATAAGATTTTATAGTCACATACATTAACAGTTGCTATTAGATGCTAACAATTATTAGACTAGTCTATCATAAACAGATTTTAAAATGCACTTTATATGAAAATTGGGAACTAGGATCTTATAATTTTCCATCTAACACCATAAACATGAATAATTTCTTCTGAAAATAAGGAAATGGGCTTCCCATATGTATCTTCATTCTCTCACTCATATCTTCACTAAGCAAAAATGTACAGACCCTCTTTGATGTACCTCTTCAGTGCTGAGAAGAGAGTGGCAAACAAAACATATTGATTCCTGCCAGGAGGGAGATTCAAGTCCAGTTGCAGGAGACAGACTTAGCCAATCTTACAATAAAATGCACAGTTCTAAACTGATGGATGTTCAGAAGGAAAAGGGCAGGATACCTGCAAGAGAACAATAGAAGAAACCCAATCTAAATTGGGGTTGAGGTGGTTAGGTGGGCTCCCATCTGGTGATGACTATGAATCTGAGACCTGTATAGTAATAACTGGTTTTCCAGGCAAGGAGAACATAGTTTACAGTAATTGACATGAGCAATAAACTTGGCACATCAAGGAATGGAAGGACAGCTTCTGTATCAGGAGTATAAGAGGCATAAATTGTATCTGGAAGAAGTAACATGATACAGGACAGGCAGAAAGGCACCAAATCATTGAAACCCTTAGGGATACTGATAAGGTTTTTGGATTTTACCCTAAAGATAATGGGAAGTCAGAGAAGGTATGATATGATCTGATGTACTGCCTGAAGGGTCTTTTTCTCTTGTCCATCAAGTCCATATAAATTGCTAACCCTTAAGAAAATGTTTTCTGCCATTATTACCCCTGACCTCTCTGTATCAGACGCCAATATGATACAGAGACTTTTTAGGGTGTCTGTGTTGTCAAGTCTATGTGCATAATAGTCGTAAGATATTCTTTACCTCTTAATCACATTCTCTTACTGGTGTACATCAATTCGTTTAATGCAGGAGACGTGACAGACAATCCAGCTGTGTCTTAGCAAGCTAAGAATGAGAGGTAACAATGCCACTCTTCTCCATATTTTGGTCTTGGAAAATACAGCAATTCTTCATGAAAATCCTATTTATGTTATTATACAATAGGCTTATTACAGTTATTCTAAGTGAATCAATACATAAATATTTAATTTATGGCTATTCAATTTCTGATTTATGAATTTAAGTAGATACAGCTGAAAAAACACAACACTACTTTGGGATCCTCAATAATTTGCAAGAAGATAAAGAGGTTCAGATCCCAATACCAACCATTGATCTGCCTCTTAAGACTGGTTGTGGTTTCCCTCCTGTCAGTATGTTTTAGTGTTCCTAAAGGCTGAGTCCTTACATTCACAATAGGAAATTGATTTTTATATTACAATCCAGTATGAATACTTACAACTACTCTGTGATGCATTCTGAAATGATCCATTCTACTCTGACTAAATCAATTGCTTTCTTAACCTACTAACTCACAGTTTGGAGTTTGGAAAAGTCTGGGTGATTTTGCCTCATTTCCAGGTTCCAGTAATTACTGCTGATTTGACATCCTCCAGATCATATGCCTTACTCCAACATTTTTCCTAGGTTCTTTCTTTTAACAAGTGGTTGGACATTTCCTCACAAATATTTCAGTTATCTCCAATTCAAATTGTTTAAAATCAAACTGATCCCCCATATATATTTTAAATGGAGAAAATGGGAGACTGCATCATAATTCCACTTTCATATGAACAGACTAAAACAAAACTATTTATAAATCGATATACAGGAAATAACTGAGAAAATAAATCAGAATAGTAACAATGATTCTTGGAATTTCTGCTGATTTTGTTTATACTGTATTGTTCTATACTATTTTCTGTAATACATGTGCATCAGTTCATAATCAGAAGTTCCTTATTAAAAATGAAAAGTTGATCTTCCTCACAAATACCATACCTATCCTTTCCTTGCCTTTCATCTTTAAAAATAATCATTCTTGGGCCCGGCGGCGTGGCCTAGCAGCTAAAGTCCTCGCCTTGAAAGCCCCGGGATCCCATATGGGCGCCGGTTCTAATCCCGGCAGCTCCACTTCCCATCCAGCTCCCTGCTTGTGGCCTGGGAAAGCAGTTGAGGACGGCCCAATGCATTGGGACCCTGCACCCGCGTGGGAGACCCGAAAGAGGTTCCAGGTTCCCGGCTTCGGATTGGCGCGCATCGGCCCGTTGCGGCTCACTTGGGGAGTGAATCATCGGACGGAAGATCTTCCTCTCTGTCTCTCCTCTGTATATATCTGGCTGTAATAAAATGAATAAATCTTTAAAAAAAAAATAATCATTCTTTTTATCTCCAACTTTGCTATATACACATATTTTTGTTAGTACCATTAACAAAATGCAAACTTCCTCAGGACGCATCTGTTTTGTCACCAAAGGAAATCAAATAATAGGATGGACATAGGTAGGAGTTACCTATCTTCAAAAAGTAGGCTCATCATCTCTCTAGCTGAAGTTCTACATGCTTGGGGCTATTGTTGCTCTCTCTGTCTTGAAACTGTGTAAAGTAGTTTCTCCGATAGGCCATCAAGTAGGTGCTTGGGCACAGTGGAACAGTCTATCCTTTTGTTCAAGTACTATTGTGAATAAAGCCTAAAAACTAGTTGAAAACACTCTTTCATCTGCCTGGAATGTGCTTCTTTCTCCATTTCTAACTGTCTATATGTACGTAGCAGACGCGTATCAGTCCCCACCCTTACAAGATGCCCTCCATGAACTTCCATTCTCAAATGCTTTCTCTGAACTGCTAAAGCATTTTTCCTTTCATAGCCTTATCCCATTCTACTTTGTGTCATGGTTATTTCAATGCTTATTGCTCCTATTCAACTTTTCTTTTTCTGGGAGCAGGGACATAGCCTTCTATATCTCTATTATCCCTGTTAGTGCCACTAGAAATAGTTGGGGACAAGTGTTGAATTTTAAAACTTGATTTCTAAAATAATAATTCGAATAATAATGAGGAGAAATAAGGGAAGCATATAATATGCCATCACTGAATGTTCAAGTTTATTCAAATAATTAGAATTACCAAGTTTCCTACACATATAGGGAAGTTTCCTTCAGAAGCAATGCCTGGATTTTGCACCATTTATAATCTATATAATCCATGTTATGGGAATGTCTAAGACCTAATACTAACTTTTAAAGGAATTCTCTATGTAGCTAGTAAACTGTTTTAAATAAGGTTTTAGTTATATATTGCTGTATTATAAATTATTACACAAATGAATAAGTTAAAATAGCAATTTATGATTTCTCATAATTCTGTGAGTAGAGTGGGAATATTTTTTTCCTGCTGCTCTTGTACTCGTTTATGAAAGAAATGGAATTTAGCTGGCATGTCACCTTGGGTTGGGTTTTTCCCACATGACCTCACTCACATGTTTAGAGTTTGAGCTGGGGTGATGGAAACGTTGAAGATTCTGGGACTTTCTCCTTGTAATCTCTCTCTATCAACTCTCAGATGTTCTGTATCTGTTAACTTTTATTGGACATTAAAATACTGGAAGATACAGTGATTTAATAGGATGACATTTGGCCTCCAAAGTCAAGTTTCCTCTTGGGTTACCCAACTCCCTTATCAGAGTGAGTGAATTTGTTTTTTTCTTGTTTCCACCTCCATATTCCAGCTTTCTGGCTCATGGACACCATGGAATGGAGCAAAAAGGATAATTCAAGTAATTGGATCTCTGACACCCACATGGGAGATCTGGGTGGGATTCAGGCTCCCAGCTTCAGCCTGATGGGTCTGGCCCAGACCTAACCACTGTGAGCATTTGAGGAATGAGCCTGTTGATGGGAGCTATCTGCCTTTCTGTCTGTGCCCTTCTGCCCCTGAAATACAATAAAAAATAAATAAAAAATCTTAGTGTCTTAAAACAATAGCAGTTTATAATTTCTCAAGATTTTGTGTTAATTGCACGCTTGCTCTAATGACTTTTGTTGTGCAGCTGCGTTCAGCTGGAACCTTGGCTGGGCTGGAAAGTCCAGGCTGGCTTCACTCACCTGTCTGCCAATAGGTGCTGAGTGTTGCCTGGATACCTCAGTTCTCAGTTCTCCACATGGACTCTCATTCTCTAATAGACTATGCCAGCATCTTTATATGGCACTGCCAGGGCAGTATCCCACTATTGCAGACAGAAGATTCAAGGTCTTAAAAAGCCTAGGCTACAGAACACAGTGTCACATTTGACATACTCTAACCACCAAAGATAATCTTAGAACTATATCAGATTCAAATGGTAAGAAAAATAGCCCCATCAGTTAATGAAATAAGCTACAAAAAGTATGACTGCTTTCTTCTCCACCGAAGGTATACTTATACATCTGAGTCTTATATTCTGCTGGTTTGTTATATAAATTCCAGTGTAGGTGATGCTATTGTTCCTTTTTTCTTCTTTTATATTTAGAAGCATTTCTTTCCCATGTTTATTTTAGTTTCCCTTTACCACCGTCCCCGCCTTTTTTGTTACTTAGAAAATCCATGAATGCATAAGCATTGCAAAATATTTAATGAAAGTAGTAACAAGAAAATTCCATATGGTCAGCTTACACTGTGTTCTAGGATTCATGTGAAAGGCTTTATGAACATTTTCTCATTTGATTCTCATAATGAGGCAATACTATCATTACTTTTTTTTAGATGGAGAAATCAAGAAATATATAAAGGTTAAGTAATTTGCAAAAAGCCACACAGTCAGTTAGTAGCAAAGTTACTAAATTATCTGGCCCTAGGACTTATGCTCTTAACTATCTACTCTTCTATAATTCTCTCTAGTCCTCCCCATATAATACTGTGCTATGCAATTATGTAATCTGATTCTATGCATATATATGCATATATAATGACCATAACATGTTCACATGTACTTCTTTACTGTGTTGGATCACCCTATACACAGGATACTGAAACTCACTTTTCTACTTAAAAATACAGTAAGGTGATACAGCAGTACCTACAGATTCAACTCATTAAAAAAAAATATATATATATATATGTATATAGCTGTTTAGTTTTCCATAATCTGATGTACTATAATTTATTCAGCCATTTCTCTGTTGATAGATACTCAAGTTGTTTCCAGTTATCTCTAATTATAAATAATGCTCTAGTAAACATTTGAATTCATTCTTTTTATCATTAGAATCTCTGTGCACTGGTAGTAGAACTTCCCTAGAATATAGATTCCTGAGTGGGTTAAATTATTCTAATACTTGGAGCTGTCCCTTCAAAAAGGCTTTCATGAAACTATATGAAAGTTTCCACTTAATGCTGAACTTTGGCAAATCGCCTTTTTCTTTTGTGAAGTGGACTGATATCACTAATGTCTTTAATCTGTGACATTTTTGTATTACACCTTCATTTTACATACTGCAGGTATGTTCTCTCAGTCTGTTGGTTGATGTAAAACCTGCCAGTTTTCGCCTTCATAGATCTGGGTTTGTATTTAAGAAAACATTAGCACTCCACAATTTATAAATGCCTCTATTGCTTTCTCCTTTCCTTTTTAACCTTAAAAAATGATCAACCTTTTGTGACTTACTGCTTCTATTAAGGATATTGCCTGATTTTCCTCTCATTGTCCACTTTTTTTTGACATGTCCATCCTACCCAATGATTTAAACATCATCAGCCAAATTAGTTTACATGTATACCTTTGATTTTTTTAAATTCTAAATTCTGCTACACTAACATGAGTCAACATCACCTAAACTAATCCCACACTATATTATCATTAGTTTCTGGTGTGTTTTAATATCTCTGAGAAAATATTCTTTTCTCACTCTTTTTAAATTTTTCCGTGTTGAGAATGGTGTTTTGAGATGTTTAATAAAGATGTGGAGAAAAGTGAACTGTTGGTAGAAATGTATAACAGTACAACCAAATATAGGGGAAAGTATACAGTTTTAAAAAATCTGAAAATAATGAATACCACAAGTTGCAGTCCTCTTGATATTGAGTGTAGATCCAGGAAATTGAAATCAGTCTCTCAGAACTTAACTTTTATGATTATTGCAACACTATTCACAACAAACAAGCGATGGAAACAACCTAAGTGCCCATCCACTGATGAATTGATACAGAAAACATGATTTATACACAATGGAATGCTCTTCAACCATTAAAAGGATCAAAAGGTGTCACTGGTAACACTGGAGAAACCTGAGGTTATTATGTTAAGTGAAATAAGACAAAAACCGAAAGGTAAGATTGCATGCTCTCATTTGCACATGGAATTTAAAAATGTTGACCTCCTAGAATTTGAGAGTATAATAGTGGTAACCAGAGGCTGGAGAGAATAGGGTGAGGAGAGGTATGGGGAAAGGTTTCTTAATGGAGATTACCTTATAGTTAGGATTAAGAATTGCTGGCATTTTATTGCACAGTAGTGCATTTATGAATAATGATAATATATTGTATATTTTTTCCAAGAAAAAATATTATAAAGGGTTTTGCATGTTTTGCCCTAAGAAATAAGTGTTTGAGAAGATGGATATATGTACTATATTTGAACATTATACAAGTCATGCTGACATCAGAATTCCACGTGAAACCTCACAAATATGTATAATTTTGCTTAACATTTATTTGCTTTAAAGGCAGAGGTAGAGTGAAGGAGAGAGAGAGAGAGAGAGAGCTCTTCAGTCCATTGCTTGACTGTCCAGATGACTGCAATGACCAGGAAACCTGGAGCCATACAGTATCCCTATGTTGAAAGCAGTCACTTAACCCACTATACCTTAACACTACCTCCAAATATGTATAATTCTATGTTTCAGTTTCAATTTTTTAAAAAATCAAAGTATTTTTGCAACCTTCTTATAAAGTAAAGCATTCTACCACCCAGAATTTTTAAAAATTATTCCACAAATTTTCACGAGTGTCATTTAAAATTAAATATGAATTATTAAGTGAGATTCAAAATTTAGGACCATATTTGTAATTACTAGAAGAACGTTTTCTGTAATGCCAATAAATAGCCTCCCATAAAAGAAAGACCATACAAGAAATCTATACATAAAGTAAATGGAGACAGTCTATGGGCCAAAAAATTAATTTAAATTAAAGGCCCAAGAGCAAGGACATAGAAGCTGAACCACTTGCTCTCAATGACCCCAATAAATTGTAACCAACTGAATCAGTACATCATCCAAGCAAACAATCTTAGATTGAAGTCACTCCCTGGGTAACTTTAACTTTTGCTCTCCATGGTGATTGAGCTTGCTATTCACTTACCAATTTAAGTGTTCCAAACTGCTTGCACCTGTCTTTCCACTAGTTGGGGATTCCTTACTTTGCCAAATAAACCAAACATTAAATTTATTGTTCTTCCTTTCTTTCGTTTTGTTTTTCTGAAATGGAGGAAATAAAGAAGAAAGAAGTTTCAGTAAAACTATGTGAGCATAAAAGACACATAACCCTTTCTGGCTGAGGTGGAATCATCTAGAAAGATAAAGAAGGAACTACTAGTTACATCATTTTTCAGAGTTGTTATTTTTTTTATTTATTTACTTTATGGTTACTTTTATTACACTTGGTAATATTACTATATGCCCTAAGTTAGTAATTTAACTTATGCATTTAAGCATTAGAATCATCTAGGAGTAGGCTGTTTAAGTTTAGTCTCTAAAACTGTCCCACAGGCAAAGCAAACATGATCTATCAAGCATTAGTTTTCAATATGCCTGACTTCTAAGTAAAGATGTTGCATTCTACATTACGTTCCATGTTGTTCTATCACAGAAAGACTGCCAAAATTATTAATATAATTTCTTTGGAGAAAAGAAAATTGTTTCCCTTATGTCTGTGTAAAATTTAAATGAAAATGAATGTGATTTGAGTGTTAGTATTCATGGCTGCCATTTCTTTGTTAATTTACATTTATATTCTTAATGTCTAGGTTGAGCCTAGGGAAATTTAAAACTCAATTTCATTAATGCTATAACTTCCATAGGAATCTCAATATGCACACAAGGGCCTAGATTGTGAAGTTACTGGACAAGAATATAGCAGCTAAGCATAATTGCTGAGCGGTTATGATAGTTAAATATGTACTGTCAATTTTGATTTTCAGAATTCCTCTGAGCCTAACCCCAATGTCCAAAAGTTTTAAAAACATGAATCTAATATAGTAATGAATTTTAAGATCTTCAAAATGGAAACATTACATTTATGAGCCATTGCCCATTCCTGATTAAATAGGATTTAAACTAGATCTTATTTTACATTTGTAGCAGCTACGTGGACATACATAATGTTTATGATTGCTGCATGCCCTGAAGTTCGCAAGTTCAGCTCATTAGAGTTAAAAACTTCTCCATTTAGGTGTCTTTATTGCAAATATGATATATTATTCCCAGTTGACAAAGTATTATGAATAGGAGTATTCAGAACTAGCAATAATGATTTCTGTTGAGTCTTGGGTATTTTCCTTCTCTGTAAGTTATAAGCATATACTTTATTATTTTTTATTTATTTTTTCTTTTTTTTAAAGATTTATTTTATTTATTTATTTTTATTACAAAGTCAGATATACTGAGAGGAGGAGAGACAGAGAGGAAGCGGAGCTGCCGGGATTAGAACCAGCGGCCATATGGGATCAAGGCGAGGACCTTAGCCACTAGGCTACGCCGCCAAGCCCTATTATTTTTTATTAGCTTAGCTTGTTTTGTGTTTTTTTTGTGTATTTTTTTATGAATTACATTGCATTATGTGGCACATTTTTATATGCACTGGGATTCCCCCCACCCCTTCCCAAGCCCTCCCCCCATGGTGGATTGCTCCACCTTGTTGCATTTCCATAGTTCAAATTCAGCTGAGATTCTTTCATTGCAAGCATATACCAAGCATACAGTCCAGCATCTTATTGTTCTGGTAAGTTCAATAGTTTCTTGGTGAGACCATCTCTGGTCTGAAGGTAGAGCCAGCAGAGTATCATCCCAATCAATTAAAAGTCCCAACATAATATTTATCACCAATTACAACATTATGGCATTAATTGACATGGTACTGATTAACCAATATGTTAATAGGAAAATGCAGGTTCTCAACCACAACCTGTGACTTCTTCATACACATTTCCATTTTGGCTTATATTAAACCGTGTTCTATACACCTTAAAATGGCTATATATTGCCATTCAGCTGTCTCAAGTCCATTTTAGTTTTAGTATTTAGTAGTTCATAGCATTGAAGCATGGTTTCTCTGAACCTGGATGTTTTTTGGGTAGTCTAACTCGATAACAAGACATATGTCAACAGTTTAGGTGAACAGTTTTAGGAGGGGTGTGCAGAGAAATCTTCAATATCCCAGTGAGGAGTAACTAATCTTTGTGTCCCACCCAGTGAGTTATAAGTGCATCCCTGCTGACTGTTTCCTGTCTGTTTCTAAGCTTTCCTTGTTATTCTCTATCTATCTATCCTAGCTTGTTTGTTTTGAGAGGTTTCTGGAGCGATCCTGATGGTCATTACAAGAGAGGGTGGGGACCCAAAGTTGGAACCAGGCAAGGACCAGAGAAAGCTCCTCTCCCTAGTCCCAAAGGAAGTTTACTGTTCTTCTGTTTCTGCGGATCGCTCAGGGATCCTGGTTGTCGTTCTGATGACCTTGGATCCTGCAAGGCAGGACTTGGGCTTCTTCCATCCCATGTGGTAGATCCACATGAGGGTGGGTGACCTCAGAGTTCTTGGCCTCCGAAGGCACTCCATTTCCCCGTGGTTTCCTTGGCAGTAGGGATGTAGTCCTCGGTGCTCGTACTGATAGTCCTTGGTAAGGATCTGGGAGTCTTCAGGGTCGGGATACAAGCCTCCTCCTGTGCACCTGCTCCACTCGGGGGTCCCCCCTGCTCTATGCGTATGACCTCCTGTTAAGAGGCTGTTAGGATTGCTCCTGATTCCCCCTATATGCCTTTGTAGTTTTGCTATTGTCTAATGCTGATTCGAGTCTGTTGCCTATGAGTTACCAGTTATGATCAAGCATATACTTTAAAACAGAACATTTAAAGAGTAGGCTTATGAAGTAACATTTTGGGGACAAGATCTAATGGCCATTTCTGAATAGAACTCTTAATCACCTGGATCACTTTGATTAGAATACTCCTGGATAATCCTGGATGATATCTTAGAATTAATGATAATCATCACAGAGATATTCTACAGCTTTTTCAAATGTTTGGACTTTTGTGACTCTAGGCCATAATACTTTTGAATTAAAACCACATTTATCTCAATACCTTGTCTTATAACCTACAATCGAAATCTTCCAAAAGTTTCACATAACTTACAACAGCAATAAAATAGAGGAGAAAGAAAAAAGGAGGGAACAAGGTTAAAATTTTTTCCCTGAAAGCAAAAACAATTACATATTGTTGTGTTAATTTTGTTAACATTTTCATTTTTCCAAAAGAAAAAGGGAGAAAGTACCAAGAGGAAGCTTTACTTTGGGCTTTTTATGAACAAAGATAAATTGAGCGAGGAAATGATCATGGTGTAAGCATTCAGAATGTTATCCCTTTTATACTTGAAAAAGCCAGGAAAGAAAATGTAAAAAAAAAAAAAAAATCAGTGCACTGCAGGCCTTAAGAAAAATGGCATTTAAAAAAAATGGATACAAACGAAAGGTAGAACCTAATGAATACACATTCTAAAGAGAGCGTGAGAAGTTCCTCAGGCAAGAGAGAAATTACTTGAGTTTCCTCAGAAAAACTACTGTTCTAAATTCAAAGGACCAGATATAGTTAGACAGCTCCAGAATCAAAGGTAATTTTAATAAAAGGAATGAGGTAAGAAGAAAAGGGTTCTATTTCTAAATGAGAAAATATAAAGTTAAAAGATTGGTGATTCAAGACAGAATTCTGGAGAACATTTGCAAATGAGGGATGGCCAAACAAGTAGAAGAGATAGTAACAGAAGCCAGAGAGAAGTAATGTAAGGGATTTTGACCTGGGTTTTAATCCTGATGAGCAAAGTAGGAGATTATTTAAGAATTTTATTATTGTGTCAAATGCACTTGGTTTTAGCCAAAAGGCAGAGAAGTGATGACGACTATGGCGGATAAATTGAATCTGTCAACCAGGATTGGGGCTTTTGGTGAGAATATTTTACTTGGTGGGAGTGTGAAAGTCTGATTGTAGTCCAGGATAGTTAACTAGAAAGAGGAAGGGAAGCAGAAATTGAGATAACAGGTGAATACACTTTAGATGTCAGAAAAGGCTGTAACATGTGCAACAGATGCTGAAATCAGTCTCACAAGGTGTTTTTTTTGTTTGTTTGTTTTTTTACTGTGTCAACCTACTTCCAGAGATGGCTTTGTTGTTTCTCAGAAAAGTCATCTATAAACTGATTTGGCATCTAAAAACTAAATAGTTGTTAACTGGCCAGGAACTAACCCTCTTTGTTCCTCTTTAACCTAAAGCATAATAATGACTAGCTTTCTCTCCATGGGGAATCTTGCAGATGTGGGTTCTTGGAAGAGAGAAAACATCTAAGTGAAATCAGAGAAGTGAATGAAGTACTTCGATGTAAATTGTTTACCATGAAATGCATTGGCATTCTGTAAAGTACTGTAAAGGAGAAAGATGTTAGGAGAACTGAGTTAAAGTTATATCCAGATTGGAAGAATAAGAGGAAGAAGGAAATTCAAGGTAATAAAGGATTGATAATCTGAGAAAACGTATGTGATGAAGATATTAGAGATATGATTGGGTTCAAGTTTCTGTGGAAATGTGGTCTTGAATTGTTCTAATTTTAGTGTAGCTATGAAAAAGGTGAATGTGAAAATGTGTAAGTCAACTTTAACTTCACAATGTTTGACTTTCAAACCTTTTCCGTAACTTGTCTAGGATAGATTCACCAAGTGAAAATAAAACCTCATATTTCTGACATCTATCCATGTTTATGACTGTGACTGATACCAGTACATGCATAAAATGGATAGGGTAGGCTCAAGGCCAACGCAATCAACAGTCAAAAGAAAACACGCTGGGTTGATACCTCAGGTGGAAAACCTTTTTACTGCATCATCAGAACAAATCCAAATGCTTCTGAAAGAAATAACACTTTTGGCAAAGGCATTCTAGTTCTGGTTTGTGTAAGAGGCAAAGGAAGAATCAGAGGAAGATGTTTCTCTCATGAGGTCTGCTATAGGAAAGGAAGAAACAGTAACTTAAGAATTGAGTAAAAATTCCACGTAATGAAAGGTGGCAAGACTTATTTTATGATCTTTAGCTCACAACAAATTAAGAATTAAGATTTTTTTTCTTGTTTTCTTTCAGTGAAAACTTCCATATTTAGAATGGTTCATAGAACCTTTGATCATTAGCCAAAGAGGAATACAAAACAAAACAACTGCTACCTTCAGAAACTCTCATGGAGAGAACGGACAAAGCATAAGTTTTAAAACCCAACTAGGCCAAATAAATGGAAGTCTAAGTAGTGTCTTAGGACTAAATCTACACATCAGTGCTGTGTTGTAGTGGATTGAATTACTTTTCACGTTGATCTGTGAATTTCTCATCACTAACAGGGCTAGGCACTGATTGGCTACTAGGCATAGTAGGAAGAGAACTTACCTGCCCATAAACTGTACTTGAGGAATCTAACTCCAGCCAACTCCTGGGTTCTTTAGTAAGAAACTGAATTGTCAGTTTTGACAGGTTGAGGAGGTGATCCAGAATCCTTTGCCATCTTTTGAACATTAAAGTTCATATTAGTTTTATTGTAATCCACAATACATGATGCTTTTGTTGAAAGCCTGTAGCTCCTTTATGCTTTAATAGAGTCCCTGAATGAATGATTCTAGATATGGAACTCTCCCATGGAGAGACAAGATCTCTGATTGGTTTTCTTTGTAATAGGAACAGTAGATTTGCTATTAGTTATTCATTTTCACTGTCCAACTGTTCTTTATGTTCCTCTATATTTATGAAATTAACTGGGGATACTGGTGAAGTCTGTGGCTGTTTTTTTTTAATTATTTTTATTGCAAAGTCAAATATACAGAGAGAAGGAGAGACAGAGAGGAAGATCTTCCATTCGTTGATTCACTCCCCAAGGGACCTCAACGGCCGAAGCTAAACCGATCCAAAGCCCCAGGAGCTTCTTCCAGGTCTCCCACACTGGTGCAGGGCACCAAGGCTTTGGCCCGTCCTCAACTGCTTTCCCAATCCAGGAGCAGGGAGGTGGATGGGATGCAGGGTTGCTGGGACATGAACCAGCGTCCATATGGGATCCCAGGAGTGTTCAAGGTGAGGACTTTAGCCTCTAGGCTACTGCGCAGGGCCCTGTGGCTTTTGTTAAGTGAATAATAACTTTATTGCCAAATGTCTAAGAAATTTTTGACTTAATTGCTCAATTAAGAGAAGGAAGGCAGAGAGAAGCAAGCAAAAAAGAAAGAGGCAGTACTCATTGCCAACTTATTCTTCAAATGCCTGCCTGCAATAGCCAAGGTCTGAAGCAGGAAAGCAGAAACTCAATCCAGATTTTCCATGTGGATGACAGGAACCAAACTACTTCAGTCATCACTGGTGCCACAGGGTCCGTCTTAGCAGGAAGCTGGAGTCAGATGCTGAAACCCGGAAAGCAACCTGAGCATTATGGCATCCTAGGCAGCAACTTAACTGTTAGGCTGTCCCCAGACTTTGATCATTTTAATCCCATTGTCTAGTCCACTAAGATGAATACATGCTTTTCAATGCAAACATTAACAGTCTGAGTGTATTCTGTATTTAAATTATGGCATTTAACTGTATCATTAACTGAGTTTGTTTGATAATGTGTGAAAATTGACATTTTCAGAAAAAAATGGAATATCATAAAAATATGGAAGTATAGTCTATGTGGAAACATTATGATACAGTTTTTGCATGTATATTTTCTGTATTCAAATAGGCATGTTTTAGGATTGAATCTCAATTTTATTCCTTGCTAGCTCTGGAATAGCTGGCAAATTACTCAGTTTTTCTGAGCCTCAGTGTCCAAACCTGTAAGGTGAAATTATAAAAGTATCAGGCATGCAATTTTGTTGTAAGCAATGAGCAAAATAATCATGCAATGTCAACATTTTAAATATTGTTATTACTAAGATTCCATAACTGTGAAACTGAAAATATGTGTTATATAACAAAACAATTCAATTAGAAAACAATGGAATAGATCTTATTAAGTGATAATCATATTTAAATAAATTTACATATCCGATTTAATACAAAAAATTACACATTTTGTTGTCTTAAAGCAGGGAATGTATATAGCAACAGTGCATTTTAGTCTGGGTATAGCTAAAATGGAAGTAATAAAATGGACTACAAAATATCATCTGCTGCATAATCTCAATCATAAGGAGTTTATTAAAACCAATGAACTCAGTTTGTGAAACAAAGTTTATATGTTAGATGATGTATGGTTGCAGAATTCCTAGTTGGAAAGCAGTGTATGATAATAATAGCATTTTCCTACCAAAGGAGAAAAAACAAGCGTTGATTTGCTGTTAGCTACCCAAGCTGTGATTTCTTTGATTAACATAATCTTTCACAACATGCTGAAAATAAAAATTTGTATGATTTCTCACTCTCCTTGTATTGCCAAAGGAAATGTAGTTCTGCAAACCACAAATGAACTGTGTTAACAATTATGAACCATTTGACAGTAGAACAACATTATTGTTGAGAAACCTAATTTGGAAGAGGCATAAATTGGGTGGCATCCAACCAGGTCACATTGAAGCTGTGTGATTTAGTTCAACGTTCATACTGTTACTTCTCTCTTACTCCCAACCTTCGAAAACTGAAAAGAAAACATACACAATGGACTATATGTTGTTCAAAATCTGCAGTGAAATGAAAGAATGAACACATTTTTATTACATTTTAAAACATCTGATATTATTTTTCCATCAATAAGATCTGGAAAGAACAGAGCTTTTAAAAAATATTTTGTCTTTCTTTTTCAAAGGCCACATGACAGAAAAAGGGAAGACTCACAAGAAGCAAGACAAGGAGCATACCAGACTAGGCCAGGTTTCATACCTGCCACCATATGTGTGGGTAAAGTCTTTAGGTGGGGTAGGCTGGGCAAGTTCATAACACCCACTGGCAGATCTGAGTACAGGGCAGGCTAAGTTGGGCTGCAGCACCAGCCAGTTCACATTAGGGCCTGGACTGGGGGCTGACTGGGCGAATTTTGGCGGTAGCACCCACCAACAAGAGCTCGAACTGGGGATGGACCAGGCCAACCTAGGATATAACACTCATTGCCACATACTGATGTGAGGCGGGCCATACCAGACTGGACTACAATACCCACCATCACTTCTGGTACCTGGCAGGAGGGGGTGTGATCCTGGTAGGGGAGCTGTGGGGATCCCCTGCTGGGCCACTACTCCCACTGGTGAGAGTGAGAACTGGGACTGGGGGCAGATCAGGCTGGGCAGGGCTATAGCACATGTCTAGCCAGTGGTCCAGCAGGAGAGTCCCCACAGCTCCCCTACCAGGATCACACACACCGCCCCCGCCAGGTATCACGTGTTCTGATGGCTGCTGTGGCCCAGTCTGGCATGGCTTACCTCACCTCTGCATATGGCAGTGGGTGCTGTAGCTGGGCCTGGTCTGGTTCCAGCTCCTGCTGATGGGTGCTTCAGCCTAGCACAGCCCTTCCAGCCCCCAGTCCAGGCCCTAATGTGAACTGGGTGGGATTGCTGTCTTACACTCCACCCTTGTTCTCAGATCTGCTAATGGATATTATGAACTTGCCTAGTCTGGTCCATCCCCAGACCTGACCCACACATATGCTGGTGGGTACTGAAACCTGGCCTAGTCTGGGATGCTCCCAGCTTTCTTTCTTATGCTGACCCTCAAGGACTGCATCCTGACAGAGGAGTTCCCCAAGCTTTATCTATCACATCTCCTCCCAGTGGCAGATCTCAGGCACAACAGTGGGTCTTTGGCCCAGAATACTTACTCTACCTCCTGTCCTGGCAGAAACAGTCACCTTGCCCAAATGGCCTATACCAGAATGCATTCTTATTGATGGATGCTACAGCCCAGCCACACCTGGTCCACACTCAGACACAGTTCTCGCATGGTTCAGCGAGTCCTGAGACCTAGCCCAGCCTTTGCTACACCCACTCTGACTCTCACAAGCACCAGTAGGTACTAGAGTTTAGTCCACTCTGGCATACCCTAACCTAGTCCACACCCATGCTGAGAAACACTGCATTCATGTCTAGACTAGATCTCTGCCTCCATTTTGGCTCTCGCATTCACCAGTGGGAACCACAACCCAGCTGGGGTGTCCACTTAGCACCTCAACCAGGACTGCTGCCAGCCACAGATCTTGAGCATGTCAGCAGTTGCCCTGACCCAGCTTGGTGTAGCATATCCCCATCTTGGCCTTTGCCATTGGATTTTGCAGTTTGGCCTACCTCAATCCCATGCCAGGGACCTAAGGTTGGACTAACCCTGTCTGGTCTTCCCCTCTCCAGAACCAACCCACACACTTGCCAATAGGTGGAACTACCTTGCCCGGCCAGAACACCCAGGCCTGAACCATGTGCTCACCAGCAGGAGCTATGGTCCACGGGTTCCCCCACTGACCCACTCCCAGATCCAGATTTCACATGTGCCAGCAGGTGCTAAGTCTTTACCAGGCATAGTCTGCCCCCTCCATCCTGACCTTTGTATGAGCTGGTGGATGTTGTGGGATGCTCACCCCACATGCAATTCTTGGGTGCACCTGCGGGTGCTGCAGCCTGGAGTAGCCCAGCCTGTTTTGAATGCCAGTATCCATGACTGTCAGAGTTCCATGGTCATGCCTAGCTCAGCCCATCACTACCCCAGCTCTTAAGGAAACCAATGGAAACTGCAGTTTCACAGGGGTAGGCCTACACATTGTCCACAGAATCTGCCTCTAGACCAGGTTCTCTTGTGTGCTAGTAAGTGACATGACCCAGCTGCCATTTTTCACTGCCTGTAACCTTTATCACAGCACTGGTTCAAGGCTTGATTGCTCTGTGTCCTATCTAACTCCCTGCTAATGTATCTGAGAAGGTAGCAGATGATGGTCCAAACAATTGGGTCCCCATTAACCATGTGGGAGACCTGGGTGAAGTTCCAGGGTCCTAGTTGCAGCCTGATCCAGTGCCAGCTGTTGTGGCCATTTGAGAAGTGAACCACAGGATGTAAGATTCTGTCTCTCTCTGTCTTTCTGCATTTCTCTCTTTCATGGCTTTTCAAATAACACAGAGTATTAAAAAAAAAACTCCAAAGTAAAATAATAACTTATACATGACCATGTTAATAATGACTATATATTCATCATATAAATGCATATAAAGAAAAATATATAATACTGATAACAATTCATTCATAAAATATAATCTGGATTGCTTCTTAGGAAGGAAAGGAACAACAAAATTTTCTTTGCTCTATAGTAGCCATAAAAGTGGCCCTGTGGTTATTCTAATATAGTGGGCTGAAGAGTGACATTAAAACATATCCATCTCTTAATCCCTGGAACCTGATATTACATTTTATGGTGAAAAGAGAATCTACAAGTTTGTTTAAGCTCAATATCTTGAATGAGAAGAGCAACATCCATTTGAGTATTTAGTAAGTGTAATCACATAAGTATTTATGAAAGGAAGGTAGAGGAAAATGTGATGTTAAGAAGGAAGGCAGTCAGTGGTACAATGGAGGCAGAAATTCGAGTGATGTGGCCACAAGCCAAGAAATATTAGAAGCCCTAAGAACAGAACTGGAAAAGGCAAGGAAAAGATTTTCCCCGGGAGTGTCAGAGGAGACCAGGGCCTGCCAATACTTTCATTTTATCCCAGTGAATCTTATTTTGAAATTTTGGCCTCCAGAACTATTAAAGAATAAGTGTATGCTGTTTTAAATCACCACATTTATACTACAGCGAAAATGGAGGAACTGTCCAGAAAGAGTATTTAATTTTGCTTTGAATGCATTCCTCAAATACATTTTTCCATTTGTACATAAATTAATTTAATCAAGATAATGGCTACTGATGAAAATGATCCATTTATAATACTTAAAGATACAAAAAAAAACCAAATTGTACCTGGAATAACATGTAATATGACTGGATGATTAGTATTCATGTTTGTTAATGTTAACTAACCAACGGTATCATTTTATTTAAAACTAACAAAATCTCAATGATATGCTTTTTAGCAACATGTGTTATGCATACAACATATTAACAGCAAAATTGTTTGGAAAGGGTTAAGTTTGATCAACTTTGGAAACCAAACACAACCAAAACACTAAGTCTTTACTGTATTATTCCTTTGTTAGAAAACACACACACACATTTATACATATATATATATACACACACATTCCTTTTCATATTCCTTTTCATCATAAGAGAAATGGAAACGGACACAATTTTTAGGCCTCTGAAAGTCGTGATTGAAATTAAGATTTATGACACTGCTTACAGAAATAAGAAGGGCAAATGTCAATGCTCTTTCAAAAGCACAGGCAAGGGACGGGTTGTTAAATGGTCAGAGTTAAACGGTCTTCTGAAAAGGGCATCTACTAAAAGTGATATGTCAAAGAAGCAATCTTAATGTGTTGCTACAGATCTGTTACTGTAAGCCCTGCACTCAACAATGTCGTTGCTTTAACATTTAATATCTTTGTATCTCAATGGTTTTCAGTGAGACTGATCTTTTTTAAAGGTTGAATGACTTGGAAGATACCTGTTCTGTTGCTCATCTTTAAATAAAAGGATATGTGTATTTCAGAGTTTATTTGAAGATGTGAAGAGGAGTGCCCTTATTTTTCTAATATAATCTAGTATATTTTCCTTTCAGTTGTACAGACCTCAGCAAATTGTGTTGATATGAATAGGCTCAAAAGTTGCTTATTTAAAGAGGAATTACAGAACAAACTACTACTCAGCCATTAAATAAATGAAATTCTACTATTTGCAACAAAATGATCCCAACTGGAGAGCATTATGCTCAGTGAAATAAAGCAATCCTCAAGGACAAATATCATATGTTCTCTCTGACAAAAGGCAACCTCTATGGAAAATACAAATAAATATACAAATAAACATGTATATACATATATTCTCACAGATGAGCTGTATAATGGAGACTTGCATACCAGTAAGTGAAGATATGTTGCAGCATGTAATTCTATTCCTGAACAAAGGAAGAACTCCCAATGAAACTGTTAAATATATTTTGAAAATATTATCCCAGATTTTTCTAGCATTGCTTACACCAACAATTCCATGATACACTTAAATAGCAGAATGTTAGACTCATGATTGTTGCTGAGGGACTATATTATTATTATAGTATGGGCAAAGCAGCAGAAGAGAATCCAAATGCTTGTTTATGAGCATTATGGGATGCGCCAACAGATGGAAAATTTCTTTCTCCAGGTCTCTTCCTTTATCTCTCTTTCACTTTCTCTCTCTATCGTTTTCATGCTATCTTTAAAAAAATGGTGGGTCCGGCATGATAGCGTAGTGGTTGAGGTCCTCGCCTTGCATGCCCGGAGCCCATGTGGTCACTGGTTCTAATCCCGGCGGCCCTGCTTTCCATCCAGCTCCCAGCTTGAGGGCTGGGACAGTGGTTGAGGATGACCCAAGTCCTTGGGACCCTGCACCCATGTGGGAGACTTGGAAGAGCTCCTGGCCCCTGGCTTCAGATTGGGTAAGCGCCGGTCGTTGCGCTCACTTGGGGAGTGAACCATCAGACGGAAGATCTTCCTATCTGTCTCTCCTCCTCTCTAATATATCCACCTTTCCAATAAAAATGGATAAATCTTTTTTTTAAAAATGGTATCTAGCTTCCTATAGCATTCTCTATTGTATTTTAAGGTGCTTTCAGATGGACACCTATTTATTATTTGTTCTTTTTATTACTATATCACTTATGCTCAGCAAAGACCATGGCAGACACTAAATGCTCAATGAATGTTTGATGACTCAAAGCAAATACAAACAAGAAAAAATTTAAAAGCCATACAAAGCAGCTTAACTGAGCTCTTTTTTTAAATTAATTAATTCATTAATTTTAAATTATCTTAGTTGATTAGGGTACAAAGGGTCAAGGGCTCAGGAAAGTGGGTAATACCATTGTTTCCACACTAATACCATTTTTTCCCCGTCTCTGGGGTCAGGGGAGAAACAACGGGACAAGCCTCACCCAGGTGCTCTATCTTAATCTTTCCTTTTTGGGGGCAGGGGGCATACATATCTCTGAGAGTATTAAAAACAACTGTAGTATGAAACCACTCAATTTACAAAATGGTCATGTGACCTGAACCCAATAACATCATAGTGAGGTGCTGGTCTCTGTATAACTGTATGTTTCTGGTTGGATGCACTCATTGCATGTATTTCTAGGCAAAACATATGACTTGACAAAACACTTCCTTGCTGTGCTGGTTGATGAACCAAGCCATTTATTCACTTAGCAGAACTTAATATTCTTAATATGCACTTTGATTCTGTATGCCTTTATCTTTGGTATGCATTTCTGGGGAGTTCCCTTCTTTAGGAAGCACCAGTTTTCCCGCAGAAACCATTTCTATTCTGCCTGGGGTATTCTATTTCATCTTGCTCAAGTGCTGCTTTTGTTCAAGTAGTCTTTTTGACATAGAGATTTTTAAATCAAGCTTTTTTGCTCAGTTTTTCAACCCTTGCAGGGGGTATGGATTAATTTACTTCTTTCCTGTCTTCCTTCTAATAATTTTGAATTAATCTTGATCACATATACTATGCTAGTGTTTCACTGGGGCTTTTCCAAACTCCCCTTTGATTAATCTAGGTAACATAGATCTTTGATGACCAGGGAGAGAATAAACATTCATATAGCCTTGCATTTTTTTTAAAGATTTATTTATTTTTATTACAAAGTCAGATATACAGAGAGGAGGAGAGACAGAGAGGAAGATCTTCTTCCGTCCGATGATTCACTCCCCAAGTGACCCCAACGGCCAGAACTGCGCCAATCTGGAGCTGAGAACCTGGAACTTCCTTCAGGTCTCCCACACGGGTGCAGGGTCCCAAAGCATTGGGCCGTCCTCGACTGCTTTCCCAGGCCACAAGCAGGGAGCTGGATGGGAAGTGGAGCTGCTGGGATTAGAACCAGCACCCATATGGGATCCTGGCACGTTCAAGGCGAGAACTTTAGCCACTAGGCCACCACGCTGGGCCCTAGCCTTGCATTTTTTAAGCAGTCGCTGTTTTGTGTATGATGGTAAAATGAAAATAATGTGAAAAAAAAGCTTTTAGCAAAACTAAATATTTAACATAACTGAGAGTAGTCCAAACAATTCAGTCATTTTATCATCACATCTTGGGGTCTATATGTACTGCTTTTCAATGCAAATCTGAACGATTTTCCTAGTGGAGAGGTACATGACTAGTGATAATCCGAGTTGCTCAAAATCAGAACTCAACACAGATAAAGGAAAAATAATTCTAATTTTTACTAATTTTTCTCTATTGGATAGCCCACATTACATAAAGGATGTCAAAGGGGGAAAGGAAATTCTCAGTGAATTTTTTCAGTGGACAAGATGTCTTTATTGAAGAGATTGAAATATTAGGCACTTATTTTCTGGGAAACTATAAGATATATTAGAGTCACAAAATAGCAGAGCTTCATAGGTGTCAGAATTGAGGCTCAGAGATGGAAATAACTGAATTCAGATCAATTTACTAATAAGTTGTCAAGACAGCATACTTTCCAGGTGCTCAGAATTCAAGCACACTCTTTCCTTAGTTCTTCAGATATTCACAGATGTCTCTGCAAGAATGGACCTATGCTTGGTTTTATGCCCCATTATTATTATCTTGAGAGTCTTAATACTTTTGATTAAAATCCCCACAATTACATTTTGCAATGAACCTTACAAATTGTGTGGCTAGACAGAATCAGACTATCACAATACCAAATCTATTGCTTAACAAAGTGAGAAAGTATGTTTATTGCTCTGTTTATTTTATCAAGATTGCTTGTGGTTCTTCGTCTTGGAATGAGTTCAATAAAATTTATTTAAATCTTTTACCAAACAAATTAGTTTTTAACTAAACTGTCAAAGATTCTTACATTGTCTTTGATCCCTTCTTTGAGTTATATTAAGGTATTTCTTCTTTAAAACAAGTCTAGAATGATATAGTAGGCATTATTACTATCAAGAAATGTCCAGTTCCGGGCTCCTCTGGGAACTATAGAACCGTATTTTCCAGTTTCCTAAAATATATCTATTTCTGGTCAAGGGGATGAGAAGATATGATTTGTATTACTTCTTGGCTTTAGGAGGAAGCAATTCAGTTCTTTAGCTCTGGCTTCCTGGGCAATTGTAGAACATCGTATTAGTTTGTTGAATTAAGTTACTGAAGGAATCTAGTCTAATTTTTGCAGAATCAACACAACATGGGGTAAAATAAAAATGCCCCGCAGAGTTGCCTGACACATATTAGATTTTATTGGTGTGACAAACTTTCGCTGTATTAAGCTTCTAATAGAAGCTTAGCCTAGTCTAAGACAAGTGACAAAGCATGCTAGATGAGTACCATTACTATGTAATACTTATCATTGTCATGTTGAGACATGTAGGATTACTCCCCTTCATCCAGCTATAATAAGCTCAGTAATTGTCTTTGTTTACTAAATGCCTAGCTTAAGTTGCAAAGCTTCAAAAGAAAGAAAACATGAAAATTTCTAAGTCCCAACTTATTTCCTTTAATTCTGGATGTGACTGAATGCCAAAGCTGTAGTATTACTAATGTGAAGTGAATCTAGCCAATAGAAGGTGAAAGAACACATCTGTGTATTTTGAAAATTACTGTTGAACACTATTTATAGAAAATATTAGTCATCTCCTGATTTTAGACAAAACCTGATGAATTGAACTCTAAGTAATGAGTCTAGACCTCATTCTGAACACGATATCCTGTGACTTCTATGATAAGTTTACAGGTGCTATTAAAGCTGTATGCTAGCTATTGGAAAATATTATGAGAATTATATATGTGTGTGTATAATGGGATCATCAAAAACTTTCATGAAACATACATATGCTTGAAAAACTGTATGGATCAAATGCTTTATATTAAAACAAGCTCATTTTTAAATGTCATGATATATTTAAATCTCAGGAAACTAAACCTGTAATTTGTACTAAGGGGCTATATTAACACGATAATGTAGCAAAAATTGGCTGGGGGCTGCAGGGGAGAAAAACGGAGAGGGAGGAAGGGGAGGGGGAGAGGTGAATGCCTGGAAAACTGTGGAAAACAATAAGGAAAAATGAATCTTTTCATGAACTTTTCACAGACTTCATTATATACAAAATCAAATGCAAACAAAAACATGTATGTGTCAGTATTTACATCTATTTAACACTTGCTTGCTACTTCATATAATGCGCCAAGTAGTGTGGGAACTATCCTTATATGTATTGTGAAATATGTGAAATTTATTCAGCTTACATAAATTAAATAATTTTAAAAATTACCTTGAGTAGAGGATTTATCTTTGAAACATGTGTGTATGTGTTCATCTATTTCTGAGGCAGACTGACAGAGAGGGCAAAACATAGAAGGATATCTTGTTTGCTAGTTCACTCCCAACATGGCCAAAACACCAGAGTTTGGGCCAGGGTGATGCCACAAGCTAGATCCTCCATCCTGGTTTCCCATGTAGATGTTGGGCCCAAAGAACTTAGCTTATCACCTACTACCTTCCGAGGCACGTTAACAGTAAGTTGGATGAGAAGCAGAGTAGCCAGACTTATATTGGCACTCAGATATGAAACGCCAGCATTGCAAGTAGAGGTTTAACCAACAGTGCCACAATGCCAGCTACAAAAATGATAATCAGCTATTCTTTTTTTTTTTAAAGATTTATTTTTATTACAAAGTCAGATATACAGAGAGGAGGAGAGACAGAGAGGAAGATCTTCCGTCCGATGATTCACTCCCCAAGTGAGCCGCAACGGGCCGGTACGTGCCGATCTGAAGCCGGGAACCTGGAAACTCTTCCGGGTCTCCCACGCGGGTGCAGGGTCCCAATGCATTGGGCGGTCCTCGACTGCTTTCCCAGGCCACAAGCAGGGAGCTGGATGGGAAGTGGAGCTGCTGGGACTAGAACCAGCACCCATATGGGATCCCAGGGCTTTCAAGGCGAGGACTTTAGCCGCTAGGCCACACTGCTGGGCCCAATCAGCTATTCTTAACCATGAGGTCATACAAGACACATGTGTATATACATGTTTGTGTGTATATATACATATATATCTTCAGCATTCTTGTTTTATTTTCAAAACCCTGTAAAATATTTTACTCAAATTATCTTATTACCATGGGATGGGAAAGAATGTCACAGTCAGGAAATATTATTTTATTTTTTTAAAGATTTATTTATTTGTATTTGAAAGGAAGAGCTACAGAGAGGAAAGACAAAGAGAAGGACCTTCTGTATGCTGGTTCAAGTGGTTTTGGTTTTAACGGCTGGAGCTGAGCTGATCTGAAGCCAGGAATATCTTCTGGGTCTCCCACATGGGTGCCTCCCAAGGCTTTGGGCCATCCTCGACTGTTTTCCCAGGCCATACACAGGGAGCTGGATGGGAAGAGGAGCAGCCGGAACACAAACCAATACTCCCACGGGATCCCAGCAGTTGCAAGGTGAGGATTTAGCCACTGAAGCTATTGCACTGGACCTAGGAGTTATTACAATGCTATGATGTTTCACATACTTTAAGGTAGGTTAAAATAAAATAATTTTGGCTCACATATTTGTTGTTTATATCTGCCATATCTTAAGCTGAAAATGCACAAGAGTAAAATTTATGTATTCAAATATTTAAGATAAAAATTCAGTCTTAATTTCATAGGCTACACTAAGCCATGATGCTTCCTATCTCCGAGATTTTGGTAATGGAAGCTTGAAGCTACCAGTGAAGATTTTAAATAAGATAGCTGAATTTCAAAGATGAGGAAATATCTGAGATATGAACTTGTCTTAACACAAAGACTGTTCCAGTATATTTCTTCAAGATTTGTTGTCACTTTGCCAACCAAAAGAACATAGGTGTGCTTCGAGTGATTGAGTAAATCCATGGGTCCTAGACATGGCCAAACTGAGTCATGACTTAGAGAAAATAGAGGAAATGCAGGCAATGCTTTTTTCAGATTTATCCATAATTAATAATTATTCTTACAATATTTTGAACTGGAGCGTGAAAAACTAGTCCGCCAAAATGTTTGCTTCCAGCAAGAACCGAAATTAGATATCACTATTCTCTTCACTGTGCAGATTGCATCTTGCATACATGGTGTATGTATGCTAGAACCAGGAAATGATTCCTTATTTTTGAATGCCTTTTAGAAAATCAGTGTTTTTGATGTCTTTAATAAAATGAAAAGCTATTTGCAAAGCTAAATGTCAATGCAATAAAAATTTTAACACTTTTAAAAAAGAGATACTCAGTCTTATCTATTTGAAGATGAGAGAGAGAGCTCTCACATTTGTTGGTTCACTGCCTGCTTGCCAGCAACTGCTGAGGCTGGGTTAGACTAAAGTCTGGAGATAGAAATTCAGTCCAGGTCTTCTATGTAAGTGGCGGGGACCCAACTACTGGAACCTTCACCTACAGTTGTCCATGGTGCACGTTAGCAGGAAGGAAGGATTTGGAGCAGGGCCAGGACTCGAACTCAGGCACTCTGAGAGAGGTTTCAGGCATTCCAACTTACATCTTAACTGCTAAGCCTGCTGCCTCCCTTGAGACTCATACAGCTGGAGTACCTGCAGTGCTTGGCTTCACTTTTGGGTTTCCACTTTAGTGAAGAACAAAGCCTCAAAGGCAGACAACATTTTGGAATTAGTCTTGTCTCTTGGCGTGAGCATCAGTAGCTGGAGTGATGGAGTAGTGCCCGGGAACTGGAAGGTGTTTGGAACTCTCTGTATATTCAGTAATGGCCAAGATAAATTGACAAAGACTGCTCTCTACTAAATTTTTATTTATGTATTGTTTCTATGAGCAAAATAGTATTATGCTACATTTTTGCAACACTTGAATTGACAAAAATAATTGCACATATTGTTGGTTTTTTAACATATTCATACTTTGTTAAAGGATTCAATCGAGCTAATTAACGCATTTCATCTCATATACTTATTTTTCTTTGTACAAGAAACTTCAAAAACTAGCTTCTATTAAGTTGAAAATTGCAGCCATGGTCCAACATCTCCCTACTTCTCCCCCTTCTCCAAGCCTCTGTAACAACCGTTTCAATTTCTGCCTTCATGAGTTTGACATTTTTAGGTTGAACCACGTGATTGAGATGTTGCAGTATTTGCCTCGGTGTTTGCAATATTTCACTGGGCATAATATTGCCTGGTTCATCCATGTAGTCTCAAATGGCAGCATTTTCTTGTGTCGTGAAATTGAATGGTATTCCATTATGTATAAGCAGATACACTGCATTTTCTTTGTCCTTTGAGTTGTTGATGAACATTTAAGCTGAACCCATATCATGGCTCTTGTGAATAATTGAGCAGTGAACATGGCAATGCAAATACCTCTTCAACACATGCCTTTGGACATAAACCCAGAAGTAAAGTTCCTGGATCGTATGGTAGTTATATTCCAAGAATTTGGTGACTCTCCATACTATTTTCTGAAATGACCCTACAAATTTACATTGCCCTCCAAGAGGGTACATGGTATCCCTCCTCAATACAATCTCACCAATGCTTGATATCTTTTTAAAACAGCTATCCTGACAGGTATGATGTAATACCTCTGTACATTTTCTATTTTCTTTAACCTGATGATTACTGGCAGTAAGGATTTTTTCATATACTTACTGATTTATTTCTATGTCTTCTTTTGGAAAATGTTCAGGTTTTTCAACAAAGGTTAGCTTTTAAAGAATTTTTAAAAGATTGTGTTTTTTTTTTAATTATTTATTATTTAACTTCATTAATTACATTCTATTATGTGACACAGTTACATAGATACTTGGGTTCTCCCACCCCTCCCCAAACCCTCCCAAAGATTGTGTGTTTAAAAGACAGAGGGCAAGACAGAGAGGAAAGCTTCCCCAAATGACTTCAAGAGCTTGCACCAGGCCAGGCTCAGACCGGTAGCCAGGAATTCCATTCCCCACCAGCTGCATGGACAAAGCCATCTTCAGCTGCCTTCCCAGGCACATTATCAGGCAGTTGGATTGGAAGCAGAGCACCAGGAGCTCACTGGTAACCAATGGGACATGCTGGCATTGCAAGTTCTGACTTGCCATTAACTTCCCACTGTGCCATAACACCAGCCCCCAAAGTTAGATTTCAACATCTAATGTTAGATTTCAACATTGGAAACAGATAATTTGTATCACCTTCTACTCTTTTCTTCCTAAAGACATGTTAGATCTTGCTAACTTTCTGATTTCCTATCCCTTGAAGCATATTTTCTTAAAGGAGGCTTTAGGAAGAAACACTTTGAATTTTCAGACCATACAAGAGTTTGCTGGCTTTCTAAAAACAAATCTTACAGTGCATTGTTGAAATACATGAAGAAACTTTATTTAGAGAGCAGACTTTGAGAACAATACTTTTGCTTATTTGAAGCTGTGTGAGGAAAGAAATGAAAGACGTTTTCCTTTATAATATTGATTCATTTGAGAGTCATAAAGGCGGACAATGAAAGAACCCATCTGCTGGGCCAGTCCCCAAATGTCTGTGGGACAGTTGGGCCTGAGGCCAAGTGCCAAGAACTACATCCCAGTCTCCTACATGATGGCAAGGGCCACATCACTTGAGTCATCACTGCTGCCTCTCAGGGTGTGCAATGGCAGGAAACTAGAATGAGAAATCAAAGCTGTTATCATACACAGGTTATTGGATGTAAGACATGGGCATCTTGTGTTCAGTGTGTTCAGGGCATACACACACCATCATGGGTTCATGGGCAAATTTTGCAACAGTTTGTTTTGTTTTTGTTTTGTTTGGTCAGGCTTGCTTTTCTGAAAAAGGTGATTACAAACAACTGACTACACAAACTTTCTGAACTTGGTGAAATTCCTGGTGGTGGGAGTCAGGATTGCAGAAGTTTGGACAGTTTTCCAGTTAGAAATTCGTGTGGACCTAAAATTGGTACTCAGGTTTTTGTTTATTTGGTTGGTTTGGGTTTTTTTTTTTTTTTTTTTGGTACTTCTTTCTCTTTGGAGGTTTTGAAATGGAAATATGTAAAAACGAATTTAAAAATCTCTCTTGGGCCCTGCGCTGCAGCCTAGTGGCTAAAGTCCTCACCTTGAACACACCAGGATCCCATATGGGCACCAGTTTTAATCCCGGCAGCCTCGCTTCCCATCCAGCTCCCTGCTGAAATAATATTTTATTTTGGCCTGGGAAAGCAGTGGAGGATGGTCCAAAGCTTTGGGACCCTGCACCTGCATGAGACCTGGAAGAAGCTCCTGGCTCCTGGCTTTGGATCAGCTCAGCTCTGGCCATTGCAGTCACTTGGGGAGTGAATCATTGGATGGAAGATCCTTCTGTCTTTCCTCCTCTCTATATATCTGACTTTGCAATAAAAATAAATCTCTCTTGCAGGGCTACTACAGTGAGCTTTCAGCTTAACGCTCCGCCTGTAAGTGTCAGCACACAAAATGGGCACAGGTTCATGTCCCAGCTGCTCCACTTCCAATCCAGCTTCTGTTTGTGGCCTGGGAAATCAGTGGAGGGTGTCACCAGTCCCTGGGCACCTGCAACCCCTTTAGCAATCCAGAAGCTCCTGGATCCCATCTTCAGATCAGATCAGTTCTGGATGTTACGGGCATTGTGGGGTGAACTAGTGAATGGGAGACCTCTCTGTCTCACGTCTCTCTCTCTCTCTGTAAAAACCTGCCTTTCAGGGCCCGGCGACGTGGCCTAGCGGCTGGAGTCCTCGCCTTGAACGCCCAGGGATCCCATATGGGCACTGGTTCTAGTCCCAGCAGCTCCACTTCCCATCCAGCTCCCTGCTTGTGGCCTGGGAAAGCAGTCGAGGATGGCCCAATGCATTGGGACACTGCACCCGCGTGGGAGACCCGGAGGAGGTTCCAGGTTCCCGGCTTTGGATTGGCGCGCATTGGCCCGTTGTGGCTCACTTGGGGAGTGAATCATCGGATGGAGGATCTTCCTCTCTGTCTCTCCTCCTCTGTGTGTATCTGGCTGTAATAAAATGAGTGAATCTTTAAAAAAAAAAAAAAAGCCTGCCTTTCAAATAAACGAATAAATAAATAAATAAACCTTTAAAAAGACTGTTGTTCAAGTGGATAATGGAAGTTCTACTCCCCACCACCACCCCTGGGAAAAACTAGCTTTGCTCATTTGAGAGCAAAGACATGCTGAGACGTGATTTCAAATGTAAACAATCTTGGAGAATTCTGAGGCCTTTTGACTTAACTTTCATCTAATTTAACAAAGCTGTGTGAGCTCTGATTCAATTTGTTATGTGACAGAATTTTGTGAATTAGCTCTTCCTGCATTTGTGGCCATCCAATGTCAATTCATTTGGTGATCTCCAATTGCATGTATTGCCAAAACAAAAACAAAAACAACAACAACAACAACAAAAAACAGTATTCTTATTTTGGTTTCCTTTTTGTTTGACTAATCATTTCCTTGTCCTATTTGCACAATGAGTGAAATTTCATGAGTAAGAGAAACATAATTTTAATAAGAGACATAATTGTATGTACATATGGACCATTTATTATTATGTTTATATGGAGGAAATTATGTAATTGTTGGCATTTTCTGGAAGATCAGAGCTTATAAGAGGGCTCCAGAAATTTAAAGACGTTAGGTACCATGGCATTACATTTTCTCGCTGAGGCCATAAGACAAGAAAAAGAAATCAGAGGAATCCAAATGGGAAACGAAGAAGTCAAGCTCTCACTATACGCAGATGATATGATTCTTTTGTTTGTTTGTTTGTTTTTGTTTTTAAAGATTTATTTTTTATTTTTATTACAAAGTCAGATATACTGAGAGGAGGAGAGATAGAGAGGAAGTGGAGCCGGCGGGATTAGAACCAGCGGCCATATGGGATCAAGGCGAGGACCTTAGCCACTAGGCCACGCTGCCGAGCCCAATATGATTCTTTATGTAGAAGAGCCAAGAGACTCAATACAGAGACTGCTAGAACTTGTACGAGAGTTTGGTAGAGTGGCAGGGTACAAAATTAATGAACAAAAATCAACAGCCATAGTGTATGCGAACAGCCCCAAGACGGAAAAAGACTTAACCAGCAAGATACCATTCAAAATAACAGAGAAAAGTATGAAGTATCTGGGAATAAATCTAACCAAAAATGTAGAAGACTTATTTGAAGAAAACTACAAACTGCTTAAAAAAGAAATTGAACAAGACCTCAAAAGATGGAGTAACATCCCATGCTCCTGGATAGGTAAAATCAATATCATTAAAATGTCTATACTGCCAAAAGCAATATATACATTCAACGCAATCCCAATCAAATTGCCCAAAACATTCTTCATGGAACTGGAAACAATGATCCAAAGGTTCATCTGGAAGCACAAAAAACCACGGATAGCTAGAACTATCCTGAAGAACAGGAAGTTAGCAGGGGGAATCACAGTTCCGGACCTCTGGACATACTATAGGGCAGTGGTTATCAAAACAGCGTGGTACTGGCACAAAGATAGAGAGGAAGATCAATGGAGCAGAATAGAAACGCCAGAAGGAAACCCACACAGATACAGCCAAATAATCTTTGACAAAAAGACAAACGACAATCCAGGCAAATGGGAAGGTCTGTTCAATAAATGCTGTTGGGACAACTGGTTGATAGCCTGCAGAAACAAAAAAATAGATCCACATCTCTCACCATACACTAAGATCAGATCTAAATGGATAACAGATCTAAACCTACATCCAGAAACCTTCAAACTTTTGGAAGAAAATGTTGGAAACACACTGGAACACTTAGGGGTAGGCCCTCACTTCCTAAAAAAGACTCCAGATGCAGTAGAAATCAAGACCAAAATAAACAATTGGGACCTCATCAAACTAAGAAGCTTCTGTACAGCTAGAGAAACAATCAACAAAGTAAAAAGGCAACCCACAGAATGGGAGAAGATCTTCGCACACGACATAGGTGATAGAGGGCTAATATCCAGAATATACAAAGAGCTACAAAACAACCAAAATGTCAAAACAAGCAACCCACTCAAGAAATGGGCACGGGAAATGGGCAGACACTTCACAAAGGAACAAACCCAAATGGCAAATAAACATATGAAAAAATGCTCAAGTTCCCTGGCAATAAGGGAAATCCAAATTAAAACATCAATGAGGTACCACCTAACGCCAGTAAGACTGGCCCACATGAATAAAAGCACCAAAGACACTTGTTGGCGAGGTTGCAGGGAAAAGGGAACCCTACTCCACTGCTGGTGGGGCTGCAGGCTGGTACAGCCTCTATGGAAATCAGTATGGAGAATATTCAAACAACTCAAATTCAACATACCGTATGATCCAGCAATAGCACTCCTAGGAATATATCCAGAACACTTGTTCTACGAGAAACCAACATGCACTCCTATGTTCATAGCAGCACAATCAGTAATTGCAAAAACATGGAAACAACCAAAATGCCCATCAACAGAGGATTGGATAAGAAAGCTATGGTTCATCTACTCCATGGAATACTACTCAGCTATTAAAAAAAACAAAATGCAGTTCTTTGTGGCCAAATGGGCCAAACTGGAAACCATAATGCTAAGGGAAATGAGCCAATCACAAAAGGTTAAATACCACATGTTTGCCTTAATTTAAGATGATATGATGTTATGTATAACATGTTATGTTTTGAATGTTATATGTTGTGTATAAACTAAAATTGAAGTATAGGTGAGGTGGTCACAGAAGGTGTCTGGGAACCCGCATTTACTTTTAACATATTGGTTACTCATTACTATGTCAATTAATTCCATAATGATGTAAATTTTTGCTGATGGTATGATGGAGCTTTCAATTGACTGGGATGATACTCTGCTGGCTCTGTCATCAGACCAGAGAGGGTATACCTAAGAAGCCGTTGAACTTGACGGGACAATAAGATGCTGGACTCTATGTTTGGTATACGCTTGCAATGGGGAAATCTCAACTGAACTTGAGCTGTGGTTATGCAACAAGGTGGAGGAATCCACCATGGTGGGAGGGTTTGGGGAGGGGTGGGGAGAACCCAAGTATCTATGTAACTGTGTCACATAATACAATGTAATTACTGAAGTTAAATAATAAATAATTAAAAAAAAAGCAATTATGTATTAATCCACTAATTCCACCTTTAGGAACTTATCCTGAAGGACTGAAGAATAATTGTGTTAGAAATAAAATTATTAGTGTACTTATCTTGATGCTATTAATAATATTTAAAAAATAAAGGCAACCTCTGTTCTCAACACTTCGGGTAATTTTTTTAAAAAATGTGGATTGTCCAGGGCAGACGGTAATACAATCACTCAATGTTGTGCTTTTAAAAACTTTGACATAAGAGAGTGCTTATTATAAAATTAATGCTGATATAAAATCATAAATACTATTTCAGCTACATAAAAATTTATAGTAATCTCTGGAAAGATGTTTTCTGAAGTGTTAACAGTGATCATTGCAAAATGGTGGGATTATGAAAAGACTGTTTTTCTTTCTACTTTGTTACAAAACATACAAAATGGGTAGGCATTATTTTTATGATCAGTGTACAAAATATAAAAAGGAAAAATCCATACACAAAACATCTGTCACAAAAGTCATTCTGTAACATATGATTTCACAAATATTTTCAATTAAGGAAGTAATGTGCAATAAAGGAACAATAAATATGAAGATAAATTTTATTCATCTTTCATCATTAAGCAACCATATTGACATGGAAACATTCAACACCAATTTATTTTTCTGAATTTTTCGAAACACACATGAAATTCTATTTTGGGGAAGCTGTGTATTAGCAAAGAATAAGCAAAATTTGTGGGATATTTTTTTGTTTTGTTTCCAATAAAAGTTTAGGTTTTGGAACTTGAATTCTTCAGGTAATTTGAGCCAGCTGCCATGAAATATGGAAAGAAAGTTGTGGCAAGTATCTATTTTTAAATCATTGCAATTCTTCCTGGAGCATTTGCACTGAAAGCACAAAGGATACAGAAATCTAAGTTAAGCACATTTGGGAGTACAGAAGCATCTCAGGCAACATTGGCTCTCATCAGGTAGATGTGTTCAGATAGGTCAGTAGGATTCTGCCTTTGGCTGTATGAGCTGCCTTGCCCCAGAGACATCAATTTCAATTCTCTCTTCGGGATTCACCTGTATACAAAGTTCTTCAGAGGATTCTTCATCTCACTGAAAATATTTTCTTTCTCACAAGAAATACTTTTCTTTTTTTAACCAAACACATACTTCAAAATCTAAGCCATTTGCCCAGAATCTTCACAAAACATGACAGTGAAAAGAATCCAGAAACTAACATATAGGAAACAAATGTCAAAAACCGCATAGACACATATGTTATATGAGACTGTAGCATGTGGAAACATATCATTTTATGTGTATTGCTCAACATGTGTGTATGTTTGTGTATGTGAGAGAGAGAGAGAGGCATGTGAGAGAAAATGAGAGTGCTTCTCCGCTCATTTACGCCCCCAGATGCCTGCAATAGTGCAACAATGCGGACTGGACCATGCAGAAGCCACGAGTAGGAAAATCAACCCGTCTCCTACATGGGTGACAGGAGACTGCTCACTTGAAACATCATCAGTGCCTCTTAGGATCTTCAGTACCAGGAGCTAAGAGCAAAGGGCCTAGCCGAGTAATGGACCCAAGTGTTTTTACGTTGGACAGAAATGTCTTCAATGCTAGGAATATGGCTAAAGTTAAATATATATATATAATTGATGTGAGTAGACACTGTGATGCATTACAAGTTGTAGAAGACATGAAAAAGTATTTTTTTTAAAGGTAGGAACCTGTCACTGGGTTGTTTTTCAGGTTCAAGTTTATTATTTTTTTAATTTTATTTGTTTGGAATACAGAATTACAGAGAAATTGAGGGAGAGACATATAAACAGAGACCTTCCATCCACTGGTTCTCTCCCCAAATGGCCACAATAGTCAAAGCTGGTGAGTCTGAAGCCAGGAGTTAAGAGATTTATCCGGGCCTCTCAAGTGGATACAGGGTCCCAAGTACTCAGCCATCCTCTGTTGCTTTCCCAGGTACATTAAAAAGGGAGCTGGATCATAAGTGCTGCAGCAGCTGGCACTCCAACCAGCATCTGGTTGCCAGCGTTAAGGGGTGGCGTGTGTATGTGGGAGGGGGACGCTGGTGGGAATTTACTTCCTCTGCCACAGTGCTGTCCCCTCATGGTCAGTATTTAAAAAAAAAAAAAAAAAAAAAACTTCCAAAAACCTAAACTTACAATCTGTATTGGTCCTTTCTAAATGCAATGTTATTTTTGTTATGATGAGAATTTTTTTGTTAATTGTGAATCTAAGGGCTGACATTGTGGCATAGCAGGTAAAACTGCCACCTGCAAAGTTGACATATTTGTGGATGCCAATTCACATCCTGCTGCTCCACTTCCATTCCAACACCCCGATAATGGCCTGGAAAAGGCAGTAGCAGAAGTGTCAGGCTCCTGTACTCATGTGGGAGACCTGGAGGAAGCCACCCCTCCTGGTTTTGACATGACCCAGCTCCAGTCATTGTTGGCCAACTCTGGAGTGAGCCAGCAGATGGAAGCGCTCTCTACCTCTCTTTTCCTTCTCCCTTTTTGTAACTCGGACTTTGAAATAAGTAACAATAATATTAAAGAAATAAAATATAGATTATATAGTTACTTCACATTCATGAGTAATTCAAAGAATTCAAGCTTACTAGACAGGAAGCTATCTCATGGGGACAGAGGCGGGGCGAATGTCTGTGTGGGTGATTATGTAATGCGAAGCTTGTAAGAGGTTCATTATTCTCTAAGGAACTTCATTTAGAAAGTTAACGTCTACAGAATAATCATTCTATAATTTCTTAGAAAAAGATACCCTTCTGAGGAGAGCTGGGGAGACCATGCACGGGATAGTCCAAGGGCCCAGCTTGATCCAGAGGTGGCACTTGAAACATGGAAACAAAACGACCAAAAACTGGAAACACAGAACAGAGCGAAAGGTCAAGTACAATTAATGGCGCTAGAGGCATGACGCCACAAATTAGACTGGGCTGGTGGGAATAGGGAACTGAAATGTCAGAATAGAAAGGCAAGGGTAGTGAATTGTTATTCTAGAATTTCGATGTTGATGCTTTAACTCCTATATTAAAGTTGAAAGTAATGAGGGTGAAGCCCTAATCCAATAGGACATGTGTTCTTAGAGGAACAGGAACAGAGGCAGTCATTGAGTACAACAGTTCCAATTTAGGATGCTTGTATCAGTGTAACCGGGTTTGATTCCCGGCGCCACTCTCCAACCCAGGTTTCCTGCTAATGTGTACTCTGAGAAGCAGAGGTAACGCTCAGTAGGATCTGTGTGGAATAACCAACAGATGGGAGACTTTTCTGTGTCTATCTCCATCTCTCTGTCTTTCAAACAAATACATTTTTTTAAAGATTTATTTTATTTGTATTACAAAGTCAGATATACTGAGAGGAGGAGAGATAGAGCGGAAGTGGAGCTGCTGGGATTAGAACCAGCGGCCATATGGGATCAAGGCGAGGACCTTAGCCACTAGGCCACACTGCCGAGCCCTCAAACAAATACATTTTTAAAAGAACAAAACACACCGTGTGTGTGCGTGTGTGTGTGTGCGTGCGCGCGCACGGCCGCCCTTCAGGAGAACCAGGGAAGGATGCATGCAGGAAGCTAGCTGTACTACAAGCCAAGAGGAGGGTTCACATTGAAAACCAATCCTGGGGCCCAGCACAATAGCGTAATGGTTAAGGTCCCTGCCTTGAACGGGCCAGGATCCCATATGGGCACCGGTTCTAATCCCTGCAGCTCCACTTCCCATCCAGCTCCCTGCTTGTGGTGTGGGAAAGCAGTCGAGGGCGGCCCAAAGATTTGCAACACTGCACCCGTGTGGGAGACCTGGAAGAGGTTCCTGGTTCCTGGCTTCGGATCGGTGCGGCTCACTTGGGAGTGAATCATCAGAGGGAAGATCTTCCTCTCTCCGTCTCTCCTCCTCTCTGTATATCTGGCTTTCCAATAAAAATAAATCTTTAAAAAAAAGAAAGAAAACCAATCTTGGCTCTCTGATCTTGGATTTTGACGTTCTTGAACTATAAGAAAAAATTTTTGATTCTTTTATTTGTCCAATCTTTGGTATACTGCCATGGCAGCCTCAGCAGATTAATACAAGTACATAATCCATGAACTTGAGCAGCTGGAAAGGAGTCAAAGACACAATTGATTCTAATGGTGAGCTCATCTGAAGTGCTGCGCTGGGGGCACTTACCCCTGGCTCTTCTGCTTTATTAGTAGTGAGGTGTTTCAGGGTCATGTTAGGTGGATTTCTGATAGCCACTTCCTAAGTAATAGCATTCTTCTGAGACTTAGCATTGAGTAGTTTAAAAATGCATTTTTATTTGTCAGATTTACAGTGATTTCATGATAGACTGAAAGCTGACAATAGGTAAAGAGATGATAAATAAGGAAAGCAGATAGAATTTTTTTATAGCAGAACGTGTAAGCATATAAAAGATACCGAAGAGAAAATGTTTGTGTATCATGCGCTTGTACAGAACATGTGAAATACACCCCACAAGAATTAGATATTATAAAGAATGACAGAAATCATTTTCTAAAGAATAGTTTTAAAGTACTCCCGCTAAATGAAATTTGCACTCTAAGGAGAAGGAAAGAAAATTAGTAAAGGGAAAAATTTTCCTTCCCTCCATAGATACAACGGCACAAAGAACTCTTATAACACCGATTAGAGCAATTCTTCCCAGAACATCAGTTTTATGATTTACGGGAACCCATTCTGACCTGCAGAGAAAAGATTAACACCTTCTGTAATATCAGGAGTTGAAGATTCAGGGACAGATGAATACATATCGTACATAGAAGATGAGTGGGCAGGAAGATTAAAAATGGGAAGGTTCTGGCAATCTCAAAACGGTGAGAGATTTGAAGACAATACGCACTGTCTTTTATATATGAAGAGGGATTCAGTGGCTCATTTACTAGGCAAAGTGCTGTTTTTCTCCCAGACAGGGAGTGCTGTGATGAGCCCTCCGCATTGCACTAAATGCATTTATTTGCGTGTGGAGAAGGGGTGTAGCTTATGACAAAGGAAAAAAAAAAAAAGATTTTCTCTGATTATCAAACAGCCTATAAGAGGAACAAATCGGTAGTTCATTCTCAAGCTTATATTAAGCAGAATAACAAGCCTGGAATAACAGATGGAATTAGCTTAAATACTTAGTAATACAGCATTTATAATTAAACATTATCAATAATATTTTAACATACCCGTTTTCCCTTCTTGAGCATGAATTTCTTCAAGGAACACAGAGGCTGCATGTAAGATGATTACTGTGTTCGACTAAAATTTCTTTCATCTTCATGGTTTAATATACATAGTCATCCAAATTTCCTAAGCTTTGCCAGCTAGTGCTTTTTGGCATTATTTTTGAAGTTAAATAAACATGTACTTTCTATTTTCTTTGCTGAAAATAAATCATTACCTTCTCATTAACTAGAAAGAAAAAAAATGATGTCGCGTTGTTTACCACTGTCCTAGGCATGGAGCCAGCAGGGCATAAAACCCAAACAGGAAATACAGACTATAATATGCATATTCTAGGTTTGTGGCAATGTTGAGTTGCTTATTATTCTCGGAAAGGGATGAGAAAAAAAATAAATCCTCATCAATTTCACCTCCAGGATAGTAGGTTGAAGTAGGCCAAATGTTCCCACAATTAATCTAAGGGAGAAGACTCGTAGTAAAATATGAAGTTTATTAAGGCTAGTCCAAAATTGAAGGCAAGACAAATTTTGAACTTATTTGCCTAACTTATCTGAAAGCCGTGGACACTGCCAGGCAGAACACCTGTGATGAATAAGATTGTAACGCTTCTGATTGTGTAAGGCTACTTAGGGCCATGTTCCCTGGTGAAATTTTCCTCTGAAAACATAAAATCTTGCTTCTTTATTTTTGCCTCCTTTGGAAACTTGAGTTCCTCTTGGATTCTTGTTTTATCGTATCAGAAGCAACTGGGCTGTTAAGTGGAGCCTCTTTGGGAATGTGAATTTCAGAGTTCCAGTTTTGTCAGAAGAGTCAGAAAGTTCCCCTGAGGAAACTGCAAAGGGCCTCCCCCCAAAAACTACCTTTGAACGGATCAAAGGCTCAATCCTTGCCGCCCCTCCCCCACCCCATCACTGTGATTTTTCTTTTTTCTTTATTTTCTATTAATTATTATGCATTATGTGACAGTTTCATAGGCTCTGGGAATCCCCCACCCCTCCCCACGCCACTCCTCCCTGGTGGATTCCTCCACCTTGATGCAGTATTAAGTTCAAATTCAATCAAGATTCTTTCCTTGCAATCGTATACCAAGCATAGAGTCCAGCTACTTATTGTCCAGATGGGTTGAACAGTTTCTTGGGGAGACCATTTCTGGTCCAAAGTTAGAGCTGGTAGAATATCATCCCAGTCAATTAAGAGCCCCAACATAACATCAACAGCAATTTGCAACATTATAGAATTGACGTGGTTTGGAGTAATCAGTATGTAAAAAAAAAAAAAAGCAAGTTCTTAACCACAACCTATGATTAGCTCATTGACATTTCAATTTTAGTTTATATACAGGACCGGCTGCTATATACCTTAAAATGGCTATAATGTACCATTCAGCTGTCTCGTGTCTATTTCATCCTACTATTTAGCCATTTGTTGTGTTGAAGTATAATTTTGCTGATCTTGGCAGATTTTAGGATAATGTAGACTGGCTTGTAACTCTAACAAGACATTTGTCGACAATTAAGGTGCAGAACATTTTTTTGGGGGGGGTGTGTGCAGGAAAATCCTCAAGACCATGGTGAGGAGTGACTAATCTTTGTGTCCCACCCAGCAAGGCATGAGCCAATCCACGCCAGCTCTTTCCTGTCAGATTCCAAGCTCTACTTTTTGTTGTTTGTCTATTTATTTTAGGTTTTTTTAGTTTGTATGATTGTTTACTGTGAGGGGTTTTCGAAGCGATCCCGATGGTCGTTGCGAGGGAGGGCGGGGGTCCAGAGGTGGAGCCAGGCTCGGACCAGAGAAAGCTCTCCTCCCTGGTCCCGAAGGACGTTTATTGTTCTTCTGTTTCTGCGGACCGCTCAGGGCTTCTGGTTGTCTTTCCGATGACGTTGGTTTCTGCACGGTAGTGTTTGGACTTGTTCCATCCCCTGCGGAAGCTCCGGTTGGGGGTGGGTGACCTCAGAGTACTCGGCCTCCGAGGGCATCCAATTCCCTGTGGCCTCCTTGGCAGTTGGGATATAGTCCTTGTTGCTCGTATTAATAGTTTGTGGTGAAGGTCTGGGTGTCTTCATGGTTGGGATCCAAGCTTCCTCCTTACCACCTGCTCCACTCTGGAGTGCCCCCCTGCTCCACGCACATGACCTCCTGTTAAGAGGTTGTCAGGATCGCACCCGATTCCCCCCTCATGCATTGGTATAGTAGTTTTACTATTGTTTAGTGCCGCTTTGAGTCTGTTGTCTATGAGTTACCAGATTTGATCTTGATAGGCTATATTGTACTTTTTCCTCACTCTTTTTATGATCCCAAAAGACTTCCCTGCACTCCCTCCCCATTACGGATTAACATAGCATACTGAGGGTATAGTAGGTTTTACAGTTTTTCGATGTAGATCTTAAGTATTCTGAGATTAATGGTTGGTTTATAGATTATATCGCGTTATCTTATTGCATTGGATACAGGTTGTTAGAGATTGCACTAATACTACAATATACAGGTACTATCTTCCAAGTTGTCATCTTTTCATCTCAGATTAAGGCAAACATGTGGTATTTAACCTTTTGGGATTGGTTCATTTCTCTTAGCATAATGGATTCCAGTCGGGCCCATTTGACCACAAAGAACTGCATTTCGTTTTTTTTAATAGCTGAGTAGTATTCCATAGAGTAGATGAACCATAGCTTTCTTATCCAGTCTTCTGTTGATGGGCATTTCGGTTGCTTCCAGGTTTTTGCGATTGTAGATTGTGCTGCTATGAACATAGGCGTGCATGTTGGTTTCTTGCGTAGATGTTTTGGATATATCCCTAGGAGTGCTATTGCTGGATCATATGGTATATTGATTTTCAGTTGTTTGAGTATTCGCCAAACTGATTTCCCATAGAGGCTGTACAAGTCTGCAGTCCCACCAGCAGTGGAGAAAGGTTCCCTTTTCCCCACATCCTCGCCAGCAAGTGTTGGTGGTATTATGTATGTGTGCCATCCTTACTGGAGTTAGGTGGTACCTCATTGTTGTCTTCATTTCCCTTATTGCCAAGGAACTTGAGCATTTTTTCATATGCTTGTTTGCCATTTGGGTTTGTTCTTTTGTGAAATGTCTGCCCATTTCCCATGCCCATTTCTTGAGCAGTTTGTTCTGGTGTTTTGGTTTCTCTGGAGATCTTTGTATATTCTGGAGATCAGCCTTCTATCTCCTATGTCGTGTGCAAAGATCTTCTCCCATTCTATAGGTTTTTTTACTTTGTTGATTGTTTCCCTAGCTGTACAGAAGCTTCTTAGTTTGATGAGGTCCCAATTGTTTATTTTGGTCTCGATTTCTTCTGCTTTTGGAGTCTTTTTTAGGAAGTCAGGGCCTACTCCTAAGTGTTGCAGTGTTTTTCCAACATTTTCTTCTAAAAGTTTGAAGGTTTCTGGATGTAGGTTTAGGTCTTTTATCCATTTAGATTTGATCTTAGTGTATGGTGAGAGATGTGGGTCTATCTTTTTGTTTCTGCAGGCTATCAACCAGTTGTCCTAACAGCATTTATTGAACAGACCTTCCCATTTGCTTGGATTGTTGTCTGTCTTTTTGTCAAAGATTAATTGACTGTATCTGTGTGGGTTTCCATCTGTTGTTTCTATTCTGTTCCACTGATCTTCCTCTCTATCTTTGTGCCAGTACCAGGCTGTTTTGATAACCACTGCCCTATAGTATGTCCATAGATCCGGTACTACATCACTGTGAATTTTTATCTCGAGGGTGCAAGGAGCTGGAGCCTGGGATGTCAGTTTATCCGGAGACTGGGAGAGGCTGCAGCCACACCATTCTGATGGCCTTTTTGTTCTGAGCTAGTAAAACAGGATTAGAATTCTGACCTGCAACTGTTAACTGCTATTATACTTTTTTGCCCTTCCTCTCAACATTGTGCTTAAAGACACAGGTCCCACAATTTCCTTGTGTCTTTTTGTCTTGAAAATCCCCCTTCTCTTGCTGTGCAGGAGCTTTCCATCTTTAATATATTTAATACATCTTGCTTTGTTGACTGAAATTGTTCACGTGACAATTGTTTCATGTGAGACAAGGACTGGGGTTGTCATGTTTTCAAGTGCAATTGCAGCAAGAGCAGAGCTTCAAGTGCAAATTCTTTCCTATTAAGTATATAACCATGCTGCTGTTCACTTTATATACCATCATCTATGGTTTTAAACTCATTCCATGTTTTGCATTTGTTAAACGCAGAATACAAGATTATCTTCTGGGGCAGAGAAATTTATTTACTTATTATTCACTAGGTTCTGAGTACTTAGTACAGATTCTAGCACATAGTGGAAACTTGATAAATATTTAATTATTGAAGTGTGTGCAGTTTGGTTTCAACTAATATGTGTGTTCCTTCAGTTTAAACTTACATGAAAGCAGTTTGGAAAGATATGTGAGGTGGGTAAAGTATTACAAACACTATAGTCATCATTATCTTATGCCTTTGCAAGCTCCCATAGCCAAGTACAAATGTAAAGACAATTTAATACTCCATGATCCATAGGGTTTGGGGCAACAGATTCCTTCAGGAATCTGGTAGACTCCTTTCCCATATCGCTTACACTTTGCAGAGGATTCCAAGTAGTTTAGTTAACACATATCTAAAGTTACATGTAGGGCTCAAAAACACCACTCAGAGCTTCTTAGCAAATCAAGAATTCAAACAAACAAAAAGGAGTATGTCTCCCAGGATGTAACTAAGAGTCATTGGCCAAGAAATAACGTAACGTAACGTAACATAACGTAACGTAACATAAGGTAACGTAACATAACATAACATGTGATAGAAGAATGCTTTAGTTTCTAATAGGAAACAAAGTATAATGTACCCAGAACATTAACTGCGTGGGGCCCAGGCCAGGTGGCTGAAGAATCTGAATGCTTTTTGCATTTCTTTTTCCTGAAAATGTCACTGTGCCTGGGGTACCTGTAAATTGTGCGAGGTTTCCTCTTCTTCCAAGGGTTTATTTGGCTTGCTCCATGGCAGTCAACTCAGGCTAGATAGCACTCCAGTTTCTGTTCTTTGGCATCCAGCACATGCTTGAAAATTGACTAAGAATATATGTAAAATTTGTCAAATGTCAGAATCTATAAGTACAAATATGATTTTGAAAAAAACTATTGAGAAAGAATATTATTTTATTACTATTGCTCAGTTTTGCTCTTTACAATCTGTCAATTCTAATCTGGCACAATGTGCCCCTTCTGTGTGCATCCATCCCTGCCGCTCTTGGGTAACTGCTGTTTCTTTTTAAATCACATTGTAAAGTCAAGTGCTTTCTCAATCTGCATGGCTGATACAATATTGTTGATTCTTGAATGCTAAGCAGTGGAGCATTTTGTTTTAGTTAGAAAGAATAGAAACTCCCTATGCATGAAAATATAACTATCTTTTAAAAGATAATAATGTATTCCTTTTAACTTATCAATTTTCATCACTTAAATATTTCAGTAGTTGGTTTCCAATGTTGAAATAGACAATGTACCACCAGAATGTAACTTATAAAGACAAGGCATTTTCACCCATCAAACACTGCAAACAAAAGGATGGTATACAGGAATATAACATGCCTTTAAATATTTCTCTTTTCTACCATGTATTAAGCTCTTGTTTTTATTGGGACTTGTGTATTCAGCAGCAAGATGATGCATGAGATAACATTAAAGGTCTTTCTAAATTCTAGGTGAAGCCAATCTGTTATTGTCACTATTTTACCAGCAGCATCTGAGACAGAATGGTGTAACTAAATTAAACCACACTATGATTATGCTGAGCAATAACACAAACAAAAAAACCCCACATTTTGTTAGTCACTTGTAACTCTAGCATTTCTTTAATGCTGACCTCACATTTATTTATTGCCTAGGAATAATTTCACTGTGTTTCTATACTGTTCCCTTTAAAGTATACATGGAGAAAGAAATTCTGTTCCATGGAAAAGAAATCAATCCAGCTATGGAAGAAGTAGAAATCTACTAAAAGGAAAAGAATTCCTTTCCCAGCTAACTCTGCCATTATCAAAAGAACCAAAAGCAACATTCATAACTTGAATTTGGATCAGGAATGCTTATGAGGAATTGTAAGCTAGATTACTGTTATATTTATTTGAGAAAGTCATTTTCATTCACTGAAGTATAATACTAATGGTATTTGACATAGACTTAATAATATATGCATCACGTGGAGAATATTGTTTCATTGCATAATAAACTCTTTTAGGAAGCATTGCCATCTCTTTTGAGTCTCAAGTGAAATTGAACTTCTTCGGAGTAAGCAGTCCATTGTTGTAGAACGAATTTCACAATAGAACCAATTATGGAACTGATGAGAATTCCCTCTTCCTAGTTGTTCGTCAATAGCTTAGACCTCACATGTAACACATGCATTGTTGTACCAGCCTAATTCTCAGTTTCCACATTTTTTAATGATAACTTCATGCACTTATCGGGATGGGAGGTGGAGAGAGAGAGAGAGAATGAATGAGAATGAGAGAGAATGAAATCTTCCGTTCACTGGCTCATTTCCTAGATGGCTTCAACAGCCATTTCTAGGTCAGGCAGGTGGAGGCAAGGGATCATGAGCCTAAACTATGTCTCCCATTTGACTGACAGGAATTCAAATACTTGTGTTATCATCTGCAGCCTCCCAACGACATTTACAGAATGCTGGCTCAGAGGCATATAGTTGTGGGAGCTTGAACCAGGCACTCTGACAGGACACATGTACACACATGTGTCACAAGCAGAAGCTTCACTCACATCACATATCCAGGTCGATTATGCTCTAGAGGTCGGGAACCATAGCGCATCTGAGAGGAACATAGACAATATGCTATGGTAACTGAACAATACACAATGCTCAAACTCATATTCTTCAGGTATTCACAAAACTGAAGTGGAAGGAAACAGATGTTCCATTAATTCTTTAAGTGCCAGCACAGTTGAACAAATATCATGCATTGTTTTGCAATGATTATAACCCAAAGTTAATGTGGCCTAGGCACACACAGGTTGTAATAGGCTTATTTTAAAGCAGTAATGCACATAAAACTCAGTTTCTAATTCTGAATATGATACTTGATGTCTGATTTCGGAAATTACGATTAGACTTGAGTGATGTAGAAGAGATGTTTTCTGAGTTCTCTTAGCTCTAAAACTACAAAATATATGACATAAAGTTAATTCACTGAATAACATGGACTCATTTTTAAGAGTGTTACATAGGGCCCAGCAGCGTGGCCTAGTGGCTAAAGTCCTCGCCTTGAACACCCCAGGATCCCATATGGGCGCCGGTACTAATCCCGGCAGCTCCACTTCCCATCCAGCTCCCTGCTTGTGGCCTGGGAAAGCAGTCGAGGACGGCCCAATGCTTTGGGACCCTGCACCTGCGTGGGAGACCCGAAAAAGGTTCCTGGTTCCTGGCTTTCGGATTGGCACAGCACCGGCCGTTGCACTCACTTGGGGAGTGAATCATCGGACGGAAGATCTTCCTCTCTGTCTCTCTTCCTCTCTGTATATCTGACTTTGTAATAAAATAAATAAATCTTCAAAAATAAATAAATAAAAGAGTGTTACATAAGCCCTCAAAAGTAGATGAGAAAGAAAGCGCTTCCAAAAGTTTACAGAAAGATGATTTTTTTTAAAAAAAAGTTTATTTTGGCATGTAGAGCTTCTGAAATCCCTGTAGATCTTCCATAATACAAGTTTTTCATAAACTGTTTGAAGACTTTCCTATGCCTATATTATTTATCTAGTCATCTTAAAGATATTTAGAAATATCTTAAGATTAGATCACCAACTGAAAAATATGTATATTAAGTATACATATATTTTTAAAAACCTATATGTGTGTGTATATATATATATATATATTTAAAATATATATTATAGTTTTATGTAAGTATTTTCAAAATGCTCACTAGAAAAGTTGGAAAGGTGGGGAGATTGTCCATTAACTGATTCACTTTTCAAGTGCCCACAACAGCCAAAGGTTATCCAGGCCAGGTCAAACTCAGGAATCCAGAACTTTATCTGGCTCTCCCAGGTGGGTAGGAGGGGTCCACGCACTTGAGCCCTCATCTTGTTTTCCAGGATGCATTAGCAGGAAGCTGGATGAACTGTGGGACAGCTGAAACCCAAATCTGCATTCCAATTAGAGAGGCAAGCACTACCCACCCACTCTGTATAGGTATTTATAAGCGTTAACTTCTCAGAATTATAATTCTCCAAATTATAATAAGTAGCCTTTTTACTCAATGATTTTTGCCATGAATCCCATGTTACATGATAGTAACACATCTACTCCTGCTTTAAAAAAAAATAGTATATGTGTATGTGTTTGTATAATCATTACATATGAAGCAATCACGGAAAAATGTTAAAACTAATTAAAATCATGCAAAGCACTATTGTATAGAGACATATGTAATAGCAAAAGCCCAAAACAATGTGCAAAAATAGCGCATGTGTAAATTCAGAATAAAAACTTTAGAATTTGGATCGCTTGAAATATATTAGAGTTTCAAATGTATCTAATACTTGAATTCTTTCAGAACAATGAGCTAGAATATAACAATCTTTAATGTTGAAAATCAGTAATATAAAAAATTGCCATTGTGAATGAATACTTAATAATAATAGCTAAAATGAAAATTATTCTAGAATAATAATAGTTAAAATGAAAATTATTGTTAGTGATACATGCAAAAAGGGATTGGCAAATTCAGGACTGGGCCAAATCCAGCCCAGAATCTGTGTCAATAATGGCTTTTTAGTTAAAATTGCTTTTTTTCCACATTTTTAAAAGGCTGTTAAGTAAAGCATGTCATCTCCAAAATGAAGAAGTGTAAATGGCAGAGAAATCCTGTGGCCCAGAAAGACTGCACTATTTAGTTTATTCCCTTTATAAAAGAAGTTTTTTAACTCTCATTTTCAAAAATATGGCACAGATACTTTTGTTTCCTGAATTATGGGGAGAAAAGGCATTTTCTTCTTTCTAGATTTGTTCTTTTTTCCAATTTTTTTTTAAATAGTGCTTTTAGGATGAGGGAAATGTTAAAAATTAAAATGAGTTTTGGGGCCACCCTTGTGGCATAATGGATTAAGCCACCATCTGCAGCAACATAATTGCAAATGGTTTCTGCTTTGAGCCCCTGCAGCTTAAAATCTGGCATCCCATATCGGTGCAGTTCAAGAACCTGCTGCATCACTGCCCATGCAACTCCCTGATAATGCACCTGGGAAAACAGCAAACGATGGCTCAAGTGCTTGGATTCCTGAAGCCACGTGGCAGATTGGAAGAAACTCTTGATTTATCTCTTTAATTTTTCCTTTCAACTAAACAAAATAAATGGAAAAAAAAAGCCAAAGTGACTTTTGAAAAGTGTACCTTCTCATACGACTGAGTATTTCCTCTGCCATCTGATTCAAACACACGTAATTACATAGAAAAAAGGCAAACCTCAGATTAGATCCATCTTGATTGTTAGAAATTGTTTCATGTTGCTAACAAAGGTAACAGCACAAATGTTTCCTCTCAGGGGTAGACATTTAGCACAGTCAGTAGTTAAGATACTACTTGAGATGTCCATAGTCCAGGTCTAAATGCCTAAGTCCTACCTCTGCTTCTCATCCAACTCCCTGCTAATGTGCACACTGGGAGGCAGCAGACGACTGCTTAAGAACTTGTGCCCCCATTCCCCACATGGGTAATCCAGATGGAGTTCTGGGCTCTTGGCTTTGCCCTGGTTTAGAAGTAGCTGCTGAGGGCATTTAGGGAGTGAACTGAAGTTGGCTGATCATTCTTTGTGTCTCTACCTTTCATATAAAATAAAAATAAAACAAAATTATCTCAGTTGAGTCAAGTGTATTTTTTAAAAGATTTATTCTTATTGGAAAGGCAGATCAGACTTCTGAAGGTAAGGAGAGACAGAGAGAAAGATCATCCAAGCCATATGTTCACTCCCTAAATGGCTGCAATGGTCAGAGCTAAACTGATCCAAAGCCAGGAGCCAGGAGCTTCTTCCAGGTCTCCCATGTGGGTGCAGGGTCCCAAGGCTTTGGACCGTCCTTGACTGTTTTCCCAGGCCTGCACAGGCGGGGAGCTGGATGGGAAGTGGAGCAGCTGGGACATGAACCAGAGCGCATTTGAGATGCCAGTACTTGCTAGGTGAGGATTTACCCACTGAGGCATTGTGCCGGGCCCCACAAGTGGACATTCTGTGAAGAGTCAGAGGATAGGAACCCCAGCATCTTCGGTCCTCTTCCCTCTTTCTGATTTCTTGTCACTGATTTGTATGTACGACAGTAATTTCCAGGAATCTCTGATTTCTAAGGATCTCTAACATGTGAAGAAGCAGTGTTAGTTTTTTTCTGATTGTTTTTTATACTTTTTTATTTGCTTTGCTGCATAGAGGATCAATGGTGAAAATATCAATAGTTCCTCTTGCATATGTAAATGTATAAATGTGTCTATTATTCACATTCCCAGGTTTTCTAGTGCGTTTTAAACTGGAAAAGTGGTTTATATGCTATACAATTAACTCCTCTCTATCTTGCACACATTTTTTAATTAAAAAAAATGTTAGCACAAATGTGGGCTGCCCTTTCCCAGAACATTCAGGGGTGTATGAATTTCCTGTAAACCAATATGTGAAATGTGAAAGCAGGGAGAAAGTCTCTGCCAGTAAAAGCCCTGTGAAATGGCATGGGAACGAGTGTGGCCTGGAACTGAAGAAAGTGGAGTGCAAAGCATGCATTATCTTAAAACAATGTTTTTAATGTATCTAAAAAAAAGAATATTTTATCAGCATAATGCATTTAAAATATCCCCAAAATCTCAAAGACAAGTATGTCTTAAAACCTAAAGTACAAGCACCGTAGTACTTTCCTGGAAAGTGCATGTTACCGTAGGTTGTAATTTTATAGATTCTGATTTTGAGGTTTGGGGCATATTCATTTGGGAAATGGAATGAATGAATAAAGAGAACTGTAACATGCTAAATGGCTTGTTCTTTCATTGATTCATTTGAAAGTTTCATCTCTATATAATTTCTCCATGCGTTAATGGAAGAATAGGCCCCACAGAATTTATTTTTACTCCATAAATTAAAAAAAATAACGATTGCATATTAGTATGAAGTGAACATTCTCTACTGAACATAAAGCTCTAAGTATATGTTTACCATTTAATACCAATCCCCTAGTTCTTCTCTTACTTTTAATTAATCTCCATCCAAGTGTATCTATTTCAACTTTGAGTCAGAATCCCCAGTGCTTCAATGTGTCATGCCTGGATCACACAATCTTTTTACATAGTAAGTCAGTCAGGTTGTATTTTTCTTATCTATACATTATTGTAGAAAATAACAAAAATTTCCTCATGCTAGAATTAAAATACTGTTCTCCCGTTTGACTTATTTTTCCATCGCTTGTTCGTTTCCTTCCCTCTTTCCTTCATTCCTTCTCTTTCCTTTCTTCTTCACTTCTTTCCTCTTTCCCTCATCTCTTTCCTTTCTTCTTTCCTCTTTTCTCTCTTCTCTTCCTTACATCTCCCGAAGATTCTTTAAACAGACGATGAAAATTCTGATCAACGTGTAAATACATGGTAAATAATACATCCATTCTTAGGAAAATACTGTAGACACGACTGCATTTTGAGCTGGGTCTGTTTTAGCGATCATCTATCTATTAGTTGATCGAATTTTAAAAATCTTTGAATACAACATACACACTCCACGGAAATGGGGCCAGTTTACTGTTTACAAGAATAGGTTTAAATATGTATATGTATGCGTGTGTGTGTGTGTATATATATATATGGAAAACCACATAAAACTGGTGAGTGATTAAATCACAATAGTTTATCAGTAACAAAACTTACATTTTAAAAATAAAACATTTGTATCTATACTGATTAATGAATTGGAAAACATTAATTATTTCTAGATTGCAAAATTTAGGAATTATTTTTCCTATTTTTCTAAATAAAAGGCATTTATTACAAGAATAATTAAGAGCAGCATAATGGAGTTCACTTAAAAGCTTGCTATATCAATAACAAAAAAATCTAAGTATCAACACTTTACGTATAAATAACATCCAAATAAATAAAACCTGTATACCAAATGCTGATCTGGGAGGACACATGAGAATATAATCCATGTGAACTGAAATGGAAAGAAAAATGTATTTTGGTGCAAAGAAATTGAAATCCACGCATACAGGATGATGTTCAAAAAGATGACAGAAAATGTACTATCAGATAAACTACATATGAATTCCTTCCCCCCATGAAAATTACACCAAAACTAAAATTTCAATTATTTATTCCTATATACTTTCTGTAATAACCTCATTTGTAATCATACAATAGTTTATAATTGGACAAGGGAGACTAAACTTTAGATGAACTATTAATTTTTCTTTTGTGAGAAAACAAAAATACTCACTTATTTCCTGTAGCTTATCTCTGCCTTTGTCCTTTGGGAAGCATGGCCCACTCCAGTTTCTGAAGCATTTTATTTCTACCTAGACTAAGTGTAACATCATGCTGACTGTATTCCCTTCGTATCCAGAATAATACTTCCTCTGTACTTTAAGCACTCGATCAGGCTTTTTTATGTAATTTGAAGCTTAATATTCCCAGTAAGTCTCTTCTTAGAAATAAGTTAAAGGCTTAGGGAGCCCACTAAGGCAATAACCCTTTCCAGCAGTTATGCAGTAAGTAGCCTAACACCATTAACACACTTCCTTAACTATTTGGTTCATGTCCCAGGGAGAGACATAGACACAGCAGAATATATGACCAAATATATTTTATTTTATTCATTGCATTTACAGTACCTGTTACCCTCAGGGCCCACATAAATACTATAAAAAAAAAAATCTGGTTCTGATAAAGTCAACATTCAACAAGAATTTTGCTGATAAGGTTCAAAAACCATTTACACTTTTTGTTGTTTTTAAGGGCTGGCTCCTCTATTTGGAAACCACTACTGTGCAATCATGAGTTAAGAAATGACAGTTGCAGAATTAGAGAAAAGGATTACTTATTCTTCAGAAACTATGATTATTTTTAAGGCCCAATATAAATCCTTAATTCGAATTGAGTAAACTCCAAACCCTACCAATGCAGCGCATGATGTTGGGAGATTTCCTGTAGGACTGGAAATTTTTTATCTGTACAAGACTATCTGGTGCCACTGAAAACCTATAAATGAGTGTCTTTTAAAAAGAGAACAATTAATTCTATATCTCTATTTTGATACATTGATAGATTCTTTTTCAAAGTAGCCTTCCATTTTTGGAGTCAGTAGTCTAATAATGGCTTAGAATAGATCGGATTTGCTTTCAGTTCCTGATTTAGCAACACCTTCACAATATTCCTCCAGCCTTAATGCAAATATTTTTTCTGCTTATGAACATACGCTTGGTTATGGTCACTAAAGTCCTGCTTTTGCTGTTGTTATTGTTGGCTGCCTGTGAATGGGATTACCTCGGGGTAGTTTTGCATAGTGCTATTTCGTTTCTAACTCCATTGACGATTTTAAAAAATGAATTAATGTATTCATTTTCTGAATCTCCATTTATCATAAAGACCACTGTCTTTTTTTAGGCCATGACTGTGCTGGTACAACTACTGCATGCTTTTCCTATGTGACTGATTTTGCTGCAGGGCATGGTCTAAACACTCACTCCTGAAAAGGAGTTCTTCTGAGAAGGCAGCATTCACGGTGTGGGTCTGGGGGTGAAATTTAGACCAAATCTACAGTTACAGACTTGTTTTTTCTCTTCGAGAAAGAAAAGTCCACTTTCTGTCACTTTGAATGAATTTTAATGAAAGAGTTAGTATCATACTTTGGGGGTCTGTACAAGTACTAACCATACACTAAAATTGCTTAATATTTAGACCTGAAGTTGTACAGCTAAAAAATGGAAAAGTTTAATTGAGCTATTTTCATCTTACATGATTCTCCTGAGTGTTAAATAATATAAGATCATGCATACAGAAGATTTTTAGAAATCAAATAGCACTGGAAAGAGATTAAGCATATTTATTAAAATTATATAGTTTTCCTATATTTTAATAGTTTGAAAGAACTGTCAGTTTCCATGAAACTAAATTTATTAATGAAAATAAAATGATAAATCGGTGAGAAAGTGGCTGCATTAATTAGCTTTACAGAATCTTTCTATACTATATACATAGATCAAACATCCCATTGTGTCCCATGAATATACATGGTCATTGTTAGTCAATTAAAATAAGTTAAAAGGAGAATGACAAAATGTTTTGTTTTAATTAAGGTTTATATTCTTAAATCTCAGCTCTCATTTCAATGAAAACTACATTTTGTCAAATTAGCCTTGAACTTTCAATCCCTCGGCTTTATGCTCGCTAAGCTACTCACTGCAGCTCAGATTTACTGTTACTATCCAGTACCCAAGTGCCATGGTCTATATCCAAAATACATTTAGCAAATATTAGCATTGATGGAGCCAATGTTGAACAAGTTTCTGTAAGATGTCATCACACATATTTTGATCAAGAAGAAATCAGTTTCATTTTCCAACTAACTCCAAGAGTTGTAACGATCAGCTTCTAGACAGACCTGATCATGAGTTCACAGTGTTACACCTGAACACATAGTCTTGGTCAGTGATTTAAAAATCTGGAAATTTGGAAAAAAAAAAGACAGATATGCTGTTCATATCCCCAGAGATTATGATTCAGGAAGTGTGTACATTCTGAACAGGTGCTATCTTCAAAAACTGCCCAGGGAGTTGAGAATCAATTGGTTTGGAAATGCACTTATCTAAGTTACCAGGATATACAAGATGACAGTCCCTCATCCTTGGTGCTGTATTCTGTAAAGACAATTGAGAACTTAACTGTGGTTTGTACAACACAACTTTGTCCTCCATTCTGACTAAGGATTGTGAAAGTAAAGATATCCTTGTCAAACTAAATCTTACTCCTAGGTGAAAGATAAGACTTTGGTGCTCAGTGTAATTTTAAACCATTTGGGGAGCCTGTTGAAAATTCATATAACACAATTCTTACTCCCAGTGATTTTGGCTCTGTTTGGAACCCAGGACTCTGCATTTTTTTACAGGTACCATAGATTATTCTGCTATGTGTCGCGGCCAGCTGAGCCGGTATCATGGGCACGGCGAAGGTCCGGGGGTCAGGCGAAGGTCCGCGGGTAAAGCACCGACACAGGGAGACCAGTGATGGTGGGAGAAGTTGTCTCTCAAGCCTCTTTATTACCCCTAATATACTCTTTCCCCCCAGCCCATTAGGGAGCCACTAAGGTGCCAATGAGTCTGATTAGACCAGGTGCTATAGCCGCAGGCCCTTTCCTGAGTGCTCCGCTTAATGAGTGTTAATTAGCTCATTAGCAGACAACAGCTATGAATGATCTGGAGAATCACACATTAAAAATCACTGCCTTGGGCCCGGCAGCATGGCCTAGCGGCTCAAGTCCTCCCCTTGAACGCCCCAGGATCCCATATGGGCGCCGGTTCTAATCCTGGCAGCTCCACTTCCCATCCAGCTCCCTGCTTGTGGCCTGGGAAAGCAGTCGAGGATGGCCCAATGCATTGGGACCCTGCACCCGCGTGGGAGACCTGGAAGAGGTTCCTGGTTCCCGGCCTCGGATTGGCGCAGCACCAGCCGTTGTGCCTCACTTGGGGAGTGAATCATCGGATGCAAGATCTTCCTCTCTGTATATCTGACTTTGTAATTAAAAAAAAAAAGCTAATGGAAAATGCTTTCTGAAAAAAAAATTATATATAAAAAAATCACTGCCTTAGGCAGGAGGCTTTCTGTGTTCATCTTAATGTGTTAACCATACTATACATGATCATGGTTTTAAATGAATACTTTTACTGAATATACACATTCACAGAAGGAAGTAGAAACATCCTTAAAGCTCATCACACTTGATGCAAATTCTTTCAAATTTGGATCAGAATCAAAAGGAGCTCTTTGGACTTCCATAGGACAAAGTTGGAAGTATATTGGATTCTATCTATATGTATTTAGCATTGAGCTCGTCAACCTAATTTTAGAAGAGTAGAAATGAGTCAGCAAAGATTACGTCTATGGTCATTTGGCTCAGTGGAACAAAGGAGAATGCTAGGTTTGTCTCCTGCATATTTCGTTATGGATTAAGCATTCCTTCCAGATTGCTAGAATAATTAGCTGAAATGAGATTTATAATTATTACATCTGTGTGTTTTTAAATTGAAATATTATAACTAAAATATGATGCATTTTTTTTCAGTCCTTTCCAAGCCTTATGTCCAAAACATAGAATAGTTTTTAAAGAAGAAATATAAATCACCTGGACGTTTGTAACCTAGAAGGAACACTATGAACATTTAGTCAAACTCCTTTCATATATTAATATGCATATATAAAAACTATGTATATGGGCATATGTGCATATATAATATAGCAATGAATTTCAGTTAATACAAAGTGCAATGTTAAATCATATTATAATGTTAAATGGTTTTGTAAAAGAGCATTTTCAGAATACCATCTTAATGGTACTATGCAAACATGGAAGAAAATAAAGACTAAAGCTTTAAGTGGTTTGGGCATATTTATTTATATTCATCTACAAATCATATAACTGTATTTAGCCCCTTCCTCATAAATCACTGTTATTTAGTAACAGAGTTAAAATACATTTGGATCTTTGAACAATGTCTGCCATATAACAAGTGCTCAATCAGTGTTTAAAATCTTCTTTTTAAAAGGTTGTATTAACTTTTATTTGAAAGGCTTTTGAAATCTCTGAAATTTTACAGAGAAGGACAATCAGAGAGAGAGATCTTCCAGACTGCTGATTCACTTCCCAAATAGCCACAACAACTAGAGCTGGGCTGATCCAAAGCCATGAGCCAAGAGCCTCCTTCATATCTCCCACGTGAGTGCAGGAGCAGAAGGACTGCTTTCCCAGGCACATTAGCTGTGGGTTGGATAGGAAGTGGAGTAGTTGGGATACGAATTGGTGATATGGGACACAGCACCACAGAGGAATTACTATACCATGGTGCATGGTCCCATGTTTATTTTCAAAAGGATTTTTAGTCTCTCTTATTAGCATAAATTACTATTGCCTTAGATAAGCATATGACATTATATTTCTAGCTTCTCTCATTAAAGCAACAAAGCTGAATATTAATGAGAATGAAGAATTATGTTGTCATGCATGTTAACCTGGAAAATAAAAATTCATCTCATGAGAAAGTCAAAGAATCAGAGTAGATTTTACTGTTAATTGGAAGCAAAGTGTTATTGGTGTCCTGTTCAAAGAGCACTCAAGTAGGATTAGCCAGTCCCAAAAATTTTAAAAAGAAAAATAATTAAGATTAAAGTAAATACTTTTATTTCACAAAAAAAAAATTTTCCTTATAACCCACAGCACTGAATAAAATTAAATGACACTCTCAGTGTTAAGACATTTTAGGATTAAAAAAATGCATTACTGAAAGCACACTTCAAAATCATTAGAGGTAATATTTTTCTAACCAAAAGTAATTAAACTTGGAGAATGGAAGAACTGGAGAAGTAGATACTATTTACGGATTTAGATAACATTATTCATTCTGTTAAGTGAAAATTCTCTCCTAAAAGCCACCTGTTTTATCTTTTTACAAATAGTTTTGTTAAAAATAATCACAAGACTGACTATTCTCTTAACACATTAAAAGCATAGTGTAATATTTTTGGTAATTATTGGTAGAGATTTTTAGGCGCCTTCACGGACAGACAGTTCAATAATTTGTTGTGGTCTTTCCTGTAACATTTGGAAAACAATCTCAGAATAGACATTACCTAAAATAAGCCTAAGCAACTGACCTAAGTTCAAAGAAATGCTGAGAATACATGTTACATGAAACTGTGGCTTAATGAATTTCTTAATTAGAGAAGCTATAATTTAAGGTGTTAAAAAGTCATATGGATAAGTATTTGAATTATTTACAGAAATTCAGAACCTATAATTATCAATTAGGAGACATCCAAATTAAAGTCTATTCCAAATTCTATCACAGTCAACATATTTTGAGGAAGAATTAATGATATGTTTCACAACATGCTTTAGTCATATTTGTTCACGTTACACATTTCCATAAACGAGATTGAGTAAATGAACAACACTAAAAGGGATTATTGGTTTAAAATAAGGTGTTGTTTCACAAACAAGAGATCACAGTTTCTTTTTACAAGTATTCTGTCTCAACTTAGGACAGTATACTTTGTTTTAAATATGTCTGTTTCTACATGTAACCTCTAATTTAATCACATTATCATAAACGTTAAAATGGAGATTTGAAATGACATTTAAAAAGAATTAATTATAAAATACTGCACTTGGGAAATGAATAAGATATGAATTGTTGGAGGGAAAAAAACAAAGTGGAATCCAGCTATCTGGAGTGTTAGCTTTTAATTTTTCTGCTTTCCCAATTTTCTGCACAGTTGCATATTATCTTCGCAATGAGAAAATCCATGAATCTATAGAAATCCTAGCCAATAACTGCAGTTAAAAAAATTTTTATATTTTGTTTGTCTTTTGATTCTATTAAAGTACAATTTATCATTTCAGCACTTCGCTTCATGGAACCTGACTCAGAAAATGCATTTTTCATATATTCTTTTGTATGTGCGTCATGGTAATCAAAGCAGAAACCCCTTATAAAACACATTTTCAGTTTTTGGCATGGCAGGTTAAACAGAATGAAGATTTTTCACTTGTGACAGTCATTAGCTGAAACCGTGAAAATATGTTGTTGGCTAAATAAGCAAGCAACAATTAGCACTACATTCATGTGTTGAAATTACCACCACATGTATTGCTCTATTACATACAAAACATTGGCCCATGTAACCAAGAAAAAAACAGCCGTCCTAGTAGTCTTAAATACTCTTCTCATTCACTGTATCTTTGTTTCTGATCTTAAATTAACAAGTTTGCTTTCTTTTTGTCTAATATTAATAATACTTCCTTATTTCCCTTACAGTTTAATGCTTAGAAAGTATAGTAAGTATTCACTTTTTTATTTGTTCTGGAGATCTGCTGGCATGATGATATTATATCCGGTGGCAGAATAGATAGTAATTATAACAACTCTTTCACGAGGATCATACATAGCATTTTCTCCATAGATCTGATGGTTCATTTACAGAAGAGACTGCATAATTCAGCTTTTGAATTCTTTTTATTTAGCCATAAAAAAGTCTATGGGGGCAGTACCTTGAAAAATAAGGAGTTTGAAAGTAGATCCAAAAACTCTAGACTCCACTTCCTAGATAATATCTAAGGAAACACTCAGCGGAATCAAGGAACTCGTTCTGAAAGTGGCAGTCATGGTGTCTTACACAACTGGGTATTTTCTTTAATCAATTATGAAAGTAAAGCCTACTTAACTAGGGAAATAATTATATCAATAGTAATTCTAAGAACAGCAAGTAGAAATTAAACTCATTTTCGGAATCCATCAATAGCAGAGAGAGAATCTGTAGCAACACACTCCCAATGTGCAGGATTTAGGATGGGTGTAATTACATTTAGATCTCCATAGGCATGATTATACTTTCTAAATGTCATCTTTATTTACATTTACTCACTAGGATCATAAAACACAAAAACGTGTGATGAAGCTACTGCATATAGAAAAATAGATTTCATTTTCAAGCTCCAAAAATGAGAGAAGGCTGATATAAAGTTGTTGGGAAATTATATTAAGAACTTATTAATTTGAGTAAGGGTGCACCAATTTAAAAATTAACAATTCTCTTAATGCATTTTGTCACTTACTGAAACCTGTCTCATTGACATTTACTTCCTTTAGACATAAACATTAATTCCCAGATTTCTTATTAATATATATTTATTTGATGCCTGATATTTAACAGTATATATGAAATACCTTCAACTTACCATACCTTTCCCACTATACAAAACTCACCTTAGGGCCCGGTGCAATAGCGTAGCGGTTAAAGTCCTCGCTTTGAAAGCGCCGGTATCCCATATGGGCGCAGGTTCTAATCCCAGCGGCCCCACTTCCCATCCAGCTCCCTGCTTGTGGCCTGGGGAAACAGTCGAGGATGGCCCAAGGCCTTGGGACCCTGCACCCTTGTGGGAGACCTGGAAGGAAGTTCCTGGCTCCTGGCTTTGGATCGGCACAGCACCAGCCGTTGCAGCCACTTGGGGAAGTGAACCATTGGACAGAAGATCTCCCTCTGTCTCTCCTCTGTGCACATCTGCCTTTCCAATAAAATAATCTTAAAAAAAAAAAACTCACCTTAAGTTTCAATAAATATATAAGTGAAATTCTACACTGCAACAATAATTCTGATTGTTCTAAGTTATTCTTTGTATTGCTTGTGATTAACCTAGTTGCTACCTAATTCCGGCAGGTAAAACAGAAGGTTGATGGTACTTTCTGGAAAATCTTTTCCTCTCTGTAAAAGGAGTGAGAATTTTTACAGAAAAATTAGTTTTTTCTGAACATTTAAGTATGTGGTAACTGGTACCTTAATAACCAACTTGTGATTACAATAGTCAGCTGAATAGAATTGATATCAGTCTCTCAGAAGTACTGTGATTTTTAAAGATCTATTTATTTTCATTATAAATTCAGATATATAGAGAGAAGGAGAGACAAAGAGGAAGATCATCTATCTGTCCACTGATTCACTCCCCAAGTAGCCATAAAGGCCTATGCTGAGTTGATCTGAAGCCAGGAGCCAGGAGCTTTTTCCGGATCTCTCCCACCAATACAGGGTACCAGAGCTTTCGGCCATCCTTGACTGCTTTCCCAGGCCACAAGCAGGGAGCTGGATGGGAAGTGGCCAGGATTAGAACTGGTGCCCATATGGGATCCTGGGGCATGCAAGGTGAGGACTTTAGTCACTAGGCTACCATGCTGGGCCCTACTGTGACATTTTTGAATTCTGAAAATAAACTCTGGAAAACATTTTCTAGATTTCTAGTTATGACGTATATTTTCAAGGATTTATATTTATTTATTTGAAAGAGATAAAACACATAAACACACACACGAACAAGCAAAAGAGAAAAATCTGATTCACTCCTCATATGGCTACAATGGTCAACACTGGGGCAGGTCAAAACCAGGAGCCACAAGCTTCTTCCAGGTCTCGTACATTACTGCAGGGTCCCCACTGCTGGGCCCAGGCCTTGAGTAGGACGCTGGTTTTGAAGCAGGACAGGACACACTTTTGCCCTTGGAGATGCCAGGATTGCATGTGGTGGTTTTATACACTGCACCACAACACTGACCCCCCCAAACCAAATTATCTTCAAAAAATTATTGAAATAATGTTAGCATACCATAAAACTGGCCATTTTAATCATACAATTCAGTGCATTTTGGTGTATTCTCAAGATTGTACATTGATTATCTTGGTCATCATGATAAGTTCCAAACACTTTATTAATCTGCAAAAGGAACTCCACATGCATTAGCTGTCCCTCCAAATGTCCCCATTCCCCATTCCCAGAAAACTATTAATCTACTTCACTACAACTACTTTCAAGATACTCCGTATAAATGGGATTACCTTCTATCTTTAATGCCTAATGTTTTTACACGGTACAGTGTCTTCAGGGTTCAGCCATACTGTAGTATTTAAATCATTATATGGCCAAATATTCTTCTATTCACTGATTTTTGGTGGGCACTCGGTTGTTTCAACCTTTTTACTATTGTGAATAGTGTTACTATGACAAGCTATTTACCACTTTCAGACTCCTGTTTTCAGTTATATTCAGCATGTTTCTAGGAGTTGCGTTGCTATGTAAAATGGTAGTTTATGCTTAACTGAGGAAATAATATGATTAATGGTTTTACAAAATGGCCACTCCTCATACATACAATACTCTCAGCAATACATGAAGCTTACAAAATTGCATTCATATCCTTCACACTTGCTATTGTCTGTCATGTTTTAAATTATGGATATTTATGGATTATGAAATGTTATTAATTTTGGTTTTTATTTACATTTTGCTAGTGACTAAGTTTGAACATCTTTTCAGTGTGATTAGTTTATATTTTTAGGTCTTATTTGGAAAAAATGTCTTCAGATCTTTGGGACATTTTTATTGTTTTTTATTTTTTATTGCTTTTATTGTTATTTTATTGCTTTAACTTTTATATAATTGAGTTGTAAGAATTTCTATAAATTTGGGATGGGATTTTAACCCTTATCAAACGTTCAATTTTCCCATGCTGCTATTTGTTTTCATGTTCTTGATGGTGTCACTTGAAGCACAATTTTTAAATTGTTTTTACTTTGAATATCACATATGAGAGATAATTTAAAACACTAGAGGATGGAATACAGTGACACATTGCAACACTGAAAAGGACAGAAGATTTAACCAATTTTATTTGGCTATCCAAAGGGATCTGTGATATGTGCATAACAGGCATATGTTCAAATATGATTTCAATATTATCCACTTTTATCAGGACTACAAATAAAAGAGCTCATGACTTTCTGTAAAATATCAAAGTATTTCCCTTAGCCTGGCATGTAAGCAAGCTCTTAAACACATTCTGCATCTATCAAAGTTTTAGAATCACTAAACTTTGCCCTGGTTTTGGGATGAACTACACCTTACTTATACATAGCCTCATTACGATTTATTTCTAAGCTAGATTCAATGCAACACAGCTCAATGTGCTCGAACTATCTGCTGGGCACTATGTCAGGCACTAACACCATACTAAAAATAAAAAAGAATGAGATATTTAAATAGTCATCACTATGGTACATATTTACATACATAGACACCATACCCATACAAGCACATGCATCAGTTAAAAAATTACCACTTTAAAGCTAATTTTATTTGTTCACTTTGGATTCCACAAACAGAATCTCATTAACAGGAAGCTAGATGTCAGTTTCCATTTACTGGTAACAATGATTAATAATGAGGATGGCATTTAAAATGTTAGATAATTATTAGGCAATACAAGAAGAGTACAACAATAATTTGTAAGCTCTCCATGAGAGTTCATGTCTTAAACACAACTGATTTGATTTGAGAAAGAAAGCTACATGAACTTGTATAAATTTTAGCCTGTGAGCATGTTGTGGCTTGCATTATGATTAAAATACTGTAAAAACAGAAATGATGATACATGAAATGCACATTAGTTGAGACATTATTATAAAGTGATTAAAATGTTAGGAAAAGCTGAGAATAGGTAATGAAGGAATCTAGATGCTGATAGCAACAAAATTGAGTCAGTGACTGGTATAGTCAGACTTTTTTAAAAAGATTTATTTTATTTTTATTGGAAAGTCAGATACACAGAGAGGAGAGACAGAGAGGAAGCTCTTCCATCCGTTGATTTACTCCCCAAGCAGCCACAACAGCCAGACCTGAACCAAATCCGAAGCCAGAAGGTTCTTACGGGTCTCCCACACGGGTGCAGGGTCCCAAGGCTTTGGGCCATCCTCTACTGCTTTCCCAGGCCACAAGCAGGGGGCTGGATGGGAAGTGGAGCTGCCGGGATTAGAACCAGAGCCCATATGGGATCAAATGTCCCTCTATATGGCAGTAAATCTCACCTAATTGCTGCATTTGGATTTATCTATTTATTATTTATCTATTTATTATTTATTATTATACAATCTATATATTAGATTTATCTATTTATTATTTATTTATTATTATTGTTATACAATCTTTTTTGTTTTTTATTATAATACATATTTATTAAAAATTCAAATACAGAAATAAAAGCACAATATCCCACCCAGTATACAGACAGCCACATAAATCCCCTTCCCTCTAATCCCATTCCCCAGAGGTTATCACTGTGAACAAGTTAAAGTATATCCTTTGAAATATTTTCCTTTGTATATACAAGTATATATAAACACACATAAATGCACTTTTGCCTTTTACAAAAATGAAATCATGTAAATGTACATATTAATCTCCAATTTCTATCTTCATTCATTCAATATACAGAAAATTCACAACAAATCTGATTATCAGTCCTCTTGGGTTCGTTTTCCATTATATAAAGTTCATATTCAAGCATCAATTACAAAACTCTTGATAATATACTTCCTGCCATCTTTGAGTCTCATCTCTAACCACTCCAGTATGAAAAGACTGGAACATGAATTACCTTAAATTCTTCCTGAAATAAAGGCAGTACAATCAAACAAACAAACAAACTAGGAACACACTCTGTCATTCCTAGATTTTGGCCTTTTCACTTTGTGTTACATTCTGCCTGGACTTTTCCATCTGGCAAGTCCCTAATTCTTCCAACAATCAGCTTAAAAATGATCTCTAGAAGACAAGACTTCCCAACTTTTTTCAAGACATAATCACTTCTCTATTTACCCCTATACTTTATAGCTAGCTTCTTAATTGTACTTATCTCACAGTACTGCAGTAATTCATTTACATGTTTTGAGTTACCTTTCCATCCAAAGGATCTGATGGAGTGTTCATCTTGGAGCAGGTGCTCAGTAATTTAACTGTTGAGGAACCAATGCTTTAGGAACATTTGCTGAGCACCTACTATGCACAGAACCATATCCCAAGCATGAAAAGAAACTTACCATTTTGTCCTAAGGAACTTACCATTTTCCTATTATTTCCCCTGGGTGGATGGGGGAGGGACAGAACACATTTATTATAAGACCACATATTGCTTCTGACATATAGTTGGTTTCAAAAATCTATAGTCATTTGCCTCAAATTCATTTAGGAACAAGGCATTGCATAATCAAATAAATCACAAACTAACGGGTAGTTTGTCCAGCAGGTCTGTTAAATGTGGCACAGAGCCTACCCGATCCCAATTCTCTGTCCCAGCAGGGGAACTCTCACTTATTCAGCCTGCAAATTAGAAAACTGAGATGATATTATGCTAGGATATTCCTAACACATCAAGAGGACATAATTAGTCCTTTTATAATTTCTCTTTCCCAGAGGAAAATTAGATCAAGAGCAACAAATGAAGTTAAAGGAAGACAAGGAAGAACGAGCTTGTTTTCTATCTGGTAGTGGTAGGGGGAAGGGAGTTGCTTTGTTTTGATCAGAGGGTATATATATTAGATTGTTAGATTCAGTATATTCATATCTCATTGGGCATTTTTGCATGTTTGTTTGTGGGATATATTGATTATTGAGATATGTTCAACTTCAAATGCATTTGGTAACATTTCCTATTTGTTGCTCTTACATTTTGCTACTTTTTGTCTTCTATGCTTTTATCTTATCTCTGTTGGTTTTAACTGAACATTTTACACAATTTGATTCTCTCCTTTCTTGGGATATCACTACTATAAAATCCTTCCCTCAATGCAAAAATATGAATTTGTCTTCCCAGTAATATAGCCATCCTAAGAACACATAAAGAAAAACCAGATACAACTGTAGGGCTAAATCATTAAAAGCACGCAAACTAAATTTAAACCTTCACAACTACATGGATGTATACAACTCGTTGACATGGCAAAATTTTACTCCATTTGGCAAAAACCTTAATATAATCCAATCAGCCTGATTTACTGTCTCCACAAAACGGGAGATAAATCCGTTGGCATTCTTGAGACCTGTAAGAATACCAACAAGAGAAGCCCTAGAATTTGAAACTTTTGAATTCTTGGATTTTTTTTAAGGATGGCTAAAATATCTAAAACAATGTTTGTTGTTGAAATTAGCATAACACGTTATAGATTAGATTCAATTGTTGACATAAAATCATTACTCAAATACCTTTAAAATAAATACAAAACCTTTGCCAACTTAAAGCAGTGAGAAATCTGATAACCACTCGAAAACACAGGAATTACTTTAACATATAAAAATGCTTTGTAGACGATGAATAGCATATTATTTTAACTTATACCTTGAACTAATTCAATAGTGCGTTAAAGTTTAACTCTATGCCAAATTATTTACAATAAAACTTTATATTTTTGAAAATACCACAAATGAAACATTAAGAGTTACAAGAGACAAATATCTTCTTTGAATTCTAAAGTTCCCAAAAGTTGCCATGGACATGCAAATAAAGTCAGTGAGTTTGCTAAAAGTTTTTCACAACAAAAGACCTTTCAAGGTAGAATTCGCAAGTCCAGGGAACAAGTTCGGTAAAATAGATCTTTCTTCCTTCATCTTTCCTTCCTTATCATGTTATAAAGATGTTTAAAAAATGAGCAACCAAGCAACAAAAAACTTAGGGTCAGGTAATGGAAGTGTGGATGACTCCAAAGCAGCCAGCTGTAGCCAATAGAAGGCCGGGCTAACAAAATCAGCATCCCAAGAACTGCTATCAGAGCAAAGCTTTCAGCCAAGCTTCCAATGGAGGGGTCTCACCTTCCTCCCCTTCAACTTCAAAATGGGCAGCTTGACTCTGCACACAGGAACTCCTATGCCTCCTGGCCACATACTAGCAAACAGTCCCCGCGCTAGGAGCTGCACACACAAACATCCTCCAACACAGAAACCAAACCAAAGGTAAAAACCTCAAGAGCATGAACTGGGGTTCCCCTCCTCTGGGCGAAGACTGAATCCACAAATCGGGGCGAAAACTCGCAGCATGCTGATAAGGGCGGAAAACTCAGAGCCTACTGATAAGGGCAAAAATTCAGAGCCTACTAGTTAGGGCGGAAAGCTCAGAGCCTACAAGCCGAGGCTGGAACCTTTCCCAATCTTACCTGAGGTCCCTGTTCATAGCGCCAGTTCTCGAGGTTTGGGCCCGCCAGCAGGCCCCGAGGTCACCGAGGGTGAGGACCAAGAACCACCGGAGACAAGCTGGTGAGGAACGTCTGCTTTCTTCCGCACAGGTTACAGCTTTTAAAGGGTAAGGAAGGGGCGGGCAGGAGGGAGCCTTCGGGGAGACCCCACACCCACCAAAGTCGCTGTAATTGGCTGTATGACACGTCTATCTCCCTAGATCTTCCGGTGATGTCAGAGGTCATGTTCAGGTATACTTCCCTTGACTTTCTAGCCATGTTGGAGGTCACACTCCACTCCTCTTGTAGGCCTGAAGGCTGTGCCTCAGGCCATGGGGAAGGTTAGGCTTAATTAAGCCATGCCCTCCAGGCAGCAGGGCAGGGGCCTGGGGCGATTGCCCACAAATAAGTATATACCAAACATTCTTCAGGACCCAGCTCGATGCCTCATTGGCAAAATCTTTGCTTTGGACACTCCAGGATTCCACATGGGCACTGGCTCATGTCCCAGCTGCTCCACTTCGCATCCAGCACCTTGTGGCCTGGAAGAGCAGTCGAGGACAACCTAAAGCCTTGAGACCATGCAATTACGTGGGAAACCTGGAAGAAGCTGCTGGCTTTCAATTGGCTCAGCTCTGTCTACTGCGGTCATTTGGGATGTGGACTACAGATGGAAGATGCCTCCCTGTCTCTCCTTTCTGTAAATCTGATCAGCCTTTTCAACAAAAATAAAATAAACCTTTTTAAAAATCTCCATTTCTATTATAATTTTTTATCTATACCATTTGTTATTTTAGTCTTTGACAAAATTTTCATATATCTATTTACATTATACATTTGTTCTTGCATGTTTTCTATAATTTGCCTTAAACTATTACCATATCAGTCACAATGTCAAAAAATTCTGGTGTGATAATAACAACTTTTCTGGAGTATCACTTAAGTTTTGGTGTTTGTTGTATCTATTTTCTTATGATAGATTAATTTTATTCGAAACTATGAAAATTCTTATATGGGCCCAGCGCCGTGGCCTAGTGGCTAAAGTCCTCACCTTAGACATGCCAGCATCCTATATGGGCACCGGTTCTAATCCCGGCAGCTCCACTTCCCATCCAGCTCCCTGCTTGTGGCCTGGGAAGGCAGTTGGGGATGGCCCAAAGCCTTGGGACACTGCACCCGTGTGGGAGACCTACGTGGGAGACCTGGGATCCGCATGGAAGAGGCTCCAGACTCCTGGCTTCGGATCGGCACAGCACCGGCCACTGAGCTCACTTGGGGAGTGAATCATCGGACAGAAGATCTTCCTCTCTGTCTCTCCTCCTCTCTGTATATCTGACTTTGTAATAAAAATAAATAAATCTTTAAAAAAAACTCTTATCATTCTTGATTAAGTTAAATGACACTTAATTGCTTTATATGCTGTATATTAAGGTGAATTTGAAATAATGAGAAATGTAATACAAAAGTAGACTAATTATTTAATGAGAAGACAATCCAAAATGGTTAAATATAAATTACTATTAAATCTCATATTAAGAAGTAACAAGTTAAACTTAGATTGGGATAATTCTTTCAACTGTAAATGTTATACAAACACAAATGTTTCTTATTTTTCATTTGGTATGCCATACTTTTTTTTTAATGAATATAGTGTACTGGACAAAAAAGTTACTTTATATGTGCCTTTATTTATGTATTTATCAGGTGATGGAGGGGAAAAATTTTATAATAATTTTACCAGATCCCCCTGTTAGATAAGACTGTGTCTTATTTTGAATTTCACAAGTGCTTTCAATTTTCCTCCCTTTGATGAGATAGGTCACCTGCAGTGGTCGAAAGTTATGTATTTGTTTTCCCTATGGGGATAGCATCCGGGAGCTGTATTGGGCATATCCCTTCTTCTAGTTAACTTTTACTCTGGTAAAACCTCAACAGGTTTCAATGTGGTTACAGAGTTTCTATTGAGGGCGGGCTTCCTAAGAACCTACCTACCGTTCTTATTTATTTCGAAGGGCTTCACAGCCTTCTTCCTGTTGGAAATAAGAGGAAACTGGTTTGAGATTCACTGGGAAGACCTGGTAGACCTCTTGAAGCAAAGACTCAGAAATGTGTGGGGTCCGAAATGATGCAGTCCTCATGGCGTTTACATTTCACATTCTTGTCTACACTGAATCTCCGGCACTTTGTGAATTGTAGTTTGGATTTTCTCCATACAAAGTTTCATTGTCAATTGATTTTTCTGTATGTGATGCTCTGTCTCCATTTGTTTGGGCAACAGCTTTTCTCTATGATCTCACTTCTCTGGTACGTTTAGGAAGAGCTTTTTGCTTGTTTGTTTGTTTTTCATTTGAGCTTTTAGCTTTTTAGGACGTATTCAAGATTCCTAAGGTCCTTACATGCCAGGCATGAAATCAGAAATTCTGGAGCCGTATCATTTCATATTTAACATTCATTTTCGAGAGACAAAGCAGTGTATCTCCTGCAGAATTGGCCGAAGCCCAATGGTGATTTTTACTACAGTCTAAGATTAAATTCATTCCAAGTGCTTCAATTATAACTTTATGATGATGGTGGTTTTTAGGTTTTCGTGTTGGTACCTTGGTGTGTCTAAGAGGCTAAGGGCATCCACGTGGGAATGCTGGGGCCGAGAAGCAGTGTTGCAGCAGGTACCTGAAACCTCCATATGGAATTTACATTCATTTTGCTGTGTACATCAATATATCAACTGGATCACAGTTTTCTCTCATGACCCTAAATTTTGTTTTTAATTCTGTATAAGAAATAGCCACCTGCAAACCATTTCTATACTTCATATGAAATCAAAGTAGGGGTCAATGCCAGTCATATTTCCAGCTGTCTATGCAGTGCTTCTCAAATTATTAATATAATAATTCAATGCAGGTAACATTTTCCTCTGCAGAAAAGTACTCTTGGTTCCTGTGATCAGCCAATAAGAACTATATAATCCTTTAATGTGTCCAATTTGTCTTTTATTCCAGGAAAATTATCAATAAGTTTAGGGCTCAATTGCAAATAGATCAAACTTAAACCCTCAGGAAAATTCAATTTTTGCTAACAAATAGTATTTGACTGTCACATGTGCCTTAATAGTTTCCATTCAAATATTTTCAATGGTTGCTGGCATTATGAGTAAATACAAAGCAATTTAAATATGCTAAAATATAACCTTTGAAGAGGTTTCATATTTTAAACAGAAATAATATGAGCATCAGGAAACGGAAAATAATTTGGGAGAACTAGCAAGGGAAATATACATAAACATTCATTTTCGAATGCTTTTATTTAGGCTTTAAAATCCAATAATGAGAAGTCAGTTTCAGCCTGTTTCAGAATTTTATTAGAATAATGATGAATGATAGGACTACAATAATTTTGTTGTCCTAGTATCAGGACAAATATGTATAAGGAAGAATTAGGCTTAATCATCAGTGTGAGATTGTCAGTAATGTATTTATTATGGAAATCAAAATTCCAATTCCTTAGCAGACTTCCTTAAAAGCTATAGAGTCTGCAGCGGTATTTTCCTCAAGCTTCATGCTATGTAGCTTCTTATAGAGATAATGAGTTTATAGCTAGGTCCCTCCATGACTTAAGGAATTAATGCACTTATAGTAGTTTCTGTGTAAGAGCTTTAATTTTCCATTACACAACCAATTATTTGTCTAATGGGGAAGAAATGCAAGGCTGTTGTTTCTTTTTAAGATTTGAGACAGTTGCTTACAGTATTTAAGTAAAATGTTAATAGCATGCTACGCCTGAGTGGCTGTCAATATTGACTAAATCGACAAAACAATTACTCAACCCTTGATTTATTTTCTTTGTTTTAAGATTTATTTGCTTGAATGGCAGAGCAACAGAAGAGAGAGAAGCACTTCCATTGGCTGCGTCATTCTACAAAAGTGCCACTGTCAGGGGTTCTTGGGCCAGGCTTAAGCCAGAATCTGACAAGTCCATCCAGGTCGCTTTTGGGATACTGTCTACTGTCTCCTCGGAACATTAACAAAAAGGTGGATTGGAAGTTGAGGCAAGACTCAATTCCAGGTTCTGAGATATGGGATGTAGTTACTGCAAGCAGTGGCTTACCCTGCTGTGTCACAATATCCATCATTTCATTTTTGATTTAATATGCCTTCATCTCCATAGTTTGTTAATTTAATCTGAGGAAATAATTTCCTATGGAGAGCTAACTCTTTAACATGATACAAGTCAGCAAGGGTACAAATCTTCAGGGTGGGCAAACTTGGAAAATGTTAAACTTGGTACTTAAATACTTGATAGCAATTATGGTGAGATCAATTGAACCATTTTAATGACCTGGGCAAATTCATCCATTCAAAACTCATTCATTGAGACCTGTTTGTGCTCTTCACAGTATTAGATAATGAGGACACAATTTAAAATGTCAAGTTTTGGCCTTCAATAAATTCTCAATCTACTAGGAGAATAAGAAGAAGAATGAGATGATCATGTAACACAAGCAAAGTCATGGCCAGGGCTGTATGAAATACTTTAGGCAAACTAGTGTGGTAGTACCACATAAAGTATACATTAGTCAAACTTAGCAAAATAATACAAGAAAGTATGCATTCTTACTCTTATTCTGTATAAGTACTTTAAAAACTTTATGAAAAATGGAACTAAAATGAAAATTTATTTTGGTGTAGGGGTTTTTTAATTATTATTAATTTTTTTTAAAAAGATTTATTTATTTTATTACAAAGTCAGATATACAGAGAGGAGGAGAGACAGAGAGGAAGATCTTCCGTCCGATGATTCACTCCCCAAGTGAGCCGCAACGGGCCGGTGCGCGCCGATCCGATGCCGGAACCAGGAACCTCTTCTGGGTCTCCCACGCGGGTGCAGGGTCCCAATGCATTGGGCCATCCTCAACTGCTTTCCCAGGCCACAAGCAGGGAGCTGGATGGGAAGTGGAGCTGCCGGGATTAGAACCGGTGCCCATAAGGGATCCTGGGGCTTTCAAGGTGAGGACTTTAGCCGCTAGGCCACGCCACCGGACCCCTATTATTATTAATTACATTGTATTATGTGACACAGTTTCATAGGCTCTGGGATTCCCCCCACCCCTCCTCGTGCCCTCCCCCCATGGTGGATTCCTCCACCTTTTGCAGTAGTACAGTTCAAATTCAGTCAAGATTCTTTTATTGCAAGCGTATACCAAGCATAGAGTCCAGCATCTTATTGTCCAGATAAATTCAATGGTTTATTGGAGAGACAGAGATTTTTTAAAATTCATACATATTTTTCCATTAACACATGTTTTCCCATGTGTTAATGGAAAATATCTGGAAAGTCAGATATGTCAGATATACAGAGAGGAGGAGAGACAGAGAGAAATATCTTCCATCTGTTGATTCACTTCCCAAGCGGCTGCAACGGCTGGAGCTGTGCTGATCTAAAGACAGGAGCCAGGAGCTCTTCTGGATCTCCCACACGGGTGCAGAGTCCCAAGACTTTGGGCCATCCTCTACTGCTTTCCCAGGCCATAAGCAGGGAGCTGGATGGGAAGCAAGGTGGCCGGGATTAGAACCAGCACCCATATGGGCTCCTGAGGCATGCAAGGTGAGGACTTTAGCCACTAGGCTACCATGCCAGGCCTTCAATATACTTTTTAAAGACCACGCATACATCAAGAAATTCCAGAGGTTCAAAGAGGTTTAGGAGCAGCCTGGGATAACAGAGATAACTCATTATTGTGTTCATTCTTGGCTCATTCATTTACCGGAAACTGTTCTGTGTGCTTTGAATTGAGACTGGATCCTAGCTTTTATGGAGTTTATACAGAATCAGAAATGACATGAGTGGGACAGGCTTTTGATGCGATGGTTACATAACAAATTCTATAATGCAGTGCCTTCTTTGAGTCCTGGCTCCTCAGCTCCTTATCCAGCTTCCTGCTAATGTGCACCCTGAATGATAACAGATGATAAGTCAGATACTTGGGTCCATGGTACCCATGCTGGAGACACAGATCGAGTTCTGGGATCCTAAGTTCAGCTTGGTGTTTGTGGCATGAGCTAGTAGATGGAAGATCTGTTTCTTTTCACCCACTCTGTCACTCTTCCTGTCATACAAATAAAAAATTTAAATTTTTTGAATTATTTATGAAGTGCCATGCAAATTGTGAGAACAAAACAATGTGACTGTATTTTGAATTCTCTTAAGGGTAATAGATGGGCTCGGCAGCGTGGCCTAGTGGCTAAGGTCCTTGCCTTGATCCCATATGGCTGTTGGTTCTATTCCCGGCAGCTCCACTTCCTCTCTATCTCTCCTCCTCTCAGTATATATGACTTTGTAATAAAAATAAAATAAATTAAAAAAAAACTGTTTATTTAAAAAAAAAAGGGTAATAGACGTAAATACCCAATTATACAGTAAGAGGAGGAGTGGAGCCCAGCGTGGAGCTCATCCCACTTGTTTGTGATTAGTAGCTCTCTTACACTGTGTCAGCCAGATTGCAGAGTGGGGAAGTCTAAGTAATGATGTTTATACATGTGTGAACTTGTAGAAGTTGATGAGTTATATATCATCTGGGTGGGAAATTACTTTAAAGTATTTCAAGACTATATAAGGAGGGCGTTGGATAATAGGAATGAAGCTAATTCTAATTAAAATCTTAAGGGTGGCTAATTAGTATACAAAGTGTCTATCTGTGGAAATATTTTGGGAATAACTAATTAGAAGGTAAAATGTTTTACATGAAACAATCGTATTAGGTTTGGCCAATTTTCAAAGGAATGTTAAAAGTAAGTTTTATTTTGCCTTAATTCTTGAATGCTTCACAGATTATGAAGGTTCTTTATTTAAATACAACCAATCCCTATTATTTTTATTTCACACTTATATTTATTAAACTAAATATCACTCGATATTGATTACATACTAAAGTTGATAGCAAATGGACCTCTAACTTTTTTCTGGTTATAAATGAACTAATTTTGTGACATTTTAAATTTCACTTACAATTTTACCAGTAGATTCTCTCTTGCATCATTTAACCTTTTTCTACATCTTAGTTTTGAAAATTGTGTAACCCTCAACTCAGGATAATACATAACAGTGATTTTGCTTTAACCTAGGCATATATTCTTTCATTCAGTAAGTGTTCTTTTTCTTCATATTATTTGAGAGTTATTCCTGGTTGGTCAATTACTCTATCCTTCATATAATTTCATCACTTATTAGTTTTTTTTAAGGGACTTATAAACAGTACTAGATTACTAATTAAATATTAGAAGCCTTTTTGAAAGAGGAGTTAGGCATACTGCTCAGATTTGAAACCCAAGATTCCTGCAGCATATTAGTACCATATGGAAACTAGGTATAGGAGCTGGTACAGTAGGCAGGCAGAATAAATTAGAAAACGTCTTACAGACATTATTTGAAACTTATTGGAATAGAGATGAGAAAATAAGGGGCTGGCACTGTGGTGTAGTGAATAAAGTCATTGGCTGCGACATCAGCATCCTGTATGGACACTGCTTCAAGTTCCAGCTGCTCCAACTCACCTCCCTGCCAAGTCCCCGAGATCGAAGCAGAGGGTGACCTAAGTGCTTCAGCCCTTGTGCGCATGTGAGAGATATGGAAGAAACTTCTGACTCCTGGCTTTGGACAGGCCTATCTCGGGTCATTGTGGCCATTTGAGGAGTGAGTCAGTAGATGGCAGATTTCTCTGTTTCTCTACCTCTCGCTCTGAATCTCTGTCTTTCAAATAAAAACAACTAAATCTAAAAAAAAAAAAAGTGGACTTAACACAAATAGTGTCTACTCTGTGAAGCTTTGGTTTAAGTCCCCCTAAAAAGGCCCTACCAGACATACACAAATACAAAAAAATAGTTGCTCCCTTAAAAAAAAGTGAGCACACACTCCCAGCAAGTGTACTATTTAAAAGAATCAAGAATTAAGGCTGCCCGTGTTAACATTATTATTATTACAGGAGTTGAAAAAATTATTTTTTTTTGAATAATAAAGTGCTCCACTAGTTACCTTATTAATACAAGAAGTCACTCATCTGTGTAAATGTCCGGATTTTCAGGATGATAGATTACCTGTTTGAGAAATTGCTTGTTATAATATAATTATTTGCTAAGACACTTAAATCTCTTGCCCTGTGATGTTCAACAATCTAAAAGTCTAATAACTTTTCTCCAACTGTACTCACATTCATGCACTGAAAGATATTCCTCAAAACAAATCTTCAAACTTTTTACAAATCTGCTCTAATCTTTGGCATTATTCACATTTTGCCAACCTGATGTTTTACTTCAGGAGGTAATGAACTCAGTTTTATTTAATCATCCACAGATTATTTTGATGATCTTTCTTGATGTCAGTAGTTGTAAATGTGACAGTTAAAACAATATGAATAGGGCCCGGCGGCGTGGCCTAGCAGCTAAAGTCCTCGCCTTGAAAGCCCCGGGATCCCATATGGGCGCCGGTTCTAATCCCGGCAGCTCCACTTCCCATCCAGCTCCCTGCTTGTGGCCTGGGAAAGCAGGAGAGGACAGCCCAAGGCTTTGGGACCCTGCACCCGCGTGGGAGACCTGGAAGAGGTTCCTGGTTCCCAGCATCGGATTGGCGCGTACCGGCCCGTTGCAGCTCACTTGGGGAGTGAAACATCGGATGGAAGATCTTCCTCTCTGTCTCTCTTCCTCTCTGTATATCCGGCTTTCCAATAATAAAATCTTTAAAAAAAAAAAAAACAATATGAATAAATGAATTGTTTGAATAGACACAGCATAACAATAGTAGACTAGGACACTGTTCACAGCAAGTGAGAGGAAGATGAATTTGAGAAAGCTAGAGAAAGATAAACAGTACAGGATCCTATCTCTAAGCCAAGGACTTCTTTCTTGTTTACATGATGATAATTATCATGCATGAAACGTTTGGGATAGTAAGGATCTAAAGGAGTCTGCGAAATTTGTTTAAAAAGGAAGTTTAGGAAACTGCAAAGAGAACAGTTAGTCGTGGAGTATGTATATGGCTGTTAAATGTGATCAACAGGGCTACAGTAAAGCTGAAGGAATTTGAGGGGGAAAACTGAAAATATTTTAGTGTAGCTAAAAAGATCTTCCAAATCAAATTTGGTTTCTGAGTTTCCATCGGAGTTGCAGGATTCACGATACAGGAGAGACAATGACATGGTCCAAATGATTTAAACCAGAGATCATCAATGTTTTTCTATTATGGCCTTTCTTGTTCTGTCGCAGCTACACAACTCTGCCTTCCAAAAGCAAATAAAGCAGCCATCAGCTAAGCAGATTGATGTAGGAGCATGTGCTGTCATAACACTTTATTGAGAAACATCAATCGACAGCCTTGACTTGGCACATGAACCTAGGCTTCAGACCTCTGTTTAAGAATAAGGGAATGTAACAAAACAAAAGAAGTCTTTAAGAAACCAAAAGCATGCAGTTATTGATATTAAATGTATTCACTGGACCTGAGCAGCCTTTCTTAGCATTTGAGAAGAGTCCCTATAATCACAGTATCTCAGTACAGCTCTTTTTCTTTTCCTAAAGAAACACATGCCACAGCTAAAGCTGGTGTCTGGTCTACATGCACCTTGGCTGCCATACTCTATCAGCCTGCACTGAAATGAATACGAATTTTTGTGACACCTTGTTTTGCATAAAATTTCTGCTTCCTAAATTAATAGTCTTTGTCAAATTATAATTTTAATCAATGCCAGCTACATTGCTATTCAAACCTCCTGAAAATTAAAATGGAAAAAAATCTCAGATAATAGTTAAAAATTATCAAGATACTTGTTCCATTGACTACTTCTAAAATCACATTCAGGCTTAAATAATACTAGCCCTACAAACGAATTTTATAGTGTTATTTTAAAAAGGAAGTAATTTGAGGAAAGAGGACATTATAGTAGCTTTGCTTTGCCAAGCTCAACTATACAACTATGTTTAAAAATGTTAACTATTTACATTATTATGATTGAAAAACAGAGAGGCACAGAGAGAGGAAGAGAAAGGAAGAGAGAGACTGAGATCTACTATCTGCTGGTTACTCCCTAATGGCCCACTATAACAAGGACTGGGCCAGGCCAAAGCTAGGAATGGGGCTTCAATCCAGGTCTCCCATAGGTATGACAAAGCCTCAACTACTTGTACCATGACTGTTCCCTCCAGGGGTCTTCATTAACAGGAAGTTGGAATCAGAAGCAGAAACACGACTTGAATTTAGGTACTCTGACGTAGGAGCTGACCACACCAACTGAAGTATTTACCACTTGGTAAATTGCCTACCTATGAACTAGGCAAATCTTTAATGGCTGAGTTATAGAGCATTTTCATTTTGATAATCTGTCAACTAGGCACTTTCTAATGTTTTTTTTTTTTTAATTTGAGGAGCAAAGAGAGAGAGAGAGAGCGAGAGAGCAGAAACACTTTCATCCTGTTTCCGTCACTAAAGGCCTACAGAAGCCAGGACTGTACATTGGCCAGGACTGAAGCCAAAACTTGGGAGCTAAATGCAGGTCTTCAATATGAGTAGTACACTTGAATCATCACTACTGCTTCCCAGGATCCACACCACCAGGAAACTGGAATTAGGAGTTGGTGCCAGGAATAGAATCCAAAATCCAGTCTAAACTTGTGTCATAAACAATAGGTTAAAATGTATGCATTTTTATTATAAAGACAGATCAGATTTATGGACAGAGGGAGAAAGAGATAGAGAAATGTCTTTTATTTGCTGGTTGAGTCCTCAAATAGCCACAATGGCCAGAGCTGAGCCAATCCAAAGCCAGGAACCAGAAGCTTCTTTCCAAGTCTCCCACACAGGTGCAGGGACCCAAGGCTTTGGGCCATCCTCTACTGCTTTCCCAGGCCACAGACTGGGAAGTAGAGCATCCCTAGGGGATGCCAGCACTTGCAACGTAAAAATTTAGCCATTGAGCCATGGTGTGGCATCCATAATCACTAAACTCTCCAGTGATGTGTTTTGGTTTCAATACTACATATAAGTAATTAAAGATATTTAGTAGTAAATTAATAATGAAGTACAATGTGCCATTTTTTCGAAAGATTTGTTTTTATTGGAAAGGCAGATTTACAGAGACAGAGAGAACAATCTTTCATTTGCAGGTTCACTCCCCAATTGGCTACAGTGGATGGAGCTGAGAAGATCCAAAGCCAGGAGCCAGGAATCTGTTCCAGGTCTTCCTCATGGATGCAGGATCCCAAGGATTGGGTCATCCTCTGCTATAAGCAGACTATAAGCAGAGAGTTGAATAGGAAATGAAGCAACTGGGACACAAATTGGTGCCCATATGGGATGCCAGTGCTTGCATATGAAAGATTAGGCTGTTGAGCTACAGTGCCAGCCTTCTATCACACAGCTTATAAGCTGAAGAGTGCAAGCATTTTTAAGAAAAGAAGTCTATAATAGGTTAGGTACCTGTAGGATTTATGTTCAGTCTAATATTAAAGTGTGCCATCATAGTACTGCAGAAATCTTTTATTTATTATAAATCCTACCATTTGTATTGTTTAACCTCCCCCGCCTTTACTCCTAATGCATTTATTTTGACTTGAATTTGGAAAAGCCAAAAATTAATACGTACTACATTGTAAAATCTAGGACAACTGCTTCAAATTGCGGTAATATCGTTAGTTTTCTTCATAAATCCTAGCATGTAAGTACTGTTACTATCCTATACTAAAGATAAGAACAATAAAATTCAAAATGATTATTAAATTTTCTAACAGTAATGGAGCTCATAGGTAGCAGATCTTGAACTAGATTCAGTTCAGTCTTTAGATCACAATCTGAACTATTCTAATATATGAAACTCTTCAAATTATTGGTAGTAGGAGTGGGGCCCAGCAATATGACTAATTAAATATTAAATGTCTAGTAACACCAGGTTTTAATTCTCCATAGGATGTGATTGATTTCTGTGGAGGATATTTTATCCAAGGAATTTTCCTTATTACCTGATATAATTTAAATATGATTAATTACATTAGCATAGATTTCAAGACCCTTTCATAAATATAAGTTGATACGCATTTTATCCCAAACCTGTCACCAGATCTGTGATCTCAACAGCAGGGAACAGAACACATTAGAAATATAGGAGAGCAGTTGGCACTTGGCCTAGGTGTTAAGATTCTAGGTAAGATGTGCATATCTCATTTTGAAGTGACAGCAGCCGATACCTGGCTGCTCTCCCGATTCAAGTTGCTACTGATGCATAGGCTGAAAGAGAACAGTGATGGCTTAGGTAACTGGCTTCCTGCTACCTTCCTGGGGTGCCTATACTGAGTTCCACACTCCCCAGCTTTAGTCCTGGCCCAACCATACCATTGCAAGCATTTGGATGGTGAAGTAGCAGATGGGAACAATTGTCTCTCTCTTTCTCAGCTTCTCATGTCTTGCAAATGAAACCGAATAAATTTTGAAAAAGAAAAATATGTATCTGAGAAGTACTGACTCGAGAGTCACCGCAATCGGGTCTGAATTTTTTGTTTTCAACTCTATGTGGATGATTTCTCAAGGTTCATATAACTTCAGGAATTTAGTCTATTCTGTGCCAATGTGAAAATACAAAACATTTCTGTACAGATGGCTACATAATAAAAAGAGGTTTGACATTAGCCATTATATTTTACTATCCATGCAATAGTGTGAAATAGAACAAAAGTCCTCAAGTGTTTGGCTTCAGGACACTTCTGCACTCTTAGAAACTACTGGAAATTCCAATGAACTTTTTTTAAGGTAACATTTTGAATTTATATTATGATCAAAAGCTTAATGCCCCACTAAATAAAGAACTAAACAGGTAAAAATGAAAAACATTTATAGCTCAACAAGAATATAGACAAGAGCTTCCAAATGAAAAGATGTCAGTTACACTCATATAAAGTAAATTTTAAAATAATCTCAGGTCATTAAAGCTATAGCACTATATCAGTCTTAACCATTAATTTGACTATATATAAAAGTTTGACCAAAATGTACTATCAACAATACTGATATACAAAGATGTTTCTTTTTTGGTTTTGGTTTGGTTTTTACATATTAGGGAGAACTTATAGCATCTGTCCTTCTGTGTCCAGCTTATTTCATTCAACATGATGTTATCCAGTTGCATGTGTCATGATGCAAATGATAAATTTCATTTTTCCCACTTTGGTTTTCATAAAGTTAGCAGGTTTCACATATTTCACAAAACATGTTTGTGAGCATGATGACACTTGCCACCCTACCCTCCGTCCTGCCCACATTCCTCACATAACCTCTTTCTTCTTTTTTCCCCTAATTTTTTTAATACAGTGACATACTTTCCTTTTATGATTTATTTTATTTTTATTTGAAAGTCAATTTACAAAGAGAAGGAGAGACAGAGAGAATGGTTTTTCATCTGCTGGTTCACTCCCCAAATGACTGCAACATCTCTGGAGATGAACTGATCTGAAACCAGAAGCTAGGAACTTCTTCCAGAAATCCCACCTGGGTGCTGGGTGCTGGGGCCCAAGGACTTGAACCTGGAGAATGCTTTCCCGGGTATCAAACAGGGAGCTAGATTGGAAGTGGAGCAGAGGGGTTAGAACCAGCTTCCATATGGAATGCCAGTGCCAAACTCAGAAACTTAGCCTACCATACCAAAGCACTGGCACCCAGTTGCTACTCTTTATGGTAAAACCAGTAGTCTGGAGGAACATTCCTTTCCAAAAGGGGGAAAATGGGGTAGAAGCAAGATTTTATATTTTGAAAGGAAAAATTTCACCATGGACCGTGACCGTAAACACCTGCTGTTTTTTTTTTTTTTTTTCTGACTCCATACAGGTTAAGTTCATATAGTTTATGAGCTGTGGCTTGTACTGGCCCCAAGAAACTGAGGGGAACCCCCTTTGAGCTTCAAATGAGTGAATGCAGCAAATAAGCTTGAGCCCTGAACTACCGTAATTGCAGGCTGCAGCTGAACCTTTTCAATTGCTTTGAGGCAGGCTCCGGATGCTTCTGGGTAGCAGCATGTTTATGTTTCTGCCGATTCAGCCAGGACTTTGCCACTTCCAACTTGAGACTGTTGCATTGGGAGTGTTGGGAAGGGGAGAGAGTCAATGTGGTTTCCTTGCTCAGAGCAAAGTAGCCACACAGACCTTAGCCAGCTTCCCTCCCCACCCTTTACCCCCTCCAGACTTGAAGTCAGTGGGGGATTTGGGAATTTTCCCTCAGTTAAAGATGCTTGGTCACAACTCCTAGCTGGCAACCAGCTGCGTGTATGCAAAGCACGCTGGCAGCATGGCCAGTCATGTTACATGTTTGTCCTCTTCCTTTGCTGTTCCATGGAGTCTGTTCTGTTCTATTTACTTTTCCGCTGAACATTTCTGTCCCAATCCCCTGGAAACGTGATCCTTGCTTTGTTTTTGTGCTATCTTTCTTGTATAATCTTATTTTGTATCTCCAATGTCAAGTATAGGACCCAACATGAAGCAGAAAATGCTGCACGGCCGCAGGAACCGGTCTCTGATATCAACTTACAATTTGTGTTACTTTGGGTCAAACATATCATTTGAACCTTAGAGTTGCTGTTTCTAAAATTGAATTGGCTTCTGGGTAATTGTAAAACCTGGAAAAGATCCAATCTTTTTGCAAGAGAAAAAAACCAACTTCAGCCAGCTTAGTGAAGGAAGGCGTATACAGTACCTCTCCAAAAACAAACAACAACAACAACAAAATTGTTGCTCCAGGAATCTCATAGACACAATATAGGGACTTATTGTCATGGGTCTCTTTTTTCTGCTTTTCTTCATTTCTCTGTTCATTCATGATTTATTGGAACATTTGGTTCGTTCTGTGTGTCTTATCCATTTGGTAGATAAAATGGCCTCTGTCACCCTGAGTCATGTCCTTAAATTTCTTCAACATTTGTATGATTCTTTTCTAGAGGGGAGAGAGACATTACTTCACCCCACACCTTCAGCTATAAAACTGAGAAATCTTTCGGCACACTTGCTTATTTTTGTGTCAGTGATTGGAGTCCAACGGCTGGATTGTCATGACCATTTCAGCCTGGATCACGGGTTGACTCCACTTCCAAAAGAAATGGGGCTGGAGAAATACAGTAAGTATGCAAAGGCCATAACTTTCAAGTTATAATGGCTTCATTTACTTAATGCTGGGTACATTGAAAACAAATTTTCTTGGCAGAATGACTAGCATTCTGTTTTTCTTACTCTGTGGATGTATTTACAAACTAGGTGTGTTATGTAATTCACAGGGCCTAGTACAAAATGAAAGTATGGAATATTGATCATAAAGCAGGAGAAAATATAGCTTGAGATATTAGATACAATATTAATCAATAGTCTATAGAACATTTTACTACTCGTAAAACAGTAAGAGAAGCAGAAAACATGAGGATCAACACAAATTTATAAATGCAAAGAAAATAAAACTTTTGATGCAGTGATTTATAAACACAATTATTATGCTTCCTTAATGTGACATCTAGATCCATCATAAGATTGTTGAGGCTTATTTTCTTTGCAAATTCATCAAGTGACCAAATGTATAATTCTATATATTTAACTTTTAGTTGCTATAGCTAAAAATGATATCAGTTGCTCTTCAAAAGTAAAACATTACAAATAATTTTTAATAATTTTTAAATTGCAGCAGGGTCTTCCTGGTGATCTAACTTTAAGAGCCTTGTGAAGTCTGTGACAACATTACAATGATTTCTAAAAAATCAGTTCCAACCATAAGTTTTAGTGTATGTTAAACTGATATTTCCTATAGAACAATTTTCTCAGAAAGATCTGACTTCATGCAAATAAGTTTCAATTATGCTTGAATGTAATTTTAAAGGAAAATTCATAGTGATGGCATTTTAATGTTTCTTTTGACACTTTCTGTAATATGTAAAGGTTGTTAAAGAAACTTAAAGTGGTTTCATGATTTATATCCAATTCAAAATGCCTGTTTATGCATTCCATTGAAGCCTCTCATGAAAATAGAATTATTTAAATTTAATTTCTATGACTAAGTTTGTGGATATTTGTTTTGCAATAAAGCCTTTATCAAATACAGACACTCTGAACTATTTGAAGAATTATAATGTTTTGTTTATGTGTTTTATTGCAACATACATGTGAATATATTGCATCATACACATATATATGCAATAGTTCACTGAGCAGGTTAGTAGCCTCAACACTGAAGGTTTCTACCCAGAGAGTGAATATTTAATTCTGGCAGTTTCTATCCAGAGAATGAATATTGTACCCGTGGTGCTAAGTCAGGATGTCAGACTGGAAAGGAGAGCTTGCCTCCCATCTCAGGTCCTTCTTCACATGGAACCCTTATATGTTCCTTGGATGCAGCTGCTGCCACAACCTGTGTGACTGCAACCACAATGACTGCTATTCTGTGCCAAAATCTTAGGCCAAGTCAGGTCCCTGGAGAACTTTCCTGAAGCCAATGTATGTGCACAGGCAGGTGAGCTAAGTGCTTAATGCACACTGTGCGCTTGGATCTGCCACTAGGCGTATCTCCTCTGCTCAAATCCATACTCAATTTCCCCACTGGAATCCATGAAAAAAATAGTAGGTCAAAGGCACAATTGTCAATAAATTCCAGCTAGAGACTAGACTTTTCCACAGTTTCCATGTTTGTAACAAAGGTGAGAAGGTAATCTGAGATAGTTTATTTGAGCCAACAACAAGTCATGAGTTGGAAAGCGCCAACCAGAAATAGTTGAACAATCCCACTATGAGAATGTAAGAGGCAGGCTTCTACAGGGCAGGCCCAGAGGTACAGATAGGAAAATCTCTGACTGGTGACAGTCAAAAGTTGTTCTAATTGACTAATACTGTATGAAAGCCCTTAGTTGTTACATTTGATAGTTGCTTCTGATTATTTGAACTTGCTCTTTTTTTCATTAATATAAGCATTACAATAAAGAGCTAAATGAAGTTTCAGTGATTTTGTAACTACTGTTCAGTTGAGGTCATTCAGGAGGTCTAATTGGCTTTGTTTTCTCAGAAATTATTCAGGTATGATCCTAAATTTACTTTGTGTAATGTTCCCCCCCCCCCTTTTTTTTTTATCGGAGAGTCAGATATACAGAGAGGAGGAAAGACAGAGAGAACTATCTCCCATTCAGTGGTTCACACTCTAAATGGCAGCAATGGCTAGAGTTGAATCGATCCGAAGCCAGGAGCCAGGAGCTTCTTCTGGGTCTCCCACGTGGGTGCAGGATTCCAAGGCTTTGGGCTGTCCTTGACGGCTTTCTCAGGCCACAAGCAGGAAGCTGGATAGGAAGCAAGGTCACTGGGATATGAACCAGTGCCTATATGGAATTCCGGCGTGTGCAAGGTAAAACTTCAGCCACTAGGCTATCATGGCGGGCACCCCCTTTACTTTTTGAAAATGATTATACTGATCCATGAAAGGAAAGTGATTTCCTTGAAAGATGATCAAGTCATGCTGGTTTGTTGGAACTTTTCAGTAAGTTCTGTTGTCTCAAGAAATTCCTAGTTCTAGGAGTTGTCACTCTATCCGTATGTCTTTATTCTAGTGTTAGAAATTCAATGATGTTTATTTGTCAACTACAGGTTTAATTCTTGGATCAAGTGTTCCCTCTACTCCTTCAAAATTTAAAAAGTGAGAGAGATGACTAATTTTAGAGACAGAATGACACAGAAATAGGGCTAAGCAAAGAAATTTTTCATGTATTAGTTCACACCATAAATGGCCACAACAACTAGCTCTTTGCCAGAGGGAAGTTAGGAACCAGGAGCTGTATCCTGGTATTCCCACATGGGTTTTAAGGGTTCAGGTTAGAATGAAATACTTATGGATCTGTTTTTAGTTCCTAATTTAGTGCTGGACACGTAAGGACTAATCAGCAGCATTTGTTGAAGGACCAGTTCTTGGGGTTCAGTCCTACCAGCAATCCCCAAGGTCATCAAGGGTGAGGCAGACTGTGGCCTTCGGCCGCAAGAACCACCGGAGACAAGCTGGTGAGGAATGTCCGCTTTATTCCACACAGGTTACAGCTTTTAAAGGGTAAGGAAGGGGAGGGCAGGAGGGAGCTTTTCTGCAAACCCCACGCCCACCAAAGACACTGCAGTTGGCTGTAGACTCATCTATTTCCCTAGACCTTCCGGTGATGTCAGAGGTCATGTCCAGGTGTACTCCCCTTGACCTTGTATCCATGTTGAAGGTCACACTCCACCTGCAGGCCTGAAAGCTGTGCCCTGGGGAAGGTTAAGCTTAAGCCACGCCCTCCAGGCAGCAGGGCAGGGGCCTGGGGCAATCGCCTACAACCAGTGTTGTGCTGAAGTGGGCTAAACAATGCCGGCATCTAACATGAGTACTGATTTGCATTCTGGCTGCTCTAGTTCTAATTCAGCTCCTGGTTAATGTACCCAGGAAAGAAACAGAAGATGGTCTGAGTGCCTGGGCACCTGGCACCTACATGGCAAACCCTGATGGTGTTTCTAGCCACCTGGTCTGGGCTTGAGCTAGTGTGACCATATGAGGAGTAAAGCAGCTATCTGCTTTTAAAATAAATGGAGATTACTGTCTGACTTTCAAAACAAAACAAAACACCCTGGATATAATCTCACTATAGGATCCCACTACTAGTTATAGACCCCAAACTCATGAAAACATTGTATCAAGGAAATATTTGCTGCACCATGTTTATAGAAAAACTGTTCATTTACAATGGCAAAATATGGAATCAACCAAGGTATCCACAATCAGATGAATGGATAGAAAAGTGTCATATGTGTGTACATATATGCATAATGAAATGTTATTTAGTTATGAGAAAGAATGGAATTGTACCATTTGCATAAAAATGAATGCAGCTAGAGGACATCATGTTAAAAGAAATAAGCTGGACAGAGAAGAATAGGTACTGCATATTTTCTCCTATATTCCGTGTTGATCCTCACTATCCTAGTCCAATGGCTTCCGAATGCTAACCACCTGGGAACCAGGGCAAACCTTGTAGACTAAAGACACAATCTGTCACAAGACTGCTCTCACTTCAGATCCCCACCATTAGCTCTGTGGTTCCTTTTCATCCACACTTCAGGCCAACAGCGTACAATTCATGGTTTGCCAACATCTCCTCAGTTTCCATTATCAATTAGAATGATTCAGAACTGAAAAAAAAACTTTGTGTTTATGATTATGATTTTGTTGTAGCAAAAAATGATGCAAATCAAGATAAATCAAAACTAACAAAGAAAAAGCTTGCATAGAATGAGATGTGTGAGGGGTCAAACGTGAAGTTTATTTGCTATGTGCTACTTTGTACAGAATACTATTAACTAGAGTTTCAGTGTCCATAACTTTTATTAGAGTTTCATTACAAAGTCATAAGACCCCAAGTGTGTGATTACAAGATTAGTCTTTTTGTTAAGGCCACCTCCCATTCTGCATCATCATCTTCTTTGTTTTAACTATCTAGATATCCCACCAGCAATCATCTCATTTGTCAAAACTTTTATGGCCCACAAAAATACCTGTTTCCTGTAAAAATTCCCAAAGATTTTGGAGCTAACTTCAAGTAATTTACGACAAAGGCCCACCAAATTGTGGGCCTTTCAATCCATTGACGGATTGAAAAGTATTGGTATTTCTACTGTACATACTATGCTAATATTCTTTATCTATGAAGCATACATTTTATTTTACAAGTTCTAAACAGAACACACCAAGAGAGCAATACTTTTTCCACACTATCTTGTAAAAACACGTTGATCAGCTTTATCGAGTGCAGGTGGGGGAGTAAAGAATTTGGAGAGTAAAGCCTTATTCTACATCAGTGTCTTTACTAGATGATTTCTGAAACAGCAAAATAGCTTCCTGAGTTCTCCAAGGTGTTTTGACCTTGTAATATCATTCAAGATTGAGACATGTGTATAGAATATGTGATTATTGAAATTTGCTGGCTATAATGTTCTACTTTTTCTTTCTTTGCAGAGGTATTTATTTATTCATTTTCTTCCATATTTTAGTGCTTACACTCAGAGCCGCTCTAGTCAGACTGCCTAGGTTCAAATTCTTGTTCTTGCAGTTATTAGTGAAATGACCTTGTTCAAAATACACGGCCTCCCTATGTCTTAATACTAATCAATAGAACAAAGATAATAGTAATGTTTACCTCATAGGGCTTTAGTGAGGATTCAAGTAAATAATATATTATAAAACATCTCAAAATACTTCTGCAATGTAAGCACTCAGTCACTGTTAACAATTATATATTCAGTTTAAGCATAATGGGCATTTTGCTAGCTCAAGGACAGCAGCTCTGATGAACTAAAAGTTTTCTTTGAGATTAGCTGATTCAAACTTCCTTTATTTTTTGTTTGTATTTTAAGCTTCCGTGTCTTTCAGTTTTCATATTAATATATAATTGAACTTTTTAGAAAAGATTTATTCATTTTTATTTGAAAGGCAGAATCACAGAGAAAAGGAAAGGCAGAGAAAAAGATCTGGACATAAAAGTACACTAAACCGTTTATAAATCACTCTTAATGACAGTATGTCTTCTTGTATGTTTTTTTTAAAGATTTATTTTGTTTTTGTTTGAAAGATGGAGTTACAGAGAGAAGAAGAGACACGTAGAGAGCTCTTTCAACTGCTGGTTCATTCTCCAAGTGCCTACAATGGTCACAGTTGAGCTGATCCAAAGCCAGGAGCCAGGAGTTTCTTTCGGGTGTCCCACATGGGTGCAGGGTCCCAAGGTCTCGGGTCATCCTCTGCTGCTTTCCCAGGCCATAAGTAGGGACCTGGGTGAAAAGTGGAGTAGCCTGGATATGAACTAAAGCTCAAATGGAATGCCAGCACTACATGTGGAGAATTAGTCTCTAATTCTACTTTTTTTTTTCATTCAGTTATGAATATAATTGACAAGCACTTTATACATGAAGAAGCTGGAGAAAAAACGGAAGTGAAATAACTTGCATAAAATCACATGTAAATGGCCTAGCTGGCATTGGGATGCTTACTTTATATGCCAGTGCTCTTTACATGACACTGCACTGCATCAAAGTAAATGCAGCCGAAGTGATAACTGAACAAAACTTAACCTAGAAGTACTTTCGCTAAGTTTATGTAAAAGAGAATTGATCATTTTTTTCAAATATGGCTTTATGTTCGTATATTTGTGAGCTGATATCTGTATGTATCTCAGGGTAATATGCATTCATATAGATAATTTTCTTTGCTGTGTTCCTTTAAATTGATTCCTTTTTCTTCAAAGCATTTTTTTTTTTTTATTTTGCTTTGGTTGTTGACAGATTTATTTTCAATTCAGTATAGAGCACTGAATTCCAAAGTAAAATAATGAGTGTGAAAGCATTGCAGTACACCCACATAGCCCTTCCACCTGGCTGCCTTATCCTTGCAAACGAGCACTGCCGTGGAGTAAATGATGCTGCTCAAAAACAACGTTGGCAGAAGAGTGGTAACAAAGAGTGCTGAAATGTCTCATTCAAATGCTGTCTTGAATGTTTCTTGTGGCTACTCTGAAAAGGAATAACACGATCCTGTAGTAAAGTACCACTTGCAAAGTGAATTCTGTGAAATGCAAGTTCTTTTGAGATCTGAATAACTATTTCACAAACAAGCAGGCAAATTTTCTTAGAGAATCTGATTACATTTTTAAAACTTGCTTGATTTTCAGAATGTTTTGTATGTCTCAGAAGACATCTTCAAGGATACTTTGGGAAACATTACACCATATTTTGGTAGTACAAGTGCAAGCTAACTTGGACTATGTTTTTTTTTTTTTTTTTTTTTTTTTTTTAATTGGAAAGGCAGATATACAGAGAGAAGAAGTTAAACGGAGAAAGATCTTCCATCTGCTGATTCACTCCTAAAGTGGCCGTAATGGCAAGAGCTGAGTCAATTCATACCCAGGAGCCAAGAGCTTCTTCCAGGTCTCCCACATGGCTGCAGGGTCCCAAGACTTTGGGCCATCTTCTACTGCTTTCCCAGGCCACAAGCAGGGAGTTGGATCAGAAGTGAAACAGCTAGGAAATGAACCAGCATTCATATGGGATCCCTGTGCTTGCAAGGTGATGATTTGGCTATTGAGCCATTGTGCTAGGTCCTGGAGTATGGTTTTTTATAATTTCATTTGAAAGTTTGGGGAGGGGTGGGGAGAACCCAAGTATCTATGTAATTGTGTCACATAATACAATGTAATTACTGAAGTTAAATAATAAATATAAAAAAAAAAAAGAAAGTGAGGGAAACATGAAAGAGAAAGAGAGAGAGAGAGAGAGAGAGAGAGAGAGAGAGAGAGAGAGAGAGAGAGGTGGGGGTGGGCAGAGGGATTGAGACACAGAGACAGAGAGCTCCCATCTAAAAGACTTATTCCTCAAATCTTTGAATGCATGCCAGGGCTGGGACTAGGCTGGAACCAGAGCCTGAAGTCTGGAAGGCATTTCATATGTCCCCTTTGGGTGGCAGGGCTCCTATTGCTTAAGTCATCACTGTTGCAATTAAGGGTCTACTTTGGCAGGAATTGAGAATCTGCAGTAGGAGTTGGAGTTGAGCACTGGATCCAAGCACTTAATGTAGGATGTAGGCATCTTGATGACCAGGCTAAATGCATTCTGGGATGAATGGGAGGGATAAAAGTAACTTGAATAAAAAACATTGGGATAACTTGGTGTGGTTCATATACTGTGATGAATGTACTAATATGAGAAGTTAATAGGCCCCTCATTCCGGAGTGCTGATGTAGTTTGACAGTAAGGATTGGCCTCCTGCCCTGCAGACACAGGAAAAAGAAATGAGCAACAAAACCTGAAGCATTGGTTCCAACCACCTTCCTCCAAACCTGAACCTCCACATCCCAATCAGAGGCCCACGTGCATATGCATCCCTCTCAACTTTGTAAATAATGTTAAAAAGAAAAGTACAAAAAGTTAATTGGGGAAATAGTGTAAGAGCTGTATGGGGGCTCATTGTAGACCCAGAAGAAGCTCCTGGCTTCTGGCTTGGATCAGCGCAGCACCGGTCATTGTGGTCACTTGGGGAGTGAATCATCGGACAGAAGATCTTCCTCTCTGTCTCTCCTCCTCTCTGTATATCTGATTTTGTAATGAAAATACATAAATCTTAAAAAAATAAAAATCAGTGTTTTAGGAGGTTTAAATAATGATGTCATTTCAGAGTGGGATTCCCCTCCCTACAGCTAAACTTACAAATAGAATTCTGCCATGTTAGAAATAGGCAGCAATGCTACTAATTCTATTCAACAATTCAAAAATTAAATTAACAGTTATTGCAAATATTCAGTTTGAGTAAAAACGACCTATAGATCTAGTAGAACAGATTTGTTCTAGATTATGTAATACCTGATTCTTTGTTATTGTGAAATAAGCATTTATATTTGTTTTCAGCAATGTAAGCTGTGGGGCAACCTAGAGTAATGGAAAGAGTAAGGTATTGAAGAAAACTTTTTTTTCCCAAGTTTTACTTCTGTCCATAATCAGTTCTATAAGTTTCCTGATAAAAATATTGTTGTGTTAATGTTGATATAATCTTATCAAGGCATAACAAACTACACAAAACTGCCACTATTTCAAGCCAGTAAAAATTGCATTTGAGATCACCTTAAATAGAACAAAATAATAAATGAAAATAATAGTGATAAATGGCCAAAAGCCAAATACCCAAGTAAAATTCAGCTATGATGGGACTGTTTGTTATAGTAGGCGTTTGGATGTTGATATTATCTGGCAAAATGCTGAGAGAGCACCATAATAGTGTGAACAAGTGACATATATAAACTTTCACATATAGCAGTTTCATAAAATTGGCATGAAACAAGGAAGGAAGGGAAAGGCAAGCCTTGGAAACATTTATGCAGATCTTTTATTTGTGGAAATCTTTACAATGTAGTTTTATAAGCATGTAGTATGTCATATGAGGGGAAAATGTGGGTCACTATTTCTCAATCATGTCAAGTTATTGTATTCATCTGAGAAAATTATTAAAACTACAGATCCCCTGCCTCCAGTACACCTCCTGAACAATAGTTTCCAAAGGTGATTGACTGAAAATTTATATTTTTTGCGTGTGTGCCAGGTGATTGTTATGATAATGCAACTTAAAGAAGTACTGCTGTAGTCTCTGAAAGGTCACAAACTACATGTCCAGAGATTTAGAAATGCTCAATATTATAAATGCCACTGTAATCAACATAATTTTTCAAGTACAAGTTGTACTTTCCGACTAAGATCCATCACCTTTTTACATCTTCCCACTTTGTCTTTATTTCACCAACACTAGCAGTTGGATCTTTTTGGATTCTTTCTTTTTTATAATGAAACAAAACTTTTATCCCTTGAAGAGACGTTAATTCTAGGCATGTACTTCTCTGCATAGACAAGTGTGAACTTGGGTGTCTCACTGGTATAAATGCTGAAACTAATCGGAAATTTCATAAATCTATAATATAATGTTTGCTACATGTACGTAGAATGAAACTAGATGGAAAACAACACATCTCCCAAGTTGGCAGTTCACAATAGGAACTTTTAGGAATGCTAAGTTGAAAATGATAAACCCATGAAGTGTTACTATCTATAAGATCACTAATTAATGTCAAGAAATGAATTCAACCAAGGATGCTATTGTATGACTTTTAATAGTCTCTGGTGAAAATGGATTGGAGGATATGTTATACTGATTAAAGCATGTAGAATTTTAAAGGCGCATGGGCAGGAAATATGTTGAGAGAGTGCAGTATAGCATGTGTGCGAGGTAACTAACACAAATCATACTCATGGGGTGGTGGGTTCATTGTTTCACAGTTAAATCCATAAAAAAGAGCTGTAAATCTGTCTATAATGCCCTCTTTGAGCATGCAAAGATTTCTTTTTTTGACATCTGTGGGAAGCCATGCACTGCTCCTTGGTTAGCAAGGCTACGACGAGGAGTTTCTCGATCATCTCTCTGATGTTTCATAGAATTCTCCTGAGGGTGGTGTTGTTGTTTTTCTGCTAATGTGAAATGATTCCTGTAACTGGTGCAACACCTCAAACTGATCAATCATGTTATGATAGAAACATCTTTAGCAACGTAAGGCAATGACGCACAGCTAAAAGCATGCAACAGTACAATTGAGCCCACAATGTCTCCAAACATCCTGTTACGTGACCACCTTTGTCCTAAAGCTTGCCCTAATATAAGTCATGTTTTCCTTAAGGAATGGCTTGATAATATCTTGGAACAGATGGCAATCATGACAGTACAAAGAGTTCGTTTGCCATGTGCCTCGAACTGTTACAACACATGATATGATGTATTTTGATTTCTCACCATGGAAAGCAGAAAGTGTATGGGGTATCTTCTAAAGGGAGACAAATGTGAACCCACCCCCCAAATGGCTTAAAATTTCTACCTTATATTGGCACTTATATTTAGGAAAGAAAACAGTTTATAAAAACGTCTACTTTATATTGGAGCTCATATTTAGGGAAAGAAAATAGTTTATAAAGATAAAAGTAAATTTCTTGTAAAGGCCCTCTGTAGATTGGCTGAGTGCCCTGATCCTTTTCACTGCCCTTTAATAAAAGAACAAAAAACAATTAAATCAGCACTAAGAACAAAAAGCAACTGAATCAGGACTAGGTGATGGTTATGGTAATTAATGTATGATTGATTATAAGATTTGATAAAGAATCTATGGTATATGCCTTTATAAATTCCTTTCATGTATGAGCTTTCCTTTTAATTATCTACTCTTGATACTTTAAGTAATATTAGTTAGTTTATGTTTAGTGAAAATTGATTTTGGATATAAGTAAACCACTTGTCACTATATAACTGCATGTGCTGCCAGCCGTGGAGTTCCTGGCTTCGGCCAGGTCACTGCAAGTTTGAATGAGTAATAGCTTGCTGAAAATATTTTCGCTGAAGTAAAATAATAATGTTTTTTAGGATTGATTTTGTAATCATTCTTTTATAATGAAGTAAAAATGAAACAATTATATATTGTGCAAAAGCTTGTGATGATTTGTGTATAGATAAAGAAGGCAACTTTTCTGAGTTGTCCATTATGAGCATCATGCCATAGTGGTCCGTATCTTATCTCTTCTTCTTATCATCTTGCTGATCCACGCATCCTTTGCAAGCTCTTGAGTCAGCCGGAGCTGGTCTCTGATAGACATCCTCCTTTTTTATTTTCTTTACAGCACTTGGCATGCATTTTTCCCCCCTTTTGGCTTTTTTGTTTGTCTATATCTTCCTTCTCCTAAACAAGTTATAAATTCCATGAAAGTAACTACCTTGGTTTTAGTCATTACTATTTTTTGTACTGTATCTTCACTTCCTAGTTCAGAGACATTAAATATTTGTTGAATATACAATTGTCTTAACTTCAAACTAGTATGCTATCATGGAGAAAAAAAATTCAAGAAAATAATGAGCATTGTAAGGTTGTACATTAACATAACATAGAATATTCAAATTTTTATTCAAAATTAAGGGATTGACCACATTTCTAGAAGGTATGCTTGAACTGGAAAAAAATATATAAACTTAAGCTATAAGTAACCAGGATGATTGATGAACAGATATTAAACAGCAGACAATAAAGAATAGACTTATTTAACAAGAAAATGTGGAAACTGAATATCTGACAATATATGGGATAGGACCAGGAGAGCTAAAAGCTGTTCATTAAATATCTGTGTTTAACGAATATAGGTTACCATTTCAGACTACTGAATTTAATAGATATACATTGTTTAATAAGTACTATGCTAGATAACTTAGTTAATACAACAGTAGAAAAATCCTGATGTGGATATGTTAGGGAGTGATTTCTGAATACATTGACACTGATACTGAACATTGAATTGTGATTAGAAGTTAAACGGGCAAAGAGGGTTAAGAACCAGACAGAGAAGGGCATAAACAAAGCCCAATGAGCATGAGAAACAAGAAGGAATGAGGGGCAGACTGCAAGCAAATCAACATTGTGCTTGTTTGTAGCATTTCATAGAGAAATGGGTATGAGAAATTGGAAAAGCCAATATAGGATCAATCATGAGGCATGTAAACAATGCTGTAATGAGCTTAGTCACTATTTTCTAGGAAATTCAGACATTGAATAAGTTTTATTTTTTTGCTGTCACTTTCTGTGTCATTTAATATTGCTAACCACCTGCATTTTGAAGTTGTTCCTACTTTCATTTCCATTTTTTTGCTTTTTATTTTTTCTGTTTCTTTTCATGGTTCATTGTTTTCTCTCAATTGCTATGGTCAACTGCTATGTTCTTGTGAAAGAGATCTTCTGGTCTCATCTTTTTCATTTTATTTCCACATTTCATTTCTCATTCAACAGTGGTGAGATGGTGGCTAAATAATAAGGCAGAGCGAGAGGAACATGACATGAAGCACACACTAGCCAACAACATAGTTTGTTAAGCAATGCTTTCTAGCCTTCTGTAAAATTTATTCTCTTAACTTTTTTATAAAGAATTTTAGATTACAGCATGAATTTTTACATGCATGCTATTCCTTATTTTTTTCCCTAATTCCTATCCAAGAATTATTGCTACATAAATATTTTTCTGCCCCTGTCCTTGAAATCTCCCCAGAGGAGGGCAGATTCTGATGCACAGACATGCTGGTTTTTTGTTGACTTTTCTTTGTGAATAAATGCTTTTGGCATATCCCATTTCTATTTTTAAAAAATTTTTCTTTTTTTTAAAGGTTTATTCATTTTATTACAGCCAGATATACACAGAGGAGGAGAGACAGAGAGGAAGATCTTCCGTCCGATGATTCTCTCCCCAAGTGAGCCACAACGGGCCAGAGCTGCGCCGATCCGAAGCCGGGAACCTGGAACCTCTTCCGGGTCTCCCACGCGGGTGCAGGATCCCAATGCATTGGGCCATCCTCGACTGCTTTCCCAGGCCACAAGCAGGGAGCTGGATGGGAAGTGGAGCTGCCAGGATTAGAACCGGCGCCCATATGGGATCCCGGGGCTTTCAAGGCGAGGACTTTAGCCGCTAGGACATGCCGCTGGGCCCCTTTCTTTTTTTTTAATTTAATTTCATTAAATGACACAGTTTCATAGGCTCTGGGATTCCCCCAACCCCTCCCATGCCCTCCTCCCATGGTGGATTCTTCCACATTGTTGCGGTAATACAGACACTGAATAAGTTTTAAGCCTTATATAAAAATTAAAATAAATTGACCTGGTAGATTTTTGGAAAAGAAATTTAAAGGGGAATACTTAAGAGCTTGGGAGAGCAGGTGGAAAGCTGTTCTATTTGTCTGGGCAAATGATGAAACTGATTTGGACAATGATAATGTAGACATTAAACTGATGAGAGACCCAAGGGATATTAAGGATGACAGAGTCTCCACTGGCTATAAGGATAGAAAAGGAGACCAAAAGAAGACTCATAAGAGTTCAAAGTTTCTAGACTTGGTGATTGAAAAGTTAATGGCAACAGATTGTAGATATCTACAGGAAAGAATGTGTTATGCAATTTAGAGATTAATTTAGTTTGGGACATCAAGGTCTGCTTAAAATAACAGGAATACTGCATGTACAAGTCTCCAGCCTGAATGAGAGGTGCAGGTTAGAGTTATAAGTATAGGCATTATCAGCATACAAATCATATTTTTGAGACCTAGAGCAAGAATTTGATCATCTGCGGAGAAATATCACTTGTCAAGTAGCAATAGTCTCTGGAGTACACCAATATTTGAGTGAGCATGGTGATAAAACCTCTCAAAGCAAGCAAGCAAGCAAACAAACAAACAAACAAAACGAAAAACCCGATAGCTGGAGATATGTTTTATTAACTAGAAGAATTTGATGTCCTCAGGATAAAAAAGTGGAGAATTTTAAGAACCAGAGAGTGGAAGTGATTGTTAGTGCTGAGTATAGTGGAGAGTTCCAATAAAGCAAGGATTGAACATTGGTACCTTGGTTCTTACCATTAGGAAATAGTTTGTGACCTTGGGAAGATCTGTTGTGGTAAAACAGTGGGCGTGAGATCTGGAATCCAGGGAAATGAAGGTTGAGTTAGAACCCAAGTAAATCATAGTTAAGATCAATAGAATGATATTGCCTTTCTTTCGTTTGTATAGACTAGGTGGAAGAGCACCAGAATTTCTAAATAAAAACACACATCAAAAAAACATGCTATTAAATTATGGAGATCATTTCGTGATTTGCATATTCTTGTGGTTTGGGGATGTAGTGGGTCAAGCCACCACCTAGGAAGCCCGCATCCTAGAATGAAACACCAGGTGGAAGCCTTGGCTGTTCTGCTTTTGAGACCAGGATGGAATTCCAGGCTTCCGGCTCTAACCTAGCTCAGAATCAGCTGTTGCAGACATTTTGGGGGAGACAGTGGGTGAAAGATGTTTTTCCCACAATCTTTTACTATGTCTATCAAATAAGTAATTTTTCCTTAAAAAAAAAAAAGAAGAATGTTTGTTGTGGAGTGTCATTATTAACCTGTGAAGTTGATAGAGAATAAGTTATGTCTTGTTTGTTCTTATCATATTTTCCCACAGAACCATCTGTAATGTGGGCTGTGTTGACACCAAATTACTCATTATTTGCTCTACCGGCATACACAGATGAGGATGAGGACATATAGCTGCATCCTAATTTTCCCGTTAAAGCGCAATCCAAGAACATTTCAACATTTCTAGCTCTCTTACAGCAAACACTGACAGGGAAAACAACCAAACAAAAGAAATTGAATAGAAAATATTAAACCTAGTTCATTAAATTCGAATACGAAAAATAGAAAATAAAGTACACTAAGTTTACCACCACAATTATGAGCAATGACAATCCAAATAAGTGGTCGAAAACAGATACTGTTCTAGCCTAGTCATCTATAATTAAGTGTAATGCTAATTAGTTATAGAAGGTCTATTTTTCAAATAATATATATTTTTGAAGATTTACTCATTTTTATTGCAAAGTCAGACATATATAGAGGAGGAGAGACATAGAGAAAGATCTTCTATCTGTTGATTCATTCCCCAAGCGGCCGTAGCTGAGCCAATCTGAACCTAGGAGCCCGGAGCCTCTTTCAGGGCTCCCATGTAGATACAGGGTCCCAAGGCTTTGGGCTGTCCTCCACAACTTTCCCAGGCCACCAGCAGGAAGCTGGATGGGAAGCGGGGCTGCCGGAATAAGAACCAGTGCCCATATGGGATCCCAGTGCGTTCAAAGCAAGGACTTTAGCTGCTAGGCTACCATGCAGGGCCCGTCAAATTGTACATTTTGATGGAGAATCATTTTTTTTTAAAGATTTTATTATTATTGAAAAGCCGGATATACAGAGAGGAGGAGAGACAGAGAGGAAGATCTTCCATCCGATGTTTCACTCCCCAAGTGAGCCGCAACGGGCCGATACGCGCTGATCCGAAGCCGGGAACCTGGAACCTCTTCCGGGTCTCCCACGCGGGTGCAGGGTCCCAAGGCATTGGGCTGTCCTCGACTGCTTTCCCAGGCCACAAGCAGGGAGCTGGATGGGAAGCGGAGCTGCCGGGATTAGAACCAGTGCCCATATGGGATCCCGGGGCTTTCAAGGTGAGGTCTTTAGCCACTAGGCCACGCCGCCGGGCCCATGGAGAATCATTTTTAAAGGACTGTTGAAAGTAATATAACATGCAAACCATTGTTAGAAAATACAAATGTCACTGTGCTTTCAAAAGTCGTGTATGTCTCTCATACCATAAGGAATGTTCTGAATGGTAATGTATATCTGAATCTTCCAGAAGTTTTTCTGTATTACCTTCTCAACTCTAAGTAGGTAAAACTGGCTTTGCGAAAAATGAGATAGATTAGTCACCCAGAGTGGAGGCACTTTAGTGTGGATACCTCATTGCAGGATCTGCTCCTGAGCTCTGCCCATCACGTGCTGAAACCGGTCAGATACTCCAATGTAACCAATTTCTCCAAGACAGTATACACCAATATAATGACATTTTAAAAGATCAATGTATAAGCTTTGAATAAATTTATTTACAATGATATGCATGAGTGTCAAGCAAACATTACCCAGAAGACAATGATTAGGGAGTTTGCCCCACATATGTAAGTTATACTGAAATTTAAATAATCGTCAAGAGACAGAGGTCAATCTATAATGCTATGATCAATCTATAATGCCATGGTCAATCTATAATGCCATGAAACCTTTGTGACTTAATGTCTCTTTCATCACTACATCAACAGATTGTACCAGGAAACCAAAATGTTCCCAGCCATTATTAGAGCATCTTCTTCATTAGATAGTTTTTTTTTTTTTTTTTTTTTAAAGATTTATTCATTTTTTATTACAGCCAGATATACACAGAGGAGGAGAGACAGAGAGGAAGATCTTCCGTCCGATGATTCATTCCCCAAGTGAGCCGCAACGGACCGATGCGCGCCAATCCGAAGCCGGGAACCTGGAACCTCTTCCGGGTCTCCCATGCGGGTGCAGGGTCCCAAAGCATTGGGCCGTCCTCAACTGCTTTCCCAGGCCACAAGCAGGGAGCTGGATGGGAAGTGGAGCTGCCGGGATTAGAACCGGCGCCCATATGGGATCCCGGGGCTTTCAAGGCGAGGACTTCAGCCACTAGACCACGCCGCTGGGCCCCATTAGATAGTTTTGTACTGTCAGTTTCGGTTTTGCTTTGTGATTTTTATGTTCAATGTTTCAGCCAGAAATCTCCTTTGCATTTCACTCATTTTAAGATACATTTCACCCTCCTAATAGGTTATAGCCAAGCTTAATTCTTGATTTTGAATTGAAAGATATTTTATTTATCAATATAATTAACATACACTTATCATCACATTTATTGTCTGTTGATTTTGTTAGTTTAGGTCTCAGTTCTAAGATAATATGTGACTATGGGCAGTAAAGTTTAATGTGAGAATTATGGGTTTCGTGCTTAGAAATCAGGTATCAGTTCTTGCCTTCTCCATGTATTAGCTGTAGCTCCCTTTAACATTTCTTAAGTATTTCAAGCCCCAATTTACTTATTTAAGAAATGGTGGTAATATTGTTTACTTAACTCATATTGTTCTAATAATTGTATCAGAGAGTGCACACAAAGTGTGCCTAGCGCCTACTGCACAGTAAATACTAAATGGTTTGTTATTTATTACTCGAAGAGGAAGCCTTTTATTAGCACCATTATTATTGCTTATGAGTACACAACTAGAATAAAGATCATCTGTGAACTTAATTTTTAATTTAAATAGAATAATTAGTACCTTCATTTAATACGTAATAGTGCTAATTTGAGGATTAAAGCTGGTAATATTAACAACTGCTACTCTTACAATTCAGTATTTTGAATATGTCTAGCAACAAAGTGCCGTTTCTTATATAAAATTTATTCCAAATTTACCAAGTTGAACTTGTCCAAGTATGAAATCATTATTTTCAGGGAAAGCTGTTATCTGCCTAGCAATATAGAGAAATACATTGGATTGGAATATACTGTTACGTAAACAACAACTCACCTTCACCATGATATCCTAACAGACATTTTCATTTTTGTATATACTCCAAGTAGAGAATTGTACTTCCCAACAAGTTTGCTGTTATCACTTTCATGTGCCGAATATGCTTTGTTTCTGATCAGAAGCAGATGATGCCTGTAGCATCCAGAAGGCAACATAGATCCTGGAAATAACACAAATGCCAGTACACACATGGTGCCTCCTTGGTGGTATCAGATGTGTAGCTCTAGCAAAGAGCATCCGTGGAAATAACTGCAACGTAGAAGGTAGGTAGGAGGGGACCAGATGCCAGATTCTAAAAACACAATAGAATGAGAGCACAAGAAGCAGTTGTCCTATGAAATGAGGTACAAATCTTGGTCAAGCAGCCAATTTAAACAACAGACAAATAAATTTTGTTAGTTGTGTTAGTTTCACATTTCTTTACAGCTTCACCATCCTCATCTAAAGACTACCCATTGTTAAAATCCCACCTTCTTCATGATAATATTTTAGATAATAAACATAATTATTTATAGAACAGCCCTCCCACCCAGTTACACTTTAAATTGTTTCAGTTGCCTATTGTCAGCTTACATCCCAAAGTACAAAATGTAAAATTGCATAAATATATAATTCATGGTGGTGGGCACAATTACTAAATCACCACTTGGAATACTCATTTCCCACATCAGAGTACATGGCTTGAGTCCCTGCTCCTTTGCTTCTAATTCATACTAATGAATGAGTTACTTCCAGCTAATGCATTCCCTGGGAGGTGTTGGATTACAGCTGAAGTACTTGGGTCCCTGCCACACATGTGAGAGACCTGGATTATGTTCTGGGCTCCTCCCTTCCACCTGGCTCCATTATGACTGTTTCAGATATTTGGGGGAGATCTCTCTCTCTCTCGCTCTCTATCTCTCTCTGCTCTTCTGCCTTGTAAATAAGACAAAAATTTAAAAAAATCATAAATTACAGTTCATTTTGACTAGTGTGATGGAATTTCACATGGCCCTATTCTTCAGCCCAGAGCACAAACCGCCCTTTTGTCTAGCACGTGCATGTTATATATACTACTTGTTCAAGTTACTTAGGAGCCATCAGGACCAGCAGATCATCTATCAACATACTGCAGTGTTTGTGTTTATAACACTTAGTTGAATTAATCAAAGCCTGGAAGTGTATGAATAGTGATCCTGGCAATTGTGAATATGCCAACGAGAAGCCATATAATGCTTCATTTAAGGGATAAAATGAAAGTTCTTAAATTAAAGTTGTTGAGGTGCTAAGAATGAATCTTCCATCAACGAAATTGCAAAAACAGCAAAGAAATTCATGTTAACTTTGCATTTGTGCCTTGAGCAGCACACTTTATAGCATTATGTGATAAATGTATAGTTAAGATGGAAATAACATTAAAATTTAGTATATTTATAGAAAGAATACACAGTACATATGAACTTTGATACTGCTCAGTTTCAGGCACCTACTGGGGGCGTTAGAATGCATCTCCCACAGACAATGGGAGGGGACAGTACACATTTTCTTTCATGTTTGTAACTACTCATTGTAAAGTGGGTCCTCTAAAATATTGAGAAACTTGACAAGCCATTAGTTCAAAATAGCACTGGTGAGTTTGAAGCTAGTGGAGAATAGGCTATGTTCTTGATGAAGGTTGTTGTGCTGTTTCTTAGGTGAGTGTGACTTTGAGGTACAATGTCGGCTTGGTAATAGAGCTTAGAGAGTCTTGAAGCAATTAACAGATGGGATCAAACATATAGCATATTGGGAATGAAGAACAGTGTCTCAGGTCTGAGGGCTCTGACAGTGAAACTCAGAAAGATCCCAGGATTGAAGGAGTGAATGGAGACATAGCAGTCAGTAAAATAAAACTAAGACGGGGAAGCCCGAGACACGGGATGAAAATAAAATCAGCTCAGTGTTACAGAAGAATATGGAGGATTGCATTTCAAAAACGGCATGTTCAAAAGGAGTCAAATGCTACAGAAAGACCAAGTTTAAAAAAAACTTGAATTACTGGTCGGTGTCCCTAGAATATTTTTTGTGGTTTCATGGGTGTAAATGAAGGTACCAGCAATGGAAAGAACACTACACAGCATGGAAGACACTCCAACATGCTCTCATCAAGATGGGAAAGGAAGCAACAAAGATGAAAAGGTTGAAAAGATGGCAGGGGAGAGAATTTCATTGAACTTCCCAAGAAGATGGAAGGAGCTAGGTTCCAACTCACAAGTGACAGATTTAATTTTAATGTTGAGAAAATTTGTCCTATAAGAATGAGGCAGGGATTTAGCAGGAGGCTTGAAGACAGGATGGCTAATGAGAACTATAACAAGGAACTGAGCAAAGAGCAGTCAGTTAGTTGCCCTACTATGTGGCTTAAAACCCCCTTCATGGGGCCAGTGCTGTGACACACCGAGCTAATCCTCTACACTGTGGTGCCAGCATCCCACACTGGTTCCAGTTTGTGTCATGGCTGTTCCACTTCCAATCCAGCTCTGTGCATATCGTCTGGGAAAGCAGCAGAAGATGGCCCAATGCCTTGCCCCCCCGCCACCCCCGCCACACACATGTGAGGGACCTGGAAGAAGCTCCTGCCCCCAGCTTCTTTTATCAGTTCAGCTCCAACCATTACAGCTATTTGGGGAGTGGACCAGAGGATGGAAGACTGTGGTTTTTTTTTTTTTTTTTTTTTTGTAAGTAATTTATTTTATTTGAAAGAGTTGAAGAAAGACTGAGCCAGAGAAAGAGATCTTCCATCTGGTGGTTTACTCTCCAAAATGGCCAAAATGATTGGGGCTAGGCCAAGTTAAAATCAGGAGCCTGGAAATCCATCTGGGTCTCCTACGTGGGTGGCCGAGACAAAGTTAATTGGGCCACCTTCCACTGCTTTCCCACGAGCTTTAACAGAATGTTGGCTTGGAAGTAGAGCAGCTGGGATTCAAACCCTTGCAATATGGGATCTCTATGTCTCAGGAGGTGTCCTAAGCTGTACAATAACTGGTCTCTAGCTTCAGAAGCATTCTGGATATTTATCACCACTAGAATTTACTTTTTTTCTGTCTCTTTTACTTATATCAGTGCCAGCGTTAGAGAGAGGGAGAGACAGAGCTAGACTGCAAGATTTTTCCATCTGCTGGCTTACTTTCCAAATGGCTACAATCAGGAACTTCCAGGTCTCTCACATGCCATGACAGGGACCTGAGCACTTATACCACTGTTTGCTGCTTTCACATGGTCATTTAAGGGGGCTAGATTGCATGCGGAGCAGCTGGGATTGCGACCAGTGCTTACACGGACTACTGGCATTATAGACAGTGGTTAGGCAGCAGTACTGCACCAGCTCTTCGGATTCAATTCTACCTGGCTTCTTCACCAACAGTATCTCTTCACCTACCAGAGCATGTCAGTCTAGAATGCTGTTCTGAAAGGTCTTATCCTCCTTTCCGCAGGTCATGCCTGCTTTTGTAGCTTCCTGTCTTTCCCAGCTTCCACGAATGCCTCTGGGGTCTGATTTTCCTTTCTTCTTTGTAAGGAGGGGCTCTGAGGATTGAACCCACAATCTTGGACTAGGTGCCAGCTTGAATGTCCTGAATGTCTGCATGCCCAGGACTGTCTTCAATCCCCTAGGTCTCAGTCCCCTTGAATACCTAGTTACCCAGCACTAGTTTAAACCTCCTAGCTTTCAACCGCCTTTAGGCGCACTTGCCTAATCAAGCTTAGTGACCTTCAGGTTTAAACTGTGCACTCCACCAATCCCTTGAGGCGTATATTCCTGCTGTCTAGCTACGGCTGCATCTGCCAATCCTTGATCGCACACTTCCTACCCCCCACTGCAAGTCCATAAAGGATGCCTCCCCCCCCCCCTTTGTTCTCTCTCTCTCCTTTCCTCCTGCTCTCTCTCCCTGCTCTCAGCTCTTCTCTACTTTGCTATTTGTTTCTCTCTCTCCTTGTGCTCTCTGTTTCTGCTCTTCCCTCTCTCTTCCTCCTGCTCTCTCTCTCTGCTGTTATCGTCCTCTGTTCTACTCTTTATCTGTTTGTCTCTCTCTGCTCTGATGTCACCTTCTCTCTGCCTAGGCACTATCTCCCTTGCTGGAATATAGGCATCTCGTATAGCTCATTTGCTATGCCCGGTGTCTTTGGCTAACAACACTCTGCACTCGGCCCATGCATTGGTGCCCTTTCTAGCATTACTTGACAGCCTTTCACCTGAGCTTCAGGCCTTGTAATTTCCAACTACCAGGCTTCGATTTTAACTGTGTACAGAAAGCATATTTGAGTCTGAGTTCCACTTCCTCCCTACCAACTTCCCCGCAGCAGCTGCACTTTCTTCTCATCTTGAGTTTTGATCGTTTCCCTAGCTTCCATATTGTTCACCTCCCTTTACAACCTAGTCCCCTCTGCCTAGTTGCAACTCACCCTTCCTCCTGCCGATACCCACTTGACCATAAATTCTTTAGCCTCCTCTGACCCACTCTTCCAACTCCAACCAAGTGTGTGTGTGTGTGTTGAAAGTCTCATTCTCTTCCCTGAATGTGGGAGCCACACTCTTACTGGCTCTACACCCTCCATCCCCAACCTCTTACAGCACATACGGCCCAGGTCACTCACTGCAGCCTCCTGCACTGGTACTGAGTCAGTCTTGCCTGTAGGTGGCGCTGTGGCACGCGAGGCTATCCCAGCAGACCTTGCGCGCGACACTCTGCTCTCTGTGACGCTAGCGTCACTCAGGCATTCGCCAAGGACCGTTGGCATGTTGAGTGGATGGTCTTTCTCTAGCTGAAGAGTCGGCAAAGTGGGGCAAAGAGGCCGAGTATGTGGCCAAGAATGGGGGAGGACTGAGGTGTGAGGCTACGGGTAGGCGGTTGGCAGCTGCTGCTTCTAGTCCCAGCCGCAGTGGCACCCCGGAAGGCAGTTACCTGACCTCCCGTGGCAGCCATGGCTGTAGACTTCGGAGACCACGCCAGCGGCTTCCGCCATAATGAAGTCATCCGCTTTGTCAACAACGAAGTCCTCATGAATGGCGGTGGCCCAGACTTCTACATGGCCTTCCGTTCGCGACCATGGACGGAGGTAGAAGACCGGCTTCAGGAGGTCCTGGTGGACCCACAGGTACCACGAACCCTCAAGAGGGCCTGTGCCTGGAGCGCCCTGGCCCTGGGTGTGCGAGCTGCCGAGAGGCAGAGGGAACAGCAAGTGCTCACTCTCCAGCAACTGCAGCAGCACTTAGAGGACCGCGAAGTGGCATCCTGGACTCTGGCCTCTGAACTGAAGCATCTGCGGGAAGAGCGTGACTCTTTGGCTGCACAGCTACGTTCCACACAGGCCATCTTGCAGCAGACGCTGAGTGAGCGCGACCTGATGCGCTGGAGGCTGCTGCGGGCTGAGAAGGCTACACAGACTTACCTGCTGTCCCAGCAGGTTGTAGGAGGTTTGGGAGCTGAACAGCTTGGAGGTGTGCCATGGTGCTTGGGTGAAGACCCAAAAGAAGCTGTGGCTGCGAGGGCAGAAGGAGTACCAAATCTGGAGGCTCAAATACCGGTGCCTGGAACTTTGCTCTACCTGCCAGCAACAAGCCCATGGTTTCAGGCAATACAGCCTTCTCTGCCAATCTCACTGTCACATCCACATTCAAGTCATGCACCGTTGTCAGTGGGCTTGACATGCTCAACACCTGTACCAGCTCCAAGAGTAAAACCGGCAGGTGCAATGGGAGCATTGGCATCACAGGCAGAAAGTGCTTCCCAATTCCATCCAGAAAAGAGCTTTCCATCTGGCATGTGGGCTACACAGGGAACCCCAGATGTAATGGCACAGCTGTGTGATCCAAATGGCCAGGGCCAGTATAAATATCCTGAAAATTTCCTGGAGGACAGTATGCATCATTGTCATAGTCAAGAGGAAGATCCTGTGTGTCCTCTTGGGACAGCCTCCTTGAGAGATAACAGCATCCTGGAAAAAGAAGTTTTAATGATGCCCCATGACTTAATGCCTCAGGGGGAGAGTAACAACCATGACTCAAACAAAGATCCAGGAATGTCCCAGGGGGTGGGCTCCCCAGGTCAGGGCAGCAGCCTTGACAAGAAAGAACCATTGACGCCCCACAGGATGGCCACCGTCATAGAGACCAACAGTGATGAAAAGAAAGATTTAGTAGTAATGCTTCAGGGGCCAGCTCCCAAGGGCCTGGACAGCACCCTCAACCAGAAGGAAGATCTAGGGACACCCCAGGAAACAGTTCCCCTGAGCCAGACCAGCAGTGCTGCTCAGGTGAATGATTCAACAAAGCCACATGTGGTGATCCCCCTAGAGCCAAGTGGCCAGATCTCCCAGAAAAAAGATTCAGTGATGCCCCAGGGCATGGCCACCATGGCACAGAACAGCAGTCACATCCAGAAGAAGGATCCAGTGGTGCCCATTGGAAGAGACTCCATGGAAGATAACATGAACCATAACCAAAGGAAAGATCCCATCAGGCCCCAAGAGACAGCCTCACTGAGGCAGAGCAGCAGTCATAAGCAGAAGAAAGATCTACTGAATCCCCAGGGGAAAGCCCCTCTGGGACAGAGCGATAGCTCTTGGCAAAAGAAAGATCCACAGATGCCTAATGCGATTGCCCCCGGGGCACCGAGCAGAAACCTCGGCCAGAAGAAAGATCCAGTGATGTCCCAGAGGACGACCACTCTTGGACAGAATAATAGCCACAACTTGAAAAATTCAGAGTTTTCTGATGGGATAGCCCCCCTGCAAGTCAGCAGTAAACCAGCTCCGAAGAAAGATATAGTAAAGCCCCAGGGGAAGGTCGCTTTCGGGCACAGCAGAAGTCATACCAAGGAGGACCCTGTAGAGAAGAAGCCCCTGGCAACTCCTCTGGGTGACAAAAACTGTGGTGGGAAGAAAATTGTAAAGAAACAGCAGGCTCAGCCTCAGAAGGCTAAGCAACCAAAAGGGAAAAAAGTACTTGAGTTCTACCATCATAAGGCTGCCGCCTACAGCAGTTTAAAGGATTGGGACTGTCCTTACTGTAAAAGTAGTAATTTTTCCTGGCGTATATCCTGCTATAAGTGCAGGAAATCCTGTATAATGGTAAAGAATGGATGTGTTGCTCCAAAACAAACACACTAATTTCAGGAAGGTAAGTAAGAATGAAAATATCCTGAGGGAAAATGGTTTCCTGAAACTTCTTTGAAAATGCTAATGTTCCATCGAAAACTGCTGTAATTTTCATGTTTGCTTTTTATTTCATAGATGAGTTCCTTTTTTGAGTCTCAACCCTACCACACCTGCTTGTTGCTGAAGAAGCCCAACCTGTCCTGTAAGAAGTTCTCCCAAAATCCAAAAGAAACACGACCTTGATTCGGATTGACTCACAATTCCGTGACATCTCAAGAACTGAGAAGACCACAGGAAACTAAAAGAAAGACATATGTTGTCACTTGATAGGGAGAAAAATATATGTTTGTTTAGAATTTTATTTATTCATTGGGACAAGAAATGAACATGTAAGCATTGGTAGGGTTGCAGTGTTAAATTACATAGGTAATACAAAATCTGACTAATTTCATTTAATTCATTAAACAAATATTTATAGTATAGTTTGTGTTAGAAGCTCCACGTATACGTCATTTTCTGGTGCAGAAATAACAGTCATCTTAGTGAATCTTGTTAGATGACAGGCAGGAGCATGAATTGAAATGTAAATTTGATCAGGGACATCTTATTTGCTTTGCTTATAATATTGACTTGGGAAAAAACAATTGAAGTAGCCACCAGATCCTTTTATTTCAAAAAAGCATTAAAATAATATTCTGCTCTATTTTTGGTAAAATCAATTGAAATAACATCTATATTAATTTGGGAGAGAAAAAAACCAAACAATTGAAATAGCATCCAAGTCCATTTTTGCACTTCTGGGGGCAATATGGAAGAACTTGAATGACAAGTTTTCCCTGTTTGGTCCAAGTGAGACAGATGAGCAGCAGCCAAAGAGCAGAAAAGCAGGCTCACAAATGTGGAGGTGGGATTTTGGCTGATTCTCTGGCGACTTCCTTTGTTCATTCAGAAAGCTGTTTTTCTCGTCTCTGGTCGGCTTCCTGAGAAAGAACACTGATTGCCTTAAAAAAGTGTGCTCAGGGTCGGTGGCTGTAGTTCCAAGCTCAGCCCCCACCCTTAGTCCTTTTCTAGTTTACAGTAATCAAAGACATGCATCAGAGTTACCGGTCAATGGATCGTGCTTCTCTTAGGAGAATTCAGTGTCCTGAAGTTTGCCCAAGAGATCTCACCTACCTCAATGAGATCGACCATTGCCACAGGTTTTCCAACCCAAACTAGTAATAAAGAATGTGCACCTGCCTACTATGTTTACTTTGTCATATGTGTCTGGGAGAGTTTGTCAAGGGTCGGCTGCTCAAATCTGCTGTCTCACTGAGGTGACGGGAAGTTCATTCTCTGTCCTTGCTGTGAGTTACTGAACATTTGAGGAAGTGGATGAGGTCATCAGTATACTATGATTACCCTTGTTATTCACACTGTCCACATTAGCATGGTAGCTTGAAGATGGACATGTCTGCTGCTCCAAGATGAGTGGGAAATGGGCATACCTACCAATGCTGAGATTCCTGATACATGTCTCCTCATATACACCTCGCAGGCATTCCCTTCTGGGACCTTATGGTTGGGGTCTTCTCATGGAGTAAGTCATTTCTTTGCTTCTGTTCTAAAAATGGCTCATTTTGAGCCCGGCAGCGTGGCCTAGCAGCTAAAGTCCTCGCCTTGAACATGCTGGAGTCCCATGTGGGCGCCGGTTCTAATCCCGGCAGCTCCACTTCCCATCCAGCTCCCTGCTTGTGGCCTGGAAAAGCGGTAGAGGACGGCCCAAAGCTTTGGCACCCTGCGCCCACGTGGGAGACCTGGAAGAGGTTCCAGGTTCCTGGCTTCGGATCGGCGCAGCATCGGCTGTTGTGCTCACTTGGGGAGAGAATCATCAGACGGAAGATCTTCCTCTATGTCTCTCCTCTCTGTATATCTGACTTTGTAATAAAAATAAACAACTCTTTGAAAAAAATGGCTCATTTTTCAGCATAGTTCTGTCAATGCATTGAGTATAGGCTGGCAGAAGAGATGCAACAATGAGGGGAAAATGGAAGCCATACACACACACACACACACACACACACACACACACACACACACACAGACACATCTTTCATCCCTTTCATCCACTGGTTCTCTCCCCAGACGGCCACAATAATCATGAAAGGGCCAAACAAAAGCCAGGAAGAGCCAGGAGCATCTACCAGATCTCTCACATGGGTGTAGATGGCCAAGAAGTTGTGCTTTCCTGCGCTGATTTCCCAAGCACATTAGCAAGGAGCTGGATTGAAAGTGGAGCAGCTGGGTCTCAAACCAGAATCTATATGGCATAGCAGCAGTATAAGCAGCAGCTTAACTTGCTAAACCCACAGTGCTAGCCCCTCAACTCACATGCTGGCCACTGTGCTTAGAGTGTGCCTTTTTTCCCAGCTCTTGCATGTTTAACAATGCCCAGTTTGTGTTTGTCTGATTATAGCTCTGGCTGTGCAAGCCTGATCTTGTGCTCATCCTAATATGCATGAGAAAACCTCAGCTGAGGCAGCCATAGTTCTTCAGATGAAAGGCACCGGTTCATTACATTATACAGTATAAAACAAAATTAAAGATTTGTACTAACAGATGGTGAGTAGAAAGGATGAAACATTCAGAAGACTCTACTCTTTCTCTAGGGTCACTCTGAGGCAGGGGGAAAGAGGGAGGGAGAAAGGGAAAGGATGGGGGAAAAGAAAGGTAAGGAAATCAGAGGAGGCAAGAAAGAACAAATTACATATATATATGATAAAATGTGTGGGTCACTAAGTTTACCAATAAATGTCTGAATGATCTGATTAAAGAACAGGGTGGGAAAACAGGGAGCCTGATCTTTTAGGGAGGAGAGATGCTGCTAAATTCTCCCTGGCCACAGACTTAAGCCATTTGGGTATAGCATTCTACTTTAAAAATATTTAATTTTTTTAAAAGATTTATTTTTATTACAAAGTCAGATATACAGAGGAGGAGAGAGAGAGCAAGATCTTCCATCCGATGATTCACTCCCCAAGTGAGCCGCAACGGGCCGGTACGCGCCGATCCGAAGCCGGGAACCAGGGACCTCTTCCAGGTCTCCCACGCGGGTGCAGGGTCCCAATGCATTGGGCCATCCTCAACTGCTTTCCCAGGACACAAGCAGGGAGCTGGATGGGAAGAGGAGCTGCTGGGATTAGAACTGGCGCCCATATGGGATCCCAGCGCGTTCAAGGCGAGGACTTTAGCCACTAGGCCACGCCACCGGGCCCCCCCCCCAAATATTTAATTTTAAAGGCAGAAAGAGATGTAGATTACATAGTGCTCCTGCGTGTGTGGTTTGCTCCTGAAATGCCTATGAGAAGCAACACTGGATGAGGCTAAAACTAGGACTCAGGAATACAATGCAGGTTCCCCATGTGAGCAGCAGGGTCCAAGTGCTTGGGTCATGTTCTGCTGCTGTCTCAGGCATATCAGAAGAGAGTTGGATTGGGAGCCAACTGGTTGTCTAACATGGGATGCTGGCATTGCAAGCAGAACTGAACCACAATGTTATAGGGTTTTTGACCCCAAGTACGGCAGCAACCTCAATTCTTGTCTCGCAGGAAACAAGAATTTTCATGCGGACACAGTTTAGTTTTTTTTTTTTTAAAGATTTATTCATTTTATTACAGCCAGATATACACAGAGGAGGAGAGACAGAGAGGAAGATCTTCCGTCCGATGATTCTCTCCCCAAGTGAGCCACAACGGGCCAGAGCTGCGCCAATCCGAAGCTGGGAACCAAGAACCTCTTCCGGGTCTCCCACGCGGGTGCAGTGTCCCAATGCATTGGGCCGTCCTCGACTGCTTTCCCAGGCCACAAGCAGGGAGCTGGATGGGAAGTGGAGCTGCCGGGATCAGAACTGGCGCCCATATGGGATCCCGGGGCTTTCAAGGCAAGGACTTTAGCCGCTAGGCCACGCCGCCGGGCCCTACAGTTTAGTTTTAAAGCAAGATTTATTAGAAACGTTGAGAAAGGAGACTCCCGTTCTAGTGATGGGAGGGGGCTTTGAGATCCTCTGCTTTGAGATTCCTCTGGGGCTCGGCAGTGTGGCCTAGTGGCTAAGGTGAGATTCCTCTGGAGGAAAAGCAAGAGAGAAAAACCCATATTAATGGTGGGGAAAGCACCTTTTAAAAGTTTATTTCAAAGATGTTTCTCCATAAATAAATCCCTGGTTTCCATGGTACCTGGCCCTGGGACAAAAGGGCAGAAAGGTGTCACTAGCCAACTTCCTTGATCCCTTTCTAATGATAAAGAGACCAGTCTGAAGCCCTGCTCCTTGGCAATGGCAGGGGGCAGAATCTGATGCTTCAGGTGGGGAATTGATATACTAATATCACCCTTGTCTTTTGGAAGAGATGTGCTCTGGTGAATCCAAGACATGGTGGGCTCTTTCATATTTGAGGAAAAATGACTTGGGGACCCAGAATACCCTAACTGTTAGTTATTTTAAAAAGTTGGAGAGTTCTAGTCCATACGATATTACTGTATTATTACGCGCAGCTAATTCCCACAACCTGGTTCTTTACCATGAGCTGAAACACACCAGATGCAACAAGGTATCTTAGGAGGTTTATTCCAAAGGGCAGGAACAGGGTGGAGGGGAAGGGGAAGGGGAGGGGGGAAGGGAGGCCGGAGGAAGATGGGAGAGCAAAGAAGAGCAAGAGAGAGAGAGAGAGAGAGAGAGAGAGAGAGAGAGAGAGCGCGCGCGAGAGAGCTGCACCTGGGGGGGGTGGGCTTTTTGTCAGCCAGGTGTAGGGGGTGGGGATTGGGAGGGATTGAGGCCAGGCCCCCAGGGGATTGGCGCCTGCAGGTGAATGCCTAGGGATGATTGGCGAGTGGGCGGAGTTGGGGAGGGGGCTGGTAGATTGGGGTGTGGGATTCAGGTGGAATGCCAGGTTACATCCGATTGGTGGATAGCTAGGCCGGCGCCAACTTCATGAGCTGTGAGGAAGAAGGAATGGCGCGCTGGGTCCAGGGAAGGCTATTGGAATAACTCCTTACACTAACTGCCTACTACCCAGTTTAACTCCTCTCTCAACAACACCAACCAGGAATTGTTCTTCTAATGGCCTGGGCAGGAATTTTGCTTTGTCATGCCCATTAAACATTGGTTCTAATGGCTGCCTGCTTTGATACACACACACATCCACACCATATTTATCCAAGCCACTCTTAATGAGCATTTCAGCTGTTTTCAAACAGAGTTTCCTCTGCTTTCTCACTCCCTAAATGCTTCCAAAAACAGGAATTGAATTGGGAGGGCAATGCAGAGCTCCTCCATTGGCATCAGGGACCCAATCACTTAAACTATCTCTGCTACATTAACAGGAAGCAGGAATCTTTTGTAAGAATCAAGAATTGAACTCAAATGCTCTGATATGGAACTTGTTAATCTTTTTTGAAATGTTTGGTTTTTGAAAGGCAGAGTTACAGAGAGACTGTTCCATCCATGGGTTCACTTGTAAAATGACCATGTTGTAGGGTTGGGGGAGGGGCTGGCAGATGGGGGGTGGGATTCAGGTGGAATGCCAGGTTACATCTGATTGGTGGGTAGCTAGGCCGGCGGGAATTTCGTGAGCTGTGAGGAAGAAGGAATGGCGCCGGGTCCAGGTTATCCGTGATGACCTTCGAATCGCTCCTCACACGGACACAGTTTAGTTTTAAAGCAAGATTTATTAGAAAAGCTGAGAAAGGAGACTCCCGTCCTAGTGACAGGAGGGGGCTCTGAGATAGAAAAGATCCTTACCCCCTGCCATAGTGGCAGGAGGAAAAGCAAAAGACCCTAGCCCTCTGCCATAGTGGAAGGAGGAAAAGCAAAAAGACCCGTATTAATGGTGGTGAAAGCACCTTTTAAAGGTTTACTTCCAAGGGGCTCCCCAAAGACAAAAGGAAATTCCTGGTCCCCCTGGTATTTGGCTTTGGGGCAAAAGACCAGACAGGTGTCAGACATTGGACATTCCTGGCCTTGGGAATAGGAGTACTACTTCCTCCAGTCCTCTTTTTAATGATAAGGAGATCAGCCTGAGGCCCTCCTACACAATGGCTGGAGATGCTTCAGGTGGGGAATTGATATGCTAATGTCACCCTTGTCCCTTGGAAGAGACGTGCTCTGGTGAATCTAAGACATGGTGGGGGATTTTATATTTGAGAAAAAAAAATGACTTGGGGACCCAGAATAACCTAGCTGCCTACTACCCAGTCTAACTCCTCTTACAACCACAGTGGCTGGGGCTGTGCCAGGCTGAAACCATGAGCCTCTGGGACTCCTACATGAATTCAGAGACTCAAGTACTTTGGGTCACCTTCTGCTGATTTTCCTAAGGGCATTAGCAGGGAGCTGACTCAAAACTGGATCAACCAGAATATGAACCAGCTTTCTGATGATGCTGCAGTCATCAGGTTAATATGCACTAAACAGGCCCCATAGGTATCTAAATGGTCTTAACCACTAGAATAATGCCTAATCCTCAGTGTCTATTTGAATTTCCCTTATTGCTAGGAAGCTTGAGCATTTTTTCATATGCTTGTTAGGTATTTGGAGTTGTTCCTTTGAAAAGTGTCTGCCCATTTCCTTTTGCCCCTTTCTTGACTGGTTTATTTGTTTTGTTGTTATGATTGTTCTGGAGTTCTTTGTATATTCTGGAAACTAGCCCCTTGTCTCCTGTGTAGGGTGCAAAGATCTTCTCCCAGTCTGTTGGTTGCTTTTTTACTTTGTTGATTGTTTCCTTTGCTGTGCAAAAGCTTCTTAGCTTGATGTAGTCCAATTTGTTTATTTTGGTCTTGATTTCCTTTGCTGTTGATTTTTCTAGGAAGTCTGTGCCTACACCTATGTCTTGCAGAGTATTTTCAACTGTTACTTCCAAATGTTTGATGGTTTCTGGGTGTAGGTTTAGATATTTTATCCATTTAGATTTGATCTTTCTGTATCCTGAAAGTGCGGGTCTTGCTTCTTATTTCTGCAGAATGTTAACCAGTTGTCCCAACCTCATTTACTGAAGAGACCTTCCTTTTTCCTTGGATTGTTTTTTGTCCCTTAAGTTTTATAACACATATACAGCCTTGGTAGAAGAGTTCCAACTTAGAGATATAGAAATCAGAACTCAGTGAATTGAGGAATGAATGGGAAATGTGAAATTAAATGTAATAAACATGAACTTTTCCCCCCAAAAAAATCTTTACTGAAAGAGTAGGTGAAGTTGAATTGTAGATAGAAAGAAATGTAGAGGTCAAGGGAATTCTCTTTTTGGATTAGAAATAGTTGAACTTATGAACAGAAGGGCATGATTCAGTGGAGAGGGAGAGGTGGGTAATGAAGGACAAAGTGGGAGCCAGTTTCCAAAGAGATGCAAATTGATGAGAAAAGAACAGATGGCTAGGTTGATTTTGAATATAAGTATACTCAAAATTTTTTTCTGTGACTGAAGGGAAGAGGTGAACATGAGTTAGAGTTTTTAAGCAGTAGGAGCGCACAAGTGAGTGTTAGGTCCCTTGGTAACAGAGGGCAGGTCCTAGGATTGGGCAGTTGAGGTGGAATGGTGTTTAACATCATTGTAATTAAGGAGGTAAAGCACTGACACAATTTGCATAGCTTTGCACAATTTTAAACATAGTGAGTTCACAAAAAGACAAAAAGGAATAATTTTGCAAATCATGAGTATTTTGAAGTCTGCTAGAGTCACATTCATCTTTCATTGGAAACAGTAATAGCCAGCTTTGTGCCTGTTTGTAAAGAGGCAGAATATCTCTGGATTTGATAAAGTGCATGTAGCAACTGTATGGTCTTTTTCTGACTTGGACCATTATTTGACCTCATTTGCTTCCAAAAAATAATGTGTGAAACAGTTAGTGGAAACAGAACTTGGAAAATATTGTAGGCTCAATATCTAATAGTGAAAAAACTTTTCAGAGGAATTTCCATACTCCATATTCTTATTAACAGAAGAAAGTAATATTCTTCATATTAGTTTCCTACAGCTCTATAACTTATATCCACAGCTTGATGATTAAACTAAAGAAATATAATCCCAGATTTCTGGAGGCTAGAAGCCTGGAATGAAGGTACGGGAAAGGTTCTGAATGTTGTCATACACTCATCTGCTCCAGGCCTTTATCTTTGGGTAGAGGCAAACTCCTTTCTTCCTGTGTTTTCTTCCCATAGTTTTCCATATTTATCTTTGCCCTAAATTCCTCCTTTTCTGGGGATGATAGTTCTTTTTGATTAGAGTGACTTCCCGCATCCGCCACATAGGATTGTAATCAAAGGTACTGGAGTTTAGAATTTTAACATGTGTGTGTTTGTGTGTAAGGGTTGGGGCATTCAATTCAATTCATAATACTCCTAAATATGCTTTTTAAGATTGCTTAGACATCTGAATTTTAAAAAATTTAAGGCTGCAAAAACTCTTGCAACTTTAGTGTAGCAAAGACGATGAACAAAATTTGAATATTTGCATGGACAATTGCAAATTTTGTGACTTATTATTAAGTTGCCCATCCATTCTATTACTATTTCCATATGTATCAAAAGGGAATTTGAACTACTATTGCATATGCTTGTTTTGAGTGTTAAATCAAACACTATACGAAAACATGTAACACAGCACCAGTTACACTATAATAAATAATTTGCTTTTTTTTTTTTTTTTTTTTTTTTGCTTACCAAGAAGTAACAATTGGAGCCAGCAGGGTGACATAACAAATTAAGCCAGTGCCTATGGTCCAGTGCCTATGCAGCACTGATTTGTGTCTGGCTGTTCAATTTCTGAATCAGCTCCCTGTTAACGTACCTGAGAAAGCAGTGGACATTGTTCCACCAATCACTTGGGCCACTCTGTGCTTAAGGGAAATTTGGATGAACCTTCTGGTTTTTGCCTGATGCAATCCAAAGAGTTGTAGCCATTCAGGGAGTGAACCAGAGAAAGAGGATCTCTTTGTCTCTAACTCCGCTTTTCACATAAATAAAATCTTAAAAAAAAAAAAAAGTAGGGGGTGGTAGTCTAGCAGCTTAAAGTCCTTTCCTTGCACCAGGATCCCATATGGGCACTGGTTCGTGTCCCTGCAGCCCTGCTTCCTATCCAGCTCCCTGCCTGTGGCCTGGGAAAGCAGTGGAGGATGGCCCAAAGCCTTGGGACCCTGTACCTGCATGGAAGACCTGGAAGAAGTTCCTGGCTCCTGGCTTTGGACAAACTGAGTTTCGGCCCTTGTGGCCACTTGGGGGAGTGAATCAGTGCATGGAAGATCTTCCTCTCTGTCTTTCCTCCTCTCTGTATATCTGGCTTTCCAATAATAAATAAATAAATCTTAAAAAAATAAGTAACAGTGAAACTTGTCTGATCAAAATTAAAGTCTCAAAATATCAAACAAAAGGTGTGTATATGGAAATATACAAATTTATTCTTTTAAAAAAATACTATGTATTTTTTATTTGAAAAGCAGATTTACAGCGAGAAGAAGAGACAGAAACATTTTCCATTCTCTGGCTCACTCCCCAAATGATCATAAAAACTGGAGCTGGGCCAATCCAAAGCCAGGAGCCTCTTCTTGGTCTCCTATATTGATGCAATGTCCTAAGACCTTAGGCCATCCTCTGATGCTTTCCCAGACCATAAGCAGGGAGCTGGATAGAAAGTGGAACAGCTAGAACATGAACCCATGTGCATACGGTATGCCAGCCTGCAAGGTAGAAGTTTAATGTGTTGAGTCACTGCTCCAGGCAGAAATGTACAAATTCAAGTCTTCATACTAGTGAATGATATGCAAACCTGTTAATATGCAAAATGATTTTTCAAAGAATGTAATGCTAAATAAACAAAGTCTTCATTTTGGTTATATCAAGGGTAATCAGCTTCACTGGTAATCTCAATGGTTTAAAAATATGAATCAGTTACAGATCACCTTGGTATATATAACATATATTCACTGCAGCATAAGAACTAAAGTTCAATCATCTTCATTTTGTATAGTGATTTCATCTCTTTGCGTCCCTATTTTACAAAGAATAAAAGCATCCTTAATTTCTGAGGAAGAGAAAATGTAACAGAACATTAATTTTATTCCAGCAGCTAAAATTTTAGTTGAATGCACCACAATTTCTTTATAATTGCACACATTGTGATTTAGCTGTGCTACCATGCTTTTTCTGACTGATCATTTGCCTATGCTGTAATCATATTTTGAAGATCAAAGTGTGGCTAAAAGAAGAGGGGTCTTTATTGTTGATGTAACAGTGTTACTGTGTGTGTATAGTAAATTAGAGCTTTTCATTACAATCACTATCATAATTGGTCATTTTAGCTATTGGTTTGGATAACTTAAATGTAACCTGTGATTTCCACAACTTGAAATCAATGGAGTGCGTTTATTTTTAATTAAACAGATGCAAAAATAAAACCTAGGGAAATGTGCAAATAAAAACAATAATTTAGTTTTAAGTACTGTATTAGTTCTCTATTGCTGTGTAACACATTACCCAGAATTTAGCAGTTGAAAGCAATTAACATTTACTATCTCACTGTTTCCGTGAGTTAGAAATCTGGGTATGGCTTAGCAGAGTTCCCTTTGGGTCAGGGTCTTCCACAAAGCTGCAATCAAGTTGTCAACTGGTTTCAGGAACTTCTGAAGTCTCCACTGTGGAAGGACCCAGTTCTAAGGTCACCTGTGCAGTTCCTGGCAGAAGAATAGTTTCTGGACATGTCTGTTCTGATTACTGGAGCACATGAATATCTTATGTGGTGTGCCAGGGCAATTAAATTGGTTGTGGAATGAGTTAAGGATATTAATCAGCTGATTTTTAAATTAGAAGATTATCTTGAATTCTCTGGATGTGACCCTGTATACCCTAAACTTGGTTTCCAGACAAGCCTATTCAGATTCCAATAGGCCAGAGAAAAACCTAGAATTATTTTAAGGGTTATAGCTTTTTTATGCACAGCCATTAGCCTGTCATGGCAATCGGGCTGCAGGAGATACCCATCTTGATGTCAGTGGTGGCAGTTGGACACTCACACTGAAAGATATCTACAAGCATCATGTGTCTGCTCCCTCATGACCACATGCATGTGCCAACATCCACATTTATGGATATAAATCCACAAACAGCCATATTTAAGCATGCTTCCTCAGTTGCTTATTATGTGCTTACTGACAAAAGTGACCCAGAGAGTGGTGGGCAGCTTGTGGAGCAGGAGGTCTTGTCAGTTCTCATGGCACCAATTGCCATAGAGAGAAAAATAAGGGACCATAATAGCTTTCCAACATTCAACTTCTTCCTCACTTTACAATCTACTTCTATACCATGTTCTGCAAAGATCTTTGTGAAAGAAGTACACATGAGATGTAGAACACTATATCAAAGGTCACAACAATAATGCAAGTTACAGCAAAACATAAAAAAATGCCATGACATAACAAAGAATACCCCAACCCTGATCGTGCTTTTATTAAATTGCTTCTGAGCTGAAGTCTTTACATGAATCCAAGTGTAGTTTTATAAACAAGTCTAGTAAGATACATGGTTGTGGTTACCCTTTAAGACAGTCCAGCTGCAGAGCTGACAGGCAACTCGATGTATATTCAACAAGCTGATCAGTTGGTTACAAGTACAATGCTTTATGTCCACTCCACCAGAGTATTTGTCACCAACAGGTTGTATTCATCTGAGAGGGACACAAGTCTATTGAAGTCTAGTTGGCATCTTTCAAGGGATGACTCTAGATGGCTCCACAAAATGAACATAACAGCTTTTAAGTTTGTAAAAATGTCACAGGTTAATGTCACATGCATATGCACTACCATGGATGTTGGTTATTGCCACAAGGCTAAGTACAGTCAGAGAAGTCAGTTGTTTGGGATAGGGATTTAGGCTCAAGAGCAGTACCCAAGCCAAACCTATGTTCTCCAATTTAGTTGCCCAACAAACCTTGAGTAGCACTGAAGCATTTGCATTGTTCTCACCATCAGAGGACTCAACCATTACAATTCTTTGATAGCTTTTGGCATTTGTTGTAAACCAGAGGCTAATAACCCCTTTTACAATGATGCATGCAAGGGTGCAATTGCCATCATTTTGCAGTTTCTCCCTTCTGGTGACTATTGTTTTCTGTCTGCCTTCCACTCTCTGTCTTTAAACTCCAGAATTTGTAGCACCACCATTTATATTAGTTGTGTATCATTTTGGGTTTGTCTCTCAGTGGGCTCTGGCCCGCTGCCTCAAAGAATTGTGAGCCTGGGAGTTTCCCATCACAGAAGCCCTGTGCCTTGTTGCTTTTTCTTGGGAGAGTGTTTGGTTTCTCTGTGAACCTAGGTTTTTGCTAGGTCTGATCTGCCTTTCTCATTTTAAAGAGTTAGCATGGGGAGGGTCAGTTCAATGCTGCTGGGGCTTAGAATTTTTTCCATGGCCTTAGGCTCTCAACTAGCTCTACTACTACACCCCCAGCAGGTATGCCTAGCCTTATGCCCAATGCCAGGGGAGTTTGGACCAAAGCACATACACTGCTGAGTGGCATCTTCTCACATGCCAGAAAACACATATTAAGCCTGGACATTCAATTTGTAGGACTCTGTAAGAGTCCAAGCCATGACTCCTACTGCAGGAAGAAGGTCAGATAGGATTGTGCAGAACTAAACCATCCCACTGTGATACCCACAAATGTTCCTCGGGATCCAGAATTTACTGTCAAGGGTGGTGGGAGCAACCCCAGCTGGGTGCCCTGGCTGGAGGTCCCACTTACCCTCTGTGGGCTGCCAGGAGATTTTCGTGCAGTTGAGTCATTTTGGTATTTATCTTGGACTTTGGTTCCTTTCCATGGTGTTGACGCTTATACTTGTTGCTTCATTAGGGATGGTCTGGATCAAGGTCTCTAGCTGTTGCTCCCAGTGATGCTGTAGCCCACCCCTCTGTTCCTCTTACCCCTTCGGCAGAAATGGGGGTGGGAAAGAAGTGTGTGGCCTTGGACTGGAGGCCAGCATGGCTGCTTTCTGAATTGTTGTCTTTCTCCATATTTTTTTCTGATGTATGTTGCAGATGCTGCTTTGCTTGGATCTCTACTCGCAGTTCAGTACTATTATCTGTGCCACAAGGCAATGAGAACACACTCCATGTATTCAGCCATTGTTTGGAAACCCCTCTGATTTATTTGGTTCTCTTAATGCAACCTGTATTCCCTCATCCTGCAATATTCTCCTGAGCACAAGGTGATCACTGCTACCCAGACATCTCTGATCGGACATACCTCTGAAGGTCAGTTATTTATTCCAGTGCATTCCTTGGAAGGCACCCTGGACCACAAGGCCATAGCCCCCCAGTGCTGCATATTTGTGGTTAGTCATGCCTGAATTCCAACCTCCAAGGGGGCAAATTATTCTATACAGACCGGAAGGAATCCTGCCAGCTATTCCAAAGTTTAAGTCCAGAACTCAGTCCCTAGACAAGCAGGTGCAGATTCTGATAGGTCAGAGAACAACTCAGGATCAATGATAGCATTGTACTTCTTTCCCTAACAGTAACAATAAACTATACACAGCAAAAAGCTACTAGCTTATGACAACAATCAGGCTACAGGAGATATCCATCTTTGTGTTCCTGGTCATGGTCAGACACACACATTGAGACATCTGCCACACATCTGCTTCCTTATGTCCACATCTGTCTGCCAACATTCACATCTACAGCCACATAACCGCCATTTAACTATGCCCACCCACAGCTACACTTAACTCTACCCTTAATCCCCAGTTGCTTAAATGAGCTTACAGACAAAAGTGACCCAGAGCCAAACAACTGCAAAACAGTTGTGAGCATATAGCCAAGCAGGTGGGCCTCTCAGTTACTATGACACCAGTGACTATAGAAGCACAGATAAGGGGGCATAAAGGCATGGGAACTTAATAAACACTAATAGCCCACTGTCATCAGAGGGGGCATTAAAGGTGGAAGGGGCAGGTAGAGTAGAAGTGAGTCTGAGAGAGATGCAGGGTGAGAAAGACTCAGCTGTCTAATTCTGACTGTGAAGGTGGAGTGTGGAGCTACGCCAAAGAATACAATCAGCCCTTAAATGCTGAAAAAGGACAGGAAGTAGAGTCTTCTCTAGAACCGGCAGAAAGGAACTCAGCACGGCTGATACTTTGATCTTAATCCAGTGAGAGTCACTTCAAGCTCTGATCTCCAAAGTGTAAGATAAAAAAAATTGAGTTACTGCAAGCTGATAATATTGTGATATTTTTCTATGCCAGCAGCATCAAAGAAATGCAGTAGAATTGAATTCATCAAGAGCTTTTGTATTGAGGACTGCAGTTCCTTGTTGATGGTTGGAGAGTACTCTCAGTTTTTTTTTTTTTTTTTTTGCCATGTAGCTCTCTTCAGTTTGCTTTGTCAGAGCAAGCCTTGAAGATGAGCCAGAGCCAGAGAAAGAACAAGGGAGGAATGGGTTATGGAATTTGAAGGGAGGCTCCATGAAGATGGAAGCCATTGTTTTTTCTAACTTAGTCACAGAAGTGACATCTCATCACTTTTAGTATATAATTTTCGCTAGAAGCACATCATTAGTTTTAGCTCACAGCGAAAGAGAGGCGATTATGGGAGGTTGTGAAATTCAGCAGACACAAATTAATGAGAAACTGTCAGAAGCTGGCTACCACAAGTACTGCTACAACATTCATATTTTCCCATGAGCTGAACATCATGAGAACTTCTGGATAGCTCCCTGGACTTAGCCTTTAGAACTTTCTTTCTCATCTGTGAATTTTATTTTAAAATATAATTTAAGCATATATTTATGATAGCGATGTGTAGAAGGAACATGAAAAAAAGGCAAACGAAATGAAACCTGATGACTCTGACCTAGTGAAAAGCATATTAAGTGAAAATAAGCCAGACACACAGAAATACTGCATGATTCCAGCTACCTGTGAAACTTTAAAAAGTTGATCTTGTAGAAGCAGAGAGTGTGCTTGAACTATGCTCTAATGCAAGGGGCTGGCTTGGAAATGGAGGAGCTGGGACTCCCACATAGGATCCAGCAGTAGTAGGTGGAGGATCAGCCTGTTGAGCAAGCATGCTAGTCAAGAGGTTTTAATTTTATAAATGTATTTGGAAAACATACTCCCAACATGTATACATGCTTCATGCTAACTTTCATGTGGACATTGGGTTCTTAACCTATTCTTTGTTGAGTACATATCATATTCCATATCCTGTGTACTCAGTACTTTGGAAAATTAATTCAAGTTAGAATGAGCATAAAGGTTACTATAGGAGTGGGCATGTTGCACAGTTATAAGTCTCTATTGGGATGCTTACATCTCATATGAGCATCTGGCTTGAATTCCAGCTCTGCTGCTTCTGATCTAGTAACCCGCCAATGTGCACTTTCAGAGGCACTAAAACTCAAGTACTCGCTTCCCTGCCTGACATGTAGGAGAGATACAGGTTGAGCTTCTGGACCTTGGCTTTGCCTGAATGCTTTATGTTTGATCAAATAATGTGTGTGTGTGTGTGTGTGTGTGTGTATGACCTTTCACATATATAAAATAGCTGAAAGATCATTGTTTTTCTCTGAAAAATCAAGACCATAGAATCTTCTGGCCATAGAGGAAAGATGATCAAATAACAAGTGATTGTATTGTGTGCCATTGCAGAAAGACACATAATGTTCATTATGGTTGAAGTCCTGGCTCCTCTGCTCTCGGTCCAGCTTCTTGCTAATGTGTGTCCCAGCAGGAAGCACATGGTGGCTCAAGGCTTTGCATTCTTGTCACCCTTGTGGATCCTGGATTCAGCCTGGTTGCTGCAGGCATTTTGAGAGTGAATCAAGTGATGGAGGATCTCTCTCGCTCTGCTTTTCAAACAAAAATTAAAAAAAAAAAACCTCAAAATTTAAAAATATGTGTTTATATTCAAATATGCACAAGATTACCAAAAGCACTCTACTAGCATGTTCACATTCCTTTTTTGTTATTTTTGGTTACCTTTTGAAATGTGTTACTGTGGTTTAAATAACATGAAACAATCACTAGTGGGAACGGTTACGTATGTGTGCTCATGCAGGTAGAATCTGCTCTAGCTACCTAATATCTTAAGAGTTTCTGTTTCCTGATGAATGGGTGTTATGCTCTGTTTTGGTATGTCATACCAAAATAACATTAAATTTACTACGTTAAAGGATTCCTTTCTTCTTAGAGTCCATCTACTTATAGAAGCAATGATAAACATGTTTTAAAGAGTAACAGTGATTAATAACATGGATGACATGCTTAGTGGAGCCAATTATTTTATTTAGGATTTTTTTTATAATCTTTGTTTTGGTATGTGTCTGCCAAAAGAGACAATTGACAAGAGCCAATTAGAATTTGTAAACAAATGCCTTGTTAATCCAACTTTTTGGTGATTTACATACTGGTTTTGTTGTTTTGATGATTGAATAATCTAAAGACTATTATCTTATTAAAGATGGCCCTAATGGTTTTTTTTTTCTTTACAATAAAGGAAAAAAAAACTTCTGCCAAAATGGGCAGTGTTTGAACTAATTGGGCTGTTTGCTACCTACCAAAGGAATGGAACATCTGGATGTGTGTGGCCAACTCAAATTTGCTCCCAGAAGATGAGTCTGCATTTGGACATTCAGATTCCATCTATCCAACACTAGAATAAAAAATAAAAAAAAAAAGCAATCTAGCATACTTTTGGAGTTTTAGAACATGAGTGAGAGAAGCGAAACAGATACTTAACAAATATTCAGACAAAATGCTGCCCTTTTTATTTGATAGTCATCACAGACATATGATCTTACTTTTACGGGTCTGCTACTGTAACTTTCAAGTTTGCTTGATTTTTGCTACTGTCAGCCAGTATTTATTATTGTAAATATTTAATGTAGGGACTTATGAGCTGAAGTTTTAATAGTTTGTCTTTTTTGTTGTTATGTAGGGACAATCCTCAGGCCGTCAAATCATAAATAATACATATAGTATTCATTTTAGAAATTATTTATTTTAAATGTTGACAGGAACCTGGAAAACCATTATAGAGCAGACCATTTACAAACTTTTATTCAATTTGCAATATTTCTGCCAAAATGATGTTTAATTTTTCAAATGAATAGTCCTTTATTGTTTTTTTAAAGATTTATTTACTTTTATTGCAAAGTCAGATATACAGAGAGGAGAGACAGAGAGGAAGATCTTCCATCCGATGATTCACTCCCCAGGTGATATGGGCTAGGTAGGTAGCCTAGGATCATGACTTGGAAGCCATACTTCCTGTTCTCTATGAAATCCTATCAGTGAAATAACCCTTTCCCAGGGAATACCTCCCCTTACCTGGGATGTGGTGGTATCAGGGTGTGGGGGGCGGGAAGTGGTAGAATCCTGTAGACACTGTCCTTTCAAACCTGCAAGAACACATATGGAAGGGGGACTTACTCTTCCTTCAGATACAAAAGAAGCAGGATAGAAAAAACCCTTCTACCACACTTTCCCTTCCTGGACCACTATATCACTGAACATAGCTCATGTGTGCTTGTGTGTGATTTCCTTTTAAATATACGTTATTACTTTGTACATTGTATTTGTGCCTATACTTAGGATGATTCTTGAAGTAAAAGGGAAGAACCTAGAAAATGTAGCTCACACTAATTCCAGCTAGAAACTTATAACCTCCAAAGGCAACAACATTTTTACTTATATTAATATGAAATTCATGTTTCTTCTCTTGAAACTTTACAAAAGTAACTTAGTATCTTTCCGTTGACTTATCTCTTTCATATCACACATGTGTAGTTTCTCTAATTGTTCTTTATGCAAAACCATTTCAAATTCTTAATCAACCTGATTGTTTTTATGCAAACTATTAAATTATGACCCAAAAAGCTGTTCACTGAACTAAGGTGTGGTCTGGAAATATCATCCACTTTCTTAGTTAAAGCACTGTGTTGAAATAGGTAGCTTTCCTAGAAGTTAAGATGCTCACACCCCATAGAGGACAACTTGGGTTCAATTCCTGGCTATAGTTCCTCACTCCAGCTTCCTGGCAATGCAGACCTTGAGATGCAGTGATGATACTGAAGGAGTTCCTACAACCTGCATAGGAAAATTCTATTGCTTTCTTGGCTCCTGGCTTTGGCAGGTCTCAACCCTGAATATTGGAGTTATTTGGGGGAATGAATCAGTAAATGGGAGCTCTCTCTCCCTTTTCAAATAAAGAAATATTTTTAAAGTGCTATGATTGTATTACTATAACCATATTATAGTATAATTCACATTTTGAGGGTAAATATATTGTGTATTAGTTTTAAACTAAAGTATCCAGTTTTTTTTAACTATTTCTTCTTATCTTCATTATATTTTGCTACTTAACCATCTCTTTCCCATACTACAACTGCATAGCTGGCATTTTGGGTCCAAATCCACGACATTACAGTTCTGCCAATTCTAATTTGTATTTTTAGATTTCACCTCCCATTTACCAACCTGTTATAACATACCAGGATCTACTTTTTATCACCAAAAGCATTTTCTTCCTCATTCACATTTGGGCTATATAACGATTCAAAATATATGCCATTCCTATTTTTAGAAATTTCACTATCCAAATTTTTTAATTGGCCAAAAGTCAGAAAAGAATATGTTGAAATCTTTTAGTTTTACATAATTCATTTTTAGTGTAATAGATTTAGCACCTACAAACTCCTAATTTGCATTTATTATTTTTATTTTCTTTGAAAGTCAGAGAAAGACAGAGGGGCAAGGACAGAGATCTTGCATCCTACTGGCTGACTCCCCAAATACCCAAAACAGCTGAGGCTGAACCACACCAAACCCAGAAAACTTTGTCTCCCATGTGGGTATCAAGGACCCAAGTACTTGAGCTATCATTTGCTGCTTTCCAGGGTACACATATTGAGCAGTCTGCAATCAGAAGAGGAGCTAAGAGCTGAGCCAGACACTCTGACAGGAAATGTGCCCATTCCAAGCAGTATCTGAAACACTACACCAAACACACAGCTAGGTTGACATCATTCTATTTTGGATGATCACATTATCGCATGAAATTGTGTTCTTTGCCTATACATGCCATTATTGTCCTATTTCCAAAATTTCTTGTTAAAATGTGACAAAATTTGATAGAGGCACTATCCTAGGATAAATGTCTTGTCTGTCAGTCAAAACCCTCAGAAGAAAAATGTAAGTGAAATTAGATTTTTTCTTAAAAAATCCATTGAATCAATATGAATATTTTTTGTTGTAGTTTGTTGTTTAGGCAATGGTTCTGAAAGCCATCAGGTGCTGCTTTACCAGTTATTATACTGTTTCATGAAATCAAGAGTTGGTATTTACTTACAGCTTACTCTAGGGTACTATCATAGGCAAGTAGGACATCAATAAGGAATCATGTGATCTTTTGGCAAACACGTCTTATGTTTAATGGTAAAAGACTTCCTTATCCCAGTTGGCTTGTCACACTACAATTTCATGGCAGAGATTACAAAGGACTGATCATGTTAGATATTGTGAATTATGTATTGGAAACAAAATTTAAATTCAAACTCTAACGTTCTTTTCAAATATTTTTTTTATTATGCACATATCTGTCCTCAGGATATGAGAACCATCTTTATTTTACTATTTTTGGCATAGGCTGAAGCTCATACACACTACTTTATCATCCTAGGTCCTGTGACATCACAGTTTAAGCAAAAATGAGTATTATGCATACTTTGTACCATGACAGTACCAAGAGACTTTCGATCATTTTCAGTATACTGACTTCTTGGCAAGAGAGAAGGTAAATGCACTTTTTTCTCTCTCTTTTTTTTAATTCACTAATTACATTGTATTATGTGACACAGTTTCATAGGTACTTGGGTTCTCCCCACCCCTCCCCAAACCCTCCCACCATGGTGGATTCCTCCACCTTGTTGCATAACCACAGCTCAAGTTCAGTTGAGATTCCCCCATTGCAAGCATATACCAAACCTAGAGTCCAGCATCTTATTGTCCAGTCAAGTTTAACGGCTTCTTAGGTATACCCTCTCTGGTCTGAAGACAGAGCCAGCAGAGTATCATCCCGATCAATTAAAAGCTCCAACATACCATCAGTAAAAATTTATATCATCATGGAATTAATTGACATAGTAATGAGTAGCCAATATGTTAAGAATAAATGCTAGTTCTTAACCACCTTCTGTGACCACCTCATTGACATTTCAATTTTAGTTTATACACAACATATAACATACATAACATATTATACATAACATCATATCATTTTAAATTAAGGCAAACATGTGGTATTTAACCTTTTGGGATTGGTTCATTTCCCTTAGCATTATGGTTTCCAGTTTGGCCCATTTGGCCACAAAGAACTGCATTTTGTTTTTTTTTAATAGCTGAGTAGTATTCCATGGAATAGATGCACCATAGCTTTCTTATCCAATCCTCTGCTGATGGGCATTTTGGCTGCTTCCATGTTTTTGCAATTACTGATTGTGCTGCTATGAACATAGGAGTGCATGTTGGTTTCTCATAAAACAAGTGTTCGCAAGATGGCCGACATAGGAGGATGGTTGTGAGGGAGCTCACAGACAGAGAGGGATAGAACGCGACAAAAGCGTAAGTGGAGCAGCATAGAGCTTTAGGGAGAGGAGCGTGAAGTTCCCTGGACAGTGTGGAGCCAAAAAACTCCACACAACTCGGAAGAGCAACCAGGAAAAAAAACAAAACAAAATAAAACAAAAGGCAGGGAAGACAGCATTCTGCTCCAGACCTGCTGAGTCATGTTTAAGTGAAGTTGCCAGGAGCTGCAGCCACAGCCACAGCCTCAGGAGACACAGGAGCCACAGAAACCACCAGCCCGCCGCACCCACAGCAGATGCTGCAGCCTCTGCACCCGCCGCACCCACTGCACCCACCAGGAGCCGCACCCTCAGCGAAGGTCCTCGCCAGCAGCAGAGGCAGACTGCAAGAACCTGAGGTTTGAGTGAGCTGGGTAGGGGTGGCAGTGGGTTGAGGCTCCAGGAGTTAACCCTCCAGGGGCACGCACAGAGCCTGAACATCCTTGGTGCTCATCTCCAACCCCTCCCCCCCCCGGAGATTCTAGCATCTGGGGATGCAGGACAAGTGCCTTGAAACTGCCAAAACTGTGTCTTGGAGGTGATGCACAGTGGTCCTGTGCGCTGAGGAGAAAGGCAGAAGGTGCACTGAATGCTCCCCTGTGCCTTGCGGACTGGCACACAGCTGGGTGGTACTGACCCACAGGAACCCGAGCGCGCCTCTGGGCTCGGCGGTCCCTTGCGAGTGCTGGGGTGGGCGGTCCCGCGCTGCTGGGGTGGGCAGACTTGCACAGGAGGCGCTTCCAGAGACCACCTGGAACACCCCACGCCCTACAGTCCCTTGCTTGAGAGACATACCAGGAGGGCACTGCGGACCCGCGTGCAGGAGCTGTTCCCAGAGAGTGGCTGGAACCTCCAAGCCCTGCAGTCCCTGGCACTGTGGACACACCAAGAAAGCACCTAGAATCCTCCGTGCCCTGTGATCCCACGCACAGGGGGCGCACACAGAGGGTGCCTTCATTCCCCCACGCCCTGTGGTCACATATGTGTAGGGGACGAGCTGAGAGTGCACTTTGAATCCGCTGGGCCTTGGAAGTGGCGCCCTGAAGTCCAGTGTACTGGAGACACACCAAAAGTGCCTTGAAAATTCCCGCACCCTGCTATTCCATGCCTGCAGGCTCCGATCTCTGCAGGATAGTGCTTGGAGAACCCTCAGCATGCTGGTGCCTGTGTCTCTCAAAAAGAAACACTAACACAATGGGAAGAAATACCAGAAAAGGTAATGATCCAGATGAGAGAGCCAGCACCCCACCAATAAAAGATCAAAAGCCAATGTCGGGCCCGGCGGCGTGGCCTAGCAGCTAAAGTCCTTGCCTTAAATGCCCCGGGATCCCATATGGGCGCCGGTTCTAATCCTGGCAGCTCCACTTCCCATCCAGCTCCCTGCTTGTGACCTGGGAAAGCAGTTGAGGATAGCCCAATGCATTGGGACCCTGCACCCGTGTGGGAGACCAGGAAGAGGTTCCTGGTTCCCGGCTTCGGATCGGCGCAGCACCGGCCTGTTGCGGCTCACTTGGGGAGTGAATCATCGGATGGAAGATCTTCCTCTCTGTCTCTCCTCCTCTCTGTATATCTGACTTTGTAATAAACTGAATAAATCTTTAAAAAAAAAAAAGCCAATGTCTATTTTGGAGATGCGAGATGAAGACATGGAAGACCTACCAGACAAGGAATTCAAAAAAATAATGTTAAAATCTGTCAGAGACAATGAGAAGAATTGGGAGGACTTCAAGGAATTCAAGAACCACATAGTCACAGAAATACAACAAATGAAAAGTAAAATCCTTGACTCTTTTCAAATATTGTACATGCAAATATATATGTATGTATGCAGATATATGTAAGTACATATATGTGTGTGTGTGTGTGTGCAAATAATGACAAAAGCAAATAATATTTCACCCTACAATATTTATTCTCATCAGTGGACTTTATAAGCTTATTTCTATTGAAATTATTTTGTAACTTTAAAGTTGCTTTAGTTAGCCATATGAATGTTTTGTGATAAAACTAATAATGCTTATATCTACTACACTGTTCAATGCTCATTTCTCAATGCAGGGACATACACACACATGCACACACACTGTCTCTCTCTCAAAGAGAGCTGAGATTTACTTCCATATATTTCCAGCCTAAGTTCAGTAAGGATTTACAGTCTTTCGTATTGTCTAGGCTATCATATTGTCTGTATGAACTAGGATTTGCTTTTTGTAGAGCATTCTTTTTTTTTTTTTTTAAAGATTTTATTATTATTGGAAAGCCGGATATACAGAGAGGAGGAGAGACAGAGAGGAAGATCTTCCGTCCGATGATTCACTCCCCAAGTGAGCCGCAACGGGCCGGTGCGTGCCGATCCGGGTCTCCCACACGGGTGCAGTGTCCCAAAGCTTTGGGTCTTCCTCAACTGCTTTCCCAGGCCACAAGCAGGGAGCTGGATGGGAAGTGGAGCTGCCAGGATTAGAACCGGCACCCATATGGGATCCCGGGGCTTTCAAGGCGAGGACTTTAGCTGCTAGGCCACGCCGCTGGGCCCTTTGTAGAGCATTCTAAAGGAAAAAACTTTTTGTTTAGCTCTCTTTGGAAAACGAGAGATGTGAGAAGAATGTTGGAGGCATGAATCGAGCTTAAGATTTACCAAGTAGCTCTTATGATTGGATATTATTTTAGCGATTTTACAAATTACATTAATTTTATTTTCAAAAAGTGAGGATCAGAGACCATAATAATCTGCCCATACTAACTAAAATCTTTTATATAGGAAGACTGGATTTAAGCCCAAAGTCTTTGTGACTTTAAGGCCCATGTGCATTCATTCCATTGTATTGTATTGACTTCCACTTTAAAATATGGCTTAGTTTCATATATTTGAGCTATACTTTTCTTTCCATCCAATTCATAAAATTCCACTTGCTATCTTGGCAAGATTTCCCCTTTGGAGACCAAATTCTGAGACTCTAATTCTCATCTTTATTCTTTGAAAGTCTAATTGGCACAGTGCTTAATGGCATTAATTCTGGAATTTTTAAAACCAGACATCTTGGGTTTGAATCTTGGCTCTCCAAATTTGACAGCTCAGTGAACTTGGACAATTAACTTAGCATCTCAGCATCCACATTTCCTTATTGGTCAAAAAGAAGTTGTTAATAGTTACCTCATGGGATGTGTGTGAAAATTGAGTTAAAAACATGAAGTATTTAGATGGTATGTTGTGTGATATACAGTGCCACATGAGGATGTTTCAAAAAGTTTATGGAAAATGGAATTTAAAAGATACAGCTTTCTTGATGAAAAATTTTTGAGATCCATGCATTTTTTTTCAAAACCTATGTTTTCATGAATTTTTGAAGGCCGTTTATATAAGTATCAACTATGATTTTTCTTTGCAATAGGACATGTTCTGTTTAAGAATAGCTACCTGCCCACATGGTATATAATGTTAGTTACTGAAAGACAAAACAGAAGCAAAACTGGCTCTTTTAGTGTGCTTTGTTGATATTCCTTCCTGGTTGATTTGAAAGTCCATCTTTATATTTACAGTGATGCACACTGATGAAAACTGGGTACTGTCTCCACAAGCACTTGGAATAACACAAGCTACCATGGAGTTGTTCTCATCCATTAGGTAATGTATCATTTCAACTTTAAAGGTGAAGCAGTTCAAAACAGCTGAATTAATTCACTTTCTTAACAAGGTGTATCGCACGTGAAAAAAAATCAATCAAGATATGGAGGAACCTCAATCAGACTCACAGCTGAGCTCTCACAGGAAACTCTACAGGACATTAGAGGATGGAATAATATATTTCAGATTCTCAATGAAAAAAAAAATTCAGCCCAGAATAAAGTACCCAGCAAATTTTCCTTTGTTTTTGAAAATAAAATAAATTTTTTCCATAGTAAATAAAAGCTCAAAGAATATACCTCTTCCAGACTTGCCCTACAAATAATACTTAAAGATATTCTCTTGATAGAGAAAAGGGAAAGCACCTACCAAAACCAAAGGCAAATGTGGAAAACATCTCAGTAAAATGACAATTGATGTCTAAATATAGTGATGAGCAACCCATTGTTGAAATGACAGGACCAAATTACCACTTATCCATATTAACCCTGAAGGTAAATGGCTTAAATTCATCAATCAAACATAGATTGATGGACTAGATAAAAAACAAAAGCCATCTATCTATTGCCTACAGAAAACACTTCTCACCAACAAAGATCAGTGGAAACTGTATCTCATGGATTTCAATGTTTTTGTTTTTACTTTCATTTTTTTCAAAAGCTTTTTTTCTCATATTACATTTTTCATACAGTAGCACCATTTTCTTGAAGAAAGCTCTTGATTTTCTTTTTCATTTTTTTCAGAGACACATTAGTCATTCAGTAGTATGTTATTTAAATGTATGACGATATGAATTTCTATTGTTATTCTAGTTGTTAATTTTGTTTCGTGGCTTTTCATTTAAGTGGATGTATAATAACATATCCAGATGTTAAAATACAATGCAGTATGCATTTCTACTTCCAGATTAAAGAAGGACTCCCAATGAAGCTGGACTCTGCCAGTGTCCATGGCTGTAATGTCAGAATAGACTTAAATAGCAGAATTGTCAGCTTATGACTGTTTGTGAAGGACTATATTATTGTAATAATATAGGGGAAATCAGTGCATGAGGATATTTGTGAGAGGGTAAGATAATTTAAAAATCGGAAAAAAGGGATTATCAATCTTGGCAAGCAGAAGAAAAGGGCTTACACTATGAAAAGGCAGGTCTGGTTTCTAGCTGATGACTGAGTTGACAGTTTGATTCTACTGACCACTTCATCATAACTGGCTTCTTATATGAAAACTCCACACTGCCAAAGAAAATGTCGTGAGTAAGAGAGCTGTAGGTCTTTCAGATGTCCTTCAAAGAGCTTCTTGAACTTGGACACAAATTTGCAGGTGATAGGCCGAACCTCACGATGCTGAGCCCTTCATTACTTTCTCAAGCCTTGCAAAGTACTAGACACAACTTTGCAAATTTTGACATAAAACAAGATACTTGAATATACTCAATTTAATTTATGTTGATTTACCCAAGTAAGAATACTAGAGGAAGTGGGCAGGCATCTTTAAATTCATTTGATAAAGGTAGTAATGTGCTTACTTGAAACTGTCCAAAAACAGAGTGTTTAATAAGATCCCTGGCCTCTACCAAGTAAAAGCCAATTGCATCCACAGGCTATGGCAATGGAAAGGAACTGTAGGCATTGCCAAATATCTCCTCTGATGGGGCAACTTCCAAATTTATTTGACACTGTTCATTTGCTCAGTTTTCGGAGATAATTATATTCTGACCTCCCTTTCAGTCATTGAGAAGTACTAAAAACAAGATGAAAACAAAAATAAGGCACGTATCAGAGCCCGGAACTCTGCATCTAGGCTTCTTCCACATGATTTAATGCTCGGAGTGCAGGATACAAATAATGGTCATGCCAGCATGTGAAAGCTTAAAATACGCTCTAATGAAGATCACATTGTGAATATTGCCAAGGCAGAATAAAATGCAATCAGGATTTAAATGTGGCTAAAATAATAGCTCCTTGGATTCCAGCACACTGATTAATGCCAAAGACACTTATGAGATGCTGCTGTCTGGTCATCAGTGTTATTTTTGTGTGGAACACTTTGTACTGGAAGCAATAAAGGAGGACTAATAAACTCAGGAACAAATACTTTATGCTGTAAAATTAGCATGACTCAGGTAAAGTGCTTTAGTTACAGAAGATCTATGTTCCAAGACTGACAGATTATAAGCATAACTTACTTTGAAATGTGCATGCTCCAAATATTTTCTGAAATATTCACCTTTCACAGCAGATTCTCTTATATTCCTCATATCGGCATACAAATGCAAATTTTGTGCTTACTGTATACTCAGCTTTTTTTTTTTTTTGAGGGGGGGGATTCAAAATTGGTTTTAAGGTGTCCCTCATATCAAGTGAAGAGGGAAAACTTACCTAAACATTAAAAGGAACATTGAAGCAACTTGTAATTATTCCCTACCTTTAATTTTAGACCCTGAAAAAGGTAAACAGCCATGTGTCTACCAAGGCTGATGTGTTTTAGAGATGGGATCACAAGGGTTAGGTGATGCCAATACTACCTAATCAGTGCTTTTTATTACCATACTTTCTCTGAAAATAAAAACACAATAATAATGAACAAAACAGTTTAGCAGTGTGCATCCCTGACATCTCATACTCTCTCTCTCTCTCTTTCTCTATCTCTCGTAAAGATAAAGTGATCAGCGAGCAAGCAAAAACTTCTTTTAGGCTCAAACACCTAATGAAATAGGTACCCATTGCTAACAATGGATTCAAATTGATGAAAATGCTCACTGCTGTGCTTTCGAATGACATTTTGAGAGTCCTGATCTAGTAACACAAAGGCTGCTGAGGATGTCAGGGTAATAACACGACATTAACTGTATTTCTTCTAATTGTAACTAGATCCCATAATCACCATTATATAGCATAGAGAGGAAGGAATTAGGAGTGGACACCTATACTTATATTTGTAGTTTGTTACCATTCTTTTTAACCAAAAGTTTTGGTAAGATGAAATAAGTACTTATGTTAAAAAAAAAAAAAAGCACAACATCGCATGAACACAGCAATTGTTGGATCCTATTTATAAAATCATTAACACAGCTTCCTGGTTGGGTCTGTTATAGTGTAGTAAGAAAATTATTGTAATGAGAATCTAGACACCCAGATCTGAGTTGTGGTATTATTATTAATTAGCTACATGGCTGTAAACAATTCATCTAAGCTTTCTCTGTCTCTCAATTTTCTTCATCTTTTAAATGAAGCGTTCAGTCAAATGATGTAGCTTCGTGATTCCTTCCCCTCGCACTACATCTTATGCTTGCTTCATTGAATCTAGCTCCTATATAGGAAGACCAGATACTGGCAACAGTTATCTAGGCAGGGCTTCATTCCATTCACTGTGACATTGCCACTAGGGTTTAAAGTATTTCTTTAGCACAGCATACTTCAGGCCACTTCAGTACAATATTCACTGGTAAAGAGTTAAACAGAATGGTGAAAGCCACATGGCACATAGAACTAACGCATTCTCATTGTTAAAGTTGGTTCTACAATAAGTCAAAGGTGGCCTCTGTATATTGGCCTCTAGGTTGTTTATTTTTTCATGGCAGCCTGGGACTTGCTAGCTCAAATGTCCCCTGGCACAAACTCAAATTTTTACACATTCAATTGCTTTAAGCACACCCAAATAAACAGATTTTTAGCCATTTAGAATCCTTTTGCTTTGCATACCTTGTGAAACTGCACATCTGTCAGCCACAGATAAAATAAGCCCTGTGGCTAAAAGGCCCCAAGTCACTGCTGTATTTTGGAGTTCTATGACCCAGATTCCTTAAAGTGCTACTGAATGACATCATCTAGGCACCTGAGCCCTATGTCCAATTTCCGTTTCCCCTGGGCAAGTTCATTTGCCCCCCTCCTCTTCTAGAAGTTAGTCCTATTCTACATTGAGTAGTCTCATGTCTTGAGGCACTGCCCCTGCAAGTGACCCTGTCAACCAACATAGTAATCAAATAAAGTTTGTGTGTGCAACTGCTCTGGTTGAGAATTAAGAACTCCTAGGGAAAAACTTTTGGAGTAAATAGCTAACTAAAACAGAAATCATAGTCAAGATTATAAAATACTTATAACTGAAGAACAGCGAAATCATCATGAATAACACCTAGGAGAATGCAGAAAAACCCATATTCAGGGAGGAACTTTATATGTTCAAAATGGATTTTTGGCAAAAGAAGAAAGGCTGAAAATTACTGAGGGAGTTTTACTTTGAAAAGCTAGCTAAAAAAAATCAGTGTATGGGGAAAATATAAATATGAAAATTAATTCAATACATGCACATATTAAGTTAAAGAAATAATATAGAGAATTAATAATTGGAATGTTAAGTAATATTGTTAGGGGGAATTCCACCCAAAGGATGAATGCAACTTCAGGTCTTTTCTCCAGGAAAGGAAATTTGTCTTGCGCATCATTTCAGTCAGCAAGGTAAGAGTCATTAGCAGAAGAAATCTGCCTCAGCAGAGATTTCTCTTTCAAGAGAGACAGACTTGAAAATCTGGTTGAAATAGTGTCTTTTAAGCACAATTTTTGAGCAAAAGCAATATAATGTAAACATGGAGCAGCAAGCAATTGTCAGAGGGTTGGGACAAAACTCAGGAAAGTGCCCAATGGTAATCACATCCACCTTGCTCAAAACAAAGGCATCAAAAAGGCGCAGTTGTTAACTGCTTGTTCCTAGCCTCAGGATAAGCTGAAAGCTTGTCTCCTCGCTTTCTTGTGATGCACCTGGAAGTCCAGAGAGCCAGAGACCGGTACTTTGATCTGGCCAAAGGCAACTTTTGGTGTGACAAACACTTTACATTCTCTGAGACTTCCATGTTTCCTTGCTGTTTCATGGTAAAACTGAAAACACAGGGAATTCGGATTTATGTTTCAAAAACTGTCTATCCTTTACTATCCTCATGATAAAACTAGAAACTCAGGGTGGGCTCCACTTTGACCTTGTTAAATGCAACTTTAGCGAAGACACATGCATTTGGACACTTTTAAAGAAATTCTGCCTTGTGAAATATACCAGAGATCTGACCCTTTAAAAAAATTTCACTTTTTTTGGGCCCGGCGGCGTGGTCTAGCGGCTGAAGTCCTCGCCTTGAACTCCCCGGGATCCCATATGGGCGCCGGTTCTAATCCCGGCAGCTCCACTTCCCATCCAGCTCCCTGCTTGTGGCCTGGGAAAGCAGTTGAGGACGGCCCAATGCATTGGGACACTGCACCCGCGTGGGAGACCTGGAAGAGGTTCCAGGTTCCTGGCATCGGATCGGCGCGCACCGGCCTGTTGCGGCTCACTTGGGGAGTGAATCATCGGACGGAAGATCTTCCTCTCTGTCTCTCCTCCTCTCTGTATATCTGGCTGTAATAAAATGAATAAATCTTTAAAAAAAAATTTCACTTTTTTATTTCTACCAGGGATGTGATCCTATCTGTTAGTCTAACTGACTCCTGATAGTAAGATACCCACATTTCTGGAAATGCTATTAAAAAATACAGAAGGAACAATCAGAGTGTTAGCCGGGAAACAGAACCAGAGTATTGATTTTTAAGAAGTTTTAAAGTATGACACCATGATATGGGCTACCTTACGCCATTGAAAGAGAGAATAAAAATGAAATGGTAAAATTGTAAGGTGGATATATATTAATAACGGTGGATCAGCGTTTACTTCAATTATTAGAATATGCCTATAAACATACATTAAAAATACTGAATTAGTATTGGGAATCTACCGCTTTCTAAAGTACTGGGTCCAGAGTGGGTCACTAGCTATACTTTGTAAAATGTCTAGGAACAGACGATCTGTTTTCTATTACAGCAGGTACAGGGAATAAAAACAGGTGCATTTTTCTTGTTTAATTTATGCAGATTTTATAAGTTTCACACACAGAACTAATGAAGATCAGATGAAAAAAGACAATAACACGCTAATCTCAGAAACATAGAAGCAAAAAATGTTGAATAATGAATTACCAAATATAATCCACCAATCTACTTTTCAAATAAAATTAAAGTATAATTTGTTCCAGAAATTAGTAACACTTTAATATCAGAATGATTATTACTAAATTTAATAGAGGTAAAGAGCAATATTGTTTTACTTGTTACAAAAAGCTTTCAGTGAAATTAATATCTAATTTTAACAAAGTATATGCATTTAGATTCTGCTAATGATATCTACTAAATTATATATACATATAACACCTAATAGGCGCATCCTTTAAGGTAAACAAGCCGATAGAGATGACTCATCAAACATGTTTACCATTACAAATGATATAAAAGAAAATAAAAGCTAAATGAATAGAAATTATAAAGTAACAAATATTGCTTTTTAAAAGATTTATTTATTTTTGTTGGACATGCAGATTTACAGAGATAAGGAGATACAGAGAGGAAGATGTGCTATCTGCTGGTTCACTCCCCAAGTGGCCGCAATGGCTGGAGCTGAGTTGATCTGAAGCCAGGAGCCAGGAACTTCTTCCAGGTCTCCCAAGCGGGTGCAGGGTCCCAAGGCTTTGGGCCGTCCTCCGTTGCTTTCTCAGGCCACAGGCAGGGAGCTGGATGGGAAGCAGGGCATCAGGATGCAAACCGGTGCCCATATGGGATCCCAATACATGCAAGGCAAGGACTTCAGCCAATAGGCTATCACACTTGGTTCAGGAACAAATATCTATTAATGGTTTACGTATGGTTTAAGTATGTAGACATATAATCAAAACATATATTCAGAGCAAGTTTTAAATTAAACAAGCAATATTGCTAAATCAAAGGTCTTTTTAATGTATGATCTTAATGTTTAAATATATTTACATTTATGTTTATTTAAACTTATTTATTTTGGGGGCCCAGCACAATGGCTCAATTGGCTAATTCTCCATCTACAAGTATCAGCACCCCACAAGGACACCGCTTCATGTCCTGGCTGCCCTACTTCCCTTCAGCTCCTTGCCTGTGGCCTGGGAAAGTAGCATAGGATGGCCCAAATCCTTGAGCTCCCGCACCCGCATGGGAGACCCTGTGGAAGCTCCTGGTTTTGAATCAGCTCAGTTCTGGCCACTGTTTCCATTTGACGAATAAAGCAGTGGATTGATGATATCTCTTTCCTTTATTTCTGTAAACATGACTTTCTAATAAAGATAAATAAATATTAAAAACCAAAAATCTTTTTTATTTTACATTATTTTTAATCACAAAATTCATTACTGATCATATACCTAGTTAGAAAATGCAAGTAAAATTTTTAAAAAATTGCATTCTCAGAAAACCTGTATACAAGCTACTAGTAAGTCTAACAGAAGATGTATAAGGACTATCTCCAGAGAGCTCTATTTTTAAGTTTATTAAGTTTGAACAAAATAGTCTAAATTGATGGCATACCAAACGGGGAGACGCAAGGACTCAATATTGTCAAGATGTCACCTCTTGTCACTCCTGCTCAAAAATTCAGTCAATTCCACATAAACAGCTAAATTTCTCAAAATTTAATGAAAAGAGCATGAAAAATTATCAGAACAATTTGAAAAAGAAGGTCTGTTTTTACTACCAGCTTCTGAAGTGTGTTATAAAGATAAAAACTAAAACTGTGTAGTATTTGGGGTGGGGGGAAAATGGAGAGTAATATGAGTAAGTACAACAGAAATGTAAATGAATAAGAAATTGATATTTTGCAAAAGTGATGACAGTGGCACTAAAATCAGGAGGGGTTATCAATAAAATATTTTGGGACAGAACAAAGGTTTAGAAATCGTTGGTGTCTGTCACTATGATTATTATAAATTATTGCGTATTTTGTTATGATTACTAATATAAAACTATTTAATTCTTTGTTGCTCTGATGACCTATTATCCAGATTGTTTAGTATTTTTCATCTTCAACATTTTCTTACTCTATTTTTGGATAACAAATTGTTCAGATTTTCTCTTTTAAAAATATTTATTTATTTATTCAGAGGGCAGAGTTGTAGAGAGAAGGACACACATAAACACACACATACATGCATACACACACACACACACACAGACACGGAGAGGGAGGGATTCTATCTGGTGATTCATTTCCCAAAAGGCCATAGTGTTCAAATGAATAGAATGACTGGAGCTAGTCTGAAGCCAGGATCCTGGAGCTATATCCCCCATGGATGGCAAGGGTGCAAGTAATTGGGCCATCCTCTGCATTAGGGAGCTGGATAGAAAGTGGAGTAGCTGGGATTTGAACCAATCTGTTCCAAATAGGGGCTTAACACTCTGTGACTTATATGACCCACAAACTTTTGATTATAGAAAGGAGAAAACAAAGAACTTCCCACATACTGGTTAACAGTTTGAAACTTTAAACTCATGTTCCATTTTAGGAAAATCTCATTGTCCTATAATGTTAGACAATGGAATGCTGAACAAATCTCCCACAAAGAACCAAACTTCAGAGCCAAATGCTTTTCAAAGTTTTATTCTGTTATAAGACTACTAATTGGTATAAGAGTTATGGAGTTAGCAAATGGGGAGCACAAGGAACCACCAGAATAGATTCTTATTCGAAGCGCTTTTCCCCTAAGGCTTACGTGCTGAGACTAGAGGATGCTGTTGCAAGGCAGAAAAGCTGAGGAGAGTTGACAGGGCTATCTAGGGTCTACCAAGATATAAGAAGCCTTGTGAAATCCATATGTTTTGATTGAGATACAAACAGGTGTATCTTCAATTACGGATGCCCCAGAAGTACACTGATGCCCTCAGGAACAAAAAGTATGTGTCAACTTATTTAAAATTATAATTAGATTAAAAATTGATCTGTATCATTAGTGTTCCAACCCTTCTAGGAAAAGCAAAGCTAACTTGCTCTGAGGAGTAAGATAGTAGCATCACCCCGGATCTCTACCTGCTTTTAATAATTTTAATATACAACAATCTTCTCTCAATATAAAACACATCAAGGGCATGAGTGGATAATAAGTCAAGGTGACCAACACCAATTAAGCAAATACAATAGCTGATTCAGAAACACAGCCATTTCAGAGAATAGGATTGTGAAAACCAAACTACAAAGTAATCATATCCAAGACAATCAAGGGAAACAAGCAGAAAGCAAATAGAAAACTAAAATTTTAACACTGAAAAACATAATGGCTAAGAGTAAGAACTCAATTCATGGGCTTGACGGAGATTCACAGAGATACCATCCCTCTACTGGCTTACTCCTCAAATGCCCACAGCAGTTGAGGTGTGTTCAAGTTCAAGCCAAAGCCTTTAACTACATTGTACATATCCCATGTGAATTTTGGGGCCCATATAGTTGAGCTACCACCTATTACCTCCCAAAATACTTTAACAGGAAACTGGACTGGAGGCATAGTAGCTGGGACTTGAACCAGTGCTATGATATGCAATGCTGTCCTATAAAGCAGCAGCGTAATTTGCTGTATCACAAACTCACCCTAAAACCACAGGATTTAAAAATCCAATGTTGTGACAAGCCAAATAAGAGAAATTCATATTATCTATGCTAACTTTTTCATGAGTCAATTTGACTAATTTGTGATTCCAATTTGTTCGCTCAAACATAGGTATTGCTATGAAAATATTTTTAGATGTAATTAACATTTAGGTTAGTAGACTTTAAGTAGATTATTTTCCACAAATACAACTGGGTCATATACAGAAAATATTAATGTTGGCCCGGTGCGGTGGCCTAGCAGCTAAAGTCCTCGCCTTGAATGCCACCGGGATCCCATATGAGTGCCGGTTCTAATCCCAGTGGCCCCACTTCCCATCCAACTCCCTGCCTGTGGCCTGGGAAAGCAGTCGAGGACAGCCCAAAGTCTCGGGACCCTGTACCCGCTTGGGTGACCTGGAGGAGTTTCTGGCTTCTGGCTTCGGATCAGCTCAGCTCCAGCACCGGCTGTTGCGGTCACTTGAGGAGTGAAACATCGGATGGAAGATCTTCCTCTCTGTCTCTCCTCCTCATTATATATCTGACTTCGCAATAAAAATAAATACATCTTTAAAAAAAAAAATATTGATGTACCCCAGAGTAAAGAATTGTTCCAATGGATCACAATATAGAATTATTTCCTGATTTTCTAGACTTCAGAGAGCGTATTATTGGCATAAGGATAGAAACAGATTAAAGTAACATAGAATTAAGAACTAATAAGATAACCCACAAATCTCTGATCTATTGATTTTTGACAAAGATGCTAAGGATATTCAATGGAATAAGAGTAGTCTTTTATAAAAACGATGTTGGGAACCACTGGAAATCTACATGAAAAAAATGGAATTTTGATTCCCAACTACCTTAGATCAAAAGCATAGGATAACTCAAAATGGACATAAATGCAAGAGTTAAAACTAAAAATAATCCCTAGAAGAAAACATAGCTAAGTGTCTTCATGGATCTTATATTAGGTTTTTTTTGATATGACAGCAAAATCACAATCAATAAAAGAAAGTTAGATTTCATCAAAAGTGAAAGTTTTAATGGTTGAAATAAAAAAGAACTATCTACAAAATGGAAGCAACAAGTTTTCCACAATTTGATAAGTTATTTGTATCCAGGATATATTATAAATTCTGGCAACTTCATCACAAAAATACAAATCTTCAATTATAAAACAGAAAGATGATTGAACCAAATGTTTTGCAAAGAAGATATAAAAATGGTCAATAGATATTTGAAAAAAATTGCATCATCAATCTTTAGGGGAATACATATTAAAACCAAACTGAAATACCATTTACTACCCAATAGGATGGTTAAAAACTTAAAAAAAGTGGAAAGAACTGATGATGAGCAAGTGATATAATTTGAACTACCATACATAGTGGGTAGCAATGTAAAATTGTGCAGGCAATGGAAAAATAGCTAGAAGTTTCTGCGACGATCAAACAGAGTCACAATCTATGACTTGGTAATTCCACTACTGGATATATAATCATAAAAAAGAAAAATATGTCCATGTACAAATATTCTTAGCAGAATTTATAATAGCCAAAGTGTGGGGGAAAAATCAATCATTCAACGCTTAATAAGTAAGTAACCACAATGTAAAATATCTGAACCATAGGATGTTACTTAGCCATAAAACAAATGAATTGTTTATATAGACTGCAGTAGGGATGAACCTGAAAGCTTGATGGAAAGTGAACAAGTTAGGTACATGACAATACAGATGATGTTTTTCCGTTTACATGAATGTTCCAGAATACATAAATTCATCAATACATAAAGTAGATTGGTTGTCGGTGAATTGGTGAAGGAAAATTAAAAGTGACTGCTAATACTTCTAAGTATTCTGTTGGCATGCTGGATATGTGCTGAAATTGTGTAGTGGTGCTAGTTGCACAACAATTTGAATAAACTAAGGATCACTGAAGTGTACATTTTAAAATAGTGTATTTCATGTTATGCAAATTATGGCTCAATAAAAATGTAATTAAAAAGAGTCAATGCAATTTCAATTAAATAGCAATAGACTTTTTTGTTGGAACTTGGTAAGCTGATTCTAAAATGTAAATAGAGAGGCAAAGGGTCAAATATATTACAAAACAGTGCTGACAACGGTTAGAGAACTTGATCTAGCCAATGTCAATATCCATTGTTAAGAATCCTCAAACGAATTTTTTTTTTTTGAGAAACAGAATTATAGAGAGAAAGAGAGAGAAAAAGAGAGGAGAGCGAATCTTCTAGCTGCTGGATAGTTCATTTTCCAAATGATTGCCATGACTGGAACTGAGCTGATCTGAAGCCAAGAGCCAGGGATTTCCTCCATGTCTCCCGTGTGCATTGCAGAGACTCAAGGATTTGGGCCATCCTTCACTGCTTTCTCAGCTGGATCATAAATGCAGCAGCTGGGACATGAATTGATGCTCATATGGGATGTTGTCATGAAAGGCATCACATAGAGGATTAGTGTGCTATGCCACCACACTGGCCCCTCAATTCCATTTTAAACTTGAAACAGAGAAGTGAATGTAATGTCAACACTATATTAAATAAATAGAAAAATGATTCAGAACAGTAGACCCATATGTAAACGGAAACACCAGAAACTGTAGACTAGAGAGAGAGAGAAAAAAAACAATGTTTCAATAGCTATGGGGATTAGATATACATTGTGGCCATTTGGAGGAATAAATTGGTGGATGAAAAATTTGTTTCTCTCTGTTGTTCAGCCTTTCAAATGGGTAAATCTATTTTTCATTTTTAGAGGATGTTTTATTTATTTGAATGAGGAGAGACAAAGAGAGAGGGAGAGGGAGAGAGGGAGAGAGGGAGAGAGAGAGATGAGAATGAAAGAATGTCTTGTATCTACTGGTTCACTCCTAAACAGCCCCAACTGCCTGGGCTGGACCAAACTGAAGTCAGTAACCTGGAACTTTACTACATCTGCCAAGTATGCGGAGGACCCAAGCATTCAGGACATTTTTTCACTGCTTCCCCAGATGTGTTAGTAGGGAGCTGGACTGGAAATGGAACAGCCTGTTCTCTTATCATATGGTATGCTGATCCTGCAGGCATCAGCTTAATCTTCCATGCTAAAACCTCGGTCACTCAATAAATCAATCTTAAAACAAACACTAAAAATGTTTAATATAGTAAAGTTTAAGTAATATGTATGTTATCCCAACTTAGAACATTTTAATTGAAAGAGTCTTAAATTAGATTTTTTGACAAATTAGTGAAACTCTGTAATTTAGCCAGTGATTTTCCAGTTTGAAAGTCTGTAATTTAGTAAACAGTATTGTGTCAAAGTTCATGTTTGGTTTTCATAATTATACTGAAACTGATCAAATGAAGCCCACCTGGTCATCATAAATTCCTTAATTGATCATGGCATTACAGACCAATCAGAGGAAGGTAACGAGCTTCAGTGACCAATCAGGAACTTGACATGGGCTGATCACGCATCTGTCAGCCCCAATTTCAGTCTGTTAGAACTTTCACTCTTAAATCATCAGGGAGCCCAGAAATGAAGTAGAGCTGCCCAACTCCTTGCTTGGCACTTGCAATCAACACTACATTCTTCCAGCTCACTAGTGTTGGGGATTGGCTTTCTGCACGTCCTGTGAGCACACTCATTTTGTGAGTTCTACAACAATACCTCCAACCAGTTTGGAGTGTCATTCAGTAATAATACCACAGATATGTCAGATGTTAACAAGCTGGATAAAAACTTTAAATAGATCTTTGTACTGTCTTCACAACTGTATGTAAGTCTAAAATTATTTTCATACACACACACACACACACACACACACACACACACACACACACACATATTTGAAGAATTCTCTAGCCAAATTAAATGAAAAGCTTACACTTCCAGTGTTACCTAAGAACATCTGGGAACCATGTCCTCTGCTCGAGTTTCTTTTTTTCCTTCTATTTTACTCACACAGTGTTCAAACAGTCGAAATTCCCAAGATCCCCAACAGTGGCAGGACATCTAAATAACCTGTTTTCTTGTATGATCAGGAGGTTCCAGGAGATGAAGTAGATTTATTAAAGTAATCACTTAATTTTCTATTTAGCCTATATCTCCTCTGACCATTGCTATGATTTTATTAAAAATGTAATACACAGCTTGCCATTATATTCCCACAGTATAACCAATAGAGACTGTGTTATGAGGAAATGTTCTTAATGATATAATGTGATATTCTGGGTTTTCTTTATTCCCTGAACATGTTTTATCTTTGCTTTAGTGAAAAAGATGTATATTGTGCTTTTTCCTAACATGAGACTTTATACCCAAGTTCATTGTTGAGAACCTGAAAATCTTTTGTCAGAGGAAGGATACTGAGGGCAGATACACATAAAGTCTTAATATATTGAAGTCATAAATAGGGTCTTATTCTTTTGTCAAAAAATGTGACAGTTTTCTATTTATTAATAATATAGAGGACCCTGCGTGGTAGCCGAGTGGCTAAATTCCTTGCATTGCACGGGCCGGGATCCCATATGGGCGCTGGTTCTAATCCTGGCAGCCCCACTTCCCATCCAGCTCCCTGCTTGTGGCCTGGGAAAGCAGTCAAGGACAGCCCAAAGCCCCTGAACCCTGCACCTATGCGGGAGACCCAGAGAAAGTTCCTGGCTCCTGGTTTCTGATCAGCTCAGCACCGGCCGTTGCAGGCACTTGGGAAGTGAATCAGTGGACAGATGATCTTTCTCTCTGTGTCTCCTTCTCTTTGTATATCTGACATTCCAATAAAAATAAATAAACCTTTAAGAAATATAGAAACTTCTATAACTTACAACTATAGTGGATGTTACTGAGCAGCATGAAGAATAAGAATATGTGGTATTGTAAAAACAGGGAAAAATATATAGGATAATTATGCATGAATTTCAAACTGATTTTCACCATGATAAAAACATTCCCAACAACAATTACGTAAAATTACATTAATTTCTTCTAGCAGTGCTAGAACACATCAATTTTAGTTTTATTGTTTGCCTTTCGAACTCATTTATTTGTCATTAATTGATTACTGAATGTCCACTCTTTTGCAGCCATTGTGCCAGGTACAAGGCAGATGTAGCTGTATTTCTCACAAAATTTTAATTTTGCTGAGGGAAACAGGCATTAAATACCAATTTCTGTAATCAATTATTGAATCACAATTATAATAATATATGGCTTATATCTTAAGCTACCTACATATTTTCGCAAGATGTCTCAGAATCCTGTAGTCAGATGCTCTCTCTTCCTCCTTCAAATCCTTCCTAAGACTCTACCACTCAAAAGATAGGAGCTGTGGTTTGCTGATGTTGCAGCTACATAGTTACTGTTTATCATGTTTAAGAGTCCATTTAACAGCATTAATTTAGTGTCTGAACAACACAGATTTCTTCTTGTCTATGACAAACACTGTATTTTGTTTACATAATAAGGATAGATGCTCTCCAATATTTATTGTTTTGTTAAATTAACTAAAGGTAAATTGAATCTGGTTGGATTGTTAGAAGAATGAATGTCAATTGTGAACCACCTTAAAGATAAGTAAATTTTTGTGGTGTGGGTTAAGTCACCACTTGGTACAAGCGCTGGTTCAACTTCCAACTGTTCTACTTCCAATCCAGCTCCCTGCTAATGTACCTAGGAAGGCTGCTGAGGATGACCCAAGTGTTTTGTGTGTTACACTCACATGGGAGACCCGGATTGATTTCTTCTATCTCGCTTCTTGGCTAAAACTTGCCCCAGCCCTAATTATTGCTGCCATTTGGGGAGTGAAGCAGTGAATGGAGAATATCTTTGTCTTTCTCTCTCTCTCTCTCTCTCTCTCTCTCTCTCTCTCTCTCTCTCTGTGTTATTCTGCCTTTCAAGTAAGTAAATAAGTCTTCTAAAAAAAAAAAGTAAGCCAGCCTTTGCCTTAATTGCATAGCATATCAACTATTAAGGCAGATTCAAAAGACTCGGGTTAGAACCTGAAACTTTTACCTGCTGTCTGAATATACTAAACTTAGAAAAAGCAGAACATGTTGCACTAAATTAATGGTTTGCTCCTGATAATGTTTGTTCCCACTGAGAGAATCATCATAGAAGTACACAGAATTTCTAACATAGAAACTCTGCATTTGAAAAGAAAATATTTCCATGGCTGCTTGAATTTGCTCTTAGTTTGTAGGAAAAACTAAAGAAATGGGAATATTATAAACATAGAGCTTTATTTAAGCAAAAAATGTGAACTACATATGACAGTGTGATAGCATACACTCTGGAGTTTTAAAATTTTAAAACAGCAGACTTCAGAGTAGCGCATCTAGAGATGGTTTGATGCACCAGAAAAATTAAAAAAAATTATGTCATTCCAACATGTAGCATTTGTTTTAAATTTCACCATTAAAAAGCACATATTCTGTATTTTGAAAATGGGACAGCCAGATAAATATTATACATCGGAAGCTGAGATTTTTAATCATGACTATAGCTTTTAAACGGTAAGGTACTCATCTTTCATTTGAAACTTCTATAATGATTTTCCAATGATGGAGGCAAAGTCATTGTATTAGCTAATTACTTATATAACAAAAATCAAAATGAGAAACTGATTAGTTTTGTTACCAAAAAATGGACGCTTATTTATAAATCTATAATGATAGGCTCTTTCTGAGAAATACTGAATTCTGTTTTTTTATCCCCTCATTTCTAACTAGAGAATCAGGAAATGGATGAAGAAACATGTCAAATGATTTCCACTACAGTAGATGCTGAACAGCATCTTGTTTGGTTATTGAAATTATCTCTTCTATTTATAATACACACATGATTGAATAAAAATTTTTTATCACTCACAAATATCTCCTTACTTGAGATGATTGCATTTTGGCACATGAAAGCATGAACATGACACCACGATAAGAAGATTTGAAAGGTTCTTAGACAAAATAATAAAATAATATGCATATTAGAAATAGAATTCTGGGCGGCGGGAGAGACGGAGCCCGCGGCTGCCATGGCGCTGTCGCTGGCCGGGGAGCCGGCGTCGGCCTCCGCCGTGGCCGCCGATGACCACCCCGAGGAGGAGGTGGGCTTCACCATCGACATCAAGAGTTTCCTCAAGCCGGGCGAGAAGACGTACACGCAGCGCTGTCGCCTGTTCGTGGGCAACCTGCCCACCGACATCACGGAGGAGGACTTCAAGCGTCTCTTCGAGCGCTATGGCGAGCCCAGCGAGGTCTTCATCAACCGCGACCGCGGCTTTGGCTTCATCCGCCTGGAATCCAGAACATTGGCTGAAATTGCCAAAGCAGAGCTGGATGGCACCATTTTGAAGAGCCGGCCTCTCCGAATTCGGTTTGCTACACATGGAGCAGCCCTGACTGTCAAGAATCTTTCCCCAGTTGTTTCCAACGAGCTTCTTGAACAAGCATTTTCCCAGTTTGGTCCAGTAGAGAAAGCTGTTGTGGTCGTGGACGACCGTGGAAGAGCTACTGGAAAAGGTTTTGTAGAATTTGCCGCAAAATCTCCTGCACGAAAGGCTCTGGAGAGATGTGGAGATGGGGCCTTCCTGCTGACCACGACCCCCCGCCCAGTCATCGTAGAGCCTATGGAGCAGTTTGATGATGAAGATGGCTTGCCAGAAAAGCTAATGCAGAAAACTCAACAATATCATAAGGAAAGAGAACAGCCACCACGTTTTGCTCAGCCTGGAACGTTTGAGTTTGAATAATGCTTCCCGATGGAAGGCCCTGGATGAAATGGAGAAGCAGCAGCGTGAGTAGGTGGACAGAAACATCCGCGAAGCCAAGGAGAAACTAGAGGCAGAGATGGGAGCAGCTCGGCATGAGCACCAGCTGATGCTGATGAGGCAAGATCTGATGAGACGTCAAGAAGAACTTAGGCGCCTGGAAGAACTTAGAAACCAAGAGCTGCAAAAACGGAAACAGATACAGTTGAGGCATGAAGAGGAGCATCGTCGTCGGGAGGAGAAAATGATCCGCCACAGAGAGCAGGAGGAGCTGAGACGGCAGCAAGAGGGATTTAAACCCAACTACATGGAGAATTGTGTAGAAGGCTCCCTAAGCACAGCACATCATATCCTAGATGCAAGGTTCCTGAGGAATTCAAGTTAGTGACCGGAAGGTTCATTGGTAGTTATGGCTCCAAGTCAGAGGAAAAGTTAATGGGGAGAACTGGTAAAGGCTTACGCTTCACGCTGCTCTCTTGAAGTTGCCAGATCTGTCAGGTTCCAGTCAACAGAAGTGTAAAGTATTACTCTTTTAAGTGTTACCTCCTCTTGATGAGCACTGCCAAATTCGATCTGTTATTTAACCAGCCACTCATTTGTCATTCTCTTTTCCAACTTCCTGTATGGGCGTTTCTTAAAAAAATTAACAATATAGCTTCTGCAATTGTATCGTGTTCTGAATTCCAAAGAGAAGTGCTGATCAATAATGAAATGTTGCTAATTGGTACTGGAGAGGGAAATGATCTTTTGTAAATAAATAAATAAATGAATAAAAAAAAAGAAATAGAATTCTGGGTTGCAGTTACTCATGAGAATATATTTACATGGATGAACTCCATTAGGGAGTGTAGAAGTATATTCTAAGTAGATATGAATCTGCTACTTAATTTGAAACAGTTATGTTGCAAATACAAGTTTAGGGGCTAGTGTTGTGGTGTAGTCAGTAAAGCTGCTGCCTGTGATGCAGGTATCCCATTTGAATAGCCCTGATTTGAGACCTGGCTGTATCACTTCTAAGTTCCCTGTTCATGTGCCTAGAAAAGCAAGGGAACATGGCCCAAGTGCTTGGAAAGACTCTCTGGGCGCTTGACTTCTACTTGGCACAATCTCAGCTGCCGTGACCTTTTCAGGAATGAACCAGAGGATGGAAGATCTCTCTCTCTCTCTCTCTCTCTCTCTCTCTCTCTGCATCTCTTCTTACCGCTTCACCTTTCAAACAAAAAAGTGAAGTGCATCTTAAAATATAAATGTAAAAGAAACGGAGCAAGAAATTAAGAAACAATCATAGTTAAGATTTAAGTGAACACTAAGTATTCTACTATCTAACAGTGAATGGTCATAATTAACAATCTTAGTTTCTGGTGCTTCTATATGTGTGTTGTTTTTAACAGATAGCATTTTAAAGCAGTGGATTATAAAAGACATATTTCATGTTTTTAGGGGAAGAATGTTCCTTGAAGCCATTCCACTAACAAACCAATCCACTCTACCAGGGTGCTACTTTATAGAAGTTCTATGGGATTTAAGACAAGTAGGACATTTGTTTTACAAAAGCATACTTTGGTGGATGAAAAAACTGAGCTGTTGGGTTGTTATATGACTAGATTCACAAAAATATAATTGAACACAAGCTTTAGAAATACTACTATTGGTTACCATGAGGGATGTATACTCAAGTGAATAATTAATAACAATTCTGATACAGAACAGTTTGACAAACGTTTTGTGTAAGGAATCAGATAGTAATCATTTTATGCATTCTGTGAATTTGGTCTCAGTAGTATATACTCAGCTTTGCCATTGCACCTTAAAATAGACCTACATAAGATAAGAATTTGTACATTCGTTCTTATTCTAATTATACTTTTAGCAAAAACAGATGGAAGCTGAGCTAAAGTACAATTTCTTAATGACCCTTCAAACAGCATACTAGTGATTCAGTTATGTCCCCGTTCTCGGAGCACCAAGGAGTAAGGCTTGGAAAGCAACATGTTTCTTAAAATAGAGAGAGCTGGGCATCCTAATCTTTACTTTCTCTCTCTACCTGAAGCCTTCATATCTATAACTTCAGAGTAGCATCCTTTTTTTTTTTTTTGCAAAGAAACAGACATCTTTGCAGTGTATACTTTTTACATAAGCTCTTTTAAATACCCATAAATATTTCTTTCAACTTGGAAAATCAAGCTCACTTGATTATATAGCATGTCATACTTCCCCCATTCAATACAGCACACATGACAAGCTTGACATTCTGAAACTGAATTGTTTTGAATCATTTAGCAGTGAGAAAAGTATATAAATAATTTCTGAATGACTGGAATATGAATTTCAGGCTAAATCAACTATAAAAATGTGACTCATTTTCCCAAAACTTTCTAAAATTAAATGTTTCCATTTAGGCTAAGAAGAACCATGAAAATTTTCACCTTCATAAATCTTTCTGTGGAAATAAAAGCCTTAAAAATGTGTGCTTGTTTTGAATTGCCTTTTTAGGCTTAATTTAATTATAGCACCAATGGTGCACTTTGTTTTTGCCATGACACACATTTCAAAGTGTTGTTCATTAATTTCCTTTTACATCCAGACTCTTAAGAAACAACTATGATAACGTGTGTTTGGAATTAAGAATTGACACACTGTAAGGGAAACGAAAATGGCAAACGAATTTTTGCAACATTTAGTGCTGATTTTTACATCTGTAACTCTTAAGCTATAAGTGTATATTATCTATTCACTAACTGTATGGATTGGCTTTAATATTCATGACAATAACATGTGCATGTTTCAGGTCCCTGGGAGAAGTATTGCTCATACTTTCAGTAATAGTTTCCCACACGTCTAGTAATGTCTGCCAGGCATAGTTTTAGACACACACAGGCAAAATATAAAGTCATAGCTCTCCAGACATTGCAACCTAGAGAAAGTTTAGTACATGTTAGGAAATTGCTGGAAGTGATAATTTATAGTTGACTGTGTAACAGGCTCAGTGACAAAGGGAAAAGAACCATATACTTGCTAGCAAATGCTGGCCGACCTTCATCCAACAAACATTTATTATGTTTAAGGTACTAGAGAATGAATGAATATATGCCATGGTCTCTGCTTTCAGAAAATATGTGCATTAGTGAAGGTTGAGGAATAGGTACTCACATGAAACACAGCATATAATGAAAGATGGAATAAACTAAGTCAATGTAAACTTTTTTTTTTTTAAAAAATAGTGATTTTAAAAAGCACACAGTGCGGTGGAATGTCCCAAAAAACAAAATGAAAGGAAATAGCTTTGTGATGAAAGTGCAGCTTCAGTTGAGTCAAGATTTTCTTTTTATAGGAAGAGAAGGGAGAGGTTGGCATTCATTACCAGAGCTGAGAGCTGGGATAGAGGCCTAAAAAGGCATGACTTGATATGGCTAGTGCATGGGGTGTACTGGATGCAGTCATAATGGAGCTAGATGATTTTTTTTCAGGTAAGATATTAATATATTTTAAATGTCATTGATAGGAAGTCTGAATTCCATTCCCTAGCCAATGTGGGATGCTTATTTGTTCCCTTCCCTATACTGTATCTCAATTTACATACATACATTATAATAATCATTCTTTAGTCTTTTGTTAGACTTAATTTTTAAGCTTGTGTTATTTTTAGGCATCTAAATTTTCAAAAGGCACACACCATGTCTCCAGATTCACTTATCACTTTTTTACAACATTCTGCTGAATAACAATAGTCACTTCTTTGAATTATTATGAAACAATAAAATTAGATAACACCTGTGAGAGGCTGAAGGTACACATTCAAGTAAGTCCCAAACACTTGAATTTGAATTCCCAGATCAATCATTTACTTGTGAAAATCTGAACAATCTATTTTTCTAAAAAAAAAAAAAACAAAAAAACGACAAAACAAAAGCAAAAACCTTTGTTGGGCTGGAATCCATGCCAAAGAATTTAAAGTGGGGTAATTTAAATTGTTTTTAGGCTATTAAGTATATGTATATAAATCACTATATAAATCATCAAAGAATATTTTCATCATTAGCTATCATCTCACGATCCCTTATCTTCCTCCTTAATCCTAAGCAACCATTACTTTATTTTCTGTCTCTGTAGAGTTCTCTGTTCAAATAATTCATACAAATGGAATACAATATACCATTTTTGTGACTGCTTTCTTTCATTTTTCCTAATGTTTGCAAGTCTCATCATTTATAAAGCTGAATAATATTCCCTTTTGTGAATATATCACACTTTGGTTATTTCCATATTTTAACCATCTTAAATAATACAGCCATCCACATCTGTGTGCAAAGTTTGGTATGGACACACACTTTCTCTTTCCCTGGATATATGACTATGAGTATGATTTGAACTAACTGCTTGCTGCTATGGTAACTTTAATTATTTGACAGACTGCCAGACTATTTTCCAAAGAAGCCACATCATTTTTACATTCCTATCAGAACTAAGTCAGTGTTCAGATATGTCTGTACCCTTCTCCAACACTTGTCTGACTTTCTGGTTCTAGGAATCCTAATGTGCGTGAATTACTATTTCATCACGGTATTGATTTTCATTTCCGTATCAACTAATGATATTGAGCATCTCTCCACATACTTATTAGCCATTTGTACATTTTCTTGAAAGACAACCCTGTTAAAGATCCTGCACCATTTTTAATTTGGCTGTCTTCTGATTATTGAATTAAACCATTCTTTGTATTTTTTAAATACAAGTTCCTTATCAGATACCTATTTTTTTTTTTGGTGGCTTTTCACTTTCCTTATGCTGTTCTCTGAGGGGCAAAATATCTAAATTGTGATAAAATCTAATTTGACTTTTTAAATTTTTACTCATAGTTCTGATATCCTATTATCTAATCTCAATGCATTTCAATTTTCTCTAGAGTAAAACAGTGATGTTTAAGGGTTGATTAGGGATATCTCATAAAGTTGTTAGAATTAAATCAATAGAGATGAAGTGAATAATAATTGAAATAAGTAACCATTCAAATAGACATTTTCTTTCATTGTTAAATTAATAATCAACATTATTATAGAAACATTAAAATAATGCCTGGAACATTGTAGGAAGTCAGTAATGTTAGCTCTTAATATTTAATGATAATTTCCTGTATCTGATAAATAACAATGTATTCATTGAAAAAATATAAATATTTCAAAAGGAAAGATGTTTAGGAATATATGGTCATTTAGTATTTAGGCCCATTTGTATTTTTAGAAAAGATTAAGAGACCACAATTCTAAATGTTTTATCTAAAGTTGTTTATATTAAAAAATCAAACTGGGACAATGATGAATGTTTTTAAATCTGCCTTTAATATGTTGCCTTTTATTCTGCCTTTACTTCTGACTTGGATGATCATCAGTGATAATTTGAATTTTATGATAATGGAGGAAATTGACAAGTCACTTGTGAAATATTACGGCAATAATGACTTTGTACTGAAGATGAATCTTTTATCATCTCTAAAGTAATATGATGTGTCAATAAATGTAAAGGAAAAATCACATACATGTTTATTTCTCCAACAACCTTTAGGGAAGCTCGCCATGCATAGTGATAAAACTGTTTTAGCAACTTCTAGCATAAGCAAATTTCATTTCTCTTTTTATTTATGTTTGGGACTAAGCATGTGTGTTCTATAGATAAACAATCAGTTAACTGAAAATATAACTGTGTCAATATGAAAAGAATTCATAACGAAGGGAAATGTGCATGTAAATTATCTGCACAGGAAGAATGAAGGAAATAAAAGAACCATACTTGAAGAAGTGTCTGGGGTTCTCATTAAAAGGAAAGCAGTTTTTAATGCGTCAGTTGATTGTCTTCTTATTTATTTTCCTTTTCTACCACAATGCCTATTATAGATATCCTTGCATTTCTTTTAGAAGACTTAATTTTAAAAAAACTAAAAAAGATTTCATTTTGGGTGGGGGAGGGGGAGCCAGATTTACAGAGAGAAGAAGAGACAAAAAGATCTTCCATCCACTGGTTCACTCCCAAATGGCTGCAATGGCCACAGCTGGGACATGAACTGGCATCCATTTAGGATCACAGAACTTGCAAGGGAGGATTAAGCCATCATGGTGGGCCCCAGATAGCCTCTTTTTTTTTTTTTTACAACTATTAATGACTGGTAGTGACAAAAGGTATTTCTGAATTTTACACCTGTGTGAAAATTGCACTCTTGCTTTGTCTATTCGGACTCTTCTAAAATCTAAGTTGTCAGAGAGATCTTCAGTCTCCCTGAGCTATCGAGTGGCTACTTTCCCGTTTTCAATAATAATATAAAACTAAGGTTTTGGCATCAAGCATAGTTGAGTCAGTAGATACATCTCTGTTGAAAAAAAATTAGAGGAGTTATTTGAGAGATGGTTTTCATACTGCCAATAGGCTGGGAAATGACTGAGGCTGTTGTTATCCATGTGCACATTGAACATGAAAGCATCTGATTAAAGTTCTGTTACACAGGAGCCTCTGTTGTTGGCTGTGTCACTAGGGAACTTTCACAAGTCTATGCATTCTGTAACTGCGCTTCAAGCTAGAGGACTTGAGCGTATCATAAGCTTTTCTCACGTTGGTTGATTGAAAGTTTGCCAGCTTTTTATTTGCCTTAATACTTTTTTGTATACTTTTTGAAAGGTCTATCACATGGTGTTCGCTCTGTTCTTTTTGAGACGTGTTTATTTGCTTGTAAGAGTCATAGAGAGAGGGAGAGACAGAGAGGTTCTCCATTTGCTGGGTCACACCTCAGATGGCAACAATAACTGGAACTGGCTGTTCCAAAACAGGAAGCTAGGAGCCTCCTCCAGGTCTCCCAAGTGGGTGCAGGGGCCAAAGCACTTGGACCATTCTCTATTGTTCCCGCAGTTGCAGCAACAAGGAGTTGGATAAGAGGTGGAGCAGCCAGGTCTTGGGCCAGCGTTCATGTGGAATTCTGACACTACAGGCAGCAGCTTTACTTTCTATGCCACAGTGCAGTTCCTGCATTAATTCTTTTTTTTTTTAAATAAGGCAAAGGACCATCGTTAATTCTTAAAGCTCTTTTTTTTTAAACACAGCAGAATGAGTGTTATCATGTTGGAAATAAATTTATACAAGTTCAGGCTAAATATTTCAGCAAGTTGAATTTAAAAAGGAACTGATAGGACCCAGTGGCATGGCCTAGTGGCTAAAGTCCTCACCTTGAACGCGCCGGGATCCCATATGGGCGCTGGTTCTAATCCCGGCAGCTCCACTTCCCATCCAGCTCCCTGCTTGTGGCCTGGGAAAGCAGTCGAGGATGGTCCAATGCACTGGGACACTGCACCCGTGTGGGAGACCCGGAAGAGGTTCCTGGTTCCCGGCTTCGGATCGGCGCAGCACTGGCCGTTGCGGTCACTTGGGGAGTGAATCATCGGAGGGAAGATCTTCCTCTCTGTCTTTCCTCCTCTCTGTATATCTGACTTTGTAATAAAAATAAATAAATCTTTTTTGAAAAAGGAACTGATAGTAACTTCTAGATTATTCTATTTTCTTAAAATCATCGATGTGGATAATCTATTCATTTGTCAACACGATTGAGAAAATGAACTCATCTCTGCCATCTTAAAGCTCTATCTCCAATACAACAGATGATCTAAGTACCCTGATCAAACTCAGTGCAGTAACATCAAAGAAGGAAGTGCAGGGAGTTAATTAGATAGTGGGTGGAGGAAGCAGGCAACAATTTGCAAGAAGAGTGCATTTCCCCTTTCCAGAATTTTGTTTTGCTGCTAATCTCCATGGCAAATTTGCACCATTGTTTTTAGAATCAATTCAGTTATGTTGTTTAGGAAAATGTTCATGTTTCTTTAATGACTTGTTTTTTTAATCTTGCTAGTTGTTCCTGTATATGATCCCATTACATTACTTACCTTATTGAAAATTTCCGTTTATCTAGCCCCCTATCAAACTAAACTCTAAACTCCTTTCATATGCTTCAGGTACCCGACACTAAATTTTGACCTCACATAATAGAAGTCAGTAAATATAAGCTCAATAGTTCAAAAATTATGCTAAATTTGGCAAATCAGATAAAGCAACAAGTTACTTAAAATCTCTCTCTTTGATTTGGTCTGGCTTTTAATTTTAATTAGCAGAATATGATAACTTAATCTTTGAGAGACTTTTCACTTTGTCCCCAAGAATGCTACATACTTCCACAGAATTTGAAATAACATGAAAAAGGAGAGGGGTCCACATGTGACTCTAGCCTTCTAGCCATCCCTACGGAGAAACCAGCACAACTATGAAACCAGCAGTCCTGAGCCCTTTCGTTAGTCTAGCTGCTAAATGAATACTGTCAGAGTAACATCAAGCAACAAAAACTGAAGCAGAAGACTTGCTACTCGAAGCTCTTTTTGTATTCTTGATTCTAAAATTAGCGAGGTAAACTAAAGTGGTTATTATTTTAAACTGCCAAGTTTTAAGGTAGCTTATTAATTAGTAGTAGATAACCAAAAGACCAAGTCTCCACAATCACACACAAAGGTAGAAAGAATTTTACAGAGAAAATACAAATAAATGCCATGTAAATTTTACAACAAAGATGTGCCATGCTTATTTTGTTATATATTGATTTATCTGGTCATCCCTATATTAATATTTCAAAATACACTAGTTTGGGACCCGGTGCTATGGCTTAGTGGCTAAAGTCCTCGCCTTGAATGTGCTGGAATCCCATATGGGTGCCAGTTCTAGTCCTGGCAGCCCCACTTCCCATCCAGCTCCCTGCTTGTGGCCTGGAAAAGCAGTCAAGGACGGCCCAAAGCCTTGGGATCCTGTACCTGCGTGGGAGACCTGGAGGATCTCCTGGTTCCTGGCTCCTGGCTTCGGATCAGCGCAGCACTGGCCTTTGCAGTCACTTGGGGAATGAATCATTGGACGGAAGATCTTCCTCTCTGTCTCTCCTCCTCTCTATATATCTGATTTTGCAATAAAAATAACTAAATCTTTTAAAAAATGTTAGTTTGAAAATATTATTTTTAGTATAGCTTACGCATTTAAATAATAATTTGTAGATTCTTAAAATATGGGATTTCAATCAATTTCACTTGGGGATTTAATTTTTAAAATTGATGCATAATATTTGTTTTCTTACTGAGTATAATGTGATACTATGTCTATATATGATATACATGTCTATATATCATATGTAATGAACAAATTAAGGTAATTACCATTTCCAGCTCTACAAATATCTATCATTTCTGTGTGTTAGGAACCTTCCAACTCTTCTGCTTATACTTGAGATGTTATTAATTGTTGGAAATGAAAATAAATTAAACCAGGAGAACATCATTTCTGATGCATTTCAAAATATGCTCACATCAGTAGATTTAATCCTTAATAATTTCAACATGGATGTTTTGATGAAGAGTCATTTCATGTTTATGATTTTTCTTCTGACAGAAAACTGACATACAATTAAACAAAGATTTTAAGTGAATATTTGCTGGGTTTCAACAAATGCATACTCAAACCTTCGCAAAAATACAGAACTCTCACATCATCTTAGAAAGTTCGCTTATGTGCCATCTAAATCAGTTTATTTGTTGTACCTCAAGACTAATTTTTCTGCTTTTTCCTTGAGCTTAGTCTAGTCTGAAACTGCACAAATGAGTTATTGTAGATATTCTGATGTTTTGTCTAAAGGCTTCTTTCATTCAGATTATTGTTTTTGCTTTATCCCTGTTCTATGTATCAAATATGTGCTATTACTGAGTAAAATTGTATTTCTTGAATGTGTTTCATCAAATCTCATTTACCCAGTAATAAACACCTGTGTTGTTTTGGTTATTACGAACAAAGCTGCTTTAAATTTTCCAAGTCTTGTTTTGAACACATTCTTTAATTTCTCTTAAGTAAGTGACTAGGAGAAGAATTATTGGATCATTCTGCCTGTACATTTAGTTTCATAAGAAGCTGCTGGATGTTTTTTTTTAAGTAGCTGCATAGTTTCATGGCTCTAACACCCATGAACTACGGGAGTTATGATTTTGTCATTGCCAACATTTGTGTTATCGTCTTATGGCAATTATGCAGGAAAGTATGTCTGTACTGGCATATCATGGTTTTAGCTGATCTTTTCTTGACTATTGATGCTGAAAATGCTTTCATGTACTTATTGATCATTTGTGTATCTTTCTTGGTAAAATGTCTGTTCCTGTCTTTTGTCTTTGTTTTGTCCTTGTTGGATATAGGAGCTATTTTCACATCTGGATACGAGATTGTCAGATTGTGTTTTGTAAATATTTTCTGCTAGCCTGTATTTACCCCCTCATTTACTTAGTTGTATCTTGATGAAAAGAAATCTTATTTTTACATTTGTCTAATTTTATTTTATGTTTTATTTAAATGTAGTACTTGAACATTTTTTGTGGAATGAAGTGCAATCTTTCAATAAATATACATAGTTTAAAGTGATGGAACGGGGCCACTAACCTTTCCATCTCCTTCTCTTTGTTTCCGGAATCGACCAACTGCTCTCTTCCTGTTCCTCACATGGTACATGTATTGCATACTGCAGTCAGCCCACTGTTCTCTAGAACACTTGAACCTTTTACTTCTATTTGACTGTAATTTTTTTATTAAATTTATTCATTAATTACATTGTGTTGTAATTACATAGAATCTGGGATTCTCTCCCCCTCCCTCCCCCCATGGTGGGTTCCTCCACCCTGCTGCATAACCATAGTTCAAGTTCAGTTGAAATTCCCTCCCTGCAAGTATTTGCCAAGCATAGAGTCCAACATCCCATAGTCAGACAAGTCCAACTACTTATTGGGTAGACCCTCTCTGGTCTGAGGGCAGAGTCAGCAGAGTATCTTCCCGGTCAAATAAAAGCACTAATATACCATCTGCAACAATTAACATCGTTATGGAATTAATTGACATGGTATTGAGCAGTCAACATGTTAAAAATAAATGCGATTTTGGTTGACTGTAATTTTTGTACCTGTCAATCTAGTCTGCCTCCACCTCTTTTCTCCCCATCCTTCCTAGCCTCTAATGACCATTGTTGTGGTTTCAGAAACCTGTGACAAGTCCTACATCACAAAAATATTCTATGCTTTCTACAGGAACTTCTACAATTCTGATTTTTACATTGAGGATAGATCCTTCTTGAAATAATATTTGTCTGTGACGTGAAGTAGAAGGTAAGCATACTTTTTTTCTCATAAGGCTGCTTAATTGTTCAAACCTCATGTACTGAGAAAACAATTTTTACCCAATAGATTGCTCTGGTGACTTTGTTGAAAATCAGTGCAATGTGAAATAATCTATTCTGAATTTTTTGTTCTTTTACCTTGAAATATTTGTCTTTCCTTGAACTAGCAGTATATTGTCATCATATCTACAGTTTAACATTAAGTCAAATTAGACAGCGTAATCTGTGTTCAATAGTGAGATTATTTTTAATATTCTAGCTCATTTGCAATTTCACACATATTTTAGAATTAACTTATCAAAGGTCTACAGTAACATGAAATTGTGTATGTGTATGTGTAGCAATTGGTATTTCAATTATATTTTGTCTTTGCAATGAACCAATTCAGTATGAATTTCTTATTTCTTCATGTTTCAAGCCGATTTTTTTCTAAGATTTATTTTATTTGTTTATTTTTCATTGGAAAATCAGATATACAGAAAGGATCAGAGATAGAGAGGAAGATCTTCTGTTTGATGATTCACTCCCCAAGTGACCATAAAGGCCGGTGCTGTACCGATCTAAATCCGGGAGCCAGGAGCCTTTTCCGGGTCTCCCACATGGGTGCAGGGTCCCAAGGCTTTGGCCCATCCTCGACTGCTTTTCCAGGCCACAAGCAGGGAGCTGGATGGGAAGCAGGGACCATCTGGGATCCTGGTATGTGCAAAGCGAGGACTTTAGCTGCTAGGCTGTAGCACCAGGCCCTCAAGTTGATTTTAATTAGCAAAAATTTCTGTATGAAAATCTTTAAATTTTACCAAATATTTTACACATACAAGTACAATATACACACAAATTCAAATCTAAATCTAATGCTAAGTCTCTGAATGTTATTACTTCCATATAATTTGTGAAGCGATTGCAGGATAAAACTTTACATGTGAAAATACAACATGTGGGCCTGGCACGGTGGCGCAATGGTTAAGGTCCTTGCCTTGCACACCCCGGGATCTCATATTGTCGCCGGTTCTAATACCGGTGGTCCTGCTTCCCACGCAACTCCCTGCTTGTGGCCTGGGACAGCAGTTGAGGACGGCCCAAATCTTTGGACCCTGCACCCGTGTGAGAAACCCGGAAGAGCTCCTGGCTCCTGGCATCGGATTGGCTCAGCTCCAGCCGTTGCGGCTCACTTGGGGAGTGAACCATCGGAAGGAAGATCTTCCTCTCTGTTTCTCCTCCTCTATGTATATCCGCCTTTCCAATAAAAACAAATAAATCTTTAAAAAAAATGAAAATACAACATGTATGTCTACATACTAACACATACACATCACATTCTTCAGGAAAGATAAAAACACATGGTGAAATTGTGAATGGGATAGTGATAAATTTGTTTTTTAGACATTTATTTGCTTGAGTTGCGGAATGGGTGTGTGGGGGGGGCTGGGGGTGGGGGGAACCTTCCATTTGCTGGCTCACTTCTTAAATGCCAGCAATGCCCACGGCTGGGCCAGGCCAAAGCCAGGGGTCAGGGATTCCTATTGGGTCTCCCATGTGAATGTGGCGACCCAAGCACTTGGATCATTGTTACTGCTCTCCTGAGCTTTTTAGCAGGGTGCAGGATCAGAAGTAGAGCAGCCAGGTCTTGAAATGCACCCAAATGGGATGTCGCATTGAAGACTGTGACTTTTTTTTTTTAACAACTTAGACCCCCAAATTGGCCCCAATTAATCCATTTATTCTAAAATTTAAATAGAGTAACACTACACTAGTAATAGAACCCAGTCAATCTGGTGCCCATTCTTCGCCAACCAATACCAACAATGCCATCCTTCAAAGCTGGACATACGATTGTTTCCTCCTTGTGTCTCTTCTGATGAATAGAACATAACACTGAGTACAAACTGGAGAATTAACCACTGACCACTGACCACAATGTAATACTGATGTAGTACAAGCCTTAGAAGAAAATGAACCATGAAAATACAGATGCTTTGTAAATGTTATCTGTTATTAGAACCGCTGAATTTTAGGTGTTGAAAATTTGAAATTTTCAGTAACTCTCCAAATTTCACTGTTCTTGAATATTACCAGAGTGTTTGGTAATGAGTTAGGCTAACCCTTGCTTTCTTTTCCTCCCTTAGCAAAGCATGGAGCTTAAAGTGCAGAGGTGCAGCCTGCCTTCTGTTAAATTTATTTGCAATCATTTAACATTTTTATAGCACTTTGCGAATGAATTGGCATTTTAACAACAATTTTATTTTCCACATAGTCGCTACTGGTCTATAAAAGTGACATCGATTTTCATTTGTCAGCCTTATGCTTTGGGTGCAACAGGACTTGTCTGCTCAAAAGCTCATGCATATGTTTATAAACTGTGATGATTTTGATGTTAATAGTCGGTGGATTAAGGGTGGGTACATGTTCTGATTATGGCTTCTTAGAGGTGAGTTTGGTGTGAGGTCTTCAGATAGGTCACTGGGGGAATTATCATGCAGAAGGTTGTTTAGTTGAGTTCAAGTTCTGTGTAGCTCTCTTTTTGGCTCAGCTAGTGACTATACTCCTGTATCCACCATTATGCACTTTTACCAGACACCTGACTATTGGGCTACTGGATCCTGAAGTGTAACTTCTGAACTGCGAACTGAAGCAAAACTTGGCTTTCTCAAGAAGACCATTTTTGGCATTTTAAACTAATGAGAAACATACTAATGTATCTTACATTTTGTAAACATATTAAATTTAATTTTTGGGTATGATCTTGGACCTGGGGGTTGAAACTTCCTGCAGCCTGCTGGCCTCTGGTGGGTGCCAGGCCAGGGCATCTCCATGATCGGATCCCTAAATCCAGCCACAGCATGCACATGGTGAGCTGTCCCCGGGCCAGCCTGTGCACCAGGGGCTGCTCCCTTCGGGGTGAGTACACCGGGGGAGGGGAAAAGTCTCAGGGGCTGGGCAGGCCCGGGGCTCACCCGCCGCCATCATTGAGCTGTGAATGGGATTGGGGAAGGGTGTGACCTTGGACCTGGGGGTTGAAACTTCCGGGTACCAGGCTGGGGCGTCTCCATGCTTGGAACCCTGACTCCAGCCACTGCGTGCGCGAGGTGAACTGTTTCTGGGCGGCCAGAGAGCCATTTTGCACCAGGCTCTGCCTGATGACTGCTTGGCTGGGAGCTCTGGGATTTTGGTTCTTTGAATCGCTGCTTAGCTAGTTCCACATTGAACCCACTGTGCTTCTGGGATGTGAATCAATCCTAAAGATTCCCAATGACAGAGTAACTTTTCCTTTGAAGAACTTGTAATCACTGAGCATTGCTGAGCACTGAACACCAGTCCATGCAAAAGCTAAGGCTCAGGGCTTGTCTAGCAGGATCATACCCTATCACCTGACATGATGATGGATCAGGAGAAGGGTCACATTAAGCAGGGCCATGACATTAATTAGCACTTGAGAGAACCATATCTGGGGGTAGATTCTGTGGGTTATGTGTGGGCCAATCCCTGTCGAAATCCTAGCCCCACTGACTAGCTCAAGATTTGGGCTGGTGATGGACTAAGCTAGGTGTGACCAAGGAGCCTGCCATATATCACAGGTAAAGGAACCGACAACAGTCTGAACTGGTCAAAGCAGCAGCACCCGAATGTGCATCCTGAATAAGGTGTGGGGTGGGCCGGGCTGCAACGTTCACCAGCTCATACAAGGCCAAATGGAAGGCTAGACTTCGCTGTGCACTGACTTAAAACCCAATGGCATGTATGAGAACTGAGTCTGGGAGTGGATCAAGTGGAGGAACTTGGGAAGCTCCCCTGGTGAGTCATAGCTCCCACTGGTGAACTTGTGGTCCAGACCTGGGGGTCGGACAAGCTGGACAAAGTAGCTCCAATGACTGGCCAATGTGTGAACGGGGTAATGGAACGGGGTGTACCAGGTAGGACTGAGCAAACCTTAGCCCACAAACAAAACTAGAAACCAGGATGGAGCACAGGTCATGCTGAGCTAGGCTTTTATGCCTACTGGTCTGTGTGAGCCAGGGACGTTAAGCCACAGTCTAAGGCTGGGGTCAGGACAGGTGAGGGGCTATGCCAAGCTGAGTCAGAGCAACCACCAGCATGCGCGTGATCTATGACTGGGAACAGGCCTGGCTGGGGAGCTAAGGGGACACCCTGGCTGGGTCGAGGTTCCTACCACGGGGTGCGTGGGCTAGAATGGGGACTGCATTCTGATCAGGCACAAGTGTGGCCTGGGACTGGACGCACCAAGCCGGGCAAGACTCCAACACCGTCTGGTGTTCTGGAGGGCCAGGGTAGATGTGGGACAGGCTAAGCTAGGTCTCAACTGCTACTGAGCCATGTATGAGCTGTATGTGGGTTTGGACGAGCTGTGGCTGGGCTGAAACATCCAACAGCAAGAACCAGATTGGGTTGAAGGCCAGCCAGGAAAAGCCACTGTTCCTGCTAGGACAGGAGGTGAACTGAGTAATGCTGGCTCATGGAACCCCCTGGTATGCACAAAATCTGGCAACGGGAGGGGTTCTGGTGGAGGAGCCTGGGCAACTCCTTTGGCAGGACACAGTCCCTGCAGGTAAGTGCAAGAAGCATGAAGGAAACAGCCCAGAACAGGCCATGGAAAGTTTCCCACTGGCATACCCACGGCATGGGTCGGGGGCACACCAGGCTGAATCAGTTCACATCATCTACTGGCAAATCCAAACACTGGAACAGAGTATGGATCAAGCCAGGTTCAGTCACAACAAAAACCAGTGCACAATTCAGAATGCCAAGGTGAGGTTGCCTGTACCAGATGTGACTACAGCACCCAACCAGCACACGTGAGAACCAGGAAGGGAGGGGGCAGAGCCAGAATGGGGAATATGGGGGGTGGTTCCCTTGTGGAACAGCTACTCCCACTGGAGAGCGTGGGCTGGGATGAGGGCAGACTAGACTAAGCAAGGCTACAACACCTGTGCGCCTCATGTGGACTAGATCAGGGAAAAACCAGGCTGGGCTGATTGTTCCTACTGGTGCAAACAAAAATTAGAGTGGGTGAGGGATGTTAGGGCATAACCACAGCATCAGCTGGCAGAAGCTGGCACTGGGGTCTAATTCTTTCAAGTCAAATCACAGAACTACCTGGAGAGTGCATAATCTGGGAGTGGGAGAGACCTGGGAGGGAAAAAGTGGTCTCCTCCCTCTTGGGTTACTACTCCCACAGGAGGGCAGGAAAACAAGGACAGGGGCTGGGGTGGCTAGACAGAGAGGTACCCAACAACATCTGTGAGGGCTGGATAGTTGAGCTGGTTAGACGGAACTAGGCTTTAATACCCATTGACATGTACGAGAGCCGAATGGGGATGTGGGACAGACTGGACTAGTCTGCTACACATACTGGCAAACCAGGGTAGGGGGTGTGCCTGGTGGGGGTTATTGTGGGTCACTCCGACTAGGCTGCAGCTCCCACTGGTTTATGTGAGGACGGAGTATGTGCTGGGCAGAACCAGGCTAGACTGCAACACCCATTGGTTCCAGTGGAAGACAACGCTGGAAACAGAAACAACCCAGCAATTGCAACCACCAGCTGATCAGGGCGATGGACTGTGCCAGACCCTGTACTTGCTAGAACATATAAGAATCTGGTCTGGGAACACCTTAGACAAAGTTTCTTTGGGGATCCCCCCCAATCGAACTGCCAGACTCAGAACCCTAACCATAAAAAGACGGAAGTTGGAACAAGTCAATCAACCACCTCAGCTGTATGTTGGCAGTGAAAAACTAGGCAAATGGAGACTCTATGATGGGCTATGTCAATCAGTGGATTCTTCAACAATGTCATCGTGCTTGGAGTGGCAAGATTGGCAGCAATTCATAACTGTTGAACTATCGAAACCACTTGAGCAAGGATCTCAGAGCATGCCCCACATCTGGGACCTGGGGTGGGTGGGAGACTGGGTGGGGCTTCTACCTTAATATCCCCCTTTACCTCATATACATGAAGGAAATAATATGGAAACAATATGGAAATAATACTCTTACCCACTTTCCTATAGCCCTTGAACCTTTTTACCGTAATTAACTATGTAAAGATTGTCAAAAATCTAATTAAAAATAATGGAAAAAGTTTTAAAAAATTAATTTTTGGCTCTATTAAAATTCTATTCTATGAGTATAATATTTATTACATTTGCTTATGTTATATATACCACAACAAAATTCTGTACTTTTCCTTCAAACAGTTGTACTTATTATAGAACAATTAACAGGAAAAGCAATCTTCTGCATTTACTCATGTAGTTCCCTTTCTGATGCTCTTTGTTTCTTTCAGAAAGTCCAAATGTCTATGCCAGATCTTTTTTTTCTTCTACCTGAGCAATGGTTTTAAAACAAATTTGTTTTATTTTTGTTCATGTGAAAATGCCGCTATACTGCCCTTCGCGTTGATTCTCATGAGAAATCACCAGGAAGTTGCACAGACTTCCCCTCTGTGTAATTTATTCTTTTTCTTTTTACTGAGTTTAGCATTTTTCCCCCCTCTGGGTTTCTTCTCAATATCTAGTTGTCCGTGAAATGACAGTTTACCTATGTATGCTTTTTCTGTATTAACTTGCTTGAGACTTTCTCAATTTTTAGATTCTCTAATTTTGAGTTTTTCATTAAATTTGAGGAAAATTCAGACATTTATCTCTTCAAATATTTTGTTTTCCTATTCTATTTTCTCTTCTTCTAATACTTCTTTAATATACATGTTTAACCTGTCAGTATTATATCTCAGACTCACTGAGACTGTATTGTTTTTTTTTCCAATCATTTCCTGATGTTTTAGATTGGTTAATTCCTATCGGACAAATGTGTAATCATATAATCATATAACTTCTCTAATTTTTCATCAGATATTATATTTGTTCAGCAATTTTTTTCCAGGGATACGTTTTCTTTAATCAAATTTTCATCTGACATCATCACAGTTTCTATTTCTTTGCTAGTATTCTCTATTACATGATTTTCATTACAAGAACTTTTTGGAGTATGGTTATAAGAATTCAAAATACTTATCTGCAATTTTTAACCTCTGGGTCATCAGATGTGGTCTCAATAAACTGTTATTTGAATATAGATGTTCTTTCCCTAATTTTTATTTATTTAACAATTTTAGATTACAGTATGGCCAAAATAAATTATATACAATTCAAAAATTCCGAATTCTATGTGATGATTTTGTTTCTTTTGTTTTAGGAGGCAGTTAACTTGACAGAACTCATACTCTTGCCTTCCATTTTTGTGACAAGAAATTGAAATTGTCAGTTTTTTCAGTTGTAATGGAGATGCTTATCATATGCCTTACTTGCATAATTATAACAGGACAATTCGATGCACAGGAGGGTTTTACATGCTGTTTTGTGGACACTTCTGTGAGTCTTCTCTCTGTGGAATGTTGCATTCACATTCCAGTTGTGACCTAAGTCCACAGATCTATTATCTTTTCCTTCAAATGATTATAGTTCTGAATCTTTCTTTTGCAATTTTGTCTACATTTGGCAGCATTAATTAGACCTTGCGTTGAAGCAAAAGCCTCTGAAATATGATAGCTCAAACAGTGTCTTCCCTTTTTCCAAATGCAATCTCTTTAATCTGCTTGCTTTTGCATGTTCTTGAATATCTTCAGACAATTCCCTCCTGATGTATTAAAGGTTGGAGTGTTGGTCTGCTAAGATTGACTCCTCTAAGCAGAATAATGAGATTTTCTGTTCTATAAGTAAGATATGACTGAAATTATTTCTAATCTATGCTTGATCAGTTAGTGTACGAATACAACCTTAATTCAGATTTAGCAAACAACATGTGTACATATATAACATTATCATCTTCTAAGCTACTATGTTTGCTTCGTTTTATTATGAATTTTGTAGGAGAAATCAAGTACTGTGTTTCAATGTGTATGCCTTTCTGTGAAATTGCTGTCATTGAACTCGGTTTTAGTATTGATTATTGATTGGAGAGTTTCCTTTATTGAAAATAAGTACAGATTAATAAGTAATTCTAACTTCAAATGCAAAAATAAGTGGCCACTGTGTCACATAATGCAATGTAATTAATAATAAAAATAAATAGATGATCAAAAGTGATCTGTTCAGTATAGATGAAAAACATAAACAAAAATTTAAAAAGTACATCTAACATAAAAAATTGAAATAGTGAATGGAAATGATTTGAATTTTGACAATTTAGATGTTGTCAAATTGGTTTTTATAAAACTAAAATGATACACCTAGTGTGGTATTTTGCTATTGTTAATAGTTCAAGGCTAAAGCTGTGGAACTGAGAGTATGGTTCTTAAAATAATCTCTAATGCTTGGTAAATTGTAAATTTCTAGTACACTGTAAACAGGATGCATTGTTTACAACTGCTTAGATCCACTAAATATCTGTAGATTTGCTTCCTCAGCTACAGCAGGAACTTACTGCCTATAACTCCCTGCCTTGTTCAATAACTTCCAGTAATTATCAGGAATAAAATGCAATAAATTTATGTAATAGACTGCCTCTTTGCTATAATATACAATCAGAAGCGATCAATGCGTCTTACAATAAGGAGAAGAATTACAACTGCATTTTATTTTATAGCTTTGGTAATACAGCTTTGGAAACCACCAGAGGGAGTAGAGTTAAACTTCAGTGGTCAAATTCCATTGCCATAAAACATAGCCTCAGGCTGACATTTTACAAAGTAGCAACACAACAAGGGGTTGTGTACTTCTCAGCAGACTATTTTATTTGTTCACCCATCTGGCTAGTCAAAGACCTCTGCATATTGCTGCTCTTTTAGCTCATAGGATGGGAATAATAAGAATCTTCCTGAATACAACAAATAAAAATCTAGTTTAACCTTTGACCACATCATTACAAGACAAAAAGACACAGTTGATAATGAAATCTCCACTGTTATAGTAACCACAATGAATTGTTCATTACAAACTTGTATTTGTCACTGCTTTAAAAAAATATACTTTCATTGTGGTTTAAATCAAAGGGCATTTTTGAGTCCTGCCTAGTTATGCTTAAAGTATAATTACACGCTACATATCTTGGTAAGTAAATGAAAGGCTTTTCTTGGCTATTTGTTATACATTTCTACTTTGCCTGTAGCTAAGTGAAGGCCAGGCCTCTTAAGTGTTTCAAGTATAATGCATAGTGAATATAAAACAGTCCATTAATTGGGATAATAGGTCCCAGCATGTAATTGCATTTCTTAGGTACTATGGATAGCAACTGAGTGAAGAGGTATTTATTCAAGGTTGTTAGTCACTCGTGGATGACTTTATTTGTCCACTGGTGCTTAAATAAATGCATCATCCATCAATAAGAATATTTGTGAAAAATTTATAACAAAAATCATTATTGCATCTCAAATTATGAAAAGAAACAGTATATAAAAGTTACTGAAGAATGTCATAATGAAAGCTTGCCAATGCCTCAGGTTACTTGCTTTTATGTAGGTGGACAGTAAAATATTGTGAAACCTTAATAATAAATGTGAACCAAAATATGGTTACAGGTTTTTTGAAGTGCCACCCAATGAAATATCTCCAAGAGATTAAATAAATTCCATCAGCAATTTCCAGCTCCATGAATTTGCATAGATTTTGTCTAAAAGAAAAATGCAGACAATCCACCGTGTATCACAGCTTTGCTATCTCTCATATTGTGTATATATGTGTGAGAGCTTGATTTATAGTTACAAAAGTATCTCCTTTGATTTTCAATTAATAAGTTGTTGACTCTTTCTAAGGGGCTGAAAAAACACAAAATTTATCAGTAGGTGGAGACCTCCACAGCCCATTCAGAGCTCCATGAGCTGAAGTTTAGGTTACTCCCAGAAATCATTACCAGATCTGAAGGGAAGGACTCAGAAGTTCAATTGGTCCATTACCCTTGCCGACCCCTCAGAATCCCAATTTCACCTCCATTATGTGTACCGAATCCTTCTGGAGAAGTCTATACTACAGTCCCTGAAAGAAGCCTAGGATTCCTCAATTCCTAATCATCCTATTCCTTACTGTAATCCCCACTGATGATCCTCATTCTTTGACGAAACCTCTCCTCCCACCCCCCCCCACATAATCTCCTCTTCCCTTATTTTATCCTTCTCCATGTTATGTGTTGACTTTTTATTTATTAAAGTATTAATGTGTTTGTTTATGCATTTCCTATCATAAATCTATGGACTAAAATTATTTTTTGAATGGCAAACTGGATGGCTAAATGAATTTTTTCATGTTTTTGTTGCAAAATATCTACTTCTATAAACGGTGAATATGCTCTATTAAAAGAATACTTCTCACTGGAGTTAGGTGAAGCCTCCATGTGGTTTTTATTTGTGTTTCTCTAACAGCTTGGGAGCCTGAGCATTTTCATATATCTTTAACCATTTGATTTAGTTCTTTAGAAATAAAAACCATATGAAGGTTCCACCTAACACCAGTGAGATTGGCCTACATTTGAAATACAATACCCGCTGGCATGGATGTGGGGGAAAAGTACTCTACCTCACTGTTGGTGGAGTATGGGCTAGAATAGCTACTATGGAAGTCAGTATGAAGAGTGCTCAGAAAACTGAAAATTGATCTACCATTGGATCCAGCTATCTCACTACTGGGAATATATCCAAAGGAAGTGAAATCTGCATGTAAGAAAGTTTCCTGAAGCCCTATTTTTATAGCAGCACAATCCAAAATAGTGAAGACGTGGGAGCAACCCAGATGCCTATTGAAACAGGAATGTATAAAGAAACTGTGGTTCATCTAGTCCATGGAATACCACTCAGACATTAAAAAGAATAAAATTCTACCACATGCAACAAAATAGTCGCAACAGGAGACCTTTACGCTCAATGAAATAAATCAATCCCCCAAAGACAAATATCATATGTTCTCTCTGTTAGAAGGCAACCTTCATACAAAATACAAAGCAAATAGACACATAGGTGAACATGTATACACATAGATTCTTATAGATGTTTGTGTAATAGAGGCTAGCATATGGGGAAGTGAAGATATACTGCAGCATGCATCTCCTGAATAAAAGGAAGACTCACAATAAAACTGCTAAATATACCTTGACAATAGGATAGTAGATCTCCTAGCATTACCAATCCCCACAGTTCCATGATACAGGTATATAGGAGAATTTTGGACTTATGTCTGTTGCTGAAGGACTATGCTATTGTAATAATATGGAGGAAAAGTGTGTGGGAGGAGAGAATGGGGAAGGGAGCAAATAGAGGTAGAGGGAGGAATCCCTACACCTACAAAACTGTATCATGGACAGTAATAAGAGAAAACCGAGTATTTTTGGTTTATTGGCTTGAGGTCTTTGCTGCTTCCAGTTTTCCTGCTAGACTGTAACAATATTTTTACTTTCTAGGTTTTTGTTATCTATGTTATCTCCTTCACATGTGTTGCCATGTGCAAAATGCACAAGTAGGGATTACTAGCCCAGGAATTGTCAAAATTGAGATTAGTATGTAATTGTATCTTGTTGATTCTGAACAAAATTGCAAGTTACCCCTGTCTTGGTATTGTATCAAACATTTATTGCATTGACATGTGCTCATAAAAATGTGACAAACAAAACTATTAAGAATTGTACATTTTCACTGGCAAATTCTCTGTTACATACCAATAAGCCAGTGTTGTAAAAACCTGACAATCTTAAGCTACCTAGAAAATATTAGACACAAATTAGTTTTCTTTTCCCTAAGAGCTTCCACATGCACTTTGCTTCAGTGAGAGCGATGATCTTCTTTGCCAAGTGATTCTAAGAGCAAACACTTTCCCAATAACACTGGGTAGCAAAATCAATAGCAGATTTAAATACTTGGAAGATAGAAATTACAAATTTTAAATTAGAGTTCATTGACAACCTAACATAATATCATTAATTAATTTTGATAGATGTCTAATGTAGTTATGTTTCTTGTACCTTTCTCAGCTATGAGTCAGAAAAAATAGAAATTATGTTTATGATATGATATCCTTTTACTCTCTCACTCAACAATGTCACATTTACGGAAATGTAATGAGATACTCTGTCTTTTAGAATCTTTTTTGGCATGGTCATTAAAATTAAAATAACTTTTTCAGGGATTTGATTAGGATTATGTATTCTTAATACCATTTTATGGCTAATACAGGGATGTACTGATGCATAGTTTTACTGTTAAGGATGATTAGGAATTAAAAAATAATTCTAAGGTGCCCTTCAGTGTTCTAGAAGATGTAGCATACCTAAGTAAGTTTTCATTGAGAAAATTATATCTATGCTATCCCCACTTATCCTTGAAAGAAAACAAAGGAAAATATGTTGTCTAACAATATGTTGCTATCTCGTGTTTTATCACTTCCTATTTTCTTCAGAATTTCCTTCCATTATCATTTAAAAATGATTTCCCTTGAAACAGAAGTTGAATTATTGCCCTAGAAGCACAAATAATTAAAGGAAAAATTAATGGGATTACATCAAGTTATGAAGCTTTTGCATTGCAAGAGAAACCCTCAATAACACGAAGAGCCAACCCACAGAATCAGATAAAATATGTGCAAACTATGAAATGATAGAATTAATATTAGGAAATGTAAAGAATTCAAGAAAGTCAGTAACAACAAAGTGTCTAGTTAAGAAATGGGCAAAGGACATGACTACATATTTCTCAAAGGATGAAATTCAAATGGCCAACAAACATATGAAAGAAAAAACCAGATTCACTACTCATCAAGGAAACAAAATGGCAAAATCAGTTTTACCATATCCCAGTTATGATCTCTATCATACAGAATTTAAAAAATAATGAATGCAGGCGAGGATGTGGATAAAGAGATACCACAACCCACTGTTGGTGGGAATGTAAACTAACATAACCACTATGGAAGGAAGAATGCAAATTCCTCAGATATCTGAATATAGTTTTACAACATGATCCAGCCATTACACTTGAGTATATACAAATGAAACTACATCAGTATATGAGGGAGTTATCTGCACTACCATGTGTATAACTTCTCAATTCATTATAGGTAAGATATGGAGATAACCTAGATGCCCATTGACTTAAAATTAGATAAAGAAAATGTAGCATTTATATAACTATGTAGTGCCACTGAGCCATTAAAAAGAAATCTCGTTTTTTTAACTAAATGGTTCCAACAGGAAATCATTAAGCCTAGTGATATCACCCAGTCCCCCAAAGACAAATATCATGTTTTCCCTGATATGTGATAATGCACAGAGTAAAAAAATTGTAATCTATATGAGTATAGATCTTTTTCTATACCCCTGATGAGTAGTAGGATTTTTTTTAACTTGCTATGTGGTAATATCTTTACCTAATGGTGTTAGGTCTGTCATCACAAAGCAAAATGCAAATATGCCATTATGAAAATTAGAGGAAAATAGAAATAAGGAATGGGGGGGCAGGTGGGGAATATGGGCAGAAGGGCAAGTAGGGTGAAAAGTATCATTGTGCTCCTAAATCTGTATCATGAAGTATGTGAAGTTTTTTCACTTTATATAATTTTTTAAAAACCCTCAAAAAATTTATTTTCTAAACAAAGCACTAGTGAATAGCTCTTAAATGTCATCCTCCTTTATAATGTATATCCCTCTTGACATCTGTACTTCAAGTTAAGATTTGTATTAACTATGGATTATTTTCAAAGATTTATTTATTTTTCTTGGCAAGGCAAATTTTACAGGGAGAAGGAGAATCAAAGATAAAGATCTTTCATCATCTGGTTCACTCCCCCAAGCGGTCGCAAAGTTCAGAGCTGAGTTGATCTGAAGTCAGGAGTCAAAAGCTTCTTCCAGGTCTCCTACATGGGTGCAAGGTCCCAAGGCTTTGGGCCATCCTCCACTGCTTTCTCAAACCACAAGCCGGGACTGGATGGGAGGTGGAGTAGCCGGGATTAGAACCAGTGCCAGTGTGGAATCCTGGCACATGCAGGGCAAAAACTTTAGCCACTAGGCTGCCATACTGGGCCTGGCACCAGATTTTTGAGATTCTCAAAATATTCGTTGTCAACTAGTGGGAAGTGAAGCAAAAGTAACATTTGCTTATAATGAGAGTGATTTGAGAAAATCAGCAAAAACTTGCATGGTAAAGTTTCACCAGAGACTTTGTTTCCCTTATCAAAGAAGATACATTTTGGGATATTATTAGGCAATTATTTTATAGTTCTGATTTTGCTTCTTTTGACTTCTTTTTGTTTATTAATCCTAAAAAAAATCTTTACTTAATAATGTCCAAAAGACTGTAATTGTATGGCTAAAATTCTCAGGGCATGCAGTTCTCCAGGAGTGAACTAAATGGTTAGAATCATTACTTACAAAAGTGTCCTAAATTTGATGGAGCTGAAGTTGAGAAATAAAGTGTATATATTGTACTCACATCTTTCGTATTGTTTTTAAACCCGACACTCATAGAGACACATGCTGAAAGAGCCAGGTAGACAGAGCCAGAGTTCCCATGAGCTGGCCCTCTCCCCAGATGTGTGTACTGTCTTCTGGCTTCCAGCTGGGCTGACTCAATCCATGCCTTTCATATGGGTAACAGAAAGCCAGTCACTTGATTGGTAACTGCTGCCTCCCAGGGTATATGATAACAGGAAGTGGGGAAGTATTGAATCCAAGCATGACAATACTCAACATCTTAAATGACATCTTTAAAAAAAGTTTTTAACAAAAAAGATTTCATTTATTACATAGATAGAATTCTAAGAAAATAATTGTACTTCCATGCCTTCTTTCCTCTCTCAATTTCCCCATATTCACCCTTATTTTTAAGTTAAAACCCTATTTTCCATGTACTTCATGATGTTCTTATATATAAGTATATACACATCACTGATGTGTGTATATATATGCACACATATTTTGTATCACATTTTATTGATGTATTTATCCATTCATCACTTAGCTAGATTCCTTATACCGATCATGTTTTATTTTGCAAATAAATGTTTCAATGTGCATTAGGATATAATTGTCAATTTGACATACTAATTTCATTTCCTTCGAATATATACATAACAGCGGGACTGCTGAATCACATGGTAGTTCTATTCTTAATTTTTTTCATAACCCAGCATACTGTTTTCCATAGTGGTTGCGGCAGTTCACATCCCCATTGTCAGCGTCTAAGGGTTTTCTTTTTTCCACAGCCTTGTCACCACTTGTTATTATTTCTGTTCTCTATAATTGGTATTCTAACAGGTGTGAGGTGTTATTTCCGTAAGGGGCTTTTTTTGTTAATTACATATCAGTAAAACTTGAGAAAAGTAAATGGCAATTTTAACATGAATAATGTAAACTTGAGGTATTTTAAATTTGTCCCTTGCCACTCTTTTGCTTGGCACAGTGTTAATTTTGAAGGCAGTGCCCATCTTTTTATATGGTATTTGTGTTTAAAGCAGTTAGATCAGAGTGGATTCCCAAGGACATGTGTTTATCTGTTTTAACATATTTGGGTTTTCTCAAAGTTTCCAATAAGATGATTATTTGGTTTGCCTAACCAAGGCTACCTATTTAGGTATAAGGGATAAGGAGAAGGTGTTTGTTGAGAATAAATGAAGAGGAAAGGAATAAGATACGGGTGAAAATGTTAAAGATTGAATAAACAATAATCATACAAACAGCCTGGATGCTGGTGGGGGGATGTCTAGGGGGAGTAGTGCTGCATTGAGAAAAAGAACATTGAAAAATTCCCTTGCTTTTTCTCGATGTGTTTGCTACAAGAGCATGGGTATCATGAAAATCACTGCCAAATAAAAGACAAAAATTGGAAAAGAAAACACTATTAACATTATCAGTGTGGATATGTTGACTCAGGCAAGTCCACCACTACTGACCATCTGATCTACTAATGTGATGGCGTCAACAAAAGAACCATTGAAATATTCTTTAAGGAGGCTGCTGAGATGTTAAAGGGCTCCTTCAGATATGCCTGGGTCTTGGATAAGCTGAAAGCTGAGTGTGAGCATGGTATAACCATCAACTTGTCCCTGTGGAACTCTGAGACCAGCAGGTATTATGCGACCATCATTGATGCTGCAGAACGCAGAGACTTGATCAAAAACATGATTACAGACACAACTCAGGCTGAGATTGCTGTCCCAATCGCCGCTGCTTGTGTCAGTGAATTTCAATCACATTTCTGTCATGGACAGATCTGTGAGCAAGCCCTGCTGGCTCTTGCACTAGGTGTGAAACAACTTGTTGGTGCTAACAAAATGGATTTCACTGAGTCACCCCACAGCTAGAAGAAATGCAAGCAAATTGTCAAGGAAACCAGCACTTATGCTAAGAAAATTGGCTACAAACCTGACACAGTAGCTTTTGTGCCAATTTCTGTTTGGAACCGTGACAACATGCTGGAGCCAAGTGCTAATCTGGTATAGTTCAAGGCTGGAAAGTCACCCACAAATAGGGAAAGGACAGTGAGAACCACACTGCTGAAGCCCTGGATTTCATCTTCCCATGAACTGGACCAACTGAATGCCAAGCCTCTAAGCCTGTCCCTGCAGGATATCTACAAAACTGGTGATGTTGATGCTGTCCCTGTGTGCCAAGTGAAGGCTGGTGTTCTCAATCTGGCAAGGTCATAGCCTTTGCCCCAGTCAACAACATCACAGCAGGAGAGTCCAGTGAAATTCACCATGAAGCTTTGAGTTAAACTCTTCTTGGAGACAATGTCAATGTCCAGAATGTGCCTGACAAAGATGTCTGTCATGGCAACATTGCTGGGGACAGAGAAATGATCCACCAACAGAAACAGCTAACTTGACTGCTCAGATGGTCATCCTGAACCATTCAAGGGGAGCCAGTGCTGGTTATGCACCTGGACCAAACTGTCAAACGCCTTCTAAGTTTACTAAGCTAAAGGGGAAAAATATTCTGGAAAGAAGCTGAAAGCCAGCCATACATTCTTGAACTCTGATAATATTAACGTTACCATCATTGATATGGTTCCTGGCAAGTCCACATGTACACAGAGTGCTTCTGACTATTTTACTTTGGATAATTTTGATAGCTGGGATATGAGAAAGGCAGTCGTGGGTGTGATCAAAGCAGTGGACAAGAAGGCTGTTGGAGCTGGCATGGTTACCTCTTCTGCCTAGAAAGTTCATAAGGCTAAATTGAATACTATCCCCCAAACCTGCTAGCCTGCATTGGAAGAACAATCTCAGAACTATTTATCTCAATTGGTCACTTAATTTTAATAGCAAAAGCCTGGCTGGTGATAATAATGCACTGTAAAACCTTCAGAAGGAAAGAATGTTTTGTGGACCAGTGTGTGTGTGTGTGTGTGTGTGTGGCAGTTTCATATTATTGGTTTTCAAAATCAGTAATTTTAATGGAAACAATAAGATCGAAAATATGTTGCAGAATTTTGAGATCCATTAAAAGAATTGAATTTAAAAAAAAAAAAAAAAAGGAAAAACTCCCTTACTATTCCAGGGAACTAAAATAAATTATGTATATTGTCAAGGTAAGAAATTTACTCAGGTAAGAACTGTGGCAATTGTAAACTGTCACCTGTGACTGATTCGTAGGCTAAGCAAAACGAAAACTCAGAAAGCTACGGCAAAATCATACAGTGAGTGTCCAACACAGAGCCACTCGAAGAACAGGAAGCCCTGCCCTGCCCTGCCCTTCCCTGCCCTGCCCTGCCCTGCCCTTCCCTGCCCTGCCCTGCCCTGCCCTTCCCTTCCCTTCCCTTCCCTTCCCTTTCCTGTCTCCCTTTCTCTCTTCTTTTTCTTTTTCCTTAATTGCTATCTATCTTTACTCTTTATTAATTTTTTTCTTCTCCGTGTGATTAAAGAAATATCTACGAAACCACTAAAGGACCAAAATCCACAGGAATAGAGAACTCAAAGCCTACAAATAACAAATAAGCCATTTGGAAAAAAAAATATATATATATAAATCACTGAATAAAACCAAAGCTACAACTCACAGGAAAGACATAATAAATTCTGAGAGGGGAGGGAAGATCTGATGGTGAGAATTAGCAAAATATAATATTAAATTTCTAATTCTGAACTACATATTCTGAGATATTCAAATATAAGAAAATTTGGCTCATACTAAGGAAAAATGAGTTGCATAAACTATCTTTGAGGAGCCACAGAAGTGGAATTTTGAACTAAACTGAGTCAACAGTCTTTTTATTTTTTTTAACAAAAAACATTTAATTGTTGGCAAGGCTAAGTCACGAAGGAGAGACAGAGAAAGCTTATCCATTGAATGTTTACTCCATAAAATGCTTGTAACAGCCAGATGTAGGACAGGTCAATCTCATAAAGAAAGAACTCAATCTGGATTTCCTACATGGATGTCAGGAACTCAAACATTTGGATTACCATATGGTGTTTCTCATTTGCATTAACAGGAAACTGCATTAAAAGTGAACATGAGACTAGATCCCCGGCACTTCAGTATGGTATACTATTGTGCTAAGCAGTAGCTTACCCTGCTGCACCACAATGCTCATCCCATGTCAACTGCTTAACTATTCTCAGTTTAAAGAAAACTAACAGATAACTGACAGAAACTGAGAGAACAATGTTTCATCAAATGTGGATTATTAGAAAAATGATAAAAGGAATCAAAGAGAAAATGTTGAGCTAATTAAATGAATATATTAGAGGTGTGGGAGCAGAATAGGAAAACAGAAGAGTTAGTATGTATATCTACAGAGATAGCCTAATAAAATTATTATGTTTGAAGAATAGGAACAAAAATAATGAGGAAAAAATTATGACATCCTGCGGTACTCATTCCAGGACAAGCTGTTGATTATTAACACACTTGTGTGTATTCTTCCAAATTCTCCAAAGAAAATGAAGGCAATAGAACATTTAATAATACTGCAAATAATGACCATAGAGATGTGGCGATTTATAACATACAATGTGTCTTAAAATTAATTATTTCTTGTCGTACTAAACACCTCAACTAGTCAGGCTAGATAAAATTATTCCTTTGTATAAACTATTGCTCTATTGACATTGACATTGACATTCTAGACTGTATGCTTTTTATTTTTACACGTCTATAAAAAATACTTTCACAGGAATGAAATATATTCTCCCACTTGACTTTGAAAACATGAGCAATAAAAAGATGAAAAAGATGTCAGATGAAATAGCACACAGAAAATCCTGTTTTCTAGAATTTTTACCTTAACTGTGTCCTGCCTCATATGAACCGCATTTCTTAGTAGTTTCTGCATCGGGATCAGTTATAACGGAATATAAGGAAGGCATTGACTCCAATGAGAAGATCTGAGGTTAAAAAGAAAAATTACTATCTTGTAACTTTGCCTTTTTACACATGCATGTAAAAGAAAGAAATGAGGTGAGACAAAACAAAAACATCCTCATGCCACAGTTCCTGTTCTCTGTCCTAGGTATATAATCATTCAAAACAGTCACTTAATGTATTCTGATAGCTTTCACTGCTTACCTCCCAATTATCCTGACACAGAGAAATATAGTAGAATGTGACTATGGATTTATGCAAGTATAATTTAGTCTCATTGTTAAACACGTAGTTTTCAAATTTGAGAGGACAGCAAATACAACACCGAAATGCAAATATTAGAGAAGGGACACTACTTGCAACAAATCAAAAGTAGGCTTTGTGGTTCAGTAAGAAAAAGTGATGGAAATATCATAATGCTACCTCATTGCATACAATAAACTTATAAACTACCAACACTCAGTGTATTATTCTTCTTTCATTAACATCCTTTTATGTAAAGTTTGGGCCTGCAACACACAGTAAATCAAACATGTAGAGCTGGAACAAATTATTCATTATATAAGATTGAATATAAATAATGAATTTGATCACTTCCCAATTACCATGAAGACCACAATATAGAATATTCTGCAATTTTATTAGGCACATATTTATATTGCATTTATCATTCATTACATGTGCTAGGGAATAAATCTCCAAAGTGGTGGATGAGATTAGTCATAATGAATACTTACAGATATTGCTTCTTTTTAACTTGCTTCTTGATATCCATAAGCCTTTTTGTGTGGTGTTCTTGAATTTGGAGATTATCAGGAATATCCCTGGTTTATTGTTTAGTAACATACACTTAACTTGAAAACCTGATAGTGTAACAGATACTTTTGATTCTTGAATCTCTAAGTGCATTAGAGTGAGACATAAGCAGATAGCACTGGAGTTTGGTGCAGTAGAGTGGATTAGATAGAATTGATCCTGTTTTGAGTTTTGGGGGATTGAATTGATTTGCTAAAAGTTGTAATAAGTCCTCAGTAAAATCTCCTTCACTTAAGCTTTCTCATTCTTTCTCATGGGAACAGAAAATAACAGTTACAAATGCACAACTCCCTCAATCATTCTGTTTACTTTAGCTTTCCAGTATTCTTGATTTGGAAAACAGTATGTGAAGTGATCCCAGGAGGAACACTTAAATGGGATTTTAGGTAATCAGCATGGCCTAGTAGAAAGAGTAGAAATTCAAAGCACTTTTTCAATTGAAACAAAACATTATTCACTGATTACTTTCTCCTAAGAAAAGTCAAAAAGTACTTATTACAGAAATTATTATTTTTTTTGCTTAGTTAAAAAATTTTGGAGATAGAAAAATGAATATACATTATCCATAATTTCACTTTTGTTTCACATGTTCTTTTTTTTACAGAATTAAAATTGAACTTTATATAAAATATTGCAGTTTTTATATATCTATGTGTTTAAGTGAATTGGGATAAAATACACTGCTAACCTGTAGGGAATTTTGATATTAAAATACATGGAATATTGGGAAATACAGGCTATGGCTCAGAGTTAGAACATGGAATAGGAAGTATGTCAGACACATAAGTTTAAGCTTATACTTTTGAGATTATTAGACATTTTTAATCTGCACTTCATTGTCACTAGAGCTGAAGGATTGGAAGATAATTTAAACATTTATCTAAACCAGTATGTCATAACTTACTATGAATAAGGGCCTATATTTTATTTCTATTTCTTTATATTCTGCTTCTATCTTATTCCTTTGCATATATATATGTATGTATGTATATATAATGATTATTTGAAAGTCAGAGTTACAGAAGGAGACACACACACACAGATCTTCCATCTGCTGGTTCTCTCCCCCAAATGGCCCCAATGGTCAAAGTCGAGTCAGGTGGAAACTAGGGGCCAATAGTTCATCCAGGTCTCCCATATTGGTGATGGGTGCCCAACACTTGGATCGTTGTCCACTGCTTTTCCCAGGCCATTAGCAAGAAGTAGATTGGAAGTGGAGCAGCTGGGATACATATGAGTATGCATAAGGAGTGCCAGCGTGCAGGTGGCAGCTTTACCTTCTACACCGCAAGATTGACATCTATTCAGTTCTTTTTAAAAGGAATTTATTAATACATTGGATTTTCAAGGTCACGGCAAATGCATGATAATTATCACAACACAGTTCTCACTAATCCTCATGTTAATATGATATCAGTAGTATAAGAGCAGATTCCACAGTTCATAGATACAATTCTAAGTATATAATACTTCCTTTCCTCCCCTCTTTCCCTCTTCTCTTCTTCCTTCTTTAATGTTTAGATTTTTGAGACATAAGAAACATTTTAGTTTTAATATTATTTACACAGCTGAGATGAATTCATGCCCATTGGGCCTCTGATTCGGGTAGGGAGGGTCAAGGTGTGGAGGAATGTGGGTGGGATAAATATTTCAGTTTTTTTTCCCTCCTGTGTCCTGCAGGGAAGGGGTCCAGCTCCTTGCTGTCAAACGACATAAGTACCTGAGTATTGGTGACAGTCATTTGATGACTCCTTAGAGACCCTAATGTGGAGAACACTCTTCTGAGGGCATTACTTGAGTGGTTTTGATAGTGCTGGGACACCATCAGCTTCTTTGCAGCAGCACTGCAAAAATCTTTCCAAGGTCTATTGACTGACCTAGTCCACCCTAGTGCATCCACAGACCCAGGGATATGCTGCAAACTTTGCCAGGAGAATGGACCGACCTATTCTGCTTTTCCATCCTCTAATGAGGCACTCAAAGTCCTCGGCTGGGCTAGGTGAGCTGGCTGTCATATCCCTCATGTGCATCTGGGTTTGCTGTCTACCACACAAGCATCAGAAGTTGAAGAGACCAACTCCTGATACATGCATTCCAAGGTCAGACCACATATAGTGTAATCTTCCCTGTGGCCAGAGTTTGAATTCAGTAGTCTAGTTGAGGAGTCCCTCTAGAAACTTTGCTTGGGGTAACCTCAGACTTCACTCTTATGTGTGCCAGCCAATGCAGGGAAGGGTTTGGTTCATCACCTGCAGCAGTTCACATACCAGTGGATGCAGCTGTTTGGTCAGTTCTGCCCCAAGCCCTATCTCTCATGCAAACGTCTGGGTGCTGTGGCCTATCCCAGCCTAGCTCAGGCTGACACAAGTTCAGTCGTCATGCACACCTGCTGGTACCATAAACTAGTTGGAACTACCCCCATTAACCCAACCAGGTGCGACCCTAGTCCCTGTTTTTGCAAGTGCCAGCATATGATGTGGGCCTAGTCCTGTCCTTCCTACGTCCTATCTGGCTTTCATGCATAACTGTGGGTGCTACAGCTTAGCTCACCTTGATCCACCCCCAGACCCGGTCTACATGTATGCCAAAGGGTGTGGTGCCTTGACCCTCCTGCCCTGCCCTCAGCCCTGTCTCTTATGCTCACCAGCAAGAGCCACAGCCCAGCAGGGGCATACCCATGCTTCCCCTACAAGGTCCACTCCAAGCTCCTGATATTGCACTTGTCAGGAGTACTGCAGCCCAGTCTACCATGACTCACATCCAGGCCTACAACTTAGCAGCTGGTGCTAGCCCAGCTGGCACGCACTCATTCTGGCTTTCTCACACCAGCAGGTGCAACAGCCTAGCTTAGCCTGGCCCATCCTTGGACATGACCCAGTCTGGCTTATGGGTGCTGTAGCCTTATACAGAGTAGCCTGTCCCCAGTCCAAGCTTTCAGTTCACCAGTGGAAGCATTAGCCCAGTAAGGGAGCCCCCAAGTTTCTGCTATTAGGCCCACACCCAGCTCCCAGTCTTGTGTGTGCCAGCAAGTGCTAAAGCCCATTCTGAGATAGCCAAACCTCAGTCTCGGCATCCACCAGTAGGTGTTGCAGCCTGGCTCCACCAAGCCCACTCCCAATACCAGATATTGCTGGTAGGTACAGCAGCTGAACACTGTTGGGCCCACCCTAGGCCTTATGTGAACTGGTGGGTGTTACAATCCAACCTGGCCTATCCTGCACCCTATCCTGGCTCTCACAGGCCAGTGTGTGCTATTGCCCTGCCCAGCCTGGTCCATCCCCCAGGCTTGACCGACATGTATGCTGACAAGTGTTGTAGCCTAACCTGGCCTGGCCTGCCCCCAGCCCCAGCTCATGCATTCACCTGTGGGTCCTATGACATATCAGGACAGTTCCCAAGTTCCCCTATAGGCCCCATTCTCAGCCCTGGAACTCATGTGTACTGATGGATGAGACCTAACCTCACATGGCTGGCCCCCAGTCCTGGCACTCATAGGTGGGTATTGCAGCCTAGCCTGACTGACTTGCACCTATTCTGGATTGCATCAGTTGGTGCTATAGCCTAGCCCAGCCTGATCCACCCCCAGACCTATCTCTCATGTGACTCAGTAGGTGCTATGGCCTAATCCATCCTGTCCTACATCCTTTCTGACTCTCACAAGTGCCAGAGGCTAGCAGGGCTTAGCTCAGTTTGTTCTGCGTCCAGACCTAGCCCATATGCATGATGACAGATGCTATAGTCTTGCCCAGCCCAGTCAGTCCACAGCCATGACTCTTGCACTCAGCAGTGGGAATTTCAACCTAGCCAGGAGAGTCTCCAAAGTTTTCCTACCAAACTCAGCTCCAGATCTTGTGCATGCTGGTGAGTGCTTCAACCTTGCTTGGCATGGCCTACCTGTAGTCTCAGCTGTTGCTGGTGAATGTTGCTGCCTAGCACAGCTGTGCTGGCCCATACCCTGTCCTGGTTGTCATGTGTGCCAATGGGTGCTGTTGCTTGGCCCAACATAACATGTTCTCAGACCCAGCCTACATAAATGCTGACAAATGTTGCAGCCTTGCCTGGCCTAACCAGCCCCAAGTCCAAGCTGTTGTGCTCCCCAATGGGATTTGCAGCCTAGGAGAAGACTTACCCAAGTTCCCCTGCCAGGCTAGCTCCCAGCCCTGGATCTCACAGATGTCAGTAGGTACCACAAACCTGCTTGATACGGTCTGCCCTCCATTTCAGCCTTTGTATGTGTTGGCAAGTGCTACAGCCTGGCCCTGCTGGGCCTCCTCCCAGTTCTGGTTCCCACGAGTCAGCTCAGTTCCATGGTCTAGCCTAACTTGGCCCATCATCAGCTCTCCATGCAATGAAATGGGTGTTTAAGTTCCACAGGGACGAGCCCACAAATTCCCATAGATTCTACCCCCAGATGTGGTCCTTGAATTTTTGCTGCGTGCTATGGCATAGCTTGATGTGGCCCACCCTCTGTTTTGGCACTTGCGAGTGGGTGATATGGCCTAGTGTAGCCAGGCATGGCACAGCTTTTGCATGAACCATCAGATGGTGGGCGATACTACTTAGCCCAGGCCAGGTCTTCCATGGGGGTTGGGTGCCTTGGCCAGAACTAGATGATTCCTCTGGTCCCTCCACTCCCCTTAAATCACCCTGTCTCTTCTCCTTTGCCTATCTGTGATTGCAGTGTACTGGTCTGTGGAAGACCCCAAAAGTCATCCCTCCCCTATCAAACATGTTGTCAGCTGCTTCCATTCTAACACATCCACAGACCCCTTTGCCCAGGAAATCTGCACCTTCACCCAGTGCTTCCTGGGGGCTGGAATGGTGTGTCCCAGCCTGGTGTTCCCTGCCTTTCCCATTTCTTTTTTTCTAAGATTTATTTATTTTAAATTACAATGGCAGATTTACAGAGATAAGGGGAGATGGAGAGAAAGATCTTCCATCCACTGGTGCACTCCCCAGGTGACCACAATGCCTGGAGCTGAGCCAATCCAAAGCCAGGAGCCAGGAACTGCTTTCAGGTCTCCCACATGGGTGCAGGGTCCCAAGGCTTTGGGCCGTCCTCTACTGCTTTCACAGGCCACAAGCAGGGAGCTGGATGGAAAGTGGAGCCACCGGGATAGGAACCGGCACCTATATGGGATCCCTGCAGATGCAAGGATCTAGGCTACTGTGCTGGGTCAGAGCTTTTACTTACACAGACCTCACTGACAATAAATGACAAAAACATCTATGATGGCAGAGCAGTTTTTCAGTCATCTAATTGTGATTTTAGTAGAAAAACCAATAATTCATAATTTATCACAAAGGACTTGTGATTTGACCTGCAGATATTGATGCTGTGATTATTTTAAAATTATTTTATATATGAGTGAAGTTAAACATGTTTTTATTTGGTTATTGTTTATAGCCCTTGTCTTTTTTCCTGTTGAATTATGGTCTTTTGGATGCTTATTTGTTAAGCTCTTCGTTTAGTGGGACATCTAGTCTTTGATTATAAGTGAAAAATATATTGTATCAATATATAACAAATAAAATAGTAAGTAAAAAGCCACGTGGGCCACCCACACCTTGTGTTAAGACTGACTGGGTTCAAGTCCTGTCTCTGATACTTCTTCCAGCTTCCTGATGCTATGTCCCCAGCTAGGCAGCAGCTGATGGCTTAGTTACTGAGGTCCCTGACACCGATGTGGCAAACTGAGGTTGAGATCCTGGCTGGATTGGCTTTCATCTCTGATTTAGGCTGTTACAGGCATTTGAACTATTCATCAGTGAAGGGGAGTTTTTAATTTTCCTGTCTGTCTCTTTAATCTATTTAATCAATCGATAAAGAAAAAAACTTCAAAGAAACATTTAGATCGTACTGTGTACTTATTATGTGTTTAGACCTGTGCTAGGTGCCACATGTTGATGAAAAGTGAACGAACCAATTCCTTTATTTGTTTATTTCTAATCTGGACCCTACATCAAATCAACACTATTTCTCAATAAGTTAAACTAGTGTCTTCTGTACATGTATTTTTTTTTTTTTGAAGTGCCAAAGGTCGTGCCAGTCCTAGGGTCAATTAAAAAGCAAAGTGGATACATGCTATGTATGAATAATTAAGAAAAATCTGATACAGAGACAGCGAGGCAGCAAGGCAGTGCTAGTAGCCATCAGAGTATCCAAACACTACGCAATGGGCAGTGGAAGAATGTCTAGATTAAATAAGAAATACTTCTGGGGAGGAGTTATAAGTTTTCTCATATTTGTTGCCTGCAGTAATTCTTATTTTAGGAGCCGAGAGAAGTCTTTGACTTCCGGACCTGATGGTATTCACCTGCTTTGTAAGTGTGGCATTGTCTTGTGAATTTCTAGTTCACACTTGCAGAAAAAGTTGTGAAAACTTCCAGGAAAGATGGTGGTACTGATCAAATTTTCTCAAGTTTGATTTTGTTCCAATATTAAGCTGCTGGGTTCTAACGTGAAACAGGAGTCCCACGCATGAGACTAATTTTAAAAAGGGTAGTGAAATCCTAGCCTTGAATAATCTGTTACAGTTTATTAAAACTGTGTTATTAACACACTGAATGGAGACTTTTATTCAGGATGGATAATTATTTCAAGGCAAATGTGTTAATTGCAATACAATGTGGGAAAAAATAACAAGATAATTCTGAATTTACAAATTGTGGTGAGATATTATTAAATTGGATGATCTATTGTCACACCTAATATTGAGTTTTTATTCTGGTCCATTACTCATGAGGGTACGTAAACATGTGTTGTAAAAAGAACGAAGAGGGCCCGGCGGCGTGGCCTAGCGGCTAAAGTCCTCGCCTTGAATGCGCCAGGATACCATATGGATGCCGGTTCTAATCCCGGCAGCTCCACTTCCCATCCAGCTCCCTGCTTGTGGCCTGGGAAAGCAGTTGAGGACGGCCCAATGCATTGGGACACTGCACCCGCGTGGGAGACCTGGAGGAGGTTCCTTTTCCCTGGCTTCGGATTGGTGCGCACCGGCCGTTGCAGTCACTGGGCAGTGAATCATCAGATGGAAGATCTTCCTCTCTGTCTCCCTTTCTCTCTGTATATCTGACTTTGTAATAAAAATAAATAAATTAAAAAAGACTGACGAGATAATTCCTACTAAATATAACAGGCTTTCCATCAATTGCTTTCATTCTTGTAAATGCACATTTTTACATTTAAATAAAGTTTTGACTTCTATTTAAATGTGTGTGTGTGTTATTTATCTGCTCTGATATTATTTCAAGCTATTCACCTCCTGTCTCACAGGGTCCTTAGGAAGATCTTGCGAAACAGTGTTTAAACCTTCCCTACTACCTTGCTCTTCTTCTACTTTTCCAGCTTTAATTCTCATGCCTCATAACTTTAGTCTGGGTGAGATAATGTACCCTATAATCCTTTTTAAAAATGAATATCTTTGGGCCCGGTGTGGTAGCCTAGTAGCTAAAGTTCTTGCCTTGTGTGTGCCGGGGCCCCATATGGGAGCCTGTTCTAATCCCGGCAGCCTTGCTTCCCATTCAACTCCCTGCCTGTGGCCTGGGAAAGTAGCTGAGGATGACCCAAAGCCTTGGGACACTGTGCCCATGTGGGAGACCTGGAAGAGGCTCCTGGCTCATGGCTTCAGATTAGCCCAGCTCTGGCCATTGCAACCATGTGGGGGAGAACCAGCAATTGCAGGACCTGTCTCTTTGTCTCTCATTTTCTTTCCATAAAATTTGCCTTTCAATAAAAAAATCTTAAAAGATATTCATTTAATTTTTTTAAGATTTATTTATTTTTATTGACATGTCAGATATACAGAGAGGAGGAAACACAAAGAAGATCTTCTATCCACTGATTCACTCCCCCAGTGGCCACAATGGCTGGAGCTGAGCTGATCTGAAGCCATGAGCCAGGGGCCTCCTTCAAGTCTCCCACACAGGTGCTGGTTCTCAAGGCCTTGAGCCATCATCTGCTGCTTTCTCAGGCCATAAGCAGGGAGCTGGATGGGAAGCTGAGCAGCTGGTGTTTGAACTAATGTCCATAAGGAATGCTAATGCTGCAGACAGAGGATTAGCCTGTTAGCCATCGTGCTGATCCCAGTCTATAATTCTTAAATCTGACTTATCTGTATATTATTTTCCCATATTAACATACCTTTGTTTGTACATACCTTGCACTTCTTCCAGATAAGAATGCCTCTTGGCTGCTCCTGGTCTGCATGCCTGGCAGAAAACAGGCTTTCATGAAAGACCAAGGGCTTGGTATTCTTCACTCTTTATTGGATGGCCAATGCAAAGGTGTGTTGAATCATCCATCAGCATGGTTGTTGTGGAAGGGATCCTTGGCCTAGGATTGGAGTGTAGACTAATTCACCACACCCAATACTACAAAATTAGATTGGCAGTCATTATACTCATGACCCCAGGGAGAAGAACATTGCAGACCACACAAGAACAACTTCTAGCTGTGGGAGGTAGGCCCACGTGGTTGTATTAGGCAGGCAGGGTGCCTCCATGGTTTTAAAAGCAGGCGCCACTTGGATTGCTTAAGTAAATCGTTTCTGTTTTGGGGGAACAGAAATATACTACTTAGGAATAAGCAAGAACTGTGTTTGGTATCCGTAAAAGGGAACCTTTTATGTGTAGGAAGAGAATGAGGAGCACAACTTGCAGTTAGTAATTGCCAGATATCAAGACATCATATAATATTGGACCATTATTGTACACCTGTAGCACAACTGACCACATTGATGCTTTGACATCAATCTAAACCACAGTGATTACTGGGACATCTACGGAATAGGAGAAGTGCCTCCCTATGAATCAAAGCAGGTCCTTGACAAAGAGCTAGAAGGTCGTCACATGGTAAGCAGGGATTAAAAAGCATGAACCTTAACCATGTGCCACTTAAGGGTCAATAAAAGTAATTGAGGAAACTTGTGACACTGACGTGTAGCATGCCTTTAGATGGGGTTAATTTAGACCAATCAATGTCTGTTACAATAATGACACTGAATAGTGGGTACATTTGCTGTCTTGCAGCTTAAAAGGAAGGCCTTTAAGGATCTTAGTGTCCTCCAATGTGTTCCTTGGGACCAATTGAGGAGGTTGAAATCACAGGAAATGGTCTTACTGAACAGCCAGTGTCATGCAAAGTGTCATGAGTGCCTTAGTCACTATTAGCAACAGCTGGAGCTCTGAAGCAACTAAGGGGTACTCTGGTAGGTCATTACATTTTGATCTTAGTACAGAGACATCCGTAAGTTTGACTTATATTTTGGGTATATGTAAGGTAAGAGATTCCTAGATTTCTTTATCCAAAATGGAGGCAACTCTTATGTAAAGACACAAGAATTTGTAAAATGGTGCAAGTTGGGTTCTTGGCTGGCCAGAGAAACCAGTGCTAAGGTGACTGAATGAAATGTGACCAACTTCACTGACCTACTGTGTCAAATGATGCTGTAGCTTTCAGTTTCCTGTTTCTATCGATGAGCTTTAGTGAAGATCTTGCAAGATGCTTACCCGGATGAGTTCAGACACAATGGATTCGCTCAAGTTCAGGCTCCTCCTCTTTCAAAGGTATCAGTTAATCTTTCCAAAGTTGAAATTCATATCCAGTAAAGTAAATTTGTACGTGGCCTTGCAGCTTTGTGATCATACTGTTCATGACAACAGTTTATTCAATTATCTCCTATTAAGAACTTTTGTAGATGAGGTGTTCATGTGCTAGGGTTATGAGGATTGTCAAACACTGGTGGTAGACAAATAAGGCAGTCAGCAGTTTACTAGTGATATATACTCATAGCCACAGGGGCAGGATAGAGTATGTCACGTGGGATTATCCCAGGGGTTCCTCTTGGGGACAGAATGAACAAGCTGGGGCTCCAGGAGGAAGGCTCTGTAGTATTGAGAGGATGAGGTGACAGTATCAATCAGAAAATGTGCTTGGATTATCTGATTCTTTGAGCTGCGACAAACTGGACTATTCAGGGATAGTCAAAAATTGTACGTAGTTAACTTAATAAGGAAATTTTGGGGGGGATTGTGAGGGCTTATTTGTGGTAGCAGAGTGGGGAGGATGGACTTAAGGTTAGTCCATTTGAGGCTCCTTAAAATTCAGCAGATAGTAAAGAAACAAGTAATAGTGACCCCTAATTTTAGGTCTCACATCCCAGGATAAAACTGTCCCAAGTAGACAACGGGAAAAAGAAAGGTGAGATAAAGAACTATGGAATGAACCTGTTGATTTGAAAGTTGAGATCCACATAATGAGTGGCCTGAGCTCCACAGTACCCTGGATACTAAGTGAACTTCATTCCTCGCCTCCCAGCAGAGGACTTGGCTACTCGTGGAGTTGAACATAAGTGTTCTCTATGAAGACAGCTTTCAGGTATTACGTCAAGTGAACTCTGAAATACAGGGCTCAGCCAGGAGACTCCAACTGAGACCCCAGAGCCTAGTGTGATGAAAACACCAATTCAAATGAAATGTTCTTTGAGGAAGTTAAGTTCTGGTTCCCACACATTTGGGTATCCCTCTCTCTGCCACAAAGTCCACTTTCTATGGTTTGTAATTACTGTGATTGGCCCCAGTTACCCTCATTAAATGTTGCAGTCCCATCTCTTTTCCCTTCTGGGAAGTCTCTTGGGGACTTCTGAGGGGAAAATAAATTATGTTTAGGAAGCAATTTGGGTTGCTGTACTAATAAGTACAAGCCATAGTTCCTCTCCCTGTTCCCAGAGTGCATATGAATGGTGCTTTGTGGAAAAATTTTCTCAAATCTTGTTAATCAGGTGAATAACAAATAATGCTATGTTTGTTGTTAGCCAGGCTGTCTTATGTTACTGGGTTTGTATCTGGATCCACAATTGTTATTAAAATTTTGGACAAGCGACTTAACATTGTTGTGTTTCAATGTCTGCATATGCTAAATGAGGGTGATCAGTGATAACATCTAGTACGTACTTTGTGTATGTGCCGTATACTGAGTGTATGTTGAGTACGGATTTGTAGCAGACATACTCTACTCCACACAGCGCTTCTATTCCATTGCCACCTATGAGAAAATTTATTAATTTGTCTATTCTGTGTCTCATAGAATATTGATTAACATTTAAAAAATATGTCCAAAGCATTATGCTAAATGTTTTATATATAAACTTACATTTATTAAAGACTAAAATCTTATGATTTATAAATAATATATGCATTTAATCTTTAAAATGGCTAATTACATTTCTGAGAACACTAATATTCTGCAGGTTCAGTTTCACCTTGAATAGCAGGATTGCAGTAGTGTTCACTTTATTAAATTGACATAGAAGATTTAACAACTTAAGCTGTTGTGAAGAAAAAACGAGGTAATTGTACTAAAGTATATCTTGAACACATGGTACTTGCTCAATAGATAGTAGATAGTGATTACTATTTTAATTTTATGATTAACTTTCCTTTGGGGGGGTCTTAGCACAATTTGGTTATTATAACAAAATACCATAAACTGAATGACTTATAAATGACTGCTACTTCTCATGATTCTTGAGATTGGGAACCCAAAGATAAAGGTGCCAGAAAATTTGGTGTAGAGTGAGGGCTCACTTTTACATTAACAATTGGTCATATATTCACTGGGAAAGCCCTTTGGACCTCTTTTGTAAGGGCACTAGTTTCAGTCATGGCCTCACAACTCCAGACGAAACTAGCTTGTGATTCTATCACTTTGGTGATTAGAATCTTATATAGAACATTTAAAGAAAATATTATTTATCTGAAAGACATATTTATAAAGATATGGAGAAAAGACACACACACACACAGAAAGAGAGAGAGAGAGAGAGAGAGAGAGAGAGAGAGAGAGAGAGAGAGACCTTTTATCTGCTAGTTCATGCTCCTAGAAGACCACAACAGCAGGAAACCAGGGGAGAGGGTCCGCCTGCTTTTCCATGTGGGTGCAGGGGCCCAACAACTTGAACCATCCTCTGCTGTTTTCCAGACCAAAAGCAGTATTATTTTCTGTGTGCCACCAGTGCAAGGCACTAAGCTCAGTGAGTTTTCACCAATTTCAGCCCATGTGCAGCTCACCATTGTCGCTGAAATCTTAAAGTTTTCTACACTGTACAAAATGGTGACTCTAATATGCCACTACTAGTTCTTGATCTGCTGGTCATCAGCTCTGAGGGCTCCTGGGACCTATCTTGGGAGAAATCTGTAGGATGCCACTTTGTTGCAGTTCACTGAGCCAGAAATGAGTTGACTCCCAGCTCAGGGCACTCTCAGTCCTGTCCCCTAGCCTTTGCCTCCCTATACAAAATGGCACAATATTTAGCGTAGGGGGTGGACTGGGCTGTGAAATCTGCCCTGTTCGTGCACTGCCTGTCTGGGACCTGCCACTCTGTATCTGCTCCTGGTCAAATCAAACAGACCAGCAGGATGGGCAGTTCTTTGGGTTTCCGTCCTGAGATCCTGGTAAACACTCCTTCTTATGCTGTTGCTGGTGGAGTTCTGGCTGCTGGCCCAGTTCAGATGGCCATTAGCTGAATGCTGCTGGGGTATCAGTCACTGCAACACCACACTGTTGTGTCCGCTGCTTTCCTGTGTCTGTCAGTCTCCAGGTGCCCCTCTGCTGTTGTCCTGTCCTCTCCTGTTTCCTGGAATGTGCCATCTCTGATTCACACTGGCTAATGTTTCTCTGTCTGTTTAAACATGTCCTTACCCTATTCCACCATCTTGATTCTCCTATCCTCATTTTATAGAGGATAGAACTACTGTAACTAAGATTAAGTAACTTGCACTGTAAGTGACTAGTAGTTCTATCAAACAGAAAAGCCCAATCGAATACTTTTCTGTCGCTCCCAATCTTTATTATAGGCCATTTCCTAATCTGTATCAAGTGACAGTATGAGCTCTTATAAATAAGACATACTCTCATGTTTTTGCAAATGATAGGAAATTTTTCCTCAAGCTCTGAATGTACTGAAAAAAAAAAGTTTTAAGCCTATGAGCTTTAAATCAAAAAATGGATAACATGTTTTGTTGTTGTTTTGTTATAAAGATTTAGTTCAGCTTTTCTTAAAGAGTTTCGTAAGTGTAACATCAAATCCATGAACTAATATTTAAAGAAAATAACAGTTCTGTGTCCACTTATATTAGGGAAATTCTTTACTTTGTTGTTACTGATATTTAATTAATTAAGAAAAATTTCGGGAACTTTTCAATAAAAACTGTTGAACTGTCCATAAGAAATATATTTGGGCAGGGGAACATTTTTTTAACACAAGAATTTTTATGGCAAGGAAATGATGTTGTGGAGAATGTGCTTTGGAAAGCAGTGATGATAGCGATAGTTAGCTATTTCCTGAGGAGGAGAATAGATGCAGAAAACAATAACTATAGGCTTTTATTCCCATAGAAAGTTTATGCCTGGGAAAAAGTGGAGCATATACTGTCTTTCTTGTATAACCACTTTCTTTTAATGGTACCAAGTTTTGCATGTGAAGAAGTATAATTATGTTGTATGTCATTGCGGTCATACTGTACTTTATGCAATTTAAATTATTATTTTCTTTTTGAAACATTATTTTTGATATAATATATTATGATTTACATTAAAGTCAAAGGTATTGGCTCCACTAAATAGTTCATCATTGTGGAACAGCATATTAAGCTGCCTGTGACAGTGGTGCCCAATATTGGAGTGCTAGCTCTTCTGTTTCAGGTTCAGGTCACTGCTGGATCACCTGGGAAAGCAATGCAGGAAGGCCCAAGTGCCGATTGTCTCCAGTTCCTGGCTCCTGACTTCCGCTTGACCCATTCTGGCTGTTATGACCATTTTTGGTGTGAATCAGAGGACCAAAGATAGCTTTCTCTCTCTATTTTTGTTTCATTCCCCTTCTCTTCAAGCAAACAAATAAATCTTTGAAAAATAAAAATGTCACTACTTCCAGTCTGTGCTGGAAAATGTACCCTGTGCCACTGAGAATGATGCGTTTCACAGATGTGTGCTTAGCTCCGCTGGTTTTATGTTATTTAAGCCTTCTGTTAATTTGTTGATCTTTCTAGCTGTTCTCCATATTGTTGCAAGTAAGATATTGAAGTTTTCAACTAGCATTGCTTCTTTTTCCATTCAATTATATCAGGTTTGCTTTGTGCTCATTCGGATCTGTTGTTAGGTACATATGTGTTTGATAGTTTCCTATGAATTAACACATTCGTCATGGCCAAATATCCTCCTTAATCTCTGTTAACAAACTTTATCATAAAATTTATTTTTCCTGTTATTGGTACTGCTACTTTAGTTCTCGTTTGGTTACTGTTTAAAAAGTATACTGTTTTCTATCCTTTTATCTTCAAGCTAGTTGTATCTGAATCTAAATTGCCTTTATACACTGCATATAGCAGTGTATAAAGCAGTTCTGTCAAATTCTATCATTTATCTGGAAACTTAATACAATTTAATTTAGTGCCATTATTTAACAAATGATAACTTAATTTGGCTATTTTTAAAAACTTACGTATTTATTTCTTCATTTCTGTCTTGTGTTACATAGAAGCTTTATGGTTTACTCTTTTAATTACCTTTTTATTCCTCTTGTTATTGTTGAGTTATTTGCTTAGTAGTTTCCATATATATGTATGTTGAAATCCACCTTAAAATATATGTAAACTGATATCCAATTTATAGTAGGTTAGAACACCAATGTAACTAACATACAAAAATTTTCCTTCTATGTGAGCAGCTCCATTTCCTATCTCCTCATAGAAAGTACATTTTTGGCCTGTCAATCATTTTGTAATTACTGTTCATGCAGCTTGTTTTTCAATTACGTTGGAGGAAAAGTCACAAACAAAATTGCATCTATTCTATGTTTTATGTTGACGCATGAAGTTAACATTACCAATGTTCTTAATTTTTTATATAAATTTGAGCTGTTCTTCAATTTCTTTTCAGTTATCCACAAGCACTCCCTCTAATATTTGTTCTAGTGCAGCTATACTAGCAATTTTTTTCAGTTTCTGTTTATCTGAGAATGACTTAAGTTTTCCTAGGTCTGTGAATGATAGTTTGAGTGAAAATGGAGTTTTTGATTGACAGTCTTTTAATACCATATCAACAGTTTAAATACATCATCCCACTGCCTTCTGGTTTGTAGTAACAAATTGGCTGCTAATCTTTTATATTCCTTATGTGATTAATTGGTTAACTCTTACTAATTTCAAGATATTCTTTTGTCTTTAAGCAGATTTGTATTTGTTGTTTAGATGTGAATCTCTTTTTGAGGCTGTTGTGGGTGGAATTTATTGAATCTTGTGATAAAATAAATGTTATTGGAAGAATTGAATTTGAGTGTAAGAAAACTTAAAATGTAAACCATGTGAGCTAATGATTCTTTCACATAAATAATAAAAAAAAGATCATGGCTATTCAGAAATCCAAAATTTCCTTACAGTGATCTGCTTAGATGAGCACAGTGTAATTAGATGAGCAAGCATGGATCTGCAATGAAGTTGGTTCTTATCTACTACATTTATCTTTTTAGGATTAGATCATTATTATTTACAAACAGTAATATCATTAAAAATAAAATAAAATACACTCTGCATTTATTGATGTTATATCAACATTCCTAATGAAATTTGAGAAATTCTATGCGGCTGTTTCTTCAAGAATGTTTCATTTCTAGTCTCTTCCTTTTGGAATTATTCTTATGCATATGTTGGTACTCCTGATGATAGCCCAGGGGTCTGTCCAGTTGTAACCATTGCTTCATCATTTTTTCTTCCCCTCATGCTGTATAATTTCAATTAGCCTAGTTTCAAGTATATTGATTCTTTTTAAAAAAGATTTATTTGTTTTTATTGGAAAGTCAGATACACAGAGAGGAGGAGAGACAGAGAGGAAGATCTTCCATCAGATGATTCACTCCCCAAGTGACCACAGTGGTCAGAGCTGAGCTGATTCAAAGCCAGGAGCCAGGCGTTTCTTCCAGGTCTCCCACATGGGTGCAGGATCCCAGGGCATTTGGCCATCCTAGACTGCTTTCCCAGGCCACAAGCAGGGAGCTGGATGGGAAGCTGAGCTGCCGGGATTAGAACCGGCGCCCATATGGGATCCTAGTGAGTGCAAGGTGAGGAATTTAGCCACTAGGCTGTTGTACCATGGCCATATATATTATTCTTTAATTTGACTTGTCAAATTGAATTTTTGAGTATTCCTGTTATTTTTGTTTTTATTAATTTCAGCTGTTATATTTGATTTCAGAATTTCTACATGGCTGCTTTCTCATGACATCTGTCAATTCCAATTACAGCTTTTGTGAGAACTCATTCTCATTTTTTTTAGTTATGCAGATATCATTATTTACTTCTTTGAATATTTTTAAAAATAATGTATTTACAGTCTGTCTGATAAGTCCAATTTCTCAACTTTCTCAAGACTATTACTGACTGCCTGCTTTTCCCTGTGTGCCAGTCATATTTTATTGTTTGAAACTCATGTTTTGGGTAAAAACTGGATGTGTTAAATCATGTAGCTACTGGTTATTTTTAAGACATTTTTTTAATTCATGGTTTTATTTCATTGCACTTCTTTTCTTTTTTTTTTTTCTTTCTTTTCAGGTTTATCTTTATTGGGAAGGCAGATCTACAGAGAGGAGAGACAGAGAAAGAATCTATTTGCTGGTTCACTACCCAAATAGCCACAATGTCTGGAGCTGAGCTGATCCACAGCCAGGAGCCAGGAGCATCTTTTGGGTCTCAAAAGTGGGTGCAGGATCCCAGGGCATTTGGCCATCCTCTGCTGCTTTCCCAGGCCATACGCAGGGAGCTGGAAGGAAAGTGGAGCAACAGAGATGCAAACTGGCACCCATATGTGATGCTCGTGCTTGCAGGCAAAGGATTAGTCATTGAGTCATTGCATCAGCCCCTAACGAAGCTACTCTGCATATTAGATTTTCCACATTCCCTAGATTTGTTATTTTTGTTATTGGTTGATGTTTTCTTGTTTGATGACTTTTCTGAAGTACCGAAAGTTTGTTTTCTTTGTCATATGTGGCCACGAAAATCTGCTGTTAGCTTTGTGTTAAAATAATGATTATGACAAGCATAGATGACAATGTACACATTTCTTAGTTTTTGCCAAGAATATTGTATGTTTATAAAAGCATGCCCTCAGTACTGAGCCAGGTGGTTGGGAGCTGCCTTAAACTTCATTTCTTGCTTTTGAAAAGCTGCAGCTTAAAATCAGTGATATTATGTCAACAACAATACAATAAAATGGATAAAAAAAAAAGAAAAAAAAATCAGTGATATTAAATAAGGAATTCTCACATTTTTCTATTAAATATGGTCACAGAACTGAGCTGAGCATGCAGGTAGCTGTAAGTGTGCTTGCAAACCTGCACCCATGGGCTCTCAGAGTCCTAGTACATATTTAATTTTAAAATGCTCATTTGGCTTTTATGAAATAGCCTGTTGTTTTCTTCAATTCGCATCCTCCGCTGAAGGGAGTTAAGGTTTTATACATTTTCTACAATTATTTTCAAACAAGAACCATGGAAAATAGATGAAATTACTGAACGAAGACATTCTTGTGAGTAGGATCATTGAAGGAATAACCAAGATTTCAAATAATGATACTTATTTGGAAAGCGACATGGAACAATGTCCAATTTCATAGTATTTCCTTCGTTTCATGCGCTGCTGATTTTCATAAGAATTGTGGGCCATTGGTTCCCAAGAGGCAGAATAGAGATGGGTAAGCTAAAACACCACAAAACTACTGTCCTTACTGAGATTGAGCTGTTTTTCCTTAAGTAAATGAGACCAGAATTATTGTTCAGTCTTTGCTTAATTCTCAGAGTTCTGAAAAAGTTGATTTGACAGTATAGTTTGCCTTCCCTGACTACAGTTTCTACATTCATGGATCAAATCAAAATTACATATTGCAAATGTTTGAAAAACTGCATGGAATTGGTCATATACTCACTTGTTCTTATTATTCGCTGCATGAAGTTCGCCTCTCAGACCTGTCAGTATGTGTAACTGAGCTAACTGGCAATACCTTGTATGAGAAACATTATGGCTTTTAAGTTTGCTTAATATTATTATTGTGTGAATATCAAAATAGAATTGTCATTGAGCTATTTACTGATTATAGAATATATAATTTTCTTTATTTGCAATTTGCAATTAAGAAATGCTGAGACGCTTTTATTGATTAAAATTAAAATGATTTAATTTTCATTACCATAGCTTCTTACCAGAAAGCTAGGTTCCTAAGAATGGGTGCACATATACATGAGCAGAATTTATGCATTTTAGGCTAATAAAATGAAATTCCAAGCACAAAGTGGGAAACTTTTTTTCTGACTACTTCAAAATATTTTATTAATGGTTGTGGTTAATATATAGAGATATGCTGTGTTTGCAAAGCAATAAGCCATTGCATAAAAATGCATTCTGCATGTAATTTTTAAAAAAGAATTAAGTGATTCTTTTGTTAAGTTACATGATATGTAAAAGAACCTTGGCGTCACTTCTGGCCTTGTGATTTCATTATATTCCACTACAATTTTCTGAACCAAGTGATAAAATACATATTATTGGAAGCACTGAATTTGGATTAAGAAAATGTATAAAATGTTAATAACTATGAACTAATGACTCAGACCAAAAAAGATTATAGCTAGTCATAAGTCTAAATTTACTTAGAGTGATCTGATTTGATGAGCACAATATAACATAGGCATGGTTCCACAATGAAGTTGATACTTACCTTGCATGTATTTTTTAAGGATGGGTCATTATTATTTACCAAAAGTAATATCATTAAAAATGAATACAACCTTAAAGGAGAAGTGGCCATATTTTTTACCAAGCTGAGACTTAAGGAAAGAAAAAGCTAGCATCAATATTTTTTTCCTGTTGTTAACACCACATATTGCAGTATTACAAATAGGAGTAAAGCATCCTGTATTGATTGTGTGTTTTTTTCCCTCAGGATGGATGTTAGTGAATGATATACAAGTACCCATTCCTTCCATTGTGCTCTGGACGAAAATAAAGTGAGTACATGAGTTATACAGTGCAGCTTTGTAAATAAAAAATTAGTAAATACATGATAGCTGAGAAAAGCATTTGTATTTAAATAAAGGTTTATTGACAATACAAAGAAAAAAATGCCCCTTTTTAGAGAGTTTTGCAGAGGAGCATTCACGCCTTCTCCTTGCTGATTTTGTCTTGGTTTTGGCACCCTATTTATTTTTCCAGAGTTTACACATTGATTACTTGCTGCTACTGATAGAGAAAACTGACAGATGCTTATTTTTATATCCAAAGTGTTGAAAAAATATGAGTGTTCTCTTACAAAGAGTTGTCCATTTTAAGCATATGAATGCTTGTTCTGCTATCAGTAACCAACAAGTAGACAATAGAGATTTCTTCAGGGTTTTTTTTTTCAAGAACTTCTCTCATTTTAGTGCTAATTTATACTAAACTATCTATCCCAATTCAGTAAAACCTACAAATTTTAAAGCAAATTATTATTTTCACAAAAGATACATTCATATGGATCTCCAGAAAGCTATAGAATGCATATTTGAGTCTAATGGACACATATGTGGAACATTATTTCCAAAATCTGATGGCTGTACAATAAAATATTTGTTTCAACAATTTGTATAGAGTTTTTCTCTAGAATTTTCAGAAATTACTTACATGGGCAGGCACTTGATTTATTAGTTAAAATGCTGGTTACAATTGCCATGTCCCATATAGAAGTGTTTGGTGAGTTTGATATTTGGCTTCGTACTGCAGCTGCTTCTTCTTCTCCTTCTTCTTCTTCTTCTTCTTTAATAAATCTGTAGTTTTATTAAGACAAAACTGACAGTGTGGGATGAAGTTTACATTTAAACAGTTTTCACAGAAACCTAACACATGCCTAAAGAGAGAGATTTACGACATAACTAGATGTAGGTCTGGAGCATGTCAAGAACTGAAGGATCTCATGAATCAAGACGGAACATCTTGGTAATCAGTTAATTCTTAGGATTAAAAAACAAACAAACAAACAAACATTGTTTGGTGTTTTGAAGTAAACCACTGCCCTAGTTTGAAGGCTAAGTCTGCTCCTGAGACCAGGGCTTCTGAAATCATTCCACCCTTGGATAGCTTCAGTGAAACTTGTGCTGTCAGTGACTGAACCCTGCCTCCCTTGCCCGCAGAGCTCAAGGTTAAAACACAACAGAGGCTCAAGAGTGCGCTCCCTCAGGAACACGGGCTCTGGTCTCTCCCTACTCGCCATCTCTTCTACCCCTGCCTTCAGCTCTCCGACACCTCCAGGTTGTGGATGGTATAACTTCACAATTGGAAAAGCAAGAGTCTTCTTGTCTGATGTCAGGGATTAGCACCTCTAGGAGAGAAGCTTCTGTCTGGACACCCTGCAGTGGACGGTCCCTCCCCAGCTTCCATCTGCAGCGTGGCAGCTTTGGTAACTCGTGAACTGGCTTAGGCCGTCCCGGGGAACAGCCAAGTTCAGCAGGGACACTTTGGCTTCCAGATTTTAGGCATTCACAGCTTTTCAACAGTCTCTCGCAGTCCCCATTGATGGTGTCAATGACATTTTTTTAAAGTTACAATATCTTGGACGTAGAACCAAACCATCAGTTAGCTGTTCTTTCTACTGTTTCACCATTTACCAAATCAGGCCCCAAATTTTACCCAAAATTATCCAACCATTTCCCTTCCTCCTTACCCCTCCCACCCCCAAATAATACACCAGTAATAGCCAAAAACTACACACTTGTTACCCTGTAAAAATGCAGAGTTAACACTATTGGGAAGAAGGCTGTGGGTTGGGGAGATGCTCTTTGAAGACCTATAGTATCTTTTTTGTTCTCCCATACACTCAGTTTCACAACTTCTGTCCTTCATAGAAGGCTCTTTGCCTTTCCCAGCAAAAAGCAGAATGGGCTGCCTTCAAACACTTAGTCCCCTCCCCATTATAAATGGAAAAAAATTAAACACAATATACATGAAATAAACAATGACAATGATAAATTAATAGGAATAGAAGAGAAAACAACAATGAAAACTAGTATGAAAAACCTGGTTCTTTGAGTAAATCAATAAAATTGGTAAACCTTTTGCCAACTGAACAAAGCAAAATGTAAATGAATGGAATGTCAAGTTGGAGAAGGACATCAATACATACATTTAAAAAATAAGCAAATAGGAGCTCAGGGGATTCTGATCTGAGACACAGGTGCTTAACTCTCCCAGCTCTGTGGCTGCAGCTGGAGGAATCTGAGCTGGGCTTGATGCTTGGGAGCTTAACTCCCTAGACTGCTACCAGTTGATGCACAAATCTTGAGCTAGTCTGGGCCCTATGCTCAAAAATTTTCTCTGTCCACAGTCATCATGCTATGGCTGCAGTTTGAGTGGGTCGGGACATGCTCAAGACCCTGGCTCCATCCACCACCACCATGCTGTTGGGGAAGCTCAGGTGAGTCTAGGCTGAATCAGCTTGATTCTCCCAGCTGCATGGCTCCTGGGCCAAGCCCTTGGGCTGCCCAGTGGTGCTGTGGGAACTTGGGGGTATGGGGTTACAGGGAGTCTGGGAAGTGGCACAGATGGGGATTATCAGGGACCGGAGGGTCCATATCCAGGTTACAAATGACTTCTCTGGGACTTCCATAGACAAGGCCATTCTACTTGAAAGGCTACAGCATGGAACCCACCAGCAAGTGTCAGAAAATGAAACAGATACTGTGAGGCTGGGCCATGAAGTCAATAAATATGTGAGTGAATCATGTCTGTGGGTAGAGTCTGTGCAGAGTATATGGACTCACTCTTGTGGAACAACAATTTCCGTTGGCACATGCAGGGACCGTGGCTAGGAATAGGCCTGGTTGAGGAGCTAAGGGGATGCCCCAGCTGGGATGGAATTTCTACTAGTGAATGCAAGAGCCAGAATTGATGCATTGTGCAGGGCTGGACATGGCTGCAATTTCCCTCAGCACAGATTTCAGCACCCACTGACTCATGAGAGTCAGGGTGGATGTAGAATGAGCTGGGCTAGGTCTTGGATCCCACTGAATCATATGAGAGCTGTGTCTGGGAACGAACCAGGTATGGTTGGGCTGCAACATCCAACATAATAATCGAAAAGGATATGGGCTGATTGGGCAAGGGCACTGTTCCTACCAGTACAAGATGTGGACAAAGTCTACCTGAGTCAAGGACCCACTGGTGTGTACAAGATCTGTACCTGGGAGGAGACCAGATAGAGGAGCTTGGTGAACTCCTTTGTCAAGTTGCAGTCACTGCGGGTAAGTGCAAGAACTAAGGCAGGCAGTACTCAAAACCAGCCCAGGTTACAGTACCTTCCGCTATACATGTGGGTCAGGTCATAGGGTGGGCCAGGCTGGGCCATGCTGGGCCAATTCATAACAACTGCTGGCAGATCTGAGAACCAGGATGGGGTGTAGGAGGGACCTAGTTGGGCAGCAATATCAGCCAGTTCACACTGGAGCCGGGACTGGTAGCTGACTGGGCAAGGTTAGGCTGCAGCACCAACCAGAATAAGTTAGACCTGAGAGCAGGATGGATTGAACTAGGCTGAAGCACCCAATGGTAAATGAGCCATGCCAGTTCGGGGGCGGTGGGGGCTGGGTCTGTGAGCCCAAGAGATGGAGGGCAAACTTGTGCAGTGGGTGCTGGATTCATGAGCCCCAAGGGTGGGGGATCCAGAGGGACATGGTTCTCCTGGCCCAGGGCACTGGGTCCACCAGAAGAGCGGGTGTTGGGTCCATGAGCCCCAGGGGTGGGGGTCCAGCAGGTCTTGGGTCTCCTGGCCCAGGTCCTTGGGCCTGCCTATGCAGTAGTTGTTGGATCCATGGACCCCAGTGTTGGGAGGTACAGAGGGGCCTGGGTCTCCTGGCTCGGGTTACTGGGCCCACTTTCATGGTGTGTGCCCGGTCCATCAGTCCTTGTGGTGGGGGCTCAGTGAGTCCCATGTCACATGGCCTGGGGTCTGGACTTTGCCTATATGTTAGGTGCTGGATCCATGTGCTTCAGACGTGGGAGTTCTGGCATGGCCCAGGTTGCCTGGCTCAGGTCCCTGAGCCCACCTAGGAGAACTGGTCCTTCTCAGTGTAAAGGATGAACTATTGGACAGCAGACTGTGGTGCTCATATAGGACATGGTAGTCCATTTGGGCCTGCAGAGGACATCTGGTATCATAGCAGAGAATGGAGAACAGGACATATGGACAACTACGCCGCCAAAAGATGAGAGCAAATATCTGGGTGAATGGAGACTGTAAGGTCGACCGTGTCAGCCAACGGATATTGGAAGGGACTCCTCATTCATAGATCACCAAGATTGACAGCATTTCTAATTTATTGCATATACCTGGGCAGAACCTTTGGAGCATGAGCCATATTGTGACCCTGGGTTGATATCAGGTGACCTTTCTCCATCCTTGGGTACTGGGATGGTTGGGAGGCTGGATATGGCCTATCCCCTTGTCTCCCCTCTCTCCTCAGAAATGGGAAAAAGAAATAGAAAGTTTGGAAACAATGATCACACCCACTTCTCTCTAATGCTAGATCCTTTCCACCCTGATTGACTATGTAAACATCACCTAAAATAATAATAATAATAATAATGATAATAATAATAAATGAGGAAATATTACAAGCAATTTACAGTAAATCTTACAAATTAGATGAAGTGAGTCATTTCTCAAAAATACAAATTTCAAAATTTGAAACAAGAGGAAACAAGTTTAGGAGTCTTGTATCTATAAAACTGATTAAAGTTTTAATCTTAACTCTCACAAAGGAAATTTTAGAATCAGGTGGTTTCAATGGCATTATTATACAACTTTTATGTCAAGTTTTGCAGAGCATGCTGGGAAGTGAATGTTTCCAGAATAATTTCATCATACTAGTGTTTTATTTATAACAGTCAGACACAGTATTGCAAGAATAGAAAACTAAAGAACAAAATTGCTGATGAATCTGAATTAACCAAATTAGAAAATCTGACACACCAATACATAAAAAATTTAATTAGTTATATTTGTTATTCTAATTAAATGCCTTACAATGGCTACCTGCAAGTGAAAGAGTGATGTGTAGCTTGAAGTTGTTGAACTTCAAGAGAATGATATTGCCATCTATTCAGTTATTGAGCTTTCCATGTGTCTGGAAGTAAGTGATCACTTCTTGGTATAAGAGAAATGGGAGAATAAATCAGGAGTCAAACTCAAACTTTTTGAAGTCTTTATGTTGAAATAAAATTTCTAAGATGATAATCTTATTTGCCACCTGCCCCATGCCTCCCTCAATCCTCCTCCTTCCTTCCGTTACAATTTTTGCTTAATTTTTGCCAAGACATACTTGGCTTTGGCCCACTCCTGCAGAAGTCAGTGCTTATGTCGTCTTTTCTGCTTCTCACATTGCTGGTAAGATACACTGGGACATAGATTCAGTATATTTACTAAAACTTGTACCCAATCTGCTACTTCCATACATTGTCTTTTATCTTAATTTTAGTTATTAGTTGTAAAGATTTGTAAAGACTACTAATATACCTGTATCAGCCATATTTTTAATTGTTCTTATCATCCATCAAGGGAATAACATTGTCCCTCTATCACTTTAAAAATTAAATAATTAGGAGAATGAAGAGGCAATTTACAGGATGGAAAATAATTGCAAGCCATATACCTAAAAATGAGTTAATTACAAGTACATAAAAAGCACTCAAACAACTCAATAAGAAATAACCAATACATACTGCTTTTTTTTTTTTTAAAGATTTATTTTATTTTTATTACAAGGTCAGATATACTGAGAGGAGGAGAGACAGAGAGGAAGTAGAGCTGCCGGGACTAGAACCAGCTGCCATATGGGATCAAGGCGAGGACCTTAGCCACTAGGCCACACTGCCCAGCCCTACATACTGCTTTTTAAAATGGGCAATAGAACCAAACATTTTTCAAAGTAATACATATAAAATAAAGTAATGGCAAAAGGGCATATATTAAAACAGCACATAATTAAAGAACGTCTTTTTAAAATGAGTCTTATAAGCAATGCATAAAAACAAAAGCATTCTACAAAACTTATATTAAAATGCTGATAATATTTTTTCTAAATTGGCTTTTGCAAATTAAATCCTACCACACAAAACATGAAGAAAAGATGTCATGTTTAGAAGGAGAATACACTGTTAAAGTAGAACAATAATATTCTGATTTTATCTAGTTCTGTAATAATTTTATGGAGATCAACTGTCAGCCATTTAATTGAAACGTAATGATAAAGGAACTGAAGTAATTAATTTTTGTTCATTTTTGTGACCTATAACTTTAGCAAAAATATAATAGAACAAAACTCATCTGTCAAGATGAATGTAGAAAATTATTGCATAAAGTTACAAGAATGCTTATGAAACAATAAAACTAGCTGCAAAAGTTAAATTTGTATTCACAATTGAGATACCCAAAATTCCATGAAAATTATGCAAAAAGTTTACAAGTCAAATCAAAACTTGTGTAAAGGGGCACAATCAAGAAAATGAAGACAACCTATAAAATGTGAGAAAATATTTTCTCATCATGTGTTTGATATCGTTATTCAGATTATGTAAGGAACTCATAACACAACCAAAAAAAAAAAATACCCCACAATAACATAATTAAAATGATCAAGAGATTTAATTAGATATTTTTCGAAGCAAGACATATAAAGGGACCACAAATATATGTAAAGAATTTCGTGGTTTTTAAAAATTGGAAAAAGCAAATTAAACCACTAAATATCTCTTAGTATTCAATAAGATGACTATGATGATAATAATAAACAATAATAATATTAAATGAAATAGCAACTTTGGGAAAAGATGTGGAGAAGCTTGAACACTAATACAGTGGTCTTAGAAATGAAATGTGGTGTAGCAACTGTTTAAAATAACTGCTCATTAAGTTAAATGTATAATCACCAAATGATCCAATAATCTCAGTGTTAGGTATCTCTGTTAATAATCTCAATGTACTCAAGAACACTAAAAACATACTCCTACACAAATTGCACCTCAGTATTCTTTTAAAAGAAATTTCTCCCATTGGAAAGTCAGATTTACAGAGAGAAGGAGAGACACAAAGATCTCCCATTCACCGGTTCACTGCCCAAGTAGCTGCAATGGCTGGAGATGAGATCATCTGAAGCCAGGAGTCAGGCGCTTCGTCAGCATCTCCCACACAGGTGCAGGGTCCCAAGGCTTTGGGCCATCATCCACTGCCTTCCCAAGCCACAGGGAGCTGGAAGGGAAGCGGAGCAATTGAGATATGAACCAGTGTGCCCATGTGGGATCCTAGTGCATGCAAGACAAGCACTTAAGCCACTAGGCTACTGCGCAGCACCCGAATGAATATTCTTAAAAGTGTCATTGATAATAGCAAAAAAGTGAAACCATGTCAGCAGTCTAGCCAGCAATTCATCTCAAAACCAAAGATGAAAACAGAATACTACCATAAAATGCAAGTTACACAAAGGTTGAAAGCATTTTATTTAATACAAAATTTCACATATTATATGATCCCATTTATAAGAAAATATCCAGAATTGGTAAAGCCATACACTGACAGTAAGTTTTTACAGAGAATTAATGAGGGGGAGGAAAAAGAAATGATTTTTTCAATGGGCAAATGGTTTTTTCTTGAATGACAAAAACATCTAGAAAATATGGCAGCTACACAAGACCAAGAATGCATTAAACATCTCTGAATTATACACATCAAAATGATTAATTTTATGGTATGTGAATTTTTTCTCAGAAACAACAAAAAAAGTTTATAAGAGGTTATTGATTCTGGCAGAATCATACCTTAGATTCCTATTTTAGGTAAAATTCAATTACCCACACTGATTAGATGTATGCAGAATAATTGTACAGAGGATAATTAAAGTAAGTCTAGAAAGATTGAGTCCTAGCTATGCAATTGTCGAGTTGTGTGATCAAATAGAAGTCACTTTCATTCTTTCTGCTTTGGTAGTTACATTTGTTAGTCCTAATGTAGAGCACAAATCATCTTCACTTCAAGTGGTCTTCAAACGTCCACAGAAAATACATATTATTAAAGCCATTATGTGCCAATTTCAAACTGTTTTTGTTCTGTATCAAATCTGCCTTAATTGCATTTTCCCAGAGACATTTTGAGGCATTCTCATAAAAGTGATTATATATATATATGAAATGGACCATCATGGTCACCCCCTCAAAAGGGTAAATAACATGAAGAACTTCAGAAACAGGCTCAGATAATCAGATAGATGTGCAAGACATAGAAAGTAGTCCCTTCACACATACTGGAAGAACATATGTGAACCTGTTTTCTTTCTTTTGGTATTTGCAATTATTTGGTTTATAGCTAGTGGCAAAGGGATTCGAAAGCTTCAAAACTGGTTGAAGCCTGAATTTTAGAGAAGTTTGGTGGACTGTTTTGGCAAGAAATGCCCTAACTCTTCTGTTCATCCAATAAAATATTTCTAAGATCTTGTTGAGTATTCCTTTAGATATTATTTCTATTGGATCTTTATTCTCACCACAGGTTTTTTGCTTTTGTTTTTAAGTCAAATGTTAAGAGTTTTCATCGTTCTTCTCAGCCTTCTTCACTCTGACCTGACTTAATCAAGAGGGTTAGGATGAGATCACTCCACAGGAAATTTACTTATTTATATATGAGCTCAGCTATAAAGTGGATCTCTTATTTTCGCACAACCTGCTTCTTCCCGTTTTATGCAATAGTGCTTGACATTTTAAATAAATGTTGTGGATATGCTCAGAGGCCATTTGTAACATTGGGTGTGTTAATGAATCAAGGTATAACAAAATAAGCTCTTCCTTCCTGCTCTTTAGAATAGTTACAATCCTATTTAAAACATTCCAAGCTTGTGGAATACTTATTGCGCTTTCAATTAGCTTCTGAATTCAAATTCACATCAGTGGCTAGTGACATGATTAAAGTATATATTCAGGTGATGCAATTTTGTAATCATTTTTTTAAACAAAACTCCCAGTGAACAGGAGAAATGTGCATAGACTTGCTGCAGATTTGTCTCATTCTATAGTTTGTGAAGTGATTTAGCATCCTTTGAGATGAAAACTGATATATAAATACAGCATTCTATAATTTTTGTTATGATATATTTCAAACAAATTGTAGCATAGAACATTTTGCAGAGATGGGCAATAAAAGTTTAGTTGAATAATAAAGTGGGAGAGAAAGATGAATGATAAGAATGAAAGAAAACAGGAAAGAGGCTTGAACTGTGTTGTAAAAGAGGTAGAAATAGAGAAATAATGAAATAGTCACTACCTGTAGTAATGATGCATGAATTTAGCTGGATGAAGCATTTATTTTGAAATGATTTCTATTATCAGGTATCCATTCTCAGGTGCATTCAAAATAGTTGAGAAAAGCTTTGTTGCCCTTTCTACTAGTTTGAAGAAAAAAAGCTAAATTTGTTAAGAAAATCAAAATCTACTCCAAATTGAACTGCATATTGAAAGAAAATTCTAGATGTGAACCAACATTTTCAAATGCTGTGATTATTTTAAGCAACCTGGAAAATACGATCAATTATATGCCAAGTTGCCTTCTGGTTCTACAAAAGACAAATTTATAATGGAGCAAAGAAATAATATGATTGGGGCAGAATATGAATAAAGATAGAAAGATGTGTAAAGATGTTGAGATAAATATAAAAGGAGCAAAACCTTAATACAGAACGAACATGAAAGGAAAGTCATCCTTCAACAAAGCAGGTTACAATTCATTCTTCACTATTCCTCTAAAATGTGAGTAGTTTCATGAATTTTTTCCTTGGGCTAGAGAATTCGTGCAAACTATGAAAGTTACTGATAAATGGCCTCAGTTTATCTAAGTAATATCTTTTTTCCTTCTTAGAATTTTTTTACTCATGGGTACACACTCCCATTTTTAATTGCAGGAATTGCATAAAAACCTCCAGCTTATATTTATATTTAGTCAGGAAGTTTTTGAAACAGTTAATTTTATAAATAAGTTATTATGAAATTAAAATTTTGTCCTTAAGACTTATTTTAATGTTGGCAATGTAATTAAATATTGCATAATTCTAAATATGTTGCAATCTATATATCTTATTAAGGGCATTTTTGTTTAAATACACAATCATTCAGATAGGGTTTGCTATGATCATTTAACAGGTTCAAACTGATTTTCCCCCAAGATTATAGAACAATTGCACCTGTACACAGAACCCTTTATGCTACACCTGTAAAATGGAAGCAGTACTGAGATTTCTGAGAGTCGTTTTGGACCCTGAGATACTGTCAGATTATTTTGAAGTATTTGAATGCTTTGGACTCAAAGGAAATTACCAAAGGATAAAATAATTCCAGTTTTGTGTTTGCTCTTTAGTGTGTTGGGTTCGACTGTCTTCATCCATTCTGAATATGGAGATAAAAAGAAACAATTCACACACTGGTAACTACATAACTTACGGGGAATCATGACACATCCCTGCTTTGCTGATTGTTGTGCTCTTTGATTAAGGTTTGGATGTTTTTCCTTGGAGCAACAGGATGGAGCTCTTTCCAAAATAAAATATAAGAGAAGAAGGTGTACAAGGGAAGGCTCTGAGGCAACATAGACTAAGCCACAGCTGTGGCAAATGCTGGTGCCACCTTCTCAACTCTGTCGATACATCAAAGCATGACTTCAATTAGATAAAACACACACTCCACATGACTCTACTGTGCCCAAACCTCGAACCCACTACTCTTCTTTTGGAACATTTGATTTGAAACCCAAGCAGCTGTCTGTCTACTTCTGTTGAAACTGGTCTATTTATAATTACAGAGCCATGGCATTTGCTGGATGAAATATTCATGTATATTCCACTGCCAAACTGCACTTTATGGCATAGTAAACTGCAAACATTATCATATTAAAAGCAATTCAGAAACCTGGTTCATGCCAACTTAATAAAAATGTCATTCTAAATATTATTTAAGAGGACTAATTGAACAACTTTTACAACCCCAGACCACCAAAATGTATTTATGATCTATGGGATATTTGAAGAAACTCGAGTAGAAATGAAAAGGAAGTACTTGAGCACAGTCATACAGTCCCTAAATAATGACAGACAATTAATAACCGATTTCCATTCTTTTTTGAGCAATCTTGAAACATGGAAATGTTCTTAATTCTTTGAATTAGTTCCCTAGAGCTCACTAGCCAGCTTATGGCCTGACACATACACAGATTTAGTGCCTACTGTCTCATAAACTATACAAAGATAATAATGGACAATTTAGCCTTTTGGAAGAGAGTAATACCACGGCATACTATTGCCTAAATAAATTCTCTTGGTTTGTTTCTACTTGCTGAACCAAGGGATCAAATGAAAGTGTGTGCATGTATAGCTTCCTGGCCTTTTGGCCAAGATCAAGTGAAAATGTGTGTATGTGCTGGAAATGTAAGAATACTCTGTGTTTATGTGGCAGTTTGAATTTTACAGTGCAACTTTTAGCGATACTTTATAGCTATTTTCTCCCTGCACTGTTTTCTCTCCTTCCCTTTATTCCTTTCTTCATTGTTTTTCTGGGAAGTACGCAAGACTACAGTACAGAAATATGAAATGTACAGCAATAACATGGAAAGAAAAAATAAGAGTTAAGTCTTAATAAGCTTTGGTTTTGGTTGTGGATGGCACAGTACTGTGTCATTGATTATTTTCACCAGACACTTCAAAAGGAATTCTTTCTCATTCAAACATTGCAGTTTGAAAGGTGACCTTCTCAGATTATTTGCTTTATGGAAACTATGGCTAGTAAGTATTTGCTGACATGGTTCAATTAATGATTTGCTATGACGAAAATAAGATGATTAGCAGACTCAATTTTTGGACAACAATGTTAAATTTCGTCTGAAGAAAACCTACATAAATATGCTATAATATAGAATGCGGTACAGGATGGTCTTTAATATGTGGCAGATTACTACAGAATCATTTAAAGACAACTGCAACTAGGAGAAATATTGTGTTTCAGTATTGACTCAACAACTTAGGAGCCACTTACAGAAATTGCAGTGTTTAATCAATATAGTGCAATATTCCACTACACAATTTAAATATTATGTCTTTCAACAAGATCAGATGTAACTCTGTCTCAAATCAGTAAAAGCAAAAATGGGCTGTCCGCCACCACTTTGGCATTGATGCATAAAGACAGTGTTGTAGAAATCAGAAATGGCGAGACGTTGTGAATATAAAAGCACAGCATTTCTAGTAATATAAAAAGGAGATCCAGTATACGATGGGATCCTGACATTCTAACCCATGTAACCAAATATTTATGGTTTCCATAAACAGCATTTGTTTGAATGTGCCATGCACTGCCTTCAAAATAGTAAGATAGTTATTCGTATTGGGCACCCCTCAATGTGTAGGTATAATGAAACATGACATTTTGTAGTTTTCATATGTCTGTCACATGTTTTGAAAAGTTTAAAATATTTCAATTGTTAGGAATAATGATAGAATGGTGAAACATTAGATGTGCCAAAGTCTATTTTCTGCTTTTTTACTGCCTAGACAAATTATCTTACTCACTTCACCTCTCTGGGCTTCAACATCTTTGTGAAAAGAATTATTTGGATTTCAACAACTTTAAGGTCCCCTTGACTTTATTGCAATCATCATTTTATTCATGCCATATTAATATTGATAAAATCAAAAATAACAAACCACACTAAATAAATAAAATATAACTGAGTGAATTTAGTATTGAAATTCTTTAGCTATATACTCTTGTTACGGAGAATACATGCCTATGAATCGTGTACAATTGATAGTCTCTTTTTCCAAGCTTTTACAGGATTATTTAGTTATACACTTTTGGTTACTTTGAATTGGTACCTATGAATCATGCACAATTGAAATTCTATTTTTACCAAGCATTTACAGGATTATTTTGAGGATTGGCATTCACACCTTAATTGGTGAACACATACGGAAATTTCGCATTATTTTAGCCGATTTTTTAGTTTATTTAGGAAAAATAGTAAGAGAAGCTAACTTTGGATACATGTTCATGTTCACAACTGAAAATGTATTAATTTTCTGTGCTGTAAAACAAAGTACTACAAAATTAATGATTTAAACAGACACATTTGTCATCTCATTAACTTCTATGGGTCAGAAATCCAGGAACTGTTTATCTGAATCCTCTGTAAAGCTGTACCCAAGGTGTCAGGATTGGCTAGATTTTTATCTGGATGCTTGATTGAGGAAGTGGTTGCTCTCAAGCTCTCTCAGACTGTTGGCGGAATTCATTTCCCAGGGCTAAAGGCTAATGCACAATTGCTTCTTCTAAGCCAGCAAGGAGAACCAGATTAGAATGAGTCTGCTAACAGGACATCTTGCATTACACAATGATGGGTGTGTCCTAACTACATTCCAAGAGAAGAGATTATATAAGGGCAAGAATATGAGAAGACCAGTATCAGGGAGGCCACCTGGCAAGATGACTTAATGAAGAAAAGCTGCACTGAACTCAGCCACAGACAGATACCAGAAAAGCAATGGGTAAACCACATTCCTAGGATACGGACTGAGATAAATTTTCAATGAAGAATACACAGAACAGAAAAGAGACTCCATGTGACAGGAGAGATGACGGACACACAGCTGCCCATAGCGTATTGCCAGTGATGCCTGCCTGTACAAGAGCTGACAACTCATCTTCCCAGGCAAAGTGAGAAGAGGCTGCCACAGCCTGAGTCACTGGTGGCATTCACTGAAAGTCCTCACTGGCTTTGAATCTTGATTGGGAAACTATCGGAGGTGAGGCAATAAGCAACTACTTCGCTGTATGAGAGGAAATCACACTGTTCCTTTTTCCTTGTCCTACCAATGCACCAGACTTAGAGCTCCCTGAACGCTGGGGACAGATCTCCTTCTGCTACTGGCTATAGCCAGAGGTGCTACACTGCACCCAACACGAGAATCACCCTGGACTGTTGCCCCCACTGACATTATGGTCAGAGCTCCCTCACTGCACCCAGCACACACTCCTGGAACTCCAGCACAGGGCACTCTGCTGAGTCAGAGAGCCACATCTCCAGGAATAAGACCTCCCCTCCCCTCCCCCCCCAAATGAGAGAGTGTGTGAGAGAAAAGTCCTGCAAGGGAGGTAAAAACAAGTGATTGCTCAGATGTATAAAAGATAATGTAGAAACATAAGAAGCATGAACAAGGAAGGCAATGACTCCTTAAAAAGGAATAAATTGATACGTTCATACTGGACTGTGAATAAGGGGAGACTGATGAAATACCTGAAAAATAATTCAAAAACTGATTTTATACTTACTAAACAACACAGAGAAACAGTTGCATGAACAATGGAAATCTGTACATGACATGGTCCAGAAATTCTTCAAAAACATAGAGACACTGAGGAAAAATTAGACGAGAAATGTAAGAAATTGGACATTTAATAAATAAATTAAAAATGCAGTGGGAAACCTTGACAGACCTGTGAGTCAGAATAAAAGATAGCTTATCTAGAGAAGTCTTTTGAAATAGCTCAGATCAAAAAGAAGGAGGAGGAGGAGGAGCAATAAAAATTAGTAGAAAGCTAAAAATAGATCAGCAATATGACCTAGCTATCCTGCTTCTGGGAAAATATCTGAAGGAAATTAAGGCTGCAGATGAAAGAGCTGCCTGCGTGCTCATGTTCGTAGCAGCTTGATTCACAACAGCTAAGATATGGAACCAACCTAGATGTCATGAGCTTACAACTTGATAATGAATATGCAGTATATCGACATGATGGATAACTATTCATCCTTAAAAGTTTGAATCCTGTAATTTTTAACTAAATAGATGCAATTGAAGATCATTATGCTAAATGAAATAAACCAGGTCCAAAAAGAAAACTATCACATTTTTAGTAAATGATATATAAAGAATAAAAACTGTGTGGATGTCAGATAATTTGCTATATAGTTACAAACATTGCTTCTTTGAATTATGATATGTAAATGACAATGTATTCTTGTTTCACATGTTTTAAAAACAGGAAAAAATGGAGATGCAGAAATAATGAAGATCCTTAAGCTACTAGTAATGCTTTCTCCTTAAGTTGGATGTTGGTTTTGAGTGATCAGATGATCCCTCCCCCCCCAGAAAAAAACACTTTATTACGCTTAAGTGCATTAGTACAGTTCTGGTACACTGTTTGAATCAAATATTTATGGAGATGATACTGGCATGTAAAGTGTCCTTAACTAAAATTCCTTCTCACCTCCTATCCTCGTTTTTCCCCTTATATTTAACTGCTTTGACCATCTCCATCCCTGTCTCTTTCTCTTATTCCTCCTTCTCCCCTTCATCTCCTCCTGATCTCTCTTTTACCTGTTATAGCAATACTAATCATTAACACTGAAATACACAGATACTCTGGGTACATTAGAAAGACAACAGCTGGGTTTGTGATGGTGTACCGTCTCAATTACAGGTACATCTCCTGTGGGCAAAATGACTCTTTTGCTGTACCAGAGCACTAACTCCTAATGGATTATGTGATGAATTCTCAGATGCCTTTATTCCTGGCTATGTAATTATGTGAAAAATCCCATTTTTCTGTCCTTGAACATCAAGTAGTTAATGTTCAAGTAATGATCAATTTATTTTTGCATCTGGTATAAATGTCAGCATCCATATATTGTTATTGCCTCTCATTCCTTTTCAAAATATTTTTAAAAATAATTTTATTTGTTAAGGATCACTTTATTTATTTGAAAGGCAAAGGCACAGATGGAGTGAGGGATAGACATAGAGAGATCTTCCATCTATTGGTTCACCCCCAAATTGCTGCAACAGCCAGAGCTTCATCTGGGTCTTCCACATGGGTGCAGGGTCTCAAGTACTTGGGCTATCCCCTGCTGCTTTTCCCAGCACCCGTACTGATTGCTGGCATTGCAGGTGGCAAGTTGAGCTGCTACACCACAGCACAAGCCTCTCCTCTTATTTCAATCCCTGTTTCTACATAAAATTTAAGTATTAATATTTAAAAACATTTTAAACAATACTCCTAGAAGAATGTTAACTAAGAATTTGGTGAATACAATGAAATATTCTGTTAATGGTAAATGTTGAACCATGGTCACTGACATAAAATGAACAGAGAAACTTTCCTTGTGTACTTTTAGTCTCAAGTATGTTCATGTACTAGCGATCCAGATTAATTATTCTTATTTTTTGTCATCTTTTTCTGGCTATTTTTCTTATCACTGTTTTCACTTCTGTGTAGGCAGGAAAAGTCTAGTGAATTTATATTTCGATTACTTTCGTTAGTCTTCTATGGACACAGAATGCCAGGGATGCTTCCAGTTAAACAGTTCTGTTTTCCTTCTGAGTTTCTCTCAGCACATGCTCCTTTTGTAGAGTAGAAGTTGTGTGTGACTGTATTTAAGATGAGATATTCAGATTCTTGTTTGACATAAGGTCCAAGATTCTTGTAGCCTCTTGCGTCTGCTTTATTTTTTATATTCAACACTTGGAAAAACATTTAAAACCACACATGGCAATCTCAGCACTACTTATGTCTTGTTACCTTAGTGTAGGGAAACTGTTCTTCTCCTGATAATATGGTGATGAAAAGCAAGTGAATTCTATAGCTATTAATGGCAAGACGAGCCTGTAAAGAACATTGGCAGGAATTGCTATTTACTTCTTTGGGTGTCCACAAAACCAAACGCAGATTCTTGTATTTATTTTTTTGAGAAGGGTTGCATCTGTAAGATACAAAGTACTTTACTCAGAGGAAATCCAAAGAAAACGAGACAATCATTTTCAAAAATTGAGAAAGATTGTTAATTTTAATAGCTGGAGGATGTATCTGCTAAGGAGGCTAATGCCACCTGGTGCACAAGGATATTTCAATGAAAGACAAGAACTTCTCATTTTTCTATATCTTTTAGGAAGCTGCAGAATGAAAGTATGCCATTGTAAAAATAATATTTAAAACTTAATTAGTAAAGGAGGAGAGTGGGTGGGAAGTGTGTGCAGGAGGGAGTGTAGGGTGGGAAGTATCTCTCTGCTCCTAAAACTGTATTACAAAATACGCGAAATCTGCTCACTCTATGTATATACGTTATACAAAAAAGTTAACAAATCCAGTTAAAATATTAACAAATAAATTAACATATAATAAAAAAGATGAAAACTTTTGGTAGTATAGTAACAGTAGTACGTATTGAAAAGGAATATTTACTTGGTCAATAGTTAATCTATTAAATTATTAGTAATGAATAAGATTTGTTAACTTTCCTTGGGTTCTGCAGACATTTGAAATTTCAAACTGTATATATGATTTTATGCTAATTCAGCATCCTAAATAATGTATTTTCCAGTGAGGTTAAATGGTAATATTTTGACACTTAATGCACTTTGTGGATCAGAAATTTATGTACAAGTATTTGGTAGTAGATGATATACCTGTATCTCAAAGCAGAATTCTTGGCTTGATGGCCCAACTCTTGCCACGATCCCAGTTTCCTGCTAATTCAGACCCTGGGAGGCTCCCATGGGATTGAATTCCTGGCTCCAGACTCAAGCCTCATTCCAGCCCCAGCCACTGCAAATAGTTGAGGTGTGAACAAGCAGATAGATGGGATCTCTCTCTCTCTCTGTGTCTCTCTTCCTCTCTCTCTAAAGTAAAATAAATGAGTAAATTTTTAAAAAGAATTGAATAATAATGAGTAATAAGGGCCCGTGTGCTGTTATAGCTGACTAATCCTCCACCTTGTGGTGCTGGCATCCCATATGGGCACCTGGTTTTAGTCCCATCAGATTCATTTGTGAATTAGCCTATGGCCTGGGAAAGCAGCAGAGGATGGCCCATGGCCTTGAACCCCTGTACTCACCTACATGGGAGACCTGAAAGAAGCTCCTGGCTCTTGACTTCAGATCAGCTTAGCTCTGGCCATTGCAGACATTTGTAGAGTGAACCAGTGAATAGAAGACTCTCTCTCTCTCCTTTCTCTATAAAATCTGTCTTTCAAATAAAAATAGATTCTCTAAGCAATTTGGAGTAATAATCATTGATTATTTTGCGCATTTTCTTTAAAGAGCCTAATGAGTCTTTGAAAATGGGATTTTAAATGACTTGAACAATCTTAAAATGGATTTTTAAAATGAAGTGTTTATTTTAGGTCTTTTTTCCCCTTTTCCTGGCATGTCATCCCACTGGAATAGTCCTGCAGTTCAAAAAGATCAAGCAAAAGAAAAATTATGTTTTTATGAACAGAAATATAAAATCAATTTTTCAGGAACTCTTCCATTTTGCTAAAAATATGCACAAGGACAATATTGGTAGAATGCAGTGTTAGAGTGGTGCGTACGAGCTATTTCCATGTCCATACAGTTTTATTTATTTATTTACTTTTGGGTAAATAGCATTGAATATTTAGGTGTTGAAGGTGGTAAAAGCTTTTTTGGGTAATTAAGGGATTGAGTAAAAACAACAAAACAAAATTAAACAGCAGAAAATATTATTTGTAACCACAATTCAAGACACAAAATTGTGGAATGAGAAAACCCCAGCCTGCCTTTTATAAACCGTTACAAAAACTCTGCTTTGTTTCTACCTAACATCATTTTAAAAATGTCTAAAAGGGTAGGATCTTTGAATAATATGAAGTCTGGACTATGAATAATTTCTGGGAAAGAATAAAAGGACCAAAATTACCATCTCAGAGATGAACTAATGTTTCAGGTCCAGGAAGGGCAGGAAATAGGATATATGTGTATATATCAGGCAGTTCAGGCACTGGTGAATAGAGATTGTTTTACATTTGCTTCTCAGACAATTTATTAAGTATACACTTAAAAGAAAACAAACTATATATCCAATTTTCTGCTTTAGTTTCTTTCTATTGAATATCTTTGTGTTTTTCTTTTTTTATAAAGATCTATTTATTTTTATTACAAAGTCAGATATACAGAGAGGAGGAGAGACAGAGAGGAAGATCTTCCATCTGATGATTCACTCCCCAAGTGACCTTAAAGGCTGGTGCTGCACCGATCTGGAGCCAGGAACCAGGAACCTCGGGTCTCCCACGCGGGTGCGGGGTCCCAATGCATTGGGCCGTCCTCGACTGCTTTCCCAGGCCACAAGCAGGGAGCTGGATGGGAAGTGGAGCTGCTGGGATTAGAACCGGCTCCCATATGGGATCCTGGCACGTTCAAGGCAAGGACTTTAGCCGCTAGGCCACGACACCAGGCCCACCTTTGTGTTTTTCATAAAATACTTTTGAAGATTAATTAGTTAAGTTGAAAGGCACAATTGCAAGGGGTTTGACACAGAGAAAGATACTAGAACACATTGGTTCACTCCCCAAATGAGTGTAATAGCCATAGCTGGGTCAGGCTGAAGCCAGGAGCCAGGATTTCCACCTTCCACAGCCTTCCCAGGCATGTTAGTAGGGAGCTAGATAGAAAGCTGGGTAGCTTGGACTTGAACTGGGGCTTGGATAGGGCATTGCTGTCATCTCCAGCAGCAGCTTGAGACACTAAGCTGCGGTGCTGGAGTCCATTTATTGAAGTTTTGAATTTAAAATACCAATTTATATTTTAGAAGGAAATTCAGGTGAGATGACTCCAATTGTCTGTTTTGTAAAGGTCTTGATGATTTTAAGAATAACTTTTAAGTGGGTCTTGTGCTGGTTGGATGAACTACTCTAACAAAAGTCTTTGTTCTAGTTTTTTGGTTTTTAATATTATTTATTTTTATTGAAAAGTCAGATTTACAGAGAGAAGGAGAAACAGAAAGAAAGATCTTCCATCTGCTGATTCACTCACCAAGTGATCATAATAGCCAGAGCTGAACCTATCCGAAGCCAGGAGCCAGGAGCTTCTGTGAATGTGGGGTTAAGGCCTTGGGCCACCTTCTGCTGCTTTCCCAGGCCACAAGCAGGGAGCTGGAAGGGAAGTGGAGCTGCCGGGGCATAAACTGGAACCCATGTGAAATGCTATCCCTTACAGATGGAGGATTGGCCAGTTAAGCCATTGTACCATCTCTTATAAAAGCTATTTGTAAACAAATGATTTCAGAAACCGGTTTTTGGAAATTTCCTTCCTTGCAATGTCCTCATCTGGAAAAAAAAATTGATGTTTAATATTGATTCATATCTTTAGGTACCCATGAACTATCAAGTAACACTTATTAGAAAACACTTAATATGATATTAAGTGCTATAGAAGCATTTTTCAACAAGACCAGAAACAACAGCTTATAGCATACCAATGCTTGTTTTAAATCTCTCTTCTTCAATGGTATTCTATAATTTCTCCCTAGGTACAAAAATTGCCTGTATGTACTTATAATGCTTTGAACTAATTACCACATAGTGTTTTTGAAAAAGTGTTGAAAGCTAAAGGAAATAAACGTGAGGCCCAGTTCTGCTATGTTATCCAACCCTGCTCCCCCACCAATCCCACTGTTCCACTCTCTTACTTTTAACAAATATTCATATATTTTGAATTCTGATGAGAGACAGAGATAAATTTCTTGAGTTCTTTTCTACTTCAATTTTATTCTGATCTTAGAGAATTTATTTATTTATTTATTTATTTAATTTATTCATTAATTACATTGTATCGTAATTACATAGAATCTGGAATTCTCCCCCCACCCTAGAGAATTTATTTTACAACAATCTAGAACAGTTGAAATTTATTTTGCATTTCTTTTTTTTATTCATTAATTACATTGTATTATGTGACACAGTTTCATAGGTACTGGGATTCTCCCCACCCCTCTCCAAACCCTCCCTCCATGGTGGATTCCTCCACCTTGTTGCATAACCACAGTTCAAGTTCAGTTGAGATTCCCTCATTGCAAGCATATACCAAACCTAGAGTCCAGCATCTTATTGTCCAGTCAAGTTTAACGGCTTCTTAGGTAGACCCTCTCTGGTTTGAAGACATTTTGCATTTCTAAAGAGTTTTTACCTTGGCTGATATGGTAATGTCTGCTGTTTAGACTTTTGGAAAGAGACTTCCTACCTAGGTACAATAACAGGGTCAAGAGGATGCTTTATTTAAGAGAAACTTTGGGGTACTGATTCTATGGATTCAGGGCCAGAGTCATCTCCTTACCCTGAATTCACTGGACAAATGCCCAGAATGGACGACTTCAGAGGAGATGCTTATGTTTTTTCTGTCCTATTTGGGAAAACATCTTAACAGCCAGCCAACTTGACTTCATTTGGCGTAACTACCTTCCTTTCAATATTCTCCATTTTGTATACTGATTATTTTCAATATTTTCTCTTCTCCTTCCTTTTTACTCTTCTTTTGCCATTTTTTATAAAAGTGATATTTTTTGCAATTCGTAACACTAGATTCCATATGAACATTGTTACAAGTGTCAGAAGCTAAAAAGATAGCACCGTTCCCATTGCAAAAGTTGAGTATTCCCCAGCTTTTTTACTTTCCATTCTCATTTGCATCCTTCATTGTGTTAGTTAAAATATGTCACTTTTTTTTACTAGTTTTACATAATAAATGAGCTCAATAATCATTTTGGTATAACATAATTCAGTGACTAACCTTTCCATGTGAACATGATGTCCTCTCCAGAAAATATGCATAAAAAAAGAAAGAACTGGAAAATACAGTGCTATTACATTGTTACTGCCACTATTTACTTCTGACAAAGATGAGAGTAGCAGCAATATCAGTGGAGGTAGGAAATACCATCTGTTGAGTTCATCCCATGAGCATTGTTCTGTATTAACAGGTTCACACAGGAGTATTTCATTTTTGAAAAACATTCAAACACAGATTGATTTAAGAGATATGCAATGTTATTCAAGCTAATCTCACTTACATTAAGTAACATCAAATTTGAGGATTTATATTGATGCATTATCATCTCCAGCCATCATTCTTAGTGCTTATCTTGGAATGGTTTTGATCTGTTTAAATAAATATAATGACACATTGCTAGAATCTTCCTGTCTTTCTTGAGGCTACCAAATTCCATTTGGCCTCATAATGTTGCTTTTGGTAGTTCATTGAATATCATCATAAAGGTTGTGAAGTTTCTCTATAGCAGATCTTGTCATGGTGATTTATGGTACTAACAGATGAGAATGGCAATATAAATTTTCAGTATTGTTTTTGTTTAATAACGATAAGATTAAAAGATTCCCTGTACTTTGCAGGTAAAATAATCCTGGGGTAGAAATGTACAATATTAAAGCATCAGGAATGCTTAAAAATGAGGTGAGAGTATGCAGATGCAATATTTTATAAGATTGGCTGTCACCTTGTCAACTATTTTTACTATTTATCCAAGCTTGTGTAGGGTTTACTTTGAATAAACAAAATAGTTAATGGGAAAAAATGATCAAGTTTTCTGATTTTCAGACTTTAAAAACAATCAGGGCAATCAAAACGTTTGGGAGTGTGTATTTTAAGCAGCACATATTTGGGCCAGTGATTACCTGTGTTTTTTTCCAAGTTTGTTTACAGGTAGGTAATGATACACTTCTGTGATGTTTGAAAAGCAAACATGCTAGGTTCTAGATTCTTTTAGCAGTGGTTATGACTCTACAAGTGCTAAAACACAGAGAACACTTTCCAACTAATTACTAGTACAGTGAGGATAAGAAACAGTCGTGATGCCTGGGAAGGAAAAGGTGGTGTGTTGAGTAGGTGACCTGTTTGGTAGGTACAATTGTTCTTTCCTAAGGAAGAATTTCCTTAAAGTTATCAGCAATTCAGGGTAGACATATATTAAAAAAAAATCAGTATTTGAACTCTTTAAATGTAAACAAAAACCCCAACACCAATCACATGGGTAGGTCCATATCTATATTTTTTCATATTATAAAGTGTATTTCTTTATCACATGTTCTCCATGATTCATCAACTAATCCAAATACTTGATTCCTGTGTATGAATTCAGATACATGACCGATGGGTCTACGATTCAATTCTCTATGTGTACTTTTTTGTTGCATCACAAATTAACCCAAGCTTGGTGGCTTTAAAACATCAAACATTTAATATCACATTGCTTGAATCTGAGAACTGGGAAAAGTTTACTTGTGGGGGGGGTCTACATTGAGGTCTTCCATGAGATTTTACAATGCAGCCAAGGCTCTAGTCATCTGATGGTTGATTGGAGGAGCCCTGAAGTTCCTTACTGCGTTTTAGTTAATGGTCTTATTTACTTATAACACGGAACTTGTGGTCAAGTGAGTGGGTTTGTGACTTAGCATCTGGCTTCTTCCAGAGAGACGTATTAGAGAATGAGAGAGGGAGGGAGAGAGAGAGAGAGAGAGAGAGAGAGAGAGAGAGAGAGAGAGAGAGAAAACACCATCTTGAAATAAAGGATATTAAAGAGTTTGTGGCCATGTATTTCTTTTACTCTTAAAACATTTATATAAACTTTTGGCTGTCTGAGTGGCACCATGGTAGTTGGCAAGAATAAACCTTATGGAAGGCGGCAACAAAGGAGCCAAGAAGAAAGTGGTTGACTCATTTTCTAAGAAAGATTGTTATGACATGAAAGCACCAGCCATGTTCAACATCGGGAATATTGGAAAGACCCTAGTCACGAAGACCCAAGGAACCAAAATTGCTTCTGACGGCCTCAAGGTCTGGGTCTTTGAAATGAGTCTCGCTGACCTGCATGACAATGAAGTTGTCTTTTGGAAATTCAAGCTCATCATGGAGGATGTTCAGGGCAAAAACTGCCTCACTGACTTCAACGGAATGATCCTTCCCTGGGACAAGATGTGTTCACGGCCAAAAAGTGGCAGACCATAATTGAGGCTCGTGTTGATGTCAAGACTACCGGTAGCTACATGCTCTGTCTGTTCTGTGTTAGTTTTTACTAAGAAATTCAACAATTAGGCCCTGATGAGTTCATATGCTCAGCACGAGCAGGTCTGCCAAATGCAGAAGAAGACGATGGAAATCCTGACGCGGGAGGTGCAAGCAAATGAAAGAATGAGTCAATAAATTGATTCCAGACAGCATTGGAAAGGACATAGAAAAGGTTCCCCAGTCTATTTGTCCTTTCCATGATGTCTTCGTTAGAAAAGGGAAAATGCTGAAGAAACCTAAGTTTGAACTGAGACCACTCATGGAGCTCCACGGAGAAGGCAGCATTCTGGAAAAGCCACTGGGGGAGAAACAGCAGCTCAAGTTGAACGAGCTGATGGCTGCGAACCTCCGGTCCAAGAGTCTATTTAAAATTTAGCCTTTTTAATCATGACAAATAAAAAGTCCAATTTGTGATGGTTAAAAAATTTATATAAAAGGAAAAAATTTCAGGTATTCTATATATATATATATATTTAATTATATATATTATGTATTATATATAAATTCTTAAATATATTTAATTTATATAAAAGGAACACATTTCAGACATTTTTATATATATAATATATATATGATTTACAGTACATAATAATACTTCCCACACTATCCTCTTCCTGAAACACTCACATAATTTCTCCTCCTTCTTTTAAATGTTCTTTGATTTTTTTTAATTATTGGAAAGACTGAATTACTAAAAGGAAAACACAGAGTGACCCTTTATTTACTGGTTCATTCTGCAAATGCCAACAATGCCTGCAGCTGGCACTGCCATCATACCAGCACCTTTTATTTTTACAATGACATACCTTCAATCTTCTTTATAACCACAAGCTTAACTATTCAACTAGTGGTAAGTAGGTAAAACCACTACTTCTCAAGAACATGGATGCGTGCTATAACCAATGATCAAATTTCAAAATGTCACATTTGCACATATACGCTACATTTCCTAGTGTTTTTCATGTTAGTTATCACAAATCAGGGAAAATATATGATACTTGTGTTTTTGGAACTGGCATATTTCACCAAAGCCACTACATAAATAATCACTTACTTCTCCCAGACATTCCTCATTGTCACTAACAAAGCCATGCCAATGAATTTGATTTCTCTGTGGAACCAATGGCAACTGGTGGTAGGCACCTCTAAATTTTTCAGATAGTCTCATTCGTACTTTGATAATGGTTAACGCTATTTTAATAACAACTCTTTCAACGAATTTTGATTGTTTTACTAGGTTTTCATAGTGGCATTTAAAATGTTCATCTATATAAATTTTTAGGATATGTTTTATCTGTTATATGTCTCACTTGTAATATAGATGTTGAATATGACATTTCCCTAGTACTATAGGTAATTTGGGATTCTACTAGTATCTTTTATGATAGCATTATGAATTAGACATGGGTATTAACCAGAAGATTATTTTATTATAGATGGCTCAGAAGGATTAGTAGGGCACTGAATATATAGTGGTTAGTTCTATAAATAAAGGTTTAATAAAGGTAATAGCAATTACCATTTTATGACAGTGAAAATATACTATGAATAGTTATTTGGTCAACACAACTTTAAAAAACGATGAAATCATGCACATTTTCTAGAAGGAATGATGAGTAATACATGGTTTAGCTCTTTAGTCAGCAAATGAGGAAACTGAATTTATTAAAGACTTCTGGGAGTTATAACATGCATTTTCATACACATAGAAAAGCAACATAATTTTAAAAGCAAACTGATAATATTTTTAAGTTCATATTATCCAAGACTTTGGATAAAGCAATTATGTTTCATGATATCTCTTTAGGTGAAAATGACTAGTTTTGGTAAGACTGAGGAGCTATTTATCTCTCATATTCTCCTTAAAAGCAATGATACTGTAGTCGTTTTCCATTTAGGCTTATCTGCAATGAATTCATTTTTGTACACAAATCCTTAATTTATTTTAACACAGGCTTGAGTGAAAAGGGAAAGAGTAGCCTACTTGTTTAGATTAGAAAGAATCAGCCATAGTGAAATGTCCTTACTACTTGCTCCTTCCACTGGTCCAGGCTGCCCTCTCTGCCCATCGCTAATATGCAGCATAGTTATTGAGATACACTCTGTTTTGTTCCTCAAAGCTTTGAAGTTGGGGAAAGAGCCATTACAGTATAGCGAAGTAAATAACAGAAAGATATAAATTAACATGGGAAACCAAAATCAAGAGAATGATACAGGCACACAGAATTAATGCTATGATATCAGTACACCTGCTAGAAACAAATATGACATTTACCTCTAAAATCTCTATTACCAAATGTAAACATGGGGTGACAGGATTGAGTATAATGATCATATACCATTTCCATGGGATGCTCTCATCCCATATAAAACTGCCTGGGTTCGAGTCAGGAGTCAGAACTCCACTCTTCCTTCCTTCCTTCCTTCCTTTCTTTCTTTCTTTCTCTCTCTCTCTCTCGCTCTCCCTCCCTCCTTTCCTTTCTTCCTTCCTTCCTTTCTTCCCTTTCTTTCTTATTACATTTTTAGTTTTTAGTAAGCTCAAGATCACTCATAGATACAATTCCCAGAATATTTCCTTTATGTTCCCACTTTTGAGTTCACCTTTTGCTAAAGCAAATCCTAGTATACAGCAGGTAATTGCTCAGGTACTTAAGTCCCTCTCTTCTAAGTGAGAAACCTGGATTAATTTACCTGCTCCTAACTTCTGCTTGGCCCAGTCCTGACTGTTGTGGTCATTTGGAAAATGTACCAGTGGCTAGATAATCTCTGACACTCTATGTCTCTCCCCTTTTCTCTTCATAAATTAAAAAAATACATTTAAAGTAGATAAGTAGATTAAGATACAAAGTTAAGTTTTAAAATAAAAACTAAAAAGAAATAAATTTACAATTTAATGCAGAGGCTGGCAATGCTGAATTGCAATATGAGCATCAATCCAAGTCCCAGATGCTCCATTTCTGATACAGCAGCCTGCCAATGCACCTGGGAAAGCAGTAAAAGATGGTCCAAGTTCTTGAATCCTTGCTACTTATGTGAGAGACCTGACTGGAGTTTCTGCCTCTCGGCTTCAAGCTAGCACAGGTACAACAGTTATAACCATTCGGGAAGTAAGCTGCAGGTAAAAGATTTCTTTCTGTGTGCCCCTCTTGCTCTGTCACTCTGTGTTTTAAATAAATAAATGTTTTAAAAATTGAATGCAAAAGCAGTTACATGGTTCTCAGTAAATAAAAGAAAATAATTCAGCCATAAAAGATTAATAGAACTATATCTGGTACATAAATGTAAGAGATAAATTTCACTACATTAATAAAAAGTGAACGGTGTATCATACTATGGACGGAGTATTCAACAATATTTTTATGGAAAATACAATGAAGAACTTCATAAAATTGTTACTTTGGGGTTTCTTCCAGATAAGCTGATGGCTTCAATAAAGCAGAAACAAATGATACTGAAAAATTTAACTTCCTATTATGTGCTGATGTTCCATTCAATTTTCTGTATAGGTGGTGTATTATTAATCTGGTTATTCAGATAAATTGAATGCAGAGTACACACACACACACACACACACACATACACGAGATTTTTTAAAGATAGTCAAAGACAACAGAATTAAACAGTAAAAGCAAAAATAGTAACTTTGGGGTTCAGCACGATAGCTTAGTAGCTGGATCATCTGGCGGGATCCCATATGGGCGCCAGTTCTAATCCCGGCAGCTCCATTTCCCATCCAGCTCCCTGCTTGTGGCCTGGGAAAGCAGTGGAGGACGGCCTCAAGCCTTGAAACCCTGGCTCCTGGCTTCAGGTTGGCTCAGCTCTGGCCATTACTGCTCCTTGGAGAGAGGATGGAATATGGAAGAACATTCTCACTGTATATCTTTCTCTCTGTAAATCTTCCTTTCCAATAAAAAAAAATCTTAAAGAATATGTATTAACTTGTGGAAGGACATCATGAATCTTTGCCAGTGTGGAGCCAGACCTAGTCTCAATTCTTCTGGGAAGGCCCTGGTAGCAATTAATATGGAAATGAATTGACAAGAAATTCACTAGTCTGCAGGTTTAGATAATAGTTCACAGAGAGGTGCTTCCTCCCCCACGCAGGGGGACAGGAACTAAGAGACTGAGGAAAGGAACCTGCTAGTTGAACAAACTGCATGTTGGGGGAATGTCTCTTGCCGCTGAATTGTAAATCCCAAACCCCATTCCTGATGTGTACATGACAACATCTCCTTAAAAACCTGATACTGGAGCTGGGTGCGATAACACAGCAGCTGAAGTCCTCACATTGAACAAGCCAGGATCCCATATGGGCGCTGGTTCTAATTCCAGCAGTCCTGCTTCCAAAAACTCCATGCTTGTGTCCTCAGAAAGCAGTAGAGGACAGTCAAAAGCCTTGAGACCCTACACCCACATGGGAGACCCTGAAGAGGCTCCGGGCTCCTGGCTTCAGATTGCCTCAGCTCCAGCCATTGTGGCCTCTTGGGGAGTGAGCCATCAGATGGAAGACCTTCCTCTCTGTATATCTGACTTTCCAATAAAAATAAAATCTTTTAAAAAGTCTGATGCTGTAAATCAACTTTGGCTATTAACCATCAGTAGGTAGTCCATGTATGCTCTGTGTGCACCAATTCCATTGCTGCTGGACAATGAACATTTTGTGAGCTTTTGTCTCTATCAAATTCAAGAATTTTTGTAATAAATGATATCAATCACTTAATCTGTCTTTAAATAACTGAGAGGGATGGAATTAACCATGTCAATGCAGTCTTTTCAACATTATTAAATGAAAGAAAAATGGATACTCTTTATCTTTTGTTAAGATGAGGAAACCAAAAGAAGAAATAGCAAAATCGGGATTGTAAGGTGGAGGTGTGATGACTTCCCATTGAAACTGTCACAAAAACTGGCACTGTTTGATGAAAGGAATGAGCAGAGGTATTGTTATAGAGAAGAAGGAATTTCTGGGACCATTTCCACAGGCATTTATATACTACACAATGGCTGACTTTCTCAAAATAAAATTGGGCATTGTTGGGGCTCTCCCAAAATTTGGCTAGCAAAATAGCCTGAACACCCCCAAAAACTATCTATCTATCTATCTATCTACACATATGTATATATGTAACACTAATACATTAAGAACAGCCACAGACAAAAGCAGAGTTATCACAGAAAATTAAAAAAAAATGAGAGCAAGATCCTAAAGCATTTCTTTGAAGAATTGCAATGGGAGTTGATACATGACTTTAGCAACATGATCCTGAAGACAAAGTACAGTCTAGATAGTGGCTACCCACAGATGGAAGTACTCAGTCAAAACCAAAGCAGAGATATCGGAAGTCAATGATAAGGTGATAGTTTTTCCATCAGGATTATACAAGCTAAGCCAATTCAGATTCTTATGTCGCTGTTCTTGCTATTGCCAATCTTTTCTCTAAGGCATATAAAGGATATGGACCAATCAGGAGAGAGATAGAAAGAGACAAGTGTCTCCTAGCCAATGGTTCACTCCTCAAGGCCACAACAGATAGGACTGGATTAAGCCTTAACAGGGTGCTCAGAATTCAACTTGGGTCTCCTATGTGGGAGCAGGAAAGCAGGTATTTGAACCCTAAGCTGCCAGGGTGCACATTAATAAGAAACTAGCATTGAGATCAGAGTCTGGACTTGAACCCAGGACCTCTGATGTGGGATATGTGCATCCTAACTGGTAGCCCAAGTGCTGTGCCAAACACATTTTCCTTTTTAACACGAGGTGTCCACTTATAGATTGCTGTTTTCTGGGGTTGAGAGCAGTATTTTGAACAATTTCTATCTGTGAGGAAATTGGAGGGAGACTAAGCTTTTCTTCTATTCAGTGTCTGGATGAGGCCCACACACATGATAAACGTTGATTTACTTAAAAATGTTGTTAATTATAAATGTAATTCAAAATAACTTCGTAAATACAGCAAGAGGTATGTTTCACCAACTATCTGGGCAGTATGATCCAGTCAGGTTGATGCAAAAGCTAATCATATGTGGTATATTTCACACCAAAAATTCATGCATCAGCTTTATAATCAATATTCACTTTCTTCCTCAGAAGGCTATTTAATGTTCCCTGATATTCTTACTGCATTTCTCATTTAACTTATAATTGCTACAACTGTTTCAAAACTTTTATCAATCTGTTCAAGCCTCCAGATTTCTGTAGCTGATTGCCTTTTACCTATTGAATAAATAAAATATACACCATTAAGTTTTCTTCCCCCGCTCCCCAACCTCACTTCACTGCTGCCAAAAGCAATGTGTCCCACAGACCTCATCTTCCCCTTTGCCCTCTTTTTTCACTGGAGAGGATACTTTGCCTTTTTCTTTTCTTTTTTTTTTTTTTAAAAGATTTATTTATTTTTATTGGAAAGGCAGATATACAGAGAGGAGGAGAGACAGAGAGGAAGATTTTCCATCTGATGGTTCACTCCTCAAGCGGCCACAACAGCTGGAGCTGAGCCAATATGAAGCCAGGAGCCAGGAGCTCTTCTGGGTCTCCCACATGGGTGCAGGGTCCCAAAGCTTTGGGCTGTCCTCGCCTGCTTTCCCATGCCACAAGCAGGGAGCTGGATGGGAAGTGGGGCCACCGAGATTAGAACCGGTGCCCATATGGGATTCCGGCGCGTTCAAGGCGAGGACTTTTACCACTACGCTATCGCGTTGGGCCCACACGTTGCCTTTTTCTGACAAGAACCATCTCATCTGTGTTTCAAACTTCTTTCCTACATTGACTCATTCTAAGCTTTTACTGCATTAGTGGACATCACAAAACTACAACTTTTCTCACAAAAATGTGTCTGCTTCTGAGGGAGACAAAGTCTTTCTTAGATTCACAAATACATTTCTGTTCTTTGGATTATTATTTTATTTGCCAGTTATCTTACTGAAAAGTCAAGGTTATTTAGACTTGTTTGTTTTATTATATTTATAGACCTTGACAAACTGGCAAGCTAGGCATTATGGATGAGTTCCACCTTTTGAAGGCAAACACTTAAAGGTGTTCAGTAGTTGCCTACTTTTAAAAATGTGCATAGATACACACATATATGCATATATGCACACATATTTAACTAAAAACTACATATGCATAAATGTGTAGATTTTAGTTTTTAGGGAAATTACTCCTGATAGGCCTCAATGTTCTTATCAGAACATCAAATACTAATACTGCCTTTCCCCTGAATGGCTACACATGTTAAATAAAAGCAAATAAAAGTATGTAAGGTGTTTAGCACAGCATCTAATACACAGTAAGAATGAATTAATGCTTGCTATTGATTTTCACGTGAACAAAAGCTATCTAGTATTAGCATTCATCTTTTGCTAAGAGGTAAGTGAGAGAAAAATCCCCACTGCAGAGCATCTCTTGTTACTTTGGAAAATTAAAGTAGGGGAAATTAAGCCATGGTTTGGGAAAATAAATTATCTGTGTTGTTTACGTTTATTGTTTATGTTTTCCCTCTACACGGGAAAGGGTTATTGCGCCACTAATGGATTTTGTGATTTAGACAACTGTTAGGTCTCTTGACACTTGTCTTATCATTTTCAACATGGACACTGACTAGGTGTACTTTCTGATTCTTATGAGTCACCCTGGATATGATATGCAGTATTTCTATGCTTTATTTTTAAATATATTTTAGTGATAAGCTATTACAGGATTTTCTAGCCTTTTCTTACTTTAACCATTTCCCTCTTGGCAATTTGTTGCATATTTTATAATCCTGCTGACATATTACTTCATCATGTTGTATATTTTTTTCCTCCTACTATGAAATTCTACCTCTGTTTTTGGTATAAACATTATTTTCAGTCTATCATCTCTCCTTACGTATTCAACTGTAACATCTAGACTCACTCCTTTTTACAGTTTTGTCATGGCAACGTGCATCTTAACCTCCCTCTGAGACTGTAGGAGTGTAGCCGTTTTCTATGTTTTCTTGAGTTTCTGTTGATAATTTGGATGACTATCATCTGCAGTTAAAGATCATATGAACTAGATTTTCATACTAATTATATCCAGTCTTTGTCTAGTGGAATCCCTGTCTTCCTGTATCTCCTTACTATATGCTATTCATTTATAATAGTTGACTTAAGCTAGAGTTACTATAAAAATAAATTGGCAAATGTGCATTGATATTTATCCTATGATGAGTACTTATATACTTGTCAACTCTTCATACATTTCATTGGTTCCAATCCAGATAATCTGAGAAATGACCACTGCACATAAAAATAGTATTTTAAAAATTAATATTTATTAAAATGGGTAACTTTACATCCTACCAGAAAGGTATACTAATACTAGACAGGATGGAGTAATTTCCTCTAGTCACTAATTATGGACTTATATTTCATATTCAGATTCACTTTTTGTCAAAGATATCCATCTCTCAAATATTTTGTATTTTATCTTCTTAAGTGTGTCATTTAATTGTATTAATTATCATTTGTTTAAGTTCTATATATTTAAAAAGATTTATTTTTATTTGAAAAGCAGATTTACAGAAAGAAGAAGTGACAGAGAGATTTTCCATCAGGTGGTTCACTCTTGAAATAGCTGCAATGGCCAAAATTGGGCCTATTCGAAACTGGGAGCAAAGAACTTTTCCCTGGTCTCCCATGTAGATGCAGGATCCCAAGGCCTTGTACCATACTCTGTTGCTTTTCCCAGCCATTAACAGATCTGATTTGGAAGTGGGTGCCCATATGTGGTGAGGTTGTCACAGGCAGAGGTTTAGGTTTCTGTGCCAATGCATTGGCCCCAAACTGCAAACATAATATATCAATAAATATGTTAAGTCACATTGCAATCAATATGTTAATAGCCTAGTGTGGCTTTTGAATTGCTGTTTTACTGTAAGACACTGCTTTTCTGAAAATTCCATACTAAAATGCAGATATAATCACTTGGAAAAATTATACTTTGGCAATGATTAGTATAGACTGGTTATGTTGAATACTTGTCAGTGATCAAATGGAGCATCTGTTGAAGGTAGCACGGCCATATCAGTCCTGGCATATGGGATATTTGCCACATGAGGGAGGGATGAGTGGAAACACTGCATAAAAGGGTGCTGGAAATTAAAGAACATTACGGTTGCAGGTGCCAGACAGAGAAGGTAGTATTAGTATATGAATTACTATCAAACATTTTGCTACGATCTTTTTTAATTTTAACATTTCTTGTCTACGAGAAAGGCTTAGACATTGTTTAATGCCTTTTGCTGAAGGTCATTTGAAAATCATGCATATATTCAGATTACCAAATGTGAGAAAGGAGTCCTAATTTGTTAAGCTTCTCCTGAGGCTTAAGTTTCTTCTAGAACACAAGTCAAAGGCTATATTAAACCACATGCAATACTGCAAGAAATGAGATCATTATATTGTAGATAATTTTATTCACAGACCAGGTACTTTTCATTGACAAAGTTGAGACATTTGGCTGTAATTGTCTGCATTTTAAAAAGTTAATTACACCAACGTTCAAACTTCTCTTTGCCTAATCCTGACATTTTTCACTTACTGGTTATAAAGATAATGGAATAAACAAAGAAATATCTCATATGATTTTAGGAGACTGCGTCTCTGACTCGTAAAAGCATTTGAGCAAAAAATGTCATTAAAATGAAAATTATCCATGCTGATTTATACACTGTGATCACCATACCTGCTTTTATTTTTTACTTTCAAGAAAAAGCAAATTACAATAGTTGTTATTAATTCTTTGTAATACACTATTTCTATTTGAAAATTTAGAATTACCATAGGAAGTTTCATGATCTAACAAATAATAATAATATTGTTTACTTCCACGTCTGAAATAATCTTGATGCATAAAGGTCAAATGAAAATAGGCAGTTATTACAATATTAGGAAAAATATGTGTATTCAAATATTAGTTGTTTTGGTTCAAACTTAGCAACCTAATGTGGGAAGATGAGGAAAGTCGAAAATTAACTGAACAATGCATTTGGCAAACTAGAGCACAGCTCACAATTTTTTAATTTCAGCACTGGTAACATTTTGGACCAGGTAATTCTTTGTCTTGTGGAACTCTCCTGTGCACTGGTAGGGTGCTTAGCAGTATTTACAGTATTTATCTGCTAAATGCTGGTCGAAAGGCCTCAAACGGGACACAAATATATTCAAACATTATCTAATGTCTGCCAGGGGACAAGATCATTTGTAGTTGAGAACCAGTGGCAGTTGATTCATTCTGAATCACCATTCTAACCTTCCCTTCCTTTATGTATTTTTCTTTATGTTATTTCCTGAGTGTTTATAAACTCACACATGCTTATTACAATATTTTGTTGTTGTTGTTGTTGTTTTAATGGTGTCATATCTCAACAGACCAGTCCTCTACTTCCATGAGCTAGCATCCCATAGGGGTGTTATTTCATGTCCTGGCTGATTCACTTCTCATCCAGCTCTCTGTGCTTCTATCCTGGCGAAAGCAGAGGAGGGTGGACCAAAGCCTTGGGACCCTGCACCGGTGTGGGAGACATGGAACAGGCTCCTGACTTCTGGCTTCAGGTTGGCTCAGCTCTGGCCATTGTGGCCAGTTGGGGACTGAACCAGCAGATGGAAGATCTTCCTCTCTGCATCTCCTTCTCTCTGTGGATCTGCCTTGGGCTGACTCACATAGTCATTTCTTTCTCTTTCTATGTGATTTATAATGATTATAAGTACTCAGAAGTCTTAATTTCTAAATCCTTGCTAATATTTAATATGCTTTGTGTGAAATCAGATCTTCCAAGTGTTGATTGACAACAAGTAGACTTAGGAAATGGTGTTACTTGCCTGCTTGATTCAAGGCATTGTACAATTCTGTTTGTTCAATAGAAAGTATATTTTCTGAGTACCTATCACGGCATATATTTCTATAAAGAACTCTAATTTGTGAAGTCTTAAGATAGAACCATAGCTTAGATTTACTTTCTTCTTTATACTAAGAAAATTTGTGTGCTGTCCTACCTGCATAAAAAATCATGAGTAAAATGAAGCGTCATGAGATAGCCATTAATCAATTTTCAGTCATTTTCATCTTATGAAATTAAGATAAAATAAAGAATCTTGCTCTGCTTTTTCTATTGACATATCATGACCTTATCATGGATTCTTTAGCCATTTTAAAAGCTTTCAGCACAAAGAGTTTGGCTCATTGTCTGGAGAGGAGAAAGCTGACAAGTTAATCAAGCAGACTGATGGTGTGGTGGCTACAATAAAAAAGGTCAAAATCATGTATTGTTTCATGAAATGTATCTACTGATTTGATGATAATGTCAAGTTCAAATCTTAAAAGGCCATTTAGTAGAATACTAAAAGAATTTTTCTTGGAACAAAGCAATTTTGATTTCATAGAGTGAAGTCTGTGACCTATTTCAACTGTTGATCATAAGTCATTTTATAAATTGTTTAATTAATTAATTTACCTGTCAATTCATCCATTGGTCTGTCATTTACCACTTATTGGACACTTACTAACCTTAAGGTACTAGCTACTGAAGAAATTACATCGGAAATATAAATCATGGTCACTGCCCTTGAACAGCATACTGTCTAATTCAATATTTCCCAATGTATGATCTGAAGAACAATACTCCTGTAATATAAAAATAAATACATCATAGTTCTCCAAATTTTCTGGAATACTTGAGAGAAAAAAGCAAACTTGTCTTGCCTGAGTGTATCTTTTTTTTTAATTAATTACATTGCATTACGTGACACAGTTTCTTTCTTTTTTTTTAAAAAAGATTTATTCAGTTTATTACAAAGTCAGATACACAGAGAGGAGAGACAGAGAGAAAGATCCTCCGTCCGATGATTCACTCCCCAAGTGACTGCAACGGCCGGTGCACGCTGATCCGAAGCCAGGAACCAGGAACCTCTTCCGGGTCTCCCACGCGGGTGCAGGGTCCCAATGCATTGGGCCGTCCTCGACTGCTTTCCCAGGCCACAAGCAGGGAGCTGGATGGGAAGTGGAGCTGCTGGGATTAGAACCGGTGCCCACATGGGATCCTGGGGCATTCAAGGTGAGGACTTCAGCCGCTAGGCCACACCGCAAGGCCCGACACAGTTTCATAGGCTCTGGGATTCCCACAAACCCTCCCTGTACCCTCCCCCCATGGTGGATTACTCCACCTTGCTGCAGTAGTACAGTTAAAATCCAGTCAAGATTCTTTCATTGCAAGCATATACCAAGCATAGAGTCCAGCATCTTATTGTCCAGATAAATTCAGCGGTTTCTTGGGGAGACCATCTCTGGTCTGAAAGTAGAGCTGGCAGAATATCATCCCGTTCAATTAAAAGCCTCAACACTACATCAACAACAATTTACAACTTTGTGGAATTAATTGACATGGTATTGAGTAACCAATATGTTAGAAAATGCAAGTTCTTAAAAACATCCTAAAGCTACTTCATTGACATTTCAATTTTAGTTTATATACAACCAGCTTTTATACACCTTAAAATGATTATAGGTTACTATTCAGCTGTTTCGTGTCTATTTTCATTTTAGTGTTCAGCAGTTTATAGTGTTGAAGCATAATTTTGCTGAATTTGGCAGATTTTAGGATAGTCTAAACTGGGTTATAGCTCTAACAAGGCATATGTCAACAGTTGAGGTGCAGAACAGTTTTAGGAGTGGTGTGCAGAGAAATCTTCAATACCTTAGTAAGGAGTAACTAATCTTTGTGTCCTACCTAGTAAGGTATATGTGAGTCCAAGTTGACCGTTTCCTGTCTGATTCTAAGTTTTCCTTGTTGTTCTCTAACTATTCTAATTTTTTGTTTGATTGTTTTGTTTTTTTTGGGGGGGGGGGCTCAGGAGCGGCCCCGATGGTCATTGCCAGAGATGGTGGGTATCCAAAGTTGGAACTAAATAAGGACCAGAGAAAGTTCCTCTTCCGAGTCCCGAAGGAAGTTTACTGTTCTTCTGTTTATGAGGAAGGCTAAGAACTCCTGGCTATTGTTTCTATCACATTAGATCCTGTGAGGAAGGATCTGGGTTTCTTCCATCCCATGTGGGAGATCCAAAAGGGAGTGGGTGACCTCAGAGTTCTTGGCCAGGGAGGGCATTCCAATTCCCTGTGGTCTCCTTGACAGTTGGGGTGTAGTCCTTGGTGCCCATACCGATAGTCCTTGGTGAGGATCTGGGAGTCTCCAGGGTTGGGATACAAGCCTCCTGTTGTCCTCCTGCTCCACTCTGGGGTCCCCCCTGCTCTGTGCATATGACCTGCTGTTAAGAGGTTGTCAGGATCACTCTTGGATTCCCCCTATATGTCTTTGTAGTTTTATTATTGTCTAATGCTGATTTGAGTCTGTCATCTGTGAGTTACCTGTTATGTTCCTGATAGGTTATACTTCAAGTCTTCCTCACACATTCTAAGAAGGTGGAAGATTTCTCTGCTCTCCCAACCCATTTCCGTGTAGTATAGGGTCTTAAAAGTATATTAGGTTTTACAATTCTCTGATGTAGATCATAAGCAGTCTCACATTGATTGTTCGTTCATTGGTTACATCACAATATCTTATTGCATGTGATACAGGCTGTTTGAGGTTGAAATAATATTACAATTTACAGGTACTATTTTTCAGATTGACATCATTTCATCTTAAATCAAGGCAATGAGTATATCTTAATAGATAGTATTTTAGTATTAGCCGTGGAAAACAGGGAAGGCTTAAATATATGTACTAAAAGTCTAAAGTTGAAATGCAATCTGGTGGTATTTTGGCTATTTAGTTGAATATTGTTCCCTTAAGGAAGCATGACTTCACAGAATTGCCTGGGAAATTTATTTTTCAGAATGGGTGCTTTAGTGAGTGACTCTAGAAAAGTGGACTTAAAAAGCAAACTAATTTCGTTTGAAGAGGAGGACCAAGTTGTCATTTGTAATCAACTTCATTCATATTTTAAGAATATATCTACACTTTGCTAGCAGGAAAATTTGTCCCAATTGTAATCAAGGACAACCAGGATAAAATGTATCATATGATGGGTGTAAGAAGAATTTTGACAGAGATATTATTTCTTTGTTTGAAAATAATAGTTCACCAAGTGTTCATCAATTAGCATAGGATTTAAATTAAAGTTGTAATTTTGTGTTTTTACCTTAGGTGAATGTATAACTTCCAATTATATATACCAAAGAAGATAGGATGCTATTTCAGTATAACTTTAAGGATAAGTCTGTGATTAAAAAACAGATACAAATAAACAACACAAAATTATTAATGCTGAAATTAAGTTTCAAAAACTCTGAGATATTTCTTTTTGATTGGCAGTTAGATAAGTCTGATATTAGTTGATCTGAATGGTTTCTCGTCTGGAACTGTTATAAAGAGTTATCTTTATCAAATGAATATGTTGTTTTATGGAATTTTGGGGGACTTAGAGTAAAGCCACTGTTTGCAAGCACATTAATTGACACTATTAAGTATTTACATAACATTAAATACTTCAGAGATCATGTTAGAGACATCTTTTTTATTATTATTATGATACAGTTCCATAGGCTCTGGGATTTCCCATCCCCTTACGTCCCTCACCCCATTGATTTCCCCTCTAATATTACAATGGGGGGGGGTCCTTCATGAACAGTCATAATTCCATCATGCTGTTATTGAAGTGTTTCCTGACATTGTAGGCATGAACAGTGTTGGAGAGTCCAGCATGCTAATGGCAGGATATTTTCAACTGTTTCACTGGGCTTCTCCACATCTGAATATGTCAGTCTCTACTACAATTCTATTATAGCCCTCTTAAAATTAGAGCCAGCAAACACAGTTCACAACAGGGAGAAAAACAGAAAATGTCATCAACATGATGTTAAAGAACATGCTACAAAAATACCAATGTGTTGCTGCAGTGATGAAAAAGAGAAAAACCTTGTAGAAATTTATGCTACTCCATAATGACCCATGTGATGGTGGAAAAATTAACAATTAAAACAAGAAAATCGTCACCCATGAGATATAGCAAAGTATCACGGTTTTTACTTGCTGCAGTGCAGTCACTGCCTAGAAACATATAGGAATTGGTGTGTCCTACTCTCCAAATATTCACAGCATAATGAGGGCAACACCCCTGCAGAAATAACCAGACTCCAAGGCAAATTGGTAAGCACAAGAATGAGGTACTAATCAATGAGAGTACTAGCAAGGAGATTGATCTAAGTGGAGTTAATACAATACCACAGATGTAGTATCTGAAACCCACTGACTGTGGGTTTACAAAGAGCCACATAACTTTGATATGCAGTTACAGGGAAGTGGCTTCTATGTGACCCAGCAGTTCCATTCCTGGGTACACATTCAAGACAAATGAAAACACATCATTTACATAATACTTGCACATAGATACTCATGGTAGTATTATTCATAATAGCCAAAAAGTAGAAACAATCTAAATGCAAATCCATTAATGAATGAATACATAAAATGTGATGCATCCCAATAGAAGAAAATAATTTGGCAATAAAAAAGATGCAATATCTAGTGTGACATGGGTGATCCTTGAAAGCTCTACTCAGGGAACCAAAAACCACACATGGCGTGATTCTATTCATCAAATGTCTGCAACAGGCAAACCAATAGAAAGTAGTTTGGGCTACTGAGCACTGAAATAGGTAGAGTGAACACTAATAGATAGAGGGTTTCTCTTTGAAGTGACAAAAATGTTTTAAAATTGACTGTTGAGGACTGCACAATTCTGATAATAGGAAGCAATGTTAGCTGTATACTTTAAATAGGTTAATTGTATGATATGATAATTATTTTTTTCACACTAATATCATTTTTTCCCTGTATCTGGGGTCAGAGGAGAAACAAAGGGAGAAGCCCCATTCAGCCTCCCATCCATCCCAGGTCCCCAATGTGAGGCATGCTCCGAGGGTCCTGCTCAAGCAGTTTTGATAGTTCAACTGTTCTGAATTGCTGCCAATCTCGCTCTTCCAAGCATGATGAAATCTATTCAGAATCCACTGGCTGACATAGTCTCTTCATGGTTGGGGTTCTGCGATCAGCAGTTCAGTTGGACGGATCTCCAAGGAAGATTTGTCTGAGGTGATCCCAGATCTGCTTCTTGTGTGTGCCTGCCAGTACAGGGTCCGGCACAGTCCGTCGCCCCAATCAGCTCATGCACATGCTGGTCATTGCAATTTTGGGTCAGTTCTGTTTCCAGCCCTGTCTTCCATGTGAACTAATGGTTTTTGCAGTCCAGCCCGATCCTGTCCATTTCATACTCGGCCCTTAAGCAAACCAGTGGGAGCTGCAGCCTAGTTGGGGCGACTCCCCATAACCCCCACCAGGCCAGACCGGTACCCTGGTTCCCCTGCTTGCCAGTATGTAGCGCAGACTTGTTCAGTCTGTCCCACATCCCATTTAGCTCTCATACATGTCAATGGGCATTGAAGCCTAGTTCAACCCAACCATCCCTACTATCCAGCCCACACACATACTGGTGGGCCCCTTTCTTTCTAGCCACCCCTGCCCCGTCCTAGTTTTCATGCTCTCCAGTGTGGGTGGCAACCCAAGAGGGAGGTGCCCACTATTTCCCTACGAGGACACTCCCACTCCAAAATTATGCACTCTCCAGGTGGTTCTGGAGTTTAACTTGACAGATTTAGCCCCCAGTGCCAGCCTCTGACAACTGATACTGCGGCAAAGCCCAACCAAACTTCACCCACTCTAATTTTTACTTGCACCAGTCGGAACGGTCAGCCCAACCTGGCTTTTCCTTGATCTAGCTCACATGAGGCCCACAGGTGTTGCAGTCCTGCCTGATCTGGTCTGCCCCCATCCCAACTCACGCTCTCCAGTGGGAGTGGTTGTCCAGCAGGGGAGTCCACATTCCCCCTGAAGTTAGATATGTGAAACAATTTGGCTTCTCCCATGAAATGGAAGCAGAAGTCACGTGATATTTCTGGGTAGGATTCTCTTCTCTTGCTTCCCTTGCTATCGAATGAGGGAAGCATGTGTTTATCACCTTAGGGGTGGGAACAAAACAAGAAGGGACATCGGAAGCTTGGGAGACTCGCAGAGTCAGAATGAACTTCCTTCTGTGTGGGTGATAACTAAGCTTTTGATGTGTCAATCTCCTGGGATACTGGTACAAAGCCTATAAACTCAACCAATCTGACTGACGCATATTTAGTCCACTTGAGTTCTATGTGTGCATATTGCATTAGTTTTCATGGGCAATAAAAGCATGACAACTTCTATAACAGGTTTTTTTTCATTATCAAGTTATGATTTTTTGCTTTGTGTTTTCCTATTGGGAGTTTGGGGATGTATTGCATAAGTAATTATTCACATATATATAAAGCCTCTATAAAGTGTAAGGTGATATAATTATAACAATTTTTACTAAAGTAAAGAAAGAGAGAGAGAGAGAGAGAGAGAGAGAGAGAGAGAGAGATCTTTTATCCACTTGTTTACTCCCAAATGAACACAATGGCCAGAGCTGAGCTGAGCTGAAGCCAGGAACCAGGAGCTTATTCCAGGTCTCCCATGTGGGTGTAAGGTCCCAGGAAATTGAGCTATCCTACATTGCTTTCTCAAACTATTAGCAAGGATCTTTTATGTGGAGCATACAGAACATAACAAAGTGTCCATATGTGATGCGAGTGCTGCAAATAGAGACTTAGCATGCTAAACCACCATGCTATACTGAAACATGTAATATTTTTTAAACAACCATTATTAGTTTAATATTAAAGATTTCTTCTAACCTTCAAAGTGTTTCAGCATTTAGGAGATTTTTTATTGGCTCTGATTGTCAATGATGTCAACTCTATACTTCAAATAAATACTGAGACTATAAGGATAATATTGTGCTTAAAGTACAATACCAGGAAACAAGGGATAAACTTTAGTTTATGTTCCTTTCTATTATCATCCACTGGTTTCAGGAATCAAAAACAGCTCATACTGAAGAAAAAAAAAATCTTCATGATTTACTATCAGAGGTATTGTCATAAACATGACCTGATTTATGAGTATACCCTAGTTGCGAATGTCTACTGTCTTTTTTGAAAAAGACTTATTTTATTTTTATTTGAAAGTGAAGTAGACAGAGAAGTAGAAACACAGAGAGGGAGAGATCTTCCATTCATTGGTTCATACCCTGAATGGCCACAATGGGCCAGAGCTGGGCCCATCTGAAGCCAGGAGCCAGCAGCTTCTTCCAGGTCTCCCACAGGGCATAGCGGCCCAAGGACTTGAACCATTCTCGGCTACTTTCTCAGACCATAAGGAGGGAGCTGGACTAGAATCAGCATTCCTATTGAATGCTAGCCTGTAGTTGGAGGTTGTGCTGATCCCTCATCAGAAAACCCAAATTAAGATATCATGATCAGATCTCAAAATGAAAACAAAAACAAGAAAAGGCTGAGCAGATGTTACAAATCCAAGGCGACGATAGGGTGGCATGCTGTCAATCTGCGCTGCTATCAACAATTATCTGAGACTGCAATTTACAAACACTAGATATTTTCTCATATTTCTGTTGGCTGTGAAGCTTAAGTTCAAAGTGCTGGCATGGCTGGTATTTAGAGAGATCTCCTCTCTGATTGCAAAATATTGTTTTGTTGCTGCATCTTTTTAAGGGTAAAATGTTAGGTTCTTTTTGCCCACAATTGCAGGCCCCAGTCTCCCAAGGATTAACTCCACAGCTTAGTTTGTTTCTCAGAGCATAACAGGATTGGTAATTTTGGCCTGATACATCTAGCCACTGGCTTAACCGCAAGTTCCTGCTTCCTATTTGTCAAGTTATCTGCCAGGGGATTGGATAAAACTCAAGGGATTTAGGGTGGCCACTAGAGGATTGGATAAACACTGGGAGGAACTGAAGGGATTTAGGGTGGCCACTACTGGGAGGAGCTAAGCAGAGTATAAAAGAAAGTCTGGAGTTGCAATAAAGAGCAATCTGTCATCGATCGGCATTCGGTGTACTGCGTGTTGCCTTGTCTTGTCTCTCTGCGTTGTCTGCGTTGCAACCCTAGTCCCTCCGCTCGGCTCGGGGTACGTGGCGACGAGGGTGTTGCCAACATCTGGAGGTTCCACCGAGACCAGGAAACAAGGGATAAACTTTAGTTTATGTTCCTTTCTATTATCATCCACTGGTTTCAGGAATCAAAAACAGCTCATACTGAAGAAAAAAAAAATCTTCATGATTTACTATCAGAGGTATTGTCATAAACATGACCTGATTTATGAGTATACCCTAGTTGCGAATGTCTACTGTCTTTTTTGAAAAAGACTTATTTTATTTTTATTTGAAAGTGAAGTAGACAGAGAAGTAGAAACACAGAGAGGGAGAGATCTTCCATTCATTGGTTCATACCCTGAATGGCCACAATGGGCCAGAGCTGGGCCCATCTGAAGCCAGGAGCCAGCAGCTTCTTCCAGGTCTCCCACAGGGCATAGCGGCCCAAGGACTTGAACCATTCTCGGCTACTTTCTCAGACCATAAGGAGGGAGCTGGACTAGAATCAGCATTCCTATTGAATGCCAGCCTGTAGTTGGAGGTTGTGCTGATCCCTCATCAGAAAACCCAAATTAAGATATCATGATCAGATCTCAAAATGAAAACAAAAACAAGAAAAGGCTGAGCAGATGTTACAAATCCAAGGCGACGATAGGGTGGCATGCTGTCAATCTGCGCTGCTATCAACAATTATCTGAGACTGCAATTTACAAACACTAGATATTTTCTCATATTTCTGTTGGCTGTGAAGCTTAAGTTCAAAGTGCTGGCATGGCTGGTATTTAGAGAGATCTCCTCTCTGATTGCAAAATATTGTTTTGTTGCTGCATCTTTTTAAGGGTAAAATGTTAGGTTCTTTTTGCCCACAATTGCAGGCCCCAGTCTCCCAAGGATTAACTCCACAGCTTAGTTTGTTTCTCAGAGCATAACAGGATTGGTAATTTTGGCCTGATACATCTAGCCACTGGCTTAACCGCAAGTTCCTGCTTCCTATTTGTCAAGTTATCTGCCAGGGGATTGGATAAAACTCAAGGGATTTAGGGTGGCCACTAGAGGATTGGATAAACACTGGGAGGAACTGAAGGGATTTAGGGTGGCCACTACTGGGAGGAGCTAAGCAGAGTATAAAAGAAAGTCTGGAGTTGCAATAAAGAGCAATCTGTCATCGATCGGCATTCGGTGTACTGCGTGTTGCCTTGTCTTGTCTCTCTGCGTTGTCTGCGTTGCAACCCTAGTCCCTCCGCTCGGCTCGGGGTACGTGGCGACGAGGGTGTTGCCAACATCTGGAGGTTCCACCGAGACCAGGAAACAAGGGATAAACTTTAGTTTATGTTCCTTTCTATTATCATCCACTGGTTTCAGGAATCAAAAACAGCTCATACTGAAGAAAAAAAAAATCTTCATGATTTACTATCAGAGGTATTGTCATAAACATGACCTGATTTATGAGTATACCCTAGTTGCGAATGTCTACTGTCTTTTTTGAAAAAGACTTATTTTATTTTTATTTGAAAGTGAAGTAGACAGAGAAGTAGAAACACAGAGAGGGAGAGATCTTCCATTCATTGGTTCATACCCTGAATGGCCACAATGGGCCAGAGCTGGGCCCATCTGAAGCCAGGAGCCAGCAGCTTCTTCCAGGTCTCCCACAGGGCATAGCGGCCCAAGGACTTGAACCATTCTCGGCTACTTTCTCAGACCATAAGGAGGGAGCTGGACTAGAATCAGCATTCCTATTGAATGCCAGCCTGTAGTTGGAGGTTGTGCTGATCCCTCATCAGAAAACCCAAATTAAGATATCATGATCAGATCTCAAAATGAAAACAAAAACAAGAAAAGGCTGAGCAGATGTTACAAATCCAAGGCGACGATAGGGTGGCATGCTGTCAATCTGCGCTGCTATCAACAATTATCTGAGACTGCAATTTACAAACACTAGATATTTTCTCATATTTCTGTTGGCTGTGAAGCTTAAGTTCAAAGTGCTGGCATGGCTGGTATTTAGAGAGATCTCCTCTCTGATTGCAAAATATTGTTTTGTTGCTGCATCTTTTTAAGGGTAAAATGTTAGGTTCTTTTTGCCCACAATTGCAGGCCCCAGTCTCCCAAGGATTAACTCCACAGCTTAGTTTGTTTCTCAGAGCATAACAGGATTGGTAATTTTGGCCTGATACATCTAGCCACTGGCTTAACCGCAAGTTCCTGCTTCCTATTTGTCAAGTTATCTGCCAGGGGATTGGATAAAACTCAAGGGATTTAGGGTGGCCACTAGAGGATTGGATAAACACTGGGAGGAACTGAAGGGATTTAGGGTGGCCACTACTGGGAGGAGCTAAGCAGAGTATAAAAGAAAGTCTGGAGTTGCAATAAAGAGCAATCTGTCATCGATCGGCATTCGGTGTACTGCGTGTTGCCTTGTCTTGTCTCTCTGCGTTGTCTGCGTTGCAACCCTAGTCCCTCCGCTCGGCTCGGGGTACGTGGCGACGAGGGTGTTGCCAACATCTGGAGGTTCCACCGAGACCAGGAAACAAGGGATAAACTTTAGTTTATGTTCCTTTCTATTATCATCCACTGGTTTCAGGAATCAAAAACAGCTCATACTGAAGAAAAAAAAAATCTTCATGATTTACTATCAGAGGTATTGTCATAAACATGACCTGATTTATGAGTATACCCTAGTTGCGAATGTCTACTGTCTTTTTTGAAAAAGACTTATTTTATTTTTATTTGAAAGTGAAGTAGACAGAGAAGTAGAAACACAGAGAGGGAGAGATCTTCCATTCATTGGTTCATACCCTGAATGGCCACAATGGGCCAGAGCTGGGCCCATCTGAAGCCAGGAGCCAGCAGCTTCTTCCAGGTCTCCCACAGGGCATAGCGGCCCAAGGACTTGAACCATTCTCGGCTACTTTCTCAGACCATAAGGAGGGAGCTGGACTAGAATCAGCATTCCTATTGAATGCCAGCCTGTAGTTGGAGGTTGTGCTGATCCCTCATCAGAAAACCCAAATTAAGATATCATGATCAGATCTCAAAATGAAAACAAAAACAAGAAAAGGCTGAGCAGATGTTACAAATCCAAGGCGACGATAGGGTGGCATGCTGTCAATCTGCGCTGCTATCAACAATTATCTGAGACTGCAATTTACAAACACTAGATATTTTCTCATATTTCTGTTGGCTGTGAAGCTTAAGTTCAAAGTGCTGGCATGGCTGGTATTTAGAGAGATCTCCTCTCTGATTGCAAAATATTGTTTTGTTGCTGCATCTTTTTAAGGGTAAAATGTTAGGTTCTTTTTGCCCACAATATATCTTTACATGCAGCTAATTCCGCAGCCACGTCTTCTTTTACCTTAAGCCAGAAATATCAGACCCGACGAGGTACTGTAGGAGGTACTTTATTCTAACAAAGTAGAAATGGGAAGGGGTGGTGGGAGAGTGAAGGAAAAGGGTTGGAGCACACGTGGAGCCTCATTTTATACAACGCAGGTGAGCCTGGAAGGAGTGGGGGGCGTGGGGAATTGGTTAGGAGGTGCTGCGGGTGGGCCTCAAGGGATTGTTGACTGAGATTGTAGGAGCCCCAGGTGATTGGTAAATGGGAAGGGATTAGGGGAAAGGGCTGTGGAGATTGGTGGGTGGGGTTCCCAGGCAAGATGACATAGGTTACATCTCACTGGTGGATGACCACATTTTGTTATCTGTGAGATGGGGGAAGAAGACACAAAATGGCTGAGGCCTTCAGGGCCAATGTTTGAGTCACTTCTCACAGAAAATGCAGCTGGGTCTTCATATGGTGGAAGACATGAAGAGCCAGAGTGCTAGCGTCAACTCAGGTCTTTTCAAAATGGCCAAACCCAGACATGAGAATGGAGTCTTCATAACTTAATTGCCTTTCCAAGGTCATACCGCCTGATTGTGCCCTATTGAGGATTGAATTCCAACATGGACTTTGGAGATGGCACCATAATAGTTTGCCGTAAAAGCAACTAAATGTACTGCAATGTCTGGTATGGATCCTGAGGCAGATAAAAGATACAGATGAACAGTCGGTGAAGTTCAAACGAACTCTTTGGTTGGCTTCATAATAATGTAGCATTTTAAAGTTTTGCCAACTGCATCATGCTAATGAAAGTGAAACTAGATGAAACCAGATGAGGATATAAGGGGGTTCTTCTGTATTAAGAGTCCCCAGATAAACTGTACAAAAAGGTTTTATACACACACAAACTTACTTGAGCTCTGTCTGCATCTCTCTCTCTCCCTCTCTCTCTCCCTCCCTCTCTCTCTCTCTCTCTCTCTCTCTCTCTCACACACCCTACATACTACATACATAGAGGTATATGAGAAAATCTTTAAAAATTTCATGAAATAAATATGTACTCTCTTTTAATTCCACTTTTCAAGAAACACTTTAAAGTACTCTTGCACATGTTCACATGATTATGCAGCCTGAGGAATCTGAAGGTGGATGCCCATAAAAGGTAATGGCATTGCTGCAGGTTGAATCAGAAGGCACGAAAAACCATCAGTGCTCTAGCTCAGCACATCCAAGCAGGAAGAAATTCTTTCTTTCTTGCAGAAGGATCCGATTATTTATTCTATTCAAGTCTTCAACTGATTGAATGGGGTTTATCCAGTTTAAAGAGGGCATTTTTGCCCTCTTCAATGTACTGATTCAAATGCTAATCCTATTCTCAGTACTCTCACCGTCACATCCAGAATTAGGTTCAATCAAATATCTGGGCACCCAGTGATTCACTCAAGTTGACTAGAGAAAATGACCATCATTATAGTAACATGAAAAAATTAAATACTAGATATTAAAAAATATTAAAAATTAGATATTACTTTAAAAATAGTTAATATTTTTCAAATAAAATGATCACCAAGAAAGTCTTCCCAGGATTGTTTTTAGCTGTGTTTATGCTGCTTTAAGTTCCTCTGGATGACAATGTGATAGAAGCTAGTGACCACTGCTGAAAAATCTCGTAAGTTTGTTGAGCGGAGGACACTAGATAATTTATCTTTGCATCTCTAGTGCCTAGGTGAGACCTCGACAAATATTTGTTGAATAAGTAAACACTATCATTTCATGATATAGAGTTTCATGGAAATCCTGTCACTTTTTTACAGGTTTGAAAAAAGAATGAAGACTCTTGAAAGGACTAAAAAACACACTGTTTATATATCAAGTGCAATAGTGGATAACAAACAAGTGATTGCAAACTACTCCTGGAAGGCTCTCAACATACAGAGACTGTTGAAGATATGCTCCCATATTTTATGGTGTCAGCAAGAGCCTTCTCAGTGAATGATTTCAGCCTTGTATTTATTCACTATCCATCTTTTATCTTATACTGCAACTGCTATTCCATGTTATAAATTTAAGTATTCTTATTTGGAACGTTCAAAGTATGTAACCTGGAAATCTGTGAATGCATGGTTTTCCATAGTACCATTGGATCTTATCATACAGTCCATTATTTAACATTCTCATATTTAAGTTAAGAGGTATAATGAAGTCTTTTTGGGGAAGAGACATGTAAATTTGATTTGAGATTAAAATATGCAAGAATGTTTAGCTTCTCTCTTGTTCTATAGCCATAAATACACATTAAAAATGCCTATGAGAAATGCAGAAAATGCTGAATATATTCTTCCCTATCTTGGGTTTAGAACTTATCCAACATGGACTATTATAGAAATACTTTCCCAAGATCTTTACCTTAACATAGACTAGTTTTAGAAGTGTAAAATTGTCTTTTTTAATCTAAAATATTTCTTTTGAAGAAAGTGTTAAAATTCATTAATTAAACTTATAATTGTACTCTTGAAATAAATTGAAGTGAGAAAAATGTTGAAAACAGAAGGAGGTTGTGAAAAGCAAGGTCTGATTGTAACAATGAAAAATCAATCTGGGATGGGAAGGGGAAGGATAGAGGTGTGTACTGTTATTTTCACTGAGTTTTGACAGAGGTTAATGAATCAGAACTCACCAGTTTTGTGGAAACAGTTCTGGACAAAAGCCCAAAATTGCTGACAATTCTTTAAACCACCACTGCAACGAAGAGTTGTTTTCACCCATTTAATTATATTGATGATGAATATCTTGTCTAGATCTTTATTGTAACCGAGGTTGTTTAGTTTTTCACCCATGTTTGATGTGTTAGACAAAAACTATTATGAAGACCTGGACACTGTTCTTGGAAAGAGACCTCCCTTCCATGGGGACATTTTACAGAATTAAGGTTACTTAGTTACCCTCTGTGGTGGCTTATTTTGTATCTCTGTTTTTGTAGACCTGGTTATTTAAACATGTTGCAGTGAAGTTGTTTTGTAGATATGATCCATATCTATATTATTTTGGCTTTAAGTAATGGAGATTACCCTAAAAAATCCAAGTTGAAAGCCTGCAGAGCAAAAATTGATGTTTCCTGGACAGGAATTAATTCTGCTTTAAGAGTGTAGAATAAACTCCTGCTTGGATTTACAAATGGTTGGAATTTTTAAAGCTTTTGTGCTTGCCAGCTCCTACAATCACTTCACACACACACACACACACACACACACACACACACACACACACATACATCGACAATCTAATCTGTAGTATATCTGTTTCTATATCTACTTTCCTACTGTCAGTATTTCTGGTGAGCCCTGATTGATATGCTACCCTCACTCATAATAATTTTTCAAACGAAGTGAAAACTAAGAAGATAATAGTGATAATGACTGGGCAATCAGAAAAATCACGTATAATAATCCTCTCTTTGTATTCTTTAGACTTCTCATCAGTTTGGTGAATAGCTGACCAATGAAATTAAGAAAGTTGTTTTTAAGATTATTTGAAATATAAAAGTCTCAATTTAACATTTTCTAGTTTAATTAGAATGACTGTTAGAAGTGTTACATAATCAGATAAGACTGATCAGTATTTAGAAGCTCCTTTTCTTTGAAAGTTGAGTACTTACAAGTGGATAAAATGGAAAGTACCTCCAAGATCTTAAACACTTCAAGATTCCTACATGTCTCATGACACTGTGCTTTTAAGCCTTGCACAATAGATTCTTGTATGATGATGATGATGATGGGTTTCTGGATATTGAACATTTGAAATGTGACTAACATGAGAGATGAGTGTACTTTGCAACTCTTCATTTTTATCTAAATAGAAACACAAGTGCCTACGGGTGATAGGTAGCTACTACAGTGAACACAGCAGACATTTATGTGTTTTAAGCATAAATATGAAGCTTAAATGAATAAATTAAAAAATGTATAGAGTTCAGTAAACTAAGAAATATAATTATGGTCCTTATTTATCTTTAGGTTTCAAGATTCTTTACTTATTTACTTGGGAAGCCAAAACCCAAAACAAAACAAAACACAAAGACACACAGAGAACAATTACAGAACTCCCAACTGCAGGTTTATTTCCCCCCTGACTGAGAGGCATCTGAAACAAGAACTGGGTACTCAGCCGTGTCTTCCACATGGGGGAGAAGAACTGGATGATTTGTCATCGTTGGTGCCTTCCAGGGTCTGTGTTAGTTTGAAGCCGGAACTGATATTGAACATAGGCATCTCGTGGTAGTGTGCAGGCATTCAAACCCAAAGGCTTCTCAGGTCAAAAGAAAATTTCCACGATTCTGTTCTCTGTGGACAGTTTGGGTGACATACATGATTTTTTTAAGGAAGGTTTCATCCGTGATATGACTATGTTGCACATTCTAGATGTACTTTTTTTGGTAAGAAGATTTTATCACTTAATTTTCATTGCTAGTGTCCCTTGTCATTCATTTGAATGATGGTGTTCTCTCTAGAGATATGTTTTTTTTTTTTTTGGGTTAGGATATTTACTGACTTACAATAACATTATTGTATAAAAATTATATAATAATTTTATATGTATGATGATTTCAGCCTAATTTTATTATTAGATAAATTTGCAAAAAAATGTGTAGCACAAAGTAATAAACCTTCATCTAGACTAGGATGAAGGTGTTTCAAGCATGTTGTGATCATTTAAATTATAAAGGATATAATTCCTGCACTAAGAAGAGCAAACCACAGCCATCAGAGTAACTTTTTTTTTTTAAAGTGGACTTGGGTCTCAGAGTACAGCCATAAACTTTCTCCTTTGATACATTCTCATTTGGAACTGAATGCTCCAGGTGAACCACATTGCCATAGCAAGGCTATCTCACATTTATAAAGAAATAGCTGCTACAAATCTTGCTTGTATAAGTCCAACCACAAAATAAGTTACGGAGGTACATTTACACAGAGGTATGACTTGGAATTCAGATTCAAGAATAATGTGTTTATTTATTATTATTATTATTTCATTTTATGACACAGTTTCATAGGCTCTGGGATTCCCCCAACCCTTTCCCAAGCTCTCCCCCCATATTGAATTCTTCCATATTGTTACAGTAGTACAGTTCATAACCAGTTATGATTCCTTCATTGTGGGCATGGACCATGCAGAGAGTCCAGCATCTCATTGTGCAGATAAATTCAACAGTTTCCTTGGGAGACCATCCTTGGTCTGAAAGTAGAGCTGGCAGAATATCTTCCCCTCCAATGAAAAGCCACAACACAACTTCAACAAGAAGAAACATCACAAAGTTAACAACAACGTCACGAAGTTAATTAACATCGTATTGAGTGACCAATATGTTAGAAAATGCAAGTTCTTAACCACATCCTAAAGCTACTTCATTGACATTTCAATTTTAGTATATACACAACCGGCTTCTATACACCTTAAAATGATTATAGGGTACTATTCAGCTGTTTCGTGTCTATTTTCATTTTTTATATTTAGCAGCTTATAGTATTTAAGCATGATTTTCACTGAACTTGGCGAATTTTAGAATAGTCCTAACAGGCTTACAACACTAACAAGGCATATGTCAACTATTAAGGTGCAGAACAGTTTTAGGAGGGATGTGCAGAGAAATCTTCAATACTTTAGTGAGGAGTAACTGATCTTTGTGTCCTATCTAACAAGATATATGTGAGTCCAAGCTGACTTTTTCCTGTCTGATTCTAAGCTTTCCTTATTGGTCCCTGTCAATCTGATCTAATTTGGGGGGGAGACTCAGGAGCGACGCCGATGGTCATTGCAAGAGAGGGTGGGGAGCCAAAATTGGAACTAAGTAAGGACCAGAAAAAGCTCCTCTCCCTAGTCCCGATGGAAGCTTACTGTTCTTCTGTTTTTGAGGACCGTTCAGGGCTCCTGGCTGTTGTTCCCATGGCATTATATCCTGTGAGGAAGGATCTGGGCTCCTTCCATCCCATGTGGGAGATCCAAAAGGGAGTGGGTGACCTCAGAGTTCTTGGCCAGGGAGGGCATTCCAATTCCCTGTGGTCTCCTTGACAGTTGGGGTGTAGTCCTTGGTGCCCATACTGATAGTCCTTGGTGAGGATCTGGGAGTCTCCAGGGTTGGGATACAAGCCTCCTGTTGTCCTCCTGCTCCACTCTGGGGTCCCCCCTGCTCTGTGCATATGACCTGCTGTTAAGAGGTTGTCAGGTTCGCTCTTGGATTCTACTGTATGTGTTTACAGTTTTTGCTACAATTTTGATAGACTATACTTAACATCTTCCTCACACACTTTAAGAAGGTGGAAGATTTCTCTGCTCTCCCAACCCATTACGGAATAATATAGGGTTTTAAAGGCATATAAGGCTTTTCAGTTGTAGACGTAGATCATAAGCAGTCTGACTCTCATTGCTTATTGGTTCATTGGTTACATCACAATATCTTATTGCATGTGATACAGGCTGTTTGAGGTTGGAATAATATTACAATTTACAGGAACTATTTTTAGGATTGACATCATTTCATCTTAAATTAAGGCAAACATGTGGTATCTAACATTTTGGGATTGGCTCATTTCCCTTAGCATAATGGTTTCCAATTGGGCCCATTTGGCCATGAAGAAATGCATTCCCTTTTTTTTTTAATAGCTGAGTAGTATTCCATATAATAGAAGAACCATAGCTTTCTTATGCAGTCTTTGTGTTTATTTTGAACATGCTTTTTGAAAATCAAAACATGGGATAAATTCAATTAATTCATAGGAACAATGTCCAGTCTGGAATAGCATGGAATGTGTTGTAGCTACAAATAGACTGTTTAACCCAAGCTATACATGATCAAATAGGATTTCTTGAAACCTAGACAATTTTCTTTCATAGGGGTATACGTCTTAACTATCTCTCTGTTTTCTAACTCATACAGTTAATCTGTTTAGTATGACATTGATTGCACATTGAATGAATATATTCAAGGGTATAAGCAATTCCCTGTATGTTAACCCTATTTATAGATGTCCAGCTTTTTGAAAGCAATGACTAGCTCAGTATTAAGTGAGTGAACTTGCCTCTTTCCAACACTGCCACACCTTTTTAAAAAAGATTTATTAATTTTTATTGCAAAGTCATATATATATATATATATATATATATATATATATATATATAGAGAGAGAGAGAGAGAGAGAGAGAGAGAGAGAGAGGAAGCTCCTCCATCTGATGATTCACTTCCCAAGTGACCGCAACTGCCAGAGGTGTGCTGATCTGAAGCCATGAACCAGGAACTTCCTAGAGGTTTCCTGCATGGGTGCAGGGTCCCAAGGCCTTGGGCCGTCCTTAACTGCTTTCCCAGGCCACAAGCAGGGAGCTAGATGGGATGTGGGACTGCCAGCATATGAACTGGTATGCATATGGTATCCTGGCACATGCAGGACGAGAACTTCAGTCACTAGGCTACCATGCCAGGCTCTTCCTTACCTTCTTATTAAAAAAAGTAAAGTTTTCAGGAAAGTAATCATGGGATGATAACTTGAAGATTTTCTAGGCTAAACAGGAATGACTTCATTGGTATCAGTTCACCATATGGAATGGGAATTGAGCTTATCCTCATTTTGATGCAACTACTGTTAACTTCATGTAAAATTGTCACTGATTAAAAATTTCTAAATTATCCTTTTGTGATTAATTTCTGCCTGGTAAAATGAAATTATAAAACATTTTATCTGCCTCCTTATCTCCTTTTACTTTTTTTTCAAATTTCGGGGACAGGACAGATTGAGTGAGTGAATAATACTGCTGGGGTTGAAAAAGAATTGGATATGTAGTGCTTTTTATCTTATTTCAAATGATCCCTGAAGTAGCTCTATATGGAATGAGCAACATCATTCTGTAAGGGTAATACAGGAAACACTTTCTCTCAGTTCCAAATGAAGTTCCCCCCGGCACAAGATTTTTTTTTTTTTTTAACACATTGGCATTAAACCTCCTCAAACCCATCTGTGTTGAAAATTAAGTTTTTGCTTTGGGGCATTTCATATTTACATATTTTCTTTTTTTATTTTTCAGTATTAATTTAGTTAGAAAATAGCATGTTAGGTCAAGGATAAGATCCAACCCAGAGGGGCACAAGGTGGAAGAAACCTCTGCAATATACAACTGTGATGGGCATATTATTATGATAATTTTTAAAGGTCAAGCTCATGGTAATAAATTCATATTTTTCAAGCTCTATGACATAATATGAAATTAACTTAACACAATTTCCTCAATTTTAATGAAATTTGATGACAATAAACCATTTGTATAATCATGTATTTAAAATCTTTTTGTTCAACCTGCAACTCTAACATTTTTAAGTTAATCATAAAGCACTTTAAAAGATGTCACCTTTTTGGGTTGAATAAAACTTCACTGAAGACTCTTATCTGCTCTTTTTTTATTTGATGATATTGTTAGAAAACTTGGTTCTCAACAGAAGATGTTTTGCCTCTGAAAGCACCTTTATGTTAGAAAATTCTGGAGGCAATCTTAGTCCTTATGACTCAGAAGAAAAGGTGTTATTGGCATCTCCTCTGTAGGGGTCAAGGATATTGTTATATGTCCCCAAACACACAAAATAGCCCCACTGAACAGAGAAGTATCCTTTGTAAAATGTCAGTGTTACCAAGGTTCAGAAATCCTGGCTATAAAGCCAGAAGTGTTCAAAACAAAATTTCATCTGCAAGGAAATGAGGCTTATGTCAATTTTAATGTGCATTTCTATATTAAAATGCTAGGTCATCTCAAAAACTGATCCTTAAATTCATCCAAAATGTAGAAACAATGGAAACTTAAAAATTTAAATTGAACATAAACATGCATTTCTTTACAAAAAGTATTTTTAGTAATCAAGATAGCAGAATTTGGTAAGGACATATTAAAAAAGATGGAGATACATTAGCCAGGGTGAAGCAAAGCGGGCACACTTCAGGAACTAAGAGAGGACAGACTGATGGCAGAGGGACATCTGGAGACTGACGGACATGGAAAAGCAGCATACGCAATGGTATGGTGTTGCAGTGACCTGATACCCCAGCATCAGTCAGCAAGTTTTACTCGAAACTCCAGTAGTGGCCTGAGCTCCACCAGCAACCAGGTGGGAGGGGGAGATCACCGGGAGCTCAGCGGGTGAACAGAGGCAAAGAACTGCCCATCCTGCTATGTTGCACTGGTCCCACAGGAAAAACAATACCGACGTGGCATCTTATCTCACAAAATGGTCTGTGTGGCTCTCAGAACAGCCAGCAGGTTCCAGTAAGATTAGCATCACCAAAAACCTAGCTATAAAGGATGCCTGGTGTCTCCCTCATCCTGGGACCTGCTCAAACAGGAAGTTGAGGTAAGGTTGTACAGACAACAGTGCAGACACAGCATCGGATCACAGGAGGTAGAGAGTGGTGAGCCAAGAGCTGGGGCTATGGTGATTGTGGTAGAAGTCTAACATAAGAACCCAGACCTGGAACTCACTGAAGAGAGTGGCACAAGTGACTGCAAACAAAGAATCGCATACCAACTACAATAAATAAACTCAAAATGTAGACCTGTGGGTGATACAGCTTAAAAATCTGCCCTAAGGAGAATAATCTGGGAACCAAAAGTACAATGACCAAGAGCAAAAGAAGAGGCAGAAGCACAATGAATATTACTAAAGACTCCCCTGCAAAGGAGCGAAAGCCTCTGCTAACCTCAGAGTTAGCTGAGGAACTCATTGAGAAAATGGAGGATACACAATTCAAAACACTTGCTATAAAGCTTCTTATCAACAATGAGTAGCACATAGTAGTAAAGAGCAACACTGAAACAAAATCAAGCCAAATTATTGGAAATGGACGATGCAATAGAGCAAATTAAAAATTCCATGTAAAGTTTCAATAATAGAATGAAGGAGGCAGAAAAAAGAATCTCAGAATTGGAAGTTATTTCTTTTCATAGTGTGGAAACACTCAAAAAGATGGAAGCAGAGCTAGGCCAAAAAGTATTTAAAAAGTATTTAAGAATTAAGAAACACTATTAAAAGGCCAAATGTAAGAGTTATGGGAGTCCCAGAAGGTGCAGAAAGAGTAGCTGGGTTTATAAAAGTATTTAACGAAATAATAAAGGAAAATTTCCCTAATCTAGAGAAATAATTGGGAAACAATATCCAGGAGGGGCACAGAATTACCAACAGGGTTGACCAAAAGCGATCTTCACCACGACACATTATAATCATGCTCTCTTCAGTCGAACATAAGGAAAAAAAACCCCTTATATGTGCACGTAAAAAAAAATCATCTGACATATAAAGGAATGCCTATTAAATTCACAGGAGACGTCTCACAGGAAACTCTACAGGCAAGAAGAGAACAGAATGGTGTGACATATTCCAGATTCTAAAAGCAAAAAATTGTTGGCCCAGGATAGTTTACTCAGCAAATCTTTCCTTTGTCTTTGAAAATGAAATAAAATTCTTCCACAGCAAAAAAAGGCTAAAAGCATACACCTCTTCCAGACCTGCCCTTCAAATGGCACTTAAAGTTATTCTTTCTTTTTTTTTAGATTTTATTGTACAATTCCATAGGGCCTGGGACTTCCCCATCCCCCAAATTTCCTGCACCCCAACAGAGAAAGGGAATCACAACCACAAAACCAAAGGCAGAAGTGAAAAACATCCCAATAAAATAACAACAGAAGACTAAGTCATTGAACAACCCATTGATAAAATGACAGGACCAAATTATTGCCTATTCATGGTAACCCTAAATGTAAATGATTTAAAATCATCAATCAAAGGTCAGATTAGTAGACTGGATTTATAAATTAAAACCCATCTATTTGTTGCCTACAGGAGACACATGTCAACAACAAGGATCAGTGAAAATTATATCTCAGGAATGTTGATATTTTTATTTTTAGTTTAATTTCTTCAAAATAATTTTTTTCTCATTAAATTCTTCACTAGCTCATAAATCATACAGCAGCATCATTTTCTTCAGGAAAGTTCTTGATTTTCTTTTTCATTTCTTGAGCGAAACATTAGTCATTCAGTTGCATGTTATGTAACTTTATGGCATTTTAAATTTCTATTTTTCTTCCTGTTGCTGATTTTGTTTTGTGGCTTTTCATTTAAGGGGATGTATAGTAACTGTGTAATGGAGACTGTCATATCCAGATGTGAGGATACAATGCAGTATGCATCTCTACTTCCTGACAAAGATGGATTCCCAATGAAACTGTTAAATGTATCTAAGCGATAGGACTCTGGATTCTCTGCTGTTGTCCATTCTGCATTGTTGGATTCACAACTGTTTATGGAGAACTACACTATTGTAATAATATAGGGCAAATCAGTGGGGTGAGGGAGATTGTGGAGGACAGTTATGATAATCCCAGCTCCTTTGGAACTGTATCATAAAATGATAATAATAATTTAAAAATGAAAAAAGAGAATATTGCACTCATGGAAAGCAATAAAGAAAGAAAGAAAAAATAAGAAAAGTATTTTGTGAAAAAATGCAATGTGAAATCTCACTGAAATACCTGCAACTTAGAAGAGCACAGGATACTTAAAACTGATACATGAAGGGGCTAGTGCTGTGGTGTGGTAGGATAAGCTTCAGCTCCATCCCATATGGGTGCCAGGTTGTGTCTGTCAGCCCCACTTACCATCCAGTTCCCTGCTTATTATCTGGAAAAACAGCAGAGGATGGCTCACGTTCTGGGGCCCATGCACTTATGTGGGACACCAGGAAGAACATCCTGGCTTCTGGCGTTAGGTTTGTCCTGCCCTGACTGTTGAGGCCATTTGGGGAGTGAAGCAGTGGCAGTTAGTTCAGGGTCACCAAAGCCACACCTCCCCGACTATGGATTCCTTTCCACTCATATGTGAGTCAAATGATGCTTGCCTGTCATTTCAAAAGCCCCTTGGAAATCCCATCTTTAGGAGGGACTCTGTCTCTCTTCATTACCTGCTTCATTGTTCACTCTGTCTTCATCTCACAGGTTCTCAGGTTCTTGGTTTCTCATATATCTGCTTACTCTCTTGCTTCCCACAGATATCCTCCAAGAAGAAAAGGTAGCAGTCTCTCTCTATTACTCTTTGCCTTTCTGGCTCACACTCCAAAAATATGTCCCACTTTGTCTGTATTTTTCACCCTCTGTCTAAACCTTTGCACTTAATTTAGCCATGTCAGTGCCTGTACTTAAAATGCTTTTCAAGAGGGAAGAACCTAGGACATAAATATTAGGCGCAAACCTGGATCACAGCAGATGGAAGATCTCTCTCTCTCTCTCTGTTTCTCCACTCTGTAACTCTGCATGCAAATAAAAATAAAATGTCTTTTTTTAAGGTTCTGATATGTGACATATTTGCACCCATTGCTTAAGGATATTAGATACCATCATGATTATGAAAATGGAATTAAAATAGCTTCTTTGCATTATGCTTTTACATAAAATGTCACCATAGGTGATCATGAAATTTACTTAGCATTGCTAAGCCTTCAGTTCCTCATCTGTAAATTAGCATATTCTATATGACCATTGACAGGATTAAGCAAAGAAATAAATCCAGAAGCAACAAAAACATACTCACAGATAATATAATGTTAAATTCCCTGTTATCTACTTTAAAACGTCTGGTATTTCTTTTATGGAAAAGGTATCAATTGATGTCAATATATTAAGTAGCATATATTATTATTAATGAATGTGTGTCATCCCCAATTATGCCAACAATGTGAGGAGTTGATTGGTTAATTGGAAGTTTCATCAGCTTCCTGTTGTGATCAGAAATATGGTGAGTTTCTTTGATAGTCAGTGAAATGCTTCTTTCTCCCCAGCTAGTGCATTTAACAAGATGAAAGTGCCATCCCACCCTCTGAGTTTCTAGTTATAACATGAGACTTAATACAAAGAGAAATGTTTATCCCACCCTTCTGGTGGCTTCAAATCATTGATAAATCTCTCCCACCCCATTTCTAATTGTTAGATTCTCCCTTGGAGGTTTTATCCCATGACTTCTATGGCTGGAGGCTTCTGACTTCAGTAAATCTTGATTTGCCTACTGTCCTGATGATGTGGAAATTGTTGTTAAGAACTGAGGTTGCCTTCATCATGTCCCCAAAAGAGTGAGATCCATTTATTTCAATAGAGATTGATGTGTTTGTGGATCCACCATAAACAGCAATTTGGACTGATGGGAAAACTCAAGGTAACCATTTTAATGATGTAACTCTCTTATATGTCAAATGAATTTAGAATTGAAGATTTCATTTGAAAACAAAGAATCAACACTGTCTTGTTCCTCACCATGTTTTCTGTAATTACAAACCAAAAATGGAACTCTTGTGATTTTTTCAATGAGTGACATCTAGATTTTGTCCCTTCATAGAAAACATACGTAAGCAACACAAATAAATGTTATTTTGTGTGACCATTCATAGTTAAGAATTTCTGTTACCCAAATAATAGATTCACTAAGACTTAAATAAATAGGTAGACTATTGCCTAGATTCCTGATAATCTCTAGGAGAAGAAAGGAGAATACAATGCAATCCAATATGTTGAGAGTAATGCAATACAGGGCCATTGATTCTCTCTGTAGTAACAGCTTAAGCTCTACAAATATTTTGCTTACAAAAATAACAATTAATGAGCAATGCCTTCTGCTTGATGATAATTCTGGTAACCGGATATTCTCAGAATAAGTTCCAAGATGCACTCAGATTTTTACAGGTTTTGTATTATAGAGTTTCATGACAGCAAAGCTGCAGTCAACTCTGCATTTTAACAGTTCAGCAGCTTCAGAAATCTGCGTTTTTCACCAAATTGTTTCCATGTTTCTGACACTAACATTTGATTTAATTATCTGAAACTTATTTTGTGAATAAACATTTTTGCATTCTCTCCTCCATATCCTGCAGTGACCATACCACATTTATGGCTTGGCAAATTTGTCCTACTCCACTAGAATAGAGACTTGTGTGTTACACTGTAACGGTGTGCTTGGCTCTCTATTCTTTTTATCGCATGCCAAGCTTATGTTTTCTACTCCCATCATCTTATTTTCCTTTTAAATTTACTGTTCTGCAAGTTACTCTGGACAACAACTGGATATATTTCAGAGTTTTCTTCTGAGATACATCCAATGTGTCATAATCTACATAGTGTTTCATTGTTTGGTTAATATCCAATACCAACATCACATGGATTTTGGACTTTCCGGTAGTTTGGATTCATTTATGACACAAGAGAATTGAATAATGAAATAGAGTATATGGCTTGTGTACGATTTATTCATTGTACTCAAAGATACCAAAATTAATAAAAAGTGCACACAGATTTCAGTAGTAAGCAAAATAAATGCTAGAATTAAACTCCATTTGATCAATAATGGAGACTAACTTGATAATGTTTTAATGAATGCTATATATAGGCATCTTTTCATAATTCTGATCTTATAAATTATATTCTATTATAAATTCATATAGATCATAGTAAATGAAATGGTTTGCTATTTTGGAAATATTTTCAAAGTACAACTATACTAAAGGGTCATATTTTAGAAAACATAGTGTTGTATACCATTTCATAAATCTTGAAAGAATATTCAAAATGTTCTATAACAGTAAAAATAAGATCTTTAAAATCAGTACTGTAGCTCATGTTCAATAGCACACTGTATTTTAGTTGAGGGAAGCAATTATACTGGATTTGATCACTGTACTAAAAAATGAAGTATTGCAGCTACAGTGAGCTCAACCACATAATCAGATTATCTTTCAAGTGCTTATTATTGTAGAATGCTTTCAGGAACATTGTTTGGAATGTTCTTATTAAACCAAAAACATGAAATTGAAAAAAAAATTAAAGCTCTTTGATCCTTAAAGTTTTCAAAATCTTTCAAGCTTATTGAGCAGAGTGTACGTGTAAAAGAAAAAAAATGGACATTTTCTTTACGAATGCCTTTAAAAATACTCCTTTTAAATGCTCCTTTTGCTAGTAAGATTTGAGTTAGAAAATTTTATTTTAATGTTTAATGAGATTTGGAGAGTGGATACTATTGGTTCTGAATCTAAGGTATATTTAATAAAGGATTTCTATTATTTAAATAAGAAGAGGATTTTATACATATTCTGGTTCTCTTGTTTAATTTAGACTAAATGCCCCCAAACAGAATTTACCTCTTAAGTGCTATATTTTTTCATAGGGTTATTAAACATATATTATATATTTGCTTGTATATACATAGTTCCCACATGTAATCTAAAGCTATGTGTTAAATTATAGATGTGCATAATGAGTATAGCACAGCTCAAATAGTTTATTTCTTTTGCTTAATTCCCCCATCTAGAATCTACTATAAATATAATGGAAAAAATATATAGCTATGTCTGTGTTGAAGCATATCTTAAAATATGTACCATGGGTTTCATTTACCCTTAACTTCTTAATTTTATTTCCTATAAAAACACCTCTTGAGAACCTGCATTTTCCTATTAACATATTGGTTAATCAATACCATGTCAATTAATACCATAATGTTGTAAATTGTTGTAAACATTATGTTGGGGCTTTTAATTGATTGGGATGATACTCTGCCGGCTTCACCTTCAGACCAGTGATGGGCTTACCAAGAAACCATTGATCTTACTAGGATAATAAGATGCTGGACTTTATGCTTGGTAAATACTTCCAATGAAAAAATTTCAACTGAATTTGAACTATGGTAATGCAACAAGGTGGAGCAATCCACCATGGGGGGAGGGTTTGGGGAGGGGCGGGGGGAATCCCAGTGCATATAAAAATGTGTCACATAATGCAATGTAATTAATAAAAAAAAAAACCTCTTAGTGGTAGAGATAGCCTTATAATAAAAGGAGTATGGATAAAAATGTAGGGGGAACTGAGTGTAGTTAACTAATTGAATGGGAGGGGGAAGAGTAAGGGCTAAAATACATTGAAAATATAGAACAATAGGGCTTGGCATGATAGCCTAGCAGCTAAAGTCCTTGCCTCGCACGTGCCAGGATCCCATATGGGCGCTAGTTCTAATTCCAGCAGCCCTTCTTCCCATCCAGCTCCCTGCTTGTGGCCTGGGAAAGCAGTAGATGACAGCCCAAAGCCTTGGGACCCTGCACCCATATGGGAGACCTGGAAGAGGTTCCTGGTTCCCGGCTTCAGATTAGCTAGGCTGTGGCCATTGTGGCCACTTGGGGAGTGAATCCTTGGAAGGAAGATCTTCCTCTCTGTCTCTCTTCTCTGTATAGCAAACTGTCCAATAAAAAAAAATCTTAAAGGAAATAAAAAATATAGAACCATATATATTTTGGGGGTTATATTTTGGGGGTCATCCAGATCATTAAGAGCACACTTGATCCAACTGAGAGAAAAAAAGTTCTAACTGAATGGAGGAGAATAGTAAAATATGGGTAGCTTAGGAAACAATTTGTGTTCAAAAGTCAGAGCACTTGGAGGGTTAAAATACATTAAATATACAGGGCATATTATTTTTTTCTTTAGCTTTTTCTCAGAAAACAAATTATCTTAATAGGTAAACATTAAAGAATCTGTTTCTAGAAATAATTTCTATATGAAATTCCGTTTCAATTTATTCTTTCATTTTTAAATCTTCAGAAATACATGTCTTTCTCTTTTTGTATCTAGTCTAAGCAGGTATGTAAAGATTAAGTGACACATTTTCTGTTTTATATTTGTGTTTGATTATCATTTACATGCTTAATTATGTTTACTGTAAGAATAATGCCAAATATATTCCATATGTTAACAGTATGTAAAGAATCTAACATTGGTCATATCCATAGAAAATAATTTTAACAGAAATTCCATTTCACCATGAAAATGCTCTTCTAAATTAAATTTTATACTAATTTTCTTAAGTCTTTGCAGCATAATCAGGCTTCATCAAACTCTTAGAATCATCATGCACATATTACCTCTAATTTTCCACAGTGGCCTTATTCTTTATCAGGGGCCTGGAATATTTTTTTCTCGCTTTTTACTTAGTGAACTGTATTCACCTTTTACATCTTAGGTTTGTTATCTTTCCCTTAACGAATCCTTCTATGAGCTTCCTGTCCAAATCTGATCCTACTGTTATCTTATTTCTATGGAACTTGATCATCACTGAATTTTATATTTTCTTTAGTAGCTTTTTGCTTTATGTCTATAACTCCCCTACTATTCTTCATGTTCTATGAAATAGAGATTATGGTATGTTTTGTTCATCACTCAGAATATAGTTCCTGGCTCAATGTCTTGCACTTTATAAGTGCTTAAAATGCATTATTCAAATGAGTAGATTAAACTTGAAACTGGACAAGTCCATCTTAAATTCTTTTTTGTCAATGCTCATAGGCATTTTCTCTCCTCTAGCAGATTATTCAAATATTTGAGATATATATATATATATATATATATATATATATATATATTTAATCCACGACAATGACAAATCTACAACTTTGGGGATAGAAACATTTGAATAAGTGTTTACAAAATATTCAGGTGTGAAAATAAGCAATGTGGTTTAAGATTTATATATTTAATTCTCAGGGCCCAGTGGCGTGGTCTAGCGGGTAGATTTATATATTTAATTCTCATATCATTTGCTACAGAAAATCAAGAGGAACAATAATTTTAATACTAGTCCTCACCCATTATATTTGTTTCCATGTTTAAAATACAAATAGTTGTCAGCTAAGTGCTATGTAAGGGTAATTCCGTGGAAATTTTGACTATTTCACATTAGTAACATGAGATTAATCCATTAATATGTGTATATAAGGTATCTTAAAAGATTCATGGAAAGATGGATTTAAAAGAAAATCCTATTTGGTTGTAAAAATTTTGGAATCCATGGAGGTGAAAAATCATCAAAAAGATCATGGAAAATGTGTATTAATGAACAATTCTGCGTGTATTTTTAAGAATAATAGTTCCAACATGAACTTATACTTTGATTTCTAATAAACTTTTTTATGTGCCTTCATATACCAAGGGTTTGTTCTTGAAGTAGACAATCACCAATTGCCACCATGGATGCGCACAAGGATCTTCAACAGGTCTAAAACGTGTGGCAACCTTTTCTGATTGCCACAGTATCAGGATTCTCACAGTAATTTCTCATTTCTTTAGGTAACCAAAAGATTTTTGTTAAAAATATTGGTTTTGTTATATGAGGTTATTGCACTGAGTGGTAGAGGTCATTTATCCTTAACTTGGGCTCGCCTACCAGTAAGCCAATGTACGAGTAATTTTGGTGAAGGTTTAAAAAAATCAGTTAAAGTATGACTAGTGGCACACTTCTCAAGTTGTGGCATGGATTACAGAATGAAAGATGAAGGAAGAATATAGGTAGCAACTAGAACGGCTGGAGAAGTAAAAAGAAGGAAAATAAAAAAAAATTTTGAACACAGTATCTGGAACCATGGGCTAAAATATTTGAACTCTAGTTCTGCCATGTATTAGTTCTATGATCTGAATTTTCTTTAATCTCTGAAATTCAATTAAAAATAAAGGATATAGAAAAGAATCTAAATCTTTCTGATATGGAACAAATGCAGTAAATAAAAGTGATATTTAAGAATTTATAACAGTGGAATTAAAAGATGCTTTATTTTGCTAATAAAATATTTTGAAATCTGAGCATAGATTTTAATAACATTCATATTTCATGAACTTTTAAAAACATTCCTTGCTTCATGGATTTTGCATTTCAGCCTTCCAAAACTTGCATTTTAAATCCATTTTCCACATACAGCACTAAGTACCCTATAATTTGTTAAACCCGAAAAGCAACTTTCATATGTTTTATAAGTGATGAAGTCCATTAGTTATTCCTTTAACAAATTCAAAATAATATTGGACATTAATGTTTCCAGCTAATTTTTATCCTCGTGTTTCAGATATGCAGAACTCAATCAACCAAGATTTTTGAATGATTAACATTTACATTATAGGAGTTATTGTGAGAAGAATGAAGCAAGATTATTACTTATGAAGAACTTCGCATGTGTTGCTTAGAGTGGACTAGGCAGTCACAGTAAAATAATTCATACATTTTCTTTCAGTTAATTTTTATTGAGATATTTTGACATGCTGAGCAGAGTTTTAAGCAATGAGAACAGTGGGTAGAAATTCAGAAAGTTTTGAAGTGTAGATGAGTAAGGTAGATAACAGATTAATAAACATGCAATACTCAATTGGTACCAGTTACCTTGAAGAAAAGTAAAATAGGGAAAGGGAAATAAAAAGTGATCTTAGTTATGATTCATGGAGGATATTCAAAAACTTTCCCCCACTAACAGAGAATTTCAACTACTTCCCGAAGAACACACAGGAGAAATTGGACAGAGAACAACAAAGTAGATTGTGTGCTGTGTGGCTAGCACATGTAAGTAACAATAAAAGGTTATCATGACTGCAATTAAATAGGACAAAATTAAGTGATATGATATGAAGTCAGAATAGGAGTAGAGAGGCAAAATTAAGCCAAGTTTTATATTATTTTATAACCATTGGGAATCCATTGGGTGGTATTGGACACATGATCTTACATCAGTTTTCTGAGGATCACATTGGCTGTTTGGCAGAGAATAGTCTGTTTCTGAGCAAGTATGGAAGTGGAGACCTTTAAAGAAGCTGTTACATTCATCCAGTGAAAGATGACGATGGTCTAAATGACTGTGGTAGTTATGAAAGTGGTGACAGCAGTTAACTCATAAATAAAGGGCAGTATGTAAATGGCAAAATGAAGTGGATGTTAAAATTCTTCTTGTGGGATGTAAGAAAGAAGCGTAAACAGCTGCTTATTTTAAGGCTTAGAAGAGGCCATCAAATATTTGACAAGTAAAGTATTTGATATCTTGATTGTCAAATACTTTTGTACCTGAACACTTGTCAAAGTTCATCAAAATAGACATTTCATTGTGAGCATCTAACTCTATGTATAAAGATGAATATAAATAGTTATTAAGAAGATAAAAGATATTTTCACAAAGTATAACATTTTGAGCATATGTAGAAATTTTTATTGTTTTGTGTATCAGAAGAAGTCAAAGAAAAGCTACTATGAGTGGTTGAGCTAGAAATAACTGAGTCTGGACACTTTTAAAATCACAACACTTCTATTAGTTTAAATCACTGAGTGATGTTGGGTGTCCAATAAAGACTCGGCTTCATTAAATATCCTTAATAAATCTAATTTCATTAATGATAAAGTTGATCTGTATATTTTAATGTCCCTGGCATTATTTGAGATACTTTACAGTGTTATAAAAATATTAAATGTGAAATATTTCTGAGATACTATCACATTGTGTGTATAAGTACATTTCAAATACCATGTTCTGTAAAAGGTAAATTCAAATCAGAGGATAAAGCTAACTTACCTGAAGCATTTCCTTTTTACGTTAAAATTATGTATAATGAGAGATAAACTTGGATAACTTAAGTTGAATAATGTAGGAAAATGATTAAATTGCTATAGTCATTCTGTTGACAGGGAAAGAATTTGAATGTCATTCATGATGAACATTTTCCTTCCATTTACTTTCTTTATGTTAATTCATGTGTTTCTGATTTTGCTTTGCATAAATTGTGTTGATGCTAGTGTTATGAAAATAGCAAAATCTATCCATGCTCTGATCTATTCTGAACATGAGTTACTCTTTAGTAAACCCTTATCTGGACATAAAGTGAGGTATAGTTGGGAGTCAAAGCAGACTAATTGTATGACCCTCTGGCTACATCGCTGAAGCAGATTAATTTATTATGCATAAAGTGATACTGTGTACTTCATGGCTAAGGTTTTAAACATGAGGCTCAAGGTTTTTATTTATGTCATGCAATCATGTACCTTCCAAACTCTTCAATGTCTATGTTTTCCACGTAAAAATAGGAGTAATATAATCTAGCATTTAGAGTTGTCATTGGCATTGAATAAACATGATAATTTGAAATCATATAATTTCATGTAAATTTCTTTAGTCCCTTGTGCTGCCCCCCTCTGGACAGGTCTTTGTCACAGTCAATTGTCTTTTATGTATATCTGTATCCATATTTCAGTATAAATTACAAATGTTTTCAATGGGACAGTGCTATGGTTTGGAAGTTTGTGTCACTATCACCAAATCTGTGTATTGAAATCTTTATTTCAAGATTATGATATTAGGAAGTAGCATACTTTGGGTGATTATTTCATCTTATAGGGTAAGCCTAAAGGAGTTCATTTTATCCTACTACCAAGTGATGATGACACAGCAAAAGATGTCATCAGCTTAACATGGAAAAAATTCCTCATCAGACAGGAATTTTTTTTCCTATTGTCAAGGTATATTTATTTATTTATTTATTATTAATTATTTTGCATTATGTGACAGTTTCATAGGCTCTGGGAATCCCCCCACCCCTCCCCACCCCTCCCCCCTGGTGGATTCCTCCACCTTGATGCAGTATTACAGTTCAAATTCAATCAAGATTCTTTCCTTGCAAACATATACCAAGTATAGAGTCCAGCTACTTATTGTCCAGATGGGTTGAACAGTTTCTTGGGGAGACCATTTCTGGTCCGAAGTTAGAGCTGGTAGAATATCATCCCAGTCAGTTAAGAGTCCCAATATAACATCAACAGCAATTTGCAACATTATGGAATTGACATGGTTTTGAGTAACCAGTATGTTAAAAAAAAAAAAAGCAAGTTCTTAACCACAATCTATGATTAGCTCATTGACATTTCAATTTTAGTTTATATACAGCACCGGCTGCTATATACCTTAAAATGGCTATAAGGTACCATTCAGCTGTCTCATGTCTATTTCATTTTAGTATTTAGCCATTTGTTGTGTTGAAGTATAATTTTGCTGATCTTGGCAGATTTTAGGATAATCTAGACTGGCTTGTAACTCTAACAAGACATTTGTCGACAATTAAGGTGCAGAACATTTTTTTGGATGGGAGGTGTACAGGAAAATCCTCCACACCATGGTGAGGAGTGACTAATCTTTGTGTCCCACCCAGCGAGGCATGAGCCAATCCATGCCAGCTCTTTCCTATCAGACAGGAATTTGCTGTTAGCTTGATCTTGGATTTCTCTGCTTGTAGAATGTGAAAATATGGCTTGTTAATAAGCTCCCCCAATCTACAGTATTTTGTCTTAGCAGTCTGAATGGACTGAGATGTTTTGTATATCTAAATTTGACTGTAAAGGAGTCAAATGCTGGTTTCCAAGGATTGTGGAAAGGTGGTAATGGGCAGGAGTTAAAAGGGGCGGAAAGTTTAATTTTGCAAGATAAAGAAGTTCTAGAGCATTGCAGCATAACATGATGCCAATAACAGCATTGCATTGCACACTAAGGCATCTGTTAAGATATCATTGGTTTTAAAGGTTGAGAGTCATCAGAAAATAGAAGGGAGAAGGAAATAATTAAGGATGAAAGATCCCTTTATTATCTGAACTGTAATAATGCTCTGTAAGTTCACATCAAAATGAATACATTAATCGTACAGTTTTATATGCATGTTACACTTTGGTAAATGTAATTTTTTTCAAGTATTAGCTGTTGTCTCTGGAATATAAGCCTCAAAACAGATTTTTGTTTCTCTACATTCGTTCTGATTTTCACATTGGGTTCCAGATTCTTTTCAATCAGCTAGTCTGTATCTGTCATTGGATAGCTGAGAAGCATCACAGACATAGCACTGCAGAAGTGTACCTGTTGATTGCTTATCAACCCATTCCTGCTTCAGTATTCCTTGTTTCCATAAATAACACAATCTGTTCAGTTGCTCAGCCTGAAACCTGGAAGTTATTCTTGACTTCTTTCTTTCTCTATATATCATGCTTATCTTATCATACTCTCACTTTAAAACATATTCCAAATCTCATTCTTTGACTTTCACATGCTGGTCTAAGCCATCACAGAGCAATGCATGATAACTGGTTTCTCTTCTTCCTCTTTATTCTGCTAGAGGAAGCGGAATCTTTCGTTTAAAGTAAAAATCAGACCATATTGCAACTTTACTCAAATGCTCCAGTAACATCTAGCTACATTTAGATTAAAATCAACTATCATTTCCACAACCTTTAAAGCTTCACCTGATGTGGATTCTGGCTACCACTTGAACCTCATATGTGACTTCTCTTTTCAATGTTCATCCCTAATCAGCCCAAGTAGTTTTTGTTCTTCCTCAAAGGTATATCCAATGGCTGTTACATTAGCTCTTTCTAGTACCATGGTATGAATCATTTCATTCCTTCATTTGGGTCTCTTCATCAAATATAGAAATGCCGCATAGTAACACTGCTATCACCACTTATTTTTTATGCACTGTCCCACACTTGGATGTTTCATGAAGGCAAGGATATTGATCATTTGTTTTCTATATCCCAGTGCCTATCATGCTGCCTACCAAATGGACAGGAGCTCAGTACATTGACAAGATCAAAGGGTATAATTTTTTAAAGGAATTGACAGCTTGTAAATGATACTTGAAATTCAATTTCCTCATTTTTTGGCAAGTATATGAAAATGCCATTTTTTTCTATATATTGAAATTATAACTCACCACCTTGTTAAACTGCCATGTTGCTTTTAGTAGCTTTTGAGAACTTACAATTTGCTACATATATGATATTTACTACACATAGATGTATTCATTTCTTTCCAAACTGGACATATTACGTTAACTTTTTGTGTAGTTTTTCTAACAAGAACTTTCAATACAATAGTAAGTAGAAGTGCTGAAAGAAGACGTCCATGTTTCCTCTTATACACTTACATATAGTATTATTTGTCCATCAGGAAGACAATATTTCTGGTGTGCTTCCTTTTCTAAGTATTTATAATGAAGAAATGCTAAATTTTGTCAAATCTGTTTTTTAACTGCATTTGCTAAAATGTTCATATGGCTTTCATTGCATAATTTTGTATTATAATGTGTCCCACTAATTATTTTTTGATATTAAACCAAATTAAGATAAGCCCCATTTGGTTACAATGTGTTATCCTTTTAATATAATACTAAATTCACTTTACCAAGATTTGTTTAAATTTTTTGCAAGGAAATTTTTGAGGGAAATAGGCGCATAAGGGTCTTTTGTTATATTTATCTTATTTGCATGACAAAAGAATGTTTGTCTTAAAGAATGAATTGGGAGCTATTTAGCATTTTACAATTTTGTAGGATAACTTACATAAAAGTCATAAGTGATTGAGAGAAATTATTAGTGACACCCTCAAAGCCTGGAGTTTTCTTTATGGAAAAATATTTTCAACCATAAATTTAATTTTTTTTAAGATTTATTTATTTTATTACAAAGTCAGATATACAGAGAGGAGGAGAGACAGAGAGGAAGATCTTCCGTCTGATGATTCACTCCCCAAGTGAGCCACAACGGCCGGTGCTGCCCCGATCCGAAGCTGGGAATCAGGAACCTCCTCCGGGTCCCCCACGTGGGTGCAGGGTCCCAAAGCCTCGGGCCGTCCTCGACTGCTTTTCCAGGCCACAAGCAGGGAGCTGGATGGGAAGTGGAGCTGCCGGGATTAGAACCGGCACCCATATGGGACCCTGGAACATTCAAGGCCAGGACTTTAGCCACTAGGCTACTGTGCTGGGTCCGCACTTGTTTTGTAATGTAGGCTCTTACTTGTATATATTTTTGCTGCAGATGGCTTTAGTGTCATCTCCAAACTTTTGACACATTCATGTAAATGTATCTATTTTATTTGTTTTGTTAGCTCATCAAGAACTTCGACTTATTTAAGAATTTTCATATATTTCTTTAAAAGTGAATTGATTCTTTTAGTTAATATCTTTCCATATAAAATTACCCTGAATTTGATATCTGGGAATTGCTTTTTGGAGATATAGTAACTCTTTTTGCTTCATAAATTGCATTGGAACTCCAAATAGAAGTTTTAAGCTATTTAATCTAAACTCAAAACCTGGGCAGAGTGTTCAAGAATGCAAATTGTAGTTAGATGTCTATTTCAAGAGACTGAAGGAAATGGCTTGATATTTGTTTGCAGGATATGTATCTGCATTTTTTTGTCTGAGTGTAGATATCCTCTTTCCTTTAACAGACAATATCTTTCGTTCTCCAGGTCCACCATCCATCATGAGAATCTCTTGAGTCAAAACTCTGATTTTGTAGATTCTGCTTACATTTTATACTCAGGGAGAATGCTAGAATAAGGTATGCTGTCAAATTTTATTCTTTCTGGGGTTATCTGAGACACCATTTTACATCTCTCTTAAGTTCATTAATCATGTCAGAATCCCTTTACTGAAAATGTAGTTCTGAGATTTCTTTCAGGCTACGTCCTTCTCTCTCCACTTTGAGATCTCCCAAACATAATAGTGAAGAAGTTTTAATGTCATAAAACCACTAAGGTGAAAGCGAGAAGTGATGAAGGCAGACAAAAGATGCTAACTTAGTTTTGAAAGAGAAAAATTGATATAGAAGTAATAATTCACTAGGGCTTTTATTTTCTCAACCATAACTAATTAGAGAAGTAGAGACTTGCAGGTTAACACCTCATAAAATAAATCAATTTTCACTATGAAACCTGAGAAAATCCAAAAATTGGTGGTAACTGGTAGCTCTGAAGGCAGCTCTTGAAAAGAGCCTTAAGCTGAAATAGTTACTAGTGCTCAACAGGAATGCTTACACAGTAGACCGTCCCCCATCAGCACATAGGCATGGATGCCATCACACCATTTCTTGTGAAAGATGGAATTCTACTTTGTGTGAAAAGTTAAAGTGATGCTTTCCTTGGAGCACTCCAAACACAGCAGAAGAGACACACACTGTGGCTCAGCAGGTAAAGCGGCCACCTGTCTCACCAACATTCTATATGGGCACCATTTCAAATCCTAACTGCTCTATTTGGATGCAGCTCATAGCTAATGTGTCTAGGAAAGCAACAGAATATGGCAGAGATGCTTGCCCTCCTGGACCCATGTGGGAGACCAGGAGGAAGCTCCTGGCTTCTGGCTTCAGATCTGCTCAGCTTCAGCCATTGCAACCATCTTGGGAATGAATCAGTGAATGTGAGCTCTCTCTCTCTCTCTCTCTCTCAATCTCTTTGTAACTCTACCTTTCACATACATAAATAAGTAAATAAATAATCTTAAAAATGGAAAAAGGAATGTGGTATGTATTGCTTTGGCTTTTAAACACCATCTACATATATTATAAAAATATTTTTGTAAGAAAAATAACTGATTAGGGTTACAGTTATGACAGAAAAAATAAAAACTATAATCAGTTTGTTTGGAGATTATCAATGTGACCTCAGCACTTTATCTGTAGTATTGAAAAGGGGGTTGTAGCAAATTGAAGCCTTTTAAGTGAACTTTGTTATTGTGTTATGCTGCTGACAGCCTTATGTTCTTTATAGCTGTTTGAATTTGTTGGCTGGTCTTTGAGTGTGTCCAAGGCTGCTTTAAGAAGGAATTGTTCTCAACTCTTCAATAGGCCACACTCAGCAGTATTTTAGATTGATGATTGACCTACTCTTGTTTCTCTGTTGCTCTGACTCTAGATATTCAGAATTTCTACTCAATTGATTATATGTATGCCTTGTCCTCTTGAGTAATTCTAGAAAATTCTTTATAAGTAATTTTATTTAATTTGCACCATATTTTTAGGGAAAAAAAGGCTTAGTTTTATTTGGAGAGAGAGGGGACATTTCTTTTTTTTTTTTTTTAAAGATTTATTCAGTTTATTACAAAGTCAGATATACAGAGAGGTGGAGAGACAGAAAGGAAGATCTTCCGTCCGATGATTCACTCCCCAAGTGAGCCACAATGGGCCAGGAACCAGGAACCTCTTCCGGGTCTCCCACGCGGGGGAGGTGTCCCAATGCATTGGTCCGTCCTCGACTGCTTTCCCAGGCCAATGCGTGGGAGCTGGATGGGAAGTGGGGCTGCCAGGATTAGAACCAGCGACCATATGGGATCCCGGGGCGTTCAAGGTGAGGACTTTAGCTGCTAGGCCATGCCGCCGGGCCCGAAAGAGGGGACATTTCTTATCTGCTTGTTTACTATCCAAATTTCCCCAACAGCAGGAGATGAACCAGGCTGAAACCAGGTTCCTGGAACTCAATCCCTGAGTTCTCACTTGGGTGGCAGAGACTCAAGTATGTGAGCCTGTACCTGTTGCCTGCCAGGGTGCTCATTAGCAAGAAGCTGGAATCAGAAGTGGAGCCATGGAGCATAGTCCCTTATATATAGGCTATAGGTGTCCAAGCATTGTCTTAGCCACTGCAGCAGTGCCAACCCCTCGGTTGACTTTCATGGGGAGCCCATGATACACATGCTAAATCCTTTTATAAGGTTCCCAAAATAGTCTCTCTAATTGGAAAACCTCATCATATATTTTTATGTTAAACATTATTTATGATATTTAAATAAATAAAGTATTAATAATCAGATCTTTTCAACTTTGAGAGTTTAAAGAATGCACATGGTCTGTTTAGAAAGTTCATGGAAAAGTAAACTTAAGGGTTAAGACTGTTTTGGAACAAAATGTTTTCTAACCATGAATACTCTTTTCATAATATCAATCTAACAGGAGTTTTTTTAAACATCATTCATATTGGAATGTTTCTATAGTTTTTTTTTTTGACTCAGTTCCCTGTTTTACTTTTTATTCTTAATTATGTAAATCTTAGACCTTCTTCAATGACCCTAGGCCAAATTTTTGGACACAACTTTTATTCCTTCTCTTTGTTTTGACTATTATGCCATAAAATTCACACAATTTACCACAAACTGCCATTAAAGATATTTACTTGAGAGACATAGCTATATTTGAAAGCTATGTATCTATAATATGTATACACATGTGCATACACACATACAGATAGGCAGAGAGTGTGAGAGAAAGAAACCAAATGCTGGCTTCTCTCTTTCTGTCCACAATTACTGGCTAGAGTCAAAGCTGTGAGCAGGGCAGCACTAACTGACTCCAGATCTCCTATGTGGGAAGCAGGAATCCAATAACTTGATCTATCACAGGAAGCTCTTGTCGGGAGCTGGAGCCAGAAATCAAAGTCAGGTACTCTAATGTGGACCAGAGTCATCTTAAACAGTGCCGGAACAGCTGGGCTAAATACACATCTCACAAATTGGTTTTTGAAAATCATTACATTTGGGTAATTAATTTTTCATCTAAATAAGCTTTATTGATCCAGTTTTATTATTTGTATTTGAATTTCACATCTGGCTTCCCCCTGCCCCAAATTCTTGTGTAACTTTTCTCTGCTTTTGCCACAGAAGTTAAAGGCCTGAGAATAGAACACTAATTTTATTTATTTATATATTAAGAGAAATAATGTTTCAAATGGCTAATCCTCTTGCCTTGTAGCACTGGAACCCCATAAGGGCAATTCATGTGCCAGCTGCTCCACTTCTGATCCTGCTCTCTGCTTATGGCCTGAGAAAGCAGCGGAGTATGGTTCAAGTACTTGGGCCTCTGTACCATGTGGGAGCCCTGAAAGAAACTCCTGGCTCCTGGTTTGCGATGGGTTCATCTCTGGCTGTTGTGGCCACCTAGCGGAGTGAACCAGTACATGCAAGTCCTTTCTTTCTGTCTCTCCTTCCATATGTAAATCCGCCTTTCCTATAAAAATAAATTAATCTTGTTAAAAATTATTTTATTTGATAATCTTTACTTAGTTGATTAGGGCACAAAGGGTCAAAGGCTACAGGAAAGTGGGTAAGACCATTGTTTCCACATTATTTTTATTATTATTTTTCTGTATCTGGAGGGAGATAAAGGGAGAAGCTCCACCCAGCCTCCCACCCATTCCAGGTCCCCGGCCTGGCATGTGCCACGGGTCCCGCTCAAGTGGTTTTGATAGTTCCACAGTTCTTTAGATTTCACGTTTATATGCCTTATGGTGGGAAATTCATGCTATTTGGTATAAATTAAGATTTCATCATGAAAACAGTTTGAAATTTACAAGACGAAGCTTACAGTGCTGTGGACCTTTGTTCTTTTGGTGATACAGACACAGTTTTGTGATGAGTTTTATTTCATTTGATTTCTTTTTTTGAGTAGCTTGTAGTGAAAGCATATTGGTGGGATATAAATTGTTTTTATTATTTAATGTCCTTTTTCTTTAAATTCACCATCTTTCTTCACCAGAGTACGGGTTACATTTACATCAATGCATTGGAGAAAATATTATATCTTGATATAAGAACACATTTTGAAGATAGAAGCATCTGACACATATTGTATAGTTATAAATCAAGAGGCAAGATTACATTTACACATCCATACATTGGTGGGTTACAGTATGAGAGTATTTGTTCCTACAAATGAACGAGTTGGGGGAAAATGATAATATACTTGAGGATGTATTTGGCAATATTGCTATGGGAAAGAAACACATGCTCAAATTATGAACACATAGGTGGGCTTTTTAATAAGTCTTTGAAAATGTGTATTATGAAAAAGGTTTGCATGTTTTCCAAGTTTTTCATTCCATTGTTTCATATACTTTTTATAGTACCCTTGTACTAATTCAAGATACTACACATGATCTTAGCCAAAAGGCCAAGCAGTGATGTACAAATTCAAGATAAAAGATCTCTAAATGATTATGAAGACAAAGGAAGCTTTGAATATTCAGAGGTATTCCTGACTTCAGAAATCAAAATGTGATGGGACAGTGGAGAAGATGAGAACTTAGTCCTTCTGTGACAGACAGAGGTAGATATGTAAGACATGGATGGCTTAAGAAAAATGAGAGATTTTAAAAAAATTATAATAGCATCAAAAGAGAGTGGTTGCACGGGGAAAACCTCTCATGAGTTCATGTTTTTCTTCAGAGACGTGCAAACATAGAAGAAAGTGTGTATAATCAAGGACAAATACAAAATATTCTGTAATAATATGGTCAGAAAGGTTAAGCACAGAATGTGCAGAGATATATAAAAACGCTGCGGGTGGACAAAAGGTCTTTGATAACATAAGAATAAAAACTAGGACAAGAGAGGCCCTTTCCTAGAGACATAATAACAGATGACAGAGGGAGTATAATGATTCAACCTTATTTAGTGGCTAACCTTTATAAGAAGAATGAATACTTTCCTATTGGAACCCATTGAATAAATGCAGTTAAAAGAGAAATTAGAGCCAATATGTGCAAAATAATAATAGGAGATCACTAATGTGCTTTTTCAATACTTAAAGCTTTTAGGGCAGGTCAATTCAATGCAAGAGGATGGAAGAATTTTCAGGGGTGTTAATAAAATCCCTGTTATGGGATAAGGGAATGAAGATATACAAAGTCTTCTCTGACTCACCTTTTCTTTCCAGAAACGTGACAAATGTGAATTCTCCCAATTACAGACTACAGATGTCTTTGAACTGTTCTTCCAACTTCTTTGTTGAACAGTTTGTGGACATTTAGCAAAATAATAGTACCTAAAAATAGTACCCTTGATTCAATAGTAAAAAAAAAGTCCCATTGAACTAGTTTTTCTTTAGCTAGCTAAATTACCTCTGTTAAAACATTCCCTAGACTATCACATTGGGAGACTCAGGGATTCCCAGGAGATATCATATCTAGATATCTACGTATAGTAATAGAATATCTGATTTTATCTATTAATATCCATTATTTAACATCATTGTATATTTAGAATTATACCTTAATCAAATATTCCTGGATTCCTTTATTAGACTGTGAACTCTTTGACAGTCAAGATACTGGATTATTTACTAGTTCTTAGCATTTGGCAGATGCTCAGTACTCACTTGCTTAGTGAAAGCAGGCAGACACTGATACATTAATGTGAATATGGGATGGGTAACATTAAGTCAGATGAATGTGTAGTTGACTTGAAGAGTTTGCTTGAAAAATATGGATAAGTGTGCTTGGTATACGTTTGCAAGGAAAGAATCTTGATTGAATTTGAACTGTAATACTGCATCAAGGTGGAGGAATCCACCAGGAGGGAGGGGCGTGGGGAGGGGTGGGGGGATTCCCAGAGCCTATGAAACTGTCACATAATGCAAAATAATTAATAAAAAAAGAAAGAAAAAAAGAAAAATATGGATAAGTGTTTTTTCTGCTTCTTGGAACAATGAACAGATATATTTTTCTTTAATTTTCCTTTTAAACCTTATGAGTTGCATAAAACACAAACATTAAGAAGACTCTGAAAGGCAGAGAGAAGGCAGAAGGCTGGTTATGGACTTCAGAGCCTCAACAAACAATATGCTGGTAAGTTATATAGGCATTTCTTTGGCCTCAAATATACCAAACTTAGAGCATAAGAAAAATAAACCTCAAAACACGAATAAGTATCAATGAAAAGGGCTCTATTAATCAAAAAACTGGGAAAGGGACAGACTATTAAGACTAAACATTTTAGACAATAAATTCTATATTCAAATAAAATTTTAGTGAAAATGTTTGGCTAATCCCTACAAACGCTGGAAAGTGTTGTATGGAGAGCCTGGACGTCCATGCTCACTAGACTGTAGTAAGGTGGCCCATAGCCTCCAGTAGATTGATGTCAGACAGGCTGAGAGCCAAAAGTTTGGTCTTTGCAGTAAGTAATGAGATGTGTCCAATGCCTTAGCCTCTAACTGTGCTATCATAGGATTCCATCTGTGGCACATGGGCTTCCATTCCTGCTCAGAAATAGTAAGATACCCACTGCCTCCCCACTGTATAGTGTCACAAAAATCCTAGTGCAGAATCAAGACTTTAAACATTACCTTCCAGCAATAATGCTACTTTGTTTATGTGCCACTTCTGTCAGGTTCTTGGTGGAGTCTTCTGTTTCCCTGACATATAGAACTATGTTATCTGTGAGTAGGGATAATTTGGACTTCCTCCTTTCCTATTTGTACATATTTTTAATTATTTTTCTAAGTACATGAAACATCTTATAGGATAGACCATGTAGTATGCCAAAAAGCAAATCTTTTTTTTTTTTAAGATTTATTTATTTTTATTACAAAGTCAGATATACAGAGAGGAGGAGAGACAGAGAGGAAGATCTTCCCTCCGATGATTCACTCCCCAAGTGACCGCAACGGCCAGTGCTGCGCCAATCCGAAGCCGGGAACCAGGAACTTCTTCCGAGTCTCCCACTTGGGTGCAGGGTCCCAAAGCTTTGAACAGTCCTTGACTGCTTTTCCAGGCCACAAGCAGGGAGCTGGATGGGAAGTGGAGCTGCCAGGATTAGAACCGGCACCCATATGGGATCCCAGCGCATTCAAGGCAAGGACTTTAGCCGTTAGGCCATGCCACCGGGCCCGCCACAAAGCAAATCTTAAGAAATTCAAAATGTTTGAAAGTTTAAGCATCTCTTCTGATACAATGTAGTAAATTTGGAAGTTAACAACATAATTAGAAGTTCTACAAATACATGGAAAATGAATAACATGATACTATATGAACAATGAGTCAAAAATTACAAAAGCATGTGGGATACAGTAAAAGCATTCATAAGAGAACTGTTTATAGTGAAAAAAGAAATAATAAGGAGTGAGGAAGATGGCCGACCATAGAGAGCTGGTGTAGGGCAGTGTGGGGACAGAGGGGAACTGATCCAGCAGAGAAACAAACCAGGAGACACAGAAATGATGGGATAGGTGTGGGAAGGTCACTGGAGTTCGCTGAAGTAAGAAGATCTACACAGCGTGGAGAGACAACGATAAAAAGGAAAAAAGAGGGGACAGCACGCCATGAGAATTTTGGTGAGTCACGATCCCAGCCAGGGGGAAGGCGGCAGAATCTCAGCCGTTCCTGGGAGGACAAAGGCGGTTGGAAGGACAGGTGTCCACACCCACAGGGGCACAGACCACTGGAGTGCAGGAGACCCTAAAGGAGGCTACTGTATTGAAATGTTGTGCTGGCGACGACGACAGGGTTTTTGGGTGGATTCAGTTCCCGTGGGGCAGCCGGCAGGTCCGCGTATTCCTGGACCGCAGGTGGGCGGGGCCCGCAGCCGGCAAGCCCTGAGCCGTAGGCAGGTGGGGCTCGGACCGCAGAGCGGCCGACAGATCGACCTCGGCCTGAGGCAGGTGGGCTTAGGCGGGGCTCCCTTCGGGCAGCGAACAGACGGAGGTGGGGCCGTCAGCTCTTTCGGTCGTAGTTGGTTACGACCTAGAACAGTGTTACAGCTCAGTGTTACTGGCCAATGATAGGCCGGTCCGCGTACAGCTCTACAGGCGCCTCCTCTTCGGACCTATGTTACAGCTCCGCAGTCAGGGACAACCTGGGGCCGTCCCCGCCGCTGCTGTGGTCAAGGCCACGCTGCTTCTCTTCTTCGCGGTCGCTGGAATCGCCGTTTGGAGCCCCCTTCTGCTGCTACCACCTCCGCTGCTGCCACCCTCTGGGTGCCACAGTCGCCCACCGCGGACGCGGTGCCCCGGCTGCCGCCCCGGCTGCCGCTGCCGCCGCTGCCGCCGCTGCCGCCGCTGCCGCCGCTACCGCCGTCGCCGCTCTTTCCCGAAGAATCACCAGGAGTCAGGAGTCGTCAGGAACGTTTATTCAAACACGGCCGGGTCTCCGAGGAACAAGACCCCGAGCCTCCAAATCTTAGGGTATTTATACAGAAATCAGCCAATCAGAGGGTTATTTTAGCATCCTTCATTTGTATAAGGGACCTTCACACTATTGGTTAGTTCAAGGTGAGGTGGGGGCTTCCTATCCAGGTGATGGGATGAGTGTCACGTAGGCAGGTGGACCCCCGCAGAGTACCTGGGCAATTGCCCCTAAACCATTAGGCCTGGGGTCACATGGCCTTTTAGTAGAGCTAGTGAAGCAGGGTTATAGAGGCAGGAATACAGCACCGAGCAGGGGCAAATTAGATTTTTAACCATTCCACATTCCCCCCTCTCTCTAGTAACTGCAAGAGCCAATCATGGCTCGGAAGCCTCTAAGTCAAGGCTAGATTCCCGGCAAGAGTGATACTGGGATCTCAGAACCATTACTTGTACTGCACTTATACGGTCTCTTATAAAAGTGAGCAGCTTGTTAAGAAGACAAGGCCCAACCGTCAGCAACAGTAGAAGAATGACTAGAGGGCCCATCAATGTGGACACCAATGTAACCAGCCAAGGAGATGTGTTAGACCAAGAGTCAAACCACCCTATTTTGTTTTCTCTTTCTTGTTTCCTTTTGGCCAGGCCTTCTCTCACTTTAGCCATAGACTCTTTCACTGCCCCTGAATGATCAGCGTAGAAGCAGCATTCTTCTCCTAATGCTGCACATAGCCCTCCTTGTTGGAGTAACAGTAAATCTAACCCCCTGCGATTCTGTAGCACCACTTCTGCTAGGGAAGTTAGTGAGTCCTGTAAAAGGGAGATGGAATTTTCTATCCTTTCTATATCAACGTCTATAGCTGCTCGGAGTTGACCATAGTACTGGTTTTGTAGAACCAGAGAAGTAATTCCAGTGCCCGTTCCTGCTACTCCCAATCCCAATAACATTGTGAGGGTAATGGCAGTTATTGGCTCCCTCTTGACTCTCATACTATGGAGCCCACTTTCTATGGACTGATAAATCTCTGCGTCTGTGTGATAGAATATTTTAGGCCACAACCGAACTTGTACACAATAATCCTGGGACCTGTTGAGTACCTGAGTGTGAATACATGGGGTCAACCCAGTGGAACAGGCCCACCAAGTGTTGGTTGAGGGTATAACATAAGCCGAGGTTGTAGGTTGTATAGTTTCAACACATAGGTGACGATGCGACTCTGGAACTTTACCTATGCATAATCCTTGCCCTCTAACCAATTGTAGAGTGAGTTTGACATCAGCTTCATGTTGGTATCTACATTCATTAAACCCACTGGACATTGTGTAAGTGTCATTGGTGGCTATGCCCTCATAATAGGGCGGCCTTGCACTATAACACAACCAACAAGACTGAGTTAGGTTAGGATTCGAGGCATTGAGTACTTGAAAGGTTGCTTGCAGAAGGTGCCAGAGTGGGTCTTTGTCCGCGGCTGGTGCCAAGTTCAGGGTTGGAGGTACTGGCACTACTGGCACTGCTGTTCCTGGTGGTGGTGCAGCCTCTATTCCTTCAGGCAAGGTTGTAAGGGCTATGAAGATGAACAACGCAGTTGTTTCTGCAGTTTGGGCTCCAGTCAGGTAGCCCATTATTGGTGCCAGGACCAGTAATGAGATAGGGCCAACCTTCGGGCTCTTAGCAGGCAAAGACATCATCTTTGGCTTCTTGGCCCAATTCAGGCCTATAGAAGATGTGCCATTTTCTGGGCGTCTCTGAATTATGAACACATTTCCCCTATCTGTTCCTCTCTCATAATAACGCACTCCCCACATTTTTCCATAGTCCCATTTTTTATCCATTGGATTGGTTACCTCTATTTTTATGAGTTCACACAATCCCTTCCCCCTATGTCCAGGGGTTGCTAATCGCCAAGGAGTGCAGTCCGAGGGCCACCAGTCAACAGTTATATCTTCATCTGCTTCAGACGGTTGCCAGGCGGTTGCCACTGTTTCACATCCCCAATATCCACAATAGTAATGATTAGGCTGGTTACAATAAGATGATCCTCCTGCTGGACACATGTAAAAGTCTGTGATACTCATTACCATAGGTGTGTGCTCACAGGGATTGACGGGGGCAAGGTCGCATAAAGAGAGTATAAAGTGGGGAGGATCTCCTCCTAGGGGTCCACTGAATGTTAGTACAACCTTGCCATCTTTGTTATCTATGAAGCGTCTCAATTCCCAGTTGTACGGGAGATGTGGGTTCGGTTGTCTCAAAGTCAGGCCCTGAGTTTCGGCTGCAAGAAGTAGAATAAGCATAACCATACTTAGGGCTCGGTGACACGTCGTAACTTGAGTTTGAAAGGATTGCTGTCGTCTTTGGTGACTTTCCATTTTGACCTCTGTGTGTCGTCTGGTTCTGGGAGAGGCTCGTAAGGGCGAGCGTGAGTGTAGTGGACCCATGCGTCTATTCCGTCTACTTTGAGAGCCGTTGGAGTGGTCAGGATGACTGTGTAGGGTCCTTTCCAACGGGGTTCAAGAGTTTCTCGCCGGTGTCGCTTGACGAGCACCCAGTCTCCTGGTTGGTATCGGTGTGGCTCCGGTGGTGGTGGAGTTTTGTAGAGGGCTTCTAATCTCCTCCAAATGTCGATATGAGTCTGCTGTAAGGCTTGGAGGGATTGAAGGTAGTTATGATCATTAAATTCCATTATTATTTCAGCTCTCAAATTGGGTATAATAGGAGGAGGTTTTCCAAACATGATCTCAAAGGGGGTTAGGCCTAACTTATAGGGAGAGTTCCTTACTCGGAACAAGGCATAGGGGAGGAGTGACACCCAGTCACCGCCAGTCTCTAAGGTTAGTTTAGTCAGGGTTTCCTTTAGAGTTCTATTCATTCTTTCTACTTGCCCTGAGCTCTGGGGTCTATAAGCACAATGTAATTTCCAGTCTACTCCGAGTACTGAGGCTAAGGCCTGGATTATCTGAGATGCAAATGCTGGTCCATTATCTGATCCTATCATAGTAGGAAAGCCATACCTTGGTAGGATGTCTTCTAGTATTTTCTTAGCCACCACATTGGCTGTCTCGTGCTTGGTGGGGTAGGCCTCTACCCATCCTGAGAAAGTGTCTATAAAAACTAGCAGATATTTGTAGCCATATTTTCCTGGTTTCACCTCAGTAAAGTCTACCTCCCAATAGGCCCCCGGACGGTTCCCCCTCTGTCTAAACCCAGGATTGGCTGGGTTTCTGGTCATATTAGCGTACTGACAAGTTTTACAGTTTTTCACAATTTGTTCAACCTTGGAGTAAGCCTCTTTAATTTTTACCCCAGCCCTTTTAATTAAGTCTTGCATCTTCCTAGCACCCATGTGGGTGGTACTATGTATGCTGTGTAGGAGTTCATCTCCTAGTTTTTCTGGGAGTATGACTTTGCCTTTGGCAGAATAGTTCCAACCGTCCTTTTCTAGGACCATGGGCAGTGTCTCCATCCATTTCAGGTCCTCTGGAGTGTATGAGGGTTGGTCAGGCAGGCAGGCACTACCTAGTTTTGGTAGCTTTGTAATTAGCACAGGAGTTGAGGCTGCCACCTCTCTGGCTGTCTTATCTGCCATGGCATTTCCTTTTGCAGCATGGGTATTGGCTTTTTGGTGCCCTGGGCAGTGGATTATGGCCAGTTTTTCTGGCAGCCACAAAGCAGTCAATAAGGCTAGAATTTCTTCTTTATTTTTCACAGTTTTGCCTTCTGCAGTGAGCAGCCCGCGCTCTCTGTAGATTGCCCCATGTATGTGGGCCGTGGCGAAGGCATACCGGCTGTCTGTATATATATTTATCCTTTTATCTCTGCCCAACTCTAGGGCTTTGGTTAGAGCAATAAGTTCGGCTCGCTGGGCTGAAGTCCCAGGGGGTAGGGACTCAGCCCACACTACCTCAGTCTCAGTGGTTACCGCAGCCCCCGCTCGGTGGAGTCCATCACGCACGAAGCTACTACCATCAGTGTACCAGGTCACCTCAGCATCCTGCAATGGCTGATCTCGTAGGTCTGCTCGAATTCCGTGAACTTGTGCCAAAATTCCAGAACAATCATGTAGGGGGGCATCCAAGTCTGGGTCTGGCAATAGAGTAGCTGGATTGAGAGCTGTGGGCACTCTAAAGATGATGACGGCAGGGTTTAATAAAAGACTCTGGTAATGAGTGAGTCTTGCATTGCTGATCCACCGGTCAGGTGGTTGTTTGAGGATACTTTCTATGGCATGGGGTGTGGTAACACTTAATTCTTGACCCAAAGTTAGTTTATGTGCATCTTTTACCAATAGCGCAGTGGCTGCTATGATGCGCAAGCACGGAGGCCATCCCGCTGCCACTGAGTCTAGTCTCTTTGAGAGGTAAGCCACTGGCCTCCTCCATGGCCCCAAATACTGGGTCAAAACTCCTTTTGCCACTCCCTGTTTTTCATCAATATACAAATGAAAAGGTTTAGTTATGTCGGGCAACCCCAATGCAGGTGCCGATAACAAGGCCTTTTTAATCTTTTGGAAGGAGGCTTCCATCTCCTCTGTCCACTGAAACTCTGACTGGTTTTTAGTAGCTCCATATAAGGGCTTTGCCAGTTCTGCAAACCCTGGTATCCATAGTCTACAGAAGCCAGCGGACCCCAAGAACTCTCGTACTTTTCGTGGGGTGGTGGGCCTTGGAATTTTCAAGACTGCTTCTTTTCTGGCATCTGATAGCCATCTCTGACCACCCTCTAATACATAGCCAAGATAGTTTACCTTGGGCTTGCAGAGTTGTGCCTTCTTTGCAGAGGCCCGATACCCCAGTTCACCCAGTGTCCGGAGAAGGTCCTCTGTCCCTTTTAGGCAGGTCCCATAGTCACGGGCGGCTATCAGGAGATCATCAACATATTGTAGAAGAGTGACCTGTTGGTGGGTTACACGGAACTCACCTAGATCTTCATGTAAGGCATCATCAAAAATGGTGGGCGAATTTTTGAACCCTTGGGGCAATCTGGTCCAGGTCAGTTGCCCACTAATACCCTTCTCGTGGTCTGTCCATTCAAAAGCGAACATTTCCTGGCTTCTGGGGGCTAAAGGCAAACTAAAGAAGGCATCCTTTAGGTCCAAAACAGTATACCAACAATGGTCCGGGGGCAGGGAGCTGAGTAGAGTGTAAGGGTTAGGGACGGTAGGGTGTATGTCCATTACCCGTTTGTTCACCTCCCGGAGATCCTGGACTGGCCGGTAATCGCTGGAGTTAGGCTTGCGGACTGGCAGTAAAGGCGTGTTCCATGCCGACTGGCATGGTCTCAATATGCCTAAATCCAGCAACCGTCTAATGTGTGGGATTATTCCAGCCCGTGCCTCTGCTGACATAGGGTACTGACGAACTCTTACTGGATCGGCTCCAGGTTTTAGCTCCACGAGGATAGGTGGCCTGTGTTTAGCCAATCCAACTCCTCCTGTTTCTGCCCAAGCACTGGGGAACTTTTGTAGCCAGTCATCCATATCTGAGGCTGGGGGAGTAGGTTGCTGGTGTAAACGGTATTCATCTTCTAGCCGCAAAGTGAGGACATGAATGGGTTGTCCCTTGTGGTCGAGGACTTGAGGTCCTTCGGGTTGAAAACAAATCTGCGCACCAATCTTAGTGAGCAAGTCTCTTCCTAACAGTGGGTAGGGACATTCAGGAATGACCATGAACGAGTGGGATACCCGGCCCATTCCCAAGTCCACCGTTCTTCGGGTAGTCCAAGAGTAACGGTTCATTCCTGTGGCTCCCTGTACCCAGGAAGTTTTGTTTGACAGCTTCCCTTGGGGTTTTGTCAGCACTGAATGTTGCGCTCCTGTATCTACCAGGAAATTAATTGGGGTCCCCTCTACTTTAAGAGTTACCCTGGGCTCGGGGAGGGGGTCCGAACCCTGACGTCCCTAATCATCTAGTTCTCCCGCTATTAATACTGGTGTTTCGTGACGGCGTCGCCTTTTCTCGGGGCATGTACTTTTCCAATGTCCTTCTTTTCCACAATAGAAACAGGCCTGGCTCCTGTTACGCTTAGGCCTTCCTGTGAACTCTTGGTTTCTATTGTCCTTAGGCCTTTCGCTTTGTCTACCTTTAAATTTCTCATTTAGTTCTCTGTTTATATCTTTCAACCTTTCCTCTCTCTCTCTCGAGTCTCTGGCTGTGGCTGCCAGTAGTATCTTAGTAAACTTGTGATCTCGTTGCTCACTGGCTCTATGTCGCCTCTCTTCTCTTTCTTCCGGACTCTCTCGGTTGTTGTACACCCTTTCTGCCACTACTATCAAATCTTGGATGCTTTTTTCTCCCAGTCTTTCTATGCGTTGCAACTTCCGCTTAATGTCTGGGGCAGACTGGTTGATGAAAGCCATTACCACAGCTGCCTTCGTTTCTGGTGCTTCCGGATCCATGGGTGTATATTGTCTAAAAGCCTCCATGATTCTCTCTAGAAATGCAGCTGGACTTTCCTCCCTACCCTGTTGTATGCTCCCCACCTTGGCTAGGTTAGTGGGCTTGCGGGCGGCTGCTTTGAGGCCTCCCAACAGAGTCTGGCGATAGACCCGGAGTCTCTCCTTACCTTCAGCCGTGTTAAAATCCCATCTAGGGCGGGAGAGAGGAAAACATTCATTTATCACATCTATATTGGTGGTAGGCTCTCCATTGGCTCCTGGTACCAATTTGCGAGCCTCTGTCTGGATTCTCTCGCGTTCCTCGGTAGTGAAGAGAATTTGCAGGAGCTGCTGACAATCATCCCAGGTTGGCATGTGGGTAACAAGAACAGAGTCTAAAAGATCAATTAATTCCCTGGGGTTATCAGAAAATTTAGCACTCTGCATCTTCCAGTTATACAGATCACTTGTGGCAAAGGGCCAATAGTGATGGGGCTGGTTTCCTTCCCCATCTGGAGGGCCTATGGCCCTTAGTGGCAGCACCGTGGAATCAGCTGGCCCTGGAGGTACCATGCGTTGTGCCCTGTGTCGGGTGCCTGCTGCTGGCCCCATCATTGGCCCCCCGTTCACTCCGTCTGCTCTGGTTGAGGGGGCGACGCGGGGCGAGCCCTGTCGGACAGGAGAGTAATACGGCGGAGGGAAAATTAAATCCTCCTCCATACCCCCCTGTAAGACGGGGTACAGCGGCGCTGAAGGTCTGTTTTCATTTGGTCGTTTCTCTGGGTGTTCTCGAACAGTCAACACTGCCTCCTGAGGTTCCTGTAGGGGTAGAAAGCGCTTTACCCAAGGAGGGGGATTATTAACTAGGTCTTCCCAGACAACTATGTATGGTGTCTGATCCGGATGCCCCGTCTTGGGGTGCATGGTGATTTCCTTCACAGCTTTGATAGCAGACATGTTGAATGTACCCTCAGCAGGCCAGCCAACATTGAACGATGGCCACTCTGACGAGCATAACGTTATTAATTTTCTTTTTTTAACATTCAGGCTTAAATTATGCGCCCTGGTCTTCACTTCCTTGAAATTATTTACCAGGAGGGAAAGGGGGGTAGTCATGGTCTGCCCCATGTCGTTGGTTAGTCAGATGCTCACACCTAATAGAGGAAGAGAAACATGGCTTTAGATGGGGAGAGTAAGGAACAAAGGGGCGCCGAGAGGAACTCTGGCTCTGTCCATCCATGCACCTGTTAGCGCAGATCGTAATTGTGCTGTGAACGTAATTATTAGTGTTGAAACAAAATACCCGTAACATAAACTACTTCCTTTTTTTTATTCATTTTTGTGTGTTCACCACTAAGCAGCTGCAATTCAACAATCCATTATATCGCTTAGGAGAAATGAAGCTTAAAGGGAGGATGCTACGGGAGGCAATTAGGGATAAGACCACATCACTAACAAGTTTGTGATGCAAGACATTTCGACCCATATACTTGAACATCAATGCATTTTAGTGACCAACCCGGCATAGTTTTATAACATTGCAAGATTATTATTTTAAAATAACAATTATCCGGATTGTCTCTACCTTTGGGAGTTCCATGGATCCTTATGGAGCTCCCAAAGTCAGGAAACTTAGTTCAGAAGCTTGAACAATTTAGTTGGTTAAATGTACATTCATCTGATCACGTTGATAAGCAGACCGGATTTGACCAATGTTGGGACACTAGAAGCTTCATTAAGTTTCAAAACCAAAAAGCAGAAAGCATTGCAAAACTATTACAGCTCATTACTGAAGCCAGTTGTCATAACACAAAATAGCTCGATTCAGCACCTAAGCTCATCACTAATAGTGGTGGAATACTCTGAGGATCAAAGGTTATAGAACCCCATACGTCCAGTTGGAAGCAGAGAGCAGGAGTAATTCTAGAGAAGGGATGAGAACCAGTCTTTAAAGAGTTAACTTATCCCAGGCCTCTCCCCAACAGGGCGGGGGTGGATGGCCAGCTCCAGCCAGGTCCTGTTACATATGCATTTCAATGATTAAATGCCACGCTGAGGCTAACCTGCAGCACCAGGAAACGGAGTTCACGGACTCCAAACTCAAAATCACCCGGAGAAAGCCTCCAGACTTCAAGCCCAAATGAGAACAGGGCTGCAGACAGGGACACATCCAATTCAAGACAAAGACATCACAGCCTCTCGAACCCGGAACTCAGGTGGAAAGGACACCTTTCAACCACTCGGATTCGGAACTCAGGCTACACATACACAAACCGGTCCCTCTGACTTGGCACTCGGACACTGGCTCTTTCCTCTCGAGCTTGGAACCAACCTGCTCCCCTCGAATCCGGAACCCAGCTAGGAGGCCGCCCTCCCCGTCAGACTCTGCAGGCGGAGGCCTTATCGAACCTGACGCCCAGTTAGAAGGCCGCCTCCAAACTCATCGGACTCGGAACCCAGGCAGGCTGGTTCGTCCGCCTCGGAACCAGGGAGAGCCCACAGTCCCTCAAGTCAGGCACTTGGACCCAGGGAAGTCAGCCGTGGGGGCCCGGTCGTCACCAAGGAAGCCCCAGCCAACAGGGCCGAATTACGCGTCCGCCCAGACCCTGTAATGTCAGCTGCCGACTCCCTATCCTCCGGAGACTTTTCGGCCGTCCTGCTTGCTCAGAAAACTAATCTAGAAACTTTCCCTCGCTGTATTCTGATTTGAATCTAGGCGGCCACAGATGGGTTCAATTTAACTTAGGCACGCCACTTCACAGGTTTAATTTAAGTAAGAGGTCCTCTTAAAGTTAGTTCCAGATTTTACAGTCAATAGTTCAAGTTTTTGCAGCCAATTAATCCTGGCAAGCATTCATCTTATAGCCGGCAGACACGAAAACATACGACGGTTTCACGGCGAAACAGACACACGGTTAACAAGCCTGCTAAAAGAAAAAGCATTGGGAGGGAACGCACCAACTTTTCCTCGGCAAAGAGGTGCCTGACCCGGAGTGACTTTCCAACCCACTCACTAAGCACTAGAGGCGAAGCACGGTCAAAAAGAAAAATGGGTGGAAAGGAAAAAAAATAGATGCCTAGGTGGGAGAGGCCTTCTAGCCCACTCACCAAGAACTAGACACAAAAACTCGGCCGAAAAAAGGTGAAAAAAAAAGGAAAAATAGAATTAAAAATTATGTGAGACTCACCACACACGCCCTCTGAGTTCGGTCCCGATTCCTGGTGATCTTCAAAATCTCGGTGGAACCTCCAAATGTTGTGCTGGCGACGACGACAGGGTTTTTGGGTGGATTCAGTTCCCGTGGGGCAGCCGGCAGGTCCGCGTATTCCTGGACCGCAGGTGGGCGGGGCCCGCAGCCGGCAAGCCCTGAGCCGTAGGCAGGTGGGGCTCGGACCGCAGAGCGGCCGACAGATCGACCTCGGCCTGAGGCAGGTGGGCTTAGGCGGGGCTCCCTTCGGGCAGCGAACAGACGGAGGTGGGGCCGTCAGCTCTTTCGGTCGTAGTTGGTTACGACCTAGAACAGTGTTACAGCTCAGTGTTACTGGCCAATGATAGGCCGGTCCGCGTACAGCTCTACAGGCGCCTCCTCTTCGGACCTATGTTACAGCTCCGCAGTCAGGGACAACCTGGGGCCGTCCCCGCCGCTGCTGTGGTCAAGGCCACGCTGCTTCTCTTCTTCGCGGTCGCTGGAATCGCCGTTTGGAGCCCCCTTCTGCTGCTACCACCTCCGCTGCTGCCACCCTCTGGGTGCCACAGTCGCCCACCGCGGACGCGGTGCCCCGGCTGCCGCCCCGGCTGCCGCTGCCGCCGCTGCCGCCGCTGCCGCCGCTGCCGCCGCTACCGCCGTCGCCGCTCTTTCCCGAAGAATCACCAGGAGTCAGGAGTCGTCAGGAACGTTTATTCAAACACGGCCGGGTCTCCGAGGAACAAGACCCCGAGCCTCCAAATCTTAGGGTATTTATACAGAAATCAGCCAATCAGAGGGTTATTTTAGCATCCTTCATTTGTATAAGGGACCTTCACACTATTGGTTAGTTCAAGGTGAGGTGGGGGCTTCCTATCCAGGTGATGGGATGAGTGTCACGTAGGCAGGTGGACCCCCGCAGAGTACCTGGGCAATTGCCCCTAAACCATTAGGCCTGGGGTCACATGGCCTTTTAGTAGAGCTAGTGAAGCAGGGTTATAGAGGCAGGAATACAGCACCGAGCAGGGGCAAATTAGATTTTTAACCATTCCACAGAACAAAGGGGGAATCATCCCACGAAGATAAGCAGGGGGTTTGCCCAGAAACTTGTCTCCCAGCAGGTCAGCAACTTTGAGAGAGTGCAGAGGAGACTGGAGCTGCGCTCTGGGTCCGGGTTACAGTAATCCCCAACTCGGCTCCGAAAGGTTGACTAACTGCAAAAGTCTCCAGTGGAAACTGCTGCTGAGCTCAGCCTGAGCATTAGGAGCGGGGCAACACTCGGCATAGCCTCCCTGGACAGAGGTGCAGGCTGGTGGGAGCACAGCTGCATGACTCCCACGGCTCTGCTCCCAACGGCAGAACACCTTTGAGAAAGTGCAAAAAAAAAAAAAAAAAAAAAAAAAGAGAAAGAACAGCCTTGTAAAGGGGGCAGGGCAGGACTGTGAACTTGAATAGATCCCCTGCTGTGCTCAGCTCAGCAGGAGACCCCGAAGCAAAGCCGGTTCTGCAGGACCACTGGGCAAGTTCTCCCAGTGGACCTGTGGCCTGAGGTGGCGCAGAGGCCCCAGCTACACACGGCTCCCACCCCGAGTCCAAGAGGCAGGACCGGCTCTCTAGACCTGTGGCCTGAGGTGGCGCAGAGGCCCTAGCCACATGCAGCTCCCACCCCAAGCCCAAGAGGCGGGACCGGCTCTCTAGACCTGTGGCCTGAGGTGGCGCAGAGGCCCCAGCTACACACGGCTCTCGCCCCAAGCCCAAGAGGCGGGACCGACTCTGTAGACCTGTGTCCTGAGGTGGCCCAGAGGCTCTGAGCCCAAGAGGCAAAACACAGCTCAGCAGAGTCAACGAACTCAGACGGAGGCGTGGAGCAGTGTGGCTTCCAGTGAGGCAACGACTTTGAGTGGGAGCTGCAGGGGGAAGGCCTGGCACTAGGGCTGGGACATAGAGTTCTCCTGACCCAGCTCGGGGCTGTGGTCCACAAACTCCGAACAACAAGCAGCTGGAACCCCCTGCTGTGCTTAGCTATACTTAGGCCAACACGCCATACAGCAGTTGCTGGGTCACACTTCCTATAAGCTACAGCACCGGGGCAACGGCTCCAGACAAGCAAGTCAGAGGCTAAAATCCCAAAAATGGCAAGAAACAACAACACAATGAGGAAAAATATCAGAAAAGGTAATGACCCAGAAGAAAGATCAAGCATTTCCCCCCAAAACAACCAAAAACTAATCTTAATACATGAGATGCAAGATGATGACATAGAGGAATTACCAGAGAAGGAATTTAAGAAACTAGTGATGAGATTCATCAGAGACAGCGAGAAGCACTGGGAAGAGTCCAAGGTATTCGAAAACCATATCATTGCAGAAATAAATCAATTCAAAAGGGGAATCCTCGATATAGAACACAAAATTGAAAGCCTAACCAACAGAATGAACACAGCAGAGGACAGAATATCAGAATTGGAAGACATTCAGAATGAAAGGCAGCAGTTCATCAAACAGTTGGAGACAAATCTGGAGAAAGCCAATAGGTCCATACAGGAAATGAAAGACAACCTCAAAAAATCAAATATTAGAATAATAGGCCTTCCAGAGGGAGTGGAAAAGGAGATAGGCTTGCAACGGGTCTTCAATGAAATAATACAGGAGAACTTCCAGAACACCGGAAATATAAATCCAGCACAAATCTAGGAAGGTCAGAGAACCCCCAATAGAGTCGACCCAAAGCGATCCTCACCCAGACATGTGGTCCTCAAACTGCCTTCAAGCGAATACAAAGAAACAATTCTAAGACAAGTAAGAAAAAAGGACAAGATTACTTTCAGAGGAAGGCAAATCAGAATCACAGCAGATCTCTCAGAAGAAACACTCCAGGCAAGAAGAGAGTGGGGTAAAACCTTTCAAATCCTGAAACAAAACAATTGCCAACCGAGAATAATGTACCTGGCAAAACTCTCATTTATATTTGAGAATGAAATTAAATATTTCAACAGCAAAGAGAAACTAGAAGAATACACTAGCACAAAACTGGCCCTAGACAACCTCCTCAGGAAGGTGCTAAACCCAGAGAGAAAAAATGAAAACCAAAATCAAAGATGGCAAATGGGAAGACCTCCCCACTAATATTCATAAGAGGACAGTCAACAAGGCAGAGACTCTAATAGTCGCAAATACACACCTGCACACTTACACACACTCATGGCAGCTCAAAATCAATTTCTCTCAATATTATCTCTAAACACAAATGGCCTAAACTCACCAATCAAAAGACACAGATTAACAGACTGGATCCTGAAACAGAACCCATCAATCTGTTGCCTACAAGAGACACATCTAACCAGAAAAGCCTCTGAGAAACTGAAAGTAAAGGGATGGAAAAAGATATTTCATGCCAATGGACGAGACAAAAAGGCTGGGGTAGCTATTCTAATTTCAGATGATATAGACTTCAAGCTGACAGATATCAAAAAAGACGGGGAAGGTCACTATTTATTGGTGAGGGGACTGATACATCAGGAAGTAATCACCATTGTGAATATATATGCACCAAATTCCAACGTGCCTAGCTACGTGAAGCAATTACTTACAGACTTAAGAGGAGACATTGATATGCACACAATAATAGTGGGAGACCTTAACACCCCGCTAACAACAACAGACAGATCAACAAAACAAAAACTCAACGAAGAAACAACAGAGCTCGTACAAACATTAGAACAACTGGACTTGGTAGACATTTATAGAACTTTTTACCCCAAGGCCACAGATTATACATTTTTTTCAGCAGTACATGGCACCTTCTCCAGGATTGACCACATGATAGGACACAAAGCAAACCTAAATAACTTCAGAAAGATAGGAATCATACCATGTACCCTCTCAGACCACCATGGAATAAAATTGGAAATCAGCAATTCAAAATGCCCCAGGAAATACAGAAACTCTTGGAGGCTAAACAATATGATACTAAACGAACAATGGATCAGAGAAGAAATTAAAGATGAGATCAAAAAATTTTTGGAAACCAATGAAAACTCTGACACAACATTCCAAATCTTATGGGACACGGCCAAAGCAGTGCTGCGGGGTAAATTCATCGCAATTGGAGCTCATGTCAAGGCCCAAGAGAGGTGTCAAATACAGGAACTAAGCACACACCTCCAGGAATTGGAAAAACAGCAGTAGAAGAGCCCCACATACAACAGGAAGCAAGAAATCATCAAAACAAGGGAGGAAATTAATCAGATAGAAACAAAAAAAACTATACACAAAATCAATGAATCAAAAAGTTGGTTTTTTGAAAAGATAAACAAAATAGATACCCCACTGGCCCGACTGACAAAGAAAAAACAAGAGAAGGCAAGAATTAACAGCATCAAAGATGAAAAAGGCAACATAACAACAGACACTGCAACCATTAAGAACATAATCAGAAATTACTACAAAGCACTATACTCCAACAAATCAGAAGACCACCAAGAAATGGAAAAGTTCTTAGACTTATACAACCTGCCAAAACTTAGCCCAGAGGCAACAAATGACCTGAACAAGCCCATAACTGAAGCAGAGATTGAATCAGTGATTAAAGACCTCCCAAGAAAGAAAAGCCCAGGTCCAGACGGCTTCACTACAGAATTCTACAAAACATTCCGAACAGAACTAACCCCAATCCTCTACAAACTCTTCAATACAATAGAAAAGGAAGCGACCCTTCCAAACTCATTCTATGAAGCCAACATTACCTTAATCCCAAAACCGGACAGAGATCCTACAGAGAAAGAAAACTACAGACCTATCTCTCTGATGAACATTGATGCTAAGATACTCAACAAAATCCTAGCCAATAGAATTCAAAAAATCATCCGACAGATCATTCATCCGATCAAGTAGGATTCATCCCTGGAATGCAGGGGTGGTTCAACATAAGGAAATCCATAAATGTGATACATCACATCCAAAAACTGAAAAACAAGAATCACATGATAGTATCAATAGATGCAGAAAAAGCTTTTGACAAAATCCAACACCACTTCCTACTAAAAACCCTAACCAAGGTAGGCATAGATGGAAAAATCCACAACATAATCAAAGCAATATATGAAACACCCAACGCCAGCATCATACTGAATGGAGAAAAATTGAAACCCTTCCCACTAAGATCTGGAACAAGACAGGGATGTCCACTTTCTCCACTGCTATTCAACATAGTCCTAGAGGAACTTGCTGAGGCCATAAGACAAGAAAAAGAAATCAAAGGAATCCAAATTGGAAATGAAGAAGTCAAACTTTCACTATACGCAGATGACATGATTCTTTACATAGAAGAGCCAAGAGGCTCAACACAGAGACTCCTAGAACTTATACGAGAGTTCGGTAGAGTGACAGAGTACAAAATTAATGAACAAAAATCAACAGCCATAGTGTATGCAAACAGCCCCAAGATGGAAAAAGATCTAACCAGCAAAATACCATTCAAAATAACAAAGAAAAGTATGAAGTATCTGGGAATTAACCTTACCAAAAATGTAGGAGACCTATTTGAGGAAAATTACAAACCACTTAAAAAAGAAATTGAAGAAGACCTCAAAAGATGGAGTAACATCCCATGCTCCTGGATAGGTAAAATCAATATCATTAAAATGTCTATATTGCCAAAGGCGATATATACATTCAACACAATTCCAATCAAATTGCCAAAATCATTCTTCATTGAACTGGAAAAAATGATCCAAAGGTTCATCTGGAAACACAAAAAACCACGAATAGCCAGACCCATCCTGAAGAACAGGAAGTTAGCAGGGGGAATCACAGTTCCAGACCTCTGGACGTACTATAGGGCAGTGGTTATCAAAACAGCGTGGTACTGGCACAAAGATAGAGAGGAAGATCAATGGAGCAGAATAGAAACACCAGACAGGAACCCACATAGATACAGTCAATTAATCTTTGACAAAAAGACAGACAACAATCCAAGCAAATGGGAAGGTCTGTTCAATAAATGCTGTTGGGACAACTGGTTGATAGCCTTCAGAAACAAAAAGATAGACCCACATCTCTCACCATACACCAAAATCAAATCTAAATGGATAAAAGACCTAAACCTACATCCAGAAACCTTCAAACTTTTGGAAGAAAATGTTGGAAACACACTGCAACACTTAGGGGTAGGCCCTCACTTCCTAAAAAGGACTCCAAAAGCAGTAGAAATCAAGACCAAAATAAACAATTGGGACCTCATCAAACTAAGAAGCTTCTGTATAGCTAGAGAAACAATCAACAAAGTAAAAAAGCAACCCACAGAATGGGAGAAGATCTTTGCACACGACATAGGTGACAGAGGGCTATTTTCCAGAATATACAAAGAGCTACAAAACAACCAAAATGTCAAAACAAACAAGCCACTCAAGAAATGGGCACGGGAAATGGGCAGACATTTCACAAAGGAACAAACCCAAATGGCAAACAAGCATATGAAAAAATGCTCAAGTTCCCTGGCAATAAGGGAAATCCAAATGAAGACAACCTTGAGGTACCACCTAACTCCAGTAAGGATGGCACACATACATAATACCACCAACACTTGTTGGCGAGGATGTGGGGAAAAGGGAACCCTTCTCCACTGCTGGTGGGACTGCAGACTGGTACAGCCTCTATGGGAATCAGTTTGGCGAATACTCAAACAACTGAAAATCAACATACCATATGATCCATCAATAGCACTCCTAGGGATATATCCAAAACATCTCCTACACAAGAAACCAACATGCACGCCTATGTTCATAGCAGCACAATCTACAATCGCAAAAACCTGGAAGCAACCAAAATGCCCATCAATAGAAGACTGGATAAGGAAGCTATGGTTCATCTACTCTATGGAATACTACTCAGCTATTAAAAAAAACGAAATGCAGTTCTTTGTGGACAAATGGGCCCGACTGGAATCCATCATGCTAAGAGAAATGAACCAATCCCAAAAGGTTAAATACCACATGTTTGCCTTAATTTGAGATGAAAAGATGACAACCTGAAAGATAGTACCTGTATATTGTAATATTATTGCAATCTCTAACAACCTGTATCCAATACAATAAGATAATGCGATATAATCTATAAACCAACAATTAATGTCAGAATACTTAAGATCTACATCGAAAAACTGTAAAACCTACTATACCCTCAATATGCTATGTTAATCCGTAATGCGGGGGAGTGCAGGGAAGCCTTTCAAGACCATAAAAAGAGTGAGGAAAAAGTACAATATAGCCTATCAAGATCAAATCTGGTAATTCATAGACAACAGATTCAAAGCGGCACTAAACAATAGTAAAACTACTATACCAATGCATGAGGGGGGAATCGGGTGTGATCCTGACAACCTCTTAACAGGAGGTCATGTGCGTGGAGCAGGGAGCCACTCCAGGGTGGAGCAGGTGGCAAGGAGAAAGCCTGGATCCCAACCATGAAGACTCCCAGACCTTCACCACAAACTATTAATACGAGCAACAAGGACTATATCCCAACTGCCAAGGAGGCCACAGGGAATTGGATGCCCTCAGAGGCCGAGTACTCTGAGGTCACCCACCCCCAACCGGAGCTTCCCCTGGGGATGGAAGAAGTTCAAACACTACCATGCAGAAACCAACGTCATCAGAAAGACAACCAGAAGCCCTGAGCGGTCCGCAGAAACAGAAGAACAATAAACGTCCTTCGGGACCAGGGAGGAGAGCTTTCTCTGGTCCGAGCCTGGCTCCACCTCTGGACCCCCACCCTCCCTTGCAATGACCATCAGGATCGCTTCGAAAACCCCTCATAGCAAACAATCATACAAACTAAAAAAACCTAAAATAAATAGACAAACAACAAAAAGTAGAGCTTGGAATCTGACAGGAAAGAGCTGGCATGGATTTGCTCATGCCTCGCTGGGTGGGAAACGAATATTAGTCACTCTTCACCATGGTGTTGGGGACTTTCCTGCACACCCCCCTCCAAAAAAAAAATGTTCTGCACCTTAATTGTTGACAAATGTCTTGTTAGAGTTACAAGCCAGTCTAGATTATCCTAAAATCTGCCAAGATCAGTAAAATTATACTTCAACACAACAAATGGCTAAATACTAAAATGAAATAGACACGAGACAGCTGAATGGTACCTTATAGGTATATAGCAGCTGGTCCTGTATATAAACTAAAATTGAAATGTCAATGAGCTAATCATAGGTTGTGGTTAAGAACTTGCTTTTTTTTTTTTTTTTTTTTTTTTAACTTACTGGTTACTCAAAACCATGTCAATTTCGTAATATTGCAAATTGCTGTTGATGTTATATTGGGACTCTTAATTGACTGGGATGATATTCTACCAGCTCTAACTTTGGACCAGAAATGGTCTCCCCAGGAAACTGTTCAACCCATCTGGACAATAAGTAGCTGGACTGTATGCTTGGTATACGTTTGCAAGGAAAGAATCTTGATTGAATTTGAACTGTAATACTGCATCAAGGTGGAGGAATCCACCAGGGGGGAGGGGTGGGAATGGGTGGGAATGGGTGGGGAGATTCCCAGAGCCTATGAAACTGTCACATAATGCAAAATAATTAATAAAAAAAAGTAAAAAAGAAAAACGTATTTACAAAATAAATCAACTTCCCATGAAAAAAAAAAAGAAATAATAAAACACTTCAGCAATGCATTTCAAGAATCCAGAAAAATATAAGAAGAAAAGCCGATACAAAGTTAGTAGAATTAAGTAAAAATTACAGAAGAAATAAACAAGATAGTAATTGAAATACAAGTATGTTAATAAGATGGAAAGTTGATCCTTTGAATAGATAAGTAAAATTGATAAAAACATTAGGTATGCCAAGGAAAAAAAGAGTCAAATCAATAAAATCAAAGATGAAAATGAAATGTTAAAATGGATACTGAAATAATCCAAAAAATCATTAGAAACTATTATGCCCAGCTATCATGGTATAATTGCAAAATAAAAAAACAAATAAATTCGTAGAAAACTACAATTTGCCAAAATTGAGTTATGCATTCATAGAAATTCTAAACAGCCACAAAATAAATACATTGCAATAAATCCAACCAAGTATATAATGAATGTTAGAAAACAACAAAGTAGGAGTTTGAGAAACACACAGACACAACTGGAAAGACTTCAATGTTCATGGTTCAGAAGAATTAATAGTAGTAAATTGTCCATACCACCAAAGATGATTGACAAATTCAATGCAATCACTATACCAATGATATTCTTCATAGGATTTGAAAAAGCATTCTTAAACATCATATGGAAATAAAAACAGATTGAAGACTTGAAGCATTCTTAAATATTGAAAGAAAACTGGAGATATCATAGTATTTCAAGATATAATGTGGGGCTATTTTAATCAAGCAAATATTGTATTGGGATAAAAATTGAAGCATAAACTAACAAAATAGAATGGAACTCCCCCCAGAATAAACGCATGTATTTGCTAGTGCGCCTGAGAAGGCAGCAGCAGATCACTTAGAGTGCTTTAGCAGCTGCCACCTATGCCATAGATCTGAACGAAGCTCTAGGATCCTCTAGGATTTTGCCGGCCATATTTTGATACTGAAATCAATTGCAGATTGGACTAAAGAATGAGAGAACTCTGGCTGCCTCTTTCAAATGTCTTGAAATAAATAAACAGAATAAATGAATGACAGAAAAAAATTAAAAAGCGGAAAGACAATATAGGATTACCTGACAAAAATTTTTAAAGCTGCAATCATAAATATGCTCTCAAAATCAATTACACTGTCTTTAAACACATTTTTTTTACAAACATAGAAGGCCTCAATTCTTTATCAGGTATTACCCTCCAATATCAATGCTTATACAGCTTTTTATAAAGACAGCCCCCTCTGTGTACATAATAAACACGAATAGGCAATTAAAAAAAAGTACCCTCATCTAATACATGCATGAAATATTTTTGACAAAATTTGACATCAGTTCATCTTAATAAACAAAGAATCAGAAGAATGTTTCTGAACTTCTTGGAGTGCATCCACAAACAAATTAAAGCTAGTGTTATCAAAAACAGTTAGGAGCTGAATTATTCATTTCCAGAATCAGGGAAAACAGTGTCAGATTTCATCACTTCTATTTAAAATTGTCCTGAAGGTCCTAGTTATGGCAAATAGGGACAAAAATAAATAAAATTAGTCCATATCACAAAGAAGGAGTTAAAGTTATCTATATTTGAAAATAATGTAACTACAGGGCTCAAAGAATATTAAAACTGGTACATAAGTTAACAATGTTCCAAGACCCATGAAAAATATAGAAAACCAGTCTTATTTCTATACCATTAATGAATAAATGAAGTTGAAGGCAGGAAGCAACTTCATTTGTTAAATTATATAAAGAATAAAGTAATTTAAATATGTTTGACAAAAGAATTAAAGAATTATGTATTTGAAATATACAATAATATCATTAAAATATAGGCATAAAAGTGAAAATATATCATGTGTTTGTTCATTGGCATATATTCTGTGTTTATTAATTGGAAGACTTAATAAGACAATACTTTCCTAATTCATTTTTATGTTAGGAGAAGCTTGTAAAAATATCAGCTGTGTGTTCTACAGTAATTGAATGAAACATTTCAATATTAACCAAGAATTTCAAGAAATCCACGACAGTCAGATGAACTTGAACAAGAACAATAACAAAGTTGAAGGCATTAAAATTCCCTGTTTGAAATATTACAACAAAGCTATAGTAATCATGACAGTGTGATACTGGAATAATAACAGACATGGAGAACAATGGAATGAAATGGAGTACAGTAATAAACTCACATGTTTATAGCCAATTGCTTATGATCCAAGATTGCAAAAAAAAATTCAGTGGGAGAAAGAATAATACTTTAAACATCTGACATTGAGACAACTGGATATGTGCATGTGAAATAGTGAAGTTGGACAACCCACTCATATTAAACAAGAAAATTAGTTTAAAATGGCTTGAGGTGTACATGTAAGCGCTATGTGAAAGTGTACACATCTCAGGAGAAAGCATACATGTAATTCTTCATACTGGTAGATTAACCAAAGTTTCTTTTTTTTTTTTTTTGCTATGACACCAAAAGCATAAGCAATAAAAATGAAATTGATAAAATGGACAGTATATAAATAATTGCAGAATAATTTGACTTTATAGAACATAATCAAACATATGAATGGTACATGAGAAAATGTACATGAGAGACATGAGATAAATGCTGACAATCTCCGCTGTTAAAATGGCAATAATTAAAATTAGATAATGACAAAAGTTGTTAAGCATATGGCTCATTTGAAACCCCGATGCATTGTTGCTACGAATATAAAGTGATGCACCTGTGTTTGGAAGCGCTCCATCAGTTTTTGAAACAGTCAAGTATAGTATTTGATGCACCAACTCTACTCCTAGGTATATTTCCCATGAACATGAAATCATGTCAAAGCAAAAACCTCTACAGGGTTGTTCATGGCAGCCCTACTAATGAAAGCCAAAAGTTAGAAACAATCCTAATGTTCTTCAACCGAATAGATAAATAAAATGAGGCACACTTCTTACAACTCAGTAGTATGAATATTCAACTGAGAAAGGAATGATGTGCTGACACATGCTACGGCAGAGATGAACCTTGAAACGGCTATGTTAAGTCAAAGAGCAAAAGAATTCCACATGTGCGTTTTTTGTATGCCATTTTGAGCTGAAAGATATATAATAGAAAAATATAGAGATTAGAAAGGGATTTGCTTTTAGAAATGTTTGTGGGCGTTGCTGAAAGAGACAGCTACTGTAAGGTTTCTTCTTGGGTAAGGACAATATTCTAAAACTGATTTTTGTAACCAATCGCTCTCCCATGAATATATTAATTTCCATGTAACTATGCTTTAAGTAAGTGAGCTTCATGGAGTAAGACATAAGTATCAGTACCATTGTCAAAACTGGTGAAAGAGATGTAATTAGTAACTTTAAATGTAAATAGCCAGAGTGTGACAAAATCTTCAAACATATTTACAAATAAAAAGAATTTAAACTCTTTTATGTTTGACTAATTGATGGGAGGTCATTAGGGACTTTTCAACATGATTTTAATAATTATTCTGAATTAAAATATTTTGGTCATTTCTTGAATGAACCCATTTCAAAAAACTTCAAAAAATACAACAGGTTAAAACTGTGTGAAATGAATGTTAGTAAATTATATTTTATTAAAATTTCAATATGCTTCAAATGAGGAACCACAATTAATATAATCTTACATAATGGAAATTAAAGCTATTATTTTCCCGCATATAAAAGAACAAACCGAATGAAAAGGTTTTTGTTCACTACCAACATTATATGCTACCACAGTGACATGTGTATGTAAATAAAAAGCATATACATTCACAGAGGCCTATGTTTAGGATAACTTACTAACATCCAGTTTTTTTAAACAATTCAAAGAAAGAACAGTGTGAAAATTGCTTACACTGTTCAAAGCACATCTCGTATAATATGTTTATATCCAAACACTCATTTTTTAAAAGATTTATTTATTTTTATTAGACAGGTAGATATACAGAGAGGAGGAGAGACAGAGAGGAAGATCTTCCATCAGATGATTCACTCCCCAAGCAGACACAATGGCCAGAGCTGAGCCAATCCGAAGCCAGGAGCCAGGAATCTCTTCTGGGTCTCCCACATGGGTACAGGGTCCCAAGACTTTGAGCCGTCCTCGACTGCTTTCCCAGGCCACAAGCAGGGAGCTGGATGGGAAGCAGGGCTGCTGGGATCAGAACTGGCGCCCATATGGGATCTCGGCAATTCAAGGTGAGAACTTTAGCCACTAAGCTATCACGCAGCATCCTTTAGACACTCATTTTATGAGTGACAATGACAACCTAGAATTTATTCAGAATTAGTGAAAATAGTGTTAATGCATGTGAAAATGATATGGAAGGAATGTCTGAAGAAACTAAAGATATTTAGCCCAGTGTAGAAAACAGAGGAATATAGTTGTTGTCATTAAATAGTTGAGGATCGCCATGATGATAATGATTTATGTTTGGTTTTTTTGGAGACTTTCAGAGAAAAGACCTAGGATCAAAAAGTGGATGTTTCCCAGTATGCAGTGTATTTCTGCATAGCATAAGGAAAAATTATAACTTGTAGCAATTTTTAATAATGGCTAGTGTTTTAGCACAGTGGGGATTTGAAAACAGGGGCTATGAGCCTACACTTCAGGGATGTTGCCTCCATTGGAGAGTGGTTGTTCTAAAAGGTGGAAAACGTTTCTTAGATCTTTGGAATGAATCCCATGGGAAAGGAGTGTGAGGGCTGGGGTCTGATATTTTATTGTCTACTTTATGGCATTAATATGATGCCAAACTTTCAAAGCAGCAGTTTGAGAAGCATGACCCTGTTTATTATTGAATAGCTGGGATAGTCATATGTCAAAGCTTATTTCTTTTGAAGGTAAAAAATTTCTAAACAGAAATTAAAATTTCAGTCAATCTGAAAATTTCTAATAAAAAGTTATGAAACTACTCATCTGATAATATCAGTCTGACTCATGAAAAACAAGTTAATTCTATGATGAAGATTATATTAAAGGCCAGATGAGAATACAAGACACTATATGCTACATTCCAGTGCTAATTGTTCCTTTTTGTTAGTGGAGGGGAGCTTTAATTGGCGCCCTTAATCAATAGGAAATGGGTACGTTGTATAATATTCTGGAAGTCCTAATTTACTGTAAATTTTAACATATACTATCAACATTTTAAAAAGGCCTTTGGCATAACCAGCATTCTTCAAATTATTGTGAAACAACTAACTACTGGCAGATAAATTATTGAGAAGAAATTGTTACCAGAGAATTTAAAATTACCTTCCTTGTCTAAATTTGCAAAAGAAAGCAACTAAGGAACTGAAAATGAATCTTGAATACTAAAGTATTACTTATTCTCATGCTATTTGGATAAATTTGTTCTTTGTATTTCCCTACATGTGCTGTCTCACCATCATTAGAGCTCAAATCAAGGGAAAAATAACTTCTCCCAGTGTATGCAGAAAACTACTGGATTAACATCTAGTTCAAAAAAAAAAAAAAAGCAGTCTAAAATGAACTTAGCTTTGTTTCTTTGTGTATGTAATTATTTGATCACTTTAAATCACTATTTTTGTTTACACGTACTCCCTTGCACTAACTATGAATACAAGGCAGTTTTCAGGAGTCCTCTCTTCCACTTATGGCCAAAATGACCCACCTGCTCATATTTTTGAAACCCATTTATTCTATGCATATGCTGTGCCCGCTACCCCCGAGTTCTGCTCATTTCTATGTGTTTGCTAATGTAATAAGTAAATATATCAATGATTTCTGAGGCCAAGCATAATCTGCAAGAGAACGACCACTAGGCAGAATTTTTGACTCTGTGCTAAGTACATAAAAGACACAATTTTGCATAAGCAGATTGTGTTGACTTCACTCAAATCATTGTATGCCCTGTTCTACCTCCTACAGTCATTCCATTGACTGATCATTCTATGGCTCAGACCTTGTAGTATGAAGACTATCTCTTTGGAGACTTGTCCTTTACTGTGTTTAGTAGATTTGGTGAGAATATTTCCATGTTTATAAAAAGAAGTGCCATGGAGAATCTGAAACACCAAATACTTACTATGATTTTTTTTGCAAACTTATTCACTAAGATAAGTATTTCCCAAGAGTGTGAAAGGAATATTGGGCACCAAGCCTGTGACTGCATGATCTTTCCTTAAATTGGTTTTGGGCCACTGAATTAATGTAGCGACTGAAGCCAGGCACTTCCTCCAGAGTCATCAACAGTTCAAAAAGGGATGAATCTATCCCCAAAGCTGAGCTACTGAACAGTTGCAAGAGAAAATTCCTACCCAAGAGGATGAAGTAGAATGTGTCATTTTTTTGGATGATCTTTTATAGGGTGATCAAGAGGCTTTCATTTAGTGAATACATTTGCTCACTCGGTTTTGGAGAGTCGCCCTTCATTTATTCTTTCCCTTTGGAAGTACTTTCGAGTGCAAATTACTGCTATCAGAAGCCTTGAACTGAGAGGCTATTATTCTCCTTGCTCAGATTAAATTAATTTTGAACAGTTTAATGCAGCATGTCCGAGCTGCAAGTCCAAGTGGTGTCAAATCTATTTCTCTGCTTTTTTAAGCTGCACCTTCAAGGGCAGTATGATTCATGGCGAATGTGCTCTTCTAATGTCTTGCTAAGCGTTATTATTTTCTTTCATTTGCAAGTCATGAGGCTACAAATGTTAACCATTCTCCTCCTAACAGTGTATAAAGAATGCATGATTTAAGCTAGACTGATTTTCCAAAGGATGCTTATTACATTTACTTGCTTTACAAATGAAATTAAAAAAAATACTCTGGATCAAAGCAAGATGTTTAAAAAGCTAATGAAACATTAGAAATAGAACTGCTTTGAGAAACACTGCAACATCATCACTGTTGTGTTAAAAAGGAATTATCTTGATCTAGGCCTATGTAATAAAATAAAAGGATTTTAATGATTGGCCATATAGTTCTGTTTGTGCTTTCACAGAGTTGCAAGAAAAAAACAAAAAGGATAGAAATTTACTTATCTCCTCTTTTCCAATTTAGACAATCTACTGTTTTTCTAGTTATGTATCATTGAAACGTGGTAATGAAGTTTCCTCTGTTATTATAGAGCAAACAAATAACATCAATCGATTAATGACAGAGTAGAAGATGTACTTTCAGCAGTTAGAGGTCTCAAAAACCTATCAACCTTATGTCTATGTAAAGTATTTAAGCTATAGTCCAAGGCATTCTTTTCTACAGCTGTAATGCTCAGTGCTATGGATTAAGCAAATTAATGTTTTTAGAGGTCCTGCATGAAGATTGATGAAAATACTACACTGCAATTTTCCTTTGGAGTGGAGGGGAGGCAAAGATGAAAGGCAGGGTCCTCTCAAAAACTGGATAAGTGCGTTGCTCTTGTAATATTAAATTTGGCAGATGAAACAGACTTATTTAAGAACTTATTCACTAAACACAAAGGAATAATTATCGTACACAGTTCAAAGTACAAAGCAACAATTACATGTTTTTAATATGTAAAACATTTGAATCTTTCATATTTTATCAAAACATATATGTCTCTAAGTACTGTAGACTTATCTGAGGTTCCAGGACCACATCTCAAGGAAGACAACATAATGTTTAATGACATGCAGGAAAGGACAAAAAGCAGAAAACTGATAGAACAGGTAACAGGGAGAAAGAGAATAAAGGGCCAGTCATGCTAGAGAAGAACATGGAGAAATAAAGCTCAAATCTGTAAGACAGAGCCTGGGGGCGTGGCCTAGCGGCTAAAGTCCTCGCCTTGAACACACGGGGATCCCATATGGGCGCCGGTTCTAATCCCGGCAGCTCCACTTCCCATCCAGCTCCCTGCTTGTGGCCTGGGAAAGCAGTCGAGGACAGCCCAATGCATTGGGACACTGCACCCGCGTGGGAGACCAGGAAGGGGTTCCTGGCTTCAGATCGGCACAGCTCTGGCCATTGTGGTTGCTTGGGGAGTGAATCAACGGACCGAGATCTTCCTCTCTGTCTCTCCTCCTCTATGTATATCTGACTTTGTAATAAAAATAAATAAATCTTTAAAAAAAATTTGTAAGACATATATGAATGGAAGAAAAGTATAGGAAATAGATTTATTTACTAAATTATAGACTAATGGCACTCTTTTGAAGTTAGAACACAACAGCAGCATACTGGAAATTATTGTTTAAGTCCCAATTTTACCACATATCAGCTACATGCATCACTTAGTTTTCTCATTTCCAATCTGGTATTAGTCCAAATAATACCTACCCATATGTGTTTCAGGAGAATTAAATGATCAAGCATTTGTAAGGTGACATAGATAATATCCAACATATGGTACTTGTATGGTAACTATTATACACATCACCATTTTAAAAGAAAATATAACTGCATGCAAAGTCGTACTCAACACATAGAACATAATTACCCTACAATGGGGCTAGCACAATGGTTCAAGTGGCTAATCCTCTGCCTACAAGTGCTGGCATCCTATGTGGGTGCTGATTGGTGGTGCAGCTGCTTCATTTCCGACCCAGTTCCCTATTTATGGCCTGGGAAAGCAGCAGAGCATCACCTAAAGCCTGGGAGCCTTGCACCCATGGGAGAGATCCAGAGTAGACTTCTGGTTCCTGGTTCCAATTGTGCCAGCTCCTGCTGTTCCGGCCACTTGGGGAACGAAAAAGCAGATGAAAGATCTTGCTCTCTGAATTTTTTTCTCTCTGAATATGTGCCTTTCCAATAAAAAGTATATCTTTTTTAAAAATTAAAGAATTATTCTACAATATGGTATAAAAAATAAAAGAAGATACATTTCTCTCTAGAAAGTTTGAAAATCACTCCCTGGAGAAAGGACAGAATCTTCAAAAAATGGTGTTGGGAAGACTGGATCACTGCATGCAGAAAAGTATGAAGCACTATCTCACGCTCTGTACAAATCTACTTAATGGAGCCCGGAACAATGGCTCAGTGGCTAAATCCTCACCTTCCACACACCAGGATCCTATTTAAGCACCGATTTGTATCCCGGCTGTCCCACTTCCCAGTCAGCTCCCTACTTGTGACCTGTTCCACTTCCCAGTCAGCCCCCTACTTGTGACCTGGGAAAGGAGTAGAGGATGGCCTTTGGACCCTGCACCCACGTGGGAGACCTGGAAGAAGTTCCTGGTTCCTGACTTCAGATCAGCTCAGCTCCAGCCATTGAGGCCACTTGAGGAGTAAACTTGAGGATGGAAGATCTTCCTCTTTATATCTTTTTTTTTTTTTTGCTGTAAATCTGCGTTTCCGGTATAAATACATAACTCTAAAGATATCTACTCAGTGAATCAGGGATTTAAACCTAAGATCTGAAACCATGAAACTATTTGCCGAAGACATAAGGATGCCACTGCGAGACACAGCGAGGGGTAAAAGATTTTGGATAAGACCCCAGAAAGACAGGCAACAAAGGCAAAAGTAGACAAATGAGATATGAAGCTCAGACGCCTCTGCACATTCAAAGAAGCACTCAACAGAGACAACCTGGGGTCAGCACAATGGTTCAACTGGCGTCCTATTTGGGCAGCAGTTCTTATTCAGAATGTTCTGCTTCCCATCCAGCTCCAAGCTTGCAGCCTGGGAAAAGTGGAGGGGTGCCCAAGTCTTTGAGACCCTGAACTTATGTGGGAAAGCCATGTGGCCCAGGTCTTTGGGACCCTGTACCCATGTGGGATATCTGAAAGAAGCTCTTGGTCCATCTTTGTCTCTGCCTCTGTAAATATGCTTTTCCATTGAAAATAAATAGATGTTAAAAAGAGGCAATCAACAAAGTGGGAGAAAATATTTATCAATTTTACCTCTAATGAATAATTAATATCCAGGATATACAAGGAGGTCAGGAAACAACAGAACAAGCAGTTCAGTTAAGAAATAGGGAAAGAACATTAATAGGTGTTTTTCAAAGGACAGAGCACAAATGACATCAGAAACATGAGAAGATGTTTAGCCTCCCATGAGGAAAGTGCAAATAAAAACCACAATGAGGTTTGACCTCAACCCAGTGAGAATCCTATTATCCAAAAATTGAAAAACAGTAAGTTCTGGTAAAGATGTGGGGAAAATATATTTTAATGCACTGTTGGTGGGAATGTAAACTAGTATAATCATTATGAAGGACAACTTGGAGATTCCTCAGAGATATGAAAATAGATTTACTATTTGACTCAGACATTACACTTCTGGGGATTTTATCAAAGGAAATGAAAGCAGCATATCAAATAATTTTTTGTACTCTCATGTTTACACCAGCTTAATTTGCATTAGCTAAGACATGAAATTGACACAGATGCCAATCAATTGGCAACTGATAAAGAAATTGTGCTATGCAAACACGATGAAATACTATTAAGCCAAAAAAGAGTGAAATCATGTCTTTTGCAATAAAATAGATGCAATAAATCATGATACTTAGTGAAATAAGTCAAGATACTTAGTGAAAAAATCCAGTCTCAAAAAGGAAAATATCATAGATCCTCCTTGATTTGTGGTAACTAATTTGTAGAATGCCAAAAGATGTAATGTCTATGAATGAAATTGATGTGTTGAGATTTGTTTATTGTTTATAGCCTTTGTCTATACTATTGAAAATTTTTTTCTACCTACTACTTATTGAATTCTTTATTTAGTGGAAGGTTAAGATTGTGATTATAAAGAAAGTTGAAAGTATGCTATTGTAAAAAAATTAAAGAAAAATGAGGAAACGATGAGGATGGAAAGTAGAAGGGAGGGAGGAAATATAGGAAAATATAGGATAGGAAGAATCATCACGTTTCTAAAACTACACATAATATATGAAATTTGCTGCCTCCATGTAAATAAAAAACTGGAAGAAATTTACAAAATAGATTTTCAAGTCAAAGAGGCTTAAACTAGTCCCTGACTTGTGATATTGGTGACAAGGAAACTAGCTTTTCTGCCAGTCTGTATCTAGGTTCTGCAGAACATTATGCAGCTTAATGGAAGTTCCTTATAACATGATGTAAATTAAACTATTCTAGGAATAGGCAGATTTGGATTTCTTTTTTTTTTTGATTGACTTTGACATTAGACAGTTAAAATTTTGGGAATTTAGTTCACATTTTCAGTTTATCAGATTCATTCCTTCCTCATGGAGTGCTGCTAAGATTAAATCAAATAAATAACTGTGAAATATCTGTGTAGATGATGAAGTCCTTTGCAAATACAAGATATAAAATATACTTCTGCCTAGAATAATCTCTTATTGGATAGTGTAATTCTTTGTAGTATAAATTCTACTTCTTTTAACAGTTCATTTTTAAAATTACACATATTTATGTTGTATAATATGTGTGTATATATATATATAATGTACAATGATCAGCTCCTGATAATGTGAATATGTATCACTCATCTATTTCTTATTTACCCAACCCACAAGAACATTTTGAAGTCCTTATCTTATACTTCTTTGTCAAACTTTGTCAAACCTGTTCACTTATCATTTGTTGAAACTCTATTGTCATCTGTTCCCAGACACTGTATTTTTGCTGTTTCCTGTCCTTTCTATCTTGAATTCTTTCTCAATCTGCTTCCATATTGTCACTAGCTCCACTCACTGTCTGAATAGTCTGATACTATTTTATCATTTTTAGAAAATATTTATTTTTATTGTGAATGCAGATTAACAGAGAGAAAGTGTGACAGAAAGATCTTTCATTGCCTATTTCATTCTTAAAATGGGTATAACAGCCAGAGCCAAGGCAATCTGAAGCCAGGATCCAGGAACTTCTTTCAGCTCACCCACACAGATTCAAGGTCTCAAGGCTTTGGCCCATCCTCTACTGCTTTCCAGGCCAAAATCAGGGAGCTGAATGGGAAGCAGAGCAGCCAGGACAAGAAGTGGTACCCATATGGAATGTCAACATTTGCTGCAGAGGATTAGCCATTGGAGCCATCACACTGGTTCCAACTATTATCTTGTACTTTATTCTGACGTGATAGCAAATCATTTCTACTAACATGAATTTCTCAGGGTCCTTCAGAGAAACAGAATGAGATTTGTATGTATTGGGAACAAAATTTGTCATTGCTGACTTGTGTAATTGTTGAGGCTCACATGTCCAAAACTGCATGAACAACTGGTAGTCTGGAGACCTAGGGAATCTAGTGCCACAATTCCTGTATAAAGGATGTATTTTATAGAACCAGTAAAATCTGATGTTGCAGATGATGTCTAAATGCAATCAACTGGATTATTCTATCTTGCCAAAGGATGTTGATCTTTATGGCCCATTTGAACTTCAAACAATTAAATGTGGCCCATTCACACAACGAAGAGTAATTGGATTTACTAAAAATCTACCACATGAACTCTTCATCTCACCCAAACACATCCTCACAGGGATACCCAGAATAATATTTGACCAAATCTGCACATCCTGCGTCATGGTTGAGTTACTTCATAAAATTAACTATAATTGAACAACATCCGAACTGGTTGGAGGCAGTTTGAACCTCATCTGCTCACCCAACACTCAGAAATCCAGTTACTGATATTGGAGTAATGGGAGAGAGTTAATACTGAAAAGTACAAAGCAAGAATCTATTGCTTAATTCCCAGAATACCAGAGGAGTTAGGGGTGAAGTTTCTTATAGACTGAAATGGGGGCTGAAAGGTATTTGATCAGCTCATGCCCAAGCTCCTGATTGATCAATGGTATTTTTGACCTTCCTCTGATTGGTTTGTGATTCCTTGCTCTTTAGGGAATTTATGATGACCAAATGGGCTCCAGTTGGTCTGGGAGTTACATACAGGTGGAAGTTACATTCTTCCAAATCTGGAATTTCCTACCCAAATCACTCCAGGATAATGCTGGTTATTATCTAGGCTCTTATCTATTGGAGAAGCAAATGACTACTTTGGTCTAGTGATGAAAACCTTCTAAGACCAGTTGGATCACTTTGTTAGGTCAGTGGAGTTCTTTGGTTATGATATTTATCTCCTAAACTATTAATCATAATTGTTAAATAAAATCTAGTCCTACCATTTCATAACTTCAAATCATTCAACCCTCCTCATTTTATAGGAGGAAGTGTATAAAAATTTTAATCTTCTACACAAGAATTTTGTGATCTGAACTAAGTTGAATGACTGTTACTCCTTAACCAATTATAGCTTTATCCTCATCATCTGTCCAAACTAGGACTAACTTTTGTGAAGATGTCTACTAATAAGTTTGTCCCCAATTCCTAAAACCACTTAGTTCAAATCAAGCCTCTGCTTTCTTACCACTTTCACAAGATTACCCAGCCAAAGTACATGCCCTATAATGTTTTCCTTACATCTTCTGACCAAGAAAACTACAATAAGAAACACAACTTGTTCATTTATAAATATGTTTTGGGTGGCCTTTGTTGCAGGCCATTTACAGCACAGGAAACTTATGATCGATTCAGCTGGATCAACCCAACACCCAAAACTCCACTCTATTCTCTCATAGAGGTGGCGGGCCATTCTCCACCGCCTTCCCAGGCACATTTGCAGGGAGCTGAAACTGAAGTGGAGACAGCTAGCATTCTGATACCAAATGCCACTGTTGGAAGTATCAGCTTAATGTACTATACCACAACTCATTATGTCCAATTGAAGCCCCAAAATATTTACTTAGTAGCAGAAGTTTTTAAAATTTGTGTATAGTTTTTTTTTCATAATACACATTTCCTTGAATTTTTTGAAGTACTCATATTACTGAGATCAAAATTTTATTTCTCATTCGAATTTACTAGCAGGATATTTAATTTTGGATAAAATCTTTTGTGAAGTGAGCAGCCATTGATTGATCAGTCTCATAAATTCATACTTACATTTATTAAATTTGGTTGAAGTGAGGCCATATCTCTATCTGAAATTCAGTTTGATGAATGACTGGCAAAGAACATCTTCAAAACTTTGTAATTTTCTTGCAGACTCACTGCAATGATATTATTTTATGAGGAAAACAGAATGGCTCAATGAAAGGGTGATATGTGTGTCTTTCCACTAAGAAAGACACAAATCAAACATGGGACAAGTCAAAATAAAATGAATCTAGTGATTTGCGATGCAACTAGAGCTATTTTTCCAGATAAGAGAATGTAAGTGAAAAATTCATGCAAAGGAATTAAGCATTTATGTGTGCCGCACATGTCTATGCTTTTATTCTAAATCAGTGTATGACTTTTTGATTTTCTGCTAAATCAAATATTGCTAGATTGCAATGTTTTTATATGTTGGCCAGAATGTTTTGTGAGTTCTTAGTTTACAAATTATTGGTGCAATTAGTGTACTCTGTATGAGTTAATCCATTCTGATAAGAATGAGTACATATTTATTTTATGTATGCATACATTCTCATATTAGCACACCAGATAAATTTTAAGGGGAATATTTCTGAAAAAAATGATCAATAGTATTTATTATTGTACCAAGGTCCCATGACAGCCAAACTAACCCTAGTAAAAAAGTCACAAATAATTATATACCAAATTGATCGTTTAATCATGGTTCCAGTGGTCCCTGTGGGTATAAATCAGCCTGGGCTATCATAAGAAAGTGCAACTCTCCACAGTTGGATAAAATTTAAAAAGGAAAATTTAAACACTGAAATATGAAGTAACTATAAAAATGATCATCTTAATCATTTTAAACATGTTCCTTAATAGATGTCCACTGATATGACATGCAGGTGTTTTAGGTATGTCCCCCTAGAGTTCGTGTGTAGAAAGCTTGGTAACCAGTATAGCAATGTGAAGAGTTTCTGGAACCTTGAAGATGTGGAGTATAGTGGGAAGCCATTTAATCATTGGGAATATGTCTTCAGAAGCAGTTGGCATGGCTCTCATGAGGCCTCTGGTTTCCTGTCTCACTGGGATCTCTTGCTCACACATGGGCTCTTGTCATGATGTCATCACTCATGGTGAGATAGCTCAGGGAGCCTACACTAGAGCTGGTATTATGTGGTTTTGGCTTTCAGTTAAGTAACACTTTTTATGCTTTAAAAATTGTATCAATTTATTAAATTTGTTTTGAAAGAGGCAGAGAGAAAGAGAGAGAGACTTGTTGGTCTTCAATTTGTTGTTTTATTCATCAAATGACAGCAACGCTAAGGGCTAGGCCAGAACAAAGTGAGAAGTCCAGTACTCAGTCTGGGTCTTTGGGCTTCCAGTTATTAGTCAGAAACGAATCAGAAGTGGCGCCAGTACTCAAAACCAGGGTCTTGATGTGGGATGCAGACATTATAGGCAGTGTCTAAGCAATTCCACCAAATAGCAGTCCTTTTACCCCATCCCCATTGTAAAAAATATATTTATTATTTTTTGAAAGATTTACAGGACAGACAGATCTTCTATCCACTGGTTCACTCCTCAAGTGGCCAAAATGGCCAGAACTGAGCTAATACGAAGCCAGGAGCAACAAGCTTCTTCCAGGTCTCCCACGCGGGTGCAGGGTCCCAAGGTTCAGAGCTGTCCTCAACTGCTTTCCCAGGACACACAGGGAGCTGGATGGGAAGCAGAGCAGCTGGGACATGAACCGGGGCCCGTATGGGGTCCAGGCGCTTGTAAGGTAATGACTTTAGCCACTAGGCTGCTTTGCTAGACCTGCAGTCCTCACTTTTAACTACACTTCCAGTTTTAGGCATTTCATTACAGAAACAGGAAAAAGGCTAAGATATCCACATTGATATGTCCAGTCCTAGATTTCTAGTTTTTTTAATATTGCAAAATTGGGCATCTCTATACACAAAGCGACAACTCCCCATGTCCCTACTTTATTGTCTCAGATGGCCACTCTTCTATTTTATTCTTCTATCAATTTAACAACTTAAATGCATTATATATTAAAAGTCATACAGTATCTGACTTCATGTCAATACTTCATTTAACACAGTGTCATAAACTCATCCACGTTGCAGCATTAGCGGGATTTTTTAAAGTCCATGCAGCACGTTTTCTTTTCTTTGTTTTTTTTTTTAAAGATTTCTTTTTTTTTTTTTATTACAAAGTCAGATATATAGAGAGGAGAGGCAGAGAGGCGAGGAGATTCACTCCCCAAGTGAGCCGCAACGGGCCGGTGCGCGCTGATCTGATGCCGGGAACCTGGAACCTCTTCCGGGTCTCCCACGCGGGTGCAGGGTCCCAATGCATTGGGCCGTCCTCTACTGCTTTCCCAGGCCACAAGCAGGGAGCTGAATGGGAAGTGGAGCTGCCGGGATTAGAACCGGCGCCCATCTGGCATCCCGGTGTGTTCAAGGCGAGGACTTTAGCCGCTAGGCCATGCCGCCGGGCCCCAGGTTTTATTTTCTTGAACTTTTTGAAGACGCTTTGTTGGTGGTAATAAATAACAACAACAATGTTATGACTGAAACAGAATCCCCACAACATAAAAGCAGAATTCAGCCTTCTATATGTCTGCATTAGCACAAGGTGTTCTTGTATGCCCTATGAAAAGGCATTCACAGACTTAAGGGCATGATTCAACTGGCCTTTCAAGGTTTTGATCACTTGATTCAAGATGTCTTTGGCTTCTGCCAACAGATAATGTCCCGGAGGGCCAGTGTTGGCCTTAGGGGATTCCAGGTCTGGATAAAATGTAATTGCCGCATTCAGGTAACTCCTAGGTGGGCCTGTAGTACACCTGGTCATCATAAATTTCTTAAAGAGTACTGCATCATTGAACAATGAAAAGAAGTTACGAGCTACACTGACAAGCACTTCAAAGCCAATAGGAATTTCTATCTTTATGTTTGCAACTTCTTTCTATAGGAATCTGGTAGGAAGAAACAACTTATGATTATAGAATCAATTTACCTAGAATCTGTATACTATATAACATTAAGGCTGATAAAAAGGTGTTTATGAATATATAGAGCCTCCTATTTTATTTATTCTTCAGGTATTATATTTTTAACAGTTTTTACATTGCTAAGTACATGTATTCATTTTCTAAATCTTTCCTATGTCTCAATAATGATCATTGCTTTATCATTGGTGTTGTCTACTCAAGTCATATAGACAAGAAATGATGACTTAAGGCAATTGATAGTGGAATTTAGCAAATAGCAGTTGATATTTGAAGTCAAATGTGTCACTTTTTCAATATGAAATTATAGTTAAGTGGAGAAGGCTGTGACTCACATGATGATGGATTAGAGTTGAAGATTTCAGTATGGACACGTTTGGCTTAACATAGGCCTGTCTACTGCTCTCTGCATTTGTGGATTAACATGTATATTTGTTTGCAGTAGCAACTGAGAGGGCTGGCCATCAAGTCAGTGACTGTCACTGACAAGACAGCCAGTAGGAATAAGCAACCTTAACCCCCATATTTGGTTTAGTTTTAAGTTTCTTTACTTATTCTAAAGGTAGAGAGAGAGAGAGAGAGAGAGAGAGAGAGAGAGAGAGAACCCACCCAATGGCTCATTATCTTCATACCTGTATTAATAAAGACAGGGTTAGAATCAGAAACCAGTAACTCCACCAAAGCCTCCCAAGTGGGTGGCAGGGCTGGAGGCACTTAACTTATCACCTGCTGCGTCCCAGAACGCACATCAGCGCTTCAACACTAACATTATGAAACACAGACATTCCAAGCTATGATCTCATCAGCTGGCAGCAAATGCTGCTCAAACCATGATTTCTAAGACTTTTCTCCAACAGAAAGACTTGGATTCATTGGAGAAATGGCTGACTCTAGGACTTAGGTTGGAAATACAGAAGATATTCCTAGGGGACTTGTAGTTCTACAAAATAATGAAGGTTCACAAAGAAAAAAGATCATATGTCAAATGGACACAAGAGCCAACAGAAAAAATTTCAGTGATCAAAACTAGAATAATTAGAATAACAATAAGAAAAACAAAGTAAATAATGAATTAGAGCCTAAATTGTAAAATAAGCACCTAAGAGTGAATAGTGATAAAATTAATAATTAACAAATCAATGGGAGAGAATAGACTTGGTATAATTAAAAATAATTTATGTAAATATTTTACACTTAAAGAAATTTGGTATAACTTTTCAGTTCATACCTGTAGACTTGCTTCCAATGAATACAGGATTGAAAGCAGAAGGGTAACTGATAAACACCACTTCAGTTGTGTGACCAAGATAAATAGTGATCGTAGTAAACCATGTGTCTTTACCATCATAAAATGAGAATGAGAATTTACCTGTGTTCTCCTCACTCAAAACTATAGCCCAAAGAATACGAAAAAAATGAGGAAACATCAGAAAATCTCAAGTGAGAGACAGTCTACAAAGTACCTGAACAGCTATCTTTGAAGCTGTCAATGTCATCATAAATAAGGAAACTCTAAAAACTGTCATAATCTGTAAGAACTTAAAGAGACATGATAAGCAAGTGCAATGTAATAGCCATCCTGGGATTGTAGAACACACACACACACACACACACACACACACACACACACACACACACACTGATATGGAAAAAAAAGTTTAATAAAATTGCTACCTTAGATAATTCTGAACAAATATTAATCCTTGCCAAAATGAGTACATTATGCTGATATACAGGTTAACAAATATAGAAAACAGGTTGTGGAGTTTCTGAGAACTATACTGTCTATAATTTTTTGAAAATATAAAGTGATTTATTAATACCAATTCACTTAGAAGCAATTCAGAAGCTATTTATGAAGACAGATAGGCGACATGAATGACACTACATTAAAACAAGAAAGATAAAAATAAAAATTTGAGCTGCAAAATACACTGAATTTGGTAAATTGCACTTAAACACGCCACACCAGAAAACAGATATAAACTTGCAAAAGGAAATCAGAGAACAAAATGTAGTTTTAAGAGTATGTACTACTAGTACGTTTTGTGGTAACTTCAAGTGATTTAATGCGAGTGTATTAGAATTCTCTAAAATGGAGGAAGAAATAAGGAATATTTTGTAGAAGATAGCTTAATATTTTCTGAATTTGATGAAAATTATAAACTCAAAAACCCGACAAATACAAGGAATGTGAAGCACATTAAAGCAAGAAGATAAACCCACTAGTAGATGTTGAAATCAGTTATCTGAAAGCAGTGATTAACAGATCTTCAAAGCTACTAACATGGGGAAAAACATGCTTTAAGTAAAAGAACCAATATAGAGATGACACCATATTTCTTACTGCAAATGATGCAAGTGAAAAGTAGGAAGAGCAACAGCATTACAGTACTGTGAGAGGAAAAAAAACCAAATCAACCAATCATTTGATATAATTTATAACCAGTAATTATGAACTTCAAGAGCATAACAGGAAGTTCTCTAGGCATAAAAAAATGTATGCCAGATGGAAACATGGGTGGGGACGGTAGGAACAAATTACAAGTAGAAACCATCACAGAGATGATAGACATGTTAATTATCTTAATGGTAGTGATGATTTTTGCATGCGTACTTATTTGAAAATATAAAATAAGCAGTTTACTCTTTGTAAGAACACATGGCTTATATATGCTTCAATTATTTTACTTTTAAATAACTGATAGATATAAAGCATGCATATATACATATATACACACTAGCTTTAATAGAATTTAACTCATCTCTAAACTAGAAATAGACAAAACTGCCATCAGCAATGAAATGGATAAGCAGAGTAGTATATTTACACAGTGGAGTCCTACTCAGCAATGACTTGGGATGCACTATAGATATTCTTCACATGGCTGTATCTGAAAATAAACATCATCCTTGTATGTAGTCAGACTCAAGGAGACCGTTATATTTATGACTCATTTACATAAATTCTTGGAAGACTAAAATAATGAATTGTGACAGGAATCAGATGAGTGGCTGCCTGCGACAGGCTAGCATGGAAAGATACTTTTGTGCCATCTCCTCCCTCCTAAATCACAGTTTGTGAAAATAATAAGCAGTCAGGACAATGAAACATTCCAATTTATGCAGCCGAAGATTGATCTGAAAATTTCTGAGGTTTTTAAAAATGATAACATGAAATTATATAAAGAAAAATACTAGCGGAAAACTCCAGCATGGATTTTTTTTCTTAAGTAAGTGAAATAAGCCAAACAAAGTACAGAAAAAAATATTTTAAGATATTTTAAAACTGTCAAATTTAATGAAAGATGTCTTAAATAAAACAAATAACTTGGAAACACATTAACATTAAATTATAGTTAAACACATGCACATGTACACATATTTACTGGATATGCATGTAGCTGAGTGATTTGTGCATATTTGCAGTTCTGAAAGACCTTTTTGAAAATATTGAGCATTTCCATTTTGTGGTATATATACACATACAATAAATAGCATTGCTTCAGCACCACACAAAATTTCTCCCCATCTGCTTCCAAATTAAGCCTTTCACAGTTTGTTTTAAAAATAACAACCTTTAACATTTTTGCATTTTTTCACATCGGAACTTACATTTTAAATGACCAGTTGATAAAATTATATCACAATAAGAATCATTAACCTAGTATAGAATTTTAAAATTATAGAGTTAAACTTCAGAGACTCCAGCTTTCTGATTTATTTATGCAAATACTGTGAGTCTATTGAACGAAGATGCTAGAGTGTTCTTTTGATTAGTGCTTGAATTGTGTTTGGAAAAAATATTAGAGACAATATGGAAATACATAAATACAGATGTGAAAGTCTAATTGCCTTATTTCAACATAAAATCTGGTAAGGAGCTAGACTAACAGGCAGATAGGGTCAAGTCTTTTGTAGAATTAAGAAGAATTTCTGTAAAAGCATATAAGATGCTTATTTTTCCCCAAGAGCTGTATTTAACAAGATCAAAGTGCCAGTCCACTCTGAGTTTCTAGTTTTACCATGAAAATACCGGCTGATTGGCAGTTTCTACAATGTGAATGTCACTTCCTGGAATGTGCAGTTATATCACAAAATATTATGGAAGCAAGGAAATCTCTTTAAGAGACTATTTGTGCTTCCAGTTTTATCCTGAGAAAGCAAGGAGACAAGCCTTCAGCTTCTTATAGAAAAAGCTAAGAATCACACCCTGATGGCTTTGTTTTGCGTAAACTAGATAAAATTACTAACTCTAGCACTTTGAAGTACCTCTCCACCTTTGATTATTACCCGCTTTCCATTTGTTATAGATGTATTTTATTTTTATTTCAAATGCAGAGTTACAGATATCTGTCTATCTATCTATCTATCTAGCTGGGGAGAGAGAGAGAGAGAGAGAGAGAGAATCTTCAGTCATTTGGTTCACTCCCCAGGTAGCTTCAGCAAATGTGGCTAAGGTCAGGCAGGAGCAAGCAGCCAGGAACTTCCAAGGACTTGGACCATCCTCTGCTGCTTTCTCAGGAGATGAACAGGGAGCTGGATCAGAAGTGGAGCAGCCAGGACTTGAACTAGTACCAAAATGGGAAGCTGGTGCCACAAGTTGAAGCTTAACCTACTACTCCACAGAGCTGGCACTAGGATTTATTTTCATGTTTTGAAAACTCTCTCACGCAGAGAGGGAAAGAAAGAGAGAAGGAGGAAGGAAATCCAATGTCAGAGATTTACTTTGAGACATTTCTTTTTTAACGTAAGCAATTAATGCTATAAACCTCACTGTTAATGCTGCTTTTGCTGTATCACAGTTTTTAATTTCCTTTTTAATTTTTTCAATGACTCGTTGATTATTCAGTAGCACATTGTTTAATTTATGAGTGCTCAAATGTTATTGCTATTGATTTATACTTTTATTCTTTTATAATCTAAGAAGATATACAGTATGACTTCAAACTTTCTAAATTTGCTAAGACTTGAATTGTGACCCATGATACAGTCTATCTAGAATATGCTCCATGTGTTGATGTAAAGGATGTATATTCTGTGGCTGTTGCGTGAAATGTCTTGAAAACGTCTGTTAGGTCCATTTGCTCAAAAGTATGTCGTACTACAATGCACCTTTATTGATTTTCTTTCTCCATCATATGTCCTTTGAGTAGGGTGGCATGTTGACATCACCACCTTTTTTTTGTTAATATGTTAGAAATGATTTTTTATACATTTTATTATTATCCTTATTATTTTATAGCACAGTTTCATATTCCCTTATCCCCTCCCCAGGTTCCTCCCCCCCCCAGTTCCTCTATATCATTACTAACATATAGTTCTTCATACTCTGTCATATGTCCATCATTGTGGGCCTGGACAATGGCAGAGTCCAGAATCCTATTGTCAAGAAATAGTAAACAGTTTCATTGTAAGTCCATCTTTGTCTGGAAGCAGAAATGCATACCACACTACATCCTCACATTTGAATGTTAGTCTCCATTTCACAGCTACTGTACTTCCACTTAAATGAAAAGTCATGTTTCAAAATCAACAATAGAAAGAAAAGAGGAAATTTACAATGCCATGAAGTTAATGACATGTTACTAGATATGACAGTCTCCATTACACAACTACTATACATCCCCTTAAATGAAAAGTCATGATACAAAATCAACAAATAGAAATTTACAATGCCTGAAGTTAAATGACATGTTACTAGATATGGCAGTCTCCATTACACAGCTACTATACATCCCCTTAAATGAAGAGCCACAAAACAAAATCAACATCCAGGAGAAAAAAGAAATTAACAACACCAAGAAGTTAAATAACATGCTATTAAATGACTAATGTGTAGCTGAAGAAATGAAAATCAAGAACATTCTTGAAGAAAATGATGCTACCGTATGATCTACGAGTCACTGAATGATTTAATCAGAAGGAAGTGTTTTGAAGAGATGAAACTAACAGAGAATAACAAAACCCATGTGATATAGTTTCCGCTGATCTTTGTTGAAGTGTGTCTCCTCCAGACAATAAGCAGTTGGGTTTTGCTTTTTAATCCAGTCTACTACTCTATGATGTTTGATTAAGCTTAAGCCATTTACATTCAGAGTTTAATATACATGGGTGTGACGTTGGTCCTGTCATTTTAGGGATGGGTTGTTCATTGGTTTAGTCTTCTGTTGTCATTTTACTGGGATGTTCGTCACATTTGCCTTTGGTTTTGGTAGGTGCTATTCCTCTCCTCTGTCAAGAGAACATCTTGAAGTATCATTTGTAGGGCAGGTTTGGAAGAGGCAGATTCTTTTAGCTTTTCTTTACTGTGGAAGAATTTTATTTCATTTTCAAAGACAAAAGAAAGCTTTGCTGGATATGTTATCCTAGGCCAACAATTTTTTTCTTTTAGAATCTGGAATATGTCACTCCATTCTCTTCTTGCCTGTAGAGTTTCCTGTGAGAGATCTCCTGTGAGTTTGATTGGCATTCCTTTATATGTCAATTTATTTTTTTCACATGCACATTTAAGGAGCTTTTCCTTATGTTCAATTGAAGAGAGCTTGATGATCATATGTCGTGGTGAAGATTGGTTTTGATCAAGCCTGTTGGGAGTTCTGTGCCCCTCCTGGAACTTGTTTCCCAATTCTTCCTCTAGATTAGGGAAATTTTCCTTTATTATTTCATTAAATACATTTGCAAACGCAGCTTCTCTTTCTGCACCTTCTGGGACTCCCATAACTCTTAGATTTGGCCTCTTAATAGTGTCTTTCAATTCTTGAATACTTTTTTTGACCTGATCCAGCTCTGCTTCCAGTTTTTTGTTTGCTTCCCCCTGATGACAGGAAATATCTTCCAATTCTGAGATTCTTTCTTCTGCTTGCTTCATTCTATTTTGGAAGCTCTCCACTGTACTCTTAATTTGCTCTACTGTGTTCTTAATTTCTGATATACCAGCCTTGATTTGCTTTATTGCTTCCTTAAATTCTTTGAACTCTTGCATGAGCTTCTCATTGTTGATCAGAATCATTAAAATGAGTCTTATGGATTCTGTGTGCCCCATTTTCTCGATGTCTTCCTCAGTTAACTCTGAGATTGGCATAGGGTTTTGCTCCCTTGCAGGAGAGTTTTCAGTAATATTCATTGTGCCTTTGTCTCTTCTTTTGCTTTTGGTCATTGTACTTCTGGTTAGCAGAGTCTTCTCCTTGGGGTAGGTTTCTAAGCTGTGTCACCCACAGGGATACAATGTGATTTTACTTATTGCGGTTGGTACACAACTTTTTCCTTGCAGCCCCTTGTGCCACAACCTCCAGCAAATTCCAGGTCTGGGTTCTTACGTCAGATTTCCACCATAGTCTCCACAGCCCCAGCTCTTGGCTCACCACTCACCACTTCCTGTGATACCGTGCTGAGGCTGCACCGTTGTCTCTGCAACCTTTCTCCCACTTTCGGTTGGAGCAGGTCCCAGGATTAGAGAGACACCATGTGTCCTATATAATTAGGTTGTTAGTGGCGTTGATTTTGTCGGAACCTGTTGGACGTTAGGTTTGGGTGCCACACGGACCTATTTTGACCCTTACGCTGCCATAGTCAGTATTAATTTCCTGTGCGGGACCAGTGCAGTCTCGGACCTCAGCAAATTCTCGCGAGATCAGCACATGCGCAGTTCACTGTTGTCCCCTGCAGTCCCAAAGTTATTGCCACAGTGCCCAAAATGGCGCCTGCCGTACAACCACTAAGGTTCTTGATTTGCTGGTCGTCAGATCCGAGGGCTATCCCAGACCTGCCCTGGGTGGAACCCATAGAATGCCACGTCGTTGCAGTTCACTGAGACAGAAATGAGCTCACTCCCAGCTTAGCGCATGCTCAGTCCTTTCCCTTGCCCTTTCCTCCTTACGCAAAATGGAGCCCAATTCAGCTCAAGGGGGCTGACTGGACTTTGAAATCCACTGTGTTCTCACACTGCCCGTCTGAGATCTGCTCTTTATCTGCTCCTGGTCAAATCAAACGGACCAGCAGAATGGACAGTTCTTTGTCTGGGTTCACCACCCAAGCTCCCAGTGAAAGTCCCTTCCCACCTGGTTGCTGGTGGAGTTCTGGCTGCTGTGGAGTTTAGATCTGCGTGCTGGAATATCAGTCACTGCAACACCACACCGTTGTGTCCGCTGCTTTCCTGTGTCTGTCAGTCTCCAGGTAGCCCTCTTCTGTTGTTCTGTCCTTTCCTATTTCCTGAAATATGTCCTCTCTGCTTCATCCTGGTTAAATGTTTTTCCGTCTGTACAAACGTGTCCTTACCCTATTCCGCCATCTTGATTCTCCCCATCACCACCTATTTTTATAATGGAGTCTATTTTTCTCTTTTGGTCTAATAGTATTTACAGTATATATCTTTTTGGTCTTGTGTTGGGTGTATATGTGTTTCGTGGTGATTATATTTTCTTGAGGAATTGAAATTTTTATCAAAAATCTGTTTTACTTCTTTGTCTTTTTTACAGTGTTTGATTTAAAGTCTATTTTGTCTGATATCAAGATATTTTTTATTTCCATTTGTCTTGTATATCTTTTCCCAATCTTTCACTATCAATATGTGTGTGTATCTTGTAGGCAACAGGGAGTATGATCTTGTTTGATATATTCTTTTAAAATCAGTCAGTCAAACTAAGTCTTTTGGTTGATGGATTTAATCTGTTTACATTCAAGGTTAGTATTGATAGATAGGAACAAGAAGCGCTCATTTTGTTGATTTTAAAATGATTCTACCTGTTTCGTTGGTAAATTTTATGGTGACATGTGTTTTTTTGCTTACTTCAGGATGTTCTTCAGAATTTTGTGTAAAACTGGTGTGGTGGTGCATTCTTGCAGTTGTTGCTTATCTGGAAAGAATTCTATTTCTCCTTCATTTAAAGGATAGCTTTGCTGGATATAATAATCTTATTGGACTTTTTTTTTTCTTTTAACACCTTGAATGCATCATTCCACTGTTTTCTGGTCTGCAGAATTTCTGTTGAGAAGTATGATATTAATATAATTTATTTTCTTTTATAAGGAACTTGATGCTTTCTTGTTACTGTCTTAGTGTTTTCTCCTTTAACTTTTGACAATTTGACTCTGATAAGCCTTGGTGAAGACCTTTTTTGGTTGATTCTCTTTAGGGTTCTTTAAGCTTGTTATTGCAAGGCTTTTGATTTTTACTTACATTTTCATATTAGCAATGTCTCTTCAGAATTTGTATTCCTCATGATTTAGCATTTGTGGGCTGTATGTTTCTAATAATTAATCCACCTGGACAGGTTATCCAATATTTTGTGTGTACTTTTTCATAGTCTGCAGTGTGTGATTTGTTTTTGTCTCTGACTTCAGTTTTAAGGTTTCCGATTTCTCATATTGTTAATTAATTCTTTTTTTTGTTTTGTTTGACGAGACAATCGATGTGTTGATGTTTCGGGTAGTTTTTGTGTGGTTCATTTATTTCTGCTATAAACATTTTATTGCCTTTCTTCAGCTAATAAAGGGACTATTTGTTCTTCTTTTCTGATTTTTTGAAATGTTAATATAGATTGTTTATTCAGGAGTCTTCTGTTTTCTTAATGTATTTTATTGCTGTAAAGCTCCCTCTTGTTATATGTTTTGCTATATAGTTTTAGTTCATGCTCTATTCATTTTCATTTGTCCCAAGATATTTTTTTTAATTTCTCATTTCGTTTCTTCTTTGACAAATTGGCATTGTATAATTTGTGAATATTTGTTTGTTTTTCAGTTTTTCTTCTAATGCTGATTTATTTCTTCATACCCGGTATGGTTTTAATCTTTTTTAAGAATTTCTTTTGGACTAACTCGTGAGCTATTCTGGAGATGTTGCATACATGCTTGAGATCATATATTCTGCTGATTTTGAATTGAATATTCTCATATTCCCATCAGTCCTTTTGTCCTATAATTTTGTTCAAGATGAGCATTTATGATATGACTTTACAATGTGGATTAAATAAGGCTTCTTAAAAAAAATCTGTCACCTCACAAACTTACTGTTTCTTTCTTTAGAAATATTTAAAATCCACTCTGTTAGCAATTTCTGACTATATGATTTGCTATTATTAGTTATAATAAGCATTCTGCATAATATGTTATCAAATTTATTACACATGTATAATGAAAACTTGTACTGTTTGCTCAATATCTCATTTTTATCCACTATGAATTTTCTGGTCACATAGTTCTATTTTTTACTTTGATAAATTCAAGTTTTCTATATCTTATATGTAAGTGAAATGATGAAATATTTTCTCTGTGTCCTTGAGAGGAGATCAAATTATGACAACGCCTTCATGACTGGGGCTGATGCCCAGAGGTCCCAGCAAGCTGCCTTCTCTCAGCCTGTGAGAACTGCGAGAAAGTACATCCTATGTGCCAAGAAACAGGCCTTCACCAGATACTGAATATTTTATCACCTTATCTTTAATTTCCAAGGCTCCAGAAGTGTGAGAAATCAATTTCTGTTGTTTGTAGCCTATTCACTCTACAATATTTTTATAGTAGTTAGAATCAAACATAGTTCAATAAATCCAAAATTAGTACACTAACAAGGGCATTCATGTTCCTTCCTAGCCATTTTCCCCACTGAAACAGGATAAAATGTAAATAGAAAGGAAAAAAGTAGCATAGAATGTTATGAAAATCAAGTATGTGTTTTTTTTTTGAGAAGAAAACATTGTACTTATTAACCACCATTGTTAGACTATGTAAAATAAGTCCTGAAAATGCACCACTTTGTTGACTTAGTCAAGAATACCTTTGATGAAGTCACAGAGAAAAAGTTTTATTGGAATTAGTTGAAGAGTATGGAGGAGAAGACAACGTTGAGATAGTAAACACGATACATCTTATGGGGAAGGTAACTTTAAAGAGTGCAGAATAGTGTGGTAAATAGAAATTCAGCTTCAGAGAGGTTATTTTAAATGGCAAAATCTTAACCTTATCTTATTATTTGAATAATGCAATTTGCAAAATGGTTCTAATATTGGGGTCCTTACAATGTCATGAGTTTCAGTTAAGCAGGATATTCATTGAAAAAATAATTTATTCATGAATCAATTATACAAATCTCAAGGAAAAGCATGAAGTGTCAATGATAACCCAATGTTAGGTAGTAGCCTAACATTTAACTTTTCTGAAACTGCTGACATATGGCAAAACAAGCACTAGATCTGGTCTGAATTGAAAACCCCTATACATTTATATGCTGCATTCCCAACCCTCAGCAACTGAGAGTGTGCATATTTTGTATTTAGAATCTTTAGAGAAGTAATGAAGCTAAAATTAGATAATTTGTGGAGGCTCTCATCACAGATATCAGGTGTTCTTATAAAAAGAGGGGTTAGGACACACACAAAGAGGATAGCTCATGTGAAGACAGTGGGGAAAGGTGATCACATACAAGCTAGGGAGGGAAGCCACAGGAGAACAGCCTACTGGCTAACACACCAATAATATGCTTCTCATATCAAAAATTGGGAGACAATAAATTTATCTTAGATCAGCTATTTAATTGTGGTATTTTGTAAAACCATCCCAGCTTGCTTACTCCCCCCCCCCCCTTTGAATGGCACATCTCTATCTTTTAACATTATTTTGTCTTGATAACACTTGTAAATGCTTAACTGTGCCTGTTGTTATTTGAAAGGCAGAGTTACAGGACAGAAGGGAGAACACAGAGAGACAGAGTGGGGAGGAGAGAGAGAGATCTTACATTACTTGGTTCACTCCACAAATGACCACAATTGTGGGGGCTAGGCCAGCCTGAAGCTAGGAGCTTCATCCAAGCTCCCACATGGTTGCAGGGCACCAAGGACTTGAGCCATCTTCTCCTAATTTCCAAGGCCATAAGCAGGGAGTTGGATCAAAGAGGAACAGCAAGAACTCGAACTGGCTTATGGATGATTTGCTGGTGCTGTAGGCTTGACACAGTCTATTAAACCCGAGTGTCACACCCTAATTGCACCTTTAAAGTTGCTAAATTGAATTCCTACTTAAAGCAGACATGCATGTTTAATTCATATTTTAATTTATTTACTTTGTAATATCTTGATTATATCTAGTGTTTATGTAATAATGAATGTGTATATCTGTTTATCTATATGCATGGATGTGTTTGTGTATATACCACAGGGAAACACAGCAAAAAAAACCACCTTGAAAGCAAAAACTAATTCTGGCATCAAAGTTTCCTCTCCTCGAGTCTGCAGTTCTATCTACAGAACTGTAAGAAATATATTTCTCTAGTTGATATATTAACAGCTTAAGAAATTTTCTTATAATAGTACAAACAGACTAAAAGAGCTGTCATGCAAAATTACCAACCAGAGTCTTTAGATTAAAGAAAAGGAACTATTAACAGTAATATGAATATACATACATCTACAAAGGACACCTAAAAACTGAGTATACATATAAATATACAAAAACATTGTATAATTCCACTTATATGTAACTGTACTTTTGCTCTCATTTGAAATATTATTGTATGAATGCATGAATGTAAAATGCATGAATGTAAAATGCATGAATGCAAAATGCATGAATGTAAAATGCTTTGGGCTGTCCTCGACTGCTTTCCCAGGCCACAAGCAGGGAGCTGGATGGGAAGTGGGGCTGTCAGGATTAGAACCAGCACCCATATGGGATCCCGGTGCATTGAAGGTGAGGACTTTAGCTGCTAGGCCATCGTGCCTGGCCCAATTGTAACAAGATTTTAATTGTAATATTCAGGGTTACTAGTAAAATGGTGAACACACACATTAATGAGTGAACTTCAAGTGTTTTATGGAAATGTGCATGACATTTTTGAAATTTCTTTGTATTATAGGCATACAAATATATTTAAGGTGCACTGACTGGAAAACATCTTTATGACACAAAATCAAGAGATAGCAGATGGGGGTTGGCACCCTGGGATAATATGCTAAACTTTTGCCTTCAGTGCCTGCATCACTTATCGGCATCTGTTAGTGTCTCCGCTGCTCCACTTATAATCCAGTTTCCTGCTAATGGCCTGGGAAAGCAGGGGAGATGGCCCAATTCTTTCGGTCCCTGCACCCACGTGGGATCCTATCTTTGGATTGGCTCAGCTGAGGTCATTGTGGCTACTTTGAAAGTAAGCCAGTAGATGGAAGATTTTTCTCTCTCTCCTTTTTTATTGTAACTCTATCTTTAAAATAAAAATAATATAAATCTTAAAAAAATAACTGTAGTTCAGAGAAAGAACAGGTGGATAGGGGGACAAAACTGATACACAGGAAAAGATTGCAAAATGAAAGGTACATTATTAATTATATTGCATGTAGGTATATTCGTCAGGTGAGTCAAAATCAAAATCTGTAAAATGGATTTTAAAAATGATTCAAATATGTGCTATCTACAGCAAGTAGATAAATTAATTTAAATTAATTTGTCTAATGTTAAAAAATAGAGTTATGCCATTCAAACTATATAAAAGAGAACTGGAATGGTTATATATTAGATTAAACAGAGTGGAAGACAAAACTTTTCCAAAGTTAAACAAGGTATCTTAATTTTGTTTTTAATTTGAAAGGCTAAGTGACACACAGAGAGAAAGAGAAACAAATCTTACCTTTGCTGATTTGCTCCCCAAATGATGTAAATGCTGGGACTGGTTCAGGCCAAAGACAGGAGCACTGAACTCATTTGGGTTACTCATGTGGCTGGCATGGTTCCAAGCACGTGAGCCATCTTCCTTTGAGGACCAGAAGTAGAGCTAGCAGGACTCAAACCAGTGCTGCTGCGTGGGGTGCAGATGTTGTAAGTAGTGGCTTAGGCCACTGAACTACAATAATGGCTTCAAACAAAAGAAATTTTAATTTTTATTGCTTTAATTATTTTTTAAAAATATTTTGTTTTAAAGGCAGAGTAACAGAAAAAGGAGAGAGAGAAAGGAGAGAGAGAGTGAGAGAGAGAGAGTTAATTTTAATCCTCTAGTTCACTCCCCAGGGGAATTTTTTTCATGATAGAAAGAGCAATTATTTTAGAAGACATGACAGTTATAAATACACCTGGTTACAGAAATCCCCACAATAAGTACGTGATTTTGAAAGAGTTTAAAGCACAAATAGGCAATTCAATACTAAGAGTAAGACACATAAATCTCTCTCTGTGAAAAACGGATAGAATATCTAGAAACTAGAAATTAGAGACTTGTACTATAAATCAAGTAAACCTAACAAATATCTGTTATAACAATCCACAATCCATACAATAACAACAGTATATCTTGTTCTGCCTCTACAATAAACATTCATTCATTAAGACAAGAAGTTCTATAGGATAGATATATTCCACAAAAAAACAGAAACAAAAAAACAGTACAAACAACACTTTTCTGATGACAGTGACATATTGACCTTACGGAAATAAAACATTACCAGAGAATAGTAGAAAAAATTGTAGGCAAATAAATTCAACTGGATTACGTGGACAGAAAACTTTAAGAAAAGCAATCAATCCAGGTATTCCAATTTCAGTTTACAAAGAATCTAGAAGCAGAAAACATGTACGATGGAGAGAAGGAAATCATGACAGCAGGAGCAGTTTCCTTAAGCTAACTACCATGAGACCTCATGGAGCAAGCGTTTGACTCAGTGACTGCACCATCCCACACTGGAGTACCTGCTTTTCAGTTCCAGCTCCATTTCCTTTTCACTAATGTGCACGTTGGGGGTGGGGGGGAAGGTAGTAGTGACAGCTGAAGCAGTTCCTGCCACCTGCATGAGACATCTGGAACTTATCCCTAGCCTCGTCCTACTCTCAGCTAATACAGAATGCATTAAAGATAATGATCTAAAGTAATGTATCACTGACCTTCTTGTCAGAAACAGACTTTGAACACACAATGTTCTAAAAGTAAGTACCACCAAGTAGTTAGGTGCACCTTACTAACAGGAAAATATGCCTTCAAGGGTTGCATTATTGATTTTTTTTAATTATTTATTATTTAACTTCAGTAATTACATTGTATTATGTGACACAGTTACATAGATACTTGGGTTCTCCCCACCCCTCCCCAAACCCTCCCACCATGGTGGATTCCTCCACCTTGTTGCATAACCACAGCTCAAGTTCAGTTGAGATTTCCCCATTGCAAGCGTATACCAAACATAGAGTCCAGTATCTTATTGTCCCGTCAAGTTCAACGGCTTCTTAGGTATACCCTCTCTGGTCTGAAGACAGAGCCAGCAGAGTATCATCCCAGTCAATTGAAAGCTCCAACATACCATCAGCAAAAATTTACATCATTATGGAATTAATTGGCCTGGTGGCATTATTGATTTTAAACCTCCTTGCTGTAAATAATATTTAAAAAGGCATATTTGTTTTCAATCGCACCTTTGTAAATACACTTGTCCCATTGGGGAGCTATTTTCCATCTTTCTTTCCACTGATTCTAATTCGTCTTTGCATGAGTTATGATGTGAGCTTTCAGGTTATTTGACTGAATAAATCTCTTGTTACAACCGTCAAAGGGACACATAAAAGGTTTTTCACCAGTGTGAACGTGTGCATGTGTGCACAAATTGAAGTCCAGGGAAAAGCGCCTTCCGCATCCGTCAAAGGTGCACTGGAAGGGCTTCTCTCCAGTGTGAACCAGAAAGTGGCGTTTCAGCTTTGACTTCTCGCAGAACCCTTTCCTGCATTCAGCACAGACCTGGTGTCGGGGGCCGTGAATGAGCAGATGCTTTTTCAGGGCAGTTTTATCCCTCAACTTTTTTGCACATCCACTCTCAGGACAAGCGAATGTCTCTTCATTACATTTATTTGCTTTCGACTTCTTAGCAAACTCTGCCAGCAGTTTGGGATCCATTAAGTCAAGGCCAGGCATTCCTCCAGGAGGACGCTGCTTGCCTGTCACGTACTCTGAATACTCGGGACGTGAATTTTTTCCAAACTCCTGTTGAGGAAGTTGCTGTTTTCCCCCCTTTTTCATATATTACAAAGAACATTCAAGAAAAGCGCTTGCTTCAAGAACTTGCTGGGAAATATCTTGTTCGGTTCCCTCAAAAGACTTAAAAAGTGAGTCATCTTCTAGGAGCGGCTGAGGAAACTCACCTCTGATGACACATTTTATGTAGCAGTCAGGGAAGTCATCCTCTCCTGCACCTGGAAGGTCACGTGCAAAGCATGCGTCCTCATCACGGAAGGGCCATGTTGGCTGGAGGAGCTCCACTTTCGCCTGCTGCGTCTGGCTCGGCTTGGCTTGCTTTGTTTTAGTGCCCCGGAGGGCTCTCCCACCAGGGCACTTCTGGCCACCATTCTTGGCCCTTTTTCTCAGTTGCTGGCTCATGTCTTGTTGCTTGCCTGCTCCTTGAAAATTTGCACCAGAATATTCCAAACACTTACAGGAAGTTGTGATCTGGTGAAGTTGTCTTCAGCAAACACCTGTAGGTACGCTTTGTGATGACAAGAGCCTCTTCCCATTGTTGGCCAAAGTCTCAGCACTTTGTTGTCCAGGCCAACGCACCATGCCAGGGTCCGTCGTGCAGCTCCTCCTTTCCAGGGGAAAACGAAAAGTCGCATTCATTTATTGTTTTGTGTTTCTTCTTCTCTTCCTCCTCCTCTTCTTTTCTCTCTTCCTCCTTCCCTTCTTCCCTATATCTTCCTGTTATATAAACGTAAAAAATGTTATATTTCAGATTCAAAGGCCTAAATATGTGCCCAAAAGAAAAATATGAGAGATGAAGTATTGTAAAACAGAGACAAAACAAACCATTGAAACCTTACTACTTTTCTCTGAAAGTTTGGAACACCAAAGATTGAAGGACTCTGAAGGTATAGCACATAAGATAGGAAAGAAAAACAAAGCAAAACACCACAAAGAGGTCAAGCACAAAAAAGCAGTACTCAGATTGGCATCGGAATTTTCACAGATAGCACTGGGTAATGGATAAAGTGCCATTCATCTTCTCATTTAAATGACTTTTGAGTCTGTAAATCTACATCAGTCCAAGCTATTAAACCAAATATAGGGCATATTAAATCATATTGATACATATAAAACCACAAGAGTTAGCTTACTATGTCAGGATGATACTTGACTGGAGTGCAATGAAACAAGGGAAAAATGTGCATAGTATAAATTAATTTCATCTAATCTAAATTGATTTCACACTTACACAAAAGTATTGCCTCTGGCCAAGTTAGGACATCTATTAATTAAAAATAGATGGTACTCAGGCTAGCACAATGGCTCAATTGGCTAATTCTTCACTTTCAAGTGCCAGGATCACATATGGCTTTTGGTTCATGTACCAGCTGCTTCCCACTCAGCTCCCTGATTACGGCCTAAGAAAGCAGTAGAGGATCGTCTAAAGCCTTGGGCTCCTACATCGATGTGTAAAACCCCGAAGGAGCTCCTGTCTCCTATCTTTGGATCGGCTCAGCTTTGGCCGTTGTAGCCACTTGGGGAGGCAACCAGCAGATGGGAAATCTTTCTTTCTCCTCTTTATAAATCTGCCTTTATAATAGAAATAAATAAATCATTTAAAAAAGAGATAAACAATAGAAAAAGAAAATGGTGCTGCTAAACATGCACAGGTAAGGCTCTGCGATTTGGTAATGAAGGACATCATTGCATGAACCGGTAATGGAATGAAAGGAAACCTGCAGCTGGAATCTCTGGACACTTTCAATGCATATAGTTCTTGTCACGATATCTTTTGCTTTCTATAAAATATCTTTATAAGAATGAACAGTACGATGTCTATGAGATAGTAAAGCAATTAAAATTTTAGAGTGATTTAAGTGTGACTGGGATATCAAAATGTATCTCTCCCTTCCGATGGTACCTGCATAAGTATGTTGCAGAGCAAGGCTACAACAAATAAGCCTCGGACCTACTATCCAGACAACTCTGAAATGCAGAGAGAGTAGGAAGTTTTACGAAGTGAGTGGTATATTTTTGAGTGCATTAGCTTTCCATTGCTGTTCTAAAAAATAAGCACAAATCCAATAGCTTAAAGTGAAATAGATTTATTATCTTACAGTTCTCTAACTCAGAATTTTCATGTGAGTGAGAGCTGAAATCTTCTTTGCGGCTCTAAGAAACCAATCATCTCTTATTTACTAGCACGCAATCTGTTCCTCCATCATCAAAACCAACAGTGATTAGATGAGTCTTTCTCAAATTGCATCACTTTGACACTGACCCTTCTGGTATGCCAATTCTACTTCTAAGAACCCTTTGATTGCATTGGACTCAATCAGATAATCTAGGATAATTTCTCTATTTCATGGTCAGCAGATGAGTAAGCTTAATTTTATGTGCAAACTAAAACCCCCTTTACTCTTGTAAACTAACACAATAAAAGGGATATAGCTATCTGAGAGTTTTTGGAGCAACCATGCTTCTGGATGCCAAAGTGAATTTAAAGCCAAATAAACTGAAAACTACTGAAGTAGGAATGACTTGTACAGGAGCATGGTGATATATATATATATTCTCGCCCCAAACTACTTAAGTGGAAACGATTATCAATGTCTTTCAAGTACTATGGCAAATATATCTCAAAGTATTTTGTAACTATTATAAATGAGATTGTCCTGAAGTTTCAACAAAATCACAATTGATGAGTAAAAAAAACCTAAATTTCTGTGCTGATTATTTGGATGCCATATTGTTTGGTGGATGGATATTATAACTTGTATTTACTGAATTACACTCCTTTTACAATAATATATCTTCTTTACTCATTTTGTTATTAATATATGCAACCCTATCTTTGTATTTTTCCCCACAGTCTTTATTTATTGATTTATTTATTTTCAACATTTATTTTTATTGGAAAGTTAGACATACAGAGAGAAGGAGAGACAGAGGAAGATCTTCCGTCTGATGATTCCCTCTCCTAGTGGCTACAACGGCCGGAGCTCTGATGATCCGAAGCCAGGAACCCGGAGCCTCTTCCAGGTCTCCCATGCTGGTGCAGGGTCCCAAAGCTTTGGGCTGTCCTTGACTGCTTTCCCAGGCCACAAGCAGGGAGCTGGATGGGAAGTAGGGGCTGCCGGGATTGGAACTGGTGCCCATAGGGGATCACGGCACATTCAATGTGAGGACTTTAGCTGTTAGGCTACTGCACCAGACCCACGGTCTATGTTTAATTCTCAAACCATGTAGATAATTTCATTTGGGTAGCTCTCTCACATACAAAATTTAATTGTGTTGTTGTTTAACTTAAGTAAGTGTTTATTTTATTAAAATATATGAAGGCATTTTATATTTTTTAAAGTTTTTAAAAAATATTTATTTTTTATTGGAAAGTCAGATATACAGAGAGGAGTAGAGACAGAGAGAAAGATCTTCTGTTTGCTGGTTTACCCCCCAAGTGGCCGTGGTGGCTGCAGATGAGTTGATCCGAAGCAACAAGCAAGGAGACTCTTCCCTATCTACCACACTTTGCTACAGGGTCCCAAGGCTTTGGGCTGTCCTCCGCTGCTTTTCCAGGCCAGAAGCAGGGAGCTGGATGGGAAGCGGGGCTGCCAGGAATAGAACTGGCGCCAATATGGGATCTCGGCAGGTGCAAGGTGAGGACTTTAGCCGCTAGATTACCACACCGGGCCCCATTTTTATATATTTTATATTTATATATTTTCTATATATTTACATCTTTTATATATATGCATTTTTGTCCTGAATGTATATTGCAAATGCAGATACCTTTAGAAAATCACTAGATCTTGGTAAGAAATGAAATGTGTGACATTTAGCTAGCAAAAGAAACAACCAAGGGACGTGGAGATAGATTGAAAAAGATTACTTATTCAAAAGAATAGAGATATACTGAAAAACAAAGGTGATCTCAGATTCTTGGGCCAAATATGCATAATGGAAATAACAGAAGGTGAGAATGACAAGGGAACAGAGAAGATACTTGAAGAAATAATTCCTGAAAGCTTTTCAAATTTGATTTGAAATGTTAACATATCCATCTACTCCGTACAAAACCTCTAAGTAGAATAAACACAAAGAGACCCACACTTCACATCACAATGAAAAATGTTGAAGAAAAAAAAATCGAAAGTTTTGGGAGAAAAGATTTTCAATCACATGCCAGGTAGCCCAACTAGAGTTCACAACAGACACCTCATTAGCAATAAAGGAATGCAGAGGCCGGAAGTTTGTAATATTTTAAGTGCTAAAAATATGTATTGTGCTCTAAAAATATTTTTTTTTCAAAAATGAAGGTAAAAATAAATATTCCAAGGTGAACAGGATATGATGAAATTATTCACTAGAAACTTTATCCTACAAGAATTATTAAGGGAATACTTCAGGCCCAAATGAAAATACATTAATAGTAAATTGATCCAAATGAAGAAATAATGAGTACCTCTAATGTTAACTACACAGGGAAATATAAAAGACACTATAATTGAAAGTTGATTCCCTTTTTTCTCTTCACTGATTTAAGAAAGTAATTGAAACAGCTGCAGATAGCTGTATCGTAGAGGTTTTAGCATAACCATAATCTGCTTGACAATAACAATGCAAAGATAATAGATGTGAGAAAAGCAATATTGGAGTATTGGAGGAGGGAAGTGATCCCAGACGGCAACAAATCCACAGGAAAAAAAGAAGAAAATTACAAATGTTGAAGCAGAATAGCTACTGCTAACAATTCTGCACTGCTTATGAAACTCACACCCCAGATCGGAGTGCCTAGGATCAAAAATCAGTGTTCTACTTCTAACCTAGTTTCCTACTGATGCATCTGTAAGATGGCATATGGTAGTTTAAGTACTTAATTCCCTGCTATCCACCTGGAAGACCTGAATGGTCTTCTGTCTGTTTGTCTCTTTCTCGCCAATTATGCCTTTCAAATAAATAGTTTATCTCAAAATTATATTTGCACACACCATGTTCAATTGTTTTCTTAAAATTCTTTCAAACATTGATTATGTAGAGCGATATTTAGAACAATGTATTGATAGAATTAAATATATATAGATAAGATGTATGTAAAATTAGAGCATAAGACATTGGAAAATAAACAAGCAAAGTTTCTTCCCTAGAATTAAGTAAATATATATCTGGAATGAATATATCAGTTAATCTGTGTATTATGGACAATAAAGTATTAGAATAAAAATTCAAATATTATAGGCTATTAAAATTTTTAATGCTATGCAAGAAATTCCCTTTAATACAAAATAAAGAAGTAAAAGAGACAGATGGAAAATGCTGAAATGTAAAAAACACAAAATACAAAATAGTTTATATACATTGTATTATAGTAATACTTAATGTGAATATACTAAATTGTCCAATCAAAAGCTAGAAATTATTAGATTGGATTTCCATGAAACTTCTAACTAAATCTGTGATAGGCCCAAACCAAAAATAAATAAATAAATAAAATGGCTACACTAAGGCTAGATCTCCTGAAACATGTCTGGGACATGTCTGTAACCCAACCTTTGCCACGACCTTGGGTTCTCAGAAAGTCTTGGGAATTTTAGTGTATTTACCCCAAGAAAATATCTCATTCTGGGATGAGATCTTGCTTTTGTTTTACAGCTCATGTGGTTACCTAATTGCCCCAAATTAGTCTCTTTACATGGAATAGGAGTGACCTGTGTACCTGGCTGAGTTGTCTGCTCTTAGACAGAATGTAGCTCTTACTGACTGGGTAATTTAAAATGCATAATGTTTAAATTGATTTGGTATCTGTATTTCACACCACTACAGTTGATTACTGTTGTAAGCTTGGGTGATTGAATGATTTGTTTAATGTACCAGTACTCTTTGTTGATTGGATAACTGTTGCTTAAAAACCCCTGAACACAGCTGATCAGAGCCTTTCCCCTTTTCCACTTAGCAGTGGTATTGGACGGTCACTGGTTGGTGCCAGCTGGTGAATAAAGACTCCTGATTTCTGTGAGTCTGCCTCTGATTCATTTCTGGGATAGATTTGGTCAACTCGCATCAAATGCTCTCTCCGGGGGACTTCAGACTGTAAAAATTCCAAATGGGTTGAAAATGAAATACAAAGAAAAAGAAACCTTCTTGCTTCCTTGATACATTGTGATAAAACTGGAAATTCATGGAAGTGGGATTCATGGTGCAAAACTGCCTATCAGAAACAACCATCTTGTATACTTCTTCCTTTTTCTCCTTCACCAAGGACCTGGCTCTATCAGTCTACTGAATTCCTTACAATGTGGCACAATTAACAGAACTGAAGGAAATAATAAATAATTTAAAATGAATTCAATACCCTACTCTCAAAACTGCATAGGACAACTGCAAAGTCCAGTGGAAAAAATATACTGTTCTATAAACCAATAATAAACAAATTTGTGAAACAATCCAATCAACTACAGCAAAAATACACTTTAAAAAAAAGCATTCATGAATCATTCCCCAGAAGCAAAATATTCTAGACTATCAAATATTAAAATTAAAATTGTTAATGCTGACATGAATCCTGGGTACTTGCTCTGTCTTCCATGACATGAAGTATTAAGCAGATAAACAAACTGAGAAGGAAATTTTTAGCAAAAGAGTTTTACTCCAAGCAGTAGAAGGAATGCCCTTGAGAAGGCAGCCAGAGATTCTTCAACAGGGAATAGTCGTGGAAAAGTAGTGATCTGGAGGTTTTGTAATTTTTGTATAAAGTTTGTATGAGATCCTTTAAGAAAGTTTTCCTTGTGTGGTGAGCTCACCTTGCCTTCTTACTGCCTAATCCTCCTCTTTAGTTGTAATTTTTGCAGGACAGAGAAGATTGTGTCTTGAGGCCTGCTGGTGGGGAGTTGTTTATCTACTTCTGAGACTGAGGGTGGAAAACTGCAGTCACCTGGCCTTCTCTGTGACTTTGGCATCACAGCCTATCTCTTCTCTATCTTCCGATCCAGCTCCCTGTTTATAGTGTTGGAAAGTAGTAGAGGATGGCCCAAAGCTTTGGGACCGTGCACCCATGTGGGAAGCCTGGAACAAACTCCTGACTCCTGGCTTTGAATTCTGCAGCCACTTGGGGAATGAACCAGCAGATGAAATTGTTCTGCATGATAATTAAGACCCTTTCTAAATCTGAAAGAATATTAATAAATTAAACAGAACAGTGAATGGAAGAAAAATTCACTGAGGATCTAGTAATGAACTTAAGGTAAGCAGAACAAATGTTTCTTGTAACTTTATGATACTAAAAGCAGCAGCTCATTTTAAAAATGAAATAATCTAAATAGCAAGTTTTTATTTGAAGAGGGCATACATATATCCAATAAGCACATGAAAAGGCGTTAAATATCCTTAATTAGGCAAATGAAAATCAAATTCACAATGAGATATCACATCCACTAGAAATGCAACAATCACCATTGCACAATAACAATGTTGGTAATGATGATAAGAATTTGGAAACCATACTAACTGATGTTAGGATTATAATTTCACTGCCATTCTGAGAACTGGCAATTTCTCAGAATGTTGAAAAACATAAACAACAAGGGACAGCATAGCCCAGCAATTCCAGTCTTAGGCATATATTCAAGTTGATTGAAAACATATGCTAATATAAAAACTTGTATGCAAATGTTTGTGAAAATAATATTCATATAACAGCCAATAAGTAGAAACCACCAAACTGTTCATTAACTTATGAATAGCAAAACATAATGGAAACATATAAACCAGAATGGGATGTAATCATTGGAAAGATTAGAGTAGTGATGCTATACTTGGAAGAGAAACCAGAGTATAGGCAGTGGTCTAAGTTTACATATTCATGAGTTTACACAGCGCTGTTTATAGTGAAAACTATTGCATTGTGTCTTCACAAATATGTTTTATAATAATATAGCTAATTTTCAATGTTTTTTAAATCACCATATAGTATATCAGAGCAAGAATTAGTAAAATAAGGAAGGAACATTGATTAATTCTCCTTTAAGGTTAATATCTAAATAAAAATCAAAAATACTGATTTAGCCAGGTCAACTCTTCAAGACCGAAATAATTTTAAGAATTACCAGTGTTATACAACATTTTATTAAGAAAGGCGTTTTTTTTTTTTTTTATGTGTAGGATATATTAACTGGTAAGTAAGTGGTATAAAACAGCAGCAGATATTATAAAGCAAATAATAGTATTATCTTTTCATATATCCTTATCTTCACATACATGCAAGCACATTACACTCTACAATAGAAATCAGCAGATTTTATAATACGTCCATTAGCCCATTCAGAGGATAACTGACGGATATAACACATACTCTATGGTTACTCAGAGCCATCCAAAACATTAATCAAAGCACTCATAATATGTTTTTGAGATTCCAAATTCAAATAAACAGTAATTGTAAAGATAGTGGGGAAATAGAACTCAGATCAAAAGTACTGTTAAGTGATTGCTATACAGAATAATAGAGTATCATATAATCACCAAGGTGGAACTCTGGGAAGCATTAAGAACATAATGAAAGTTGATTCACAGTGAAATACCATTAGCGAAAAATACTTCATATGCTGAATGAGTAAAAGCTCATTATACTTTATTACTACTATTAGGTTGATACTGCAACTGTGAAATCTTTATTTGGTTCTCAAGCTCCAATGTAACATCACAAGCTGGATTTAAAAAATGTCAACTCCTGCTGTTGATACAGTATTGATCCTCCTCCTTGCATTCTGTCATTAGTGGGTGCCCTTGACTAAGGTGTCCTTATCCTTTATCCAAGGCCTGGAATAAATCATTTCAATAAGAAGCTGTGATCTATGTCAGTTAACAGCAGTATTTAGAAACCAAGATCTGTGGACAAGATGTGCTTATTGATACTGGTGTCTGCTTGTTTTAAAAATGTTTTGATTATGTAAAAATATTTTCTTCTACTTAAATGGCAGAATTAGACAAAAGGTTACAGGGTGAGAGCAAGAGATGATAGACAAATAAAAAGATAGATGATAGATAGATAGATGGTAGATAGATACAGTTCAATTGACTGATTGACACACCAAAAGCTGGCAATATATAGGCCTGGACCAGGCCAAAGCCAGGAGCCCAGAACACCATAAAAGGGGGACATGAGCCCAATACTTGAGCCATCATTTAATGCCTTGGAGGAAACATTAACCAGAAACCAGATTAGAAGTGGAATAGTGAGGACTCAAATCAGCCTTCTGGTATGAGAGGCAGGCTTCCTCAGTGGTGACTTCACATGCTGTAACAAAATGCCAAGTTCCCTTTTTAAATTGTATTTTTTTATTTATATAGGGAACAAATTTCATGCATTTAGTATATGCAGTTTTAAGAGCATAATCATTCTTACCTACCCTCTGTGCCTCACTCACTTCCATGCTTCATCCTCCTTTATGTTTCTTTTAGTTCTTACCAATGTGTTACTTTATGATCATAAGCTTAAGTCACTGCTAAACAAAGAATTCAAAACTAAGGAGTGGAAAAGTCACTGTTCTTCAAGCAGCACATGGACAAGGGGTATAAACAGTAATCAAATCTCAGAATGTGAATTTCACTCATGTATTACTTTTTTTGCATTTTGTATATCAGTTACAACAGATCAAGGAAAACATGGCATTGGTCTTTTGAGGACTGGTTTATTTCAGTAAAGGTAATGGCCTGTAATTGCATCCATTGCTGTAAAAGACAGGATTATTCATTTTTATGATTAAGATTCTTCCATCATGTATGTATACCACAATTTGAAATTATAATGGACAAATTCTAGTTTTATATATATTTATTTATTGGGCACAAAGTGATGTTAAGATAATATATCATAGATTGTTCAGATCAAACCAATTAGTGTATGTCTTCTTTCAAATATGCATATTTTATGGTGGAATTTAAAACTTATTTTCTTGGATTATTTTAAATATATGATGCATTATTATTTACTATTTTCACCATGCTGTAAAATATATTTCAAAGAATAAAGAAAACTTTATTCTTCCTTAAGTTAGTCTTTATAGTCTTTAATTATTATTTCCCCAATTACTCAGACCCCAGTCTCTGGTACTCACCATTCTTCTATGCTGCTTCTTTTGAGTTCAATTATTTGCGTTTTTATGTAGAAGCAAAAATGTGATATTTGCCTTTCTATTCCGGGTTTATAGTCCATAATGTTGTACAGTTCCAGCAAGGGTGTCGGAATTTTTTTTAGGATATATATATATATATATATATACATATATATGTATATATATATACACATATGATCACAGTTGACTTATTCTATTCATGCACACCTAGATTGCTTCCATGCATTTGTTATTAGGAATAATGCTATACTGTACATGGGAATGCAGGTCCCTATGATAGATTGAATTCACATCTTTAGGAAAATATCCAGAATTTTATAGTAATTCTGTTTTCAGTTGTTTTGGGAACCTGTTTCCGGTTTTTTGAAGTAGCTTCATTAATTCACATCCTCACTAAGAGTGTATACCTCTTCCTTATGTTACACATCTTTTCCAATGCTGGTTTTCTTTTGCCTTTGTTATAAAAGCTATTCCAACAGTTGTGAGATGTTTTATTGTTGTGTTTTCAATTTGAAATTTTAAAATAATTACGAATGGTAAGTATTCCTAATATATCTGATGGCAATTTTTATGCCTCCTTCTTTTGCTGGATTATTTGTTTTCCTTTCATATAGTTGGTTGGTTTTCTGATACATTTTCATTATTAATCTCTTATTACATATATGGATTATTGTCATTAAATCTAGCTATTCAATAAACCAAGAAATCTATTTATAATGAAGGGTATTAGTTGTCATTTACATACTAAATAAGATTAATTATTAAGTCAATTTTTGATAAAGTATTTTTTATATTTGAATGTTGTTTTTCTTCGATTTTATTGAAAGATTAACATATAAACTATTTATTTGACTTAAAGTACAATATATTTAACAACATTAAAATTAAAAGGACAATATTGCCACTGACAGTGAATATTTTCATGAAGAGTAAAATTATGTCAGTATTAAATTCTTTCTGTTCTTTTATTATAAAATATATTCTGCTAGTGATGTGCAGTCTCTAAAATCACTTAAAATGTTATTTTTTTGTATGATTATTTTACCAACTTTATATACAATTAATTTTGCATTGGCTGGTTTTCAATTTTGGTTTCCTCTTTTTGTTAAATCATATTTTTAATACATAAAATATATGGGAAAAGTGTTTTAAAAAGATAAAAAATATATTCATAGAAGTATTATCTCTGCACTGACTTCAGAAGTCCCCTTTACTCCAGCTGAAGCGTAGAAGGTATTATGTGTGATAGAATAAAACAGGCCCAGGAATGTTTATGTAAATGGAACTGCATCCAACAGAAAATCAGGGAGCATCAAAGAACCAAGTAATGTGGAGAAATGGGAGAACAGTCAGGAATGTAAAAATAAGCAGGAAAGAATGAGGTCAGTATGACCAAGGAAAAGCTAATGAATAGATCAACTCATTCGGCTTTCCTGATATGAAGTCCAGGTGGCATTTTACAGACTGAAATGAATTTCATACTCTACTGATTGTTCTAATATTTCATTTTGGAAATGTATGAGAAAGTGAACATGTGACATGAGCCTAAAGCCAAGATTATTCATCTTCTGCCTGCTGTCTTTGAGTGAAAAATATATGTCTGAATAACTTATCAAAATCTATTATGGACACTAAAGGAAGAGAAAATTAAATCCCACACTATCAAGTTAGATGCAAAATTCCTAGATAAAACAGTAGTAAGAAATTGGAATTTGAGTTAATGGAAAGGGTAAATCATTAGGATGAACTTGGTTTTATTTTGGAAATGTGGAATTTCCTGTTTGAGACTATGAAGTACTGTGAAGTAGCTGGTAAGGTTGCTGCTTGTGGTATCAGCAACTCACATAGGGCCTAATTTGAAATCCAGCTGCTACCCTTCCCACTGAGATCCCTGCTAATGGCTTGCGAAAGCAGCCGAGGATGGCCCAGGTTTTTGGGTCCCTGCACACATTTGTGAGAGTAAGCTCCAGCGCCCTGGCTTTGGACCAGGCCAGCTCCAGCCACTGAGTCTGGAGAGTGAACCAGTGGATGGATGATCTCTCTCTGTCTCTCTGTCTTGCTGTCTCTGTCTTTTTGTAAATTTGCCTTCCAAAGAAATAAGTAAGTTTTTAAAAAATTGTCACAGAAATTGGCTATCAGAGCAGAAAAATGACCTTACCTTCTCAATAAACATGCAAGTATCATTTGATAAAACTCAAGGTAAATTTCTTAGAAAACTAGAGCTACTGGTGAACTCTGGAAAATATTGAGTATTAAGGAAGCAGCTAATATAATAAAACATAGAATTTAAAGCTCTCCACTTAACTTCAGAAATCATACAAAAATATCTTTTAGCATCAACTCTTTTCAAAGCCATGGGCTAGAGCAGCTCTAGACATAGAAAAGATAAAAAATCTATGCCTGTTGCTTTATCTCGCCTTCACTCAAATCACATCAAAAACATGCCCAAAAATTCCAATTGCAAAGTCAATAGCAGGAACTGAGTGGCGAACAGCATTAGAATCTGAAGTACACTCAAATCACCAATGAGTTCACTCAACACGGCACTTTTTTTTTCTTCTGTTCTCTTCTCCACTAACAATCAGCTGATCTTACGATGCCGGAGGCAACAGCCAGCAATGAGAGCTGGAAGGATCCAAGCTCTTAGGAAGGGCAGGGAACATTTCTGTTCATTCCTAAACAGAAGCAGCAGTCCCTAGTTTTGTCATGTGGACCCTGAAAATATGAGTCAAGTTATGGAGGGGGAGAGTTTTGGGGAAATCTGTAAGTTCATTCAAAGTGACACATGTATAAGACTGATCCAAAATAGGATACCAAAGAACTTTGATGGACTGAGCTACACCACACCCTCGTCCACAGACTACAAACCAAAATATAACTGAAGAGCGCTAAAAACGTTTTGAAATTGGAACTGTGGCCACAGACCACACAGGCAGGCTGAAACTTGCATGATGAGCCTAGCCAGGATGACTGCGTGATACAGCACAATGATCAATACACTCAATAAAATCTGAGTAACATCCACAGCTTCATGAATTAGGAAAATGGTGAGTGCACAGTTGTAAATTGTTTGATATATGAAGTGCGTGAAAATTTAAAATGTCTTGAGAAAAAAAGAATAAAGAGGCCCTAAGGCTGAAATTAGACCGGAGTGGCAATTAGTTGGCAGACACTTTAAACATGATCAAATGGACAGATATCATGTTTGCTCTAATATAAGATAATATGACGTAAAATCTAAGGATTTTACCTGTGAATTTAACCTTACTGCACCTCCTAATTATTTGTACTTTTCATAATAAGATCTTGTGATGTAACCTATAAATCAATCACCCATATGAGACTAATTGCTTGCCATCACCTGAGATTATTAATGTCCCCCTTTCCACCGTTACTGCTATTGCCCATAAGCAATGGTAATCTAGTCCTTATTGTGCTTTCATTGGAGTCGCATGAGACATATGCTGACATTTATTCATACAGGAAGATGTTGAACTCTCTTACACCCTAATGTCACATTCATACCTTTGTTACAAGTACGTTCACTTCATGGGGATGAAGAGTCACTATTTTTTCCGCCTGTGGTAGACTATACATAAGAGGATGTATAGTGGAAGTGTGGCAGAAGTAAGTATGTTCTTAGGTGAAAACGGAGAGAGGTATGTCCCCGTGCGTACAGTGCAGGGATGGACTCACAATGAAACTGCTGATAATCTCCTCCATTGTTGGGGGACCCCTGAGGGACAGCATGATGGACTTGTGAAAACACACACAAGACACTCATTCTAAGACTGGAGGGTGGAACAGTGGGGAGGAATATTAGGGAGGGGGAAGGGAGACCCCCAGTATCTGTTAAACTATATAAAAAAGGGATCAAATGGACGAATATGAGAACTTTGGCAACAGCTGTTAAATATGAAGTTGTATAAAAGAAATCGAGAATAAAATGTAGAAAGAAGCAGCCTTTTTTATAACAAAAATATACTATGACTGAAATACAAAACCAGTTCACTGGATGGCTCAGTAGCAGAGGGACATTGATGAACTTGAAAATTGATCAATAGAAGTGACAAAACCTGAGCAACAGGAGGAAAATGATTAAAAATTAAAATGAGCTGAGTTAAAAGAACCAACTATTCATGTTCAAAACATTCAAGAAATATAGAAGAAAGAGTGCAACAATGAAAATTTTGAAGAAGCAATAGTTCAGAACTTCACAAGTTTAAGTGAAAACAAAAACAGGTAAAGGAGCTTTTGAAACTGTCAAATACTGCAGGAAATGACTTTTTAAAGTAAACCCCCCAAAGTGCAGACAGCAAAAGGAAATTTGGACAAATGGAATCACATCAAAATTGGAAGCAGCTGCATAGCAAAGGAAATAATCAACAGAACGAATAAACATCTGACAGAAATGAAGAAAATATTTACAAGCTGCTGTCCAACATAGGATATTAATCCACAACATATGAGAAACTCGAAAAAATTAAACAAAGCAAACAACTGATATAGGTAAAGAATGAACAAAACCAACAGTACTCAAAAGAAGAAACTTCAATGTCTAACCAATATCTGAAAAAAGATGCTCTGTACCACCGTCCATCCATCAGGGAAATGAGAATCACAATCACAGTGAGATATGATTTATCCTGTGCCATAACGGCTGTTATCAACATTATAGAAAGCAAAAAATGCTGGTGAAGGTATGGAGAAAGGAGAACTCTTACATACTTTCAGTGGGAATACAAAATAATATGTCAAATATATCTTGGCAGTAAGATGCTGAACTTTCTGCATTATCTATAACTATAGTGTCATGATACACTTAAATAGCAGAATGATGGACTTGGGATTATTGCTGATTATTGGGATTATTATACTATTATAATATAATAGGGCAAATTCTTGGTGGGGAGATGGAGATAGTGGAAGGGGAAATCCCTGAACTTGTGGAATTGTATTATGAAAAATAATTTTTTTTCATAATACACATTATGAAAACATGTATGGAGACTCATTAAAAACTAGAAACAGAGATGCTATGTAATCTAGAAATCTCACTGCTGGGTATGCCTTCAAGAGACATGAGGTAATTGTATCAGAGAAATATCAACCCCATCAGATTTGCTGTAGCAGCATTTTACCAGAGGCAAGATTAGTAATCAGTCCAAGTGTCCATCATTGAATGAACAGAGAATACAATATTTACAGCAAAGTGGATGAAACTGGAGGACGTCATGTTAAAGAGGAGGGCATCATGTTAAATGATATAAATCAAACACAGAAAGACAAATATGATCTTCCTTCTACATGGGAGTTAAAATAAATGTCGATATAAACACCGAATACTGATTGACAGAGGCTGGGAGAGGTAACAAGGGATAGAAGGATTTGGGGTAGTGAGAGCCAGGTCAGAGGAAGATCAGAAGAATATGTTTCTGTTGCTAAACAATGTGGTTGCATGAATATAGTTAATAGTAACTTAGCATGTATTTTATGAACAAATATGAAAAAAAAGAACTTCTAAGCCTCCAATAATGTCACAGAAGGGAAAGTTTTGATTGCTCTGATTGGAAAGGTACATATTTTGTGCAGATATTGAACATAAATGTGTAAAATTATATTGTTAAGTAAAATAAAAAATGTAAGCCTTAACATTTCATAGTCAAAGTACTAGAAATTAAGTCCGAAATTGTGAAAAAAGCCAGAGAAGATGTATTCATTATCTATAAGGAAACAGCAATTCTGCTAACTGATTTTTCATCAGAAACAACAGATGGCAGAAGAAAATAGGATGACATAAATAGTGCTGTCAACTTGGAGTTATATATCCAGTGAAAACATACGTCAAGAATGGAGGTGAAAAGCAGATGTAAAAGTGAGTCGCTAAAGGCACCTCTAGCAGTGCTTAATTTTTGCATTCCCAATGCTATTGTAAAACATTTATTCTAACTGCCTGAAAACCTAATGATATTTGAGTTGAAAAATTATTAGTAATAAAGCAAAATCTTATATAGCTAAAGATGTTTTGGAGGTAACTTTATAGCACTAAAAGTTTACAAGAAAGTGAAAAAAGGTGTGTGTGCCCTGGTGTAGCATATTAGTCCTCTGCTTGCAGTGCAAGCATCCCTTATTGGTGCTACTTTGTGTCCCAGATGCTCCACGTTCCATTCAGCTCTTGTTTATGACCTAGAAAGCAAATGGAGCATGGCTCAAATTCCTATGCCTCTGAACCCATGTGGGAGACCAATAGAAAGCTCCAGGATCCTGCCTTCACTCTGGCCTAGAGCTAGCTGTGGTTATCATTTGAGGAGAGAGCCAGTGCATGGAAGAGCTCTCTGTTACTTCGTTTCTCTGTAATTCTGGCTTTCAAATAAAAATAAATGAATCTTTAAAAAAAATCCCAAGTCAGTAATCTAAGCTTTGCAAATAAAGAAATTAGAAATTAATTAAATAACTTCAAATACATTTAAGGGAAAAATCAAGATTAAACAGGAATTTATTAAGTGAAAAGCAAAAAGTGACAAAGGGAAAATTGAATGAAATAAAAAATTAGATCTTCATGAAAATTGATAAGGTTTAATCAACTTTAGCAAGACTTTAAAAAGAGGTAAAACAAAAATTATCACTATTCAGGCCAGCACTGTAGCACAGCAGGTAAAGCCAATGATTGTGACTTAGGCATTGCATATGGACACTTCTAATCCAGTTCTAATCGCAGCTTCTAATCCAGTTCCTGGGTAAAACGTTGGGAAAGTAGTGGAAAATGACACAGTTGTGTCAGCGTCTAGACCCACATGGGAGACCCAGAAGAAATTCCTGGTTCCTTGCTTCAGCCTGGCTCAGCCCTGGCTATTGCAGACATCTGGGTAGTGGACAGGCAAGTGGAAGCTCTCTCTCTTTGTTTGCTCTCCCTCTCTCTGCAACACTTTCTTAAATAAATAAATCTTTAAAAATTACTAACAAAATAAAATTGCATATTATAAAGACACGCAAAGGTTAGCAAGAGAATGCTACATTTATTCATGTGTACTTCCAACAATTTAAATGAAAATGTCCAATCCGCAAACTCCAGTGTGGTTTATTTTAAAATTTTCCTTCTCCCCATGAAAATGTGTACACATCATAATCATTTGTGAATATTATCTTATATGGCAGAAAGGGGAGTTTGCTGGTATGGTTTGAAGCCTAGTATAGGGAGACTATTCAGAATTAGAAAGGTGAGGCACACGTGTTTACAAGTGTCCTTCAAAGAAAGAAAGAAAAGAAAAAGGTCTCTTAAGGCAGAAGGAAAAAGAGATTTGAAGATAATTATATCTCTTGTCTTGAAGGCAAAGGACAGTTTCCTGAGCCAACCAATACAAAGAATTCAGCTATGGAAGCTTAGATATAACAAGAAAATAGGAGATCCAAATTCTTGTGAGTGGTTGCCACCCTGCCAGCACCTTGATTTTAACCCATTGAGACTTCCTAAGTGTTTCTGATATGCGTTACTATATGAGTTCATTGCATTGGTTTAAATTACTTACTGTGTAATAATCTATTCCAAAAGCACACAGGAGACTAATATAATTACAAACTAACATAAATTAGCAAATATGTAATCAGTAATCTGAATTATTTTACACCAATTAAAGTTACTGGATTGATGGCTTAAAAACCTATGGTTGGACCTGGCGCGATAGCCTAGCGGTTAAAGTCCTCACCTTGCACGTGCCAGGATCCCATTTGAGCAACGGTTTTAATCTCAGTGGTCCCACTTCCCATCCAGCTCCCTGCTTGTGGCCTGGGAAAGCAGTCAAGGATGACCCAAAACCTTAGGACCCTGCACCTGTGTGGGAGACCCAGAAGAAGCTCCTGGCTTTGGATTGGCAAAGCACTGGCTGTTGCGGTCACTTGAGGAGTGAACAAGTGGATGGAAGATCTTCCTCTCTGTCTCTCCTCCTCTCTGTATATCTGATTTTCCAATAAAAACAAAAAATAAATCTTAAAAAAATCCCATGCTTGCATCTGTGAACTCTAACATTGAAAGAAGAAATAGCATAATTTGAAACAAGTTATTGAAAAAAAACAGAAGTCTTGATAATTTCCATGAAATTTATTGGAGTTAGCATTAACTTGAAAACAAGCAACCAAAAATCCTAGCAAAATTAGAAAAGATAAAAACACTACAAACCAATGCGCCTCATGAACATAGATGCAAAATAATTCAACAAAATGCTTAGCAAATGTAATCCGGGAATATCTTAAAAAAGGAACCTTCCAGATTTGATAAAGCACATCTAGAAGAAACTATGCAGCTACTATGTTTTATAATGAAATACTGATGCTTTTCCTTCACAGACTGGAACTTGCACTGTATCCTACTCTACACTGCAGCATAATTCTTCGTCAATGGTGAATAATTGAATTTTAAGAAGAAGCACATATTTTTTTATTTTTAAAAATATGTATTTTTATTGCACAGTCAGATATACAGAGAGGAGGAGAGACAGAGAGGAAGATCTTCCGTCCAATGATTTACTCCCCTAGTGGCTGCAACAACGGCTGGAGCTGAGCCAACCCGAAGCCAAGAGCCAGGAGCCTCTTCCAGGTCTCCCACGTGGGTGCAGGGTCCCAAGGCTTTGGGCTGTCCTCGACTGCTTTCCCAGGCCACAAGCAGGGAGCTGGATGGGAAGTGGAGCAGCCACAATATGAACTAGCACCCATATGGTATCCCAGTGTGAGGTGAGGACTTTAGCTGCTAGGCTACCGTGCCGGGACCGTATCACATATTTTAAATGCAGAGAATATGATTGTCCAAGGAGAAAACCCTAAGATATTTATACAATAACTTTGAAAAGGAGAATTGAGATGGCACATGGTGAATTTCTAGCATATTGATTATGTTCTATTTCCTGATCCAAGGAAGTTACATAGATGTGTGTGCATGTGTATAGAGAGATACATTCTAGTAAATAGTTACTATGTATTATTTATAAAAGAGATATAAAGAGAGACAACCAGAGATATGAAAAGAGACAACCAATAGTTATAAAATCAGATGAAAGGTATCTTATTCAGTATTGTGCTGATACAATAAAATACTAGAACCTGGATAGTTCATAAAGAATGAAATACTTTTCTTTCCTGGAGGCAAAAAAGCTTAAGATGAAGGTGTTGGCATCTGCTGGAAACCATCTTACTGCATCGTCACAGAAAAAATGGTAAAAGGGCATGGGAAGGTGGGTACAGCTGTCTTCCCATGTCAGAAGCAAGCATAGTGAACACCCATTCTTGTAAATCCTTTATATATACGCTATTAATCTATTCAGTGAGACACTTTTCATTACCGAAACATATTTCAAGAGTCTCTACCTGTCTATACCTCTGCACTGGGGATTATGAATTTTTTGTAACACATTTAGACCCTAAGAACAAAGGATAAACCATAGATAAATTACTGAGCAAATTATAAGCTTGTATTTGTATCATGTCGATTTACATTCTTAACACACTACTGTAAATGTTTTAAATCATCCAGAATGAATTAAATCATATACAATATATACTTTTACAGAATTATTTTTGTAAGATTTATTTTTATTTTAAAGGCAGAGTTATAGAGAAAGAGGGAAAGAGAGTTAGAGAGAGAGAGAAACCTTCCAAACATTGGTTAACTTCACACATTACCCTAGTGGCTGGAGTATAGCTGATCCAAAGCCAGGAGCCAGAAATCAGGAGCTTTTTCCTGGTCTCCCATGTGAGTACAGGGGACCAAGGACTTGAGACTTCCTCCACTGCTTTTCCAGGCCATAAGCAGGGAGCTGGATTGGAGGTGAAACAGCCCATGCTGGCACCCATATGGGATATTGGTGCTGCAGGCAGATGCCTGCCGCATTATGCCAGTGTCAGCCCCACAACATATAGCTTTAAAAGTTACCATTAAAGAGAGTGTAGTCCTGAAGCCTGTGTGGTGGTGCAGTAGGTTAAAGTGTTTCTTGCAATGCAAGAATTATACTTATTGGAGAGCCAGCTCAAGTTCTGAGTGCTGCAGTTCTAATCCAGCTTCCTATTAATGCATCTGGCAAGATGATATATGTTAGTCTATGTGCTTGGGTTCCTAAAACCGAGGTGGGACACCCTGACAGAGTTCTGGGCTCCTGTCGGAGGCTTGGCCTAGCTCTGGTAGTTGCAGCCATTTGGATAATAAACCACTGGATGGAAGTTCTCCTTTTCTTTTTTGTTCTCTGTCACTTTTTCAATAATAAATAAACTGTAAACATTTCCAAGGGTGGAGTGCTTGTTGTAATATCATTATGGTGTTAGTTGGCATGCCACATATCCCAATTGGTAGGCCTTGGGTCAAGTCCCAGATTCTCATCCTGAAATGCTGAAGATGAGAGCTAGACTAATTAGATCCCTGTGATCAATGTGGGGACCTGGATTGATTTCCTAGCTTCCAGATTGGGTTCTGCTCCACTAATGGCCACTGCAGGCATTTATGGAGTGAACCAGTGAATGAGACCTTTCTCTGGCTCTACCTTTGAAATAAGTATAATAAATAGAACTTAAAGAATATTTAAAAATTGGGACCAATTCTGTGGCTTAACGGGCTAGTTCTCCACCCTCAAGTGTCAGCATCTCATGGCCGTCAGTTTGCGTCCTGGCTGCTCCACTTACTATCCATCTCCCTGCTTGTGCACGGAGGATCTTTCTCTCTGCCTCTCTTTTTCTCTGTATGCTTTTCCAGTAAAGAGAAAAAAAAAACTTGCTAAGAAAAATATTTAAAATAAATAAAATAAACTTAAATAATAAAATTAAATACCTGAAAGTCACAATCACAGAGAGATCCTCTGTCTGCTGGTTCACTCTCCAAATGGTCCCAATAATGAGAGCTTGAGCTGATTGGAAGCCAGGAGCCAGGAGCCAGGAGCCTCGTCTAGGTCTCCCATGCAGGTGCAAGATCCCAAGGATCTGAGCCATCCTGCCCTCCTTTTTCAGGTCATAAACAGGGAGCTGGTTCAGACACTTGAACTAGGGCCCATGTGGAATGCTAGTGCCACCAGGTGGAGGATTAGCGTGCTGTGCCATCACATTAGCCCCAAAATTGAATATTTAGCTGAGGATATTCCCAAGCAAAGTACTGGAAGAGTGGCCTAAGTTTTCCTTGCTTCTTTAGTAAAGTATGAGATGGAAAGATGGGTTAAGTAAGAAACTGTAAAGCCAAAAAAAAAAAAAAAAAAAAACCCACCAGCATCTGATGATCTGGGGAATTATGGCTATTCAGATTATAACATTTGCTGTTTTTCAGAGATGCCAGTAAGGTGCTGGTATAAAAGCTCTTTGTCTTCAAAATCCCATAGGCACACCAATTTTAAATTCATTTTTCAGGGAACATACGTTGGGATTAAGGTCCTGAGTGCTGTTGAACAAAATTTGCTGAAGAGATTAGGTGGATGACTCATGGTTTAATCAATAATCTCAGTAAAATTTCAGGAAAGAAGATGGGAGAAAGGATATGTGGAGAGCCCTCTGGAATAATAGACTGCACTCTCTTGATACACAGGAAATTGACAATACTGGTTGGGATGTATAAGCAAAATATCACCAGTCTGAATTGAAGGGGATTGAGAAAAAACGAAGTACAAAGGGGACACTGGTCTTCCAAAATTCCTCAAACAAGAACTGGGGTTGAGAATGTTACCTGGTTGCAAACATAGCCACTTTTACAAAACAAAGACTGTTTCATAGATGGAGAGGTTGAGACCAAAGAGGCAAATTCAAGGGAAGAGGCAGATACAGAAACAAGCCCAACCGCTACACGAGACAGAGTCACCTCTGTGAGCCAGAGGCAGGAACAAAAAGTGGAGCCACCACTGGTCCAGAGAACAGAGTCATCATAGGTCTGTGGGATTCACCACAGGCCCAGAGGGCGGAGGACTCTGTGAGCTACAAAGCATTATTCTCAGGCACAAAAACTCAGCCCTTTATATTGTGACCAGTAAGTGACTCCTTTATTTTTTTTTCCCTTAATGTGGGGCTATATATTCTATGCCTGTACCATCTCTATATTTTGAGGTAGATAAGCCATCTTCTATGTAGACACATCCACAGAATGAGAGGGGGTTTTGGACAAAACAAATCCAAGGTCTTACCCATACCTGCTCTACATCATTTAACAGGTGAGATTAAGATTACTTAGAAGGTAAAATGTGGAATCATTTGTATATTTTCAACCCAGATAATTATTTGCATGAGAGTTTGGATTTGAACATTATGCTTTAAATGAGTTGAGACTTTTGGGAATGTGAGAGTGACATGAATGTATATTTCCTGTGGAATGATCACAAAATTTGAACAGGGTGAGGGTACAGATGGTGGATTGTTCAGGGATGAACAATAGCTCCTCCAAATATCTTTAAGATCTAACAATCTAGTTTCTATGAAAATGACTTAATATCGACATAGACTTTTGTAAATGTGATTAATCCAATGATCTCGAGGGGTTCCCATCCTTACTTCCAATACCAGCATTTTTAATATAGAAACAAAACAGAGATATACAAAGCAGGAAAGGCCATGTGATTGTGGAACAGAAGCACCAAGAATATCCTGGATCCACTAACAGCTGAGTCAACGAAACACAGATTCTGGGCCTTCAAAGGTATTGGGGCTCTGCCAAAATATTGATTTTTGTATTTTAATGTTAAGAATCCAAAGCAAATAAGTTTTGCTTCTTTTAAATCACCTGCTTTGTGGTAGTTTAATAGAACAGTCCTAGGAAAGCAATAGTACATCTAACGAGCAGATTTACTGTGAGGATAAATAAAGCAATATGTACAAAATACATAATAATCATATAATCGATGGTAACCATTATTTTCAGCATGGGGGAGTCACTAATAAATGATGTTATTTTAAATAAGAAAAGCAATATGATAATCATAATAGATGCCAACAGAATCAGACAAAATTTAACACTTGTTACTAGTAAGAAACAATTTAAGAATATAAGAAAATTTCTTGACATCATAAAAAGTGACTACATAGACGTATAGCTTCCTTCTTTCCTTCTTTCTTGGAAGAGGGCCAGGGCAGTTTGCCAATGAGCAGGCTGGGGTTAGTTACCCGGCCCTGCAAATCATCTGGCCTAAGGCTTGGGCTTGCATCGGCAGGGGTGGCCCTGATCTCACCAGCTTAGCAGGCCTGGTTGGGACAGAGCTTGGCTACACAGGCAGAGGTCTGGTAATGAAGGCTATGTGGGGAACGCAACCAATTGACACTGATTGGAAATTCTCTGGCTCAGGAGACAGATCCGTTAGAGATGATAGGGAAAGATTTCTGAACCTGGGAGAGGCAAGACTTAGTTCCTAATTAGTAAGAAGTAGTTATAGAAAATGTGATGAATCTATGCCCTTCAGCAACCCTTAAGCTTAAAGGTTGAAAATCTCTGGGAGAATTAATTGGCATAGATGAACTATCTTAGGATCACCAGTTGGAAGTCACATCTCCCCCACTCTATGTAAACCCATTTGCCTACCTGTCAACTGAATGACCCGCTTGTTAGAATGTACTTCCCTCACATGAACCCTCAGTATGATTCTAGGTAACCACTTCTCTCTCTAGGCTTACAAGAAGCCTGGCAATGGCAAGAGAAACCCCATCATCCTGTGGGCACAGGGTGAAAGGTTTCTACCATCTGGAGAACACAGAATCAAAATCAAGATATTTGGCATAGATACCAAAGCTATCCCACAAGGCATTATCAAAGACCTGCCCAATATGCTGCAGCACCTCAGCTCTGCAAGAGTTGTACCACCCCTCTTTTCGTTGCCTGTGAAAATCAGCAGAAAATAGCCCGGGTACATGGGCCCTAGCCACCTAGGCAAGAGACGTGGAAGGGATTTGTGGCTCCTGACTTCAGCTTGGCCCACCTCTGACTTTTGTGGCTATCTGAGGAGTGAATTACTAAATGGAAGATCTTTCTTTCTCTATAATTCTGACTTTCAAATAAATGTAAAAACAAAGACTGGTGATATATTTTTATTGCTTATTTGCAATACAAAACATAGAGACAAGCTTATTGGAACCTGGAAGGGATTACTGTTATTTCAAGTGTCACTTTCTGAAATTACCTAAAAATGCTTATTTCAGCAAATTGTGTTGTGCTGTCTACACAAATAATTACACATGCAGACTTGCAATTCAAATGACAGATTAATTGGATAATATTAATGATGGTGCTACAAAAGTAAATTAGCTTAGTACTTTTATCTACACTATGCATCTAGATCTACCAAAGAATTCAAAAAGTTACTGTGATAATTCCAGCTCAGTTTTCTGTAACAGCATTGCTTGCTAATGTTTATTACTCTGATACATTCAATGAGACTTTATAGAGTGAGAACATGTAAAAGTATTGTAATAAAACAACTAATATTCCTTATTACTGGCAGCTTGACTGAATGGCAGAAAATCTAACAAGAATAAGCCATAAACTTAAGTAATTTCATCTTTTAATTTATATATTCATGTAATACCAGAGTTAAGATCTTACAGTCTTTTCAAAAGTAATCTTTCAAAAGCAGGTGAGGTTTTAAAACTCAAAAAAATAAACAGGACAAATTGGTTACAGTAGATGTTGGACTGTAGACATAATATTAGTTTCAGCTAATAGATATTGTGTTGTCCAAAAGTTGTGCAAATTATATGTGAACCTAAGTATGTAATAAAAGAAAATATCTTAAAATACAAATAATTATTTAATAAATAGTGTTTGAGGACAACTGGGTGAAATCATCTGGAGAAAATTCCAATTAACAAATTTTTTCATTTCCAAATAAGCTTCAGAATAATTAAGGACTTATATGTAGTGGCATGTGATAAAAAAAGGAAACTGAAAACAGAATGTGAGCTTTGGATAGATGAAAAGTTTCTACAATTTGAAAAAATTGGAGAGGGTTTAAAAAGAAAATTTAATAGATCCAATGAAATATAAGTGAAAAAATCTATCCCATAAAACAAAAAGAAGGAAAAAATCTATATGCTTTTATTGAGTATGATTGATGAAAAATTAGCATCAATAATGACTAAAAAGAAATTTCTAATTTATATGACTCTCACATGTCAATGAATAAAGAGAATGAATGGTAAGTAAGAGATAAAGCAAAAAAACCTCAGGGAGAATATAGGGAAAATACTCCGATGCTAATAGGTAAAGCAATAGTATTTGAAGAAAATAATTTATTGTGGTTACACCTATTAAATTAGAAAAATTGAGTCTATTCAAAGCAAGCAAGTCTATGATTAAATTGCTTTTAGCCATGTAAACTAGTGCAACAAGTAAAACAATTTGGCAATATATATGTACAGCCATAAAGTTTGACCATTTATTTTACTCTTGGGAGTTGAGCCTAAGATTCTATTTGTTAGATCATTATCTATAATAGCAGAGATTTGGAACCCACATTCATGTCTAAAAATAGTTTAGTGGGTATGTAAATTATAGTATACAAAGTAGGCTTTAAATTATAATTACACGTATGTAACAATATGGGAAACACATATTAAGTAAAAAGAGGGCATCATTTACAGGACTATAACTACATAAAACTGTGAATGCACAGATGTTGATTTAACAAATGTTTATTTTGACATCCTGAATTTTACTCTTGGGGATTGTGCTTAGTATGCAATTATGCATATCACCACTTCTGATCAAGGTATAAAACTTTGAACAACCAATATTTCATCTCTCTTTACATTACTGCAATAAACAGGATAATAAATTCTCTAACTTATCTTTCCTTTTGAAGGCCACTGTTAACTGTATGCCTAGGCCAAGAAAATATGTGGTCCCATTTAAAAATTTGTCAAAATATTTCCATAATTTTTTTTTATTTTCTTCAGTTTAGCATTTCAGTTTTTTTTTTTTTTTTGCTTTGGAAGTATTGATTTAAACACCACTGCAAGAACTTCCATAGAGAATGTTTGCAAGGTCACTATCTGTTGATTTTAGCTCTAGTATGACAGGGGTGTTGCAAGTTGAAATTTATAGCTCATTTTAGATGTGTTGGTCTTCACTATTATGTCTGTGGATTTGTAGTTACATGAAAAGTAGTGAACTTAACCAATATTGGCCAAAAGGCAGAAATCTTGGTGACACGGGTTTGATTACATGAACCTAAGTTAGTACATTTGTAACAAGGTAATAACCTATATAAAAGAAAGACACTTTGATGTTTTGAATTGAACAAATAAAACGCATCTTAACATATTTAAGATTATTGCTTATTTTTCACTATTTCTTAAATAGAAAAATAACAACAATAGAAGTAGCCCAGTTGTAGTTTTTGACTTGTAACATTTGTGGCAGTTTTTGGAAAGTTTGTGTCTGTTGATACCAGCCCCCTAATGTTACCCCCTCTCAACTATTTTTACTGGAAGCAAACATGGTGGTTAACAGGTGACAGTAGTTTTAATGTGGGTCTTTTTCAGAGAAGAAAGAAGGAAGGAAAGGAAAGAGGAGGCAGGCTCCTGCCATATTCATTAGGATTATGAATTCTAAAGCTACATTGACACATTGAAAAAGTTATTTCTTCAATTTTGTAGTTACTAGCACTTGGAAATTCTGCTTTGCACCAATATTTCATAGACAGCACAAAAAGTGTATTTTTACTAGCTGCATGTATTATAGTTTGACTTATATTGTTTATTCTTCTCTGTGCTTCAGTTCCTTACCAATTAATTAGCATGTTATAAGCTGTAAAAATATAGTTTGCATTGTCAGAAAAGCATTAATGCAGATATATTCATAAGTTTCATATGAAAGATTTTCACTGCAGAGTTAAAATTAACATTAAACCGTTTTTATTGAGGTAGTATTGGTGAACAAAAAGCTGTAGATGTCTAGTGTATACAACTGGATGTGCGTGGAGTTGCGCACATATTAATGGTATCAGTAATAATGCTGACCATGTAGAATGAGTTTGAAAGAATTTTCTGTGTTCTGTTTTATCAAATACTTTGAGAAAAATTTGTGTTAATTTTTCTTTAAATGTTTCGTAGATTTTGGCAGTGAGTCATCTTTCTGGACTTCTCTTTGATACAGCATTTTAAATTTTTGGTTCAGTATCATTACTTATCCTTAGTCTGTTTAGGTTTTTTGATTCTATATGATTAAACTTTAGCAAAATCTATGTATTCAGGAGTCTTTTCATTTATTCCATGTTGTAAAAATTATCATTGTATGGTTGTTCATTCTTGTAAGAATCTCCAGTGGTCCTTTGCATTTCAGTGGTTTCAATGATTATGTCTCTTATTCCAACTGATTTCATTTTTTCTCAGTATATCTAAGGTTGTCATTCCAAATAACCAGCTCTTAATTGCATTGATTTTTTCTTTATTTTTTATTTGTTTGATTGTAATTATAGGGTTGACCAGGGTGGAAAGAAGTGAGGATCAGGGAAAAGTAGGGGAAATCACTCTTCCCCCACTCTTCCCCCACCCCATATTATTACAATGATAGAGTCCTTCAGCAACAGACATAGGTGCATCATTCTGCATTTAACTGTATCCTGACATTATCAGTATAGATAATGGTAGAAAATCCAGCATCTTCTTGTCAATATATATTTAACAGTTTATTTGGAGTTCATCTTTTGTTTGGGAGTAGAGATACAAACTGCAATATATCTTCACTTCTTGGTATGCTAATCTATATTACACCGTTCCTCCAGGTGAATATTTATGCGTGTGTGTATAAATACATGTGTATATATATTTGTGTGTATATATATGTGTGTATGTATTTGTGTGTATATATATATATATATATATATATATTCTGCATGAAGGTTACCTTATATCAGAGAGAACACATGATATTTGTCCTTTTGGGATTGGCTTACTTCACTGAGCATAAGGGTCTCTGCTTAGGACCGTTTTGCTGCAAATGGTAGAATTTCATTCTTTTTAATGACTGAGTAGATTCACCACAGTTTATTTTTCAATTCCTATTTTGGAAGACATCTGGGTTGTTTTTGTGTGTTCACTATTGTAGATCGTGCTGCTGTAAATATAGGATTACGGGTCACTTTCTGCTACGCAGATTTCATTACCTTGGGCATATTCCCGGAAGTTGGATAGTCAGATCACATGGTCGGTGTATTTTCAGTTGTCATTGACCCTTTAAATATTCTTTTTTAAAGCCACTACTTCATTTTTTCTACTGTTTATTTATTTTTTTCTTTTCTTAGGCCGACTTTCTGCTTGCTTTTTCTTGCTTTTCTATTTTTTGGGGGGGATTAGTAAATTTAGTGTTTACTCAAAATCTTTCTGTGTTTTTCATCTGTTTCAAGAATTTAAAAAAAATTGTTAAGTTTTATGTTTTTTCTTAGTTGCTCCAGAGTAAGTAGTTTAATTTCTAAAAGTTGCTTACATGGTTTCCAATATTATTCTTGTTACTGATTTCTACCTTTATCCCATTGGGGTATGAAAAGACACTTGATATAATTTCTGTAATTTTGATTTTGTTTAAACCTTTTTCTGGACATATGTGCAATTAAGAAGAATATGTGTTCTGGAACTTTTGGGTGGAATATTCTGCAAATGTCTGTAAATGCTGGGTCCAGTTGACTAGAATGTAATTTAATTCTGGTATTTGTTGATTTTCTATCTGGTTGTTTTGTGTATTACTGAAAGTGAGGGGTTAAAGCCCATTGTTGTTATTTTACTGTACTCTACCTATCACTGTTTATTAGCATTTCATTTGTTTGAGGACTCAAATATTTGTGCATTTATAACTGTTAATTCCTCTTTCTATATTAACTCATTTGTCAGTCACAGACATTTTTCTTTTGCTTACAGGTATATTTTATCTGATATAAATAATGGCTACCTTTGATGCTTTTCACTGTTGTTTCCATGAAATGGCTTATTCCATTATTTCACTTTCAGTCTATGTATGTCCTTAGAAATGAAGATTCTTATAAGCAATGTATAGTTGTATTTTCTTTTTTTAAAGAAAAATTTTATTTCTACTTGAAAGGCAGATTTACAGAAAGAAGGAGGTATACACACACACACACACACATCTTCCATCTGTTGGTTCACTCCCCAAATGGTCCCAACAGCCAGAGCTGAACTGATTGGAAGCCAGGAGCCTCTTCTGGGTCTCTTACATGTGTGCAGAGGTCCAAGGACTTGAGTCATTCTCTGGTTCTTTTCCAGTTCATAAGCAGGAAGCTGTATAAGAAGTAGATCAGCCAGGATATGATCCAGCACCCATATGGGTCCATACACAACTGGCAGGGAGGCATAGCCTACTGTGTCACAGCAGCCACCCCCTTGTCTTACTTCTTTATCCTTTTTTCTCCTATGATTAAGTGATCTTTTCTAGTAGTGTATTATGATTCCAAACTTTATTAGTTTTGATTTATCTATTATGATTTTTTAAAATTTTCACTTACAACAAAGAGATCAAAGGACATTACTGATATTTAAATTCGTACTTTAAAAAAATGGTCACCTTTATCTGGCAGGCAGATTTACAAAGAAAGAGAGACACAGAGAGATCATCTGTTATTGCACTCCCCAAATTGTCGCAATGGCCAAACCTTAGCTCTTCTAAAGTCAGTAACCTATAGCTTCTTGCTGGTCTCCCAAGTGAATGCAGGTGCCCAAGGTCTTGAACCATCCTCTGCAGGGAGCTGGATTTGAAGTAGGGTAGCTGGGACATGAACTGGTGCCCATGTGGCATGTCAGTGCTTCAGGCAGATTTACTTGTTAAGCCCCCCCACGCTGGACCTTAACATTGCATTTCAGGATAGGAAAAGAAACAAAGAGAAGTTACTATTCTTGTTTTGCAGATTATTTGCTTTAGCACTGTAACTATTTCATTCCATTCTCTCCTGGCCTGTCACATTTCTATTTAGTAACTTGTTGTCAAGTTAAATTGAAATGTTTGTAGACAGTAATTTTTTTTTTTTACTTTTGCTGATATACTAATGTTCTTTCTTGCAGGAGACTTGATTGAGTTGAACCTGACATGTGATGCTTGTGTTCATGAACTTGTTTACCTGTAGTTTTCTATTTGCTTAGGACATTGTGTTATTACCTCTTCAATAATATTCTAATTTCTATGGCATTCTCAAGATTTCTTTTGAGTTCCAGTAAGCCTAATTGCTCTTTAATAGGTTTCACATATTCAAATAAGACTTCTTCACTCTCCTTCCTTCTTTCATTTTTTTTTTAAATTTTATGACTGTATTTTTTAACCCCTATCTTTGAGCACACTCGTTTTTCTTACATTCTGTTTGTTTTTATTGTACGCCTCAGCTCATAAATTTTGATTTTCTTTTAATGTTTAGCTTTTAACTCTGCTGTGTTTGTCCGTTTCTTTCCTTTTTCTCTGTGTTTTCCTGAAACCTGTGGAATCTCCTTAAAAGTGTGCCTTAAATACTCTGAGAGATTGTACAATTCCTTATTTCTCAGTCAGTTTCATCTGCATTCCTTTTCATCCTATTGGTGAAGGTATGTTTCCCTGAAAGTTCTTGATGCTCGTTGACATGCAATAATATTGAAGAATTAGATATTTATGCAAGTCTTTGTAATCGGGTTTTATATTCTTTATTTCTATATAGACTGCTTAGTTTCTATGAGCTTTTGATCACTGCCATTATTATACCACTAGATTACATCCTAAGTCTATGTTTCAAGTTGACTGCTGGTATGCTATTACTATTTCAGCAATACAGAATACCCTAAGACTTAGATTTAGGAAAGACCAGACTTAGGAAAAAACCTCAAAAGTTGTTCACATAGGTTTTTTTCTGTCTGAGGCCACAGATGGTCCAGATGCTTCATCTGTAGTTACCAACCTATGATCATTGCCTTGCAATTCTGCTCTGGGCTGTTCATGGAGTGACCAACACTATGCTAGTATGCAATGACTTGACACTTCCTTCTGAGTCCTCAGTGTACAATTACTATCTTTGTGTCTTGATGTTTGGAGAGAGATGAGGTTGATAATCTTGTGACTACTATCTCTGCAATGTTTTCTATAACCTAAAATTTTTCTAAAACTTAAAATAATACTTTTTAGGAGCTGGTGCTTTGGCTCATCAGGCTAATCCTCCACCTGCAAGTGCAAGCATCCCATATGGGTGCCATTTCATGGCCTGAATGCTGCACTTCCCACCCACCCTGCTGATGGGCTGGGAAGACAGCTCAAGTCTGTAGCCGCCTGCTCCCATATGGGAGAACTGGAAGAGCACTGTGGCTCCTGGATTCTGATATTGGATCAGCCTTTATAACTATCTAGGAAGTGAACTAGAGGATGGAAGAGCTACCTGTCTTTCTTTCTTTCTGTAAACCTGCCTTGCAAATAAAAATAAATAGGCCTTTATAAAATAATGTTTTTGTTTAAAGATATATGATATTTATCTGATATGTTATTTAACTGCTTTTAATTGATATTGACGCAGGATTGTGCTCTTAAATGGCAGCCACCAGATACATGTGGCTCTTGAACATTTGGATCATCGCTTTTCTGAGCAGACATTTGGTGCAACCGAAGAAACAAAGCAGAGTCCAGTGTTTTATTGTCCAGATAAATTCAGCAGTTTCACTGGGAGACCATCCTTGGTCTGAAAGCAGAGCTGGAAGAATATCATCCCCTCCAATGAAAGCCACTACACAAATTCAACAACAGGAAGGAACATGGAATTTTACAACATCATGAAGTTAATTGACATGAGTGACCAATGTGTTAGAAAATGCAAGCTCTTAACCATATCCTGTGACTACTTCATTGACATCTCAATTTTAGTTTAAACATAACCGACTGCTATAAACCTTAAAATGGTTATAGGGTACTATTCAGCTGTCTCATGTCTTTTTTTCCCTCTTTTTTCCCCTTCATATTTATATTTAGCAGCTTATAGTATTCAAGCGTGATTTTTACTGAGCTTCGTTAATTTTAGGATAGTCCAAACAGGCTTATACCTCAAACAAGCCATATGTTAAGGATTGAGGAACAAAATGGTTTTAGGAGGGGTGTGCAGAGAAATCTTCAGTACCTTAATGAGGAGTATCTGATTGTCATGTCCTACCTAATAAGGTATATGGGAGTCCAGGCTGACTTTTTCTTGTCTGTTCTAAGATTTCCCTATTGGTCTCTCTCTGTCTATCTGATATAATTTTGGGGGCTCCAGAGCGACCCTGATGGTCATTGCAAGAGAGGGTGTGAAGCCAAAGTTGGAGCTAAGTAAGGACCAGAGAAGGCTCCTCTTCTGAGTCCTGAAGGAATTGACTGTTCTTCTTTTTCTGAGGACTGCTCAGGGGCTAGAGTAAAGATTCTTAAACTGGAACACTTAAGTCAGTAATTCCTTGACTAAAATTAGGAGCACAACTACTTCTCTATTTTTACTTAAACTCCAAACCAAATTTTGGAAAATGATTGTAGTCCATAAACTGCCATTGTATCATCAGGACTTGTAATGTTGACCATTAATTTAAATGTATTTACATGCAATATTATAGCAGTTGCAAATGCTTTCAAATATTTAGATTCATGCCTACTAGGGCAATAATCGCTGCATTTGCCTTTCTGTTCTAGTAACACATGTTTTTGTGACAAAAATGAATGAAAAGGAGATACGGAAATATGTGATCAAACTCTGCGTTGTCAGTAGTGATATTTCAAATTCATGGACTTGGATAACCCATGTTAGTGTCAGTTAAACTAAAAAAGTTATGTAAAATTTCAACTATGAATTCTGCACTGCAATGGGAAGACAACAAAAGAAGGCTGTTTGAGGGAGAATTGGGAAGGTACTTGGGTTGAAACTTACTTCAAAAAAACTCATTTTATATCACAATCTAGTATTCCCCGGGATTTATTTTAGCTGAAGTGCTCCTCCATGTTATTCCATTTGACCATGTGATTTTACAGCAGATCTGTGTGCCTAATTAAAGCAGAAAATATCAACTCATTTGGTCTATTAAAGCAGGCAAGCTGCGTCCTCTCTCAGGGAATCTTCTCCTGCTAGTCCCGAAGCTAAAAGGAGATTCGACTTCAGTTTTCATTGTCCCTCAGTTTTTTTCTAGTACATTTTCCCCAAATGTACATCTGTCTTTTCTAAATGGCTCAACCACATTTATTTACTTTGTGAGGTTCCTTCTAGTCCCTAGTGCCAGCTTGAGAATCTTTCCAAAGATAAGCACATATGGACAAATTCCACAGATAGGAGGCTTCATTCCAGAAAGTGATGTGTACGCTTTTAGAAATAAAGACCTGGTAGGTACCAAAGAGAATAACTATATTAACAAGGAAGTCACTTCCCGTTATGCTATGTACAAACTTATTTTATTGTTGTTTGTTTCACGGTGCATGAAGGATTCCCCACCAGACAGATATGAAAAAAAAGTTTGTTAAAGTAAGAGAACAAAATATAGGCATATTTACTTAGACACATTATAACATCACCCAAGATGACAGCAGTCAGGTATGGGGAACCAGCAGCAGGACTCCTCTTGCTGATAAAAAAGGACAATTTCTTGTTTTTTTTTTTTCCTTACTTCTTGTACACCTGTTTCAAGCTTAAAACATCCTGTGTTTGTATGTCTCAAATTAAAGTGACTCCAGATTTGGCTAGATTTGAAAACACTCAAGTCTAACTCTTTGACTCTTTAAGTATTCTGTGCTTCAATAATAGGAGCTCAGAAACAAAGAAGACGCTTATCCAATCCTAGGGGGCTAGCCCATCTACCCAAGGACAGGCATGAACATTCCTTTATATACGTGGCTCTTGGCATGGTGAAATGAAGATAGTTGCCAGTCGTCAGGGGCAGTTGCAGTAGTAAAGGCTTTTTTTGTTTGTTTGTTTGTTTTCTTGTTTTGTTGGAAGAGAGGAGTATATTGCTTAGTGGCAATGGTAAATGGACAAATGTAACAATCCCAGTCTGAGAAGGATATAATTTTCAGGGCCGCAGTGAAGAGGTTCTGAGTCACACCACAAGGTGTGACCAGCAGAAGAATTTCTGGCTGAGGAAGAGGGGAAGAGGTATGTTTGAGTTGGCTCACACAAGCTCACAAAATGGCACTAATTAATAACATTTTCCAAACCTACATTAGGTGACATCAACTTAATAGCTTGAATTCAGCCATGATGAAACCATTTACAATGAAAAAATCTGAAAAAAATGCTACAAACCAGGGTGTTTTTTAAAAAAAGATTCTGAATATCAAAAATTATCAGTTAGTTGTCCTTTTAGTATGTGACTGAATAAATTGTGGTAAGCCAGAAGTGAGATAGTAAACATTTCTAAAAAGAAATGAGCTATTAAGCCATTAAAAATGTAGAGAATTTATTCTGCTCTATTGATCTTCCTCTCTATCTTTGTGCCAGTACCACGCTGTTTTGATAACCACTGCCCTATAGTATGTCCAGAGGTCCGGAACTGTGATTCCCCCTGCTAACTTCCTGTTCTTAAGGATGGTTCTAGCTATCCGGGAAACCCACACAGATACAGCCAAATAATCTTTGACAAAAAGACAAACGACAATCCAGGCAAATGGGAAGATCTGTTCAATAAATGCTGTTGGGACAACTGGTTAATAGCCTGCAGAAACAAAAAAATAGATCCACATCTCTCACCATACACTAAGATCAGATCTAAATGGATAACAGATCTAAACCTACATCCAGAAACCTTCAAACTTTTGGAAGAAAATGTTGGAAACACACTGCAACACTTAGGGGTAGGCCCTCACTTCCTAAAAAAGACTCCAAATGCAGTAGAAATCAAGACCAAAATAAACAATTGGGACCTCATCAAACTAAGAAGCTTCTGTACAGCTAGAGAAACAATCAACAAAGTAAAAAGGCAACCCACAGAATGGGAGAAGATCTTCGCACACGACATAGGTGATAGAGGGCTGATCTCCAGAATATACAAAGAACTACAAAACAACCAAAATGTCAAAACAAACAAGCCACTCAAGAAATGGGCACGGGAAATGGGCAAACACTTCACAAAGGAACAAACCCAAATGGCAAATAAACATATGAAAAAATGCTCAAGTTCCCTGGCAATAAGGGAAATCCAAATTAAAACATCAATGAGGTACCACCTAACGCCAGTAAGACTGGCCCACATGAATAAAAGCACCAACAACACTTGTTGGCGGGGATGTGGGGAAAAGGGATCCCTACTCCACTGCTGGTGGGGCTGCAGGCTGGTACAGCCTCTATGGAAATCAGTATGGAGAATATTCAAACAACTCAAAATCAACATACCGTATGATCCAGCAATAGCACTCCTAGGAATATATCCAGAACAATTGTTTTATGAGAAACCAACATGCACTCCTATGTTCATAGCAGCACAATCAGTAATTGCAAAAACATGGAAGCAACCAAAATGCCCATCAACAGAGGATTGGATAAGAAAGCTATGGTTCATCTACTCCATGGAATACTACTCAGCTATTAAAAAAAACGAAATGCAGTTCTTTGTGGCCAAATGGGCCAAACTGGAAACCATAATGCTAAGGGAAATGAGCCAATCACAAAAGGTTAAATACCACATGTTTGCCTTAATTTAAGATGATATGATGTTATGTATAACATGTTATGTTTTGAATGTTATATGTTGTGTATAAACTAAAATTGAAGTATAGGTGAGGTGGTCACAGAAGGTGGCTGGGAACTCGCATTTACTTTTAACATATTGGTTACTCATTACTGTGTCAATTAATTCCATAATGATGTAAATTTTTGCTGATGGTATGTTGGAGCTTTCAATTGACTGGGATGATACTCTGCTGGCTCTGTCTTCAGACCAGAGAGGGTATACCTAAGAAGCCGTTGAACTTGACGGGACAATAAGATGCTAGACTCTATGTTTGGTATACGCTTGCAATGGGGGAATCTCAACTGAACTTGAGCTGTGGTTATGCAACAAGGTGGAGGAATCCACCATGGTGGGAGGGTATGGGGAGGGGTGGGGAGAACCCAAGTATCTATGTAACTGTGTCACATAATACAATGTAATTAATGAAGTTAAATAATAATTTAAAAAAATGTAGAGAATTTAAATTCGTATTGCTAAGTTAAAAAAAACTGAGAAAAGGACATATTATGGTTCTAATTATGTAACTTGCAAAAGGTAAAACTAGGGAAACAGTAAAAAGATCTGTGATTACCAGAGGCTAAAGGATGAAAAAAAAAAAAAGGTAAGTAGGTGTAACATAGGGATTTTTAGGTCAGGGAAACTTTTCTATGATACTGTCCTAGAGTGAACATATTTCATTATGCATTTGTTCAAACCCATGCAATGGAAAACATAAAGGATGAAACTGCATATAAAGTTTGATGTACATTTATAATGTCATCTATGAGACATACAAAATTATCAACTTAAAAATTAACATGCCAGAGCCCAGCATGATGGCTTAATTGGCTAAATCCTCACCTAGCAAAGGCTGGAATCCCACATGGGCAACTTTTCCTATCCTGGCTGCTCCACTTTCCTTCCAGCTCCCTGTTTGCGTTCTTGGAAAGCAGTGGAGGATGATCCAAGACCTCGGGACCCCGCACCTATGTGGGAGACCCCGAAGAAGCTACTGGCTCCTGGCTTCAGATCAGCTCAGCTCTGATCATTGTGGTCATTTGGGAAATGAACTAGTGAATGGAAATCTTTCTCTCTGTCTCTCCTCTCCCTAAATCTAATCTGTATTTTCAATAAAAATAAATGAATCATAAAGAAAAAATAATCTTATAGGTTTATTATATTTTGAGTCCTAATTGTGGTTACCTTGGATAAGCCAGATCAAATGATTTCACAACCCATGTAAGAAGAGCATTCTGAATGCCAAACAATGGACTTTGGGCGATTATGACAGGTCAGTGTTTCCTTGTCAATTGTAATAAACCTAGATATTTGATAAGGCACCTAATAATGGAAGCGACTTTGAATGTGTGGGAGCTATAAGCATATGGGTAATCTCCGTAGTTTCAGAAATCTCTGTACTTTCTCTATTGATCTACAACTTCTCTCAACAATAAAGTATTAAGTGTTTACAACATTGATGTAAGAACTTTAGAATGGTTAATAAAAGGGTTGATCAGTTTTGTCCCTAGGGTCAACTACAGAAAATGAGACAGTAGTTTCTTGCATTGGCTTCCCCTAATGAGAGACATGGGATCCTGGAGCAACTGCTTCAGGAGTTTCACAAGGAAGAACATGAGGGGATTAGAGAATGGGCTGTGGTAACATGATTCTCCACCAAAATAAGTATCATATTGATATGTGAAAATAAAATGCAATATGCATTTCTCCTTCCAAATCAAAGATGGATTCCCAATTAAACTATTAAGTATATCTTGACAATAAGATGCTGGACTCTCTGTCATTGTCCATATCTACAATATCAGGATACAATTAAATAGCAGAATGACGGACTTACGACTGCTTATAAAGGACTATACTACTGTAATAGTATAGGGGAAATCAGTAGGTGGAGGGGAATTGGGGAAATCCTTGAGCTTATGGAACTGTATAATAAAATAAATAAATTTAAAAAGATTGAAGAACCTACTATATCGGCTACTGGGAATGTGTTGAATATTCAGACACCAGTTGTCATGCCACTTGTAGAATTGTCTCATTTGAAGGGAGATGTCCTGAGAGGCTATGCCTCCATCCTGAGTAGTCCATATCCAATGGCTAATTTATGCAGGGATATAAAGTCCTGACTGTTGTTTTAACTTTGATCAACTCTGGAAGTTTGTCCTGTCTTAACTCCCTTTATTAGTTTATTAGAGTTTTGCACTGGGGATCCAATAAGGCTCAACCTTATCTTCTTACAAAGCCTCCTACCTTTCCTTCCTTTTCATGTGTGGTTGACACCAGGACTAGCCGTTAAAAGTTCTCTAATGTTAATGGCTTTCATAGTAAGCCTCTTAAGAATGGAAGCCCGTAATATGAAGTTAATGTAGAACAATCATCAATCAAGAGAGATAGCATAGTATGTCCATTCTGATTTAAATAGTTAATAAGATTACAGGAGAGAAAAGTTAATTTCTAAGTGCTTTTTGAAAAAAAAATCATTTACCTACCAGAGTGTTTCTAAAAGCCTATGAGGAAATAGGGGAAAAGTCAGAATTTTATGAGAAATTTGAGATTCTAGTAGTTGAATTCCGTGTTCAAACAACATGATTCATCATGGAGCTGGTAAGGAGCTTTTCTGTAACTCAATTTCAAGTAACTATTGAGTACCCTCTAAATTCCAGGCAAATGATGAAGAAAAACTGATATCTTTACCCATATTTTATTGCTAAAAAGTCAGATTTAGAGGCTTGGATTATGGTATAGTGTGTAAAGCTTCTGTCTGTGACACTGATATTCCATATTGTCATTGCTTCAAGTACCAGTTGCTCCACTTTCAATCCAGGTTCCTGCTAATCCACTTTGCTCCCTGCTTCTGCTGCAGGGAAAAGCAGTGGAAAATGGACAATTGTTTGGGCAACTGCTCCCCACATGGGAGACCTAGAAGAAACTCCCTGCTCCTGGTTTTGGCCTGGCTGTGTGGCTATCTGGGGAGTGAACCAGTGGATGGAAGATCTCTCTTTCAATTTCCCTCTCTCTCCCTCTCTTGGTAATTCCGATTTTCAGATAAAGAAATAATAAATACATCTTTATAAAAGTTTCAGATTTAAAGAGATTAGACCAACTTAATCAAATAACTCATGATTCATAGATGAAACAACTGGTTAGTTTTAGAGCTGGAATTTAAATATAGGACAGTTTTACTGCAGTCCAGTGAATTTTCTACTAGCCAAAAATTATCTTGAATGGTAATGATTGGAAAGAAATTAGGACCGGGGCCTTTAAACTCTATATTCTTTAAATACAGGCACAGATACTAGCATTCTCAAGATTATTGTGGGTAGATGTATAATCTAATAGTTTCTCCTGGGATCTGATTCTAAAATGCATATTTAATATGCATTTTATGAATAAAATATAAAATAAAAATTTTTATGAATAAAAATGAATTAAAAATTTATGAATAAAAATACTTTTCATGAATGCCACAGAAAATGAGCCTTGACAGAATTTCTTGACTATTGGGAATATACAAAATAAAACAATGTTTGTTTTTACATGCATAAAAAAATAGGTAAAACATTTAAAACAAAACAGGAAAAGTTATATTTATTAAAATAGCAAAAGGTTTTCTGAACAAAAATATGGTTTTCTAATATTCTGCTTTCAATCCTGATAATATGGCACATGCTGCATTAAAATTCCAAAATACAAAATTTAGTATTATATGAGCAATTAGCTCATGTTATGGCTAACATTACATCTTATTTCATGTAAATTACTACTCCTCTTGACATGCTGACAGAACAAAATTCATTTTTCCTGATCCTGAACTAAGTCCTGAAGATGCATAAATTAAATGATCCTTAAGCCTCCTGTCAAGTGTTCCCTTCACCATATAACAACAATTGTGCTTTACATCCAAAAATATTTACAACTTAACTTCATTAATTCATGGTTATGTATTTGGTTCTTCCTTATTCCTAATTGTGTAGCACAAAACATAACCATTGAATAGCTGTGATTTTCTGTGATTCATATTTTAGAGTAAAAATTTAGGGTTAATCTAAATACAAAACAGAAATCTTATATTGTCAAAGCCATACTGAAATAGTATGGTCAAATAGTAGTTTTCATAGGCACGGTGGAATTAATTTAGGAAACAAGTTGAAACAAATGACTGACGTTAACAGAGATGGGTAATTACATGTCCTTTGTGAGCTATGAATGACCAATGAAACCATTGGTGCCAAAAACCACACGTTGGGAAGTGCTCTTTTTGCTACCAACAAGACTTTGAAAGTTTCCTTATATGTTTAAAGATAGCTACGTGTTCTGTCATGCACGATTTCAGATAAAACAGAGTAATCTAATTATGAAATCGCTCAGTTTTCTGCTTATTTTTGCAGTCTACAGAGTATATATAATTAGATCTCTGAGCACAGAGTCACGAGTAAAGAATGATGGAAAAATACATCTTCTCATTTTAGAACACTTTAGGCAAGTATATTCATAATGCCATTACGGGAAGTAGCTGCAAAAGGGAAGTTATCTGACAAAGAATGTTATTAGGTAGATAGACTCAAGCTGTGCATTATACAAAAGTTTGTGAATTAGGTATACTAAGCCCAAATTCATACTACAATTATTTAGAAAAGTTATTCATCATGTCTCAACTCAAAAATTTTGTCTGGCTCATTCTGATGTTCATGACTTACTCTATAATGACAACATGTTCTACTATTTTTGTCTCTAAATATGCATTTACAAGTTGATAACATTACGGTCCTTCTCATTTCTTGATAAGTTTTAATAAACTATGTCCTCTTCTGTCACATTTCTTTACTTTTTGCACAAGCCTTCCACACATAATTTGATGCAATGTCTTTTCTGAAACAGAATGATGTAGGTAAAGTTATACATTGGACACCAACATACAAATGTCATAATTACATACTTATTCATAATTAGAATTATGGAATTTCCAGTGATGAATATGTAAAAAAGGATCAGTAATTAGCTTTAGAGAGTCATTGGTGCTTTGAAAGAGCTGGTTTATGTTGAATTTAATGATATGTGAAATATTTGTTATGCATTTAGTTTAAATACATTAAAACTAGATTTTAGGTTCAAATTATAATTGACTTATACATACATATTTTAAAAATCTAAAGAAATTCTAATACACAATAGGTTGTCTCATTATTTTCTCACGTTTTTCTCTTGGGCTTTCCATTTTCTGCATATGTCAACAGACAGATTCAAATCAAAACGTGATACACATGAGAACCTTATTGTAAAAACACTTCATTCATTTAGGGGCATACTGCTGAATTTTATTTTGTTGTAAGGGAAAGTGAACACACAAAAAAAATAATAAATCTAAAAAATGTGGTAAGATATACCAGGTTATCCGTTAAATATGTCCCTAGCTGAGATAGTGCTTAATTGTCACAAAATTGTTTCCAATGAAAACTAGTTAAGAAGTCAAAAGTTCAGGTTTTCTAGTCCCAACACCAATACGTAATTAATTTTCAGATACTTAGAATAGCCCACTGTTCTCATTCATTTATTAACTTAATAGTTTAGATGTATCCCCTGTGGCACAATTACTAAATGCCAGAGGTGTTTTTGGTGCTTCAAGAATACTGATCCAGCTATTCTTCACAATTATCCTACGAGACAGCTATTATCTCTTCAGCCACACAGATTGATAAGAAAATTGAACAATCTCACACAAGTCTTAGGTGGAGGTAGATTTGAATGGCATCTAGAGTCAGTGTCCTCTTTCATTACATGCTATGTTGCCTTAATGGAATTGTTATTTATGATGTAATTTTGAAGTGTTACTGGAAATGAAATAATTTTTTTTTTTTTTTGTAAATTTGAGTTATTTAGAGGAAGGGAGAGGACTCTCATTGTCTGCTTCTCCCTCCAAGTGCACCCAATGGCTGGGCTGGGCTGATGTTGAAGCTGGGAACTGGGGACTCAATCTAGATCTACTATATGGGTAGCAAGAACTTAATCATGTGAGCTGCCAACCCTGCTTCCCAGGATCAACATTAGCAGGAAATTGTATTCAGCAATGGAGCCAAGTATCAAATCCAGACACTCTGGTATGCAATGCGGGCCTCTCAACAAGCACCTTAGCCTTTAGATCAAATACCCACTCTGGTATCTTTGAAAAGTGAATTGAAACCATATATTCTGAAAAATCTATAGCTAGATTTCAAAATCGTCCTGTACCAAAATGTCTTATAATTCCATTTGCCACAAACTTTTTACAAGCATCCGTTAATCCTATAGTGAAACACTTCATTCTTTGTAACACTATGAGAATTGTAATGAGAGTCTTCCCTGCAACCTGAAAATTCTGTTACAGACCTGAAAATCTGAGATCAATACAAAGGGAATCAGGAAGAACTCAATGGAGCCGGTAATGTGGCATAGTATGATAAGCCTTTGCCTGTAGCGCTGGCATCCCTTATGTGTGCTGCTTTGAGTCCCAACTGCTCCATTTTTGCCAATGAGGCTGGTAAGGCAGAAAAAGATGGACCAAGACCCTGGGCCCCTGCAACCATGTGTGAGACTTGGAAGAAACGTGTGGCTCCAAGTTTTGGATCATTTCAGTTCTTGACACTGTGGTCATTCTGGGAGTGAAACAGCAGATGGAAGATAATAGTCTCTGTCTTTCTCTGTCTCTCTCTCTTTCAATTAAAAATAAATAAATGGTCTTTAAAAAAAAAAGAAGTAGCTCCATCTCCCAAATAGAGATGTTAGAACATGATTACAGGAAGTGCTAAAATTCAAGAAAAGCAACGCTGCTCTGAATCAACGACTGCTCACATCTACCTTACATAAATTGGTAAAAGCAGAAGAAATGAGATCATAGAAAATAAAACACATTCGGAATGTGCTGCTGTTATTTTAAATAAGAAGGAAAGGCAGTGTTTATCTTCAAATCAAAAGATATGCTTCAAGAAAACCACTTGGAGAGGTGATTCTGCCCGCTCTGTCATCTGGATGGCACTGTGCCTGGCTTTGAAACCCACCTAGGAAAGTCTGACGTATCAAGGGTGCATGCCTATATCAGACAGAGATGATGAAAGTGAAAGGCAGAGACATGGAGCAAGCTAAACGTTCTCCACCATGGCCTCTTTCTAGCTAAAAATACATTGTGCAGGAGTAAAAATCTACCATAAGACAGACCTAAAAGAAACAAAAAGTAGTTATGAGGAGTGGCATTGCTTATATCTGGGGAGATCCATAGAGGACAATAGACAAGAGACATTTATAGTTGCCCCTGCAGGGAATGACAAAATTTTGTAAAAAAAAAAAAAAAACTGCTATACATTGATCTGTAGGACATATGGAAAAAACGAAAAGACCAAGTGCTATACTGTTATAAAAGAGAGTAATATAAAAATCGATATAAAATACACATATATTTATGGTGAGACATGTAATATATGTATACTTAAGTGGTGAGAAGTTCATCTTTTCTGTATGTAATTATTTTTGAATTTTGGCACATGTAAATGTTTTACATAGTTAAGATGACAAAATTAAATAAAAATGACATGAGAGAGAGTTGGAAGGAAAACATTTCGAATGATTTTAGACACAATATTTTGGCTGTTTTGTCTTTAGTGGGATGTATGCTAAAGACAGTAATAACTAAAAAGAAATGTAAAATTTATTTCAGCATTTTTATGTTACTAGCGATATCAGCATAGTTATTTTAAAACTAACATTCATAGAAATCGGGTAAAACAAGCAAGTATGTTAATACCTACAAAGAGCAAGATGTTCAGAGCCAGAAAAAAAGTTACACAATTTAAAATCAGAGCACTTAAGTGCTATCTTTGTGATCTGAAATGTGACTGGAAAAGAAAGAATAATTTTATTTTCACAGTTATCCACATGCTACTGAAAACATCATCATACTTCCCAGTGCTTGAAGGCCAATGCTGGACACACCAGAGCCTATGCAGGGAAATCAAATTTATTCAAGATGCCAGTAGTCTTGGGAGATGGAGTACATCACCCAAGCTAAACCATATCAAGTTTAGGAGAGCTTCTGCAGGGAGCAGGCAGGAGAGGTAAAGGTGGAATCAGAAAGAAGGAGAACAAAGGACAACACCACAACCATTACTCTCAGCCTGGGCCACATCACTTTGCAACTTCAGCCAGCTTTCTGAAGGCCAGCAGTTTCTAGAATTCTCAAGCAAGCATTATTTGTATGTTAAGTTCAACATAAGTCTGATTAGCTGCAAAGTCAGAAGGTAGCTTTTGTTGAACAAAATTCAGTCATTTGATCTATGGTTCTGTATGTATGTATTTCTTAGCTATGCCCCTAGAAGCATTCTACATCAATGATGTAGCCATGACAGCTGTATCAAAACGTGATGTCCAGCCATATCTCTTTGTCCATAACTGCCCTTCACTCTGACACCTCTCTGATTCTCTTTAGAAATCTTCTTTCTCTGTCTGGGAGGCGGGTGCCCAGCTGCTCTGATGGATGCCCCTCCCCTCATTTATACTTGCTACCTTGTGTTGTGATTCTGTCTCATGTCTAAATTCTCTCTCCTGAAAAAACAAACTCTGACCCAGCCACCCCCAGTAACATATTTGGCAGACCTATCCCAGAATAAAATCATAAGAACCTGGCAAATTCTGAGAAAATTTGATCAAAGGATGTCCTCTGCCTCTCCTTCTATTTTTACCCTTGCCTGATCTACCAATCTCTACTGATATTTCCTGGAGACAGAGGCTTCCCCCTCCATTTGCTATCTCCCTTTTTCTCTCCCCCTCCATATTATAACAGTAGTATATTGCTTCAGTAGCAGTTACAACTTTAACATTCTGCTGTTTAAGTGTATCATGACATTTTAGGTATAGGCAAAGGTAGAAAATTCAGTATCATATTGTCAAGCTATATAGCTAACAGTTTCACTGGGAGTCCTCCTTTTATTCAGGAGTGGAGAGGCCTAATGTGACATAAATCCACTTTCTGGCATGCTAGTCTCCATCATATAGTTCATCTAACTGTCTCACATTTTGCATGAAGTTATGAAGGAGAAATTTTACAAGAGACGTAAGCCAGCTTACTCTCTTTGTACCGAATCCCTCCTCCTAGGCATGATCTGTCCAGGGTCTGTTCACTACCCCGTCTCCCTTGTCTCAAATGTGGGAAAGGGGTGGTCATTGTGGGGAGCAGAGGACTTGTGTATGTTCAGCAGTCAAGGCTCAGCACCTGGTCTCAGTTGGCCTTCCCTCCAAAAGGATGCCATGGTGTCTCATCTTCCCTATCTGCTTAATTGCCATTTTAAAAAAGACAAGAAAAAGAACTGATTATAACAGGATATCTTAACTGCTGGTTTTACTACTGACCAGACTCTCTGCAGGGCCATGTTTCCAATGTTTGCCTTAAGTCCCCACTCCTCTCCCAGATCACCTGCCCTGACCCAAAGAGTTCACATTTTCTCACCTGCTGAACTATGCACATTTCTCTGTCCTCCAATTTAAGATTTCTTTGTTCTCCATTTGTGAACATATGTGCCTTGTTAAACTATAGCACTCTCCAATCATCACCGCTTATAAAGGTCTGAGAAACTCTGCTGTACTTCCTAAGAGCCAATGAAATGTTGAGTTATTCTTGAAATCATGATTAGTCTGAATTTTGTCATCCACAATGCGATTTTCAGAAATATTTCTGTCAAAATATTGTTGGTACTATGTTTAAATGTCTTGCTTTTATCTGACTATTGCATCTTCCCCCATGTTCTTTAGGGCCAATAGAATCCTTGATTGATTCCACCATGAGCTATACAACTACTACACATTTAAATATAATACAGGGTATATGTGTTGCTGAAGAAATGAAAAAGAAAATAAAGAACCTTCTTGAGGAAAATGATGCTACTCTATGATCTAGGAGTCATTAATGAATTTAATGAGAAAAAAAGCGTGTTTGAAGAGATGAAACTAAAAACAAAAAACATCAGAATCATGGGCTATAGTTTCCTCTGTTGGTGAAATGTGTCCTCTATAGGCAACAAAGACATGGGTTTTTGTTTTTAAACACAGTCTAATAATTGCTTGATGAATTTAAGTAATTTACATTCAGGGTTAATACAAATAGGTGGTAATTTGGTCCAGTCATTTTAGTCATAGGTGGCTCACTGATTCAGTCTTCTGTTGTTATTTTACTGGGTTGTTCTTTACATTTGCCATTGGTTTTGGTGGGTGTTATTCCTTTTCTCTGTCAAGAGAGAATCTTCAGCTATCATTTGTAGGGCAGGTCTGGAAGAGGTGTATTCTTTTAGCCTTTCTTTGCTAAGGAAATCTTTCCTGGGTGCATTATGCTGGGCTGACAATTTTTTTTTTCTTTTAGAATCTGGAATATGTCCCTCCATTCTCTTCTGGCCTGAAAAGTTTCCTGTGAGAGCTTAGCTGTAAATTTAATTGCCATCCCTCTATATGTCAGTTGATTTTTTTCACATACATATTTAATGATCTTTTCCTTATGTTCGCTTGAAGATAGCTTGATTATCACGTGTCTTGGTGAAGATCATTTTTGGTCAATCCTGTTGGCAGTTCTGTGTCCATCCTGGATGTTGTTTCCCTAATTCCTTCTCCAGATTAGCAAAGTTATCCTTTATTGTTTCATTAAATACGTTTGTAAACCCAGCTTCTCTTTCTGCACCTTCGGGAACTCCCATAACTCTTATATTTGGCCTTTTAATAGTGTCTCTTAATTCTTGCATCCTTTTTTTTTTTTTTTTTTCGGCTTGATACAGGTTTGCTTCCAGTTTATTGGTTGTTTCCCGCTGGTGACAGGAAATATCTTCCAATTCTGAGATTCTTACTTCTGCCTGTTTTATTGCATTATTAACTTTTCATGGGATTTTTAATTTTCTCTATTGCATCCTTCATTTCCAATAATTTGGCTTAATTTTGATTCAGTGTTGCTCTTTACTGTGTGACAGTCTCCTTAGATTCCTTGAACTCCTGTCTTCTCATTGTTGATCAGAAGCTTTATAATGAGTATTCTGAATTCCGTGTACTTCAATCCCTCGATGTATTCCTCAGTTAACTCTGAGGTTGGCAAAGGCCTTTGCTTTTTTGCAGGGGAGTCTTCCGTAATATGTGCCTCTGTCTCTTCTTTTGCTCTTGGCCATTGCACTTCTTGTTAGCAGATTTTTCGCCTTGGGGCAGGTTTCTAAGCTATGTCATTCACAGGTATACAATTTGAGTTACTTATTGTGGTTGGTACACAGTTCTTTGTAGTCACTCCTGGTAACTCTCTCCAGTGAGTTCCAGGTCTGGGTTCTTATGTTAGACTTCCACCATAATCACCATAGCCCCAACTCTTGGCTCACCACTCTCTACCTCCTGTGATCCCATGCTGTGTCTGCACCGTTGTCTGTACAACCTTACCTCCACTTCCTGTTTGAGCAGTTTCCAGGATTAGGGAAACACCAAGTGTTCAAAATAGCTAGATTTTTGGTGATGCTGATCCTGCCAGAACCTGTTGACTATTAGGTCTGAGGGCCACACAGACCTATTTTCAGTCCTAAAATGCCAAAGTCAGTATTATTTTTGATGAAGGGTCATTGCAATATACTGAGCTCAGGGAGTTTGCTCCCAGGTCAGGGCATGCGCAGCTCATTGTTATTCCTGCAGTCTCAAGAATTTTGCCACACTATATTAAATGGTGTGTGATGTGCTACTCCTGGAGTTCTGGATCTGCTGGCTGTTAGGCCGTTAGGCCTGGGTCAACCTGGATCTCTTTTGGGTGGAACTTGTAGGATGCCATGTCATTGGAATTCACTGGGCCAGAAATGAGTTCACTCCCAGCTTAGTGCATGTACAATCCTGTCCCATAGCATTTACTTCGCTACATAAAATGACACTTGATTCTGCTTGGGGGGCTGGGACTGGGTTCTGAAACCCACCCTATTCCCACACCACCTGTTTGTGAACTGCTACTCTGTCTCTGCTCCTGGTCAAATCAAACAAAGCAGCAGGACTGGAAGTTCTTTATCTAGGTTCAATTCTTGAGCTCCTGGTGAGCTCTCTGTCGCACCTGGTTGCTGGTGGAGTTCTGGTCTCAAGTAGAGTTCAGAAAATTGCTTGCTGAATGCTGCTGGGGTATCTGGTCACTGCAACACCACACTGTTGTCTTGGCTGCTTTCCTGTGTCCCTCGGTCTCCAGGTGCCTCTCTGTCATCGGTCTGTTTTTTCCTATTTCCTGGAATGTGCCCTCTCTGCTTTACACTGGGTAATATTTCTGGTCTGTTTAAATGTGTTCTTACGCTATTTTGCCATGTTGATTCTCCAAATACTTCAAATTTTTGCATACATTTAATACATGCATATTTCACCTACAAAGGATTTATTTTGGGAAAAAAGTGAATCAAATTGAGAATCCAAAGAAATAAATTATTAATCAGGGAACAAAGCAATCACCAAAATTTCCAATTTTCTGCCACATCTAAAATACTGTGTCCCTCTGGGGATAAAATAAAGATATAAAACATCAAAATAAATACAATCAAGATTTCTTGAGTTTCTCAATCTGAAACATGAAAGACAAGAGGATGAGCTTGAAGACAAAGATAGAGTTTTTTTTTACGTTTATTTATTTTTATGGGAAAGGCAGATATACAGAGAGGAGCTGAGACAGAGAGGAAGATCTTCCATCTGTTGATTCACCCCCCTCAAGTGACCGCAACAGCTGGAGCTGAGCTGAGTCAAAGCCAGGAGCCAGGAGCCCTTCCATGTCTCCCATGTGGGTACAGGGTCCCAAGGCTTTGGGCCATCCTCCACTGCTTTCTCAGGCCACAAGCAGGGAGCTGGATGGGAAGCAGCTCTGCCAGGATTAGAAACAACACCTATATGGGATTCCTGGCACGTTTAAGGCAAGGACTTTAGCTGCTATGTTATTGCACAAAGTCAAAAGATAGATTTTTAAAAAATATGACTGTCAGGTTGGAAGGCGAGTGGACTACTGAAAGCAAATACGGTCACTAACTAAAAGTTATAATGCAAACAGTAAGATACAATGTGCAAAATACCTTCAAATAATTAGTTTTCTAACAATTCCCTCTATTGTAAAAATAAGTGATTTTGTCTGAGAAGAGTGATGCCTATTACAGCTATTTAAATATTTTTGAATAATCACCATGCAGCATATTAATTTTAGTATAACATTACATTTGTGTCAATTTAACTTTGTTGCAGATTTTATTACCATCCTAAACCCTGTTTTTCTGCATATTCAATTGTAAGATTCTTATTTACAAAGCATGGACATTCTGCCATAGATCAACATAGAATAATGTTCAGTAGTTTGCTCTTACTAAATGCTATGGAAAAAGTGAGACATTTACTGGGCTTTTCTATGAGAAAGTGTTTCCTAGTACAGTTTACATCAGTTGTAGCTTATATTGTAAGTATTTGAAAAATTAGACTTAGAGGCTGGTAATATTTTAATACTGTCACAAATATAAGTAAATTGTAATAAAATTAAGGAGTTGGAATTATTTTTTGTAACACTGTGTGTCATTTAAAATATGACTATACTCAGGTCAGATGTCAGAAAAAAGAAAATATTCATTGATATATTTTATGATGACAATTCACAAATTGTAAAATTAATTGCTCTATTCTTATTTTGTAATGAGAGAAAGCTGTCCAATAACTGTACATGTGTTATGTATACATATATACACAAATCATAAGTAGAACCTCCTATACATATAGATATTTATTTTACTTTTTTTCTTCACCAACTTAGCTGCTGTTAAAGATGCAATTCAGTACTTTTAAGTGCATTTATTACTGTTAGGCAACCATCACCGCTACTCATCCCCAGAAAGCTTTTAGTCTCACAAAATTGAAATTCTGTACCATTTAAATAAACTATCTCTTCTCCCTCCCATTCTGATTTCTATGATTTTAAATACTATACGTACCTCATGTAAGTGGAGTAGTACAGTAGTCCCCTTTTTGTGACTAGTTTATTTTACATATAAAAGTAGTTTTGAGGTACCTGCATGTTACAGCACCTGTGTTTTCATCCATTTTTAAGGCTTAAGATCTATCACCTGTATGTACACTTTGTTTATCCACTCCTCTGTTGATGTACAATTGTGCTGCTTTCAAGTTCTAACTATTAAGAAAGATACCGTCACCAGCATGGATGCACACACAAGTATTTCTTTGAAAGATTACTTTCACTTCTTTGGCGTGTATTACACAACCAAAAGAAAAGTTTATGAATCCTAATACTATTCTATTTTTATTTTTGCACAATTGTCCTGCTGTGTAACACACTGGCTGCATCACTTGCAGTTTTAATAAAGGTACACAAGGATTCCAACTTCTCTGTTTTCTTACCAATATATTTTTTTTTTGTGAACGTACTCATCTTGATTCGTGTAGATGGTATCTCTGTAGTTTTAATGTGTTTTCTTTAATGATCAGTGATACTCAGCAAGCTTTCATGTGTCTATTGTACATTTGTACATCTTCAGAGAAATGTCTATCCAACTAAATGTGGATGGAAAAATATTTAGAAATAAACTGCATATGTAGTGAGTACATACAAACTTATTTTCCTGCATTTATTTCTTAAGCAAAACAACTGCCTATAAAGCATTTACACTGTGTTAGATACTGTGAGTATTGCATACACTATAATTCATTATGACATGGAGGTAGGACAATAGAGATCAAACACTCATGATAAACATACTAATTGACTCATTTGGTGGAAATATTTATGAACTAATTATCTTTCAAAGTTCTCATTTCTGATTATTGTTACAATGAGAATAACATTTCAATATGAAGTATAGATTTTGGAGAGGGTATTCAAAGTATAGCAGCCACATATATGAGCATTAATTTACAGGCCCTCTATTCTGTTCCATTGATGTACATTTCTTAATTTGTACCAATACCACATTGTTTTGAGTATTGTAGACTTGTAATAATTTTTGTAGTTAGGAGTTGTAAAACCCATGACTTTATTCTTATTTCAGATTGTCGTGGCAATTTGTGTCTCTTGAGATTTTGAATGAATTTAATGATTTTTTTCTATTAATGAACAGAGAATGATTGATATATCAAAATAGCTTTGGTTGATTGATTTGAGAGGAAGAGAGAGAGAGAGAGAGAGAGAGAGAGAGATAGCACACTCTAATCAACTAGTTGACTCTCAAAATAACTGTAACAGCTAGAATTAGGGCAGGGCAAAGACCAAAGCTATAAATTCAATCTAGCCTCCATCACCACCTCCAGGGCAGGCAGGAAATTAATCTCTTAAGCCATCACTTACAGCATTCCAGTGTACACATTAGCAGGATATTTAAAAAAAATAGAGCCAGGACTCAGAACGAGGCTGCCTGATACAGGAGGCAGTGATCCCAAGCAGCATCTTAACCACAATGCCAAGTACCACCAGAAAATATAGATGAAGCTGGTGTTGGTTTGTGGCAATCACACGATTGATATTTTTGTAAAGACTTTGTATTTGCAAACCTTGGTTTAATTTCTGCCCATGTTATTATTAATTTTCTGGGAAAATACCCAAATAATCTGTATCATTTGTATGTTATTTATTTATTGAAATAGTTAATTTTTGCTTGCTTCATAAATACTTATTTTTTAAATTTGGTTCACTAAGATAATCTAAAAAAAGTCTAGTCAAAATACCTTTGCTGAAATCAAATAAAATTAGCATAATAGGTTTTTAGTGAACCTATGTTGGCCTCCTAGATTTCCTCATTTATTTTTCTCAGTGCTCTTGAATTTTTGGACACTCACCACTCCTGGTCTTGAAACATCTTTTCAATTGACACAAGTTTTCAACAGTCATTAATTATAGGTTATTTTGCAATTTCTGATGCTTTGAAGTGCATTCATTTAAGCAAAAAGGCATATGCTTTAAATGCATTAATTTATGTTTTATATAAAATATATTGCATATTCATGTAAACACTTACAATTTTGTAAGAACAAATTGTAGCAGAATTGTCTGTAAACTGAAAAATTATTTTTAGATGGCACTATATATATAAAATATATAGAAATACATAAATAGATGTATAATATTTATATAAAAATTTTGTATAATATTTATATATTTATATAAATAAATATATACTATATAAACCAGTAAGACTCATCAAGGAAGCTGAAGGTAGGAGTCATATTTCAAGATTATCCACTATTTTCTTTTTTTTCTTTTTAAAATTTTTTTATTTTTTTAATACATTTTATTATTGTTGTTATTATTTTATAATACAGTTTCATATTCCCTTATCCGCTCCCCAGTTCCCTGCCCCCCAGTTCCTCTACATCATTACTAACATACAGTTCTTCATACTCAGTCATATATCCAACATTGCGGGCATAGACACTAGCAGAGAGTCCAGAATCCTATTGTCAAGATATAGTAAACAGTTTCATTGTAAGTCCATCTTTGTCTGGAAATAGAAACGCATACCACACTATATCCTCACATCTAAATGTTAGTCTCCATTTCACAGCTACTGTACATCCTCTTAAATGAAAAGTCATGATTCAAAATCAACAATAGAAAGAGAAATTTACAATGCCATGAAGTTAAATGACATGTTACTAGATATGACAGTTTCCAACACAGCTACTAAACATCCCCTTAAATGAGAAGTCATGATACAAAATCAACAATAAAAAGAAAAATAGAAATTTACAATGCCATGAAGTTAAATGACATGTTACTAGATATGACAGTCTCCATTACACAGCTACTATACATCCCCTTAAATGAAGAGCCACAAAACAAAATCAACATCAGGGAGAAAAAAGAAATTAACAACATGAAGAAGTTGAATAACATGCTATTAAATGACTAATGTGTAGCTGAAGAAATGAAAACCAAGAACCTTCTTGAAGAAAATGATGCCACTGCATGATCTACGAGTCATTGAATGATTTAATCAGAAGGAAGTGTTTTGAAGAGATGAAACCAACAGAAAACAACAAAACCCATGCGATATATTTTCCGCTAATCTTTGTTGAAGTGTGTCTCTTTTAGACAATAAGCAGATGGGTTTTGTTTTTTAATCCATTCTACTAATCTATGATGTTTGATTGGGCTTAAACCATTTACATTCAGAGTTTAATATACATGGGTGTGACGTTGGTCCTGTCATTTTAGGAATGGGTTGTTCATTGGTTTAGTCTTCTGTTGTCATTTTACTGGGATGTTCGTCACATTTGCCTTTGGTTTTGGTAGGTGCTATTCCTCTTTTCTGCCAAGAGAACATCTTGGAGTATCATTTGTAGGGCATGTTTGGAAGAGGCAAATTCTTTTAGCTTTTCTTTACTGTGGGAGAATTTTATTTCATTTTCAAAGACAAAAGAAAGCTTTGCTGGATATGTTATCCTAGGCCGACATTTTTTTTCTTTTAGAATCTGGAATATGTCACTCCATTCTCTTCTTGCCTGTAGAGTTTCCTGTGAGAGATCTCCTGTGAGCTTAATTGGCTTTCCTTTATATGTCAATTTTTTTTTCATGTGCACATTTAAGGAGTTTTTCCTTATGTTCAATTGAAGAGAGCTTGATTATCATATGTCGTGGTGAAGATTGGTTTTGATCAAGCCTGTTGGGAGTTCTGTGCCCCTCCTGGAACTTGTTTCCCATTTCTTTCTCCAGATTAGGGAAATTTCCCTTTATTATTTCATTAAATACATTTGCAAACTCAGCTTCTCTTTCTGCACCTTCTGGGACTCCCATAACTCTTAGATTTGGCCTCTTAATAGTGTCTTTCAATTCCTGAATATTTTTTTGGCCTGATCCAGCTCTGCTTCCAGCTTTTTGTTTGCTTCTCCCTGGTGACAGGAAATACCTTCCAATTCTGAGATTCTTTCTTCTGCTTGCTTCTTTCTATTTTGGAGACTCTCCACTGTACTCTTAATTTGCTCTACTGTGTTCTTAATTTCTGATATACCAGCCTTGATTTGCTTTAGTGCTTCCTTAAATTCTTTGAACTCTTGCATGAGCTTCTCATTGTTGATCAGAATCTTTAAAATGAGTTTTATGGATTCTGTGTGCCCCATTTTCTCGATGTCTTCCTCAGTTAACTCTGAGATTGGCATAGGGTTTTGCTTCTTTGCAGGGGAGTCTTCGGTAATATTCATTGTGCCTTTGTCTCTTCTTTTGCTCTTGGCCATTGTTCTTCTGGTTAGCAGAGTTTTGAATTCCTTGTTGCAGGTTTCTGAGCTTTGTCACCCACAGGTCTACAATGCGATTTTACTTATTGTGGTTGGTACACAACTTTTTCCTTGCAGCCACTTATGGCACAACCTCCAGCGAGTTCCAGGTCTGGGTTCTTACGTTAGATTTCCACCATAGTCTCCACAGCCCCAGCTCTTGGCTCACCACTCTCCACCTCCTGTGATACTGTGCTGAGGCTGCACTGTTGTCACTGCAATCTTTCTCCCACTTCCGGTTGGAGCAGGTCCCAGGATTAGAGAGACACCATGTGTCCTATATAATTAGGTTGTTAGTGGCGCTGATTTTGTCGGAACCTGTTGGACTTTAGATTTGGGTGCCACACGGACCTATTTTGACCCGTACGATGCCACAGTCAGTATTAATTTCCTGTGCGACCTGTGCTACCACGGACCTCAGCAAGTTCTCGCGAGATCAGCACATGCGCAGTTCACTGTTGTCCCCTGCAGTCCCAAAGCTATTGCCACAGTGCCAAAAATGGCACCTGCCGTACAACCACTAAGGTTCTTGATCTACTGGCCGTCAGATCCAAGGGCTATCCCAGACCTGCCCTGGGTGGAACACATAGAATGCCACGTCGTTGCAGTTCACTGAGACAGAAATGAGCTCACTCCCAGCTTAGCGCATGCTCAGTCCTTTCCCTTGTCCTTTCCTCCTTAGGCAAAATGGCACCCAATTCAGCTCAACGGGGCTGACTGGGCTATGGAATCCACTGTGTTCTCGCACTGCCTGTCTGAGATCTGCTCTTTATCTGCTGCTGGTCAAATCAAATGGACCAGCAGAACGGACAGTTCTTTGTCTGGGTTCACCACCCGAGCTCCCAGTGAAAGTCCCTTCCCACCTGGTTGCTGGTGGAGTTCCGGATGCTGTTGGAGTTTAGATCGCCGTGCTGGAGTATCAGTCTCCGCAACACCACACTGCTGTGTCCGCCGCTCTCCTGTGTTGGTCAGTCTCCAGGCACCCCTCTGCTGTTGTTCTCTCCCTTCCTATTTCCTGAAATATGTCCTCTCTGCTTCATCCTGACTAAATGTTTTTCTGTCTGCATAAACGTGTCCTTACCCTATTCCGCCATCTTGATTCTCCCCCACTATTTTCAAACTGTGTTTCCCTTGGATAGTCTGACACACACTTCTTTCCTTGTTACTATGGGAACACTATTCCACAATTGCTGATGGGAGTGAACCCTTCCTTTAGATGTGTTTCAACAGGAAAAGAGAAGGCTAAGAGCCACTAAACTATGATGATAACTTTGAATGCTTTTAAAGAAGAATACATCTGGGTTTAAGTGATAAACTGTGCGGTTTCTAGCTGTGAAATCTTTACTAAATTATCATTCATTTTATCACTCAACAACAGCATTGTTTCACACTTTTTCTGTTTCTCTCAACTATTTGTCACCATCTTTCTTATTCTTACTTTCAGGTGATAGATTTTTTTTCCCTTCAAATTTACTGAAAAAAGAGAAGTGATCAGATATGGATTTTTACTAGTTTTTACATCTATCCATTTGAACCAGCATGTTTAGCAAGATTCCTTACTTTTTTAATCTCAGTGTTTGAACAATGTTTCTAGAACAGTCTAACCTGTTTCTTAACTAGATTTTGTTTCCTCTAGCATATTTAGCAACAAGGTTTAGAAATATTCCCCAGTTTTCCTGACATTGTCAATTTTCCCTTTGTATGAGATCAAGTGTTTGATAGTACAAGGTTTTGGCAAAAATAAAATACACAGAACCTCTTTCTTAGTGTCACTTCACTTGAAGCTGACACGGTATTGTTGCTTCTTCTCTTGATAATAGCCCTCTTCGAGAATGTTATTTTACCTACAGTCTACAATTTCTCTCATGTTGTTTACCCTGGATCTGAACCCAATGAGATATGTATCCATATTATTCTGGTGACATGAGTCTTATTAAGATTTTCTAGGACCTTCATTTTACTAAGTTACATTGATTAATTCTGGGTCCGCATATGTCTTCACATGTAAAATAGATCTGATGATATTGCTCATTCCTGTCCCTTTGGGGAAGATTTGCCACTTGGTTTCTAGGGAAAACACACTATTTCAACCTTATTGTTATTTTAAATATTTGTTTATTTTTATGGCAAAGGTGGATATACAAAGAGCAGGAGAGACAGAGAGGAAGATCTTCCATCCAATGGTTCACTCCCCAAGTGAGCGCAACAGCTGGAGCTGAGCTGATCTGAAGCCAGGAGCCAGGAGCTCTTCTGGGTCTCCCATGCGGATGCAGGGTCCCAAGGCTTTGAGCCGTCCTCAACTGCTTTCCCAGGCAACAAGCAGGATGCTGGATGGGAAGCAGGGCTGCCGGGATTAGAACCGGTGCCCGTATGGGATCCCGGTGTGTTCAAGAAGAAGAGGACCTTAACCACTACGCTATCACGCTGGGCCCCAACCTTATTATTTTATGTACTGTTCCTTTCCATTCCTGTTGTATCATCTTCTACTTTTTGGTCCCTAAATTTTGGAATGGCTCACAGATTCAACTTTATAGAACATCATGATTTGTTTATCTTGATTTTCTCAGTTATCTCTTCCAACCTCAGAATTTAAATTATGTCTCTGTATTTAATTCATAATTTTGGAGTGCAAAATCATATATGCAACTGTCTGGTTGTTTTCAATGTGATATATGTAGAGATTAGCAAACGTAATATATTTAAAATTTAATTTTGGGATCAGGCATTGGCCTAGCAGTGAAAACACAAATTTAAATGCTTGTGTCTGATATGAGAGAGCCTGGATTTGATTGCTGGCTTTAAATTCTTACTCCAGTGTTCCAGGTATTTACAAATATATAGTTCGTGCAGCAATACCACATAAGTAGAAATAAAATGAAGCTTTGTTTATTATGGCAATCAAATGACACCATGAAAGATAAATGCTTTAAAAACAGTGCATAATTTTTAAAAGTAAACAATATTTTGCCAAAAATCAATCATCTTCCACTGAGTTAGCAAATGGGAAAAATATCAAATTTAATAAGCATAAACTAAATTTATTTTCAAATAGTTTTCTACTTTAGTAATGTTTTGATACTGCTCAAGTTTAAATTTTGATTTATTTTTTTCCATCGATTATAGGTAACTTTCTGTTCATTCTTTAAAAATTTGCTAAAATACCGCCCTCTGTACTTATGTTTTAACCTGTAAAACATGCATATTTAAGTTATGAGTCAATTGGATTACAATTTACTCACAAGAATTATGAATAATACATTTCCTGATATTAGTTACATAAGTATATACTAAACAGGGGAGAAAAAAGTGTAACTACAATTAGACAATAATTCCATTGTTCCCATTCTTTACTCTGAAGTTAATGACTAGCTCAAGGAGCCATAAAAAGAGGAGAGTGAATGATGCTTAATGACGCAGAGAGTCATTAAGTGCTTGAAAAAGAACCACAATGTTGGGTATCATTGCCCTTATGAATACCACTACTACAAAAATAACATTTGAGGTTTATTTTTGGCATACATTTATTAGTTAATATACCTCATTCTATTGGAGAAAATCAAAAATATTTTTGAATCTTTGGTCTGTCTGTTGGCATTTTTTGCTGCTCATTTATAATAAACCAACCAGTTTCACTGGGATTAAAGTGTCATCTGTATAATTAAAGTTGAGGTTACACAGCAAAACCAGTAATGAATCTGAGCCAGGAGAATCTCTGTTTTTAAGTGTTAGAGGACTAAAATTTAATTTTAAACATGTACCCGAGATCTGAAAGATATATTTCATTTGAGAGGACAAATAATGAGAAGTTAAGAAGCAGACATCCCAAAGTAAGAAGTAATGAATCACACTGAACTAACCATAGATTCATATTATAGCAGTTCCTTCTCTTACCCACCCTAAACTTTAAGATACCCATGCCCCAGAGTAATAAAAGAAACAACTTTGCTCAATTTATACTAGATTTGGAAGTGTACCAAAAAGATAGTCTATCATATTTTGAATATGACATGATGATAAATATTGTAGCTTATTGTTCCAAGAATGGGAAGCTGTGACCTAAATTAGAATTTATAACCTGCTATTTACATTAAATATCACAACTTGTACATGCAAAACAAAGAAATCGATTATTTTAAGAAACACAGAAAACACATTATACTGGCTTCTTAAAATCAGATCAACTATTGTTGCCCCATCAACTGGTATGAGGCATATTCATTTTATGTAGTTCTCTTTTAGTCCTGATTCTTTTCATCATTAAGATTCAGTCTGTTTAACAAAACATCTATAATTTATTCATATTTAGTTGAAAAATGCAAGACAGACTTCGAGACAGCTGGAGTCATACAAAGAAAATCATCAACAGAATACACAGTGACGAGTATTAGCCCACAAGCCAAGGCCATTCAAATTATTCAAATCAAGGAAAGGAACGAAAAGGAAGAAAGTTTAAACTCTAATTTTATCAAAAATTCCTGTCAGTAAGTTAATTTATTGGTTTAAAAATGTAATATCCAACCTTACTTTCAAAACAGAAATTAAAAATAAAAAGAATATGTAATAATTCATGTAATCAAGGTTTTACTGACCTTGGAAAATAATTTTATATATATATATATATATATATGAACACTTAAGCAGATGCACAGCTTGGAACAATCTAAACCAATCTGAACATAATTAGAGATGGGCAGAAAAATAATTTCAATAATTATTTTGTATTGAGTCTTTTTTTATTGGCATTCCATTTTTTTATTTACACATCATTTTTTTTTCAATTCTATTGGTCTTGTTATTCCAGGACTTTTTTTTCTTACTATGAAGTAAATGAGGCTTAGAAATGCTAAACAATTGCTCAAGCTCAAGTGGCCAAAACAAATCAGTGTTGTCTTTGTGAACTCCACTATGCTATGTTATCATTTCACCAATATGTTGTGAACTGAACAGCACTTAAATTCCCAAAGTCATGATTATGTTTAAACCTAATGTCTCATGTCTTATGCTAGGAATTAACTACTTAGGAAGAGAACTTAGGAGGTATCCTGGTGGGAGGCTTGCCCTTGGAACATGTTTCAGGAGGGGACTGATTATCTCAGACACAGTAAGTTTTGCTTCTTTGTTTACTGGCCAGCCTCTACTAGATTCTAGATCAGTGAAACTATTCAGTCTTGAACTGTGTACCTCCAAACGGTAAGCTACAGTAAATCTTATTCTCTTCTTTAGTTGTTCTGAGTTATTTTTGTATGAAGTGGTATGCAGTGAGATTACACTTCAATTACCCCTCAGTTTTTTTTTTTGCTTAGAAACTTTGTATATTTTCTGTTGACATCAAGAAGAAACTATAAAACGTGCTTGAGAGATCAATGTATCACTGCATGAATTCAATTTGTTATTTACATGAAAACACCTTGTGATTAGTATTTTGAATATAGTACCTATCCATTCTGTTACATGCTATTCTATGCTTTGTTACTTTATAGAGTGTTAAATGTGATATGTTAAAATTTAGAGAGAGGATGCTAAGGGCAAACATGTTATTAGTAGGCAACGTTAGCTGAGAGCAAGGAATAAAACAGAAAAATGATAGACAAAACTTTTTAAACCTCAACAACCTTGGATCACTTAATATAAGAACTAGAATTCCTACATATCTCAAAAACTCCTAAATTCATCACTTTATTAGAGCACACCACCAAACTAATACTTATGTTGATGTGTCTGCGTAATTGAAAAACAGGCAAGAATTCTAACTGCTGGTAGTTTTTGCACATTTATATGTGTAACATATTTTTCTTTTTTCTTTTTTTTAGTTTTAAAGCAAGATTTATTAGAAAAAGTTGAGAAAGGAGACTCCCAACCTAGTTATGGGAGGGGGCTCTGAGATCCTCTGCCATAGTGCAGGAGGAAAAGTGAAAAAGACCCTAGTCCTTTGCCATAGTGGCAGGAGGAAAAGTGGAAAAAAGATACCCATATCAATGGTGGAGAAAGCATCTTTTTTTTTTTATTAATTACATTGCATTATGTGACAGTTTCATAGGCTCTGGGATTCCTCCAACCCCTCCCCATTCCCTTCCCCCATGGTGGATTCTTCCACCTTGTTGCAGTATTACAGTTCAAATTCAATCAAGATTCTTTCTTTCCAAATATATACCAAGCATAGAGTCCAGCATCTTATTGTCCAGATAATTTGAACAGTTTCTTGGGGAGACCTTCTCTGGTCTGAAGGTAGAGCTGGCAGAAAGCATCTTTTAAAGGTTCCCCTCAAAGATGTTTCTCTATAAACACAGAAAATTCCTGGTTTCCATGGTACCTGGCCTTGGGACAAAAAGCCAGAAAGGTGTCACTGGCCAACTTTCTTGGTCCCTTTCTAATGATAAAAAGCCAATCTGAAGCCCTCCCCCTTGACAATGGCTGGAGACATAATGGGCTGAGGCTTCAGGTGGGGAATAGATATGTTAATGTTGCCTTTATCTCTTGGGGAAGTATGTTTCTGATAAGTTAAGATATGTACTTGTCTTGGGAGTGACATGCTCTGGTGAATCCAAGACATGGTGGGGAAAATACCCTTTTATATTTGAGAAAAAAATGACTTGGGGACCCAGAATACCCTAATTGCTTACTACCCAGTCTAACTCCTCTCACATTCCGCCCCCCAGAAAAAGTAACCCTAACAGCTGTTAGGGGAAATGTGACGGTGACCACTCTGGCTGCTTCCTGCTGACAGGGAGCGTAGTTCAAAGGCAGCAGTTGGGTATTCCTCTAGGGGTCTAAGGGTATTCGGTCTAAGGGTCCCTGTAGGGCACAGAAGTCATCAGAAGCTCCTGTCACATATTTTTCTAAGCCCTCTTCATATTTAACCAATTTTCGCTTTATAATGTCCTTTACTATACACATGCATTGGCATTTTGCACATGAGGAAAATGAATCATAGAAGGGTTAAGTAATGTGCTCAAATTCACGAGGATAAGAATCACAATACATGCAATTTCAGTTTGCTTCAAACATATACATATTCTTTAGCTAATTTTGCCAATGTGGTATCTGCTTACAGTATTCAACATATTCTTTGTTTAAACAAGTGGGACTAGAATGTTTTAGGAAATTTTCCAGTTCAGAAATAGCTTAGATATCTTTCTAAAGTTTAGAGGGGTACAAATTTGTTTATGTGAAGAAGTCATTTTATGTTTCCAGTGTTGATTAATTTTGTGCAGCATGTTAGATATTGTACTCTATATTGTACTGTGTGCAATGGGATGAATATGCAGGGTATCTATATGTATGGTGTGTAATTCCTTCTGGAACACAACATCTAGCAGAAGCAACAGGCATGCAAGCAAGATATGGGCCATTGAACAAGGACCAACAAGATGAGAGGGAACATAATTCAGACAGGATGTGAAAGATGTCTGAGAATAAAAAAAGCCTCCCCTAAGGAGTAGACTATGATGAAGGCCTTCAGCCTCTGAAGTGTAAGAGGGAAGTGTGTGTGGGCATGAGGGGATGTGGGTATGTATTCTCTCTAATCCTGAACATCCACCACCATTGTCAAATTAACACTTTGGTTTCAGGTAGGAGTAGGATGGAAAAATGCAATGGTAGAGGTGCTTTGGAGAAAGGGAATAAGATTGCCACTAAGAGAAAGGAAGAAAAAGAATGGAAGGTAGCTGTCAAAATGTGTGCTTACAAGTTAGGTATTGGAGTTTAAGGAAAAGGATAGAAGAATGCCTATTACTTGCTTGGTTGATTCCTCACTTTGCTATAAAGTTGTTTTCCTTTGTTTTGCTTTGCTTTTGGAATTCAGTGGTTTTAGAGGAAGTAAGTAAGTATCTTTCAACTAATAAAAAAGTCCTCATTGAAGTCATTTGTCACAATACTCATTCACTGTGGGCAACTGTCTCCATTCACTGGGCAGTTCATGAAGTGCTGTGGTCACAGGAACAGAGGGACTAACATTAACTCAGTGCTAGTAGAGGTCAGTGCTGAACCAGATCCTGTACCTATCCTGCTGTTAAGGGCTTTTTAGATTACAGGAACAGACATTTTCAAAACAGAGAAAAATAATCTGCTAAGTGACAGGAAAACTAGGTATCTCCGATCTAGAGCAGGTGTTCTCTCCATTTGTATTTTTACTTTTAATGATTCTCTTCGTATCTGTGTCTGCATCACTCTTTTTGTCTCTGCTTGCTTCCTTTTGTGTGCCTGTCATTATCTGTGTGTGTTGGTCACTGCATAGATAGATAGATAGTTATGAGAACATATTCTTTCTCTCTCTTCATGTTTCCATTCTTCTGAATTTCACCTGATGTGCCTCTCCTACTGATTTCTGTTGCTTCCCCCCATTTGTTATCATTCTCTTCCTAATTGGCCTATCTGTCTCAACCTAACCTTCCTTCTGTATTTCTTTGAATATGTATTTTTACTTGCTTGTGATTCACCATCACTATACCTATATCATCTATATACTGTTTTTAAATCTGTTTTTCTTTCTACTTTCCTGATCTTTATGTAAACCTCTCTTTATCTCTCAGTGTTCTTTTTCTCTAAATATTCATCTCAGTTATCTTCTGTATTTCTCTGTTCAGTTGCATATCTCTCCCGCTCTTTGTGTGTTATACAGACACCTGCATTTCTCTCAGTCTCTCTCTCTCAGGCCCCTCCGTACTTGTAAAATGTCCCAAAGATAATAACCAATGTTAAAAAGATACTAGAATGGTAAGTTTTCTAGAACTATTTTCAACTTCCTTCTCTTGATTCAAATATCTTAAAAGACAGATGATGATAAACTTAACTCATCCTCTAGAGGCAATTCCCATCAGTTACAGAATATTATGAAAATCCTACAATTGGAAACTATATATCTCTTGGCCCAGTAAAGTTGTGGTTACTGGATGTAGCCATATGGCAGTCAGACAAGACTGTTTAACAAATGGTTATGTTTTTGTGAGGCAAATCACAGATATTTTAAAGAATACATTTAGTATATGATCAAGCATAAATCATTATCTTAATTTTCCTGATGAAGAAACTGATGCTCAAAATTATTAACAAGTTGTCAAAAGTTGTAAACATACAGATGATGGAGTCAAATGGAAAGCAAAATTATTTTGTATCCGAAGGTCGTGTTCTCTCTACCAGATCATAATGATAATAGGACCTCTTAAAATAGAGGTCATAAAATATTCTTAGTTTTTGACCCAGAATTTCTGCTAAGAATTTATAAATAATCCATTTTAAGGTAAAACTTACTCATTAGAGTATTTTGTATGCAACTTAAATTTTCTCACACATTCCCAGCTTCTTGGGTCAAGCCTTTTTTTAATAAGCAAATAAACATGTTAGAACCATCATCCCACAATCTTGGGAAATAAAAATCCTTCTTGAATATCAGTAAGAACCTTCCTGCTTGATCATCCCTTGTAGTTGCCATACTATTACTGAATTGCTCATTAGAGATGGCCAAGTCTCCTAATTTGTTGTATTTCCACCAAAACCTTAACACTACTTTTAAAAATATTACACTGGGTCTGGCGCTATTGCCTAGTGCCTAAAGTCCTCACCTTGCATGTGCCAGGATCATATAAGGGCACTTGTCCGTGTCCCAGCAGACCCAGACCTGGTGAGTGAATCAGCAGACAAAAGATCTTTCTGTTTCTCTTCTCTGTATATCTGACATTCCGATAAAAATAAATCTTTAAAAATGTTAAACTAAGACATATATATCTTGATAAGTTCATATTTTGGATCCCCTTAAACTTTTCATTCTGAAGAGCAAGTTCATTCTCTTCAAGCTAATGCCAGACCTGATGACTGGTTTCAGCCAGAAAAGCAGCTTGAACAGAGAAAAGACTATAGTCAGTGATTAGTTAAACAGGACAGATCTGCCTTCCCTCCTCCTGCTGAATCTCTACCGCACCTGTCTTTACCATTCCTCTCCCACACACATATGCATCTGTCAGCTTAATAATTTTCAACACTTTGAAGAAACAGAATATAGGGAAGTAAAGAGAAGGAAAGGATAAAAGCAATCTACTCTAGGATGCTTTGTGCTTTCAGTGCTAACAATGGGATAGAGGAAGAGTTTAATCAGATGTGAGATTGGAATTATTAACTAATCTAAATTGAGGTTTGAACAAACACTGAGGGGGTGATTGTAACTTCCTCAAATTATCATGAAGGGCAGGAAATGGAGCTGAACCAAAGCCCAGGTATATGTAGAAATTGGAAAGTAAACACAAAACCATTTCATATTTATACCATGTTACAATAAAATTTCTGTGTCAGCTGGTATATAAATAATATATGCCATTTCAAGTTTATTTCCATAACTTAGTGAAGTATTAGTCTTAAAACAGATCCAACAAGTACTTGCTGCTTTTACATAAACAGACTGAGAATGAAGAAGAAAAAATGTACACTCAGCATCATTTTTCTTATTGAGTTGCAAAAGGTAAGTGAAGTGATAGGCTAACTATTCAAGAAATCTACAATCAGCTGCAGACAGAATAATGTGAGGAGGGAACAGACAAAGAACAGCAATGTTTACCCTGGGCATTTAAGACACAATTACGAAATTAACATCACATTAAAAATACAGTATATGATTTGTAAAAAAAAAAAAAAGTTAAGTGATCTTCATGTTGTATCCAACACTCTGCATTTGTGCAGGTGAGAATCTTCACCCAGAAAAACAGATTTTATATAGCTTAGGGAATCTACTAGATAAACCTTAAATTTATAACTTTTTTTAACATGCAAGTGTTTTTTTTCTTGTACCTTCATTAATGCAGATATTATGCTTTTTCCTAAAGTTTGATTAATATGTATTTTGTGTGACATGCATTTAGCTACTCCGATTTTCTTGCATTTATGATTTTCATGGAATAGGTTTTTCCAGTCCTTTGTTTTCAGTCTCTCTGTTTCTCTAAAATGAGTGTCCTGTGGAAAACACAGTTGGGTCTTATTGCTTTTTAAAATCATTTAGTCATTCTATGACTTTTATTGGATAGTTTAATCCGTTTATGTCTATATTAATTATTTATAGAGAATAATTTATTACTGCCATCTTACAAATCGTTTTCTGTTGATCTTGCAGCTCTTTTGCTTCTATTTTCCTTTCTTACTCCCTTCCTTTGTGTTTCATTGATGTTTTTGTAGTGGTACTCTATTTTTTCTGTGTTTTTTTTCTATATTTTATAAGGATTTTTGTGGTTATCATCTTACATAAAACATCTTATACAGTCTATTTTGTGCTAACAGCTTAACTTCAATCACAGCTACAGTTTTTCTTCAATAATTTGTTATTGATGTCATTATTTATTTATGGTATGTATCTATCAAGCATTTTTTGTTGCTATAGTAATCACTAATGCGTCTTTTAACTTCTAAACTAAAATTAAGAATAATTAATATATAGTCATGCTAGCATCATATTATACTTGCAACTATAAGTTGAATTGTACATATGTTCATATGCTTCTATGTTTTGGTTTGACATCCTTATATTTACACTTAAAATCTTCCATCAGCATTTCTTACAAAACAAGAATAGGCTTGCTTTATAAGAGATGATTTGCAAATGACTAATTCTTTTATCTGACACTTTTCTGAGAGCATGATATCTCATATTCATTTTTAAAAGACAGTTTTATCTGGTGCATGGTTGGTCATTTTATTTTTTTATTCAGTGCTTTAAATGTATTGCCTATTTTCTCCGACCTGCAAGGAGTTAGCTGATAAATCTGATAATCTTCTGTGGGATCTCTTTTGCTAAGTCGCTTTTCTCATGTTTTTCATGTTTCTTTCAAAATGTGCTTTTGCATTTCATATTTAGCAATTTCATTATATAATGTTTCAGACTTCTTTAGGGTCATTCCTATTAGTAACTCTGTGCTTCATCAATCTGGGTGTCCTTTTTTCCCATCAGAATTAAGAAAACTTTAGCCATTATTTTTAAAATATGCTTTCTGTTTCTTTTTCAATCTCTTGTCCTCTGGAACCTCCATAATAAACTTACTGATTTGCTTGATGATGTCCCTTATATATTAGGATTTCTTTTCATTTTGTCCTTGTTGTTGCTCCTCTAAGTAACTTTAAGTGTACTATCTTCAAATTTATTATTTCTGTGTTGCAACTTTCTGTTGAATTGTTATGTCCATTCATTTCATTCTTCAGCTGCAGAATTTGGATTGGTTCATTTTTCAGGTTTTCTGTTATCTGTTGCTATCCTTATTTCTGTTCAGGTATTGCTTCTCTGACTTCATTCAGTTTTAGGTTTGTATGCCTTTTCCCCATCCCAAAGCCCACTTTTTCATAAGTATTTAGAATCACTTGTACTTCTTCCCTAGGGTAGTAAACTTTTAATTCATGTCACTTCTATTTTCCATCATCACTCTTGAAATAAACAAAACAAAACCAAAAATAAACAAAAACCTGTGTTTACACACATTCCTCCAATCCCATTGGGCTGTGTTGGGTAGTGACAGCTGCCATCCTCTTTCCACTTGGGGAATTCGCTGGGATGACAGGATGTTGGCAACAAATGACAGTTCTTCTCTTCCCTTCTGATGAAGTATTATCAGGATTGAGTGAGTGCCTTCTAATTCCACAGAGTTCAACTATTTTTTTGAGACCTGCATCTTCTGGCAAGATTTTTATCACCTGCCAGAATCCATTTCTTCTGCTGATAACCACAACATCTGCTGCGATCTGTATTTGATAGTCAAGGTCCTCCTGGATGTTTCAGGCTGTGCTGGATTTGGAGTGTCACATGGTTGTAGCAGCAATCTGTCTAGCAGCTGCAATCAACACTTGCAATTGTTCTCTGTATGGAGACCTGAGTATTGCAGCTATTGCTAGGGACTGGCCAACTACTATTGATGATCCTTCTGATCTGCTCAGAACAGCTGCACTCATTTGCTGACAGCTTCAACATATTGCCTAGTACCCGATACTTATGTGATTGCTTGAGACCTCAATGACTGTGAGGGGCTTACCAGTTACTTGATGCTCTCACTGCTTCTGGAGATCACATGGCTACTGAGGGTCATTAAATGCTGAAGACTGTATTTGTCGCTGAGAACTGCTAGCCTCTCCTCTTTGCCCTCAACTGCTTCTAGATGTTCCAATTCTGCCACATGCCTCAGCATTCTGAATGGACATGACACATGAATAGGCCTTGGAGATATCTAAGAATGCCTGTGGAAGCTTCTGTGTGTCCTTCACTCTCTTCATTTCCCTAGGAAGTGGGGAGAAATTGAAGGCTGATGTGGTGATATGCACTCTTGGAGGTGATCTGTACTCTTGGAGATGATTTGTAGGGACACAATATTCTTGACATAATGAATATTGGCATGTAAGTAATTTGAATAATAAAATGAAAAATACAGTAGCAGCCCATCTTTCCATAGACATGGTCTATCATGATATATGTGTATCCTGAATGCTGCATGAAATATACGCTGTATACTTTCTTTTGTTAAGATTTAATTTAGTTTTAGTTGAAATACACAGTTAAAGATAGAAAGCATGAACCAGAGAGACAGAGAGATCTTCCATTCACTGGTTCACTCTGCAAATGGTGACAGTGACTAAAACTGAGCTGGTCTGAACCTGGGAGCCTGCAGGAGATTCATCTGGGTCTCCCACATGGGTACAGGGGCCCAAGGCCTTGGGCTGTGTTCTGCTTTTCCAGGCCACTAGCAGGGAAGGGAGTTTGATTGGAAGTGGAGCAGCCAGAACAGAATCATGGCCCATATGGGATGCTGGGGCCTCAAGCAGAGGATTAACCTACTACTTTGCAACCATGCCAGCCCCTGTTATACAGTTTCTACATAGGTTCCCTTTAGATATTAGGTACTATTTATCCTCATAATTTACTTTTATTCTAGGATCAAATATTCTGATTCTTGGTTCAGAAAATGTTTTAACAGCAGTAACAATAGAGTAGTCGAGAAGACTATGATGTCAGGTTCCTTAAATTTAAAGGAAGATATACACTCTGATTAGAAGACTGAAAAGAATTCTGTTGCGTAATTCTCAAGTTTTGGTTAGTTTTCACTAGCCCCCGCTCCCAGGAGCTAAGCATCCCGTATCTTTTAATCATATTAGTATAATACATAGCTTACAGCAGAAATTTCATCATCCTGTCCAGGCACTCTATAGTTGATATTCTCAAGATATGGCAAAGAAGGACAAAACACCTGCATTCAAATGCATAAGACCAAAAAGAAAAAAAAGAATACCATTGAGTCCTTTCATGGAGACAATATAATTTTAGTGCCTTAAAGTTAAATTTGCATTAAAATTTTGCAGAACAATGGCATATTTTGTTATATGGGATTTATCTACAAAGACAAATCCGTAATGTGGCTTGAGATGCCAGTACACCAGCCAGTAGAATTCTGAGGGTTTTCCCAGTTTTCCCCTCACAACTTGATCTGCTTGGATTTTGTATATTTCGTGCCAATTTAGCGGGAAAAATAGTATAGTAGTGCGACTAGTGTGCTTCAAACAGTAATGTACCACTAAAAGATGGTTCTCCTGTGTGGTTTTAATGGAATTGAAAAAAATCCTCTTACCTAGTGTCATCCTAACCATTGTGAGGTCACAGTAAGGTATTACTCAAATGTTTGTAGTAATGCTGGTGTAAAGAAACCTCCCCAGAAGCTAATGATATAAACACACACAATTAAATGTACATTGCATGATTCTTACTGAAAATATTTTTCCAGTTTATGTATTTAACTTTATTTTACACTATTATTTTTACTTTATTGTTTACTGTAACACAATATTCCATGCTCTGACAGAAGTAGACTCACACATCTTGTGTTTTACCATACTCTTCATATGTCAGGAGGCCATGCAAGTAAGCGATCTATTCAATTTTGATTTGTATAATTATATGATATCCATTCAATGATGGGAACCTGCTTAGACACATTTCACAAAATGTGTCATTATCAAATAACACATGGCATTATCTTAATTTTAACCTATAATTTTTCTAATTCTTAGTGACAATTCAGGGTTATCTATTATAAAGTTGTTATTTTCTTTTTTGTATTTTTATCTGATTGTTGTACAGGAATACTTTCTATAATCTGAATACTAAAACCTTCTTAAATTGGTTGGAATATCTTTGTTATCTGACTTGAGAGATTTTATCTTTGTTTATTCCAGTTTCTGATGTTGTGCCAAAATTTCCAAACTCAGTCATTTTTTTTTTTGCTTCCACAAATTTTTTTATTCTTATATGTGAAATTCTTTTTTTATGTGTCAGATGTCAATGTAATATGTCTAGTGGGTCAAATACAGGCAAAACTATATGAAGGTTACATAGTCTACATTTTCTTTTATAATCTTAAACAATTTATTTTTATTTATTGTAAAGATAGGGAAATGGAGATAATAGTGGAGAGAGAGAGATGTGTGATTAGCAAGTAACAAGATGAGAAACAGAGATACTGACAGATGACTTATTACAAAAAAAAGTTTTTTTACAAAAAACTTTTCTCACTATTGCCACTTAACATAAGAATACTCTCCCAAAACTCATTAGTTTTCATGTATAATTTTTAAAGATACAGTTATTTATTTGAAAGTTTTGGTGAGAGAGAGATCCAGAGAGAAAGAGAACACTTCTGTTCACTGTTCATTCTCCCAAATTCCCTTAATGCCCAGTCACATTGAAGCTGACAGTCAGGAACTCTTCCGGTTTCTCACATATGATAATTGGGGTGTCTTATGCTGTCTTCATAGGCATATTAGCAGGAAACTGGATCAGAAGCAGTGTAGCTGGGACTGAAGCAGGCACTCTGATCTGGGATGCTGGCCTCACAAGTGGCAGTTTGACTCCACTGTACCACCATGACAGCCCCTTGTAGCCTTTTTTTTTTTTTTTAGATTTATTTATATGAAATGCAGAGGAGAGAGAGAAAGAGAAATCCTCCATCTACTGGTTTACACCTTAAATGGCTGCAATGGCCTGGGATGGATCAAATCAAAGCCAGGAGACGTGAAATTCTTCCCAGTCTCAGACATGGGTGGCAGGGGGTCAAGCTCTTAGTCTATCATTCGTAGCTTTCCCAAGGCTGTTACATGGAGCTGGATCAGAAGTGGAAAAACTGAGACCAAATCAACATCTGTATGGGATTTTGGCGTAATAGGCAGCAGCTTAACCTACTATGCCATAATGCTGAATCTCATTTTTTACCCTAAGAAAGAATATAATTTATGCCCTAACAGTTCAGGTGTTTAAACTTCATGCTTTTTTCATATTATGTACAAGCTTTTAATTGTAAGTCTAAAGGCTTTTCAAATAAAACACGGACCAGTGTTCCTGTGGAAATGTAATTCATATCACATCACTGGCAAAAGTTGCTACTCTGCCCTGCAATATTCTACATGATCTTGCCTCAGGTTATCTCTTTGATCTGTTCTCTTAGGTCTCTTCTTTTTGCTGTTTGACCTCAAATAATGCGTCTTCATGTCTTCCTCAATATAGTAAGCGGGATCCTTTCACACGGCTTTAAAATTTTGGTTTTCTTTGACTACAGATCTTTTCCCCAGATATTTGCATTACTCATTTTTCTTTTTGTTCAGATCTCTGCCTAAGATATCTGACAACTATCCTTGACCACTGTCTATTCTCTCATCCAGCTTTGTTCTTCTTTGTAGTGTATATTATAATAATCTTGCGAACTTCTCCACTTCGTCTGTTCAAATGCCAACGACATGAAAACTTATAGTCACTGTTGTATCTTTGACTCCTGGAACTGTACCTGACACATAATAAAGGCTCAACAAATATTGATTAAATGAATAAAATCTCAAACGTAACATGTAAGGTCATTGTGATTATTCCTAGCTTTATTCCTTAAAGCTATACTGCAAATCAGTAACAAAGCTATGTTTTCCCATAAAACAAAAGGTCCCTGTAAAAACCTTAAGTAATGGATTATCTTAGCTGTACACAATCAATTTAATTATATTTTGTCAACATATGAATCAGCTCCTATTCCCATTTCATTTTCATTTTGATCAGAAGACACTCTAGGCTGCAAGCAGGCCTTCAGTGCCTTGCACATTTCCAAGTTTATCTTGCAGATCTTTTCCTTTCTCGCATATTCTTGTCATATAGCCTTTTCTTCTTTGAAACAGCAAAATCTCCCCTCCTGCTATCCTGTCCCAGAGTTTTCCACTTGCTATTTTCTGGTAAAGGGAAACTTCTCTAAACTTCCTTACAATCAGTACCATTTTTGAGACCTCAGTTTAGAGAAGATGTTAGAGTCTGCATTATTGGTGACTTTCTGAATTAATATTTTGAAACTTCGTACTCAATGTGATGGCATTAAGTGGATAGGGAGATCTTTACATCATGAGGTCTTCACTTGCATAAATGAAATTAGTTATCTCATAAAGGAGGAAAATTGCCTGTTTCTCCATATAAGCTTTTAGCACCATCAATAAAATGGAGAAGTCCTCATTGGAAACCAGGTTGGTTAGCTACTTGACCTTGGGTAAATCTCTGGATTTGTGAGCAATGATATTCTATTGATTATAAAGTATTGTGTTATGGTGAACAGAAAAGTCTAAGATTTCCCTGGCTATGGCAATTATTCGTGTTTGTTCTCTGAATTTTATCCCAGTAACCTGCTTTATTTCCTTGTAGGACTTAATGCCACTCAGAATTAATTTTAACTTTATTCATTTAATTTTTTCTCCTCTTGTTGCTGTGTGACTAAAACATAGAATAGTGACTGGCACAAAGAAAACACTTGGAAATAATTATTGGATAATGATGATGTCTATAATGATGACAGTTATTTTGAGTTTTTATTAAGTAACAGGTAATAGGTGAAAATAATTTGCTTTATCCATCCTCAAAAATCCAATAACAGACATAGTTATTTACTTCAGAGAAGAGAAGGATGGTGGGAGAGAGAGAGGAAGAGATCTTCCATCCATTGTTTCACTCCCCAAATGACTGCAATAGTCAAGTCTGGGAAAGACAGAAGCCAAGAACCAGGGACTCTATCCTGATCTTCCACATGAGTGACATGAATCCAAGCACTTGTGCCATCACCCAGTGCTTTCGCAGGTGCATTAATAGAAATTTAGATCAGGATCACAGACTAAATCACAATGCCACAATGCTAGCGCCAAGAGTTAAAAATTTTAATCCGTTTTACAGACAATGAGACTAAAAAGCTAAGTCAATGATTTAGCTTCAATCACACTGCTAAGAAGTGGGTACATGTTCAGAATCCAGGTGGTTTAGGTTGAGTGGTAATGTTTTTAACCTCCAATTAGAATTAGAATAACATCAGTAAATGATTTAATGATTTTTCTGCTCTATATTTTTTTAGAATTGTGATCATGTTTGAGTGTTGTATTTCCAGTTATGTGAATGAAAATATTTAACACAGTATGGGATACATCAGTTCTGAATGGCACAAAGAAAAGCATATTGGAGGAGGCTGTTGCAACTAAAACTCCCTATTTCTGGATGCTCTTGGATTTGTTCATTGATATTGACAAGATTCCATACATTTCTCAGTTTAACACAGACTGTATCCTGAGAAAGAGGAATTGAGGAATTTGACAACATCAGTATTATAATTTACACATGAAACACATCTTCTTTATTCTGTGCTTCAGAGATTTCTGTTAGACATTTTCATGTACAGATTTGTAGCTTGATAATCTTAGATTTGACCATTCCATCATGTAAGAACATTCTTGCATAAGGTATGGAGGAACCAAGGCATAGTATCCTGAAATTTTTAACCATTTTCCATTAAAATTTACCTATAGGGTACAAGCAGTCTTTTTAGAAAACAATCAAGAAAAAAAAAACTGTTGCCTTTTTAGTTGATGACAAACATCCCATTTAGAAAAGTGCAAATTCCTGTTGTGGTTCACCCCATCTTGACTAAAACACTCCTCCACATACCAGGAACTGTGTCCTCACACAGAATAATAATTACTCCATTAACAAACATACTTTGATTGAAAGCAAAAGCAAACATAAAATCCCTAAACGTGATTAGACCAAAATAGCAATAAAATATAAGCATAAGGAATAGTCTCACAAGTTTCAAGAGCAAGGATTTAACCAGAAAGACCTCAGAAAGGGACTGGAGCCAAAGACTCCAAAAGCTTCAGCGTATGTTAACCATCCATCCCCCAGCTCAGCTTCTTTATGTGTTTCTACTTTGTTCTCTTTTCTCTTCACTTATGCCTCTTTTTCTGCTTCTCCTTCTGTCCAGAAGCTATGAGCTCCTAACATATACTTTGTATTTCCAACTAGAAACTATCATTAAGTCCTAATTTCAAATCAGCTAGTGAAGGATTCAACAACAGGTTCAACTGGCTATGATCAGGAGAGGGCAATCACAAAATTTAGAAATGACTTCTGGAAATGTATTGGTAGTTGGAATACCAGAAAAGTTTTATCAGAGAAAAGTAGATGGACTGAGAAGGCAAATCAATAGCCTATTACTCCTGATCATTTTTCATTTAGACAATATACCTTAATCTTACAAGTCGAGTAGACAGTTTACCAAAGCAATGAATATGGATGCATTAAATTATAATTAACCACATAATTAAAAAATAAATTATAAGACTTTTAGATATAATGTACTTACAAGCAGATTTTCATCAGTTCATGTTTCATACAAAATGAAATACATTTAGAGACAAGGTGGAATCAGTTTTCAAAGGAATGAGGAAATATTGTTTTGTATTATATTCCAACCTTAACTTTTCAAATATAGTTTTACTTCAGTTGAATGATATTGTATTTCAAAAATAAGTACTTTATTATTGTTTACGTTTTCCAAGTAGAGGCAATATCGTGATTGGAGTATAATTTGAGCAATTGTTGCAGGGATCTGCGTGTACCTCAAACAGGTTGTTATTGTTTATTTTATTATGCCTGTGTTACACATCTCATTGTCTCCTCGGTTGTTTGAATAATTTTATGTAATCAGCATTCATTATTCATCCTCAAATGTTCATTTTCAAGTCCCAGCCTAAATTTTGGAACAAGTACAGCTTTTGGAAGCTTTCAGAAGGAAGCTGATATTCATACATTATTTCAGGAACCACCTCAACACAGATAATTCTTAGATATTCATCCCCATTGCAAGCCTCATTTCCTTTTTCTTTTTTCTCACAATGGCAGTTCTGTGTGCGGGCGTTTCTCTACATTTTACGTATCTTGAAGTTGATATGCTCCCAAGTTCCCGCCCTACCTAGTTTTTCATTATTATAATTGCTTCCACCAATCTTCCAGGTTTTCAGATTCTTTTAGATTCTGCTATCTTCCCATTGTCAAGGCCATGCCTCTACCAAGATATACTTTGCCTTTGTCGTTCCAGTTTATGTTTGTGCCATTATGCTAGTCCTTATAATCCATTTGTTTAGGTGACAACAATGAGATTATCACCAGCATGTATTCATTACAACACATGCTGTAAAATTGTGCAAAGCATCTTCAGCAAATGCAGTTTTCATTAGGCCACTCTCTTTCCTACTACTTTAAAACACTGAATTCAATGATGATGATGATCATAATGAACAAGTAACTCTTAAATAATACTTAGCCATATTCTGGCTCTGTTTTAAGTGATTTACATGTATTAATTCCTTTGATTTTCACCAACTTTAAGGCATATTACTAACATTAGCTTCAATTTACACCAGAAAAAATATGCACAGAGAAGTGAAGTACCTTGGTAAAATTTTCTAGCTACTAAGGCAAATTACTGAATTAGTATATTAGATTATTCTAGCATCACTCTTACAAAATTTAACATTTTTTCCCAAGACCATCTCACTGATATTTTTTCTGTAGGTCCCTCTGGAAGGCACTACCAAATGCAGGTGTCCGTCAGTAAAGCCAGCGGCAGCATACGGAGATGATGAGCTGCTCAAATTATTTAAAATGCATGCACACCTGCACTTATTCCAATGGGAGTGGCATTTTTGCTGGCTTTCTAAATCAGCTAGATATAGTGGTATGTTTTTCATTTTGGACATGATAAATCTAACCCTCACTTACAGGGAAGCAAAATGACTGGATCATCATGTAGATTCACAAACAGCTTTACTTGGCGGGTGTTGGTACGTGTTTAATCCCTGCAGGTTCAGCAGCTGGACTCAGACACTGTCGTGATTGACATGCTACCATCTAAACTGTTACTAATCAAATTCGCTCTTGTTCTTGAGGAAAACTGTCACCTGTGAAGTAAATGGTTGGTCATGTCAATTTTACCTTGTAAAGTTATCATTTGCACCAATCTACCCCTGCCAGCTCACCTGGTGAAAGCTGTCAGAAGGCAAAGCCCCACTCCAAACCTCTGGATCAGCACTGCCAGCACATACGAGTCTTTACTTACCTCACAGCATCACCCTGTGCCTGTTGCCACTTCTAAGAAATGGTAGGTTGCTTCACTTGATCTTAGCCAAAAGCCTGAGATGCAAGGAGCAGGCAGATTTCTTACAAGTGGCAATGGAAGTCTGAGACTGGAGATGAAATTCTCTCAACTCCTGAAAACAAACGATATAGAATATTAGAAAGGCTAAATATAAAACTGGTAGGAAATGGGCAGAACTAGGTTTGAGCTTGTGGGTTTTTTTTTTCCCCATTTACTGTCTTGACAATTTCTATGAACCACATACATTCCCCTAAGAAGTGGGATTAGGTCCTAATTCATAGACAGTTATGCTCATTATAAGTTGTACATAAATTCTCTTGCAAGGTTCCTAGCAGGAAGTAAATGAAGGAAGGATAATCACAATTTACAGAACATTCAAAACTACTAAAACTTCTATTTTCTGTTTGAGTTGTAAAAAGTTTGGAGGGAAGTAATTACATTGATACAACACCAAAAATCTTGTGTGCCTTTGATTGGGCTGTTCATTTTGTCATTGCTGAATTTTGAGGGATATGAGATATTCTGGATATAGTTTATTTTTCTGGCACAAAACTTGGAAATATTTTCTTTCACTTATTTTTTTTTCGTTTGTTATCAAGGCATTTCATGAAATCACTATTTTGATTTTAAAAACTAAAAATGAAAAAATTAAAATAAAAATTTATACACACATGTATATATATTTTTAAAATACACACATGAATAGTTTCAGGAAAATTTTGGGTTTACAACAAAATTGAAGGGAATGTACAGAAATTTTTCATACAGCTCTTGCTCTCACATATGCATATGCTTCATATGACAAAGTCCCTCACCATAATTGCATGTTTATTGCAATTGAAGAACTTATACTGATATGTATTTATCCCTCAGGGTTCATAAATAGAGTTCTTTTTTTTTTTTTTGCTGGAGAACATTCAGGATAGATCTCAATAGCCTGAGAAAGAGTTAAACAGGCTTGAAATGAGTGGTCTGGGAACCAAACCATTGGGCCTTCTGCATGCAAAGCAGCAGCTGGCTAAAGGCCAATGCCCTCACATTCAGGTGGTATTTTTAAGGTAACACGTTTCAAGGAACTTGGGTGCTCATTAAAGAATCCTGTTCTGCTTCTTCTGGTCATATAATGATCTCCTGTCAGGCACTGGGGCTAGTAAGCAGTGGGAATGGGAATGAGACTTTAGACTATTATCATGGAGGTAGGAATATTTGATATCTTGACAAGGAAAACAAAAACTGCTGAAAAGAGCTCAGGGGTTCTGTCTGTTGCCTCTTTACTCCCAAGAGTAACCTGCTTTACAACATTTCCTGTGTGCCTTTGACTTTATCTAGTTGCGCTTCCTCTCCCTGTTTACTTTGGTTGACACTATACAGGTCTCAGCAACACCTTGGTGCATATCATAAGTTATAAACTATAGATAAATAAATATATAATGGCCTTGAATATGTCCTTGTGGCATCATACGGACTAGCTCCACTGCTACTAAATTCCCATGCTCTCTGCCTACCCATTTGCCCCTCTCAACCCCTGGCATCCACCCAACTTTTTATTGTCTCCCTAGCTTGGAATTTTGCAGAATGTCAAAGAGTTAGAATCATACATTATGTAGTCTTTTTAGATTATTTTATTTTCTTTCCATAGATTTACAGTTCATTACATCTAGCACTAAGTAATATTTCATTATCAGGTCGTACTAGCATTTATTCACCAACAAAGAACATACAGATTTTAAGTTTTGACCATTGTTAAAAGTTGTGATGAACATCCATGTGTAAGATTCATGTGGGCAGAAGTTTTGAGTATTTGGGGAAAAAACAAGGAGCTTGGTTCCTGGATCATGTGGTGAAGTATGCTTTGTTATGTTATAAACTGTCTTAAGTGATTGAAACAACTTGCATTCCTGTTAGGCTTGAATTAAATGAGTTTCTATTATTTCTCATTCTTTAAACATTTGATGTCAGTGTTCTGAATTTTTGCCATTCTCACAGAGGTATAGTGATATCTCATTGTTACAATTTGCATTTTTTCTAATGGCATAGCATATGCAGTGTTCCATCTTCTTTTATCTTCCCATGTGTATTAACAGGAAGCCTTGTAAGAAGCAGAATAGCAGAACGCTTTCAGGTTATATTGTATAGCATATAACTGAAATATGAATTTTTTTTAGATATATTCTCATGCAAACATCCAGGAAAAAAATGACAGAATATTTGGGAACTGTGCCTCAACCAAGTTGACAAATAAAATTAAGCATCACATTCACACTTTAGGAACTTTCCAGAAAATGGGATGACCACAAAGAAAGATGTCCCCTGATCAGTTATTGGACCTCAAACATTGTGTTTTCCTCCCTGTAAAAGAAGTCTCTCTCTCTCTCTTTTTGGTTAGACTCTTGAAAAGGTTGTAGAACTTGTCAACGCCATTTATGATTCCACTCCACTTTCCACTACTTCAACTGTATCTTACTAATGTCTGTCCTTTCTTCAATTATATGTATGATAATTATATGTAGCACAGAAAACTTGTGAATTCCAAATGGACAGCATTATTATAAATCTATTTCATTTGTGTGATTTATGAATATGCTTTCAAAGTAGGTAACTCCTTTATTGATTGAACACAATTACGTAAAAGCAGGTGAGTGAATGAAAGTCAAAAGTGCTAATGATTTTTTGAGTTGGGTTACAAATAACCTCTGACTAGACTTACGTACACTAAAGTTCCTTTTGAAATTCTGCTGATGAGAAACGAATATAAACTAGAGTTAGCCAATTTTAAAATCTCTGCTGAGATTTCTTCTTTGACAGCTGACAGAAATACTCAAAAATTAGCATTTTGGTAAAACCTTTATTTATTTAAGATCCCTCTTAGCCAAAGAGACTGTCTGTACAAAAGGATTAACCTATTGACAATGACTTTCTAAATTGAAACCCATTGAAGAGCAAGTACTGAATGTGTTTACATTCTTAATGCGCCACAATTCACTATGAAGCTTGTTTTCTGGAAAGGTCAAAATGCACAAAAGGCTGAATTTCAATAGGAAGACACACAGAAACTTGAAGCTGAAAATTGAGTTTGATGAGTACAAACAGAAAGCAAATGATATGAACATGGGTTATCTAAGGAGGTAACCCTCAAAACAGAAACATGTTTTCTTTCCTTTTTTTAAAAAGATTTTATTTTTTATTAAAAAGTCAGATATACAGAGAGGAGAAGAGACAGAGAGGAAGATCCTCCGTCCGATGATTCACTCCCCAAGTGAGCCGCAACAGCCGGTGCACTCCGATCCAAAGCCAGGAACCAGGAACCTTTTCCAGGTCTCCCATGCGGGTGCAGGGTCCCAAAGCTTTGGGCTGTCCTCAACTGCTTTCCCAGGCCACAAGCAGGGAGCTGGATGGGAAGTGGAGCTGCCGGGATTAGAACCGGTGCCCATATGGGATCCCGGGACGTTCAAGACGAGGACTTTAGCCTCTAGGCCACGCCGCCGGGCCCCAGAAACATGTTTTCAAATAATTAGTTTGATGAGGGAATTAAACCCCTTCAAGCTTACTATTTTTCTTTTTTAAAAAAAAGATGTATTTATTTTTATTGGATAGTCGATTGTAAAGAGAGGAGGAGAGACAGAAAGGAAAATCTCTGCCAATTTACTCCCTGAGTGGCTGCAACTGCTGATGCTGAGCCGATCCGAAGCCAGGAGCCAGAAATTTTTCCAGGTCCCCCACATGAGTGCAGGGTCCCAAGGCTTTGGGCCATCCTCCACTGCTTTCCCAGGCCACAAGCAGGGAGCTGGATGGGAGGCAGGGCAGCCAGGATCAGAACCAGTGCCATGTGGGATCCTGGCGTGTTCAAGTAGCCACTAGGCTACTGTGCTGGGCCTGCTTATTACTTTTCTTTTAAATAAATCACTATATACTGTTTCGAGGACCACAGTAGACTTGGTGCTATTCTTGTAAATCAAGTTTTAAAGTGATACTACATGAAAACCAGACAGTTCCTTTATCTATTGAACATTGTAAAGTATATTCCCATATCCTCAGCAGAGAAATACTGCTCTTGAACAGGTAGATTAGGAAAACAAAAAAGATTGATGAACTTGCAGAATTTGATTTTCTCTTTTGTTTTGAGTTGCTCATTTTCCTGATTTAAGTGGTTCAACTTAAAAATGATTTTCATCTCAGGTGTAAGGTATACATTAGTGTTGTACAGTATAGGTATATATTAGCTTTGTATTTCATCCAAGTAGATGTTCATCAAGTCGAATCAGGCACGTAGTGGACATTTTAAAACTAGGTTAGTGGGTGGTTTTAAATTTGTATGATTAATTTGTCATACTGAATCTCAGTCTCTTCTTTGGAAAAAAGTTATTTCAAGGCTGTAAACATGTCTTTTTGCTGTGACAACAAAAATGGACTTGTAGTAGTATCTTTCAACTTCGTAGTAGCTGATTTAGTGGTTTTGTAATAAGACCTATAGCTCTGTCTTTGGATAGTAATTCCTCAAGAGTTGTACTTATTCCCTCCTTTCTTGGCAGAGTAAATTGAGAGAATATACTGTGAGTTGAATTATATATTTAGTTAGTACTATTCTTTCTCTTTATTTAGCCTATTAGCCTTTTCAGTGTGGATGTCAGTGAGTTCATGTTTCAACAGACACAGCAAAAAAGAGTGAAATGAGAAAGTGACGGTGATATGCCATATTTACTAATCAAATTTTATATTCTGGTCTTCATATATAAAGATTGTATCACTGAAATCTTCTCTAAAAAGCATTACTAATGCATGCATACTCACAAACTCTGGTGTTTTAGGCTTTTACATAGAACATTCATAGGTAGAGAACTGACTAGCTGGATTTACTCTCAGGAGTTCTGATGTGTCAGACCCCAGCCAAATGTTGTCTGCACTGTGACCTACTGTACCCATGGGGGTAGTAACTATGAGATTATGAACTGCCCAGTTTTTTCATTCTGTCCCATATTCTAAAGAATATGAAGCAACTTTTGCTACATTGAAGTCTGTGGCAGTTTCGCTGACAAATTAGATGTCAAAAGCTTATACTTCTGTGTCAGCATATAAAACATACATGAAATACACAATGTCAATATAATTTTTGCAAAAGTAAAATCTTTTTATTTTTACCAGTGAAGACCCAGGCTGTCACTAAACAAATGATGGACAAATTCTTCCTGAACTTTCCATAACCATCCAAAAGTTAATTTTACATCTTCATGCATATTTACACACATAGATGCTTCTTAAATAAGATAATGAGTAACACAGTCTAGTTCTCTGTTTTATTTACAGCAGATAAAGTTGTTGTCCAATTAAATTTTCTTGTCCAGAAAAGCAGACCAGGTGGTCACATTGGACAGACTTGTAATAGCTGTAAATGTGCCCCGGAAACGCAAAAATAATATCAGAAATAACACTAAAATATGTACATTAAGAGAATTTAGTTTCTCTTTAAATTGCTGGAATATTACAAGAATAATCGTCAGTACTTTTAGTCCTCTTAAAGCACTGGGACCTATTGGGTGAGAAGAAGAAAATGCAATGGATAATAACACAAAATGTACCTAACTCCAGGTGGTAGATATTTTAATGCAAAATGCTGTAGCTACTACTCAGCAGTTTCTGAGATCTTCACTGTCTTACCCACAAACACACTTGCTTTACAGTAGGAAAATTAACTTAATCTTCAAACAGATGAAAAGGACTAGAGCAGATGATTCATTCAACATTATATTGAGATTCATAATTCCCTGAAAACAAAGATTATTGTCATATCGATGAATATAAACTACAGAATTCATGAATCCCCTCAAAATTGTTTGCTGAACTCCTTCTGTGGTTGTGGGTCTGATCTGTGACTCACTTTTGCAACAGTTGGTTATTGCAAAATAAATGCTGATGATCATTTTATCAGAGGTAAATTTTCTCTTTGTAATTATAAAATCCTATAAAATTTCAAACTCAAATCTATTTGTGTCCCAGCTGGTAATCTTGGAGGCACACAATAAAGAACACAAAAGCTCAAGGAAACTAATGAGAATAAATTATTATCTTCTCATTAAAAATGCAGTGTGAATCAAGGTACATGCCAATTTTTCTAGCATTGAACCTAAAGGTGAGCAACTAACTTAAAATTTACAGTTTTTCTTAAGTCAATAGATACAATCACTGAGACACATTGGTCTGAAAAGAGAACCAAAAGAAAAAGGAATGATAGTTTAGATAAGAAAACATTTCATCTAAGCAACCCATTTGTAATGAAAATATGAGTACCAGACAAGGAAAATAGTTTTTGCTTGAGAAGAAAACGTGCAACAGTGGATGTTAACAAGTTTGATATTTGTGTTAGTATACATTCTGTAAAATTCTTATTTTAGCTATACAATATAGGAGTATAGTGTCTTACAGTTAAAAATCACATGACGATGCACAAAGAGAAATCTAATAGCATTTTATTATTCCAAGAATTCACCCAACCCTCATGATTGTAATGATTTCTAGCAGGGCCCCTCGCTTCTGTTCCTATGATTGTGCAAGCATGTGTCACATGTTTGTAATGAAAATCAGAGCATTCATGTTATTTGGATGTTTCATTTAGTTACTTAGTTTTCAATGCTCTTTTACTATTATAGTCCCTGGCAGTGTTATCTTGGGATATATTTGAGGTGGCGATGAAGTTTAATATAGAACCTGGTTGACGTAATTTTTACATTTGCAAAACAGATGATGGTTTTGTTGTCCAAATAACAGCTGATGAGAACTTATGCTTCAAGGTGATTTTTGGCCTGTCACTGTCACCTTTAGCACAGTAATGTAAAAAACAAACCAAAAAAATAGAAAAAATCCACAATATTGTAGAAGGGGAATTATTGTATAGAGTTGTCCAAATAATTGACTGCAAGATATCTGTTGCTTTTTTTTCTGATCGTATTTGAAGATAAAATTACAAGGTGATATTTTTTAGAAATAGTATGAAAACTTTTAGTGATGTGAAATGAAACGGTTCCCATGATCCTTTAATACTTTTTTTTTTGAAAGAGGAAAACACTGAGTAATGGCACGATTTACTGAAAGGGCATCTGAGATTGAACATGAAATTCAAATTGCTGAGAGCTGTGGGTTTATGAATTACAGAAATATAATTTGGAAAACAGAAAAGAAAGCTTCAGAAAAAGTCTAATACAATGCAAATCATGTATGGTATGTGATTGGTCTCTTATGTTATTCTAAAACCTCCCACTAAATGGAATATCTTTTTAGAATGAAAATCAAGACAAAGAATGCCATTGACTATGTGATTATAAATAATATATTTTTCTTATCTATAACAGTCAAATGAATAGCAACTGATTATACCTATGGATCTCACTTCTAGCAATAGCAGTATTACTTTGTAATATTTCGGTAAACTTCTATTTGAACCATATATGATTAAAATGGAACTATAATATGGAAAAAATAATGAGAATCTCCATCTGACTGTGCCAGTATAATAGAAAGCAGAGAAAACTGTCTTTATATCTTTGATATATCACAATGACTTCATTAATTCTAACAATTAATGTTTTCTAATTACTATTATGCTACTCTTGGCAATTGACTAGAAAATTCATCAAGGGATCACAGTATAGCAATGAAATTCAAACTATCATGTGACTGCAAATATAGCACAAAACTCACATACCTCATAAAAATTACAGAAATAAGGGTAAGCAATATGACTTCCACTAGAGACACTGGCAGCCCATGTCAGAATGCCTGGGTTTCAGTCCCTCTGTGCTTTCAATTCAGCATCTTGCTAATGTTCCTGGGAGGTGGCAAATGATAGTGTAACAAGATGGATCACTGCTACCCCTGTGGGAGGCCAGGATGGAATTTGTGATGGAGCCAAGGAATTTCCTAGGCTTCAGACTAGAACAGCCTAGTTTTAACTGAAGGAATTAGCAGACAGAAGATTCTTGGCTGAGCTACTTTCCCCAGTAGGAACTCATGAACATGCTAGATTCTTTAGCAGGCAGGATGCGTAAGGTCCAAGGCTGGCATGCTAGTGTGGCATGCCAATGGACGGGGTCTGGACACCTGTGCATATGCTTGGGCTGCGGGTGGGTGGACAGGGCTCTGGACCAACTTTCCACCCCATGTGAAGACTGGATTTGGGAAGACCAGGCATGGGAACCCAGTGCTCACAAGCACAGGGGTTGTGAATTTCTTAGGGAACGGGTACAGGGCTGTGAGGGATGGGGGACTGCTGAGGGAATAGGTTACAGGTGAGGAATGACCTCTGGGAGACTTCCACTGACAAGGTCACTGTACTTGCAAGTAAGTGACAGATAGGGCAGAGACTGAGCAACTTGGAGCAGGGAAACTGGTGGACCTTTCTGGGTCAGACTGATACACCAGCTGACGTGGGAGAACTAAGCTGGACTAGTTAGCTTTGACCACTGCCGACCACCAAACACTGGCACACATGAAAGTTAGAGCTAGGGTACTCACCCAGCAGGGCTAGACCATAGTACTTGCCAGTAAGTATCAGTACAGGTGATGGGATACATTAAGCTGGGCCATGACATTAACTGGCACGTGAGAGAAGTGAGTCTGGGGACAGATTCTGTGGAGAATGTGTGAGCTCACACCTATGGGACTACAATATCCACTGGTTTGCTCAAGAGCTAGGGATGGTAACAGGTTGAGCTAGGCATGACCATGGCACTTACCAACACTCATGGGAAATGGGGTTGGAAACAGACTTGGCTGGTCCAGATTTCCCTACTAGGCATGCTCCCAGTCCCAGATCTTGCACTTTCCAGGGGTTACTGAAATCCAGTCTGACACCACTTGCCCCTGTCCCAGCAATTGCAAGAGGATGCTGTGGCAAAGTCTGGCCTGGAGTCACTTATCCTGACTCTTGCATGTGCGGGAACATGCAGTGGCCTGGTCTAATCCAGAACTCCCCCAAACCCAGCTTGCCTACAGGTGAACAGTTATTGTAGCCCTGCCCAGGATGAATCAACCTCCCTCCTCCACCAGTCTCAGCTCTCATATTCCCCATTTGAAGCAGTGGCCCAGCAGGGGCAAGGAGAGGGGCACAGCCACCTCAACAGGTTACCTCCCAGCCAGATTGTCCTCAACAATTTACCTTTAGATGCTTTTATAAAACACGATCAGCTTGAAGTCCCTGAAACATTCATCAAACACACACACACACACACACACACACACACACACACATACACACACACACACTTGAATATCATTTGTGTATTTTTGTTTTGATTGACTTGGCCAGATAGTTAATAAAGGAATATAAACCACCAATTTTCTGTTAATAAAATTAACCTTGCTTTGTCTTTGTGTGTGTGTGATGAATTTATCAGACATGACCTCATGCCACAGAGTTTGAGATATAATAGTGCCACAACGTCTTTCTTTTCAAGGAATCTATTCCATACTAGGATTTCTACATCACAAAATGATTTGAAATCTCTCTTAGATTTTTTGACCTATACAGATTCCTCGTTTTCCTTAACTACTTCTCCCTAGTACACACTGTCTGCTTTTTCTGTGCACACTGCTATTATTTGTTCTCTTACCTGGATTTTTAAAAACAATTTCTAAGTGATTTTTCTATTCCTCCTAACTCTTCCATTTTGAATCCTTTCTGAACAATACTGTGACATAAATCTCAGTGCAAGTTCTGATTATATAATTCAAATTCTTTAAGCTTTCTGTGGGAGTACTTTTAATTTAAAAAGGCTGTCTGCCTGGCAAAATTTGACATATCATTACTAAATTGTTTAAAAGAAAAGCTACTCAAAAGATCCAAAAAAGATTTTTTAAGACTTCTGTTAAATATCTGAAAAGACTTTGCTAATCATACTAAATCATACTAATCATGCTAAAATTGATCAACAATAAATAATATCTGGATAACTTATCTGTGTTTCAGGGAACAAAGTAAACCTCTAAGCCAGAGTGGTTCCTTTTACCTGCTTTGTGATCTTTGATCACAGCTTTAGAATAGTCCATGTGGATTCATGGCTCACATTCATGGCTGATGTACAAAGTCATCTGCAGAGTTCTAAAGCTAAAAGCCTTTGAAGCAAATGCTGCATTGAGCCAGGTGGTTTTTCTAATGCCAAGGTGTCTAGTCAATCTGAAACGAAGCCATTATTTATAGTTACACCATCATCATCTGAAAGAGCATTGAAGGATAATATGTTACATTCTAGAACCACTTTTTGAGAGATGATTCGGAATTTAGAATAGCAAAGCAATGATTTGAAAGGGTTTATAGGTATCTCTTACATACTTTGTGCTTAAATATTATGATTCTAGCCAGTTGGAGTCTTAGCTCTAGCAATTCAGTGATTCTTATGATGTCACAACTCTGCACTTGTATTATTTCGAATCATGTTTGATGATGGTTTGAGCATAGCATTTTAATACAACTTCTTAAAGAGACGCATGCTATTGGTATAGAAATAATGTGTGAAATCCAAAAGTTGGCATTAGGTGGGCCCAGCACGGTAACCTAGCAGCTAAAGTCCTCACCTTGAAAAAGAGCCAGGATCCATATTGGCATTGGTTCTAATCCCAGCAGCCCCACATCCCATCCAGCTCCCTGCCTGTGGCTTGGGAAAGCAGTCAAGGACGGCCCAAAGCCTTGGGACCCTGCACTCGTGTCAGAGACCCAGAAGGACTCCAGGTTCCTGGCTTCGGATCAGCTTAGCTCTGGCCATTGCAGCCAATTGGGGAGTGAATCAATGGACAGAAGATCTTCCTCTCTGTCTCTGCTCCTTTCTGTATATTTGACATTGCAATAAGGATAAATAACTCTTTTTTTTTTTTAAAAAGTTGACATTAAGGAACAGAATGGGAAAATTCACAAAGCAGCCATAAACTCACTTATTTTATTTCTCTGCATTAATTCACCTTGCCCCCAATCAATTTTATGTGGGTAACAAGAAAATCTCAATAGGAGCCCACAGCATTGAAAACGTAAGTTCTACAGGCTAGACATCTGAGATGAGCATGAGGGCTCTCTTCCTGACTTGTGAGAGGTAATCCTCACATTGGATCTTCACATGACCTTCCCTGTATGAATATCTGTGTACTTACCTTCTCTTCTTTAAAGGAAACAAGTCATTGTTGATCCCAACTCGACGGCCATATTTTTAATAATCTTGGTGTTATGAAAGCAGTCACATTTTGATCTGCCTTAAAATAAGAATGCTTGAGAGATGCAATTCAGTCAATTTTGTCTTACTTGTTTCCTCTAATAGTTATTGTTGTCTTTAGCTCACATCAATTAAACTATGGGTGGTCTTGGATGATATTTTTCAATTTGATTTTGGTATTCTGTATAGGTTCATACATGTACAGCTAATGAATGAATCCATGATCCTATAAATATTGAGGAATATAATGCCTATGGCAATAGGAATAAGCCAATCATGAAAAACCACACATATTCTGTGGTTACCTTTGTATGAAATGTGCAGAATGGTCAAATAGGAACAAAAATAGATTAATGACTGCCTAAGGCTGGGGTAAGTGTGGGGAAGAAGGAGGATTTCTTTTTGAGTTTACTGAAATGTTTTAAAATGGATTGTGGTACTAGTGGCACTATTCATTAAATATAGCAGAAACCACTGACTTTTATACTTTAAATAAATAGATATTGTGGTGTGTGAATATGTTCCTATTGAAAATGCTTTAAATAGGAACACATCACTTAGGAGTGTAGAGATTGTTAAAACAGATTGCGTCTGTTGCTGCAGAAAAAAACCCAATCTGAGGTACTTTGTTACAGCATCCCAAATGGAATAAGACCATTAATTTCAGGGTTTAGTAGGATAACTCTACCATTCTGCTATGGAAGATACCAAGAAAGAGCCACTGTGGTGGGTCCCTGAGTTGAGAAATCTGCTCTGCATTCTGCAATCACTTAAAGAATAAACTCAGAAGGGCAATTCAGAGTAGAATTTTAAAGGAGCCATCAGTTTCAGAATCTCAGAGCATTAAGTTCAACTCCTCATCCTTTTAACTGGCATGTGAAAATTTCTGAGAGATGATGCTGGGAAAGTTGGGTAATTATGTAGAAGATCATTGGAACTCTAGCTCACAATCTATACCTAAGAGAATTCAAAATCTAAAATGTAAATGTAAAAAAGTATGCAAACAAGTTGGAAATGCATTTGGAAGACAGATTTATTATAAAAAATACATTCCTTAAGGAAAATACTATAAAATAAAAATGTGTGATTAAAAACGTGTACTTCAGTATTGATCAATAATGGACTAATAGCACTGTTGGGTATATCATTTTGCTTCTATTTTATTTCTGATATTGGTCTCTTTGTGTCTGTCTCTTTCTGTCTTCTTTCTCATAGTAATAGGTTGAGTCTGCTTGTTTTGTTCAATAATTTTTCACATATATACTCTATGTCTTTATTGTTTTTGTCCATAGCATATTTTCATATTTGGATAATAATATGGATAGGTGTACCAACTTTTATATAAGTTGGGTATGTTGATAGGTAATTAAATTGCTTCTATTTTTTGCTGTTAAATCCCACACTTTAGAGAGTATCTTATCGCTAGGATAAATTCTGAAAAGTGAAACTGCTAGTTCGAAGTGAAAACACTTTGACTTTGTCTTAGTGCCAACTTGTAATCCAAAGGATACATAAATTTACACCACTTTGTTATTTGTTCAAATTCATGAAGAGTATTACTATTTTTCTAGCTGTGTTAATATGATAGGTAAAGGCTGAAATCTCATTTAATTTTACTTTCTTTAATTTCTGAGGATGTTTAATATTTTTTCCATCATTTTATTTTTATTTACATGAAATTTACTTGATATTAGCATGATTACTTCTGTATGGCCATCAACTTGTTCCAATAATATTTACTAATTTTTCCTCTTGCCTACTAAATTGAAATGCCATATTATCATACATTAAGTCTACATCTTACATTTAGATGAGTTTCCTGACTACATATTCTGTTACATCTCTTACAGTACCCAGAATAATTTCTGTTATCTGTTTAGTTCCATTAACATTTTAATAAAATCTGTTTCTTTATGAATGCTTATTTGCTTATTTTCACCACTTATTTATTTTCTTTTATTTCAGGAATTGTATATGACTATTTTATTCCTTTATTTCAAAGGCTAGTTGAGACCTTGATGCATATTCCAACAAATGTACATATTAACCTAGAAAGACTCCTCACTTTGTGTGCCTTCTTTATGCTTATGAATTGGCTATATTTCACTATTAAATAAAAACTGTTTTATATTTTATACAGCTTTTTATTTTTAAAATGTGTTGCATTAAAGTTAGAAAAGTTATTAAACATATTTTGCATGTTACTTAATAATCTGTTAAAATAAGTAGTGCTCCATAGTACTCAAATAATATTACATCAAATGCTAATACTGGAGGCAGTCATCTGAGTTGCTAATACAACCAGCTAAAGACATCTCCATCCATTTTAAAATGTGTGGGTTTAACACATTGATCCAGATCTCCACTCAAGCTTCCTGATAATGCAGACCAAGGAGGCAGTGATGATGGTGGTCCTGCCTCCTAACTTGGAGGCCTTGATTAGTTGCTAGCTGTTAGCTTGAGATCAACCAAGTCACTGCCCTTGTGGAAGTTAGAGTGAACTATAATATGGAATCTCTTTCTCTCGCTGTCTCTTTTTTTCACACAGACACACACACACACAAACACACATCATTCACGCACACGTGAATAAATGTATAGAATTCTAAAAATATATTGGCTATTTGGTTTTTGAGATTATAAGACATTGCTCTATCCTAAAAATGTGTAACTACATCATTGACATATATAATTCAGCCATTTAAAGTGTACAATTGTTTAGCTTTTAAAATACATTCACAAGATTATGAATATATTGTCACTAGTTTTTTAAGATTTTATTTTATTTTTATTGGAAAGTCAGATTTACAGAGAGAAGGAGAAATAGACAAAATGATCTTACATCCATTGGTTCTCTCCCTAAGTGGCCGCAACAGTCAGGGCTGAGCTGATCCAAAGCCAAGAGCCAGAGTTCCTTTCAGGTCTTCCATGCAGGTGCAGGGCTCCAGGCTTTGGGTCATCCTCTATTGCTTTACCGGGCCACAAGCAGGGATCTGGAAGGGAAGTGGAGCAGCTGAGACATGAACTGGTGCCCATTTGGGATTCTGGCTCATGGAAATGGCCTCTACAAACATGGTTTGTTCAGCCAGGAGCCAGGTCTCTCACAGGGGTGCAAGGGCAAAATGACTTGAGCCATCCTCTGCTGCTTTCCTAGGCACATTATGTGGAACTGAATTGGAAGCAGAAAAGCTTTTGAACAAGTGCCCAAATGTGATGCTGGCGCTTTGGGTGGCAAATTAACCCACTGCATGGGAATAGACTCCACATAAAGCTTCTTTAAATCAATTAACTTTGCCTGTTTATTTTATCTTTAATTGTGAAAAAAAGGAGCAGATAAAAGAATGTACAATGCCTATTAAGTGTTTATAGTAAACTAAAATGTCTATATAATTCGATGAGTTGTAAAGAAATAGCCAGTGTATTATCTGTCACCTATAACCTGTGCCATCTGATACAGTTTAGTAGTCACTATATATAGTGGTTATTGAGCTCTTTATATGTTTCAGAGGATCCAATCTGTCAGAGTTTGAGTTAACTTTTAACTAATTAAAAAATCATAATTATTTTAAAGCAACATATGTCTATTAATTATTGTATTGGACAATACAAGTCTAGGACACTATTCAGCCGGGCTCTATCTTCAGACCAGAGATGGTCTCTCCAACAAGCCGTTGAATTTGGACAATAAGATGCTGGACTCTATGCTTGGTATATGCTTGCAATGAAAGAATCTCAACTGATCTTGAACTGTGGTTATGCAACAGGGTGGAGGAATTCACCATGGGGGGAGGGTTTGGGGAGGGGATGGGGGAAATCCCAGTACCTATAAAACTGTGTCACATAATGCAATATAATTAATAAAAAATTGATGTCATATCTTAAATTCAAAAGCAGAAGAAATTGATGTTGGAAAAGATTTTTTTTTTTTTGCTAATTCTATCCCTATAAGACATACATGTTTGGATAACTAATCCCTTACAAGTCCACATTTTCAAGAGCTAAGAAACCCAGTTGAGAAACCATGGTAACTGGTTCAGTACAATATTGAGGGAAGAAAGAACATGAATAGTAGAGACGAAAGGCCACTTTGAGTTGGAATTTAAAAAAGCAAACATTCAGTTACTGAGGATTAACAGGCACATGAATAGTCCAGAGGTTTATCAAGCATATTCAAAGAGATAACAGAAAGCTTCAAAATAAGAGAATAATGTAAGGACTCATGTAAGGAAAGTCAAAGCTCACCAATCAGGTTAAACTCAACTGATTCTACACTAAGACATGATATCACCAAGCTCTCTATAGGACTAAATGTAAAGAGGAAAGTTATCTATGATACACAAAGTATACTTTAAAACATTCCCGATTGAAACATCCAGAGAAGAAATTTTAAAGGGAGTTTTTCAAACTGAAATAAAGACACTAATGAGTAAGAAGCTAAAGGATGCATTGAAAATATAAATTTCCAAATTCACCATGCTCTGATTTTGTGAACAAAGCACAGAAACCTTTTGTATCTTTAATGTGAATCCCCAATCAAGATAATTAAAATAGCTATAATTATATTAATATGTTAGGAAAAAGGCAATAGAGAATGCTGTAAAAATGTTATCTCAAGAATTAATATTTGCCTCTTTTGCCTTATGGTATTATCATTTCAAAATATCTTGTCATAAGCAAAATAGGATTTTCTGAACATCAATGTAACCATGAGAAAAATCTATAGTTAATTAAAATTAATATGTAATAATATTTAATTAATTTTATTAAATATTAGTAAACCAGTGCTAGAAATAATGTTCATGGAATTAAAACACAATAAGAGAAAATTTTCTCAGTAAGAGAAAATTATGTGGTCACAAAATATTTTAACAGAAAAAGAGAAGGAAATAACAACACAACTAAAAAGCAAGTTTTAAATCAGTAGTAGTAGTAATAATTATGTTTGGGCCTGGTGCGATGGCTCATTGACTAAATCCTCACCTTTTAACCACCAGGGATTTATGTCCTGACTGCTACACTTACCATCCAGCTCCTTCATTGTGTCTTGGGAAAGCAAAGGATGGCCCAAAGATTTTGGACGCTGCACCCGCATGAGGGGCCTGAAGGAAGTTCCTGACTCTTTGCTCCTGGCTCCTGGCTCCTGGCTCCTGACTTCGGATCAGCTCACCTCCAGCCATTCAGGCTTCATGGGGAGTGAAGCAGCAGATGGAAGATCTTTCTCTCTGTCTCTCCTTCTCTCCATAACTCTTATCTGCCTTTCTAATAAAAATAAGTAAATGTTTAAAACATACTCTATCTTAAAGTAAATGAATTAAATTCTGCAATTAAATTGCACAAAATGATCGGATAAGTTGAAGAAGCACAAGAATTATTTATATCTTGCTCACAATATACTCACTTTAACCTTAAGGATTTATATAGACAGAAAGTAAAAAAACTTAATGAGTTATTCCATGTGAATGATACTCAAAAACCAGGATTAATTCTATTTATGTAAAATAAAATAAACTTTAGAACAAAAATAATAAAAAATGGAGAAAATTGGTCATTATATATGAATAATGAAGAAAAACAAATCAACAAGGAGAAATTGAAATTGTAAATACATGCATCTAACATCAGAGCGCTGAAATATGTAGAGCAAGTGAAAAGGGTGTTCAGAGTTCACAGAAAATGTGTATTTTGAAAAAAAAAATTGCAGAAAACATACCATATTTATTGAGTGAAAGAGCAAATTTGTAGAAAGAAGGCGGAATAGAAAGAAGAGCTCAAACTCTGATCCACTGGGTTCAGTCACTAAGTGCTACCAACAGCCCCAGAAGCCTGTAACCCAACTGGTATGCCCCAGTTCTGGGTCAGTGATCCAGCTGCTTGAGCCATTGCCTTTTGTCTTGCAAGGTGCACATTAGCAGGAAGCTGGAATTTGTTGTGGAGCTGAAACTCAAACCTAGGTGCTGTGGTTGGAGAGCTAGGTGTCTCACTTCTTAGCTGCTAGACAAAATATACAACACCTAAATTTGTCCTAATTCAATTTTACCCACAAATTTGTGTACCAGAAAATCAACAGACTTAAAAAAACATTAAAATTTCACTATAGTAACATTTTTCTTTGACCACTTTCTCATAGACTTTCTCTATGTAATATATATTATATACAAACCATATATAAACTATATTTATATATAAACTTTATAATATCTATATACAGGTAACAAATAGTGTGCCAGGTATAAAGAAATAGGAACTCTTGCACAGTATTGTTGAGAATGTAAATTAGAACAGTCATTTGAAAAATCGCATGGAATTTGTTCAACTAACTTAAAAATAGAAATTCCACATAATCTAACAATTCTACTACTGGATACATACACAAGGAGAAATTTTTCCAGGAGACATTTATAATCCCATGCTTATATTAGTACTATATACACTGTCCAAATTGTGGAAAAAAACTAAGTAACCAACAATAGAAGAATGAGTAAAGAAAATGTAATAGGTACACGGAATGCCATAGAACAGGAAGTCACTATGTTAGTAATGCATAATTTCACTGATACGTAAATCCAAAAATATTTATCTTATATAAGTTGAGAGTAGATTGATGCCTACCAGAAATGAGAAAGAGGAGAGGGATGAAAAGTATGGGGAAAAATTAATTAATGATAACTAGATTGTAGTTCATTCTGAGAAATATACTGATCTTACGTAGTAGAGTTACTAGAAATAGTACTAATAATACTAATGTACTTTCTATTCTTTTTTAAAAGCTAAAAAAAAAAAGCTTTGGAGATTTTTAGCTTCAAGAAATGAACAATTTTTAAACAGGTAGATATGTTTAGCTTGATTGAAACAATACAAAAGTTATAAACATATTGGAACATCACTGGCATATAAATATGCACATTTTTATATATCAGTTAAAATTAAAAAATAACGAGAAAATTGACATTTCTGTTATATACTTGTCATTGAATCACAAACTAAAAATGCATTTTTAGGACAACAGATAAATGTTTCAGTTAAATCATTTTAGTACTAACTATGAAAACAAATATTCAGATACTTTAGCTGACCTTCAAAGGTTCTCTAAATCGCCTCCATTTACCTCTTTTCCAATCTTTGGTCCAACATTCTTCTTGTGCGAACCTTCTGTTGCTGAAACCAATCTGGAATATCTCCCCTTTTTGAAGAATTGAGAAAAATTACTCTTTGTGCAGTTAATTATTCCAAGTTCATGAACACAACAGATACTTGGAAATACTCTAGGAAATCTGACTCCAGAACTTTCATTCTTCACTACACAAATTTCTTATATACAAATTAAAATAATAATGGGACCTCTGTCCTTAGATTTTTTGATGATTAAATGAGATATTTATATTAAAAATTTGGTTTTCCCCTGTAACAAAACTAATGCTAAGTGAGAATTACATGCTTTTGTTGATTCAACAATGGCACTGTCACCTATAATATTTGGTAATTTAGCATAACAGCTCAGAAAGAAACAAAAAAAATTATTGTGAAGGTAATCCACAATTTTTGCTTTTTTAAGTATATCGTCTTGACTGAACACTATGCCACCTCAAGACATTTTTAATAGAATAAGTAGAAGAATTGGCTTTATACTCTTCTAGAAATGTTCCATCATTCCAAATCTAACAGAGTTCTGGAAATGAAACAATATCTGATGTGTTATAGTGCTGAAAATATGTTATTTCAAAAAGTACATTTGCACATAAAGCAAAAACCCACATATAAGAAGAGCCATTCACTGTTAAGACATAGTAGATTATATACAAAAAATTATGCTCAAAAAGGATCATATGTTTCATCTTTTTATCATGGAAGAGATGAAATATGGAAAGGAGAAAATGAAATGCATTTGCAAGCCACGATATAAGCAAGGTTATTCTGCTGGTACTTGAACAGAGGTACAATACCCCAACTATGCTTTTGAGTATGAAAAAGAAAGTTGTCGATTACTTTAAAGGAGTATATAACATTGACCCTAAGATATGTCAGTGTAAATACAGTATTTCCTACGACAAATAACTCGCAAATGCTGTCATCACTTTGTCTATAAAGCACTAAATTGTCTTCTGGTTAAAATTAGGAATTTAAGAGACACATAGTTTTCATTATGAGATGTCTTTTAAGCTAACAAGTAACGGAGGGAATATGTTTCCAAAACATGAAAGTATAAGGGAAAAAAAACCAAATCAATTTTGTTCTTTAGAGACAGGGAGACACACACACACACACACACACACACACACACACACACAGAGAGAGAGAGAGAGAGAGAGAGAGAGAGAGAGAGAGAGAGAGAGAGGAGAGAGATTCCATTTGCTGATTCGCCTTCCAAATAACTTCCACAGCAAGGGCTAAACCAGGAAAAAGCAAGGATCCTGGCAAATATGTGGAGAAAAAGGTAACATAATCAACTGCTAGTGGGAATGTAAACCAGCAAAACTAATATGGAGGCCATTTTGGAGATTTCTCAGATATCTGAAAACAGACCTATCATATGACCAAGTCATGCCACTCCTGTAAATTAATCCAAGCAAAATGAAATCAGAGAGTTATTTGTATACTCATGTTTATTAAAGTGCAATGCACAATAACTAAGATATGGAATCAGCCCAGATGTCCATAAGCAGAAGACTGCAACAAAATGGAAGCAAATGGAAATCATCAGACTTAGTGAAAAAGGCAGTCCCAAAAAGATAAATCATAACTTTCGTCTGATACCTGGTAGCTAATACAGAGTATGAAAAATATAATCCATTTGAATGAGATTGGCATTTTGAGGTGTGGTTACTGTTCTTCAGGTTTTGTCTATATTCTTGAAGAACAGTAGTCTTTGGGCCTAGGTCATTAGCCTAGTGGTTGAATCCTCACCTACCATGCACCAGGATCCAACACATACATTCATTCATATCCCAGCTGCTCCACTTCCCATCCAGCTCCCTGCTTGTGGTCTGGGAAAGCAGTTGAGGATGGCTCAAAGCCTTGGGAGGCTGCACCCATATGAGGCACCTGGAGGCAGCTCCTAGCTCATGGCTTCAGAATAGCTCAGCTCTGGCTGTGGTGGCCGCTTGTGGAGTGAACCAGTGGACAGAGGATCTTTTATTCTGTATTTCCTTCTCTCTGTATATATGCCTTTCCAATAAAATAAAATAAATCTTTAAAAAAATGGTAATCTTATTTTTCACTACTTCCTAAGTGTTGATATTTTTACTTAATGGAGTGTCAAGCCTGTGTTTGTGAAGTGAAATGAGAGTATGCCATGGTAAAAGTTAAGCCAAAGGAAAGATATTAAATAGAAAAAAATAAGCAGATAATTGTCAAAAAATTAATCAAAAGAAGGAAATAAGAAAAGGTGAGAGTTGGGAGGGAACACTGGTGGGGGGAGGGTAGGATGTGAAGTTGCAGTATACTCCTAAATCTATATTTTTAAATATGCGTAATTTGTTCAGATTATATAATAAAATTACTTATAAAGAAAAAGAAGTGGACCAACTGGGACTTCAAGTGGTGATGGTGTCACAGTTAGAGGTTGGTCCATTTAGCATATTCTTTAGTAGACAATGTCAAAGATATTTTTGACTTTCACTATATTTTGAATTGCTTTGTTATGTATGGGTTGAAATTAAATCACAACACTTCCAGAAATATTAGTAGACTATCCTCATATTTGTATGTGTGTATACACACACACACACATATATATATACATATACACACATATAGGTTTTATATTTACATATATGTAGACACCCACATTTAGGAGACCTTGGGTTTAGCAGAATAGAACAATAAAGCAAAAAGAATGAAAAAAATCCTTCTTTGGGAGAATTTTGGTTTTTACGTATTATTTAAAAGTCTGAAGCTATCTGACTTCTTTCTTATGACTTTACTTTCACTTTTGTAAAAATCTTTTCCCAAGCCTTTCATATGACCTCGTAATATAAATCAAAGGATAAACTAAAGTTAGTCAGTAATTTTGCCATTTGAACTACAGAAAGTGCAAATATAAGAAATCCATTACAATGACTCATTTAGATCAGGTCACAAAGGTAACATGGCTGAATGTGTTTATTTTTCTTTCCAATTGTGATTTGGTTGAATGATTTTTCTATACTCTCTCTGCTTCTAGTACATCCTAACCAGTTCAGAAGATTCAGGGTCTTCAGGACTGAAGGTCATATGCTACTAGACATTGAAAGTCTTATTGTGCTATTCAACAGGATAGGAGAAAATATCTAAGTTTAATTCAGAAAATTGTGACCTCAATGTACACTCTTATTTTTCAGTTAATTCCAAATGTGATGACTCTAAAATCAAAATCAAAATAATGTACTTGGCTCTGCTCTAGGTTAAAGTAGGTTGTGCTGGAAATGATTTGTGACAGATTTTAGTATGTGTTTCTTATTACCTTACCTTCTGCTAATATGTTAGTAGGTGTTTATTTTCTTGACCATCACAACCAATAAATGCAACTATTACAGAAAATAAAGCACTAATACAAGGCAACCTGCCTTTAATGCCTATGATAAAAAAATATGTTATGTGCACATGCTGTGTATATAGTCACCTATTACTTTCTTGGGGAAAAAGGGATGAAAGATGATAAATTAGTGCGTGAAGATCTTCATGGCATGAATGACTCAGTAATAAGATATTATATTTCACAGCACAATAGTAGTCCAACTATTTGAACTTTGTATTATACTATATTAAATTTCTAGTTATCTGATGTTGGTTTGGATGCTAAGATTCACAGAATTCATAAGACAGCACTCAATCATACAAATCTTAAAGAAAATATTTAGGACTGCCGCAGTACAAGTTGATTTCCCAAGGATGCATAGAGAGTAAGAGATTTTCTATAGATGAAGCATACCTTTACTCATTCTGCTGAAAATTAGGCATAGTGTTAGACATTCATGATACATCCTATGGCTCAAGTACAAAGAGTGGGTTAGAACCAAAGTATAAATCATATGCTTGTTTTTTGATTGCTTTATCTAATCCTTTAGACATACATTAGCCCCATTGTAAAATAGACATGTGATTTTGCTTTCATAAGTCTAACGAAATCTTCACATTATGCAAATATACATCTGCTCGATAAACAAAGCTAGAGAAACAATCGACACTACAAAACAGCAACAATTTCAAGGAAATTGGAGTATAATTTTGTTTTTGCTTTATTTCTTTCAGCTGCATCAAGGCCTAATAGTGATGTATTTTACTATTGTTCTCTGAACTATCAGAAATCTACCTTTGACGTTCACTGGACATTATAAGCTGCATACATAAAAGATGGTTACTGTAGGCAAGCAATACTTCAAAGCAAGCTAATTAAGTGTGACTTAAATACTAGTAAACAGTAAGAAAGAAAATATTAATTTAAAAACAGAGCTTGAAGTTTCACACCAATTAAATTAATTTGATTAGGCTTTCCATCAAAGGTAGATTTATTTACACTTTTAATCAGTAAGACTATTTAAAATTACATCACAAGAACATCCCACTTTACCCTCACTTCACTTAGTGTTTGAACTTTTGTCTCCATTCTTCCTCTCATGGTATTACAAATACTGACTTTTGATTCAGGTTTTACTTCTCTTCACCTGAGTAATTTATTTTAGTGATGGTGATACTAATTGATGAAAAAGGCAACAGGTATTTTGACTGCCTACTATGCATATGTTATGTTCATCAAAGTAGACAAGATGAATAATTTCACTAGAGTTCAAGCAAGTGAAAGGAGGATACATGATGATGGAAATGCATCAGGCAAATGAGTAATGAGAAATAAGAAAGGTTTACAGTGAATGATCATTTTGCTTGGGGAATGCTTTTCTAATGAAGAAATATTGAGTTTTCACTTTAAAATATAACTTATTAGAACAGTTTTTTTCTCTAGGTCGCCTGGGAAGGCACTTACAGGAATCTGATCACTTCTGTTCTTTATCTTTGACTCAACATGTATTTCTCAAAGGAGGCATTTGATAACTCATAATTCTATTTTTCAAAATTTTAAGCTTCCGAATTGCTATTAACGATACTTTTATAAAAAACTTACAGAAGAAAAAAATGTCTAAAAACTAAATTCCCTGAAAATGTAACTGGAAATAATATAATTTTTTATTTTTCAAAATAAGTCAGATGGGCCCAGTAATGTACTCTAGTGGATAAAGTCCTGTTCCTGCATTAACTGGGATCCCATATGAGTGCCAGTTCTAATCCCAGCAGCTCCACTTCCCATCCAGCTCCCTGCTTGTGGCCTGGGAAAGCAGTCGAGGACGGCTCAAGGCCTTGGGACCCTGTACCCGCGTGGGAGACCCGGAAGAGGCTCCTGGCTCCTGGTTTAGTTCAGATTCTTTGACCTTTGCAGCCACTTGGGGAATGAACTAGCAGATGAAAGCTCTTCCTCTCTACATCTCCTTCTCTGTGTCGTTATGACTTTCCAATATAAAAATAATAATAATTCCTTTAAAAGGTTATTTTCTTTTTTAAATTATTTTTTGATACAATTGCTTTTGGTAGTATGGCCATTTGGATGATGTTTATTCTGCCCATCCAGGAACACAATAGTTGTCTCCACCTTTTGAAATCTTCTTCTATTTCTTGTCTTAATGTTTTGTAGTTTTCCTCATATAGGTCTTCCACATCTTTTGTTAGGTTTATTCCTAGGTATTTCATTTTCTGCTCTGTTATTCTGAAGGGCACCATGCTGGTTGGTTCTTCTTTACCCTTGGCATTAAAACAAATAAATCTTAAAAAAATAAGTTAAACATGGAATGTAGGTAGATTCATTTCACCAGATACCAAGAAGAGCTTTAATTATTGAATTCTATTAAATATTCAAGTTCCAACTCTAAGAGGAGCAATATACTACAAACCTTGAGATTCTAAAATATGAGGGGTTAGTTGTACACAGTGGAAAATGGTGCTTCAATTTCACAAAACAGTGCAGTGAGTTTACACACAGAAATTCCAATTTTACCCATACTGTGGCAGTATTCTCCCTCCCGGTATAAAACTATATTAAGCAAACACATCAGTATCTAACCATCAAATTAAAAGGTAATAAACATTGTAAGAAATATCACCTGAATCTTTCCAACAGCATTATTTTAATGTGAACATTTTTGGTGCAAGAGAGCATGTTTTAGTTTTGTTCCAATATATTTCATTCCTTCCATTTTAGTGAACATCATATTATAGTGTTATGTAATTTGACAACTTTAAGGTAAAACATCATTATGTTCCTTGAGGCGCACACATTGTTGCAACATTTTTCTAACGGTATACCCATGAGCAGCAGTATAAAGCAAAACCTTCTTCATTTGTAAAGAAAGTACTCCAAAATACTCCTGCTTTAGTTACTTACACACACACACACACACACACACACACACACTCACTCTCCGGTAAAATGCATTAGAACAGAGTCATGGAGACACAAAAAGTTAATGACAGCGAGCTCAACATGGGTCTGTTATGGGTCATGAACTTGAGTATCAGTGAGATTAAAGAAGTCTTCTCTGAAGACTGGTTGGTGTCCAAGCAAGTTAGTTACCAGCACTGTCCAGTTTCCTATCCCCTACTTAAACCACTAGGGGGCGTGTCTGTCCGTAAATCAAAAGATCCTGCATTTACTTGACCTAGGAAACCAAGAAAAGAAAAAACGTAATTGCAATAGAGCAGGAATTTCTATAGTACCATTGATTTAGAAATTCAGTCTAATCTGTTCCAAATTCGTCCTGGATCAAATGTTAAGTCAAGTAGATATCTACATAAAGAAAAAATTAAGAAGATAAAAGAATATTTTTTTTTCCAAATTTCTCAGTAGTAGTCATTCAGAAGAACCATACATTTTACTTAATACGACAATGGTTTATACAGGAGAATATTAAATGTCATTTATTGTATTTAGACAAAATATGTGTATATTGTGTATATTTCGAAGGTACAAAGGCTAATTTTATTTTTCTTCAAAGGGTTTGGTTTAGAAAGAATAAATACTGAATATAAGCTATCTAAATTTGTTTCAGTTTTCCTTTTAGAAATGAAATCAGCAAGATCAAGGCCAGTTCACACTCAAATGAAGTGTAAGAACCAAAAGAAAAAAAACATTGAATCACAATTTCTCTGACCAAAAAACAAATGTCATAACTTACTGTTAAAACTTTGTAGAAAGTAGTTCATACTTCCAACAGCTTGTATAGCTTTAATTCTTCATTAAATAACAAATGTGAGCATTAATTTATGTCTTCATTTAATAAACTGATTTAATTTCATGAATCATTCATTTTTCCCACTATTATTTTCTGAATAGTTTACAAGGACATATTTCCTAATGATTTTCTTAGATTTTGATCACAATGTTTACTCCTTGTTTTATAAGTATGTATATTTTAAAACAGCAAACTTAATTCTAGTATTCTACATGTCTACAGATACTTGAATCAAAGAGACCTCAAAAACAGTGGACTCAGAATGTGAGGGTAAAAAGGAATGGATTAGGGCTGGGCACAATGACCTAGTGGTTAAATCCTCACCTTGCATACCCGGGATCCCATGTTGGGCTATGGTTTGTGTCCCGGCTGCTGTACTTCCCATCCAGCTCCCTAATTGTGGCCTGTGATGGCAGTGAAGGAGCCTTCAGCGCCTTGGGACCCAGTGCCTGCATGGAAGACCCAGAGGAGGTTTCTGGCTTCTTGCTTCAGAACAGCTTAGCCCCTGCTGGTGTGGCTTCTTGGGGAGTGAACCAGCAAATGGAAGATCTCGCTCCTCTCTGTGTATCTGACATTCTAATAGAAATAAATAAAATCTTTTTTTTTTTTATTTAAGATTTATTTTATTTTAATTACAAAGTCAGATATACTGAGAGGAGGAGAGACAGAGAGGAAGTGGAGCTGCCGGGACCAGAACCAGCGGCCACATGGGATCCCGGAGCTCTCAAGGCGAGAACCCCAGCAGCTAGGCTACGCCGCCGGGCCCAATAAATAAAATCTTAAAAAAAATAGTAGGGGTGGATTAAAGAAATAGTAGGTAGAGGGCCTGGTGTGACATATCAACTCACTAATCCTCACCTTGCAAGTACTGGCATCCCATTTGGGCACTGGTTTGTGTCCCAATTGCTTCACTTCTGTTTCAGCTTCCGGCTTATGACCTGGGAGGAAGTAAAGGATAAGCTAGAGCCTTGGAACCCTGCACCTGCGTGGGAGACTGGGAAGTGGCTTCTGGTTTTTCGATTGGCTCAACTCTAGCTATTGTATTCATGTCACACACACACACACACACACACACACACACACACCAAATCTCACTGAAGGAAGGAAGGAAGGAAGGAAGGAAGGAAGGAAGGAAGGAAGGAAGGAAAGGAGGATAGGAGGAAGGAAAGAAGAAATGGTATGCCAAAGTACACAGCTCTCATTTAATCCTAATCAGTGGGCATACTAAATTGGACTTCCAAATTGAGATTCTTGAGTTATTCCACTTGATATAAAGTGTTTATCTCTCTCTCTCTTTCTCTCTCTCCATCGTTCTTTGTTGTTCATAAGATTTATTTTTATTGGAAAGGCAGATTTGCAGAGAGAAGAGACAAAGATCTTCCATCTGCTGGTATACTGCCCAAATGGCCACAATGGTCAGAACTGAGTTGATCCAAAGTCAGGAGCCAGAAGCTTCTTAATGTTCTTCTACATGGGTGCAGAGTCTGAAGGACTTGAGCCATATCCCACTGCTGACTCAGATCATAAATGGATAGCTGGATCAAAAGTAAAGCAGCCAGGACATGAACTGTCACCTATATGGGATGGTAGCACTTGAAAAGATAGAGGATTAGCTTATCAAAACATGGCACCAACCCTGATTTCCTGATACCAAGTGTTTCTATATGATCTCTGATTCAGTTGTTTTTTCAAAAGATAAAACAAAGCAAAAACCACTTGTAGAATACTTCTAATGAACATGGAGTTTATGAAGGCTGTGTGGCGAGAGGAAAGATCTCTTTGTTTAGCACCAAACATATTCCAAATATTTTACATGTGTCTCATTTTTAGCAATCTTCAGAAGTGGAAGGAATTGCTGTGTTAATTTATAACTGGAGAAATTAAGACTTAGGGAGGTTGCTTCTTATACAGATTACAACATTATAAGAAAGATCTAGAATACCAAACTCCTCAAACTCACATAACACTTAATATTCTTTCATTTGTATCAAGGCCAAGAGGCAATAATTGTGTAACACTGGCTTTATTAGTACCACATTTCTCTTCAGCATGGTTCAAACCCAGTGATTATCAGCATTCAGGGGGTTGGCTACCTATCAACATTTTTGCACCCCCTCATAGTCTTCTTGAATTGGAAAATTCATTTTCACATATGTGGTAAGCTGCTCCAAGCACCTTAGAGTTTGCAAATTCTAATTTGTGCAATTTTATTGGATTAGTCACTCATTGCCTCTTGAGAATGTATAAGCATAATTGTGAGGACTCCTTTTCCAGGCTTTTTAAGTTTATAAATTTTTTTAAATTTGGTGTTTAAAAGAGACTTATGAGGATGTCATTGAAATCATTGCAATCATCTTTTTAGTCTTCTTGTCAAGTTAACAACTTCCTTCTAATATTTTTGATCGTAAAAGTGTATTTAGAGGATTTTGGAGGTTATATCTTTATATTATTTGATTATTATCTGCTATAGATATTTCCATATAGTTATGTATATGTCTGATTGCAGTTTACTACACTTGATACTTTAAAACTTCAAGTGAATTCTAGGAACTTGATTTTCATATAGTTTTTAATAACTTCTCTGCTTTTGAAATGTCTTTTTAAAGTATTTCCTCGGCACACACTGAGAACAACATTAAATGGTGCTATAATTTTTGCTTAAACATAAGGAGTTATAAAAGAAAATAATGAGTTAAGTATGGTTTATTATGTTTACTTCTGTTTTTGCTCATCCTGTTTTTCTTTTCTGAAGTAACAATATTTTGTCCATTTTCATTGTAGTTTTCTCTGCAGAGATTTCTTTATTGCTTTAGCAATTCTTAAGGGTAAACCTGATAGCAACAGATTTTTAGTTTTCCTTCATTTGAAAATGCCCTTTTTTCATTAAGGATATTATGACAGGATATGCAATTCATTTTTGAAGCTGCTTTTATTTTAATGCTTGACAAATATTAAACTTACTTTTGTCCATCATTATTTCATAGTTAAAAATTCCTTGCTATTCATAATCCTTTTGTTCTAAACAGTTCAGTGACATTCTAACATTGTGAGAACATCACCTTTGTTTAGTTCCAAACCATTTTCCTCATCTTAAAAGGAACCCAGCTTCCTGAAAAAAAAAAAAGAAAGAAAGAAATCCTATGCCTACAATGTTATTCTCCATTCTCCTCCCATAAGAGCTGCTGGAAAGAATTAATCAGCTTTTATTCACATTGATTTACCAAAATTTTTTATTTCATGTGAATGGAATCATGAATTATGTGAACTCTCATTCCCCCCCGCCCCTGCATTTTGGGGACAGAATTTTCTGTGTTGGCTGGATTGTTATTTTCCCAACCTTAGACAATCTGGTCATGATTGCATCCTTACTGAGAGAAGATGTGCTTGCCAGAATTCAGTCAGGGACAGTGCACTTCACCTTCAGGTGCTTAATTAACTGGCGTTTTTAAACTATTGAAAACTCCTACATGGCTTCCCAGCTAAACCACAACATTGCAAATTTCATCATCCATAGCATCCCGGATGTCCACAGCAAAATAGCAATTCAATAAACATACGAACATAAGAGGAAAAATGTGAAACCAAAAGGTTTTCTGGCTATAAGAAATATAAGAAATATACCTTTATACTCTCATTCATATCAATCAAAGCTGCTCTATCTTTCTTGTTTTATTTTTTCTGATTCATAATAGATTTACCATAGTGTGTTCTTAGTAGTATTTTTAAACTATATCTCCTTAATCATAATAAAAAAGCAGGTGGTACTTTAGCAAATATGTCTTCCTGTGTACATTAGAGTTTAATTAAATATCTGCATAGATTTCATAGACTTTATGATAATGCAACTGAATGTTTTCTACACAGGACTTCCTAGAAAATGACTTAAAGTTCTTAATAGGAATTATACTGCAAAGAAGGTGTTCTTTGCTACTTTGGCTTTAAAATTAAGGTTCTAAGATTGTCATGGGGAAATATCCTTTCTTATTTTAATAATGATTACAAATGGAATATATCCATACTCATTTCCTCTTTATCAGACTGGAATGTAAAAAAGAAATATTCAAAATTAATTAAAAAGTTCATTAGCATTATTCAAAATTTTTGCCAGCCGCTTTTGAGTTATGAAATCTGAATTTTAATTAAAGTGGTATTAGAGGAAGTTCCGATTTACGAAAAATTCAAACAAATAGATTTTGTTACAAGAATCAAACAAATAACCAGCAAAGATACTGTGCTGCACCCTGATGATCCCTGTGCATTTCCAGAGTGTCTTCGGCTGTCAGAACATCAGTATCCATTTCAATTGAAACTTTGCAGCTTCTGTATGCACAACATAGAATAATTTTGGGGTTACAATGTTTACTGTGACTCTGGTGTGCCTGATTAAAAAAATATAATTTACATTCAGTCTAGTTCTTGTGTTAGGAGTAATTAAATAGTTTCAGTTTATCATACATTCTTTTGGAGAGAAGCAGGGCTGTTGGGATATGAACCGGAGCCCATATGGGATCTTGGTGCTTGCAAGGCAAGAATTTAGTCACTAGGCTACCGCACTGGGCCCCAAACATTATTTAATTTAAAAAAATTGTGAAATCATTTCATACACCTTATATCTCCTCCAAAAATGCTTAAATGGAAGCTTAAAGTGCTTGTCATGCTTAAAACATATTTCTCCTTATTTAATTCATCATGTCTATTTTCCCTATAAAGAGTTCTTGCGTAAAGTCCTGGGTCTTCTGTTTCAAACCGGAACTGTTCATTTTCTAAGATTCCTAAAGATGTCTTGCTCAACTACCTCCACTTACTGTTTACTTGAAAATCATTTTTACAGCACCAGCGGAATGATGAAATTTGTTACTTCTCATTAGCTTTGAAAAATTCCTTCTGTTTTGATAGATTCTTAGATTTTGAATTGTTTTTTATCTAGTATCTTGTTTCTGCTAGGGTCTTCACATAACTGGCTCCTCTCAACATGTACCTGTGGGACACCTGAATTACAAGAATACAAATCTGAGCTTTGTGGCTCTGCCAACAAGAAGAGACATTGTGACTAGCAGCGTATTTCTCAGGGCTGGTAACAAGGGCCAGCTTAGCAAACATAATGTTTGAAAACATATTTCTATCCTTTTGTCACCATCATTTCCTCTGGCAAACATCACACTCTATTTGTGTGAATGATGCTTCAACTGTATCTTGTAGCACTCTTATTTATAGTTTTGTCTCCATTCAAATTATACTGTTACTTCCACTCCCATCTGTATTTTTCCAAATGTATGTTCTTTCCGAAAGATTATTTTTAGGTTATCAAAAAGGGAAAACATTCACAAAACGTACACTTTTTTTGCTCAGAAAAGCAAAAAGCTCTACAGGTTTCATAAGGTGTATGTGTGAACTGTTTCAGAAATATTATTTCCACTTAGCAGAATTATCTTCCTTTTATTCTTATACTGATTTTTTAACTTTGCTTATGCCACAGGCTTATCATTTTTTTTCACTTGTTTTAAAGTGTATTTGTCCTCAACTCAGGAATTTGGGAATACTTATGTTAAATTGTTTTTCATGTTTTATAATTATTGCTTATTGATTTTTTCATACAATTAAAATCATAGGAAGGAATAGAAAGAATACTCTGTATCAGGTCATCCCAAACAATATCATTCAGAGAAGTAGGTCAGAGTTATTTTGTTTCAGAAAGATACTCAATTCTTCCTAGCTTATTCTTCAACAATGCATTATCTTTCGGTTTACTGCACCTTAGTTAAAACGAAAGCTCAATATCATTAAAGACAAGGGTATTATTATCATTAGGAAAATCTTTTGCAGTTATAATTATGAGGGTCCCTGACCCTTCAAGTAAGAACATACTTTGTATATAAAGTGACAGCCTAATTTGGCTAGAGCAAGTCTCTGTGTAAGCTAATTACGTGTGATAATTTTGCCTGCAAGGAGACTGACTTGAAAGTGAATCCAATTTAACGGTGAGGAGATTGCTATAAGAAACATTTCATTGTGGGCTTGGAAGTCCCTTAAAGTGCTAATTTTTCACTTGAATAATCATATTGCCATAGTAAAGATTTTTCAAATTTCTTCATATTTGTGAAATACTATTTGAATGAGGAAAATGAAGACAAATAGAGATTTTTGTGGAAACAATGCAAGATTTTATCTATGATGCACATTGAAACTGGCTTCTATTTTCCTCTTTTCGTTTTTTATTAACACATGGTTCACCATTTTGATTCATTAAAGGACAATGATAATTCATTAATTATAATTTTGAGTCAGAAGGAGCTGATTTTGACAAGTTTATCAATCCTTCTGCATTTTTTTTAAGTACAAGCTTTTCCATCAAGCATTTTAAGTAACAATTGTTCAGGTAATCATTACATACAGCTAGCAGCTATTTTATGGTAAGTTGAAATATGGCAACTGCACACAAAAAAGAACTCAAGCTTGGTTTTAAAGAACTCAAGCTTGGTTTTAATCACTGTTGTCTGCCAGTGGATAACTAGGGAAAGTAGCTCTTTGGGTCACAGTAATCAAAATCTCTTATTTCTGGTAAAAACTTTCATATGAATGCAAATCAAATCCAGTAAAAGTCCTAAACTTGCAACTACAGATTCATAATATGCATTGCATAATAATGTTGAAGAATGTGTTTACATAATTTACAAAGTTGGCAAGAATATTGGCTGGCTTGAATATTATACTGTGCTATTTGAGGAGAATCAAGTACATTACTTGCTCTGAAACAGTCTTTCGCCACCATGATTTATTCTATTTTATCGAATCCTGAAGTTTCCCAACTGACCCCAGAAAATCACAAATCTGCCTTGGAAAAGTATAGTGGGGGCTGTGGGTGCTGTGCTATCTGGGTCTCGATCTCCTGTTCAGGAAGTGGTAGTCATGATCTATGTTGTTTGTGGTGTTTGTGATTGAACTGCCTTTAAACAAAGAAAGATTTTTCGATTAAATTACTGTCTTTGTAACAAAGAATGAAATCCTGTCTTCTGCAACAAAGTGAACACATGGTCAACTATGCTAAGTGAGAAAAGCCAGTCTCCAAAAGACAAGTATCATGTTTCCCCTGAGCTGTGGTGAGTGATAAACAGAGAAGAAAAATGAAGTCTATATGAAACAGATTGACATCTTCAGATTTTCTCATTGTTTACAGCCTATGTTTATACTATTTGGGAATGATAAGGTTTTTGCTTACTTGCTATTTGTTGAAACACTTACCTAATGGAGTGTTAGTTCTGTGATTGCAAAGTGAAACAAAAGTATGCCACTGTGAAAATTAAAAAAAAAAAAGAAAAGAAGTAAGGAAGGAGAGTGGGTGGAAAATATGGGCAGAAGGAGAGTATAGTGGGAAGCATCCCTATGCTACTACATTTGCATTGTGAAATATGTGAAACTTGTTCACAGTGTATAAAAACATTAGGTATTTTTACATTTTAAAGATATATTTATTTTTATATGAAAATTAGATTTACAGAGAGAAGGAGAGACAGAGAGAAAGATCTTCCCTCCACTGGTTCAGTACCAAGTGGCCACAACAGCCAAAGCTGAGCCAAACCGAAGCCAGGAGCCAGGACCTCCTCCAGGTCTCCCACGTGAGTGTCTTTTTAAGACAATGTAGACTTTCCACTCAAAGGGAATATATGTTACTTCATTCCAGGTTTTCTAATGCCTTGCAGCTAGTAAGCCAACAATCATAATAAGTTACAGGATAAGCCAGTCAACGTAGTGTTTGACCCTCTAAAGAAGAAAAGAGGAAATGCATAGAAATTGCTGCTAGTTAGCCAATACTTGTTTTAATCAAAGGGCTATTCTCCCCACAATATACTTTTTATAACTAACACACTTATTTATAATCTCCCAATCAGAGCTAGCCGCTTCTATCTCAGTACCATCATAATGGACATTTTTCATGCTCTTTCATCATCCATGGCTATTGGGCTCTCCCTCTTGGGACTAAAAATTTCTCAAGGACTAATAAACATAATATTTAACTCATTAATAGCAATAATGGCATTATCTCCTCTAGTCTTTAGTATTACTTTCTGCATATGACTACAAATTCATTCTGGATTCTAAATCCATTGTATGCATGCCATGTGATCATTACTTCAGAATTCTTACTAGTTTCTCAGTATACATTAATACTTCAGCTACAAAATAAAATGTTTAGTAACAATGCGACTGCAATGATTATATAGATAACACATGGAAACTAGTCTGAAAGGTGAGTGACTAAGTTTCAATGAATAGTTTAGAATTTATCATGTTTCCAGTTCTATGCTCAATTTTGTCAATAGAATGCTTAATTTTATTTCCTTTCCTTCAAGTAGTTAATGGTCTAACATGGAAATACACAAGTAGGAAGAGTAATAAAAGCTATAAAAGTAGCATCATTTGTATTCTAAAGTACCACAAATAGATCTATGGCCTAAGATTTATTGTACATTATTTTAAATTTATTTTGCATTATTTATTTTCTTGTGAATTGGCTGGCTGAAAAAATATTGTTTAATGGGGGCAATAATTGATCATTTTCTCCTGTAAATACAATAGCAAATTCCAGTGCAGAGAACAAAATAGCCCATGATTTAGAGGATAGTTAGTGGCCTTGGAAGCCTAAGGTATGAGTTCCAGTCCAGCTGTACTCTCTTCAACTGTCATTGTATGGTTTGCTTATTGTTTGTAGCCTTTGTTTATATTCCTGTGGAACCGTGGTCCTTTCAATTTTCATTTTTAAGCAATAAGGTTAGTGGTGCAGTAAGCCTGTAATTATAATGTAAACTGAAATATGTTGCTTCTCTTAAAATAATGAAAAAGGATGTCTCTTTTCAGGTCTTCATGAGAGCTAAATAAAATGCATTTTTGAAATTACATGGATGGGCCTGGCGCCATGGCTTAGCAGCTCAAGTCCTTGCCTTGAACTCGCCAGAATCCCATATGGGCACCGGTTCTAATCCTGGCAGCCCCGCTTCCCATACAGCTCCCTGCTTGTGGCCTGGGAAAGCAGTCAAGGATGTCCCAAAACCTTGAGACCCTGCACCTGTGTGGGAGACCTGGAAGAGGATCTGGGCTCCTGGCTTCGGTTTGGTGCAGCACCGGCTGTTGCAGTCACTTGGGGAATGAATCAATGGATGGAAGATCTTCCTCTCTGTCTCTCCTCCTCTTTGTATATCTGCCTTTCCAACAAAAATAAATAAATCTTAAAAAAAAAAAGTACACGGTGAGTGCTTATCAACATCCTTCTTTGGAAAAGTACTCATTTAATACAATTAGGTGAGAACTTGGCAAAGATTTCCAAGACAGCTAAAGATGCTGAAATAACTGCTAGCCCTGAATTTAAATGTCTACAGGTAAGTACTGTCTACTACAGTAGTCTGTTTTAGGCATCCAGTGCTTACATTCTATTTCTTTCAAATTCTACTGTTGTAGAATTCTTTTTTTTCTTAATTACATTATATTTTATACCATTGACCACAGATTTTTACAATAAATTATGATCCATTTCAGGTTTTTGGCTGTGTCACATGTTGGTTTTTGTGTTCAATTTGAAGTTTGAAAGTCACTGAGAGAGTAATTCTCTGTAACCTTATATTACCTAGCTACTGTTGTAGAATTCTTACATGATCCCTATGATTCCTGTCTTCATGCATGCATGTGATGTATAATATCCTGCTCTTGAGTAGGTGAAAGCTGAAAATATGATAGACTTTGCTCTTGTGGTTAGGTTTCAGACAGGCAAAAAATAAGAAGATGATAGAGAAATTTTGATGATGCAATTAATGCTTAATGCTCAGAATCAGTTGGTTTAAGTAAATCACAAGGATTTCCCCCCCCCCCCCCCGGAGGTGAGACAGTGAAAGGAACTGTGATCCTGCTTGAAGCAGAAATTTGAGGGACCGCTATTGTGGTGCAGCCAGCAACGCAAGTATCATATATGAGACTTAGTTCATTTCCATTCTGGCTTCCTACTAATGCCTGGAAGAAAGCAACAGATGATAGCCCAAGTGTTTGAAACTTTTCCACTGACATGGGAGATCCTTGTGGAGTTACTGGTTCTGGGTTTGAGTCCAACAGTTGTGGTCATTTTGTGAATGAACTAGTGGATGAAAGCTCACGTTCTCTGTCTTTCCCTTTCTCTTTGTCACTCTGAATTTCAAATAAAGAAATAAATCCTTTCAAAAAAGTAGTGATTATGCTTAACAAAATAAGTCATATCCAAAATTCAAATTTTGAGTTTTCCTGATTTATACTAATTAATATACAAAGCTAAAAAAATGGGTCCTTGCGGTAGCTTAGTGGCTAAAGTCCTTGCCTTGCAAGTGCCAGGATCCCATATGGGCACTAGTTCATGTCCATGTTGCCACACTTCCCATCCAGTTCCCTGCTTGTGGCCTGGGAAAGCAGTTGATGAGAGCCCAAAGCCTTGGGACCCTTTACCCACGTGCGAGACTTGGAAGAAGCTCCTGGCTCCTGACTTCGGACCAGCTCAGCTCTGGCTGTTGTAGCCACTTGTGGAGTGAACCAGCAGATGGAAAATCTTCCTCTCTGTATCTCCTTCTCTCTTTATCTGACTTTCCAATAAAAATAATTTTTTTTTCAAAATAAATAGGTAAAAAATAAAATTAATATTTGAAAGAGCTTTCTTTTTTAAAAAGATGTATTTATCTTCATTGTAAAATCAGATATACAGAGAGGAGGAGAGACAGAGAGGAAGATCCTCCATCTGACAATTCACTCCCCAACTGACTGCAACGGCTGGTGCTGTGCTGATCCGAAGCCAGGAACCAGTAACTTCCTCCAGGTCTCCCACATGGGTGCAGAGTCCCAAATTTGGGCCGTCCTCAACTGCTTTCCCAAGCCACAATCAGGGAGCTGGATGGGAAGTGGAGCTGCTGGGATTTGAACCGGTACCCAAATGGGATCCTGGGGCGGCCAAGGCAAGGACTTTCGCCGTTAGGCTATGGTGCCGGGCTCCTGAAAGAGCTTTCTACCTCCATGTTTATTGAGGTTTAAATTACAATAGCTCAGACATGGAATTAACCTAGATGCTCATCAATTTACTACTGGATGAAGAAAATTTTGGTATATTTGAACATTACAAAATATCACTTACCCATAAAAAGAAGAATGAAATCTTGTCTTTTGCAACAAAACTGGAAATAATTCTGCTTTGTGAAATAAGCCAGCCTCAAAAGCACAAACGTCATACATTTTCCATGATTTACAGTAACTAATGCAAAGTGATATGTATAAACAAAAATGTAATGTACATAAACAAAATTGAAATTTTGAGATTTGATTATTGTTTATAGCCATTATATTTAGCCTTGAGGAACAGTGATTTTTTTTCTACTTAGCATTTGTTGAATTCTTTATCTAGGTGACTGTTAAGCCTCTGTTTATCAAATAAAATGGAAGTATATCATTATAATTTTTCAAAGTTTTATTTATTTTTATTGGAAAGGCAACAGAGATGAGGAGAGACAGAGAGTAATATTTTCTGTCTGATGATTCACTCCCCAAGTGGCTGCAATGGCTGGAGCTGAGCCAATCTAACTCCAGGAGCCCGGAGCTTCTTTCGGGTCTCCCATGTGGGTGCCAGGTCCCACAAATTTGGGCCGTCCTCCACTGCTTTCCCAGGACACAAGCAGGGAGCTGGATGGGAAGTGGAGCTGCCAGGATTAGAACCGGTGCCCATATGAGATTCCAACGTGTTCAAGGTGGGGACTTTAGCTGCTAGACCACCATGCTAGACCCGTATTATAAATTTTTTTAACACCAGGAAAAGAGAGTGCTGTAGTGCAGATGGGAGGGAGAGTAGGATTGGAAGTATTGCTATACTCCTACATTTGGAATACACAAAACATTTATACCTATGCAAGTAAAATATTTTTAAAAATTAATATAAAGAGTGAAATTGCTTATAATCCTATCAAGATTCTTGAGGACAAGTGGGGTTTTTCTATTTACTACTTGTTGAATTTTTTAATGGAGGGTTAAGTTTGTGATTGTAAGGTTAATTGAACATATGTCACTATAAAATGGAAAGAAAGATAAGAAAGGAAAGAGGAGAAAAGGTGAGAGGGAGTGAAGAATGTAAGATAGAATGAGAGATAATATTATGTCCTTAGAACTTTATATATACCCTAGCCATAGGCAATTGCCAGATTGCCTTGTATATCACCAAATGTTACACTGCTGGGAGAAAAGTACTAGGAGAAAAGCACTCAGTAACTGGTGGGCACTCTGGAGCTGATTAATGTCAAATTTGCATTAACTATGCCAGTAAACCAGCATAGTTGCTGCTTCTTTTTAAAATCTTTTCTTTTTCTTGTTTTCAAGATAAGTGAGGAAGACATTAAATGTGGAGCTGGGACATACCATCCTGGCCCCCAGGTTAATGGGGAGGGCTACAGATTGCCCAGGGAAGAGAATCTGGGGACATAGAGTGGGAGTAAATGAGGGCATATTTGACAGAATGACTTATGGGATCTGCAGACTGGGCCACTGTATTGAGAGGTAATCAAGGAAGCTGAGACAGAATGATCTAGAAGGGTGAATGTCTGGGCCAAGTCAAAGCACCTGTTCACATGGGAGACCTGGGATGGGCTAAATAGAATTGTCCAGCACCTACAAAACCTGGGGCAAAGGGGGCATGTCTGGCTCGGGTAGGCCAGAGTACCCAGTGTCATAACAGTGTCACAGCGGGGGATGAATCACTTCAGGCTAGGCCAAATCAATGTCTAGAACACACACACACAAAGAACTGGATCTGGGGACAGATTCAATACGAGGAATTGTGGGCTTTCCTCTGTGATACAGCAGCACCATCCTATTTGCATGGAGAGACTGGGGTGGTAATGTACTGAGCCAGGCTGGACAATGGAATTCACCTGACAGAAACCCATCTGATACTTCCAGGAGCTGGGTCTAGGAGGAGGGCATATGGGGCTGGGCAATAGGACTTGCTGGCACATGCAAAAGTAGGAACCAAGTGCGAAAATCCAGATCTGCTAGCATGTCTGGTAGAAGAAAGTGGGGAACTTCCTTACTAGATGGTAGCTTTCACTCGGGAGCACAAGAGCCAGGATTTGATGAGGGCCGGATTGGCAAGGCTGAAGCAATCGTCAGCATTTGTGTGGCTCGTGTGTGGAGGCAAGCTGTCAACATTGTGTGGGCTCCTGCTTGTGAGCACAGAGCTGGGGCTGGGAACAGGAAAGACTAGGCTGCACTGCAGCACCTGTTGACATACATGTGAGCTGGTTCTGGAGTGGTCCAAGCACGGTCAGTCCACAACATGCATTGGCATGAGTGAGAGCCAGGACAGGGTGCAGGCCAGCCCAGGTTGCACTACAATACCTGTCAATTCTCATAAAGTCTGGGAATGAGCCAGGCTGAGCCAGGTTGTTACACCTACTAGTGAATCCAAGGCTTCTAGTAGGCCATCACAGAATGGGCTATAGCACCTGCTGGTACACACAAGGACCAGAATTCGGAGCAGGCCTGCTGGGAGAACTTCAAGGATTCACTTGCTGGGCTGCTATTTCCACTGTTTAACATGAAATCTGGGACTGGAGGTGGGTACATCTGAGGGTACGCCTGGCTGGCTAGCTGCTGCACCAGGTAGCACACACAAGAATGGGTGCCACAGCACCAACTAGCAAGTGACTGGATGAGTCATGTTCGGCTGGATTACAGTAGCTCTGGTAGGCACAAGACCCAGGGCTGGGAACATGCTTGGCAAAGAAATACTCCTTTGTAGACACTCCCGTACTAGGCTTTACCTACCACTGGTGGCAATTGTTGGCATATTTGAGGGCAGGTTATGGGGGCGGGTTGGGCTGAGCTAAGCTGTAACATCCATGAATATGTATGAGAGCCCAATGGGATGTGGGCTGGACCAGATGAGGTCACAGCAGAAGCTGGCAAGTGGAAAAACTGGGATTGGGGGCAGGCCTGTTATTAGTGAGTATCACATCTATGGTGGGTTGGCTGGGCTGAGCTGCAGCACCTGTTGGATTGCATGAGATATTTGTCTGTGGTAGAAGTGACCAGGCAGCTGCATACACTAATATGTGCTATGGCTGATGCAAGTGACAGACTGAACCTGACCCTGCACTGGCTGGCACATAGAAGAGTCAAGTCTGAGGTCACCCCAGGTGAGGTTTCTTGGGAGACTCCCCACCTAGACTGCTAGATTCAGACCCTAGCCACGCAGAAAATCACAGGATGTGTGGTCCAACCTTGGAGTGCATTTATTTCGGTGGAGCCTGTCAGTTGCTGATGCCTGTGCAGTGGACAGCATACTTAGACAAATACAGAGGACTTGACAGTCAGCAGGGGATAGCCACTGCCTCATTTGAGAATGGAAGCAGTGCAGGTTGGATCATTCTTGTGGACAAGCTTTACAACATGTTTCTGATTCTGTGGATGCACTAAGGTGGACTTTTTCAACCAATAAGATCTTGGAAAGATGTTCTCAACCCTAGAGTAATGAACATGATCACTTCTCACAACTATCAAAACCGCTCAAATATCACCCTCAAAATACTTCCCCACATCAGAGCCTCTAAGATGTCATCAAATGACTGGCCCCATCCCAGGGTGCTAAGGCAGTTTGACAGAAAGGAGTGGTCCCCACACCTCCTCCCACTGTGGACATAGGAGAAAAGAAAAATATAATGTTTGTTCCACCAACCGTCCTCTCTACCTGACCCTTCCTATTCTAATCAGAGACCCACATGGATGTGCATCCCTCTCAACTATGTAAACAATCATTTTAAAAAAATAAGAAAAAAGAAATTAAAATAAGAAAGAATTGTTTATATGGAATACATGAAATTGATTCTTTTTACATAAGATTTAAAAAATGTAAAGCGAGCAAGAAGTTATTTTCTGGCTTGGAAGAAGTAAACTACCATGCTGCAAAGAGATGTATGAAGCAGAGAATGGTCACGGCCTAAAGGAAGATAAGAATAACACATAGTTGACAGTCATCAAGCAAGTGGCATGTTCAGCCCAACCACATCAAGGAAATGAATTCAAGCAAAAGCTATGTAAGACTGGAAGAGAATCTCAAGCTCAAGATGGAATTTTAGTCCCTTGACAAAACCTTAACTTCACCATAGTGAGCCTTTGTGAGTGCTAAGCTAGCTAACCCAGTATCCAGAATTATAGGATTTATAACATAAATTTGTATTGTATTAAGCTAAAATGTGTGCGGTACTATGTTAAATAGCAATGGAAAATGCTACATTTACCTAATCTGATACGATACCTTGATCCAGTTTGTTAATTGATGACAAGAGTTTTCTGGTACTCCTCCTAAATAATATAGATGAAGTCAGGAATTGTCTATTGTTAGACAATAGAGGTGAGGTGAGGCATGTCAGTACTTCTCGTTTGGGAAATTGATGTAAAAGATATTAAAGTAGTGCTTAAACCCCAAGTACTTGCTTCATGGGTTTGTTTTACTCAGTAACATAGGCAACAAAAGTAGAGGAAAGATTCAGCAGTTTGCATAGATGTAGGAAAATAGGCAAACACAGCATGGCATGTGCACTGAGCAGCATGAGATACGGGTTTGAGCCAGAATTCTGGCTTTCCATAGATTTTACTTTCAGAAGATCTATGAAATTCAGCATCCTTAACTGATAAACTTAAAAATGAGGTCATAAGGTCTTTACATGTCTTTCAGGTGGAAAATGCTTTAGCTTATAAATGATTGTAGCTACAGAATAGACTTGAATGAATTATAAGACATGTTTTACAGATAATAGGATTTTAGAAGGATGTGAGGAATGTTACATAGGTATAAATTGTAGTGAAAAGATAATATATATTTGAAATATAAAATGTACATATAATTGTAATAGAACACATTCAACTGAGTAATATTATACGGTAGCCATGCACATGTAATATAAAATTAATAATAATCTTAAAAAGAATATACACTGGAGAATTTTAAAATAGCAAGTACATAGAATCACGTCCAAGAGTCCCTTGCCTATGTATTTGGTTATGTCAAATATATTTGATCTGAGATTTTGTAACGTATAATATCTTTTTGGATTAAAAGACAAGATTTTCTGATTCAGTAGGAGAAATATCAGAGCAGTGAACATCTTATATATTGTTCAAATTTCTGTATAATTCGCCGTCTCCCAAGAGATGATGGTATTTTGTTACAGAGCTCTTATTTTCCAAGTGCTGGATATTTAAAAGTTTGAATTAAAAAATACTGTGATAGGTTTTACAGGGACATAATCTAGTCCTTATTAGAGAAAATGAGAACAAAATGGTGACTTTCAGCAGAAACAGGAAGGTAAAATGAGACCTGAAATTGGAAACAATATTTACTTTCCTAAGTAAGGTCTCATTATTGAGGTTTTAATGACAGATTTTTATAAACACACTTGATATACTCATGCATTTTTTAAAAATTTCACATTGCTCAGACTTTTGACAGCTAGTCTGTTGTCTTAATGATAATTTGCATACTAGAAGTGCATTTAAAATGACATTATACTGGTAACTAATCAGTGAAAGCAAAAAAAAAATCCAAAAATGAAGTTAATACTTCATTCTTTAACTTTATTAACTGAAGCTTAATTCTTGAAGACATCAGAACTGGAAATTCCCAAATAGGTCAAAAAGACCTTTTTCCAGAGACAGAAGAATTAATAAATGGTAAAATGCCATCTGCTATACTAACATATAAAAGGAAACAAATTAATTCTTCAAAGTTACTTCTAGATATTGTATTCTAAAGGATACTCTGAGTTTCAACTAAGGTTCTGAAGATTGAAAAGTCATATGATTCAAAAGGATTTATTACATGAAAATGTTACCAGCTGTACCTCATCTCTAAATTACACGTCCAGGAGTAATTATGAAATAACCCAAATTGTCCACTCTATTTTCTCCTGGCTTTTTTCATTCTTCCTTCTTTCAGTATTCTATCCAAAATCCTTAACTTCTCTACAGTTTTTTTTTTCTAGTCATGTCCACCTTTACGAGTTTCAAGAAAAGAGAAAACTATGCATTTTTGTCTGTGTATAAGAAGAAAGCATTGCATACACCTTGCTGAATGGTTCCATTACTTTAACAAGTTTGAATGGATCCCTGGCCAGAGGATATGCAAATCTTGAAACCTGAGTAATTTGGACAGTTTCTGCGCCTTCTCAGACTATCTGCAAGGACAGCGTGAGGCATGGACTAAACAATCTGCTGCTAACTAATCAAAACTAAAAATAGTGATTTACATCATCAGAGCAAAAGATTTGGTAATTGTAGCTTAACTGTTTTTGTCTTGAGGGAAAAGGCTTTGTTTATTAAAGAAAGCTTTAAAAGGTCAAAAACATCTTGAAAATATTATTTCTGAATCTCATAATTTTAGATGTACATGAATAAGAATAATATATAGCTTTAATATTATTTCATACATTTGCTTTATGATCAAAAATGTAGATAAGATTTAAAAAACTTGGATCTGGAAAGTAAACAGAATGTAACAGAATGGACATTCCTTTTTCAATAGGAATAAAATTGCTTAGAATGTATACCAAATTTTGTTTTAAATAAAAAATTCCATTGAATTTACATTTCATTTGAAATATATTTGAAATGTAATATGATGCATTTTGGGCAAAGTTAGTTCATTGCATCAGTTATTATTACATTTTTAAAAATGTTATTATTTTTTAAATAGAGCTAAAAGTTCAATGTCATTATCAATAGATAATAGCTTCAAACTGGCGAGGGAGAAAGTTGCTGAGTAATGTACCAGTTGCAGAGATTTCCAATGGACTACTCTCTGCCCATAAGGAGTACAGACTGATGATAAATAAATAAACTACTGGATGCAATTGATGTCTTTACTTTGTGGTATAAAAAGTGAACTTACTCTGACTCTCTCCCATAATGTGAATTGAAAACACGGTTGTGTTAGAAAAATCCACCAGCTTAATACAAATATTTCAGAAAACAAAGACTATTCTGATCGGCCTTTATCAGGTCAATTGAAGAATATTATTAGAAGACATGTATTGGTAGCATAAGTATTACCAGGATAGCAATGAACCAAATAAATATCATCAGCTTATAAAATTTATTTGTAGTTTGAAGTCATTTACATGATAAATTTCTCACTTAAGGTAAAAATTCTAATCTCAGATATAGAGAGCATACTTAATTCACTGCTTTTTAAGATGGCTGTGTGTGGGGTGTGTGTGTGTGTATGTGTATGTGTGTGTACTTACAATTATGTGTTCTGAAGCATGATTAGCTAATGGTACTTTGCAGTTCAAATGAGAGAACCTTCTTCAAATTTCCTATTAATGACCATTAGCATGATAATACAAAGGTGGTAACAGAGACGATCTAAAAAGTGAATTAATACTTTTAATCATAACACTCAGTTTTCATTCTTCATGACCTATACATGTATGCTGAAAGAGCACGTGATATGTGGCAGAAATATGGGTTCCTTGAAGACAAGGAAAATATGGAGCTATTAGGTCACTTAGGAAGAAGTTTTTTATTGTTTGTAGTTTTATGCTGAATGACTTGATATTGTTCTCTGTGCTTATTTTGAAAAATCAATTTTTCCAATTTGAAAGAACTCTGAGGAAGAAGTATTTTAAAATGTTTAACCTAAAACTTTAGCTGGTTTTGGGCTCCCGTGAAGGCAGCTATAAAACAAATTGCTTGTAGTATATCGTTTGGTAAACCTTTCAACAACTCGTTCCTCTGGTGATATTGGGCCTGTAGCTACAACTTTTATTCAGAATCAACAGAAGGCTTGCTTTTGTTTATAAAATAGACTTTATGTGCTCTTGGAACTTCCAAAATTATTATCTGATTTCAGAGAAATACAAAAACATAGAGTATACCTAAAGTGAATTTATATGGAGAATTCTGTAGAATTTGGAACAATATCTGGCAAAAATCCCAGCACAATTTTATTATTACTTTGTTCAGAAAAAAAAAAACTGTCAAAAGCTATAACAAGGAAGAATGAAGTTCAACAATTCTCTGAATCATATCATATATGCATTTATGACAAAAGACAGGAGATATAGTAACTGGTGGTAAGTATAAGTGGTCCATGATCATGTTACGGATACTATTTGGGTCTTCTGAAGGATAAATATTCTTATTTGGGATTAAATGAGGGATAATCTTCCAGAAGATGACATTAAATAAATAAGAACAATGTTATTAAATAAATAAAAATAATGTCTCATTTAATGAATGACATAGTCATGGACATTGGGACATACTAGTTTTTTTAAAGCCTATTGGTCCCAATCGGCAGTTTATGTTAGGGTAATCTTTGTCATAGTGCCCAGATAAGCATCTCCTACTCTGACGTATGTATTAGAGAATTTGCTGCCTGTTTGATCCTCTTGCAGTATAGATGTAGATACATAGAGATAGATATATATAATTTCTATATCAAAAGACAGCTTCAAAAAGAAAAACTTTGTATGTGAATTACATAAAGACTATTTTATCACATTTATTTTAATGTAGACATTATATTCATACACATATATGCTACTTTTTTCTTGAAAACAGAGGCCTTGATATCAAAATGTGAGGGATTCATAACAATGAATATCCACTACTTCTAAAAAAATATTGCATCATGACATTAATAGTAAAGATAAATTGGTTGAGAAAGCTCAAAAAGTAATTCAGTATGAGTAATCAACTTTAAGTTCCTAAAAATATTACTTTAATAGGGAATTTTATTTAAAAGATGATAGCAAGTTTGGTTCTTGTCTCATACAAAACAAAAATTTTCATGCAGACAATTTCAGCAACCAAAGCAAGACTTAATAAAGATGGAAAATTCTTGCAGTAGTAACAGGAGGAGGCTCAATAAGAGGAAAGACCCAAATGTTTTTGAGGCTGAGCCTTTCAAACAAAATTTTGTGGAATGAAAAAATGGAATGGCAGTCATCAGAGGTTGGAGATGAAGTTCAAATGTCTAGAATAAGTAATATTATCCAGTTTGCTCAAAACAAAACCACCAGCAAGGTGTGATTGACAACTTCTTGATTTTATTCTTGTGATAAGCTGAAGGCTCAGACAATGTCTCTTTGCATCCTCATGGTAAAACCAGAGACCCAAAGAAATGGTGGTGCTATCTGTCTGTTGGTTTGTTTAATTCCTTACATCACCTTCCTCTTCTTTACCTAACAGTATACAAGCACAACTCACGAACTTTGCCTTATAGAATTATTTCCACGTGAGAAATATCTTTTTCAAGATGATGTTTTCTAAATGAAATACATAATTAGTTTTGACTGTGCAAATTTAGAAAACAATAATGGTGATTTTACTGAGATTTATTTATTTGAGAGACAGAGTGACAGAATGAAATGAGGAAACCTCTCATCTACCAATCCACACTTCTAAAGTGTCTGCAATGGCCAGGGCTGGACCATGTCCAAATCACGTGCTCAGAACCCCATCTCCATCTCTCACATGTGCCTGTGCAGGGATGAAATTCTGGGACACATCCTTCAAATCTCAAAACGACACCCTGATAAAGGATGCCAGTCTCACAAGTGGCAGCTTAACGCATAGTGAAGTTATCACTAAGATTCATCTTTTATGATATTTCCAATATTGTACATGTTGAATGTTTAATGCATCATTAAAGAAAAATGTCTTTAAAGTAAATTTTTAAAAGTTGATTTGTTGCAAAAATGACATGTTTTGAAGAAGAAGGATGAGAAATGAATTGCAGGAAATAAGAAATTAGATAAAGCATAGAGTAATAAGAAAGGGTGCATCCTATGGAAGAAAAAAGAGACAAAAGCAAAAACAAACCAACAAACAAAAGCTCAGGTGAAATGGGGGTAAATTCAGAAAGATTAAGTGTTACCAGGTACTGGCTTCTTTGTTAATCTTTCCATGGAAAAAAACCCTGAATGTTAAGAAAATGTTGGTAATACTAGGTGAAGTACAATGGGTCTCCTTTTTACAAAACTTCTATTTAGTTTATGAATACAGTTTAGACTAAATAGTTATAACTTAAGACCTAAAAACAACTTATCATTTTTGTCAACAATACAGTATGGAGAAAGATTGAAAAGATTGATGGAGAAGGTGTAAATAAGGATGACATCAGCAATAGAACATGGGATCAGATTTTTAAAGGAGGAAACACAGATTTGTATGCATAAAGAGTTAAGGAAAACCAACTGAATAATAAAACATACAAAGGTACACGGGTTAGGAATAATCGTGCTATGCTGGAGGTATAGTGAAAAGGCAATTGTGGAAGTATAGTAAAAAGGGGATTAATCCCAGATCCAAATCTGACATTTAAAGTCGCTGTTGGCGTTAATGGTAAAAATAGATAGGTCCTATGATTTCAATAATGGTGCTTTAAATCAAAGTTGTTCCACATGTATTCGCTTAATAAACATTTATTGGCAATTGCTAAATGACTATCATGTATTCACTGGGGACATAAGGATTAATAAAATAGAAAAAGAAGTGTTTGCCTTAGTGTGCTTATTTTCTAGTGAGCACAATCAAGCTAACATGTGATTAAACTACACGGTATACCATATTCTTTTAGCATCATGAAAAACAAACACATAATCATCATATGGAGTGTTGTATAACACACTAGACATTCACCCTAATGATGAATAGTATCTATGAAAAAATATTTTAATAAATGATGCAGCATGTGGGCCATGCCTTAGAATATTGAGTCTTAATAATCGTTATAAAACAAGAAGCACTCTGTTATCAAAATGATCTGCTGCTAATTGGGATAATGAGCACTATAAATATCTATTTTTATTTGTCACAACAAAGACAGCAACATGATGTCAGAGATGTCATAACAGCCAGATAGTATTTATTCTTATTTGCTTCACATTCTTGGCTGGTTGAAATTGTACAAATGAATACAATCCATCTATAGCTCTGCAATCCTTCCAGAAACACTGTAAAAATGTTAGCAAATGTGGAGGAGGGGCAAGTGGTGATACAAGAAAGTGTAAATTTACCTGGTTAGCATTTCCAGCATCAAATCTCCATTAGCGTTTCCGTGTAATTCTATGCACACATCTAAGTATGAATCTCTCTCTGAGGCTCTACTTAGATATAACTTACTTTATGCTAGAAAGAGTATGACTCTCCCTATGCAACTCACAAAAAATAAGTTTTCATTAACAAGAAGCCTGGTGTGCAATAGGGAATGCGAAGATGCTATGTGGAAAGATTTTTTTTAAACTTGTTTGTTTTTAAGACAAGACAGAAAGAACCATCACTAGCAAGAATGAAAGGAGAGCTACTCAAACTAGACAAAAATGTCATCCTATATATCTATTTTTCAAAAAGATGGGATACGAAACTGCAACAGCCCTTAAGCAGATTATTAAATCAGATCTTGACAGTGACAACACTTGGGAGTTTATGAACTGCTTCCGAACAATTTTTCCTAGGCTTCAAATTAGGATCAAGTGTACTATCACCTCCCATATCTCTCTCTCTCCCTCCCTCCCTCTCTCCCTCCCTCCCTCTCTCCCTTCCATCCTCCCTCCCTCTCTCTCTATTTCCTTCCTTCCTTCCTTCCTCTTGACTTTGGAAACAGATATCCTCAGATAACAAAGTAAAGATGCTTCTCTGTTGTGGAAGAACTTGGGGCACTTTAAGCTGCTGAAGAAGAATTTACTGAACGACTCACTGGAACGCTTTGTCTACTTCTTAGGCACGTCAGCACATTTGCATTTAGAATACTTCTCATGTCTTTACACTTCTGCAACAAGATGGTTACCCTTTATGTTTTGCTATTAAAGGTTTCCTTTATTTGTTTGAAACGCAGGATATCAATGAGAGGAAAGATGGTGAGTGCTCATTCGCAGGTTCACTGCCTAAATCAGAAATTGCAAAATGGCTAGGCCAGACTGAAGCCAGGAGCCAGAAACTCCACTAGTTTCCCACATGGGTGGCAGAGATCCAAGTACTTCAGCCATCTTCCACTGTTTTCCCAAACTCACTAGCAGAGGACTAGATTGGCAGCAGAACACCAAGACTAGACAACACTATAATGTGCAGTGCTATTTAATACAAATATAAAATGCTAGCATCTCAAGATCTTAACACTGGTCCCCAATCCTTCATTTTTCAAAAGATGCATTTATTTACTTGAAAGGCATAGTGAGGGAGAGAGAGAGAGAGAGAGAGAGAGAGAGAGAATGAATTCCATGTGCTGGTTCACTTTCACTGCCCAAATGTTTGCAAAATTGTGATTGATTCAAAGTGAAGTTAGGAGCCCAGAATAACATCTGATTCACCCAAATGCTTGGCAGGAACCCAAATACATGGTTCATCATCTGCTGTCTTCCAGGCACACAAGAAATAAGCTGGATGTGAGGTAGAGTAGCCTGGCCTTGAACCAGGCACTCAGGTATCAGATGCAGGTGCCTAAATGATAGCTTAACCAACACACTCACCCAAACCTAATTTTCACGATTCTGCTTATTTTCAAACATAGGTTGTTCCTGTATCTGTTTTATTATTACAGTTCAGGATACCTTCTCTGTAACTTCATTGCATACTGTAAAAATTACAAGGCTAATTCTAAATTATGTTTAGTGATAAATTAGCTGGTTTATTTCATCATACACTTGAAAATGGCAGGACATGACTGATCGACACACCCTGTGCATGTAAATAACACCTGTCCAAGAAAGCAGAAATTCATCAAGGTAAATTAAAAATATTATTACTAAAAGAAAAATACTCAAGACCATTATTCATGTAGAAAATATTTCTAAGCACACTAAGAGAAATGTCTCTGCTTATTATATCATGTTTTATAGTGTAATTCAAGTTAAAAATCATTTAAAATAGAGGAAATGCCAGTTTCTTACTTGTGACATTTAAGCACATAAGGCTGTTTTTTTTTTTTGCTCCAATGTGTTTTTATTCTAAGTCTCACATAATTAATAGGTTTAATTTTACTCATGGGAACAAGTAGCATTTGACTTCTCATTCATTAATTTACTAATTTTATTTGGCACCCTCCATGAGCCAGGGTCTATAATAGGTACTGGGGATAATATGAATGAAAGAGTTCCTGTGCTCATGATACATTCTAGCTGAGGTGACAGATACAAAAATAAGCAGTAGTAAAATCTGATAGTTGATAGAATAAAAGTTTATGCCCTCACTCAATAAATAAGTCATGGAATACAATTACCTAATTTTCTTAAGATAGAAGGAAGTTGAGAAAGTTTTTTTTGTAAAATAAATTATATAATCTTTACCTTCAAGATCACACCTGTGAATAGGAAAATGAATTCAAAGTGATATGGAAAATATTACAAGTAGAGGGATTAAAATAGAAATATGAAAATGAATAGAACATTCAAACAATGGAGAGGAATGTCAAAGAAATTATGTGATATAATAGCCTGACAGCTTCAAAAGAGACCAGGAAGAAATATTTTTCCTTTGAGAGTCCATAAGAAAAATTTGAATTTGTGTTAGATATGGGTGCCCACATGAATATTTTATTTGTAGGTCTTAATAGAGGATGAGACATTAACTTGGGCCTTTTTTATATTCTCCGTATCATAGAGGTATTCAAGTTTTCTGTTTTGTACTCAATTTATACTCAGAAGAATGAAAATGCTATTAATTGTAATTTTCCTTTTATATGAAGAGAAGCCGCTAATAAAGGCACTTTTAGATATCCTAGAAATAGAACAATGACGATTATTTTATACCGGGATTTAATGGTGAATGACCCAAACTAGTTACCTTTTATTTAAGAAAAAAAAAAAAGGCAATACCAAACATTTGCTAAATTGTTTGGGAAAGCTAAATGTTAATACATATTCTTTTTAAAAAGATTTATTTATTTTTACTGCAAAGTCAGATATACAGAGAGGAGGAGAGACAGAGAGGAAGATCTTCCATCTGGTGATTCACTCCCCAAGTGACCACAGCGGCTGGTTCTGCGCTGATCCGAAGCCAGGAGCTTTTCCGGGTCTCCCACGCGGGTGCGGGGTCCCAAGGCTTTGGGCTGTCCTTAGTTACTTTACCTAGGTCACAGCAGGGAGCTGGATGGGAAGTGGGGCCGCCAGGATTAGAACTGATGTCCATATGGGATCCTGGCCTATTGAAGGCGAGGACTTCAGCCACTAGGCTACTGCGCTGGGCGTGTTAAGATGTATTCTTACAAAACTCTGATACTTGGTTAGACAATACAAACTTGAATGTTATGTGAAGTGCCCAATGAGGGTGACTATCACTGACTTGAAGAGTGATTCTCCCCCTACCATTCTCATGTCCCCTTTGAAATGCTCTTCAGCCCTCATATTGAATGGCAGCAATTTATACTTAATAAGTTGTACACTGAAAATTCAGGTTGTGACACTTGTAATGATGTCACAAATGTCCCAGACTGATATCCTGTTTTTTTTTCATGCGTGACTCCAACTGCTAGCAAAAAATGGGCGTAAATAATTCTTTCTCCTAAGTCAATTATTTGAAAATAGAACCCATAATATGAGATTTACTATGATACTCTTAACTTTGTAGTGAATTGAAGTGTTTGTAGCATCTGTAAAATTGAATGATAGTTTCTCATACCGCCAGCAGTTCTACAGAGAATAAGACTTTTATGTTCAGAAAAGCAGCAAGGTCAAATAACTATGAAAGGTGGGCTGGAAATGTAACTTCTGATCTTGTAGAAATTCTAAAAGTACCTTAAACAAGTGCTTTGCTTCTAGGAAGCAATATGTTTACAGAAGGGACGAAGATAAGGAAAAGCAGATCCATGGGACGTTGATTTGAAAAATAAATAGATGCAAATTGGTTCAGATCATCTTGTTAATGCATTTTAATATTTTTATTGGGGGATGACTGGATTGCTTTATATGTTCCATTTTGGCAGGTGCAAAAATATACTACCATATATTAAAAAGCAATCTTACAAGCCCATACTAGTCTGGAGGGGGTGTGTAATTTAATATACTCTGCATCTGATTAGTTTGTTTCTTCATTCTAAAGAACTGAAACTAAGTTGTCAAATTTGCATAAGGACGTACTTCGTGTGAGAATTGGAAAGTAGGATTTTCTTCCTCCAACCACCGCATATAAATGACTTGGTAGAGTTTATCATTCCTGCCTCTGAGAATCCAAGAGCTAAACCCTGTTGTATGATTTTTTTCTCCCCACACAACTTTATTTGCTACTGTAGACAGCCAGTATGAATAGGTAGAAGAATTATTTCACATGGATTTACTGCTTTTCCCCAAAATATTTGAATTCATTGTACCCAGAATGTTCTTTGATAAATCATTCCCACTTCCTCGCTCCAGTTTTCCTGAGAGCAAAGTTTAAACAGTTACTGCTCACTAATATCCTTACTCAATGTTATCAGGTAGTTATATGGTATGCTGTAATTACTGACAGACAAAATTTGTGCATTTGCTTGGTTGATTCTCATGATACTCCAATAATTGCATTGCACATGAGTAGGATTCTAGCCAAGCTTATGAGGCTCCTCTACAGAGTGTCTTAATTAAACTTGTATTAAATTAAAACAACCTTTGCTGAGACACTTGTCAGACCATCTTCACAGACTTGTTTGGTACACAAGAGGCTGTGTCATGACCATGGGAAGCATGACAGGGATCAGGACCTAAGTAATACACTTGATGATTCACCAGGAGGTAATATATTACATCGATGAGACCCGCTAATATGTTGGAGGACAAACAGAGAGGTAGGAGGATAATGGAAGATTACATAATATTGGGGCAGCAAATAAAAGTGATGTAATCTCAGCATGCTGTCTTACCAAGTAGTCAGAAGTCTGAAAGTATCACTCCTAATGCCTGATTTTCTTAAGTATGAGGGGACTACAAAGGTTTGGAGAAAAGATAAGAGGTGATGTTGATTTGTGGTAAAAATTTTTGACATCTGGGTATAGACAATGTGTTTTCCTGTAAACTCCACGAAGACCTCTTAACACGTAAATTTCACTTTTCTTGCACAAAAATCAACATGATTTAAGTTTTTATGATTTTTAAAAGTACCCTCATATAGTGAATGCTATTGGCTAAACAATGGCATCCTGAAGTACAAATGCTGCCTGAATGCCCCAGCATCCAGGAGGTCAACCTAAGGCTTGTGGGGAGGAAAAGGATGCTATTCTAAGTGAGGATATTCAATCTTTGCATAAATGGAGGTATTGTGAGCTTTTTAAGTAGATTTCACTGCATCATCCCAAAGACTCAATGAGATTCGTCTTACTGTGCCAGTCACCAGTCTGAGAACAAATCGATTCAGCAGTGATCTTCACCAGTGATCTTCAAGGACCCAGACACATGTTTTTACCACAGGTAAATTGCCTGATCATGCCCTTCTTGGAAATACCCAGTTTTGGTCTTATAAAGGTTAGAGGAAGTCTATTTTCAGAACTTTTCCTATTTTTAAAATTCACTTTTACCTTTGGATTAGCAAGTAATACACATTTGAAAGGGGTACAACGCAACATTTCAACATATACCAGGCGACAAGCCTTTCTTTGTTATTTCTTTGCCTATTTTTTCTTTGTATTTACAGCTTACCACCTTCTTTCTTTCTAGTTCTTATGTAGAGCATATCATTGTGAATTGTAGTTACCTTTTTAAAACTCAAAATAATTCAAATTTGAATCAAAGGTGTGTGTATATCCATCTGTCCATCCATCCATCTAGACACAATATTTGTCTTTCAGTATTGGACTTTCTCCACTTAATTCCCTTGTATCCAGTCCTGTTTTTCGACAAATATATATAAAATGTCTTCAAAAATATAATATGAACAGTATATGGAAGAATAATAATCGATTATGTATATTACGTGCTTTGGCCTTTCATCTGTATATAGATACAGTTGATATAGATACAGTTGATTCCCTAGCTGGCTGTTTTGAGTAGTGCTACAATGAATGTAGGAATGCAGATGTCTCATATGTTGGTTTAATTTCCTTCATGCATATACTCTGAAGATGGAGTAACTGCATTAGATGGTAGATCCATTTTTAGTTTTTTTTTAAGAAGCTCTGTACTGTATTGTAATAGCAGTGCTAAGTTGACTTCTGACCAATAGTGTATAAGTTTTCTCCTTTCTCTAAATCCTAGCCTGATTTTTGTTTATTTAGGATTTTTTGGTGTATAACTTTTCTAACTAGAGTGAGATGATACCTCACTGTGGCTTTGATTTGTGCTTCTATGATAGCTAATGATAACTAGATTTTTTTCCCCATTATTTGTTATCCATTTGAGAAACTCTAAAGGATGAAGAACATATCTGAGTGTACCAGGTAGATAGAATAATAGATTCTATTTCAGTCTTGATTTTCCACCTAGAAAATGATTTCCTAGCTTCCCATTTGGTCAACTATCTCTGACCAATGTCTGAAAGATTATCGGAAATATAGCTTTGGGGCCAGCACTGTGGCTCAACAGACTAATCCTCTACCTGCCAAAACCGGCATCCCATCTGGATGCGAAGTCCTGTCCCAGGTGCTCTACTTTGGATCCAGTTCCCTGCTTGTGGCCTGGAAAACAGTGGAAGATTGTACAAAGCTTTGGGACCCTGCACCCCATAGGAGACCCAGAAGGAGCTCCTGACTCCTGGCTTTGGATCAGCTCAGAACCAGCCATTGCAGTCATTTGGGAGTAAACAAGCGGATAAAAGATCCCTCTGTATCTCCTCTCTGTAAATTTGCCTTTCAAATAAAAACAAATATCTTTATAAGAAGAAATATCAGGTTGTTAGCTTCTAGAGAAATAAACTAGTTATATTGGAATTGTGTATTTCTGGATATTGTGAATAAATTTTGCAGCAACAATAACATACTTACTTTTTCTTGAAGTCATGTTATCTCTGTGGTGACCAGCAGTATACCTCTAAGTAACTGCAATTTGTTGCATTACGTATCAGGCTAAGATAGATTATGAGGCGTCATCTTAACTCAGGGGAAATAAATGCTGATTGGCAATAGGTGTTTTGCTATGGAAATATGCTATACTTGCCTTTTATTGACAATGGATTATGCTAACGTCCAGAAACCTTCTCCACATAGAAAAAGAATTTTTTGAGACCAACACATGGCTTCAGTTTAAATTCCTGTTGATTTCCTGGATATGAAGGGAATATTGCCCACTCTTGTTTTTCAGAGGAATAAACTAATTAGCCATGGCTAGTTCTTTCCTTTGCAAAAATCCATTGATGGAACATTTGGTGATACTGGATTGTAGAAGGAAGTTATTCCCTCACAATTGTTTCATTCAGGTAATCAGGGGTTTTAATAAGGCAGGCAACATTTTCCATAAAGTTCCAAATAACTTCTTTCCTTGTTTAAACAGTTGCTGCACTTTTGCGTCTTTCCTGAAACTTGCCTATTTCTGATATCACCTAATCTGATGAAAAATTATTCTCTTCAAGAACTTTAAAGGATTCTCACAAATAGAATTCTTGCTTCTTACATTATGTGACGAATTAATGACTCTTGGCAGAATTTTATTCACTGGAGAATGGTGACTAAATAGATATTTAGGGCAAACCTATCATGGTTGATGTATTTATAGTCAGCTGCACTTGTATTTCTGATTTCTTGAATGATTCTGAGGAAATAATTCCGTATTTACCCTGTTAATATCATTATCAGTTACCATAGTGATGACTTGTTCAGAAATTGTTTACAGATCATGTTACAAATAATACAATAATTTCTAAGATTATTGTTTATAAATCAGACTTAGCCAGAGGTTAAGAGGTTGTGGCATAGTGAGTTAAGCCATTGCCTGTAACTCAGACCACTGTTAAGAGCAACAGTTTCAGTCCTGGCTGCTATATTTCTGATCTGGCTCCATGCTAATGCAACTGGGAAAAAAGCAGAAAATGGCTAAAGTACTTGGGTTCTTTCCATCCATGTGGAAGTACTGGATAGGGTTCAAAGATACTGGTTTAGGTCTGTCTCAGCATTTGAATAGTACACTAGCAGCTGGAAGATTTCATTCTTTCTCTATCTCTGTCCCCTTCAGTCCTGTAACACTGCTTTTCAAATAAAATAAAATAAAATAAAATAAAAAATAAAATAAAATAAAATAAGGTCCACTTTTTAAAAATGTGTATTTGTTTATTTAAAAGAAGTTTTACAAACATTTGATTGATATTTAAACCAAAACAGCTATAGTAACAATTAATACACAACCTGTACTTTATAATATTCTATTATTATACATATCATATTACACTACATTCATTACTGCATGTACTTTCTTATCCAATCAGACAGACTATGATGTCTTTGTGGGTAAGGGTCATGTTTTCATGATATAGTTGTGAGAAACTATTTCTTGTACGGAGTAAGAACTCGGCAAATAGATGTTGAATAAATGGTTGATAATGACAGTCATTTTATTTTCCATTTTTATTGAACTGAAGGTTGGAACTCCTATAATCATGCATCCTTGAACAACCATAAAAGATTAAAATAGAGCAGCCATCCATTATAAACTTGTTTATTTATACATCAAGAAGCACAATAACTTTCGTTTTGTCATTAGAGTGTATATAATTAGTTTCAATATTGCACATGTCTAATATGATGATTGTGCTATTTAATGGACTACACTGTCAGAACATTGTGAAACATATGCATATATGTACTTTTCAGATTATTTCAATAACAAGTTAAAATATGATTAATGCTTCCCTCATAATTGGTAAAGGCATCTAAGTACAGTGTCTACCTAATTTACTGTTCAATTTTTATATGTTTAACTTTTTATTTTAGATGAGATCTATAAGAATAATATACAACAAAGGAAAAAAATGAGTAATCACAGTACAAGGTGCAAACATGATAGAAAATCAAACTAATGTTCTGTTTTCTATGTGTCATTATTATTAGGCCTGAACCCCAAATTATATATTTCTAATATTAGCTTTTTTTCTAAAATTTCTAGTTCATATGAGCATTTGTGTTTGTTCACACCACCGCACAGAATTTAACTGTGCTATTTACTTTGATAAATAAACTGCTGTATTTATTTTTGCAAGTATGAATAATTACATTGTGAGTCACAATAACTGTACAACTGTGCACAAGTAGGACCAATAAACATAAATTATAACCACTTCAGAGATGTGCCTTGGCATAATTGCCACATCAAAATGGGTGAGGGTGTGCAATGATGGGGCACCAATACAATTTATATGAACAAGTGCTGCATGTAAAAATGATAATATCTGTTAGCCTATTTTCAATTATTATGCTATATTCCATAAAAGCCATGCACAATTAATATGGGGGAAATTTATGAGAGGCAAAAATGGAGAGGAAAGAAGATGGGGAGGGAGAGAGGAATCATGAAGAATGATAATTAAATTTAAAATTAAAATTTTAAATGGCTCTTAGAGTGGCATATCTGTGTCTTTAGTTTTCAGGCTATACCTGTCCACTTCTTCAGGTGCAGAAGAAACTGCTGAAATAAAGCCCAGAGTTTGTAAAAAGGAACAAATAAAATAAAATAAAGAAGGAGTGAATGGATAATACTGAAGACATTCAATAATGCTAGCAAATACACAGTTTTGGTTGAAAACTCAAAATGTACAGTGGAAAAAAGCACTTTTTGAAAGTATAGAAATGTATTTTACAATTTGTTCCAATAAAAACAGTCCAACTATTCATTTTTTCAAACATGACAGTCAGTGATGCAATACTAATTATGAGCATTTTATAGAAAGATAATATTGGGAAGTAATGAAATAATGAATTAATAATGCTGTATTATTGGTTTTCCACTGAAAATATAGGGGCAGGTGTTTGGTTTAGCAGTTAAGACATCATTTAGTGGCCCAGTGTGATAGCCTAGTGGTTAATTCCTGCTTTGCGTGAGCTGGGATCCCATATGGGCAATAGTTCGTGCCTTGATTGTTCCACATCCCAACCAGCTCCCTGCTTGTGGCCTGGGAAAGCAGTAGAGGATGGCCCAAAGCCTGGGGACCCTGCACCTGCATGGGAGACCTAGAGGAAGCTCCTGGCTCCTGGTTTAGTTCAAGCCATCGTAGCTATTTGGCGAGTTAACCAACTGAGAAAAGATCTTTTTCTCTGTCTCTCCTCCATATTCCAATAAAAATAATAAATGAATCTTTTTTAAAGAATGTCAGGAATAAGGAAGACCCCACTTAGGATGCTGGCATCCCATTTCAGAGTGCTTGCTTGGCTTTCTGTGCCACCTCCACTTTTCATCCTATCCATGGAGGCCATGGATGTTGGCTCAAGCTACTGGATCCTGCAATCCACATGGGAGATGCAGGTGGAGCTCTTGGCTCCTGTTTTTGTTTTGTTTTTAAGATTTCTGTATTTTTATTTGAAAGGCAGAGTTACAGAGATAGAAGCAAAAAGAGAGATTTTACATCCACTGGCTTGCTCCCCAAATGGCTTCAGCAGACAGAGTTCAGACAGTCCAAAGCCAGAAGCCAGGATCTAAGCCAAGAACCCTAACTTGGTCCTCCACAGTGCGAACTATTGCTTGTCCCGCCCTGGCTATTGCAGACACTTGCAGAGTGAATCAATAGACGTGAACTCTCAATTCCTCTATCTGTAACTTTCTCTGCCACCCTACTGTTCAAATAAATAAATATATAAAATATAAATTATATACATGTAAAGACATAGGAATGGATAGGTGAATAAATTAAATAATCACAATCATTATTTTCATCTGCAAAATATCTATACATATAGGAAAATAGGATCTCAAAATGAATTCATTCATATGATCAATATAAATATAATTTGTATTTAATTCTCCTGTAATTCCAGTTCAAAATTAACAGCTAGCTAGTTTGTTTTAAATTAGCCAATTAACTCTACTTCCAACGTTTTTTTTTTTTGAGGAAGCTTTAGCTTTATGTAATGAAACTCAGTGCACAAAAATTTCCTTTACTTTTATCTCATGGCATTTATTCATGTTATTTGTATATAGTTTGCTAGTAAGTTAGACATTCTCTTAGTTACCAATGCAGTTAATAAATACTTTTATAAAATATCCATGAACAGGAAATGTCTGGTCTGAGTTGTCTGCATAAGGAATAACAAGCACAGCATGAACAGGTTAGGAGGGGGTGCAAATGAGAATAAAAGAAATAACACAGATACAAGGCAAGGACTATGAAAACAGGTGGCCAGAGTGAAGCTACCTTCTCTGAGGAAGAAAGTGGGCTTAGAAGGTTTGCTGTCTTCATCTTTTCTTGAAATGCTTGGGGAGTCAAATTACAGGAACTGATGTGGCACAGACGCTAATAGGTCCATCCCATGTTGATGTTAGACAGCCGATGCTTGAGGATCAGGAAGCAATAGCGTGACGCATGCACAGAAGTCAGTACGTGCTTGCCTCAACCATATCTTAAAGCACCCAGTACTGTGGCCTTGCACCACTGTACAATTGCAGACCATTGGCCACAGGCCTATACCTTGGTCTCGGACTTTTGCCCACTTGCAAACCATTTCCTGCAGTATTTGACCCGGTCTCCACCCCTGAAAATCTATGAACTCAAGATTCCAGACATAATCTGTCCTGCTCTTCTTTATCAAGTCATGCTGTTATTATTATTATTATCATTATTACACATTGTCAGAATACTTAATAAACATTGTAATAATGTCCATTGTAAAAGTGGTTACTGAAATTTTCTCACTCAAACAATAGAACAAATGGACTTAAGTGATATTTGCAGAACCTTTCATCCAACACACAGAGAATACACTTTTTTTTCATACATACATGGTACCGTCTCTAGGGTTGGTCACATTATAGGCCACAAAACAAGCCTCAGAAAATTAAAAAAAAAAAAGAAATTACACCATGTATCTTTTCAGACAGTAATGGTGTAACCGTGCAGATCAACAAATCAAAATGCACCAGAAAATATGCAAATACCTGGAGACTGAACAACATGCTGCTAAATGAACAATTGGCTATAGAACAAATCAAAGAAGAAATTAAATGAATAAAGGTATTAACACAACATATCAAAACTTGTGAGACACAGTCAAGGCAATGTTAAAAGGAGCATTCATTTTAATTATTGCCTATTTCAAGAAACTAGAAAGGGACCAGGTAAACGGGAGATAGTAAAACAAAAGCAAAATAATCCCAAGAATAACAGAAGTAAAAGAATAACCAAAATAAGGGGGGAATAACCCAGAGATCAAAAGAACAATACATGAGATCAAAGAATCAAAGAGCTGGTTCTTTATGTTGGGTTTTTTACTTGATTGGGATGATACTCTGCTGGTTCTACCTTCAGACCAGAGATGGTCTCACCAAGAAGCCATTGAACTTACCAAGACAATAAGATGCTGGACTTTATGATTGGTCAAAACCTCCAATGAAAGAATCTCAACTGAATTTGAACTATGGAAATGCAACAAGGTGGAGCAATCCACGGGGGGGGGGGGAGGGTTTGGGGAGAGGGGGGGAGAATCCCAGTGCATAAAAAAATGTGTCACATAATGCAATGAAATTAATAAAAAAACATCAACAAAACAGATTATCTGTTAGCCCATCTAATCAAAAAGAGTAAGATGAAGATATTCATTAATAGAAATGGAAATGAATAGGAAATATAACAATGGATACCTTGGACATACATAGAATAATATACAACTATTACAAGCTACTATATGCCAACAAATTAGAAGACCTGGAAGAGATGGATAGAAATTGAATCATGAGGTAATTAAAAATATAAATAGGTCTAAAACCAGGACAGAGATTGTATCAGTAATTAGATCCATCCTAATAAAGAAAAGCCTGGGAGTAGTGATATTACTGCAGAATTCTACCCCAACCATCCACAAAATATTCAAGATAATACAAAGTGAGTTAATATACAAATTATAAAAGAATAAGCACTAACTTTGGAAGAAATCTAGATTCTTAATTTCAATATTAGCAAAATAGAATATAATAGAAATCAAGTAAATTTTGTCATTGGAAAAATGACCATTGCACTAAAATTAGACTTGCTATTTTTATTGACTCACACACTAAGCTTTGCTATTTGAATCACAATATTCAAAGTCAAATACAATAATAAGTACAATATACTATATCCTTGATTAAAATTTATTTTATTGTAAAAATTAAATGACATTGAATAATTCCATTGTACTAAATATAGGACAAAACTTTTCTTCCATCATCTTCCATAGTATATACAAGGGGTCATAATGGTAGGGCCCAGCACGGTAGCCTGGGGGCTAAAGTCTTTGCACCAGGGTCTCATATGGGCGCCAATTCATGTCCCAGCTGCTCCACTTCCCATCCAGCTCTCTGCTTGTGGCCTGGGAAAGCAGTCAAGGACAGCGTAAGGCCTTGGAACCCTGCACCCATGTGGGAGACCCAAAAGAAGCTCCTGGGTCCTAGCTTCAGTTCAGCTCTGCTGTTTCAGCCACTTGAGGAATGAACCAGCAGACAAAAGATCTTTCTCTCTGTCTCTCCTTTTCTCTGTAAAATCTGCCTTTCCAATAAAAATAAATAAATCTAAAAAAAAAAAAACCCTTAGTAGTAACTGCTTATTAAAAAGCACACGAGTTAATTGATTATAATAAAACCTAAATTACCTTGATAAAAGTGTTTAAAATGTATTTCATGTCTCAAGAAAAGGTTTTAAATTATTTTCCATGATACAGTTTTGTAGGTATAAGGATTTCATGTCCTACCTCCCCTTTCTCCCTCGCTTCTAGTTGTCCCCTCTCTGCACTAATTTCTTCCAAATTATTACAATAATATAGTCCTTCAGATTCTCAGGGTCAGAACACATGTGTTTTGATCTCTGTAACACTATTCTCATCAATTATCACGTTAATATGAGCTTCAGTGCAGTTCACAGATACAATTATAGAAATGTGATGATAATTCCATACCTTGTACTTTCTCTTCATCCTTTTTTCCTCACTTGTGGGATATCATTTTAAATTCATGCCAAAGGCAAATGCCATAGTCAAAATTGTATTCAAACGGACCACTAAATATGCATTTCCACAAATAGAAAGCAAATAGATCATGCTTCAGTGAGAATATAGGCAAGGACCATAAACAATAATCAAATGAAAAGTTGTTGATTTTACTCACATTCAATAAATGAACTGCTATAAACATGGGAGTACATATAACTCTCATTCGCTGCTTTCATTTCATTAAGGTGTGTTTCCAGGGAGTGGCATAGCTGCTTCATATGGTAGATTTATTCTTCATTTTCTGAGGAATCTCCATACTGTCTTCCACACTTGTATCACTTTACATTTCTAGCAACACTGTGTTAGGATGCCATTTTCCCCACACTCTCACCAACATTTGTCCATTTTTTGATTTTTGGATAGTAGCCATTCTAACTGGTATGAGGTGATATATCATTGAAATTTTTATTTGCATTTCCTTTAAAGTTAAATATAGTGAATATGTAGTAAAATTGAACATTATCACCAAGAATCACAGTACAAATGATTCCCATGCTCTCCACAGGTTTTAACTTTACCCTATCAAGGAACTTGAAAAATTTTTTAAAATACCATTCAAATGATTGATTTTTTCAAGCAAGTCTCAGTTGGCTTACAACTTCTTTGCCTTGTTAGTTTGTAACTATTCAATATACTCTATGTTGTCAGATATTCTCCTTATGATTAAGTGATCAAAAACAATGTCAACCATGAAAGTATAAGTTGCACAGACTCCAGTGATTTTAGTATTTTTTGTAATACAATTTTCTTCTATAGGAGATGATATGTGAAATGATAAATTCATAAAACTACTTATGAAGTATTGCTGCAAAAATCAAACTCTAAGTCAAAGCATATGTGTATAATGCACTCGATTGTAAGGTTTTCCCTCATTTATTGGAAAGGTGATGTGCTTTTTATTTGTTTCTTTGGTCAACATTTTAGAAACGATAAGGAATGTCTTTCTTGGTTATTTTTCTCTCAGTGCAAGAGAGTACTAACATAAATAATTAGGGATGAATGCCTGATAAGTGACAATAAAATTTACAGTTTAGAAATGTTAATAGGGCTTGGCACGGTGGCCTAGTGGCTAAAGTCCTCGCCTTGAACATGCAGGGATCCCATATGGGCACTGGTTCATATCCCTGCAGTCCCACTTCCCATTCAGTTCCCAGTTTGTGTCCTGGGAAAGCACTCGAGGCTGGCCCAAAGCCTTGGGACTCTGCACCCATATGGGATACCTGGAAGAAGCTCCGGACTCCTGGCTTCAGATTGGCACAGCTCCAACCACTGCAGTCACTTGGGAAGTGAATCATCTGATGGAAGATCTTCCTTTCTGTCTCTCCTCCTCTCTGTATATCTGACTTTCCAATAAAAGTAAATAAATCTTTAAAAGAGAGATGTTAATAGGTCACAGACATGGCTAAATGAATTGCAGTTGTGGAGAATTGGTTAAAATATTTGAAATAAGTGGGTCATTTCTATTTAGAAATGTTCTAGAAAATGACAATAACAGGCCACATGTGCATATTGAATCCTTGAAATTTGGCTTGCCCAAATTAAGTTCTAACTGTCAGAGTAAAATACACACTGGGTTTCAAATACTTTGTATGAAAAATAAATAATATAAATGTCTTATGCTAGGCACATAATAGACCACTGTAGAGACTACAAATTGTTTATTCCATCCATTCTCCCTCTTCTCTAATAACATTCAAAAAAGCTTACCTGAATGCTTGAATACACAGCTAAGCATTACATATACCAGCTTCCCTTACAGCTAAATGTTACATGATGCATGCTTCTGGCCAATGGGATTACGTGCGAGCGACATATGCTACTACTGTAAAAAGAAGTAAAAATGTCATCTCTTCTCCTCTTCATCCTGGTAGGAATGTATACAGGTAATGAGAGTATAGGACAGCTATCGTAAGCCACAAGACAGGTGTATTTTCAGGGTGTCAGAACAAAACGGTGGTATAGATTTGGGTCCTGAAAATCAACAAACAATCATGTAAGCTTTAGGAAACTTATTTTGTCTACCTTAACACTGATAATTCTCCGTGATGAATGCAGAATTATCTTATTGTAAATATACATTTTGGGAATAATGGATATTAAGTTTGCATCATGTTTATTTCACTGAAATGGTGTTCCTTTATGGATTTGTGTGAAGATTTCTTTGGTATATTGCCAAAGAGAAGTATTTTTTTAATGGAGTATGAATATATTTACATAGTCCATGTAGTGTTAGGTTTTTTTTGAGAATCCTGCCCCAATTTATGCTCTATCTTGCAGGCACTTTGTGGTTAATTAGAACAGGTGGTGATATCCCAACTCAAATGATAGTGTCTCAATTTGCATGATCAGAACTAAAGAAAGGAAAATTGCCCTTCTAAATATAAATTTAAAGTGTTTATCCTGGACACGTTTGTGTTTTCATTATCAGTGTTTATATGTGTTTGATTTAACCAAGCACCTCCATAAAAGTTGGGTTATGCCCTTTATCTTCTTTGTAATTTCTGCAGAATGCAGGACAATGGAGAGGTGCTGATTAGCCTCTCTATTATCAAGCAATATAATAAGAAATGAAAACAAGTTTTAATACATACATTATAAATAATTTGTATATAAAACGTAGAGATGTATACATATGCAAATGTATAGACCACATTATTACAACAAGAAGAGATGATTTTTCTACTACCAAATTCTAAGAACCTTCAACACATCTGTTTATATATTTTTTCTCACCAGAGACTAAGGCCGATAATATTAATATTTGAGTTTCAGGTTTGCATGAAAAAAGTAATGACCTTTTGCTTTGGTTGTATCTATCAAATATTAAAAGGCTTAACTTTGTAGATGAGGGCGAATATCCTGAAAAAAGCAAAACATAACATGTTTTCTAAAATCAATTTTTTAAGTTATAAAAAGGAGCAAATTAAATATATATATATATAATATTTATATTTGAATGACAGAGATACATAGAGGATTTGGGAGACAGAGACAGAGACAAGGAGAAGAAAGAGCTTTGTCATCTGCTATTTCTTTCTTCAAATTCTAACAACAGCCTAGCAAGACCATGCCAAAGCCAGATTGACCTGGAAGTCAATCTGTGTCTCCCACATGGGTCGTAGGAACTCAACTACATACAGTACATCAGAAACCAGACTGGAGTTGGAGATCAAACTCAGGTGCTCTGATGAAGCATGAGGCAATCTGAGCCACATCTGAAGCACTGTGTCAAATGCCAATTTCACATTTTATTTTTCTGCAAAAAAAAAAAAATTAATGGCATGCCACTAAACTAATTATCTTGGTCCTGATTTTTACACTTAACTTGAAAACAAGGAAATGATTCCTGGTAGAATCTATATCTAGGATGTTTCTCCTGTCTCACCATTTTTGTTCTGGCAGGTTGGTGACATAAATGATGCTAATAGCTTAGAAACTGTAGCAAGGATTAGGCTCATATTATCTAAGATTTAAAGTAATAAATAAATAAAATTAAATTGAAAGCATTATGAAAATAAGAAACAGCATAGCTAGAGTCGCAGCATCAGTATATGACTATCTATTTGTCAGCCTACACTCAAATTGTTTTGGAAGGTTGCACTAAGAAAAAGTATGTCTGTGGCTGCTTTTGAAGAATCAGAAATTACTTCAACATTAGCTTTTCTTTACATATGTTTCTTTTGCTTGTTTTGGAATTCTATGTGCACAGTGTTGAGGTATTTTTGCCATACCTTCTCAGTGGTAACTCATCATTAAGCTATACAATTGTCCATATACACACTTACTCATTTTTCCTACTCATTCAGATTCTCCATTCAGATTACTCCTACAGGCTCTCATTCACATATGTTTGACAATACATCCTTTCATATATGTGTGATTTTCTGAAATTTTTCTGTGTTTTAATACAAACAACAGTGTGTTATAGAGCAAATTTTACATACAGATTTTGTTTTTAAATTCAAACAACTTTCTAAATTTTGTAAGCCACTTAATTATTTTGTTTTCAACATTTTACTGCAATTTTGAGATTATTTTCCATGTTTTATTTTATTGTTACCTTACTGTATTCTAAATAATTAGGAATGCATTAATAACTTTTGACATATTGCAAATTTGAATGACTCTATGGGGGAATATTCAGATTCCAGAAGAAATGTTTTGCTATATTTGATTTAGTATATCAAAAACTGAAGATACATTGCAGTAGGCATCTCTACTTCTGAGTAAAAGATGGACTCCCAATGAAACTGTTACATATATCTTTTTTTGAAGATTTATTTATTTTCATTGTAAAGTCATATATATATATAGATGGGAGGAGAGACAGAGAGAAACATCTTCCGTCCGATGAGTCACTCCCCAAGTGACCACAACGGTCGGTGCTGCGCTGATCTGAAGCCAGGAGTTTTTCTGGGTCTCCCATGCAGGTGCAGGATCCTAAGGCTTTGGGCCATCCTTGACTTCTTTCCCAGACCACAAGCAGGGACTTGGATGGAAAGTCAACAGCCAGAACATGAACTGGCACCCACGTGGGTTCCCGGTGCATGCCAAGCAAAGGATTTTAGCCACTCTGGGCCCTCAAGATTCTTATTCACCTGAGAAGGCAGCAGATGATGGCCAGTTTATTTGGGCCTGTGCACTCATATAAGAAATCCAAATGGAATTTCTAGGTCCTGGCTTTTGCCTGACCAGACCTGGATTTTGCATGCATTTGAGGAATGAACCAACAAATGGAAGATCTTTCTCTTCCCCAACTGTCATCACTCTGCCTTTCAAATTGATCAGTCGATTGACTGATCAATGTACATAGATGAAATACACAACATTTGTATGTATATATACTGAATTAAGAAAAAATTGTTACAATTCAACCACTCTCAAAATACAAGAAATTATGTGTATTTTAAATTTTCCTGCATATCCTGTTGATATGTATTTTCTGTTCTCATCTCAAAGATTATCACTATTTCTTTTAAACACAATTTATATTGCCTGCTTTATAAGTTCCTATAAATGAAATCATATGGCAGATAGTGTTTCATAATATTTATTTCATTTAGAAGTTTGTCTTTTATCACAGACTAGGATTCAACTACACATTGAAGAGCACCTGGAAAATTTCTAGTGTTTGGCTATTGTAAATAAATTTGTCATCATCAGAAATCATTATACAATTATTTATGAAAGGATACAATATCTAGAAGTGAAATAAATTGGCCATAATGTAGATAGAGATATAGAATAAACTTCTGGTCCCATTTTCAAGCTGGCAGTGACATTTTACATTCCCACTAAGATTGCAAGAGAATTCCACTTTGAACGAAGCATCCTGCTAATACACCTGTGCAACAGCTAGAGATGGCTCAAGTGCTTGGGCTACTGCCACTCAGGTGGAAACTTGGACGAAGTTGTTGGCTCCTGATTTCACCTTTTGTAACCCTAACTATTGTATCAGGCATTTGGAAAGTAAAACCATAGGTGGAAAATCTCTTTCTTCTTTCTCTTTATATCTCTTTCACATGAGTAAAGAAATAAATCTTTTTAAACAGGAATCCTGTCCAATGTTGAGTAAAAATGGTGAAAGGAAATATCCTTTCCCTGTCTTAATCTTAGTGGAGGGTGGGCATGCTCAATATTGTATTACTTCTTAGGAAACACTGCAGATTTTACAGAGATGTCCTTTGTCAAGTTGAAGTCAATTCCCACTTTAAGTTGTCAAGAACTTTTATCCTGAAGGAATGTTGACTTGTGTCAATGAGATATCTGCTCTAGTAAGTCCTAAGTTTTGTTTTCCTATTTATCCCATTAATTAGACAAATTACATTCACTTTCTTCTAATGTAAATCAAAACTTTGTATTACTAAAATAAAAACTACTTAGTCATGAGGTATATTCAAAACAAACAAACAAAGCACAAACAAAACTATATTGGGGCCCAGCACAGTGCCCAAGTAGCTAAATCCTCACATTGCATGAACTGGCATCCCGTATGGACGCCAGTATGGTCCTGATTGCTCTGCTTCCCATCCAGTTCCCTGCTTGTGGTCTAGGAAAACAGAAGAGGATGGCCCAAAGCCTTGGGACCCTGCACTCGCGTGGGAGACCCAGAGGAAGCTCCTGGCTCCTGGCTTCAGTTCAGTGCAGCTCTGGGCATTGTAGCCACTTGGGGAGTGAACCAGCAGATGGAGCATCTTTCTGCCTCTCCTTCTCTCTGTAAATTTGACTTTCCAATAAAAAATAAATCTTAAAATAAAATATTATTGGATTTAGTTTGGTAATATTTAAAGTATTTTGATTTATGCTCACAAAGATCTTTGAGTATTTGTTTTTACTTTCTCATGCTTTTGTCAGGATTTGACTTCAATGAGCCTGATTCCCTTTACTTGGCGAGTTACAAAATAATTCAATTTCATTAATAAATATATAGCTCTTAAGCTATGGAGGCTCATCTGTATCAACTTCGATGCGCTATATAACTTTATCTACTCTGCCTGATTTGTCACAGTTGTCAGCAAATGCTTGATAATAATATATCTCATTATCATTTAATATCTCCATAGATGTTACCTTCTACTTTCTTGACATTGGTCATTTGATTCCTTTTTTCGTTCATGAGCAGTCTAGTTATAGGCTTGTCAGTTTCATTGATATTTTCAAAGAAAAATGCATTTGTTATTGTTCTTTATATTTTAAAAATGTGTATGTCCTTAATATCTGCTTCCATTTGTATTAATCTGTTACTTAATACATTTCATCCTCCTTTTTCTAGTTTTTGATGATGGAATCTTGTGTCATGTGTTTTAGACTTATTAATATGTGCAAGTATTGATCAAGATTTTCTTCCAAGCACTAATTTAACTGTAACTAAATAAGTTTTCATAATATTGTTTACTATTGTTTGGTTTGGTTCAAAACACTTTCTTTTTTAAATTATTATTTTCATTGCAAAGGCAGAATTGCACAGAAATGGAGAGACAAAGATCTTCCATTCATTGGTTGACTCCCCAAGTGGCCTCAACAGACGAAGCTAAGCTATTCCGAAGTCAGGAGCCAGGATCTCCCTCTGGGTCTCTCATGAAAACGCAGGGTCCCAAAGCTTTGGGCCATCCTTGACTGCTTTTCCAAGGCCACAAGCAGGGAGCTGGATGGGAAGCAGGGCCACTAGGTTTAGAACCAGCGACCATATGGGATCCCGGCGTGTGCAAGGCGAGGACTTTAACCACTACGCTATTGCGCTGGGCCCAGTGTTTTTGTTCTTTAATGATGTGCTTTATGACATTCATTGATCTGTGGGTGTGAATCTATCCTTGCATCTCTAGAATACAGCCCACCTGAGGATGATACATATACTCTTTTTGATGTTATGTTGGAATCAGTTGGCCAGTATTTTCTTGAGAACAATTGCATCTATACTTATCAGATTATTGGTCTGTAGTTTTATTTCTGTGTTGTTTTTGACTTTGATTCCAGAGTATTTTTGTCATTACACGACCTCATAGAGTTTTTTTTTTTTTTTTAACGTAAGTCTTTATAAACTATAAGCCACTTCCTTAATACTGCTTTGGCTTTATCTCACATTTGATTTTCATTTTTTCAAGACATTTTTTGATTTCCGTTGTCTCTTTTTACACTTTGTTTAAGGTGTAACTATTTGCTTGAAAGGGGCAGGAAATCCTCCATTCCCAGCCTGCAGTGGCCAGAACTGGACTGACAAGAATCCAGGAGCCAGGAGCCAGGAGCTTCTTCTGGGTCTCTCACTTGGGTGCAGTGTTGAAAGCACTTGGGACCTCCTCCACTGTTTTCTCAGGCACATTAGCAGGGGATGGGAGTAGCAGAGAATCAGCTGGGACTGAAGCTGACACTCCTCAACATGCTGGCGTTGCAGTCAGTGGCTTTACTTGTTACTCCACAAGGCTGGTTCCTCTTTTTACAGTTTTTGACTTAAAGTTAGTTTTGTCTGATATCTGTATAAGTATTCCAGCCTACTTTTCCAGCCCTTTATTTTCCATTTAATGCATATTTGTTTTTTGCCTGAAAGTTGAATTTCTGATAGGCAGCAAATAATTGGGGTTTTTAAAAATGCATTTCATTCAAACTATATTTTTGACTAGGAAATTTAATTTGAATCCCCTTTTCAGGTATGTTTAGATTTTTTTTTTCAAATGTGCTACCATTTTCTGGAGAACCGTTGTTCAGATGTGTCATGATGCCTTTTTGCTTCATGAATACTATATCCCTATGTTGACTCTGTGCCCCATCCCTTTTTTAATGGAATGAATATCATTGGAAATATATTTTTGTTCAGCTGGGAATATGGGATATTGTTTGGGTTATTGCTTTGACTTTAGTTCTGGCTGATCCCACAAATGCAACCTCTCAGTGATTTCTTTCACTTTTATCAATGTCAGCAATGTCTATGAGTGTCACAAATGTCAAGTACACAGGAATTTGTGGACATAATAGTATGACTTTTAGGTGGACATGGGTGTCATGCTTTGCTTTATTATCGTCAATCCCTAGAGCATAGAATGTCAGTAATAGTAGGGTTTATGATGATTGAAGCTATGTTCTTGGTGGTCTCAGTCATTAATAGGTCTGTCTCCTTGTGCCTTCAGGAAAGTCAGTCACTCTGGGGCTTACAGCACCAAGAGTTGTGTTTGCCTCTGGTAATGCATGATGTGTATGGGAAACCAAGTGAATGTGATTGAAGCTACAAGTGATATCACTAAACATTCCAGTCCTAGCACTGGATGGGTGTGAAGAAGAACTTGCCCCAGTCCTATAGTGTGAATACAGGTTAGGATGGGGATTGCATCCTAGCACTTGTGAGTCTGGACTAGCAAAAGACAGGCAGGTTCTTCCCTAGTCCCTTAGAGTAGATGCCAGTGATTCTGAGAAATCTAGTTCTAATAGTCACAGTCCTGGAGCTGTAGGATGCGGTGGGACCCTTCCCCAGGCTCACAGAGTGAGAATCAGGTACCCTAGAGACTGGGACCAGGCAGCTCCAAGAGGAAACAATGGCATGTGGATAGGTTTGTCCACAGCAAGTTATTTCTTTGGGTGTAGCACCAACAGTGATAGTCCCAGATCTATAGATTACAGAGAAAATGGCATCTTGCCAGATTCCAAAAAGCGTGGAAACAGTGACACTGACATGCGCAAGGAGATTCATGGGTGACGAGTGGTTCAATTCTGGTCCCCTTGGACTTTTTTTTGTGGGCCATTGATCATGACAAGCCTCTGGAAGTGACAGAGTGCACAACCATAACTCCCAGGCTTGTGCCCAGAAACTCTGCAGCTCCACAGCACGGAGGGTTATTGACACCAGAAACCACCATATCCAGACAGGGAACCTCACGGGGTAGAGAACAGATCACCTGTTATACACATGTCTAATTCTGGAACTAGTCTAAGATGTAGGTAAACTGTGTTACACTGAATGTGAAATATGCTTTCTTTGTTGTTGTTGATGTCCCTAATGGATTTCTGTCACAATTTTCTAGATGGTTGTGATTGATCCAAATTCTGTTCTCTTAGTCTAAAGCCCATAAAATTGTCACCATTTTCAGTCAATTTTAACCAATTAGAGTATAATGGTAAGATTTAAGTAACCTGATGACTTAAAAAAGATAAAATAAAAATCCCGACTTTCAGCATTTTCTGACTATCACAGTATAAATACTTTAGCAACAATCAGTTTCAAACTATATGAACATAAACTTTAAAAGGTTTGTGGTAGGCAGGTGCAGCAGCAGTCAACTCTCTGCTTTAGAAGGCCATATCCCACATTGGGGTGTTGATATTATAGTCCCGCCTCTACTCATATCCCAGCTAATGCACACTTTCAATGGCAGCATGTGATGGAACAAATGACAGTTTCTGTCACCCACAAGGCAAACCTAAAGTGATTTCCCATTCAAGGCTGCTAGGAATGAACCAGCAGTGATGACTCTGTCTCTATGCCTTTCGAATTACATAAATAAGTAGATAAAATTTAGATTACATAAACTGTAAGTAAAATATATAAAACATTCTGAAACATACATAGTTTTTTCACAATAGGCATTTTCTGTAATCTTTTTCAGAATCAGCTGTATGAGTCACCAAAAACTGAGTTGAAAAGTGCTGCTCAAAATCTGATTTCATAAGTCAGTGTGAATTGACTCCAGATGTCATTCTAAACACTGCAGAGTTTTTTTTTTTTAAAGATTTATTTATTTTATTACAAAGTCAGATATACGGAGAGGAGGAGACACAGAGAGGAAGATCTTCCATCTGATGATTCACTCCCCAAGTGAGTCGCAACAGCCGATGCGCGCCGATCCGAAGCCGGGAACCAGGAACCTCTTTCTGGGTCTCCCACGCGGGTGCAGGGTCCCAAAGCTTTGGGCCATCCTCGACTGCTTTCCCAGGCCACAGGCAGGGAGCTGGATGGGAAGTGGAGCTGCTGGGATTAGAACCGGCGCCCATATGGGATCCCGGGGCGTTCAAGGCGAGGACTTTAGCCGCTAGGCCATGCCTCCGGCCCAACTGCAGACTTTTTGTACCTGTCTTATAGCTTAACCTGACCTAAGGATAAAATCCACAATTAAAGCTCATCTTCACTCTTTCCTTCTTCAACATGTCAACTCACTTTGAAAGTTCAGAATTCACTGATATTTTCACTTTTAAGTATAAAAGCCTTATAACTTTGAATTTATGTGTTGTCTTTCATGTTTTCATTTTTTCACATTCTTCATAAATTATAAGTTATTTATGGGAGATTAGATTTCACGTGAAACTCATGAGATCATACTGAAAGTGGAAATCAAAATTACATACGTTTTTAGATCTAATTATGTTTCGTAAGATATACCTGGTTTATCTTGTAAAAAGTGACTAACAATCCAAAGTATGTATTTAACATGTGTTATCTCTTTAGCTTATAATTATTCCAGGGCTACCTCTAGCACCCTATTTCTACAAAAAGTGCTGCAAATTTATCATATAATATATCCTTGTATATTTATCATTTTAAACTTATTTGAAGCTTATACCAGGATGTATTCAAAAGTATTGGCCAAATGAAACACCTAATCTCAATTTCATGACGTCTTAATTATTCTGTGGAGTGGTTGTGTTATGCTTAGTTTCACTAACAGAACATTATGTATGCATATTTTCACATCTTTGCCAATTTTTGCTTACATCCATTGGCTATATTTCTTATGATCATAAATTGATATAAACAAATTGCTTAGTCTGCATTTTTCGAACAGTAAGTAATAGCATCTCTGTATGTATTTGCAAACAGCAAGTCTTTTCTTTCTTTGAAGTATATCTAACTATTCTTTGTTCAGTTTGCTATTGCATTTTCCTTTTTGTACATTGATGGGAATTGCTAGTATATAACAGACAATAACCATTTATCCATTTCAGAAACTGCATATTTATTTACTAACTCCTGATGTTGACATTTGAATAAAATACTTAAGCTTACTTTAGATGAATCCATCTGTATTTTAAAATCCATCTGTATTTGTTTTCACAACATGAGTGAGTGAGAAGGGCAGGGAGGGGGAGGAGAGATCTATCCATTGGTTATCAGTTTGCTCTCTAGGTGGTTATAGTGGCCAGGACAAAGCCAGCCCTAAGCCAGGAGCCAGGAGCTTCATCTATATTTCCCACATGGGTGGCAGAGACCCAAGTATACATCATATTTCACCACTTCTCCCAGGCCATCACGGGGAGATGGATCAGAAATAGAGCAAGTGGGACTCTAACTGGAGCCCATATGGGATGTTGTTGCAGGCAGCAACACTAACATGTTGGCCTCTGAATCCATCAATTTTTGTACATCATTATTTATGATGTTAGAGTCTTGTTAAATATCACTTTTAGCTCAAAGCCATAAGAATTTTCTACAATATTTGACTCTTCAGATTTATATTTTTACTTGATAAATAATACAGTCAATGAAAATAGTATGTCACCGAAGAGCTCAAGAATTTCTATGTCTCATCCAAAGCTTAATAGTTTTTCATTGTGTATATATGCCACATTTTAAAGATTTATTTTATTTATTTGAAAGTTAGAGCTACATAGAGGGCGAGACACAGAGAGGGAGATCGCCCATCCACAACCCTGCTCCCCAAATGGCCACAACAAGCAGGTCTGGGCCAGTCAGAACCTAGAAGCCAAGAGCCAGGAGCCAGGAGCCAGGAACCATGAGTCAGGAGCTTCTTCTAGGTCTTCCATGTGTGTATGGAAGCCCAAGAACTTGGGTCAGTCTCTGCTGGCTGCCTAGGCACATTATCAGGGAACTGGATTGGAAGTGGAGCAATGGGGACTCAAATCATCATTCAGTTGAGATGCTGGCACTGCTTAACCTACAGTGCCACAGTGATGGCCCCAACATATTACCAATTTTTAAATCCATATTCTGGCAATTGTGAACAGTGATGTAATGAACATGGAAATGTACACATTTCATTGAAATATTAATTTTAATTCACTTGAATATATACCCATTAGATTTCTGAATCATATAATAATCTCATTTTTATTGTTGCTATTTGAAAAAACTCTTACTTTTCAGGAGGATTGTATTTAGTAATACTGTCACTTTTTTGTTTCTCTTAATAGCCAATGCATTAGGCTTAAGTTAATACAACATTGTGGTTTTGATTTGCATTTTTGTAATTATTAGAGATTTCAACATTTTTTCAAATATCTGCTGGTTATTTGTATATCTCTTTTTGTAAAATGTCTGACCAGGTTTTTTGCTCATTTGCTTTATTTCTTTTTAATTTTTCTTAATTTTGATGATTTTTGCATAGTTAATTAGGGTGTGAAGGGTCAAGGGCTAGAGGAATCTGAGTAAGAGCATTGTTTCCACATTCTCTTTTTCCTTCCTGTATTTAGAGGAAAGGGTGAGAGAAAGGGAGAAGCCCCACCCAGCTTCCCAACCATCCCAGGGTCTTCATTGTGGGGCATGCTCCTAGGGCACTGCTCAAGTGGTGTTGATAGTTCAATCGTTCTGAATTGCTGCCAGTCTTGCCACTTCAAGTCTGATGACATGTCTCCAGAATCCACTGGCTAGCATAGTTCAACTTACAATCTCTGTTTGCCCAAATTTTCACTGCCAGCACTTGGCTGGGGTAGTTGATCAATGTGTTCTGTCCTCCATCCTCTGTTATGCTACCAGATGCCCTCTGCAGGGTCTAATGTACCATTGTATCCTCATGTGTAACTGGCTATGCTGTCCACTGTTTTGTCTAAGCCACTGAGGAGGCCCAGCTCTGACATGCACTCCACGGTCAAAGCATGGAACCTGCAGTTTTCTCCATGGTGGGAGATCTGAGTCCTGTGGTTCAGTAGGGGAATCCCCAAAGAAACTTCACCTGAGGCAATCCCAGACCTGACTCACCCCAGTCAGCCTATGTACACACTGGTGGTTGCAATTGCTGGGTCAGTTCTGTCTCCATCCTTGCCCTATGCAAACCATTGGGTGTTGCAGCCCAGCCCAATCCTGCACACCACACACTTGGTCATGTAAACCAGTGGGAGTTGCAGCCTTGTTGGGGTGACTTACAATAATTCCTGCCAGGCCCACTCCCTGCCCTGGTTCCCACACTTGCCAATATGTACAGCAGACTGGTCCAGTCTGTCCCATATCGCATTCAGCTCTCGTGCATGTTAATGGGCATTGAAGCCTAGTTTAACATAATCAGCCCCACTATCCAGTCCACAATGGGGCAGCCAGGTGTCACTCTGCCTAGCTATGCCTACCCCTAGTCCTGGTTCACGTGCTCACCAGAGTGGCAATCCAAGAGGACCCAGCCTTAGACACATTCCATTCTGGTTCTAGGATTTGCCAGCAGGTGATATGAACTACCCTAGCCTGGCTCACGCAGACCTGAGCCAAATGTATGCTGGTGGGTACCATTACCTGCCCTGGTCTGAGTTGCTCCCTGTGTTGGTTCTTCCACTCATTTGCAGGGACTGTGTCCCAGCAGAGTAGTTCTCCAACCTCCTCCATCAGAAATTTTCCCAATGCCAGATCTCACGCACACTGATGGGTCCATGGGCCAGCCCTACTTAGTCCACCTTCCATCCTAGCAGGAATAATAACATTTACTGACGGGCCCTCACCCATTCCGGTTCTTACTATTGCAATTCATACAGTCTCATACATTATTTTTTGAATTGTTAAATAATATTGAGTTGATTCTTGTAAAGGAGGTGAAATAAAGTTTGCTATTTTTTAGTTCTTTTCTCATGTGGAGATTCAGTTTTCTCAAGAGCAAAACAAATACAAAGATATTATTTCAATGTGTATTCTTTGTACAAAGATCACAGATGCATCAATTTGTTTATCAGTTTTCTACCCAATTTCACTGGCAAATATGTCCATTTTATGTTAATACATTTCCTTTTCATTACTATAACCTAACATAATTTAAAACTGTTATGTGATGTCTTCTTATCACTTACTTTTTGTTAAATATTGTCATGGCTATTTCAACTTGATTTTGGCTAGCATTAAATTCTTTTTATATATCTATGAAGAAGTGTCATTGGGATTTTGTTAGGGATTAGTTTGAATTTATAGTTTGCTCTGGATATTATTGGCATATCAACAATACTATTTATTCCAATCCATTAACAGAGAATATCTTTCCATTGGCTTATGTCATCTTCAATTTCTTTCATCAATGTTGTATAGATTCAAGCATAGGTAGATATTTCACTCAAATTTATTGCAAAGAATTTATTTTACTTTTGATACTATTGTAAGCAGGATTGCTTGAGAAATTACTTTTTCAGAGATTTTATCATAACTTTATATTAATGTTTTTGGCATGTTGATGCTTACTCGCACAACTCCTCAATATAATACTAAGTCCTAGCTAAAGCAATTAGAAAAGAGAAAGAAATGAAAAGCATTATACACCTCACTGTTCTACAAGTTCACGCAGCTTGGTTTTCTTGTGTGAAACAAAGAGAGTCAAAAGTTTAGAGAAATAAATATTTTCCTTCCTTCTTAATTTTTCTTGATTCAATTATGCAAAGTATACTTATAGCATATATACTGGGTGCCATAAGAGCTCGACTCTAGCAGAATAGTCTCGCACATCACCTCTGTGTAGTAGTTTCATATAGGGAACATGTTTCCTGGAACTAATGACATTGCTCATAAATGATCTTTGCATCCCTTGAAGAGTGTGCCAATGACATTGAATGAGAAACATACTGTATTAGAACCTACAAGCCAGCTAGTAGTTACTCATATATTTATATACTTGATTGCATTTCACAGTCAATTCCAAAACATACTCAAAGCATGTTATAGCAGATTAATGTGCATAGACATTCAAAGTAGGATAAATCACAAGATTAGAGGATTTAACAATTTTTTATTAGTCTGGAACTTTAATTTTGAAGATGATTTTATAATTAGGTAATTAAGTGAGAAAAGCAGTGTAGATATCCTGCTAAGTACATTTGAATTTGGCCTCCTTTTAATCATTAACTTCCTGAAGACCTAAGAATAGAATGCAATCACCATTCTTTCATTGAAAGTTTCATATCATATAAGAAGTTTTATAAAGAAACTAGCATGTGATGTTATCCAAGGAAAAGCAGGTCAAAATGACTCTGAAATGTCTTTAAAGAGAAGCACTTGTCTTCCTAATTCTCCACCCCAACCCGCTGTACTCTTCTTCATTGCTTGTAATGAATTCTCCAGTTGTCTAACTTTTTCTGATGTAGATTACACTGTATGATACCATAAAGGATTTCTTGTCATGAAATTTCACTTAAACGCTTTCTTCTTTGTACTTCTGGCTTTCTTACTTTTAAAAATAAGTTTGTTCAATCCTCCGGACGGACCTATGATTGATGGTTACATACACAGATCTTGCCACCAGCTCTCTATTTCTTAACTTCTCCTCTGCTGTTAACTGAAACTGTTGCTCATTGCAAGATTTCTCATTGAATGCTGTTGTATTTAGGAAAGTTCATTGATTGTTGATTTTTAATGTGCAGTGCCCTCATATATTTACCATCCTAATGACTTCAAAATTCCTCCCCCCCAAACGTACTCTGCTGTCTAAAATCACCTGATCCTAGACTGCATTTCTTGCTTGTAAATGTAATAAAGAGTGTCCAGGTTCTAAACAAAATCTTGTATTTTCAAAAATTGACTTGGTATATCAGAATGTTCCTCTTGAAGTACCTCTTGTAAGCAGTACAACCGCTTGATAAAGGCTTAATGAACTTGTTGGAATCTAATTTGAGGCTTGATTCTGACACGTAGTACCTATGATCCTGGGCAAGTCACCTAACCTGCTTAATTCTCAGTCTCTTTATGTATAAACTTGAGAATCATTTATATAGTATGTAGAATATAGCACCTTACATATAATAAGCATTTACTAGATAATTGTCTTACTAATTGATTCGTGTAATACGAATTCTCTATTTCAGATACATTAGCATTCAGTTCACCTCAGTACACTGAACAGAGTATTAGAGCCTGTGATAAGTAAGCCATAATGAAACAAATGCAAAAAAATAGGATTCCTTTCCTCAAACACCTCACCATCTATATAAATACAGACACGTGAGCAGGTAATTTCAACACAGAAGGATGCACCTAATGACAAGAAAATACATATTTTATGGCACCAGGGGAACATGTATTTAAAATTAGATAAATGGAGACTTGTAAGTAGAGGGGAAACAACTGAACTCATTCTTTACTATCTAAGCTCTGAAGTGTGATGATGCTAAGCTAAGGAATTATAGCCTGGTGACTATTTGCATTCAGCACCACTACTGTCAAGCTGTATGATTTAGGGCAAGCCAGTAAATCTTTCTAGAGCTTCCCTAAAGAAGATAACAATAGCTGAGTACTCATAGAGTTGGAAGTATTGTGAGTGCTTAGAAAGCATCTTGATTGATAGTAAATATCACATAAATATCATCTTAGTTATTCCTATACAATATCTTTAATACAGGACTACCAATAAAAACCCAATAATTCAACATTTTATGTATCTGCACTGAGATAAATAAAAGTGGATTGTAAATTACCTGTTGTATTTTGCATGCAGGTGTACCAAATTTACTAGTGAAAGGTTATGGCAGAAACCGGGTAAGTTGCATATACAACCTGACTATAAAAAAATAGACAATTATAAAAATGAGCTATGCCAATGTTAAACAACAACACTAAAATATGTGTTTAGTGCATTTATACTAATTATTTCAACTTGATCTCATGGTAGAAACTGAAATTCACGATCAAAGTACACAATTTTGGGTAGAAACATCCTTTTCCAACCAGTGATTTTCAGGTTTTGTGAGAATGCCTCAGAAGGACTGCGACAAGGAAACATTCTCTGCTCATTTATTGTTTTTCCTCAAGAGATATACAAAGGATTTATGTAAGCTAATTTAGGACTTCAGTTAAAATTTTTAAAAAATCATGTCTTAACATATTTGAAAATTACTTTCTTAAACTTTTAGATATCAATTGCATCACTCTTAAACCTTGCCTTAATTGCATCACTGGTAGAAGCATATCAAGTGACCTATACTGACAGCCAGATAATATTTCTAAACTGCCGTCTTTGAAAAGCCATGAGAAGAACCTTCTGTAAAGACTTGCAGGAAATGAGATAATTCCTACGTTATTGAACACAGAAAATCCTCTCAAAGGTCATCCAGTAGAAAGAAATTAACTTTTTATTTTCAAGAATCAGAGTCAGACACTTAGAGCCTCCTGCTTGCTTTGATAAAGTACAACGGTTCAAATGCCTCATACTTCTTCATTTAAAATTTTCCATGTGCTATAAAATGTCAGAGAGTTTTAGCCTTCTATCTATGCAGCAAATTATCTCCAAACTAAGCAGCTCAAAGTGGCAAATAGTTATTATCTTATTTACTGTCTGATAGTCAACAATGTAGAAGCATTTTAGGTGGGTGGTTCTATCTCACAGTCTGATTATACTAAATAATAAGATTTTTGGCTGGGAATTTTGTCCTTTCAAGGCTGTAAAAACTACATCCAAGATCCCCACATGACTGATGGCTGCTCTCTGTTAGGTATTGGTCAGAGGTTTTGGTTCATTGATATTCCAATTAGTTGGCTTCTCCATTGGGCTATACATAATAAAACAGAGTTCCACGTGATGCTGGGAGGAAGGGTGGGACAACAGTGGGATCATTAAAAAGTCTTGAAAACTCATTATCACACAATGTCTTAGAATTACATGACTCTTAGACTATTACATGTACAAAATGTTCTCAGGGAAAATCTCATATGTTCATTTGCCCTAAAGTAAATTAATATTTCTACTCTTCAGAACATAAATTCATTGTGAGCCATGACAGTCAGAGGGAGGGGGGTGCTGAATCCATTAGACCCCAGGGGTGAGAGGCCTGGCAGGGCCCTGATTGCCTGGCCTAGGGGGAGGGCACGTCCAGTGGGGCACGGGTAGCTGGTTAGCTAATAATTAAATCTTTAAAATCTGATCACATACAAGCCCATAACACAAAACATAAAAAAAATGAGAAGAGACTCAATGACTTGTAAATGAACTAGATTCTATGTGCATACTTCCTTGCATAGGAATGGTACACACACACATTCACACATGCACATGAATGCACTTTTCCCATACACCCCACAGAATAGACTTACACTGCTTATTATTTCTTAAATTAAATATAAGTTTCAAGTCACAGAATATGCATGTAGATATAAATACACCTTATGTTTACTTTTTTGGCTTTAAGGAATGTTCTCGTTAATCAAATAATATTTGCAATTTCAGAACGTACAGAATTTTAAAAGGTAATGATGCAGGACAGAAATCCTAATCGGTTGCACAACCTCCTTGAGAAAGTTAGGGAAGATCTAATACAAAACTGAAAAGATGAAATTGCCTTTAGGACATTTATTTATTTATTTGAAAAGTATAGTGCAAGTGAAAAAAGAGGGAAAGGAAGAAAGAGAGATCTTCCACTAGCTGTGTATTCCCTAAATGCAGAAGGCACCAGGCCTGGGCCAAGTTGAACACAGGAAGCAGAATTTACATCCAGACCTAGCACATGGCTGGCAGGAACCTAAGTACTTGTACCATAATTTACTGCTTTTCCTGCTATATTGACAGAAATCTAGAATGGAAGCTGAGCAATCGGACTTGAACTAGTACTCAAAAATGAGATGCCAGCATCAGAACCACAGCTAATCCCTTTCAGCTTAATGCTAACCCAAGCAGATTGATTTTTGGTACATAGATTAATACAGATAGCCAGATAGAGATACATTTTAGGAGCAATTCCCCCCTTCAGTTTTGAAAGACAAATGTCAGAAATGATGGGTGGAAATATAGGTAACAATATGTGAAGAAAACAAGTGATAAGATAACAAAATTATAGATGAAAAATCCTTTTGTTTTGATAAAGCATGGTAAAGTCAACAGTTGGGAGGATATTTTATAGCACTCATCTCACAGGGTTGTTGCATGATGGATGCACAAATTCACACAAGGCAGTTCAAGATGCGATGAAGACATAATGATTGTTATATGATCCCTGAAGAGATTTCATAAATTATTAGAATTTTTTAGAAGTGTACTTGCAATGTCCCTTCTGTTTCACTTTAGTTAAAGGAAAACCGATGTATTTCATTTATCTATCTGAAGTCACCCCAACCAGGCTGCATATCAATGATATTCATGAGTTTTCAATACATTGGGTATAACAAAAAATCATCTCTAGCAAAACCATGTTAGTCTCTTATCTAGTGAGATACTGAGGTATTATGTAAAATTAAATATAATAATTTTAAAAAGAAGGAAGCATTTGTTGGTAGGTGTGGGATTCTAGAATTCTTTGAGCTGGAGAGTTACAGGCTATATGAAATGCTAGTAGGTCAGCTTCTATAACGACCTAAAGGAGTAAAACAAAAAGCAAAGGAAGGAATTTTTTCAGGTTTGTTTAATTTCATTAAAAAGATATTACATTTCACGCATCAATGCCTATTATGAAAGTTTTAAAAAGTTTGTTAGATTATTTTTCATTGTTGAATTGTACAACTTTTCAGAAACAAAAAAAATATGGATCATAAAAATAGTTCCTTTGTTAGCAGTATGACAGTTTGAAGCAACTGATAGCAACTTGGCATCTGTGTTCATAATTCTCACAAATTTAACATAATTAATACCTTTGAGAAACTCCATGTGCCGTTTAAAAAGGATGGTTTGTATTTTCACATTAGAAGTTCTGGCAAATAATTGTAGCATGTACAAAAATTTGTATATTCCTTTCTTCTAACCATCCAAAGGATTATTTTATTAAATCATGTCTTATTCTTGCTTTTTGCGTTTTTTTTAATCCTGAATGTCCTGAATTTTTCAAGCTCTGAAAATGCTCACTACAGAATTTGTTCAGAAACACCTAACAGATTCAAACATAGGGCTGTTTATGTTTTTTTTTATTCATTAATTACATTGTATTATGTGACACAGTTTCATAGGTACTTGGATTCTCCCCACTCCTACCCAAACCCTCCCACCATGGTGGATTCCTCCACCTTGTTGCATAATCATAGTTCAAGTTCAGTTGAGATTCCCTCGTTGCAAGCATATACCAAACATAGAGTCCAGCATCTTATTGTCCAGTCAAGTTCAACGGCTTCTTAGGTATACCCTCTCTGGTCTGAAGACAGAGCCAGCAGAGTATCATCCCGATCAATTAAAAGCTCCAACATACCATCAGTAAAAATTTACATTATGGAATTAGTTGACATAGTAATGAGTAGCCAATATGTTAAAAGATAGACCCACATCTCTCACCATACACTAAGATCAAATCTAAATGGATAACAGATCTAAACCTACATCCAGAAACATTCAAACTTTTGGAAGAAAATGTCGGAAATACTCTGCAAGATCTAGGGGTAGGTCCCGACTTCCTAAAAAGGACACCAAAGGCAATAGCAATCAAGACCAGAATAAACAAATGGGACCTCATCAAACTAAGAAGCTTCTGTACAGCAAGGGAAATAATCAACAAAGTAAAAAAGCAACCCACAAAATGGGAGAAGATCTTCGCGCACTATGTAGGTGATAGAGGGCTAATCTCCAGAATATACAAAGAGCTACAAAACAACCAAAATGTTTATGTTTTTTAAAATAATGGACAAACTAAATCATTGATTTACATGTTGATATTTTTGAGATTAATTTTGTTTCCATAATTAATTCAAATTTTTCTTGATGGACTCCGTAGTTCATTTTTCTCTCTAGTCAGTAACAGTTGATAAATATTCTGTGTATATGAGGACATGTGAACACACACATTCAATTATAAAACAGTGAAAATTGAAGTCAGAATTCCTGTATGGTGTCAATAATTAATATTTGAATTAATAAGCTGTGATTAGTTTATAGGTTTGCAGAGTTAAAGAAGAAGCCCCAGTGCAGGTATTTTGATGTCATATTTTAGTTTCTGAATATTATTTACAGATGTATAGTTTCTATATTATTATTTTTATTATCATTTCTGTGACTGAAGGATAAGGTAATAAGGGAAATTCTTAGAACAGCCATTTGCTGAGTGATTTAAAAACAGACTGTGTGTACACACACATATATATATACACATATATGTATATACATTTTTGTACATATGTACCTATATGTGTGCACACACATACATCCTTAATACAATAAGCTACATAAAATGAAAACAACAGTAAATATAATTTATTGAGCATCTATAATATGGACTGTCATACGATATTTTACATACATTAAATTTCAATGCACTCCTTCCATTTAATACTGAAGTTAGTGAGTCATAACAGTAGTAAAGTAAGTTGCCAAAGCACACAAGAGATTGAATTCAGTATAGATCAGCTACTCCATGGAATACTACTTGGCCATTAAAATGAATGAAATTCTATCATTTGAAGCAAAATAATCCAAACTAAAGGCCATTATGCTCAATGAAGTAAGCCATTCCCAAAAGGACAAATACCATATGTTCTCTCTGATATAAGGCAACCTTCATGCAAAATACAACATAAGTAGATATATAGGTAACCATATATATACATTCATCTACCTAGAGGAATTTTATAATGTAGATTAGCGTACTAAGAAAATTTTTGAGATGAAATTGATGTAAACTATTTCTGAAGGTTCTAGAAACTGTCAAGCACAGTTTTAAAATATTAATATATGCTTTATGAAAAACATTGCTTTTCATGTTTCCATTTTGCATATATAATCAAACCAGTTACTTAAGTTTGTACATTAACTTTTACCAGAACATACCATATATACTAACTGGAAAGCTTTTTAGATTCAAGCATAATATAGGTAATCTCCTATCTCCTAAATTTATTTTCATAACCTTGGAAGAAAGTGTTTCTCTTTTTAAGGCTACTTTTTAGCTAAGGTAGAAAAAGAAAAAAAGCATGACATATGATGCCAACAAGAACTTTTAATGTGTAAATGAATTTTTTTCTTTTGCCTACATCTGAGTAATTTTTACCTGTTTTATGCCCGTCCTATACATTTGAGGCATAAGTTAACTACAACATGATTTAGGTAACCAGTAATGAACTATAACAGCATTCTATTTCTTATTTTGCTGTATTAGCATTTTGCATATTTCTGTGCATTTTTGCTATTTGTGTGCCTGTGTGTCTGTGCATCTGCATGCAAGATTACAAATAGATGATCTGGAATTCTTGCGGCTACAGAATATTCACTGCATGAATTTCCCAAAATTAAATTTGTGTTACCCATTTACTACTACCCTTTTTATTTATGTAATAGTAAAGGGAGACTATCTTAAAAAAAAATAGTCATTTTGCCAGCATTAATGTTTTATTTTCAATGAAATGTTAAAATATGCTTTTTAAACTAGTTTTGAAAGAGAATCTCACCAATGCCTATAGGGTAACTTCTACTAAACGGAATGAACACTAATTATTTCAATAATGTAGGAAAGCTGAACCACAACAACCACAGAAGAAAACAAATGCTTATGGCATTATTATGAACTCAAAATGAAGGGAAGTCAAATATGTTCACATTTGTCAGTATTTCCTAGTTTTTGAAAATATGGAAGTCAATTGTATTCTATCAAAATAAATTGATCAATTATTAACGTAATGGTTAAAATGAAATGCTATGTAGTAATAATTTTACACTATTTTATTGCCAAAAATTTATTTTGAGTTCTGCTTCCTAGAAGTTAACAGTTTTAAGTATTGCACAAAGAAATGGAAATTGCCAATTCTATGAATCAGGTATTTTGGTACAGTTTGCATTTTCCAATTAGGTAGAGTGTGTTAAACTAAGAATGGAGACTGATTTTTCAGAGGTATGAAATTTAATCTTACTTTTTCTCTGAAACAAATATTATTAACAAAATGAATACACGCAAGTACATGATTAAGATATTTCAAAGAAACACAATGTCCAAGCACAGATTATGGAGCTTTTGTCCATCAAATTAATATTAATAGATTTTCAAGGAAAATTTTCAACTTTGTGAGCAATTCCCTACAGTTACAAATATGTATTAAAAATCCATTCTAAAGTTTATGTTTTATTAATTGAGTCGTTGCCTTTTCTCAACTTAGTTGGGAAAATGTCCAACTCAATCTTGCCTCCAGGACGCTTCTGTCTCATTCTCTCTCTCTCTCTCTCTCTCTCTCTCTCTCTCTTTCTGTCTCTCACTGACACACACTGAATCACTTATAGGTATAAAGAGATACACAGATGTGCATTTTCCATTACTTTGCACAATCAGAATAGAAATACAAAATATCATTTGTGTAGTTACTCTCATTTATGGTAGGAAGTTGTATTTCCATTCCTCATTAGAAGTTAAAATGTTGGACTCTATGTTTGGTATACGCTTGCAATGGGGGAATCTCAACTGAACTTGAGCTGTGGTTATGCAACAAGGTGGAGGAATCCACCATGGTGGGAGGGTTTGGGGAGGGGTGGGGAGAACCCAAGTACCTATGTAACTGTGTCACGTAATACAATGTAATTAATGAAGTAAAAATAATAAATAATTAAAAGAAAAAAAAATTATTACTTGTAAATATTTTGTGCTCGATTTTAATGGAATCAAGTGTTTTACTTGAACATTTTAAAGGAAATATCTTTTGAATCTTTTAGAGTATGGAGATTTAACATCATTCTGCTCTGAGTTTTTGACTCATGGTCATATACAGATCATGTCATCTTGAGAAAGCTACCTTATACCTCATATTTTTTCATGAGTAATGAATTGATGATTACTGCAGAATTGCTAGAGTTAAACAGATTAACATATGTAGTGTTTAACACCTTGACAGGCATTTGTTGAATGCTTATGAAAGTATTAAATCTCACTATTGGTTGTTCACCATATTTTAATGCTGTGATTTTTATAAGCAGTTTTTTTTTTAAATTCTTATAGAGGAGTCCTGATGTATGTATATGAGGAATTTTCAACATAGAGCTTAAAGAAGCTTCTTAGTTCGTAAATGGAGAGGCTCTTTCTTACATTAAACTACTTAATGACTTTTTTTTTTCCATTGAGGTTTTGTCCACGGTAGCTCTAATATGGCCTCATGACCAGAGGTAGCAGAACCTAGGTTTTACAACTCCCAGTATCAAAGTTTTCTTACAAACCATAGGTGAGACTGTGTAATCTGAATTGGCAATAAATGCCTACCTGGGATACATCCTGTAGATTCAGACTATAGACTAGGGTCATGAAAATGGCAGATTGGTTGTTTTAGTTTGCATATTAAAACATAAAAATGGATTTTGTGCTACTTCAACCGCTTTGGGTCCTGGTTTTCATCCTGAAACTAATTATAAGTGGCAAAAGGGCTGAACCAATATTTTTTTTTTTTAGGATCAAGCTGTTAGTTTGGTTCTTTTTGCTACTTAAAATATTGCAACATTTGCAATTCTATTTTGTAGTCAACTGGTAGACAAGTATTTGAGATGTTATGTCTTAACCAGAGTGATAATCTCCATTGATATTGCCATCACCCATTTTACTATAGATTTTCTTCTAATTTTTTAAAGCTTCCTGAAACCAGTCGTGTTTTTAGTGTTTTATTTCAAAATAGTTCTATATTTATAAAATAAAATTGTGATGTAGTAAGACAAATAGTTGCCATCTAACTCTCATCCCATTTGCTAACTATTATACCAGACCTTCATAGTACTTCACTGATAATTAAGCTAAGCAAAATGTAATTTTGGTCATAAGATAAAAGTCTGTATTAAGCAAAAGGACGAAGATAGTAAAAGATGGGTTATTAAAAATATTAAGTAGAGTAAATTTCTATTTGTTAGGATCCAACATCATTGAGCAGCAGACAAGGACACATGACAGCTTTCAATGAAAGTTGAAACCAATGTCCTGAAACATTTAATGAAATAATTTTAATAGGAGATTATATCTGGTTTTGCCAGTATAATCCTGAAGAAAACACAAAGCAATGGTAACTGAGAAATGAAAGAGGTGTAGTCAAAACAAAAGCAAAGTTCAGTTTGGGGAGATGCTCAAAGCATTTTGCTTATTGTCTTTCTAGAGAACAAGGGAGTGGTAACATTCACATTTGGGGGTAGTATTTTGATACAGTAACTCAAAATTTTATTGTAAATACACATTGGAAACCTTGGCCAGGGAGTCTTTCTTCTATCTCACTCATTCTTTGCTTCAACAGGGGTAATTTTGTACATTTCAATGGGAAATAATTAGGGACACATACTGCCATCCTGACTTTGTGCCTTAAGAAATCTTTTTGTTTACTAACCTTGAAACATTTTTAGAGAGTACCCATTTTTTTCAGTTAATAATGTAAGAAAGAGGGGCCCGGCGGCGTGGCCTAGTGGCTAAAAGTCCTCGCCTTGAAAGCCCCGGGATCCCATATGGGTGCCGGTTCTAGTCCCGGCAGCTCCACTTCCCATCCAGCTCCCTGCTTGTGGCCTGGGAAAGCAGTCGAGGACGGCCCAAAGCTTTGGGACCCTGCACCCGCGTGGGAGACCTGGAAGAGGTTCCTGGTTCCCGGCTTCGGATTGGTGCAGCACCGGCCCGTTGCGGCTCACTTGGGGAGTGAATCATCAGATGGAAGATCTTCCTGTCTGTCTCTCCTCCTCTCTGTATATCCGGCTTTCCAATAATAATAAAAAAAAAATCTTTAATTAAAAAAAAATAATGTAAGAAAGACTACATTAACATGGTTCAGTGTTGAGGATGCTCAGCTCTTTAGGCATGAAGATGATCCAGCTAGCTCATCATATGCAAAAGTGTCTGGAATTTTATGGAACTTGTATTGAGGAATAAACTGTTTACTTTTTCAACATTTTAAAATGGAAATCTTAAGAATTGTTCTTTACCATGAGGCCCAAGTCTAGGTTTTGTGCTGTGGCCATAGAGTGCGTGTGTCAGAACTGGGCTTCCTCAGTGGAAAAGATGGAGCAGTAGATAGCAGACCCATATGCACACAGAGTACATGGAATCATATTGTGGCTTGCAGAAAACTTCTGGTACAATAGTAGAGGAAGGAGGGCAGAACAAATTGGACACTCACCCCAAACAAGCAATGAGAGTAAATATCTGGATGAATGGAGACTCTAAGTTCAACTGTGTCAGCCAATGGACATTGGAAGGAATTCCTCATCCTTGGATTGGTGAGATTTACAGCATTTCAAAACTACTGAAACAAACAAACAAACAAAAAAGAACTACTGAAACCAGTTAAACAAAACCCTCAGAACATGCTACACTTCGGGGACCCTGGGTTGATAACAGGTGTCCATTCCCCTTCCCTGGGTACCAGGGCAATTGGGTGGCTGGATATGGCTTCTCCCTTTATCTCTCCCATTCCTCCACATACAACAAAAAGAAAAAGAAAATTTGAAAACAGTGGTCTCACCCAATTTCTACTATTTTCTAATTATATAGAATATATAACAAAATATATAATTATATAATACACAATAGCATATATAATATATAATTATATAACATATAATGTATAATACATAATATATGGTATTATATAATATATAATGTACACAATATTATATAAAATTATATATAATTTTAGTTATATAACATAACTATGTAAACATATTTACAAGCACATAAATATATTGTATATGTACTATATAACACAAATATATATTATAGATAGCATATATAATACATATTATAAAATATATTGCATATTATGTATGATATATGATATAATATGAAATATGTAGCAAATATATTACAGATGCAATATGTTATCTATGCATATTATATGTGCAATATATAGCATATCAGATATATTATATATTATGCAATATATATTATATGTAATATATAACATTAAAGATGTGATATATATACAGTACATTATATATATTATATTGTATTATGTAAATAACTGGTATATATATCAGTTATTTAAGATATCATAGAAATATTGAGTGAAGATTTCTCTCACATTTTGAAAAAACCCCACAAAATATCCCTATGGATTATGTGGCCATCATCATGGTTTATAAATAGTAGCTGCTCAGTAAAATTTTATTATATCAAAGTAAAATGGAATTACAATTTAGATAACTGTGAACTTACATATACAATTTGGAAATTTTCAAATCTATATTATGTGTACAGGAGAACAGATTAGATATATATCCGGAAGATTTTCTATGATGAGTGCTTATAATGTTTTATTACTGGGGTTTAATGTTTTCAATTTCTATCAACAAACCTAAATCAGGCAAAGGACACAGTTGTTTACCAAATTTATGAATGACATAGCTTAGAAAAATTCCTAATACAAAAATAAGATTTAATAAAAAAAAATCTGACAGCACAAAGTGATGAGTCAAAGCAACAATGACGATATCTACTAGGTCATACAAATTAACCACAAAAGAATGAGAAACACGTAACTTCTTAAGAGCTTATTATATAAAACAGATGTTTTTTCATTGACTCAGGAACAGGTAAAACACAGAGCAAGAAATATTGCTATTAAAATAGCAAAATACCAATCTGCTTTCAGAAGATTATGTGTTAGATTTATAACAAATAAGTTCTTCTTTTTCCCCTGTTTAAATCACATCTTGAATGTTAGATTTAGTTGTAGGAGAAATGATCTTTTTAAAAAGATTATTATTTGGGCCCGGCAGCATGGCCTAGCGGCTTAAGTCCTTGCCTTGAACATGCTGGGATCCCATATGGGCTCCAGTTCTAATCCCGGCAGCACCTCTTGTCATTCAGCTCCATGGTTGTGGCCTGGGAAAACAATCAACGATGGCCCAAAGTCTTGGGTCCCTGCACCCGCAAGGGAGAGCTGGAGGAAGTTCCCGGCTCCTGGCTGTGGTTCGGGGCAGCACCGGCCATTATGATCATTTGGGGAGTGAATCATTGCGCAGAAGATCTTCCTCTCTGTCTCTCCTCCTCTCTGTATATCTGACTTTGCAATTATATATAATATATAATATATAAGATATAATATGTAATATGTAATATATAAGTATTTAAGTTAGCTCTGGATCTTATTTCTCTATATAAATGATTTTAGATTTGGAGTTAGTAAAAAGAAACCACCGTTGTGGCACATTGGTTTACGTGGCAGCCTGCAGCACTGACATCTCATTTTGGCTCTGGTTCCCTTCATAGCTGTCCCACTTACAGTCAATATGCCTGGGAAAACAGAAAATATGTCTCAAGCACATGTGGAAGATGTTAATGCAGTTTCAGTATTCTGTTTTTTTCAAGTATTGGCACTGACATGATTATTAATACACATCTCTGTGTAGTTGAGTGGTGATCCCAGAAATGAATTCACATGTGTACAACCACTGATTTTTCACAAAAGTGTACAGATCATACATTAACATTAAGGAAAATGTAATCTCTTCAATAAATGGTGTAGGCAAAGCTGCCTATGCATATGTAAAGAATGAAAATAAATCTCTTCCCCTCATCACACATAAAAATCAACTCAAGCCAACTCAGACCCAAATACAGTACCTGTAACTATGAAGTTGCTGGAATAAGATGTACCGGAGAATTTTTTTGGCATTCCATAGTACTGACTCTGCCTGCTCTGAAATACACACACACACACACACACACACACACACACACATACTTTTCCCACATGTGTATCTATTTAAACAGCAGATCTTAAGGTCCTATTGCAAAGTACAACATTTAAACTTACTCATAAATTGAGAGATCAGTAAAATCTACATTGACCAAATTGTAGCAACTTCAGAACATTATTAAGGAAAATTCAAAGAAATATTTGTTATTGGAAATAGCAGAAACTATCTTCCTCAAACTCAAAAGCTGCTTGGACTGTCTTCCCAAAACTCTGGAGCTACTTAAACTCTAATTCATAATGTTTCATTGATTAAGGATATATACTTGATCTGAGAGTGCATCTGAAAGGTGGGTCCAGTGGGAAGTATCTGATTATGGGCGCATTCCCTTGAAGAGCGGTTCTTTTGGAGAGGTTTGAGTATTTCCGTTCAAGTTAAGACTAGGTCATGTCATTTTTACACAGTTCTCAGTTTGATCACTGTATTGTAACCTGTATTATCAGTGTTTCCATCACATGCCAAATATAAGGCTATTCAAGTTTGCATGTAGCCTCCAACTATAAGCTAAAATCAAGCTTTTACGCTCCAAAAGAAAAATTCTCTCAGTAATTTTAGTTGAAGTAGCTAAACTAGGCTAATATAGTATTATCATGTATATTTATATTTAAGTTCAAATGGTAATAATGATGTTTGTGGGTTAAAATGAATAAATACATTCAGAGTAGACATGTTCACAGAGAGTGCTATGCAATAAAAATGTAGGGAGATTGTTCTAACAAGTTGATGTTATTGTTAGAATAGAATTTTACTCTAGATTATAGCAGTAATGTTTTGTAAACATCATTGCTTGCAAAAGCAGTGAAGTCCTCCTAAGCATTAGCAACACAAGGCACGGGAATGTGAGTAGATTTGACACAAGAAAAATAAGGAGCCAAAAGAGAAGTGGGTTATATTTATGGAAAAATTGACAAATATCCTACAATGTGAATTATTTTTTGTATCATGAAACAGTAGAAAATTTAAACATGGGAAGAGACAATAGAAGCTTGGAATTAGAATATAAGATTTTCATTAGAGACGGGAATAATAAAGATAATAAATGAGGGAAAATGTTTGATTCATGGATAATGACCAGAGTTAACAGAGAAGTAAAACTTTGAAGGTATTACAAGAGCTTATAGTAGTAAAATCACGAAGAATTAAATATCCACATCCTTCTCTCAATCATAGCCAATAGAATCAGTTGCTGTTCTTACACTAAGAGAACTATGTGTATATCTTAATTGAAACACCTTCCACATTGAATTAAATTATTTAATGTTCACTTTTTTCTTCTAGTAGGCTTTCTCTCTCCTAGAATATTAATAATTTTATTAGACTGCCTATTTCTTTCCATCCTTACTTAGGATATAAATGATAAGAGGGTACTTCATGCATAATAAGTGTTCAATAAATATTTGTTGAATGAATGAGTAAAGCAATAAATAAATGGATATTTGTAATTCTGGTGTCTATAAAAGTGTCTGAAACCTTACAGGAACTCAGGATTTATAAAGATATTGGATAAACAGATGAATGGATCTAATAGACTCAGATTTTAGGAGGCTCCACTAAGACTCAACATAAGGAAGGAAAGGAGAAAATGGGACAGAAGTTAGTTAACTCATTTTGAATTTCTACCATTTGAGATTGTCTACACTTAGACAAAATTTATTTTAGTTATGTTAATAATTTACCTAATGTGTTCTTTATCTTGTGCATTATTCCATTATATGAATTCAATTGAACAAGAAAGCTATAATTTGTGTGTTTTTCTCTTCATGATATTCAGTATGTTTCTAGTTGATGGGTAATATATAAGCTATATATATCACATATAAAAATATATATTATGTATTATATGTTATATATTTTAATGTATTTTATCTAATATATATGAATAAATATTTATATATTACATATTTAAATATTTAAATGTTTTATGTATATATATAAAATATATTACCCATACATATTATATAATATGTGTTACCCACATATATTATATGTATGCATATTGACTGAATTCTCATATATATAATGGCTGAATTCTCATATACATATATATATCAAATTGTTGTACATATGGGTATACATATTCTTTGGCAAAAAGTATTTATTTACTGTGCATATCTAACAGTATAATTGCTGCATATTGAGTATGCTCAGTGTTCATTTAATATTTAAAGACTTTGTGCAAATTTACTGTCTCTTACAATGTGTCTGAGTCCTATTTACTTTAGATCTTTATACAAGGAATAGAACTGAACACTCTAAACATAATAAAAACACATTTATACATTTTGATATCCAGTATTCAATCCTGAAAGTCAAAAATGTTTGTCAATAAACTCAAAAGCAAAAACTGGTATTTGCTTTACTATGTCTGATTACTATTATCCTGGAAACTTTGCTAGTAGAATTAAGCAAGAAAAGAAATAAAATGCAACCACACTGGTAAGTAAAGTATCTCTATTAATAAATGACCTAACTATATATAAACTCCTGACAGATCCATATACAGTATTAGAGATCACAGGGAAAAAATTTTCAGAGTCTAAGAACAAATTCATTGTTAGGTGTATTTCCGTCAATATTTGTTATATGTCCTTATTGGAATGACTCTTCTATTGATACAATGACCTCTAGCTGTTTGTAATCACAAGCTTCATTTGCATGCGTTAATATTTCCACTATAGCTCTCCTTTGATTAGTGTTGCTTTAAATATCTTTTTTCTTACCTTTTGGCTTTTGATTTAATTGTATCTTTGTTTCCATATTGTCTCCTGTCTCTTTATTTTTTAAAGATTTATTTATTTTTATTACAAAGTCAGATATACAGAAAGGAGGGACAGAGAGGAAGATCCTCTGTCTGATGATTCACTCCCCAAGTGATCGCAATGGCCAGAGCTGAGGCTATCCGAAGCCAGGAGCCAGGAGCCTCCTCCGTCTCCCACGCGGGTGCAGGACCCCAAGGCTTTGGGCCATCCTCAACTGCTTTCCCAGGCCACAAGCAGGGAGCTGGATGGGAAGCAGGGCTGCCGGGATTAGAACCGGCACCCACATGGGATCCTGGGGCGTGCAAGGCGAGGACTTTAACCACTACACTATCTCGCCAGGCCCTAATATCACTCTTAATAGTAAACACTTTTCTGTAATGTAACTCCAATTCTCCATTATCTTATAATGGTACATGTGAACTGTTTGTACACTGAGTTGTAACTATTGCTTTAAGTGATTCAATTTTAAAAATATGGACAAATTAATCATAAATCAAACTGATATTGATATTTGTGTTTATAATTGATTATAAAACTAACACTGTGAGTGTTCTTGACTTTCTCATGTTGATTGAATATTTTTTGGGTTTGTTTTCAATTTGCTTCCCAATTAATATGTCTGGGAAAGCAGCTGAAAGTGGTTCACATGGGAGACCTAGATGAAGTTTCTGTTACCCAGATTTGCCTGGTACGTACTGGCAATTGCATCCAATTGAGGAGTAAACCAGTTGTTAGAAGATAGCTCTGTTTCTCTTTCCTACTCTCTGCTGTTCAAGTGAACAAATAAATATTGTTAAAGTTTCAATACCTGACAGAAACAAAGATGTATCACTCTTGTACATTATAAGCACAGTCGAACTAAGTATAATCTTGTCTTCACTACTATTTCATTTGAAATTCCCAGATGAAGAAAATGCCCTTGTCTGAGGGATGCACAGTTTGTTCCCAAGAAATCATGGGAGCATATATCACTTTGATTGGATAAATCCTATATATATAAATACAGATTGAATTGACCAAACAAATCATGCAGACAAAACTGGCAGCAATGTTAGGGATGAAAATTCCCATGAGCATCCACCCCAGGGGAATTGTCATAGACACGGTTGACAGCAGTAGAAAAAGTGTGCCACACAATAATCATGTAAAATTATAACAGCTTTGATGTTGTGAATGTGGAATAAGCTTATGTGACTCTATTGTGCAGAGAAGCTCCTCTTTAGAAATATCTTCTTTTTAAGATATCAGTGGCTCTGTTTTCAAGTGCAATAATTTGCATTTCTCTACAAATCAAGGAAAAAATAAACAGCTAACATGTTAAGGCAAGAAAATCAGGAATGGCTCTCAAGCTTCTGGATTTAACCCTAGATAAATCCTAATAAGAGCACTTTCAAACGTCATGGGGGTTTAAAGAAGGCTGAAGAGTGTATTCATCTCCTACTAGAGTGAGAAAACCCAGGTAACCCATTCAGATGAGTGCAGAAGGAAGAGCACCTGCCAAGTGGAAATGCAGTAGGACACTCAAGACCAAGGATTGTGGCATTTAGGCAGGAAGGGAGGCAACCACGCAAAGAATTCCGACTCCTACAGACAGGGCAATGCCCTGTCGCAGAGGAATCTGTGAACAGCCTGTACCCTGCAGGAGCTACCCTCAGGAGGGACATGTGTAGGCAAGCCTCACCTGGGAGCTCCAGTCACCACAAACTCTCAGTGAGGAAAGTTCCCTGAAACACTTGCAACTGCTTTTCTTCACAGAAGCAACCCACAGCAGCTGCTTCCCGTCAACACTCAGAGCACAGACTGCGAGCATGGAGATTCACCTTGAGAAAGGAGTTCTCGTTGGGACTCTGTACTGCACTAGTAGATGGGAGACCTGGAGCATCTTCTTTCTGCAGGCTCCACAGATATCCCTGTATCTTAAAACTCAAGACAGAGCCTCAAATGTCCATCTGTGACCAAGGAAGCAAAGGGAACCCTGGAAACCCAATCCACACAGCATTGTGCAACTGAACAGGTAACAGACAAAGGGAATCGGGCACACAGGACCCAAGAAGAGGCCTGCCCCATCAACTTCGAGATAAGCATCCAGCTCAAATGCCTGCAATCCCCTGACCACAAGAAACATGATTCATGAATGCTTGAAGCAAGAGCAGGTAAGCTCTGTCAAAGTTTTTCAAGCATGATGTCCACATCTCTCAGTAGAAATCTTATAGGCCTGGAGACAATGGAGAGATACAGACCAAATTGTGAAAGTAAACTTCCTGCCAAGAGCTGCCCTTTTGGCATAGCAAGTTATGCCTCAATGGGATGCCTGCTCCCTGCTAATGTGCCTGAGTCAGTAGCAGAGGATAGCGAAAGTACTGGAATCCACTTGTAGATTCAGATTCTGTTCCAGGCCCCGGGTCTCAGCCTGGCCCCTTCCAGATTTTTGTATCATACAAGGAGTGAATCACAGAGGGAAGATTTCTGTGTCTGTTGTTCTCTCACTCTCTCTGTAATTTTGCCCATCACATAAATAAATCTGTACAAAAGAAAAAAAAAACTGCCTACACAGTGTGATCACCCATCGAAGCTCATCAAAGACTTTCCATGAAAAGCAAAATCTAAGGGAAATCATTATCATCTGACCAGCTTTACACAAGGCACAAGGATGTACTTAGTAAAACAAAAAGAAATCCTTCATCTTTGAAGAATTTTGAAGCAGGAAAACAACTGGGAAAAGAACAGAGGATATTTGAAACAAACTAAAGGACATTAAAGAATAAAAACGACTGGACTGAATAACTATTAACAATAATGTAGACTGTGAAGGTATTAAATTCCCCAATTAAATGATACAAATTCATCTAATTAATTTTTTAAAAAGCAGCCATTTCTGTCTGCTAGAATGTTACTTCATCAGTAAAGACACACATACGTTGAATGTGAAAGTCTGGAGAAAGTTATTCTGTTGGGAATGACATCAAAATGTAGCAATTCTATTTTATTTACATCAGAGAAAATAGGCTTTAAGAGAAATGTTTGAAAGTGAAAAAAAAGTCACTAGTTAATAAAGACGTATCTTTTGAGCAAATAGATGCTATTGTAATTGTATATGCACCTGATGCCATAACACGTGGTATTACAAATCTTGGCAGGTCTAAAGCGTGACATAAATTCTGTTTTTTTAACTTTTATTAGAAAGGTAGATTTTACAGGCAGGTGGAGACAGAAAGATCTGTCTGCTAGTTCACTCACCATGTGGCCACAGCTGCTAGAGCTGAGCTCTTCAGAAACCAGGAGCCAGAATCTTCTTCCAGATCTCCCACACACATGTAGGGCCTCAGGATTTGAGCCATCCTCTACTCTTTTCCCAGGCCAAAGCAGAGAGCTGGATAGGAAGTGAAACAGTTGGAACAGGAGCTGGCATCCACAGGATATCCTTGCACTTTCAAGCCAAGGATTTAGCCATTGAGCTATCGTGCCAGGTCCAAAACCAAATTCAACTTACAATTTTCCATGAAGCAACGCAGCCAGAAATTGGTAGCTTGAGACAGGGGGCACAGGAAAAAAAAAAGGGCAGGACAGAGATGGAGAGAGAAATGTGGTGGGGGTTGGGAGGAAATGGGAAAGGGACGAAGAGAATTTCATTTTCATTATGTTCTTACAATTATATCTACAACTCATAGTAAATCTACTAAAAACTTTTTAAAAATAATTGGATGTGTTTAAACATGCAGTTGCCTGTGCATTTGGTTAAATATGGGGATGAACCTTTAGTTACTTACCTGAAATGACTTTTCACAATCCTCATCTATGAAGGTGTTTGAGTGTTGTTGAATGCTGTCACTTCCTTGACTGTTTAGTACAATTTACCAGTGAAACTCATTCTAAGCAAATTTTTTTGTGAAAATTTTTCATTTACAGTTACATTTTAACACATAAAGGGATGTTGACATTATTCATTTATATTTTGGGTAGTTTGTTAATTTTAGAATCATATTTTAAGAATTTCATAAGTAGATATATTAAAGTTTCATCATAAAATGCTGTGCAGATGTATTAAAAATATGTATCATGTATCATTTCTAACCATAATGGAATAAAGCTGGACATCAAAAACAAAAGAAATTCTGTAAGTTACACAAATACATGCTCCTGAAGCAATAGCAAGTCAAGATAAGAAAAAAAAAAAGAATTCACGAATCTAATTAAGATCATGCAATATATCAGAAAGTGAAATATAACAAAAGTATTACTAAGAAGGATGCTACAGCAATCAGTACCCTATGATGTGGGTGACATTTCAGAGCGTATTGCTTCAATGCCCAACTGGCTTTCAAATTCTAACTTAATCAATTCACTGCCTAAGAGACAGAGCTGTATGTGTTTTTCAAAATCTAAAAATGTACCTACTATATGATCCAGCTAAAGAAAGGAAATTATGTTAGTATACAGTATATACACAGCAGTCTATGTTTATTGGACTATAATTATCCATGTAGTCATTTACACTAACAAAGGCCTAGAATCAGTCAGGCTAGGTGTCTCAACTGATGAATGATTAAAGAAAATAGTAGGTATCTTCCTCCATGTACCCACACTGAAATATCACTCAATCATAAAAAAGAGTGGAATCCTGATACATGCAACAAACTGAATGGAACTAGATTGGATGAGGTTAAATTGAAAAGTCAGACACAGAAAGAAAAACACTTCAAGTTGATTTTATGTATGTTAATTTTAACATACACATACACTTTTAAAATGTTGGTATATTTCATATGTAGATGTTTATAAATGTCTAATTTGAAATATATTTGATTGTTGAAAATATAGTTCTTTCTCACTTCATGATCTTAGTTATGAATCTGTTATGTGATAGAACCATAGCTACTGCTTTCTCAAAAATAAAAAATAGTGTAATAATTATGCATGAAAGAAATCTTGTACAATGTTAAAATTGTTTCAAAAAATTAACAAAATATCATTTGCAAACAATTTCTAATCCTGACTTATTAATATTATTATAACAGTGGTAATCCAAGAGTAAAATTCCTTGAAATATATCACTCTCATTGTTCAAAGATTTACCTGGAAATAGTACTCATATTTAATATTGTGGAAATGAAGAAAATATTTATGGGAATCATCAATTTGATATGATATGGGGCTTCAGGGTATATATAAAGATTAACTATACTCTGTTGGCAGAGTGGGGGAAATTAGCATATTCATTGTTTCTATTTGCATTTCTGTTCCCAAAGGCAATTACAATAAAGAAATCTGACATAAGCATGAATCTTTATTTTTTTAGATGTTTAAATGATTGCATTTACTTAAACAACATATTAATTCAATGGTAATATGGGAAGGACTACAAAGAAAAATAAAAAGGAAATATACTGCTATTTTTTTCACAGGCAAGCATATTTAGTTTCTCATAAGCTCAAACACTGGAATTTTTGGTTGCTACCATTATCCGTTGACTCACTAACCAGAAGCCAGCCATTTTAAAACTTTTTTGAGTTAGTAACCAGCATCTCTAGGAGTATACAAAGAAACCCTAATAATCCAAAAATGTGAGAATTTTCAACTGTCACAACTGTGGCTTCAGACTATTCAAGTCTTTTTCTGCAAAAAGGTTTCAAAGCAGCATAGCTCACGGTTAAAAATCTTAACAAAACATTGACATGTGTACAATTTCCACACCAACATGTATGTGAAACATCTAGTTAACTTTTACATTTGATAAAGCCAGACACCGTGTTTCACTATCTCATAATACATTAGAGCAAATACAACTCAGGATACGTAACACATCACCAACGCTGCCTAGAGCCAGTTTATAATGAAATGTAGGTCTTTTCCCAAGTAGTGGTTGATTATAACCACTGGTTAGTGGACATAACAAAAACAATTTCAAGATTTGTGGGGCAACAAATGCTGTTCCAATCATGTGCAGTGCCTCTTCTGTTTCACAATTCCTGCTTAGAAACCTTTTATGTTACTCTTGCTCTTACAGCTGTGCTTGCCTTTGAGGCTCTGAGTCTGCTTCCCCTGCTGTTGGAAGATGCTGCCTGCTCTGCTTCCCTCTCCGCTAACACATTCCAATCAAAGGTGTAGTCATATTTGTAGTGCTTGGTCCTGAAGAGCTTGCGGAAGAGCTGCCTCAGATATGTGTAATCAGGGGCTTCCTCAAACTGAAGCGCACGACAATAGTTCAAATAGGTAGCAAATTCATCAGGAAACCCCTGACACAGAATTTCAACAGGCACGGACATCTTCTTTTCACGAATTTTTTCAAGCATTTGCTTGACTGTTTCAGCCTTCAGTCGTTGCCAGGGCAGGCTGCCTCTATTAAAATACATCAAAACATAGCCTATAGACTCCATGTCATCTCGGCGACTCTGCTCAATTCCAAGATGTGCATTGATACTTGCATAGCGGGCTGTGCCAATAAAGGTTCTATCTTCGCTGTAAGGGATGTGTTGGTTTGTTTCATCATTTCTGTACATTTTGGCTAGACCAAAATCAATAAGGAAGAGCTGGTCTTCTACGGACAAGGATGTATCCTGAGTCGTACTGACAGTTCTGCTTGCCTTCCTCTTTCTCCCTGGATTTTCCAAACATGTTTCACAGTGACAGCCAGTGCCCATTAGAAAGTTACTCGGCTTAATGTCTCCATGTATGATATTCTTCTTGTGTACATATTCAATTCTACTGATCATCTGGTCTGCCAACATAAGTACGGTTTTCAGCGTAAACTTTCTAGAACACATCTTGAAGAGGTCTTCGAGGCTAGGCCCAAGAAGATCCATGACTAGCATATTATGGCCGTTTTCCTGGCCTTGCCACTTTATGCGAGGGATGCCAACCCCACCCTGAAGAATCGTGTACAGTTTGCTCTCTTCCAGCAGCTTTGGACTGTTGGCAGTCTGTGATTCTAACTTCACGGCCAACTGCCTGCCGTCGGTGATGTTAATCGCAAGGTAAATCTCCCCAAAGCCTCCTGACCCGATCTTCTTCAACAGCTTGTACTTGCCTCCCACCACGAATTTGCTCTTGCAGTTGATGATGTTCGCCATTCTCACACACAAAATGGCGTTGAGGCCGAATCCAGAAACTTCTGAGGGCCAACGGAAGTCCGTGAGGAGCAGAGATTTCGTCCGCAGGGAAGGCTACCAAGGAGCGACAGGAAGTGGCGAATGAGCTCTTCCTGTGTGTTACAGCACCCCAGGTTGGCCCACAAAGACACGTTTACTGCCTCTCAGCATTCTTCTGGAGCAGTTCAGGGATTCTGAAGTGGTTCTGGGACAGTTACACCGGCCGTTGTGTTTCTTGGTGGCTTCTGCTGCCTTGCTTTCTGGCCAAGGTTGTGACCTGGGGGTTAAGGTGGCAACACGGTTTCAATCAGTACCACAGTCTCTGCTTCAAAGGTTCTTCTGTGTATAAACCGATATTGTGATTTTGTTGTTAATTATGAATCGTATAATCATTTCTCGCAGCGGAGGATTCATGGAATGGGGGTCTATATTTTAATGTAGTTCCAGATTCTTTTCCACGGCTATGGCATACGCTTATGCTCATGTTTAATGTACCATTTCTTCTTTTCCTGAAGAATTGGTTCTGTCACATATTTTAAAAAAGGTTTGTTCTTTCTATCATTTTAATTGTAATGTCATATCTGTACAGAAGAGAGACAGCGAAGATCTTCCTCCGCTGATTCATTCTCCAGATGGCTGCAATGGCCAGAGCTGAACAGATCAGAAGTCAGGAGCCAAGAGCTTCTTCCAAGTATCCCACAGGAGTTCAGGGTCCCAGGGCTTTGGGTCATACTCTATTGCTTTTCCACAGTACAAACAGGGAGCTGGATAGGAAGTACAGCAGCCGGGATATGAAGCAGTGCTCATATGGGATCCTGGCATTTGCAAGGCAAGGATTTAGGCACTAAGATCTTCTGCTGGTCTGATTCTGTGACATTTTATAAGTTGCAGTGCAACCCCCCCAAAAATATATAGGACTATATATACATATATATTAAGTGTAATGTAACATGTATAAAGTATACATGTTTCACAGTGTTTCATAAGTAATCCCAACAAACACAAATATTATATTGTATATATATTATATATCATATTAATTGGCTTCTATGAATGCTGGGCTGACAGTGAGTCTTTTTTTTTTCTTTTTCGATTTTATTTATTTTTATTGGAAAGGCAGATATACAGAGAGGAGGAGAGACAGAGAGGAAGATCTTCTGTCCCATGGTTCACTCCCCAAGTGGCCACAGTGCCTGCAGCTGAGCCAATCTGAAGCCAGGAGCCAAGAGATTCTTCAGGGTTTCCCAAGCAGGTGCAGGGTCCCAAGGCTTTGTGCAGTCCTCGACTGCCCTCCCAGGCCACAAATAGGGAGCTGGATGGGAAGCAGGGTGCCCATATGGGATCCTGGCACCTTCAAGGTGAGGACTTTAACCGCTAGGCTATCATGCCAGGCCCGACACAGTGAGTCCTAAAGCTGTCAATCATGCAGGTATTGAAGGTCAGCTATATTCCACATGATTTGGCCAAGGCTGGTTTGCACAAAAGTATTTCTTTATTCTCTCTTCTCTACATAATCTGATCACTGCTAATAGGGTCTTCCAATAGATGAAAGAGGCCCACCGACATCACATAGACCAACCTCTGTTTTGTTTCTTAAGGTCAAGTATGGACTTTCCCAAACAAAAATATTTCACGAAAGCATCTAGGTTAAGGTTTACTAATAAATACAGAATGTCTGCTAACCACTATATATATATACATACATACGTATATCTATACGTATATATATAATCATTTTAAAATATGTTTGGAATTTAGACTTTAAATGAACATCTGTGGAAATTTGGGGAAAAACGTACAACTTTAAACTGCTTCCTTGACATTTCTAGCAATAGCAATAAGCAATTAGCCAATAGGTCTAAGGGTGGCCATCTATAAACTATCCAGTGAAAATGTTCTTTCCCTTAAATCTCAGTAGAAGCAACAGCTCCTTCAACCAAGGAAGATCTTGGCTAAATAAGTCATTGATGATGTTCTGTGTAGGAAATAGTTATCTCTTGATTCATCTATGTAAATTTCATTTCACTTGATCTTAGCCAAAATGTGGATAAGTAATGTGAATTTCATTTCAATCAGTGAAAGCCACAAACTACTATGCATAGAACAAACAGAAAACTCTAGAACATATTCATGTACTATTACAGTGCATGAAAGAGGTAGTAAGGCAGAGAGAATCTGAAAGGACAATATCCAGAAACAAAGAGAAAAAAAGGTGAATAGTAATGAAGTCTCACTTCCCTTTTCAAAAAGATTTATTTTATTTTTATGTGAAAGGCAGATCCAGACACAGAGAGAAGAATAGAGAGAGCATCATGCACGCATTGGAGTCCACTTGTCAAATGGCTGCCTGGCCGGAGCTGGGCCAGTCTGAGGCCAGGAGCCTGGAGCTGTTTCTGGGTACCTCATGTGGAATACAGGATTCTAAGGACTTAGGCTGATCTCTGGCTGTTTTCCCAGGCCATTAGCAGTGAGCTGCAGCAGGAGTGGAACTTTCAGAATAAGAACCAGTATCCAAATGGGATCCCAGTATCCCAGGGAGAAGACTAACCTAACATGCCAAGGAGACAGTTCACTCACTTCACCTTTTCCCTAATACAATAACTAACCATATGTGCTTTTAAGAGGCATTTTGAACAGTTTCACAAGGCTAGAAATGATAACTGGATTCCAAAGCCCAGAGAGGACAGGACTATCACTTAAGCATCCCAGGCTTTCATTTTTCAGCCATCTGAGGGATACACTTTAAGGAACCAAAACATAAAACCTAGCTGCTAATCAGATCAGGCATGTAATTTTCTGAGGTGAAATGACCACATGGTGATTGCAGGAAGGAAGCAAAAGTAAATCCTCTTTGAAAGAAGACTACAATTCTGACCCTCAGTGTATCTCTGCATCATTTCGTACATAATCCATTGCCTAAAATAAAAACAGCATGCATACTGTGACTTAAGATCAAGTGGCCAACAGCAAGAGAAAATTAAATAACAAAAATAGGTATATAGAAATTCTGATGTTTGTATTACGGAACACAAACATGAAAACAAATGTAGCTAGCATAGTTAGGATGACTGTTTCAGCACAGAATAGGAAGTTGTGAATTAAAAATATGTAGTACTTCTAGTTCTGGCCTGCCATATAAAGTATTAAGAAGTTGCCAAAGCAGTTTAGTAACAAATACAAATTTGGATAAGTTGAAAAATCAACAATTCTTAGATATATCAGAGAAGTGAGGTCAAAGATCAAGACTGTGCCCCGCAAAAGTACACAGATGCAGAGAATAAAAACATATTAAAGTAGAAGCCTCTATGAGAATCGGAGCTAGAGTGAGGAAATCTAAACTGTAATTTACAAAGTGCTGGAGGCTCAATGTGATCAAGTCTGAGAGATAAAACTTTTAGGAGAGCTCTGTCAAAACCTCATTTTTTTGTGGGTTTTGCCCGCAGGAGCTCTACCATGTATATGCTGAATATTAGAAAAAAACCTCTCTTGTTGCTTCTGGCAGCAGAGAGGAAAAGGAAACATTTTTGTAATACACCAGTCTGTTCTGTTGTACTTAATAAGGCTTAACCTCAGGAGAAACTATTTTCCAACAGCTTAACCTGCTGAAGGTTTATCAGAATGTAAATTGCCTTGGCAAAGGAAAAGGCACTACTCCATATAGTTGTAGTTTTATACTTGGGAGAGGAGAAATCCCGAAATTCACATTCTTCTAGTCATCCATCCACAACCAAAAGCAGAGGAATAGATTGCTGCTGATATGTTCACAGTCCAAGGAACGAACACTGAAATCTAGTCATCAAACTGTGGAATGCGTGCCTTGTTCTTAACCAGTTACCATTACTGATAGGGACTTCAAGGGTCCATGAAAGGAAAGAGAAACAAACCAACCATGATGGACTCTCCAGGAACGCTGAGACTGTGGGAGACAGGAGTTAAATATACACAATATAATCTTTATGTAGATTCTGTGAAACAGACTAAGCACAATTCTATGCAAATCAGGCTACTCCAATGTCAGTTATCACATTGGTTCATGTAGCATTCTTATTAGCTTAAATTTTCAGTTTTTTGATTCATGTAGCATGTCTCAGCAACTAAGAAAGAGGGAAGCAGAGAGAGAGAGAGAGAGAGAGAATTTCATTCTGCAGGTTCACTCCCAAAATGTCCTCACTTGAGGATGGCCCAGGCTGCAAACAAAAGCCTAGAATTTAATCTTGAGTCACTCACCTGGGTGACAATGAATTGAACGCTTAAGCCTTTTGCCTTCCCAGGTACATAAGCAGGAAATTGGAACTGAAAAAGAGCAGCCACTGAAATCTACACTAGTTTTCTGACATATCATGCCAGTGTTACAAGCCTTCATATTTGGCTCTTATCCAAAAAAAGTGTTTCCTGCAGCATCTTCTCGCACTGTTCCTCCTATGTTTTCTTCTAGTAGTAGAATAGTTTCAGCTTTTATATTCAGATTTTTTTGGTCCATCTTCAGTTGATTTTCACATGTGATCAGAGAAATCTATTTTCATTTTTCTATGCATATTTACCAGTTTTTCCAACAACTTTTACTGAAAAAAAAAAAAAGATATACTCTCCAATGTGTGTTTTTGGCTCCTTTTTGACTGTATGAACATGGATTAAGTTTTGGACTCTTTATTTCATTCCATTCATCTGAGTCTGTTCTTAATGCCAGTATCATGCCCATTTTCACCACTTTAACTTTGCAGAATGCTTTGAAATAATGTATTGTGATGCGTCCAAGTTGATTACTCGATTACTCAGGATTGAATTGGTTCTATACGAATTTTAGGTTTTTTTCCTAGTTCTATAAAAAAAATGTCATCAATGGGGCCCGGCACGATAGTGTAGTGGTTAAAGTCTTCGTCTTGCACGCACCGGGATTCCATATGGGCGCTGGTTCTAGTCCTGGCGACCCTGCTTCCCATCCAGCTCCCTGCTTGTGGTCTGGGAAAGCAGTTGAGGACAGCCCAAAGCCTTGGGACCCTGCACCTGTGTGGGAGACCCGGAAGAGCTCCTGCCTCCTGGCTTCAGATTGGCTCAGCTCCAGCTGTTGCGGTCACTTGGGGAGTGAACCATCAGACAGAGGATCTTCCTCTCTGTCTCTCCTCCTCTCTGTATATCCACCTTTCCAATAAAAATCAACAAATCTTAAAAAAAAAAAAAAAAATCAGGGCCCGGCGGCTTGGCCTAGCGGCTAAAGTCCTCGCCTTGAAAGCCCCGGGATCCCATATGGGCGCCGGTTCTAATCCCGGCAGCTCCACTTCCCATCCAGCTCCCTGCTTGTGGCCTGGGAAAGCAGTCGAGGACGGCCCAATGCATTGGGACCCTGCACCCGCGTGGGAGACCCGGAAGAGGTTCCAGGTTCCTGGCATCTGATTGGCGCACATCGGCCCGTTGCAGCTCACTTGGGGAGTGAATCATCGGATGGAAGATCTTCCTCTCTGTCTCTCCTCCTCTCTGTGTATCTGGCTGTAATAAAATGAATAAATCTTTTTAAAAAAAAATCAATGGTTGTTGCATTGAATCTCTGTAAATATTTTCAAGTACTTTATTTTTCATCTTAAAGATATTAATACAAAAAGAACAGATGAATGTAGTTGATAGAATTAGTATTAGGTATTAGCTTCCATTTTTCCAGGCTAGTTTCTCTTTTTCCTTTTTCTTCTGACTTGTTTAGTTTTTGCAATAACATTTTATTTAACATTATGCTCTACTAAATAAAGAGATTATCATAAAAAAGCAAAAAAATTAAAAGCAGTCTTAGTTCAGTGGTAACATAGACAAAGTCTATAAACAATAACCAAATGGAAGGATGACTATTTCTCACATACACAGTCAATTTTAAAATAATAATAGATGATTAAAACCAATTTAATACTACCTTCTTACCAATTGGTTTGACAAAACTATAAAACAAAGATTTAGAAAAGTTATTTTCAGCAGGATTGATACACACAGATATTTCATTCTTGCTTTTGCTTCTTACATTTAAAAATTTTTAATTTTAACTCCTAAATGTAAGAAAGAACGTGTGGTATGTGTCTTTCTGTGTCTAGCTTACTGCACTCAAATGATGTCCTTTAGTTGCATCTAATTTTATGCAAATAGTAGAATTCTTTTTTATAGCTAAATAATATTCCACTCTGTATATATGGTGTGTGTATATGTGTGTGTGTGTGAGATTTTCTTTATCCATTCATGTGATAATGGACACTTTGGTTGATTCCATAGTTTGGCTGTTGTAGGTATCCCTTTGATACAATGTGATCATTTCTCTGGGGCTTAATACCCACTAGTGGTATTGATGGATCATCTGGTAAACCTATTTCTAGTTTTTCTCAGAAATCTGCACACTCTTTTCCACAGTGACTGCACTGATTTGCAGTCCCAAGAGCAATGTGTAAAAGTTGCCCTTTCTCTAAATTCTCAGTAGCTTTTGTTAATTTCTGAGATGAATGGCATTTTTATAGTCATAAGGTGACATCTTATTATGCCTTTGATTTGCATTTCCCTGATGGCTAGTTATGTGAAGCATTTTCACATACTTAAAGGCTATTTGCATTTCTTCTTTTGATAATCATCTATTGAAGTTTTTTGTCTGTTTCTTAACTTTTTTCTTTGTTATTGTTAAGTTTTTGAAGCTGCTGGTATATTGTGGGTTTTAATCCTTTATCAGATCGCTTGCAAAAAAATTTTTTGCCAATCTTATGGATGCTCTTCACTGTACTGATTGCTTGCTTTGCTGTGTCTAAGCTTTTGAATTGGAGACAGCGAATTTGTTTAATTTTGTTTGTGTTGCCTGTGCTTTAACAGATCTTATGCAATAAATAATCACCAACACTTTTGTCTTGGAGGGGTTCATCCACATTTTCTTCAAGCAACTCTTGACTGTCAGTTTTAAAACTCAGGTCATTCATTTATCGTGAGTTGATTTCTTTATGGTGATAGGTATGAATATAATATCATTGTTCCAAATGCATAATCCAGTTTGACCTACATCATGTCTTAAAGTGATTATCCTTCAGACTATTACATGATCTGAGAAATTCTGTGAAAAATCAATTGGTTGCATAAATGTAGATTAATGTATGGGTTCTCTATTCTGTTCCATTGCTCTATGTATAGGTGATAAATATTGACAAGAACAATTAGGGAGGAGAAAGGAGTAAATGGCATCAAATTTGGAAGACAGAAAATGAAAATGTTTATGTTTGCAGGTGATATAATGCTGTATGTGGAATGATCTCTGCGCATTAGTTACATTACTGTGTGGGAGTTATAATGATGTTAACTCTACCAATTTATAAACATAAATACGTTTCAGTTTCTTGGTGATTTTGATGTTTTCTCCACCTTTTTTATAAATTTATTTTAAAGCTATTCACTTCTTTGATTAGATTTATTTTTAAATCTTTAAATCTTTTTAACAAACGTGCATAGAATTTCTCGATCTGTACTTGATTTGTTCTAACAGCTTTTGAGTGGAGCATTTAGGTTTTCCTATGTAAAGCTTCAGGTCATTTGCAAAGTTGTATATTTTTACTTTATTTTTCAACCAAAATGCCTTTAATTTCTTTGTTTTTCCTAATTGCTTTTGTTAATATTCCCAATCAGTACTGAAATATGAGTAATGAAAGTGAACATCCTTGTCTTGTTCCAGAGTTGATTTGAAATGTTTTCAGATCTTCCTCATTTGATGATACTGACTATGCGCTTATCATACATAACTTTTTTATTTTCAAAGCTGTAATGTGGTATTACCAAATAAATTAAATAGGCAACCCTGCAGTTACAATGAAAAATGAATACACCTTATTTTATAAGTGCAAAAGAAATTATAACATTTATAATGTTTTAAACATTTAAACGTTTTAAATGTGGCTAGTAAAAGGTATTTTAAAACATTTGAAATGTAAAATTGTGCAAATGAATTTAAACGAGATACTTGGAAGTACGTTCTTTGGATCATATCTTGAATGATGTTATTTTGAAGTGATGCTAAATATCAGTTATTTTCTGTATCTTGAAATAGTGATATGATTTTCATTATTCAGTCTATCACTGTGATTTCTCACATTTATTGATTTGTAAATTCTGAGCCATTCTTGCACCCCTGAGATGAATCAGATGACTGTGTGGTGTATAATTCTTTCGGTTTAGTGCCGAATTTTTTGGCTAATAATTTTTAATTTTTGTATATTAAGTCAGGGTGTTGGTGATGCTTTTCCTTGTGTGTATGTTTTGCCTTTTGGGTTTGTTCTGGTATCAAAGAAATATTGATCTCAGCATTTTTATGAAGTACTAGAAGTAATTATACCTTTAAAATGTTACATAAATTTCATTCATATAGGCATTAGTCCATAAACATTATTTTTTTAAAGTCTCTTAGTTACTGCTTCAATCGTGATACTCTGTATCATTTTGATTCAATATTTTTAAGTCTTATGTATCCAGGAACTTTCATTTTTTCCCTGAGGTTTTCCAATTTATTAGCATAAGGTTAGTTTTTTATCCTTTAATTGGTCTGGTATCAGTTTGCAGAGTTTCTTTCTTCATCTCCGATTGTCTATGAGTTTTTGCTCTTTTTTTCTTTTTCCTTTTGGTTAACAGATTATCAGTTGTGTTGACTTCATACATTTTTAATGTTTGTTTCATTTATTCCTGTTCTAAATGTGTATTAAATGTTGCTTCTTGTTAATTATTTGCTTTGTTGTTTTTCTGTCATTGAGCATAATTAAATTGTTTACTTAAGAAAATTTCCTTTTTTAGATGTATACACTTCGTTATAAAATTTTCTGTTTAACCTTTCTGAATCCTACAAATTTGACTAAATTGTATTTTCATATTTATTTATTTATTTATTTATTTATTTTGAATGTTATGGTACAATTATGTAGGGTCTGGGATCCCACCCCAAATTCCCACCCCCAACTGATTTTCCCCATATTGTTACAATAGTATATTCCCTCATAACAAGTCATAATTCCATCAGTCTGTTATTTGAGTATGCCCCGACATTGCTAGTACAGACAATACCACACAGTCCAAAAGTTTGGGAGTCCATCTTTGATTTGAAAGTAGGAATGAATACTGTATGTATCTGCACATCTGGATATGGCAGTCTCTATTACACCATCACTATACATTCCCTTAAGTGAAAAGCCACAAAAATAAGGTCAACAACAGATACGAAGTTAAAACAGACAAAAAAAAAAAAAAAAAAAAAAAAACAAAACACAGCACCACAGAGTCAAAAAAAACCCGTCACTGAATAGCTAATGGGTGGGTGACAAAAAGAAAACACAAAAGCCTAATTTGCATGATGGTTTCCTTATACTAGAGAGAATATTTGGTATTCGTCCTTTTGGGTTTGACTTATTTCACTGAGCATAATGGTCTTTAGTTGGGACCAGCTAGTTGCAAATGGTATGATTTTATTCTTTTTAATGGCTGAGTAATATTCCATGGAGTAGATGTTTCCTTTTTTAAAATTAGTTCCTTTTTTTTTAAATTTATTGGTACCTGAGTTTTGGCCTAACATATTTTCCTTTACTTCTTAAACTATCTCTACCATATTAATATTTGTTCACTTAATTATATCCCATAAGTTTCCTATGCTTTCTTTTTTAAAGATTTATTTATTTTATTTTAAAGGCAGAGTTGCAGAAAGGGACAGTCAGAAAGAGAAACAGAAAAAAAGGGGAAGGAAGGGAATGGAAGAGGAAGGGAGGGAAGTGGAGGGAATGGAAAGGAAGGGAACAGAAGAAATGTCTGATTCTTGCCGCAAATAACTGCAATAAGACGGGTAAATACAGGCCAAATACAGGAGCCAGGAGCTTCCTCTGGGTCTTCCACATGGGTGAAAGGAACTAAGTAATTGGGGCATTTCTCTGCTGCTTCACTCATTGACCTGAGCAGGGAGCTGGATCAGAAGTGGAGCATTTGGGACTTGAATCAGCACCCGTACAGGTTGCTGGCATTGCAATCCGTGGCTTTACCTGATATTCCACAACACCAGCACCACTATTTATCTTCTGACCTTAGAGAATCAATAACATTGGGATCTGTGGAAGCAGTAACGACATTCATTTCACCAAGGATCATATTGTGTTGCAAATTTTTGTCCCAAGGAAGCCTGAATGATTATTGTGTCTTGTGGCACTAATGGCTGTGACTGTGGACATGTGTAATTTGGATGGAATCCTGCTGTATGGGCACGGTGTTGGGGTTTTAGCACAAAAAGCCCCAGTTTTAGCACTTTCCCAGGACCCATGATCAATGCAAGTTAGTGTGAATGATTGGGCCACAGTAAGCCTGGGCCTGGAGCAGTAGAATGAAGGAAGAGAGATGGAGTTATCTTTGGGTATCAAAGTATATATTCAGTTTACTCTGGGGAATACAGTACTAGCAATCACAGTCCCAGAGCCACAGCACAGGATTGAAAACTTCCTTAGTCCCCACAAGAAAAGTATAGGTTATGCTAGAGATTTTATATGAGCAATCTTGGGCCTGTAGCAGTAAAGTGGAAACCTTATCCAATGCCCTAGAATGCGTACAGGCTACTCTGGAGATTGTGCCCAAACAGATGCGCGTCTGGAACAAAGGAGTGCACATTGGCCCTCAGGTCTCACCAGCCAGTGAAAACTATTCCAGGAATTGTCCTCTGAACAAATGCAATTCCATAGCTACAGGGTGCGGATGGACTGCCAAAAGTTCTATACTGCACTCAAGGGTGATATACTCAAGGACTTATACGCTGAACATACATCAATCTTTGCTAAGAGATGTGGAAAGGGACATCTTTAGGTATGTTACTCAGCATTTAAATATGGGCTGTTACCAGCACTGAGACTCCAGGACTAGAGATAAATTGTCTAGATCAAAAAGAGTGAGCAAGCTTGATTCTGGTGCTTAAGCACAGTAATCTAGCAGTTTCACAATGAACTGCAGTCTGTTGCCTGCCCCTGAAGCACTCTGGCTCTTAGGCCTTCTGGTAATGGTATCAACTAAGACAGAATGACATTTAGCAGCTGCTATACCAGAATAGCTCAGGTCTGAGGCTTTGGTGGTGGAGGTGGAAATGTGTTTTCCTTTTAGTGAGCAAATCAGTTACTAGGACACCAGTCAGTGAGTTTGCGGGATTTTCCTGTGGCTGAGGCTGCAGATATGAAGTGATGATGGGGTTTTGTGGAACTTTCCAGATGACCTTTCCCCGGTAAGGTGGAGCTTTCCCTTGCAAGGGGGATGGAGCGCATGCTGTTGTGGACTTTGCTCCTCTCTATTTGAACTTCCTGAGCCTCTCTGCTATTTACAGTTCTCATCATTTTTTTTTTTTCGACTGATGTTTTCCCTCCCTTATTCTCTTAGAAATGCAGCCTTACCTGTTTTCTTCTATGAAGCAAACGCAAATGCACGCCCACTCAATTAAGCCATCATTAAAAATGATTATTCTATTTTGATTGAATATTATAAAAGCTAGAGTAAAAGGGCCTGTAAACAATGTATTTAGGTGTCCTAGTTCATCATAGGAGTATCAACAAGAGGTTATTAAACTTTTTTAACAGTTATACTAGGGATGAATAAATAAGAAAATGCATTGTATTATCTAAGAGCCAGAGAGAGAGAACAAGAGATCATAATAAATAAGATGTGACTACTATTAATCTTGTGATGTTGATTTACAGTCTTATCTATCAATAGGAGCAGAGATGATCGGTGACAGACTCTAAAATGTAAGCATTATATAATTTACCATAGAAATTCACAGTGTATTGTTTCAGAATTTACATCCCAATTTTGATAAGTCATACAGAAATCATCAACAAATTTACTTTAGCAGATAACAGTAAGTGTAACAAAGAAAGGAAGGTGGGTAGATGTTATATGGAGATGGGATATGTAATTTTTCTTTAAAAAGTTCTTGAAAATGCATGTTATACAATTCCTATCTCTTTTGTTAAGAGATTTACTTGATGCTCGTAACGGAATATATCGTACGGTGGTCAGTATGTAATTGGCCATACACTTCTGCATTTTTATTTAATGACTTACATAATCTTGATGTTCAAAAATAATTGTCAAATGATATATCTAACAAAACATGGATATATATGCTCTATAGTATGCCTAAGAGCTATAATGGTGACAGTAATTCCATAACGTTCTTTGTCCTCTTACTACCTTCTTTCAACCAAGGATCCATAGTAACACTTATTTATATTTTCATATTTCTATTTTTTAGACCCATCTATCATGAGTATTTTTCTTTTTCTTTTTTTTTAAGATTTATTTATTTTTATTGCAAAGTCAGAGATATACAGAGAGGAGGAGAGACAGGAAGATCTTCTGTCCAATGATTCACTCCCCAAGTGACTACAAATGACCAGTGCTGCGCCGATCCGAAGCCAGGAGCCAGAACTTCCTCCAGGTCTCCCACGCAGGTGCAGGGTCCCAAGGCTTAGGGCCGTCCTCGACTGCTTTCCCAGGCCACAAGCAGGGAGCTGGATGGGAAGCAGGGCTGCAGGGATTAGAACCGGTACCCATATGAGATCCAGGCGCATTCAAGGCGAGGACTTTAGTCGCTAGGCCATGCCGCCGGGGCCCCATGAGTTTTTTTTTTTTTTCTTACTTTTGACTTCAGTCAGATTTTAATGATTAATGTCCTCATGGATTCACATAAGAAAATAGATAAATATATATTTGAAAGTGAAATAAAATGTCAAACTTCATGTAAAATGTGTTGTTTTCATAGACTTGGAAGAACACACACACAAAATGGAAGAACAAAGTTCTCACTGTAAAGTGTCTCAGCACAGGGCAATGATTACACATGAAATAACATGTCCATCAACAGAGTACTGGATAAGAAAGCCATGGTTCATCTACTCCATGGAATACTACTCAGCTATTAAAAAAAACAAAATGCAGTTCTTTGTGGCCAAATGGGCCAAACTGGAAACCATAATGCTAAGGGAAATGAGCCAATCCCAAAAGGTTAAATACCACATGTTTGCCTTAATTTAAGATGATATGATGTTATGTATAACATGTTATGTTATGAATGTTATATGTTGTGTATAAACTAAAATTGAAGTGTAGGTGAGGTGGTCACAGAAGGTGGCTGGGAACTCGCATTTACTTTTAACATGTTGGTTACTCATTACTATGTCAATTAATTCCATGGTGATGTAAATTTTTGCTGATGGTATGTTGGAGCTTTCAATTGACTGGGATGATACTCTGCTGGCTCTGTCTTCAGACCAGAGAGGGTATACCTAAGAAGCCGTTGAACTTGACTGGACAACAAGATGCTGGACTCTATGTTTGGTATACGCTTGCAATGGGGGAATCTCAACGGAACTTGAGCTGTGTTCATGCAACAAGGTGGAGGAATCCACCATGGTGGGAGGGTTTGGGGAGGGGTGGGGAGAACCCAAGTACCTATGTAACTGTGTCACATAATACAATGTAATTAATGAAGAAAAAAAAATAAAACACACAAATCAGAAAAAAAATAAATAAAATAATAATAATAATAATAATAAAAGAAATAACATGTCAAAACTGCTTGCATACTATCTCACATATTCACATTTCCTTTAAAAAGCTATTCAGTGTACACATTGAAATTATAAATAAAATTTGTAATTTCCTCATTGTTGACACAAATTTTAAATGCCCATTTTCTTAAAAGCTAAACAGTCACTTTAACTAACAGGTTCAACAAGTGAATTAAACACTCGGTGGGTTAAAAGGCATTATTTTTGTCGATGTGGCTGCTGTTGTTTATAATAAATTGCTTCCCTTATCAGTGAGGCAGTGAGAGAAAAATGCATATATTGTGAAACAGCACATCTTGGCACTCTACCTTAAGCAGATTTCCTATTCATTGAACAGATAAATGAAGTCAGTACAATGTTTTATAAAATTTGTTGTTTCAAATATGACTGAATTACTTTGTGATTTCATCTACAGGAAATAGCCTGTCATCGATGTTCACTATCAAGTCAGGTTTCCAGCTGTGAATTGTATTCCTTCATTTAAATATGGACTATTTTTATTTTATTTGGGGTGTAAAATTACCATGTATAGTTCTTAGATTTTCATTTCCTAGCACTGTTAGTGTTTAAAAATAAATAGGCAAGCTTGGGAATGTTATAATATTAACATGAAGTAAAGTTAAGTTATGCAAAATAAATTTATAGCTCCAACTTATGTTTTAATGTACAAAAATATTTTAGATGTTGATAATGTGTCATTTTTGTTTCCTATGATTTATTTCTTGATCCTGAGCTAACAGTTACTTCCTGATCAACTCCCTCTATTTCATAAATATGTCTGATTGTGAGACAACTTCAAAGCAGGTCTTATATTGGCTCTTCAAAATAATGTTCATTAAATGAAGTCATTTACCATCTACTTACCCGTAATTCTCAGCCTTTTTCACATAGAAAAGTGAGGTGATCATGAATTAGCTCCATGGATTGTGGTATTATAAGACATGTATAATACAAAGTGTAATGCTTGCTTATTACATTCCGATTTCTAATTTTTTCCTCTTTCAGAGCTTTAATTCTAACTATGGCACTTGAAGATTTAAAATTTATTCCTTCAACTTTAACTTCCTCTTGGGACTTTTTCCTCCAAATTAGTTAGATATCATTCACTTTATAGATTTTTGAAAGTGTTGATGGATTTATACATAACCAAAGTATAGAACTATTTTGGAATGTCAAGATCAACTTCCAGGTTTAGTCCTGATTTCACTTGATGCTAATGAGCCCACTTGGAGGCAGTTGGGGTAGCTCAAGTGGGTAGGTTCTTAATGTCTATGAATGAGTTCATAGTTCCAGGCTTTAAACCGATCCTGCTTCAGATGCTTTGGGTATTTGAACAGTGAACCAGAGGGATGTTCGTCTCTCTATCTCTCTACATCTCCCTTTCAAATAAAATAAAATCATAAAAAATATAAGGAAAATAAATGCTGGCCCTGACATGATGGTTCAATTGCCTAACCCTTCACTTGCCAGCACCGGGATCTCATATGGGTACCAGTTCACATTCCAACTGCTCCAATTCCCATCTAGCTCCCTGCTTGTGGCCTGGAATGCACAGGAGGATGGGCCAAAGCTCTGGTGCCCTGCACCTGTGTGGGAAACCTGGAAGGAGCTCCTGTCAACTGGCTTCGAGTTGGCTAAGCTACAGCCATTGCAGCCATTTGGAAAGTGAATCAGTGGATGGAAAGTCTGTCTCACCTTCTCTCTGCAAATCTGCCTTTCTCTATGGTTTCTGATCTTTATTAATTCTATTTTCATGCATTGGATTTAAAATGTTCTTTTTATTTCTAATACCTGGATGTTGGAAGATTAGTTTGCTAAATATAGGCCTTCATTTCTTTGCCATGCTTCTTTCCAACTCAATGTTTATTAACCATTTATAAATATTCCTCTATGAAACTCAGGTAATTTAGAAATGTGTTACTTATTTTGAAGACTCCTAGGTGATTTTTCTGTTATTTTTAGTAATTTCTAGTTAATTTACTTCTTCACAGTGAGCAATCATTATATGATTTTTTAAAAAATATTTGAAAGACAGATTTAGAGAGACAAAGACAGATGTAGAGAGGGAGGATCCACTGGTTTACTCCCCAAATGGCCGTAGTGGCTGGAGCAGAGCAGACACGAAACCAGGAGCCAAGAGCCTAGAGATTCTTCCATGTCTCCCACATGGGTGTAGGATCCCAAGGCTTTGGGCCATCTCCTCTACTTTCCCAAGGCATAAACAAAGAGCTGAATGGGGAATGGAGCAGCCATGACGTGGACTGAGGCATATATGGGTTGACAGTTCTTCAAAGCAGAGGGCTAGCTTATTGAGCTACCAAGTCCACCTGGGTTTTGTCTCTTTTACATATCACATTGCTTAGATTTAAGAATATGATCAGGGCCCGGCGGCTTGGCCTAGCGGCTAAAGTCCTAGCCTTGAAAGCCCCGGGATCCCATATGGGCGCCGGTTCTAATCCCAGCAACTCCACTTCCCATTCAGCTCCCTGCTTGTGGCCTGGGAAAGCAGTCGAGGACGGCCCAATGCATTGGGACACTGCACCCGAGTGGGAGACCTGGAAAAGGTTCCTGGTTCCCAGCTTCGGGTCGGCGCGTACCGGCCCGTTGCGGCTCACTTGGGGAGTGAATCATCGGACGGAAGATCTTCTTCTCTGTCTCTCCTCCTCTGTGTATATCTGGCTGTAATGAAATGAATAAATCTTAAAAAAAAAAGAATATGGTCTATTATTCTAAATGCAATGTGAGCATTAGTGGAAAAAAGCATATTTTTCATTTCTTTGTACTGAGTTTTATAGAAACATTAATTGGGTCGTTTAGTTGATAGTAATTTCCAGGTCTTATCTTTCCTGACTAAATTTCTGCTTGGTTCATCATTACTGAAAGAAGAGTGTTAGTGTCTGCAACATAAAAAATAAAATAGATTTGTTTTCCATTTCTCCTTTCAGATTTATTAGTGTTTGGTTCATGCATTTTGTCTTCTGTTAATAATTTTATCCCTGCTTTCTCTTTTGCTAGTGATCATCTTGTAAATTTTTTTTGGCTTTTTAAAAAAAATCTACCTATAATTTTATGTGCATAGTTTTTCTTGGACACAGCATATACTTTATTCTTGACTTTTTAAAAACGCTAAATGTAATTCTGTTTTAATTCTTTTATTTATAAAATTTAATTGTGCTATTGTTTGAGTGCTGACTGCTTCTGAAATGCACACATGTTAAAAAAAAATCTTGGTCCCAAAGTTAACATTTTTTGGTGGTGACATAAATTTTGGAAGATGGGGCATAGGCAGAGTTCTTTAAGTCATTTGGACATATCCATGAAACATTTTTGTGTCACATCTGTAATTCACGTGATAGAGTGTGTGTGTGTGTGTGTGTGTGTGTGTGTGTGTGTGTGTGTGTGTGTGTAATGGAGTTTTTATTAAAGCCTGAATTTGGATCTGTGCCCTCTGTTTCCTGGTGCATCCTGAGATCCTTTCCTATAAGGGTTCCACCATGTGTCATCTCCCCTGAGTCCCTTACTGGATCTAAAGCCTGTGTCATGCTATGTTTACTGTAAAATTCAAAACTTTGAGCTGAATAAATATACATAAGATATTTTGTTGAGGTTAAGAAATGGTATTACTAAAAAATGTAGCCCAAATGTGGTTATTCCACAATTACAGAAGTCGGCAAAGTGCCTTTGGAATTGGTTTGGAAGAGACTGGAAGAGCAAGCTAGAGAAAGCAGGACATGCTGTAAGCAGAACACTATGAGTAGTTCTGAGGAGGATTCAGAAGACCAGAATGCTGATAGAAATGCGTATAGTATAAAGGCCATGCTGATGTGGTTTCAAATGGAAATGAGTATCCACTTTGGGAATTGGATTAAATGTCATCCTTGTTATGTTGTGGTAAAGAACTGAACTGTATTGTATCCATGCTCTGGGACTTTAAGGGAAACTGAAATTAAAGGTAATGTACTAGCCTATTTGGAAGAGATTTAAAAACAAGATACCACTGAGGATATATCATGGGTTCTATTGGCCAGTTTCAATCAATTTCCCAAGATAATCACAAGCACAAACAATTGGGATGGAAATGCATAGGCTGATCACACAAGGACTAAAGAAAATATTCACAACATAATAGAATATTTAAAGAGAGAGAAAATAATTGCTAAAGAAATAGAATAGGCAAAAGGGATTCATGTATTAATCTTCAGAGCAGTGGGACAAAATCTTGAATGTATTTTAGAGATTTTTCCAGGTTGCTTTTCCCAGGAGCTCTAGAAACAGGAAATATTTCTGGGACATGGATATGGGGCACTGCCTAAAGATTTATTACCCAGAACTGTCTCGAGATTATGGTCCCTGAAATTCAGCACAACAGCTATGGTTCAGGCAGGCCCCAAGCAAATTTGGTGTTGGTGGCAAATACTGGCATCATCTGTGAAATGCTGATTTTATCATGAGTTATGACGAAGTTTGATCTGGAAAGCTTGGAAGGCCAAGAAGTGTGCTGAAAAATCAGAGTCTCTGAAGAAGTTTCCTATGAGACAACGCCCAGGAGAACTGTGGAAGTGACGCTGTAAGTGGAGACTCCAGAGAAGTAGAAAAAATGCAATGCACAACACCTAGCAGGAAATTCTATACAGTCTACATAAGCCTTGGAAAGTCATAGATATTAATTTGCAACCCGAGAGAACAGCCATATAAAACAACAACAAAAAAGCACAATGACAAAATGACCACTGCCACCAAAGAATTGTAAAGAAGAATTGTAAAGTTGTGAGCATGCCCACCAACTTTGAATACTAATTTGTGAGAACTGGAGCATCAGATGAACCCAAAGAAATCATATGGGGCAAGGATTTCCAAGTCTTTGGGAGCTCATTACTGATCACTTTGTTCAAAATGTGCTAGACTTGGAAATTTAAAATTTACCAGTTGTCCTGTTGAACTTTGTCCCCCACTCCACTTTGATCTGACTCAAGCTCCTTGCAATCGCCCTTGTCCTCTCTTTTCAAATAGGATGTTTACATTGTCTCTATCCTTCCATTGCATATTGATTTTGCATGGCCTCACACTAGAAAAAGTTTTACCATAAGTTTCATATTACCTTTTCTACTTCAGAATTTGGAATAAATGTTAGACATTTTAAAAGATTGGATTTTTGAAGATAGAATCATTGTATGTTGTAAGTTACATGTGAGAGAGATGTTATTTTCTGGGATCCAGAGCCAGAATGATTACAGTTTGAATATGACTTGTCCCCTGAACTCGTTTATGATGTACTCATTCAAATCTTATGTTAATGGTATCAGGAAGGTGAATACTTCATCTAGTTATATTTCTTAAAGATAAGAACTTTGGAACTCTATTAGGATTATACTAGGTGATTACAGTGGAATCAAGTCTGGGAGGCAATGTAAGGAGAGCTAACAGTAAGCATTTTGTAATTTCTGTCTCTCCTCTCTTGTTTCTGTTTGTGGAGAATCATGATTAATACAGTGTGTGTGTGTGTGTGTGTGTGTGTGTGTGATTAATTCACTCAGGTTTCATTTCCAGGGAAATTATTTCATCCTCTTTGAAAAATAATGTTTTATTTGAAAGGCAGAGGTACAGAGATAAAAAATGAAAGACAGACTCAGTGAGACAATCTTGTTTCCACTTGTTCACTTCCTACATGGGCACAATGGCTAGGCTGGGGCCAGGCCGAAGCCAGGATCCAGGAGTTTCTTTCAGGTCTTTCACAAGAGTGGCAATGGACCAAACTTGTGCCATGTTTGTTGCTTTATCATGCCATTAGCAGGGAGCTGGATTAGCGCTGGAGTAGCAGATACACAAACAGCTGTTCAGAGGAATTTGCTCAGTGCAACTACTAGGTCATTAACTTAGATATTTTGTATTTAATAACTTTTTAAGTGTCATTTCAATTATTTATGTGTTGCATGGTTTTTGAAAAAATACACGTATTAATTCACATTGCAGTTCTGTGCAAAAGGTGGTTCTGGATTCTGTGATATGTTAAGTGGCATTAATTTTGGAAAATTCTTGGCTAATATTTCTTCAAATATTGATTTTTCTCTTGTTTTTTTTTTCTTTTTCCTTGTGGCATTTCAATTATACATAACACAGATGAGTTGATATTTCCCTTCAAGTTTAATTTGCTCTGTATTATCATTCTCACCATTTTTATCTTTGTCTTTCTATGTGTATACTTTCTATAAAAATAAAAGTGGGTGACCAACTTCTTTGATTCATTTTCCAGCTGTGTTTAGTCTACTAACAATTCCATGAAAAGTACACTTTATCAGTTACTGGTTTTGTTTCTAACATTTTATTTTGTTCTTTCTTGGCTTCCAATTTCCTTATGTGACAAGCAAAGAACGGGACATGACAGAAATTATTTCTGCTATTCACTCGCACAAACTTCACCTCTGAGGGATGTTCCTCAGGAGCTCCCCGATGTTTCTCTCCACTGTTTGATGATATCCAGGTTGTGAATTCCTTTTCTGTGTGTCCTCCTAGAAATTCTATATTTTATAATTCTTTACAGTCAATTTGCAGCAATTTACCAACATTTTATAATAGTTACCTTGGAAATTTTGAGCTAGTGTAGAGTCACAGAAAAGTAACAAAAGCGTCATATGTCCTTATACATTCCAATTAACCAAATTCCCTTTAACATCTTACAGACCATGGAATATTTACCAAAACTATTAATTAGTCTGAATTCCTTCATTCCTGCTGAAATGCCTGGAAAGTTGCAGAGGCCAGCAAATTGCTTGTGCCCCTGCACCCACATAAGAGAACTAGAAGAAGCAGCTGGCTCCTGGCTTCAGATTGTTCCAGCTCAGGCCATTGTAGTCTGTAGCCATTAACTATTTTTTAATTCCACCCTCAAAACATAAGGAAAGGTAGGATAAAATATGAAGCCTGGAGTCAGGTGTGACAGTCAATGTTTACAAGATGATAGTCTTGTGGAGGTTATTGATGATGAATGGCAGAGCCTTTTTTGAATTATTTTACTTCCCCTATGTTAAAAGAAGAGTAAAACTGACCCCTTTACTATTCTGCTTTGTGAAGCCATAGCAAGAAAATGCTCATATATGAGCCAGAAGAACCTCTCCAAGCACTGAATCAGTCAAATCAATGGTCTCACATTTATCGGACTATGGAGGTACAAAAATTCATCTTTGGCAAGTGGCAAGCTGCCCACACCTGCAGCCCTGGTATCCAACATGGGCATCAGCTCTGGTCCAAGCTGCTCCATTTCTGACTTAGATACCTACTTGTGGCCAGGGAAAGAGGAAAAGGCTGACTCAAGTCCCTGAATCCTTGCACCCACATGGGAGGGGAGACCCAGAAGAAGCTCCTAGCTCCTCATTTTCTATCAGCACAGCTCTAGTAGTTACAGCCATTTGGAGAGTAAACAAATAAATAGAATCTCTCTCTCTCTCTCTCTCTCTCTCTCTCTCTCTCTCTCTCTGTTTCTCTCTTAGTAACTGAGTTTTCAACTAAAATAAATATATATTTCTTTCTTAAAAAAAAAAGAAGTGAATTTCTGTTCTTTACAAGGTAGCAAGTTTATGGTCTTTTGTCATAGAGTTCTGAATGAAATACATCAGATGAGCATGTTGCATGTTCTAGCCAGACTAAATGAAATTCACATTTAATATTTGAAAGGTTTAATGGAAAAAATATAGACACATATGAAAGTCCAAGTGGATACACAACTAGAGAGACAAAATTTCTGGGAAGCAAAAAATATGTGATGGAAGTTAGAAACAATAATAATAAGGAAAAATGCCGTTGATGGGCCATTAGTATACTGATTGTGCTTGAGGAAAATAATTTCTCAACTGAAGGTAATGACAACAGAAATCCTACTTGTAAAGCAAATCATTATTTTTAAAAAGAAAGAACAGAATATTGAAGGATTGAGGAATAAGTACAAATGTTATAGCATTTGCTTTATATAATACCAAAAGAGACAGAGAGCTTATTTGAAGATATAATGGCTGAAAACCAACCAAATCTTGTTGACAAAATGAACATACAGATACTTCAATCCCAAAGATATGCAACTAGGATAAATCAAAAGAAAATGACAGCAACACACATTGCAATAAAATCCTCCAAAGTCAATAACAAAAAGGGGATTATGAAAGCAGTAAAAAAAAAAGTGATTTGCAAACACAAGGAGTTCTATTATGTTATTCAAAAATTTCTCACCATAAACCTTGCAGTCCATAATGGAAATGATATATTTAAAATGTAGATATATTTAAATTGGTCTAACAATATAGTGCACCAGAAAAAAGCATCCTCCAACATAAATGAAAATTTGGGTCCTTTAGTACATTTTGCTTTTAGTATGTTTTGCAACATTTGTTGAAAATGGACATAATTTGCCATGTGTGTTGCAGGACAATGATAGAATTCTTGGTTCTTGTCATCCATTGAAAATGAATTTCCACAATGGCAGGTTCATTGAGTAAAGTGAAGAAACTTTCTACAGCAGTCAGAAAGGGAATTCTAAAGGAGAAAGATTGATCCAATTCTGAGGAGCACAAATTTTAGAACAGGAGCAGGGAAACAACCATTTAGGAGGCCAGAAAAAAACAACCAACCAGGTGGCTAGTATACCAAACAATCGGAGGATAGAAAGTATATGCTAATGAGATATGCTACCTGAACCCATCAGGGAATTGATATTGGAGTAGTCCAATTTGCACAGTAGTGTCAAAAATGCTCAGGTTCACTGTGTAGACTCAACAACCTATAAAGATTACATTGTGTGTATTTTTCTCCCTCTGCATTCTTCTCCTCCTCAAGGCTCCTGGAGAGTTACAAAAGGGTTTTTGTTTGTTTATTCTTTGCTGTGCTTTCCTTTCCTTTCCAACAGTAATGGTAACAGATAGGGGTCAATGCAAGCATTCTATAGTGCTATGACTATGTTTCTATCTTTGATGGACCTCTACCTTGGAATGTGAACTTCATCTCTCAACTCCTTACGTTTTCAGAGTCCAGCGTCCTATTGTTAGGATATTTTCAATTGTTTCATTGGGAGATCATCTTTGGTCTGGATTCAGAAAGACATGCTGCACTAAGTTTCCACATCTGGATATGCCTGTCTCCGTTACACTTCTGTTATACATCCCCTCAAATACAGAGCCAGAAAAGAGTCCACAACAGGGAGAAAACCAGAAAAGTTTCATCAAAATGACATTGTATTCCTTCCATTTTTAGTGTGGATGGGTGACTAGAAGGATTAATATCTGGATATGCCTCTCCTACCAAGTATACTGCCAGAGATACTTGGAATTGTGCATAACCTTTCACTTGGATGATTTACATTTTGATAAATCCTAATACATTAGGCTGCTGTAAAACATTTTCTCTTGTGGATAAGCCTGTTAAGCACAACAGAACAGACTGGTGTATTTGTTTTTTAAAAAAAAAAAAAAAATATATATATATATATTTTATTAATTACATTGTATTATGTGATAGTTTCATAGGCTCTGGGGATGCCCCAACCCCTCCCCATACCCTCCCCCCTGGTGGATTCCTCCACCTTGTTGCTCTCTCTCTCTCTCTTTCTTTTTTTTTTTTTGGATTACATTGCATTATGTGACATGGTTTTATAGGCCCTGTGATTCTCTCCCCCCCGCCCCCCCGGGTGCATTCCTCCACCTTGTTGCATTACCACAGGTCAAATTCAGTTGAGATTCTTTCATTACATGCATCTACCAGGCAAGAAGCCCAGCATCTTATTGCGCAGAAAAGCTCATCAGTTTCTTGGGGAGACCATCTCTGGTCTGAAGGTAGAGCCGGCAGAGTGGTTTTGATAGTTCCACAGAACTGTATTGTTGCCACGCTCACCACTCCAGGCACGATGCGGTCGTTGGAAAATCCACTGATTGATATAGTCCATCATATAGTCTCCAGGTGCCCCGTCTTTTCATTGCCAACATATAGCTGAGGTGGTTGATTGACTTGTTCTGTCCTCTGTCATTTGATGTTTAGCGTTCGGAGACCGAAAGCTCGATTGGGGGGATCGCAGAAGAAACTTTGTGTGAGGTGTTCCCAGACCAGATTCCTGTATGCACCAGCAGGCACAGGGCCCACCACAGTCCATTGCCCCATCAGCTGGTGGTTGCAGTTGCTGGGTTCTGCTTCCATCCCTGTTTTCCACTGGAACCAATGGGTGTTTGCTGTCCAGCCCGGTTCTGACCATCACATACTGGGCCCTTGTGTAAACCAGTGGGGGCCTAGTCAGAGTGACCCACAATAACCCCAACTAGGCCTGCCCCCTGCCCTGGTTTGCCCGTATGTGTAGCAGACTAGTCCAGTCTGTCACATATCCCCTTCTGCTCTCATAAGTGTCAATGGGTATTAAGACCTTGTCCCATCTATGCAGCCTTCACGGATGTTGTTGGGTGTCTAGCCACCCCAGCCCCTGTCCTAGTTTTCACGCCCGTCCGTGGGGGTGGTAACCCAAGAGGGGGGTGTCCCCTATTTGCCTCCCAGACCACTCCCACTCCCAGATAATGCGCTCTTCATGTGGTTCTGTGGTTTAATTTGACTGAACTGGCCCCCAGTGCTAGCTTCTGCCAGCTGATGCTGTGGTTAAGCCCCAACAACCCTCACCCACTCTAATTGTAGATTGAACCAGTAGGAACAATCAGCCCAGCCTGGTTTTTCCCTTGTCTGGTCCACATGAGGCACACAGGTGCCGTAGCTCTGCCCAGTCTGGTCTACTCCCATCCTAGCTCACGATCTCCAGTGGGAGTAGCTGTTCAGCAAGGGAACCACTCCTTATTCCCCTACCTGTTCTGCCCCCTCCCTTCCTGGTTCTCATGTGTGCAGGTTGGGTGCTGCAGTCACATCTCGCACAGGCAAACTCACCTTGACATTCTGTGTTGTGTACTGCTTTTGTCGCGACCGAACTTGGCTCGACCCACACTCTGTTCTGGTACTCGAATTTGCCAGTGGATGACATGAATTGGTTCAGCCTGGTCTGCCCCCGACCCATGCCAAATGTATGCCAGTGGGACTCTTTCCATGACCTCTTGGCTGTTTCCTTCCATGCTTCTTGCGCTTACCTGCAGGGTCTGTGTCCTACCACAGACTGGTGTATTTCACAAGGGGCTTTTTACTCTTGCCTTGCCATAAGCAGCAAAAGTTTACCTGATATTCAGTGAGTATGTAGCAGATCTCCTGGTGGGAAAGCTTAAAAACATTAGTTTTTAACTGAGCTCTCCTCAAAATTTGCTCTCTCATGTTTGATCACAGTAAGTCTCCAGCTCTTTGTAAATTATGGTACAGATTTTCTTACTCCACCACTGGTTCTCAAAGAGCTTTCTGCTTAATGTGTTTTAATTCTTTGCATATGTCAATATTTGGGCAGCAGTACCTTGCACTATGACCTCAGTGTGCTACTACAACTAAAGAGTTGTTGATTTTTCAGTTTGTTTACATTTGTATTTGCTATTAGTTTGGACTGGAAATGTCTGGTGTTGGGGTCGTTCTGACTTATTATCAATGTGTTGTCGAAGGTTGAAGAGTCCAGATTGACACAAAGATAAGAACAGGAGCAAGGCTTTCTGTGACAAACAGTAAAAAGGGGCCCAACGACAAGAACAGCTGATACAAAAAGGGTCAAGCCGTGGAAGCTTGCAGTTGTTAGGCATAATTTGGGTTGCTTTTTACAGACATTGGTGACATTGGTTACTGCAGTGACTGCTGCAGTCGCTGGGTAAGGGAGATGGCACCTATGGTAAGGGTTGTAGTTAGTGAATTTTTTACCTTGTTTGGTGGAATTTTTGTGAGTAGGCCAGCTTAAATTTGTGGGTAAGCCATTGGAAATGGTTGCTTCATGCAAGCCTTTCAGAGTTGAACAAAATATCATTATTAACAGCGTGTATGTAGGTGTATGTGTGTGCAGGCAAAGGTGTTTGGAAATGGAAGATTTAAATCATGGACAAAGTTTTTTATGATGAGACATATTTGGTCTCTCACTTACTGGGTCTCAGGGCCCCTCTCATGACACCTCCCCTCTGCCCACATACACACTTTTATCAATCCTAGGAACAGAGAGATGGGCAATGACCTCTCTAGCTGACAGGCTGAATATGCACATGCATACTCCATGGAGGAGTGTGCAGGTTATGGTTAGACCAGGATCTCAGCAGAAAACGAACACCTAATAGGGTCCTTTTCCCATTCAGCTTAGATGGATTCCATCAGGAGCTTCATGCTCATGATTATCTGGAGCTTTATTGCTTCCAGTCTGGAAGAAACAAATCTAACCAGTACATTGAAGTTACAAGGCCCCATAATAAAAAGATTATCGCAGCAAGTGGTCCTAACAGAGGGAGCATCCATGTCAAAGATAGCATCCAGGGCTCTGTTCTCAAACCTGACCTCCAATTCTGTTTTCAATGAGAAAATTTTCAGCCATGAGTCTTTTTTGAGAAGTTGTCTGTTCATGTGTTTGCAGCCCCTGAACTGTTAGACAGGGCAGGGATTATTTGCCACAGGTCACACTCATTTTTGCTGAGACAGTGTACAGCCTAGAGTGAGTAGGTAGTCTAAGACCATTTGTGATCCTGGAACTTTTGAAGAGTTTTGAAGTTGAGGTCAGTCCCCTAGGCTATTTCACTCTCAGTGACAGTAATGTTGGAAACTTCTATGAGTGTTTATCAGCCTAGTTGAGCTACGAATGTTACCTGTGTTAGCTTTTATTGCCACAAACCGAAAAAGTCAGACACACTGAGTCAGCCGGGAGGTCTTTATTCCAGCATGAAAGGTGGCCAAGGGAAGAGAGAGAGAGAGCAGAGAAAGAGTCTGACGGACTGCTCCCTGGTAGGAGACAGCCCAGGACCACTTCCACATGGAAGAGTGATAATGTGAGGGAAATGGCTGCCCAGAGTACACAGCACTGTTTTTTTTTTTTTTAATACACTGTAGGTGTTGGGGGGTGGGGAAAGGCAGCAGCTCTTCAGGTTGGGCATGCTTATGACATGTAACCACGGCGAGCATTGGTCTATGCAGACTCAGTGTTTGAAACACTTCTTGATGGGAGTATCTGCTTGACCTTGGCAAAGCTAGCACTGAGGCTAGGGATGCTTGTTTCTGTTATTTGTAGCCAGAGGGAGGCAGGAAGCAGAGATAGCACCGGGACGTGTTCTGCTGCTTGGTGTTCCAAGGTTACCTGATGTTCTTGGCTTCTGATAAGTTTTCTTGTCCTCTGATACACTCAACTCCTTAAGGAGTCTCTTCTGCTCAGTGCAACAACCAGGGCAGAGATATGCAATGTAATCAGAGTTATTGGATCTCTCTTATTTTTGTATATTGTCTTGAATGTTGTCTGAAAATGGAAACTCCTTCTGATGGAGTTGGGCTTTGGGGTTTGACACTGTATATCCATCGGATGTCAAAAAATTAAGCATTTCCGTAGTTCCTCTTTGTGAACTTCTATTGATGAGCTTAAGAGGATATCATCTACATAATATATAACTTTAGTTTTAAGGGATATAAAAAGGACCAAATAATTAACTTTCTCAGTAGCCCTGAGGAAGAATGGTCTAGGTGAGTTGGGAAGATTGAGTGGTTCTGTCCTTAAAAGCAAATAGAAACTGAGCGTGCTTAGGTCATGAAGGGATACAGAATAAGCTATTACTTAAATACATAACAATGAAACCTTCTGATTCCTGTAAGATCTCAGAAAGTAGGGTATAGGAATTCAGTATCATGCATAAGGATGACTGCCTCATTTATTCATGTTAGGTCCTGTAATAACTTCTTATATACACTTGACTTTTGGACTCAGGATGAGAGAGTTAAAAAGGGGATATTACATGGTATTGTGAGCCTTTGGTCACTTAAGCTCCCCCTCCCCCTATGGTTTGTAGCCCCTATCTAGCTTCTGATTTGAAGGAATATTATTTTTGTTTGGAAACCCTTGGGAAAGTCTTTAGTGTATCTTTATAGTCACTTCCTCAATTTAATGCTGAACTTGTCGTTGCTTAGCCCATACTCCTGGATTAATTTTTGTCTTCACTACCAGGACACATGTGTCCCAAGCAGGAAAAAAAACCGACATGTCCAGAAATAAGCAACAGAAAACTCCCTCACAGCAGAATAAGAGGAAAAAGCATCAGATGAGAGGTTGGCCTGATATCTATCTGTCATAGAGTGTGATGAGAAAAGTCCAGAGTGGGAGAGGAGGACTGAGGTCACCCAGAACTTGCTTTACAAAAAGAGTTGTTGAACAGAAGGGGTCTTTGTGGAGTCAGGAGAACCTTTACTATTGTTGTGATAGGGCCATCTCTCCATGGCCTGTGCCCAGGCAGCTCCATCCCTGGGGGCAGTCCATCTTCCAATGATCTCCTTGGCAAACAAGACAGGAGTTAGATTCTTATTTCCTCTGAGGCCAGGCATTTTAAAAGGGCCCGTGCCCCTTGCTGGGGTAATACATAAGACTAGCTCTCTTTCCCTTTTCTTCCCCCAGCATGGCTTCCTCTCTATTGCTACTAGGTAGGGTGGTGGCCTTCTCCATACATTTCTTCCTCATCTCTATGGTTTAAAAAAAAAAAAAACACAACTTAGTAGCCATACAGAGGACATTATCTAGGATGTCCTCTTGCCCATCAGTAGACTTTGTAAGTTTTTTTCTCAAATCTTGGGCCAAATGAGTGATGCATTTATGCTGAGATTTATCTTTCTTCATAACTTTCGAGCTGTAAGTAAGAATCACTTCTCAGCATTTTGGCTAAGATCAAGTGCAGGGTATAGGGAGTATGCTTTAGGAGATCCTCTCTGAATCACTCTACAAAGTCATAGAGGGGCATTTTGGCTCTCTGTCTTATCTCTGAGAGTTGATTATAGATAAGGTGCCTAATGCATGAAAAATTTGGACTTTCAACAATGTGTAAGAAAGGGTGCTGAAGTCTCCATTGCTCTTCTGTAACTGTCAGGCGTATTTAGGGTCATTGAGAGAAACAACCTTATTCCTGGTTGGATAAGAAAAAAAAAAAAAGAAAACCAAAAAACTCCCAATCTCCCTTTCTCAGTCCCCTCTTCCACTTCTTCAATCACATCAAAGGAGTCTGCAACTGCTACAGTTCTTCCTCGAGCCTTTTGTCTTTCCTCTCAGTATGGCAGGTCCTATTTCTTGGTGTTGGCTCATCTGTCCTCCCCGGATAGAAGCTGTATTTTTCATCTTCATGTGTTACAGCTGCTTTTATGACTGTCTCTCTCTTGGAGGCTATCAGAGCCTGGTCAAGGAGAATCATTACATCATTCGGAGTGAAGTTGAACATTTGGCTAACCTCTGTAAGCGTTTCAATGTATTTATCTGGGTCTTCAGGAGAATTTTCCCACATCTCCCTTGCTTATGTTTTAGAGAGGGGAAGGGTGATAGATCTTGCTAAGATTTCCTGTAGCAGTTGTTCCCTCAAGGGGAGACATGGAGAATAGATCAGTATGGACATAGCACAGCAGTGGCCATGGCTGAAGGAGGAGAGGGTCCAGCACCTTGAAACACAGATATTTTGTATACTCTTGAGTCTCAAAATCCTTTATAGTTATAGTTTGTACTTTATGGTTTTTCCTTCATTACCATTTCCCTGTTTTTAGACTACTGCCAAGAGAGACATGTAAAGTGTCATTGCCCTGCAGCATAAGAAAATCCTAAACGTATGAGATCTCTGCCCATTCCCCCCCGCTTTAAAAAGTGCATTGACAGATGAATAGCATAAAATTGATTTTCTCCTCTGCTGCCCATGTCTTTGAATGTCCCATTTGATCCTTCCACAAGGCTCAAATAGAAAAACAGATGAGTCTCTTCTTTTCCTGGACCTTAAGATCAAAATGTTGCCAGTTATTGAGGTTGCTTTCAATGCAGGTGATAACAATCGAGGAAATATCCACAAGACAAGAAAGAATCCCCAGAGATACCACTGTTTTATGTGAGTCACTAAGTTGTTTCCCTTCCTTGGGAACTTCTGAAAGGACTAAGACAACTGAGGACTGCCTACAGTTTAACTGTAATGGCATGGTCCATTATCTTGGACCTTGGCCTTAATGGCAAGAGTTTCACGTAGTCTGTATCCATGTCTCTATGCAGTTCCCATTGGGCTATTATTAGGATACTTGTAAGCCACTGAGAATCCCCAGGGCTTGGAATAAGGGAACCTTCTTTGTGGTCTTGATGCAACTGAGAGAAAACTATGTCATGGAAAAGAGTCGCAGCTCCTCCAAACTTGTTGAAGGATCATAGGAAGAACCCTACAAATTAACCTAAGAGCCAGTTAATAAGCAGTAAAAGGGTAGCAAAGCTGGTGATTTTGCAAGAGGTCTGTCTCCAAACTCTCTGAAATAAAAGCCGATATTGAAAATGTCTAATGATGGGATCATTGGTCTATCCCACTTCGAGATTTAAAGATAAGCCCATTTGATGTGCCAAGAGACGCAAAAACTTATCAAACTGAAAACTCTTGAGCTGAAGAATGGCAGTCTAGCCATCAAATGGCTCTGAGGTTTTGCTATTTTTCTTCCACCAGAGATCAAAAGCCACCACCAATGCAAAATACCAAGAACAAGAGGGACCCTATGTTGTACCTGATAGTAGACAAGAAAAGTTTGTTCTTGCCTGAGGATCTGATAACATGGTCCCCTAGAATAAAGTTATACAGGTTGGGGGATATTAGAAGGAACAGACACAGGAAACTGTTGCAGCAAGGGAAGAGGAAGTGGATTAGAGACTGATGTCATTGTCAATTCATCTGGAGATTATGGAGGGAAGCCTCTCAAGGCCATCCAAGTCAGTGCAAACAGGATACTTGGGGGGAACTAGGGGGCCTCATCCCCCCTTCATCCAGGACAGGCCCTTAGTCTGAGAGGACAGGAAAGACAGAAGTCAGCAACAAGATATTCTGATGGGCAGTTGGCAGCCAGGTTTCTCCTGGGGTGTTTCTATCACATTGAAGAGTGGCCCCTGCCTTAAAGCATCAGTGCTGTGTCAGGTTGTCTCTGTACACACACTCACAGCTTCGTTACAGAAAGGTGTTTACTTTCCATCTCATTAGATGATGGAAGTTCCCTGTACCAGCCACAAGTGTTGCAGGAGTGCAGACTGGGTTGTTTGTAAGTCAAAGATTCATTAGGTAGGATGTAATGGAAGAGAAAAAGGACAAAGCTTTGTTGAGCAGAAAGTGAAATAGCTTTTAACTGTAATAGAGGCTGGTCTAAAATGGACCAGGTCAACAGGTTCTTATAGATTAAAGGTATTTATGTTATTACATAGGTTGGTTTCCAGAGGCAGAGCTGAAACTGATTGATAGCTGCAATGATGGCTATAGTTTCTGGACAAGGGACATATGATAGGAATGTGATTAGGGATTTTCATATCTCACTTGATGGATGTTTTGTGACTACATCAGCTGCTTGTTAGACTATTGGAAATTGGGTACATCTAAGCTCTTGAGGGTTGAGCACAACATCCTGTATTAACAATCTACGTGTTCAATTGAGGGCGTTGAATTGGAGGATTTGCATCTAGGGCAAAATTTTTGAGATGTAGTCTATCTGATTTCTTACTTCCAGGGCCTCAGGACCCTTTTTGTAAACATTACAACATATTTTCTGATGAAATTCTTTCATTTTAATTGTGTCAGTTATGTCTATTCTCATGTTTGTATTTGGCAATGTTCAGATTGAGAATTACTGTATATCCTTTCAGGTTATTTAATTTTCTGTCGATATTGGCCACCTTGTCTAAAGTCACTGAATATATCTTGTTTTTATTTTAGGTCAGGTATGGTGTATGAAATGATGTAGAGATATGTAAAGAGTTGGAATTGAAACCTTCCTTCAAAGGAGATTTACTTATGTTATGTTATGTTATGTTATGTTATGTTATGTTATGTTATGTTATGTTATGTTACATCAGCATATGGTCATTTTACCTGTGAAAATTACGTGCCTGTTCTGATTAGCATCTGGGGTTCATGTTTTAGTTCCTTAACGTATAGCCCTCAGATGTTTAAAATGAAAGCCTGGACATTTAATAACACATCAGAACTACTCTACTTTTGCAGAAAACACTTAGTGACAAATGTTTTTTTCATGATATCCACTTTCAGGAACTTTTAAATGATTCTTCATTTAAGAAACTGTTTTCATTTCTTTAGTGTATATACCTAGAAAAGATATCACAGAAACAAAGTAAGTTTTGACTTTTTGAAAATCCTCCATAATGCTTTATATAACCATTAGTAATGTTATGATTCCACTAACAAGGCATAGGGGAGATTGAACAAATGTCTGAATCAGTCAGGTATGACAGTTGTATTATCTTAATTTTTAAAGATTTTTTTTTTATTGAAAGAGTTACACAGAGATCAAGAGACACAGAGGGAAATCTTCTATTTGCAGGTTCACTCTCCAGATGACCATAATGGCTAATGTTGAGCCAGGCTGAAGACAGGAGCTAAGAGCTTCATCCTGTTCTTCCACGTGAGTGACAGTGATTCAAACATTTGGACCGTCTTCTGCTGCTTTTACCATGTCATTAGCAGGGAGTAGCTTGGAAAACAAATCAGCACCTGTATGGAATGTCAGCATTGCATGTGGCAGCTTTATTTGCTATTCCATGATGCTGGTCTTGACAGTTACATAACTTTAATGTTCATATTTCTTCCAAATTTTAGGTTGTAGCATTAACCTTCAAGGTAGTAGCCTTGTATAGGTCCTCAGGTGATGCAGGTAGGGCCTTTTTGAGTATTACTTCTGTAATAAAACAAGCACAATAGGGACACTTGTCTCTCCCACCTTAAATTATAGCAAGAAAATGGTCATTTATGAATCAGAAAACAGTTGTCATCTGAAGCTGAATTTTCCAGTACAATGATCTTGGTCTATGGAGATGTGAGAAATAAATGCATGTTGTTTGATAGTTACTGAGTTATAGTCTCTTATCATAGAAATCTGAAAGAACTAAGTCAAGCAAGAATGTTGGATGTCTAAGCCATACTTTAAAGAAATCTGTATCTAATACACAACAGCTTTAATGGGAAAGTAACAAAACTAAAAGTTCAAATAAATGTACAAGCTACAAATTCAATTTCCAGAAAATAATAAGAAATATATGACAGAGGTCTAAAAATTCTATTAAAAAAGGAAGATTTTTCTGAACCCATTAGTAGATTGAATGTGATGGAGGAAAATAATTTCTCAAGTGGAGGAAATAGCAATGGAAATGCTAGTTGCAAAGAAAAATAATTAAAAATAAAACATAACATTGAAAGATTCGGAGTGTTGGCAACGCCCGCGTCGCCGCGTACCCCGAGCCGAGCGGAGGGGCTAGGGTTACAGACAGACAACACACAAGACAACACAAGACAACACGCAGTGGGTCACTCTTGTACACAGAATGCCAACTTTATTTGGGGTCCTGGGGTCCGCCTGCATCTTATAGTCTGCTTAGCCCCTCCTAGTATTATCCCAGTGTTCAAGCAACACCTTAGCCCCCCTGAGGGCATCTTAACAAAAGGCAAGTAAGGAAGAGCAAACTTGCAGTCAAGCCAGGGGCTAAATGCATTAGGCCAAGATTTCCCACTGTGTTACCTCTTAGAAACAAGCTAAGCTGTGGAGTTAACCCTTGGGAGACCGGGGCCCACATCGGAGATAAGTACAAATGACATAAAATATATGTGTATTATGTTAATACCAAAGAATGAAAGGGACACAAAGCTTACTTGAAGAAACAGTGGCTGAAAATCCACCAAGTCTTGGTAGGAAGTGAACATACAGGTTCAAGAAGCTTAAAGAAGTGCAACTAAAATAAATTAAACAAGAGCCACATCAATACACATTATAATGAATGGTCTAATATTAATGACAAAGAATTATGAAAGAAATAAGATAAAAAAGATATTACAGATAAAAAGAAACTTCCATTGGATTATTCTTGTAGTTCTCAGCATAAAATTTGAAGGCCAAAGGGTGATGATACTTTCAGATTAGTGATGTATTTTAAGTGTTCAACAAAAAGTATGTTTTCTCTCAAAGTAACCTTCAATATGAATCAGAAATTAAGCACGTCAGTGTCTTTTGCTTCTAGTTTGCTTTATAATGTTTTGTAAAAGGTATATATGATTTGCAATGTAATGTTCCTGAAGGATGAAGGAGAACTCAGTTCTTGTTTCCTTTTGAAGAAATTCCATTTGAAAGAGTACAGGGAATAAAGGTTATTGAAAGCAAGAAAACTCTTCCCAAAGCTGTCCCAAGGGAAGACTTTGGGAGGAGTTTCCTTCTGAGAAGCTTGCAAGTTGGTTTATACACAAAGTGACTGTTACTGATTGTCCCACTTTTGAGAAGTTTTTCGTATTTAGCCAAAAAGGGAGAGGAGGCAGAGTCACAATGAATCTGGAGCTAAAGCAATAACCAAACAGAAGGATGGGAAATAACCATTCAGGAGGTAGGGATCACAAACAATCGGGAGTGAGAATTGCGCCAATTAGGAAACAAAGTACATGCTTGTGAGACATACTACATAAAACAATTAGAAAACCGACATAGGAGTGGAATGTTTTGCACAGAAATGTGAAAGTGCTGAATCAGGCCTTACCTGAAGATTGCATTGTATTTTTCTTCCTCTCCTGTCTTTGCATCCCTCAGGATTCCTATAGAATTATATCATCTTTTTCTTTCCTATATTTTTGTTTACTTTGCTGAAGCCCATGAACTCTCTATCAGTAGTAATAACAGTTCATTACACTGCAGACATTCTATAGTCTTACAATCAAATTTCAGTCTTATGATGGTCATGGAATGTGAACATTCATTTACACATCCCCGTTCCTCCCACTTAAGTGTGGTTGGATGACCAGAAGAGTTAGAATTTGGAACTTCTAAGTGTAAAACCAGAATTATCTCATGTTATATTCTGATAAATATCCTGTAGGTTTTAAGACATCTTCTCCGGAGGTTAAGCCTTATTAAGTACAGCAGAGCAGACTCATGCATTTCACAATGCTTTCTTTTCCCCTCTTGTGCCAGAAGGACCAAAATAATTTTTCCTGATTAATAGTGTGTATGTGGTAATGTTCCTGGAGGTAAAACCCATGAAAATAAGCTTTTGACCAGACCCTTCTTACAGATATATCCTTCAAAGTCCATCACAGTAAGCCTTCAAAACTTTTTTATTATTATTATTACTTTTACTTCTAATGCTGATTATATGTTTGGTCAGGGTGGGAAGGATCAAGGGGTAGGGAAAAGTGGGTGAAATCATTGTTTCCAATTTTTTTGTGCCAAAATCAATTTTTTCTTTTCAATTCAAGAACCTGAATGAAAGCCACAAAATCCAAAAGGTCACTGATTGACATTGATTAACTATGAGAGAAGAGAGAGTCATAATAGATCCTAGAGCTACAATTGAGCATACAATTTCTCATACAGTTAATGTGATCTAAGAAGGTTTGAAATTCAGGGTTGAGAGAGGACAGCGGTCAAAGGAGAACCTGCGAAATTTACCAGTACTTCCACATCTTCAAACCCTAATAAATGAAAAATTTGACACTGAAGATGATTCCTGAGAAACAAATTCTTAAAGTTGAAGTCACTCAATTGGTTCTGTAACAATAGACTGATGTCATCATTGGTCCTGTGTTACTGTACCAAAATATAATCGACATGGTCATATGTATTTTTTTATTTTGTTTTATGATACAGTTTCACAGGCTCTGGGATTCCCCCAAACCCTCTCCATGCCCTCCCCCCACATGTTGGATTCCTCCATATTGTTATAGTAGTACATTTCATATCCAGTCATGATTCCTTCATTGTGGGCATGGACTATGCAGAGAGTCTAGCATCTTATGGTCCAGATAAATTCAACAGTTTCCTTGGGAGACCATCCCTGGCCTGAAAGTAGAGCTGGCAGAATATCATCCCCTCCAATTAAAAGCCACTACACAACTTCAACAACAATTTACAACATCATGAAGTTAGTTGACATGGTATTGAGTGACCAATATGTTAGAAAATGCAAGTTCTTAACCACATCCTGTGACTACTTCACTGACATTTCAAGTTTAGTTTATACATAGCCGGCTGCTATACAGCTTAAAATGGTTATAGGGTACTATTCAGCTGTCTCGTGTCTATTTTCATTTTTATATTTAGCAGCTTATAGTATTCAAGCATGATTTTTACTGAATTTGGTGAATTTTATATTTCTTCTTGGCTCTGGAAGAAGGGGAGAGATAAAAGCAGAAGCCACACCCAGCCTTCCAAATTTCCCAATATCCAGGGAAGGGGAACTGCCACTTGATATCAACCCAGGGACCTGATGTAGTGCATGTTCCGTGGGTTCTGAACAAGCAGTTTAGATAGTTCTGAAATGCTGGTGATTTCACCAATCCAAGGTTAAGGCAATCCTCTCAATGTCCATTGGCTGACACAGTTGACCTCAAGTCTCCATTCACCCAGATGTTTCCTGTCATTGTTTGCTGGGGTAGTTGCCCAATTTGTTCTGTTCTCCTTCCTCTGCTACGATACCAAATGCGCTGCCATATTCTCCATGCACATCAGGGTCTGCGTCTATTGCTCCTACTTTTTAATTTACAGTCAGGACCAAGGACCAGAGCCAGGCGACCTGAACCCTGCTGATGCCCCACTTGCAGGGCACATGAAACTGGAACCAACTTCTCAGCCGGGCTCCAAGACCCAGGCCAGGTGACCCAAGATCCTCCAGATCTCAAGCCCTTGGGGCTCACAAACCCAGCTCCCACTGACAACAGGCTGGCATGGTTCACCTTACGTCAGCATCCACTCTCACGTTGCACAGCCAAGTTCAGTCCAGCAGGCCCGCAGTTTCAGCTCCTGCTGGTAAGCTGCAGTCTAGCCCAGTACAGTCAGAACTCTTGCCTGACCCCAGTGTGAACTGGCTGGTGTTGCGGCCTGAACTGGCCTCTCCTGCACCCTGTCCTGGTTCTCAGATCTGCCAGTGGATGTTATGAACTGGCCTAAGCTGGTCTGTCCCCAGAACCAACCCACATATATGCTGTCAGATACTGTAACCTGGAATGGTCTGGACTATTCCTTGCTTTGGTTCTTGTGCTCACCTGCAGGGACTGGGTCCCGACAAAGGAGTTTCCAAAGATCCTATCTGGTCTCATCCCAGTAGCAGATCTCACACACACCAGTGGGTCCTTGGCCCAGGTTGACTTTGTCTACCTCCTGTCCTGGAGGAAGAGTGGCCTTGCTCAACTAGCCCACACCCATTCTGGTTTTTACTTTTGGGTGTTGCAGCCCAGCCATGGTTGGTCCACACCAAGACACAGCTTCTTAGTGGTTCAGTGGGAATCAAGAGCTTGTACTAGTGGGTGCTGGAGTGTAGCCCAGTCTATCGCTCCACAGACCCAGTCCATACCCACACCGAGGGAGACTGTAGCATGTCCAGCTCAGCCTGCTACCATCAATCTGGATCTCGTGCTCACCAGTGGGACCCCAACCCAGCTGGTATATCCCTTTAGATCCCCAGCCAGGCTGGTTCCCGTTAACATTTCTTAGGTGCCAGCAGAGATTGCAGTTCCACGGGGTGAGCCCACATATCCCTCACAGATTCTGCCACCAGACACAATTCTCCCACATGCTGGTTATAGTCATGGTCCATCTTAATTTCACCCTTCCCCTGTTCCAACTCGCACTGGTGGGTACTGTGATTTTGCCCTGTCAGGTAGGCCCCAGCCTTAACTTTAGTGTGTGCCAGTGAATGGTGCTCAGTGGTGGTCAATGCTAACTACCCTAGCTCAGGTCTCCCAAGTGTGGTGGTACTTTGGAATGACCTTTAAATGTTTTCCCATCCCTCTTCCCTCAAACTGCTTGGTTTCAACAGTTTCGATTATCTGAAAGTATAGTGGCTTTGTCCATGAATGTCCCCTCAGCAGTCATTTCTCTCCGGGTCCCCACTCAGCCTCACTTGTGCTGTAGCCCACATCCCATGTAAGCCCATATGCCCAAGTCATTAGAGTGTGTTGCCACTGGGCAGCCCAAGGGCATTACCCACCACCATTGGTGCCTGGGCCACCCAATCAGGAGTCATCTCTGCCACCTTAATAGGATATATGTTGTTTTTATTACAGGCCAGGTATTGTGTATGAAATGTAGAGAAATGCAGAGGTTCAGAATTGCAACTTTTTTTCAAGGAGCAATCAATTTAGCTTCATCTCTGCACTCAGCATGTGGACATTACACTGCTGAAAATTATACACCTGATCAGATAAACATCTGTCTTATTCTTTAAAGGAATGATTGCTTGAAATGTATTTTATGAGTTTTCATATATCACAGTAGTCAGTACATTTCTGATTTAACAAACATTAATATTGATGCTGCTATGAAATATTTTTACATATGTGAAATACATAGTTGAAGTTAAGTAACAAAGATTGTTCTGTATTACCTGTATGGGCCTCTATAATCTATTGGAAAGCCTTAGAAAAAAATAGATAAGATATTGCGGGGGGGAGTGATAATGAAAGAAAAAAACAATTCCACCTGTGGACCATGACTTTCTTCCAAGCCTGTGGTATACAGCTAATCTCTAGCTGACTACCTCTGCTATGGATTTTGCAATTTCCACAGCAGTCCAAAAATAATGGAAGGTGATTTCTGAATTCATTGTGATTCATTCAGAAATAATTCTAAACATGTATGTAGATATTTGACATGTATACTGTATATTCTATTTAATTTGCTGTGCTTCTTTATTGAGTCTTAACTTCCAAAATGTAAATGAAGCATTATTCAGGGGAAAAAGTTCATATGCTGTAAATGAATACAAGACTTTGCCATAGCGGCAGGGTAGAATCTGTGGAAGTACATTTAAATAGGTCATTTTCCCTTGTGTCTCATGGCTGGGAGAAATGAGTGTAAGATTCATAGTTAAAACCAAGATGGAGGCATGGGCGGAGTCATAGAATTTGCAAAGGGGCGGAGCCAACTACACTAAGTCATAAAGGCATCCAGGCTGGCGAGGCTCCCTTGGGCAGAAAGCAAGGCAATAGGAACTGCCAAGAAACCAACAGCCGGCATAACTGCCCCAGAACCACTTCAGAATCCTCGTACAGCTAAAAAGATACAGAGGGGCGGTAGACGTGTCTTTGTGGGCCAACCCGGGGTGCTGTAACACACAGGAAGAGCTCATTCGCCACTTCCTGTCGCTCCTTGGTAGCCTTCCCTGCGGACGAAATCTCTGCTCCTCACGGACTTCCGTTGGCCCTCAGAAGTTTCTGGATTCGGCCTCAACGCCATTTTGTGTGTGAGAATGGCGAACATCATCAACTGCAAGAGCAAATTCGTGGTGGGAGGCAAGTACAAGCTGTTGAAGAAGATCGGGTCAGGAGGCTTTGGGGAGATTTACCTTGCGATTAACATCACCGACGGCAGGCAGTTGGCCGTGAAGTTAGAATCACAGACTGCCAACAGTCCAAAGCTGCTGGAAGAGAGCAAACTGTACACGATTCTTCAGGGTGGGGTTGGCATCCCTCGCATAAAGTGGCAAGGCCAGGAAAACGGCCATAATATGCTAGTCATGGATCTTCTTGGGCCTAGCCTCGAAGACCTCTTCAAGATGTGTTCTAGAAAGTTTACGCTGAAAACCGTACTTATGTTGGCAGACCAGATGATCAGTAGAATTGAATATGTACACAAGAAGAATATCATACATGGAGACATTAAGCCGAGTAACTTTCTAATGGGCACTGGCTGTCACTGTGAAACATGTTTGGAAAATCCAGGGAGAAAGAGGAAGGCAAGCAGAACTGTCAGTACGACTCAGGATACATCCTTGTCCGTAGAAGACCAGCTCTTCCTTATTGATTTTGGTCTAGCCAAAATGTACAGAAATGATGAAACAAACCAACACATCCCTTACAGCGAAGATAGAACCTTTATTGGCACAGCCCGCTATGCAAGTATCAATGCACATCTTGGAATTGAGCAGAGTCGCCGAGATGACATGGAGTCTATAGGCTATGTTTTGATGTATTTTAATAGAGGCAGCCTGCCCTGGCAACGACTGAAGGCTGAAACAGTCAAGCAAATGCTTGAAAAAATTCGTGAAAAGAAGATGTCCGTGCCTGTTGAAATTCTGTGTCAGGGGTTTCCTGATGAATTTGCTACCTATTTGAACTATTGTCGTGCGCTTCAGTTTGAGGAAGCCCCTGATTACACATATCTGAGGCAGCTCTTCCGCAATCTGTTTACAACTATGGACTACAAATATGACTACACCTTTGATTGGAATCTGTTAACAAAGAGTGAGGCAGAGCAGGCAGCATCTTCCAACAGCAGGGGCAGGGTAGATGCCCTGACTCAAGAGTCCCAAAGGCAAGCTAAGAGTTCATTTAAATAGTCGCTAAGCAGTTATTGTGAAACAGAACAATCAGAATAGATGATTGGAACAGCATTTGCCACCCCAAAATCTTGAAATGGTAGTTGTTACCTGCATTAGCCAGTGGTGTTAAAAAAGAATGTTGATTTAAAGAATTGCATTGGTTATGCAGTATGAATTCAGAGTTGTAGTCACTCTAATTGTATTAACTGATTCTGAAACGAGGTGTCTTGTTTTCTATGACATTTTTGCAAATGTATGAAATTAAACAATTTGACACACATATTGGCAGATAAGTTGTGTGTGTGCCAATATTTTGTTCAGATCTTTAGTTGTCAACTGTATTGTTTGAAACCTATTACTAAAGACCTGAGCAGTCTCCAACCACAGTTGTGATGATTGTGAAGTTCACAAATGGGGGTTATTAGGGTTTTTCTGTTTCTGGGATGGCAAGTTATTCACTGTTGGCCTCAGTGTTCTTCATGTTCAATTGAGGGGAGCTTGACAGCCATGTGTCTGGGTGAGGATATGTTGGGTTGAATTTCTTTGGGTTTTGCTGCCCTTCCTGCATTTGGCTTCCCCTTATTTTCCAATGTTTGGGAAGTTCTTTTTTACAGATTCATTGAATATTTCCTGCAGTATTGCCTCTCTCTCCAAAACTTCAGGAATTCCAAAAATCCTTATATTTGATTTTTAAATAATGTCATTTAGTTCAGGGATAGTTTATTCTTTAAAAAAAAGATTTATTTATTTATTATTGGAAAGTCAGGTATACAGAGAGGAGGTGAGACAAAGAGAAAGCTCTTCTGTCCGTTGATCCAATCCCCAAGTTGCCGCAACGGCTGGAGCTGAGCCAGTCCGAAACCAGAAGCCAGGAGCCTTTTCCATGTTTCCAACACAGGTGCAGAGTTCCAAGGCTCTATGCCATCCTTGACTGTTTTCCCAGGCCACAAACAGGAAGCTGGATGGGAAGCGGGGCCGCAGGAATTAGAACCATTGCCCATAAGGGATCTCAGCTCATACAAGGGGTGAACTTTAGTTGCTAGGCTATTGCACCAAGCCCAGGGATACTTCATTCTGCTGGTGAGGTTTTCTGTAGCCTTTTTGTTTTGTTCTATTGTATTAGAGAAGATAGAGCCAAGATTATACCTGATGGACTGTGTTATTGCAATACACAGGGGCAATGTGGGGGCAAAATAGATGAGTGTGGGGAGAGGGAGGAAGACATATGCCTGCAAAATAAATAATAAATATAATAATATTAATAAAATGGTTGGCCTCTTGTTTGCTAGACAGTTGATATGGTAGCAACCAGAAATTTCAGCATTTCTGCATATAAAAATCTCTACATGTTTACCTATCCTAAAATATGTATTTCCATTTAATTGTTTTCATAGCCCCTGCCCGTGTTGCCACTACATTAGAAATTTTTTAGTTATCTATTTCTTTGTTGAGTGAAACAACTTCACTTTAATGTTAATTTAAAATATTGCCTCAGGAATTAAAAAGAAAGAAGGAATAAGAAGGGGAGGGTGGGAGGAAATTTGATGATGTATTTCAACTTTGACTGTGAACTATATTAATCTGTTCTCTCAGCAAGTTAAAATGAAAAATATGAAGAAAGAAAATTGAGTGAGTAGTAGATAATTCTTAGGACTCTATTAATTCTATAATGTTCTTTGTATTAAATAAAATCATTTGTCACAAATTTAGTTAACATGCTACATGGTTAAATGTAATCACCATAAACATCTAAAAAAATTATTCATACATAATTTATTCTACCTTTTTAATGCGATTAGCTTTGGGAATGGAAATGCAAATGAAAACACAGTAAATATGATAATTTCCCTACCCTCTTCCCCCTTATATACATCAGAGAATAGCTGATCTTTATCCATGGCTTAAAAATTCATATAATATTGAATTTATGATTTCAGAATTTTTTTAATTTCTACAGTACAAAATGTAATTGCCTTTTCAAGTTTAATCTTGAAACAAGGGAAAAAAAATCAATTATTTCCCTGAAATTAATTAACATAAAATATTAAGAGAAAATAGTAACTAAATACTAGAAGTCTCTATTGAACCTACAAAATCTAGGCAGCTAATAATGATTCTTGATAATCCTCAAGGTGAATGAAATCCCATCACTTTCTGTTAGTTCAGACTGCTTTTCTTTTTTGAAAATAAGCTAATGTTACTCTAGTAAGCATAAAAAATCATAAATATCATCGTGTATATTAAAGAATAAATTACTTTTGATTTTGGAGACTAACCAAATGAAACAAATATTCTGCATTTGGGTCAAGTACATCTCTCTTACAAAATAAAACACTAATTCTTTGAGAATAATTTAAAGCTTTTTTTTTTTTGGAGTGATTTCCTTTGAAGATTTTTATTAATCAGCTTGAAACAAGTTATTTAAAACAAATTGATTGCATATTATTTAAAATATTATTTTAGAACTCAGTTAAAATGAAATTCAGTGTTCTTTAGGTGTCTAATCGGGATTTCTTCTTAAGACATAGGTCATTACTTCAGCTTGGTTCTCAAAAATGTATAATTTTAAGTTTGTGCAATAGTCATCATTATTCATCTAACAAAATGTATAAATAATTTTTTCTAATCCTATATAAATACTAATTTTTACAGAGAAGCTTCAAGTTGTGTTAAGTCTTGCAATTCCATTCAAATTTTTGCTTGGTCTTCAGATGTTTTATGTTAACCTATGTCCTCTACAACCTACATCCCTACAAGAATGGAAACTCAAAGATTTTAGGCTTCTGGAGACTGATGTATCAGACTGACAATTTTATGAAATTAAACAATAAAACAGCTGAAAAAAATCAGTAAAAAAAAAAAACCAGGAAGCTATTCTTTGAGATTTTTTTAACCTGGAGTCAGCTTTATTAAAACCAAAAATATTATCACATTGATTATTACTATTAACATTCTTTGCCTCACGCTGTAGCCATGCATATAGTGAACAACAGGAGTTATCAAGAATATATACTTTTTTAAGATATTTTTTTTTGGTTTTTTTAAACATTTATTTATTTTTATTGGATATATAGAGAAGAGGAGAGACAGAGTGGAAGATCTTCAGTCCGATGGTTCACTCTCCAAGCGGATGCAACAGCCGGTGCTGAGCCAATCTGAAGCCAGGAGCCAGGAGAAGCTTCCGGGTCTCCCATGAGGGTGCAGGGTTCCTAGGCTTTGGGCCGTCCTGGACTGCATTTACTAGGCAACTGGCAGAGCGCTGGATGGGAAGTGGAGCTGCTGGGATTAGAACCAGCGCCCACAAAGGATCCTGGCCTGTTCAAGGCAAGGATTTTAACTGCTACACTATCTTGCTGCACCAAGATATATTTATTTTTGAGAGGTAGATTTACAAAGGAGAGACATAGAAATATCTTCCATTTGCTGGTTCATTCCACAAATGGCCACAGTTTTCGGAACTGAACTAATCCAAGCTTGGACCCAGAAACTTCTTTTGGATATCCCACATGGGTGCAGGGGCTTCTTCTGGGTCTTCCATATCTATCCTCTGCAGCTTTTGCTACCCAAAGGCAGGGATCTGAATTATAAGTGGAGCATGAAGACATAACTGCTGCTAGCAGTAGCAGGCAGACAATTAGCTTGTTGAGCCAATGTGCTGGCTCAAAGAAAATAAGCTTTCAAACATGATGGAGAAAATTGTAACAGCATGGGGCAAGTGTAAGACACTATTTTACTGTGGCTAGCCATTTATTAGCAAGCACTAATTAGACAGAACTTCCATTGAGAATGCAAAAGCTATTATACCTAGTTGAATTATTTATAGCTTTTAATATTTTTAATGTGTTTAAAAAGGATAATTTCATGAAAAAGAGAATTGTCAATACCCTCTTAAGTGGTTTCTGAAATAAGTTAGTTTACATAGAAAATGATTGTATGTTAAAAATTAAGTTGGAATCTTCCACAAGCATTTGTCCTCAAAATTTAATATTTACTAAAATATCCAATTGCTACGTTATGCTATGTGCTTAATCTCATTCTTCGTTGTTTTTGAAGACTAATGCAGAGAAGGAAAAAATCGACATACAAAATGTTTCATCATGCTTCTGAGGCAATTGTGTAGATTAATAACTTGGAACATCATAAATTTCTCAAATATATTCATTCATCAAAACTGAAAGCAGGCTGCCCAGGGGCGGCGGGAGGCCGTGTGCGCGCGGCGTGCATGGACGGGGCGTGCGGGAGTCCGAGCGGCCTTGCAGCGGGGCAGGAAGGGTTGGCCGAGCCGAGGGGCAAGGAAAAAAAAAAAAAAAACCACTGAAAGCAAACAGTATCTGAATGAATGTTTTTATTTAGTAGACATGAAAAATGAGAAATACCAAACTTCTAATTATCTGTGTACATACCATGCTTTATTTTTCCATTGCATTTAAAAGGTATATTTATATCATTGCTTACACTGTTAAGAGGTATGCACAGCCATGTGGGTTTCTGGTCGATGCGTGGAGGAAGACAAATCCAATGTGATGGGTGGGACAAATGTTTCAGTATTATTTTTTTCTCCGGTGTCTGCAGGAAGGAGAAGGGAGGGGACCACTCCTTGCTGTCAAACTACATTGAACCTGGGTATTGTGGACACACATTTGATGACACCTTAGAGACCATGATGTGGGGCAGAGTGTCCTAAAAGTGCTTACTTGAGTGGTTTTGATGGTTCTGAGATGTCATTGGCTTTGTTGCAGCAGGGTTGGTTGAGAAAATCTTTCCAAGGTCTACTGATTGACCAGGTACACGTGTCTTTGTGCATCCCCAGGCCCAGGAATGTGTGAATGTGTGAGTGTGTGAGTGTGTGTGTGTATGTGTGTATTTCATATTTTCATTGATGAATATATCTATATTGAATCTTTACCTTTGCTATTGTGATTTGAGCTGCTCTAATCATGGTATGAAAACATATTTTCATTTGCTGATTTCACTTTTTTTGTATTTATTTCAGCAATGGGATAGCCAGGTCAAATGGTAGACCTACTTTGGTTTTCTAAGGCATCGCTATACTGTTTTCCATAATGGCTGTAAAAATTCACAATCCCACCAACAATATTAGTGTATCCTTTTTCCAAAACTCATCTGCACTTGTTACTTTTGGGCTTTTGGATGACAGCCCATGTAACTTAAGTGTGGTGATTATGGCTTTTATTTTTGCATTTCCCTGATGATATGGAGTTTTTTTTTTTAATGTGTTTGTTGGCCGTTTGTATTTCCTCCTTTGAAAAATACTTGTTCTTATCTTTTGCACATTTCTTAACTGATCTTTTTGTTTTATTGATGTTGGATTTCTTGAGCTCCTTATATATTATGAATATTGATCTTTTATTGGATGAATTGCTTACAAATATTTTCTCCTATTCTGTCGATTACTTCTTCACTTTATTGTTTCCTCTGCAGAAGCCTCTTGATATAATCTCATTTGTCTATGTTTGCTTTTATTGACTGTATTTCTGAAGAATATTATCCAGGAAATCTTTGCCTAGGCCAGTTGTCCTGAAGCATTTTCCCTATATTTTACTGTAGTGGTTTGCTTTTTATATAGAATGTAAGGTACAAGTCTTAAACATATAGAAATCTATGTTTTTCCAACACCATTTGATGAAGAAATTGTCCTTTCTACAGAGAGTAATTTTAGCTCAATTAATTTCAAGGGGGCATGTTACTCTTTCCTAATCTGTTTGTTTGTTTGTTTTTAAAGTCAAGACTTCTTTGACTATTCAGTTGTATTCCATATGAATTTGAAATTCTTTTTCTGGTGCTGTGAAAAATTTCTCTGAAATTTCATTGGGATTGTATTGAATTTATAAATTTCTTTGGATAGTATGTACACCTTGATTATGTTTTTCAAATCCATGAACATGGAAGATTTTTCCATTTTTGACATCTTGTATTACTTCTGTTAATATTTTGTAGTTTACATTGAGCAGATCTTTTATATCCTTAGTTAAATTTATCCCAAGGTATCTGAATTTTTTGAGGCTACTGTAAATGGTTCTGATATTCTTCAACCAGAACATTATTGGTAAAAAAAAAAAATTGCTGTTGTTTTAATGAGTTGATTTTTTTATCATGGAAATTTGCTTAATTCTCTTATGAATTTGAATAATCTGTTAGTGGAATCTATTGATTCACCTATATAAATGATCATGTCATCTGCAAACAGGGATAATTTGAAATCCTACTCTTCAAATTGTATCATTTTGGTATTTCAATCTTACCTGATGGCCTTGGTTAAAACTTTCAGGAATGTACTAAGTGATAGTGATGAGAGTTATGCACCATGTCTGCTTCTGGGACTTAATTAAACTACGTCTAACTTTTGCCTATTCAATATGATGCTAGCTTTGCCATGTAGTGGGTTTTCCATATAGTTCCTTAATTCAGTTGAGGCAAATCTCTTCTATATAAAAAATTTCAAGGCTTTTATAATGAAAGGATATATGTGCTTATTTACTTATTCATTTATTTATTTATTTTTAAAGCTCCATTTATTGGAAAACCAGAATTACACAGAAAGAAGAGGCACACACACGCGCACGCACGCACGCGCGCGCACACACACACACACACACACACACCTACCTTTCCCCCACAGGTTCACTCCGCAAATGGCTGCAATCTGCAGTGACCGAAGCTGGCAAGGTTTGAAGCCAGGAGCCAGGCACTTCTGTGTATTCTACATGAGTACAAGTAGCTAAACACTTTGATCATCCTCTGATTCTTTGCCAGACACATTAGCAGGAGCTGGATCTGAACTGGAGCAGTCAGAACTCAAAATAGTGCCTATCTGAATGCCAACATTGCAGGCAACATCTTTACGTGCTATGCCACAGAACTGACCTGTTCATATTTCTTGTATTCCTACACTTATTTTTCTTCGGTGGTGCCATCTGTTTTTCTATTACTTTTGAAGGACTTTCTTTTTACTAAAGTCTATGTTGTTGTTGTTGTTGTTCTGGAGATTTGCATCTGGGGCTTCGTGGAGTTCCTAAGATTTACACTTGAACTTTATTCGTGGGTGCAGCATAGAGCCAGAAAGTTCAAGCTACCATTTGGGGTGGCTGAAAAACCTAGAGTGACTCCCCCAAGGTGGACATGATTCAGAAGCTCTGGCTATATGTATATTTGTGGAACGAGATGTTTAAGATGCTTGATTCTTTCTAAGTCCTCGCTCATTTCTGCACCAGCATGTACCAGGCAATAGCAGCTTAGAGAAAGCTCACTGCTCACAGTGCCTGCACACATCACCTATTTCATTCCTACATGCCAGGTGAAGTACTGATTCTCACCTTAGTCCATGTCCTAATCACATTGTGAGATCTATCCATAATACGCAGAGAGCTTGGGTCTCTGCAGTCAGACTGGATGGATATATGGAAACCTTCCAGAACCTGTGATTGTCTTAGCTCTGTGGCACATGCCATAACTCCCACAGTCACAGAGTGCAGGGGCTCTGCTCTCTGTCATGTTAGTTGCACTTTCTCTGACTCTGGGAGCTTTGGTAGCACAAAGAATATTTGTTGTCCAATGAGTCAAAATAGAATTCAGCAGTGATTCTATCACCACAAAGAGATTCTGGTGCTGTAATGGGGGCAAGAATAGGAAATAATGTGGCTTCTCTTTATAGAGCAAAATAATGGCTGAGACCCCCGACAGCTCCTCAGGCAAGACTTGCCGTGATGACTGCAGAATTCTCTGTTAGTTTAGGCTGCTGGAGGTAGGTGTTATAGTGGCTTCTTCTGAACTTACCTTGACAATCACAGAGCCAGTTACATAGATGCAGGGGAGGTTGGAAGTGCTACCGAAAGTGATGGTATGTTTCACTTCTTTTCTCACTTGCACCATGGAGTCTATGCTTTCTTCTGTCAGCTCTACACTGAAAATACCTCTTAGGGGACAGAACTGTCGCAGAGCAGGTTGAGCCACCACCTGAATCTTGGCATCTCATATGAGTACAAGTTTGAGTCCCAGCTGCTCCACTTCCAATATAGCTCCAAGGTAATGTGCTTGGGAAAGCTACAGAAAAAATGTCCTAATACTTTAGCCCCCTGTACCCACGTGAGAGATCCAGATAGAGTTCCAGGCTTCTGGTTTAAGCTTGGCCTAGCCCTGCACTTTGCAGTCATTTTGGGGAGTGACTTGATGGATAGAAGATTATCTAGCTTGCCCTAACTCTTCCTTTCAAATATCTAAACCATTTTTAATTAAATTTATTTTTATCGCGTTTTTAGGGAACATTTTCCTTTATATGTCTTTTCTGTTATTTCTCTGTAACTGATTGTCAATGCAGAATCTCACGTTAAGCTAGGTTGGTTCTCTAGATGCCACATGTACTTTTAAAAAAACATTTAATTATCTTACAACTGGTAAGGCATATTTACAAAGAGAGAAAGAGGTACAGAGAAAGATCTTCCACCTGCTTATTGACTCCCCAAGTGGCTGCAATGGCCAGAGTTGAACGGATCGAAAGCCAGGAGCCAGGAGCTTCTTGTGGTTCTCCCAGGCAGGTACAGGGTCCCAAGATTTTGGGTCATCCTCGACTAATTTCCCAGGCCACAAGCAGGGAAGCTGGAAGGGAAGTCGAGCAGCAGAGACAAGAACCGGCACCCATATGAGATCCCAGCATTTGTAAGGCTAATATTTTAGCCACTGAGCCAAAGTGCCGGACCCCACATTGATTTTTAATATCTGTTTAGATACCCTAATAGTATATAGCACAGGCATGTATCTACTTGAACTCTAGAATCATGACTTTCCAATATGGAACATATTTTCTGGTAAATAAGAATGTTTCACTGTTTCTTGTAGGTCATGCTTCTAAAGATGCCAGCCTTCAAAACTGAATTAACATGAAATATCTATCAATTTATTAGGAACAAGGACAGAATGTTTTCTTTGGCCTTACAGGAAGAATATAAAATACACAGGTCAAAGTCAGAGTGAGGGTGATACTGAAGTTCAAGGGATTGGAACACAAAGAACTGAGAGAAGAGTAATATGAAATGAAGTTAAAGATAGAAGGGGGGAGGTGTTTACAATTTTTGGTAATCGGGGCCTGCCCGGAAGCGTAGTGTGTAAAACCACGACCTGTGGTGTAGGCATCCCACATGATGCCTGTTTGAATCCTGGGTACTCCACTTTCGATCCACCTTCTTGGTATTGTACCTGGGAAGGCAGTTGAAGCTGGCCTAAGTCCTTGGGCCTCTGCACCCATATGGGAGACTGAGAAGCAACCCTGGACTCCTGGCTTGTAACCAGCCTAATTTGGCTGTTTCAGACATTTGGGGAGTGAATGAGCAGATGGAAAATTTGTCTTTCTGTCTCTTCCTCTCAGTAACACTCCCTTTCAAGTAAATTATTCTTTTAAAAAAATAAGATTTGATCATTGAAAGGCTATCCATTTGCACTTTGAAATTGAGTCATTATAATGTTATCATATTGAACCGCACTTCTTTTTTTTTTTTAAAGATTTATTTATTTTATTACAAAGTCAGATATACAGAGAGGAGGAGAGACAGAGAAGATCTTCCGTCCGATGATTCACTCCCCAAGTGAGCCGCAATGGCCGGTGCGCGCCGATCCGAAGCTGGGAACCTGGAACCTCTTCCGGGTCTCCCACATGGGTGCAGGGTCCCAATGCATTGGGCCGTCCTCGACTGCTTTCCCAGGCCACAAGCAGGGAGCTGGATGGGAAGTGGAGCTGCTGGGATTAGAACTGGAGCCCATATGGGATCCCGGGGCTTTCAAGGCGAAGACTTTAGCTGCTAGGCCACGCCACCGGGCCCAGAACCGCATTTCTTTTAAAAAAATATTCATTTTCATTGCAAAGTCAGATATACAAAGAGCAGGAGAGACAGAGAGGAAGGTCTTCCATCCCTTGATTCACTCTCCAAGTGGCCGCAATGGCCGGAGCTGAGTTGATCTGAAGCTAGGAGTGTGGAGCCTCCTCTGGGTCTCCCATGAGGGTGCGGGGTCCCAAGGCTTTGGCCGTCCTCGACTGCTTTCCCAGGTCACAGGCAGGGAGCTGGATGGGAAGTGGGGACACCAGGATCAGAACCAGAACCCATATGGGATCCTGGTGTGTGCGAGGCGAGGACTTTAGGATTTTTAGGACTTTAGGATGCTAGGCTATTGTGCTGGGTCCGAACCACATTTCTTAGTTGTTATGTAAATAGCAGACTATATATATACAAAAGCCAGAAATGGATTAGTGGGCAATGTTGGGAGCAGATAAGTCAGTTAGTTACTGTAAGACAATCGAAACTGGTAGTTTCTGAGACAATCACATGCTGTGGTCTGTCTGCCTTCTCCTCTCCAAACACATGCATTGAATCTTAGTAAACTATTAGGAGTAGGTGCATTTGAGAAGTGATAAAACCATAAAGACAGAATTCTCATGAATAAAATCGGTGCCTTTATAAAAGAGAGCCTAAAGTGTGACCTTACCATGTCACTCATTGAGGCCTCAGAGAGAGTACACCACTTCTGAAGCAGAAAGCATGTCTTTCATCAGGTATCAAATCTGCTGGTGCCTTGATCTTGAACTTCTCAGCCTTCAAAACTATAAGAAATAAATCTGTTGATCATAAGGCACTAGTTTATGGTATGTTATGTCATCTAAAATGGGTTAAGACATGGTGACAATAGTAGAAATTTTGAGGAAAAGAATTTGCTCTATTTTAACAAAGCATAGAAGGTGGAAACAAAATATTGTTTTTTTGGACAGGAAATGGGTAGCGAATAATTGATGTAGGCAAAGGAGCATTCTTTGTCATGGAAGCATAATGATGTAAATTTTTGCTGATGGTATGTTGGAGCTTTTAATTGATTGGGATGATACTCTGTTGGCTCTGTCTTCAGACCAGAGAGGGTATACCTAAGAAGCCGTTGAACTTGACTGGACAATAAGATGCTGGACTCTATGTTTGGTATACGCTTGCAATGGGGGAATCTCAACTGAACTTGAACTGTGGTTATGCAACAAGGTGGAGGAATCCACCATGGTGGGAGGGTTTGGGGAGGGGTGGGGAGAACTTGACGGGACAATAAGATGCTGGACTCTATGTTTGGTATACGCTTGCAATGGGGAAATCTCAACTGAACTTGAGCTGTGGTTATGCAACAAGGTGGAGGAATCCACCATGGTGGGAGGGTTTGGGGAGGGGTGGGGAGAACCCAAGTATCTATGTAACTGTGTCACATAATACAATGTAATTAATGAATTTAAAATAAAATTAAAAAAAAAAAAAAAAAAAGAGGATATGAAGAGTTTGGGTTTCTTAGATCTGTTGTGACAATTACTGACTTAAAGCCAGCATGGAAAACTGGTTGAAGATACCCATAATATCTATAATCTTTGTGTTTTCTGATTATTTTTAATTTATACATTAGTCATGATCATATTGATAAGACTATAAATACTGAGTATTTTGACATTCATTATACATGGCAACATTATATATGATCTCTTGTTGGGAAATATGAATCTTACATTGACAAAGAAGTCTCTGCTTGACATCAAGGCTTTGACAAGATGTGACAAATGTTTCCCCAACTTAGATTAGTTTAACAATCAGAAAGGGAAGAGCATTTCTGTCATAGAATACGTTTCATTTTTCAAGTAGAAGCTTAAATCTGAAACGTAAAGTTTTAAAATGGGAAAAACCCCTGTGTGCATTAGTGTTAGGGTACTGACCACTGTAAATTGTTGTGATACCTTTGTCATCTAGCCTTATTCCACAAACTTGAAGGAAACAAAATAGACGTTACTAGCTGCCAGTGAGTGACACTAAATCTCTTCTACCATGACAAGCATAATCCTCTGATAAAATAAGCTTCTTTATCTGTAATGTTATCATCTGTCAACCAAAGTGATGTGATGTCACACCAAGGACAGAATATGATTTGGGTATGGACACACTAAATTTTCTTTTGCATGAAATAATCTGATATAGAGATATTTGACAAGTACTGTAATTATTTAAAGTACTTATGACAAAGTAGCATAATTTGTCAATATTGCAAACATAATTGCAATGCAAGTAGTCAAAATAATTGTGATTAAATAGCTCTTCCGAAGAGGGTAACACAAGAATGACAAGGAACTCTGGTTACTGACATTTAGAACTCAGGCAGAATTGTCAACCTATCTATATGTATTGTTTTCATGAAAAATGTTATTCAGTTCTGATTTTAATGTTACGAGGGTGCATGATAGTGGGTGTGAATTTGGGCTTGTCAAATATTGCTTTTCACGTGATGTGGCATAGCTTGTAATTAACATTCTGTCGTGATATATCACTCTAGGAGAATTTTACCAACTTTCCTAAAGGTGTTAATTTTATTTTAATTTTAAGAAACAGATTGTAAGACATTTCCTTTTCCAAATATATATGTTATTCACCCAGTGGGTCTCATTATTGCTATTCAATCTTTTTTTAAATATTTATTTATATTAGAAAGTCAGATATATGGAGAGGAGGTGAGACCAACAGGAAGATCTTCCATCCGATGATTCACTGCCCAAGTGGCCGCAAGGGCTGGAGCTGAGCCAACCTGAAGCCAGGAGCCAGGAAATGCTTCTGGGTCTCCCTTGTGGTTGCAGGGTCCCAAGGCGCTGGGCTATCCCTGACTTTTCCCAGACCACAAGCAGGGAGCTGAATGGGAAGCGGGGATGCCGGGCTTAGAATCGTTGCCCATATAGGATCCTGGCACATTCAAAGCAAGGACTTTAACCACTAGGCTACTGCACTGGGCCTTTGTTATTAATTCATAATGTTTTATTTATAAAAACGAAAACATTTATTTCAGAAAGCTATCACAATCTCATTCCTTATTTTTTTATGTATTTAGTCTGCAATGTATCAATTATACATCTATATTTACTTTTACTTTTTTTACCGCTTTGTTTAGATAACTTGTTTAAATTATTATTTGCTGTTGCTCTTGATTTTTAAATTCTATCATACACATTAGTACTTTAGACACATAACCACTGCTTTATGTGAACATGACCAAATATCTAATGTCATCTAGTTTTCAGGAGGAAACTAGAAATATATATTTTTCATCACAATGAACTATTGACGTCACAGAATGAACAATACATAACTCATTCAAAAGAAATTAAATACCTACTGGCAGATTCATTTTTGATATTGGAAGAAAACTAAGCATAATCATTGTTATAATACAGCTTTGAATAGAAAATTTGATAAAGGATCAGGTCTCAGACTGTATACTAGCTTTGACATAATCTTCCTTTAAGTAAAATATTTTTTTATTATATAAATTGAATGTGTCATTTCTGGATGCTCCACATATAGGGACATACTTCACAGTGCTTCAAAGACTAGACCCTCACAAGTAACCAGAAATTATTATTCAAGATTTCTTTCTACAGTATTTGAATCTCTAACCTCTGAATTTTTTTTTTGTGATTAAGATTTGGTATTTAATATTTTTTAAATTTATTTTTAATTAATATTTAGCATTATGTGACAGTTTCATAGGCTTTGGGAATCCCCCTGCCCCTCCCCCTCCCCTCCGCCCTGGTGGATTCCTCCACCTTGATGCAGCATTGCAGTTCAAATTCAATCAAGATTCTTTCCTTGCAAACATAATACCAAGCATGGAGTCCAGCTACTTATTGTCCAGATGGGTTGAACAGTTTCTTGGGGAGACCATTTCTGGTCCGAAGTCAGAGCTGGTATAATATCATCACAGTCAATTAAGAGTCCCAATATAACATCAACAGCAATTTGCAATATTATGGAATTGACATAGTTTTGAGTAACCAGTATGTTAAAAACAACAACAACAACAACAACAACAACAACAACAACAAAAAAGAACAAAATAACAAAAAACAAGTCCTAACCACAACCTATGATTAGCTCATTGACATCTCAATTTTAGTTTATATACAGGACCGGACCGGCTGCTATATACCTTGAAAAGGCTATAGGGTACCATTCAGCTGTCTCATATCTATTTCATTTTAGTATTTAGCCATTTGTTGTGTTGAAGTATAATTTTGTTGATCTTGGCAGATTTTGGGATAATCTAGACTGGCTTGTAACTCTAACAAGATATTTGTTGACATTTAATGTGCAGAACATTTTTTTTTTGGGGGGGGGGTGTGCAGGAAAATCCTCAACACCATGGTGAGGAGTGACTAATCTTTGTGTCCCACCCAGCAAGGCATGAGCCAATCCATGCCAGCTCTTTCCTGTCAGATTTCAAGCTCTACTTTCTGTTGTTTGTCTATTTATTTTAGGGTTTTTTTTTTTTTTTTTTTAGTTTGTATGATTGTTTGTTTGCTGTGAGGGGTTTTCGAAGCGATCCTGATGGTCACTGCGAGGGAGGGCGGGGGTCCAGAGGTGGAGCCAGGCTCGGACCAGAGGAAGCTCTCCTCCCTGGTCCCGAAGGACATTAATTGTTCTTCTGTGTCTGTTGACCGCTCAGGGCTTCTGGTTGTGTTTCCGATGACGTTGGTTTCTGTGGGGTGGTGTTTGGACTTCTTCCATCCCCTGCAGAAGCTCCGGTTGGGGGTGGGTGACCTCAGAGTACTCAGCCTCCGAGGGCATCCAATTCCCTGTGGCCTCCTTGGCAGTTGGGGTATAGTCCTTGTTGCTCGTATTAGTAGTTTGTGTTGAAGATCTGGGAGTCTTCGTGGTTGGGATCCAAGCTTCCTCCTTACCACCTGCTCCACTCTGGAGTGCCCCCCTGCTCCACGCACATGACCTCCTGTTAAGAGGTTGTCAGGATCGCACCCGATTCCCCCCTCATGCATTGGTATAGTAGTTTTATTGTTGTTTAGTGCCGCTTTGAGTCTGTTGTCTATGAATTACCAGATTTGACCTTGATAAGCTATATTGTACTTTTTTTTTCTCTCACTCTTTTTATGGTCTTGAAAGATTTCCCTGCACTCCCCCCCATTACCGGTTAACATAGTGTATTGAGGGTATAGTAGGTTTTACAGTTTTTTGATGTAGATCTTAAATATTCTGACATTAATTGTTGGTTTATAGATTATATCGCGTTATATTATTGCATTGGATACAGGTTGTTAGAGATTGCACTAATATTACAATATACAGAATTTTTTAACCTGGAGTTGTTTTCTAGATCATTGATCTGACACGTCTATACTTTATAATCCTCTGTGCATTCAATTAGGATCATGCACTGTGCTAAGCTGACATTTCTGTTATTTTCAGGTTTCCTATGCAATACTACCATAAAGGTTGCCATTGAATTCACTATTTGAAATTACACTAAACAATTGGATGACACTCTATAGGATATTTCAAAGAAACTGAGGAGTTCTCAACAATTTCTCCAATTCTAAACTTAACTATACCTAAGGCTACAATCTGTAAGAATTCCAGTTGTGCCTAAATTTAAGTGTTACAGTGGATAAACTGCACAATTTCCAACTGAAATATTTTCTATAACATCTGTATATGATGACAGCTGCAAAAGTGGATAGATCATCGTTTGCATGCCTTTTCATGTTATTAATTACATTAATAGGTCAAAAGATATTCTTTTGGTATCTTATTACATATCTCTGAAATATATGTAATGAAAGGTCACTATTTGAGATGCATATTTCACTTATGCAATTTATATCTAATTCAACAAACAAAACTGAATTTAGATCAATTATGTCACATATCTCTTAACTGACTGTACTACTGTTCCTAGAAAGCTAAGAAGTCAAACCTGAAAAAACAAGAGGATGCTATTTTTACATATGGTTGGAATTTTATCCATATATGAATTTTAAACCTATTCCAGTAGTTTTAGATTTATACTTAAATGTCATTGAGTACATTCAATATCATATTTTTAATATTATTTTCATTAAGTGATGGAAGCAGATTGCTTCACAAAGCTAAGATGATGTTACTGACTTCCAAGTCCTAGAACCATGGTATAGCTCATTTTTTAAAATTGATTACATTACATTATGTGACACAGTTTTATAGGCACTGGGATTCCTCCCACCCCTCCCCAAACCCTCCCCATGGTGGATTCCTCCACCTTGTTGCAATATTACAGTTCAAATCCAGTCAAGATTCTTTCATTGCAAACATATACCAAGCATAGAGTCCAGCATCTTATTGTCCAGATAAGTTCAACAGTTTCTTGGGGAGACCAAGGTAGAGCCGGCAGAGTATCATCCTGATCAATTAAAAGTCCTGACATAACACCAGTAACAATTTATAACGTTATGGAATTAGTTGACATGGTATTGAGTAAACAATATGTTAAAAAAAAAATGCAAGTTCTGAACCACATCCTGTGACTTCTACATTGACATTTCAATTATTAGTTTATATACAACCGGGTTCTATACACCTTAAAATGGCTATAGATTACTATTCAGCTGTCTCGTGTCTATTTTAATTTTAGTATTTAGCAGTTTATAGCGTTGAAGCATGATTTTGCTGAACCTGACTATTTTTCGGGTAGTTTATAACTCTAACAAGACATGTGTCAACAGTTTAGGTGAACATTTTTAGGAGGGGTGTGCAGAGAAATGTTTGATACCCCAGTGAGGAGTAGCTAATCTTTGTGTACCACCTAGTGAGGTATAAGTGCATCCACGCTGACCATTTCCTGTCTGATTCTAAGCTTTCCTTGTTGTTCTCTGTCTATCTATTCTAGAATGTTTGTTCGTTTGTTTGTTCTGAGGGGTTTCTGGAGCGATCCTGATGGTCATTATGAGAGCGGGTGGGGACCCAAAGTCGGAACCAGGCAAGGACCAGAGAAAGCTCCCCTCCCTAGTCCCGAAGGAAGTTTACTGTTCTGTTTCTGTGGGCTACTTAGGGCTATTGGCTATCATTCTGATGACCTTGGATCCTGCAAGCCAGGATTTGAACTTCTTCCATCCCATGTGGTAGATCCAGATGGGGGTGGGTGACTTCAGTGTTCTCGGCCTCCGAAGGCACTCCAATTCCCCGTGGTCTCCTTGGCAGTAGGGATGTAGTCCTTGGTGCCCGTACTGATAGTCCTTGGTGAGGATCTGGGAGTCTTCAGGGTTGGGATACAAGCCTCCTCCTGTCCACCTGGTATAGCTCAATTCTAGACTGCATTTTTAATATCCTGAATACTAGAAGTGTGACTTATTTGCAAGGTGTTAGGTTATGGGTATATATGAGTTCATCAATGTGTCTTAGGTTTGGGGACTATGTAACTTTATTTTTACATTTAGAAAGTGGAATGAACTTATTGGATATGGTATATGAGTTTGCATACTTTGGAAGAAACGGGTGAATAATACCATCTTACTAACCTGCTTCTAGAGGTCGAGCTGATCATAAAATGGAAAATTATGCTTGACTTCTGAATAACTATTCTGTACATGATATGGCACTCTCAGGCTCCCTGAGTTGAGCTGATCCATGTTAAGCATGATGCCAATATGGTTTGGGTAGAATCATGGTTACAGCAAACAACAATTCTCAGGTCTTTATTCTCAGTTCTGTGAAACGTGTTTTATTTTCAACTGGGTTTGCAGACATGTTTGGATTGTAATGGTAATGAAACTAGTAATAATAATCAATGTATAGACTTCCAAGTTGACTAAGTTTAATTATGCCATAAACAATTAGATGCATAATTTTTAGATGTTTGCTAAAATGAGTATTGTTTTAGTACTTTTAACCTCAAGTCCACCACGCTGGGCTTCTTAAAGATGATCGTGTAAGAATTTTAATAACAAGGATATGACATGATGACTCCTTTGGCTAATCTTCCACTTACATCGCATGTGGGTCCTGGTTCATGACCTGGCTGCTTTGCTTCCCACACAGGTCCTGCCTATGGCCTGGGAAAGCCGAGGAGGATGGCCAAGTCCTTGGGACCGACCCTGCACCCATATGGGAAACCTGGAAGAAATACCTGGCTCCTGGACAATCTTTGTCTGTCCTTCTCTCAATAAATCTGCCTTTCCAATAAGAATTTAAAAAGGAAAAAACATCTTAATAACACATATAATAGTAATTTTTTTTTTGATGAAGTGGGTTCATGACCCCAAGCAGTTGGGCCATTTCCTGCTGCTTTCCCAGGTGCATTAACAGGAAGTTGGATCAGAAGCGAAACAGCTGGAACTCAAATGAGTATCCATATGGGATGCCAGCAATGTGCCGTAGCACTAACCTGCTTTATTATATTTTGATACAGTCTACATTACTGAATATGACATAAAGTAGTTGACATCAGTACAAATTTGCTTACCTCCTGAAAGCTAGTAAGAGTGAAATATGCAGGTATGAAGCAGGTTTGTAATTGTATATAGAACTACCTCAGCAGTGATCTCACAATTGGGAAGCAGTCTGTAACATTTTTTATCTGGGTCTCTCAATATCATCATGTTTCTGATATAATGTTTTCTCAAATTACAGTACTGCTAGACTGTTTTTACTTTGGCACAACATATTTAAACAACTTGGATCTAAATTGTTTCTTCCGTTTCTGAAAGATCCATATAACTTTCAAAGTTTCAGTTTAAGATATATGTATTATGCAAAAATTTTCATAACCCTCAATACAATATGTTTATATATATATATATATGTGGACTCAATTGGATTTAGATCCTGTTCCTTCTTTCTAAATATTGCTACACTATATTCATTTTCTGCTTTGCACAGAGGTTTGAATAGTTTTTATAATTCTAAAATTTCATTTGGAATTGTGTATGTAACTCATTAATACTTTAAATTTATGAATTCACTAGTTTACTTCTTTCTAGCAAAGGCAGTTTGTATTTCCTGCACAGCCTCCTTGCAGTTGAATGTGGCCGTCACTAGCTCTGTCCCACATTTGATGAGCCATTTAATTGACTGGTATTTTTTGATATAGTGCTTGATCTGTCTGCTTCATGGTAGTGACATGGAAGAGGACCTCTAGAAAGTCAATGTTAGATTAGTACAATGTGTAAAATCTCTGTTGCCATGAATTACTAGCAATTTGAGTCTGTTACTACAATATAACTTACCATGATGGAATTGTAAAAATTCAAATATAGTGAACGTCAGGGATATGTAACCATAGATATTCCAGTGCTAGGGGAAACAGTATTATAGTCTTCATGGAGAAAATGGCCTTCCCTTTTTCCCTACTTGGCATTTCCTTCAGACACAAGGACAGCTTCATACATCCATATGTATGTTTTTTGCTTTTTTATTGCTGTTGTTGTTGTTTACTATTAAACAGTAATATCAGAAAAATAAAAAAGTCACCAAGAGACTATAGATGGACAGTTTACTGATGGATCTAAAGTACTGTATTGCCTGAATCTGATCTGCATGTATTTATTTAGCCATACAAAATGTATATATCGCTCAAACAATAAACTTTACTCCTTTTTAAGTTATGCAAAAACTTCAAAAGTCCACAAAAAGAAAACGGGCCTACTGATAAATCTTAATGTATCTAACCTTTACCTGAGCAGTTCACAGGGGACTCCTTGACGCCCTTTCAATAATTCTGGTCCCTGACTTCAGCTGGCTTTAAAGAACCAAATATTCTTTATTAGAGTCAATAAAAGTGTCAATAATCACCACTTCTTTTTATTCTGTATTTTCACTTCTTCTATCTGTGTATATCTCCTTCATATTGGCTCCACTTCTTACCATGGCTTTTGCTCAATTTCTTCACGTTTTTACTGGATGCTATAAATAGAAAACAATTCAAGCATTCCTTGAAACAAAAAGTAATGAAGCAAAGTGATGCCATGGGTTTTAATGGCATGGCTTACAGGATCCATGGAAAGAATTAATTTAAATATTCTTTTTTTCCTCCTTGATTTGTATGGCTAGTTGGAGCTGATGTACACTTCCCAGCACACCTTTAAACATTCCCAGATGTCTAACCTCAATATCCATCTGATGTTTTTCAAAGAAACTTCAAAATGTTGGAAATTCTCGCTATACTGTATGTGTGTATATGGGTGTATGTATGTATGTATGTGTGTGTGTGTTTGCATACACACACATGCTAATCTGTGGGAGACTAAGATACACATTCAATTGTCAAAAATTCAAACATTTCCTTGGAATTCACCCAGTAAGTAGATGATTAAAGAATGCAGCCAAAAGAAGTGAAAATATCCTCATATTCCATTTGATTATTTAAAAGTACATTTAAAAATTTTCTCCATTATCCTTCCATTTTCCATCTTCTCTGTCTTTTGCTCCTCTCACTCAAAGTACTGACTAGGAAAGACAGGGGCTCAAGTTATAAGGTTATTCACGTTGCTTCTGATTTAAATCAAGCAGTTGTTTCTGATATATATTTTATAAACAAATTGAAACATATGCTGTATTTCTGCATCATATTTGCAAAACACAAATGTTTAAGATCTTATTTTTCTTTAGATCTCTTGCTATGGTGTTTTCATAACATATTGTGAATCTGCATTACAATTACATTAACGAAAAACTCCATCACCATATCTACTTATTATATTCAATTATAAAACTTGAGCTGCCTAGCTAAGGTATTCATTAACCTTTTCAGAGATTATAATAGGAAATCTAATCATATGGAGGTGGTAGACTGCACTCTGAAAATGGGTCCAGTTGTCATGTGCAGTAAATTTTAATATCCAAATTCTGTGTAAATTGAGCATTTCATGAAATTGAATGAGAAGACTTGATTTTAATCAGCTTAAAAGTGCGAAATTTGAATTCATTTGCACTGTAAAAATAATGACTATGTCTGAGATAAATGCTAAAAGAGCGTTTTTATTTTTTATCCTAACTAAGGTTCCGACATTTATTAATTTTATTTCTCTTTATACAGTTTAAGGCTCTTGAACTCTGATTGAAGTTGTGTACTTAGGAATAAACATTATTAATTTGCCTCAAATTCCAATGTTCTGTTAGAAGACAGGAAGTAAGCTAAGCTTCCTATCTTTTTAAATACTTATTTTTTTATTTTACTCATTAATTACATTGTATTATGTGACACAGTTTCATAGGTACTGGGATTCTCCCCACTCCTCCCCAAACCCTCCCCCCATGGTGGATTCCAAAGGAGGAAGGAAGGAAGGGAAGGGGGGAGGAGACACACACATACAGAAAGAGAGAGAGAGTCAAGGCTGCTCTGAGCTAAAGCCAAGAGCCTGGAGCTCCATCCTGGTCTTCCAAATATCTGAAAGGGACACAGCAATTTGGGCATCTCCTCTTGCTTTCCTGGGTAAATCAACATGGAGATGGTCTGGACACAGAGCAGATGAGACTCAACTCACTGTTCCAATATGAGAAACTAGCATCTCAAACAATGCCTTATCCCACTGTAGCATAATATCTTATATTCAATAAACAAATTTACCTGTACTAAAGTAAATTTGCTTTTCTACAGTGTGATCCAGAGCAATTTGTGTTACTCCCAATGGGCGTAGCACCTTTAACTCAAAATATTTTTTTCTTATATCGTGAGCATTCCTTGAATTGATATTAGTACACTAAATAAGCTTCTTTATAAAACAATGATTTAAAATTGGCATTTAACATCAGTCATCAAACTCCTTAACATTTCGTTAACACTTGACATTGCCAACAAATGCAACTCTGAAAACATTGATTTTTCTCCGGTTTCATAACTACTCTCTCTGTGTTCCCTTTTTACCTCGTTGCACACTCTTTTCATCATTATTGCTTAATTGTTAGATTAAATTCTGGGCTTACATGGCCTCTATCCATGTACACTTGTGATCTCGTTCTGATAATCATCCCTGGAAAATATGATATGTTCCTTTACCTTCACACATCTTCCTATGCGTGAATCATCTCATTCGTTTTTCATGTAATTGTCCCACATTTTATTTGATAAGAGTGACACATGTTTATACATGTTAATATATATGTGTATGGATGGATATAAGGAAACAGAAAAATAAACAGATGAATCAACAATACTGATTGCATGTTGTCTTTAAAAATTGCAGGAGATTCCATCTGAATTGTGAAATCAATGACATGGCATGAAGACTATTTTCAAAGTACTAGAAGAGGAGTGAAAATGAAAGAACAACATCTGGGTACAGTTTTCCAAATTCAAGTTCCATCTCCAGGTTCCATAAAACCATTTGAAACATATAATATTGGTGTGATTCCTCAATGTGATAAGAAAGTACTTCTACTTGTATAATAACATTGTTTTCACAATTCTGACTAAAAAAGTCCCTAAATTGACAGATAGAAGCCCCAAAGTAAGATATCCAAAAAGTGTAAATAAGTGGGACTTCCATTGCTTTCTTTTATATCTGAAGATGCATTTCTGATGTTTTCTTGAATGGAAGTCATCATGGATAAATAAAAAAATATAATAACTCCTATATGTACTAGAACAATTTAAATGTTATGAATAAATCAGGAACCAACCTACATTTCATCTAAATAATGTTCATCATTTTCCCCTTGTTGGATGCCTATACAACAAAGGGAAGATTCAGGAGTGTGAGAACTACGGTTACTATCTTAGAATTATCTCTGAAATGCATAAAAATCCTGTTCCCTTTAAGTAATTGAAAACTTTATAAAGGGAATTTATCATAACATATTTGGGTATGAATTTCTTTTTATCATATTTGTCTGAAGTTTAACAAAGCTTAAAATGTGCACATTTTCTAATCTTTGTAGTTATTGTATATATAATATTATTTTTATATATGTATGATAGCTTCTGACACTTTTTCTTTCCTGAAGTTTTGTCAATGTTCATAGATTAAATCTGCATTCCCTTTCCTCAGTAGTCACCATTTTCTCTCATGCTTTTACTGCCTTTTCACTGCTTTTTCCCTTCCCGTTAAAAAAAAAAAAAACTTTCTATATTTTTGCTCTTTGTCACTAATTCTACATTCTAACATGTAGGAAATAGTAATTTCTTTTTTTAGTATTTATTTTTATTGGAAAGATAGATCCACAGAGAGAAGGTGATACAGAAAGAAATATCCTCTGGCTGCTGGCTCACTTACCAAGTGGTCCCAAATGCCTGAGCTGAGCCAGTCTGAAGCCAGGAGCTTCTTTCCGGTCTCCCATCAGGGTGCAGGGTGCAGGGTCCCAAGGCTTTGTGCCGTCTTAGACTGCATTTACTAGGCAACTGGCAGGGCGCTGGATGGAAAGAACAGCGAGGACATGCACGGGCACTTACATGGAACTCCAGCACATGCAAGGTGAGAATCCAGTCACCGAGCCATAGAGTTGGGCCCAGTAATTTATCTTAATTTCCTTATCTCCTACTGAATTTTAGTTAGGTTGAAGCTCTTCCTTCTCTTTCCTATTACCACTTTCAGGCATCTTTTGTGCTGTACATCGCATTCTGCTGCTGATATGCCCTTATGCTCCTGTATCACAAAAGGCATGCTGTGCACCCTCTTATAATTATGATGTTAAAGAGGTTTCATATACATGCTGTGTCTTTTAGGAACTCATTTGGAATGGTATTTTTCTTTATCTTAACTTCACATCATCTTCATGTTTTTAATATTTTTTTCTTTATTCATTTTAAATGGAGGAAATTCTCTTCAAACAAAGTTCCTAGCAACAGATAAAGTGGTCCCAATTTTACCAGCTCAAAGAATGACTGAATAGTTTGCTGGTGTACAGTTAGTAAACAGTCAATGCATACAAATTTTAGTCTGGTTTCCAGTTTTTAGTTATCAGGCAATCAAAACAATTTTTTCATTTCATCAGTAACATTTTTGATACTCTTATCTTTATAATTTTTAGAACCAAGTTTCTGCAGTTTATTTTGTGGTGGTACCTATTCCCAGGATAAAATATACTATTACAGTTGCTAGCAGGGTAATTATATTTGCTTTATTATCTGTCATTAAAATAGAAAGATCCATGGGGGTAGGCATACTTTGCCTCATAACATAGTACTTTCATAGTAGAAATGTGTTTGTAAAGAACTTTGGTCCATATAGATTCTGGAATTCTAAGCCTTGGCCCAGCATATGGTGTTAGTTAACCACATGTTATCTCCTATTGATGAGGTAAATATTTGCTAGTTTCCAAAATTAGTCTCACTGGGGTATTTACAGAACTTCTTACCTTTTTCTTCATTGCTTTTTTAATCTGTTGTTCTGTGTGCTCTTTTAATTTTGCATGGACTCATAACGCTGTCATTTAAACTTAGGAAGGATATTCCTCAGAGGAGAAAATTCAGATACATTTTAAACCAGAAATTGCCAAGAAAATATTCAACAAAGTATATGCTAAAAATGTGTCCATCAACAGATGAATGGACAAATCAAATACAGTGTTGATGTTCAATGGACATACATGCAATAAGACAATAAGAAAATAACATTCAATAGTACAATAATAAAATCAGTCACTCAGGGCAACATAGATAAACTGGAGCAAATTTTAGTGCACTTTTGTAAATGAAATAAGGTAAACACCTAGAAATAAATATTGTATGCTGTCACTCATGTGCATAATATCTTTTAAATAAAAGGTCAAGTTTATAGAAACAGAATAGAATGGTAGTTACCAGGGGGTAGGAATGGGAGAAATGGGAAAATGTTAGTGAGTACAGACTTTCAATTATAAAGTGAATAATTGATGAGGCTCCAATGTACAGCAAGGCAATTACAGTTAAAAATACTGTATTGGTTAGTTCAATTTTGTAAAAAGAGTAGATTGCTAAGTGTCCTCACTGCATAAACACACACACACACACACACACACACACACACACATACACATTGACCACCATATATTATATCTTTAAAGTTTATAATTTTATTTGTCAACTATGCTTCAATAAGTCTGGGAAAATATAGTGTATGCTTTAAAAATAAGTTTGGTAGGGCTGATGCAAATTCACTATCACAAATTAAGAAAAAGTAATTTCAGTGCTTTACTATTGGTTGGTAAACAATTTCCCTATTCTTCTAGACTGATGGATGCATTATTCAATAAAAGTAGCTCTTTTGACGTTGTCTCAGAAAAAACTTATCTTAGAGAAATTCACTGCAATTATTTTAACTAATATGAATATTGTTCTTTCCTAATGAAAGTATGAAATGCATACTAGGAGTTAATTTGCTTAACTCATGAAAGGTCTAGTAAATTTTACAGTTTAACTTTGTCATATTTTAGTCAATGTATAAATTCATGCTTTACACTGACAGCATGAAAATATTACTGGATATCTTAAAAAACACACCCCTATACACACATAAGAGTTTGGCTCATCAAAACCACAGAACACTTTTTGCTTGTATTAGCGCCTTTTCTGTACCATGCCCCCAAAGGAATATCACTTTATTGTCTTTCATATGCATCATCCTCACAGAATCATCTATTAAATCCAAACTGGCATCATGATCAGAATGAAGCAGACTTGTTCAGTGTCTTCCTTGTGCTTTGTATTAGTTAGCCAAGAGCTCTTTCGCTTTGCCCAAATTGGCAAGTCCATCTGCCAGTAGCCTCTCCAACTCATTACACCATCTGCCATATACTGACCTATCAGTCCCCCTGGTCTGGATGCCACATTGTATGTGTCTGGCATCTTCAAATATTTCCTCCTGTCACACATTCTTCCAGAATATAAAGAAATGAGTCAACCTGACATTTCAAATCTAGTTAGAGCTTCAGCAAAGAGAACTAGTAATGTGAAGGGTTCCAGCTATTCAATGCAGTGTTTTCCCAAAATAGCAGTGCAGGAGTTATTCATTGCAGAATTAGATGGACAGGATTTTTTTCCTAAGGAATCTTGAATGTATGAGAAGCAAATACTCTTATTTTTCATGACTTCTGAGGAAACATAAAGGTGGCTTTGAAGGTTAGGTTTCAGAGGGCTTAAGTTAAACTGCAACCTCCCAAATAGAGTGTTAACATTACTGTGAACATCACTTAGTAGAAAAGGCAAAACAACAACAACAACAAAAAACGCTTTGCAGTTGGAAGAAAGTGATCTTAGGAGCATGAGCTCAGGCTGTATTTCTGTCTTTTTGAGTATCACTATATGTGTTTGCTAAATGTAGATAGAACTTTTATGAAGATATTGTGGAAATTAACATTTACTCTTACACATTATATGCTATGCAAAAATGTTAACATTAGTGGTCACTCGGCTTCTATTTGATTGATTCAGGGAGAGTCAAAGCCAAGAATGTTGCTTTCTTAGGTAACTAAATGATTCCTGGACACCTTGAACACTGGGGAAAATGCTCTGGACAGAGTTTGAATTTCTGTTCGTGTTTTGTGCTGAGTTCTGGCATTTTGATGGAGATTTGGTTAGACAAAAATAAATCAATGACATCCCACTAATAACGCAAAACCTCTGTACATGACAGATCTTTTTCATCTGCACTAAATCTTCAGCTCAATTTCTCTTTTAAAGATATATTTATTGTATTTGAGAGGCAAAATTACAGAGAAAAAGATGCAGAAAGAGGGACATTGTTTGCCTCTTGTTTCAATCACCAAATGGTCACAGCAACTACAGCAGAGTTGAGTCAAAGCCAGGAGCTAGGAGCTTCTTCCAGTATCCTGTATGGGTGCAGGGATCCAAAGACTTGAGCTGTCCTCTGCTTCTTTCGCAGGCTGTAAACAGGGACCTCAATCAAAAGTGGAGCAGTTAGGATTCAAATTGGCTCCCACATGGGATGCCAGTACAGTACTTAAGGCAGAGGCTTTAGTCTATTTTAACATGGCTCTGGCCTCCCCTGCAGAATTTCAAACTTTCATTTATCCTTTTCTACTTAAAAATATCAGTTAGAAATATTAAACTGAGTGAAAGAACATTAACAATTATATTGCTGATAGCATGAATCTTCCAATCAAAGCAAAAAGACACATATTTTAAAATGAAAAAATATACCAGGACATGATTTTGTAATGACAGTTTATAAAACATGATGTTCATTGTTTAAATATCCTGAAAAGCAATTCATTGAAGCTGTGATGAAGAAACATATGTAGAACTACAACATTAGATTTCCCCAGTCTCATGATTAAATTTTTATTCTACTTTATAAACAGTTTGTCTTTTTTGTATCATTTCCATCACTTTATTGTTTCAATTTTTAAATGACACGAAAATTTACACATTTAGAGAATGTCATGTGATGTTTTTGTACATGTACATACAAAATAGTGTTTCATGCGGGTAACTATATCCTCTTCATTTAAGGTTTATTTATGGTGAAGACATTAAAAAATCTTTCTTCTAGATTATTTTTAAAGAAATATTTGTAACATTATCTATCTGTAGTCAGAACACTGTTCAACAAAACACCAGAACTTCTTATTGCTATATAGTTATAACTTAGTGCTCATTAGTCAATTTTTTTGCCACTCTACTCCACCTCCGACAACCATAAATCTATTCTTCAATTGGATAAGAACAACTATATTAAGATTCCAGAAGAGTGATTCAGTACTTATTTTTGTGTGCTTGGTTGATTCATCTAATGATAATAATAACTCGTGGAGCAGTTCCCAGTATCAGACACTATCCTTGATACAAGGAGTACAAGAATGAATGAAATGTCTGTGGTTCTACTATTCATGCAGCTCATACAATTATGAAATTTACAGTAAATTGCATAGAAAATGGGTAAGTTTAATTTGTATCTATTTAAAAATGTTTTATTAACAATAATTATATATATTCATGGGCTGTACCCCACTATGTACAGATACACAATGTGTACTGATAAATACAGGAGACAGAAATGCAGGGCTTTATGTAATGTTTAGGTTAATTTTAATTAAATTTACATTATAATTTTCTGACTATTTGGTGCCAAAATACAGTGAGTTAGTTTCTGGTTGATCGTGTATTTATCAGTATTCTCCGGGCATTTGGCTATGCTATCGTATCTGACTATTTTTATCCAGTATGTCTCTCATAAACAGAACCAATTTGAATGTACAGATGTGACTTTATAAATAAAATCGTAAGGGTTTATATTTGTCATCTGTCATTCTCAATGTCGACAAGGAACCATCTAAAGTATATTTGAGTTGGTATCTATCTTTGTACCTATCACTCAGTATAAACACAGATGTCATCGTCATTTTCGTGTTCTGTTCCCTAGGTTGTCAAGGACAAAAGGCACCTTGAAGTATACTGATTCCATAATAGATGTGGGTCATATTTTGCAAAATTTCAAAAACCTTTCCATTCTTCCTCTATAACATCTTGTATTCTCACACTTCATAGAATATAAAAATTGAAAGCTTATTCATTACTGGTTACTGGTGTGTGTTTACTTTTAACATTTTATATTTTGTTATGTGTGAACATGTTTAAAATTATAGAGAATTCTGTCTTTAAATGGAATCCAATTAAGAAGCTTCTAGACTATTTCAATCTTTCACAAAATTAAATATTAAAATTATATTGTAAGCAAGTAAAAACAATGATAGAGCAGCTGTATGAAAGATTATCTCAGACTATATAGCACAGGTTATTAATTAGGTAGATACAGAAATCACACTATTAAATTACAGATATGACAAAACAGATCTATCAGGACAGAATGAAGTCTTATTATGATTTAAGCTTTCTTAATTTTTCTTAATTTATAATGTAAACAACTGTGAAATGAATTACTTATTTAACTAAATTTTTGTGTGGTTTTTAGAGAGTTGCCATAAAAGGTAGAGGAAAAAAATATACAGCAAATAAAACTACTGATTTTATATTATGTCTGGACATACCACTATATGAAAAACAAATATGACATAATTTTGATTAAAAGAGCAAGATAAAATAAAATGAATGGCGTAACATTAATGTACTATTCCATCTACACACATGGAAATATATTTAATTATATAAATGCTGAAATCATGTTGTAATATTAATAGTAATTAACTTTAAATGATAGGGACATGGATTTTTTTGTTTGGTTCATTGTGTATTTCTACATTTTCCCAACATTATACTATTATTATGTGTTAATATGAAACCACAAAACATGTCAAACTTGCCTTGAAAAACTTTGCAAATATGTGTTTATTTTATAATGATTCCTCTTAGAAGTAGCTATAATTGCCTGTCTTGGTTCGTTAAATGGTAAGCCACACTTTTCTGGTTGAACTACTACTCACTCTACACAACACCAAAATGTTAGTAATTATTGCCTGTTCAGAATTAATGTCCAGATTGCTATGTCTACAATTGTTTTAGTCACATAACAAGGTTGCAGTTTATGGAAATATACTATAAGCAAAATATTCCATTAAACAATCCTGTCCAAATATAAAAGGTTACCAAATGAAACAAAATCTGTAAAAGCACTCTCTAAATTAAAGAATCCTGCAAAACTGTTAATAGCTATTAATTATTTTGATGTTTTAGTGCTCATTAAAATAAGCTTAAATTAATTTGAACAAAGACATACACATAAATGAACACTTGCTTGCAGACTATGTATGTATGTCTTTTACATTTTATCTCCCTCTCTGCACAGGATTAAATACTTATCACTCTAAATTTAATAGTTTCTTTGAAAACTTAAGAATTTGCAAACGGACAGAAAGAACATACAAGAGGGAGATTTTATTTCAAATAAGTCAAAGTTTATTACTTTGTCAACGTTGCAGCATATGCTAATATATTTTAAATTTATTGCATACATTAGACAAAGATATGAATACCTGTAAAATAATGTTTAAAATATAAAATATGATCATGAACACATCCACAAAATTAGGCATCTGCAATGCCATAAACTTCAAAATTTAAGAGATCAGTGTATTAAGTGAGATTACTAAATATGCTCCACAGTTTGTCCATTAAATAAAAAATTTATTGGAAGAGAGGTAAACTGTTCTCCTGAGATAGGTTTTGAAAATGAAAAATATTAAGTAAAATAGTAAAGTCCATATGAGTATATATCAGTGCATAGGAAAAATGAATATAGTAAACAAATATATTGATAAATATGTAGCTAGATATAGATATCACATGAATACACACATTACTTAAAAACTAAGAAAAATGGAATGAATGGAAAGTTCACTTTAGTTCAAACTTTTTCAAAGTCAATTTATATTGTTTTCATAATATTCACTTACAGTAACTTTTTGAAGATGGTTGTGTGTGTGTGTGTTAGTGTAATATGTGTATTTACACAGATTATAACTTCACAAGGTAAATATTACCTACATGTTACAAAAGCCATCTTGCTAGAAATCTGTCCCTTTGTTCCTTTATATTTTGGTACTTTCATTTGAAGTGTAACCTACATATGATAAAATGTAACCTTCATGATGAACGTTTTTGTCTACATATGTCACCATCAATCACACTCTGGGTATGGCTTCTGATTCATGACTTTAAGATAGCTACCTATCTATCCCATTCCATTGCCCCACAAAGATTTTCAACAATTATTGTTTTTTTCTTTTTAAAACAATTTTATTGTTGATAATATTTCCATGATTGAGACGTGTGCACGCCAATGTGGACCACTGATTAGGGTGAGAAGGGCTGAGAAATAGGTGAGAGTGGATGAGACCATTGGTTCTAATTTTCTTTTTCTTTGTCCTGTGTTTGGGGAAAGGGGGAAGAAAAGGCAAGATGCCACATCCAGCATCCAAACTGCATCAGTACCCGGGGATGGGGTATGGCCATCCATGTCATTCCAGGGTCTCCAATGTGGAGTATGCTCCAAGTGTACTGCTCAAATGGTTTTGATAGTTCTGAAAATCTGTTGATTTTGTTGCTGCATTAGCTGACATAGGACACTTTAAAGTCTCCATTGGCCCAGATACTTGCTATCAACACTTAGCTGGGAGAGTTACAGAATTGGTTCTCCCCTGCATCCTCTGCTGCGGCACTAGATGTCCCCTGCAGGCCCCAAATGAACTTCTATATCCCCCATGTGCATCTGGGCATACCGTCCATGCACTGCACCAGTTTCAGCAGCTGAGGAGGCCAAATTCTGACACATGCACTCCACAATCAGGCCACAGATCCTGCAATATTTCCTGTCATTGGAGTTCTGATTCCAGCAGTTCAGCTGGAAGGGTTCCCAAAGAAACATCATCTGAGGTGATGCCAGACCAGATTTCTGTGTGTGTCATATTCCTAAGGGTTGATGAGGTATGTAGATTTATCTCAATATCTTGTAGCTGCTTTCTAGCTTATTGGGGCATTTTTTTTTTTTTTTAATTTCCAGGGCTCCAAAATCTCTCTCTTCTTCAAATAATGGGTCCATCTCATGAATCAGAGCAGTACCAGGTGTGCAAATGGCTTTGTTCCTAACATCGTCATCTGAGAAGTCCTTCTCTGTCTTTTGAAGTGGCACTTGAGGTCCTAGAGTGGGTTTATAGGAGCAGGCTGACTCACCACTGGTTTGCACCTGGATCTGATGGTTTCTGCAGCACAGAAGTCAGCATAGAAGGTGGAAAAACATGCACTCTGTGTTCCGATGCCAAGATCTACAGGGATGGGCTCTGGCTCCTGAGATTGGAGATCAGAGATACTGTAGAACTTCATTAACAATATATGTGTGTTTGTAAGATTTCCATTAAGTTCCATTGTTTAAAGTGTGCAATTATATCAGACCACTACTATTTTGAAGACTACAGGTTTGCCACAGATTTTGCGATTATCTGCACCCTGTAGTAACATTATTATGAATGAAGATTTTTTACAGAATTGATTTATTCTTTGCAACTATAGTAAATAAATTAGTCAATTATAACAATTTTTGGTGAAGTATTTAGATTTTCTTTTATATAAAATCTTGGCATCATTAAGTGGAGAAAATTTTACTTGTTCTATTTCTGTTTGGATGCCATTTATTGTTTTCTTGTCTAATTGCTCAAGTACAGCTTCAATATGTTGAGCAGAGGTGGTAATAATGTGCATTCTTTTCTGATTTCCTATCGCTTTAAAAAATTTTTGCAAAAGCCTAATTTCCATCCGCTTTATAACAATAGACTTAATACACCACTAATGTTAGTACTTTTTAACCATGCTTTCTTGCATTGCTGTGTGCATTTAAATGATTAAAACTTTGAGTTTTGCTTTGATTTTAGTTAGTAAATGTCTATTCCTAGTGGGTCTCCAGGCTGATGGTATTCTCTGCAGGACTGCAACTGAGTGGAGTTGAATCCAAAGTCCGGCAGATTGAAGACAATCTTAGCGGAGTGATTCCTAGATTTTGATCCTATTTGTACTTGGGTGACCTGGGATGTCCCAAACATGATGCTGTTTTTTGTGATTGACACTACAGTGAGGGCCTGTTTCAGATTATTCTTATTTCGGATCTGTTGCCAGGTCTATTGACCTGTTTAATTTCATCTGGCTCTCGGAAAAGATTACAATTAAATAAATTCATAGTGAGTCCCTGGTATGATTAGACTTTCTGGTATATGAGATGGGCTGTTATGAGACATAGAACCTTTTCAGGTCTAGTACCCAAACCAACATGTTCAGAACAGTTTCTGGTTTATTAGACAGGCATTTCAAGATATTATGTGATTGACTTCAGGGTTTCAGCCTCAGAACACTATGGGGGCATGGTTCCATCCAGTCTTTTAAATGGTTAGAAGACCTCTCTGTCCACAGATGGTGAGAGCTGAAACTGAGATCCAGGGATGAGTATCAGAGATTGGCAAGCTGGTGACAAGGACTCTGAATGAGTAAAGGTCCTCCCAGACCACAACTGTGAGGGGCTGAAACTTAGATGCAGTTACATTTCAGAATCTTTTCTGAGGACCAACACTGGTAGGTGTAACCTAATTGTTTTTTTATTTATTTATTATTTTTAATTCATTAATTACATTGTATTATGTGACACAGTTTCATAGGTACTTGGATTCTCCCCACCCCTCCCCAAACCCTCCTACCATGGTGGATTCCTCCACCTTGTTGCATAACCACAGTTCAAGTTCAGTTGAGATTCCCCCATTGCAAGCATATACCAAACATAGAGTCCAGCATCTTATTGTCTAGTCAAGTTCAACGGCTTCTTAGGTATACCCTCTCTGGTCTGAAGACAGAGCCAGCAGAGTATCTTCCCGATCAATTAAAAGCTCCAACATACCATCAGCAAAAATTTACATCATCATGGAATTAATTGACATAGTAATGAGTAACCAATATGTTAAAAGTAAATGCAAGTTCTTAACCACCTTCTGTGACCACCTCATTGACATTTCAATTTTAGTTTATACGCAACATATAACATACATAACATAACATGTTATACATAACATCATATCATCTTAAATTAAGGCAAACATGTGGTATTTAACCTTTTGGGATTGGCTCATTTCCCTTAGCATTATGGTTTCCAGTTTGGCCCATTTGGCCACAAAGAACTGCAAAGAGCTACAAAACAAACAAAATGTCAAAAAAAAAAAAAAAACAAGCCACTCAAGAAATGGGCACGGGAAATGGGCAGACACTTCACAAAGGAACAAACCCAAATGGCAAATAAACATATGAAAAAATGCTCAAGTTCCCTGGCAATAAGGGAAATCCAAATTAAAACATCACTGAGGTACCACCTAACGCCAGTAAGACTGGCCCACATGAATAAAAGCACCAACAACACTTGTTGGCGAGGTTGTGGGGAAAAGGGAACCCTACTCCACTGCTGGTGGGGCTGCAGGCTGGTACAGCCTCTATGGAAATCAGTATGGAGAACATTCAAACAACTCAAAATCAACATACCGTATGATCCAGCAATAGCACTCCTAGGAATATATCCAGAACACTTGTTTTATGAGAAACCAACATGCACTCCTATGTTCATAGCAGCACAATCAATAATTGCAAAAACATGGAAGCAGCCAAAATGCCCATCAGCAGAGGATTGGATAAGAAAGCTATGGTTCATCTACTCCATGGAATACTACTCAGCTATTAAAAAAAAAAAACAAAATGCAGTTCTTTGTGGTGTAACCTAATTGTACCCCTGGGCAAGAATCCAGCAGGCAAGACCTATGGGCTCAGGGTTGTTTATAGGCTGTGACTGTTAGAAACTGAAGTAAACATCCAAGAACGCTTCTAAAACTTCTTTGAGACAAAGGTTGGCAAACCTGAGTGAATCCTCAAGAAGTTCCATGGACAGATCACTGAGTGTGGTCTTGAGGCAACGAGGAGCTAGCTGTATTGTTGTACAATGCATAGTACTATGTCTGTTGATGCTACAGAGGCCGACACTCTCCCAGAATCGCCTTGTGTCATGGAAATTCTACCAAATCAACACTCTAGGAGGGTTTGAATTGAGCTTAAGAGGACCTTAAGTATCTGCTATGGGATGGAGGCTGGCAAGCATGGCACAGTAGCACACAGAGAGAAGTCTCCCATTTGTTCTACGCACATAAAGGATAGATTTCTAGCTGCACCACGGAGTCAGAATCCAGTAAGGTGCCCCTTCAGGATCTTCTGAAGAAAGTAGACCAAAAACTTATCCTGGTGACTCAAACTGATAGTATTCTGTCAGCCCTTTTTGTGGGTAGGATTGCTCTTGAATTGTGACAGACATGGACTGGAGTGGAAATGATGCTCCTCATGCATCTACTGTGAAAGAGAGCTTGCCACGGTGTCTCAGCACATCTCATGCCTTTAGGGTATCTCTCCAGTTACAGTGAAAGCTACTGCAGCATTGCCTGGGTTCCTTCATGGAACCCAGTGAGTGCTTCAGCAGAGGCTCAGATGGATGATACTCCCCAAAGTTCCTTGAATACGCAGGATAGTTCTGCAGCTGCAGCAGGTAAGCGCTGAAGCTGAGAGAGGCCTCCATCAGAATTAACTGTGGCACAAAGGATGGTGAAACTGTTCTGGTGACATATGAACAAGTTTCCTCTTGTGTGCAAAAAAGAACTAAATGGTGTCACAGGAGACGAATCTGGGGTTGAATTACAGGACATACTTTCAGGTCCACTGCTGAGACCAATATGAGTGGGTAGAGGATACCTGCTGACATACTAATGTACCTGCTATTGCCTGGAACTCTGGGTAGATATTTGTAGTAGCAGAGTCAAGACCAAACTGGGATGTACCTTAACCCATTAAGATAGTAAGATCATTTTTGACTTGGGCCTGGAAGTGCAATCAGCAGTTCTGTCACATGGATGCCAGTGTGTATTCTCAAAACAATCTTCCCCAGCATTAGGCTCCACAGGGATTCAAATTCTCCTCCCTGATCCCAAATATTCCAAGATAAAGCCATTTGTCTCTGAATGGGCACATAGTCCTTTTGATTGTGAGAGAATGCAACTGAGAAACAATTCTGTCATCTTGTTGATATCATTCTTCATTCATAATAAAACTGCTAAGATTGTTTTGTGCAAACTTTATGGAAACACTAAGAAGTTACTTTTTCTTGGCATACGCCTAATACTGAAATTTCTATTCACTATATAATGAGTGGGTCATGCAATACATTTATTTTTAATTTGTGAGATTGTCAAATGATTTTTCAGTGTGTTGATTAATATTCTTCTGCACTTCCACTAACAATATAAATGTTTTAATTGGACCAGCAAGAGTTCAACTAAATTATTAAATGAAACACACCCATTTTTGGCTATTTGTTTACAATCATTATGTACTTAAATTTTGGCTGCCCCACATTCTCTCATAAGAAAACATATAAAACTAAATTAATTTGTAGGGATTGAACTGCTTGGCAACAGTTTATTTCAAGCGCTTACTTTCTAAGATCACATGTCACTTTTTGTGTGCCTTCCTTCAGATACTTATCACTTTCAAAGTTTCTGAAAAATTTATAAAGTCTACATTAGATGTCTGAGTGGTATTACCTACTGGAATCAGAGTAATAGGGCAACATGGGAAAAAATTCTCTTACTAAGTCTCTATGAAGAAGATATAATTTTTTAAAAGATTTATTCATTTTATTACAGCCAGATATACAGAGAGGAGGAGAGACAGAGAGGAAGATCTTCCGTCCCATGATTCACTCCCCAAGTGAGCTGCAACGGGCCGATGCACACCGATCCAAAGCCGGGAACCCGGAACCTCTTCCGGGTCTCCCACACGGGTGCAGGGTTCCAATGCATTGGGCTGTCCTTGTGGCCTGGGAAAGCAGTCGAGGATGGCCCAAAGCCTTGGAACCCTGCACCGTGTGGGAGACCTGGAAGAAGTTCCAGGTTCCCGGCTTCGGATCGGCGCAGCACCGGCCGTTGCAGTCACTTGGGGAGTGAATCATCGGACAGAAGATCTTCCTCTCTGCCTCTCCTCATCTGTGCAGATCTGACTTTGGAATTGAAAAAAAAATACATAAATAAAGGTAATGAAGTGAGGTTTAATACTGATATGTGGTAGAGGTGAGACTTGGTTGAGGCCATAAGAATATCTAAGATATTTTACACAATGTAATGGTCAGAAATGTCAAGGTTTTGAAAAAGGAAAAGACATGGTCAAATTGCTTTAATGCAAGATGGTCATTGTTCAACTGAGTATGAATTTTTTTTACAGAAGACAAGAACATGTAAATGAGTTACTATTTTTTTAATAATATTAAGCTAGAAATTTGAGTGTGTTTTAACTTCATGTACTCAATATATTTCCTTGTAAAAATTATGTCTGAACCATAAATAATGTAATGAAACAATTAAACCTTCACTTCAGAATGACCATTTTATCACAGAATATATTCTATAAGTGACAATATTCTTCTTATCGTTCTGTTTGATATGTTTGCTTAATCCAAACTTAAAAAGCTAATCTAACCATGATTTTAGAATTTTAATCCAAGAAGATACTTTGGACACTTTTGAATATTTATGTGTTATTTTTAACTATGCTTATCTTATATGTATATCTGTGTATATACTAGGTAGACTCTAGTTTGAAGAATCAGATGAGTAATGGAAATATCATATAGCACGAAAAATAGATAAAATTTCGGTGAACTGGAATCATAATCCATGTTACCTTAAAAATAAGATTTCCATGCACTTTTCTAGTAAAAACAGTCTTCTTTATTTAAACAAAGGCCATTTTACAATTCAGGGGAAGATATGTAATATAATTCAGGCAGCCAATACAATAAGTTTCCATTTGGAAATAGATGCTTTTCTGGAAAAGACATTTCAAATGTTTCAGATGACTTCAGTGATAAAAACAAGTGAATTCAAAGCAAACTAGGCATTTCCAATTACATTTCATTCACAGATATTTTCAGTTTTCTTTTTCTAGGCTGGAAGGGGAACCTGATAAAGTAGCTGTTTTATCTGGTAGGCAGTAAGAACCAAGTGGTGACTATACATGAAAGTGTATATCATGCAATGCATTTTATGGATGACCGAGTCAAAATAGAAATTTTCGTTTATAGAAATGAAAGCTATTTTTCACGAATGCTCAAATCAAACTTTGCATGAAGTTGTTATAAAAAACTTCGCATCGAGGGAATTCCTGAGTCTCTGAACATCCATTCTTTTCATGGATTTCCTTCCTTTAAACCAAATGCAACTCTGATTTTTATTTCTTTATTCAATAGCTCTTGGCACTTAAAATATGTCAAACACTATGGCAAGAATTACAATTACAAATCTGTATAAGATTCAGTGATAGAGTCCAACATTTTTCACTCTTTTCTTTTGCTTAACACTGGTTTTTCTCCCAACTCAGGCCCTATATTCTAATTACCTAATAGTTATCTTTCTGGCTATCTCACTATATGTATCTAAAACAGAAATTCATCACTTATTACATCATACTTTCAATCCACATTAATCATTTACTTGATTTACATATATTTCTTTTTAATATAGGCAGAATCTATTTATTTAGTGCTTGAAATTATTTTTAAATTAGTTTATTTTATCGTTCCATGGTAAAGTACCACAGGCTCCAGAATTTCCCTTCTCCTCTTCCCAAATCTCCGCCCCCAACAATGGTTTCCCCCATGTCATTACAAAAGTACAGTCCTTCACAATCAGTCGTAAGTCCATCATTCTGCTATTTAAGTGTATCCTGAAATTGCAGGCATGGACAATGACAGAGTCCAGCATCCTATTGTCAAGATACATTCAACAGTTTCATTGGGAGTCCAGCTTTGATTTGTAAGTAGGGATGCACACTGTCTTTAACTCTTTCATATAAAAAATAAAACAAATATTAGCTAAAAGGATATCAGATGTTAGATAATACATAATGATAATCACCAAGATTTAGGGAAGCAATGAGGAGGCCAAAGCCAGGGGGGAAATGACAATATCCCCAGTCTAAGTAGGATGGAAAATACAAAGTGGTGAGAAAGGCTGTTCAGAGAAAAAAATACTAAAGAGCTAACAGCTGCATTGAGAGAGAGCTGGGGACCTACAGAGGGCTTGCTCTTGACTCTTGAGCTGAACATTTATCAGTACATTAATGTGCAAAAAGCTTTGTGAGGTATGCGTAAGTATCACTGAATAAGAACAGACAGAACAATACATAAAAATGTCATAGAGCAAAGATCAGTACTTGTGCCTAACTGGCAGTGGAAATTCTTCAAATTCATTGGGAGTTTGAACAGTAACCAGACATGCTTTGCTTAATTAGTGGACCAAAATAGTCATAGAATAAAGATTCTTTGACCTTACCTAACAAAACTTAAAAGTAAACATTGAAATAACGAAACTCTTGAAAGCATGAAACTGTATTTCAAAAATAACTTTGTCTCAATAAAGAGTTTAATATTTATGAGAGTACAAAAAGTCTGATATGCTGTAATGTAAAATTCACAGCATTTTGCCTTTAATAAAAAAATTAGCTATAAGAAATTTCAGTTAATATTGAATAAACTAATTCAACAGATAGAGACTGCCATCTGAGTCAAAGACATGAAAAGGTTTGTTATTGGTGTATTACATTTAAGGAGTTGGAGTTAAGTAGAGATGTGGAAGATATAAAGATTAAGATGAGAACCTACGGATAAAAATTAAAATATTATCTGAGATAAAATGTGTTATATTGGACTAATAATATATACATTGTAGAAGAAAAATTAGTAAACCCAGAATAGAAACTGTGCAATAACAAACAGAGAAAACAAAGTTCAAACCGTATTAGGGAGCTCCCAGGGCAATTAGGTGTTCCTGTTGTCTTCTAAGAGAAAGGCAGAACATAAAATATTTTAAGAAATTAGACTTCAAATAAATTTTGATGAAAACTATAAAATCATTCTTAAGAAGCCCAAAGAAATATAAATATATGATATCAAAAGCATAATCCATGAAAGAAAAATGATAACCTCTATTTTCATAGGTTTATTTATTTTTATTTGCAAGGCAGGTTTCACAGAGACAGGAGAAACGTAGATTAATAGAAATCTTCCATCTGCTGGTTCTCTCTCCTGATGGTTGCAAAGGGCAGAAGTGAGCTGATCTGAAGCTAGGAGCCAAGAGCTTCTTTCCGGCCTCCCAGGTGGGTATAGGAGTCCAAGGCTTTAGATCATCCTCCACTGCTCTCCCAGACCATAAGTAGGGAGTTAGATCCCAAGTGGAGCAGCTAGGGCACAAACCAGTGTTACAGATCAGACTGCTACACCACCATGCCAGCCCTGATCAATTCTATTTTAAAAAAAAAAAAGACTTTTAGTCTTCAAAGCACAATTGTGAGAATTAAAATACATGCCATGTATTCAGAGAAAAAAAAATCTTTGTATATTTCATATCTGATACAGGCCTTGTATACAGAATATAGAAGAAATACATCAAAATGCAGCAGCATGGAAACAAATCATCTACCACAAATGCCATACAGATGTGAGCACACATTGGCAAATAATATATACAGATGAGCAAATCAGCACATGGAAACACGATCAACATAATTGTCATCACCAGTGAAAATAAACTATTCCCTAATCAGACTGTATGAAGTTATAAAGAAAAAATTGACCATATAATCTTTACAAGTCTCTGAAATACCTAGTAAGCTTAACCACTGATGATAGGAATGTGAGATGTCAGAAGATGCTTTGGAAAAATGATTTACAATTACTAAGAAGGTTTACAAAAGCACTGCAAATTGCAAATTGATCTCGACATTTTACTAGTAAGTTTATATACAAGATAACTGGAAGCATATGTTCACATATAGGCTTGTATGAGAAAATTCCTAACTTTTATTAACAATATTCAAGAACTGGAAGCAATTCCTAATGTCCATGAATATAATGATGCACAGACAGTGAGGTATATGCAGATAATGAATTTCAGCATGCTGTAGCAGCTAATATGTTATTGACACATTTTACAATGTGGATGATTCTTAAAGTCATTAGCCTGAGTCAAAGAAATCACAAGCAAAAAAGTACAAATGTATATGGGTTTGATCTCACTTATGTAACATTCTGGAAAACTAAAACTAATCTTTAATGGTAGTGGATTCGTAGCTGCCGTAAGTGTTGAACGGGAAGAAAAGTTGTTGGGAGTCTTTCAAAAGACAAAATGAATCTTTTATGGTTAATGAATTATCCATAATATTGATTGTTTACAGTTTCCTTGATATTGATTGTTGATAGTTTCCTTGGTACATACATATATCAAAGCTTATCAAATGGCACACATAAAATTATCAGAAAAGCTGAGAAAGAAAATAACATGATGTATCACTAGGTGCATCTAGCCAGACTGCATATATGTCTCCACTCCACAGTTCCCTCAAACCTGGCCTTTTCTCTCTTCATGCTGACACCTGGGGAGAATAAGAAAAGAGATGCAATTATTGAGAATCAGTCAGTGGTATGAGTACAAGCGTCCATGGACCACAGCAAGAGAGGGAAATCTCAAGTGGCCTTGTTTTGTGGGCAATGTAGAAATTATTGTTCAGAAAGACTGAAGTGGAATATAATAGCACATAAACCTAAACAAAGAAAAATTGTAAATGCACATAAGTTTCCCTGAGTTTGTTACCAAACAATACTAAGTGACAAAAATATATTTAAATCCCACATGACTAGATGAAGAATGGCAAGTGAGCTGCAAACTGAACAACTTTCAACATTCACGCAGATCTGGGTATCATTCTAGTCTCCACCTGTCAGGTTACAGTGTTCCCTTTTGTGCCCAGGGCATTTGACAGAGACATCAGAAAAATTACGCCTTTGTAGTCAAGCTAAAATTCTATTTAAAGCTACTAAAACATTACCCAAGAGATTGACAGAGTGCCCATTGGAGTCCCTGCTTCTCTGTTTCAAGCTCAGTTTCCCACTTTCCCACTTGGAAAGGCTAGAAAGGATAGCCCGAGCACCCTGTCTGTTCCTTTCTCAGTAACTCTGACTTTCAAGTAAAATAAGTATATAAATATTTTTTAAAGAAATGTGATTTATAAAAGCGAAAACAAAACGATAAAAATCCATGCACACAACATCACTAACCTGTAAGACAACATAAAGCTGCTTATAAAATATGAAATCAGAATCAAAGAAATATTAGAAAGAAAAAAACTTGTAAAAATAAATAACCATTGTCATCAAATTTGATAAAAAATGCATGCACATAGCCAGGAAACTAAATAAACCACAAACAGTGTAAACATAGATAAAATTTATAGGTCTGCCATAATAAAATTGTTGAAAATCAGTGATACATGGAGAATTTTAAAAACAACTCTAAAACAGTCACATGACTGTAAAGGAACAAACACAACCATGAATGTAAACGTCCTGTTAGAAATAATTTAAGTGCATGTGGAATGGTTAATAATTATCATGCTAAGCTATGATTTTTCGTTGCATCAACATGTTCAAAATTTTTCTGGATTTTTTTTAAAGGTAGTATTAGGATGATCGATTTTTATGTTTATGTCCAAGTAGATATTTTAAAATTCTACAAGAAGTGGAACCTGAGGAATTGTTTCCTAGTAGTTATAATTGCAGCAAAAGGGATTAGATACATTTTCTTGATTGCATTTGAAGTTTTGACATCACATATGCAGTCCATTGCTTCTGGCCTAATAATCATGTGCTTCCTGGGGGAAAATAGTTTTTTGATAGAATTAATAAAGCCACCTGCATGATAAAAATAACTAAAATTTTAGCATTATTTTGTAAGACAATAAAGCAGAATAAAATGTAAACAATTACACAGAAAGAACAATTAAGATGGAGAAACAGAAATACATTACTGTGAAATCTTGAATTTCTTAAGCTTCACATGAAATCCTCCAATTGAAAGCAGACTGTAAGTTAAAGATGCACATTGCAACTCCAAAGAAAACACTTAAAGGAAACAATGTGGAGTAGCTATTAAATAGTTGAGATAAAATGCAATATTTAAAAATAATTTTGGAGACCTTTCAAAATAGCCCTCAGGAGAAACAGGGGATTATGGTAAAATGAACTAACATGGTACAGAATGAATAGCAAATCATAGCAAAATGGTGTATTTAAAGCTAACCACACAAATCCATAAAATATCAAATTGCTAATATTCAAATTAAAATGTAGCAATTGTAAGACAGATTTAAAAATAAGATAAACTCTATGAGAGAATTAGGTTTTAACGTAAATAATGTGGATTGGAATTAAAACTACAGAATGAAACATAACATACGATTTTCAATCATAAGACATCTGAATTGGCTCTGAAATGTCAGACTGAGTAGATTTACAGAAAGCATATGTCAGTGGAGGTAAAGAATGACAATTGTGCTATTGTGATTCAATCCGCTGAGAACCTACCCATTCTAAATACAAATGTATTTAATAGCAAAGTTTCATAATGCATGATGCAGAAATTGGCAGAGGAAACAAACACATTTACACTTTTAGTACATATCATAAATAATAGGAAAAAATAAGGATCTAAGGGTCTTGAAATATGCGATCAAAACACTATCTCTATTTTTTTTTTAATCCCCCGACTAACAACAGCACAATATGCATTCTTTTTAAGCGTTCTTTCACATTCATCAAAACTGACCATGTTCTGGGCCACATGACAAACTTCAGTAAAGATAAAAAAAATTAAACTGTGGGACCTGGCACAGTGGCCTAGTGGCTAAAGTCCTCGCCTTGCACGTGCTAAGATCCCATGTGGGGGCTACTTCGTGCCCTGGCAGCTCCACTTCTCATCCCGTTCCCTGCTTGTGGTCTGGAAAGCAGTGGAGGACAGCCCAAAGCCTTGGGACGCTGCGCCCATGTGGAAGGTCCTGAGGACATTCCAGGCTCCCGGCCTTGGATCAGCTGGCTCTGGCTATTGCGGCCACTTGGGAGGTGAACTAGCAGATGGAAGATAATTCTCTCTGTCTCTCCTTCTCTCTGTAAATCTGACTTTCCAATAAAAAGAAAGAAATCCAAAAAAGAGAGACTGAGCAATGCTGTATATTGTAGGTGAAACTGATTGAAATTCAGTTTAAAACTAATAGCTAGGGCTTGACATCGTGGCAAAGCAAATAAAACCATTGCCTGTGCTACCGGCATTCCATATAGATGCTGTTTAGTTTCCTAGCAGTTCCACTTCCAATCCAGGTCTCTGACGATAGCTTAGGAAAAGTAATAGCCGTTGCTGAAAGTTTTTGGCCCCTTCCTTCACGTTGGACACCAGATAAAACCCCTGGCTCCTGGTTTTGGCCTGGCCCATCCCTGGCTGTTGTGGTCATTTGGGGAATGAAAAGTGGATGGGAAATTTTTCTCTTTCTTCAACTCTTTCAAAATAAAAAAGATATATCTTTGAACAAACAAAGGCAAAACATAAAATAAACCAGTATCTCAAGGATGCTGACTGAAACCCAATGCAATTAAAGAGCACTTTGGAACCAAAGTTCAAGGAAATTAAAAAAAAAAAAGTTGCAATAATCATAAGAGACATATGAGTAAGACAAAGCTAACGTACTCTTAAGTTGAAATTTTATGGCATGAAATACTTATATTAACAAAGAAAGATCTAAAGTAAATTATTTAAGATGTCATCGATGTAGAAAGAAGCAAAAAAGGGAAAGGGTAGGAGTAAGAGAAAATATCAACAAAATAAAAGTGGACAAACAATAGAGAAGACTTCAAAAGTTGTTCTTCCAAAAAGATATATAAAATTGGTAAATTAACAGCTAAATGGATTTAAATATAAAGTAAACATAATTTAGCAATATATAAAATTGTAAAGAAAAGCAAGCAACAACCGAATATTAAGAATAAATATCATAGGTATGCTAAAAATTTGACAATTGTTCAAAAATTTATTTTATTTATACTGGAAAGTCAGATATGTAGAGAGGAGGAGAGACAGAGAGGAAGATCTTCCATCCGATGTTTCACTCCCCAAGTGGCCAGAGCTGCACTGATCTGAAGCCAGGAACCAGGAGCCTCTTCCGGGTCTCCCACGTGAATGCAGGGTCCCAAGGCCTTGAGACGTCCTCAACTGCTTTCCCAGGTCACAAGAAAGGAGCTGAATGGAAAGCAGGACTGCCAGCACACAAACTGGTGCCTATATGGAATCCCCGGATATGCAAGACAAGGACTTTAGCCAATAGGCTACTGCACTGGGCCCAATATCGACAATTTAAATTAAATGAACATAATCCAGAAAAGCAAAAATGCTTAATTTATCTTAGTGCAAACAGCTTAAATCCGTGTATAGTTGTTCCCATGATTTTTTCACATTTCATATAATATCCTTACCATATTATATATGATATCCTTTCTCTTATTTGCACTTGTTCAATTCTTACTTCCACAACTGGCATAGTTCACTTAAATATCAACTTCCTTTTCACAATTATTTTTATTATTAACCAGGATGTAATTTTGTAAGTATAAATATTTTCCTCTTTTGCTTCATTTTCTCCCTCTCCACTTCTGCCTCTCACCACTTCCCCCCCCCCCATTTTATTACAATAATATAACCCTTGAGTAACAGTTACAAGTTTTTAATTCTGCTATTTATGTGCATTTATGTGCATTGTAAGATATAGACAGAAGTAGAAAATCTAGTATCATATTATTGAAGTATGTTTAACTCTCCCACTGGAAGTCCTTCTTTAATTCTGGGATGGAGATGCACACTGCAACATAGCTTCACTTTCTGGTATGCTACTCTGCATTATTCAGGTCAACTGTAAGAATATATGTATAGACTCACTCACCTATGCATCTATTTGCTTTGTATTTCACATGAAGTGTGCTTTATATCAGAAAGAATGTATGATAGTTGGCCTTTTGACATTGGCTTATTTCACTGAGCATAATGGTTTCCAGTTGGGACTATTTAACTGCACATGGTACTATTTCATTCTTTTCAGTGGCTGAGCAGTATTCCATGGGGTAGATGTACCACAGTATCTTTATCCACTTTTATATGGGACCTTTCCCTAATTATCCCTTTTTACACATCTTCCTTTGTCTAAACTTTCCAATTATATTGAATTATCCTAAGCATAGAGGTTACTTTTTGAGTAATGAGAAAGTTTCGGGCCTTGATTGCAGTGATGACCACATTATTGTACAAATTTCTCAAAACTTCACACAGTATTCGTTCAACATGGATGAATTATATAAATATAAACTTGATAAAGTTGGTTTAAAATATTGTTAACATGGTAACACAAACATCTTTAGCAACTTATAAGTATCTAATGCTGGCTTTAAAGTCTCTACCTAATTTTACCTAAACTAACATCTTTTATTTTTTTAAACTCTCTTCTGCCATTGACCTGCATACACCAAAGGTAGTTTCCAGGATGCCAATTAAACATGATTATTTGTTGTTCAAATATTTTGATGTTTCCTCAATTTCCTAGTTTCTTTGTTTTGCATATGATATTCTTTCTCATAACTCCACTTGCTAAAATCTTATTCCCACAAGCTGTGTAGTCCATTTAAATACAAACCTCTCTATGAGAGTATTCTTAGATCCTCCTCACTTAGATGTAATTTGTTGATCTACCTAAACATTCCAATTCGAATTAAATATTTTATATAAGTCTCAAAACTGTGAAGGACTATAATTTATGTAGTTAGAATTTATTTTTGTTGTAATTTGCAAAATGCAACTAAACAATTCAGTTAAACATTCATAAATATTTCGAGTACATATGGATGATTGTCATGAGACAAAATAGCATCTGTCAAATAATCATAGAGTTTAAATGCAGTAGCATTTTGGCAACAACTTTTCTTGGAAAGTTAACTGATTGTTTGCATCTCCAGAGTCCTTAGTCTATTTCATGGTGAAATGGGGAAGACTGTATGATAGTACTATTTGTAATTACATTTTGGTGATTTTGTGCTTTGGAGATTAAAATGCCATACTAATCTTCCCCTTTTCTCTCTCACACCATCTAATTTAAAATCTATTGCATTTGGAAATTCTTTGCAATTCTCAGTGATTTTGCAAAGCTACTTTATTGTTACCTTTGATAAAGTATATTTTCTATCGCATTAAAAATTAAATGAAGACCCATGGGATCTAAAGAGAATAGATCTCCACTTTTTCCTGCTTGCTCCAAGAATGATTTATGAAGTCCAAATGCATTCATAAACTGAGATAGTATACCCTAAAGAAAATAAGCTAGAAACTTTTCTCTTGTTCGTGGATTGCATTATGAGATGATCTCTACCAAATATGCATGATAAATTTAAGTCACATTTAGCCATGTAATGCCATCCCAGACAGTGAGAAATTGACAGGAGTAAACTTTCAATTGCCACACAGATCAAAAGCCTTAGAGCAGTTTGGATTCATGAGTCTACTTTACATGGGTGAATCAAAAATTTTATTACAGCTGAGTTCAGTTCGTTAGCTTTTTTTTAATTTAGAGGAAGAGCATTCATCTTGTTGTACCTCCTATGATTTGAACAATTTATTCAATTTATGCTTGCACAAAATGACAGAAAATGGTAACATCACAGAATTAAGGTTTTTAAGAAAGGAAAAGCATGGGCTGAATTCTCTCTCTCTCTCTCTCTCTCTCTCTCTTTAATTTCAAACAATTAGGGATGAACTGGGTCAAAGTCAGGCTCTTGGTTCTCCACTGAGTCTCCCATGTGCGTGGCAGGGATGCCAAGACTTGAGCCTTCAAGGCTTTCTTCCAAGATGCACATTGTTGGGTCAGAAAGAGTTGGGCCCCAGTGCCAAGTACATGGTTATAGGTTGCTGGTGTCTCAAGTGGCTCCTTAAATAGTTACACCACAATGCCTGCCTTGATTGTCAAAACTTTAGAAGAAAAAGTCAACAAAACCTGGATTATCTGAAAATAGAAATGGTGTGATTGTCAGCATGAGTTTCCAAGGAGAAACTGTATTTGAATAAAAATGGGATGATATTTACTTCTAATGTAGGATGGATGTAACTCACAATTTCTTATAAGGCTGGTCTGGTGGTGGTAAATTCTCCATTTTTTCTTATCCAGGAAATGCCTTAATTAGCCTTCATTTAAGAGAGATTTTTGCTGGGCACAATATCCAAGATGTTTCCTTTGTAGGGCCTCGCATGTATCATCCCACTCTTCTCTGGTCTATAGGGTTTTTACTGAAAAGACTTTTGATAGTGTATTTGCTTTTATTTTATATATATAATTTGACACTTTTCTCTTATTGGCCTTGTGATTCTCTTTGTCCTTGACTTTTGACAATATAAATATGCATTGGAGAATCTCTCACTTGATTGATTCTTGGCTTACTTTGACGTTGCTATATCTGAATATTCCAGCCAATTTCAAAATTTGGAAAAAAGGTCTTTATTTACATGGTTCTCAATGTCTTTTTCATTTTCTTCTTCAAATATTCCTATGATGGGAATATGGGGCATCAGATGATATACCATATTTCATGTCTACTTTTTTCATTGTTTTTCATTATATTCTCTTTGTTTTTGTCTTATTGGATTATTTGAAAGTCTTGTCCTACAGATGTGAAATTCTTTCCTTAACTTGTTCTATTCTGCTATTGAAACTTTCAATTATACATTTATTTCATTGATGGATATTTTTATTTCCAAAATTTCTGATTTCTTTTACTGATTTTGAATTCTTTACTGATTTTTCAGTCATTGCATTCATTGATTTCCTCATTTGTTTCTTTCTTTTTATTTTCCATGATAGAGTTTTGTAGGTATAAGGATTGCCCCCCTCCCTCCCCATTCATTCCTTCGCTTTTAAAACCCTCGCACTATTTTCTCACATATTATTACAATAGTATAACCATTTAGTAATAGTTACAAGTTTTCAATTCTGCTGTGTATGTGCATGATTGCATTGTAAGGTATAGACAAAAATAGAAAATCTAGTATCATATTATTGAGGTATATTTAATTAATGCACTGCAAGTCCTTCTGTTATTCTGGGGAGGCATACTGCAATGTATGTTCATACTCTGGTATGTTAGTCTGCATTATGCAGACCAACTATGAGAATATATGCATATACTTGTTCACCTATACATCTGTTTTTTTTGTATTTTGCGTGAAGAAATATCAGAACGAACATATGATATTTGGACTTTTGATATTGGCTTATTTCATTGATTTTATATAATGGTTTCTAGTTGAGACCATTTTACTGCACATGGTACTATTTCATTCTTTTTAGTGGCTGAGCAGAATTCTATGGGATAGATGTACCACAGTTTCTTTATTCATTTCTCTTTTGACGGGCATCTGGGTTGTTTCCATGTCTTTGAAATTGTGGACAGTTCTGCTATAAACATAGAGTTGAAGGTCACTTTCTCATATGCAAATTTCATTTCATTTGGATATATTCTGAGGAGTGGGATAGCTGGGTCATACGGTAGATCCATTATTTTAGGCTTCAGAGCACCCTCTATAGTGTCTTCCATAGTGCTGCACTAACCTACACTCTCAACAACAATGGCACAGGGTCTTTGCACATCCATGGCAGCAGGTGTTTGTTAGTAGATTTCTAAATCTAGATCTTATTTCTTTAAGAAACATATCTGTATTCTGTTTTATCATTTGCAGTTTCCCTACATTCATTATTTTGAATTATATTTCTGGTATCTTATAGATTTATTTCAGTCCAGGATCTATTTTTGGAAGAACTATTATGATCTTTGTTAGGTTTCATGCTAGCTTGCTTCTTTAAAAAAAAAAGATTTATTTATTTTTCTTGGAAAGGCAAATATACAGAGAGGAGAAGAGATAGAGAGGAAGATCTTCTGTCCGATGATTCACTTCCCAAGTGACCACAACGACCGAAGCTGTGCCAATCTGAAGCCAGGAGCCAGGAGCTTGTTCCGGGTCTCCCATGCGGGTGCAGGGTCCCAAGGCTTTGGGCCGTCCTCGGCTGCCTTCCCAGGCCACAGGCAGGGAGCTGGATGGGAAGTGGAGCTGCTGGGATTAGAACCGGTGCCCATATGAGATCCTGGCGCATTCAAGGCAAGAACTTTAATCACTATGCTATCGTGCCAGGCTTTCCTCCTACATTTTTAGCAAATGTTTTATAGTTTTAAACTTTATGTTTAAGTATATGATGCACTTTGAATAATTTTTAAAAATTTTATTTTATTTTATTTTATTTTATTTTATTTTATTTTATTTTATTTTATTTTATTTTATTTTATTTTATTTTATTTTATTTTATTTTATTTTATGTGAAAAGCTCAATTAGAGGGAGAGAGACATCTTTCTCTGCTGTCCCAAGCACATCAATAGAGAGCTGGATGTGAAGTCAAATATCTAGGTCTCATACCAGTGCCCATATATGCTACCTGTACTTCAGGCTGAGGATTAACATAGTATGCCAAAGCGGTAGTTCTGACATCAATTTTTTCCAGATTCCAAATACAAGAGAGATTATGCAGAACTTGTGTTTGTTCACTTGGCTTATTTCACTTGGCATAATTGATGTTGCTCCAGTTATAAAATTCATCATTTTTGCTGCTGAAAAATATCCCATTATACATGTGCTCCACATACTATATATATATATATATATACACATATATATATACACACACACATATTAATTTGTGGCAGTAAGGTTGTTTCCTTTTCTTGGCTAATGTAAATAGTACTACAAAAGACTTCATACTATTTCCTTTGGATATATACCCAGTATTGGAATTGCTATATATTACGATAGTTCTGTTGTTTTTGTTGTGTTGTTGCTGTTTTTCCCATTCTGTATGTTGGTTTGTGTCTGCTGATTGTTTTCCTTCCTGCCAGGAGGTCTCTAGCCTGATGTAATCCCATTTGTCTACTTCTGCTTTTTGTCTCTCATTCAAACACTCTTTGCCCATTACAGTGTACTGACGGATATGCCTTACATTTTCCTCACACAGTTACAAAGTTTCTAACTTTACATTTAGGTCTTTAATCCATTTTGAATTGATTTCATGAGAGAAAGGGCTCTGTTTATATTCTTTTGCATGCACATGCATACTTTTCTCAGGATATTTATTGAGAAGACAGCCATTCCCTAATGTATCTTCTTGATAACCTTGCCAAACATGAGTTGATTGAAGATGCACAGATTTTGTTTTAGGATTATTCTTTTTTTTTAAGATTTATTATTTTTTTTTATTACATAGTCAGATATACAGAGAGGAGGCAAGACAGAGAGGAAGATCTTCCGTCTGATGATTCACTCCCCAAGTGACTGCAACGGCTGGTGCTGTGCCTATCTGAAGCCAGCAGCCAGGAACTTCCTCCAGGTCACCCACACAGGTGCAGGGTCCTAAGGCTTTGGACCATCCTCGACTGCCTTCCCAGGCCACAAGCAGGGAGCTGGATGGGAAGTGGAGCTGCCGGGATTAGAACCAGTGCCCATATGGGATCTAGGTGCGTTCAAGGCGAGGACTTTTAGCTACTAGGCCACCGCGCCAGACCAAGGACTATTCTATTCCATTGATCTATGAGTCTGTTTTTTTTTTTAGTTTAGTACTATGCCATTGTAATTACTGTAGCTTGGATATATATTTTAGAAGTTATTTGTATAATTGCTCCCCATTTGATCTTTCTTGCTTCAATATTGCCTTGGATTTCATAGTCTTTCCTGGCTCCACATAAAATTTCTCATTATTTCCAGTTTTTTATGTATCATTATTGGTATTTTGATAAAGATTGCACTAAATCTATAAATTGCTTTTGGTTGACTGGACATTTTATGATATAATATCCCAATTTATAAATACAGATGTCGTCTCATTTCTTGAGTCTGTAATATATAGTAAAAACAGTATAAGAAAGAACTTTGTAAGAATTTATACCTGCTTTAGAAATATCACAAAGAAAGAGAGAAACTAGAACAAATCAGGCTGATAATTAGCCAAATGAAAGAAAGAATAGAACTTAAATTTGAAATAAACAAAACAGACTTTTAAAAGTACAAAAGAATCAGTGAAAACAAGAGCAGATTATTTGAAAAAATAACAAATGTTGACAAGCCCCAATCAGATTAAGAAATCAGATAAAACATTTAATACAGTAAATTAGATATCATATGAAAGATGTTACAGCTGATACTGCAAAAATACAAATGATTATTTAAGATTATTATAGAAAAATTAAGATATGAACAAATTTGATAATCTAGAAGAAATCAAGAATTTTTTTGACATACAGACTTTACCAAGATTAAATAATAATGAAATAGAATCCCTAAAGAGAACTATAATAAGTAGCAAAATTGAATCTTTAATTAAATTTCCAGTCAAAGAAATGCCTAGATGGGATTCACTGTTAAATTCTACCAAGAATTTAAGCAAAGATTAACTCTAATCCTTCCTAAATTGTTTCAAAATTCTGAAAGGAAAGAATTGTTATAAACTCATTCCATGAGGCTGACATTACCTTAAGTCATAAAATGCAGTTTTCATTCATGGTAACAAACAAACAAGAAAACAAACAAAAAACAAATCAAAACAACAACAAAACTCTGAAAATATTAGGTATAGAAGAACATATCTTAACATATTAAAGCTCATGTGTAACATGCCAAAACATAACAAATCAGGGAAAAGTTGAAGATCTTGTTGGTTTCTTATAATATTCAAGTTTTTTAAATTGTTATTTGTGTTTGAGATTATAGGTGTTTTAAAGTTTTTAAAAACAACTTTATTGAAATGTTATAGACATCCTATACCAAAATTTCACAACTTAGCAATTTTTAACCAATTTGTTACTCTTTCCAAAGAGCTTCTCTATTTTTTAAATAAGACTTTTAAATTACATCATAATCAAAGGAATAAGGTACCACTAAATAAAGAGCTCAACAAACTGTCTTTAAGATACAGGACAAGCAGGGAAGCCAGCATGTACCTCTTTCATTCAAAATAATAACAGCAGTATTAGCTTGAATCAAGATGGAATTAGAAGTAAAGGGTATCTACATTGCAAATTAGAATGCCAAATTGCCACCACTTTCAGATATAATCATCTTATTTATAGAAAACCTGAAATATCTACAAGAAAAAAAAACACCCCAATAAAGAAAATACTAAAATAAAAATCAATAATGGAGTATAATGATAAATAACAATGAATTAACAAATCGCAGTATAGAAAATGCAGTAGGATTGCTATATATCAATTTGAAGAACGTAATCTCATTCCCCATGGCTACAATGTCTCTGGATAAATTCAAATAAAGAAGTGAAAAGGCCCAGCCAGATAGTTCAACTGGCTAATCCTTCCCCTGCAAGTATCGGCTTCCCATATAGGTACTGGTTTGTGTACTGGCTGCTTCACTTCACTTCAGTGGAGGATGACCCAAAGCCTTGGGACCCTGCACTTGCGTAGGAGACCCACAAGAAGCTCCTGGCTCCTGTCTTTGGATCAGCTCAGCTGTGGCCACTGTGGCTTCAGTATTCCTGTTTCTTTCCCAAACACGTTAACAAGGAGCTGAATTAAGAGCAGAGAAGCTGTAACTGGAACTGCTACTCTGATATGGGATGTTGGTGCTGCAAGCAGTAGCTTAAACAGCTGCACTACAATGCTAGCCGATATGTATGCTATCTAGTACATAAGCAAGTTGAAAAAGTTTCCTTGTCCTATTTTTCTAAGTATCTATCAGAAATAAAAAATTGAAGTCAGGAATAAAAAATTAAATGCTTATCTACATTCATTGATGTTTTCAAATGACTTTTTAAAAATTTAGGTTGGTAATGTGATAATGTATCTTAATTGAGTTTTGAATATTGAGTCAATCTGGCATTCCAGGTTCAAATATCATTTGGTAATAATGAAGATTTTTTTAATATATTACAAAGTTCTATCTGTTAATACATGACAATTATTTTTATGAGTGTGCTTTAAAAATTTAATGAAAATTGAATTAAAAGATAAAATCTTGGTGAAAAAATTGAAATCAATATTTTTTTCATAATAGGAATTTCATATGAACCTGTCAAATTCATGGATTTCAAAATGGTTTGTAACAAAAATGATTATATATTTTACTACAATTTTCATAAATCTATTAAAACATCTCATATATTCATAAAGGTTATGGGTCTGTAGCTTTCTTATATTCTTTCTTTTAATATAGAGAATGGATTTTCTGCATTCCACAGGGGCAGTTTCAAGAAAACCCACTTTCTGCACTGCCCTGATCCCCACAATCCCCCTGCCGCTCCCCCCTCTCTACATCACTTTTTGCTAAGATATAATTTTAATTCATTCTGTAATCTTTTTTTCTGGTTTTGATATCAGGATAATAATGTTTTGCTAAAAAAAGTTGGATATTGGCTTAAATATTAAACTTTGTTAGATTCCCACAGTGAAATCACCCACCCTCAAAAATAATTATGAGAGTAATTTGAAATTTATTATTTAAAGTTATCAAATGGGTCCGGCTCCGTGGCCTAGCAGCTGAAGTCCTTGCTTTGAATACGCCAAGATCCCATATGAGCACTGGTTCCAATCCCAGCGGCCCCACTTCCCATCCAGCTCCCTGCTTGTGGCCTGGGAATGAGTTGAGGATGGCCCAAAGCCTTAGGACCCTGCACCCATATGGGAAACCCGGAAGAGCTCCTGGCTCCTGGCTTCGGATTGGTAAGGCACCGGCCATTGTAGTCACTTGGGGAATGATTCATCGGATGGAAGATTTTCCTCTCTCTCCTCCTCTCTCTCTGTTTCTCTCTCTCTCTCTCTTTCCCTCTCTCTCTCTTTGCAATAAAAATAAACAAATTTTTTTGAAAAGTTACCAAATAAGTATTAGACCAAAAATTATATAGATCACTTAGAGTAACTTATGTTTTGCTTTTAAAATAGTGGGGATTTTGGCCTATTTCTCATATTTATGTAGACAAATATTTGCAAATTCTCACTATATTTTGATATCCTCAGAATGTATACTGATATGTTTTGTTTCCAGACATTCATGATTTTGATCTTTGTTCTCTGTCAGTCTGTCTAGAATTTTGGGACTTATGTTGAGTTTTTGAAATATTAGATTTTTTTTCTCAGACTTTCCCTAGTTTCAGTTCCCTGTAGTTTTACCATTCTTTTTATCTTTTGAAGATTATGGATTTTTTTTCTAGGGTCATAAGGTAAGAACTTAGATTTTGAACTTGAGACTCTTCTTTTTATTTTTCCCCTTTCTTTTAATCTGAAAAATGTACCATGTCCTTCTATTCCCCATGGTTTCTAATGGGAAATCACCGCAACTTCAGTTGCTTTCCTGTAAGTGAGGCTGTTTTTGATGCCTTCTTTCAAGATATTTTGTAACTGATCAATTTAAAGAGAACAGAATTTGTGTAAGTCACAGAAAGAAATTTAATCAGATAATCATGCTTCTCTCTCTTCCTCTCTCCTGGCCTCTATTCCCTTGCTTTCTTCCTTTCTTCAGTTTTTGCAAAATCAACAACAGCAACAACAACATAATGTTGGTCTACTCTGTTATCACAGGTATAATGTACCACTCATTAATGATAATATTCAAAAAATAAAAGTTATAAAGGCCACGGTTGGTCAGGAATTTAAACAAAGACTAAAAAAAACAATACAGTCATGAATTATCATTTCATTCACACACACATTCATATTCTCTATTAGCTACTACATGTAAGAAAAAACATGGTATTTGTCTTTTGTGGAAGGCACATATTACTAAGCATGATGGTTTTCAGTTTCATCCATTTGTATTTTTTTACAAGTTTAAATTGCAGGGTATCTTGACATTGATTTCTTTGGATATTTCTTCTTTGTGATGTATTCATGCTACTGCCAAATTAGGGTTACCTCCAGCATTGTGGCTTATAATGCTTTTTTTCAGCCCCATGCACTTCTGAGACGCCAGTGGTATGAACATTAGATCTTTTGATAATGAGCTCCCTGGTTCCTAAGAAATTGATAACTTTTTACAGTTATTTTCTCAGTACCGTTCAGATTTATAAGTTCTACTATACATTCCAGTTCAGTGATTATTCTCTCTATGTTATCCTTAAGATTATTGCACTAAACCACTTAGATTGTTCGTTTTAGCTTTTGCTGTCAGTTCTAAAATTTCCACTTATTTCTTCTTTTTATGTTCTGTTTTGTTTGGAATCTCTGTTTTCTGCCTGAGACTTTTCAGTGTTTTAATTTGTTTCATATTTGTGTATAATTGCTCACGAATGCTTCAAAATCTTCGTCTGATAATTTCTAACACCTATGCAATTTCAATGTTGCTATCTATTGATTTTCGTTTTTTCCTTTAATTTGAGATCACCCTTGTTCTTTGTATGAGTGATTCTGTGATTGACACTTGAGCAATTGAATATTCTATTCTGAGACAATGATCTTATTTAAAGCTTTTATTTAGTTCCATCTCTCTAGTACTGTTGTTGCAGGGAAGTAAAGGAACACTTCCATTTCAAACAGCTGAAGACAGAAACCAGGATCCCCAGTTGGCCTCTATAGACACTCAAGTAGGGCCCTCCTCATTATTGCCTGGGAGATAAGAACACTCACTTCATACATGGTGTTGATCAACAATGTGATGTGATGAGCTTACTAATGCTGAAGCATGGTGAAAACCTCCATTGACATAAACCCAAAGTGAAGGAAGAGGAGTACCTCATTATTGCCAGACGAGGGTAGCATTTCACACTCATTCTGTGGTGTCTATTAATACTGCAAGCAGGTCAGAGTCTGTTATCCTTAATCAGGGCTGAAAGTCATATTACCTTACTTGATTCTGCCTCACACCAGCTTGGTAACTATGTTGGAGTGCAATTCTACAGTCTTACAAGATCTGCAAACTAAGCGCTCTGCTTGGCCATTGTTGGCACGTGAGGCAATGGGGCAAAATGAGTATAGCACTTGAAAAAAGTTTCAGATGTCAGTGATAGACTTTTTATAAAGAAATCTCATCAATATGTTTCCTTAAAAAATTATTATGTTATATATTCTCAGATGTAGTTAAGATCCACTGTTGAAATTTGTCACAATATATCTCTGAGGTTTACATGAGGATTTATTAATCATCCAAATCAGTTTGAAAGAAAATTGCCAGATCTATTATATTGAGTCTTCTCATTTAGAAAAGCTATATAAGTATAAATATGCACTGATAGCATATAAACCAATAATATACAAATATACCAAAAAAACCCACCTACACTGATGCCCTCTTTTTTTAAAATATTTATTTTGTTTTTATTGGAAAGTCAGATATACAGAGAAGAGGAGGCACAGAAAGGAAGATCTTCTGTCTGTTGATCCACACCCTAATGGCTACAATGACTGGAGCTAAACCCATTTGGAGCCAGAAGCCCAGAGCCTCTTCTTGGTCTCCCACACAGGTGCAGGGTCCCAAGGCTTTGGGCCATGCTCCACTGCCTTCCCACACCATAGGCAGGGAGCTGGATGGGAAGTGGAGCTACCGGGATTAGAACCGGTACTCATATGGGATTCTGACGTATTCAAGGCAAGGACTTCAGCCACTAAGCTACCGTGTCAGGCCCTGACCCCTAAGTTTTATTCCTTCTCCCTCACTTTTGGAAATTTTGCTTTATAAATTTTACAGTTTTTTTTTAAATGGACTGTGCTTATCCCCATCCATCTATTCATCCATATAATCATTGGGTCACATATATTGAACACCCACAACGTCCAGACACTGATAATGCAGGATAATGTATGGATGTCACTTCAACTCTTCCTTCCTTGGTGAGGCAAGGACACAGGTCTCTTCTGATTCCACAGCCAATTAGAGTTTCTCAAACAGGAAAGAGAGGCAGTCCCCTCTGAGACTGCACTGCTTTGGAAAGACTGGCTTAGCCTTTTCATTTCCTTCCAACTGCCCAGGGAGTAAGATTTAGCAAGGTTGCAAAGTTGACAGCTGTGTTCAAGTACTATTACTGTTGAGGAAACCAATTTAGATACACTGCTAAACACATTAAGTGTAGGTAGCATGGCTGAAAACTGATGATGAATTATTTCACTTTAATTAATTTAGATTTCTTTGCCAAGTATCACTAGTGGTCACTCTACTGGATATCAATAGAAGAGGATTTGGATTTAGGAAGCCCAATACTCATATTAAAGTATTGATTGATAAAGAATGAGCCTATAGTCAGAGAACAAAGTTTGAGAATATGGATCATATTCCAAACTAAGATGAGAGCCAAAACAAGGATAAATAGCAGTGGAGATCACCTAAAGAGAAACATCTGAAGATGTCGTAGACACGTGATTTGGTGGTAATGGACAGGGAGATTGAATTAAACCCTGATTATGTCTAAGTCACATCTTAATAACTCTACATACAATTAAGGTAATTTCTTTTTAAATTGAAACTTTTGCATATGCTACAATACAAATTTATCTTTTTAATTTACCATTATATAAAAATATTATAAGATTTATTTAACTATTTTAATAACAGAATTACAGAGAGAGATTTTTCGTCTACTACTAATTCACTACTCAGACTGCAACCGACAGGGCTGTGTCACAAATGAGTGGCTTCACTGTGGTCGGTCACACCAGTTTGAGGAGCCCAAACACTTAAGACTGTTTTCAGCTGGTTCCCAGGCCATTAGCAGGGAGCTTGACAGGATTTGGGAGAGCCAGAACTGAACTGGAACCATATAGGATATAAGTGATATAACCAATGCTAGCTGCTTTACACACTTTGCTCCAATACTGGCCCAGCTTTTTTAAGTGTATAGAAACTACCTATACTTTTTGTACTAACATAGAACAAAAAATACAATTTCTGAAACAGAATATAAAATAACACAAAAATCAGGGAATATATCGGAAAGGATCACTACATCATTACACTGAAACTGCAAAACATTGTCAAGAGAAATTAAAGACATTATCCTTTAAATGATGATTAGCGTCATCTAGGGGTGCTCTCTAAACTCTACCAATATTGAATTAGTTAAAAATCTCAAATTTATTCAGGGAAAATGTGTACTAATGACAGATTTGGACTTATTATCAGTTATCATTGCAATTGTAATGCATTCCCTTCTTTTTCTTCCATCAAAATGTCAAAATTTATTTTTGTGCATAAAATACACTTAGTACAGTATCATATTTCAGAAACAATTGCAATTTTTGTACGAGCAAGTGAATTAGTGATTTACAAAAGTCTTATTGTTATTGTCACATGATGAATAATTTCATATTATATATTTGCAAACTGAGTAAGAAGCTGATTATAAATTATGCATTAATATTCTAAATATACTAGTAAATTGATATTATATATTTATCCTTCTAGATGACACATTCTGCTGTGCAATTTTAAATGAAAAAAGAGGAAAGACTGAATGCTTATTTTGACAGTGGCAGCATTAATGATTAACAAAATTATAGTGAAGGAGATAAATTTTATGGTTAAACAATGAAAAAGTAATTAGTCCTTTCCTGAGTTTTTTCCTCACATTGTTTTTCAACTGTGAAATATATTTATAAGGAAGTGACAAAAGCTGTTGTAGGTGTAAGTCATGCATTCCATGTATATATACTGTATGCTAATGGAATATTAGTTGTTTTAGTGGTGACATAGTTTATTTACCTACCTCCAAACTTTAATCCTCATTCTGTTTCCTAATTAGGAGTATGACATGGGTAAGTGTATTCTTTTTTGGTTTCTTTTTTATCATCTAAAAGTTTCTACTTCCTAGAAAACAAGAAAACTTAAATTAAAAAATCAATAACCCACTTAATTTTATGCATCACATTAGCAAAAATTAAAGTATGAATCAATATCTAGCGTTGGTGAGGATACCCGGCAAAGAAAAATTTTATGTGAGATGAAAAATCAATAGTCATTGTTTGCATCTACTCTGTTTGCCTCACGTGTGAGATGGTACCTCTGCAGGTGGTGGGTTAACCACTACATCCCAGCATCAGCCTCAAGGATGCCTATTTTGTAAAACCCTCAATCCTACTCATAAGCAAGGAGCCCTCATAGCCTAATCACTGCTTGAGGGCCCACTACTTTATACTATTACATTGGCAAAACTTGATGTTGGAAGGCACGTTTTCAGACCTTAACAAAACACATGTGTCATGATATTTTCATATAATAGATTATCTAATGGTTAAAACAGATGTACAGAGATATAATCATGAGTACATCTTCAGTATAGAATGTTGCATAATGAAAAGGTAAATTATGAATAAGTCCTGAATATCATTTCTATAAATATTTAAAATGCAAAAAAAAGTATGAAAGTAATTCTGTGTGTTGTAGATGGAGACAACTGCATGCACAAACTGGTTGTGGCTACAGCTCTGCATCTTATTAGCTCTGTGACCTTAAGCAAGTTGCGTACTTACTCCTTTGTAAAATGGTCCTCTGTAAAATAGGGGTTACTGTGAGGATTTCTTTTGATGTTTATTTTTTCAATTCACAGAGTTACTTGTGACTATTGTTGAAGAACTATACTACCATTATAATATAAGGGAAGACTGTGTGTGTGGTTGGGAAGGAATGGGGAGGGTTGAAGGGGAAATCCGTTAGCCTAATGAACTGTGCCATGAAAAGTTGAAAAAAAATAAAATGATGATGATGATGATATTGATGATAAAAGACAGAGTCACAGAGAAAGAGAGAAAAACTTCATTCACTGGTCCATCCACCCAAATGACCACAGTGACCACAGTTGGAACATACCCAATCCAGGAGCCAGAAGCTTCTTCTGGATTTTCAACTTGGGTTTAAGGTCCCGAATACTTGACCATCTTCTGCGGCATTCCCAGGCGCATTAGCAGGGCACTGGATTTTGAAAGTGTAGTAGCCAGGACTAGAATTAGTGCCCAAAGGGGATGCAGGTGTCACAGGCGGTGGCTTAATCTTCTATGCCATCATACTAGCCCCAACTGTAAGAAGCAGAAAAGCAAATTCTGGATAAAGCATTGATGCCTTTACCAGACCCCTGGGTAATATTATATGAATGCTAAGTGGATATAAGTACAAAACAATATGAAACTTCAACTAGGCACTACAACTGTACAGTGTATCTCTAAAGATGTGAGAAGGGTATTTATCCTACCCAAATTTTTCATTTTATTCATGATTTTACTTTCTTTTACAAATATAAAAATCTTAAATATCAAATAATGCCGCATGGTTTTTATTACATTATGTGTGCATTTTGTTATTTGAAGTATTAGACATTCAGGAACCTCATTAAAATAATCAATACAAAATAGCTTCATTCAAAATAGTAAATATTAGGCTAGATAGCCTTAATAGATCTGTACAATCTTATCATTTGTTGATCTTGTTGGGTGATATATTTTGTAAGTTCACTCTAACAATATGAGAACAACAAATCATCAGAATGAGTTTTCCTTTTCTTTTTCCTCCGTAACGGAGTGTCGTTAGGAGAAAAAGTCTGACGTACAAATTTTGAAAAACAGTCATCCCTTTGATTTCCCATGAATACTATAATGCACAATATACACTTTGTACCTTGATGGTTGACATTTACAATGTCAGGCTAATTACTTCTGTGTGAATAGGAATTCAAAATATGGTGGTAAAATAAAGGTTTAATTGTTACACAGTTTTAAGTTTTAATATTTTTGAAATCTCTAAGTATTCTGAAAAGTGGTAGTGCCAAGTTATCATTCATTCCACAATACTCAGCCTAACAAATTAGAAAAAAAATACAATGATGCAGATGCTATGGGTGGCTGCAGTACTCTGCTGCCAGTTTGATTTGTGTTTTTCATTTTCATTTCATTTTTGACTGGGTGAGTCACCTACAGAGAGTCATACAGTAAAACAAAGAAGATTCAATATTATAATAAGATATTATCTTGATCTACTTATACTGAAGACACTTGATCTCTTTCTGATGTATGGGTTTATTTATATGGATATTCTTTTTTTTAAAAAAGATTTATTCAGTTTATTACAAAGTCAGATATACAGAGAGGAGGAGAGACACAGCGGAAGATCTTCCATCCGATGACTCACTCCCCAAGTGAGCCGCAATGGCCGGTGCGCGCCGATCCGAAGCAGAGAACCAGGAACCTCTTCTGGGTCTCCCACGCAGGTGCAGGGTCCCAATGCATTGGGCCGTCCTCAACTGCTTTCCCAGGCCACAAGCAGGGAGCTGGATGGGAAGTGGAGCTGCCGGGATTAGAACCGGCGCCCATATGGGATCCCAGGGCGTTCAAGGCGAGGACTTTAGCCGCTCGGCCACGCCGCCGGGCCCAATGGATATTCTTATAAAGAAACAGAACTCAGTAATAGGCATACTAATAAAACTCTTGGCAATGAAGATGAAATGCTTGCCACTATGTGTATTCATGTGACACAAATATTGTCCTGTTGAGATCTTGTGGGTTAAATGTTTACCTCTACCTACTGTTCCTTCAAAGCAGGTTCTGATCCTATGTGATTTCTTTGCTGCTTTGCTTTTAGGGAAGTTGTCTGCTACAAAAATGGTTATCTCATCCAGGATTTGTCCTTTATCTCATTCAGTAAGGGAGTACTTATTTAATTTTCCAGACTGATGCTATATCTTTAGGATCCCGAAGTCAAAATGCCATCAGTGGGTTGGAAGAATCTGTTACTGTTATTTACTTGGTGGTTTAGTCTATGGTAGTCCGTCGGCGATTCAAAGATTCTTTCTCAATGAATTTACTCATTCACTCAAAATTACATCAATCAGCAACTATGATGTGTGCCAATGGATAAGTCCTACTTTAAAAAAATGAGAGTGGCCAATATTGTAGCTACAACTTCAGTTGCTGGCCTCCCATATCAGAGTGCTGGTTCAAGTACCATCTGCAGTGACTTCAGTTAAGTTCTTGGCTAATGTGCTTGGGAAGGCAACAGAAAATTATCCAAGTACTTTGGTCCCTACCACTATGTGGGAGATCAGCAAGGAATTGCTGGCTTCTGATTTCTGGCCTGGACATTACTGGTGTGAACATTTGTGGAGTGAACCATCAACCAATACAATGATGATTCTCTCTCTCTCTCTCTCTCTCTGACTCTGTTACTCAAATAAATCAATAAATTAGTTTTTAAAACAAAAATCAGTCAAATGGACAATTTCACATATTTATCTGCTTAGTTTAAATTTCCTGCACAGAGTATCTCTGAAAGAATTTTAATCCACTATAAGTGAAAGTCTATAGATTGAAAAAGTCCTCTTCTTAACACTAGGGAGGTATGTACAGCAAATATGCTACTGTGGGCTAGCACTGCTCACTTACTGACACTGAAAATAAAAACAAAACAAGGTATAGTTTTTCCCATGGCTTACAGTGCCAGTATGTCATTGCTAAGTTCTGAGTGATTGTGTTGTGTTTATCCCTTATGCATATATTAATCTTTACCAGAGATTAGATTAAGATAGCATGGGACTGGCCCATATGTCCTGGTCTTTGAGTACAAGGATATTAAATATGAGAGTGGATTTAAGTGTTACAGTAATAATTAAGAACAGCTGCTATTTTGTTTCACAATAGAAACTACCTTTAAAATTCTGAGAATTTAGTACTAGTGAAGATTAACAGATATCTTGTTGTAAAAATCTCAAGTTAAAATGTAATATGCTAAGCAGAAATTATTCACAAAAAAGTACTAAAATACTGGAAAATCTGCTGTTTCTGATGCTTTAATTTCTGATTTTACGAACTGTGTTATAAAACAACACAGTTTCTTAAAAATTGATAGATATTGAATCCTGCTTCCTTTTTGCTCTGTATCTGCATCACAGCACTTATTTCACATTCCTGTGGACGGTGTGAGGTAGTGCTGATGTAACTTAACACTATTTGCCAAAATCAACTTTCGGAGTTGACAGGAAAGAAACAGCAAATCACAGCCCATCAGATGTTCATGGGACAAATGATTCCATGTTCAGTTTTGGGAAATACTGGATTCTTTATCCTGCCTTGGAGAGAAGTTACAGCTGACACTATTGATTTGCCTGGCAAAAAGTCTCTAAGAATTTCCATAAATGTAGTAATTAATTTTCTCATCCTTAGCCTATTTCAAATTTGTGTTCCACTCAACAACATAAAATCACTCCTTTCTTCATCTTAGCCATGTCTTTAAAAATGTGTCCTCATCCCCAGCTGTTGGCAACTGCTTGGTCTGCATTGTACCTAGGCAAGCCTTACGCTATTGGGAGAACAGCAGCTGACAGCGGGCAGACATCCTGAGCCTGGTTAATGCCAAGTTTGTGTTAACTATACTAATGTGCCATCATAGTTACCTATTTTTAAGGTATATTAGGGGGCAGATGCTGGCATGCCAGCAGAGTCTGGGGGCCTGCGCCTAAGCATGTGTGGGCCCCAGACAGATAGGCAGGGCCACAGAGTGGCACCACACACCCCCAGAGGATCAGTCTTGGGGATCTGTATGTCTGTGGGAACTGGAGTGGGAAGAAGCTGTGGATTGCTCAGGGAAGGGGGTCTGGGGATGTGTGGGAGGGAGAGAGATTTTGACAGGTGAGGAGTGACTTCTAGAGACTTTCACCAACAAGGATACTGCACTTGCAGGTAAGTGAGGGGACAGAGATTGGGTGGTTTGGAGGAGGGAAACTGAAATACCTCTCAGAGCAAAACCAACATACCTACCCATGAGGGGGACCTGAGCTGGGCTTGCTGGTATCAGCCACCATCTACCAGAACACAGGAAGGCTATGCCTGGGTAGCCGGCCTGATGGGGCTCAACTACAGAATCTGCCAGTGAGTGTCAGGGCAGCGACTGGACAACATCAGGCTGTGCCATGATACTAACCATTGTGTGAAAGAACTAGGTCTGGGAGCAGATTCTGTGGGGGATTTGTATGATCACCCCTGTGGGCCTGCCATACCAGCTGGTTTGCTCAAGGACTGGGAGAGGTGGCGGGCTGAGCTAGGTATGATCATGGAAGTCACCAACACTCATGGGCACTTGCGTTGGGCATAGACTGGGGTAGCCCAGACTGCAGCACCTGCAGACACACTCACGAATTAGGTGTTGGGCAGGCTGGGGCACAATATACACCAGCATACACAAAGGCTAACACTGGGGACCAGATTGTGCAGGATAAAGGCCTAAAACCTGCTGACATGCATGAGATCTGGGACTGGAAGTGGCCTGATGGGAGAATTTGGGAAACTCCACTGGTGGGCCATAGCTCTCGCTGGTGAGCACGTGAGTAAGGGCTGGGTGTTAGTCAGGCCAGGCAGGGCTGCTTCAGTTGTAGGCAGGTGTGTGGTTTGACTTGGGGGGAAGCAGAGGGGCAAGGAGACCACGCAGAGCTTGGCCAAGCCATAGCACACTAGCAAGTGCAGGAAACAGGATGGGATATAGGCCATGCTGTACTAGGGTAGACTATCACACCTACTGATTTGCATGCAAGCCAGGAATGGGGACAGGCTTGGCAGGGTTAGGCTGCAACACCCACTAGCGAAAGTTGGGACTCGGGGTGGGCCAAGCTAGTCCAGGCAGCAGCATCTGAAGGCAAAGGACAAGCCAGGTGATGCATTATGCTGGGTTGGGTCAAAAACAATCACTGGTTTGCACATGATCTATGACTGGGAGAGTACTTGGTTGGAGAGCTAAGAGGATGCCCGAGCTTGGCAGTGGTTCCCATCTGTGAGTGTGAGAGCTAGAATGGGAACAATGAACTGGGCTGCACATGGCTACAGCATCTTTCTGCATTGATGTCATCTGTGTCTGGGGTGTGCCAGACTGAGTTAGGTTCCAGCACCTGCTAGTTCTCACAGGAGCCAGGGAGGGTGTAGGACAGGCTGGGCTAGCTTTCTACATCTACTGAACCACACGAGAGCTGAGCCTGGGGTTATGCCAGGAAGGGCTGGGCTGTAGCACCCAATGTTAAGAGTTGGAATGGGTGTGGGCCAGTCAGGCAATGCCTCTGTACCTGCAAGGACAAGAAGTGGGCCAAATCAGCTCAAGCCAACAACCAACTGGTGTGCGCAGGATCTGCCACTGGAAGGAGACCTGATAGAGGATATAGAGGAGCTTGGGGAACTCCTCTGTCAGGACGCAGTTCCTGTAGGTGAGAAAATAATAAAGGGTGGGAGCAGCCCAGCCCAGGCCAGGTTACAGTACCCGCTGGCATACTTGTGGGTCAGGTTTGTGGGTGGGCAGGTGGGGCCACTGGCGGATGTAAAAACCAAGACGGGTTGCAGGCCAGGCCAGGTAGGGTCAAAATACTAGCCAGTTCACATTAGGACTAGGACTAAGCACTGACTGGTCTGAGCTAGGCTTTAGCACCCACCAGCATGAGCTGGGACTGGTAGCAGTTCAGTCTGAGCCAGGCTGCAGCACTCGCCGGTGAATACAGAGGTGAGCAAGGCATGCCAGACTGGGCTGCGGCATGCACTAGCACATGTAAGCCCCCGAGAGGGGAACTTAATGTGGGGAACCTGCTAGGGAGGCTACAAGGGCTCCCCTGCTGGGTCACTGCTCCTGCTGGTGAGTGTGATAGCTGGGACTGTGGAAGACCAGGTTGGGCAGGGGTACAGAATCAGCTGAACTGCATGTGAGCTGGGTTAGGAGGAGAGCCAAGCTGGGCCAAGTGACCATATCCACTGGTGCATGCATGAGGCAGAGTAATTGCAGGCTGGTCAGGCTTTGTCGTAGCATTCGCTAGAAGGCACTGGGATTTGGGGGCAAGTCCTGTCAGGCTGGAACACAGAATCGCATTGAAAATGCAGATCTGGGACTGGGAGCTGGCCTAGTAAAGAATCTGTGGGCACCTCTCTGACAGGTTGCAGCTTTCACTGGTGAGCATAGAAACCAGGGCTGGGGGTGAGCCTGTCAAGACAGGCAATGGTACTTACTAGCATGAATACGGGCTGGATAGTGGGGTTGGTCAGGCTGAGCTAGGCTCCAACACCCATTGATGTGTTGCAGAGCAAAATGGGATATAGGATGGACTGGACCAGTCTGCTGCACACACCAACATGAGCAGAAACCAGAGCTAGGACTGGGCCTGGTGAGGATTGCTGGGAGCCATTCCAACTAGACTGAAGTTCTTGCTGGTGTATGTGAGGGCCAAGCGTGTGGTGGGCATGGATGGGCTGGGCCACTGCATCTACTTTTTTACATATGAGATGGGGCTGGAGAGAGCACTGATCAGGCAACTGCAATCACTAGTATGTATGCTGATGTGGGTGTCAGAGTGAGATGGACCCCGTGTTGGCTGGCACACACAGGGGTCAGGTCTGGGGTCACCTCAGACTAGGTTTCTTGGGTATTCTCAAACTGTTCCATTGGACTCAGAACTCCAACCGTGGGAATAATCATAGGATCTCTAGTCTAACCATGAGTGCATGTGTCAGAACTGGCTCTCCTTGGTTGTTGAAGCCTGTGCAGCAGACAGCATGCCCAGATGTATGTGGGGGACATGACAAATAGTTCACTGAGGCCTGCACAGGACATCTAGTACCGCAGAGGGAAGAATGAAGTGGACAACTCTACCAGCCAAGCTTTCACAGCAAGTATCTGGATGAGTGAGATGCTAAGGTGGACTGTGTCAGTCAATGGACCTTGGAAGGATTTTCTCAACCTTGCAGCAATGAATTCAACGTCGTCTCAAAACTATCCAACCACTTAAGCAGCACCCTTGGAATATGGTCGACATCAGGGGCCCTAGGATGACATCAGGTCACAGTCCTCCATCCCTGGGCACTGATGTTGCTAGGCTCCTGGAAGTGACCCACTACACTTCTTTCCCCACTTTCCCCAGATACAGGAATGAAAAGAGGAGATTGGAAAGAGTTGTCTCATCCACTTTCCCCCATTCCTAGAACCTCCCTACCCTAATCTATGATGCACATGGGCATGCATCCTTCTTAACTATGTAAACATCTTCAAAAATATAATGAATTTATTATTTTAAAAATGTGTCCCCATAGGACTGGTGTTGCAGTCCAGTTGGTTAACCCTATACCTGAAATGTTAAGTCCTGTATTGGTGTTGATTGGAGTTCAGGCTGCTTCATTTTCATTTCAGATCCTTGCTCATGTGCTTGGGAAAGTAATAGAAGATGGTCAAATAATTGGCCCCCCATAACCCGAGGGAGACCCAAGGTGAAGTTCCAGGCTCTTGGAATTGGCCTGGACAAACTTCAGTCATTGTGACTACTTGGCTCCCATGGCTTCCAGCATATGGAAGACCTCTTTCTCTCACTGTCTGTATCCACACCCACCTCTGGATGTCTGCCTTTTAATCCAATAACTAAATAATTCTTCCAAATTAAGTAAATAAGATAAAAATATTTTCTTATAGTTTTCCTCCTGTTTAATAAAATGTATGTAATAGAAAATTCTAAAATTGCATAATTGCATAAAATATAAAGTCTTCTACTGTACTTCTCCCTAGATAAGTGCAGTTAACATTCACATATGTACATATATACGTATATGTGTATATATACACAATATATATACATATTGTGTATATATGTGTGTGTATATATATATATATATATATAGTTTCTTTCTTCATTCATTCATTCATTCTAAAGCAGAATTAGAGAGACGGAGGGAGGGAGGAGATTTTCTATCCACTGATTCACTCTGCATGTGGCTCTAATGGTTAGAACTAGTCCAGGCCTAAGCCAGGAGCTCGGAGCATATATTCATCTAAGTCTCCCAGGTGGGTTGAAAGGGTTTAAGTACTTGGGCTCTCCTCTACTCCTTTCCAGGCACATTAGATGGGAAATGGATTGGGCCCGGAGCTGTGGCCTAGTGGCTAAAGTCCTCGTCTTGAACGCGCCTGGATCCCATATGGGTGCCGGTTCTAATCCTGGCAGCTCCACTTCCCATCCAGCTCCCTGCTGGTGATCTGAGAAAGCCGTGGAGGAAGGCCCAAAGCCTTGGGACCCTACACCGGCATGGGAGACCTGAAGCGAGTTCCTGGCCAGCTCTTGGCTTCAGATTGGCGCAGCACCAGCTGTTGGGGGTCACTTGGGGAGTGAATCAGCGGACAGATCTTGCTCTCTGTGTCTCGTCCTCTCTGTATATATCTGACTTTGCAATAAAAAACAGTAAATCTTAAAAAAAAAAAAAAAAAAAAAAGGGAGCTGAATGGGAAGCCGAGTCCCCAGGACTCAAACCCACACTGATACTGATGTCACTACCAGAGCTTGAAGTCACTGTACCACAATATTGCCACAATGTATTCTTATATCACTTATTTCTTTCTCTCATTCCCCAACTTCTATTTTTTAAATGGATTTATTGTATGAATTTGGCTTATAATTTGTTTCTTTTCTCTAATGATATCTAGAACACTTCTCTGCACTAGTACATAATCAAACCCAGCTCCACTATTCCATTGTTTAGAGAAAGGGCAAACTACCCATGCCAATAAATAAACAGTCCTTCAATGACATTTGTCACTTTAAAAACTATTCCTGTTAATGATATATGCCAAAGCATACCTTGGAGCTTTTGGAGGAAAGTTTTCTGTGAAGTGTGGTTTCATCTAAATGAAGACATACATTTGTCACAGCTGTCATGATCCTTTGGTAAGCTTTCTCATCTTTGTCTATTGGAAGATCCTACTTTTTGTCAGTAAATTGTCAAAATTTCTGGTATAATTATGGAATTTCTCCCTCTGGTTCGCTCCCAAAATGCCCACCACAGCCAGAACTAAGCCTGGCTGAAGGCAGGATCCAGGAAATCCATTTGGGCCTCCCACTTTAGTGGCAGGGACTAAAGTACTCTTTTCATTTTCTGCTGCCATCCCAGGCACGCTAATAGGATGTTGGGTAGGAAGTGAAGTAACGGGGACTCAAACCAATAGGCACTCTGATATGGCTGCCATCATCACAAATGGTGGTGTAATTCCCTACACCACAGCATCAATCTCTAAACTAGTCAGTTTGCATATAGCCACCTTCATCTTTGATCTTTATTATTGAAGTAATCCACTAAGGGATCTCCTCCTTCTTTGTATTTTCTGCTCTACAATGTATTGTATGTTGTTCATGTAGCAACCACATTTCCTTTTAAAAGATGCACCCCTGTTCAAACGCTCACTGGATTTGAACCCATTCAAATAAGAATCTTAAAATTGCCTACAGATCTCTACCTGATGTGGCTTCCAATACCTCTTTGATGCTATTATTTTCTTCATTTGCTTTGCTCTAACCCCACTCTTGTTCTCCTCTTCTAAAATGCGAAGCACATACCCACCTCCAGCTTCTGAACTTCCTATTCACTTCAGCGCAAGTGTCAGCTTTCCTTCTAGACTTTTATGAACCACTTCATTGAAAAGTTATATATCCTCCTGAATTCCTGTTCCCTGTTTTATTTTACCATGATTTATTTTTTTCTTAGCATTAATAACTATCAGACACTTTCACTGGCTTACCTGTTTATTGTCTACTTCTCACTCAACGGTCTGTAAGTCTTACGAGGCCATACCTTACTTTTTTAAAAAAGATTTGTTATTGTTTTTTTTTATTGGAAAGCAAGATATATAGAGAGGAGGAGAGACAGAGAGGAAGATCTTCCATCCGATGATTCACTCCCCAAGTGAGTGCAACGGCCGGTGCTGTGCGATTCTGAAGCCAGGAGTCCAGAACTTCCTCCAGGTCTCCCACACCGGTGCAGGGTCCCAAGGCTTTGGGACATCCTTGACTGCTTTCCCAGGCCACAAGCAGGAAGCTGGATGGGAAGCAGAGTTGCCAGGATTAGAACCGGCACCTGTATGGGATCCAGGCGCGTTCAAGGCGAGAACTTTAGGTGCTAGGTTAAGGCACCGGGCCCGTCCCTATCACTTCTTTCACAGTTGATGCTTGTTTTTACAGTCATAGTTTCTGCAATTTACTGTAGCTACTTCCTTTTTTCCCATTTTTATGTCTAATATTTTGCTGTATTTTCTAATTGCTATACCTAAATTTTTTAAAAATATTAAATTGTGATGGATATTATGGGCTTTGTTTTCTTCTTTAGAGGATGTTGGTTGAGTTTGAAACAGAATTCACACCTATGCACACAGCACATGTGCGGGCATACATAGAAATACTAAGAATATATTTCTTCACAGATTACTAAGACTTGTATTAGAATTATAGTGGGGTTTCATTAAATAATTCCCCAGAACTTTTTGATGTGAGCATCCAAGTCTTCTCATTTGACTTAATATAAACTTTGAAACAAAAGCTTTGTAGATAGCAAATATTCCATGTATTCATGGAACTAGCTACAGTTTTTCATGAAAATGCACTAATGTCAATACAGCTGGACTTGGATCACTTGGCTCCAGTCCATGGGCCCACCTGCAGGGGGTTGCTGGTTTTGTGAGCCCCTGGGGCAGAGAATCCGGTGGGACTCTGGTTGCCTGGTCTTTTGGCCTACTTACACAGTGGGTGCCAGCTTCCTGAGTTCTAGGGCCGGGGGTTCCAGTGGGGCTCGGGGCATCTGGCCTGGGTCCCAGTTCCTGTATGGTGGTTGCTGGGTTTGTGAGCCCTGGCGGTGGGAGATCGGGTGGGGCTTGGGTTGCCTGGTTTGGGTCCTTGGGCTCACCTGCAAAATATGTCCTCCTCCATAAAAAAGACAGAGCAGTGGACAACAGACCCTGATGCACATGGAAAATATGGAAGCTCATTTGGTACCAGAGCAGCAGCAGAAGAACAGAACAAATTGGACAATTACTCCAGTCAACGCTGATAGCAAACTATCTGGGGGAATGGAGAGTTGAGGTTGACTCTGTCAGGCAATGGACATTGAGAGGGCTGCATCTCCTTGGATCGGTTAAATCGACAGCATTTCAGACTATCCAAACCACTTGGACAGAACTCTTGGACTATGTACACATCGGGACCTTGGGTTGATATTGGGTAGCGGTTCCCCATTCATGTGTACTGGGACATTTGGAAAGTCAGGTGTAACTTCCCCCTTTATTTCTCCGCTTCCTCCAGAAACAAAAAGAAAAAATAGCAAGTTTGGAAGCAGTGAGTTCTACTTTTCCCTAAACCTCGATCCTTCCCACTCTGATAAACCAGGTAATCATTATAAAAAAAATAATTTTTAAAAAGATAACTTGAATCCGTCGCCTCTTAGTACTGTTTTTCTTTTTGAATTTTACGCAGGCTTGTTAACATTATAGTGAGCTCTTTCAGAGAAGAGCAAACTGTGGCATTTCAAAATTAAATATTCCTAAGAATATGAAACAATTGACTTATGAGAAATCAAGGCTGTGTACTATCATGTTTGTGCATGCACAAGTGAAAGAATGGATTTAAGAAATAATATTCACAATTTTGTAGGACAAATAATATGTTCTGTTTTCATATTTCTTCCTGGGAACTGTAGTTTTACGATAGTTTTCTATTTATATTTTTTTTCATTTACCTGTGTAATAAATAAATCTGTGCTGGTGAGCATGTCTTCATGCTAATTTTTTTTTATCATCGTGCTGATGGAAAAATGTACCCTGCCCTGGACATCTGCTTTGCGTGCTGGCAACCTTGGAAAACTGGCAGAGGCCTTCATTTGCGGCCTTGAGGTGGGAACTCCAATATAGGGCAGCATAAGCTGGCACTGGATGCTTCTCTGCATAGCTGTTTGCCAGCAGGGTGTTGAGAGCAGCGGAGATACTTTGAGGAGCCGTGTAACTAACTAGTCCACGAACGACTTATCTCTAAAGTCCTGCTTTGTGAGCTGGGTCTGTCTTTACATGCTCCCAGCTAAGTAGCAGTTCAATAAGGGAAAAAAGCTTAATAAGTAAATATTTAGGTAGGTAATCTGGAAAAAAGAAACTTTTCCTCATGATTTGCAATAAATAATACTCCAGGTTATTATAAATTTTGCATTAAATATGTTGTTGTCTTAGGCTAACAAAGTCAGAACATTTGGGCAAACAAGCAATTTTATCCCTCTCTCTTAATTTTCTTTTAGAATCTCACACAGGCTTTTCTGTTTTGAGCCACTCTGAAAGTTTCCAACCATGTCATAGCATTCACCTTCCCAGAGACAAGAAATCCCGTACTGGTTGGGATATCCAGTGGATTTTTTTATGTTCTGTCATCACACAATCAGGCCAAGATGCTTGACCAGGAAACCCCACTAGATCCAGTTAAATATCTAATAAAAATAGTCCATTTTTGTCTTAGAAATCTATTTTTCAATGATTATTTATTTATTTATTTGAACGCCTATAGAGAGAAACAGAGTGTGTGGTGTGCGTCTTATACTTGTCTTATACTTGTGGGTTCACTTTGTAAATGTCCGCAGCAGCCAGGTCTGGGCAAGGCTGAACCAGAGAACTGGAACGTCATCCTGGTCTCCCACAGGGGTGGGATGAGCCTGAAGCCTGGGCTGTATTCTGCTGCCTGTGCATTATCAGGAAGCCAGATCAGAAGCAGAACAGTCAAAATTCAATCCTGCACTGTGATATAGGATTGCTCGCATTGTAACCCGGAGAGTAACCCACTGTGCTACAACTCCAGTCCTCCAAAATGGTTATAAGATTTTGTTCATTTGAAAGGCACTGTTACAGCAAGTGAGAAGGATGGCCAGATCTGGACTAAGTGAAAGCCAGGAACTTCTTCCTGTTCCCCATGTGACTGTAGGGACCCAAGGACTTGGGTGGTCCTATGCTGCTTCCCCAGGTGCGTTAGTCTGGAGTTGGATCAAATTAGAGCAGTTTTATGTAACTCATCTCCACCTAAAGTGCAAATGCTTTGCTTTGGTTTGACAATACTTCATTGCTTTTTTTTTTTTTTAATTTTCTCAACCTTCTTGACAGCCTGTTATGTAGTCTGACCACAACTATCTTTTTTTAAAACAATTTAGTATTATTTTTAAAAAATCATTTTATTTTTATTTGAAATGAAAGAAAGACAGAACGATCTTTCATCCACTGGTTCACTCCCCAAATGGCTGAAACTGTCAGATTTGAGGTGACCCAAAGCCAAGAGCCAGGAGCTGCTACTGGGTCTCCCACATGGGTGCAGGGTCCCAAAACCTTGGGCCATCCTCTGCTGCCTTCCTAGGCTATAAGCAGGGAACTGCATGGGAAGTGGAGCAGCTATGACACAAACAGGTGCCCAAATAGGTTGTTAGCTGTTGCCGGTGGAGGATTAGCCTGTTGAGCCACCAGGGTGGCCCCAGTTACTACTATCTTAACTCAGCCACAGGTGGCTCAGGATCAGGTGGATATCAGACTGGTAAGGAGAATGGAATTTAATAACTCACGGTTAGCAAAACTGTGGTGAAGCAGGCTTGCATACATTATTCTTGAGGGGCTAAGTTGGTAGAGAATTTAAGGGCTATTTGACAGTCTATTAAACTTAAAATGAACGTATCCATTGACACAGTAATTATTCTGTGCCATTCATGCACACAGGTGTGTATGTAAGAAATCACAGTAAAATAGTTCATAGTCACAGAAAATAAGAACTGGTATCAATGCTCAGTAAAGGTGCAATTGATAAAATATGTTCCAACCCCACGGTTGAATAATATGCAACAACAAAAGAGCTGGGTAAGAAAGGGCCTTTTGAAATAAAATGGCCCAGATATGTTTTAAAAAAATGCCTACAAATATATATTTGTGTTTTGGTATTAGACTATCCCTAAATGCACTCTCTATACACACACCATGCTGATCTGCAGGCAGGCAGGTAGGGGGGCAGGAAATAGAATTCCAGAGTTTGAGACTTCTCACTGTATACCTTTATGACACCATTTTTAACATATGTAGGAACTAACTCTTTTAAATACCAAGTGATAAATCCTGATAAGATGTAGCTCTAACTATGATAGTTGCACCTGTAATATGGTATGCATCTAGCTTCTGAGATCATAAGTAATATACAAAAACGTCTGTTAATAACAGTACATGTAAGCAGCTAAAAGTAGAACAGGTGTATCTTTGTATATGAAAAAGTTAAATCAATTTTAGAAAATCAAAACTGACTGCAAGTTCACTTAGAAAAAGCATTCAAGGTGGCGTTTAATCTTTCTTTTTAAGATTGATTTGTTTTTATTTGAAATGCAGACTTACAGAGGACAGACAAACCTCCCATCCACCAGTTCACTCCACAGACAGTAGCAATGGCCAGCGCTGGGCTGGGCTGAGGTCAGGAGCCTGGGGTTTCTTCTGGGTCTCCCACTTGGGTCTTGAGCCATCCTCCACTGCACTCCCAAGCCATAAGCAGGGAGGGAGCTGGGTGGGAAGTGGCGCAGCCTGGATTAGAAAGGCTCCCATAGGGATGCCAGTGCCAGATATGGAGATTTAACTTGCTATGCCAAGGTGCCAGCCCTGGCATTTTATCTTTTAACCTACAAGTTTCATTTTTGTTAAAAAGTAATGTTTACATAGTTCATGCTAAACCTTCAGGTTTTCTGGAAAATTTTGTTATCCATCAATACATTCCTAGAAACATAATTTTAAAAAGAAATTGTACATTAAGCATTGAAAAAAAACTTCAGTCACACAACTGTTGATATGTTGAACATGTTTTATTTATTTTTTTGGTATTACATCACATAGTCTATCCATGTAAAAGCCTTATAAGAATATAAAACCAATACCACCAATGCTAAGCATAACTGTTGGCCTTTCAAGGTCACTGCCTGGATGGTGTTACCTGAACTTTAAAGAAATGTTTACCACCAAAAACACTTCCCTCATCACCCTGTGTATATAGGCCAGTTCTGATTTACTCTGAAAATCTGTAGCATAAAATGAAACCCAGAGAGCAGGTTTGTATGAGCGGGTTAAGACCTGTGGATAGTGATATTAACAGTGGATAACTGAAAGTGTTAAACAATAGTAATGTATGCACTAATAGTATGAGCATTATAACATTTCACAACAAAAACAACGAATTTTCCAAGAATTATATCCACTAATGATACACAATCAACATACATTCACATTCCCACACCCAAATGAGCCAAGTCCTCAAATGCAGTCAATGTAGAACTTCAATTGCAGTTTCAAATTGATGCAGGATTTCAAATGATGGACAGTTCCTCAAATCTGCTCCAAAGACACTTTTCAGGAGTCTCCCTAAATGCCATACATCTATATTGTGAACAATATCTGAATATACTATTGAATATTAAAATATCAGTAAAAAGTTAAGTATCAAATTCGAATGAGGAACATTAGTACATAATCTTAAAGCAAGACCTTAACTAAATCACTCAAAGAACATAATTAAGGTTTTAGATAACATCATTCTTTTAGAAGACAGAAACAGCACTATTGGGTTAGGCGGCAGAATCTTTAAAGCCAAGATTTGTTTGCTTAGGAGAGTGTTATCACTGATTCTCCTCTGCCCCCCAACCCTTTTCTCTTCTCTTGCTCTCTCTCTGCCTAATTACACACCAAGCACAGGAAAGCTCAAACGCACTCCATGTGCAAGAATAAAGCCACACAGCAGTAAAAGCACAAAGGTAAATTGAGGAAAGAAACATATCTGAAAAGCAAATCTGTGTACTTTACGCGGCCATCCTTAGCTCCACAGTCCCGCATAGTTCCCATGGAGACCAGAAGGGAGAGGCCCCCCAGCCACGAAGAGCTTCATCTCCGGCCAGTTGTAGCAGTGGGTGTAGAGCGCATTGGGGAATTCATCCACCCCACCATAGTAATTGACCCAGGGGCCATCGTGCTTGAGCCAGCCTCTGCCGCAGGTGAGCTTGAGCTTCTTCCGAGCAGTGCCTGGAGAGGAATTCAGCACAACCTTCTCTCGCTCCTCCAGGAACTTCTGAGCTCGGACATCATAGAAGAGCAGGGAGCCATGGCCCGTCCCCACGGTGATGATGTGCTGGTAGAAGCTCAGGGAACGCACTCCGGTACCACCTTCCCGTGAGCACAGAGGTCGGATGTTGTGGTGTGCCTGGCGCGGGTCCACAAAGGAGACGTGGGCTTGTGAGCCAACAGCATACAGAGACAACTCATCGCAGTAGGTCAGGCACACGTTTTCTCGGAAGTAGGGCAGCCGGATGGACAGCAGCCTGGAGAGGAAGTTGCGAGGCTTCCACAGGTGGAAATAGCCATCCAGGGAAACGGATCCCAGCTCCTCGTTCCTGCGACTGAAGGCCAGGGCACGCACCTTGCGGTTCCCGGGGTTAATGCTGGCCCTAGGGATGGCTTCCATGTCCCTTGGGAAGATGTGGGAGTACATGGGAAGGCCCCGGTGCTTGTTCCTTGCAACACAATCATTTAGCATTTTAGGATCCAACCGCCACAGAGCCACCGTGCCATCACGGGAACCAGTCACAAGCACAGTGTCACTTATCCAGGCAATAGCAAAGATCCAGTCCCTGTGGCCTTCTTGGTCGCCCAGGCACACAGGGTCCAGGGTTGGCAGCTGATAGATGGCCAGGCTATTGGGGTTCTCGCCCCCTGTGGCCAAAAGTGTCTTAGAGGGGTTCAGTTCAATGGCATGGATGCCACAGTTCTGCTGAGCCGGGGTCAGCTCTGGCATCATGTCCCGCAACAGCGGGAGGCGCGTCATGTGGCCCGAGTGCACGTCCACCACGAAGAGCGTGTTGCACTTGGTGCCGCACACCACCTGCCTGGCATTCAGCCACTTTGATGCGAACACTTTATTGAGTGTGCCCAGGACCACCGGCTTCTCCTTCAGCAACTCGGGCAGGCTCCGCACCGCGTGGCTGCTCAACTCGCCCTCGAAGCCCGAGAGCACCGCGCGCTCCCGCGCCCCCACCTCTCGCTCCTTCAGGTAGTGCACCAGCGAGTGACGCGTCGCAGGTACCCTCTGCTTCTTGGGCAGCAGGCGCCCCTCTCCGTCCGCCCCAGCCAACCCTGGTTCCGACGGCGCTCTCCGCTTCCTGCTACCTGTGGGCTGCGGGGCCATGGTGGGCGGCTGGCTGGTGGCGGTGGCGGCGCTGGTGGCGGCGCTGGTGGCGCGGCGCCGGCGGTGGCGCGTGGCACCCGAGTTGGCCGTGGCGACGGCGGGGATGGCGGCGCCTGTGCGTTCGCCGAGCGCGCGGGGTCTCAAGAGCCGGGCGGCTGGACGGCACAGCGAGGCGACAGCGTCCGGGCGGCCGGAGGGAAGGCGGCGGGGCCCCGCGAGGACGCGCGGCTGGCAGCGGTGGAGCGGCAGCGGAGCGCGGCGGAGAGGGCGGTGAGCGGCGGCCGCGCGGACCCAGGCGAGGGCGGGAAGTGCGGCCGGCAGAGCAGCCCGAGCCAAGTCAGCGTGCGGCGAGGACGCCCCGGGGGCCCTCGTGCCGGGGGCGGAGGCTGCGGGAGGGCGGGCCGAGCGGGCCGCGGTGGGGTGAGAGGCGCGCGGGCGGGCCTGGAGAGGGCGGCGGGGAAGGGAGCCGCGGGGGAGGTTCCCAGACAGCCCGCGCTGCGGGACGCCTGGACTGGGCACGTGGGGGCTCCGCGCTCACCCCGGCACCCCTGGCCCAATAAAACCCGAAATGTCAGTTGAACGCGGGCCTGGGAAGAGCACTGGTCGTGATGGGTGGGAGGAAACCAGAGTGCACTTGGGGGCAGTCCTGGGGCTCCCCTGGGAATGAACTTGGCAGGGATTGAGGCTGTTTGGCAGTGGCAGGTAGACCCCTCCGAGTCAGGTCTGTTTGTCCTCCAGGCTTTGCTTCTCTGCTTGGGTTGAAAACAGTTTGCAACACAGTAGAGGTCTCTGAGCTCCAGAGCTGGAATCCCCGAGGAACGCACTCCAGATGTAGCCTCTGGTCCCACGTTCTGCTGGCGGTGGGGTCCTAGTGGAGGGCGGCCCCGAGCCCCTGGGGGGGCGCCCTCCTGGAAGAGGGGGGAAGGGCCTTGAAGACAGCCTTTTCTTGAACCTCTGAACCCTGGGAGGTGGAGTGCGGAGTCCAGGGGAGGGGCGCCTCAGTCCTCCTAGGAAGAGGGAACAGCACAATTTCAGTCCAGGTTTGTTGGGTGCCCGGGACTGAATTCTGTGTGATGGACAGGGTTAGTACAGAGCAGATAAGGGACTTTTTGTAAGGAATAACATAGGCAGAGGTTGAGAGAATAGGCTTAGAATGTGGTAGAAAGGTTGATATTCTTCGTGTTCTGCCGGAACTGGCAGAACTCTGTAGCCCACACAGGAAATTTAGTTACAAAGTGCTACAGTGGGCTGGGCAGAGGCAGCTGGCTGATAGAAGTGCTGTATACTCCCCAGCTTTCTGCCACAAAAAGTTTTTGTGAAGTGCGTGCTTGAGGGTAGACAGTACAGAATAAATAACCAGGCAGAGGAGATCATGGTCACTACTTTGTGGCTACTTTTCTCTGCTTTCCCTTGGCCCTTTATGCAAACTTACCTCAATGTAGATACTAAGCACATGAATCTTTGATCTTTCCTGTTACTCCCATTCAGTTGCTGCATTCCCTTGACTCCCCTTTTAGTATTTCTCCCCACCTTTAATGCTGTATTAACAACCAGTGATGATGCTGGGTAGACCGTAGTCTGACACCAAAACAAGAGTTGATAATGAGAAATGACATTGTTAGAGAAAAAGTAACCAGAAGTCCCTTTAAGATCAATGGAAGCTTTTCTTGTCCTTAAATTCTAACTTCTAAATATTGGTGTTACATAAGAATTCATTGCATACTTTTTAGTGTTGTGGTAGAATGAAGTAGGCTGAACATTTTGGAATATATCAGCCTATTGAGTTATACATGTGCATGTAACAAAATAGGCTGAACATACCCGTACACTTGTAAACTAAACAACGCGTGAACATGTTTTTCTGAATCACTGAGTCATGGGCAGGACAGTTGTGCTAAACTCTCAGATGCTACATGATTTATAGAAATTCAGTTTCACAGTAACTTTCTGAGTTAGCTTGCTTTTTATTGCCATATTTTAAAATGCCGAATGTGGCTAGACCCACTTGGAATGCCAGCATCCCATTTGGGTGTTCTTGCAGTTGAGTGCTACCTCTTCTGATCCAGCTTCCTGCTTCTGTGCTCTTGGGGGGGAGGGGGCAGCATTTGCTAGGTCAAGTATTGGGTCACTCACTGTCACCCTCAAGAGACATCCAATCAATTCCCTGATTCCTTGCTTCGTCCTGGCACAGCCCTGCTTATGGCAGACATCTTGAGAATGAACCAGCTTTTGGAAGACATTTCTCTTTTTATTACTGTGCCTTTCAAATAAAAGTGAAGGACTACACTATTGTAATAATAAAGGGGAGTGTGGAGAGGGGATTTGGGAAGGGAGAAAGGGGAAATCCCAGAGCCTATGAAACTGTTTCATAAAAATAAAGCATATATATATATATGAATAAATAAATAAAAATAAAATAAAATAAGGAAATCAAGGCTCATAAATGGTAGCAACCCTCCCATGATCATAGTAGGATTAGAATTCCTAACAACAATGCTTTTGAGGCTGGTAACTACTCTGTATTCACCAAGAAATATATTTTTTTCCTGTATACATATCATTGAAATTGTGTATATTGCTCCAATTTCAAAAAATTTATAGATGCTGTGTGTTTTGTACTACTGAAATGTAGCAGGGATTCCTAAAATATGTGAGTAAATGCAGAATGTAAATAATGTAAAAAAAGCACTTCTTATATGTTATTACACACAAAATTATGGTCTCTGAGACATGAGTTTCATTTTATGAATTCCTTTTAATTAATGTTTGTGAGAAAATAGTATTGATTCACATTTAGCTTTTTTTTAAAATCTTCTTTTGAGAGTCATTTATTTGAAAGGCACACCAGAGAGAGAGGGACAGAAGAAGAGATCCCTTGATCACTGTTTCACTCCCAAGATGGCGCAACTGCCAGGGCTAGGCCATCTCGGTCCAGGAGTCAGGAGCTTCATCTGGGTCTTCCATGTGGTTGGCAGGGCACAGACACTTGAACTAATTTCCATTGCTTTGCCTATTAGCAGGCAGCTTGATAGGAAGTGGAACACCCCAAACTTGGTGCCCATATGGGATACAGACATCAGAGATGTAGGCATTACCTGGTATGTTTCAACTCCAACACCAAATTTTAAAAAAAAAAATGTTTTGGTAAAAACACCATTGGATAATTTTGATATATGACTCTCCCCTTTTGTTTTAATAAATGAATTGTTTTAATTTCATTTAGAGTATTATCCCTGAAACATATTGCATGTAATACTATTTTCAGATGTTTCTGTTCTCTTTCCCTAAATGTGCACCAATAACTTCCAAACTGGAGGCAAATGATATTGAAAGATATGAAATTATTTATATGAATTTGCACTTTTAAATGTCTTCTTAGATCTGATTGCTTCCACTTCAGGGAAACCCAGGTTAAACTGTGGATTGATTCTGAAATTTGATTTTGCCTAATTTTCTACAGGGATGTAGATGTGACTTTAAAACTACAGATTTCACAAATTAGAGGTGATTTTCACATGTAGTGGCATCTATCTATAAAGGAAAATTTCAAAGCCATATATAATATATTAAAATATGTATATATAAAGGTTCTTAAAAATATTTGGTGACATTTTCTTTATGTTTTTGTATGTACCCTTGCATCATGTCTTGCAACAAGTACAAATGCAAGACAGCAGATACTAAAATGTCAATTTGTTAGGTTTGTTTTCAAATAATATATGGCTAATGGTACAGTATTTTTTTAAAACAGACCCCAAACAAACTAGTTTTGAATGATTAAATAGAATAGATTTTCACTTAATCTCTAATTATGATACAGTCATACCATTTCAAAGTGTGACCTTGTCGAATATACTAAGATAAGCAGCTGTGGCCCTGGCTTGTAGTGGAATGGGAGGATTTCTCAAACTTCATGACGCACAAACTGATAAAATTTGGTAGGCTCTGTTTCTCTCCATGAGGGCAATGCTTAAGGCAGATACAGTCGGATGAGATAAGAAAGGAACGCTTTACATTATAGCATTTGCTTGAAGCAGAATTACAAAGAATGTGAAAATTCTGACTATGTAACCCCATAATATATGCCTTATTCTTCTTCGGCCTCCCTAAGGGAAAGGATTGTGTTAGAGGAGGCAAGAGTCAGTGCTGTTTAAGTGTGTTATGTGGACTACTTCAGTGTAGTGGTTAAGACCCTGACACTGGATCACCTGATTTGGGTTCTGATTCCAGGTATTATGGGTTTTGGATCTGAGTCTGTTATTATACTCCTTTGTATTTATTGCATTTTCTACAAAATGTAGCAGTATGCCATGACATTCTTTTGATGGTCTCTAACTAATTACAAGAGCTTGATGAATTTATATTAAGCCCTAACTGCTTTTCCTACATTTCCTAAGTTAACTTTATAAGATTAACTTGGTAGTTTTGTAAATGGGGATTTCTGAGTGTCTACTGTGGTAAAAAATATATTTATTCACCATCACTAAAATCTAGAAACCACAAATATATGTGTATAATATTTTGCACTTGTATAAGTGCATACAGTTTATCAATATCTATCCTGTTGCCAACATGAAGATTTAATATGAATATGCTATCAGTAACTTAACGGTGTGACAGTAGATCATGATAGGTCTGTTTTGAAGTGTTTATTCAAGAACATAACCAGATTTGAGTTTCTACTGCTATTAGCCATCACTCTAAATGCATACCCCAAACTGAGAATCAATCTCTTATGTTTAGGATGCTGCACACATGTTGATAGTTGGATTCAAGTGACTTATATAAGGATTTGGATCATGCTGTGTTTTAAGATTGGCACACAAAGGAAGACTTTCATGGGATTATTCCTACAAAATAGAAATCATTATATCCCATGTCCTACAGAGTGTTAATTGGTTAGATTCCTGATTATTATTGACCCTATCCTTTCAGAGCTACCCTAACATCCCACTGCCTCCTAATTTTATCCAAATCCTATGTTTCCAACTTTCTATATGACATATTGCATATCAAAACAGAACTTCAGATGAAACACGTGTGAGTTCAAGATCTTATTTTCAACCTCTACTCCCCCTGAACTTTTACTGGCACCTGTATTAATAGCACCACCATCCATACACAACTGTATAAAGAATCCTAAAAATTATCCATTATATACATCTCTCCTTATATTTGGGTCCAATCTCCCATCTTCTAACATTTATCAACTGTATTCAATTTTCAATATTTCTATGGACATTGGGCCTGTTGAACGATTACTTGGTTTTGATGGGGCAGCTCTGATGCCCTTTTAAGTGTTTTTCTTAAAACTAGTGGCGTTTGTCCATCCAGTTCACCAAACTCCAGAAGGAAACGTATTTTCAAAATGCAAATCTGCCAATGTCACTGAACTGGTTTAAGCAAACTAATGTTTATCTATTATCTTAGAATAATGACTAAAAATCCTTAAAACAGCCTGCAGGGCCCAGGATGCTATGACGTATGTTCTCTTACCATACTTTGCATTATTTTGGTACTTTACACACACATCCCTTTTTAGCTTTCTCAATCATGTTTTTTTTTTCTTTCTATTTGCATGATTTTCTCCCCTCTACAGAGTTCTTTCTGACTGTGTGTCTTCCCACCTAGCACCTTAGTTTGCCAATTTCATACCACTGAGAAATTAAATGAACTGTCACTTTCTTTGGGAAAGTCTAAGATATTCCCTGGGGTAGATTCTGGGGTAAACCAGATTTCTCATCCCATCATATATGTGGAGATTCCTGCACAGTGTTACTTTGTGGGCTATTTATTGCAGGTTAAATCACATGGTTATTTCAGTGACACCTCCTTTTTTGTTGTTGCTAAAGATTTATTTATTTATTTTCATTACAAAGTCACATATGCAGAGAGGAGGAGAGACAGAGAGGAAGATCTGTCTGATGATTCGCTCCCCAAGTGATTGCAATGGCCAGAGCTGAGGTGATCTGAAGCTAGGAGCCAGGGGCCTCCTCCAGGTCTCCCATGCAAGTGCAGGGTCCCAAGGCTTTGGGCTGTCCTTGACTGCTTTCCCAAGGCACAAGCAGGGAGCTGGATGGGAAGTGGAGCTGCCGGGATTAGAACCGGCACCCATATGGGATCCTTGTGCGTTCAAGGCAAGGACTTAAGCTCCTAGGCTACCGTGCCAGGCCCAACCCCTTTTTAAATGTTTGAACAAGAAGTTCTTTGCTAGTAAGTCTCCTGTGTCTTGCACCTCATACATGTAGTCAGCCAATATTTTCTGAATAATTAATGACAATTCACAACCAGGGGATCCTTGTTTCTTGCTGTATCAGAAGCCTAAACATTATTCCAGGAAATAATCCTAATTGACATTTTTAATGTTCGTCAGATTGTTTCTTAGTCAGCAGTGTCAATCATAGTTCTCTCTGGACCACAATATACCATACTCCATCTTTCAAATGGTTAACCCTTCTATTCCTGAAAAACAGTCCAGGAAGCATTACACAAAGTAGAAGCATAGTCCTGTACTGTTAACCATTAACCATGCCCCCTTTCAGCTAGAGAAACATCTATCTCAAATAAAGTAAGACTCTTTCCAGCTGTGATTTATCATTTTTAATCCAAAGAGAGATATGAGATATGACAGGGTAGATTTGTTTAAAGTAGAAACTTAGGATTTTGTGCTTACCTAAAATGGGCATTTTAGTAGTACACAATGATTAGAGAATGTGAATCAAATAGTGTTGCATTTGAGCTGCTGGTATCATGAATATACAAATAAGCAAATTAGTATCACTTTCAGATAGACTGAGTCTTCCTGTGCTGTTTTTGTATGCAAGAAACTTATTGTTCACATGTACTGTGGATTATATATTTTACTATCAGGAGCTAGTGTGGCCTCATTGAAGAATTGCTTCTAAAACTTTGTTCAATATCTATGAAGTAAAATGTCTAAAGACATTATTCTTGACAGTTATCTTTCAAAACTCAGGCATCAATTCAGAATGACCTCTGGCAGTAGGGTGACTCAGTCAGTAACTTTGACAGAGTGGGGAATGTTTTGTAGCTTGCGTTATCACAGGAAAAGCAAAATGGAATTAATAATATGTATCAAACTTTGCATGGATAACCTACCTTCCTGGAAATGCTCAGTAACTTTTTAAAAATTGTTTTCTAGAACAAATCTATGCCCTGTTCTGTTGGGACGTAAGTGTTTGAAGGGAATATTGTCCAAGAATATTAGAATTGTTCTGAATATGCTTCCTTTTTTGAGAGTTTTTAAAAACTCTATTAGGGAGAGGAGAGAGGGAGTGAGGAAAGGTTAGAAGGATGGCTATCATGGCTGTGCCTGTGCCAGGCCAAAGCTGGGACAAGGAACTTATTCCAGGTCTCACACATGGGTGGCAGGGGTCCGGGTACTTGGACCAGCTTCAACTGCTTTCCCAGGCACATTTTAATAGGGTGCTGGATTGGAAGCAGAGCATACAGAAAACAAACCAGCACTCCAAGAAGAATGCCGATGTTGCAAGCACTGATAAAACCCGTTGTCCCACAACCTGTTGGGCCACAATGGTGGCCTTTGAATGTGCTTCTTAATGTGTGGTTTTGCCTGCAGATACTGCAAATACCGTGCTAATGAGAAGGTGTACTGCTGTTTCATCTGGCAGAGAATACTTGCCAAGTCTCTCAATTTTAGAGATGCAGTATTACCATATTATTAGAGCAAAGTAGCTGATAACATGGACTTTTTCAGAAAGAAAAAAAATAATATATGGATCCTTAAGCAATTTAATTGGCCTTTAAACTTCACTTTTCATAAGGAAGAATTACTCTATTTATTATGATTGTATATAGGCAATTGCTTAGCAAGTTAGAGAATTTGCATTTGTCAAGTTCATTGGCCTGCTTGTAATCCAGCAACACGTATCAATCGTATCAATGCTTCTTTAGATTTTATCAGAGATTGTAACTGAAATGACTATCGGGCATCCCAACAGACGGTTGTCCACCACCTCTCTCTCTGTGCTTGGCAGCCAGACTCTTCAAGTACTCCCTTCACTACCGTAACTTGTATGGCATTTTCAGGTAGGTTGAACAATAACATTTTTGTGTAATATGTACATGCTTCCAATATAATACTTTCTCTTTTTTCTGAACCAACTGCCAAGCCCTTTGAGACTACATCATTTTAAAAATTATAAATGTGGGTCGTCACACCTAGCATAGTGCTTGGAACATTTTTTAAATGAGTGAACAAATGAACTCTATCAAAAGCTTGCTGATAAAATGTAATACTCTAGGGCCCGGCGCAGTAGCCTAGTGGCTAAATCCTAGCATTGTGTTGGCTGGGATCCCATGTGGGTGCCAGTTTGTGTTCCGACTGCTTCACTTCCCTTCCAGCTCCCTGCTTGTGGCCTGGGAAAGCAGAGAAGGATGGCCCAAAGGCTGGGGATCCTGCACTTGTGTGGAAGACCCAGAAGAAGCTCCTGGTTCCTGGGTTCTAATTGGCTCAGGTCTGGCCATTGCAGCCACTTGGGGAGTTTACCAGGGGACAGAAGATCTTTCTCTCGGTCTGTCCTTCTCTCTGTAAATCTGCCTTTCCAATAAAAATAAACATTTTAGAAAATTTAAAAAATAAAATACAATAATATCTTGAAGGCATATTTATGTACTCTCATTGTATACTTTAAAAATGATGTATTTAAAATCTTGGTTTTGTGTGGGGGGGAGACAGAGAGAGAGAGAAAGAACTTTCATCTGATGATTCACGGCACAACCCCAACCCCCCCCCCCCAAAAAAAAAGGTAAAAATAAAAATAAGGCCTCAAAAGCCTTGGCCAAGCTAGGCAAAGCCAGAAGCTAGGAATTCTGTTTGGGTCTTATCTGTGTGTGCCAAGGCCCAGGCACTTGGGCTGTCTTTTGCTGACTTCTCACGACAAAGGAAGAGAATTGTATCACAACCAAAGCATCAGGGTCTCTGACGTGGTATGTTGACAGTGTAAGCAGTGGCGTGAACGGTAAAGAATGTCCCAAGTGCTTGGACCTTGGCTGTGTGTCTGTGAAACCTAGATGAGGCTCCTAGCTCCTTTTTTGTAGCCTGGCACAGTCCTAGCTGTTGTGGCCATTTAAGGGTTGACGCAGCTCTCTTCCTTTTCTTCTGTCTATAGCATTATCAAGAGAATGAGTGAATGAATAAATACATCTTTTTAAAAATTAAGGACAAAGACAAACAATTTCAGGAAGTTCATATAGAATAAATACTATGAGAAAAATATTCATGGATTTTCAAACTCTTTGTTCTAAAACTTTTCTTGGAACTCCATATTGCACAGACTTTTGGGTTCACCTCATGTAATAATAAAACCACTGTATCAACTTTTCCAATTGTATATTGATACTAAGTTCATTTTCTGAATCTTAACTCATCGATTTTTATTATTTATTTATTTATCTATTTGTTTATATTTGAGAGACAGGAAACAAAATGGCTCTCATCCTCTGGTTCTCTCTATAAATATCCATAATAGCTAATATTGGATTGGAATGAAGTCAGGAGCTGGGCATTCAATCCAGATCTCCATTGTGGGTGGAAGGAACCAAATTACTTGAACATTAATTGCTGCTGCTCAGAGTCCACATTAGATGGAGTCGAGCTGAGTAATGAATCTAGTCAGATACTTCAATATGGGATATGAACATCTTAGTGGACATCTTAACTGCTAAACAAAAGATCTAGGTTTTGAATTTTATTTTTAAAATCCACTTGAAGTTAATTGGAAAGAAGGCTATAAAATAGCAAGATGGAATCAACTTTAGTTAAGAAGCTTGAAATTTAAAAAAAAAAGCTTGTAATTGTATGAGAGACTAATGTCAAGCGGAGTAAGAAGTTTTGAAGTGTATAGGACACAAAAAAGGAAACTTCCAATATGTCTGTGCAATTCTTTCCCTTTAAGCGTCACAATACTGTATTATCCTTAGAAATTATTTGAGGGATTCTTCTCCCCAAAGGTCTTTTAAAATATAAATGCATAAAAATAGATTACAGTATTATTGACTTGTTTTCATAGAGATTAATAGATTCAAAGACACAAAAGGTTGCTTAGAGCACAGACATGAAGAAGAGGGTAGCTGACAGGAAGAAAATTGTTATAATATGTTAAAATGAAGATGGGGTAGAATACAGAATATTGATTTTGCCTATGTCCAAATTTGTTTCAGGGAGACCTTATTATACTGTTCTTACTGTTCTCTGGAACATAATTTAAGAAGAAACAATTGCTTCATTTTATTTCCTCAAAGAGAACAGCTATGGTGCTTGCATTTGAATTGCTCACTAAAACTCTTATAGCAAAAAATGAAGAGAAGTGTGCTAGATGCTAGGGAAATGTGATATGTTGTAAAGGATTATTAGTACTTAATGGTTGTATTTAGACAATAAGGATTCATTAAATGGTACTTATGTAGTAAGAAGACATTAGAAGGAAGGGGAAACAAAGTTTAATGAGACATAGTCTTTGCCTTCAATCAACTACCATTCTCTTTTGACAAATGAAATGGAACGATCAAGCGAGTAGGCCAAACTCTTTCACCAAAAACATATTAGGTAACTTCTATATGTCAAGAACCATGCATATATCATATAATACTATCTTTATTGTTAAGTATATAACTTATTTTTTTTATAAAACAAGACTTTAATATATATCTAAGTGCAGTAATATATAAATATTATGTGAACGTGGCAAACAAATTCTGCATTCATTCATATTTTAAGATTAATTTTCAAGTGATTTATATTCTCAGTTATGAGTTAAAGCATGTGATTTTAATATAAAACTCTTAGGGGACTGGTATAAGAATGATGTGCTAATAAGGAATCACTTGTGCTTTTATAAAGCTTTATACTAAAAAACAAACTATTTAGGACATTGTCAAAAAGAGGATATAGATAATGATAGCAAACATAATGATAAATAGCAAATAACATAATCAATTTTATCTCAAAATACATATTTAGATGCCAGTCTAAGTGGATGCTCATTTGTCTTAAAACACAGGTTATGTTACCGTGATGTAATTTATCTATCATTGCTCCTGGTTTATTTTATTTTATTTTATTTTATTTTATTTATTTTATTTTTTAATTTTTTTTATTGTTAATTATTTTGCATTATGTGACAGTTTCATAGGCTCTGGGAATCCCCCCATCCCTCCCTCTCCCCTCCCCCCGGTGGATTCCTCCACCTTGATGCAGTATTACAGTTCAAATTCAATCAAGATTCTTTCATTGCAAACATGTTAAGTATATAACTTATTATATAATATGCCATAGGTTTAAGAACGGTACCTCCATTTGTGAATAATCCATGCTTCAGAACAAGTTTTTTGCACAGTCTCCATTCTACATAAAACTCCATTATAGAGGACAGTCTTTGAATTTTACAAAGGAGGACACTGAAGTTTCAAAAAGTAAAATAGTGTCATAACTGAGATTCTAAATCAAACCAGTACATCCCGTCACGTGTTCCCCCAGATTTGTACAGTCGGTTGGATCAGGACTGTGACTAGGTCGATAAACTGTAGAACAATAATGAATGGGCTTGCACTCCTGAAAACATTGAGACACTTGGTGAACATACACCAAACACCACAGATGTAGTGTATTATCTTAGTTCTTTAAAACAACTCTATGTAAATAGTATATTCAGCCCAATTTCATTGACAAAGAATCTCAGGTACAGAATTTTCCAAATTTACACAGTTAGGAAAATGGTGAAGATTTGATGTGAACCCAATAGTGTAACTTGGAGTGAACATTCTTAAACAGTTAACCATATTGTCTCAGTTTTGCTATATAGTCTCAGTTTATGGCTTGGAAGTTTTCTGAGTCCCTCTTTCACTATGTCCTTTTACAGTAAGAATGTAAAAAGAATATTTATCGAACTTATACATGAAATTAAGCTGGGAAGCAAAATGACTAATACATAACATAATTCAAATATGTCAATAGATTGAGACAATCTTCCAAATTTAGCAAAGTTATATTTAGTGATGATATGTACTGCATTTCCATATTTAAAACATGTAGGTATAAAATGCAAGTGATATAAACTCACACTTACAAACTTACATTATAGAATTTGAGAATTTTATTTAATAGTACCAATTGAGATTTGTTCTTAGACTATTATAGCAGGCGTGGAGTACATAAAATGAATCAAGTGATAATTTATTCTTAATAGTGAGTCAAATTATGTGTGAAGTGTTACATTTAAAAACATCCAATTTAAAGAGCTTTAAATGCACCTGAAGACTGCTTTTGCAAGACTACATAGATTGCTTCCTGCTCCCCATTGGACGCTGAAGATTTTTAGTTTTCCTTTCCTTAACTTGAAGTTTAGTTAGACCTTACATATTTCAAATAATTTAAATAAGATCTTTACTGAAGTCTTCATTTTTTTATTAAACTACAGGCATTATATGTATCCTTACAGTTGATGTTTGTGTTTATAATATACAAAGGGTCTTCAAAAAGTTTGTGGATATACATGTCCTGCAAGATTATACAGACTTCAAAGAAATTTGAACCAAAATAAATCCTTGAAGTTTTACATGAACTTTTTAAAAACTTTCATGTTTTCTATGTGTTTTATATTGGTAAATGTGATTGTTGCACAATATGGATCTTGAGTGTAGAAGTTTGGTGAGAACAATACTGGAAAATATGTAGAGTAGAAAAAGCAGGATGGCTAGGAGATTTGAAATCATACATTTAAGAAACTAAGGCAGTTGTTAAGGTGGCATGACAAGTCAAGAGTGATATTGTAGGGTAGCATGGGAGCGCTTTTACATATTTGATGAATTGATTTACAGGAAAACGAGTGGAATTGGTTTGTCTTGTCCTTATAGATAAGGTAAGATAAGCAAAAGTCTGGAGCAAAAATCTCTGTGAATTAGAAGGGAAACATATCAGAGTATTCTAAGACTGGGCCAATTTGCAAAGTACAGACTTGAAAGCTGCAACAAGGAGCCAGGTTCTATCTGCTTGAATGGTTGCTATATGTGAGATACCTTGTGAGTGTGTGTTGAATGAAAGAATAAATTTTATATAAGGCATTCAAACATTTAAATAACTTCAAAGCTCTTTCTTGTTTCAGAGAGTAGATGATTAAGACTGTAACTAAAAATGTGAAAATATTCTACGAGTGTACTAACAAAAATTGATGGAAAATCAAATTAAAAGCTTATTTGGGGGCCGGTGTCATTGTATAGTGGGTAAACTTGCCACTTGTCATGCTGGCATCCTTCGTAAATGGAGTCTGGGTTATATTCTGGCTGCTCCAGTTCCGATCCAGCTCGCTGCTAATGGCCTAGGTCAAACAACGGAAGATGGTCTAAGAGTTTGAGTCCCTGCCACGCATGTGGGATGTCCTGGTGAAGCTCTTGGCTTCAATCTCTCCAGTGCTGGCTGTTGTGAATATCTTAGAACAAACCAATAGGGTAGAAGAGTTTCTGTCTCTCTCTCTCTATCTGTCTATCTATGTGTGAGTGTTCATGTGTGCACTTGTGTGTGTATTTCACCCTCTCTATGTAACTCTTTAAAATGCTTAAAGAGATCCTTGGAAATTTTTGTTTTAGTGCAAAACGATTTTGAAAATCATACAGGGGCCAGCATTGTGACACAGCGGGTTAAGTCACTGCCTATGACGCTGGCATTGTATCAAAAAGCTAGCTGGAATCCAGGCTGCTCTGCTTCTGATCCAGCTCTCTGCTGAAGAACCTGGGAAAGCAGCAGAAGATAACCGAAGTAAATGGGGCCTGCCACCCACATAGGAGACCCACATGAAGATTTGGCCCCTTGGCTTTGCCCCTGGTGGAGCCACAGCCACTGTGACCATTTGGGAAGTGAACTGTGTCTCTTCATCTCTTTCTTTAGCTCTGCATTTCTTATAAATAAACACATAAAAAATAAATCTGTTCATGTGAGAAATATTAAGATATCTTGAAAAAAAGTGCATAGATTTCAGGGCATTTGCCCTAAAATAGATTTATATTTTGCTTTCATTTTCTGCATTATTCCAAGTACTCTCACATATGACTACAAACCATGCATTTCAATATGCACATGCCACACGTGTGAGAATAAGAATTCTGCCTTCCTGGTGAGTATGCTGGGAGGGAATCTAGGTGCGCCTAGGCTCTACCTACCACCAACAACCTGTGGCAGGTGGGACAAGGAGAGTGCAACCTTGGGGTCTGGGTACACAGAACTGCCAGCAACCACCGGCTGCTGGAAGGACCCAGGCCGGGCCGGACTCCATGCTTGGGACAATGGATATAGGCACTGCAATTACGCGGTGAGCTGGGCCCAGGCAACCCAGTAGCGAGCTCTGGGGTCTTGGGGGTGTGGAATTGCTGCCTAGGTACGTCCATGTTGAAGCCACTGTGCGTGTGGGTGAGGAATCAATCCTGAGGGACTCCCAACAACAAGGTAACTTTTCCTTGAAGGTAAGCGAGGGTACTGAGACATGGGGGTTTGGAGGAGAGACACTGGATGATCTATATGGGTCAAATTGATACACCAGCCCACTTGTGATCCTGTGTAGAACTTGTTATCATGGAAAAATGCTGACCACCACACACCATTCCATGCGAAAGCCAAGGCTGGGGGCTTGTCTAGCAGGGCCAGATCCTAGTACCTGATAGAATGTTGGATCAGGGGACAGATCACATTAGGCAGGGCCATGACACTAACCAGCACACGAGAGAACCATGTCTGGGGGTAAGTTCGGGGGGAGGGGTGTGGGCCAAACCCTGTGGAAATACTAGTCCCGCTGGTTAGCTCAAGAGTTGGGGTGGTGATGGGCTGAGCTAGATGTGAACATGGAACCTACCATCATTCACAGGTAAAAGAACTGGCAACAGTATGGGCAGGTCAAGGCAGCAGCACCCAAATGTGCATCTTAAAACAACATGTGGGGTGGGCCAGGCTGCAACGTTCACCAGCTTATACAAGGCCAAAACGGAAGAGCAGACTATGCCGGGCACTGGCCTAACACCCACTGGCATGTATGAGAGCTGGGTCTGGGAGTGGGTCAAGTGGGGAAACGTAGGAAACTCCCCTAGTGGATCACAACTCTCACTGATGATCACATAGTCTAGGTCTGGGCGTCAGGTAAGCTGAGCAAAGTAGCTCCAATGGCTGGCTAATGTGTGGTTTGGTTATGGAAGGGGGCAGACTGGGTAGGACCTAGCAAACCTTAGCTCACAAGCAAGAAGAGAAATCAGGGTGGAACACAGGTCATGCCGAGCTAAGCTGTTACACCTGCTGATGTGCATGAGCCAGGAATGGTAGGCTACCGCATCTAAGACAAAGGCCAAGACAGGTGAGGGGCTAGGCCAAGCTGGGTCAAAGCAACCACTAACATGCACGCGATCTATGACTGGGAACAGGTCTGTTGTCGAGCTAAGAAGACACCCTGGCTGGATTGGGGATCCAAATGGTGGGGGCAGGGGCAAGAGTGGGGCTGCGTTTTAGATATGGCTGGAGTGTCCCGTGGCACAAGTGTGAACTAGGATTGGGTGCACCAAGCCAGGCTAGACTCCAGCACCATCTGGTGCTCTCGAGGACCAGGGTAGATGTGGAACGGAGATCTTTGCCCCTACTGAGCCATGTGTGAGCTGTGTCTGGGTATTGACGAGCCTTGGCTGGGCTGAAACATCCAACAGTAAGAACCAGAATGGGTTGAAGGCCAGTCAGGAAAGGCCACTGTTCCTGCCAAGACAGGAGGTGGACTAAGTAAGGCTAGCTCATGGACCCGCCAGTATGCGTGAGATCCGGCATTAGGAGGGTTTCTGATGGAGGAGCTTGGGAAACTCCTCTGGCAGGACACAGGCCCTGCTGGTGAGCGCAAGAACCACAATAGGGAACAGCCCAGACCAGGCCAGGAAAAGGTATTCACTGGCATACATTTGGCATAGGTTGGGGGCAGACCGGGCTGAACAAGTTCACATCACCCACTGGTGAATCTGAGCACCAGAACAGTGTGTGGATCGGATCAGGTTTGGTCACAGCACATACCAGTACACATTACGACTGGGATTGGGTGCCTGATGAGCTGGGCTAGGCTGTAACCTTCACCAACATGAGCTGGAATTAGGGGTTGGCTGGGCCAGGATACAGTACCCACTGGCAAATGCCGAGGCGAGGGGGGTGATGCCAGACTGGGCCACAGTGTCCAACCAGCACATGTGAGAACCAGACGGGGAGGGGAAAGCCAGTAGGGGGAATGTGGAGGGCTTCCCTGCTGGACCACCACGCTCACTGGAGAGCATAAGTTGGGATGGAGGCAGACCAGACCAGGCAGGGCTACAACACCTGTGGGTCTGATGTGAGCTATATCAGGGAAAAGCCAGGCTTGCTCCTACTGGTGCAAGCAAAAATTAGAGTGGGTGTGGGTTGGTTGGGCTTTGCTGCAGCATCAGCTGGCAGATGCTGGCACTGGGGGCTAATTCTGTCAAGTTAAACTGCAGAACCACCTGGGGAGTGCATGTTCCAGGAGTGGGAGTGGCCCAGTAGGGAAATAATGCGAACCTCCCTTTTGGATTATCACTCCCACTGGAGAGCATGAATACCAGGACTGGGGCATGGGTGGCTAGACAGAACAGCACCCACCAGCATACATGTGGGCTAGATGGGGGACCGGCTGGGTTGAACTAGGCTTCAATGCCCATTGACATGTATGAGAGCTGAACTGGATATGGGACAGACTGGACCAGTCTGTCGTACATACTGGCAAGCATGGGAACCAGGGTAGGGCGCAGGCCTGGTAGGGGTTATTGCTGGTCTCTCTGACTAGGTTGCAGCTCCCACTGGTTTGTGTGAGGGTCGAATGTGTACTGGGCAGAATCAGGCTGGACTGCAACACCCATTGGTTCGTGTGGAAGACAGGGCTGGAAACAGAACTGAACCAGCAATTGCAACGACCAGCTGAACCAGCAATTGCAACGACCAGCATGTGCATAAGCTGATTGGGGCAACGGACTGTGCCAGACCCTGTACTGGCAAGCACTCACAAGAATCAAGTCTGGGATCACCTCAGATGAAGTTATTTTTGGGATACCTCCAACTGAACTGCTGATCTCAGAACCCCAACCATGAAGAGAAGTGCAGGTTCCATGGTCTGACTGTGGAGTACAAGTGTCAAAGCTGAGCCTCCTCAGAGGCTTGGACGGAGCAGTGGACAGCATATCCAGGTGCACATGGAGGATACGGTAGTCCATCAGAACTTGCACAGGACATGTGGTACCATAACGGAGGACCTCGGGGGACAGAATAAATCAATCAACTACCCCAGCCAGGTGTTGGCAGTGAAAGTCTGGGCAAAAGGAGACTCTAAGATGAACTATGTCAGGCAGTGGATTCTGGAGAGATTTCATTGTCTTGGAACAGCGAGATCGACAGCAATTCAGAACTGTTGAACTATCAAAACCACTTGAGCAGTGCCTTCGGAGTATGCCCCACCTTGGGGACTGGGGATGGATGGGAGGCTTGGTGGGGCTTCTCCCTTTATCTCCCACCTTACCCCAGATACAGAAAAAAAATAAGGATGATATGGAAAAAAAAAGAATAAAAATAATGACCTAACTGTTCTACATCAGCTAGATTGCAACTTTGATCTACCATTGTGCATTGAAGGATAATGACTGTCAATTTGCACAACATATAGAATCACAAAAATCACCGAAGTATGTTTAAGAAAATGTCAATTATTAAACTTTTATTAGATAGCAGGCTATGTAAAACAAGTAAGCTTTTTCTTTCCTGCCAAATTAACCAACAGAGCAAAATATGCATGGAAAATATGCTTATTTCTAATTGCTGGGTAATCTAGTAACCTCTTAAAACTTCAGCAATAATATTTAAGTCTCCTTACTAATAAGAATTGAAGGATCTGATGAGTGTAAAATGATATGGTGGATTCTATAGCATATATGAAAGAAATAATAAATAATGACCCATGCTCTCAAAGAGCTTCCAATTAGGTTTAGAAGAAAAAAAGAGTTTAACATTTGAAAGCATTCGAAGAACTCATGGTATTAAAATTCAGTGCCAAAAAGAGACATAAAGAAATCAGACAGCATCCTCTATGAGAGTCAAGATTTACTCACTTTAGGCTGTGGCAGGAAGATAATCCGTGGAAGCAATATCACCATCTTGAACCTTTGAGATGATTTAGGTAACAGGCAGCAGAGTACAAAAAAGTAGCTTGATGGTGGCAGAGTAATTGTGATGGAAATGAAGAAAATTGACTTGAACAACTAAGTTAGTTTTCCAACAGTGGGAAATCTTGAAAGCCATGCAAAGAGGGAAATATCTTTGTTTTCAAAAAGAAGAATGACATGATGGGAGAATTATTTAAGGGAAATCAGACTAGCCATGATTTCCTGTGTGGGCTTAATGAGGGAGAAACAACACTGCAGCCATGAGGAAGCTGTAATGATTCCATCACACAGGAATACTGTGTTGGTGCATGGCATTTACTCTAAAATTTAAGACATAGGTGTGTCTAAATATTACTGAGAAGTCTTGTTTATTGTTAGAGTATAGGAGACAAAGAGGAATAATTAATAAATTGAGTTTAACATTCTGAGTTTGAGATAAGGAGATAAAGGCTAACAGGGAAGACAAGGAGTATGAAGAGTGTGATTTCTAACCTCACTCAAAAATGGGAAAAAGACTGGATTTAAGTTGACTCAATACTAGAGAATGTAAAAAGCTCATCCTGATGAGCTGCAAAATTGCCTTGAAACATACTGATCTTTTGATTTTCTTATAAAAACAACAAAACTTTTAAAATCTGAGTGTTCTTGGCACTTTATACTGCTGGGTATAGCAGGTGAAGTCTGTTTTATAATTTGTTTCAAAGTAGACCTAAATACGAAAATGTTAAAATTCCTAAACAAAATATGTTGGTAGGTATTAGGGAAAGTTAGGTAACTGCTTCAATACCATCGAAGCTCATTATTTAGCTTCTTAGGAGATGATTAAACACAGTGAAAGTATTGAGGCTGGTAGAACAGTGCTAGCTTTAATTGCCCCTCAGCCAGATGTAGTCATTAACTGTTTATCTGCATAGAAAGCTAGAAACTTTCATCTTTGTGGCTGTTTCGAAGGCCTTATAGTGGAAGGAGTGAGAGTTGACATGGTTTGGAAAACACTCTTTTAAAAATTGTTTATTTGGGGGCCTGGCACAGTAGCTTAGTTGCTAAAGTCCTCACCTTACATTTGCGCCTGGATCCCATATGGGGGCTGGTTGTAATGCCGACAGCTCTGCTTCCTATCCAGCTCCCTGCTTGTGCCCTGGGAAAGCAGTCAAGGAGGGCCCAAAGCCTTGGGACACTGCAACTGTGTGGGAGACCCAGAAGAGGCTCCTGGCTCCTGGCTCCTGGCTTTGGATCAGCTCAGCTCCGGCCATTATGGCTGCTTGGTTAATGAATCAGCAGATGGAATATCTTCCTCTCTGTGTCTCCTTCTCTTTGTATGTCTGACTTTCCAATAAAATTAAACAAATCCTTGAAAAGTAAATAAATAAATAGATAATGTTACTGGAGTGGACATTTTTTGTCACATCTGATTAAGCCATGCTTGGTACCTGCATACTATATTGCATCCCAGGTTCTGTCTTCCAGTTTTCTGCTAATGCACTTGGGAAGGCATGAATGATGGTTCAAGTGCTTGGGCCACAACTGCTGTGTGAGAGACCCAGGATCCTGTCTCCCACTTGGCTTGGCCTTGGCTGTTGCTAGCATTTGGAAAATACGAGTAAGCCATTATATGGACACATCTCCCACGTTATATGGAAACCTCTCTCTGTCTACCTCTCTTTCTTCTATCTCTTTTGCTCTGCCTTTCAAATAAATAAGTCTTTTAAACAAATAAATAATGATACTGATGATTTTCTAAATATTAAAATTTCAGCCTATGTAGTTGACAAAAAAGCTAAAACCTTATTCCCTGGTTTGAAAAACAGGAAAAAGCAACTAGACTGACAACTTTAATTATACTAGTCACTTCAAAATTCTAACAGCCTGCCTCCCCTTTACACTGTGGGTGGAGAGCTGGTTCATACAAAGGGAAGCGGACAAGAAGTTGCAAATGTTTAAAGTTGACCAGTCTCTTTTCTTTGTTCATATTGGCATGTGCAAGAGTAAGAACAGTGAAAACAAGGTGTATATTGAAACATGTCTTGTGCAACAAGAGAAAAATCAAATGATTTACCTTTAATCACTCTAAACATTGAACTAAACAGAGCTTAATTTACATCTACTGAACCTTAAGCACTTAAATGAGATATTTTTGTTCTCTTGCATGCAGTCCCTCTCTTCTGTTCCTGCTGGGTTCCAGAGACAATCAAGATAAATTTGCTGTAATTAAATTAAGGGTTTATACCTGCTGTTCTTGTGTATGTTCAAGGTGCTTTTTGTTTTTACATTTTATTAGTTGCTTATTACTATTTGACATGCTGTTTCAAATATGCTTTACCTTTTAGCAAAGTCATTTTATTAGAAAAATAGAAAATGACAAATTGAATGCCTAGTAACTTAAAAATTATATCACAGACCATAGAGATATATTTATTAAGGTTACTGAATATATTGAGTTAACATATGCAAGAGCAACAATCCTCCTTTCTTTAACTTTCCAGTCAAATGAAAACATTTTTGCAAGTTTTAGATGAAATCATTTTCTGAAATTTAAATCATGTGCTTTCCTTGGCACGAGAAGAACTACTGGCCTTCTTTAAGTACATAGAACAGGGTGTCTCATGTTGTTTGAAGATACTTTGAGTTTGCCTTTGAATGTGAGCCCTACATGAATAAGGAGCCTTGCTTCAATGTGTTTTGAACATGGAAAGGGGTGCCAGATCCCAATTCTCTGGTGGAGAGCTGGCAAGTTGCCCAACTCAATATTCATCCACTGAGAAGAAAAATGCTAATGTTTGTCCAATAGAATGAAATTCACATTTTGATAGTGTAAATAAGCTGCAACCCTTTAAAGCAATTGAAAATTAGGCAAACTGCGTAGTGTGATTTTTATTGACACAGATTGTTATGAAGTTCACATACAGTGTGTTGAAATATTTGTATCACTAAAAATGCTATTAGAGAAGCATTGTATTATCTAATAAGATATATGATATGAATGATAATTATATTCTGCAAAAATAAGATAACTGCATAATATATTTAATAATTATATATTTATATAATAATATCTACTCTGATGAACTCTGCAAACAAAACACTGATACAAGATTAAATATTATGGGTGGTGATGGAAACAAAAAACACTTATTACCATTATGTTATCCACTATAAATTGATTTGCAAATCTCAGGAAATAAAGGGAGAGCAGTTCACAAGTATTTTGTTTGCTTGACCAAATACACAGAATATTGGGAAAATATGTTTAGTATATATGTATGTTATCTCAATACTTATATTTCCTGAAATGTGTAAATTGGCCCAAGGAGTCACATTGAAGTTCAGCTATCGCCAAGCCCTGCTGACCTATATAATTAACAGCCTTGACAAGGTTGTGTCACTAAATAAAACTGGAGCAGATGGTGACACTCAAGATACACTCATTATACACCATGAATGAATGAAAATAACATTGCCTTATGGGAGCATCGAACAGTGATTTTCCTAACAAATACTTTTAAGATGACATGGAACTTTGAAACTGGAAAATTTGGGCAATTAGAGATTTTTAAAAGGTATATCTCTTCTTCTGAATGATTTAAGTAATTTGTTGGTTACACAATCTCTTTCTGTGTCAACTTTTCTATTAGATGCTCAACTTTTTTATATAAATGAAGGAATTAGTTTGCTACTGATTTCTTAATAGGAATAACGGCAAACTTCTCTCAGTCTTCATAGCCCATCAGAATATTTGACAGAAAGTCAACTGTCAATAGATGTTTTTCCACGTTTACTTTGAAACAGAATATATGAGTCTATCTCAAACTTATCGCCAAGTTTTTCCCCCATGAAGCCCACGTTCCTGAGACAATTATCTTAAATTTCATTTAGAGTTTTCTTATATGTCAAAATCTTTGTGTATGAAATAATTAGTATCTGAGAAGTTTATATCAAAATAGCTATTTTTTTCATTGTTCACATGCTTTAGAAAAGAACGAAGTGTTCTAAAACAGACAGATAATGGTTTCAAGTTTGCTTCCTACAGGTGACAAACTGCAGTTGGAGATAACTTACAAAATCTGCTTGAGTCTTTTTTCTCATAAACAAAATTGGTTAATAATATTCCAGATAGCTAAATAGTGGACAGGAAAGTTCATTGTGGTATTAATAAACTTAAAAAACACAGATATTTTCTTAAATACATTTCCTGAACGTCTTGGATTTTTATAATTCATAATTATGTGACTATTGCTAAAGTGTTGCTAACTACAATGCAGCTATATGATAAATAGCGTACGAGTTCTCACAAAAATTTACAGACATTTGTCCAGTGATAAATTGTAAATTCTGATGTTGCATTATATTTAGTGTTACAATCGTTGCTTGGAGGCAAAAAGTTTACAATAGAATCCTGCCTTTTGCAGTCCCTAGTTCCATGACTTTGGAAAGATAATTTGATCTCTCAGTTTTAAAGTCTATGCCTTTAGAATGAGCAAAATAATACTTTCCCTTCTAACATTGTTCAGGGAAGTAAATGAAGTGATGAATGTGGAAATACATCATAAAATGAGAAGCACTGTGAATCTGCAATATTTACTCTTATTGCTTTTCCTAGGCTAGCTTTCCTGTGGTAGTTATATTCATTGATTTGTCAGAAGCTATTATTTAGTGCTTACAGAAAACTGACCGATGGGCAGTTGTAGTGCCGTAATTGGTAAAACCACCGTCTATGACAATGGCGTCCTCTATGGACTCCTTCCCTTGAATTGGTTGCTCCACTTCTGATCCAGCTCCAAATTAGAGGCCTGAGAAAAGCAGAGGAAAATAGTCCACGTGTTTGCCTCTGGCTCCTGGCAGCTAACTGCTGACTCCTGGCTCCTGACTCCTGCTGCTGGTTCCTTGCTCTGACCTGGCACAGCCTTAGCCAGTGTGACCACTTGGGAGATGAACCAGTAGATAGGAGATCTGTCTCTGTTTCTGTAACTCTGCCTTTCCAACAGTTTTTTTAAGATTTGCTTATTTTTTAATTGGAAGGGGGGTCTACAGAGAGAAGGAAAGCAGAATAAGATCTTTCATCCACTGGTTTACTCCCCGAATGGCCCCAATGGCTGGAACCGAGCTGATTAGAAGCCAGGAGCAAGGAGCCTCCTCTAAGTCTCACATGCAGGCAGAGTTCCAAAGCTTTGGGCCATCCTCGACTGCGTTCCTAGGCCATAGACAGGGAGTTGAATGGGCAGCAGAGCAACCGACACCTGAACTGGCACCTATATGGGACGCTGGTGCTTGCAGAAGGAGGATTAGCCAGTTGAGCCATTGCATTGCTCCCACAAATCTTAGAAAGAAAACTGGCTGAGAATGATAGAAATAGCTTAGGAAAAAGATCAAGTATCACTTACAATGATATTTAAAAAAAAATCAGTGTCCGTCATCAACATGCTATGTAATAGTTACATGATTGTTTTGTATTTCCCAACCCTAAAACTGGGAGTAAGAATCACTCCAATTGTTTCAGGTTAATATGTGGATTCAAGGATGATCACACATAGTGAGAAACTAGATTAAGAGAAACTGTGCAGTTGCAAATGTATCAGTGTGTTTTTCTTATTGACAATAGGATTTTTCATTAGCCAGCCTTTTCTTCGGCTAGCAAAGGAATTGAGTCAGAATTTCTCCTACTGTTAAACTACTACTTTCGCATTTTATTAAATAGAACTGTAGTAGTTACATATGTCAATGTAAGTAGCTTACTTCCAGGAAATGGATGTTATACTGAGAGAATCTGGCTGATTCATTCATAATAACCTTCCACGATTGAAACCTTGACATTAACTGTCAGTATTTCTTCAAGTTCGTGAGTATTCAAAATTGTCATACATGATGTTTTCAACTTCAGTGATTTGTTCAAACTAAAGATATTAATTTAAAACATTTGCATAACAAAAATACTTTAATTTTGAGTAATATTTGCTTTTTATTATTGGCCAAAAATAAAAATGACCCTACGCCACACCAAAACCTGAAATCCTGTTTTACTGCCAAGAGAAAATTTTCATAACAGTTGAGTGAATTATAACATGGATAGAAGTGGGGAAGCTTCTGAAGGACTAGACTACTATTGATTCTCATACTCTATATGTAGATATGGGCTTTGTATGGGTAACAGAAAGATGGAAATCACTAGAAGCCTTCAGTCATGAAGGAGCTGTGCATTGTAAACAATCAAATCAAGATCTTTCATCCATGATAGCATGGCTTGTTACTTTGCGCAAAGGACGATAAACTGGCTCATAAGCAAAGTAAGTAATTTTTTTAAAACACACCACTGCATCTTGTAGAATGTCTGTCGAACACATCATTATAAATTCAAACTATTTAAAAATAAATATTAGCACCAGAAAATAATATGGAAAAACTTTGGCAGTGATTCGATGTTCTTCTTTATTTTTAAGTCGAGTACAAGAAATAGATAATCACTAAGTCTGAAAAATTACATTTCATCTTTCACTTAATGGTGTTGAATTTCCAAAATGAAAACAAAATAAGGGAAGATGGTTGCATTTATCTAGCTAAATGGAGAAAAACATTCAGGATAGAATTTTCTGTTTTATTATTCTCCATTTTGCTATACAGATCCTATTGCTATAAATGATATGCACATATATTTTATTTTCTTTACATCCAAATAACTCACACCTAATGGCATAAACACAAACAGATTTTCTAAGTTGTTAGAATGTTTCTGTTACATAATTTTGAATTCATATGTAAGCTTATGTAATCCAAGTAGGGGAAGTTAATGTGTTTTCCGTTGAACACTGATTTTCCTAACTACATAAAAAGAATAAAATTATAGTAATAATAAGACTAATAGTATCAGAGAGCAAAAGAATGTAAAGACTTGTACTTCTCAAGAGCCAATTAACATTTTTTTAAAATCTAATTTCTTATTCATCTTCAACTGATACAGAGTTATCTGTGAGATTTTTTTTTTAATTGGAAAGTCAGATCTACAGAGAGGAGAGACAGAGAGAAAGGAACTTCATTCACTGGTTCACTCTCCATGTGGCTGCAATGCCTAGAGCTGCTCTGATCCGAAGCCAGCAGCCTCCTCCAGGCCTGCCACTTTGGTAAAGAGTCCCAAGCCCTTGAGCCATCCTCTACTGCTTTCCTAGGTCACAAGCAGGGAGCTGGATGGGAACTGGAGCAACTGGGACCCGAACCATCATCCATATAGGATCCTGGTACATGGAAGGCAAGGATTCAGCCACTGAGTCATCTTGCCGGGCTGAGTCAATTAACTTTCATATGAATTATGACAAAAGTTGTTCCAAATTTGAGGAGTTCAGTTATGCTTGACAAAAACCACATATTTAGTTCAGTATGATTGGTTTTTAGTGGTTGTAAAAGAAAAAAATACTAAGACTTTTGCTAAAGCTAGCCTGAAGTTTAAAAACATCAAATGTTTAAAAGTTTGCCGTAATCTTTATCTTGGCAGTTAGGATTCGAGTGAGGAGTTGCCAAGCACTTCATTGAGTACATCCTAAATAATAGCTGTCAATAACTGCTTTAAGGGAAGACTTAAATGTGTTATGTAATCTTAAGTAATTTTTAAAAATTGTCATCACTTTAAAATAATGATTTATTTATTTATTTTTACTTGAAAATAGGATTAGAGAGAGAGAAAGCAAGAGAGGGGGAGAGATATAGAGATCTTCCATCTTCTGGTTCTGAATGGCTACAATGGCAAAACTGGGCTGGTCTGAAGCCAGGAGCCAGGAACTTCCTCTGGTTCTCTTACTTGAGAAGACAGAGAACATATTTGATTTTTCCTCATATCCCAAAATCTAGTGACATTGTCCGGCATGGGATAAGTGATCAGCGCATGTTCAACAAGTTGAGCTGAATGAATTCTAGGCCCTAGCTGCAGGGTAGTCCTTTATATGCTGCCAAAGAGAGGACAGTCACATACTACTTTGGCATTACAGATAATTGTATTAGTTTAAACTGCTGAACTGAGGTGTTAAGGCCAGATGACATACAAAGAAGTAGCATAGATACTAGCTACCACTTTACCTGCTAAATATCTGAGCAGTGATAATGTTTCTTATAACAGTATGTTATACCTCATGGAGATGGATTCATTTTTACAATGCAAATACTGAAGAGGCCATAGTGAACTTACAAGGTGAAGTTCATATACAGGACTCTTTTTCCAAATAAGCATTTATTCAGCTAGAAATTAACATGACATGCTGGCTTTTAAACTTTTCCTGTTGGTGCTCCGGGTAGTATGAACTGAAACTTAATCGCAAATTAAATACACTAAAGATGCTGCTGATGAATTAATGAGGAATGTTGGCACAGCTCGTTAACAACCTCTTATATGGAGACTAGCGTATGAAAGAGAATCTTAAGTTGAAACGCTTTATTGAGACCTTTAATCCCTAGCATGTTTAAGCAAAGTGATAGACCTATTCTTTGGTTGCTATGAAGCATAACCCTTCTCTCTCGATTGCTCCTTTCTCTCCTTTCATCATTCAACCAACAGATATTGATAGACCTTAAAAGGAAAGTTGAGTTGCAGGGATTAATAAAATGGAGATCCTGAGTCTTCATGAGCGTGATGAAATATACAGGAAGACTCAAACACATATTTTACTTGTTTAAAATTTGATAATATGAAATTAACAAGCTACCTCTTGTCTACAGTAATTCAGTATTATTGGTATGAATGTCAGTATTCATATCAATATAATGGAAGTAATTGCACAGAAAATAATTGTCCAAGTTGTTTTACTTTAATAAAAACCTACTAATAAATACATGGAGAGTGTAGATGTATTTTCAAGTTTCTCTTCTCATCTATTTCTTAGGAACTGACATTGCATCTTTAAATAAAATTTCTGATTACATCTTCTCTCTGATATACAGTGGTCCTTAGACATTAATACATCAAGGAATAGTCAGATTATGTATTTTTTTAAAAATCCTTCATTAGGTATTGAACAGAAAGCTATCCAATGTGATCACATGATATAAACAAATCTGGAATGTTGTGTTATGAAACTAATGCCAGAGTTGTGTATATTTAACATTAGAAGATTAATTATGCTAATCATTTCATAATCAGAGATTCATAAACTTTTTTGGATAAAATACAAGATTCATTTTAGAATCCGCATTACCACTTCAGATATATCAATGATATCAATAAATGTTTCCTTAGGCTACTGCGTCAGCAAGAGAAAATATAAGTCTGTATTTGCTTCATTTCATAATGTAAGACATAGAGTCCTTGGAATTGAGATGCCACACTTGAGCACTTATAGTGTTCTGCAAATAATTTCTGAATGTCACTGATCCTAGATCATTTTTAAAAAGCTGCTTTTCCTTACTTTGAAAGATGCGTTATGCTGCATTTCATTACTTTTTTCCTTACCTCGTTCTTCTTTTGTTTTAAAATAAGTGATGAGGCTTTCTGTGAAGATTAAGTACTAGCAGGCAGTAACGCAATGGCCCAAACACGGTTTTAATTGGAACCTCAAATCCTGTGGAAAAAAAAGAAATTAAAATCATCAATAAAATGCACTTCCCAGAAGACACTATGTTGATATGCATTATGTTAAGAAGCTCCCATTATTTTTCCTGTAAGATTCATATAGGTATAATTGTAAAATATAAAATTCTCCAGCCATACTGTATTAACATTATGAAACTCAGGTTCTTCCAAAGTTGCAAATATACAGCAATTCTTACAAAAATTCATAGCAACATTTCTTTTACAAAATACTAACATTATTATGTAGATATCAGTCTTACTGATTTCTTAGGATATTACAGTGCTGTTGCCCAAATTCATAATAGAAGTTGGACAGATGTATTTCAATATGATCCAATCAAAATCAAGCCCCAGAGCTAAGCACTTCAAGCTGCCAAATACCTGAAAGTTTACAAGCAAATGTTATTTCTCTGAGTATTGACAAAAGTGAGAGAGAATTCTAGACTCCTTTACTGAATGTTCAAAACATCTGCATTCATTCACTTAATTAACATTTAATGAGGACACAATATATACAAAAAATTAACAATACAAAGATAAATAATACATTGTCCTTTACCACAGGGAGTCATTTTTCATATGACAGAGAGATACAGTCATCTAGTAATTATAATTAAATATGAGAAGTTCACTAGAGGTTATCAGCGATGTAATCATACATAAGGGATATTTTGATATGTTTTGAAAGAGTGATAGAATCATCCTGAGAAAAGGTAACCAACAAATTTTGAAGGGTGAGGAGTATTTACCAAGGAAAGTGGTAATATTTAAAATGGAAGGAATAAGAAAAGCAAAGACACGAAGGTAATAAACCATGAGTGTGTGGATATCTTAACAATTTTGCTAGGGCAATAAGGAAAATGTGGAAATCAGAGCACGAATAAAAATTAGATCTGCTTAGTCTATGTTTTTGACATTCAAAGTAGATATTTAGATTTATAGTATTGAAGAGAATTAGTGAAGGCTCTTAGGTACAATGATTACTTATTATTTTTTTGATACAATTTAGTTGGCGGTGGGCTCTCCCTTCCCCCCACCCAGTTCCCTCCCCTCCCTCTGTTCTCCTCTCTAGGATCATAATGTGTGTCCATCGTGAATTTTCCCAAGTCCATCATGCTGCCACTGGAGTATCTCCATGTAGAATAACTTTTCACTGTAGGTTAATTCTTGTATCCTGGCCCTAATGTAGGTACAATGAGGATTAGGCCTTCATTGTTTATGGGCTGTACCAATAACAGTTATATGTGGACACTGACAATCACAGGTGGTTATAAACAATCCACCTCTTGTGGATGGTTAATTAATGAATTGCATCGCAAGTTGTTACATTAGGTACAAGTAAATATGAAGTAACATTGATTAACAGAGTAATATTCACATATGATATCACTAGATTTGACATCATATTATATTATATTAGAGCAAACATATGATATCTGAGCTTTTGGGATTGGCTCATTTCCCTTAGCATTATGGACTCTAGTTTGGCCCATTTGGCCACAAAGCAATGCGTTTCATTTTTTTTTAATTGACGAGTAGTATTCCATAGTGTAGGTGAAACACAGTTTCTTTATCCAATCCTCTGTTGATGCACATTTAGGTTGCTTCCAAGCTCTTGCGATTGTTGATTGTGCTGCAATGAACATTGGGGTGCATGTTGCTCTGTCATATAAAAAGTCTTTTGGATATATTCCTAGAAGTGGTATTGCTGGGTCATATGGTAGGTGAGTTTTTAATTGCCTAAGTGTTCTCCATACTGACTTCCATAGTGGCTGCACTAGCCTGCATTCCCACCAGCAGTGGAGTAGGGTTCCTTTTTCTCAGTTGCCTAGCCAGCAGGTGTTGTTGGTAGTTTTCTGTATATGGGTGATTCTTTCTGCAAACCAGTCAAGAAATGGGCACAGGAAATGGACAGACACTTTACAAAGGAGCAAATTCAAATGGTACAATGGTTATTCGATTACATTTGGCCTTTCAAAAGCTTCTTTGCTAGTGGTGAATACAGTTAATTAGGATGAATAAAGCTAGTAGACAAACAGGGAGTAGTAGAAAGTTCCTTGAAAATTACAAATATGAAAATGATGAGGATCTTAAATTCAGGTACTAATATAAGTAATGCAAAAAGGGAGACACATTCAACTGATATTATAGAGGCAGGTTTGACTGTAGTTGATTGCTTTGATATGATAGGAAGCCACAATAGTACAGTTTAGAACCACTTCTCAAACTACAGTGAAATGACTTCTCTATCATCTTTAATATTGGTTAACTGATGTATCAGACTACAAGGTTTCGTGACTAAGCCTCTTTTAATAAACACATGTTGTATGATACCTAAAATCACTTAGTCCCCATAGCATTTCTCTACATGTGCATATCTTGTTATAAAATAATGAACTTGAAATTCATGAATATGTTATAACTACAACTTTGTTTTTCTTAATTTTCTCTTAGATTTAATGTCAGAGAACTAAAAGTGTTGGTTTTAAGCAAACCATTTTTTAAAAAAACATTTTATTTCGAAATAGTTTTAAATTTACAGAGATAAACTGTGATGTAGGAATACATATTTCTTATATATCCCTCACTGCACTTCCTATGATATTAACATCTTCTGTTAGTATATTTGGCACATTTAACGAGCCACTTTCCACTTCCCTTAACTTTTATCCAAATTTATTTTATTGCTCTCATTACTCCTAGCATTCAGTATTCAACATTTGTTTTCAGATTGAATATGTATGTATGTAATGTATGTATGTATGTATTAGCTCTCACATCCAATGGGGAATACTCTCTTTGTGTCTTTTTGGTGGTTGGATTATATCATTCAACATGATGTCTTCCAGTTCCATCCATTTTGCTGCAAATGACAGATACAGTTTTTTTAATTGCTGAATAATGTCCTATTGTGTATGTACATGTACAGAATGTGGTATGTGTTTGCGCATTTTCATCAGTTCATCTAATGATGGAAACCCTGGTGAATTCTACATTTCAAAAAACCACCAAAAAGACAAAAAGAATATTCCCCATCAGATGTGAGAGCTAATAAATAAAATTATCTTCCATCCCCTGATTCACTTCCCAGATGGCTTTAACAACCAATGGCGGTCCAGGCTGAAGCCAGGAGTTTCATCTATGTTTCCCACATGAGTGCAAATGCTCACGAATTTGGACCATCTACTGCTGCTCTACCAGTTGCATTAGCAGGGAGATGAATGGAAAATGCAGCAACTAGTTCTCAAACTAGTACCCATAGGGGATGATGGCACTGAAGGTAATGGCCTTACATGTCATGTCACCATGTTGTCTTCTAAGTTCTGACAGCTTTTGTTGAAATATTTACATATTTTCACTTACAACATCAGATCATCTGCAAACATGGATATTTTTTACTTTCTCCTTCCCAATTTTAATGCCTTTTATTTATTCCTCTTGAATTAATCTTTTTAACACTTCAAATACTGTATTGACTAAGAGCAGTAAAAGTGGAATCCTTGCCTTGTTCCAGATCCGAGTGGAAATTTTCATAGGTTTTCCATATTGAATACAATATTACTTTTTGGTTTGCCATCTATAGCCTTTCAAGTTTTGAGGTGTACTTCTCCTTTTTAAGATGAAAATAAATAAAATAAAAAGAGATTGCATATCCTGGTTCATGGTTCACTCCCCAGATGGCTGCCATGGCCAGAACTGAGCTGATCCAAAGCAAGGAGCCAACAGCTTCTTCTAGGTCTCTCACATGGGCACAGCGTCCCAAGACTTTGAGCCTCTACTGCTTTCCCAGGCCAAAATCAGGAAGCTGGCTGGGCAGTGGAGCAGCCTGGACAGGAACCAATGCCCATATGAGATACAGGGATGTGCAAGTTGAAAATTTAGCCACTGAGGCATCATGCCAGGCCATGGGGTGTGTTTCTTCTAATCTAATTTGTTAAGGTCCCCCCATCCCACTGCCCTGCAGGAAGGTGTTTAGAATCATACCAAGTGCCCGACATGATGCCTCAGTGGCTGATTTCTCTCCTCACATGTACCAGGGTCCCTTATGGGGCCAGTTCATGTCCTGGATGCTCCACTTCCCTTCCAGCTCCCTGCTTGCGGCATGGGAAAGCAGTACATAGCCCAAAGCCTTGAAAACTGCAACCACATGAAAGATCCAGAAGAAGCTCCTAGCTCCTGGCTAGCTTTGGTCATTGCAAGCACTTGGAGAATGAAACAGAGGATGGAAGATCTGTCTCCTTCTCTGTGTAAATCTGTCTTTCTGATAAAAATAAATAAATCTCTTTTTAAGAATCTTATTAAATGCTTTCTCTGCATCTATTAAGTAATCACATTAGGTCTTATTTTTCATTTTATTGATGTGATGTGTGTTTCTTGACTGGTTAATATTGAACAATGATCATATTTCTGGCATATATCCTACTTAAGTAGGATATATGTTTCTCAAGTTGTGTGGGATTCCATTGGCTAATATTTTGCTGAGCTTTTCACATCATTGTTCATGAAAAATATTGGTCTGCACTTTTCTTTTTTAAAAGATCTTTATATTAGTTATTTATTAAAAAGTCAGAATGACAGCAAGAGAGGAAGGGAGGGAAGAGGGAGAAAGTAAAATATAAAGATCTTCAACTGTTGGTTCACTGGCTCGACCCTCACATGACAACAACAGCCTGTTTGGGTCCAGGCTGAGACCATCAGTCAGGAATTCTATGCAGGTCTCCCACAGGTGGTCGGGTCCCCAAGCACTTGGGTATTCTTCCTCTGCTTTCCCAAGCACATTAACAGGAAGCTGGATTTATTGCGGAGTAGCTGGCATTTTAACTTTCCCTCTTATGTGGGGTGCATCACAAGTGGCAGCTTAACCTGTGCTATAACATTGTTTTGTGCCACTACTTGTTTTACTATCAGAATGATGCTGGTCTTATAAGAACGGTTCAGCAGACTTCCATCCTTTCCAATCCAGCTCCGTGCTAATATGCCTGGGAAAGCATTGGAAGATGGCTTGAATGCATGGCCCCCTGCCACTCATATGAGATATTCAGGTGGAGTTTCAAGCTCCTGGTTTCAGCCATTTGGAAAGTGAACCAGCAGATTGAAGACTGAATATCTCTCTATCTCTGCCTCTGTGTGGGTGTCTGTTTCCCACCCCCTCTCACTCTCTGTATGTAATTCTGCCTTTCAAATCAATCAATCTTGAATCAAAATTGAATTCCACTAGGGCTCAGTCTGTGGAACTACAGTGGAATCAAATGATCACTTGCTTCAAGACACACATCAAAATAGATATATAAAAACTGAAAGGATTGGAAAAAGACGTATTATGCACATGGAACAAACAATGGCAGAAATAGCTATACTCATCAAACAAGCTTTAAGTCAAAGATAATAAAAAAGATTATATATATATATGCATTTGAAAGACTGATATATTCATTTGAGGCTGATCTGAGTGTAGTGCTGTTTATGATGAACTGCTTTTGATTTAGTTGATGTTAACTGAGAGTCATAGTTCCCTGACTTTTGAATAAGGCATCCATGATGCAGAGCTCCTGATTTCCTCTTGTGTTTATATGTATCTCTTTAAAAATATGTAAAATATTTAAATGGTGTATGTAATGTCTCAAATTCTCTCTATATATACATCATATATATCATAATAGTGTATACTTTTCTATATTTATGTCAATCATTGTAGATTTAATGATTTTGTCCAAATGAATGTCATCATAGATGAAGCACCTTTTCATTTTTGAATTACCTTAACTATTTTAGATCGGAGTCATTCTAAAGTAGATTTCATGTTCATGGGCTTGCTTTGCACAGGAAACAACGCATATGATTCTTTCCCAAATGGTTCCAAATCCACTGCTTTAGCATTCTCTATTAGAATATTTATTATAACCAAGGGTACTATTGAAAGATTACAGTTTGGGATTAGGTATTAGCTAAATAGACTAGATTTTTAAAAGGTTTATTTATTTTACTTGAAAGAGTTACAGAGAGACAGAGAGTCAGAGAAACAGAGATCTTTCATTCACTAGTTAACTGCCCAGATGGACGCAATGGCCAGAGTTGGGTTGGTCTGAGGCTGGGAGTCAGGATCTTCTTCTGGGTCTCCCATAAATGTGTGGCTTGGGTAATCCTCCACTATTTTCTCAGGCCATTAGCAGGGGGTTGATCAGAAGTGGAAGAACTTGGATTCAAATCAGTGCTCAAATGAGATGTCAGCGATACTGGTGGAGATTTAGCCTGAAGTGACACTGTGGCTACCTCAGTTTTTAATCCAATATATTACATTTCATTTTTAGTTTTCTTTTTTCCAATAACATTGTTAAGTATCTCTTTTTTTCTGGATTTTTATAACTTGCTCTCCATTCCCTCCAAATTCAGCTGTTAGAATCTATTGGTGGCAAAAATGGCACGCAAAATTCATTAAAATTATATATATATATAAAAAAGCAAGTCCAATGAAAGTAAAAGTCAACATAACTTTTGAACACAAGAAAACTTGAAAAAAATGGAAACAAAGTTAATGATTTTTTTTGAGGTACAAAAATGTTAAAATACATTCGTATGAGGGATTTTCAAAAGTTCATAATATACATAATATAAGAAACTATATATACTATATATATACATATATACACACATATGTGTATATTATAAGGAACTACTCCTTTTTAATATTTTTTTATTTTTATTGAAAAGGCAGATATGCAGAGGGAAGGCTATACAGAGAGTAAGATCTGTCCGCTGAGTAACTCTCCATGTGGCCACAATGGCCAGAGCTGAGCTGATTCGAAGGCAGGAGCCAGGAACTTCCTTCCGGTCTCTCACGTGGGTGCAGGGTTCTAAAGCTTTGGGCCATTCTCTGCTGCTCTTCCAGGTCACAGGTAGGGGGCTGGATGGGAAATAGTGCAGCTGGGATTAGAACTGGCGCCCATATGAGATCCAGGCACATGGAAGGTGAGTATTTTAACCACTAGGCTACTGCCCCAGATCTCATAGATTTCAATATACATTTCACTCAGATAAAAATTATTGAATTCCACTGTTGTGTGAACATTTTGGAGTACCCTTCTGTGTAGAGTACAGGAATCATTGTGCTGTATTCTGGCTTATGAGTATTAGTGGATCTGCACGTAGAAATGTGTTCATATTAGGCCCCTTTAGTTGGGTGCTATTGTTTAGATGATGCTTCCATTTTTATATCCTAAAGTCATTACTAATACAATAAAAATGTCAAGTCTGAAAATGGGGGACATATTCCAGAGCCCATGCTTATATTAGTGTTCAACTGATCCATGCACTAAATACACTCAACAGCCTTTAAAAAACATCTAAGGAACAGAAGCAATGGCATAGCATGATCCTCTACGTGCAAGCGCAGGCATCTTATATGGGCACTGGTTCTTGCCCTGGATATACCACTTTCTGACCCAGCTCCATGCATTAGGCCTAAGAAGGCAGCAGAGGATAGCCCAAGGCCTTTGTTCCCTGCACCCACGTGGGAAGCTGGCATAGGCTTCTTGCTCCCTGCCTCAGATCAGCGTGCATGCATACATGGCCATAGATATTTCTAGCTTCCCAATGTAAGGATTACAAATATGGAGATTTTTAAAAAATTGAGTTTTACCAAATATAGATTTTTCTGCACACCTTCTTGTCCTCTGTAGTTCTCCATGCTTCATAAAAATATATGAGATTAAGCTACTTGGACGATAAGGCTGCTTCTGGTTTTGAATCTGGATGAATGTGGTTGTGAAAACACAGAAATACATAGCTCCTGTGCTCAAAACCTATTATAAACTATCAAGCTTGATGTTTTGATTTGAATTTTGCTAGTTTTAAATGAAATGACTAAAACCTACAAGGGAAATCTGGCCTTTCTGAAATTGGCTTCAAAATATGTCATTGGTGCTTAATTAACCTATCAAAGAAACTTGTCCATTGCCTTCATTCTATTTAAAGGCCAAAGATACGAACTAAATGAATTATGGGATAGCTTTTAGTGCAACAAATGAAGCACATGGTCAAATTTGATGGTCAGTAAAGCAAACAAACAAACAAAAAAAACCACGCAATGGCCAGTAAAATTGAGGTATTTTGTCAAATGTCTTAACCACATCAAGATATATTGAAGAAAACATTGAGGGGGGAAAGATCATAAGCCTTGGATTTCCCATCATTACTTAAATTGAGAAAATATCTAAAATAACTGTAAAGATATCTCATCAAATAATTTTGAAAATCCATCCAGTCTTGTTTTACTGAATAGAGCTAAAACTGAAATTAAGCTATGCTCACTAATTCAATATGGTTTATGTTTCCCAAAAGGCTTTTGTCTTGGAAATTTAGTCTATGAGATGGCGGTATTGGGAGAGATCAGAATCTGTAAGTGCAGGGCCTCATGGGTGATTTGATATGTCTCATGGGAGCCTTGAAATTCTTGGGTTCTCTAAGGAGTGAGATAGAACCTCACTGTTTATTTGCTTCCTGTTTTTGAGATGTTTTCTGTTTATATTACACATTCCACCCCATGATTTTCTGCTAAAACCTACAATCTAAGTGGTGCCTTTATTAGCATTCAGTCAAAGCTAGTTCTGTGCCCCTGAGTTTCCAAACTGTTGGCCCATTAAGTCCCTTTACTTATACATTGAGTTTGTTCTGGGTATATAATTATGGTACTAAAAAGCTAATGTGTTATTAAATTTTCAAAGTTATTGAAAAATAATTGCTAATAGTGGTCGATATTTGTTGAATACTTACTATCAATTGGTTATTGTCCTAAGTACTTTAGATCAATGTAATAATCTAAATGAGCCAGTATTGTCCGTGTTATTTTTTATTGGACTGATTTTAGATGACAGCAAGGGTTTTCTTAGCAGAAAACTGATGTTCTTAGTTAATTAACCACTTGATACTGACTGTTATTATTAGGTCAGCTAAAGTTTATGATCATGTTTAGGTAAAATTTGAGCAAGTTGAAAGTGTAAATAAAGCAGAAGGAATACTTAAATAGCAAATGGTGTTACTGAAAAGTAATTTTTCTTAACTTCACCATTTATTTGCATGACAACAATTAGAGCAATATTAGTTGTCTTATCTATTTCTAAAGCCTAATATTTTATAGGGTTTGTACATAAAATCTATTGATTAAGACATGATTTTTAATATGTGCCTGGAAACTCTTGTACACAGAACTATCTGCTTATCACTAGCTATCAACTTCAAAATGCTATAATTCAATTTCACTGGTTTTAATGGATTTTAGCCTTTATCATTCAACATAGTTATGGTTTTCCTTTGAATACCCTTCACAAAAGTTATTTTTCTTATTTTAATATTTCCTTCAACTTTGCTGAAATAACATAGCATTCAATAAACTCTTTTATACACATATTTTTGACAAATTTAATATTTAATGGTTAGCCTCAAAGCAAGTTATATCACGAAGTTCTCAATAAATAAATAAAACTGTATTTCTATTATTATTCAGGCATCAAGAAAACTATCAATCGCACAATAACCTTATATATTTCCTATTTATTTCCTGGTGACTGATTTGGACATACCCTAGTCAATATTTATATCAACTATTTGATAAGCAACATAATCCAAGTTATCTTTATTCTTCAGTTAATAAAAAGTTAGATAGAGTGACCACTAAGCATTAAATGTTACACCCAAGATTTACAAGATGCTCAAGAACCTGTGCTTAGATGATGAAAATAAAAAAGGTTTTTCGACTCAATATGCACATTTGGTTAATTTTAGGAACCACAATTATGGACCCAAAGTTTAAGATACAAAATAGAATTAGAAGAAAATTAGTCAGTGCAAAATGCAAAGTCATTTTCTTATATTTATAAAATGTAGATTACAAACTTTAGATTTACACAAAATATTTAGATGTGTAAAATCAGTGTCATGCATTTTGCTTAAGTGTCATGTATTTCGCTTACGTTTTCCCATCTTGAGAATAACCTTGGGATCTGGAGTTTAAGAACATAAACTGATAAAGAGAAATTGCATCAACCTTGGTTATATGATAAATGTGTAGTATTAAGACTGAAGTAAGGGGGTGGACATCAGCCCGCTACTCTCTATGTGGTTTGAGTCTCACTTGAAGTGGAAGGATTAGTTGTAGACACTGTATGTTTAATAGTGGTGGCCAGTATGGTGAACACCATCATGCCACCTGTTCTGTGCTCATTACTGCCACACAGTAAATATGTTCAAATCCTAACCTCTGGTAATTCATTTGGAAACAGAATCTTCACAGAGACAATAGCATTGAAGCTGATCAGGGAGGTAGTACTCCACTATCATTGATATCCTTAAAAAGGGAACATTTTGAAACACCTAAGCAAAGAAGAAAAGCAATGTGAAGAGATTCAGGCTAAATGCCATAGGAAAATAGAAAGAAGTTTTGGTACCAAACTCTCAACTTCCTGAATTAAAATATAACAAATATCTGTATTTATAAACATCTAGTTTTTTATAATCTATTATGCCACACTTATAAAACTAACAAACTACTGAGGAGGAGTTGGGCAATTTGGAGAAAGAACAGCTTAGTGGACAGAATAGTTGAGATAATGATTGTTAATGGCAGCTTTGGTGCAGAAAAAGAAAGTTACAATACACTATCACAAGAAAAAGACAGTCTTTAAGCTTCTCGCATTGGTAGTTCTTTTTGGCTCAAGGTCCGAGCAGTGTAGAACTCAATGACTGATAGCCAGGTTGCACAGGGAAGTATTGATTTGTTCATTAGATTTTGTTTTTAATCTTCACCTGGTTTTCTGTATACTCTTTTCTTGGTCATACATCTTGTATTTGTGTCACTGACATATTTATATTGTATAGTCATTTAAAGAAAATACTTAGTACTTATTTCAGAGTTGTGTGTATTTATACTTCTATAATGAACATTTAAAACGTATTTATACAGTTCTAGTTTTTGGCAACACCAACAAAGGATGCTTTGTACATAGTGGGAAACTTGTGGTAGCCTTAAACATATTCAGTAGTTCCACACATTTTAGTAGTTACAATTTTGGTCTGTTTAGTTTTGGCCCTTGCATTTTGAAAATTTTCCTAGATAAACATGGAATCCAGGGAATAGCAGGCAGGCAGCTAGTCAGCAAGCCAGTGACATCTATTAAATATTTATTCATCTTGGCAGTAGTTGCAGTGCCATGTTTGTCCTCTGGGAATGTGTGTCTGATTGACAGATACTCTTTTGATGTGACCAGTGAATATGATGCCATTGGTAGACACTAAGTCATTCGTTCCTTACTAATTAATATACCACAGTGAGACCTGTGGACCTGTGCCTATGGAGGCATAGTAGGTCGAGATTAAAATAAGTGGTTTCTTAAAGAACAATTTAGAATTGAAACACAGAATTGATTACGAGCCCTTTCAAAACATTTGCCTTAGAAGACTAATATATCTATTTGATTATTTAAAAATACTAACATTTTTAGAGTTTGTCAAGGTTTTTCAGAAGGAAACATTTTGTAAATAGTTCTAACTACTTCTCAAAGACCTTGTTGATGCACATTACCAATGTGGGACCTTCTGGACCCACAGCCTAGGGACAATATGGAAAGGTTTCATACATAGCCTCCAAAATGGTTTGCAGGATTTCAGGACCTAATCCAGATGATCCATTCAAGTATGGAAAACCAATATTATAACTTTCATTTAAGCTAAATCTTTTGCATTTTAACTCATAGTTGTGGAAAATTATGATGTGTAACTAATATCAATAGACTAATAGAAGCATGCAATACACCAATGAATGAAGTGAATGTATTATAGTACATGTTAATTTCTAAACTACAGAAAATTACAATATCTAATTTATAGAAATGTGTCAAGATTCAGTGAACCACACAAACATATGAATGCTCCTAGGTATCCATTAATTACTACAAAAGGATTGCCTATTAATATAGAATTCCATTGCATGAGATTGGATGAACTCCCCTTTCAGAGCAAATCAGCAGTCAATAAACATTAGTTACTATGATTGAGAAGATTGTTAAAACTTCTATATCCTCAGTTACCTTCGAACTGAGAGCCTAAATATGTATATAAAAGAGTAAACCAATACATGGAAACTGGATAGGGGACATTACAGAGCCAGAAAGAATGGGAAATATGGATCTCCTATCAAGCAGATGACAAGGTTGACAGTGGAAACTCACAGGCCCAAAGAACTACATTGCCATGTGAGAGGAAAAAGAGATTGGTAAACATGACCTTTCTCATGAACATCTGGACAAACCTTCAATTTAGGGACAGAAGAGATTAGACATGAGGGTATAGACAGCATATGGGAATAGTAAAAGTAGTGAGTTTTTAAAATGCTGAGATGAAGGGGTTTTCATTTTGTAATATTCTACCTGGGCAGCAGCAGTTTGATTCCCTGTTAGTGAAAGTGTTAATGTTACAAGTGTTGGAAAAAAATTCCACTAATTAAATCTGACTAAATAAGACACTCGTTTGCTAAAATAAACACAAGACCAAGATTCATTAGACTTTTGAAATAAAACAACAGAAATTTGAAAAGCACACTCTGATAAGTGAAATTAACTCCTAAGAAATCATTGTAACGGATAAAACATAGAATCTTTTGAATCATAATTATGCCCTTATATTTAAGAAGCTATTGACCCCATAAAAACAAATATGAAAGGTCACTGAGAATTATTGGGGATTAAAACCATGAGAGTTATTAATTTTAAAAAGTTAGTCATAGAAAATTGGCATAACTGTCTACCTAATTTATGATAAAAAGACAACTGAATAATTCTGGAATACATTGCAAATGAATAATAATTTAGTCATAAGAGAAATCTAAAAAACAAAAACATGGAAAGTGCGTGTCAGATCAAAACTAAAATGCCAAGAAGTAAATAGATATGAATGAAAAAGCAGTGTTTTTGAAAGGCTTTTTTGAACTTCTAGGCATTCGTGCTCACCCTCTTCCTCACTTTCGAATATTGCAGAATCTTGGAGCTCAATGTTCAATCTTCTTTTCTGTGTCTAATCTCACATTAAAAATTTAATCAAGTTCATTGGTTTAAATATATAATATATACATGCATATATCATACACCTGCTTACACATGATATATAAAAGAATGTATAACACATATACTTACATATAACACATATGTGTATTTATATAAACAATACGTATTTTATTTTTAAACACAATAGTGAGATTATATGTGTGTGTATATATATACAATATTGTTCATATGTATATACATATATATTAAATATATGGGGCTTTTAAATTTATAGCTCTATTCCTATTTAATTGGCCATACACTGCCTGTGTGGCTGAAGGCATGTTGGTCGTGAAATATTTCACATAGCCAAAGTAAATATTTGTTTTGCTCATCCAAAAGCACTCCTTTTGCACTGTTTGTGAATTCAGTACATTATACTTAGTATCCAAACTTGGAGGTCTACTGCTTCCTGCTTTTTTGTTCCTATCTGCCCCCAACAAAACTTTCTACATATCTAAGGGACTTTAGATTTCAAACTTGTCGGTAACTCAGTACATGGATTGCTTCAAACCCAGATTCAGCTTTCTTTAAGAAATCCTGATTGTTTGAAGTAGAGAATGTAAGATAAGCACTAAGACGTTGTTATTATACAGATACACTCATTGCTAAGTATACTTCAGTGCACAGGTCTGAAAGCTGTTGCAAGGGTTTTCCTATCCCTATTCCAGCATATATTTGTACTTTCTTTATTCCAAGGGAGTAGCTTTGCATCCCAATAACAGCAATAAGTAGGAAATGTACTTTCAGAATATTAAGTGGATATGTCCTCAAAGCAAATGTAATGAGAGCATTTTAAGCTTTCTTTACATGTTTATGTCTTTGCTACTAAATTATATCGATTTTGTTATTTTATTTATGTTTATAAATAATAAATTATATATATTTATATAAAGTGGACAAACTTAATGTATTTCACTATCAAATTTAGAAGCTTAGTGATGCTTTCCAACCTTCTTCCACATTACTTATTTCCTTTAAGTTATAATGACATACTTTTTGTTCATTTTACAATCATATGCTTAACTTTCCTCTAGGTAAAGAATTCTACAAATAACAAACAGAAAAGCCACTTTTCCTTCAGCGTATAGTAGGGACTGTAAACAATAATCAAATCTCAGTATAGCCAGAATACTATTTTAAATGTCATCTGAATTTTTTACCCTGTATGATGATACTATTTTTTTTATTGTTTAACATTATGAACTTTTTTCCTCTTCTAGGCTAATGTATTTCTTACTACATTTTCAAAAATTCTTGGAAACAGTATGTTATGAAAAAAGTCATTCATGGAATTTTTAAGAGCCACAAAAATACACCTAATCTTTTAAAAATCTTTTATTATTATTATCATCATCATCATTTTATGATACAGTTCCATAGGCCCCTGAGATTTCTCTTGTCCCCTCCCCAATTCCATCCCCCTAACCGAGTTCCCCTATATCATTACTAAAGCATAGTTCTTCATACATAGTCATATGTCCATTATTGTCAGTATGGACAATGGCAGAGAGTCCAACATTCTATTGTCATATAGTAAACAGTTTCACTGGGAGTCCATCTTTAATCTGGAAGTAGAGATGCATACTGCATTGTATCCTCACATCTGGATATGTTAGTCTCCATTTCACAGTTACTGTACATCCCCTCAAATGAAAAGTCATAATACAAAATCAACAATAGGATGAAAAATAGAAATTTACAATGTCGTGAAGTTAAATAACATGTTACTAGATATGATAGTCTCTATTACACAGCTACTATACATCCCCTTAAATGAAAACCCACAAAACAAAATCAACAACAGAAAAAAATAAAAAAGAAATTAACAACACCATGAAGTTAAATAACATGCTACTGAATGACTAATGTGTTGCTGAAGAAATGAAAAAAAATCAAAAACCTTCTTGAAGAAAATGATGCTACTGTATGTCATTGAAGAATTTAATCAGAAGTGTTTTGAAGAGATGAAACTAACAACAACATCAACAAAAAATCCATGAGATATAGTTTCTGCTGATTTTTGTTGGTGAAATGTGTCTCCTGTAGGCAACAAATAGGTGGGTTTTGTTTTTTAATCCAGTCTACTAATCTATGACGTTTGATTGGGCTTAAGCCATTTACATTCAGGGTTAATATGTATGGGTGGTACTTTGGTCCTGTCATTTTAAGAATGGGTTGTTCATTGATTTAGTCTTCTGTTGTCATTTTACTGGGATGTTCTTCCCATTTGCCTTTGGTTTTGGTAGGTGCTATTCCTCTTCCCTGTCAAGAGAACATCTTGAAGTATCATTTGTAGGGCAGGTTTGGAGCAGGCAAATTCTTTTAGCTTTTCTTTACTGTGGAAGAATTTTATTTCATTTTCAAAGATGAAAGAAAGCTTTGCTGGATATGTTATCCTAGGCCAACAATTTTTTTCTTTTAGAATCTGGAATATGTCACTCCATTCTCTTCTTGCCTGTAGAGTTTCCTGTGAGAGATCTCCTGTGAGCTTAATTTGTATTCCTTTATATGTCAACTGATTTTTTTTCACGTGCACATTTAAGGATCTTTTCCTTATGTTTGATTGAAGAGAGCTTGATGATCATGTGTCTTGGTGAAGATCACTTTTGATCAAGCCTGTTGGGAGTTCTGTGCCCCTCCTGGATGTTGTTTCCCTATTCTTTCTCCAGATTAGGGAAATTTTCCCTTATTATTTCATTAAATGCATTTGTAAACTCAGCTTCTCTTTCTGCACCTTCTGGGACTCCCATAACTCTTATATTTGGCCTCTTCATAGTGTCTTTCAATTCTTGAATACTTTTTTTGGCCTGATCTAATTCTGCTTCCAGCTTTTTGTTTATTTCCCCCTGGTGACAGGAACTATCTTTCAATTCTGAGATTGTTTCTTCTGCTTGCTTCATTCTATTTTGGAGACTCTCCACTGTACTTTCAATTTGCTCCACTGTATTCTTCATTTCTAATGTATCAGCTTTCATTTGATTCATTTCCAGTGTGACATATACCTTAAATTCCTTGAACACCTGCTTTATGTGCTTCTCGTTGTTGATAAGAACCTATATAACAAGTGTTTGAATTCTGTGTTCATCATTTTCTCAATGTCTTCCTCAGTTAACTCTGAGGTTGGCAAAGGCTTTGCTCCTTTGCAGGGGAGTCTTCAGTAATATTCATTGTGCCTTTGTCTCTTCTTTTGCTCTTGGTCATTGTACTACTCGTTATCACCCACAAGTCTACAGTCTCAATTTTACTTATTGCAGATGGTACATGGCTCTTTGCAGTCACTTGTGCCACTCTCTCCAGCAAGTTCCAGGTCTGAGTTCTTATGTTATATTTCCACCATGGCCTCTGTAACCCAAACCCCTCACTCACCGCTCTCCACCTCCTGTGATGCCATGCTGAGGCTGCACCATTGTCTGCACAAACTTTCTCCCATTCTGATTGGCACAGGTCCCAGGATTAGGGAGACACCAGGAGTCCTATATAGCTAGGTTGTTGTTGGTGGTAATCTTGCAGAAACCTGTTAGATGTTAGGTTTGAGGGCCACATGGAGGACCTGTTTTGACCTGTATGATGCTATAGTTGGTATTATTTTCCTGTGGGACCAGTGCAATGCACTGAGCTCAATGAGTTCTCGTTAGCTCAACACATGTGCAGCTCACTGTTGTCCCTGCAGTCCCAAAACTTTTGCCACACTGTACAAAATGGCACCTGACATGCCACTATTACAGTTCCTGATCTGCTGGCCATCAGGTCTGAGGGCTACCTGGACCTGTCTTGGGAGGAACCTGTAGGATGCCATGCTGTTGCAGTTCGCTGAGTCAGAAATCAGTTCACTCTCAGTTCAGTGCATGCTCAGTCCTTTCCCTTGTCTTCCTTAAACACAGTGGTGCCTGATTGGGCTCTAGAAGGATGAACTGGGCTGTGAAATCTACCCTGTTCCTGCACTGCCTATCTGGGATCTGCTGCTCTGTCTCTGCTCCTGGTCAAATCAAACAGACCAGCAGGACGGACAGTTCTTTGTCTGGGTTCACCTCCAGAGCTCCCAGTAAAAGTCCCTTTTCACCTGGCTGCAGGTGGAATTCCAGCTGTCCGTGGATTTCAGATTGCTGTTCCCTGAATGCCACTGGGGTATCAGTCATAGCAACACTACACCGTTCTGTCTGCTGCTTTCCTGTGTCTGTCAGTCTCCAGCTACCCCTCTGCTGTTGTTCTGTCCTCTCCTATTTCCTGGAATGTGCCCTCTCTGCTTCATATTTGCTAAGGTTTTGCCATCCATTTAAATGTGTGCTTACCCTATTCCGCCATCTTGATTCTTCCAAAATGCACCTATATTTTGATTTCATTTTATCGTGAAATTTTTAAGTACCCTCAAGTGCCTGGAAGTAAACATTCCATTCACTGGGTCATTCTCCAATTGGCTGAAATGGCCAAAACTGAGGTCAACCAAAGCTGGCAGCCTTCTCCCTGGCCTCCCACATGAGTGGAGGGTCCTAAGGATTTGGGCCATCCCTCTGCTGCTTTCTCAGGTCATAAGCAGGGAGCTGGGTTAGAAGTTGAGCAGTCGGAACATGAACCAGTGTCCATATAGGATGCCAGCACTGCAGAAAGAAGCTTAGCCTACTACACCATGGCATTTGATGAGATGACATTATAGTAGTTTGTTTTAAGATGTATTTTATTTTTATTGCAATGTCAGATATACAGAAAGGAGGAGAGACAAAAAGGAAGATCTTCCATCCAAGGATTCACTCCCCAAGTGAATACAACATCTGGTGCTGCGCCCATCTGAAGCCAGGAGCCAGGAGCTTCCTCCGGATCTCCCACGCGGGTGCAGGATCCCAAGGCTTTGGGCTGTCCTCCACTGCATTCCCAGGCCACAAGCAGGGAGCTGGATTAGAAGTAGAGCTGCTGGGATTATAACCGGTGCTCACATGGAATCCTGGTGCATTCAAGGCGAGGACTTTAGCTGCTAGGCCACTGCGCCGGGCCCTGTTACAGTAGTTTTAAGAGTTAGCCAGGACATGGATTCTGTTTTCCTGTCTGTCAAATTAATTTATAAAATATTATAAACGGATGTTAGAACCTTTTGTTGAAATTCTGGTTATATAACATATTCACACGATGTAAAAAACCGCAGTAATGTATGTATTAATTAAAGAGGATAGATTTCTTTTCTGATGAGGATAATTGGCATCATTGAACCAAATGTTCAAGCTCAGATGCTCCAGTGGTGAAATAGCCTGACATTTAGTTCCTCCCTATGTAGAAAGTTTGTTTATGTTATTCAAAATATGTAATACCAACAGCAGCGGAAAAACAGATGGGAGTTTAGATTGAAGGATATGAAAGATATATTAGAGTCAAATGCAATGTGTGAAAATTATGCAGCTCCTGAACTGAAAAAAATTAAAATGCATAAAGGTCATTTCGGGCAATTGGAGTAATCTGAATGGGAATTCCATGTTGTGTAATATTTTTAAGTTAACCTTAGCTTTCTTAATATGTAATGCTGTTGTGTAGGATGTGTTTGTTTTGACTGAAACTTTGGGAAATGATATTTATTAGTAAAATTTCGTGCTGTCTTCAGCCTAGTTTTGATGGATTTTACAGAAAGGAAGCATATATATGAAAAGAAAGAGGAAGAGTAGAATGTCAAAATGCCGCAGCTACTAACTCTAAGTTAATATATGAATATTCATTTACACACTTTCAGTTATTCTTAGAGGTTGAACATTCCTAAGTAAATAAGTAACACAACATATCTACAATCTAACAACTCTCACTACTTCATTTGCCATCGTCTCATTCAAACTGGCATCATTAGCATGAAGGTCGTTAGCAGTAGCCTCCTGTCTGGTCCCATTGCCTCCAATCAATGTTCTCCACAGAACTGGGAGAACACCAGTTATATTAAAAATATAAGTCACATAAAGTGACATCTCTACTCACAGTCCCCCACTGACTTTCCAGGATAAAAGTCAAATTCATTAAAATGCACATTTGGGTACGTTTTTATGATTTTAAAAACAAGGATGACTTTGGGGGCGATTAGGTCATGAATTCATCAGGCCATGATTAGGTTGTGAGGTGGTGCCATGGATGGTATTATTGCCTTTACAAAAGAAAGCTCGAGAGCTCCCTCATCTATTCTGCCACATGACTGTGCAAGGTGATGATAGCTCTCACAAAAACCTGAACACAATGACACCCTGACGTAAGATCTCTTTCTTGGCACGAACTATTTTTGTTCTGTGCCAGCTGTCATATTATAGTATCCTAAATTGGATAGGAGGGATTCTTAAGAGAAACAAAAATTGAAATGAATTTATACATTTCTTTGTTTTATTAGATAGTGTGTGTTTGTGTTTAAATTGGTGATGCAGAAATGAGTTATCTAAATCCCCAACATTGAAATCTGACTCAAAATGATTTCAGCATAATTTAGTAGAAAGTAAGGGAAGGGTGGAAGCAGTAACTCATAGTTCTCCAGAATGGCAGGAGATAGCCATTTTTTCAAGATTTATTTATTTTTATTGGAAAGGCAGATATACAGAGAAAAAGATCTTCCATACGTTGGTTCCCTTCTGAGGCAGCTGCTACAGCCAGACCTGAGCTGATCCAGGAACCAGGAACCTCTTCTGGGTCTCTGCGTGGGTGCAGGTTTTCCCAAGGAATTGGACTGTCCTCTACTGCCCTCCTACACCATGCACAGGGAGCTGGATGGGAATTGGAGCAGCCGGGACTGGAACCGGTTCTCACATGGGATTCCGGCGTGCAAGGTAAGGATTTAGCAACTAGACTATCGCGCTGGCTCCAATAGACATACTTTGACCTCTAAATGGTCATCCAACTGTTTAAATCCTTCTAATTGTTTTATAGAAGAGATAGTCTGATTAGCAACATACCTACTTAATATTTCCTGCAAACACAAGTTGTCATTCCCACTGCTAAACCTCCCAAGTAGTTACAAAAATAGAAAAATAGGAGGCAATATGGAGTGGAAACCTTTAAAAGTATTTCCTTTTCCTTCACTATGGCTCAGTTTACTCGAAGTTCATTCCACCAATTTTCTCTTTGTTTAGCTTCAGAGGTATTATAGGTCAGCGATCTTCTCAGATGAAATCCATTTGCACAACTGTGCTGATGACCACACAGAATTTTCTAGTGAGTAAATGTTGTTCACCATCTACCGCCCCCCTCTACTAAGCATAAGCTGGAAGCAGGGGCAGAATCAGGTAGGCAGCCCAGGTATTCCAATAAGGGACATGGAAGTCTTAACCAGCATCTTATCTGCCGCTTTACAAATACCTGCCCCTTATAATGTGTATTGAAAGTCACTACCTAGTAGATACTGTGTTAAGTCCTTTAGCATTAATATATCTAATAATGTATACTAAGACCTGGATTGGTATTGAGAATATAAAACGGCAATATGGCTACTATGTAAATAATAGGAAATAATATGGCATAAATTAGGTATTTGAGGGACTGATGTGCTGTGGATTTGAGGGTCTGATGTGATGGTTGTGTGAATTTCAGCAGTTAAGTGCTGAAATTCCATATTTGAGTCCCTGTTCAAGTTCTGCTGCATTTACTTGCCACATATGTCTCTGTTAATGCCTGCTGGTAAGCAGTGGATGATGGCTCATGTATTTGAGTTCCTGCTGCCTATGTGGAATAGCAGGATAAAGTGCCTGGCTCCTGGTTTGAGCATGCCCCAGACTCAGCGCTTATAGCCATTTGGGGAATGAATCAGTGGATTAAAGATTTTGTTTGCTCTATGTTTCTGTCCCTGTCACTTTGCCTTTCAAGTAATAAATAAATGTTTGAGTGAATGTTGACATTGCGGTATTTCTGACAAAGATGTCCCCTGTGACAACAACATCCCATATGGATGCTGGTTCATATCCTGGAGCTCCACTTTTGATCCAGTTGCTGTTAATGTCCTGGGGCAAGTAGATTCGGGTGAATCAAGTGCAAAAGCCCCTGTCATCCATGTGGGGATTTGAATGAGCTCCTGGATGGTCATGGCACCCACGTGTGGAGTGAGCCAATGAACAGAAGGTCTTTCTCTCTCTTTCTCTATCTCTTTGTAACTCTGTCTTTCGAATAAGTGAATAAATCTTCTGAAAAATAAGTAAATCAGTATATAAATAAATATTTTTAAAAATCAGGTACTTGAAATAGGCAGTGTTCTCAATAAACTGTAAAAGATCTAGGATTTTTTTTTTTAAGGAATCACACAAATCCTTTGAATGATATTAAGCCAGAAATGCATTATGTTTCAAGAACAAGTGTATCTAACTACATTGAAGGCTTAGAATTCTTACCAAAATGAAAGGCAGAAATGCACAATGAATTTGACTAATATAGAAATAATAGGAAATTTTGAAAAGAGCGATTTTTAATACTTAACACTGAAACCTCTGTATTGTAATGCCTAAAGTACCTATAATATAATTAACTGGGATTGATTTTGATGTTGTATTCACCTGAAGAGAAATCTATTAAATGAGTTCTGTACATCTTGTATACTTTTTATGCTTATAATTTTTTCTATGTTTGGACTTTCTTAAACCAAAGTGAAATGTGAATCACAATATTTCTGTGTTTGGTTATAAAGCAAGAATTACTTCCGTTTGCGAAAACCTAGCTGGGGTTTATAAATTTGATGAACATTTGGTGAATTTTTTTTTCACACAATTTTTATTTCAGGGCACTCATGGACAGGGTCAAACTCATACAAAACAAAAATTCATAACACCCTTTGAAATGATAATTCCCAATTATCTTGCACCTTTTTTGCAATCTACCCATGCCTTCTATTTTCTTGTCCTGCTACTGTTCACTGTTTGGCAGTTTCACTGTTCATTAGCACTTCTATCAGATAGTGAACAAGAAAAGCAAAGAAAATAAGTTGAAAGAAATCAAATTGTTTTATTATTCATCACCAGATCTCAAAAAGCAGCTACAGGATGAGATTGAAAATTAATTTCTGAACAGATATTTTTATTATCTCATTCTTAACTGATGTTTATGTCTCCCAGGGATAGTCAACTTTATTGTTGGCAAAATTAAATATACTGTTATGCATCATATATGTTTTTTAGTCTCCTCCTACAGCAGTACAAAATAACAGAACATTCTTAAAGTATTCATTTCACTGCATTCAGCTCAGCAATATGTATTAGGCTTTTGGATTTTTAAGCTATAGAATGATTACAATGAAACCAGAACAAAAATTTTTTATTTGGTCCCTACCTTAAGGGGACATCTCAGTGCCAAAGTGCACTCTCCTACGTAGTCTCCTCACCCTGAGTTACTGATGATACGCGTTTGTGTCCAGATCCTCCCACCCATTGCACTTGGGTTTATGTGGTAATCTCACTTAAAAATGTGCTCACAGATACATCCAACATAGCAATTTTCTATTCCTTAATCTAGTTAAGTTATCATCATAAAATTAACCTTCACAGACACTTAATCTATACCTCAATTCTGAAATTAGTTAATATGGTACTTTGATTCCTCTAATGAGTCCATTAATAACAGACGAAGGTGATTAGCAATAGTTTCTTTGCATTTTACCAATAGAGTCAACTGGAACTTTACTTCAAGGTTCAGATTTAATTTTATTATGGAAAATATTGACTCAATAAGATTAAATATGTTGATATTTTTAAGAGAATTAAATGATCTGATCTGTATTTTTTTCTCCAAGAGATAAAATTTGATGAATTGTTAAAAAACAAACATTATTAATATTCTATAAATACTCATTTTCCTTTGAATTTTTCTTTTTTTGACACTTCTTAAATAATTTTATTTTTCAAGATAGATTCCCTTAGGCTCAGATCATTCATCTTCTGGTTCATTTCCTCAAATGGGAACAACAGCCAAAACTGTGTGGCTCTGAAACCAGGAGCCTGGAGTTCTTCCATTTCCCACGTAGTTACAGGTGCCCAAGGACTTGAGGTGTCTTCTGTTTTCACAAACTAATTACCAGGTAACTGGATCAAAGAGAAACAGCTGGGACTTGAACCAGCACCATTTGATATGCTGGCAATACAGATCCAGGCTTAATCTGCTGTGATATGACACCATCCCAAGATTTTAATTTTTGAATGTTGCGGTTTCTTATGATTTTTCTTTTAATAGTTAATGCGTATATATAAGATGATAATGAGAGCCTGTTGATGCATTCTATCCAGATATTTGTCGCAAACAGAAACATCTGGATATCTAAAAAGCTTAATTCTTTGCTTTTTAACCTTCATCAGAAACAGGAAGCAGTTTGGCTAAAAGTCTTTCCCAATACTTCCTACCATAAAAACAACTCACCGTTTGTGACAATGCCAGCACCACTTACTTGATGAAAAAATAAAATAAAATAAAATAAAATAAAAACCACACAAAGATTAACAAAACAAGCATAACTTACTAAAATTTCATTCCTTAATTTTCTTCATCTTTCTATAAAAATCACTAGTTGGCTTAGTTAAAATTACCTGTTTCATACCACTCAACTAAATACAAATCTTAGATATATCTTCTACTACTTCTGAATCAGTCTACACAAACTCTAAATCATATACAGAGAAATGAAGAATATAATCAATTCACTGTTTAGGCTGCATATCTACATATCACCAGTTTTACTTTACCCTCACTAAATTGGACAGATATTTTAGTATTTTGTACACATAGCCTAAGAGTGTTTTTAACCATTCACTATCTGATAATTATATCAGAGAATGAGAAATCACAAATCTATGTGATCAACAATACACATTTTGCATTAAACAAAGAATGCTTATACAAATGAACAGTGGTGTATAATAGTAATATTTCATTTTTCATTGGAATATGAGGATTTTCAGAATTTATATAGTACAGAAACTTATATAAACTCTAATGAATTAGGGAAATTTATTGGGAGTAATTTTGTGTGTGTGTATGTGTTTAAAATGCCTAGAACATGCAGTTATGTTTGTTTGAATTCATGATCTAAAGTTTTTTAATAGTAAAATTTTGAACTTTAGATTGAAATTTTAAAAGTAACTTTGATGTGATGATAGATTCATAGTTCAATGGAATACAAATGAATTGAAATTTCCTAAAGCAAAATTTAAGCTGTCTGATTTAATAGAATAAATAACCAAAACAACGTCAACTAAAACATTGTTGTAAAACTGATAATTCTGAATATAGTGACTTTATTTCTTTTTGTGTTTATTAAGAACTTGGGGAAACTGTATCTTGTATAAATATTTAAATGTGATAATGAAGAAGCGAAAAACCAATGGTTCAGCATACAGTAAGAGCTAGGAGAATCTCTGGAAACGTTGAGGCTTCAAAGAAAGCTTACTTTCAACTTGCAATTGTCCTTTCAGAATGTTGGCAGGTACTTCTTTATTGAGTTCTACAGAACTTAAAGAATATATTCAGGTTTTTTTGTGGAATATAAAGGGAAAAGGAAAACATATGAATGGCAATGAGAAACAAACAGAAAAATGAGGGGGTATCATGAATGATGAGGAGGACGTAATGGAAGGAAAGGGAAGTGAGAAGTAAAAGGGAGACCCTAGGAAAGGCATTCAGCAGGGAATGGTAGAATATCATTGACATGATTGAAATGAGGTGTAATAAGTAGTCATGGCCTAAGCTGTCAGATGAAGTCAGATGAAATCAGATTTACCGTTCTCAAGACAGGGAGTATTAGATATAAAGCAAGGTAAAAGTTTTCCTGTGACTCTCCATGCCAAGGTACTCAACTTGCTAATATCCCTTTTGAACTTAACACTATGGCCCAATGTTTTACTAGCTACACACACTTGCTAGCACCATAATATATGAATGGCAGGGTTTTAAGTAAGTCTTAGAAATTTCTCTTTAATAACAATGCTAATAAACAAATAAGGAAGCTTTTAGAACAAAAGAAGTTAGTATTCGATTAGGCATGTTTACTATTGTTCTTCAACATTCTTGTATGAGCAAATGCCATTAAGGCTTCTGTTCATATTGACCATATGTAGCTAACGAATAAAACAGTAACAAGTATTGCTGCATATTTTTATTCAGCAACATTTAGTCTGCGGAGTCTATGATGCTTAGGAGCACCAAACCATTAGTTTTTGGTTGGTTCTTTGTTTCTGATGTATGTTCTTTCAAAAAAAATAAAAAACAACAACTGACATTTACCGAGATTTATAAATGTTTTACCAAAATTAAGGAAGGGGAAAATAATCAACAATCCATAATTTATTGAAAGTTGGTCATGGGAGTAGGAGAGAGATGTCCATTTTCTTTAAAAAAGATAGTATGATAGAATAATTCTCATTTTCTGGTAACAGAAGTGAAACAAATTTTTAGATTATATTTGGGATAAATATTTATATAATGTCTCAGGTAGAAAGTATCAGATAAAGCTCTCTAGGGCAATTTTACAGAATGAAAATGTAAGGACGATGTTGTACACTTTTTAATAAACAGTAACTATGGAGAAGAGAGAAAATATCAAACTGTGTTTATTGTATGGGGAATCAATATTACTTAAATATGTAGTCATATGACAATCTGGTTTGACAAAGAACTATATCAGCACATGCATTCAATGGCTTCTGATTAAGCTAATAATAAACCACCTGGAGATCTTTAAAAATATGTATATACATGATTCTGATTTTTAAAATGATCTATTTATTTTTACTGGAAAGGCAGATTTATAGATAGAAGGAGGGATAGAGAAATATTTTCTATCCGCTACTCCACTCCCTAAGTGGCTGTGTTGGCCAGAGCTGAGTTGATCCAAAGCCAGGAGCCAGGAACTTCCTTTGGATCTCCCATGTGGGTGCAGGGTCCCAAGGCTCTTGTCCATAAACTGCCGCTTTCCTAGTAGGGAGCTGATACGAAATGGAGCAGCTGGGACACCAACTGGTGCCAGGGTCCCACGATTTGAAGGCGGAGGATTAGCCAGTTGAGCTATCACCCTGGGCCCTGCTTGTGATTATTCCATACACTGTTTCTATGTTTTGGGGACTGGGGATAAGAAATCCATAATTTTAAGTATGTTTGCATGTTTGGATACATATGACTATTTTACACCCCTATTTTCTGGATGTCTACTGAATGCAACCAATATGTTTACCTGATACAATTTAATTAACATGTGTTTTCATTTTTCCTCTGGTTCCCAAGAAAATGTTTTGTAGACACTGTTTTTCATCAGATAACATTCTAAACTATACAAATATCATAAACTAAATTGTGAAGAGCAGTCATATCAACATCTTGACTTCCTAGAAAGTATACATGGTGACTATGGCTATAAAAAGCATTTGGACAAATACACAAATTAGAGGGGAAAGAATAAAAATGGTATCAGAAATCAGAGCAGGATGTTGCCTGAATAAGAAAGTATTTTCTGCCCCCACCATAAAAGCAAACACACGAACAAACAAAAACACCCAAAAACCCTCACATAGATACCTATCTGAATGTCTTTTCATACACAAAAGCTTCAGTCACAAGACCTAAGTAAGTCAAATGAATGACCTCAATGCCTGGTTTGGGTGTATTAATAAGAAAGACATATTGAAGAAGGCAAGAAGTGATCCTGCCCTCAGATTTATATGGCACAAAGGGGAGAGAGACATTTCATCTGAAGGCAAGAGAATTGAATCCTAATCTTAAACTTGAAATTCAGTACCAGGCCCTCCAGAGTAAAAGGCAGTATAAGACAACTCTCAAGGAAGCAGTACAGAGACTAAAACCGCAAACCTCCCCCATTCCTCAGGTAAACAATGAAGAGCAGAACTTCAACAACAAAGATGTAGAATAAGAAAGTAAGATCCGAGACCCAGGACTAAGCAGAGCCACAAGTCCAGTATCTGCAGCTCAGTACTGACAGACTTCCACCCTGGTAGGGTAGGTTACTGTTTTGGCCTAAATCTGTCCCCCCTCCCATGCAGATATGACATACATCTTTGAGGCAGAAGATCTTGTGACTGAGAGATTCAAGTGCAAGTTTATTTAGTGTATTGCTGCCTTTACCAACTTTCACAAGGGGCTCAACTTTAATGAAGGACTGGCTTCACCAACTTTCCTGGGTCTTTGAGCAGAGAGCAAGGAGAGAAACTCCAGCCACTGAGGAGTAGTGCAAAGAAGTGAGCACAGGACTACTCTGGGCACTCAGTGGTAGACTGATAAACCTAAACACTGGGTGACTTCTAATTGTCACTGTCTCCCCACCTGTGAGCAATGCCTCTATATTTGCCTTTGTGTCCCAATTTGATTGGACTTAAATCCAACTCGTATCACCAATGACTGATTACCGTGGTTTTGGGTCATGAATCTACCTCGCCAGTAAAAGGTCATAACATTTTGGCACTTGTGCTGCACTGGTTCCAATGAACTGGGAGCTTTAAGAACATTCTAGCATTGTGATATTAGTCCTCATGAAGTGGCACATTCCATCCTTTACTCATCCACAAGTCTCCATATTGAGAGAGTAATTGTCTACTTGGGATATTTATATGGGGAAGTATGTATTGCTGCTTGGTTTGGGGCCTGTGCTACATCAACCCCAGCCACAATTCTGGCTTCTTGAGAAAAAAAAAAAAGATGAAAATTGTGGAAATGAAGAACTTAAATGATTCATAAAAGCAATACATTTAAGGACAGTGTGGTAGCCTAGTGGCTAAATCCTCACCTTGACACCACTGGGATCCCATCTGGATGACAGGTTCTTTTCCTGACTGCTCCACATACCATCCAGCTCCCTGCTTGTGACCTGAAAGGGCAGTAGACAATGGACCAAACTTGGGACTCGGAACACACGTGGGAGACCCAGAAGACACTCCAGGCTCCTGGATTCAAATCAGCTCTGCTCCCCTGCTGATGGGCCACCTGGGAAGTCAACCAGTAGATGAAAGATCTTTTTTCTCTGCCTCTTATTCTCTCTGTAAATCTGCCTTTCTTTCTTTTTAAAAAAAGATTTTATTTATTTATTTTTTTTTGCAAAGTCATACATAGAGAGAGGAGGAGAGACAGAGAGGAAGCTCTTCCATCCAAGGATTCATTCCCCAAGTGACCACAATGGCCAGGAGCCAGGAGCTCTTCTGGGTCTCCCATGCAGGTGCAGGATCCCAAGGCTTTGGGCTGTCCTCAGTTGCTTTCCCAGGCCACAAGCAGGGAGCTGGATGGGAAGCAGGGCTGCCGGGATTAGAACCGGCTCCCATATGAGATCCAAGCACGTTCAAGGCGAGGATGTTGGCCCTAGGCCACCATGCCGGGCTCAAACCTGCCTTTCTAATAAAAATAAATAAATCTTAAAAAAGAATTACATTTGAAAGCTACCACAACTAACTCAATGAAACAAAACAAGGAGTGAACTTGAAGACAAGTGTTATTAAATATCCCAAACAAAAATAAAATAGAAAAGTAATGAAGACAGCTTTAAATATCTTTAGGATGCCACTAATGGAATATATTTTTTAATCTTGAGAATTCATGAAAGAGGAAAGTGTAAAGTCATGCAAAGCCTATTCAATGAAATAAACAATGGAAAACTTCATAGGCAATTGGAAAAACATGGACATCCAGGTAGAGGAGGGTTAGAGGGTTACAAGGGGAAAAAAAATCCTTGTTTTGGCATATTATAGTTATTTTCTCAAAAGTACTTTCCAAGAGTAAGTGCTTGGTCTCAATTGAAATGGCCCTTGAGACACTTTACCCCCTTATCAGAGCCTTAATTTGAAGCCCAACTGTGCTCTAATTCCAACTACTTCCAACGTTGAGAGTCCTAAGTTGAGTTTGAAAGTCCTGGCTTCAGTCTATCCCCAAAAGAGCTGTTAATAGCATTTGGATAGGTCTCTCTCTCTCTCTCTCTCTCTCTCTCTCTCTCTCTCTCTCTTGCTTCCACATAATTTTTAAGTACAACACGAAGAATTCTACAAATTACAAGAAAAAAAACCATGAACTGACATTTAAGGGAACTTCCATTAGATTAGCAGGAGTTTCTTCAACAGAAATATAATGGGACAAGAAGAAATTGAATACAGTTAAGTACTGAATGGAAGTTAAAAACTGCCAACCAAGAATACTATGTCCAGGAAAGCTATCCTTCACAAGTGAAGGAGAAATAAAGTCTCCAAGACAAGTAGAAATAGGGAATTCATCACCATCAGACCGCTATTACAGAAGATTCCAAAGGAAATATCTTGCTTACAAAAGTAAGGCTATAATCACCACCACAAAGCATATGAAAGTACAAAAACTGTGCCTTGATTATAAAAGAAAATAGGCTCCCAAGTAAGAATATACATATTAGTTGAGTTAAAAATAAATCATGACATGTTGGCCACAATTAACTAACTTTAGGAGTAAAGACATGCACATTGAAAGCAAAAGTATGGACAAAAATATCTATGGACATGAAAACTAAATTTGAGCTGGAGTAGTTACACATGTATACTAATACAGTGATAATGAGCGACTTGAATACCCCCACTCTCACCGGTTCATACGAAATGTCAACAAAGGGGTAGCACAGTAGCATGGCAAGCTAGTCCTTTTCCTGCAGCACCAGCATCCTTTATGGGCACTGGCTCATGTTCTAACTGCTCTGCTTCCAATCCAGTGCTCTGCTTATGGCCTCTGTACACACGTGGAAAACCCAGAAGATTCTGGTTCCCAGCATCAGATAAGCCCAGCTCTACCTGTTGGGGCATTTAGAGATTGAACCAGTTGTTGGAAGAGCCTTCTGTTTCTTCCTCACATAGCAGCTCAATTTACAATAACTAAGATGTGTAATCAACCCAGATGTTCACCAACTGATGACAGGCTAAGGAAAATGTGGTGTGTGCCTTCAAGAAAAGAAGTACAAGCATTAAAAGCTGCCAGAAAATTTAAAGTTAACACACAAAATAAAGCCAGAATCCCTCCTCCTGCCCCCGCCCTCGCCAAATTGATTCAAATACAGTGTTTGGCTACTGTGTGCCAGAAATTGTATTTTTTAGATCTATGGTGTCACATTTACACACCAAAGCAATTGATCCACATTTTACAGATCGGAAAAAAATTGTGGTTAAATCTAACCCCCCAATCCTATAGCTAATTATTGATGCTAAGGTTCAAGTGTTTTTATAATATGTGTGCCCGTGTGTGTGTGTATGTGTGTTCTAGACCCCATGCTGCTTTTTTAATTAAGTAATATGGTACACTACATACTGTATATTTTGTTATAACAAATCATGGCATGATTTAAAAATAGCACAAATATGCATGTAGTGCTCAATTGTGTTGAAGAAAAGCAAAACTGAAGTGTTTCTTTGAATGTTAAATTTGTTTATGGATCCATTGCTTTTCAAACCTACTGTAACTATGGTTGTTTTTTCATAATTCTCTTTCTGGAACAAGTTTGAAAAGTTATACTTTGATCATTTTATAAGAATAAGGATTATCTTTCTGTCATTAACAAGTGGGTCAAATAGATAAATTCAGGTATAAAAAAATGAAAACACACACAAAAAAGCAAAACAAAAAATAAACCAAAGAAATCCTGATGGAAAGGTTTTGGAAAATAAAAAACTTTGATATCCCGTTAATAAATAATGATCAAAGAGCCAAAATTTAAATAGATCATATTAATAGAGTTTATCTCAGTGTGAAACCATGTCAGAAACATGAAAACACATGCTTGTTTTTGTTGTATGAGAGAGTTAACTGTACCCCCGTGTATACAGCAGCTCAATTCATAATAGCTAAGATGTGCAGTCAACTCAAATGTCTACCAACTGATGACTGGCCAAAGAAAATGTGGTGTGTACACACACACACACACACACTATGGAACTCTCCAGTCATAAAATACAATAAGATTAAATTTAAAAAAATGAAAGTTTGTCTTTTGCAACTAAATACACCCAATTTGAAACCAATTTGTTTAGTGAAATGAGACAGTCTTAGACAAACATTATGTGGTTTCCCAATCTGTGGAAACAAATACAGAGTGGAAAAAAAAGTATTCTAAATCCGCATAATTAGCATTCTGGGATTTGATTACTGTATACAACCTTAGTCTAAACTCCTGAGGAACAGCAGGGGCGATTTTTTTCTAATTGTTATACATTGATATATTTACCTAGTGGAATATTATGCCTGGGGTTGTGAAGTAAAATGATAGCAGGCCATTGTAAAAATTGGGGGGAACAAGGCGGGAGATAAGGAAGGAGGAGTGATTGGGAATTATAGGTAGGAAGGAGTGTGGATGGAAGGTGTCACTTTTGTCTTAATCGGTATCATGAAACACATGAAATTTATTTACTTTATATAAATATTTTTAAAAAGTAGAATTTCTGGCCCGGCGGCGTGGCCTAGCGGCTGAAGTCCTCGCCTTGAAAGCCCCGGGATCCCATATGGGCGCCGGTTCTAATCCTGGCAGCTCCACTTCCCACCCAGCTCCCTGCTTGTGGCCTGGGAAGGCGGTTGAGGACGGCCCAATGCATTGGGACCCTGCACCTGCGTGGGAGACCCGGAAGAGGTTCCTGGTTCCCGGCATCGGATCGGCGCGCATCGGCCCATTGCGGTTCACTTGGGGAGTGAATCATCGGACAGAAGATCTTCCTCTCTGTCTCTCCTCCTCTCTGTATATCTGGCTGTAATAAAATGAATAAATCTTTAAAAAAAAAAAAAAGTAGAATTTCTGCAACACCGGGCCCTAAATTTTTTTTTTAAGATTTTATTTATTTTTATTGGAAAGGCAGATATACAGAGAGGAGGAGAGACGAGAGGACGATCTTCTATCCAATGGCTCACTCCCCAAACAGCTGCAATGGCTGGAGCTGAGACGATCCGAAGCCAGGAGCCAGGGGCTTCTTCCAGGTCGCCTACATGGGTGCAGGGTCTCAAGGCTTTGGACCATCCTCAACTGCTTTCCCAGGCCACAAGCAGGGAACTGGATGGAAAGTGGGGCAGCTAGGACATGAACCGGCATATGAGATCCTGGCACATGCAAGGCAAGGACTTTAGCCACTAGGCTACTGTGCTGGGCCCAAAAGTTCTTACTTTCGTGAAAATTGGATAAAGTTATGTAGAAAGAGTAACCCAAAGGAGAAATTTTAAGTTGATTAAGAAATTGTGATACCAAGCTTATATTCAAATCAAACATAAATTTGGTTATAAAAATGTTGGCAGTAATAGAAATAAGGAAAAGTTTATTGTTGAGCAGTAAGGATAATTTTATAGAATCATTGGGAAATAAATAAAAGGAATTCATTACACAAACTAACAACTTTGAGAAAAGTGAATAATTACATAAGATGTATTTTACAAGGAATGATGTATTTATGAAAATATGAAATCAACCTTTGGGAAAAAAATGAATGAAATGCCCAATAACCTTTGTTAAAAAAATCATTTCTTTTTTTTTCAGAATGAGAAATTCAAATGAAAAGTAAGAAATTCAGAATATTTTCTTATGATTTGATTTGTTTGGGGAAATTCTGCAGCAAATCTTCATTAAAAATCAAATGCTGGATCTAGTCTTTGGCGTAAGCCACCACCTGAGATGCCTGCAGCCCGTACAAGAGTGTCTGCTTTCAAGTTTGGCCTGTTTCTGATTCTAGCTTTCCGATAATGTGCGTTAGATGAGGGCTTATGCATTTAGGTCACTGGCACTAGGTGAGGAGCTCGGCATTCAGTTCCAGGCTGCTGTGTTCAGGCTGACTCAGCCTCAGGGGCTCAAGGCATTTTGGAAGTGAATAGGCAGATGGGAATTCTCGGTTTTTCTCTGTATATCTCTTTTCTCTCACGTCTCAACACAAAAGTTGCTCTATTTTTTTTAATCTAGCTATATCTGTAGTATTATGATTATTTTGTAATTTGATTTTTTAAATACCATTTTTTATATCCACATAGGTCGCCATATAGGATCTACTTAAAGTTGCTGAGCAGTACTCTGGGGAATAAAAAGACTCAGGGCAGCCATTCAATGTGGGTGTGGCTGCTCATGAGTTATCATTACTGAAATAACCACAGTCCTTTACAACAATTTGTTATTGTTGCTCATTCATGCTACTATGATTCTTAAAACAGAGACACAAACATACATACATTTGCAAATGCAGACATCATGTATACATATCAATATACTTTTTCTGGAGTTGACATTCCAAAAATAGTACTAACTAGGCCATATAAAATACTTATTTTAGTAAGTATTGTAAGAGTAATTTTCTTTGAAAAGTAACATTTCACAATATGTTCAGTAATAATAGTATCATAATCATGTTTGGCAATACTGGTTGTCCATCTCTGTACATTTGTCTGTCATGGAAATTTCCAACAAAATCAGTCACAAAATATGCAGTATTTTGAAACTGGCTTCTGTCATTTAGAATATTTTTGAGGTCTTTTCATATCATAAAATGTGTCCTTCCTTCCTTCCTTTAATTCTTTCTTGCTTATTAGTATTAGATTTTATAACTATGTTGTGTACTATTTCATTAATCATGAGTCCCTGAAATTTGGAATCATTCCATTTTTGGTTATTATGAACTTCTTGGTTCTGAGTGTTCGTATATAAATTTTGTGTGGATTTTTTTGTTATGATTTTTGATGAGTAGAATTGCTGAAAAATAGGAGTACGATGTTGATATTGAATTTTTTGTAGATTGCTTTGATTATGTTGTAGAATGTTCCTTCGATGCCTATCTTGTTTAGAAGTTTTAACATGAAGTGGTATTGGCTTTTATCTAATGCCTTCCCTGCGTTTATTGAGATGATCATGTGATTTTTGTTCTTCATTTTGTTGATGATTTTTAGATTTTTGTATGTTAAACCGTGTTGGAGATGAATCCCATCCGGTCTGGGTCAAATGATCTCTCTGATGTATTGTTGGCTAGTACTTCATTGAGGATTTTTTCATCTGTGTTCATCAGGGATATTGGTTTGTAATTTTCTTTCTCTGTCGTGTCTCTCTCTGGTTTTGTTATTAAGGTTCTATTGGCTCCATAGAAAGAGTTTGGAAGGATCGCCTACCTTTCTATGTTGTGGAATAGCTTGTGAAGGATTAGGGTAAGTTCTTGAAACATTTGGTGGAATTGAGCAGTGAAGCCATCCAGTCTAGAGCTTTCCTTTGTTGGAAGGGATTTCATTACTGATTTGATCGCCATCCTGATTATTGGTTTATTTATGTTTTTAGTTACCTTAGTGTTTCAGTTTTGGTAAATTGTATGCATCCGGAAATTTGTTGTTTCTAGGTCTGCCGATTTGTTGATCTGGAAAATATATATATAACAATGAATGTGACAACACCAAGCATTGTTGTGTTGTTTTTGGTCATGAGTCTGGTGCTGCCTGTAATCTTTCACCATTAAATAAATTGTAAGTTTTCATGTATGCTCTTAATCAGGCTGAGACTGCCCCAGCTATTTTCAGTTAGTCAAGTCTTTCTTATTGTGGTGTGTTGCTGGTTTTGCCAAAAAAAAGTTTTCACTTCCTTCTTTTTAATGTTGTATTTTATTGATTGATTTCTGTAAGTTATGCATTCCTGAGATAAATTTCACTTGCTTATAATATGTAATCAGTTCATAATTCTCTATATTCACATATTTGATAAGGATATCATTCAATAAAGTATTCTAGTTAACTTTTTATATATTGATAAATTTTATTTTCTTCTGATGCTTGGTATAATTTTAGTTGGTCTTACAGTAAGTTGGGAATTGATGCTCCTATTTTGTGTTTTAGAAGATTTGGTGAAAAATTGTTACTTTCTTAGTATTTAATAGAATTCATTATTGAAGGTAGCTTGACACTGACTTCTTTGTGTAAAGATTTCCATAGATTTTTTTTAAATTCTTCTTGTGTCAGTTTTGATGCTTGTGTCTTTCTAGGAATCTGTTCATATAATCAATGTATTAGTATTGTAAATATTTTATTTTTGTAGAAATTAATTTACGCTTTCAATAGCATGTTTGAGCTTTTTAAAACTGCATTTTAGTATATTTTTATTGTTATTAGCTGTTTCGTTTATTTCTATTGTAGTGTTTGGTTTATTTCTACCTTCTTATTTTCACTAAGTTAGGCTTTATTTTTCCATATTTTTATCATGTTCAATATTGGGTCATTAGGACAAATGTGGTGTAGTGGGTAAAGCTGTTTCCTAAAATGTCAATATGCATATGGGTGCCAGTTCCTGTCTATGCTGTTCCATTTCTGATTCAGATATTTTAGCAATGTATTATCTAGGTTTCATATGGATCAACATTGGTCATTCCAAATAATTGTTACATACTTATGGTGGATATGGTTAAAATGAAAAAGAGAGTGTGAATATTGTGGATTTCGCTGCTGCTTAGGATGCCTTAAAGCCCATAACAGGATGCTGCTTTATCCACTTTAGACTGAGTTTCACTGCTGTTCCATCCGGCATGGAAGTACATGATGGCTTAAGTATTTGGGTCCCTGCCTCCCATGTGGCAGATTCAGATGTAGTTCCTGGTTACTGTCTCCTGATTTCCCAGCCTCCTCAGTTACAGCCACTTGGAAACTGCACAGCAGATAGAAGAGTCTCTTTGTCTCTTGCTCTTGCTCTGGCTCTGTGCCTCCACAAAACCTAAGCAGTATGATGCAAATTATTCAAATGTCATCCACTATGAATTATTTGAATGAGCTTGCAATTGATTCCTAACATAATCTATTAGATTAGAGAATCAACATAAATGTTGAGAACTTGTGTTTCTCTTTTGTCAGTCACAGAAAAGTGACAAACCTTGTTGAATCTGTAAATTTTCTTCACCCAGCTTCCTTGAGGATTAAAATGTTCAGCAGAAACAGTAAAATGATCAAAACCAAGAAGTTCACACTGCTATGATGCTATTAATATGCTGCAGAAATTGCTTTGATCGTTCTAGTTTTCAGTTTAATACACTGCTTTTTCTTTTCCAAAACGTTATTGTCTCACCTCCTCCAATCTGTCACATTTCTTCAGTCTTTCCATCTCTTGCATGACCTTTGGCACTACTGAATTGCAATGGGTATTTTAACATGTATGTATTTGTTTTTCATTGCAAAGTTAGAAAATTAAATAACGGAACATTACGTCATTCCCTTTGCATTAAGGAGTACATATATTAGTTACAAGGAGCTCCCAGGGTAAATTATTGATGTCATAAGTGGGTGTTTATGTGTGTGTGTGTGTGAAAGAAAGGGAGAGAGAGAGAGATTGCGGTGCAGGAGGAGGTCTTAGGGTGAAGAAAATGGGAAGAGATTGGAAATGAAAATGTATTTCATAATTATTTTTGGTTCATTATCTTGAATATTCACCTGAATAATCAGAAATGTAGTCATTTTTTGCATCTGAATTGAGTAACTCAGGATTGATCTGAATCCTATTCTTATTCTCTCAAGATTGAAATAAAGTAATTAAATTCATTAGAGAATAATTATTTAATTTTTGAAAGTATGAGAGTGAAATGAAAATAACCATGTTTGTATGTTCAGAGAATGACCTATCTTGTTAGATTACTCTCAGGTAAATAGCAATGCTATTAAAAGAACTATCATTTGATAAAGAATACCTTAAATAGAGAATAATAATGATGAATTATGGAGAGATTTCATAAAAGCACTGTGATTACATTACTTTTAAGATGGGAAATGACTACCTGTGATAAAAAAATAAATTAGAATCATAGAACTTAAAAACAAAAACATAGTTAGTGAAAAAATTATTTTATAGAAAGTGGATTATTAGAAAATTATCTTCAGGCAATTTCTCCCCTCAATTTAGAAGAGTAAATTTGTTTTCCTTTGCTCAAGTCTATTAAGCAAACTAAATTAAAATCATGTGAATATTTTCTTGATATCAACTAAATAATTTTCTGAATCTAGAGTTTTCACCATAATTTTTGAGATATTATTCACTTTTAAAGCACAAGCGTGGTTTTCAGTATGTTAACAAGACTATGGAACTCTAAATCTCACTCACATATTTACTCACACCCTTGAAACAACAAATCTATTTCTTCTTCTGCACATTACAGATAAATATTTCGTTTATTTGATGAAGGATGATGATTTCTAGGCAAAGCAATTCTGTTGCATATAAAAGCACTTATTTTTATGAATAAGTAATACTCAATTACACATAAATATAATATTCTGTTACCCATTCCTAGATTAATGGGCATTTTGAATATTCCCATTGTTAGATTATGAATAATACTGCTAACATTTCTGTACAAGTTACTGTGAGAATATATTTTCATTCCTCTTGAGTATAAGCTTATTAATAGGCTTTATATTATATCTTTATTCTACACTTGAACTAAAATTATTTCCATAGCAGGTGCATTTTACATTTATATCAGTAATGTATGAGGAGCATGATTTCTCTATATCTTCCTCAGTACCTCTTTTTGCACGTTTTCTATTGTGCTCCTTCTGTTGATTAAACAATAGGCTGTCATTTTAATTTTGATATATAGTTTCCTAATAATGATGCTGGCCATTTTTATATGCATGAAATGTATGTATTCTTTGTGAAAAAAGTAATCACTTTTTTTTGCCTCTTTAAAAAGATTTTATGATTTACGTCTTTATAACGATTAAGGTACTTTATGCATTCTGGATGCTACAATCTTAAATCAGTTGAAATCCAACATTAAGCCAGTCTGAAGTTCCATGTAATGTACATGTAAACTACAAAATTTCTGTTTTCAAATGATTGCTGTCTGTTGATATTTATTTATTAGATGAGGTATTGCATTCTTAATCTTTTATGGATTTATTTATTACTATTGCAAAGTCAGATATAACAGAGGAAAGTCTTCTGCCCAATGATTGACTTCCCAAGTGACAACAACGGCCGGTGCTGCTCCGATCCAAAGTGAGGAGCCAGGAACTTCCTCTAGCACTCCCTTGTGGGTGCTGGGTCCCAAGGCTTTGGACCATCCTCAACTGCTTTCCCAGGCCAGAAGCAAGGAGCTGGATGGGAAGTGGAGCTGCCGGGATTAGACCTGGTGGCCCTGTGGGATCCCGGGGTGTCCAAGGTGAAGACTTTAGCCACTAGGCTATCATGCCTGGTCCTCTTACCTCTATTTTTTTTAGCATGACTCCCTACAGGACTTGAGATGTGCTTATAATGACTACTGTAAAGTTCATGTCTGTTAAATCCGATGTAAGTTTGCCTCACAAGCAGGCTTTCATTTCATAGACAATTTTTCTATCCTTTCTATTTTCTCTTTCTGAACCCTCTGCTTTAGTTGCTACTACACTCCAGCTACTAAGCTTCACTGCCTATTGCTGAATTCTGTATTTTAATATTGAAATTTTCATCATAAATTGACAATTTATAGTTGCATGTGTCATTAGGGTACAAGCTGATGCTTCCGTTTAGGATATTTCCACTGAATACTTTTCTTTTTTTTTCACCAGGGGAATAACATTTGATAAATGCCCTGAGTCATAAATTTTTCAACAATTTTACAAAACTAAATTGAAGAATAGTAGGCCTGCATCAAAGACGTATTTATGTATTTATTCGAAATATCAATTGACAGAAGGGCAAAGGGAGAGAGAGAGAAGAAAAAAGAGAGATTTCCAATTTGCTGGTTCACTTCCCAAAAAGCCATAACAGCTAAGTCTTGGCCAGGCTGGTGTTTAGAACCAGGATCTCCCTCCAGATCCCTCCAACACAGATAGTAGAGGTCCCAGCACGCGGGGCATTGTTTTCTTCCTTGTCAGGTACATCAGCCAGAAGCTGGTCAGAATCAGTGCAGCCAGGATTTGAACCGGCACAGAGATGTATGATACCAGTGTTGCAAGCAGTGGCTTAACTCACTGAGCCACAATGCTGTCCCCAAACACACACTGAAGCCAGTTGTTTTTTGTTTTTTTGTTTGTTTGTTTCATTATTTCTCATATCTGTTTTTGGTGATCTGTTTCCCTTGCTCTGTCCGGAAAACCAGCTGCTCCATGGTTTAACGTGTTCTATTAGGTAAAAGTGACTTTATAAAGATTTATGTATTTATTGTAAGGTAAAGTGAGAGAGAGAATCTTTTACTTCCTGGTTCACTCCCGCAAATGCCCCCCACCAACAACCAGGGTTCAGTGGGGCCAAAGCCAGGGACCAAGAACTTCATTCTTGTCACAAAGGTGGCAGGGACCCAACCATTTGGACCATCTTCTGCCACATTTCCAGATGTATTAACAGGCAGCTGAATCAGAAGGGGAGTAGCCAGACTTGAATCTACAATCTGACTGGGAATTTTGGTTTTACAAGTTGTAGATTTAGCTGCTGTGCTAGAATACCAACTCCTGGCTATTATATTTCATATTCTTTGGCTTGTCCTTCTCTATGTTCTGTTTCAAATGAAGTAAGGTCTTTTTGAAGGTATTTAACAGCTTCATGTTTTAAGTAATGTTTATCTCTCTCCTGAGAAAAATCAGAAAATCCCTGTTTTAAGCACACAGTCAGGTAGTTTGATCTTCCTCTTCTGGTATGAATCTTTCCTACAAGTAAATCAGGCAAAAGCACGAAGGGTAATGTAAGGGTGGCGTGCTATCCTGCGCATGCCAATGTAGAGTTGAGCCTCTCTCTTTAGGTAGGGTTTGGGTGGAAGGAGCCTCTGAATACTTAGCTACTTGTAACATAAACTAGGGGCTTCCTCAAGTTGCATTTTTAAGGGAGCAGAAATGTTGGAAGTTTGCCATTTTCAGTGAGATATGGGAGTTTCCTTAATTGAGACTTGAGGGTAGGGGAAGATGGAGTGCTATCTCTGAGCCTCATCTTCTCAGTGTGGTTGTTTCACCATTTGGGATTCACTATGGGATTTTGGTGAGTGGAGGGTTCAATGCCACAGAACTTCTCTGTTCTGAACACATTTTTGTATAAGTTTCCTTGCTTTGTTTCAACAAAGTACCATAAACTCAGTGGCTGAAGCAAGTAAACTTGTCTTTTCACCATTCAGGAGGCCAGTAGTTTAAGATCAACGTGTCAATCTTCTTTCCTAGCTTTTAGAGCCTGCTGGAGATTTTTGTCATTCTTGACATGTAGAAACATCTTCCCAATCTTTGCCTTTGTGCTCAAAAGTCATTCTCTCTGTGATCCTGATTAGCTCATCTACATAATCGCCTCTGAAATACTTTATTTGTAAACAGGATCACATTCTGAGGTACTAGGGATTAAGACTTCAACCAAGGAATTTTATGAGGACACAGTTCAATCTATAGCAATAGATTTTCCTGAATTAATGTTGCTTTACTTACTGCTTGCTTTGGGGACAATTTGTTTAGACAATGAATGGCTGTTTGCTTGAATAATTGTGACTATCTTTGCCTTTTATACTCAAAAGAGAAGCCAGCCACAGTTTCCCCATGCTACCTTCCAGAAAGTGAAACTTTGTATGTGAATTTTAAAAACACAAAGTGTAAACATTTGAATTGTGTGACTAAGACATTTTAGGAGAATAATTATTCATTCTATATTTAACAAATACAGCATAATAGGAAAACTTTATATTAATAGGGAAATGTTTGTTACATGCTTTGATCATTAGTTAAGATTTTGTTGATTTATCTGCACATTTGTATTAATAAAATGAATCTATTTGCTGGATAAATTTAAATTTATTTAAAGCTAAATTTACTTGTTTAAGAGCTGAGAAAGAATATCCCCTGCAGTCTTTCATTGCAGCTAAAAAAAGTTGGTTCTACCCAAGTTTTCATTGGTTCCAAGGCTGTGCTACATTACATAATTGAACAAACTGCTTTCAAAAGTGCTTTATGATAAGAATTACAGAAGTGTTGCCTACCACAATATAAATGGAAATACACACGTAAGATATATGTTATTATATATTGTACAGAAATAGTACTTACCAAGTTACACAGTAAATAGATACGACAATAGATGTCTCACAAAATAAGTACAGCAGAATACAAGTTAAATATGTGAGCAATCTTCAAAACACTCATGGAAAACACATTTTTAAAGACTGCATGATTTCATTTGTTTGACTGAAATAAACTTACTTTTGTAAATCCACATTTTCATGATTGTTGAAGGGTCCTCATATGCCATGTAAGTACTGAGTAGTAACAATAGTAAGTGGTGTCCAAAGCAATTATATAATAAGGATATTGTTTTGCAATGATCAATTCAATAGCAGCTATGGGATTTCTCTGTCCACCCTCCTCATTACTCATTTATTCATGTAAATCTATCAAACAATTACTATGCCCCAACTATTATATTCCTGTAACATACAGTTCAAAATGCAGTTTATTTCTTCAACTTACAATCAATAAAACCATGCAAAAATACTTAGACATGTAAAAGGCAATATGCAGAGAGATGTAAGAATCATTAGAAAGTTTTTCAAATGCAAAAGGAACTAGAGGAACGTGAAATAACCAACAATGTAGAAAAGGAAATTTTCACTGAGGAAAGGATATTTAACCTGCGCTTTAAAACATAAAAGGGAATTTAACAGGGAATTAGAAATACGTTTGAAGTAGAAGAAATGATAAGTAAGAGTGAAACACATGGAAAACATTGCAGATGTGGGACATGGAAAAAAGCTTTATATGTCTATAATGGTCCTACCTTGGCCAACTAGATTTGATACAGGGAGATAAAATGAAGTGGAGCAAGAATTTTCAAGGTGATGACTTACTTTTGTGTATTTCTGAAGACATTTGTCTAACAATTTTTATTTATTTGAGAAGCAGGGACAAAGAGAGAAGAGCAGCAGAAAAAGAGAGGCAGGGAGAGAGAATCTTTTATCCATTGCTTGATTCTCCAAATGGTTGCATTGTCCAGGGCTGGGCCAGACCGAAATCAGGAGCTGGGAGCTTCTGGGTTCCCCACATGCGCTCAGTGGCCTGAACACCTGGCTCATCTTCCAGTGATTTCCCAGGCACATTACCAGGTGGTAGCTTTAATAGCTACACCACAACTCTGGCCCCCGGACCCAAAATTAAACCATTACCTGCTGCTTCCCAGTTTAGCAGGAAGTTGGAGACAAAACTGGAGTGGGGGGCCCAGCACAGTGGCTTAGCAGCTAAAGTCCTCACCTTGAACGTGCCTAGATCCCATATGGGCAGCCGGTTCTAATCCCTGCAGCTCCACTTCCCATCCAGCTCCCTGCCTGTGGCCTGGGGATGGTCCAAAGCCTTGGGACCCTGCACCTGTGTGGGAGACCTGGAAGAGCTCTTGGCTTCTGACTTTGGATTGGCTCAGCTCCAAACGTTGCAGTTACTTGGGGAGTGAATCATTGGGCAGAAGATCTTCCTCTCTGTCTCTCCTCCTCTCTGTATGTCTGACTTTGCAATAAAAATAAATAAATCTTAAAAAAAAAAGCTGGAGTGGGAACTTGAGCCCTGTAACTGATGTGAGTTGCAGCTTTCTGAAGTGATGTCTTAATCTCTAGGCCATAAACCCATCTCAAATGATAGTTTTAAGTATATTCAATTGTGTTGTGCATGCCCATGAAACACTACCTCAAAAAAGCCCAATAATTGATATGAAGGACACTTGTATGAATGAATGCATATACACATAAATACTGGTTTGAGTCCCTGCCATCCAGGTAGTAGACCCGGATGAAATTCCTGGCTTCTTGCTTTGACTTGGCCCAGTATTGGCTATAGGGGCCCTTTAAGGAGTGACAGAGCTGATCAAAGATTCTCTCAATCTCTCTCTCTCCCTCAATTTCAAATGAATAACTGATTAATTAAATAAACATACAAATAAAAAACAAAAAGATCATATTCATCTACTCCTGCACTCATACTATCTCATCTGTTTCTACCAACGAATTTACAAATTTGCATCCATGTGTATCTTCTTTTATTACACTGGAAAGGGTAACTTTCTTTTTGTGTAAGACTAATGCTTGCTTCAACTGTAATCTGGCTATCACTTCTTCTTCTATTTCAGATAACATTTTCTTTAGATTATCCCCTGCTGCTTAGATATCTTTAGTGGATTTCTTTCAAAAGCGTTCTTCCCCTCATGCCTTTTAATAAATACATCTTTTTTCAATAAAATAACTTCTTTGGCTGATAATCCTTCTCCTTTATGTAATAAAAGCCTTGAACAGATTTATTTCTTGCTACATTTATATTCTTCCAGCTACCACAGTCTGCCTGAATCCACAAAGATGCAATTGGAATTTGGTAAACATCCCAAACCCTGCTGTTTCTTACATGTAATAGTCACATTCTAATTTTTACCTTTCTTGATCTCCTAATGGCACTTGAATATTTAATAATCTCTTACAACGTCATCCTCATTTTTATCATATTTCTGTGAATTCATATTCATAAAATTCCTTCTCAGTTTTCCCTATAATATTCCTTTATCATTTCATGCTTTAGGTTTCACTTAGAGTAGCTCAGTTTCAGTGATCCAATTGTACATCTCAAGGCCAGACCTTTATCCACCGAATCCAAGATTTAATATTTAGCTGCCTGATATTTTCTTCACCTGGATGTCATCCTATCAGCTAAAATTCAAGATACCTGTCACTTTGACAGACTTATTTGGATAGGATTGGAGAAAAGCGGTGTGGCAAGTGCATCCCTTTTAAAAATATTTTTAAAACAGTTATTTTTTATCCAAAATATGTATAAAGTGTAGTCCATAAAAATCATGTGTGTATGTGCATTTTAATAGTGTCAAGTTGCTAATTTAATGTGTTTAGATAAGCATATAGTATTCCTGTGAGGATTTACAATAAATTAGTAAATTTACTTTTGCCAAGGTAGAAGAATAAGTAGCTAGGGGAAAGCAAAGTGAAAAGAATTCATCTCTCTCTATCTCTATCTCTATCTCTATCTCTATCTCTATCTCTATCTCTATCTCTATCTATATCTATATCTATATCTATATCTATATCTATATCTATATGTGTATGTAATTTTCATACATTATGTTCTCATACATTATAAATTTCATTTTTCATATATAATGAGAAAGTAATACTCTTCTTCATGAATTTATTTCTCCCAATATGAAATATATCACTTCTATATATTCACTTCTCACTATGCAGAAAAAATATATATCTTTGCCATATATACATATAGTCAGAAATGAATGCATTTCACCTCCTTTTCCCCAGCTACTCATTCTTCTTCCCTAGGAACAAATATTTTATGCATTTATTAAAAATTCTTAAAGATACTGTTATTTGTGTTTGAGAATATTCAATCGAAGAGGTTGATACTCTCCTCCTAAGTAAATATTCAGCTCTGACTTGGTATGTGAGCACTTTTTTTTAGCCTTGCATACATTAACTCTTACTCCAAGCTCACTGTAATTTATTCCATACTGTTTATAATAATTATATGTAACAATGTACAAGTAAAGTGAAAGGAAAAAAGTGATATCATTACTTTGACACAGTTCACCATGCTTATGGGACATGTAGAGGCTGAGATCACAAGCACCAGAAGTATAGTCTCAGTAACTAATGTGGTAAAGTAACAATTTCAGGAGTACCTAGATAGTGAGAACTAAAACCAATGAAATTATGACAAACATCAATTTTCTTAAGAAAGCGATCTGAATTGGCCGAGGTGAGATGTGTTTGATGTTTAGCTGCGGCATCTGATTAAACTTGTCTTTCTTCTTCATTTTTCTTGTATAATTTAATTTACCCCTATAGTCACAAATGTGAAGAAAAATTGCTTTAGTACTCACCTGATTCTTTTCAGGTCACTCAGGGAATATAAGGCTATAATTCTATCTCAAATGGCCTCAGATAATAAACCTGAAGAGCACAGGTGTTTGTAGGCAGTTAACCCTCCATTCTTCTGACTTCCTAACTCCCCATAAATTCTCTACTTTTAAAATACACTGTGTTTGCAGAAAAGTTTGTCTTGAAATAAATGCATGAGGGGAGGGGATAGGCCAACAGCATCCTCAGAAGGAAGAAACTGCTGTTATTTGAGGATAGAGTACCCTTGGAAATACAAGATGTACAGCTATGTCTAATGTCAGAAATACATTAAAAAATTGTTCATGTTAAATGAAGCTTCCAAAGTTCCATGGAGACCTAGTCCCTGCAGTGCAGACATTCCATTGTGCTGTATGTCATGCAGACACAGTACAACTTGACCTCGTTCTTCATTACAACACTTGGGACTTTTCGAATGTAGACTCAGCTCAGTTTGTCGAAAATACTGATTTCTATTCTAACTCATAGTGGAAGGCCTAGAGTGCAATGACTATTTTCTAAACCTCATGTTCCTTTTCCCAGTTCCTTTCCTTCAGCTTGACATTCACTTATGTAAATCTGTCCACATAAAGAAATAAAACATTAGGAAAACACACACAAAAGGACCTCATTTGTGCCTGAAAATTGTCATTTTAACTTGAGTTGAAATTAATTTGGCTATTCCTTATTTTTAAAATACTGAAATCGAATATCTTCATGTACTTCTGAAATAAGTGAGTTAAATGATAAAGGATTTCCACGTGTTTATGAGCATGCACCAACAAGCATTGTGTTTTTTATTTTTATATGTGCTCTTAAAATAATTCAAATAGCACACATTGGAGTGTGGTCAGAGTTGTGGTGCACTGGGTTAAGCCTCTCCTTTGAGATGTTGGGGTGTTGGCTTGACTCTAGACTGCTCCTGCTTCTGATTCAGCTTCCAGTTACTAGACTTGAGAAGGTGTTAGAAAATGGCCTAAATACCTGGGCAGTTGTCACCCATGTTGAATACCCAAATGGAGTTCCTATCTCCTGATTTAGTCTGGATCAGATTTGCTGGCTGTTGTGGCTGTTTGAGAAGTGAAGCAGTAGATGGAATGATTCATTCTCTCTTTCACTCCTGTGTCTCTCTTTACATTCCCTTTCTCACTGCCTTTCAAGTAAATAAATAAATAGATTAAAAAAAACTCTTAGAGGTATAATGCATTACAGTATCATCCAATGTGACTGTAAGAGAGTAAAAGTACCCTATTCTCCATTAGTCACAGAGATTTCATAGTTTATACTAGTTTACCTGGATACTCATTCTGTATCATGCACTCGGTTGCTTTTCTCAGATATCTATTATTCCAGCATTCTATCTATACAGATTTAAATTCTATGTGACCTATTAATGTTAATTACAGCCTAGAAAATGGCTGAAGTTTACAAATGTGATTCATTTTAGCATCACATGAAGTTTAATTTCTGTGTGCATTTCGATGCACTTGTAAAGGAGTCCCCTAGAAAATTCTCAGAGTTTCTGTTCCTTTCTGTGGTCCAACTACTTGTTATTCAAATCTAAAGAAATGCCTTGGAAACAAATTAATTGCTCATCTCCACAGATAAATAAAGGAAAACAAAACATGCCTTTATGTTATCTGTACATTCCTGGGCGCATGTCAGTCTCCGATTTACGCAAATCCCACACATTACCAGATCTGAAAATGCTGCAGGGAGAAAAGTGAAGGACAAGTAAAAAAAATATTCCAAAGATGTCTTCTTAGGTAAAGAAGTAGATTACTGCTGAAAATTAATTTTTTAAAAATATACAATAATTCAAATTTTTACTAAGAGAATTAGGTCTGACATTGAGTTGAGATTATTGCAGATATATGGATGAATGATGACTATGGCATGGACTAGAATGATAGCACAAGTAGAGCAAAATACTTATATTCTGAACATAATATGAAGAAACAACCAATATTTACCATGTGATTATCAATGGAATAGGAAAGGAATAGGAAAAATTAAGAATAACTCCAAGTTTTTGGTCTGTGAGTTTTAAATAATCATGTTGCTGAGTTATGTGTTTTAATTTTTGAGCATCCTCCATGTTGTTTTTCCTAATAACAGTGTGAACTTACTTTCTCAGCAACAGTGTACCAAGCTTTTACTCTTATATATACTCTAACATTTACTGTCTCTTATCTTTTTGATATGTGGGTTAATATCTAATATGCTTTGTTTTTTTATTTTCATTGTCAAAGAAATGAAATCAGCACTGTGTGGAGGTGTTTGTACTGCCATGTTTATTATAACATCATTCACAATAACCAACATATGGAGGTAACCTAGGTATTCATCAATAGAATGAACAAAGCAACTGTGATGAATGTCTGTCATATATATGTAATTTCGTATAAATAGCACTATGTGAAATAAACCAGATAATGAAGGAAAGCTAGTGTATTCAAGTCATTTATAGGTGTATTTGGAAAAAAATGTGTTGACTATCTAAAATAAAGTGCAATTATGATTAACAGAGATGAAGAGGTGGATAGAAATTGTGAGATATCTAGGTCAAAAGGTACAAAATTGTGCTTACATGGATCAGTGTATCTAGAGATTTGTGTAGCATGAGGACTATAGTTATTATTGTGGGTTATATTCAAAATATGCTAAGTAGAGTTTAATTGTCTTTGCCACAAAATAAGGCAAATGCTTGAAACAATTACATGTTAATTTCCTTGAATAAACTGTATATAATGTATGTACACACATACATGTGAACACACCTGTGTATGTCATAAAGTATCATGTTAGGGACCAGTTAGGTGGCTCAATTCGCTAATCCTCCTCCTGCATGCATTGACATCCCATATGGGCACCAGTTTGTATCCCAGCTGCTCTACTTCCCTTGCAACTCCCTGCTTGTGGCCTGGGAGAACAATGGAGGATGACCCAAAGGCTTGAGACCCTGCACCCATGTGGCTCCTGGCTTTGGAATGGCTCAGCTTAGCTGTTGTGGCCATTTGGGGAGTGAACCAGCAGACAAAAATCTCTGTCTTTCCTTCACTCTGTAAATCTGTCTTTTCTTGTTTTGAAAGAGCTACAGATAGAAGGAGGGACAGAAGGAGACAGAGAGCGAGAGGAACTTCTTCTGGGACCAGTAGTATGCATGAAAGGGAACTCCTTAAGAACACCCACTTGCGGAGTTTGAGAAGAGAAAGGACATCAAACAAAATGACTAGGAAGACGTATCCAGTAAAGTAAGAGGAAAGCAAGGAGAGTTTCATATTCTAAAATTCCACTGAAGGAAACAGATCTGTGACTAACTGTATTGCATATTACCCATCTTTGCAGTAGAATAACAAAACCATAGAAAGAACAAAAAAGGAGCTTGGTCTTGAGAAGTTAAGCCTTGGTGTACTGAAGTGGGTAAATATCTGTTTTCAGGGAAGTTACGCATGAATTGGAAGAAAATGAAGACATGAACGTGTAACTCCTATGAGAGTGTTCTAAGAAAGGTAGAAATAATGAGGCCATAGGTGATAGTCTGTGGGATCAGGTAAAACATTTTTTCTAAACATGGGAAACAGAGTATTGTGGTACAAGTAAGAAATAATTCATTCGAATGAAATCATTATATCTAATCATTTTTCTGCATTCTTTAACTTTTAAAGCTAATGTTTTGCATGTGTAGTTGAATGTAAATATGTGTTATACAGGTTCAGCATATTTATGGATACATTCTACATGGAGCTGTGTTTTAAAATATGTGAATATAAAAATGATCTCATATTTATTGGGAAAAATATGAATTTCAATGAATGCAATGTGTTAGTCACTAAAGTATTATTCTGAGCACATTATCTTAGAAAAGAGAGGTGACAGAAGATAATACCTGGAGCAACACATTGAAGTTTCCTCTTGAAGAACATATAGCTATCAAATCATGTCAGTACTCTCATTACAGTATTTTGAAAATTGTTCTCTTCATTTCAGTGTCTGTTAGGATGGACAGGGTAGAACGCTTGCCTGGGGTGGAGTGTGAGTGAGCTCATGATAGATCATTTTATTGCCTCATCTCCTCTGGAATGTTTACAGTAACCTGCAGCTATCACCTGGACCCTGCGTCAGCTTGCCTTAGGGAGTACCTGGAGCTATGCCTCATAGGCACGAGCTACACATGCATCTGGAGCATGCACAGAACATGCTTGGGGCATGGGCAGAACAAACCTCCATTCTATGCTATTCCCTACTCCTTGTGCTCAGCTTTACCAAACCCCAGTGCCTTATATTCTGGGTTGCCAGTTCCCAGGAGTTAGCCCTGTGTAGAGTGATCCATCACGCTCTTCCCTGACTATTGCCTGGACTAAGAGTCTTTCTCACTCAAATGTGTGTGAGCGCCCCCAAATCTAACAAGTTCCACTTTCACGCTCTAATTCAGAGGTTCTTAATCATTTGTTTGAGTTATTATAGGAAAGTATTTACCATCTCCCAGCCAGTCCACTCATATCCCTGATTTTTAGTACTCTGCAGGGAATGTATCTTGCCTATAAAATTTCCAACTCCTACCACGAGGAATTGGAGTGCCTTTGGAGGCTGAGAACTCTGAGGTCACCCACCCTCATCTGGATCTACCACATGGGATGGAAGAAGCCCAAATCCTGGCTTGCAGGATCCAAGGTCATCAGAATGACAACCAGCAGCACTGAGCGGTCCGCAGAAAGAGAAGAACAGTACACTTCCTTCGGGACTAGGGAGAGCAGCTTTCTCTGGTCCTTGCCTGGTTCCGACTTTGGGTCCCCACCCGCTCTCACAATGACCATCAGGATCGCTCCAGAAACCCCTCAAAACAAACAGACAAGCAAACAAACAAAAAAAACTAGAATAGGTAGAGAACAACAAGGAAAGCTTAGAAACAGACAGGAAACGGTCAGCGGGGATGCACTTAGAACTCATTGGGTGGGACACAAAGATTAGTTACTCCTCACTGGGGTATTGAAGATTTCTCTGCACACCCCTCCTATAACTGTTCACCTAAACAGTTGACATATGTCTTATTAGAGTTATAGAGTTAAACTACCCGAAAAATAGCCAGGTTCAGCAAAATCATGCTTCAACGCTATAAACTGCTGAATACTAAAATTAAAATAGACATGAGACAGCTGAATAGTCATCTATAGCCATTTTAAGGTGTATAGAACCCGGTTGTATATAAACTAATAACTGAAATGTCAATGTAGAAGTCACAGGATGTGGTTCAGAACTTGCATTTTTTTTTCTATTTTAACATATTGGTTACTCAATACCATGTCAACTAATTCCATAACGTTATAAATTGTTACTGATGTAATGTCGGGGCTTTTAATTGATCAGGATGATACTCAGCCGGCTCTACCTTCAGACCAGAGATAGTATCCCCAAGAAACCTTTGAACTTATCTGGACAATAAGATGCTGGACTTTATGCTTGGTAGATGCTTGCAATGAAAGAATGTCAACTGAATTTGAACTGTAGTAATGCAACAAGGTGGAGTAATCCACCATGAGGGGGTGGTTTGGGGAGGGGTGGGGGGAATCCCAGTGCCTATAAAACTGTTACATAATGCAATGTAATCAATAAAAAAAAAATTTCCAACTCCTATGTTTTGAAGTTGCCACAATTTTCCTTGTTTGAATTGTTAGCTACATCTCCCACTAGATCCCAAAACTTAACTCCTATACTATATATTTTATTCCAGATATAATGACTGTTAATTTCCAAAATTATCTCCTGACTCCATGTCTTTTCTCAGGCCAAATAAATTAATCTGTGATGTAGTGTAGGAAGTGAAAAGGAGGAACCTCTGTCACCTTTTTTAATGATAAATCTACCACTTAGAGGCTATGAGCTAGTTGTTTTGTTTGTTTTTGTTTTTTTAATTGCTATGAGCTCCTACTCTTCCTATGTAAAATAGCTTATTAGCATAATTTTAAAGCATTAAGTGGTGTGGTTAAAGAACTTCACAAGTATGTGGCAAAGCAAGCTTGTTCCATAGACTTTAAATGAAGGCTTACCCTTGGAAATACTGAGTATAAAAGTAGTCATAATCAGTGTGGTTATATACTTACCTGTGATTGTAAATTTGAAATAACTATGTGTGAGTTTTAGTAAATTAAGCAATTATAAGGAGAATAAAATGAAAGTTGTGAAATCAATTCATTTCTTAAGACAGCTGTGATACATCTTGCAAACTACTAGAAGCTTAAATTTCCCAAATTGTAATTGTGGTCACAATACTATCATTCATGCCTTCACTCATAGTTTAAAAAATCCACCTTGAACAACAATCATTTGCATGATTGCATAAGCTCTGGGGTTAAGAAAAAAATACAACTGAAAGACCTCATAGTCTAGAGAACAACAATTAAACATTCTAAAATCTCAGGAGGATACTGAGTTAGAAAAATAGTAGTGGTAATTGTAGAAAACAGTATTTGAAGATCTCCAGGAAGAATATAAAGAAAAACAGCAACTTTTTCAGAATGAAATGATAGAAGACATGTTGAAAAGACAGTGAATTTCAAGAAGGAACTTTACAACTAGCATTCTGGCATAGCAAATTAAACCACAACCTGTGGTTTCAGTTCCAACTGCTCCATTTCTGATCCATTTTCCTGCTAATGCACCTAAAAAAGCAACAGAATGCTGTCAAAGTGCATGAACCCCAACCATGTTGGAGATCTGGATGAAACTCCTCCTACTTGGTAATAGCCTCTTCCTGCCTTGGCATTGTGACCATTTGAGGAGTTAACCAACAGATGGAATATTTCTCTCACTGTTTTTTCTCTGTGTAAGTCTGCCTTTTGTTTTCTAAGGAAGAAATCCTCGGCATTAATAAAGACATCAGGGATAAAACAAATAAAACATACAAGTGGGGTGGGTTTTTGGCCTAGTGATTGAGAACCCAGGTTTGGATATCTGTGTCCCATACTCCCATATTGAAATCTGGAGTTCAAGCACTAATTCCTTTACTATTCATTTCCTGATAATACACACCATCCGAGGCAGCAGGTGATGCCTCAAGTGACGGGCATCCTGACACCATTATCGGAGATCCAGATTGAATTCTGTATTAAGTGGCTTCAAGCTTTCCCAACCTCAGTCCTTGCAGGCACTTGGGAAGTGAGCCAGAAAATGAAAATACCCTCTCGCTCTCATCTGAAATCACTGATTTTACTAAATATGTAAAGAAAAACATTAATGGTTCTCCATGTTATTACAATGAATCAGAGGGTTTCCAAGATTCCTGGAAAAGGAAATCACATAAAAGTCATATTTGGTGCAATTTAAAAAAAAATTATGCACAGACTGACATAATTTGTTTTATCCAGAGGATTTTGAAGGTTCATTTGGGTCTTCAAAATGCTCCTCAAAAATGAATGTAAAAGAATGTGCATTTTCCATGAGCATGTTCAAGCTTCCTTATGTATAAGCTCATCAGCTAAACCCAAATTGTCCAGCTAAGGCTCCCAGCATACCTTTACACATGCATTTCACCATTAGTTTTCTTCACTCCTACTTACTTGGAATGCTAATTCTATCATGAGCATGCCCAAAACTCTACTGCTTTTGTGACTTTAGTTAAGTTGTGTATCCCAATACAATGACTTCGTCTGGAAATGCTACACCTGTCCACATTCTAACTATACTTTTAATCCCATGTCTCCTAGGAAAACACTCATGACCTCCTTTCCAACTTTAAAACTCATGCATTGCTCCTTTTTGAATATCTTATTTGAAACATCATGCTAAATATTGAATTATAATGATTGAAATACCATAGATACTCAGCCTCACACACACCAGTGGGACCTAGAGCCAAGTTTGAGCACTCCCACAAAACGCCAACTAGGCCTGTCCCCATTCCCGCTTCCCGTGCATGCTGATATGTACAGCAGACTGCTCTGCTATTCTCTCTGTGACTTTTAAGGGAAGGATCCATGAGACACACTTACTCAAAAGTTTACTGTGCATAATATGAATACTTAAAATATATTTGCTGAATGCTGAATAATTAGATGTGTGGGTATCCCTGGAAATCAGTTCAGCAATTGGCATCTCCAGAAACCAGCACAGTGAATTACAAATTTTGCATTCTCAAATATTTTGGAAAACAATAAGAGAAATTTTCCAGCTAATTATCCTTCAAAATATTTCTGATTGTCTTTCAAATCTGAAGTATTAATTGTCATCACTGACCAATATTCCCTTTAGAAAAACTTTATGTTGGTATAGGATACTCTGACTTATATTTTAATATTGACAACAATAAGTATTCATATTAATTATTCATCTTTATTTTGTGCCAACTTACATATAGGGCAGCCACTCCATTACAGTGAAAATATTCATTGCTAAAATAATTGTATTTGTAAAATACATTAAATCTGCTCTCTTATATTAATAAAAATGCTTAAAAACTTCAAAGATAAAATATAATGCTGAATAAACCAATGGTCTGGCTTGCTATGCAACATCCTTGTGCATTATTTGATTCTAAGACTAAGACAACATGTCCAGAAGGGTGGAAGATTATTCCTTATCTAAAGAACAATATAGATTATTTTTTGCTCATTTAAGCTGAATTCTTTTTCTTTCTTCAAGAAGGATTAGAGGGATTAATGTTGTGGATGATGAGGTAAGCCACCATCTGCTATGTCAGTATCCCATATGGGCACCAGTTGCTTTCCTGGCTGCTCCACTTCCTATCGAGCTCCCTCTTAATGCCTAGATAATCAACAGAAGACAACACAAGTTGTTGGGTACCTGTAACCCGTGTGGGAAACTCAAGTGAAGCTCCTGGATTCTGAATCTGGGTTTGTTCTACTATGCCCATTGCGGCTGGCAAGTGAGGATCTCCATCTCTGTGATTCTGACTTGCAAACAAATGAATACATCCTTTTAAAAAAGAGTATAATGTAATATTCTAGATGCTGAAAACAAATACTGATGCTTTGATTTATTGCTATTTGTTTTAAAAGATTTATTTATTTTTATTGGAAAGTCAGATTGACAGAGTGTTGGAGAGACAAAGATCTTCCATCTGCTGGTTCACTCCCCAAATAGCCACAACGGCCAGATATGAGCCAGTCCAAAGCCAGGAGCCAGGAACTTTCTCCAGGCCTCCCACGTGGACACAGAGTCCCAAGGCTTTGGGCCATCATTGACTGCTTTCCAAAGCCACAAGCAGGCAGCTGGAAGGGAAATGGAATAACAGGGATTAAAACTGGCACCCATGTCGGATCCCGGGCATGCAAGGTGGGACTTCAGTCATTGAGGTACTGGGCCAGGCCCACTATTAAATTAGTAAAATATATATTTATTTTATTTTTTGATTGGAAAGCCAGATATACAGAGAAAAAGGAGATACAGAAAGATCTTCCAACCACTGGTTCACTCCCCAAACGGCCGCAATGGCCGAACCTGAGCTGATCTGAAGTCAGGAGCCAGAAGCTTCTTTCAGGCCTTCCACACACTTGCAGGGTCCCAACGCTCTGGGCTATCATCTACTGCCTTCTCAGGCCACAAGCAAGGAGCTGGAATGTAAATGGAGCAGCAACAATATAAACCAGCACGAATATGGTATCCTGGTGGACACAGGGCCAGGATTCAGCCACTACACTATGGCACCAGGCCTGCTATTAAAATTTTTATGTAAAACACAATAGAAGACATAAATAGTCATAGATTCAAATTTGAAAGTTGTTGCAGAATGTGTTCCTGCTGTGAATTAAATGTGGAATTTGAGGTTAAAAGTCGTTTAATTTTTATATTTAGGAAGATTTGTTCAATTCTTCTTTTAGAAAAAATATTTGCAAGTAAATGCTACATGCTAGATTATTATCATCTAAATGAGTCTTCCAAGAAAGACTCAAAGATAATCTTTTTTACAGTTCAAATGATTTTGCTAAAGGAAGCTATAATTTTCATGAGGTTAAAAATACCAATAGCATAGATTGTAAACAGCCTAAATATAATAAAAATTCATGTTTTAAAAATATTAAAGAAATGTTATGAAAGGTAGGCTAATTTTTTTTAAATCTCCGGGATAGGTATTTACATACAACTGGTTATGTAAATCCCAAACTAGACATGTGCATTGGCATTTTCTTGACAGATTCAGAACCCTATGATTCCCAAAATTTTAATGTTTAATAACATTTTGTTAGTATATTCTAGTATATTTATTAGTATGCATTATTAAGACATATATGTGCCTAGGAGACGTACAGTTTGTAATTATTTCTTTTTCAAAACATAATAACTCCACACTGGGCTTATTGCAGCTACGATATTTCATCACTGAATTCTCCTTCAAAGTTTCTGAGGCTGTGACAGAAATTTGTATTTGAACAGAAAAGCTGTCAAGAAGGTACTGTGGTACTATCCATCACATTTTTAATCCTCTCCATACTTAGATGCTAGTGAGTCTGGCTGCCCAAGACACTAAACAAAGACTGAAATTATGCCTTCTGTTCTTACACATGAAAGTAACACTGTTCTACTAAATTCAATAGACCTGTATTACACTCTATTAATTTCCTATTAGTTCTCAGCTATGCAAAATCTAACCATAGTGTCACTATAGTTTAGACATGCAACCTTGACTCTAGCATCAAAAAAAATGGAACCTGTCACTTCTAATAATCCTACAGGAGATTCTACAAATGTAAATCCTTTTTCATCTTGTCATCCTTTCATGTCTTTAATGAGTTTGCTCACAGTGTAGAATCTTAATTTAACTTTCAGAAATATTAGCAGCTATTATAATTGAGCATCGCTAGGAGTATACTAATTAAAGTGCAATAAGGTGCAATTTATAATACCTGAAACATTTATCTTTAACCAATCCTATCAACATTTAGCTATATAAAAGTATGAAAATCCAAGACAATTAAAGACACAAGATTCCTAGTAAAATTCCATAGTTTGAAAGAAGTATCACTTAGCTACAAATTAAACCCAATCATGATTACAAAACAAGCAAATGTTGTGTACTTGAAAATTCAATTGCCTAAGGATTATCATGTTAAAGTTACACCACAGAATAATAGTTTAAACTTGAGACTAGGTCTCCTGATCACTCTGATAAGAAGTGTCTATGAAATATTATATTTTACCAAGGAAGCTTATGCTATATTTAGTAATGTTGACTTTTTCCAATTACGGCTGACCTTTAAGTCTAATTAAAGTCCTTTAGAATACAGATCCTCACCTTTTATCTCTTCTGATAGATTTTAATTAGAGTATCTGTAATAAAATTCACTAAAAACCAGGTTATATCAGTAATAAAAATAGCATTTGTTTTCCTAGGCTTAAAATATAACACTTTAACTTGAAAAGGACTCAATTTTTTCCCATTTTGTGCTGCAAACTGTTATTGAATTTTCTAGAGATTAAATTGAGAGTTGTGCAGTGGGTTTAGTAATAATTTTATAAGCAACATCTTCATACTGTGTTTGAGAGCATGGACACACATCCAGGCACTGCCAGAAAGCTGCTATCCAATGGTTTATTCTTCACATACCCACAACAACTGGGACCTGGCTAGCATCAAATACAGATGTGACATGTCTATTAAGATATCCCATCTGAAAAGGCATGAACTCAGTTCTGAAGTCTTAGATGGTTTTTTTTTTTTTTTTTTTTTTTTTTTTTGTTAATGTTATATTGGGACTCTTAATTGACTGGGATGATATTCTACCAGCTCTAACTTCGGACCAGAAATGGTCTCCCCAAGAAACTGTTCAACCCATCTGGACAATAAGTAACTGGACTCTATGTTTGGTATATGTTTGCAAGGAAAGAATCTTGATTGAATTTGAACTGTAATACTGCACCAAGGTGGAGGAATCCACCAGGGGGGAGGGGCGTGGGGAGGGGTGGGGGGGATTCCCAGAGCCTATGAAACTGTCACATAATGCATAATAATTAATTTAAAAAGTCTTAGATGTTTTGTTGGTGAAGTAATGTGCAAGTCTTTCAAGTCACAACTACTCCAGCATCCTAAGTATTGACCTTCAGATTTCAGTAGTATCTCAATTGTTAAGAAACAATATTCTTCATGGGAGACAGTGCAAAAGAAAGCTACCTCGATTTTTGTCTCACATGAAAGAAAAATTTTCATAAAGAAAATCACTGAGCAAAGCAAGGTTTACTCAAGTTAGAAACCTCTTGCTACAGCAGCCAAGCGGGGGGATTCCAAGAGAGGAGAAGACATGACAATCTGATTGAAGTGACATCTTTTAAGTACAATTTTGTGGGAAACAAGGAACAACAGCTAACAAATGAATAGAAGGTGACAAACCTCACTAGAGGGCTAGAACTGTGATCTGTTCTAACTTGCTCATGATAAAAGTAGAAGCCATCAAAAGAGTATGATGCTAACTTCTTTCTAGTCTCAGGATAAGCTAAGAACTGAGAAGGGTGGAATGACTACTTCTGTGCTATTTTCATGATAAAACTAGAAACTCAGGAGTGGGATTGATATTGTGTCTTTCTAAAAGCAGCTTGTGGGGAGAAGCAAGCATCTTGTACATGTTCAAAGGTACTCCCCCATTTCTCATTCCAACAGGGTATTGACCCTAAGCACACACTAGCCAATATACCTGTTGCAACTCCAGCATCCCTATTGGACCAGTGACTGGAGTCCTTGCTGCTCCACTTTGAATCCAACTCCCTGCTAATATGTCTAGGAAAACACCAGAAGATGGCTCAGATATTTAGGCTCTTGCCAGTCATGTGTGAAACAAAGATGGGGTTCCTGCCCTTTGGCCTGGCCTAGATATTGAGGACATTTTGGGAGTGAGTCAGTGGATGAAATATTTCTTTCTGTCACTTTGTCTTTACAACAAATAATTATTTTGAAAGTTTTGTTTTATATATGCTTAAATTGCACATTATGGCTGATAAATAATTGATAAAAATGATGTATAACTGCAGTTCAATTAAGTACATGTTTCCTTCTTGCAATTTTCCATATGTATATTTTATTATTCATAGCATTTGAAATAATTTGAAAATTATATATAAACACATATGTATATAATTATATATGTAAGTATAAAACCTTGGCTTTTAGTCCCGTGTTTTTCATAACAACATCATATTTAAGATCAGCACCTAGCCATGTAGTTCCTGGAGAAAGAGGATGGAAATTAGCTGTTCATTGAGGTATGAATGGGAGGTAAATAACTTGAAGCAGCAGTTAAAGAAAAAAGCCATTTTATGAGCAACTGGAGATGGAAGTATTGATGCTTATAAGAATTAAAGATACTAACTAGAGTGTGGAACCCCATATGATACTAAAGCTAGAGAAATAAGCTGACATATAGTACCCGTGAAGATGGAAGTATCATGCCCACCTCTTTGAATTTCTCTGCCTTAATGCTTTCCTTTATATGTTGCCAGCTTGGAGAATTGCTATTTAGAGAGCGGAAAGTCTGCTTTGCAGCTGCAGTAGGAGGTAACAGTCGTTTACTCAGTGGTGAACAATGCATTTTAGCACTTCACTTTGAGAGGCCTTTTTAATGGAGAAAGTTAGTATCCAATACTCTAAAAAGTTCAACTTGATAGTGCTAAGGTAGTAGAAGAGACAGGCTGGAAGAGAGATAAAGGGCATCAATGCGTACATTAAAGTAAGCAAATTGTCTCTGGGGAAAGAGAAATCTGGAAATCTAAAGGAAAGAATGCAGAAAGCAAGCAACTGGTGGGAAAAAACGTTCAGTAAAGTTTTAGGACATTGATATTTGATGGTATATTTTCAGGTACATGCATAATGCTGGGTATTTTATATTTGATAAGTAGTGTTTGATAGGCATAAGGGAATAAAGGAAATAGGGAAATAGGTGCATAGGAAAAGAAACAATTAAACAGATTTTGATGCATGAGGATTCTTATTGTGATGACGCTACTATATTGGAATATTAAGGAAAGAGAGTAGGCAATTAAAGCAAATCATTCATCAAACATGTTTGGGGTGTGTGTGCAAAGTGTTCACCTATAAATACATTGCAATGAAGAAAGCTTTCTATTTATTCAGTGCAATATTTTCTGGAAGATATTGTGCAATGCCAAAAATCATAAAAGTGTTCAGTGTATAAACTATTTTTTTTCACTAAATATAACATTGATAATTAAAGAAATGTTTGTGTTGATGAAATAATGCATTGGTGCTTGGGTGGCTTTCAGTGTATTTGGAGACAGGCAAATAACGTAGATTTTGTGGGAAAGCAGCTGAATCACACAAACATCCTCACTGGGAAACAAGAAATCACATTTTCTGTGAAAACGGATGTGTTATTCAATCATATCTTAGTAGTTGGAGGTTAAATGTTATGCAGTTTCTAACATGCCCCTATTGTGAAGAAAAGAACAACAAAAATAGCAGTCCTTGCTGTTATATAGGTTGTTACGTCTGTAACATCTGAGTCATCTCATTTTGAAAATCTGATCAAGGAGAGGATAACTTAATAATACAGACTATGTATTCCTATAAAGTCAAGGAAATGGATCCTCATGATGATGTGTTCTCAAATTATGGGTCCCTAAGTAAGAATATTAGAACAGGCTTCTATTCCATCTCCTAACTGCAAAATAACCACTGCTTAAGGGAACAGTTGTGTTAGGCCCTTACGAATTCTGCAATGACTACACCACTATTCAACTGGATGGAATAGTCTGTTAATGTGATACTCCAGACAATTGGCACATGTAGAAACACATGACTGACTTCGAAAAGTTCATGGGTGTTATGAAAAAAAAAAAAAAGAAAAAAAATCATTCATGATTAAAAAAAAATAAATTCCACTTGAGGAACCTATTATGTATATATCAAGTCATATAAAATAACAGGCTACCTTTTGTTTTTTTAAAGGTTATTTTATTATTATTGTTTTAATCAGAAAGACAGTTATGCAGAGAGAAGGAGATACAGAAAATGGTCTCCTGTCCACTGGTTCACCCCCCAAGTGGCCATAACTGCCAGAGCTGAGCTGATCTAAAGCCAGGAGCCGGGAGGTCCTTCCACGTCTCCCACATGGGTGCAGGGTCCCAAGGCTTTGGGCCGTCCTCGACTGCTTTCCCAGGCCACAGGCTGGGAGCTACATGGGAAGTGAAGCAGCCAGGACATGAATTGGCACCCTTATGGGATCCTAGTGGATGCAGGGTGAGAACTTCAGCCACTAGGCTTTTATGCTGGGGGTCCCATCAGTTTATTTAAATCAGCTGTTTAGAATAAAATTAATTTTAGGTGCAATATATATGGAATTAGATGTATTCTATGTAGCTAGTTGCTTTTTAGAATCTAATTTCCATGAAGTTTATGGCTGACTCCTTTATTTCTAATTGAACGTTTTCATAAGAATTTACTTAAATTTTCTTATTTATCAGAGCCCTGAATTAACTGCTTGTCTGGATTGTATAGTTCCCTAAAGGTACCTATCTTTCTTTGTCTTGGATTACTGAAACAGTTCCTTCCGCAGTGTCTAAAGGCCTTGTTCTAAGTGTTGACCTTTCTCATCATCCAAATAAATTAATAAATATTTAACACCCCCAACCCCCAGCAATTTTTACCAACTTCATAGTTCCAACATTCTCTCTACTGTTTTGATCTGTGCCAACAAACTCTGCGCACTTCATGAAATTAATACAGAAACAACAGAAGTTGCATCCCCAAACGTATTCAGATGTTTAAAATCGGAAGTATTAACGTTAGCAGTTGCTGAATCAAGACCCGTGTTGTGGCATATGGGGTTAAGGTGTCACTTTAAGTGCTAAGATCCTATATTGGCAGCAGTTCAAGCCCTTGTTGCTCTATTTCAGATCCAGCTTACCACTAATGTGCCAGGAAAAGCAACAAAAATGTCCCAAGTCCTTGGGCTCCTGAACCCACGCTGGAGAACTGAAAGAAGCTCCTGGACTTTGGGCTGGACCTCTGCTGGTCACTGCAACCATTTGGGAACTGAATCAGCAGATATAAAATCTTCCTCTATGTCTGTCTGTCTGTCTGTCCCTTTTCTCTCTCTCTCTCTTTCTCTTTTGCTCTTTCTTTCAAATAAATAACAAATCATTAAGAAAAAATGATTGCTGGGTTAAGGATGGAGAGCTGATTTAATCATGGTTTCTAAGAGATGCGTGTGCTAGAATATTTTGCAATGTATCCTTGCCTTCAAACCATGGTTCTTACCAGAATGTTGGTTACTAAAGTTGAGTGAAACTTGCCTTCTCTCTCTTCTTCTTGGTACATTCTATGATCATTAGTTCATATCTGCTCTGTCATTACCAACCCTCACCACACATTTGATTAACAGGGCTACCTGATCTGGAACTGTGAACCTCAGACTGTAAACCAAAGTAAGCGTACTCTTCCCCAGCAGCTCTCTTAAGTATTTTAATTGAAGCTATGCAAAGGTGATTAATACAGAATTTGTAAAATCATGTTAATGAATGCATTTGTTAACTTCTTCTGTTTATATTATATATTACATATTATGATTAGATGTTCATTTGACGCTCAAATTCAAAATAAACTTTAGATTTAATTTTAAATTTACAGAGAAGTGGTGAGGCTTGTAGCAAGCATTCCACACTCACAGCTATTAAAATCAGTGTGGTGAATTTGGTACAGTCAAGCAATTAATGTTACTACCTTGTTAACTACATTATGTTTAGATTTTCTTGGTTTTAAGATGACCATCTTTTTCATTCCAAATCCCCATCAAAAGTACCACATGTTTTAATTTTTTAATTGACAAATAAAATGTTATATGGTGTTTTGATATATATATATATATATATATATATTTGATATATATGGCAGAAAAGCTAAATAAACCTAATTGTTATGTAGAATAGCTCAGATGCTTTTGCCTTGTGTTGACAACACTTGCAAAAGGTATTCTCCACAATTCTCACGTGTACCACAGCCAGCATGCTGCACAACAAATAACCAGATTTTACTCCTGCTAATGGAAATTTTGTAACCTTTATCCAACTTCTTCCCCTTCTTTCCCCAACCCTGTAGCTCTGGCTTCTAGTATCATCATGCAATTCTGCTTTTCTGATTTCTTAGATTCCATATAGAGTGAAAATTTATGGTAATTGTCATTCAGTACCTGGCTCATTTCACTGTCCCTCAATTTGATCCATCACAATAGACAGGATTTCCTTTGTTCTTAAAGGTAGATAGTATTTCATTGTGCATATATGTAACATCTTTTTTCAATCATCCGATGGTGTACTTATAGCTTGATTGCATATCTTGGCTATTGTGAATAGTGCCGCAATAAATTTAGGGGGTGTCTCTTTGACACATTAATGTCAGAGTTTCTGGATATGTGCCCAGTGGTGGTATTGTTGTATTGTGTGGTAGATTCTGTTTAATATTTTCAGAAACTTCCATATGTCTTTCCAAACTGGTTAAACTGATTTTCCTTATTATCAAAAGCACTCCAGTGTTCTCTTTGTCCCCATCTTCTTGACAACTCATTATCTTTTTAAAGATTTATTTGTTTGAAAGGTAGAGTTATGAGAAGGAGAGGCAGAGGTGGACAGAAAGAAGTCTTCCATCTGCTGGGCCACTCCCCAAATGTCAGCATTGGCCAGACTAGAGTCAAGAACTTTGTCTACAACTTCCACTTGAGTGCGGTGACCCAAGCATTTGGGCAACAACTAATTATCTTTCAGTATTTTGGTAGTAGTCATCCTAGCAGATATGCTTTGGTATCCCTTTGTAGTTTTAATTTGCATTTCTCTGGTGATTATAGATGTTGAGCATTTTCTCACAAATGTTAGACAGTTGTGTATCTGTTTTCAAAAATGTCAATTCAGATACCATGCTTGTTTTGTAAGCAGGTTTTCAACTTTTAGGGTTTTTGTTTTGCTTTGCTTTTTACTACTAAGTTGTAATAGTTTGATACTTCGGGATTGCTCCATTTTCCGTTTTATCTTCCACTTATACTTACTGTCATTCATTTTTTTTGTTATTTGATTATACTTCCTATCTCAGTATAACAGTTTATTCATCTTTTTAAAAATTAAATTAGTAATTATCATAAAAATCAGATACACCTTTAGGGCTAGCTTCAGAGAGCAATGTAGTGTACCATGGATGTTGCTGCTGCCTCATGAAAGTGTCACCAGTTTCTCCTTCACATTTCCTACAGTATCATGACCACTCATTTCTGTTATCAATACTTTATAATTTAAAAATACAGTGTTATCTTTATTACTTTAATCATTATCTTTTGAATTTGTTAAGAATAAGAAAAAGAGGGCCCGGTGAAGTGGCCTAGCAGCTAAAGTCCTCGCCTTGATTACGCCAGGATCCCATATGGGCACCAGTTCTTTTTTTTTTTTTTAAAGATTTATTCATTTTATTACAGCCTGATATACACAGAGGAGGAGAGACAGAGAGGAAGATCTTCCATCCGATGATTCACTCCCCAAGTGAGCCGCAACGGGCCGGTGCACGCCTATCCGAAGCCGAGAACCTGGAACCTCTTCCGGATCTCCCACGCAGGTGCAGTGTCCCAATGCATTGGGCTGTCCTCAACTGCTTTCCCAGGCCACAAGCAGGGAGCTGGATGGGAAGTGGAGCTGCCGGGATTAGAACTGGCGCCCATATGGGATCCCGGGGCGTTGAAGGCGAGGACTTTAGCCGCTAGGCCATTGTGCCGGGCCCGGGCACCAGTTCTAATCCCGTGAGCCCTGCTTGCCATCCATCTCCCTGCTTGTGTCCTGGGAAAGCAGTGGAGGACGGCCCAAAGCTTTGGGACCCTACACCCACGTGGGAGATCCGGAAGAGCTCCTGGCTCCTGCCTGGCTTTAGATTGGCACAGCTCTGGCCATTGCAGTCACTTGGGGAGTGAACCATCGGATGGAAGATCTTCCTCTCTGTCTCTCCTCCTCTCTGTATATCTGACTTTGTAATAAAATAAATAAATCTTTTAAAAAAGAATAAGGAAAAGAACAAAATATTTTCATTAATTTAATCTTGTTCCATTGCTTTTCCTTTTTTATATAGATATCAGTTTCTGATATGTATCATTTTCTTTCAGCTGAAGAAGTTCTTTTGAAATTTATTTAAGAGATCTGCTCTTAAGAATGATATTCTTAGGTTTTGTCACTCTGAAAAAAATGCATCAATTGAAGAATACAGATTTTTTTAAATGTCAGCACTTATAATATTTCGCTGTATTCTCTTTTCATTTGCCTATGATTTCTAATGAGAAATCTGTTGTGCTTCTTTTCCTTGTCTTTCAATAGATAAAAATTTTTTTACCCTTGCTTTTTTTAGAATGTTATGTTTGTCTTTTGCTTCTAGCAGTTTGAAAATTACATACTGAAGTATAAATTTTAAGAATATGCATCATTCTTGGTGTTCGTTGAGCTTCCTGAATACATAGTTTTGTAACTGTACTTAATGCAGGGAATTTTCAGAATTTAATAATCTAAATGTTTACTCTGTTCCTGTCTTATTTTTCCTTTTTTTTGTATTCATCTCATTTTTATTGACACATTTTCTAATTGCTACACAATTCTTGGATATTATATTTTTCAACAGTTTTTTCTTTTAACATCATCTTTGTTTTGGATGTTTCTTGACATATTTTCAAGATCACTGATATTTTCCACAGCTGTGCCTAGTTTTCTTTGGTGGTCTCATCAAAGATAGTCTAAATGTTATCCAGTGTATTTCACATCTAACATTTACTTTTATTTCTTATATTTACATCTCTGCTTAAATTAGCCATCTGTTTTCACATGTTGTCTTCATCTTAAAATAGAGACCTTAACATATTTATTGCAGTTATTTACAATTTTCTTTCTGATAACTCCAACATCTGTGTAATATCTGAATCTGGTTTTTATCATTGTATTATTGCTTACTACTTTGTTATTTTGTCTTTGGCATCAATTTCAATTTTGCTCTAAAAACCAGGCATCATGTTACAGAAGTAGGAATGGAAGTAAAACAGCCTTCAGAATTAGATCTTATTTTAGCTTTAGTAAGATTTGTGTTATGTTTCATGTTTTTTTTAAGGTTTACTTGTCTATTTGAAAAGTAGAGTTATAGAACGAGGGGGCATAGGGACAGGAGCTTCTTTGTCTCCCCAGTGGGTGTGGGGGCCCACATGTTTGAAACATACTCCACTGTTTTTTCAGTCACACTACAAGAGAGCTGGATTGGAAGTGGAGTAGTGAAGTTTCTAACTGGTGCCTGGAGGAGATGTAGGTTCACAGGTGGCAGCTTACTGGCTATGCTACAGTGTTGACCCCAGCAAGGGAAATCCACATGAATTTGCAGACCCAGTTCCCAAAGCCTTAATCCCGAGGAGTTCTTCACTCTCATGCTGACCCACATATAGGTTCCAACATTTCACCACAATTACCAATTAACTGCTTTATAAGTAATGCATCCTGCAATTTATTTTAACTGTGACTTTCTGGATTTACACGTAACTTTACTTTTTCTGTGTGGTGGTTTGTTTCCTTAAGATCTCCCGTGGATTCAAGTAAAGTCACAGATTTTCTAGCTTTTTTTTTCCCCCTATTGGTGGCCTTGGCAATTTTTAAGTTCTATACATGTCAGGACATTAGCTGGAAGCCTCTCATTATACTATATTGCATCATTTTCTCTGCTTGCTTTTAAGACTGTATTATTTAACACATACAAAGCACTAATATCAACATCTGATTCATTGAAACTACTTGCTAAATATTAGGTATTGTTAACGTTACAGTATGGTTATGTCTGAGTAGTTGTTACTTGAGCTATAGAGATTATTTTTTATAATTTTTAACATATTCATTTCTTTTTAATTGGAAAATAAGATATACAGAGAGGAAGAGTGGCAGAGAACAGCAGAGAGGAAGATCTTCTGTCCTAAGATCTACTCCCCAAATGGCCACAATGGCTGGAGCTGTGCTGATCTGGAGCCAGCAGCCCAGACCTCTTCTGGGTCTCCCACGCAGGTGCATGGTTCCAAAGCTTTGGGTCATCCTTGACTGCTTTCCCAGGCCACAGGCAGGGGGCTGGATGGGAAGTGGGGCTGCTAGGATTAGAACCAGCGCCAGCTCCACTTCCCATCCAGCTCCCTGCTTGTGGCCTGGGAAAGCAGTAGAGGACGGCCCAAAGCTTTGGGACCCTGCACCTGCGTGGGAGACCCGGAAGAGGTTCCTGGTTCCCGTCTTCGGATAGGCACAGGACCGGCCCGTTGCGGCTCACTTGGGGAGTGAAACATCGGATGGAAGATCTTCCTCTCTGTCTCTCCTTCTCTCTGTATATCCAGCTTTCCAATAATAATAAATCTTTAAAAAAACATTTAGGCAAAAATGAAACATTTTATGTAATATAATAAGTTTTCTCTGGAAGTTGATGAGCTGTTTTATTAACTTAATATTATTAACTTATTATTTGCTCTACAGTGATGGGAAAACTCTGCTTGTGGCAGTTTATTGTTCTATGATGATAAAAGACTGGGAAACAACGTGCTAAGATTGAAGCAAATGCAATTGAGTTCAGACTATCCACAACAATTTTTAGTAATTCCTATATTATGGGTTAATATGTTATTTACAAATAACCTAAAGCCATGCTATTAATTTTCAGTTATGTGTTATTTAAATAGTTTTTAAAGGGTTTTTTAAAGCACCAGTTTTGTTTTAGGGGATATATTTAATTGTGATCAACTCTAAATGTAATTGCTTGGTTCATTCTGTCATGCAATTTCAAATATTTTACATTGAATTCTTAGGGGTTATATAAGAAGTAGGATTCATTTGCAAACATTAATATGATATCTTCCATAGAAATTTTGTAATGATATTTCAAACATGTCAATTGTTTGTCATTTTTAGGTCCAGAGGCAATTTAGGTTGCGAGAGAGAAGCTTCTAGTTCAGGCAAAATGTTTTATTAGTCAAGAGGGTTAGTCTAACAGAGCTTTTCTTTGCAGAAGATTTCCTGGGACCACTCTCATATGGTGGGACTACTGGGTGAGGCAAAGGGCCTCCCAGAGTATACAGACAGCACTGGGTTTCTGTAGTTTTAGGCACAGGGGATGAGAGAAGGCAACAGTTCCTCAGTTTGTGCATGCAAGTGGTATGTAGCATGGATGGCTCATCATGGCTCGTGTTACCTTTTACACAGAGACAATGCTTTCAGACTCTAAAGCACTCTCGTGATGTACAGTTTCATCTCCAGACCTTATGAAAATGATGGCTAACTTATATTTTATAATAATACCTGATCACTTGTGAAACAGCAAGGAGAACGAATTTTCACTGCTTTGCATCTTGACAGTATGTTTAATATAAAACAAATAGCCTAATCAACTGTCTCTACAAAATGAGCGATAAAGAGATAAATCCTTTGGCATTTTCGGAAGGCCTCACTGGATATTACAAAGCCCAAAAATATGAAACTTCTGAGTTTTTGAATGCCTGTTAAAGATGCCAAGAAGGCTTAAAATATCTGTAAGAATAGGATCTCTTTACATGACACAATATATATCAGAATTAGTTATTGGAAAAAATGATCACTCAAATACTTCTAAAACAAGATCATAATTTTTGCTATTTTTAGACAATGAGAAGTGAATGAGAGAGAATATATCCATTACCTTATTATTAAAAACTTACAGTTAAGAGCACATCTCGTACCTTGAAACAACTCAGCAGAGTCAGAGCTGGCTAGAAAATTTACAGTCATCAATTATATAAAATCATTTAAAACTTTCTAGCTTTAACAGAGGCTCAGGTTAGTAAAACATTAGATTTTAATTCCATGTATTCATGATCAATATTTAGAAAATAGTGCAACCAATATTTAAGGTCTATGTCTGTGTTCTATAAAAATAAAAACTTGAAGAATTAATACAGCGATTCATCTCAGAACAATTTAAGTGCATTAGATTACAGTCTTATACAAGGTTATCTTTGATATTAATGCTACATTTTAGAGGTTGCTATAAACAATAATTTAAGTGTTATATTTAATCACAAACTAATGTTGTTTAGAGTATATATAAAAGGCTAAGAGTCCTTAAGTTTACACTTAGAACACATCTTCTTTAAATCCAAATTCTAATTCTTTCAAAATCACTCTAGTGTGTCTCTGACAGCAGCTGAGTATCCAGTGTTTTGGTGGGTTCTGTTAAGCTTAGAAAACAAGTTTGGCAAGTAACAAAGCAGCTTTCTTTCTTCCTTCCTTCCTTTCTTTCTTTCTTTCCTTCTTTCTTTCTTTTAGCTGATGTTAACTGGCCTATCTCCTACAACCCCACCTCCTACCCCTCCTGGCTAAAGGGTAGGTGGGTGGAGTCCACAAAGAGACAAAAAGTTTAAATGTCCTTTCTGGAAACTGCAGCTAGAGGGAATAGCTGGTTTAACAGAGAGCAATTATAAAAGATGACAGGGAGGAGAACAAGAACAGCAACTGTGGCTGTCGCTGGAGGGCGGGCAGGGGGAAGCAGAAAGATTTATTTCCCCAAGATAGTTGGGTGGGTAGAGGGGGCAAGTGATGGAGGAGGCTGAGTAAGAGAGGTGGATTCTCCTGGGTTGAAACCCTTGAAAGTTAGATTGGTTATAGCAAGCATGAGGTAAGAAATTTGAGGACTCTGAGTGTGCAAGAAGAATTTGAAAGGAAGATCAGAATTGATAGGAGGAAAGGAAAAATGGAGGCAAAAAGAGGTCTCATCATAGGAAATCTCATTTGCCATTGCAGTGACAGAATTTATCTAGATCATACAGACTTTTGGACTAAATGTTCCATCTTCTGGTCAAATTGAGGCATAGTCTAACTTGCGGGTTGAATCCAAGCCACGTTGCAGGAGAAAATTAGATATAGTGCAAGCTATGTTGCAGAAGGAAATTAATTGGCATGGTTGGGGTTGAATGTCTGTTAGCTTTAGGATTTTTGACATCTGTAGGGGCCTTGAATTCTCCAGCCCTACTGGAATGTCCAGAGCCCAGCATGGTGGGATTTGCATTAAGCTCAGAAAAGTCAGGGAGAAGCTGAATGTCTCCATACTCTCCATAGTTGAACAGGGGGCTGTCCCCACCACCTGCTGCAGTCCAGAGCCTACAGTTATGGTCGAGGGGTACTCTGCATCTGGCACCAGGGATTTTCAACAGAGTGAAGCCTGAAAGCAAAACTGTGAAGAGGAAGCCAAGGAGAGTTGACACTCACCCGTCACCCATAGCAAGTAATAAGCTGATGTTAATCTGACCGATGTGGCATGTGGAGTCAGCAATGGCAGAGAGGCTAAGAGAGGTTTGCTTCCAAAGCTAGTCTGAGTTGGGGGTCAGAAAAAGTAATTGGGGCGGCTCAGTTCCTTGAGCAAGGAGAGCAAATGCAAGATAGTTTACCACCTTTGGACAGTGGGCAATGAAAGACAGGGGAGAGAAAGAAAGGCAAGATTGTGGACAGGGTCCAGTCATGTGGGACAGCCTGGCTAGGGGTTTTCCCAGGTGTGTAGAGGAGTCCAGAGGAGCTGAGTCCTTGGTGATCAACCGGGGGCCCTCACCACCTGTTTGTCACAGAAACTGAGAGCTTGGAGGAAGAGCGTTACTGAGAAGCAGGTTTCAGCCCCTACTTGGGAGAACTGCCTCAGGCGAGAGGCTCGGCCCTCACCTCCTACCAAGTTTCATCACAAAATTGTTAGGTTTGGAGGAAATTCAGAGTGAGAAAGTGAGGCTTTTAGTTCAGGCAAAGAATGTTATTAGTCAAGGGAGAGTGTCTGACAGACCTATTCTTTGCCGGAGATGACCTGGGATCACTTCCACGTGATGGGGTGAGTGTGTGAGGGAAATGGACATCCAGCATATGCAGCCCTGGGCTTTTATACATCTTAGGTACAGGGGCAGGGAGAAGGCAGCAGCTCTTGGGTTGTGCATGAAGGGACGTGTAGTATGGGATACTCACCACGGCTGCTGTGACCTTTTGCACAGAGACAAGGTTAGGGTGATTTGGCATTTCAAACATTCCTGGATTGCAATGCAGGCTTCGCTTCTGCAGAGTGGTAGGGTCACTTCTACTCTGCCCAACCTAACAATCATATTCTTCCAATAAATAAATTTTTCAGAAACTTTTAGTTGTGTTTAACTACATGCCTATCAACATGACCTTAATAAACAGATCGCAATGAACCTATTCAGCCTCAATCAAATAATCCTGTGCGTTGTGAAATCCTATACTCGTAGGAGGAGGTCTAAGAAGCCTGTGGGTTGGTCCCTGCGCCATGGCCTAGCAGCTAAAGTCCTCGCCTTGAACGCCCCGGGATCCCATATGGGCGCCGGTTCTAATCCTGGCAGCTCCACTTCCCATCCAGCTCCCTGCTTGTGGCCTGGGAAAGCAGTAGAGGACGGCCCAAAGCTTTGGGACCCTGCACCCGTGTGGGAGACCCGGAAGATCTCCTGGCTCCTGGCTTTGGATCGGCCCAGCACCGGCTGTTGCGCTTACTTGGGGAGTGAATCATCGCACGGAAGATCTTCCTCTCTGTATATCTGACTTTGTAATGAAAATAAAATAAATCTTTAAAAAAAAAATGAAGAAGCCTATGTGATGTCATTCTTTTGCCATCCCCTTTTAACTGGCCAGGATATTATGATGCTAAGATTATCTCTTCTGGTCATTTCAGAGACACAGTAACAGAGTTAATAGCTGATCTTTATAACTGGATGGAGTTAGATAGACTAACAGGAGATTGGGCCAAATTGCTGATGAAGTTAACAAAGTAATTGAAATTTTTAAAAAGTTTGTAAGATGCTTGTTTCTCTCCACAGCCCACTCCAAGTTTCTAGTTTTACCATGAGAATAGCTGCTAATAGGTAGCTTTTGGAATGGGAATCCCACTTCCCTGAACTTCCAGCTTTATTATCGAATATTAAGGGAGCAAAGAAGTCTCTTTAATAGAGAGAATGCAAAGTGTTCTTCTTCGCAAGAGCTGCCTTTGACAGGATCAAAGTACCGGTCTCTATCCCCCTTGAGCTTGCAGTTTCATCATAAGAAAGCAAGTTTCAGCTTTCAACTTATCATGAAAACAGGAACAAGAAGTTGCCAGTACACTTTTCTGAGGGCTTTGTTTAGACCAAGCCAGATAAGATTCCTTGCTCTGGCTATTGCGTTATCTACACCTTCTGGTGGTTGCTAACTGTTGTTCCAATTTTTCTCCCTCCCGAATTATCCTTTAAAGACTCCACTTCAACCAGGTAATTTAGTTCCCTCTCACGCAACACCCCTATTCTAATACCATGGTAGGAGGTCTCGATCTTTAATGCATTTCTTTGTGTTCACTGAAATTGTCTAAGTGAAAATGTTTTTGTGTGAGGGAAGAACAGACCTTGCATAGATTTACCTGTAATAACCATTTGAATAATTAAGTACTTCATACTTAACAATTATTATACAAAAATATTTCATTGCAGTTTCCCACATACAATCCCAGAATGGCTCTATGGTATGCACAGATAAAATTTCATGATTTTCTTTAAAATTATGGAAGCCAAGTCAAGTATAGATAGATGACCTCTCATGGTTACATGCTTTTTCTCATTAATAGATCAGATAACTTTGGGGAAAAAATGCCACATTGTTAAAACAGGAATGTGCTTCTGTTGCTAAACAACAGCCCAAACTGGTTGGAGGCCTTGTTGGAGAACCCTCAAAATCACTCTGCTCACCTGATGCACAGAAAGTCAATTATTTATATTGTGGTGGCGGAAGAAGGTAGGTCTCTCATTCTCTCTCTGTCTCACTTTTTAAAAATTTGTATTTGTTTTTATTGGAAACACAGATTTGCAGACAGAGACAGAAAGATCATGGATCCTCTGGTTTACTCCCCAAGCGGCCACAATGGCTGGAGCTGAGCCAATCTGAAGCCAGGAGCCTCTTTTGGGTGCCCCACTTTGGGCACAGGGTCCCAAGGCATTGGATCATCCTCCATTGCTCTCCTAGGCCACAGGCAGTGAGCTGGATGGGAAATGGAGTAGGTGGGACATGAACCAGCGCCCATATGAGATCCTGGTGCTGAAGAAGGTTGATCAGCTGATTGAGGCCCTGCACAGAGCCTGAAAGCAGGTCTTTATTGCAGACTCAGAGCAAGTATCTGGGAAGCTATTGTTTAGTTACTGGACCGCCTGATGGGTCAGGGGTGAAGGGTTTTTAGACAGAAAATTGAGGCTGAGTGGTGCGTACGTGCAAGGTTCCTGATTGGTCGGTGAAGCTGGTGATCCTTAGGGAATTTAAGATTGTCTGGTGAGATCCAGTCCATGGTGGGGAAGGGTTACTTGAATGTAATTACAGGATTTCCTACTCAGACAGAATTGACAATTAAGGTTCTTATCTATTAAAGAAACAAATAATGCCTGGGGATTACTCCCTTAAATCAGTGAATTGCTTTTGTGAAAGACAGGTAAGGATACCTTGTGGTAAGGGAAACAGACAAGGACACCTAGGGCTAGGGGAAAAGTGCATGGGTTAGTTTCATTTCTAAGCTTTGAACTTTAGATATTGGTGAATTTGATGATCATATTAACAACATATTACTGCTTTCTATTCATACATGTAAGTTGATGGCCAAGTCTGTTTGTAATTGAAGTCAATCTTTCTATTTTCCACAAGGCTGAAAGACCCTGATGCATTGCTTGACTGTTCGCTTCTCTCACTCTAACTTGTTAGCTATGCTATTTCTAATACCCAGACCAAACACTTGATAACATAGTCAATTAACCAATTATTACTAAGGAAATTGCCCTTCCCCCAAAAGGATGATCTGAAATAATATTTTTACACATGATATTCTGTGTGTGTCTTGAATTTGTTTAAATTATATTCATGGCAAATTTAAATATTCTATGGTAGGACAGTTTATATTCACTATCAAATCATATTTAGTCACATTGTAATGGTGATTCAATAGAAAGCAGTCAAAATTTGAAAACGGTAGCCCAAATATTTTGTTTTACAATATAGAAAATCTGTGTAACTCGTTTTAGTGTCAGTAGTGAATATGAAAACACAAGTAAGGATTTAGGAAGACTGATATTAATATGTAATTTATTACACAAATATTGGATAGGTAGGCAAAAATAGCATAGAGATTACACAGAAATATGAACCACAAGCAAGAGCTACTATATATAATAAGCAAGAAAAGAGTGTGGGTTGTTAGAAACCAGAAGTGTGTAGCTCCGATGAGTAGATATTACTTAGCTGGAACTGATGCCTCTGAGGAGAAACAAGAAAGTCAAAACCAGCTGGACACGGTTAACAATCACTGCCATTCATATTCATAGTAAAGAGCTGCTCAGGATTTTAAACATATTAAGGAATGTCTAAGTCCCCTTCACATTCCTCATGCCTTCCATTCTCTTTCCAGTGTCTTTCGTTAAACCTCGTTGCCCTTTGCCCATGACAGAGAAACAGCTGGGAAAGGACACGGATTGCACACTCATAACTGTCGTGTCACAAAATCGAGTATTGTAGAAGTGTGGCACTGAATAGAAGAAATAGGTTAGATGTTGGAGCAATAATTTGAGCAACCATTCAGTCAATCAATCAATCAGTTAATTATTAAATCAAAGAGTGCATTTTGTACAAAATCCACTTTAATTTATTGAAGAATGTTTTTATGAAGTTCCCAAAAGAACAGCAAAAATGCAATAGAAACGGGTCAAAGAAATCAGATATCGAAACTATCAACATTTACATCAGCTTAATGTTAAACAAAATGACCAATAGATAGGACACGTACAATAGAAAGCAAAGGTGAATAATTGTATATACCCATTTTTCATATGTGTATTTTCAGCTTTATGAAACAAAGCTGTTTATATTAAACCTAAGTGCTAGTATCATAGCAGCATGACCTAGCCTGAGAGCACAAACCATGCTCCAAGTGCAGTCACTGTCTTTGCCAAGTGCAGGTGTGTTATTTGGCCATATGGGTCACATAGGTAAGCATGTTTGAATTTAAGAATAAAACATTTATTCCTATCAATAATTAATATCACAACAAACTCCTAATAGCTCAGAACTTGTTATATGTTTCTGTGTAAGCTTTTTATTAAAATTCAGAAGACTAGTAATGGCAAATTGTTCTCTTACTTTGAGGCAATTAAATTTTAGTGGACATACTGTCCAGAGGGCATATGCAGATCCCAGTTGTCCTAGAGAATGGCTTTTATTGGGATTGATACAATGTGGTGGACATCAGGATGAAGCCAGGTAAAGATGAAAAAGCTCTGCAGGATGCACAGAAGTTTCAATCATGACATTCTTTGGGTGAATTTGAAACAAACAAACAAAAAATTCTTCGTATCAGTAAACACTAGGCATACCAGCTAGTTTCTTTTCTCCGTTCTTGCGACTGGTAACAGTTTCTGTAACTATTTGAAACGAATAAGCAAAAAATAAAGCGCAAGAATAAGCAATTGGTTATACAATACTGCAGAAAATTATGCTTTCAAGAATATATGTAACCTAATGTATTACTGTTAAATTTTAGAATTATTCCATGAGTAAAGTAGTAGTATGGCAGGGATGAGATAAAATATTCCATGCAATGTGATTTCCCACATAGCTCTTACTCATGGTATGAAATGCTTTTTAGGGTAGTTCACATACAGCTTACAAGGATCCTATAATCAATATTAACAGTACCTGCCACATGATGGTGACAGCAACTTAATTTTGTTTGTTTATATTTTCTTGTTTGCTTAAATAATTACCACAATGGACTAGAGTTTTCAAATTCTAGCTGAAAATCATCTAAATACACTTATGTAAACACTATACACTTAATTACTGTAAATTTTCTTTGCCACACAAATTTTGACTGTATATTTTCTGTGAACTGTAGTACATTGAAAAGTAGACAGATATCAATCTATGTTTATATATCGCATCTATTGCACCTTGAGTGAGACAAAATGAATATATTGTAATGATTCTTAGAAAGTGTTGAGTTGAGAAATGTGCTCTTGTCTCTGAACTCCTATCTTACTATCCTAACTTAATGGCAGGAATAACACAATTCCCCTAAGGGAATAACACAATTTTTATTACAGCCATTTGACTTTTTATTATGCTAATGTGAAAACAGAAAGATATCTTGAGACTCTGGAAGAGACAATGCTAATGTGAAATATGTTTGTTTAGAATAATGTTCCCACATATAAAATGGGAAACAAGTCATTACCAAAATGACACTACTTGTAATTAATCATATTTTAGGGAGCTACTATAATTCTTGCTAATGATATAAACATGCCAACTAAAACAAGGAAAATGGAACCTAGACAGATTTTGCGGAGAGTGTTTTCAACTAAAAGGTTGTGGCCAATATAGTTTAAAACATTTTGTACATGTTTATCCTGCAACTTTTTTTTTTAACGCAGCAACTTTTAACCTTACAATAGGATTTTTTCCTTGATGAAAACATTTATTCAAAAATTATCAAAATCTCTCACTAAAATTCATCATAAGGTATATGTGTATGTATATATAATTCGCTGTTAAAGCATATCAAAGCATTGGAAGTAAGATATACTGTGGAATTTACTAGTCTGTGATAAACTGTGTGATTTTAATAATGTTGAATCTAATTATTATTCTGATTTTTTAATGTGATGACTAAAAAAATAAAAATAATAGGGATCCTTTGAAACTCTATTGGCAATGTGGACAGTTTTCAGTAACATACAATTTTCTCTTCACTGAATCTGTTTAAACATAAATAATTGTGTTTGGATAGTATACTATGAGCTTAAAATATTAGTCAGAGGCTTTAAGAATGTCCTCGGGTCCTCAGGAAAGATTTTAAATTCTGTATAGCATTTATCTTCTTTAAAATTAACTTAAATGTGCTCCTTTAGCAGGAAACTATTTCTTTTAGTTCTTGATGTGATTACAAAGTAGGATCAATAATGTTTAAAAATCCTGGAGAGTGGAGACAGAAGTCAAATAGTTCAAACTCACTAATTTCTTGAAATGGGAAAAAATAGAACTTGTTTTTTGTTGAAACCTATTCACAGTAATCATCTAAAGGTGGTTTATGAAGGATTCAAAAATCTGAAAAAAATATGATGATCACAAGGAATTTGTAAGAGCTCATGAAGAAGTCATAGTAAACTAATGTAATTGAAGTGTTTATTATATAAATTATCAGAGGCAATGAAATCACATTTGGTGATTCAGGCTGTTTTGTCTGACTCTTAGAGGCAAAGGAGTTGGTTATTTTCCTCACTGGCTGCCCAACTCTGTTTTGTTGAGACATATCTGAGTGGGCCTTTTAGACTTTGATCATTAAGTCTCTATATGTTTTTCTGTCCTACCCAAATGTTTCTCATGCATATGTTATCACATCTATTGAAAAAATTCCCTGTGCCTGATGTTCTGCCCATTACAGGCTGAAGCTCCAACCTTACCCAGTTTCCGACAGTTACTAACATTTTAGCACCTAGGTTCTCGCCAGCATACCTGGCCGCGGCGCTCCCCTGCTGCTCTGGTGCTGTGCCACTGCTAAACTGATACACACAACCAATTTGTGGGAGGCTTATCCTTTAGTAAATCGAGCTGCTTTGCCCTCATTAGTGTGAGGAATTGTTCCTTCGGTTTTTTCATATCTCAAATGGTGAGAAAGAGCAAAAGTCAATATTTTATATTTAAAATAATTCACAATTCACCACTTTGAATTTTACCAGCCTGGTATTGATACGTTGCTCATATCAGGCAATATCTTTTTGTGTCTTAATAATCTGAACTAATCTGAACTAATCTGAACATTCTGAAATTGTTTACCAATGCTTTTGATCTTCACGGATTACTGAACTGAATACCAAGAATAAAATATTTGTGAAAGACAAATAAAAAGGCTTATATATGAGTGGGATATAATAAGCTCTATACTCTCTTTTGGAAAATTTTTTTCAACATATATATGTACAACAAATAACTCATATCATTATTCTATCAAAGATTGCTACAGAACCTTAATAAAAATTCAGGAGACCCGTTGGAAGAAAGAGACACATAATTGAACAGATGATTCATGAAGATAACAAAATGACTCATAATTATACAAAAGGACATTCAGCCTTATTAGTCATCATGAAAGCAGACGTTAGAACCATGATGTGATGCCTTTATATGCTTCTAAGAATGCCTAAGAGGGATGAAGCTAATGAATCAATGAATACTTCCAGTATTTGGATCAGCTAAAGCTACTACATTTTGCTTTACAAATTTTAAGTTGCTGTAACAAATCTGAAAAATTGAAGTATCTGCTCAGGTTGAACACATGTTTTTCCCTTTGACTCGGAAATTTATCTTCAAGGTATTTACTCTGATGGAATTGTTACATACATGTTAGCCATGAAACATACACAGCAACATTAACTATAGTACTATTTTTAAAATTTATGTACTTTTATTGGAAAGGCAGATTCACATAGAGACAAAAAGATCTTCCTTCCATTGGTTCACTACCCAAATGAGCACGATGGCCAGAGCTGTGCCAATCCTAAGCCAAGAGACAGGAGCTTCTTCTGGGTTTCCCACATGGGTTCAGGGGCCCAAAGCTTTGGGTCATCCTCTACCGCTTTCCCAGGCCATAAGCAGGGAACTGGATGTAAAGTAGACCAGCTGGGACAAGAACCTATGCCCATAGGGGATCCTGGCACTTATGAGGGAAGGATTAGCCAGTTGAGCCACCATTCCAGGCCCTATAACACCACATTTAAGAGCCTAAAATGAAAATTATCAACCATCCATGAAGAATTGAATAAATTGGACAAAACTAATTCATATGGATGCTGGCCAGTTGCTATACTGTGAATATTGTATGCCCCCTAGAGGCTGATGATTGAAGGTGTAGACACAGGGTGATATTCTTAGGAGGTGGTAGAAACTTAGTTTTTAAACTTATTTTTATTGGAAAGTCAGATATAAGGAGAGGAGAGACAAAGAGGAAGATTTTCCATCTGCAATTAACTCCCCAGGTGGCCACAACGTCTGGAGTTGAGCCAATCCAAAGCCAGGAGCCAGGAGCTTCTTCCAGGTTTCCTACACAGGATGTTCCAAGGCTTTGAGCCATTGTCTACTGCTTTCCCAAACCACAAACAGGGAGCTGGATGGGAAGTGGAGCAGCTGGGATTAGAATAGTATAAGTTAAAACAAAAGAGAGATAAAAGTGCATACTTTATGAACTATGTTCATTTCCAAAACAGGAAAAAAAATAAATTAGAGTAAAAGAAATCAGGATAATGGCTAAACAGCAGAGATAATCATCAATAATAATTGTTAGGGAAGGGAAAGCGATTCTTATGCTAACATTATCTTTGTGAATATGAACATCTGTTACATGATCAAACACTAAGCTATATTTGTGTGCACTTTGTATATTTCTGTTATACTTCAATTAAAATGACATTGGTCAGGTGTAGAAAACTTCATTAAAAATGCTACAAATACTCTAACAAACAATAAATCTTATAAAAGCCTTACATAAAGATAGAAGGGGAAACACTCCCAACTAATTCCATAAGGTTAATATTACCTTGATACAAAAAAAACAAACATTAGAATAATATTTTTAAATGTCATTGTTGCTAGTATTGTGGTATAGTAGATTAGCAGACACTGCTTGCAACACAAGCACCCTATGTGAGTGCCAATTTGACTCCCAGCTGCTTTACTTCCAAGCCAGATCCCTGCAGACGCACTTGGAAGAAAGCAGAAGACGGTCCAAGCACTTGGACACACTTGCCAGTCTTCCTGGAAGCACAGATGGCATTCCTGGCTCCTCACGTTGGCCTGGCCTGACTCTGGCTGATGCAGCCCATAAGTGAAGTAGGAGATGGAAGATCTCTCTCTCTCTCCTTTTGTCTGTACATCTCTCTCTGCAACTCTGACGTTCAATAAATACATGAAACATTTTTAAGCTTAAGACCTGGGATTACGAAGATATTGGAAGAAAATATAGGGGAATATAAGAGAAGTACTTGAAGATACTGGTGTAGGTAATTAATTCTTGGATAAGACCTACAAAGCAGATACCAACGGCAAAACTAGACAAATTGGATAATGAGTTCAGTTATATTTGCACATCAAAGGCAATAATAGGACGAAGAGACATTCAGCAAAACTGGGAAAAAATTTGCAATCCATCTATATGATAATGGTTTAATATCCAAAATATACCAACACCTTAACAACAACAAAACATTTTTTATCCAGTTAATAAATAAGCGAAGGACCTCAATAGTTGTTGAAAAATAATATAAAAATACATAATGTCTCAATGTTTCTATCATTTTCTTTCATATCTATCTGTAACAAAAAATGTTCAACATTACAAACCATTAGGTAAATGCAAATAAAAGTCTAATTAAGATATTATCTCAGCCTTTTTGCAATATTGTTCAAAAGACAGAGAATAACACATGTTGTTGATGATGCGGATAAAGGTAATTCTTTTGCACTGTAGATTAAAATGTAAATTGGTGTAGCCACTGTGCAAAACAGTTCCTTAAAAACTAGAAATAGATCACTTCTTGGCCTTTTGGCTAAGATCAAGTATAGAAACTAGAAATAGACCTACCTTGTGATTTAGCAACCCAGTACCCAAAAGCCATGAACACATTGTGTCATAGATAGCTGTACATATTCATAACAGCACTGCTCACGACAGCCAAAGTATACCAAGGTGTCCACCATCAGAGGAATGCATAACTAAGTTATATAACAAAATATATTATAAAAAGAATAATAAGGCCCGGTGCCGTGGCCTAGCGGCTAAAGTCCTCGCCTTGAACAAGCCAGTATCCCATATAGGTGCCAGTTCTAATCCCAACAGTCCTGCTTCCCATCCAGCTCCCTGCTTGTAGCCTGGGAAAGCAGTTAAGGACAGCTCAAACCCTTGGGACCCTGCACCCACATGGGAGACCTGGAAGAGCTCCTGGATCCTGGCTTCTGATGGGCACAGCACTGGACGTTGCAGTCAATTGGGGAGTGAATCATTGGATGGAAGATCTTCCTCTCTGTCTCTCCTCCTCTCTGTATATCTGACTTTGCAATAAAAATGAAATAAATCTTCAAAAATAAAAAAGGAATGATAGTTTAGAACTTGCATTAAAATTGTTACAACTGGAGGATATCGTACTAAGTGAGATACGCCGAACATAGAAAGACAAATATTGCATGCTTTCCCTTAAGCGTGGAAGCGAATAATTTTTTGAAAGATCAGAAACTCAAAATAAATATCTGTGAATATTAATTTTGCTGAAAATAGTGATTCCTCGAACTTTGACTGAAAATTTAAAAATATATCAGTTGAAATGATACACTCTGAAGCTGAAAAAATGAGACAGAGCATGCAGACTTGAAAGATGCAAGTAAACATGCCAGAATGTGTTTAAGGAAAAATCAGAGATTTGGAAAATAGAAGAATGTATGTTTTAAGCAACAAATACTGTGAAATTGTGTTGTTGAAAACTTGTATTTATATATTCAAGAAACTGAGTTACCAAGTTAGACAAACTTAATGAGGTTCAGATTGTAATATAAATGCCAAAAAGAAAAAAAATCTAAAGACAGCAAGAGAAATATGATTAATAACATACAAACTACCCTCAACACAATTAACAAATAACTTCTTGTAAGTAACTATTGTGGCTTATCAGGCAATATGATAACATATTTAAAGTGCTGAAAAAAAAAAAGAGTCAACAAAACAATTTTTATCCAGAAAAAAAACTATGCTTGTAACCTGAAGAAAAATTTAACATTTCACAAAATTAAAAAAAAAAAATTCTTGTCACAGACCATTGTATTGAAAAATGCTAAGGGTGGGTCTCGCTCCATGACACAGCAGTCTAAGCCTCTACTTTTTAGTGCCAACGTCTCATATAGGCGTAGATTCATGTCCTGGCTGCCCCATTTCTGGTTCCGCTTTCTGCTAATGTACATGGGAAAGCAGTGAAAGATGGCCCAAATTCTTGGGCCACTGCTTCCATTAGGGGACCAATAAGGAACTCGAGGCTTCTCGTTTCAGTCGGGCACAGCTCCAGTCATCGCAGCCATTTGAGGCGTGTACTAGTCGATGCAAAATCTCTCATTCCCTCACTCTCTCACACTTTCTTTTTTCCTCCTTCTTTGTCTCTCTTTTATCTTTGTAACTTTGACTTCTAACATAAATAAATAATTCTTTCAGAAAAACACAAAGTGAAGTCCTTCATCATAAAATAAGGATCTCTATAAAAAACCCAAGCAATATTGATGAATAAATAATGTTGATAATAGGTAACTACTTGGGAAAATATGTCAATAATGTTATATTTTGGGTCTGTAACTCATTTCAAGATTCACTATAATGTTTTAAATAATGATGCATGAAACATTAAGTGTAAAGCTATTTTTACAATATACTTTTTTACAAAATATATAATATATAAAGAAGTAACTTGTGACAACATTTTCCCTAAGGGGGGAAGAGCTCTTCAGGAAGCTGAGTTGTTAATCCACAACTGGTGTATGGTGAGTATATTAGTTGGAACAACTTGGTAACTAGTAATAAAATAACTATAATGAATAGAATTGAAGAGGAAATCAAAGAAGTATTGTACAAAATTCAAATATAACACAAAATATGGTCAGAATAAGGAGTTGAGCAATGAAAAATATTTAAGAAACAATAGTAAAAGGATCGAAAAAAAGTGTTTCTATGTAAATAATATATTTACATGTAAATGGTTTAAACATAGCAAAATTTGTGCAATGTAGTAAAAACAATACTCACATAGAAATTTTATTCATGGGCCTGGTGCGGTGGCCTAGCAGCTAAAGTCCTCACCTTGAACGTGCCAGGATCCCATATAGGCACTGGTTCTAATCCCAGCCACCCTGCTTGCCATCCAGCTCCCTGCTTGTGACCTGGGAAAGCAGTCAAGGACAGGTCAAACCCTTGGGACCCTGCAACCGTGTGGGAGACCTGGAGCAAGTTTCTGGCTCCTGGCTTCGGATCAGCACAGCACCGGCCATTGCGCTCACTTGGGGAGTGAATCATCAGTTGGAAGATCTTCCTCTCCGTCTCTCATCCTCTCTGTATGTCTGACTTTGCCATAAAAACAAATAAATCTCTAAAGAAAAAAATTTGATTCATTATCAAAATGATAATGCAGCAAAAAGATAGCTTTTTTTCTTAAAGAAGAAAATGTCTAGGTGAAGTAATAAAATAGTAAAAGTTAGAGAAAAATAAAACAGAAAAAAAATGCCTAAAACATTAAGGAATCCAACAGTTGGTTTTTGGAAAAGATGAACGAAAGGACAAACCAGTATTCAGACTCGTTAAAAGGCAAGAAGATGGAAATTGCTACAATGAAAAATAAAAGAACATCATCATTGATGACCTTACAAAAATAAAAATGTTTGGAGCTGTCACTGTGGCACAGTGGGCTAAGATGCCACCTGCAGTAAGATTCCAGCACCATAAAGGCACCAGTTTGTGTCTAGGCTGCTTCACTTGTGATCCAGCTTATTGTTCCTGTGCCTGAGAAAGCAAAAGCAGTAAAGGATGCCTCAAGTCCTTGGACCCTTGCACCCACGTGAGAGATCAGGAAAAAGCTTCTGGTTCTTGGCTTTGGACTGGCTTGGATGGCAGCCTTTGGACAGTAACTCCGAGGTTGTAAGACTCACTCTATTAAATAAATAATTAAATAGATAGATAGATCAATAGATAGATAATGTTTATAAGGAAATGCCATGGGTAATTGAACACCAGCAAATTAGGTGATCCAGGTAACACAGAAAAAGTTCTAGGAAAGAAGAAAATATAAAACTGATTAAGAAAGAGAAGATTTAACTCTACCCCAAGGCACATGAAAACATTGTGTAATCAATCAGCTCCTCTTAAAATTCCAGGACCTAGTGTCTTCTGTGGTGATTTGTAACACATTTGACATTTTTTAAAAAATAAAAAGTTTTGAAGAAAATATTTTTTTTTTCTGCATGAAGCCAGCACTACTGTAGTAAATTGAAATGAGAGTCAAAGACATCACAAGAAACAACTTAATTATTACATAGAGTTTCAAATTCTTAACAAAATACTTCCAGATTTAATCAGACTTCATCTAACAGCGCATAAAAATTCTCACAATAAGATCAAAAGGAAATACACTCCAAGGTTGAAAGGGTGTATCAGCATACAAAAAACCATCGATTTCATATATCACATGGGATCACAAGAAATTCAAATTAGCCAAAACAAATTTTAAAAAAAAATTAAAAAGGAAGGCACACATTCTGCTTTAAATGAACTTAAAGTAAATGATTAATGAAGTATAATTGAACATCTCAAAATAAATGGCTTATCCGTTATGACTTAGGTTTTGACAAAAGGACCCAGACCATTCAATAGAGGAAAGAACAATATCTTCAGTTCTGGTCTGGGAACACTAAATATTCATATGGAAAGCAATGCAGTTTTATTTTAAACACTGTATACAAAATAATTGCAAAATGAGCTAAAGACCTATATATAAAAATTACAACTCTAAAGCTATTTGAAGGAATCATAGGGTCAAATTTATGCTGCTTTGTATTTGACAATTATTTCTCACATATTACTGAAGCACAAGCACAACGTAAAACAATGTATAGTGGGAAATATTAAGGGAATGAAAATATAAATCACAGAACAGAAAAAATATATTTGTAAATCACATCTGATAAGGCCCTTGTATTCAGATCATATAATGAACACTTACAATTCAACAAGAAAAAGATGAAGAGCCCAGTCAAAGCGGGGTAATGGGCATGAAGCGGTATTTTATCAATGAATATAACCAAATAGTCAATAAGCACATGAAAAGATGCTCAATATTAATAGCATCAGACAAATGCAATTGAAAACTACAATGATGTACCACTGGGCTAGAATTTCTATAACATTAAATCACAAAGAAGTGTGGGAAAAACATGGAAAAATTGGAACCTTTATATATTTTTGATGAGACTGTAAAATGAGGATGCTTTGATGTAAAGAGTTGGGATTTTATTCCACAATGGCCATGTGATGCACAAATTACCCTGCTAGAGATATGTGCAACAGAACTGAAAAGAGATGTTTAAACAAAAACTCGTTGACTGATGTGTGTATCATCCTTATTCGCAATATTCAAAGGGTGGAAGCTACACAAATATCCCACAACTAATGAATGAATACAAGTAGTCACTCTGTAAAATAGAATATTATTCAATCCCAGAGGGTAATAAAATATTGCTATGCACTACAGAGTAGATGAATCTTGAAACATTTGAAGTATATGAAGGCAGACACAAATGACTATATTAATTTATTTCAGATGAAAATATGTAAATCCATGGGAGAAGAAAACAGATTAATGATTGCCAGTAATTAAAATAAATGCGATATGAGGGGCATTTTCTTAATGATTTTCCTTTTGAAGTAGTCTATAAGAAATGCAAACAGTTTATTTCACAGTCTCACAAGACTCAATTACTCTAGAATACTTCCCTCATATCACCAGATGTGTGTGTGTGTGTGTGTGTATGTGTGCGTGTGTGCATTTGACACCATTTTAGTGTACCATGACAGTTCAGTGCTGATTTTACCTGAAATTAGTGCACATATTATAGGTTAAAAGTTCAGTCCTGCAGCACTGCCTCACCCATTTCAGATACCAGTTTTAAGTCTGAGTTTTCATTGACATTTCTACCCATCTGCTTATAAATCAGGTTTCTGTAACTCCCTCTCCAGGTTTGAGTGTTGGCTAAAACAACTCGCAGAACTCAGGAGAACCCTTAATGTCAGTTTGGTCCCAGTTCATCTGTTCACTGCACTGAATAAATAAATAAATAAATAAATAAATAAATAAATAAATAAATAAATAAATTGAAGCAAAGAAAATGCATGTATTTGCAGTATTGTAGACCAACAAAATTGCTTGGTTATTGCTATAAAGAAAGAATCTGGTTGCTGCCATGTAACAGGCTTTGTAAAGTAGATATATCAGGAAAGGGGAGGAAGTGAGGTCAAGACATGATGGATCACTTAAGACACCTGGATGCCGGAAGCAGTCCTTGAAGTGTCCTGAAACACTCTGTCCTTGGTCAGCTGACTTTGCAGATAGGGGCCTGGTCAAGCTGTTTCTATAAATCCTTCACAAAAGAAACACTACTTCTTTGCAAACCCCTTTGTCTCCTTAGGCGAGGCAAACTTTGAGTAGGGACCTGATTTCAAAATGCTTAAGCTGCAAGAATTTCTGTCAGACTGACTCAAATGTTGGTTAGCATGACTGAACAGAAATAGTCTGACCAAATGTTAGATAGCAAAGGAGACAGATACAGTATGAAGGCAGAGGTGCCGAGTTTTTAGTTACATTTATCAGGTTATTATAAATGAGACTCTAAGTGATACTGATTGTACAGCCAAAAGAAGTACATACGATGATACCTGAATGATACATGCATGTGAGTTCTCATCCTCACTATTCAGGCAGTTTTAGAAGCTTCATCACTTAGACTTGGTTGATTCTTAACTTTTTCCAGCCGCTCCCTATTCTCCAGAAGATGAGGAATAGAGCAGAAAGTTTCAAATTTCTTAACTTGAAAAACTTTTTTTTGTTATTGTTGTGATTAACAAACACCCAGTGATTCATCAACAATTGCTTCATTAGAATAAAAAAATTCTCTTCACTAAGAAAATTCCAAAGTTTAGGAACATAAAACCAGGGTCAAAAACAAACTGTATATATGGATAGATAGATAGATATGTATTTGATCACAACATTACGTTTGATGAAAATAATTTGGAAAAGATAATGATGCTTTACTACACCTGAGTATCCAAAGTGTCACTGAACTTCACAATTTAACAAAGCTGAGAACCTAAATTTTAGTATGCGGATTTTACTACAAGAAAAGTAAGAAAAATTCCAATTAAAACAAAACAACCAGAAAAATGAAATACCGAAGCATTGTCCAACATAGATGAGACTTGACACGTGTAAAGTGAAGAAGACACAAAAGATCAGTTTTTGCACAATTCCATATACATGAAATGTGCAGCACAGCAAAATCCCTGGAGATACAATTTAGATTATTAGTAATCAGAGTCTAGTGGAAACAGAGAGGAAAGGAAGCATTGATGTTGAGATTTCCCTTGGAAGATATCAGAAAATTCTTTTTTTTTTTTTAATTTTATTTTAAATTCATTAATTACATTGTATTATGTGACACAGTTTCATAGGTACTGGGATTCTCCCCACCCCTCCCCAAACCCTCCCACCATGGTGGATTCCTCCACCTTGTTGCATAACCACAGTTCAAGTTCAGTTGACATTCCCCCATTGCAAGCATATACCAAACATAGAGTCCAGCATCTTACTGTCCAGTCAAGTTCAACGGCTTCTTAGGTATACCCTCTCTGGTCTGAAGACAGAGCCAGCAGAGTATCATCCCGATCAATTAAAAGCTCCAACATACCATCAGCAAAAATTTACATCATTATGGAATTAATTGACATAGTAATGAGTAACCAATATGGTAAAAGTAAATGCGATTTCTTATCCACCTTCTGTGACCACCTCATTGACATTTCAATTTTGGTTTATACACAACATATAACATTCATAACATAACTTGTTATACATAACATCATATCAAATTAAGGCAAACATGTGGTATTTAACCTTTTGGGATTGGCTCATTTCCCTTAGCATTATGGTTTCCAGTTTGGCCCATTTGGCCACAAAGAACTGCATTTTGTTTTTTTTAAAAGCTGAGTAGTATTCCATGGAGTAGATGAACCATAGCTTTCTTATCCAATCCTCTGTTGATGGGCATTTTGGCTGCTTCCATGTTTTTGCAATTACTGATTGTGCTGCTATGAACATAGGAGTGCATGTTGGTTTCTCATAAAACAAGTGTTCTGGATATATTCCTAGGAGTGCTATTGCTGGGTCATACGGTATGTTGTATTTGAGTTGTTTGAATGTTCTCCATACTGATTTCCATAGAGGCTGTACCAGCCTGCAGCCCCACCAGCAGTGGAGTAGGGTTCCCTTTTCCCCGCAACCTCGCCAACAAATGTTGTTGGTGCTTTTATTCATGTGGGCCAGTCTTACTGGCGTTAGGTGGTACCTCATTGATGTTTTAATTTGGATTTCCCTTATTGCCAGGGAACTTGAGCATTTTTTCATATGTTTATTTGCCATTTGGGTTTGTTCCTTTGTGAAGTGTTTGCCCATTTCCCATGCCCATTTCTTGAGTGGCTTGTTTGTTTTGACATTTTGGTTGTTTTGTAGCTCTTTGTATATTCTGGAGATCAGCCCTCTATCACCTAAGTCGTGTGCGAAGATCTTCTCCCATTCTGTGGGTTGCCTTTTTACTTTGTTGATTGTTTCTCTAGCTGTACAGAAGTTTCTTAGTTTGATGAGGTCCCACTTGTTTTTTTTGGTCTTGATTTCTACTGCATTTGGAGTCTTTTTTAGGAAGTGAGGGCCTACCCCTAAGTGTTCCAGTGTGTTTCCAACATTTTCTTCCAAAAGTTTGAAGGTTTCTGGATGTAGGTTTAAATCTTTTATCCATTTGGATTTGATCTTAGTATATGGTGAGAGATGTGGGTCTATTTTTTTGTTTCTGCAGGCTATCAACCAGTTGTCCCAACAGCATTTATTGAACAGACCTTCCCATTTGCCTGGGTTGTCGTTTGTCTTTTTGTCAAAGATTATTTGGCTGTATTTGTGTGGGTTCCCATCTGGTGTTTCTATTCTGCTCCATTGATCTTCTTCTCTATTTTTTTGCCAGTACCAGGCTGTTTTGATAACCACTGCCCTATAGTATGTCCAGAGGTCTGGGACTGTGATTCCCCCTGCTAACTTCCTGTTCTTGAGAATGGTTCTAGCTATTCGTGGTTTTTTGTGTTTCCAGATGAACCTTTGAATCATTGTTTCCAGATCTGTGAAGAATGTTTTGGGCAATTTGATTGGGATTGCGTTGAATGTATATATTGCCTTTGGCAGTATAGACATTTTAATGATATTGATTTTACCTATCCAGGAGCATGGGATGTTACTCCATCTTTCTAGATCTTGTTCAATTTCTTTTTTAAGTAGTTTGTAGTTTTCCTCAAATAGGTCTCCAACATTTTTGTTAGGTTAATTCCCAGATACTTCAATGCTTTCCTTTGTTACTTTGAATGGTATCTTGCTGGTTAGATCTTTTTCCAACTTGGGGCTGTTAGCATACACTATGGCTGTTGATTTTTGTTCATTAATTTTGTACCCTGCCACTCTACCGAACTCTTGTATAAGTTCTAGTAGTCTCTGTGTTGAGCCTTTTGGCTCTTCCATATAAAGAATCATGTCATCTGCATATAGTGAAAGCTTGACTTCTTCATTTCCCATTTGGATTCCTTTGATTTCTTTTTCTTGTCTTATGGCCTCAGCGAGTACCTCTAGAACTATGTTGAATAGCAGCGGAGAAAGCGGACATCCCTGTCTTGTTCCAGATCTCAGTGGGAAGGGTTCCAGTTTTTCTCCATTCAGTATGATGCTCGCATTGGGTTTTGCATATATTGCTTTGATTATGTTGTGGATTTTTCCATCTATGCCTACCTTGGTTAGGGTCTTTAGCAGGAAGTTGTGCTGGATTTTGTCGAAAGCTTTTTCTGCATCTATTGATACTATCATGTGATTCTTGTTTTTCAGTTTTTGGATGTGGTGTATCACATTTATGGATTTCCGAATGTTGAACCATCCCTGCATTCCAGGGATGAATCCTACTTGATCTGGATGAATGATCTGTCTGATGTGTTTTTGAATTCTGTTGGCTAGGATTTTGTTGAGAATCTTAGCATCAATGTTCATCAAAGAGATAGGTCTGTAGTTTTCCTTCTCTGTAGGATCTCTGCCCGGTTTTGGGATTAAGGTAATGTTGGCTTCATAGAATGAGTTTGGAAGGGTTGCTTCCTTTTCTATTGTTTTGAAGAGTTTGTAGAGGATTGGGGTTAGTTCTGTTTGGAATGTTTTGTAGAATTCTGGAGTGAAGCCGTCTGGGCCTGGGCTTTTCTTTGTTGGGAGGTCTTTAATCACTGATTCAATCTCTGCTTCAGTTATGGGTTTGTTCAGGTTGATTGTTGCCTCTGGGCTAAGTTTTGGCAGGTTGTGTGAGTCTAAGAACTTTTCCATTTCTTGGTGGTCTTCTGATTTGTTGGAGTACAGTGCTTTGTAGTAATTTCTGATTATGTTCTTAATGGTTGTAATGTCTGTTGTTATGTTGCCTTTTTCATCTTTGATGCTGTTAATTCTTGCTTTCTCTTGTTTTTTCTTTGTCAGTCGGGCCAGCGGGGTGTCTATTTTGTTTATCTTTTCAAAAAACCAGCTTTTTGATTTGTTGATTTTGTGTATGGTTTTTTTTATTTCTATCTGGTTGATTTCCTCCCTTGTTTTGATGATTTCTTGTTTCCTGTTGTGTGTGGGGCTCATCTGCTGCTGCTTTTCCAATTCCTGGAGGTGTGTGGTTAGTTCCTGTATTTGGCGCCTCTCTTGGGCCTTGACATGAGCTCCAATTGCGATGAGTTTACCCTGTAGCACTGCTTTGGCAGTGTCCCACAAGTTTTGGAATGTTGTATCAGAGTTTTCATTGGTTTCCATAAATTTTTTGATCTCATCTTTAATTTCTTCCCTGACCCATTGTTCGTTCAATAGCATATTGTTCAACCTCCAAGAGTTTCTATATTTCCTTGGGCATTTTGAATTGCTGATTTCCAGTTTCATTCCGTGGTGGTCTGAGAGGGTACATGGTATGATTTCTATCTTTTTGAAGTTATTTAGATTTGCTTTGTGTCCTATCATGTGGTCGATCCTGGAGAAGGTGCCATGTACTGCTGAAAAAAATGTATAATCTGTGGTCTTAGGATAAAAAATTCTATAAATGTCTACCAAGTCCAGTTGTTCTAATGTTTGTACGAGCTCTGTTGTTTCTTTGTTGAGTTTTTGTTTTGTTGATCTGTCTATAGTTGTTAGCGGGGTGTTAAGATCGCCCACTATTATTGTGTGTGTATCTATGTCTCCCCTTAAGTCTGTAAGTAGTTGCTTCACGAAGCTAGGCGCATTGGAATTAGGTGCATATATGTTCACGATTGTAATTACTTCTTGATGGATCAGTCCCTTCACCAATATATAATGTCCTTCTCTGTCCTTTTTGATGTCTGTCAGCTTGAAGTCTAGGTCATCTGAGATTAGAACAGCTACGCCAGCCTTTTTTTCTCGTCCATTGGCATGAAATGTCTTTTTTCCATCCTTTCACTTTAAATTTCTTACAAGATTTTCTGGTTAGATGTGTCTCTTGTAGGCAACATATAGTTGGGTGCTGTTTGATGATCCATTCCGTTAATCTATGCCTTTTGATTGGTGAGTTTAAGCCATTTGTGTTTAGAGATAATATTGAGAGGAATTGGTTTTGGGCTGCCATGAGTGTAAGTGTGCAAGTGTGTATTTGCGACTATTAGAGTTTTTGATTGGTTGACTTTTCTTGTATGGATTTTAGTGGGGAGGTCTTCCCATTTGCCATCTTTGATTTTGGTTTGTATTTTTTCTTTCTGGGTTTAGCACCTTCCTGAGGAGATTTTCCAGAGCTGGTTTCGTGTTGATGTATTCTTCGAGTTTCTCTTTACTGTTGAAGTATTTGATTTCATTCTCAAATATAAATGAGAGCTTTGCTGGGTACATTATTCTTGGTTGGCAGTTGTTTTGTTTCAGGATTTGATAGGTTTTACCCCATTCTCTCCTTGCTTGGAGCGTTTCTTCTGATAGGTCGGCTGTGATCCTGATTTCCCTTCCCCTGAAAGTAATCTTATCCTTTTTTCTTACTTGTCTTAGAATGGTTTCCTTGTATTCACTTGAAGGTAGCTTGAGGACCACATGTCTGGGAGACGATTTGTTTGGGTCGTATCTACTGGGGGTTCTTTGTCCTTCCTGGATTTGTGCTAGATTTATATTTCCAGTATTCTGGAAGTTCTCCTGTATTATCTCATTGAGCACTCGTTGCAAGCCTGTCTCCTTTTCCACTCCTTCGGAAAGGCCTATTATTCTAATATTTGATTTTTTGAGGTTGTCTTTCATTTCCTGTATGGACCTATTGGCTTTCTCTAGATTTGTCTCCAACTGTTTGATGAGCTGCTGCCTTTCATTCTGATTGTCTTCCAATTCTGATATTCTGTCTTCTGCTGTGTTCATTCTGTTGGTTAGGCTTTCAATTTTGTTCTCTATATCAAGGATTCCCTTTTTGACTTGATTTATTTCTGCAGTGATATGGTTTTCGAATGCCTTAGACTCTTCCCAGCGCTTTTCACTCTCTCTGACGAATTTCATCATTAGCTTCTTAAAGTCCTTATCTGATAGTTCCTCTATGTCTTCATCTTGCATCTCAGATATTGGGATTAGTTTTTGGTTGTATTGGGAGGGAGTGCTTGATCTTTCCTCTGGATCATTGCTTTTTCTGATACTTCTCCTCATTGTGTTTTTACTTCTTGTTGTTTTGAGATTTTAGCGGTGATTCAGCTGAGCTGGCTCTGGTTTGGGGTCTCCGGCTGAGCCCAGCAGGGCTTACTGCCTGAGTCACCAGCTGCTTTCAGGGTCTGTAGATCACAGCCCCGAGTTGGGTCAGGAGGCTTTGTGGGCCAGCCCTAGTGCCAGGCCCCTTCCCCTGTGGCTCCCTCTCAAAGGCAGTGCCCTACAGATTCACTCTGCCGAGCAGCGCCTGGGCTTTGGGTCAAAAGGCTAATACAGCGGGGGTCTCTGCCTCAGTGCTGAGCCGAGACTCTCCTTCAGGGCTTGAGGTTAGCATAGCAAGAGCTCCTGCTGCTCGGAGCCTAAAATCCCCAACCCCGGCCTGTGCTGGGTTGGAAATCTCCGCGGCCCCAGTGCCAAACTCGGAAGCGCTGCTCCACTGAGGGCTGCAACACCACAGGCAGGTCTTTCCGAGCGGGCTCCTGCTGGGAAAACCTGTCCGGCCAGTTCAGCTGAGCCCGCTCCGGTCTGGCCTCTCTAGCTGAGCCCAGCTGGGGACTCTGCCCTGAAGAAGCCACTTCCTCAGCTGCACTCTCTCAAGGATGGAAGCGGATCTCTGAGAGGCACAGAGCCCCTTAGGTGAGACGTGCCCCCACTAGTCTGCTCCTCTGCCCAGGACGTGAGGCCCTGTCGAGTGTTGCCCAGCCTCTGGGGCTCAGGGCGAGTCCAGCAACAGGATCCACTGACTCTCCCGCAGCCAGTCCACAGCTCGGAGCCGATATGGGGATCTCTGAGCCCCAGTCCCACAGTGCTGCTCCTGTTCCCTCTGCACTCTCCCAGAGCCGCTGAGCAGCAGGTAGGCAAGCCTCTGGGAAATCTCCCCAGCTTTTCCTCCACTTCTGCAGGGATAATGCACCCAATGATCAGTCCAGTAGCCTCCTCTGGGGGCTCCCTGCCTTCCAGGGAACTGGTGCCCCTGGCGGTGTGGGCGCCTATCCTTCCAGCCACCTCTGTTTTCCCTGGGGCGGTTGAGCCTCTGCCGCCTTCCCCCTGCCTGGGATCGTGACTCACCAGGTTTCTCGCGGCGTGCTGTATTTTCTTTCCTACTTTTTGCGGCTGTTCCTTCACGCTGTGTAGATCTTCTTGCTTTAGTGAACTCCAGTGACCTTCTCTCTCTTCTCCCTACAGTTTCGCGCCTCCTGGCCTGTTTCTCTGCTGGATCGGCTCCCCTCGTTCCCTACTCCACCCTACACCAGCTCTCTGCAGTCGGCCATCTTTTTCAGTCTCCCCAGAAAATTCTTTACTAGTGGTGATAGTTGCATGCATTTATGACTATAAGAGAATTAATGATCAAATTATATACTCCAAAAGGGTGAAATTATACATGCATGATATCTATCTCAATAAACTATTAAAATTAATCGAGCAGGGACCACTGTTGTGGCATAGTAGGCTAAGCCACTGTCTTCGACACTGGTATCCCATATAGTACCAACATGAGTGACTGTTCCATTTCCAAACTAGCTCCCTGATAATGCGCTTAGGAAAGCAATGGAAAATGGCCCACGTTCTTGTACCCTTGCACTTACATATGACAGACCCTGGAACAAGCTCCTGACTCTTGTCTTTGGCATGACTTGGCTGATGTAACCATTCGGGGAGTGAACCAGCAGATGGAAAAATCACTTTCTATCCCACTCTTTCTGTGACTCTGCCTTTGAAACAAATTAACAAATAAAATCAATTTAGCAATTGCTATTAAGCATGAGTATGATGAGCATGTATTATGAAAAAGTATAGCATGAAAGTTGAGCTCATGGAACTAGAGTGTTTTGGTGTTAGAGAGACAAGAGTTTAAGCCTGACCTATAACTTCAAAGCTCTTAAGTCATTTGACTTCAGACACTTTGTTAACTATTACTAAGCTCATTTTTTCCTATGTAAATTACTATTTAGGCTATTTAAGGATTTCATGATATAATCCATATAAAGCACTTACAATGAATACTTGAGTGTTTAGAGGGTTCTGGGAATGGTATCTGCTATTATCATTCTTGTTATAATTCTATGTCTAGACAAAAAGACAACTGGCAGCTAATGCACACTGTGGGTTAAACAAGTTATTAACAAATGGGAAGATTATGGATTATTGATATTTTGCCTGATGTTTCATTTTCATTCTACAGTGTGCATTTCTATACTACATTTCTCAAGTGTTTATTTTTATTTAAGGGACAAATGGAGAAAGAGAAAGACATTTTCCATCCTTTGATTCAGTTCCTGAATCCCTGCAATAATCAAGGCTGGGCTGGGCTGAAAACAAGAGCCCCAAATTCAATCAAGGTCTCCCACATGGGTGGCAGGGAATGAAGTACTCGAGCCATCACCTGCTGACTCCCATGATGCATTAGCAGGGAGTTGTACTGGAAAGGAAAGATGTGGAAATTGTTTTGGCACTTTTATGTGAGAGTGGACATGCTATGTGGCAAGTTAAGCTGCTGTTTCACAACGCCTGTCCCTACATTTTAGTTTTAAAATATACATGGCATGAACATTATCATTCTATAAAATTTGGAAATATTGCACCTTAATAAAAGATGCATAATTGTTCTGCTTGGCAATAACTTATGTATTGGACCAACTTCTCAAAAGTATTATTGTGATTTGTTCCAGGTCCAGAAAATTCAGCCATGTCAGGATAAGAGTGTGTAGGCGCTAACATGAGGCCACTTTCCAGGTTGTTGACATTAGTTATGTGACAGAAAATGTCTCTAAGTTCCAGACCCACAGATTTAGTGGTCAACTGTAGTTGTTGATTGGTTAACTGACCTTTTAATTGTAACCTAAGTAGCTAGCAATCTTTGTTTATGGAAGGCTTTCAGGTCTGTAATCTTTCACATGCATCCTTATTGCAGTATCAAGTTTATGGCACTGCACGACTGTTCGATTTTTGGCCTCCTTTGGAAGAGATTGTAAATCTTGTGTTGCAAACATATTGATCCACAGAATTCCAGTATGATGATAAAAAAATCTCCCCAGTATTTGTGAACACATATATTAGGTTTTCATGACTTGAAGTCATACAGTATTTGCGGAAGAAGAGAAGTATAAATACATTTAATTTTACGGTTCATAGGATAGTATTGTCATTGCAAAGATGGAACTATTCTTGTGCAATATCTGAAAAATACTATGAGAGTTTCTGTTTTGCACCAAATAAATCACATGTATTTTATCTTGCATAATGTTTATTTTTCCTTTTATCTTGTCAGAAAACAAAATTTTGACAAATTGTGTTGAAAGATTTAATTGGATTTTATTAGTGATTCATAAAATGGGCAGCATCCCATCTGTAAAATTGAATGATGGGCTTCTGAGCACAGAAACTTGACTTTAGAGGCTGAAAAGGCTAAAGAAAGCAAAAACAGGCAAGAGAAAGCTGACTGATCATTTAGGCTTTTTTTTTTTTTTAAACACATACTCTTAAAGCAGAAGAGACTCCTTATCATGCTAGCTAAGTTTGTTATGGCCCCATTTAATTGGATGCTATGACTCTCCTATGTTTGTTTCCCTTCTTCTTTTTTTTTTTTTTTTTGGTACACTGATCTGTTTTAAAGTTCAGTATCACCATGGATCACCTAGCAGAAGTGACTCCATTCTGCTTTGATCTGGTCTTTTAGTGGCTAATAAAGGAGCTTAATTAAAAAGAAAGAAGATACCAGAATCAAGATGGCATAATAAGGTAAGGACACACTAAACAGATGGAGAAACATTAGCCAGTGTGAAGCAGAGAAGGCACATTCCAAGAAACAAGAGAGGGCAGAACAACAGCAGCAGAGGGGTACCTGGAGACTCACAGACACAAAAATGCAGCAGACACAATGGTGTGGTGTTGCAGTGACCAATACCCCAGCGGCATTCAGGGAACAGAGATCTGAACTCCACCCGCAGCCAGAACTCCACCAGCAACAAGATGGGAAGGGACATTCACCAGAAGCTCAGGACATGAACCAGGACAAAGAACTGCCCATTCTGCTAATCTGTTTGATTTGACCAGGAGCAGAGGCAGAGCAACAGGTTCTAAATGGGTGGTGTAAGAACAGGGTGCATTTCACAGCCCAGTCTGACTCCAAGAGCCGAATTGGTGTCATTTTGTTTAAGGAGGCAAGGGCTATGGGACAGGACTGCACATGCACTAAGCTGGGGGTGAACTTATTTCTGCCTAAGTGAACTGCAACAACATGGCATCCTACAGGTTCCACCCAAGATAGGTCTGGGTAGCCCTCAGACCTGATGGCCAGCAGATGAAGAACTCTAATAGTGCCACATCAGGTGCCATTTCTTACAGTGTGGCAAAGGTTTTAAGACTGCAAGGACAACAGTGAGCTGCACATACATTGAGCTGGGGGAAAATTCACTGAGCTCAGTGCATTGCACTGGTCCCACAGGGAAAATAATATCAACTATGGCATTGTATGGGTCAAAATAGGTCTGTGCGGCCCTCAGACCTAACAGCCAACAGGTTCTGGCAAGATCAGCGCCACCAACAACCTAGCTATATAGGACTCCTGGTATCTCCATTATCCTGGGACCTGCTCTAACCGGTAATGGGAGAAAGTTTGTACAGACAACTGTGCAACCTCAGCATGGTATCACAGGAGGTGGAGAGTGGTGAGCCAGGAGCTGTGGCTATGGAGACCATGGTAGAACTCTAACATAAGAATTCAGACCTGGAACTTGCTGGAGAGAGTGGCACAATTGACTGCAAACAAAGAGCCATGTACCAACTGCAATAAGTTAAATCAAACTGTACACCTGTGGGTGACACAGCTTAGAAACCTTCCCCAAGGAGAAGAATCTGATAACCACAAGTGTAATGACCAAGAGCAAAAGAAGAGACAAATGCACAGTGAATATTACTGAAGACTCTCATGAAAAGAGCAAAACCCTTTGCCAACTTCAGAGTTCACTGAGGAAGACATCTAGAAAATGGGGGATACAGAATTCAAAACACTTCTTATAAAGCTTCTTATCAACAACGAGAAACACGAAAAGCGGGAGTTTGAGGAATTTAAGTAATATGTTACACAGGAAATAGCAGCAATGAATCAAATGAAAATTGCTATATCAGAAATTAAGAATACAGTGGAGCAAATTAAAAGTACAGTGGAGCATCTCCAAATTAGATTGAAGGAGGCAGAAGAAAAAAATCTCAATTTTAGAAGATATTTCCTGTCACCAGGGGGAAACTAACAAAAAGCTGGAAGCAGAGCTGGGTCAAGCTAAAAAAAAGTATTCAATAACTGAAAGACACCGTTAAAAAGGACAAATATGAGATATGGGAGTCACAGACGGTGCAGAATGCTAAACTTGGATTATAGGGGTATTCAATGAAATAATAAGGCAAATTTTCCATATCTAGAGAAAGAATTGGGAAACAACATCCAGGAGGGGCACGGAACTCCCAACAGGGTTGACCAAAAGTGATCTTTATCATGACAAATGATAATCAAGTTCTCTTCAATCGAACATAAGAAAAAGATCCTTAAATGTGCACATGAAAAAAATCAATTGGCATATAAAGGAATGTCAACTAAACTCACAGGAGACTTCTCACAGGAAACTCTACAGGCCAGAAGAAATTCCAGATTCTAAAAGCAAAAAAACTGTCGACCCAAGATAACATACCCAGCAAAGCTTTCCCTTTTCTTTGAAAATTAAATAAAATCTTCCACAATAAATAAAAAATTAAAAGAATATGCACTTCCAAGCCTGTCCTACAAAGGATACTTAAAGATATTCTCTTGGCAGAGAAGAGGAACAAGACTCCCTCAAACCAAAGGCAAGTGTGAGAAAATCCAAGTAAAATAACAACAAAAGGCTACATCAATGAACAACCTGTTGCTAAAATGACAGAACCAAATCACCACACATTCATATTAACCTTGAATGTAAATAGCTTAACCTCATCAATCAAACATCATAGATTAGTGGACTGGATTAAAATAACTAAATCCATCTATTTGTTGCTTACAGCAGACATATCTCAACAACAAAAATCAGCGGAAACTATATTTCATGGATTTTGATTTTTTTTACTTCATCTCTTCAAAATATTTTCTCATTAAATTCTTCACTGACTCATAGATGATACAGTATCATCATTTTCTTCAAAAAGGTTCTGGATTTTCTTTTTCATGTCTTCAGCAACACATTAATTATTCAGTAGCATGTTATTTAATTTTATGGTTTCTTTTTTTCTTCCTGTTACTGATTTTTTTGTGGCATTTCATTTAAGGGGTTGTATAGTAACTGTGTAATGGAGACTGTCATATCCAGATATGAAGATATAATGCAGTATGCATCTCTGTTTTCAGACCAAAGATGGCCTGCCAGTGAAACTGTTAACTGCAACTTGACAATAGAATGCTGGATTCCCTGCCATTGTCCATGCCCGCAATGATGGACATATGACTGTTTATGAAGAACTATACTATACTAATGATACAGGTGAACACAATGAGGAATGAGGGGTTTGGAGCGGGGGTAAGGGAAATTCCAGGCCCTATGGAATTGTATGATAAAATGATGATGATAATAATAATAATAGTAATAATAAGTAAAATTTTGAAAAAGAAAAAGATAGCCCTTTATGACTTCTATGTAATAGTCTGAAAAGTCTTAAGCCTATAAACTATTTTACAGTAATACTTTGGATTTTTATGGTACTTTTCAAGGAAATAAGTGCATATTTAATACTTTAGGATTTTACTTATAAAATTCTTTGAATGAAATCATTATAAATTATACAAAAACCTCTTATAGATCTGAATGCTCATTTTAGCCCAAATATCAAGAGGGAAATCTTATTATCCAATGTACAGCAAATCATTCCTTTTCCACTTTTGGCATCATTACTTCCAACCTACCAAAGCTCAAACTGTGAAAACATCCAATCCCTGGAAACACAGTCAAAAATGTATGGGTAGGTCAATGAGCTAGACTATGTAGTCTAGACCTAATCACAATGATTGATGCAGGTCACTACGTCCAAGTTTATATAAAAATGAATTCTGTACTTTTGGGTACTACAAAGAAAATGGAAGCTTGAACTTGCAGTTGATTGCCAAAAGAAGAGGATCTAAATTGGAGATAAATCAGTGTAGATCTAAACAAAGTCTTTGATCCATGTTTTCGATCTAGCTCCTTGATAAAGTGCCTGGAAAGCAGCAAATGAGGGCACAAGTATGTGGGTTTCTGTTTTGTTCCACCAGCCACAGCTCTGAATCAGCTGATAGAATCTCTCTTTCTCTGTTCCTCTCCCAATCTCTTCTCCGTCTTTCATTTTTTCTTTCAGAATAGATTAAAAATTTAATCTATTAAAATTGTAAAAGTATTTAAAAATACTTTCATGGGTCTATCTAGATTTTTAATTACCTCATACTTCAGTTTTAGTAAAGTGTATATGTGTTCACAAATCTATCAAGTAGTTCTAAGTCTTCTAATTAGTTGACATGTATTTCCTTCTAATAGCTCATGATTATTCTATGTATGTCCTATGAATCCTTTGCCCAGTGTTGGTCTGCTCCAATTCAAGTTCCACTCTTCACATCCTTTTGAGGGAATAGTATCCTCTCTCTTTCTCTCTCCTTCCTTTCCTCCCTCCTTCTTCATTTCTGTATCTTTAATTCTACCTGTTGCTCTACACCTGTCTCTTTCTTCCTCTGTTGCTCTGTTGTTAAAATAATTTTTCAGAAATGACAATTTCAGCTAGCTATGAAACAACTCAGCAAAAGGCTATTTTTATCAGTTTACTTACTAAATTTCTCTTTTTGATGTTTAAGAGGATCAAGCATTTGCTACTATGAATGAACATGCAACTAAAGAAAAACATTCTTGTAATAAATTTATTGGTGCCATCTTGATCATATATTTAGGATAAATCCACACATGTGAAAATACTTATTCAAAGAATATGCACTCTTGTGTTTTTAGGCTCTATTTTTTTTTCAATCTTTGCCAGTGTCAAATGGCTTATCTTAATGTAAATGTATACTATTTTAAAAACTATGTCAAATAAAAGAAGCTTTCCTTAATACATTTCTTCATAATTGCTTTTTTTCTTACTCTATTTCTCAGGAAAAAAATTTAAACTATTTATTGCACTGAAACACAGTCTTCACATTTCCATTAACATTTATTCAAAATTGTAATTTACTTTGTGAAGAAATGATATATTTGCAATACTTCCGCATTGTATCCAATACACGGTAGCTATATTGATTCGATTGTTTTACTTCTTATCACTCAGTAAACTTTAACATTATTTTCTTTTTACTAAGCTCAAACAAATTTCATTATGAGGGGTTGTTCTCAGAAATTCTATACTTTTGTTTTCTCACTTTACATAGGCCTTTTTTGTAGCATTTCTCATGTCTGTTATATCAGAAGTCTGACAGAAGTTTTCAATTCAGCTAGTAGGTTGATCTCATTTGTTAGTCTTAATGAGTATTCAACGTCAATAGTAATAAAGCCTGTAAATAATGAAAAATTTACTCTTTCATCAATAATTACTTTTTTTACTTTCACTTACTATATAATAGCACTAGGAAGGGAATCAATAGCAATTTTAAATAATGGTTTTATTTATGTCTCTGATTTCTATTAGAAATTTTTTGTGTCTGCTATTAAACATACCATTCCCATTTAGGAAATGTGTACTTCTAATTACTTAGGAAGCTTTTTAAGCATGAAGAGAAAAATGTTATTTTTATCAAATGCATTTTAGCACAACTTAAGATGATATTTTCCTTTGATTTATTGACATGAGATTTTTATTATTAATAATAAAAAGCTTAGATGTAATGCATTTTCCATTATATGCCAGTCACTCGAAGTACTTTGAATACAATAATTCATTTACACATCACAGTTCCTGCAGGTAGTATTAATGGTCCAAATGTCTAAGATCTGTAATGACTAACAGGATCTTCTAACTCTCTTCAGCTCACTGTTGTGTCCAGGACCTGTCGCTAGTAGCTTTGTGGACTTCTAGAGACTCAAGGAGTGGCTGAGGTAGTTCAGGGTCATTTAGAAGAACTTAGGAAACGAATTTCTATGGGGAAATGTTTTAAAATTCAAAAAAATTTTAAGAGACAGATAGACATAGAAAAGTCTGACCCATAGGTTTGCTCCTGAAATACCAGTCATAAAAGGGACTAGAAAAGCTAAAGCAAGGCAAATAAGGAACACTTAGAATTAGAAACCATCATTTTCATTTTTAAATTAAGTAATCCTTGAGTGAATTTACCTATCATGTGTTTATATATTGTACATGTTCAGCGCTATGGTTGTGGATAAGTCTGAAAAAGTATACACGAATTTAATATTTGAATTGATGTGTATTAGTGCATTGAAGACTAATCCAGTATGGGAAATTAACCTGTTACTTTAACAGCATATTGTAGCCTGAAAATAAATCACTCTAAAATTCTTATTACTTTGGAGTGGAGAAATTGTCCTGAATTACAAAATTTATGATCTGAAGGACTTCAAGATAAGAGCCCAGAGCAAGTTACATTAAACTAACACTTAGAGAGGCATAGAATATATTTGAATTGTATAGTACATTACTTAATCTCTGGGTATACACAATTTAATTGCTTTTAGATGGTGATGTGAACTTACATACGACCTCTACTTCGAATTATGTGAGTGCAGTGTGTTTAGTCCTGAATATTAAGAAGTATAAGTTAATAGATACTGTTATATTTGAGTATTGCAGCTTTTGTGACATACTGCTCTGCAGGCAGTACCAATATGAAATCAGATCACATTTTAAATGAGCTACTGAATGCAAAATGGCTTGGTAAAATTGTAATCTTTTGTAATCTGTTTTAGTTTATACTATTGAATTTTGCATTTTTGGCTTAATCAATTGAATTCTTTACAAGTATATTTTTATTAAACAAGAACTTTATTGAATTTACATTTTATGAAAGGAGAATTGGAAATAAATTGAATGATATTAATTCTAATTGAAAATAATCCACTGTTCTAAAATTGATTTATTTAGTGATGTCATATCTGGTGATAAGAACTGTCATTGGAAAAGGGGGTCATTATTATGGCTATCATTTTGAGCTGATTAGTGATGACATTTTTTCATAGGTATATTATTTGCAATAAAATTCTTTTGACAGTCATTTAAGTGAGGTTCCAAGAATATTATACAAAGTAGCCAGGATACGGCATATTTCATCCATAGAAATTATTACATTTATAGACCAAAGCAATTATTATCATTTGGAAATTAAATTATAACCTAAACATGTGGGTATTGTATATAAATCTAAAAATTATTTTCTTATATTGAAAAATGACAATAAATTTGACCCAAATTAAAAGATATTCATCTGTCATTCATTTTTTTACTATACATACTTGATGAGTTTTGGGGATACAAATATTCTGCCTTAATTATATTGATATCACTATTTCGTTATACAGAATGATACATTGTTCTCAAAACTTAGCAGATTATCAAACAATAAATGCTTTTTTATTAATACAGTTTATACTATACCTACATTATGAATTAAATTTGTCATAAATTGAAGTGTGAAGTAAGAAGCAAATAGATAAACTAAGGGAATTCAAGATTGTACTAAAGACTTAACTATTTTAGGATTTTTAAAAAATCAGGTACTTTGAAAGCATCTGGTCCCTTCAAGTTCTCTTACTTCCTGTTACAGGATCACTAATACATTATAAACCTTTGAGTATTATGTTTTACGAAGTATAGTACTTACACTGTCAGTGGGAGTGAAGACTCACTTGTGGGAAGACAAATTATGACTCCTGGAGTAGATGAGAACATCATTTAAAACTGGGGATATTAGGGAATTAAAGCTGAAGACATTTAAGAATTAACTGATACAGAAAGAAAATTTTCAGAGCTATACTTTTTTTTTAAAGATTTATTTTATTTTTATTACAAAGTCAGATATACTGAGAGGAGGAGAGATAGAGAGGAAGTGGAGCTGCCGGGATTAGAACCAGCGGCCATATGGGATCAAGGCGAGGACCTTAGCCGCCAGGCCACGCTGCCAAGCCCTGAGCTATACTTATTTTAACAAAGGCAAAAATTTCTAGGAATTTAGACTTCCGTAAATTCTTCTTCAGGAGAAAGGCTTAGAGTCAACAGAAATTCCCCTGACCATTGTTGTGCTGTGGCTGGTTAAGCTGCTGCGTGTGAAACCCACACCCCATATGGACCTGTTAGTGCTCCAGGGGCTCCATCCAATCTAGCTCCCTACAAATGTACCTAGGAAAGCAGCAGCAGATGTCCCAAGACCTTAAGCTTCTGGACCCGCACTGGACACCTAGATGAATTTACTGGTTCTTGGCTTCATCTTGGCCCAGTCTTGGCTGTTTTCGCCATTTGCAGAATGAACCAGAAGATAGAAAATCTCATTCATTTCCTTCTCTCTCTGTAACTTTGCCTTTCACACAAATAAATCAATCTTAGCAAATTAAAAAAAAAAAGCAGGAGACAGTCCTTATGAGTTATTGCTGTGAGGAAAATAGGAATAGCATTCACACTTACCTTGATGAATGAATGTCAACCTTTTTTGTTCTTGTCATATACTCCAAACATTGACCAAACCTGCACCTTCTTTTGCAACTCATATCCATGAAAATCAGTTTCCCCCTTATGTCTCTTTGTTCTTTGTTAACGTTCAGGTGTCCAGATCTTGGACATTAGAAAGTAAAATAAAAATTTTGTCTGCCAAGACATCGATTATACCATGCGTTGTAGAAGTTAAAATTTATAATATGGTAGAAAGGTTGCTTATTAATGAAACAAATTGGTTTTTGCAATAATATAATCTGAATCTCATAACTTCCTTATTTTCTGAAATGTGTAAATAAAATAATCACATCCTGGAGAGTTTTGCTTTGTTCATCAAATTTTCAATCGAGAAACATTTTGGAAACAAAGTTAACTGCGTTGTGGTGTGATTAGTAACTGTGGATAAACCCACGCTGAACTAACACCTGAAAAGCTGTTATTTATCAGCTTTACAACACAAATGGGCTCAGTTGATACTGGCTTGCCAGTGATGGATGGCTTTTCTTAATTCTTTCTTGCTGATCTTGTAATAAATAAAGGTTCAGAGAGAGAAAAGTCAGGATAGAAAAGCAAAGTTTATTAAAGTATGTTTCAAGAGAGAAACAGGCCAGTTGAAAGAAAACATGGCATTAATTCGTTCATGTATGGGGGTTTTATCTCTAGAACTTAAAGATATTGATGGCAATAGGGCCCTGATGTTCGTGCTTGACATTTATAACTGACATCTGGTAGTTGCAGGCCTTTGGGAACCCTGTTCATGTGGCTTTAAATCAGAAGGTTTTTTAATTTGATTTAGCTCCCATTTTATCATGAATTAAACTGCAAAATAGACAGTCTTAGCTGTGATTCAGCAGAGAGCAAGAGTCCTGCTTTTGATTCCCAGAGGAAGAGGGTTTTCTGGCCCCTCTCCATTGACTCATTCATGTTTTACTGTATGACACCAGGCACTATTGTAATTCAGATCTTGCTAGTAAGGGTTTCAACTTCAGAAATGAGAGAAATTTGTTGTAGAACCTCCATTGCACTGAATAATAATTTATCCAAAGATTTTCAAAACAAAACTGAAATTCACTACTAAATAAAAAGATACTCTGTAAGCAAGTTAATTTTCCCTGAATCTTGGAGTGGTTTAGAAGTGTCATTGCTCCTATCCACATAAACTATGATTAAATTACATATTGGGACATTACTAAGTTCAGTTACTCTTACCCGTACTATTTACAATGAATAAATACTAATTACATGAAATACTAGTTATACTTTATAGGTTGCAAGTTATTACTTATTACATTTGTTTGGTACAATGATCAGACAAGTCTAGAAGCTACTAACTTAACGAGGCTTAATGCATTTGTGTCAGTTAGTTGGAAAGTGAAAGGTTTGATTTTCCAACAAAATCTTATTCAAGCAGCTTTCCAGATGGATGTAAAATTTCATGGAAAATTCTAAGCTACTATGAGATAGGTTTACCAAAAAACATAGCGTCAATATGAATGCTCTGAGGCTGATTGCATCCTGAGCCTAGGAAACCATTGTATTACCTTGTTTCATTTCACTTTTTCAGCAGGCATGTTATGCCTCTCATACATTTAATTGCGTGTATGACTTGTAATAGTTTTGCCAATCTACAGTTACTCTTCTAAAATGTCTGTTTTCTACTTATTTATCCAAGACTGTGCTTTGACAGAAGTTAGGTTGATTAAATGTATTTAAACTATTTAAAATTTGAAAATCAAATAGTAAAAGGCTTTACCTGAGATATAACTTACTTTTCCATGTAATCCTTTAATCAGTCAGGGAACAATTATATATTTAATTCTATATGATGTTTTATGGTAGTTTAATACTTTAATTTGATATTTACACATGGAAAAACTAAACAATTATGGATATTCAGATTAATTAAAAGCATTAGATGGTATTAAAATATGAAAGAGCATATTTTAATAAAATCTTTCATGTTTTTCTTTTCATAATCGCCTATACTGAAAATAAATGGTAATTGCAGCTTTACCTGAATCAAATATATTAGAAATAAGGCAAGTAAATTATTTGAGCAAGCTGGCAATAATACCTTGGATTCAATTAAAGATGTTTTGTTTTTTACTGCTTACTTGTTAAAACTGTCAGTTAAATGAGTCTTCACTGGTATTTATGAATGTTCTTATAGTAATGGAAAGAGCTAAGGACCCAGAGTTCAGCTTAAAAACATCTCCAAAAAGGAATACATTCAGAAAAAATAAGTACAGAGTCAAATGATCAGTTTCGCTTGTGTGTGTGTGTGTTTGTGTGTGTGTGTGTGTTTGGGGGGGGTGCTGTGGTGTGGCTATTTAAGCCTATGGAGGGGAGAAGATGGAAAGAGAAAGCGAGCAAGAGAGAGAGAAATTCAAGAACTATCTATGTACATATTCAAGAATATAGGAAACCAGAGCTATAAACATGCCAGAAAAGAAATTAGCAAAACTAATTGCTAGTAAACTAGTTAGGTCTGTGAAGATATATCCAGGAGGGACTGTGGTTTACACTGTGTTACGCTGATAGCTGCATTACTGGTATTGCATATTAGAGTGGTGAACTGAATTATTCCGATCCAGCTCCCTGTTAATGTTTCCAGAAAAGCGTCTGCCACCCAAATGGGAGAACCAAACAGAGCTCTAGCTCGTGGCATCGCCTGTACTGATCCTGGCCACTGCGGCTATTCACAGAGTGAACCGGTACATGGGAAACCTCCTTCTCCCTCTCTCTCATTAGTCTTCCATTATTTGAATAATGGAATAATTATTTAAATATTTGAATGATAATTTTTTTAAAAAGATACAGATAAAAGATGTAGCAGATGCAACTTGATTAGCTTGGGTCTAAGAAAATGAAAGTCTTCACTGTCTCACACACACACAAAAAACCAAAAACCCTGAAGTATGTGCCTTTGGAAGAATAGAAATACAATTAAGGTCAGGGTTATTTTTTAGAGACAGCAATCCCGGAGGACTTTGGTAATGAACACAGTTACATGGAAAGTGGTATCCTGTCATATCTATAGTTTTTTTCTTATTTTTTAGCATTAATTTATATTGGAAAGCCAAATATACAGAGAAAAGGACAGACAGAAAGGTTTTTTGTCTGCTGATACACTCCTCAAGTGGCAGCAACAGCTGGAACTGAGCCTATCTGCAGTCAGGAGCCATGAGCTTCTTCCGGGTCTCCCACGCAGGTGCAGGGTCCCAAGGCTTTGGGCCATCCTCAACTGCTTTCTCAGGTCACAGGCAGGGAGCTGGAAAGGAAGCAGGGCCGCCTGGATTAGAACCGGTGTTGGTATGAGATCCCGGTGCCTTCGAGGTTAGGACTGTAGCCGTTAGGCTACTGCACCGGCCTGAGGTTTTATTGCTGCCTAACTGTATTGTGGGAATATACCATAATTTATTGAATCCATTCAACATTAGAAATCTTCCTCATCTAGCTATTCATTAATATCATGATGATTAGCACCTGCATGCACAAATTTTTACCTAAATGGCTAAATTTATTAAGCTTGATTTACAAAACTACAATGGGTTCATAAAAACACAGATCAGAATAAAATACTTTTTTCTATGCCTATCTTGTGCTCATTGGCTAGTTCGTGCAGTTTAGACTAAAGAAAGCAGATTAACAACAACAACAACAATAACATCAAAACAGTCCCACTTTATAAATGCATACATTGAAACTACATAAGGGAGTCCTCAGCAGTGTGTAATCTGAAAGGTTTTTTAGATATTAGGCTTGTATGGGTTATTAGTTTAAACATGGAAAATTTGTGGGAGTAATGGAACAGGCATCCCTGCATCCAGACGAAAGATGGATTCCCAATGAAACTGTTGGACATGTGTAGACAATGGGACGCTGGACTGTCTGACATTGTCTATACCAACAATGTCAGGGTACACTTAAATAAGAGACTAATGGAATTATGATTCCTTATAAAGGACTATACTATTGTCACAAAATGGGAAAAACCTGATGAGGGGTTGGGAGTTTAGGGGGGAATCCCAGCCTATTCAAAATTGTACCACATAATTCAAAATTCAAAATAAAAATATAGTTTAAAAAGTGGGTAATTATGTTTTGCAGAAGTCTTAAGACACAGGATAAAGATGTTTAGGCTTATACAATGAGCAAATCAGATGCAAGTAAATACATGACAGAAAATAATAGATAATAAGGATTAGCTAATAAATAAAGTAATATCTTGAAAAGTTCTAAATACACTTAAGAAGATAGTTACATTGTTTCATTTGCATATGTTCTTTAGATCTAATGGGTTAATTTTATTATTTACTCTATATTTTGTTAGTCATTTATTTTGTGGTTATTAACTGTTGCATAGGGTGTCAGCTTATTTTTATTTTAGAATTCTTGATGTCCTATTATTAGGTAACAAGTATTCATAATTTTTATATATTCTTACTGTGTTGAAACTTCTATTGATCTAGAAGTCTTTGCTTGTCTCTTGAAAACTTTTTTATTTAATTAAAAGTCATATTTTTCTAATATAGTGTAGCCATTTTTACTTTCTTTTGGTTATTACTTGCATGGTCTATTTTTAAAAATGCTTATTTTTAATACATTTCTCTCTTTGGATTTAAAGCGAATGTGCAATGCAGATAGAGTATGTGACTGGATCACGTTCTTTCTTGTGAAGTTTGCCATTTGTCCCTGAATCTCCAGCTTCTTGTTACAAGCAGCTCATATTTCACCATGTGCATTTCGACTGTCTGTATTAGTTTTGTGAATGTTGGACATTTATTTTGTGTTCTTATGAGTTAGCAATATATTAATGATGCACTTTTATGACTAATGCCACTGCTGTGGTTTTTCCTCTGGAGATTTTTCTTTATTATTTTTAGAATACTTAGTTGACTCTTTTACTATAAAAATAAGGGGGCCCAGCGTTGTAGCCTAGCGGCTAAAGTCCTCACCTTGAACACACCGGGATTCCATATGGGTGCCAGTTGTAATCCCAGCAGCTCCACTTCCCATCCAGCTCCCTGCTTGTGGCCTGGGAAAGCAGTGGAGGACGGCCCAAAGCCTTGGGACCCTGCACCCATGTGGGAGATCTGGAGGAAGTTCCTGGCTGCTGGCTTCTGATGGGTGCAGCACAGGACGTTGCAGTCAGTTGGGGAGTGAATCATTGAATGGAATATCTTCCTCTCTGTCTCTCCTCCTCTCTGTATATTTGACTTTGTAATAAAAATAAGTAAATCTTAAAAAAAAGAAGTACACCTATACATACATACATTCAGATTAGATACATTAGATTATTATTAGATCAATAATATATACTAAAAATATATATCCAAAAGTACAGATAGCACATTGTATTATTAAATACACAAATAAAAAGCCCTTACTTATTTTTTAAGATTTATTTATTTTTATTCCAAAGTTTAAGATTTATTTATTTTTATTCCAAAGTTAGATATACAGAGAGGAGGAGAGACAGAGAGGAAGATCTTCCATCTGATAATTCACTCCCCAAGTGGCCACAACGGCAGCTAAGCCGATCAAAAGCCAGGAGCCAGGAGCCTCTTTCTGGGTCTCCCTCATGGGTACAGAATCCCAATGCCTTGGAATGTCCTTCACTGCTTTCCCAGGCCACAAGCAGGGAGCTGGATGGGAAGCGAGGCTGCCGGGATTAGAACCGGCGCCCATATGGGATCCTGGCGCATGCAAGGTGAGAACTTTAGCTGCTAGGCCACAATGCTGGCCTGTAGTGGACTTCTAAAAATTCAAAAAACTAGGATTATTTACTTTGGTTCTCAAATTTTTTAAATTTGTATGTAGCTTTTTCATTTTAATGTTAATTTCATGTACTGTTTATACACACATATCTTTAATGTCAAAACATTTTATTTTATTTGGATGTGTGTGTGTGTGTGTGTGTGTGTGTGTGTGTGTGTGTGTCTGTGTGTGTGAAAAGAGAGCTGGGAGCTTAATCCTAGAAAACCAAAGTATTTACGGGTGAAACTCTAAGCATTCCCTTTAAATAAGGACCAAAACATGTCTCTTATTATAGTTATTTTTTAATATTTCATGTCACTATTATAAGAATGTTTACACCTCTACAGACTAGATGAATATACTAGTCCGAATAGAACTTCCGCTTAGAAATACATGTTTATTAAGCTGGCTTATTCTCTTTTATTTGTTTAACATGTTCATTTCTTGAATACGCCCTATTTCACAAAACTATTATGTATTGTTTTGTCTCTGTCAATAAGTTCACTGAGCATGGAGGTGATTTTTTTATCACATATAAACAGCTTCAGTAACATGACATTAAGGTTCATTATAAGGAACTGGTGATTGAATGACTCAATGGTGTTAGACAATAGATTATCACATCCTTAAGAAGGAGCATGCATTTTAGGATTACAACTTTTTACTTGATTTGTGGTTTTTCAGGTTGAAATCCTAAAATTTGCTGTCTTGGTGAAAGACATTAAATTATCATCGTTGTTGGCAAAAGCATAATGTAATATACCATTTTATTAAAATACTCATGAATGCTTTAGCTTTTTTTACACTTATTTGTTGTTTTGTATTTCACATTCTTGATAATCAAATAGCGGCTAAAGTCCTCATGTTGCACGTGCCAGGATCCCATATGGGCCCCGGTTCTAATCCTGACAATCCCGCTTCCCATCCAGCTCCCTGCTTTGGCCTGGGAAAGCAGTCGAGGATGGCCCAATAAAAATAAATAAATCATATATATATATATGGAATATATATGTATATGGAAAGGAATATATATATATATTCCTTTCTTTTCCATGTGAGTTAATTCTAAGTATGCCCTTAATACTGTGTTTTCTCTATGTGTTATGTGAAGCTTGGTTTTAGGTTCTTAGAGGATGTTCATAAACCAGAGATTTTGTCACAGAAAAACAAATATAATTTGTTTAAAAGACAATCTCCAGTTCAGTCAAGCCTTTTAACCTTATGAATCAAAAAGGGTAGACTTGGCTAACAGAAACATTAAATAAGGAAACAAGAAATTCAGAAACATTATGAATTCATTGAAGAACAACATACAGGCATTATCAAAGAAAACATTTCCTTAAATTGAAATAAAAAAATATAACTTTTAGCTAAAGGAAAAACTTTTGAAAAATGTAACTTCATTGTATATCCCTTAAGATCTTCAAGAGAATAAACAATCATTTGTCCTGAATGATGTGTTCTGAAGTAACAGGACAAGGTCAGATAATGTCAACATGTATGTGTTCCATGTGTAAATTGTACATGATTGATCATATCCAGCAGGACATTTTAGCACTTAGAAAAACTTCCTTTTGGCACCTACTGCGTATGTTTCCTTGATGAGATATTTTCAACTTCTGTAAGAATCGGTCATTTTAATCCACCAAAAGATGGAAACAAATCTTTCTAATAGAAATGATATTTCATTCTTTTTCACCCCTTTAGGTTTAATTTCTAACAGTTTCAACATTAAACTGGATTGGCAAGGAAACAACTCTCTGGCCTTTGTTGGACGTTTGACCTACTCTGATATCTCCAATGATGTATACATGAAGTCAATTTACACCACAGGCTTACAGACAATTCCCGTGCAAGGAAGATGCCACAGATTTTGAATGACAAAGCCATTGCTCACCAATATAAAAAACAGGCCAGAGGCAAAAATGTCCAAATTGGCTGCAGTTCAAAAGATCATTTCACCCAGTGTAATAACTCTGCTCTTGGCCTGTATCGTGTGTCCCCTCAGACCCACAACCAAGTGAGATAATCAGTACCAGCATATTTGAGGTCAGCATCTTTGATTACTCCATATATAAAAAAAAGGTTCTTCCAACAAATAAGTAATGGCTTTTCTGACAAATCACTGTGCTCCTTCTATTTGGTTTTTTTTTTTTTTTTTTTTTTTTTTTTTTTTTTTTTTTTGCGTTTTCATATTTTGATCTTCGCTTTTTAAAGATTTTTCTTATTTCTGGCCAGTGCAATTCAAATTGTCCACGAATTGAGTCTTTAAGGCATAGTTTTTAGTTTGATATCTAAAATATTATTTCCTAAGAGGCACACCAACACTTAGAAATGCCATCCTAAATTTTGCGGAAGGTGAAAGTGATATATTCCAGCCATACAAAATAAGGAAAGGACAGTGTGTTTATACCCTCGATTGAGTAAATATTAAAATGGTAATTTTTGAATTTTTGAATTATTTATTTGAATTGTAGATTTATAGAAAGAAGGAGGTAAGAAAAAGATCTTGCTTCCACTGGTTCATTCCCCAAGTGGTTGCAATGGCCCGAGTTAAGCTGATCCAAAGCCAGGATCCAGGAGACTCTTCTGGGTCTCCCATGAGGGTGCAGGGTCCCAAGGCTTTGGGCTGTCCTTTACTGCTTTCCCAAGCCATAAGTAGGATGGGAAGCAGTGCCACCAGGACACTAACCAGACCCAATATGAGATATGTACCTATCATCTGAGTTTCCATTACTTGATAAATTTTATATCTTATGAAATTTAGGCAGAAGATGATCCACCTCTGATTGATTATAGAAACTGAAAAATATACCACTGCTTGAAGTTTTCTTCTATCATGTGACTGACTAGTCTTGCCAATCAGCATGCAATTTGAATTTGATGTTATTGTTACTGTTTAAGTCACTCATCACTTGAGTATGTTCTTCAGTATATCCTCGATGTATTTTTTCTGCTCCTTTCCAAAGCCTGAATTTCAGTTTTCCTGGTGATTGCATGAGATACCAAATCACAATTCAATAAGTATGTTCACATAATTTGAATTGAAATAATCTGAAGTATTTCCAATTAAGTAATTTAAGTCATCTTTTCAACCTGGTGTCTTGGAGCTGGCATTTTGTGCAGTTGTTAAGATGACATTTGGGTCATTTGTCTCCCATACAGGAGTGCCTGCACTGGACTCTAGGCTAAGGTCTTCATCCAGCCTCTGTCATTATGCAGAATAGAAAGCAATGGGTGATGGCTCTAACACATGGATTCCTGCTGTTCATACAGGATGCCAAACTTAAGTTTGGCTCTAGCTTCACCTTATCCTAGTCCTGGCCAATTCAAGTATTTTGGGAGAGTGAAACAGTGGGTAGGAGTCTCTCTCCCCTTTTTCCTTTTTCTTCTTTCTCCTCTCAAAGAAGTGAAGTAAAGGTTTTTTAAAATATGTCTTTGGTTGTTGTTATTTTACAAAGAAAAATATCTATTCATCAAGAAAATAGTATCATCACTGCAGATATTCACCCATTATATAAAAGTTTATGCAATAATATATTTGAGATGGAAGGGCATTTTCAACATTATTTGCAAATCACAATTAGAAGGTGATTTATTTCACACAGTTTCTTCTTTACTAATCAGATATCATAGCATCGAAAATGTTTTAGCATGGATACCTCAAAGTTGTAATTATTTCCTTTAAATTTCTTATGTCTTTAATGTATGCTCTATTTCAGAAAATAATTATATATTTTTTTCTTGTTTTATGCATGACATATGCAATTTGCCCAGAATCATGCAGCAGATAATGCTGGAGCAAGGGTTCCCACCCAAATTTTATTCCAGAATCTATGTTCTCTTTATAAAATCATGTAACCAGCTGTGAAAAGTCTTTGTTGGTCTGGTATTGTGGTAGAGTGGCTTAAAACACTACCTGAGTTCCAAGTCAATGTGCACCTTATCTGGTTTCTTGCAAATGATAATGAGGGACAGGATATGGTAAACCAAGCACTAGGTTCCCAGGGCTCCAGCCTCCTGATTTCAGCCTGGTTCAGCCTGCATGGTGCAGGCTTTTGGTGTGTAAATTGAAAAATAGAAGATTCCCTCCCTCCCTCACTCTCCAATTAATAAAACATTAAAATAGGTTTTCCTTTTCATGGACTTAGAAGATTCCTATTTTGCACATCAAATATAGTTCTCTTCATCTCTCTATAAAATAAGAACCTAGAGAGTAACACTTTTCTGGCATGTTCTAGCTTAAAGTTGCCTTTTTATGACGATAGCTTGCGTTCTGTGGACATTTAAGTTTCTTTTACTCCTTTCTGTGCATTCCTTGTGGTCCAGTGGCTGTAATTGCATGCAGTATTCCAGGTACAGACGTTCTGTGGTTTACCAAAACAGAGGATACATGTTGGTCTCCTTTGTGTAAGAAATAGTCAGCAATGATTCCAAATCTCCATTCTGGGATTTGATTTTAACTTCAGAGCCAAACACTTAAATGTGGTTTGGATTAATTTTCCCTAAATGCATACGAACCATTTGGAGTACAGAGGAAGTTGAGCAATTTTTTGAAACCTGCTCCATAATAGTCTCTTGCCAAGTGGTTAGTTATCTTAAACACTTTTGCACTGAACTGAACTGTGATTTTTAACTCAGTTGTTAAGACAATACGTGTAAGCATATTTACAAAACTAAACAGAAAGAAGAAAAGTGGAAAAGTTTATATATATATATACAAATATAAAGTTTCATATATTTACAGAGCATTCTTACATATACAGAAATATCTTTGCTGAAACAGTCTGAATTATAATATTAGAAAAGCACAATTTTTGTGAAACAAATATCGATTAGCAGAACACCAAGTTTATTGGTTACTGGTTAACTTTCATAATGATCTGAAAATACCTCTGCTAGTGATATTTACCTTTTTTAATGTGAAATTTTGCAGTTATATAAAGTCAGGAATAAACTAAGGAGTTGGGCTATTGTTGTCTAGAAATTTACTGAATCATTACAGCTAAAACTCCATATCTTTATTTACATTTTAAGTCAATATCATATCGTCTAAATGTTCTTAAAATTAAAATGGTAATGTTTTTAAATTGAATGTATTGTTGTGATACAACTGGAGTATGTCAGCATATGTAATATTAGTGTTTCTAATAAATAGTTTTCTTAGACTGAAAACATATACCGTTTCTTTCTGTACATTGTGTGACTTTGCAGGGTGTAACCAGGAATGTAGGTATAATTAATATTCTATAATTATATGATAACATTTAATCAATGTATTTCAACATAAACACAACTTATGTTATTTAGAATTTTATAATTCAAAAAAAAAAAACAGGTTCACATATTGTTAGGTGGCTTGTTCCAAAAAATTCACGTAAGAGTAAGTAGGGATAATTTCCATTCTACTGTTAAGGAAACTGATGTTCCACCAATGTATTCTGAGATATTAAACACATAGTGCAAAGGCTGAAAAATGAACCATCTTGCAAGTCTGAGGTCACTGCCATTACATCTTACCTCATCTATTTACTGGTATGGTTTTCATAATGGATTCTTTGATTTGTCTCTTATATCAATAAGCACAAAAATAGAATGGTCACTTCAAGACATGATGAAAATCCTGACCAGTTACAAGGTGTTATTATGATTTTAAAAATTCTAGTTCGATGAAGAATTTTGCAGTTCTTAACCGCATTCAGAATGTCTAACTGCTTGTTTCTGTAGTTACACAGGTCTTGATGTCTAGAAGTCATTTGTTTCCACAAACTCCTAATCTAACATGAAGAAAATGTAACCCCCATTGTTGTCCTCTCAACTCAATCAGCTGCATGCTATTTTATTTGTGTATACTTGATAATGAAACTTGAATGAGCTAGTTCAGGCTTCTGGAAATTTGGAGAAATTGACCTGTCATCTTTTGTAGTATTGGAAAATGTATAATTTGCTAAAAATGCAATATGGGTTACCTTTGTGCTGATTGACAGTATCAGTAACTTAAAAAGTATTTCAAGGGCAGGCATTTGGCAGAGCGCTTAAGACATTTTTTTGGATTCCCACACTCCATATAGTAAGGCCTTTGTTCAGGACTCAGTTCCGCTCAAGGTTCCAGCATCCCTGAAGTGGCTCCCTGTGTACGGTACTGGGATTGGCTTCTACTCTCCTGACTGCAGCTTAGCTTAGCTTCAGCTGTTTCAGTTGTTGGAGTGTGAAGCAAAGGATGGAAATTTTATTTCTAACTCTACCTCAAATAACTAAATCGCTTCACAAGAATCTGAATCAGTGGAATTCAACACAAACAGTTATCACTTTCCAAGCAATGGCTTAGTTACAAGCTCTCATCTTTGCAGAAAATTCTTTAAAAAATGATTTATTTATTTTTATTGCACAATCATATATGTCCAGAGAGGAGGAGAGACAGAGAGGAAGATCTTTCCTCCGATGATTCACTCCCCAAGTGACCACAATGGCCAGAGCTGTCCTGATCCAAAGCGAGGAGTCAGGAGCCTCTTCCAGGTCTCCCACGCGGGTGCAGGGTCCCAAGGCTTTGGGCCATCCTCGACTGCTTTCCCAGGCCACAAGCAGGGAGCTGGATGGGAAGTGGAGCTGCCGGGATTAGAACTGGCGCCTATATGGGATCCTGGTGTGTTCAAGGTAACCGTGCCAGGCCCGAAAATCCTTTTTTAAAGATTTACTTTATTTATTTGAGAGGCACAATGATGGACAGAGATGGAGAAACTCACTCTCCAAGTGGATGCAAAAGCCAGGGCCAAAGCCAGGGGCATAAGAGACAAATGTAAGTTTTCTCACCTATGGCAACTAATTCATAGGCCACAAAAAGGGAGTCTTTTCTAAGTGAGATTAGCATACTGAGAAGTAAGTACTGTTTACACTCTGAACCTATATTTCTGAGAAATACTAGTATTTCTAATTTTTTCCCTCTACTATCTATGTTAAGGTATCTTTAAATAGAGAATATTAAGCTTGTTGCTGTAAAGTTAATGAATGTGCCATTGTAATATTATGAGGGGAAAAATAAGGAAGTAAGGAAGGATGAGAGGGTAGGGGGTGGGAGAAGGCCGTATACTTCCTGATCTGTATTAAGAAAAACAATGAAATCTGCTGACATCATTTTAAAAAAGGACCAGAAGAAGGAAAAAGTCAGGAAGCCAAGGACCGTACCCAAGTTTCCCATTGGGTGCTGGAGCCCAAGTGTTTGGGCCGTCTTGCACTGCTTGCTCAGGTGCACTATCAGGGAGCAGGGCCAAAGCAGAGCAAATTGGCACTGTGATATGGGATGCTGGTATTGCAGGTGGCATCCTAAGCTGGTGTGTCACAGTGCTGGCCCTTGAATAAAACTCTTATGTTTTGCCTCTTTGAAAACAGACTCATTCTTCCTCTCTAGTGTGTCTCTGGAGATATAAATGCCTGGATTAAATACGGCTGGAGTTTTAAATATTATTTTATGAATTTATGTTTCTACATAAGGGTCTGTTCCCTGTGGTTTATATCCTCTTAGAACAAGAAAATTAGTCATTCATCAGACAAATGCCCTTATTGGAGTATGACTGTTTTTATGAACATCATCAGTGGACTCTCTTCCTGTTAAATTCACAGTTATTTGTCTTCATAATCATTGCATTGTATCTGACACTAATAATTGCTCTAAGAAAAGTATTCTTGTTTGGTCTGTACAACTTAGCATAATGTGGATTTACTTTTGCTTCTCACACCATTCTTGAAATAAAAAGAGTGAAGTTTGAGCAAAAGAAGACTCCAGATAAAAGAGAGGAAAGAAGGAAGAAAAGAAAGAGACAAGAAGGTGGTGGTGGAGGAGAGAAACAGAAGAGGAGAGAGGACTTTTTAATGATGGAGACTATCATGGTGCCTCTGTGGATTTTTGCCTCATGTATTACACAGAAGCAAGCAAGGCAGGTATTACACAGAATTAGAAGAATAGCATTTCATTACTTATTATAAACCAGGCAAAGAACTTAATGCACAGTTTAATCCTCAAAATAGCCTTCAAAGTAAGAATGTTCTTTTTTTATAGGAGAACAGAGTGTAAAAGGAAAATAAGGTAAAATGCCCACAATTATACATGTACTAAGTGATAAGGAAAAGATTTGAACCTAAATCTGTCTCCAGTGCCTATGTCCTAAAATTATATTATACTATCTAAGAAAGTAAAGAACATATTTTTAATATTAAACATTAAACCGCAGACTGTTTCAATGATTTACATTTCTTTGCATGCATAATTTTTAAAAAGTTCATGTATCTTGCTTTATGTCAAGTTTTGAAACTGCAAATTTACAATGTGTCTTTTTTTATATATCATATTTAGTCTGTAGTGTTAAGTTTCCTTAGATCAGACCCTTTTGTTTAAGATCATTTTTCCCCTTGGGTAGTTGAACAAAAACGATAAACTCTGGCTCTTTGTCATAATTAATTAGGGATTCCAGGGCACAATGGGATATTTTACTTTTAAAAAACTTGTATTGAAACAGCTGCCTCTCTCATTACCATGAGATCCGTACCCTTTCAGCTGCCAGTGCTGACATTTCCATTTCCCCATTTCTCCACAAAATGAGAATCTCTAATATTTCTAAAGGGTGTGTTCATGATTAACTTACAGTGGTATTTTAATAGGCCATTATGTGCACTTTCTATCATAAAAAATATGTAAAAAGGCTAATAATTCCAGGAATTTATTCCAGTCAGTGAATCAAACCTTTGAAAGAAACAGCGCTCTCTTTGGGTCAAGTGTCAGAAGTTAGCTGTGCATATCTATACCTTCAAGACTGTAACAACAATTAAGAGCAAAACAACAAAGAATGAGCCATCAAAGTGATGATGCACAGGTCTCTCCCTTATGATAGTCTACACTGTATTCCTTTGTGGCAGGAAGAATTCTAAATGTTCCCTTTACACAGCATTCCTGTCATCAAGTTATTCAATCCTATTTATTATTGAAAAAGAGTATATAAGATTGAGTCAGAGAGATGGGGCAGAAGTTGAAGCACAAGATTTGGAAGCCTGACAAGCATTTGACTCACAGTGACTGGAGTGGAGCCACGTAGAAAGCGATAGAAAACTATTTAATAATCATATTCAGAAGATAGATTTGTCTTGCATTGAATTCAAGTCATCCATTTATTTTTGTGTACATACACAGTGTTAGCTATAAAACCTTCAGTGTAGCATTCAAATCTTAAAGAAATATTGTTTCATAAGAAATGCATGCAAAGAAAAATAAATGGTTCTTTCAATCTTAGTTCATACTTTTAACTAGCAGATCTATTCTCTTTAATTTTTTTTCACTTATATATTTATTTGAAAGAGAGACAGTGTGAGAGAGAGAGAACAGTTATAGCTGTTGGTTTACTCCTCAAATGTCTTCCACAGTTGGGGCTAGACCAGGCAAAAGTCAGTAGCTAGGAAATCAGTCTTGGTCTTCCAAGTTGGTAGGAGGGGCTAAACTACATGAACCATCATCTGCTGCTTCTCACGTTAAAATTTAGTGGGAATCTGGAAAGCTCTGCCAGGGCTTGAATCCGGGCATTCTGGTATGAAATCAGCTGTTTCATGTGATAGCAACCACTGCAACAAACTTCTTTTTCAGGAGTCTTCTTTATTTCTAATAAAAGCTCATTTTCTCTGTCTTTATCTGGTGGTCCTATTTTGTTTTCTGGGACTTGATTTAGAGATACAATGGGATGGAAGAAGCCCAATTCCTGCCTTGCAGGATTCAGGGACATCGGTGCGACAGCCAGGATCCCTGGACGGTCCGCGGAAACAGAAGAACAGTAAGCTTCCTTCGGAACTAGGGAGGGGAGCTTCCTCTGGCCCTTGCCTGCTTCCAACTTTGGGTCCCCACTCTCTTTTATAAGGACCATCAGGATTGCTCCAGAAACCTCTCATAACAAACACGAACAAACAAGTTAGAATAGACAGACAGAGAACAGATGGGAAGGCTTGGAAGCAGACAGGAAGTGGCCAGCCGGGATGCACTTGTGACTCACTGGGTGGGACACAAAGATCAGATACTCCTCTCTGGGGTGTTGAGGATTTCTCTGCACACCCCTCCCAAAAATATTCACCTGAACTGTTGACATTTGTCCTGTTAAAGTTATAGAGTTGGACTACCCGAAAAACAGCCAGGTTCAGCAAAATCACGCTTCAATGCTATAAAATGCTAAATACTAACATTGAAAAAGACAAGAGACAGCTGAATAGCAATCTATAGCCATTTTAAGGTATATAGACCATGGTTGAATGTAAACCAAAGTTGAAATGTCTATGGGGAAGTCACAGGTTGTGGTCGAGAACATGCATTTTCCTAGTAACATATTGGTTAATCAATACCATGTCAATTAATGCCATAATGCTGTAAATGGTTGTAAATATTGGGTTGAGTTTTTTACTTGATTGGGATGATACTCTGCTGGTTCTGCCTTTGGACCAGAGATGGTCTCACCAGGAAGCCGTTGAATTTGCCAGGACAATTAGATGCTGGACTTTACGATTGGTCAAAACCTCCAATGAAAGAATCTCAACTGAGTTTGAACTATGGAAATACAGCGGGGTGGAGCAATCCACTGTGGGAGGGGGAGGGTTTGGGGAGGGGCGGGGGGAATTCCAGTGCAAAAAAAAAAAAAAAAATGTGTGTCACATAATGCAATGAAATTAATAATAAAAAAAAAAAAAGAAAAAAAAAATGAAAAAAAAAAAAAAAAAAAAAACACATAATCCCCATATGTGACATTTCCATTTTATTACTATAAAGTGATAAGAGCCTGTCAAAATCAATTAGAAATGTTCTTTATATCATCTGTCATTTTGAGTTCTCCACAGAATTGTTGGCCTTCATTAGAGCTTAGTGGAATCTGCTGTACTGTATTTTCTGTCATCCATTGGCAGAGCAATTTTACCATGAAACCAGTAGTTTTGTCTTATGAAAAGCAGTTTGTCACCAAAAAAAAAAAAAAAAAAAAAGGAAGGAAAAAAATACTTTCACTAGAGTTGCATTATATTTGACTTTGCTTGTGTGATTGCCCATAATATCATGAATGTCTTAATGACACTCCATAAATAAATCTATACTCTTATTTAGAGGAGAGCTTGTATTTCATTTATTGTTATAAATATTTTCCCTTGAATTTTAAAATGATATGATTTTTAAAAATGCCTAAGTTGGTGATCTATTACAATTTGATTTAAATATAAAAATAACACACTATAGTACTTAAGATTTATTCATACCTCACATTTTTCCCTAACAATCTCTTCACAATTTTAAGATTTCTTTTTATTTAGATTTTCTTATTTGTTTGAAAAATTTGGCCCATATTTTAAGAACTCATAAAAATAAGTAAAATTGAAGGTTGGAAGAGGTTACCATGACCCTTGTGGTATGAAGTGAATTGGAGAGGAAGGCAATGCATAAATAAGGAAAAAGAGAAGACACAGACGAGATAAAATTGTGATTAAAGTGGGAGGCCAGGAGGAAGCCTCCTTCTCTGATTAGGAAATAAGGAACAACCCTGTAAGCTCACTGTATCAACTTTTCGTTGAGCTGTTTAGGGAATCAAATCTCAGGAATGGATTTGACGTAAACTTTAATAACCACATCCCATTTTCACATTAACCAGTTCATCTTTGATCAGAGAGCAACAGCATGACCCAAGTACGAAGGTCAGTACATGACTGTCAGGACTATCCTAAAGCACACAGTTCTGTGACCTTGGATTTTGCACAGCTGGGGACCATTGCCTGTAAGTCTCCACCATGGTCCTGGACCTGGCTCGCATGGCTGTGGTCTCTGGCACCAGCAGTATGTGAACTCAAAATTCCAGACACAGTACACCTTGCTCTTCCTTATCAAGTGACATTAGGTTTTCAAACTGCCTGAAGCAAAAGATTCTTTCTAGCAAAAATAGCAATATTCAGGAACCCAGTAATAAAAAACAATACTGTGAGGTAATGGGCAAAGGAAATGAACAGACATTTTTCGAAAGAACAAATTCAAGTAGGTAACAGATATATGAAAAAAATGCTCAGACTCCCTAGTCATCAGGGAGATACAAATGAAAAACACATTAGGTTCCACCTAACTCCAGTGATGTTGGCCTACATTCAGAACTCTTAACAGCACCTAATGGTGTGGATGTGGGGAGAAGGTATCAACCTTCACTGCTGGTGGGAGTGTAGATTAATACAACCACTATGGAAGTCAGTATGGAGAGAAAATAAATCTGCCCATATGACCTAGCTATCCTTCTCCTAGGAATATATCCAAAGGAAATGAAATCTCATATTAGAAAGGGATCTGCAAAACTATATTTGTACCAGCACAATCTGCAATAGCAAAGACATGGAAACACAGATGACTTTCCAAAGAGGAGTGGATAAAGAAACTGTGGTACAATCTACTCTGTGGAATACTAATCAGTCGTTAAAAAGAATAAAATTATACCATTAGAAGCCAAATGGTCCCAACTAGAGGAAATTATGTTCAGTGAAATAAGTCAATCCCAAAAGGACAAACACCATATGTTCTCTCTGATATAAGACAACCTTTGTGTAAATTATAGCATCAATAGCACTTTCAATACTATTTTTTGCTGCAACTCATGGAATTTGATATTTTTGTTTTTATTTCCATTTCTTCAAAATAGTTTATTTTCCCTTATTAAATTCTTCACATAGATCATACAGTAGCATAATTTTCTCCAAGAAGGTTTCTTGTTCTCTTTTTCATTTCTTCATCGACGCAATGGTTTTTCAGTAGCATGTTATTTAACTCCATGGTGCTGTTAATTTACTTTTTTCTTTAAATTTTGTTCTTGTTGCTGGTTTTGTTTTATGGCTTCTCATTTTAAGGAAATGTATAGTAACTGTGTAATGGACACTATCACATCCAGAGGTGAAGATGTGAGGATACAATGCAGCATCCAAACCAAAGATGTGCTTCCAGCAAAACTCTTGATTGTATCTTGACAACATGAGCCTGGACTTTGCCATTGTCAGGACACACTTAAATAGCAGAACAATAGACTTATGACTGCTTATGAAGGACTGTAATACTGTAATAATGTGGGGAAATCAGTTGAGAGGAGGGAATTGAGGGAGGGCTTAGGAAAAATCCTGCAGCCTGTGAAATTGTATCATAAAACTAAAAATAAAATAGAAGAGAAAAAAATTGCAACATTAGCTAGTAAATCTTCCTAGTCCCAATGAAAAGGCCAAAGTTATAATGACAGACTGGAATCTAATAATCAATATACCATCAACATTGAGAATTTCCTGTTAGTCAAAATTAGGATCAGTAAATCAAAAAACTGAATTCTGAATAGGCAACTGCAACTACAGGGGAAAAAAATTAGGCCTGAAAAATAAAATGAATGAATCTTAGTAGTTCTTTACTTCTCCTTAATATCATATTTTAATAAAATTGACTAAGTAATGAATGGATTTCCACATTTCATAAGGAAATATATTGGGATTATATCTATCGATTTTTTAAATTTAAGTCTTGACATTATTTTGGTGATATTACTCATCATAAGATGTATACGTTTTTAAGTGCACACTTCAATTTTGTTGCTTACAGTTACAATGCTGTACATCAGATCTCTGGAACTTGCTTATCCTGCTTGACTGAAATTTTGTGTTCATTGCTTGTTACTCACTAACTTATCCTTCCTCTTAATCCTTGGTAATTACCATTAGGCTCTAACTCAATATATTGGACTACCCAGAATTACACCTTGTATAAATGCAATCATGTACTATCTGTTTTTCTGTGTCTGGCTTGTTTCAGTTAGCATAATGTCCTCAGATTTCAGTTATATTATTACTTATTTCATAATTTCCTCCCTCTTGAAGACTAAATGTTTTCTAACACATATACAACTCATTTCCTTTATACATGTGTCTGTTGATGCATGTTTTGCTGTTTCTACATCCTGGCTACTGTATGTATTACTGTAATATCTTTCTAAAAGACTTACATCAGAAATTTTTGCTTGAGATCCAGATTGAAAAGTCAATCTATGGAGAAGGAGAAAAATACAAGTAAACAACATACCTGATAGTCAATTTCCAAACCTTAGAAATTCATGCTTCTGAATAACAAAAAAAGGGCAAGATCAAAATGGCAAAATGAATAGAAATTCATTTTCAAAGATACAAATGGACAAGAGATATTTGCAAAGATGCTACATATCACTAATTATGATGGAAATGAAACTTAAAACTAAAACCAGTTATTATTTTACATATTTCATGTGCATGTAATGTGCTTTAAGAATTATTTATTTTAATCAGAAAGGCAGATTTACAGAGAGAAGGAGAGACAAAGAGTAAGATATCCCATCTGGTGGTTCACTCCTGGCCTTAGCAGTTTGAGCTTAGCTGATATGAAGCCAAGAGCCTCCTCCGGGTCTCCCACACTGGTACAAGGTTCTAAAGCTTTAGGTTGTCCTCGACTGCCCTCCCAGGCCAGAATTAGGGAGCTGGATGGGAAATGGAGCAGCTGAAACACAAACCGGCATTCATCTGGAATCCTGGTGCATTCAAGGCAAGCACTTTAGGCACTAGGCTACCATGCCAGGCCCAATCACTACTCTACACTTTTCATGATAACTTATGAAAAAGCAAAAACAGATATTGCTGAGGATATGAAAAAGTTGGAAACAGGTACACTGTGGAGACATTCACTGTAACACAGCCACTATAGATTCTGGAAGGGCAATTTCTCAGAAAAAATTAAAATTACCATGTCATCCATCAGTACATTAAATAATATCTATGTAAAGAACAGATTTCATATATTTGATATATAGTATTTGATTACCAGAAGGATGAGTTATTTGAAAGTGAGATCTCCTACTCCACTCAAAAAATAAAAGAGCATAGCACTGTAGTGTTATTTTATCTGAATGCAGGCATAGAATCTTGAGATGGGAGGGAATATGATTACTTCTGTGATTACAATGGTTGATGGGAGACAAAAGTGAGTGTTGCACATAGGATAACTAAGAAGGAAACCGAGGGTTGCTATGACTTGTTATTCGTAAAGGCATATGGTTTGTTGTGCAATTGCCTCTGAGTCTGTTTGTTCCCAATCTGCGCTGGTGAATGAAAAAATAACATGATTATTACCAGTGATTTTTAATTGTTCTGTTTAGGGCTCTGGACCACTTGTCCATCCACTGAATGTGAAGCCACTACCAAACAGTGTGAGTTTATAACTTCTTTAAAGTCTCCACCTCTTTGTACACAGATTTCGAAGATCCATGCAGTTAATCTAGCTTATAATAAACATATGAATTTCTACTTAACTACAACAAAGCATATATGCAGTCACAGAATTCTGCTGTGAGGTATTTTAAAAGGAAAAAGTAAAATAGCTAAATATTTAAAAACATACTGCAATTCCAACAAAAGCAACTATATTACAAATTAGAAGAGATTCCTTCTAATTGACAATTCTAGTTGACAACCCGTTATCCCAAGTAACAGATTAACAATGAAAATGTTTTCTAAAGTTTTTTATCCAATGGTATTTTAAAAATGTATTTGGCTTAAAATGAAGCTAATAAAACAATACTCAAACAAGTTACCTTGAAGAAGGTGAATGGATTTAAGCACAGAAAAAAAAAAAAAAAAAAACTTAGGAACGTCTAAGGCAGGATAGTTAAATTTGGAACTTCAAAGGTAATGTCAAAGAGATTTAGAACAGAGCAAATGTAATGAATAAGTTTACTGAGAGGTCTGAGTAACGGGCAGATTTGCAAAAAAAAAAAAAAGGGGGGGGTGGGGGAAGAGAAACAAGACTTGGTGGATGCATTAGAGTTCTTTCAAGAAATAATTGATAGAATATTTATAGATTTATAAGAGATTTATTGTAAAAATTGGTTCATGCAATTATGAAACTCCAGGAGTTCTGTGGTTTTCTGTCTATAAGTTAGAGAGAAAGTAAAATCAGTAGTGTAATTCTGTACATTTCGGTGGTATGAGATTCTTGAGAACCTGAAACAATGATATAACAGTCTAAGGCTGAAAGTCTGAGAATAAGAGGTGGAGACAGGTATTGGTGTAAGTCCTTGAATATGAAGACGTAAGCACCAGCAGTTGTAATGCTTGGGGACCGAAGATTGATGTCTTAGCTGCAGAAGTTTGCTCTCTATCTGCTTTTTGATTCTCTCCAAGCCCACAATAAATTGGATGAAGTAAGCATCTTTACTGAGTGTGCTGAATCAAATGCTAATTTCTTCTGAAAACACCCCCATAGGCACATCCAAAAATAAAGTTTTACCAAATATCTGAGCATCCCTTAGCCCAATTAAAAAATGTCAAAAATAATCATGACAGTTAAAAAAAAAAACACAGACTCAACATAGACAAAAACAGGAAGGGAACACTCACAGTGTAATATAATAGAAAAGAAACCAAACATAAAATGTTCCAAATACTTGATGATGTGGTTTGGAAGGGAATAGTTAGTAACAAGCCAATATAATGTTGTAAATGTATATTAGTATGTATGTATGTGAGCGTATGTATATATGTTGATGATAAAAACAGAGGAACATGGAGATTAGAAGGAGACTAACCTTCTAGAAATATTGTTTGGGAGACAATCTGTGTTTCCTGGGCATTTATTGCATTAAATTAGAAATGTAAATAAATCTCGCTAATGAATATTAACATTCAGTTTGGCATACAATGCTTAAAATCTATAACGTGCCAAATGAAAGATGATATATATATATCATATATATATATGCACATGTGTGTGTGAATGATTTATTTATTTTTATTTGAAAAGCAGATTTACAGAGAGAAGGAGAAATAAAGAGAAGATCTTCCTTCCACTGGCTAACTCCACAAATGGCTGCAATGGCCAGAGCTATGCTAATCTTATGCTAGGATCCAGTATCCAGGAGCCAGGAGCCTCTTCTGGGTCTCTCACATCAGCACAGGGGCCCTAGGATTTGAGCCAATCTCTGCTGCTTTCCCGGGCCATAAGCAGAGAGTTTGCTCTGAAGTGGAGCAGCCAGGACATGAAGCAGCACTCATGTGGGATGCTGACACCACAGTGTAGAGCATAAGCATGTTGAGCCACTATACCAGCCCCACAACATATTTTTATGTAAAGTAGAAGTATGAAAAGAATCAAGAGAAAGACATTTATATCAGGACAGATTGAAATGCCCTGGAATTACTATAGGCTACCTACACAGAAAAAATATATAAATATTGAGGTATTTAATGTTCAGAAGCAAACTGAAATGAAATAAACACCGATAGGAGGATCCTCTCGCATTAAAAAAAAAAAAAAAACTAATTTCATCATGACTCCTAAGAAATATTCATGACATAACTTGCTGGAAAAATTATTAAAGCAAATCACAGTGGTCCAGTTCGCAATTGTGGAGTCATGATGTCCATGATGGAAACTGTAGCTTGGGGAGGTCCAAACAATAAAATCTCTGCCAATTGTTCCACAAGATGCCACATATAACTTTACACAGTAGTCAAGAATAGCAGCACCTGGATTGGGAGAGCACATCACAAGCAGAAAGTAGGACTTTCCACCTAGCTGATCGTATTCTCTCATTCATGATTCATTCAGCAAATAGTTATTGAACATCAATGTATCTCAGATACTGTGACTAGGAAAAAAGCCATATAAAAAGGGATAAAAGTCTTCCTTCATGATGTCTATGGTGTTGCTAAGAAGACATACGAGTAAACAAGAGTAGAAAAAGTTAGTTTAGGAAAGTTATATGTGATTTCATAAAAACAACCTAAGGCAATGCAATCCAGAGTGTGTAGATGTTAGGGGTCTGAGGATACATTCACCTGGGTGATAAGGTACTTTCCTCTCTGAAGAGGTGACTTTAAACTGTGAATCTGAATATCTATATTAAGACATGAAAACTGATTCCTGGAATTAAATCACAAAAGGACAGGAGATAGAACAAATTAGTTGATAAAGTGATATTAGACAGACATGGCGGTTCCCTTATATGCATAGAAAAAAACTAAGTTCCTCAGTACTGAAAATATATAAATACTCCACACGTTAGCATATTGGTAATTTTTGTGATAAAAACAGTAGTTAAATTCATATATGAAACAGTGTGAAAATGTGATATTTACAATCATGTAAAAGAATAATGATTAACGCAATTAGAATTTATTAATGCAAAAATATTGACAGTAAAGTGTAGTTACCCTCTATGTGCAAATTTTTATGCATTGCATTATGTTATCAGCACAAAAACAAAAGATTCACCAAAAAAGATTATTCTGACAACTGGTAAGGTATTTTTATTAAAACTTTTTGAGATTTATTTTTATTTTTATTACAAAGTCAGATATAGAGAGAGGAGGAGAGACAGAGAAAGATCTTCCATCCAATGATTCACCCCCCAAGTGACCGCAACGGCCGGTGCTGTGCCGATCCAATGCCAGGAGCCAGGAACTTCCTCCAGGTCTCCAACACAGGTGCAGGGTCCCAAGGCTTTGGGCCATCCTCTACTGCTTTCCCGGGCCACAGGCAGGGAGCTGGATAGAAAGTGGAGCCGCTGGGATTAGAACCAGCGTCCACATGGGATCCCGGTACATTTAAGATGAGGACTTTAGCCGCTAGGCCATGGCTGCGGGCCCCTATTAAATTTTATAGTCACTTATTACCCACCCATTAGTAAAATTATTTTTGACGTAGATTGGAGAGGCAAAGTTTTCACAAACCTTTAAAGTACATAAGGAAATAGCTGTGCAGTATAGGTGTAGGAAGGGTTTTTTTGAACAATAGTAAAGAGAATCCCAAAGGAAAATGGCATGTTATCTGAAATGGTAATTAATTATCTAAATTTTAAAATATTTAAATTTTACAAATCATCTATATAGATGAAAGTTTCAAATTTATGGGCAGAAAAAAAAATCTGTTAGAATAAAAATTCCACCAAAGAAAAGTGAAAGCATCTTTCAGAGAAGATGGGTATGGGATGTTTCTGCAATCGTGCACCGAGAACAGTCACCTTTTCTGCATGCCCAGTAACCCCAGAATTAATCTTAGAAATATAAACAACAATTGCTATTGGGTCGTTTCTCATTCTTCGATTTTCTGGGGATGTATTGTCCAAAATTATTTTAGCCTTTTAGTCTCTTTCCTGAAAAACACAGACAAATATTGATCTTACAGCAAAGATCTTAGAGGAGATGAAATTGGGATCTCCCCACCTGACTATAGAGTTCATTTAGTCCAGCATAGTACTTAAATATAGCATATATCATTGTGTTCCCAAACCTCCATAGAAATTCTGTTTGATAAAACATAAAAATAGCAATTCTGTTTGATGTTTCAGGGCAGATTTTTTTCTTCCTTCTCTTTTTTCTGCAAAATGATTTGAAAAGCATTCACTCTCTGCCCCGTTTTCTCCCTGTTTTCATACTCCTGACACTTTTGCTTTTATTTATCTCACAACAAGTTTCTTACATAGATAAAATTGATTCCTTGGGGTTTGCCAGACTTATCATTAGTTGAATAAAATTATATGTATATGTCATTTCAGCTGATTTTAAGTATCAGTAATGTTTCATGTTCAGAATGTAATCAGGCTGTAGAATTTAAATTTTCTTCTTCATAAAATTACAACTAATCTGCTAATGAAATCACTATAGGCCAATCAGAAGCTCAGGTTTAAAATAACAATTTATTTTTGAACAAGGTTTGCTTTATTTTATTTTCTTTTTAAGTGATGTGCCTCTGTTTCTATTCATTGTGTTTAGTTTGGTCCAGAGTTGAATCTGTAATTGACTGTTACTTTCTCAGTCTCTCAGAGGTAACTATTATCAATCTCACGTCATTAGAAACATTAAAATTCAAAAATTGTTAGCAACTTCTTAATGTGATTTCAGGAAATTTGGAGGCTTCTGAGCAGCAGCAGATTTGCTACAATGAACTACAAGTATGAAGGTTAGCATGAGCAGAATTAATATAGAGATAAGAGAAATGAAGGATGCAAAATCAAATAATGAACTATGTGTTTTAAGCTCAAGAGTTCACATTTTATTACCCACAGGGAAATGTCATTCCAGATTTTTGTAAGAACCAAAGAAATGAGAATTCACCAAAAACATCCAAACTAAATAGAAACATACAGAGTAAGAAAAAAATCCTTAATGTTTATTAATTTTGAATTGTATCTTTAAAGTGTAACATGATGTGGTATCAGAGTACTTCAAAAGGCTCTTGGGAAATTAAATGAAATTATAAATTTAGTCTAGTTGCTAAAACGTTATGTCTCACATCTAAATACCAGGGTTTAGAATTTGTGTCTTGGACTGATTTCTGCTTCTTTTTAATTCAGAGTTTGGGAGGCAGTGGTGATGACTCAAATGGTTGCTTTCTTGCCAACCACATGCAAGATCTCCCCACTCCTAATGTCGACCCCTGACCTTTCAGGACATTTGGGGAGTGAAGCAACAGATGGAAACACTAGGTATCTAAATTTATGTCCTTATGATCTCCATCATGTGTCTCTTTTCTCTCTGTGTCTACATCTCAAATAAATATATCTTTTTATTTTACTGCAAAGATTATTGAAGTCCATGTATTCTTTTTCATAATATGCATTCCATGTGAACTTCTTGAAGACTCCTTGTAATCATATATTTCAAATATTTTTGTATTAAAATAAATTTAATCCCTTTATTTCATTTTTCCATGAGTTTTGAAGTCCTCTTTTCACGCTAATGCACAATGAAGTGATCACCAGAGCAAGCTTCTGTCCCTTGATCTACTTCTCCACATTTTCTCTATTTCATATATATTCATATTAAACATGAGCATATCTTTTAAAGACATTTAAACCTGTCTTATTTGCATTAAAACAGTTTATTTATACAAAAAATTTGAAGAGTAGGAAGTGATTTAAATAAAAAGCAAAATTTACCTCACTGTCCAAGCTTCCATCTCCTATTCAAAGAGGCAAAACTATCAATATAAAATAAGTAAAACAGTTTTTCACTTTAATACTTTGCGAATTTTCAGTTAACTGTAAAAACCAGTGGATGAAAGATGTCTCTCCTTCTCTCTTTCTCCCTCACTTTGACTTTCAATGAAAATAAGTATATCTCTATGGAAAATTTGCATTAGAAAATTATTGATATTTATTATAAGGATTTTTTATTCAGTAAGGTTTTGCAATCCAGAAACTGACACATTTTAAATTTGCTGATTTGTCCAAGACAATGAAAAAGAAATCTTCATTTTCCCCTTCTTTTATGCAACATGCATGAAAAGCGAGCTCAATAAAGGAAATTAAAGCCACACCAGACTTAATGAATATTGAAACAAGTGTTAACTAAAAAACAAAATAAATGTATGATGAAGTAGTCATTTAGTTAATATAGGATTTATTTTTGAGAATTCAAATATGGATTTATAAGGAAATACCTAAAGTAATTTATTTTGAATAAGAATAGTATACCAGGAATATAAAAAAAGTGATTTGAACATAAAATTCTTTTTTTTAAAGATTTATTCATTTTTATTACAGCCAGATATACAGAGAGGAGGAGAGACAGAGAGGAAGATCTTCCGTCCGATGATTCACTCCCCAAGTGAGCCGCAACGGGCCGGTGCGCGCCGATCCGTTGCCGGGAACCTGGAACCTCTTCCGGGTCTCCCACGCGGGTGCAGTGTCCCAATGTATTGGGCCGTCCTCAACTGCTTTCCCAGGCCACAAGCAGGGAGCTGGATGGGAAGTGGAGCTGCCGGGATTAGAACCGGCGCCCATATGGGATCCCGGGGCTTTCAAGGCGAGGACTTTAGCCGCTAGACCACGCCGCCGGGCCTTGAACATAAAATTCTTACAGAGATGGTAGATGATACAGTTGCCAAGATAGATCAGACACTGGATTCTGAAAATATTTACCTGTGAAGATATTTCAAAAATTTCTCAGAAAAAGTTGAACTGAAAATGTTTATTTTGGTACAAATATTTTTTAAATCATTATACTTTTAAAAAAAACTCATTATATTTTTTCATGATAAGCATTGTCATTGAACTTTTGAATATCTGATATAAGATGCCAAAAGACTATGCATCCTACCAACAGGTGAACAAGGCAAATTAATATGCCAAGTCTCCGCTGTAAACTGATCTCTGCATTCCATTTTTGAAGTACCATTCTGTGTTGCTGTGCAATAGTGCTGCTTGGCGTTACACACCCTGCAAGGCGGCAGGTGATGTTTTGGAATTGATTGAGCTGGGTCCAATATTTGACCTGTATCTACTGGCTGTTGTAAGCATTTGAGGTGTAAACTAGTGTGGATGATTTAGCTCTCTATGTGTGTCTGCTTGTCAGTCTCTGCCTTTCAAATGACTTTTTTTTTTTTTAAAGAAAACTGGATCTATGTAAAAAAAAATTACCAAAGCAAGATTTCATCACATCTGTTATACTAAAAGTTGAAATGGTATATGTATTTGGGTTCCTGTTACACACATAGGAGACACAGATGGACATTCCTGCTTTTGGCTTCATCATATTCCAACACCTGGATGATGCTGTGGAATCTCTCTCTCCCTTTCAGATAAAATGAAATGATGATAAACAGATAGTAAATATATAGCTAGCTAGCTTGATTGATTGATTGATTGATTTAGGGGCAAGCATTTGGCCTAGTGATTGATAGGCTAGTTAGGGATGTATGTCACATATTAGGTTGCCTGTATTTGATATCTGTCTATTTCTCCTAATTCCAGTTTCTTTCTGATGCAGACATGCAGAGGTGTTGGTGAAAACTCAGTAATTGTGTTTCTGCTACCTACTTGGAAAATCTGGATTGAATTCCTGGCTTCTGGTATCTTATCATGGCTATTACAGCCATGTAAGGAGTGAGTGAGAAGATGGGAGAGTTTAACTGTTATCTACGTCTGTGCTTCTCTCTGAAAGAGTGAAAAGAACGTGAGAGAAACAAGGTAGGAAGGAGAGATGGAGATAAGAAAGAAGAAAAAGAATAAGAAAAACGGAGGTGAGTTTATCTCAATACAAAAACAAATTGTGAAATCAAGAGGGGGCTGTCTCTGTCTCCCACCCAGATTTATTTCTTCCCTCTTTATATAAGCCTGATCTAGGTCTGGGAGTTGAGAGTATCTAAGGAGTGATCCAGGTAATGGGAGCTCTTGGGGATCTTCCTGCCTTTAAAATGAACTAAATGAATTAAAATTTTAAATAAATCGGTATGCATGCATAACATGTGTCTGAAAAACGTATCGTGGAATGAGCCAGTATGATGACATAGTTAACCAAGTCCTTGGGAGCTTGCACCCACATGGGAGAAAGGGAAAAAGCACCTGGCTCCTGGATTCAGATCAGCCCAACTCTGCTCATGCAGTATTCAAATCTGGCAACCAGGAACTTCTGGTTTTCCAAGTGGGTGCACAGGCCTAAGGACTTGAACTACGCTCTGCTGCTTTCCCATGCTATAAGCAGGGAGCTGGATTGGAAAGGGATTCAAACTAGCACCCATATAGGATGCCAGCACCACTGGTAGAAGTTTAGCTTGTTGGTCACCACATTGGCCTCCAAATAAATAAATCTTAAGAAAAAAAAATTTCATGGAAAATTCTCATTATGAAAAAACTATGCATGGATTACAGGTTTTTCAGTCCCTAAACAAAGCTTATCATTTAGTTCTGTGAGCATTTTGAATGTGTTTGTATTCCTTGAATTATATAAAGCCACCGCATATTGAATATTTTAAAACTGGTAGGCAGTAAATTATGATGATTTTTCTATTTTAATCAATATCTTATTTCAAAAAGAAGTGCAAATATTAATAAACTATTAAATAAAATATGTAATAATATGTATAATGTTTCCTATTTTCCATGAAAACATGGGTATCTCTAGTACATGCATACATGTGTATATAAATGTTTAAATAAAAATATATGTTACTAAACCACACAGCAGTCTATGTTCTTTATATCATCCTTATACTTAAAGATAAAGGAATAAAGTCCCCAAAATTGCAATAATGAAATTTGTATGTTTAGTCCAGTACACTATTATCTCTAAATAGTAAGTAAAAAAAAGAGAATATTGTCCAATGTTGTAATGAATGGGAGTCTTTGAGCAAAAGTGGAAAGCTTCTCAGGGATTATCTGAAAAAATGATATCCCATACAAATAAGCAAAGCATTCAAAAGCTTTTTTTGTAAACATTAAATACTATTGTTTTAACAAAGGAAAAATCACAAATGATGAAATACCTTTGTTTGGACTTTTACGACCAAAAGCAGATCACTCGGAGTTAGCCTTTGTACTTGAAGTTGTCATAACATGACAACTTAAAAATATAAAAATCAGTGTTTTATTTTCAGCAGCTGCAAAATTGCCACTTTGTTTTAAAACTTCAGTAGACATGCCCTGAGCTTCATCTTAACAAAACAATTCAGCAATATGAAGTAGACAATGAAAGAAATTTATAATAAAGTCTGATGAACCAGGACAATATAACTAATGAGCCTCTAACACAGGTTGTATAGTGTTACTCTATGAGTGCTCGTTTCATGGAGAGTATGAAAGCTGAGAAAATGCATATCTCTTTAGGGAATCTTGCAAATCTCATAAAGCAAAATATCACTTCTATTTCTAATAATCCATTTCTTTACACATAACATTCTAATTATTGTTTCACTGGAGAAACGGGTATAACTTATTAGATTCCCCAAATATTCATTAATAACAAGAACCTTAAGACAAAATACATTGTTATTTATACATGGCAATAGAAACTAGCTCTACTATATGTATATGCATACATATAAAATACCAGTTTAGAGCTTTTTAATTAAAATTTCAATTAAAAACATGAACAATGACTCACAGATTTTTTTCAAGTGTCACTGATGCTATTGAAAGACAATATCCATTTTCAAGTGATGACATACTTTATATAATTACTATGTGTGCAGATAGGTGTGTATATATGTATTCGTTCATACACAGGCAAGTTTTTACAAAGGTGTTACTTAAAAGGAAAGTGACAGGATCCCTTTCAGCATCATGGTGTTGAATTCCAGCCGTTGTTCAGTACTTCACTATCCAATAAGATTTGACAGTACAGGCCTGGAGGCGTGGCCTAGCGGCTAAAGTCCTCGCCTTGAATGCTCCAGGATCCCATATGGGTGCCGGTTCTAATCCCAGCAGCTCCACTTCCCATCCAGCTCCCTGCTTGTGGCCTGGGAAAGCAGTCGAGGACGGCCCAAAGCTTTGGGAGCCTGCACCCGCGTAGGAGACCTGGAAGAGGTTCCTGGTTCCTGGCTTCGGATCGGCACAGCACCAACCATTGCGGCTCACTTGGGGAGTGAATCATTGGATGGAAAATCTTTCTCTCTGTCTCTCCTCCTCTCTATATATCTGACTTTGTAATAAAAATAAATAAATCTTAAAAAAGATTTGACAGTACACAATTCAGTTGCAAAGCTCCATATAGTGCAAGCAGGCCATAGTATTGCACTATCCTATTGGAGACTAATCGCTTTATAATGAGTTCAGTGAAAAGTACCTACGCAGTAAGTGGTAGCTGAGAGCAACCAACCAAGAGAACGTATCAGTGCTAAATATCAGCAGCTGAAATATATTGTATTGCATCTTTTTGACGATGGAAAACAGATCCCTTTCTAAAACACAGTTTAAATCAAACAGATGGTAAAAAGAAAAAAAGCCTGGTTGCTACAGGTTTTGTCCTGTTTTTCTTCTCACTGTTTTATGAAGTAAACTCAGAAAAAAGTCAGGAATAGTATTCTAGTTTGAGGAAACACTATCTTAACAGTACAATGATCTTTTCCTATTCTATATTATTAATTTGACAGCTCAGGAAAAAAATGTGGGGCAAGCTGTATTTTTAAAAAAATTGTTGGACGTGCATTCAAAAGTCAGCTCACTTTTAAAGATTCGCTTTGAGTGTAGATTTTAGATGTTGTGTAATCAATCTAGAGTACAGATACAGTAATAAAACACAATCACTACTGTTTATAAGAAACTATTTTAAAGCAAGGCTACTATAAAAACCACTACACGTTAAAGGAAGAATAATTTTGGTTAGCATGTACTGATAACAATAACTATCAAAATCCATACAAATTTTGCCTGTAAGGATGATACAGCATAAGACATTAGGAAAGCAGGTCATGGCACTATTTGGCAAGAAGAGATCTATAAATAATGTTTTAGCTTTCCAACTTGGCACTACAAATGGCAAAAATGGGGGGGGGAGTAGAGATACATTTGACACAGTGCCATGAAATGCATTTGAAACAGTGCCATAAAAAACATTTCTGAACTTCCAATTTATTTCTTTGAATCAAAGGGCACCTTATTGTATCATATTTACAAAGTTAAAAAAGTCAAGTGCATGCAAATATCATCCCTAAACTACTCTTGCTATGATAATAAGTGCTTGTATTGGAATAACGCATTGAATTCAGCATCGTAAAAAGGCACAGAAACACATTTCTTGAAAGATTTATTTATATTGATTGGAAAGTCAGATATATATAGAGGAGGAGAGACAGAGAGGAAGTTCTTCCATCTGATGATTCACTCCCCAAGTGACCGCAGTGTCCAGAACTGAGTCAATCTGAAGCCAGGAGCCAGGAGCTTCTTCCAGGTCTCCCACACACATGCAGGGTCCCAAGGCTTTGGGCCATCCTCGACTGCTTTCCCAGGTCACAAGCAGGGAGCTGGATGGGAAGTGGAGCCGCTGGGATTAGAACCGGCACCCATATGGGATCCTGGCGCGTTCAAAGCAAGGACTTTAGCTGCTAGGCTACCGTGCTGGGCCCTAGGAATGCATTTTTACAAAAAAATTTAAAACATGCTTGCTGTTGCAGTCTTTCCTGGAGACAAGAGCAGAATGTGGTGGTACAGGCATGTAAGTTTTCAGGGTCTAGTAGTTTCAGTGAGTATGTAAATTCAAACTAGAAGTTATCCTAGGTAGACAAAGCATAGTAAACCATGCTTATAGTGCAGAGCAATATAGGCAGGACTTCAACCAGATTGTAGGTGGAACAAGACTTGCAGGTTTATTTTGCAGACAATTAGCAGTGATTAAAGGAGTTACACAGACAGTAAAGTGAGAAGCAAGGGGTTTTACAAACAGGTACAGGTCAGTAATTGCGGAAAGGCTGAAGGCAAAGGCACTGGTTAAGAGACTGGCAATCATTCAAAGAAGTGATAATTGTTTGAATATGGAGTATAAGGGAAAATGAAAGAAAGGATGTTACAAGAGGAAAAATGCATGGGACTTGATGAGTGATGGGAAGTTAAAGATAAAGGGGAAGAATCAACATTTGTGATGAGCAAAGTAATGAATTTCAAGATCAAGCTGTGTCTCTGAAGAAGAAAAAAAAAATCACAGTGATGTGAAGATTGAAGCCTGAAGACAGAGATAAGAAAAATATTATTAAAATAAATGTATGTATTGGGACCGGTGGCGTGGCCTAGCGGCTAAAGTCCTCACCTTGAAAGCCCCGGGATCCCATATGGGTGCCGGTTCTAATCCTGGCAGCTCCACTTCCCATCCAGCTCCCTGCTTGTGGCCTGGGAAAGCAGTCGAGGACGGCCCAATGCATTGGGACCCTGCACCCGCGTGGGAGACCCGGAAGAGGTTCCAGGTTCCTGGCTTCGGATCGGCGTGCACCGGCCCGTTGCGGCTCACTTGCGGAGTGAGTCATCAGATGGAAGATCTTCCTCTCTGTCTCTCCTCCTCTCTGTATATCCAGCTTTCCAATAATGATAAAATCTAAAACAAAAAAAATAATAATAAAAAATAAATGTATGTATAAAGAAGGGACACTAATTTTGAAGAAAAAAATCAATTATATTTTCTCATAATTTCTGAGTATCATTATAAAATATTTTGTGGAATATCTGTGATATAAATGTGATAATTTTATAATATTGGACACATTTACCTATGGTTTATTATTTTGTTATTTAAATATATTCAAACAGGGGTCCAGCGCAGTGACCTAGTGGCTACAGTCCTTTTTGTATACATGCTGCGATTCCATATGGGCACTGGTTCTAGCCCCAGCTGCTTCACTTCACATCCCAGCTCCCTGCCTGTGGCCTGGGAAAGCAGCTAAGGAACGACCAAAGCCTTAGGACCCTGCACACACGCGGGAGACCTAGAAGAAACTCCAGGCTCCTGGCTTCGGATCAGCTCAGCGCCGGCCATTGAGGCATCTTGGGTAGTGAAATAGTGGATGGAAGAGCTTTCTGTATATCCTTGTCTCTGTATATCTGCCTTTCCACTAAAAACAAATAAATCTTTTAAAAAGTTCAATAAGTATATGCAACTCACTGGCTATATTGATTTACAATGTGATATTTGAATTCTGTAAATGTAGCTTCTATTCTAAGCATGATTTCCTAACCAGACATTTAAAATTAGAAATGACACATAGTTGACAAAATAATGAATTATAAACCTAATACATTGTCAAGATTCAGTATTGTTAGGAACATCTCGTTTTCTGTCAGTTATTAAACTTGACCTACAAGTTTTCTCCTGAAAATAGAACAGTGATTACACAAAATATTTTAGCATATCAAAATCATTCAAAAATTACTGATCTGCAGAAGTTGATCACTAAAATCACACCAGTGTCACACGTGGGGAGGGTAGTGCAGATGACACAAATAATGTAAATTTCCTAATGGCTAATCATTAGCAGGATTTATAAAACCAAGTAAAAATAGCATATATATACTCCTATCTGAGTGCCATAGATTCCTATTTCAGTTTGTCTCAGCCTCTGTTAGGTAGCTGTAGGCCATGTGCAAACCCATGAAACGCAGAGAGTATAGTTCATATGTCGAAAGTGCAAGCTGAGTTTTTTCCACTGAAAAGGAAAGGCAAAATATTAGGCTTTTTTTAATTTATCTTAGAACAATGAGTGATAGGTAATTCACTTTTTTTTTTTATTTTTTTCTTTAATACAGCTTTTTTTTTTTAATTTTATTTTAAATTCATTAATTACATTGTATTATGTGACACAGTTTCATAGGAACTTGGATTCTCCCCACCCCTCCCCAAACCCTCCCACCATGGTGGATTCCTCCACCTTGTTGCATAACCACAGTTCAAGTTCAGTTGAGATTCCCCCATTGCAAGCATATACCAAACATAGAGTCCAGCATCTTATTGTCTAGTCAAGTTCAACGGCTTCTTAGGTATATCCTCTCTGGTCTGAAGACAGAGCCAGCAGAGTATCATCCCGATCAATTAAAAGCTCCAACATACCATCAGCAAAAATTTACATCATTATGGAATTAATTGACATAGTAATGAGTAACCAATATGGTAAAAGTAAATGCGATTTCTTATCCACCTTCTGTGACCACCTCATTGACATTTATTTTATTATCTTGCTACTTATCCTTGATAAATGTTCTGTCTGTTTAATCCAAATCTATTCTCGCTGAAAATCCAATCAAATCATATATATTAAGATGCAATAGATTAAAACACCAGGGTGTTTTATGAAGTTCATGGAAAATGTAAGTGCATTTGATCTTAGGCAAAAGACTGGGAAGAGATGGAAAATGTAAGTTGAGTACAAATTTGTTTTGGTGCTAAAATTATTGAAATCAATAATTCTTTTCTCATATATGGAACTTCATAAATTTTATTGAAATTCATATCATAAATAAGATCTATTTGCATTTCAAAATATTTGAGGTGTACACACATATCTTTTAATGCCATTTCCATGAACTTTGAACTATTCTCAGATATGTGTGTGTATGTGTGTGTTTGTGTATGAGTGTGTGTGAGAGAGAGACAGAAAAAAAATGAAAGAGCAATTCTCACCAGCCAAGCATTCACAATATTACTCTTGGTAGTTTTGGTGGTTTATGGTGATATAACAAAATCAAAAAGTCAAAAAGTAGTTACTGATCAAGTAGCTACAAAATGTTATTTCTGGGCCCAATGCATTGGGACCCTGCACCCGCGTGGGAGACCCGGAAGAGGTTCCAGGTTCCCGGCTTCGGATTGGCGCGCACCGGCCGTTGTGCCTCACTTGGGGAGTGAATCATCAGATGGAAGATCTTCCTCTCTGTCTCTCCTCCTCTGTGTATATCTGGCTGTAATAAAATGAATAAATCTTTAAAAAAAAATGGCCTTGTGGCTAAAGTCCTTGTCTTGAACGCACCTGAATCTCATATGGGTGCCGGTTCTAATCCCAGCTGCTCCACTTCCCATCCAGCTCCCTGCTTGTGGCCTGGGAAAGCAGTCGAGGATGGCCCAAAGCCTTGGGACCCTGTACCCATATGGGAGGCCCAGAAGAAGATCCAGGCTCCTGGCATCAGATCGGCACAGCTCTGGCCATTGCGGTCACTTGGGGAGTGAATCATTGGATGGAAGATCTTCCTCTCTGTCTCTTCTCCTCTCTGTATATCTGACTTTCCAATAAAAACAAATAAGTCTTTTAAAAAAATGTTTTTACTCCATGATAAATACTAGGTTGTAACCCTCTCCTTGCATTATACCCTGACATTAAACCAACATTGTACTGTTTATATATTTACAATTATCACAAAGTAAATTTTCAAAATTTACAAAATGTGTGGAATGCCATGAAATGAAGAAAAGTGATATTGGGAATCATATGTGAAATCATTGACTAAATTAACACCCAACAGAGATTGCTCAAGTAATTGTTTAATAAGAGAATAGTGGCCAGAATGATGAAGACAGACTTCTTTAAAAAAAAAGATTCATTTAATTTTTTGTTTATTTATTTATTTTGAAAGACAGAGTTACACAGAGAGAGGGAGAGATAAAAATCTTTAGTCCAGGTTTCCCCATGTATCAGAGTCCCCAGTACTTGAACTAAAACTGAGACCTTTCTTAGGCCATTAGCTGGGAACCAGAGGAGAAGTGGATAAACCAGGACATAAACCAGCACCCATCTGGGATGCTGTTATCACAGACAGAACATTGGCAGTTATGTAACACTGTTGGTCACAAAGAAAGGCTTCTTTAGAAAATTGATGAAGGCACTGGATTTTTTTCTTCCAGAAATGACTCTGTTAGTTAGTATAGCAACAAAATTAAAAATAAAGTTCAGTACTGTCTTATTATACATTTTGTCAAACAAAATTAGACATAAGCAGAAGAAAAGTCCAAATCAGCACCAAACCAGTGCTTATTCTGGAGAAGCAGAGCATAGCTTCATTTCATATGCCGCTATTGAATGTATGATAAATGTTTCTCATAATTTGGATTAATTTTCCACACTAAATCTCTAAGTAGGCATTTTTGGACACAATTTGCATTGTATGTGTGGCTTTTTGTGATTCCCATTATTCTTGGATAAGGACTTCTTAAGAAAAAAAAAAGGATCTATTTATTTCAAAAGCTGAACAAAAGAATGGGTGAGAGGGAGAGATTGTCCAACCTTTGGTTCACTTACCAAGCGGCCAGAATGGCAAGGCATGGACCAGTCTGAACTGAGGGGCCTGCAGCTTCTTCCAGGGCTCCCACTTGCACTTAGGCCCCGAGAACATGAACCTTTTGCTGCTTTCCCAGACACATGAGCAGAAAGCGCTGGATCAGAAATGGAGGATAGGGGATTTGAACAGGTGCACTGTAGGTGGTGGCTTCACCACAGAGCTGGCCCAGGATAAGGGCTTCTTGTGTTTAAGATGAAGAAACTGCATTACATGGAAGTATCATGACTTGTTGTAACAGTAGGGTCCAGAAATTGCAAGAGGAATCTGAATAATCATATAAAAATAACTGTTAATTCAGTTCAAGGACTGCTAATTTGACACCAAATGAAACAAAAAAAAAAGAATGCTGCAAGTTATGGAGTTAGCAACTTCAGAAAACGGCTTTCACTCCTATGAGCAAACAGATAAAGATAATAAACTAGAAAAAAGATAGTAAACTAGAAACTTAGAAGAGACGGTTTCGTGACCTTGAAAATCTGTCCTCTGAAGAGGGGCACCTGAAGTCTGAGGTTATGGGGAACAGAAGAGATGAGGCTTGTTGTGTAAATATTGAGTAAATTGCAGATCTTATTCAGTAACTTCTACGGGAAAGAACTGCTGATTCTAGGGTGAGGAAACTTCTGGGATGAGTTTTGATATTGCGTAGGCCATCACTATATAGCAAACAGAGGTTAAGCAGGAAGGAACTATGTCCCTTCCTACTCCTCCAGACTCACAGATCCCCAAGCCACGGTGGCAGAGCTGAACACAAAGCCAAGTGTGATTTGCAGTATTCTGACAACATTATTAGGAAGACTGAGGAAGGGTGGTTTAAAACAAAATGTATTAATTTAATGATGAGCACAACCTACTTTCAGAATGTATAAATATTCTATATACATTTGAAATTGCATGCAATAAAAATTGCAATATGTTGAGTGCTAAAATGATATTACTATGCTTCATTAAAAAATGTTTTCACCTTCCCCCTACTATTCAAAGTAGGAAAGAGCAACTAATGACAGACCAGTCCCACTCTCCATCTCTGGCACATATCCCTAAATCAACACAGCTCATGATGCTGAAAACAGGATTTCAAACTCAAGTTGTCTCAAAATTCAAATTTTCTTATGCACCCCAATTTTTCTCAACATTAATTTATTCCAGATCAATATAGACAGTGTTTAATTATATTAATTGACTATACTTAATCAACATAAAAATAATGAGTGGTTTAAAAATGTTAATCTGGGGAAAGGGACCAGAACAGTTCAATTCTGACTGGAGTCAGGAAAAAAAAAAATTTATATTGGAATACCAGCACCAATGAAAACTTGAAAAGCATCATAATAAAAGTGATTCTTCATTCTCTAGGAAATTGGAATCATCCTGATTCTTCAGTCCTTCACCACATTACTCAAGTATCTCACCTTCTTGCTAGCTCTGATATTTAATTCTTTTTTTTTAAAGATTTATTCAATTTATTACAAAGTCAGATATACAGAGAGGAGGAGAAACAGAGAGGAAGATCTTCCATCCGATGATTCACTCCCCAAGGGAGCCGTAACGGGCCGGTGCACGCCGATCCGAAGCCAGGAACCAGGAACCTCTTCCGGGTCTCCCACGCAGGTGCAGGGTCCCAAGGCTTTGGGCTGTCCTCCACTGCTTTCCCAGGCCACAAGCAGGGAGCTGGATGGGAAGTGGTGCTGCCGGGATTAGAACCGGCACCCATATGGGATCCCGGGGCTTTCAAGGCGAGGACTTTAGTTGCTAGGCCATCGTGCCGGGCCCGATATTTAATTCTTCATATTATCTGTTAAGTTGTGGAGACAGTGAGCAGAAGTAACAGTAAGAGCAAGAGAAAAAGAGGAAGACAGAAGAGGAAAATAGAGAGCCTTATTGATTAGCATTCACACAGGAGAGACATGAGAGTTCTATCAGGCATCTGTGGACACAATACTTCTACAGAAATCTTTTTGTTTATTTGTTTGTTTTCTATGTAACAAAAAAAAATTATGACCCACTGCTACTGATGAGATTTTCCACCTATAGCCAGCTGAGTGCAAATGAGAGATGTTTATTCATGCTGTTGCAACCTATTTTCCTTTGATGCTTGTAAGAGAATGGGTAACAACAGACCCACAATTTAACCACTCTTATGAAAAACTGTTGTTTATGTTTTCTATGGAGATAAAAATGTTTATAAATTTCCTCTGGAGCGAATGAAGTACAATAAGAGTATCGTATATGCTGAAAAGTTAGAGCTCTGTTTGCACAAGGTAGAACACTCCAATTATTCATAGCTTCAAGTAAGACTTAAAAGGCTGAGGCAAATGTGTACAGAAATTGAAAAAAGCACAAGGAATGGAGAATGTGAGATTCAAAGTCCCTGCATGAATATAGATTTATTGCCTATGTTTTGCTGCATTAAACATTTAAGAAATCTTTTGTCCATAATATGAACTGTGTATCTTTCTTCCTTTAGGCTGTCCATGTGGTGTTTTTCATCAATGTCTAGGGAATATTGTCTCCAATTTTCTTTTAAAAATGTTTCTCTGTGAGATGGGCTTGTTGCCCAAGGGGTTAAGACACTTGTTAGGGTGCCAGCACCACATATTGGCATAATTGGATTGGATACTGAGCTCCAGGTCCTGACTTCCGCTTCCTGTTAATGAAGGCCTTGTTGGGCAAGGCTGATGGCTCAGATAGTTGGTTTTCTGTCTCCTTTTTAGGAAGTCTGAACTGAAATCTCAGTTCCTGGCTTTAGATTTGCCCAGCTTCACTCATTGCCAGCATTTGGGAAATGAATTCACAGATGGAAACACTCTGCTGTGCCCTCTATATGTGTGTGTGTGTGTGTGTCTCCTGAAGGAAGAGAAAAATAAACAATAAGAAAGGAAATAAGAAAGGAAAAAGAAGAAGACAATGTTAATAAAGATGAGGATGATGAAGATTATTTCTCAGAGGTGAAAAAGTTTGCTTTTTTTTTTTTTTTAATTTGGAAGAGAGAAAGAGAGGCAACGACTAAGATCCCCTTTGTTAATTCACTTCACAAATAATAAAAATGGCTCCCAGGGTGCCAGTGGGAGCCAGAAACTCAATTCATGTCACACTGTGAGTGGTAAGAAGACAACTACTTGAGTCCTCAGCACAGGAGCTGGACTAGGCTATGGAATCCACATACTCAAGACCATTGTTGTTACACTGGAGTCTTCAGTTTATTTGATATACCTTGCCTGATATAACTATCTACAAGCTTATGTCTTTATTGTCACTATGCATATTGCCTTCTCTTGTCTAATTGAGCAACATTTTAGAACATAATGCTGTCCCCTCAAAAAGTTTTAAAATGTCTTCTAAATCATGGTTATATCAAACCATGTAGTTTTAAATGAATTATTAAACTCCTTTAAGCTTAGCCATTTATTATTAATAGTAAGAATTTATTCTTCATATGTTGATTATCAGAGTTAAATGGCAGTGGAAGCAATATATCTAATATTACACATCTAGTGGAATTTTTCATGAAGTTGGATTACAATGACTCTACAAGTAGCTGAGAGACAAAATTTTGCCACCTTATTGGATAACTGAAGTGATTGTTGTGGGTGCTATGTTTCTTTTTTAAAGTTCTACCTATCTATTTGAAAGAGTTGCAGAAAGAGAGAAAAAGAGAGACTGAGCTCCTCCATCCATTTTTTACTCGCAGAAATGAATGCAATAGCCATGGCTGTGCCATGTGGAAGCCAGAAATCGAAGCTTCATCTGGCTCTCCCAGGTAAGTGGCAGGGACCCAAGCACTTGAATCATTTTTGCGCTTCTCAGCCAATCAGCAAGGAGCTGGATTGGAAGTGAAGCAACTAGAGCACAAACCAGTGTCTTTACAGGAGGCTGTCATCACAGGTGGTGGCCTTACAAAACATGTCACAAGGTTAGCCAATGTTAATTATAGTAGGACATATTTCTATACAATAGTAAAGTAGAAACAGCGTCAATGGACAAGAGAGATGTTTTAGGAAGGATTCTGGGAAACAGGGATTACATTTGGACTCTATTGCAATTTTACATGAAGCTTTTTAGGTTTACTGGTTCCAACATTTTCTTGCAGATCACACTGTTGCAAAACTGCAAAAGCACTGTGACAGTTTTGTTCAGGTTGCAGTTCAGTTATGTTCTGTCAAAAATAAGGTTGGAGGCACCAACAGCACAGACATCTTTTAAAATATGTTCAAATATACATAAAATACTATAGAAACTTCAACAATGAAGGAATAAAATAGTTCTTTTTGAATATCCCGAGCCCTAATTAAATAATTGTAGTTTAGGGATATTCCAATCCAATTTTCATTGTCATATATAATTTTCCAGCAGTAAACACCGTGTTCAAAATCTTTTGCATATGTTTTGGTTAACATTTTCCTCTGTAAATACCATAATATTATTTCAATGGTTATAAAACATGTAAATAATATCACTTCCTTAATGATTCCTACAATATTGAGCATTTATATTGTCTATTTTCCTAAATATAAGGAATCATGCAATTAATATCATTGTGTATTTAGCCGTGATAAATTTCTACAAACATTTGATTATTTTATTTCTCTTGACAAATATCTTTCGAGAAAGATGACCAACTTTCAGTATATAATAATAATTAAAGACCCTATGTTCTTTTCTTTCTCTCTGTATGTGTTTAATGTATGCAGCCATTATATTTTGGATTATGCATTTGTTCATTGGTGCCTTCTACATATATTCTACTTCTGCTTTTTAGCAACAAATCCTTGCTGTGAATTTTAGGTTTCACCTTATTCTTTATATCTTTTTTCAGACCCAAGGTGAGGATTCTTAATCCTGTTATTCAGTTTAATTAGTACTTAATTGCTGATTTATTGCATGTTAAAAGCTCAGCTAGATGTTTTAAATTTCTTGCTTAACGTCATAAATTTCAAATTCTGTACATTTAGATCAATTTTATTAACTAAATTATAACCTATTTTTCTGGTGAAAAATGAATAGGGCTTATTAGTGTATAAAATAGGTTTGTTGTTCTCGTTGTTTCAAGAGAGATATTAATGTGGTGACATTAGAATTATACTTACTGTGCCCAGCATGATGACTCAGTGGCTAAATCCTCACCTTGCACATGCTAGGATGCCATATGGGAGCCAATTCACATCCTGGCTGCTGGTAATGGGTAAAAAGGGTATAATATTAGTAAAGAGTTCACTCTCAAGTTCAATAAATATGGACACTCATACTGAGTCAATGTATTATGAGAGTTGCATGTAAGCATAAATGATTTGATCTAGGATGAGATGAAAGAGCGAGGAACTGATACCAAAGGCATTCATGGGCAATGACTTGAAGGAATTTTGGTAGCCCATTATTTCAGGTACACATGTTCCTGATCACATTCTGTAATATTGCCTCTCCAAGTCCACTAAGACACTATAGTGTTTCTGATACAAACTCATTTAAAATAATGCTTATTTGCTTTTATTTGAAAATCAAAGAAACACATACACAAGAAGAAACACCGAGACAAAAGGCAGAGACAAACCTTTCATGTACCAATTCAATTCTCAAATGCCTGCAGTAGCTGGGGCTGGACCAGGCTTAAATCAGGAGTCCATAACTCAATTTGAGCCTCATGTGGGTGTCAGGGATCCAAGTTCCAGAATCATCGCCTACTGCTTCGCAGAAAAAAATCAATTAGAAACAGAGGTGGGGCTCACATCCAGGTGCACCAATGTTGGACACAGGTGTCCCAAGCAACATCTTAACCCCTAGACCAAACATCCACCCCAAGTTCTTATGCTACATAATTTCATATTGTTCTCATGGGAAAAACTTTCATAGAGACAAATTAAAATTTTCCATGAACAGCTGAGTTTTAAATACAGATGCCCAGGATCTTGTTAGATTACCTTTTTCAAAGAAAACTTGAAAACAATTGCTTGCATTTGACTTTGCAATTCTGATCATTAAAAGCTTACTTTAGTATGGTAATTTTGTTCTTAACATCTTTGCTGAATGATTTTTAACTGGTTTTATAAGTAATATTAACCTGGAAATAATGATAAAAGAGGTAAAGGACTCATAGAAGAGATTATTATTAAGATAGAATCACTGTTTTACAGTAATTAAAACATTCCTGATAGTCAGGTACACGAATGGTTATGTTTGTGAATTGTTCCTTCAGTTTCACTCAATAGTAGCTTAAGGAATAAATGAGAAATGACCCTAATCTAACAGATTAAGTGTCCTGATAAAAAGGTGATTTGAGACCAAATGATCATATCTAAGAGAAAAGTTTATTTTTATTGTATATCCTGGGATGTGAGCCAAATTCTGACAATTCTTTTTATTGGCATAATGATAGATCATGAGGATTAGGAGTTCTAATTTCTGTTAATACCTTGTCAAATAATCTTAAACTTTTGTATTTATATCATTGACATACAGGAAGTAACATGTACCATAACTTTTCCACACTGTTTGATCAGCATGAAATAAATAATGGAGTTGAGAATACTGAACATTATATAATGGTATAATCCTGCAAAGTATTATTTCTTCTAAAATCTGTGTTGCTAACATATTTAGTGTAAGCAATCTAGATATGGGAGAGTAAATTCAGACACCAAGGTAAGAAAATCAAATAACACAGAAGATATAAAGACACTATCAGAAATTATTTGTTATTCATGATAAAATAGCAACACAAAGATGGAAAATGGCCATTGAATTATTAACATGAGAAAATTCAGAGACATACTGTAAAATTTGTGATCATAATTTCGGAATGTGCGTAATATAAATTGATGCTCACACATAGTAATGTTGTTGAGAAAATGTGCATTTTAAAGTAATGAAACATTTTATTTCATTTCATTTTATTTTGGGGCTGTCTTTAGATTTCATCAAGATAACTGTAACCACATAAACATACTGATGTTAGCCTAATATTAACCATGTTTGCATTGTATAATCTAGACCAATGAAAATTCGAACTAGACTAGGACTTTTCAAAGAGAAAATAGTAGATGATTGCCATCTTCAATGAGGGATAATTTTTAAAAATGATCTATTTTTAGCTTTAATAGGTGGGAACAAATTAACTCAAAGGAAAAGTTATCAAAATTAAAAATGGTTATTGCACATTTATTTGTGAATATTTAATTGAGGCAGAGAACTGGCACAATTTCAAACTGTTAATCGCAGATTTCTAAATGCATATTAGCTAATGGATGTGTAAAATTACGCTTATCTTGACTCAGATAAATGTCTAATTAAAAGTCCTTTGAGGGGAAAAATCCTCACATCATTAAAGAAAAAAGAAAAGAGCATTATGTGAAGCTATATGAAACTTTAAGAAAGAAATTAGGTTTTTTTCCCTCAACAGAGATCTTTGCTGAATATTTCATTTCTGGGATGTTCAGAGCTGATAAGAATTATAGGTGTTTCAAATAATGCATACCTGGCATATAAGGTACTGCAGCTGATTTTCAGAAATGAGTTTTGTTTATTCAGAGATGTATGTGAGTCTACTAAAGCATAAAGCAGTTAAACATATTTTCTTATTTTATTTTTTAAAGATTTATTTATTTTTATTACAAAGTCAAATATACAGGGAGGAGGAGAGACAGAGAGGAAGATCTTCCATCCACTGATTGACTCCCCATGTGGTCCCAATGGCCGGAGCTGAGCCAATCCAAAGCCAGGAGCCAGGAGTTTATTCTGGGTCTCCCACACGGGTGCAGGGTCCCAGGGCTTTGGGCCGTCCTCTACTGCTTTCCCAGGCCATAAGCAAGAAGCTGGATGGGAAGTGGGGCCTCCAGGATACAAACCCATATGGGATACTGGCGTGTTCAAAGCAAGGACTTTAGCCTCTAGGCTTCTGTGTTGGGCCCAAGCGCATTTTCTCATAGAGTTATTTTCTTAATAGAAATCCTAAACATGAGGCAAAACTTTGCAACACTCTGGGGCTTAGCTGACCTAAAGTGAAATTCTCAAGAGCACTATTATTTAAATTTGTTCTGCATGTTCAAATAGTAACTGAGATAAATGATGGCAAGCTTGGAAGAAAAAGATAACAGTTCTACATCCCTAAATTTGATACTTTGTTTACGAGTGCTTTAAGTAAAGATACTGGGAGGCACCTCTTCAGTAGCAAAAACAAGTATTTTTTGAAAGAAAGAAAAAAATGCAGGGCAGGTGTTCCATGTCCTATCAAGCCTTGCAAGCTCAGGTTTTAGTTATGTGTATAATCCAGTTTCACCTAAGCTTCCAGAGACATTTTAAAGACTTTTCTGTTGCAAATATACATACATGTCCTACATTACAGAAACTTAGAATACTCAAGTCCATATTTAAAGTGAATGAACCTGGACAGGTCATTCCATTTCAAAAATGATCTTTGCTGCTATAGATGACTCACAACGACTTTCAAATAGCCCCATTCCTTCAGTCAATGTGTTTAAATGCTTTATATTGGGCAAAATTCATTGACACAGGATTTAGGACAGCATTGAAGTGGTAAAACAAGTTACTCATGTATTCACTTTGTCAAGCCAGGAAGGCAAGAATAGGAATGCTGACTACATGTTACCTATTGGAAAGATACATATTTGTCTTCAAAGTTCATCCCAGTAAATTGAATTGTATTTAAAAGGTGTTTTATCAGATAACAGTTGACACATTAGAGCAGTCTCAACAGAAATATTGAAAGTTAAATGACTCAGTGTTCTGGCAGTCCTCTACTTCTTCTTTTTTTTTTTTAATCTTTTTTTAAAATTATATTTTTGACAATCTTTACATAGTTAATTAGGGTAAAAAAGGTTCAAGGGCTATAGGAAAGTGGGTAAGACTATTATTCCCATATTGTTTCCTTCATGCTTAAAGGGGGGTATTAAGGGAGAAGGCCCACCCAATTTCCCACCCACCCCAGGTCCCAGATGTAGGACATGCTCCGAGGTTCTTGCTCAAGTGGTTTTGATGGTTCTCCAGTTATGAATCGCTGCCAATCTTGCCACTCCAAGCACGATGAGGTCTTTGAAGAATCCACTGATTGACACAGTCCATCATAGAGTCTCTGTTTGCCCCATATTTCACTGCCAACATATAGCTGAGGTGGTTGATTGACCTGTTCTGTCTTCTGTCTTTTCTTGGTTAGGGTTCTGAGTCCAGCATTTCAATTGGGGAGATCTCCAAAGAAACTTTGTCTGAGGTGTTCTCAGACCAGATTCTTGTATGTACTAGCAAGCACAGGGCCCGGCACAGTCCATCCCCCAGTTCAGCTGGTGGTTGCAATTGCTGGGTTGGTTCTGTTTTCAGCCCCGCCTTCCACTGGAACCAATGGGTGTTGCAGTCCAGCCTGGTTCTGCCCAGCACATACTCGGCCCTCACATAAACAAGTGGGAGCTGCAGCCTAGTTGGAGTGACCCGCAATAACCCCCACCAGGCCCGCCCCCTACCCTGGTTTGCCAGTATGTGTAGCAGTAGTCCAGTCTGTCCCACATCCCATTCTGCTCTCGTACATGTCAATGCGTATTAAAGCTTTGTTCCATCTAACCAGCTCCACTATGCAGCCCACACAGATGCTGTTGGGTATCTGTCTAGCATGTGGACCAGAGCAGTCCGCTACTTCTTACCCCAGTAGTGGTAACACGGGTGTTCACTTGTGCGGTAATTCTCGGAACTGTAAAGTATCCAATATTTTGTGCACTGTTCTATGAGATTGTTTGAATACATTTTAAACAATTGAATTAAGATCTTCATGATACATACGTAAATTTTAAAACATAGACACCTTCATTATTTATTTCTCAAATTTAATAAACAAGAATTAGTCACCAAAAAAAGCCAAAATGAATCCTGTCTTTATAGAATAGGTCAGGAATATTCATCTGGCTAAATGATTTTCCATATAAACAAGAGTCAGAGTTTGCTGCCAAGAAAATGTACTCTGAAAGTTGGAAAGAAATTTAAGGATTCTTATATTTCCCTGCGGGCTGAATTTAGGTCAATAGAAGAACGTCAAGGGGAAGAGAGGAGGGGGGAGCCTGGCTGGAACAAAGGAGGGGGCGAACAGGAGGTTGAGAAGTAAACTTAAATTTATGGGCAGATAAAAAGCAAAGCAGATTTCCAAATAACTTGAACTTTTCCTGGCAGCCAAAAGATAGATTTTGAGATGATCAAGTAGGAAAGCGAGACGTTAAGTGGCACCCTATGGACTAGAATATGTTAAAGTAGATGAAGTTCATCTAGACGCAGTATTACTGTGACATTTCAACTACAATTCATAAACCAACATTTCCACTCCGTTGGTAAATTATTTAAAATCTGAGTTTCGTCTATTTTAATATTTTGACAATTGTAAAATATGCTTTTTTTCTTCTAAGAGAAAACGGGAACCTCATTGGAATTTAAAAGACCAATATTCAAATCCTAGCTTCCTTACTGACAACCTGAAGATCTTGTTAAAGTGCTTATAGTTTCCAAGCCTGTAAAACTGGAATAGTAGCACTTCAGTTCAATGTAAGAGTGCTTGACAGACACTAGCTTTTGAATAAATCCTTTCTGATTAAAAAGAAAGTGGGAAGACTTCTACTCCTGGGTAAGATAACGTTAACCTGCAACAATCTAATTCTGACATAGCTGACAACAAATAAAAACTATGGGTAAAATATGAAAAAAAAAGTGTGAGAGTCTGCAAAGTATATAGTATGTAGGTTGGAGAGAAACATTAAATCTGTAAAACACCAATGAGGAGGAGTTTGGTGGGGTTTTTTGTTTGTTTGTTTTCACTTTGATGATGTTCTTTGACTAGGAAGCACATCCTATTGTGGAATTATGCAGAGGGTACAGACAGCCAAAATTTCACCAAAAATATCTATTTCTGACCACAATTCCAGCAAAAGGAACCATTCCTTGCAGTCAGAGAGTATGCAAGAATTGGGAGAAAATTCCGTTTTTAAAAGTTTTGTCTCTTACCCTTTCCGAGAGCAGTGCCTGTTGCACAGAACTGCACTGTTTGAGTTTGTAGGCATCAAAATCGCCAATTTCTCATAATAAAGAAGCCAGACAAAGAAGTTGCTGTTCCGCAATGTGTGTGTAGGAAAGATGCATGATTTCTGTTTCCTCTATTTCCTTCTATTCTGTTACTGCTTCTCCCTGACAACAGATTGATTCACACCATGCAGGTGGCTGGAAGTCTGAGAAAAACTCTGTAGCTCTTGCTAAAGGAAGAGTTAAGGGACCCCTGGGATCTGCAGAGTGTGGGGGAAAAAACACCAGAGATGGGGCAGTTGGAGAAGTAGGCCATAGATTTCTATTTTTTGAAATGATACGAATCTCAAGGTCTGTCCCAAGCTGCAGAAATATGGAACACACCCAAAGAAGTGAAAGGCTTCGACACAGGATGTATTACATAAATTACTCTCCACATCCAGGATTAACTCTATCAGTGACTCATAGGAACAGTAGACTGAAAGGTTATTGGAAAGGTTACTTGTAATATCACCTGTAGAAAACCATCTCTCTCTCTCTCTCTCTCTCTCTCTCTCTCTCTCTCTCTCTCTCTCTCTCTCTTTTTTAATAGAGCTTGTAGTGTAAATCCAGCCTGATGAATTGCCGCCCAAAAGAAAATGAAAATTTTCAGGGTATTTGCCAGCATCTAACAGTTCACAATAGAAAAAATATACCATTAATGAAATAAGTAAATGTGGTAGATCAAATCAAAATAAAATGAAAAAAATGACAAATTCCCTAATAAAGACAAAACCAACTCTAACATGTTATCAGAAAGTTATTTATAAGCTAAACTTTAAAGTGGTGAATATTAACAGGAGTGAATCTAATGCTGGTAAGCATTTGTGGAAGAAAGTAATGATTATAAAAACAAAATCAACTTAAAATTTTAGCACTGAAGTAGTATGCCTAGTGAAAATGCTAGCTGAATCAGCTTATTTGTAGACTGGACATTACAGAAAAAAGTTCAATGAATATTTTTTAGTTTAGAGCGCAAAAATTAAAATACTTAAATTAATAGGTCTTCAGAAAACTGAGAAAGCAGTGGAGGACATCCCAGGGCCTTTGAACCCTGCACCCATGTGGGAGACCCAGAAGAAGCTCCTGGCTCCTGGCTTTAGACAGTCTAGACTTTGACCACTGTACCCATTTGGGCAGTAAAGCAGTGGAAGGAGGATTTTTGTCTCTCCTTCTCTGAAAATCTCTTTCCAGTAAAAAATAAATACATTCTTAAAAAAACAAAATAAAATATGCTATTTCAACCTGCATAGAACTTTCAATCTACCCTGCCAAGGACAGTGGTAGAGAAAGCCTTCTCCAGTACTTTTTGACAAAATAATGGAAAACTTTGACCTGCAGAGAAGCTAGTGGTTTAGGGATGTCTCCAGTTGTGGACTGGCTCTTGATGAAGCAATGGAAGGATTATGAAAATGCTGGAGTAGTGATAAGAATCATTAAGCTTTATTATTTATTGTTGTTCTCAGCAAGAAATAAAGACTTTTGAGCCTTTTTGTTCAGTGGAATCTGATTACTTCCTGTTCCTCGCATCTGAATTACAGGTGAAACACTTCCAAGAATTTTCAGAAATAATAAGGGGAGTCTTCTAAGCATCGGATTCTACATGCTGGTACCATACAAGTCAGTAGATCTGGAGTGCTTGCTTAATGTGTGATCATCTATTCTCAGACACTGATAAGACCTGTGAAAAGTGAAAGTACATTTGAAAGTCTGTGATTGTATAAGATTTTTGCATATATGAGGTTCCAGAGAAGGCTCCCAGACTGTCAAATCCAGACACAAGTCACATTTACATATACAAACTTACAATTATTAATTTTCATGATTGAAACATAAACCTAATACTATATATTAATTTACATTTTCAAGCATTAGCTAGATTTATATATAGCAAATGGGAACACACATTTTTTTTTAAAGATTTATTCATCTTATTACAGCCAGATATACACAGAGGAGGAGAGACAGAGAGGAAGATCTTCCGTCCGATGATTCACTCCCCAAGTGAGCCACAATGGGCCGGTGCGCGCCGATCCGAAGCCAGGAACCAGGAACCTCTCCCGGGTCTCCCACGCGAGTGCAGTGTCCCAAAGCATTGGGCCGTCCTCAACTGCTTTCCCAGGCCACAAGCAGGGAGCTGGATGGGAAGTGGAGCTGCCGGGATTAGAACCGGTGCCCATATGGGATCCCGGGGCTTTCAAGGCGAGGACTTTAGCCACTAGGCCACGCCGCCAGGTCCAAACACACATTTTTTTCAAGTGTTATAACTTATTGGATTATTTTATCTGACTAATTATCAAGTGCAAACTTGCAAATACTTCCTCCCATTGTGATGGTTGCCTCTTCTTTTTGCGGATTGTTTACTTTATGTTTTAGATGTTTATTCACTTGATGAAATATAATTTCAATTTATTTATTCATTGATTTATTTATTATGTATTTGTTTGTATAAAGTGAACAAATTTTACATCTATAAATGCAGATTTAGGGTCTTACTGATACTTCCCTTCTTATTTCACTCCTAGTCACATTTTTTTCCTTTTTTATTTCTTATTCTTTTATACTTTTTCCAATATTATATTTTCACATCACTTTGCCATCACAGGTTTAACATTCCATTAGGTAAAGATTATCAATATGTCAAGTAGAAAATAACAATAAAAAACAAAACATTAGTACAAACATAAACAAAAATTCTACTACTCCTCAGGTGTATAAAAAGGAATGTAAGTAGTAAACAATATCACTCTCACATCTATAGATTACCTATTATGTCCTCTGTGTATTAGGTATCATAGATTAGAGACTAACTTATTTCACTAAGCATAATGATTTTCAGATTTTTCCATTTAGTTGCAGAAAACAAGATTTCATTCTTTTTATAGCTGAGTAGTGCTCCATAGCATATACACAACACATTTTCTTTATTTAGTCCTCCATTTGTGCTCATCTGTGTTGATTCCACATGTGATCTATTGTGAATTGAGCTTCTGAAAACATAGGGGTACATATAACTGTCACACACTGCTTTCAGTTAATTTGGATAAACGTCTCAGGAATAGGATGGCTATGTCATGCAGTAGATCAATTTTCAGATAGTTGAGGGATCTGTCTTCCCCAGTAACTGCACTAGTTCAATTCTCACCAGCCGTGGATGAGACTGCCTTCCCCACCCCCCATATCTTGCACAGAATGTATCTGTTTTTTTCAGATGATAGCTATTCTACCTAGGGTGAGGTGAAACCTCATTTTGGTTTTTATTTGTCATTCCTTGATAACTAGGGAACCTTGGAAGTTTTTCATGTGTCTATTGGCAATTTGAATTTCAACCTCAAGAAATACCTGACACATCCTTTACTTATTCCTTAACTTGACTATTTCCATTGTTGCTGAGTTCCTTGAGCTCTTTTAGATCCTGGATAATAATCATATTCAGCCGTGCAGTTTGAAAATATTTTCTCCCATTCTGTTGGCTGCCTCTTCACTTTATTGAGTGTTTCCTTTATTAGGTTGAATTAATCCTATTTGTTCATTTTTCCGTTGTTTTTCTGTGCTTCTGGAGTCATTTGTTAGAAGTCTTTGTCCAAGCAGATGACTCACAGAGCATCACCTGTAATTTTCTCTATCAGGTCATAGATTTTTGTAAAAGGGGAAGATAGGACTTATGTTCCTATTTTTATTTTCAGAATTTAGTCAGTATTTTGATTGGCTCACGTTGAATCTATACATTGCTAGTATAGATATTTTAATGCTAATAATTTACCAATCCATGAACATGGAAGGTTTTTCAATGCTTTGGTGTTTTATTTTACTTTTTTCATTTTGTAATTTCTTCACAGAAAACTTTTGCATATTGGCTAAATTTATTCCAAGGTATTTATTTGTTTACTTTGCAGCTATTGTGAATGGGACAAAATTTATAAATTCTTTCTCACCCATGGAATTTTTTTGTTTCCAACAGCTTTTGTGTGTTGATTTTATATCCTGCCATTTTACCAAATCTCTTTTGAGTTCTAGTCATCAGTTATAATCTTTCGTTTCCCATGCGTAGAAGATAATGTCACCTGTAAACAGGGATAGCTGACTTTCTCATTTCAAATTTATATCTCCTTAATTTCATTTTCCTTGCTAATGAATCTTACTAGAACTTTCATAACTATATTGAATAGCAGTGTGAGAATGGGCATCCTTGTTTGGTTTCATATTGTAATAGAAATGCCTCCGATTTTTCCATGATCAACATGATGCTATGTTTTTTTTTCAAATATTACCTTGATTGTGTAGAAAAATTATTCTTTTATAACCAATTATTTTTGCTTTAATTGCCTGTATTTCTAGGATCGTTTACAAGAAATCTTTGTCTACATCTCTGTCCTGCAGTGTGAACAATGTTGTGTTTCCATATGGATTTTACCATGACTTTTCCTAGATTTGAGACCCATGTCATTGCTATTTTCATTGGATAGCAGGATATTTTGATGATATCAATTCCAAAATGAAAAAAGGGCAAAGTACATAAATAGGTAGTTTTCAAAAGACGATACACAGAAGGGCAACAGACACATGAAGCAATGATCAGGATTTCTAGCTTTTAGAGAAACAAAATCATAAGTTCTCATTTCACCCCGAGAAGGATGACTATCCTTTGAAAATTTTGATATATATATCTATATATCTATAGATATAGATATATAGATATATATATAGCCAGCAGGTGGCCATTCCCCATCCGTGGTTACTGGGTGGTTAGGAGGCTGGGTGTGGCATCTCCCCATATTTCCCCCTTTCAACCAGATACAGGAAGAAAATGTGGAAAATTTGGAAGCAGTGATCTCAACCATTTTCCCCTAATCCTTGCACTTTCCAACCCTGAACAACTATGTAAACATCATAAAAAAACATATATATATATATTTATATTTATATATGTATATACATACATACATACACACAAGAATTGGTGTGGGGTAAAAGATACCCTAATCCACTATTGATGGGAATATAGACTGGAGATTCTTCAAAAGTTTGAGAATAGGTCTCCTCTGTGGGATAATCAAGCCATTTTGGTCCTGAGAATTTACCCAAAGGAAATGAAACAAATTTGTAGACCCATTTATATTGCAATCCAATTCACAATAGCTAAGATATGAAATCAACCCAGATATTCATCAATGGGTGATTGGAAAGAAAAATATGATATAGACACTGTAGAATGTAATCAGATATTTAAAAAAAAAATGAAGTCCTCTCCTTTGAGACCTAAGGAACTCAGTTGGAAACTATCATGTTCAGTGAAATAAGCCAGTCCCCAAAGGATAACTATATGTTTTCCTGATATGTGGTAATTAATAAGAGAGTATAAAAATTATATAATTATTTTGAGTAAGAGGGGTAGCTTTAGATTGGATTATTGTTTACAAGTTGTGTCTATTTTCTTGAGAAACAGTGGAGTTTTATTTTCTACTTATTTCTTAAAATCTTGCCCAATTGAGCCTGTCATTGTAAAGGAAAATAAAAATGTGCCTTCATAAATGTTTTTTAAAAGAAATAAGAAAGAAGAGTGGGTGAGGAACATGGGTCAGAGGGATATACAATGTACAATATACAAAATATTGTGAAAAATGTGAAATTTCTTCACTTTATACAAATTTTCAGGCAAATTTTTAAAATTTCAAAAATAAATTATTCTGATACTTCATATAAAGCATCATAACTTTCCTGCTTTACTCTTCTGATTATTTCTTTTTTCTCTTAAAAATCCTAAAATTTTTGGATTAAGGGTCGCTATGCAATGGATGTCTATAGCTTCAATGAGATGGGAATATTGCTGAGTTGTCTATCAAGTTGGAGGATTTGGCTTGAATGATAATATGAATATGGAAGCCATGGTTTGCAGTGAGTGGTTCACCTCAAAAATATCTGTTTTTCTTTCCTTATGCCATGCCAAACTTGTGTTTTCTGCTTATTATTTAAAATAATAATTGTCTCAGATGGTATACTAAACAAATTCTCAGTCAAGTTGATTATGGTCTACAGAATACTTTTTTAAATTATTTATTATTTTAATTCATTAATTACATTGTATTATGTGACACAGTTTCATAGGTACTTGGGTTCTCCCCACCCCTCCCCAAACCCTCCCACCATGGTGGATTCCTCCACCTTGTTGCATAACCACAGCTCAAGTTCAGTTGAGATTCCCCCATTGCAAGCATATACCAAACATAGAGTCCAGCATCTTATTGTCCAGTCAAGTTCAATGGCTTCTTAGGTAGACCCTCTCTGGTTTGAAGACAGAGCCAGCAGAGTATCATCCCGATCAATTGAAAGCTCCAACATACCATCAGCAAAAATTTACATCATTATGGAATTAATTGACATAGTAATGAGTAACCAATATGTTAAAAGTAAATGCGAGTTCCTAGCCACCTTCTGTGACCACCTCATACACTTTTATGTCAGTCATGTGCTATTCGTAGTGAGTTCTGCTTCTCTTCAGCTAAATAAAGGAAAAGGTGCTATTTACTAATGAGGATTCAGGTAACATAAGAATGAATAAATATTTATAAACATTTTTATTATAAATACACATCTCTTGCAATGCCTATTTCATAACTTATGATACAATAAGTTTTTGGGAAATATTATGCATTCATTTCAAAGTAGTTTGCATGAAAATAACATTAGTTTTCATTTCACTCTTCCACAAATTTCCCGAAATATTCTTATATCCATTACAATCAATAGCTTTGCGCAGTGGGAGTATCATAGCCAATGAGGTTTATCTGAGGCACGATTATTGCTAATTGAAAACTTTTCCCATTATAATCAATACTCTGCTCATTACATTGCCAAAATTTAGTCTTATAACTGAAAGTTTGCATCCTTTGACCAAAATATCCCCTTTCTCTCTGTCCCAATCCTTGGTAATCATCACTCTACTCTCTTTTTCCTTTGAGCTTTTTAAATGCTGCATAGAAACAAGAGCCTGCAATAATTTTCTGGTTTTTGCTTGTTTCTCTTAATACGCTCCCATTTCATCTATGTTATTGCAAATCGTATGGGTTCCTTCTGTGTTAAGACTAAGAGATATCCTATTGTCTGTGTATAGATGTATGTGCATATATACATTTGTATGCCTGTATAGAGTATTTCATAGAAAGAGAGAGTGAGCGAGAGAGGCATATGTACCTTATCCATTAACTCGCTGGGTGAAACACATTGTTTCCAAACTTGGGTATTGTGGAAAGCTGCAATCAGTATGGGTATGCAAGCATATTTTTGAGAGAATAATGCTACTTCATGTAATATATACCTATAATTATGCCTATAAATGAAATGGTTAGTTTACAGAATAGTTATGTTTTAAATTTTTGAGGGACTTTACACTGTTTCCACAATGGATGAGCTAGAATGCATTCCTGTCATCAGTTTAATATAAAATAATTTTTTATTACTGTGGCTTTTAAACAAGTTTAAATTAAAAAGTATGTTGCTTATAGCTTTTTCTTGTTTAAGGTTATTTTACCTATTTTTAAAGATACTATTTGCACTTACTTATTTGAAAGGCAGATATAGAGAAAGATGAGTGAGAGAAAAGGTTTTGTTTCTTGTTTATTCTCAAATAACTGCATATCCCGGGATGAGGAAATGCCAGCAACTGGAAACTCCATCTGTGTCCTCCACATGAGATGCAGGGACCTAGTAACTTAAAGCCATCATCTGCAACTGCCCAGGGTGCATATTAATAGGAATCTGTACTGTAAGCAAAGGTGACCCTCACACCCAGGCACTCCAATATGACATGTGGGCGTCCAAACTGACTCCTTAACTAATTGCATCATGCTTGTTCTCTCATTATTTCCTTTTCTGTGAAAAATTCCATTGGATTTGCGATAGTGTGTGATTACATTATAACAGTGATGATGGGTACCGTGCATGTTTTGGCAGTATTCATTCTTACAATGTTGTGAAATTGATTTCATCAATATTTTATAGTTTTCTGCATACAAATATTTTGCTTCCTGAATAAATTCAATTCCTAATTATTTTGTCTTTTTTTTGTCCTAAATATTTTACCAGCCCTACATGGCAGGCAGACCAGTCCCAGCTTTTGCATGCACTGGTGTGAATGGGACAATTCTACTTAGTCCAGCCCAGGTCTCCCATGTAGGCAGGTGGCTTGGCCTGACTAAGACATACCCTCTGGTTTCCCCTTTCTAAACCACCTTGTCGGGTTCTCTTGCTTACCTGTGACTGTAATGGCCTGGTCATTGGAAGACCTGCAAAGTAATCCCATACCTGTCAAACACTCTCTTGGTAGCTCGCTTTACATACCTCCTCAGATGCCCTTCCCCAGGCAAAGTGCCAGTCCTTGCCTCTACACTACATTTCGGGGGCTTCCTGCAGGGAGGTGGCATGGGCTGGTGGCATGGTGTTGTCTGGGGCCTTCCCTCACCAGGCTTGCTTGGCTCTGGTGGTTCTAAATTATAAGAGGTTATTTCACCTGGGCAGAGAGGCAAGCTGATTTCCTCCTTATCAATTTAGATACATTTTCTTTTTCCTGTATCATTTCTGTGCTTGGACTTTCATTAAAAGAAGTGGTTAGTGGGTTCAGCATGGTAGCCTAATGATCAAAGTCTGTCTTGCAGGCTCAGGAGGTCATTTGGGTGCTAGTTCTAATCTTGGAGGCCCCACTTTCCATCCAGCTCCCTGCTTGTGGCCTGGTAAAGCAGTAGAGGATGGCCCAAGGCCTTGGGACCCTGCACCCGTGTGGGAGACCCGGAAGGAGGTGCTGGCTCCTGGCTTTGGATTGGCGCAGCTCCAGCCATTGCGGATGCCTGGGGAGTAAACCTGCGAATGGATGTTCCTCTTTGTATATCTGACTTTCTAAGTAAAAAAGAAAAAGAAGAAGAAAGTGGTTAGTAAAAGTAAGTGAATCTGGACATGTTTATTTTGTGCTTTACCTTAGAGGAAAAGCTTTCATCTTTTCATTATTCTGCATGAATGTAACATGTCATGTATGTGCTTAATTATGTTGTGGTACTCTCATATGCTTAATTTTGTTGAACATTTTGTTTAATCATGAAAGAATGTTTGATTTTGTAAATTGCTATTTCTGAATCTACTAAAATGATCATATGGTATTAAGCATATTTTTGTTTAGGTGGAGCATCATATTGACTGGATTTTTTTTTCTGTTTGGACCATCTTTATATTCCAAGGATAATTCCCACCTGATTACAGTGTAATATACTTTGAATGTGTTATTAAGTTTGGTTTGCTACTATTTTCCTGAAGATTTTGCATCTATGTTTTTCAGGGAAATTGTAATAATTTTGCTTCTTTGTAATATCTTTGACAGCAGTGTAATTGTAGCATTATAAAATGAGTTTGGAAAGGATTTTTTCTGGATAATTTATGTATAAGTTGTTCATTTTTGCTTTTATTTTCAAAAATAAACTCTTAGTTTATTCATCCTTTCTACTGTTTTCCTAGACTCCATTTGGTTTATTTCTGACTGGCTCTTCATTTCCTTTCTAATAATACTTATGAATTTACTTTTTAATTTTTCTGGTTCCTTATGGTATAAAATTAGTTTGCTTATTTTAGATCACTTTTATCTAGATGTTTCTCACCATGAACTTCCATTTTACAATTGCTTTTGTACATTTCATAAGTTCTGGTATGTTGGCTTTCCACTCATATTTGTCTCAATGTTTTTTTTTTTTTGCAATCTTCATCAAGTTATTGTTTTTTAAGGAACATATTGTCTAATTTCAACTTATTATTTTTTCCAGCATTTCAGCTTTATGTCTTTGTGGTTAAATAATATATTTGACAAAATTTAAACTAACTGAATCTGTTAAGACTTGATTAACATGCCTCTGTGACAACATTAGTTTGTTCTTATTTACATTATGGATTTACTTTGACCAGTGAAGTTTAGAGGTTTATATGTTTCATATTATTAGTTAGCATCGTTTCCTTTCACTTGAAGAACGTCATTTGGCATTTCTTGTCTTTCATTTCTATTTTCAGGAAAGTCTTGTATACTTTCTGCTTTCCAAGAACCATTTTATTGGCTAACTGTTCCTGTTTGACAAGTTTGAATTGTTTACTGGCCTTCAATATTTCTGCTGATGAATATCCTGCTTAGTTTACTTGATCCTCCTTGTACAGATATATTTATTTTTCACTGAAGCTTTCATAATTGTAATTTAGCTTTTACTTTGGTAACTTGAATATATTTCACCTTGCAATTGATTCTTTAGATTGATTATATTTAGGAAATTTTGAACATTTTGTACCTGAATGTACAATATAATTTGTAAAATTTCAACCATTGTCTTTTTTCTTTTTTTGAGTATCTTATTTCATATGTTTTATCTGTTTTGTACTGACTAATACATGGAATACAGCAAAAGTGTAATGCATCATTGACATTTTGAGATTAATGTTTGTAGTCCTTCTCTAGACTTGTCAGGAGCAGTTTTTGTCCTTACTATTTGATAAATCCCTTATTTAGTGATTAGTTAAGCTTGTGAGTATAAAACAAATTGAAAATATGTCACTGAAAACAAAGAAAAAATAGAAAGAAGGAGGGTAGATACAGAATGAGGGAGATAGAGAAGGTGGGTTGGGGAGTATCATTATGCTCTTAAAACTGTACGTACGAAATACATAAAATGTGTTCCCTTTAACATAAAAATAGAGAAAAATTATTTCAAAAATGGTTTTAGATTTACAGACTTATATTTGTGAATCAGTAGTACATTTAGGCCTCATATATCCTTAATCTTGATTCATGTGTTATTAATACTTTATATTAGTATATTTGCAATAATTAATGAGTCACATTCATCTTTCCCATTTTTTTTTACCCAAACTCTTCCTACTTCTCCCAGGCTCTAGTAATCAGTTTTGTGTTGGAGAACATCCAGTGTTTGTCTTTCTGTGCCTGGTTTATTTCACTCAGCAGGATGTCCTCAAGTTCGATTCATATTGCTTCACGTGATAGGGCTTACTGCCCCTTTATTCTTGGTGAGAATTTGGGAGTGAAAATATTGTCTCTCTTTAAATTCAGTAAATTCTATCTTCCTTCCTCATGTCCATTTCTTCAGTTTGATTGAACCTACTTTTCAAACTCTTTATTGCATAGTAGTCCAGGTGTTAGATTTTCTGCTGCAAAATCTTTCATTATTTTAAACGGTTCCTTATTTCTTTGTTGAACTTGTAATTTTATTGTATTTTTTCTGACTAAATTGTTTATCTTTGCTTTCACATGGATTTATTAAACTCTTTAGAGCAACTACTTTGATTTGTTTAATCTGGCAATGTGTGGACCTCCATTTTCTTGGAGTTGATTATTCAAAGCAGGTGATATGAGTTTCTCATTCATGTTTTTTTTTTCTAGCCTTGCACAGATGCTTTTGTCTTTGAGGAAGCAATTACTATTTACAGATTTCTTAGATTTTTTTTTTTTGGAAAGGAAATACCCTTGTATGTGAATCACCTTCTAGCATGCTGCGAATTCAGAAGCAGCTGGCAGCTCTATGTCCAGGAATGTCTGATGTTTAACTGGCTCAGTCTTCTGGCACCAGTGAAATTGGCTAGGATAATGGTTTTGATGATAAGAGCTACAAAGAGTGCACAGTGTGTGTGAGTGTTGTTGGAATTCTCAGTGGTTTATAATAGGTTTTAACTAGAGAGGGGTGAGGGTCAACAGCAGTGGAACTGAACTCACCATTGTGTACATGCTCAAATTATTTTCAAAAAACGTGCATACATTACAACGACAGTTGAGGCTGGTGAATTGAAGGCACATGGTTGTTGGGTACCAGCCATGGACACATGTATGGTAATGAGGATCAGATATATATCTCCAAACATTTCAGGAACTGGAACTAATATAATGCATGTGCGTAACAGTAAAAGCCATCTGCCCATGTAAAAGTAAGGAGCTACATTAGGATTGAAGCTTGCTGAATGTGCCTGCACTGATATTGAGAATAGAACTACTGGCATGCACATGTGCCACTGTCTTAGTGGGGGTTACCAATGGGAGTTGAGCCTGGCTGCATGTGTCTGAGCCTCCGTAGAGGTTGCTTCTGACAGCATGTACTGTGGTTTCAGGGGACAGTTAAAGGTGCCTTCATGGTGGTAGGAGTTAGCAGTAGTAGCCGAGATCAGGTATGGGCGTCCCTGTGGGGAGTCAGTGCTGGTAGCATGGAATAGCACCATTTGTAGGTATTTCTAAGGCAGCTGTGCTAGAGTCTTCAGTCACAGTACCTTCAGGAGCTATGAATGCAGCATGTTCTAAGAGAGGACACAAAGGGAGTGACTTTAAGCAGCTGAACTCCGAAGGTGAAAAAAAATGTGTTAAAGCCAGGGTAAACATTAGGGGGATCAGTGGTGGTCATCCCTACTGTTGAAGGAATGGGTCATAGACACTGGTTTCTTTTCCATTGTGAGTGCGGCTAACAAACTGGAGAGCTGCCTCTCAACCGTGAGAAATGCTAAGCTGAAGGATATGGTGATGCAGGAAAAAATGAAGCTGTTCTTTGTACTGATTTAATGTAACATTTCTTTTCTTTTTGTGCTCCATTATGCTGCACATTCTTAAGTGTACTCCTGAGCTCTTCAAGGCTATTTTTGTTCACAGATAGCTGCCTAATTGTTGTTTTTTGTAGAAAGATGAAAATAGGGATTTACTCCACAGTCATTGATATTACTCCTTTGCCAATTATTAACACTATACCTGAAAAATTCACATAGCTCATAAAGCTCAATTATAGCATTTAAAAATAACTACATTTTCAAAAGATATTAACACTAACACACCGATAAATAAATGCTTTTTATTCATCTTAAGATAGTTAAACTCTAACATAAGATGACTCATCTCTTAGGAAAATATGGAAAACAACGTTCCTTTTGTATTGTCAATTGGCCATGTTTTTAGACTTGGCCTTGGGATAATTAGTAGGTAAACTTACCTTGCTTTCCTAAAGCCCAGTTAGATTTTTCTCTTTCACATTTTATCATATAACATAAACTCCTCAAAGTACATGAAGTATCCATGTACAGTACAATCAATGATCACACAATGAGCCCAAGCAGCTGGCCTTCATTTTAAGGAACAGAACAGAATCAGCATTGCCATAACCCCCTGTTATTCTCTCAGTTATTACATTCTGCTAATGCCAGAATTTAAAATATAATTTCAGGTTTTAGAATATGATCTGGACTTCACCAAAGGAAAGATTGTTTCCAAAATATTTCGTGTAACACTTTGTCAACTGCAAGTCACGATTCTGAATATCATTTCCTGTTGAATTTAGAAAACCCTAATAAGTTCATTCTACATTTCTTATCAAAGAAATGTGAAATAAAGTATTGTTTCTATGCTGAAAAACTTCCTGTCTTGAAGAAATCAAGTTTCCAGAATTGTGATTTCCAACATTTGTCTTCTGTTTATGGAGACAAAGTGACAGCTAAGTTTACTCTATTACATGACATTACTTTCAGATTTTGGAAACATCTGTGGTACAAAATAGTTAATAACCTACATTGTTATTATAGTTTATCATAGTTTAAAATAGTTTGACATAGCTTAAAATAGTTTAAATTTTAGATAAAACTGAGTTAGGACCCAGTTTTTGAGGTAAAGGTATCTTGGAAGAACCATGTTAATAAATCTAACACCTTACATATAAATCTAATACCTTACATTGATGACCTATAGCTCGTTGTCTACCTTAATGAAGGCATCAGACGCACAAAGGAGTTGAAATGTTTAAAAGTGAAAAAAAATATAGGCTAATAAATCACAAGCCACAATTGATAAAACAAGTAAAATGACATACTGGCCAGAAAAAAAAATTCCACGTGGACTGTGGTACCACTGGTCATTGCTTTGTTTTCAGCATTCCTTCTTGTTTGCATATTTAGTTATGGCTGGTGGCATTTGGGTAAAATGCCAACCTCTTCCTTTTCTGAAATGTGTACTGGATATTCAGTAAACACTGAGTTACATGGCCCCCCTTTGGAAATGTTGAAACCTCCAGAGTGCATTAACCATGATATATTGAGGCTGTTGTCAAAATTAGACAAAAACTAAAATTATAGCTGTGCTTGTGCCATCCTAGTTAACAGTCTGTCTTCTTTGCCATTATAAACCTCTGTTTCTGTACTTTATAAATCAATTGAGAAAATTTGCCTCATAGTCAATAGAGTAGCTAGGAAAATGTCAGTATGTCAAGGTTATTTTTACTGAAAAAGGTTAAATAAAATCAGATTGTTATGTTATAGTGAAGGTGAGTGTGTTTGTGCATGTGTGCATGTGTGTGTACATACTGAAGGGAAAAGTGTTGCTATGTTACAGGACTTTTCTTTGAAAATGAAGAAAGCGATGAATGTTTTTAAAAATGTTAAGTTTGCTGGCAAGAATTTATCTTAGTCAGAGAAATATTGTTTGGATCATCCTATCCCACATTCAAGTACCTGAGTTAGAGTCTCAGATCTGCTCCCAATTCCAGCTTCCTGCTAATGTACTCCTTAGGAAGAAAATGGTGATGGCACATGCAGTTGGGTTTCAACCACCGCCCTGGAACATGGAGACTGAGTTCCTGACTTCCAGCTTCTGTCTGTCTGGTCAAGCTCTGCTCATTGTAGGCATTTTGAGAATGAATCCATGGGTAAGAATTCTCTCTCCCACCCACAACCATCTGTATGTGTGTGTGTGTGCGCGCGCGCGCGCACGCGCTTCTGTCTCAGTGTCTTTAAAATGAATTAAATAAATTACTATGGAACATTGAAAATTAGATAATATTATCTCCATTTAAGAGATAAACTAAGGTTAAGGATGATTTATTGGGGTTGTTAATTTGCCCGAGGCACATAGATGCAGAATTAGACTTGGGAACACATAACAACAACACCAAAATTTTTCCTCTCTTATTATCAAAGGACTTTGATTTTATAAAAAAATAAATCTCTAATCACTAAAAAAGAGTGATTAATTATAGCCATGTATTCACCTTTCGTTTCTTTTTACTGATATTTATAAACACATGTATATTTCAAGCATTGTGCTAAACACTGTTACTTTCAGAATGATTGTCACCTGTTTATTCACAGTTTTGTCTTTCTACATCCCTATGCTTATCCTCTACTACTTTTAACATTGCTTTAAACCAGGTAGAACCCAAATACCTCTTTGTGAAACAAATGTTGATACAAACAGGTAAATTTATGAAACAATGTGGGATAAATTATTTTCTTAGAGATTTACAATGAACATTAATATACTAGAGCTTTGAATGATGTTGAAGGAAAAGAAACCTGTTAAAACAGAAAATAACTTTGTAGAGTTCTATTTTCCCCATGTAATGCTTATTAGCAACCCATGAAGTTAGTGATCCAGGCAGCATGCTTTAAGAAGTGCTGGCCTAGCTCATTAAATGGTACTGCTTATTCCAATATTAAACTACTTGCCAAAACTTTTGTAGTGATATGCAGCTCATCTTTAATAATATAATTATTCAAGAATTTGTAGTGTCATCAGTTTGTAATGCCAGCCAACTTAATGAAAGTTAAATCAAATATGGTGTTTGACTAATACTATGCAATTTGGGGGTTGGGGTAACTTTTTTTAAGACTAGAGATTATTTGGAAGAGGACACATTTTAATAAGCACATAAACGCACATATTATGTACCCAAACTTTTTAAGACACTGAATTACAGGCACACAAAGATCACCATTATGCCATTTATGATTTGCATACCTTCTTCCAAGTATTATATGAAATGAATACTTAAGAATTACATTTTTCATCTTGTAGATATCAACTCTCATAATTGATAAATTTAAAAATGAATCCATGTAACTAAGTTAGCAAGAAATCACTTCTTAATCTCCAGGTTAAACCTTCCAAGCATGTTGATGATTAATTGGATACCTAACATCATTTAACCTTTGTTCTTCACCTACAAACACCACAATTTCTCACACTTCTAACAGCAATCTGTTTAAGGACAAAGCATTATGTGTCAAAACATTCTCAGCCTAGAAATGGTAGGTCTCTGAGCATGGAACAACAAATCACAGTAGTATTAAGGGTGTTATATATGAGGCACTATCTCATTAATCATCCTTGTAACTAACAAATAACAACCAAAGCACCATCACAACATTATATTATTATTCCTTAAAGAAACCTGGTAGGGACCTGCGCCATAGCCTAGAGGCAAAGTCCTCACATCGCACATGCCAGGATCCCATATGGGCACCGGTTCTAATCCTTGCAACCCCGCTTCCCATCCAGTTCCTTGCTTGTGGCCTGGGAAAGCAGTGGAAGATGGCCCAAAACTTTGGGACCCTGCAACCATGTGGGAAACCCGGTTCCTGGCTTCGGATTGGCTCAGTTCCAGCTATTGCAGCCACTTGGGGCGTGAATCAGGGAACAGAAGATATTCCTCTGTCTTGCCTTCTCTCTGTATATCTGACTTCCCAATAAAAGTAAATCTTAAAAAAAAAACCTGGTAAACTTATGTGAGCTGACATTTCATACTAAATATTCCCATGAGGTGGTGATGTGTTTCGTAATTTCACATGTCTGGATTCTAGGTTCTCTTCTTACACTTTTTCTGGTCAAGTATTAAAACAAATTTTTCTGAAACATAATCTGTATAATTTGCATAGACCTTATATCACAGGGTTACTAAGAGTTAATGAACTTATTTATGTAAAATACTAAATTCAGTGCCTTGGTCCTGGTAGTGCCCAATACACATTTAATTGTGTCTTGCAAAGTAATGTGTTTACCAATATTGCATAATAATAATAATGCTAGCAAGATGGTAAAATAAAAACCCCAGATTATCATTTCCTCCAGCAAACAGAGTGATTCAACAATAAATGTCAAGAAAAAAAGACTGTGAAAAATCTAGTCACTGCTTGGGGATTTAAAATCCTTGGGTTAGTACAAAGCCAGTCATATCAAAACTAGTAACGAATTTCAGAAACCCTTTCACTACGGTAACTACTATTTGCACAAAACTATACAATCTAGTGCTGAAAAAAAGAGGAAACTCAGGTCATAGTAAGCAGGGGAAAATAAAGAAAGATTACGCTGGAAATATAATGTTGAAAAAATAAGTTCATCTTTAAAAATAAAAACAAAATCTATAGCACTTAACTGTCTTAGAAAAGAAAGGAGAATATTTCAATAATTCAGAGATGAAAAAGACATTCCATTCCAATTGAGTCCAACGAAACTTTAAAAATGTAAGAGGCCACCACAACCACACACAAAGAAATTTACTAACCAAAAAGTGTAGGAAAATGGGTTCCCAGATGACATTTTCTTTTTTTTTTTTTTTTTAAAGATTATTTTATTACAAAGTCAGATATACAGAGAGGAGGAGAGAGAGAGAGGAAGATCTTCTGTCCGATGATTCACTCCCCAAGTGAGACGCAACGGCCGGTGCGCGCCGATCCGAAGCCGGGAACCAGGAACCTCTTCCGGGTCTCCTACACGGGTGCAGGGTCTCAAGGCTTTGGGCCGTCCTCCACTGCCTTCCCAGGCCACAAGCAGGGAGCTGGATGGGAAGTGGAGCTGCCGGGATTAGAACCGGCACCCATATGGGATCCCTGCACGTTCAAAGGGAGGACTTTAGCGGCTAGGCCACGCCGCCGGGCCCCAGATGACATTTTCTTAGCCAGCTCTTTTCCCTCCCACTAGTAATCCCCATGATAACTGTAAAATGTGCGAATGCAGTATACTGAGATAAGAATGAACTGTCAGGAACACTCTAGAGTCTTTACTTCTCCCTCCTAAAAAGGGATGTGTCAGAACGCTTGGAGGAAGCATGCCTAGTGACTCTCTAGGCAGATACCTTAGAGTGCAGTGCTTACAGGCCCCATATCTGTGTTGTAACATGTGGCACGTGTAGATGAGATTCCATTGTCTCTGGAATATTTCCTGACCCCTGGAAGAGTTATTTACCTTAGATTCTAGGCTCCTATTGACCCTGGACCTTTATGTATGAGTAAAATGTTACTTTGCCTGATTTGTTGCCAATGTAAACGATCATGAATGTGAAAAGCAAACCCACAAAAAGGAAGAAAATGTAACCACATATGATAATATTCAAAATGTTTAAAAAATCCTTGCAACTCAATAGAAGAAAAAAATCCATTAAAAATCAACAAATGGGCTGAACTATTTCTCCAATGAAGATAAATAAGTGAGCAACAGGTATCTGAGGTCATTGCGGTCATTTGCAGCGTGAACCAACAGATAAAAATATTCTCTCTCCCTCTTGCTCCTTCCTTCCGGCTCTCCTTTAAAATAAATTTGTAAGCACAACATTATTTCTCAGCTTATTTCCATTAAATAAACAACCTTGGTAGAGAATCTACATAGTATATTCTTTGGGAATATATATATAGATAATTATTAATTATACTATGCCATAAAGGACTACTTTTACAACTTTTGTTTTAATGTGATATTCTTTCTTCATGTAATTCCTACAGTCCTGTTGAAAAGTTAAGTAGCATGCCAGTTCGAAGGTGGCTCATAGTTTAGCAGCTCATTTTAATAGTCCAAGATTTACCACTTAGCCAAATACTACCTTAGCCCTTATCAGGAAACTTGAAACATTCCGTCACTCTGGCTTTCAAATAAAGGCATTGTGACATTGTGGGCTAAACTTTCATGTGGGATGCCAGCATCCTACATCGGAATGGTTGGGTTACAGTCTGGCCTCTGCTTATGATCTAGCTTTCTGCTGAAGCACCCAGGAGGCAGAAGGTCATGGTGTAAGTACTTGGGTTCATGTCACCCACATGAGAGATCTGGATGGAGTTTGGTGGTCCTGGCTGTGTCCTGGATCAGGCCCTGCTATTGTGAGAATTTGGGGATGAAACAAAGGATGAGAGTCAGAGAGAGAGAAGAAAAAGAAGAAGAAGAAAGAAAGAAAGAAAAAAGAAAGAAACAACGAAAGAAAGAAAAAGAGAAAAAAGGAAGGAAGAAAGGAAGGAAGGAAGGAAAGAAGGGAGGAAGGAAGGAAGAAAAAAGAATACTCCCCATTGCATCTAGTGAATACACGTTCTATAATTTGCCTTCTGCTTCACGGGCCTCCACTACCTGGTCTGAACCTACCAGTACAAACACACCTCACCTCGAACCACAGGATAGATTCCTGTTCACCACCTTTGCTCATCCCACAGCACAGAAATGCCTCTTTCTTTGGAACAGCCTCCATGTGCCACAATTTCCTTATCTACACAAATACGGTAGTTATTATCACTATTACACAGCATCATATATGCAATGTGCTTCCTGCAGTAAATGCTTAATGATTAGTAGCAATTATTGTTAATCTTTCAACACTGATCATCCATATTAGTTTTATATTATTCCTGCTACAAATTATCAGAAATATAGCAGTTTATTTTTTTTATTAATTACATTGCATTATGTGGCACATTTTTATATGCACTGGGATTCCCCCACCCCCTCCAAACCCTCCCCCCACGTTGGATTGCTCCACCTTATTGCATTTCCACAGTTCAAATTCAGTTGAGATTCTTTCATTAGAGGTATTTACCAAGCATACAGTCCAGCATCCTATTGTCCTGGTAAGTTCAATAGTTTCTTGGTGAGACCATCTCAGAAATATAGCAGTTTAAAACAAGATAAATTAAGAGGAAGACAGCAGATTCAGAGAAAGAGGTGGCAGCAGGTCGCACTGGCCTGTCATGGCAGAGAATCATGTGAACCACATTGACTGAGCCTGGACAGAAGCTATAGCGGGTTGCAGTAAGGGAGCAGCACACTGCTTTCTCCCACAAAGGGCCTTGACTAGTGGGAAACATCTGCCACTTTTAAGGCAGCTTGGACCTGCTTGAAATGACTTCTGGTGTGCGATAAGTGAAAGTCACATGGCTGCAGGGGCCGTGCTGGGAATTCTGCCACTGTGTTGTAGTGTGTGGTGTGTAGCTAGGTCTCAGGCACAAAGAGAACTGCGTAGATCTTTTGTGTGGTTCATGTGCTGGTGTGGTTGGGAGATCTAGCCATTGTGGGATAACCTTGTGCATTATTCATCATGAAAAAGAAGAAGTGAGGTAGTGACATCAGTAATAGTCATGACCATTGCCTCCTCCTTGCTGAAAACAGAAGACATTCTAGTTAGTACACACCTGTAGATAAACACTGCATCAAACAAGCGAGACATAGTTCAAAGAAAATACTATCAGAGGAGAGAAAAAACAAGTGATTCCAGAAACTCTTCTTTAAAAAGGAACAAGAATGTTAAAAGGGACAGTGTGACTCCCTAAATGAACAGGCAACACTTTAATGTGAAATGAATAAATTGATGAAATGCCTGAATCGAATTTAAAATGACCGTAATATCCCAGAAAAAAAAAAAAAAAAACAAGAAACAAAAGCACGAATTAATAAAACAGATTACACCACATGGATGAGAAGCTTTCTTCTGGGATTAAGTTTTTGAAGAGAAAACAAGCTGAAATCATAGAAATGAAGAATTGAACATGCCAAATAAAAAATACAGAGGAACAAACTTTGTGAGGCTAAAAAAGGAATCTCTGCACTGGAAGACAAATATTTTGGAAAATTTCAATCAGACAAAAAACAAGAAAAAATAAAAAATGAGAAATAATGTCAATATGTATGGAGTATCATCAAGTGATCTAATAATTTCTTTTTTAAAAAGATTTTATCTATTTTTGTTGGAAAGGCAAGACTAAAGAGTGAAGAAATTACAGAGCAAAAGATTTTAAATCTGCTGGTTTACTCCCCAAGTGGCTGAGCCAATCTGAAGCCAGGAACCAAGAGTTTTTTCTGGGTCTCCCACACGGGTGCAGGGTCCCAAGGCTTTGGGCCATCCTCGACTGCTTTCCCAGGTCACAAGCAGGGAGCTGGATGGGAAGTGGAGCAGCCAGGACACAAACTGATGCCCATATGGGATCCTGGCACTTGCAAGATGATGATTTAGCCACTGAATGATCATGCCAAGACTGACCTTATGAATTTCTTATGAGGTCCTGAGGATGTAGACAAGGAATTTATTAAAAGGCCTATCATAATAACAAATGAGAACTTCCCTAATACGGAGAAAAATGGGTATCCAAGTATAAGAAGTGTGAAGATCTTCACCATGACACATTACGATCAAACTTCCTGCAGTGAAACATAAAGATTCTAAACTGTGCATGAGCAAAAGGATAGATTACTTTAGAGGGTTTATGAACAGATTTACAGCTGACTTCTCATCAGAAAACACAGAAGCTAGGAGAGAGTGAAGACTTATCTAGATCCTAAAAGAAATGGCCAACCCAGAATGCTGTAGCCAGTAAAAGTTCCATTTTAACATGAAGGTGAAATAAAAAGCTTCCCAAACAAGTAGAATTTGAATTTTCCATCACCCATGAAGCCCTACAAATGATACCTAAGAATGTGCTACACAGAAATAGAGAATGATAATCACCACAATGCAAGAATGGAAAGTAGAAAATATTTTATTGAAGGTACAAAGAAAATCCAAAGCAAACAATGGGAATATTTATAGGGAAATGGTAGTTCTATTTCGTTACCTTTTAATAGTAGCACTGAACGCAAATTGCCTAAACTCTCCATTTAAAAGATACAGGCTGAGTGAGTGAGTTACAAAACAAAACAACAACAACAACAAACGTTTGTTGCCTACAAGAAATACACCTCTTCAACAAATACGCACAGAGGAAAAGTGAAAGGATGAAAAATTATATTTTATGCCAATGGAAAGGAAATTGAATGAGTATAGCCTTTTTAATATCAGACAAAACAGTCATTAAAGCCAAAACTACTAAAAGAGATAAAGAAGAATATTACATAATATTTAAGTGATCAATTCAACCAGAAGTGAATACAGTAAGTGTAAATGGACCCAATCCCAGGCAGTCTGCCTGTCAAAAACAATTATAATGTATCTAAAGAGAGAAAGAAACTCTGATAAATGACGATGGGGTAATTCAATACCCCACTTTCAGAAATGAACAGATTGACCAGACAGAACTCAATAAAGAAGTACCTAATCTGTCTATGCTGTGGAGCAAATGGACCTACTTGATATGTCTAGAACATTTATTCCATAGTTGTAGAATACACATGATTTTCATCATTACGTGGTATCTAGTCTAGGATAAACCACATAGCTGATCATAAAGCAAGGCTAATAAACTTTTTTTTGTAAAAAAATATTGAATAACATGTATGTTTTCCAAAGACCAAGGAATGAAGCTGAAAATAAACTCAGGAAAATCTAAAAAAATATGTAAATGCATGAAAAAATTTTAATGTGCTACTTAACCAACGATGAGTCTTATAAATAAAAAAAAAATATCTTGGAAACAAATTGCACTTTTGATTCAGCTTCCTGTTAATGTGCCTTGGAAAGCAGCAAAAGATCACTCAAGTCCTTGGATATTTGTGCCCATGTAAGGTTAGGGACTCCATCAATCGCCTCACAGGCTTCTTCCCAAACTATAGGCCAACAGTCATGCTTCTAGACTTAGTTTCATATGGCATACCAATATTTACTAATGTTATATTAGCAAAAGTCATCAAGGAGTTCTTCCACCTATGGTAGCTTTGAGAGAGGATCAAGAGAAGAGGAACTTAAAAAAAAATGTCTATTAAAGTGCAGTAACCTGGATATGACAAAAGCAAAGGCCCACTTATCCACCTATCTTGTTTTTTTCCTTAGAAACATCCGAGGTCCTTGATTGATTCATAGGAGTGGGCTAATTCATCTTTCATTTGCACCTGGGTATGTCCTCTTTCGCCTGCACGTGAGTCAGCATAGGAGGTGGTACAACTATGTGAATCAATACCAGGATACTCCTCTTCCTCCACCGCAAATACTGGTCCCTGTTTCATCTGAGGCCAACAGGACATGAAAATGGTGTTGTTAAAAGTTACCCCTCCTCCGGATTTTGGCCTCAGACCTCTGGTGGTGGCCAGACACAAGGTGCGATCCCCCAGGACCTGTTAGTGCTTGGCCTGCTGCTCCCACACCTAATCAAGGACCCCCAACCTCAGGACCCTTAAGGCTGCTCACTCCAAGGATGGTGCATAGGTTTTTTAGTTGTTTGTTTGTTTGCTTGCTTTTGGGATCTGAGGGAAAATGTCTTGATATTTTGAATGGCATTACATTGAATTTTGAAGTTTTTTTTCATAGTATAGACACTTTAATGATATTAATTCTTCCAATCCACTAACATTATTTTTCTGTGTTTTTTGCTTGTTCTTGTAATTTCCTTAATACTTTATAATTTACATTTTAGAGATCTTTCACATCCTTGATTAAATTTATTCCGAGATATTTAATTTTTTTCCTACCTATTGTTAACGGGACTGGTTCTACTAGCTCTTTCTTAACAATGACATAAAAAAGCAACATTTTGTAATCTTTCATTTGTGGAAAGTACTTATTTATGTTCAGTGGAATAATCTGTCTTCTGCAACAAAACTTTTAGTTTTAAACTCTACTGTGGTGTTGTCTCAACACAGCTGTTAGTGTACAATTCTTGTTTTATTTGTAGATACTACTATTTGTGGAGGGTTAACACTCTTTTACTGCTATTATCTCCATTAGTATAAAATGATATTTTGTGGAAATGAAAAAAAAATTATTACGGGGCGTAGCTTCTTGGGCATCGACTGTCCAAAAATCAAGCATCAAAACTCTATCCACTGATTGAATGTAGTCACTTTTAGTCGGATTGAAATCATAATATTATTCTTACAAAAGTGTCTATAAATTGCCATTCTATTTCAGTACTTTACATGAATAGGACAACCTTAATACAAAGCCTGTTAAATAGGAAAGCTATAATAATCTGTATTTTATAGGGATCAAAACAAATTTGGCTGAAGAGTCTCAAGCATTAATTTTGCATATTTTCTCTGAATGTTATCTATAAAAACATACTCTTCATATCCCCCCTGGATGATTATTGTTTAATTGTTTTAAATTTCCATTGTAGTCTCCTTTCAGATCAGCTCACTGTCCATTTGGTGATTTTTAACCTGAGCCCCCTAAGTCAATATCACATTATAATTCATTAAATTACCACCCTTTTAAAGCAGTTCAATGAAGCTTTCTGCTTTAGCTGATAACTAAGTTAAATTATAATAATAAATGAACAGATGGATAGATTTAACTAGCAATACACTAGTTATGTATGCTATCAATGGCAGGTAGATTGTTAGGCATATTCACTTTTATGTTCTGATATATTGTCATGGATACTTATTTTGTGTGTGCGTGTTATCTGGTATTAGGAAAATGGTATTTCAAGAATATAAAGGCCACAGCTAAGGACAATTCTTCTGGAATGTATGCAGCCATTTAATGTTGATTGAATACTTACTGTGTTTTTAAAATTGTGTAAGGTTTAAGAGGATTCAAAAAAAACTGCCAAAAAGTTTTGATTAGGTCCAGTAGCATTATGATGATGGGATAAAGCACTTTCTACGAATATACCAAGGAGAATATAACATTATACTGGATATGCAACTAGCAGGAGTTGCACATATGTTTGGCGAGATAAATTGAGCCACAAGAGAAAAGTTTCTGTTAATTGCACCAAGGAGTGAAATCTATGTCTCAAAAATGAAATATCTGTTCTTAATATGGCAGTTTGATAGGATTAGGGTTTCGCTGTTAATGAATACTAGGGGGATACAAGATGTCAGTGCTTACAAGCGAATGTTTTCTTGAAGAAAACTGGTAAAGTATAGTGACCACAATAAGATTAACAAATTGATCACAGTTGAAATCTATCTTATGTAGCATTGAGTCTGGAAACATTGAATACAAGTTTCATTTATGCTCACAGTTAAGGAACATTATTATTAAAAAAATAATTATTGAAGATAGGCACTATAGTGATTATACTGAATTCAGGTAATGCTAGAAAATGAGACGACTTCCTTAAACTACTTGTACCTACCGTTACAATGAAATGGAAACTAATGCCAGGATTTAGTTTTAGGTGCATTATTTTTTTTTTTAGTAAAGCATCCATGGCCTATATCAGGCTTGCTGAAATTACGTATCACAGCACACTGTTCAGTTAACTAACTATTGGAGTGTGATGAAAAATCACAGCAGGTATTCTCTGACTACGCTACGCATCTTTAATTTAAACATAAATGGAGAAGCTAAATTTTCTAGAAATCTTTTATTTTCATGGTTACTATTTCTAAGAGTAACAGAGAGACACGCGTTTAGTGAGTTTTTAACATGAACCAGTTCTAGACTTATGCTATGAAGAAACATTAGAACTACAATCTTAAAATTCAATTATTGCAAAACATGTAGTAATTACTTAAATAGATAAATAATATTTTAGTATTAAAAATCATTTTTTTGTGCAATGTTATTACTTTCTTTTGTATCTCATTGTCTTTAGAATAAGCCTAAATTTTGTTGATATGACTTTCACAGTCCAACACAGTCTAATATACTTTACTTCTCTTCTTGTACTCAGTGGCTTTCTTATAATGTTTTGTTATCTATATCTCTGGCTGGAGTATGTAGTACAATGTATAAATGAAAATGAAAATGAACATCTTTTGTCTGTTCCTGAAATAGGGGTACACCCATTTGATCTTACACAGTTAATTATAGTATTAATTGAAGGGTTTCATTTTTCAATTTTGTGTTTATATCTTTTAATAAATTGTTTTAATTAAAATATTCTAACAAATGTGCACATATTATGTATATTTCTGGGATACTAAGTGATGTTTTGTTATATATATAAAATTTGATGTGCAATCAAGGTAAATGTATTTACCTGTGAAAGCACTTAACATTTAAAGTGAAAACATCTGAACACTTATATTCTAGACTTTTAACACAGAAATATGAAGAACAGTATCAATAGATACACTATTGTGCAATAGAATTCCAGAACTTCTTGCTTGTATCTAGTGATAACATACTAGTTTTTAATCAGTATTTCACCATTTCCTTACCACTTCTACCTCCAGTCTCTGGGAACCACCATTATGGTTTTATATTACATGAGATCACCTAAATTTTTTTTGACTCCACAAATGACGGAAAGCCTATGATATTTGTAGTTTTATGCTTGGCTTATTTCATTTAAAACTGAAATGTTCTCTTAGATTACCCTTAACAATTACAGGAGCTCCTTCAATTCTGAGATGGTTAAATCATATCAAGGGAATTTTGCAACTACTTAGATAATGAAGTGATTTTTTTTCTTTGTTCTATCAATATGATATTTGCAAGTATAGATTTTAATGGTGAGTCATACATATATTCTCATGGATACATTAAAACTAATGATTCATGGTCATATTTATATGCTACTGGATTTTGTTTGCTAAAATATTGATGAAGATTTTTACACATATGTGATATCAATACAAGATTTTCATCTTATGCCTTTGTCTGGTGTTGGTATTAGGCCAATACTTTGTAGTACGAGATGAGAAATATGTTCTCTTATTTTTGTTTCTTTTTGGCTGATCTAATGCAGCATTGCTTTCAATCCTTCAACTCATATTTCAACTCATTTTGTTCTGTTCTACCTTGAAGGGAGTTCTTGGTGACTACACTGTTGACTAACTATTGGTTATTAATTCTATCTCCTTTTAAAAATTGATATCAGTTATTTTCATCTTAAGAAGTCCATTTTGTCTGTCATCTAAGAGTTTACAATTCATTTGATCATAATATTCCTTTATAATCAATAAATCTGTAGTTGCATTGTTTATTTTTAGAGAATATATAGTTTGCATTGCCTTTCAAATTTATTTAGGCGTATTTTATGATAGAAAACATGGCTTATGCAGAAAAATATTTCATGTTTTCTTATGAATCCATTTTCTTCTGTTGTTGGGAGGAGTCTTATACACATGGTAAATTGGATGGGCTTGGTTTATGTTATTGTTTATGTCTTTGATTTTCTTGCTATTATTCTACCTGGATAAATTTTCCTTTTTTACTGAACATGGGGTAATACGTTACAAACTACTTTTATTGAATTGTATATTTCTGCATTACATTTTCCAGGTGTGTTTTCTATATTTTGCAGGTCTATTGAGTGAATATGTGTATGAATTTAGCCTTCAGTGAATTTAGCCTTTTATCATCATGAAAATCTCTTGTCTCTGGAAACAAATGTCTTGTCTTTTTGTCTTTCATTAATATATTCATTTCAATTTGCTTTGGTGAAAAAAATCTGAATGCTGTTTTTATTTTCTCCTACTATTTTTGCACATTTATGTTGTAAATCTAAATATTTCTCTTTTTTAATAATATATATTTTTATTATATTATTTATGTATCTGAGGTGAAGGGGGATATTGAGGGAGAATCCCCACCCAGTCTCCCAGCCGCCCAAGGTCCCAGATGTGGGGCATGCTGAGATACTTGCTCAAGTAGCCTTAATAGTCTTCCAGTTATGGATCGCTGCCAGTCACATCCCTCCCAGCTCGATTAGGTCATTGAAGAAGCCACTGATTGTCACAGTCCATCATGGCGTCTTTGTTTGCCCAGTATTTCGCTGCCCAACGTTTAACTGAGGTGATTGATTGACCTGTTCCGTCCTCCATCCTCTCTTAGCCAGGGCTCTGAGTCCAGCAGTTCGATTGGGGAGATCACCAAAGAGACTTAGAGGTATTCCCAGATCAGATTCCCGCATGTTCCAGCTAGTACCGGTTCCGGCACAGTCCATTGCCACAATCAGTTGGTGGTTGCAATCGCTGGGCTGGCTCCGTTCTCAGTCCCGACTTGCACTGGAACCAAGGGTGTTGCAGTCCAGCCTGGTTCTGCCCAGCACGCACTCGACTCTTTCATCAACCAGTGGGGTCTGCAGCCCAGTCGGCGCGACCCACAATAACCGCCACCAGGCCCGCCCCTCACCCTGGCCTGCCGGTATACATAGCAGACTAGTCCAGTCTGTCCCGCTTCCCATATGGCTCCAGTACCTGTCGATGGGCACTGAAGCTTAGTTCCCTCCAACCAACTCAACTCTCCAGCCCTCATGGATATTGCTGAGTGCCTCTCCTTCTAGCCACCCCAGCCCCCGTCCTAGTTTTCATGCCCTCTCGCGGGAGTAGTAACCCAAGAGGGGGAACCCCACCACTTCCCTCTTGGGTCTCTCTCAGCCCCGGTTTATGATCTCTTTGGGTGGTTCTGTGGTTTGACTTGACAGAATTAGCTCCCAGTGCCAGCTTCTGCCAGCTGTCTGCGGTTAAGCCCAAACAACGTTCACCCACTCCAATTTATGCTAGAACCGGCAGGAATAGTCAGTCCAACCTGGCTTTTCCCTGTTCTAGTCCACGTGTGGCGCTCAGGTGTTGCAGCCCTGCCCAGTCTGGTCTGTCCCCATCCCATCCCACTCTATCCAGTGAGAGTAGCTGTCCGGCAAGGGGACCAGCTCCTGAATCCCCGGCTTTATGTTTATTTGAAAGGCATATTTACAGAGAGCAAAGGAAAGAGAGAAACGTGAGAAAAGGAGAGACAGAGAAAGAGCGACCTGCATGTGCTGGTTTACTCCACAAAGGGCCACGAATGGTACAACTCAGGCCATCTCTGTTGCTTCCTCAGACCATCTAAAGGGATCGGGATTGAAAGTGGAGCAGTCAGGACCTGAACCAGCACACAAATGGATTGCTGGCACCTCAGATGGAGGCTTACTCCACTATGCCATAGCGCCACCCAATCTTTATTATATAATACATAGTTGAATCATATCCCTTTTTTTTAAAAAAAAGATTTATTTGTTTTTATTGGAAAGTCAGATATACAGAAAAGAGGAAGAGAGAGAGAAAGACCTTCCATCAGATTATTCACTCCCCTAGTGACGGCAATAGCCAGAGTTGCTCCGATCCGAAGCCAGGAGACAGGAAATTCTTCTGGGTCTCCCACATGGGTACAAGGTTCCAAAGATTTTGGCCATCCTTGATTGCCTTCCTAGGCCACGGGCAGGGAGCTGGATGAGAAGTGTGGCCTGCAGGATTAGAGATGGTGCCTATATGGAATCCCAACAGGACTTTAGCAACTAGGCTACCACACCGGTCCCATGCCCCTTATTTTTTAATACATTCTTCAGGTAATTAACATTTGCTTGTGGCATGTGACCCATTTGCACACAGTATAATTGCTGACAGATTTTTTTTATGCCATTTTGATTTTTTTTTCTGTGCTACATTTTATTTCCGTTCTATTTCTACATTAATGGCTTCTTTTAGATTAAATGTATGTTACCTAGCATATCATTTTAACTGTCTTATCATTTCCTTTTTAAGAATTTATTCTAAAAGACAGTGCAACACAGAGAGAAGAATAGAGAAAGAGTGAGAGATGTTTCATTTGCTCATTCACTTCCTAAATTGTTATGTGACTTGGTTAAGCTGAAGCCAGGATCCAGGAATGCCATTGAGTTCTGCCACATGGATGGCAGAAGCCTGCGTTCTTGAACAATCTCGCACTGCCTTCGTAAGCATAGTAACAGAAAGCTGAATCAGCAGCAAAGTAGCTGAAATATCCAATATAGGATGTCAGCATCATAAGTAGTGGCTTAACCCACTGACCCACATCAGCTTCTTTCGTTGTTTCTGATATCAAACTTTGTGTAGTTGATTTCTTCCCAATTTCCATGGAATTACAACCATCTTCTTGAATTAAATCAGTCTAGTTTGTATTAACAGCAATTTAATATCAAGAGAATTTTGAAAAAAAACCTTTGTAAAAGACAGCTCCCTTTCTTTGTAATATTGTCATACAAATTATATCTTTATACCTGTTAAGTACATCAGCACAGGTTATAACTATTGTTTAATGCTTTTATCTTTTACACCAGATTTTAGCAGAGAAGAATTGCAAAGAAAGTGCTTTTATAACTTTTCTTAAATGTCACAGAAAGTAATGATGTCGCCATCGCTTCTGTTCTTTATTCATTTCTATGGATTCTGCATCTATTCCTATCTTGTCTTCCTTTTCAACCAAAGTGAATTACTTTAGCATTTTTGGTTTTTAAAGTGTATGAAAAACAAAGTCCCTCAGCTTTGGTTTAATAGCGTTATCTTAATTTTCCTTTATTTGAAAGGCTAATTTTGAAAGCTAATTATCTAGATTCAGGCCATTTGTGACAGAAATTCTTTCAGCATAGCGAATATGTCATCCCACTGATTTCTGAATTCAATAATTTCTTTTGAAAACCTACTTCTACTTTTAATCAAATATTCTTTGTACCTGAAGAGTTACTATTCTCTTACTGTGTTAGATATTTTTATTTTTACCTTTTGATATTTCCATTATGTGTTCAGACATGCATGTTTTTGGATTTTTTCTTGGTTATATTTTATTGAAATTACTGGAAATTTAATTTTTATTATACTTAGAAGTTTTAAATAGCTGTTCACTGAAATGCATTTTTTGGGTATAATTCTTCTGTTCCATATACTTCTACAATTCTTTTTATACCTATATTGGTGTGCCTTAAGATGCCTTACGTGTGTTAATCTCTGCTCATTTTTCTTCTTTGTGTTGTCTATATGCCCCTCAGACTGAATGCTTTCATTTATTTTATCTCGCAGTCTGATTCCCTCTTATGGCAAATGAAATCTGCTGTTGTTCTCCTCCAGTACATTTTTATTTCAATTATTACACTTTCTGATTTCAGAATTTTGTTCATTTTTATTTAATGTCTATGATTCTATTGACATTCCCTTTTTCATGATACTCTACTATATTGTGGATATAGACATCTTACAGTATATATTGAAAATTTAAGCTTTAATACACTATTTCTGTGATAGAGAAATGACTAATCATAAGGACAACTTAAGTAGATTAATGTCATTATCACAGGGTGGATATGTTACTGTAAGAATGAGTTCCTTATAAAAGGATGAGTTCAGGGCGTTGGCACTTCGACTCAACTGGCTAATCCTCCACCTTGCAAGATTGGTATCCCGTATGTGCTCTAGTTCGAGTCCCAATCATTCCACTTCTAATGCAATGACCTCCTTGTGGACTAGAAAAGCAGTGGAGGATAGACCAAAACCTTGGGGAGCTCCTGTATAATGATCTCTGATCAGCTGAGCTCCGGCCTGGCTATTGCAGCCTTTTATGGAGTGAACCAGGGGATCTAAAACTTCTCTTTCTGTCTGTCTGCAAATCTGCCTTTCCAATACAAATAAAAAAATCTTCTAAAATAATACTTGGAGAAACATTCCCAGAAAAGGATGAGTTTGGCTCCCTTTTGCCTCTCTCTCTCTCTCTCTCTCTCTCTCTCTGTTTTGCCCTTCTATGTTTTGATATGCAATGACAGAGCAAATAAACCACTGGCAGATGAGTCCCTCAGTGTTTGACTTCCTATCATCCAGAACTATGAGAAAATGAATTGCTATGAGGGTTCAGCCGTGGGACTGGGCAAAAGCAGCTCCCTGCACTGTAGTGCCTGGCTGGTGGGTGCCCCAGCCCAGACTGGACCCAATGCTGGGGACTCAGGCCAAACTCACTGCCAAAAGGCAGTAACCAAGTCGTAGGGTTTGGGCAGTCACTACCCCTATTGGGCGTGAGACTCTGCCTGCTGGCTGCCCAGCAGTGAGCTCTGGGGTTTTTAGGATATGTAATTGGTGCCTAGGGATACCCATGGATAAGGCCAGTGAGAGTGTAGGTGAGGGATGAATTCTGGGTGATTCCCAGCAACAGGGTCCCGGAACTTCCTGCAAGCATGGGTGCTGAGACCTGGTGGTGTGGAAGGGAGAGTCCATAAGATCTATTTGGGCCCGACTGATTCACCAGCCCAAATGGGAATCCTGAGATGGGCTGTTAGCCATAGAGCATCACTGACTGCCACACACCAGTCCACACAAAAGCTTTGAATGGGGCCTGTGTGGCAGGGCTAGGTACAAGTACCTGACAGAGTGGTGGAACAGTGGACGGGTCACACTTGGCAGGGTCAAGACACTAACCAGCACGTGAGAGAACCAGGTCTGGGGGTAGATTCTGTGGGGGAAGTGTGGGTCCAGCCCTGTGGAAATATAAATCCCGCTGGTTAGATTGTGAGCTGGGGTGGTGATGGGCTCAGCTAGGTGTGATCATGGACCCTGCAATCACTTATGGGTAAAGGAACTGACAATAGTCTGGGCAGGTCAAGGCAGCAGCACCCAAAAGCACATCCTAAATCAGGATGTAGGGTGGGCCAAGCTGCAACTGGAAGGGGGAGGACCAGGCAGGACCAAGTGAACCTCAATTCACAGGATGAACAGAATTCAGGATAGAGCACAGGTCATGCCAAACTAGGCTCTTACCCCGACTGCTTTACATGAGCCAGGGACACTAGACCACAACCTCAAAAGCAAAGGCTGAGACAGATGAGGGGCTAAGTCAACCGGGTCAGAGCAACTACTGGCATGCACATAATCTAGGGCTGGGAATAGGTTCCGTTGGGGAGCTGTGAGAGTACACATTTGCTGGGTTGGGGTTCCCATGGGAGAGTGTGGGGGCCGTAGTGGGGGCTGCATTCTGGTCTGGATATGACTGTAGTCTCCCTTGGCACAAGTGTAAACTGGAGCTGGGCGCACCTAACCAGGCTAGATGCCAGCACCATCTGGTGCTCTGGAGAACCTGGGTAGATGTAGGACGGACTAGGCTAGGTCTCTGCCCCTACTGAGCCATGTGTGAGCAGTGCCTGAGTATGGATGAGCCTTGGCTGGGCTTAAACATCCAATAGTAAGAACCGGAATGGATCAAAGGCCAGCAAGGTGGGCTGGCCCATGGAACAAACAATATGAGCAGAATCTTGCATAGGGAAAGGCTCTGATGGAGGAGCTTGGGAAACTCCTCTGTCAGGACACAGTCACTGTAGGTGAGCACAAGAACCATGATAGGGAGCAGTCCAGACCAGGCCAGAGGAAGATACCCATCAGCATACATTTCGCATAGATCAGGGGCAGGCCAGGCTGAACCAGTTCACATCATCTGCTGGCGAATCCAAGCACCAGAAAAATGTGGGTTGGGCCAAGTTCGGTCATGACACAAACGAGTGCACTTTACAGAATGCCGAGGTGAGGTGAGCCGTATCAGATATGGCCGCAGAGCCCAAACAGCACACGTGAGAACCAGGGAGGGAGGGGGCAAAGTTGGCAGGGGAATGTGAACTCATCTGCTGGACAACCACTTCCACTGGAGAGCATGAGTTGGGATGGGGGCAGACCAGACCAGGCAGGACTGCAACACCTGAGGGCCTCATGTGAGCTAGATCAAGGAAAAGCCAAGTTGGGCTGATTGTTCTGACCGATGCAAGCAAAAATTAGAGTGGGTGAGGGTTGGTTGGTTTAGCCACAGCATTAGCTGGCAGAGGCTGGCATTAGCAGCTAAATCTGTCAAGTTAAACTCCAGAACCACCGGGAGAGTGCACAATCTGGGAGTGGGAGTGGCCTAGTAGGGAAATAGTGGGAACCTCCCTCTTGGGTTACAACTTCCATTGGAGAACATGAAAACCAGGACAGGAGCAGGGGTGGCTAGACAGAAAGTATGTGTGTGGGCTGGATAGTAGGGTTGGTTGGGTTGAACTAAGCTTCAATGCCCATTGACATGCATGAGAGCTAAATGGGATGTGGGACAGACTGAACAAGTCTGCGCTACATCGTGGCAAGCATGGGGACCAGGGTAGGGGTCAAGCCTGGTGGGGGTTATGGGGAGTCACCTCAACTAGGCTACAGCTCCCAAAGGTTGGCATGAGGACCGAGTATGAAGTGGGCAGGATTGGGCTGGACTGCAACACCCATCGGTCCACGTGGAAGACAGGGCTGGAAACAGAACTGATCCAGCAATTGCAATGACCAGCATGTGCATAAGCTGATTGGGGTGAAGGACTGTGCTGGACCCTGTACTGGCAAGCACACACAAAAGTCAGGTCTGGGATCACCTCAGACGAAGTTTCTTTGGAGATCCGTCCAACTGAACTGCTGATCTCAGAACCCCAACCATGAAGAGACTATGTCAGCCAGTGGATTCTGAATAGATTTTGTTGTGAATGGAACGGTGAGAACGGCAGCAATTCAGACCTGTTGAACTATCAAAACTGTTTGAGCAGGACCCTCGAAGCATGCGCCACATCGGGGACCTGGGATGGGTGGGAGGCTGGGTGTGGCTTCGCCCTTTGTTTCTCCCCTGACCCCAGATATAGGGGGGGAAATGATGATATTAGTGTGGAAACAATGGTCTTACCCACTTTACTGTAGCCCTTGATCCTTTGTACTCCAATCCACTATGTAAGATTATAATAAATAAATAAATAAATAAATAAATAAATAAATAAATAAGAATTGTTCTTCTTTTCTGGTTACCTAGTCATTACAGGCATTATTGTACTGATAGTACAACAGACTAGAAGACATTTTGCTTATAATCCCTTTTAATTTTCTACACTTTTTTTGTTTAACATATTTATGAAAATAATTAAGATTTTCGCATGGGAAGCCCCAGATCTCTAATTCTTTGGGAACAACTTACATTCATAGCCTTTCATTGTGAGTCACGCTTTCCTGCTCTTCTATATGTTTTTTTATTTTTAAAGAATTAAAAAATATTTTGTTTAATTTATTTCAGGATATACAGAGAGAGAAAAAAGGAAAGAGAGAGAAGTCCCCAAGCTGTAGGGTACATCTCCAAATGTTCACAACAGTCAGGGCTGGGCTTCCTGAAGCCAGGAACCCTTATCTCCAACTGGATGTTCACATGGGTGGTTTGGATCCAGTTATTTGCAGCGTCACATTGCTTCCCAGGTGGTTTTTGCAGGAAGCACAGATTGGAAGAGGAGCCAATATTTAAACCAAGGTACTTTGAAAACCACGCATTTTAAATACAATAATGTGGGTCAACAGGTAAATTAGTTATTGTTGTATTTCTAGTATTTATTTGGTGATACCCTTGACTCTGTGTGTGTGGGCACCAAGGCCTCTGCAGTGTCAGCTTAGTGGTTAACTGATGACTTAAAAGGCTTTCCTTAAAAGTCTTGAAACACAAATTCTCTCATCTTTACCAAGGTCTGCTGTGTGTATACTTTTCAACACTTAGAAGACAGACACTGTGCTTGTTAGTTTCCATTTGCCAATTTAACAAAACCTCAAGGTCATCCAATGATGAGAGATTACTGTCTTTTCATTTCTGTAAGTGGCTCTCCAAAATACTGAGTATGCCAGAAGCTTTCCAAAACTCTTATGAGCACTTAATTCACCAGTTTCTTCTTTCAAGCATTTTTTCTTGCATGCCTAGTGATCCTTAACTGCAATCTCCACTTCCATTATCTGAGTTGTTGTGGGTTTTATCCAAAATCCCATGAATAGTGCTCATGTAGAGTGAGCTTTGAACCAGGACAAATGCATGCAAATATGAGATTACTGTGGAGCTGCCAAACTGGTTAGATTTCGAAGGAGCTCCAAATCTAAATGGGTCTTTTGGATATCACAGCTGCTTTCATTTTGAGGCTGTAGATTCTCAAGGCTACAGCTAAAGTACAAAACATAGGAATAGCACAAGTCAAAACAGAAAATTCACTGTTCTTAACCACAGTTGAACTATTTTACCTATATAAGTGCATGTCAAAATTCTCTAAGCTTTTTTATTATTATTATTTCCACAACTGTGAAAGTTGATTTTCAAATTTTGATGTGCTTTTGTTGCCCTTGTGTAACGGAACTTCCTTAAAATCATTGCCTTTCTTGAGCCCAGGGCGGTGGTCTAGCCGCTAAAGTCCTCGCCTTGAACACACCTAGACCCCATATGGGCACCGGTTCTAATCCCGCCAGCCCCATTTCCCATCCAGCTCCCTGCTTGTGGCCTGGGAAAGCAGTGGAGGATGGCCCAAAGCCTTGGGACCCTGCACCCACGTGGGAGACCTGGAAGAAGTTCCTGGCTCCTGGCTTTGGATTGGCGCAATGCCAGCCATTGCGCTTACTTGGGGAGTGAATCATCAGAGGGAAGATCTTCCTCTCTGTGTCTCCTCCTCTCTGTATATCTCTGACTTTTCAATAAAAACAAATAAATCTTTTTAAAAAAATCATTACCTTTCTTTAAGCAATTAAGTCATTACATCTATCTTAAATCATCTTTTAGTATACTAAGAAGTAAATTTTAGCTTTAAAAGAAGAAAATAAAGTGACAGAATCCAAGCTAGAAATAGTCGAAATCATAACTGAATATCTCAATTCTCCACTCTGACAAATATATCTATCAGTAAACACAAAAGGAATGAAGTTACAGAACATGTTACAATAACGTAAGAGGACGTACCACCCAAGAACAAAGCAGTACACCTACTTCTCAGAAACACATACAGCAGTCTTAGTGATAGTATATATGTTAGCTTATAAGAGTCCCCAAACATTGAAGAACTGAAAACATATTAAGCATATTTTCTGACAACAATGGAAATAAACACAAACTCAATAATTGAAGGAAATTGGGGTAATTCACACATTTTTGGATATTAAGGTTTTCAAAACAACCAATGAGTCATGAACAAATCTTGAGGGACATTGTAAGTTCTTCTGAGCTGAATTACAAGTAGACAATAACATATTGAAATATATGAAATACCCTAAAGGAATGTTTAGAGGAACATTGTAACTGTAAACCTCAATTTCAAAAGAAAACACTCTCAAATAAACTGAATGTCTATCTCAGGCAAGTCAAATAGAAATTCAATTACAGACAAGGAAAGAAGAATGGAAGAACCACAAAGATCAAAGCCAAATGAATGAAATAGCGAAGAGCAAAAACAATAGAGAAAAAGTCAATTAGATTAAAAGTTCATTTTAAAACGATAACTAATATTGACAGAACTTTAGGTTTGAACTGTAACACATCTTTGTTTTATAATTGCAAGCCTGTTTTAATAAAGGAAAGGAGAAAAAAGGAGAGCGAGAAAGAAAGGCAAAGAAATTTATCTCCATAGTTAATAATGCATGTATCTTCAACAGCTGGGATTCAGCTGGGCCAAGCCAAGAGCTAGGAAATTCATATAGATCTCCTGCGTGGATGGCAGATATCAAACTACTTGACCAAGGCCTTGCTGCCACTCAGAGTATATATTAGCAAGAAGTTGGAAGTAAGGGTAGAGCTAGGATTCAGATCCAAGCACAACAATATAGAATGCAGGCATCCCAGTTAATGTTCTAATCACTATATCAAATGTTTGCCCCCTGTATTATTCAGCCATGACAATAGGATCACAATCTAAGGTAACTAGACCAAAATATTCAAAGTATTAATAAAGTCAAAATTAATCTTCATGATTCACAATTTTAACAAGGCATTTGTTCCAAAATGTTTGATAATTATCACCGAATTTTGAGATTTTTGTGAGTTACAAATGATCTGACAAATTATGAACATATATTGAGTATAAGGATTTTTAAATTACCATCATAGAGAAAATAAACTTTCAGGCACTGTACAACGAATCATTACAACCACAAAATGAGGTGAATGATAGAGGAGTTCATAATTCAAGAATGTGGTGACCATTATATTAGTGTTTACATTAGTTTAAAAAATTCAATATATTTGGAAAAATGTTTAGGTATTTTTTCTTAAAACTGCATATTTAACCTCTGGTGATTTTAAATAGAAATATTAATTAAAATGTATTTGAATATTTCTCACCATTTCAATTTTAGTAAATAGCAATAAATAGTAATCATTTAAATATCTACTGTGTGCTAGGAATTATGCACTAGAAATCCTCTTACCTCAGCACATACATATAATGTGAGTGTGTGTATCCTTTGAATTTTATTTTCAATGATAGTTTCCAGGAATATTTTTAAGTCAGCAAAAATAAATACATTTTTAATTTTAAGAAATAAGCCACAGACCATTTTGAGTAACAGGACAACTAATTAATTATAAAAGAAAATAACATAAATGAAATTTTTTTTGAGGCATAGCACAATGACTCAATCTTCATTTTGTAGGTGCTAGGATCTCGTATGGGTTCTGTTCTGGTTGCTCCACTTCCCATCCAGGTCCTTGCTTGTCACTTGGGAAAGCACCACTGTGAGATCCAGAGGAAACCCCTAGCTCCTTGCGTCAGAGTGGCTCAGCTCTGGCCATTGTGGCCATTTTTGGAGTGAACCAACACATAGGAGATCTTTCTCTCTGTCTCTTCTTTTGTCTGTAAATCTGATCTGCCTTTCCAGTAAGCATAAATATTTTTCGAAAAAAATTTTAATTTATACATCATCTTTACATTTATTTTGTTCTATAAATTGTGGCATATTCTGATTCAATCTAATTGAGTCTTGGTGGAGTTAGGTCTGTACTTTCGCTGAACTTTTCTAATTCAAATATTTTTTACAAAAGTCATCATTATTTTAGAAAAATAATACAATGAAGTATAAATGAGCATGATGTATGATTTCAAAATATTGAATGACAAGTAACAATATTCTTTGAAAGAAAAAACAGTCTGAATGATAAAAAAAATTAGGTAATTAGCGGTCAAGTAATATCATATGAAGATATCAATTAAAAACAGTGTTACCTTGAAAGATATTATCTAACAGAACAACTTGAGACTATCCTTAATCCTATGCGAAACAGCATAATGAACAAATTCTTGCATGGGGGCTTTTAAATTTCTTAAATTTTAAATATTTGCATAATCCACACTTAGGAGATAAACCTATCATGCTGAATTTAAGTTAAAATTGAAACATATTTTTACTGATTGCAACATGCTCTTGAATATATTCATAGAAATTTAATCAGTTACAAAGGTACTCAGAATTTCTGTGGAAGATCATCACCACAGATCATGAAAAAGAGTGTAATATTTGAAAATTATTGTATACAATTACAGCATATCTATGTGCATTTATGAAAATGAGTTTGTAGTGTGATAACTGTCTAGTTAAAATACCATAATTGAGAAATTCTACATTCAGCAGTTAATCAGCGTTTTAATTTTGTTTGTTATTTTTAATCGAGGATTTGTTATGCATTTCAATGCACTTGTTACACAACTTACAGTAAGGTGCCATAACTGACTAGTGCTTCCAAGAAAAATTCTTTAAAAAACTGACATAGATTAAAATAAAATTTTATTGGTTTTACATTAATGAAATTGATAAATCACATGATTGTCATACATAGTTGGTCGACCATAGATCTTAAAAATAGTACTATTACTATTGCCAATTCCAGATTATGGCAAAGGATTAAATGCATTATAATTATGTGAAGGACTACAACTTGGAATTCCTGCTATCAAGATTAATATATCCCTTCTCTACTCCTCTCTGTTAGACTTCATTTGTCTGAGAAGCTCCACCCTTATTTCATAGAAGATAGCTACCAGAAGCTTCATATTAATATTCTCCCTACTTGAAATCTCAGTGCAAATGAGTTTATTCTAAAACTATATTATAAATGCAGGGAAGGACTCAGTGTATTTTGGCTTACACATGTGCCAGCCACGGTTGCTTCTGAAATACAATTTAGTGATAAGCCAGAACTTAACTTAAGGACTATTTCTGAGATAAAAAAACACTTGATATCAAATCTGAAAGTTCCTCTAGATACACACACAAATCATTGAGAAGAAATGGCTAGTACCATGGCATGGTAGTTTAAGCCTCTCCCTGCAGCTCGAGAATACCATATTGGTGTCTGTTCTAATCCCAGTGGCTCCACTTGTGATGCAACTCTAATAATGCCCAGGGCAGGATGACCCAAATCCTTGGGCTTCTGCACCCAAATGGGAGACCTGAAAGAAGCTACTGTATCCTGGATTTGAGTTGGTTCGGCTCTGGGCTATGTGGCCATATGGATAATGAAGTAGTGAATGGAAAATCTCACTCTTGCTGCCTCTCATTCTCTCTGTAACACTGCTTTTTAAATAAAATAAATAAATCTTGAAAAAAAAAGAAATTAGGAAGCTATTTTGAAAAAATTCAATATATGAAAATAATACAACTACCATAGGAATGTCATGCTTTATGTAATAAGGAAGGATTATTTAAAAATAATTTTGCTAAGTATAAATGCAACACACATAAAATGAAAAGTTTGGAAAATAGTGACAAGTATGAGGGAGATATAACACAAAGAACTCCTTAGTATCTTTGCTTAAAATAACCACTGATGATATTTGCAGTAGTTAATTATAATGATAATGATAAATTATTTTAGAAACTGACTTTGATTTCTACTCTGATTTCAGGAAATATTGTCTAATTATATTACGTTAGGTAAGCTTAATTTTTGTGCGTTAATTTCTAGTGTTCCATAGGTAGAAAGACACTGCATCAAAAAACTGTAAGGCCACCAGCGCTATATTTGGTACACAGTAATTGCTAAATAAATGGAAAGTATTTTTATATTTGTTTTTATTTGCTATATCATTAGTTGACCATATTCATTTCTCTTTCATATACTCTGTAATTGCTAGAAGAAAATTGACCTTGACTAGAAAATCAATGATGTTAAAGATTCCCAGGCACAATCTTTGAAAATTACAATCTATTTGTAAAGCTCCAATAGAGTGATAAATAACTAGAACAACTTAAGTTCAGGAAGTTGATTTGGTTATAAGTATATCTTTCCACGTACATGCATCAGTTTTCCTGTGTTCATTTTAACCGATCTAACACTATTCATTTTTATATCCAGTATGTTATATCATCAACACCCAGAAGACTTCGTATTTTTTATGCATGTCCAATGTAGCGATTTTGGTTTCCTCAAAAGTAAATACAGGTTCTTTTCTCTCTTTCCCTCTGCTCCAACTCTTCTCCTCCCCCACCATACCATCCAGAAGTTTGAACGGTGTCATCATATTTCCCATCAAAAAAAATTATCTGTCATTTTTAGAGTGCTCATATATACCATAAATCTGATATGTATAATTTGAGGAACTGTAATATCTGACTATATTTTGAGAAAGACTGGGTTAGTAACACGAAACAAATACTGTCATTGTGTACAAATAACAATAAAGATTTCATTGTAGTTTCCAAAAGAAAAAATCAATGGGTTGTCTCAATGTATTATTCTCATCTCGATTGTGTCATGTAAACGAGGTCTTCCTCATGCATTTTGGGTTTCTTCTAAGTTTAACACAACATATTTTTCTTGTTTAAATACTTACAAAGTAAATTACTTAAGGAAGCGTATATAATTTAATAAAAAGCAAAATCTATGTGCATTTGAGGAGAACACAAAAGATCAAAGAAAGCATTGACTGCTATCAACTGTCTACGTTCCACTGGTACTCTGGCTAGTACTTGTCTACTCTCTGATGTTAGGCCTACTTGAGGAAAAAAAGCTTATACACATGAGTCAGGTCTTCGTTTTTACAGAAAATTTCAATATTTAATGAATACAATTTTGAGAAAAATAAAGATATGATCCTAATAACCAGGAAAATGACAATAAATTTAAAGCACACAGACAAGATGAAATATCCACTATTTAATTAAATAAATATTATTAAAATATTAAATAAATAAATAAAATTTAATAGCCACTATGCTAAAAATTTAGAAAGTTATTTGATTTTCCTTATAAAGCTGATGTGCTTATCTTACATACTTAATTAAAAAATAATAAATCTGACATTATCATGTGTTTCGAATGTAAAATAAGTATTATATTTATTTTTCTAATGTGGAAAAAATGTCATATATATCACAATACAGATTTAGCAGCTTACTAATACTTGCCCCGCCTTATTCTACCCCTTTCAAAATTCTTCCTTATGTCAAAAAGGCAATTGTTAAAAGGGATTATGTTTCCCAGTTAAAGGCTAGAAAAGTGTTTAATTCAGTTTTTCTGTACAAGATTTACAACAAGCAAAATCATGCTAAACCGAAAAGTCCTATTAGTCACAAATTGCATAATCAATATATGCCAAGCATTATTACAGTTAAATGTATATTTCTTATATTTAATTGTTAAAGCAATTTCTGATAGTTTGAACATGTTTAATAGTGGCAGTTAAGTGATTTTCAATAATTCCCTTTCACTTAAATATCTCATAACAATTCCAGTTGTTTTTCAGATCGCTAAATTGCATTATTGCTGTTATTTACATATAAATATTGAATTATGAAACAAGAAATTGTGGCACATAAATATGTATATGATTCTGTATGTACATTTCTTTTTTCAGTGATATAAACTTTAATCTGATATCAATATTATTGTGGCAATATTAGTTATATGTGACAAATATTTATTAACTTTAACTATGATAAAGAAAACATTGAAATCCTTGAGGTTTTGTGATATTTACATCAGATTTAACTTTTCTATGACCATGTTTATTTTCTTTTTTAAATATTTATTTTTACTGGAAAGTCAGATTTTACAGAGAGGAGTGACAGAAAGATCTTCTATTCGCTGGTTCACTTTCTAAGTGGCTGCAATGGCTAGAGCTGTGCCGATCCGAAACCAGGAGCCTCTTCCAGGTCCCCCACGTGGGTGCAGGGTCCCAAGGCTTTGCGTCGTCCTTGACTGGTTTCCCAGACCACAAGCAGGGAGCTGGATGGGAAGTGGAGCAGCTGGGATACGAACTGACGCCCATACGGGATCCGGCCGAATGCAAGGCAAGGGTTTCGGCTATGCTACTGTGCTGAAAGTTAATCCCATGTAGATTCACTGGACCATAAGGAAGCAGAATTAAGAAGGAAGAAGTTTGGTTATTTTTACTTGTCATGAAAAGATGTGCTTATTTGGTTTCATGTACATGCACTAGTTTTGCATGCTATAATTTGAAAAAATGCAAAAATTGTTTAAGTGTTGTTTTTCAATCATTCATTTGAAAATTTCCATCATAAGCCAAAATATTTAAGAGTAAATATGAAATTAAAATAGAACTAAAACATTAAAGTTTTGAAGTTGATGTTTTATCAAGTCTATTTTAAATATCAGAATTGGATCTTTAGTTGCTAGAAATGACTCCCATTGAAATACATCATATTCATCCAAAGATCTCTTGATTATTAACTAAAGCATGCAATTTTAATCATCCTTTTGAATTGCTTTTATGAAGAAAATATTAAAATATAAAAATGTATTAAATTGTAAAGAACCAATTATATACTATGAAGCAAATTTCAAAATTTTACTGCAATTCTGAAATGATAGATTTAATTACGTTAATTTTAGGAAGTTGCTCAAGCCCTTAAAGAATAAGATCATCATAATTTTCTGAAGATTATAAATTGAGAATAGTTTCCATCCTAGAGAATGCTAAGGTACAAGTATAATAAAAATTACTAAATCCATATAATAGCTAAAAATCACTATGTACAAATCCCTGTGTAATTCCTTAATGCCTGTAAAACATTCAAATGACATAAAGGAAGTGAGTATTACCACAAACTCACTCCTCTACAGAATCACTATTAAATGTTAGCTATTGGAGATGAGTGTTTCTGTTCCTAACTCCAGCTTCCTGCTAACAGAGGTCCTAGGAGGCATCAGTGATGACTCAAATGATTCAGTTGCTGCTATCCAACTTGAACCTTGCTTTAGCTGTTGTGGGTATTTGATTACTCAGCCAACAAGTCAGAGTTGTGTGTGATGTGTGTGTGTAGTGTGTGTGTGTGTGAGAGAGAGAGAGAGATTCTTAAATTTTAAAAAATAAATATATGTTTTAGCATTTATTCACATACATGTATACATATTTTATGAGACAAATTTATATCATCTAAAGCTTTCCTCAGTTACTCACTTCATTTTATATATTTGATTTCTTCTTAAGTAAACGATTTAACTGTTATGGAGACACATAAAATCTATTTAGTGAATTTGGAAGTACTTTGATAATCTTAAATCAACTACTTCTAAGAGCTTATTAATATAAATCCTTCCATAAACATATAGAAGCATGGATTTACATATTTTCTTGCAAATCATCATATTTAATTCATGGCAAATATATTTTCAAATCTGTAATGTGAAATTCTCTCATTCTTTTTATATATATGTTTTTACTTATGTACTCTATTAAATATATTAAATTCTGTATTTGCAAATATGTAGAATATTATGCATGTTTAATGAGACTGAGTATAACAACTGAATAAATAAGAACATAATGATATTAATTAAATATCTGTGATTATATGTATTGTCAGTACATGTTGGTATAGCAAATTTTAGATTTCTATGAAGTCCTATACAGTAATATATAAAAAGAACATCAAAAGAGCATTTAGTATTCAAAATGATAAAGGAGTTTTTACTGCATATCATGTCATACAATTGTCTTGTATATGAATAACAGTTTTAGGAAATGCAAAACAGAAAATATTAACTAAATTATGTCCCATTCTTTGGGCATATTTAGTGTGAATATGCACTGTCAACATTTAAATTTGAACATTTACATCATTTCAGGAAAAATAATCATATTAACAAAAATCTGAGAAATGGTGAAGACAAAGTTTATCATTAGATAATGTTAAATGAACATATACTAAAATAATTCTATTGATTACTTAATTTGAAGCTGGCAGAAGAAGAAAAATCTGCTTCAAATTTGATTAATGAGTATTTCATAAGGTAAATCTGTAGCAGCAATATTGCTATAACCAGACTTTTTGTATATGATTATCTCAGCTATCTATCTAGAAGTGGACTCAAATTTTACTACCCAGATGCCAATGGCAGCAATTCAGTTTCTATGAAATCTATGAAGTTCTGAACCATCATTACGTGTACTTTATTTTGATGTTGATGACACTTAAGGTTTACCAGTTTGTTGAATTTCAACGATACACCTACAGAATATACTATAATAGTTATAACCATAGTCGCCATAATGTACATTAGTTACTCAGAAGATACTCTTTTTCAAAGCTAGACTTTGGTAATGGACAATTAATTTAGTAGTTAAGACACCAGTTAAGACTACCACATCCCATATTTGTGTATCTGGGCTCTATTCCTGGTTCTGCCTCCTGAGTCAAGTTTCTGGTTAAAGCAGATCCCAGGAGGCAGTTGTGATAACTCAAATAGTTATGTGCTTGGTTTCCATTTGAATGGTTTGGAATGCAATCCCACTTCTCCATTTCACGCTTGGTCGATAACCAGAAACTGTGGGCCCTGGGAGAGTGAATCAGTGGGAATGAGGTCGGCGGGAGTTGCTTTCCCCTCTCCCATTCTCTTTCCCTTCCTCCCCTCTTCCCTCCCTTCCTCCCTTCCTTCTTCCTTCCTTCTTCCTCTCAATCTCCTGCTCTCTTCCTCTAACATCTAACCCCTCCATACATCCCTCCCTTTCCACCCCTCTCTCAAATAAATGGATTTTTAAAACCACGAGTATCCATACCCTTTGTAGAATTTCTGCATTTACACTGGCTTTCAACCAATTTTCGAATGTTTGGTTGTAAACATTTGATTATTTCAGATTTCACATACAAGATTATGCAACATTTGCTCTTTTCCTCTTTTCTTTCTAGCTTAATTTACTTTCTGTTTTTTTTTTTCTTACTTGAAAGTCAATTGCACAGAGAGAAAGAAAGAGAAAGGGAGTGATCTTCTATAAATTCATCATATCTATATTACTAGTTCACTCCTCAAATGGCTGCAACAACCAAAACTGAGCAGGTCTGAAGTTGGGATCCAGGGTCTTTCTTCAGATCTCCCATGAAAGTGCACAGGCCCAAGAACTTGGGCCATCCTCTGCTGCTCTCCCAGGCCATAAGCAGGGAGCTAGATCAGAACTGGAGCAGCTAGGACTAGAACTGGTCCCTATAGGGTACACTAGCACTTCAGGTACAAGACTAGCTTGCTATGCTACCTACCACACTGGTCTCCTGGTGTGTGTGTGTGTGTGTGTGTGTTTGTGTGTCTGTCTGTCTGTGTGTGCATAATATATATTTTAACATGTGCATGAAAGTGCAATTGTTGAATACTATGGTAGTTCTGGCTTTATTTTTATAGACATTCTTTTCCATTCATCTCTATATCTATGTTTAATACCGTATATATTATTATTATAGAATTGTAATATGATTTGATATCAAAAACTTATCTCCATCTCTTATTTTCTTAAACTCAACATTTCCTTGGCTATCCATTGCTTTTTTCATTACATGTAAAATTTAAGACTTTTTGTTTGTTTGTTTGACAAATGATGTTGGAATTACAATGGGAATTAAATTTCATCTTTGTATTCTGAGATGTTATGGATATTCTGATAACATTAATTTTTCCATTTCCTGTACAGAAAGCTGTATTCCCATATATTATTTCTTCTTCAATTTTATTCATCATTTTTGTCATTTCGGTACACTAATACTCTACCTTCAGATTTGAATTTATTTTCTCTAGCACTACGGTTGAATGGAAATAGAACTATCTTTTTTTATTGTTTTGCTATTTTTATTGTAAAGGCAAATATACAGAGAGAGGAAGATACAGAGAGGAAGATCTTCCGTCCGATGATTCACTTTCTAATTGGCCGCAACAGCTGGAGCCGAGCTCGTCGGAAGCGAGGAACCAGGAGCCTGAAACTTCTTCTGGGTTTCCCACAAGGGGTGCGGCCCCAGAGTTTTGGGCTGTCCTCGACTGCTTTCCCATGCCACAGGCAGCGAGCTGGATGGGAATTGGAGCAGCCAAGATAGGAACCATGGCCCTTATGGGGTCCCCACACATACAAGATGATGATTTAGACACTAGGCTATGGCAATGGGCCCTAGAACTGATTTTAATGGCTTTTGCTGTGGGTTTGGCAAGCATGTTGCCTGTCAAGAGTGCAGGTGGATATTGTTCCTGCTGAATCCTTGGCTAGATCAAATTTCAACTGAGTGCAGTCAAGCAGGGCCATAAATTTGCTTGCTTTATATATATACATATATCATTGATTCTGGAAAATATGGGATTGTTGCCAAGAAGGTAGAATGATTTGATTCTTAATGAGTCCTTTAACAGACTCACATCGTGTCTTAATATGGATCTCTCAGAGGCAAAACTGTTTCAACGATCCTGGTATAGTAGAACTGTAACAAGATAAAGGCTGTTTCCTGGTCTTGGTAAGCCCCACATTGGCCTGTCTCCAGGGGCACAGCTAAATGTTTCTTTACAGTTTCTTTAGAGGCAAGAACATTCTTTAAGCCATGGAGGGGAAGTCCTGAACCTGAGACTCAAAGCTACTTTAGAGTACAAAATTAGCTTTCTGGGATTAAGGTAGGCGAAACTACTGTTATGGCAGCAGATGTCATTTCTGGGTCTTGAATGATCTGAAATGAGGTTAGGTCTGTTATCAAATCACAATACTCATTTTGGATTCAAGATGAAAATTGAAGTTTGAAGAACTCTTAGCTAGAATCATGAACAGATGAGATGCTCCCAGATTTCTTGATAGGGGTAGCTAGATTCAGGGCCACGATCAAGTGGAAGGGACTCAAGGTCATAGAGCAATATTGCTGATTCTGGTCAGTTTGAGACCATATTTAGTGAATGTGCTGCCATAGTGACAGCCCACCTTCTCAAATCTGATTTCTTTGGTCTTGTAATTCAATGTTATTTCCCAATCCCCTACTTGCTTTTCAAAGTCCTCACGAATACATTTTTTTTTTCAAAGAATGGTTTCCAGATTATCATTTGTGTTTGGGGAACCAAGCTGAAACCTTCCCAATCTGCCATCTTGCGGACCCTATAATTTATACTTTTGTCAATCAAATGCTGTTTTTGCAAATGAGGCAAGTGAGTCTGTGTAATTCTGTTTTTAAATCAATTAGCATAGTTTCTCTATTAAAATATATTATTATGCAAGTTTTAAAATAATATGTGTCAATTGCTAAATATTAAAGTATATGAGCAAAATGAAGTTTTTTTTTTTTAGCTTTAAATTGGGGATTTCACACACCATCACTTGTTCTCATAATCTCTTCAGAGAGGCTCTTGTTGATAACCATGGTACCTAGCCAGAGGATAAATAATGATTGTATCATCTTCATTGTGAAAATCCACATTATATTTCCTTGTTCATTTCAAATGATCTATTGCCCAAAGAACTTGTGTGATCTATTTGTTCAGGTCCTTATGCTTCTGATGACTCTCTCTGCCTCAGAAGGTTATAGGGTAACTTAACTTCACTACCAATTCTGAAAAATGCTGCCTAGAACTTTTCATTCCCCAGAATGATTGTCTTTTATTACTAAAGTGAAGTAGATGCATAGTGATTTCCATTTCGAAATGGTTACTTTTGGTACATTTTAACCTTTTCTGCATGGATTAAACACTAGTAAGGTTTTAAGAGGAATCACAGGAAATATAATTGAAGCCATACCTTTATTCTGCCAAGAATATCATTTAATTTTTAGGTAGGTTAAATCAAAGACAACATAATAGTATTTAATCCCATAAAACACAAATAAGTATTAAAAAATACTAATTGAAGGAGGAATCTTAAACAAACAATCACATGCATATCCTTCAAAATAAAATTTTAGGGGGAAACCATTTGTGCAAGACAACCTTACAATAAGTAACATTCATCTCTATTGAAATATTAACGAATACAGTTTAATACAAACTACATTATGGTTCTGTCCCAAGTGGTACTTCAGAAAATGTGAAAAGGTCAACTTCTACTAATAAATGATATTAGAATACTCTACAATCACATTGTAAAATTTATTACCAGTTTCAGCTGGATTCTTAGCTTCATTTTTCCCCCAGAATTTTCCTTCATAAATTATCCTCTTTCTGCTCTTCCCTTTCAAATTCGATTTCTTTAATGGCTACTTTGCTTAAGATTATACTCACATATTTGCGTATCTTTAATTTCAACAATGAAATTATTGCAGAATCAGTCATTGGATGATTTGCTGTCCTTCTACAGTATTGCCCAACTGGTGTCCTGGGACTATAACATTCTTTGTAGGGTAACTGAATGTCAAGTTGCTATTGGACCTCATATTCTTCTTTATTAGGAGAAATAGTTTCCTCTCTGTCTACTCCTCAACCTTTTTGTGCTACATAGATGGTTGTATCATACGGCACCAGGCCACACACTTCATTAACCTGGCCAAACACTTCATTAAAACTGCAACCACAGGAAGACATTGGAATCTCTGACTAGAACATGCAAGGAATATTTATGGTTTACCTCACATTCGCTATCAGTAGGGATTCCCTGGCGATGTCAAAATAGTGCACGATGCAAACACTGATCTTGCTGCCCTACACTTTCTATGAGTAGAATGTTCCAATCATCACCTCATGTGCTTAGTCCAACATGATGCTGTGGGTCGAGGTCTGTGAGCCCCTGCTTGTGGCAGTTGCCAGTGTGTGATCTTTACCATTCTTTACAATTCTCAAATGAGGTTGGCAACTGAATCTTCTTGCCTAATAAAAATGAAACGAATGTATTCTTCGAATATGTCTCTCTTCCCTACAAATTTCATTTTGTGTCTTTTCATGACTGATAGTTAAATACCTGCCTTCACTCACAATCTTAGTTTCTTCATCTTGTGCTCTTCCACAGGACATGGCATTTTGGCTCCTCTAGTTTCTACATGTTTCTGAATCTGTATTAAGAGTAAGAATAATTATGATTTTAAAACTTCTTCTTTAACTTCTAAAAAACATTTGGTACCACATATTATTCCCATAGATAAAACCCCTATGACTCCATAAATTTTATTAGTAATATCATATCTTTTCCTCAAATACAATTCTACTTTTGAGAATATTTTTGCTTAATTATATTCTAATTATCTCCTCCAGTCCACTCCACCTTCAACTTCAGCTTATTTATCACATTATATTTCACAGAACTGATAACAATCCGAAGAGAAATACATCATCACCTCAAAAGTATCTAAGCTAACTAGCATCAGTATTCATATTTCTGCCTTCAATTCTCAAAATGGAATAAATTTACTCTTTTCTGTTGAACACTTAGTGCCATGAAGAAAATCCAGATTTTCGCTAAACATAACTTGGTATATTTATAGAAGAGCCACCGAAATGCCTATTACACAAAGGTTAATATAATATGATACATTTTTAGCATCCTGAATCTCTCTATACTTCAGTGACACTGTTTTATTGTTTTTCTGTTCTATGTATAATTTATGTCCCCAAAATTGTTGCACTTGATATTTCTGATAAGATGCTTTCACCTAAAGCGTTCTTTTGACTATTTCCACTCATCACCTAGGGCTCACTTAAAATATAAAGACCGTGAGCATGCCTGAACACTGTATTCTGGTTGCTTGACTTATATCTTGTATTGTGCTGTTTTATCTTTACGGTAACATCAGAAACAAAAATTTATGCTTTTGCTTGCTAATTCCATTTAATTCAATTAAATTTTACTTACATTTAAGCAGTGCCAAAGTTTCCATTTTTCTCATCATTTTTCTTTGAATCTTCTCTCCCTCTTGATCTCTCCTCTGCTTTCCCATTTTACATATACATATACATATACATAGAAATAATAAATCTTTATATATAGAGAGAGATGTGAAAATAAGTTTAATCAAATGGCAGTGTATAATAGTATTGAGAATTATTTTTATCCATGCCTTATTCTCTTGAAAAATTCTTGTTAAAAATTCTTGTTAAATTCTTGTTAAATATTTACTGTACTAACCTCCTAAAATTTAATAAGACAAACTTTATATTTTAATAGCACTTAGGCATAAACATAAAAGATCTACAACTAACTGAGTGAAATATATATCTTGCAATCAAGTGTAAGTCACATTATAATTGGTTGAAAGGAAATTCACATTTTTTCCCTCCAGAGAGAAGTGATTGATCAGCAACTTTTCCATCAGACTTTACTAGTTGAAACAGCTGCTAACTCTATCAAAAGCAAAGCATATTTAAAATAAAAATTTCAGTGAAATCAATGTTTTAATATTTAAAAGTCAGTAATTAAACTGTCTTATTTGGAATATGAACTTATTTGTATTTATTAGTGGAAGTGTATGTAGCTTTGTTAGTCCAAATACATCTGTTATAACAAATAGTCATAATATGCCCTGGAATATTTGCAATTTCTCTATATTTTAAATATTCATCAAAATTAATATACACATACAGAGTACCATATTATAATCTGAAATATTTAAGATATCTGAACTTTTGTTACCATCCTTCATGCTAGCTATTGCCAATTCTAATTTGAAGTAAAGTTTAAAATCCTGTTTTCTTTATCCATGTTTCTAGAAATTCACTGTAATTATTCCTGGGAGCACACATTATATGTGCATGCTGTCACAAGCTGTTTAGAAATCTAAGCCCCTCAAGTTTCAAAGCATGAGTTGTGAATTTTTGTAAAATGCATTTCATTTTTCATTGATTTTGCTCATAAAAATATTTCCATTAACTCATTTAACTCATTGAAAGATTCACTATTGAATTAATTTACATGTATAATGTAGAAATAGTTTCATTTTCAATCAGTGAAATTCAGTAGACTCACAGAAGATCTATTACCACTGCTAAATGCATTAAAATATATATACTTATCTTATAGAGATAATCGTGAAATTTTAGTAATCTCTCAACATTATTTTACATTTTAAAGACAACACTGTTATTTTATGATAAAAGGATGGAATATAGATATAATAAAAGAAAAAAATCACTTCAACTAAAAAGATCGTGTAAAGAAATAAAAGATGGAAATAAATACCTAAGTATAGACATTATTATAATTTTTAGATGGTAGTAAGCATGAACTTTTTATGAAATAGCAAACTTTTTATAAAATAGTTTATCATTAAGCAGAAAGTTGAGGGAAATACCATGTCTATAATTGAATATCCACTATGCCCAATTGAATTATGGTGAACACAATTAACAGTATGCTAAAACACAATTAATGTTGATTAATTTACTATGACATCAATATATGTATTAAGAGAGCATGAAACATAATATCTGATGTGTCAAGATATTGAGATTATAGTTAGTTCCTTTAATGTATTTTTTTAAAGTTTTGGTCTAATTTTCATTCTGTTATTCATGGCTACTTTTTCTAAGCAAGTGTGGAGGGAGGAATCCCAGAAATTTCTTCCCATTGTGACATTAGAATACATTTGACTAAAATAAATTCTGCAAATGAGTTATATTATGGGTTATTTGTAATTATTTCTACTTATTTTTCTAGAGAGTATAATGTGAAATTAGACTTTTAAGTACCCATCTCAATGTCAAATGAAGAAGTACATTACCATGCTGTATCACACTTGATTTGCCATGGTTACACTTGCACACATTCAAAGATAGCTTAATTTTTAAAGAATTATGAATTTATCTTAATATTAAAGAAATCAATTGAGTGCTCAACTATGCTAACAGCTATGAGTTTAAAGCTAGCCCCACAACAGAATGCTTAGCTTAAGCTATTTATCTACCTAAGGAGACAAAATAAAATGAAAGTGACACTGACAGTAATGCAATTAGAATTTCAACATGGGAAGTAAGTAAAAGTTGTAGGAGAACATGGAAAAACAGCATGATTTATTTAGCAAAGGTGATGTTTGAATTAGGTCTTACATTACTGACAGTATTTTGAAAGGAAGAAGTAAGTGAAACAAAGAGAAAGTAGTTTGAACAGACCAATTTATAAAATGTATAGAAAGTTTTTTTAAAAAGTATAAAATCCCAAAAATGTGGAAGTTACACATCTTGCGTTTTGACTGGTGATTTGTAAGTGCTATACACCCCAAGAAAGAGTGGGGGGGTTGTGTTTGTGCCTGTGTGTTGGAAGATTCTGTGAGAATTTAACAGAAGGGAGAAGTAATTGGAGAATGAGAAAAGAAATTAACATATATAAAGTCTTCAAATTTAATGTAGACTTCTTAGGCTGATGTAGGTCTAGAGTTAACTCCAACATTTCTCCCAGAGACTGAATACAAACATCATTAACATGAAAAAATGGTGATGATGTTGGGGGATGAAGAAGAGCAGTTTCATCAAAAATGAAAATGATAGTGAGTTGTGTTTTTGTGTGCTCATTAGGTATTTGTTTTTATGAATTTTGAGGGAGTCCTTGCACACTGGGTGCAATCTCGACTCTCAGGGACACTCTTGACAATGAGATGGTGAGACAGCCTTTACACTCACAAAGTCAGAAAGGAAAGGTGATCCAGCAGAGCCTCTTTCTAAAGTTAGAAAACAGATCAGATTGCACAGATAATTACATAATCAAAACCTATACATCGCTAAAAACAGGACGGGAAGAGTAAGAAAAAAAAGGTGGGAAGGAGAAAAAACAAAAATCTTGTACTGAAAATGACAATATCAAAATATCCCATCCTTCGATTTCACCCTTAAAAAGTCATATTCTAAATGGCAAAGTAAGTATTCAATAGTCTGTAGAGGGAAAAAAGTACATATGTAATCACACTTACAGAGGATCTTTAAAAGTATGAGTGTTTATCTTTAAAAGCTGTAGTGTTGTGATGTAGTGGATAAAGTTGCCACCTATGACGCTGATATTCTATGTGTTGCCTGTTCATATCTTAGCTGCTCTAGCTCTGATCCAGCTTCCTAATGATGGCCTGGGAATATCAAATAGGTTAGCAGTGAAAGTTTAGTAAATAAGGATTCTGGTACAGCTAGTTAATGGCTTGGTCTAAACAAAAAAAAATAAATGCATGTCCATTCTTACACACACACACACACACACACACACACACACACACACACAGATTCCTGTTGATTCCAAGCAGAGAAATATTAGAAAGGTGAGCATATTTTCCGCAGCCTGACACCGCAATTAGAAACATGTTGGGTGTTTGGTGCAGTAGTTAAGATGTCACTTGGGATGCCAATAAGCCACATTGAAGTGCCCAGAATCTAGTTCCAGCTCTTATCACCATACCAGCTTTCTGCTAACATATACCCTAAGAAGTAACATGTGGTGGCTCAAGGATTTGGGTCCTTGACCACTCAAGACTGACTGAATGCTCTATATTCATGTTTTAATAAACATTTAAGTAAGACTTTGAATACAACATGAATGCCAAACTCCATTTTAAATGACAAACTTGAAAATAATTGGAAACATTTGCAGGGGATTTGAAAATACGTTGTATTTTTAACAGAAAACACATTAATGTGAAAAGTAAAATGGGGGTGTAGAAGCAGAAATCCCTGTGCCTATGAAATTGTATTGAGAAAATATAAAAGAAAGGAAAGAAGGAATGAGGGAAGGAAGGAAGGAAGGAAAGATGGAAAGAAGTATGCTTGAAAATTAAATCTGACGTAAAGAAAATGCACATTGGGCCCGGAGCCATGGCCTGGCGGTTAAAGTCCTCGCCTTGAACGCCCCGGGACCCCATGTGGGCGCCGGTTCTAATCCCGCCAGCTCCACTTCCCATCCAGCTCCCTGCTTGTGGCCTGGGAAAGCAGGAGAGGATGGCCCAAAGCATTGGGACCCTGCACCCGCATGGGAGACCCGGAAGAGGTTCCTGGTTCCCGGCTTCGGATCGGCGTGCACCTACCCGTTGCGGCTCACTTGGGGAGTGAATCATCAGAGGGAAGTTCTTCCTCTCTGTCTCTCCTCCTCTCTGTATATCTGGCTTTCCAATAATAATAAATCTTTAAAAAAGAAAATTCACATTATGTTTGTATTATTAAACAATGAATCGCCTGTTTAACACCCAGAGAAACCACAGTATGGACTTTTGTGTCATACACTAAAGTAAAAGTAAATTTGTAGTAAAATATTTTGGATCTGTTATATGATGGATTGTTGAGTGATTGCTTGTAAGTAACCATTGATACTCAATACAATTTAAAATATATTTTCTAGAATAGGAGAATAATTCTGCAAACTTTTCCATCAACATAGTTTAAAGCACTTATAATTAGAACTTTTAAAGGAAAGTTCTATTAGCACTTCGTATTTATAATATTTGTATAATGAAAATTTGATTAAATTTCAATGAATCTATTTCCTTTTTTAATCTTCTAGACACTTCTAACTTTCACTTTTATCAGTTAAATAAAAAATGAAAGAACAAATGTTGGAATTTATTTACGTGTATTTGGATCAATTCATTTTGATAACATGAATGTTCACTAGCACACACAATCAATCTTAATCCCTAAAATTTTAACAACCAAAACTTCAGATTTTTTTTGCCATGAAAAGTGGAATGGAAAAAATATTTTTTCCATTTTATTTATTTACTTATTTATTTTTTTGTTGGAAAGTCAGACTTGCAGAGAGAAAGAGACACAGAAAGATCTTCCATCCTCTGCTTCATGCCCCAAAGGGTCATAAAGGCTAGGGCTGAGCCAATCTGAAGCCAGGAGCCAGGAGCTTCCTCCAGGTCTCCCATGTGGGTGCAGGGTCCCAAGGCTTGGGACCATCCTCTACCGCTTTCCCAGGCCACAAGCAGGGAGCTGGAATGGAAGTGAAGTAGCCAGGAAATGATCTGGAGTCCTTATGGAACACTGGCACATGCGCAAAAAGCACTTTAGCCACTAGGTTACCATGCTGGGCCCAGAAGAGAACAAAGTTAATGTAAACTTTAAATGTAAGAAAAATAAATATTGAAATAATCTCTGAGGTGAGAAATTCTCTCTGGGCAGAGAAGCAGAAGCAGATAAAATATATACAAAAAAATAGCTGATGTAAGAATAAATATTTTCAGCCTGTTCTAAATGTATTATGTTTGTTTTAATTCTCCTCATTTCTAGGAATCCATGCTAAGCAAGTTATGTAAAGTGCATGCAACCCAGATTTAAGCATGAAGTATCCAATTACAATATTATTTATGATTGCAAACATGCACAATAATCATCAGCATTAGATAAGGTTTTTTAAGGAAAGTGTTAATTAATAGTGTTTTCATGTTTATTTTTATGAAAACCAGTTCTTAAACAAGTAGCTATCAATTAAAATTAACATTTTATGAATCTCCTAGGATTCTTGTTTAGAATTACACTGTTGGGTCTCATATTATGGCTCAGTGAGTACATCCTTGTATGCCTGGAATTGCATATGGGGGCCAGTTTGTGAATCAGCTTCTCCATTTTCCATACATAATAAGATATACATATATATATATATATATATATATATATAGAGAGAGAGAGAGAGAGAGAGAGAGAGAGAGTAATCTTATTTTACTATGTTTGCATTTATTCCTGGAGTCTCTTAAAACTCATATATATTTTTCAGTATACATTAAGTTTTGCACTCTGATCTAAAGATCTGCAGATTTTGACAAACATAGACTATAAAATCTTCATTACTGTATCATATAGAATAGTCTTACCACCCTAAAAATTAAGTGTCATTCAAGTAATACAATCACATCCAATGACAACAACTGATTTTGTAAAATCTCCAGAAGTTTGACTATTTTAGAACATCAAGTAATTGGAGTCACATAGAATGTAGCAAATTTTTTCCTTGTTGTATTCTTTTACTTAGAAATATGCTTTTAATATCCATGAATTTTTATTGCTTCATACCTCATTTCCTTTCATTGCTGAATAATATTCTGTTTTATTGGTATATCACATTTGTTTACCCATTCACCTAATGAAACTCATGTTTTACATTTATGAATGAAGTTTCCATAAACATTAGCATGCTGCTGTCTGAATGAATGTAAGCTTTCAAATCAGATGAGTAAATAGCAGTGTGATTGCCAGCTTGAATGATAAGTTTGTATTTTAAAAAAAGATAATAGGGTTAATCCAGAGTACAACGATTATTTAGCATTTAAATCTCAAACAGAAATTACAAATGTATGAGGTGACAAATGCACTAATTATACTGAATTCATAACATAATGTATACACTTGTCAAAACATTACATTTTGCCTGTCAAATATTTACAATTACTATGTGTCAATTAAAACTAAGTGAAGTGACTGGCATTGTGACACAGGAGTGTTAAGCCACTGCTTGCAAAGTTGGCATCCCAAATTTGAACACCAGGTTGAGTCCTGCTCATGTTCCTGAGAAAAGAGCAGAAGATTATAAGCACTTGGGTCCCTGCCACCATTGTGGCATACCCAGAATCAGTTACTGGCACTGGGTTCAGCCTGGACCATAGCTGATCATTGTCTCTTTCCCTTTTTCTCTCTCTTGATTTTTCTCTTTTCCTCCCTGAATTTCCCTTACTTTTTGTCATTATGCCTTTCAAATAAATAAAGGTTTAAGAAACAAGTAATCAGGGTCCATCACGGTGGCCTAGCTGCTTAAGTCCACACCTTGCACAAGCAGGGATCCCATATGGGTGCCGGTTCTAATCCCGGCAGCTCTGCTTCCCATCCAGCTCCCTGCTTGTGGCCTGGGAAAGCAGTGGAGGATGGCCCAAAGCCTTGGGACTCTGCACCCGCGTGGAAGACCTGGAGAAGGTTCCTGGCTCCTGGCTTCGGATCAGTGCAGCACAGGCCGTTGTGGTCACTTGGGGAGTGAATCATCAGATGGAAGATAGTCCTCTCTGTCTCTCCTCCTCTCTGTATATCTGACCTTTCAATAAAAATAAACAAATCTTTAAAAAAGAAACAAGTTATCAATTGAAAAATTAATTGATTAAATATTTCACTACATGCAGTAAAAACAGACAAAACCTGGTAAGCATCCATGATAAAATAAAAGCAAAACTTTCTAGTAAACAATATAAGAGAACATAATATTTTGTGTCTTTTTTGACTAAAATATGAAAGAACATATGCAATATTTGTATTTCTGTGTCTGACTTATTTCACGTAGTAGTTACCCCAATTCCACCAATTTTGTTGCAGCTGTTAGGATTCCATTCTTTTTTTAACAGTTAGGTCCCATTGTGTATCCACAGCACTTGACCCCCCCCCCTTGGGCATTTATCCATTGATGGGCATCTAGTTGTCTTATTTTGTTTGACTAGTAATGAAACAGTGGTGGTGCATGAGTCTTTCACATTTGTTTACTTAATTCCTTTAGAATATATAGCCAAAAAAAAAAAGATAAAGCTGAGTCAAATGGTAGATCTATTTTCAGCTTTTTGAGATACCTCCATAAGGGTTTCCCATAATAGCTGAACTAATTTTTTTATTGTTTCCTTAATATATCTGGTGTGAAAGGAGATTTTAAGGGAGAAACCCCATCCAGTCTCCCACCCCAGGTCCCAGATGTGGGGCATGCTCCGAGGGTCTTGCTCAAGTGGTTTTGATAGTTCAACAGTTCTGAATTGCTGCCACTCTCACAACTCCAAGCACGATGCGGTCGTTGGAAAATCCACTGATGGACATAGTCCATCATAGAGTCTCCATTTGCCCAGTATTTTCACTGCCAACATATAGCTGAGGTGGTTGATTGACTTGTTCTGTCCTCTGTCATTTGATAGTTAGCGTTCTGAGTCCAGAAGCTCAATTGAGGGGATCCCCAAAGAAACTTTGTCTGAGGTGTTCCCAGACCAGATTCTTGTACGTACTAGCAAGCACAGGGCCCGGCACAGTCCATCGCCCCGATCAGCTGGTGGTTGCAGTTGCTGGGTTAGTTCTGTTTTCAGCCCTGTCTTCCACTGGAACCAATGGGTGTTGCAGTCCAGCCTGGTTCTGCCCAGCACATACTTGGCCCTCACATAAACCAGTGGGAGCAGCAGCCCAGCCGGAGCAACCCACAATAACCCCCACCAGGCCCACCCCTATCCTGGTTTGCCAGTATGTGTAGCAGACTAGTCCAGTCTGTCCCACATCCCCTTCTGCTCTCATACATGTCAATGGGTATTAAAACCTTGTTCCATCCAACCAGCTTAGCTATCCAGCCTTCACGGATGTTGTTGGGTGTCTCTGTCTAGCCACCCCAGCCCCTATCCTAGCTTTCGTGCCTTCCGTGGGGGGTGGTACCCCAAGAGGGAGGAGCCCACTATTTCCCTCCCAGGCCACTCCCACTCCCAGATTATGCACTCTCCAGGTGGTTCTGTGGTTTAACTTGACAGAACTAGCCCCCAGGGCCAGCTTCTGCCAGCTAATGCTGTGGCTAAGCCCCAACAACCCTCACCCACTCTAACTGTAGATTGCACCAGTAGGAATAATCAGCCTAGCCTGGTTTTTTCCTGATCTGGTCTACATGAGGCACACAGGTGTTGTAGCCCTGCCTAGTCTGGTCTACCCCCATCCCAGCTCACACTCTCCAGTGGGAGTAGCTGTTCAGCAAGGGAACCACCCCTTATTCCCCTGCCGGTTCTGCCCCCTCCTTTCCTGGTTCTCACATGTGCTGGTTGGGTGCTGTGGTCACATCTGGCACAGGCAAACTCACCTTGGCATTCTGTGTTGTGTACTGCTTTTGTCTCAACCAAACCTGGCTCGAACCTGGCTCGACCCACACTCTGTTCTGGAGTTCGGAGGAAAAGCCACTGCTCCTGATAGGACAGGAGGTGAACTGAGTAGTGCTGGCTCATGGACTCACTGGTATGCACGAAACCTGGCACTTGGAGGGGTTCAGTTGGAGGAGCCTGGGCAACTCCTCTGGCAGGACACAGATCCTGCAGGTAAGCGCAAGAAGCATGGAAGGAAACAGCCAAGAGGCCATGGAAAGTGTGCCATTGGCATACATTTGGCATGGGTCCGAGGTAGACTAGGTTCAATCAGTTCACGTCATCCACTGGCAAATCCAAAAGCTGAACTAATTTGTATAACTGAGATAATGCAGCATATTTTAAATGGTGCATCTGCTTAAAAGATCAATTTCCAGAATATAAGTGTAACTCAAGAAACTCAACATTAAAAAGGTGATAATGCAGTTAAGAAATTGGTAAAGGATATAAATAGACTTTTTTTTTTTTTTTCGAAAGAAGGGATAGAAATAGGCAACATACAGCTCCGAAAACCAGGACTGAGACAGTCCAAAGTTAGGAGCCAGGGACTTCATATGTGTCTCTTACTTAGGAGACAGAATCCCAAGCACTCAGGTCAATCTCGGATGCGCTTCCAGGAGCATTAGCACGGAGCCAAATCCAAAGCAGAGCAGCCTGGACTCGACCCCACACTCTGATCATGAGATGCAGACATCCCATGGGGCATCTTTGTTAATCTATGGTAAGCACTTAATTCTTCTGCTGTGTTTTTGGTGTTAATTCCTTAATGATAATGTTGGGTATTACACACAGTCAATATCAAGGCAAAATAATCTTTGCAGTGCGCATGCGTAAAAACAACAGGACATGGTGCATTGAGAGGGGCTTGCGTCACTGTCTTCAAGGCACTGAGACTTATCACACTTCTAAGGACATCATTTCATCAGTTGGCACTGAGGAAGTCATAGCCGGGTAGTGCCTCAGTTCGATCCCCAAGTCGCTGGGTGATGGCATCCAGAAGTGGAAGCTTACAGGAAGCTCAATAGCCAGCCAGACTGTTCTTGGGCCTGGTGACACTCCTGTTAGAATCCCATCAGCACGAAGAAACTGCCACCACCAACAGAGAGCACTAATTCAGATGAAAATATGCATCCACAACAGAAGCTGCAGCTGTGAAGAAATTGCATTTTTATATATCTTCTGTTTATTTAATTCAGAAATTTATAGATTTTGTCAGATCTGTTCTTGGGGGTATTTTTGAGTTCAACGAGGTTGCAGCCAAATTGGGATTGTGGAAGCAAAGATTGTATATCACACATGTCTTGGGTAGAATCTGTCTGATAGAAAAACTATCTAAAACCCATATTCGGTGTATAGGATCTGACATTGGCAATTTTAGTGTAGCATCCCAACAATAACAACAAAAATAAAACTGCAGAAAAAGGTTTGTTGACTCATCAGTGATGGAATATGCTCTGCATGTGTTACTTAAGGACTCCACCCAGCAGGTGTCTAAGATTATGGATGAAAATGATAATGCATGATTAGCACACATTACATTCATGCCTTCTAAGAACAAACTGTGCTTGTGATTAAACCTCCACCAGAAACCAAACTCGATATCCCGGCTTCCGGCCAAGACTCCATCTCAGTAGGCATCCAGAGCACCAAGAGACCCATCAACGTAGACTTGTATGAAATGCAGCAGAATCACTCAAGCAGTGATGGGGAAGGTTCTGCTTCCAAAGTCGAATGTCTGGAATGTCCTGAGAAACAAGAGAATCCCTCTGTGGAGAAAGAAGTGCTCAACTGATCACATTTGTTAATTCACCTTTTGTGTTGTTTCTGGAACATCTTAAATTGATTAATTATGCATTAGAACTGATTCCAAGCAATAAATTGTTCGTGAAGTGTTTACTCGTCTACTTGTTCGGTTCAATTCATTAAGACAGCAGTGTCACTGAATAGGTCGCTACTGGGTAAGCATGGTTCTTCGTGTAAAGAAAAAAAAAAACACAGCAGTAACCACAAAACCTTTTGTAATTACTCAGTGTTTGCTTTTTTTTTTCTCTTCAGAGAAGTAAACGTCTAGCCTCTTGAAGACATCATTACAAAGAGTGCTATGGAAAAACAAAGGACCAGGCTGGAGTTCTACATGGACACTGTTCTTCCGATGAAGGATTGCTTCCTCAGTACAAAAGGAAGCTAACCGCCTTACACTGGTTCATGTATGCAGTTCGCTGGTGTACACTGGAGACCTCTCCATGCACAATGAATCTGAATATGATCTCTATATGGCTGTTTAATTTCACATGAACTGTGTCCACGTGATATTTTTCACCCCTGTATAAGCAAAATAGTGTGTATGAAAAGAAACGAATACTTTTGTTTCTTGGGCATCTACTACTTGACTAGAGTGACAAGAGTTTTTCCAAATTTCCACATGGAAAAGCACAAATTCACTGTACATGCCAATCCATGGATTTAATTAACATTTGTTAATACAGCTCCCAAAGCCAAAATCGTTCCCAAGTATTCTTAATCTCAAGCTGTTTCAAAAGATGATTGGCTTCAGTTTGGAGAAAATATAGACATGTCATCAGACATTCATTTATTTATTTATTAAAGATTTATTTATTTTTATTGGAAAGTCAGATTTACATTGAGAAGGAGAGACAGAGAGTTGATTTTCTATCTTCTGATTCACTCCCCAAGAGGCTACAAGGGCCAGATCTGAGCCGATCCAAAACCAGGAGCCAGGAGTTTCTTCCAGGTCTCCCACGCAGGGATAGGGTCCCAAAGTTTTGAGCCATCCTCTGCCTCTTTCCCAGGCCACAAGGGGAGCTGGATGGGAAGTGGAGCAGCTGGGACACGAACCAGTGCCTATATGGGATCCCTGATTCTGTAAGCAGAGGACTTTAGCCATTAGGCTACAGTGCCGGGCCCATCAGGTAGTAATTGAATTTATTGTGACATGGATTCAATCATGGTGCAAGTTGGAAACTAAGCTTTTTTTTTATTTTTTGCCAACAGATTTTATTCTACAGATTTATCTGTAGCTTTGCTTTTTCAATTTGACGGGTTTTACTTGCAGATTGTGATATCATGCCTTCTCTGTAGCCCTGGTCCCATCTGTCCAAGTTCCTGGCTGTTTCTACCTCATTGAGTAGGTCTTTGTTCACTCTTTGTCTCAGTTTACTCAAGAGTTTACTTTTAGATTGTGAGTTAATTTACATACTTTGTTATAATCATTGTTATATATTAGTGCCTTGCAGAAATCCTGACCAACAAAAGTGCTCCATGAATGTTTTAAGAATGCAGTGAGTGGATTGTAAGCTTTGTACCTGCAATACCTTGCTGGTGTATCACACAGGATTCCTGAGAACAACATTCAAATTTGCATTTTAAAATTCTCTTTTTTTTAATAAAAAAGTGAGGCTAGTCGAAATTAAAACCATGTACTAATACATGTAAAGTGGATTCTAAAAGTAAAATATGAGAAAATCTAAAATAAATTATTTTGATGAATACTCACTGAATTTAAATTATATGAAAGTTTTATTGCTCTAAACTATTTGTGCATTAAAATTATTATGATTTTATAAATGGAATTCCCCTCAATAAGGATGTGTTTTATGTCCAATGTTGGTTTTTATATTTAACAATGCAATTAACAATGACAAAGTTCCTTATTTGTGTTGCTGTCTGATACTTTTTCATTTGGTCTAAAGAATTACTTTTACTAATTAGCATTTCTTGTTTAGTAGATCAGCTTAGATTGGTTTTATTTTATTATATTGGAAAAGACTAAGGTTTTGTTTAATTTTTAAGGAGCACTTACCATCAACAGAAATTTCTCTTTTTTAAATTTACTTGAGAGTCAGAGACACACAGAAAGAAACAGAGATAGTGCTATACAAATGCTGCAGTTGCCTATGGGCCGAGGCTAGGAGCTAGGAATTCATTCCTGGTCTCCTATGTGTGTCATAGGAACACAGTTACCTGAGCCAGGACTGCTGTTCTCAGAGCCCACAGCCACAGAAATCTGGAGTCAAGATCCAGAGCTGACTGGCCAATCCAGAAGCTCTGCTATGGCGTCTGGGTGTCTTCCATAACGTCTACATTCATTCACATTCCCACTGACAGCATTGTAAGGTTTACTTTTTCTGCACAACCCTCCTTCAGAATTTGTTATGTTTTTCAACTTTGGGAAATGGCCAATTCAACCGGAATGAGATGATACACCATTTGACTTATTTTCATTTCCCTGACAGTGATCCTGAGAATTTGTTTATATTGTTATTGGCCACCCACATTTCCTCTATGCAAAATTTCTATTCATATACTTCAATCAATTCTTATTTTATTGCTTGTTTCATTGTTTTTGGATTTGTTAGGTTTACATATCCTGTGTGTTAATTCATTATTATTTTTAAAAGATGTATTTATTTTCATTAGAAAATAAATTAGAAAGGCAGATTTACAGAAAGAAGGAAATACAGATGTATCTTTCATCCAATGGTTCACTCCCCAAGTAGCCAATCCGAAGCCAGGACCCAGGAGTTTTTTCCGGGTCTCCCACATGGGCGCAGGGTCCCAAGGCATTGGGCCATCCTCGACTGCTTTCCCAGGCCACAAGCATGGAGCTGGATGGGAAGTGGAGCTGCCGGGATTAGAACCGGTGCCCATGTATAATTCTGTGCTTGGATAGCTCTTCATTTTATGAATTGTGATTTTGGCTGTGCAGAAACTTTTCAGTTCGATTGTATCTGCTCTTCGTTTCCTGTTTCCCTCTCTCTCTCACACTTTTCATTGAGAGACACTCTTCTTCCAACTTCTACACACTCACGCGGTTACCTAGTTGAAAACTTCAGATGTTTAATATCAAGTAAGAGGAAATACAGATCTCACCAAATGCTTTAATTAGATCTATTAGTGCCATGAGGTAATAATTCTCATAGTTAATTTTGGAGAAATAATTAGGGTGTCAGTGCTTTAGAAACAAAATCAACTAAAATTTTTCCTTGTTCCCTATGTTAAATAACAAACTTTGTGTACCTTGGTAGTTTTATTCTAAATATTTAGAGTGCCATTTTAAAAATCATTAATATAAAGAGAACAGATTTAATCTATTTTGTACTTACAACTATTTTTAAAAACACACACATTTATTCACCTGAAAGGAAAATTGACAGAAAGGGAGACAAACACACACACACACACACACACACAAAGAGAGATAGAGAGGCCTTCCAAGCACTGGTTCAGTACACACATAACCTCATTAAATGGTGCTGGGGCAGGATGAAGCCAGGAGCTTGGATTTCCATCGGGGTTTTCCATATGGGTACATGTTTGCAGGGCCCCACAGACTCAGTCCATCCTCCATGCTTTACCAACACTGTAGCAGGAGACTGGATCAAAAGTGGAGCTTTTGGCCCTGGCACGGTGGCCTAGTAGCTAAAGTCCTTGCCTTGAATGCACCGGGATCCCATATAGGCACCAGTTCTAATCCCGGCAGCCCTGCTTCCCATCCAACTCCCTGCTTGTGGCCTAGGAAAGCAGTCCAAGAAGGCCCAAAGCCTTGGGATCCTGGACCTATATGGGAGACCTGGAGGAGATTCCTGGATCCTAGCTTTGGATCGGCGCAGGACCAGCCGTTGCACTCACCTGGAGAGATCTTCCTCTCTGTCTCTCCTCCTCTCCGTATATCTGACTTTGCAATAAAAATAAATATATATATTTTTTAAATGGAGCTTTGGAGACTCTAACCTCTACCCATACGGGATGCCAGTGTTGCAGATGGGAACTTAATTTGCTACTCGATAATGCCTACACCTGTACACAGAACTCTAAAAATATAATGGTACTTGCTTTCCTCCATCTCTCCCCGCCTCTGACCGCACTTCTTTTCTTTTCTTTTTGGTTCCTTATTTTAAATTTGATAACAGAGACTTTCATTTAGCCATATAGTCAAATATTTAATGTGTCATTAAATAAGGAGTTCAACAAGTTTAAAGCAGAAAGAGCACTGCTCAGCAAGAATACAAACAAGGACTGGGCCCAGTACAGTGGGCCAATGGCTAAGGCCCTCACCTTGCATGTGCCTGGATCCCATATGGGCACCGGTTTGTATTCCTGTAGCTCCACTTCCCATCCAGCTCCCTGCTTGTGTTCTGGGAAAGCGGTGAAGAATGGCCCAAAGCCTTGAGACCCTGTACTGTTTGGAAGACCTGAAAGAAGGTCCTGGTTCCTTGCTTTAGATCATCTCAGCTCCTGGCCTCACAGCCACTTAAGGAGTGAACCAGCAGATGGAAAATCTTTCCTTCTATATCTCCTTCTCTCTGTAAATTCGTCTTTCCGATAAATAAATAAATAAATAAATAAATAAATAAATAAATACATACATCTTTTAAAAAGAATATAAACAAATGAAAAGTCAGTTTCACTCATATTTATTAATCTTTTATGCTCCAGATATTAACTACAGCAAATAAGAGATCATGTGAATTTGTCTTTTTTGGTATATGTTGTTTCAGCAAGTATAATCTCTCATTGCATGTATTTTATTGGATCAACCAAGATTTCATTCTTCCTAGACCTGAGTACTAACCATTGTGTATGGTTATCTTGTCATCAGTTGGTGGACATGTAGTTTGCCTTTGCATTTTAGCTATTGTGAATCGAACTGCAATAAACATGTGAATGCTGGTAAATCCTTCATAGGCTGATTTAATTTCCTTTGGGTATATTGCCAAGAGTGCGAAGGCTGAGTCATGCAGATTTATTTTTAGTTTAGTGAGGAAACTCAGTACTGTCTTCCATAATCGTGTATTTACACTCCCAGTAGCAGTGTACTATGGTACCTTTTTCTGCATATCCATCCCAACATTTATTTTTATGGAGAGTTATTCTAACATCCTTATTTTTTCTTTGCATTTCCCTCATGGCGAGAGATCCCAGCATTTATTTTAATGTGTCTGTTTGGCCATTTGTATTTCATTATGGTATATTTTCAAAAATATCTGTGCTCATTTGTTGATTTCTGTTTTTATTATTGTTTCTTTATAGATCCTAGATATTAATTCTTTATCAGTTGCATAGTCGGCAAATATTTTCTCTTACTCTGTCAGTTGCCTCTTTGCTTTAATGAGCATTCGCTTTTTGTGCAAAAGGTTATTAGCTCAGTGTTATCCCATTTTCTATTTTGATTTTATTTCCTGTGCTTCTGGGGTCCTATCCAAGAAAGTCTTTTCCTGTGTTAGTGTTTTGCAGAATTCTCCTTATTGCTTCTTCCAGCAATATGTTGGTCCCTTTATCTACTGCAAGCTTTTGTATAAGGTATAAGGAATGATGAATCAATTTAGTTTATATATTTTAATAATAAATGCATTTTATTTTTTATGATGTCTTCATAGTCGAGAGAGATGCATGCCCATGTAGACCACCAATTAGGACAGGAGCATTGTGGAATGGGGGAAATGGATGAGACCAATGCCTCCACTCACCTTTTTCCTTCTGGTATCTGAAGAAACTGAAGAGAGAAATGGAGAGGGGTGCTTCCAGTAGCCAAACCACATCAGCACCCAGGAACAGGGGACCGCCAACCAATGTCATCTCAGGGTCCCCGATGTGGAGCATGTTTTCAGGATGCTGCTTAAGTGGTTTTGATAGTTCTGAGATGCTGTTGATTCATTACCTCCAAGTTGAGGAAATCCTTCCAAGGTCCATTGGCTGACACAGTCTACCTTAGACTCTTCATTCACCCAGGTACTTGTCCAGGAGATCCGTCCAATTTGTTCCGCCCTCTGTGGTGCTAGATGTCCTATGCAGGCCTCAATGAACTGGTTGTCATATCCTTCATGAGAATCTAAGCATGCTGTCAACTGCACAGGCCTCAGCAACTATGAAGACCCAATTCTGACACACATGAACTCCACAGTCAGACCGAAGATTCTATGATCTTCATCATGGTTGGAGTTCTGAATCCAGTGACCCAGGTAAGCATATCCCCAAAGAAATTTCATCAGAGATGACCCAAATCTGACTCCTGTGTGTGCCAGCCAGTGTAGAATCCATCTCAATCTGCCACCCACATCAGCCTACACACACTGGTGGTTGAAATCACCTGGTCATTTCTGTTCCGAGCCTCATATATGCAAACTAATGGATGCTGCGGTGCAGCCTAACCTTTCCCACCACACTCTGTCCTCATGTACACCAGCAGGAACTGTGGCTTAGTTGGATTGACCCCAATAACCCCTACTAGGCCTGCCCCCAACACTGGTTGCTATGCATACCAGTGTGTGCAGCAGACTGCTACAGTCTGTCCCACATCCCTTTCAGGTCTCATACATATCAATGGGTCTGGAGCCTGGCTCAACCCAACCAACCCCATTATGCAGCCCACACACATACCTGATTAGCAGGCTCACCCTTGTCCTGTTTCTCATGCCCACCTGTGGGAGTTACAACCCAAGAGGGAGGTGCCTACAGTTTCCCTACTGGGCCCACTCCCAGTCCTGGGTCTTATACTTTCCAGGTGGTTTATGTCTAGTCTGACAGGACTTGTCCCCAGTCCCAGCACTTACCAGCTGATGCTACTGCAAAGCCTGATCAGCCTGCACTTATTCTAGCTCATGAATGCACCTGCAGATACGGTCGCTTACCCCAGGCTGGCTCTCGCCTTAACCCAGCTCACATGCAAGCCAATTGGTGTTGTAGCCCTGAGTCCCAGCTATCATCCTCACCAACAGGAGCAGTGTCCAGCAGGGAGTCCCCACAGCTCCCTTCTGGGCTTTCCCCGCATCCTGGAGCTTATATGTGTTGGTGGGAGCTGTGACCAAGATAGGCATGGCTAGACTTCCTTACCTTTGCATCCACCAGAGGGTGCTGTAGCCTGGCTCAGATTGGTCTACCCCCAGTTTCAGTTCATGTTGGTGGGTGCTACAGCCTAGCCCAGTCCAGCCAGGCCCCAGTCCTGGCTGTAAGCTGAATTGGCTGGCATTGTGGCCCAACCTGGCCCATTCTGGTTCTCACATCTGCCAGTGGATGCTGTGAACTGGCCCAGCCTAGTCCACCCTCAGATCTGATCCACACATATGCCACCAGGTACTGTAACCTGGCCTGATCTGAGCTACACCCAGCCTTGATTCTTGCACTCTTTAGCAAGGACTGTGTCCTCACAGATGATTTTTCCAAGCCCCTTTATCAGGTCTCCTCCCAGTGGCACATCTCATGCACACTTTGGCTCAGCCTGAGTTGGCTTACCTCTTGTCCTATCAGGAACAGAGGCCTTGCTCAACCAGCCCACACCTATTCTGGCTCTTACTGTTGTGTGCTACAGTGCAGGCATGCCTGACCCACCCTCAGAAACACCTCTTGCATGGTTCAACAGGGGCAGAGACCTAGCCGATCCTGTCCTACACCTACCCTGGATCTTTTGAGTGCAGCGGGTACTGCAGCCTAACCCATTCTGACACACCCCAGACCCGGACCACACCCGTGATGAGGGACACTACAGCCATCTCCAGCCCAGTTTGTTGTCCCCATTCCAGCTCTTGCACTCACTAATGGGAACCACAGCTCAGCAGGGGCACCCCCTTAGATTCCTTACCAGGCCTGCTCCCAGCCACAGATCTTGCACATACAAATGGTTGCTCCAACCCAGACCGGCACAACATATCATCCAGCTTGGCATTTGATATCAGATGTTGCATCCTTGTCTGCCCCAGTCCCCACTCTCACGGGTGGGTGCTACATCCTATCCTGCCCAGCTTGCCCCTATCCCTGGCTTTCATGCAAACCAGTAGGTGTGATACCCTAGCCTAGCTCTACGTAGCCTGCACCCCATCCTGGCTACTGCACATGTCAGTGTGCCATGGTTTGGCATGGCCCTGCCCTGTCCACCTCCCACAGAGCCAACCCACATACCTGCCAGCAAGTGAGACAGTCCTGCCTTGCCTGACCAACACCCAGCCCTAATTTATTTGCTCATAAGTTGGAGATATGGCCCACTAAGGAAGTTCTCCATGTTTCCTCACTGGGGCCACTCCCAGACCCAGATCTCACACATACCAGTGGATGCTAGGTCCTTACCCAGCTGTCTACTCCCTAGCGTCGACCTCTGTGTGTGCTGGTAGATGCTACAGCCTGGCCTGTGCCATATCCACTTCATGGGTGTGCCTGCAGGTGCTTCAGCCTGGACCAACTCAGCCTGTTCCCAAGCCTAATACCCATGAATGTTATTTAGTTCCATGGTCATGCAGAGTTCAGCCTGTCACCACCCTAGCACTTGAGCCAATCAGCTGGTACTGCAGTTCCACAGGGGTGAACCTACTATCCCCCACAGAATCTGCTCCAAGACTCAGTTCTCTCATGAGTTGGTTAGTGTCATGTCCCAGCCTAACATGGTCCACTCCCTGCTGCTACAGTCATTTGTGGGTAGTGTGGATGAGGCAGGGCCCCCCAGCCATGGTTTTTGTGTGCACCAGTAGGCAGTGGTTGATACCAACAATCCCAGCTCAGGTCTCCCATATGGGCGAGCATACTGGCTTGACCCCCAAAGGTCTTTTGGTTTCCTGCCTCCAAATCACCCAGCCTCAGCCCCCTTGTTTACCTGCAAGCTCAGCAGCCAGGTTGGTAGAAGGCCCCCAGAAGTCACTCTTCACCTGTCATGTATTCCCTCAGCAGTCCTCCCCCTACACATCTCCAAACTGGTTACCCTGAGTAACCCACAGCCTCCCATGCCCACAGATCTCCAAATCCGGTCCTCTGGCAGTGTGCTGTGCCAGCCTGGGGCGCTACCTGCCTACCCAGGGCCCACGCAAACTCATGCGTGAGTCCCTAGACCCTGTCTATTGGAATGTTGACATCTGTACCCCAATATACCTTTATAAAAAAGCATAAGAGGCTATGTTGACACACTGATATAGTTTACATGATTTTGGCATTAGTCAGGCCCTGAATACCCACCAGCTGTTAGCTGCTTTTCCACAGTGTAACACTTGCATAGGTAAAATGCAACTTAGGCCATTGCCCACAGCTGGGACTAGCTTATGTTTTTTTAATGAAGATCAGATCTTCATTTCATTCATATTTTGTATAGTCTTATTTAGGTGCTTTCTGATAAACCTTGTTTAAAAATCAGATGGCATGTTAACCGACACGCTGCAATTTGTTAATTTTTGGCTAGAAAATCAATGTAATGGAGATTGTCCTTGAAAATATTTTATGATCTTATTAATTAGAACTTCATGTTGATTTTTCCAGAAATTTCCCCCACATCAGGAGTTTTATTTATTCTATCAATAAAGTCCCTTTGTGATAGCACAAATAACCTACTGAATGAACAATTCCTGAGAGTCAGGAAAAGATTACTTTCATTTTTTTCCTTCTTTAGATAAAATAAACAGATTTCACGCATTGTATGATGTAGGTTTAGGAGCTGAGTGATAGTTCCCACCTGCCTGCATCTACACTCACTCTCCTCCTTCCTTATTTTTATTTTGTTTCTTTTTTGTTGCTTTTTGTTTGGTTTGGTTTGGTTTACAATGGTACATTTCATTTCACTGCACAGTCACAGCATTAACACTCCATTAGGTAAAGACATCAAGACATAGCAAGTAAAAAAGAAAACTTAAAATTCTTTTATTGATTATTAGTCTGATCTGCTATTGAAAGTGGGATGTTGAAGTTCCCAATTATTATTATATTGAAACTTATGTCTCCTTTTAAATTCAGTAACAGTTGTTTTTTTTCATAAACCTCTTTGCTTTAGTATTGGGTACACATACATTACTTTAGTCTCATTTCCCTACTGAATTCATCTTTTAATCATTATGTAATGACCTTCTTTGTCTCTTGTAGAAGATTTGTCTCAATGTCTTTTCTATCTGATAGTAGTATTGCTTATACTAATTAGCAATTAGTAATTGCTGACACCACTGTTGGAACATCATTTATTTTCAGTCTGTATGTATCTTTATTGGTGAAGTATATTTCTTGCAGGGAGCATTTTTTAATTCGTTCAGTAAGTCTACATAATTTTTTAAAATTGTTTTTATTGTTTTTAAGGATACATTTTTTAAATATAGAGATTCCCACGTTTTATTCCTCTTTCTTCCTCCCAATTTTTGCCTCCCTCCACTTTCCCCATAATGTTACAGTAGTATAGTCCTTCAGAAACAGTTGCAGGTTTAACATTCAGGTATTTAAGTACATCAAGTAATTGTAGGTATGGACAAAGATAGGAAACCTAGTCTGCATATTTTAATTGGAAAATTTAGTAGATTTTCTTTCAAGGTTATTTATAAATAATTCGTTGCTGACATCTTTCCAAAATTCTTTTTCTTGTTTATTTTGCAATCTCCTTTTCTCTTTTATGGGTGGTTTCTGCCTTCACATTGTTTCTGATAATGATTATACTTTTGTTTCTCTATTAAATAGATGAATATTCAGAATTATATGTACAGATTAATACAAAAATAATTATTAGCAGCTCAAGAAATTCACAAACAATGAAACATTGAAAGATGGGGAAATGAAACAATGAAACAATGAAAGATGGGGAAAGGACATGAATTTGCATTTTTGAAAGGATAAAATGCAATTGGCCAGCAGACACATGAAAAATTGTACAGAATCCCTAGCTAGCAGCGAAACACAAATAAAAAGCACAGTGAGAATTCTCCTCATTTCAGTAAGAATGGGCATCAAACAGAAATCAGAAAACAATAAATGCTGGCAATGGTTTGGAGGAAAAGGTATCCTAATCCACTGTTCATAGAAATGTTAACTTGTACAACCAGTATGAAACACACTATGAAAATTTCTTGGGTTTCTGAAAATAAATCATATTACTTAGCCATCTCAATCCTGGTAATTTACCAAGAAAAGAAATTATTCCTACTTAAAACTCCTGGAGCTTTAGCCCTGATAGGATATCCATTGTATCAGGTAGCTAGAAGAGAAAGAGAGAAAACAGCATTCTTTCTACTCAGGAAAAATTTCATAATTATACAAGAGTCTACCCTTCCCAAATCCACCACAGAAACCAAGGACATCTATCACGTGAACCAATTTCTTAGTTCTCCTCATGTTAAGCAAGAGTGCATACCTGTGAAAGCGTGGAAGCTGGTCCTTCATACCTCCATGCCTTTCCCTATTTAGAAGAATCAATATTTCAATTGATCACTCCAAATCACCATCAAAACATTATTGTAAGCAAGATAACTTTCTGTCCATTCTTGGACATTATAGGCTACAAAGTATGTTCTTTTTTCTGAAGAAATGTAGCCTAAGTTTTTTTCAATGACTTTGTTCAATCTTTTTGTTGTTATTGTTCAAGCACATGTAACACTGATGAGTTAATAGAAATTAGTTCAAGTTCAGTGTCTATTGATGTCAGGACCCATTTGTAGTCCCCTGAGGCTACTGCTATCATTCTGACTGTACAGCTATGTGCACAGCATTCCATCTTTGAGATTCTGCAGTTTCTGTCTCTCTTGTTGGCAGACAAAAAAATTTTTATTGGCATTTTGTGCCTGAAAGACTGCAAGATGCCAATATCTTTTTGCTGCAGAAACTTTACACCTACATCCACTCATTTCATGAATTCAAGTGTCCATGGTTAATAAACTGTACCAGACCATCCACTTGTTGATTAAAGCCATCTTCCAAATCCAGAAGCGGGTTCTTTGATGAACATCCACATATCCTACTGTATTGTGTACCCTGAAGTCTGATGATTTCATAGGGCTGTGACACATATATGTGTACACTCAGTAGGCCATTTTTTCATTAACATTCGGTCAGACCATGTGGCTAAATTATTGGCCACTGCTCATAAGTTAGTAAGATTCAAACACCATGGCTAGCAGCATGCAGTTTGGCAAAGCAAGCTGCTCTTTTTCTTTTCATTGTGTTTGATCAGAATGGAGAGCTTCCAAATTGGATGCTGTCCATTCACCTTGGAACTATTATTCATAAGCTAAACAGTGCTTTGTTGGTCAAGAGCTGTTTATGTGGCCCATTCCAAATAATAACAAAATCCTGATCCTCATACATTTCCAAAGACACTTTAAAGGAAAGAGAATATGCCTGCTCAATATGCAGCACAATGCCCTGATTCTCAGTAGTGCATCTCTCCATTGGAGCATCTCTCTGACATAACCCAACATCTGAGGAGTATTTCGGGTATGTATGTCCTTCAATCACAGGAGTTGTCTCGGTGATGTTCCATTGCACATTTGTGGTGAGTCAGCACCCTCCCACCACACATCACCCAAAATAAACAAATTTTACTGTGGCTGTTAGAGAGTCTATGAAATTAACTATTCCTTCAGGAATAACCTGCTATTACTTTGCTAGGTTTGCTGAAACCATGTATCACAGTACAGTGGTTTAAACCACATAGATTTATTATTTCACAGATCTGGAGTCTGGAAGTACAAGATCAAGGCACCAAAAGGGCTGGGTTTCTTCTGTGGCTTCTCCCTTTGGCTTACAGATGTCCTTGTTTTCCTTGTATTAGGTCATGGTCTTTCTTTTTTTTCTATGTACCTTAATGTTTATGTGTTCAAATTTCCTCTTTATTTTTAAAAATATTTAGTTATTTGCTTATTTATTTATTTCAAAGGTTGAGTGATCAATAAAAAGACATCTTTTATCTGTGGCTCATTCCCCAAATGCTTCAAACATCCGCGAGTGGGACAAGATAAAATAAGGAGCCAAGAACTCCACCCTGACCAACACAAGTGGCAGGGGCTCAAGTACTTGAGCCATTATACTGCCTTTCTAGGTATATTATCAGGAATTTGGATTGTAGGTGAACTAGGACTGGAATAGACACTCCAATAGGAGATTCCAGGATCACAAGCCACAGCTTAAGCAGCCTCAGCACGTCAGACTCCAAATTTTCTCTTTTTATAACCAATCAGAGTGTACTGGGGACCAGCCATATCAGCTCATTTAACTGAAATCACCTCTTTAACATTCCCGACTCCAAACACCATCACATTCTGAGCAATTGAGAGTTAGTGCTCCAGCATGCGATGTTTAGAGGATTCACAATTCAGCCATTAATATACTGCCCTCGGAGTCCAGGAAATTAATTACTTTCTGAGAAGAAAAATACATTCATCCTCATCTCCACACTGAAGATGTTCATGGCACTTTATGGCTCCGAAGGCAAAGGGAAGTTTTGTGACTTCCAGAGGGAGATCCACATAAAGCGTCACAAGACCGAAGAGCTATTTCATATCTGGTTTTAAATGAGAGGCTCTACAGGTGCAGCCAAGAGCGCAGACACACACAAGGCTCAGGAATAAGCCACATTTACCATGCTCACAGATGCAGGGGAAGTGTGTGGTGGTGGACGGGCACAGGCTCCAGCATGTGGCTGAGCCAGACAACAGGAGTGAGGGGGAGGGCAGGCTACAGCCTTTCATGGGGTTCCTAGGGGGAAGAGCAAGGCAGATTGGGTGAGCAGTTGGAAGTTTTCAAGAATCTGGGAGTCATCGCATGCTCCCCAGCTGGTCTGGCACCTGACCCTGGTGATGACAGCAGCCCACTGACTCCGGGCCAATGGCTGTGACTCGGAGCTGCAGTTTCTGCATGCTAGAAGGTCTGCTCCTCAGCTCTAAGAGCTTTAGCACAAACTCAGATATGGTAGCTAGTTTTTTAAAAATGACTTATTTGCTTTTATTAGAACAGCAGATCTACACAGAAAATGAGAGACAGAAAGATCTTCCATCCCCTGGCTCACTTTCCAAATTGTTGCAATAGCCAGATCTGAGTTGCTCTGAAGCCAGGAGCCAGGCACTTCCTCTGGGTCTCCCATGTGAGTTTAGGAGCTCAACGACCTGGGGTATCCTCTGCTGCAAGTCCAAAACACAGAGAACTTGTTTGGAAGTTGAACAGCAAGGACACGAACTGCCATCCAGATGCTGTTGCCTGCAAGTGGAGGATCAGCCAATTGAGTCACCATTCCTATCCTGACAGGTATTTTTATAAGTAAAAAGGTACACTTGGATTTACATTCTTTTTTCCAGTGTTGGCCTCTTTGGCACTTAGGACATATTCCCAGGAAGTGACTGTTAGAAGTATTAGCATGGTATTTTTGAGTTGAAAAAAGCATTCAGCAATTTTTTCTAATGTGTCCTAGCTTGCCACAATTAAAACATTTAGCATTCATTTGCTTTTGAATGCAAAAGTTTCAAGTGCTGCTAGGCAGGCACGGTGTTAGGTGGGCCTCTTAAGCGTTCCCTTAAGAGTTCCCTGTTGAACTTGACTGGACAATAAGATGCTGGACTCTATGTTTGGTATACGCTTGCAATGGGGGAATCTCAACTGAACTTGAGCTGTGTTCATGCAACAAGGTGGAGGAATCCACCATGGTGGGAGGGTTTGGGGAGGGGTGGGAGAACCCAAGTATCTATGTAACTGTGTCACATAATACAATGTAATTAATGAATTAAAAATAATAAATAAAAAATAAATAAATGAGCTGTCAAGCCCCCCCCCCAAAAAAAAAAAGAGTTCCCTTTTTCTTTCTTCCTTGTCCGTACTATGAAGCAGTTCTTCTCTAGTTACATTTTGGGGGTGTCTCCTCTTACAGGAGTTTCGTGCAGATTCCCCTTCTAAAATTATAATTAAAGCCCATATAATCCAAAAACTAACTTGAATATCTTCTATCCTTCCGGTCCTTTCACCATTTCTATGAGTAAAATTCTTAAATCCAGTTTCTAGTGTCCCTTCATCTGGAGACCATGGGTTATAGTCACCAATAAGCTCTAAAGAAGAACGCAACTGCTGCCTAGTGACCTTTGCTCCGCTTTTCACTAAAAATTTCTGCATAAGAGAGATAAAAGACTGTGCTCTACACTGGTTCTGGCCTATTTCCCCACTCAACACTTTCTGTGGGGGGGGTCTCTGCTACACTTTGTCTTTTTCTTTCAAGTCCCTGTCCAGGCGCCACTTGTCACTGTCCCTCAGCGATGAACTTGGTGCACAGAGCCCATAAGAGCATGCGTGGACTCCAACTGATGGTCAGAAGCTGTAGTTTATTATACACTGCGGGTCATATGGGATAAGGGAGGAAGGAAGCTTATCAACAAAACCCATCAACTGTTTCTAGACTTTTGTTTGGAACTCCTTTTGTTTTGTATATTCCACCAAGTGTTCTCATTCACAAGTTCTCATACAAATGATATCCAATCAGTTACACAAAAGGTATCCATTCAGTTGTTCACATACAAATATTATCCAATCAATTGTAATCCTGACCTTCCAGGGTCATAATGTCCTTCTACACAAGAGGAAATGGCCAAACATTTGGGGGGGGATCATTAGTATTTAACAGAAGAAAATAGAGCAGCAAAGAAGATTTAGAAGGTTTAAGATTAACAGAATGAGGTTGAGAGCACAGAATGAGGTTGAAATCAATAACCTGGAAAATTATATGCGAGATGGAGTTTCTGAAAGGGATTTCGAATCCACTGCTGAAGAAAGATCAAGAGGCTCACTTAGGGTGCCAGAGCACTTAATGAGAAGTCACTGTTTAAAATGCAAAATGAGGTATAGGATGATTTTTAACAATTTCTGTAGTTAACATAAAAATACTACAGTAGATTAAGGAGTGAAAGAAGGAAGTCCGAGAAACCTCTTTCAAAAATATTAGTGATGAATGGAAAGAAGTAGATAAAACAACAGTTTGAGGAAAATACCAGCTTAAGAAAATTAGTATCTTGAAGGAAGGTGTGTTTAAAAGGACAGTTCTAGGACCAGTACTGTCCCACATTGAGTTAAATTGCTGTCTGTGACAATACTATTCCTTGTCTGAGATTTGGTTCAAGTTCCGGCTACACTGTTGCAGATCCCACTTCCTGCTGATGTGGGTGGGAAGGAAACAGAGGATGGCTCAAGGACTTCAGTGCTTGCCACCCACTCGGAGAACACTTGAGTCCTAATCTCGGGCTTGCCTAGCACTAACCACTTCTAGGCTGAATCAATAGAAAGAAGGTCTTTCCGTTTGTTTGCCTCTCTGTCTTTTTCTCTTTGTCATACAAATAACCGAACAAAAAAAATCTTTTTTTTTTAATTTATTTTAAATTAATATTTAGCATTATGTGACAGTTTCATAGGCTTTGGGAATCCCCCTCCCCCCCTCCCCTCCCCCCTGGTGGATTCCTCCACCTTGATGCAGCATTACAGTTCAAATTCAATCAAGATTCTTTAAATCTTAAAAAGTAGACATTTCCTTGGGCCCAGCACTGTAGCCTAGTGGCTAAAGTCTTTGCCTTGCATGCACGGGGATCCCATGTGGGCACTGATTTGTGTCTCGACTGCTCCACTTCCCATGCAGCTCCCTGCTTGTGCCCTGGGAAAGCAGTTGAGGACGGCCCAAGTCTTGCAACCCTGCATCCACGTGGGAGACCCAGAAGAGATGCAGGGCTCCTGGCTTTGGATCAGTGCAGCTCCAGTTGTTGCAACTGTTTAAGGAGTGAAATCAGGGGATGGAATATTTTGCTCTTTGTCTCTCCTCCTCTCGTATATCTGGCTTTCCAATAAGAATAAAATAAATCTTTACAAAAAAGTAGACATTTCCTTGTATTTTGTATGATAAATAAAGAAGTAAATTGAAGTGAATAAGTTGAAATTAAAAGACATAGTGAATATTAAATGTTATGGGTAGGCTTGAATGAATAAAATAAAGCAAGTTATGAAAAGCTATAAAAAAGTTACAGAACCTCTTTTCCTTCCCCCTTGATGCAGAAAATGATATTTCAAGAAGTCGTTAAATTTAAGTCATACTGTCATGTTACAATTGTCAATAATCAATAATGTATTAACATTAGAAAGAGGAAAGAAAAAGGAAGAATCCAAATTTGGATATACACCAAATGTAAGCTTGAGAAGATAGTGCAATAATGCTAAAGGTAATCTGTAGGATGAACAAACATGATGGTTATCACTGAAAACAGTTTTTGGAAATAGATGAATTGACTATTTTCAATTAAAAATCTTAGATGAACAAAGTATACAAAAACCCATTCAGAAATGCCAAGTTAAGATATCTGTGCCTAATGCATGTGTATATGAGTAAAACTTGTGCATTATCATCTTCAAAGACTAAATGAGGTTATTTGCAGTTTATCCTTATCTGGCTTCTGCCCTCAAACCCCCCGAAGTCCCTAATGTAATTTCAAGAAGTTTTGCAGTTCAGCATTAAGCTTTTCATAGTGAAACATCACTGATATACCTGTAGCGAATTAAAGGACCGATAGGATCTGGGAGGATGAGTCCACACTACTCTGCAATGTCAGCAAACTTTCCATTGCTGAAGAAGAACTGATAAACAGTAAAATCAATTTAAACCATCATAACAATTACTCCATTCCAGCAGGTATTATCGACTCTAGAGAATGGGTTTGTTAGATATTAAAACAGGTGGTAAAGGCTAGAAAGAAAACATCTACAAGCAGTTTTGCTATTTTCATATTCTAGGTTTTCTGTGGAATGTGGACATATAAGTAATTTTCATAATTTATTTAATAACCATACAGCAAGCCATTGTAAAGACTGCAATGAAAAATAAAATTTAACTAGAAAATTATTTTTATCCAAAACCTTTTTTATTTATAATCTCTTTGATCAATCCCCATATAATTTCTTTTTAGTTTGAAAATATACCTCTCTTTGACTGAAATATTTTTAATGGTTGCATTTCATTAAAATCAAGGATGTATCAACACCTATTACAGAAATAGGGTTTTTATAGCATTAAAGATGATGTATGTGGTTGGGTTTAAAAGCAAGTCAGTTCTAAGGTGTAAAACACATTAATAACAAAATTTAAGGTGTTTTCCTTAAAAATAAATAACATTTAAGCTTATTTCAACAGTGTCATTCTATAAACATTGCTTAGCTTGTGAAAAATTAATTCCTTCTTATCTTCTTTAAATGGAATTTGGCCATGCTGAGTGTCAAGAAAAGAGTTCAATACAACAAATTTACTCAGAGTATTTATAAGTAGGATGTTCATAAAGACTTCCTTATAAGTTGTCAGGAATATCAAAGCTAAAATCTAATACATTACTCTGGTGAGAATAATCTCTTTCATATGTTTAATCTAAAGAGTTAACTTGGAGGGGTGATATGGTAGAGCTGGTACCCCATAACTGGGGTGATTCAAGTGCCAATTACCCCACTTCTGATTCAGCTCCCTGCTAATGTGTCTGGGAAGGCAATAGAAGATGGCCCAAGTATTTGATACCTTGCCACCCATGTGGGAGCCCAGAATGGAATTTCTGGGTGGCTCTTGTTTCTGACCTGGACAGACTGTTATGGCCATTTGGACAGTGTATCAACAGATGGAAGAATGTTCTTGCTCTCTTCTTAGTAAGAGAATCTAAACATGAGCAATTATGTTGTGGTCTCATCATAACTTTTAGATGTTAGAGACTGAATTGTGTTATCAGTATATAAAAATGTACGCATTCAAGCCCCAAATTCCAGTACCTCTGAATGCAGCTGTTTTTGGAGACAGGTATTTAAGCAAGATACCTAAGTTAAAATGTGGACATTAGGATGGGACTTAATCCAATATCACAAACATACAGTTTTGGAAGCAAACGTGTTTAGAGGGAAGAATGCAATTCTCCTTTTTTGTCCACAGTTTCAGTAATCAGTGGCTAAACATAGTCTCTAAATAATAAGTGGAAAATTACAGAAAAAAAACATAGTTCGGATATTTTAAATTGTGAATTACGCTGAGTAACCTGAGGAAATTGACTGTCCTGTCCTGATTGCCAAAGAGGTAAATGATCCTTTCCAGTGTATTCTTTCTCTGAAGTTTTTCCACCTGTCAGTCTCTTAGTGACCCTCTTAGTAATCAGACTTTTGATACGATTGTACTTGAATTCAAACAACTAAATGGCCCCAAGGTATAAAAGCATTGGTGCTGGAAATTGATTTCCTTATATAAAAAGGTAAAAGTACACTATGATATTTTAAAAGAATGCATATCACAAACTTTCAGCGTAATGTATTTGCACAATGATCTGTTTTATTATTAGCTATTGTCATTAATCTCTTTCTAAACCATATTTATAAATAAAACTTGGCAGCTAGCATGGTGACTTATCAGATTATTCCTTTGCCTGCAGACCCAGCATCCCATATATAGGAGGGCTCTCGTCTTAGCTGTTCCATTTCTGATCCAGCTCCTTGCTGATGGCCTGGGAAAGCAACAGATAATGATTCAAGGACTTCGCTCCTGAACCAATGGGAGAGACACAGAGGAAGCTGATTTTCAGCTTTGGACTGACTTAGCTTGGTCATTGAGACCATTTGGGAAGTGAACCAGGCAATGATAGATCTCTTTCTATATCTTTCCTTCTCTCTGTACTCAGAATTTAAAGTAAAAAATAATTAAAATAAAACTATCATATGCATGAATGTGTAGATAAACATAGTATTTTGATACACAACAACTGAAATCATACGTTTGTATCAGGAATACATTTGTATCATGGAAATTTACCCTTATAGATAAAGAAAATGTGGATTTTTCTATTTTTTCCACATGACATACCCTATGTGTGCCACAGTTGATTTCCTTGAACTTGATAACAAGATAAAATAAATTATATAAATATAATGAATAACATAATAACTGTAGTTAATACTTGTGCATAACTGTTTTGAAATTTCTCCCCTCTGAGAAAAAGGCAACCATGTGCAGTGATAATTGTGATGACTAGCTTGATTGGGAAAATAATTTCACAATGTGAAAATCAAAATATGCTCTATGCCTTAAATATGTTTCTTTGTTCTCCATATCTCAGCAAAGCTAGGATATAAGTAAATAATGACAAAAATGAAATTGGGCAAGTATTTGGTTAAATACCCATATCCAACACTGAACAGAGTTCGTGTGTTCCATACTCAACTACAGTTCCTGACTCCAGTGTCCTGTTAATGCACATGCTAGGAGGCAATGGCAACCATTCAAGAAACTGAATACTTACCACCCACACGGGACACCTGAAGTGAGTTCTTGACTTGGCTACAGACTTTGGCTCAACCTCAAATTATCACTGGCCTTTTGGGAGTGATCTATCTGATGTGAGTTCTTACTAACTCTGCATTGCTATCTAACTTTCTCTAGATTTTTCCACCTCTCAAACAAAATCCTTAAATAATGTTTTAAAGAAATTGTGAGTTTACTTAAAGAGAAGTCTTGTAAAAGCCTTGTAAAAGTCTTGTAAAAAGTCACTGAAAGTAAATGACTCTGATAAGCGGGTGTAACTCTTCGGAGGCATGAGCAATAGCTCTACATTGAAACACTATTCTAAGGTTTCTGCATTACTTCACATCCATGAAATTAATAAAATTATTTTAAAAATTTGAAATGATGATTATATCATAAGGTCATTGCAAAAATTAAATGAGTTCAGATCTGTGGAGGTGCTTGGAACAGAATCTGGCACACAGAATGTGCAGCCAGTGTCATATTGATTAAAAGGTAGTAACATTTAGGTAAGCTGTAGACATAAATCCAAAATAGCAATATACATTTTCAAAGCATGCCTTCAGATAAAAATAGGTCATAACCAGGTTATAATTGTTGCCTATGATAAGGAGAATGGAAATGGGAAATGAAGATTAAGAGAAGTAAATGAATATAAGTATAAACAAGAGAGTGACTTCACAAAGGTTTGTGATTAATAATGTGCTGTCAACTAAGGAAGATGATTAAGTCTGTATCCTTCATCAGAGTTACCAATGAAAAAGAAAGGAAGAAAAGAAACCAGGAAGGAGAGGAAGGGCTAAATCAGGAAACAGAGGCTTTCTATTTCTGGTGTATATACATGGAAAGCCTTAGTTTAAAATCATGTACCTCAAAGACATAATTTAGAAATCGAAGTTGTTTTATGTGTGAAAGCCACAATTTAAGCTAAAAATGTAATCAAGTTCATAATCTTATATCTATTCAGATGTCATTCTTTCTCAGCATCAAAAAGACGTGATGGCTGTATCAAGCTTAGAGATTTGACTATCACGCTGGAAAGGGAAAGAAAATAAGTGAACTACATTAAAAAAAGAGAGAGAGATAAACACTTTTACACTAGATTTTGATGCAAAAGGAGTTGTAGAACTTTCAAAAAATTAAAACAAACCATTGTCCTCCTATCTTTCTGAGAAAAATATTGTCTTAAAAATACTGATAAATATACATTATTATATTATGTCACGTACGTATCTTGTCGAGATTTTTCATGTATGTTCCTATTTTCTTCTTAGCCAACAATCAAATCCTTTGGTTTACAGAGCCATATCTGGATCTTCTTTTTTATTATGATTTTTCCACCTATCCTGGTTTATAGAGTTAAGCATATGACAAGAAGGTAATGTCTAATGATGAAAATATTTGGAAAGAGTGATTATATTCAGCTTCTTACATTATTGGCAAGTAATTTAGACAATCCTGGAAACTCACTGTCTCAAATAACTTCATTTCTAATACTGACCCTGAGAATATCTTTCAAAAGACCTGTTTTCTAAAATGTGCAATGTGTCCTAATGCTTCATTTGTAGGTCATTAATTGGGTAATAACTTTAAAAGGGCACTCAAAGAATGTTCTAATGACAGAATGCTGGAAACATAGCTTGGCACACTCTAGATTGACTCTTACAAGAATTACAGAAGTTCATTTCCAGTCTAAAGGAGACACTATTGTTACTCCATTTTGTATCTTCACTCAAATTGCCAAGTTTTTGATGTTTCTCACAGAATATCTCAATCTTATCTCAGCTTCAGTACTATATTTTGAACTGAAAGTGGCTGGTATGACGGCATATATTGAAGAACCATTGCCAAGATGGGGAGTGCTTACTTAGAATTTCAAGTTAGAATTGATTACTCATCTTAGCTAAGCTGCTCAAAATGTTCTTGCTTGAGTGTTTTATAAAAAAAAAAATCATTTATTTTCATTTTATTTGAGAGGGGAAGGGAGGAAGAGAAAAAAAAAAAAACTGTGCTGGTTTACTACGTTAATGGCTGCAACAGCTGGAGTTGGCCAACCTGAAACCAAAACCTAGAAACTTGATTCTATTATCCAATATGGGTAGAAGGAACTCAATGCTTGAGCCATCATCTGCTGATCAGCAGTGTGCATTAGCACGAGCCTGGAATTTCAGTTGGAGCCAGTACTTGAAATTAGGTATTCTGTGTTCGGACTGGAGTTGCTCTGGAACCAGTGGGTGTTGCAGACTAAGTTGGTTCTGCCTAGCACATACTCTGCACTTGCGTCAACCAGTGGGGGCTGCAGCCTAGTGGGGGCGACCCACAATAACCCCCACTAGGCCCGCCCCCTATCCTGGTTTGCCGGGCCTTTTAGTTTCTTTTTATTATATTTTTCTGTGGTTTTGTAATTAAGGTAATATTGACCCCAAGAAATGAACTTGGGAGTGTTCACTTTCTTTCAGTTGCTTAAAACACTGTAAGAAGTTGATGGGAGGGCCCGGTGGCGTGGCCTAGCGGCTAAAGTCCTCGCCTTGAAAGCCCCGGGATCCCATATGGGCGCCGGTTCTAATCCCGGCAGCTCCACTTCCCATCCAGCTCCCTGCTTGTGGCCTGGGAAAGCAGGAGAGGACGGCCCAATGCATTGGGACCCTGCACCCGCGTGGGAGACCTGGAAGAGGTTCCTGGTTCCCGGCATCGGATCAGCGCGCACCGGCCCGTTGCAGCTCACTTGGGGAGTGAATCATCGGATGGAAGATCTTCCTCTCTGTCTCTCCTCCTCTGTGTATATCTGGCTGTAATAAAACGAATAAATCTTTAAAAAAAAAAAAAAGAAGTTGATGGGAGATTTTTAAACAGTGCCCGAGAGTTTTTCCTTGTATATTTTATGCTCTTTCTTTGAGTATGACTATACTGTGTTAATAAAAGGATATTTTCTGATCATGCCTATTGAAACTCCTATGTCTTATTCTATACTTTGGTGTCTCTGTCTTTCTCTACATTGGGGAAAATTTCTGCTATTAGTTCACTGAATAGGTATTATAAGCCAGTTTTTCTTCCATTAGCTTCAAGAACTCTTAAGACTCATGAGTTTTGTCATTTTATGGTGTCCTATGTGTGCCAAACACATTGTTTTGGTCTCTGTAATGTTTGCTGTATCTTCATTTTTTTTGTCTGGCAGATATTTCTAAAGACACAGTTTCCAGATGATATATTATTTGCTCTCCCTTACCATGTCTGTTTAAAACCCCATTAAATTTTTATTTAACTTTCTGCATAGTTCCTTTATGATAGTTTATCTGATTTTCTTATTATTTTTGCTTGTAGAATTTCTTTTCCATGTCTTATAATCGATTTCCTTATTTTATTAAACTGTTTCTGTATTTTAATACACTTTACTTATGTAAAGTGAGTTACATCTATTCCACAGTACATATTTATTAGTGACAGCTCCCACCAAATCCTTAACCCTCCTTTGAGTAACCTTAAAATCTACTTTAGATTATTTTTACCAATCTCCTTCCTCACAGTCCAACATTAATGTGCTACAGTACTCCATTTGACAATATTGCTTTCCTTGTTCATATTTCTTGTGTTTCAACACTGATTTTTGTGCATCTGAGTTAATATCTCCTCTGGAATTTTTTTTTTCAGAAGGCTTTATTCTTGGAAATGTGCCTTTGGGGTTCAGTGCAGAACCTAAGGCTTCCATTTGAGTTCCACAGTTGTGTGGTTGGTGGTGCCAGAGAATTCTGGCTATCATTTTTGGTTAGGGCAGGCATCTAGAGTGACACCCATGATGGGTGTGGTGATGTGCCTCTGGCTATGGTCAGGGGAAAGTGGGAATGTTAGAGTTGACTAGTGTGCTTCTAGTCTCAGATCATCTCTGTGCCAGAAAGGACCAACTAATTCACAGCCTTGAGTAAATTCCTATTGTTAGGGCACTTCACCTGCCAAGGCATACACACTATCAAAAGCCCTTCCACGCTGTGTCCTCCAGTCGCTTCATGAGCTCCATCCTGGGCTGTAGCAAGCTTGGTTTCCACAACCAGATGTGGTGTGCTCCAAGGAACTTACCCACAGTCTAAAATTCTCTAAATTCGGTGGCCTATTCCCAGAACTCCCATATTCAAAGAGGACAGGGAATTTACTCTCCACCTTGCAAGTGGTCATCCCCTGCTGCCTCCAGCAGCACCAGCACTGTCCTGTCGTCCCCATTAGCCTCCCAGGCCAGGCTTAAGTCTCTCAGGGATCATGGAATTCACCCTTCGTATACAGCACCAGTGACAGTGGCCACAGCGTCCATTAGCAACTTACCTTGGCCCGATCGTGCTTCCTAGCTGGGAGCCACCTCTGCTGATGAAGGAGTGGCTGACAATTTAGCTGTTGGCATGTCTGTCCTCCATCCTCACCGATCCATGGAGTTTGTTCTGTTCTATGTAGCGTATCTTTCAGTCTCCTGGAAGCATGTTCATTCCTCCCTTTTCTGTGATCAAGGTTAGTATAGCTTCTCACTAGTCAGTCATTTGGATTCTTCTAACATATGACTTCTTAATAACAAACTTGTTATCAAAGGCATGTTGTGCAGATTTATTGCAAAGTTTATATATAAAACAGAATGTGTGGCAACCATATTAAATTGCATAAGTTTTATTTTAATATTTTATTGATTTGAAAGTCAAAGTTTGAGAGATAGAGATCCTGCATCCATTAATTCATTCTTCAATTATCCCCATTGGTCAGCGCTGAGACAGGATGAAGCCAGGATTCGGGTGACTCTTGTGGGTCTCCCACATGGGTTGCAGGGCCTCACACACTTGGGTGATCATCCATTGCTCTTCTAGGCAAATAGCAGGGAACTGGATTTGGAAATAGAGCAACTGTGTATTGAACCATAGGTAATGTCTTTATGGGTTGTATAATAAGGCTAGCCCCTGTGACTTTTTGACAATTTTTACTATTCAATTTAACATATCCTTTACTTGGAAACTATTTTTATTTTTCTGTTCTATTGTGAAGGAAGATAATTTCAGAGAACATTAACAAAACACAAATATGTAATGAATCATTTAATAAGCATGAACTATACATGTATTGAATAAAAATAAATCTCTGAAAGTTTTTGTTTCATGTAACAATATTAACATATGTTGATAAAAGCCATTTTTTCATTTATTGACAAAAGTTAGATTAAAAATAAAATTATACTATTTTAGCCAATAAGATATATAACATGTTTTTGTTCGGGGTATGTGTGTGGGGAAGAATCAAGTCTATCAAAATAAGCTTCTACCTGTGAGTGTTCTTTCACAATTTAATTTTTTCACATACCCTGTAGGTACTCATGGCAAATGATTCTTTCATATTTTAATTAAGTCACAAATAGAAATGTTATAGAAAGATTCAATTAACTCAAGGTAATGAAAATATTCATTTCTAATGGTAAATATATTTTCAACTATGCATGATGCCTTTTGAATGTGGTCAAAGTTGACCAAATAATTTCTTCTAATTTCACTCTACATTATTCATTTAAACTGAAAAGAACATCTGAGGTTAATGGGATGTATAGGAGGGAGGATCGCTGAAGGATTATGTTGTAGGTGAGGAATGACGTCTGAGGGCCTTCCATTGACAAGGCCACTGTACTTGCAGATAAGCAAGGGGGCTGAAACTGAATGATTTGAAGGGGGCAACTGGAAGAACTTTAAGGGTCAGGGCAATGCACCAGCCCACATGGGAGATCTGAGCTGGGCTAGTTAGCATCAACTGCTTCTGACCACCACTCATGGGCATATATACTAAAGTTAGGGCTTGGGGCCTCCTTGACAGGGATAGATCACAGTACCTACCAGTGAACAGGGGCTGAGTGATGTTAGGCTGAGCCATGATTCTAACCTGCATGTGAGAGAATCAGATCTGGAGGCAGATTATGGTGGGATATGAGGGCCCACCCTTGTGGAACTGCAATGTCAGCTGGTTTGCTTAAGATTTGGGAGTAGTGACAGGCTTAGCTACACTTCACCATGGAACCCTCCAACTCTCATGGATACTGGGGTTGGAAATAGGCTGTGCAGGTCAAGGCTGCAGTACCAAGAGTTGCATCTAAGGTGTGTGGGGTGGGGTGGGATGGGCTGCAGCATCTACCAGCTCATACAAAGGACTAGACAGAGGGGGCAGACCATGCCAGGTAAGGGCCTAGCACCCACAAGCACATGTTAGATCTGAATCTAGGACTGGGCCTGGGGCTGGGAAGACTAGGGAAACTCCCCTGGTGGTCCATAGTTCCTACAGGTGAGCATGTGGTTTAGGCTTGGGTATTGGTTGGGCAAGGCAAGACAGCTCCACTCCTCATCAAGTGTGTGGGTTGGTTCTGGATGTTGGTAGAACAGCAGGGCCTGGACAAACCTTAGCACATGGGCATGCATAGAGGCCAGGCTGGAGTGTGGGTCATGCCATGCTAGGCTATCACACCTACCATTTTGCATGAGTCAAAGATAGGAGTAGACTGGACAGAGCTAGGCTGTAGCACCTACCAGCAAGTTAGGACTGAGGGTGGGCCAAGATAGGCCAAGCTGAAGCATCTGATGGCAAAGTCTAAGATGGGGGATGGGGTATTCTGCTCTGTGTCAGAACAACCACTGGAAGTGCAAGACCTGTGGTCAGAACAGACCTACTTGGGGAGTTAAAGGGACTCCCTGGTTGGGTTGTGGTTCCCACTGGTTCATGCAAAATCCAGAATGGGGGCAGCGATCTGGACTGGAAAGGACTGTAGTATCCCTTGGCATGGATGTGGACTGGGTCTGGGGTGCACCAGACTGGGTTAGTCTCCAGGAACACTGATGCTCATGAGAGCCAGGGTGGGTTAGGACCAGCTGGGCTAGGTCTCGGAACCCATTGAATCAAGTGAGCATTCTGTCTGGATGTGGACAAGCTGTGGCTAGGCTGTAGCAACCAACAATAAGAATGAAAACAGTTGTGGACCAGTCAGGCAAGGCCACTGTTCCTGTCAGGACAGGATGTGGACTAAGTCAGTCTGGGCCAAGGACCCCCTGGTGTATGCGAGATTTGCCACTGGGAAGAGACCTGATAGAGCTTGTAAACTCCTCTGTCAGGATACAATCACTGCAGGTGAGAAAAAACTAAGGGTGGGAGCAGCCCAGATCAGGACAGGTTACAGTACCCTCTGGCATGTATGTGTGTCAGGTTTGGGGGCAAGTCAGGTTGAGCCAGTTCATAACACCCGCTGACAGATCTGAGAACCAAGACAGGGTGTAACCATGACAGATTGTGTCATGCTGCAACACCAGCCAATTCATATTAGGGCTGGGACTAGGGGTTCTCTGGACTGGGTTAGGCTGTAGCACCCATCAGCATGAGCTGGAACCAGACACAGATCAGGCCAGGCCAGGCAATAGCACCTGTCATCAAATGCCAAGGTGGGGCAAGCCATGACAGACTGTGCTGCAGCATGCACCAGTACACATTAACAATGGTGGTAGGGATATAAGCCCAGTAGGGGAGCTTTGGAGCTTTCCCTTCTGGGCCACTGCTTCCACTGGTGAGCATGAGAACTAGGACTGGGGGCATACCAGGCTGGGCAGAGCAACTACACCCAGTGCCCTGCAAGTGAATTGGATTTGGGGAAGAACCAGGCTAAGCTAACTGACAGTATCCACTGATATATGCACAAACCCGAGTAAGTGCAGGCTATTTGGGCTTTGTGACATCATTGGCTGGCACGTTCTAGGACTAAGGGCAAATCCTGTCAAGCTAGACTGCAGAACCACCTGGAGAGTGCAAGATCTGGGACTAGGAGTGGACCCAGTAGCAAAACTGTTGGCACTTTTCTGATGGGTTGCAACTCCCACTGGTGAGCATGAGATCTGTGGCTGATAGTGGGCATGACTGGAAAGGCAGTGGTATCTGCTAGCATTAGTGTGAGCTGGATAGTGGAACTGATTGGGTTGAACCAGACTCCAAGCCCATTGATGTGTACAAGATCTGAATGGAATATTGGACAGACTGTACCAGTCTGCTGCACATACTGTCAACCACAAGAACCAGGGTGGGGGGTGGCAGGCCTGGTGAGGGTTATTGGGGTCACTCCAACTAGGCTGGAGTTCCTGCTAGTATATGTGAAGGCCATGTGTTTAGTGGGCTGGGTTGGTCTAGGGCATAGTACGAGATGGGGTTGGGGCCAGAACTGATCTAGTAATTGCAACTACTTGTGTGTACATAGGCTAATGTGTGTGATGTACTGAGCCAGATAGCACACTGGCAAGAGTCAGGTCTGAGATTCCTCAGTCTAGCTTTCTTTGGGGATCCTTCCAATGGAACTACTGGACTCAGAACTCAAACCATGGGGCAAATTGCAGGATGTGTGGGCTGACCACGGAGTGCATGTGTCAGAACTAGGCCTAATCAGTGGCCAAGACGGAGCAGGGAACATGTCCAGATGCACATGGAGGATATATCAGTCCATTGGAGCCTGAAGAGAACATATGGCACAATAGCAGAGGAAGGAAGACAGAACAATTTGGTCAACTATCCCAGCCAAATGTTGACAGCAAGTATCTGGGTGAATGGAGACTCTAAGGTGGACTACGTCAGCCAATGCACCTTGGGAGGATTTCCTCATCCGTGAATTTGTGAAATCAACAGAATTTTAGAACTATCAAAACCACTTAAGTAGAACCCTTATAGCATACTCACTTCACATCTGGGAACCTGGAATAACATCAGGTAGACGTTCCTAATCCCCAGGTACTAGGTGGTTGGGAGGCTTGGTGCAGCTTCTCCCCTTACCTTCCCCCTTCCTCCAGGCACAGGAGCAATAGAAAGAACCACTCACTTTCCCCTAGTCATCGACCTTTGCCACTCTGATCAATTGTTTAAGCATCATCACAAGAAAAAAATAAATTTAAAAACAAGGTTTATAGAATGGTGTGCTCTCAGAAGTGAACAAAGAAATAATAATTATGACATTAAGTTATGAATAATGATTAATAATTCTGAAAAAGTTGTAACAATAACTCTAAAATAATAAAATCATGAAATGTAGTCCATAGGCCATTTTTCTTGGCAATGGCATCAACACAATATCACTTTAAGGAGGTGATTAAGTTTCTTTATTGATAAAATGATTGTACTAGTTACTTTTCAATACAAACTAAATTACATTGCTGCAAAGGAGAAACACTTGTTCATGCTCAGTTCAAACACATTGCTCTTCGTGCGGCATTTGGTACAACAGATAAACATCACCTAGAAAGCGTGCATTTCACATTCGACTTCCTACTCACAATACGAGGCATATGTGATGGCTCATATACTTAGGTACCTACTACACCGGAGAGCTGGATTTGATTCCTATTTCCTCACTTCAGCCCTGCAAACTCCAAATTTTTGAAGTATTTGGGTGAGTGAACCAGCAGATAAAATCTCTCTCTTTCTCTTTAAGAAATACAAATAAACAAATGAAAAATTCTACAAAAACAAATATATTACTAGCAATGGTGCTTTTGATATCTCATCAACAACTCAGGCAATAAAAGCAATAAATAAATAAATAAGCAAAGAGGATAGAAGACTGCACCAAATTAAAAAAAAAAAAACAACTTCATGGTAAAACAAAGCAAAACAAAACAAAACAAACATACCAAATGTTTATAAACCATATACACAATAACATTAATATGCAAGTGTACTAATATGCAAAGTATATAAATAATCAAAACAACTCAATGTAATGGCAAGAAAGCAAATTTAATGTGACATAGATAGAATAGATATTTGCTCTGAAAAAGACAGCATCAGTAACCATAAGAGAAATGAAAATCCAATTCCTAATGAAATCTTACTTTATCCCATGCAAGAGTGACTGTAATTAAAAAGGCAACAAATAATCAAGGCTGGCCAAAATATAGAGTTAATGACATCCTTTAACGCTGTTGGTGAAAAGCATAAATTGGTTCAAACAATGTTGAGAATGTATCAAATTTCTGAAAGAAAAAGAACTAGTATGTAGTCTAGCAATGCAAACAGAACTAGGATAGAATCTAGTAATCCAAATTCGTAGTATACATTCAAGTAAGGTAAATTCATTATGTCAAAAAATATCTGCAAATCTGTGCACATTGCATTGTGCATATTGTGCATTGTGCATATTGTGCATATTTACATTGGCCAGGAGATACAAATGACCTGACCTTCCATCCATAAATTAATAAGGAAATTGTATACATCCATATGTGTATGTACAATATTATTCAGTTATGGAATGGAATGGACTCTTGCCATTTATCTGGGCATGTATAAAAAATAACTGATGGCCCGGCGCGATAGTGTAGTGCTTAAGATCCTCGCCTTGCACGCCGGGATCCCATATAGGCATCGGTTCTAATCCTGGCGGCTCCACTTCCCATCCAGCTCTCTGCTTGTGGCCTGGGAAAGCAGTTGAGGATGGCCCAAAGCTTTGGGACCCTGCACCCATATGAGAGACCCGGAAGAAGCTCCTGGCTCCTGGCTTTGGATTGGCTCAGCTCCAGCCGTTGAGGCCACTTGGGGATTGAACCATCAGATGGATCTTCCTCTCTGTATATCTGAATTTCCAATAGAAATAAATAAATATTTAAAAAAATAACTGAAATAAACCTAGAAAAAATTAGAAATAATGTAGAGCTCAATTACAAGTAGAATCCTTAAAAAACAAAAATACTTCATAGAAGCATAGAGAAGAATGGTGATTTTCACAGCCTAGGGGATGGAAGGAATGTGGCTATGTTGATAAAGGATACAAATGTACAGGTGTATGATGAATAAGCTCTGGAGATCTTATGTATAGGGAATTGACTGATATGTTAAATATGTTAATATGTTAAATAATGCAATATACAAAAATACATGATTTCTTTTGTAACTTGAATACAGTAAATATTTGTCAATCAATATTTAAAGTTAATAACTAAGAATAAGAAATTTAGAAAGCAAAAATCTAGCTTAGTTTAGAATTCTTGAGTTCACATGTTGTCACATTTTTAGATTCATTAAACAAACTTTACTGTTTATTCTGTAACTTTTCAAAGAAAAATATCCTCTAAAGATTTATTTATTTATTTATTTATTTGTTTGTTTACAAAAGGTTACAGAGAGAAATGGGGCCAACACTGGGCCAGGTTGATGACAGAGGCTTCATAAAATCTCCCATGCTGGGCAGATTCCCAAATGCTTGGCCCATCCCAAGGGCCTTTCCCAGGCTGTTAGCAAGAATGTGAACCAGAAGTGGAGAAACTGGAACATTAATTAACACTAGTGTGGCAAGCAGTGGTTGTCCTGGCTTGGTCACAACACATCTATCTCCCCATGACCTGATAGATAGAATGATAGATAGACAGACAGATACACAGATAGATAAATTTTATATTTATTTTAGTGTATAGAAAATTTTTCTACATCTTTAATTTTTTTGTTTTAAAATTTTTTTAATTTTCCCTTAAGTTTTAAGTTAAATTGCAATGTGTTCATATTGCTCTTATTGGTGCCCTTTAAATTATCCAAACACTGTTAATTGTGATAAAGTGATGAAACATGACTTCTTGCAAGCTTTCTGAAGAAAATGTTTTCATGTCTTCCAGGAATCATATTTTAAAGTCTTTGATTTGTATTTAGTTATAAAACCACAAATCATTGATACTTGTTTGCAAATGATCTGTCTCACACACACACAGAACACACATGTGCTTGCATGAAAATATGTCATCATTTTGGCTCCAATTCAGATGTGTTGATGTATGAGATGTGCCAGACAAATATTTGAGTAGAAATCCCACTAGATGAACTGTAACACGTTATGATAATTGCAAATCCTAGTAAACAAAGGATTGGAATCAGAGCTGGGCTGGCACCTCACCTAAGCAGTTTAAAACAAAGAAAAGATAAGCACTTTTACAGATTGGAAAAATAAAGCAAAGACTAGAAATTAATAAATATTGCTGAAGAAAATTGGGCCCAGTGGCGTGCCCTAGCGGCTAAAGTCCTCGCCTTGAACACACGCCGGGATCCCATATGGGCGCCGGTTCTAATCCTGGCAGCTCTGCTTCCCATCCAGCTCCCTGCTTGTGGCCTGAGAAGGCAGTCGAGGACAGCCCAAAGCCTTGGGACCCTGCACCCGCGTGAGAGACCTGGTAGAAGCTCCAGGCTTTGGAACAGTGCAGCACTGGCCGTTGCACTCACTTGGGGGGTGAACCATCGGATGGTAGATCTTCCTTTCTGTCTCTCCTCCTCTCTGTATATCTGACATTGTAATGAAAACAAAATAAATCTTAAAAAAAAGAAAATGATAATACAGAGTCAATGGATTAATGCTAACAATTGATTGAGGTTTATTTTAATTATGCCATCTGAAGGTAAGGCCTATGGGAACTAACTATGTGGGAATATGTTGCTATTGTGGAACCCTATTATCAGTAAAATTTGCATTATAAGGAAACACTGCACAGAATATAAAAAAAGAATAAATTTCCTGGATCACAACATTGTCAACCTTCACCAAAACCAGCACTAATAGGGCCACCATATCTTGGACTGTGAGACTCCAAGGCACAAGCTAATATAAAGCTGCTTCTCCTAACTTGTCCCCTAATATATTTTATTTAAGGCAATGAAAAACCGACTAAAATATGAGTTACGAACATGGACATGGATGACACAAAAGTTCCTGTATTATACTAGACATTAATATATATATAGTATAATTATACAAAGTCTTATAATATTATATATGTTATATATACTAACATCATATATATTTACTGCATATCTTTATTAACACTTTAAAAATATTTATTGAAAAGTTAGTGTTACAGAGAAAGGGACAGGGGGAGACAGATTTTCCATTCCCTGGTTCATTCCTCAAATGGCAACAATGACCGAAATTGGGTCAAACCTAGTACTCAGGAGGTTCTTTAAGGCTTCCCACGTGAGTGCAGGGGCCCAAGAACTTGTGTCATCTTTTAAAGTGTTCCCAGGGGAACTGGATGGGAAGCTCATCAATCTGGCCTTGAACTAGCACTTTCAAGGGATGTCAGTGCAGCATGCAGGCAGCAGCTTTACCTGCTACGTTACATTACTAGCCCCTATTTTATTTTATTATACTTCTATTTTTAACTCTTGTTTTTATGATATAGTTCCATAGGCTCAAAGATGTCCCCTTTCCCCTGCCTGTTTTCCATCCCTCCCCAATTATCCCTGTATTATTATAATAGTATAGTCCTTCAAAAATAGTCATAAGTTCAACACTCCATTATTTAAATGTATCCTGACCCTGTAGGTTTAGACAATGGCAGAAAGTCCAGCACTCTAGCGTACTTATTATAGTACAAATCAAAATGTAGCATATTTAGCATAAATGGAAAAGCAGGAAACTGAAGGCAGTTCACTTAGGAAGAAACAAAAACAAACAAAACACATTAAATGGCTCTAGGTTTTCAGACTGTATACCTTTATACAAACTATTTAATTGCATTTAACATGGTGTGATATCAAAAATTACTTTAGGTAAAGGAATATGTTAATACTATGTAATGTTCGTAAATAATTATTTTCAAAGTAGCGAGACATTTGATAGAAAACCATTTTATTTAAATTGGCTTAATCTTTTGTAAGATTTGCATTACAACATGGCACAATCTTAATGTGCTTAGAAACTGAATATTACATAGAACAACTTATGTTCTCTTGAGTATTTGCTTTATAATGATAACATTTTTTATTCTCATAATTTCTCCATAGTTTTCAGATAAGGCATAATTTACCTAAAGTGGAATCATCAGTGACTAACAACAATCTTAGCTGAGTAATAACAGATAGCAAGTCAATATTTACTTCCTCTTTCTGGTTTCTGAGATCATTTGAAAGAGAAAATATACACTTGATAAAAGTTTAGGGAACGTGATAGCTTGGGTATATAATTTAATAGATTGATTTTCTATTTATATAAGAAGCTGAGATGGCAACACTTTTGAAGTATGTTAAGTAGTGTCAAATGATTTCCAGGAACATGGTCAAATACCTTATATCAATATATATTTACATATCGCAGGTTACAAATATCTGATCCAAATCTCTCATATAGAGACATCTCCTCTTAAACTAGGTAACCATTGTATTGACTGTTGTTTAATGGATCACTTTCAAACTGTACAGTGTATGTGGTACTGTTGCATGTAGCAGACAATTATTTGACCAACTTTTCACAACTTTAAGAAATACTAATCTAATGAGTTTCCCTCTCTCTATAAAAAAAGAGCAAAGACAGTGAGAACTTGATGACTAAAAATATGCATAAAAGGCATAGTCACATGAAGTAGTCACAAAAGGTCACAGTCACATTAAATTTGCTGAAAAAAAAAATGCCTGAATGATCTACTTAAAGGAAACTGCAGAAATTCTGACAGCCCAGTCGGCCAGGTCTGAAAGATGCCTTTAAGTTGTTATCACTTGTAAAAACATTATTTATTTATTTGAAAGAGAGAATGACAAAGAGAGAGAGAAAGAGAGGATAGAGACTCTCCTTTCCTGTTTTCCCTCCCCAATGTCTGCAAAGTCAAAAACGAACCAGGCTGAAGTCAGGAGCCTAGAAGTTGATCCAGTTCTCCAATACGGGTGAAAATGATCTAAGCAGTTGAGCCATCATCTGCTATCATCCCTGGTATACATTAGAAGCAATCTGTAATTACAGTCTGAGTGGAGCTCAAAGTAAGGCAACCCCATATAGGATGTAGGCGCCCTGAGTGGTGCCATAGGCACTATACAAATAGATACTCCTAACTTCCTTTCACTTGCAAACTGCTTGAGTCATTTGAGTGTGTTATCCAACTAGAAACTTTGCAGAGTAACTTATTGCTCTGGCATAAGAAAGTTAAATATGTAATCAAAATGGATGTGGAAGCAACATAAAAGCCATACTAACTCACTACAATACCTTATGTGTTGAAAGCAAAGAAAATGTCTCTTATTGACAATTTTACACATTTTTATAAATTTAAATTAAACAGGCATAATTTTAATACACCATAAAGTAAAATTGACATGAGAAAAACTGGATCTTAACCAGCTTATATCTCTTAAATAAATAACTGAGTCTATTATTATAACCGTTTCTACCAAAATTATCTGTGCCAGAAAAGTTGTGAATTCTTCCAAATACGTAAGGTAGAAAGACATAGACACTCAAATTGACCTGCAGATCTGAAGGGATAAAAAGAAAGTACTTCCTCATTGTTGTGAGGCTAGGAAAACCTGATCCCTAAATTAGGAATTCAATATAGTAAATTAAATACAAATTAAATTCAGTAAAGCGTGTATCTCTCAATAGTGTATATAAACAATAAGTAAAATGACAATAAACTCAACGTTGGACTATTTGGAAATATAATACAGACAGATCAAGTGGGAATTATGTCAGGAAAACAAAGTAGTTTTAACATCGACACAACTTTATGTATGCAACATAATAGCATGAAGAATGTAACATATTAATAGAAAAAAGGATAAAAATTGATGGTCATGCTATGTAAAAGCAATGTATGTTGGGCCCTGCACGGTAGCCTAGTGGGTGAAGTCCTCATGTTGCGTGTGTCAGGATCCCATATGGGTGCCGGTTCGTATCCCAGATGCTCTACTTCCCTTCCAGCTCCTTGCTTGTGGCCTAGGAAAACAGTGGAAGATGTCCCAAAGCTTTGGGATCCTGCACCCACATGAGGAACCCAGAAGCTCCTGGCTCCTGACTTTTTCCAGGTCATCTCTGCCCATTGTGGCCACTTTTGGAGTGAACCAGCAGATGGAAGATTTTTTTCTTTGTCTTTCCTCCTCTCTGCAAATCTACCTTTTCAGCATAAAAATGAACATAAAATATATCTTTTTAAAAAGCATGTATATAACAACTATTTGATTTTATAAATTATAGAAATGTGGTGTTGAAATTATCATTCATAATTGAATAATTCCTAAGTATCAAAAAAGTCAAATCAAAAAAATTTCACCCTTTCTGTAAAAACTCATAAATCAATTTGTACAAAATATGCTAAGAATTGGCCTCTGTACTAAATTAATTAGAAGCAAAAAATGGCTTTTCAAGGTTCTTATAGTATTAGAAATATGTACCTGACCTTAAATGTATTAGTGATGACACTGAAGTATCATTGGGATTTAGCACTTTATTTATGCTTAGCTGTAAGGATTTCTGATTAATTTATTTGAGTAGCAGATTGAGAGAGCTAGACAGAAATAACCTGTGCACTGACTCATTCCCCAAATGCCTGCAACACCCAGGGTTGGACCAGATCAAAGTCATTTCTCCCAGATGGCTGACAAAGACCCAACTGAAGCATCACCTCTTGTTTCCCAGGGTATGCGTTAGTAGGAAGCGGGAATCAGAAGTGCAGTTGAGACCCAAATCCAGGCATTGTGACACAGGATATGGGAATCTCAAGTAGCACTTTGGATGATAAGTCAAAAGACATCCCTATGTCAAGAAATACCTAAAGAGCAAAAAGCGAAGTGTCAATCATCGTAGAAAGTTTCATTGTTTGTAAATGGAGATGGTAAATTAAAATATATTAAGAATCCCATATTTAATTTTATATTTCTAACTGTTTGAATTATAGATTTGGAAAAATTTTAGTGGTCAGGAATGAGACTAATTTTGGGGGGATAATAACAATTTAAGATAGCTATTCTAGAATTTTTTTCTGAAATATTCAGTTATTTAGCAGTTGTTTAGCTTCTTGCTGACTATGTCATTTGGTCTCTAAAGCAGACAGAATAGCAAGAGGAAGTTTATGCCAGAAAAGCAGATTTGCATAGAGTACACTATAGCACTGAGTTTAAAACTACTTTCAAGTGTTCAAACTTTCTATGGTGCATTGTTTCATCAACTTCCACTGAAAGTGACATATCCTCTCTATGTAACTCAAGCTGTTTCCAAAGGTACTTGTACGAAGCTTCAGGTTAAGGTCATTTATAAGAAGCATGTATTCTGCAGAATACATAGTCATATTGCAAAACTCTGTTGCATTACGGGGGCAGGTATTTGGTGAGTCAGTTGAATTGCCGCTTGAGACATCAGAATGCCATATTGGAGTGCCTAGTTGGAATAGGGAATTTACTTCTCATTCCAGTTTCTGGCAATGTGTCCTGGAAGCAAAAAATAATGTAGCAGATAACTGAGTCCCTGTCATTCATTTGAGAGATAGTGATTGAGTTCATGTGTACTGGTCAGCCTGACCCAACCAAGGCTATTGTAGGTACTTAAGGAATGAATCAGCAGATGGAAAATTTCTGTCCAGCTGACAGTCTTGTTGTTGTATATATCTCACTGACCTTCAAATAAATGAAGTGAATGCTGTCTCAAAATGTCAGTAGTATTTCTAAAAAATCAAGATCAAGAAAAGAAATCAAGAAAATAATCAGTTTTATCAATTAAAAGAAAAAAGAAATGTAACTCAGTGAAAAAAATCTTTACACTGAACATTACAAAATATTGAAGAATGAAATATAAATACATAAATGAATAATATCGCAATAATAAATATTGTGTATATCATACTGATCAAAGTGATCTACAGATCAAAAACAATCTCCAACAAAAGCTCAAAGACAACTTTCAAAGAAATGGAAGAAAGTATGCAAAAATTCATAGGGCACCATGAAAGATCTCAAGGAAGAGAAATAAAAGGATATATATAAAAGGATATATATATATATATAAAGAAAATATACTATATATATCTATATAGTTAGATTTATTTACTTTTATTGGAAAGTCATATTTACAGAGGAGAAACAGAGAGGAAGATCTTCCATCGGCTGATTCACTGTTTAGGTGGTCTCAACAGCCAGAGCTCAGACAATCTAAAGCCAGGAGCTTCTTCTGAGTCTCCCACGTGCATGCAGAGTCCCAATGCTTTGGGCCATCCTCCACTGCTTTCCCACGCCACAAGCAGGGAACTGGATTGCAAGTGGAGCAGATGGGACAAGAATCGGTGCCCATATGGGATCCTGACGCATGCAAGGTGAGGACTTTACCCACTAGGCTACTGTGCTGGGCACAAAGGATATATTTTATTCTTAATCATTGACTAGAAAAATAATATTGATAAAATGTCTATACTTCTCAAGGTGTCCTGAAGATGTAATGCATTATCTATTGAAACTTTAATGACACATTTTACAGACCGAAAAACACCAGACCTTAGTTCTGGAGCCACATAATGAATTGGAGATCCAATAAAATCTTGAGCTAAAAGTGTAAAGCTGGGAACTCATACTATGTGACTTATATTGCATGTTATTACATAACTATTATTAGAACAATGGTGATTAAGAAAATAGCCAACATCACAAGCATATCTTCCCATAAAATTGGATAGAATGCCCAGAAATAAATTTACACATTTGTGGTCAATTGACTTTCAACAAAATAAAAGAAAGAAAAAAAGAAGGGTGGGGGATGTTAATCAATAGTCCCTGTAACAATTGGTGCTGGGAAAATTGCATATTCATATGCAGAAAAAAGTTTGGTTTATATCTCAATCAATATACAAGAATAAACTAAAATAAAACTTAATCATAAAACATGAAACTAGATATACTATAGAAAAATGTGGGACACATACAATAGTTTTGGTCTGGGCGATGATTTGTAGGATATGACATAGTAGAAACTAAGGCAGAAAAACAAAAAATAAAATTTATCAAAATAAAACTTTTACAGAAAATAATTTAATAACATAAAGAGACAATCCATGAAGTGGAAGAAAATATTTGCAAACCATCAGTTCCAGAGTGGATTACTGTCTAAACCATATAAACAATTCAAGGGATTCAATAGCAAGAAAATGAAAAGAACAACTTTGGTAGAAAATAGACAAAGAACCAGAGTAAATATTTCATAAAGGAAGGCATATGAACATCAGCAATGATGTAAGAAGTACAAATTATGAGCGTAATTATATATCATGCTAAAACTGTTTTGATAAATATCAATGAAAAGATGAAAACTAAGTGCTAGAAAGAATGTACAGAAAGAGGAACCCATACGCTGTTGATGAGAGCATATGTTAGTACCATCATCATGGGAAACCATATGACGATTCCTTAAATAATTATAAATAAGAATAAACGTGATCCAGATATTATACTACTGTATATTTAACCAGTATAACTGCAAGAAGTAAGCTGAAGTGTAACACTCTCATGTTCTTTGCAGTGCTATTTACAAGATAGGTAACCCAAACTATCAACTGGCAGATAAAGAAAAGGAAGTACCACTCAGTTTCTCAAAGAAGCAAATTATGTAATTGGTGACGACCTAGATGAGCCTGGAGTATAATATGCTAACTAAAATAAGCTAGGCACAGAATGGCAAATACTTCATGATCTTGATTATATGTGAAACCTACACAGACAGAGATTAAAATGGTGATTACCAGGAGTTGGGAACACAGACAGGAAGAAGGGTAATCAGAAATATTCCTTGGAACATGAAAGTTTTAATTTGATTGGTGGAGTAAATTTTTTTGAGATGCATTACAGAGCAAGTTGACCACAATGAATAGTAAGAGATATTTCAAAGTAGTTGCGAGTAAATTTCAAGTGGTGAGGCAATGTATATGTAAATTACCTTGATTGAATCATGTTACAGTTTATACATGAACCAAAACATCACATTATAAGATGTAAATAAATTCAACTTGGTTTATCATTTTGAAGTAATGTTATTTAAGAATAGACTGAAACAAGTTTCAAAATACCACTGGGCACTTCGTTGTCTTTAGGTTACCTTCTACCACTGCTACTACTGCTAGTAAAACCCAGCAAAGTAAACGTTTCCCACAAGTTAAAAAAAATTGGAAATCTTTATAGTTGATGGGAACGCGCAGTGGTGCAAGTTCTCTGGAAAAAAATGTGATAGTTCCTTAAAAATTAGAATAATTACAAAATAATCTAGCAATTCAATTTTATGCCACATACAAAAGTAAATAAAAGAAGGAAATGGAAGAAAGGTTTGTACATTTATATTCATGGCAGCATTCGTTACTATATTAAAAAAATGGAACTGACTCATGTGCCTATATATGAGTGAATAGATAAAGTATATTTTAAATATACAATGGAAAATTCAGGGTTACAAAGGAAGACAAATTTGACAGGTACTACAAAAGTATGAAATTTCAATAAAATACACCAAGTTAATCAATCAGCTCACATAAAACCCACAAAAGACAAACACTATACATAAATCCACTGTTATAACAGAGTCATGGAGACAGAAAATAGAATGATGTTTGAAAAATAATGAGTGTGGAAGCTATTAATAGGAACTTCTTGTTTAATGGGTATAGACTTTAATTTTTGCAAGGTTAAAAAAAATGTTCTGGAACCTACACAATAATGTGTATATAACACTACTGAACTATAATCTTAAAAATCATTAAGATAGTAAACTTTATGTTATATGCATTTGTCACAAATAAAAATTTAAACAGTCCTGTGGCCAATGTTGTGGCATAGTGGCTTAAATTGCTGTTCGTGATGTCCTCATTCTATAATGGGCCGCCAATTTGAGTCTAGTCCTCTGATCCAGCTTCCTGCTACTATGCCTGGGAAGGTAGTAGATGAAGTTCTCTAAGTGCTTGGTCTCTTGCCACCCACATGGGAGACCTGGCCTCAGGTCTTAGCTCTTGGAGTGGGCCTAGCCTAGCCCTGGTTATTGATGTCATTTGGGGAGTAAACCAGCAGACAGCTGAGCACTCTTTTCTCACTCACCTTCTCTTTCTAAAATAAATAGTTCATTTTTTAAAAAAAGATATCTTGATCCTTAAGAAGGAAGCTAAGGAAAATTTGTGTTCTCATTTCTCAAGCCACATTTCATCTAGTATTTTGATTCCTAAGTAGCCCTTTTAATAAGTAATTTAAGATTCTGCAGGTTCTATAAATTCAAAAATAGTAAAGGAAAGCAAAGCATAATTAATTCCTTAGAAGTATCCAGAAGCCAAATGCCTTTGCATGGGGAAATACTCATAGTTACCAGCGGAGGGGGAAAGAAAGAGAATTGTTTTAGACATGACATCTGAAACTCTTAGAATTTACCCTGGCTGGTGATAAATATATCAGAGCAAATCAAATTACAAGCTGGCCTATTTTAAGATGTCCAGTTTTTTACACAAATGAATTAGAGCTTAATTTGTCGCATTCCAAAATTAGTGCCCATTTTTTGAATAGGGGATTCCATTACATCACTTAACTTTTATTTGAAGACCAAACCACATGCCTTAGAAGTAGAGATAGGGTTCTTATCCAATCCTCTGTTGATGGGCATTTTGGTTGTTTCCATGTTTTTGCAATTACTGATTGTGCTGCTATGAGCATAGGAGTGCATGTTGGTTTCTCATAAAACAATTGTTCTGGATATAATCCTAGGAGTGCTATGGAATACTACTCAGCTATTAAAAAAAACAAAATGCAGTTCTTTGTGGCCAAATGGGCCAAACTGGAAACCATAATGCTAAGGGAAATGAGCCAATCCCAAAAGGTTAAATACCACATGTTTGCCTTAATTTAAGATGATATGATCTTATGTATAACATGTTATGTTTTGAATGTTATATGTTGTGTATAAACTAAATTGAAGTATAGGTGAGGTGGTCACAGAAGGTAGCTGGGAACTCGCATTTATCTTTAACATATTGGTTACTCATTACTATGTCAATTAATTCCATAATGATGTAAATTTTTGCTGAAGGTATGTTGGAGCTTTCAATTGACTGGGATGATACTCTGCTGGCTCTGTCTTCAGACCAGAGAGGGTATACCTAAGAAGCCGTTGAACTTGACTGGACAATAAGATGCTGGACTCTATGTTTGGTATACGCTTGCAATGGGGGAATCTCAACTGAACTTGAGCTGTGGTTATGCAACAAGGTGGAGGAATCCACCATGGTGGGAGGGTTTGGGGAGGGGTGGGAGAACCCAAGTATCTATGTAACTGTGTCACATAATACAATGTAATTAATGAAGTTAAATAATAAATAATTAAAAAAAAAAGAAGTAGAGATAGGGGCCCTACATGATAGCCTAGTAGCTAAAGTCCTCACCTTGCACATGCTTGGATCCCATTGGGTGCACTTCATATCCCAGCGACCCTGTTTTCAATCTAGCTTCCTGCTTGCGGCCTTGGAAAGCTGTTGAGAATGGCCCAAAGCCTTGGGACCCTGCACCCACATGGGGGACCCAGAACAGGCTCTGGGCTCGGGTTCCTGGCTTCGGACTGGCACAGCTCTGGCCATTGTGGCCGCTTGGGGAACGGGTCATTTGTATATTTGATTTTGCAATAAAAATAAATAATTCTTTTTTTAAAAAAGTAGAGACAGTAGTAAAATTTTAGAAACCACTGTCAATTGGAAATCAATCTGCAATAACGACAACACTTCTAAAATTGTAACATATGTCAGTGGTGGACTATATGGTTCCAATTTTGCAAATGTGCAAACATAAAGGAATACATATGCTATGCAAATGTGGTATAATATGTCATATGAGGTACAATTCAGAATGACAAAGCACATTCGATTCTATATCTTTGGGTAAGTAAAGAAGAATAAACAAAATGAGCTGTTTCTGAAGCACTACGGGAGGTTATTTGATAAATTTATCAGAAGCCTAGAGGAAACTGAAGCTACTGCCCTCTGACTGGAACATTTGAGTTTATCATTGATGTGTAACATAAAAGGGCAATTTAGATGTTAAAATTTAATCAACATGAAACATGAATGCCTTGGGTTGAAACAGACTCTGGCATAATAATGGCATTAGAAAGGGTGGAAGTGGTTGCATTCCTCTCATCCACATCACGGATGTGTTTGCTTCAGCGAACTGTACCTCCAAAAGAGGAAAAAACACAAAAACATAAAGGACAAAACCCCAAAAACATCATTTGTAAAGACGGAAGTCATCATCAACATTTACCTTTTTTTCTTGTCCAACCACAGAATGATGTATATGCAAAGCATATCTGGCCAAAATAAAGATTTCTTCATTCATTTAAAACATAGCAAAAGTTGGCAGACTTCTTTCTGCTTTTCTGGATTTATTGCATTAGGCATTTATTCTGTTTTAAGATTTTATTCAATTAAAATTTAGAGAGAGTAAACGAAATTTTTCATCTGTTGGTTCACTGTCAAAATGCCCACAGCACTGGAGCTGGGTCAGGGGAAAGCCAGGAGCCGAGAATTCAGTCTTAGTTTTCCATGAAGGTGGCGGCGACTCAGATGTCACCAACTGCTGCCTCTCCAGCTGTATTTATCAGGAAGTTGAACCAGAGGCAGACCTAAAATTAGTCCATGGTTCTCTGACACCATTTGCAAGCATCAGAGCAAATGCCTATATTTTGATCATTAATAGACGAGAATACAAATATTGCTTCTTGGGATCCACTAAGTACTTTTTGTGTTCACAAAATAATGCTCTATTTGGCCATGAGTCTACAAGTCATTAATTCCCTACTAAGTGCGAAACATATAGAAATGTTTGTATATATCAGTGGATACCTTTTAAAGATAGGAGAACGCAGGACAGTAGCAACAACCAGAAGACTTAATATCTGAGTTAACTATTCCCTCCGCCTCTACCAGGTACCAATGTCAGAGTTAACACTTTGATGCCTGTATTTGTTTGTTGTTGTTTTGTTTTGTCTTTTTGTTTTATTTGCTTTTAAACAGCGTTTAAACAGTTCAGAGAAATGCATGCCCTGTGGGTCTCTGATTAGCGTGGGGAGGTGCAGATCTGGAGGAAGGCTCCTGGAACCACTGTTTGTTTCTCCTGTGTCTGCAGGGGAGCAGGGGGAGAGCACTGACTGCTCCTTGCTGTCCAACTACATCAGTACCTGGGGTTGGGGGATGGTCCTGTGATGACGCGTTAGACCCCGATGAAGGGAAGAGTATTCCGAGGGTTCACATCTGTATTTTTAGCTCTAATATGCCTCAGAAGCTTCAGATCAGATTTATAACTGTCAAACAAACATTTCATCTGGAAGTCACACAGTAAAGTTTCATAGGGTCGAATTGTAAGAGCCCTGGATATACATATATGCCTGTATGTTCTAGAAAGCAACAGTGACTTTTTCAAAGTGACTTTGGCTCCTCTTTTTCGTTGTTACTTTCTGGATCCAACACAAGCATTGCACTGTTTGTGAGCCCTCTGCAACTTCTCAAGGAAGAATTAATCAGAGGTCTTTTTATTTTCTCATTGAACTCACTCTATGCCTTTAATACCATGTGTACATTTTTGTTAATAGTGAATTAGCTGTCTTTGTACCCCCCGCTTTATTTTACTGCTTTTGTTTTCACTGTGTTCTGCGAAAACACTCGAATAAACTGGCATTGTAGCTAAGAAATTTTGTTACCTTACTACCTACTTCAGACTATTTTCATGATATGTGCAATCAGCTCTGATATCATTCCGAGTCTGAAGTCACCAAATTAAGCAAATACTTATACAGAAAATACCACTACACAATAAGTGTTTTAAATTAACTTCTGAGATTTAAGTATACAATCCTGTATTTGGATAAATGTACAGGGTGGTGTTCTAATGATTTCTGGTGATGGGAAATAATTCATTTGTGAGACCTCAAATTATACATCTTGAGTTACAGCCTAAACTGTAAATACCTTAACTGCTGAAAAGGAATAACATTTACTGAGAACGAAGGATGGTGTCAGTAGCTGAAAAGAAGCAGGTTACAATAAAATTTATGAGAAAGCATTTTTCAGGGGGCAGATATGGTATCACAGTTCATGAAAATGAGGCTTGCAATATTGACAACCCACGTAGAAGTGCTATGCATGTATTCTGTGCAGCCATCACAGCATTTACATTCAAATAGCCAAAAGGGGAATTAGGCATTCATATGGCTACCTGTATTTCAACTTGGCAAATGTTAAAATAACAGCAGTACAAAACATTACCCGTGAAAGTGTGGACAATTTAAGTGATTCATTGTATATGAGAAGTCACGAATTGTTTAACAGGAACGAATGTAGGAAGGGTCATATGTTACAGTTTAGATGTGGCTTGTCCACAAAATTTCAGTATTGAAATTGTGCTCCTCAGTGTGGCAGTGTTGAGAAGCTGCAGACCTTTAGCATGGGGTGCCTAACTGCAAGTCATTAAGGCGCAGCAGCCCTGGCCCTCTGAAAGGACCTATGCAGTTCTTGGGGGACCTCTATTTCTTTCTAGCTTCCTGTTTTGTCATGTAATTTCTCCCTGTATTGCAATGTCCTGCCATGGCACCCTCCACCATATGAAATAGCCAAGGGGTCTTTCCCAGTGCTGAGCCAGTGTCAGAGGCTTGCTTTTGAGCCTCCAAACCTGTGAACGAAATCAATCTTTTTCTTTATAAAGTGTGCTATCTCCGGTATTTATTTAATAATAGCAGGGGTGGGCTAATAGAGAATCTGAAATAAATATCACCTGCACTGCCAAAAAGCAGTTTAAGAGACTTCCTTTCTAAGGCCTGGCCTGACCATGTCGTGGGGAGCTCTTGCAACCATAACAATTTGACTGATGAACAATTCCATTGCTAAGTAGGTTCACAACTGCCTAGTAGTAGAAAATAATTGTCAGCACTCCAGTCAGTAGATTGTAAAACAGCATTCCCTAAAGCAAACACTGGCAGTCTATTGTACATCATTGAGAAGCTCACATGAGACCATGTTTAATGCAACTGCCAGGTCATACTTGCAGATTCGCAAGCTGTGTGGAAAGCATCTGTTTTGGGGAATGGTTGATAATTGAGAATTTATTTCTAAATTAGAAATTAATGGCAGGGGCCCAGCATGATAGTCTATTGGCTAAATCATCACCCCGAATCCTCCAGGATCCGATATGGACGCTGGTTCTTTTTTTTTTTTTAAGATTTATTTATTTTATTACAAAGTCAGATATACAGAGAGGAGGAGAGACAGAGAGGAAGATCTTCCGTCCGATGATTCACTCCCCAAGTGAGCCGCAACGGGCCGGTGCGCGCTGATCCGAAGCCAGGAACCAGGAACCTCCTCCAGGTCTCCCACACGGGTGCAGGGTCCCAATGCATTGGGCCATCCTCGACTGCTTTCCCAGGCCACAAGCAGGGAGCTGGATGGGAAGTGGAGCTGCCAGGATTAGAACCGGCGCCCATATGGGATCCCGGGGCATTCAAGGCGAGGACTTTAGCGGCTAGGCCACGCTGCCTGGCCCTGGACGCTGGTTCTAATCCCTGCGCCCCGCTCCCCATCCAGCTTGTGGCCTGGGAAAGCAGTTGAGGACGGCCCAATGCCTTGGGACCCTGCACCCATGTGGGAGACCCAGAAGATGCTCCTGGCTCCTAGCTTCAAATCGACTCAGCTCTGGCCACGGTAACTTGGGGAGTGAATCAGCGGAGGGGAGATCTTTCTCTGTATCTCCGTCTCTGTATAAATCTGCCTTTCTAATAAAAAAAAAAACTCTCTAATAAAAATTAATAGCAGAAATTGATAACTTGCTTTAACTGAGTACAGATGGATACAAATCAACCTTTGCTGGGTTTAACTTCACTTATAATTAATGTTGGAGTATATTTACCAGAATATTTTTCCCCAGAGTACTGACCTCAATTTATTTCACTGGATGTTCCTTAGTATTAAATCCTTTCTCCTCCCTAAAAAAAAAAAAAAAAAAAAAAAAATCTCATCCTGAAGAATAAGCAGATACAAATTCTTGAGTCACAAATATAATTGAGGAGGTTTATATGAATAATTAGAGATGAACACAGCAAACATCTTATGCATAGTTATATGTATTAAAGCTTTTCAGGCAGCAGTGATAGGTAATTTGCACTTAAATATTTGGGTCTAGTATTCTGCACATTTTTAAATGAGTTGTCTTTTACAGGTCTTCTGTAGTGTTGACCCCTTTTCAACTATTTCACACTTTATAGATAGCACAATTAATTGTATGTCTATATGCTACTGTCCTGAAAATAGAAAATATTTCAAAGAAATATGTACCTGTAATACATAAATAAAAGTATAGGTAGATTTTCTTATTTTTTAAAATGTCAAGTCATGTGATTTGGTATGAAAGTATGAGGAAGTTCAGTCAGTGATGAAAGATGAACAAAAAGAAGAAAAGACATGGCTTCTATCACTTCATTAAAACCCCAGCCCACACGGAAAATGTTTTTTGCCCAGAAAATACTTATCCTATGTTCCCCCCCCCCCATTACAAAACTGCAATGAAAATGTCCTGTTACCTACAAGAAGAGAGACAGAAAGCGCTTTGGAAAAGATCTTTGGTAGAAGTTTTGAGAATTTTTACTGAAGAACTGTGCATTTATTTTAACCAAAGACAAACTATTTAACCAAAACATTTGGAAAAAATAGTTTAAATAAAATTTCAAATCTAAATATTTCCGGAGGAAAAGTTTAATTTGCAGTGCTACATAAACTATATACATTTTCCATCTTCTGCTATCATGTTTTATATGTTTATATATATGTGTGCGTGTGTTGGCATATTTAGGTGTTTGTATATAAATATATATACATAGGTATTTAAAATGGAAAAGTATTATTGTCTGACAAATGAATTAGGGCCAATATTCAGAAGGAAAAAGATGGGACTGGGGCACTTATTTTTCACAGCCACCACTTGGACAGCCACATCCTGTATTAGAATCCTGGGTTTGAATTCATTCTCTGCTTACTATTCAAGGTTTGTGGTCATGCATACTCTGAGAGCCAGCAGGTAAGTGGAGTCCGTCCCATTCACATGAGAAACCTGGATTGGTCTGGCTCCCAGCACAGGAAAGGAACAAGCCTAGTGATTGTGGGTGTTGGATCTGGCTCCCAGCCTTGGAAGGACCCAGTGCTGGTGACTGTGGGGATCGGGTCTGGCTTGCAGCCCTGGAAGGACCCAGTCCTGGTGATTGTGGGGACTGGAGGAGGCAATCAGTGTATGGAAGAGCCTTCTTTCTCCTTCTGTTGTTGAAATGAGTAAATAAAAAGTAAAACATTACAAAACAAAAGCCAAGTTATTTTAAATGGGTCGGTACTTGAAGACACAGCAGGACTCTGTATTAGCAGTAAACATCTATTTATTGAAAATCTTGAATCTTAGGTCCTCAGAGGAAATCGCATTCATTCAGTAAATATTTACTGAATTCTTTGCTCTCAAGAGATTTACAAGTGACGGAGAAACATAGCTATACACAATATGTTTTACTATTACATAACAAGAATTCAAACACATTAAAGCAATCGTCGGGAAACAAAATGTCTGATTTTTTTTCCCTGTATTTCTCAACTCACATTTAACACTTATTATACTTCTGGTCATGATTTGTGACGTAACAGCATATAGTGTCTAGATCCCAAGGCAACATTAAGGAAGAATGGGGGTAGGAGTTGTAACCTTGGTAAAACCACTGCTTCCAACGCCGGCATGGCACACGGGTACTGGTTCAAGTGCTGGGTGCTCGACAACTTGTCCAAGTCTCAGCTAATGGCCATGGGAAAGCAACAAAAACATGGTCCAAGCTTTTGGGTCCCAGACACCTGAGTGGGAGACCAAGCTGGAGTCCCAGGTCTTGACTTTGCATACTATGGCCCTGGCCCGCTTGCTCACTCTCTCCCCCTAACATTCAATCTCAAATAAATAAATAAATCTTTAAAAAAAAGAAAGAAAGAAAACCTTAAGGTAAAGCAGACATGATTAAGTATAAATCCAAAGGCAGCAAAATCTGACCAGCTTTTAGTAAGGGCCAATTTCCCTTTCCTCTTTCAATATTCCAACTTAGAAAAAAGTACAAATTGTTTTCACGGTAGTCCACAATTTGTATTTAACCTGAGTCCCAAAGTACTTTCCCTCAAAAGTAATAACGCTTAATTTCCAACTGGTCATCTTCAAACTCGCTGTGACACTGATCATTATATATAACATCACTTTTTAAAAGACACAATTATTCTACTCTTAGGATATAAATGTCTGCAATTTCAAAACAAAATCTTAATAATTTGGATTTCAAATGTGAGAATCTGTTTTTTAAAGCATGAGCTTAATTAATGGGTTCATTTTTCTTTGTGCTTCTTGTAACATGTGTACAGCTGGAAAATTTAAAGTATGTTCAAATATAATGTGATATCAAAAATAGCCAGAGCAAAAATGCCCAGTCTATCTCCTGAATCAAAACATATTAAACCCAGTCTGCGATACCTTTCGCGTTTGCAATTAAGATTCCAACCTTGAATGACAGTACTGAAGCTGTGCAAGATCCTCAAACAGCAAACATTAAAATCACTCACAAATCTTTAAATACAAAGCCATTCGTTCAGCTAAGACGGATCATTCAAAGTATAAAATAAGACTTGAAAAGGCAAAAAGCACTGATTCTCTGGATTCAAGGAAGGAAAACCTTGCATCCCTAAAGTATTATAAGCATTAAGATCCGTTAAAAAGCCAATATTCTCAGCTGACTTGTTATTAAAAAGCACTTCAGAACCAACAACATAGAACATGTATACACCAACAATTTTCAAATGAAATATTCTTTAAACTAACATAGAACTTACAATATGTTTTGCAATTACAATACTACAGTAGAACATTAAGTTCCCCAGAGCATAGTACAAACTTTGGTTAGGAAAATATTCTGAATATACTATATATCTGCAATAAAAATAAACACTATAATGCTGTAATATTAGTAGTGAGACAAAAAGAAATACACAAAACTGTAAGCATATGACTGCCTCCCCTTAATGAAACAGTATCTGTGAATCTCTCAAAGACACAATGAGATTAATGTTTAGCCAGTATTATGTGGATGTAACTTCCAAAAGTTACTACTGGGGAGGAACAAAAGTCAAAGGCTGTTCTGAATAATCAAATCACCCCTTCCTTTCTCTGCATGGAAGAGAGGGCTAAATTGGGCCAATAACATCTAAAAAAAATGAAATGGAATTGAAAGCATAAATGTTGCACAACAGAGAAGCTTTAGAACACTTTGTGTACAAGTCCATCCTTAGCTCCACAGTCCCGCATAGTTCCCGTGGAGCACAGAGGGGAGAGGCCCCCCAGCGACGAAGAGCTTCATCTCCGGCCAGTTGTAGCAGTGGGTGTAGAGCGCATTGGGGAGTTCTTCCACCCCACCGTAGTAATTGACCCAGGGGCCATCGTGCTTGAGCCAGCCTCTGCCGCAGGTGAGCTTGAGCTTCTTCCGAGCAGTGCCTGGAGAGGAATTCAGCACAACCTTCTCTCGCTCCTCCAGGAACTTCTGAGCTCGGACATCATAGAAGAGCAGGGAGCCATGGCCCGTCCCCACGGTGATGATGTGCTGGTAGAAGCTCAGGGAACGCACTCCGGTACCACCTTCCCGTGAGCACAGAGGTCGGATGTTGTGGTGTGCCTGGCGCGGGTCCACAAAGGAGACGTGGGCTTGCGAGCCAACAGCATACAGAGACAACTCATCGCAATAGGTCAGGCACACGTTTTCTCGGAAGTAGGGCAGCCGGATGGACAGCAGCCTGGAGAGGTAGCTCCGAGGCTTCCACAGGTGGAAATAGCCATCCAGGGAAATGGATCCCAGCTCCTCGTTCCTGCTGTTGAAGGCCAGGGCACGCACCTTGCGGTTCCTGGGGTTGGTGCTGGTCCTGGGGATGGCTTCCATATCCATTGGACAGATGTGGGAATACACTGGGAACCCCATTGCATTGCGCCATGCAACACAGTCACTGAAAATGTCAGGATCCAATCGCCACAGAGCCACCGTGCCATCACGGGAACCAGTCACAAGCACAGTGTCACTTATCCAGGCAATAGCAAAGATCCAGTCCCTGTGGCCTTCTTGGTCGCCCAGGCACACAGGGTCCAGGGTTGGCAGCTGATAGATGGCCAGGCTATTGGGGTTCTCGCCCCCGGTGGCCAAAAGCGTCTTAGAGGGGTTCAGTTCAATGGCATGGATGCCACAGTTCTGCTGAGCCTGGTGCAGCTCTGGCACCCTGTCCTGCATCAGTGGGAGGCGCGTCATGTGGCCCGAGTGCACGTCCACCACGAAGAGCGTGTTGCACTTGGTGCCGCACACCACCTGCCTGGCATTCAGCCACTGTGATGCGAACACTTTATTGAGTGTGCCCAGGACCACCGGCTTCTCCTTCAGCAACTGGGGCAGGCTCCGCACCGCGTGGCTGCTCAACTCGCCCTCGAAGCCCGAGAGTCCCCCGTGCTCCCGCGCCCCCACCTCTCGCTCCTTCAGGTAGTGCACCAGCGAGTGACGCGTCGCAGGTACCCTCTGCTTCTTGGGCAGCAGGCGCCCCTCTCCGTCCGCCCCAGCCAACTCCTGCCCCGTCGAGCCGCACGCGGCGGCGTCGAGTGCGGAAGCTTTCCGCTTCCTGCTACCTGTGGGCTGCGGGGCCATGGTGGGCGGCTGGCTGGTGGCGGTGGCGGCGCTGGTGGCGGCGCTGGTGGCGCGGCGCCGGCGGTGGCGCGTGGCACCCGAGTTGGCCGTGGCGACGGCGGGGATGGCGGCGCCTGTGCGTTCGCCGAGCGCGCGGGGTCTCAAGAGCCGGGCGGCTGGACGGCACAGCGAGGCGACAGCGTCCGGGCGGCCGGAGGGAAGGCGGCGGGGCCCCGCGAGGACGCGCGGCTGGCAGCGGTGGAGCGGCAGCGGAGCGCGGCGGAGAGGGCGGTGAGCGGCGGCCGCGCGGACCCAGGCGAGGGCGGGAAGTGCGGCCGGCAGAGCAGCCCGAGCCAAGTCAGCGTGCGGCGAGGACGCCCCGGGGGCCCTCGTGCCGGGGGCGGAGGCTGCGGGAGGGCGGGCCGAGCGGGCCGCGGTGGGGTGAGAGGCGCGCGGGCGGGCCTGGAGAGGGCGGCGGGGAAGGGAGCCGCGGGGGAGGTTCCCAGACAGCCCGCGCTGCGGGACGCCTGGACTGGGCACGTGGGGGCTCCGCGCTCACCCCGGCACCCCTGGCCCAATAAAACCCGAAATGTCAGTTGAACGCGGGCCTGGGAAGAGCACTGGTCGTGATGGGTGGGAGGAAACCAGAGTGCACTTGGGGGCAGTCCTGGGGCTCCCCTGGGAATGAACTTGGCAGGGATTGAGGCTGTTTGGCAGTGGCAGGTAGACCCCTCCGAGTCAGGTCTGTTTGTCCTCCAGGCTTTGCTTCTCTGCTGGGGTTGAAAACAGTTTGCAACACAGTAGAGGTCTCTGAGCTCCAGAGCTGGAATCCCCGAGGAACGCACTCCAGATGTAGCCTCTGGTCCCAGGATCTGCTCGCGGTGGGGTCCTAGTGGAGGGCGGCCCCGAGCCCCTGGGGGGGCGCCCTCTTGGAAGAGGGGGGAAGGGCCTTGAAGACAGCCTTTTCTTGAACCTCTGAACCCTGGGAGGTGGAGTGCGGAGTCCAGGGGAGGAGCGCCTCAGTCCTCCTAGGAAGAGGGAACAGCACAATTTCAGTCCAGGTTTGTTGGGTGCCCGGGACTGAATTCTGTGTGATGGACAGGGTTAGTACAGAGCAGGTAAGGGACTTTCCTTGAGGAGACAATGGCATAGAGATGGCCAGGAAAATTCAGAGGGTGAGTAAAGGAGGTTGCTCTATCAAGTGGAAGTGTTCAGGCCCTGGGTGTTGGGATGGTGTTTGGCATACCCGCCCACACAGGGGTTTTAGTTACAAAGTGTTACACTATGTTTGCTGATACAAATACTGCACACTGCTTACTTCTGTGCCACAGATATGTTTTTCTTGGGTCAGTGTGGAACAAGGGATGGATTTACTTTTTCGTCCAATCACAGGAGGCCATAGTAGCTGCTTTACAGCTGCTTACCTTCCCCCGGGGTCCCTGTTCTTTTTGCAGATTCTCCCTCTTGCCCATCTTCCAAAAAACAAAAAGTCTTTGCAACGTCATGCCAAGCAGAAATTTCATGCACTGCCATGTTTTTCTTTTTTAACCACTCAAGTCTACTTGGTCTATTCTAGTATGAATGTATAGAGAAGATGTTCATAAATTTCATGCAGATTAAAAACACACGGCAGTTAAAAAAAAAGTGTGTTCTTTGGAATGAACCCTGAAACGTTCATGCAGAAAATGTCCTTTGAAAATTTTTGAGAAACACTGGTGTAGGCCTTTGACACAAGGAGGGGGAGCAAGGTGTGCCTCGGGTATAAGATTAACATCCTCAATAGCATTACCCTAAAAATGGGCTCTTTAAAAAACTTATTATTACTATAAACAGAACAGATTTTGTGTATTTCATGGGTACAGTAAACAAGGAAAAGCACACCCCCTTACTCCCCCGTTGGCCCCGATAACGTCTTCCCCTCCTCAGCTTGTACAAGACATAATTTTATTACACTCTATTCACGCTGTTAATTGTACACTAATAATAATGTTCAACAGGCAAAAATTAGGAAGACCACAGTCCCTTCAGAGTGTAAACACAAGCTAAAAATAATGAACATCGTAAGTAACTATACATTCTTTTTTTATTCTTTATTAGCTGGTGTATATCGCAAAAAACATACGGTATCAGTCTGTTTGAGAATGGCTTATTTCACTTGGCATAATGCGTCCACTTTACTGCAAAAGCAGGATTTCGTTCATTTTATTCATTTTTACGACTGAGTAGTCTCCTACAGTGTATATATACATATCACATTTTTTAATCAGTTGATGGATATCTTGGTTAATTTCACAGCTCTTGTGACTTGAACTGAAATTAACATGGACGTACAAATAACTTTCATATGGTGGCTTTATTTCATTTTGGTAAATTCCTAGGAATCAGGAGTGCAATGGCTGAGTCTACTTTATTCTGGCAAATATTGTGAAAGCCGTGGCAACTGAAGAAGCTATGATCATGTGCACGTCCGCGTAGGGAAATTCTACTGGTTAGGCACAGAGAATCTATCTGCAAGTTTAAAACACCATTAGATAATGATACCAACACATGGCAAGTTAGAGAAGAATAATAGTAACAAAGAACAAAAAGGATGGAAAAGAACAAACCAACAGTTCGTTGGAAGTTTAAACAAAAGTGTGCACAATAATAGGCTTTGATTGTCACTCTCACACCTATAGATTACTTTTTTGTCACAGACTAGGGAAAATATCGTGATTGTCTTTTTGAGACTGACTTAGTTCGCTAAGCATAATCATTTCCCATTGCATCCATTTCGTTGCAAAAGACAAGCTTTAATTCTTGTTTACGGATGAGTAGTATTTTGTACTATGTATGTACCACGTTTTTTAATGCAGTCATCTGTTGATGAACTTCTGGGTTGATCGAGGAGAGACAGAGAGGAAGATCTTCCATCTGATGATTCACTCCCCAAGTGGCCGCAATGGGCAGAGTTGAGCTGATCCAAAGTCAGGAGCCAGGAGTTTCTTCCTGGTCTTCCCTGTGGGTGCAGGGTCCCAAGGTCCTGGGCCGTCCTCGACTGCTTTCTGAGGCCACATGCAGGGAGCTGGATGGGAAGCGGGGCCGCCAGGTCATACTTTACACACTAGGCTACTGCGCTGGGCCCTACCTTACAAATATTTAGATATAAGTATCAGACACCCCACCTGTCTGGATTCCACTATGTCTGAAGAAGTAATACAGTCTATATTTGCAGGATTTCAAAAACTTTTCTAGGATTTAGAAACAGATTTTGTTCAGAGAAATAGGCAACATTGGTGTCGGTGTTTCTAGGGTGGCTTCCCTTAACAGGAGAAGCCCTGCATTGCTTGTGCAAACTCAGTGTGATGCATGGAAATGAGGAGGGATGCCAGCTGGAGGCACCTAGCAGCAGCATTAAGCTATCATCACCAAAGGATGTGAATAGGGTGGGACTTCTTTAGAAAAGTCGTTGTGGATTAAAATCCAGCGCTGTACACCGTCTGTCCTGCTTCTCTCCACCCCAAATCGAAAGCTGCCTTTTGTTGGAAAGCTTGTTGGATATCCTGTCTCTGGGCTTAGATTGTCAGCCTACTGGCATCAGATTTTATCCATCCAATAGCAACCTACTTTCTTTCTTTTTTTAAAAAAAAGATTTTTAAAGATTTATTGCAAATTCATATATACAGAGAGCTGATTCACTCCCCAAGTGACCGCAACGGCCGGTGCTGCGTCGATCTGAAGCCAGGAGACAGGAACCTCCTCCAGAAATGCCCTACGTGCGTGCAAAAACCCGAGGCTTTGGGCCATCCTCGACTGCTTTCCCAGGCCACCAGGAGGGAGCTGGATGGGAACTGGGACTGCCGGGATTAGAACCCGCACCCATATGGGATCCTGGTGCATTCAAGGCAAGGACTTTAGGCGCTAGGCCACTGCGCCGGGGCCACTTTAACAGCTCACATTCGGCCCTCCTCATTGGAGTCAAATCAGGGCCTCTCTGAGAAACACAATATGCCACGTACTTCATGCTTATTGGCTCAATGATACTGCACAGAGAGGAAAAACCCACCTCCCACATTCCAGTGGTCCAAGAGACTGTCAGCAGCCAATTTAAGGTAGGCACAATTGGCTAACGACTCAAAAACTCTTTAGATGTGTAGCTCCGAAGAACCTATAGAAATGAAAACATCCAGCCTTCCATTCTGTTGGCTGATGCAATGCAGTTTCCCCTTCATTATCCACAAACTTGTCATCCATTCCTTTCACATAATAACCTGCCTAACTGGAACCAGTTCAAGAGCTCGTACAGGTAGACCAGACTCTGTCACTTTCCCAGGACTGAGAAAGATCACATGTGCTTAACGCTTACCCATTCTTCTGTGATGAGGCCATAGCACAAGCCACCACTGCCTTTGCCTCTACACATACTATCTTGTTTAATTCAGTTTATACTTGTTCTAATATTTAGGTGCAGAGCTAGAGTCTTTGTTGAGGTTATCGCTTTGCCAATAAGTTATTAAGTGAACAGATGTAGTGTGAATCTACATCCCAAATTCTTATCCATTTCAAAGTGGCAAGAAATTCCAGGGACTGAGTCAGAAGTTCTCCTTATAATACATGTACGGTGAGCTGTATTTCCTTAAACCCCAAAGCTGACGGGATATGGCTATAGAACATCTGTGGAAATTGGATGTTAGGAGTAGAAACACAACGAAAAGCAGCTGTGAGAAATTCTATATCTCAGTGTGCAGTCACCAGAAAGACCTACTGCAAAGGGCAAACACATTAGTTCTTCTGGAACAGCAGACAGGCAGACTAGCAAGCCCCAGTGCAGGGTCACTAGGATGTTCTGTTGTAGAATAAACAATGGTAACCATAGCAACCAAGACATTAAAAACTACATCAATATCCTTTTTCTTGGGAACAGAAAAAAAAAAATGAAAATCCTAATAAGATTTTATACATAGGGAAAAGATATTTTAAAAATATTCATTTTGGGGGCTTGATATGGTGGCTTAGTGAATAAATCCTCATTTTTCATATTCCAGGATCCCATATGGGCACGGATTCATATCCTGGATGTTCCCTCATCCCATCCAACTCCCTGCTGTGGCCTGGGAAAGCAATAAAGGATGGCCCAAAGCCTTAGGACCCTGTGTGCTTATGTGGGAGATCTGAAAGATACGCCTACCTCCTGGCTTCACATGGCCTTGGCTCTGGCAGTTCTGGCCATTTGGGGAAGATGGCAGCTCCTTCTCATATCTCCTTCTCTGTATAAATCTGCCTTTGGAACAAAAATAAATAAATCTTTGGGCCTGCTGTGGTAACCTAGTGGCTAAAGTTCTTGACCTGCGTATGCCACGATCTCGTATGGGTGCTGGTTCTAATTCTTGTGGCCCCGCTTCTCATCCACATGCCTATGGCCTGGGAAAACAGTCTAGGATGGCCCAAAGCCTTAGGACACTGCACCCGTGTGGGAGACTTGGACGAGGCTCTGGGCTCCTGGCTTCAGATTTGCGTAGCTCTGGCCATTGTGACCGCTTGGGGAGTGAACCAATACACAGAAGATCTCCCTCTCTGTCTCTCCTCCTCTCTGTATATCTGACTTTCCAATAAAAATAAAAATAAATATTTATAAATAAATGAATCTTTAAAAACTATTTTTATTGGAAAGGCAGAGATTATATTGAGAGAAAGACGGATATCTTCCATTTGCTAGTCCTTTCTCAAAATGGCCAAAATGGCTGGGGTTGATCCAAGGTCAGAGCCAGGAGCTTCTTCTTCTAGGTCTCGCACATGGGTGCAGGACCCCAAGGACTTAAGCCATCCTCTGTTGACTTGCTGGGCCACAGGCAGGGTCGTTGATTAGTAGACTATCTAGAACACGAACCAGTGACCTTATGGGATGCTGGTACCACAGTCAGAGGTTTCACTTGCTATGCTACAGCACTGACCCCATAAAAGGAACCTGATGTTGAATTTTCAGTCAGCCAGGTTTATTCACATTGGACTAAAATGCAAATCTGCATAGAAAAATAAGGAAATGTAATATCTTTGGCTCACATTTCGGGACAGAAAATAAAAGTAAAAATTCGCTACCCCAGGGTTCACAAGAACAAGGAGAGAGCTTTCATATTTTGGGGGATGGGATATTACACCTTTAAGGTGCACTCCTAACTCATAATGCAATAGCCTTTTGTCTCTAGCCGTGGATGATATGTATTATTATGGCCCAAAGTATTATAGAGTTATATGAAAGGAAACTTTCAGTTCTGGACATGATAGAGTCACCCATTCCTTCCTGGTTAACTCCCTTTATACTAAATAATAGAAAGGAGTTTTACGGACTAGAAACTTTGAAAGTGAAATAGGACCAGATGATGAAGTCCCTGGGTTTCCTTTTTGTATCCCATGTATTTTTGATAGGAAGATAGAGATGCTCCCATTCTCAGAACTGTCAACAGGCACATGTAAAAGTTCCAAGAAAAGCCTGTTGCTGCTGGGCAAAGTGTCTTGGAATGGGGAAGAAGGTTAGTAATTGAGAAAACCTTGTGGAAATGCCAAGCATCAACGGATGAGTTATTAGACTTCATTGTGAATCAATTTTGGGGACATCTATTAGGGAGACGTTTTTGTGATCATGTTTTTGAATGAAGCTTCTGTTTCATCAGTGGAAGTTGCATCCGTGTGTTCCAGCATGAACTACGTCCCCACCTACATTCTCTTAGCAATGACATTTAATAAGTTGGAGGGAAGCAATGTTAGTTCTTGAAGAATCCAGATTTAAGTGCCTGAAAAATCCACACGAATACAAGTTATACTGAATCTTCTGAAATATAAATGAAGAGTAAAAAAATGCTTAGAAGGAAGAAGAGAGAAATGACACATTCATTGTAAAGGAATATAAATCAAATTACATCAAATGTCTTGCCTGAAACTAAAGGCCAAGAAAACTGCTGAAGGAAAAGACATGTCAACAACAAATTTTATGTTCAGCAAAAATGTTCAGGAGTGAAGACAAATAAAGTCATTGTCATTTGAAGGAAAACCAAGGAAAATTTGGTACTAGAAAACCTAACCTGGAAGGGTGACTAAAGGAGTTTTCTAAATAGAAAGGTTATCTGAAGACATGGAATTTCAGAAAGGAAAGAATGTCACAGTGAGTAAAGACGTGATGAAACAAAATGGGTATCCCTGTTTCTTAGGAGTTTGTTACATCACATTAGACGACTGAATTCATTGCATGTAGAAAAAATTGCCAGAGTCCAGCTCCAGCTGAGTTCAGAACTTGCGAAGGGTAGTGGATGAGGCGCAAAGAGGAAAGAAACGGACCACTGCAATTCAAGGATCGTAATGGACAATGTGAGAATTATGTCCCCTGTATTTATACAGAAACCCTCACAAGCCCTGGCAGATTTTTGACGTCATGGTCAAATGGGTGTATCCTGGAATAATTCTGCTGTTTGTTTCACCTAAAAACAATAGAAGTTCCTACTACAATTCTTATTCTACTACTTAATCTTGTACCACAAAGAAAAGGAGAACCTGAAGATCGAGGAAAGAATGAAGCCCTAAACACAGGTCCCTTGGTTAGCATAAGGGGAGAAATGTATCACAAAGAAAAGAAATGCAGTTCTCTTGATTAGCATAAAGTCAGTAGGGACAGCCAAGACAATATAATAAAAGGCCCCTTTGCAAGACGTTATTATTGACATTAACCTCCAAGCTCACATTGAGTAAAAAGCCAACTCCACAGTAGCAAACAGTGCCTGAATGGATTAGAATTCTTCCACATACAGTGGAAGTTCCCTGCGGCCCTACCTGCAATGGAACAACACTGTTCACACCTTCGTGTTCCCCACATCCACTGCACGGGACCCAGCAAAAAATGTTAAAGTGAAGACATTTGAATAAGGGAAGGTAAAGAGACCCGATGGACAATGCTGTTTATAAACCTCATTTAACATGGCAAAACATTGACACTAGTAAGATAAACCCTTCTCTGTATAATGACACCTAGAGGAGTAAACAAGAAACTCCGGCAACTGAAATACTGAAAAGGTTATGAACAAGCAAATTGGGATCTTCAAAAAGGGATTCCAATAACTCGAAAGTGAGACAGGATACAAGAGTTAGAAGAAGAAACTCCTGGAAACAAATAAGTGGAAGGCTTATGCTTCATCACTTCAAGAGATGTGTGTATACATGTGCAGACATGTAAACACCTTAGGAGCAAAAGATCTAAATACAGTAATTAAATGATGCTGACCATGTTTTTAAAAATTATCTAGTGCCAAAATATATTGTCTACATCTATCTTTCATTAAGTATTACCTAATGAAGTTGACAGCGAAAGGTAGGAAAAAGTATGTCGTGTATACATTAAGCCGAAGAAAAAGCAGGAGATGCTCTATCGGTGTCAGATAAAATGGACTTCACAGACAAGAAAGCAGGGTGCTGCAATGTTGGAACAGTTATTCTACAAAGATGATATGACAATTCTAAACGTGTGTGTGCCAAGCCAAAGACAAAACACAGGAAGCAAAACGAAGATGATTGTAATGAAAATTAGGCAGCTCAGCACTCTGAGTCAATATTAGGACTAGTAAGCAGGAAATCCACGTGAACCTAGAATAACTGAACCTGACCAAACAACTGGACCTTGTTTGCATATATTATTCACCCCATCAAACAGCATTTGTCCATACATACCTTTTTTTTCCAAGTTCACATGAAATCTTCACAAAAACCCATCCTATCTTGAATATCCAAAAAAAAAAAAACCTCCAAAAATTATGGACATTAAAATAAAATATTATGTTCTTTATGATGTGAGTAAACACACCAATAACAGAAAAAGAACTGGAAAATCCTCAAACACAAACAATGTTCTGCTAATAATCCAGTGCTAAAAAAGGAAGTCCTCAGTAAGATAAAGCATAGAATGGAGTGAAAATGCAGTTACAAGAAATTGCACTATGCAGTACGCAACTAAATGAGGCATGCTGAAGGGTTTGTTGATAGCGATAAATGCTTATATTAGAAACAAAGAAAGCTCACAGATAATCTCTTTTTAGTTATTGCTTTATTTTCTTTTTATTGTGATTGTTTCCATGATACAGTTTTGTCTGTATTAAGTAAAAGATTCCCTCTCCTCTTTTCTACCTCCCTATTTACTCCTCCCACTGTTTTTTCCCATATTATTATGGTAGTATAATCCTTTAGGAACAGTGTATAAGTTTAACTTTCCGCTAATTAATGTTGGCAGTGTGGGTTTCGTCAGTGGTGGAAGAGCTGATATCCTATTGTCAAGATATATTTATCAGTTTCATTGGGAACCCTCCTTTTATTCGGGAGTAGAGACGCATACTACAACCTATCTCAATTCTCGTCTCTCCAACCCAGAAAAGTAAAAGCAAAGCAAATACACAGCAAACAAGGGGGCGGGCTTTAATAAAGATAAAAGCATTAATGAAATAAACTAAAGAGCAAAATAATGGAGAAAATCAACAGAAAAACCTAATTCTTTGTAAATATTTTGTTTGCCATCAAAATGACATTCGCAGGGGCTTGATCAGAAGTGGGGCAGAGTTTGTTTGTGGCATAGCAAGCAATGCTGCCGCTTCTGAGAGTGGCATCTCACATGGGAATCTGTGTGAATCCTAGCTGCTTCATATTTTATCAAGCTCCCTGCTGAGGCACATGGGGAAATCAGTGGAGGATGGTTCAAGTGCTGGGGCCTCTGAATCCATGTTGCAGACTTACCTGGCTCTTTGTGCCTCGCTAAACCCTGGCTATTGTAGACTTCTTAGCAGATAGAATATTCTCCGTCTCTCTCTTTCTCCATCCTCCCACCCCATAATTACACCTTTCAAAAAAATAAACAAATATGGAAAGTACTGCAGCAAGCCTAGATTTGAAAGATAGCACTAATATGGGGTACTGACACTACAGGCATTATCTCAATCCACTAGACTATAATGTCAGCCTCCCAAATAAACTTTTTAAAAAGATGTATTTATTTTTATTGGAAAGGTGGCTACACAGAGAGGAGGAGAGGCAGAGAGGAACATCTTCTGTCCAATGGTTCACTACCCAAGCAACCGCAGTGACTGGAGCTGAGCCGATCCAAAGCCAGGAGCCAGGAGTTTCTTCCAGGTCTCCCACATGGGTGCAGGGTCCCAAAGCTTTGGGCTATACTTGACTGAATTCCCAGGCCACAGTCAGGGAGCTGGATGGGAAGCAGGACCCCCAGGATTAGAACCGGAGCCCATATTGGATCCTGGCGTGTTCAAGGCGAGGACTTTAGCTGCTACGCTATCGTGCTGGGCCCTCAAATAATTTTTATACAGCTAATTATCCTTCACAAAACCCTAGCAAATTAAATTAATCACCATCCAAAAGAGACTTTATATAACATGACCAATTTGGATTCGCTTCGCTGTGTAAGTCTGGCTCAGCATTCAAAAATCAAAACTTCCAGGTCAACAGCATTAAAAAGAAGGATTATATGATTTAAGCAACAGACACGGACTGGGGCAGTGACTAGTGGCTAAATGGAGTCCCATATGGAGGCCAGTTCACGTCCTGTGTAAGAATTTCTAAAATATATATGACTGTTTGCTAGGTGAATTGCAAATAAAGTATGCTGTGTATTCTGCATTGGAAGATGTTTTATAAGTAGATATGTAATATATTCCCTCTGGAACCATTCCAAAATAATTTCAATTGCATGAAATCCCTGGCATGTCCCATAGAAAAGAAACCTGTAATCCTGAAGCCTGTATTTTCCAACTTGCTGTACTATTTAAAAAAAAAAAAAAAAAGGCTGCAAAACACACTTCAACAAGTGTTAGTTTCTATCACTCAAGCCCTACAATTTCAACATATTACCAGGATTGGATTGTGATTTTAAGTTTTGTGGATTTGGGTATGATGTAGCATGCAACAAGGCTAGCAAGACTGAATACGAGAAAAAGAAGAAAGCCATATGGTGGTAGTGATCCTATCAACAGCAGATCAAAATCTGAGGTGGAGACCGTGTACATTATGTGTCACAACAGTATATAGGTGCAGTGTGTGTAATATATATCATGCTTAAGTTGTATATGCTTAATATTCAAAAATTGCATTGATGAATGTGGTGGTGATGGGAGATATTGTTTAACATGAAGCCCAAGGTCAAAATAATTAAACTACAGCTCTCTTATTATGGGAGGCTTTAAAAATATTTAGGAAAAAAAACTACCATATAAAATTGACATAACTTCATTCTAACACTGAAGCCAATAATTTATCTATTGCAAAAGAAACTTTTTTAAAGCATTCACTCTTCAAAACAGCTCTACTTGTACAAATCAATTGGAAGAGATTCATTTGGCTAAAGCTTCTAAATTTCAGAGTAGAACTGATGTATTTTTTTAAAGAGTCACTAAAGTATTCAAAGTGTGAAATAAATTTCCACAACTTCATTTTTGAATGTCATGACAGACCTAGAAACTATTAAGTGAATATAACCAATTAAAAACAAATTACTTAATCAATAGTGTAATTTGGTCCAAACTGAAACTCACTCAAGCAGACTTGAAGTACTTAGATTTGACAGGCTGAGTACTAGATCTCAATTAAACAATATGCTGCCATATTCCAGGATCTTCTGGAAAATCCTTATTTTTATATTTGTGACTAATAACCATATTCTATGGAATTTTCTCAGAAATCAAAAAATATTCCAATATTCGTAGTAATCCCAAGCAATAACTCTATTACTATGATTATGTAAAGGCCAAATATCCACATCCCATAACTAGTGAAATAGTATTTACGTGATATCCATATGTAGGAGCTCAAATTAGTTTTAAATTACTTAATATATAGATAAAATGCAGTATATGTCATGATGCATAATTTCTAAGTAAAATTGTCTGTGGTGAATGATTGCTGACAAAACTGGAGGCAGATCGATGGGAGAAACAGAAACTATGGAAAAGTCATTTATTTAAAAAAGTATTAGAGCCCCGGCTTGGTAGCCTAGCAGCTAAAGTCCTCACCTGGCATGCTCCAGGATCAATCCCAAATGGGTACCAGTTCTAATCCCGTTAGCCCCGTTTCCCATCCAGCTCCCTGCTTGTGGCCTGGGAAAGCAGACGAGGATGGCCCAAAGCCTTGGGACCCTGCACCTATGTGGGAGAGCTGGAGGAGGTTCCTGGCTCCTGGCTCTACTCCAGGCATGGTAGCCATGTAGGGAATGAAACAGCGAATTGAAGCAATCTCTTCCTCTCTGGGTCTCCTCTCTGTAACTCTGTGTCTCAAAAACTACATAAATACATCTTCAAAATCCTTAACAGGACCCAGCACGGTAGCTTAGCAGCTGAAGTCCTTGCCTTGCATGCCCCAGGATCCCATATGGGTGTCAGCAGCCCTGCTTTCCATCCAGCTCCCTCCTTGTGGCCTGGGAAAGCAGTCAAGGACAGTTCAAAGCCTTGGGATGCTGCACCCTTGTGGGAGACCCGGAGGGGGCTCCAGGCTCCTGGCTTCGGATCAGTTCAGCTCCGGCTGTTGTGGCTACTTTGGGAATGAACCATCCGATGGAAGATCTTCCTCTCTGTCTCTCCTCCTCTCTGTATATGTGTCTTTCCAATAAAAATAAATACATCTTTAAAGAAAAACAAGTGTTAGGGTGAAATTATGGAGAGAAAGTGGGCACATTTTTGCATATGGACACAAATGGTGTTTTTGTTTTGTTTTTTTTTTTTTTTTTGCCACAGACATGTTAACAACTAGTAGAACTGAGATTAGTAATAGGCATGGTCTATTTGACCATAATGATATGGTCTAGGTAGGTAGCTAGTTCACGGTCACAAGTTTCGAAGGCACACCTCCCTTGCCTATGTACTCCTTTCTGCTCAATATAAATTAAATGACACCTATCAGTTTATACAGTTCTTTCTGCCCATCTATGGAATGTGAAGCGGTGATGTTGTGTAACCACTCCCCATCCAGGCTCCCTTAAAAGCCATGTGCTGGGAAGTCCCTTGCTTTCTAAGTTGTATTGAAGGAGTTTTCTTTCCTCCCTTTCAGAATATCACAGAAGTTTTGCTTGAGAATTTTAGCTACCACTCATTGAGATGGAACTGTTGTAAAAAAAAAATGAAAATATATGCAGATCTGTTTCTAGGCACACAATTGTGTCCCATTTATTTGTGTGTATGTCCTTTGCAAACAATTCACTGCCTGAACTATTTAAATAAATTGGTTCTATGCTAAATAACTTCTTTAGAAATAAAAAGGAAATTAAAATAAAAACCTTACTGAATATAAATATAAAAATAGCGGGTCTATATGGAATGGGAGCAGTCTAGTGATTCCCAGTGTTTTACTGTAATAAAATATTGTATTAGTAACCGTTTGGAGTATTCAGTACCAGGTAATCTGTGGTATAAGAAACATTTAATTAAAGGCTTTGCATCAGAAGCTGCCAGTCCCAGCACGTGTGCAAAGGTACTCCTTCGTGTGCTCAAACGTGGAAATCTATTTGCCACCCAATCTATCAACTGGTTTGCAAACAAGAAGCCAATCACTTCATGCATGCTGAAAGTGAACAAAATGCAAACTTCAAGATTAGAAAATAACTTAAGAATGCACAATCATGTGCCTTTATAATCATCACAACTGTGGATGGAGCTATTTGTGTCATGCTTTTGACATGAGCTGTCAAAGCAGTAAAAAGAGCCTAGCCAAAACTGGCATAGCCCAATTCTTCCAATTTATGTGTGTCAAGCCTGTAGTTAACTTGCACCTGAAAAATGCAACACAACAGGCCCCATGTTTCACTATCTGAGTGAATAATCACAATAACAGTGACTGCAAATCAGAAGACAGTACAACCGAGGTTTGCCAGAGCTAATATTTAATGAACTTAATTCTGAACGGCAAAGGATGTCATTGTTGGCAACTACACATTACCATACAGAAAAATTTTTAGATTTGGGGCGAGAAAACTTCCTGCTCCCATCATGCTCTGGGCTCCTCCACCATTCATCCTTGGAAATGGATGGGGAGATGACTTTCGTGACCCTGTCCGGTAGCAGATGTTGCTTGCTGGGCCGACTTTAAAACTGACCAGTCAAAGATATAGTCAGAAGGATCATTGAGACTCTCGAGGTGGTTTCGGAATAACTTCCTCAGGTACTGGTAATCCGGAGTTTCCTCAAACTGCAGCCCACGGCAATAGTTTATGTAAGTGGCAAACACAGAAGGATAGCCTTCACATAAAACTTCCACTGGAGTCGTCAACTTCTTCTCAGAAATTTTCTCACGCCATTTTTTTCTTGTAGCAGCCTTCAGGCCTTGCCATGGCAGGTCACCTTTATTGAAATACATGAAAACATATCCGAGTGACTCCAGATCATCTCGGCGGCTCTGTTCAATACCAAGATGGGCATTGAGGGTGGCATAGAGAGGAGTGCCAGTGAGAGATCTATTTTCTCTGTAAGGGATGTGTTGATTTGTGCTGGGGTGTCTGTACCTTTTTGCCAAGCCAAAATCTACCAAGAACAACTTATTACAATGATGGCCAGTACCCATGAGGAAGTTTTCTGGCTTAATGTCTCTATGTATATAGTCTTTGGTGTGCACATATTCAATTCTGCTGATCATCTGTTCAGCCAGCAATAAGACAGTTTTAATGGAAAATTTTCTTGAACAGTTGGTAAAGATGTCTTCCAGATTGGGTCCCAGAAGGTCCATAGCTAGTGCATAATGTCCTTTGTCTTGTCCATACCATCTTATGCGGGGTATGCCCACACCACCCTCCAGAGTCTTGTAACATTCATTCTCATACAGCAGTCGGGGGTTTTTGGCTCTCTCTGATTCTAATTTCAATGCTACTTCCTCACCTGTGGTGACATCAACAGATAGATAAATGATTCCAAAGGAGCCAGACCCGATTTTTCTTATAAGTTTGTATTTGTCTCCTACAATGAATTCGTCCAAGGTGTTGATACTGCTTTCCATTGGGTGAGAAGATGGTGGTAGCAGCAGAAATGCAATACAAGTGAGAAGTTACCAAGTCCTCAGGGTCTCCTCCCAAGGGCCAGGCGTTGGAGCAGGTAGCAGAACACTCGGGCACAGGGAGCCTTCTCCCTCCCTCCTCAAGCCTGGCAAAAGGCAGTCACCTGACCCTGAGGGATCACTGTGGCTCCCTAGTGGCTCTTTGGGCCTGGCCGCCTGTGGTGAAGCACAGATATCCCAGAGCCTGTCTGCTTCTCAAACCTGTGTTGGGCTACTTCCTGGCTTTACTGACAACAGCAGAGGCTGGAAAGGTTTTGCGAGTTTGGGCTGTGATGTCGCTGTCGCAGCTGCTGCCAGCTCAGCCTTGAAGTGCTGCTTTCGCTATGCCCTCTCTGCCGGTTTCTTCAGGCTCCAAGCATTGGCAGCTGTGTTGGCGTTGTGACGTCACTTCCGCCCAGCGCAAAGCATGATGGGAAATAACCCACTCGCGTTTGCAGAAAGCACATTCCATTTTTTCCCTCTTTATTTTCTTTGCAGTTTCTAACAATTATTTATTTGGAAGTCTCTTAAGCCAACAAAATCCTAAACAATGTAGCAGGTTTCAACTCTCTTGCCCCCAAACTCTTTAAAGTTATCATCTGACACAATGCAACAGGTGCATCATAAAACCCCATAACTGATATAGATTTAGAGTAAAAAGGTACCCAATCTGCTTAGATTTCAGTAGTCTGTATGCATCTGTGTGGTGTGTGTGTGTGTGTGTGTGTGTGTTTGTGTGTGCGTGTGTAAGCAGCAGAACTATCAAGATGGAGAACATTCCAATATCTCACAGGAATTGCTTTCTGCCAAATCCATCTAGTAGCATGTGTGATAAACACTAAGTTTTTCATGTTTATCATTTTGTCATTTGAGAAAATCATATTTAAATAGAATAATAGGGGAATCAATGTCTATTGTCTCTGTTTGAGAGACAGGCCCTGAAGGTCATCCATTGCCGTTCAGTTCCTGAAAAATGAGCCTCCATGTCTGCTTCCATACCAGGCAAGCTCCTGCAGCCTTTAGCTCTGGCCTGTTTGGTGGCCTAGGCTCTAAAATCTGGCTTAAGTGGAGTCCCAAGCTCTGGAACACCACTAAAATCTGGATCCTAGAACCAGGAAGATTCAGCCTGTGACCCATCCTCTGTGGATATAGTTGTACACCAGCAAACGCCAAGTCAGACCCTAATGCCTCAGAGTTCAGGTGCAATTAAGCACCGGTGCAGTGCTCTTGACCACAGATATCAGGTCAACAGCTGTGGACATCAGCTACAAGCCTGCTAAGTACCAAACCATTTTCTATGGCTCTATACTTTGTGCAGATCGGGTGGGGCCCTGCTCTAGCATACCTAGGTTCCACTGCTATCATAGTCAACCCACGCTTGTGTGGTCCATATGAATGCGGCTTCTGGGACCACCCAAGAATACAATTGTCCAAGCCCTAGACATAATGGCTATCGAAGAGCTTTTTAAATCAAAGCTACTTTGCAAGGTACACAAACAGGACACCATAATCCAGTAACCGAATGACTCTTCAAAAGATTTTAAGCAATGCACCTCTTTTGTCACTGAAAGTGTTATACATTTTACAGCATACATTTCTTTTTTAACAGGTTAAATGTTAATTCCATGTCTTTCTATGCTACACTTCTCTTGTGAATTACAGGTAAGCTATAAGTTTATTTGTTTCATAATGATACCCAAGTCATGTTTCATTGTAATAACTCCATCTCTTCATCACCAAACAATTGTGCAACTAATAATTCTAGTCCAACATACTTACACTTATTCATAAACTTTTTGCCTGAGGACCAAGATAATATTAAGTATCTCACAAAGGAGGAGAAAGATGTCTCAACCCTGTCCCTTGGAAATGGAATCTTAAAAGGTCTCAGTTCAGGCACCTATGAAAAGCAATTCAAAGTAGAGACAAGTGAGATAGAAATAAAGATATGCATAAGAACAGGATTTTGCTAGAGTGACTTCCACATCCTTGAGAAAACGACAGTGTTCCCACTGTACAGCAGTTCTGGTGTGGAGAGAGTCACTATCTCTGATGAGTTCTGCCAAGGAAAGCCTATGAGTGCCTATGCTTGGTACTCAAAGGTCACATGAAAATTCATGCAAAATGCAAAACATATATATATATATATATGTGAATAAGTGTGTGTGTATATATGTATATATTCTTATAAATCAGTTTTATGATTAGACTACCATACTGCATCTCCACTCCCAAATAAAAGGACTCTCAGTGAAACAGTTAAATATACCTTGACAATATTAAATTGTTTTCTACATTTGTCTATACCTACAATACCATGATGTAGTTAAATAGCAAACTATTGAAGCTATAACTGTTGCTAAAGGACTGTATTGTTGTGCTAATTGAGGAAATTCCTGTACCTACAAAATTGTATCATTTAAAATAATAATCATCATTTAAAAGAAATCAAGTATATGAAAATTTTAAGTGTCACTAATCATCAAACCCATGATGACCTATCTCATCACCCCTAGCACAATGGCTATCATCAAAAAGAGTTACCAATGCTGCACAAATGTCCAGAAAAAGGAACTCTAGTACATTGGGTGTGGGAATGTGAATTAGTGTAGTCTCTGTGGGAAACAGCATGGAAATGTCTTTAAAATTCTATAAATAGAGTGGTAACATAATCCAGCGGTCCCACTGATGTATATACATCCTGGAGACATGAAGTCATTGCAAAAAAGTGAAATCTGTTTCACAGTATTTATAGCAGCATGGTTCACAACAGCCATAGTATGGTATGGAACACAAAGTTCAGTATAAGGTGACTGGATAAGGAGAATATTGTATATGTACATAAATGAATGCTTTTCTGCCATACAAACTATTAAATCCTGTCATTTGAAGCACAATGGATGAAACTGGAAGACATTATTCCGAGTGAAATAAAAGATGCAGAAAGACAATTTATGTATGTGTTCTCCCTTATATGAAGGAGCTAAAAGTAAAGTAAAAAAATAAAACTTGATCTGAATATAGAATGATTACTAAAAACTAGCAAGGGTGGGAGATATAGAAAGGTTTTGGTTAAAAAAAGGGGAAACTGAGTATGTTCCATTAATTGTGAAAAATATAGTAATAGGAAATGTTAGTAAGAAAAGTGTTGTGATGTGTTCTAAATTAAGAACTATTCTGAAGTAAAATATTTAAAAATATTTGTGTAGAAAAAATATACACTTGTGAGCTGTTGTTGAAGATATGATATTGTACAGTCATTATGGAAAATAGCATGAAGTTCTTCAGAAAAGCAAAATTTAAAGTTACCATATAGTAAAAGGACCTCACTGCTGGGTATATATCCAAAAGATATGAAATAAGTTTTTGAACAGATATCTGCACTCCCATGTTCATTGAGGCTATTTAAACTAGTCAAGATATGGAAGAAACTTACAAGTCCACACACAGATGATTACTTTAAAAGTGTGATATTTTAATCCAAGGCATCATTAGTAATACCAATTTTCTGTGAATCTCTAAGACCTCTTGTGTCCATGGGTTTTAAGATATTTTCACATCAAAATTAATGTTTTCCATTTCCTATTCCCACAAACTTTTTGAATACCTCTTGCATATACTTTTGTCTCTAATTATACGTTAATAGCATTTCAGAAGAAATAAAACAAGTACCTCAGGGAAACACTCAAAACAATTATAGTAAAACAGGTTCACGTGATTTTGCAATGAAAAGAACAACCTAATGACATTCCTAATAGGAATGATTCTTACTGTCAGTTGAAAAAATTGCACACTCCTCATATTTTGTGGTTTACCACCATTCTATCCTCTACATCTACTAGTTAACTGGCGTAGGTTTCACATATGAACAAGATGATGTAGTATTTGTGTTCTTGTGCATTAATATACATGGAACTTTTTGGCATTTAGCAGTAAATATTTTATTTAAAACAATAGACATGTAAGCAAAACAAATGAAGGAATGAATGAACTGATATAACATTTTGAAAGTTTAAAACATATGTTTTGACCCAAAATTCAGTTTCTTATAAAGTGCTTTGAGAAAGTAACTGGGTGCTTATGCAAATGTGAATTTGTCTATCTGTCCTCATCTGTCTCTATATAGCATATTATATATTTATATCATAATTATTGTACATTCTAAAAAATTTCAAAATTTCTAATTTGTTCATTTGGGGATCATTTGAATAAAAGTGTGTTGTGGCCAAATAATGAAAGCTAAATGGATGTAAATTCATGTTTATTAATATAGAAAACTGTCTTCGATAATAGGAGTATATACGTATATAATATAAGAATATATTAAATGTAATAATAATATATATGAATGTCATTTGTTTTAGGTAAGTAATAGACAAATATATAAGTAAAGTACATTCATGAAATGATAAACAGTTAATATTTTGTTTCTGAACCTTAGAATCCAAAATAAATTTTACTTTTATCATACTTTTTCTACATCACCTTTCATGATATTTATATTTTATTCACACAAATAAAAACTGAAAATTATTTCTATACTGTAAAAACAGGATTTAAATTATTGTAGTGAACAGCCTAATTTATTTCCCTCTTAAATTCAAGACAACTAAGGAATAATTAAATACATATAAAAAGAGATTAGGAAAAGTTTCTGTATTGTCTACCATTTATTTTGGGTCAATAACAAGATTCACTTTACATTTTTAGCATTAATAAATAATCCTCAAAACATATAAAGCAAACAAATTCTAATTACCTTGTTTTTGTATGGATGTGTCTGTATAAGTTTTTTAAAGATTTATTTGTTTATTTATTTTATTGGAAAGGCAGATTTACAGAAAGGAGAGCCAGAGAGAAAGATCTTCCATCTGCTGGTTCACTCCCCAAGGGGCCAAAATTGCCATAGCTGAGATGATCCGATGCCAGAAGCCAGGAGCTTCTTCCGGGTCTCCCATGCGGGTGCAGGGTCCCAAAGTTTTGGGCCGTCCTCGACTGCTTTCCCAGGCCACAGGCAGGGAGCTGGATGGGAAGTGGAGCTGCCGGGACATGAAACAGGATCCATATGAGATCCTGGCAGTTGCAAGGCAAGGATTTAGCCAGTAGGCTATCCGCCAGGTACTGTGTGTTTATATAATTTCATTTTAAATAGTGTTGTCTTATATTCAGTGCTCATATACAGACTACAGATGATTGTCAATGAGGCAAGAAAAGATGTATTTGTCTACTATTCAGAAGTGAAATTTTCTAATTACTTTAACTTTGCAGATATCACTTGTGGTAAGCTATCAACTTTCCAGTTGGCAGGCTAGCTGATAAAAATTCAAACAACATTTCCTATTATTCTTGGCATTCTCATCAGTTTCTTGATGTTATGATAGGTAAGAAGTTTAAGGTTTGATTAAATCCCTATTAGTAGAAATATAGAAAAGTGTGTCCTCAGGAATCTTCTGTAATATAAGGATGTTTATTTCAATGTGGATATTGATAATGGATAGTGCATATTATAAGTTGTAAACAAAAGAAGAAACAATATATGATAGTGTAGAAAACTCATATTTTTGACAAAGCATATGCTTACATAGTAACTGGAAACGAATTTTCTAACTCATTTGGAGAAATGTTATCTTACTTCTATGTACACGTTAATGTATTCACAAATTTCAGTAGGCGCTTAGGCATGAACAGCAGCACAAAAAAATGACCTCATTCACAAATAATGCCAAGCATGTTACACAGTTTATAGAATGTCTCTTCAAACATCTACCATTTTATTGGGTAGTTTCAAGGAGTAGCTTTTTCTTGCAGTAGCTGAGAAAATTCAAAGAATCTTGCCATAGTGTTTAACATCTTCATTTTCCAAAATTAAAAAAAGGTTGCTGCTGAATTGTTTTTCAAATTAGGAAGTCAGAACTTAGTCCCCTTGAAATAGACTCTGAGACACATGTGATTTAATGGTAAGTGCACTGTATAATATCGTCTGACTTAGGAAAGAAATTTGGACATAGAGGATTTGAATTGTCAGAGTTGCGTCAGATACTTCAGGTAATTTCATAGGGAGCTTTGATGAATGAATGACAAGAGATATCCTAAATGCGAACAATACTGCAAAGTTTTTGAATCCCCTTCACCAACCAGAAATTCAATTGAAGATGCTCTCAGAGAATGGGTGTCACGCCTAGCAAAGATTTTGTTTAAGATGAGTATAATTTCAGGTGATCAATTAAGCTCTGTGTGTTCATCTGTTAGTATTCCTTGCAAATGGGAAAAAGATCATCATAGACACTGAGAGACATCTCACACAGTATCTCCCACAACTAGTGAAATATGCGTACAATACTAGATGATGCAATGAAGAAAGAAATTTTCTGTATTCTTGTAAGGATTAGTTATATATTTAGGCTTTCTTGTCTTACAGCACTTTTCAGGGCATTCCAATCTCTCCAATATTTATGTATACTGTTACCTCTTCTCACGAGGTTCCTACTTGAATATCTTCTTCGGAGAGCATGATCTCTTGAACAGTATGGATTAAATATCTACTCTGTAATTAGCACATCCTTCTTTTCTTCATAATATTCATTACATTGCATAACAGCTTTGCCATACACGTCCCAGATGATGGAATGATTAAACTAGTTTTCTTTTGTCCAGCATGGTTTCGTTTATTCAGGATCTGGAACATATCTTCACACATAATAGTTTTTAATAAATATTTGGTGAATGGGCAAATGAACAAAAGTTTGTTTTTGTCTCCTAATAGAATATATTTCTTCAAAGTGGAACATGTGCCTTATGTAGGGTCTCTATGTTTACCACTACAGAAAACTAAAATGTCAAGGATAAAGCACAGGTCTGGCAATTTTAAGGGATTACAATGTTTTATTTTTATCATTTTAGATAATGGATTGTGGATTTGAAAATTCATGTCTGCTTGATCTGATTTGTGATCGCTGATTTTGTATTCCCTCAAATCTTAGAGAAACATCTTCAATTCTTGGTTTCATTTTTTTTTATTCACAAGTACCTGCATCTACATTTTCTTCCTGAAAACTTCAATCCAAACATCTCTTGAGGTTGGAATGAAGGAAGAATTTCTATTGAGGTTGGCAGTGTTAGGGCCCACAGAAGCAAATGTAGCTTAGTAGCGTAATGGGATTGATTTTACACAGTTAGACTGGGACAATTTTTAAATACATAAAATATAACAGTACTCAAATTTTTCACTGTCACAGAAGGGAATTATAAATATATAAAAGCATAAAATGTGAATATGGGAATGAAGTCAGTGGATAGATTTTTAGATTGGAAATATTGAACCACTCAGCTTTAAACTTTTCAAAACACAAATCTATCTTGCACATTTATTTATTTCCTTGGAGAACTGCATATACCAATAACCTGCATCTTGTTTTTAACTTTCTTTATTACTTTCCAACAGAATAAACTACAACTCATTGAATAATTGGCACAGTGGGTTGGGGCAGGAAAAGTAAGAGATGAGCTTTGCATGTCTTGTTTCAGAAAATAAGAAAATATCTAAAGAATGAAAAGGCCATCTTAAGGAAGACTGAAGCCATCTTGAAGGGACTGTCAAAATAGACAATGATGAGACCTAGTGAACATAAACAATGGTGATACTATGTAGATAAAGTAAGATATTCAATACATGACCCATGTTAATGAGGTAAAAGAAGAACAACAGAAAAGGTGAAAAAGAAAGGAAGGAAGGTTGAAAGGAAGAAAGGAAAAAGTTCTATAATTTATGCAATATAATAAATTATTGAGATAGCAGAAAGAGTGAAATTAGAAAGTCATTACATGGAAATCATTTGAGTAATAATACAAGAAATTTATGTGGATATTAAAATTACTAAGTGAATATTTGATGAGAAGTGGGGCATGCACATAGCTAGTGCTAAGTCTGTGCGTGTATAAAATACAAAATGAAAAGGTAATGGCTAAGTCTGGAGGACACCACTTTAATCAAATTAGCAAAGTTGATAAAACAAGGGTTAATTTGAAATTTACTATATTACTATATGGTATGTTGAAAAGATTATAGTTTCCTTTCTTTCATATTCATGCCAGAAATATCTAAGTTGAGTGTAACCACAAGGAAAAATTACAAGTAACCTATTATTTGGGGCTCTTTCACAGTCAATAAATTCAAAAAGGACAGGAGTTACTCTAAAGTGAAATAAAAGAATTTTCTCCTTAACACAATAAACTATCCTAATTTGCATCCTTTATCAATGAAAGGTATTATCAAAGCAATTGATATAAGTTACATGTTCTATATGGATAACTTGCAGCCTACTAATACCTATGAATTGATGTTGATTGTTTTTTATATATATTATATATAATAGGGAAATATATATGCTTCATATATATATATGAAATAGTGTTCTTATGTGTAGGATATAAGTATCCAAATATTCCTGTGTTATATTCAATATTCTCTGCATTTCAAAGAAAAGATCTATTTAGTTTTGTTGGAAAGGCAGACTTACAGAGAGGAGGAGAGACAGAGAGGAAGCACTTCCATCTGCTGACTCATTCCTCAAGTGGCCACAACGGCCAAAGCTGTGCCAATCTGAAGCCAGGAGCCAGAAGCTTATTCCGGGTCTCCCACGTGGGTACAGCGTCCCAAAGCTTTGGGCCTTCCTGGACTGCTTTTGCAGGCCACAAGCAGGGAGCTGAATGGAATGCGGGTGTGCCAGGACTAGAACTGGTGGCCATCTGGGATCCCGGCGCATGCAATGTGAGGACTTTATCCACTAGGCTACCACGCTGGGCCCTATTCCCTGCATTTAATTAGGAAAATAATTGTACTTTCTTTGTTCTTTTTTCTGGTTAAGTCTGAAATCATTTCTAAATTAGGAACATTTGCAATAGAATTTTGTTATTCATTGTGTTTTTGTAGTACTTGAAACTGTATAGATTTCTTCCCTTCCTCATGCTTTCATAACCTTGCAGAATCAAAATTCTATCCTTTTACCTAGTAAAGATTTTATTCTCCCACTAATATTTGAATTTACTCAATTTCTCTAATCACCATATGAATTACTGTGCAACTCAACAGCATTGCCTTGTTCTTTGTAATCCTTATTGCATCTGTATTTCACTGATAATATTCTTGTGCTATTAGTCTATTCAATGGACAATATTCTTACATCAATCCATTTAACATTGTGTTTCATTATAGATTTTACAACACCACTCTGCTGCCCTTCCTGGCCCGCTTTAAGCCTAGCAAGGACTGTAGTCTGAAAGTTTCAGCTGGTCTGCTGCACACCCCCTTGCTATGCACTGCCCAAGCTTCTTGCACGCATTGCTCAAACTCCTTTCTATGCCCTCACCAAAGCCCCCTTCCTGTAATTGCCGCCCTATCACCCTCACTCTCTCTTCTGTGTAGTGGAAACGTCAGGTGCCAGAATGCTGCATTCTAGAACTAGCTTACTCAATGGTAATCTTTAGGTGATGGCAACACCATTACAATAGAATCCCCATCATTTCCATGGCCAACAGCCCGATTCCCATCACTCATCAGAATCCACGGTATTTCCCAGATTTAAAAAAAAAAAAAACTCACAAATGAGCTGTACTCAGATACAACCGCACCCCCTTTAAAATATTAACCTCCAAGCCAAGAACCAGTCCCTTTGCCTCTAGATGGTATAAAAAGACAGGCTAGACCTTATTGATTACAGCTGGTTTCTTATTGTGTAGTTTCTCTTTGCTTATAATTAACTCTTTTGTTCTACTCACCTTTCTACTCATCTTTATCTACATCCCGTCCTTGAATTCTTTCTTTCGACAGAAACAAGTATCTGGGGCCCGGCGCTGTGGCCTAGCAGCTGATGTCCTCGCCTTGAACGCGCCTGAATCCCATATGGGCGCCGGTTCTAATCCGGGCAGCCCCGCTTCCCAGCCAGCTCCCTGCTTGTGGCCTGGGAAAGCAGTCGAGGACGGCCCAAAGCTTGGGACCCTGCACCCGCGTGGGAGACCTGGAAAGAAGTTCCTGGCTCCTGGCTTCGGATCGGCACAGCACCGGCCTTTGCGGTCACTTGGGGAGTGAATCATCGGACGGAAGATCTTCCTCTCTGTCTCTCCTCCTCTCTGTATATATATCTGGATTTGCAATAAAAATAAAATAAAATCTAAAAAAAATGAAACAAGAATCTCAGAGAGAGAGAGAGAGTCTTTCATTTGCTGCCTCACTCCCTGGTTGGCTACATTGGCATGGCAGGGCCAGATCATAGCCAGGAGCTAGGGACTTCTTCCAGGTCTCCATTGTGAGTGACAGTGGCCCAAATGCTTGGGTCATCTTCTGGTTTTCCTAGGCTATTATTAGGAAGCGGGATCAAAAGTGAAGCAGCCAGAACAGAAAGCAGATTACATATGGAATACTGTTGTCACAGGTAATGTTTTACCTATTGTACCACAAGCTAACCCCAAAGTCCAAATTCTTGAGCATGGAATGTTTTTTAATAGAACGTTTGTCTCACAAATGAGCAATACTCACAGAGTGAACTCAAGGAATCACCTCCACAGGCTAGAGGAAAGAGTGTTAAAAAAAACATTCGTTGTTTAACTTCTTTTTTAAAACAGTTGGTGCTAAACATCTTTGCATCTACATGCAAAATAATGAAATCAGCCTACTGTTTTACATTGTGTCCAAACACTCCAAATGCATCAATGTCCCCACAGTAAATATTTTAAGAGCTAAAACCAACACTTTTATAGTGAAATATAATCTGTAACAATTTTGAATTTGATAATAGATTTTTGGATATGATACTAAAAGCAAGGGATATCAAAGAAAAATAGACTCCAGAAATAATAAAAACATATTTTGTTAAGTGATATATGTTTATTTCATCACAGTTCTGGAAACCAGAAATGTAAGATCATAAAGCTGCGTGCTGGCAGGATTCCTTCCTAACTTCCTTCCCTCTCTCCCTCCCTCCCTTCCTTCCTTCCTTTTTCTTTCATTCTTTCTTCCATTTTTTTTTTTAAAAAAATCTTTTATTTTTATTGGAAAGTCAGATATACAGAGAGGAGGAGAGACAGAGAGGAAGATCATCTTTCCGTTGATTCACTCTCCAAGTGGCCACAATGTTGGAGCTGCGCTGATCCAAAGCCAGGAGCCCAGAGCCCCTTCCAGGCCTCCATGTGGGTGCAAGGTCCCAATTGTCCTCCACTGCTTTCCCAGGCTACAAGCAGGGAGCTGCATGGGAAGCGGGGCCGCTAGGATTGGAACCGATGCTCATATGCGATCCTGGCACGTGTGAGGTGAAGACCTCACCCGCTAGGCTACTGCTCCGGGCTCCTTTATTTCTTCCATTCTTGCATATCATTACAAAATTGCATTTTTCCCATGTATACACTACTATGAAAGCGATGCTATTCCCTCTTTCTCTCTTTTTCTCTCTTGTGCTTCTAAGGATCATCTAAACGAGATGAAACTTCCAAACCAAATGTGGACTCCCAGTAAAACCACCAGCATATCTTGACAATAGAATGCTGGACTCTGCTGTTGTCCATGCCCACAATGATAGACTTATGACTGCTTACATTATATGGAAAAATCATTGAGGGGTGTGGGTTTAGGGAGGGGAGGAGGGAAAATCCCAGAGCCTATGGAACTGTGTCATAAATAAATAAATAAATAAATAAATACATAAATTTTAAAGTGTAAAAATTATTCCAAATTATGAGTGCATTAAAGAGAATATTTTCAAACCACATATCTGATAGGGGGATGTTATGGATTAAGAATGAGGGGAGGGAATTTGGGAGAGGAGTAGGGGAAATCCCAAAGCCCATGAAACTGTATAATATAATAAAATAAAAATATAAATTTTGAAGTACAAAAATTAATCCAAATTATGAGAGAATTAAAAAACATATTTTTCAGACCATGAATCTGATAACTGGATGTTATGGTTTAAGAAAGAGTTGTCCCCACAAAATTCATAAAGCTATTAAATTCTCATGTTTGGATATTGATTACTGATATTTTAGACATTTGATCTGGTGGTGGCATTAAGGAGATGGTTCTTATGGCGACCTTTAGGTGGCTGCTAGTGTCTCCTTGAAAGGTGATTCTTGCAAGAATATTGATTCTTTCAGTTTATGCTCTGCACAGCCTTTCTCCTGGCTTCTTGGCTCACCATATGGTCGTCACTCTATACCAGGATGCACAAGGATATTTCAGTTAACGTAATGAAAATCAGGGGCCCGGAGGCGTGGCCTAGCAGCTAAAGTCCTCACCTTGAACGCACCCCTGGATCCCACATGGGCGCCGGTTCTAATCCTGGTAGCTCCACTTCCCATCCAGCTCCGTGCTTGTGGCCTGGGAAAGCAGTCGAGGACAGCCCAAAGCCATGGGACCCTGCACCCGCGTGGGAGTCCTGGAGGAGGCTCCTGGCTCCTGGTGCCGTCCTGTGCTCCTGGCACAGCACAGGACGGAAGATCTTCCTCTCTGTCTCTCCTCCTCTCTGTATATCTGACTTTGTAATAAAAATAAATAAACCTTTAAAAAAAAAGAAAATCAGACTAAAACAATTTCATATCCATACTATAGGCAGTCTCATAAATAAAAAAAAATTAGACAAGCAACCTAATTTTAGAATGGACAAATGGCTTGAATAAATCTCCTTTTTTTGCAGAGATGATACACAAGTAAACAATAAGTACATGAAAATATTCAATAAGTTTTATTGTGGAAATTAAAATAAGCTGACAGTGTTTTATAACATGGATATACTAAAAAATGACACAAAGGAACTGAAAAATTCATATATTCTTACTGCAAATGTAAAATGATTATTCTTCTGTAAGAAACAGTTTGGTATTTCCTCAAAATGAAAATGGTGGAATTACCATTTAATCTGGAACAAAATATGTCAGTGTGAAAGACAATCTACACGAACAAAACGGTGTGTGTTAGAAGATTCTGTGTTAGAATCTTAAGATTACGTGTTGTCATTACCCTCTTATTTGTCTTCACACTCACTTGAATAAAATGATATTTTAGTATAATGGACCCAGAAATATAGATTCTAAGTCATCAAATCCTGAAACGGATCCAATTTCCGATAGTAATGGTGAATCTCCTGGTTAAATCTTACCATTGATTTGAATAAATATCCTTCATATATGAGATATTTTACTTACATTATTTTTATTGTTCAATAATGACCCTAGAATCAAGTATTACACGGAAGCATATCCAGGTCCAATAATATTAAATAATCTAGTCAATAATGGCATGACTTATAATAACAGTATATGGGTTTGAGATCAAATTTGTATAACTGTTAAGTCATGCAAATAGACCTAAAAAAATCTTTACTCTGGTTCAAAAAGGACTGAAATCCCTGCGAAGTTTTTTTATAGTACACATGCCATGACATTTTAAAGACCCCTCATGGATGAAGAAAATCTTTCATACATTAAAACAAAAGTATAAAATAAAGTTAAACACCTAAAAATTATGCTATATTTTCAAACAAAATTGTTAATTAAATGTACTTCTAAGAAAGAACAAAATTAGGAAGTAATCATGTTGCACTTCCAGCAAAATAATGGTAATAATAACTATTAGCTATCATTTCTAATATGCTAAGAATCTTAAGATCCATAATGGGTATTTCACAGACTTTATTTCTGCTAATTTTCAAAATAGTTTAGTGATGTGAGTGTATAGATTACCTTTACAGATGACCAAAATCAATGTTCAAATCCAAACTGCTTCCATTAAAGAATATTTTCTTATTTACATAACCCTCCATTTTCCAAAAACTACGTATGCTCTCAATTCAGTATATAAAAAATGTATTTGTAGTATATTTTAAGTAATATTTTAAACTAAAATGTTTTATTAATTTTATTTTAATTGGACCACCATCATTGTATATATTTCTGGGGTACAAAGTAATGTTTTGAAATAAGAGTTTGGAAATATATCAAAGTAAATATATCAAATATATATCAAAGTAAATTTATCAATTTGCCAAATATGCGCATAACTTCACTTGACTTGTGCTAAAACATTTAAAATTTGTTTTCTTATTTATTTTGAAACATTCATGCATTATGATTGACTGTAGTTACCCTGAAGTGCAACAAACCTCAAAAAGTTTTCTACTAAGTGAAGCTCTATAGCCTTGAACCAGTATCTCCCCACTCCCTCACCTCGCAGTCAGTGGCAGCCAACTTGTAGTTTAGTCCCATGAGTTTAACCTTTTTAGATTTCACACTGAAGTGAGATCATGCTGTATTTACCTTTTCATGTGTATCTTATTTCTCCTTACATTGTTTCTTTTGTCTTTAAAGCTTGCTGTTTTTTCATACTATATTCAATGGTACTGAAAAGATTCAGTGGAGAAGTGGAACTAAGTTTATTTTAATAGAAAAAAATTCAAAAGCATGCTCTGATTTTCCTTTTTTTTTTTTTTAAAGATTTATTCATTTTATTACAGCCAGATATACACAGAGGAGGAGAGTTAGAGAGGAAGATCTTCCAGCTGATGATTCACTCCCCAAGTGAGCACAACGGCCGGTGCGCGCCGATCCGAAGCCAGGAACCAGGAACCTCTTCTGGGTCTCCCACACGGGTGCAGAGTCCCAATGCATTGGGCCGTCCTCAACTGCTTTCCTAGGCCACAAGCAGGGAGCTGGATGGGAAGTGGAGCTGCCGGGATTAGAACCGGCGCCCATATGGGATGCAGGGGTGTGTTCAAGGCGAGGACTTTAGCCGCTAGGCCATGCTGCCAGGTCTGCATGCTCTGATTTTCATTTATACATACTTCCACGAGCTTTTTGAAGCACCTTTGTATATACCACATTTTCTTTATTCAGTCATCATTACATTTGATTCCATATCCTGGCTATTGTGAATAATGCCTTAACAAACAGATATATTACTCTTTCTTTCTTTCTTTCTTTCTTTCTTTCTTTCTTTCTTTCTTTCTTTCTTTCTTTCTTTCTTTTTTTCTTTCTTTTTTTCTTTCTCTCTCTCTCTTTCTTTCTTTCTTTTCTTTCTGTTTCTTTTCTTTCTTTGTTTCTTCTATTTCTTTGCATTACCACTTCTAGGAATATATCCAAAAGATATATTTCTGACATACAACTTTAAATTCCTTTGGATCTAATCCACAAATGGGATTTCTGGTCTATATATTTTATTGCACTTTAATCATCAAAAGAATCTTCATGTATTTTCCATAATGGCTGTACCGATTACCCTTCCACTAACAATATGCAAAAATCTCTTTCTCTGCTTTCCTGTAAACTTTCTTATCATTCATATGTTTGATAACAATCATTAAATAACCTTCTAGTTGCAATCATTCACAGGCTTTACAAAACAGCAAAGTTTGTCTTAGAGAAGAAAACTTTGCATTTTACAAACGAGAAAACTTGATTTTGATCTATAATTTCAGAAAAGCTGTTAGCAAGATACTGAATGCTATAATTCAGTATCATTCCTTTGGGAATGAGAAACTATTTATGTTTCTAAAGTCTTGATAAGTTATTATCTTACAAGTTAAGGGAGCATTTTAGTCCTACATGTTCACCAAATAATTTGTGATGTCTGATCACACTTTTGGATTCAAATGTGTGAATCCAAATGACAAATGTTTGAGCACAGCTATTGACTGTGGTTAGGTACTTCAAATGTTATAAAGACAGATTTCAAGAAAGATACACATTGGGTTTTGTTTTGTAATGTTTGTAATGCATTTTTTTGCATCATTATTTCTAATCATACGGTTTTATTTGCACATGCTAGTGTACAAGATTTTCAATGTTAGGGTTTAGAGTCACCACGCCATGCAATGTAAAGTTTAGTAAGGAAAACCTCAACAACAAGAACAACAACAAAAGAGTGACGATTCAGATTTTAAAATGTATGACGTTATCCATGTATCCAACTTCAAAAAGTATGGCTTTCATTATTAGGTTACAAAGGATCAAGATTTGTGTTCACATTAATGTTGCCCTCATTTCCATTTATATTAAACTGGTATTTGTTTTTTAAAGGAGGCACATGAATGAACAGAGCCTTCCCCAATCTCTGTTTGTTCAGCTTGTAACATACACAATAGCAAATTCAATCTTGTTAAGAGGCTTATTCTTTCATTGTAGAACTTACTTGAAGTAAGTTTGAATTTATGTGGGTTATGTGTTTGTGCGATAAAATGAATTGAAGATTCTAAAGACTTTATATTATTTCTCAATAATAAATTGATTATGAGATTATGATTATTTTATTTCAAACATCTTTTGCCTATGACAATATTGAGGTGGATGAAAAACATCTTCATTTCAACAAAAGGAAAAAAAAAGTTTATGTGAAAAAAAGAACACCTATAATATCAATTAAATCACATGTTTCAAAACTCGTAAAGGAAACTTCTCATTTAGGGAAATTTAAAGCAAGTGTTTTTTGGTGAATTTTCTTTATACTTCAGGTAATAAGAAAATGAACACATAATGGTTACGTGCCTTTTTATAGCAGACACACACACAGTTATTTTATCAAGTGTATTTCTCCAAAGAAATCATGGATGGCAGAAAGGAAGAGGGAGGGAGAAATCCTTATACCTATAAAACTTTATCAAGGAAAATAATAATAATAGTAATAATAATAATTGGAATCAAAGCTGGAGCTGTGGTAAATTAATATGAAAAGCAAATTCTTCTGAAGTGTGGTAATAGTAGATCATTTTAGGAACCTCTTGTTATAATAGATAGCCAACTGGTATAGTTAATACACTATTTTATGTGATGTGGTAGAACACAGTAGCTACCGATAGTCATTTACCTATGAAACCTGAGATACTTACTCACAAAAAAGTATGCATGCTGGTGCACACACATATATAATACATTGGAAATTATATTTTGGTTGAAAAATAGTACCCAGAAATGAGTTGATGGATTATTTTCCCATCCTTTAGCACTTTGATCAACAGTAACCTAGAGTAAGACACTTCACCTCCATGCTGTGTAAACGAAAGACACACAGAGAGAGAGCTTTTTCAATTACAGTGGCTTAAACACACATTTAGTTAAATGTAATGCATAACCTTTGCCGTATACTGAATATTAAGAGGACAGTGCCAACTCAGAATACCAAACAACATGTCTAACTATGTACACAGTTCCATGGAATCTACCAAAAACTGCAATAATCTGTAAGAGTTTGGTGTATTGAATGATATAGATTATGGACAAAAGCTGTATTTTTTACACTAGTAAGGAACCATCATGCCATGTTTACTAAACTACTTTGAAAATACTCTTCTGAGTCAGGTTGAAAAATGCAATAAAAAAATGGAAATAAGTAATTATCAAAAATGCTTCACTATACTCTCCTCTTGAAGATACACAAATCCAGTTCACATATTAAATTTCCAGGTATACAAAAAACATTTAAATATTTTTATTTCTCATACCTATAGTCAGTAGATTAAAAGTGAAAATGCTATTGATGGGCAAAGGCATTAAATTCATAGAAAAGTCATCTGCACTGTAGCGCTGTGGACTTTGACATTCCAAGTATCTTTGAGAATTAGACTGAAACAAAAAGCTAAAATTATAAGTTTCAACAAAAGACTATCATGTAGACATAAATATTTTTTATGTATTTATCTTACAAGTTTATGTATATATTTTAAGAGGCACAATGAGAGAGAGAAAGAAAGAGAAAATCTTCTGTTCTTGGGTTGCTTCCCAATGTCAGTAATAGCCAGGTCTGGGCAAGGCCAAAGTCAGAAACCACAAACTCCATCCTGTCATCCCACGTGACTGGCAAGGGACACAGGTTTTGGCCACTCCTCCAATGCTTTCCCAGACGCATCAGTAAGATAATCAGAAGTAGAGCAGCCAGAATTCCAAATAATGTTTCATATAGGATTCAGGGATCACAAGTGGCTATTTAACCAAGGGCCACAATGACATCTCTGATAATAACACCTTAAATTTGAAATAAATTATGCACATCCTTTTCAGCTTTAAATCATTGTAGAGTTATTTTGTTCTAATTATATATACATATACATTTATATCATTTAGTACTTGAGGATTTGTATTTTGAAAACAACACAGTATTAGAAAAAAAACTAAACCGTCTCTTTTTTCTCAAATATTTCATGCTTTGATGATGACAAATCTGATAGCCGTGAAATTGCATGAACTGAATGCCCAAAACTTGAAAAAGAATTTAGAATCAAAGAAAAAAATATGTTTAATACAGAATCCTGTTTGGAAAAATAGGGAAGAACAAAAGCAAAAAAGAACCAATACAGATAGATGGAAAGAAGGACAACAAAAAAGTGGAAAAAAGTGAGATACTCAACTAGGTTTAATTATTAGGAGAAAACAGTTCTAACTTAACTAGTTTGACATGATATTATTGGAAAATAAGAAGGGAAACACTTGACCTTTTCTTTAACTTTATTTGCATCAACAATGAGGAAAACATTCCTGAAAATCTATTGCATGATAAACACATGAGATTCTGTCAGTGAAATGCTATCTTGAGAGTTGATACACATGAATTGCTTAATTCCTGTATTGTAATTTTCCCATTTGGCTGTATAGGTTCTGCTGGAAATAATGTAATATAACTGAAGTGAACTGCTGACTGCAAGTTAGAACTAATGACCCCAACTTTTTCTATATATGTTAGTAATAAAGACATTGTTGTCTCTCTTCTTGTAAAGAATATAAAATTTCCTCAAATCGAAACCAGTAAAGCGAGAGTATATGGTCATTTTTAGAGAAACTTTTTTTTTAAGATTTATTTATTTTTATTACAAAGTCAGATATACAGAGAGGAGGAGAGACAGAGAGGAAGATCTTCCTTCCGATGATTCACTCCCCAAGCGAGCCGCAACGGGCCAGTGCGCGCCGATCCGAAGCCAGAAACCAGGAACCTCTTCCAGGTCTCCCACGCGGGTGCAGGGTCCCAATGCATTGGGCCGTCCTCGACTGCTTTCCCAGGCCACAGGCAGGGAGCTGGATAGGAAGTGGAGCTGCCGGGATTAGAACCGGTGCCCACATGGGATCCCAGGGCGCTCAAGGTGAGGACTTTAGCCGCTAGGCCACACCACTGGGCCCGAGAAACATTTTTTTAGTAAAATAATGAGTAGATGTATTAATTCAAAGGAAACTGGACATTGCTAATGTCTAAATCTCAGTACTGATGTAGATGTTTAGGTAATGATAGCTGTTGTAGTGAAAATTGAAACTCCAGCATGTTAATTCACTATGGTCCATGAGAATATTTTTAACTTGTTGAGTTCATAAAGATTCACAACTTTTCTAGGGTCACTGTACACATTTCAATCAATAAGGTTCAGGGTGACATTTTAAATATTCTTGAGGCATAGAGGGTGGTGACTGGAAGAGAACTTAGATGAATATTCAAAAGAGGCGGAATTTGGGAATGGACTTGAATACCACTCATTTTCTTCCCTGTTTGGCTAAAATCTCAGAAGTGCCACTGTGTTAGGTATATGATGGGAATGGGAATGTTAGCCATGGCAACTTTATTGTATTGAAGTAACATGACCTAAACATCGTTTTGAGTTCTGCAGACTGCCAACAGCTTGGTTGTCTGCGGTTGGTGAAGTTCTAACTGGAAAAAACATATAACTTGGGACTTCCCATTATTTGAGAAAGGGGGAATTTGTAGAGTGCACAGAAAGGATGTTTGAATGCTATGAAGAATGAGGAGGTGGTTTGGGATGATACAGGGAAGTGGGGAGAGGGGTTGAGTAGCCTGGGTTAGAATGTTGTGTGAGTGTGCAGAATGCAGCTCTGTGGCAAGCCAAGCAGTAGGGCAATGCTGCCAACCCTCAACTACTCTTGGAAGCATTACTCCCTCTCAGCATTGTAACTTCATTTTAAATAAAAGATATCAGCAATGAAGTGCACTGTTGGATGCTAATCTCAATAGCTGCAAGCCTGTAAATGAAAGATTTTTCTATAGACAGTTGGAAAATGCCATATACATGTGTGTATACATTTATGTACATATATATACATATATACCTATATATATATTTTTAAGTTTTACTTTTAAGTAGAATGAAAGAGATGTAGCAAATGGAGGAACTATTCAATATAAAAAGATGTTGGGACAACTATTCAATTATTTATAGAAGACTGACAAAATCTTCGATAATCAATTACTTAAGGATTTGTTGTCTTCCATAATATTTACAAACTAGAAGCTGCAAAATATCAAAAGCATGGGAAGTTAATGACATAGAACACAATTAGCTTTTCAATGTTCTTTTAATGAGTGTAATATTTCAACATCATAGACTATGTTCTACTGAACAACAAATTAATCACCAAAATGATTGTTCACCGAGCACCTTTTAAGCTACAGGAATAATTGAACTCAACTGTAAACATGTCACCTCTTATAAAATCATCAGAAAAAGAGAAAATAAGTTAACTGTATGAATGAGTCAAGCCGTGACTAAGTACTCCTAGTACACCAAGAAAACTTTTTTTTAAAAAGGATGTATGTTTTAGGACTTTAATTTTTTCTCTTATGTCCATTTTAAACAGTTTTTCTTTAAGATTTTATTTTATTTTTATTTGAAGGACAAATTTACATACAGAAGGAGAGACAGAGTTGGAAAGATCTTCCACCCACTGGTTTACTCGCAAGATGGCCAGAGCGGCAGGAGCTGAGGTGATCCAAAGCTAGGAGCCAGGAGCCTCTTTCAGGTAACCCACATGGGTGCAGGGTCCCATGGAATTGGACCATCCTCCACTGCTTTCCCAGTCTGTATGTAAGCAGAGAGCTGGATTGGAGGTGAAGCAGTCAGGACATGAACCAGGCTCATATGGTATGTCAGCACTTGTAGGTGGTGGAAGATTAACCTGTTGAACAATGTAACCCAAAGTATTCTATTTTATTCCAGCCCGCCACACCACTATTATTCCCCCCAACAACAGCAGCCGGAATGGACAGTTCATGGGGGTGTAGGGATGTGGGCTTGCAGGGGACCAGGGGGATAGTGCTGCTGGCATTGTGCAGGGACCTGGGCGCTCATGTCCAGGCAGGCAGAGTGAGTCTGGAGATGCCTCCAGGTGCTTGGTTCAGGGCAGGGTTGTGGGGAGAGGAAGAGAGAACCCCAAGCTAGCATGCTGATCTGCTGGGCTGGTCAGCCGGGCTTGGGGAAATTTGAATGGTCCTGGATTTTGGGTGTGTACAGGGATAAAATCCCAGGCCAGCCTACGTGCCATGAGGCAGAAGGCTGGGCTGTGGAACCCATGCACTGCCAGGCATAGGACTGTGGATTGATCAGGGAAAGGGGCAGTGGAATGTGCAGGAGGGGAACTGCTGAGGGAGTGTGTTTCAGATGAGCAATGACTTCTGAGGATTCCCCAAGATAAGAAATTGTACTTGCAGGCAGTATGGAGGGCAGAGACCAGAGGAACTTTATGGATCAGAATGATGCACCAGCCCACATGGGAGACCTGAGCTGGGCCAATTAACATGGACCACAACCAACCACTACTCAGTGGTGCACACAAAAGCTAGGGATGGGGCATGCCTGTTAAGATCACAGTACCTGCCAGTGAGATTCAGAACAGGGGGATGGATCATGTTAGGTTTGGCCATGACACTAATCAGCACGAAAGAGAACTAAGTCTCAAAATGAGAATCAAGATGGCGGAATAGGGTAAGGACACGTTTATGCGGACAGGAAAACATTTAATCAGGATGAAGCAGAGAGGACATATTTCAGGAAATAGGAAGGGACAGAACAACAGCAGAGGGGTACGTGGAGACTGACCGACACAGGAAAGCAGTGGACACAGCGGTGTGGTGTTGCAGAGACTGATACTCCAGCACGGCGATCTAAACTCCACCAGCATCTGGGACGCCACCAGCAACCAGGTGGGAAGGGACTTTCACTGGGAGCTTGGGTAGTGAACCCAGACAAAGAACTGGTCCGTTTGATTTGACCAGGAGCAGAGACAGAGCAGCAGATCTCAGATGGGCAGTGTGAGAACAGAGTGGATTTCACAGCCAGGTCAGCTCCTTAGAGCTGAATTGGGCACCATTTTGCGAAAGAAGAAAAGGGGAAGAGAAGGGACGGGATGGAGCATGCGCTGAGCTGGGAGTAAGCTCATTTCTGTCTCAGTGAACTGCAACGACGCGGCATTCTACTGGTTCCACCCAGGGCAGGTCTGGATAGCCCTCGGATCTGACGGGCAGCAGATCAAGAACTGTAGTGGTTGTATATCAGGTGCCATTTTGGGCACTGTGGCAATAGCTTTGGGACTGCAGGGGACAATAGTGAACTGCGCATGTGCTGATCTCACGAGAACTTGCTGAGGTCCATGATAGCACAGGTGGCACAGAAAATTAATACTGACTCTGGCAGCGTACTGGTCAAAATAGGTCCGTGTGGCAGCCAGACCTAAAGTCGAACAGGTTCCGAAAAGATCAGCACCACCAACAACCTAATTATATAGGATACCTGGTGTCTCTCTAATCCTGGGACCTGCTCCAACCAACCGGGAGTGGGAGAAAGGTTGCAGTGACAACAGTACAGCCGCAGCACGGTATCACAGGAGGTGGAGAGTGGTGAGCCAAGAGCTGGGGCTGTGGAGACCATGGCGGAAATCTGATGTAAGAACCCAGACCTGGAATTTGCTGGAGGTTGTGGCATAAGTGGCTGCAAGGAAAAAGTTGTGTACCAACCGCAATAAGTAAAATCGCATTGTAGACCTGTGGGTGACACAGCTTAGAAACCTACCCCAAGGAATTCAAGACTCTGCTAACCAGAAGTACAATGAACAAGAACAAAAGAAGAGACAAGGCACAATGAATATTACTGAAGACTCCCCTGCAAAAGAGCAAAACTCTATGCCAACCTCAGAGTTAACTGAGGAAGACATCGAGAAAATGGGGCACACAGAATCCATAAGACTCATTTTAAAGATTCTGATAAAAAATGAGAAGCTCATACAAGAGTTCAAAGAATTTAAGGAAGCAATAAAGCAAATCAAGGCTGGTATATCAGAAATTAAGAACACAGTAGAGCAAATTAAGAGTACAGTGGAGAGTCTCCAAAATAGAATGAAGCAAGCAGAAGAAAGAATCTCAGAATTGGAAGGTATTTCCTGTCACCAGGGGGAAGCAAACAAAAAGTTGGAAGCAGAGCTGGATCAGACCAAAAAAAGGATTCAAGAATTGAAAGACACTATTAAGAGGCCAAATATAAGAGTTATGGGAGTCCCAGAAGGTGCAGAAAGAGAAGCTGAGTTTGCAAATGTATTTACTGAAATAATAAAGGAAAATTTCCCTAATTTGGAGAAAGAATTGGGAAACAAGTTCCAGGAGGGACACAGAACTCCCAACAGGCTTGATCAAAAGTGATCTTCACCACAACATATGATAATCAAGCTCTCTTCAATCGAACATAAGGAAAAGATCCTTAAATGTGCACGTGAAAAAAATCAACTGACATATAAAGGAATACCAATTAAGCTCACAGGAGATCTCTCACAGGAAACTCTACAGGCAAGAAGAGAATGGAGTGACATATTCCAGATTCTAAAAGAAAAAAATTGTCAGCCTAGGATAACATATCCAGCAAAGCTTTCTTTTGTCTTTGAAAATGAAATAAAATTCTTCCACAGTAAAGAAATGTTAAGAGAATTTGCCTCTTTCAAACCTGCCCTACAAATGATACTTCAAGATGTTTTCTTGACAGAGAAGAGGAATCGCACCTACCAAAACCAAAGGCAAATGGGAAGAACATCCCAGTAAAATGACAACAGAAGACTAAACCAATGAACAACCCGTTCCTAAAATCACAGGACCAAAGTAACACCCATGTATATTAAACTCTGAATGTAAATGGCTTAAGCTCAATCAAACGTCATAGATTAGTAGAATGGATTAAAAAACAAAACCCATCTGCTTATTGTCTGGAGGAGACACACTTCAACAAAGATTAGCGGAAACTATATCGCATGTGGTTTGTTGTTTTCTGTTGGTTTCATATCTTCAAAACACTTCCTTCTGATTAAATCATTCAATGACTCGTAGATCCTGAAGTGGCATGGCATAATTTTCTTCAAGAAGGTTCTTGATTTTCATTTCCTCAGCTACACATTAGTCATTTAATAGCATGTTATTCAACTTCTTCATGTTGTTAATTTCTTTTTTCTCCCTGATGTTGATTTTGTTTTGTGGCTCTTCATTTAAGGGAATGTATAGTAGCCGTGTAATGGAGACTGTCATATCTAGTAACATGTCATTTAACTTCAGGCATTGTAAATTTCTATTTTTCTTTTTATTGTTGATTTTGTATCATGACTTTTCATTTAAGGGAATGTATAGTAGCTGTGTAATGGAAATTGTCATATCTAGTAACATGTCATTTAACTTCATGGCATTGTAAATTTCTTCTCTCTATTGTTGATTTTGAATCATGACTTCATTTAAGGAGATGTACAGTAGCTGCGAAATTGAGACTAACATCCAGATGTGAGGATATAGTGTGGTATGCGTTTCTACTTCCAGACAAAGATGGACTTACAATGAAACTGTTTACTATATCTTGACAGTAGGATTCTGGACTCTCTGCCATTGTCCATGCCCGCAGTGATGGACATATGACTGAGTATGAAGAACTATATGTTAGTAATGATATAGAGGAACTGGGGGGGGGGTAGGGTACTGGGGAGGGGATAAGGGAATATGAAACTGTATTATAAAATAATAACAACAATAATAAAATGTATTTAAAAAAAGAGAGAACTAGGTCTCAGGGCAGATTCTGTAGGGGATATGTCAGCTCACCCCTGTGAAACTGCAGTTTTAGCTGATTTGCTTAAGAGCTTAAGGTGATAAAAGACTGAACTAGGCATCACCATAGAAACCTCCAACACTCATGGGTAATGGGGTTGGGAACAAGCCTAGCAGTTTAAGGCTGCAGCACCCAGAGTTGCACCCAAGAATAGGGTATGGGGTGGAACAGTCTGCAACATCCACCAGCTCATATAAAGGCCTGGACAGAGGAGGGAAGACTCTACCTGGTAAGGGCCAGCACACACTGGCACATGTGAGATCTGGGTCTAGGACTGGACCTGGGGGTGGATAATTTTGGAAACTGTCCTGGTGGGCCATAGTTCCCACTGGTAAACATATGATTCAGGGTTGGGTGTTGGTCAGGTTGGGCAAGGTAGCTCCAATTTTCAGCAAGTTTGTGGTTTGTTCCTGGTGGGGGATAGCTGGGTAGAGCCAGGCCAACCTTAGCCTACTGCCATGTGCATGAGCCAAGCTAGACTACAGATCATGCTGGGCTAGGCTATCATATGAGCCAGTGATGGTAGCATACTGGGCAAAGCTAGGCTGCAGCACCCACCAGTGCAGTTGGGACTAGGGATGAGCCAGGATGGGTTAGGCTGCAGCATCAAATGACAAAGGCCAAGACAGTTGAAGGGCTATGCTGGGCTAGGTCAGATCAACCACTGGCATGCACAAGATCTGTGACTGGGAACAGGCCTAGTTGGGGAGCCTATCAGATGCCTTGGATAGGTTGTGTTTCCCACTGCTGAGCACAGAAGCCAGAATGGGGGCAGTGATCTGGGCAGGAAATGACTGCAATGTCCCTCAGCATGGGTGTAGACTGGGTCCGGAGAGTGCAGACTACAGCACCCACTGGTGCTCGTGAGAGGCAGGCTGGGTATAGAATGAGCTGGGTTAGGTCTGTGCCCCCACTAAACCATGTGAGAGCTGTGTCTGGGTGTGGACAAGTTGTGGCTTGGCTGTAGCAACCAACAGTAAAAACAAGAATGGGTGTGGACTGGTTGGACAAGGCCACTGTTCCTAACAGATAGGATGTCAACTAAGTCAGGATAGGTCAAGGACCCACTGGTGAACACGAGGTCTGTCACTGGGAAGAGACATGATGGAGGAGCTTAGGGAATGCCTCAGCTGCGCATGGAGGATATGGCAGTCCATTGGGGCCTGCAGAAGACATATGATACCATAACAGAGGAAGGAGGACAGAACAAATTGGTCAATTACCCCAGCCAACTCTTGTCAGCATACATCTGGGTGAATGGACACTAAGGTGGGGTGTGTCAGCCAATAGACATTGAAAGCATTTCCTCATTCTTGGATTGGCAAGATAGATAGCATTTTAGGACTACTGAAACCATTTAAGAAGAACCCTAGGAGCGTAGTCCACATTGGGGACCCAGGGATGACATTGAGTGATCATTCCCCATCACTGGGTACCAAGGCAGTTGAGGGACTGGATGCGGCTTCTCCCTTTTTCTCCCCCTTTTCACCAAATACAGGACAAAGAATAAGTGGAAATAATGGTTCCACCGACTTCCTCCTAACTCTCGACCCTTCCCACCCTAATCAACTATGTAAACATCATCAAAAATAAAGTGGAAAAAAATGAAAAAAAATATTATTCAACTTAGTAATTTTATAACCAGCAGATAAAAGATCCCTCTTGATGTGTGTCTGATGTTATGACATATAATTTTCCTTCTTTGAAAAGATTCTTGAAGAATTTTTCTTAACATTTCTTGCAAGGTAGATTCGTTGCTAAATTTCCTCCTTAAATGTGTGTTTGAAAAACAAGTGTTTACCATTTTTTTTTGAGAAATTGTTTCCTTTATATAGAAGTCTATGTTTTAAATATTTCCCTCTCTCTGTTCATTCTTACATAGTTTTTGAAGAAAAATTACTATGCTGTTTGTACATTTATTCTTCTGTATCTACTTTGAGTTAGTAATCTGTCTTAATATAGTCTTGAAAATGAGAGAGAAAGAGAGAGAGAGAGAGAGAGAGAGAGAGAGAGAGAGTAAAACAACCATCTTCTGATTTATTCCCCATATACCCACAAAAATCAGAGTTGAGCTGGCCTGCAGCCAGGAGATAGTAACTCAACCGAAGTCTCCCATAGCTGAGACCAACCAATTCAGCCATCACCACTGCCTTTTCGAGTCTGTATTATAAGACTAGACTAGATCTCTGGACTAGATCCCATCAAAGTCATTCTTGATGCCTGTTACAATATTTTTGCTTTTTCATTTACTTTCGTTGTCTCATAGAATTCCCATTTCTCTACTCACATTATCCCTTTGTTTCACAACATTTTCCATTTTATTATTTTAATCATGTTTTAATCATAGCTATTTTAAATTCTTGGTTTGATAATTTCAACATCTCTAGCATGCTTGAGTTTAATGCTACTGTTTGCCTTGTCCCTTTGAACTATGTTTATAACTTTTAAATACTTTGTGGATTTGTTGTTTTTGCTGTTGTTGTTGAAAGATCCACTTGATATGTTTTGTGAAACAAGCTGAAAGAGCCTTGAGCATTAAGTTTTGTTTACCTGGCTGCACGTTAGGCTATATTTACTCTTTCGGGTTAGTGTAAAAATCAAAGGCTAACCTTTTTTCTATTTTTTCACTTTTGTCTCCATTGTTACCTTTGAATTTCTTTTAAGTAAGGCCAGAAATAATGCAGCCCTTTCCATTGCATTTCATTATCCATAGAATTATTGCTGAGCTGTTGGTAAATTTTGTAGGAAAGCCTAACATCTTATGATCTGATCTCAATAATTTAATGAGTATTGTAACATTCACAATTGTTTCCTTTGAATTTCCCATCCCCAGAAGTTTGTTATTTTTACTATTTACTTTTCTTCATGTCAGATAGGTTCTGATAGAATTCCATTGAATTGGCTCTAGTAAAAATAGTTAATCTTATTGTCAGCCCTTGTTAAGAACAGAATGCTGAGTGTGGAGTTTAAATGGCTAATTTTCACTTTTTGTTACAGTATTAGAGATTGTTTAATCTACTTTTTTAACTATGGGAAGCTGGTAAAGATCCTGGGAGTTGAAAATCACTGCTCCTTGGAGGCCATGCCCTGATCCCTCATGAAAGTTTTAAATCTTGAATTTGTCCACACATGGCTTTCAACAAGCTATAACTGTTTTTGTAAAGCTTTCAGCTACTTTCCAGTAAAGTGTGCCTCTCCACATTCCATTCTTTGCCTGATTTTCAGGGGCAGCTTTATGCCTTATGATTTTATTTATCTGATGTATCTAAAAAGATTGGTTGAGAGTAAGAACTGTTAGGAACTGTGATTCAGTGGGTCAATCTGCCTCTTGAAATGACAGCATCCCATATCAGAATGCCAGTTCAAGACCTGGTTGCATTATTTACAATTCAGCTCCCTGTGAATGCACCTGGAAGACAGCAGAAGACAGCCTAAATACTTGGATTATTGCCAACCTGTGTTGGAGGCCTGGTGTTCCAAGCTTCGGGCTTCAGTTAGGGAGTCAACCAGCAGATAAAAGTTCTCTGTCATTTTCTTTCTCTCTGTGTGCCTTTCAATCCATTAAGTGATCTTTCAAAACATAAGGATTTTTGAATTTCAATTTGTGCAGATTTGTTGTTGTTTGGAGTCCTAAAAATTATGACTTGCAAGATTCTTAATGCTGGATCTGAGATAAAACTTTGTATAGATATGAACTTAAAAAAATTTAAAGGCATGTAATATATGTATACATATTATATATATATTTTAATAAGTATTTTAAAATTATTCCTGAAGTCAAAAGGCACAGAGAGAGAGAGAGAGAGAGAGAGAGAGAATCTTAAGCAGCCAGGATGGGCCAGGCAAAAGCAAGGCGCTCAGAACTCAGCTTGACTCTTGACTGGATCACGAGGACTCAATCACTTTAGCTGTTACTGCTGAATCTCAGAGGTCATGCTGAAACTCATTTTTGCAGTAAGCTGCTGTAAAAAGTAAAGCTCAAATGCGGGACTAGAAAGAAGCGGAGTTTTTACTGTATGCCAGATTCTACCTTTTTGTTTTTCACTTTCAAAGCACAATCATGAAAATTCTATAATATGAAAATTAAAAATTAAAATTATTTGCTTGTTTTGTGTTAATTTTTAAAATCTTACTGTAATATTATTCACATAGATCCACCAACAGGTATCTCCAAGATCTCCAAGTGCAAATAAGAATCCACACCGAAGCAAGCAAAAATATAGTGTAGTTCAAAACATGGAAATGTAGCAAGACAGCAAGTTAGCCATTAGCCATGTGTGTGAGATGGGCTGTAGAATAACAAAAAATAGGAATCTTTGTTCAGTTCAATGAGGGAGAAAATATGAAAGCATGCCTTGGTAACTTGTTTGTTAGCATTGTTAGGTGAATCCCAGTCCACATCTGAGGGCAGCTTAAAGAAATTTCCCTATCCTGTGTCAGTGGGATATTGAGTCCAACATCACCGTATTCAAACAGTCTTGGAGGAATTCCATGTGATTCATGCCCAGAGATCCTGACATGTAGCAATATCCCGGAAGAGAATTGGGAAGGAGGAGAAGAAAGGTGAACCCATACTCATCTCTTCAAAAATTTCATTCTGAAGCAGGCCACATTCTTAGTTATTGAGATGCCTTCATCCCTTGACTATCACACATGGACTGCTTCTTAAACTTGCTGGCATGATTATTTTTTCTCTGTCATGTTTGAAATTATTTTTTGCATGATGAAACTCTGACACAGCCATCATTGTAACAGTCAATGCTGTTGTAAATGGAACCTTGAGTGAACAAAATGCAAAGAGTAAACTAAACAGTGGGAGGAATGTAAAGCATTAATATGGGAAAAAAACCACAAAGCTGATGATTCATTTGCAGGAACTGTTCTATTTCATGTTCTGTTATATGAGATGACTTATTTTTTTGTGACATTGTGTGTTTCATTTCTTGTTACTTCTGAAGATTTTTTTTAATGCCCAATAAATATTTCCTAAAACTATTCATCATCCATCATTTCACTCCCACTACAGTCTGGATTGTAAAGTTACCATTCCATGAAAACCTTTCTCAACAATATTACTAGTGATTTCTTATTTGCTAGGTTTCATGTGAAGTTTTGAATGCTTAAAGCTCTTGACCCACAGTTGCTGGAAAACTAGTCAGATGCATCCAGGGTCACACCCTGCTGTTAACGATGATTTGTGAGATCGCACACAACTGTGAGGAATAAAACAAGTGAAGTTATTTTTAAGTACAAAAAAGAGAAGTTTTGGAGCAGCTAGTCAAAAGAGAAACCAAACCATGAGGGCTTGCAACCTAAGGGGATTTTCATGTTTTTAGTATATTATCTCCAAGGACAAAGTTGGTGGTTACACATTATCTAATGTGAAGGCTGGGGCAGTCTTTTTTTTTTTTTTTTAATCTTTATTGGAATGTCAGATACACGGAGAGGAGGAGAGACAGAGAGGAAGATCTTCTGTCTGTTGATTTACTCCCCAAGCGGCCTCAATGGCTGGAGCTGTGCCAATCCGAAGCCAGGAGCCCAGATCTTCATCCAGGTCTCCTATACGGTCCCAAGGCTTTGGGCCATCATTGAGCTGCTTTCCCAGGCCACAGACAGGGAGCTGGATGGGAAGTAGTGCTGCCGGGATTAAAACTGGCGCCCATATGGGATCCTGGCACGTTCAAGGTGAGGACTTTAGCTGCTAGGCTACCATGCCAGGCCCATGGCTGGAGCAGTCTTAATCGTGCCCTTTCTGGTTTATTTTGATAGAAACCTAGATCCTGTCATCAAAACCCAGATCTTGTCATCATTACTAACTGTTACCAATGGCTTCCATCTTGTTTTGTTTCACATCTACATTCTAGGAAGGACCAGCATCGCCTGTGCTGTGGGAAGGCATTAGTCTGCTCTGTTTTCATTCCAGGCTCCCTCACAAAATTATTTCATACTTCTGAACAGTTTTTGCACCTTTCATTTTCTTTAACTTTCAAGACTGCCTCAAACCCCTTCACTGCTTCTTGGCTTTGTCCGTTTTCAAAAAATTTTAAAAATTTTACTCCACAGAACAAATTTCAGATATTTCACAAATACTGTTTTGAGAGCACAATGGTACTCCCCCACCCTCTCTCCCTTACTCATGCCCACCCTCCTTCCTCCTTTCTTTTTAGCTTTTCTTTTAAAATTCTTATGATGACATACTTCCAATTTGCTTTATTTTTTAAAAAGATTTATTTATTTTCATTGGAAAGGCTGATATACAGAGAGGAGAGACAGAGAGTCTGATGGTTCACTCCCCAAGTGGCCGCAACGGCTGGAGCTGTGCCAATCTGAAACCAGGAGCCAGGAGCTCTTCCAGATCTCCCATGCGGGTGCAGGGTCCCAAGGCTTTGGGCCGTCCTCGACTGCTTTCCCAGGCCACAAGCAGGAAGCTGGATGGGAAGCGAGGCTGCCGGGATTAGAACCGGCATCCATATGCGATCCCAGAATATGCAAGGCGAGGACTTTAATCACTATGCTATTGCACCGGGCCCCTGATTTACTTTATAATTACAGGTTGAACAATCCACCAAATAAAGAATTCAACAAGCAGTAAGTGAAAAAGCCACTGTGCCTCAAGAATATGCATAAGGCTACAAACAATAATCAAATCTCAAAAATCATAGTTTTACTCATATATATTACTCATTTTTTGGTACTCTGTATATAAGTTACCACAAATGAAGGAAAACATGCAATATTTGTCTTTTGGGAATGAATTGCCTTATTTAACTAGGCATAATCATCTCCAATTGCATCCATTTTGTTGCAAAGGCAGGATTTTGTTCTTTTTTTTTTTTTTCGTACACCAGGATTTTGTTCTTTTTTGTGACTGAATACTATCCCATCATATTTTTATCTATAGGTATACATATACATATGTATCTCACAATTCATTATCTGGCTATCATCTATAGGTATACATATACATATGTATCTCACAATTCATTATCTGGCTATCACTTGATTATCATCTGGATTGATTTCATATCTCAGCTGTTATGAGTTGAGCTGCTATAAATGTGGGTATAAAAATAACCCATTTATTTGGCAAAATTGTCAGGAGTGAAATATGGGATAAGGTAGGTGGCCAGATTAGGATCAGGAGTTGGAAGCACACCTCTATACTTCGTGTAATGCTGTCTGCCCTATCTGTCTGTCAAATGACCCCTTTCTCAGGATGTAGTTCCCTTCAACCTGGACCTGGTAAAGGTATCACTCAACTACTCCCTTTCCAACCTCCTTAGCGGCTATACCGAGGAGGGATTTGCTCACTCTCTCTCTGCAGAGAACAGACAATTCTGACACACTATTGCTACATTCCTGTCCTTACATTTTCCCCTTCTTGACCCACTCTATTCCTCAACTGAACTCGTGTGTGTGTGTGTGTGTGTGTGTGTGTGTGTGTGTGTGTGTGTAGATATACTAACTGGAAGGAGGTGAAACCTTTTTGTTGCTTTTATTTTTATTTCTCCGTTGACTAGTGATCCTAAGTATTTGTTTCTCATGTGTTGGTTGCACTGATAGAAAGAGCAGCATGAAAAGGATTAGGGAGGGATGTGGCGTGCAGTTGAGAACATAAGAAATGAGACAGGCACAAGATAAGGATTATGCAAGTGGGGCAGCCAGACTAAGTTCATTCTCTAAGGAAGGAGATCAGCTTAGAAGGCTCACTGACTCAATATTTTATTGAGCTGCTTGGAAGTCAAATTACAACAATTGATGTGGTGGAAATTATGGTAGTTATACCCCATATTTATGTTAACCAACCTATGCTTGATGATCAGGAAGCAGCAGTGTAGCCCAGTTACAGAAGTCAGTACGTGACTCTCAAGGATATCTTAAAGCACACAGTTTTGTGGTCTTGGACCATTGCCCAAATGTGGAGCCTTAACCATAGCTTTTGACCTTGGTTTTGGAGTTTTCCCACTCACAGACCATAGCCTGTAAAATGTGACCTTGGTCTCCAACACCAGGAGTTTGTGAACTCAAGATTCCAGGCATAATCTGTGCTGTTCTTTTTTATCAAGTCACACTGTTAGTTTTTTACAAACTGCCCGTGGCCTATCCCTTCTAGTTTTTGTAAAATTTGCAGTAGTTGCTGCACAGCATAAGCAGATTTTTTTAGCTTGTTTTCCTGTCTGTTAGAAATTCTCCTCTCCTCCCTCCCCACTTCTCCACCAAGAATGAACCACAGCCACACCCTTGTTGGGGATATGGAGGGTACTATTACTTTGGCTGCTTCATGCTGACAAGGAGTGTTGTCATTAGGGACAGTAGTGGGGAACTTGGAGGGTTGCTCTGGTGGAATGTAGATTTTGTAAGGGGCCTTGTCTGAAGTACTCCCTGGAACTTGGAAGCTTCTTGTTCAGTTTTGAATAACAAAGAGCACACAGCAGTTATAATTTTCTGCAGTTGACAACCTTATCTTTTGAGTGTTTCTGAGATCCAACTGGATAAAACTTCAAGGTCAAAGACTCAGTTATAGAATTTTAGAAATAAAATAATTGTTACATGTCTTAAAAATTTTGCTCGTTAGAGTTTAGCTCTACTTTATCCAAAAGTATGAATTAGACCTAATTATTTATAAAGCTAATTTAAAATTTAAAATTTTAAATCAATTAAACTCAACAGATATAATAAAATATGTATTTTTTTAAGATTCATAAAACTTTTCAGTTTCAAAACATGTAACAATTTCAGTGGAAAGAATTATGTGGTATTATAGGATAAACTTATCATGAGGGATGGCTACATATATCATGCGGGGTGGCTACATAAGACAAGGAGGATCAGGCAATTTCATTGTCTAAGAATAGCTGATTTTTGAAATTTCCTTCTAATCAAAAACAAGCTAATCTTGCACAAGATTCACCTTCTACAAGCCTGCAACAAGTTATACCTTCAGTTTCTCTATCAAAAATATTTCTTTTTTATCAAAACAGTTTTTATACTTTTATAACAAAATGCATTGTCCTGCTTCTATTTTTTCAAAACTTTTTTCTTGCACACTGTTTCCTTCAATTTACATCACAATCTCTAATGTTTCTAAAATAAAATAAAACAGCTTTTAACAGAAAATGCAGAATTTTCACCCCTACTTTAAAGAAATGAGTAAATGAGTTTTGCACAATTATACTTCACCAAAGTGATATATTCCTGGAGTGTCAATGAAACATTATCTTAGAAGATAGAACATTTAATCATAGTCCCAACAACACTTTGTTTTAAGACATAAACATTTTTGAGAATAACACTGTGAATGGCAAAAGTTTCAACTAGTCATGATTTACAATAACTCAGCAATTTACAACATTTTAGGAAGTATAGCAGAAATTCATGTTTTTTACATTATAAAGTGGAAAACGGAGACCTCTATAGTTGAATAAGTCACATATTGACTAATGAAGAACAGAGGAATCCCAGATTAGTGGACAAACTTGCATAATTTACCAAATGAGAAAATATGAACTCTGTGTCACAGGAGTTAGACACTAGCAGTAGAGGAGAAAATGGCCATTCTTTCTCTCCCACAGGAGTCCCTTTTTTCCTCCGGGTTCAACGCTTTAGGGTCTGTTTCATATGAATCTTTGAGGAAAAAGCAAATGAATGCGACTTTTTGCCTTGCTGGTGATTCTTGTTTAACATTATTCTCATCTTCCGCTCAGAAATATCTTAAGTACAATGCTTAGGAAATGAAAGCTTATACTCAGAAATGATAGAAAGAAATCTATTAAATCTATTAAATCTATTCCTTTTTCTTCAAGTAACTATTTCAGTACACTAAATATTGCATACTACGCACTTAAAGTTTGACCCATTACTCAGATGAAGAGAATGCACCATCCACAAGACATGATCGTGAACTGGGATGTTTTCTGCATGCGATACCTCTGGACCCCATCTTTACTTGTGATGATGTTAACTCTAGGCGATTCTTCCTCTCCAGGTCCTCTGTTTAGGTTCCATTTTACTGCAACCTACAGTGGCATGAGGAAGGTGCCATAAAATTGAGAAAATAAGAAATGATGCATACACAAAGATACCACGAAAGTGGGGCAACCAAACAAAAGCCACCTTCTCTAAGGAAGGAGGTCAACCTACTAGGCTCGCTGCCTCAGTCTTTTATATTGAACTGCTTGGGGGTCCATTTAGGGAGTTGATGTGGCACAAATGTTAATATTTACATCCCATATTGATGTTAAGCAACCAATACTTGAGGATCAGGAAGCAACAGTCGAACGTCAGTACATGAATATCTCAAGGATATCAGAGCACACTTTTTTGAGACCTTTGTTGCCCAACTCCAGATCCTCACCCAAGGCATTGAACTTAGTCTTGTAATTTTGCCCACTTGTTCACTGGCTACAGAGTTCGAACTTGGTTTCTGGCACAAACGATCTGGCACAGTGTCTCCTGAACTTTCTTATCTAGTCACGCTGTTATTTTTTAGGAGCTGCCTACACCATCTTGGCCATTGGTATTTCATCATTTGAAAATTGCCTTATCATATTCTTAGCCATTTTTAACTGATTGTTAATTTTGTTGTTTTTGTTGCATTTCTTTTTGTTTGTTTTTTAAAGATTCATTCATTTTTACTGGAAAGGTAGATTTACAGAGAAAAGGAGTTAGAAAGATTTTTCCTTTGCTAGTTTACTCTCAAAGAGTGGCCACAACAGTCAGAGTTGAACTGATGCAAAGCCAGGAGCCAGCAGTCTATCCCAGATCATCCATGCGGGTGCAGAGTCCCAAGGTGTTAGGCCATCTCTGCTGCTTTCCTAGGCCACAAGCAAGGAGCTGGAAGGGAAGAGGAACAGCCTGGACATTAACCAGATCCCATATGGGATTCTGGTGTATGCAAGGCAAGAATTGAACTGCTGAATCATCCCACTGGGCTGTTGTTGCATTTCCTGACCTCTTTATAGATCCTGGCTATCAACCCTTTATTAGCTGCAGAGTTTGCGAACAGTTTGTCTCATTCTCTTGGTTGCCTCCTCACTTTGTGGAGTATCCCCTCTGCTCTGCTGCAGCCTTTTATCATGGTGTAAATCACATTTGTCTACTTGTGGCCTTGTTCCTATGCTTCTTGGATCTTAAGTAAGAAATCATTGTGCCTATGCCAGAGTTTTGCAGTGCCTTCCCTATGTTTCCGTCTAGTAATTTGATGATTCTGGGTTTTAGATATAGATCCTTGATCTATTTAGAGTTAATTTTTGTATAGAGTGTAATATAGGAGACATGTTTCATACTTCCGCATTCAGAGATCCAATTGTTCCAACATAATTCGTTGGAAAAAAATGTCTTTCTTAAGGAGGTATTTTAGGTTTTTTTTTTTTTTTTAATGTTTAGTTGGCTGTAGAGATGTGGATTCATTTCTTGAATCTAATATTTTCCTTTAGTTCACCTCTCTATTGTCATACCTGTACTGGGCTTGATTAGAGCTGTTCTGTAATAAATCTTGAAATCTTTAAAAAAAAATCTTGAAATTCAATATTGTTCTGCTCTAGGCTTTATTTTTATTGTTTAGGATCATTTTAGCCATTTGTATTCAATTGTAATTTCATATGAATTTGAGAGACTTTTTGTATCAAATTTGAGATATCTGGATTGGGATCACATTAAAATTGTGAGTTGCTTTGGACATGTGGAAATTTTGAAGAAAATGAAAATGAAACACAATATATCAAAATTTGCAAGAAGATGCCCACATTGTTGTATAGCAGGTTAAGTTATCATCTGCAAGGCTGGCATCCCATATAGGCATCGATTCATGCCCCAAAGGCTTCACTTCTAATGGTTAATGACCTGGAAAAAGCAATGGAGGATGGCACAAGTGTTTGGTCCAGTGGAATCATGTGGGTGACTCAGATGAAGCTCCAGATCCTGGTTTTATATGCTCCAGCTGTGGCAGTTGTGGCAATCTGTGGGAATAAGCCAGCAGACGGAAAATTTCTCTTTCTATCCCTTTCTGTAACTTTGAAATTCAAAATAAACAAATCCAAATTTATGTAATATAGTAATAGGAGCATTAGGAGAAAAGTAATTGGCAAGGTATCAAATAAATTATCTAACAAGTATCTTTATTGTCAAGAAAGAAAAGAAAAATTGAATCCTCAAATTTATAGGAGGAAACAAACACTATGAATTAGGGAAGAACTATATATACATATATGTATATATATATTAAATTATGAATTAAATTATATGTCAATGAAATAAAGAGGTGTAAAAAATAAAGTGGATAAAATATTGGCCCTATCAATAAAAAAGAAGACCAAAACAGACAAAATCAGTATGAAATATGAGATTCTGTAACTGGTAGAAAACACAAAGAAAAATTATTACAGAAATTATATGCCTTAATTTGGAAAATCTAGAAGAAATAGGTGTTTTTAGACACATAAATTTTGTCAAAGTTGAGGCATGATAACCTAAACATAGTAATAATCCAGATTGAGAGAAAAATGTTAGAGAACCTCCCCAAAATTAAAATCTCAGAACAGAATGGCTTCACTTGAACTTTTAAAGAATGAATATTTTTGACTCTTTTTAAGTAGTTCAAAACAGTTAAACATTCCAAATCTCTACAAAATACTTCCATGGGTGCTGCATCACCTTAATTTCAAAGCAGCACAAATTTCAAAACAACAAAGCAACTGAAGAACAGCATTTCTGATGCAGCTAGTTGCAAAAATCCTCAAGAATATACTGGGAAATTGAATCCAATAATATCTATAAAAACCTCCTTGACCCAGGCTAAGAGGAATCTACTCCAGCAATGAAGAATTGTCTCAAAATATACAATTTTGGCACATCACATCAGCAAAATAAAAGAGAAAATCAATATTATATTAATAGATATAAAAAGCCAGTTGATTAAGTGTACTTTGTATTGATTAAAAAACTCTTGAAAAGTGGGTATAGAAGAAATACATACAAATAAGGGAACTCAACACAATAAAAGCAATATATAAGAAACACACATCCGACATAATGCTCAATACAAAAATGTTGGAATCATGTTCACTATAATCCAGAATGAGAAATCGGTGCCCATTCTCAATATTATTGTTAAATAGATTTCTGGAAGTTAAAGCCTACTAAGGAAAACAAAACAAAACAAAAAATTACAAAACAAATCAATTTTCAAAGGAGAAAATAATATTATAATAATGGTCAGGAACAGTAGGTATCAAAGAAATTCAAATAAAAAACCACAATGAGGTTTCACCTCATACAGTTAATATTGATCATCTTCCAAAAAAATAAAATATAACAAATGCTGCTGCGGATATTAAAGCAAATGTATGCTAACACTCTTTTATACTGATCACAATTGGTTCCTGAGCTAGGGACATTAAAGTGGAGGTATGAAAAAAATTGAGTGGGTAAATGTATAATTACATGTTTAAAAAGATTATAAGAAAGAAGAAATGCATTATTATAACTGCTTGATTATTGTGATATGGGCACATTTTATTTAAAAGTTCAGTTAATGGTCAGCCTGGGCCATTTTTGTACTAATTAAACATTAGTCAGCATCCCAAAACTACTAAGTGACCCTTGGTACTTCCTTAGCAGATTAAACCTGCACCCCATGCATTACAAGTTGGGACAGTGAAATGAATTACTTTTCATATCATACGAAGAATACCAGAAAAGAAAAAGTCAATGAATAGAGGAAATTCTTCCTAAGAAATCTGCTTCTAATTTGCCCCTAGGGTTTTAAAAATTCTAAAAAGCATGGACTGTATATAAGATTAGCTGAAATCCTATTAATCTTAAATAAGATGAAGATGATTGACACACAGGTGATCTCAATAATTAATATTTATTATCTATGGCTTTTATGCATAAGTATTGATAAACTCTTAAAAATGGTCAGATTTTACCGTGCTACAAATAAAACAATTTTATACATTCCGCATTAAAACATGGACAAAATGCAAGGAAAGACTTTCTGTTAGAAGGAAAATGTATATGAGAAAAACTTGAAACAAGATGATAAACTAAGAGGCAGGATTATGGCACGGCATGCTAAGCTGTGTTTTGGGATGACATATTCAATACTGGAGTGCCTGGTTAGAGTCTTGGCTACTCCAGTTCCAGCCCAGCTTCCTACTAATATTTAGCAGAATGTTGGACTTGTGACTGTTGCTAAAGAACAATATTATTGTAATAATATGAGGGGAAACCGTGGAGGAAATGGTTAGGGAGGAAGGGGAGGTCGAGTGGGGATTCCCTATGCCTATAAAACTGTATCATGGAAAACATATAAATAAAAATTACTGTATATCTAGATATATATGTACATATTAAAGCCCCCGCATTTCATTAGGCAGAGCCTCCAACCCTTGTAGTTAACCACGTATGTGCAATGCTACTATTTTTATATGTATGCATACAAATATCACAACATTCTATTGTATCCCATAGTCCCATAGCTATATTTTTGGTAAAAATAAAAATCAGAGATGGGATTTGGTGCAATGGTAAGATGTGATAGGAATGATAGGAACACCTGCATCCGTTATCAGATTGTGTTGCTGCCACCTCTGCTTCTGGTTCCAGCTTTTTGCTAACATACACTCTGGGAAGCAGATGGCGATCCCTAAATTAGTTGAAGTCCTGCCCCCCAAGTTAAAAAACAGATTAGATCCCCTGCTGCTGAATTAAACCTGGTCTCTCTCTCTCTCTCTCTCTCTCTCTCTCTCTCAGTCTCTCTGTCTCCTTCTCTCTCTCTGTGTCATCTTTCTCTCAAATAAACAAATGTCAAACCAACAAAGTAAATCTTCTTGTTACAATATGAGCAATTGCAAATGTCTATGATTTACATATATCAAAACAAAGGCATTGAAGTTGGAAATGTATGTGATTACTATAAAATTCCAGACTTCAAGATAAAATCTTTATTTTAAAATAATACAGCTGTCGGGCCCGGCGGCTTGGCCTAGCGGCTAAAGTCCTCGCCTTGAAAGCCCCGGGATCCCATATGGACGCCGGTTCTAATCCCGGCAGCTCCACTTCCCATCCAGCTCCCTGCTTGTGGCCTGGGAAAGCAGTCGAGGACGGCCCAATGCACTGGGACCCTGCACCCGCGTGGGAGACCTGGAAGAGGTTCCAGGTTCCCGGCTTCAGATCGGCTCGCATCGGCCCGTAGCGGCTCACTTGGGGAGTGAATCATCAGACGGAAGATCTTCCTCTCTGTCTCTCCTCCTCTGTGTATATCTGGCTGTAATAAAATGAATAAATCTTTTAAAAAAATAATACAGCTGTCCATATGAGGGTTCCATTTACCGTATTTTACCTACTATACTAAGTTTCCACAAATGAATTTATCATTATTATTTTTTAAAGATTTACTTTATTTTTATTACAAAGTCAGATATACTGAGAGGAGGAGATAGAGAGGAAGTGGAGCTGCCGGGATTAGAACCAGCAGCCATATGGGATCAAGGCGAGGACCTTAGCCACTAGGCCACACCGCCGAGCCCCATGAATTTATTATTTTAACTGGATTATTTTTAGTGGTATTCTGTTAGCTCATATAAAGTATGTCTAGCCTCTTTGAATGACTTTTTTCTAATGAGAATATTGTTTGGAGATGGATACACTTATCATCCACAGTTTTACAGCTATGCTTTTCTGGATAGCTCCCAATGACTGTCTCAAAGGGAAGTAGATACACCCAGTGGTATTAGTCTAGTTTGCTTCTTCCTTAAAAACAAACAAACCAAAAAAACCCACAAAACTTCATATAAGGGAAGGTTATATTCAAACCATACAATGCCATTATATGGCCTGTCTGTTTTTCCTTTTTATCACATAAAACTTGGTATTACTTCCAAGATATTCAGAGCATCTGCCATGACCCCTTTGTCTTATATCATCCTTCCTTCTTCCTGCAATGCCTGTCATCATTAATGTCTTCTTTTAAAAACAACATTGTTTTACCATTTCTGCCACAGGATATGGCATTTCTTCCTTAAAAATACAATCCATGGCAGCCTTAAATGCTTTACAAAATGTATATGTTCAGGTATCTGCAGCAATTTTAAACTGTTGTAGGTCTGAGTAGAAAGATCAGGCCTCACATTTCAGATTGCAATTTCATTTCTTCAAGTATCTATAGAACTTCATTGCATATTTTGAGGATTAGTTTCATGATCATATCCCTAGATAGAACTGAGACACAATCTCTGGTTACTACAACTTTAAGGCCAGAAGAACGTTTTCCTTCCTTATGACTCAAAGTTACATTAACTTGATCCCATAAGTTGATCTTGAAGGACACTGAGTTTGATGGTTCTTCCCTAAGAAAACTGCTTTCCTGAGAAATGGCTTTTACAGCCCTGATTAGAGGAGTTTATAGGCCATAGCAAAGCAGGAATGGAAGGGTCTTTTCTGCCCAGACCACAGGATGTAGAAGAGCAGAGACAAGAAGGCCATATCTGCTTGCACTACACGTCTACAATTTAAGAAATGGAGAGCAAGAGTCTCCTTCCTGTTCAAGCAACATCCAGCTTCCTAGATTGTACATTTAAACTTCTGATTCGCGATAGCTTCTGGCGACTTTCACTGACTGCAATGTGGTCACCTCCAAGTAAAACATTGCAAGGTTAGCACCCTTAGAACATCCTCTGTATGACAAGATCTGATACACTGTATTAGGATCTCTATGTTACTATGTTCTCTTCCCTAACTCTTACATTCTTACATTTGGATGGAGAGATACATAAAAAAGGAAATCACAAGCAGCTGCAAGTTGAGGAGGAAGTCCCGAAAGTCCACAGAAGACACCTACCCCAGTGTCTTAACCATGGGCGTTCAGTCTCAGGAATTGGGGACCCTAACTTTCTGGTGTTTAAGCTATTCTATTTGTGGATTTTTGTTATTAGTGTCTGGAAAGCTAATGTATCACAAAACAACCTTTCTGACTTCATCAAAGGAGCTAGCTACAACTGAGTTCCAAAGCCAAAGCTAATTTCAAAGAGGCTAGGAAATGGAGATTTTATAGTGGATAGCCATGCACTCAAGTAAAAACATTGTGTAGTATTAGTAAAGGCAAGTTTACTGTGGAAGACAGAGCAGGCAATGTTTGCAACAAAGTGAAGTGTATTTCTTAGGTCCTCACCTTAACTTCTTTCTCTAGAGTGTAAGCAGTTGTATTTACTTGTGCAGTCTTTTGCATATGCTTCTCCAATTTGAAAGTGTGTCAAGTAATTTCTTTCATTTTTAAATATTTATTTATTGTTATTGAAAAGTCAGATATACAGAGAGGAGGAGAGACAGAGAGGAAGATCTTCCACACACTGATTCACTCTCCAAGCAGCCAAGACGGCTAGAGCTGAGCCAATCCAAAACCAGGAGCCAGGAGCTTCTTCCAGGTCTCCCACGTGGGTGCAGGGTCGACTGCTTTCCCAGGCCACAAGCAGGAAGCTGGATGAGAAGCGGGGCCGCCGGGATTAGAACCGACACCCATATGGGATCCCGGCATGTTCAAGGCGAGGAATTTAGCCACTAGGCCTCTGCACCGGGCCTGACAAGTAGTTTCAATATGCACCTACTACTTGTTTGAACACAATTGATAAAAAATAACCCTCCAAATTGTGAAGTATATTTAATGCTATCTTCCTTTGTACTTTCTTAACGCTAGTAGAATTCAGTGATAATTTACCACAACTACAGCATAAGGTATTTAGCACAGCCTCTGGCATGTAACATGTGTAAAATATTTATCAATAGTTATTATGAGGCAGGCAGATTTACATGCTTATACTTTTAATGATCTTACATAAAGGGTATTTTTTTTCTTTAAAGTGTTCATTTTGTCTTCTTGAAAGGATTAATCATATTCGGTTCCAAATGAGCTTGTATATAATTCCACCATTGGCAAAATCTTTGTGTATAAATTTGCAAAGACTTCACGAATCATTTCAATTCATTTTATAATCCTAATCTATAACTACAACATAAAGAAATTAACACTCAAACTGCTGGTGATCATGATGGAAATAGGGTTTAATTCCAAGGATTTCAATACAAATTGCAAACCATTTGACTAATATAATCAAATACCTCATGACATCATTATGGTGAATGATGACCCATATATATAGTAATGGTCCCGTACTACTTTATAGTCTAGGGAATTGCCGCTGTTGTTGCCATTGCCGTCAGCTTTGAGCCTCACCCCTGTACTATCCTACGCAGCACCACCTGACACTCATACTACGCCTAATACACCCTGGGGCAACGTGAAATCCCAAGCACAGAGTTGAGGTGCCCATTTCATATATGGATGGGAGGAAGGTGAGATCCCATTCACTGGGAGCTTGGCTGAGTGCATCGCTCTGGGGGCAATTCGGGGGATGCTGGCTTTGTTAGCCTGGTTGCCTAAAATGAGAGAAAAGAAAAAGAAAAGAGAAAAAAAGGAACTACTTGCTAAAACTTGTTATTTGGACTTGCAAATTACATCTTGGAAAGTCACTTGCTTTGATAAATATTTAGCAAGTAGACTTCATCTATATATACATGGAAATCTACTCAGAAGGTAAAACAAAGGTAAAAACAAACATAAAACCTTGATCTTTTTGTAACTTTTAAGGTATAATAGAAAATAATTTGGTATAAAATTGAGCTCTAACCCACTCTTCTCAGACTGAAAAATCAGCCCAGGTTTCGAGTGTGAGGCGCACTTACAGACCGAAAGGGTCAACTGAGCCCCCTCTGTGCTGGAGATGTGAAGATCAGGGGCACATAAGAAGCAACTGTACTCATGTTTCTGCATCAATTCCTGGACCCCATCCAGTGGAGGACCTCCAGAAAGACAAGATCCATCACCATCAAGGAAACAATGTAAGAAGAGGAGCCCAGCTCAATACCCAATGCAAAATGGCCTTAACCTTTTCGAAGTTCAAACTTCAAAAAAAGAGAAACTTCCAAGCTCCAGTCAATACTTCAGACACTGTACCTCTAGATTGACTTCCTACTTCTCTGGTCTGGCGCAAAGGCCTAGCGGCTAAAGTCCTTACCTTCAATGCGCCCAGGATCCCATATGGGTGCTGGTTCTAATCCTGGCGGCACTGCTTTTCATCCAGCTCCCTGCTTGTGACCTGGGAAAGCAGTGGAGGAAGGCCCAAAGCCTTGGGACCCTGCACCCGCATGGGAGACCTGGAGGAAGTTCCTGGCTCCTGGCTTTGGATTGGCTCAGCACTGGCCATTGCGGTCACTTGGGGAGTGAGCCAGCAGATGGAAGATTTTTGTCTCTCCTCCTCTCTGTATATCTGATATTCCAATAAAAATAAATAAATCTTAAAAAAGATTAGATTTTGAAAGTAATGGCCCATTTTAGTAAAGTTTCTCAAAAGTGCTAGGCTCCTCTCCTGGCTATTTTCAATCAGTAAGTTTGATATATGGTCAGGGCATTTGGACCTTTTAAAGCTCCGTGTGGAGCCAACTGGTAAGCTCAACTGGCTAATTCTCTACCTCTAAATGTCACCATTCTATATGGGCACTGATTTGTATCCTGGTTATTCTACCTCTCGTCCAGCTCCCTGCTCATGGCCTGGGAAAGTAGTGGAAGATGGCCCAAAGCCTTGGAACCCTGCACCCATGTGGGAGACCTGGAAGAAGCTCCTGGCTTCAGGCTGGCTAGCACCAGCCCTTGCAGCTATTTGGGGAGTGAAGCAGATGGATACTCTTTTTGTCTCCTGTGTGCAACTCTGCCTTTCCGATGACAATAAACAAATCTTAAAAAAATTTAAAAGAGAAGTTAAAGCCCCATGTCACTTCATAATGTTAGTTCAGGATATATTAGCCATATCTTTCAAATATTGACTTGGCAAAATAGCTGAAGACATGGATTTAAACAACAGCGCATGACTACAGGTTCTCCCAAATAGGAGAAAATGTGATAGATACACTGATTTTTGAATTACTGTTACTTATAAGGGCCATCAAAACACAATAATATTAAATATCAGATTCAGGAGTATATCAAAAATTAAAGGCATTTCACATAAAGCTCAAAATGTAGACCTTTTCTTGCTTTTTGAATTAAAAAAATGATAGGCAATAAGTACCAGGCTTCATTTTCCCTATATTTATTTTAATCTCTGTTGTCAATTTACACAAGTGGTTATTAAAGTAAAGGGGCTTTTATTAAAATGTGCTTTACACTGAGTATATTATCAGGTACTTTCAATGAATTACTTCATTATACAAAATTTATTAAAAACAATTTATTACAGGTTCTGTTATTCATGTTACCTTATTCAGTAAAAAATAATTTATATTTTTTCATGACATTGACTTGTTGATGCTAGTTTTTATAACCTTACATTTTGGTTCTACTATTCATTTTTGCCCATGAGGATTTGTGCCTTAAAGATTTTATAAGCGTATTCTGAGTTTTACACATACCCAAATCATTACACTGGTCAACTGTCTCACTGTATATGAAGCCAAAAGTCAAATGAGACTATATGTTTTCATTTAACTTTTTAAAAATTCGGTACACTTCATGAAATATTTAGTCAATCTTAGCTCAGTAAACTGTATTTGTATATGTATTTGCTATGATCTAAATTATTTTTCATTGTTTCATAGTTATGAGAAGGTCAGACCACTCTGCATTCAGATTGCAAATTATGAATGTGTTGTCTTAGAAATGAAATAAGATGGTCAAGATAGAGAAAGCTCAGCTGTAATGGTCTAGTTACTGTGAGAATGTATATGCATCATTATAGGCTGGATGATATACACTAGACTGAAGCATTTCCTCAAGGAACAAGGGGAGATTAAGTTATGCTTAGCAGGTAGACTGGAGTACATCTATTTATTTGTCTTATAATTCTGTGAAGACAAGGGATAACTATCACCAGTTAATGGTAGCTAACTGCTCAATAGACTTTTCAAATCCTCAAAACCCTTGGCTCTCTTTACAATGTTGACTTGGTAAACCAACTTTAAAGCATTCTCCCACTTCTTTTTCTCAAATGGCAACTTGATTTGTGTTAGACATTGCTCATTCTGAAAAAAAAAAAATGTAGCAGAGGAGTTGAGATTCTGTGAAGGACCTGATTAATCTGGATCTTCTGAAGTAAGGGTAGGGAAAACAGAATGCATACACTGAAAAAATGCTGTCAGCTCATGCTCTATTTGCATTAATACTTGTTCATAAAGAAAAGCCACATACAAGCTTCATTTTTAATGTTGGTTTTTGATATTCCTTTATGTCCACTTGGGGTTACTGAGTTGTTGAAGAACATTTTATTTCACATCATAATGTTACAACAAGTATATTTTATAGTTGTTGATTTTGCTGCTACTTCTGCTCTCTCAACCTCTACTAATATACAGTCCCTTAGCTGCACCTCTAAACCTACTACTTTCTGTAATAAAGCAGTTCATACAAAATCATTAAATGAACAAGCATGCTTTTCAAAGAAATGCCAAGTCAGTTGGTTGCCGTATAATAGCTTAACAGAAATATTTTTCATCACGTTCATAAATTTTTTCACTGCTTAGTGGATTGTTTATTCTGATCCTGTGAAATGCATAGTTGAAACGTGAAAAACTGTTGAATCAAAGTATTAAATTATTCATTAACTTTGGAAAAACAATATAATTCAGACCCAAAATGTTAATATTGCAAGTTTTGTTCCATTCCAATTTATAACAGTTATGAAAGTATATTTCATCACTGCTTGTACCACTGACAGCACGAAAATGCTTTAATAGCTTATTAATATTTCTATATTATAAGATTACACCATGTGATGGTTATAGTCCAAACGATATAAAGCAGTATTCCTACATACTGCACAATAATAGCACTTATATAAAGGATGTATGAAAGCAAGGCATAGATTTTTTACTCTTTCTTTCATTGATTTTTGAGTTCTTGGAGGATGAAAATGTTATCACACTCAACCTTCCATCTCTTTATCCTTAGCTTCATGGAGTGCAATCTAGATATATGAAACACTGCTCTCTTCTGAATCAATGACGATCCAGATTATCTAGACTTTTCCCAAATAATATAGCTATAGAATTACTGAGTTCAAAAGGTTAGATGCTTTAAAGCCGATAGCTTTGTTCAGGTCATTGTATGTATTTTTTTCCTGCCACTAAAATTTCACTAAATATACATGTAGACAGCAAAATATTTTCTAACTCAGTGGAGAAAAAAGAACTAATGTGTATAAGGTAACTTCTCCCATTTGAACCATCCACTTCGATCAGAGATATGCTATATTCAAAGACTATTTCTCTGGAAACAATTTGCCAATCACCTGAAAATATATGATTTTAAAAGGAATATATCACAAAAATATTCATGGCTTAGCACAGTGCTTTCCCAACTTTGGGAAAATGTAGTATGCAAACTGGTATCATGAAAAAATGCAGTATATAGTAGGGCTCCACAATCACTTCTAAAAAGACTGGCTTTTATCTACTGCTTATAGAAGTGAAACTAAGTTTTAATTTATGCAAAATGGATTTAGGGAATTCTGCTTCAGCATGAATCAGCATCAGATGATTCTATGCTAAATCAAGTGCGTTTTTGAAAACTGAGTCCCTGGCTTGTTTTTTATTTGTAGATACAATGTCCATCTTACATCACATTCCTAGGAATCAAATCTGCTGCCAGGCTTCCTTCATCCATAATCCAAATTTCCATGCAGACAAATGTTTATATATATATATATAGTCCTTGCCTCTCTCTGGACACATATTGTGTGTATTAGATCTACTTTTTAGGTCTTGTCGTTTTTCTTTGGCACTTTTCAGCTCCTTCCATTCTCATTCATGTCATAGAGAGAGCAGGTAAAGTGGACACAGACCAAAAGTAAGAAAATACATGTGAGAAAGCAGGAATGGAATTAATTTCCCTGAGCCTTTCATTGCTTTCTCTATTTGAAATAACTAGGCAAAGCACAAATACACAAAAACGGAGCTAATTTTTCAATGAATTTCTGTAGGGGAAAACTGCTGAATGTATCAAACCTAAAACGTACACATCAAAGGAAATTACATTAATCTCCAACTTTAAATCATCTGATTTCTTGGCATATACCAAAGAGAAAAACAATAAAGTAAATGATGATTCCACTAACAAAAGTGTTTTTTTTTCCCCCCAACCATGAAGCAATAAACGTTCAAGATCCTTTAAATGAAATGTTTCTAGTCTATGGAGTTATTAAACTTTAGTGTATAGAAAGCATACTTAAAAATCATGGAAAATACATATTTCTCAAGCTACTTTTAGACTGAAATAACAATGGAGGATTGCCTGAGTACTTGGACCCCTGCGACCTATGTGGAAGACCCAGAAGTAGCTCCTGGCTCCTGGCTTCAGCTTGTCCAGCCACATTCCTGGCAGCCAGCTGGGAAGAGAACCATTGTATGGTATGAAATATTGTATTTGTGTGTGTGTGTGTGGTGTGTAGCTGATTTCAAAGGAAAAGGACCAGGAATCAGCACAAATACTGAATGCAATAATATCAATTCTGACACCAAAATGCTCTTAAAACCACAAGTGGGACTTGGTTGAAATTTAACTCAAAATAATCTTAAGAAGTTAACTCAATTAGAAGTTTAGCAGTGGATTTCACAAGAAGTAGTGGTATGGACCTGAATTAAGGATACAGTGGAAGATTTATGTAGATTTTGATGGTTGAAAAATAGACATATAAGACAGAAAGAGGATAGCATATACCTTATAATTTCTTATAGGGTCAAAAAGGAAAAAGAAAGGAAAAGGAAAGGAAAGGAAAGGAAAGGAGGGCCCTGCGGCGTGGCCTAGCAGCTAAAGTCCTCGCTTGAAAGCCCCGGGATCCCATATGGGCACCAGTTCTAATCCCAGCAGCTCCACTTCCCATCCAGCTCCCTGCTTGTGGCCTGGGAAAGCAGTAGAGGACGGCCCAAAGCCTTGGGACCCTGCACCCGCGTGGAAGACCTGGAGGAGGTTCCTGGTTCCCGGCTTCGGATCGGCGTGCACCGGCCGTTGTGCTCACTTGGGAAGTGAATCATGGGATGGAAGATCTTCCTCTCTGTCTCTCCTCCTCTCTGTATATCTGACTTTGTAATAAACTGAATAAATCTTTAAAAAAAAAAAAGGAAAGGAAAGGAAAGGAAAGGGGAGGGAAAGAAAAAGAAACTTAGGTAGTGTTTCTCTGCTACCAATATTTCAGAGATACTTATTGCAGTTTTTTATTTATTTATTTTTCTTGGTATAATTCCTTATGGTAAAAGATTTCCGGGCCCGGCGGCGTGGCCTAGCAGCTAAAGTCCTCGTCTTGAACGCCCGGGATCCCATATGGGTGCTGGTTCTAATCCCAGCAGCTCCACTTCCCATCCAGCTCCCTGCTTGTGGCCTGGGAAAGCAGTCGAGGACGGCCCAATGCATTGGGACCCTGCACCCGCATGGGAGACCTGGAGGAAGTTCCTGGTTCCCGGCTTCAGATCGGCGCGCACCGGCCCGTTGCGGCTCACTTGGGGAGTGAATCATCAGATGGAAGATCTTCCTCTCTGTCTCTCCTCCTCTCTGTATATCTGACTTTGTAATAAAAAAGAAATAAATCTTTGGAAAAAAAAAGGATTTCCCCTTCCACCTGTCCCCACCATTCTCCTCCACTGTTTCCCCCTATATTTGTAATAGTTTAGTGCTTCAACAACAGACACACAAGTCCATTATTCTATTTAAATGTATCCTGACATTGTAGGCATAGACAATAGTATAAGGTCCAGCATTCTATTTTCAAGATATATTTAACAGTTTCATTGGAAGTCCATATTGTAGTCAGAAATAGAGATGCGTACTGCAGTGTATCTCCGCTTCATGGTATATCTTCCTCCATTATACAGATTCTCCAGATAAATATATGTATAGACATACTCAGCTATATATCTGTTGATCTTCTATTTTGCATGAAGGTTGTCTTATATCAGAGAGAACTTGTGATGTTTGTTCTTTTCGGATTGGCTTATTTCATTGAGCATAAGGGTCTCTAGCTGGAACTATTTGGTTGTAAATGGTTGAATTTCATTCTTTTTAATGGCTGGGTAGTATTCCATAGACTGCAAGTACCACCGTTTTCTTTGTCTACTCCTCTTCCAACATGAATCTGGATTGATTCCATGCCTTCACTATGAAAGTTAGTATGGGGATTGCTAAGAGAACTGAAACTTGATCTGGGGTATGACTTCTGGGAATATATCTGGAGGAAATAAAATCTTGACATGATAAAGGGATCTGTAATCCTTATATTTATAGCAGTACAATAGCAAAGTCATGGAAGCAGAGATACTCATTTCCTTAATATGTGAGAAGCCTCCATTCTCCATGTCCACCACTAATGCACATTAGTAGTGATTGCTTGAAAATCTTCACTACTAGAAAACAAACAAAACCTGAAGAATAGGATGTGATCAGTCGGGACCAATTTGGCAGTGTAGAAATGGAGATGACGTGGGAAGGAGGTGTAGTTCCAATTCAAGAATCGATGGAGCTCAGAACATAACTAAGAAACACTGCAAAGATGTTGTTGTAGGTGCGTGTGTACTTGTACGAATATGTTCACATATGTGATTTTATTAATCAAGAAGATGATTATAAACTTCAGTGAGCAACAGGATTCTATGGAATCCTTGTTAAGATATGTATAACCAGGCCCCATATACAATTTAGTAAGCCAGATGTAGAATAAACATTATAGGGCCCGGCGGCGTGGCCTAGCGGCTAAAGTCCTCGCCTTGAAAGCCCCGGGATCCCATATGGGCGCCGGTTCTAATCCCGGCAGCTCTACTTCCCATCCAGCTCCCTGCTTGTGGCCTGGGAAAGCAGTCGAGGACGGCCCAATGCATTGGGACCCTGCACCCGCGTGGGAGACCCGGAAGAGGTTCCAGGTTCCCGGCTTTGGATCGGCGCGCATCGGCCCGTTGCGGCTCACTTGGGGAGTGAAACATCGGACGGAAGATCTTCCTCTCTGTCTCTCCTCCTCTGTGTATATCTGGCTGTAATAAAAATGAATAAAATCTTTAAAAAAAAAAAAAGAATAAACATTATATATATATGTACATATATATATTTAAAGATTTATTTATTTTTTATTGGAAAGGCGAATATACAGGGAGAAGGAAAGGCAGAGAGGAAGATCTTCTATCCGATGGTTCACTCCCCAAGTGGCCGCAATGGCTGCAGCTGTGCCAATCTGAAGCCAGGAGCCAGGAGCTTCTTCTAGGTCATCCACATGGGTGCAGGGTCTCAAGGCCTTGGACCGTCCTTGACTGCTTTCCCAGGCCACAGACAAGGAGCTGGATGGGAAGCAGGGCTGCCAGGATTAGAACTGGCACCCATATGGGATCCCGGTGCGTTCAAGGCAAGGACTTAAACTGCTACGCTCTCGCGCCGGACCCTAAACATTATATTTAAGCCTTTAAGCTGGAGTAATCAGGGAAAAGAGAAAATATTTAAATAATAAATTAAACTTGAGACAAAAATGTACATTATCACTAATACCAAAGAAATGCAAAGAATAGATATTTTTATGAACAACTGTATGCCCATATGTTGTCAAACCAAGAAAAAGCAGATACATTCATGAATACATACAACTTTCCAAAATTGAAGATCTAGCCAGCATGAAAACACAGTACCTGAAGATTCCAATAATAAACAATGAGTCAATAAAAAATTTCTCATAAAAGGAATGCCTAGAACTGGAATACTTCATTGCTGAATTCTACCAAATCTTTAAGGAACATTTATTTGTTTGCTTAAAAGCCTGTGTGTGTATGCGTGGTGTGTGTGGTGTGTGTGTGTGTGTGGTGTGTGTGTGTGTGGTGTGTGTGTGTGTGGTGTGTGTGTGTGTGAGAGAGAGAGAGAGAGAGAGAGAGACAGAGAGCGAGAGCAAGCGAGAGAGAGAGAATGAGAGAATATTGCCATATTCATACCCCATATGGCCACGAAGACCAGGGATGCATCATCAGAAACCATGAGCTTTCTCTGAGTCTTTGCCTGGGTAGCAAGTGTCCAAGCACTTGGCCCATCTTCTGCTGCTTTTCTCAGTCCATGAACAGTGAATTTGGTCAAAAGTGAAGCATCTGGGGCACTAATGAACTCCTATATGGGATACAGACATGGCGCATGGGCAGGTGTTGTATGTACTTGCTTTGCCACAACACTGGTCCTTCAAACTGTTTCTGAAAATCAAAATGGATGAAACATATCCAAACCTGTTCTATAAGGACCAGACTCATTCTGTGAGCTCCACATTGCACAGATTTCAAAACCAAAGATGCACATAAAAAGAAAACTATAGATCAATATATCTGATTAACAAAAATTGCAGAAAATCTATTACTAAGTACTTGAAAATTGAATCTAATAGAAAATTTAAAATAGCATTCATCATGACTAAGTAGAATTTATCAGCTGATGTATGCATGGAACAATGCACACAAATAAATAACTGCAATAAATCATATCAACAGAAGGAGGGGGAAAAGCATATATTTAAATCAATATACACAAAGAAAGTACCTCATGAAATCCAATTCCTCATGTAAAAACCATTGTAAATTTAAGTATGAGAGGGCCAAACCCCAATGTAAATGTCATCTGAGACAAAACTACATCCATCATAATACTGGATAGCAAAACTAAAAGTTGTTCTTTTAAGTTCTGGAATAAGACAAGAATATCCACTTTCCCCACTTTTTTCAACATGCCATTTGTAAGACATACCCTGAACCATTAGCTAAAATTGAGAAATAAAAGGATCTGAATGGAGGAGATCAAATGGCACAGTTCTACATTATAGAATCATCTAAAACTCTATGAAAAGACTACTACTAGAAACGATAAGCTAATTCAATAAAGTATCGGGGTGTAAAACTGAGGTGCAAAAATTAGCAACATGGTTACGTAGGCATACTGATATTCCAGAGAAAGAAGTCATGAAAGCATTGTTTGTTGGGGGGGAGGGAGGTTTGGGATTTGTGATTTTTTTTATATCTAGATCAAATGTAAAAAAATATTCAGAATGTATCATGATGGACTTCTGATGGAAATATTTATCATTTATGCGGTGGCAGCTTTTTTGCTGGGACAATGAAATGGTTTTCAAAGGGCATCTGGAAATTAAATTTCAGTTTACACATAGCCTCTTTCCCCATTTAACTTATTACCCATTCCTTTTAAAATTACTATTCTAGGGCACTACTTTTACTAATAAACCTAACCCATTGTCTTCAGTCTATTGATAATTTGGAGGAGACAAATATATATAGTAAATGAATTCAAGGAAGAAGTGAAGTAGAAAATTTAATCAGAATGTGATTTGGTGAAAGGTGTAGCTTAACTGAAGCTACAGGTATAAATACATTCAGTATATTTGTGGAAAACCCATAAAATAAGTATTAATATTAGCAAAATGACCAATATTAAAAGCACAAAGTATAAAATGCAGATGAAAATGTACTATAACATATAGTAAATATTAATGTGAGAAATAGTAGTTGTTACACTTATGTGATGAGCATGGAATTATTAGTTAAAGTAGCTTGAGGTGGATTTTCTGTTCCTTGCTTCATAAATGACACATATACTACAAACTAATTGGAAACATCATGCTTAAGAAACAGGAAACAATATCATTAAAATCAGCTTTCAAATATGAGGGGTTTTTTAAAAGTTCATGTGGAACTCTCATTCTGATAACTTAAGACAGATTTCAAATTAATTTCATGAATATAATCAAAATAGAAAATCAAGTTGTGTGATAGTAAAATTAAAAACATTGAAATCTAATTAAATACAGATGTGGCTTAAGAGTAAGTAAGCCATGAGTACACTATATACAGGCTCAGAAAAAAAAAACACAATATGAATATGCCAGGAAGACAAATCAAGATACTTTATCATGCAGTCTTTTCAAAACATCTATTCATTTTTATGTATCAGTAAGACATTGAACAGGGCAGAGCAAAGAATAATGCAAAAGGGGCGGGAAAGGGAGATCCATTTGTGGTTCATTTTCAAAATGTCCACGATGCATTAGGGCCAGGGCTTGACCAAGATGAAACCAGGAGCCAGGTACAAGTTTCTCATGTGGATGGCAGAGATCAGTTCCATGTACTTAGATATATGATGAACACATCCCAAGCAGAGATTTAGCTGACTGCACCACAATGCCCGTTCTGTTACCATTTTTTGTTTGATATTTGTATTTTCACAGTAAAATATAAATAGATGGATATACTCTTAATATGATAAATGCTATTTAATTATCTGTATAAACCAAGTGCTTTTCTCAATAGCTATATTTACGGATAGCAATATCATATCATAAAAGAGTACTAACCAGGCTTTTTTTTCAGAGAAAATAATAAATAATGCAAACATAAATACATAGTGTAGTTGATTCCCCAGTATGTATTCCATTGTGAAAGATTATTTTTATAAACCGATTAGTCTAATTTCATTTTCTCAATAATTGATTTACAAATGTACACTTAATTAAACTTTATGCAGTAAATTGTGAAGGGCAATTTTGAATTGTATTGGGAGATTTTGATGAAAAATATCCTTATAGCTAAGAAACACACTTAAGAAAATACTCCTTGTTTTCTCGTGTATTTCACTATCTAGATGTGGAAACCTAAACTGATGTAGCTATACACTTTCAATCCAAATTGTAGGACATTAGCAGAAAGACTGATTCTTGAGCATAATGTTGTAGCATGGCAAGATCTTAGCTTCCTTGCCTACTTACTTGATTTTATGCAATGTAAATAGCATTATTTTTTTTGTATTGTGTGTTTTATTTTTTTTTATTGATTACATTGCATTATGTGACACAGTTTTATAGGTACTGGAATTCCCCCCATCCCTCCCCAAACGCTCCCCCCATGGTGGATTCCTCTACCTTGTTGCATTACCACACTTCAAATTCAGTTGAGATTCTTTCATCGCAAGTATTTACCATGCATAAAGTCCAGCATCTTATTGTCCAGATAAATTCAATGGTTTCTTGGGGAGACCATCTCTGGTCTGAATGTAGAGCCGGCTGAGTATCATCCTGATCAATTAAAAGCCCCGACATTACATCAGTAACAATTTATAACGTTATGGAATTAGTTGACATGGTATTGAGTAACCAATATGTTAAAATAGAAAAAGAAAAAAAAAAAGAATGCAAGTTCTGAACCACATCCTGTGACTTCTACATTGACATTTCAATTATTAGTTTATGTACAACCGGGTTCTATATACCTTAAAATGGCTATAGATGACTATTCAGCTGTGTCGTGTTTATTTTAATTATTTTATCTTAATTATTTTAATTCAGCCGTTTATAGCGTTGAAGCATGATTTTGCTGAACCTGGCTGTTTCTCGGGTAGTCTAACTCGATAACAAGACATGTGTCAACAGTTTAGGTGAACAGTTATAGGAGGGGTGTGCAGAGAAATCTTCAATACCCCAGTAAGGAGTAACTAATCTTTGTGTCCCACCCAGTGAGTTATAAGTGCATCCCCACTGACCGTTTCCTGTCTGTTTCTAAGCTTTCCTTGTTGTTCTCTATCTATTCTAGATTTTTTGTTTGTTTGTTTGTTTGTTTTGAGGGGTTTCTGGAGCGATCCTGATGGTCATTGCAAGAGAGGGTGGGGATCCAAAGTTGGAACTAAGTAAGGATCAGAGAAAGCTCCTTTCCCTAGGCCTGAAGGAAGTTTACTATTCTGTTTCTGCGGACTGCTCAGGGATCCTGGTTGTCATTCCGATGACCTTGGATCCTGCAAGGCATTGATTTTTAAAACAGTTTGACATGGATTTTCTTTTACTTGCTTCCTAAATGACATGTCTAGAAAAAATTAACTGGAAGCTTCATGCTTAATAGTGAAGCAGGAGACATATTATTACTAAAACTAACTTTCATAGATGAGGAGTCTCTAAAAAGTTCATATAAAGTATATAATGTGAAAATCTTAGACATAGATTTCAAAATATTTTCCACTGAAATAAACATCCTTTAATACAACTTTCTAAGAATATTTTGAGATATACTTGAACACCAGTAACAGAAGACATCCTCTATCATTTCTGTTATTTGTTAGGAAGATTGAAAATTTTAGCTAAGGATTAAAAGCTGACATTTAGGGACTTGCACCATGGCCTAGCAAATTAAGACTCTCCCTGCAGTGTTGGCATGGACACCAGTTTGAGTCCTGGCTGCTCCACTCTGACCCAATTCCCTGCCACTATGACTGAGAAAGTAGTGAAGGATAGCCCAAGTTCTTGTGGAGGTTTCTTGCTTCTGGCTTCAGATTAGCTCAGTTCTAGCCATTGCGGCCATTTGGAGAGTGAACCAGTACATGGAAAGTCTGTATCTCTCTCTCTCTCTCTCTCTCTCTCTGTTAACTCCACCTTTCAAATAAAGATAAATAAATCTTTGTTTGAAACAATGGCTTTTGGAAATTATGTAAACAAACACATCTTTATTTACAGGTGAAATAGTTATATGACCTGAAAATTTGAGAAGTTAATTAAAACATCCTGGAATTAATACTACTCTGCTATGTAGCCGGAAAAACAAATGAAATTATAAAAATCATTATAATTCATACATATCTATAATCTGCTATGGTGGGTTTTAAGGGAGGCAAACGTCCACTCATAATAGAAAAAAATAGATTTACTGAAAAAAAATCATAGGGGACAGTATAGTGGCACAGCGGATTAAGCCATTGCTTGGGATGCGACATCCTATATCTGAGTGCTGGTCCTAGCACATATTGCTCCATTTTCCTGCTAATTTTTCTAGGAAGATAAAAGACAAAGGTGCAAGTGATTGGATCCCTGGCAACTGAGTGAAAGCGTCAGATCAATTTCCTGGCTCTTGGCTTTTGCTTGGCCTATCCTTGTCTGTTGTGGGCGTTTGGACAGTGAATGATGACACGAAAGATACATCTGTTACTTTCTTTGTTTTGCTCTCTGTCACTCTGTTTTCAAATAAATAAATAAAGTTTTTAAAACTCATGCACCCTGGTCATAACACAAAAATGCAATGTATACATAATCTTGAAAATATTTTTGCTTGTTTTTACTTGATGATGAAGTTTTGGTTCTGTGATATCCACACGTATAATAACACTGTACATTGGTGCTTAGGAAAAGTATAATCATGAGATAATTTTTATTTTAATCCAGCTTTGTGAGTAGATAATTGAAACATCATTTTGACATCGCTCTTTAGCTATTGTTTCAAATTTTCTATAAGTGTGTTTTATTTTGACGTCAAAAATATGGTAGAGATCTCTTAACTGATTATATTTCATACACTATATATTTTACTTCATTTAGTTTTTTATTTTGCTTCTATTTTATTATTATTATCATCCTATGATAATAATCCTATAGGCCCTGGGATTTCCCTTCTCCCCTCCTCAAGTCCCCCTCTCCGCCCCCGCCAATGAGTTTGTTAGTCTTATAATTTGGGATTTGGATAAGGTTTGAAATTAGGACACACTATTGGCAGCTTATGTTTTAAGTCAGTGTAAATAATCTGAATTATGAATAAGACATATAATAGAAATATACATTTTGTTGTCTATGCCTTTTGCAGGCTTTTCTGAAAATGGACAGCTGTAAATTCCTATAAAACTTATCTAATCCTTTTATGCAAAATGAGAACAACACTTTTGACTTTGTATGATTGAGATGGTGATTAGGTTAGATAAATACCCTGGTGCACAGGAATGGTATATAAAGGATGTTACTTTACCACATTTTAAAAATGTCACAGAAAATAGTTTGAAATGTATTATATTCCAGAATCGGTGTTTCTTAATAAAAAACAATCCAGTGCAGGCCACTAGATATGTATTCTTCCCTGTTTTATCATACACGCAATTCCCAGACATATTTCAGTTATAGGGCCAAAATGCAATCATACATATGTGGTACAAGTTTTGAAAGAAGACACAAGTGACTTGATCATCTCACAGGTTTCCTGTAAGAGACATCTAGTGCTTTTTGAAATTAAAGCTTTTCCAGTCTGAAATTTCATTTTCTATAAAGGTAACAGTTTAACAATATGAGTCATGGAAATATTTTAACATCAACAGTTCCACAGAGGTTACATTTCATCATATGAGGTGTTCAGCAGCAAAATGTTCATAGCATAGCAATGTGGCGTGTATTTTTCTAAAACAATGGAATATTGACACTATGTTGGCATAATAAACATTGTGGGCATATACTGTGTAAAACATCAAAATGAACTTGTGACTAATACACATTTTTGACACAAAACTATTGGTGGTGTTAATGGACGTCTTGAGATTTACAATGATATGAACAACTTCTTTCATCAATTTCTGTTTATTTCTGATTTGTGCTTGATTTTGACCTTGAATAGCTAGTAGTCAGTGGTTCGGTTCCATTGGGCAACTTGGTCATAGGCATGTTTTCAAACGCATACACTGAAATATCAGTTGTAAAAGCCAGTGGTTTATGTTCTCTGTAATGCAGCCACACAGACCCAGAAGTCAATAGCTGTGGACAAGTTTAAAAATAGTCTAATACTGGAATTTCAGTGTCATGCAATCAGGCAATCCTATAACCCAAGTAGATTATGTAGTTCAACAGAGGTTGCCTTTTGTGAATCAAAACAGAAACATTCCTATAAGTCATCTAGCCATTCATAAAGATTTGCTGAGGCTAATTTTGGTTTGGCGGTTGGTATGTTATGAGTTCTATTAAAAATATTAGCAGATGTGATGCATTAGACTAAATTATTCAAATTATCAGATATTTCCGTTAGCAACTCAGTTCCTGATATGTAGTGATTAAGGACAGACATCTTTCATATCAGAGAAACTTTATTTTCAATCTTGTCTGCAGCTATTTCTTGACACATTTAAAACATTTAATTTTTATAAATGTCAGTGTTCTCATTGGTTAGATTTTTGTAATCTCCAAGTTTATAGTAAGGATCATTTGGTTTATGGTATCATCTACATTGTACTACTCTATCTCAATTTTCCAACTACTTTTGAATTCAACTATTTCAGTATTCAGAATTCAACTAAAACAGCTGTTAAAGAGATTTGATAATCGGGCCTGGCGGTGTGGCCTAGCGGCTGAAGTCCTCACCTCAAATGCGCCAGCATCCCATAAGGGCGCCGGTTCTAATCCCGGCAGCTCCACTTCCCATCCAGCTCCCTGCTTGTGGCCTGGGAAAGCAGTCGAGGACGGCCCAATGCTTTGGGACCCTGCACCCGTGTAGGAGACCCGGAAGAGGTTCCTGGTTCCCGGCTTTGGATTGGCGCAGCACTGGCGGTTGCTGTTACTTGGGGGGTGAATCATGGGATGGAAGATCTTCCTCTCTGTCTCTCCTCCTCTCTGTATATCTGACTTTGTAATAAAAATAAATGAATCTTTTAAAAAAAGAGAGATTTGATAATCAATAATATTCACATTGCCTTCTCATCAACAATCAACTTACTTTGTTACGTCTTTTTGAAGTGTTCTCTTATTTACTTCTAAAACACATCTTTACTAAGCTTGAGGATGCTTCCCAGATTCCTTTAGTTACACAACTTGTTCAGTCTTGAACTCTGATATGGCTTGGTGCTCATTATTGAGCTCTTGGGGTCAGTATCATGTCTCAGTGGGTTAAACTGCCACTTATTATGATACTGGCTTCCCATACCACAGTGCCAATTAAGTTTCAGCTGCTATGATTCTGGGCAACTTCTTGCTAATATTCCTGGAAAGGCAGAGGAAGATGTCCCAACTATTTGAGCACTTGATATCCGTGTGGGAGACCAGGATAGAGTTTTAGGCTCCTCACTTTGACCTGAGACAGATCAAGCTGAGGTTATTTGGGGAATGAATGAGCCAATTAAAAAATCTTTTTTTTTCTTTCCTTTTCTCCCTCTCTCTCTCTGACCTTTTGCCTTTCAAACAAGTGATACATAAATGTATAAAAGCTTTAGAAATATTGAGATGTTCCTCTATTTTCTTTTAGTTTCTATCATTTACTATTTCCTTCCACATAATTGTTTTCTATGCAATTAAATTCCAGCATCGTATATTTTAAAAGATTTATTTATTTTTATTGCAAAGTCAGATATACAGAGAGGAGGAGAGACAGAGGGGGAAGATCTTCCGTGCGATGATTCACTCCCCAAGTGGCCACAATGGCCGGTGCTAAGCCAATTTGGAGCCAGAAACTGGGAACCTCTTCCAGGTCTCCCACACGGGTGCGGGGCTCCAAGGCTTTGGGCCATCTTCACCTGCTTTCCCAGGCCACAAGCAGGGAGCTGGATGGGAAGTGGGAAAGCCAGTGCTAGAACCGGTGCGCATATAGGATCCCGGTGTGTGCAGGTGAGGACTTTAACCACCAGGCTACTGCAGCTGTCCCTAATCATATTTTTAAATAGCATTAACTCATTGATGTTTTGATGATTCCAAAACGATGATTCTAAGAATTCTATATAAATCTTAGGCCTGTATTCTTGTTTTGTGCATGTATGTGTGTTTGTAAATGTTTATTTATTTTAAAAGTCAGAATTATAGAGAGGGAGAGACAGAGAGGTTTTCCATTCTTTGGTTCATTTCCAAAGAGGCTAAAATGACCTGGAATCGGCCAGGTCGAAGGCAAGAGCCAGGAATTTCCTTTGGGTCTCCAAAATGTTTGGAAGGAGCACAAACACTTGGACTACCTGCTTCTTGAACAGGGAGCAGATCAGAAATAGAGCAGCCATGATATGAACCAGCACTCATGTGATTTATTCATTGTGACACATATAGCTTTATAACATTTATAAATTTAAAGCTAACCTTAAGTGAAAAGTTAGAGCTTTTGACTTTCAGTTGGAAACAGCAAAGCTTATTTCTTAGTTATCCTCTGTTTACTGAATGTACCACTATAAACCCAGTTCCTCAAACAGAAACCTTTGAATTCACCGTTGATCATTTCTTCCCTCTACGTGAAATATATTACCAAATCCTATGATTTTATCTCCAAGACAAGTGTTGTTATCCAATACAATAATTGTCACCTTGAACTAATTCAATAATATCCAAGTAGATTTCCCTGATTTTATTCTTGATTTTCGCCATTCATTCAATGCATTGCAAGGAAAGGAAAAGATTATAATTAGGACAAATCAGATAATATCTCTTCCCTGTTTAGGACACTTCAGTGGAGCCTGGTCATCATATAACAGTTCTCCACTTAAGCCTACAGGGTTTCTGATTTCTCTACGCTGTTTCTCCCTCTCTCCTCGTCTGTTGTTTCCTTCCGTTCTAGCCGAGATCTAGCCAAACAGGCCTATAACTTTGCTCTAGCAATCCAAACTCCTTTCTAATCTGTTCCTTAAACCGCTTTACTCATATCCTCATGTAGGCAGCTCCTGTTCAACTACATCCAAATGTCATCTCTTCAGAAAGATCATTCTTAATTGCTCCTGAACTAATTCTCAAATAATTATTAAATTCTCTTGTGAGTGTCCTTCAGGGTTCTTCAAACACTTCACGTTTCCTTCCTACTTTTGAGAAAATGGCTATAATTGGCTTAAAAGTAAATGAGCAGAAAATAAAATTAAATTAGTAGTATCAGATGGAATGACATTAGTAGTCTTTCATTAGATTACCATTCCACAAAATAATTTTGATACATATAATTTGGTGGTTTTATGAATTTATGATTACAGATCATGTTGAAAGAGTTCTTGCTCCTACTTTTATTTCAGAAGCAACTCATTTATGTTTTATTGTATGCATCTTTTGGACAACTGAGACTTAAATCTATTTCCGTCACATTGAAACACCATTGAAGGATCATAGCATCAACTCTGCATAAAAGTTTATTACAAAATTGAATGCCTTCCTTCTCCACCTCTCCCTTTATCTCTTTGCTTCTTCCTCCATATGCTGTGTTGTTAAGCATGAATATCGACTATCTATAATGTGGTATCATGCTTTCAAAAATCACTCTTATTGATTTTCAAAAAAACAACACAGTTAATATCTAAGAAAAATGACTGATCCTGACGAGGTGTACTGAGGGAAAAAATGAACGCTTTCATCAATTAATTTACTTGCAGTAAGGTAGTCTATGTTTCAGCACCTTATCAAGTAATTATGGTTATGACTAGCCTTATTGAATAAAATTTAAGGCATTTTTATGTGAATACCATTAGGTACATTGCCTGGCATCAAACTTTTCAATATGTAAAAATCAGTCATTTTATTTATTTTTCCATGAGTTTTACTTATTTCTATTGGAAAGACAGATCAGATTTAGGAAGGAGCAAAAGAAATACCTTTTATCTGTTGGTTCACTCCCCAGATGACCACAGTTGTCAGCGCTGAGCTGACCAAAGCCAGGAGCCAAGAGCTTCTTCCAGGTCTCCCACATGGGTGCAGGGTTCCAAGGCTTTGGTCCATGCTTTACTGTTTTTCCAAGCCACAGCCAAGGAGCTGGTTGGGAAGTGGACCAACCGGTGCCCATAAGGAATCCTGGCAGTTACAAATTGAGGATCTAGCCACTGAGATATTGTACCGGGCCTAAGAAATATTTTTAAATTTTTAATGAGCTCAGTTTAAAAGTTCAGCCCTTGTGCAACTGTTTGCTGGTAGTACTGAGAATAGACATGCATTGAATTGTATCATTTCGGTTTTTAATATCTCATATTTGTACCATAAATCAAATGCAACAAGTTAACTAATGATTAATTTTGACAGCACACTACTCTGTGAAATCACAACAGCATGCAGCTAGAGAGATGTAATGAAAACATAGCAATAACCAGTACTTAGAGACAACAACAATATAGATGTTTAAGCAAAGTTCCCTTTGCTACATAAAACAGATTTACAACTGTGAATTCTAAGTAAACATTATCTGTCTTCCTCCTAGAGTTTTTCATTTTCATGCACTTTTGGTCTGGATGCTTCTGAAATTGTCAGGCAGATATGGTACTAGATTTCCAGTTTTGTTGAAAATGAGTCCCATCAGGGAGCCATCAGATATTGCAGATCTGAAAACTTGAATTTTATCTCCAACTCTTCTTCAGGAGCTTTTAGGCCGTATGACTGTAGTGATAATGTTACACCTGCCAGCCCTAAAATGAACAATGCCAAAGATCATACATTAATTTCATGGTGAGAAAGAATTTTGCTCATAGTGTTTTTTGAATGAAACATTTGGAATTACAGGCTATTAGACAGTGAATCGATGAGGCAGGTTTTGATTTATTACTCATTTATATAATTCCATGCTTGCAAAGTACGTTTTTTTGGTTCATTTGTTCTATAAGAGACTACTCAGAAAAAAGAATGTGTCCATTTGTCATATTTTATTTACTTTGGATAACCTTCAATAGACATTCTTTCATGGAAGATTCTAGTAATGCTAGTATAGAAGGCAAAATTAGGAACAGAAATAACAAAAATTTATCCTTGCTGATACTAGATCCTGCCAAAGAATTCTGCAAACATCAAAATTAATTCCATTCATACAATATGACCTATATTCAGTGATCCTAAGGCATCTGCTACAGACAATGGTAATGGTAACAATTTCTTTCGTAAACCACAATCTGAGCCCATTGCTCGTTTTCAAGTAAACAGTGTTTTCCTTAGATTCCAACCACTTTTTTCTGGATGATTTTCCTTTTCTTTGGAATACTAAAATTATGAAAATGCTCCCTTTTTTCAGAATCTGACACTTAAATGTCAATATAATGCAACACACACACACAAATACTACTAGCTCTTTTTTTTTTATTAATTACATTGCATTATGTGACACAGTTTCATAGGCTCTAGGATTCGCCCCACCCCTCCTCGTACCCTCCAAAACTAACTCTATCTTTCCAGTCTGTCAACTACTTATTCTTTTTTCTGAAAATTCTATTTTAATCCTGTTTAGACTCTCAAGGACAAATATCAAGTGTTATTTTATTTCAACTCTCAAAGTTCCCAAGAAGTCTAACCTTGATACTTCATCTATCTACTTACACACATTTTATATTTTTAGACCTCTATGACTTCTGTTCCCTCCAACAGAATCCACCTTCTTGTTAGTTTTCATCGACTGAGTTAGCGTTATATTTGTTCATTGTTCCATATATCAAGTCCCTTTGACTATCTTTCCAAATTCCTGCTTTCATAATAAATTTTTTATTTCCTGGTATGTTTATAAAATATTGTTTATACTTATAAAACTGCTTAACTATGTGTTTATGCTTTATTAAGATTTTTTTTTCTTGTGTATAGAGACTCTAAGCTGCTTGGAAACAGAAAGCCCCTGAAATATCCTCTATAATATAGAGCACTGTCTTATATAAATTGGGAATTAAATATGCACTGATTAATGATTAAATGGCAACAAACTGAACTTTCAATGAAAATTCATTCATTCATATGGAGAAAGATATATACTAACATTCCAATTTTGCAAAAATGAAATAATGAATTTTCACTGAATTTGTGTGCTTCCCTTAGGTTTTACAACTATCTTTCTCTAAGTTATTGGCCCTCACAAGCAAAATTTACTTTAAAGTTTATTAATTTATTTGAGGAGAATATAGAGATGCACATATATGTATGTGCCTGTGCAATACCCACATATATATTCTACCAGATGATTCATTCCTTAAATTACTGTAATGACATGGATAGGCCAGGCCAAGCCAGAATCCAAAAGTTCACCCATGTGTCCCATGTGGATGTCAGCGGCCTAAGGACTCAGGTTTTCATCTGCTGCTTCCCTCGATGAATTAGCAGAGAGCATGAGATGAAGCAGAGCAGCCAGGACTTCAATTGACATCACAAGTAGCAGCTTTATTTGCTGTGCCACCAAGCCACCCCTCAATCTAAAATTTCATTCTACAGAGATTGTATTTATGTTTAAATAGTCCATCAATCATCCATCACTTCTGTTATTTTACAATGAGTAGCAAAATATGGTTTTAGTCCGTGTTTTAGAAAGGGTCTATACCCAAACCAAAATATTAAATGAGTGGCATAGAACACATAGGGCATCCAGGAGATCATTGCGAAAATAGAAAGACTGACCCATAGAACAAAGAAAAACACATTCTCTCCTTTCTCTCTCTCTTTTTTTTTGTGTCTCTGTTTCTGAAGCTTAGAATGCTTCATAATTAAAATTCAGTATTAAAAACACTTTAATAGTAAAAAATGAGGTCTAATTACCAGGTAAAACCTAACTAAAATGCCATCTTTACTTCTTCGAAACAACTTTTATTGAGAACAACAAAAACAACCAGCAATAGAAATAGACCTAAACCAGTGTAGAAGGGGATAACAAAGAAGTGGAGGAGAACTTGATATTCAGGGAATGGTATTAATGGCCTTGTTATTTTTGAGCTTCATAGTAAACAATAATGATCAGTGTAAAATTTGTAAAGGAACAAGAAGGTAAAGCTCAAATCTTCCTAATTTATTGTTCTCACCAGCTCCTGGACCATGAAATAAAATCAGTAATGAAACAAACAAATAATGAAGCACAATTATACCCCCCATTTAACTTTAAAATGCATCCAATTAGAAAAGAAACCAGAAAATGTAAATATGAAATTTTAAATACATGCCAAATCCTCCAACAGACACTAGTAAAAATGAAATTACCTATTTTGTATGCTTACCAGACATATAATGTAAAACCAGAGCAGGCTATTCTTGGAGCAATATCTAACAAAGCATACACCTTAGCCACTTTGATTCTCAGCTCCCAAAGTATGCATCATGGAGAGTTACTACAACATTCATGCATAATAAGCTCATTTTTCCTTTAAACTATGTCCAAAACCCCCAAGCCACAAACTCAAACTTTGTATGTTTTCAAACTCAAACATACAAAGCTACCCCCCCCAAATAATAACAGAAACTCAAGAAGATTTCTTTGTCAGAAAACAAGCCTATTGCTCAAGATGACAAATGTCTCCCAGTTAGTATGCAAACATTGTTCCCATATGCCAGGCATGTTGAAATTCTAGATAGGAGGCCCAGGCAGCAAAAATAAAATTGCTCATCTCCCTATGGGTCACAGAACATAAATAACACCAACACTGAGCTAATAAGTGGACTCATATTACCCTTTGCCGTGGCTTTCAGGAAACCTTTCATCAAATTTATTGCCAGTGCTGTCACACATTATTGTGTTCTTTATTAGACATTCTTCTCCCTAAAGACTAATTCAGGGTTTTATGAAGCTCTGTGTTCCAGAGTAATAGATGATTGCAAGCAAGTTAAGAGGTGTCACATTCACATCACTGAGACACATGGAATAGTGGTCAAATATCCAATGGCATTCTTGACATAGTACATTGGCTTAAACTCATTATGACAACTCTCCTTGGAACACCGCCAAAGTGATAATCTTAATCAGGATAAAGGAAGTCAAATAGTGCAGAATAAGGACAGTTGTAGCAATATATTTCCTCCATTACATATAAAAGATAGCAAAATAACCATTAGGAAAATGAAATACCCTGTCAAATTACGAGTTCTTGGTTATTATGGCCTTGATGTCACCTGTACAAGTGGAATGAATTGAAAACATTGTCTTGTTGTTCTATCCATGTGTTGTACACCCAGTTTCTATGAAGATGGATTAGCAATGACTGGCTTCTAAAACCAACTTTACTTTATGACAGCATATGTCATCAAAGGAATTTTGAATTTGTAGCTTTGGAATGCCTATTTTCTGTTTGCTAATACTTCTTAGCATCATAGAAACATTTTCCCATTGGACATAGAGTTTAGTTGGTATAGTTCTATATAATGGACAAATTGATATTTTGCAGACAGAGATGTGTCTAACTGACAAACCCAATGGTTGATAAATGTTTACAAATCACAATCTCCGTATTGACTTAGTTGAGCTGAATTATCATATGTTCCTCACAGTGGACATTTTTGAAATTGTTATTATTTTCCACAGTACACAGTCCCTATAGTCCAGAGACTCCACTTTTTCCCTCCTTTTTATCTTTCCCCATTTCCACTATATTATTGCAGTAGTGTAGTTCTTTAATAACAATTACATGACTAACATTCTGCTTTTTAAATTTCATAATGGCATTACAGGTACAGACAAAGATAGAAATTTTAATAAAATATTGAGGAGGTACATTTAAATGTTTCATTGGGAGTCTTCTCTTTAATCAGGAGCAGAGATGCACACTATACAATATCTTCACTTCCCTGTATGCTAGTCTCCATTATACATTTCAACTTGTTCACCTATATATCTGTTCTCTAATTTGCAATGAACATTTGATAATACTACTTGGTCAAATTTGTTCTTTTTTTGTTTCAAATAGCATGTCTTATAGCTTAGCCCAATATCAAAATGGTATTTTAACATTTTTACTTAGTATCTATGGAACATCAAATTAGAGGGATTATTTGAGAAAGCAAGGTAATTTTGAATAATTACTTTCTGTGAGCCAGAAACATAAGTGCTTCATAAGTACTGATAGGTTTGATATTGTAAATCATTGGCTTACAGATGAGGAAAACAGACAGAAATTTATGTAGCTAGTGAGGGGCAAAGCCATTATTATAAATTAGATAGAGATCAAGTTGTTAGCTCTTATGCTATATTACCTATAGAAAGATAGAAACTGAGGTAGCAATGGAGAGAGAGATCCTACACTGTAGTTTAAATTTTGTAGTATGAATAAAAGAGAATGGGGAAAATTCTTAATAATATTTTGATTTATGAGCCTTAGAAATCTAAATAAACTACTCACTATTATTTGATACATTATTTGAGATGTCACATGCATTGTAAATATTTTATAGCTTATTTACATAAAGTGAATAAATTTCATGCATTCCACAAGACAGATTTAGAAGCATAGTGATATTTCTCATGTTACCCTCCCTCTTGCCCAAGCTTCCCAAGCACCCTTTTCTGCTACATATCATTAAAAGACAATAAATCAAAAGGAAACCAGAAATCTTGCTTTCACTATTCTTCATGACAAGAAATTACTGTAAAATTAAACTTTAAGTGAAAGTTAGGGCCACATTGATAGTATATGATAAAAAAAAAAAAAAAGGCTCATAGAGCCGGACTGTTATTGATTAATCTGCTTTGTGATTTTCTTTTGATTTAGTTTCAGCAATTTTGGCAGGGATATAAACTGATGTTGATTGAGTGTTTCTTATTAGAACTATTATTTTAAAAATTTCTTTCAGCAGATTGTCTTCCTTTGCAAACAATGTTCCAGAAAATGTAGAATAGATTCTTTGTTGAAAATAGGAAATAAAGAAATCAGATTAAACTCTCATAACTTTCTACAAAGTCTAACTATATAGAACTAGTCTGTTTCTACATGAAAATGTGCTGGTTCAGTATCTTATAGACATTTGATAGTAATTCACTACTTCTGTCCTTCATAAAGGGAAGGAAAATATAATACTACTTCACTTTTAGAATGTCAAGTTAAGGAACTAAGAAAAAATCAGTAGTAAAACTGGTGAATTTTCATTTAAAGGCTCTCTAGTACTTTTTTTTGAAGACTTACTAACTTTTTATTGGAAAGTCAGATATACAGATAGGAGAGGGAACGATCTCTCAGAGGCTTCATTCCCCAAGTGGCCTCAACAGTGGAAGCTGAGCTGATCTGAAGTCAGGAGCCTGGAGCTTCTTTCTGGTGTCCTGCATGCAGGGTCCCAAGGCTTTGAGCCATTCTTGACTGCTTTCCCAGGCCACAAACTGGGAGTTGGATGGGAAGTGAGGCAAACGGATACAAACTGGCGCCCAAATGGAATCCTGGCACATGCAAGGCTAGGACTTAAGCCGCTAGGCTACGGTGCAGGGAAAACTGGTGAAATTTATCAGAAAATACACTTCAGGATTCTGAAAATTGGTCCAAAGCATATAGCAACTAGGGAAACTTTTACCTATGTAAAATTGCCGGTTCTCAGCAAAGGCTGTAGGAACATGTGTCATGTTTACCATGTAACTGCTGCTTCAGTCCCCCACATTGTCAAGTTTAGTAATCCAAGTCATGGTATTGGCACTTGCTGAATCATTACTGGAAATATTTTTTAAACAAACTATTCATTTATTTGAAAGGCAGAGTAAACGAGAAAGAAAGGAGAGAGGGAGGAGAAGGGAGACAGAGAACATCCTTCTTGAGGTTCACTGCCTGACTGGCTACAACAGCCAGAGCTGGGCTGATCTGAAGCCAGGAGCCCAGAGATTCTTCCTGGTCTCCCATGGGCAAGATAGAGACAAAAAATACTTAGTCCATCCTCTGCTGCTTTCCCATGCACATTGGCGAAGACCTGTGTCAGATGCACAATATCTGGGACACAAACTGGTGGCCATATCAGGTGCTAGTTTCACAGGCGGCAGCTTTACTTGCTGTACAACAATGCTGCGGGGCTCAAAGTAAGTGTTTTCAGTTAAAACAGGGAGAATAAAAAAACATGCTCCAACGCATTACTCAAATAATGATCATGCTGATTAAAAGGAATGAGTTACTCACCCTACTTAAACATGGAAATTTCTACACCCAGTAATGATTGTGACAGACTTACAGGAATTGAAATATGTACAATTCGCTAGATGTATTAGTGAAAAAATGGAAAATCTTACTAACTAATGTATTAATGAGCAATCTTCGATCAGTCAGTAGTTTATCACTAAGTTATATTGACCTAGAGATAACTCTGTGGAAGCCAGTCTTAAAAATAAAAATACAACCATAACACTCTATCAGTGGAGCAATGTCTCACACACCACATGAGAAAGAAACCACAGAATTAGTCTAGGTGAGATAGGACATATACAAAATAAACAAAAATAGTAACTACAAACACTTCATAGAAACAGATCCTGATCCAGAGGTATTAACTAGATTCTCTAAATTCATTAGTTTTAACAAAAACAATAAACTACATGGTGTGCAAAAAAATGTGTATTTAATTCACATAAATTAGGGAAAAGTCAATCAAAAACATAATTTCTAAGGTTGTCCAGATGTTGCATTTAGTAGAAAGTTTTCAATACATTTAATTTGCATATATTCGAAAAATGGGGAAAACTACATCTAAAAGCTCAAAGGCACACATATCTACAAATGATTCATTTAGTATAGAATATCAGAATAGAGAATATATTTCAATAAAAATTGAATAAAGATATGAGTTAAAAATGGAATAACAGAAATAGGAAATATTTAAAGAGTTATCAAAATATTTCCAAATTAGAACAAAATATTAATCTGTATGTCTAAAATGTTTGATAAAATAAAGGTAAGTTAAATGTAAAGCAAGCCAAGGATACTTGTAGATGAATCCATATTACTTTGATACAACATTATGTACAATAGCCACTTGTCTCAGGAATGCAAGCCTGGTTTAATCTCCATTAACGTAATATATCACTTGTTTTAAAAGAATAAAGCAAAAAACTACATGGTCATCTAAAAAAAAAGGAAAAAAAGGTGTTTGAAAAAAAGCAAGCACTAATTACAGTAGAAGTTCTGAGCAGATTAGTGTGTTAGTGAAGTGAAAACTGGAATAATTCAAAACAGGGATGATAAATCCTACCAAAGTCAATATCAAGCATAGTGTTTAAAGTCTTTTTTAGTTGCACCACACGTTTATGTACTGGGAACAATGCAGAGATACATGATCTTGACAAATACATTGAACGTTGAAATATTGGCCCTTGTTAGAACAATCAGGTAAAGGAAAGAGAGAGAGCGAGAGGACATTAGAAGTAAAAATATATGTATATATTTCACTCACAAGTGTCATGACTCTTCATACACAAAGCCTAAAAACACACTTCCAAACCAATTAGTAGACCTAATAAAGATCTTATGTTATAGCATGTACAAAGGAAACATTAAAATTAAATGTATTTTAATATACTAGCAACAGGGCTCGGCAGCGTGGCCTAGTGGCTAAGGTCCTCGCCTTGATCCCATATGGCTGCTGGTTCTAATCCCGGCAGCTCCACTTCCTCTCTGTCTCTCCTCCTCTCAGTATATCTGACTTTGTAATGAAAATAAAATAAATCTTTTAAAAATATATATATATACTAGCAACAGTTAATTTGAAAACAAGACTAGGCAAATGATTAATTGCAAACATCACAAATAGAAAAAAATACCCTAGAAATTATTTTAACAAAGATTTGTTAATCCTGTGTAAGGAATTCCTTAAAAAGTTCTCTCAAAACAAAATTAAAATCTTATTTTGCAACAAAAATGTTAGGATCTATGTGTGTGAGAAAGTTTTTAAAATATCTGTAGAATACATGTTATGAGACAAATGTGCATGAATGTCAGAAGCTTTTTCACTGCGAGGGACTTAAATTTTAAATCCATTTAAAATATTTTTTTCATTTGAATGGCAGAATTTACAGAAAAGAAGAGACAATATTACTTATGGAGTAACAAATTAATTTCGCATTTAACATCTTGAGGAATTATTGAATACTCACTGATTGATGTGGGTATTTGTAAAGTCAATTAACAGATATGACCTCCCTGTCTCTGTGTATGTACCTCTCACTCATTATCAAATTAAGAAAAATAAATAAGTAAATTTTTTATAACTTGGGAAAAGTCAATTATGGGTGAAACAAAAAGTACTAAGACATATATAGAGAGAGTAGGAAAGTGGAGTAAAATGTAATAATATAAATATAATTTGATCATACTTTCAATTAAAAGATATGTTCAAAGTAGAAATAAAATGTTGACAAATAATATTTTGATAAAATTTACTTTCCAGTATGTATAAATTACTCTTACAACTCAACAACAAAAGACAAAGTTGATTATAAAATAAGGAAAGATTTTGAACTGACAATTTTTCAATTAAAACATTAAAATTGCTAATAAGCACACGAGACCTCCCAACACTATCAATCATTACATAAATAAAAATAAAAATCAGAACAATTTACCACATTATACCTACTAATACCTCCATCTGAAAAGAAAATGATAGTGCCTAGTGTTGCTAACGATGTTAAAAATTATAACCCTCATATTTGTGGTGGAACCACTGTGTACTCAATAAGATAATTCCTCAAAATGTTCACATCTAAATTGATTAAAAATTGATGTCCAAATAAAAACCTGTGCACATTTTTTTTGTAGAACACAAAATTAATTGCATTTTTCCATGAAATATTTATATACATTTATATAAATGTACTTTGGCGATTCAGGTACAAAAGGACAAATTGATAGCTTCTAGATGATAAAAATATTTCACCAATTATTTTGTTGTGACTTATTTAAAAGAAACTTTAAAAATCTTCAGGATCAAAAATCATTAGTGAACTGTAAACTAATGACAGACTGATGGAATTATGACTCCTTATGAAGGACTATACTGTTGTAGCAACATGGGGAAAATCTGTCTGGGGAAGGGAGTTTTGGGGAGGGAAATCTCAGTCTCTTTGAAATTGTAACATACAATTCAAAAATTCAAAATAAAAATTTAACAAAAAAGTAATGCTTCTTCATAGTGACTAACGTGACTTAAATGGCAATAACAAACACTAGCAAGTGTTCACAGTTCAGAATGCTATAAAAAGATGCCATCATCTGGGTGGACTGAAAAAACAAACTTATTTCCATTATCATTCCCCAAAGGTTTTAACTCTGAATATGACTGCATGTGCACTAGAATTTTTACATATGACTATTAAGGAGAAACATTTTGTTCACAGCAGACTAGATTTGAGTAAATGGGAACTCAAATCCATTGCTGATGGGAATATAATATAGTACATTAAATTTGCAATACAGTTTGATAATTTCTTAGAAAAAAATAGAAAATTTCCACACCTACTAATCTTCACCAGAGAAATAATACATATTTTTATGTAGGGTAGCATGTTAATATTTCTGAAAGCATTATTCTTAACACCATACAGTGTAAATGATCCACATGATTCTCACGTCTAAATGGATAAATAAAATGTGGTTGCAGTGGATTCAATTTTGATTAAGATATGCTCAAGCCTTCACTTCCGCTATCCACAGACATCCTATTTCTTTTTTTTGCCCATTAATTATACTTATTTTTGATGATAATAGCTTAGGGTGATAAAGTCAAGGACTATAGGAAGGTGAGATCAACATTTCCACATTCTCTTTCTTTTCCTTCCTGTATCCAGGGGAAGGGGGAGTGGGAAGCAGAGAAGCCACACCCAGCCTCCCAAAGGCCTCTGCACCCTGGGAGGGAGGACAACCACCCATCACCACCCCAGAGTCCCCAATGTGGGGCATGCTCTGAGGGTTTCTGAACGTGCCCAGTCTCGTCTGACATCCTATTTCTAAATGAGGTGATAGTCACAGAGAGGACTATGAATGCAACTAAGATTTTGGTGATTGCTTAGAGCCCTTGTTTGTACTTACAAAAAACAGTGGTTTTTGTACTTAGTACTTTTAAAATTATTTATTTAATGAAGGATTGAGTTGGATATCATAAACTGGAAGTGTGTCATCACAAAATTTGAAAGAAAATTAAGAAAAGAAGAAGAGAGGATGAGTATGACCGAAGAAGGATGGGAAGTTCCATGTACTTGTAACTGTATATATGAAATCTGTTTATTTTATGTAAAGAAATAAAACAAAGTAAAATAAAACAATTTAATTCATTGATTCCACAGAATAAAAAAAACATCCTAAATCTAGCCCATGTAAGATTTTTCTTGAAGGAAAGGCATAGATGAGGCCAGAGATCGGAGTTGTTAAAGCACCAAAATGATCCCAATGTGCAAAGAGTTGTGAATGACTGCCAGGGGACAAATAGTATTCCCCACTGGAAATATTACAGATCTGGGAATCAAGAGACTATAGCTGTCTCTCACTTCAATAATTTCCTCTGTGCTATCTAGGAAATCACCCATTTAATTTGACTTTCTCATCTCTTTTATGTGTAAGTTTCAATTTGTACTCAATTGATCACACCTCGAGTCTCAAATTGGGCAATAGCTATTCATTCATTTGTTCAGCTAAAGAATATGAGTCCTTGTTAAATGCGAGACACCATTCTAAGTACTTAAGATACTTCATTACATAGAATAGACAAGAATCATAGAGAGACATTCGAAAGAAGACAGAAACTTAAAGTTTATAGAGAGGGACCTGTAATTGATATCATGTGTTAAAAGCTAATAGATGAAAAATAGCAGGATTAATTGATTCAGGAACAGGATTAAGGACAAATGTGGGTCAAGAAAAGAGAAATGGTTTTATTTCAATGGTAGTTCACAAAAACCTCAAAAAGAACACACACACATATGTGTAGTTACATATACACAAGAAAACAATGAAATATTTAATGTCAATGTAAGAATGTTATAATAAAATCTCAGACTCTTTAAGACAATTGAAATCTGATACTTGCGTTTCTAAGTATTTTACCTGAAACATATTAGCTATTGTTGAAGGTAGAATTCAGGTTATAATTTTCTAATGTGAAACAATCAATTAGAGTTTAAGAAAATTTTTCATGGACTGATTTTCCTCAGTTGTTTGAAACCTATTTGCTTAACTCTTATACAATGATGTACAATGTCACCAAAATCAAATTTATTTGTTAGTGTGGTCTATTCAGTCTCAGATAAGAACTGGACAAGGTGATTGTTTGATCCTGTTTTAAAATGGCAACTGCTGTGTCTGTTTTTGATTATAATATACTCAGCTAAAATTTTGTAATATTGATTTGTGTTCTTCTCTGACCTTAGAGCTTCTGATCATATCTATTGCCATTGCACTCAAATAGCATTATGAAATTAAAGAAATGCTAGCTGCCAATGTTCTCAGTATTATGTTACTATTCATTAGTTTCTCCTGTGTGCTTTCTGTTCCTTTATTTAATAGAATTCATCAGTTTCTGTATACCTTTGCATAATTATTATAACATCATGACTTTATAAAGTAAAAATGCAACAGTTGTCATGAGCTCAAATGACAGCAAAGTGTCTTTTTTTAAATTTGGCTTGTTTGTTATTTGTTGTTTGAAGAATCCTAGTTTTTGTCCATTTGTCTCCTTTCTGCAAACCTTATGTTTCTCACATTAGCCATCTGGAATCTCTGAGGTTCCTAGTCTACTTGGTAACCTTCAAAAAGATCACAAGTCATGTTTTATGGAGTTGATACTGGACTTGGGTTTAGGTACAGGCCAATATTCTGAGTGGCATTTAGGGATAGCTCTCTGACTTTGAACGTGAAATAATCTTGACTCTGAAGAACCATCTGTTCCCCTAAGCTTTCTTAGGCTACTTTTCTCATCTAAAATTTCCTACCTCACTTTTCTTGTTCACTCTGTTGTAGCTTCTTGCTGTTCCTCAAACATTAAACAGCTCCCAGCTCATTGTTTTCTGTTCTCTATGCCTAGGGAACTGACTAATCCCCCAGTGTCATTTAATTGACACATCATACTAGATACATTCATGTAAATCCTATGTAAAATATTTCTGCCTGCACAATTTCAACTCTAGCCCTTAAACACTGAAGTTGGCCTGGCCATAGTGGAATGAACCATAATGTTGATTATGCTATGCTTAATTATTGGATAAACAGATACATAACTAGGAGAACAGCAAAACAGGAGAGATAGAGGTCTTCTATCAACTGGTTCACTCCCCTCAATGGCTGCAATGGTCAGAGCTGAACTGATTCGAAGTCAGTAGCCAGGAGTTTCTTTCCTGGGTCCCAGGTGGGTGCACGGTCCCAAGGACTTGGGCCATTCTCCATTGCTTTTCCAGGCCATAAGCAGGGAGCTGGATGGGAAGTGGAATAGCCAGGACTAGAATGGGGACCTGCATGGGATGCCTACACTTGCAGAAGAAAGATTAGCCCCCCAAAAATATATTTAAAAAATAATTTGATGCCATCAAAGTAATAATCATGAAATTTCATTTAACAACAACAATAATAAATATTATTATATAATAATTAATATATATTATATATTATAATATATTAACATATAATAATTAATATTATATTATTTTATCATTTTATGATACAGTTCCATAGGATCCTGGGATTTCCCTTGAAATTTTATTTTAAATGCATTTTTAAATTACTGTTGGGAATAAGAACCATTTTAATGCTCTCTAAATGCCTTACTCCTGCCCTGGAACAGCACCATTGTTTGACAAAATGTTTCCATGTTGATAGTAGATGTCATGCACTCACTTTGGCCACTAAGAATGAACGTATAGTGATTTATTTTTATTTTATGAGGACTCACATTGTGGAAAATAATAAAATGCATATTCTCCTGTACTTTATTTTAAAAGTGTCATATTTAGGATCCTGTTCTCTTTGTTTTGTTTTTAATAATTTGTTTTCTGTTTAAGAATTTTTTGCTTTGTTTAATAATTTGTTTTTAATAATTTGTGTCTAGTCAATCCTCATCCACACTGAGTAAAGGAGTATAATTAGCCTCTGGCATTTGTTGCCCTTTTTAAGATTTTTTAAAAAAAATGTATTTGAAAGGCAGAGTCACAGAGGGAAGGAGAGAGAGAGAAAAAAAAGAGAGATCCATTGGTTCACTCCCCAAATGCCTACAAAGGCCAGAATTGAGCTGATTGGAAGCTAGGAGCCTGGAGCTTCTTCCGGTCTCCCACCTGTTTGTAGGGGACCAAGGACTTTAACCATTTTCCACTGCTTTCCTAGGTCATAATCAGGGAGCTGGATTAGAAGTACAGTAGCTGGGACATGAACTGGCTGTGGCCACTTATCTCTTTGAAATGAATTTATTTCTCTTAGTATTTCAGATACTGTTGTTTACATTAAAAAAAAAAAGAGGAGCTATTCAGTTCGGGGTGGACTGAGCAATATGGTTGGAACAGACATATAATTATAAGCTATGTGTGGTGCCTGATGTTTATCTATCTATCTATCTATCTATCTATCTATCTATCTATCTATCTATTTATCTAGATATATTTTTCCCCAACTCACTGCTAATCTTGCAAAAATTCAGTTTCTTCAGTTACCCCTTTTTCCATATGAGCATATGAATGGTTTTCATCACTATTCTTTACAAGTGTGGTACGTATCACATTCTCCGTGCTTTGGACATATCATCTGGAACTATTTAATAGCTGCAGCATGATGATTATGGGGTGCTGAGCACAACTGATTGGCACATTAAATTGCTAGGAGACTCTTATCTTGGACAGACAGATTGTTTTACAATGTACTCCTAAGCAGCTCTCTAGTAATGGAAAATAGTAATTCAAAGTGCTTTCTACCTGTTTATTGCCAATAGTAGGAGTCCCAATAGTTTTTCTTTTTACGTAAACCATATGAAAGTAAATCAAGTGGAAATGAGTAAAAGTTAGAAAGTTTGAATAGTGATACTGCTACCATCCATTTTGAAAGTATTCCAAAGAACCTTCATCTCCAGTTATAACACAAAAATGCCTTTTGATGAAAATAATTATGTTTTCCTAAACTATAATCATTTACTTAACTTTTAATTAAAAATAAATTACCTGCATGCTCACATTGTCATATATATGTGTAGTGATTAAAAAATAAAATACTTTCATAAACTTGAAACTTTATCTTGAAAATAACCAAATCTTTCATGTTTCTCCACTAACATCATTTCGAGCTTGTTTGGATACACTTAGGGAATAAGGAAAATCTAGCTGATCAAACCTAAGGAGATCTGATTTAAAAATCAGAGTTTGAAAACACATTTCTGATTTAAAAGTACCAAGTTGTCAAGGTGAATATATATGCAGTAGGATGGTATTTATTTTAATGTTAGCAATTCTAGCAATAAAGACATTATGCTGGATTGGTTTGTGTGTACCATTTGTGTATTAATTAATATGCTACAAGTGCCTAAGGTATTGTTTTATTGCCACTGGCTAATTGTTACATAGAGGTGATTTATACATCTAAAATTCTCCTAAATTTTATCCTACAGGCAACTTCCTATAGCACTAACATGTGATTGATACATTTACTTTAAAAGCACATTGAAATTATAAGGTATTATTTTCTGAGACCATCTATGGAGATACACTATACTTAAATTTTACTTTTTTTAATCATTTCCTTCAGTTTTTTTCCTCTATCATTTCAGACTCAATCAATAATATGTTTTAAATTAGTCAAAGTATCCTTGCTTACATACTGTGTGCCCTTAAAAGTATTTAATACAGAAAAGAAACAATCTGAGATCTTTTGGCCCTTAGGTTTATGGAGGTTACTGTAAATATTCATTTTGATTAAAGAATCTTCTTTGGCCTTGCATTGTGAATGGAATGTCCCTGCTAAAAACAATGCTGCAAAAGATGCAATAGCAACTCGGTTTAACACTGCTTTCCTTCTTTGGAAGGACACCGCAAACAAATTTAATGAACTGCCATTAAAATAAGTCTGTACATAGTTAAAAAAAAACAAGTAATATTCTCTCTTTTTTTAAAGATGTATTTATTTATTTATTTATTTTGGAAAGGTGGATATACAGAAAGGAGGAGAGACAGAGAGGAAAACCTTCTGTCTGATGATTCACTTCCCAAGAGGCCTCAATGGCTGGAGCTGAGCCAATCCAAAGCCAGGAGCCAGGAGCCTCTTTCGGGTCTCCCACACAGGTGTGCAGGGTCCCAAGGCTTTGTACCGTCCTTGACTGCTTTCCCAGGCCACAAGCAGGGAGATGGATGGGAAGTGGAGCTGCCGGGATTAGAACCAGCTCCCAATATGGAGTCCCAGCACGTGCAAGGCAAAGACTTTAATCACTATGCTATTGCGATGGGCCCGTGTACATAGTTTTATATCCATAAATCTGAAATCTTGGGGAAAATAGCCCTTGAGTTCAATTCAAAAAACTCTGATGTATACTCCTGGTACACTAACCATCCAAAAAGGAAAACCTAAATAGCCAGATGAGAAAATTTAATTAAATATTAAACAAGGGTCTCTAATTTTAAGCATAAATGAGAATCTCATTATGACCTTAAGAAAAACCTCTCGAGCCTGGTGCAATAGCCTAGCGGCTAAAGTCCTCACCTTGAACACGCCAGCATCCCATATGGGCGCTGGTTCTAATCCTGGCAGCCCCACTTCCCATCCAACTTGCTGCTTGTGGCCTGGGAAAGCAGTGGAGGACAGTCCAAAGCCTCGGGACTCTGCACCTGTGTGGGAGACCTGGAGGAAGTTTCTGGCTCCTGGCTTCAGATCAGCTCAGCTCCGGCCTTTGAGGTCACTTGGGGAGTGAATCATCAGACGGAAGATCTTCCTTTCTGTCTCTCCTCCTCTCTGTATATCTGACTTGATAAGAAAAATAAATAAATATTAAGAAAAAGAAGAAAAAGAAAAAACTCTCAAATTATAAATTAGATGTCACTTTCTGAGGTATGGAAAAGAACTCTGTTTTCAAACTGCACCTGGGGAAAGAATCTTCAAGTAGCTACATTTAAATCGTCCACACCAGATTTATTTTACAAACCAAACTATCACATTGTATCAAATATAATTATTTAAATTAATACTTTTAAATTCCTTAATATGCACAAGTCACATCGCAGTCCTGGAAAGTAACTGAAAAATTGCTTCTTATTCTTGAGTTTTACTAAGCCTTCTTTGATTTTAGTTTGTGAATTGATAAAGTGAAAATTGTCATTCGTTTTACGCACCCTTGTTACAGAATAATGTAACTGTTATTTTTATGTAGAAATAGGTGGCAATCATTTGATTGCTTTTATTTATAACAACAAAATTGATATACAGCAAAGCCTTGAAGATTCAAACCTAACCCCACACATTTGCATTTGGGAATTCATTCTTATATGGTTATATATTTCTATTGATCATATGTAATATTTGTTTCTTTCTTTGCAATAATACTTATTTTTTTTTCCAGTAGCAAACTTACAGTGAAAAAGGGAGGGAAAAAAAAAGGAGGGAGGGAATGAGAGAGCCGGAGAGAGAGAGAGAGAGAGAGAGAGAGAGAGAGAGAGAGAGACTCCAGGCTTTATCCCCAAATATGTACAAGTCCAGGGTGGGGCCGGGCTGAAGCCCTGAATCCAGAATTACATCAATGTCGCTCACATAAACAACAGGGGCCCAAACATTTGGGGCAATGTATGCTACTTTCCCAGGTGCATTATCAGGGATCTGGATTCGAAGTGGCGTGGATAGGTCTTGAATCTGGCATTTAGTTGGGATACTGTTGCTGCAAACTGTGGCTTAACTTGCTGCACCACAGCACTGACCTCACAATATTTCCTAACAATTGGGTTGTTTCATAACGGGATATGAAGGTGCACAACCAAAATTCAAGGAAATTTTAGAAACTGACCAGTGAGCTATTTCATCAATAATTTCACCAATTTCTACAGACTTAACTGTATTTTCTAGCTCAAAATTATCATAAAATTACATGTCCAGAAAAGAATTAAAGAAAGAAAAACCAACTTCTGTGACTCCATATTTCTGTCCTCATATGTGGAATTCTTTTATTTTTGTCCTTTCAGTATTTCCCTTAATATATTGAACAATATGATATCTCACTGAGAAGTTTTAAATATTATATGGGTAGCACTATTTTAAAAAAAATATTGAAAGTTTGAATAAGTAGATTTCCCAAGAATAAGCACCATAAAAAATCACTAAAATGCATAATATTTATTTTCCAGTGATTTCACATTTCTACAGTTTTCTTTTTCAGTTTGGTTTGTTTTTATGGTGTTAGAAGTTTCACTTTGAACACCTTACTGATATTAACTTTTCTCATGTCAATTTCAAATGTGACTTTTATACTAAAAATTCAGAATCACAGTGCAGGAGACAATAGAGACTCCCAAACAAATACAGAAATACTGGCAGCGCAATAATGTCATTGTTTCATTCGCTCAGACATGTCTACTGAGCCCCTTTGAATCACATACTATACAGAAACATGTAAACCCTAGCTAGACCCAAGAGCGACATTGACATTTAAAAGTCCTCCTTCACATTTCATTTACAAACACCATAGATGTTTTTAAAGTACAGAAGCAAATGGCAATAGAAAAACAATAAAAGTCAAGTTTGTCTTATTTGTTAATACCTGCTTATTTTTCCATTTTTCTTTGTGTTAAAAAGATGTGGCAGGGAGTTCAGGGAGTGAGTGTATGTTGTGTCATGAATATTGCAGTAAGTATATCAGAACCACTCCCCTCGCCCAAAAAAAGCGCAAGTACTTTGTCTAAGACTAAATAACAAGCCAATGTTGCAACACTGTGGGTTACACCACTGCTTGTAATGCCTATATCCCATATCTGAGTGATTTTTTTTTGAGTTCCTGCTTTGCTGCTTCCATTCTAGCTTCCTGTTAATAGTCTGGAAAGGCAGAAATGATGACCAATTATTTGGGCCCCTGTTGCTCTAGTGTGAAATCAAGATGGAGATCCTGGCTTCTGTCATTGGCCAGGCCCGTTTCTGCCTCTGAGGTTGTATAGGCAGTGAAGAAGCAGATGGGAGTAGAGTTTTAAAAAGCACAGCAACTGTGAAAAGTAGAACAGATTATGATTGGTGGCTGGAAATGGAAAGGTGGGGTTTTTTTTGTTTGGTTGGTTTTTTGTACAAAAATCTACAGATTATTGCAGCTCAGCTGAACCAGTTTTAGGATATTGTGATGTCTGTAGTTTAAACTGGTTTAAAATAATTCAATTGAGAACATGCATAGACATTACTCCCTCAGTGGCTCCCCAGCCCTGTTTTGGGGCCTCTGAACACAGTGCAGCTGTAACAGGGCAGGAAACCAAGGATTCATTTTTGCCATGGATGTCATTAAATGCACAAATAATACTTTGGACTATCACCAGAACAGAATTTGTTTGGGGTGAGTAAAGTCAGGGGTGAGTTCACTTTATGACCAAAACCCAGGTAAATGAAGGTGACAGGGTTTTAAATAGCTTGTTTTTTAGGAGAGCTCTACATATTTATTAGGTTTAGGGAAAGTTCTGGGAAGAGTTGTCCATATTGAAAAGGGGTGGGAACATATGTCCACTAATTTTCCTCGTAGTTACACATATTTCATGTTCAGTTGGAAGGGTATAGATTTAGCATTGTAATGAGGACTTGCTGTTCTCTTTTTATTTCTACATCAGAAAGGTGAGGTTAAGAATGTGGCTGCTGCCTATTTACAAATATTTGCAACTTGCATCAAAGGAGTCCAGGCTTGATACTTTTCTTCAAGGAGTGTTTATCACTAGAATGTAGCTTCGTCAATCAGTTGTGATTTGTGTCCACCTGCGAGGACATCTGGTTGGTTTTAACTAGCATTCAAAGCAGGACTGAGTTGTTTTCTTTCTGGCAGTGATAATATTACAGCCATTCTGTGACCTCAGTTCAAGCAGTAACAAATCTCAGATATGATAGCTTTATATACAACTCATAGAAAAAGCATCAGATATGACAGTTATTCTGAATAGAAAGTGTTACTTCCACTCCAACAGAAATGGTGGTCTCTATCATCTATGTAGTTGCTTAAAACTGCACAGAATGGGGCCCAGCGCGATAGCCTAAATGGTTAAGGTTCTCGCCTTGAGCGCGCCAGGATCCCATATGGGCACCGGTTGTGATCCCTGCAGCTCCACTTCCCATCCAGCTCCCTGCTTGTGGCCTGGGAAAGCAGTCGAGGATGGCCCAGAGCACTGGGACCCTGCACCTGCGAGGGAGACCTGGAAGAAGTTCCTGGCTCCTGGCTTCGGTTCGGCTCAGCACCAGCCATTGTGGCTGCTTGGGGAGTGATTCATCGGATGGAGGATCTTTCTCTCTGTCTCTCCTCCTCTCTGTATATCTGCCTTTCCAATAAAAATAAATAAATCTTAAAAAAAAAACTGCGCAGAATGCATGATTTTTTTTCCTCTACTGATGCTGTTTCAACAAAGAGCGTCAATTTTTTTTTCTTTCCCTAAACACTGGAGTTTAAACAGATAATTTGTTTTAAAAAATGTTCTACTAAAAAAAGTTTTGACAACAATTGCTATGTGTATTATCACATTTGTAAGTGTTAATCACAGCCACCATTATCTGAACTTAAATTGCACCTATTTTTGTTCAATAAAACCCAAGCAAATTACTTCCATTATTTACTAGATATTACAATTATCCAGTAGCTCTTTTTAACCAACTATGTTCCTAATCAAAATGATAATGTCACGATTTTCACACTACTTTCTATGGACAGACTTATCCTGCATAGAATGAGTAATTCAATTTCTTTCTATTAAGAATTTTTAAACATGTCAGTAAATCAATGAATGAATGTGTTTCTACTACTTCTCAATTTGTTACTTTGATACTTTTACCTTTTATGTTTGGGTATATGCAAAGTATATCCATATTTATTTAAAATTGTATTGAGGAAGTAAATTGATGAACCCTGCCTTGAGCTGAAATAACACTATAGAATCCCTCCTGCAATTGCCTGGGTGATGATGATTTCCTTTCTGTAAACTAACAGTAAATCCTTGGGGAAATTGTTCAAAATTCTTCAGGGACCAAATTTCACAGACTTCAAGAAAATATAAAATGAAATTAAATTTTCTTTTTATGGAAATATTCATGATTAATTGGCATCAAGCTGAAACCAATTATTTCTGCTGAAGGAATATGCCCCTTCTTCTACCTCATTTAGACTTGATAGAGACAATTTGCGAAATCCTTCTTTTATTAAGGCTAAACACTAAAATTCCTCCAGTGGTTCTGTGTGATTTATGTATGGCTATAAGCATAAGTCATGTAAGACAATAAAGTCTGCACCACTTATACGAATGACGCATGAGCTGCCACACTGTATGTAAGATTTATAAAGAGCATACCACTATTTTTTTCATCTTGTTCCTGAACACAAAAATGAATTTCAGGTAACATTTATAGGCGACAAAAATGGACTAACATTAGCTGAAGCTACCACTTTAAACATAAACACAAACTGTGTGTGAAAATACCTCAACACAAAGTCTTTTCTCAGCAGTTTTGGGATTACTATTAAAGCAATCACATATAAAGGGAAGAACAGTGTCTTGATTTGTAGAAGGAATAAAAATAAAAACGACACTTGCATATTAACATAGCTGCTTGTATATTTGTGCTTGGATTACTTCGGAGGCTATTATTACAAGAACAAAATTCCTATCTATGAAATTACATACACTCTTTGATGTAATAATAATGACATGGTATAGTTTGTTTCATTTTGAATCCTAGCATGTGCTTCATGCTAGATTGAAATAAAACCTAGAAGTAGAGATCAAGATGGCGGAATGGGGTAAGGAGACGTTTAAATAGTCATTAGCCAGTGTGAAGAAATATTAACCAGTGCTAAGCAGAGAGGGCACATTCCAGGAAATAGGAAAGGACAGAACAACAGCAGAGGGGTACCTGCAGACTGACAGACACAAGAAAGCAGCAGACACAACGGTGTGGTGTTGCAGTGCCCAATACCCCAGTGGCATTCAGTGAGTGGTGATCTGAATGGCAGCATCAGCCGGTGTCTATATGGGATGCTGGCATGTACAAGGTGAGGACTTTAGTTGCTAGACTACCATGCTCAGCCCAGAACTATTTTTCATATTCTAGCTGATATGACTAACTGAAAAAGACTACATTATATTAAAAATTTATTTTAAAGCAATGTTACAGATGCAAAATTGCCAAATAAAAATTGAGTACTGAAAATGAAAAATGCAGAAATTTAAAAATATGTAATTTGGTGAATCTTTTCCTTTTGATTATAGCTGCATCAATATAATTCTACATTTAAGTTGGTTTATGTACTTATTTTTCTCCCAATAGGTCTCCAAACTTACCCCCCTTGAAGAATTATGTGATATATTGTACAAATAAAAGTAACACTCATCTCAACTAGACATTTCATATTCTTAATTTTCAAAAATAAATACACATGTTCCAAAACGGGAAGAATTGTATCTCCTGTTTCAAGAGTTTTCACAGAGTGAGGAATGAGTACTAGTATATCTGCTTTCAAATCATTCTAAATATAACCATATCAGTTCAAATATCCAAGAAATAAATTAATTAATACGTGAAATTCTTTTAAGTCTCCAAAAAGGTAATTGGGTAGCTGGCACATGTAACCATGACAAGACATGAATGCCTCAGGCAGAGTGTTCAAAAGCATGAGGAACCCGACAGCAGCTATCCAAAGTTTGCCTGACAATGGCCTTCATTCTTGGAACAAAGAAAGAGCAAGACAGAAATATGAAAATTGCATAGAATCAAGAAATGCTTTTTCAAAGCTCTAAATTCAATAGAAAGCCAGGAATGAACAATATTATATTCTTCTGTGATATAGACTCATTTTGGGTCACTGTAATAGCTTTGAGGGTTGGAGTAAAGAAGTGCCAAATCTATCACTACCATCTTGCTCGTCTTGGCTGTAAACTAAGGCCCATATTTCTGAGTGCGACTGGGCTGGACATTTTCAGCATCAGAGTATCTAGTTACTACAGCAAAACTGAAAAGCTGAAAGTATTAGTCTTTAATCATGATTCCCTTAGCTTTGTCAGCATCCATGCTTCAACATATTTCACCAATCATCTAGTGTGTTCAATATGAACAAAGCAAGATAGAGGGATAAATTCCTAGTCTCTGAATTACGTCCAATATCAAATTTTAAAATATTACTTACACGTTAACATCATCATACATTTCTGTCTCTAGCTCTGAGGTATCGCCTAAACCCCAGATTTATACATACAATTTATATATACAAATATGTATAAATTTATACATATAATTTGTATATACAATGCATATTTATTCATTTGGGGCCTGCACCATGGCTCAACAGGCTAATCATCCTTTGCTTGAAACTCCAGCATCCAGATATACTCTCTGGCTGATATTCTGGGTGCTCCACTTCCAATCTAGCTCCCTGCTTATGGCCTGGGAAAGTGATAGAAGATAACCAAGTTCTCAGGTCCCTGCACCACATGGGAGACTTGGAAGCAAGTTCCTGGCTCCGGGCTGCAGAGCAGATCAATTCTAGCCATTATGGCTATTTGGACAGTGAACCAGCAGATCAAGAAAGCTCTCTGTCTCTCCTTCTCTCTGTAAATCTGTCTTTCAAATAAAAATAAGTAAATCTTTTAAAAATCATTCATATATTTGAGAGGCAGAATTGCAAAGAGAGGGACAGAAAGAAAAAATATCTTCCATTAGTGCTTTCATGTTCTCAACAGTTCTAATGGCTAAATATGGATCAAGTCAAAAGGAGGAGCCTATAACTCTATGTCCAGCACGTGGGGGTCCAGGGTCCAACTACTGGAACCACCTGCTACTCACCAAATGCATTAGTAGGGAGCTGAATTGTAAGTAGAGCAGCCAGGAGGCTAACCAGAACTCATTTAGGGTGCTTGCTTTGCAGATGGCTTAACCTGCTGCTGAGCCAGAGTGCATCCTCATAATTGTGCTTCTAATATTTGACAATTCTATTTGGAGTTTGCATTTAATATGCCCATAATCTACACAGTTACTCAAGTTAAACACTACAGGAAATATCCACGGTTCATCTAGTTTGCTAAACTCAAGTCCATCTACTTCATCATCAAATGCCCTTAACTTGAATTCTATAATGTATTTCAACTATGTCAGCTTATCTACAATTCCACTTCACTGTAATAATCTCTAGCTGTAGTCAGTTTAACTGTTTTATTAGTCTTCTAATGAATCCTGTGTCTTCTGCTGTTACCTTCTATAATATCTGCAAGCCAGAGATATTTTTTAAAGCAAAATAATTTTTTTCAACCTATAAATGAAAGTCTTTTTTATGGTAGACCCTTCTGCAAAACATCCGTTCCCAACAGAGAAACATGTCTGAGAAGGCCTTTGCCTGACTTCCACAGACTCTCTTTTTTCCCATTAAATATGTTAATCTTATTTCCCACCCATGACCTATGCGCTCGGCACTCTAGACCTGCAACATTTAGTTCTTTTCAAGATAGTTTCTTGTCCGTAAGATCTAAAAGTGATCTCTGGTCAGAGCACCCTTTTGTGGCCACTAAATTCAAGAAGTTCCTAATTTTACCGCACTCTCATTCTTCACAACACATATTGGTAGATGATTTTAAGATTTTTTTGTTTAATGCAACAAGGCCTTAGTTTGCCTTATCCACTGTGGTATATCAAGAGCTAGAGAAGTGTCTTACACAAAGCAAATATGTCAATTAAATGAAGTATAGCAATGTATGCTGCTTTTTACTGTCTGACTGAATATTCTGATCCTTCAAATCTTTCTGTATCCCATTTATGTTTTTAATCTCATAACACTATACACTTAGTGACATTGTTCATTGACTAAAAGTACTACATTCAGTTATTGCCTGCCTGTATTTCTTGTGTGTCTCTCACAACTTAAATGTGAAAATGATGAGAGAAGGGCCAACCTGTCTCATTCTCCAGCGATAACTCAATATCCCTGCTTTGGTGAGTATCTGAAACAAAGCAAATGGTCAGTAATTTAGTTGTTAAAATGAATTAATTCTGGGATGAATATTTTCCTAAGCATTAATGTATGAGTTAAGACATCCCAGATTGGGGTGCCTGAGTTTATTATTTTACTTCAGATCTTGGCTTTAGCTTCCTTTTAGGTAATGTTTATATCAACTCATTGTTAAAGCTTGACAAACTGAGGCAAAAATAGATGAATAAAATGTCCAAGCATGGTATGCTGTAATATTTATTACTGCTACCAGTACAATTTAAAAAATATATATTAATAACAACTGAACAGATTATGGACAAGAGTGCAGTATTTCAATCAACATGTGCAAAGTGCAATAATCAAATCAGGTTAATCAACACTTTATTAATGTACTACTTTATGATTTGAATGCAGGAATTTTCCTCTTGTTTTCTCATACATTATATAGTAATCTATTGTGAACTACAGTCACCCAATGGTGCTATGTAACACCAAGAACTTCCTCAAACTCTGATTTGGTACCACTTGTCCAAAGCACTCCATCCCTGACTACCCTTACATAGCCTCTATCGCCTCTAGAAAGCACAGTACTGTGTTTAGAATGAGGGTGTGTGCTTTCCTTCTTATTTTCTTTTCAGCTCCCACCTTAGAGCATACACAATATTTTTACTTTTTTTTTTTAATAGGGATGGGGTGGGGTGGGGGATCATAGGAGCTGCCTCCTCTCTGTTTCTTTCAGGTTTTCTTTTATTCTTTCTCTCTTATTTTGGGGTATTTATTTATTGATTTGTTCGTTTTTGAAAGGCAGATTTTACAAAAAGAGAAGGAGAGACAGAAACAAAGAGTTCTTGCATTAACTGGTTCACTCCCCAAATGTCTACAGCAGAAAGGACTGAATTGATCTAAAGCCAGGAGTCATAAGATTCACTCCCCAAATGGTCACAATGGCCAGAGATGAGCTGATCTGAAGTTGTTGGTTGTAATTTCTCCCTTTTCAATTATAATCTCAATTGCATTTTCTTTTCTTTGTAGATCCAGTTAAATGTTTGTTTATACTGCTTATGTTTTTGGAAAAAAGCATTCATTTTGCTGAATTTTGTTATTTTTACTATTAATTTAATTTATTTACACTCTGATACTATTTCTCTCCTGGTAATTTTGGGTGTCTTTTGTTTTCCTTTTTTAAGTACTTAAGGTGTATGATTAAATTGTATAGTTGAGCTATTTCCATTTTTTAATGTATACCCTTTTTGCTACAAATTCTCTTAATATTTTCACTCTGTGCAGAATTCTTTGACATACTGTGCTTTCAATTCCACTTGTTTCCAAAAATTTTCTTTGCTTTTTTCTTTTTATTATTATTTTATGATACATTTCTATAGCCTCTGAAATTTCCCTTGCCCCTCCCTAAATCCCCTCCTCCCCACTGATTTCTACTATATTATTACAATAGTATAGTTCTTCATAAACAGTCATAAGTCCATTAGGCTTAGAAAATTGCAGAGAGTCCATCATTTTATTGTCAAGATATATTTAGCATTTGCATTGGGAGTTCAACTTTGAACCATTTGCTCTTTGGTAGATATCTGATATTTTTAAAAATTATCTCTCCAAATGAGTTTTTAGGTTCAATTTCTCTAACTTAATGTCTATTATGTTTTCAAAAGAGATGCCAGACTTCCAAAGCTTCCCTGGGTGCTGGATCAGACTTTGATTGAAAAAGATACTCAGTTCTTCCAAGGCATAATTCATCCAATAAGGTGCTGACATAACCCAGGAGCAGATACCTGACAGAGTATTATCAAATGTCACATACTCAGAAACAAGCTACAAAAGAAGACCTTACCCTGTGTTTCCCTTCTATTGAAACTTGTTTGTCAGTTTACATGGATCTTAAACATTTTCCACGAAGTTATTATGCATGTTTCCATAAGTAGGTGCAAAATAGTATAACTATGACATGTAATACAGGCAGCTGTTATTCGCAAAGGCATGTGGCTTAAAAGTAACCCTCTTCGCATAACCATCCTAGCTAAATTTTTCCTTTCCTCATCCTCCACATACCTGAAAATCCTAATTTTTAAAGAGTACGTTGGGCCCAACCCAGTAGCCTACTGGCTAAAGTCCTCACCTTGCATGTTCTAGGATTGGGTTCCCATATGGGCACCAGTTTGTGTACCGGCTGCTCCCTGCTCCACTTCCAACTCCTGACTTGTGTTCTGGGAAAGCAGGAAAAGATGGCCCAAAGCCTTATGACCCTGTACTTACATGGGAGACCTAGAGGAAGCTCCTGCCTCCTGGCTTCGGATCAGCTCAGCTCTGACTGCTGTGGCCATAGACATCTTTTTCTGTTTCTCCTTCTATCTGTAGATATGATTTTCTAATAAAAAGAAAATTTAAAAATCTTAAACTCTTTTAAAAGAGTACTTTATTGATCAACAAGATAGATGGATTCTAGTCTTGGATGAAAATAATCAAACTTCTTCTAATATGTGCAACATTAAGGTCAATATTCTACCAAATACCTAAGGTTGGATAATAATGTAGTTGATCTTTGCTCATTTAACCAGATTCTGGAAGAGTTGAAGACACAAATAATCATTTTAATGCTTTACATAGAAAATATCAAATTATATCTAATTTAGCAAGGAATCTGTCATGTGCATAATGAAAGGATTGGCTATTTAAATTTTGTCATAATCTAAGCAAAATAAGTGGAAGAATGAAAGCTTAGGTCTTAATAAGAATGGAGTTAAGAAGTTTACATCTTTCATTTCCTATTCAAGGTCCCATTGTCTCTTCAACCTCTGCTTAGAGATTAGAAAGATTTATCGGTATTTTTAGACATAAAAGTGATTCACAAAAGTTAACGCTGACTATAACACTTCAATAAACCACTATAAACTGATATTTTATTATTATGATCCTAAGTAGCCTGCAGTGTATAATCATTCAGATATAAAATAATTAAAGTAATTAACATTCATTGTACCTAGAATTAAGGATTATTTTTGTGCTAATAGCACAGATTGCTTATCTCACAAAAGAATTCCCTCTGAAGATATCCAGGAAAGAAGTCAAAGTAGTTGGTGCTAGGAGAAAATTATTTTTATGTAGACAATATAAAACTCATTGGCAATTTCTCTAAATAGGGAGAAACAATGACTTATCAAATCTGTTCACTTAATGGTATACCAAGTTGTTTTTGTATTGGCAGCCTGAATAATGAGGTTCTGAGCTCTAGGAGAAAACAAACAAGTATAACATTAACATTTTTGTGGGCCCGGCACAATAGCCTAGTGGCTAACATCCTCACCATGCATCCTCTGTTATCCCATATGGGCACTGGTTTGTGTCCCAGCTGCCCTGCTTCCCATCTGGCTCCCTACTTGTGGCCCGGGAAAGCAGTCGAGGACAGCCCCAAGCCTTGGAATCCTTTAACCACATGGGAGACTTGAAAGAAGCTCCTAGCTCCTGGCTTTGGATCAAGTTAGCTCCAGTCATTGCTGCTACTTGGGGAATGAATCAGTGAACAGAAGATTTTTCCTTCAAAGAGTCCTCCTTTTCTCTGTAAATCTGCTTTCTAATAATAAAAAAATCTTTTAAAAAAGTATTCAAGAATTATGAGACATTATTAAAAGGTCCTGCCTGGATTCTGTTTCCCAATTGTTTCTCCAGATCAGGGAAGTTTTCCTTTTTATTTCATTGAATACATTTTTAAACCCAGCTTCTCTTTCTGTTTTCTCTGGAACTCCCCTAAGTCTTACATTTGGCCTTTTAATAGTGTCTCTTAATTCTTAGTACTTTTCTTTAGCTTGCCATATCTCTGCTTTCAGCTTTTTGACTGTTTCCCCATTGTGGCAGGAAATGTTTTTCAATTCTGAGATTCTTTCTTCTGCCTTATTCATTCTTTCGTGAGTCTTTGCATTGGATTTTTAATTTGCTCCATTATGTGCCCCAACTACACAAAATGGCACCCAATGTGGTGCTGGTGGGGTCTGGCCTATGAAATTCCCCTTGTTCATGCACCACCCTTGGAGTCTGCTGTTCTGTCTCTGCTCATTGTAGAATCAAATCAGTCATCAGGATGGGCTGTTCTTTACATGTGTTGACCTCCGGAGCTTCTGGTGAATTCACTTTCGCACGTGGCTGCTGCCAAAGCTCTGGCTGCTCATGGCGCTCAGATCACTGTTCCCCAACCATTGCTAGGTTTTCTGGTCACTGCAGCACTGCTCCATTGTCTGTGCTCTTTCCCTGCGTCCAAGGCCCTCCAGGTACCCCTCTGCTGTATTCCTGTCTTCTATTGTTCTTAGACTCTTCCCTCTGTTCTTCACAATGTCTAACGATTCTCCTCTGTCAATTTAAACCTGTCTGAACCCTACACAGCCATCTTGCCTTCCTGTGTTATCAGACTTCTTTCTTTAAAAACAGGAAATAGGCTCAGAAATAAATATTATTGGCCAACATTCTACATCTACAAAATGTCAGGCAAGAGTTGAACAAAAGGGTGAGGCCAAACTCAGAATGCTTTCCGCTTTATCACTTTGATTATATCACCCCCTGCCTCAAATCAGCTTCTCTATGGCCTCTGTATTTCATAAAGCATGAACACATCTAAATTTTTTTTGTTTGTTTAAACACATCTAAATTAAATCATCACGGGAGCTCTTTATCTCTCATGCTTTAGAAATACATTTACCTGGAAAAACGAAACTCACTTCATGTTCACATTGATTTTGAGGTTAATAAGCATTCAGCAAAACCCTGCAGCACCCCCTCCAGGCATACAGTTAAATTAGGTGTGAAAATATCGGTGGTAGACATCTTCCTTGAATGAAAAAAAAGTTGTAATATAAATATTTCCAATTCATGTTAAATGTCACAAAACATTATTTCAACAGTTGTACTGAGAGGAGCCAGAAGGGACAATAAGCAGTTAAGGTTTCTGATCTCTTTTGTAAAATTCAAAACCTTGCTTCTGCCCCATTGTTTACCCTTTCAAGAGTGTATTCTCCCTAGCTTCACCACGCAGTCTCCTTGAGGGAGAAAAGAGAGACAAAATCAACATCTCAGTCCCATCAGTTAGGGTTGTTGTCTCCACAGAAGCATGGAGATAGCCTAAAGCAACCCCCTCCCCATTTCTGAGTTACTGTCAGGTAGAAGGTCTCTGAGATTTCAGCTTATCACTGCAGGAGGAGAAAGCCACTAGCCACACCTTTATGATGTCTGTTCTGTCCTCAGTAAAGTGGCCGGCAATGTTGAATGATTTTTTTTCCTGCCATTTCAGTGACTCATTTTGTTCCCCCTCCCCTGAGATGGTACATGAAAGACATTTGCGCCATTTTCTCCATACTTTCCATTAGCTATTTTTTCCACACACCAATACTGCCAGACAGAGCAAGCAAGGCACACAAGAGGTCCTTTATTTTGTTGGGGGAGAAAGGGAGAGCAGAAAGGGAAAAAGCAAAGCAAAGAGGTATCTTTAAAGCCTCAAGGAGGGGTGTGGGGAGTATGGGGTCAGGGATATGTGGCTTTATGTGGACACCAGGGATACATGTCCTAGGGTGGAGCAGCGCCGCCAGGTCATAAAGTGTAGGGATTGGCAGAGAGCATGGTTAAAACCTAAAGGTCACAAAGCTTACTTAGGCAAGTGGCCTTAAGGAGACTGAGACCTACGGATTTACAGTAGTGCTGGGTAAGCAGGTATGCAAGATGGAGTTTGCTCCAAGATAGCTGGGTCAGTCTTCAGGGCTGCTGTTCAAGCGGCTCTTTATCTTCCCCTCCTTGGAGTCCCCTCCTGTTGGTACAGCAGGAGACTTCCCATTTTCTTAAACAAATCCTGCATTTCACACTAGAGTTTCCTCATGAAAATAGTTATTCTGTGTGAGACAAGAGACAAGGCTGCTGTTGTCTCCTGTGTCAAATTCCCTGCAACAGTGCAACATCTAGCTAGAATAACTAGGAAAAAAACCAAACAAACAGCATGCTCAAATAAAATCAGAAAAGCAGGAGACACTGCAACCTACACAACAGAAATACGAAGCATCATCAAGTATTATTAGCAATTTTATACTGACAAATTAAAAAAAACTTAGAAGGAATTTAAAAGTCCCATACATATTTTTGTATGGGATTTGGTGAGAAAGATGGAAGATTTTTCATGGGAATAATTTCAGTAAGCAAAACAAGATTTATTGAAGAGATTAAAGAAGGAATACTCTTTTCACAGCAGAAGAGGGTTTTCAAGAGAAAGACCCAAGAAAATGGTGAAAGTGATATTTTTTAAGCACAATTAAGTTGAGCAGAACAATGACCAACTATCAACAGGAGGACAAGGGACAAAGACCCTCTGAAGGCCATAAATTGTAACTTTTTCCCTTTCTCATAAGTTAACAACTCAAAAGGGTGGGGAGGCACTCTTTTTAAGTACTTTCTGGGCTAAGCAAGCATTTTGTAAACTTTTTTTAAAAAAGGTTTATTTATTTTTACTGAAAATTCAGATATACAGAGAGGAGGAGAGACAGAGGATGAACTTCCATCCACTGGTTCACTCCCCACTTGGCCACGATGCTTGGAGCTGAGCCCATGTGAAACCAGGAGCTGGGAGCTTCTTTGGGGCCTCTAATAGGGATGGGGATGGGAGAGGGGGAGTGCAGGGTTCCAAGGCTTTGGACCGTCCTCGATGGCTTTCCTAGGCCACAAGCAGGGAGCTGGAAGGGAAGTGGGGTCCTGGAGCATGCAAGACGAGGACTCCAGCTGCAAAACTACCATGTCGGTCCCCTCATTTTGTAAACTTTTAAAGAGATTTTCCATTTCCTCATTTCAGCAAAGTGGTGACCTGAATGCCTATTAACCCTTCTACCTGTCACAGTATGTCATTACTGTGACTGAAAATTAATGCAACAGAAAAGCTGAACAGAATAATACTGATTTAGAAAAAAAATTGACCTAAAAAATGTTTCTTCCATCACAGAAATGCCCAAGGTCAGATAGCTTTATTACTGAATTCCACCAGACATGTGAAGAATAACTAATACTAATTCACCAAACTCTTCAAAATACTAAAATGTTTGGAATATTTTCATGTTCATTTTATGAAGCTAAGATTACTCTGATATCCAATTCAGATAAGAAATCTACAACAAAAGAAAACAGGCCAAAATCATTGATTAACAAAAATGCAAAAAGTCTCAAGAAAATAAATATCAAAAAATATTTACCAATGACAACATCGAATTTGTCTCTAGGATGCAAAGATGGTTTAACATATACAAATCAACAAATACATTATGTCATATAAACAGAATCTCAGAAAACTATAGAAAAAAGGCCATTTGACAAAAGTCATAACACTTTCATAATAATTTTTTGGGGAAATTAGATGTTCAGAGAGATTACCTTAACAAAATAAAAGCCATATGCCACAGGACCAGGAGAATCAAACCCAATGGGAAAAAGTTCTAAGCTTTTCCTCTAAGATCCACAACAAGACGATGACACTTTTTCATTACTGTCTCTAAATTTTGTCCTAATTAGGATAGTTAAGCATAGCAGAAGAAAATAGAAGGCAACCTAGTAAAAATGCAAGAAGTAAAATTGCCTGTATTTCCTGATGATATGTTCTTAATTCAGAAAGTAAAATTATTCTGCCCTATAATCCTTATTCAATCTTTTTGTTTGAGACAACTCTGAAAATGGGGAAAAAAATGGTGTACTATAAGGTGCAAGAATGTTCTGAAAAATCAGTTAAAACAGTGTAAAAAATTTGAAATTCATGTATATTAGGACTCCAAAAATAGTTTCTCGTAAATTCATGTTCTGGAAAACTACACACGAGTTTAGAAACAATTTGCAGCAAAAATTAACACCCTCTAAATCAATTTTCTGTGAACTTAAAAAAATCCCATTATACTTTTTATTATAATTACATTTTAGCTCTTTTGATGTTATTTTGGAAAATACAACATCACATGAAGTGAGGGAGCACCTAGCTCAAGACATTTGATTAATAGATTTCAAAGCACTTACAATTTACTCTGTTAGAATTAACTGTGATGTAATTTAATCTTGGGAAGTAATGTACATATGCTACATTCTTTATTTGAAAAATGAGTTCATTTGGGACTGACACAATGGTGTAGCAGGCTAATCTTCCTCCTGCAAGTGCTGGCATCCCATATGAGCACCTGTTCTATCCTGGGTGCTCCACTATTCAATCACCTTCAGATCAACTCAGCTCCAGCCACTATTGCCATTTGGAAGAGTGAACCAATGGATGAAAAAATCTTTCTCTCTGCCATCTCTCTGCAAATCTGCCTTTCCAATAAAAATAACACTTTTTCAAAAAGGGAAAAAAAGAGTCAGTCAATTTGTTGTTTTTTTTCCATTTTGAAATATTTCCTCCTTCAATTATAAGTAAAGGTTTATGAGAAACTGTCTTTTAAATAAGGATGCCCAACAAACTTTCTTCTTAGATTTTGCTTTTCGCCTTGTATAATACTCTACTTTTAAATGAGGGTAAGGAAGTTGTGATTACTAATGTTCCTTTTCAGAAATCTCATTTAAATGCAATGCTCTTAGAAGAAAGTAAAGAGTTAAAGCATTACTTGCACTACTTCTATAAGCATTACCTTATACCGATGTATGGGATATGTTTTTTAAGTTTTGTTTATTTGAGATGGGAGGGGGAGAAAGAGAGAGAGGAAAAGAGAGAGAGAGAGAGAGAGAGAAACCACCTGTTGAATCACACCCATATGCTCCTGGAGGTTGAGGCAAAGGCCCCACCAGGGAACCAGGAATGCAATCCAGGTTTCCCACATACTTTGTAGGAACCCCATTACTTGAATCATTAGCTAGTATTTTCATTGACTATAAAGTAGGGTTAGGAGCTGGAGCCAGAAATTTTATCCAGGTACTTTGATTGGGGGGTGTGGGCATTTTAACCATGTGGTGGAACACTCTCTCTTACAGGAATCTTTTCTAACCTACTACTTTACATGTTCTGCAACAATGGCAGTGAAGGAAATGGTTATAAGATGCTAGGATTTACAATAGGAGATTGTAGCAAAGAAAGGATTTTTGTCAAAAAATGTGGGATAACAAATCAGGGAAACATGTAATTGAAAGTCCAGGATTATAAATTAAGATGTGTCAGAAGAGGAATACTGAAGAATGAGGTAGGGAAGTAAAAAACTAATATCTGTATGTCAATTACTAAAGCATGGCTTTAGAAGTAAGCTTCATAGCACCCAAGTATGCCTAACAAGGAAGAAGAACTGCTCTTCCAGTTGGAAATTAATTTAAGTTGCTTTCATAGCTTCAGGCAATGGGAATACATATTAATAAGTCTGAAAAATGCATTCCTCAAAACAAAGATGAAAATAACTATGATCTCTTTCACAACAATCATTGCACTTCACAGTCAGATGGCAACAGACTTAGAATGATGGCCAATCAAATGTGTTATTAGCTCTGGCAGACTCTAAATGCTGACTGACATTCAAAACATGCATACACATCAAAGCAATAGAAATACTGCAAATATTCAATGAATATGAAAGTACATTTGACACAAGTATTTAACTTTATTCTCCTCAGTGTTTTTCCTTATTTTCCTTAGATTACTTCCAGACGATTTTCCCTGTGTCATGAAAAAATGAATCACTTGAAAGGGAAAGGCATGAAAATATTATTTTAAAAAACAAATATTACTTTCTTTCCATGTAGCTACTAGTGGAAAAGTTCATATTTTACGGTAATAAAGGCCTGATCTATTACATTATTTTAATGATTAAGTGCACTGCACTTTGTATGCTATTAAAAAAGTCAATCTGTGGTATCCAGAAATAATGCAAGTAATCAATGTATACTGCCTAATTAGTTTGAGTGTCTTTCTTTTGCAAGCTTATTTCAAGAAGAGTCATTCAGACTGCATTCTTACACTGCCACTCACAACCTACCACCTATTACTGGCACACATGTTTTCCTGCTGGGTTGTGATATCTTTGAAAATAATACTTTAAATACTGCCTGTGTCTGGCAGCTAATAAGTGTGAACAAGTTTCAGGAAGGCTCTGTGTTACTGAAGATTAGAATCACCAAAATGTACAGCTCTGCCAGTCAAAGCTCCAGATGTGTGAGTAAAGCAGTTCAGTATAATGATTTTTTAAGCCAGAGAGAATGATTTGTCTTCAATCACACTTATGAATAATTTTGATTTATTTTTATACATTATAGAAAAGGGTGCTTTCATACTTCATGTTCTGTGGCATGGTGACATATCTCACTGTAGGGTACATTTTCTAGAAGCTGTTGTATTATGTATGGAGGCATAAGATGAAGGAAAGGGGATCACTATGTGCCATAAATTAAATATGAACTATTTGAATGCACAGCATGATGCCTTTAAAACATGGTGATACCTTTTTACTCCACAAGTCATGTGCTTTCAGATTCAGAAACACACAGAGTAATTTGTAAGCAATGCACTGCCTTGGCCAAACAGCTACCTTCTTATTCAGAGTTGGTTAGACCAAGTTGTTGCCAATGAAATGTTGGAAATACATCTCTGTCACTTCATTCACTGTGCTGAATCAGCACTCTCTGGACACAGAGTTTTCTTGAAAGTTTCTTCAAAATATTACACACTGGAGGGGATACTTTCACAAAGGCTGATTCAGCAAGTGGAGCAAGAGGGGAAGTGAGAGATTTATAGGGTTCTTTCACTGCTGGAAGGAGCCCTGCTGATGGATAAAAGGATGATTATGCAAGTTAGTCTATGTTCACTGAGCTTCCAGAGAATGAATCTCAGTCTCTTCACTGTGAAATTAAGTCTCTATAGCCTAGTCATACACTCTGTTGTACATAGCAGGGGCTTTCTATCACAGCATGCATTAGAATGATCCTATTTACTTTCAAAATATTTTCCAATTTGCCTTCTCATTTGCTCTACATTTTCTGACTACAAGTATGAATCATTAAATAAATCAGTCAATTCAATCAGCTAAATAAATTAGTCAAATAAATCAGATAAAGAAAATAATCAAAGGGAAACTTGTCATATAGTTAATTAGTGGCTGAGTTGAGACTAGAAGACTATTATGGTGTAGTGACTTCTCTGAACTTTGAAATGCACACATTGTTTCTATATTTACGTGTATCTAGTTTGGATGCGGAGGGCAGTGTTGAGCAGGCATTTATAGCCTGGGACTACTGCAAGGTACTGTACTAACCTTTATAAATAAAGCAGTCACCATCCTTACGACAGAGGAAAGAAAAGAAAATTTGAATCCAAACAGCAGTTAAATCTCAAGCTTACTGTTGAATAGCATATGAAGAGACTATAGTTTCTGATATTTCTATTTTAATCTAGACATTAATGTTGGTTATAATGCCAATGTATAGGGTTGCTGAAAAATATTTCACTTTCCGTCTCTAAATCCTAGTAGTGTTTTTGAAAATGTAAAAACACCAAATATTGAGGAAGTTATTTAAATAGAGTGTGATGGTTAATTTTAGGTGTAAATTTACAAGATTAAAGCATATGCAAGGAGCTTTTAATGCAACATTTCTGAGGTGTTTTCAGAAGAGATAATTATTTATGCTGGGAAAGTAAAGGAAGCTTCATCCACATCCAATGTGAGTCCAAAGAGAGCAAAAAGGCCGAGGACAACCAAAATGTCTGTCTGAAGCTCTGAATCATTCTCCTTCCACTGGACATCAGAACTTTAGATTCTCCAGTCTTTGTTTCAGGAGTTGAAATCAACAGGTTGCCATGTTCTCAAGCCCTAGACTCAGATTGAATGTTCCATTGGCTGTCTTGGTTCAAGGCTTCAGGGCTTCAACTAAATCATGCTACGAAGTGAACAAGGGACATTTCAAGGTGTAGACAAGCTAGGGGGGGCTGTAGTGTCCATAGTTATGTAAGCCTGTTCTTCAAAGAAAATTCTCTTTTCTATCCTCTCATCCCTTCTTTGGCCCACTTTGTCTCTGCAATTGATTCTATCACTCTGAGGAACTGTTAATAAGGCAAATGCCATACTTCTGGAATTACTATGGTATTGGATTTACAATAACAAATACCTATTCACACTTTTAATACAGCACAATTCAGAATATTAATTCCTGGGATGAATGATTTTTTTAATTGTAAATTAGGCACTGGAATCTGAGTAACTCTGTCTGCCAGCAATATGTAAACAATCTCATTCTTGTCCTTGATTTCACAAGTGAAATTTCTCAAACTATAGGTAGCAGAAAACAGGTCCTTCACCTTTGAGAAAATCTGATTGACATTCATTTTTTTTTCACCAAATGACTATTATCATTAACTATGTGTCAATAATTGTGCTGTATGATCAGGTCTATGTCCCATTGGACTTACAGTATAAATTAAAAACAAATATTAGCAAATTAGTTGCATAAAAATTGTTAAATATTTCCCCATACTATAAAATATCTTATTTGTGTTCACTTTATGATATTTGACATGGTTAAGGAAATAAGGTAAGATTTTTCTGATGAAGTGTTTACTGACTCATGAGCTAAAGATTGAGGACAATTTGAGGTGGAGCATTCTGTTGAGAAAGGTGTAGGCCTGAGGAGAATGCAGAAAGACACATTGCAGAATCCATTAGTAGCCCTTAGCTTTGGTTGAGAAATACAAAAACAAAAGACAGCAATTACATTTTATTTCTATAGAAATGGAGGAATTTATGTAGATACTCCCAATCTTCTCAGAGGCTTTCCTCACTGTTTTTGGAATGGTATGGTTGTATTTTCAATTACTCATTTTCATCATTTCCTCTATTTTCCCAACACGGTATCTCTACTTCTGATGTTTATCCAATTCTACCCTAATTTGTTTGGGCATTGGATACTGAGTTTGTCTACTGGAAAGTGAAAGTTTTGATTGTTTTAAATCAGAAGTGAAAAAAATTCAGTTTCTTCATGATTTGTGAAATGTCTCTCTTTATCGTGGAAAACATGTACAGTTCATTTTAGGTAACAAGAGCTTGTCATCATGCAGTAAAACTAAATAGACCTACGCTAAACACAGTCTTATAAGTCATCACAGCAATTTTTAAAAATCAGATTGATTTTTGACAGAAAGTCAATATTTATTGCTGTATTTAGTGGTGACACGCTGAGTGTAGCAGTTTACTAAGTTTTGAGCCTATGCAGCAGTCTCAGAAAATCAAATGAAAAAAAAATGAGACTAACAATAAAATCTTCACCAAGAATCTGAAAATAAGTAGGCGAAATGTGAAAACAAGTCTGTACTAAATGCACCTATTAACCCAGTTAGACTTTGCAGATGGTCTCTCCATTTCCTTTGATTCACATGCTACAGCCTTCACAGGTAATTTACATTTCACTTATGAAGAAGTTCTTATTATTTTTCTCTCCATTATCTTCTTTCTTATGGAGATCTTAAAGTCATTGAGAGCAAAAACTATTCCTTCCTTCTATTCTCTGCAATATCAAGTGCTTTCCCTGATACACCGCAAGGTACTAAATCCTATGAGGCAATGTCTCTTATACTGAAAATTATTGTACTGATTTGACTAAGGTCAAGCGATTAGCAAATTGTTAGGCATATATTTGTACCCTAGTGTATTTGATCCTGTTTAGTTTCAAACAAATCCATATTTAAATCCTGGTTCCACTACATTTTTAGTAGGAATGTGGAGAAAATATAAACTCATTAAGGGCATGCTGAAAGCCAAGTAGCATGTAAAATTTATTTTCTCATCCAGTTTTCAATAATTCTAAAAGGAAGACTACTTCCTATTCTTGCATCAACAAAGATTATACCAAGACACAGAAAGACTAAACGAAATATGCAAGGTCAAATAATAGTGGCAGAGCTGAGACACAAATCTAAACGTTTAAACTCCAAACTCATCTGTATAACAGATGCTGCCTCTCTAATTATAATCAATATTATTGAAACATGCTGTAGATCATACACCAATGTACTTTTGGAGTGATGTGGACAGTTCTCTCTGTATATGCAAATTTTCCCATGAAATATGGTTTCATTAGATATCAACTACTAAAAGAATGCTTATTATAATGTATTAGGGGGAAATGGCTAACAAATAAAGTACTATAGAGGACATCTTCTTATCTCCAAGAGCTTATGATTCACTCAGAGAGCCAAAGTGACCGAAGTAATAAAGAGAAAATACAGGACTTTCAGTTCCACACAAGTGGCTTAGGGAAGAGTAATTCTGGCTGAGGAAATAAGTAAACAACTCACAAAAACTATTGGATGTAAGTTGTGCTTTGAGTCCACATGGGTTTAAGAGGTAGACGAGGGTAAGACATGTAAGTTGTGGGAATGAGGATGGTGATACAAGGTGTGAGCCAAGACAACGCCACTTGCTGATATGATGCGATGTGTGCAACATCAATTTCTTACTACTACAACATAGCTGCAAACGCTCATGTTTGCTTGGTTTCCTATACATGTCCTGGTGACTTCAGGAAGCTTGGCAGAAAATGTTGCAGAGCATTTGTTTTAAGCTAGTGGTTTCACAGCTTTGCATTCAAGCATCCTAAATCCAAAGTGAAACTAAATTAATTTGACCCTTAAAAATTACATTTGTAATAAGGAGAGCCAAAGACCATAAAATGAAGATGGCACAACAAAATAGAAATCAAATTATGGAGCTGTCCTGAAGACCTTTAAGGTGAGAAGGACCTTTTATACAATGAATGTTGCTAAATCATTCAGTTCATTTCACAGTAACTTGCTTTTGATGCAGCCAAAGAGTGTACTTCATTGCTCCCATGCATAATTAACATCATTCTTTAGTCTTCATCAAATAGGTCACCTCAGAATGCAGAGCAATTATGATTTTCCTGAACTTTCTCCTATAATAGAAGTCCAAAGAATAGATGAAGGAATACCTAGAGAAGTTCTTAAAGAATATTCTAAGTCATAACCTTAGATGAAATTGAACTTATTATATATATATGATCAATTAATTTGCTCATTCATTTATTCAGGCATTCATTTGTAATTCATTCATTCATTCATTCATTCAAAAATTTACTTTCTTATTTTCTCATTTGCAGATTATTTACTAAAGTCAGGCACTGTAGTAGGCATGGGTGGTATAAATAAACCAGATTTTGCATTAAACTCTAACAGGAAAAAAAATAACAGATAACCAGATGAATCATGGTTTAGCAGACCCATTTAAAAAGTAGAATTATTATTATTATTATTAAAGATTTTTTTATTGGAAAGTCAGATATACAGAGAGGAGGAGGAGGAGAGACAGAGGAAGATCTTCCATCCATTGATTCACTCCCCAAGTGGCCGCAGTGCCCAGAGCTGCACTGATCTGAAGCCAGGAGCCAGGAGCTTCTTCCAGGTCTCCCATGCAGGTGCAGGAGGATCCCAAGGCTTTGAGCGGTCCTCCACTGCTTTCCCAAGCCACAAGCAGGGCAGCCTGGATTAGAACTGGCACCCATATAGGATCCTGGCACATTCAAGGCGAGGACTTTAGTCACTACGTCACTGCCCTGGGCCCCTAGAATTTTTATTGTTTAAAACATTTTAAGATTTACTTATTTTGCTTGAAACTCAGATTTATAGAGAGTGGAGAGAGGGAAAGTAAAAGGGAGAAAGTAAGAAAGAGGGAGAGACAGAGAGAGAGATCTTCTGTAAGCTGGTTTACTTCCCAAATGATCATAAGGTCCAGAGCTGTGTTAGTACTAAGCTGAGAGCCAGGAGCTTTCTGGGTCTTCCAAGAAAGCAGGGGCCCAAGGCCTTAGGCCAGCCTCTGCTGCTTCCCAGGCCATTAGCAAGGAGCTGGGTCAGAAGCAGAGCAACCGGGTCTCAAAGCAGAGCCCACGTGCGATGCTGACTCCTCAGGTGTAATATTAGCCACCACACCAGCCCCAAGAGTTTTGTTTTTACTGTGTCCAAAGAATTCCCATTGACCAGCACTGTAGCATATCAAGATAACCCTCCTTCTGAGTGCCAGCATCCCTTACGGACACAGGTTCAAAGAGCATCTTGCTAATGGCCTGGGAAAACAGCAGTGAAAACCCAAATCCCTGTGCTCCTGCATCCACGTGAGAAACCCAGGAGAATCCCCTGGTTTCTGATTTTTGGCTTCAGAATGGCCCATCCCTGACCCTGTGTCCATTTGGGAGGTGAACCAGTAGATGAAAGATGTCTCTCTATCTCTCTAACTGTATCAAGTAAAATAAATCAATCTTAGAGAAAAGAGAATTACAGTGTGAACAATAAGGATGACAAAACTGGAAGTTTTTATGAAAAATTTCCTATTTAAAATGTTTTTGATAAAAAATAAATTAAATATAACCATGAAAATACATTGTTAATATCAATGTCATGATAAAAAGTGACAATACCAGTCAGAATAACCAACACACCACAAAAGGCAAATGCTATCCACAATTTCTTAGCTTTTTCTAGAAATTTTCATAACACATATATATAAGCACACAAATTGTATCAATTCATCTATTTCTGCCTTTTGTCACTTGGAAAACTTACAGGGTTGAGGGTTTCCATACGACCACTAGCTCCTCATCCTCCTCATGTATATCTGGTGATTTCCATGCTGTTAGTATTATAAAGCAAATAATAATCAGCAATGAAAAACCATATTCATCATTGCACACCCACATTCCTATTTGTGGAACTTTATTATCACGGGCCATGTGCATTTTATATTTTGAAAAACATTCCCAAATGCCTTTTAAAAATTTTAGTTCCCTCAATCGTGTTGTAGTAACATGAAAATCTGGAAGTGTGACATATGGAAAACAGGGACTAGTTTTCAAAGGAGAAGAATTTGAGCAGGATGTTAAGGCATCAATGCATCACGGAGCTAAGAGGCACTGGAGTACACAATGGAAAGGAAATGGAGTTGAAGAAGCATGAAGTGACATAGCTGTTCACAGAAGGTTGACAAGTCCCTTGTAGCTATGGAGTATGACAAAAAGGAAGAGTCAAGGCAGAAAAGATGTGTTGGAGTCATAGACTAACAATGAACTAACAAGTTTGGAAATTTTCTTTAAGCAGAGGGATGCTTTGGGAGTATTTAGGCAGAAAAAATGAGTAACCTTTTAAAAAAATTTTACTCATATAACGAAGTTTAAATTATCTAGGAAAAAAGGATAGGAATATCAGTTACAATGGCATTATAACAATTGAGTAAGGAAATATTTTTGGTCAATGAAGACTTATTAAAAAATGTTACATTAATGTTACTTAATGTTACTCAATGAGCTGTTCTCTAGATAATGCGTATAAAACTCGAGCTCTTTAAGCCACTACCCTTAGAGAGTTGGTGATCAATTTTCTAAATTGGAAAGAAATATTCTTATTTAGAGAAAAGCAACATCAACATAAGTATAAAATGATATTGAATTTCCCAATCAAAATGCATAGTAATTAATTAAGGATAAGGCACATGAAATCTCTGTTATTATCAGAATTGCTGTTTGAAAATAAAATTGTTCTGGGCACAGATTAAATTTTAATAGAAAGAAAAACTGAAATTTGAACATAAATTGGATAAGTACAATATTATCAATATTACCCTCTTTGCTTTAATGTTCATTGTCTCATTGTAATTTTCTTACAAGTATGTCAGTCCTTAAAAGTTCACCATATGACAGTAAACGTTATTAATTTTATATTTCATCATGTTGTCTGCATTCTTTAACTTACTTTATCCTGTAGGATTATGTCATGTTTTACAAATTTGTGCATGTTTTAATTATTTTACAGTATTTACTTGTATTAAGCTGGCACTGTTTATATGATTTGTCTTATTGATATGATCATGTTTTCATGGAAAAATTCTTGCTAATATTTTTTCATATGGTTCCCCGTTTAAAATGTAGCAAGTTTCTCCAAGAAGACACTGTTTTCAAGAGTGCAAAGGTAGGTTGTGAGACATGACCACTTTAGTAATGATGAATATTTTCCAATGTGTATGCAATTTAGTCTCATAGTGGAAAATTAATTGTAATTTCTCAGAATCATAAATACTATCTGTTATCAGATTTGACAGTTTATATCCAGTTGGTTGATGTGGAAAAATATTGCACTGTAGTGTTAACCTGAACTCCCTGCATTAAAAATTAAACATAATTTCATATTTATGTACATTTCATGCTTCCTCTTCTGTGCAGTAGCTATTACCTTTCCGAGTTTATCTTTAAAAACTATAAGTGTTTATCTTCTTTATGAGAAACATGGGATTTCTTTATATATTTTAATTTTAATTGAATGTTTGTTGGAATAGCTGTGTTCCAAAAATTTTTATTTAGAAGAGAATTTAACCTTCAGATTGGGGGTAGTCAAAAATAGGAATTTTTAACATGCCTCAGAAAATTGTAATATGTGTGTAGAGTTTAAAAAGATTGTTACACCAAATCAAAACAACTGATATGTTTAAGCCCAAATCCTCTAACTTCAATGTTTAATGACATTTTGTCATTTAAAAAAATCAAATAGATTTTTGTCATTTTTGGTTCTAGGCTTTAAAAATGTTGAAAACAAAAGGCCTTTTTCTTTGAAAATTTTAAATTTGTTATTTTCATTTATCTGAAAATCAGAGAGACTTTCCAACTACTTACGATAGTCTGGGCTGTTCTTGTCTGAACCAGGATCCTGAACTCAGCTCGGGTTTCTAACATGGATGACAGAAACCCACAAACTGTAGTGATTATCTGTGGTTTCCTAAGGTATGCTTTTTCAGGAAGCTGGAAAAGTAAGTGGAGCCAAAACTCAAACCAGGCAGTCTGATATGGAAAGTAGGCACCCCAAATAGACTATTAACCATTGTGCTTACTTGAAAGACAGAGTTATGTTCTCTCTCTCTCTCTCTCTCTCTCTCTCTCTCTTTCACACACACACACACACACACACACACACACACACAATGTGAAAAAGAGAGTGAGAAAGCAAGATAGAACTTCTACCTGCTGGTTCATTTCCCAAATCGCCGCAATTACCAGGACTGGGCTTGATGTAAATCAGGAGACTCTTTTGAATCTTCCACCAGAGTGGCAGGACCCAGGCTCAGTGCAGTACCCTCGTGGCTCAAGTCCTCGCCGCCTTGCATATGCTGGGATCCCAGATGGGTTCAGGTTCATGTCCTGGCTGCTCCACTTCACTTCCAGTCCCTGCTTGTGGTCTGGAAAAGCAATCAAGCATGATCCAAAGCGTTGGAACTCTGCTTCCATGTGGTAGACCCGGAAGAGACTCCTGGGCTGGCCATTGTGGCTGCTTGGGGAGTGAATCAGCAGGTGAAAGATCTTTCTCTCTGTCAATCTACCTTTCCAAATAAGTAAATGAAGCTTTTAAAATATTAAAAAAATAAAAGAGTGGTAGGTGATGGTTCTCATGGTTACTCGAGGAGGGCAGAGCCTGCCTCTAGCCTGGTCTCGGTGTACAACCCAGAAGGGATGGCTGAATTCTGGCGTGCCTCTCAGGCAAAGAGGTCAATGTTGCACCGATGAGCACCAGCCAATATTCCCCACCAAATAAGGATTGAAGCAATCTCCACTTCAGCTTCCATGTCAAAGGGCGGTGGTTAAAACTGCTTTGCATGTCTCTTCCTGGTTCCTGCCTTCCTGGTTCCTGTCTTCCTTTGTAGCTCTCTGCTTCACTGTCTGTCTTTCTGCTGCACGGGGAAAGGAAGCCCATGACCAAGGTTCTCTTGAATAAAGGCCATCTAAATTCTTCTCTATATGTGGCTGATGTGTTCCTTCCCGGGTGGTCGGTGAATCTAACAGTAGGGTGTCGGCCCAAGCCGCTGGCCCTTCTTCCTCTGCTTTCGCAGGTGCATCAACAGGAAGCTGGAAGAAAAACAGAGCAGCTGGAATGCCAACATCACAGGTTTGGGCTGAGCCTGCTGTGCCGCAATTGTCTTCTTGGCATTATGTACTATGTCGTTGATTTATTGGTAATATTTAGAAAATCAGTGTACTTTTTTATAACGATGTAGTATAAGTAATTCAGCAAGTTTATAAAGATTGACATTAAGAAGTAAGTATTTTAGTAGAAAAAATACGTCATTTGTTATTTATTTGAAAAAAAAGAAGAGAGAGAGGTGAGGAGGGTGTAGAGAGAGGAGAGAAAGAGAGAGGGTAAAAATCACATAAAAGAGAGAGACAGTCTTTCAGCACAAGTTCATTCCAGAATGCACGAAACAACCAGGATCAGGCCAGGATAAGCCTTGGACAAGGAACTCAGTCTAGGTTCCATATGTTAGAGGCTGAAAATCAGTGACTACATCCGTTCATAATGTCTCTAAGGATGTTCATTAGCAGAAAGTTGCAGTTGGAAAGTGGGCCTAGAATTCAAAATCATACAATTCGTTAAACGTTGTGGGTGTCCCAAGAGAGATACAACTGCTACATAAAATGTCCCGATAGAAATAACAATAACAATAATGTAAAAATTGTGATCTATGCATATGAGATATCTTCCAAAAGTTTGTAGAAATGCATATTGCAAAAACAGTATGCATGAATTTCAAAAGTTTTTGGTAACAAAAGTTATTATTTGGCACTAAATTTATTATTTTATATATTTATATAACATTTATTAAAATAATTCTCACCATAAAGTAATGCTTTAAAAAAATGTTTATATTGCTTTTCATTTATGTAAGGGAACAAATTTCATGTAGCTTATCTATACAGATTTAAGAACATAATAATCCTTTCCTCCCTGTCCTCCTCCCTCCACTGCTTCCATTGCCTTCCCCCTGCCTTTCTCATTTTTTCTTTTAAATTTTAAGATAAAATATTTTCATTTTACCATATAATCAGAAGCTTAGCACACTATAAAGAAAGATTTTAATAAGTGGTAAGTAGGAAAAGCCACTGTTCTTGAAAAATACACTCAAGGGCTATAAACAGTAATAAAATCTCAAAATGTCAGTGTCAATTATGTAATTAAATTTTATGCATTTTGCATATTAATTACCACTAATCATGAAAAATATAGGATATTTGTCATTTGAGATCTGTCTTATTTCACTCAACATAATGATATCTAATGACATCCAATTTGTAAAGAAATACGGAATTTCATTCATTATAGCTTGGCTGTATTTCATCATGCATATGCACCACAATTTCTTTATCCAGTCATCAATTGATAGGCATCTGGGTTTATTCCACATTGTAGTTATTATGATTTGAGTTGTAAGAAACATGGGGTTATATATAACTCTTCCATACGATGATTTCATTTCCTCTGGGTAAATTACAGCGTTAGAATGCCTGGGTCAAATGGTGGATCTATTTTAAGGTTTCTGAGTATATCCATACTGTCTTTGGTAATGGTTGACCAGTTTTAATTCCATTTTCCAGCACTTAAAAATATGCTATCATGTTCTTTTTAGCTATACATATTTATACATTTTTCATATAATCTATTTTGAAAGCACGTATTGATTTACAAAAAAAAGAAAAAAAGATGAAGAGGAAGAATAAAGTTCCTGTATGACCCTCTCTATAAAAATGCACATATAGCAATCATTTCCCTATTGTTAATGTCTTACACTTTCGTGCTTTCATTACAACTAATGGGAAAATAATAACACATTATTTAGTCCATAGTTTCCATTAGAGTTCATTGTATACAACACAAAGTCTGTTGGGACAAATGCATAATTACCAGTTTTACCCACTGCAGAACAGTTTTATTGTGCTTAAATTTCTTCCATGTGTTTTTCTTCCCTCTTTTAAAGTCCCAGAAGTCACTGATATTTTGATTGTCTCTACATTCACCTCCTACTGGATGTCATATATCTGTAACCACATAGTATCTAGCTTTTCTGGAATAGCTTATTTTAAAAAATATTTATTTTATTATTTTATGGTACATTCCATAGGCTATGGGATTTCCCTTCCTTTCTCCACAAATCCCCTCCCCACCGCTTGAACTCAGCAGTAAATGTTAACGATTCCTCTGTGTTTACATGGTTTACAATTCATTTGCTGTTAATTTTAAGTAGCACCACATCCATGGAAATATCACACTTTGTTCATTCATTTGCCTATTGAAAAACATCTTGTTTTTTCCAAAGGTTTGATTATTATGAATAAGGATGATATTAACATTTGCATGCAGTTTCTGTATAAATATGAGTTTTCACCTCATTTTAGTAAATACTAAGCAGCTTAGTCACTTGACCACATGACAAGACTTGGTGAATTTCGCAAAAATGTCCCCCCTATTATTCAAACCTGTTTACCATTTTGCATTTCTGCCATTCATTAATGAAAGTTTCACTTAATGTTCCTCCTTTTCCAATGTTTGAGTATGTCGGTGTTTTGGATTTTAGTCATTCTAATAAATGTGTGGTGGTCTTAAACTGTTGTTTTATGTTACAGTACTATAATGATGTGATATTGAGAGCATCTTTTCATTAGTTCCATTGACATTAGTGCATCTTCTTTGGTGTGAAATCTTCTGTTTAATATTTCTTGTTACTTCTTTGCTTTCTTAATATTGAGTTTTATTTTGTATTTGTGTGTTTATGTATCAGATTTGTGTTTCTGAAGATTCTATGCAAGTCTGTGACTTGTCTTTCCATTACTTTACCAGTCTATCTTAGTCAAACAAAATTTCAAATTTAAATGAATCAAAATGGTTACTTTTTTCAGAACTTAAATTTTTTTTTCTGCCTTGAAATATCTTTTTTTTTTTAATTTTATGGTACAATTATGTAGGATCTGGGATCTCCCCAAGCTCCCTCCCCGCAACTGATCTTCCTCATGTTGTTGCAATAATACAGTCCTTCACAATAAGTTATAATTCCATCACTCTGTTATTTAAGTGTGCTCCAACATTGCTATTATAGACAATGTCAGACAGTCCAGCACCCCCTTGTCCAGACATGTCCAACAGTTTCATTGGGAGTCTATCTTTGATTTAGGTATAGGGATACATTTTGCACTGCATCTTTACAATGGTTACTTTTTCCCTTCACAGATCATTCTTTTGGCATTGTTTCTAAAAAGTCATTATTTATTCAAGGTGAACAACTGTTTTCCTGAGTTATTTGATGGTTTTCTACAGCTTTGCACTTTACATTCATGTATGATTTGGTTTTACTTGGTCTTACATGTCTTAGATATAAATTTTGTCTGAAATTCTTTCTTTCTAAAATATTGTTGTCCAGTTGTTCCATGGTAACAGTTTTTCAGTTCATTCTTTTTTGGTATTCAGGTTTTTCTTCATAGAAAATCAGATCATACTTAGGAAGTAATCAGAGGGTTTTTTAATTTTTAAAAGATTTATTTATTTATTTATATTTTATTATTATTATTATAATTTTATGATACAGCTCCATAGGCCCCTGGCATTTCCCTTATCCCCTCCCCAATTCCCTTAACCCCACCTAGTTCCTCTATATTATTACTAACATATAGTTCTTCATACACAGTCATATACCCATCATCGTGGGCATGGATAATGGCAGAGAGTCCAGAATCCTATTGTCAAGATACAGTAAACAGTTTCATTGTAAGTCCATCTTTGTCTGAAAGTAGAAATGCATACTACATAGTAGCCTCACATCTGGATATGTTAGTCTCCATTTCACAGTTGCTGTACATCCCCTCAAATGAAAAGTCATAATACAAAATCAACAATAGGTTGAAAAATAGAAATTTACAATGTCGTGAAGTTAAATAACATGTTACTAGATATGATAGTCTCCATTACAGAGCTACTATACATCCCTTTAAATGAAAAGCCACAAAACAAAATCAACATCAGGGAGAAGAAAGAAATTAACAACACCAAGAAGTTAAATTACATGCTATTAAATGACTAATGTGTAGCTGAGGAAATGAAAATCAAGAACCTTCTTGAAGAAAATTATGCCACTTCAGGATCTATGAGTCATTGAATGATTTAATCAGAAGAAAGTGTTTTGAAGAGATGAAACTAACAGAAAACAACAAAACCCATGTGATATAGTTTCCGTTGATTTTTGTTGGTGACTGTGTGTCTCTTTTAGACAATAAGCAGATGGGTTTTGTTTTTTAATCCAGTCTACTAATCTATGACTTTTGATTGAGCTTAATCCATTTACATTCAGAGTTTAATATGTATAGGTGGTACTTTGGTCCTGTCATTTTAGGAACGGGTTGTTCATTGGTTTAGTCTTCTGTTGTCATTTTACTGGGATGTTCTTCCCATTTGCCTTTGGTTTTGGTAGGTGCGATTCCTCTTCTCTGTCAAGAAAACATCTTGAAGTATCATTTGTAGGGCAGGTTTGAAAGAGGCAAATTCTCTTAACATTTCTTTACTGTGGAAGAATTTTATTTCATTTTCAAAGACAAAAGAAAGCTTTGCTGGATATGTTATCCTAGGCTGACAATTTTTTTCTTTTAGAATCTGGAATATGTCACTCCATTCTCTTCTTGCCTGTAGAGTTTCCTGTGAGAGATCTCCTGTGAGTTTAATTGGCATTCCTTCATATGTCAACTGAATTTTTTCACATGCACATTTAAGGATCTTTTCCTTATGTTCAATTGAAGAGAGCTTGATAATCATGTGTCTTGGTGAAGATCGTTTTTGATCAAGCCTTTTGGGAGTTCTGTGCCCTTCCTGGATGTTGTTTCCCAATTCTTTCTCCAAATTAGGGAAATTTTCCTTTATTATTTCTTTAAATACATTTACAAACTCAGCTTCTCTTTCTGCACCTTCTGGGACTCCCATAACTCTTAGATTTGGCCTCTTAATAGTGTCTTTCAATTCTTGAATCCTTTTTTTGGCCTGATCCAGCTCTGCTTCCAGCTTTTTGTTTGCTTCCCCCTGGTGACAGGAAATATCTTCCAATTCTGAGATTCTTTCTTCTGCTTTCTTCATTCTATTTTGGAGACTCTCCATTGTACTTTTAATGTGCTCTAATGTGTACTTAATTTCTGATATATCAGCCTTGATTTGCTTTATTGCTTCCTTAAATTCTTTGAACTCTTGTATGAGCTTCTCATTTTTTATCAGAAGCTTTAAAATGAGTCTTATGAATTCTGTGTCCCCATTTTCTTGATGTCTTCCTCAGTTAACTCTGAGGTTGGCATAGGGTTTTGCTCCTTTGCAGGGGAGTTTTCAATAATATTCATTGTGCCTTTGTCTCTTCTTTTGTTCTTGGTCATTGCACTTCTGGTTAGCAGAGTCTTCTCCTTGGAGCAGGTTTCTAAGCTGGGTCACCCACAGGTCTACAATGCGATTTTACTTATTGCAGTTGGTACACAACTCTTTGCTTGCAGCCACTTGTGCCACTCCCTCCAGCGAGTTTCAGGTCTTGGTTCTTATGTCAGATTTCCACCATGGTCTCCACAGCCCCAGCTCCTGGCTCACCACTCTCCTCCTCCTGTGATTCCGTGCTAAGGCTGCACCGTTGTCTCTGCAACCTTTCTCCTACTTCCGGTTGGAGCAGGTCCTAGGATTAGGGAGACAATAGGTGTCCTATATAGCTAGGTTGTTGGTGGCGCTGATCTTGTCGGAACCTGTTCGACTTTGGGTCTGTGTGCCACACGGACATATTTTGACTGGTACGATGCCATAGTCGGTATTATTTTCCTGTTGGACTAGTGTAATCCATGGAACTCAGAGTTCTCGTGAACTCAGCACATGCACAGTTCACTGTTGTCCCCTGCAATCCTAAAGCTATTGCCACAGTGTGCAAAATGGCGCCTGACATACCACTACTACAGTTCTTGATCTGCTGGCTGTCAGATCTGAGGGATACCCAGACCTGTCTTGGGTGGAACCTGTAGAATGCCACGTTGCTGCAGTTCACTGAGTCAGAAATGAGTTCACTCCCAGCTCAGCATATGCTCAGTCCTTTCCCTTGCTTTTGCCTCCTTACATAAATTGGCGCCCAATTCAGTTCTCACACTGCCCATCTGGGATCTGCTGCTCTTTCTCTGCTCCTGATCAAATCAAATGGACCAGCAGGACGGACAGTTCCTTGTCTGGGTTTGCCTCCCAAGCTCCCAGTAAAAGTCCCTTCCCACCTGGTTGCTGGTGGAGTTCCAGCTGCTGGTGGAGTTCAGATTGCTGTTAGCTGAATGCCGCTGGAGTATCAGTCTCTGCAACACCACACCGCTGTGTCCACTGCTTTCATGTGTCTGTCAGTCTCCACGTACCCCTCTGCTGTTGTTCTGTCCTTTCCTGTTTCCTGGTATGTGTCCTCTCTGCTTCATCCTGATTAACTGTTTTCCCGTCCTTTTAAACGTGTCCTTACCCTATTCCGCCATCTTGATTCTCCCGAGGTTGTGTTTTTTTTTTTTTTTTAATTGACTTTTTCTATGTATTTTCCAAATGAATGAGCTAGGGCTACCAGTACTTAGCTGAATCGATGTGCTAATAGGGAGCAGCATAACGTAATACTGAATTTAAAATATGAGCTTCTTCTATGAAGAAACTGCTTTTGAACATTTCATAATTAAATGCCATATGTGTTGTGGAATTCATTTTTTATCCTTAGCTCCTTTATGCCTCAAAACTTGCTTTACACGCACTTGTTAAAAATATCATATAAAATTTTGTATAGAAATCTGCTTACAGACAGAAATCTTACATGTTAGCCACATCTTTAGCTACAATAGTAGCCATATTCACAAGGTAAACAAGTGGGACAGGGCTAAGTTCTGAAATTAATAATTAATATGAGCCATGACGGGACTCAGTCAGCACAGCACATATCTCATCTCTTTTTTTTTTTTTTTTCAGGTCTCATCTCTTAAGTGGCTATTGGAAGCAGCAGATAACTAACTAGTCACAAACTTTAGTGGAATGATGATAGGGGTTAGAAAACTTGCGTATGAGACAAGATGTTTAAATGGTATATAATTCAAACAAGATATAAAATGAAAGACAAAACTAGCAGAAACTTTCACATTTTAAAAAAGGATTTATTTCTTTTTATTGGAAAGGCAGATATACAGAGAGGAGGAAACACAAAGAGGAATATCTTCTGTCCAGTGATTCATTCCCCAAGCAGCCCCAACAGGTGGAGCTGAGCCAATCCGAAGACAGGAGCCAGCATCCTCTTCCAGGTCTCCCACGTGGGCACAGGGTCCCAAGGCTTTGGATCATCCCCAACTGCTTTCCTAGGCCACAAGCAGGGAGCTGGATGGGAAGTGGGACAGCCGGGGTTAGAACCGCCAGATGGAATTCCGGAATATTCAAGGCAAGGGCTTTAGCCACTAGGCTATCGTGCTGCACTGGGCCTAAGCTTTCACATTTTAATTTTAAGGTTTGAAGACTTCAAATGAAACCTACACCATGATATTAAACTGCGTAAAAAGCCATTACAGAAGGCTGTATATAGAAATAGAAAGTGACAGGTGATGGTTATGTACTTAATATATCTTTGGTTCATGTGACCATGATCAGTAACTAACTCAAGAATGTCTGTATAATTTCAAATATAAATGCTTTCCTTGGAAGCATTCACTAGCCATTCCTCTCTATCCTCACATGTGGCTACTCTAACCTATATTCTATCTCTATAAATTTTCCTGTAACAGACATTCCATGTAAGTGGAACTATATAACATATGGCATTTTGTGTCTGTTTTTTTCTTTATTCTCTTAACATATATTTCAGAGGTTCATCTATGTTGCAACAAGTATTGTTATTTTTAACTATGGAATGCTATCCTGTCGTGGACATAAAATTATTTTTAAAATTATTTTGAAAAATGAACTCATTAGTTGATGTCTATTTCAACTATTTAAATGACTTGAATGTCACTATGTATATTTCTGTACAAATTTCTGTGTGGATAAAATTCATATGTTTCAATTATCTCAGATTCTGTATCTAGGTCATATGAGAGCTCTATATTTGACTTTACGGGGAACTGCCAAAGTCTATACAAAAACAATGTTTCTATAGCTGTTGTAAATAATTATTGCTAAGTATTTTATTTTCAATTCCAAGTTTGCATATTTATGTTAAAAATTACGAAGGGATGTTGGAGTTTACCTGTTATGGCATGAAGTTAATCATATATTTCATCTCCAATACTTGTTAATGTGATACATTATTTCAATATAGTTTCTAAGGTTGAATCAAACTATAATTATTAAAATAAATCCCAAAGGGCTGTTAGGAATTGACTTGCTTATTCCCATGTGCAGCATAATTTAAATATATATATGTACATATATATATTAGCTAGAATATTTTTCATTAACATTCATTAATTTGTTGCTCTATTATGTTTGTTTTCTCATGCTGTTTTCCTTGTGGTTAACATATTGTAGTAAATTCATAAATTTAATTTAGAATAGTTCTTTTTTTAGCATTTCTTTAAATGTTCTATTCATTGAAAGCTTGATATGATACACTTTAAAAACTGGATTTAATGATTTCTGTAATATTTTAAAGTAAGTATTTAATTGCAAAAAATTACAGAATGCTTTATTTCTTCTTGTATCACTTACATTCATTCCCTGTGTTTCATTTCTCTCACAGTTTTGAAATTAATACGTTTTTTCATTCATAATATTTTCCATGTGTTTTAGCTTGCTTTATTGCTGTCTAAACTAAAATGATTGTGAAGAGCTACTTTGAAAAGAATCAGTCTTATTTTGGTCTGTGGTTTTGCAAGTTCATATTCCAAGATAAAACAGACTTATTGTACAGGTGTCTGAGAAGGTTGCTGGATGGTAGAAAATATATGGAGGCAGCATCATGTGATGAGCCAGGCAACAGAAAGAACCAGTTGGACCAAACTCTGCTTATATAAGCAAATTTCATTTGAGAACTATTTTCCAAGGTTGTATACCCAGTGACTCAAAGAGCCTCCACTAGGCCTTTCATTCAATTGAATCAAGGATCTACCCTAATTCAGCAACCATTAACATTAGTCCATCACGAATTGCCACAGCAGGCCCAGCACTATGGCCTAGCGGCTGAAGTCCTCACCTTGAGCGCCCCTGGATCCCATATGGGTGGTGGTTCTAATCCCGAAGGCCCTGCTTCCCATCCAGCTCCCTGCTTGTGGCCTGGGAAATCAGTCGAGGACAGCCCAAAGCCTTGGGACCCTGCACCTGCATGGGAGACCGGAAGAGGCTCCTTGCTGCTGCTTCAAATTGGCTCAGCTCCAGCCGTTGCGGCTGCTTGGGGAGTGAACCATCAGACGGAAGATCTTCCTCTCTGTGTTTCCTCCTCTCTGTGTATCTGCCTTTCCAATAAAAACAAATAAATCTTTAAAAAAAGGATTTGCACGAGGGCCTGTCATGATGGCTCAGTGGCAAAATCCTGACCTTGCATGTGCCAGGCAGTTGCTTCATTTCCCATCCAGCTCCCTCCTGGTGACATGAGAAAGTGCTAGAAGATGGTCAAAAGCCTTAGGACTCTGCACCCACATGGGAGATCGAGAGGAAACTCTTGGCTCCTGGCTTCGGATCTGATTAATTCCAACCATTTTGCCACTTGGGGAGTAAACCAGTGGTTCGAAGATCTTTTGCTTTGTCTCTCCTTCTTTCTGTAAATCTGCCTTTCCAATAAAGATAAATAACTCTTCAAAAATATTATATCTGCTTAATGTCATAATGATACTCTTATCTTTTAAATGTTGTATAATAGAATTTCTCTGATGCTAGTGAGAAGTATTTTCTGCCACAACTAGGTTCTGATTGTGTCATCTTCCTAACTGAGGTATAAATGCATCTATGAGTTCCTCTCCCAACAGGTATTTAGTTTTATAACAGGATTATATGCAGATCATCTTTGCTAATATAAGCATACATACTGGGCTATTACTTTGCAATTGAAGAGGAAGAAATGTTATTTTCGAAAACATGAATGGAATTGGAAGGTTATTATATTCATTGATATTGAGCCAAACACAGAAAGGCAAATATCACATAATCTCATTTTATGTGGAGCTAAAAATATGTTACATCATAGAATTGAAAAAATGGAATGGTAGCTGCCAGAGACTGGAGAGAGAAGTGAGGAGGGAAGATTTGGGAAAGACTGATTAACAAATATTAAGCTACAGGTGGATTGAAGCAATGATTTCTGGAGTTGTATTGCACAGTAGACTGACTTTAGGTAATGTTAATATATTGTGTATTTATTTATTTTAAAAAGTAACAGCACATAAGATTTTAGATTGTCTTAGCCACAAAATGCATGATATGATTGAAAAGAAAAACACATTTACTTGATCAAATATTGAATTATGTACACATATAATGAAATATCAAATACTATCCCACAAATATACATGGTTTTATAGGTATATTTATTTTTTAATTTAAAAGTATTCAAAAATAAAATGGAAAAAACTCAAAAAGGCAGAGAATATTCTGGTACAAATGCTATCTGCCTCATAATTCTGGAATTCAATCATATTATTCAGCAATATCTCCTATAGTATTCTTATTCTTGGGAAATATGGAAAATCAGTGTATACATTGATGATATTAGATTGGTACTGCCCATAAACAATGAAGATCTAATCCTCATTGTACCTACATTAGAGTCCCAGGGTACAAGAATGAACCTACAATGAAATGGCAGTCTCTTACATGGTTGGGAGGCACTCCAGTGGAAACATGATGGACTTGGGAAATTTCACGAGGGACACACATTATGAACCTGGAGAGGAGAACAGAGCGGAGAGAAGGGAACTTGGGGGAAGGGGAGGGGAGAGCCCAGTGCCAACTAAATTGTATCAAAAAACAACAAAAATAAATAAATTTTAAAAAGAGATACAGATCTTTTAATTTCGTATAAAAATGTAAATAACATGGGCTGTCTAGTAGAAGTGAAATAAGTTTAAATGTCAAGGAACTTTTATTGTTAAAACACACAAGGAGATAATACTACTTTTAAAATAAAGAATGGTCATGATTTGAGGTGAAGCATGGAAGGTTGGAGAAGCGCATTTACTTCCTCCTACACATATGACAATAACAAAATTTAGATAAAAATGATAACATTGAAGAAAATGGAAGATAGGAAAACAAGAGGAAGAATGGAAGTAATATTGGAGTGTAAATAGAGTGATGGGGAAAGCCAGATAGCTGAGAGAAATATGGAATAACATAGAGGATAGCAACAAACCATTGCATTTTTGTGTCCAGAACTTCGAGTGGGCTTAGAAATCGCATTTACTGGGTAACTCTAAAGATCTACATGCAAGCATAAAGTTAGAAAAAAAGCAGGAATATTGCTTGATATTCAGTAAGTCATTATATCCCCAGATCCACTCAAAAATAGGAGTGGGTTGAAAAACTTGATTCTAGACATGGGGATTATTGGTATAGCCAAAAATGAGGGTGCAATAGATAAGACTAGAATATTATCTAAAAGCTTACAACCTAAATGATGGAATGTAGACAGTTTCTTCTTTTTCAAAGTCTATATTACGTGCAATAAAGGTTAAAACCTATAAAAGTAAACAGTGGATGGAAATAAACATCTCTAAGAATATATCATGGGACTGAAATAAGAATGGCATTGGGTACCTAAACAGGAATAATGAAAGTGTGATGATCTTTCAGAAATACATTTAAAATTAAAATAAGGCATCATTTCCAACATAAAAAAATTGTTTTCACTGATAGCATAAAAGATCATTTGAAAGACTTATTAAACATGCAGTTTTTTTTCAAGAAGTTACTAGGCTATGTATTCCATGGAATCAGTTGAGATTGGAGTCCCAGGAAAAAGGAATAAGGAAAATCAAACCCTTCCCTTAATGTTATGTTTAGTGGGATTGGGTATATTTTGAATAAAAGTGTCAGAAGAGATTATCTGAAATTAAAAAAAAAAAATAATACATTTTTATTCTGAATTTTGAATTATGTGGTACAGTTTCGTATTGGCTGGTATTCCTCCTCAAACTCCCACCGCCCACGGAAATTAAAAATTAAAAAGCACAAATAAAAGCATGTTATTTGAAAATATCAAAGTAAATATAAAAACAAAGACCCAAAAGAGCAGAAAAGTTGTTAGTCTGGGGAACTGTTTATGAGAGTGAAGAAAAGCTAGCAAAGTAGACTGCAGTTTTTCTTTCTTTGACTTTTTAAAAAAAACTAAAGATTACATTAAAAAATGACTTCAAGGGAGATTTATTTTTGAGCCTCAACATGAACTCATCCCAGTCTTAAAGTAACTATATGATTTATATAAGCCTAGTCATCTTTTATTAAGCGAATATGAATTCTTTGAGAAATATCCAGTAGGTTTTTGTTTTGTTTTTTTTTTTTTTTAGTTTTATTTATTTCTTTATCGGTTATCTAATTTTTTATTATTTTTTTATTAATTATTTTGCATTATGTGACAGTTTCATAGGCTCTGGGAATCCTCCCACCCCTCCCCACGCCCCTCCCCCCTGGTGGATTCCTCCACCTTGATGTGGTAGGTTTTTAGTGCTTTGTTCATTTAAAATGTTTAGTCAATTACACATCAGTGATATAGAAGGCTTCCAGTTTTCAACTGAAAAATCAGACACTGGATTTTATCATCAGCGGTGTGGTTTTGTGAAATACTCCAATTGTGCATTCCGTAAACTCTCTGCTCATTGTTTATGTGAGTAGGTATCTGACACTTCTATTACTTGAAATTTCATACTACTGTTTCTAGGAAGAATAAATAAAAAATTAATTGTAAACATTATGCAGTAAAATGCTGTTGTATTCATTATAGAAAGTAATAGTTACAGCAACAAATGTAGTAGACAAAGCACAAGGTTATTATCACACAAACCTCTGGAATGGATCATATTTAGGTGCTCAACAAACTGTATTACTGGAGCACACCAAAGCCAGGAGCCTGGAACGTAGATCCATTCTCCCACAAGATAGGAATCTAGGTATTTTGGTCATCTTTTGCTGCCTTCATGAGTACAATATCAGGCATCTGGATCAGAAGTGGAATATCTGAGGTGCCGCGACTGCAAACTGGTTTTAAAACATCATGGCACACTGCTGGTTCCTGAACATTATGTTTCAATCCATTTGTAATATTAGATTTCTCCCTATGTAGACAGAAATCCTTGTCCTTCATTCGATTCTCTTCCATTCCCCTTATTCTCTCTCGCTCTCTTTCTCTCTCTGTCTCTCTCATACTTTTAATCTGTGTGTCTTCTTCTCTTGTATATGAAATTCGCTTTTATTAGAGCTTCTGATGATGTTTACAGTTACGTATTGGGCATACACCTAGTACCTGAATGAAAAGGTACTAGGACAATGAAAAGAGTTTCTCTACCCACAAAATAGGTCACAGAGTTATTGGTTGAATTTTTAAAAAAGATTTATTTATTTATCTATTTGAACCTCAGAGTTACAAAGAGAGGGAAAAACAGAAAGCAGGGTATTACATCTGTTTTTTCATTCCAAAAGTGGCTGCAATGGCTAGGGTTCAATGCTTGTCCTAGTATTTGCTGAACAAATTCTACATCTGCTTCCCTCCTATTATAATAATTAATTCTATAGTCTTTATCCTATAATCTATGGTTGGCATTTAATTCCCTTTTATTACTTGTATTATTTTGTGCTCATCATTCTTTCAGTTTGTTAGGACAACAATTGCCAAAGAAATTCATTTGAGTGAAAATCTGAATACTACATAAAGACTTCTTCTCAAAGTAAATGCTCAATCAATGCTGTTGTAACAGTCAATAATTCATTTAAAAAATGAAACCTCTCACCGGGAGTTGATCAAGTTGTGGTTATCTTGCGTTGCCAATTCCTCAATTTCAACTTTGTTATTATTGTTTCTCATCTAAAGTACTTTTTAAAACGTTTTAATTTTATTGGAAAGGCTGATCTATAGAGAGGAGAAACCGAAAGATCTTCCATCCTCTGGTTCACTCTTCAAGTACATGCAATGGCTGGAGCCGAGCCGATCTGAAGTCAGGAACCAGAAGCTTCACTCCAAGTCTCCCACGTGGGTGCAGGGTCCTAAGGCTTTGAGCCATCCTCTGCTGTTTTCCCAGGCCACAAGCAGAGACCTGGATGGGGAATGGAACAGCTGGGTCTCCAACCAGAGTTCGTATGGTATCCAAGGGCATTGCAAGGTGAGGATTTAACCACTGAGCCATTGTGCAGGGTCGCTCATCTGAGTTCTGTCAGAGCAAGGAGAACAAGTGGCCATAAATGTGGACTATTTGCTTGACTCAGAATGGTGACTGTCACACCTACACATAATTCCTGTAGTGTTCCTGTCAGATTTTTGTTTACATAACATTATCAAACTCAATATCTCAACTGATTATTGTAAAGTTGTTTCCTCTTTTACATATGGTAAACGGAGGTTCAGAAATTCATTGAATTTTTGAGAGCCTCTCAGCTATAAGGTGTTTAAGCTTAACTTGTAGTTCCTGAATCAAACCAGGGATCTTGCTGTTAGAATACTACAAATTATAAGAAGTATGTATTATATGACATATGATTTGTTTTTTAAATTTTCCTCTGAAATAATATTGTGCAAATAATAGTTCATATGTAGCCTATATTAACACATACGTAATATAAACTAATTGAATGTCTGATTTTTAATAACATTTCCAGTCATCTCAGAATTCCATATCCAGAGCTGATAAATGGAATTTCAAATATAGATGAAGACCTTGAGGACAAACACGTCATGAATCCATGCTTCAAAGCAAACCATCTTTTCCCTAGCTGCACATAAATCTTCCTGTTTCACCCTTTTTCTGTAAATCTGCCTTTTCAATAAAAATGAATCTTAAAAAAAGAAACAAAATAGCTATTCTAACAAGGATGAGGTGATATAGGATTGTGATTTTTTGTTTGCATTTCTCTGATGTTGAGTTTTTTCATATATTTGTTAGCCACTTGCATTTCTTCTATCGAAGTCTTCTGTTTCTTAACTGAATTGGTTGGTTTTTTATTGTTGAGCTTATTTTTAAGTTGCTAATATATTGTCTGTATTAATCCTTTGCTTGATACTATTGTGAAAATAGTTTTCCATTATGTCACTTATCATTACAAAATCTTATACAGAATCTTTTGAATCTGATATAATCTCTCTTGTCTAGCTTTCTTGGTTTGAGAGTTTTTATCTGATGGATTGTATCACCTACATGAATGTCTTCAGTTGTTTCCCCTATATTTTCTTCCAGCAACTTCATACTCTCAAGGCTTAGGTTTACATTTTTATTTACTTGATCTATTAGAATGAATTATACTTTCTCCAATGTATTGTCTGAGCACTTACATAAAAATCATCTGACTGTGTAAATTTTATCTCTTTTCCTCATGATTGCTTCCCGTATTCTTATTCTTTTGAGAGTCCATGTAAATTTTAGGATTTTTTTTCTCTAATTCCATAAACAATGACATTGATATTTTGGTAGTGATTTTGTTGAATCTGTAGATAACTTTAGGTAGTGTAGACATTTTAAGGCTATTGTTTTCTAATCCCTGTGCAAAGAATATTTTTGACATTTTTGTGCCCTTGATGATTTCATTCATCAATATCAGAAAGAGGATCATTTTCAAGTTTGATGAAGCATATATTCCTACTTTGAGGGTCCTGGGACTGAATAGCTCAGCATTTCTGCTTTGAATTGGATACTAGGATTCTGGGGTCCCTTGCTCTGTTTGGTGAAGTTAGGTCTGTCAGACTAGGTTTTCCGTGCTAAATTTAAGGGGAGCGCCTCTGAGGGTGCTGTGAAGGAGACATGCAAGGACCTCTTCTTAGTGCAGTATAGCTTCTGAGAGGAACTCATTTCTCGAGATGACAGCACACTGCTGCACCCCAGACACTGGAGGATTTTGTTCTCTAAAGAAAAGCAGCCATGAGTTTTCCAGGAAACTCTCTTCGCGGGTTTATACTGACTCTTTTCTTTTCTTTTCTGAACAAACACTGCCCAAGCAAGGAATTTGTTACAGAGGTGCTCTCACCAAGATCTCCTGTTAACCCTTTCTGTGTGATAAGGAATTTCTCCAGCTGTGGAGCAGGGGATTATTTACTGTTTGAATTTGACCCTTGCCTGATTTTGGTCTTTCTGTGACTGCACTGTTTATTTCCATGTTCAGATGCTTTTCTTTGGACATTCCCGTTGAGAGGAAACTGCTTTGGCTCTCTGGTCACAGGAATTTGCAAATGTTAGCTTTTCTTCTCAGCAAACCTTAACTGTCAAATACTTCCAATTCCATTTCTCCTTTCATTTCTCAGGTCGGCCATCTTTATTTTTGAAGGATTGAGACAATGACTCGGTCTCAAGAATAAAATCATTTATACTCCATTTTTCCCCAGAAAACATGATAAAAAAAAAAACTTTGGTTTGCTCGTTTGCTCATAAATATGGAATACAACAAAAAAGAAAATTTGAAGAAATATCCAATTTGGGTAAATCTCACACCAAGCTAATTTGAATCTTTGAAAGTTGTAAGACTTTTTTTGTTGTTGTTAATTCACCTCTAGCTTTCCCTCGGGCATTATAATAATTGACATTAACAGTGATAGTCCCATTCTTTAAATGTGCAGAGCAGAGAGAAATATTGTACACCAAACACACATATGGAGATGTTTGGGAATCAGTAATTTCTTTGGCTGCTCTACACAAAACCACTAAGGCATTTTTTATAGGGCTTAAATATGGCTAGGTGTTCAGAAATTACCAAAATTAAGCACTTTATAGAATATTTTCCCTCGGAGCAGAATATAAGTAAAGAAATCAGGATGACAGCTTCTTGAACAATGCATATTAAAATAGCCAAAAGTGATCTCATGGAAAAGTTTTTGATGAAATGAGGTTCTTTTGGCAGGTGGCATATGATTTGAGAGATCTGGTGGTAGGGAAGGGAAGGGTAGAAAGATATTAGTTACAGAAAAGCATTTGTACTGTTCCAATGGTTAAGTGTTAAGTTTGATTTTAGCACAAAATATTCAAGAAAGCTATTATGATCATAATGGGACCTTAGAATATTTCATGTAAAAATTATCTTTGCCTTGAAGCACCTATTTTAATTTAATTGGTTCAAAGATTAGCTATAGCTCATTAGAAATTCTGTTGGTAGGAGAGTCAAGTCTCTGGACGTTCATTTGAAAATAGTTCACTGCACAGATTCGCAAAAATTCTGCTGCATAACTGCAGCTGGACGGTGTCTGGAGCAGTTTGCAAGAAATGGAATAGTCCATTTACCTGTAAAATGTGTCTGGATAAACAAACAGGCAAAAATGACCTTTGTTTCTTAGCACTAAAGAACTAATCAAACCTTACTTCATTTTATTGGATCAATGTTAAAAGCTTCTTCACAACCAAGAGAACAATCAACAGAATTAATACACAACTTACAGAAAAGGAGAAATGTCTGCAAGTCATAGAGTTAGTAAGTTTTAATACCTTAAATATGGAAGAAATTCCACTCAAGAGTAGAACAACAAAAACAATAGTAATAATTCAGTTAGAAACTGGACAAAGGAAGTGGGTTGAAAATTCTCAAAATAAAACACATATGGAGCCAGCAATATAGCTCTTTGCCTTTAAACCATCTAGTTATCTAGACATTGCTTAGTGGACTGCTCATCTGAGTTCCAGCTGCTTCATTTCCGATCCAGTTTTCTGCTAATGTAACTGAGAATCCAGCAGATTAGGGAAAATTTGGGAGACATTGTTGAAGTTCCTGGATCTTGGCATCGTCCTGGTCTACTGCAACACTTACAGCCATTTGGGTAGTGAACCAGGAGATTGAAAGTTTTGCTCCATCATCTCTTTGCTGCTCTATTCTCCATCTATCTTGACCTATCCATCTGTTTAAAAATGGATAAAGCAGTCTCGTGTCTATTTTCATTGTAGTATTTAGCTGTTTGTAGTGTTGAAGCATAATTTTGCTGAACTTGGCGGATTTTAGGATAGTCTAAACTGGCTTATAACTCTAACAAGACATTTGTCAACAATTAAGGTGCAGAACATTTTTTAGGAGGGGTGTGCAGAGAAATCTTCAATACCATGGTGAGGAGTGACTAATCTTTGTGTCCCACCTAGTAAGGTATAAGTAAATCCACGCTAGCTCTTTCCTTTCTGATTCTAAGCTTTACTTGTTGTTGTTTGTCTATTTATTCTAGGTTTTTTTAGTTTGTTTGTATGTATGTTTGTTTGTTTGTTTTGAGAGACAGCTGAATAGTACCCTATAGCCATTTTAAGGGGTATAGCAGCCGGTTCTGTATATAAACTAAAATTGAATTATCAATGAGCTAATCACAGGATGTGGCTAAGAACTTGCATTTTTTTTAACATATTGGTTACTCAAAACCATGTCAATTCCATAATGTTGTAAATTGTTGTTGATGTTATGTTGGGACTCTTAATTGATTGGGATGGTATTCTGCCAGCTCTACCTTCAGACCAGAGATGGTCTCACCAAGAAACTGTTCAACTTATCTGGACAATAAGATGCTGAACCTTATGCTTGGTATATGTTTGCAAGGAAAGAATCTTGATTGAATTTGAACTGTAATACTGCATCAAGGTGGAAGAATCCACCATGGGGGAGGGGCGTGGAGAGGGGTTGGGGGAAACCCAGAGCCTATGAAACTGTCACATAATGCAATGTAATTAATAAAAAATGCCTTAAAATGGATAAGGCAGTCCATTTAAAAAGACATACAAATGGTCAACATGCATATGAAAACATGTTCAAGATCGGTGATCAACAGGAAAATGAAAGTCAAATCCATAAAAATGTATCAGCTTAGATCTTTTGAAATGGCTCATTTCAGAACACAGTGTAGTAGCCTAGCAGCTAAATTCCTCACCTTGCGTGCACCTGGATCCCATATGGACTCCAGTTCTAATCCTGCTGGCCCTGTTTCCCATCCAGTTCCTTGCCTGTGGCCTGGGAAAGCAGTTTGCAGATTGCACAAAGCCTTGGGACCCTGCACCCATGTGGGAGACCTGGAAGAAGCTCCTGGCTTCTGGCTTTGGATTGGTGCAGCTCTGGCCATTGCAGCCACTTGGGGAGTGAAATAGCAGACGGAAGATCTTCCTCTCTGTCTCTGCTCCTCTCTGTATATCTGACTTTCCCATAAAAAATAAAATCTTAAAAAAATGGCTCATATCAAAAAGACAAAATAAATAAGCATTGATCATAATGTAAATTAAGGAAACCCTTAAACATTGCTGGCAGAAATTTGAAATTTAAATTGTTATAGTTACTTCAAAAAATTTTATCAAGATTTCAGAGGAAATTAAAAGTAGAACCAAGATATGATGTAGAAATAAAATTCTCAATGTTGTGTGTGTGTATATGTGTATATATGTGTGTATATATGTATATATGTATATATACACACACACATATTTGTATGAAGCAGATGAAATCAAGATACTAAAGAAATAACTGCATCCAAAAGCTCACAGTGACAGTATTTACAATAGATAAGAAATGGAAACAATCTAGATAACTATCACAGATGAATGGGTAAAGAAAATGTATAAATAATAAATGGAATATTAATGAAGCATAATAGTAGAAAGACATTTACAACAATAAGTATGGAACTACAAATCATTATGTTAAGTAAAATAAGATAGTCACAATAGGACAAGTACTATGTGGTCTTTTTCCCATGCAGAATTTAAAACAAAGTCATATGAAAGAAAATTAAAGTAGAATGTTGACTACCAGAGGCTGGAGATTGTAAGGAGGTAGAACAGATGTGAAAAAGTTGATTAGTGTGTACTAAATTATGCTCAAATAGGAGTAAGAAGTTCTTTTGTTCTTTTGTAGAGTAGGGTGACAATAGGTAATGGCAACATATTGTACATTTAAAAAAAATGAAAGAAGAATGTGATACGACAGAGCTCAATCTTCTGCCTTGCAAGTTCCTGGATCCCATGTGGGTACCAGTTCATGTTTGGCTTCTCAACCAGTTGCCAGCCTGTGGCCTGGGAAAGCAGTCGCGAATAGCCCAAAGCCTTGGGTCCTTGAACCCACTTGGTAGACCCAGAAAAGGCTCCAGGTTCCTGGTTTATGTTTGGTTCAGCTCTGGCCATTACATTCATTTGGAGAGTGAACCAGAGAATGGAAGACCTATGTCCTGTCTGCAAATCTGCCTTTCCAATTAAAAAAAAAATCTTCAAAAAGAAAAAAAAAGGTAAATATTTCAAGTGATAAATATGTTTACCCTGTTTTCTTTTTAAGGATTTTTAATTTTTATTGGAAAGACAGATATAAAGAGAGGAGGAGAGATGGAGAAAGATCTTCCATCCACTGATTCACTCACCACGTGGACCCAATGCCTGCAGCTGAGCTGATCCGAAGCCAGGAACCTGGGGCCTCTTCTGGGTCTCTCACACATGTGCAGGGTCCCAAGGTTTTGGGCCATTCTCGACTGCCTTCCTAGACCACAAGCAGGGAACTGGATTGAAAGCAGGGCCACCAGGATTTTTTTTAAAGATTTATTTATTTTTATTACAAAGTCAGATATACAGAGAGGAGAGACAGAGAGGAAGATCTTCCATCCGATGATTCACTCCCCAAGTGAGTGCAATGGCCGGTGCTGCGCCTATCCGAAGCCGGGAACCAGGAACCTGGAACCTCTTCCGGGTCTCCCACGCGAGTACAGAGTCCCAAAGCATTGGGCCATCCTTGACTGCTTTCCCAGGCCACAAGCAGGGAGCTGGATGGGAAGTGAAGCTGCCAGGATTAGAACCGGCGCCCATATGGGATCCTGGCTCATTCAAGCCAAGGACTTTCGCCACTAGGGCACCGTGCCAGGCCCTGCCACCAGGATTAGAACCAGCACCCATATGGGATCCCAGAGCATGCAAGGAGAGAACTTTAGCCACTAGGCTACTGTGATGGGCCCTATTTTTAAAAGATTTATTTATTTTTATAAGAACATCAGATATACAGAGAGGAGGAGGAGACAATGAAAGATAACTTGTATAGAAAGATAACACAATGTATGCATAAATATATATGTATGCATATATAATTTTTAGTAATTTGAACATTTATAAAATACAAATGTAATTAAAATAGTCTTTTTCAGTAGAAAATAAACATATTAGGAATCAATAGCAAAATAAATAGATACATTTTCATATTGCATACAGCAATGTATGCTTATGTATATATATTGTCAGTATATTTTGATTTAATATTTCAAGAAAATGTCAACCTTTAAAGTTGTTTATCAAGTAGTTGGCTCTCAAATTCATTAGTCTGAGATGCCTAAATAATAAGCAATTGCTAGGACCAACTGATATGAATGGAAACCTTTGGAGGAAAAACAGTTTTTGAGAAGCTGAAGATTGCCCAATAACAATAAATTTCACAAAAAAATGGAAGACTTCCAAGCACTTGAGAAAAGGTAACTGGACTATAAAAAAGGCTTATCTTTTGGAACAGTCTCTGCTATTAATTGCTTGTGTGACCTTGAGCTATGATATCTTTCTCTTTTTATACCCACTCCCTTTGCCTCAGTTTAAAGTTTCGTAAATAATGGGAATCAACTAGACCATCATTGGGTTCACTTCCAAATATAAAGTTCTACAAATGGCAATGGGCAAACTGTATTGCCAGTAGCTGTCAAGAGAAATAACATGTTTTATTAAAAGCGAAACAATGAAAGATTGGCAAAACATTGGTAAGGAGTCAGATAAAAATTCTTTTGGAGAGAGAGGAGAAATTAACTCATCTAAACAGATACAATAGTAACTCTGTACCACAAGTGTTACATAAAACCCCTCTGTTCCTGCTCTACAAGTACTACAGATTACTGTGTTGCAATAAGTTGATAGCTGTTAATTCTAATTAATGGAAAGAGATGAACTAATTCAGTGAAGCAAGACAAGTATTAGAAGGTCATACACATCATCAGAAGAGGATGTATGTAAATAGAAGAAATAGCTGTTTACATAAGGGTTTCTGCATTATTATAAACACGAATGTATGAATCTAACACTATGATATTGACCAGAAAAGACTTTTAAGTTAGACATTTTAAATCACTGTTATTACAAGCACTAATGACTCATTCAGGGTAGGTGCTTTTATTAAATCAGTTGAGGCTTGAAAACAAAACCCAGAAAAATGTGGGTTTGCCTTTTCTTCTTGCATTACTATAAATATTAATTTATTTCAAACTTAAGCTGTTAATCAACCATGTCATGCAATATTTTCAATCAGAAGAAAATTAAAAATAAACTCTGATGAAAGAAACTTCAGCGATATGTTGGCTGTCATGTACTTTCGGGCCATGCATTCTGTAACTCTAAAGGCTGTCTTATTTGTCTTTGTGGCAAGCATAGTCTTTAATAGAGTTATAACATGGTCTCATAAACTGAAAACATTAAAGATTTTACATTAGTTAATAAAGAAATACTTGTATTTTCAGTATTCAAAGCTTGTAAAAATCATGCTTATTATACACTAGCCCAGTGTATGTATTCAAGTGAATAAATAAAAAGTGTAATTAATATGGTAGATGTTCAAATGTACATTCACATTATAAAGAACCTTTAAAACATATCTTGAGATAAAAGCTCAAACAAATCTGGTTTACCTAGAATATATTCTCGTCCTTGTTTAAAGAGTTATTTGTTCAATTTGAAAGAGTTACAGATATATTGAGGGTGAGACAGAGCTCTTTCATCTCCTGGTCCACTCCCCAAATTACCACAATGGCCAAAACTGAGCTGATGTGAAGCCAGGAACTTCTTGGTCTCCCACATAGGTTCAGGATCCCCAAACTTGGGTCATCCTCCATGTGTTTCTCAGGCCATAAGCAGGGAGCTAGATGGTATGTGGAGCAGCTGAGACTAGAATTGGTGCACATATGGGAAGTCAGCACTGAAGGTGGAGTGTTAGTTTGTAAACCGGTGTGCTGGCTCTGAAGATATTCTTTTTCAAATATGTGAATCAAAATGTAATCTACAATCACACTTATTTGTTAGTTATTAATAACTCAGATTCCACAAATAGCTAGTACAAAATCTTCTCTGTTAAGAGAAAATAGTGATAATGAGATGATAGTGATATAAAAGATGATGTTTATCATGTAAGATTTTGAAAGTCAAGTAACACCATCTGTAAAGAAATGTTCTTTCTATGGTGAATTCAATCTATAAGGACCCATGGAATTATGAACTAAAAATAATTTAAGCATTTTAGAAGACTAGTGAAAATGAATTTAATAATTTTTTATGAACTGTGAGAGACACTTGGAAATACTCATACTTTCCTGGAACCTGCATTATATAAAGATACTATTAAATTGGCTAGCTTAACACTTGGGATTTTTAATATGGATATTCAGCCAGTAGGCAGAATTTTATCTCCATTTTCAGAAGATGAGAAAATCCTCTCCATATCAAGTTGGTTTATGTGCCTATCCATCAGGTTCAACAATGATGCTCTGAGAAGTTCAAAACATGGGAAGGGCCCAAGAAGCTGTCTTGGAATAGGATTTTCAAAATTAAGGTATATGTATAGTGTGGCAGAAATATGGTTTTGTGGTCTTTCCACTTTTTTATGTGTTGAATGTTATGATTGGCAACAAATTAAACCAATGAATACAGAGTGGATTAAAATTATTGTCACTGTAAATACTGTTGCATAGAAGGAAAAATATGGGGTAGCGTGAGAGTGAAGAAATTGTGATTATATTCTTAGAACTGTACCTATAGAATGGATAAACTTTCTCCTTTTTATATTAATTTTTTTAAAATGCCAAGCACAAAATCATTATAATTATGAAAATTTTGTAAATTTTTATTTATTTGAAATCCAGAAAGAGGTACATGCACATGCTTGCACACATACACACATACACACACACACACACACACACACACACACACACAATCACACAAATTTCTTCCATTCGTTAGTTCACTCACCAAACGGCTACAAAGCTGGAGTTGAGCCAGATTGACATCAGAAGTCAGTAACTCCCTTTGGGTTTTCCACATTGAGTGGCAGGGTCTAAATATTTCAATCATTGCTTACTTCTTTTCAGGAGTATTAACAGGAAGCTGCATCAGAAGTGTGTAGTAGCCAAGGAAAGAACCAGGCATTCCACTGTGGGATGTGGGCATCCCAAGCATTGGCTCAATGTAATGCAGCAAGATTCCTGACTCTAGTTCGGATTTCTGAATATGTGTTACATGTCTCATTCCCTATCAAAAGTGCTAGAAAGATAGCCATTTTAAGATCTAATTGTTTAATATGGTTATGTTCTATTTTCTACTTCTCATTGTAGAATTATGTTAGACAGTTATGGCTTGAGAAAACAAACGTTTTACAATGTTTTACTTATTCAACTTCCTCTGTAATATATGTCTGCTGGATACTAAATCAATGAAATTACCAATAATGAATATACGAAGTTGTGGAAAATAACACAGATAATGCCTTTTATTTTATTCATAAATATATGGCATTCAAAGAACTACCTATGTTATTGTTTACAATAGCATGCATAATCAGAACTTGATGTGGCTTGATATTGCTCCATCTGTGGAAGAATTGGCTTTTTAGAGAAGTTTAATATTGTTTTACCTACATTAATGGTACTTTTTTGAACATCTTTTGTGATTTTCTTTACATTTCTATATCATTTTCTTCCCTTGAAATGTAGAGTATTGGTGGAAGATGGAAGGTCAGAAGCAGGAGCTGAAAACAGACTATATCTTCACATTCAGTACAATTATGTATCATTTAGTAATGATACTACATTCTGAGTAATTTATCCTTGGGTGATATATAATCTGCACAGCACAAATTGTATTTACACAAACCTAGATGTTTTTGGTCAATCACTAAATGTAGTTTTAAAATTTTATTCCCTTAAATGTGTTTATTTGGGAGAGAAAGAGGGAGAGAAAAAAATAGATGGAGAAACATAGAGACACAAAATTTTTTCCACTAATCCATTCCACAGTACCTGACAGGGCTATAACTGGGAATTGTTAGTTTAATTCATGTATTCCACATTGGTGGCAGGAATCCAATTATTTGAGTCGTCACTGCTGTCTTCTAGTTTTTGTATTATCAGGATCCTGGGTTAGGAAACAAGGAAAAATTGAATGCTAGCATTGTGATATGGGATGTAAACTACTTCTTAATTTTAGGCAAAATGCCCACACTGGAACATGACCTCTTGATGCAATCAAAAGCATGGCAAGCACCAAAAATATGAGGCTGCAGCATGTATGGCACAGTGAAAATTTAAATTTAATAAGCTAGAGTACACTATAAATTAGTGATAAAATGTAAAATAATTAACATGTTAGCTAGTGATATAGTCATCTATTATCGTTATACAGTATTATGCACTGTAGACAATTATGTGTATTCTTTTATATTACTTGCTGAGCATATTTGTTTACACCATGACCACCAGGAATGTATTAATATTTTATTGCAATATGATGTTATGATAGTTATGATGAAACCAAGTGATAGGATGTTTTTAGATCCGTTGCGATCACTTGGGGCTACAATTGTTTATGTGATTTATTGTTTTTCTATTTATTTTTATTGGAAAGGCAGATATACAGAGAAGAGGAGAGACAGAGACGAAGATCTTACATCCAATTGTTCATTCTCCAAGTGGCCACAATAGCTAGAGCTGAGTCAATCTGAACCCAGGAGCCTCTTCCGGGTCTCCCATGCGGATGCAAGGTCCAAAGGCTTTGGGCCGTCCTCAACTGCTTTCCCAGGCCACAAGCAGGGAGCTGGATGGGAAGTGGAGCTGCTGGGATTAGAACCAGTGCCCATATGGGATCCTGACGTATTCAAGGTGAGGACTTTTTAACTGCTACGCTATCACGCCAGGGCTATGTAATTTATTGTTGACTGAAATGTTATTGTGCTATGGACAATAGCATCTTGGTATAACAGTGTATTCCCAAACTCCACATGTTTTGTCAGCAGTCTCGTAAATACCTTATTTTTTGAAGTTAGTGTCTGAAATGGGTAGTGTACCTTCTAAGATAACTGTAGTAACACTGGCCTGCACAGAGACGAATGAGCAACTTGAATAGCTCTTGATAGTGTTGAGAGCACCTCATAAGGAACTACTCATCTAAAAATCACTTGAATTGCCAACACACATTGCATCACAACTGTCAAGTTACATTTTCCATAAAAACAGCAAAGTACCAAAAATTGTTATGAAGTATCTGGGAGACAGACATCAATGCCATTGTTTTCATAATTTAGAAGGCAGAGCAGATTTTCATCTGGAGAAGAATTCGTTTTCCCTACTTATTTGAATTCAGGGCCAACATGAGTTCATATGACCCTAAAACTCTGTCTTCATTTAGAAGACACTAATTGGCCTTCATTAGACTAAACTATGAGAAAATAGATTATTTTCCACAGAGGAATGGTAATATGAGTGCTTTCTCTTGCTAGATTTGAAACATTCTCAGTTTAGTTGAACTTCAATTTTTTGCATACTGACAAAACAAGTGTATCCTGTGATCTGCATTAAAGCTCATTGCTAACAAAAATCATTGCTTAATATAACGAATAGCAACATGGCTATGGTTATAGTCTGCATGATTGGCAAATAACACAAAATGTAAAGGACGCACTTTTTTTCCTCTTTTACATTTTATTTATTTTTATTGGAAAGAGATTTACAGAAAGAAGGAGAGACAAATATATTCCATCTGCTGGTTTGCTTCCCAAGTGATCACATGCCTGGAGCTGAGTTGATCCGAAGCCAAGAGCCAGGAGTTTCTTTCAGGTCTCCCATATGGATGCAGGGTCCGAAGGATTGGGGAAATCCTCCACTGCTTTCTCAGTCAACAGGGAGCCGAATGGGAAGTGGAGAAGCTGAGATACAAACCATTGTGCTTAGAGATGAATAATTAGCCAATTGAGGCATTGTACCGGGCGCTAAGACACACCTTTTCCTTACTCTGCCATGATAATGAAGTATTTGTTTCTGTAAATTTCCAATGCTGATTATTATTATAGCAAAAATAAAACAAGTTATCAAAGGTCAAATAGAACATTAGGAAAATTACAGTGAATAAAACTTCAAGCTTAATACCTAGACATAGACACCTGATTTCATCAGTACACATTCTTGTTCATGGTATTGTGAGTTCTCTTCCTCCTGCTGCATGGCTGGCTGTCTACACTTCATTCTCTAAACTCTTCTGACAGGAGCTAAAAATAATCAATACCACAAAATGAAAAAATAGTATTAGCTCAACACATAATTTGAGTAAGGCAAAATACAGTTATGATTCAGACAAAGGAATTAGTCAATCCCTTAAGTAAGCAATTAAATCAATATTCATTTAGTTTAGCTCAAAACATTGAATTTCATATTTTGCTTGGACAGTCATATTCTATACTACCACATAACCAACTATGATTCTAAATGTTTATAAAATAAAGAAGTAAAAGGCCAAATAGAAACTTAGCTGACTTATACCTCAATCTAGTATATATAATCCCAAAGTTTATTATTGGTGTGCTGAGAAATTACTTCACATAAAATAAGATGTAGATGTTCACATGACAGTTATTGAATGAAAATATATATCCTGAAAAAATCCAGCCAGAGAAATTTGCCACAGAGGTGATTCCTGCTATGCTGCTGGATTACCGATGTACAAATCTTACTTTTTCTGTAAGAGGAATATTGATTGGTAAAACACCTTGAGATATGTAATCTATATTAGTAGTTGTACACACTCACAAGGCATGGCATGGTGAAGTGGGGTGGGCATTTATTACATTATTACTTTTCAAGATGTTTCTATATTGACCTCCTAATCAATATTTCTGATGAAATTTAAGAAATTTAATTTATGCCGCAAAGGGAAATCTCCCTCCAACTGGTTTGACAGGTGCTTTAATTGAATATTATTGGTGGGAAGGGAAATAAAAGAAATTTCATGGACAAATCATTTCAACAACATTAAAATAATCTGTATAAATCATTTTAATGTTAAGATAATTTAGTATTACACACGTAGAGCACCATGGTAGGACTGTGTTATAATTAGTTCTCTTTCTGTTAATATTATGCACATTCCTAACACAGAGAACTAGGGTACTATTGGAATGAGGGAATATCAGTTTTGTATTTCTGCTGCCATTTTAATCTGGATGCTAATCAGATGAATAAATCAGGCTAATTCAGAAGTAGAAACTAGACATATTCTAAAAATACAACATTGCGTTTCTATGAAAATATTTTTGTCTGCAATGTGTAATCCAATTTAAGTACTCTAAATTTCTTACAGAGTGAAGCTTAAAGCTCATACTTTCAGATAACAGGTTCTGGCCTTAATTACATTTTATGACAGTCAAATCTGAAATGTAAACTCAGAGAAGAAGCCTAATCAAAGTGCGAGCTTCCTGATCTATACTATATTGGTCACCACATATCTGGGAAATTGATATACTGAATGGTTGAGGCTGTTCCACAAATTCACAAAAACTGCAAGAAAAAAAAATCTGATTATTTAGGGACAGAATGCTTAAAAATCAGTTATTTGAAATGTGTCCTATGTTTATAACATAACGTATGCACCAAAAACCATAAAATTATCATGTTTGTTTGAATTATTTTAATCAACATAGCATTATTTGTATCGCTTCTTGGCCTTTTGGCTAAGATCAAGTGTAGCATTATTGGTATCAACATAACATTTACCTTTCTTGGAAATTTAGATTTTGCTTCAGTGATGGTGATAGAAACTGGTACTCTACCACTTCGTATATTAACTGCATTTTCGTTTTGTTTTTATCACAAATCGATAATACAATTAACAAGGTTCTCAGAGATATTTGTGTAAGTATTGTTCTTATGAAAGAAATACTCAGTGCATTAAATGTGAAAAAGCTTGAAGCAAACCACAGAGTAGATTTCAGAAAAACACTCTCAGCAGAAGCAGGAGGAGGAAGAGGTGGAGGTGGAGGGAAAAACAGTGGAGGAGGAGAAGAAATCGTGTACCTTTTATGTGACTCTCAGAGGCTTTTTGAGAGATCATTTTAATGACATTTTAAAGCACAAAAGAAACACTATAACTGACCAATCAATGAGTTTACTCTCTTCACTGAAGGAATAAAAAAATTGAGTTACAAAAGGAAAGAATGCTTTCTTTCAGTTATATTGATGTTATTGTAGACCATTATCTTTCACTTCTGTTTAATTTGTTGGCACACTTTAGCCAACTTTAGTACATGACTAAGACATCGTGAAGTCTAACCATGTATATATACCACTTACTATTGTAATCAAATAGCACTTAATACCAGCTCAGTCTGATGCATATTTAATGACATTCATGAGACATTTGCAGGATTGTTAGGAATAAATGACAAATAGTTAGCATTTATATTACTAATTGATTAGTGTTACTGTTTAAATGACTGCATCCTATTCTCTCCCTCTCTCTCTCTCACACACACAAACACATTTTTCTTGTCTCGATTTTAAGTCTCCTGTTTTGTGAGCCAATTGTAGCAGCATTTGAATGTCACAGACTGTGAAAATTTAAGGCAGTCAGGTTCCAGGGTTGGTGGCAGGGACACAAATTAATCCAGATCACATAGTGAGACAAATATAAGTGGTAGATTCAAAGTATTAGTAATCAGAATGAATTTCATTGAGGTAGTAGCTGTTGAAATGTCTTTGCAGGCTAGTGTACAATGAAATTTGTGAAATATGGTATCCAAAAGTGAAAATTCAATGTCTCACTTGGACTTTCAGGTCTGAAAATGTCACAAAATTTATGACTAATGTATGGTGGCAATGGAGTGAGATGGGGCAGCGGGGGTCATCTTAAATAGGAACATGTCCTTAGTCTTGTTAGAAAGGACCATTGACTGCAAATATTAAATAGGTTCAAATCTAGATGCTATAGGGATCATTACTTCAGAAGTAACACTTCAAAACTCATGGGGACTTACTATTTACAACAAAAGAGCAGCCAAAATGAACCTTTGAAATGTAAATCATGGCATTTCTCTCCCACACTGGACACTTGCTGCACATTTCTATCACGTGTGGAATGACATTTGAACTTCTTACTACAGCTTACAGTGCTTACTACCGCATGGTCCATCTCAATCTCATCTTTTTAATATATATATATATAATATACTGCTTTCTCTGTACTTTTTGCATATTCTAACCTTTTTGCCTGCAACCATAGATTATTCCCTAATTCTTTAAGCTCTCTGTTCAAATGCCACTTTCTCAGGGAAGTCCCCTCTGTCTAGAATGGCATCTCCAGCTATGTCTGTAGCATCTTACTGGTCTTCAGTTTTCTTTGCACATTGCATTATTGAATTAATTTGCTTATTTCATATGTGTTTCATAGTAATATTATTTTCCATCCTTTGTATCTCTTTGTGACATTAGGAGCGGATTTAAGATGACTATAATGAAAAAAGGGAGAATTGGACTTGAAGGGACTACTTAGAGACCCCACGAGTGATTTTTTAAATTGACACTTTTATATACCTCTCTGCTAATGAGGCCGACCAAAATTATGTAAACTTTAACCGCCATGAAACCACTGGGGAGAGCCTGATACCTGGCACCCCATGAGAACTCAATGATTATTTCTTCAGTAAAATGATAAAAGCTAGGGGCTACTACTGTGGCAAAGCAGGTTAAAGACATCATTTGTGATGCTGGTGCCTCATACCAGAACGGACCTTGAGTCCCAATCTCCCTGCTTCCAATGCAGCTCCTGTTAGTGCAGCTGGAAGACAGGCAGAGCATGACCCGAGTGCCTGAACCAGAAGATAGAAGATCTCCCTGTCTTCTTTCATTTTTTCCCCTCTCTGTTGGCTTTTCTTTTTCAAATAAAATAAATCAAACATTTTTAAGATAATTTAAAAATCCAGGAGCACCTTAAATGCCTGAAGACAGAAAGCATTTGATAACTATCTCCTCATTAGCAATTTTTGTTTTAATTACGGTTGAGCCTATATATAAGGTGGTTTGATGTCTACTGAGGGTTTGGGAAAGAGGCCGTTCTGGAGGATATAGAAAAGACACTAAAGGAGGCTCTAAAGTAAAGTTTGCTTACATTATAATTTTTCCTGGTGACAGGACACCAACTTAGACTAGAAAAGGCCACTATCATGCAGTACCTTAACTAATGGTTCCTCTATGGCTTCAGGTAGGCTACATGAGGAGCGGACCAGCAGACTGGAGATCTTTCCTTCTGTATCTCCTTCTCTTAGAAATAAATAAATGGTGTGTCTGGAGCCTGCATTGTGGTGTAGCCTGAACAAGTAGCATCTCATTTGGAGATCATTTTATGTCTTGATTGCTCCACTTCCATCCTGCTCCCTACTAGCAGCCTTGGAAAAGCAGTGAAGGATGCTCGCAATGTTTGGGCTCCTACCACGCACACGTGGAAGATCCAAGCAAAGCTCCTCGCTCCTGGATTTGGGGGAATGAAGCAGTAGATGTAAGATATCTCTCTCACCGTCATCCACTCTGTAATATTTTTGAATATGTAAGTAAATTATATGAAAATTTATTAATAAATAAGTAGTGCCCAGTGCTGTAGCTTAGCAGCTAAAGCCCTTACCTTGAACATGCCAGGATCCCATATGGGTGCCGGTTTTAATCACGGCAGCCCTGCTTCCCATCCAGCTCCCTGCTTGTGGCCTGGGAAAGCAGTTGAGGATGGCCCAAAGCCTTGGGACACTGCACTTGCGTGGGAGACCTGGAAGAGGTTCTTGGCTCCCGGCTTCAGATTGACTCAGCTTCAGCTGTTGCGGCTGCTTGGGGAGTGAACAATCAGATGCAAGATTTTCTTCTCTGTCTCTCCTCCTCTCTGTATATCTGACTTTGCAATAAAAATAACATCTTTTTAAAAATTATTTAAAATAAATGGTGTTTAAATTATATTTTTGGTGTGAGACAGTCCTCTTTGTCTTATAATTCTTAAGGTATGAGCTATCCTTGCTGGTATATGCAGGAGCGATCTTTATTTGAAATGAATCACTGATGCGTAACTACCTTTTCATTACTGCATTGTATCATTTCTTCCGTGCTCCAATATTGTTTCTACAGGCCCCAAAATTTCAAGAATGTTTATGGATTCAACTAGTATTATACCATAAAGTGACATTTCAATCGTAGCAAAATAAATGCATACTGTGTTTATTCTTTTTAATTGCATCCATATATTCATAAACTCACATATATATTACATATTATTTATAAAACATATATATTTATGGAGAGAAAGAGAGAGAAGTGTTTAGCAAGTAAGCTTTAAGACTTACTTTCACTTGTTAATTGTAGCTCCTCCATAGAAGGATCCACCTCTTCCTGAGACATTAATAAGGAATTCATAAATATGGATCATTAATAAGTAGCTTAGGTAAAGAGTGCATCATACTTTAAATAATGCTCAAAATTAGTTACAATGAAAGCTATCTATGAATTGATCTCTCGCAATTTATAGAAGCCCATCTGCTTTGGTTTTTAATCTACTCAAATTGTTTTTTGGCCAGTAGCACGGCCTGAGGCAAATTTATATCAACCTGACAAAAAGCAATAGAAATTCTTGCTTCAGAGAATCTCATTGCTTAAAGTAACAATACTTCTTTTAAAGCTCCAAGGTGTTATAATTAAAAATGTATCAATTGCTTACTTGTCAACCAAAGACAGTTATTGTAAAGTATTATTTCCCCCCAAACAGATAGATTCTCATTGCTCATGTGTGATTGCATTTATAGAAAAATATAATTAAAGTGCAAATTTAACTTCTGGGAAGAAAACCTCCTCCAAGCATTCCTTAAACCTTCTGGAATCTGTACACTTTCTGGGAAGCTGTACACACTAACTTGCTACTTAAATTTACAGAGGAACATGTACAAATGTAAACAACATCTATACTCTATGGTAATTTAAATTGGAAGGGGATAGATTCCACAGAAATTATAATTTGATTCTTGTAATAAAAGGGCAATTGAAATTGTAGTTATTGTAATGAAAGGAATTTGTTCTCAGCTGTTTCTTTCTTCGTTTATCTTCTCTTTGCTCTTCTTTTCTTCAACAAAGAAAAAATGCAATTAGCCTAATGTTGAAAAATCGATATTGCATGTTCACATTACAATTATTTAGGACAATTTCAAGCTTTTATTAGCATGTCAAATTAGCAAATTATCCCACTAATAGAAAAAAATGTGAAGCTAAATTACTACCATCTTCCCTTGACTCCACAAAACTGAATAAATAGCAACAAGTTTCAAAAATTGAAAGATTAATAGATTGCAATATAGAAATTTTTTGTGTGAAAAGGAAAGAAATTATTTCTCCACGAATTAAAATTCAAGAATCAGTTGCACTGCATTGCATTTGTGCAAACATGCTTCTTTACATGGACAACTTTTATTTTAACTAACAGATTCAACCTACTGCAAATGATTGTGTTGTTAATCTGACTACATTACTTTGAACTAAACGTGAGGAAAAACTGGTCAATGTTAATCAATTGCCTTAGAGGAACAGATAGCTCTTTGACAGAGTTGTATAATGGATGAAGCACAAAATGAGATAATTGGGAGATGTTTGTCCTAGAGGGTGCTGAGTTCATAACTACAATTAGAAGATTCTTTTATATCCTAATATTATCCTTATAAACACATGGACTTTGTCTTCATTTGACTGCATCAATATATATTTTAAAGCTAATACTGTTTTTCAGTTCATCTGCAACTTGGCCTGAGGTTGGAAAACTAGCAAACAATGTAAATAATGCCATCGTTACTAATTTATTTTTCTGGTGTCAGTACTTACAGACTCCTACAAAGAGAACTCTTTAGCAAGAAAGATAAAATCTTTGTTGAACAAGTGAGTCCAAGCTGGTTCTTGGAAAAAAGCCCGCTTGAATGCTTTATTTCAAATATTCAAATCCATATGGTTTTAGGATTACATATTGTAAGACCTGTAATCTTCAGGCGAGTGGCTATGTCCTAGGATGTCAGAAAATTCATGGGTTGAAAAAGACTTTTTAAGAGGCTCTTTAGAATAGTTAATAATAATTCAACAACTTACTTGTATCAGTACAAGGCAAAAACTTTGTGTTTCTAGTCGTTGCAGTATTACTACTTTATAGAAAGGCTACTAATATATCATACTATGGTGCTAAGTAGGTTTGTGTGTTTCTGTATATTTTACTTTCATTGCACACATGATAAAAATCAAAGTTTAATCAGTAAGTGACATCAGGAGAACCTCAGTTCAGATCTGCTGACTTCATGTTTACTGCTTAATGCTTATTTTCCTATACAATATTGAGAAACAGCCACCGAGGGAAAGGAGGGAGTGTAAGCCTGATATCAGTATCTAGTCTCTTCTCCAGACCAGACAAGAGGATTTCTCACCCTCACTCATTTAATCGTTTTTACTCTGCTGATGATGCATGTTGTAGTGGCCATCTGAGTGACTGGCTAGCAGGGAATATACAAAACGGCAATTTTAATTCAGTCACCAAAATGTATGTATCTTCCAAAATAGATCAGCTGATTCGTCACTCAGGCCTTAATTATGTGACAAAATTTCACCATGGTCAGATAATTATTATTGGCATAAAAGGGAATGCTTACAGAAGCTCTACTCAGACAGGAATGGAGATGAGACATCAACACAGAAAACTTGTTTCTATTTTAAAGCTTAAGTGCTCTTTACAATTTATGATTTTCAGCATAAGTATCTAGTGGTTTTAACACTAAGCAGAGTGTCAAGATGTTATTAATGGCAGCATTTACTCCAACTGCTATATTTTTTTGCAATTATATTGATAAGATCCAGAGGTATTGTGAGTTGCACAGGTTCACACAATCAGGAGAGTATTTAGAAATGCATTCTGCTTTTTTGTTTTGTATCTTAGTTAAATTTCCTTACAGGGGACTCTGTTTCTCCTCATTGCATTGAATTATATAGGTTTGAATAAAACAATTAATTAATATGTCATATTGAAATCAGTACCCAAATGAAATTAGTATTTCATCTGATTTTAACTGTATCAATCAAAATACATTGCCAACATTTTATTAAACATTATATCATGTTTTTAAGTCTGTGTCACTCTCAGATTAGTACTGTCAATGTGAAAGCCTCAGATTCATCTTTTGTATTTGTGATAATCAAAACATTTCAATATGAAACTATTTCTCAATAACTTCACGAATAGCAACCTTGTGTACCTGTGACATGTAAAATCAACACTCAAGACTCTTAAGATGACATACACAGCTTTTCAAAAAGATCCCACCTGCTTACTGGGTAGAGTATTTTACGTTTTTTTAGAATAGTCGCTGTGTAGCTTATACATCCCAGATGATTTTACTCACTTATCACCACATAGAAATTATATTGTAAGACAAAAGAAAGCTAAAAAAAGCAATTTTTATACTTTATATCTGCTCATGGGCTAAAGTCGTCAGATCTTGAGATGTTGAACCTGAGATACGGGGTCCACATAATATTGAGCTTTCGCATTGTCTTGCTTCTATTCTCTTTCTCTCGTTTTTTAAAGATGTACTTACTTTTATTGGAAAGTCAGATTTACAGAGATAGGAGAGACAGAGAGAAAGGTCTTGCATTTACTGCTTCACTCCCCAAGTGGCCTCAACGTCCAGTGCTGAGCTGATCTGAACCCAGGAGCCAGAAGCCAGGAGCCTCACTCTGTTTCCCACATGGGTGCAGGGTCCCAAGGCTTTGTACCATCCTCTACTGCGTTTCCAGGACAGAAGCAGGGAGCTGGAAGGGAAGTAGAGCTGCTGGGATACGAACCGGTAGCCCACATGGGATAGCAGTGGTTGCAAGGGGAGGAGTGCAGCCACTACGTTACTGCATCGGGCCTTTGTTTTATTATTATTTTTTTCAATGATACAAACAATTGCACTGCCTCTCATTACTCTCCAATTTTGAAAACAGGTATTATATTAATCAGCATAAGCTCCACTCTTGAGATATCATTTTTATTTGCTCTTAATACCTCAATTCGAACTTGTCTACAGTCTGCCCCCATTTGGCTATTTTGTTCCAGTTTCAAAACACAAGATGCATTTCCAGCACTGTCCAGAGGAGGGTGCCCTTATCCACAGGTAATTTTGCCTGGTCATCCTTGAAGTCATAATGGGAAACTTGGGATATCTTGAGTACCTAATTGAAACTAATTAACATTCAAATACTATCTCTAGTTTTTAATATTTCTATGACATATAAGCGACATTGAGTGAAAGCAATTTGCATCTCTCAGATAATGAATCCCTCCCCCTGCCACACACCTAGTTCTCACCTTAGACTTGAATGATTATTCCTATCTCTTCTTTCTTAAGTATACTGTATTCTCCCTAAAATATTCCCCCCTTTCTTGTGTCTCCATGAACAATCTGAGTATATTATTTCAGTTTCCTACTTTAGTTTCCTCATCTATACAATGGTGACGTGAATCACAAAACCTAACCTGTAGATTTGATGAGGATAGCCCCAAAATCACATCATACAAGATATCTGATACATAGTTTTGTTAAGTGTTCAGCCATCATTTCTATTATTTCTGTTACTATTTCAACACCTAATGGAGCATGAAATATATTTGAGAGGTATAAACTTTATTTTATATTATCCATTATATATTAGTTCATGTTTCTATTTTTTTAATTTATCCATTTTTATATAGAAAGGCAGATTTACAGAGAGAAGAGACAAAGAGAAAGACCTCTGCTTTGCTGGTTTACTCCCCAAGTGGCCACAATGGCTGGAACCCAGCCGATCCAAAGCCAGGAGTCAAGAGTTTCCTCCAGGTCTTCCACATGGGTGCAGGGTCCCAAGGCTTTGGGCTGTTCTCGACTGCTTTCCCAGGTCTGTAACCAGGATGCTGCATAGAAAGTGGAGCAACTGGGACATGAACTGGTGCTCATATGGGATGCTGGCATTTTTAAGGGCATTAGTCAATTGAGCCATCGTGTAAAGCCCTCATGTTTCTACTTTCAACCTCCATATTTTATATTCATATCAGGTGTGTGTGATAAAGAAAGCAGCAAGGCTAACACTAAGTATTTAATTTAACTGTTTTTTTCTTGTAATCAGTAACCTGTGAAGGTGGGTTGGAGTGGAAAATACCTGTGTAATTGAGTACAAGGGAATTTTTAGGAAGAAAGGCAAGGACATGAGAGGGATATAAAAAGAGCCCACTTTCACAATAGCATAGAGAACATCCCATTAAAAAATCTCATCTCTGTAGAATTGATGACCGCAAAAGCACGTTACTATTTTATCTAGAGTGACCTGGTGCTGTAGCCTAGCTGCTAAAGTCCTTGCTTTAAATGTGCCAGGATCCCATATGGGCGCTGATTCTAATCCCGGCGGCCCCACTTCCCACCCAGCTCCCTGTTTACAGGCTGGGAAAGCAGTCGAGGATAACCCAAAGCCTTAGGACCCTGCACCCGTGTTTGAGACCCGGAAGAGGTTCCTGGCTTCTGGCTTTGGATTGACTCAGCTCTAGTCGTTATGGCCGCTTGGGGTGTGAATCAATGGATGGAAGACCTTCCACTCTGTCTCTCCTTGTCTCTGTGTATCTGACTTCTCAATAAAAATAAATATATATTTAAAAACTTTTTTTTAATCTAGAACTAAGGTACATTAACTTGCCCATTAAATATCTTCAACTAGTACCTTTTCTGTAGGGAACACTGCATAAAACATCATCTCAAGACCGCTTATGCAATGAGGTTTTAATACAAAGAAATTGATGCTCAAGAGCATTCAATGTTATGTTTTGTTGCAAAGGGATTTGCCACTGCTGTCATGAAAACCACAACTAAATCAAAGCCAAATTGGGAAAAATTCATACTGAAATCCTCTTCAATGGACATGCAGAATCATGTAGCACTACTGGATATCTGTTCCACAAATGTAGTGGCATCAGCAAATAAGCATTGAGAAATTCGAGAAGGAGGCTGCTGAGATGTTAAAGGGCTCCTTCAGATATGCCTGGGTCTTGGATAAGCTGAAAGCTGAGTGTGGGCATGGTATAACCATCAACTTGTCCCTGTGGAACTCTGAGACCAGCAGGTATTATGCGACCATCATTGATGCTGCAGAACGCAGAGACTTGATCAAATACATGATTACAGACACAACTCAGGCTGAGATTGCTGTCCCAATCGCCGCTGCTTGTGTCAGTGAATTTCAATCACATTTCTGTCATGGACAGATCTGTGAGCAAGCCCTGCTGGCTCTTGCACTAGGTGTGAAACAACTTGTTGGTGCTAACAAAATGGATTTCACTGAGTCACCCTACAGCTAGAAGAAATGCAAGCAAATTGTCAAGGAAACCAGCACTTATGCTAAGAAAATTGGCTACAAACCTGACACAGTAGCTTTTGTGCCAATTTCTGTTTGGAACCGTGACAACATGCTGGAGCCAAGTGCTAATATGGTATAGTTCAAGGCTGGAAAGTCACCCACAAATAGGGAAAGGACAGTGGAACCACACTGCTGAAGCCCTGGATTTCATCCTCCTATGAACAAGACCAACTGACAACCCTTTGCGTTTGCCCCTGCAGATTTTCTATAAAACTGGTGGTATTGGTACCATCCCTGCACAGCAAGTAGAGACTGGTGTTCTCAAATGCAACATGCTGGTAGCCTTTGCCCCAGTTAATGTCACAGATGAAGTAAAGTCCAATGAAATATACCGTGAAGCTTTGAGTGAAACTTCCCTTGGTACAAATGTGGATTTCAATGTCAATAACATATCTGTCAAGGATATTCACGGTTGTGATGGGCTCAGAAGCAAAGTAACTAAATTCCTCCCCTTGCAACCACCACTGTTCCATGAGTGCTGATTCAGCTGCTCTACTTCCCATCCAGCTCCCTGCCTGTGGCCTGGGAAAGCAGTCGAGGACGGCCCAGAGCCTTGGGACCCTGCACCTGCGTGGGAGACCTTGAAGAAGCTCCTGGCTCCTGGTTTTGGATAGGCTCAGCTCCAGCTGTTGCAGCTACTTGGGGGAATGAACCAGCAGACGGATCTTTCTGTCTGTATCTCCTTTTCTCTGTAAATCTGCCTTTCTAATAATAAATAAATAATTTTTTAAAAAGGTGTTCATTGTGGTAACACTGTAGGGGGTAGCAAAAGTGACCCACTGGAAGTAGCTGACTTTATTCTGCACGTGATCATCCTGAACCATCCAGGTCACATCAGTGCTGGGTATGCACCTGTGCTGAGTTGTCAAACAGCTCTCATTTTTCGTATGTTTGCTGAGCTGAGGGAAACAACTGATCACCATTCTGGAAAGAAGGTGGCTGATGGCCCAATATTCTGATTTCTGCTGATGTTGCCATTGGTGAAACGGGTCCTGGCAAGCCTATGTGTGTGGAAAGTGTCTCTATCTTCTGGATCATTTTGTTGCTCATGGTACAAGACAGAAAATTGATGTAAATGTGACCAAAGCAATAAAGAAGAAAGCTGTTGGAACTGGCAAGATCAGCAACTCTACACAAAAAGCTTAAAGTACAGTGGATATTGTAACTAGTATCTGCCACCCCAGTCTTAATCACTGGTGAAATAATGGTCTCAGAACTCTTAGACTGATTTATCTATGTAAATTTAATAGTAAAAGACTCGTTAATTATGATACATCATAAAAACTTCAGAAGGGAAAATTTTGTGCATGACTGTTTCAAATTATTACTTATTAAATCAGTATTTTAAATTTATTTTTATTTGAAAGATAGAATAACAGAAAGAGGGAGAAATAGAGATCTTCCATCTGCTGATTCACACCCAATTGGCCAATCCAAAGCCAGGAGCCAGGGAAAGGGAACTTCTTCCGGGTCCCCCATATAGGTGCTGGCGCCCAAGGACTTGCGCCATGTTCTGTTGCTTTCCCAGGCACATGGACAGTGATCTGTATTGGAAATGAAGCAGCCTGGACGCAAACCAGTGCCTTTAAGGAATGCAGGTGCTGCAGGCAGAAGCTGAGCTTACCCTGCATGTTTCCAGCCCAAACCAATATGTTTAATGGAAACAACTTGACCAAAAGTATGTCACAGAATATTAAGACACATTAAACAAAATTTAACCAGTAAAAGAGAACATAAAATAAAGGATTTTATTAGATGTTTACTCTGCTAAGTTACAGTACTATTTAAACAAGTCTTTGTTCAAATCCCTGGTAGTTACTGTTACACTTACATAAACATATTATGTAAATATCCTTACTTTCCAATTAAATTGTCAGGTTTTTGAAAGCAGAGGCTATGCTTGCTATTACTATTCAAAAATATTAAATCACTTTCATCTTTTATGGATTTAAAATAAGTTGAGCATTTGATGGCACATATACCCCAAAGCATTCAGTTCAAAGTCAGTAACCAGAGCCTTTTCTCCTGAAATACTTTCTTCAGAAATTCTTTAGTTCAGTTTCCTCAAGTGAAAGTTATATACTCTCTGGAAGGGGTGTGTGTGTATGTGTGTGTGTATTTAACTTACTGAAATTATCAAATACAAACTCTCCACAGTAGGTGATCCCATCTTTTCCATTACAGACTGCTTCTTATTTCCCAAGCCTCTCTGAGAAACACTATATACAGTATACTGTCCCTTCATTTTTCTCTCAGTATATGTGCTACATAGAGAGGTGCATTTTGTTTTGTATTTAATGAGGGTATTTGAAAAAAAAAAGCATCATGATTTTATGTCCTTTATTTTAGATACCAAACTTGTAATTAGAATATTTGAATTTCCTACAAAAAGAAACCTCAAAAAAAAAAAAAAAAACCCATGATTTATATTATCTTACTTAGTTTGCATCAACAGAAACGGGTTGGGAAGTTGGGAACAAGGTTTATGCTCCTGTGAGTAATTTCAAACCTGGAGAAAAAGCGTAATTCAGAATGTCTGCACCGCAATTGCATTATTAAAATCTTTGATGTGCCTTACTTACAGAAAAATAAATGTAACTCCTTTCTTTCCAGAATAAAGTATTTTCTACTTAGTTTTAATTTAATGACTTCTTCTTGCATCTACTGAACTTTAAATGAAAAGTTTTGCCCTTCAGTTTTCACACTGAATAACAAGGTTTGACACTAAGTGTATTTGTATCTCAACAAAATTTTAGTGAAACATATTTGATATTCCAGATACCATATTTAATGAGTTCTTGGATTTTTCAAACACACTGTGCCATTTGTTTCATTTGTGTTTGGATTTTATTACCAATTGAAAACTCCAAACACCTCTCTCTACTTCTCCCTTTCTCTCTTGTCCTTTCCCCTCACTCTGGCAGCCTTTTAGCAAAGGTGCACATCTGCTGCCATAAACACACAAATTAGCACATCAATGTTCTGGTGAAAAAAAAGGCCACGCAAAAGAGAATGTTTTGAAAGCAAGCCAGTTTGTCAGTAAATTATAAGCTTCATTACCATAAAACTCTAACAAATAGAACCCACATCTCATTAACTGAAAGCACAATATGAGTGCAGCAATATTCATCTCCCTAAAGAGTGCTTATCCATAGGAAAAAAAGATCAAAGTTTTGCTTAGAGCTGCCACTAAAAACAGCATTAACTTTATTTATTAAGAATGTCTAAGACTATTGGAAAATGTATATTTTAACCACCCCCCAGCTTCTTTATTGTTTTTAAGCAGCGTGTCAGGTTATATAGTACAGGAGCTGTGCGAAGGCTATCTTCATTCCAGTTTAACATCAGTATAATGATTTTTTTTAACACTATTTTAGTAAGAATACACAAGATGTTTTCTAGGCAATACTTCTACTTTGTGTGACTAGTAAAATTCTTCTGTGTCATATTAAAGCCTAAAATTCTATATGCTGCTGAGTTCTTTTGTTTATTTCTGTAAAAGCAACACAAAAGGAGTTATCTTTACCAGCTTTGCAGAGGTAAAAATCTGTTTTCAAACCTAGGGTGTTCAACAGGTTTTGCAAATTCTTTGATGGCCCCAAACCAACTCCTATGTATATTGTCATGATTTTTTAAAAAATGATTATTTAATAACTGTGCTATGGCTTAATTGGTTCTGCATGCTTAAGAATATTTTCATAATTTGAAAAAAAGCAAAATTATCTGAAATAATAATTTTGGTAGCTGATAAACAGCTCGAATTGCTAAAGGTTGCTGGTTTCAGCAGAAAAAACATAATTACAAATTGGTCATGTTGTTATGGGGACAAAAGGAACACTGAATGCAAAGAGTGAAGTAGTTGCTAGTCTAAGATAGGTAGTTTAGTCAATTGTTCATTACGAACCAAGTTTGGGGCAATAGCATGGCAAAAGTTCAAATGGCCTGATGTCTTGAATTTGCTTTAAAATATCCTACAGAGAGAGAGAGAGAGAGAAAGTGTGAGAGTAGGAGTTAAGTGTAAAAATACATTGATGATTGCTGAGATTGGGAAATGATTGCCTGGGAATTCTGTGTATTTTGCTCTTTGCCTATGTAAATGTTTGAAGGTTTTCAAAATTTAAAGTTTTACACAGGGACATTCTTTTACAATGCATTGAGTAAGGAGATCTATTTCTTTTTTTATCTGTCTTCTGTGCTGCAATGAAAACAGGAAAGACTGTTGAAGAGATGGCTTGGAGGAAGGAAATGTGCAGCTTCTTCATCCTAGAGCAAGAGTTAGATTTTGAATGTGTTCCCTATAGGCTCCGTTGAATCATGTAAATTTCTGAATTTAGTCTTTATCACAAAGTGGGGATGATTATTCATATATTACTGGGTTATTATAAGGATTAAATAGAACTAGGTTTGGCCCATTTGGCCATACAGTATTGTATTTCATTTTTTTAAATAGCCGAGTAGTATTCTATAGTGTAGATGAACCAAGTTTTTTTTTTTTTAATCCAGTGCCCTGTTAATGGGCATTTAGTTTGCGCCCATGTTCTTGCAATTCCTGATTATGCTGCAATGAATATGAACATTGGAGTGCATGTTGCTTTCTCATGTAACAAGTCTTTTGGAAATATTCCTAGGAGTGCTATTGCTGGGTCGTATGGTAAATATTCTCCATTCGGACTTCCAGAGTGGTTGCACCAGGCTGCATTTCCACCAGCAGTGGAGTAGGGTTCCTTTTTCTCCGCAAACTAGAGACCATTATGCTAAGGGAATTGAGACACTCCCAAAAAGTCTTATGTTTTGCTCTAATATAAGATAATATGATGTTAAATCTAGGGATATTACATGTGACTCACACTGTGTCACTTCATACTTGCCTGTACCTTCTGTGATAAGATCTTGTGATATAATTAATTAATCAACCATCCATAAAAGGTTGATTGTTTATAATTACCTGAGATGATCAATGTCCCTTTAAAAACTGTTATTGGTACTGCCAATAAATAACAGAAATCTGAAAAAAAGGTATATGTATAAAAAATAAAACTGGGTTTGTGAAAGAGGAATTTACATGTAAGTTCTACACAAATGCTGCTTTCCTTTCATGGAAGTTAAGATGTAGTCATTTTTTTTTTTTAATCAAGGGAAAAGAAAATAAAAAAGTAAACAATGCTCAAAAATTATTCTTGTGTTTCCTTTATTTATAGAGCATGAGAAGACTGAATTTATAAAAATTAAATATCACTGTGTGTGTTATTTTGTTATTTTACATCTGGCAGCCTATGGGAAGGGGATACCTGGGTAAATGATGTATACTCACAAAGCCTTGTCATGACAAGTATAATGCAAATTCAGCTAAGAGTGTTAGCTTCAGTCTGAGGGTTAATGCTTAATTGAAGATCTGGTATTAAAAGAAAAGGAAGCCACTAATGACAGAGATTTCAGTAGACACAACAAATCCAAAAGTATGTCTAATTCCAAATCCTCAAGGGTGACATATTACTTCAGGTTATTAGTGAACAAAAGGTGGGAACAAAAGGAAAAAAAAAACATCTAGAAATCTGAGCTCCAAAAGAGATTACCACACAACAAGTTTTTGATTTCAGAGAAGAAACTCAGTTGCTTAAATTACAATTATCCTGTGTTTCCCCCTCTTCTGTCTGCATTCCTTCCAATGTTTCACACTTGATTTTTTTCTGTAATATATTACTTGATTCTCTATAATCACTCTACTGTGAATACCAGTTTGTCTATTTATGCTTCTAACATCCTATTGAAATTTTAATAATAACTTAAAAAAAATCATGGTGCGGGCCCAGCATAGTAGCCTAGGCTACTAAAGTCCTTGTTTTAGCATGCGCTGGGATCCCATAGGGCATGGGTTCTAATCCTGGCACCCTCACATTCCATTCAGCTCCCTGCTTGTGCCCTGGGAAAGCAGTCGAGGACAGCCCAAAGCCTTGGGATCCTGCACCCGCGTGGGAGACTCGGAAGAGATGCCAGGTTCCCAGCTTCGGATCAGAGCAGCATCAGCCGTTGCGGTCACTTGGGGAGTGAATCATAGGACAGAATATCTTCCTCTCTGTCTCTCCTCCTCTATGTACATTTGACTACAATAAAAATAAATAAAATCTTAAAAAAAAAATCCTGGCGCTAAACCTACAAAATTTATCCCAAACTGCAACATATTCCAAACTGGTTCATCTCACGGTTTTGTTTCCAAATAAAAGAACATAAATCTGAAGTGAGTCTACTACAGATATTTTCACCATTGTATTTGGCACAACAATTTCTCATGGGAACATAGCTAAATAAGTCAACTCTATACACAGCAAATCAAGTGCATACAAGAATTAAACTGATTTTAAGAAAATTTGTCTAACATATCAGTCACTCAATACAATGTTAATTAACCCCATAATGATGGAAACTGTTGTTGAAGCTATGTTATGGCTTTTAATTGGTCGGAATGATATTCTGCCAGCTATGTCTTTAGGCCAGAGTTGGTCTCCCCAAGAAACTGTTGAATTGAGCTGGACAATAAGATGCTGGACTCTATGCATGGTACATGCTTGCAATGAAAGAAACAAGACTGGATTTGAACTGTAATACTGCAATAAGGTGGAGCAATCCACCATGGGGGGAGGGAACGGGGAGGGGTTGGGGGAACCTCAGAGACTATGAAACATTGTTATAAAATGAAATGCAATAAAAATATATATAATAAAAATATCTTCACTGCGACACACCTAGAAGATAGAAACCATGGTGTTGGCCGAGAGGCTTGAGAGGTGAACAAGGTCACATAAGGCCATCAGAGTGGAGCTCAAAGGATAGAAGGATATTTACTTTACAAGAGAGAGACAGACGCCACAGACTGTATTCCCAGTTCTCAGCTTGTGATGCCTATGCTTCCTAAGCTGGACTGTGCATCCACAGATACAACCCCCTTGACTTTAATGTTTAATGAACAGTTTCAGTTTCCCAAGATAAAAATAGTCCTGGAAACTGCTTTGTACACAATGTGAATAAAAATATGCTAAAATATATGCAGAAATAAGTAACATAGTACTGAACTAGGATATAGATAAAATATGGAAAATTGAATTCAAGGCATATAAAATCAATTCACAATATATGGCTTTAAAATCATTACCTGATTTTTTTGAGTTAATTCTTTAACTGAACCCTTCAGCTTCTGTAGTTCCAGCACATACACAGCAGCTTCTTGGGGGCCCTGGGCAAGTTCACTTCTTAGTTGATTTATTGTAGTCTAAAAACACAAAGAAAGAACTACATTAAAGTTACATAGCAATGTGCTGCCATTGTAAATTGGGAATTTTAACTGTCTCTCATACTATCATTCTTGCTGGTACTTCACACTTTGAGGGGGGGGAGGTGAGGGAAAGGCGTTAAAACTAGTTTTTAAAATGTATCTAAGATGTACAATTTCATTTATTTAGCAAACCTGAAATTAAACACTGACATTTTAATGTGCCTGAAATAAACAGTAAACTGCAATTTTTAATTAAAAAAAGAAAAGAAAACATACCTACAATTCTCTTACACTGAGAAACTCAATTGATGCTCTATATACATTCATGCATTAATGTGGATATAAATGCCCGCGATCATAAGCTGATTTCAATACAAATTTCAACCCTCTATTTTTTTTCATAGAATCTCCTTTATGAAGCACTGTTGGGTGGAGTTCTAGGGCTTTTCTGCAATCAGACATGAGCATGCTGATGATTATTGTGTTTTGCATAATCAGGTGCTTTTTCAACATATTTCATATGCACATTTTGTTCTGTTATATACATGTGTCTAGATGCAGCATGTAATTTTTTCCTTTTGTAGCACTTTAGAAACACGCAGCAGAATGCTGCACTAATAAATCCACAAACAAGGATCAAGAACTGACACAGAAGAATCAAACTCTGTTATGTTCTTCCTCATAGCAGCTTGATGGTATCCAGAACAAAACAGCCAATTCTTTGAACCAAGGAAAGGTAAATGTGTTGTGTAAAGGTGCAAATTGAAGGACACCATTTCTCTCAGCTCAGATGTCACACTTTGCTGACCCTGGGAATGAACACCTCTGTTACATTTGCACCCAAGGTCCCTTGATTGCCAATTGCCTCACTCTTAGACCATACCCTTTTATTTTCTTTTTGTTTTCATTGCCAGTATCTACACAAAGGCGCTTGTGTGTTTATAACCATACCTTTTGAACAAAAAGATTTCCTTGTAAATTTAAAGGACAGTGCATCAGAGCAATTTTCTTACAAAAAGCACAGTATATCTCCAGCAGATATCAGGGCTATTGCTTAACATATGTGCGCCTTCACCATCTGCTTTCTTCTTGTTGAGGTGGGACTAGTTCCTGATTGCCACCTGCCTGTGCAGCTCATGCTTTAAGCCTTGTCATCCTTTACTGAGTCATGCTGCTCCTCTGGGGCCAACAAAGAGACAAAAAGGATTCTTATATTCTTGAGAAATAATATTTGGATATATTTTGGATATTCATTAATTCCCTTACTAATGGCCAATGTGTTTTATCTCCAAAACCATAGTATTCAAACATTATTATATTAGCAGCATTTAAGAATAATAATTCATAATGCAATAGTAATTAGAATGATACTAACGAACTGTCACAGTTTCAATGTTATTTCATAAAATCCCTGTTTCACACATTTGGCAAAATGTTAAATTCCGGTATTGTAGTAGCAAGTTACGACACACTTCTTTCATATGATTTTCTTTATGCTTAAAGGAGTTTCAGAACTGTAACACAAATATTAACTGTTGCAACTGAATCAAGTTTTTAAAAAAGATTTTTTGTTTATTTTACTTGAAAGAATTACAGAGAGAGATAGAGAGCCAGGGAGAGAGAGGTTTTCCATCCTCTGCTTCATTCCCCAAATGGTTGTGGTGACCAAAACTGAAGCTGGGAGTCTGGAGCTTCCTTTGGGTCTCCCACCAAGGTCTCCAATTCAAATGCACAAACACAAGACATTAGGACAACTTCAGTTTCTTTCCCAGGTCATGAGCAGTGAGCTGTATTGAAAGTGGGGCAGCCATGACATGAAGTGATGCTCACATGGGATGCTGGTGCTGCAGGCAGTGATGCTTTGATACCACTATCATATAAAAAAATGCAAGCTTCATTGTGCCATTATGTCTTTTCTGCATATAATAATATAATATTATAGTAATTTTATGTATGGTGACTCCATTTACTAGTTACAGGAAGCCAAAAAGAAGTAGGCATCATTCTTATGTAAGAAGGAACAAGTAGAGCAGTATTTTCAACATAGCAGAGTAGATGATATCAATGTAGCTTCTCTCTACTAATGTTAACCTTGATCTGCAGACTGAAGTAGCTTTTCCACCATTTCCTCACTACGGATGTATTATTTTCTTCTGGCCTCCACACTTTACTATTTACAAGGAAGGTACTGTATAACCCAGAGTTGCTGTACTGAAACCCTCTTAACAAGTAGAAAGAGGTTTTCTCTGTGTAAGGGCAGGGTAGCTATATATATTTTATATTTCTTATGCAAAGAATATTTGTCTTTAGCCTTACCTGCATTTAGCCAACATTTTATTTATACTGGCTTACATTTGTGAGTATTAAATTATTGCTTTGGGCTATAACCAAATCTACAATAATTATAATTTTTTGGCCAAATAGTTCCAACTTTGACCATGATGAATATTTGATTTAAATGTTGTGCTTTTTAAAAGATTTATTTATTTTTATTGTAAAGTCAGATATACAGACAGGAGGACAGACAGAGAGGAAGATCTTCCATCTGATGATTCACTCCCCAAGTCGCCACAGCTCCCAGAGCTGTGCTGATCCAAAACCAGGAGCCCGGAGCCTCTTCTGGGTCTCCCGCATAGGTGCAGGGTCCCAAGGCTTTGGGCCATCGTCAACTGCTTTCCCAGGTCATAAGCAGGGAGCTGAACGGGATGCGAAGCTGCCAGAATCAGAACCGGTGCCCATATGGGATCCCGGCACATACAAGGCAAGGACTTTAGCCACTAGGCTACTGCGCTGGGATCTGCTGTGCTCTTTTCTTGTAATCCCACCTTTGTTTTTTTTTTTTTTCTAACTTTTTTTTCCCTGGAACTGCCTTTCTTTCTGGCAGATGCTACTCTATTACATTTCCTGCTGCAGCTTCAACTCAGTTTTATTTGCAGAGAAATTTTATTTATTTACTGGAGAATGCTATTACAAAATAAGTTCTGGATACTGCATGGCTTATTTCTACTGAGGTGTAGTTGCTTCTTAACCATGCAGCTTATATGTACATAATAATCTACATATGTACAAATGTCTGAAATAGTTCCAACTATTGTTGATGTTGTCTGTCGTGATCCATTGCTAAATACCTCACTTTAACTCCCTGTCCCTTTTGAAATGCAGACTACCACCTCAGCAGTGAGAAAAAATGGCTCCCATCATATGTCACTATACTTAGTCAATTCAAAAACAAATATATGATTACATCAGAATTGTTATTATATACAGCTTCATAAACTAGAGCATAGTACCCCCTTAGAGTGCATTCTGCATTTAGTCGTACTGCACTATTTTCCAAAGGAGCTTACATCTGCAGCACACCCCCTCATTTCCTTCAATGAAATTGTTTCATAGATTTATCATACTCAACAGCTAAATGATGTGACATTCTTCATTCATATACGAATACGCATGAACTTATAAATGATGTTTCTGAATTTGCATACATTAAGATGTATTCTTTCAGCTTCATTGTTCAGTTGGTTTTCACAAAACAGTTGTAACATGTATCTCCAATTATTGTTCCATATCCAATAGTTTTCTTTGTACTGAAAACAAATTCCCTTATTCAAATTTTTCTGCCTTGATGCAATCCTTTGGTAACCGTTGATTTATTCATTCACCACGAAACATTTCCTTTTACAAAACACCAGTTATTTGAATTCCTACAATATTAAGCTTTTTCAAGCTGAGTATGTTAATTTCATGCAATTGCTTTTTTATCAATGAGTAATATTTGAACATGTAGGTGTGTTATAACTTGTCAGTTAGTGTATTTGATAGCTTGACTGTGTTTAGTTTGAATGGTTATTAATAAAATGAGCATTTATTTGCATATTTTATGTGTATAATTTTTAAGGAGTTAGGGCAAATCCAAAGGCTGTACTTCCTGGATCATATGCAGAAGGTAAGCTCATCTTTAAAGGGAAATTTAACTTGTCTTCCAAGATAGCTGGGCCTTTGTGTATTCTCACCAACAGTGACCGAGGGGTTTGGGTTTTTTTTGGTATGTTAAAAAAATATGTATTTATTTGGAAAGTCAAATATAAAAAGAGGAGGGCAGACAGGGAGGAACATCTTCTGTCTGCTGATTAACTCCCCAAGTGGCTCCAATGACCAGAGTTGAGCAGATTTGAAGCCAGGAGCCACGAGCCTCTTTTGGGTCTCCCACACAGGTGAGGCTGAGATCATTGTATATATATCCAACTATAGTAACTCTAAAATTTTAAATGTCCCCACATAAGCTTGTTGCTTCTTCACAACTTATCATTCTTTGTTCAGTTCACTTTATAGTTTACTGACCATCTTTCTTCATGTCTTCATGTCTTTAGAAGGATTTCTGTGCCATGTAAATGTATATGAAATGAATTTATATGCATTTACTCCTGTTAATTTACTCTATGTCAACCTAATTCTAGGAAACAGCTGGGTATACCCACCGCCCCGATTCCCCCTGCTTGTTGTCTCACGCTTGACACAGATGTGATCCAACAACACTGAGAAATCTCTCCTGAGCAAAGGATCTCGGGAGACCTGACAAAATACAGCAGAAAAACACCGTTGTTACAAATTCTTGTCCATTGTGTATAACTAAGAAGAGAATGTTAAACATTTTTCCCTGAAAATTCCTTTTTGAGTTCAGATTTATAGGTGAAAATCATTATTCTGAGTTAATTCTTTGAATTATGTCTCCTGTCAGTTTGATTTGGGATACCTCTTGGTTACTAATGCACAGTTTTCCAAACTTAGTCTTGTTTTGCTTGGATCCATCTCTCGTGAGGTTTGTCATAAGAAGGAAAATCATAAAATAATCCTTTTTTTTCCTCTTGAGAGCTGAAATTTGCAGCCAGTGAGGAACTGCTTTTGATCCCCACATGGAGGATGCATAAATTGTCAGGTTTCTAACAGGTGGTTAGTCATCTGGCAAAGATCCAGAAACAAAGTATCTGTTACATCATGCCAGGTTTCAGGGGAATTTGATGAATTGTCTCAACCTTCCTTATCATGTTAATAATGGAAGTCTGACTTCCTAGGCTGTCTAACACACATTTTGAATCTTCAGGAGGACTGTATTATTTACACTCTTGTCAGAACATAATTCTGCATTCATGGCTGAGTCCTAAAAAGCTTACTAATTTTAGGCATCAAAAAGCGTAAAACTTGCATTTAAGGCACAAATAAAGTACATATACTTTGATGTTGTGGACTTTTATATCTACTTGTTTTGAGAGCTCTCATTCTGAATAATTGTCTTACTGATACTCACGGAAGATTTGCTCTAAAACAGAAAATAAGGGCCTAGCATGGTGGCCTAGTGGCTAAAGTGCTCACCTTGAATGCACGGGGATCCCATGTGGGTGCCGGTTCTAATCCTGGCAGCTCCACTTCCCATCCAGCTCTCCGCTTGTGGCCTGGGAAAGCAGTTGAGGACAGCCCAAAGCCTTGGGACCTTGCATCCACGCAGGAGACTTGGAGGAAGTTCCTGGATCCTGGCTTCAGATTGGAGCAGCACCAGCTGTTGTGACCGCTTGGGGAGTGAATCAGTGGACAGAAGATCTTCTACTCTGTCTCTCGTCCTCTCTGTATCTGACTTAGCAATAAAAATAAACAAAACTTTAAAAAAAAAAAAGAAGAGTGAACATTGTGGCACAGCAGGTGAAGCCAGAACTTAGAATGCCCACATCTCTGCATCTCATAATGGAGTGATGTTATCTAGTATTAGAATATAACCTGTATATGAGCACCGAGGACTACATCCCTACTGCCAAGGAGACCACGGGGAAATGGAGTGCCTTCGGAGACCAAGAACTCTGAGGTCACCCACCCCCAATTGGATCTACCACATGGGATGGAAGAAGTCCAAATCCTGCCTTGCAGGTTCCAAGGTCATTGGAACAACAACCAGGATCCCTGAGCGGTCCGCAGAAACAGAAGAACAGAAAACTTCCTTCGGGACTAGGGAGAGGAGCTTTCTCTGGTCCTTGTCTGCTTCCAGTTTTGGGTCCCCACCCCCTCTCGTAATAACCATCAGGAGCGCTCCAGAAACCCCTCAAAACAAACAAACAAACAAACAAAACTAGAATAGATAGACAGAGAACAACAAGGAAAGCTTAGAAACAGACAGGATACGGTCAGCGGGGATGTACTTATAACTCACTGGGTGGGACACAAAGATTAGTTACTCCTCACTGGGGTATGGAAGATTTCTCTGCACACCCCTCCTAAACATGCTCACCTAAACTGTTGACATATATCCTGTTAGAATTATAGAGTTAGACCACCTGAAAAACAGCCAGGTTCAGCGAAAACGTGCTTCAATGCTATAAACTGCTAAAGACTAAAATTAAAATAGGCATGAGACAGCTGAATAGCAATCTAAGCCATTTTAAGGTGTATAGAACATGGTTGAATATAAACCAAAATTGAAATGTCTATGAAGAAGTCACAGGTTGTGGTTGAGAACCTGCATTTTCCTATTAACGTATTGGTTAATCAATACCATGTCAATTAATGCCACAATGTTGTAAATGGTTGGAAATATTATGTTGGGGCTTTTAATTGCTTCGGATGATACTCTGCTGGCTCTACCTTCAGACCAGAGATGGTCTCACCAAGAAACCATTGAACTTACCAGGACAATAAGATGCTGGACTTTATGCTTGGTAAATACCTCCAATGAAAGAATGTCAACTGAATTTGAACTATGGAAATGCAACAAGGTGGAGCAATCTGCCGTGGGGGGAGGGTGTGGGCAGGGGTGGGGGGAATCCCAGTGCATAAAAAATGTATCACATAATGCAATGTAATTAACTAAAAAATGAAATGCAATAAAAATATGTTTTTTTAAAAAAAGGATATAACCTGTAGTTGTGATGTTATCCATCAATCGTTATGATGACATCCAACATTTTTCTGCCTTCCAAGATTTTGATGTAATCATAAATTATAATGGAACACACCAACTATTGTGATATCTACATTATGGATAAAATCCACCAATCACTGCAATATCATCTACAAACCACTACGATCTTATTCTCAATTGTAAAGTCATTCACCATCCGAATCTCATCCATTCATGAAGCAACCAAGTTACCATTATGATATAATAAACCAACAAGATATGATTAAGTGACCATTGTGATGTTATCCACTATTGTGATGTAATTCATCATTATGTTATTTAACCATTGTGATGTCATTGAGCAATCATTGTGATGCCATCCAACATTATGAAGTCACATACTATTGTGTTTTTTCATCACTATGATGTCACCCACCTTTATGGTGTCACCCATATCGATGCCACCCACCTAATATTTTGATAACATGAAGGAATTTTATATCATCTACCAATCATTGGTGATATCATCCAGGACTCATTGTGATGTTTTAACCACCATAATGTCATAAGCCATTGTTATGTCATTCACCAGTCTGGTGCTGTTCAACATTATAAGGTCATCCATCAATCATTACACTGTCATTAACCAACCACTACAATGTCATCTACCAACAATTGTAATATCCATCTTAATGTCATCCATCAAGCATTGTGTTGTCATCTACCTCTCTTTTTTTTAATTTACTAATTTCTCATTTGCAAATGAGATGGTAAGATTGCCAGAGAGAGAGAGAGAGGGAGAGAAAGAGAGATAGATCTTTCATCCACCGAATTCACTCCCCAATTGACTGCAACAGCCAGAGCTCAGCCAAGAAAACACTAACATCAGGATATTTACAGCAACCGGATCATCAAATGGGGTACTAAGGATGAATTCTACTGTTTTTAAATTATGGTTTGAGAAATACACTCAGGAAAGAGGAGCTAAAAAGAAGGGATGGGTAGCAAATCTTGATCAAAACCATTGGATGATCTGTCAACAGTTTGTTTACACTATGTATGTTCAGAGTTGTAAGATTATTTAGGTTCTGTAGATATGTATTCAATGTGAAAGGTCAGGAGGCCAATATACTTGAGTTAACATGAATAAAAGAAGGAAGGAAGAGGGAGAAAGAGAGAGAGAAAGACAAAACTCTTATACTGTCTGTTTATCCTGTAGGACGTTGATTAAAGAAAAAGGTATGCATTTTGTCAGGTAACATGCATATTTTTGTGAGATGTCTAGTAAATTAACAAGTCAGTTTTGCAATCTATAGTATTTTCCATTTGAGATAAAAATAATCTATTGACTGAATTTATTCAGTGAAGCTTATAATCATAGAGTTAGAAAGAGTTAAAATACTGCATTAAGTCATTCCTTTAAAAAAAACCACAGAGTAATAAGGGATCTCCCACCAGTTCCTGCATTTAATTTAATCTTGTCTGCAAAATACGTCATATGAGAATAATAGGATATTGAGGGACAACTATAATCATTCAAGTAGGATTGCACCATTAATTGGACCTTTGTGCTTTTGTGCTAAAACAGTGACACATTTTGTACTTTTGCTATTTTGGAGAAAGAACTAAAGTTCATAGGTTACACTAAATCATACTTTAACTAAATAGTTGTGAAGTCTAGATCCACCATACTTTGACCATCAGCATACCTAAATGTGTCTAACACTGAATCCAAGTAATTAAAAGTTCTGCTTCCAAAGTCATAAAACCAGAAAGAACATTGTGTTAAATTCCTTCATTTTACATACGAGAAATTGAATAAAAATAACTGGTCAAATTTTGATGTTAGATACAACTAGAACTCCTTCCCATTATCCCAAGTTCATTTTTCCAAATCAATTCTTGACATAACTCAAATTTTAATTACCAACTTTTCACACAAGGAATGCTGGATTACACACAAAATAATGGCAATATTGAGAACTGAATGTGTTTGAAGAGAGAAGGAAGACTGGCTTCACTTTCTGACAGAAAAAGTTTAGGCTATAATTGGTCTAATTAGAAAAAATAGGTAATATAAATACAGTAAAATCTGTTTAAATTCAGTAATTTAGATTCTTTCCAATTTTCTTCTTTATATCTGATTGATCATTGCTTCTCAATAATAAGGTAATCTATATCTCCATTTGGAAAACCTTAGAAAATAATCATTTTATAAGCAAAATATTTTTAACTCTACTTTTTACATTGATCTTTGCCAAATATTTCTTTTTTGGTAATTTTTTTTTTCTCTGAAATTTTCATTCATATGTACTGTTCGGCCCTATTGAACTTCTTTGGAGTGTAGGTGTATAGATTGAACATATGTCCCTTCTTTGCATATCAAAATGCTCTCAGATGTTCCCACAGAGTCCATAGATGTTGTAGTAGTGATCTCAATTTTTCAATCATGTAGGCTGCATTTTAAGTTTTAAAAATTGTGTGGGACCCACACAATTAGTAGTTGTTGAATGATAAAATATATAAGTCCCACTGAGCAACTATGTACTCATTAGCAGTTTTTTAAAACTGTGCTGCTTTGGTTATATAATTTATGTATTTCAAAAAATGCTGCACATATATTTATAAAGCATTGTGTTAATTCACTGTAAAAAAATTGAGAAATGGCTTCTCAGACTCTGTAGAATCACCCTCCCTTTTAGATTCTTAACAGTAGCAGTAACTCAAATTTTGAGGTCCATGTATTTTATGAAAACAGGATCTGTGGCAGTTACTGTTTTTCTAACAACTTGGCTTCCTCTCAACACAGCTCAGTCAATGGGAGAAAAATTCACACTGGTCCTGATTCCTAATCAGAATTATATCCATAATCATGAATCATCAGTTTCATGAGAACAGGGATCTTATCCAAATTATCTTGTACCCCATTGCCAGGAAGGATTGGCTCATGTGCTTACTTCAATAAATACTTGATGAACAAATGACTGTGCAAATATGCCATGATTAGTATGCCTCAAACCAAGAAATTCTTTAGAATCCAGCTCTGCAACTCTGACAGCTGTGGAAATATGTGGAAATTCTAAGAAATCCTCCCTTTAATAACATCAGCATTCCCATGCTAGTTAGCAGACATACATTACTGAAGGTGACAGAATATTCTAATTCAGTTGTACCTGTCTATTCAAATGTATTTCCTTTATGAATTTCAATAGCAGTGATTGGGGTAACTCAAGATAAATTACAGATACCAGCATCTGAAGTATAGAGTACTATTACAGGACTACATAACTTTCAAATAAACTTAAGAAAGGTCAAAGTAATAGTTAATGCTCATTTGTAGAAATATACATCATTCTATGATCTTTTTGAAGAATCTGGGAATTTTTGTCTTAAATCATGTAGCAGGTATATGGAATAGTCACTTTTTGCCATGGACAGAGCTGTGTACTATACATGCATTTTTTTTTCCATTTATATAGCAGATGTCATGTCCTGTGATTCTAGCTATTTGGGTGTGTGTATTGCTTCTTGTCTGTTTGAAACAGGAAGAATTACTAAGTAGCGTTAAAATTTACTTAGTATGAACATTTATTAAACAAGCAACATTTAGAATTTACCCTTAAAAATTGTGGTAGAAGCCAGGACTTGATGACCTTTTGATATGGGTTTCTGACATTGCAACTGGTGGCTTAACCAGTTTCATGACAGTGCCATCACCTAATCTGGGAGCTTTTAAGAACTACTTTGATGTTTGTAAAAATAGTAAACATTTCTTCATTTTGGGTCAGCAAATGTAGGCTTAATAATCTGTGCTGCAGAGTAAATCAATACGGAGGAACAGGGTAAGGACACAATTTAAACAGACGGAGAATCAATAGTCAGGGTGAAACAGAGAGCACACATTCCAGGAAATAGTAGAGGAATTGCTCACAACAGAGAAGTACCTGGAGACTGACGGACATGGGGAAACAGTGAAGAAAACAAAGTGGTGTTAACAGTGGCAGTCAGCAAGTGGTGATCTGAACTCCAGCGGCAAGCAGAGCTCCATTGGCGGCCAGGTGGGAAGGGGAGTTCACCAGCAGCTTGGCAGGTGAACACAGGCAAATAACTTCCCATCCTGCTCATTTGTGTGGTCCATCCAGGATCATAGACAGAGCAGCAGGTCTTAAATAGGCAGTGCAAGAAAGGATGGATGTCACAGCTGAGATACCCACCAGTACTGCATTCAGGCACCATTTTGTGTATTGGGACAAAGGCTATGGAACTGAAAGGACAACAGCAAGTTGTACATGTACTAAGCAGGGAGTAAATGCGTTTCCAGCTGAGTGCATTGGGCCAGTCCCACAGGGGAAACACAAACAACATGAGGATCCTACAGGTTCAGGTTCCACCAAAAATAGGTCTGAATATCCCACAGACATAACAGCTAGCAGATCCAGAACGCCTCCAGAGTCATGTCAGGTAATATTTTGTACAAGGTGGTAAAGACTGTGGGGACAGGAAGGACAGCAGTGAGCTGTGTACTCACTGATGTGGGAGTGAATTCACTTCCAACTCAGTGCATTGCACTGGTCCTGCAGGGAAAATAGTACTGACTTAGTTATTCTATGGGTGCCACACAAAATAAGTCAGGGTGAACCTCGGATTTAATGGCCAGTAAGTCCTGGCAAGATCAGTACCTCCAATGACCCAGTTATTTAGGACACCTGGCATCTCCCTAATCCTGGGAATTTCTTGAATCAGAAGTAGGCTAAAGTTTGAACAGACAATGGTGCAGCCACAGTACACTGTCATAAGAACTAGAAAGTGGTCAGCCAGGAGCTAGGGCTATGAAGACAATGGTGAGAGCCTAACACAAGAGCCCCAATCTGAAAATCACTGGAGAGAGTGGCACAAGTGATTACAAAGAGCTGGGTACCAAATACAATGAGAAAAACCTGTCCTGAAGAGAAGAATCTGCTAACCAGAAGGATAATGACCAAGAGCAAAAGAAAAGGCCATGGCACAATGAATTAATGAAGGACACAATGGAATAAATTAAAAATTCCATGGAAAGTGTTAAAATAGAATGGATGAGGCAGAAGAAAGAATCTCAGAACTGGAAGATATTTCTTGCCACAATGAGAACATACTCAAAAAGCTGAAAATGGAGCTGAGCCGAAATCTTCATGAAATCTTCATTGGGATGTGGTACAAACTGGACTAGTCTGCTGCACATATTGGCATGCACAGTAACTGGGGCTAGGGGTGTGCCTGTTGGAGGTTACTGGGGTCACCTTAACTAGGGTAATAGTTCCTGTGGGTGTGTGCCAAGGCCAGGTCTGTGACGTCCTGGGCTGGGCTGGGTCACAGAACCTATCAGTTTCATAGGACATGACGCTGGGATGAAACTGACCAGGAAACTACAATCACCAGTGTGTGCATAGGCTGATACAGCTGATGGATTGAGCCAGACCTTGTACTGGCTGGCACATGCAAGAGTCAGGCCTAGGGGTTTCTTGGGGGGACTCTTAAACTAGATCACTGGACTCAAAACTCCAGCCACATGGAGAATCACAGAATTTGTGGCCTGAATTTGGAATGCGTATATTGGGACTGGACCTCCTTGATTGTTGATGCCTGTGCAGTGGACGGCAAACCCAGGTGAATGAGGGAAGCATGACAGCCAGCTCATTTGCGGCTGCGGAAGATTTGGGGGGCATGTAAGAATATGTAGAACAAAACAGACTGGGCGACTCTCCTGGCCAAGCTTTTTCAGCAAGTGTCTGGGTGAGTGGATGCACTAGGATGAACTCTCAACCAATGGTCTTAAAATATTTTCTCAACCTTGGAGCAGTGAAACCAACAGCCTCTTGGAACTATCAAAAACACTCACGCAATACCTTAGGGATATTCTCCACATCAGGGTTTTTAAGATGACATCAAGTGGACATCCCCCATAATCAGGCACTGATGTAGTTCAGCAGCTCCTTCCCTTGCTCCTACCCACCACTGCCCTGGATACAGGAGAAAGGAAAGAAAAGGAAAATTCAAAATATTGGTCCCACCCCACCTTCCCTCATAACTCGACCCTCCCCACCCTATTTGGTGGTCCTCACAAGCCTGTATTCTTGCCACCTATGTAAAAAAACAACACATTTTTTGAAAGAAATTTCTTCATACAGCTGAAGGGACCCAAATATAATAATAAAAATAATTTCATTCCTTATTTTAAAAAGTCTGTTAACAACAACAGCAAAATGACTTTAATTTCCTATTGGTATACTACAAATGGTCATCCTGAGGAAAAATTAAACCGAAATGGAAGCAATCACAGGCATTGAATGTAGACAAAAAATTGGTTCCTTCTCTCTTTTAGAACAAGAGCCTTACCTTTTCACATACAGAACTTAGCTCCAGTAATTTCTAAACTAGACACTCCGTACATAATGTTATTTGAAACACCCCAGGGAATGCTAGCTTCTTAGCATATGGCTGTCAGTAAAAATATATTTCTACTAGTTAAGAATACAATAGGGATAGGTGTTTGGAACAGTTGTTAAAATGCTGTTTGGACTGCCCACATACCATACGTGACTGCTTGTGTCCAAATCTTGGATCCATTTTCAGTTTCAGCTTTCTGTTAATACATGCCGTTGGAAGCAGCAGGTGATGGCTTAAATACTTGAATTCCTGACACTCATGTGGAAGATCCAAATGGAATTCCAGTCTCCAGGCTGAAGCTTGGTCCAGCAGCAGTTATTGCTGCCATTTGGAAAGTAAATCAGCAGATGGAATCTCTATCTCCCCCTTGCTCTCTCTCAAAAATATGTAATATTGAGGCAGAAAATTTATAGAGTATATAGTAAGTGCAACCCATAGACACATAAAATTGAGATTAAACTCTAATTTTGAATCCAAATATTATCTGCACTAATTTTAAAATCTTTTGCATTAATTTAAAGACATTTTCAAAAATTATTCCCATCCAAATCTCATTCATTCCTCAAACTGGACATGCATTTCTATTTCCTCTGGGGTAAAAATATCTCTTTAATTATATTACCCATGATTCAATCATCTCTGTTTTTGGTGATGTTATAAAATTTATGCCAACATTCTACATTTAGTCATTAAGACATTAATTTTATTTGATTTAGTTTCTGTTTCTCTATATGATTATTAGCTCCATAAGTTGCACATATTTACTATTTCATAATATTGATAAAAGATACATTCACTAAATACTTGTTGACTTCTCTTGGGCTGTACTTTTCTTACAGATTTTTCAAGAAGAGGCAAGAAATAGAAATCTGAATAACTGAACAAGTTTTGAGATTTCCTCAAGAGCTGGAGGCAATCATCAATTTACATTAATTAATGTATATTTGAAATTGTACTTGGTTAAATGAGATATAAGTTATAACATGTTTTGACCTGTAACCATTGTACACTTAAATATTGTAAATTCTGAAGATATTTTGTTCGAATGAATTATGTCTGTCAACATTTATTATATTTAAATTAATTTGATAAAACATTCAAACCATAAAAACATATAAACATTTAGTCCCTAGTCATCAGAACAATGATATTACATATCCTTGATCCTCTGGGAAACTCTGCTGCACTCTCTTTTCAAGAGGAAAAGAAAGGGAAAAGGTAAAATAAAATATTGAAAGGAAATATTTTGATCTTTGATCCCTTTGGAATGATCTGAACTGGTGATATAATTGTTCCTAAATCACACCTTTAGCACTGCTATTCTTGATAAACTCAACACATCTACTCAAGTATAATTACATTTAGAAGTTTGTCACAAAAGAAAATTGGAGAAATGGGTATAATCAAAGGGTTTTATGTTGTGATGCTTATCTATCTAGTCAGTAGATTAGACCCAGATGAAAGTGCTCAACAGAAAACTAGATCATTACCCTGAAGGGCTGTTATACAAATATGCAAATATATATCACACAGAATGGAGAAAATCTGAATTTTCTTTTAAATATCGAATAAAACAAAGATGTCTTCTCTGACTGCTTTTATTTTAATGCAGTATTGTAATATTACCCAAAGCAGTTAGACAAGAAAAAAAAAAAGAAAAGACATGTAAATGAGAAAAGAAGAAAAGAAGAAGTTAAACTACCCTTTCTTGAGAAGGGGGTAGGGGGCAAAAGACTCCAGCAAGATACAATCTTAGTTGATAAGTGAAATCAGTGAAATAACAGGATACAAAATCAACTCAGTTACATTTTTACACACCAATAGTAAATTTACTGAAAAAGAAAGTGTAAAAGTAATCAAAGAGCTAGCAACAGCAACCAAAACATACCTTGTAATAAGATTACCTAAGTTTGTGAGCAATCTCTATAACAACCATTTCACTGCTTCTACTCAGGCATCTGAAAGGCATGATAAGGTGGTCAAAGTGCTTGGGTTCCTGTCTGCTGCTGGAGATATCTAAGTAGAGTTCCAAACTCCTGGCTTATGCCTGGCACATCACCAGCTCTTCCAGCCATTTGGGAAATGGACCAGTGGATGAAAAATAACTGTCTTGCTCTCTCTCTCTCTCTCCCACCCTGCTTTTGAAATAAAGGAATAAATAATTTAAAAATGGTAAATATCATCTGTTCATGGATTGGAAGAAATAATATTGTTGAAATGTTCACATTATCCAGAGCAATTTGTACTTTCAACACAATCCCTATTAAAATACCACTGATGTACTTCATATAAATAGAAAAAATTCAAACTAAATTCAAAACCACAATGATGTGCTATTTCATTCCAATTAGAATGGCTCTTAGGTAAAAAGATAAAAATTTTAAATACTGGTGAAATTATGAATGGAATCCTTACATATGTTTTAAGTAAATGTAAATTAGTACTTCATTACAACATTTACATTCTTCAAAAAAAATTAATGACATAACACAATTTTCTCACTTTGGGGAATTTATCCAAAGGAAATGAAGTCAGCATATGAAAGCGACATCTGCAATCTCACGTTCATAGCAACATTATGAATAATAGCAAAGCTACACAATCGATGTAAGTGTCCATATATGGAACATTTAAAAACACAGCATATATACTCAATTGAATATTACCCAGCCATCAAAAGGATTACATCTTGACATTCGCAGCAAAGTTAATTGAAGCAGAGCTCGAATAAAATAAGTTACACACAGGAAGACATATATCACATGCTTTTCAAACATATATAACTTAAAATATAGACACAGACATCTACATTTATACAATGATAGTTATAAACTGAGAGCAATGGATGAGAAGAGCTTGAAATACTGGCAGTAAAACACAGTAGGATGAACATATTGGGTTCTGGCGTTTTCAGCACAGTCTTTCATAGTAATGTGTTATATATCATATAAAGAACTAAGAGACGAACTGATAGCCTTTAAACACAGAGAAAGACAAAGTGACTGATATGATCATTAGTGAGTATTGTTGGTTTATGTTGTGTATGAATGCTGAAATGTTAGAATGTTTGTCTTAAAATGTACAAGTACAGCATGTCAATCTAAAATCTAAAAATCCAAAAGCAATAAGAAAAAAATATATATGCTTGCTGACTTATTTTGTTTGTGCTTAAAAACTTTCAACGTTGTGATGGTGTAAATGTTGTATCCACTTATTAGAAACTGTACATGGAATTCTGAGTGTGGATGCATCCTTGGGTTAGTGTTACGTAGTATATTAATCTCTAGTGATGTTGGGCAGCATTGGTGAAATATAGCTTTCATTCATTCACAAGAACTCAAAGGGGTTATTGTAGTATACCATGTTAATAAATTGTGTCTTTCAGTATATTGAATGCGTTTCTTAAACTACACAATTTTAAATTTACAGTGAGTTTGCCAGATTATAATCCTCTCACATGTAAAGAAGTATCCAGTGGCCGGCCAGCTCTGGGATAGTAGGCTAAACTTTTGCTTTGGCACTGGCATCCCTTATGGGCACCATTTAAGAACCTGCTGCTCCACTTCCTAACCAGCTCCCTGCTTATGAACTGAGAGAACAGCAAAGGATAACTAAAGTCTTCGGGTCTCCGCACCTAAGTGGATAACCCAGAAGAAGCCCATGTCTGCTGGCTGTGGCTCAGCTCCAGCTGCTGTGGACATTTGGGGTGTGAATTAATACATGGAAGACTTCTCTGTGCATCTTTCCTTCTCTTTGTAACTCTGCATTTCAAAAGAAATAAAATAAATCTTTTTTTTTAATCTAGATTTTTGGGTATATTTTTGTAGGAAAATCCAGCCCAAAAAATCAGAATCCCCGAGGCTGAACTCAGTAATCTGCCATTTTACTATGATGGCCAGCTGAAAATATTGTTCAATACATACTATCAGCACAGGTTACCTGTAAATACTGCAGTACATCATACCTCTATTTGCTTAATTTGAACATAAGCAAAACAATATATCCCATCAAGGCTCATAACATTTGCTCAGATATTATTATTGGGATCTAGGATCTAGAACTTTTTATTTGAATAAGACTCCTCCATTAATCTATCTTTAACAAACCTCTGAGAGATCCTCTTCCATTTTTTGGCCATCCACAGTCTAATTTTTTTCAAATGAATTATTCCCCTAAGTAAACACATATGTCAGTTTGTTGATCTAAAACTGGAAGTGAAAGATGTGACATTTTAAACAAACAAAAGCAAAAAGATAACTCCATAATTCCTCTGATGTTCAAACCTGAAAAAAAAACCCTTACATCAGAACTATGAACACATAGCATAACCCAGATAAGAATTAAGAACAGTATCTCTGGATGGATGCCATCATTATTTAAATTTTGAGCATCACCCATAAGTATTCTTGTATCATGAATTATAGCCAGTTTATAAAAGTGTTGCCCTTCCTGTAGTGAGCCATTTATCTGGCCACTTGAGAATGCTTTGTGGTTGGGGTTTGGCGACTGTGGTGGGAATTTGTTTTTTCCATTCTCAAGAGCAAGTCCTTTAGAGACACGATCAATCAAATTCTTCATTACCAGAATACCAAGCAACTTTCTTTCCTGCCTCCCAGCCACCCAGGGGTTTGTCTCTCATCAATACAGAGGCTTCGTTAAGTTCTGCTGTGAAACACAAGATTATGAAGGCCAACTTTAAATATGTAGTCCAATACAAAAATGCAGACTCTTTATTTGACACAGTTACTGAATTGAATATAACAACGGGTGTGATTTATGTAGCAGCAATAGAAAAGTTTAAAGCATTTTTCATCCTGGGACTTTTTAAACAGTGTGGATAATCCTCCCCAACTTCATGATTTAGAAAATGAAAACACTCTTATGTGCAGGTTAAACAGTTGGCTATCTACATAGTGCTAACTTTAAGTGTGTTCAAATATCTTCTTGACACAGAACTTTCATTAGTAGTTATATCAGAATAAAATATTAAATGCTCTATAGTTTATAAAATAATTCCAAATACTTATATTTACTTCTCTCAAAAACTCTTAAATATGGAGAAGTGTTATCATCTCCATTTAATATGTGAAAATTAAATCTAACTTGTACAAAGAAAGTCATTAGGTTTTTTTTTTTTTAAAGATTTATTCATTTTATTACAGCCAGATATACACAGAGGAGCAGAGACAGAGAGGAAGATCTTCCATCCGATGATTCACTCCCCAAGTGAGCCGCAACGGGCCGATTCGCGCCGATCCGAAGCCGGAAACCTGGAACCTCTTCCGGGTCTCCCACGCGGGTGCAGGGTCCCAAAGCATTGGGCCGTCCTCTCCTGCTTTCCCAGGCCACAAGCAGGGAGCTGGATGGGAAGTGGAGCTGCCGGGATTAGAACCGGTGCCCATATGGGATCCCGGGGCTTTCAAGGCGAGGACTTTAGCCGCTAGGCCACGCCGCCGGGCCCAAAGTCATTAGATTTTACATAGCTAGTTTTCACACATGAATCAATATACTTATCTATATAATCCCATTTTTTTTTCAAATGAGGGTTGTGTGGTTAAGAAGTTAGAAGACATGTCTACAGTCACACAGCTGGTAAGCAATACAGCTGAGTTTGAAGCTCCAGATCTATGCTCTTTCGGTTTCAGAGTTAAAGTTCTTAGCTTGGCAAATATATTCACTTTATTTTTTTTAAGATTTATTTATTTTTATTGAAAAGTCAGATATACAGAGAAGAGGAGAGACAGAGAGGAACAGCTTCCGTCCGATGATTCACTCAAGTGGCCACAACGGCCGAAGCTAAGCTGATCCAAAGCCAGGAGCCAGGAACCAGGAGCTTCCTCTGGGTCTCCCATGCGGGTGCAGGATCCCAAGGCTTTGGGCCATCCTCATCTGCTTTCACAGGTCACAAGCAGGAAGATGGATTGGAAGGGGAGCTGCCGGGATTAGAACAGGTGCCCATATGGGATCCCGGCACATTCAATGAGAGGACTTTAGCCTCTAGGCCACTGTTCTAGGCCCGATTCACTTTAAATAAATTGACACAAATACTTAAACTTGAATTTACATTATATTATCAGTAATATAAAGTTATTTTAAGTAGTTTTTGCTTTCAAATCAACTGATCAATAAATATAGCATGCCGCAACCTAGCAACTAATTTTAATATGACAAATCATATAGGCACACACACACACACGTATGTAAACATATCAGTGTAATGATTTTATAGCTTTGAGTTGTTATTGTGAACTGTTACTTATTTTCATTAACGTTCTTGTTAGTTTATTGCTTGTGTTAATTTACAATAGATGTTATATATGAACAAAAACATTTGTAATTTACTGTTATTTAGGATATTCTTCAGAGCTATCATTAATATCTCATTGGAGGATTCAAATTTCACTGTGCACACATGCACGCACACCCCCCCCCTCTATTTTCATCCCTTTGTTCTTACATTGGAAACTTGAGGAAGAAACCATGATTATAGGTTCATTTGGACCTAGTCCAGTCCTGGCATTGCTGTATATGCAGAAAACTACTATATCTGCAGCTCCATAGTTCAACATCAATGTTAATATCATCTGCACATATTCATGTTAGTTCTTCAATAATGATCAACTGATGATTTTCTAGCATGCAGGTCTTTTTTTCTTTCGTCAAACTCAGCTTGTCCTTGACAAATTTCTAGTCTTCACTCTCCTGCTAGCCTACTACCGAATACTTGGTCCATCAATTACGTTTTGTGTCTGTGCACGAACAAGCTTTCTGCTACATGATCACTGTAGATGATTTCCTTCTGGCAGAAGCACATGTGGATAAATGGCAATGCACTAAATATACTCAGTTAAGATATGATTCATATGTTTTAATTGGAATCATGCTTTATGATTATCCTAGAATCATAAGTAGGAAATCATGTGATCATATGCAAGACATATTGGCTCTGGTGCCAAATTGACTAAGTTTTCATATTTTCTCTAATATATCAGCTATAGAGACTATTGGAAAATTATCACATAATTTCTCTTTCTATAAACTGTAAAATGGGTATAATTCTGATAATTGTCTAAAATATTTCTTGTTTGGCTGGACAGTGGGTAAACCACTACTGGGGATGCCTAAATCCCATACCAAAATGCTTGGGATTGAGTCCCACCTCTTTTTCCAGTTTAACTTCCTACTAATGGGCCTGGGAGGCAGCAGATGACAGCCCACAGACTTGACACTGTCACCCTTTGCTTCTTTATTTTCTCATCTAACATATTGTAGAGCTACTTACTTTCAAGTACTGACTCCCGAATTCAGAAGAGGTATAGTAATCTATGCTGAAAAAGCTTTAGATATCTTTTGGGCCCCTTAATAATCCATTTTAAAGTAAACTTTGTAACTTTAAAAAAGATACAGGTATTTAAAACCTGAAGCCAAATTCAAATAAAGCATTAATAGTCTACTCAGCTGCTGAACACGGGTCCAACAGTGAACCATATACTGTTCAGTACTTTTGCCTGTCTCAGTGGTGAAATAGCCAATTTCTCACCTGTTTATGCTCATCACTTACCACACAGAATTTGTAGAACAGCTGATGGCAGAAAAGTCATGTCATTTCCTATACTTGGCTCATTCGGAGATAATATTACTCTTTCATTAATTTCATGCTTCAATACACTGAATTAAATATCCACAGATGACTAAAAATATCTAGTCTCTTTTCTAAAATGTTTTTTAGAGATCCTAAATTTAAAGAACTTTTTATGGACACAGCTACATGATTTTTTGAAAGTGAGTTATTGGATAAGATTTTATTGACAAATGTTTCCCCAGAGATCAACATGGCAATTCCAACACTATCTTCTTATTAGCTTAATGGAAACAAAAATTCATACTCACATCTCTGTTTCTTGGATTCCTTATCTAGGCCAAAGAGAAAAAACAGACGTTAAATAACATTTTGCCTGTACTTATAAACCTGCAAATTTTCTTGGAAAAATTATTTTGGTAGCACATCTGTATTTTTGGGTAATAATTGTGAAAAAGAAAGATATCCTTATATTGTACTTTTCCAGAATTCCATTTACTCATCAAATTATTCTGAGAATGCTTAGCATCTAGAGTTGTGATACAAAATGAGAGATTGTGAGTTATGAAAGGCCTCTTTAACTCAGCTTCACAACTAAACTTCTTTTATCCATACTCTCTTCCCTAACACAGTTTTTCAGGCAAACACAGGAAAACACACTTTATTATTTCATTTTCAATGTTCACTGGATAATTGTGGTAGCTTGGCAGTCTCTCTGTAACAAACAAACAAACAAACAAATAAATAAATAAGTTTAAAGATGAGTTTTATTTCATCTGCAGCTTTAAAATTTGAGGATCTTTGGCCCAGTGCAGTAGCCAAGTGGCTAAAGTCCTTGCCTTGCATGCGCCAGGATCCCATATGGGCACCTGTTCGTGAAGAGTAGAAGCTACTCTTCTAGCTTCATTCTTCTGAATTTCCATTTTTGTCTCAGAATATCCATAGGTCTATGTGTATTTCCTACTACGCTATTGTTTTTTTATAGATGCTAATCTCTCCAGGAATAAACTCTTTCTTGTGCATTATGTATTTGACTGTTTTGTTTCAATCCAGATACAACACAACTCTGAATGCTTGCAGTAAGCATTCAATGAATGTGTGTTGTCTGCACAAACCAAACAAATCACAACATAGAAACTGAGTTAATACATAAATTCATTAAACTTTTTATAACTTGTGAAATTCCTCAAAGCCACATACTTTTTGAACTGCTGAGAATTTAGTACCCATATTATACTTCATTAGAATGTCTTAGTATTTCTAAGTAAAAGCAGCCCACTATTTCAAGTATTCAATAAATATAAAATGACTGAGGGGCATGTTGCTGTTTCTCAAACTAAAATCTGACCTTTCACACAGAAACTGTGTTTGTAAATATGACTTAGTCACTATTACCAGGCATTAACCAAAATTGCATCTTTTTCCTGGATATGACAAGTGTAAAAGGGTTTTAAAACTCCACTGAAGTCATTTTGCTAGTAACAAATTAGCTTTACATAAAGGAAGTGATCATAATAAACTGAAAAAAAAATAGAAATTTAAGTTTTGAAATTCTTAATAATGAACCATGCTAAGCAAGTGAACAGATTTCTTTGGGAAGCATGTTAGAAACATGCCACCTTAATTTCTCATTGACATAAAATTTATTCAATACTATATAGAAAAAAGGCACCTTGGCAAGAAGTGGACTTAGAGACCCAAAGTATCAATTCCATTATGACTTGTGTTGCAACAAAGTAATTATTCATTCACCTTAGTATCTTATAGTTATGTATAATTCTCTCCCTTTCATTCTGTCTTTCACAAAGACACACACAAACCAACTATATATATATATATTTTAAAGTGTATATATGTTTATATGTATATATATATATATATTTTTTTAAAGTTTTGTGTTTGAGTCTGTTAACTTTCTTTAAGTGAACTGAAATACATATCATTATTGAACTTGAACAGCAAATACTGACAGAATTTAAGGGAACAATGATCTTGAAGGTCCAGTCTTCACAGCATCTTAGTTAAATTCAAGTTGGTGAGCCAAGTTTATATTTCTGTCTTGAAGCAGGATTATCAGTGTCAGCTGAGAGAATGGTCATTATAATTCCAGACTAATTAATCTGTAGATAAATGGCAGAAAAGCTGTGAAACTGCACTGACTTAAAGTGGGGGAGTAGTTGAAATCTAGGCTGGGAGAACATAGCCCTTACTGCCAAAAAGATATAGAGCAAAAATATGACAGTATGCATAAATTTAATATACATCTTAGGGTTTTTTTCTTCCCTTTTCCATGTAAAAATAAATTTCTGGAGTTTAATTATAAGGAAACACATACAAAGACACTTGACTAGAAGGTTGGAATAAGGAGAAAAAAACCCTGCAAATTGAAGTGTTAAAATGAAAGCTGATTATTATTAGAGGAATGTTTATAGTGTTGTTCTTGTGTTATTTTCAAAAACAAATCTCTGTTCCCAATCAAATTAACAGTATACATCTCAAAACTGGAAATACATTACAAGATTAGCCATGGGATATTGCTCAATTGACAATTACCTTTTTTTTTCTGATTTGTGTGTTTTATTTTTTTTCTTCATTAATTACATTGTATTATGTGACACAATTAAAACTTAAAAAAAAAGGTGTTAGAAAGGAATGCATCTCCATGACTTTTCAAAAACCTTTCTTAATGTGATTTATCTTTCCAATGGCTTGTGCTAAAGCCAATGTAGCAACTATCTTTCCCTTCATCCATTGTGTAAAAGGCAGTCCTACATTAAGCTTCAAAGGAGTGTTGCAGATTGAGTCCCTCCTCCCTCTCATCTTTTCTCGGCCTTCCAAAGCAACTGATCACCCCAGAAAGGGAATTCCAAATCTAGAAAGAAGCAGTTGGTCCCTGGCTTCAGCCGACTTGTCAAATAGCTCTAAATCAGAAGCACAAGTCATTTCTGCAGAGTGAGCTGGCCTGTGTGGGCGTCCAGCTGGTTTGCTCCAGCATATCATAAAGGCTATCCTCATCAAATTGCTCCATGGCTTGTATTGAAAACGTGTAAGTACAAAATTGAGTGCAATTGTTTAATTTAAGACAAAAGACAATTTGAATTGCTTTACTGCTTGGCTGAAATGAGGTGATTAATTTGAAGAGCTTGTGCAAGACCATCACAGGCATAAATTTCAATGATACAAATTGAGATCTAATGCATAATGGATTTAAGGGCAACTGTTTTTAAATTTAATTTTGAAACAAGTGTTTTAAATTCTTCATGTCACTGGTGCAGTTTAATCATGATGAAATAGTTACTTTAGGATATAGTATGGATTTTAAGAAACTGGAGTGTTTGTTGACACAATTAACATATTTTTGAGTTCTATGGAGACAAAATGTATGTTCCCTGCAAAGACTTTCCAGAATTCTTCCGCCTTTATTGGAATGCTGGGTTTAGTGGATCAAAGAGTTTATAGTGAACCAAATGTGTTAATGTTTTCTGTGCTAAGTCAGCTAGAACCTGTCTAGTTCTTCTTGTCTTACTTGCTGCATTGGAGGTGATGGGAAATTAAAGGATGCATAATCATGCAGCAGGTGTTTAAGGAGACCCTCAGGAAGAGGCCAGTAGTCTAACGGAATATGTCTGACTACAGATAGAAGTTGCTCCTTTTTTCCTGTTATATTCCACTGTGTTCATTCAATCATATATTTCAGTTTCTGATCACTGTGTTTCATTTTTAACCTTTTAATTTTGTTTCCAGAACCCTTGGAAAGCACACCACTTCACCCATAGTGGTAGCTATGGACAAAAATGAGAGCCAAGAGCTGCACCGGGACATGTCCAAGCAATGTCTGAGCTCTTTGCTGAAGGAAGATGCAGAAGTCTGGGGCCACGCTCACGTCCCACTGAGACCTTCTTTCAATGTCCTGACCCCGCTGACAAGAGAGCAACTGGAGCTACCCTCTGAGCTAGCAGGAGCCTGCATTCCTGTTGATAGTTCTAGAGCTCTTAGACAGTCTTACAGGCCACCACCTGCTGCTGCGGAAGAGTACCTAGCAACAGCAGAAATAAACAGCCGTGAGGGGCTGGCAGGCCGGAGGCAGAAGGATCAGGATTCTATTAATGTTTCCCGAGATGTCTCTGGCAGCCCTCTTTCATTGATGGAAGGGGGGCCAAGGGTCAGCAATGGAGGCGTTGAGAGAGGTGGCCATAATGCCAGATTTTATGTGACTTTGCCAAGGGGTACAGGATTGTTTGTACGCAGGGGCCCACAAATAAGACGTCCTCCACATATCCCCACCCTTAGATCTGGGATAATGATGGAAGTATCTCCAGGAAATCCTAGAATAGCCTGCCAGGGAAGGTTGGCTCAAGTTTCCTTCCCACCAGGGGGGCCACAACACCCTGTGGATAGGTGGCAAAGACCTATCCCATTGTCTTCCAGTACTCCCAGGTTATCTCCTCCCCGTACTGCTCCTTGCTTTGCGCCTTTTCAGTTTCTGAGTTTCAACCCCTTTCTCACAATACCTATTGCTTTTGCTCCTCCTCCAATATTTGCTCCACCATTGCCCTCTTATTTTGCTCATTTCTACTCTGGGGGTATGCTGTCTGCTTCATCCTCAAACAGAGAGCACAACTAAAGGCAGAGGAGGAAGGGGAAAGAAAAAAAAAACCTTATGGGAAGAGATTCAAGTTGCTAGTTTATGGTTCTGTAATTGAAACCTTTTATCTGCTACACTGTTTTGCACTAATGTGCCATATGTGCTTGGAGACTGAATAAAATTTCAAAAGCCTTAAAAAAAGCGTGTATGTGTGTGTGTTTTCAATGCCACATTGAGTTACTAAACCTCACATTTCATTTTCCACCTTTATAATGGCTAAAGCAGGAAAGTGCGTGTGTTTTCTATGTAGCTTAGTTAAATTCTTACTAATATTATGTATTGACTATGTTGTAGTGTGACTGGGCGTGAGGGATGGCTCAGTTATTTATGTATTTATTTATTTTTCTAGACGAAGTCTAAGATGTGAAATTCTTGGCTATCTAATGCTAACAAATTTGATCAGAGCTGGATGGGTGAAATTGGACAAGGTCCGCAAAAACAGACCAAATTGAAGTAATAGAAAAAAACGCACAGTGAAAGGAGCCAGATGAGTCTGAAGTGAGAATGACAGAGATAACATTTCAAAGTCAGAAACAGAGCCAGGCAGAAAGGTCAGGCAAGAAGAAGAGGGAGCAGATGGGAGAGAGTAAGATCACTGCTTCAGTGTGATCGACTGTTTCTCTTTAACTTTCTAGTGTAATTAATTACAGCATACATTGTTAGTAAGACATAAGTTGTAATTGGAGAGATCCCCTTGCCACCCATGCTCTGAGCAAAGACATGACTATTTCTTTTTTTTTTTTTAAGATTTATTCATTTTATTACAGCCAGATATACACAGAGGAGCAGAGACAGAGAGGAAGATCTTCCATCCGATGATTCACTCCCCAAGTGAGCCGCAACGGGCCGATTCGCGCCGATCCGAAGCCGGAAACCTGGAACCTCTTCCAGGTCTCCCACGCGGGTGCAGTGTCCCAATGCATTGGGCCGTCCTCGACTGCTTTTCCAGTCCACAAGCAGGGAGCTGGATGGGAAGTGGAGCTGCCGGGATTAGAACCGGCGCCCATATGGGATCCCGGGGCTTTCAAGGCGAGGACTTTAGCCGCTAGGCCAAGCCGCCGGGCCCGACATGACTATTTCATGCAAAACTGATACTAACTCATTTTCTCAGATCCTGGTGTATGTGTGTGTGTCCCTAATAAGTTGCTACAGCACTTGGTATATTGTCAATTGGAGAGTATATAAATGCCTGTGTGAGTGTTTTTGAAAATTTCAATGATAAAAACTTGGACTTGAAATACAGGATGCGAAGATGAAGAGTTTGCTGAATAACCTGATTCATTACAAATTTAAGTGCTCTAAACTACAGTGCTATGTTAAATGAAAAGCCACTAAATTAAAAAATTTGTCAAGAAGATAGTTCTTCAAAACTATCTACTACTGATGGTGTAGTTAACTAGGAGTTATCAAAATCTGCAGATCCAAAAAGCACCTATCTTATAACCAATATCTTTATTGTATTTTTAGCACTGAATAATGGATTCTTTGCTAATCTGGCAAGAAGGGTACATAGAATCATGGAATTACTTTTTCTCCATGTGTTCATAATAAGTGCTCTAAACATACAGGTGGTAGCACAAGGCTAAGCAGGAGCATCTGGATAGTGCTTGATAGAATTTGCCTCACTTTGTTTATATGCCGAAGCTGGCATGATTCCATTCATTCACTGTGAAGGGTTGAGCAGAAGTATTCAGCAAATCATTTGACAGCTGCTCACTACGAGGTAGCTCAGTCCCAGTATACCAAACATTCACTGAATTTTCAGCTTTAATGAACAGAAGAGTGGGGGATGCTTACAGTCATCAAAAATATCTTTTGAACCAGATGTTAAAGGATATCTTGACAAGAAATCAAGTTGTTGTGTTAACAGAAATGTTACATCTCTAGAGAGTTGCTAAAAGGTGCAGTAAATGACAGGACAGGAACATCTCTCATTCTCAAAGCAAACTGCTCACATAAATACTCCAAAAATCTTTAGACATAATTACAACAACTCATGACAGATTCACTGTAACAAGTGCCACCAACACATCGGCTCCTCTACAGACCTCTGTTCTCCTTCCCAGCAACCTTTCTGCTTGATATTTTTCTGTCATTTCTAAATACGGAGTATCTATAGTAAGAAACCAAGGACAACTCTTAGCAAATTGAGGCATCAAAACCTTATGCATAGCTCTGTGATGTATATTTTCTTTACTTCATGCAAAGCTTCATGCTTTATAACAGGTTTCATTGAGTTCAAGAGTTGAGTAAACATGGAATCCTGCTGACAAAGCAAGTGAAACGAAAATACTTGTGCTTATTTCTGGCTTCTGTAGAGAAATACTGTGTTATTTTTTTGTTGTTGCACAAGTCTCTGTCTATGATGACAGCAAAATATCTTTTTTCAACCAAATGAATTTCTTGAATACTATTCTTAAATTACTAGATGACATATAAACCAGTATCAATCCTATTATATGATAACGTATTCATTCTGCAAAGTAAAGCAAAGGATATGTGACACTTTTTATATATTTTCTCTTCATTCTCAGTGGTTTGAAAATCTGCTAAACACAGAGGGAAAGAAAGCTTCAGTGAAGTATCATTTACTTATGATAATAATGACAATGAGCCAAGTGTTTACCATGCTTATAATCATCATCACAAAATATTTGTTTTATATTTTTACATATAGTTCTCATTTTATTTGTCGAGGTGTGGCATCACAATTTTAATATTCTGCATGTTCTATAGACAGAAGATAATAATATACTATATAATTTTGATCTTCTTCACATTTCTCAAATGTGATACAATAGACATTTCCATTTTTTTTCTTTACTATTTCTGTAGCATAAAGAGAAATTGTAAAAATGTAACCACTAAAAATGCAAAAAAACCTTTAGGTTCAAATTTGGTTTAATTTTAAAGTTCATAATTTTTCCCAAAACATAATTTTATTAAAATTATACCCCATTTTTGAGAAATATTACAGCAAAACCACTAAATAATATCAAGCAATTTATTTTATCTGAAGAATTAATGTATAGATCATTGTATTTTCTTTATTCACAAGAAACAAAGAGCTTATTCATTGGCTGTCCTTAAATAACATAGTATGTAAATAATGAGAAAAATAAATCGTAGTTAACACACTAATTTGTAATACTGGCTTATCTCGGTCAGTTGTCCATTTGATTTTTTAATTAATTCTATTTTATATAATGATTGCATGGTTGATCCGTTTGGGAAAGATCAAGGTTTAGGGAAAACTGGGTGAATTCGTTGTTTCTAATTTTGCTATTTCTTCTTCTTGTTTCTGGGGAAAAGGCAGAGACAAAGGGGAAGACATACATGACTTTCCACACATCCCAGTACCCAGGGATGAGGGACTGCCACCTCATATCAACCCAGAGTCTCAATGTGTACATATTCTGAGGGTTAAAATCCTGAATATAACACTATGTGAAGTGATCCATTTCAAGATCAATAAGCCAAAATGAAAAAGAAAGGAATACTTAGTCTGGTGAAAGGATTACTGTGCCTTGTCAAAGGGTAATTCCAAAGCTGTCATAATGCGCGGCATGTCTTCTTTATAATGAGTTTGATTGGATGATCTTCCTCTAAAAATAAATTTAAACCAAGTAATATGAAAAAGTAATGTATTTCTGTTGATTTTTCTTTTTCATTTACAATAATAAAAATGTGTAACAGTTATCAAATGAAATCAAGATTTGTGATGTCATAGAAGTTATTCTTTGTGAAACAATCTTAAACATTCTCTAGTGAAGCAAAAGTATGTGCCATTTCATTCACCATTGGGAACTATATTGCCATTCAGAAAAAACTTTCTCAACATCACCATTTGTCAAATAAGCTCTCTGAGTAATTCATTTTCATGAAGGTGATTTAATGATTGCTCTTAAGGGGTAGATCAATAGCCTATACTACTTTATGGAGGTAAATTGATTGTATTTTTCCCAATTCGGAAAATTCCCTTCCCAAGTAAAATAACCTGAAGTCCCCAAACACATCCAATGTTTTCACAAAGAATTTTGCCTATCTAGTGCTTTTACTCATATAATTTGTGGGGAAATATGCATTTCTTAATGACTTCATCCAGTATTCTAATTGTAAAAACTGTAACTCAGAGTCAAAGCAAAACAAGAGGTATAAGGATGAGATAATAGATGGTGCTTGTTCATATGAGAAAGACAGCCGGCCTAGTGTTGCCTCAGAAACATTAATATGAATGCAAACAATGGAGCACAACAAAATTCCAATAAATTAAGAGCCCAACCAATTAATCAATCAACAGCCACCTAATTTTAGATAAGTTGATTGAAATCAATTCAGGGAGAAGAACAGTCTATAAAACAAATAAGGCAGGGCAACATAGGATCTACGGGCAGAAATATGGAAAAAAGAACCTTACCTCTTACAAAAATCAACTCTAACTGAATCAAGGATCTAAATCTGTGACTTGATACCATCAAATTATTAAAAGAAAGCATAGTGGAAACTCTAGAAGATTCACGTGTAAATAAAGATGTCTTGTAGAAGATCCAGAAGTTCAGGCAATGATATTAAAAAATGAACAAACAGAATTCCATCAAGTTAAGAAGCTTCTGAACTGAAAAGAAAATCATCAAAATGTCAATAGGCACCCAATAGGAAAGGAAAATATAGTTACAAATGATTACAAATGATTCTTGCCCATGATCCATAAGGTGTTAAAGAAATTGAACAATAAAACAAAGATCAGTGAAGAAACGGGCAAAGGATAAGAATCAGCTTTTCAAAAGATGCAGTAGAAGTGGAAAAGAGACATACAAAAATGCCTAGGATCGCTAGCCATCAGGGAAATGCAAGTGAAAACTATCACGTTTCACCTCATCCCAGTTATGAAAATCATTCAAAACAATAAAAACAAAAGTTGCTGGCGAGGATGTGGGGAAAAGGGCAAGCCAATTGGCTGTTGGTGGGAAAGGAATGAAAACTTATACAATCATTATTGAAGACAGTATGGAGATTCCTGGGAATTTATGCAGAGGAAATGAAATCAGCATACAAAAGAGTTTTTAAATTTTTTGTTTAATTTTTGTGCATCCATTTTTATTGAAGCTCAATTCACAATTTCTAAGATTTTGAATCAACTCAGATATCCAAAAATGTATGAATGGGTAAAGAAAATGTGGTATACATACACAATGGATTACTACTCAGACATAAATAATGAAATCCTATCTTTTGCATTACAATGGCTGCAACTGGAAAGCACAACTGCTTAGTGAAATACGTCTGTCTCAAAGTGACAGATGTCATGTGTTTTCTCTGATATGTGACTGCTAATAAAGAACACACAAAAAGAGAGCAGGAGTGAAATCTTCACTTGTGGATCAGATTGGCCATTTTAGCCCATGTTTGTTTTCCACTGGAAATGTGGTCTTGTGGTCCTTTTGTATTTTAACTGTTGAATGTTATGATGAATAGCAAATCAAACCAGTGAATATAGAGTGAATTAAAATTATGGTTCTACAGATATTGTTGAAGAGATGGAATAGAGTTAGGGATATGGAATGAAGCAGGGGATTAAAGTAAGTTTGATTGTCTTTTTGGCACTGTATTTATGAACTGCATGGAGTTTTTACTCTTAATAGTAACAAAAACAGAATCAATTTTAGAAAGTATGGAGGTAGAGATACATTATCAGTTGGGAAGAAATGCAATGGTTCATAAGAGGACTTATCTGCAAGTAGGAAAACAGTATATGTGTTTGAAAGTAACAAAATATAATTCAAAAACAATATAGCAAAGCGGTTTTTAAAGAAAGAAATTTTATAGATCATTAAAAAGAGCTAAATGTAGGAACACATGTTTCAGGAGATGGGAACAAAGTAATTAGAGAAACACTGTAGAGCTTTCCTAAAAATGTATCCATCTCCTGCTTCATTCCTTCCTATAAATATCATCTCTCCTTAGATAGCAACCAATCTCATATTCCCTATGTGAAACTGGAAGCACTTTCTGGTTTAAGTTTCATTAATCCCTCAAACTGGCCTTGACAAGCAAACACACAATCATCAAGGTTAAATTCATTAGTGAGGTGACTATGCAATGGATTAGACTAAAATAAAGACATCTTCTCTTCAAGGTCCCAATATACAAGGATATATATATTTTAAAATTTAAACCTTAATCTTTTTTGTTCGCCTGGTGAGACACATTGAACATGTTCTAATTTTGCCTTTCATTCCTCCCACTAAATCATAGTTTTCCAAGTTACAGCTGTTGGCTTTACTGAAACACATTTGATCCTGAAAACAAATACACAATTATCCTCCCCAGGGAATATATTTACACAAATTTAAGGCACAAAATAATCATAAATTCTGTTAAAACTCTTTGATATTAAATAGTTAATTATCAATGTACTCTAAAACACATAGTTTGAAGATGAGGTTTTGTGCAGTATCAAAGGTTACATGAAAACATATTGAAATTGATAGTAATTAGTCATATTTCAAAGAAATAGTCAAATATTGTTTAATAGTTTAGATCTACTACTGAACTATTTTATAAAATTATCAGTAAAACTATGGATAATTCCATATCTACAGAATGACATGGATTAAAACAAATCTCTTGGTTGTTTAAATGATGTGATATTACACAATCTTTCCCATGCTATATGTATCATGAACTGTCCACATTTATAATTGGCTAACACCACAAACTTTACTAATAGAGTAAACCCATAAATACATTAGTTAAACAGTATAAAAGCAAGTTTCTCTTTTACTTATTCACACATGAAGTAAAGTTGTATAAGGAAAGTGACAATTCCAATGACTAAATGTAATTGTCTAGATTTAATTTGATATTGTGATCCTACTTAACAGGGATACCTACGTAGTCTATAAAGGGAGATCAACCCTTGATTAGAAAACTGATTGGAAGACATGGAATTTTGAGTCTTAGGCTCTTCTATCCAGAATAAATGAGTAGTTACAACGGAGGATTAAACAAGTAGTCCAGCCTCTTGAAAACTAAAGTTGTCGAAAATGCAAACAGTCAAAAAATAAAAATGAAGAATTTGAAAGCTATTGACCATTAAGAAAAAAAAGTATTTTTGGTCAGAGAGAGAAGATATACTTTAACAGTAAAGAATTCCTTTACACACATGAGTCTTTATATGGAATTTCCTCAATTTTTGTTGCCCTGGTAGAGATTTAAATGTACATTAGAGCAACTAGGACTTGAAAGATTTAGTGATTTGACCAAGAAAAAAACACAAGTGTGTGAAACAGACTTCTCTTATTACAACATATTTCAAAATGCATCTCAGATATATTAAAGGTATAAATATAAATAAAAGTCCCCATGAATACTAGATGATAATATAAGTAAAATGGATGAATATTTTTGTCATTTGATCCTTATTTTTGCAACTATAATGCCAGAAATCACTAAAGTATTCAGACAATATATGTGACAAAATTGTCATAAACAGAAATTAAAGACAAAGGAGAACTCCAGAAAACTTCTTGATGTTTCTAGAACATGTTTCTATAATACTAATGTAAAAAAATTTACATGAGTCAATAAGATAGTTGCATATGCTTATACAATAAAAAACATAAAGATAAATTCTTAAAGAATAAAAAGTAAACAAGTATCATAATTTGTTTAAATAAGCGTAGATTAAATGAAAACTATTTATTGTGTGCCACAATATTAGAGGGCTTTTTTTATATATTTAGGAAAATTTGCACTGCAGGTATCAAAATGAGGATTATTATCAAGAAAAACTTCCAGTATGAAACAAATTTCTTAAACTTTGGCCTACAAATTCCAACTATTGCTATTTAATATGAAAGGGATACACATAGATATGGATAAAGATTTCAGTATGCTATATTAATCTTCTCTTAAAATGTATACTAAAAGAGCAAGAAAGAACAAAACCATATGTTCTAAATAAACAATTTGATTAGAATTGTAGACACTAAGGATAGAATATGATAACACATGAAAATGAAATTCAAATATAACATACATTTTCTCTTTTTTTTCCCCTATAAATTTTTTTTTTATTACATTGCATTATGTGACACAGTTTTACAGGTTCTGGGATTCCCCCCACCCCTCCCCAAACCCTCCCCCCAAACATACATTTTCCACAAACATTTTATTTACTCTCATAATTGTTTCTATCAGAATAATCAGAAACGATTCTAAGGAAGTTCTTCCATATGCATTTTAAGTGAAGGTAAAAACTTCGGTAGAGTATAGCAGTTTGATACAATAGTATTAATTTTTGCTTATATAGATATATTTCACCATTTTTCAATAAATATTTTCTATAATTAAACTTGTGATCAAATAGAAATCAATAATTTCAAAGGCATTGCTAAGCTTTAAGTTTCAATGATTTTAAAAAACAGTTAAATTGCACACTAGAATGATGCTGTAAATACTATATGCCATAACCATTTATAAGTGCATGACCGCTCGGAGAGAGAAGTCAAAAAGTATTTTTACTGTGATAAGAGATGTAACTGATTTTTTTGTGAAATGGTCTAAAAAGATACCTTACACCACAGGTGGTTACAACGGTGTATTCTGGATTCTTTGTGACATGAGGCCCTTTATTAATGGCTCACAACACAGGTTTAACCAAGTTAGAGATCAAATCCAGACAGTGTTGCTGAACATTCATGGCCATTTCAACTTTAGAACTCTTTCATATATCCATTCTTTTTAACTTCAAAGTTCTTGATTTCCCATCGAACCACAAACATCAGAGTTTTAGTTCTTGCAGTCTGGACCAGCAAATATCAACTACAGCCAGAAAAATGTCAGAGGCATGCAGCTGGATCATGTTTCCGATCTAGGCAAGAACAGAGGTGGCAGGATTATCACAATATTTGACAGAGTGTCTTCACCCGTTACATTGTTTCCTACTGAATGTAAGCACTTTAGAAACAGAAGGCTGAGCTAAGCATGGGCAACATTTCAACAGCTATGTGTAACCTAGCCTGGATCAAATACCACTGAATGTAAATATTTTCTACAATTTATTAAGATAAATTATACATTTTGATTTGTATATAAAATTTTGTTAAGGCAGTATTTGTCCGCATACTATACAATACCAAGTGCACAAGTTTAATTTTTGAAAGTATCATTTAATTTGCAAACAAAGGAGAAATATGATCTGAGTCAACTCAGATTTTTTTCAAAATATCTTGAATATTCATTCTCAGTTCCTTTACTATACTGAAACATACAAACATAGAAAAACAACCCATATAACAGATCTTAGTGTTAAATAACTATTTGGCCTAAAATCTGTACATGAAATTGTTTTCAGCAACATACATACGGATAAGTAGCAAACCTATTTTAGAGTAAACATGTTCATTTCAATGAAATTCCTCTCTCATGTACTCTGATCCCTGTTCAAGTGTATATTCTGTTACTATCATTGCTCTGCACTGCAGGACCAACTCAGAATGGCCCTAGACCTTCCTTCCAAATATTCTTCCAAAAGTTTGCTCAACAGATAGCAACTAGTGAGCAGTTCTCTCTAACCATTTGATGCCAGTGATTCCTTGAGAGTTGATCCAAACCTGTTGAAGAGTCCAGTTTTTTACCTACTGGGCATGGCTGCTCAGCATATGTGAATATTCAACCTTAACGTTTATAGACCTTCTTCTCTTTACCTACAACACTTAGAATTTTTCTGGCAAATACTCTGATGGCTTTACATCCATGAGGGCATATTAGGTTGAATCTTTCAACAAAACAATGCATATTTTCTGAAGGCACTATCATTTAGGGTAAGTGATTCTTTTGTGCTTTTTTCCCCTGTTTGCCATGTCTCATATTTAGTGCCTTCTTCCCATTCATGTTGTTCAGCATTTATGTGTGCACATCTGCAGCCGCTCCTTCTGTGCTGGCACCATTCATGTATCTCACACAAATAGTAAGATATCCTGTTGGAAAACAGTGTTGCCAGAGATACTGGGGCCTTGTTCAATGTGATTAATAGTCTTCCACTGCTTCTCTGAGATGCTGTGGGCCTTGCCACTGCTTCCCACATCTGTGTTTCTTCTCACACATCCAGAAATGAACATCTACAATGATTTCAGCATAGTCTGTTCATATGTGAATTTGCATTCCATTTTCCTTGTGGGAATGACTGGCCATAATCTCATTTTTTCTTTTTTTTTAAATGTAGCCATAATTTATACAATTGCTCCATACTGTGTGTGCCACTTTCCTTCTTGTATGTCCGTATCATTTCCCATTGCTGTGGGCAAAAGGATAGTTCCCCAAATACTGATTTTCGTTTCCCAGAAGTGATAGAGTTGCACAGTTCAAATGCCATAAGCCTTTGTTTCTTGTAGGGAGAGGGCAGATGTACCCATACATCTTCCATTCAATAGATATCACTCTCATTGCATGACATTGCTTGAGCCATGAATGCCTTGCTTTTGCGCAACAGTATTTCCTGTTTTTGTCTGGTTTAATGACAACCATTTCTGCAGCTGTACAGTTTTGTACATTGATCAAGTGTGTCTTGCCAAAGGGATACAAGTGGAGACTCGATTTTAGACTGTATTCTACTTAGTACTGCTGAAAAAGTGTGATTTCTTCTGGTTTCCATGCTCATTGAAAGCCTTTTTGAATTTGTTTGTAAATGCAGAACATACTACTTGAACTTCAGGTTAATAACCAATAGGTCCATACACAGGTCTATCGAAGAAGACTGTAAGATTCTGTTTTTTTTTTAAGAGTTATTTGTTTTCATTGGAAAGGCAGAGATACAGAGAGGAGGAAATACAGAGAGCAAGATCTTCCATCCGTTGATTCACTCCCCAAGTGACCGCAACTACCGGTGCTGCACAGATCCAAAGCCAGGAGACAAGAACTTCTACAAGGTCTCCCAAACAGGTGCAGGGTCCCAAGGGTTTGGGCCGTCCTTGACTGATTTTCCAGGCCATAAACAGGGAGCTGCATGGGAAGTGGACCGGCGCCCATACCGGATCCAGGCGCATTCAAGGGGAGGACTGTAGATGCTAGGCCGCCATGCCGGGCCCAAGTCTGGAAAATTCTTAAACAGCATGATGTAAGTTTAAAAAATCATATGTTCATTGCTGATTGAATTAAATTGGTTGGCATTCAGCGTGTTTAGTAAATGAACAAAGACCACCAAGCTCTTAACTGTAAATTACCAGCTAAAAAGCTGTCATAAAACAATGAAAATGGATTCATGTGAAAAGGCAATTACATATAAAATTGACAAGATGCAGTTGTTTTAATGGAATTTGTGCAAAGGAAAACGTTCAGGAAGCATCTCTTCTGTAAGTATATAATGAATATTTTAATTAGAAGAGTATATAAGAATGTCTAGAACCCTGAAACTAGACAATCAGGAGAGCATTTCAAGTGCATTTTGGAAAATTGATGCTTTGACTTACACGACTAAAATATTAAAAGCAATGACACTGAAATTCACAGTAAACATCATACATAATAAATCCATAAACACAAATTAAATATAGTTCAATATGCAATTTACCCTTCCAAGTGTATGTAGAATAACAGGGTAAATATATTAATGAACAATTTTCATAAGCAAAATCGTTTTTCCTTCCTGAGTCCATTAAACCATGCATTTTTCTGTATTTATTTTCTTTTTGTTTTTCCTTAAGGGTGACATAGTGCTAGACTCTTTAAATGGAAATTCAACATGCAATTCAGCTGTATTCACATTTCTAGTGAAGAAGCTTACTTGACAATTTCTTGGGTGATGTCTCTTGGGTTTAGCTGTAGGCTGGAAATGATGTATAGTTGTAGTATTATGTGGCATTAACACTCTTATTCGTTCATTGCTTTTTAATATTTACATCAGTCATCTAAGGCAGATTAAGAGCAACGACAATTTCCACATGCAATATTTGGTAACTATAAAGCTCAGAAAATATTCATTTAAATCACAATTGGGGAATAACACTGCAGCTACAGTTTTTCTCCTCACATTCTTTTCTAGTCTTATGTGACCCCAAACATAAGAAAAAATAGCAATTTCAATTTAAATGAACAAAATGGGCATTTTATTTTGTCTTGTCCTGCTAATAACATTTTTGAAAATCAGTAAATATTTATTCTTGCCATTGACCCACATGGTAAATAGTCACAATTTCTTGTGTTTTCCAAGGTAACATGGGCATGTTAGGAATAAAATACTTCTTTTGCCAACTTATCAGCTCTTATAATACATTTTCTTTTGTCTTATTTTTTAAAGATTTTACTTTTTTATTTGAAATGTGATATTATACAAGAAAGGAGAGTCAAATATAGAATTTTTCCATCCACTGGTTTATTCCCCAGTAGCTGCAAGGACCAGAGCTAACCCAATCGTATGCTAGGAGCAAGGAGCTTCTTTCAGGTCTCCTACATAGGTGTAGGGTCCTAATGGTTTGAGGATCCTCCACTATTTCCCAAGACATAAGCATGGAACTAGATTAGAAGTAGGGCAGCTGGGAATGAAGTCAGTACCCATATGGGATGGAGGCGCCACAGCTGGAAAGTTATTTTACTATTTTGCCATTGTGCAGATCCTCATTTGATTTTTTAAACATTTTAACTTATTTTCTATTTCTATAAAATGGACACATTAGCTGTATTGTGCAATACAAATTTAGAAGCACGGCAATACTTCCAACCATGCCCTCTTCCCTACCTGCATTCCCAACCACATCCTCCTTCTTTCTTTCTTTTTCGTTTGAATTTTTAAATGGCATATTTTTACTTTGTTTTGCAATCACAAGTTATAAAGCATTGAATAACTGGAAAATATAAACAACAGCAAACAAAACAAAACAAACTATAGTTCCTCTACAGTACAAAGAATGTAAAGAATAATCAAATCCCAAGAACGTGATCTCTCTCATATAATTTTTTTTATATTCTGTGATTTTGTGAATTAGTTACCACAGATTAGGAAAAACATATTTGTCTTTTGGGGACTGGCATATGTCACTAATCGTAATGGTTTCTACTTGCATCCATTTTGTTGTAAAAGATAGGATTTTATTTTTATGACTGAGTAATTTTTTAAAGTTAAAATTGGTTAGTTCAGAAGTTCTGAGCATAAGAGTTATGGTAAAAGATGATTATTATGGTGGAAATAAATGCTTAAACAAGATTTCAATACTATATCTAACAAACATTTTAGTCTTTCAAAACAAATTTAACATGTGCTACTTGAATTGTATTTTCCTTCCTTTCATCTTCTCTTCTTTCTTTCTTTCTTTCTTTCTTTCTTTCTTTCTTTCTTTCTTCCTTCCTTTCTTTCTTTCTTTCTTTCTTTCTTTCTTTCTTTCTTTCTTTCTTTCTCTCTCTCTCTCTCTCTCTCTCTCTTTCTTCTCTCTCTCTCTCTCTCTCTCTCTCTCTCTCTCTCTCTCTCTCTCTTTCTTTCTTTTACTTATAGCAGTGGGTATCCCCATCCAAGCACTACTGAGGCTTGATCATGCTTACATTCTGCAGTTGGGCACATCCATAATGCTGTGCCAATAGATTTGAACTGTAGTTTTCTACATGCACTCACTCCATGTTAAAGCTATTTTCAATTTTGTTTTAGGCTTATTAGCTATATCTGATTATACCTGAGAATACGTTTTTGGAAAACAGAATTTTTGCCAAGTTAATGCCATGTGAAAAAAGGAAGGTAGCAGAAAGTAATGTATAAAAGATAGGACGGTCGAGGTTACACAAAAAATTGTGGTCGTTCACAGTTTAGGGTTCATGCTAAGCTCAGTTATGAAGGCATGGTTGAAAGATTAGTCCATACTTATTTGCTTATTTAGAGCGAGGCATAGATGATGGTTCTACGTGTGCTTGGGAAAAACATGTAGCAATATTAATGCCCTTCCATCAGTACAGCCTACAGGAAATGCATTGTAGAGTTCGGCCATACAGAAAGATCTCTCAAAAATTACTACACCACAATTGAACTATTCACTTTTATTTAAGATGTACTCTAAGTGTGTATATTCCTAAATTTGAAATATGTTGCTATTGCTACTTGAAGCCCTACAAACAGTAAGGAAAAGATTTTGATATTTTCAATGCGTTCACTCAAAAATTAAGCACTAAAAACATAACTATATACTTAAATCTATGGAAATATTTTGTTCATAACTGATCTTCTTTATTATTTTGTACAATTCTTGGTTGCCATGTAATTCCAAGACTCTAGAAGGCTAAATTTCCCCATGATCTACTACTATGTGTATTCTATTCTCCAAAATCAGACACAGGGATGATTTCACATTTTTTTCATTATATTTATTTCCACTGGGGTTGGCATGGTGACAAAACAGTTTAAATCTTTGCCTTAAGTGCTACCATCCCATATAGGCTTTGCGTCACCCTCCGCAGCATCCCCCCCCCCCCCCCGGCCACAGTCAGGGAGCTGGATCTGACATGGAGCAAAGGGAACACAAATTGGCACCCATATGGTAAACCAGCACCACAGGGCATAGGATTAGTATGTAGGGCCACTGCACCGGTCCATTAACCCTATACCTCTTCAACATCTTTTAAATATATTTGACTAAGAAATGGGGAAAATTTTTCTTTTAAATTGTTTTCTCTTTGAATATATTTTCTCTGAAAACAGAATGTTTTGCAAGCTAAATGTTGTTTCATTGACTGACCCTACGCATCACCCTAATCCAGCTCAAAGCATTTTATTTCCTCCGCCATTTCTGATTGTTTTGTATTTCTAAAAAGTTTAACTTTTCTCATTTTTCTCTGAGGAACACCTTCAGTATTTGTTTCCTTGAGTGGTGTAGTTCCTGAACATATGAAGGTTCTGCTGTAGTTTTCTAGACTTACTATAAACCACATTGCCAGGAATGCTGCAACAGATTGTCTAACCATTATTACTGAGAGATTTTGAATTTTCCATATTTTATTATTATCTAGTAAAATTACCCTAGAGTTTCTATGACTCTTCTATATGTGAGAGCTTAAATAACTTATCTACCTTGCTCTTAATTATATTAGAACTCAGAGGTCTTGTATCATTAATAATAAGCTATTAGGAAAATCCCATCCAGTATAAAAAATTTAAAAAATTTTTATTAATATTTAATTTTAAAATTTTATTGCTATGAAGAAAACACATTTCATGTACCTAAGAAGATAACTGTGATTCCCTTTTTCCTTTCATATTTTTGTTTTGAATTTTAAGCAATGCATTAACAATTAACTTTACTATATATTTAATACATAAATCATATACCTTAAGTTTAGCAAGTAAAATGTAGAAAGTTCACTGTTCCAAATGAATATAAACAATATAAGCATAATATGGTGTTTTCAATCTTAATTTTTAAATTTTACACTATTCTTTTTTATTTTTATTTATTTTTAAATTTATGTCAATAATCACGTATCAGAGAAAATATATTCTTCTTTTAGGTGCAACATTATTTTATTAAATATAGTGTTCTGCAGTTGCACCCAAGTTTTCCAGGCAAGATTTCATTGTATTTTTTAAATTATTATCGCTGAGTAGTATTCTATTGTATACATTCCACATTCCCCTTTGAAAGATTAGTGAACAATATGAAAAATAATTGTTTTCTTTTGAGCAAGGATTTAAAATTTAGAAATAACTAATATTTATTAATATTGTTTTTAAAATATTTACTTATTTTTATCACAAAGAAAATGTGTTAATGCTAGGATTAACTGAAAAATTGTTTCAATCATTTGCATATGTAGAAAGCAATTTCATGCATCTGAATATAATAGATTATATTTAGAGTATTTTATTTTTAAAGATACAGCTCATGTGCTATAAGATCCACCTTTTAACCTGCAACATTGAACAGCTTTTTATACAACCACAGCATAATGCAATAATTACTATTGGCTAATTTTGTAACATCTTACCAAACATCTTGCCAGCAAAAGATACCCTATCCCCATTAGGATCTTCCATCTTCATTCTTACATTTTTTTCCATGGGCAAAAGTTTTGTGTACAGTATAGGAAAAGGTGAAGAATAAGCAATAATAGGAATACATGGAAGCATATGGTAATAGTAATATTAGACATTGTTATGGGAGTATTTGTGGGAAAAATCGGTCAATTTTAACATAAGTACAGAAAAACACACATAAATGATCTGTTTGAACAGCATATTGAAATTTCACCAGATGGTAGAATTTCACCAAATGGAGATAAGAACTTGCTAAAAGAAAAGGTACACAGAATTAATTGTAAGACAACTTGGAGATCAAATTGTAGCTTTAAGGGTGGGCATTAGTTGCAGTGGGTAAGATGCTGCTTGAGTTGCTCACATGCTTTATCAGAGACTCTGGGTTTGGTCATGGCATCCCTTCTGAATCCCGTTTACAGCTAGTGTGTACCCTGGCAGGAAGAAGATTATGGCCCAAGCACTTGGATCCCTTGTATCCATCTGAGAGATCTGATATCCTGGCTCTAGACTTTGACCTGGTTTAGCCTCAGCAGTGAGAGAACCATTGATTGCAGATTTTTTTCTCTCTCTCCACATTCAAAAAAAAAAAAAAAAAACCTGCCAATTACTAGCCATACTTGTAGTTTATATTTAATAACAATATTTATAGACAGATGCTATTCAAAAGCACAGTGTTGTTAAGACAAAAATTTCCTTCTGAAATACTTTTCATTACTGAAGTGTGGCAGCCAAGTAAATGATTATAGTCATACAGGAAAGCATTGGCTTAAAAGAAAAACAATTTGGTAGAAACATTGATTTTTAAATTAAAATTAAAGTGAATATTTCCAGACAATAAATACTTTCTATACAAATATCCCAAAATACCCTGGATTTAATCCTGTACTATATGCACAAAAATTGGAGCCTGCCAACTCATGACTCAGTTTGCTTTGCTTTGGCTTCATTAAGCAGTTTTGAGAAAAGTATGTGTTACTAAGTTGTCAGTCTGTGTGACAGCTGCAATGGGGATGCAGTTCCTGCAGGCATTCTTCCCTTGGGACTGCAGTATACACTAGAATAGTCCCTGTACACTCCAGCTCTTGTTCTGATCACAGAACTAATGCTTTGAATCCTCCAAGCATTGCTGCTTCTACTCTTTCTTGGTCCCAGTGCCTCATCTGACCACCTGTCAGAAAATATCACTCTCACTGAAGAGCTTTTTTCTTTCTTCCCATCATTGAAATGATGATTTTTTTTTTTCTGGCAAATGGCATTTTTTAGCATTTTTAATTTGCTTTATAGTCAAAGGCTGAATATTTCGTTACATGAAGAGACCAACAAATAAAGAAGAAAAGAGCCCTATTTCAATTGGAAAATAGTAACAGGCTATAAGTAGTAATGAAATGCAAAATGTACATTTCATTCACATACGTAAATTTTAAAATAACTAGAGCTTGTTTTTTAAGATTTATTTTTATTACAAAATCAGATATACAGAGAGGAGAGACAGAGAGGAAGATCTTCCGTCCGATGATTCACTCCCCAAGTGAGCGCAACGGTCGATGCTGTGCCGATCCAAAGCCAGGAGCCAGAAATTTCCTCCAGGTCTCCCACAGAGGTACAGGGTCCCAAGGCTTTGGCCCATCCTCGACTGCTTTCCCAGGCCACAAGCAGGGAGCTGGATGGGAAGTGGAGCTGCCGGGACTAGAACCAACGCCCATATGGGATCCTGGAGCATTCAAGGGGAGGACTTTAGCTGCTAGGCCACGGCGCCAAGCCCTAGAGCTTGTTTTAATTGAAAAAAGCTGAAAGACATTGAGTCTGCTTCTTCCATAATTTACCCATTCACTTTCCTTCACAAAGCTCTCCAGAAATTCTGAGTTTCTTACTTTTTTCTTTGTTCACAAAAATTAACTTTTCCACAAATGAATATGCCTTTTCTATATTTCAGCAAATTTTGAAATTCCAAAGAAGTAAAATTAAAATCCATAGGTTTAGAATTCTCTCTCTCTCTGAGTTTTATCTTAGTTTTTGCTTTTATTTCCTCAAAGCAACAATAAAAATGTCAAAAGTTCAGGTTTACTAGGAAAACTATTCATGTTAGTTACAGAATGTCATAGCCAATTATCACTCTACACCGTCACTGTTTGTAAAAAAAAAAAAAATCTGTGAACTGAAAAAACCTTAGTGCTGTTCAAGTCAGTACTATGAAAATGAATTTGAGTTAGTTGTGTGTGCTCCTGTTTATTTTCTCCTAATATGTACCTTTAAGATCACAAAAATTCTATGTATTGTTTATCAATGCATATTTATTATGTATTTGAAAGGTAGTAAGAGAGAAACGGAGAGATCTATTCTCACGCATGAAATGGCTGCCACAGCCAGAGCTGAGCTAGGATTGAAAGAGACCAGGATTTTCACCCCAGTCTCCCACATAGGTGGCGAGGCCCAAATGCCTACTCTATGATGATTCCTCTACAGGATGCGCTCAGGAAGCTGCGCTGAAAATTGAGTAACTGAAACTCAAGTTTATATGTGGTATGGGTTGGCAATATCTCAAGCAGTGACAACCCACTGTGCTTCAATGCCAGCCACTATGTAGAATGTAATTATGTCTTATAAGCTGGGATTTAATGTTTTTTAAATATTATTCATTTCGAATTAATTTCTAATTTCCCTACAATGTTTTCTAACACATATTATTTAGTTTTGCATTTTAATTTATCAGTGCATAGAAAATAGTGAATGTGTATATATATGTATATATGCATATATACATATATACACACATATACATACACACGCATGCACATATACATATATACACATATGTGTTTGTGTGTGCATATATATATAAGTAGTGTCCAGCATGATTGCATTGTAATCAGAAATCATAATTTTTTTAAAAAAGGTTTATTTACTTTTATTGCAAAGTCAGATATACAGCAAAGAGGCGAGACAGAGAGGAAGATCTTCCATCCGCTGGTTCACTCCCCAAGTTTCCGCAGTGGCTGGAGCTGAGCCAATACAAAGCCAGGAGCCAAGAATTTCTTTCGGCTCTCCCACACAGTTGCAGGGTGCCAAGGCCTTCGGCCATCCTTAACTGCTTTCTCAGGCCATAACCAGGGAGCTGGATAGCAAGCGGGGCTGCCGGGATTGGAACCAGGACCTATATGGGGACCTTAGCTACTGGGCTATGGCGCTGGGCCCAGAAAACATAATTTGATGAAATAAAATGTTTGTTTCTTGCGTGTGAGGGGCACGATGGCATTTCAGGTTTATCCTCCAGCTAAAGAAGTGGCATCCTGTAATGGGTGCCAGTTTGTGTCCTGGCTGTTCCAATTCTGATCCAGCTTTCTGCTTATGGTATGGAAAGTCACAGAGGTTGACCCAAGTCTTGGGACCATGCACTCATGTGGATACCAGAAAGAAACTCTTGGCTCCCAGCACCAAATCAGCTCAACTATGGCCATTGTTGACAATTCGGATGATAACTAGAAGAGGGTAGAGTTCTCTCTGTGTCTCTCGTGTGAAAGCTGCCTTTCAAATAAAAAATAAATCTTATAAAAAAATAATTAACACCATTGTAATCCTTAAATGTTTTGAGACTTGAAATTTGTTAAAACAGTGTATTACACAACAGGTGGACAAGCTTCATAAATACTTTTTCTATTCTTGAAAATAACATGTGTTGGATATTTATTGGATGCTGTGTACTCTGTGAATGAATGACAATGCAAATTGTTTCAAAGCTGCTTAATCATATCTCTCAAGTATTAAGTTTTCTATGCTTCGTTTCTTATTTACTTTTCTTTTCAACTAACGAGAGGGAGGATAGAGGGAGAAAAATCCCATTGATTGGCTCCTAATCCCAAATACTACAATGGCTAGCAATTGGCCAGGGCTAAAGCTGCTAGGTGGAGATTCAGTCTAGGTCTTTCAGGCGAGTGGCAGGATCCAAATCACCTGACCCATCACAGCTCCCTCAGGGTCTACATTAGCAGGAAGGTGGAATAAGGAGATGGGCACCTGGAATGAACACTGATATCTGATGTGGCATGTGAGAGTCATAACTGGTGAATTCTGCTAAAAAATCCTACCTCTGCTGAGATAAATTTACTTACCAATTTAGACTCTATTGTTTCTCAGTCTCTTTCTCTCTGTAAATATTCCTTCTCTTCCTTACTGCTCTTTGGCCATATATTTCTACCTGAAATATAAAACACTGAAAGATATTGTTCTGTTGCTTTTAAAGTAGTATTCATTTAGTTCACTTTGACGTAATTCCTTCTTCAGACGGTTTACATTGTGACTTGCATCACTGGAGCATTTTTATCTTCTGCTTATATTATGTCTTCTGGATTTGCCAATAATGTGTGGTCTAGAATACTCAACTCTTTAGTCCCCCTTAGTTTCTGTCTCGGTCTTACACTTGTTTCTCTTTACACGATCTGGCTTATTTATTTTTCTTTTAAAGAAATCTTTTGCTTGACATGATTATCTGGGATTTCCAATCATGATCTTTTGAAGATTTATGTTTATTTGTGCATTGTTATTTATTTTAACTTCTGAATGTTGTGATTGACAATTCATGAAATCTGAAAAATAGGCAATCATTGCATTTTTGATATCTTTGCTTCATTCCATATCTATTTCAGGGATCTAATCACACGTATCTTAGACTTTCTAATTATCTCTTCTGTTTTTCTTTTTCATATTTTTGTCTTATTTTCATGCTGTGTAATTTGTTATTATTTTCAACTCTGTCTCTGCTTACTTCCATTTGAGTGTTAAACCTGTATTCTGAGTTCTTACAATATTTTTGTTTTCTCAAATTTATTATCTTATATATGCAATAAATCATGGCTTTTGTCTAATTTAAACATGGAGTTTAGTTTGAAAAATTTTAAAATCATAATTACAGCATTTGAAATTATGAGTATGTTTCATATATTCTTTTTGTGTTGAATCATTCTCACTACTTTATTCTTTAGGTATATAATTATCTTGTTCCCATTCGGGGAAATTCACTTGAAAATAGAAAGTGATGGTAAGACTTTTATGATTTAGAGCGTGTTATCTTCCTTTGGAAAATGTTTATAATTGCCTTTGTTTTGACTGCAAGTGTTCCTAAGGAAAAGCAAATCCTATTGTTTCTCTTCAACTTACTTCTCTGTAATTACCTATTTTTTGTTTTGCTTTACTTAGAAAAACAAAGCAGTTCACGAATTATTTACTGTAAAAATCTATTTTAATTAGAACTGGCACTGTATGATTTGGCACAGCAGCTTTTACATCCCATATAGGCACTTATTCCAGCCCTGAATGATCCAGTTCCTAGCTAATGTGGCTGGAAAAGCAGCAGGGGATGGCTGAAGTCCTTGACTCGTTATATAAACATGGAAGACCTGCATGAAGTTCCTGGCTTCTGGCTTCAGGCTGGCCCAGCCCTGGATGTTTTCACCATTTATAGAGTGAAATCACACATGGACGTTTTCTCATACTCACTGACAACAAGGTGGAGGAACCCACCGTGGGGGAGAATCCCAGATTCTATGTAATTACAACACAATGTAATTAATGAATAAATTTAATAAAAAAACATAAAAAACCTCTTTCAAGTAAATAAATAAATAATTTTAAACAAGATCCAGATAGGCTACTGAAATTTCCAGAAAATGAAGATTCTTGCTTGCCTATATTGTAAGTTTTCACTGTTTTCAAATATAAATCTTAACTAATTAGATGTGATAAATTAATTATGAAAGTAGCTGTACTCAATGAAGACCGAGGAAAAATATACATATACACATAAGTTGTGAAAGGGAATTAAGAAATTGTAGTATTGTTTAATTTGGGTGACAAAATGGTGTATGATTGTATTCTTCAGCTTTTGAAAATATTTTTCATAGTTTGCATGTGTTTATTAATATAAATAAAGTAAAATTTGAACTATAAAAACTGAAAAAAGCCTTACTTATTGATTTTCTTAAGTATCATTGCTCCTTAATGTTGTTTAGATATTATATGCACATTACTGGACTTTTGTTTTACTCATGGTACATGGTGAAATGTTTAGGAAAAACTGAAGCCTCAGGCTGTAATCTCCCATTTTTTTAGATTGGTATGCTGTTTTCCATGTGATCATGTTTTCCATATTTCTCAATTGTTCATGTTCCCAAACTTAGTCTCCATTTTTATAAGTTATCATTTAATGATAGAAGACATACAAGATTACAACATAGAAAGGAAAAATAATCAACATCAATAATCATCAGTGAAATAAAATTAAATTCACTGAAAAGTAGCACCTCAAAATTGCTACAATGACCATTACCAAAGAGCAGAAGATAAAATAAAAATAGCAAAGATACAGAGTAGAAGGAATTCTTTTATGTTGTCAATAGTGATACAAATTAGTGCAATCATTATCCAAAATTGGTAATGGTTCCTCAAAGCATTAAATTGAAAACCACCATAAGATTGCTAGAAAATAGTATTCTGCACATGTTTCAAAAATAGTTGAGATTAGGTGCCTGTGTTGTGGACCAACAGGCTCATCTTCCACCTTCAAGTGATGTTATCCCATACGAGTGTCAGTTCATGCCCTGGCTGCTTCACTTCTGATCCAGCTCCATACTTACAACCTGGGAAAACAGAAGAGGATAGCTCAAGTCCTTGAAACACAGCATCCGTGTGAGAGATCCATAAGAACCTCCTGGCTCCTAGTTTCAGATAGGCGAACCTACAACTGGTGGTGGCCATTTAGTAATTGCACCTGTAGATAGAAGAAATCTCTGTCTCTCTCTCATTCTTTCTGTACATCTACCTTTCCAGAAAACTGAATAAATCTTTCAAAAATAATGGAAATTGGAATCTTGAAGAGCTATCCCTATTAGTTTCTCTCTTTTTAAAAGATTTATTTATTTTTATTGGGTAAGCAGGCTTACAGAGAGAAGGAGAGACAAAGAAATCCATTGTTTCACTCCCCAAGTGGCCGCAATGCCAGGAGATGAGCTGATCCAAAGCCAGGAGCCACAGTTTTCTTCTGGGTCTTTCACAAGGCTTTTGGGCCATCCTCTACTGCTTTCCTGGCCATAAGCAGGAAGCTATATGGGAAGGGGAGCAGCCAATACACAAAGTGGTGCCCACATGGGGTCCTGACACTTGCAAGGTGAAGATTTAGCCACTGAGCCATCGTGCCAGGCCTACTATCTGTATTTCTCTGTTACACTGTTGTGCTATAGCCTAGTTATGTAATCATCTTAACTGTCTATAAATGAATCAATAGATTAAGAAATTATGATCATGTACATAATTGAATACTACAAGAAGGTTTTTGATTCCTGTTTTCACAACTCTTGTAGCATGTTTGTTAACTTTATATTGATGAAAATTTATTATTTTCACCCTGTTGTGGATTGTGCTCACTGGTTCTGTATTTTAGGAGATATGTAATGGAAGTGTAGATGGGACTGATATGTTCAGATATGGAGAGAAAGTACTGTATGTCTCTGTGCATACAGACCAATGATGGACTCTCAGTGAAATAACTGAATATATTCTAAGAATAAGATGATGGATTCTCTGACAATTTCCATGCCTACATGGTCAGGAAATACCTAAATAACAGCAAGATGGACTTGTGATTGTTCAAGAAGGACATACATTAAAAATTAGGGACAATCATGCATAGGGAAATGAGCCAATCCCAAAAGGTCATATATCATATGTTCGCTCTAATATAAGATAATATGATGTCAAATCCAGGGATATCACATATGAATCTTACTCTATATCACTTCATACTTACATGCACCTTTTGTAATAAGATCTTGTGGTGTAATTCATTAATCAACTATCCATAAGAGTCCAATTCTTTGTGAATACCTGTGATGGTCAATGTCCCTTTTATCACTGTTATTGCTACTACCCATAAATAACGAAGATCTAGTCCTCATTGTACCTTCGTTATGACCCTGGGATACAAGAATGAACTCACAACGAAATGACTGACAGTTTCATGCATGTTTGGAAGAGACTCCAGTGGCAGCATGATGGACTTGGGAAAATGCACAAAAGACACCCATTGTGAGACTTGAGGTGAGAACAGAAGGCAGAGGAGGGAACTTGGGGGAGGGGGAAAGTGACCCCACGCCAACTTGGCTGTATCAAAACAACAACAAAATAAACAAATAAATAAATAAATAGGTAAATAAGTAAATAAATGAAACCAGAGGGGAAATCAATATGGAGTAAGGACCTTGGGGAAGGGCACAGACAACCACAGAGCCTATGGAACTATATCATAAAACGAAATAAAATATGTTTGAAAAAAAACAAAAACAAACAAAAAGATAGGTCTAATGATAGTTCATCATACAACAAAATTTTTTTTAAATCAGAGATTTCTTTAGGAAATTAATTAATGTATGAATTTAAATGTATTAACTTTCCCAATACTTAACTGCATTTTAAATATAGATGAAGCTAAAATAGAAATGCTATTATTAGAATTTCTTCTATAGGTCAAGAAATAAAAATACTAATCAGATTAAATGCCTGATTTGATCAGTTTCTGCTATGTATGTGTGTTGAATCACTGCATTGTGCCCTGTAAAATGTAAAAGCATTAAATGCTTATCAAAAAATAAAGAAAAATATACTAAAAACAATTCAATGTAAGGTAATTGATGAGTGACATAAATTGTACCATTCCTGCCATTCAAATTTAATGTGTTCAAATTTAATTTACCCGAGAAGCGAATTTGTATAATATGATTGAATGTCATTGGGTCACTATACTGATTTTAGTTGCCTTTTCTCCAAACCTATTGATGGGTCTAAAGAAGGTATGAAAAATTGTGTCTAATTCCTGTTGACTCTGTCATTTCTCTAAAAGTGCTTTGTGGTTAAATTCTTGTAACAGCATATTAAAAAAATCTTGTCCATTTCTGGAAAAAAAACTGAAAAATCAATTGGTGGAATGTTTAATTGAGGGTTTGGATATGTGAGTCCCTATTAATTGTTTCTGCATTAGGGTGCTTATCTTTCTAGTTCATTTTCCTAAACATAAATTACCACTTATTTAGTTTAGAATGTGTATGTCAGCTGGAACAGGAATGTTTTGCAATGAATCTAATGCAGAGGTCACCTTATCTCTTCCAGCTTTTATTGCAACAGCTGTGTTTCTACCCATTAATTTTCTACATATTCTGTAGTTTACACATAAAACAACACTTCTCATTTCTTCCATAACAGTTAGGGACACAGGAAAAGCACACATCATTTTCAAGCTTGCTATATGCATATTGTATCATATTCATTGTTCATACAAGCAAAAAAAACCCCCCACTAATGTCATATATCGAGACACACATTTTTGGAAAAGAGACTGTTACAGAGAGTGAGAGAGATCACACGAGACGTAAGTGTAGGATGTACAGAGGAGTCTTTATTAGTGAAGCTTTGCTGCAGCAGCACCCACAGCCCTCTAAGAACCATCGCCATGCTTATAGTCATGCCTTCCTAGTTAAAACTCTGAGATGAAGAGGTGATCATTACTGTGAAATATATTCATTAAACAAAAGACCTATGTTCCAGCTTCCCCAGCAATATAAATTATTCTAAGGGACAGAAACAACCTGAACACACTTACACAACTGCAAACATCCAATTTACCTTTTTCTGGAGTATTCTGTCCACACTCCATTAATGCTAGCACTCTGAATAAGCCTCAACTCTCCAGGAACTCTTGAAAGTACACAAATTAGAAATACAAACTATTTCAGCATTTGCATCTTTACTGACTCACCCAAGCAGTGGTCAGAGGGTGAGGCATACAGACATCCATGGGTTATGTTCAGGGGCTAACCCTGTCCTCAGATTCCATCAATGGAAAGCAAGAGAGCTAGTAGGTAGACGAGAGGCCAAGAGCTGGAGTGATGGAAGATGGCAATGAGACATGGATGTGAGAGTGAGTCCTCTGCTCAACACAGGCTTTGGCTTTGGAATGGAGTGGTTGTGCAACAGTGCAATCCTGCACGGCCAGGTCCCGGGTAATGATGGGTGTGCAGTTTTTACTTACAGCTGGACAAAAAGCATTATACAGTTGGGGAGAGGTATGGCTTCCAAACTCATGACCCTGAGCTAACTGCCTAAGACAGTGTCAAGATTCACTCCAGCTGAGGGAAATGTTGAGAAAGGAAGCATATTAAATCTAGACTGAATAAAGCACTAAGAGATAGTTTTAATAAACTTTAATATTTTTTAACAGCTTCGTAAGGGAACATTGATAGATATCGTTAGAGATTCTAGGAAAAACTACAAGGTATAATCATTACCTTTTAAAAATCAATAGGCGTTTTATTGCATTATTAAAATACTACAAGACATAATCTGGGATGCTTCTGTAACTGGACAACTTTTAGATCTTATTCATCAGCCTGCTGAACTGTTCCTTATTCAGAGAAATTCCCGAATTTTTCTGATATCCTTATTTTTAAACTCTTGCTGCCTGCTGAATCCAAGCAACCACCATTTAATGAAATTCAGCATCATTTCCTTCAAAGCCTAGTTCATTTTGGGGTCTTAAGATAGTGAACAAACAACACTTGGTTACATCTGAAGCCTTCAACTGTATGTTTCAACCAAGAGATTTCAGATTGAAACAAGAGACCCATTCATATCGCATCGTCAAGGATATGAAAATACACAGACCTCATCTTGTAGCAGAAGCCCAATGTAACCTCTTTGGCCATATCTTATACGTGACTACAGATAGTGCAAACAGCTGCCAGTTGCTTTTTATTTTCCCCACCCAATCCACAGCCTCTTTTTTTCCCCCCAAGGAATCTGAGTTCTGTATCAGTATGATTGAAGTTCTTTTGCAGGGTTCTTCTGGGACCCTTCACACTAAGTTTGTGACCCTTCAGATTAATGTCTACATTTTCTGGAAAGCAGGTAATCTGATTGCTCAGAATGGTCTTTATTCTTACAATGGACATGGCAAGGAAGCAATCACTATCTTAGGAAATGTTAGCCTTTACAGAAAGCATGGAACATATAATATCAAGTACATAACTGAAAATTCATGATTAGCAAGTATTTTTTTATCCATTTTTGCTGCTATGTGAAAGCACAAGTAGCAGTTTTCCTTTACCTTAAATCAATAATGTTTTAGGAAAGCAGCTACTCTAGAGGTTATTACATGTACATGTACTATGTTTTCATTGTTCACCCCTGTATCTCTGGTACTAAACACCATTTGTAGCACCCACTAAGAGATGAACATCTCTTTGTAGAGTGTAAAGACTAATTCTTGGTTCTATCTGATACTTCTCATTAGATTGCATGTCACATGTTTGAAAAGCTGGCATTATTTTTGACACCTGCTTAGAGAAATAATGAAAACTGTACTAAAACATTAACAGCAGTGGGGTCTAAGGATAATTAAATATTAAAATACACATGCTGCTTTAAGGTTTTGGAAAATAGATTCATTTCTTTTGTATAAAATGTTTGATTAATGTTAGGTAGTTTATTTTTGTAGATAAACCTTGTCAATGTCACTGGTCCATAGAACTGGATCACAAAGGAATAGTGCATAATGACAAAATGACACAGATACGCACATAGTGAGAACAAGTGAGCTAGTGTGAGTGAGAGAGATCTTCTATGTTCACATGTCAAATGGCCGCAAAGGTCATGGTTTGGCCAGGTCTAAGTCAGCAATCTGTCACAGTACTGAAGTTTCCACGTGGTTGCAGGGGTTTGAAGATCTTGAACTGTCCTCCACTGGTGCATTTTTCAGGGAGTCGAGTTAGAAGTGGAGCAACCAAGACATTGTCTGTCACCCATATGGAATGCCAACATGCCAGATAATGACTTACCTACCGTGTTCTTCTGCAACGCTCACTCCAGAAACCAAAAACTTGTACTGGCTGCTTTTATAATTGGGGTAGATGAATGCAGAGAGGAGACATTTTCCTGGACTGTTACTAAAACTCAAACCACTTGATCTCTTGCAATAATAATTTAGTTGTCTTGGAACTAAAGAATATCTTGTAGTAGGATGAAAACAAAGCATACATTGAATTTAAATGCTGTGTACACTACCAGCATTCTGTGTAAATAAGGCAATAAAATTCAACATTATAGGAAAGACACTCCAATGTTTTAAGACTAAGTAATACATTTTTTTTAACAAAAGGTACTTAAGGAAAACAATGTTCAAATTTCATGTTATCCTCACAGTGCCAAATCAGATTTCGCATTTTAGCCAAATATGTGTGTAATAGAAGTCTTAAAAATGTCATTATAAAAGGATAGATTACATTTTCCTATCACCTCTAATTAATTTTCTGGTTGTTCAGAACCAATTTAATCTCCCTGATTCTCCTTAGGAAACAGGTAAACAGACTGATTTCAAAGTGGATTACAATTAGAATCCTTTTCTCTCTTGACTTAGAACAATATTTCACAAAATTAGATTTCAAATTACCCTCAAAACGGATTTCTGTGTGTAAATTAATAGCTGGATTAAAGATGAAAAATTCAACAAAATTTAAGTTGCAGTGAATTGAACAGAGAAGATTGGATACAATATGAATAATTTACTCACTTATTTACCAAGAATTTACATCATATTGCTATGAACCAGATGTTTGAAATACACTGGTAAACAAGGCAAATAAGGTTGATGCACTCACAGAGCTTATATATGTTGTACATGTAAATATGTCAATGGACACGTACTATGAGAGTACTAACAAGAGTAATGAAGTAACTGTAACAGCATAATAATGATTGGCAGTCCCTATTTGTGCTTATTGCACTGTTTAATTTGCATAGAACTGTGAGGGAAGAAGTCTCTGAAGTGATAGTTACTAAACCACATTCTTCATAGTTCTGAGTTTTGCAATGATTTGCATTCAATGTTTGGAGTAAACACAGATTAGGGCTAGGGGCCTGGACCCTGTCTTAATTTTGTAATCTCTCCGTTTCTTGCTCTGGCATCTCTTATGGGTGCAATTCACATGCCAACTGCTGTTCCACTTCTAATCCAGTTCCCTGCTTGTGGCCTGGGTAATCAGCTGAGGATGCCCCAAGTCCTTGAGCCCTTGCAGTCATGTGGGAGACCTGGAAGAAGCTCTTGGCTCCTGGCTTTGAATCCCCTCAGCCAGATTTGGCCATTACAGTTTTTTGAGGAGTGAACCAGTGAAGGAAATCTCTATATCTCCTGCTGTCTATAAATTTCCCTTTCAATTAAAATAAATAAATCTTAAAAAAACAAACTTCAAGCAAACATATAAGAACTAGAGTTTTTAGCCCAAAGCAGAGGATAACATGAAGTATGTTGGAAAGGTAGACATGCAGTACCTAAAGACTATCATGAACAGTTTCATTGGGAAACAATGATGATTCAGGATTAATTAAAAGAGCAATTTGACTTGATTATACTTATCCTGATATCATTTGAAGAATATGAGTTTAGGATGAATGTCAGACCGAATAGCTGCAAGTCAATTATGAGAACACAGTACAAATTTCAGAGAAAGTTGACAGAATCTTAAAATTAGAATAATTTCAATGGAACACAGTGATCTAAAACCTACCTTATAATGTACAATGAAGTGTCTACTCATTTAAGTGTCTTATTCTATGTTTGATTACCATGTTTTTATAAGGGAAACATCTTCTTTCAAAATGCGAATAATACAGTCGTATATACATTTTTGAAAAGTTAGCATTTTGCTTCATGCACATTAATCATTTTCAAAAGGGTAAATAGTATGAGACAGAAATAATTCTATTGTAAGGATCAAAGTAACCTGATTCTGAGGAAAAATTCCATGTCTCATCACCTTTCAAACACAGTCTGTTTGGTCACTAAAGTTTATTTGGCAATTCCCAGAAGAAATTTTTAGCTCTTATGACGAGACAGGGATTAATGCTACAGGCCAGGAATTTTGCTGAATATCCTAAAATCCACAGAAAGCTCTCTCATCATGAACACATATGCAGCTCCAAACATCAAAAAACTGACTGAGAATCCCTGATACACCATTATCTTTTTGCTTGGATCAGATTTACTATTCTTTGAAGATAGTCTCCTTTGCAACATTCCCAATTGGTTACTTTCCTCCCCAAGCCATTCATATTGCTGGATGAACATTATTCTGTTACATATCCCATCTACCTCACTTTGCTGCTTCCAGATTATTCCTCCCTTTTTATCTCTAAAATTTAGTTTCTATCACATCTGTTATTTATAGAAGGCTAAATAGAAGCCTAGATCACCCTCAATGCTACTAATTCACTTGAAGGGTTTAGTTGCCTTTCCACTGCCACATTAACACTATCCCTTTATTTATCTTTTGCAATTTTATCATACTTATCCATGATCATTTTAATACCACACGACCTAAGTTCTTATATTTCCTCAATGATCTTAATGTTGGTCTCATCTCATTCACTAATGACCAAAAACTAAATTTCATCATTACCAGGAATTGCTAACCATAGAAAACCTCAGAGCATTGTAAGCTGTTTCTTATTGTTTAGTCCTAGTTTTCTGTTTAACTTACTGTTTTTTATATTAGTTATATAATTCTTTAATAACGCATGGTCCTCAAATCCTTAATTCTTCTATGTCTTTTAATCTTAAAATTCCAAGTTTCTTTTACTTTAGATCTCATAATTAATCACCACAGTCATGGTTCAAACTACAAGCTCAAATACTTAGTTTTACATGTATTCTGTGATAGTAACCGTACAACTCAATACAGCAAAGGAATACTTTAAACTAGCCCTGACCTCATTTCACGCTTTTTAACTTTAAGCCTGCATGTGCAATCCTTAGAAACAATCCTTCATTCGTATATGGTGTGCAGTCTCCTCTGAACTTCAGCATCATAATGAAATGGCTACTGGCAGCTTCACTTATAAAACTAATGAGCATAGCAAACTCAGCACAATCAAAATTAAGCTCTTAATCTCTCCTAAACCCCTAAGACAGGCTCCTCCTGCATTCTTCCCATTTCAGCTGATGGTAAGTGAATTTTTCCCAGTTATTAAATCAGTTTAAAAACAATAAGTTTCTCTTTGAAGAAGAAGTAATGAGGTATTGTGGACAGAAAACTGGATGCCATTGCCTGGATTCATATAAATGTGCCTAGGGGGTGCTCTGACACTGATACTGAAAGGTACAGGAAGTTTCTCACTGGAAAATTTAGCCATAGCCATAAATAGTATACTTTTTGATTAGAAACATTTTTGAAATGGTTTATATGTTTTGTTTTATCATTGCAAATTAAACTTACAAAAGGCAATACAATTAAAAGTAGTATAATCTGGTGATTCAATTTAAATATGAATAATTAATTAATTAATTATAATGAAACACTTCACTTTTTTATAAGATTTTTTTATTAGTTGCATTAATTCATGTTCTGTTTCACTAGGACCTGTCATAACCTTTAGAAACAGAACACCATAGGGGTAAACAGTATGTTTTGCCTCTAACACCACTGATTAATATTACATAACCTGTATAGATTCTTTCTCTTGGATATATCCGATTGCTTTGACACTGGGTAGTCAGTTGGGACAGACTGTGCAAATCCTGCAAGTTGGAATAGAATCTTTTTTTTTTTTAAGATTTATTTTATTTTCATTATAAAGTCAGATATACTGAGAGGAGGAGAGATAGAGAGGAAGTGGAGCTGCCGGGATAAGAACCAGCGGCCATATGGGATCAAGGCGAGGACCTTAGCCACTAGGCCACGCTGCCGAGCCCGGAATAGAATCTTGTCCATGTCTTTCGCTCCAGCTTCTAGCATAATATCTGAATCATCACATATACTCATTAAATGCTGATAGGATTTTTTTTTATATTTTACTTCTCTATCTGTTCTATGCACTGTCTATCAAATAAAGGATCCTTCTTTCTTTGCAGTGATTATTTCATAGTGTGCAAAATTATCTTTGACCTATCTTCTCTAACTGCCCCTAGTAGCCCTCAAAGTCTGTTAATTCCTTGCTTCAAAGTTCCATTCTAATTCTCAATATGCTTTCACTGCATATGTGCTTTCTTGATAATAGTAAATTTCCAGAAGCTAAAATGGAACATTTCTAGGTCAAAAAGATCAGCTTTTTCTCCTTATAAGGATGACTAAGGTGACTCTATAAAATGACCGCCCCCCGACCCTACACACAAAAACTCTTTTAGAAAATGTTTTTGGGGCCAACACTAGATAAGTAAATACGTAAATTTTTTTCCAAAAAATAATCTGTTATACAGGCAGAAATTTACATTCAATTATTTAGTAAATGCCAATTTTAATTTTATGTATTTATTCATTTTATCTTTTGTTATTAATAATTCACATATTTATTGGATACAGCGTGGTCTTCTAATACATGTATATAGTTATACTGACCAAATAATGATAACAAACAGCAACATTTTTCTGTGTTTAACATTATTTTATTGTTGGAGCCTTGGAGCATCTTTCTGCTATTTGTTCACAAAATATTTTCTTTTTTAAAATGATTTATTTATTTTTATTACAAAGTCAGATATACAGAGAGGAGGAGAGACAGAGAGGAAGATCTTCCATCCGATGATTCACTCGCCAAGTGAACGCAACGGCCAGTGCTGTGCCAATCCGGAGCCAGGAGCCAGGAGCCAGGAATGTCTTCCAGGTCTCCCACGTGAGTGCAGAGTCCCAATGCATTGGTCTGTCCTCCACTGCTTTTCTAGGCCACAAGCAGGGAGCTGGATGGGAAGTGGAGCTGCCGGGATTAGAACTGGCGCCCATACGGGATCCAGGGGCATGTTCAAGGCGCGGACTTTAGCCACTAGGCCATACCGCCGGGCCCCACAAAATATTTTCTAAGCCATTGTATATTGACTTTAATGTGCTGCGTACTACTACTAGGGACTTAGTGGTTCATATAGCTGTGATTTGCTACCAACTACCATCTTCCCTATAATGTTCCCAACTTCTCCTAGTAACTAGTAATTATTATGTATAGATACAGAGTTTTTGTTTTGTTTTGTTTTACTTTCACATTTGAGGAAGAATATTAAATATTGTTCTTTCTCTGTTAGACTTATTTAATTAGGCAATGTTGGGCCTGGTGTGATGGCGCTAAGGCTAAATCCTTACCTTGAAAGCACCAGTATCTCATATGGGTGCAGAATCATGTTCTGGCTGCTCCACTTCCCATCCAGCTCCCTGCTTGTGGCCTGGGACAGCAGTAGAGCATAGCCCAAAGCCTTGGGACCCCGTACCTGCGTAAGAGACCTGGAAGAAGCTCCTGGCTCTTAGCTTCGGATCACTTCAACTCCTGCCATTTAGACCTTTTGTGGAGTGAACCAGATGTTGGAAGACCTTTCTCTTTGTCTCTCCTTTTCTTTGTAAGCCTGATCTGCCTTTCCAATATAAGTAAATATATACATAGATAGATAAATAAATGAATAAATAAATAAATAATCTTTTAAAAATAATGTAACCTACTCTTATTATCCATTGTGCTGAAATTACAACATTCTATCCTTTCTTAGAGCTGAGTAGCACTCCATTTCTGTATCTCTCAACGAGCATGGTGGTGTGGCTATCTGTTTGATGTAACAATTTCATGTGTATACACCTATACGCACAAACACTACTGGGTATGTGGGAGCTTATAGCAGGTCTGTTTCTATTGCTTTGTGGAGGAATCTGCACGGTTTTTAACATAGTAGCTAAACTAATTTACTTTTTAAAAAAATTTTCTTCCTGTTTTTGTGCTTTTTTTTTAAAACTACATTTATTTCATTTTATGACACAGTTTCATAGGCTCTGGGATTCCGCCAACACCCACCCCCCAAACCCTCCCACCACACTGAATTCCTCCACATTGTTACAGTAGTACAGATCATAACCAGGCATGATTCCTTCATTGCGGGCATGGACCATGCAGAGACTCCAGCATTTGATTGTCCAGATAAATTCAACAGTTTCCTTGGGAGACCATCCTTGGTCTGAAAGTAGAGCTGCCAGAATATCATCCCCTCTAATGAAAAGCCACTACACAACTTCAACAACAGGAAGAAACTTGGAAATTTACAACATCATGGAGTTAATTGACATGGCATTGAGTGACCAGTATGTTATAAAATGCAAGTTCTTAATCACATCCTGTGACTACTTCATTGACATCTCAATTATAGTTTATACACAACCGGCTGCTATACACCTTAAAATAGTTATATGGTACTATTCAGCTATCTTGTGTCTATTTTCATTTATATATTTAACAGCTTATACTATTCAAGCATGATTTTTACTGAACTTCGCAAATGTTAGGATAGTTCATACAGGCTCATAACTCTAACAAGCCATATGTTAACAATTGAGAACCAGAACAATTTTAGGAGGGGTGTGCAGAGAAATCTTCAGTACCTTAGTGAAGAGTAACTAATCTTTGTGTCCTACCTAGTTAGGTATATAGGAGTCTAAACTGACTGTTTCCTGTCTGTTTTAAGCTTTCCTTATTGGTCTCTGTTTATCTGATCTAATTTTTGGGGAAGTTTCCAGAATGACCTTGGTCATTGCGAGAGAGGGTGGAGAGCCAAAGTTGGAACTAAGTAAGGACCAGAGAAGGCACCTCTCCCTAGTCCCAAAAGAAGTTTACTGTTCTGTTTCTGAGGACCACTCAGGGCTCCTGGCTGTTGTTCCGATGACATCAGATCCTATGAGGAAAGATCTGGGCTTCTTCCATCCAGTGTGGTAAACTAATTTACTTTTATACTAACTGTATAATTGTTGTCTTAATATTGAAATACACATTTTCTGCTCTGGAAAGGAAATTTTAATACAAGGGCTGATACAGTGGGGTTTAAGATTAATCATCTGCCTATAGACACTGGCATCCCATATGGGTGACATTTTTCTTCCAACTGCACCAATTCTAACCTAGCTCTCTGCTTATGGACTGGGAAGGCAGCAGATTATTCAAGCCCTTGAACCTCTGCACTCATGTGGGAGACCCAGAAGAAGCTCATGGCTCCTGGCTTTGGATAGGCTCAGCTCCAACCTTTGCAGTCATTAGGGGAGTGGACTAAGAGAAGAAAGAACTCTGTTTCTCCTCTCTCCGTAAAAATCTGCTTTTCCGTTATGCAACAAGGTGGAGGAATCCACCATGTGGGGAAGGTGTGGGGAGGGGTGGGGAGAATCCCAGTAACTATGTAACTGTGTCACATAATACAATGTAATTAATGAATAAAAAAAGAAAAAAATCTGCTTTTCCACTATAAATAAATCAGTATATAAATAAATATGAATAAATAAATAAATAAATAAGCCTTTTTAAAAAGAAAATGTTTAAATTAATTAAAAGATGAACTGCAAATCTGAAGGAAAATCTTGGCATAAAAACATATCTGATAAATTACTAAAACATGCAAAAACTTAGCATTTAACAATAAGAACAATCAGCTTTAAAAGAACCGAGCACTTGAAGAGACACTTCCTTCAAAAATATATACATGTACAAAAAGACGTATTAAATGATGACCAATGTCATATACCATGAAAGAATTATAAAATAAAACAATAGTAAAATATTGCAACATGACTGCTAGAATAGCAAAACTCCAAAACATTGAAAATATCAATGCTGGTGGCAGTGTAAAGCAATAGTAACTCATTCTATGCAAGTCAGAATGCAAAATAATCCACACAAAATATGTAAATAAATTTTCACATCCATTTTATTTGTAACTGCCCAATGTTGAAAGCAATCAAGGTATTTCTCACTAGGTGAATTGGTAGATGTACAATGGCATTTCTATTCAATTGAATATTATTCTGTGATAGAGATATTGAGCTCTCAAGTCACAAAAGACATGGAGGAATTTTAAATGCGTATGACTAACTAAAGGCAATTAATCTGAAAAAGCTCCATAGTACGTGCACATTCCAGAAAATATTAAGTTTAACGTAGAGGATAAAATGATCACTGATTGCCAATGTTTCTTTGGCCAGAGGTTAGGATAAACAGATAAAGCATGAATAATTTATAGGTAAAGAAAGCTATTCTAGGTCATAATCTAATAGTAGATAAGTGTCATTACATATTACTTAAAATCATAGAATTTGCAGTCTAAAGAAGAAACTCTAGTGTGAATTATTGAATTTCATATATATATATATGAATATTAGGTCATCAGTTGTAACAAATGAACCATACAAAAGTATGAAATTAATTTTAGTTTAGTTTTCTATTCTAAAACATTCAATGAAGTGGATCATTTGGTACAATGGTTATGTCATCCTTTAGGAAGCTCATATTCCATATTGGAGTGCCTACTGCAATTCTCAGCACCTCTTCTGATACAGCTTTCTATTAATACGCACCTTGGGAGGCAGCTTATGATGTATCAATCCCTTGGGTCCCTGCCAAACACATGGGCGTCATGAACTGAGTCTGAGATCCTGCTTTGCTCGTGGTTCCACCCTAGCTGCTGTGGGTGTCTCCTCTCTGTTACTGCTTCCAGAGTCCTGTGAAAATAAATTTTAAAAACTTAAAATACATAAAATATTATTAATAACATTGGATTTCAGTATTAGGATAAGTGACCAGCTAAGAAATTTGAGTAAATAATTCAAAGATGGGTCAATGTAGTCCAAAATAAAGAAGAGAAATAGACACATCTTCAAATAGATCTAAAACATTTTTATGCAGTGTAAATTCCATGCACTTATTACCCATTATGTTCCACAATAATCATAGATTTTTCTTGTATGTTCTGAATCTCGGATATATGGATAGTTAAAATTATATAACATCCTGTTCCTACTTTTTTGTTGATAATCCCAAGTACTTAAGTCAATTTAAGATTTTATTTCTTCAGTATTGAATTCATTTTCAAAGCCATCAAGCGGTACTTTACTCTTTACCACGTAGGAATCAATAGTAGGAATCAATAGACTAAATATGATCCATTGTTTGCTTAATGACTTATTAACTACGCTTGAATTAGGAAATCCTATTCCTTAGTGGCTATCATTATGTCACACATCTCACTTTCATTTTGGAAACTCAACCTTTATGCACAGTTTTTATTCTATTATACTTTCTATGATGCATTTACATTTTTCTGCTGATGCTAGTAGTAGTTATTAGGGTTAGAGCTCAGATTGAGAATACCAAGTTGAGAATTATGGGAATAGTTTAAGATTCTTTCATGAGGCCAGCACTGTGGGTGCAGGGGCTTAAGCTGTTGTGTGAGACCCTAGCATCCCATATGGGCACTGAGTTGAGTCCCAGCTGCTCTATTTCTCAGCTAGATCCTTGCCAGTGGCCTGGAAATGCAGTGGAGAATGGCCCCAGTCACTGTGTCCCTTCCACCTGTGTAAAAGACCTGGATGAATCTCTGAGTCCCTGACTTCTGTTTGGCCAACCCCTGGCCATTGCAACCATATGGAGAACAAATTGGCACATGAAAGATTCTCTTTTTTCTCTGTAATTCTGACTTTAAAATATAATAAACATTTTTGAAAAGAATAAAAATGGCATTTTATACCTGAATGTTTATTGTTCTATTTTTAACAAAGTGTTGAAAACTAAAGAACAGTAAACATACAAGTGTATTCACTCTCTTAGTTTTTGTGATTTCTCCTGAGTAACTGTAATATAGCACAGTTTCACAGGCACTTTGCTAGGCAAGGGGTTGAAATTTTCAGATACATGCTTTATATTAAATAAATATCAAGGTAATAACAATTTCTCAACAAAAGGGAGAATTAAAGTGATTATATCATTAAAATTACAATAGTCATCTTTATAAACTAGTTTAGAGACAATCTTCACCTGAAGCTAAGGCGACTGAGCTTTAGTAATCTCTAACGGAAGTATAACTCACCTAATGAATAGTCTTCCAATAAAATGGACATTGAGTTGAGTGCTTAATCTTTGTGGGTTAAAGCAAAAGAGGAACAACATCATTATGTCAATGTAGAGAAGAAAAATTTATTGTGATCATTTCTATTCTCCCAGTTATTTTTTTCTTCAGATTTTTTTCATTCTCATTACTGAATTTGCTTGCATAGAAATCCCACCACATACAACGCACCTCCCCTGAAGCTTCTTTGGAGGAATAATGTGATGTCTCACAAGTTCAATTAGTTTCTGTAAATTTTGCAAGTCATTTGAGCATGTCACATTTTTTCAAACGCTTCATTTTAAAATGAATTATTTCATTTTTTAAACCAAAATACAGTAAAGAAGATGAATAGGAAAAAGAACACACCATTCTGAAGCAGAATCTAAATTGTTTAAATTATTGTTGGTACCAATTATTTAAGAAAAAAATTTTGATATTAATCCATACTATATTTGGTAGCTAACGGTAGAAATGACAAAAAATTTAGAGATGTACATCACTTAAAAATCATATCAATTCTGTATATAGCCTTTCATCACATTGTTTATTATTTGAACAATATAATAATGTATATTTATATCTAAAATAGCTTTTTATAAATTGCAATTCCAACCCATTTTCTAGACTTGCTGGAAAGTGTACTTTGGTTTGTTTGATCAAGAATTCAAATTTATCATATTTGATATTTGGAATTAATATCTTAAGGCAACCAGATTCCACTGACAATATATGCTATAAACCTGAACATTGCAGAACACTCTGATTTTTCTTCAGGTTTCAAATTAAGACTATTATTCATGCAGTCTGACCATAGAGAATTGTTTTTTATTTTTATAATTATCTATTTTTAGTTTTTATATATGGCAACATTGCCTATTGAATTTCTTTCTTTAAAGAATTGCTAGAGTATTAACTGATTTCAGAATTATTTTTAATCTTTTTAGATGAATTACATTCAAATATTGACTTTCCTTTATAAAAATGGATTATTTGGCTAAATCCTTACCTTGTATGACTTGGATCCCACATGGACTCTAGTTTGTGAAGCAATCCGTGATATGCTGGCTCCACCTTCCATGCAGTTCCCTGCTTATGGCCTTGGAAAGCAGCAGAGAATGAATGGTCCAAGCCTTGGTACCCTAAAGCCATATGGGAGAACCGGAACAGGTTCCTGGCTCTTGGATTTCGAGGCACTCAGCCCCAGCCATTGTGGCCACTTGGGAAGTAAACCAGATAGAAGTTCTGTCTCTCTGTATCTATTTCTGTTTCTGTACATCTGCCTTCTCAATAAAAATTAAATGAATCCTTATGAATGTTATATGTTGTTTATAAACTAAAATTGAAATGTAAGTGAGGTGGTCACAGAAGGTGGCTAGGAACTCGCTTTTACTTTTAACATATTGGTTACTCATTACTATGTCAATTAATTCCATAATGATGTGAATTTTTGCTGATGGTATGTTGGAGCTTTCAATTGACTGGGATGATACTCTGCTGGCTCTGTCTTCAGACCAGAAAGGGTATACCTAAGAAGCTATTGAACTTGACTGGACAATAAGATGCTGGACTCTATGTTTGGTATACACTTGCAATGGGGGAATCTCAACTGAACTTGAGCTGTGGTTATGCAACAAGGTGGAGGAATCCACCATGGTGGGAGGGTTTGGGGAGGGGTGGGGAGAACCCAAGTACCTATGAAACTGTGTCACATAATACAATGTAATTAATGAATTAAAAATAATAAATAATAATAATAATAAAATGGGTTATTTCTTAGTATTTCCTAAAAATAATACCAAAAGTACATACAAATGCAAACATATTTTTGTATGTTTTATGCTTCTGTGTTTTTACTCATTAGTAAGATAACATGATTTATTTGAATACCTTGACAATTTGTCATGAAATGCAATTAGAAGAGGGAAAACAAGCTGAAAATTTAAATCAAGGGATAAGAGAACTAACATGTTTCTAGATTAAGATTCTAAATATGAAAACGTGATAGCTTGCTGGTCACAATAAAGTGAGAAGTTACCACACAGACTGAAATTTGAAAAAAAAAAAATAAAAGTGGGGGCCTGGCGGAGTGGCCTAGCGGCTAAAGTCCTCGCCTTGAAAGCCCCGGGATCCCATATGGGCGCCGGTTCTAATCCCAGCAGCTCCACTTCCCATCCAGCTCCCTGCCTGTGGCCTGGGAAAGCAGTTGAGGACGGCCCAATGCATTGGGACCCTGCACCCGCATGGGAGACCCGGAAGAGGTTCCTGGTTCCCGGCTTCTGATTGGCGCGCATCGGCCCGTTGTGGCTCACTTGGGGAGTGAAACATCGGATGGAAGATCTTCCTTTCTGTTTCTCCTCCTCTATGTATATCTGGCTGTAATAAAATGAATAAATCTTTAAAAAAAAGTGGAAATATAAAAATGTGCACAATTGGACCCGGCGGCATGGCCTAGTGGCTAAAGTCCTCGCCTTGAACGCCCTGGGATCCCATATGGGCGCCGGTTCTAATCCTGGCAGCCCCACTTCCCATCCAGCTCCCTGCTTGTGTCCTGGGAAGGCAGTCCAGGACGGCTCAAAGATTTGGGACCCTGCACCCATGTTTGAGACCTGGAAGAAGTTCCTGGTTCCCGGCTTCGGGATCGGCGCAGCACCGGCCATTGCGTTCACTGACTTTGTAATAAAAATAAAAAAATCTTTTAAAAAAATGTACACAATTGAAATATGATAGGGTTATATTTTGCTGACTGCTTAGCCCTATGTTGTTTTTTTTTAAAGAAAAAAACCCATTTTGACCCTCTCTTATCATTTATTCATGCACAATATTCCCTTTTCAAGTTAACAAATACTTGCGAGTTTCTAGTATAGTGTAGGCTTAGGTACAAAGGTGAATTAACAGGTTAAAAATAGATAGCAGGTAGTATTAATATATTATCAGAAACTTCATAATCATTGCAAGTGCTAAATATTGAATTTTTACTATGTGTACTTTTCATTTATTTTCCTATTTTCTCCACATACTCTGATAAAGCAGGTTTATTCATAACGCCGAATTTACTGATGAAGTTGACAGGACCTAGAGAAATCAGTGTAATAAGAAGGCTAAAATTAGGTCTTTATGAGTTCATCTTTCAACTTTATTTATTATGGTGCCTGATGCATTTAGAATATTGTCAAGTTAATAATACATTTTACCATGGTTATTATTATTACTATTACTGTTTTCATATGTGTTTCACAGGTATTTTAATTTAACAAAATTTTTCAAACAACATACAGTTCACTCATTTAAGGTGTATAATCCAATAGTTATTGTATGTGCAAAGAGTTGTATAGTAGTCACTGTTTCTTTTTCAACTCCTTTAATTTCCATCCATCTTTTCCTCAGCCACCAATTCTTGCAGTCGAAGGCAAATACCTAATTTTGACAGTACACATTTGCCTATTATAGATATTTTAAAAATCTTCTTAATAATAACATATGTAAAGACTTATGAAAGTTGGTGTAATGTTGATTGTTCAAATTGGTTTTCATATAAATTACGCTGTCTATGTATTAAGTAAAAAGCTAAACTTGAAATATGATAGCTTACTGAGAACGCAAATTTTTTGAAAAGCAACAAACGTACAACTCATCTTTGCATGTTTTAAAAATTATGATCGATATAACAATATTATTTTGTCACTTGAAATTACAAGGTAAAAAAAAAAGCATTTATTGATTTTTTTAAAGAGAGCTACAATGAGAGAAAAAGAGACAGAGAATGAGATGTACCATTTGGTAGTTTACTTTCCAGACAACAACGATGGCCAGGTTTGGGCCAGGCCATAGCCAGAAGCCAGGAGCTACATGCAGGTCTCCCACAATTGTGATAAGACTCAAGCACTTGGGTTGTTTTCTACTACTTTCCTAGGCCATTCACAAACAGCTGGATTAGAAGTAGAGCAATTGGAAAACAAACCCATGTCGGTATGGAAAAACAGTATCAGAGGCAACACACTGTGCTGTAATGCCATCTCCAACTATCTTATAGCTAGTCTTATCAAGTAGCATACACAAATGCTGATATAATCAATACTTCAGTTTATTAAATTCCTGTTTACTTTCACATTTATTGTTAACTTACTTTGAAGCATTAATACTAAAAAAGTAAGACAAAGTGATGACTATTAAAATATTAGAACAATCTATATTGTGTCAATACAGTGACAAATGAAAATGACTATGCCAAAGAAATAGTCATTAATATTAGAAAAATAGTGTATGTAGAGAAAAATAATTTGATAATTAGATTTTACATTGAAGTTACATTTGCTACTGTTTTAAATTTAATATGCATGCGATTGTTTCTTTTGGAACTACATTTTTCCTTATTAGCAGTACATTTCTGAGTTTCCTACCACTTTATAAATGGAGGTTTAGAAATTTGAGGAGGAAATTTAATTCTTTTTGAGTCTAAGAGCACTCGTAGACAAGTCTTGGAAGCCACTGTTGGTTAATTATAAACTCTCTTCCATCAAGACATAGAATAAGAAATCGTTGACATTGACAAACACTCCACTGAATAATTTGGGACTGTTGCCTTCCAGTTGTGCTTATGTGATTAATTAACCCATCAACCAGTCCAACTGTCTGATGAAGAACAGTAGCTGTGAGGCACTGAATCTCAAGAAGAACTTAAACTTTCTGCGGAGCTTGAACTGAAATTCATTTTCAGACAAGTGGGTTCATTGAATTTCAATGAACTAGAAATCAAAGTATTCTAACCTTTTAATTTCTTTTATATTGTATCAGAACACACACTTTGAACTCTTTTCTTCCAAATTATCCAGTTTATGTTAAAACTTGTTTTCTTTATGTCAAATTTATGCTAAGTCAATTTTATTGAGAACAATTTATTTTTAGCCATGTGTCATTACTATTATTTTAAATTTTTGACAATTAAAATAGCAGAAGTTTTGTTTTTATAGACATGTATGTAATTAGGTTATGTACTTGTTATTAATCATTGAAGCCCAGTGTACAAATATCATTCAGATGTTTGTTATTAATACAAGTATTTTAATGTTGCCCTCAGACATATTTATTCAACCAAATTAAGACAGATACTGATTTTTTTTTTAAAGATTTATTTTATTTTCATTACAAAGTCAGACATACTGAGAGGAGGAGAGATAGAGAGGAAGTGGAGCTGCCGGGATTAGAACCAGCGGCCATATGGGATCAAGGCGAGGACCTTAGCCACCAGGCCACGCTGCCAAGCCCTTTTTTTTTTTTTTTAAAGATTTATTTTATTTTATTATTACAAAGTCAGATATACTGAGAGGAGGAGAGATAGAGAGAAAGTGGGAGCTGCCGGGATTAGAACCAGCGGCCATATGGGATCAAGGCGAGGACCTTAGCCACTAGGCCACACTTCCAAGCCCCAGATACTGATTTGGTTTAGAAAATGATTTCAGATTTTAATACACTGTTGAATTTGTAATCATAAGAATTTTAGCAAATGGTTAATTTTTAGTAATTTTGTATTCCAATTTTAAAACATAATTCATGTGTTCCTCACCAAGTTTTAAAAAGCACTGAAACTTCTATAATTTGTCATAATCAGACATGTCACCTCATTTCAGTTAACATGCTACATTTCTGGAGATTTTAGTAAGTCAACAAAATGTTTCACTTATTCATAAAAGAATTGCATGCATTTAAAATATCTCATATTGTGGAACAGGCATTATAATGTAGTCAATTATGCTGCTACCTAGGAGTCTTGGTTTTTCCACTTCTGAGTTAATGTCCCATGAAAAGCAGCAGAAAATGACCCAAACATTTGGGCCCCTGCCACCCTTGTGTAGAGATGAGGATGAAGCTCCTGGTTACTATTTTTGGCCTTGGGTAGCCCTGGTCACTGCTGTCATCTGAGGAGTGTACCAGCAGATGGAATCTCTCTTTTGTGTCTTTTCCTGACTCTGTAACATTAATATTCAAGTAATTATATAAGTAAATAAATATTAACAGATATCTCATACTGTGAGGCTGTTGATAGTTAAATTCCAGGAACAAAAATAAATACAACATTGTATAAAATATATGTATTCTATTTAACAAAGTGTTCATTGAAGACTGTATTTAATTGGAGGGCATAGTAGCTACTATCAATAGCATCCACAATATTGGAAGAGCAAGAAGAGTAGACAATAATTCCAGTTAGCAACATAATGTTGATGATCTGCATTAAACATCATTTTCTCTGTGTCAAAAATTATAGGTCAATTAAGCCCAGTACCCATTTCTGAAACCCTACTAAACTTATTTCCAATCTAGATGAGAAGAATCGGACACATGCTTTTATGACAAGCTCAGTTGCATCTAGATCAAATTCCAGAATTTTGGCTAATTATATATGTTATGGTATAGATGGGCTATAAACAACCTTAGTAATGACTTTTTTTTTTCCTGTAATTTGTTGAAAAGAGGGCATGGCCCCATTGCCTAGTGCCTAAATGCTTGCCTTGCAAGTGCCAGGATCCAATATGGCCGCTGATTCGTGTCACTGCTGCTCCACTTCCCATACAGGTCAGTGCTTCTGGCCTGGGAAAACAGTGAAGGATGGCCCGAAACCTTGGGACTCTGCACCCATGTAGCAGACCTGGAAGAAGCTGCTGGCCCCTGACATGGGATTGTCTCAGCTAGCCCTTGAGGCCATGTGGTACTGAACCAGCAGATGTAAGATCTTTCTCTCTATATCTCCTCTTTGTATATCTTCCTTTCTAATATAAATAAAACAAAACCTTTTAAAAAGTTGTTGAAAAGAATATTAGAAAGCAAGATATACTAGAATCTGAATAATATCTTTTGATTCTTTGCTTCTGATTATTTGTTCTGATTATTTTTTCTTCTTGTTGCTTGTTATTGATACCTTACACACCTCATGTAATGTTACACATTTGCAAAAAACAATATATACATATATATATATAGTATACTAGGTTTATATATTAGATATACTAGGCTTACTGCACTGAGTCACTAAATCAATTCATGTGTGACTAATATAAAATGTTCTGAATTTGAAGAAAAGTAGACTTCTCCATAAAATACAATTAGCTAAATTTTCTCTTGTAATTGGAATTGTTTAAACCCACTATAATCTCAAAAATCTCTAATTTACTTCATTCAGTCATATCAGACTGAAAGCATCTTGCTCCATTTAGAAAGGAATACAATTCTAGAGGGTTTGTGTCTTAAATGAGTGAAATACACACACACAAAATTTTTATAATTATTGTTCTTTTCAGATTTTTCAATAATGGTTAGTAATCATTATAGGCAGAAAACATTTTGTTAATGCGGTGAATGCTAATATATACATTTCATTTTATAGATAATTGTATTAGTTTTGCTATTTAATGAGATATTAATATTACACTTAAAGACAACTTTTATTCACAATTTTCTTATGTGTACAAGCATCTGTCATAGATACTAACATTGTCCAAAATGTGTTTGTTTATTTTTTAATTACCAATCACCTTACATAACACGATAAGTGATACAATCTTTGTTTTTATTACAAATGCCTAGCTTACTGATTCTTTGACATTTGTCAAATAGAATGACAAGGTAGAAATCACACATTCATTAATAACCTAAACAAATTCATTTCATTTTTTTAAAAACTGAGTAGTATTCCATGGAGCAGATGAACCATAGATTTCTTATTTCTTTGTGGCCAAATGGGCCCAATTGGAAATCATTATGCTAAGGGAAATGAGCCAGTCCCAAAAGGTTAGCAACCACATGTTTACGTTAATTTAAGATGAAATGATGTCAATCCTAAAAACAGTATCTGTAAATTGTAGCATTATTACACTCTCAAACAGCCTGTATCACATGCAATAAGATATTGTGATGTAACCAATGAACGAATAATGAATGAGAGACAGATTGCTTCTGAAATACATCAAAGAACTGAAAAGTCTGATATGCTTTTAATACCCTATGTTATTCCGCAAAGGGTTGGGAGAGCAAAGAAATCTTCCACCTTCTTAGAGTGTGGGAAGAAGATGTTAAGTATAACCTATCAAAATTGTAACAGATAACTTACAGACAGCAGACTTGAATCTGTATTAGACATTAGCAAAAACTATAAAAACATACAGTGGGATCCAAGAGCAATTCTGAGAGCCTCTTAACAGGAGGTCATATGCACAGAGCAGGAGGGGAACCCAGAGAGGAGCAGGAGGACAAGAGGAGGCTTGTATTCTAACCCCTGAGACTCCCAGTACCTCACCAAGGACTATCAGTATGGGCACCAAGGACTACATCCCAGCTGCCAAGGAGACCACAGGGAATTGGAGTGTCTTCGGAGGCTGAGAACTCTGTGTTCATCCATTCCCTATTGGATCTCCCACATGGGATGGGACAAGCCCAGATCATTCCTCACAGGATCTAATGTCATTGAAACAACAATAAGGAGCCCCAAGTGGTCCTCAGAAACAGAAAAACAATCAACTTCTTTTGGGACTAGGGAGAGGTGCCTTCTCTGGTCCTTACTTAGTTCCAACTTTGGCTCTCCACCCTTTCTTGCAATAACCATCAAGCTCGCTCTGGAGGCCCAAAAATTAGATCAGATAGACAGACAGAGACCAATAAAGAAGGCTTAGAACATTCTGGAAAAAGTCAGCTTGGCCTACCATATACCTTATTGTCAGGACACAAAGATCAGCTACTCCTCACTAAGGTACTGAAGATTTCTCTGCACACCGCTCCTAAAATTGTTCTGGTTCTCAATCAACATATGGCTTGTTAGAGTTATGAGCCTGTATGAACTATCCTAACATTCGCGAAGTTCAGTAAAAATCATGCTTGAATAGTATAAGCTGCTAAATATATAAATGAAAATAGACACAAGACAGCTGAATAGTACCATATAACCATTTTAAGGTGTATAGCAGCCGATTGTGTATAAACTATAATTGAGATGTCAATGAAGTAGTCACAGGATGTGATTAAGAACTTGCATTTTATAACATACTGGTCACTTAATACCATGTCAATTAACTCCATGATGTTGTAAATTTCCAAGTTTCTTCCTGTTGTTGAAGTTGTGTAGTGGCTTTTCATTAGAGGGGATGATATTCTGGCAGCTCTACTTTCAGACCAAGGATGGTCTCCCAAGGAAACTGTTGAATTTATCTGGACAATCAAATGCTGGAGTCTCTGCATGGTCCATGCCCGCAATGAAGGAATCATGCCTGGTTATGATCTGTACTACTGTAACAATGTGGAGGAATTCAGTGTGGTGGAAGGGTTTGGGGGGGGTTGTTGGGGGAATCCCAGAGCCTATGAAACTGTGTCATAAAATGAAAAAAAATAATAAAAATAACCTAAGCAGGAAGAAAAAAATAAAATATCACAATCTCTCTTAATAGAACATGATAGCCATTGACAATAACATTTTTCTTGGATTTTGCTCTCCAATCTAATTCTATATCCACCATTTTGTTCAGCTTTGAGAACTAGTACCGTTCAATGAGGAACATTTCTGTTTTTCAAGGTAGTTACTAGATATGCAGCCACTGGATTTGAATGCAATGAACTAAATTACAATATAATTGGACATAATTTAACTGCTTTGAGTATCATGTAAATATTCACTTATGTAACTGCTTAATTTTGCAATATATTGATTACATGTCATAATGTATATTTTTAAAATACATAGCAGTTACATGAGTTAAAAAATTGAAAAATCCCTGACAACTCATCAAATACATCACTATTCAGATTATTTTTTTTAAGGTTTTATTTATTTTTATTGAAAAGTCAGATACACAGAGAGGAGGAGAGACAGACAGGAATATCTACCATCTGATAATTCACTCCCCAAGTGACCGCAAAGGCCGGAGCTGCACTGATCCAAAGCCAGGAACTTCCTCCAGGTGTCCCACGCGGGTGCAGGGTGCCAAGGCTTTGGGCTGCCCTCAACTGTTTTCCTAGGCCACAAGCAGGGAGCTGGATGGGAAGCAGCGCTGCTGGGATTAGAACTGGTGCCCATATGGGATCCCAGAGTGTGCAAAGGAAGGACTTTAGCCTCTAGGCCACCATGCCAAGCCCACTAATCAGATTATTATAATTTGTAATTGACATATGAATAATGTCTGCAAACTGTGGCACAAACACTACAGTGTGTTTTTAAAGAGAGTACAAAAATGATCTATAGTTGGGATACTAGGTATATGTTCACATTTGTAACATTTGGAGAAGTGGGTACTGTTATCACTACTATAAAATATCGACTTGTAAAGTCACTGTTGGTGGGAGTGTAGGTTAGTACAGCCACTGTGTCAGTATGGACAGTGCTAAGAGAACTGAAAATTGATCTCATGTATGACCCATCCATGTAAACATCTCCTTTTGTATTAGTTACATTAATTGTGTAAAGAGTTCCAGACTTTGAGAGAGTAAGCTATTAAAAATACAACCTCCTTTCAAATGATAACAATAATGCTTCCGATAGTAAAGAAAATAAACTAATACATGTGAGAAAACTAGAAAAAAGTTAATAATATGTTACCTTATGTTACTTACACTTTAAACATGAAAAAAATTTTGTTGAATATTACAAATTAAAGTAGGAGAATAAGATGGAAAATACTTCTTTGGTTGTTACAAATAGAACAATTGTATTTGATGTTTCTACCTTTTACCTTTTTGATATAATATTTGGAACTACATCTCCATGTATAATTGGTTCAAAAATACTAACCTATGTTTTAAGCTAATCATCTTTTTGAGCTTGATGAGACTCAGTAAACTAATTTACTGAGTACCATTTCTTGTGAAATTATCATTCTTTTTTTAAAGGGTCTATTTATTTTTATTAGAAAGGTATAGTTACAGGGCGATGGAGAGACGGAATGCTCTTCCATGTGTTGGTTCATTCCTTAGATGACCACAAATCTGGAGCTGAGCCATCTGAAGCAAGAGCCAGGAGCCTTCTCCTGGACCTCCTAGGTGGCTATATGATCCCAAGGCTTTGCAACATCTTCCACTATTTCCAAGGCCACAAACAGAAAGCTAGATTGGAAGTGGAACAGCTGGGACACAAACTGGAGCCCACAAGGGAACTGGCATGGCAGAGAATTAGCCAGTTGAGCTATTGCACCAACCATAAAGTGATGATTCTGTTACTGAATATATACATGGAATATATATAATATATATAATACATATTATAATATATATAATAATATATGGATAATATGTTCACTTAGAAAATCCAAATGTTTATACATGATATGTAGAAAATAAAGTGATGTGAAATAAATTTTAAGTAATTGACATGTGTGCATTAATGTGTATGTTTATTTTCATGAAAAAAAAAACTAGAGGAATTGAAGGATATTAGCTTGAAATAAGCATGCACTACCAGAAAATGAATCTCAAACTGTAATAGGGCATGGAAAATGAAGAGATAAAAGATATAGCACAAAAAAAATAGATTTTTATTGTGTCATGATCCAAATTTCATTTGATTCATTGTGCAAACACAGGTAAACTGGGCAGTTAGCATTGAACATTTTTTTCCAAAAGTGTTTTTACAAGAAGTTAGACATTGGACAGACAGCTGTAATATAATTATTCAAGCTTATTTGAGAAGTTGAGTGACCATTTTTTACTTTCGTTTGTTCATTATTCACCCACTTACCATCTTAAGTGCCCAACGACCTTTCTTCTGATTTATAAACATGAAGCTCAAGACAAATGAAGCAACATTTAGGACTGGCTGACCTTTACTATGTTTCTCACACCTCCAGCCCTCATTTGTTTTTCTAGTACAAGTGTATAAATCAAATTAAATGTCCGGCAATGATGAGTTAAGTTTCGCAGTAATACACATATGTGTGTGTTTCTGTGTCGGCTTTTTAAAATTTAATTATTCATATCTATCTATCTATCTATCTACCTATCTACCTACCTACCTATCTACCTACCTACCTTCCATTACCATCATCATTTATCTGATGTTTTTCTTGAAGAAAATAGGGCTATAACTTTTCAGTGCTCTTATTTTCAGGAATTCAGAAAGAATGGGAGGACTTCAGAGAAAACTCGCATATTTTAGCCTTTAACAAGGTAGTGTTTCCATTATCAATGAAAAAAAAAAATTGTGGGAGATCACCCCTGGACCTTTCCCTGCTTAGCTTATGTGGGAGATTGTAGGGAAAAGGCCCAACATGTCCCCAGTGGAACCCCCTGACAATAGTTTCAGCTAAACAACACTTTAACCTGCCGTGTTCACTGCACATGCAGTGAGAGCGGTGGGCTGCACCCCGGTCTCTCCTCTCTGCCCTTTGATGAGCTGTGCTGGACTTCCTTGATAAGCAACTCTAAGGAGTCAAAGGCAACCCATATCTATTTGCCAGCCACACGTGGTGAACATGACCTGAGGCACAGCTTCCTGCTTATGTGTCATAGTGACTCAATGGCCAACTTGACCAATTTGAGGCTCAACTTCCAGATGTGCAAGAGGAACATGACCTGTGACTTGGTTGGAGGATCCATGGAGATAGGCATGCATTCTAGCCAGTTACAATGTCATTGTTGGGTGGGAGGAATGTCAGGGACCGCCCCCTTGGCCTTCCCATTTCCTAGTCTATGTAAGTCATGCTTGCTCTACAATAAATGGACATGCAGACTGTCTCTGGTGGTTCTTGCAACCCAAAAGTGCTATTACCTCACCTGCTCAGTGGCCTCAGTGCCTGCTGGCAGGTAAGAACCTCCACCAAGAGAAAAGCAATACAGTCAATAATTCTTCTTGGGACAGGTATTGTACCACAATAGGTTAAGCCATTGTTTAAGATGCCTTCATTCCAAATCTGGAGTGCTGCATTTTAGTCTTCACTACTCTATGTCTTATCTCTATACCTACTAATGAATCCAGGGAAACACCAGATGATGGCTCAAGTGCTTGGACACCTGCCACTGACATGACAAATTCTGATGGAGTTCTGGGCTTCTGGCTTAAGATTGGTATAAACCTGGATGTTGTGGTCATTTGAAAAGTGAATTAGTGTGTAGAAAATCTCCTCATCCTTCTTCCCTTCCCTTCCCTTCCCTTCCCTTCCCTTCCCTTCCCTTCCCTTCCCTTCCCTTGCTTTATTTGTTCTCTCATTTTGGCTAGCACCCTTTCAAGTAGATGAAAAGAAATAAGCATTTAAAGAAATAATCCAGCTTCTGTGTATACTATGAATATATTCTGTGTTCTGACTTAAGTTGAAGCTTTAAATCAAAATGAACTCATGACAATTTTGAATCTGGATAGGCATTATAGTCCTATTGTTTATATTCTTACATTAACATTTAGTATAGAACCAAATAAGATATACTATTTTTTTAATATTTCCTTGCGTATTTGACTATTATCTACAACTTATGGAGCTATACAAGGAAAAATTTAATGCTATATATTATACTTCATAATTATAAGAGAATCAAATAGCCAAATCCTGACATTTTCACTATGTGTTGTTGGTATATTTTTGTTAAAAAATTTTCTGCAATACTAAGATGTGGTTCTTGACACTTACCAAATCAGTAAACTCATCATGTCATTTATTTGATTGCATACTTACAGGGTATAAAATATTGCCTCTTAAAGAATTCAGTTAGCAAGTTGAAAACAACTATTTGATCAGTGAACCTAGTGTAAATAACTGCATCACTACCTTGGAAAGAATAGCTTTTCATTAAAAAAACAATTATTTATTTTATTATTTTTAAGATACAGCTTCATGAACTCTGTATTCTGGATATTAGTCCCCTAGTAGTTGTGTGGTGCGCAGCAATTTTCTCCCATTACATTGGTTGCTTCTTCACTTTGTTGATCATCTCATTTACTGTACAGAAATTTCTCAGCTTCATGTAGTCCCATTTGTTTATTTTGGCTTTGACTTTTCTGGGAAGCTTTTACCAATGCCTAACTTTTTAGAGTGTCTCCTATGCTTCCTTTCAATAGTTTGTTGGTTCCTGGGTGCAGATTTAGGTTCCTAATCCATTTAGAGCTGATCTTTGTATAAGGTAACCGGTGCTGGTTAATAGTTTTACATTAAAGGAGCAACATTTGTCTTTGTCTTTGAGCTTCATTGCAAATATTTGTGGTTCATAATTTGTGTTTGATTTACATAATGCATAATCATATCTAGTTAATTAGTTTATGTAATAACACAAATATTTATCTTTTTATATTAAGGACGTTGAATATTCAGTATATATGTTTGGAAACATAGAATTTCATTTTTGTTAACTTCTATATCTTTGATTTTTTTCTTTACTGTGGAAGGATTTTGTTTCATTTTCAAAGACAAAGGAGCACTTTGCTATATATGTTATTCTGTGCCACTCATTTTTTGCTGTTAGAATCTGGAAAATGTTGCTCCATTCTCTTCTGGCCTGTGAGGTTGCCTCTAAGAGGCCAGCTGTGAATTTAATTGCCATTCCTCCATAGGTCAATTGATTTGTTTCACATGCACAATTAAGGATTTTTCCTTATGTTCGATTAAAGAGAGCTTAATTATCATGTGTTGTGGTAAATATCGATTTTGGTCAAGCCTGTTGGGAATTCTGTGACCCTTCCTCTATTCTGTTTCCCAATTATTACTTCAGATTAGGAAAATTATTATTATTATTATTATTTCATTAGATAGATTTTAATCCAGCTTCTCTTTCTTTACCTTCTGGAACTCCCATAACACATATCTGGCTTTTAATAGTGTCTTTTAATTCTTTAATGCTTTTTTATCTTGACCCAGAACTACTACCATCTTTTGACTGTTTTCTCATTGTGACAGGAAATATCTTCCACTTCTAAGATTTTTTTCTTTTGTCTCCTTCACTCTATTATTGAGACTTTCCACTGAATTTTAAAATTTCTTCTATTGAGTTTTTCGTGTCCAATAATTTAGCTTGATTTTGTTTCAGTGTTACAATTTCCTTTGTGAAACTTTACTAAAATTCCTTGAATTTCTGTATGTTCTTTTTATTGCTGATAAGAAGCTTTATAATGAGTTTTATGAATTCTGTATCCTCCATTTCCTTGATGTATTCTTCAGTTAACTCTGAGGCTGGCAAGGGTCTTTGCTACTTTGCAGGGGAGTCTTCAATAATATTGATTGTGCCTTTGTCTCTTCTTTTGCTTTTGGTCATTGCACTTCTGGTTAGCAGAGTCTTCTCCTTATGGTAGGTTTCTAAGCAGTGTCACCCACTAGTCTACAACTTGATTTTAATTATTGTGGTTGGTGGATAGTTCTGCATTTGTGACCACTTGTGCCACTCCCTCCAGCGAGTTTCAGGTATGATTTCTTATGTTAGACTTCCACCATCGTCTCTGAAGCCCCGGCTCCTGGCTCACCACTCTCTACCTTCTGTGATACCATGATGAGGTTGTACCATTGTCTGTACAACCTTTTTCCCACTTCCTGTTATACCATTTCCCAGGATTAGAGAGACACCAGGTGTCCTACATATTTGGGTTGTTGGTGGTGCTGATCTTGAGGGAACCTCCTAACAATTAGATCTGAGGGCCACTTGCATTTTGACGCTGGTGGAGCTCTAGCCACCCGTGGAGTTCAGATCGCCATGTTCTGAGTGCCGCTGGGGTATTTGGTCACTGCATCACTACAACTTTGTCTTCCCTGGGAGACAAAGCAAGAGAGAAACCGACTGTGTCTGTCGGTTTCCAGGTGATTCTCTGCCATTGGTCTGTCCTCTCCTGTTTCCTGGAATGTGCCCTCTCTGTTTCACCCTGGTTAAAATTTCTCCATCTGCTTAAACATGTCTTTACCCTATTCTGCCATCTTGATTTTCCTGAGATTGTGTTTTATGACTGTTTCTATGCTTGGCTTATTTCACTCAGCATATTTCACTCAAAATTTGTACAACTTAGTTGGGGAAGTATGTATTTTGAGACGAACATACAGCACAAACTTGTCAAATCACACAAGTCTTCTCGCCACCTTTCTGCCTTTTCTCCAAACATGGAGCTTCTCAGAGCCCCTTCTAGTTGTTTATGCAATGTATAATATGTGGTTGAGAACTACAGTGACATCACTGTGCTAGAACACTAGAATATAATTCTTTAATTGAATAATGTTTTTGTGCTCTTCATGCAAGTTCTTTCTAGGTCCATCCTCACAGACTTTGTAGGCACTAGTAATAGCTGTTATTAAAATTTCAGAATTCTTTTGAAAGTCCACGTATTGAAGGGAGGAAAAACTAAATTACATTTGCAGTAAATTGATAGATCTAGAAGTCATCATTTAAAGTTAAGTAAGTCAGACACTGGAAGTTTTTTGGTTTGTTAACTAAATTGTTTCTTAATGATATGTTTTAAGTATTTTCGAATGCCCTGACCTTTTACAGGACATTTGCAATTGCTTTAGGAGTGTTCCTTATCTGTTTTCAGTTGTCTTAGACTTGATGCATTTCTGGGAATCCTGATGTCTTCATACATCCAAGAATAGGATATGAAGTTGTGAAACAATCAGTACATTATTTACTGTCATATATTAATATAATTCAAGTTTGTCTAAATACCTACTATCACTTTACTTGTAACTATAGAACGTATAGCCTAAAGTTTCTGCAGAAACTTAAACTTTGTTAAATTTCTGAACTCAATACCTATCATATTCTCCATAGTTCACTACACTGAAGCCACTATCACCTTGATCCTATCTAAAATCAGTAAAATTTTGTTTTAAATACCTTCACCCCAAATAGTATAATGTTCCCACAGATAACTGTAAAGCTGGCCTCTTGACCTGCTTAATGGCATTACCTTTTATTTTTAAAAAGTATCTCTGAGGGAGCATGCTCAGTAGCACAGTGGCTAAAGTCCTTGCCTTGTATGTGCCGGAATCCCATACGGGCACTGGCTCATGTCCCAGCTGCTCCAGCTCCATGATTGTGGCCTGGGAAGGCAGTGGAGGATGGCCCAAGTTCTTGGGACCCTGCACACACATGGAAAACTGAGAAGATCTCCTAGCTCCTGCCTTTGGATAAGCTCAGCTCTGGCCATTGTGAACACTTGGGGAGTGAAACAGCAAATGGAAGGTCTTCCTTTCTGTCTCTCCTTTCTTTGTAAATCTGATTTTCCAATAAAAATAAATGAATCTTTAAAAATTAAAAAATAAAAAGTATCTCCAAATCTATTTGGGGAAAGACCAAGAGAAAAAGCAAGGGAATTATTGAGTTTGTTGGGCAATAGATCGTGTCTCTGACCCATCAGAAATTGGGAAACAAGATTTCAATACCATAGGAGATATTTATGCACTATGTCACTATATTCTGCAATGAATAGTGATTTTCCCTGGATCACTTCATAATATGCTTTGTTTACACTTAAGGACAAATTACTCCAAGAGATTTTGTTAGCTTAAGTTGTATGACTAAAGTTAGGAAAACAAGGGGCTAGTTTTATGACACATTCAGGTTCTAAAGGTCCTGCCCTTGTTAAATCATTTATCAACACTAAGTTTACCAGATTCCTTCACATTGATGCTGACACTCAAAGGACAACTGACAAAAATAAAACATCAATCAATCGTGCTTTTTCATTATTTGACAACAAATTCTGCTTTTTTAAAAAAAGTAAAAATAAATAAAAGGAGTACAATAACCTCCTTAGAAAAAGTTCTAATAGAGGGATTTAATAACAGATCATAGGAGATTGAAATGTTTCTTCTTAATATAATGATGCCTTGATGTGGTTTTGTGTCACGAGGGATAAGCCAACACCTGTGACACTGGTAGATTAAATGGGTGACAATCTGAATCCTGTTGTTCCAGTTCTGATACAGCTCCCTATATAAGAAGAGACTGAGAAAACAAGTAGAAGATGATGCAAGTGCTTGTGCTCCTATATCCAAATGAGAATGTAGATGAGGGCCGTGACACCTGGCCTCAGCCTAGCCCAGCCCTGGCCACTGTAGTCATTTGTGGTGTGAATCAGTGAATAGAAGATCTGTCTATCATTTCCTTTCTGTGACTCTGCTTTATAAATAAATAAAACTTTTAAAATAATGACACATTTTGAGTATCTAAAGCTACATTCATTTATTCATTTAATCATATACACACATCTTGCATTACTATTCTGTTTTGTTACATGATTAAAATAGCTAATAAAGAGTAAATTAATTCATGATGAAACATGCAGGATCTTGTTGTCACAAAATGTCACAATGAATTTTTTTTTTTCACACAGGTAGCTATTGGAAATGATTCTTAGTAGTTAAACATAGTCTTCATTGGATGATTACTTATACAGCCATAAAATAATTCTGAGACTGACTCTTTTTATCTTCATCATTTACTAATAGCTTGAACAATTAAACCAATATTGCATGCAAAGAATCTATCATGCGAAATTATTGTAATCTTTTATTTATAGATAACAAGTACTCTCAAGCCATGGTGTGTTTTTTTGTGATCGTTGGACAGTTGCTATTTTGACAGTTTGCGGCTACAGCGTTTATATTCATTAGGAAACAGACAGAAATCATTTACTCACAAAAAGAGCATAAAACTTTACATGGCAACCCTCAACTTCTAAGTTATTATTATGATTATTTTAAAAGAAATAGCATACTGGGACCACACCAAAAATGACAGCCTATCTCTCAATTTCCACTTAACCTGATTAAATGTGAACACAATTTGTCCTTATACACTCCCAGTGGCCTTATTGGAGCTCAAACAACAGATGTTTTGTCACCCAGCTAGTCACATGATAGATTTTCACTCTGGTGAACATATTTTGGAAACAAGCTAATGAGGCGATCTGTAACAAATCCACTTGGTCCCATTTGGCTGATATTTCTTTGCTGATGTCATTTATCCTTCATTGTTAATTAAATGAAAATAAAGCGGTTGCTTCATCTGTATTGTATACTCGGGAAAAAAAGCTGTGTAATGTGGTATATAAATTTGTTGAAATGCTCAAGTTCAAGTGATGATCTTTAAGTTTGTGTTAATTGTACAGATGATAGCACAGTCATTTATGAAGACCCAAGCTCATTATATGAATCACCAGTATAACAAGGGTATGTTCTTAATGGAAGCCTCTCTCCATTTATATAACACAAACATTTTGGTTAATCCTGAAGTTTATGAACCAACATATCTCTATCGAAAACAATAATGAAGAATGCAATCAAAATTATGTATGTAACAAGTGGGTAGGCATGCTTGTTTGCACTTTGTGGTTAGTGATGTCCAATGCTGAGATTTATTTTACCTTTATAAATTCAATGAAGCCTCAGTTCCAAGTGCTGTAAGTCATTTATTTGAAATAAATGTGTTTTTTGAGAAACATCTACACAAACCATAATGACAACATATAAGATGGTATTGCTGTCATACTCTGTCCAAAGGTTTAATATGTTAATGGTAGAATTTCTGCTTAAATGTATTTTATGTATCTATCTATCAGTCTATATTGTATGATGCATATTATTATATTAAAAATTGGTTGACATCATTCTTATAAACTTGTTTTGGGGCAATGCAGTGGCTTAACAGGCTAATCATTTGCTTGTAGAGTCAGCATTCCCATCTGAACACTCGTTCTAATTTTTACTGCTCCTGTTCTGGTCCAGCTCCTTGGGCCCTGCACTTACATGAAAGACATGTAAGAAGCTTCAGACTTCTAAATTTAGATCAGTTCAGCTTTGGACTTTTGCTCTTTTGGGTAGTGAACCAGCAAATGGAAGATTCTCTTTCTCTCTCTCTCTCCCTCTCACTCTGTTTCTTGCTCATCTCCTAAACTTGCTTTGTAATAAAAATAAATAAATCCTCACAAAATAAATTTGGTTTGATATTTTCACAGATAGGCAAATTTGTTTAAATAGTTAATTGATTCCCCTATTCTGTTGCATCTATCTGATCCCTGTCTCATTTAGGAAGGGATCATAAGAGTTTTAAGGATAAACTCCTAAAATTATGGAGAAGAAGAAGAGATGTGGAATGAATAAATAAGTTGAATTTGGTGAAGGTATTAAAGGACGAGTTTTTAGGATGATGTTTCTGAGATTTTTTTTAGAGATTTATTTATTTTTATTGGAAAGGCCGGATATACAGAGAGGAGGAGAGACAGAGAGGGAGATCTTTCGTCAGATGGTTCACTCCCCAAGTGATTGCAACGTCTGGAGCTGAGCCAATCTGAAGCCAGGAGCCAGGAGCTCTTCCGGGTCTCCAATGCGGGTGCAGGGTCCCAAGGCTTTGGACCATCCCCAACCACCTTCCCAGGGCACAAGCAAGGAGCTGGTTGGGAAGTGGAGCTGCCAGGATTAGAACCGGTGCCCATATGGGATCCCGGCTGGTTGAAGACGAGGACTTTAACCACTACGCTATCATGCCAGGCCGGAGACTTTTGTTATTAATGTAACAAACTTTCACTTGATGTTAACCAAACTAACTTTCAAAATCATTTGACTATAATGATAAACCTAAACTGTTTTTGTTGCTGGTGTCATTTCCCATGGATGACCCTTGATATAAAAAAAATAAAAATATTTTCATATTGGTTGAACCAATGATCACAACTGTCCCCTCAAATCCTTGCAAAGTAAGTATAATACTTAAGAAACAAATGTTCTTTCTATTCCAAATGACTTTTCTCTAACCACTACTGCCCCAAGCACCCATAGCTGCAATTTCTGAGACCTTGACTCATTACAATATAGCATATATCTTCCTAAAATATATATTTTATTATACATAGTATCAGAAGGAGACAGATTCAGAACATTTTTGAGGCATTTTATATCCAATATGAACTTCTACACCAAGAAACTTATTTCATCCACCAAACAGATATCTTGGGCTGGAAATCCAAGGACACTTTCTTGGCAATCATTCTTCCTCTTCTTCTTCTTTTTTTTCTAACTGAACCTCAAACATTAAAAGAACTCCAAGAAACTTCAATGTCAAGCAGTTATACTTAGGTCCATGGCTTATATTTGCTAATTTCAGTGACATTATTTTTAGGCTACAATCATTGGTATCTTGGGCTATCTTATGTTTGGTTGATGAAAAATAAAATATTGACACACAAGAAGAGTAGAATCCTGAAATGCACAGTACAGCTGAGGGGCTATATTATTGTAAAACAGTGAACAGTAGGGGAGGGAAGCAATAGGAATGAATAAAGGGATGGAAAAAGGGGAACCCCTAAACCTACAATGATGTAAAACATAAGAATAAAAACTATATAAAATACTGAATTCAATATGAATATCATTTTAAACTAATTTTTTCATGTTAATGCAATGTAATGGAAAACAGATTCAATGTATTTCATTAATACAATTCTGTGAATATAATAATAATTATATTTTCCTTCCGTACTCTATTTTCTACCATTTTTTTCAAAAAAAAATTCATTGCTATAAACTGAACATGTTTTGTACATTTCATTGGTGCAGTTCCAAGAAGAAATCATACACTATTCATTTCCCTGAACCAACAAATACTCCTTCTTTCCTCCCCTTTCTTCATCAGTTTTTTCCAAAAGCATTATTTAAACCTCCCGTTATTCACAACCTTAATTTGTCACTAAATAATAAGTAGAATGGCCACTATTTGATGTGAGTATAAATAAGGGTTTAAAATGACAATCATATAACAAAATGATCATTTTATTCACATGCATATTTATTCTATACTAACTGCCACATATCTGAGAAAATATATGACATTTTTCTTTTGCAGGCTGAGTTATTTGCCTACAAATAATGGTTTCCAGTTCATCCATTTTGTTGCAGAAGATAGAATTGCACTTTTTTCCTATACAATGTACATACACCATATTTTTGTTATACAGTCATCAGTTGATGAGCAACTGAATTGATTCCATGTTTTAGCTATATTAAATTGAGTTGCAGTAAGCAAAGGGGTAAAAATAAAATTTGTATGGCGATTTCATTTTGAGTAAATTCCTAGAAATGGAATGGCTGGCTCATGGAGATCTATTTGCAGATCTCTGAGGAAGCAACACAGTGACTTCCATAGTGTTTGTACTAGTTTATATTCCTATCAACAATGGATTAGGATATATTTATCCCACCACCATCCACAGCATTTATTAATATATATGAGTCCAGCTTTGGTGTTGTGGAAATGTAGGGTGAGAACCAGTGGATGAAAGATTGTGTGTGTGTGTATGTGTGTGTGTGTGTGTGTGTGTGTCTTTCTCTCTCCTCTCTCTCTGAAATGTTTATTTTCAAGTAAAATGAATAATTTTAAAAATAATTATTCCTCAAAAGTATTTCAACATTGCATTTGCCTAAGCTGTTAAAAGGTCGATGCCTTACAGTCCCTATTTATCACATTCGGTAAAAATTTAATCCTTTGAACAGTTTAATCAGCATAAATACTAAAAGCACAGAATGTCCATGAAATGTAGTAGTAGTAATATCTGCCCCTGAGACAGTTTCTACATTCTGATTATATAGCACTCTTGGTCTACTGCCAGTGTATGCTTTGAAAAAGTTTTTACTAGGACATGAAAAGAAGAACTAAACTCTTACATGAAAATACTTTTAGGAACAAATCAGTTGTTTTCAATTAGTAATTCATCGTTTAACAGATTAAATGCTGTACTTTATTTTTTGGTCTGTTAGTTCCTATATCTATCAACAAGGGAAAAAAAGTCCAACTTCTGGGCCCGGCATGGTGGCCTAGAAGCTAAAATCCTCGCCTTGAACGTGTCAGGATTCCATATGGGCGCCGGTTCTAATCCTGGCAGCTCCACTTCCCATCCAGCTCCCTGCTTGTGGCCTGGGAAAGCAGTGGAGGACAGCCCAAAGCTTTGGGACCCTGCACCCATATGAGAGACCTGGAAGAAGCTCCTGACTCCTGGCTTTGGATCAGCGCAGCACCAGACATTGCAGTCAGTTGGGGAGTGAATCATCAGACGGAAGATCTTTCCCTCTGTCTCTCCTCCTCTCTGTATATCTGACTTTATAATGAAAATAAAATAAATCTTTTAAAAAAAAGTCCAACTTCCAATTCCTCTATTCATTTTGCACTGTCTAATGCCAGGTGTATTGATGAAATAAAGTACACCATCTCATTGTCGATAGTGCAGACAAAAATAAAAATAAAGAAGGATTGGAAAGATATGTCATAGACATTGTTATTTTGCAAATCAAAATAAAGTCTATAAACAAGCGGCAGTGGGGAAACAACCATAAGTAAGACATGTACAAAGAGACTCAACCTCCAGTCCTTAAATTATAGCTGTTTCCAGATTAAAGCAACACTCCTGATGGAGCAGTGTGCTGTATATCCTCTGGTAACATTATTTTATTATTGCACTAGAAAACAATGTTGAGCTTCCTGAATAGTCACATAAATAAACCATGCACTTATTTGTATGCTCTTACTTAGGTATATCGGGCATGTAACTTTCACAACTATGATTTATGATATTTTATATTACCACAGTAGGGTGTTTATTTGAAATATGTACTTGAAAAATATCATATAAATGATGTTATTTCACATATATTCAGAAATGATCAGATATTTCAAGAAAACACAGACTAAAATCTAGTTTCAATTAAATCATTCTAAGAATGTTTTTAATTAAATTCTCAAATTAGATGATACAACTGACAAATGCATATAAACATATAAATTATTTCTATTTTATTCCATGCCAAGATTCTGACAATTAAAATGCTTCTGTGGATTGACTGGTACCCTCAAAAGGCTGTAAAGCAAATCTGTATTCTGAAAGTCTTAATATTTTAGCATATATGAAGGAATTTTTCAGAAAATTTTATAGTTCAGAAACCATATAGGTATGTTATTTCTCTTTTGTAGTCTGTTTTTGTGTGTTCTCTGATTCAAAATAAAGGATTTTGTAAATGTAAAAAAAAATCCATATGATTTCTTAATAATTATACACATGACAGTTTTCAAAAGAAAAAATCTTTCTTGATATCTAGGGAACAATTTAGGTATGTGCTCTCTCTCATGGTTTGAAATATTTTACGCTTTCTTGTTATATTCACTAGAGAGGAAATTTGCTGCATTGTGGAAACACCAGTTCCATGTGACAACTGATTTAAATAGTAAAACCATAGTTATTGGAAGGTTTAACCTAGGATAATTAGTAGCCTTATCACCTTCTGTCTCCTTTGCTGTACTGACCTGTATATCTGATAACCTTGTCCTGTATTCCTTGAAAGTCCTTGATTTTGTTTGTGAACACTTCATTTAATATTTACTACATTTGGTGAGCCTGTACAAATTCTACAAACTAGTTACAATCTGTCTTTCCACTGACACTCTACTTCTCTGGTTCAAAATTATCAAGAACATTTTCCTTTATGCTCGAAAACAAGAATTGGTATTTTCTTTTATCCCTCCCTGCCAAATGTTACATCCAGACTATAGATCTAGATATATTAACACATTAAGCAGAGTTCCTCCTGTCATAAAATGTTTTCAACTAAGACTAATAATGAGACTCAAAGGATGGTGTCTAATCTCTACAAAACTTACTTTTCCTAATGATTCACTCTTCAGCTGTTTGTATACCTTAGTTTCTGGGGTTTTTCTTCCGTGTACTCTTGTGCTGTCGTTTACTCTTGCCTCATTTTGTCTCAGCTATTTCTTCCTCCACATTCTTTCTCAGTAAAATATCTCAGTCTCCCAACTTACCTTTTCTTTATTTTCTTCGTTATGACTTCACAAACTCATGGCATATCACATTCACGATGAATGTACACTCGATTGTATTTCAAATTGATTGTACAGCCTATTCTATACATGCGGCAGAAACTAACTCATCTCACTCAAAAAAAAAAAAAAAGCTACTTTATGGAAGCACTGTTCCTTATCCTATTCCTGATATGCATTTCTAGATGGAAGCCTGTCTTCTATTACCATTAACAGTAGTTAAGTATTTGCAACTAAACGTAACTTTTGATTAAGGTGCCCAAGAAACAGAAAATAATGAAAACCTTAAAAAGAAAACAGCCTCTATAAAAAAACTTGGAAAACTACCCCTGTGCTTCTCTATTTTTATTATCAAAACAAAATCATTTTAGTTTTAATATAAACAGAAAGGATTCCATGCATACCATAGGTCAGCTCCTCACTTTCTGATCCTCATCAATCATCCCTTTCCTCTCTTCGTAAGTTTCATGCCAAGTCATAATTTTAATCCACATCCTTAATTCTCTACTAAACATAATATTTAACAAGTAAAATGAAGGAATATTATAGTTCCACAGGAATATATATGTATGTATATATATGTTGATATATATATATGTGTATATGTGTGTATATGTGTATATGTATGCATGTATACACACACACATACACACTCAAAGGCTAAAAACAACAATTTCATCCCAACTAGGGTTCCAATCCTGACTTAAAGTCTATATGGTTCTGCATAGTTTTCCTTCTGGCAATAAAACAAGTGACACTGGCCGCCTTGGTCCTTTCTTACTCATTCTGAGAAGCTGGTGTCTTCTCGAGCACCTAGCTGTGGCATCCATTAGTAGAGCCCACACTGTCCGCTGTGTGTTAGCGCTTTTCACATTTTTGTGTGTCACTTTCTGCAGAATTTCCACTGAAAATTTCTCTCCAACCCTCACCTCTGAATGTACTTCCTTTGTTTTTCTTTTGTGATCATCCCCCTGGCAAAAATTAGCATGTATTTTTTCCTATTAAATTAGCATGTATTTTTCAGCCACCTGGGTATCCTCAAAACCTTCTAAATTTTCTTGTTACTGTTTAGGCATTTTCCCCCATACCTTCCCCTCAATTATTCAATCTGTTGGCCGAATCTGATTTTCATTTGTAATTCAACAGTCTATTTTTCAGAAGTTTTACCTCTTAGATTAGTATTACACATGGCCCTGCTATATATCAGTAGATTGTTTATAGCAAGCTATTTGAGAGATACAGATTTAGTTTATGGCCAAAGAGGAGATTTATGTTCGGTATACTATATCCATTATAAAATCTATTTTAGTGTTATATAATTAGAGAAATTATTCTCAATGTGCCTGTTGACTAACAAAGATTTGATATTTATTAATGCATAATGAATGCCTAGCTAATACTAACTAAACTGAGCATAACAATTTAAATTAGTAATTTCTTAATTTGCAGAGTTACAATCTGATCTAAAAGATCAGAGAATATTTTTTCCTTAGATGACTTTTTCTTTGTTCACATTCATTGGTTTCTTTTTATTTATTTTTAATAATGTCTTTATTTTTTGATGCAATTCCTTTCTGGATTTCCAGTTTACTCTCCAAGAAACTCCATTTTCTGTATCTCCAAAAATTTTTAATGTATAACCCAAAAGTATGTAACACCACCCAACTACCTTTGTTATCACAAGTTTAGAAGATCGGCTCATTTTAATACAGTTTTTAAAATTTTGATTTCTTCTTCTTTGCTAAGGACTTTAAAGTTTACATCTACTTTTCCTCATTGCTTTCTCTCACTGCCTTCTCTGCTCAAATTTAAGGCTGTAATCACATTGGAAGGACAATAGTAAATTACAATGGGATCAGGTAAGAGGGATTGCCATGACTGTAGTTCTCTCAAATATCACCATGCAGTGTTTATTATGTTTAAGAAAACTTCAATAAATGTGAATATTCAAAGGAGAAAAAACTTCATCTTGACTGCAGCACCTGTTTTTAAATGACTCCACCTGTGTTCATATGACCTCACTCAGTAAACATGTGGAAAATAAATATGAAATTCATATTACACTTGCTTGCCTATTACTTATAAGGTTTCTTAGAATGAAACTAAAATTATTTTCAGTATTTTCTTAAGTGTGTCTTAATACTTAAGTTTGAACATCTCAACAAGGTTCCAAGAGCATGTTCGCTTCAGACACAACAGTTTGATGTACTAACTACACTTACTATAAATTAGGATACCAATAATCTGCTCATGCTAATTTAAGCCTGCATTTGATTCTGAGTAATGACATGTAATGGTGAACAAGCAGAAGATTAGCCTCACAAGGCTAATACTCTATCTCACAACACACAAGCTGTAGCTTCTACTATCTTGTTGAGTGTAAAATGTGATTCCTGAAATTTATACACACACAGACACACACACACGCACACATATTCTGCCTATGACTAGATTCCTTACTGTACATAAAGTTATTTAAAGCTGCCTGCTCCAATTTTCTGCCTACACAGGAAGATATGACAAGAAAAAAGAAAGTACCCTTAATCTCAAAAGGCTAATCTCTATGTAAAAATGAAACAGAAGAATACATAAAGACAGTAAGAGTACTTTTCCAAAGATAGTTTATGATCATTGAGTGGTCACTAAAAGGCACTAAACTGAAAGCATGTGATGATATAATAGTCCTGAGGCTGAATTTCCTCTCTGGAATAGTTGTTGTTGCTGTTGTTATTATATATAATTGAAATACCATTTGCCACACAATGATATGCATTACATGCAGTGGGGGAATGAAGATATTTATTCTACAGTTGTATGAAAAAAACCCACCTGTCTTAACTCATAAATGGCAATTACATTCAATAATATGTTTCTTAAAATACCCTCAAAGTCTCTCTCAAAAGCAAATGAAAATTCTATTATATTGTATTTCCTATCAGCAAGGTTTTAAATAAAAATAATCTTAGGGGCGTAATAGAATTACTGTTTTTCTAATTATTTCCTATAAAACTAGGAATGTTAATTTTCCTGATTTTTCAAATATTTTTCTTTGCTTTTACGCCTTCCAAAACTTATACTCTTTGTAGACTTTTCAACATTTGAGATTTCTAGAGATGAAAGCATTTTAAATTACAATGATCTGAGAATGCAAATTATTATCCCGTGTAGAGCCTTCCATTACACAGTTGTGTTTTCTCTGAAGTTCGTCCACTGTTTCATTACTCTTTATTTCATTATGCTTTGATCTGTGCTATTCTCATTTATGAAAGCTAGAAACTGGAATCATAGTTGACTCTTAAATCCCCTTGCCTCACATCTAGCTAATTACTAAGTTATGACAAAAATAACTCTTTTTTCCCAAGTTTGTCACTGTGCTAATGTTGGCTCTCACAATTTTATACACAAGTAAAAATCCTCTTCGCTAGTTTTTTCTGTTTTTCCATCTTCCTTTTTAAGACATTACTCTATATACATTGGAGTATTCTTCCTAAAACATGGATTAGATCATCTTAATCTTTGCCCGTGATAAGTAAATCCCACTTTATGAATAGAAGCTGGCATGAAATCCTCGCATGATTACCCAAAACCTACAATTTAAAGGATACATTTCTTAGCATAATATATAAACTATTTGGCTATATACCCCTAACTACATTTACAGATAATTGCCATGTTGCGTCTTAGCCATTCATACAACCCAACTGTAGTGTTCAGTCATATTATATTTTTATTTGAGGTACATACTACTGATCTTTCATACAATCTTGCTACTCTCATTTCCCTGGGAAAAATCTCCCTCATTGGTTATGGCTTTGTTAAAATATCATGTCATATAAGAATGCTTTTCATGACCAATCTATGCAAAAATAGCTGTCCTTCAATGGCAATTTACAAGTGTCTTTGCTAGAATTTATGGGATTATACCTTCCTTATTAACACTTAGATTTTTGCTTGTATTTCCAATTGTACATAGGTATGAACAGAAGCAACAATGATGGGATTTATACTTTAGTCATTCTGTAGTCTCAGGGCTTATAATATCTTGCAGTGCTGGTTCATTGTAGGAACACATTAACTATTTCTCAGATGCGTAATGAATAAAGAAAGCAAGGAAGGAGGCTAACCTAGAAAGAAAGATGAGAATACTGAAACAATGTAAGAAATTATATTAATATAATGAATCTGATTAAATGTATGTAATATTCAGTGCAATCACAAATCACACACATAGAAGATATCCCAAATTACTTCTTGTCACTGATAATTGTTAATATAAGCAGTTATTGGAACCCTCTCTCAAATACAGTGCTTTCATACCCCACATAAGTATCTCTATCTATATATCTAATCATCATCGCAATGATGAAAAAGTACCATTCATTAAGGGTTTTCCTTGTGCTATATGCTGTTTAATGCAAATTGTACCTAACTTCTCATTTAATCCTCACTAGTATCTTATAAATGAACCATTATGATAATTTTATGTATGTGGGAAAAAAATCTCCATTATGCTTCATACCAAACAAAATCCTATGTAACACTAGTGCATTGTATTTGAAAAAGTGGTATATGCACATACTTTCTGTGGAGTACTAACAGAAATCCGAAACCAAGGAGAAGAATAAGAAAATACAATAGGGATTTGTAGAATATGTCACTATCTACCTATAACAAACTTTACATAAATCCTAACTCCTGTTTAGCTTAACATAAAGCCTCATGTAAAAGATGTGTTCACATTATTTCTAGATAAAATATGATCAACTGTCAATTAAAACAATAAACAATAGACCCCTAAAGAGAAAAAGAAAACATCAGAAACATTCTCAAACATGAAAGAGACTTTGGAGCTCTCAAAAAGAATATGAAAGAACTATAATTAATACGTTAAGAATTCTGATAGAAGAAAAGTTGCCAACTGGCAAGAGCAAATGGATGATATAAGAAGAGAAGAAGAATCAAAATAAAATCCTGGGAAAAAAAACCACTGTGAAATTTAAAAATTACTTTGATGAATATATTTAACACAGCCAAGAACAAGATCAGTGATAATGAAGTCTATACAAACTCCCCAAGCTGAAATGAAAATAAAAAGAGAACAAATTATTGTAGCATGGTGAAACATCTGCAGGCTTTCACACATGTCTTCACCATTCAAACCTGCTACAGCAATCTCCAGTTACCCCTAGTGTACACCTTGCAAGTAGAGGATAGTGAGTTCACAATAGATCATCTCTCTAAAAAGCAAATATAGTAAATCTAGTGATCTCTGCATGGTGTTTATGGCCGTAATAAGTGTAGGATATGTGGGGAGTGTGGCTACCTCCAGCAAAATTTGGAAGGTCATATCCATTAGACACTTCAGGTAAGCAAATTAGAATGATAATGGGAACACACACAGAGTCCCGACTAAACTAGAGCAGTAATGGGGAGGTCATGGTAGAAAGCTTCCACTAGAGAAATGTCTAGTGGAAGCGTGGGAACAAGACTGCCCGGGAGAAACCCAATTTATACAATCACCAGTGTAGCTGAGATGGCAGCAGGCAAAAGTACAGTGCATGAGATCCTTCAAATGGGGCATAGACAACAGCGTTTCAGGGGCATTTCTGCCTGCAGCCTTGAGGAACCAAACTCAGCTTACTGTGTCTAGAATGTGTAACATTGAGCCTAAGAGGATTATTTTCAAACATTAAGATTCAACATTGTTGGCCCTGCTAGATTCTGGACTTTCTTAGAATCAGTCTCTCTCTCTCTCTCTCTCTCTCTCTTTCTCTCTATCTTTCCCCCTCTCTTGGAAAGTGGATATCTATCCAATGATTTTCCACCACTGTATTTTTGAAGCACATAACTTGTCTGACTGTATTGTCTCAAAATTGGAGAAAATTTTTCCTCAGAAAGAATCCCAAATAGAGTTGCAGCCACATATTATTTAGATGGCATTCCCATAATACCTTGTACTTAGACATTACATATACAAAATAAAACTTGTTAGAATATAATGTATATAGTTTTGCAAAAGACATGGATCTTGGGTAGGCAGGGGGCAGAAAGATGAGGCCTGAATATGTCCATCCAAACTTCTCACACTAACATGTAGTCCAAAAAAGAACATTAAGAGATGGAATCTTTAACAGATGATTCACTTATGAGAGCTTTATTCTCATGAATAGAATTAATGACTACAAAAAATAGACTTGAGGTTAATTGTGAAAACAGGACTAGAAGGTGCTGACTTTGAATTATAGAGCTCACCCTCACCAGAAACATAATTTGATAGTGCCTTATTGTTGGAATTAATAGACACTAGAACTATGAGAAATAAATTGCATTGTTTATAAATTAAGTAGACTAGGTATTTTGTTATCACATCCTGAATGGACTAAGAGAAATAGATTTTGTCCTTGGCTATGAGGAGCATATTCAACAAATGAATTTTTAGATTTCAGAGTTTTTTTCTTAATATTTCCTTTGGAATTGTCTTCTGTTCTTATGTTATCTATTTGCTCTTGGCAATTGGCTAATTTTTAGAGTTTTTAGCATACTAATCACAGTTTTACATATTATTGAAGTAACAGAAGGGAGAATACATGTATATATATATGTATATATATATTACTTGATAGTACAGAATCTCCCAGAAAGGATAGAAATAAAGCCATAGTTCCAACAAGCTAAAAAGTAACAGAAAAATATTAAACTAAATAAAAAACGAAGCAAATCCTGCTTACACAAATCACATTCAAACTGCAGAAACAAAACTAAAAATCTTGACAAAAATATGGGGAGTGTGAAAGCATGCAAGCGTCAAGTGAGGAATTGAGTAAAGTGTTTAAAGCAATGGAATGAAAGAATAAAGCACTTCCCCAAACTGAAAAATTCTACAGCGAACTTGTCACTCAAATAGTCAAGAATATTTCATCTCAATGACTATCCTTATTACCAATAATGATTGGTCTTAATAGCTGCTTTAAAATGAATGATAGTAGATGACAATACTAATAGTAGGTATAATAACAGATGACATTTTAAAGGATTTTAAACTTGGATCAAAATAGAGAAATTAATAGCCTCAGAAGAGGAATAAACTGAAATAACATCAGTCTTTCTTCTTTAAAATTTGCCTGAAAGACAATGGATGGTTGAGATAATGAGAGTTATCTGTTTACAAGTCATCATCCAAACCAGAGCAGCATTAATAACAATAAATCAAAAATAATTTTACGGGTGAATATTTCGCCAAGTAGTTACAATGTTGGTTAAGACAGCTGCATCCTGTGTCAGAGTCCCTGGATTCAATTTGTGCTTCAGCTTCCTAATTACAACTTCCTGCCAATGCTTTCCCTGGGAGTTACTAGATAATGACTAAAGCACTTGAGTCCCTGCCACTCATGTGGGAGATCCAGTTTGAGTTCCTGGCTGCTGATTGCAATAGCAGACCCACCTTGGCAATTGCATGTATTTCAGGATGAAATGTCAATAGAATCTCTATAAGTCCCTCTCTCTCTCTTTGTCTATCTCTGTCTCTCTCTCTCTATATATATACATACGCATATGTTTACATGTACACTTAACATGTATTTTAATACACATATGTGTGTGCATTTAAAAAGAATAAAAATTAAATGCACTGAAACTATTTTAATAATTGCTTTAACTGTGATAATCAAAATATGTTAATGGAGAAAATAGAGACTGAGAGAAGGGAGAAAATATCTGATCCAGCTACATATTGTCTATGGAAAACCCATTTCATTTTATAATATCTGAGGGTTAAGAAGCAAGTCTTCATTTTTTTAAAGATTTTATTATTATTGGAAAGCCAGATATAAAGAGAAGAGGAGAGACAGAGAGGAAGATCTTCCATCTGAAGACATCCATCCTATGTTTCACTCCCCAAGTGAGCCGCAACTGGCCAATGCGCACCGATCCGAAGCCGGGAACCAGGAACCTCTTCTGGGTCTCCCACGCGGCTGCAGGGTCCCAAAGCTTTGGGCCATCCTCAACTGCTTTCCCAGGACACAAGCAGGGAGCTGGATGGGAAGTGGAGCTGCCGGGATTAGAACCGGCGCCCATATGGGATCCCGGGGCGGGTTGAAAACGAGGACTTTAGCCGCTAGGCCATGGCGCCGGGCCCAAATCTTAATTTTTATTGGAAAGCAAGAGTATTATTTGTAATAGATTTGGGTCAAATTGTACCACAATAAATTTTTCTTGCGATGCAAAACCAAGTAAAAAAAGTGATACTTCTACTAGAAGTATCTTCCTCTCATAAACAAAAATGCATACGTATTCTTACAAACAAGTATCATCTGGTACCAGTGTTGAGGTTGGTGCAGCACATTACACTGTCACTTGGGACAACAGCATCCCATATCAGAGCTCTTGTTCAAGTCCTGGCAGCTAAGCTTCTGACCCAGCTACCTGCTGGTGACAGGGACCCCAGCATGTGAGCTTTCACCTACTGCATCCTGAAGTGCAAGCATCATAAGTGGAGTCAGGAATTAAGCCTGAGGTCACTGGTATGGGATGCTGGTGTGCTGAGGGGTGTCATAACAATTACAACAAATGCTAACCTGATGAATATTATATATTAATGAGCCATATTTACTCATTTGTTCAAATTTGTATTTGAAAATGGGTTATGCTTATGATATATAGCTGTTGAAGAAACACGATCTACAGCAGAAGCAAAATATTCAAAGGGATAATACTTCCAATTTATTCTAGCTTTTTTGCTATTTTTGTGAGACAAGATCTTGTGACATCATTGACCTCCCTTAAAATGTTATAGCATGTAAAAGTGCCTCATTATTTCAAGTTGGGAAGAGAATAATTCCTCATCAATCAAAGTGATACATATTTGATTATTACTCTTGAGAAGTAAATAAATTGCATAATTACATGAAATGATAGGCAATTTAACCTGTGCAAAATAACCTGTGTTAACCCTAACTTAACACTGTGGGACAAATAAAATAAAGGCTAAATTAATTTAACACTCTCATTAAATAGTCTTCGTGAATCACTGATATAATCAAAACAGTTTTTCAATTTAAAAAGGTAGGTATATAAATCTTTCCTGATATGCTTCATATTGATACTTTTCAATTCCCCATAGATATCATCACTGTGATTCAGACACTTCTGTATACCAGGCATTATAACAAATTATTTTATATAATGTCTATTTTCTATAAAATTATCATTCTACAAAACAAAACAATAAAAATAAAGGCCAAGTAGCTGTGTGTTTCAAGTATTGAAATGAAAATCCACAGACGCTAACTAAAAAGAGGACTTTTTTTTAAATTACTTATTATTTAACTTCATTAATTACATTGTATTATGTGACACAGTTAAAAGAGGACTTTAAAGGAAAAAGCTTGAGATTGACACCGCATGTGATAATTATGTTCTATAAAGCAAAAATAAACAAAACATACTCAAATAATACAATCCTCCTGGAGGACACTGGCAACAAAGAAAGCTGAGCCAAGCAGATCACCGTCAGTGATGGTGCACTTCTATGAACAACACATTCTTTTTCAATAATTTGAAAATGAGTATGATCAGTGGTTACGAAAGCATTTCGCACATGCTCTTAAGCTCTTACATGACATAAGTAGGCAATAACAAATCAATCATTTATAGGAAGTATTTCTTATCTATAACAAGGATTTTACTTGCTGAATGCTGTAATGCTGAAGAGCAATTTCCTGGGTCAAGTGTCTTCCCAACAAGTTTCAAGTATAGTCACTTGGTTTTCCATCATAGTGGCTTACTGACTTTAATAAAGGTTTTAAAATAGTGTTTCCAACATATAAAAATGAAGACATTTGCTAAGAATTTGTGGAAATTAATCAAGCAATTAATTTTATGTTTTGACTCCCAAACAAGTATCTACCTTAGGCATTAATTTCCTCTTAACCTATACTTGAGTTAAACACTAAACTGTTGGAACTTGATTTCTTTTCCCATTAGCCTATCTGTCTTCAGGGTGATATAATTTGTGCCACTTCACTACTAATCTTCATACTTCTCAAGTAATTAGAGAGAACCAGGTTTTCAAATCCCTTATCTGCCAAAGGTGTTCATAAATGAAATCATAACTAATGTGGTAGCTGAAAAAATCAGCAAAGATAACTTTAGAAGCAGTAAAATTATTTCAAATGTCATGATTGTTCATTGCCATTGCAGAAAATATTGTCATAATGTCAGTTCTTCACTCCAACGGCTTAAGTGGGGAAATATATTTGATCTGATAGGTCAGTGAATGGGAGATGCTTTAAAAAGATGGTACTAACATAGTTTTGCGAATTGAATGACATTTCCCTTTTTCTTCTTGTGTGAATCTGTAGTTTCCCCCCCCCCCAAAAAATACAGAATAGTTTTGTTGCATTTACAATTGTGCTACTTTTCAGAAAGGCATCTCGTTTTAAGTTTCCCATAGAGGTCTAACAAAATGTATACTAAAGGTTGCCCTTTGGTAGACAATGGAAAGCGGATGTAAAAATTTCCAGTGTAAACATTTGGAACTGTTTACTATAAATACATATTGTTCATTCTTTTTTCTTTTGTGTGTGTATGTGTGTATGTGTGTGTTTTAATTCATGTGCATGGGAGGTGTTGTGGCAACCAATGAACACAGATCTTGGAATGTTTTCCGTATGTTATAATTCTATATAAGTGCTACTAAATTACTATTCATGTTATTTTGAAAAATAACAACCATATCTTTACTGGGCAAGTTTCACATCTGTACTTTTTACTAATCTTTTTATTCAGACCAGTTTCTCCTGTTATATGTACATATCATTTATTTATATTTAGTTTTCTTATGTGTCTATATTCTAATATCAATTAATTGGCTTTATGTATGATTTTATTAACCCCTAGTCCATTTTATAGCTCTAAAATTATTTTGTGTCATCATCTTCATCAGAAAAATTCACATTGGAGAATCTGTCACATTTCTGCTACATCTTACAGTGTCTTGCTCTTTCTTCATTACTACAATATACAGTAAATAATGATTTCTCTTTTTTAAAAGATTTATTTTTTTATTGGAAAGGCAGATATACAGAGAGGAGGAGAGATGAGAGGAAGATCTTCCATCCAATGGCTCACTCCCCAACTGACTGCAACGGCTGGAGCTGAGCCAATCTGAAGCCAGGAGCCATGAGCTCTTCCGGGTCTCCCACGCGGGTGCAGGGTCCCAAGGCCCTGGGCTGTCCTAGACTGCTTTCCCAGGCCACAAGCAGGGAGCTGGATGGGAAGTGGAGCAGCTGGGATTAGAACCGGCGCCCATATGGGATCCCGGGGCATTCAAGGCGAGGACCCTAACCACTGCACTATCACGCCGGGCCCAATATACAGTAAGTGATAATTTCTAATCTTAGCTTTATTTCTAGATTCCAATTTAAAATTTTCCATTAAAACTAATTGTCTTAGAGCTAATTGTGGGAATTTGATGACTATTTTAATCAGTTGCACATTTTTTCCACATGGACATATTCTTATTCCTCTCACTTTGTGAAGTAACTAAAATTGAGTATTCTTTCATACATGTATTATATATGTGCAGTTATAGCTTTATTCACTCACTTTCAAAAGGCAGTATATAGCAATTAACTTTATAAAGTTTGCAGGGTTTCATGGAGGTCAGATTAGCTAATTAGTGGTACATATTTTTGTGTTATCTGAAGTGAGAAAACAGGACTTTTCGTTTTCATCCAATTCACTGATCTATATTTTTCCAAAATATAGGTTCCACTTAGTTTCCTTTAATCACCAGTAGCACAAATTACAAAATGGGAGGATGTGAATTGGATTGCATATACAAACACAATGCCTAGGAACCTGTGATAGACTAAGGGAAGACATCAAATTATCAGTATGAGACAGTTGGAACTAGGCTTGAGGTAAACAGACACATGAACAACGTGTCAGCTATGATAAAGAGTGTAAATTTGAACAGATGTCACTTCTAGAGCAGCAGCAGGCAGATTAAACAAAATTGGCTTTGGATGAAATCCAAGAGAGACGGAGAAAATATGAAACCTGTACGATCACAGTGCCCAGCAGCTTTTCCATAGTAACCATACCTCTGCTGGATACAAAGAAACAGACACCTGTTGGTTAAACACAATAAAAAAAAAAAAAAACTCAACGTACTGCTGTTGATCAAATGAACCAAAAGTGTGCAGATTGTTTAAACGATGCAAGATCAGCTGGACGCTGAAATCAATAGTCTACAGAGAGAGGTAGATGAGACACTGTTTTTTATCAGTTTTCACTATATATATCACAGCACTGATTGTGTGATTGTTGTTTCATTGTTGATTCATGCCATGAGAAAGTTGTTTATACGTTCAAAAATGTCAAAATTAAACCTAGGGATTTAGATCAGTTTGCTAATCATTACATGCTGCTATATACAGTCTTACTATGGTTTCAAAGGCAAATCTGAGGCAAAATAACTTTATATATATATATGTGTGTGTGTGTTTGTATACATTATATATATACACATGTAAAGACAAAGACAAAGGGAGTGACAGAAAGAGCCATATTCACAGAAACAAGTGTAGATACATACATATAGATCAACAATAATCAGTTTTCAATATGATTTAACATTCAATTAAACTACTTAACAAACCTCATGTTTTTGTACTGTGCTTCCAATTTAGAAAAATCTCCTAAACACAGAGAGTATATCCCTGTAAAAGCAGTACAAGGATGGACTCACAGCAGAAAGACAGATAATTTCCTACATTGGTGGGAGACACCTCAATGGCAGTGTGATGCACTTCTGAGGGTACTCCAAAGACACCTATTAAAAGACTTGAGGGGGGAGGAAAGGGGGGAGAGGAAACCCCAATGTGTAATAAACTGTGTCATAAAATAAAGAATAAAAAGAATTGCGTTTTCAATATAAAAGTTTACCTAGGTTAGTTGAATTGCCTATTGCCCATTTGTAGTTAATCTTTCCATATTATATACTATTCTTGTATTCCTAATTCATGATTTTAATAATGACTCATTGTAAACATGAAAGTTATAACAACTTTAATTTACTTTTGCTTATGTAAAGTGAGCAAATTTCTGATATTTTATGATACAGATTTAGCACTATAGCTAAAATGCTCCCTTACGTCTATATGAGTGATCAAATAATATAAGGTTAGAGAAACTGTAGGTGACTGTAAATGAATTTATGCTTTCTCCCTTGTGATGTTTCAAAGTCAAACATTGCTTTATTTTGTATTTGCTTAAAAATGGTTAAGTAGAACTTGAGGCTGTATTTGTAGTATGTAAGTTTAAGCCACCACCTGCAATTCTGGCAACACATACATATTGGTACTGGTTTGAGTCTTGGCTGCTCCACATCTCGATCAGCTCTCTGCTAATACACCTAGGAAAGCAGTGACAGATGACCCAAGTCTGTGGGACCTTGTACCCACATGGAGACTCAGATGACACTCCAGGAGCCTGGCTTCAGCGTGGCCCAGTCAAACACTGAGGCCATTTCGGGAATTAAGTAGTGGATGGAAAATGACTCATTCTCTGTGTATGTGTGTTTACGTATTTGTAACTCTGCCTGTCAAATAAAATGCATAATCTTTTAATAATAGTTAAGTTCTTTTTACAGGCATTTAAGCACAGAATCATTTAAAATTATCATTATTGGTGCTGGTGTCGTGGCCTAACTAGTTTAGAGTTAGCATCTCAAGTGGATACAAGCTTGCGTCCTGACTGCTCCACTTCTGATTCAGTTCCCTGTTAATGACCTGGGAAGGCAGCAGAAGAAAGTGCAAGGCCTCAGGCTCCAGGCTCTTCATGGAAGACCTGGTGGAAGCCCCTGGCTTGAGACTTCAAAGCAGTCAGGCCCTAGCCTTTGTGGTTATTTGAAGAGTGTATCATTAGGTGATACACTAGATGATACATTAGGTGGAAGCTCCTTCCCTATTGCTGCTTCTCAATCTTTAACTCTGCTTTTTAAATAAAAATAAATTATTTTAAAACTATGCATCCCTTTTTAAAAGCAGAAGTGTTTATCAATATTAGCTGGTTACAATTTAATAACACATATTTTTTAAAACAAATACATACATAAACAAGTGTATACTTATATTCTCAAAGACAAGCTGTACAATTGAGAATATCATAGCAGGAAGTAAAGGTACATTGCAGCATGCATATCTACTCCAGAATTTAAAGGACTCATTCCAAATGTAACTTAAATACCCCTTGACAATGGAATGCTCTATTTTTTTTTTTTTTTGCTGAAGGGACTCTATCATTGTAATAATATAATATGGGGGGAAACGTGAGACGGGAGAGGGGAGGGAAAAAAGGGAAGTGGGATCCCTATACCTATAAATCTGTATCATGGGAAATAATCAATAATAATAAAAGGAAAAAACAGATATTATTTTATTATATATTAAATTAACAGTTATAGAAAGAAAAAAACGATGTATACACAGAGAAAGAGAGGGATCTTCTATATATTGGTTCAGTCCTCAAATAGTCACAATAAAGAGTTTGAGTAGACCAGGGCAAAACCAATAGCCTGGAAGTTGGTATAGGTCTCCAATGTGAGTGGAAGAACCCAAGGACTAGAGCCATCCTCTACTGTTTTTGTAGGCAAATCATCAGGGAAATTGAGAAGAAATAGAGCGGATAGTATTCAAACCAGCACTTTGATCTTATATGCCAGCATAATAACTGGCACCACAATGCCAACCATGAAAACATACATATTTGAAAATCATCTGCTGAAGGCCAGGTTTAGTATTCTTGCTTTAAAAATCACTGTCCTTTTTTTAATATTTTTATTGCATTTTTGAATTAATTTATACATTAATTACATTGCACTACGTGACAGTTTCATAAGTACTGGGATTTTCCCCACCCCTCCCCAAACCCTCCCCCCATGGTGGATTCCTCCACCCCGTTGCATAACCACAGCTCAAGTTCATTTGGGATTCCCTCATTGCCAGCATATAACAAACATATAGTCCAGTGTCCCATTGTCCAGTCAAGTTCAACACCTTCTCAGGGAGACCCCCTCTGGTCTGAAGGCAGAGCCAGCAGAGTATCATCCCGCTCCGTCAAAAGCTCCAACATACCATCAGCAGCAATCCAGGTACACAATCAGTTCCATATTGAGCTAGCTATTTCAAAACAGGCATAATTAAGTGACTTAAACAGGTTTATGAGACTGAAACAATAAGCAAATATAATAAATATTAACTCTTGTGACTGTAGGATGTTACATAGATTTACTCTTTGGGACTAGCATGGTGGCATTGCAGGCTGATCATCTCCCCTTGGTTCTTACGCCCTGCTTATGGCCTGGGAGAGCACTGGGGGATGGCTCAGCTCTCGGCTTCTGATCAGCTCAGCTCCAGCCTTTGCGGTCTTTGAGGAGCAAACCAGTGGATGGAATTGTAATAGATCCATGAGTGTGTGAACAAAATTATATGGATCCTTCAACCTCATCCCAGAAGACTTGCATCTAGAGTATGATCTCAAAAATTATTTCTTTAATAAAATCTTTAATTCCTGCACACCCCCCCAAAAATGTTCTGCACCTTAATTGTCGACAAATGTCTTGTTAGAGTTACAAGTCAGTCTAGATTATTCTAAAATCTGCCAAGATCAGCAAAATTATACTTCAACACAACAAATGGCTAAATACGAAAATGAAATAGACACGAGACAGCTGAATGGTACCTTATAGCCATTTTAAGGTATATAGCAGCCGGTCCTGTATATAAACTAAAATTGAAATGTCAATGAACTAATCATAGGTTGTGGCTAGGACTTGTTTTTTTTTTTTTTTTTTTTTTTTTTAACATACTGGTTACTCAAAACCATGTCAATTCCATAATGTTGTAAATTGCTGTTGATGTTATATTGGGACTCTTAATTGACTGGGATGATATTCTACCAGCTCTAACTTCGGACCAGAAATGGTCTCCCCAAGAAACTGTTCAACCCATCTGGACAATAAGTAGCTGGACTGTATGCTTGGTATACGTTTGCAAGGAAAGAATCTTGATTGAATTTGAACTGTAATACTGCATCAAGGTGGAGGAATCCACCAGGGGGGAGGGGCGTGGGGAGGGGTGGGAGGATTCCCAGAGCCTATGAAACTGTCACATAATGCAAAATAATTAATAAAAAAATTCAAAAAAAAATAAAATAAAATCTTTAAGACAATTATAATGTGTGCATAGGTTTAGTCAACCATGCATAACTATAAATAAATTTGTATCTTACAGATTTATATTAAAAACATATGAATCTGCCGAATAAAAGCAAATATTAATTCAGCTACTGTCAGCTTTTCCTATACTCAATCCTCCTTTTTTATTGTAATTAATAAACGTAGTCATGCCTGATGTTCATGGTGAATGAAATCTAAGCTTAAGAAACTAGATAGGTTATGTGCTAATAATATCACTTTTTTGCATACTAATTTTATCATCTCATTATATATGTATATAAAATATATACGTATATCTGTGTGTGTACACACTTAAACAGTTGATAGAGTGTTGACTCAAATTCACTTAGAGTTTTCATGGTGAGTACAAAATTGAATGACAAGTTTTAATTTTTCAGAAGTAATTAATACCAACTTTCCTAGTTAATTCAAACCTGCATGTGGAAGATGGGAAAATAGCTTGCTTCATTTAATATGCATAACAGATGCCATTATATTTCTACACATTTGAATAGTGTTTTCATATTGTTAAGAACTGAGTGCAGTATTTCAACCTGAATTGTTGCAGATTTTTTTCAAGTCAATAATACAAGCCTACAAAATTAAAATGCACTGCTTGTGTCAAACATAACAAAATCATTGTTTGTTTATTTTTTAAGGTGCTAATAAAAAAGATTAATGATACTGCTGGATAATGAAACAATCTGCCAGGAGGCAAGCCCTGAATATAGAGTGGCACAGTAGTAAGGAGAGCTCACGGTAAGGAAATATTTTTTAAAATGCTTTTTTCTCTGAATATATACAGCAGAATTATTTCTACTACTTACTTGGCATTTGGACTTTAAAAGAGTTGACTTCTACTTTATGTGTTACTCAAGTACTGTGGATATTATTTACCTCCAAACAAGAAGCATTTGCTTGTGAATAACCCCCCTCCAAAAAAAAAAGTGATGTGGAAATGACTTCCTTGCATGTAGAAGCTAGTAACTCAAATTGATGGAATTAAAATTAGTTACTTTGAAGACAAAGAAGTGTTGTAATAAGAAAACTCAGTTCATTAATTTCACTGGGACAGAACAATGACCAGATTTTTTACATTATTCAGGAAACAACTTCATTCACTTTCAGAATCAATGAATTACAATTTTTTGAATGCAAAGAAAAAAATCACTCTTTCCGATTATTAAATAAGTTACCAATCAAGCCCCATCTGGCTTGACAATTATCTATGCTTGATGAATCTGAATGCCTTGATTATTAAAATCATAATGATAATAATGAAAAATTGAATTAAACCTCTTTCAGGTTCATTAGAGACCAAACATATAGCTCCTTCTGCATATTTCCTCATGTTATACTAACTTTATAGAAGGCTCATATTATTATTCTAAAGATGAGAGGATGAAGGCTCAAAGATGAATGTGCCAAAGTTCACACCACTTTTAAATGGTTTATTCTGCCTCAAAACCATTGATCTGAACTAATAAGTTTTAAAGTTTATTTCTGGCGCAGCAGCATCAGTGGCTGATTCTGATATTCAAGCCCTACTTGAGACCTATTGACTCAAAAATTCTGGAGATATAGCCCAGGCAACTTTTTGCATAATGTATCTCATTTTAATCATTTAAAAAATGAGCTCTTACACAGAATTTTTAAACAAATTCTGTAGGTAATTCAGATACATATTAAGATTTTAGAATCACAGGTTTAAATAATTGTTACTATGGATCACAATATCTATATACATATATATACACACATATGTGTATATATATGTGTGTTTACATATATATATATATATATATATATAATCACTATATCATAACACAATACTATTTCAACCGTTCAGTAACACCTAAGTTAGTGCCTTACAAAGTTACTACGTTAAGGGTTTCATTTCATCACAAACCTTTACCTAAAACTCGTGTGCTGCATAACCATCAATGTGTTTCGAAACAAGCATACCGATCACAGGTTTTACAGCTATGAATTAAAATGAGCAGGCCTTGGATTATTCACTTACAAAGTGAAACAGTTGACTTAAAAAGACTCCAAAATCATTTTCAACCTCACAGCATACATAGTTTTTACGCGAAAAAAACATCTGAAACTAGGTAAACTAGAAAGTACTGAATTCATTTCTCACAGTTCTTAAGGGTTGAGAACTCTAAGATCATGATGCTTGAAGATTTGGCCTCTGGTGGGAGCTGTTTCCTGCTTCCAACATATCTCCTTGGCAATTTTCAGGGTCAGAGAACACGCTCCTCCTCTTCAGACAGAGGGAACACCATCATCCACATGGCAGAAGATGGAAGGGTAAAAGTGACAAAATCTTTGTATCGAAATTTTAAATGATGGTATTAATTTATGGCCTCCCAAGAGCCCAACTATGAACATTGTTGTTCTGTGTATCAAATTTCCAAAAAAACAAGAATTTTGAGGCACACATCCAATCATAGCACTCTGATATAATGTTTTAGCAGCCTGGAAAATATGAGCCATTGATTACAGGAATGCTGATTCATCTGTGTCTTCACTGTACACAGCTCAGTAAAGTGGTTTCATTTATATCGTAGTCTGTATTAGTGGTACTAGGGTGAATGTACAATTAACAAAGCGGTATGGACAAGTTTGTTGTGCTCATTCATCCTCATTACCTGAAAATAAAATAAATAAAAACTCCACAAGTTATCTTTAATTTGCTAAAGTCTCTGCTGATAACACCGGGGCATTATTTTCAGAGCGTTTAGGCAGTCAATATTGAGTAAAATATAGCTAGATCAAGTCTGTTTATGCCTTGATTCTGACTTCTTAAAAGCACATTAGTCTTTCTTACGGTTAACAGAAAAGTCTACATATAAATTCATATATAGGACAGTTAGAAGAATGAAATGATTATATTTATGTGGAAATTTTTCACATTTTGCTTTTTATATTAGGGATCTTCAATTTATGGAAAATGCATATTGTGAAAAAAATCTCTATACAGATTTAAAAGCTTTTTAAACCCATGTGTCCTTGTGCATTTTAAGTATCCTTTTACGTAAAAAGTGTTTTATCTAAGGAAACCTCAAAATTATTAGTTTGGAGACCTGTGTGATGGCTCAGTGGATAAATCCTCAACTTGTACCTGCCAGGATCCCATATGGGCACTGGTTCATGGCTTGCCTAGCTCCATTCCCACCCAGCTCCTTGCTTGTCTCCTGGAAAATCAATTGAGGATGGACCCTGTGCCCACATGGGAGACCCAGAAGAAACTCCTTGCTCCTGACTTCAGATCGACTCAGCTCCTGCCATTGCGGCCAGTTGGAGAGTGAACCAGCAGATGGAAGATCTTTCTCTCTGAGTCTTATTACAAATCTGCCTTTCCAGTAAAAATAAATAAATAAATAATTTAAAAATTATTAGTTTGTAAATATCTCCTAAGTGAGATATTAAAGATGATTTCTTTTAAAAGGGAAAGTAATAAATTATCCCTTTAGATGTCCTAAAATCTATTAATTCACAAATTCAAATTAGCCTTTCTCCAAGTATTACAAAAGGATGAAAACTACATAGGAAAATGATTGTCTGCTGCAAGCCATATTTACAGATCTGCCACCTTGCACCTCTTAGGAGTTTGCTCTGGTTCCTCAGGAACTTTAAGTTTTATGACACTTTACAGAATTTTCTTTGAATTTATTAAAATCCATAATGATTGCTTTACCCACCTCAAATTTTCCATCTATGAAACCACAAACCTAACATATACTCTGTTTCAAAACTTTTGGCAATTCTCCTTCCTCATTCTGAAAGGTTCTGCCTTCTTTTTCTTCTCCTTATCACTTTGTCAGTCTTCATTCCTTGTTTGTTCTCAGTTTAAACATCTCTTAGATGGGATCCAAGATCTCTATGTCTTCATAAGGAAACCCTCCTATGTGTTAAAACCAGATTTTGTGCTAGGTCCTTTGTAGGCAAGCTCAAATGGATGGATTCACAGAATTCCAAAGCATCCTTGATTTTTCCTTCACATAGGCTTTCATTTTTCATAGACAAATTGACCCTGAGTTGTACTGTTTCATTTGACCATAGCTTACTCACACAGAGATAAAAATGATAACAAATCCACAGTTAACAAACATACTCATTAATGACATGGTAGAGAAGTCTTTCCCACCAACATGTAAATCACTGAATTACATTGATTATTATATAGGAGAATTTATTGATTGGTGGCAGGGGTCAAGATAATAGAACCCTAAAGTGAAGATACCGTGCAAATAACACAGTGTCAGAAGTTAATGGGGAAAATTTTGGAACTGGAAATTGGCAGTAGCAGGATAATGGCAGAAATAGTAGTAGTCAGAGAAGAGTTAAAATAATAACTATGATAAATAATTAATTCTTGCTTATAATGAAACACTGTAAATGTATCATTAGAAATATATGGACGATTTCAAAATCGTGAAGTCTGTTCAAAGTCCAATAACATTTATCTGTGTGGATATTCCTGTGGTTTTTAGCCATCTGTTTAATATCCCCACAAAATAAAAGCTGTTAGTTGAAATAAATTGGGTGAGATTTTATTCCTTGCCCTCAAGAGTGCAATTTAAATGGCTCTGCAAGTCAGGGATTATTATCATTAAATTCTAAGAGAAGAAAAATAGCTAATAGACTTTCTAAGGAAAAATAGCAATTCAGTAACAGGATTCAAACCTAGTTCTGATTTCCACATACATTTACTTTGCATAACTCATAATTATTTTAATTTTTCTTATGAAAGCATTCAAATAAAAGAGGTAGAAAAACACCTGCGCTTACCATACACTTTTACAGATATACTGCTTTATCTATTTTGCATTTTTCTTTTAAAATCATAAGTACAGTTGAAGCACAGCTCCCTCTTATTTTTTCGTATCCTTTTGCATTCTGAACACTGCTTCATCGTGAGGTCAGTGTGTTCACTTTCTTTTCAGCTATCTAAATTTGCTTAATGTAATTATGAAAACAGAAATAAGATCCAGAATATCTTAGTGACCTATGTAGTGGTTCTGTCTTTTGAATGTCATGGAAAAGGAACAATTGAAAATAAATAAATAATAAGGTAAGATAAGACAACTGTTATGTGTGTGCACAGGCCAAATAAAAACACACTATGTCATCAAAATCTGGTGTGTGTTTTACACCGACTGAACATCACACTTCGAATTAGTCACATTTCAGATGTGACTGTGTGGTCAACAGCTGCTGTATTGCGAAGGTCATGTCTACATCTTTATTGATTTTCTGCACCTCACTTCCTATTCTTTTCTCCTCTCTTATTCAATCCACTAACACTCTAGTATAGCATTATTCCAGCACTCTGGAAAGACTTGCTATTCCCTTTGTCTAGTTGGTCTCCTAAATACACAAATGATTCAGTTTCTCATCTCCTAAATGTTTTGACTGAATGTACCCTTCTTAGTGAGGCATTCCCTAACCACCCTGCATATAAGCACCATCCTACTTAAATGCTCTATCCTCCTTTCAGCCTTTAATTTTTGGCTTGCAACTTACCAATATTGCAATGTATTATGTAATTTAGTCTTAAAACCTGTCAGATATTAAAATGTAAGTTTCTAAGGAAGCATGGGGGGGGCTCTTATTTGCTTGTTGTTGCTATATTCAAAGTACTTAGAATAGTATCAGACACAGAGTAAATAATAATTATTAAACACATACATTTATAAATAAGCAAACATTGCACAAATTATATAGCTTAATACACATTAGTTTAAAAATCCTTGTCCTCCACACTCTGTGAAATTCTTAAATCATTTTAATAGATCTTTTTCCAGTAAGTATTTTATAAATTGTATAATTTATAAGGATTCAACGATAAAGGTATAAAATGGGAGAAAATTTTACATGCAGTAATGAAATATGCTGTCCAGTTAGACATCTATCTTATCAAAAAAATCAAACAAAAGTGATTTAAAACATTGTGAAAGGCTAAGAAGATTCGAATTCCATTAAGCCATAAAAACAAACTAGTGATATACAGCATCGTGGATGGCTCTTCGTGGAAGGATGAAATAAAACATAAAAATAAAAAAATAAAATAAAACAAAAATCCCCAACATTTACATACTAAATGATTTCATACAAGCAAACAATTTTGAAGTGAAAATTGTTCATGTAAATGGAAGTCTTGAAATTTAGGGTGGCAGTGAGGTTAGGATGAAAGTGGGTGTAGCAATAAAATGGCAATAAGAACTGGTAATAGAACTGTTGTTCATTTTGATTATGTCAATGTTGATGCTTTTGAGTGTGCTACCATGCTATATGCTTGTGAAATATTATGAGCTGGAAGAAACTGAGTTGACCATATAAAGAACATTTTTCATATTTTAAAAAATTATATTTGAATATGCTATTATTAGAATGAAATAGAAAGGTAGAGAAACCCAGAAAGCACAGACTTGTTGTGATGACTAAATAGGTCTTTCTGAGGAGATGAGATTTGTGCTTAAATGGGAAAAATGTGGAGTAAATAACTAGAAGAGGAAAAGGACTCACATTCTAGACAGTGATGTATAGAATGAATGAGAGGAGGATCTATGTGATAAATACCAGATCACAGATTTTGTGGCTATATGCAATTAGTTTAGGCTACACGAGTCAATATATAAAATACTGAAAATTGTTATCTCTCAAAAGTTAAGAAAGCAGGAAAAGAAGAAAGAAATGGAAAGAAGGAAATGAAAAAAGGAGAGAAGGAGGAAGAAAGGAAGGAAAGAAGGATGGAAAGAAGAAAGGAAAAAAGATAAAAAGATAAGGAAGGAAGGAAGGAAGGAAGGAAGGAAGGAAGCTAGCAGGAAGATTGAACCCAACCCAAATAGTGCAGGGCTCTGAATGTTTCTCAGTTGAGTAAGAAATTGCTCAAACTTTAAGAAATCAGTCATCAGCCAGTTGTCTGGCTCCTACAGTTACAAACCATTTGTTTCTTCTTCTAAGATTAATTGTAAGGAAAAAAATTAACTTCGGTTTTTAAAATGTACTCACTATAACTATACATCTGTGTGCATTCAATATTTTCTTTTGGTATTTAGCCCCCAAATTTTCTGGAAATCAATATAAGTCCTTTTAAATGCACCACAGTGAAAATTGTGATGTCACAAATGTTGCAAAGTAAAATTCTATCTTTGATAAGATTTATAAAAGACTATAGGATCAAAATCACTCTAATAAAAACTGCTGTGAGATTCATTTTTACATTATGTAAAAATATTTGTTTTCATTATAGATTAATGACTACTGAATCAGAGTTGTTCCTTTATAGCAACACAGTGAATATTAATAGCATTTATATCTTATATCAATTATGGAGGATAAAACCAATTACTGACTTTCCTAACTATAAGTAGCTTTAGTTTATCTCTGTTCTTTACTTGCTTGCCCATAGGGCTAAGAACTACTCCTTAGCTACTTGTCTCAGAAAGGAAGAAAAATAAATCAATTTGGCTTTGTGAAAACATCTTTGGAAAAAGTGCATTTTAGGGAGCAAATTTCATAACTAATTCTGGTAGACAGAGACACACAGCTCCAAATGGTGGTGAATGTGAGTACAGCAGTTCTGTTAGACTATAGAGACTAGGACAGTGGGGCGTACAGAATGCAGAGATGGGTCTCTAGTTGATATTATTCTGTGCCGAACTCGTCAATTATTAATGTAATTTAAAATTGTCTCTACCACCTATTGTGCTCGTATGTACCAACTGATAATTATGGTAAAGATAATATTGTTTAGTAACAAGGGTATATATTTGGGTTTTAAGTGAATCTTGGTTTATAAATTTTCAGAAAGCCTTCTGCTGAGCAAATCTGGTCATCAGCTTCATATTGCAAGTAACAAAACCAAAAAAAAGGAAAACATAAATTTGCCCCAAACACACTGGCACAGCTTTTACTGTTAAATGACATTTGTCAGTTTGGACATTTGTCAGTTTTGGACACCATGATGTTTATCTGAATAAAGGAAAAGGTACAAACCAACCATTTGTCAAAGGTTTATAAAATTCTTCCTAACGTGAAATATTTAATAAAAGTCAGAACCTTATGAGTATCCGTAGACCGAAGACCAAGTGTTTTCTCTTTAGGAACTCCACTTCTTCACAATGAATGCATTCACATACACATGCACACCATTTAAGCATAGTCAGTGCTTTGAGAACTAAGGTATGTGGGAAAGCAATGACAGTTCATGTCTGTTCTTCAACATTCTAATCTTCTGTGCTTCTCATATGCTTTGAAACTAGTATGAAAAAGTTCCTGGTGCAAATATTTTTCACTTCTGTAACACTAAAGTAATACATATGTTAATAGGTATACCACATGTGTTCAAAATACATACACATGTATAATATTTTTTTAAAGATTTATTTTTATTACAAAGTCAGACATACAGAGAGGAGGAGAGACAGAGAGGAAGATCTTCCGTTCAATGATTCACTCCCCAAGTGACCGCAATGCCAGTGCTGTGCTGATCCGAAGCCGGGAACCAGGAACCTCCTCCGGGTCTCACACACAGGTGCAGGGTCCCAAAGTATTGGGCCATCTTAGGCTGCTTTCCCAGGCCACAAGCAGGGAGCTGGATGGGAAGTGGAGCTGCTGGGATTAGAACCAGCACCCACATGGGATGCCGGGGCATTCAAGGCGAGGACTTTAGCCGCTAGGCCACAGCGCCGGGCCCCACATGTATAATATTAAAGGCGTTTTTCTTACCCAGAACAATAAATATTTGATGGACAGATTTATTCTAGTTTACATCCCTACAACTGCATATATTGACCAATTTACATATAAACAAAAATAATGAAATCAACAGTATCTTTCTTCTATCTGGAATGGTTATGAAGACTAAGCTCACATTTTCCAATAACAGTCTTTCATATTGATGTGCTGATTTCTTTATACTTTCCACACTTTTGTTAACCAAACCAGTGTTAGGACTTATTTACAGAATACAAGAATGTCATAAACTCTAAGGACTTAATATTTTCTTAAGAAATTGAGATTATTTTCTTGGTAGATTCTATCATCCTCATGTCTATGTGAGTGCATCCGCATATGGCCTGTGTGTTTGTGAGACCCTAATAGTAAGTTTTCTTTCAGAACCCTAAGGAATTGGCATTGTCCTTTATCCTTTTCAGATCCCTGAGAGCCTCCAGGTAATGCAACAGTCAGATATACTTTATTATCACCACAAACTGATAAAATCTGTATTCTCCATTAGACTTCTTTTGGTATCACTACACTAGGGAGTTAAGATTTGGGCACTTTGTGGTGATAATGCAGTGACCATTCTCTGGTAGAAACGGGCATCATATGAGGAGAGGTAGACAGACAATTGTACCCCTTCAAGCCAGTAAAACACAAGTAGGGGCCTAGTGGTTAGTTGCAGCACCCACTGTACTAACAGTGAGGAAATCATCCAATGTACTGTGTTTAGCAGCTGGGAAAAGTCATACAGAAAGTTACTCATGAACAAGATAAATAGAAAAATATATAAATATTAAAATAACATATGAAAGCAAAAAGAGAAAAAGGTAAATTTTCAAATGATACGTTTAATTTGAAGGCTATCAATAAGTGCATTAAATTAAACATTTAAATATACTAATTAAAGAGAAAAGACAGAGAATGACAGAATTGATAAATAAATGTAAACATAAATGTTTTAAAAATCTACTTAAAAGCTATCAGAACTGACAAATTCATTCAATAAAGTTGTGATATACGAAACTAACAAAATTGGTGACATTTCTCCACACTAATAATGAACATCCTGAGAAAGAAATCAGGAGAACAATACTACTTGGATCAATTTAAAAAAAATTAAGATGCTTAGGAAGAGGAGCTGAGATCTATGCAGAGCAAGATAACATGCTGCCTGCTATGTCAGCATCCCATATGAGATCCTGTTCAAGTCTTGATTGCTCCAGTGCCATTCAGCACCCTGCTAATATGCCTTGGAAAGCAATGGAAATGCTCCAAGTGTTTGAACCTCTGCTACCCACATGAAAGATTCTGGTGAAGTTGCAACTCCTCAATTTGACCTGACTCAGCTCCGGCGATGTAACCATTTGTGCAGTGAACTAATTAGTAAATGGGAAATCTCTCTGTCTTGGACTCTACTACTTCTTAGGACAAAAAGAATCAGAAAATTTGCATAGTGACCTGTGGATATTGCCAGCACAAAATTCTTTTAGAAAGTGATGAAGAAGAAGTTCTGAGCATGAGAGTCTGGAGAATGAGGGAGAGGGAAGCGGAAACGAAAGCCAACAAAGAGAATTATAAAATACTTAAGTAAATAATTACAACACATAATGAACTTGTAAATAATTTTTTATTAGTAAAAGTCAGTTATGAGTTTTATCTTGTCAGATGGGCAGTTTGTAAGAAACCATCAGCAATGTAGCTAGCTCAAATATGTTCTTGTAATCATCCTTGTCAGGAGAGGAATAGTGCCATGGGTGGTCCTTTAGCCTCAGCTAATAGAAAAATTGGTACCTGTCAGGATTCTGCCTGTACGCAAAGATGACAGAAACAAAACGCCAAAGTAGTCGGCAAGCATCAGACTGCATCATGAAGAATAAAATCAGAGTAGTACAGAAAGCTAAAGCTAGCTTCATAATCAATGTACTTAAACATGCTTGTGGCGATGTATATTGATCACACACATACAAACAAGTCATAATGTCATATTTTTGTCTTGTTTCTGGCTATCTTACTAGCTGTATTTTTAATCACAGAATTACTGATGTATATGGATACTTCGTTCTGGTGTGAACACTGTCCTCCCAAACTACAACTAAGATTTCACGGTCACTTATAACCTGTCCTATGTGGCTGTACTCTTAAACCAATCCCTAGTCCCAAAATTAACATGCTTATTTACACTGTGATACAGTAGCATGTGATGTGAATTGCTTGATTTTGTAGGACAATGCAGTATGTAAAGGATGCATTGCTAGCACAAAGAATACATCAAAAAAGTGAACTACTTCTAAGCTTTTAGATTTGTCAATAAAATGTTAAATCATTTGATGAATAAAAGCTGTGACTTTTCTGGCTTGTCTAATAGTCAAATGCATCAGATTTAAATAAGTAATAGATAAGTAGCCTACGTATTTAGCAAAAATCCCTGTTATTTGTTGTTCACAGCCATGTAGTTTGCTTTATTCTCTGTCATGGCCCATGCACTGCATGTGATCTCATTTATTCAACACCTCATTTCACACCAATGTTATGGCTCTGTCTATTGATTCCATTATTCCATTATTGATTCCATTATTTTCCACCTCCACAGTTGTATTCCATCATTTCTACCAACTGCTTAAGGAATACTTCCTCACTCCCTTAGAAATTTGGTCTAAAATGTACTTTTCTATGATGTATTTTTCTTATATCAAAATAAGTTTGATCACTTTTTATTATGCATTTCATATTAATCAGTTTTTCTTTTTCAGGATGTTTTTTAAATGATGAAAATTATCAGGGAAACAGGATAAACTAGCAGTCATCCGACAGTGAATTTAAAAAAATCATTATTCAACCACATACACAACACATTCAGATGGATCTCATTAAAAGAAAAGGAGGGCCTGGTGCAATGGCTAATTCTCCCCCTTCAAGTGGCAGGATCTGATGTGGGTGTTGATTCATGTCCGGGTTACTTCACTTCCCATCCAGCTTTCTTCCTGTGGCCAAGGCAAACAACAGATGATGGCCCATAGCCTTGGAACCCTGAATTCACATGAAGCCACTGGTTCCTGGCCTCGGATCTGCTCAGCTCTAGCCATCACAGCCACATAGGGAGTGAACTAGTGGATGGAAGATATTTCTATCTCTATTTCTCTATGGAGATTCTGCTTTTTCAATGAAAATAAATAAATCCTTTAAAAAGAGAGATACAAAAAAAGAAGGGTAAAAGCAAAGCAATATTACAAAAAGGTTGAACTAAATAATCACTAAACAGACACAAACTTGTAAACAGCAGCAAACAAGTTTGCTGAATTTACTTCCGGAAATTGTGTTTCAGTTTTCTTGATAATATCCTAAGATGCATACCTTTTTAATTTTGATGAATTCGGATGTTTGCATATTTTTGTTTATTCTTTATGTTCTAGGTACCCAATTTTAAAATCCACTGTCAAATTTCAAAACAGAAAAAAGTTGTCCTATCCTTTTTTTTTCTGAGAGTTTTAGTTCTCTGAGCATTTTACTTTCAACTCTCAAATTTGTATTTTTAATCCACAACAGTAAATGTTTGGTTTGATGTAAGGTGTCAACTTATTGTTTCCCATTCTGTTGGATTATTTTTGATCATCTCTTGTACAAGATTTTATGCCTATGTTAATGAGGGACATGAGTATGTACCTTTTGATGTCCTTAAATATCTTCAATATCAAGGTAATGCTGGCGTCATGCAATCAACAGTTGGTGCTGTCTCCTTCTCTAATTTAGGAGAGATTTTAAAAAGAATTTGTGATATTTTTTAAATGCTTGTTAGAATTCACCAACAAAGCCATCTGGGGGTGGACTTTGCTTGGTAAGGAGAGAGTTTATTTGGCCTCGTTTAAGTTGTTTATGTTATTTTTCATGATATATTTTCATATATCAAAGGATTTTCAAAGGAATCCCCCTTTCCCTTCTATTGTTTTCTTCCCCACCCACCCTCACAGTTCCCACCCCATCTTATTACAGTAGTATATTCCTTTAATAACACTCACAGGTGCAACATTTTGCTATTTAAGTATTTCATGAGATTGTAGGTATAGGCATTGGAAAAGAATCTAGTATCAATAAAGGTATATATAACAGTTTGTATTTTGCATGAAGGGTGTCTTATATTCTTTTTAAATCCAAGAGTCTTGAAACTATGGTTATTTCAGGTGTAGGGGAAGCTCTGGAGAAGGGAAACTAAGTACTAAGCAAATGTATTACAGAAAGAGACTCTATTTTGCACCATAAGATTTGAGTTCATCATAAACAGTTTATTTGCCCAGTCTCTTTATGTTTTGAAGCAAATGGACTATATGTTGAATAAGAAAGTTAGAGGAGTTTAGTGAGGATGAAATCGAGGATTTAAAAGCAAATTTTTCATCAGAGGTGGAGGAATACTAACATAGTAAGCCAAAGCACATTTTCTCTATGAAAAGCATTTGTTCTCAAACACGCAAATTAATTATGTATATATACATAAATATGTATATATACATTAATCAGAATTTTTTATTCATGATTAAGTTATAATTTTACATTAGTCTACAAACAAGTCTCCAAAATATCCTGTGTCTCTGATGACTATGTATCACTGCAGTCAATCAATTTAAACATGTATAGGGATAGCGAAGGGGTATGACATTGGACATTCATTCATTCTATATTTTTAACCGATGTTCTTGATATGAGATCATGAGTTTCAGACCTCTGCAAGGACTCGTGTATTTTCTACAATGGGTTAATCGTCTGCTATCTATTAAGCTTTATACTTTAGCAATGTGTGATATTATAAGTACATAGGGTATAATTTAGATTGCTGAAACAATGATTAAAACTTCCTCACTGATACACCATAATTTGTAAGATATATATGTGTATCATATAATAAAATATATATATATGTAATTATATATGTGTATATATATCTTAGAAATAAATAAGTGTATATATATATATATATATATATATTTTTTTTTTTTTTTTTTTTTTTTTAAAGAGAGACAGTACAGATGCAAGGCTGGTCCAAGTCCTCTCCACTGTGATTTGTGAGGCAAGTTTACCAACTTTTTTTGTTTTAAAGATTTATTTTTTTTCCAGACAGTCAGATACATAGAGAGGAGGAGAGACAGAGATCTTCCATCCGCTGATTCATTCCCGAAGCGGGCATAATGATTGGAGCTGAGCTGATCCGAAGTCAGGAGCCTGGAGCTTCTTCTGGGTCTCCCACATGGATGCAGGGTTCCAAAGCTTTGGGCCGTCCTCAACTGCCTTCCCAGGCCACAAGCAGGGAGCTGGATGGGAAGTGGAGCTGCGGGGATTAGAACCGGCGCCCATATGGGATCCCGGCACGTTCAAGGCGAGGACTTTAGCCGCTAGGCCATGCCGCTGGGCCCAGCTATAGTTATTTCTTAATAAATATCAATACTGTTTAAATTAATATTATTATAATAGAAAATGATATATTATCACATAATTATATATGATTATTATATACTTATATATAGTATGTTATAAAGCATAAATACATTACATAATATAAAATTATTAAATATTTTATAACACGATATTATGATTATATAAATAATAATAATTCCAAGATATGGAGAAGGGGATTAAGTCTTGCCATTATTTTTATGTTGAAAAGAATCTTTCTAATATGGATTTATAAGTGAAACGAATGATAATTGCAGTCATTAAAAACAGTTAATAAAATTCAGATCAAACATATTTGTTACAAAACCAGAAATGCTTGACAATAATTTTTCAATGCCTCCTCTAGATGAAATGGTTAAGTACATTAAGTTCAGCTTGAACTACTCTTGTCCTTTCTGTACACTAGAACATAATGTGAAACTCAGTGTCTCCCATAGGATGACAGGAATAGAAGAAAGAGTAATGAGCTGAGTTGCAGATAGTCTGTTTAAAATCTCATGTCTATCTCTAACTGATTTCATTAGTTTGGGCTTTTTCTTGCCTGAGTTGCCTTTCTATGAAAGGACACCATGGGATTAAATGCCTTCCAAGTTTTTTCAGCCTTAAAATTTTCTGATGCTCAACTTCTTACACGTGAAAATAATATATATTGTTTCCAGGAAGAATAAAGATGGCGGAATAGGGTAAGGACACGTTTAAACGGATAGAAAAACATTAAATCAGGATGAAGCACAGAGGACATATTTCAGGAAATAGGAAAGCATAGAACAACAGCAGAGGGATACTTGGAGACTGACAGACACAGGAAAGCAGCGGACACAATGGTGTGGTGTTGCACTGACTGATACTCCAGCAGCATTCAGCTAATGGCTATCTGAACTCCACCAGCAGCCGGAACTCCACCAGCAACCAGGTGGGAAGGGACTTTCACTGGGAGTTTGGGAGGTGAGCCCAAAGAACTGTCCATCCTGCTGGTTTGTTTGACTTGACCAGGAGCAGAGACAGAGGAGCAGATCCCAGACGGGCAGTGTGAGAACAGGGTGGATTTCACAGCCCAGTCAGCCCCATAGAGCTGAATTGGGCATCATTTTGCGTAAGAAGGCAAAGGCAAGGGAAAGGACTGAGCATATGCTGAGCTGGGAGTGAACTCATTTCTGACTCAGTGAAGTGCATCAATGTGCCATTCTACAGGTTCCACCCAAGACAGGTCTGGGTATCCCTCAGACCTGACGGGTAGCAGTTCAAGAACTGTAGTAGTGGTATGTCAGGAGCCATTTTGCACACTGTGGCAATAGCTTTAGGACTGCAGAGGACAACAGTGAACTGCGCATGTGCTGAGCTCATGAGAACTCACTGAGTTCCATGGATTGCACTGGTCCCACAGGAAAATAATACTGACTGTGGCATAGTATGGGTCAAAATAGGTCCGTGTGGCAGCCAGACCTAATGTCCAACAGGTTCCGACAAGATCAGCACTACCAACAACTTAATTCTATAGGACACCTGGTGTCTCTCTATCCTAGGACCTGCTCCAACCGGAAGTGGGAGAAAGATTGAAGAGGCAATGGTGCAGCCTCAGCACGGTATCACAGGAGGTGGAGAGTGGTGAGCCAGGAGCTGGCGCTGTGGAGACCACGGTGGAAATCTGACATAAGAACCCAGAACTGGAACTCGCTGGAGGTTGTGGCACAGTGGCTGCAAGCAAAGAGTTGTGTTTCAACTGCAATAAGTAAAATAACATTGCAGACCTCTGGGTGACACAGCTTTTCTAAGTTGCCCCAAGGAGAAGACTCTGCTAACCAGAAGTACAATGATCAAGAGCAAAAGAACAGACACAGGCACAATGAAACATTACTGAAAACTCCCCTGCAAAGGAGCAAAACCCTGTGCCAACCTCAGCGTTAACTGAGGAAGACATTGAAAAAATGGGGCACACAGAATCCATAAGACTCATTTTAAAGATTCTGATCAACAATAAGAAACACATACAAGAGTTCAAAGAATTTAAGGAAGCAATAAAGCAAATCAAGGCTGATATATCAGAAATTAAGTACACATTAGAGCACATTAAAAGTACAATGGAGAGTCTCCAAAATAGAATGAAGAAAGCAGAAGAAAGAATCTCAGAATTGGAAGATATTTCCTGTCACCAGGGGGAAGCAAACAAAAAGCTGGAAGCAGAGCTGGATCAGGCCAAAAAAAGGATTCAAGAATTGAAAGACACTATGAAGAGGCCAAATATAAGAGTTATGGGAGTCCCAGAAGGTGCAGAAAGAGAAGCTGAGTTTGCAAATGTATTTACTGAAATAATAAAGGAAAATGTCCCTAATCTGGAGAAAGAATTGGGAAACAACATCCAGGAGGGGCACGGAACTCCCAACAGGCTTGATCAAAAGTGATCTTCACCAAGACACATGATTATCCAGCTCTTTTCAATTGAACATAAGGAAAAGATCCTTAATGTGCACGTGAAAAAAATCAGTTGACATATAAAGGAATGCCAATTAAACTCACAGGAGATCTCTCACAGGAAACTCTACAGGCAAGAAGAGAATGGAGTGACATATTCCAGATTCTAAAAGAAAAAAAAATTGTCAGCCTAGGATAACATATCCAGCAAAGCTTTGTTTTATCTTTGAAAATGAAATAAAATTTTTCCACAGAAAAGAAAAGTTAGAAGAATTTGCCTCATCCAAACCTACCCCACAAATGATACTTCAAGATGTTTTCTTGACAGAGAATAGGAATAGCACCTACCAAAACCAAAGGCAAACAAGAAGAACATCCCAGTAAAATGACAACAGAAGACTAAAGCAATGAACAATCCATTGCTAAAATGACAGGACCAAAGTACCACCTATACATAATAAACTCTGAATGTAAATGGCTTAAGCTCAATCAAACGTCATAGATTAGTAGAATGGATTAAAAAACAAAATTCATCTGTTTATTTCCTGGGGGAGACACACTTCACCGACAAAGATCAGCGGAAACTATATCACATGGGTTTTGTTGTTTTCTTTTGGTTTCATCTCTTCAAAACACTTTCTTCTGATTAAACCATTCAATGACTCATAGATCATGCAGTAGCATCATTTTCTTCAAGAAGGTTCTTGATTTTCATTTATTCAGCTACACGTTAGTCATTTAATAGCATGTTATTTAACTTCTTGGTGTTAATTTCTTTCTTCTCCCTGATGTTGATTCTGTTTTGTGGTTTTTCATTTAAGGGGATGTATAGTAGCTGTGTAATGGAGACTGTCATATCTAGTAACATGTAATTTAACTTCATGGCATTGTAAATTTCTATTTTACTTTCTATTATTGATTTTTTATTATGACTTTACATTTAAGGGGATGTTTAGTAGCTGTGAAATGGAGACTAACACCCAGATGTGAGGATGCAGTGTGGTATGCATTTCTGCTTCCAGACAAAGATGGACTTACAATGAAACTGTTTACAATATCTTGACAATAGGATTCTGGGCACTCTGCCATTGTCCATGCCCACAATGATGGACATATGACTGTGTATGAAGAACTATACTTTAGTAATGGTATGAAGGAACTAGGTGGGGGGGAGGGAATTGGGGAGGGGATAAGCGAAATGCCAGGAGCCTATGGAACCATATCATAAAATGATCATAATAATAATAAAAAGTAAAAAAAGAAAATAATATATATTGCTTCCATTTTTTTCTGAGTGTTTATAACTAGTCCATCTGATGGACTCATTCCTAGTAATATCTATACTATCAAATAGTTTATTGTCCAAATTTAATAAGAACCCATGATTCCTTTGTAATTGGTAGTCATATTGAGACTGTCTATGGGAGATACAGCAGATATTCCTGTGTTTATTAATATTCAATAATACCTTGTTCTACTTCCAGTAACTCTTCAAGTTTACAAGGAAAAGAAGCTATAGACCAGTAAAACAAGATTTTGATTATCCTAGATTGTGCATCTTTGTCGATCTATTCTGTGACTTTCAGTTTTATACTTTTCATAAAATTCTCCATAAATGTTTGTTAAGTTGATTTTCCACAAGCCATCTCTGAATTATATTATGTGCTTTATTAAAGTTTCTATGCGTTTGTCAAATATTTTCCATCCACCTAGTATGCAGCAATTGTAACATACAGCAACTGCATTAACCATAGTGGAAACCAGCCAATATTTTTTTTCTATCTGAAAATATTTTATTTTTTATATTAATTACATTGCATTATGTGACACAGTTTTATAGGTATTGGGATTCCCCCCACCCTCCCCCTATGATGGATTCCTCCACCTTGCTTACTTTTTAAAATATTTATCTATTTGAAAGTAAGAGTCTGAGAAAGCAAGAGAGAGGAATCTTCCACTTATTGATTGATTTCCCAAATGGCACCAGCAGTCAGTGCTAAGGCAGACTGCAATCAGGAATCAGGAATTCATGTCTCTCGCATTGGTGGTAGGTGCTTAAATACATGGGCCATCTCTTGTTATCTTGCCTGACACAGAAACAGGAAGCTGGACTGGGTAAGAAGACAGGACATGAAACATCAATGCAACACAGCAAAGGTGTAAGGTTTATATTTAATCTAAAGCAAATAACTTTTTAAATTCTTTTTTTCCCTGTTTCCCAGCACATATTTTTTGAAAGTCAGACTAATCAGCCTTTTTCCAACTTGCTGTCACCTCACTTCTAGGAAGTCCAACGAATGGAGCTATACTTACACATATTCCTTATTTCTACTTGTATTAACTCATTTAATAAGTTTATCAAATATAGAAAAAAGTATATATTTACACTAGTTGTCTAGTTGGAACCATTTTGTTGCAAATGGTGGAATTGTATTCTTTCTAATGACTGAGTAATATTCTATAGAGTAGATGTACCACAGTTGCTGTATCCACTTCTTTTTTGTAGGGCATCTGAATTGTTTCCATGTTTTTGCTACTGTAAATACAGAATTACAAATTTGCGAATCCTAGATATTAGCCACCTAACAGTTGTGTAGTATGTAATGATTTTATCCTATTCTGTTGGATGCTTCTACACTTTGCTGATCCTTTTTTTTTTTGCTATACAGACGCTTCTTCGTTTTTTTTTTAAAGTTTTATTTATTTTTATCACAAAGTCAGATATACAGAAAGGAGAGACAGAGATAAAAACCTTCCATCTGATGATTCACTCCCCAAGTGACTGCAACGGCCGGTGCTGCGCCGATCCGAAGCCAGGAGCCCAGATTCTCCTCCAGGTCTCCCACGCGGGTGCAGGATCCCAAGGATTTTGGCCATTGTCAACTGCTTTTCCAGGCCACAAGCAGGGAGCTGGATGGGAAGCAGGGCTGCCAGGATTAGAACCAGCGTCCATATGGGATCCTAGCACGTTCAAGGCGAGGACTTCAGCCGCTAGGCCATGGCGCCGGGCCCAGAAGCTTCTTAGTTTGATGTAATTGGTTTTGTTTATTGTGACTTTGACTGCCTGTGCTTTGATGACCTAAAACTCTTAGCTATTGTTTTTCCAAGTCCAGAACTTGAAGTTTAGTATATGGCATCAACTTTAGAAGGATAATGTCGGGCCTGGCAGTGTGGCCTGGCGGCTGAAGTCCTCGCCTTGAAAGCCCCGGGATCCCATATGGGCGCCGGTTCTAATCCCGGCAGCCCTGCTTCCCATCCAGCTTCCTGCTTGTGGCCTGGGAAAGCAGTAGAGGACGGCCCAAAGCCTTGAGTCCTGCATCCATGTGAGGGAGACCCGGAAGAGGTTCCTGGTTCCCGGCTTCGAATCGGCACAGCACCGGCCGTTGCGGCTCACTTGGGGAGTGAATCATCGGACGGAGGCTCTTCCTCTCTTTCTAGCCTCCTCTCTGTATATCCAGCTTTCCAATAAAAATGAATAAATCTTAAAAAAAAGAAGGATAATGTCAAAAATAATGCCAAGCTGTTTAAAGATTTGTCTAGGATGGAAAGCTGGAATGATGCTCACCTATAAAGAAATCATTATATGCTATTCCTGATACATGATTGCTACTTACTGACTAGAAAAAATGTGGAAAAGCAATTTAATATATAAAATATAAAGCAATTCATTTGTCAAAATGTTCTGAGGCATCTGAACCTTTTTTCTTTATTTCAAGTCTAAATATAAAACCATGAAGTTATTTTTTATAAACCGCATATTCATGAAGAACTGGAGAACTTAAATCTGTTACACAATTCATTTCAATCAACAAGGATACTTTGAAAAATAATTTTATTACATTATATATTAGTTATGTTTTGTGTCTTGTTGAGTAATTTGGTAGCCTCCCATACATTTACTACTCTAAATCAAATATTAAATCTTGACCTGATATAGACAAATTTAGAGTCAAATATGATACCACAAGAGAAACTATTCCCATGGCAATTTTTAAAAAAATAATCAATAAAACTAAAAGTATGCCTCTATGCTTCAATTGATTTTTGTTTGATTTTTACAAAAGTGTAAATCAATTTTAACTTTTGCAACTAATATAACCAAGAGCAAATCCCATAGCCACTGGTAATTATCCCCAGCAACATTTTCAATCTGACAACTTATGGATTATATGTAGTTTTCTCAGCCATGACATTGCAAAAAATTAATTCTTAACATGGTGGACCCTTGACCGTCAGGGGGATTAGCAAAGAGGCTTAGAAAACATATACAATTCTGAATAACCAGTACAATTTGCATGTTTCCCTTTAGAAAAATTTAAAGATGTGATATGGAGTGGGGCATCGAGAGAGGAAAGACAGAGAAAGATCAGTATAACAGGCAGAAGGACATAGACAAAGCAAATGTAAAATATGAATTTGGTTAAGTCACTAGCATAAGCAACAGCAGATACCAAGATGATTCAGTCACTAGTATTAAATCCCCAGAGAAAGCTGTGTAATCATGAAGATAATACATTTTCCAGTTCTCTTAAATCCTACTTAAAATCCAGAAACAATATTGTAAATGATTTTTATACTTTTGGATTTTAACAATGCTCATTTGTTTATTTGAAAGTCAGAGCTAGAGAGAGAGAGCTATCTTCTATCTTCTCGTTCACTCTCCAAAGGGTAGAAATGCAGAGGGTTGGGCCTGGCGGAAGCCAGGACTTAGGAGCCAAGAGCTTCATCCAGAGTTCTCCACATGTGGCAGGGACCCAAGCATTTGCGTGATCTTCTATTGCTTCCTAAGTCATTAAAAAAGAGTGGTACTGGGCCCGGCGGCGTGGCCTAGTGGCTAAAGTCCTCACCTTGAACGCACCGGGATGCCAGATGGACGCTGGTTCTAATCCCGGCAGCTCCACTTCCCATCCAGCTCCCCGCTTGTGGCCTGGGAAAGCAGTCGAGGACGGCCCAAAGCTTTGGGACCTGCACCGGCGTGGGAGACCCGGAAGAGGTTCCAGGTTCCCAGTTTCGGATCGGCACGCATGAGCCCGTTGCGGCTCACTTGGGGAGTGAATCGTCGGATGGAAGATCTTCCTCTCTGTCTCTCCTCCTCTCTATCTGACTTTGTAATAAACTGAACAAATCTTTAAAAAAAAGAAAAGCCCAGGACCAGATGGCTTCACTGCAGAATTCTACAAAACATTCCGAACAGAACTAACCCCAATCCTCTACAAACTCTTCAAGACAATCGAAAAGGAAGCAACCCTTCCAAACTCATTCTATGAAGCCAACATTACCTTAATCCCAAAACCGGATAGAGAACCTACAGAGAAAGAAAACTACAGACCTATCTCTTTGATGAACATCGATGCTAAGATACTCAACAAAATCCTAGCCAATAGAATTCAAAAAATCATCCGACAGATCATTCCTCCGGATCAAGTAGGATTCATCCCTGGAATGCAGGGATGGTTCAACATAAGGAAATCCATCAATGTGATACACCACATCCAAAAACTGAAAAACAAGAATCACATGATAGTATCAATAGATGCAGAAAAAGCTTTCGACAAAATCCAACACAACTTCCTGCTAAAGACCCTAACCAAGGTAGGCATAGATGGAAAAATCCACAACATAATCAAAGCAATATATGAAAAACCCAACGCTAGCATCATACTGAATGGAGAAAAACTGGAACCCTTCCCACTGAGATCTGGAACAAGACAGGGATGTCTGCTTTCTCCGCTGCTATTCAACATATTTCTAGAGGTACCCGCTGAGGCCATAAGACAAGAAAAAGAAATCAAAGGAATCCAAATGGGAAATGAAGAAGTCAAGTTTTCACTATATGCAGATGACATGATTCTTTATATAGAAGAGCCAAGAGGCTCAGCACAGAGACTGCTAGAACTTATAAGAGAGTTCAGTAGAGTGGCAGGGTACAAAATTAATGAACAAAAATCAACAGCCATAGTGTATGTTAACAGCCCCAAGTTGGAACATGATCTAACCAGCAAGATACCATTCAAAATAACAGAGAAAAGCATAAAGTATCTGGGAATAAACCTAACCAAAAATGTAGGAGACCTATTTGAGCAAAACTACAAACGACTTAAAAAAGAAATTGAACAAGACCTAAAAAGATGGAGTAACATCCCATGCTCCTGGATAGGTAAAATGAAAACCATTAAAATGTCTATACTGCCAAAAGCAATATATACATTCAACGCAATTCCAATCAAATTGCCCAAAACATTCTTCACAGATCTGGAAATAATGATCCAAAGGTTCATCTGGAAACTCACAAAACCACGAATAGCTAGAACCATCCTGAAGAACAGGAACTTAACAGGGGGAATCACAGTTCCGGACCTCTGGACATACTATAGGGCAGTAGTTATCAAAACAGCCTGGTACTGGCACAAAGATAGAGAGGAAGATCAATGGAGCAGAATAGAAACAACAGATGGAAACCCACACAGATACAGTCAAATAATCTTTGACAAAAGGACAAACGATAATCCAGGCAAATGGGAAGGTCTGTTCAATAAATGCTGTTGCGACAACTGGTTGATAGCCTGCAGAAACCAAAAGATAGACCCACATCTCTCAGCATATACTAAGATCAAATCTAAATGTGTAAAAGCTCTAAACCTGCATCCAGAAACCTTCAAACTTTTGGAAGAAAATGTTGGAAATGCTCTGCAAGATCGAGGGGTAGGTCCCTACTTCCTAAGAAGGACACCAAAAGCAATAGAAATCAAAACCAAAATAAACAAATGGGACCTCATCAAAGTAAGAAGCTTCTGCACAGCAAAGGAAACAATCAACAAAGTAAAAAAGCAGCCAACAGAATGGGAGATCTTCGCGCACTACATAGGTGATAGAGGGCTAATCTCCAGAATATACAAAGAATTACAAAACAGCCAAAACACCAAAATAAACAAGCCACTCAAGAAATGGGCATGGGAAATTGGCAGACATTTCACAAAGGAACAATCCCAAATGGCAAATAAACATATGAAAAAATGTTCAAGCTCCCTGGCAATAAGGGAAATCCAAATTAAAACATCAATGAGATACCACCTAACGCCAGTAAGAGTGGCCCAACATGAAAAACACCAACAACACTTGCTGGCAAGGTTGCGGGGAAAAGGGAACCCTACTCCACTGCTGGTGGGGCTGCAGATTGCTACAGCCTCTATGGAAATCAGTATGGAGAATATTCAAACAACTCAAATTCAACATACCGTATGACCCAGCTACAGCACTCCTAGGAATATATCAAAAAAACTTGTTTTACGAGAAACCAACATGCACTCCTATGTTCATAGCAGCACAATCAGTAATTGCAAAAAGATGGAAGCAGCCAAAATGCCCATCAACAGAGGATTGGATAAGAAAGCTATGGTTCATCTACTCCATGGAATACTACTCAGCTGTTTAAAAAAATGCAGTTCTTTGTGGCCAAATGGGCCAAACTGGAAACCATAATGCTAAGGGAAATGAACCAATCCCAAAAGATTAGATACCACATGTTTGCCTTAATTTAAGATGATATGATGTTAAGCATAACATGTTATGCTATGGATGTTATGTCATATGTCGTATATAAACTAAAATTGAACTGTGAATGGGGGGTCACAGAAAATGATTAAGAAATCACATTTATTTTTAACATGTTGACTGCTCAATACCATGTCAATTAATTCCATAATGATGGTAATTGTTGCAGATGGTATATTAGTGCTTTTATTTGACCGGGATGATACTATGCTGTCTCTGCCCTCCGAGAAGGTCTACCCAATAAGCAGTTGGACTTGACTGGACTATAAGATGTTGGACTCTATGCTTGGCATATACTTGCAAAGAGGGAATTTCAACTGAACTTGAACTATGGTTATGCAACAAGGTGGAGGAACCGACCATGGAGGGACGGTGGGGGGAGAATCCCAGATTCTTTGTAATTACAACACAATGTAATTAATGAATACATTTAATAAAAAAAAAAAAGAAACTATTTCAAGAATAAAAAAAAAAGAGTGGTACAGCTGGGACAAGAATCAATACCTAAATGGAATTCTGGCACCCTAGACTGACTTTGCCTGCTATATTATAACACTGGACCTTAAATTCCAAATAAATACTAATCAACTGAGATGATCTTGTTAAGTCAGAAATGTATAACCTAAAATGGCCTAATACTCTCCGATTTTGTTCAATGTTATGTTACTAGTGAAAAATAATGAGTGCAATAGAATGATCATTACTATTCCTTTGGCTCCAGCTTTGGGCTATACAATGAATCAGGAAACTTACACACATTCTGTAGCGCTAACACAGACATGAAAAATAGGAATAATACCTCTTCAAACAGATGAAGAAATGGAGACTTACGGAAGTAATCCGGTAATGATTGCAAACAAATACATGATAAAACTGGGACTTGAAATGGGCCATCTGACCAGCAAATCTTTTGCTACCTGCGTGTATGTGCATAGACATTGAAATCTGCATGCACACATGTTTTTATTGTTGAAAGTACACAACATTGTAAATGACAAAATAAACATTCAATATTCCAGAATTAATTCTAGTATTAATTCTAGAATTAATGTTATTTAAATGTTTATACAATCCTAAATTTTATAAATTATTGTATTTCTCATCGAAATTCCAGTGGCAAATTTTAGGAATCAAAATTATACAAAATGCATTCTCTTTGGTGACAAAAGTGAACTTCTGGTTTACAAACCTGGCACACATGTGAACACATTTTAAAAAGGTGGATATACATTGGGACAAAAAGAATAGTAGAAAATAGTTCTTAGAATCTGGAAATGGGGCATAATTCAGAAAATCAAGTATGTTCTACTACTAATATTGCAGAAAGAATAAAAACTGAGTGCTAGAAAACAGTAAGGGATACAAGTTGACATTTTAAAGTTTGTTCTGGTATGCATGCAGTTTAAAAACTTCCTGTTTGTGAAGCAATTCTGCCATTTTCATTACATATGCCCTATTTGCTATTTTTATATTTATTAAGATTTACAATTCAGAGGGCACAAGTACACAATTCACTGGGCCTTCAGTGTTCTCAGTGTTATATAACCATAACTAGTAAGTATTATCTTGAACATTCATTTGAACACACAATGTTCGCTACTAACAATTCTTCATTTGCCTAGCCACACATAGTCACTGATCTACTGTCTTTATGGATTTGTTTATTTTAGAAACTTTATGAAAATGGAATCGTGCAACATGTGCCCTCCTCTTTTCTTTTAGTTTCTTTCAGTTAACACAATGTTTTTACAGTTTACTCATAGTGTAAAACATGTTATTACACATGCATTTTACTGTCGACAGGTATTTTTCTTTTGGTAGGGGCAGAATGTGCAACATTTGGTTTAACCATTCATCCATTAATGGCTACCTGAGTTGCTTCCACTTGAAAATTATTATGAATAATAATTGCTATGAATATGAATCACTTTTACTGTTGACTTATATTTTTATTCTTTAGAGTATATGCTCAAATATGAGTCTATTTGTACATATGATACATACCTCTGTGTATAATTCTTGAGACTTAAGGCTATTTTTCAAAAAGGCAGTATATTACACATTTCTACTCATAGCATATACGAACCTAAATCTAATGCATTCAAAACAACACTTTTTGTAATCTTTGCCTTTTATAGTGATTCCAGTGAATTTTAAGTGGCATCTTATTGTGTTCGGATTTACATTTTTCTGATGGCTAGTGATATTAAACATCTTTCACAATATCATTGAACATTTGTATATTTTTATGTAAATATGGTCATTCAAATATTTTACTCACTAAAATATTGAAGCATTGTATATTTTTCTGTGTTGCCGCCTGTAAAAAAATTTCCAGCATTTTTTTAGAATAGTTTCAGATTCACATAAAAATTAACTAGAAATTAGAGCACATTCTTGTACCATTCCTGACCTCACAAATTCATAGCCTGCTTCATTGTCAACAACCAACCTCAGAGTAGACAGCTTGTTACAGTGAAGCTACACTGACATGTTGACAAAGTTGACAATTTCATAGATTGTAGTATGGGAAAAATGCCATGTACACTATTAAAGCATCATGCAGACTGTATCATTGCCTTAAAATCCTTTGTGCCATACCTATTTACCCTTCCTTGTCTCTGACCCCTGCAAACCACTGCACATTTTACTATCTCTGTAGTTTTATTTTTCCAGAAAAGTTGCATATTTATTCCTACAATGTATCCTTTTCAGAGCAGGATCATATATATTTATGTTTCATAAACATTAATGTTTCACTAATTTCTTTTATTGGTTTTATAGCTCAGTTATTTTTCTTGTGAAATAATATTCAATTGTCCGGATGTACAATATTATATACATTCATCTACTGAAGAACATCTTAATTGCTTCCAAGATTTTGCAATTGTGAATAAAGCTACTTTAAATATTTATGTGCATTTTTTGTGTAGGTTACATTTTCAACTCGTGTGTGTCTGTGTGTGTGTGTGTGTGTGTATAGGTGTGTATTGGGGAGTGAAATTACTTAACTGTATGGTAAGAGATGATTAGTTTGCTAGGAGACTGGCAAGAGTTTTTCAAAGTTGCTGTCCCTAAAGGTGGCTTTCCCATTTTTGCAGTGAAGTGATAGAAGGGTAGACATACAGCTTGACAGATTAGAGTTGATGGAAAAAATACCTGTGCATTTATTTTAAACTAATCTTTGTTCTTTTAAATATGTTTATTCAGTTGAGAGGATGAGATAAGGAAACAGAGATGAGAGAGAGAGAGAGAGAGAGAGAGAGAGAGAGAGAGAGCGAGCTTACTGCTGTCCACTAAATCAGTAAATCACTCCCTAACTGCTTGCCATAGCCTGGTCTGGTTCATGAGCAAAGCAGGAGCCAGGAACACCGCTTAAGTCTGCCACAGAGGTGTAAAAAGCCCAACTACTTCAACCATCACCACTATCTCTCTCTGGGTATGCAGCAACAGTATGCTGCAGTCAGGAGTTAAAGCTAAATGTCAATCTGAAGCACACTATTGAGGAATGTGGACATTTGACCTAGCATCTTAACCACTAGGCTAAATACTTGCAATCAGGTGGACTTAACAAAGATTATCCCATGGGGAAAGAATATAAAATGAGGATATCTTCCATTAACAATAAATGAAGGTCCCTGTTTCTCAAATCTCCAGAATTTTTCTAAGTGTTTGGGATTTTGGCCACTATAAAGAATTTACATTAGTGTCTTATTGGTTTACTTTGCAATGTCTTAACAATATATATCATGAAAATATCCATTTGTCTCAACATCTTTTGCTAAAAGATTAATCTTCCCACTGAATAGACTTTACATTCTTGTTGAAAATTAATTTACCATCAATTTAACTTTGTTCCATCTGCTTTTTTGCTAGTACCAATATCACTCCTATTTGTTTTTTTATTTAATTTTTTTATTATATTTTTGACCATCTTTACATAGTCAATTAGGGAAAAAAAAAGTTCAAGGGCTATAGGGAAGGAGTAAGACTATTATTTCCAAATTGTTTCCTTCATGTATCTGAGGTAAAGGGGGATATTGAGGTAGAAGCCCCACCCAGTTTCCCACCCACCCCAACTGCCGGATGTGGGGCATGCTCTGAGATACTTGCTCAAGTGGTCTTGATAGTTCACCAGTTATGGATCGCTGCCAGTCTCACCACTCCAAGCACGATGAGGTCGTTGAAGAATCCACTGATTGGCATAGTCCATCATAGAGTCTCCATTTGCCCAGTATTTCGCTGCCAACATATAGCTGAGATGGTTGATTGACTTGTTCTGTCTTCTGTCTTTTCTTGGCTAGGGTTCTGAGTCCAGCATTTCAATTGGGGAGATCACCAAAGAAACTTTGATGTACTCCCAGACCAGATTCTTGTGTTTTAGCAAGCACAGGGTCCAGCACAGTCCATCGCCCCAATCAGCTGGTGGTTGGAATTGCTGGGTTGGTTCTGTTTTCAGCCCCGACTTCCACTGGAACCAATGGGTGCTGCAGTCCAGCCTGATTCTGCCCAGCACACACTCAGCCCTCACATAAACCAGTGGGAGCTGCAACCTAGTTGGAGCCACCCACAATAACCCCCCACCAGGCCCGCCCCCTACCCAGGCTTGCCAGTATGTGTAACAGACTAGTCCAGTCTGTCCCACATCCCATTTGGCTCTCATACATGTCGATGGGTATTGAAGCTTAGTTCTATCTAACAAGCTCAACTATCCAGCCCTCATGGCTGTTGTTGAGTGCCTCTCTGTCTAGCCATCCCAGCCCCCATCCTAGTTTTCGTGCCCTCCTGTGGGAGTGGTAACCCAAGAGGGAGGAGCCCACTATTTCCCTCCCAGGTTGCTCTCACTCCCGGATTATGCACTCTCCAGGTGGTTCTGTGGTTTGACGGGGCAGAATTAGTCCCCAGTGCCAGCTTCTGCCAGCTGATGCTGTGGCTAAGGCCAAACAACTCCCACCCATTCTAATTTTTGTTTTCACGAGTAGGAACAATCAGCCCAGCCTGGCTTTTCCCTGATCTAGTCCACATGAGGTGCACAGGTGTTGTAATCCTGCTTAGTCTGGTCTGTCCCCATCCCAGCCCACGCTTTCCAGTGGGAGTAGCTGTCCGGCAAGGGGACCACCTCCCTTATTCCCCCTGAGGGCTCTGACCCCTCCATTCCTGATTCTCACGCGTGTACTGGTTGGGTGCTGCGGTCACATCTGGTACAGGCAATCTCACCTTGGCATTCCATATTGTGCACTGGTTTTTGTCATGACCAAACCTGGCTCGACCCACACTTTATTCTGGTGCTCAGATTTGCCAGTGGATGACGTGAACTGATTAAGCCTGGTCTGCCCCCGACCCATACCAAATGTATGCCAGTGGGAAACTTTCCATGGCCTATTCTGGGCTGTCTCCTATCATGCTTCTTGCGCTAACCTGCAGGGACTGCGTCCTGCCAGAGGAGTTGCCCAGGCTCCTCCATCAGAACCCCTCCCAATGCCAGATTTTGCACATACCAGTGGGTCCATGAGCCAGACCTACTCAGTTCATCTCCTGTCCTAGCAGGAACAGTGGTTGCTCTGACTGGCCTTCAGCCCAATCTGGCTCTTGCTGTTGGATGTTTCAGCTCAGCCATGGCTCGTCCATACCCACATATGGCTCACATATGACTCAGTAGGGGTTGAGACCTAGCCTATTCCATCCTACATCTCCCCTTGTCCTCCACGACACCAGACGGTGTTGGGGTCTGACCCGGCCTGGTGCATCCAGTCCCAGTCCACACTTGTGCCAAGGGAGACTACAACCTTTTCCTGATCAGAACGCAGCCCCCGTTCCAGCCCACGTGCCCCTTGGTGGGAACCTCAACCCAGTTATGGTGTCCCCTTAGCTCCCCAACCCAGCCTGTCCATAGATCACGCGCATGCCAGTGGTTGCTCTGACTCAGCTTAGCTCAGCCCCTCACCTGTCCTGGCTTCTGCCTTAGACACTGAGGCTTAACGTCCCTGGCTCACGCAGACCAGTAGGTGCAAGAGCCTAACTCGACATGACCTGTGCTCCATGCTGGTTTCTAGTTTTGCTTGTGGGCTAAGGTTTGCTCAGTCCTGCCCGGTACACCCCATTCCATTACCAATTCACACATTACCCAGCTGTTGGAGCTACTTTGCCCAGCTTGACCGACCCCCAGGTCTGGACCGCATGTTCACCAGTGGGAACTATGAGTCGCCAGGGGCGTTTCCCAAGTTCCTCCACTTGATCCACTCCCTGACCCAGTTCTCATACATGCCAATGGGTTTTACCAGTGCCCGGCTCAGTCTGGCCTTCCATTTGACCATGTATGAGCTGGTGAATGTTGCAGCCCGGCCCACCCCACACCCTATTCAGGATGCACTTGAATGTGTATCACTCATATTTGAATACTGTACTAGCTTGTAGGTTCTGAATTTGGGTCATGGTTGATTCTCTATTTGGGAAGCCTATTTTGGATTCTGCATGAATATTGGAGTTAGTTTACCAGTTATGTGCAAAAAACCCATTGCAGATTGTGAAGGAATTGCAAAAGGATCTGTGCATAAATATGGAGTACATTGTTGTATTAACACTAATGGGTCTTTCAATTATTGCATTATTTTTATTTGATTCATTTCAGTATTATTTAAAATTTTAGCTTCTTAAATATTTTAGTTTTATTTTTCATTTTAAAATTATTTATTGTATTTATTTATTTAAAAGTTGAAAGAAAGAGATAGAGATGAGAAACAGTCATTTATTCTTTGGTCATATATTTGTCACAAGTGGAATGCTTTATAATATTTTCTATTTCATACTGGCCTTCCTTGAACTACTAAATTTTTCAATACTCTCTATGCAGTAAGTTTCTCTTTGTTGTTCTTGAACATTCTCTGTTTTGAAAAATGCATGTATCAAGCATACACCTTCACAGTATCAAATCTAATATTTTGATCACTCTAATAAAAACTCTCTGGTTATTATATTCAAGATTCTTCCATGTCCTCGAACTTGGGAAGTATTGAGGAGCATTTAATAATTATATATGCTATTGAGGTAAGTGGCATATTTGTTGTTTTTAAAGATTTATTATTTATTTTTATTGGAAAGGCAGATATACAGAGGGAAAGATTTTCCATCTGTTGTTTCACTCCTCAAATGGCTGCAATGGCCAGAGCTAAGCCTGCTTCTTCCAGGCTTCAGGAACCAATTATTGGGTATCCATAGAAAGCATCAGATGATGCCTCAAGTATCCAACTCCCTTTCACCCATGTGGGGAGATACAGATTGAATTCCAGGCTCCTAGCTACATCCTGGCCAATCCTTGGATGTTATAAGCATCTGAGAAGTAAACCATAAGATAGAACATCTCTCTCACTGTTTCTACCTATATGATCTCTTTCAAATGGAAAATGAGCACATAAATTGCATATTTTAATTTCTAATTTTAAAATACGTATTTATTTATTTATGACAAATATTTATTTTAGTCTTAAAGACATCAAACAAGCATCAGAGTTCAGTAGACTAGGTTAAAAAAAAACAAAACCTGTCTATTTGTTGCCTATAGCAGAAGCATCCCATGAACAAACATCAGTGGCAACAATATCTCAAAGATTTTGATGTTTTTGTTTTTACTTTCATTTCTTCAAAACACACAGTTTCTCATTAAATTCCTCACTGACTCATAGATCATGAAGTAACATCACTTTCTTCAAGAAGGTTCTTGATTTTCTTTTTCATTTCTTCATCAACACATCAGGCATTCAATTGCATGTTATTTAACTTCATGACATTGTAAATTTTCATTTTTTTCTTCCTGTTGTTGATTTTTGTTTTGTGGGTTTCATTTAGGGGAATGTATAATAACTGTGTAATGGAGACTGTCATATCTAGCAGCATGTTATTTAACTTCATGGCATTGTAAATTTCTGTTTTTTTTTTCCTGTTGTTGATTTTGTTTTGTAGCTTCTCATTTAAAGAGATGTAACTATGTAATGGAAATTATCAGATAATCTCAAGATGTGTGGGTACAATGCAACATATATCTCCACTTCCAGATCAATAATGGATTCCCAATGAAACTGTTAAATGTATCTTGACAACAGTATGCTGGACTCCATTGTAATCCATGCCTGCAATGATGAAATTATGATCGTTTATGAAAAACTACACTATTGTAATAATATAGGGGAAATCAGTGGGGTGGGGAGGGATTTTGAGGGGATTAGGTGAAATCCTAGAGCCTATTGAACTCTATCAGAACATAATAATAAAAATAAAATAAATGTGATTACAAAAAAGTTCAAGAAAGATATAAAATGAACATGAAATATTAGGAATATTTAATTTCTAATATCTACCTTTTATGTGATATTATGAAAATGACATCTTGTGTTTCTGAACGTTTTGACCTATTTATTCGAAAAGGGGAAAATGGGAGAGAGTCCATACACTGAATCACTCCTGAAATGCATTTAGCATTTGGGATATTCTCCTTTCATTCTAGATTTCTAATTATCTACACAATACATTTTCCACTGTGCATAGGTCATGTACGTATTCTTCTCTGGGGCCATTTCCTTTTCCCATATAAAGAGAATTACCAGATCAGTATCGGAAGCTCTGACTACTGGAAGTAGTTTTGCTCATCACATTTCCTTTCACAATCACACCTTATTAAGGTACTTTGCAGTAGAAATCTATTTTCAGCGTACAACTTAAATTCATTGAACCCACCCACTAGCTAAACTCAACATCTTTATTCCTACAGCAATAGAGCATAAGAGGATGCCCTGTTCAATTAATCTGTAAGAATTAGTTGATGAAGAAATGCAGATACAGCCTTTAGAGATGATATCGGGGTTTATGTCACCAGCTTGTGATATATGGTCGTGGTTTGTTTAGATCCTAGATATACTACTTCAGTATTTTGATGCGTTATTGTTGGAGCAACCTAAAACTGGAGTCTGAAGAAACATTGTTCATGAAACAAGGGCTGTATATGGCATGCCTAGGGACGTAGCGATCTGTTCTAGTAATGATAACAAATCTAGTCTATGGTAATCCTCTAGGATTATTTAGCTGTAGTAGGAGCCAAAATGCTGAACAAAGTATGGTAGAGAATACTTCCTCTGTGAATTTTCTGTCTTAAGTGTATTATTAATATTTCCCATCCCTTAACATGCAATATGTTTTTCCTTCTCACTATAATGGTAAAAGTGTCATGATTTTCCCTATTCTGAGAGCACTTATATTAATGTTTAAAGACCCATATGAAGTTCACCAGGTAAGTCTATTTGAATCATTTATTTAAATATCGGAGAAAGAGGCACTCTGGGTTAGACCTATCAAGACTCCATTTATTCTTGGCCTATACATGATTTCTAACAGTAGGTGATAATGAAGTTTCACTTCCTGGGTGACAGTTTCAGCATATGCCCTATGTCCTACAGTCTGAAATATTCAAATATTCCTCCTTTCTCCAGTGTTAAGTATCAAGGTGAATAATGGTAGGTCTTCTTGGGGAAATGGACACAAAGAAAAATTATTGTGCAAAGTTTTTATAGTGCCAAAAATTACTTTCTTCCAAGAAGTTTTCTTTGTTCAATGGATTTTGTATCTGAGTATTTGCTCTGATCTGGACACTTGAGGAGGTGGTACAAGACATCATTAAAGCAGTTTACATAGACTTCCAGCTGACTTAATGTTAATTTTGCCTTCTAATATAAACAACACACTTGTTGACTGTTTAATTATCCTGGATGTGAAAACAGTGTTGTATTAAACGAATCTAAATTCATCCACAAAACAAATTTGTGAGATGTCAATAAAATTTCTGGTTTGCTGTTAATAGACAAGATACATTGATCACTGAGTAAGTGAATTCCAAAATTTGTTAAGTCTAATCGCTCAATTAGGATGGCATTACATTTCTGTGGACAGTAGTTTAAGCAGAATTTGCAGTGGATGCTTACACAAGTAATTCTCAGAAATGTTGCCTTATCCAATACAGTGGAGATCTCCAATGACCCATGAGGCATCTTGATGCTAGAGTACAGTGGTGGCATTGGCAAGCAAGGCTTAAAAGTTGTGAGGTATTTTGTTGTGCTGAAGAGTGGGTGCTAGAATGTAACCTGTCACAGTACATGCTCTCAGTTTGGAGCAGCAACGAGCAGAGCCTGCTAAAACCTAGTATGCCAAAGTGTGGGCCCAACACTTCGGTTTGGAGAGTCCAGCAGTTGAGGTCTATAACGAATATAACAGGTCCAATCAGGGTTTATGTAATAGTTCTGAGGAAAGCGGATGTTCTCTCACATGCAAAGGAAGGGGGAGTTCACTCCAATTTCTCACATGTCAGATCCGATTAGGTGGCTGTGTTTAAAGGAAATAGTAAAAGAGAACAAAAACACAAACTCCAAAACAAAAATATCATGAAGTAAACCATGCAAGCATTGGGATGATTTCAAAACTACATAGCAAATGGCTCTCCCTATGACCCAGTTTTGTGATGGAACTGAGAAAATGTATTAATTTCAAATATGTTCAGCTCTTTGTCATGTTGTGAGAATAGGGATGCTGAATTCTAAGTTCTTATATGCATGCTAGGTCACAATAAAACTATCTCCAATGACGTGTTTTTTTTTTTTCAGGGGTGGGAGAGGATTGGGGCAGGAGGATTCCATTAAGGTCTCAGTTCAGGATAGCTTCCCTGGTCCTCCATAAACTCAGGCTAACCCAGGACCCAACTGGAGCCATTTCTGGAAGACACCCTACCCTGAAGGGTGAGGCACAATGCTACAGAAAGCAGCTTTACAAAAGATCCTTAAGGAGCAGATGGAACCATTTATATAAACTATGGTTCAGCAATTAAAGACTAAGAAGAAAAAAAAAATCCACCACTGAGTGAACTGAATACCTCACAACTTCCCTCAAAAAACATAATCATGGGCCCTACATGGCAGCCTAGCACTTAAAGTCCTCACATTGCATGTGCCAGGATCCCATATGAGCGATAGCTTGTATCCTGGCTCTCCACTTCCCATCCAGCTCCCTGCTTGTGGCCTGGGAAAGCAGTAGAGGATGGCCCAAAGCCTTGGCACCCTGCACCCCCATGGGAGAACAGGAAGAAGCTGCTGCTTCTTGACTTTGGATTAGCTCACATTTGGTCCTTGCGGCTACTCTGGGAGTGAACCAGTCTATGGAAAATCTTTCTGTTTCTACTTCTCTCTGTAAATCTCAATTTTCAATAATATACATCCATACGTATATATAATTATTTCAAGCAACCTTGTTTGTACTAATCTCACATATTCTTTGCCTCTGGAGCCAACATAAGCTGATGAGAAATCATCATATCCCTCCCAGGCAGCAGCATCTTTTTTTGTAATTGAAATGCCTGCCTTCAATATTATCCCCAATTGGAAGAAGCTACAAAGTCTTGAACAGATGAATTGATTGTGACCCATCGCCACTATATGATCCCAACCACATGACATTCGCAAAAGGCCAACTGTTGAGACAGTAGAAAGATCTTTGGTTGTCAAGGCAGCAAGAGAGGGATGAATAGGTGAAGCATAGAAGATTTTAGGGCAGTGACAGCATTCCAAGCATTCCATATAATAATATAATGGAGAATACACAATGTTATACATTCCACAGAAGCTACAGAACCTTGCAACATACGGAAGGAACCGGAATGTAAAGTATGGGTTATAGTTTAAAAAAAAAAAACAGCTTTGAGATTGACCCATTAATTGCAACTAATGTAGCACATGAATGCAATGTGTTAAAAACAGAGAAGATTTTTGTGGAGGAGAGAAATGGATTATATGAGAATTTTGTATGTACTACTCAATTTTATGCAAATCTGAAAGCTTCTAGTAATGAAATTTACCGATTAAAAAAATGAAACCTGCAACTGCCATACAACCCAGTAATCAAACTCCTGAACACGTATCCTAAAAAACCACCAAGCTGTGTTCACATAGAATCTCATATGAGAATGTTCATAACACTTGTATTTGTATCATGCAAGCAGTGGAAATAGCCCAGCAACATTTCAGTGGATAAACAGTTTAAAAAGAAGGAAGTGTGGCGCATGCACGTGTGTGATATCACTCAGCATTAAAAAGCAATGTACTCGATTCGCAAGCAGGAGGGCAATTTGGGAGCTGGACTAATCTGGCTCCATCCTGCCGTCATGGAGGCAGGACTAGTTAGGGCAGGTTCCATTCTTGGGGCAGGGGATGGACTGAACCACTTTGCAGGGTGGCAGCTGCGGGGAGGCATCTCTGCTAAACAGAATCCAGCTAAGGGTTCAGGCCAAAACCACCCCGCAAGGAGGTGGACGAGCCCTTGCTTTGGGCCACCAGTGCACCAATTGGTGCCAGGCTCTGCCTGCTGGCCGCCCAGCGGCGAGCTCTGGGGCTTTTATGAATTGTAATAGCTGCTTTGGGACACTCATGAATTAGACCAACTTTAGTATAGGTGAAACATGAATTCCTGGCGATTGCTAGTGCTAGGGACATGTAAGTTTGCGCTTGCACCTGCTGGTCTACTTTAGTTGGGGATGCTGGGCCACAGTGTCTGGGGCAGAGGCCAGGACAGGAGAGGGCCTGAGACAAGCTGAATCAGAACAGCCACTGTCGGGTGCGTGATCTGCAGCTAGGAGCAGGCCAAGTTAGACAGCTGGGGGGACACCCTAGCTGGGTTGAGGTTCCCACCAAGGGGCACGTGTGCTGGAATGGGGGCTGCGTTCTAACTAGGAAACAGTTGTAGTCTCCCATGGCACTAGTATGGCTGGGATTGGATACACCGGGCCGGGCCAGACCCCAGCACCATCTGGTGTCCTGGGGAACCAGGGTAGATGTGGGACTGCCTAGGCTAGGTCTCAATCCCCTAGTTAGCCATGTGTGAGCTGTACATGGGTATGGACAAGCCGTGGCTTGGCTGAAACATCCAACAACAAGAACCAGAATGGGGTAAAAGCCAGCCATGAAAAGCCACTGTTCCTGCTAGGACAGAAGGTGAACTGAGAAGGGCTGGCTCATGGACCCCCTGATATGCGCAAAATAAGTGCAAGAAGTATGATAGGACACAGCCCAGAATAGGCCATGGAAAGTTTCCCACTGGCATACATTTGGCATGGATCAGGGGCGGACCAGGCTGAATCAGTTCATGTCATCCACTGGCAAACCCGAACACCAGAGGAGAGTGTGGGTAGGGCCAGGTTTGGTCATGACAAAACTAGTGCACAATATGGAATGCCAGGGTGAGAATACTTGTACTGGATTTGAATGCAGCACCAAACCAACATGCGTGAGAACCAGGAAGGGAGAGGGCAGAGCCAGCGGGGAGGTTGAGGGGCTGGTCCCCTCGCCGGACAGCTACTCTCATTGGATAGCGTGGGCAGGGATGGGGACGGACCAGACCGGGCAGGGCTGCAACACCTGAGCGCCACATGTGGACTAGATCAGGGGAAAGCCAGGTTGGGCTGATTATTCCTGCCGGTTCTAGCATAAATTGGAGCAGGTGAAAGTTGTTTGGGCTTAGCCGCAGACAGCTGGCAGAAGCTGGCACTGGGGGCTAATTCTGTCAAGTCAAACCACAGAACCACCCAAAGAGTGCATAAACCGGGTCTGAGAGAGACCCGGGAGGGAAGTGGTGGGGTTCCTCCCTCTTGGGTCACTACTCCCACAGGAGGGCATGAAAACTAGGACGGGGGCTGGGGTGACTAGAAGGAGAGGCACTCAGCAACATCCCTGAGGGCTGGATAGTTGAGTTGGCTGGAGGGAACTAAGCTTCAATGCCCATTGACAGGTACGGGAGCCAAATGGGAAGCAGGACAGACTGGACTAGTCTGCTATGTATACCGGCAGGCCAGGGTGGGGGGCGGGCCTGGTGGGGGTTATTGTGGGTCGCCCCGACAGGGCTGCAGCCCCCACTGGTTGATGAAAGAGTCAAGTGCATGCTGGGCAGAACCAGGCTGGACTGCAACACCCTTGGTTCCAGTGCAAGTCGGGACTGAGAGCGGAGCCAGCCCAGCGACTGCAACCATCAGCTGATCTTGGCGATGGACTGTGCTGGGCCCGGTGCTTGCTGGAACATGCGGGAATCTGATCTGGGAATACCTCAAAGTTTCTTTGGTGATCTCCCCAATCGAACTGCTGGACTCAGAGCCCTGGCCAGGAGAGGACGGAGGACGGAACAGGTCAATCAACCACCTCAGCTAAATGTTGGGCAATGCAATACTGGGCAAACGAAGACTCTATGATGGACTGTGACAATCAGTGGATTCTTCAATGACCTAATCGAGCTGGGAGTGGTGGGACTGGCAGCGATCCATAACTGGAGGACTATTAAGACCACTTGAGCAAGTATCTCAGAGCATGCCCCACATCCGGGAGTTGGGGTGGGCGGGTGGGAGACTGGGTGGGGATTCTCCCTCAATATCCCCCTTCACCTAAGATACATAAATAGTCTAATAAAAATATATATTTAAAAAAGCAATGTACTCTTTGTATACTTACTGAGCTGGATCAACACCAAGACATGCACATCAATTTTTTTTAATAGCAAATCTTCAAAGCTTCTACAACTGTGTGATTTCATGTATGCAATATTGTTAAAATGATAAAATGATAAAAATGAAGGGCAGATTGAAGGTTGCTTGTGGCTGAGGCAGTGGGCAGGGTATAAAAGTAAAATGATGGTAGCTATAAAAAGGCAACAACAGCAACCTCCATGCTGATGGAAATGTTCTGTGTTCTGACCCTATCAATGAAAACATTCTGCTTGTGTTATAGTAGAGTTTTTGCAATATGTTTTTAAATAGAGGAGATGGTTAGGAATAAGCAGGATGTGTCCATGATTTTCTTTAAACTTGAAACAATAGAAATAATAAAAATAATTTGAATGCATACATGGTTTCCTTTTAATTTGTTTATTTGAAAGTTAGACAGAGAGATATCTTCGATCCTCTGATTCAATCCCCAGAAGTGAAGAAGGAATTGAAAGATAAGTTTAGTTTTTATTTTGGTGCAAAAAAATTTTGAAAATCCTTCATGTATTTTTCATGGACATTTGGAAGACTCCTGCTATATTTGTACATAGCAGAAAAAAATTGATACCTTTGCTAATCTGATAATATTGAGGATCTGGGGGCTGATCAAAGAAGAGAAAGCACATATAACAAACATTAGCAGGTAGCACTGCATAGGATTACATGTACCGTCTAGAAGCAGCACTGCAAATTCACCTCACAGATTCAAAATTCAATTTTCTAAAACAAAAGACTCTGTGTCCATAAACAAGTAAAAACTTTTAAATGATATTTTGAAAGAGTTTCTGAAGGCTAAGTCGGGCATGCTGCGATAGTGCCACATCACTATCATATTAGGCAGTGATAAACTACCTGAAAGACACTTGTTGTGTGTGTGTGGGGGGGTGCCTTTGTGGACTTTACCTCCAGAAACATCAGTGGATTCTTCCAGAGAATCTCTAAAAAAGCTCCTTTCACAGACCTGGCAGATGTAAAAGAAAAGTAACCATTGTAAAATACACCCAGCTCATTTTCAATAACAAAGAGGCTCTGTGGTACAGAAAGATCTCAAAGAGTCTTCCAATGCTTAGGACTGACAGCTGCTTCATCTGGATGGGTGACCTCTTCTGTAAACATTAAGGGCCCAGTGACACCTGTAATGTTAGGAGACAGGGATTCAATCCAGATCTTCCATGTGCGTCAGGGACTAAATTTGAGCCAAACTTACATGCTGCTTTTCTAGGGTAGGCATTTATAGGAAACTAGAATAAAGACTGCAACTCTCTGATATGAAAATGATGCCTTATTTGCTATACTCAAATATGGCCTTATTTGCTATACTCAAACATGCCCTGTTATATAAGCCTTTTGGTTATTTGGTTCAATTTATGCCAAAATATGCATTTCATTCTTTTTGTTGTTGTTTTTGTGCTATTATGAAACATACCACTTCCTTGATTTCATATACATACACAACTAATGTGTTTATTGATCGTTTTAAATTTTTTATTTACTTTTGGAAAAGCAGAGAACAAGCAACAGAGTTTTCCTATTGCCTTGTTGATCTCCCAAGTATTCAAATAGTCTGGGATTAGACAAAGATGAAACTGGGATTGGGGAAGTCAGTGCATGTATGCAAAGTAGGAACGCACAATTGGGAAACTGGGTCAGAGCTGGGAACAGAATCCAACTATTACAATTAGAGATACAAGGATCCTAACTGCTAAACTACAGTCAACAGTGTGTTGATTTTTCACCTGCAATATTTATCAACTTGTTTATAAGCCCAAATATTTCATTGATGCAATCATTCAGATTTATTTGAAAGAGTATGCTATCTTCAAGTGGATTTACTTTGCTTGTTCTCCAATTCAGACATCAGTTTTTTCTTTCCTAATATCACAAGCAGAACACAAAGTGAGAGGAAGGATGAATTTGTTCTGAGTTGAAACATCCATCTTCCGTGTCATCAGACAATTCTGTCTGTTTCTCTCAGGTCTTCAGATTTAGACTTGGTACTTATTTTCTTTCTCACCTGATTGTCAAGTCTTTGGCAACGGATGGAATTAATCCCTGTCTTTCCTAGTTCTCCAGCTTGCATCTAAGCTTCTGCACCTTCCCATATCATCACATAAACCAATCCCAATAGTCTCTCTCTCTCTCTCTCCCTCCCTCCCTGCCCTCCACCCCTGTGTGTGTGTGTGTGTGTGTGTGTGTGTAGTTTTTCTCTAGAGGACACTAAAGTACTAATGAATAAATACCCTTAGGGAGAAGGCTGTTCGCCCTGGTTAAGTTCTGAATCAGGTTAAATAAAAACAAGTCTTCTGAATAACAGCTCCTCCAGGGAAATGCTAGAAAGATCAACCAGTGATGATTCTTTAAAATTGAACTCTTGAAGGAACTCCAACTTTACTACGATTCCTCCAGTTTCTCCAAGTTTTCTGGTTTTCACTGTGATTGTAAAAATATTTCCAAATACTATGAACCTTTGGAGAGGATTATGAAAGTAGTGGAAATTAAACTACTATAAATCATGCTTCCTTTATTAGTAAATATTCAGCTCTTGATCTTGTGTAAATGCTCCTCCAATTGATGCCTTATATTAATGTCCAGAATTCTGAAGTTCATATTAACAATTTCATATGAGTTTTATTTGATTTAATGGATTAAAAGTTTTAAAAGATTTTTATTCTGCCACTTTCGTTGATGTCACCTGTTGTCTGTATCTCACAGCATACTTGGAACAGTAAAAATCGTAATATTGAATTTCTGTTTTTTTACTTCACATGTATTACTTTCCTAGCTCTGTGTAACAAACCATTACAAAAATAGTTGATTATGATGCACAATGTATGTGTTTAATTGGCCTATGTATTCAAAGTTCAACAAAGCTCAGTGGGGTTCTCTGCTTAAGCATCATGAGACCAAAATTAAGCTGTTGGCTTGAATATATTCTTGTATTGGGATTTTGGAGTAAAATATATTTCTGAGTTTATTCAAGTTTTTTTTAAATTCTGTTCCTTGTGGTTATAGTACTGGAGTGCCCTTGGCCTTCCTGGATGTGACAGCACTGCCTCTGACAGTAATGAGAGACTTTCCTTGGCACATAGATATTGTTTTTTCACACACGGATTTTGTTAAAGATTTATTTACTTTTGTTGGGAAGGTAGATTTACAGGGAGAAGGAGAGATTAAAAGATCTTCTGTCTGCTGCTTCACTTCCCAGGTTGTTGCAACTGCCAGAACTGAGATTCTTCCAGTTCTCCAACGTACATTAGTGTCTCAAGGCTTTGAGATATCCTCTGGTGCTTTTCCAGGGCAGGGAGATGGGGGGGAAGTGGAGCAGCTGGGACATGAACTGGTGCCCATATGGGATCCTGATGCATACAAGGCGAGGATTTAGCCACTAGACTACTTCAATGGGCCCATACACATGGATTTTTAATCTTCAAAACACAAGTTTGAATTAAATCTCTCTTTGAAGGAATCTGTCTCCACCATTATGCTACTAGACTTAAAAATATGTCGTTATTTTTTAGAACTATGCAATTCCATGGTCACTGACAGATCCATTCGGCTGTGAAATCAGACAACAATCACAATACAAGTAGTCCTTGTCATCCCCTAAAATTTCCTCTATCCAACATGTAATTCATTTCTGCCTCAACTTGGACTCACAAGCAGGCCTCTAGACGTTTTTAAACAATAGACTTCATCTAAGAAATTTTTAGTTAATTAATATTTGAAAGACAATGAGGGGGGGAAAGGTAATGTGAGAGCTGTCCCGTGCTGTTTGACTTCTCATATACTCATTATGGGCAGGTCTGAATCAATTACAAACTGGGAGACAGGAGCACCATCCACATATCCCACATGGGTGATAGGGACACAAATACATGAAACATCGTTGGCTGCTTCTCATTGTCTGCATCGGCAGGAAGCTAGCATCACAAGTGAGGCTGAGACTCAAATCTATTCCTATCAGCATGTGGAAAACCCAAATAATGGCAACCACTATGCCAAATAATCATCTCCTGTAGTCCAAAAGTTTAGTATTATATAGCATGTTTCCTTTTATGTCTGGACTCTATCAGTTTGTATATAATTTTTAAATCCATGTGTCTCATTTTGTATATCAGTACTTTGTCCTTTTCATTGCATGTATATAAATTTTCTTCTCCATTCACCTCTTGGTGGACACTTGGGATTGTTTCCAGTTTGGAGAATTACAAGAAAGACTGCTGCATACTGAGAAGTGAAGATGCATTTTGATATGCATCTATACTCCCAAATAAAAGAAGGACTTCCAGTAAAACTGTTAAATATATTTTGACAATAGGATGCTGAACTTTGTGCCATTGTCTATAACTACAATGTCAGGCCACACTTAAATAGCAGAATGGAGTACTTGTGACTGTTTGTGAAGGACTGTACCATTGTTATAATATAGGGGAAATCAGTGAGGGAGGGAGGGAATGAAGAGGGTTGATGGGGAAATCCCTAAGCCTATGAAACTGTATCATGAAAAATAAAAATAACAATAAAAAGGCTGATGTGAAACATTTCCTAATGAGTGTTTACTTTCATTTATCTTGGGTAAAAACATAAGTAGAATATCTTGCTAGGCTTGATGGCTCAATACTCTAGCTTTAAAGAATACGTTCACAAAATTTTGTTGTACTAATGACTAGATCGAAAAACTGTGACTACCTATGTATCGATCTATCTCCAAACATTATGAAATGCTACTCAGCTATAAAAAGGAATGCAATCCTTTCTTTTGCAACAGAATACCATTCTGTTTAGTGAAAGAAAGCAATCTTGAATACACAAATATCATATGCTTTCTCTGCTATATAATGGTTAAGACAGAATACCAAAAAGGTGTATAGGGATGAACTGGTCACTTTGGGATATGATTGGCATTTTTAGCTCTTGTTTATCCTTCAGTGGAACTGGGCCCTTGACATTCTTTATTTGTTCAAACTCCTATTCTGTGGCAAATTAAACCTGTAAATATAGAGTGTACTCAAATTGTGTCTTAACAAAAACTGATGAGAGGAAATCGAGATGGGAGATTGAGGGAAAGCAGGGAAGTTAGGCAACTGGGGTTGTCATTTTGGAACTGTAACTATGGAATACATGAAATCTGTCTTCTTCATATTAATAAAAACTTTGTTGTGTAGATTGTTTTATATCATAAGTTAGAGTATAATCTCCACAACAATGATAATTCAAATTAAACTTTAACTCATATATACAGTCAAGAGTACCTAAAGGGATGAGAATATACAAACTGTATTATCAGATAGGCTAGGTCTGGTATCACTGGCTATACATAGGCACAGCATTAGAATTCTACATATATTAATCAACTAAGTAAGATTATTTTTAAAAATTAATTTAAAAAAGAATTCTACATATTTGTCAATATACAAGAAACATGCTGTGAAGAACAAAAGTAGAGACCATAACATATTATTTGTTTTTGCATCATCCAATCTTCAATAGTCCAATCCTGATCTTATTCAAATGACATATTTGACCAACAAATAATGTCAGTGCTATTCAATCAGTAATACTTGTTGTTGTATATGCTCTTTCATTGAAATCTCTAAATATAGGGTGACTGTTACTTCTTTCTTTCTATTATCTAAGAAGAGATTAATTTTACAATGATCAAACAGTGTGTTCTGAGATATTATTCTTTCCTAATCTGTTTCTCAAACAATGGCTACCACATTATATTAATTCACTTCCAAGATTTGCCCTCACTTTTCTTTTTATCTCAAAATCTAACTAATTTTCTGTTATAAGAAATCCTCAATCTATAGCCTATATTCTAGTCTTTTACATTTTGAAATGAGAACAAGAAAGGTAAATTAAAGGTTTACATCACTTATATTGTTTACAGCCAGGAAAACAGTTGCAGAAAGTTATTGCACACACAAAAAAGGAGAAACTAGGTGATATCAGTAGAAAATTCCCATTATTATATAAGATCCAACAATAACTGGTGCTGAGATTCATGAACTAAAAGAAGTCTCATTGTCTTACACAACTGATACTATCCTGTGAACTGAAACTGAAGCTTTATTAACATTTTTATTGCTATTATAAAAATAAAGCACACAAGAAAGCAAATGTTAATCTGTAAAATTAAAAGAAAGGAAAAGTCAACAATATCCCTTCGTTTTCTTCACCATATTTGTCTTCTTTCATGCTTTTTTCTTTACATAGATCAGGTTGAACTGATTTCCCATTGTACTCTTAAAATATTGTTATGCCTTATACATTGTTTGCACATTCCACAACATATGTCTTGCTAAGAATGGGTTTCAAATATTTGTATGACAAATATTATTATGATTGCTCTATTTATATAATCTCAATAATGTCATCAATAATTCTAAATGTTATATTTATGATTTATATATGTGTGTGTGTCAAGATAGAAGTTGGCTAAAGTAGGACTTTCAGACAAGTAAATTTACACAATACCATGTAGATAACAAGTACAAGCCTTGTGTTGAGCTCACACAATAGCCTACAATGCTGTTTGATTTTCAACTTTTCATAATTCTTAATGGTTATTTAAATAATTATTACATAAAGTGAACCATAACAGTTAACTCCTTATGTAGTGAAGGACAATTAAATTGTTTCTATGTTACGCAAAGACTGTGAAAGGAACTGTAGAAGAGTGAGTCGAATTTTTAAAGCCTTTTGGGTATGGTTGGTAGAAGCATAGACTAGCTCCATAGATTTTATGTATGATTATATTTTCAAATGTTTATCTCCTGTTTGTTTTAAATCTTATTATTGCAAAACCTGCACATACAGGTAAGAGGTATATGAAAATTCTTTGTGTTATTTCCACGCAACTTCAGTTTTGCAAATTTAATACTGTTCTGAAATAAAATTTTTTAGAAGTTACACTTAAATAAGGTGAAAACAAGCTAGAAAGAACTACAAAATACAAACAAAAATTATTTTTCCCTGGCCCCAGTCCTATTCTCCATGAATAATAAATTTTATATGCTTGGAGTGTTGGTTATTATTATAATGATATACATTATTTAAAACAAAAATACTTACTATTTCTCTACTTCCTAATTCTTCTTTTTTTATATAAATATGTGATGTATGCTTCAGTTTTTCTAATACCGCCATTTCTTTGCCAAATTCCCACAATATCCAATATTAGTTTTAATCCTGGTATTATATAAGAGAAATTTGGAAATCTAGAAGCAGAAATGCTTTCCCTTCCTCATCTCTTTTCTCCTATTTTTCTTTTTTCACTCCCTTATTTGTACACACATTTGTGATTATATCTCTATGCATATAAATACACACCATATACTCATATATGTATCTGTATATATGTATATATGTGTAATTAACAATATGCAGGGAAATATTCATAAACATGTATGTGAAGTAAAAGGTTTTCAAACAAAAACACAGATGAAGTTTACATGTTCATCATAGTAGCGCACAGGGACTTACCTTTTTTCTCTTACAAAGAACAGCTTAGCATTCGCTAATCTGTGGACTACAGCAACTGCACAGAATTTAGCTTCTGTTAGCAATAAGAATGCCCTGGATGTACAGTACTTGCTTCGCTTCTGCTTTAATCCCAAACAGCAAAAATAAGAGCATTCTTTTACTTGACCATTTTTCTCATTTGTACTACATTTTAGGCATTGACTATATCAGTGCCTGTCAAATTTTAATTCGCCTGTGAATCTCCTATTTGTTCAACTATAATGAATTCTACATTGTCATGATACTCTATTTTTATATTAATGTGATTTAATATAAACAGAACAAATTCAGTTTAATTCATATACACAATTGTGTAATACAATGGCATTCTCTTCCTCCAGCATTGATTTCTGTTTTCTCATCCTTTCTCTTCCTTCTTGATTTCTTCTGACCTGCCTTTTGCTCTCCCTCCCTGCCTCTCTCCCTCCCTGCCTCCCTCTCTGCTTGTCTTCTTCCTTCCTTCCCTCCTGTTTTTCTGTCTCTTCTTTCTATCATTTTAGTTTTTGAGACAAAACTTTTACTTACATTGCAATCCAGGACTCAATGCTACAATAAAGAATTAAACTAGTAAAAAGTAAAAAAGACCATAATTCAGTGGGGATATAGCATAAGTTCTAAGCAATAATAATATGAAAGCATTATTATTTCAACAACACACGGTAAATTTTAAAGTAATCTTGGATCATATCCTTATTAACAATTGAAATGTCAAAAGTATAAAATAAATGTAGACAAAACTATATTTTCAGCAATATTTACACAGACTTTCTTTTGGTTTTGCTTTTGCACTTTTTTAGCTTTTTAAATTTTTGTTTGTTTTAATAGTTCTCAAACACAAGAGCGAGAAGGCTGTATTTGTCTTTCTGTTCTGGCCTGTTTCATTCAACACAATGTTCTATTTGTGCATCATTTTGATGAATAGAATTTCATTTTTTGAATGCTAGATGATTTATTTCCCAGTTGTTGCACACCCATGAATATACATACAATCTTGGAAGAATACCTCATTTTCATAAAATGAGATATTTCATCCCATAAAATCCCAGATTTTAATGTGTCCCATGAGTACAGTTTGAAGAAGAATATCCAACTTGCTTCACTCCCCTGTTCATCCCCATATACCTCCCTCTCTTCTCTCACTTCAACATATTCGCCCAGACATCATTTTGGTCTACTCTTTTCACAGGCTTGACTTGTCAGTAATCATAATATTCAACAAGTAAAAAACAAAAAGAACACAAGATCCCATCTTGACTGCAGCATAAACATCAGCCAACAGTAACAATCATATCCCAAAGTGATCACTTTATTGCCACAATTTTTCTGTGTACTATATGAGCTTAATATATTAGAGAGAACATGACACCTGTGTTTTGGGGACAGGCTTATTTCAGAAAGCACAATGTTTTCCTAGTTGCATCCATTTTGCTGCAAAAGACAAAATTCATTCTTTTTATGAATGAATATTTCATTCATTTTTATGAGTATAGTATACAGTGTAAGTATACCCATTTTCTCTGTCTAGTCATCAGTAAATGAACACCTGGATTGATTCCATATCATAACTATTATGAATTGGGGAGTGAACTAGTGGGTGGAAGATTTTTTTGTGTATGTCTCTCCTTCTCTCCATAAATCTGACCTGCCTTTCTAATTAAAAACCTTTTTAAATAAATAAATACATAAAGAAGAAGAAAAATAGAAATGTAATTTATAAATTTTGTAACTTATTATAAAAGGATTTGACTGAGTACAATCTTAAAACATCTAGATATATACATAGATGATTAGGAGAGTCTGGCCACAATGTGTCTCAACTCCTTTTTTCACTAAATGAAACTTAATTATTCAGAAATAACATTGTATTTACAAGACATTTTGAATCTTTGGGAGATTCAGTGCATAAAATATATCAGACTTCAAGGGGAGACCTCAGTCCTATAATATGCAGATCACCTGAGCTAATGAAATCATTTGAGAACTGTGAACATATGATTTAAATTAAGTGAATAAATTTTGTCCCTGGTTTAACAGTTGTGCAAAAGTATGACCACAGACAGAAATTCATCGACTATTAATGATGCTTTTAATTATCCACTGGCTAGGCTGTCCTCTTTACTAGTAAAGTCTGACCTTTAAGTGGGTACTATCCTCTTAAATTATTTTATCATGGTTTTTCATAACATCTTCTCATTATTGTCACACAAATTACCTTCTTGATTTTGAAACATACATGTGCATTTCCTGTAAGATAAGCATAAATGTTAAATGTAAAAATATAAAATTAATTTCATTTATACAAACTAAAAGGGACATGGGCTTAGTCATTAAGAAAGAATCTTGTTTGCTGGATTTATTATCTTTCCTCTAAGCTCATTAACAAAGAGTCTGGCAAAGGGCTAAGGTCTCAATTAATTTTTATGGGCACAACCAAGGTTTAATAGAGTGTATGCTTTAATTGCCTTGAGATTAAGTTAAATTTTAGCCTCATTTTCTATTGATAGAAATGAGATTTTGATCAAGTGGTACAAAATAAGTTTCTAAGAAAATTAATAGAGCAGGTCACATCTGTAAAAGCATTCTGTTTATGACAAGAAATGTATACTTATTTCCAAAAAATTTAGTGTAAATGAAGAAAACTGACCACACACTAAATATCATAACATTAGTTTTAAAATACAGATGCTGATCCATACATGGCAGGTGTTGATAATAAAACACATCTACCATCACGTTGCCTGTGACTGTATCGGTAAAATCATCGAAGACTTTGATTATCTGTGTCATAAATGTCATGTAGTAAATTTAAATGCAACCTCGATTTTTCTTCTTGCATTCTTCAATCTCAAAGCTAGACATTCAGGGCCCAGCATGATAGCCTAGTGGCTGAAGTCCTCACCTAGCACTCGCTAGGATCCCATATGGGCGCTGGTTTTAATTCCTGCAACCCTGCTTTCCATCCAGCTCCCTGGGAAAGAACTCAGGGATAGCACCCGCATGCGAGACCCAGAAGAAGCTCCTGGCTTCAGATTAGCTCAGCTCCGGCCATTGGAGCTGCTTGGGGAGTGAATCAATGGACAGAAGATCTTTTCTTTCTCTCCTCTTCTCTGTATATTTGACTTTCCAATAATAGTAAATAAATATTAAAAAAAAAAAAAAACAGCAGTAGACAGTCAGCCAGTTACGTAGGATACAGGTGTTTCTTTCCCAAAGTGGCAATGGGAAAATCATGGCCTTTTGATTTAGGGGGTCCGCAATACAGTTTTTGCTAGATGCCAATAAGCTGATTACTTTAACAAACAGATTGACTGCTGTTAACTAAGCAAAACTTCCTAAGTATTTTAAACATTTTAAAGCTCAAATTATATGAGTAATAAGGGAAAAAAATCTACTCAAAGGTATCCTACTTCCTCCTTCTTGCACAAGCACATTGATTGTAGAATTGTTTTCAGTGAAACAAGAACACATATCTCAAAAAAGCACTGAGGAAAGTTCTGTATGTTTTTATGATTCATGAACTTCCACTGCTAAACCTAAATAATTTACATATTGGATGTAGTTATTTCAATTGTTTAGATCACAGTGATAATGAAGCTAGTATTTTGTCTGTAAAAGTGATGAATAATTTTTATTTGCCCACTTTACCAGCCTGTAGTGACAAATTGATCAAAGATTTTTTCAATGTTACTGGGAATGCATTTTTTATATGTGGTGAATATGTGCAGTTGATTTTAAAGCATATTACCATGTAGTGTGCGTGGACTTTTTCCAGTCAGTTGATAACTTTAAGTGTCAGAATATGAAGTCTCCCCAACAAAGGGAAGCTATGGAGCAAAAAGAAATGCCACCTTTGACATCATTTGTTGGGAATATGTGTCAGCACAGTTGTTGTGGAAATACACATATGCAAGTTCTTAAAAAGAAATCTAAACTAAACTAAAAATAGACCTAGCATATGATTAAAAAATCCAACTGGTTTGCATATATATATGCAAATGAAATTAAATCAACGTAGCAAAGAGATTCCTCTATTGCCAAATTTATCATAATACTGTTCACAGAAGCCAAGATAGAGAATTAACTAATGTGTGCATCAAGAGATGATTAAAAAACAACTTGATATTAACTAGATAGCACATATCAACACACACACATACACACAACGCAATATTACCTTACCTTAAAAAACAATGAAATTTTGTCAGTTGTAAGGCATGGATTTGAAGATTATTAATTAGTTAATTCAGTCATAGAAAATAAATACTATATTACATCATTCATGCATGGAATAATAATAGTAGAAAAAGCTATCATTAAAGTAGAAGGTAGAGTGGTGCTTTCCAGAGATAAGGGAAGGCAGCAAGAACTGCCAAAAAAAAAAAAAAATAAAAGGTTGTTCAACAAGTACAAAGTTACATTTAGATGAGAGGAATGAGTTGTTCAGTTCTATTCCACAGTACATTGAGTATAGGCAAAAATAACACATTCCAAAATGCAAAAAATGCTTTTGCATATGTTCATCCTAAAGAACTGATAAATGGTTAAAATGTCAGACAACTGATTTCAATATTATATAAAGCATCTATGTATTGAAATACTGCTTTACAACACACAAATATGTGTAATTATAAGTCAGTTGTTTAAAGACTTGCTAGACAGAAATTGCATCTGTATTCCCACCCTGCTGGACTTCCTTATGGATTTTTTTTTTATTACATTGCATTATGTGACACAGTATTATAGGCTCTGGAATTCCCCCAACCCCTTCCTGTACCCTCCCCCCATGGTGGATTCCTCCACCTATGGATTTTTGATTCAAGACTAAAACATGTGATCTTACCTGAATTCCCAGCCTGTGCTCTGCGCTAAAAATTTCAGATTTTTCAGACTCCATAATTATGTGAGCCAATTCCTCAAAATTGTTCAGGCAAAATAGATAGATGACACATAAATACGTATGTAAAAAGATACAAATTAAACAGACATTGATATATACTATTGTTTCTGTTTCTCCAGAGACCCCTGATTATGTTGATTTTGATTTACACATATATTTAGTAAGTATATGTAATTGATTCAAAGGATGTGTATGTAAGTGGCTTATGCTAAGACCACTGGGAAAAGCCTTTAAATATTTTTGTTCTCCCTCAAGAAGATTAGAAATGGGGACAAAAGAATACAGCAGAAAAAAGTGGGTTTTAAACAATATCACACTCCACATTAAATGACATTTTTCTCAGCACAATTATTTCCTTCAACCAAAGTTTAACATTTAACTTAGACAAATGACAGGGATACACTAAATGAGACAGTTAAAGTTGGTAAATATCAGACATGTCTTTACCTGGCATACAATTAAGTAAATTTTTGTCTTGAGTTATATTAGCTGCTTACTATGACTTTCACAATGCCTGGAACTTATTTTCAATTGATATTCATATCCAACTTGCCTTGGCAAATAAGCCAGTAAAAAGATTAATTAGTTCTCAGCCACTTCATATTCTGTGTTTGTGACTTCTTCAGCTGGCAGTGTAGTCAGTGCAATAGGCTTGGATTATTTTGCAATAACTGTGACAATACCAAATATGTGTGTCTGCATGTTGGTGTGTGTTCCTTTTAGGTACACAGACCAAGCTCAGTAATAACAACGAAATCAATATAGCTGGTTGTAAATGATGTATGAAATTAAAAACTTTGGGGCAGTGCACTCAGAGAATGCAGACTAGAAAGCAAATACTGTAGCGTTGCTGTGGAGCTGTGGAGCTCATGCATATCACTGTCTGCTGCGTGTCAACAAGCAGGATGCTGAAACTCACAAAATTTTGGATCACTAACTTCATTGCATTGTAGTCTTTCATAAGTTTTACTCCTCAATTCTGTTTATTTAAAACAGGTCTGATGGAAACTTTGTGGAATTTAAAACAGTAGTAAATATTAATGCCATCTTCTTTGTAGGTGAGAGGGAGAAATAGAGCACATAGAATTCTATTGAGTTTCGTTTATTTCCATTCCATCACTTACTATACCAACTGATTAATATGCTACATTTTGTTATTTGTCAATCCTCTATATATTTTTGCCCTTCTTTTTTATTATTATCATCATTTTATGATACAGTTTCATAGACTCCTGGTATTTCGCTTATCCCAGCCCCAATCCCCCCCACCTAGTTCCTCTATATCATTACTAAATTATAGTTCTTCATACACAGTCATATGTCCATCATTGTGGGCATGGACAATGGCAGAGAGTTCAGAATCTTATTGTCAAGATATTGTAAACAGTTTCATTGTAAGTCCATCTTTGTCTGGAAGTAGAAATGCATACTACATTGTATCCTCACACCTGGGTGTTAGTCTCCATTTCACAGCTACTGTACATCCCCTTAAATGAAAAGTCATAATACAAAATCAACAATAGAAAGAAAAATAGAAATTTACAATGCCATGAAGTTAAATAACATGTTACTAGATATGACAATCTCCATTACACAGCTACTATACAAACAAACCCATCTATTTGTTGTCTAAAAGAGACACATTTCAGCAACCAAAATCAGCTGAAACTATCACATGGGTTTTGATGTTTTCTGTTAAGTTTCATCTCTTCAAAACACATTCTTCAATGACTCATAGATCATACAGTAGCATCATTTTCTGCAAGAAGTTTCTTGATTTTCATCTCTTCAGCTACATGTTAGTCATTTAGAAGCATGTTATTTAACTTCATGGTGTTGTTAATTTCTTTTTTCTTCCTGATGTTGATTTTGTTTTGTGGCTTTTCATTTAAGGGGTTGTATAGTAGGTGTGTCATCCTCTATATATTTTATCACAATTAATATAGTACGTGTTGTTTTGATATTTGTTAGTTCAGTAAGTCGAGTGAAATAAGCAGTTTGTAGAGAATAGTTAATTATTTTAATTAACCATCCATTTTCATAGGGGAGTCAGATCAGTATGTTTTGGAAGAGCTTGTTTATAATTATCTCAGAATACCATAGTTGATAAGATTTCAGAAACAGGTATCAGACTAGCATGACTTGGCTTCTGGCTGCAACACTTATTTTTTAGGTCTCCTTGAAAAACTGGTCTACAAAACAAACAAACAAACAAACAAAAAAGAAAAACTGGTCTACAATGTTCAGTGGTATGTGATGCCAGATTTGATTATGAGCTCCTGCTACTGCCCAGCCATTGCAATCATTACAAGAAGGAAACAGAAGTTGTTAGATCTCTCACTATCTATATTTGCATGTTTTTCAGATAAATAAATTATTTTAAAAAGAAAAAAGCCTACACTTTTTGTGCTTACATTCCATATCAAACATTAGCATCTACACATTTATTGTGAAGATCATTGTTTTGAGGATATTATATGCAATGCGTTTTGGACAACCTGATGTGTACCTTCATCTACTGGATTCTGTGAAGTAGCAGCCATAGCAATTAAAGAAGGGACATGAAATGGAAAATGCTGTTCAAGTTCAAACAATACGTGATTTTTCACAAATGTAACATATGCTAAACTTTTGTATGATATCCGACAAGCATTCCAATCAAAGATCAAATATATACCTATTTTGTTATTTTTGAATTACACAGAATACAATTTTAACAGACATTTATATGGGTTATTATACTTAACCACTTTGTGGTTTTATGAATATAGCAATGCAATATTATTTGAAAGCATATTAATAAGGCTGAAATTAAATATAGGTGAAATCCATGAAAGTTTCAAATGTTGTGTGCTAGATAAAAATGGGAGTCGCCATTGTGATGCAGCTGGCTCTTCTCATATTGGGGTTCTTGGTTGAATCTTGGCTCTTCTATGCTCCCAGTGCAGCTATTCCAGCTTCCTGCTGACTCACCTAGGAGATAACAGATCATTGATCAATTCCTTGTGTTCCTGCAACCCACGTGGGCAAGCTTGACAGAGTGCTGGCTACTGGCTTTGGCCTGGCCTAACACAACACATTGCCCTTTGCTTCAAGTTGAGGATTGTACAGAGCCAGTCAGAGGGCCAGGTATCCTGGCCTTTGATCCAGGCATCTCCAGGGGTCTCTGGGGGCAATATTGTGGACATTTATAAAAACAAATCAATTGATGTATAATCTCTATATATGTGTGCTATGTGTATTTGAATTCATCTATATGAATGAATAGTTTAATAAATATATTTGAAATCCAGATTTATCACAGTTCTGAATTTTACATAAGACAAATGATGAACACTTTAGAAAATTCAGTGCCTGTCTTATTTTTATTTCATGTAGCAAGCAGCAAACTCGTAAGTGTATTTTCTAAAGACAATTCACAAGATAGAGACTCATACTTCTTGAAAAGTGTTTATGAAATTTATAGATTATAAAGAAAAAAGTCATTTTAGGGAAAGCAAAGCCTAAATAATAGCTGCTCTTCAATATTAACAGTGAGAGTATTTAGATCAGAAGCTTTCTGAACATCTTGCATAATGAATATTATGAATTCAAAGGTTAACAATAATTTCGTTTTCTGATTTGTTAAAAGAATTTTTACAAATGACAGCAACTAAATAAATTTCAACCTTTCCCAAAATATCTGACTTGTCTAACTCTCAGATTTCAAGATGATATGTAAGAATAAGCTTATTCTTAACATCTTTAAAACATGTCGTATAAATTAATATGTTTTCATTTGAGTTAACCTTAACAATTTTAAACAAGAGCAAATGATTTATCGTAAGTAAACATGATTTCTCTAGAAACTCAGGGACACAGTATAAGAAAAAAAATCTAGAAATAGAGATGTTATTAAGGTCTTTGATTTCCATTATTTGATAGTCCAGTGTGTGTGTTTTGATCCTTTCAAAAAAGATTGATTTATTTTTATTGGAAACATAGTTAAGAGAAAAGAGGCAGAAATCTTTCATTCACTGGTTTAATACCCAAATGTTGCTCAAGAGATGGGCCTATTTGGATCCAGGAGCCAGGAGTATCTAGGATGACTATTGTATGTAGTATCTAGGATACTATGTATTGGTTGCATGCTAAGTAGTTGGTCATTCCCTGCTGCTTTCCCGGATCACAAGCAGAGAATTGGGTGGGAAATGGAGCAATCAGAACATGAACCAGCACCCAGAAGGGATGTTGGGGCCACAGGTGGAGCTTAACTATTAGCACCAAAGAAACAGGCCTTATTTTCATCCTTTTAATGTTTTACACAGTATATTTTAGTTTGCTTCTTCAGTTCTCACACCAAATTTTATGTTATAGGTGGGAGCAACAACCTGAACAGAAACTAATATTTATTTCATTTGCAGTTGCAAATTTATGGAGAACGGTTTTTGATTAGTCCAATTTTAATCAGATATCTATCACCCATTCGACTGAGGCCGCAGTAGTATCACACTATACATCTTCCAAAAGTCTAGCCACTCTAAAAATCATACTCCCAGAAAATTAGTACATTGCTAGATAAAGCAAAGGGTTTGTGAAACAAAAATTAATTCAATTCTTTAAATCTAAGCAGCATTCTTTAAATCTAAGTGTAGCAGCTTCTTTCAAAGCTGTCCACATTCCTAACAATCTTGTCTGTAACACAGATAGCATTTCTGAATATCATACATGCAGGCAAGTTATTAAACACATCCTTTGACTTCTGCATTTGATTTCACAATGAAACATCATGCTATTACAATTTTAAATCACTCAAAGTTGTGTTAAAAAAGTCAACATGGATATGTCTTTGTAGCAGATATTTAAATAATTTTCCTGAAATGTTTTTATATTATTATGTTATAAGAAATTAACTCCTTATCTACCCTCTTCCATGTACTAAACCTTATCTTTCAGAAAACTCATAGGCAAAGATGTCAGTGACTTTCACAATGTTAAAAGTAACATTAAAATGAGTATTTGATTGTTAAATGTTATATCATTTTTCCTTCAGTATTTTTTAAAATTTTTATTGTTTTTTGATACAATTTAGTTGGCAGTGGGCTCTCCCTTCCCCCTACCCCTACCCAGTTTCCCTCCCCTCCCCTCTGTTCTCCTCTCTAGAATCATGTGTGTTCATTGTGAATTTTCCCAAGTCCATCATGCTTCCACTGGAGAATCTCCCAGACATATAGAATAACTTTTCATTGTAGGTTAATTCTTATATCCTGGGGACATAATACAGTTACAGTGAGAATTAGGCCTTTGTGGTATATGGGCCGTACCAATAGAAGTTATATGTGGATACTGACAATCACAGGTGGTTATAAACAATCCACCTCTTGTGGATGGTTAATGAATGAATTACATCACAAGTTCTTGTTACATTTGGTACAAGTAAGTATGAAGTAACATTGATTAACATAGAGTAAGAGTCACATATGATATCTCTAGATTTGACATCAATTATATTATATTAGAGCAAACATATGATATCTAACCTTTTGGGATTGACTCGTTTCCCTTAGCATTACGGTCTCTAGTTTGGCCCATTTGGCTACAAAGCAATGCATTTCATTTTTTTTAATCGCCGAGTAGCATTCCAAAGTGCAGATGAACCACAGTTTCTTTTTTTTTATTAATTATTTTGCATTATGTGACAGTTTCATAGGCTCTGGGAATCCCCACACCCCTCCCCACGCCCCTCCCCCCTGGTGGATTCCTCCACCTTGATGCAGTATTACAGTTCAAATTCAATCAAGATTCTTTCCTTGCAAACGTATACCAAGCATAGAGTCCAGCTACTTATTGTCCAGATGGGTTGAACAGTTTCTTGGGGAGACCATTTCTGGTCCGAAGTTAGAGCTGGTAGAATATCATCCCAGTCAATTAAGAGTCCCAATATAGCATCAACAGCAATTTGCAACATTATGGAATTGACATGGTTTTGAGTAACCAGTATAAACCACAGTTTCTTTATCCAGTCCTCTGTTGATGCACATTCAGGTTGCTTCCAAGTTCTTGTGATTGTTGATTGCACTGCAATAAACATTGGAATGCATGCTGCTTTGTTGTATAACAGGTCTTTTGGATATATTCCTAGAAGTGGTATTGCTGGGTTATATGGTAGGTAAATTTTTAATTGCCTAAATACTCTCCATACTGACTTCCGTAGTGGCTGCATTATCTGCATGGAACACCAACACACACACACGCACAAACACACACACACACACACACACACACAATCATGACAGGGCTAAATCGCAACCTGTTAATACTAACTCTGAATACAAATGGAATAAACTCCTCAATCAAAAGATACAGATTAACAGAATGGATCAAAAAGCAAAACCTAGCTCTCTGCTGCCTACAGGAGAAACACCTAACCAGCAAAGACGTGAAGAACCTGAAAGTGAGAGGATGGAAAAAGACATTTCACATGAATGGAAAGGAAAAAAGAGCAGGTGTAGCTGTTTTGATTTTAGATGACAAAATTCTCTGTAAGAGATAGCAAGAGGGACAAAAACAGACACTTCACAATAATAAAGGGAGCCACCCACCAAGTAGAAATAAATGTTCACACGCCCATGACAGCACCTAACTATATGAAACAATTATTAACTGACTTAAGAGGAGACATTGATGCCAACACAATCATTGCAGGGGACTTTAACACACCATTAACACCCCTAGATAGATCAACAAAACAGAAACTCAACAAAGAAATAACAGAACTCACACAGACAATAGAACAAATGGACCTAGTCCATATATACAGAACCTTCCATCCCAAGGACACAGAATACACATTTTTTTTTTTTTTTGGCTGTGCATGGCACCTTCTCCCTGATCGACCACATGATAGGGCACAAAACAAGTCTTACTGAATTCAAGATAGTAGAAATCATACCATGCGTCTTTTCAGACCATCACGAAATGAAATTGGAAGTCAACAAATCAAAACACCCCAGGAAATATGTAAGCACTTGGAAGTTGAACAACATGCTACTAAACAAACAATGGGTCGGAGAAGAAATTAAAAAACAATTCAAAAAATTCCTTGAAACCAATGAATACGCAAGTACAACATACCAAAATTTATGAGATACTGCCAAGGCAGTTTTAACAGTATTTGACTGGCAGGGGGAGGGGTGGGGTGATTCCCAGTTCCAACGAAACTGTATCACATAATACAATGTAATCAATGAATTAAAAAAAAATAAAATATAAAAAAAAGAAAAAAAACAGTATTTGACAAAATCTTCTTTTATAGTCATTAGTAGGAGAATGTGCTATTTAGATATCAGATGTATCTTAATTAATACTTTTTGAATAATTAATAGAAACACACATAAAATTAGTGCACTCATCTAGTGGGCTTCCAAAACACTGATAGGCCTTTCTTCTCCAGCATGAACAATAGGAAAGACTTAAAAAATGCTTAAAAATAATGAATAACCACTCATCTGAAGAAAGCATTACAAGATAGTAATAAAGATACAATAGAGAATTTTAAAAGCAGGGATGGGAATTGTGGCACAGTAGGGCAATGCCCTGTTTTCAAGCCCTGAGTCCTATATTGGATCACGTGTCTGAGAAACTGCTGCTCTGCTTCTGAGCTAGCTCCCTGTTCATGAGTCTGAGGAGACAGCAGATGATTGACTAAGTACTTGAGCATACACAGGTTGGAGATTCAGTTGTAGTTCCTTATCCCTGGCTTTGCTCTTGCTCAACCCTGACTTTTGCAGTCATTTACAGGGTGAAGCAAGCAATTAAACTCTCTCTCTCTCTCTCTTCCCCATTCTTTCTCTGCTTCATACTCTCCTTCTGTCCCCTTTCCATTCTCTCCATGTCATTTTGCATTTCTTATAAAATAACTCTTTCTAAAAATAAGTTTTAAAAATCAACTTGGGCCCGGCAGCGTGGCCTAGCAGCTAAAGTCCTCGCCTTGAAAGCCCCGGGATCCCATATGGGTGCCGGTTCTAATCCCGGCAGCTCCACTTCCCATCCAGCTCCCTGCTTGTGGCCTGGGAAAGCAGTTGAGGACGGCCCAATGCATTGGGACCCTGCACCCGCGTGGGAGACCTGGAAAAGGTTCCTGGTTCCCAGCTTCGGATCGGCGCGTACCGGCCCGTTGCGGCTCACTTGGGGAGTGAATCATCGGACGGAAGATCTTCCTCTCTGTCTCTCCTCCTCTGTGTATATCTGGCTGTAATAAAATGAATAAATCTTTAAAAAAAAAATCAACTTAAGGAAAAAAGAATGCCTTAGGCATCTCCAGAAGCATTCTTGTGAATTTTACAGCGGTAATTGCAGAAGACAATGAAAGTAAAGCAACCCTTTAAGACTGAAATAGAGATGATTTAACGCCCAACCAAATGAGCAGCAATTAAGAAATTAAGATTCAATCTCACCTTCAAAAAAATCTATAGGGATTTTTGTTAGTACATACTCAGTGGCCAACTGGCATCATCCTAGCTAATTGATAGAGAGTATAAGCTTCTGGACAAGGCATTTACGTGGTGAAAACACAAATGAGGCACCAAATGCATGTATTGCCTGGGACTTCTGAAAAGAGAAAATACTTTAAAAAATTACCATTAACTCCACATCAAGATATGTTTGCATTAGTTTTATTAATGAAGAGTCCTTGCACATCATCCTGTAATAGTTTCGATGCTATTTTTCTTTATGATTTTTTTCTCTCTTTTTTAAAGAAGTATTTATTTTTATTGCAAAGTCAGATATACAGACAGGAGGAAAGACAGAGAGGAAGATCTGATGATTCACTCCCCAAGTAACCGCAACAGCTGGTGCTGTGCAGATCCGAAGCCAGCAGACAGGAACTTCCTTCAGGTCTCCCACATGGGTGCAGGATCCCAAGGTTTTGGGCTGTCCTTGACTGCTTTCCCAGGCCACAAGCAGGGAGCTGGATGGGAAGCAGAGTTGCCGGGATTAGAACCGGCGCCCATATGGGATCCTGGTGTTCAAGGCAAGGTCTTTAGCCGCTAGGCCACCTTGCCAGGCTCTCTTTATGATTATTTCTAGAAAATAATTTTCAGTGTTTTGCCAACTTGATGTTTGGTAAAATAAATTTTTCATTTATTTTATCTTCATTTTCTTGACATTTTTAGCATTTGCTACACTGTTGTTTCGATGAAATTGTGCTATATGTTAAATATTTTTCTACATCTGTGATGCAACCATTTTATTTTCTCATTTTTTATTAAGGTGGATCACATTGATTTGCAGTTGTGACATAGTATAATTTTCATTTAGCACTGATCTCAATTTTCAAGGTTTTTATAATATTTCAATGATAACTTGATTTGTACACCTAATCAAATCTCTTCATCCTTCTTTATTCAATAGCATATATGCAGCAAATTCCATTTTGAAAGTTCCCATATCATTTTCACAGAAAGCAAAACTCTTTCTATAAATAGGACTCAAAAAATAAAAAAAAAACTATGCTGTTGGTTTATTTCATGCAAAGTTGTTTATGCTATCTTTTAAGATGATGACCTTTAAGAACATTCTACTGTTTTATACCATAATGCCAAGTAACACACTAAACTTGAATAATTATGAGGAAAATTTATGATTTTTCATGCATGATCTGAGTAAATTAATTTTTATGTTATGCAAATTTGATATTGGCACTGGTGATGAGGCATGGTAAGTTAATCTCCTGCCTGTATTGCCAGAATTCTATGTGGGTGGTGATTCAAGTCCTGGCTGCTCCACTTCCCATCCAGCATCCTGCTAGTATGCCTGGGAAAGCAGCGAAGGATGACACAAGTCCTTAGTCCCGCATGGGAGACCTGCAGAAAGTTCTAGGCTCCTGCCTTCAGACTGACTGAGCTCCAACCATTGAAGCCATTGTGGAGTATAATATGAGATGGAAAAATCTCCCGTTCTCTTCTCTCTCTCTCTCTCTCTCTCTCTCTCTCTCTCTCTCTCCTCTCTCCTTCTCCTTCTGTAAATTTAACTTCAAAGAAAAAAAACTTAAAAAAAAAAGAAAATTAAGGGTCACCTATGGTGGCTCAACTAGCTAATCCTCCACCTGTCAAGGGCAGCATCCCATTTAGTGCTTCCTTGTATCCTCGCTGATACAAGTCTGATCCTTTTCTATGCTTGTGGCCTGGGAAATCAGTAGAGGATGGCCCAGGTCTTTGGGCCCTTGCACCCACTTCGGAGACCTGGGAGCGTCTTCTGGCTCCCAACATCATATAGGCTCAGCACCGGCAGTTGTAGTCATTTGGGGGGTGTAACAGCAGCTGAAGGGTCTTTCTGTCTCTTCTTTCTGTGAATGTGCCTTTACTATAAAAATAATAAATAAGTATAAAAAGATAAAATTTAGTACCAAGGATTCGTCTAACACTAGCAGATAGGAAATCCTTTAGCAAGTACTCTGAGTTAAGAAACAACTAACAAAAGCCTGTCTACACAAAGCAGATAAAATTAAAAAGAAAACAGGAAGGAGGGAGGAGATGAGAAAAGCAAAGAGGGGAAAAAGACGATATAGACTGCAGAGTAAACCAACTTCTCTTACTCAACTGGTCTTTGTCTTCATGTTCGTTGTATGTAAATGCTTACCTCACTTTAATAATTTTTGATGCTTGTTATCAGTTCTGGAAAGGCAAATCAAATTTGCATGCATTCACACACTGCAACAACACAAATCTACATGTTCACACAGTCATTCCAGGACTTGATGAGTGAAAGGCCCTAGATTTAAAAGAAGAACTTGTCTCTCCATTTCTGAACCAGACATTAATTCAACATCATTCATTAACACATATTTCCTCACTGCTTATATTCTTACTGGCTTTGTTCTGTTCTTCAGATTTAATTTTTTTCAGTCCATGTCTAGATCTTCACATGGATACGGCCTAATCATCATGCATATTTGAGTGTTTATGTCACCTTTTACATATTTGTTGCATTGTATCATTTGACTGCTTACTAACTTAATTCATGTCTTTTATTAGAGTGTAAAATGACTGAGGGCAAGACCCAAATTTGTCTTTTGTCTGTTAATTGTTGTAATATCAAAGCTTATTAAAGCACCTAATACATACCAAGACTTCAGGAACTATATCCAAGGCAAAAAGTCCTTATCCCCTTTTTGAAGAAAGTCAGTCTAATTAAATGTTAAATGGAATTATTGAAATAAGATTATTGTCATATAAAGTAAACCCCTTTTCCCAAAGTGTATTTTGAGTAAATCAGAATTTTCTTGTTTATAAGAAGTCTCACACTTAATGGCTAATGTTATTTTGTGCCTTTTTGTGTCTAGAGTTCTAAAAATTTAATTGAGATTGGCCAATCATTAGAATATTTTGTGCCCAGCCTGGCAGCTTAGTAGCTGAAGTCCTTGCGTTGCACGTGCTGGGATTCTATATAGGCACTGGTTCTAATCCTGCTGGAACTGCTTCCCATCCAGCTCTCTGTGGTCTGGGAAAGCAGTTGAGGATGGCCCAAAGCTTTGGGAACCCGCACCCATGTGGGAAACCTGGAAGAATCTATAGGCTCCTGGCTGTGGATCGGCCCAGCTCTGAGTGGTGCAGCCACTCAGAGAGTGAATCATTGGACAGAAGATCTCCCTCTCTGTCTCTCCTCCTCTCTGTATGTCCAATTTTCCAATAAAAATAAATATTTTTTAAAAAGAATATTTTCAGAGGGGGTCAACATGGTGGCATTGCAGATTAATTCTCTGCCTGTGATACTGGCATCCCATATTGGTAAAAGATTTATGTTGATCCTGGTCCAATTCTGATTCAGTTCTGTGCTTGTGGCCTGGGAAAACAGTAGAGGATAGCTGAAATACTTGGATTCCTGCATCCATGTGGAAGACCTGGAAAAATTTCTTTGCTCCTGCTTTTAAATCTGTTCAGCTCTGGCCGGTACAGCCATCTGGGGAGTAACCAGCGGAGGGAAATCTCTCTCTTTCCCCTATTCTGTGAATCTGCCTGTCAAAAAAAATTTTTTAAACATATGTGTATGTGTGTGTTTGTGTGTGTGTGTGTAAAGAGATAATATAAGAATAAATTTCAGGGCCCAGCATGGTAGCCTAGTGGCTAAAGTCTTTGCCTTTCATGCACAAAAATCCCATATGGGTACCAGTTCATGTCCCAGCTGCTCCCCTTCCCATCCAGCTCCCTGCCTGTGGCCTGGGAAAGCAGTAGAGGATGGCCCAAAGCCTTGGCACCCTGTGCCCACATGGGAGACCTGGAGGAAGTTCCTGGCTCCTGGCTTCAGAACAGCTCAGTTCCGGCTGTTGCAGCTTCTTGGGGAGTGAACCAGTGGATGGAAGCTCATTCTCTCTGTCTCTCCTCTCTGTAAATCTTTCTTCCCAACAAATAAATAAATATTCATAAAAGGAATAAATCACAAAAATATGATTAATAATATAGAATATATTAACATACTATATTATATAATGTAGTATAATGATACAATATATTAATATAGTGATACATTAATACAATTAATATTAATATATAGAATATATTAATAGACTTTACTTTTAGAACTATATTAATTTATTGATATATTAATATAATTAATATTAATCTATAGAATATGTTAATATATTTTACTACAAAACTATATACACAGGCTTAACAAGATTTGTTAGCAAAATTCTAAAAATAAAACTTTTTAAAAAGATAAAAAAAGACTTGTTAGTAAAAGCAGGATAATTCACTCCTGTAGAACAAACGCAATTATCTTAGAATATCTTTCCAATCTAACTTAAGATATTTGCATACATTGTATCAGAAATTGGAGTCAGAAAAATGCAATATGAAAGTGAGGGAACAGCTACAATCTTTCAATAGGACTTTTTGAACTTAAGAAGATGAAAATGACATGCCTGACCTTAAAATGCAATGGTCCTTTTTATAGATCATTCTGTTTGTGTTGGGAATGTCAAACAAGTATTTCATGAATATATTTCAGCAGCTGTAAAATTTGATTAAAATTTAATGTGGCCTTACTTCTTCCCCACATATGAATGAATTTATGTGGTCAACTATCTGTGAAATCATGGTTTTACTTAATTGCTCATGATCTTTATAAAAAGCAGTTATTTTTTCTTTCTTCTGAAACCGAGGGCTATTATATTAACTTAATCACAATTTTATTCCCAATACAGCATATAATGCGGAAATAATTATTAATAAGTGCATTTTCTCAAGAAAGTTCAGAGTATATGCTCTCACATACTTGCATGTACGTGTATACACACTTGCAAAACTCATTGTTTCCAACCTAAGATAGAACTAATATTTGCTTAATGAAGAAAAATGCTACAAAAGTAATAAACTGTTGTAACTTGTGAGATAACTGGAAGTTGATTAAAAAAAATAAAATAGCATCCTACATTCTTCAGTATGAGAAACTACCAAATGTCACAAAACTACTAATGTGGATATTAAGCTTGTGTTCACACTTAGTATACAAGCATTAGTAATTTCCAAGAAAGGAGAGGCGACTTTTGTTACCTACCAGGAACCTTGAAGTACCTGGAACCTTTTTGAGATGGAATTTATTTCATCTAAAGTATGTTATTCTTAACCCTACTCTGTTAGCTCTAAAGAGGTTTGAATCTTGTCAGCAGTCAGTCAAATTTGGGGTTTATGGAGAAACAACTGGCAAGTATATCTCAGCCTTTTACTTTTTAATTGTTATTCATCTTTATCATCGTCTGTGTACTGTATGCTGTGCATAAGTTGGATTCAGTCCTTTAAGCAGTTTGTGATCTTGTGGGGATAAGACATAAAACAATCAGAAATCAAGACGCTACATAGTATTTCTATTGATGTATTGCAAATCATCATAGCCTCAGTTGTTTAAAACAACATTCATTTTATTAGCACATACTTATAGGTTAGAGATCCAGGCATGGTTGAATGGTTCTGTGTGTTGTATCACAAGACCAACTTCAAGGTATTGGCCTGATCAGGTTTTCATCTGTAAGTGCTTGGGAGGACTTACAGGAAAGCTCATAAAGATATTCGAAGAATTCACTTCTTCACAGTTTAAACATTAATATGCCACTCTCTTTGCTTGCTTTCAGCGGAGGTTCACCTCGCATTTCACAGGCCATCTGTATTCCTCAGCACATGGCTCTTACCATCTCAAGCCTGCCATGGCACTTTGAACACTACTCACCCTTCAAGTCTCTCTGATTTTTGCAAGATACAGCAAACCTTCTACGTGCTACTTGATTTTCTTAATCTTAAAGCTTGTTTGTGACTTTAGATCAAAGTGTGGCCACCTAGGTAGCATTTGAATCATCTGTGGTTTTATTTAATCCAGTCTACTGATTGCTATCTATAGGAATGTCTAAATCAATTATACTAATTATTTTTACTAGTGATGCTTGGGAAAATAATTAAACTTTGATTAGCATTAACTCATTGAAATAATATGTAAAACACTGATTAAAATAACTGCATGTCTTCCTCCTTATATCAATATTGTTTTGATACAAAGGGCAAGCATTTGATACAGTTAATAAACCAGCACTGGTCAAATACACATCCTCTATTGGAGTACCTAAATTCTAGCCCTGGTTCCATTCTCCATTCCAATTTCTCGTAATGTGCACCTTGCAAGATGGCAGGTGATAGATACCACCAGGTGGGAGATGTGGATTGAGTTTTGGGCTCCCAGATATAGCCTGGCCCAGCACTTTCTGTTACAGGCATTTGAGAGAGAATCAGCAGGATGGGAGATACTGATTCATTTAACATTTTGAATGCCCTCTTTCTGTTTCAAGCAAAAGTAATTTTCATATAGCTAATGTATTTATATATTAAGATGATCATGTATGTTCATAATTTCAGCTTTATGCAGTTGTCTTCTGAATATTAGACTGTAAAGGTAGAAGCCAGTATATCCGTTAATACTGGGTTTATATTTACCAGTGTAATTTGATTGATGTTCTTTCTTTTTGTTGTGATGATCTGGGTTACTATCTTTTCTTTCTTCATTTCAGTTTGAATCATGAGTTTTGGAAAGGGCAATAGAGCTAGATATTTGTTGGTTCAATTTTTATGATCCTCAAATATTCCAATTTTTTCTGCCTTGAAGAAGGATAGTGTTGAAAATAATAAAATATGAGCCTAGTGTGGTAGCCTAGCTACTACTAAAGTCCTTGCCTTGCACATGCTGGGATTCCATATGAGTGCTAGTTCTAATCCAGCTCCCTGCTTGTGGCCTAGGGAAGCAGTCCAGGATGGCCTAAAGCCTTGGGACCCTGCACCTATGTGGGAGACCTGGAAGAATCTACTGGCTGTTGACTTCAGATAGCCTTAGTACTGGCCATTGCAACCACTTGGGGAGTGAATCAGCAGATGGAAGATCTCCCTCTCTGTCTTTCCTCCTCTCTGTATATCTGACTTTCCAATAAAAATAATCTAAAACAAACAAAAATTATAAAACATTGGATATTTCTTAGCTGATACTCTTTTTTTCCTTTGAATATTCAAAACTTTGCATAATCTCTATCAGTTCTAAACAGACAACTGAGGACCTTTCCTGTTTAATTTTTTTTCTTTTGTATCTGAGCCTCATCAAGGTATAATTAATATAGGTGAATGCACATATTTAGTGTATACACCGTGATAACTTCAAACATATTTATTCTGACTGATCATATAATTGGCAATCCCTTATACCTAAGTGATTTTCTCTTGTTACATTCAAAATACTATCCTTATTTTTATGAGTTTGAGTTGTGGATTTCTTTGGGTAAATTGTATTTGAAATGTCCTGAGCTTCTCAGGTGTATGTATCAATTTCCCATTAAATTCGGGTAGTTTGATGCATAATAGTTGAAGCTTTTCCCTGAAATGCCTGCATCCTGTATGTGTGTCAGTTTGAGTCCTGACTGTTCCACATCCGATTCTGCTCCCTGCTAATGTACCTGGAAAAGAAGCATATGATGACACAGATGCTTGGCCCCCTTATACCTACATGGGAGGCCTGGAAGAAGCTCCTGGTTCCATCTGCAGTCATTTGACCAGTTTGGGGAGAAAATCAGCAGATGACAAGACTGACTCTCTCTCTCTCTCTCTCTCTCTGTAATTCTGCCTTTCAAATGTAAATAAATACATGTTTTTTTTTTAAATGAACATGTATAGTTCTAAGTCACCATTTCTCTGCTCTTAGTCGTATCATTTTCTCTTTCCTCCCCTGCATGTTAGCATTTTAATTGTGGCCCACAAATCTGATAGATTCTATTGATTCTTCTTCATTCTTTTTCCTTTCACTCTATTGAAATTGGTTATCACAATTAGTTTTTCTTCAAATTCATTGATTATTTCTTCTGAAGGCTTAAATTTGCTCTTAAGCTCTACAAGTGAATGTCTCTTCCCAGGTATATTTCAATTGCATAATTTCCATTTTTCTTGGTTTTAATAACTTCTCTTTAGAAATGTTCAGTTGGTGATAAATCATCTTGCAGTTCCTCTAGGCATTAATTTCTTTTATACATATGTGTATAGATACACTCACACACTGTCTATAATATGAACAACATAATGCTTTCTTAAAATTGTATCATAAAATATAGTCCTATATACAATAAGCTTTGTGTGTAGAAAGCAGATTTCCATACTTGTGGTTTCTGCCTTCTGAATGTATATAATCTGTCAGCATTGACTTGAGCAGTAAAAGGTATAGCTTATAGAAAATGTATATTTGGAAATTAAAATGCGTATGCACATATGTATACATACTTACATATCTATGTGTCCTGTTAAATTTATCTTGTGATTAAATCTAAGCATGTAGGTATGAATTTTAAAAAGTATCCCTAAGAAAAAGTTGATTCTTGAACTGCTGATCTCAGAACCCCAACCATGAAGAGACTGTCAGCCAGGGGATTCTGAATAGGTTTTATCGCGATTGGAACTGAGAGATTGGCAGCAATCCAGAACTGATGAACTATCAAAACTGCTTGAGCAGGACCCTCAGAGCGTGCCTCACATCAGGGACCTGGGATGCGTGGGAGGTTGGGTGGGGCTTTTCCCTTTGTTTCTCCCCTGACGTCAGATACAGGGGAAAAAATGATATTAGTGTGGAAACAATGGTATTGCCCACTTTCTTGTAGTCCTTGACTCTTTGTACCCTAATCAACTAAGTAAGACTATTTACAAAACAAATTTAAAAAAAAGAAAAAGTTGATTCTGAAAGTGTTAACCTTAAAGCCAGATTCTAAAGCTTTTATTATAAGTGATACCCTAAATTTTCTACCATTTTATTCCTTTTTCATGTCGAACTCGTTGAGAGAACTGGATATATTTTACTTAGATCCTTATTCTATAATCAGCATGTATGTAATGCCTTACACAAAAATGATGCTAAACATTTCAGAAGTTATGTTTCACATAAAAATTTAGAATATGCTTCTACAGAACTATGAAGCATAAAAGACATTTTTATAAGAAAATTTGGTTGAAATGGGCAACCAAAATATGACACTATTTTTATATCCATTACCATCTCATACGCTCTTTTTTCTCTCTCCTCTATCTGTCCACATTTTAAACTTCATTCTAGTGGTTTATCTTGAAAATTGTACAACTGTGATGACGAATTCAGTACGGCTGACACTTAAAGGCGCAACGAAGGCATGTGCGAAATACATTAAAACTTAATAGGTTCTTAAACCTATTCAGTGTGTTTCAAGATTATACAAAAGAACAATCTGCCCTTTGTGTCTATGAATTTGTAAAGCAACAATTAATTGGATAAGGAACATATTTAAGTCAGTAAATCATATAATAGGACCCTAAATGTTCAATTATTCAAGACTCAAAAGGACATCAGACATTTGTTGAATGTTTCCACTGCGTGCGCAGTTACTGTCATGTGACCCTCCGCTTGGTTCTCTTAGAAACCGTCAACCATGAATGCCTTAAGTGGCACTGCCATTTTACATTTCAGAGTCGCTGGCGAACTTCTGAAAACTCACTGCCAGGCGACTAAGCTGTTTTGTCCATATGGCGAAAAGCTGCTACCTCGGCGAAAACAATGCAGCAGCTCAACATCTGGAACTTTTACTACAATTGAGCCAGACTTAACACTTCCGCGTGTTGTCTACCTCCTGTTCTTTAGACATCGTTTTGATTACATTTGGACCTGGGACTACATTCCGGGAACACTACCAAAAGCTTCTGATTGGCGCCAAGACAAGCTGCTTCCACAGTTCCTGCGAGCCTCCTCCTTGTTATGGTTCATGACCTTTGCTGACAGACATTTCCTTGCAGGACCATGGTCTGAGGGGGATGAGTACAGAGCTCTGGGAGGGGGTTTCTACAGCTCCTGGTGGCCTTCTCACCATTACTGCCTCTGGCCTGCTCTGTGGGCGTCTTTCCTATCCTGACTCTGGGACCACTACCAGCCTCCTCTTGATATGGACTCTGACTTTGGTGTTCCTAAGTAGCTCTGCAGGGCTAATACACACACGGCTTTTATCGGTACCAGATGGAGCCTGAGACATGAAATTCTGGGTGGACTGAATACACCTCAAATTAGTGTGATCCTGATGCTGGACTTTCACTTGCTTTGAGCCTGTGGCAAGGCTGAGATGGCCCAGCTGGTCCTGTCCTCACGTTAACAGCAGTCCTGCCAGCAGCAACATTGGCACCTGTTCCACTACTACTTCTTTAAGATGCAAGCTGTGGGCCCAGCATGATAGCCTAGTGGCTAAAGTCTTTGTCCTAAACTAGCCGGGATCCCATATGGGCGCCGGTTCTAACTCCGTCAGCTCCACTTCCCATCCAGCTCCCTGCTTGTGGCCTGGGAAAGCAGTCAAGGACAGCGTAAGACCTTGGAACCCTGCACCCATGTGGGAGATCCAGAGGAAGCTCCTGGCTCCTGGCTTTGGTTTGGCTCAGTTATGGCCCCTGAGGTCTTTTGGGGAGTGAATCATCAGGCAGAGGACCTTCCTCTCTGGCTCTCCTCCTCTGTATCTTAAAAAAAAAAAAAGAAAGAAAAAGAAAAAAGAAAAAAGAGAAAACTTAAAAAAAAAAAAAAGATGCAAGTTGTTCAAATGGCTAACAGACAATATAAGCAGAATCTGCCTGGGACAGGGCTTCAACTAGGGCCAGAACCCAGGTCACCTGCCACCTGGCTCTTACTCAGCATCTATTTCTGGATCCGTCTTCCTTATGGAATAGCAGGGACAAAGAAAACAAGTGCTTTCCTGGCTTACTGATCCATGTTGCCAAATTTTCAGTATAAACAGAGGCCTCAGCCTGAAGCCACAGCTTTCCAGAAGTAGGAGTCCCTACTTCACTCTCAGAATATGACTTACCGATGTTCCATTGTGTGGGTCCCTACCGTTCACATGGGGAATACAAACTAGGGCTAGGGCTAGGGAATACAAACTAGGGTTGCTCTGCACATTTGGACAGTGAATCTGCTTCACAGGATTCCACAGCATCTCCTCCCCTCCCCTTCCCAGCTTAAAACTGTGTGAATAAAACAAACAAAAATGTAAATCTTCTGCTTTTTATTATTTTTATTTTTTTTTTAAAGATTTATTTTTTATTACAAAGTCAGATATACAGAGAGGAGGAGAGACAGGAAGATCTTCCGTCCGATGATTCACTCCCCAAGTGAGCCGCAACGGGCCGGGAACCAGGAACCTCTTCCAGGTCTCCCACACGGGTGCAGGGTCCCAAGGCTTTGGGCCATCCTCGACTGCTTTCCCAGGCCACAAGCAGGGAGCTGGATGGGAAGTGGAGCTGCCGGGATTAGAACCGGCACCCATATGAGATCCTTGCGCATTCAAGGCGAGGAATTTAGCCACTAGGCCATGGCGCAGGGACCAATCTTTTGCTTTTTAAAACTATATTGCAAATAATTTTGTTTGAGTTCAACTTTTATGGATTAGGATTGGATATTTGGTTTGGCTACAGATGGTACACAACTATAAGGTAACAAATATTTGCTAAGCCTAAATATTTACCAGGCTTGAGGTTAGGTGCTGAGGTTCAAATGGTCAACAAGTCATATTGCTTGTCATCATGGAGTTTGCAATTTTGCCAACCATTACAACTCTCATAATTAAGTTGAGTCAAAATGATCAATAAAACACTTCTCTCGTGTGGGCAAAAATGACATAGAACAAGAAATAAATAAGTTACTAAAAATAACTAGAGATGTCTGGTTGATCAGAAAATAATATCCAGAGACGTCTTTCTGCTAATTGTAATAATGATAGCTGATATTTAATGACTGCCTAACACTTGCTACATACTGCTCTAACCCGCTGGCAAGCATTAATTTACTTAATCCTCACAACAACCATTGGAGGTCTGTGCTGTGATTATCTCCATTTACAAATGAGGAAACAGAGACTTATGGGTGTTAATAAGTTGCCCAAGGTCATTCAGCTATAAAGAAACAAATTGCCTGAATCCCAAGTACTCCAGCTGGAGCTTCAGAGCTTTCAATCATTCTGAAGTTCACTGGGTGTTGAGGACTCCTACAGAATCAGATAGAGGACAACTTGAAGATTATTTTCCAAATGCAATAAAGACCATTAAAAAACTCTTTTAATTTTAAGAGAAAACAAAATGAAACATATATTTATACGTATTGGAAGTGTTGAAAAAAGCTATTCTATGTTTAGTAAAAATCAGTTTTTATTATTGAGACATATAAAGTTCAAAACAATTATCAATTAATTTCTTTCTGTGTTTTAAAATAAAATCTCCCAGAATGTTACAATGATCCAGTCATTAATCATGTATGTACCAACATGCTTCTAATTCATTACACATATTTGTGTACTGTTTTTTTTTTTTAAAGATTTACTTATTCTTATTGGAAAGTCAGATATACAGAGAGGAGGAGAGACAGAAAGGAAAATCTTCCGTTTGTTAATTCACTCCCCAAGTGACCGCAACCGCCAGAGCTGTGCCAATCCAAAGCCAGGAGCCAGGAGCTTCTTTTGGGTCTCCCACACGGGTGCAGGGTCCCAAATCTTTGAGTAGTCCTCGACTGCTTTCCCAGGCCACAAGCAGGGAGCTGGAGGGGAAGCGGGAGTGCCAGGTTTAGAACTGGTGCCCAAATGGATTCCTGCAAGCTTAAGGCATGGTCTTTAGCCTCTAGACTACCATGCCTGGCCTAGATTTGTGTTGTAGGAATACTGTATAACCAGGGTTCGCGGTATGGATTTAGGAACTAGGGCAGTATGTGTTAGAGAAAGGTATCTAGCTATTCAATTAGAGCATGATGCAATTATGATTGCATGTTTTTAAATCAGCTTTTAATTTTGCAACAGTTTTGTATTTACAGAATCAAAGATTAGTGTCGTGGTACAGAGGGTCCGTCAGAGTTTGTGATGTTGATATCCTATCTTTGAATGCTGGTTACAGTTTTGGTTTCTACAATTTCCAAACAATTCCCTGTTAAGGACTACAGGCATCCGCAGAGGATGTTCCAAGTGTTTAGCACCCTGAAACCCATATGAGACCAGTATATTCTATACAGCTATAAAATATCATAGATTGAGAAGCTTGAGTAACACATTTTTATTTGCCACTCAGACAAATAAAGTTCTTAAGGTTGTGTCAAAGTGGTGCCCATCAATTTAATTTATGCTGATGGCCCTTGGCCTAGCTCACAGCTCCTTCATCCTTTCTTCTAATTTCCTTGCATGATGAACATTATAAAACCACTATTAGTAGTCCCCATTATTAGTGCCTTTCCTTCATGCTCTCAGTGCAACATGATTACCTCTAAAATGCTCCATCTCTAAATAACATCACATTGCAGGTTAGCATTTCAATGATTTTTATTTATTTATTTTCTTTAATGACAGAGTTAAGGAGAGGGAAAAAAAAGGGAAGAGAGAGGTTAAGATCAATCTTCCATCCACTGGTTCACTTCTCTAATGCCTTCAATAGCAGAGACTGGGTAATGCCTAAGCCAGGAGCTTGGAACTACATCTCTGTATCCTTAGGAGTGATTGGCCCATCTTCTGTCATGTTCCCAGGTGCACTAGCAAGGTGCTGCTTAAGGTGAATTAGCTGGGATAGCACATGTTGCCCATTTGAAATACCAGTGGCAAACGTAATGGGTTAACCCACTGTATCACATGTCAGGTCCTTGAATAAATTTTAAGGGGAGTTATTCCATCCATATACAGTATTTAGTGCACATGTAGGCATAATTCAGCACTAATACAAAGATTAAATTGCATCAATTTAGTTATGGAACTCTTCCTTAGCAGTGTTTTAAAACGACGCAGTGAAAACTTTCGAGAAGGATGCATATGCATTATGCAGACAACTTGCAAATAAAGTACAATGAGTCCAAAAACTAAGTAAACCAAAAAATATCTATTTTCACCATAGGGTGTTTTAATTAGATTCTGAGAAGAGGGGTTCAGCTGTCCAAACATAGCTTGCAAATGCTTTAAAATGCCACTTATCAAAGTCTCTGTGGAAAATACACTTGTCAACCTTACAAAATAAAATCCTGTGTCCTAAAGTTGAAGATTGATTTATAAATCTGTTTAATACGTGTGTGTATTCTTGTCAGTTACTTTAACATATGTTATAAATGAGCTTATTGCATATGAATGTTCAGGTTCCTTGTGAGGGTGAATGTCCAGTCCCATCAGCTTATGACTGTCAAATGAGGAAAACCAAACAGCCGAGCTGCATTTAACTCAGCAAAGCACCAGCACTCAAAAACCATGCAATCCAATGACAGTTCATTATTGCTCTCCTTTTGCAAATGTTATATTAGAACACTTCAAGCATTAAATTTTCCCAAAAATCCTAGTTGGAAAACAGAATTGCTGCCCCTCAAGTAATTTCTCGCAACTTGTGTAATTCTGATTGTGTACTATTTACCAATAGTCTCCTTTTTGAACAGGATTGACATGATATCTCATTTGTGATCAGATAGCCCAAGATAAAAGAAAATTAATAGGAGCATTTTTTTCCTTCTGTAGAAAAGTGTGGATAAGCAAGGACTACATAAACTTACTTTGTGACTCTAGCAGCGTCTTCACACATACACACAGAAAAAAACTTGATTGAAGATACCTATCACTTTTTATTTTGATTTTCTCTTCTGAATTATAAGACTAGGTCCTTGAAATTTTTTTAAAGATTTATTCATTTTATTACAGCCAGATATACACAGAGGAGGAGAGACAGAGAGGAAGATCTTCCGTCCGATGATTCACTCCCCAAGTGAGCCGCAACGGGCCGATGCGCGCCGATCCGAAGCCGGGAACCTGGAACCTCTTCCGGGTCTCCCACGCGGGTGCAGAATCCCAATGCATTGGGCCATCCTCAACTGCTTTCCCAGGCCACAAGCAGGGAGCTGGATGGGAAGTGGAGCTGCCTGGATCAGAGCCGGCGCCCATATGGGATCCCGGGGCTTTCAAGGCAAGGACTTTAGCCTCCAGGCCACGCCGCCGGGCCCGAAATTTTTGAATAAGAAAAAGGTTTAAAAAGTTAAAATAAATTATGTGTTAAAAATAATACATTCTGCCAACCCTACCCACTCAAATTCCAAATTAATTTTTAAATGTTTCTTATTTCTTTCCTAATAAATGCCATATTTTTCAGAGGGATTGGCACTTATTTGACACAATTCCTGCTCTAACTGAATTCCATGCACCATAAAAGTAAAGTATTTTTCAATTAAGTAATGCATTGAATCTGTGGGCTTTGAAAAGATCAAAAATTATGAGTTCAAGCTTCCACTGCAATGGTCCTTTTACTGTTTCATTCTCTATTCTCTATAATATTATGATGGCTCCCAGGTAAGTGGCAGCACAGTCACCCACAGATGAATTCAAAATAACCTAGATTTTTCATTTTATTAAACCAAAACCTCCACTAACAAAGGATACCTCTGGCTGCTTTTCAAATTACCAAAAGCAAGTTTACTTTATCAATATGTTCTTTGGGAGAGCATTGCTTTCTTGGTTGAGTATTCAAGAGAAGGGCAATACTGCTTTTCTCATGATATACAACTCACACAGCAGGAAAAAGGCAGTTCATGTACTTTTGATTAGATTGTACACTTTGGAAAAATGCAGAGAGAAAAGAGACACATAGACAGATAGGTGATACTTTTCTATGTGTATTTCCGAGACTTAGTAACTTTCTATGAATAAAGACAGTGAAGATGTACCTGAAATTAGAAGTAGTTAAGTATGTTACAATTTCGTCCTAGCTTTTTTATTTATTTATTTATTTATTAATTTCATTGCATTATGTGACACATTTTTTTTTATGCACTGGAATTCCCCTCGCCCCTCCCCAAACCCTTCCCCCCCCCCCGGTGGATTGCTCCACCTTGTTGCATTTCCATAGTTCAAATTCAGTTGAGATTCTTTCTTTGGAGGTTTTGACCAATCATAAAGTCCAGCATCTTATTGTCCTGGTAAGTTCAATGGCTTCTTGGTGAGACCATCTCTGGTCTGAAGGTAGAACCAGCAGAGTATCATCCCAATCAAGTAAAAAACCCAACATAATATTTACAACCACTTACAACATTATGGCATTACTTGACATGGTATTGATTAACCAATATGTTACTAGGGAAATGCATGTTCTCGACCACAACCTATGACTTCCTCATAGACATTTCAATTTTGGTTTATATTCAACCATGTTCCATATACCTTAAAATGGCTATAGATTGCTATCCAGCTGTCTCTTGTCTATTTCAATGTTAGTATTTAGCATGATTTTGCTGAACCTGGTTGTTTTTCGGGTAGTCTAACTCTATATAACTTTAACAGGACAAATGTCAACAGTTTAGGTGAACCAAGGACTATCAGTACGAGCACCGAGGACTACATCCCTACTGCCAAGGAGACCATGGGGAAATGGAGTGCTTTCAGAGGCCAAGAACTCTGAGGTCACCCACCCCCATTTGGACCTACAATGTGGGATGGAAGAAGCCCAATTCCTGCCTTGCAGGATCCAGGGTCATCGGAACGACAACCAGGATCCCTGAGCAGTCCGCAGAAACAGAAGAACAGTAAACTTCCTTAAGGAACTAGGGAGAGGAGCTTTCTCTGGCCCTTGCCTGCTTCCAACTTTGGGTCCCCACCCTCTTTTGTAAGGGCCATCAGGATTGCTCCAGAAACCCCTCATAACAAACAAACAAATGAACAAACAAACTAGAATAGATAGACAGAGAACAATTAGGAAAGCTTAGAAACAGACAGGAAGCAGCCAGCCGGGATGCACTTATAACTCACTGGGTGGAACACAAAGATCAGTTACTCCTCTCTGGGGTGTTGAAGATTTCTCTGCACACCCCTCCCAAAAATCGTCCTAGCTTTTTATCTCCTTATCTAAACGTGGTTTCTCAATCCAGGAAAACCAGGCTGTTTGGTCAGATTCTTATGCGGAATCCTGAGCCCAAATATGTTAACTTGCTCTTCAATTAGTGACTTAAAGACAACACTTTGAATCCAATGAGGTATGGCTTCTTAGTAATATTTCCATCCAGGTACATGGAGACTTCTTGATGCAGATAGATCAAGAAATCACAGAGCGTCAGAGCATCTGGATTCAGTGAAATAGTGTATGAAATGTTCAATGTTATACTTGTAATTAAACAGTAACTGAGGCATATGACCACATTATAAAACTAATCTTTTAAATTGCTACTGTCTGTATTTTTGCGAAACTTTATATGTATTCTTCAATATTTTCCCCATATTCACAAAACTTGTACACATCTAATATATTTATAAAGTTTAAGGCAATTATTATGTAAATGCATTTCACAATCTTTTGTCTCAGCAATATCTCTGGAACTCAATCCAGGTCATCTGGTATAATCACAATTAAAATTCTTATGGCGAACCAGAATTTCTTATTTTTTAAACTTATTTTTTTATTTATGACACCATTTAATAGGCACTGTTTCTTAACTCTGAATAGGCAACATAATCATATCTTTTTATTTTATTTTATTCTATTTTTGTGGGTAATACCGTTGTTTCCATACTAATAACATTTTTCCCCCTGTATCTGGGGTCAGGGGAGAAACAAAGGGAAAAGCCCCATCTAGCCTCATATCTTTTTATTATATTTACAGTAACATAATGAAAATGGCAACAATGTGGAGGAAGAAAATTCTAGAAGAAATGTAGAATGTGTACTGAAGATATAATGAGAAAAGTCTCTTAAGAGACAGTGGAAGCCAGTACACAGAGAAGGGGTCTTTGAGGTGATTTTAGGTGTGGAAGCGAGTGACAGTTATGACAGGTCAGTGGGGACAGAAAAGAATATTGTTAATTTCACACATTTTCACAAGTCTACTTCTCTTAGCTGTTTTCAGTTTGATTTTGTCTTTTCTTTCATGTGCTCTTCCTCTAAAGGCCAGATAATGTTAAATTTGCATCTGTATAGAATAAACCACCAGAAATTCAAAGATAGAAATGTCATCCTATCAGCCCGGTAATGCTTTGAAGAGCCTTTCAGTCAAAAGAAAGCTTTGGACTTCCCCTGAGATTATGTTTGATCCTTAAATCCTTCAGTTCCCCCCAAATACTAGGTTGACAAGAGAGAAAAATTCTCAACAAATGCGTTGTGCAAGCAACCAGCATCCAAACAGGGCAACTGAATAATAAACAAGGTCAAGAAAAAAAAAGCCTCAGATAAGAGCATCCATTTATATACAAAATAATTTATCATTCTTGAAGCTAGAGGTGTATTAGAAGAAAATACTGTTCATACCTTCAGAAAAGGAACCATCAGTGCCAAAATGGACACGGAATTCTGTGCATGCATGTTGATTTGGAGTGGCAACTTGTATGTTCAATCAGATATCCTTGGCCTACACTCGACACCCAGTCCAATCTTAGACATTCTTGAATCCCATTCAACTAAAAGATATTTAGATATGGGGAAAACATTATCTTACCAAAAGTAAATAAAAAAAAAAAAAGCTTTAGCTTGTTGCACATGATTACTCACCACAACCTAAACTTGGCCTTATTTCCCACAAAACTAGTTCTTTGGTACTATCAGTGATTAAATGTACCTTTTTTTTTCTTGCAAGCTTCATTTTTTGTTTTTATTGCAAAGTCAGATATACAGAGAGAAGGAGAGACAGAGAGGAAAATCTTCACGCCCCAAAAGACCGCAGGGGCCAGAGCTGAGCCAAACCAAAGCCAGGAGCCAGGAGCTTCTTCCTCCGGATCTCCCACATGGGTGCAGGGTCCCAAGTCTTTGAGCCATCCTGTACTGCTTTTCCAGGCCACAAGCAAGGAGCTGGATGGGAAGTAGGGCTGCCAGGATTAAAACCAGCACCCATATGGGATCCCAGCTCATGCAAGGGGAGGACTTTAGCCTCTAGGCCACGGTGCTGGGCTCAAATGTATGTTTTAAATAACAATCTATTTCCACTATGTGCTCAGGAAAAATATCAAGATGATAGTCAACTAGGCATGTCCATTGAGGGGAAAAAAGCATATAGAATACTGTTCACTAGATGGGAAGTTTGAACATATTTTTCAGAAGAGAAAAGTCTTTAAAAGTCATTTTTAAGACAAAAGGGCTTAACAACATTAACTTCATTGGCAACAATATAGTTTTGTTCTTAGGTTTTGTTCTTACACTTTTGTTCTTAGGTTCTGGGAGTCACCACAGTATTTATATCTATAAATCAGCTGAAGCAAATATTAATAAGTAAAAGTAGTGACATTAGCAATGGTGGATTTTTAAAAATTAAAAATTGAAATTTGTATTTAAAATTTCCCCAGCTGTAGGCAACTGCCTAGATGGTATTGCATCTAGACAACTGTTGGACTGCTGGGAGAAAAACAACTAATACATGGCAGGTATCCTGGGCCTGGTTAATGCAAGCTTTGTATTGGCTATACAAGTGTGCCAGCATAGTTGCCTGTTACATATTTTTTTCAGATACATAGGGGGCAGACATTGACATGCTAGCAGACGTGGTCTGGGGACACTCATGCGAGTGTACCTGGGCCCTGGATAGCAGACAAGAACCTAGGCTGGCCTGGCACACTGCCAGAGGACCAGACTTGGGAATCTGTGCACTCGTGGGCATGGGAGGTTGTGGATTGTTCAGAGAAGTGGGTCTGAAGATGTGCGAGAAGCAGGAATGCTGAGGAAAAACGTGAAATGTGAGGAGTGAGTTCACGGGGACTTCTACCAACCAAGCTACTGCACTTGCAGGTCAACAAGTGGGCTGAGACTGGGTGGCTTAGAAGAGGGAAACCAAAGGAGCTTTTGGGACCAAAACAATACACACAGTCACGTGGGAGACTGAGCTGGGCTTGTTGGTATCAATCACCATCCACTGGCACATATGAAAGCCATGAATGAGGGGCGTATATGGCAGGACTCAACCACAGCACCCACCAGCGTGTGTTAGGGCATGGTGTGGACCATGTTATGCTGTGCCATGACACTAACCAGCACGTGAGAAAACTGGGTCTGGGAACAGATTCTGTGGGGCCTCATCCCTGTGGGACTGCCCCACCAGCTGATTTTCTTGAGGGCTGTGGGTGGTGAAGGATGAACTAAGCATGGCCATAGAACTCGACAACACTCATGAGTACTGGGGTTGGGAACAGGCAAGCTACTCCAGGCTGCAGCACCCACAGGTTGTGGGTTGGAGTTGGCTGGGCCACAACATCCACCAGCACACACAACAGCTCAGACTTGGGGCAGACTGTACCTTGTAAGGGCCTATCACCTGCTGTCACACGTAAGTTCTGGGTCTGAGAGTGGGCATGCTGCAGGGACTTGGGAAACTCCCTTCGTGGGCCATTGTTCCCACTGGCATGTGAGCATGCGAGCTGGCCTGGGTGTTAGTCAGGTCACGACAGCTGCTTCATTTGTCAGCAGGGTTGGGTTGAGTGGAAGAAGGCCAGAAAAGGCAGGGCCTGGCCAAATCATAGCACAATGGCATGTGTGGGTGCCAGGATCCGGTATGAACCATGCTGGGGTAGGCTAGTCTATCACACCGACCAGTTTGCATGAAAGCCTGGAATTGGGGCAGGCTGGGAAGAGATAGGCTGTAGCACCCACCAGTTTGCAGTAAAGGCAGGCCAGGCAAGGTTAGACTGCAACATGCGATATCAAAGGCCAAACCAGATGATGGTTTATGCCAGCTTGGGTCAGAACAAACACCAGCAAACACAAGATCTGTGACTGGGGTATGCCTGGTTGGAGAGCTGAGGGAATGCCCTAGCTAGACTGAGGTTCCCACTGGTGAGTGTGAGAGCCAGTATGAGGGTGGCAAACTTGGCTGCACACAGCTGCAGTATTCCTTGACATGGAAGTGACTGGACCTGGAGTGTGCCAGATTGGGCTAGGCTCCAGAAACAACTGGTACGTACAAGAGCCAAAGCAGGTTTAGGACATGCTCAGCAAGGTCTTTGCCCCTGCTCAACGATGTGAGAGCTAGGTCTGGGGGTGGGTCAGGTATGGTTGGCTTTAGCACCCAACAGCAAGACCCACAATAGGTGTGGACTTGTTGGGGAAAGCCAACAAGTCCAGGACAGGTACCTGCCAGGACAGGAGGTGGGCCAAGTCAAGCTGGGCCAAGAAGAACCACCAATATGTGTAAGATCTGTCACCTGGAGGTTACCTGATAGAGGATCTTGGGGAACTCCTCTGTTAGGACACAGTCTCTGCAGGTGAGTGCAAGAATCAATGATGGAAGCAACACAGAACAGGCCAGGTTTACCCACCAGTATTCATGTGGGTCAGGTCTGTGGGCGGGGCAGTTCATAGCACCCACTGACAGATCTGAGAACCAAGACAGGTGTAGGACAGGCGGGTAGAGCCACAACTCCTTCTAGCATGCATTTGGGCCAGGACAAAACACTGGCTAGGCTGGGCTAGGCTATGCCATTTTACAGCATGAATTGAAACCTGGTGGCAGACTTGGCCAAACCAGGCTGCAACACCTGCTAGTGGACAAGCCATGCAGTACTGGGCCACAGCACCCACAAGCCTATGTAAGTAGAGGCAGGGGTGAGCCCAGTGGTGGGACTGTGGGGGTTCCTCCGCTGGGCCACTACTCCTGCTGCTGAGTGTGAGAGCTGAGATTGGGGACATACCAGGCTGAGCAGGGCTATAACATCCAATGGCCTGTGTATGAGCTAGGTTGGGGAGAGAGCCAGGCTGGGCTAAGTGACTGTACCCACTGGCGCATGCATGAGCCAGCATTAAATGCATGTGGGTTCGGCTTTGCTGCAGCATCTGATAGCAGGTGCTGGGACTGGAAAAAAGCCTTTTCAGGCTAACACATAAAATTACTTGTTAAGTGTAAGATCCAGGTGTGGGCATGGGCATAGTAGGGAAATTATGGGCACCCTTCCGATGGGCTGCAGCTCCCACTGGTGAGCATGAGAGCCAGTGCTGGGGGAAGGCCTGACTGGATAGTTGGTGGCACACACTGGCATGAGTGTGGGCTTGATAGTGGGGTCAGGTGGGCTATCCAGTGCAGGACAAACAGGACAAATCCGTTGCACATGCCAGCATGCACAGAAACTGGTGCTGGAGTGGGCCCGATTGATGTTATTGGAGGTTGCTCCAGCTAGGCTGCAGTTGCCACTGGTGTGCATGAGGGTTGAGTGTGTGGTTGGCAGGGTTAGGCTGGGCTGCAGTACCCATCAGTTTACATAGACAGGGGCTGGGGACGGAACTGGCCAGGGGACTGCAACATTGTGTATGTAGGCTGATAGGGTGATGAACTGAGCTGGACCTCACACTGGTGGTCACACACAGCAGTCAGGTCTGGGTTCACCTCCAGCAAGGTTTCTTTAGGGACCATCTCACCTGGACCACTGCACTCAGGGCTCCAACAAATCACAGGATCTGTGGTCTGATTGTGGTGTACCATGTGCCAAAACTAGGTCTTCTTAGTTGCTGAAACCTGTGCAACTGACAGCATGTCCAAATGCCCAAGGCAGACATGACAACCAGGTCGTCGATGCCCGCAGAGGATGTGTAGTACCAAGGAGGGCAGAACAAATTGGAAAGTTCTCCCAGCCAAGCTTCGGCAGTGAGTTTCTGGACTAATCAAGATTCTAAGGTGAACTATGTCAGCCAATGGACATTGCAAGTATTTCCACAACCTTGGAGTAACAAAATCAATAGCATCTCAGAACTATCAAAACCACTTAAGCAATAGCCTCAGAACATGCTCCACAACCGGGACCCTGAGATGTCCCCCATCCCCAGGAACTGATGCAGTTGGGCTGCTAAGAGTGGCCCTTTCCAGTGCCCTGCCACCCTAGTTTTCCCATATACCAGAAGAAAAATGGAGATTGGAGGCAGTTGTGTCATCCAATTTTCCCCAAACCTTGACCCTTGCCATCCTAATCACTGGTCCAAACGGGAATACACTCTTCTCAATTATGTCAACATCTTAAAAAAATAAAATGAATTTATTATTTAAAGGAAAAATCTTTTTTCACTACTGTTTTAGTGGTTTGTGTAAGCTCCGTAAGAATAGGAAGCATATCTGGTTGGTCCTGTGTTCTTAAGGAATAGAACCTCATGCTACTATGACGTGGGTTCCCTAAGTAACAACTTAATACATGACTTTTATTGCATTTCAAATATTGTTTTAACTGCTAAAAACAAAACAAAAAGTAGACCATGCAAATAAAGTATGAAACTTCAACATATAGTCTAATAGATTGAAATAATTACCTTCATATATGGGTTGAAAATATATTTTTAAAAAGTTTTTCACAGTATGCTTGCCCTTATTAAAAAATAAGTTCCATGTGAATTCTAAACAAGTCTTTCTGGATCATTGTGTTTCTTAATGTCTCATAGGATAACTTGCATATGAAATTCAATAAATTGCTGCTGTATGAATGACTTTAAAGTCTTTTTATAATTCTACCAAAATGGGGTTTATAACTCTTGGACTTTAATTTTCTTGGGAAATGGGAGAACCTATATTGAGATTATGGTACTGGTAAAAGTTACCAGAGTAAAAGTTGATCACAAAAATATGACTGAAAAGTAGCAAGGGAAATCCAATAGAGCCCATTTATATATATATTTTTTTAATCTTTAGAGATTTATTTTATTTACTTAAAAGGTAAAGTTACACAAACAGAGAGAAAGAGAGAGAGAGAAACAGAAAGCGAGAGACTGCTCATTCTCTGGTTCACTTTCCAATGGCAACAGCCAGGACTGGATCAGGCCAAAGACAGGAGCCAAAAGCTTTCTCTAGATCTCCCACATGGGTTCAGGGTTGGCTGTTCTCCATTGTTTACCCAGGCACGTTAGCAGGGACAAGGACTGGAAATTGAGCAGCTGGGACTCAAACCAGCCTACAAACAGCATGCTGGCCTTGCAGGTAAGCAATTTACTGGCCACAGTATAATGTGGGCCAACAGCCAATTTGTTAAAAGTATACGGAAATGTGGAAATCACAAAAGTGTGAAACAGATTAGAGACTTTTAGAGGTGAAGGGAAGGACAGGAGTGACAAAAAATCAGAAATAGTTGTAACAAGACAACTTGGAGAATCTCTGAGATGATAGAATTTTCCTGTAATAATCATTAATCATATTAATATCAATATGCTGGTTGTGACATTGCATGCTATAGTCTTAGGAAATGCTTCCATTGTGATAAAATGATTAAAGAGTACTTGGGATTTCCCCATATAATTTCATGTCATAGCACATGATTCTACAATTTTTTTTAAATATACATTTAATTAAAAATCACTGTGAATCAAACTCAATGTTGTTGCAAAATGTAGGCTTTCAAAATGAGAGGGAAGGTTTTGCTCATCCGCAGAATGTTTTGCTTTTAACTTTATTTTCAAAGGATTAATAGAAACACCTCAAAAGCCCCAGCCAGCAGTTACTGATATAAGACAAAGCGATGTGCTACATAAATGTGTCTGTTTTACCCATCTCTATTGCCATAAAAAATATTTCTAAATTCAAAATGTCATGTTTTCAGATTATTCTCAAAGCTTCTGGCAGTTGTAGCCGTTTGTAACATTGATTCTCAGTCTGGAATGCATGCTGAACAACTCAAACACGGCTCTGGGATTTGGTATGTAGGTTTGTTCACTCTTTTCAGTGATTTTGGATGACATCCAACGAAACTCATAAACGTAGTATTTGGAACACACTCCTTTTGTTTTTCCCCAGCCTTCTCCCAACAAATAAGTCACTTTTGTGAGTGTTTCTTTGTATTCTTCCCTCCTTTCCTCATTTTAAACAAGAAGGCAGGAGGTGAAATAATTGCATGTCCTCTGTATCAATGCATGCAAAAATTCATTGGAACAGGAAAACCCATCTTTAAATATCATTCTGGTATAGATCTTTGGAACATTGCAGTCCAGGTCTCTGTGGCAACAACCTTTTGTGTTTGTTTGGTATCCTCAGTAAATACTAGTTATATGAATAAAAATATCTATCAATTAGTGTACTAATGTTGAATCCAAACTGCCCACTCTTTTGAAATCTCATAAATAGGCTCGAAAATAACTGCTCAAGCCTATGTTTTTGCATGAGTAACTCACAAAAATAACAAACTGATTATATTCAGAAGGTTGTCACTATAAATAGAGAATGTGTATGAAAAGCTCATGATTTTTGAAAACTGCTGAAATTATTATATTTGGCAAATTTTTACATCTAATCCTATATTGTTACTTAAAAGCTTGTATTTACAGATTACTTCTACATGCTGATAAAATGAGTGAATATAGATGATTGTTAAACTGCTTCAGTCTCATTAAATACAGATTTCTTTTCTTCATTGATACTTAATGTTAAATATTCTACAATTTTTAAGCTGCTGTATCATCTCAAGTGCAAATTATCTCCTTGATAGATAACTGCATCAGTCTTATTATATAGATGTCCGTCAAGTATTATTTGTTTTAAAACTCATGTTCCGAATATAAATGTAAGCTATATTCAATGTAAAAATATGTAAAATACATAAAAATTAAAAGACAAATATAAAATATTAACCATATGAAACAGGGGTAGCGCTTTAGCTATTTAATCTGCATGCTGCATTTTTTGTATACTTTTTAAAGATTTATTTTAATTTTTATTGGAAGTTCAGATCCACAGGAAGTAGCAGAGACAAAAAGGAAGATCTTTCATCTTCCCCAAGCGGCCGCACCGGCCAGAGCTGTGCTGATCTAAAACCAGGAGCCTGGAGCCTCTTCCGGGTGTTCCACATGGGTGAGCAGGGTCCCAAGGCCTTGGGTAGTCCTCAACTGCTATCCCGGGCCGCAAGCAAGGAACTGGATGGTAAGCAAGGCCCCCGGGATTAGTACTGGTGCCCATGTGGGATCGCAGTGCATGAAAGGCAAGGATCTTAACTGTTAGGCCACAGTACTGGGCCCTATATATACATATTTTTAATTCAGTCCCATTTTGTTTTGTATTTTTGCATTACGTTGTCTGTTTCCAATACATAAGGAATTATATTCATTTTAAACATTTATATATTTTCATTTGTTTAAAAGGCAGAGCAACACAGAATGAAAAAGAAAGATCTTCCATCCTTCCCTTTATGGCTTCACTGCTCAAATTGCCACAGTAGCAAGGGTTGGAGAAAGCTTAAGCCAGGAGCCATAAACCTCTTTTAGATACCGCAGGAGCTTGGCGGGAACAAAAACACTGGTGCCATCTTATGTTACATCTCAGGTTGCACATTGACATAAAACTGGACCAGAAATGTAGGCAGGATTCAGTCCTAGACATTCTGATATGGGATGCAGCTCAAGGGTTCCTGACCAGCAGGCTTATGTGACCACCAAGGGGATGAGGTGGGCAGTGTTCTGCAGCAGCAAAAACCACCAGAGACACTCTAGATGACCATATCCAATTTTTGTAAAGCAAGCAGATTCTTACACAGACTAAGAAAAAGGTAAAGCAGAAAGTCATTTTCCAATGATCCTCTCACCCATTAAAAGCCTTGTAAATGGCTAGAAGGCAACTTTAGTTTTCTGGACCTTCCAATCATGCTATGGGTCATGTTCACCATGAATGACTTTTAGTATGTTGAAGGTCACAAACGCTACGTGTGGATTAAGGAAGTTCCAGCACAGCTTGTCCAAGCACAGAGAAAAGAAACTAGGGTGCAGCTCACTGCTCTCTCCCTCATGGTCAGTGATCAGGTTGAGATCTTGGTTTGCCAAGAGCATTGCCAGGGGACTCCCCTGGGGACACGGCATGCCACGTCCTTATGACCTTGCACATGGGCCAAGCAGGCAGAGATCCATGGACGGTCTCCACATTGCACATGTCTCAGGTACAGCTGCCACAACACCTATAATATGCATTTTAATCCAACATTTCAATTTCTTTTCACATTTTACTCCTTTGCTGTATGGCTTTGGAATAACTCATTTAATTTCTGAGGTGTTTTTTCTCCCCTTACCTGTAGGATTACAACGAAATTGTCTACCTCTCCATTATATTGTTAAGATTACACTAAATAATCTAAATAATCCATTCAACATTTTAGTACTAGGCTTTTCTTAAGAGCTCAATGCAGCTGTGTAACTATGGCCAGTGTGATTTTGGGCAGCGTAGGCATGCTACCAGGGATTTCTGTCCCACCAGCTGCCTAGCTATGGCCAGCAAGATTTCAGGTAGCCTAGCTGTGCGAGCCTGGATTTCCATCCTGCTGGCTGCATAGCAGGATCTGGGGTTGAATCCCTCAGGCCACCCGGCGGTGAGCTCTGGGCCTTGAGGGTGTGGGCCTATAGGGAGTCTGGGGGATGGCACAGGAAGCAGGTAGGGGACCTGAGGGATCATGCCCAGATGAGGAATGACTCTTGAGGGATTTCCATGGATAGAGCCACGCTATTTAGCAGATAAGCAAAAAAGGTTGAGACTGAGCTGTTTGGAGCATGGGATGATAAGATCCTTAAGGGTCAGACTGAAGTACCAGCACAAATGAGAGACCTTGGCTGCATCAACCATCACCAAATACCATTCACAAGCACACAATAAAGCTAGGGCTGGGGGCCTACATGACAAGGATAGATCACAGTGCCCATTAATGAGAGTCAGAGCAGGTCATGGGCAACGTGAGGCCAGGCTATGACAGTAACCAGCACATGTGAATCAGGTTGGGAGGCAAAAACTGTCTGTGGAGGGTATGGGTTCTCATCCTTGTGGAACAACACTCTGCATTGGAATATCCAAGATCTGTGGCTGGGAACAAGCCTGGTTGGGGAGCTAAGTGGGTTTGACATGACTACCATCTCCCTTGGCCTGGGTGTGCCCTGGGTATGGGGAGCACCAGACTGGGCTAGGCTCCAGCACCTACTGGTACTCATGAGAGTCACGATGAGTGTAGAACAGGCTGAGCTTAGTTTTGGCTCCCTCTGAACCATGTGATAGCTGTGTCTGGGTATGGACCAGGTGTGACTGGGCTGTAACACCCACCAATAAGAGTAGAAATGGTTGTGGGCCAGTTGGGCAGGGACACTGTTCTTTTTAGGAGAATTGGTAGACAAAGTCAACCTGGGCCAATGACCCACTAGTGTACGTGACATTTGCCACTGGGAGGAGACCTGATAGAAGAACTTGGGGAACTCTTTTATCAGGATGCTGTCCTTGCAGACGAGTGCAAGAAGGAAGGCATGGAGCAGCCCAGGCCAGGCCAAGTCTGCATATATATGTGGTCAGGTCTGGGGGAAGGTCAGGCTGGGATAGCTCATAGCATCCACAGGTAGATCTGAGAAACAGGATGGGGTGTAGCTAGTTAACATTAGAGCTGGGACTGGGGGTTGGCTGGGCCTGGCTAGGCTGCAACACCCACCAGCCTGTGCTGGAACAAGGGGAAGGCTAGATGAAACGAGGCTACAGCACCCACTGGTAGATGCCAAGGTGAGGCTAGCCATACCAATCTGGGGGAGGTTGGTATTGGGTCCATGAGCCCCAGGTTTGGAGTCTGGCAGCGGTGGGGGGATCAAGTTTGCCTGGCCCTGGTCTTTGGCCCACCTGCATAGTGGGTGTCAGATCCATGAGTCCCAAGGGTGGACTGGTGGGGCTGATAGCCTGGTCCAGATCCTTGGGCCCACCTGCAAGACCAGGTCCTCCTAAGCGCAAAAGATGGAGTAGTGGACAGCTGGCTCAAATCCACATGGAGTATATGCAGCCCATTGAGGCCTATAGAGGACATCTGATACCCTTCCAGAAGCAGGAGGGCAGAAGAAATTGGACAATTACCACAGCAAAATGATGACAGCAAATATCCTGGTGAATGGAAACTCTAAGTTTGATTATGTCAGCCAGTGGACATTGAAACGTTTCCCTCATCCTTGTATTGGCAAGATCAAAACTACCTAAGCAGAGCCCTCAGAGCATGTGCTACATCAGGACCCTGGGTTGATATCATGTCTGGGGTTGGGGCGATTGGGAGGTTGGGTATGGCTTCACCCCTTGTCTCCATGCCCCAACTGCCACCAGAAACAGGAAGAAAAATTAGGAAATTTGGAAACAATGATCACACCTACTTTTCCCTAACCCTTGATCCTTCCCACCCTGATCATGATCAACTATGTAAACATCATCTAAAATTTAAAAAGAAATAGTAAAACAAAAAAAGAATTCAATGAATATTGGCTGCTGTTTTGGGACTAATACAAACAGCATTGCTACCATCATCACAACTACCACTTTGTACTTTTGTGTTCTGAAATTCTTTTCTTTATATTTATTATAGCAAGCATTTCTCTAGAATAATAGAAAAGTTGCATGAACATAACTGAACAATGCAGGAAACAGTTCAGGGTAGGTATCACCAGTTTGAGAAGGAGTGAGACAGTTCCAAACTGCCTGGTTACAAACTATGCTAAAACCTTCTGCATGTAAGACTATAGTCAGCCGAGGGCTCAAGCCCTCAGTTGCAGGCATAGTTCAAACAAAAGGAGCTCTTGAAACTTATGTGCTCACAAAGCAATACCATTCTCTTCTTTCTGGTGCCTGATGATCTGGAAGTCTCCGTGGCTAGTTAGCAGTAGAAATGAGGATGTGAGCTTAGACTCTGGCTGTCAGTGGAAATTTTGATATCTTGACTAAGAAAATAAAAACTGCTAGGAAGCATCCAATGGGGTTCTTCTCCCTTTTGTAGGGTAAAACTCTGTTCAACCATATTTATAGTCTTCATCTTTGTTTCTTTCATATGTCTGCTTGGACATCATCTCCCTCTGCACACTGGTTTATGCTACATGTTTTAATTCAGCAATTGTTGTGAATGTCATATGGATATTGATTATCTGACCTTAAAAATCAATATTGCTTTTTATATAGGATCAGTAATTCATTTATATTGTATACACTAAATTAAAGAAATCACTTAAAATATGATTGTTTCATAAATGGAGAGAGCATATATATATAAAGCTAACATTTTCAAGTGCATTAATACATTTTATTTATCAATAGCAATAGGTCTGCTGACGACTTTCAAAGAGTCACTTATGTATGTATGTATCTATATCTATATTTACAGATGCATACTTAGACTTTTATAGGAAAGTCATCCCAATAAAGCATCACTGAGGGTAAGATTATGTCACAGTCATTAATGGAAAGTGTTTAGTCTGCTAAAAATTGATCTGATTGTCTTAATCTCTTATGTAGTTAGGTCAAACAAGAAATAGATCTCAACTGGCAGCAATCAAGGGAAAAAAAGACAATGAAAAGAGAAAACAATTGGTAAAACTGCTAATGAACTTACTTGTTACAGTGTTTAGCTCACAGAGTTGATTATAAACTTGTATATGATATTAAAAACAATTCCACATGGCAGCTCTGAGAAGGAAACTGAAGCAGAGCTGTAGATGATATTGTAAAAGTCATTTACTCTGCTGAGAAATTCATTTGTAATTTGCAAAATTCCATGACATATAATAAGACAGGCAAGCCTGAATAGGTTATAAGGTTAAAAATACAGGTCTCACACACAGAAGAAAACACATTTGACAAATGAGTTTGTAGCTGTTATAAAGTGAATCTTAAATAATCAAGAAGCTTTTAATTCAAATTAATTATTCAAGGCTTATTTGTACTTACACAGGAACAAACTAGAATGACTTTCAAATAGAAAAGTTGGATAGACTCACTAAAGTCTAGAAGTTTCAAAATGTGGTGAGTTGTTTAACTTCAATGTTTTAAAGATTTGTTTATTTTTATTGATATGTCAGATATACAGAGAAAGGAGAAGAGACAAAGTTTTTCTGTCCGATGATTCACTCCCCAAGTGACCGCAATTCCGGTGCTGTGCCGATCTGAAGCCAGGAGCCCAGATCCTCCTCTAGGTCTCCCACGCGGGTGCATGGTCCCAGGGCTTTGGGCCATCCTCGACTGCTTTCCCAGGCCACAAGCAGGGAGCTGGATGGGAAGCAGAGTTGCTGGAATTAGAACCAGTGGCTATATGGGATCCCGGCATGTTCAAGGCGAGGACTTTAGCTGCTGGGCCACAACACCGGACCCCTAACTTCAAATTTTATAAGTGAATGAAAAAAAGAAATGTGCACTGTGTTAAATACAAAGAACATATAGAAATACACATGTAGAAATACATGTAGAAAGAACATGTAGAAATAAACCGAGAAAAATGTCTACAGTTACAAATTTTGAAAGATGTAGAATTAAAATTACCCTTGAAGGGCAAAAGAAATTTGTTGATTAGAAAAGTGAACACAACTGTTTACAGAATATGTCCTTGTATTCCTTGTATCAAATTAGACATAGGCAGAAACCATACTGATGGAGGCATGTAACAGGAAACAGTTGATGACCAGTTAGGCAGGAATTAAAAGTTAAATAACTCACGTACATCTCTATGTCCTGAGTGAAAAAGTGCTGCCTTGGCCCTTCTCCACATAAATCCTTATAAACTGTTGGACCATGGAAATTGGTTTATTCAAGTCAGGAAAGGGCTTATAAAATACGTTTTGAGACATATATAATTAAAGAAATAAAGAAAATAAATGGTACATGAAAATAGCAACAAGCAAAATACAGTTAAGAAATAGTTGGCGCAACTATGTCATTATAAATTCAATTAGCACAAATAATCATATCTTTAAAACAGAAGCTCAAACGAAGACATATGGAATCAGAGAACATGTTGCAGAATGCTGAGATATAACCTGAGTCAGAGTAATTCTAGAAAATAATGTAAGCGTTTACACTTAAATTAGCATAAAGTAAAAATAAGAAGTCACTAATAAACAACGATTTCCACAGAAATGTCAGAAACCGATAAAAAATTGTCATGGACTGCTCAAAGAAAGAAAATGTAGTCCAAATGTTTAGCTCAGCCAAATGGCAGTTCAGATTCATAGTAGCAACCTATGATATTTAATATGCAACAATTTAATTAACTTAGCAAATGTCTCATTAGTCATAACAAAATAGCTAATGAAGACTCACACACAAGAAGATGAAAGAGAAATTTGTTCAGCAGCATAAAAATCAAATCAGAAAGTTATCTGTAGCAGTCCAGTTCTCAATAGCTAAGATATCGAATCAATCCTAATGCCCATCAACTGATCACTTCACTGGATAAAGAAAAATGTGATACACACACACACACACACAAAAACACTGGAATAATATTCAGCCATAAAAAATGCCATCTTGTGTTTTGCAATTAAATGAATCTAACTGGAAACCATTATGCTAAGTGAAATAAGCCAGCCCCCAAATAAAAATGTTTTTCATGATATGTGATAGCCAAAACAGAGTACAAAGAGTGTAATTCTTAGGAGATTGACATACTGTGGCTTGAATTTTACTTACTTCTGAGGATTTTTTTACTGCTCATTATGTGTTTTTTATCTTTATATAGTGGAGTGTTAATCTGCTATTACAGAATGAAATGAAAACATGATATTGTGACAATTAGGGAAAAAGGAAACAAGAAAGGAGGGGTGTGGGATTGGAGCATGAGGGAGAATAAGAGTTATGTTCCTATATCTGTATTATAAAATACATAAAATATGCTTATTTTATATAAATAAGAGGTTTAAAATAATAAAAACGGAAGGTATATTAGCTTTTAAATTATTGGTTAAGTATTACAGGTGTTACATCAATATTAATACATTGCTAATATTAAATATAAAATGAAAAATTAAAATTATAATAAAAAAATGTTTTAAACATAAATCAAACACAAATCCCCATATAATTGTGTTAGGTACATACACACAAGAAAGTAAAAGAAAATAACACCAACAAAAATGCAAATTAAGAGATAAAATAGTAAAGCACAATTATAGAATGTTAGGAAAAAGACACAGCTCATTAACAAGTGTATATTTAGTTTAAGAAAAGAAAGCTAGTGGGCTATATAGAACATGACACAAGAAAATGTAATTAAATGAAAAAGGGTTAAAATAAAGGACAAATGAGTGGTTCCATGGTACAGTGGATTAAGCTGCCACTTACTGACATTCCATATCAAAGTATTGGTTATAGTCACAATTGCTTTACTTATAATCCAGATTCCTGCTAATGTACCTGGGAAGGCAGCACATGATGGCTCAAGTTGTTTGGGTACCTGTCATTCTTGTTATAGACCAGGATGTAGTTCCTGCATCCTGGATTCAGCCTACCCCAGCCTCAGTTGTTGCTACTTGGAGAGTGAATCAGTGCATGTATCTTGACAATAGCTTCCTAGACTTTTTGTCTATACCTACAATGCCATGGTACACTGGTTTTACCTGTCTGGGGGCTCCCTATAGGACAAAATCAAAAATGTTCCTTTATATTTTATCTAATCTAGAAGTCTGTAAGTGCTGAGGTGGCTTCATTGTGGGATTATTTGTCAAAAATGCTTACAAGAAAAGCTATTAATAGCTGCTGCCTATGGTAATGGTTAACATGACAAAAAATATACTACAAACTAGGAAGAATAATAGAGATGCTTAGGAGAATAACACAATTGAAGCCATCCTTAGGAACAGAAAAATAAACTTCATGCTCACAATTTGAAGAAACATGAAATGGAATCAGTCTCTGTAAAAACAGAAAGTGAAGGCTAATGTAGATCTATAAACTGCTAAGCCTAAGTTTTGGAAATGTGTTCCCACAACCGCCAGAACTGAGCCAATTCAAAGCCAGGAGCCAGGAGCCTCTTCCAGGTTTGCCACACAGGTGCAGGGTCCCAAGGCTTTGGGCTGTGCTCAACTGCTTTCCCAGGCCACAAGCAGGGAGCTGGATGGGAAGTGGAGCTGGCAGGATTAGAACCTGCACCCATATAGGATCCTGGCACATTCAAGGTGAGAACTTTAGACACCAGACTACCATACCAGGCCCAAAATCAATTATATTTCTATGCCTTATTAGTTAAATATGCAAAATATTAAAATACAAAACTATTTTAAAAACAATCAAAATTATAAAATACATAGAAGTGAAGGTAAGTGTAGAAGATTAAACTTTGCAAAGTGAAAGCTATTGAACTTTGAGTGAATAACTTATAGGAAGTTCAAATACACAGAAATATCTTCCATGTTCATGGTTGAAAACATTAAAAAGAAGATTCATATTTTCTGTTTTCAAAGTGTACCACTGAGCAGTAATATCAAAATCATGTTGTAGTTGGAAATATACATCTATACATCACTGCAATAAAGTTGACATTCCATAAATAAAATCATCAGCCCATCATCAATGAACATTTTTGCCAAGAATGGTAAGATCATTCAGTTAGGACAAAATAATATTTACAACAAATGATGCCAGAACAAAAGAATATTTACATGCAAGAGAATAATTTGAACTTTTGCCTCCATTATGCACACATACTAGTTCAAAATAGATCAAAAATAACTATTAAGTCTATAAAAGGATTAAAATAAAAGATTCAGAAAGTTTATCATAGATCAGTTAACAGTTTTGTAAATACTGTGTTCACAATGCTGATTGCCAAAGGGAAAACAAATAAATCGGACTAGTAATATTTAAAATTATCTTGCAAAAGAATGTTTGCAAACATAAAAACAGAAACCATGTAGTTGAAAAAATGCTGCATAATCATATGTATCGTTGAATGGTTATGTTAAATATTATAAATTATCCACAAAACAGTAAAAATCCAACTGGAAATAGGCTAATTATATCAGAGATATTTCTTCAAAGATACATAAATGGTCAATAAGCACATTTAAAGACATCTGACATCATTAATTACTATGTAAATACAAATAAAACCACTATAACATATAAATTCACTTCTTCCAGGATGGTAATAATAAAAAACAAGAAAAAAGAACAAATGGTGGCAAGGTTATGGATAAACGTTGCCCTTTATGCACTGCAATGTAAAATAGCACAGCTGCTGTGAAAAGTGCAGCCATTTTCTCACAATGCTGATTTACCATATAACCCGGTGATTCCATTTTAGACATATAACCAGGAGAATTGAAAACACGTGCTGACATGTAAACTTGTAAGCTCTTGCTAACAATCATAATGGACAAAAACTTGAAGCAACACAAATGTCCATTAACTGATTATTAAATAAACAAAATGTGGATCCTTATATATTCATGCAATGTAACATCATCATCCATTAAAAGCATAAATTACTAATAAATGTTGCAACATGGATGAACCTAAAAACATTACGTCTAATGAAGGAAGGAGAACAGAAAATACAACAGATTGTGTGGTTACATTTAGATGAAATGCTCAGAATAATTGTTGGCATAAGGGGAAAATGCACAGTAATGCTTTACTCTCTGCTATTTCTTCTATAGCTGAAAAAAATGTTCTGGAATTAGATAGGGCTACTGGTTGCACAAGACTTTTTTTTTAATTGAAAGGCAGAGTAAGAGAGAGAGAAGAAAACATTGAGAGCTCTGCCATTCTCTGGTTCATTCCACAAGTGATCGCAACAACCAGGGCTGAGCTGATTCGAAGCCAGGAGCCTCTTCTGCATCTCCCACATAGCTGCAGGGCCTAAAGACTTGGGCCATTCCCCACTGCTTTCCTGGACCCTTATCAGGGAGCTTGGTCAGAAGTGGAGCAGTGGGTACTTCAACAGGTGCCCACATGGGATGTGGGTACTGCAGGCAGAAATTAGGGGCTGTATCATGGCTCCACATGAAAATCTTCTACCTGCAAGTGCCAGCATCCTATATGGAATGAGTATGGTCTAAACCTAATTACCAGGGCCTATGACAAAAGTTACGGGATGCCATATCCAAGATTACATTATGATGTCTGTGACTTTCTTATTCGTAACATGCTCGGTTTGTCATCTGCTCGCTATACTACAAACAATTGCCACGTTGTCGGTTGTCTCATGAAGAAATTTACACACAAAGGAATTCAGGCAACTTTCAGTCATGAACTAGCAAGGAATCAAGGTTCTTAATCCAGTAACAATCAAATAACTATCCACCTAGCCATGATGTGAATGAGCTTTGAAATTATTCCCCAGATGAATGTTGAAGTGACCATGCCATAACATCTTAATTTCACCCTCTGAGAGTCTGAAACAGAGGTTTCAATTCAGCTGTGCAAAGATGCCTAACCTATAGAAGCTGTGAGAGAACAAATCAGTTCTCATTTTATCTAGTAAGTATTGTAGTAAATATTGATGCAGTCTATTAACCACCTAAAAAGAATAGCTTTATATGCATCTATATACAAAACAGCAAACAAAATGTTAGCAATTCAAATTCCATGATACAAAGAAATGAGAGGAGTAGCAAGAATGGAGTTGAAATTTTTCTAGGAATACATTGTTGACCTTGTTTTTGAAAGTTAGTGAACTAACAAGTTTCATATGAGGGACTCCACATCGATGTAGGCACCATCTTCGGTGAGGTACTCCCTCGCTCATGAGACTGTATTCCAGCCAGGAAAATAGCATCCTCCTTGGCAAGAATGCTCTGACTCCTGCTTAGGCTGTTCAAGCTTGAGGAGGAGAAAAAAATGCATTTCACCTGAACAGCTAAGGCTTCAACCTTAGTAATTATTTCATTCCTAAGGAAGGTCCACATTAGCTCAGTCCCCTTGAGCCCCTTCCGGTTTGTGGTTTTGCTTATATAAACCCTGCTTGCTGTTCTGTAGGTCAAGGTCCAGACACCTTTCGGACATGAACTCCCTCTTCACGGCTGGCAATAAAGGGCTTCCAAACCTTACGGTGTGGCACTTCTGTACTGGCGCGCTAGGTACAACATTAGTTTGGGTTGCACAATTTTAGAATAAAATAGGAAAATCATATAATAGATTTTCTAATGATAATGTAATTAAACAATGAAAGAATATTAGATTAGGGTTTGGAAACAATCCCATTCATTTGTGGACACTTAGTAACAATTTTAATGCCATGGTACAACAAGAAGAATATGCCGACTGATTCAACTACACAGAAAACTTTATAAAAGGACAGGTTACCTGACTTTTACGTTTTTGGAAAATAATATAAAAGACATGTAGAGAAAGAATTAGCGGTAATATAAAGCTTGAAAAAGTGTAACTACATCAAAGTTTTTCACATGATTTACCATTTAAATAATGCAAATATGAATTTCAGTGCTGTGAACGAATACAGTCAAAATACACATAGTGAATTCATATCCCAGCACACTAATGCAAAAGGAAAAAGAAAAGTAAATAGAAAAAAAAGAATTAACAAGAGACAACTAAATCAGTATGCTTAGAAAAGGAATCCAATTTTGTTATAAATCAGTAAAATAAAATTACTAGATTCTACTCAAACCCATCAGAATGGTTAAAGTTGAAACAATTGATAAATGTAAGTGCCATGATAATATAGAAGGAATTCTCATAGGCTGCTGTTCAAGTAAACATTTATAAAAACTTTTTGGATGTAAATGTCATTTACAAAGTGTTATACCTCAGCACACGCATTCCTAGGTTTAGATCTTAAATTCACATAGATGCAAAGTATATGAATTTCATAAACCCCATGTACAGACACAAAAGTATGAAAAAATCATCAATGTCAATTGCAAATAAATTCTAGTATTTCTGTGCTCTGTGAACTATATAGTTATTGAGAATAAGGAAGTTCCATATAAAGCAATACAAAACCATATATGATATGCAAAATAAAACAATAAAAAAGCAGTTTGTATTTCTTAAAATTAACTCTTTATAGGTGTATTTCTTCAGGTATAACTATTTTACAAAAATATTTTCGCAATCATTCAAATTTCCGTCTCTGGAGAAGAAAAGCGTTGATAAAAGAATGCGTCTTTGAGGTTTGTAGAATTTACATCTAAAACGTTTTTCATGGCCCTGCCCAATGGCCTACTGGACAAAGTCCTTGCCTTGAACGTGCCGGGATCTCATATGGATGCTGGTTTTAATCCCGGCAGCCTTACTTCCTATCCAGCTCCCTGCTTATGGTCTAGGAAAGCAGTCGAGGACGGCTCAAAGCCTTGGGACCCTGCACCCGTATGGGAGACTCAGAAGAGCTCCTGGCTCCTGGCTTCGGATTGGCACAGCACCGGCCATTGCGGACACTTGGAGAGTGAACCATTAGACAGACGATCTTCCTCTCTGTCTCTCCTACTCTCTGTATATCTGATTTTGCAATAAAAAAATAAATAAGTTTTAAAAAGTTTTTCAAAAATAATTTGAAACCTTGATAAAAATGGGAAGTAATAGCAAATGAATATTATACTACCTTAACAGTCAAAGAACCCTCAGAAATACTGTAACTGTAGACACCATATACCAAAGGTATATATTTACACAGCACTGAAATAAGTCAAGCCTTTGTAATTCATGATTATCTATGATATGCTTGACAAGAATGGCTTGAATTTCAATACTGCAGCCTAAAAAAGGTATTCTTTGATTCATGCATTTGTTAACATAGCTGCTTATGTGCAACAGCAGGATAGAGTGAATTACAGTAAAGAACATTGGAAATTTTTTATTAAAATTGTAACAGTTAGGGTTAGGGTTAGGGGGTTAGGGTTAGGATTAGACCACAGCACAGTTTGGTGCTCCGGAGGACCAGGATAGACGTTGGACGGGCTCGGCTAGGCCTCAACCCCATCTGAGCCATATATGAGATATGCGTGGGTATGGACGAGCCGTGGCTGGGCTGAAACTCTCAACAACAGGAACCAGAATGGATTGAAGAGCGGAGCTGGCTGAAGGACCTGCTGGAATGCGTGAAGCCCGACACCATGAAGGAGTCGGAGGGAGGAACCTGAACAGATCCTCTGACAGGACACTGACTCTACAAATAAAGAAGCATGGAGCGGAAAACTGGACAAGGGGAAACCCTAAGACGGACTATGTCAATCAGTGGACTCTGCACCAGCCTCATCATACCTGGACTGTTGCTGATGATATGTTGGAGCTTCTAATTGATCGAGGTGACGCTCTGCTGGCTCTGCCTACAAACCTGAGAGGGCCTCCCTAAGAGGCCGTTGAACTTGAACTGGACAAGTGGGATGCTGGACTCTGTATGGTGTAAACTTTTAATTAGGAAATCTCAACGGAACTTGAGCTGTGGTTATGCATCAAGGTGAAGGAATTCATGATGGGGGAAGGGTTTGGGGTGAAGGGGGGGGAATCCCAGTCATGTAATGCAATGTAATTAATGAATAAATGAATATTAAAGAAAAAAAATTGTAACAGTTGCCCTAAATTGATCAAAAGTATAGAATAGTTGAAATCATGGTGGAGATATTTCACTAATATTATACTAAAACACATTTATTCAACTTCATTTTTGAAGTTCAGACTGTGAAATAGTTACACCTACTCTTTTTAAAATGCATTTAAATTTTGAATAGTGATGTGAATATACCCTGGATCTTGTTATTGACTCCAGAGACTGCAGGTACAAAAAATTTTGAAGCTTATTTTATCTCTTCCAGCTCATTGTTAAAAAAATATGGCTTAAAAAATCTGGACTTCTGGTATAGGCGTTGTGTCACATTGTACTAAGTGGCTGCATTGGATGCCCTCAGCACATTTCAGAGTTCCTGGGATCAAGTGCAACCTCCACTTCTGATCAAAATTCCTGCTAATGTGAAGACTGAGAGGCAACAGATGATGGCTCGAGTACTGGGATCCATGATTCCCACAGTGGAGACTTAAATGGAATGCCATGCTCCTAGTTTCAGCCTGGCCCAGCCATAAAAGCTGTGTATATCCTTTGGTAGGTGAACCAGCTGATGAAAGATATTTTTTTCTGTCCCTTTCAAGCAAATAAACATGAGTGAATTTAAAGGAATGATTTTAAAAACCTAAATTTCTGCTATATCCTGGGGAGATGATCACTTTCAGGTAGTCACCAGAAATATGTTTATTATTATTATTATTTCATTTTATGACACAGTTTCATAGGCTCTGGGATTCCCCCAAACCTTCCCCCCCATATTGAATTCCTCCATAGTGTTACAGTAGTACAGTTCATAACCAGTCATGATTCCTTCATTGCGGGCATGGACAATACAGCATCTCATTGTCCAGATAAATTCAACAGTTTCCTTGGGAGAACATCCTTGGTTTGAAAGCAGAGCTGCCAGAATATCATCTCTCCAATGGAAAGCCACTAAACAACTTCAACAGGAAGAAACATGGAAATTTACAACATCATGAAGTTAGTTGACATGGTATTGAGTGACCAATATGTTAGAAAATGCAAGTTCTTAACCACATCCTGTGACTACTTCATTGACATTTCAATTCTACTTTGTACACAACAGGCTGCTATAAACCTTAAAACAGTTATAGGGTACTATTCAGCTGTCTTGTGTCTATTTTCATTTTTATGTTTAGCAGCTTATAGTATTCAAGCGTGATTTTTACTGAACTCTGTGAATTTTAGGATAGTCCAAACAGGCTTTTAACTCTAACAAGCCATATGTTAACAATTGAGGAGCAGAACAGTTTTAGGAGGGGTGTGCAGAGAAATCTTCAATGCTTTAGTCAGGAGTAACTGATCTTTGTGTCCTAACAGAAATGTGTTTTTCAAAACAGATGTGACATTCCATTTGAAGGATTTCGTGAAAAGGCAGTGTATTTGTTGCATTTTGTTTTGTTTTTAATACCTAATTGCAGTTTAAAGCACTTCCCATTTTGGGTATAAATTTTTAGGTGTGAAAATTACAACTCTTTCATTGAAGGTATCATATCATAGCTTACTGCAAATAATATTTTATACCACAGCTTATTTAACAAGTATAGATGGCGATTCATTCATATTAGTGATGAGTATGTTTCTGAAGAATCAAACATTATAAATTTTGGAAAATTAAGCTTTATATTCATTAGGGGAACTTTCTATATAAGGACAATCTTTCATTTGTGATTTCAGGTGATCAGACAAGCTTCACTAAATTCAACATAGTGGAGATAAAATTTTCTAGTACCTGGCATTGCCACACTAGCAAAATCAATATTTTAATGAATTAAAAGAAAAAAATCTTACAAATGATAAAATCCAAAGATTTCTAAGCTGGCCATTTAAAGACAAAATCTGAGTGTGAAAAAGCCTAGCAGAATTATATGGGCATACTTAGGCTATGGGGCTGGCAACTTACACGGTAGAGTTGATAAAGGAATAAAACCCTTATTTTAAAATGCAACAAAATATTTAGCAAGTAATATTTAGAGCAATTGACCAGTGCAAGGTTTTTCTTTTTATGTCCCAAATAACGGGAAGTGAAAACTATAGATGAATATTAAAAGCTATCTAGTTACAAACGAATGACTGTTAACCAAGCAATAACACTACATGTGGTTTACTCGTGCAGTGATACTACAAATGTGGCATCAATATTTCACCTATTATCAGCATGTCTACAAGTTTAGACTGAATCTGTGCAAGAACTTTAAGGTCATGAAAATATTTTTATAAATCATTTTTAGTGTCTTTGATCTAATTTCTGGAAACTAGATTTGAAAATCTAGGGACTGAATGCAAATTTCATCATTAGAGTTCATTAGTATCCATAAAAGTTAAAAAAATGAGCTGTTGCTTATTGAAACTGATACATTTTTTGATTAATAATTTATTATTACCTATAGTCTAGGTGCCAAAATAGGAAGAGGAATGTAAGGTCACAGTGTGAATTTCATAGATTCCTTAATATTTTTTCCCTCATTTTGATTTCTGTGTGTTAAATGCTCAAATTTCCACTAGAACACGTATGACAAAAAATGAAGTAATATAAAATTAGGACACTGAGAAACACTGTTGTGGGTGAGGCCAAATTCAAGGAAATAGAAGGTTCTCAATGAGACTGGTATTTGTTAAGTGCTTCATCCATATCGTTGCATGTAAAACAAAGCAACCAAATTTATCCTTATCACCATTTTGGAAATAAAAACAAAATAGAAAAATATTCAAGAAAATGCATAGAATCACACAGCTAGGAAGCAATATGGAGAACTGCAAAAGGCCAACTTTTCCAATCTGTTTCTCAGCAAGCTGAAACCAGGTTTATTAAGCACATATTGCAGGTATACCATCTTAATGCCTCACTTTTTTGTTTGCAAATCAGATATAACAATAACAACTGCCCTGTGAGCATTCTGGAGAATAAATGAGCTGATATACACGAAGTCCTTAGAAGAGTGCTCCACAGGGCCCGGCGCTGTGGTCTACAGGATAAAGCCCTTGCCTTGCAGGCCTGGGATCCCACATTGGCACTGATTCTAATCCCGACAGCCCCACTTCCCATCCAACTCTCTGCTTGTGGCCTGGGAAAGCAGTAGACAGCCCAAAGCCTTGGGGATCTGCACCAGTGTGGAAGACCCAGAACAGTCTCTGGCTCCTGGCTTTGGATTGACTATGCTCCAACCATTGCGGCCACTGTCTCTCCGCCTCTCTGGAGTTGCAATAACAATAAATAAATCCTTAAAATAAAAAAAAAAATAGGAGTACTCTACTACAATAAACGCAGAAAACTGTTAGCATCATGCTAGCATTATTATTGTTACCACTAGTATCAATTAATTCAGTGAATGAAGATAATTATTCCATTTTTTGCAGTTTGAAAAACTTAACTAAGCCATTCCCCTTTGGTAATTATTTACAGTTAGGAAAGAGAATGCTCTTATAAACCCACTATTCTGTTTAATAGAATGTTCATTCTGCATAGACAGTGAATCATCAAATACATTTAACACACTAAATATGCTATGCAACAAAATAATATTGTAAAAATTTATTATTTACATGAAATAAAACCAGTTTAATATGTCAGGGAGTTTAATATGATAAAAAGTGAATGCACTTGCCATTGGTATGTCAACAGTGGCTTTAATGTGATACAAAACAAAATAGAATTTACTCCTAGTGAACAAATTCACTTTGATGCTTTGAGTTTAGTCAAGGGGCCTTTTTAAAAGCTGATTGTCATATCAAGTATTATATTTACTTAGAGAAGGAAAATTAAACAATGTTTTTCCTTGTGAAAAACTACAAATGCCATGAATATGGGCAAGTTTCCAGAGACTACAGGCCTTTCTCACAAGGGAGAATGTCTTCTTCCGTTTCTCTGCTTTGACATGGAATCACGTCTGACTCATTTTTTTTCTTTCAAAAAAGAATTTCTTTCTAGCTATTCTACTGAGTAAACAAGGAAGGTTGTACACTAGGGTAATATTAAGTTCACATTTACTAAATATTGCTTACATTGTCTCTGTGATAAAGGAACAAATAGTTCTTTTTACAGGATTAATACACAAGTCACTTCAATTAAAAGAAATAATTAAAATGCAAGTTCCGTTTTCCACAGAAGTCTGAATAGTAGTATAAATAACACATTTTTTCCCAAAGATTTGCATGCAGATTTAGCTGTGTTACTACATTTAAAATTAATAGTTTAGACACCAAGACTTGCAGTTAGAAAAAGATGAGGTGGAGCCCGGATTCAGACATACTCCCATTTGCTCAAATGGAGAGCAAACCAAAAACCAAACCAAACCAAAACAAAACAACAAAAACACCTATAATATTATGGTATATAAGACAAGACCGTAATGTAAATGAAGACAGTGACTGATGAGATGAGGTGAAATGAAACAGGATAAAACACAAAACTCAGTTGTATGATTATTCCACTTCACTGGCTTTAGAGGTTGGGGGCATCTCACCATCATCCGGTACTGCCTGAGGCTGACAAAGTCCTTAGTTCTGAAGATGGAGTGAACACTCCAGGGCACAAATTTGACTGGGTTTTTAGAACAGAGCAACAAAACCAGACAGAGATGTAGAGAATGCACATCATTTAATAAATCAAGATAATCACCCTTGAACATTGATCAGCTTATTGACTGGTGCATGATGGTAAGGAAACTACCAGTAGGTAGGGACAGAATCAACTGAGAATTAGGTAGATATTTTGTTTGATTTTTGAATGAAAAATGTGAAGTAAATTTTTGTAACCTTGGATTAGGTGAAATTCTTTTTATTAACTCCATTAACACTATCTATAAATAAATATGTTAACAGCATTTTAAACTTCTCTTATCAAAGAGACCTTTCATAATATCAAGGAAAGTCACAGATTCACAGCACAAACTAGTATTATTTCTAAGAAAGGATGTGTACTCAAAACATGTTAAAAAAAAAAGTCTGGGAGTAGGTAAGAACACAATTAACAAAGAAACATTAGAGTGAAACAGAGGGCACATTCCAGGAAATAAGAGCAGTGGGGCACCTGGAGACTGAGAGATATGTGAAAGCAGCGCACACAACAGCATGCTGTTGTGGTGACCCAGAGGCATTCAGCTACCAGCGATATGAACTCCACCAACAGCTGGAACCCCATGAGCAACCAGGTTGGAAGGGGAGCTCATCAGGAGCTCAGTAGGTGAACCCAAAGAAGTGTATTTTTTGTTTGATTTTACCAGGAGCAGAGACATAGCAAGAGACCCCAAACAGGCTGTATAGGAACAGGGTGGATTTCAGAGCCCAGACCCTACCCCCACCCCAGAGCTGAATCAGGGGTTATTTTGTGTAGGAAGTCAAAGGTTATGGGATAGGACTGCACTTGCACCAAGATGGGAGCAACTCATTTCTGGCTCAGTGAATTGCAACAGCATGGCATCCTACAGGTTCATGGCATTGTTTATTTGTCTTTTTCTTCCTGCTGTTGATTTTGTTTTGTGACTTTTCATTAAAGGGAATGTATATTAACTGTGTAATGAAGACTATCATATTCAAATGTGTGGATACAATGCAGTATGCATCTCTACTTCTAGATCAAAGATGGGCTCCCAATGAAACTGTGAGTTATATCTTGACAAAACGATGCTGGATTCTCTGCCATTTTCCGTGCCCACAATTATGGACTTCTGACTGTTTATGAAGAATTATACTATTGTAATGTGGCGGGGTGGGAGGGAGACTTGGGGACAGGGTAAGGGAAATTCCAGGCCCTTGGAACTGTATCATAAAATGATAAAATAATAATAATGCTAAATGAAAAAAATTAAAATTAAAACTATTTGAAAATATTAAAATATCTGGATTTATTTCAGAATGATGGACTTGTGACTGTTGTTGGGGGACTATACTATTATAATAATATAGGGGAATCAGTGAGGGGGCAGGATCTGGAATAAGAAGGGGAGAAACAAAAAAATTTAAAAATAATGAAAATTTTAAAAAACTGTCTGCATAATAAAAAATAAATCTCCAATAAAAATTGGCTAAATAATTGAATATATTATAAGGTTCACCAAAAGAAGCTACAAGCATATAAACAGTCATTTCTAACTATTAGGCAAATGGAAAAGCACATTGATCTATGATTATAAGTGAATTGGAATAATTAAAGATGATGATCACAATTATTTCTGAGGATGTGGAGGAACTCCAATCCATACATTGCAGAAATACAAAATCATTCAGTTATATCAGAATGCAATTTGGCAGTTCCTTAAAATAGTCAAATGTCCATCTGTCATTTGATGTATGCACTTCATTATTAGACAGTAAACCAAGAGTAAAAGAAATTTCATCTGGGGCCTGTGCTGTGATGTATGAAGTAAAGCCTTTGCCTGTGGCATTGCCATCCCATATGGGCACTGGTTCATGTCCCAGATGTTTAACTTTCCAACCAAATCCTTGCAAATGGCCTGGAAACTGGCAAAAGATGATTCAAATCCTTGGGTCACTGCATCCACATTGAAAATCAAGATGAAGCTACTGACTCCTTGCTTTGGAATGGGCTAAATCTTGCCATTGAAATCACTTGAGAAGTTGAACCAGAAGATGGAAGATCTCTCTCACCCTTTCTCTCTGTAAATCTGCCTTTGAAATAAAAATAAATCAATCTTGAAAAGGTGCATCCTTACAAATATTTTACAGAACTATTTGTGGTATCATCACTTATAAAAGTGAAAATTGAGGGCCCAGCACGATGGTCTAGTGGCTAAAGTCCTCGCCTTGTAAGCACAGGACGTCATATGGGTGCTGGTTCTAATCCTGTCCACCCTGCGTCCCATTCAGCTCCCTGCTTGTGGCATGGGAAAGAAGTTGAGGATGGCTCAAGGCCTTTGGACCCTGCACCTGCATGGTAGTCTAGTTGCTAAAATCCTTGCCTTGCATGCACCAGGATCCCATATGGGCTCAGGTTCCTGTTCTGGCTTTTCCACTTCCTTCAAGCTCTCTGCTTGGGTTCTCGAAGGGCAGTCAAGGATGGCACAGGGCCTTGAGACTGCACTTGCATGGGAGACCTGGAAAAGGCTCCTGGCTCAGCTCTGATCCTTGTGGCCACTTGGGGAGTGAGCCAGCAGATGAAGGATCTTTCTCTCAGTCTCTTCTGACTTTCCAATAAAAATAAATAAATCCTTACAAGTAAATAATAAATAAATAAGAAGAATACCCTAGCTTCCCCAAAGAATATGCCTGTGGTATCTTTCTGTTGAGTTGTGACAACAAAATTATCTCTACATGTTCAAACTCTCACTTGGAGGGCTGGGAAATCACCCAGAGTTGAAACATCTTAGTATAGATTATTACTTGTCTCTGTCTTCTTAGTAGCCGTAAAGTGCTTGGTTGGATTTTTTAATTAAATATTCCTTAAATAATTTTTAGAAAACTGCTGGGAATTATTGCATTGTATTTACAACTCAGATATAAAACTTTGCAAATTCAAATAGACATTGAACCTATGAAATGGCTTCCTTAATAAGCCAAGCATTTAGTCAGGCATGGTTGAATTATTTATAATCTGGTGTTACTGAGTTAGATGTAATAATAATTCTCCCATTATCAATAATAGAAGTAGACGTCTATCACTGATGTCCAAAAAGGGGAAAGTGAAACTCAAAAAAAAAAAGATCATTTACTCCTATATGCTGGAAGCCTCATATCAATTATATAGATTGTAGGAAGTTTCTATTTTGTAGATGGATAAAATAAAATTATAGAATGGAAATGAAATGCTTATTATCACTCACTAATTATTCATGATAAGAAGGCCTTCTAGAACTTATAATTTTATTACAAATGGTATATTAATGTACACCTCAAGTGTATTGACCTGGTGATATTAAAGGAAAAGAGAGTACCATGCCACTTACATTATACAATAAGATTTTTATTTCACTGGATAATCATGAATTTATTAAACTGCAAAATTACTGAAAACATTGTGAGGTGGAAACACAATAGGGGGGAAAGTATAAACTATTTTAAACCAATCTGAATAATCTACTACAAAATGTATTTTCTGTGGGTATCTGTAGTTAACTACAATATTGCAAAGTATTCTTATGTATAAAACATCTTATGAGGTCCTCACAACATGAAGTTTTCTTTCTCAAGAATATGGGTGGACCCAGCACAATAGCCTAGTGGGTAAATCCTTGCCTTGCATCCATCTGGATCCTATATAGGTGGCAGTTCGTGTCCAACCTGCTCCACTTCCCACTCAATTCTCTACTTACGGCCTGAGAAGGCAGTAGAGGATGGCCCAAAGCCTTCGGACCCTGCACCCATGTGGGAGACCTGGAAGAAACTCCTGAGCTCCTGGCTTTGGATTGGCTCAGTTCTGGCCTTTAGGGCCACTCTGGGAATGAACCAGCAGACGGAAGATCTGTCTCTTCTGTCTTTCTCTCTCTCTCTATCTCTTTGTTTCTCTCCTTTTGTCTCTCCACAGGATTGTTGGTGGTGTTTGTGATTTTGTCACAGACAGACATGAAGTAACCTCCTATTGTAATTCAGATTTAAAATAGTTTATGCTATTTGTTTAAAATTGTAGTGGTAACTATATCTGCCAATATACTCCACACTTTTGGGCACCACTGCATCGCTAAGGCTTTAACAAATGTGTAGTGAAAGAAATCAGCATAATTAGTGGACTGAAAAAAGAAAAAACTTGCAAATTGCTCCTTATTCTAATGCTGTGATACATTTTTGAAGTACGTCATCAGGGAATTGGCATCCTCAATGTTTTCATTCACTATACAATTAGATGGAACTATGGGCATTTCCCAACATAGCCAACAGCTTGATGTTACTTGTGACAAACATACCGATACCTTCAAAAAAGAAATCATGTTGTGTGATTCTTTTTTGGATACTGGGTGTTTGGAAATGATAAAAAAAAAAAAAGAATTGTTTTGCAAAGCAAATATTCAAGTGGAACAAAAAGCTTTATACTTTTTGCACAGATGGAGTTTCCACAGTGACTGGCAATGCATCTGTTTCTGTTACTTCAGTGAAAAAGAAATCTCCGTATGTCATTGTCACACACTGCTTTTTACAATGGCATGCACTGACAACAGGCATTTGCAACAAGCCTGAATGAAGCTTTGTCAAAAGCCATAGATGTTATCTAAAATCAGAAGTAGATCTCTGAAAAAACCTCACTTGATTTTTTGTTGTTGTCAAAAAATAAAAATAGATTATTATCTGTTTCATTAATATGTGGAATTTCAATGGCTTCCAAGAGAAGTTTTACAGTGTTAGCTTAAGCTATAAGCTTAAGTTTCACATTTTCTTAAATAAACTCATACTTGGGTCACTCTGAAAGAATTCTATTTATTGTTAGGTTTACCAACAGAATTCTATCACCTTATGAACTAATACAAATTTCAATCTCTTTAAGTAAAAAGTATGGATGAATTTTGCAAAATTCTAAGATTTCTTTGCAAAGCTGTCAGTAAGGAATATAGACCTAGAAACAAGGACTAGAATGCAAAATTCTTGCAAATGTTAAATGCAGCAGGGATTGTTTTTCTACTCTGATAGCATTAAAAACAAATCATGGATTCTTTTTTTTTATTAATTATTTTGCATTATGTGACAGTTTCATAGGCTCTGGGAATCCCCCCACCCCTCTCCCTCCCCTCCCCCCTGGTGGATTCCTCCACCTTGATGCAGTATTACAGTTCAAATTCAATCAAGATTCTTTCCTTGCAAACATACACCAAGCATAGAGTCCAGCTACTTATTGTCCAGATGGGTTGAACAGTTTCTTGGGGAGACCATTTCTGGTCCGAAGTTAGAGCTGGTAGAATATCATCCCAGTCAATTAAGAGTCCCAATATAACATCAACAGCAGTTTGCAATATTATGGAATTGACATGGTTTTGAGTAATCAGTATGTTTAAAAAAAAAAAAAAAAGCAAGTCCTAACCACAACCTATGATTAGCTCATTGACATTTCAATTTTAGTTTATATACAGCACCGGCTGCTATATACCTTAAAATGGCTATAAGGTACCATTTAGCTGTCTCGTGTCTCATGGATTCTTTTACTTCGATAAAGACTTCATGAAAGGTTGTGAACTAGTCAGATGAATTTATTATGTTAAAAAGGAAAACTTTTGCAATTGCAGTTTAGTTCAGAAAGTGTTAGATAAACATAGTGTTCATTAAAAAAGAAGCTGTGAAAATTTGGTTTCTTTTTAACATAAATTTATTTTACTTTTGGTGATGTTTACCTAGTTATGAAGGATACACACCCATGTGGACCACTGATTCGGGTGTGAAGGGCTGAGGAGAGAGAGGAGAGGGTCACTTCCAGCAGCCTAACCACACCAGTACCCAAATATTTGGAACAGCCACTTGATGTCATCTTAGGGTCCCCAATGTGGGTCATGTCACCAGGGCACTGCGTAAGTGGTTTCAATAGGGTAATGTTATTCTCATTTCTTCAAGATTTAGGAAAACCTGCAATGCCCATTGGCTGACAGTCTATCTCAGAGTTCCATTTGCCCAGATACTTATCATCAAGGCTTGTCCTGGAGAAAAACCCCCTTTGTTCTGCCCTCATCCTCTGCCATGGTACTAGACATCCTCTGTAGGTCTCAATGAGCTAGTATGTCCCCCATTTGCCTCTGGGCATGCACTCCACAGTCATACCACAGAATCTGTGATTATCCCTGTGGTTGGAGTTCTGCATCCATCAGTTAGGAGAGTACCCAAAAAAATCCTGCCTGAGATAACCCCAGTCCTGGATCCTGTGTGTGCCAGTCAGTTGGAGCCCAGCTCAGTCCATCACCCATATCAGGCTACAACACACAGTGGCGATTTTTTTGCCTGGACAGTTCTGCCCCCAATCCCTCTTCACACACAAAACAATGGATGATGCAGTGCAGCCCAACCCTGCCCACTGCACACTTGGTCTTCACACACACCAATGCGAACTGAAGCCTAGTCAGAGAGACCCACAATAACCAGGGTATCTCCAGTCCCAGTTCCTATGCATGCCGATATGTGCAACAGACTAGTCCAAACCATTCCACATCCCATTCAGCTCTCATGCACATCAATGTGTGTTGCAACTTTGCTCAGCACAAATGATCCCCCTATCCAACCCACACTTATCCTGGCAGATGCTACTCCCTGTCCAACCAGGCTTGTCCCCAGCCCTAGTTCTCATGCTCACTGGTAGGAATTGCAGCGCATCGGAAGGGTGCCCACATAACGCCAACTAGTCCCACTTCCAGCTCTGGACCTTGCACTTTCCAGGTGGTTCTTTGGTCTAACCTAACAGGACTTACCCCCATACCAACACTAGCCAGCTGATGCTGTGGCAAAGCCTGACAAGACACCACTTATTCTGGCTCACGCAAGCACCAGTGGATGTGGTCACTGAGCCCAGCCTTGTTCGCCCCCTAACTCAGTTCACATGCAGGCCAATGGGTGTTGTAGCCCAGCCCAGTCTAGACTGCCCTAGTCCCAGCTCTTGCTCACTAGCAGAAGCAGTGACCCAACCGAGAAACTCCTAAAGCCACTCTACCTGGCTCATCCCCTAGGGTTTTGTGTGTGGTGGTGGGTGCTGTGGCCCAGTCTGGCATGGCCCACCTTACCTCAGCATTCATTGGCAAGTGCTATATCCTGGCTTTGCCCATCCTGCTCCCAGTTTCAGATCATGTTGGAGGGTGGTACACTCTAGCCCAGCCTAGCCAGTGTTCATTCCTGGCCCTAATATGAACTGGCTGATGTTGTGGCCCAACCCATTCTGTCCCACACCCCATCTTGGTTCTTAATGGGTGCGAAGAACTGATCCAGCTTTGTCTGCCCCTAGACCTGACCCATAGCATGCTGGCAGGTACTATAACCTATCCTGATCAGCACTGCCCCTATTCTTGATTCTCGCACACACGAGCAGGGACTATATCCTGACAGAGAAGTTACCTAAGTTCCTTTGTCAGGTCACCTGCTAGTCACAGTTGTCGTGCACACCAGTGGGTTCTTGGCTCAGCCTGACTTGGCCCACCTCCTGTCCTGGCAGATACAGCATCCTTGCCAGGCCAGTCCACACCCATTCTTGCTGTTACCATTGGTGCTACAGTTCAACTCTGCCTGGTAAGCAGGTGCCGAGACCTCGCTCAACATATCCTATGCCAAGCTCTCAAGGACACTAGTAGGTGTACAACCAAAACCTATCTGGCACACCCTCGACCCAGTCACATTCATGCCAAGTGATGCTTTAGCCTTGTCCAGCCCAGTCTGTGCTACCATTCCAGCCCTCATGCTCACCAGTGGGAATTGCAGTCAAGCAGGGATGTCCCCTTAGTTATCCGACCAGGCCTGTTCTCAGCCCTAGATCTTGTGTGTGCTGGTGGTTGCTTGACCCCACCTGGCATAGCCTTCCCCTGCCTTGGTCTTTGTCTTTGAATATTGCAGCCTTGCCTGGTCCCACCCCCAGTCCCAACTCTCACTGGTGGATGCAGCCAAGCTCTGTCCAGTCTGCCCCCATTTCCATCTCTCACGTATATAGGTGAATACAAAAGCCTAGACCAGCATGATCCGCTCCCTTTTCTGGCTCCCACACATATGAATGTGTTATGACTTGGCCTGATCTTGACCCTTCCATCCTCCCTAGCCAGACCCCACACCTGACAAGTGGAACAACCTTGCCTGGTCTGACTCACACCCAGCCCCAATTCTCATGCTCAATGGTGGGATCTACAACCCAGTAGGGGAGTTTTCCAAGTTCTGCCCCCCTCCAGGCCCCTCCAGGCGCAGATCTCATGTATGTCAATGTGTCCTAGGACCCTGCCCAGAATAGTCCACTGCCAAGTCTCATCCTTTGTGATTGATGGTAGATGCTGCAATCCGCCAAGCCCCGACACCCAATATTTGGTGAGCCTGCAGGTACTACAGCTTTGACCAACCCGGCCTACTCTTAATTCTAGTTCCCACAAGTGTCATTGAGCTCAGTGATCTTTCCTAGGTCAGCCTTCACCACCCCCTGCTCTCATGCAAATCAGTGGGTGATGAACGTACAAATTTCCCTCAGAATGTGTCCCCAGACTTGATTCTCTCATGTGCTGGTTAATGTCATGGCCCAACCCAACAAGGCCCAGCCATTATATTCACAGATACTGTGGCCCTGTCTTGCTAGACAGTCCCCCAACACTAATTTTTGTGTTCATCAATGCTCTGTGATCATCACCAGCTAGCTCAGCCCGATGCACAGGTGCCTTTCACGTGGGCAGGTGTCCCAGCATGATGCAGCTTTCCCACCTCTAAACCATCAAGTTTCAGCCCCCTTGGTTAACCTGCAATTGCAGTAGGCTGTTTCATAAAAGTCTCCCAGAAGTCACTGCTCAGCAGTTCTCCCCACCCACACATCTGTAAAACCCCCTCCGGGGACAATTCATTGGCATCACATCAGATGCTGTGTGGTCCAAGGCTTAGGCATCCAGTCCTTACATACCTCCCGCATTCGCAGGACTGTTGAAAGCTTTAGTTTCACATACAAAAAAATGTCTTTTTATACAGATATTTTCTGCTTTCGTGACCATTCGGAGTAAAAATTAAAGTTAGACTTAAAATTCAAAAAGGTATCAAGGATAATAAAATAAATTGCCTTATTCAAACAGCAACTACCTTCCTAACATAATGTTAAGTTTAATCAAAAGTTGCTGACATATTTATTTCATAACTAAATCATTAATAAACATTTTCATCGCTGTATAATAAATTTAATTTTAAATTTGGTAACTCAAAATGATTTTCTTTTAAATCCTACTTGTTTTATGTTATGCATGAAAGCGATAGTCTAAGAAGTTCATATGTTTTACCAGATTACCATGGTTCAAAATCCTCACAAACATTTGTCCTTAATTCTGGGCATTTTCCTGCTTTCAGTAATCTAATTTTAAAAATTTTTAATCTTCAATTGATACGTACGCCACCAATTTTAAAATTTAATTACTGGTATCCTAGGCACTGATCAAAGATGTATATCACTGTCAATACTGAGACTGCGAATTTTTCCAACTGTATTTTGATGGAATTTGCAAGAAATAATGAAATACAGTAATGCTTATTTGTGAAATATTTTTATGCAATGATTTATCTTCAGCGTTCATTGTTAATAGGCACTTACTAGAGAACAGAGGCATTCTTAAATTTTTTGTGTGTCCTTTAGGGAGTTTCATATATATATATATATATATATATATATATATATATATATATTTGGTCTCAATCTTGTTAATTCTGTTCCAAATGAGTATGTGATTTGACCTTTAAAATAAATCTTAATCTTTTGAGCACAGGTTTATTCTAATTGCTGTTGTTCTCCTGGACTGGGGCACACTAACCTGTCATTCATCAGGTCCATTTGTCTGTGAACTGACTTAATTAAACATCTCAAATCCAATTTGCTTGATCTTTCTACTATTAAAGGGGAAAAAGTCCCTGTCACTATAAATGAGACTGGTTGAAAACAGCAACAAAAAAGAAATGAGAAGAAAATTTTTACAAGAGAATTTTGTTTGTTGAAGAGTATAGTGGCATTGCTATCTATTCTTAAAGATATGTGGGATGTGAACCAAAGGTAGTAATTTAACAAGCTATATAAAACAAATTCCTATTGTCTAATTCTGTTTCTATTAAGGTAAAGGAAAATTTATAACAAATTTGGTGCCTCACTTCTTTCTCTCAACTCTAGTCATGCCTATGAGAAAAATCTTAAAATCTCAGCTATAGCTCTCTTTTGTCTTGCACATCAAACTTGCAATTGGCTATTTCATTTCTGACAATATTCCTTTATAGTTCCAATCCCTTTGCTCAATTTAAACTCTACTTGCCACCTTTGTTCTCTTGAGCCACTATTCCCAGGGCAGTCATCAAAGTATAGTCTTCAAAATAGAAGCTACAGCAAGGTCTAGAAACTATTTAGAAATGCAAAGCTTGGGTCTCACTCCAGTCTTACTGATGCAAAAAGCCCTGGGGATAGAGCTCTGTGGTCTCTGGTTTAACAATCTCTGTTTTAAATAGGTGATTCTAATGCATGTTGGATTTTCAGAACCACTGCTGGATAAATAAAATCTTACTTTAACTTCAGATTTTCATATTCAAATTATTAAGGACTTGTGTGACAGTTTGTAGGTTTTATAATCTCTCTGGATTTCAGGTTCAACTGGGAACCTAAATAGCTATCACATGGAGCATTTGAAAACCTTGAAGGCTGATTAAAATTTGTTTCCTTACTTCTCTGCATCCTAGTTCCCAAAGACAGGTGTTTGTTCAGTAGCTAATGACACCAGTCTCCAAAAATTTAAGAATTAATACATATACATTGCCCCCAATACTAGACTAATATTACAACTTCTAGCACTGTTACACAAATTAAACAGAATATAATATTTATCTGTCACTGTGTAAATAAATAGATGCTGACTATAACTTTACTAATTTCAAGTAATTTTCTTGATGTTTAATGCATCATAAAGACAAAATTCTGTCTAGATTAACCAGTACTTTCTTCTTTGTTTCTTCTTAATTTAGTAAACATATGATTATTAAATAAGTTATATTTGGCTTCCTTTAACATATTGATTGGAAAATATTCTGATTACTTGAATTTTAACAAAATTTGAGTACCTTGGAAAACCGACATCTATAATTACCACTTGGTGTCTCCTGAAAACTAGCAATTTTTTATTGTACACTGTTGTGTGTTCATGAAACAATCACTGATATTACTGAAGTTGTTAGATATTATATGTACCCGCTTGTAAATGATAATTTGCCAGTATCTTTTTGTCAGTTTTCATTGATGTTTCTCTCTTTGTGTTTCATTGATGTTTCACTTTTACACAAGGATGAAGGCAATTAGTATAACATAGAAAATATAAGTTGTAATAGCTCAGTAAAAGCAATTGGGTGATTCACATAACATAATGTGATTCACATAAATTTAGATTTTCTTCAGTGTATAGGTGTGTCTACAATACTTACCAGGATTTTTTCCCTGATTGTCAAATACTTTGATGATTTTTTATGAAATCCTCCCATTCATCCACAGTTCTAAAGCCTTGGTTACTGTTGTGATCACAATTTGATTAATGTGACATTTTGAAAACACTGAGTGGTTAGATTCAGGTTATAGTGACATATAAACTGAAGAAATACAAATTTTGAGTTTCTTAGGATATTGAGTAAAAAAGCCCTGGCCATAAAATCGAAGAGCACATGAGGTCTGACTGCAAATATAAACTTGAGTAGAATGTTTAGACTTCAATGAAACCGTATCTGTGAAATGTGAGGCTTTAAGGATAAGAAGGTATAATGTGAATAGATAAACTGTATAAATGCATCATTTTTGCTTCAGGTGTCCATCCTACATTAAATATACTCATGCTTTTTTATTATTATTATTTTTAATATGGGACGCTTCATGAATTTGTGTGTCATCCGTGTGCAGGGGCCATGCTAATCTCTGTATCTTTCCAATTTTAGTATATGTGCTGCCGAAGTGAGCACAACTCATGCTTTTTGAAATAACAACAGACTCGAATCAGAATCAGACAATAGTTAAAATACAAAGACATATAGGGGGATTCAGGAGCGATCCTGACAACCTCTTAACAGGAGGTCATATGCAAAGAGCAGGGGGGAAACCCAGAGCAGAGCAGGGGGACAGGGCTTGTATCCCAACCCTGAAGAATATCGGATCCTCACCAAGGTCTATCAGTACGAGCACCAAGGACTACATCCCAACTACCAAGGGGACCAAGGGGAATTGGGGTGCCCTTGGAGGCCAAGAACTCTGAGGTCATCCACTCCCGCTTGAATCTACCACATGGGATGGAAGAAGTCCAAATCCTCCTTCACAGGATCCAAGAGCATCAGAACAACAGCCAAGAGCCCTGAGCAGTCTGCAGAAACAGAACAATAAACTTCCTTTGGGACTAGGGAGGGGAGCTTTCTCTGGTCCTCGCTTGGTTCCAACTTTGGGTCCACACCCTCTCTGGCAATGACCATCAGGATTGCTCCGGAAACCCGTCAAAACAAACAAATATAACCAAACCAACAAACAAAAAATCTAGAATAGATAGAGAACAACAAGGAAAGCCTAGTATCAGACAGGAAGCGGTCAGCGTGGACTCACTTATATCTTACTAGGTGGGACACAAAGATTAGTTACTCCTCACTAGGGCATTGAGAATTTCTCTGCACACCCCTCCATAAAACTGTTCTGCACCTAAACTATTGACATAGGTCTTGTTAGAGTCATAAGCCAGTCTAGACTACCCAAAAAAAAAAAAAAAAAAAGCCAGGTTCACCAAAATTACGCTTCAACGCTGTAAAAAGCTAAATACTACACTGAAAATAGACACGAGACAACTGAATAGTAATCTATAGCCATTCTAAGATGTATAGAACCCGGTTGTGTATAACCTAAAATCGAAATGTCAATGAAGAAGTCACAGGATGCAGTTCAGAACTTGCATTTTTTTTTTAAACATATTGGTTACTCAATGCTATGTCAACTAGTTCCATAATGTTATAAATTGTTGCTGATGTTATGTTGGGACATTGAATTGATCAGGATGACACTCTGCCAGCTCTACCTTCAGGCCAGAGATGGTCTCCCCAAGAAGCCGTTAAACTTATCTGGACAATAACATGCTGGATTCTATGCTTGGTATATGCTTGCAACGAAAGAATCTCAACTGAACTTGAACTGTGAAAATGCAGCAAGGTGGAGGGTTTGGGGACGGGTCGGAGGAATCCCAGTACCTATAAAACTGTGTCACATAATGCAATGTAATAAAAAAAATAAGCCTATAAACATAAACATATTTATCTAAACATTATTGTCTGATTCTACATATAATAATTGGGCACTTTGATTTTTTATATTATAAAATTAATACAGATACCACAAATCATATAAATGTATACATCATAAGGAATTATTCTGTATCTGTCTAATCATGTAGAGTAACTGATATGTTTGCATTATTGATTTGAGTATATCATAGTCAACACACAGGACATTAATATGTGATGTTTGAATGCTTGTGGATGAGTCACAATTTTTAAAGTGTTTTAGAGATTTTGGCCATTGTCTTCAAACATAGATTTTCAAATTTTATGCAATACTGTGCTTTAATTTGAATGCCTCAATTTTAGAATAAAATCCAGTAAAGAAGAAAATGGGTAAGAATCAAAATATAGATGCAGTTCTTAGATTCATTTCCAATAGGAAACACAGTCAAAAAGCAATACAATTACTAAGAAATAAGTTGTACCTATACAAAAAAAATCAGGGTAACAAAATGATTTGAATACATACATGTAAATAAAAGTTATATGTGGCTAGGAAGTCTCAACTATCTAATGTCAGCTACCAATTACTTAATAAATATACTTAATCTGTAGAAGATTATGCAATCTTTTCTTATAACTAATAGTTGGAATTACTATAGAACAGTCAAGTGGTGACCAGACATTTTTGGTGAGATTTATAAATACATAAAGAACATTAAGTTTCAAACATATTCAACATCATAGTAATGCTGTGATGAAAAATTAGGATGATCATAAACACCCAACAGGAAGGGATTCCTTGCATACATAAGTTTTTATATAACTTTGAAAATATTAGATACAGACTAAAATTTTAACATGATAAAGTAGTGATCACAATATTCACAATTTATAATTTAGAGCTTGAGACACGTATTTTAGTTATATGTTAATTGATGTCATTCTCAGGATAGCTCGATGAGATAAATATTAGTACAATGGTTCCCGTTTTGCAGATTAAGAAACTGAGACACAAAGGGATAATTTTATGACATGATTAACATGATGAACATGTTATGTCGGGGAGCCTGATTGTAGTCTGAGTCCACTGTAATCATATATATATATATATAATGGAAAATTATATACATATATGTATATGTATTTTCTTTTTTTTTATTATTTTGCATTATGTGACAGTTTCATAGGCTCTGGGAATCCCCCCACCCCCTCCCTCCCCTCCCCCCTGGTGGATTCCTCCACCTTGATGCAGTATTACAGTTCAAATTCAATCAAGATTCTTTCCTTGCAAACATATACCAAGCATAGAGTCCAGCTACTTATTGTCCAGATGGGTTGAACAGTTTCTTGGGGAGACCATTTCTGGTCCGAAGTTAGAGCTGGTAGAATATCATCCCAGTCAATTAAGAGTCCCAATATAACATCAGCAGCAGTTTGCAATATTATGGAATGGACATGGTTTTGAGTAATCAGTATGTTAAAAAAAAAAAAAGCAAGTCCTAACCACAACCTATGATTAGCTCATTGACATTTCAATTTTAGTTTATATACAGCACCGGCTGCTATATACCTTAAAATGGCTATAAGGTACCATTCAGCTGTCTCGTGTCTATTTCATTTTATGTTCTGCACCTTAAATATCGACAAATGTGTTGCTAGAGTTACAAACTAGTCTAGATTATCCTAAAATCTGCCAAGATCAGCAAAATTATACTTCAACACAACAAATGGCTAAATACTAAAATGTATATGTATTTTCATAGTAGTATTGTCCTTCAGTAACAGTCCAAAAATCTGCTATTTTAGCTTTTTATGGCATTACGGATATAGGCCAATGTAGAACATGTAACATCACATTGTCAAGGAATATTTAGATGTTTCATTGGGAATCCTTCTTAGTTTGGGAGTAAAGGCTTGTACTGTAGTGTATCTTCACTTGGTTTCCATTATGCATCTATGAGAATATATGTACATATTTGTTCACCTATATATAGATCTGCTTTGTGTTTGTATGAAGGTTGTCTTTTATCATATATCAAAATGATATTTGTCTTTTGGTAACCTTATATTTTAAGTTGCATACATGGACATTAATAAATAACACTATGCAGGATGAGATTCCTAAGTCTTAAAGTAATTAAGTAAATAGATACAGTCAATTAAGTATTCAGTATATGTAGAGGAAAAGATTGAAATAACATAAGGTAAAATTTTAAAAAGAGTTTATGAAGGATTTTTTTAAATAGTGAAGGAGAGCTTTGTTATTTTCCAGACATCATCTGGCAAACCTATACTTTCTTGGAGGTCATTTTCTGAAACATCGATACAGAAGCATTATGAGTTCTGGAATTCAAACAATTACACAGTGTTTGACACAAAGCAAAAATATTTTTTTTGTTGTTTTTAACCCATGTTTATACTCCAGAGGAAATGTGATCTTGTGGTCTATTGATTTTAATGTTGACTATTACAATTAATGGCAAATTAAGCCTGTGAATATAGAGTGGTTTAAAAATATGACTGTGCAAATATTGTCGATGGGAGGGAAGAAGATGAGGAGTAGAGAAACAGGAGCCAGACAAGTGCGGTTGTCTGCTTGGAGCTGTGCCTATGGAATGTGTGGAATCTGGCTTCTTTCTAGTTTAAAAAATTACATAAATAACACTAAAATTAAAAAGAAAAGTTCAGCAAGGGTTGTTTCTTACAACATTTGAGGGATTTTCTATGGTATGTGTCAATGTGTGATTTAGAGGAGGAAAAACAAAAATGTCATGAAAACAGCAAACAGTAGCATCCTTTACATTTTAAATTGGCATGAGGCATGTGCAAGGTCCTAACTGAATAGTAGCTTGAAGGCAGACAAACCGTTACTTATAAGATTATTTGTAATAAAAAGCTTATATTTAATAGATGGGTTAAAGATAAAAATGGAATAAACCAGCATTTTTAAAAGAAATTGTTGCTACTGTATGTACTAGAGCTGTTTCTAATTTCTAACACATCAATGAGAATTTCTCTTTTTTCTTTTACTTATGTTCAACTGCATATATAATCATTTCTGGATTGCAGACAAATAGAGCCCCAATCATAAAAGAAAATACACAAAATGGTATTAGGCAAGCATATTTGTTGAATACAATATTATGTTTTGAAATATCACATGCTTATATTGTTATAAAGTGAATTCACAATGGGCTGCACAGTTACATTTGGTTGTCATGAGGTACCACTCAAGTTTAAAGCACTGAGCTAATAATTATGAACAAAGGAAAAAAGTATACTAATAAAAACAGTGATAGTACTTATACTAAAATTAATGCTAATACCAATTTTAATATCAGTACTAACACCAATACTAGAATTAATATTACATCCAATACCAATCATGATTAATACCAACATTATTGTTATGCAATAATAATATAGAATGTAAGAATTTTTGTATGTTCCTTCATTAAATCTTCCACAATTGTGAGTTAAATGAACACTTTCTCTTTTCAGTTTCTTTAACTGATTCAGGTATTTTCTTGTTATAATAGAATAAAAAGAAAAAAAAAGCTGATTGATGTAGAGCATTTGCATTGGTAGAGAGGTTAATAAAAGTATATTGCATATATAATGTAATAAAACTATATTTATACAATATAATAAAAGTGCATTATTATAAATCAGTAGACTGGATTAAAAAACAAAACCCATCTATTTCTTGCCTACAGGAGACACATTTCACCAACAAAAATCAGCAGATACTATATCTCATGGATTTTGATTTTTTTTGTAAGTTTCACCTTTTCAAAACACTCTCTTCTGATTAAATTCTTCAATGACTCATAGATCATACAGTAGCATCGTTTTCTTCAAGAAGGTTCTTGTTTTCTTTTTCATTTCTTCAGTGATACATTAGTCATTCAGTAGCATGTTATTTAACTTTATGGTGTTGTTAATTTCGTTTTTCTCCCTGATGTTGATTTTGCTTTGTGGCTCTTCATGTAAGAGGATATATAGTAGCTGTGTAATGGAGACTTTCATACCCAGATGTGAGGATACAATGCAAAATGCATCTCTACTTCCAGACAGTGATGAACTCCCAATAAAATTGTTTACTATATCTTGACAATAGGATGCTGAATTCTCTGCCATTGTCCATGCCTGCAATGATGGACATAAGACTGTGTATGAAAAACTATATTATAGCAATGATATATGGGAACTGAGTGAAGGGAGGGGACTGAGGAGGAAATAAAGGAAAAATAAGTAAAATTTTAAAAAATAAAAGTATATTACAAAAGTTGGAGCAGGCTTTATAATTTGTCTGCCTAAAGGGTTGAAAGTTTGAAGGAACAGGCTAGGGAAAACCTAGAATGTTATAATGGACTAGTAAGTATGATTCTGCTGAGGATTCAGCTAATCTGCATGCTGACACATATATAGACAGCAAAGTTATGCTAGTAGTCTCAACTGAAAATGAGGGCATTGTTGGGAATTGAACTAAAGAAAATGGGGGGGTGAATTGGGATTTGGACGAAAGAATACATTAGTTGTGGGGGAAAGATACAACAATCCACTTCGAGTGGGAATATAGACTAGTGCAGCTATTATGGAAGACAGTATAGAGATTCTTTGGACATCCAGAAACAGATGTACTCTATGACCTAACCATACAACTCCTGGGATGTGCAAAACAAAATAAAATCAGCATATGAGACAGTTATTTGTACCACCATGTTTATTGCAGTTAAGTCCACAATTGTGATGTATGTGATCCACTCCGATGTCTTTAATGGATGACTGAGTAAAACACACACACATATGTATACTATGGAATGCTGAAAAGCGACACACACACACACACACGAATTGAAGCCCTGTATTTGTAACAAAATGTATTCAAGTGAAAAACACTATGCTTAGTGAAATAATTCCATCTCAAAAGACAAATACTATGTGTTTTCTCTAATATGTGACACCTAATATAGATCCACACAAGAAGGTGTATGAACAAAATGGTCACTTGGAGATATAATTGAAACTTTTAGCCCAGGTATATGCTCCAGTGAAAATATGGTCTTGTAATCTTTCTATGTTAACTTGTTGAATATTATTCAAGTTAAGTATGTGAACACAGAATAAACCAAGACAATGTGCAAATACTATTGAAGAGAGGTAAGGGAGAAATGGGTTTTGGGGAGTGCAAGGGAGTAGGTAAAGCAGGATTGTCTTTCTGGAACGGGAATACATAATATCTGTTCACTTTAATTAAAAATAATATATTTATTTCAAATTTCAATGTATTAATTCATACTTTATAATTGATATAAAATTTTATAATAAAAATAGACAAACATAAAAACAAATACCTTTCATACAGTGGTAAAAAAGTGACTATATTGGGCTATGCCCTGATCATTTATGGCAGTTTGAAATTAAGAATCAAGGGATTTCAATCAAGCAAAGCCTTTGGGTTGCAAAGTGGATGTTATTGGTTTCATGTTTACAGTGAAAATCAGGAACAAAATGAAATAAATAAGAATTGCAATTCATATAAAGACTATCCCCCAATCTCAACATTTTTGTCTACATTATGCTTATTGCTTTTTTGAAGTACATTCATTTCCATGGCATATCTGTTGTTCCAAATAATTCTGTTTTAAAATTTTACAACTGTATGAACTATACTTAATTTTCTTTCAAAGCAAATGTCATTAATTATGCCATCTGCAAAGGCGAGCCTTATCAAATATTATTAAATGTTCTTAGTGAAGGAAATCTTTGGTGGGAACTGCACTCGGAGAGAACAGTGATGACCTCCCTATCTAAGGTAGAAAACAAAATTTCCTATTGAAGTGCTGCTCCTGAGTCCTCACTCAGAAATCAGTAGTCTAGGATTGCTCTTATGTACCATTCTCAAACATTTTTTGAAGCAAAACAAGTTGTGTTAAAAGCCTGCTACTTAATTTTCTGACGTTTTATTGTTTAACAACTTAACCTACACTGTATGGGCCGCTCTTACTCTCAATAAGAGGGTATGATTGCCTCTTTGCGTTAGTTTAGTGATCCATAGAGCCCAATACTCCGATTTAGACAGTAACAGCTTTTTTAATTACTGTAATTTTTGCAAGGCTCAAGAATCCCTGGTACCCAAGTACCTGAATTAAGACCTATGTAATTTTAAGGCTTTCTGCTTGAAGTTTTAGCTGTAATTTTCTGCTTGACTAGTTTGTTTCTTCATTTTTATTTGAAGATCTATGTTAATGTCATTTATCTAAAATTATAAGCCAATAATAAATAGAAAGTTTTAAAAATTGTGAGAATATAATACATATATATCATTATATGTGTAAACAAATCGAGGTATGCAGGATTATATAAATGTTGATGGTCTAGATCATCATGATCACAAAAGCCTTTACTTTTTATGTTTTTTTTTTCCCTCAAGTTGACAAACAAACAAGGAGCAACAACAACAAAAAAACCTATAAGACCACTTGGCCTAAAATTAAATCTTCTACCCACCTCAAAGAAAACCCCAACAACAACAACAACAACAACAAAAAGAAAGAAAAACAAAGCCTAATGAAAATTTGAAGAACTCCACCTTTATAGTCTAATTTAGCACCAAGGTAGTTATCACCACTGGTACAAATGAAAATATAAGTTTGAGAACAGCAATGTCAGTTAATCCTTCATGTTTTATCATATTGGAGTTGTTTCGCAAGTTGTTAGAAAGAGGGACACATACTGATTTTAAGAAGAGAGGCTAGAGCCCACCACCAACTAAACTGTATCAAAAAACAGTAAAAATTACAAATTTAAAAAAAATTTTAAATTAAACACATAAAAAAAATGACATAACATTCTTGCTAAAAAAAAAAAGAGAGGGGTTCTAGTAGCTAAGCTAAGTCTATTTTATAAGTGTATTATTTGAATATATCAGTTACTTTGTTCTACATACACTTAATAACAAAGGAAAGAAAATATATTTTAAAATAAGTGAGAATGAAAAATAAAGGAAATAATGAGAGTAATGATGACACACTGCATTTATGTGGTCGCAATTAGTTTATTTAGAATGAAGCAACAAAAAGTTTTCCTGTATGCTTACATCAGATATTAGAATTTTTATAATCTCCATGAATTGAGGCTACCAGTACAGAACACATTAAAAATTATATCCTATTAGATTAAGGGATGTACTGACTGGATGAAGTAATGAAAACTGACCTAAGAAATCAAGATATGTCTCAGGCTAAATCTGAAAAGAAGGCTCAACAAGCCTCTTAATATAAAGTAATATTTTCTTAAAAAGTATTTTAATTTTTCAAGCATGAATATATTTTAGTTGGTATGGAAAGAGAGATTTAGCATCATGATTTAATGAACCTCAAAACAAATTATGCTATACTTTTCTGGTGATCACAATGTAGTCACAATGCTCTTTAATGAGGGAGTAGGAGACAGAAGAGGAGTCAGTAGCAAAGAGAGGCATTGTGGGAAAGACTCAGTCACTGCTGGCTTTGAAGATGGATAAACAAAGCTGGTGAAATTTTGCATGTCTTTAGAAACTGATCAAGGCAGGTCTCCCCCTATAGCCTCCAGAAGAAATGCATGCCCGACTCACCATGGTGTCTATTCCAGTAAGATTCATTCTGAATTTTTGACTTCCAATACTTAAAGAGAATAAGTTCATTTTTATTTAAGCCAACAAATTTGAGGCAAATTTTTCAACAGCAATAATGGGAAACTATTATACTATTTCTTAGAGAGGAAATAGAACAAATATAAGTCCTTTCTAGGTGTATCTATGAATACTAATTGAGGTTTTCAATATTAACAAGAAACCACAGAAAAATGTTTTGAAAGTATTCTCATAAAGAAGGAAGGAGGAGGTTGGGTGGGACAGATAGGCAGGAAGGAGCATTGTAAGGAAAGAATCAAAATGCTTCTAAAACTATACTGTGGAATATGTGAGATTTGTTCACTTTATATGAATAAACTAATTTTAAAATGAAAATGCAGGAGATGAATGGATACTTTACTCTTCTTGGAATGAGTAAGAAATTTGTAAGTATTAAATTAGTGTTGGCTCAAATGGCTAAATATTAAAATGAAATAGACACGAGAGAGCTGAATGGTACATTATAGCCATTTTAAGGTATATAGCAGCCGGTGCTCTATATAAACTAAAATTGAAATGTCAATGAGCTAATCATAGGTTGTGGTTAAGAACTTGCTTTTTTTTTTTTAACATACTGGTTACTCAAAACCGTGTCAATTCCATAATGTTGCAAATTGCTGTTGATGTTATATTGGGACTCTTAATTGACTGGGATGATATTCTACCAGCTCTAACTTCGGACCAGAAATGGTCTCCCCAAGAAACTGTTCAACCCATCTGGACAATAAGTAGCTGGACTCTATGCTTGGTGTATGTTTGCAAGGAAAGAATCTTGATTGAATTTGAACTGTAATACTGCATCAAGGTGGAGGAATCCACCAGGGGGAGGGGAAGGGGCGTGGGGAGGGGTGGGGGATTCCCAGAGCCTATGAAACTGTCACATAATGCAAAATAATTAATAAAAAAAGGAAAAAAATTAGTGTTGGCTGTACTAAATTGGATGCTGCTATAATAAAATTACCTTGAAATAAGTAAAAAAAAAAAAATAGCAAACTCAAAAAAACTACATGGAACCAATATGAGGAAAATGTCCCTATATTTGATATTTAAAGATTTATACTAACGCAAACAAACTCCACACTCTCAAGAGCAAAATATCTAAACAACATAAATTGGAAACTAAAGCAAGAATATAAAGTCATGAACTAAAAATGTCATTCCAAAAAGTTTTCACAGTGTGTCCTACCACAGTGGTTTAGAGTCTGGTCTAGGTAATCAGAATTCGGGTGCTAAATTGAAGCTCTGTCACTCATTGCTGGTGTAATCTAAACTTTTTGTAGTCATCATTTTACTTACAAAGTAGGTGTGAATAATGCTATCTTCAATATATTGATGTGAGAAATGAGTCAGCTTATTAGTACAAAGGGCTTATCAATGTGTATTACACACATAAACAGGTATAAGAAGCGGCCGCTATTAGTTATTTGTCAAATGAATGTTAATATATTGTATGAGGAATGAATAGTTCTGGAAATGGAATGAGAGATGCATTTTTATCTGAAGTTTTTGGCAGTTTAATCAGTCTATTTTCTTGCAAAGAGACAATGTGTCTCAAATATTTTACAAAACAATAAATTATATCTCACTTTAGTCATTATTACCCTTGGTTTCTTTAAGGGATGAACGGATGATAAAAACAATCGTGTACTTACATACTGAAATGGTAGAGGGAAATTTTTTTAAGAAAAAGAACAAGCAATGAAACATGGAACAACATAATTGGATTTGAAAATAATGTTGCTGAATGAGAGAAGGTGATCTCAAGATGTGCGTGTTGTGTGTCTAAACTGTAATGTCATGACATTAATATGGAAATGAAGATTGTAAGGATGGATAATTGGAGGTTTCTATGGCTTGAAGTAAAGGAAGCCCTGCTGTATACAGGTACCATGAGAGAACATGTTGAAATACAGAAATTGCTTGTATGCTGTTTGTGACCATGGTTATAAGAAGATATGTATGCATTTAATCCATGAAGCTTATGTATAAATTCAGGCTAAATTTGTTGTATGAAAGATGTTTAAAGAATTTTTAAAACATTTCATATAAATGGACATGTTCATGGTCTGACACCTGATGATGAAGCAACACAGAAAATTGTATTTATAACCTGATTCTACACTGTATTGACAAAATGAAATGTTTATTGGTTATTTGCTGTGTATTAGACATTGATGTACTTTACATGCATATGTTATTTTATCCTTCTCTTTCTTCTTGTTATAATTGTCATACCAGGGATGGTGCTGTGGCATGGCATGCTAAGCCTCTCTCTGCAGCATCAACATTCCATATGGCTGCTCCACTTCTAATCTGGCTCCACGCTTGTGGTATAAAAAATCAGTGGCGAATGGCTCAAGTGCTTAGACGTCTGCACCCACATCATATGCCAGGAAGAATCTCTTGGCTAACAGCTTCAGTTCAGCTCAACTCCAGAGGCTGTGGCCTTTTGAGCAGTGAATCAGCAGATAAAAGATTTCTCCATCTGTGTTTCTCTATGTGTAGGTTTGGCATTGAAATATAAAAAAATAAATGTTTTTAAAAGAAAGTCATAATGTATAAGTGCTGTCTTAAGAGTTTGCTTTTATGTTGCTAGGATTGAAAATTGAATTGAAAAGGGTGAGTTGGAATAGAACAAAAAACATCTTTGAATCACAGATGTCATGCTTAAATAATAGCTCTGTCACTGGATACATTACCAAATAGTCTCAGTTTCCTCACCTGTAAAATGGGAATATCACAAGTCTCTTTAGATGAATTGTGTGCATAATATTGAACATGTATTTCACAGAGTAGTTTAAGTCACCATTTGATATTCTTGCATCCCATAACACATTGACTAGTTTTAAGTTCACCTTACATTCTCATTTATCTTCCTAGTAATATGTACCAAAAATGACAGTAGTTGATTATTCAAGTCATTGTGTCCCTACCACCCACATGGGAGATCTGGACATTGAATCAGTGAATGGAAGATTCTCTCTTTATTCCTCTTCTTCCTCTTTCCCTGTATAATAAAACAAAATAAGCAATTTAAGTGTTTTAAACACCAGATCATGCATGTCTAGTGCTTAGAATGCTACATCTCAGTAGTATTGATGCAGAGAATAGCACTTATTAGATAAACTGTTCCTGGAAAACCATTTTATTGAAGGCTCAAGAGTAGAGATGATAATAGCTTATTCTTGCCTTGCATCTTATTTTGTTGGAAATTTACATGTGATCCTCAAGAGTTTAATTTGGGGCCATAAATTATTTTTATTCTCCATATTGGTACCCAATTTCAAAATGCTTTCTAGAGTGGTTTTTCAAATTTGTATTCATACCAGAAGCATGTGAGAATTTCAGTTATTTTAAAATCTAGGATTTTTGTGCTATTTCAGGTTTTTTTTTTTTTAGTTCTTTTTTGATGCTGTCTTGGTAAATGTATAATGGCATTTATTACTGTTTTAATTTGCATTTGTCTCACTGATATTTTAGAACATTTTAATATGGTTTCTAACCACTAAAATACCTTCCTTTTAAAAATGTCTATTTCGGCATGGCACACCCAGGTACATGGGCTGAGTGACTCCCGGGCACCTTTTGGCTCCAGGCTGTGTCTGCTGGCCGCCCGGCCAGGGAGTTCTGGAATTTGGGTTCTTTAATATACTGCATGAATGGCTCCAGGCTGAACCCACAGTGCTCTGGGGACGTGTATCAATCCTATAGATTTTCAATGGCAGTAAATCTTCCTCTGACGATCTTGTACTCACTTTATAGTGCAGATTGCCAATCACTAGTTCATTTAAAGGCAAAATTATGGGCTTGTCCAGCAGGATGTCCCCATTGCCTAATAAGATGATGTATTTTAGCAGAGGGGTCACAATAGGCAACACCATGACATTGACTGGCATTTGAGAACCATACCCTGGGTTTGAATGTGTCAGGCTGTGTGGGCCAATCCCCGTGGAAATTCTGACCCCACTGGATGGTTTAGGAGGGCCGGTGGAGACAATGCAGGAGGTATGACAGTCTATGGGGCGCGCTGAGCTGATGCAGAGCAACTACTGGTATACTTAATACTGGCTGGGAACAGGCCTGGTTGGGGAGCTTGGGGGAGGCCATGGCTGGGTGGAGTCTACCACTAAGGAACGCAGGAACTGGAAGGGGGCTGAGTTCTGGTTGGGTCACAGTTGTAGTCCCTTCGCATAAATATGGATTGGGACTTGACGCACCATGCCAGGTTAGACCGCAGCACAGTTTCGTGCTCTGGAGGACCAGGGTAGACGTGGGATGGACTCGGCTAGGTTTCAACCCCAACTGAGCCATATAAGAGCTATATATGGGTATGAACGAGCTGTGGCTGGGCTGAAACTTCCAACAGCAGGAACCAGAATGGGTTGAAGAGTGGAGCTGGCCCAAGGAACTGCTGGTATGCGTGAAGCCTGACACCAGGAAGGGGTCTGAGGGAGGAACCTGAACAGTTCCTCTGACAGGACACTGACCCTACAAATAAATGCAGGAAGCAAGGAGGTAAACAACCCAGAAGAGGCATTGGAAAGTAACTCACTTGCATACATTGGCTCAGGTTGGGGGCGGACCAGGCTGTTAGCTCACGCTATCCACTGGCAAGTCTGTGCGCTGGAGCTGTGCGGGAGTCTGGCCAGGTTCAGTTGAGATAATAATAAAAAAAAAAGTATACAATACAAAATGCCAAGGCAAGGCTGCCTGTGCCGGTTAGGAATGCAGCACCCAACCAACACACCTCCCACTGGTTTAAGTGAAGGATGAGTGTGTGATGGCCAGAACCAGGATGGGCTGCAGTACTCATTGGTTCCAGTGGAGGTCGGGGCTGAGAATAGACCCAACCCAGCAGTTGCAACCACCAGCTGATCAGGGTGATGGATTGTGGTGGGCACTGTGCTTAATAGTACATGTAGGAACCTGGTCTGGGAACACCTCAAAGTTTCTTTGGGAACTCCCTTAATCATAATGGAGGAATCAGAACATTAACCAAGAAAAGATGAAAGATGGAATAGATCAATCAACCACCTCAGTTATATGTTGGCAGCGAAATACTGGACAAGGGAAAATGCTATGATGGTCTGTATCAGTCAGTGGACTCTGCACCAGCCTCATCATACCTGGATTGTTGCTGATGATATGTTGGAGCTTCTAGTTGAACAGGATGACACTCTGCTGGTTCTGCCTTCGGACCTGAGAGGGCCTCCCTAAGAGGTCGTTGAATTTGGACAATGGGATGCTGGATTCTATGTATGGTATATGCTTGCAATGAGGGAATCCCAGCGGAACTTGAGCTGTGGCTATGCATCAGGATAGAGGAATCCACCGGTGGGGGGAGGGTTTGGGGTGAAGGGGGGAGATCCCAGTACCTATGAAATTGTGTCGCGTAATACATTGTAATTAATGGGAAAAATAATAAAATTAAAAAATAAAAAAAATGTCTATTTCGATCTCTTGCCCAAATTTATTAGAATAATGGATTTTCTTTTGATTTGTAGGAGTTGTTTGCATGTTTACCATATGCACCATTCATGCTTATATTTTTCCATATTCTTTAGCATTCTTTTTCAGTTTCCAATATGCTTTCTTGATGAAAAATAATTATTCTTATATTTCCATATAAGTTATTGATTTAGTATCTTATGATTATAGCATGTGTATCTTGCTTCATGGGAACAATATACGTTATAATTTATGAGATTAGCAGCACTAATACTAAAACAAAATTCTGCAATATTCAACATTTTCATCAAAATAGTAGAATGCTCTCATGTAAACAACTTGTTACTTTGCTTACAGAGCTGTAAAAACCACCAATCAAACCCCACATTTGTAACAGAAAAGAAATAAGACCCAGAGCCAAATAAATGACATAGAAACAAGAACAGAAAAAAAAAAAATCGGTGAATTGGAGGGTTGTGTTTTTTAAAAAGATAAACACAGTTAATAAATGCATATTTAGATTTACCAAGCAAAAAAGGCATACTATTTGATAGTATTTGAGAAAAATTTAAGTGCCTCCTTGATTTATTCCTTACTCTGTTGGTTTTTCAGGAGTAAGTTATTTACTCTGTGTGTATTTTTCTAGTTTATAATACTTTTCTTTTTAGATTCTGGTTTTATTGTGTGGTAGGCAAAAAAGATACTCAATGTTGTTTCTACAATTTTAAATATGTTGGTATTTATTTTGTGACATATCATTTGATCTATTCTGTAAATGACCCAAATAATGTTGAAAAGAATGTATATCCCTTAGATGTTAGAAAGGTCTATAGATGTCAGTTAGGTGCAGTTTATATTGGATGCAGTTTAACTATGATTTCTTGGTTTTCTGTCTCACTGATAAATCCATTTCTGAAAGTGGGGTGTTAAGGTCTCCTATTACTATCATATTCAGAATCACTACTCCCTTAGCTCTGTTAATATTTACTTAATGCATACAAATGCTTTAACATTGGGTAATTATTTATTTATAAGTGATAATTGCTCTTGTTACATTGAGCTTTTTGTCACAATAAAATGACCTACCTGGTCTCTTTTTCTGCTTTGATTTGAAATATTACTTAATCTGTTTGAAATATAGCTACTCTTGCTTTATTTTGGACCTCAATTGCATGAATTATCTTGTGCCACTCAAACTTTTAATCTATTCAGTTTTTTAAATGTGAAAAGCTTCTAGCAGTCAGCAAATAATTGAATCATTCTATATCTTTATTTACTTATATTAGAAAGAAAAATTTACAAAGAGAAGGAGATACAGAGAGAAAGATCTGTCCACTGATTCACTCACCAAGTGGTTGCAATGGCCGTAGATGAGCTGATCCAAAGCCAGGAGCCAGGAGGGTCTTCCAGCTCTCCCATATGGGTGCAGGTTCCCAAGGCTTTGGGCCATCCTTTACTGCCTTCCCAAGCTACAAGCAGGGAGTTTTTTGTTTGTTTGTTTTAATTCCTCTGATACTTTTTTCTCCGCAAACTGAACATTTTGAAACAATGTATCCTAGCTCACTTATTTTTCTTCCATTGTATATGTATGTACATATGTATACACACACATATATATACATGTATACATACATATATGTGTACATATCCTACTCTTGATGCTTTCATTGTGCTTTAAAGTTCATTCTTCCTTTTTTTTTAAAAAAAAAAAAAACATGTATTTATTTTTATTGGAAAGGCAATTTACAGAGAGAAAGATCTACAGAAAGATCTTTCATCCATCGATTCATTCCCCAATTGGCTGCAATGGCCAGAGCTGAGCCAATTCGAGGTCAGCAGACAGGAGCTTCTTCTGGGTCTCCCAGGCGGGTGCAGGGTCCCAAGACTTTAGGCCGTCCTCAGCTGCTTTCCCAGACCACAAGCAGGGAGCTGGATGGAAAGTGGAATAGCTTGGCACTGACTGGCACCAATATTGAATCGTGATGATAAAAGCAAAGGTTTAGCCACTGAGCCATCACGCTGGGCCCAGAGCATTTTCTTTTCTTTCTTTTTTTTTTTTTTTTTTTGGATATTTATTATTTTTTTTTTGGTCTTTTTTTTCTGAAAGTTTTTTTTTATTATTATTTTTAATTCATTAATTACATTGTATTATGTAACACAGTTTCATAGGTACTTGGATTCTCCCCACCCCTCCCCAAACCCTCCCACCACGGTGGATCCCTCCACCCTGTTGCATAACCACAGTTCAAGTTCAGTTGAGATTCCCCCATTGCAAGCATATACCAAACATAGAGTCCAACATCCTATTGTCCAGTCAAGTTCAACGGCTTCTTAGGTATACCCTCTCTGGTCTGAAGACAGAGCCAGCAGAGTATCATCCCGATCAATCAAAAACTCCAACATACCTTCAGCACAAATTTACATCATTATGGAACCAATTGACATAGTAACGAGTAACCAACATGGTAAAAGTAAATGCGAGCTCTTATCCACTTTCTGTGACCACCTCACTGACATTTCAATTTTAGTTTATACACAACATATAACAGACCTAACATAACATGTTATACATAACATCGTGTCATCTTAAATTAAGGCAAACATGTGGTATTTAACCTTTTGGGATTGGCTCATTTCCCTTAGCATTATGGTTTCCAGTTTGGCCCATTTGGGCACAAAGAACTGCATTTTGTTTTTTTTAATAGCTGAGTAGTATTCCATGGAGTAGATGAACCATAGCTTTCTTATCCAATCGTCTGCTGATGGGCATTTTGGCTGCTTCCATGTTTTTGCAATTACTGATTGTGCTGCTATGAACATAGGAGTGCATGTTGGTTTCTCATAAAACAAGTGTTCTGATATATTCCTAGGAGTGCTATTGCTGGATCATACGGTATGTTGAATTTGAGTTGTTTGAGTGCTCTCCATACTGATTTACATAGAGGCTGTACCAGCCTGCAGCCCCACCAGCAGTGGAGTAGGGTTCCCTTTTCCCCGCAACCTCGCCAACAAGTGTTGTTGGTGCTTTTATTCATGTGGGCCAGTCTTACTGGTGTTAGGTGGTACCTCATTGATGTTTTAATTTGGATTTCCCTTATTGCCAGGGAACTTGAGCATTTTTTCATATGTTTATTTGCCATTTGGGTTTGTTCCTTTGTGAAGTGTTTGCCCATTTCCCGTGCCCATTTCTTGAGTGGCTTGTTTGTTTTGACATTTTGGTTGTTTTGTAGCTCTTTGTATATTCTGGAGATTAGCCCTCTATCACCTATGTCGTGCATGAAGATCTTCTCCCATTCTGTGGGTTGCCTTTTTACTTTGTTGATTGTTTCTCTAGCTGTACAGAAGCTTCTTAGTTTGGTGAGGTCCCAATTGTTTATTTTGGTCTCGATTTCTACTGCTTTTGGAGTCTTTTTTAGGAAGTGAGGGCCTACCCCTAAATGTTGCAGTGTGTTTCCAACATTTTCTTCCAAAAGTTTGAAGGTTTCTGGATGTAGGTTTAGATCTTTTATCCATTTAGATCTGATCTTAGTGTATGGTGAGAGATGTGGATCTATCTTTTTGTTTCTGCAGGCTATCAACCAGTTGTCCCAACAGCATTTATTGAAGAGACCTTCCCATTTGCCTGGATTGTCGTTTGTCTTTTTGTCAAAGATTATTTGGCTGTATTTGTGTGGGTTCCCATCTGTGTGTTTCTATTCTGCTCCATTGATCTTCCTCTCTATTTTTTTGCCAGTACCAGGCTGTTTTGATAACCACTGCCCTATAGTATGTCCAGAGGTCTGGGACTGTGATTCCCCCTGCTAACTTCCTGTTCTTGAGAATGGTTCTAGCTATTCGTGGTTTTTTGTGTTTCCAGATGAACCTTTGAATCATTGTTTCCAGATCTGTGAAGAATGTTTTGGGCAATTTGATTGGGATTGCGTTGAATGTATATATTGCTTTTGGCAGTATAGACATTTTAATGATATTGATTTTACCTATCCAGGAGCATGGGATGTTCCTCCATCTTTCGAGGTCTTGTTCAATTTCTTTTTTAAGCAGTTTGTAGTTTACTTCAAATAGGTCTCCTACATTTTTGGTTAGGTTTATTCCCAGATACTTCATACTTTTCTCAGTTATTTTGAATGGTATCTTGCTGGTTAGATCTTTTTCCATCTTTGGGCTATTTGCATACACTATGGCTGTTGATTTTTGTTCATTAATTTTGTACCCTGCCACTCTACTGAACTCTCGTATAAGATCTAGCAGTCTCTGTGTTGAGTCTCTTGGCTCTTCTATGTAGAGAATCATGTCATCTGCGTATAGTGAAAGCTTGACTTCTTCATTTCCCATTTGGATTCCTTTGATTTCTTTTTCTTGTCTTATGGCCTCAGCGAGTACCTCTAGGACTATGTTGAACAGCAGCGGAGAAAGCGGACATCCTTGTCTTGTTCCAGATTTCAGTGGGAAGGGTTCCAGTTTTTCTCCATTCAGTATGATGCTGGCATTGGGCTTTTCATATATTGCTTTGATTATGTTGTGGATTTTTCCATCTATGCCTACCTTGGTTAGGGTTTTTAGCAGGAAATTGTGTTGGATTTTGTTGAAAGCTTTTTCTGCGTCTATTGATACTATCATGTGGTTCTTGTTTTGCAATGTTTGGATGTGGTGTATCACATTGATGGATTTCCTTATGTTGCACCATGCCTGCCTTCCAGGGATGAATCCTACTTGATCCGGATGAATGATCTGTTGAATGATTTTTTGAATTCTATTGGCTAGGATTTTGTTGAGAATCTTAGCATCGATGTTCATCAGAGAAATAGGTCTGTAGTTTTCCTTCTCAGTTAGGTCTCTGTCCGGTTTTGGGATTAAGGTGATGTTGGTTTCATAGAATGAGTTTGGAAGAGTTGCCTCTTTTTCTATTGTCTTGAAGAGTTTGTAGAGAATTGGGGTCAGTTCTGTTTGGAATGTTTTGTAGAATTCTGCAGTGAAGCCGTCTGGCCCAGAGCATTTTCAATTTAAAGCTTTCTGAATGACTGTCTTTGACTTTTTCCATGTTTGCATTAAATTTTTGTTAGAGTATATTTAATTATTTTAGAGTATTTTGTTCTGTCAAATTTCATTGAGTTTTTTTTAAAACAACCCTTTTGACATTTATCCAAGCATTTAGATATATCAGTTGCTAGATGGTTTGTTTGTGGCACCTTATTTGGCAGTGTAGGTGAGGTCATTTTTCCATGGATGCTCCCCATGGTTTCTGCTGTATGATATCATCTGAGTATGAAGGATTTTCTTCATGTGGTTCTGCTGGGGGCTTCCCTCGTGTAAATCCTGAGCCATCTGTCAAATTCTGAGGTGCAATATGGTCTGTTTGCTTTTGAGGAGACCTTTCTGACACTGGTGATGCTGGTTGAAGTCTAGGACTGCTCATTCAGGACCACAGAACTCCACTGGTCACTGAAGTAGATCCAGAGGGTCCATCTGCAGACAGTGGCCTGGGGACAGGGATTGTCAGAATGCATTCAATATTGAATTATACCAAAGATTCATTACTGTCTACCCAAGGTTGTAGCAGCAGTGAAACATGCAGCCACTCAACTTCTCCAAAAGACCTAGATGGGTTACCATTAGGTCTCACTATCACCAGGAATTACACAATTTCAAGTGTATGCACCATGTCTATGAGAGACTTGTAGTGATCCACACAAAAACAAGTCACTCTCACCAGTATATAGGTATTGGTCTATCACTGGGGCAAATTCAGACACTGACCAGGGGCACTCGACTGGCTTCGCTAACTTTTGTGAATGCAAATTAACATGTGTATAACTGTTCACACTAGTGTCTGCAGTGGGATGATCTGCAGGCTTTCTTACAGTGTAGCCAACTTGGTCAAACAGTCATTAAGCTTCAAAAAAAAAAAATGAAAATGTTACGCCAGCTGCCTTCTTACAAAAATGGAGCCAGTTACAATCAAGGAAATATGAAAAATGCAGAAATATAATAACTATTTGAAAGGCATGCAACATAATTCTAGTTATGTCATGAATGGATGAAAACACAGACATGTACACGCCAAACAGAAAGTAGAAAAAGTTTTGAAATTTGTGATAATTAAAACACAATATATGAGAAGCTGAACAGTTAGTCAAATTATGTTTTTGGGAAACTTGTGGCTTTAAATACTTTTAGCAGTATAACAAAAGGATAAGCATTAACGATTTCATTTTCCACTCTACAAAGCTAAAAGGTGAAGAACAAAATGTTTCCAAGATAAAAACTGAATGAATAAAGCACAAAAGAAAATTTAAATAATAATATTATTAAAAGCAGTTTATGTCAATGGATTTGAAAATCAAATGACATAAAAATAAAAGTTTATGAGAGCAAATACTAAAATTTACCTGAGAAAAGTTTAATATTATGAGGATCAAATAAACAATGATTGTATCTCTGTTTACTAGCAACAAACAATTATTAATTGAAATTTAAAATTTTCATTTACAATAATCAGAGTGCATTTAATATTTTGAGACAGGTTTTACCAAACACATAAATGAGCTACATATTTATATTTCCAATGCTCTGCTTAGAGAAATATAAAAAGAGCTAAGTGAATTGAGAAATACATTGTGTGTTGGAAAATTTAATATTGCTACATTTTGAGTTCTCCTTCAAATATCCCAGATATTCAATGTAAGCCCAGTCAACATATTAGCATGTTTTGAAAATATATGAATTGTTAATGTAATTCTATAGTGTGTATGGGGGGGGGTTGAAATTTAAATCACCTAGAATGGCTAAATCAAGTTTGGAAAATGTACAATAAGTTGGAAAATACTTGGTATTTCTAGGCTGACTATGAAGCTGTAATAATCAAGACAATGTAGTTTTCACATAAATGTAGACAAATAAATGAATGGAATAAAATTTACAGTCAAGTAATAAGCTTTCCTATATGTAACAAATTGACTTTTACAAAGCTACCAGTTCTATCCAATAGAAACAGAAACTTCTCAGCTGTGACAACTGTATTTCCATATGAAGATAAGGAAATACAACTCGCTACTAAATACCACATATGTAAATAAATACAAAGTTGATCGCAATTCTAAAAGAATAGAGTTCATAAAATTCCCATCAATTGAGCAAAATCGTGACAACCCTTTTTCCACAAAGGGAAAAAAATAGACAAATGAGACTAGCACTATTGTATAATGGACTGAGCTGCTGTCTCCAGTGTTGGCCTGCTATTGGAGCATTGGTCCAGGTTCTGGTTGATACACTTCCTATCCAGCCAATGCATCTGATAGGACAGCAGAGAATGGCTCAGCTATTTATTTGGGGCCTTGCCCCCCACATGGGACCTGAATGAAACACCTGGCTGGATTTAGTATGATGCAGCCCTGGCTGTTGCAGCCATCTGGGGAATAAGGCAGGACCTGGAAGATCTCTGTCTCTATCTTTCTGAAGCTTCCTTTTACACAAATAAGTAAAAAATAAGTCTACTTGAAAACATGGGTAACTAAAGGTTATGCAAATAAAAATCAAGCCATGAACTAGAATATTTGTACTTTACATACGTTGGAAAATTTTAAAATGTTGAGTATATGGTTAAATTTTCATAAATTTTAAATAATTAATTTTTTTGAGAAACAGAGACACAGACTCAACCAAAATGGCAACATAATCTGTTGATGGATGAGAAGGAAAGTGGGGTGGAAAGGTTAGTGAGCATGAGAAATAACTGCATTACTTTCATATTCTTGATCCAACAATGCATCACAAATTTCCAGCAACACATTATTATCCAATGGTTATGTAGGTCAGAAGTCAGATACAGTACTCATGAGGCTAAGAAATAGACGTTGACAGGTTTAATTTCCTCACTGGATGCTCTAAGCGAGAAAGTGTTTCCATGGTCATTCAAGTTCCTTCTGAATGTTTGTTACAGGACAACAGTCCTGTTTGCCTCGTTGGATGTCAGTTGACAATTATTTTCATTCTTTGGCTCATTACCTCCTTCCTTTATCTTAAAAGATAAAAACATCATCCTTACTCTCTCTTATGTAACCCTGCAACACATTCTACAATCTCTCCCAGTGCCTTACAGTAGAGTAGAAAAGGTATGATATTTATTTAAAGTGAGCATGGGATAGAATACTCGACTCCATAATATTTCTTAATCTTTATGAATTTGATTTTCTTTTGTGTAGAATGAAGATTATATCTAATGCGTTTCAAATAACTAACAGAATATAAGTGCTACGTTGTTGGAACACAAACATCTTATTCTGAGCATTTACCTTTCATTTTAGCATTTATCTTTCATTTTAGCATTTATAAATGTAAGACCTTACTACAGCTTTTTTTGCATTGCTCTGCCAGTTGCCTAAGTATTAGTCGCAGTAAATTTTCGTAAACTGTCACAGTATAGTCTTTATTGTATTATTAAGTGGAACCCCAATGATTAACTCTTCTTAGGGTTCAGCCATGAAAAGTCTTCTGAGTGCCATAGGTCAAGCCCTGCTTTGTTGATGGTTACACTTTTCTATGACTCAGGGTTAATACAAGTTATATTGCATATCATTTACATCTGCTCAGGTCCTACATCAGAAATTGGGAATAGCCACTTGAAAATTCCAATCCAATTATTTTTTGTCTCAGGTGGCTTGAGCAGATCTTATATTGTATGAAATATAGGAGACTATAACTTGTAACTTGACAATAACTGAATTCCTCTTAGGTACCTTTGTAATATGATGTACTACAGCAAAGTGAATTATATTTCCTTAATATCTATGTTTTGGAGGACGTTTAAACAGTTTTAAATCCTACGGGAAGCCATTTGCCAACATCGCTTGATCATTTGTACCCATAATTAGCTGGCTTTAGAAACAGTTAGATATCACAGATTGCTGCAGGTCTGAGACCATCTCTTCATTCTTTGTATCCTTGGAAACTAACACAGAATCAGGAACATGGAAATTACTTACACAGTTACAAGAATGGCATTGCCAGTATTATGAGGAAGGCAGGTTATTCCCTGGTTCTGCCATTCAGACCAAACATACCAGTTTGTAACAAGAGTTATAATTAGAAAGAATTTTCAGGTTTTCACTTTCTTCAAGCAACTGTGGGACTTTGTTAACAGGCTATGTGACCCTATGAGTGATTGAGATTCTATCTGGACAGAAAAAAAAATAATTACAAGTGTGCTAATAATAGGAGATATTGGATAAATTTCATCCATTGCTTTCTTCTGCCTTTTGTTGTTGAAGTAGCATGGGATTATTCCAGATCTGTTAATGATCCAACCACACTGGATGCCTTATTGGAAAATGATTTTGGAAACACTGTGACATCCTCAGAAAACCTCTAGTCTAATAAAAGTAGGAACCTTACACTGCGTCTTTATTCTTAAAAGAGACCAGCTTTATGAGTGAAAGCTAGTAGAAAAGTTAATTTCCTAAAAGATAAGCAACTTGACATATTTAAATCATGTACACAGCATAGATATTTTGGCAAGTGATTGCTGATTTTAGCTCATATACATAGCACTCTTTTTACTGTCACTGAAATCGCAAGCCAAATTTAATAGGAAATGAAGACAAAACAAAATATCTCTGCTTTGCAGTACCACATGATTCATTATATTAGTCCTTTTATAGCAGAATAAACACAGCAGAGATGCAACTTCAACTTTTTGATTGCTTTAAACATATGGCCAAAAAGATGCTTGTATGCATCAGTCGCTTAACTTAGCATAATTTAGTTTTCTAAAGAACAAGATGTCTTTGAACTGGAGGGGACATACGTTTAAAAAACCAGCAAATGTGATACCTGTCAACAAGGATAAACATGGTATTAATGAGAGTGTATGCTAATGTATTAAACTAGTACAATATCAGCAGGATATCAGTTTCATTGCCAACTGATTTTTAGAGATGATCCACCATTTGAATTAGTGTTAGTGATAAATTATTTCCAAGTAGTATTAATCATACTCACTGGGAAATTAAAATGTCATAAAATGATGAAGTGTTAAAGAAATAGTATCTCACGTCTACACCTGCATATGCATCACAATATCACCAGAGTGTTTGCTTAAAAGCATTCATGAGAAACTAGCTTTTCTATGTGGTATAGGGTGCTGTAAGTGATTTATCATTCAACTCATGTTTTTAGTCATGCTTAATAAAATTAAACAATCTCTCTTAGTGAAAAATAGTATACTTTGTATTATGACCAGTATTTACCTTAAATAAAGAACCGAAATCAAAGAAAGTGCTTTTTTATTCTTACTGATTTAGTCTGATAGGTATCATTTTTGTAGAAATATGATTATTTTAAGTTTTGTGATTGCAAAGATTGTGATTAATAGGACCTAAGTTTCATTCTACAAATGAAATCATCTTTCCATAGTTCTTCTTTAAGAGAATTGTGGATTACTATCAAGTTGTTAAATACAGTATAAGTATGCTCTTTCATAGCCAAGATGTCTCCTCTTTCGAGTTTGATAGTCACTGAAATGTTTTCAATTTAAGAAGTGTACTATTTTGTCATTGCTTACTGGGTAAGACAGTTTTGAGTAATAGTGAATCAAATTCAGTGCTGTGCACATCTGTTGTATATTGGGACATCAGTTCTAAATATGCAGGTGTCTGGGGACTGCCATTGTGGCAAGTGGTTTATCCTGCTTCATGTCATGTCAGAATGTCATTGCCATATCAGAATGCTGGCTTGGCTCCTCCGATCCACTTCCTGCTCATGCATCTAGCAAAGAATTATAAGAAGTTCCAAGTTCTTGGACCTTACTACCCTTGTGGGACACTCGGATGGATTTCCAGGCTCCTTCCTTCAGTCTGACCCAAGCAACTACCACTTTAGCCATTTGAAGAATGACCCAGTAGATGGCAGAGGGCACTCTCTCACTCACTCATTCTCTCTTTTTCTTCTCTCAAATAAATATAAATAATCTTAAAACTGATGCATATGTCAAGGTAAAGCACTTGAAAATGCTGCGTAGGTGTCCTAATTCAATCACCAATCAAAGAGACTAACACTCTAAAATGTTGTAAATATATTAAAAAGAACGAATGAAAAAGATTCTAATAAGTTAAAATCCGCACGTGGATTATGCAAGCAAAAATTGATACAGGTAAAAATTGCATATTGTAATTATTCAAGTGATACTAAGTGATACTAATTATCATTTCCCCAAATAACCCGATTGGCAAGAAGTGATAACTTTGGAACAAATGGTTTCCAACTCATAGCTCAATATAATCGTGGTGATATTCAAATTATACTTCCTTCTGGTTGTTCTGACAACCATAGTTCACACATAAGCTCTACTTTAATATAATCTTTCCAAAGTCTCAGTTCTAGAACAAATTTCTCTTGGCTTTACCTCAAACCTAAGTAACTTTTGTCATGATGTACTATTTATAACAGAGAACTAATGACCACTGAGAAGAGCTTTTCATGAGAAATATGAAGCGTGTTATTTGTAGTAATGAGGTTATTTTCTATAACACACTCCCTCATGAAAATATAGAGTATGTCAAACAATGAGGTTTTGCAAGAAAAAATTATGCTCATTCCATTTAATAACATATCTTTAAGCTTAGATGTATGTAGGGATTTTATAATTAGGAAAAGAAGAGCAATAAAAACTGATTTAAAGAAATTGTTTAGCCTGATCACCTATTTCAGAATTGCCCCCTTCCTTTTTCTATCAATCCTTTCTAATATTTAATCATTATTCTCTGACATACACTTCTTTTCCTTGCACGTTCTGCTTACTCCCTGAATCTAAAAAAGGATCCCTGAACCCTGCTACAAGTCTTCATATACAGTCAGCAATGTCTAATCAGCACTTCAAGTATGAAATGCTTGATATTTGCTCTTCATAGGCTTAATATGCTGCTTTATCTTTATGAACATTTTTGACCATTTCTTATTTTTATATAAAAAATTTCCTGTTTAACAGTATATTAAAATTTAAATACTTATGGAGCTATTAGGCCTTTTAGGAAAAGATTTTTGTAATGTAATTGGGCTAATCCTCTGCCTGCCAGCGCTGGCATCCAATATGGGTGTCTGTCCATGTCCTGACTGCTCCATTTCTGACTCAGCCCTCTGCTTGTGGTCTGGGAAGGCAGTGGAGGATGACCTAAAGCCTTGGGACCCTGCACTTCTGACTTTTGACCAGCTCAGTTCTGGCTCTTTCTGCCACTTGTGGAATGAACCAGCAGATGGAAGATATTTGTCTATTTTCCTCTGTAAATGTGCCATTCCAATAAAAATAAAAATTTTTAAAAGAAAGTTGGATTTTAGTAACAACAAAATTCAGTCTTCCTCACTCTGAATATCTGAGTATCTTTTATTCTGCTGATGAGAAATGAACTTATGATTTGCACTTTTGAAGTCTGAGCAGCAGCTAAGGTGTCTAGATACCCCAGCCATGTGGCTATGGCTTTGGGTACCCGTGCCAGTACCAGGCTTCCTTCCGGGAATCCTAGCCCCCATCCACCACTGCTAGGTGGTGGCGGAGGGTCCTGGGCTTGCGGGCAGCTGGAAGATCTTTATGGTTCAGACTGATGCACCAGTCCACATGGAAATCCTGGCTTGGGCTTGTTAGCATGGAACAAGGCTGACCACCACATGCCAGTGCACACACAGGTATGGTTCAGGGCTTGTATGTCAAGGCTAGATCTCAGTACATGACAGTGAGTGTTGAATCAGATAATGAGTCCCATTAGACTGGGCCTTGACACCAACCAGCACGCAAGAGAACCAGGTCTGGAGGTAGATTATGCAGGGGATATGTGGGCTCAGCCCTATGGAACTAGAAATCTCTCCGGTTAGCTTGAGAGTTGGGATGGTGGTGGGCTGAGCTGGGTGTGACCATGGAACTCACTGATGCTCACTAGTACTGGGGCTTTTGAACAAGCAAGGCTGTGCCAGACCAGGCTGCAACATTCGAAGACAAAGTCAAAACAGGTGAGGGACTATGCCAAACTGGGTCAGAGCACCCACTGGCACATGTGCGATCTATGGCTGGGAACAGGCCTGGTTGGGAGCTAAGGAGACACCCTGGTTGGGTTGGGGTTTCCACTGGTGAGTATGGAGGCCGGAGTGGGAGTTGCGATCTGGTTTGGATATGGCTGTAGTGTCCCTCGGCATAAGTGTGGACTGGGGCTGGAGCATACAAGACTGGGCAATATTTTTTTTTTAAATGGCATCTAAACTGTCGCTGCCCCGCAGCGATGGACTTGGTGCACGGAGCCGATAATAACACGCGTGGACCCTGACTGATGGTCAAAAGCCGTAGTTTATTAGTAACATCAGACTTTATACTCTGAGGGTCATATAGGATAAGGGAGGAAGCGCTGAGCTTATCAACAAAACCATTAATGCTTGTTTGGAACTCCTTTTGTCTTGTATATTCCACCAGGTGTTCTCATATACATATGCAGATGATATCCAATAAGGTATACAAAAGGTAGCCATTTGGTTATTCTCCTCCAAATATTATCCAACCAACTGTAATCCTGTGCTCACTGACCTTCTAGGGTCACAATATCCTCCTACACTAAACTTTTTTCGAAAAGTACTATTTCATCACCTAAAAGCAGCTTGAAATATTTAATTCTCAACTGAGAGCAAAGACAAGCCTTTTTCAAGAAACAGGGGGGCCTGGAATGCAGTCTAAGTGCTGCAGTTAGGGGAGAAGGGAAATTCACAACTGTGAAGAGTTTGAAAACACTTAAAATTCTGATACAACTTCACAATTATTATTCAGCTGAAGCAACAATTAAAATTCTTACACAGCTTCACAATTATTGCCCAGAGTTATTAACCATCTAAATTCTTACACAGCTTCAGTTATTGCTCCCAAATCCTTACATAATTGTGAAATCTCACAATTATGGCCAGAGTTTCTTACACAGATATACAATTATTGCCCCAAATCTCCCATCCATTGGAGCTCATTAGAACCAGGATGGGTGTAGGATGGGCTGGGCTAGGTCTCTGCCCCTACTGAGCCATGTATGAGCTGTATCTGGGTATGGACTGGGCTTGGCTGGGCTGTAACAACCAACAGCAAGAACCGGAATGGGTGAAAGTTGGTCAAGAACAGCCACTGTTCTGGCTAGGACAGGAGGTAGACTAAGTAGGGCTGGCCCATGGACCCACACCAGTGAGTCAGATCTGGCATTGGGAGAGGTTCTGATGGAGGAACTTGGGGAACTTCTCTGTTGAGACATAATCCCTGCAGGTGAGCACAAGAACCAAGAAAGGGAGCAGCCCAGACCAGGCCAAGTTATGGTACCCATGGGTTTACCTTTGCATTGGGTCTGGGGCAAGCCAGGCTGGATCAGTTCATATCACCCACTGGCAAATCTGAGATCCAGAATGCTGTATGGGTCATGCCAAGTCGGGCCACAATACTAGCCAGTTCACATTATGACTGGGATTGGAGGCTAGCTGGGCTGCATAGGCTGTAGGCCCCACTAGCCTAAGCTGGAACTGGGGGCAGGCCAGGCTGAGCCAAGCTATAGCACCCACTGGAAAATGGCAAGGTGAGGCAGGCCATACCAGACTGGGCTGCAATGCCCAACCAGCACAAATGAGACCCAGGAAAGAGTGGGCAAACTGGTAGGAGGGCTGTAGGGAGCTCCCCTCCTGGGCCACTATTCCCAGTGTGAGCATAGAGCTGGGACTGGGGGGCAGACCAGGCCAGGCAGGGCTATAACACCTGTTGGCCTGCATGTAAATTGGATCAGGGAGAAGCCATGCTGGGTGGACTGTACCTACTGGTACATGCATAAGCCAGCTGGAGTGAGGGTTGGTTGGGCTTTGCTGTAGCATCAACTGGCAGATGCTGGCATAGGGAGAAACTCTGTTGAAGTAAACTTCAATACCATGTGGAGAGTGCAAGATACGGGAGTGGGCCCAGTAGGGAAACAGCGGGCACCTCCCTTTTAGGTTGTCACTCCTACGGGTGAGCATGAGAATCAGGACTGGGGCAGTCAATGGCTAGACAGAGAGTGGCACTGCCGGCACATGTGTGGACTGGATAATGGGGATGGTGGGTTTGAACTAGGCTTCAATGCCCATTGACATGTATAAGAGCTGAATGGGATATAGGACAGATAGAACCAGTCTGCTGTACATACTGGTTAGCACAGGAACTAGGGCAGGAGGCAGGCCTAGTGGGGGTTTATTGTGGGTCACTCCTACTAGACTACAGTTTCCACTGGTTTGTGTGGGGGCCGAGTGTACGATAGGTAGGGTCGAGCTGGACTGCAACACCCATTAGTTTGTGTAGAAGACAGGACTAGGTGCAACTGACCCAAAAATTGCAACTAACAGTTGTGAGTAGACCGATTTGGGCTATGGACTGTGCTAAACCCTGTATTGGCACGCACACCCAAGAATCAGGACTGGGATCACCTCAAATGAACCACTGGACTCAGATCTCCAGCCACAGAGGAAATTGCAGGTTCCATGATCTTACTGAGGTATGCATGTGTCAGAACTGGGCCCTCCTCAGTGAAAAAGACAGAGCAATGGACAGCATATCCAGATGCACATGGAGGATATGGCAGTATACTGGAGCCTGAAGAGGACACCTGGTACCATAACAGAGTGTAGAGGACAGAACAAATTGACCAACTTCCACCTAGCCAGTTGCTCACAGTGAATACCTGGGCAAATGGAAACTCTAAGGTGGACTATGTCAGCCAGTGGAATCTGGAGAGATTTCATCATGATTGGAGTGGCAAGACAAGCAGCAATACAGAACTACCAAACTATCAAAAGCACTTGAGCAAACCCTCAGAGCATGCCCCACATCGAGGACCCTGGGATGGTTGGGAGGCTGGGTGTGGCTTCTCCATTTATCTCCCTCCTTCACCCAGATAGGGAAGGAAAACAGAATGTCAAAACAATGATCTCACCCACTTTCCTCTAGCTCTTGACCCTTTGAAACCTAATGAAATATGTAAAAAATTTCAAAAATAAAATTTATATAATTAAAAAAGTTTTGCACTTCCTTGTGCCCTTATCAACAACTATTTGCAGTTCATTGGACTACTTGTTTCCTTGAGGAGTCTGCTTGGCCTAACTTGTTTATCATTGTCTTTTTTTAGACACTAGCAGAAAGTTTGACGTGTCTTACACACTCCATAAATATTTATCGAGTCAACAAATATATCATAGAAAAATAATTTTACATTGGATGAGAATTTAGCTATCTCATCAAATCTGACAAAGGAATTCTGTCATAACATGAAAGTTTTATATTATTTCAAAAAGTTGAAAATATCAAATTAAGCTGTTCCAAAGGAGACTCTGGGAGTATTATCAAGAAAAATCATTATATTTTGTTTCAGATTACATTGCTTCCAAAAGAATATGTTTTACCAGGATTTATTTCATAGTCAACAATGAGTTATTTCATTACCTGAGAGTAAAAATACCTGTGTTTCATACTAAATGAAGACTTAATCAGTCACTTTAGCTACCTTCTGTTAATCACAAGATAAAAAATATTATGTGATATTTATTTATTTATCTTTATTGCAAAGGCAGATTGATAGAGAGGTACAGAAAGATAGATCCTCGATCCACTGGTTCAATCCCTAAGTGACTGCAATGGCCACAGCTGAGTAGATCTGAAAGCCAGCCAGGAGCCTGTCTTGGTCTCCCATTTGGGTACAGGGTCCCAAGGATTTTCATCATCCTCTACTGCTCACAGGCCACATACAGTGAGATGGATGGGAAGTTGAGCAGCTGGGACATGAACTGGCACCCATATGGTATCCCAGAGTGTGCAAGGCAATGATTTTGCCACTAGGCTACCACAACGGGCCTGAAATATTTGAAATGTAAGAAATCCACTGACAGTTGTAAGAAATTTAAAAGTTCTTTGGTGTCAACATGATTTGATGCCATACAACTGACATAGCCAAGGCAAATTCTGAACTAATGAGGCATAGTGAATTTGAATGAGAGCTTCTAAATCAGCCCTGGAAATATGAATGACTAGATGCTATGTCAAGACAAGTTTTAATAATGGAAATTAAAAGCAAAATATATCAAATATTAGACATTTAGATATTGCTATATAAAATATATCTACTGATTAATGTTTAGTTTTAATTATTTTAATTGTTAATTCACTCACATATTTGCAAGTACAGGAAAAATAGCTTATCTGTGTATTGCACAAAAATTTCAGTTTATTTGCTTACTGTTTATCTTACTTTGTTGTGACTGAAGATTCTTTACAATCTGTGGAAGTTCTGTTGAAGTTTTATTTTTAAGAGTCCTAGACTTCTTGAAAGTCTAATCTACAAGTGAAAACAATTTGCATTGTATTATTGCTAAAGTCTTTAAATGTTTCCTTCACAATATAATTACATGATTGCAACTGGCTGCTTGTCCATTAGTATCCCTGCAGTATTTCCCACCACAGCTAGGAAGCTTCTAGGATGCTATATTTTTTCCACAACATCAAGCCAAAATTTCCCTACCTACGTTTCACGATTTAAACCTGTTTAAAGGCATTCAAATGGCATGATCTTCCCAGAAATATGACATCTGGTTTCTTTCACACTAATGAGTTGATTCACAAGTCAATGATTTTGCTTCTGTAATGTATATGAGGCCTATGTTAGTGCACCTCCCTTCTGCTTGAGCCAGTTCCACTGAAGTCTGAGTCCCATTACACTGCTTACCTGGAGTCTTCAGCAGGATACTTTGATTACAAAATACTTTCTTCTCAAAACCTGTGCAAGACTTACTTGTAGTTCTAGCTTACCTTATCTAGTAACAATTAACTAATTCGGCAATAATGTTAGCTTAATCTACATAATTATATTTGAAGCATCTTAAAGGTAGGAAAAGTAGTTACTATTTCCTTGGAAACTCTGCTCCCTATACCTTGAGGATTACATGGGATTTTTTAATAGGAAATGTGTAATTATGCTGTATTCAATACCTCCCCACATGAAAATTGTGATCAAGATGTTTTGACAGTAGTTAAGAAGTTATTTGAGGTAGCTCATCCCAAGTCTTAAAAGCTTGGTTTAAGTGCTGTCTTCCTACTTATGTATGCCATGGAAAATAGCAGGTGATGTCTCAAGTAACTGAAGTACCATCTGAAAGATCTGGATTGATTTCTTGGCTCTTGGCTTCAGCCTAGCCCAGCAATAGTCACTGGGGACCAGTAGTTCCTCTCTCTCTCCTTCTGTCTATCTCCTTATCTCTCTCTCTCTCTCTCTCAGAATCTCTCTCTCGCTCAACCTCTCTCACTCTCTCAATCCTCACTAAATCAAAAAAAATTTAAATAAAGAAAATTATTGTTCAATATTTAGCATATTTTCTCTTACTATAAAGATGTTAGTTGGACTGTACCATGCATGGTTTTGTATAGCCAAAATTATGTTTTCTATCTCCCTGCTGACAAAAGTCTTCTGGTAGTACACAATATTTATTGTTAGAAATTCTTTATATGTTCAGTTTGAAAAATGTCTGAAAAAATTTAATTATTTTCTAAAGAGTTCACATGTTAGTATATCCTTTTAAAAATGGCAGCAATGTTAACATTTATTATATTGTAAAATAGTGATGTTTCTAGTGGGCTGGGATTATCAGTGTCTAAAATTGGGGAAATCAAAGTATCTAGTGTTTAAATAATCCTCACTAGCTCTATGTGGCATATTACAACAGGCTTCCTAGCAAGGATTTCAGTAAGATATTTCATCATTGCTTTCCATACTTTATATTGATGTCCTCTGAGTTTTAGTATGTGAAGATTATGTTAGTATTTCACTGTCAACAGGAGATGCAATTATATTTGTGTCTCCAGTGGTAGCAATGAATTTGCTCTGAACCATGCTATTTTTTTGCTTGCACACATATTTTAAACATATTCCAAAGTTACGGAAATCACATGATTTCACATACAAAAAAAACCACAATGGCAATTAGTTACACAGTGCTGTTTGCACTAATCAGAAGACAAATGGAAACTGCCATTTTCTGAATAATCAATATATCCTTAGCATTGTGCTAAGGATATTTTAATCTGTGTAAAGTAAAATAATATTTTCAAGTAAATGTTATTTTTTCAGTTTTACAGTCAGGGAAACTGAGTCTTTTTTTAATTATTTCTTATTTTTGATTCATTAATTACATTGTATTATGTGACACAGTTTCATAGGTACTGGGATTCTCCCCACCCCTCCCCAAACCCTCCCACCATGGTGGATTCCTCCACCTTGTTGCATAACCACAGCTCAAGTTCAGTTGAGATTCCCCCATTGCAAGCATATACCAAACATAGAGTCCAGCATCTTATTGTCCAGTCAAGTTCAATGGCTTCTTAGGTATACCCTCTCTGGTCTGAAGACAGAGCCAGCAGAATATCATCCCAGTCAATTAAAAGCTCCAACATACCATCAGCAAAAATTTACATCATTATGGAATTAATTGACATAGTAATGAGCAACCAATATGTTAAAAGTAAATGCGAGTTCCTAGCCACCTTCTGTGACCACCTCATTGACACTTCAATTTTAGTTTATACACAACATATAACATTCATAACATAGCATGTTATACATAATATCATATCATCTTAAATTAAGGCAAACATGTGGTATTTAACCTTTTGGGATTGGCTCATTTCCCTTACAGCCTCTATGGAAATCAGTATGGAGAATATTCAAACAACTCAAAATCAACATACCGTATGATCCAGCAATAGCACTCCTAGGAATATATCCAGAACAATTGTTTTATGAGAAACCAACATGCACTCCTATGTTCATAGCAGCACAATCAGTAATTGCAAAAACATGGAAGCAGCCAAAATGCCCATCAACAGAGGATTGGATAAGAAAGCTATGGTTCATCTACTCCATGGAATACTACTCAGCTATTAAAAAAAACAAAATGCAGGGAAACTGAGTCTTAAAGAGGATAAATGACTCATCCAAAGACGTTTCAATAATAGATGACAGGGGTCATATTTCTAACAAATCTACTTATTTTAATGTATTAATAATGCAATATTAAAGACATAGTTCAACACAAAGGAAACTTATCGTCTTCTACCTGGAATTGCTGATGCATACAGATTACAGATCTGGGCAAGATTCCTTATACTATGAAAACATGGTCAGCTTGATTTGATCTCACCTGAAACATAGAATAATGAGTAAGAAAAGAAAATATAATACAGCATTTCATACAGAAAAAAAATCCTCAACTTATTCCTTCTTTTTTTTTTTAATTTCATTTTGTGACACAGTTTCATAGGCTCTGGGATTCCGCCAACCCCTCCCCAAGCCCTCCCCCATGTTGGATTCCTCCCCATTGTCGCAGTGGTATACAGTTCATATCCAGTCATGATTCCCTCATTGTGAGCATGGACCATGCATAGAGTCCAGCATCATATTGTCCTGATAAGTTCAACAGTTTCATTGGGAGACCATCCCTGGTCTGAAAACAGAGCAGGCAGAATATCATTCCCTCCAATGAAAACTCACAACACAACATCAACAACAATTTATAACATTAAGGTGTTAATTGGTATGGTATTGAGTGACTAATATGTTAGAAAATGCAAGTTCTTAACCTCATCCTGTGATTACTTCATTGACATTTTAAGTTTAGTTTATACACGACTGGCTGCTCTACACCTTAAAATGGTTACGGGGTATTATTCAGCTGTCTCGTGTCTATTTTAATTTTGGTATTTAGCAGCTTATAGTATTGAAGCATGATTCTTACTGAACTTGGCGAATTTAGGATAGTCCAAACAGGCTTATAACTCTAACAAGGAGTATGTTAATGATTGGGGCCAGAACAGTTTTAGGAGGGGTGTGCAGAGAAATCATCAGTACCTTGGTGAGGAGTAACTAATCTTTGTGTCCTACCTAGTAAGGTATATATGAGCCAAGCTGAATGTTTCCTTATTGGTCTCTGTCTATCTGATCTAATTTTTGGAGGGAAGAGGGGCTCCAGAGCGATCCTGATAGTCATTGCAAGAGAGGGTGGGAATCCAAAGTTAAAACTAAGTAAGGACCAGAGAAAACTCCTCACCTGAGTCCCGAAGGAAGTTGACTGTTCTTCTGTTTCTGAGGACCGCTCAGGGATCCTGGCTGTTGTTCCAATGACATTAGATCCTGTGAGGAAGGATCTGGGTTTCTTCCATCCCGGTGGGAGTTCTGAAAGGGAATGGATGACCTCAGAGTTCTTGGCTTACAAGGACACTCCAATTCCCTGTGGTCTCCTTGGCAGTTGGGATATAGCCCTTTGTGTCCACACTGATAGTCCTAGGTAAGGATCCAGGAGTCTCCAGGGTGGGATACAAGCTTCCTCCTGTTCTCCTGCTCCACTCTGGGGCCCCCTACTGCCCCGCGCACATGACCTCCTGTTAAGCAGCTGTCAGGATTGCCCCTGATTCCCACTGTCTGTTTTTATACTTTTGCTAATGTCTAATGCAGATTCGATTCTGCTATAAGTTACCTGTTTAGTTTTGATAGATTATACTTAACGCCTTCCTCACACGTTCTAAGAAGGTAGAAGATTTCTCTGCTCTCCCGACCCTTTGCAGAATATCATAGGTTATTAAAAGCAAATTAGGTTTTTCAGTTCTTTGATGTAGATCATAAGCAGTCTGATTCACATTGATTGTTGGTTCATTGATTACATCACAATATCTTGTTGCATGTGATACAGGCTGTTTGAGGTTGACATAATTTAAATTTAGGCAAACATGTGGTATCTAACCTTTTGGGATTGGCTCATTTCCCTTAGCATTATGGTTTCCAGTTGGGCCCATTTGGGCACAAAGAACTGCATTTTTTTTTTAATAATTGAATAGTATTCCATGGAGTAGATGAACCATAGCTTTTCTATCCAGTCTTCTGTTGATGGGCATTTTGGCTGCTTCCAAGTTTTTGCAATTACTGATTGTGCTGCTATGAAACATAGGGGTACATGTTGGTTTCTGGTGTAGTAGGAGTTTTGGATATATTCCTAGAAGTGCTATTACTGGATAATGTGGTATGCAGATTTTGAGTTGTTTGAGTGCTCTCCATACTGATTTACATAGAGGCTGTACCAACCTGGAGCCCCACCAACAGTGGAGTAGGGTTCCCTTTTCCCCACATCCTCACCAGCAAGTGTTGTTGGTATGTTTTGTATGTGAGCCATCCTTACTGGTGTTAGGTGGTACCTCATTGATGTCTTAATTTGGATTTCCCTTATTGCCAGGGAACTTGAGCATTTTTTCATATGTTTGTTTGCCATTTGGGTTTGTTCCTTTGTGAGGTGTCTGCCCATTTCCCATGCCCATTTCTTTAGTGGTTTGTTTGTTTTGGTATTTTGGTTGTTCTGGAGATCTTTGTATATTCTGGAGATTAGCCCCCTATCACATATGTAGTGTGCAAAGGTCTTCTCCCATTCTGTGGGTTGCTTTTTTACTTTGTTGATCATCTCATTTCCTTTGCTGTACACAAACTTCTTAGTTTGATGTAGTCTCATTTGTTTATTTTGGTCTTGATTGCTATTGCTTCTGGTATTTTGTTTAGGAAGTCAGGGCCTACACCTAAATGTTGCGGGAAGTTTCCAACATTTTCTTCCAAAAGTTTGAAGGTTTCTGGATGCAGGTTTAGGTCTTTTATCACTTAGATTTGATCTTAGTGTATGGTGGAAGATGCAGGTCTCTCTTCTTGTTTCTGCAGGCTATCAACCAGTTGTCCCAACAGCATTTACTGAGGAGACCTTCCCATTTGCTTGGATTGTTGTCTGTTTTTTTGTCAAAGATTATTTGGCTGTATCTGTGTGGGTTCCCTTCTGGTGTTTCTATTCTGCTCCATTGATCTTCCTCTCTATTTTTTTGCCAGTACCAGGCTGTTTCGATAACCACTGCCCTATAGTATGTCCAGAGGTCTGAAATTGTGATTCCCCCAGTCAACTTCCTATTCTTCCAGATGGTACTGGCTACTCCTGATTTTTGTGTTTCCAGATGAACCCTAGTATCATTTTTTTCCTGTTCTATGAAGAATGTTTTGGGTAATTTGATTGGGATTGCGTTGAATGTATATATTGCTTTTAGTAGTATGGACATTTTAATGATATTGATTTTACCTATCCAAGAGCATGGGATGTTCCTCCATCTTTTGAGGTCTCCTTCAATTTCTTTTTTAAATAGTTTGTAGTTTTCTTCAAAGAAGTCTTCTACATTTTTAGTTAGGTTTATTCCTAGGTTATTCATTTTCTTCTTTCTTATTTTGAACGGTACCCTGCTGGTTAGGTCTTTTTCCATCTTGAGGCTGTTTGCATACATTATGGCTGTTGATTTTTGTTCACTTATTTTGTACCCTGCCACTCTACCAAACTCTCGTATAAGTTCTAGGAGTCTCTGTATTGAGTTTCTCGGTTCTTCTATATATAGGATCATGTTGTCTGCGAATAGTGAGAGCTTGACTTCTTCATTTCCTATTTGAAGTCCTTTGATTCCTTTTCTTGTCTTATGGCCTCTGCCAGTACCTCTAGGACTATGTTGATTAACAGTGGTGATAGCGGACATCCTTGTCTTGTTCCAGATCTCAGTGGAAAGGGTTCCAATTTTTCCCCATTTAGTATGATGCTGGCGTTGGGTTTTTCATATATTGCTTTGATTATGTTGTGGATTGTACCTTGTTTAGAGTTTTTAGCATGAAGTGGTGTTGGATTTTGTCGAAAGCTTTTTCTGCGTCTATTGATACTATTATATGATTTTTGTTCTTCAGTTTTTGGATGTGGTATATGACATTTATGGATTTCTGAATGTTGCACCATGCCTGCATTCCAGGGATGAATCCTATTTGATCCGGATGAATGATCTGTCTGATGTGTTTTTGAATTCAATTGGCTAGGATTTTGTTGTGAATCTTAGCATCAATGTTCATCAGGGAGATCAGTCTGTAGTTTTCCTTCTCTGTTGGTTCTCTATCCGGCTTTGGGGTTAAGGTGATGTTGGCTTCATAGAATGAATTTGAAAGGGTTGCTTTCTTTTCTACTGTTTTGAAGAGATTTTAGAAGATTGGGGTTAACTCTGCCTGAAATGTTTTGTAGAGTTCTGCAGTGAAAAGGTATGGACCTGGGCTTTTCTTTGTTGGGAGATCTTTAATCACTGATTCAATCTCTGCCTTGGTTATGGGTTTGTTCAGGTCTTATGTTGCCTCTGGGCTAAGTTTTGGTAGTTGGTGGGAGTCCAAGAACCTTTCCATTCCCTGGTGGTTTTCTGATTTGTTGGAGTACAGTTGTTTGTAGTAATTTCTAATTATTTTCTTAATGGTTATAGTGTCAGTCATTATGTTGCCTTGTTCATCCTTGATGCTATCAATTCTCATTTTCTCTTGTTTTTTTCTGTCAATCGGGCCAGTGGGGTGTCTATTTTGTTTATCTTCTCAAAAAACCAACTTTTTGATTCGTTAATTTTGTGTATATTATGCCTTATTCCTTCTTTAGTAGATTCTTTATTCCTTTTCCTTCTTTAGTAGATGTGTACTAATTAAAAATAGCCTACTGAGTTGTTTGAAAAAAAACTTGTGGTCTCATATTGTATTCATAGGTAAGGTAAATTAGAAAATTAGGCTATGCACCAAAAATTAATAAACAGGACCTATGCAAAAGTGTTATCTGTTATATTTGCAACTTACTACTTATACTCGTCTACCCCATGCTGAAAATATTACAGTATAAGTACGCCTTCTTTTTCTATAAATTTAATTCCCCGCTTAATGATGAAATCCAAGCATTCCAAACAGCGCACTTTTCAGTGGTTAGCTATCACCATTTTGAAGACAGTAGTCATTTCTTCTTCATTCCTCTTTCTCTAAAAATACTAAACTGAGCGTAGATACTTTCACATAGTGATTGTACAAAAATTTTGCTGTAAACACAGAAAATAAGAACTTCTAAAAATGTCAGTTATAATGGTTCAGTCTCTTTCTATGTCTTATATCTTAGTTTCTTTCTCAAATAAATGCATGTCTCACCTTCACCTCCTTCCCTTGAGAATTACAGTCTCCAGGAAAACAAAACGATCTTGACCTTCATAACTCTTCTGTCTCATTTGAAATGCAAGTGTATGTAAATAATTAAGGCTTGCAGCATTAATTAAATGTGCTCAGCCATTTAAGAAAGAAAAATATATGTTAAAAAAAACAAAATTGAATCAATATGCCAGATGTATCCTTTATCTCCAGTAATTGAAAATGACGAAAATAAAAAAATCAAACGCTGCTGCTGCAATCCAAGCATTGCTATTCTGTGCTTTAAACAATGCTCTGGTCTTTCTTCATACAGCAGAGGCAGCACGCTGTTTAAATAACACTTTTGATTAATTGAATACAAAATATAATGGCCTATTTTCAACTTGATGTTTCACAAATCTTGCCATTTTTATTTGGTTTGGCCAAATAAGTGATGCATTTATCTTTGACAAATAGTTCAATGTGAGTTACTGCCCATGTCTAGAACAGTTGATACAGCATGTCAACTCAGTTGAGTAGAAAAGTGAATCTAAAACCATTGTTCTTTAACTGTGTTAATCTCTAACACATAAGTATTTATAATATAATTTGCTTAGTCAATACAGTGGCCACTCAGTATAAGCAATGGATTTATTCTACCATTTGTTAGGAATTCGAAATTTGCAGATACTCAAGACCCCCATTTAAAATGGCATAGTATATGCATGTAAATCTATGCACATACTTCCTACACTTAAAATCATATTTAGGTTACTTACAATGCATAGGAATGGGAAAAGACTTCTTGGAAAAGACGCCAAAAGCACAGGCAGTCAAAAAAATTGACAAATGGGACTACATCAAACTAAATAACTTCTGTACAGCAAAGGAAACAATTAACAAAGTGAAGAAGCAACCAGCAAAATGAGAAAAAAAAATCTTTGTACACTACACAACTGATAGGGGTCTAATATACAGGATTTACAAAGAGCTTCAGAAACCCAGGGACAGTAAAACAAGACAAAACAAAACAAAAACAAAAACACCTTGTGGAGAAATGGCAAAGGAAATGAATAGACTTTTTTAAAAGGACAGATTTAAATACTTAATAAACATATGAAAAGATGCTCAAATCCCTTAGCCATCAGGGAGATACAAATGAAAACAACATTGAGGTTCCACCTAACTCCAGTGAGGTTGGCCTACATTCAGAATTCTACTAACAATTGCTGGCCTGGATGTGGGGAGAAAGGCACATTCCTGTCACTGCTGGTGGAAATGTAGGCTAGTACACCCACTATGTAAATCAGTCTGGAGAGTGCTTGGAAAACTCCAAATAAACCCTCCATATGACCTAGCTATCCTGTTCTTAGGAATACAGCCAATTGAAATGAAAACTGCACATGAGAAAGAGATCTGTAATTCTGTATTTACTGCAGCACAATCTACAATAGCAAAGACATAGAAAAAATCCAGATGTGTGTCCAAAGAAAAGTGGTTAAAGACACTGTGGTACATCTACTCTGTGGAATATTACTCAGCTATTAAGAATGAAATTATACCATTTGCAACTAGATGGTCCCAACTAGAGACCATTATGCTCAGTGAAATAAGTCAATCCCAAAAGAACAAATATCATGTATTCTCTCTAATATAAGGAAACCATCATGCAAAATGTCACTTCAATAACCCATTCTGTAATTTTTTTTTGGCTACATCCCATGAGTTTTGATGTTTTTGATTTTAGTTTCATTTCTTCCAAATAGTTTCTTTTCCCTTGCTGAATGCATCACTGGTTCATGGATTACAAGGTGGCATCTTTTTCCCAAGAGATTTTTGTGGTTTTTTTTTTTTTTTTGTCACCCATGTGTTGGTTGCTCAGTGGTGCATTTTTTTTTCATGGTGCTGTGATTTTGTTGTTGTTATTGTTCTAATTCATACCGGTTATTGACCTTACTTCATGGCTTCTTATTTATAGGTATGTATAGTGATGGAGTTATAGAGATTACCATATCCAGATGTGGGGATACAATGCAATATGCATCCATGCTTCCAAATAAAAGATGGACTCCCAATGAAACTGTTGGAAATGTGTAGACTATGGGATGCTGGACTCTTGACATTGTATCAGCAGTATCGGGGCATACTTAAATATCAGACTGATGAAACCATGACTCCTTATGAAAGATTATACTATTGTAGCAACCTGGGGAAAATCTGTCAGGGGTGGGAGTTTGGGGGAGGGAATCGTAGTCTCTATGATATTGTACCATAAAAATTCAAAAATTCAAAATAAAAATTTAGTAAAATAAATAAATAAATAAGAGGGCTTTTTTAAAATTTTTGAGCCAATACCATGTCATGATAGAGATCTTCCATTTGATAGCTCACTTTTGCAATGGCTATAATGGCTAGTGCTGGGCAAGGCCAATGCCTGGGTCTTCTACATGGGTGGAAGGGACTCAAGTACTTGGATTATCCTACATGGTCTGTGGGGCTGAATGGGAAGCAGAGCAACTAGATTCAAATTGGTTTCCATATGGTATCTTGATGTTGTAGAACTGGGTTAACCTGATTTGCTAGAATGCTGGTTTCTTGGATGCATTTTTACCATTTGAAAGAATTCTGTTTTCTTGTTTGCAAAATGGGTGTGTTAATAGTATCTACTTTATGAGGCTCTTCTAACATCTAAATGGAACTCTGAATAAGGAGGAGCAGGCCTAGAACTGGGGACACAATAAAGAGCCCATAAACATTTAAAAAGTGTGGTGATACATATATGTATGTACATAGTGTGTACATACGTATTTATATGTATATACATAGTGTGTATATATGTGTGTGTGCATGTGTGTATATATTACATATAAACATTTCAAAAGCAGATTTAGAGAGGGAGAGACAGAAAAGAGTGATTTTCAGTCTGCTGGTTCGCTCCCCAAATGGCTGCAACACAATACCCGGAGATGGTTAGGTTTGAAACCAGGAGCCTGAAGCTTTTTCTGAGTCCTCCACATGACTACAAATGCCTGACATTTTAGGCTGTTTTTCATTGTTTTCTCAGACACATTAGCAAGGGGAGTGGATTGGAAGTGGAGCAGCCAGAGGTTGAACTGATGCCTGTAAGTGATGCAGGCACGGTAAGCACAGGCTTAGCCTACTATGACAAACTTAATGCCCCAAAAGTTTTTGAAATATTAACTCTGTGAAGTCACAAATTATATATTTGGTATATTACACAACAAAAATACTCTTCATTTATCCTGAGGATTTTCAGTATACTGAAGAAATTTAAAATTAGGTAAATAATATGCAACACAACAAATATAATGCAGATTTTATGGAATTCCATGGGACAATAGATAAGAGAATGACAATGTGTACCCATAAGATTAGGTGCCAGCTCATGTCCTGGCAGTGCCACTTCCCATACAGCTCTCTGCTTGTGGCCTGGGAAAGCAGTTGAAGATGGTCTAAAGCCTTGTGACCCTGCACCTGCATGGGAGACCTGGAGGAGGTTCTTGGTTCCTGGCTTCAGATTGGCCCAGCTCCAGCTGTTGTGGCCACTTAGGGAGCAAATTAGTGGATGGAAGATCTTTATCTTTGCCTCTCATCCTCTCTGCATACCTGAATTTTCAACAAAAATAAATAAATCATAAAGAAAAGATTAGGAAAGGCCTAAGAAAATGTGTTTTATTTCAGTGGAGTCTTGTGGTATGAGCAGACATTCAGTAAGTGTTGAAAGAGTCAAAATGACATTCCTGCCTTCTAGAAGAATTCTGTGTTTATAGCCACAGAGCTACAAAAGAACAAGGTATTCAGGAGGTATGACAAGTAACATGATCAAGGGCATACAGAATGGGAAGTAAGAGTGATATTTGAGGAGGTTCAAGGTGTGTGGAATCCCATCAAAGGAGTCTGTATCTGTCTGTAGAAAGTGAGCAATCTTTTAGGGTGCTATGTAAGATGTCCCATTCAACTTTGTGGTGGAGATTAAGTAGGATTTGCATAAAGTAAGCTAATACCTACAGAGTGATTTCATAACACATAGATACAGTCCTTCATGTATACAGGTCAATTCCAGAAATCCCAAATGTTTAAACAATATGAGGAGTATTGCATATATCAAAACAAGTCAGATGAGAAAATCTTTGAGAGACAGATTTTTACTTTCCAGCATTGGTGTGAACAGGACACAGTTGAGCACCTTATTATCTATAACATTGCTGTAAGACTCTAAAATCTTTTTCAAAAAAAAATGTATGTGAAAGGCAAAGCAACAGAGAGGGGGAGACAAAGAGAGAAAGAGATAATTCATCTGTTTATTTATTCCCAAAATGGATTCAAGATGTGGAGCTGAGCAAGGAGGAAATGAAGAGCTCAAAACTGAATTTCAGCATGCCATGTGGGTGATAAAGAATGAAGCACATGGGCCATCCTTGACTTCTTTTTCAGGCATATAAGCAGGGAGCTCAATCAGAAGCAGAGCAGCCAAAGCTCAAATCAGCATGCTGACATGGGATACCAGCATGGCAAGTGGATTGAACTCTAGGGTACCGTGCTGGTTTTGTTTATGCTTGTTTATAATTTCTGCTTATTATTTTTCAAATAAGCATTTTGTTTGAAAAGGCACCAAGCTTATGTTTCTTTCATTTTTTTCTGGGTGTTATTTTAAAGGTTAGTTCTTCATTTTGTTTGACAGAGAGAGAGAGAGGAGAAGAACAATATTTCCATCTTCTGTTTTACTCCTCAAATGTCCATAATAGCGATGGCTTGGTCAGACCAAAGCTGGAATCTTAGAGTCCATGTGTGTGTCAGGAACCAAATTATTTAGAGCTGGGACTTGAACCCAGGCACTATGATAGGGAATAATGTCATCTCAAGTGTTTTCTTATCTATTCTGCAAATGCCTACCACCTGGTTATTTTTGTAAGATTATTTTTTTAAGGAAAACTGAGTTACATTGTCTTTTGAAAGGCAAAGAGACGAGAAGACAAAATCTTCTATTCACATGTTTGCTTTGCAAATATTAGTGTTAGGCTGGGTCTCCGAGGTGGAATACAGGGGCTTGCGTGCCTGAGTCATCAACTGCTGCCTCTCAGGGTGTGTATTAGGAAACTGAATTGGAAACAGACAGGACTTGAACTCAAATTTTCCAGTAGGGGATGCAAGTGTCTCAAAAGGTCACCAAAGCAACATACCAAACACATGCATTACCGCTACCTTTGAATTAATTTGTGAGGCAGGGTAATTGAGAGGGAGAGCAACATACCTTTTATCTGCTGGTTCACTTCTTAACCATTGCAACAACCTGAACTGGTGTAAGCTAAAGCCAGGAGCCAGGGAATTCCATCCATGTCTCTCGGGTCAGTGGCATAAGCATTTGGATCATTTTTCACTGCCTTCCTGGGCACATTAGCAGGAAGCTGGATGAGAATCAGAACAGCTGTGACTTTAGCAAGCACTTTAATATAAGATGCTGGCATCACAAGTGGTGGCTTAATCTACTGCATGACACCAGCCCTTCGTGGCTATTTTTAAGAGTGTAGAACCACGAAATTAAAGATCATTGGATCAATCTTCTGTTAATATGCAAAGCCTCTATATATACCAGGAGAAAAGTAAGTCTTTAAGTACTTTCAGCAAGATGCAGGCAATACCTTCTATGAGAGTCAGTCTGTCATTGTCATTTGGCTAATTCACACTACTGAAATAGTTTCTTTTATGGAATCAATGGTTGTTTTTTTTTTTTTTTCTGCCTGAGCAGTTACCTATTACTTTCAGTTTTTTCATTAAGAAAATTATGAAATCATCTTATTTGTTATGTAACAATCTTGAAATAGTTGAGAAAGCTATTACATCTGTTTTATCATTAATGTTCTAATGAGATATTTAGTTTAAGTATCAACTTGATTATATTAGGGATATTCAGATAGATAGCAAAACATTAATTTGGGGTGTTTCCAGAAGATATTGCTTGTGGAATCAGTGTATTAAATAAAAAAGACTGTCCTCACTCCATGTGGGAGACACTATCCATTCAACTAAATTCCTGGCCAGAACAAAAAGAAAGAACAAGAGTGAATACTTTCTCTTTTCTGAAGCCGTGATATTTATTTTCTTCTGGTCCTAAAACATCAGAACTACAAGCTCTCCAACCTGCAGACTCTAAGATTTGCGCCATCAATCCCATAGGTTCTCAGACTTTTGTAAAACAGAGCCTAGTGGGGCCCGGCGCTGTGGCCTAGTGGCTAAAGTCCTTGTCTTGAAAGCCCCGGGATCCCATATGGGCACTGGTTCTAATCCCACAAACCCCACTTCCCATCCAGCTCCCTGCTTGTGGCCTGAGAAAGCAGTTGAGGACGGCCCAAAGCTTTGGGACCCTGCACCCACATGGGAGACACGGAAGAGGTTCCTGGCTCCTGGCTTTGGATCGTCGCAGCACCGGCCATTGTGGTCACTTGGGGAGTGAATCATCGGACGGAAGGTCTTTCTTTCTGTCTCTCCTCCTCTCTATATATCTGACTTTGTAATAAAACATAAATAAATCTTAAAAAAAAACAGAGCCTAATAATATGCTCTTTTTTGAGGATTTGGAGACATGAGGGACCCAGATCTGACTTAAGTACCCTACCCACTCTCTAACAAACACCGACATAGTGGTTATAAGGACCAGAATACATTGTCACAAATGAGGATCCAGATGCTTAGGGAACATCAGGAAGACCTTACCCCCTTTATTATCATGTATTATTGTTATAGTCACATACCTAAATTTGTATTTCCTTGTATTAACCCTGAGCTGAGTCTCTTTGCTGGGGAAGTTGAATACTGAGGTAATAGCTTGATGCATGTTTCAGGGAGAGAAATGAATTTAGGAAGTATCACACTTCAGCTTCTTGGTATGCCACCCAATATGCACACTAGCACTCTCTGAATGCACTTTGGAGGCACATAATGACATGTGGTCATTTGTAGGAAGGTGAAGTCATGGTTATAATGGCTAAGATTCCCAGCTTCTCCTCCAGGAGAAGTTGGTTTGACTTCTGATTTAGAAGAAATTTATGTTCATCTGATATGTTTCTTCTTATTCTTTCTCCTTTCACAGAATGAAAATAAAAGCCACCTACATTCCTCCAGAGGATTATCGCCACAATATTTTTAATAGATGAATCAACCTATAGCTATACAGCTGTGACTAAGTAAATGCAATATTTTATCATAATACTTCTTGGTTTATGTATATGCAAGATTCTGAAGGAAAGTGTCTTTTAAATAGCTCAGTTCTTCACCATTCTTTAACTAGAACTGTGCGGTCAGAGATTAGGAACATGTATGTAAATTTCTATACTCAGTCCTTTTGTACAATTGTGATATGGAATCTGCTCATCAGTGCTCTAAACTATTGATGCAATGGAAATCATGGAATTAGGGGTACAGACACACATGCTTCCTATATACATATACACTTTCCTTTTTGAGGAGAAGGAAAATTAGGCATTTGATATAATAAATTACTTAAATTAATCTAGGAGTACCTGGTGTATGCTTTCTTACCAGCAGGAGAGACTGATGCTCTGGCAACAAATCCACCTGTTTCTGAAATGCCCCCCAGCCATTCTGGTAATGGCTGCCCATAGGTATGAATCAGGTATCAAGAGTTTCCTTCTCTAAGGCCCACCAGGGAATGCATTGACCAGGAAACAGTCAGGCCCAGGAAAGGACAATTTTCCTTGTGATAATATACCATAGAAAGTTTACATCCTCAAAGTTCCCAAGCAGGAAACTGTTGAATACACACAGTCCTTGTTAAACATTGAATCTGTTGATTGACACTCAATCAACATGAAGGATCCTCAGAAAATGGTTGTTATTCATCAATATTTTTGCCGCCATTTGTCAAGCTAAATGAACATTCACACCCTATTATATATCCCCCTACCAATGAATGATATCTGGTGACAGGTAAATCTGGAGAAGGGAGTCAACACTTCACAGTAAGAATCCTGATCAGACCTTAGAGCCAGCTACATTTGAATGTTATTGGACAAATTCTTAAGTTAATCTGTTATAGAGACTGACAGGATCAGAAAGGACATCACAAGAACAAGTGCTTCATTAACATCCAAGAAGTTCAGCAGAAACCAACTGAGAATAAACCTGAGTTTTTGGACAGAATCTATCAGGCTTATTGAAAATATACCACTGTTGATCGAGACGTTACAGAAAGCTTGTAACAGGTTAATACAAACCTTCATTGAGTGGATCACCCTTGACATTCAGCAGATGTTATAAAAAGTAGAAGGACCCAGTGGCAAGATCAGTTATAAACTGATTGATATCACCTTTGGGGTATTTAACATGAAAGAAGAAAATAAAGATGACACTCGGCACTGTGATCCATTCGCCTGAAAGGAGAGAAATAGGAAGGAGGGATGGAAGCTCCCATGGGAAATCAGGGTACAAAGAAGTGTCACACTATAAAAAGGGAGTGCCCAAAGCTAAGGGGGTGATACAAACAGAAAAACCCCTCAGAGACAGATGCCACTTTGGTTCACAATCCACACAATCTGGGGACTCAGTTGATGATATCAGCCTCAGTATGCACTCGTTTGAGCAAGTGTTAAGGTGCCACTAGCAGCTGGGAATCCCTTAATGAACATTTTGTGATGCCAACGTCTCATATGGGCTTCAGTTTGTGGCCTAGCTGCTCCACTGCTAATGGCCTGGGGAAGCAGTGGAGTAGGGCCCATGTGCTTGGGCCCCTGCATTCATGTACAAGACCCAGGGGAAGCTCCTGGCTCTCAGCTTCAAACCTGCCCAACTCTGGCTGTGACAGCTCTCTGGTGAGTGAAACAGCAGGTGGAGGTTGGTCTCTATCTCTGTAATTCTAACTTTCAAATAAAAATAAATAAATCTTTAAAAAAGAAAATGTTAGATAATTAGAGCATTTGAAAATATTTTAAAATTCATTCACTACGAACTTTATTGCTAACTTTATTTTTATGAAATGTTCAGTTGAACCAAGCACCACACGCATAACAGATATGTAACAAAAATACATTCAGGAAAGTATTTTGAGGAATTTGGTGGTCAATTTTATTTTGAGGAATTTGTTTATTTCAAATTATCAGTGTTAGAAAATAGCTGTCCTATACCTAGGACACTGGAACAATGTATCTTGCAAGGTAATGTGTGGTGCATTGCATGGACTGCTAGCTGACAAACTCTAATGTTGATATTCATGCTTACTTGTTAACAAGTTGTGAACACTCTTTTCACTGATTATAACTTGATGGTACTTTTGAATTATCAGATTCCAAACTACAAGTAAGAGGAGGTAAAACAAACAGGGTCCTCTGAAACTAGCCATATTGCTGAGTAAACAAACAAGAAAAGCACTAAGTACAGATTCCACACAATTTAAATCAGGTAACAATTGTTATTTTGGGGCCAAAACACAATACATTGGTAACCCCAGACAAAGCTATAAGCAAAGAGTAGAATCAAACACGGGTACCTATAACCAGTTCAGTAGCAATGTGGTGAAGTTTGGCTTCCAAATATTCCATTTCCAATAAAGGTAAAAGGTATTGACCTTTGTTCACTCAAATAAATAATATATGTGTCATAATTGCATGATTCATTTACAAATATGTGAAAAAATACAAGATATCACAACTTTTTGAATTTGAGGACAGGCATGTGATGATCATACATAAAATGAGGCAAGGAAAAAACATCAGGAGGAAGAAAGCCCAATATTTCTGGACCCACTACTATTCATGTTAGTGATCATTGAACTTGTCTCCCAAACACCTAGTCCACACTTAATGTCATTGATCCTGTAGTTCATCCAGTTTACAAAGCATTCAGGAACTCTGAAAGACAGTGATTATCAGCAACAGAAGTTCATCTGATCACGCACAGAATAAGAATAGCCCACTTTCCCCATAAAAAAATCAAAGGTACCCCCAATTTCTGAGACTGTTCTTGTCTGTATTATCTCAAGGAGCTACTCTTCTGAAGTTGAATCTAGTTTTGATGCAATCAGACAATGAACCACCTGACTTTAGCAGACTTAGACCTATCAAACCCATTTCATGAAAAATTGGGAGAATTAGAGATTGGTTTCTTAATGCATTTTTATGACTACTTTCAGATTTGAGGTCTATTCTGGGATCATTATGATGATTTTGCTAATTGTGAATGAAGCATATTTGGATTTAGGTTCCTCATGTAATGCATCCAAAAACTGCTTAACAATCACCCATGTTCCCAGTGAGTAAAGACAGTTAATGTACCATTTGTTTCACATTTTCTAAGAATTCCATTTATTGCTCATACTCTGCAGAAAATGTCCAGTCATACCAACTCACCCATATATTTTATGGAAGTGGCAGGTTGAATTAACACTGGTGAGTTGTAACAAAGGATAAAAACATACCATTTTAAGGACTAAAGACTCAAGTGACTGAAGTGTTTTCTGGAACCTCCCATCCACTCTGATTCGTGATTTTGTGTGCAGCTTGGGTGTTGATGTCTGCAAAGGAAAGGAGTACCTAGTCACAGGATAAGTTGGCAATGGAACATCTGGGAGAACTTACTCCCTATAAACCTGTTTCATGACTGTATTTATGTGGCAAATTTGTGTTTTCTTAAATGTATTCTGAGCTGCTTTCCTTTTGTAAAGAACTTTAACACTGAGACACTAGCTTGTCACCTTTCCAGTAACTAGCATCCTAAATGAACTACCTTCCCTTTTATTTCTCTAAATCATGGTCCTCTGAGTTACTGGCTTCTCTGGCAATGAATACCTGATTTCAGGTTCAGTAGTATTTGGACTTCACAATTTAGCTATTCAGCTTTCACAGATACCATTTTGTTGACCTTCTTAAACTCCCCAATTTAATAAGCCAATTTCCCTAATAAATCCCTTCTCATCTAACATATTATCCCCTATTAGTTCAGTATGTACACAACTAATAAAACTACATTTTAATGGGTAGCTAAAAATCTGCCTCAAGCTACTTTAAAAATATTTGTGTGTTTATTTATTTTTTTATTGATAGACAGAATGACAAAGAAAGGGAGAGAAGCGGGAGGGGGAGAAACAGAAACTTTCATTTGACTATTCACTTTCCAAATAGACACAATAGCTAGGGCTAGGCCAGGCTAATGCCAGGGGCCAGGAATTTCATAGGAGTTTCCTACATGTGTGGTATGAGTGCAAGTACTTGGCCTAGCAGTTACCTTCCTAAGTGCGTTACCAGGAAGACAGGTTGAAAGTGGGGTAGGCAGAAATCTGATATGGAATACTGGAGGTTCAAGGTGTGGCTTAATTCACTGTGTCACAACACTCAATCTTATCGTGACTTTTAAATACAACATTCACCTTCCTATTGTTCCAGAAAAATCTAAGAAACTTGGGACATTCGGCAGTTCTGAATGTTTTAGATATCAACCTTGAGTAGATCATTAACAAACCATTTCATAAGATGAGCCATCTTTTTGCAAAAAATTAGAAACTTCACACCAGCAGGGAGAAAGGAAACCACATTTCTCAGTTTTTCATGTTTGATGTCCCATGCAGTGCAGTGTGTCTAGATGATACGCATACCTGCAGGGGTTTGATTATTATTCTGTATAAATTAACTTCCATCTAAATTCACAAAAATAAGACATGAGGCATGCTTTGTTCGTGTTTTTTAAGCAATTTTACCAAACTCCTTAAATAAAATTATGACATCATGTGATATTTCTAAATATTTATATTGGAAGTCTACAGATGATAAAACTAATAAATAGAGTTAATTCTTGTACAGGAAATGATCCATAAGGACCATTAAACCATTATCAAGCTATATAAGGATGAATCTGTAATGGAAATGCAATAGAATGATGCTTGCATAAAATGCAATAAATTAAAATGCAAACAGGAGTTCCGGCAACATTTAAATGGTCAAACTCCGTTAAGTTTATTTAAATATCATCTACCTGTGATAGCATACAGAGCTATCCCATGCAGTAGGAAACAAATAAACAGAAGGTAAAGACACTGATTGAAGCAAATGAAACTACATTAGATATAATTTAAAACCTGAATGATAGACAAATTGTATTTTAAATATTAGAAAATATTAGACAATCATGGTCAATACATATTTTTCTGAATGCAGTTTACAAAATATTGTATAGGTAGGAGGATTGGGGATCATGTGTATAAATTAATGCCAACTGTATTAATAATTGGATTGATCTGTTTTTCACATTAAAAGTTTTTGCGTCATTTTTTCCAGAAAGTTCATCATTCTTTTCCAGAAATGCAAAAGGAAAGTTTGAACTTTTCTTGAAAAAAGTACAAATTTTTTAAATAACAGATGTTTTTAATTTGTTAAAAAATATATTTATTTTAGTGGAAAGTCAGATTTACAGAGAGGAGGAGAGACAGAGAGAAAGATCTTCCGACCTCTGGTTCACTCTCCAAGTGACTTCAGTGGTCATAACTGAGCCAATTAGAAACCAGGAGCAAGGAGCCTCTTCCAGGTCTCCCACATGGATACAGTGTCCCGAGGCTTTGGGCCATCCTCGACTGCTTTGCCAGGTCACAAGCAGGGAGCTGGATGGGAAGGTGGAGCAGCCAGGACGTGAGCCAGAGCCTACATGGGCTCCTGGTGCATTCAAGTGAGGATTTAGCTGTTAGGCTATCAGAATGGTCCCAGATGTTTTCAATTTAATAGATAGATAGATAGATAGATAGATACACATACATATTATATATATATATATATATAAGTTGTATATATAAAGTTGTTTTATATATATATATATATATTAGGGTAAAACAACTTAGAGTTCATATGTAGAAATAGACTGTTCAGAATAACCATCTATGAGAAATTATTGAGGTGTTATCTTCCCCATCCAAAATTCATGAAACAGAAAATGTGGTACATTTCTAGAATTATCTTTGCTTGAGAGATTTTTATCTTGTTTCTTACATTTTGTCACTCAAAATTGGAATATAACTCACTGATTAAAAATGTTTAGTTGAAGGGCTAGCATGGTGGCATAACAGACTAATCTTCTGCCTCCGGCACTGACGTCCCGTATGGATGCCAGTTCATGTTCTAAATGCTTTATTTCTGATTCAGATCTTTGCTAATGGCTTTGGAAAACAACGGGGAATGGCTTAGGCCCTTTTAAGCCCCGTCCACATGCAAGACCCAGAAGGAACTACTGGCTCCCAGGTGTAGACTTTTCCAGCTCACTCACTCTGCCTCTCTTTCAAATTATATATACGTATGAGTGTGTATACATATATATTTCATTGAGCAATACAGTGTCACTTTTCAAATATCCTTGATGAAGTATTTCATGTAAATTTGATCAGAATGTTAAAACTGAATTTTAGTTAACAGGAAGTGGGAGGAATAGAGGAGCAAGTTGATGCACCACAAGTAAAAGTTAAGTTCAGAAGGGGAAACAATATGTTGGACTACTTCTGTTTCAGGATCATAAAGAAGATCTTGAAAAACTTCAGCATAATTAAACATAGAACAGCTATATAAATTAGAAGACATGAAAGAGATACATCTAGCAAATGAATGTTTTCTGCTGGATGCCACTCTACACACTGGGAAATGCTTTGCCACAGAAAGATAGGAAATTTGTTTTGCCCTCTTGTGTGTCATTGAGTAGTGTCAAAGACTCTAAAACCAGTGAAAAATACTAAAGTTTCTAAAGTTATTTGCACACCATAGGATGCCTACATTTTGTGAGTAAAATTCGGTATGTTTTTATAAATTTATAGACGTCTCTCTATCTTCACAATCCAGTTTTAGAACAGTTTCATCACTGAGTAAAAATGTCTCATCTACCTACAATGAATCTCTATTTCCATTAACACCATTCAACAATACCAATCTATTTGAAGTCTATAGATAATCATTTTGTGGAAATTGCAAAGAAAGGAAATTATATACAGAGTGTTCTTTTGTGCCTTGCTTCCTACCGTAATTTTGAGGTCCATCAATATAAGCATGTATTGGTACTTCTGTTCTTATTTTAACTGAATAATAAGTCACATTTTTATACATTTACCAGCTAATTGATACTTGGACTATTTCAACTTTGAGATTATTGTAAAATTGCTGCAACGAATATTAATGTATATGCATTTATATGTATGTACATTGATTTTTTATGATAGATAAACAGGACTGTAAGTGATCATTAGAATCTCCAATTTTACTTGTCATCACCAAATGGACTTATAAGCAAAGTGGCTATGGTGTTAGGAATGATTGTTAATATGAGTTAAGCAGTGAGAACTTACACTTCTGAGGCTAATCTGACTGCTGCTCAATGTCCAATCTACCCAAAGCAGGAATCAACATTGTGTTCCCAGTATGGTAACATTTCTTGGTTTGATCAACCACTTTCTTGATTACAGGTTGATTAAACTGGACCACTTTCATCATGGAAAAAATGAGTGCTTTCTTACTAAAATAGGTCCTCATTCTATGTATGTAGTGCAACTTTGCCTTACTACATATAATTATTACACCAAATTAACATCCTGTGGACTTGAAAAGAATGCATTATCTATCATAATAGCATATCTCATAACATGTTTATGATTAAGGAACTCACTTCACAGCAAAACTTATGACAATGGTCCTACACTCAGAGAATTTATACAGATTGTTTCAAATGTTTTCTTTACTGACTTGCACCTGTTATATAATAACATTCACCTCTTTCATTATTTTATGATCATTTTGATTAATTCCATACTGTATAGTATTGATATGCGTATATAATTGTTTTCAAAAATATTTACTCATTACATATAAAGTAGATGTTAATTGGTTCTTTTTTTTATTAAAGAAAACAGAGTTTACTGGTATTGTTTTGTTTCTAATCACTTCAAAGCTTTTAGTTTGGCTGGAAGAAGTTTTTGAAGACTCAGTTACAGCACTAACTATGCTGCACAATTTTGCATGGTGAGTCAGATTATTCAGAAAGCTGTGTATGCACTGATTCCAATGTCCAATATTGGATCTTTCTCTAATAGCCAGAACTGTGGGGTCCAAATATCAGGTAGTGAAATCAGGGAATAAATATCAAGGAACACACATATTGTAACTCCTAGAGACACACAAGCAAATTTTTGTTTTCTATTCCCAACACATTATGATTTGCTGGCCTAGAAGCCTCAGCTCCTAAGAGAGGATGCAACAGCGATGCCACTGGAAACAGCAATAATATCATTGAACTGAAGTTAAGACTGTGCCCTGACTACTTTGTGCTCCTGTTTACTGTGCTGGCTAGAGTAATGAATGCTTCCAAACAAGGGGAAAAAGAACCACTACAGCATAAGTTAGGTGAAGAAGAATATATCAGGAAGACATACGATTCCTTTGTGCTTACCATGATAAACATTAGTGAAAAATTGGAAAATCACTTTAATTCAGGGACCACTACTAATGATCCAGACCCCTCAGGAATAAAGATTTGGATTATTTTTTTAGGTAAGGAACCATGACCTGCAAATTAGTTACTGAAGGAAAAGGAAATAGTGTAATTAGTGGAAGAAGAAATGACAATGTTCCAATGTTTCAAAAAACAAAGATGGTAATTATAATGATTGTATTCTCCTAATTTTGTTATAAATGGGATATATGTGTGTGTGTGTGTGTGTGCGCGCGCGAGTAGGAAGGTGTGAATTCCAATATCTACAAAGTTGTGTCTTGGAAAATATTTGTAATAAAAAAAGAGAAGAAAATGTGACATAGCATTGGTGATAGAAAACTGAACATTCCAAGTACATATTTAATATGAAGTTACATATTTGAGCTGGAGTTTTTCCAAGTGGTAAAAGACGCAGGTTAAAATGTCTGTGCTCTTGATCTCAGTTTCTTGTCAATGTGGAGACTGGCAGACAATAACGACTTGAGTAATTGGGTTCCTGTCATCTTTGTGAGATAGGCGGATTGAGTTCTGAGTTCAGGGCTTGACCTGGCCCGAACTCATTCATCGCACGCATTGGGGAAGGACCTAGGAGATTTCTGTCTGTTTCTCTTCCTTTACGTCTACCGATCTATCTCTGACTTTGGTTCTCTATCAAATAAATCAATAAAACTCACAGATTCAACTGATAATGTGTGTTTGTAGTGCTGCAAGTTTTATTTTCAAAGGAAAAATAAATAATTCTAGTCTTTACCACCTACAAAAATAAAATTTAAAATCATTAGTTGAGCATATAAAGCTTTATGAAACGAACCCATCACTTTTCCAAAACTAACCCATCACTTTTCCAACCTTAGTTCCAACAAACTACTAGCAAAATTCTTTTATTGTTGGTATCAACTCTGGACTGTCCTATTTCTGAAGATGTGACCAAAGTGAGATTTTAAAAGGTTGGACCTGGACCTGGTGCAATAGACTAGTGGTTAAATCCTTGCCTTGCATGGCCAGAATCCCATAAGAGCACTGGTTAGTGTCTCTGATGCTTCGTTTCCCATTCAACTCCCCGTCTGTGGCCTAGGAAATTAGTCAAGGATGGCCCAAAGCCTTGGGACCCTATACCACATGGGAGACCTGGAAGAAGCTCCAGGCTTCTGGTTTTGGATAAACTCAGCTCTGGCTGTTGAAGCCAATTGGGGAGTGAACCAGAGGTTGGATGACCTTTCTTTCTCTTCTTCTTTCTGCAGATCTGACTTTCTGACAATATTAAAAAAAAAAAAAGGTTAGACTCATATTCCCTAAGACCCAATATGTGTCAGATCAAGGCAGTGTGTTTTCACTGTTTTAACTCATATCATTACACAAATTTCTTCATCTACAAAATAACTGCCCATAAAAGAATCCTACAATAACTTATTTTTATTTTTCTCCAATGTTTCTTTAAATTAAAATGGCCAGTTGTGGTGAATTTTGTCTTACTGTGACATATTTAAGGTCATACACTAGAGTGATTTAGCGTATTTAGTTCTGATTTAGTTCAGTCAGCTCTAGAATCTTTGATAAGCAAATAAGATTCCCCAGCAAGGACCTCTAGAGAAATGTCAAGCAGGTGTGCATTGAAAGGTGTGGGATTTGAAGACATTCATTCAACTGGGTGATGACATAGCATACATTTGAATTAAATAAATATAAACACTTTTGTTTCTAAAATGTGACTTAACTATACCCAGTGTGCAGAACCAGTTTTGTAGTTGATTTTTCAGCATTTGGTTCAAAATAATATGTTTTTGACATAATATCTTTTTAACTTATGATGGTTTTATTCAGGTAAAAACACCCATAACTGAAGTGTTATCTTTGAATATGCAACTCATTGGTTATGTTTTTCTGCAAAATTTTGACTCAGATGATTAAGCTATTAATACTCTTATGAGAAATAATGGCACTGCCTCCATGATATCCATATTTATAGCTACATAAATACCCTGCCCTCAGTCTAATATATGGTGAGACTTCAAATGTTGCCACCGCAAAGGAGAAAATTCTTCATTATAAATAGTACACATATTTCAAAGGATGCTTCAAAATATGAGTCAAATATACTTTCAAATCAATTATAATAGAACGTAAGACAGAAAAGAGTAATATTTGAGATCATGGTCCTTGGATTTATGATTAATTAGTTTGAAGTCTGTGTTTTCTGCTTTTTACCCCTGTGACGTTGGGTAAGTCACCTTTCTTTGCTCTCTAACATTTGCTTCATTTATAAAATTAGGATAATAAAAATGAATGTGAACACTGAACAAAGATCAAGTGTTATTAAATAACAGTAGCCACAATTATTTATCTCACTGCTGCTTTCTTGTTTCCTTCTTTTGCTTTTTCAAAGGAGAAGCATATGGATTTGCAGATTAAACTTCTCAAGAGAATTTAATGGTCTGCTCTGAATTCTAAAATGACCAATTTTCTCCCTTTTAAGTCTGATCACATATAATCCCAAAGTATTTCACACACACACACACACACACACACACACACACACACACATTTTCTCACATATCAAGAATCAGCAGTTTCTACAATAAATTGCCATGCCTATATTCTTACAACTTCACAACAAAAGATATTCTTCCAGAAAATTATGAGGTGGTGATATGATTTGAGTTGGTCTAATCAAGATACTCAGCTTTTTGGAGCTATTACATCAAGAATAAACAAGTCTACCCATACTGATATAATCCAAATTCATTAAATTTGTTAACAACTAAATCTTGACTTATTCCAATCAAGAATAAAACATGTCTTAGAAGCTGCATTTTAAACGGTTATGAAAGTTCATGCAGCTATGTTTCCCAAAAAAATATAAAATAAAATATCATTCAACGTGTCTGTACAATATCTTTAGAGAAAATCACATATGGTAAACACTTAGTTCCCTAAAATAATCATATAGCATACACATATGTATTTATTAACTTTCTTTCCTGCTTACCTACTCTAGCAATTGGCATAGAAAATAAATCAGCAGTTATTCGAATCACAAAATTGTCACTTTGGCCTCTCTCTTCACAAAGTTGTGTCCTCTTTACCAGTGTGTCAATAAAGGCAAGTGGCACCTGTGCCAATGCATTAGAAAGGAGAATTTAATTTGTAAACACTCATTGATTTGCTCCCAGTCAATAGGGTAGACTGAGCTGACACAGCAGGACACACTCTAACCCCATCTCACCTCCCACTGAAAACACATGGAAATGTGTGCTGCAGGATGACAGAATAATTTTGGGATATATAATTGAGTTATACACATAAAGAGAAGGAAATAGCAGGATGCCAGAAATGAAGAAACAAATGAATTAACAGAAACTAAAATTAACTCTAAATCAGAATCAGGTATACACAGTCATGCTTTGGATGCTGAGACCCTGTAGGTTGTCAGACCTGTTTTTATGGAGAGCTGAACCTAGGCTTCAGGTGGGCTTATCTTCAGTTCAGAAACTGGAACCCCACATGTGCCATGCTCGATAGTGAGGTCTGCACTCACACTAATGCAAAGTCTGTGCTATTCGCAAATATTTTATTAATTTATTTTCACTGAGTTGAAAACAAGAGTGGCAGAAAGTGAGACTGCCCATAGAATAATTCATTCCCCCACATGTCTACACAACAGCCATGGCTAGGCAAAGTGATGAGAATAATAGCAAAAAAAAAAAAAAAAATGTCCAGGTTTGTCGCATGAGTATAGGAATTCAAGCATTTTGGCCATCACTTTCCATCTCCCAGGCACATTAGTAGGAAGCTGGATGAGAAGCAGAGGAGACTCGATCTTAGCACTCCCATAAGTGATGTAAGTACCCCAAGTGTGACTTACCTTGCTTTGCCATGATCACAATGCCCACCCAAGAAATGGTTTTTAAATATGGATTCACAATGAGGAAAATATAAAGGCAAATGAAAAGGGCAAATATAAAACTGCTTTCTGGGAACATGCCCATCTGGTAGGACACACAAATGGTCACACAATGCACCCTAAAAATGAGTTGATATTTCACTTTTAGATATGCATTGTTGGAAAACTTATACACATACTCCAAATGCTAGAAAATTTGCACACTGTGCTACAGAAAACGGATGACTGAGTTTATTACAACAGCATAAACAAAGCAACCAAACAGCATAAATAAATAAATTATGACAGTACAAAGAATCACATATCATTTCGACATTAATATGCATACATCTGCACATTTCTACACAAATATCGGAAAGTTAATTTTAAATCAAATTTTCTGATTGATATCAATAGATTTTGAGGATACAGCGGATAAAAAATAATATTTAATCACGTTACATTCTATTCTTTTTTGTAAGTGCAGATGATTTATTTTAGGGAGGGAAATGGTGGGGTGTGGGGTGCAGTGGGGTCAGAGTGGATAAAGAGAGCAACAAACCCACTGCCTTCTTAAACAGCTTGCTGGAGGGAGTGACAGAGCACTGCAGGGACCCTGGTAAGGTGAGTGCTGGGTATGCAAAAAGGCTGCTTCTGGAAGTCTGCAGTGCCTTGTCTTAACCCTTTGAAGTGTCCCCAGAGCTTGCCACACTAATATGCATTCTCCTAGTCCTTTGTTCAACTGTCATCACCAAGTTTCATCAATCCTGAAGTGAGGTCCAATGCTCCACCCAATGCAGCCTTTTAATATATATATAAGCAAACCTAGGCTTTGTTATCACAAAGGTAAAAGTCTTGGGAGAGGATGAAACTGAGAACTGGAACGCTAAGAACCTCCATGGCTACTTCCTGCTGCAAGAGGCCATAGTTAGCAGAGTGGTTTCTCACGAGGCGCAGCCCTCACTGGAGTAGTGGCTGGAATTGTCCTTTAGCAGCATATAGTCCATGTGATGTTCTGGATCACGGAATGGATGAGTCATTTCAATAGCTGAAGGATGCATGGTCCCTGAAAAAAAAGAAGAAAAAAAATGTTATGAGTGGTGATAAGAGACATAAGCCAAGGTGTCCCGGAGGGCTTTTGGATCCAGTTGTATCTAGAGTCAGACGTCCAGCGTTGACTCAGCGTGCTCTGTCAGCTTGGAAAGGCGTCAGAGACAAAAATGGATTGATTCACATAAAAACAACTTTTTTTCCTTTGGCTTATTTTCCTACACTTTCAGAGTGCCTACCAGAGTGGCACCTATGAGAGGCTCTAGGGAATTTTTTGTGATTAATTTGGGTTGCTTCCGAGGATTTATAAAAAGATGACCTACACAGAACTGGGAGTTAACCGCTGAGTCAAGTACTGAGAGGGTGGGGAGCTCGAGAACAAGATCGCTTGGATGAATGCGTCATTAGCCTAGGGGAGACACAGTAATTAACCTGGTGAGCCTGCTGGCTGAAAAAGTCAGCAATCTTGACTATTACTCTACATAGCTCAGGAGAGGGATTGCCCAGGGTAATGTGGCCCTGGAAGGGGTCCTTTGTAATACAGAAAGGGTCTTGGCCAGGAGCAGAGTGCTAGTAGTAACTAGGCCAAGGAGGGGATTTTGAGTGTCCAGGACTGGATCTGGGGCTATCTGAGATCAGCACTGCAGGGAGCAGTCTCACAGCTTTTTGAGCAGTCGTCTGTCTTCTGGAACAGCAGTACCATGGTTTATAATTGCCACTTCTTCAGGGCCTCACCCCAGTAATCCTCCTGGGTTAATGTATGTTTTAACCTGGAGAAATGAATCTGGGAGGCAAAGGGATAGTTTAGCAGCTGTGGTATTTAAAGTGGTCCAATAAGACCTGCTCCAACTGGATGGGAGTGACTTTGGATTGAGGTTACAATGGAAAGTGATCTTGAAGTGATATTTTTGTGGAAGTGTATGGGCTTTTATTTTTCTTTCCTCCCCCTGAAAGGGACGTTGCTAGATGTAGGACTTCTGGCTATAGATTTCCTAAAATCTGGGGACAGCAATGTGGCTAAGTCTACCTGCCATGTTGGCATCAAATATAGGGGCTGCTTCCAGTCCTGGCTACTCCACAACTGATCCAGTTCGCTGCTAATGCATGTAGAAAAGTAGCGGGAGATGGCAAGTGCTTGTGAAAGGAGTCAGATGGCATAAGTGGCAGTTAAGGTCTCTGCTACCTTTTGAAAATATAAAACCTTGCTTCTCCCCATTTCTTACCCTTAAAGAGTCTGTTCTTCCCAGAGACAGAATCAACATATCAATTTCTATCTCTTAAAGTGATTGCCATGACAAAAGCATGGAGATAGCCTAAAGTAACGCCCATCTCTGAGATACAGTCAGGGAGATGGTGCCCTAGATGGTGCTTATCAGCATGGAAGAAGGAAGCCACCAGGCATACATTTATGATGTCTGTTCTGTCCAGAACAAAATGGCAGACATTGTTGCCCAAGGCGAACGAGTTCCCCGTTTCACTGTTTATTTCTTCTCTTTCCCCTTTGTCCCCCTCCCTGAGATGGTGCATAAAAGACACCACTTCCACCATCTCTTCTGGTCTTTTCTTCCTTGGCGCCCACTCCTGTCTCTGCAGCAGGACACTCCTTTCTCTCCCTTTCTGAAATAAATCTTGGCTTGCATGCTCGAGTTGTTGGTATGAAAAGTCTTCTTTCATGTGAAACAAGAAATGAGGTTGCTGTCATTTTTTTCACATCAAATTTCCTGCAACACTTGGCCTAGAAGAAGCTCTGGGCTTTGGACTTGCCACTTTGGCCATTTGGGGAGTAAATATGAAATGGAAGATTTTTCTTCTTCTCTCTTTCTCCATCACTCCCACCTCACCTCACCCTCCCTCTCTTCTTTTCTCTCTGTATCCCTGGATTTCTAATGAATGAATGAATGAATAAACAAATAAATAAATTTTTAAAAAAGAAGAATTTCTGAAATTTCTACAGGACTTTATTAAACACTCAGGGCCTACACATTTCTGTACATTGACTGGCATCCAGCTTGACAAGTTGATGAACCAGGGCAAGAATTTTTATGTTTTAGCCACACAGAATTCCTATTTCTGCATATACAAGCTAATGTTTATTACTAGCATACAAAAATGAATTGTTTTACCTGTCACCCCCAACAAAGGCCCTGAGTTGTCCCCTCCATAACGATGCCAGGCGGAGTGAAGATCTTCTGTGAAATGCCAACAGGCTTGGGATTCTGATCCGGGGGCCGTGGACTCTTAGCACAGTCTCATTTCCAGTGACCAGGTTTTTGCCAGAGTGAGTGGAGCTTCCTTATTTAGCACCTATCGTGGCAGCTGTTTGTTCCATACCCTGGCATTTGGCTTTTTGCATAAAAATATGTGCTATTTGGGGGGTGGACTGACCTGCCCTAGTTGGATTTCCTTGATGGTAAATCAGTGCATGCAACAAATAATAATCTTTATACATAGGGTCAAACATATCAGTCACATTGTACATACCTATTTTTTAAGGTACTGGTTTTTATACTTTAGGGTTGAGGGCTAATTTTGTAAGCAGAAAAGGTGCCTGGAAGTTTTAGGAAGGATAAAAAGTATCCATGTCGCTTTAAAAAATAGATTACTGACATTGGCTGTCCAAAGAGAGGGTGGAACAGGGTTGAAAACTAAGGATGCAAATATAGCCATGCAGATTTAGCCAATTCCCTGTCCCAGTGTTGACTTGGCAGCAGTCAGAAGCTGGCAATGAGGGAAAAAGTTACTCCATTACCCTTCAACATCATGCAAACAATACAACACAAAGGACAAACTTCGCTTATCCTGCTACCTGTCCTTTAAATTAGAAGAGCTAACTTCAAAATAACTTCTAATCTCACCCAAATTAATCACACACAGCATTCAGCTTCTACAAGCCTTGTACAATATGTTTATTTCACTTCCTCTTTCTATAAAGATTTTCCAAAACATTCCTTTAGGCTTCAATCACAAAGAATAAATTGTCATGTATATAGGTTTCTTCACAACTTTTTCCCCTACCGACTGGATCCTTCCATTTATGTCACAAATAATCCTTAAAGCCTATAAATTAAGAAAGATCATCTTTTCCAAGAACATGAAAAATTTCAATCCATAATTACTTCAAAGCAGTTTTGAACTTTGAAAACGTTAAAGCAGATTTTTTTGGACATCGAAGAGATTATATTTGTTAAGGTGTTATGAATCCTTTGTTACTTTCAAAAGGTGACTGAGGGGTGTCATGGCTGCAAAGCCATCATTTTGTTTTGATTCAGATAGGTATTTAATAGATAGGGTCTCTGGTCTGTGCTAAAAGCACAAAATCTTGCTTCTCCGTTATTTTTGTCTCCTTTGGAAAGAGGAGTTCCTCCAAGATTGTACTTTTGCCATAAGAGCAGCATCCAGGCAGTTAGGTGGAACTCCTATCAGGATGTGAATTCTACCTCCCCAGTTACAAGTTCTACCAGAAACCTAAAAAGGATCTGGAAATTCCATTGATGTTTGACCAGATCAACATGTCTTTGAAGGAAAGAGATGGGGCCTGAGGATTTAGCTTATCATGAGATTGGGAAGGAGGCTGCCAGGCACACCCTGATGGCCTTCTTGTTCCGAGCAAGTCAGACAGGATCAGAATTCCAGCCTGGGATTTTAGCTCCTGTTCTATTTTTTCCTCTCTGAAATTTGTACTTAAGAGACCACTTCCATCATTTCTGGGGTCTTTTCTCCTTTGGAGCCCCCTCTTGTCACTATGGAAGGAGATCTCTTAAATAAATCTTGCTTTGCACTTGACTGTCCACATGAAAATTCTTCTTTCATGTGAGACAAAGATTGTGCCTGCTCTCCTCCTTGGAGTCGAATTCCCTGCAACAGTTTGACAAACCAGCATCCCATATCATTGTGCTTGGGTTCAATGTGCTTGGGTTCACATGGTGCATATATGATTCCTACTTCCCAATCCTATCCTGGAAGGCAGCATATGATAGCTACAGTAAGTGGGACACTGTCAGCCACATGGGAGACCCAGACTGAGCTCCTGGCTCATGGTTTCAGGCTTCCCAGCCCCAACTGTGTTTTTACTCCTCAAGACTGAACAATTGGATGGAAGATCTCTCTCTCTCTCTCTCTAACTTGCCACCTTTCAAATAAAAATTATTAGAATCAAATCAAATCAAATTATTTTTAAAAGACCCACATACTAGTAGTCATATATATTTCTTCATGTGTATGTATATTTGCTTGCATGTGTTCTCAAATTATACACCCAATCATGATATTAGTTTACTTGTGGAGGCAATGTAAAAAGATGCTTGGGAAATACACCACTTGATTTGTAACATTAAGCAGTAATATCCACGGGTAAGCACTATGACCCAGTAGGCTAAGCTGTTACTTGGGATGTTCACATCCCACATTGGAATGCCAGATCTAAACTTGGCTGTTCCATTTTTGACCCAGCTTCCCTCTAATGCATTCTGGAAGGCAGCGAGTGATGAATCAAGTGAAGACTGAGATGAGGGCTGCTGGATTCACCCCGTCCCAGCTCTGGGTATTATAAGTCCTTGGATGGAAGCGGTGAATAAAAGATCTCTGGCTCTATGTCTATAACTTTCTCTCTTCCCTTTAAGTAGATGAAAATGAACATTCCAGAAATATCTTTGTAAAAAAATAGGTATATATTTTTTTTAAATTTGAAAGTCAGAGACCATTTACCACTGCTTTTCCCAGGCAAATGGGTTTTGTCTGATAAGCCACAGCACAGGCTCTCGAAATCAGTTATCTTGATTTGTAACATATACTTTTATAGCAGAAAGCATTTGAAGGAATAAGAAATATTAAATCAGTTTTTGAGATGAATGGGATTTTGCTATTTAGTTGTACTTTTGTAAATTTTTAAACTTGGAAAATTATAACTAAATACTAACTCAAGCATTATTCTCCAAACTGCAGAATTTGGAATTAAGTTGAGATAGTGCTGGGTAATTGAGGCTGGGTAATTGAAGACTTTACAATCTCAATTATCTAGCATCATCACTTCTTCTTATGCTTATGCAGTCCCCTCAGGAGAACAAAACAAGTTAGATCAGGCCAAGTTGATATTAGGAAATAACTTAAAATACAATAAGAACTTTTCAAAAGATGTTCTAAACTCCATCAAGAGTTAGCCTGTTTTCGTACCTCATATTTCCATTTGGCATCTCAAAGAACTCTGTAAAAATAATGTACAGCTTTACAGATTCAAGCAGGATAGTAATATATTATACTTTAAGTAAATAAAATCAACTGAAACATTTTCAGCATCAGGTTGATTTTTTTTAAAAGGAGTTTAACTCTTTTCATTAGTTATAAATGTCAAATATCCAAAATGTCTCATAGCCTAAGAATATTATCTTGGATGTAGATAATAAAATAATTAAAATAATTCTGCAATGGGTGTATGTTTAGCTGGTGTAAGCATTCAATGGACGTTCTTTGACACATGAATAATGAATATGCTAATCATAAGTGGGTCGTTTAGTCGTAGAAATCAGTTCCACACTTCTACTACTTGGTAACAATTTGCTAATCATGAGTTTAAAATGTTCTAATGTACTGAAAAGTAATAAGATTCTATTTCATTAAGAGTTGTATTTAATTTAGAGTCTTACACAGACCCAGTTGTCCTAACATGCTTTATTTGAAGGTATGTCTTTGTCACTTAATTCAGTTGCAGTTATTGATAAAGACTTTGTTTTATATTGCTGAGGTTCCAAAAATAACAGTCATATTATATTGAAATGAAGGAAGATATTTCCACTAGGCTTGTAGTCTCTAGGCTTTTAGATTTTACCTCTCTTTTTAAAGTTTATCTTCCTTAAAAACAATGAGGGACTATAATGGAGCTGCCATTTCTCTCAATCATTGCTATTCATTTATAATTGTGGCTTCTAACTTACAAACATGCTACCTGTAGTTCTCTGTATATCAAATATTTCACTGCACAAATAAACATCATAGTTTAGAGTAAAAAGCAAATATGAATTTTTTTAAATGAAAAAGCTTTATTTATTTTAAAAGCAGAATTATATAGAAATAGAGAAATACAGGAAGCTCTGCTACATGTTGGTTCACTTCTAAAATGTCTGCAACAGCCAAAGGTAATATGGGGTTGAAGACAAGAGCCAGAAACTCTATCTGGGTCTTACATGTGGCTGGTAGTAACCCAAGTCCTTAGGCCATCATCTCTTGTCTTCTACATGCATTATCAGGACCTATAGTAGAACAGCAAGATATCCTATATGTGATGTCAGCGTCCTAGTGCTGGTTCCCAAATAATAACTTTAAAGAAAGGTATTGGACATCACTATCATTTACTAAAAAAAGATATTTTGGCACCCAAAGCAAAAGAATGATAATCACAAGGGGTAAAAATATCTTAAATTAAACTATTTTAATCTTACCTAAAACTTGTTTTGCTTTATCTTCTGATTTCACATACAACTTATGAAAACATCTTCATTTTCGTGAACAAATCATGTGGTTTATGAAGATTTTCTTGCAATCTAACAAATTAAGACTTCTGTTGCACAAAAACTCACATGCATAGGTTTAACTTCTATCCCTCCTTCACATGTTATGACATCTAAAATATTTTAGAAGGTGCAAAGGCTGAAAAGTGATTCATCGCAACCAAATCCCCATAAAGGTGTTATTAAGGATGCTATATTTGATCGACAAAAGATATACTCATTTCAAAATCTCCAACAGTTAATATTTATATTGTAGTCTTTGCTTGTTCTAATTTTATAGAATGCTTTTACTCAAACTGACATTCAAGAAGCTAAGAACACATCTACAAGTAACATCAAAGGGCAAATGAGTGCAAACATTTTTTACACATATGTCAAAAATGGAAAATTTGCAAAGTATACATTGTTTTTATTGTGGCCAATTATTGATTCCACAGTGATTTATTATTTCTTATTGAATTTTAAATTGCATACTGAATGAAAAGATTTTATTAACCAAGTTCTTTCATTGCATTTGATAAATCTATGCTTAAGCCTTTGCATTCATTGATTATTTTTTATTCCTCTACTGGACAGAGGAGATGCAGGGCCCGGACTCCCAAGGGTTAACTCCACAGCTTAGCTTGTTTTTCAAGGGGTAACAGGATGTACAATCTTGGCCTGATACATTTAGCTCCTGGCTTAACCACAAGTTCCTGCTTCCCCTTTATCAAGATGCCCCAGGGGTCTTAGGAGCTGCTTGAGCATTGGAAAAATACTGGGAGGAACTGGAGAGCATAAAAGCCAGACTGCAGTTCAATAAAGCGGCATTCTCTGCAGGAATGACCCAGTGCGTGTTGTCTTTTTTGTAACCCTAGTCCCTCCGCTCGACTCCGGGTACACAGTGACGCGGGCGTTGCTGACAAGGAGGTAGGGAAGAAACATACAATCATCACACATCCAAATTCTCAGGATTTTGTGAGCCATGCTGCAAGCTCATGAATACTAATTTATTTGTCCCATAGAACTAATGTTGCCAAGTAACTTTTGAAATCAAAGACAGCCTATGTGCATCCCAAAGGAATACGTACTTATTGGGAATTCAGTTTAGGGGCTACTAAACAATTTAGGAAAGTCATTAGGGATTTAGCTAAATAGCTTCAAAGCTACTTTCTTCTTTTCCTCTTCCTTACTAAAACCTTCAGGTTATCTAGTCCAGAAATCTTCTCTCTTTTTCAGCACACAAACATATTTTGAATAAGGTGATGATTGTTCTTCATGGTATCTTAAGCCGGAAATTTTCTACAACAGTTTGTCATTTTCCTGAATAACTAACCTCCAAGAATTTCTCTAAAACTATGTAAAATTAATCAATATTTCTTTTTCTACCATTAAGAGTGATAAACAGTTTCTGTTTTCTATTTGTTGAGAAGAACATATCCAGTTTAATTACATCAAAATTAGACATCTTCAACATCAGTATGTTTATCTGATCTATAGTAATATCTAATATGTAGCTTTTTCCCATCCCCTTAGTTTCCAAACTCTGCATAAGTTATTTCATATTTGATGCCTTTAATTCTCACAATTATGCTCATAATAACAAAGAGGGATTCATTGAAAAACTAAATGTTTTATAAGAATCTTACTTGGTTTTATCAATACTATGAAATGATTATTCTATGACTCTCGTTGTAACTATTTACAAAATAACAGAATCTCAGAGAGGTTAAGATATGCTCAGTACTATGGGGCTACTTAAATGGAGTTTGAATCAAAGGCCAGCTAAAGCTGAATCCTAAATAATGGCTTTTCTCATTAAATCATAATCATGTGAAAGCTAGAAAAAAAGTACTAGATTAGAAGCTGAAGGTCATGGATTATGTCCTGGCATCGTACCCTGGAAATGCATAATCTTGGGCTTGTCTACTTTTCCAAGCTTCTATTGTTTCTTTTTCATAAATGGAGCAGGTTATTGAATCAAATGAAATGTATATAAAGCAGAGAATGCAATGTATACAAATGTAAAGAAATTATTATACAAATGTAAAGAAATATGATGACCATGAACACTATACAGTACGAAATGTCTAGCATATGCTAGATGTTCAATGCGTTTTCAAAGACAGAAAACAAGGGACTAAAGAGGAAAGCATGAGAAAGGGGAAGTATAAAGTGACTTGGGCTTAATAAGAGACATAACTGGATTCCAGTGTAGCTGTTAACTTGCAGCTTGTAGACTTAAGAAGATTAGTTAACTGACTGGAATATTTTTTCTCTTTTGTAAGTCTGTTAATCATGATTATAATGTATATAAAGTTTCTAATATGCTATTTGTTGAATATTAAGAGCTTTTTAAAATGCTAGACTAATTTGTTAGACATGGACTACTAATAAAAAATTCCCTAGTTTTCTACATTGTAATGTACAGATGGTTGACTTATGAATATATTGTGACATTGCTCATATAATTATTGTCCTTTTTAAAAATATATTTATTTCACTGAAAAGACACATGTACAGAGAGGAGAGACAGAGACAAAGATATTCTGCCCACTGACTCATGTTCCAAGTGCCCACAATGGCCATAGAGTTGACCCCATACAAAGCCATGAGCCAGGACTTTCTTCTGGGTCTCCCATGTGGGTTCAGGTCGTAAGGCTTTGGGCCGTCCTCTACTGCTTTCCCAGACCACAAGCAGGGAGCTGCAGGGGAAAGGGAGCAGCCAGAACATGAACCAGCACCCTTATGGGGTGCATGGAGGGCAAGTATTTATCCACTAGTTTATTGCGCCAGGCCCCTTTATAACTGTTATTCTTTAATTCACAATTCATTAAGCCCTTAGTTTTATATGAACCTGTTAGTAAATATTGGTGATTCAAAGCCAGTGAAACAAGGTCCTTTAGGCTCAAATGTCTTGATATTGATTGTTAATATTCTTGGGGAGAATTAATGGAATCTGGAATCAAACATGTTAGCACATCAAATATGTATAGTCTAAGATCATGTGGGCAGACTGTGATACCGTCCTTACCTTTACCTCTATAAGCCAAAAGCAAACTCACCAGTCCTCAGTTCAGTCCCTGTCATGCTCTTCTCCTTGTTGATTTTCCAGGTTGAGCTGCTAAGACATGATTTCTTATGCCTTTGGTAAAATTTAGTACCAGATGCTAAGGAAACTAGAGAAGGAAACAGAAGGAAAGAAAAAGTAGAAAAGAACATCTCATGCCTTGTAGGTAATACCAAGTTTGACAATTCCCCAAACCATACTGGCCTACAGCGCCTCATTTCACTGGGATGGAAATTAAAATACTACTACACAGTAGCTGAAGTAAAATACAATTTTAAGCCATATGATTATATGGATAATTTTTGGCCTTGGTTAAGTTCATTAATGCAGTTTTTCCTTTATGATTCCACAGAAACTGTGCTATGCACATTGTTTTTGTTATCACATTTAAACTCAATAACACAAAAAACACATACCATTACTGTTCTTATTCTGTAGATAAAGAAAATAGAATCTCAAAGTATTATCAGAATCTATATAGGCACAGGAAAGAAATATTTTAAAAAGAGTTCCAACGCTCATGCTCAAGTCCTAATACTGATTTGCTATTTGAAGTTAAACATGTTACTTTGCCCTTCTCATTCATAAAATGAGGGTGTTGAACTAGATTATTTTTTCTTCCAATTCTAAAATTATATTTAATTTTCCTATTTGCACTGAATTTTGAACAAATAAGCCAATTTGTTTTGCAACATGATGTTTCTGGTAAGTTAACTTCTCACTAACTTCACTTTAAAGCATTGTATAGGGATACATTTTTGTGCTAGCAATTAAGATACTATTTTAAGATGCCCAAGTAGCACATCTGAATACCTAGGTTCAATATTCAACATCAAGCTCCAAATTCCAGCTTTCTGTTAATATAGACCCTGAAAGGGTGATAAACCAGGTGATTCAGTCTGCGCCACCCATGTAGCAACCTGGGTTAGAGTCTTGTTTTCTGATTTTGGCAGAGAGAATTCTGAACTGGCAGAGAGAATTCTCTCACACTCTCTTTCTCTCTGTCTTCCTCTCTCTCCTGGAATTATATAAAAAAATGAGTAAGTGAAATAAGATTTTCTTTTAAGAAACAAATATAGCACAACTCCATACTTATGAACTACCAAATTGAGACATTCTTTATATTACATAGGTTGAAATTATATCTATCATTCATAATCCACACAACAATGTGAACTACAAGTTGCTCAAACCTTAAATGCTCATATTGCCCTAGAGCAATGGTTCCCGACGATTTTGATTACAAAGGAAAAGGGCTATTCAGAATGCCTCATCACTAACAATGAAATACTTCTTCCAGGCAATTATTTAATAATAACAAAATGCTATTGATTTTCAAGCAATATAAAAGATGGCTGCAATCACAAATTTCACCCATGTCAGAGAAATAGTTATTCCCATGTCAGAGAAATAGTTATTACTGTATAAAAAATGCTACTGAGACCAATTAGTTAGATAAACGCTTCTCAAACTTTAATGCATCTATAAATGCCTTGTAGAGCTTATCAAAAGGCAGGTTTGCAAGCAGTCTGTAAATACGAGATATGGACTAAAGTTCTGCATTTATAGCAACCTCTCAGACCATACTGTTGCTTCAGATCCATAGATCACACAGGAGCAGCTACGTGGGATGATGTTTGGAAATCTTTGTCTTTGCCAAAAGAAGAATAGAGAAAAATTACTTCTGTGCTTCTTCTATGAAATATTGCCACAATACTCTTGCAGTCACAAGTGTCTGAAGTTTACATATCAACATTTCACAATCCCACCTCCATGTAGCACTAAATTTGGGTCAGTTTACCCTTTTCATCTTCCCAGTCTTCTTTTCTGAAATAAATTCAGGATAATAAAGCCAACCTTCAGGCACACTCAGAGCACACCGAAGGTATTACTGTTCTGATATTATATAAAAAATAATTTTGAGAGATGTGTGACCATTTTAGCCTTTTACAGGAAGTGAATTTTGAGGACAGACATTTGCTACAGCAGTTAAGAAACAGATTAGGACCCTCAGATCTGATACGGATATGCCTGGGTTGTAGACTGACTTTATGTCCAGTTCCAGCTTCTTGTAAACGTGCACCCGAGGATTCAGCAAGATGACTTCAGTAGTTGGATCTCTGCAATCCACTCAATTCATGTAGCATTCTGGGCTCCTCTATTTGGCCTAGTTTTCTGCGTCAGGCTGTTGCAGCTATTTGACATGTAATTCTCTTTTTTCCTTCCTCCTTTCTTCCTTCTATCTCCCTCCCTTCCTCCTCCTTGTCTGTCTTTCTTTCTTTCTTTTTTTCTTCCTTTCTCTTCCCTCTTCATCTCTCTCAAATCAAAATAAATAAAAATTTTAGCAACAAATGCAAATAATTTCTAGTTATTTTCTTTTGTTTTGGTTTTTACTCAAATTTCTACATACATCACTTATGGACTTTAAGCATTTGCACAAAAAATGCTCCTCTATAAAAATGCTTTGTCTCTCCCTGTGATTGATTTCCTTGTCTACTGGTGCTGCATTAAAGCAATCAATCTAATTAGAAATAGAATAAATGTAAAGAAAATTTCAGAAATATTTGTTCATCTATGCCAAGAATTTGGTTTAGGTACAGTAAAGCTACTCTAAGATTCAGTAGAATCTAATTATACTAACATAATAGTAACATCTAATTTTTCTCAGCAAATCTGCCTCCAACCATACATACGAGTTGCAAAGTCTAATTGCCTAAATAAAATTTTATATTAGTAAAACAGACTTTACTCATTTGTTTGGATTCTGTGAAAGTTGTCTGACATTAACTGTGATCCATATGTGCAAGATCCCAAATAGTAATATTTTTAAGATAAACAAAGACACAAACTTTGCTATAAGTAATAGAGCAGATCTTAACACACATTACTAAGGAAACTTAGAGGCCTTTAATTCGTCACTATACTTCCTGTAAGTTCTAGGACATGGACTTGTTATATCAGAAAGCTCCTATTTAATTTACTCACCCTGGACAATATGCTAGCTGAAGAAGAAAATAATTAATACTTTGGAGCAAAGTGTAAGACATTGAAAAAAAGGAAAATGCACAGACAACTGACAGCAGAGATTCAGGGAAAGAAAGAGGAATGTGGAATAATTTGAAAGTTTATTTAGGCAAGGCCAATTACATACCATACAGATGTTGGTTATCTATGTACATATACGTTTACGGTCATATGCAATTTCCTACTCTTGCAAATGTAGTCACGCATAAAGGACGAAAGCTTAGTGCTGATTCGTCAGAGAAAAGTAATGGTATTTTCTGATTATGTTGCTAAAAAGTTTGGAGTTACTCCAAAATTGATGTATATTTCAAAATCAGTGTGTGTAAATAAATAAATATAATGATACTGATAGAAATTTGATGATCTGATCACATTTTTTTCTTCTTTGTGTAGATCAACCATACTTCCATAAACATTAATTGAATCAGTGCTGTCTGCGTCTCAAAGGCATGAGGCAATTTATTTTTTAATCCATGGCAAGAGTAGTAAAGATTTAGACACAAATAGATTGTGCTGTATTTATTAAGGAAACAACATATCCTGTCATACGTTTCAAGGAAAGTGGAAAGAAAAGTGTTTTAACCTGCTTCTTTTTGAGAACAATTTAAATAAAAAGCTTTCAAGGCACCACCAAAGAGTACTCGCAAGAATGATCACTGCAAATCTAACTTGGCTTACATGTATAGTACCATTTTATCTTGCCCTTTAAATATCCATATAACCAGGAGTCTAAAAAACAAATGTAAATATTCCATGTGCAGTATTTTCATTCTGAAACCCATTTTAGCACTTTGACAAGAAAATAACATAACGTTGCTAGCCTAAGTAAATCATGTATTGCATAAGATTTCTGAATAGGAAGCATTAGAAAAAAAAAAGATCTGAAAGAAAAATCAGAATCTATTTCCACTCTGCAGGCTCACTTGAATATTCTGGGAGAAGTTAAGATGCACAATAAATTCTATCATCAGAACTTCAATCAAATAAGCATTCCTTGAAAATGCATGGTCTTTGTAGATCCGATTTTAACATGATGTTGTTGCAGTTGTTAATTGTCTGAAATTTGGAAGATTTCATAGGGTGCTATGCTGTTAGGGAAGACCTGCACACAGGTGTGTGTTTATTTTTTTTTTTTTAAGAAAAAACATTAAATGCTCTCAAAATCTTAAAATCAAGGATTCTCATTGTTTCAACCATGATTTCACACTTACCCATTTGAAAACTTCGTACTCTGCTTTCTTCTCTCCCTCTCTCTCACACACTCTATCTATATAAATATATATATATATATCACATAACCAAATCTTCATTTGAAGATTAATGATAACATTTGAAACATCATTATAACATTTCCTTAAACATTTTCCACTTCACAGTTAATATGCATCAGTAATTATTAAAATTGACTAATATCTGCTGATAGGATATTCTATAATAGCTGTCTTAAAATAGCCCAAGCATCTGCAAAGATTTAATGGGTCTCCAACATTTTCTTGCTGTCAACGACCAAGTTGGCATTCTCAGAGGCAGTTCTAAACCTAAATTGAGTGCCACCTGGCTTTTCAGCATGTGCATAATTGATTTCTGGCAGGAGGAGATATGAAGACACTTTAAACAAGAGCAAGAACACGCTAAAGGATCGCAGTGAGTTCTCAAAATTGGCAGAAATCTTATCAGCTTGTGTTGAGGAGTTGAATGGTAAATCATGCCCAGGTACAGCCAATGTGCTTCTGTTCCATGGTGTTGAAAATAACAAAAAAATCATAATAAGCAAAAAATTTAAAGATGGATAAAAAAAAAGTAAAACACTAAGAAATGTCCATTTTTCTCCTTTAGAAATCAGGAGACTTTTAACTATTTAGTAATAATAGTACACAAAGTGTTCACTTCTATGACTGTAACTAAGCATTATCACACAAGAAGAACCATTACCATACTCAGATAGAATCTTGTTTCTTTCTTAAATATTTAATGATAAAACATTAATATTTTATTTTTAAATATTTAATTGTATACAGTTATAATCTATAATACTATCAGCATTTTGCTGTTATTGATGTTTCTATATTACTGTACTAGTGATTCAGTAGTACAGGGTTGATCTCATAACCCAGTACAATGAGGACATATCAGCACAGCACACCATGCTAAGGAAAACACATATTTAGAGAAGAAAGGGCAAAAAGAAATCTCAAATAGGGACATCAGTAAGTCACAGTTATAGGGAACAGCCTTGGGGCAAAGTAGATCATGTGCAGCCCAACAGGCACATCTGCTTGTCCCTCCATTTCTTCTCTTGCTTCCTCCCAGTGGCCTAGGAGTAGCAGTGAAAGATAACACTTGCGTTTGGACCCATCACCCACATTGGACCCCTGTCACCCACATGGGAGAACCAGGTGAGGCTCCAGGCTCCTGACATCAGCCTGGCCAGCACTGCCATATGGGAGTCAGACTGGTGGATGAAGCATCTCTGTCTCTCCTTCTCTGTAACACTTTCAATAAATCAAGAAACAAATCTTTTTGAAAGAATGTAGCTACCAGGACTATTATGTATTACATTTGTAATAGAAAGAGAAAATAATACCAAAAAACTGTGCTATACAGTACTCAGTGGGATCGCATTCCCTAACTATATTATAAAAGGCAAACATGCTCCTTAACATAGTTTGAAGAATATCTCTTGAATTGAAGCACTCAGAACAGCACCTTCTATGTAGTAAGGATTTAGATATTTTTAGATTTGCTTACTATTTTGATAAAGCATAACTCCTCAGTTTGGCAAACTCATGTGTGTGTGTGTGTGTGTGTTACAGATTAATCCATCTATGTACAGGGCTGACTCATATGGATCTTGTGGACACAGTTCTGTATTACACAGAAAAAATACAATATTTTTACTGTAAAAAGCAAACTATGAATAAAGAAATGAAATACATGGCATATTGACTAATGATAAATTCTACAAATAATGAAAATAACAGAAAAAAAGGTTTTATTTATTTGTTTGCAAATCTATCATATTTATTTGAAAGTCAGAGTGGGAGGACAAAAAGTATGAAGAAAACCGGATCTTTTGTCTATTGATTCACTACTCATTCACATTCATGTGAACTTTTTCCATTGGTTGATTGTGTAGCAATGTTTTCACTGAAAATGCTCTTGGTTTTTAAAGAACACCTTTTTTGTGCAATCCCATTGTTTCTATAGAGGTGGCATGCATTTCAAATTCATCACAGAAAATGACTAGATTTTTTTATATGCTGTTTTGTCCAACCCTGCTGTTTTCAATGATGCTATTGAAGTTTACTGAGGAGTCCTAACTTGTTTAGGTTTACTACATAGGTTAGAAAACTAGAAAGACAGAAAGAACCTTTGGTCTGAAGACCTCCTCTCTATGTGAGAAGTTACAAAAAATATAAAGCAAAGTAGCTTAATATAAAGTTCTTTTTTTTTCACGCTCTAAACTCATAACATTTTCTTCTCTAGAATATTGAAATGGATAAGTATTTTATACAATGGTTATGTAACATTTTTTGAATTTTAGTTTTTATCAGAATAAACACTTGTTTACACTGATGGAAGGACCCATATTATCTTTGTATACAGTTGGGATACTTCTAAGTGATTCACATGTTGCAAATGCTGACAGAAAGTTCATTGAACAGAAGGAATCATGTAATATTCTGCAAAAATTACATAACAAATATAACATTGGGTTATTTCCCATTGTTACTCTTGTTTAGTGTTGAATACAACACTAAAAGATTGGCATACATATTGCATTTTATCTCTGCAAGATCACCATGTAGTAGCTATTTTTACTATCCTCACTATTTACATTAAGAAACTGAAATTCAAGTAAATTAAGCAAATTTTTAAAGGTTTGGGTCACTGATGCTAGAACAATTTTAATGAAACAAAGATCAAAATATATTTGAATATTTAAGAATATTTGTCTCCAAAATATATTAAATCAATTATATTTATTTTATTATATATAGAATATTTTTTCCTACTGAATTTCTCTTAGTGAGAATTACTTCTCTAAGTACTACACTTAATGATGTCCACTGAGAAGAACCTACAATGCTTTTTTATCGTTTATTTGAAATAGCAGACAAGGAATAATGCATTAAATTTTCATTTCACCAAACCATAAATGTCATAAAATTCTTCCTAGCCCAAAGATATTGAGCTAGGTAACTGGTAACTGTATATTTATAATAATTTTTAAGATCTTCAGACAAACATAGAATAATGCAACTTACTTAGGTTCAATTATTTTTTTCACATCTTAATTGGAATCATGCCTTATATTTTTTCTGATCACTTTAGTAACTTTTTCATAAGCAGTGTGCCCTTAAAAAGTGCTTTTAGAACTCTAGTGAAATAAAATACTTTCAAATTGTACCTGCAGAATTATCTAAAAGCCAGTCCATTAATGCTGGCCAGAATTGCTTACTAGCAACTCTAGAGAATTCTATCCATCTAAGTGTACACTGCTTTCGTATAATATCCTTGTATTAAAAGTGAAGGATTGGGCCCGGCACAATGGCTCAGTTGACTAAATCATCTCTTCGCAAGTGCCAGCATCTCATTTGGGTACCAGTTCATGTCCTGATTGCTCCACTTCCCATCTGCCTTCCTGTTTATGCCCTGGGAGAGCAGTAGAAAGCCTTGGAACCCTACACCCACATGGGAGACCTGGAAGAAGCTCCTGGCTCCTGGTTTCAGATCGGCTCAGTTCCAGCTGTTGTGGCTACTTGGTAAGTGAACCAGCATCTGGGAGATCTTTCTCTCTGTCTCTCCTTCTCTATGTAAATCTGATCTGCCTTTTCAATAAAAATGAAACAAATCTAACAACAAAAAAAGCGAATGACTGAGTTTCGTGGTTAGCCTTTGTGATGTTCACATTTCATTTCAGTGTGTTACGCTCAGGTTGTGGATCTGCTTCTAACTAACTTCCTGCTAATGTCCACCATGGAAGGTAGCTGGTGATAGTTGAAGTATTTGGGATCCTGCCATCCATATGGGAGACCAACATTGACTTCCTGATCTTTGGTTTTGGCCCACATGCAGCAGATGGGCTACTTCTTCCATATCTCTGTCTCTGTCTCTCTCTCTCTCTCTCTCTCTCTCTCTTTCTCCATCCTCTTTCAAATACTACATATATACATACAAACATAAAATTCTAAAAAGAAGAGCTAACATCACATTAAAATATTCTTCTGGAAGACAAAAGTGAGTGTGAATATATCACCATTATTTTGATCTGCTTAGAGAGTCTAGGATGCTGCATCTCAAGGAAAGAATGTCCCCGGGGAATATTCCACAGTTGAATAATAATTCAAAGCTTTGCAACTGTCAGTGAAAGTAACTTCTGTATGAATAAAAGAGAATTAGATTTCCGTGGCATATCATCTGCTTTGGATTCCATATGATCAAACGTACAGCTCCTCGCCCCCTCAATACTGCTGCAGCACTGCTACTCTTCTGCTCTCCACACCATTCCATCTCCAAATTGGCATAGTATACAAATACTATGTGAAAGTCTATCAAATCTCAACTACAAAGTACTTCCTGTAGTATCCACTTTCAGCATTTCAACAGTTTAAAATTCCTTTTGCTCTCCTGCTTTTTTTTTCTCATTCTTGTTGTTTCCTCTTTTTAAGAAGTCTAATTTTCTAATTGCTGATTAGTGGGACAGATTAGTATATGGCAAGCAGGCACCTGACATGTAAATACATTTGATGTGAATATAATAAGGAAAAAAATGGCCTTATGAATTTCAAGGGACATTTCATCAACACAGTCACTGTGTTGTACTCCAGATGCAATAGATGTTTTAGCAATTAGACAATATAAACTGAGCTTCTTACTCTGCATATTACAAATTCTGTTCTTCACACGTCTTCCTAATCCTTAAAGGTCTTCCATTTGTAGAATAGAGTTTTCTTGCCATATTGCTAGATTGTGAATATAATATGAAATTTGGGATATGGTTAATTTATTTCAAGCTATCATGTAAAATAAAAGGATACGCAATTACTGTTTCACTGAATTAGAAGTACAGCAAAATAAGTTAGTGAAAATTCTACCTTTTAAACAATTTTAAGGCAATTAAATTTCATTCTTACCAAAGATAAGAGGTAATTCTCACTAAGTTTGCACCTTACTGGCTCATTTAGTGAATAGTTAGGAGTAATTGTTTACTAGCATCTCATTTGAAAAAGAAATGTTTAAAATAATTGAAATATTTTTTCTCTTAAATAGTCTAAATTTGAGTCATCAAGCACAGAATCCATTTGCCATATTTGGTCATACAGATTAAATTAAATCAAGTTAAAATTAAATTCAGCTCCTCAGCTACACAAGCCACATTTCTAGTGCTCAAAAACCACCACCCCCCAAAAAAACCCTGCAGCTAATGGCTACTGTATTCTACAATGCCAGTGTGGAATATTGCCAGAACCATACACTTATTTCAGATAAGACCACTACACAAAGACCACACAACATTTGAGTAAGTGGAACTTTGGAAAGTGGGTGAGTCCATCAGTCAAACACATGCACACACAAACACACACACACACTGAACGTAAGTATGTGTACACGTTTGTTTGTGATTCGAGAAAAGTGTTCAATTCAACAGCACTACTTTCAGTGGTCTTAATTTCCTAAAACACTTTTTCATATTTTGCCTTTCTAAAAGAATTAGTAATCAGAGAAACCGCAACATTAAGACCTAATGTATATCTAAATTAGGCACTGTGTGTGGCAAAGTTAGACATGAGTAACTGGAGGAGGTACAACAGATCTTCATCCAGGAGTAAAACTAAGGACCTGCTTTCTGTTCGGTAACTCACCCAGAGATCAATCCGCTCTGTGTACAGTTAAAGTGTCCTGATAAAAGGTAAACTCAGACAAACCACAAAAGTGTATTTCATGGCACATGCACAATGAGACTCAGTCTATTTAGGATTGCGATTGTGTCCCTTTGGCGCCCTGGCCCATTGGGTGTTTCCACTACCTACTGCGAAGCTACTTGCGCAGAGCTCTCAGGGTCAGCAAATTCCTGAAATCAGTAAAAATACCAGTCATTTCGCATATCACATCGTTGGGTGTATCGCACCACATCGCCAGTCAATGCCCCTGACATGATGGGAATAAAGCCCCAAATCAGAAGAAAAGCTGGCCACATTTTGTGGTGATCAGTCTAACCTTCTCTTGGAATCTCCATTAACAAACATTTCTTTACTATTCCTACGTTTATATGACTGAACTGTAATTCATACTCTGCTGGAGGAAAAAATTCAGGAAATTTGGTGATAACAATGCTACAGAAATTAGTGTTGAATAGTAAGATTTAATGACAATAAAATCAAAATGTACATTTTGCATTTTCCATTCATGTAGAATTTTTAAACTTAAATTGAAGTTATATCACAGTTTGTGAAAGTTACACAGAACATTGCTGATCACTAGTTTGAATGCCTAGTCTACAAAAACAAAGGCTCAAAAAGGAAAATCTTGGCATAATTCAAATTTTACGTAACAAATATTTATTCTTTTATTAAGACAAAGCAGAAATACTTTGATTTTATTAATGGTTTAAATAGCAAGTACAAATATCTTTGTTATTAATGCATATCTTAGTACATATAAGCAAACACATATTCCATTATTAGATGTGTCACACATACAGTGCATCTATGCAGTGATAAAGAATTTAGACTTTTCAATAAAGGAATAACTTTTACAGTTCACCTGATATCTGAAAATATTGAAATTCTACAAAAGTTGTAGAAAGATTTAACATTAGTTTTTGAATTTACCTACTTCATTTTTGCTGCAAAACATAAAATTAGTGAGATAGAAAAACTATATGTGACCTACTTCTATAAGCATAAAAAAGCATTATAGTGATTATTCAAGATCTATGTAAAAATCTAACCTTCAGTATCATTTATATATATAATGTTTATATACACATATGTCATTCACATATATAATTATCTATAATGCACTAGGCATGATGTTAGAGTCTGGTCATATGTGTCTAAACTATAAGTCAATTATAGAAACAGTGCTATGGTATACATAGTAGGTTCAGTCACCATATAAATGGCCCATATCAGAGTATTGACTCAAACTCTGGTTGCTCTGTTTCTATTCCAGTTCCTAATAATGTATCTCATTAAGCAGCAAATATCTTAAGTACATGGGTCCCTACCACATATGTATACACATGTAGTTCCTGGTTCCTTGCTTTGGCTTGACTGATTCCTGGATTTTATAGTCATTTGGGGGAATGAATTAGCAAATAAACACTATTTCTCTCCCCACTCCCTGTAACCATGCCTTTTCAATAGATAGATAGATTTTTTTAAAAGTTTGAAGCAATTAAAATGTGATAGAGTGATATGTAAACAGATCAACGAAGTGGTCAGTAAAAATTATAAGTAGTATTTAAGACACTATAATGCAATGTGAGGTAAGAGCTATACTAGAAGAATGGATACGGGCCCGGCACGGTGGCCTAGCAGCTAAAGTCCTCACCTTGAACGCACAGGGACCCCATACGGGCGCCGGTTTTAATCCCGGCACCTCCACTTCCCATCCAGCTCCCTGCTTGTGGCCTGGGAAGGTAGTCAAGGATGGCCCAAAGCCTTGGGCCCCTGCATCCGTGTGAGAGACCTACAAGAAGTTCCTGGCTCCTGGCTTTCGGATCGGCGCAGCACCGGCCGTTGTGCTCACTTGGGGAGTGAATCATTGGACGGAAGATGTTCCTCTCTGTCTCCCCTCCACTCTGTATATCCGACTTTGTAATAATAGTAACAATAAAAGAATGGATACGATTCAGAGAAAGATAAGCGAAGGACATCTTCAGAGCAAGGAGCCAAGTACCCTCCTGTGCACATGGTATATACTTCACTTATGTCACGTGAATGCTTTTCAATAGCAGGTAAGTGTAAGTTTAAAAAGGTCTAGTACTACCCCAAATGTAAATAAATGGCTTTCATTGGTTTATGCTGATTTTTGGAAATAAGCATTCCACAATATTTCAGACAAACACTTTTGATATTCTTGGGGTTTTTTTTTCTTTCATTAATTAACAACAACAACAACAAAAAACCCTCAACAGTTTATTGGAATGTTTGATTAAAGATTCCTTTGGATTTTGAGTACCTTACTTCTTTTAGAGAATGATGACCCTTAAATAGGGGTTAGACTTCATGAAGTCAGACCATAAGACCATTGCCCAACCATATGTTTCTGTTTCTTTCTTGTCAATAGGGATCCAGTTGCCATAGAAACTGAAATGTGCAGAATGTTACAGAACAGTCTTTGCTGACAACTTCCAGTCGGATTATTGCCCAGACAGGCTTTTAGAGGAAAAGACAGCACATATTCTATTTTGATAGTTGAAAATACATATTCTGTGGTCTAAGTCATGCATATCACCCATTCAAGAAACCTACTGCAGCAATCTGCTTATATTTAGGAGTGGGGTTCATTTTTAAAATTGCTTACCCAGTCAGAGTTGATTTATTTGCATAACCAATAAATATGCAAACATATCTATGATTTTAAAAAAAGCCTCAAAAAGAGACTTTTGAAAAACCAGACTTTGGGATCTTTTTCTTTTTCAAGCTGTCACCTTATGTACAACAATCAGTATGGATAAGGAGAAGGACATAAAGGGTGGTTACTCATAGTCATATTTCTCTCTGTGATCACACACATTCCTAATGATTACAATGTAGGAGACATGAAATTTATTGCATTTTCTGTTTCTGATATTTTGTTTCTGATTAACATTAAGTGCATTTCTCCAGAAATGAAAGACAGGAGATCATGCTAAGATCATTGCAGCTGCCCTGAAAATGCTGTTTTTGCAGACCAGGGTGGATTTCTAGATCATCTGAGTTATGTTTACTGATACCTGCTGTATGTTTTCAAAACTGACCATCTAGCTAGGATTTATTTACTCTAAAAGGCAAAGAAATATAAACTGAACAGACAGCCTCAACCTAAGTTACTTCATCACATAAACAATTTTGCAGTTCAGGCTAGGAAAATGATACAAGGGCCCAGAAAAGGAAGATGAGATGTAAGAATCAATGTTCAAATGCTCTAAAAAGAAACTAAGGTAAAGAAAATTGATTAAAGCGTAAAGTGATGACAATGTTTTTCTTTTAAGATTTATTTTGTTTTCATTACAAAGTCAGATATACAGAGAGGAGGAGAGACAGAGAGGAAGATCTTCCATTTGATGGTTCACTCCACAAGTGAGCACAACGGCCGGTGCTGCGCCGATCGAAAGCCAGGTGCCAGGAACTTTTTCTTGTAGGTCTCTCACATGGATGCAGGGGTCCAGGGCTTTGGGCCATCCTCTACTGCTTTCCCAGGCCACAAGCAGGGAGCTGGATGGGAAGTGGAGGTGCCGGGATTAAAACTGGCGCCCGTATGGGATCCCTGTGCGTTCAAGGCCCGACAATGTTTCTTAATTTTAGTCAAGATATTTCTTTTTCTAGCTAGTAGACTCCCAGACAGATTCTAAGAAGACTCTTTGGAAATGCTACCTATATGATGACATTTGACAGTTGAAATGTTGGTCATAGCTGGTCCAGGTCTCTTTCTACTCTCCCACAGGGGTGCAGTGGTTCAAGGACTTAGGCCATTTTCTGTTGTTTTGCCAGGTCATTAACAGGGAATTGCATAGGAAGTGGACCACCCAGCACTCAAACTGGTGCCCACAGAGGATGCTAGGCTACAACATCAACTCTAAGAAACTCTAAAGTAAAGTTTCTTAATTTTGAGAACAGGAATCTCTTGACTTTTGATAGGGAAAATGTATTTTTATTTTTAATATCTTATTCATTGAAATTTAATTATTGCTTCAACTAATGAATATTGGTAATAATTCAAAATCAATGTAATTGTAATACTGTATTTTAGAGAATAATGGCAACAAAAAAATATGTATTTATTTTTATTGGAAAGGCAGAATTACAGAGAAGAGATAGAGAAAGATCTCCCTGCTGGTTCACTCCTCAAGTGGCTGCAGTGTCTGGAGCTGAGCAAATCCGAAGCCTGTAGCCAGGAGCTTCTTCCAGGTCTCCCATGTGGGTGCAGGGTCACAATGTTTTTAGCTATCCTCTATTGTTTTCTCAGGCCCCAGCCATGGAACTGAATGGGAAGGGGAGCAGCTGGGACATGAACTGGTGTCCATATGGGATTCCAGCACATACAAGGCAAGGATTTAGCCATGAGGCTATCGTGCTGGACCAATATCTATCTATCTTAATAGGTCATCTATTTATTTATCCAGCTAAGGAGATTTTTCTTAAGCAATAGGCTTGCGCGATTATGGAGGCCTACAAGTCTAGTATCAGTGAGATAGACAGCTTAGAAACATGTGTGACATGCTACAGGTTTGAAACATTTCCAGACCTTTAACTTTTTGGTTTTGCACTGCATACCTTTTGTGTTTTGGGAAAAGGTCTATGCATGTTGCACAATGTCCACTTTTACTTAATCAAGTGATTATAAATGTTGAACTACATTTACAAAATATTTTAACAACTTGCTCTCTCTCCCTCTCACTCGCTCCCTCAAATAAGTCAAATGAATAAATAAAAGCATATTTAATAAGGCAAGTATTTAGCATAACATTTGACATCAATTTGAGGTACCTACATCTCATGTTGAAGTTCAACTGAATGCGAGGGTCAGTTCTCCTTATATTCCAATTTCGTGCCAGGCTGCTTTGAGAGTCATCAGGAGATGGCAGAAGCAGGTTACCCCTGCCATCACCCTGGGAGAGCAGATTCAGGCCTCAGTTTCAGCTTTTAGCTTGACACTACTTTTGGAGCTGAGGCGGTGTGAGTAATGAACAAGTGGACAGGAGATCTCTACCTCTGTTCCTCTGCCTTTCAAGTAAAGTTAGTTAAAATCATTTAAAATCGCCATACTATTTTACAGCCTACTTAACATATAAAACTTGTCAACACACCTGGCACTTACCTCGAATAGTGGCATTCTTTCTTTTTTTATATTTTTATTAATATTTAGCATTATGTGACAGTTTCATAGGCTCTGGGAATCTCCCCACCCCTCCCCACGCCCCTCCCCCCTGGTGGATTCCTCCACCTTGGTGCAGTATTACAGTTCAAATTCAATCAAGATTCTTTCCTTGCAAACATATACTAAGCATGGAGTCCAGCTACTTATTGTCCAGATGGGTTGAACAGTTTCTTGGGGAGACAATTTCTGGTCCGAAGTCAGAGCTGGTAGAATATTATCCCAGTCAATTAAGAATCCCAATATAACATCAACAGCAATTTGCAATATTATGGAATTGACATGGCTTTGAGTAACCAGTATGTCAAAAAAAAAAAAAAAAAAACACAAAAACCAAGTCCTAACCACAACCTATGATTAGCTCATTGACATCTCAGTTTTAGTTTATATACAGGACCGGATCGGCTGCTATATACCTTGAAAAGGCTATAGGGTACCATTCAGCTGTCTCGTGTCTATTTCATTTTAGTATTTAGCCATTTGTTGTGTTGAAGTATAATTTTGTTGATCTTGGCAGATTTTGTGATAATCTAGACTGGCTTGTAACTCTAACAAGAGGCATTCTTTCTTAAATTCCATTTTATTTAGAAGGTTATGAGCAAAAGAGGTTAGTCCTCCACCCTAGGGCACCAACATCCTATCTGGGTGCCGGTTCCTTTCCTCGATGCTGCACTTCCCATCCACCTCTCTGCTTTTGGCCTGGGAAAGAAACAGAGTATGTCCTGAATCCTTGGGACTCTGCACCCACATGGGAGATATGAAAGAAGTTCCTGGCTCCCAGCCTTACGTTAGCTCATCTTTGGCAGCTGCAGTATTTGGGGAGTGAAACAGTGGATGCAAGTCCTGCTCTATGTCTCCTCACTGTAAATCTATCTTTCAAATACAAATAAGTCATTAGAACGTTATATACTAAAATCAAACTCATTAGATTTAATAAGATATTGTAATTTATTGAGCTAATGAAATTATTTATTATTCTCAATCACTAGATAAAAAGCTGGTGGATTAGAGACAGAGTGTTAAAATTTCAAAATGTCCCTCCGCAATAACACACTGAAATAAAAAAACCTGTGACTCCAAATATGACCTTGTTTGGATAAAGTGTTCTTGTAGAGATAGCCAAATTAATGTTAATTGTGAGCATCTATCATCATATAAGAGCCTTATAAAATGGGTACATTTTGGTACAGACACATCAATAGGTAGAATGCTGTGTGGGGACCACCAGGGGGAACATAATCATGTATAATTCAAGAGAGTATCTTGGAATAGAGCTTTCTCCCACAGCAGGAGAAAGAACCATTTCTTCCATCACCTTGATTTGATAACTCTAAAATCCGTATTTGTGAAGTAATTTATCTAACTTACTGTATTTGTGGTGTTTTGCTATGGCAATTTTAAGACATTTAAACTGTGACTGTGCAAATATATATATCAGTGTCTACTTCCTAAATAAAGAAAAATAAAACAGAAAACAAAAAGAAACACAAATTCTTTCATGCATCTTGGGTAAAATGATCAAAATTCAATTAAAACTGTTTTTTAGATATATCTGTTTTTTTCACTTCGAATTAGCAAATTATTTTCATAATTACTCACATCTCCTATTCTACCAGTCCTTGCTGCCAGCTCTGGCCTACCAACTCAGTTCTGTAGAACAGGGCAGGTACATGTTTGGTAGCGTGAACATTTGTTAAATTTGAGATATCACACTGTATTTAAAATTGGTTAAAAACTTCTTATTACCACAAAAGCAGTTTTGTGTGTGTGTGTGTGCAATGTTCTTCTCTTTTTATAAAGATTTATTTTATCATTATTATTTTTTTAAAAGGCAGAGTTAGGAGAGACATAGAGATCTTCCATCTTCTGGTTCATTTTCCAAATGGCCTTAATGGCTAGAACTGAGTAATCAGATGCCCGGAGCCAGGAGTTTCTTCCAGTTCTTTCATGTGGATTCAGAGGCTCAACAACTTGAGCCATCTCTTACTGCTTTCCTAAGGCATCAGCAGAGAGCTGAATCTGAAGTAGAGCAGGCAGGACATGAAGTAGCTCCCATAAGAGATGCTGGTGTCCCAGGCAGTGGATTAGCCTGCAAAACTCTGGTGCCATGTCCAAGAAGGTTCACTTTGTATATTATTAGCTCCATAATATAGCAGATTATTTGGAGGTATGTGGCATTTAAGTTTCTATTTGTGTAACTGGAAATTTTGAAAATAATTGCCCTTACATTCTTTGCAGATTTCTTTTCCTGTTCTCAATTCACTTAACAGTTTCTATGAGAGAAATTCAGAATTAAATTCTTCTGAGAAATATTTCAATAAACCCATGGAGAATCCACAATAGTTAATTCAAGAATAATGAAATGTTTGGGGGATCCTGAAATCATGGAAGCTAGAATGTTCTGATATCACTATGAGTGAACCGTAGTTCCCACCAGTGCTACAATTGCTATTTATGTATTCACAAAGATCATTGCTTTGAAACAGTTAAAAATGTATAAGTTTTCTACACGTACTAAACAATTATTTCCTCAGTGCCAGAAAAAAATGTTACTGACAGTTTGTGTGCGTTCAGTCATATTCACACAATCTCACAGAGCTGTAGTAGTGCTCTAAATAAAGCCAAAATAATGAATTTTGCACTTAAGAATATTCTTAATTGCACAGTTGCCGCACTTGAACAACACATTTACACTAAAGCATCTTAGGGGTGTTAAGAAGGACAACACAATGGAACAGCAACTTCTACCATGGTGTCTAGTGAATCAGATGGTGAGTATAGATCAATATTCCATCTACTTACACATTGCAAATGCTATGTGAATTTGTTATTTGCAATGATATTGTGTCAATTATTCCTGTAGTGATCTTATTAGTTCTCTGCTGCATGTCTAAATAATAAGATGCCATGGGATTTGTAGGAAGTAAATATGTTCTTATTGTTCAGACAGGTAAGTATTGAAAAATAGTTTACTGCTTAGAGATGTGGAAATTCACTAAATCTTATGAAGTAATCTGCTACATTGCTAAGCATTCAGCTTGGCTATCCACAATCAGGGTAAAGGGCATTTGCTATAATATGAGGGTACTGATGTTAAAGCCGATATTAAGATCTTTGCGCTTTTATTACATTTAACTCATTCACAAAAAATACAGCTTTCCAAAGCAATGAAAATGTTTGTAGTATTTAATGTATGAAGCACATAATAAGCCATCAGGCCTTGGATATCTTGTACATGGTATGCAAGTCATGCTTCCTTGAAATATATATAATCCAATTGTACAAATGCAGTCTGTATAAATACTTACAATTGTGTGCATTTACAAGAAATGTACATGTAGATCAAAGGTATTTTATAAATCAGTAAAGCGAGTCTGTATCTATCCCTTAATGAATAGGAAACTAATCCAAAAGTCCAGAGGGGTGGATACTGGTTCCAGTTGTTTGACCAACATGGATGTCAGTTTTCATTTTATGTAAGTAATTATGTTTTTAGATACCCTGCATTACAAGGTTGTTGAGATAATCAAATAGGATAATGTTTTTGGAAGTGTTTTGAAAACCAGAAAGTGCTATGCAAATTATATGTGAAATACTGAAAAAAAAAACATGTTAGGCTAAGTAGTGGCATAAATGAGTGACAAAGGTATTAGAAAAAGAAAATGACCACTGCCATAAAATGTTAAACTGTCAAAAGAATAATTTTTGTAATAGATATAAGATATGTAGATGGCTGAATTGATACGTGTTCAGATATGGATATCTTACAGATGTAGAAATACAGTGCCTTTAGGTTCCTGAAGTGCCAAATGAAAGCTGTCTAAAATCTAGATGTCATACAGTGTGATTTACACATTCTATTTTAGAGTTTATTTCAATCAATTTGTGTGTGATTCCTAGGCTGGGTTTGGGAGTGTATGCTATAATGTCATAGAAAATCTGACTTGCCTAAAGTACACCTGTAATTGTGATGTATGATATAGTACTGCATGATGTGTTTGTTAAAATCTGAGAATAGACACGATGTAAAGAAGATCACATCTCCTAATCTGAGATAAAGTTACTTTCAAAGTAGCAATTTCCTACATAGAAACGTAGAAACAATGGTCATTTCTTGGTAATAATCCCAAAATAGTTTAGGCAGTGATTGCAAGTAATTTGAAAATCGATAACTATTGATGAAAATTGGACCCCGTGTGGCAGCTTAGCAGCTAAAGTCCTTGCCTTGCACACACACTGGGAACCCATATGAGCTCCAGTTCTAAACCTGGCAGCCCCGCTTCCCATCCAGTTCCCTGCTTGTGACCTGGGAAAGCAGTCGAGGATGGCCCAAATCCTTGGGATCCTGCACCCACATGGGAGAACTGGAGGAAGCTACTGGCTCCTGGCTTCAGATTGGCGCAGGTCCAACCGTTGTGGCCGCTTAGGGAGTGAATCAGTGGATGGAAGATCTTCCTCTCTGTCTCTCCTTCTCTCTGTAAAAACCTGACTTTGCACTAAAAATAAATAAATAAACAGACAAGCAGATAAATAAGTAAATACATCTTTTAAAAAAGTTCAGACTTGCAAATGGACATTTTATGTAAAGTTCATGTATACTATATATGGTGTGTTGAGACTTATTTCAGTATTTGGAATAGAATTTGCTAATCCCTACAGGGTCATTTTCTTTAAAAATGTGTTTCTCTTGTTTCCTTTTGAGTTTTCTTTCTGCTGTAGATAAAAACAGATTCTTGACCGATCTAAGATGTTGAAAGGTTAATCCATATTGCAATGTTAAAATGGGTCAGGGAAATTGTGTGATTCCCTACCAAAAGTGACACTGATAAAGTAATATCTGGAAAAACTCTAAGAATGTAATTTATACTGATTTTTGTGGCCTATACTTGTTTTATAAAAGTGGAAAGGCATTTTAATTCTACTTGTAGTGTCTCATGCTTGAAATAAGAAAATGTCAACTATTATTACAATATTTGATAGATTCTTTTCCCTTCTTTATTCAAATGCAGAACAGATGATACAATGACAGGATATCTTATAGCTTGAATAGATGAAAAGTTTAAGTGATAGGTACATGGAAATACATGTACAGACATGCAAAGACACACATTTTAAGGAAAACATTGCAGCTCATGCATACTAAACAATGTGCTGATATATTAAAACTGTTGAAACGATGCTTGTATAAAACCTAATCTGACCTATTTTTTATGTAAGACTGTTTAGGGTGAATTAAAGCAAAAAATGTATTGAATCAAGGAATTCTCCAAATGACCCTTTTAACAATATCCGCAAAGAAAATCTATGCTCAGCATTTCATTGTCTTGCATTTCAAAAATTAGGGATGGGGAATAGGGAGAAAATAAGTGGAGAGTGAGAAGATACACATTATTTTTCTCTTAGTGAAACAGATTTCGATTATTTGTTGTAACATATTTCGGGGAAATGTGAAAAGAAAACAGAAAAAAAATCAGAAAGAAAAATTAAAATAATGTGAAGAAATGATACATCAAGTAGAAGATAATAGGGCACAACATAATCAGCAGTTCTTCAGAAGCAGAGATAGGAAAGTCTCACTAGTCAATAGGATTATCAAAAGCAAAAGGTCATTTACATTGCAAACTCATCAGTTATTTTTGTTTTCTACACCTGTGAAGGTTTGTTTGGTCATAACTATAGACAACAAAGCATGGCACCTTGATGAATTGAAACACATTTGCCTGGTGTCACATTTTTCCTCGTAGATATTTCTGCTAGTATACTTTTTCTTTAAAGTGAGATTTAATTTTTTTTTTTCTTTTTTCATTTTTAAATAACTGTTCCTCGCCTTGCTTGGGAATGCTCAAGTGGAGGGAGGCAAACCCACATAACTCGTGCTGACAGGTTACTTTCTCTTCAGTTAAGTTGCAGGGTCCACTGAGGTCAGATTGCTCTACTTAAATGGCTGCCGCTCTTCCCAGTGCAGTTTGTGAAGCAGGAGAGAGGCTCAGGGAGGGAGCCAAGCGACGACAGTGACCGTCACAGAGCAGAGGCAGGAAAGTGGCCAAGTATCTTGGCTGTCATTCTGTCATTTTTTTCTACTATTTAATACTGCTTTTGGTAAGAAAGTTTGGTAGTGTTACATTTGTGAAAGTGAAACTAGCAAGTAAAATTTCATTTATAGAAGGAACTTCTTCAAATATTACATTTTGCAGGTACTATTTTTCATATTGACATCATATCATCCTAAATTAAGGCAAACATGTGGTATTTAACCTTTTGGGATTGGCTCATTTGCCTTAGCATTATGGTTTCCAGTTTGGCCCATTTGGCCACAAAGAACTGCATTTGGTTTTTTTAATAGCTGAGCAGTATTCCATGTAGTAGATGAACCATAGCTTTTTTATCCAGTTTTTTGCTGATGGGCATTTTGGTTGCTTCCATGTTTTTGCAATTACTGATGTGCTGCTATGAACATACGGGTGCATATTGGTTTCTCATAAAACAAGTTTTTTGGGGCTTGGCAGCGTGGCCTAGTGGCTAAGGTCCTCGCCTTGATCCCATATGGCTGCTGGTTCTAATCCCGGCAGCTCCACTTCCTCTCTGTCTTTCCTCCTCTCAGTATATCTGAATTTGTAATAAAAATAAAATAAATCTTTAAAAAAAAACAAAAAAAAAACACAAGTTTTTTGGATATATTCCTAGAAGTGCTATTGCTGGATCATATGGTATGCAGATTTTGAGTTGTTTGAGTGCTCTCCATAATGATTTCCATAGAGGCTGTACCAACCTGCAGCCCCACCAGCAGTGGAGTAGGGTTCCCTTTTCCCCACATCCTCACCAGCAAGTGTTGTTGGTGTTTTTTGTTTTATATGGGTCAATGTTACTGGCGCTAGGTGGTACCTCATTGATGTAATTTGGATTTCCCTTATTGCCAGGGAACTTGAGCATTTTTTCAAATGTTTGCCATTTGGGTTTGTTCCTTTGTGAAACATCTGCCCATTTCCCGTGCCCATTTCTTGAGTGGCTTGTTTATTTTGGTATTTTGGTTGTTCTGGAGATCTTTGTATATTCTGGAGATTAGCGCTCTATCACCTACGTAGTGCGCAAAGATCTTCTCCCATTCTGTGGGTTGCTTTTTTACTTTGTTGATTGTTTCCCTGGCTGTGCAGAAGCTTCTTAGTTTGATGAGGTCCCATTTCTTTATTCTGGTCTTGATTGCTAGTGCTTTTGGTGTCCTTTTTAGGAAGTCAGGACCTACCCATAGATATTGCAGGGTATTTCCAACATTTTCTTCCAAAGATTTGAAGGTTTCTGGATGTAGGTTTAGGTCTTTTATCCATTTAGATTTGATCTTAGTGTATGGTGAGAGACGTAGGTCTCTCTTCTTGTTTCTGAAGGCTATCAACCAATTGTCCCAACAGCATTTATTGAAGAGACCTTCCCATTTGCCTGGATTGTTGTCTGTCTTTTTGTCAAAGATTATTTGGCTGTATCTGTGTGGGTTCCCTTCTGGTGTTTCTATTCTGCTCCATTGATCTTCCTCTCTATCTTTGTGCCAGTACCAGGCTGTTTTGATAACCACTGCCCTATAGTATGTCCAGAGGTCCGGAACTGCGATTCCCCCTGCTAACTTCCTATTCTTCAGGATGGTTCTAGCTATTCGTGGCTTTTCGTGTTTCCAGATGGACCCTTGTATCATTTTTTTTCCTGTTTCATGAAGAATGTTTTGGGCAATTTGATTGGGATTGCGTTGAATGTATATATTGCTTTTGGTAATATAGACATTTTAATGGTTTTGATTTTACCTATCCAGGAGCATGGGATGTTCCTCCATCTTTTGAGGTCTCCTTCAATTTCTTTTTTAAGTAGTTTGTAGTTTTCTTCAAAAAGGTCTCCTACATTTTTGGTTAGATTTATTCCTAGATACTTCATACTCTTCTCTGTTATTTTGAATGGTATCTTGCTGGTTAGATCTTTTTCCATCTTTGGGCTGTTAGCATACACTATGGCTGTTGATTTTTGTTCATTAATTTTGTACCCTGCCACTCTACTGAACTCTCGTATAAGTTCTAGCAGTCTCTGTGTTGAGCCTCTTGGCTCTTCTACATAAAGAATCATGTCATCTGCGTATAGTGAAAGCTTGACTTCTTCGTTTCCCATTTGGATTCCTTTGATTTCTTTTTCTTGTCTTATGGCCTCAGCGAGTACCTTTAGTACTATGTTGAATAGCAGTGGAGATAACGGACATCCTTGTCTTGTTCCAGATCTCAGTGGGAAGGGTTCCAGTTTTTCTCCATTCAGTATGATGCTGGCATTGGGTTTTTTATATATTGTTTTGACTATGTTGTGGATTGCTCCATCTATGCCTACCTTGGTTAGGGTTTTTGGCATGAAGTGGTGTTGGATTTTGTGGAAAGCTTTTTCTGCGTCTATTGATACTATTATGTGATTCTTGCTTTTCAGTTTTTGGATGTGGTTTATCACATTTGTGGATTTCCGAATGTTGCACCATGCCTGCATTCCAGGGATGAATCCTATTTGATCCGGATGAATGATCTGTCTGATGTGTTTTTGAATTCTATTGGCTAGGATTTTGTTGAGAATCTTAGCATCAATGTTCATCAAAGAGATAGGTCTGTAGTGTTCCTTCTCTGTTGCTGCTCTATCCGCAAACCAACTTTGCATTACGTTAAATTCTCAAATTCTTAGGATCTTCTTCTGAATAATTACTTTGAGTTACAAATGTATTTCTCTATTTGTATGCCACTGCCACATTGAATTGATTGTAGTACCATTTTTGTACTTGTAATTTTCTAATTGTGCCAATGGGACAAATTTCAACTTTTTCAATTTTACTGCCTTAAGTGCATAATTATTTTTCCCATACTACCCTCCCTAACTTACTCATTTCCATCCCCCTTCATTTTTTTCTTATTTTTCTTTTAGTTTTCTTATGATATACTTTGAATTTACGTTATAATCACAAGTTTAATTTTTCACTAAATGAAAAATTCAATAGGTAATATTTTTTAAAGATTTATTCATTTTATTACAGCCAGATATACACAGAGGAGGAGAGACAGAGAGGAAGATATTCCGTCCGATGACTCACTCCCCAAGTTAGCCGCAACGGGCCGATGCGTGCCAATCCGATGCTGGGAACCAGGAACCTCATCGATAACAAATGGCTATGTGGTCTAGAGTTCAAGATTAACCTTAACAAGTACTCTTCAGAGCTGAATCTGAAGCTTCCGGGCTCCAAGCTGATTCTCAGCTCCCGGTTTTCAAACATGAAATCATTTGAAGGTAAATTAAGGCTGTGAAAAATGCAAAGAGATAGTATGATGCATTTCCCAGTACAAGGGATAACCATTCTATGAAACTTGAATATACTCATGAATGTGTGAAATGAATCAAAGCATTTAATGTAAGATTCAAAGACATGAAAGGTAAGCAAATTGAATTGAACACTTTGCTTCACTGTTCAATGTGGAACCAGTTGATCACCTACAGCATGAAATCATCCAGCTGCAAAACAATGGCATAAGCTACAAAGTAGGTACAACAACCTCCCATGGTTTGAGTTTTATAAACATTAAACAAGTAATGATGAATTTCTCACTTTGAGTAGACATGCATTGAAATATATACTTAGGTTCAGAGCAACTTATTCCTGCTAGTGATTATTTTCAAAACTTACCATTGCAAAGAATTGCCTGTGCTCCATTCTGACCAATGAAAACCAGAAAAAGCAGTTGTCAATAGCAACATCATCAATACCAGCTAACATCACATGCTTCACCAAAGACAAGCAGATCCAGCACTCACATTAGGGGTGACTTAGTTAAATGTCTGGCCAAATATAATATGCTAATTTCTTAGCTGATAATTTTGTATGGCACACAAATGATGTTATAAATAGTGAAATGGTCTTTGGCATAGAAAACAAAATTTTCTAACTTTGATATAAAACAACAGTGGGCAAACTGTAGCCCTACAGAAGCAATAAGGGATTCAGTAAAAAGGCATAGGATTTGGAAAAAAAAACAAGCATAAGCTTTGGGATTTGTTCTGATTTTGAGTCTCTTGAATTTAGACTTGTTATGTAATCTTGAATTCTCAAGATACTATATGTATAGCGAGTCTACTTAGATTTATGAAGATTTTTATTAGGGTACCAGAAAAAACCTCATAGTAATGACCATATAAAATTAGTCGTAAGATTCCCTCATGATGTAATCTTGAGATGCTGAAATTTCTGTTGATTTAGTAACGTTCTATTCATTAATGTTGGATACCCTGAAGCACTTGTACTGACTCTGTGTCATTACTGAAAATTAAAATATGTGTAAAAGGGTGTTTATACTTAATATTTTCATATACCTTTTTCTCTGTCCATGAGGTTGATTCGTATTAATCACATAGAAGTGTTTTCTTCTCAAAATGTCCTGCTATCACTACATTAGTTAGCTATATCTCCTTGATATTTTCAGATATACATATGCCAAATATACATATACGAATACCTGAATAGACCTGATATATACATATACCAAATTGTTTCTTGGGGCGGTGCTGTGGCAAAGAATGTAAAGTCACTGCCTGCAATGTCAGCATCCCAAAGGAATACCAGTTGGCATCTGGGCTGCTGCATTTCTGATGCAACTGCCTATTAATACAGCTTGGAAAGCAGTGGACAATGGCCCAAGGCTTTTGGACCCTACATTCACTTAGTAGGCCCTGAAGAATTTCCTGGCTTCTGGCTTCTGGATTCTGGGTGTGAACTAGTGGATGAAGATTTGTGCATCTCCCTCTCTGTCTGAAACTCTTCCATTCAAGTAAAATAAAATCTTTCAGAAGTTCCTTGTGAGAATATGAAGTAAATAAAACTGCTGTATTTTGGTACTACTTCTGTATTTTTGTATTCATTCACTCGGGAAATACTATATATGTACTATGTCTCAGGTAAATTTTACTGGTGGTGGAAATAAAATAATGAATTATTCCTGATGTTAAGGAGCTTATGGAATAATATGGGAGAAAGATCAACCAATAATGATTCATTAAACTCCAATTATGGTGAGCGATATAAACTAAAAAATTTTACAGGAACCTTTAACTAGCAAGGAAAGAAGTATTAAAATATAAAGTTGCACAAATACTAGTAGTGTTAAATAAGTGAAAGAATAATGAAGCAGGTTGCAGGACAAAAAGAGGGATATAAAAAGTTTAGAGACAGAAGAATAGAGTAAGATTGCTGGCCTTATAGTGGAACAATAGGAAGCTACTGCTGGATTTTAAGGTAAGAGTTTTAAAATTATATCTGCTTTTTGAAGAAAACAAACACTTGGAGTAGAAAATGAGGAAAGGCAAGAACACATATTAAAGATTAAAATGGCATAATCATCCGCTGAAATTTCAAGTGCTATCAGTTCAAAAACTACATGTAAAAGTTTTACAAATGAATACAATTCTAATAATCTGATTTTTCTAAGAATTAGGAATGCATCACTTTTATGTGATTAATGAAGAAACATGTTGATTCTGTTTTCACTATAGCACTGTGTCCTGAGGTCATATGTTCAGAATTTTAAATTGTATCTTGAAATATCCTAGGAGGATATTTTAGATTGCTAACAGACTACATCATGAAACAGACTTTTGTTTCAATTTCAGCATTTTTCCTCCAGTACTCAGGAATCATTGGTTAGTCTTCTTGCTTGCTTTTTTTAGGTGCTTATTTTACAGGTTATCACTGATTCCTAATGTATTTAATATTTATATGGTGCTAAGAAAGCTATAGTTACTCAGAAAATCCTAATTGCTAGAATTGTAATAAAAGTGATCACAGAAATAGATGTTGTTTTATTTCATTCACTGGCACACGGAATATAAAAAGTATTTCCTGGCATATCTTTCAAGAAAGGGAATCAGAGGAATAGAAGCCTTGATGGTAGAAAGTAAGCATGCAGTGTCTCGAAAAGCTTTCATCAGGACTGAGCCATCAGAGGATCAGACAAAAAAAATGTACTCCTAACCTACGACATACAGAGATATACCTCATTCACAAAGTAGCAAATCCAGCTTTGTAAGGACAGGGATATGAAGAGAGTCTTTCAAAGAGAAAAAGCAAAGGCTGAGCTGTTCAAATCAGTCCATTTATAAAGAAAGAATAAAAGGTAGTATTTCCTGTTATTCATGTCCATTTGCAGAGTGATTTTACTCATTTTGCTTTACTTCATAAAGCATTTCTAATATTATATGCTATATGCAATGATAATTTCCATTGATTATTTTTCCAAAGAAAATTGGTCAGATGCAAGGGAACTATTTATTCTCTTTGTAAATATCACCAAAATGGATCATAAAGTTTTCAAGGAAAATCCTGAAAACCATAAAATTTATGGATAGCAGCCCTTCAGCTAGAGAAATTCAATTCTTAGCTTATTGAAAACTTGTTGAAACACCAATTATGTGAAACATAATGGATAACTCACACATATGTTTCATGCAGTATACACTTTTTCATCAGGGACCAAAAAATACTGCTAACCACATTTAAACAGATTATAGTGAAGGCAAGGACAAGGTCAGATGGGGAGCTGGATTAATATTTTTTGAGACTTCCCCTTTCCTCATTTTTTCCTCATATACTTTCTTAAGGTGTAATTCACCAAATTTTATCTATACAATATGTGACATATATACAGCAGTCATTTTGCATTTCTCCACATGCACTACACTATCTACACCATCCCAGCCACCCATATCTTCATGGTTTGATTTAAGTTGCGTTAGAGCCTCCTATCTGACATCGCGCTTGTATACACACTCCACATTGCAATCACTTGGACCTTAAAAATACACAATAGGCTTTCTTGTATTGACCGTAACCTTCAATGCCTTGTGTGATCTGATCCCTGTAGACATTTCCTCCTTTTCTTCTTTGTGCAACAGAACATGCTAGACTCCTCCCTCCTATGTTCAAGACAGACTCAACTACCACCTACTCAGAATGGCCTTCCTTGAACCCTTTATCTCACCTCTGCTGTCTGCTTACTACATAAACATCTCTTCTGATTAAATTCTCTGGAACACCTGTTACAATTTATAACATCTCATATATATTTGTTTGCTTAGCGTCAATACTTTCCCCCTCCTAACATTCTATTCACTGAAAATAAACATTGGGAATGAAGGGATATTTTTTTCCTGTTATCTTCTGTATTTCCAACTCCTCAAACCAGAAGTTAAGATCTCAGTAAACATTATCAACAAATAATAAACATTTTAGAGTTATTTCTATAACCATAAATACAAACTAAAGATCAGAATTTGTTCCAAATGGGATAAGATGGGAAAAATTTACTCATCCAAAATTTTTTATTTGATATTTGGTAAATTTAACATTTGTCACAGTGGTTAATTCACTGCTTTGAATGCCTGTGTCACATATCTGAGTGCCTGGTTCAAGACTTGGCTGTTCTGATTCCTACTCAGCTTCATGCTAACTTTCTCCCTAGCAGATAACAGATGACACCCCAGACATTGGGACTCCTGATTATCAACACAGGAGAACCGGAAGGAGTCTCAGACTGCCCCAATTCTTGCTGAGGAGTCTTAGGGAATGAATCAGTACATGACAGATCTCTCTTCATCTTCTATTTGTTTCTTTTTCTCTGCATTTCAAATAAAATTAAGTAAATAAAACTCAAGCATTTTCTATTGCATAGAGGTTGTTAACCCGTTATACTCTCAGTCTGTTCTCGAAATTAATAATTGATTCAGATTCTGATAAAAACATATTTTGATTATAGACACTCAAAAGGTTATAGTCTGCAACAGCTAAAACTGTTACAGAATAGTTAGAATGCATGCAAAAATAGAACTAACTTATTAATCAAAATAGAATATATACTGATTGTTGTATATATAGAATGGCTAGCAATGGTAGAAATTATTGTGTCAGGCTTTATTGAAACCGACCACAAATGTTAGAGTTGCTGAGATTTTATGAGATAAGATTTCATTTCCTGACTGAGAATTAACATGAAAACTTCTCTATAAGAATTATTATCCTTGAAAATTGTGTAAACTGTATAAATTCTCTTGTTGCCTTAGTAAACAAAGTCTAGCAAACATAATGAAGTGATCCCTTCGTAATTTTGTATCTTCCATACCTTAGTATTAGGTGTTAATAATGTAATCCTAGCTATTTTATATAAATATTATTGTAGCCATTATGATGGGTGAAGGGAGAAAGAGGCAAGTTCTATTGTGTGACGATGGCCAAAGGCCAGGCTCATTCATTCATGATCTCACTTACATTTCCCAATATTCCCAGGAAGTAGGAAAGAATATATTCAATTTAAGGAAACTGTATCGTGAAGGTTACTGCGTTACTAAAGATTACATCACAGGTTAAAAAAAACATGAAGTTATGTAAGTTTTTACTTCCAATAGGTATATCCACTGATGTATCACACTGCTTTTTTCTCTAAAATGATTTCAATACTATGAAGACAACTTGATTATTGATCCACTAGACAGCAAAACAGATAGACAATTAGTTAAAAGACGATTAGCTGATGATTTTCTACTTCTACCAAAATGATGCTGGAATTGGAACTTCAAAGAGCTCCAGATAAGTGGAAAGATTTTGAAATTAGAGAAAATCTAACCTTAGGATGTTCACACATTCTAAGCCAGGTTATATAACAATATCTCAGGAAATTGTAAACATTTAAGATACAGAAAGCTTTGCAGAGATTTAAAAATTGTTTTTGAGCAGATATATCGTGGAAGAGAAAGTTCATTTGTTTTTGGACATAGCAGAGGGCTGTACTGGAATTAATGAATGAGGTACGTAGAGTGACAAATATTCAAAGTAAAAACGAATTTGTGACAAAACCAGAAGCCTGAAACTGTATCCAGGTTATCTACTTAAACCATCACCAGCTGTCTAACGACTGTGCATCAGGTGGAAATACAAAACTGGAACCTGACTATTAAGAAGCAGGTCTGTGGCCTGGCACGGTGGCCTAGCGGCTAAAGTCCTCGCCTTGACCGTGCAGGGATCCCATATGGGCGCTGGTTCTAATCCCGGTAGCTCCACTTCCCATCCAGCTCCCTGCTTGTGGCCTGGGAAAGCAGTTGAGGACAGCCCAAAGCCTTGGGACCCTGCACCCGTGTGGGAGACCCAGAAAGAAGTTCCTGGCTCCTGGCTCCTGGCTTCGGATCGGTGCAGCACCGGCCGTTGCCGTCAGTTGGGGAGTGAATTATTGGACGGAAGATCTTCCTCTCTGTCTCTCCTCCTCTACGTATATCTGACTTTGTAATAAAAATAAATAAAATCTTAACAAAAAAAGAAGCAGGTCTCCTTTATGAAGGTACACTGGTTCAAAGTGGCAAAACTGAATTGTAACCTTGTCAACTAGTATTCACATTATTTGTTGGTTTTTCTTGAAATGTAGCTTTGAATTTGTGCTATGTCTATCTGAGAAGGAAAGAACTATATTTTTCAGAATTCTCTTCCCTGCATAATTCAGTATACATATTGGAGCAAGAGATCCTGTCCATAATTTGTCCACAATTTCTCTGATTCATATGGAATCTCTTCCTTCAGTTCCTCTCGTAGGCCTGCTTTTTTTTTTTTCTTTCTCTGTAATGCTGGTACTTCCCAAGTTATGTGAAAAGTATATACATACTTTAAAAAAAGTAGTAATCTCATTGTATGAGTGTAATTTCATAGTGCGTTAGTGCCAATATTTCAGTTGAAAAATAAATACTATTGCATAAAATTTCACATGGGTGCATTTGAGTCAAATTGAACAGAAACATTTCTTTGAATATAAAAGAAATATACTTATTTTTGCTTAATTAAAACTCAAGAAAATTGTGTGGAATAGTGTGACAGGACTTGAAAAAGAGTTTTGTTGCTAAAAAAAAAAATTAAAGGTGATATTAAGACATCAAAGCTAGTATAGAATTTAGGAAGCTGTGTTAGTATGCTTGTATCTGTAAGGTTCGAGTTTGTATTCAAAAGAAGAAATCCACACAGAATAAAGCTCATCTTAAAGCAAGCTTTATTGGGAGCACTCCTGGGCGAGGTTCACTGTTCTGGTACAGACATGGTGCCAGAAAAGTTGCGAGGGTTTGTTTTTATTGGGGGCTGTGGAGGTGGCGATTGGGAGACAAAGGAATGCACTTTCTAGAGTGTTATAGGCTCCCTTCAACCTTGGCGGATCCCTAGGTCTCTGCTGGCCAAGGAGGGAGCCAGCTTCTCCATGTGCAGCCTCGTCAGCCATCCTTCTCAGTCTCCCTCTAGGCCGCCCCTCACCCACCCTGGCTGGGTGAGTATCAACATATGTCAGGATTCTGAATGGCATCTTTGAACTTTTACGGGCTTATTTGAAAACTGACTTTCATTTTTTCTTAATATCAACACTCAAATATCATCAACAAGGATAATCAAAATTAGATTCATACATAACGGGATCAGACTAGTACATGTAGTAAAAAATCGTTGGGTCCAAGCTTCAGAAAAGCCAAGCAATTTCACAAAGATGTTTTGCTATCACAGTTGCATGTGAGTATATAATTGAATTTGACAAATACTAGTAATAGGATACTAGAATAGTTTGTAATGCCCAAGTTCACAAGTTGAAACCTGAATTCCGATGTGTTCAGCAGTGGGGCCCTTGGGAGCTGTTTGCAACAGGAGAGCTAAGAGCTCTTTCCCCTATGTGAGACTACAAGAAGTCACCAATTTCCATCTTGAGTGTTCTCAGCAGACTCCAAGTGTGTTGATACATTGATACGGATTTCCGAGTCTGGATGATTGAGAAACAAATATCTCTTGCTGAAACATCCAGTAAATGGCCTTTTTGTTCTAATAGCCTGAATGGACTAAGGATACATCAATGTCTAGTAAGAAAAAAGTGTGTGATTATTGAATCTCATTCCCACAAAAAGAAAATAATTAAATCTACATCATTTTCAAATGAAGACAGTGATATCTATAACATTTTATTTGAGGTAAAAATTTGTTCACTACATTTTAATTGAGGATCTTAATATAGTCTTACAGTTGTTATAATTTTTTAAAGATGTATTTATTTCTATTGGAGCAGCAGATTTACAGAGAGAGAATGAAAGAGATAGATATCATATACGCTGGTTCACTCCCCAAATATCTGCATTTACCATGATGAGCAGATCTAAAGCCAGAAGCCAGGAGCTTCTTGCAGGTCTCCTTCATGGGGGCAGGAACCCTAGGATTTAAGCCATCTTCTGATGCTTAATCTTCTGATTCTCAGGCCATAGGCAAGGAGGTGGATCAGAAGTAGAGCTATTGGAACTTGAGCAGGTACACACAAAGCAAAACAGCACTGACGATGGAGGATTAACATACTAAGGCACCGCATTGGCCCCAGTTATCATAATTTTTAAAAAACATGATTCCTAAGAAAATGTCAATAATATAGATACTATGTTTTCAACACTTCTGTAAAAGTAAACTTATATTCCACAGCAACAACAACAAAATGCCAATGCTTTCCTAAAAATAAACATGAAATGTTTTCTTTAGGAACACCTTTGGGGCTTAATTACTCTGACTTTAATTCTAAGCAAGAAAAGTCGTGATGCTAATTTTTATTAATATATCTTCACATATCAGAAAAAAAACTCGATCGATCCTTTTTATATCAGCAATTTAGGGAAAATAATACCATGAATATTATAACATCACAGTGATTTCCCAAACTTTGATTCATAGGCATCTTCATAGGAACAAACTGATTTTGACCTGAGCATTTTCATGTACGCTTAAAATGAAAGCATCTCCTTGAGAACTTGGCCTGCAATTTGCAATGGTTATGAATATCCCAGTGCTTCGTAAATTATTGAATTAAATTGAGTATGCATGAACATATCAAAAGTTGCTGAATTAAAATGGGAATTGACTGTATTCTCTGAATTAATCTTAGTTTAGTGAAACAGCTATTGTTTATTTTCAGGTTGACTTATTTATAATATATATTATCATCTTCAGTGCGATTTAAAGTCTCATCTCAAAATTCATTGCCTTTTATCTGAAAAAGTCAAGTTTAACCACATGGCTCAAACCATTTTATAAACACGAACAGTCACATGCAGTCTTGGCAGAAAGGATGGGAATAATAAAGCAAAATCTAAGCTTCATTGTGTTTACTGCATGCACAACATTATAAAACTAAGAATCTTTTGGATAGTTTAAAATTTCAATCTGCACAACAACCGTGTAAGATAAGGCTAAGGTTAAAAATCCTGTTATCATTTGCTTTTGGTTTTGCTTTAATGCAAGCAAGGAAATTGAGGCACAGTTAGGGTAAGTGACTTGACCAATGTTACTGAGCCAAGATCTGTTGAAATCAAGATGAAAACATAATCATCTTGGTGTAATTTCTTAAACAACTAATATTATTGATTTTACTTAAGTCCCCATGTGGGTATTTAAAATATGTAGGAATTACAGTGATTAGTAGAGTAAAATATTGGGGGAAATGAGGGTTTCTGGAATACCCAGACTCTTCGGACTCTTCAGAGTTTTAATTAGCTAAATATGTCCATTTGTGATTGTACACAATCTTATTTTCCATGGTGATACTTTCATGTGCAGCAATTTTAAGATTTCCCATAAGTTTAATTCCATGAATCAACCATGGTGTGGCCTTCAAAATCGACTATATTACAGTTCACTTTTTTGTGTATTGCTCTATTTAACATGTTAAGCTTCACGGTTTTGGTCTGCGTCATTATCATTCCCTTATGCACACTTCTGTCTAGGATATTGTGTCCAATGCAAACTCAAATGTCTCTGAAATATTATCACAACTTTAAAGCGTAATCAGCTCTCTTTGAAACAATCTATCATCGCAACTGGATAAAGGTAAGAAACCTGTTTTGATTTTTTGTTTACTTAAAACATACAATGATGATAGATAGATAGAGGACACAATAGACATAAGAGATGGATGGAGAACCTTCCATCCACTTATTCCCTCCCCAAATGTCTATAAACCTGGAATTGTGTGAGGCAGAAAGTAGCAGGCTAGATAGAACCCCATCTGGATCTCTTATGTGAGTGACTAGGACCCAAGTACTTAGCCATCATTTCTGCCTCCCAGGATCTGTATTACTAAAAGTCTGGGAGTCATGGTTTAGAGCTTGAAATTAAATGTAGATTCTCCAATATGGGACACAAAATGTCCTAACCAATAACTTAACTTCTAGGTCAGATATCCAGCTCATCTCTGTAGATTTAATAATTGCTTTTACCTTACACAAACATGCTGTGTTCAGTGTCTTAGAATCAAATGTAAAATTTATTCTGCAAAAATGCATTTAAATATTTGGAAAAAACTAAACAAGTATCTCATCTTAAAACGCAAAATTAGTTATTTTTGCCTGGTATGTTATTGTGTTCATTATTTCTCAGTAGCTCTGTTCGCACTGAGTAACCAAAGGAAAGTACAGGAGTGGGTGTTACAAACCCCTATCAGCTCATTCTACTTAAAAGTTCTTGTTTGATAAGACAGAAACCAGGAGAAATCAAATTAACTGCAAAATGGAAAGCATTGTTGACATTTTTCACCGGGCAGATTAAATGATTATGTTATGTTCATTGTGATATTTCGTACTTTAGACCTGCCAAAGGTATCTTGTGTGGGGCTCAGGGGCAAAGAGGTCACTAAGTCAATAAGATGGCAACTAACAGTCCAGGTCACTGATGGGCAAGATGGCGGCCAAGGACAGAGCCCTGGGTGTGAACCAGGGCAGGAACCACATAGCTCCAAGGAAATACTGATTAACCAGGGCCATCTTGCTCACCTATCCCTGGCCTAAGGGAGGTGGCTTCTGCAGTCATTCTCCTAGTAATTGGCTCCTAGTTTCTCCCCTCCTGGAATCCCCGAAATTCCTGGCCTGAGGCTATCCCTTTCCCCATATAAGAAATTGAATTTCCCCAATAAATCGTCTCTCGTGGGCCGGGAGGCCGGGTGGCGGGCAGCAGGCTCATCCCCTCCGGCAAAGGGATACTAAAGGAATATGTGGGCGAGACCCTGCAATCTTGCATAAAATGGGAAATATAAAGGATAGAATTCATTTTGCTTTACCTGTGGATGAAGAAAATTGCAATAGTTATGGACTATACTGAGAATCACACAATTAGTGGTTATGTGAAGCAATTAAGAATTTAAGCTGCTAGCCTAGTGTTCTCATTGGGCAATGCAATACAAGCTGAAGTATCTAACAGAAATTAATTGGTAAAGCTTTAATTATGTGAAAACACTACAATCATGCATCCTGAGCTCTTTTATTTAAATATTCCTCTTGAATCAGGAATGCCTTTGTGTTCTCTTGTGGATATAATCATGTCTCACATAAGCCACATCCTGTGTTTATATGCTAGAAATCTGGAACTCACATTGTTTCTTTTTTGCTCCCACAAAAAAGATAGGCAGCTGACCAAGACTGGCTAGCTTCTCACATGGGTTTGTGTTCTTTCTTCATTGCTAAAAATCTCTGTTGTCTTTCATTCTCTCTCTCTACCTCTCTCACTCTCTCATCTGGCTCAATGAGCTTTATCTAATTCAGTGTTCAGTACTCTAAGGAAGACCTTAGCATCAACAATATCTACCAGTAAATAGAAAGAACCTTGAATTCTAAATCATGGCTTGAGATAAAGCTGTGCAAGAAAATTGTCCACCTAGAAACATCTGCTTTTTCATGAACCACTGAGGTTTTGACATATTTTATTTCAACAGAGAGTACTAATCACATAAATAATGCAAGTGATTTAATATCTTTCTCTATGACTAAGGAGACAAACACTGGGAACATGCCTCAGAGGTCACTGCTTCCTGGAAGAAACTCTGGTCTATAAGAGGTATGCCAACCTTTTTGTTGCCAAATGAAATCAGACAGTGACTGTGATGGTATAAATATTAAATTATGGACATCCTTCTTCTCTTTTTGCATTCAAATCATACCTATAGTGTTTTCTCAGGAAATATGTGGGTTTTTTTCCCCTATCCGGTTGGAATTATATTTCCCTTCAGCTGTAGATTCTGCTGCTTCAGTTACTCTTTTCTTGACACCATAGTCTGCAAGAGTGAGCTCTAATTGCAAGATTTTAATAATTAGAGAAAATGCCATAGAAGTTCCCTAGTAGCTAATAGTGTGTTTGTAATGTAATTACAAACATTCTCTGCATTTTCAAAAGCTGTAATTTCTGTCTAAATGGCCCTACTCTAAGTTTTCCTGGTGGAATTTCACACATCCTAAGTACTTTACTTAAATAGTAATCATGCCAGAAAATGTGTATTTTCCCTAGAAATCTCCTATTTTTTGATGGCTGGAACAAATGAATGTTTTGGGCTTGGAAAACACTAGTTTCCTGATGTCACACAGGAGATGACTAATACCTGGATTTTAAAAAACTGAAGAAGAAATAATAGCAACAATAAAACACTTGAATATATGGAAAACTCACCTCCAGCCTCAGAATTTCTGGTGAAATTCCCCAGCCACGCCCACCACTAAGTACATATACATATAGCCTTGATGATTATTTTAAACTCATTTAATTAAGGATGATCCAAATGCCTAACCTTACATGAGAATATTTCTCATAACTTTGTTTATAATCGCTAACCCCTTTAAGTGATCATCTTTTCAAATGAAATATTCCAAAATTGTTTGTATCTATAATAAAGTCATGCGGTAGGCTACAAAAAAATATTGTATACTATTATCTTTTAAATCTTGGTTGTTACTACTGATCAGTAAATCCGTGATTTATGATTTGTTTTAGGATGATATAATCTAGCTTTTCCTTAGATTACTTTATTTTTCTTGAAGGTCTGAATGATAGAGAGGGATGAAGATGATATATAGATAAATAGGTAGATAGATAAAATTACACATAGAAATATACTCTGAATAATTTTTAAAATCCTCTGTGTAATTGTTTATTCGAGACTAAAATATATCTGTTTCTTTAAATATTGTATTATTCTCAATCTGCATCTGGTATCTGAAGGTTGAATCATTGTTGTCCATATTAAATTGTTCACTAGAGAACTCACTAGATTTTATCTTACTACAGCATTTGACAGAAAGTATAGAATCTCTATGTTTTTGAGGGCCTGGCACGGTAGCTTAATGGCTAAAATCCTAACCTTGTATCCTCCAGGACCCCTTTTGGGCACCAATTCATATGTTTGCATTCCAGCTGTTCCACTTCCCATCCAGCTCCCTGCTTGTGGCCTGGGAAAGCAGTGGGGTATGTTCCAAAGCCCTAGAACCTTGCACGCTTTTGGGAGACCCAGGGGAGGCCCCTGGCTTCAAATATGGCTAAGTTCAGCTCCAACTGTCAGGGCTACTTGGGGAGTGAGCCAGTAGATCGAAGATCTTTCTCTCTGTCTCTCTTTCTCTCTGTAAATATGACATTCCAACAAATACAAAACAATTCTTTTAAAAAATTTTGCATTTTCAAACCAATAGACCAACTCTTCCAGAACAATAGCATAATGTATAAGGAAAACAGATCAAATTTATACTGGACTTCTCTCTACACTTTTATTAAGTTATAATGAATTGATGTTTCCTTTTTTAACATTTATAATAACTTCTGTTAATGTAAACAGTACAGATTTTATGTATTCCTTAAGTACAGTTCAAGAACACAATCACATTTCCCTTCTCAGCTGCTTCCTATATGTTTAAAATGAAAAATTTACAGGAAAAGTGGTGAGAGTTTGAAACTAAGATTAACCAAGTGAATGTAGTAATGTAGTCACAGGTATTAATAATAATAATTAGTAACAAGCATGCAGCTATTTCCAAAATGCTTAAGTAACAAAGTAAAAGAAGACAAGAAGGTCAAAATCTAGTTCTCTATTTCAAAGGGATTCACATAATGATCATTTTAATAGATACAAAATAAAAAATGCTGTAAAAACAAAAAAAAGCTAAAATACATGTATCATTTCAGCCAGAGAAACACTTTAGTCATGATTATAGCAATACACACTAAATTATAAAGAAAATAAAAGTCTGAATGAATGATATGTTGAAGATCACTTAATGAAACTATTCTAGTATGAACACTCTACATTGAAGAACATCATAGGCCTTCCAATAAAGTTTTCAGGATTTCTTCTAAGCTGTTAAAATTAGTCACTTTCAAGAACTAATACATTATTTTACAATGGGATGACATGAGATTCCTGAAATTGAAGAAATCAGCCACATTCAAAAGCTGGTGAATCCTATGAATGAGACTATGTCAGACTTCTTAACAGCAATACTGAAAATTATTAAAAAAAAAAAAAACAAATAGACTCTGTATTTAGCCACACTTTGACTCAAGAGTGCTATTAGGAAGATAGATAGATATGAAAGAAATTTTAAAATCAAACTTTCATTCATTTTTTCTTGGAAACAACTTGAGAGCATATTCATTGAAATGGAAATCCAGAAGCAAGGGTTAGAGTAATGAAGTGGATTCTTACTGTGATGACAGAGTTAACAAAAAATTCTAGCCGTAGTCCAGATTGTTGCAAAGATAGATATCTCTGGGAGGGATGTTGTCTAGATTTAAAAAGAAACTAAAAAGATAGGATTCTATCATATTATTGAATGCTTTGTAGTGAAATTTGCATTGCTGAAATATGTCAGTGATAATTCAATATGCAGAGATTGAACAAAAAGAGGCCATTTTAAATTCCAGGGAAAATAGCACTCTGCTATAAAAGTGTGAATGGTAAATATTTCATCAATAAAATACATTATGAAAGTAAACTGGACACAGAGAAGGAAGGTAGTTTGTGTGTTTATTGGATACCAACAATATAAAGCAAAACTCTTAAGTTTTTATAGTAGGAAGTCAACAACTAATACAAAACTGGTCACTGAATATACCAGCATAAACACACTGTTTAGGACAGTGGAAAGAACAGCTAAGAGCTGAAAACATGTACATAGAAAAACAAATGATCAATTATGATAATCTGATCAGTGAACTAATCAATTTCTTCACATTGCTAGCATATAGGATGTATTCAATTTTTAAACTCTGTACATGCATATTTTTGCCAATTAAAATAAAAATATTCATATATAGGTTTGATAATTAATGCAGTTGAATTAAAGAAAATTTGCACGATTTTTCTAAATAGTATTAAAATCACTCATTTTCTGAGTCATTTTGGTGTTTTCATTCCCTGTATGGATTTGGCTTTTGTATTTATTTCTTTTGAAGTTGTATGCACTCCATTTATCAAAAGGTAGATTTGTTGATATGCTTTACATAGTGAAGCTGTCCCAGGAAGAATATCAATAAATGTGACACATCAAAAAAATTGAACAATAAAAATCATATGATCATCTCAAAAGATGCAGAGAAGGCATTTGATAAAATCCAACACCACTTCATGCTAAAAGCCCTAACCAAGGAACATTCTACAACACAGGTAAAGCAATAGAGGAAAACCCAAATAGCAACATCATACTAAATGGGGAAAAACTGGAGCTTTTCCACTAAGATCTGGAAGTAGACAAGGATGTTCACTCTCACTACTGCTATCAAATACAGTATTTGGAGTCCGCTAGAGATATTAAGCAAGAATCACAAATTGAAGGAACTCAAATCAGGAATGAGGAATTAAAATTATCCCCAATCATAAATGACACTATACTATACATAGAGGAACCAAAAGACTCAATAAAGAAACTATTGGAACTCATAAGAGAGTTTGACAGGTCAGAAGGATACAAAATTAATGGGCGTAATTCGATGACCCTAGTATACACAGATAACTCCATGGCTGAGAAAGAAATTGTAAGCACAGTCCTCTTTAAAACAGTGGACAAGAATCTTAAATACCTTGGAATAAATCTAACCAAATATGTGGAGGATTTCTAAGATGAAAACTGAAACATTGAAAAAAATAGAAAATATTAAAAGATATAAATTTTTAAAAAGATGTAGAAATATACCATGTTCCTTGATTGGCTGGGGTAATATTATCATCAAAATATCCACATTACCAAAAGTAATACAGGTTCAACTCAATTCCAATCAAAATCCAATAACATTCTTCTGAGAAACAGAAATACACACACACACACACACATAGAAGAATTAATCTGGAAACACATGACACCGCAAATAGCCAGCACTGTCCTGAAGAGTAAAATCTAGCTGGGGAAATCACAATTCCAGACCTCAAGACATAGTTCAGAGGAGTGGCCATCAAAACAATCTAGTACTGGTACAGAAGAAAAGAATATCAATTGAACAGAATAGAAACCCCAGAAGGCAGCCCGCACATATATAGCCAACTAATCTTTGACAAGAGAACTGAAAACAATCCAAAAGATGATGCTGGGGCAATTGGATAGCAACCTACAGAAACAAGAAGCAAGACCCACACCTCTTACACAAAAATCAGTTTTAAATGGATCAAAGGCTTAAATTTGCACCCAGAAATCATGAAGCTATTAGAGGACAACAAAAGAATCACTTTACAAGATACAGGCATTGGTAAACACTTCTAGAAAAGTCACCTAGAGCACAGGCCATCAAAGAAGCTCTGTATTGCAAAAGAAATGATCAACAACGCGAATAAGCAACCAATGGAATGGGAGAAAAATCTTTGCACAGTACACAACGGATAGGGAACTAAGATCCAGAATTCACAATGAACTTCATAAACTCAACAACAGCAATACAAACAACCCTGTGAAGAAATGGATGGAGGGCCCGGCACGGTGGCCTAACGGCTAAAGTCCTTGCCTTGAATGCACCAGGATTCCATATGGGCACCGGTTCTAATCCCCGCAGCTGCACTTCCCATCCAGCTCCCTGCTTGTGGCCTGGGAAAGCAGTCAAGGACGGCCCAAAGCCTTGGGACCCTGCACCTGCGTCTGCGTGGAAGACCCAGAAGAGGTTCCTGGTTCCCGGCTTTGGATCGGTGCAGTACCTGCCGTTGCGGCTCACTTGGGGAGTGAATCATCGGATGGAAGATCTTTCTCTATGTATATCTGACTTTGTAATAAAAAATAAATACATCTTTAAATAAAAAAAAAGAAATGGATGGAGAAACGAACAGACATTTTTCAAAAGAGCAAGTTCAATGTTTAATAATATGTATATGAAAAATGCTCAGGCTCCGTAGATTTCAGAGAACTACAAATGAAAACCACATTGAGGTTCAACCTATCTCCAGTGAGATTGGCCTAATTCAGAACTCTCTTAACAACACATACTGGCATGGATGTGGGGAGAAATATATCCTGTTTCACTGTTGATGGGAATAAAGGCTAGTAAAACCACTATGGGAGTCAGTGTGGAGAGTGCTAAGACAACTGAAAATTGTTCTGTCATATGACCCAACTGTGTCATGTATAGGAATATTTCCAAAGTAAATTAAATCTGCATATGAGAAAGGGATCATTAATCATAATTTACAGCAGCACCAATTACAAAAGCAAAGACATGGAAACAACCCAGATGCCAGTTGAAATAGGAATGAATAAAGAAACTGTGCTATATTTACTCTAAGGAATACTACTCAGCAATGAAAAAGAATGAAATTATAATATTTGCAACCAAATGGTTCCAACTAGAGACAATTATGCTCAGTGAAATAAGTCAATCACCAAAGGACAAATATGAATACTTCTCTGTGATATAAGGCAAACTTCATGCAAATTAGAAATACAGCAAATATATCTGCATGTATTTATCTAGAGACACCCTAATGGAGGCAAGTGTATCATGAAATGGAGATACATTGCAGTATGATACCTATCTCTCAATAAAAGGAAGGCTCCCAATGAAACTGTTCAATCTATCTTGACAATAGAATGCTGGATTTTGTACCTACAACATTATGATCCACTTAAATAGCAGAATGATGGAATACTGTTGTTGAAGGACTATACTATTCTTAAATATTGAAGAAATTAGTGTTGTGGGGCAGGAGCAGGGTAGGATGGAAGGGAAATTCCTGAGGCTAAGGAACTGTATCATGAAAAATTAAATTATATATATATATATATATATTATACAAGCTTCTGCATGCATGTTAGTAACTCCAAAATCAATAAAAAATCCTTTACTTGAACTACTTCATTGCCGTAAGGTAGCAGCTGCATGAGCATGTTTTATTGGGCTTCTGTGAACATAAATCCTCTTCATTAACCATATTTCCAGAAAGGCACGTTTATACCTGAATGCAAGAGCCCAATTGATGTATAAAATGATTAATAATTCTTGATGGAAGTTCAAATTGAATCCTAATTACTAAGTTATCTGATTATTCACCCCCCCACTTTAGGACATTCATTTCAAACCCCTATTAACCAGTTATACATTTACATAGGATAGAATGTTAATACCGGAAATAGTACCTATGACTACATAATTATGTTTTATTTCTTAGCTAAGTGAAACATTATTTTAATTACCAAATTTTTGGGCTTGTACTATTCATATACAGTAAGAAGAGGTCTTTAGAAAGATAACACATTTACTCTTCAGTCATTGTCTTTTAAAGATAATTTAAAAATTCAAGTCGGGCCTGGTGCGGAAGCCTAGTGGCTAAAGTCCTCCCCTTGAAAGCCCCGGGATCCCATATGGGCGCCGGTTCTAATCCCGGTAGCTCCACTTCCCATCCAGCTCCCTGCTTGTGGCCTGGGAAAGCAGTCGAGGACAGCCCAAAGCTTTGGGACCCTGCACCCGTGTGGGAGACCCGGAAGAGGTTCCTGGCTCCCGGCATCGGATCTGCTCAGCACCGGCCCGTTGCGGCTCACTTGGGGAGTGAAACATCGGATGGAAGATCTTCCTCTCTGTCTCTCCTCCTCTCTGTATATCCGGCTTTCCAATAATAATAAAAATAAAAATAAATCAAGCAAATTATTAAGACTAGTTACCACTACCTACATTATTCCAACACACAGATGTTCACACTCACCTTACAAACTCTGCAATCTCTATAAACAATCTTCACAGTTTGCTATTTTCTTTTTCTCATAAAAATTTATTTTATTTTTACTGCAGTTACAATGTTACAGAGAGACGTAGAGGCAGAGAGATCTCCCATCTGTTGGTTCACTCCTCAAATGGCTCCAAGAGCTGGAGCTAAGCCAATTCATAGCCAGGAGCCAGAAGCTTCTGGGTCTCCCTCATGGGTGCAGGGGCTTAAGGACTTCAGCCATTTTCCATTGCTTGCCAAGACCATAAGCAGAATGCTGTATTGGAAGTGGAGCAACTGGGAAGCAAACTGCTGTTCATATGGAATACTGGACCCACAGTGGAATTTTAGCCTGTTATGCCACTGGATCAGCCCCTGCTCTTATTTCCTATAACTTAAGTTTTCATAAATTCCTTTGTTAGGCAAGGACGTTAGCCCTAGGCGACTGCGCCAGGCCCCATAAAATCCTTTTCATAAATTAAGTCATTTGTTTTCTTGTCTTTCAACTTCTAAATATGCTGTAAAAATACTCTCTTTAGACATCTCAGAGTGACACCTCATTGTCTGATACATCATATGTGATTACTTCAGTCACATTGTGTTAGGCAGTGTAAATAAGTCACACAATGCAACTGAAGTAACTGGGCGTGACATACCATAGCACTTAATTTGCTGGCCTGTAAAATCTAATATAGGTTATTGAGGTAGGAAAGAAGAAAGAAGCAGGATGCTAAAGTGTAATCATTAAGTGCAGAAAATTGGATTTCTCAGTATTTCTTTATAAGGGGGGGTCAGAGAAGAATAGAGTCGATTCTGCCACCAGAGATGAGTAGAGATCAACATTTTGTCCATTTAAGGTCTTTGTATAGATTCTATAATTTTATGCAGCTTGAGTTGAAATATATAGATATAGATATTTGACGTAGAAACTGTACTCTGCCCATGGAAATGGGATGGAGAACCAGAACACTAACACAAAAATAGCATAATGCAAAGAGAAAATGCAATGGTTGTCTCAGTCCATTTTGTATTGCTATACCAAAATATCTGAGACTGGATACAAATTAATAGTAGTTTATGTGCCTTACATTGGTGAAATTCAAGAGAAGGGCAGTAGCAATGTGGTGTTTCTTGGTTCTGTTACTGGAATGGCAGAAGACTAGAATGGGAACATGCCAGATATAAAATGGGCAGGTGTGACAGCAAGGAAGCTAGGGAGGGTCTAGCCACACTGTTTTTACAATAGCCAGCTTCTGTGGAAACCAATACACTTCTATAAGATCAGCATTAATCCTTTCCAACTCTGGTGGTCCCAGGACCTAGTCACATGCCCTTCAACATCACCACATTGGGGATAAATCTTCCAGTCCATGACTTTGTGAGAATTATTCAAATAATATCTAACCTATAACAATAGCATATTAAATGATACATCTGCTAGGATTTTTTTCTAAATGTTCATTTGTTTACTTGTTTATTTGAAAGAGATACGCACAGAGACAGAAAGAGTTACAATGGCGGGGGGGTGGGGAAGGCGGCAAACTGAAGCCAAGAATTTTTCCAAGGTCTCCCACAAGGGTGACAGGCACAAAAGAGTTAGGCTGTTTTTGTTTGTTTTGTTTTGCTGCTTGCCCAGGTGCATTAGCTGGGAACTGAACAGAAAGCAGTGCAACCTAGAAATGAACCAGCACGCATATTAAAAGTCAGCTTCATGGGCACTGGCTTATCCTACCATACTACAATGTTGATCCCCATGTTCTATGGCTGATATGTGATGGCCTTGTCACTGCCTTGAAATGGTTTATTAAACCAATATATGAGGTAGGGTAACTTGGATATCTTAGTACTTTGTTATATTGGACACTGCAGATTTTGCCTACCTATAGAGTAAAGCTAGAAAAGCAAGGTTATATAGTTTTGTATAATTCGATCATCCAATTGCTGATTCATCAAATGTTTGCCTTTAAATTTCCATATGTAAGACATGCTCATAAAGGAAGTTAACATATATATCCTTTATTATATTGTGGCATATATGTGCAAAATATTTTCCATATATATAAAATATATGTAGTTTTAAAAATGCATAAACATAGAAATATTGTGTAATAGTGAAATACCTTAAGATATATCAATTCATAGATGTGATTAAAACAAAACATAAATATGACACAATCCTTCATTTCAAATAATTTGTCATCTCATGGACAGGTTAAATATTCCACAAATAATAATGAGAATGTATATCAAATGTGTTTCAAGGCCTTAAAAAGTATAGCGAAGTAGTCTAGTCAGCAATTCTAACAGAATGCCCTTTGGTAAAAAGAAAAATAATAACACTTTTCTGTGTAATGATTTATGCCATATTTCTTTCCTAAATAAGCTTGTAGTTGACTAGTGAGTTTGATAAAGAATGAAATAAAATAGTTTTCTTGTTTGTTTATCAGAGCCATAAATTATTTAAATGTAAATTACAATTTAAATTAACATGTGCACGTATTCTTCCTCATCAAATATTTGTAATCTGAAAGTTGATTATCTTTTTGACCAAGATTATGAGAATATATAACCAAATCATACCAAAAAAATACTTTTTATTTGATTGATCTAAGATGCTTTTCCATTCCTTCATCTCCTATCTAATTACAGAAAAGTATATCAATGATTGAATGTAGAAAATAGGAATCAACAGTTATTTATTTTCTTATATCTGCTGACAAAAATAAAATTCCCCCCTCAAATCAGAAATTCTAGCTTTTTGGGCCCGGCCTTGAATGTCCCGGGATCCCATATGGGCGCCGGTTCTAATCCCGGCAGCTCCACTTCCCATCCAGCTCCCTGCTTGTGGCCTGGGAAAGCAGTCAAGGATGGCCCAAAGCCTTGGGACCCTGAACCCATGTTGGAGACCCGGAGGAAGTTCCTGGATCCTGGCTTCGGATCGGCGCAACACCAGCTGTTGCAGTCACTTGGGAAGTGAATCATCAGGTGGAAGATCTTCCTCTCTGTCTCTCCTCCTCTCTGTATATCTGACTTTGCAATAAAAATAAACAAATCTTTAAAAAAAGAAATTCTAACTTTTGACAGAATTCTTTCAATCATGGGAGTTGGGATAGGAGTAGAGTATAAGAAAATTTCAACAGGAGTCATCAAAATAAAATATATAGCCAACTATACTCTGCAATGGCATATTGAAACAAATTATTGGGAATTGATAGGAAGTAAATATACTGCAAAACATTATCATCACTTTATATTTCAAATTTTAAAGTTAAAATAGTAAAACTAGACCACTTCTATGAATGTTTTTTGTCTTAGGTGCAACCAAATGAGATACAATATGGTCATTGGAAAATTGTTCTGTTAACATCTTTCAAAGAAGGTAGGAAAGAGATAGCACGCACACACACGCACACACACACACAAAGTGACAGTTATTCTATACAAAATGTAAAACCTGTTTTGATCAAACAATGAGTGATCAAATAGTACCTGTGGCTAACAGATTTCTGTAAGCTTATGTAATGCCAAATGGAGTATGTGTATATTCATTTGATGGAAACAATAAGACAAACTTTAGATCATAAACAATACAATTTTCTGAAAAGCATCTCATTCAATAATCTTGTACAGTAATAGATCGAGTAAAGTAAGGTGCCAAAGACATACTGCTCACCTAATTATTAAGAATAGTAAGTCATAGTCTTGATATGAGGAATTTAAGCTTGATTATTATTAAGATGCTTTCAAAATGCATGCACCTCTGGTTCCAATATGAATAAATACCACAGGCAATAATTGTACATTAAAAGTCTGTGTGGTTCATTAATTAATTAGGATTATTCCCAGTTCTATATGTGTACTAGGAGCCATGTAGATAAAACTAAATAGGAATTAATCAATCAAAAGTTTCTTAATTCCCTAAAGTCATAGCATTCTTGATAATAAAGGAAGAATAACTATCACTTTTCAAGTGGTTTTATGTGGTTTTAGTGAAATGGAGCTATTCTTTGAATGCATACTTCTAAAATTCTTGTGTTTCAAACATGATTCCAGAGTCCATATATTGTTGGTAGTTAGAGGTGGAGGGTAGGGGATGTTTGGAGGGAATTACACAAGACAGTCATGAGTATGAGATTTCCCTGAAACAATCCCTGGCTTTAAAAGAAAAAGTAGAGAGACTTGGTCTGATCTGACAGGTTTTATTTCCTTTCTCTCTCTCTCTCTCTCTCTCTCTCTCTCTCTCTCTCTCTCTCTCCAGCCCCACTAACCCTGCACATGTTTCTTCTACAACCATGTGATCCTTTCACCTATGGCATGTTGTAAGAAGGCCTTCAACAGAGGCGTGTCCCTTACCTTATACTTCCAGGCTTCCACAGCTGTGAGAAATAATTTTTTTTATAACTGATAAAAACACAAAACAAAGCCAGATAGTGAACGCTAAACACTTAGTACTGCGTTTGATTTAGCACACATATTTAAAAAAAAAAGTCTCTACCTAAATAATGCTCAAAAAGCCTTAGTTATGAATCCTTTTGTTATCATGGTTTTACTTACATAACCATTGACAGCTTTAAGTACCCAATAAGTATTTGATAACCAGTCCACGAGAATTAAATCGGCTAGCTATCCTTTGGCTTCAACTTTCTGACTAACCAGTTTTAATCAACTGATCTACTTGGGTATACTCTTATTTGACATCCATTTAGCTTGGTATGTGAATAAGACTAAGCCGTGTAACTTCATTGAGTTAGTGTTTTTCTCATATAGAAACTGAGGAGAACATTGTTCACTATAAAGGACTTTTACTCATATTAAAAGACATAGGTAAGCAGGTATCTAGTACAGTGTCCGGTAGTAGCAAGCACACCAAGAATTGGTTCTAGACTAAGAGAACTCTTTTCAGCAAAATGATACTGATAGAATAATAATAAATGGTATTGCATTGTCCATCAATAAAATATATGACAAACTGTATACATTAAACTAAACATTTTCTAAATACTAAAAATAGTTAAAGGGAGGAATACTATTTAAATAGAATACACTAAGATACTCCAGTGGACATTGGATGTTTATAATTACACATACTTCACAAATATCAAAATATCTATATCTTACTATTTGAAAGTTGCATGTTTAATTTCTCTAAAATTACCTCATTTCATGTTAACACTAAAACACAAATGTTGCTGATACTGCAAGGAAACATGACTTTCCAGCCAAAACTAAAATTTTGAAAAAATGAATTGAAAGTCCATTCTTGCCCATCTTGCCCATAGACTTCATTTCTAAATGCATTTAAGTGTTCTGATAAAAATCAACCTTCAGAGTAAAAAAGGAAGTGAAAGCATTTTTACTTCATTTTGACCTTATCTATGAAGGTCATCATTTTTTTCTTGTTCCAATGCATTTAGTTAGCAGCTGAAAAGAAAGAAATTCTTCAAAATGCTACCTCAATATAGTTCTTTATTCCAGTACATTTGTGTCACCTATACTTGTACCCATAACAAAAGTCTGACTTTGTGGCTTTGACCTAGAAACCATTTTGAAAAACACAACTCTAAACTTTTAACGGATGGTAAAAATTAAAAAAAAAAAAAGCGAGGGAAAAGGATTTCTAGAAAGACTGAATATGAAGGGTTTCTTAAAAAACTTATTTTCGCATAAAGTAAAAATTCAGATTCTGCTTATACAAGTTGCATAAAAAGTGAGAGGAAGCTGTAACTGACACTGATTATAGTAATAACCTGAGTAACTGCATGGCTGAGTTCCCAAAGAAAAAAATATACTATATATAGGTTATGAATCACCAAAGGATAGAGATGTCTACACTGTTGTTGATACGAAACACAAGGGCCCAATATTGGTAAACTAAACCAGGGGTAACATAAAGGGGTTTTAGTAACTTTAGAAAATCTAATCACATAATCCAATGCATTATTACATTTACAAGAAAAAAATATGGGATTTCTACATAGACTAAAAATGTTGGTAAAGTTAAATTTCCAGTTTTCGGTGGAAGAAAACCCAACTTATACAATAAGAAAAACTAGGATTGACAAGGCATCTAAAAAATGAAGAGGAAGCATAATGTTAATGTATTAAAATTCATTTTCTTGTTTATAACTATGTTAAAATTATTGCATATGGAAGATAGTCTACAGTTTGGTGGCTTCATTATTTAGACAAGTGTGTATATTATCAATAATTATTTTCAATATTGCATTGAAGATACTGTTAGTAATGTGAGGATTAGAGAGGATGATATTCCATAGAGAGACAATTCAGATAATTTATGCATTAATCATAGCAGTGAGTATAATTTCAGCAAGCTGACTAGTTGATACAAATCACTACAGAAAATCAATTTACATTTATATATGCATAAAACTAATGGAATGGGAAAAATTTTAGTTTTAAAAGAATATTTAAAATAAAGCTAACAATAGATTATTCTTATTTGGAAATTTTCCTTTATAGAAAATTACAAAACATTATTAAAACACGTTAATGAATACCTTTATAAATGAGAATGTTATGAATTGAATTGTTCCCCCATAAAATTCAGATATTGAATCCCTACTCCTCACAATGTTACCCTCAGTGGGTGGAAGCCTGGCTGCATGGATTCGCCCCCTGTATGTGATCACGCTGCAGAAGCTTAGATTTGGGGGATTGGAGATAACCATATGAACATTCTCTCTGAATCAAAGCTGGAGTACAGATACAGGTGCCTTCTCACGGTGAACTCCAAGCCTGTGACGTCTATGGAATTACCACGTTAAAACAGCTTCTACAGGGACTCTCCTGTTCACCCTGTTCTTATATTTTGGGGGCATTTTCCCAATCAGGGCATTGGAATATGAGTTAATTTAGTCTATTCTTTATGCTGCTGTCTCAGGTCTGTAGTGTTCTCATTTCTCTTTGCTGTTTTCATTTTCACTCATTATAAAGTATAGCTATTTGTTTCTCTGCCTCTTTGTGGAGCAAGAAGATGGCACTGATTACTTGCATTTGGAGTTCCTTTCATTACCAATAAAGGAATAATTTGTGATACTACAGCATAATAGTCTGCACATGCATATATGTAGTTATGAAACTACTATACATATATAAACTTAGTGTTGGAAAGGAATTGGCTCTTTGGTCTTCATTATGTGATGACAGAATTTTATAATGTTCTGAATAGTTACATGCATTACTCTTATTTTTTCTTCAACTGTATTATTTGATGGTTAGACTATAGACTATCAGAGGAAAACATCTTTGTTCTCAAAGGAAATAAATAAGAACAAGCAAATATATATTATTAAGCAGAAACAAACCACAGAAATCAAGCAAATCACATTTTCTTGAGGTGCAGAAAGTCGATGTGGAGCCCCAAAGTTTCAATACTTCCCATTGCTGAAATATATATAGTTGACCAAATAGTTTTGAGAAGCTTCGCTGTGGTAGATGAGTCTCCTATTGCTGGGCACTGGAGTTAAATTGCAATATCTCCCTCAGTGATATAGTGGAAAGATACAATAGTAACCATGAGAAGGAGAACTAAACCTTCCCAGAGCAACCTTACTTAACCTTAAACTTTTGAACAGGCACTTATTTACCAGAGAAAAAAATCCTCAGCATTGAAGGGGAACCATTGACCTAGAAATAGTTGCCTGTGAAAGATACTGAGGAGCTGAGCTTTCTGGCTCAGAGCTGTCAAAAACCTGCCACGGTGTAGCCAGTTGAGAGCATTTTGGAGAATTATGGTCAAATATGAAGCAAAATAACCTTGTCAGCCATACAGAAATCTGTAATATTAATGAGAAAACAGATTAGCATGATGTAATGTATTGCTTCCAGAATGTTCTGACAGGTCAAAGCCAGGCCAAACTCTCAGTCATGAACCCTGTGAACTACTATAGTGAAACCATCCCAAAATTTAAAAGAAATATGAAGTCAGTTCTTTTGACTGATATAAGAAGGGCATCGGACTGGTGGATGTATGTAGGTTTCTTGCCTACCTTCTGACTTTAACAGGGAAAAGATACAAACACTTGGATAATTACAATAATTGATATGAACAAATATTTCATAATCTGTAAGATTATAAGTAAGTAAAGTATCCACATGTAAATGTGACTTCACTTGCTGAGCTTTTATTTATACCCTTATCTACTTTTTGGTTTCTTGTTAATTGGCCAAGAATTACTCTAGTTTTTCTATGAACTAGTTTTTGTGTATATGCAGGAGTTTACTATGGATTCAGGTCACCCTAGAGTTGAATGTACTCTCTACGTCTGAATGTCATCTTCAGTCCCTGGTCACAATACAGAAAACGATGGAAAGCTCTTAATATTGTCCAGTATTATGCTGAAAAAAAAAAAAAAACAAAGGGAAGTTTCCCGGTAGAAGATAGCATTTGACACCTAAATAGAGGAACAAATGTATTGATATTTAGTTGTTAGCACGTAAATTGTTCCTGCAAGAATATGCCTCTTTGAAAATCAGAAGCTTTCAAGCTTGACAAAATTATTTTTCCTCTTTTTGAATTTATACTAGATACTTTGAGGTAATGCTCAAAAAATAATTGTTCACATAAGAGTCAGGGAGCTTCATTCATAATTACTTTTCCTAAGTTCTCTTCTAGTAGTTTTAAATTTCAAGTCTTACATTAATAGTTGAATCCATTTTAGTTAATTTTATATGTGACACAGGGCACCTTTTTACTCATTTGCATCTGATTATCCAGTTTTCCCAACATTATTTATTTAATAGATTGTGCTTCTCCCATTCTATGGTCTATCATATTAAATATCTATTAATTGCAAATAGATTTATCTGTAGACTCATTATCCTGTTTCATTGGTCTAGACAACTATTGCTTTTATGTCATTACTATATTGCTTTAATTTCTATAGCATTGTAGAATATTTTGTAATCACGCAGTATGATGTCTCTAGCTTTGGAATTGCTGCTGTAAATATTTTGGCTATGTAGTGTCTTTTCTTGCTGCTAATGATTTTAGAATTGTTATTTCATTTCTTTGAAAATAAACCTTAAATTTTTGATAGGGATTGCGTTGAAACCATAGAGAGCTGGGTGTAGCATGGGTCTATATTCATATCAATTAAGACAGAATATTAAGACAGAATATCTTATTTCATTCAACTTATTTCAGCAAAATTTCAAATGTTTCAGTGTGCATATCTTTTCACTGTGTGATAAAATTTATATTTAGAAATGAAATAATAATAGTATGAGATGTATTATTCCCTGAAATAATTTTTCATGGTGTATTGTTAGTATAAAGATACAAAACTAATTTTTGCATTATTGTAATGTAGTTGGCTTCTACATGTTGATTATTTTTCCTATAACTTCAATTGTATTAGCTCCAAATTGAGGGGGAGTGATTCAAATTTTCTGTATACATGGTCATGTACATGAACAAAGAAAATCTAGTTTCTGTGATTTAATTTGTATGCCTTTTATTTCTTTCACTTGCCTAATCCGTTCACCTAAGACCTTTACTACTATGCCTTATCACTCTTTATCACTGATACAATCACTATGGATATGTTATAGTTATCCAGCCTTTATTATGCTAAGATACACTACTTTTATACCTATTTTATATTGAATTTTTATTATGATAGGATGTCATGTTTTTCCCATATTTCTTTTACACTTCTAATGGGATGATCAAACATATTTTGTACTTCATTTGGTAATACTGCATATCAGATTTATTGATTTACTTTTGTTGAACAATCTTTTTTTTTCCACTGTTATTTCCCAGCTGATCATGTGGTGTGATCCCTGCAGTGTTACGTAGAAAGCAATTTGAATGTAACAAGAATTTTTTGAATTTTGCTTATCAGGAATCCTGACTTACATTTGTTTCTTTCTGTTATATCCCTTTCTGGCATTGCCAACAGGCTAATATTGACTTAAAGAAATGCGTTTGCAAATTTTGATATCATTCCAATTTTTTTAAGAGCTTGAAAATAGTTGGCTTTAATAGTTCTTTATATTCTTGGCAGTAACACAAGTGAAGTTATAATGTTCCGGGTTTTTCTCTGCATGAAATTTTTTTGATTACAGAATTAGGCTCCTTATTCTTTGTGAGTATATATATATATATATATATATATATATATATATATATATATATATAGTCTTGATTCATTCTTGGAAAATCATGCTTTCATGAATCTGATTTCTAAAAATTATACAAACTGAATACAATTTTTATGATTATTTTTCCTTGATACCACTTCTTTCCATTTTTACCTCTAATTTTATTTTTGAGTCCATTTTTTAAGATTCATTTTGTTTTTTATTGGAAAATCAGATAGATATACACAGAGGAGGAGAGACATAGAGGAAGATCTTCCATCCGATAATTCACTCCCCAACTTACAGCAACAGCCAGAGCTGCGCTGATCTGAAGCCAGGAGCCAGGAACCTCTTCCAGGTCTCCCACATGGGTGCAGGGTCCCAAGGCTTTTGACTGTCCTCGACTGCTTTCCCAGGCCACAAGCAGGGAGCTGGATGGGAAACAGGGCCGCCGGGATTAGAACCGGCGCCCATATGGGATCTCAGGTGTGCAAGGCGAGGACTTTAACCACTACGCTATCGTGCCAGGCCCAATCTCTTTCCTTTTATAAAGCACTTATTTTTTATATATTTAAAAGGCAAAGTGATTGACTCCAGCATGGCAACCTAGTGGCTAAAGTCCTCACTTTGCATACACTGGGATCCCATATATGTGCCAATTTTTATACTGGTTGCTCCACTTCCCTTTCAGCTCCCTGTTTGTGGCCTAGGAAAGGAGTAGAGGATGCCCCAAAGCCTTGGGACCCTGCACCCATGTGGGAGACCCAGAAGGAGGTGCTGGCTCCTGGCTTTAGATTGGCGGAGCTCGGGCTGTTGTGGCCACTTAGGGAGTGAATTAGAGGATGCAAGATCTTTCTCTCTGCCTCTCCTTCTCTGTAAATCTTACTTTCCAATAAAAATAAATAAATCTATCCAATAAAGTCAAAGTGATTGAAAATAGGAGACACTGAAAGGGCAAAGAAATCATCCATTCACTGGTTTATGCTCTAAATGACTACAATGGCTGAGAATGACCCAGGAGTTAGGTACCCTTTATGGTTCTTTCAAGCGGGGACCAAGGCCCCAGCACTTGGGCCATCTTCTGCTGCTGTCACAGGCACAGTAACTGGATAAGAATATAGCAGCCAGAACACCAAAGAGTTCTTTTATACAGAATACAGGTGCTGCAGATGGTGGTTCAACTTGTAATGCTACTAAACTGGCTCATTTATCCTTTTTTGGTGAAGGATTTATTAATTTTTTATTACAAATTGAGATATACAGAGAAGAGACAGACAGGAAGATCTTCCGTCCGATGATTATTCACTCCCCAAGCAGCCACAATGGCTGAAGCCAGGAGCCAGGAGCTCTTTCAAGTCTCCCATGGGGGTACAGGGTCCCAAGGCTTTGGGCCGTCCTCGACTGCTTTCCCAGGCCACAAGCAGGGAGCTGGATAGGAAGCAGGGCCATCAGGATTAGAACCAGGCCCATATGGGATCCTGGTGCTTGCAAGGTGAGGACTCTAGACACCAGGCTACTGCGCAGGGTCCTATCCTTTTTCTTAAAGAAACAGTTTGATTGAATTCTTTTAAAAAGGCTCTTCCCATTGACTGTTTCCTTTTAATTTATACTTTGATCTTTATTATTCTCATCCTAATGTAAACAGCAGCTGTAATTTTTTGCATCTCCCTCTTCTTAATTCTTGGAGCTATAAACATATGTATTTGAGATCTTTAAATATAGGTGTTAATGGTTATAAACTCTCAAATAGAACTGATGTTGCTGTACTGCAGTCCATCAGTGTTGACAAGCAATGTTTCCATTTTTTCCTCTTTGTTTCCAGGTCTTTTTCTTTATTTTATCTTTTAATTTGCCCTTTCATCCTGTTGGTGTGTAACGGTGTACTAATTCAACTTCACATTTTTTGGAGTTTTCTAATTTTCTTTGGCTTATCAATTTAAAGTGTCTATTATAATGGCCATATTCAGGCTTACTTAAATCTGGCCAAAGTAAAATTCTTGAATAATATATGTATACATGTTCACACTTAATATCTAAACAATAGCTGATTAGATATAATTCATTTAAGTATTCATTGCATGTGAAACAATTAATGCATTTATTTAAATTGGGTATATTTTTTAAAAATTTGATGTCAATAATTGCTTACATTAGCAATTATTTATCATTTTACAGATTTGAAAAGCAGAGAGGAAGCAAGCACACTTGCTTTTGTTTGCATTCTTTTTTTTTTTTTTTTTATTTAACTTCAGTAATTACATTGTATTATGTGACACAGTTACATAGATACTTGGGTTCTCCCACCCCTCCCCAAACCCTCCCACCATGGTGGATTCCTCCACCTTGTTGCATAACCACAGCTCAAGTTCAGTTGAGATTCCCCCATTGCAAGCATACACCAAACATAGAGTCCAGCATCTTATTGTCCAGTCAAGTTCAGTGTCTTCTTAGGTATACCCTCTCTGGTCTGAAGACAGAGCTAGCAGAGTATTATCCCAGTCAATTGAAAGCTCCATCATACCATCAGCAAAAATTTACATCATTATGGAATTAATTGACATAGTAATGAGTAACCAACATGTTGAAAGTAAATACGAGTTCCCAGCCACCTTCTGTGACCACCTCACCTATACTTCAATTTAGTTTATACACAACATATAACATTCAAAACATAACATCTTATACATAACATCATATCATCTTAAATTAAGGCAAACATGTGGTATTTAACCTTTTGTGATTGGCTCATTTCCCTTAGCATTATGGTTTCCAGTTTGGCCCAATGGGAGAAGATCTTTGCACACGACATAGGTGATAGAGGGCTGATCTCCAGAATATACAAAGAGCTACAAAACAACCAAAATGTCAAAACAAACAAGCCACTCAAGAAATGGGCACGGGAAATGGGCAAACACTTCACAAAGGAACAAACCCAAATGGCAAATAAACATATGAAAAAATGCTCAAGTTCCCTGGCAATAAGGGAAATCCAAATTAAAACATCAATGAGGTACCACCTAACGCCAGTAAGACTGGCCCACATGAATAAAAGCACCAACAACACTTGTTGGCGAGGTTGCGGGGAAAAGGGATCCCTACTCCACTGCTGGTGGGGCTGCAGGCTGGTACAGCCTCTATGGAAATCAGTATGGAGAATATTCAAACAACTCAAATTCAACATACCGTATGATCCAGCAATAGCACTCCTAGGAATATATCCAGAAAAATTGTTTTATGAGAAACCAACATGCACTCCTATGCTCATAGCAGCACAATCAGTAATTGCAAAAACATGGAAGCAACCAAAATGTCCATCAACAGAGGATTGAATAAGAAAGCTATGGTTCATCTACTCCATGGAATACTATTCAGCTATTAAAAAAAACAAAATGCAGTTCTTTGTTTGCATTCTTTACTCATCAAGAATCTTCAAAAGGCTAAAATCCAGGCAGTCCTAATCCAGAATGCTGTACTACAATTTGGTTGTCCCACACGGGGATCAGAGACCAGAATATTTGATTTTTCCTCTGCTGCCTTCCAATATGCACACAAGCAAGAAGCTAGATTGCAAGCTAAGCTAAGATTCCTACTTAGGGGGCCAATGTGGGATTGGGCTTCCCAGGTGGTATGTTAACCTGTGTACCAAATGCCAAATGGGGATTTGGATTTTTTTTTTGGCAGAGAATTTTCTCATATGTATTTAAAGGTAAGTTCATAATAACCCAATAAATTGCATACAAGTTTTTTGAAGTAGACCAACAAACAGGAGAGATCTCTGGATCACAATATATTCACTACAGTTCCTTATACCGTCTCTACCTAAAGACTGGTGAATAGCTATGGACACTTAAATGTTCAGACACATTAGGACTAACAATCATTAAAGAGGACTGGGATGCATTGTCTACATATTACTAATATAGCGAAGTGGAGAAATACTTTGAAGTCTCCAACAAAAGATTTTAGATTAAGATTCTTTTCCTAGGAAAAAAATGAATAACCCCAATTCTGGTTGTGAACAAATAACTGATTTGTGGGTGGGCTTATGACATAACGATAAAGATACAGTTTGTAATGGCCACATCTTATATCTCACTACCGGGGTTTGGATTCTAGCTGTGCTCTCAAATCCTGGTTCCTTCTAATGCACACCCTGTGAGGAAGCATGTAGGTTCAAGTAGCTAAGTTCCTGCCACCATGAAAAACTTTCAATCGAGTTCTCATCCTGGCTCAGTCCCCAAACTGCTGATGTTATTTGGGGAGTGAACCAATAGATGGAAGTGAACTGGTAGGTGGGAGGTATCTTTCTCTCTCTCCCACTTAACCCTTTCAAACAAATGAAATTTTAACAAGTTTCAAAATACAAAAAGTTATAATCCTGAGAATAATGGTATCCCACCACAATAACATAAACTGACAGCAAAATACATACAACAATGATAAATAACACGAGTGTTATCTTTTGATCAGGCATCATTACTCATTTTTGAAATTGTTGCAAACACTTTTGTGTGACATCTCTGTTAAATAAGTAAATTTATTACAGGGAAAGCAGTAGATGGTTGTGGCCTAAATGCAGAAACTAGCAAGACTACTAGTGTTCAATGAGGGATACATTAATAGATTAAGCCATAGATAAGGACCGATGAGAAAACGGTATGTGTTTAATATATGGTTGATTTCTTTAATGTGTAGATGTGAAAAACTGATACGTTTTCTTATTTTTTGAGTAATTAATTTAAGAAAGACGTTGATTAATTATCTTGTCTTAATAAAAAACTGAAATATGACATGATATTTTTAAATGTGAAGAAATTAGGATTTATAGATATTAAGTAACTTATTCAACACCTTATAACTATTTAATGGCTATAGTATATTTGAACCTATTATATTACTGAGTAACTCTAGTTTTCATTTTATTTATTTGACTTGACCTCTAGTTAAAACACCTAGTGGCACTCTCACATGGATCTCTATCCATCATATGTTCCAATTTTTTAGGCTTTTCTCTTTTTTTAAGATTTATTTGATCTTCCGGCCGATGGTTCACTCCCCAGGTGACCGCAACGGCCAGAGCTGCGCCAATCCAAAGCCGGGAGCCAGGAGCTCTTCCGAATCTCCCACGTGAGTACAGGGTCTCAGGGATTTGGGCCGTCCTCCACTGCTTTCCCAGGCCACAAGCAGGGAGCTGATGGGAAGTGGAGCTGCCGGGATTAAAACCTGCACCCATATGGGATCCCAGTGCGTGAAAGGTGAGGACTTTAGCCACTATGCTATAGTTCCAGGCCCTAAGCTTTTCTTTAATTCTCTGCATCAGAAGTATTCAGAAGAGAGAGACCTTAATCTAAATTTCCTCAGTCAGCACTATTAACTAAAAAAGTGGAATATCGAAGAGGTCTCTACTCAGACTCCTCCCTTTAGGAAAAGCACAGCTTCCTTTCTGAAGCCTAACAACATTCTCCTACTACATGCTTAGAAAGTAACACTAGGTTGCTACTGAGATATTTACCAATAAGGTGGGGCTAATCATACAAAGTGTGAAATAACCAGTAACAAATATCTCATTGAATAGCACTTCCTGAACGATCACTCTTTGTCATTATGCTAAGTACTTTTCAAACATTATTTCATTATTTGCTTTTTGTTTTAAGATTGATTTGTTTATTTCAGAAGCAGAGATAGCAGAGAAAGAGAGAGGGGGGGGGGGGGAGAGAGAGAGATTTTTCATCTGCTGTTGTACTTCCCAAATGGCTGCTTCTGGTTTCTGGGCCGAGCTGAAGCCAGGAGCCAGGAACTTCTACTGGGTCTCCCATGTGGTTGTAGGGGTTTTCTGCACATATCCTAGAATATTAGCTGCTTTGCCAGGCCATTAGCAGGAAGCTGCATCAGAAATGAAGCAGCGATATCAGGGAAATGCAAATAAAGCCAGGATGAGGTTCCACCTAATTCTGTTAAGAATGGCCTACATACAGAAATCAATTAACAATAATTGCTGGGTAAGATGTGGAGAAAAAGGTATCCTAGTTCATTATTGGTGTGAGTGGAAACTATTGCAACAGATGTGGAAGCAAATATGGAGATTCCTCAGACAGCTGAAAAGAAAATCAGCCATATGATATCACGCCAATGAATATATTCACATTAAATGAAATCTGCATATTTCAGGAGTTACCTAAAACCCCATATTTATGGCAGTGCAGTTTACATTAGCTAAGACATAGACCCAACCCAGATATGCAACAACAGACGAATGGATAAAGAAAATGCAGTTCATTAACTACATGGCATATTACTCAATCATAAAAAGAATGAAATTATACCATTTGTAGCAAAATGGACCTAGCTGATAATCATTAAGCTTAGCAAAATGAGCCAGACCCAAAAGGACAAATATCTTATATTCTCTCTGATATGTGACAACTAATACACAGAGTACACACACACACACACACACACACACACACATACACACATTCCAACACTACAAGGGAGATTAGCATACTGGGAAATAACAGTTGCATATAGTAGTCATCTTTACTTCTGAGCAATAGGATTTCCATTTTCATTTTTAATTATGCTTTTACATTACATTATGTTATTTTCTTTCTTTTCTTATACTTGCCAGGTCATGACACATTAATATATCAGAAAGTTAAGCTTACTAAAGAAATGAATAACTATGATGTTGTCATAATTTGGAGACGTATAACGGGAGAAGGATTTAGGGAGAAAGGAAAAGGAAAGAAGGAATGCACCCATATGCTTCTAATTCTGATTGTGAAAAAAAAGAAGAAAATGAAGGAACCAGTATTCAAACTTAAGTGGCATCCATATGGGATGCTAGCTGCACAAGCTATGCCCGTGTCATATTTCACTTACTTTCTAGCACTTCATTGTGATTCAATATGACTAATGTATTGAATTGTAGATACTTCCAAAGGCCATACAAATACTGAATGATGAAATCACCTGGTAATGATAATAGTATCTCTGCATAAAGCGAGGGAAAGAAAGAAGCAGCTGGACTGAGACAAAATCCAAGAAACAAATGACACTAGAAGCTTGAATGTTTAATTTAAACAGTAAGTGTGGACTGTTGCCATGAGGGTCTAAGACGTATGATTGAGAGGAGAATGGTATAGATTTTTTTGGGTAAGTTCAGAACAAATACTGAAAAGAAATATCCAATGATTGAATAAACATATTTTGAATGTTAGCTATGTTTTGTATTGACAGAGATTAAAACCTCAGTATTAACATCCAACAGCAATGACAATTGAAAACAGAAAATAACATTTGCTTGATAGAAATAGTAATATTTGGGGAAACTTGTATATTATTTTTTATTTTGAATAAGATATGTATGACTTTGGAAATACATTTTTAGGTAACAAGGGCATGCATTTTGCTCAAGCATCATATTTCTGTAATGATAATAGTGATAGTAGATTTTCAGGTACACTGTGTACAACCTAATTTGTCAAAACTGTGTGTGTATATTATATATGAGCATATATAATTGCATAAGCATGTGAATATATCTGTATGTATACACCTGTGTCTATACAAATAAAAGGTATAGAAATTAATAAGTCCCTGACCAAACAGATGAAAAAGTATGCACACAGAAGTGATAATGTATATCCTCTGTGCCATGCAGGTCAGAGAAAAATGGCTGCACAAAGCAAGGATCCAGAGATGCTACAGAGAGCCTTCAGCAGCAAAATTCTTTGCATATTCACATTGGCGTCTTAAGGTCTGAGTGCAGACGCTCAACATTTTCTCTGGGCTTTCTGATAGCTTTTCACAGGATCTTTTTGTCATCTATCCAACTACTTTTAGCAAGTCTACCCTCTGTGGTGAACAATATCACTGTCTTGTATAGAACTCTTGACTTCTGCCCAGACACACATTAAAACTCACAATTTCTTGTGTTGAGTAAAGTTCTTCATAATCTGACCACTCTAGCTTCAAAATATAGTTTGTTTTCCATTCACTCAGATACCCTGTTTCTCCAAAAACCATTTCGTTTCAGTAATACTCTATACTAACTTGCCACTCAGTATTTTAGAATGAAATGTCATTAGCTTACTTGTCCACTGGGGGAAAAAATTCTCTTAATGTGTTTGAGGACTCAAACATTAATTTTTCTTAGAAGGCTTTCATGAACTTTACCTCTAACCTCAGGCAATGTAGCTGCCACTTCTCATAAAGCATTCTGTAGTGACTGATACTCTTTCCACTGTATTGTGATTGATTGAACCCATGTTTTCATCTTACCATGAACAGCTGACGGTAGTGTGCCAAATCTTATTAATCTTTATACACATTTAAGAAGGTGCAGAGTACATGACATATAATAGGCCCTAGAGAAATATTTGTTAATGCAATGAATGAAAGAAAGAACAAATTGTGGATAGATGGATAGATGGAAAAGATTGATGCACCGATGTTTTTCACTCATAAGAAAAACATTTTCATAAATATAGCAAAGCCTTAATAAAATTGTCATGCATTTGAGTTACTTGAATTCAAAGTGGGATTTCTGAGCTGAGTTTTTGCAAATTTGCTATGAAATACATTTTCTTTTGTTAATAAATATTTGACACTTGGTAGGAATTAAAATAATATTTAGATAATATTAATTTGGGATTGCTAATAAAATACACCCTTTCATTAATAATTTTGAAGGTACATAAGTTTGACATTTAGAATAAGTGCTTTTATCTTTATAGTCCTGAAATGTTTGCCATGTCTACATAGTCTTATTTTAATGTACATCTTCACACTGTTTACATTGTCATTTAGCCTGAGCTTCTTGACTCACAGTGCATTAGGTGCAAATAATCATATTATAATATGTAAACTGTGATGGATCTCTAATTTAATAAAAATTAACTGTTGGGGCTGGTGTTGTGACACAGCAGATAAAGCTACTGCCTGCGATCCCAACATCCAATATGAATGCTGCTTTGATCTCCAGCCTCTCCATTTATAATCCAATTCTTTGTTAATGTGCCTGGGAAAGCATCAGAAGCTGTACCAAGTGCTTTGGTCCCTGCACTCACATGGGAAACTAAGAAAAAGCTCCTGTCTGCTGTAGTACCTGGTCCAGCCCTAGTCATTGTAGCCATTTGCAGTGAAGCAATGTGTGCAAGTCTCTCTCTCTCGCTCTCAAATTCTGTAATTCAGCCTTTCAAATAAACAAAATAAATATTTAACCAAACAGGAATTAAATGTTATGTTTCGAAGACCCATGTGTTCATTTCTTCACAGTTGCTTTTATTTTAAAATTTAAATTAAAAATACATAAGTAGCTAAAAGTATCTACTTCTTTTATATAAGGAAATGAGTAATTGAAAATATAAAACACTATTTTCAGTTTTGACCCAGGGACAGTTGTGACAGGCTTTAGACATTATACCCAAATTAAATGAAATTAATGGAAAAATATCTACTAAACTTGCTTCCTTCCTTCCTTCCTTACAATTTACAGACAGAAGTAGACAGGCAGAGAGAAAAACAGGCAGACAAAGAAGGGAAAGTTCTTACATGCTGACTCAGTGCCCCAAATGATTAGAAATAATTAGATGGTCAGGACTGTGCCAGGGATGAAGACAGGTGCCAAGAAAGCAATCCAGGTCTTTCACGTGAATGGCAGGAAGCCAATTACTTAACCCATCACTGCTGTCTCACATGGTTTGTACCTTAACATAAAAATGGAATCAGTAGACATGTTTGGGAATCAAATGCTTGGCTTGTGATGTGTGATGTGGGCATCTTAACTGCTGGGCTAAATGCTTTACTGGCTATTTACTTTGGGACATTAAAAAAAAGATAGAATATATTTTCCTATTAAATGGATTTTATTGAACCAATCTTTTGTTTTATTTTACCCTTCTTTTTGCTTCCTAAGTAAAATATAGTACCAGACAAAAATTTCATAATAAATCACTGCATGCAGTGTCAAAATCATCAGCACAGAAGTAAATATTAATGATGTTTAGTAGTTGAACCAAATGTCAAATTGTAGGGTTAAATGCAGACATTCAAACCTTACTGATCTGTACATGCATCTGCCCACTCAGACCTGAAAGACTGAGGATAAAGAAGGTTATTCTGGGTGTGCTATCAATCAGAAGGATCCTAATACTGCAAAGAAATTGTCCAGACTGCAAGTAATTATTTCCACTGAGAGACAAAATGCCACAAGTTCTGAAGAATTTCATTGTATTTATTATTTTGGCTGCAACATAACTTTGTTTCATTAAAGCATACATTAAGAAAAGGACAAAAATATCAAATATCTGTTTATGTATTTGCCAAACATATCAATATCCTTAAAAAGCTACTCATTCCTTTGCTATATGGTTTGGCTCTTTAACCTATAGCCCCCAAATTAGTAGTATCCTGATTTGTAATAAGATAGAAGTTTGCTTAATTAAGTTCATTTATTTCTATTTTTTTATTCATTTGAGAAGCACATAGAATGAAACATGGATACACAGAGAGAAGCGGGAGGGAGCTAGAGAGAGACTTCCATTCACTGACTCACACTTTCAAATGCCTGTAGTGACTAAAAGGAAGTTGGTACTGGAACCAGGAGCTCAATCCAGGTCTCCCATGTGCATGGTAGTTACAGCATCACTTGAGTCATTGCAATGCTTTCCCATGGATAGTATCAGAAAGACATTGAAATCAGAAACTAGATTTCAGTATGAAGCCCACACATTTCAAAAACCAACAGACAAATGATTCATTTCAACATGTTATGTTATGTCTGTCATCTTTCAGTTAGCATATTAATTCTGAAGATTTTTGGTATACTATTGTGTGGCAGTAATTCATAGATTATTCTTATTTAATTTCATTGATAGATTTTTTTATTTTGGCTGTTATTGGTGTTTTTTTTTTTTTTTTGGGTGTCTGCAACACAGGAAATGAAGAGACAATTTAGATTAGGTCTCAAAGTTATTTCCTAGCTCAATATACTGGTGACTCCAGATTTTGAGATGTAAGTGTATATAGCACAGTTACAGAAACAAAATCTGGACAAGGTGAGTGCTCATAGACACAACAACTTCAGAATCCAGTGCCCGAGTCAGCTCCCTATGGTGACTGAGCTATTATTGAAACAGAGTTACACATGAAGACCTTGAATCTGGGAAACAAGGTGCTATGTAGCTTACTATGGCAGTGGCACTAATGTCTAAGAGGGAAGGTGTAGTAGCATAGCCACATAGGCAGGATCTAGAGCCTGGGCACTCTCTGTATGGCCATAGCTCAGGAGTTAGTGTTGGGAAAGGTGTTTCTGACAGTGTTGTGGTAACACTGCATTGTCTACACTGAAGAAGGAAATATCCAGATCTGTCACTTTGGAAGAATGGGTTTTAATTATCACAGAGCCAAAGATGTCAGCATGTTTTGCAGAACATGCCACTGATGATCACAGTGGTTCCAGCAAGACTCTTATCTCCACCTTTCTTCTTTATTCCTAGCTCAAAAATGTCAGGGAACTCCCGTCGGTAATTCTTTCTTATAAATCCTCCCTTCTTCTTTTTTCCTTTTTCTTTTTTCCTGCTCTTTCTCTTTTTCCTTTTTTTCTCTTTCTCTTCCTCTTTCCTTTCTTTTTCTTTACCTTCTTTTTTGAGCCCTTCTCTTTCTCTTGGTTTCCCTGTGCTTCAGCTGCATAGATAGGCAAATGAGTCCTCTCAAGGTTATTTTAGGTTTTGGATAACTATCTATAGTGTGTGTGTGTGTGTGTGTGTGTGTGTGTGTGTGTGTGTGTGTTCCTGCCTGTTGTCTCTGTTTGGCTGCAAGACTCAGGGAGATGTGTGAAGGCTAATGTTTCTATTCTGTCATCTGGGTGATATCATTCTATATTTCTTTTTCCTTATTGCTAGATAAGAATTATGTATTCTGAATACTTTCTTTGTTAATACATGCATTCTGTATTGATTTTGTGTGTGTATGTGTGTATGATATCTCAAAATGTGTTGCTAAACTTGTTTAGGGAAAAAGATAATTTCAAGGATTGTCACAGTATAATACACAAAGTATATAATTTCAATAGAAAAACTATGATGCAGAAAAATGGAAAGTTTCAAAATTACAGTATAAAATAAAACATTATAAAAAATATTCCTGATCAGCCAGTGTTGTGGTATAGCTGACAAAGACTGTGTCTGGGAGGCTAGCATCCAATCTGAGTGCTGGTTTGTGTGCTGGCTGTTCCACATATGATCCAGCTCCCTAATAGCGGCCTTGGAAAAGCAGCAGAGGATGGCTCAGGTGCTCATGCCCTGGTATGGGAGACCAGGATGAAGCTCTTGTGTCCTGACCTGCAGGGCACGACGCTCAAACCCTGAGAGTGGACTGGGAATGCCAGGCTGCTAGCCCAAGAAACACAGACACACATACTTGGTGAAAGAGAATGCCTCATGCTCTTTATTTTATTCCTCATATATATACCTTCTTCTCTAGGGGAGGAGGGGAAGGGGAGGGGTTTCCTGGAACTAATCATCTATATTGAAACGGGAGGAACTAATCTTCTATATTGAAACAGGGGAGGAACTAATTATTTGAACAGGAACAAGAGCGGAGGTTCTGTTCCGCTTGCTTTGCGTGGGATGTTCTGGCCTAATATCCTGCTTGCTGCGGCCCTGCTTGCCCAAGGTAGGTTTTGCAACGCAGCAGATTGTCAGGCATGCCAACAAGCCTAAGGCCCATAAGTCTGTAGCCCCTAACACTCTTGGTTCTTGACTTTAGCCAGCACAGACCTGTAATTGCAAACATCTGAGGAGTGAGTCAGTGAATGGAAGATCTCATTCTGTCTCTCTCTCTCTGTCCCTGTGTCCTTCCATAACCCCGGCTATCAAATAAATAAATAATACACTTTTAAAAATGCCTGAGGAGGACACATATGATGTTTTATTCTAAACAATGCAGAATGTGTCCGTGAATGAGATTCACTAACTTGAGTTTATTAGTAGGTAATAAAAACAAGTCAAATATTTATTTTACATTGAAAATTATAATTGAAATGAGCAAAGTTCTAGAATAACTCAACATCAGATTTGAACACCTGAATGAAGATGAATGATCTTTTAAAAAGATGATTGAGAGAATAAGGTCACAGGAACAAAGACAACTCATCAGACTTTTTAACAGAAGATTTACAAGACAGAAGAAAGTTTGATGACAATTTTTAAAATAAAAGAGCATAACAGCAAGAATATTAAATGGAAATGTTCTTCGGAAATGATAGAGAAGTAATTATCATTTTAAGTAAAACTATTGAAGTGGTTTATCGTGATGAGACTTGTCATGTTTAATGCTTTAGGAAGCTTTTTGAGTTGCAAGAGAAACATGGTAACAATATGAAGACATGACTTTCTGGTGCCTGGCCTTGGGATGGCTCAGCCTCTACTGTGGGAGGCATTTTGGGAAATGAAGCAGGAAGTGGAAAATATTCCTACCTCTGTTTCTATCACTCTGTAAATGAATGAATGAATATTTGAAATCATGTTAAGTTGGCTATCTGACTTTAATGAAATGAAAACTGTGATTATTAACAGGAAAAATTTCTAAAATTCACAAATGGATCACAGTTAAAGGATATCATGCTGATAGTAAAAAGGCCAATAAATAAATCAAAAAGGAGATTAGGAAACACCATGAGACAATTAAAAACATACCAAAAATTATGGGATTTGGCAAAAACGGTTCTAATAGGAATTTTACACCAATAAATACCTATGAGAGCCTGAAAGAAACATCTCAGTGCACAATTTAACATTATAGCTCAAAGAAATTTCTTAAATAAAAAATATTAGCAGAAAAGAAATAAGATTATGGCAGAAATGACTGAAATACAGACTAGAAAGACAATAGAATAAAAGATCAAAGTAACCTACTTGATTCTTTGAAGTGCTAAACCAGAGCAAAAAGAGGGAATGATTCAAATCAGTAAAACCAGAAGCAAAAATAGATTATTACAACTAATATAACAGAAACATACAAGATCATGAGATTTTCATGGCAAATTTTAAGCCCACAAATTGTGTAAGTTAGAGAAAAAAGTTATTGGAAAGAAGAAACCTACTGAAATGGAATAAAAAAATCATAGAAAAAGTGAGCACAGTTGTAATGAATCCATGGTGAGCAAATCAGTACTGAAAAAGTCTCCTATCAAGGTCAACATCACAGCAGAATTGTATGAAAAATTTTTGCAAATAAGTAGTCTTAATCCTTCCCCAGACTGAAGATATGCGTCTGTATTAATTTTATGAAGATATTACCCAATATCAAAAGTAGATAAGGACACTGCAATAAAATGAAATTTAATATGAAATAGTCAATGGACATAGACGCACAAATCTTTAATAAAATATCAGCAAACTGAATGTTATATACCATGTAAAACAATTCACCAAGACCAAATGGTATCTATTCTTGAGATACAAAGATGATTCAACCCATAAAAATAAATGATTGTGATGCGTCATAATAACAGATTGAAGGAGGAAATCAATATAATCAGCCTGAAGGATGCCGAAAATATATGTTATCCTTTCATGATAAAACCTGTCAACAAATTAGGCACAGAGAAATGTGCCTGAAACACACTAAAGGCCACAAGGAAAAAGTTCACAGCAAACATCATGAAAGCACGAAAGCATTGAAAGCTATATCTATTTTTAAATAATATATTTATTTATTTGAAATAATGGGGGGAGGAAGTAAGGGAGGAGGGAGGGAGGAAAGGAGGGGAGGAAGAAGAGAGAGAGGGAAAGAGATAGAATCTTCAATCCACTGGTCCGCTTCTCAAGAAGCCAGGAGTAAGGAGATTCAATCTGATGTTCTCATGTGGGTGACAGTGGCCATGCACTTGGTCTATTCTTCGTTGCTTTATCCAGGCCACTAGCAGGGAATTGGATCAGAAGTGAATGCAGCTGAGGCACAAACCAGAGCTCCATGAGATGTTCTTGCCGTAATGCCAGGCCCAGGAAATCATATTAGAGTGGATCTTTTGTTTGTCTGTTTAATTGTCATGTAAAATACATCTGGTGGCAAAACTAAGACCCATGACAAATGTTGAAGTGGCAAAAAAGTATCCATCAATGAAAAAAAGTAATTGTGTTGAAAGCACACAAATGACCATCCATACTTATAAACAAAAAGGAGATATGACTGATTTTGTAAAATAAGTTAATATTGGATTGATGTTCTGCTTAATATACCAATATTTTTTCATTAGGGAAAAACAAAGATGATCAAAGTAGAAAGAAATGGTTTGCAAATCACTTAAATTTATTAATATTTCTGTAATGTGGTTTGAGATTCTTCTAAAGCTATATGCAAAAGAAAATTAAGGATCATTTTTACAATTTATACATAATAGTCAGAACCACAAAAGAGGAAATCAATGGATATACCTTTTAAATACTGAAGCAAAAGGCGAGCATGTTAAAATGCAGTCCAGATGCAGCAGAATTGTCTATCCTCCACGTCTTGGTTTTCTTGATATTTCTCAATCTTAAATAAATTTGAAATCTGCATCTCTTTTCACTCATTTTTTTTACCAGTCATATTACTAACACTGAAAAATAAAGAATATCCAAGAACATTTCTAGAGTTAAAGGTACACATGATAATAATTGACATCTACCCTCTGGTGTCTTAAATAATTCAAAAGGTCAGAATTTACACAAAATAAGAACTAATGTCATTATGAAGTATTTATTCTCTTTCTGGGGAAATTTCTCTTACTCTTTTTTGCTTGGAAGCAACACATGTTTCAACAAGTTAATTTATCTTTGATTTGCTGACAATGGTTTTTGCTCTGGGTAGTATATGTTACTATTTTTAAAAATATTGGCATATTCTTTTAAATATAGTCAACAATTCCTATGACACTGAAGAATTGGACATGGGATATGATAAGACAAGAGAAACTGTAACAGAAACAGAAACATTCTTTGAAGCCACCTCTTTTTTTTTTTTTTTTTTACTATTATTCCTGGTTTCAAAGTGATTAATTTTAATTTGCAAATGATACTTTTTCTAAGTTTGCTAAAATGATGTATAAGTTCAGAGTACAGGAAAGATTTCTTTACCCCTGAATAGAAAAAAGGCAACACTATTTGCTTCCCTTAAATGTGTGCCTCTTGTTATTGATAAAATTTGTATTGAGAGGCAGATTAAATAGCTAGACTGCAGGATATCTGTTTCAAAACAGAATTTGAAACTTCTGTTATGTATAGGGAAATAACAGTATAACTGATAGTTCAAAAAAGCATATAACAAGCCAAACTAAATTTATGTAAAGAAAACAGGTTGAGTCAAATACTGGCACAAAAACTTACAACACCACAATTTAATAGATTTTGAGAAATTTTACCCATGTAGAGTTTGCTAAAATATAAGAAATGGTGGTAAAGTGAACTCAGGAAAACTTCAGTATCTGAATTGCGATGACTTATTGGGCAAGTCAAAACTTTCCTAGTATCCCCCAGCCGTAGGCAATGGCTTAGGTTGTCTTGTACCTAGGCAAGTATTACACAGCTGGGAGAAAAGCAGTGAACAGCTGTCAGGCATCCTGAGTCTAGTTAATGCCAAATTTATGTTAATTATACCAGTGTGCCAGTATAGTCAGCTATTTTAATTTTTATTAATTTTTAAAAATATGTCTGGGGATGTGGCACCGTGGGCCCTCAGCCTGGTTTGGCCAGCCCACAGGAACACCATTTGGAGCCGGGTGCCTCATGCAATCCTTAGGCACAGGGACTGTGGTTTGACTAGGGAAAGGGGCAAGGGGAGATGTGGGAGAGGTAACCTCTGAGGGATCATGTTGAAGGTAAGGAACAACTTAGGTGGGCCTTCCGTCAACAAAGCCACTGTATTTGCTAACGTGGAAGGCATGTCTCAGAACTGGGCCTCCTCAGTAGAAAAGACGGAGAAGTAGACAGCATACCCAGACACATATGGAGAATATGACAATCCATTGAAGCCTGTAGAAGACATTTGGTACTGTAGCAGAGAATGGAGGGCAGAACAAACTGGTCTACTACCCCAGCCAGGTGTTGACAGCAAATATCTGGGCAATTGGAGATGCTAAGGTGGTCTATGTCAGCTGGCGGTCTTTGAAAGAATTTCCTCATCCTTGCAGTGGTGAGATTGACAGCATTTCAGAACTATCAAACTCACTTGAGCAAAACCCTCAGAACATGCTCCACATTGGGCACCTTGGGGTGACATCGGGTGGCCATTCCCATCCCTGGGTGCTGAGTTGATAGGGAGGCTGAATGCAGCTTCTCCTCTTATCTCCTCCCTTCGCCCAGATATGGGAAGAAGAAAAAAAAATTTAGAAACAATGGTCTCACCCACTTTCACCTAATCCTTAACCCTTCCCAATTGAACCAATTTTGTAAATATTATCAAAATTGTATAGGGCCATGCTATTATAACAACATGGGGTAATTAGTATGGGTGGGCATGGCTTTTGGAAGTTAGTTTGGGGTGAGAGGGAAATCTCAGAACCTATAGAACTGTGTCATGGAATAATAAAATAAATAATTAAAATTTGTATCAATTTCTTTATATATAGTATGGAGATGAATATAGTTGTTATGTGTAATATGTGCCTTATAGTGTTATTGGAGGGTTGCAAGAATAATAAAAATGATAATGGAAAAAGATCATTTAAAAACTTTATTTGGAAGGCAACATTACACAGAGGCAGAGAGGCCAGGAGAGAAAAAGAGATCTTTCAACCTTTACTCCTCTCCTCAGATGGTTGCAATGGCTCCGGCTGGGCTAGCCAAAAGCTTCATCCAGGTCTCCCCTGTTGGTGCACTAGCTGATGGATGTGAGTCAGCTTCTGCAGCTTTGTAAAGCAGGTTAAAAGGGAGATCGATGGGAAGGGCAGAATCCTGCACTTATTTATTCCACTATAAAGCATCAGCTCCAAGAAAAGACTTTTAAATCAATGACTTGACCATCACATCTATTATGTTAACAATCAAAACTGTAAGTGGGTTTAAATGATGCCTTATAATTCCAGGTCTTCATTTTTCTACCCATAATTTATTGTTGTCTATTGACAAAGTATATGGTTCTTGTGGATATGTGCTCCAAAGGAACAAGAAGCTGGATGTTAATTGATAATATAGTAATAAAAACAATGATTGTAATAACTTACTTTTCACTCTGAAGATCTCTAGAATTTTTTTGATAGGAAGAAAGGTGAGACACAAAATTCATTTTCCCTTCTGGCCAATCACTTTGATTTGGAAAAAAATAGTCACTTCTTTTTTAAAAACGGACCTAAAACTGTACTCCGTGACAAGCATGCTGCCAAATTTTGATAGATGTATAAAATGTACTTTTCCTTACAAAAATAAATATACTTTTTAAAGATTTATTTATTTTTATTACAAAGTCAGATATACATAGAGGAGGAGAGACAGAGAGGAAGATCTTCCGTCCAATGATTCACTCCCCAAGTGAGCACAACGGCTGGTGCTGCGCCGATCCGAAGCCGGGAACCAGGAACCTCTTCCGGGTCTCCCACACGGGTGCAGGGTCCCAAAGCTTTGGGCCATCCTCAACTGCTTTCCCAGGCCACAAGCAGGGAGCTGGATGGGAAGTGGAGCTGCCGGGATTAGAACCAGCGTCCATATGGGATCCCGGGGCTTTCAAGGCGAGGACTTTAGCTGCTAGGCCACGTCGCCGGGCCCAAAATAAATATACTTTTAAGGAACATTTTTATTAGGAATAAATTCACACAAAGAAGTATCTTTTTAATACATCAGTTTGTCTTGTTTAAGGGTAGGAGAGAAATTAAGACGTTTTAAATAAATATTGACAGCTTACCTAAGAATCACAAAGTAAACAGTGTAATTATTGAAGCTCCTTTGCCAAGCGTCACAAGACATCCTATTGTCATAGCAGTGATGATATCATAACTTCTCAATATGTGTTTCATACGATCTGAATTGTTTCATTGATAGTACTGTGAGCAGATAATCATTTGGGAGTTACTGTCTTATAATGCCACATCTTGGAAGTCACGTTTATGATAGGTAAGTATTCAAAGCAAGAATTATTTTTCATTGGCAGTTTGCACTATATTTTTCAAGATTTATTTATTTCTATTGGAAAATTAGATATACAGAGAGGAGGAGAAACAGAGAAGATCTTCCATCCTATGATTCACTCCCCAAGCGACCTCAACATCCAGAGCTGAGCCAATCTGAAGCCAGGAATCCGGAACCTCCTCTGGGTCTCTAACACTGGTGCAGTGTCCCAAGTCTTTGGGCCATCCCCAACTGCTTTCTCAGGCCACAAGCAGAGAGCTGAATGGGAAACAGGGCCACTGGGATTAGAATGGGTGCCCATATGGGATCCTGGCGCTTGCAAGGCGAGGACTTGGCTACTAGGCTACTGCCCCGGGCCCAGTTTGCACTATTTTGAATGGCAGAATATCCAACCTATTATGTTTTCTGATGAGTAATGTGACTAATGCTCTAAGGACATGATAGGCAGTGAGGCATCTGAATTTATCATTTATCTTTTTAACACATTGTATTCTATTAACTAATGTATACAAGAAAAGGGAAGAAGTCAGTAAAATGTTATCATAGTATTAAAATTTCTCCAGCTTTCTAATATTTTTGGCATAAGATACAATGAGGAATTGTTTGGGGGTCTTGAGTGAATATTGCTTTGATTTGAAAGAGACTGTTCATCATTCCTCTGCGTAGTGGGAGGCACAAAGGAATTAAAGACTTAAAGATCCTATCAGGGAAAGAGCGAAGCCACTAAGCACTGCCTTGGTTCATAAAAATAAGCTGTTAATAATCAGTTGGAAAAATGTGAATTAGGATGAAATGCCTTATGGCTCAAAGCATGCTAATAAAGCTAAGTTAGAGAAATAATAGGTAGTAATGAAGCTTATGACTCATATAAACAACAAATATGGTAACTATTGGTTTTTTTGTCATTTGAATTTTGAATTGGCCTCATGGTTTCCATTTTAATGTATTCAAATTTTCTTGCATGCTATTACTGTGAAAAAAAATTATCAACTTCTATTGTATCTATTGGGCCTGAGAAGTAGGAATAGTTAATGAAAGGTAAGTACTTGTATGGTTTGTGAAAAGAGAAAGAATGATTCCAAGTGGGAAAATTCATAGTAATAAGTTATATTAAACAATACATATATTGATTAAAGCAGCTAAAACTGTAACTTCAAAGTAAATTTAGCTAGAGTTTTTTTTTCTTAAAGTAGTTTACGAAATACAATCCATATACTGAGTAAGATCTTTAATAACCCATTTGTCTTTGGTTCCCGAGATTTTTGGCCAGAACGAATGCATACTCTTTCCGAATAATGATTCCAAGCTTCACTAAATTTGGTGTAGTGTTGAACGCAATGTGTTTTTGAGACTGGTTTCCAATAAGTAATCTCCTAAGTTCAAGGAAAAATCCCCAGGCTGCTGTGTTGTGCCTCAAAGAGAAAAATAGGAAGGCAGAGAATTTATTGGCTGTTGCCCCGTTAAGATCTGATACTCAACATTGATCTTACAGTTGGGCTATCTGGTTAGTGTGACAAGTGTCTCCAGAGTCCCCTTCAAAACCCCCGCCTATCATTCATTGAGCAGGTTGGAATTGTTGCAACACATTAGTATATACTTCTGAGTATCTCAAAATGTGGAGTGAAGAATACTTCATCTCCAGGTGAAAAAAGTCTTAAAAATATTGCCTGAAATTACTTGGATACCACGTAGCTAAATTTATCTAATTCAAGCAACAGCAGATCTCCAAAATATGATGTATTTGATATTTAGTCTGTTGCATTATCCAGTATAATTTACCATAGTGTGAGAGTCAATGAACAAAATATTTAGTGAGACTTTAAAAATATATATTTCAAGTAAATTAAAACAATCTCCTTTTGATAACTAGTTTTGCAGCTAAAATTGTACATTTACAACTTTTCTTGTATCTAAAAAACTCACTCTCCTTCCATACTAACAAAAACACATAAATAAGTTTATAAGCTATTTTACCATACCATGTTTGAGATAATATATGTTTCTGTATAGACTTGAAAGTTCCTTACTACATCTTTATACATATTCAAAGTAATTGATCAGAGAAAGATTTGAATTTAAAACAATTTTCCTAACAATATTTTATTAACTTTTCCTAGGCTTACCTGAAGGACAGTAACGATAAGTATTCACTTGCTTCACTTATGTTATAGTATTGTCACCTAATTCAAAATAAACACATGTGCTGAAAGTAAGCTTGACATAAGAGAAAGGGATAACCTGAAATTAAAAAAAATAGCATCTCTGTGATAAATATGGAGATAATGGAACTATAGTCTATTGAGAAAAGTGTGTGTCTAGTCAAGCCTAAAACTTTACGTTATTATATCCTACCATAGAATAATATGTAATTCAAAAGAAATCATTAAATCAAAAATGTTTATTAATCACATAGTCTATATATTAAAATCATATTAAGAGTAATTCACTAATCACCTGCTGTGTTTTATCACTGTCTTCATTTATTTAACACTAAACTAGACTCTATCATTTTGTATTCAGATTTATTTTCTTTATATTAAACCACAGATAGTCAACCAAAAGAAAAATTCGATGATTATCAGAAAAGAAAAATTAAAACTTAAAAAAAACAAAACCCCTAGGCAAAATACTTATAAAGCAACACATATACTAACTTATACTAAGTGTGTACTTTCCCTTGAGACATTCAATGAGTTTTATGTGGAAAGAGTTGATAGAGTATTCATCTAAATGCATTTAATGTCAAAATGATATCCTATATATATTAAATGATTTGTCATTACTGATTGAAGTAACAAAATAGGATGTCATTAAAGATCATTGTTTGGGGCCCACAGCAGTAACCTAGTGGCTAAAGTCCTCACCTTTCATGTGCCGGGATCTCATATGGGGTACTGGTTCTTGTCCCGGATGCTCTAGTTCCCATGTGGTTTCCTGCTTGTGGCCCAGGAGAGCAATCGAAGATGGCCCAAAGCTTTGGGACCCTGTGCCAGTGTGGATCAGTTCAGCTCCAGCCGTTGCGGCCACTTAGGGAGTGAATCAGCAGGTGAAAGATCCTTTTCTCTGTTTCTTCTACTCTGTATATTTGCCTTTCCAATAAAACTAAATAAATCCTAAAAAAATCATTGTTTTTATTCCTATCAAATAAGCTAATCATTTCTCCAGTAGACAACACTATATTTCATGGATAAAATGATCATGAACATATTGCATTAGTCTGAATCTTCCAAATATGCTGGAACTGCATATTTGAGGCCAGGTCTCACGGATCAATTTCTTTGCATGGTCAAATAGCCCGTACCATTTGGACATAGAATATAAATGTGTTTTGTTAGTCATGACTTTTGTAAAATATTGTCATTAGTCAAAATTTAGACCATACCATTTTAAGCTAAGTGAAAGACAAGTCATAAATACAGCATGCTAACATTTACAAAACGCAGTTTAAAATAACATTTCATCTCAACTTACATACCACACATTCATTATTATTTCTAGTATTTTGTTTTGTCTTCTACTTAGAATAATAGTTTGGAAACAATAAACCTACTAATACCAGAGCTATTTAGCTCAAAGTGTTGCAGACTGTGAGTGAAAGCACACCAATGAGTCCTGCAACAAATTAAGGAGGCAATGTCCAGCAATGAAATAGACACTCTCAGAAAGGATTGCACATAGTAAAGCATAGTTTCATTACCACATTTTCTCAGTCATGTGTGTGTTCACAGACTCACCATGTAAAAACTACTGATTAGTTCTTATAGAATTAAGCATGTCTAAATTTTTGAAAAATATTAGCCTATGATACGTGAAGCAGGTTCCAGTGTCTGTGGTCCCATGGTCAAGGAAATGTGACCTCAGAATGGGATAAAAGTGATTTTTATAAAAGCGTTTCATATGTGCCCCTGTCCATTTTAAGAACCATGGCAGAACAATGAGAGTGAACTTGAGGTGGATGTGCCCCAGGGGCGGCAAGTCATTTCTAAATAGTCAACAGATAAATGTCACATTTTGCACGCTCTTTCAGAGTTGCTTTGACTCATTGAAACCACACATTCCTGTGGGGACAGCTGCGTGGCAGTGGCAGCAACTCTGCCATTTACAATATGAATGCAATTGTGATCCCTTGACGCTGAGAAGGTGCCTTGAGTCACCTCAACTTGTATCACTGCTGATTTTAAAAGCCTATGTTGTCTAAAAAGTTGGCATAATTTTGGAACTTATTGCTTATTGAACCAAATTAACAGTACTGTTACTATCAACAAATGGTCTCTGTCATTATTTCCCAAGTGTTTATCTCACGACCTTTTGCTTTTTATTTTGCTTTACTGATAAATCAAAACAAATCCAGCATGTAACCCATTTTCAACTAAAATGAAAATCTCCCACTGATACCTTGGTGAGCTATTTCATTTTCCTTGAATAGCTAAAGCTATTTGTATTTCTGATGAAGCAAAATGTTCCCATAAATTTCTAATGCAATAATATGAATGAAATTAATGATGTTTTCTTGTAATAGGCCAGAAAAAGTGCATTAAGACACCACCTTGTGTTGCTTTGGAGAGAACTTCAAAATCCCATTCATTGATTCATTGCGTAAATATCCACAAGAGATGGTGGTGGGCCATGGCAGAAGGGACACAATCCAGATGTCCCAGTTGGGTAGCAAGAGCTTGATGACTTGACCCATTACAGTTTTCTCCCCATTGTTTGTGTTAGCAGAAAGCTGAAGTCAGGGGGCAGAAGTGGATGGATATCAGGCACTCAGATGTGGAATATAGACATCTTAACCTCTAGGCCAATTGTCTTCCCCTGGCTTAAGTCTTAATATTTTGAATTAAAAATGCATTAATGTAGACATTATTTTAACCCTAGTCACAAGTTGAAGCAGGATAAGCAAAAAAAAAAAAAAAAATCAACACAAGATGCTACTTTTAAAAGCGTATTTTCAGAATGTAGTCAATTGAATAAATATGTAAGCCAAATATCATCTGATCTCAGAATCAGTCATGCATTCAAAAAAATGTGTAAATAGAAAAACATGGAATAATTACCCCTGTTACCATACAAAGGTAAAAATGGAAGAGATATCTGTATAGTCCAAATTCTTCACCATTACCCATTTAAATGGAAAACAAAGCCCAAGAAGGAAAAATCATCTATTCTGGATTACCCAACTATGCAGATACCAAACTATAATTTACATTTTTCTGTTGCTAATCCAGGCGATTCCCCCACACTTCAAGACACTACCTCTACCATTGTCAGAGAGCAACAGTTGCAAACATGATATTTTACTAGAGTTGCACGGTAATAATAACCCGATCCTTTTTCTATATCTGAAACTGAAAAAAAAAAAACTTCATCATGCACTTCAACTCTGAATTACATTCAGGAGTGCATATTAGTGACTATTCAACACATAGCTTTGTGACTAAACCACCACTCAGCCCTGTGTACCCCAAATTTTGACTCTGATTTTATTACTGACATTTTTCTTCTTTTGTTTTGGTCAAATATTCTGCCTTTCAGAAAACTGAGTCTTTGTCATTTTATATTTATTATTAACCTTGAATGACTAATTTGGACTAGTTTACCCTACGCTATCACTTTCCAGACAGGAGTGTTATTTTGGTGCTCATAGTGAATCACAGCTCTTCCAAGCACCTCTTGAGTTTCACTGATGAACTACCTAGACTCTTGCTTATTCATTATGTTATCCTTACATGAAGCTGTTCTTATAGTAGATATTATTCTTATGTCAGAGATTACCTGTTATTGCTCCTTAAATGTAATAGCCCATTATTTTCAGATTCCTTGAATTTTTGCTAATAAATTTGTCCTGACTTTTTATCCAAAGTCAACTAATATGTCAAAATTTTGATTGGTTGAAAAGTACTACCATCAATAATCCAAAAACGTTATACCTAAAGTAAAATTTACATGTTGCTGTTTTTTTTTTTTAACACAAGAAATAGTAAACAGGAGGGGACTTTCTTTTTTATCTGGACCAGAGATATTTGATATTATAATTGTCCATAATGGTGTATATTTCTTACTAATAGACTATGATAGGCATTTCAAAATCATCTGAAAATAAGTATTTTAAAAACAATCGTGGTTGGGAGTCACAGATTTCACAGGTGAATCTTACCCTTTAGTTCTACTGTCCAAGAACTGGTTGAAGTCATTTCATATAAGAATGTCTTATTGATTTTGAAGATCTGTTTATTCATTTAAAAAGAGAATGAGAGAAAGAGAGAGAGTCCATAGACTCCTTCAGTCCTCACATGGTCACAACAGCCAATTCTAGTTCAGACTGAATATAAGAGGACACAGGTACTCTACCCTCATCTCTCATATTGGTGGCAGGAGCCTAATTACTTGGTGCATCATCAGCTGCCTTCTGGATCAGAAGTGAAGCAATTGGGCTTCCATTTGTGTTAGTTGGGACTTGCGGAGGGTTAATCTGGGTGCCGGCCAGGCTGGATTAGGCTGCTGCACCTGCTGGTATGCATGAGAGCCAGAATAGATACAGGCTTACTAAGTTAAGCCACAGTACCACCTGACAAGTGTTCGGCTGGGTGCAAGTCATGTGAGGCTGAGATGCAGTACCACCTTGTAACTGCATCCATCATTGCAATCATTGGCTGTTGCTTGTGAAAGACTACAACTGACCCTGCAACTGCTGTCACACAGAAGAGTCAAGTCTGAAGTCACCCCAGGCAAGGGTGCTTGGGGAACTCCCTAACCAGACCATTGAATTCAGACCCTGGCCACAGAGAAAATTCACAGAATGTGTGGTCTGACCTTGAAGTTCATGAATCAGGCCAAGGCCTCTCAGTTGCTGATGTCTCTGCAGTGATAACATGTCCAGATGCATACAGGGGTCATGACACCCAGCTCATCTAGGCCATTGGGGAAATTCAGCTGCCTTGTCAGAGAATGGAAACCAGAACAGGTTGGATAATTCTTCTGACTGAGTTTTGCAGTATATTCCTGGGTTTGTGGATGCACTAAGATGGACTTTGCCAACCAATAAATCTTGGCAAGGTTTTCTTAAGAAACAACAAAACAAAACAAAACAAAAAACGTGGCATCTCATTTATCTGTATTTTCCAAGTTCTCAATACCCTCTTCATATACAGATTAACAGAAAATTAATCACTGTAGTAAAGCCAGTGGTAGCGTTTAAGTGAGCATAATGAAAACATGATTTTCATCTCTACTTAGAATTAATTGAGATATGCATTGTAGAGCAGAACAGTTAAGAACAGAAGTGTCAATATTTTGGCAATTAGCAGCTACGTAGATGAATGTAACTTACAGATATCATTGCTAACATTGCCTAAAATTATTGAAACTTGTCTATGTGATCATTTCCCATCCACTGTCATTCAAAATATCTGTTTCAGATTATTTTTAATTTTCCCAGTGCAAAGAAATTATCAATATTAATGGTGATGCATGCTCTCCTGATCTAATCAATACATGTGCATACATAAATCATAATGTTCTTCAGCTATGTACAGTTTCCATCGTCAATTAAAAATAAAAACAAATGTTCAAAAATAAGCTTGAACTTGATTGCCATGTAGGAAACAATTTAATATGCAGATTGTAAAGGCAGCCTGACTTGGGTTCTTGTCCTGATTATACTACTTATCTGATTCTGCGACTTACAAACCAACTAAGTTTAATTTCTACATCTGGAAAATGAGGAAATGCATGTCTACTATTTCAAGTGGATATGTAAATAAAACTAATTATTTGAGTTGTTGACTGTAGTGCCCACTTGGGGGTAGCACTATGGCTTAACACGTTAATCCTCTTTCTTTGGTGTGAACATTCCATATGCAAAGATACATGACCTGGTTTCTGCACCTCTTCTTTAAAAAAAATGTTCATTTTTATTGGAAAGTCAGATATACAGAGAGAAGGAGAGACAGAGAGGAAGATCTTCCATACATTGATTGACTCCCCAAGCAACTACAACAGCCAGAACTGAGGTGATCCAAAGCCAGGAGTCAGGAGTTTTTTTTTTTTTTTTTTTTTTTTGGATCTCCCATGTGGTTCAGGGTCCCAACGCTTTGGGACATCCTTGACTGCTTTCCCATCCTTGACTGCTTTCCCAGGATGGGAAGTGGAGCTTCTAGGATTAGAACCAGCGACCATATGGGATCCTGGCATGTGCAAGATAAGGATATTAGCAGCTAGACTACCGTGCAGGGTCCAGCTTCTCCACTTCTGATCACGTTTCCTGCTTATGGACTGGGAAAACAGCGGAGAATAGTTCCAGACTTTGGGCCCCTAGATCTACATGAGAGACACAGAGAAAGCTCCTGGCTCCCAGCTTCAGATGAGCTCATCTCAGGCCATTGCAGCCATTTAGGGAGAGAGCCAGAAAATCAAGATACCCCTATCTCTTGCCTTCTCTCTAGGTAAAATCAGCCTTTCAAATTAAAATAAATAATTTTTTTAAAAGAAAGGACAAAAGTGGAACAGATTTATCATCTTCCTTAGTGAGGAGTTGCTAAATAAAGAAATTACTCATACATGGAAGGGGATTATTACGTCTACATAAAGCGCAAACGGGGAATGCCATGATAGAAACAACTCCACTAAGAGTGACATACCCACATTTCTAAACAATTGTAAAAATATTTGTATTACAGGATAATGTAGCACAGCTTTAGGGAGACTGTGCAAAAGGGAAGAAGCACAGGTTTTAATACAATCACAGGGTCTTCTTCAGGTATGTTAGACTTCTTTTTTGTAAGCTTCATTTCCTATACCTCCAAAAGCCATTAAGAAATGTTTACTCAAAGTGATGTATATTAAACAGAAAAAATTAGCTCTGGATGAATCAATATGCTTTTTGTTTTCTGTTTATTTCAAACATTTGGTAAAAGGATGTTTGAGTCTCAATGATATCGTAAGTATCTGCATCCTTGCTATGAAAATGTTTTATTCGTCTTCCATATTGCTGAGGTTTACAACTTATCATCTGGAATAAAAATGCATAACTGAAAAAAAATTAAGTTGTTGATTGAAGCTTAAAACAATGCATGTGATACAATTACATATTCATTATTAATCAAATTATTTATCCAGCACAGTGGATTCTACCTACATAACAAAAATCTGCAACACTTTTTGATGTTACACAAAACAATTTGTCACAGTAGTGGTCAAGAGAAAACTTACTAGAGATGTGAGAGATAGCAATTCTATAAAGTAAGCGTTCCTAAAGGCCCAGAATATGCATTTTCACTTTTTAAAGTACATTGGCTCTACTATCTACAAGACTTTTGGTAATAAAATTTTACTTGTTTTCGCAAATTTCATAATAATGTCATACATAGAATAAGACATTGAAAATTTAGCTTTGGGACTGACATCATAATACAGCATGTTAAACCTCAGCTGTCAATACCACAACCTCAAATTGGAGCAACAGTTTGTTTCCTGGATACTCTGCTTCAGATTCAGCTTCCTATTAATGCACCTGGGAAGGCAGCAGAGGATGCTAAAAGCTTGGACCCTGTCAACCATGTGAGATGAATTTGAAACTCTATCCAGCTATCCTGTATGTGTGGTAGGGGCCCAAGTACATCTACCATATACTTCTGCTTCCTGCCTAGGTCCGTGAGCAAGAAAGTGGATTGGAGGAAGAGCAGCCAAAATTGAAACCAGCACAAGAATGGTGTCTTGACTGAGCTTTTAAGAACAGTGCTTGTAATGTACAATTGGTAGAACTATCTTTCTGCTGAGTTTAACAAAGCAGGGTATATCAAATTATAGCAAACCAAATTTTTTCTGATGAGCTCAATTTAATAAAGTATGTATTAATAAGCCGAGGATAGCATGTCTTAAATATTGTAAAACTTTAAAAAATATTTGTTAACGATGATTTTTGTGCTCTTGACAATAATTTATGTTCTCATAGTTGAAATGGCTTCAAATCCTAAGCAGAGAAGAAATCTCTAATGATTTAGGGGTATTGTAAATTCATAAGTGTATTAATTAGTTTTTTATCAACCATAACTATAGCACAGCATTGGTCCTTAAGAAATACCTTACTGTCACTATTTTATAGTAAATAGATTGGTAACATTGTTTTCAGCAATGAAAGTACACATACACTCAGCATTACACTGTATTTGAACATGAGAAAAATTAAAACAGATTAACTTTTGAAATATGAAATTATCAAAAATAACCACCCAATCCTTGCATAGAGTTTAAGATATACCATCTGTTTCTTCTTTGTGTTTAATCAGTCTCTATGTAGAAAATTTTGATTTAGAGCCCAATTACTGAGTATGGTGTGGGAATAAAAATAACATAGCGAGCATACCTTTTTGGCTTATTAAGTATTATTTTTCTTTATATATATATATATATATATATATATATATATAGTGTGTGGGAATAAATAAACTATGAACAATTTAAGTGAATTTAATCTCTTTATTTTCCATCATTTCTTTGGCCTTTCTCTATGCCATGAACCTGTACTCCAAAAATCATCAATGACATCACAATTTCCCAGGACTTTTCATTTTGTATTTAATAACATTGTATATTTTTAAAACATGTCAGTTACAGTATATAAAATAAAAAAGCAAAAAAGGTAAAAATGAATTACAATATATAATATAAAAACACCCATCTATCCAATACACAGAATTTTAAAATAACCTCAGAACACAATACCTGAAAAACATGTTCTTCAGTGCCATGTGTCAACAGGTTAATCCTTCACCGTCAAGCATTGGCATACCATATGGGTTCTGCTTTATGCTCTAGCTGCTCCACTTCCTATCCAGCTCCCTACTTATGGGCTGGGAAAATAGCAGAGGATGGTCCACAAAACAGACTTCAAAGAAATTCCTGGGATATGGGCTTTTGATTGGTTCAGCTCCTGCTCTTGCAGCCATCTGGGGAGTGAACCAGTGAATAAAGGATCCCTCTTTCTGTCTCTCCTTCTGTGTAAATTTGCCTTTCAAATAAAAAACATTGTAAAACATTCCTCTTAGAAAATAATCTAAATATCGAATACCTATTTTAAAGGTTGATTTATTTACATATTTGACATGCAAAATGACAGAAAGAGAGAAATAGATCTTTATCTACTGATTCATTGTTCAAATACCCACAACTAGGCTCTCTCTAGTGGGAGCCTGCTGGCTTCAGTGACTGGGGCCAAGGCATGGGTTTATATACAATTCAGTGGGTCAAGCAAGCAGTTGTTACAACGTTTTGATTGGTTATTACATGTTATCTATCAGCAACGCTTGCTTTCCCTCAGTTGTGAGAAACATGGTTTTTGTTTACATATTCATCAATATACAATTGCTTCTTCTTTTATCACTTTTACCATAACTTGTTTTTATGACATGCTTACGTACATGAGAGCTTCTTAACAGGATTGATAAGAGAGAGCTTAGTACATTGGAGCTTTTGGCAAGAGTGATAGGAGAGGGCTTACGTACATTGGGGCTTCTTGACAGGAGTGATAGGAGAGGTGGCCCCATTTCACCAGTAGCTTAGGAAGATGGAGTCACCTCTGTTCAAAAGCTCCAATATACATGCTATATCCATTATTAAGTCACAGCATAATTTACATAAAAGGTCTATTATTGTAGCTATCTCTGGGTCATCAATCTCAGATAAAAGTGTAGTAATATTAAGGACATAATTAAGATGATTGATAATATCACTACCCATATCTCCCAATGGATTCATTTTTACTTATACCCATTTAAGTATGTGTTGGTGGAGCAGTGTAGACGTAGATGGGAGCAAATGAACACTTATGACCAGACTGTTCTTGTCAACATCATTGGAAACGAAGGAGCTGGTATAGGAACTTACACTATGATACAGCATGCAGGCACTCCAAGCAGCAGCTCAGACCACTGAGTCACATGTTCCCCCACTACTGGATGAGTGATGATAAGCATAATTTGTTCCCTTCATCCGCTCTTATTTTTTTGCGATTTTTTTTGAGAAATAAAGTATTGCAGTTACTAGCAAATATCACATTGTTTTCCTAGTCCATGTTTTTAAAATTACCATATACATAGACTTACACGTTCTTTCATGAATAATTTTAAATGCTTTTGAGATTTCAAACTTAACATTACAACTCTGTATTGTAGTTCTGCAGTTAAAAAAGTAACATGAACATTTTGCTTTCTACCCGTGCTAAGATGAATAGACTGGTGGGTAGATGGATGGATGCAGAGGTGCAGATGTACAGAAATAAAATTGATTTGTTCTATAAACTATGTAGTATTCTGTCTCATGTGTCAGTTTACTGCTAGTTAATACTGTTACTACCATCGAATATATTTTTAAAATATCTGTTAATCTTTACCAACACATGTATGGAATGCTTTTTTACCTGTCTTTTACTGGATGACTTAATAATTTTATTAGTTGTTGGATAGACACTGTGGTACAAGGGTTAAAACCACTGCCTGCAGTTCCACAATTCTCTATGGCCAACGGTTCGCGTCCTGGCTGCTCAATGTCTGACCCAGCTCCCTGCTAATGTATCTGGGAAAGCAGTAGAAGATGTCTCAAGTGCTTGGCCCTCTGCACTTTCACAGGAGGCTGGGATGAAGCTCCTGAATTCTGACGTCAGATCAGCCCAGCCTTTGAAGCCAAGTGGGAAGATCTCTTTCTTTCTGTCTCCCTCTTACGCTTTCTCTCCCCAACTCTGCTTTTCAAATAATTTTATGAATCTTAAAAATATGTTTTCTATTTGTTATTACATAAGGATTCATTACTATAATCTAGTTTTCTTTGTTTTAAAATTTATATGTTTTTATTGGAAAGTCAGATATACAAAGAGGAAAGACAGAGAGGAAGATCTTTCGTCCAATGATTCACTCCCCAAGTGGCTGCAACGGCCAGAGCTGCTCCACCTCGAAGCCAGGAACCTGAAGCCAAGGTTTTGGGCCCTCCTCCACTGCTTTCTCAGGCCACAAGCAGGGAGCTGGATGGGAAGTAGAGCTGCTGGGATTAGAACCTGCACCCATATGGGATCCCACTGCGTGCAAGGTGAGGACTTTTGCCACTAGACTACCGTGCTGGGCCCATATAATCTAGTTTTCTATTACCTTATTTTATTTTTGCAAGGTGAATACATTTCACATATTTAACAAAACAGATATGCATGTATAATGATACATGTAGTCTCGGGGGGTTAGGCCTGCCAGCAGGCGTGAGGTCACCAAGAGTGAGACAGGCAGTAGCCTTCGGTCGCGACAACCACCAGAAACGAGCTAGTTAGGAATGTCTGCTTTATTAGGCACAGGTTATAGGTTTTAAAGGGTAAGGAAGGGGAGGGCAGAAGGGAGCCTTCCTGCAGGCCCCACACCCATCAAAGACACTGCAATTGGCTGTATGAGACGTCTATTTCTCTAGATCTTTCAGTCATGTCAGAGATCATGTTCCAGGTGTACTCCCCTTGACCTTGTAGCCATGTTGGAGGCCTCAGGCCATGGGAAGGTTAGGCTTAAGCTACGCTCTCCAGGCAGCAAGGCAGGGGCCTGGCTGATCACACACAATGTAGCATACAATACAGATTTACATGTAGATCTATATACCCTACCCTACCTCCTGTTCATTTCATACCCACCCTCCTCCTTTCCTTTTTGTCTTAATTTTTATTTTCATTTTGTTCATTTTGCTTTAATTTCATGTCATTTAGTCAATTATGTTTTTGTAATGCATTTAACACATTTTCCCTTATACTAATTTGTGATTCATGTCTTCTATGTCCATTATTTGAAGTGATTTTCTCTACATTTTAATGGGTTTGCCCAAGTTAAAATTGTTATAATAAATTAGCATCAATATCATCTTTGCAGAAACGGATATTTAAAAAACAAAACGTTGATTCAAATTTATGGTTTTTCATCTTCCATCTAGCACTTTTAGTGAAGAGATTTTTTTTTTTCTTAACTTTGCTGTTATTACCAATCGGTACAGCTGTTGGGAATTTGATGAGATTAACATAGCGACCTCAATTCTTCCTTCACAGGAAAGAAAAATTTTCATGCATACAATGCCACTGTTGAAAGCAAGATTTATTTAAGAAGACTTCTGTCTTAATAAATGGAGGGGTCTCAAAGGGAGGAAAGGTTCAGAGAAAATGGTGGAAGGGCCTCTTGTAACCAGTTTTGATAGAGGAAACAAACAAAAAAGTAGTTAAAATCCCAGGCTGGAATTCTGATCCTGTCTGACTTGCTCAGAACAAGAAGGCCATCAGGGTGTGCCTGGCAGCCTCCTTCCCAATCTCATGATAAGCTGAATCCTCAGGCCCCATCTCTTTCCTTCAAAGACATGTTGATCTGGTCAAAGATCAATGGAACTTTCAGATCCTTTTTAGGTTTCTGGTAGAACTTGTAACTGGGGAGGTAGAATTCACATCCCGATAGGAGTTCCACCTAACTGCCCTGATGCTGCTCTTATGGCAAAAGCACAATCTTGGAGGAACTCCTCTTCCCAAAGGAGACAAAAATAACGGAGAAGCAAGATTTCGTATTTTCACAACGGACCTGAGTTCCTAAATAACCTATTAGCCCATCTGACTCCTTAATATACTTTTTATGTAATTACTCATTACTTCTTTACACTTCCCACTGTACTTGAAAAAAATTATCAAATCACTGTTGTTTTTGTCTTCCCCAGCTTCAGCCTTTCACACTAGATTACACTCTATCGTAAACTCTACAATTTTAAAGGCCTGAATATTTCACTTCAGTTTCATTGTTGAATGACACTCAAAATGAGTTTTAAATTTTTGATTGAGAGTTATGTTCTGTTATATTAAAATTATTCCATTTACTTCTGACATGTATCTTTTATGAATATGGGAGGAATTATATGTCTGATTATAGCTTCATCTTGAATTATTAGCATTTTCTCTTAGGTAAATTTTAACTTTTCTCTTTTCTCTTGGAAAATTGTTATTTTAATCGCTTTATGGATCCAGATGTAGATATGATTTGTCAGTTTTTTCCAGTGCTTTACATGTTTTTCAGCATTTACAATTTTTTTGTTCTAGAAAATTATTAATTATTTTTAGAAATTATCTCCTAATTTTCTCTATTCTCTCCATATTGTTCTCCTATTTAGTATTAGCTGATTAAATCTGCTATTGAAAATATAAACATGTTATTTCTATTCCTGCTTTATATCTTCTGTATTCAACTAAATCTAGTAAACTTTTTTCATTCTTTCAGGTTCTGTATTTGAATATCTCTTTAATTTCATGACTTTCCATTTGCTTGCTATTTTTTATTGATGGCACACTGCACTGATGTAGCCTGTGTGATATCTGTACTTTCCTTTGCTTCTTGGTTACATTAGCCGTATTTATTTTAGCTATTATTTTGCTTATTTTGTTTTAAAACCTATTCATTTTCTTAGTTTACATATGTCTCATAATGCATTGCTTGCTGTGTTTATTTTGCCTACTTACTTTATCATAGAGGTATCTTTCTATACATGGTATTACCATTTTAACTGTAACTTCATCTTCAGAGCAATTATTTTTATGAGGTTATTCTGTTCCCTGCGTTGTTCAGACTATCTTCAAGCAACTTGAGATTTGCATCTCTGTATGCATCTCAATGTTTCTAAGGCTACTTTTACATGAATTTTTCAGTTTATAATTTACATTACTTTTCTATAATGTGAGTTAGACATTTTTCTGCATGTGGCACTGTCTTGAATATTGATTTTATTGCAGCTAATTACTTTTCACAACTATCAAGATGTATTATTAAACCCCAGGCCAGTGAGTGGAAATATTTTAATGCCCATGTTGAGGAAATTTATTTCCTACCATTTTGCAATATTAAGATGCAAGTATCTAGAATATGTTCCTAGATATGCAATTCCATCAAGATCCATATGTAACTATGACAGTATAATTCCCAAACATAAAGTTCCAACCTGATCTCCAATCCTAGATTTATAACTACTTACTAGATATGTCTATATTAATATCTGTCATCACCTCAAATTCTTTACTTCTATATAGTGCAGATAATTTTCTCATACACCAAAAGAATCTTTTTGCTTTCTTGAATATCCTGTCAAAACCTTAACTTCATTGCAAACTGTGAAAAAACATACATCAAATCAAACATGTCACAAACCAACAATTGAATTTTGTGTTGCGTAATTTCTCTTTAAGAAAAAAATTGAAATCTGGAACTGCAACTGCTGCTTAAATGCACACTCAGTTAATATATTTCTAGCACGTTGCAATTATTAAGGAATATTTCCATTTCACAATTTTTAAAATGATATCTTTGTTTTTAAATATCCAATTATTTTTCTTTTTTTTTCAATTGCTATTATTATTTTATGATACAGTTCCATAGGCTCTAGGATTTCCCCACCCGGTCTCCAAATCTGCTCCCCGCGACTTCTCCTAACTTGTGTTATCATTTGCTGCTTCCCGTGATCCATTAACAGTAAATGGAATCAAAGGAGTAGCAAAGTCTTGGGCTGCCATTTGATAAGATATGTGAGCCTCCCAATCAGCAAATTAACCCACACTACTACTACTATTACAACCCCCTTTCCACAATTTTTTTAAAGATTATTTTTCTTTGAAATCAATTTACAATGAGAGGAGAGACAGAGAAAGAGATCTTTGGTCCACTGGTTTACTCCTCAAATGGCCACATTGGTCAGAGCTGAGACAGTCCAAAGCCAAGTGTCAGGAGCTTCTTCTGGGTCTCCCACATGGGTGCAAGGGCCCAGGGACTTCAGCCATCCTCTGCTGCTTTCCCACGCCATAAGCAGGAAGCTGGATCAGAAGAGGAGAAACCAGGACATGAAACGATATCCTTATGGGATCCCAGTTCTGAGGCACCTGCAGCCTCTTTCACAATTTCATACAATTTAAGTTTGAAAAGTATGAGATAGATTTATTTATACTGGACAGTTTCTTAACCTTGTTTAAATTAATTTAAGAAAGTTTTACTTTTTCAAGTGCCAGATAATGTTTTCTTTAACATCTCTCTCATTTTCCATAAAATGAAATTAAAATTAAAACACATTCATGCATTCAAACCCCTACAATGGCAGGTACAGCTCCATAAACATAAATGAATGATCTGTCAAAACTTGATTACTGGCTTGAGGATAGTACAAGCATGCAATAGCTCAGAATTATTATTTTTCAACTAACACAATTAACAGAAATGTTTGAATTCCAAAAAAGGCAGACAACTTAAGTATATGAAAGCGAGTTCATAGAAATGTTATAAAGCTGATTTTCTTATTCAGCACTGACCTAGTCAACATTTAGGCATTAAGTAAACTTTCTGTTTTATTGCTGATCTTCACAAGAAATTAGCCACTGAGTCAAATAAATGTTTTCATTGGATGTGTATTCTGAGTCCTCGTTTTGTACAATCATCCATATTATTGTTTTGGTTCACGGTTTGACCATCTCCCATATGAATTTTTGCCTTATTTCTATAATTACGAAATGCTGACTTTACGAAATTCAGAATATGCCTCACACTTTGCAATACCTCTTTTCCTTATTCTGTTTTCCTCACAGAAAATGCATTCTTGTATCCTGTCAACTGTCAGTATGATATCTAGTATCATTAGTATTTTTGCATGAAATGACCCCCTACTACTTAAGAACTATGTTGCTTCATTAATGAAAATATTAGATTGGTTTACTTAGTGATGGATACATGACAATAAAGTCAAAAAGTCCAGGGAAACTTTCATGGGTTGCCCAATTTCTCTGGGAACAAGAGTTCAAAAGCCATATTATTGGTTTATTGATTGCTTGTCTATTTGACAGGCAAATGAGATATCACATCTGCTGGTTCTTTCCTCAAATGCTTGCATCTGCAACAGCTGGTGCTGAGATTACACTTAATCCAGGTTCCCCATGTGGGCAGCAGGGACACAACCTCTAGAGTCATTACTTAATGTCTAGCAGGGAGCTTGATGGGGAGTGTAGCAACCAAAACATAAACCAGCACCAATATGGGATCCTGGTGCATGCACGGCGAGGGTTTAGCCACTAGGCTATTGTGCCCGCCTCAATTTGTTAAAAGCTTGCCAAATCCGTTCTGTGTTGATAGGACTCCTTTCATTGATTGCCTCTCATTTTCCTTGTTGATAGTCCCCATTAGACAGATAGGCTCTGAGCTAATTAGCCGAGTTTTGTTCTTGCCTGCTCATTTCCTCAAATTCTCTGCAGGAAGGAAACTTATGAACACTGTGTGAAATTCAACTACATAAAAGATGATGTTATGATAATAGTAAATATGCTGTAGAGATTTGAATAGATTTTAGATATAACACACTAATCTATAAATGCATAACTGGTAAAGAGAGACAATGATCATAAAGGCAGCTGAGATAATCCCCATGTTGCCAAGTTAGTGCATTGAGTTACCAAATGTTCATTCATCTGAAAAATTCAGTGAATCGTGATGCCTTGTGGGCCACTGAACCAAAGATTTCAAACGTTTGAAATTTCATTATCTCATATTCTGAATCTAATATTAAGAGCTCAATGTTTCAGGTCTACAAACTTTATTATCTGTATATCTGGATGATGATAGTCATTGTCATCATCATAAAGCTCCAAGGAGTGTTTAAGGGTGTTACAAGATTATCATAGGACACAAAAGGACATTTAGTTGTATTGCATTAAATTGTGAAGTTGATGCACACAAATTTCTTTTTTTTTTATTAATTATTTTGCATTATGTGACAGTTTCATAGGCTCTGGGAATCCCCCCACCCCTCCCCACGCCCCTCCCCCTGGTGGATTCCTCCACCTTGATGCAGTATTACAGTTCAAATTCAATCAAGATTCTTTCCTTGCAAACGTATACCAAGCATAGAGTCCAGCCACTTATTGTCCAGATGGGTTGAACAGTTTCTTGGGGAGACCATTTCTGGTCCGAAGTTAGAGCTGGTAGAATATCATCCCAGTCAATTAAGAGTCCCAATATAACAACAACAGCAATTTGTTACATTATGGAATTGACATGGTTGTGAGTAACCAATATGTTAAAAAAAAAAAAAAAAGCAAGTTCTTAACCACAACCTATGATTAGCTCATTGACATTTCAATTTTAGTTTATATACAGCACCGGCTGCTATATACCTTAAAATGGCTATAAAGTACCATTCAGCTGTCTCGTGTCTATTTCATTTTAGTATTTAGCCATTTGTTGTGTTGAAGTATAATTTTACTGATCTTGGAAGATTTTAGGATAATCTAGACTGGCTTGTAACTCTAACAAGACATTTGTCAACAATTAAGGTGCAGAACATTTTTTTTGGGGGGTGTGCAGGAAAATCCTCAACACCATGGTGAGGAGTGACTAATCTTTGTGTCCCACCCAGCGAGGCATGAGCCAATCCACGCCAGCTCTTTCCTGTCAGATTCCAAGCTCTACTTTCTGTTGTTTGTCTATTTATTTTAGGTTTTTTTAGTTTGTATGATTGTTTGTTTGCTATGAGGGGTTTTCGAAGCAATCCCAATGGTCATTGCAAGGGAGGGTGGGGGTCCAGAGGTGGGGCCAGGCTCGGACCAGAGAAAGCTCTCCTCACTGGTCCCGAAGGACATTTATTGTTCTTCTGTTTCTGCAGACCACTCAGGGCTTCTGGTTGTCTTTCCGATGACGTTGGTTTCTGCACGGTAGTGTTTGGACTTCTTCCATCCCCTGCGGAAGCTCCGGTTGGGGGTGGGTGACCTCAGAGTACTCGGCCTCCGAGGGCATCCAATTCCCTGTGGCCTCCTTGGCAGTTGGGATATAGTCCTTGTTGCTCGTATTTATAGTTTGTGATGCACACAAATTTCTAATCCTAGCACCTTGTGTACTGAACAAATAGCTGTGTGATAGTTTTTACTTTATTGTCATATATATTGAAAAATTCTTTCATGAAAACTTTAAAATACATACAACTTACATACAATGACCATGTTTCTTCACCCATGGTCTGTTTATACTGTACTTATGAAAAAAATAATAATATTGGAAAGTACTTGAAAAATTAGCTTGTTAAATGTAATATGTAATATCTACCTATGCTGTAACTACCTGAAGACTCAAGCATCATACAGTGTTCTGTAGGCAGAGGTAGTTCATAGATCAACAGTTGACTTTGATGTGGACTTTGCTGGGGATGGCAAAATTGCATGCATGTTTTGATTAGTTTCCTATGACTTACCATTGCATATAAGGAAATTAGACAGTTAGTCTTAGGGCCCTGAGCCATTCCTACTCCTTTATTTTAAATTAATAGATTTTATTTGGTTAAAAGAGCAGTAATTACTGCTTTATGAAAGTGTGTGAAACAAAAAACATAGGAGTAGATGACTTATATGCTGACTAAAAGAGTTTCTAGGGTTTATTACTATACAATAGTATTACATAGCCATACATTATAAGCATAGTAGTAGATAAATCGGCAATCCATGAATAGAACAAAACCAAATTCTCCTCTTCTTGATTCTTGTTATATTGCTATTGTTGACTCATGCTGAGGATTCAGAAAAAAAATCAAAATCCATAAATTTCACCTCATCTTCTCATCTTGCCTCTGAGAACTGGCTGTTTTAAAGAGAGGGAAGCACACCTCCTTCTGATTGGCAGCTCTGAAAACAGATCCAACATACATTTTCGGATTCAGTAGAGTCATATACAATGAAGCTGATATTTGTCAAGTCCTGCAACATTTGTTCTAGCATTATTCAAGATTGTTTTATTGCCTGGTTGACTTTAATTTTTTTCTCTTGCACTTTTCCATGCAAATTAGCCATCCTGATTAACAAATTCAGAGTTGAGATGGTATGGATGGGAAGATCTTGAAAATTTTCTCTGTGTGAGTGACACTGAAGTATTCAATTAACTGAGAGGTATTTCCAGTAACACAATTCCACAAAAACATCACTTACTCAGTACAATCCTAAGTCTGCACACTTGTCAAATCTTCTTGCTAACTATTTCTCCATAGAATCACAATTTTTCTTTACCACGTGTTTCAATTCAAATTTCCAGAAGTGAAGCACATGTATGGTTTGAGATATTCATACTTTTTCATTACTTTTATCTCTTTCCAAAAAATATTTCAGTGCATTTTAATATACTATCAGTATATAAAAACTTGCCTCTTTTTAGGGAAACCCTTTTTTTAAACATGTGTCTCATTATATTTCCAATTTCATATGTTATAATAAAAATAATGATGATTACACAGTTACAGTTAATGGTGAGACTCAGACTCAGATAATATCAAAGGAATTTTATATACCAAAGGCTTATGCAAGATTTCAGCACTTTTAGTTCTCAATGAGGATAAAGGGTCCCTTTTAAATGAAGTGATTTTTTTGAGAATTCCTAAATAATATTGTATCATTTTGTCTAAAAAAAACACTTTCTTAAAATTAGGCAGTTTGACCAAACTAGATAGGAGGGTGCAAAGCACCCATGAATTCAGTAACATTGAGTACAGACAAAAATTACAATACTTCAATTACTGTTAGGAGCCAATTGGAAAACATAAATTAATTTCTCTGACAATTCTGTTACAGAGTTTTTATTTGAAGTACTTTCTGACAAAGCTACAGTTTTACTAGTAACAAACATGCCATTTAGACTTCAGCCCTACATTTTGCAGCTGCACAAAGCCTAGAAGAGTTCACAGCTTTTTTTTTTTTTTTTTTTTTTTTTTTTTTGCTATTGTGTTTTGGTAGCCCTTAAACACAACTTGATCTCTCAGTGTGTGTACAAAACGTTAGCTACAACTGATGAGAAGCTACCAACAGAATCACAAGCACAATCCCTGGCCTTGATGCATTTTCAGTGTGGTTGAAAAAGGATAATGAAGTTCCAGAGAACTATTAGAAGAAAATTACATAGCAACACACCAACAAGTCAAAAAGAAATAGCAAGCAAATTCAAATTGTCCTTGGAAAGGAACTTGTGTGTGGATAGTACAACAATAAGGCTGCATATTTGTGTGATTACTTTCAGGTCTGAAATTTTGTGTCTATTTTACTCTAGCTTGCTTGGTTTATACAGGAGACTGCAGAGAACTGTCTATAATGAACAAGAAGGGCAAGGCACGGTAAAGTCACTCTGTGAATCAATTCCTACCTACTCTATAGCATCCTTCATTTTAGATGTCCTTTTTCAAAGATCAAGGCCAAGCGTCTCTCTGCTAACACATGTATTCCAACTTGTTTCTGAAAACTGAACAACGATCAGACTCATAAATTATTTCTGTTGTTCAATTCTTACTATATTCCTCATAAAAACTTCTATGATAATTAGATATAAAATTATAGCAAAGTGTTATCAAATCCTGGATCTCCAGGGCAAAGTGTAAATATTTCCTTAATAGAAACAAATACCAGGATCTCTTTCTTTTGTGTTTGGTAAAAATGAGTCTCACATAATGCAATGTAATTAAAATAAAAAGATTATTAAAAAATGAATTTCAATGGAGATAAAGGCATTTTGCCCCTATTTTCCATTCATTTTTTTTGCAAAGAGTTAAATTTATTAAATTCATAGTAGTATCTTTTGTTATACCAAAAGCTGAAATAAGCCATATTGACTCATTTGACACTCTAGTCCTATACCAATCACTTTGAATTCTAGCTGGATTAAATGCTGTATGTTTCATCTTTTAATTTGTAAACACTCTGGGGGGCTTCACTTTCTTCACATATCTTCTAACATACGGAAGGACTTGGACACAACACAGTGGCTCATTGGCCAAATTCTCTCCTTGGGAAGTGCCAGATTCCCATTTGAGAGCTGGTTCATATAACGGCTGCTACTTCTCTCTGTCAATCTGCATTTCCAATCAAAATAAATAAATCTTAAAAAAATGGAAGTACTATGTTACTTCAATAAAACCAGTCATTGTGTATAATAGAACATGTCCAAATGAAGCTATAGTGAAGTGCCCTGTAGCCTAGATTTTGCTATGAAACTAATGAATCAAAGTACTATGGATGAAAATGTTTGCCAAAAAAAATCTGTATCAGAATTGATGGAAAATTTACTTTAGAAATATAGACTTCTAATCCTTACCTCAAAATATTGAACCAGAAAAGCTGAGAAGGCTGCAGTTACTCACGTTAGTCCTTCTTTCTAGAATGTTTTTATCTAATCACAACAGAAATCTCTACTCTTAGTACTCAAATCACATAGCCTATTCCATGAAGCCATCTATGATACATTTCATATATGTGTGTATCTTCTCTAAAACTTCTGATTTTCCCTAAAACTGTAGCAGAGGGCGGCAAAAGTCATGCAAAGGGGGAACATGAGAATTAGGGGAGCTGAGATAGCTCACTCAGGAGAATTGTGACAGGAAGCATCTATGATTTGAACTGAGATTTGTTCTTGAATTGGGAAACCTCAACTGGAAATACTGCAAATAATGAACTAATGAGTTACATGGCTTCCATATGCAAAAGAATATATTGCTGGTCGATTTTCACATGGGAATTTGGGATAATAACGAGACAAAATAATACCTTGTAGGAAAAAATCCATTCAATCAGAGAGGGAAATAGCAATGTCCTTTGAGTGAGGACTGATAACATCATAATTAAACTTGTACAGTTAAGAAAAACTTATTTCTTAAAATCTAGTTACTATGTTGGGCCCTGTGCGGCAGCCTAGTGGCTAAAGGTCCTAGCCTTGTATGCGCCAGGATCCCATATGGGAACCAGTTCTAATTTTGGCGGCCCTGCTTCCCATCCAGCTCCCTGCTTTGGCGTGGGAAAGCAGTCAAGGATGGCCCAAAGCCTTGGGATCCTGCACCCATCAGAGAGACCGGAATAAGCTCCTGAATCTGGGCTTCTGATTGGCGTGATGGTGTAGCTCTGTCCATTGTGGCTACTTGGGGAGTCAATACACAAAGGGGAGATCTTCCTCTTTGTCTCTCCTCCTCTCTGTTAATATATCTGACTTTCCAATAAAAAAATAAATAAAATATTTTAAAAATGAATCAGGTTACCATGTTAATGTGAAGTATGAAAATAGCATATTGATACAAATGCTGAAATCAATGGTATTGATAAAGCTGTCTATAAATGAAGAGCTAGGGCACAAGCTCCAATTTTTGCAACAAACTTCAATGCATGCCACGATTCTGTTAACTGCGTCTGCCCAAACTGTTCCATCACCTAAAAATGGTTGGCCCTTTATTTTTGCCTATGGAAACTAATCCTCTGCACCACAGCATCTTGTTCTGCTGGCTTGATCTAATCAATCCTGACACTGACATTGATCTCTGATTCTGTCCTACCTGATTCACTTGATGAGAATAGGAGTCTAATTTCTTAAGCTCTTTTGTGACAGGGAAAGTACCCAGAAAAAAATGTCCTATTCCTGAAGTAGCGTGTGCTACAAAACCCAGGCATCTCGGTCAGAATACAACCAATCTCAGCGTCCCTGTCTTACCGTGCTTTTCTTCAATACAGTATTCAGCTCAAGGTACAGAAATTTTATTTTGTGATAATTATTTCAGGTAAAAATCTGTTGTGACATTTGAGAATCAGTAAATCTAAAACTGCTAGAAAATTAAATGGTCAATATGTTAAATCATATATAAATGACTCTATGTTTATATATATATATATATATATATGGAGAGAGAGAGAGAGAGAGAGAGAGAGAGAGAGAGAGAGATTCCATTTTCATAGCACAACTCGCTAATTTTTGGTTTATTTTCCTGATATTAAAAACCAAAGGTGGGCCCGGCGGCGTGGCCTAGCGGCTAAAGTCCTAGCCTTGAACGGGCCCCGGGATCCCATATGGGCGCCGGTTCTAATCCCTGCAGTTCCACTTCCCATCCAGCTCCCTGCTTGTGGCCTGGGAAAGCAGTCGAGGATGGCCCAAAACTTTGGGACCCTGCACCCGCATGGGAGACCCGGAAGAGGTTCCTGGTCCCGGCTTTGGATTGGCGCGTACCGGCCAGTTGTGGCTCACTTGGGGAGTGAAACATCGGATGGAAGAGCTTCCTCTCTGTCTCTCCTCCTCTCTGTATATCCGGCTTTCCAATAATAATAATAAAATCTTAAAAAAAAAAAAGAAAAAACCAAAGGTGTGAATTGTAATTATTTCATGTCTGGCAAACATCATTAAACAGCACCTGCTATCTCTCTTCTGTGTAGCTGCACCACTTGTGGATCCCTAATTAAACAAGTTTTAGAAAAGATCTTATAAAATCTAAAATAAAAAAAGAAATCAGCAAAAATATTAGCTGAATAATGAATCCCAGCTTGTTTCCTTAGCATATTCCACACAGAAGTGGCTATTATACTGCAAATTAAAATTCCAGCTGATGGATTTTATAATTATAATACAGTGGATTTGCTGCTACATTCTGAGAACATAAACTCAGCTGATTGCAGTGTATGTAAATACTCCTTTAGTTTCTTTCATAACATGCAAAGAAACAAAAAAAGACTTGTTTACAAATCAGAGAAAAATTATTAATTTTAAATTATAATGGATTGAGGTACTGTTACCAAAATTGTCCCTCAATTTCTGGAATCACAATTCAACACCCTCCTGTTTCCTGTTGAAGAAAACACATTTTTTTTTCCCGTGAGCTGCCAGCTGTCCATATGAAACATCAGTCACAGCGCATGCGTAAGCTGAAGAATTAAGCAAACTTATATATTAAGGAAATTGCATTGTGGATTTTAAAAACTGTTATTTTTTTCTTCTAAATAGAAAGTACTCTACTGCTCATAGGGAGGAAAGTGTTGATGGTATCTACTTACTGTGTCCTGGGAACATATTTCCTGTTTTTTAAGACACTGAAAATTCTTTTTAATATTATGAGGATGTGCATGCTCCCGCAATTTACACCCTTTCCCTCAGGCAGTGTTTCTATCCACAATGTGCATTCCAATTCCTCTATCAGTATTTCTGAAAAATTCATAGAGAATGTCTCTAGCTTTTCATTCCAGCATTGGTGTTAAACAAATGATTGATTTTTTTGTAACTGGCACACCTTCTTCAAATCTTACTATCTTCTTACAAATTATTGTCTTGCAATATCTACCAATTTGGACATGCCTAGCACAGATTTGTGCATTGTTTCCAATGCTTGCATCACTCAGATAGGTAGTATTGTTTCTTATACTGCACCCTTAGATTGGTGGCTCTCCGTAAAGCATGCCTCACAGAATCTGTGCCAAAGTGCACTCTCCTTTTACTATGTGCTGGGTCAAGTGGCTTCCTTTATTTTCTGCCGCATCAGCAAAAGTGGTACTAGAGGTTTGACAAGTGTCTGCATGGCCAGTCTTGTCCTTTAGGAACTCTTCCTCTGGGCCAGGCTGAAAGAGAGAACACAATATCTTGCTTGAGAAATATTACACAGGGAGATTCTCGAGGCAGAAATAATATGTAGGGGGGAGGGGAAAGAAAGCCAAGTTCAGTTGGAACCCCAGATAATTTCCACATGAATACAGTCTCAGAGTAATTACAGAAAATAACACATAGAACAGAATTTCCTAGTTAACTAACAGAATCATGAAAAAGAATCTCTACTATTCTGTGACACTAAATTTTAGGTTGACTTATACAACAATAGATCAATAATATACTTACTTTACAGATGAGGAACTGTGGCACATTGAAATGTAACTTGGAGCCTGTGTGGTGGCTTAGCAATCTAATCCTTTGCTCTGAAGCGACAGCATCCAATATGAGCCTGGATTTGAGTCCTGAGTCCCAGCTGCTCCATTGCTTATGGCCTGGGAATGCAGCAGAGGATGGGCCAAGGCTTTTGGTCCCTGCATCCATGTAGAAGACTCAGAAGAAGTCCTGATACCCAACTTAAGACCAACCAACCCAGCTCTGGCCATCACAACTATTTGTGGAGTGATCTACTGGATGGAAGATTCTTTCTCGGTATATATACATACATGTGTGTGCGTGTAATAATAATATGTATATATTATTATGAATATATATTCAGAACTTAAGTAAAATAAGTACATCTCAAAAAACAAAGAAACGCTAAGGTATCTTCATAGAAAAAAATATTATGAAATTAACAATACATGGAATTTTTAAAATTACACCAAACTAAACTGATATGTTAAGCCTTATTTTCATAAATTTTTTAAAGCAATTCATGTACATGCCCTTGTGGTTGTCATCTAAGATGAGCCCAATTAATGCTTGACTGTTGATATTCATCTAGTTCCCTATCACATAGGATATAATTGACCAGTGTCACTAATGGAATATTGAGGCAATGCTAAATTATGACTTCTTGTACTAGAGTTATAAAGCATTGCAACATATGACTTTCTTTTGGAGCACTAGCTTCAGGGGAAACTGGCTGCTATATTCTCGAGTCACTCAAGTAAGCCTGCGAAGAGAGTCATGAGCTAAAGAACTGAGGTCTCTTGCTGATATTCAGCAATAGCATGCCAGCAATTAGTAAGCCCCAAGCAAGTCTTCACATGTCTACACTTCCACCTGACAAGTGAACTAAAATCTGCGGAGAGATCTTAAGCCAAAAGTATTTCAGGAAAGACATTCCTGAATTCCTAGCCCTCAGGAAAAAATGTGTGTGATATTTAAAAAGAAAAATGTTTATTGCCTAAAGCTACCAAGTGTTATGGTGATTTGTTACACCGAAATAGATCATTAACTTAGGTCTGCAAATGCTTACTCCTGTACAGTGTGCCCTAAGCATCTTTAAAATGAATACTTTCATTATTTTTCTCATCAATATAGAATCAAGATTTTTCACTGTGTAGTATCGGAATAATCCATTATCACCTGGAATTAATGTGATTTGTTTCATTTGGTAAAATAGAACAATCAATACTTTGGCTAATTTAATGATACCTCAAATTTCTGCATGAATGCTTAATGAATACAATATATAAGCCCATGTATTTTGCGATGACTATTGATATCTTAGATATTTATAACATATTTTGTGTGACAATGTAATTGTATTTCAAATCAATTGTATTTTATCTCAGAACTTTTAGATAGCATTTGTAAAGAAGCAGCATTAAATACAGTAGCGTCTTGTATGTTTAACTCAGTTATTGAATTCAGAAAGCAGAATACTCCTAAATTTTAAATCAATGTAACAGTCCATAGACTTTAGGAAAAATATCTTGCTAATTTTGTGCTGACTTCAAGGAGCATAGAGCTTCAAATTACTAGCAATTGTTTTATTGTGAGGGAAAATCACTGTGCCAGGCACAAAGCAGATTATCACCAAATTTTGTATCATTAGTACTATTTTTTTGATGAATAACACTTTTATTGGAAATTTTTGAGTCTTTCCAATATATGCTGAAGCAGAAGTGGCAAAATGTTGCCATCCACTTGTGTTCATTGTCTTATCAATAAAGAAGTATTAAGGCACAATCACAGAAGGTCAAGCAAATATTGGGATAGCATTTAATGAAAAGAAATATACCTGCTACTCCAGGTGGGCATCTCAGGAATGAATTGAGAGCTACATCTGCCACCAGAATGAAGCTTTTCTGGATTTGGGAATGGATTCCTTGTTTTATCCCTTCTTCCTCCAGACACTTCTCTGAGTTTCTGCTTTTCTGGGTCAGAATGCCTGAAATCCCTCCCAGAACTTCATATTGGCCAAATAGCACTCTTTGTGAAAGCAGATGAAATCCCCCTAAGCTTCCCCTAGAGAAACGGCTTCAATTCACCCAACCAAGTTATTGAACAATGCCAGGATTTCTGATATGGGTACGTTGATTTGCTTTTACTTTTCTTCCCCTATTCAATCATATAAAATACTCAACCAATACGATTACTGAACAAGAGCAGTATTTTATGTACATAATGCTCATCTGCTCCTAAAGCTTGCTTCCACATTTCGTCCCTCATTCTGTTATTCACAGTTTCTTCGGCTCCTTTTACACATGCAGGTTAAAATCTTTCTAGCTACCTTACCAATATATAATTTAATGATATACAATAAATAAAATGAACATTGAGTGTTGGGTAAAGCCACCACCAACTATGTCTGCAATCCGTATTTGTGTTAGTTTGGGCCATGACCACTCCGCTTCCAATCCAGCTTCCTGCTAAAGTGCCTGGGAAAGCTGTGTGGGATGGTCTGAATGCTTGGGTCCTGTTACCAATGCAGAAGATGACAATACTATTAGCTCTGGCTTTGGCCTTGGCCCTGCCCCTGCATTCAAGCCATGAGGTAGCAAACAAGTGGATGAAAGATCTGTCTTTCTCTCCATCTTTGTGTAACCATGCCTTTTAAATAAGTAAGTTTAAAAAACATAATAATTGAGATAATCTGCATCATTATAGAGAGGAACTATGGAGAAATTAAAAACTTGTTTTACTTGCTAGGAACATAAAAGAAGCAAAAGATACTCACTTTTAGTTGCTCTTTCTTCTTCTTTCTCTTTTTAAAAAGGCTTATATATTTGAAAGAGTGATAGAAAGAAGGAGGGAGAAAGAGATAACTTCCTTGACTTTTTAAAAGTACTTTATTCCAAATTAGTGAACTATTTTTATTTTTATATTTTTATATTAAATTAACTGCATAAAATGGCTATTTTATTCATAACAATCACTTGTAGGTTCTATTGCTTTCATTTTAGATTGCTTTCATAATGTAAATAAAGACATTGCTGAAGTCTATATGTTAAAATGTATGTAAATTAATCCATAACAAGCCTTTGTTTTTTATCGAAACAGAACTACTTGTTTTTATTCAGATTTCAAAAAATTCAGTTATGTTTACATTACAAAGAAGCATAATCTCAGAATTTATAAAGAAAACATGCAGAGTAATGAGTAATGCAAAGTTCAAGTGATTCTGTTTGATAATTATATCCATTAATGGATTTTTTTCTGTACAATCTTCAATGAGTTCAGAAATTATATCATTTTCTGTTTTTAGTTTTAGTTCTTTTTATTATTATCATTTTATGATACAGTTCCAGAGGCCCTGGGTTTTCCCTTGTCACCTCCCCAATTCCCTCCACCTTCACTGAGCTCCCTTATATAATTACTATAATATGGTTCTTCATACACAGTCATATGTCCATCTTTGTAGACATGGACAGTGGCAGAGAGTCCAGCATCCTATTGTCAAGATAGAGTAAACAGTTTCATTGCAAGTCCATCTTTGTCTGGAAGTAGAGATGCACACAGCATTGTATTCTCACATCTGGTTATGTTAGTCTCCATTTCACAGTCACCGTACATACCCCCCAAATGAAAAGCCACAATACAAAATCAACAATAGAATGAAAAACAGAAATTGACAATGCCATGAAGTTAAATTACATGCTGCTAGACATGATAATCTCCATTACACAGTTAATATACATCCCCTTAAATAAAAAGCCACAAAACAAAATCAACAGCAGGAAAAAAATAAATTAACAACACTATGAAGTTAAGTAACATGCTACTGAATGACTAATGTGTCGCTGAAGAAATTTAAAAGAAAATCAAGAACCTTCTTGAAGAAAACAATGCTACTCTATGATCTATGAGTCATTGAAGAATTTAGTCAGAAGAAAGTGTTTTGAAGAGATGAAAATAACAAAAAAATAATAAAATCCATGAGATACAGTTTCCGCTGATCTTTGTTGGTGAGATTTATCTCCTGTAGGCAACAAATAGATGTTTTTTTTAATCCAGTCTATTAATCTTTGATGATTGGTTGATGAGTTTAAGTCCTTTACATTCAGGGTTAACAAAAATCAGTGGCAATTTGGTCCTGTCATTTTAGCAATGGGTTTGTTCTTTGATTTAGTCTTGTGTTGCTATTTTACTGGGATGTTCTTCCCATTCGCCTTTGGTTTTAGTGGGCGCTATTCCTTTTCTCTGTCAAGAGAACGCCTTTAAGCATAATTAGTAGGGCAGGTTTGGAAGAGACATATTCTTTAAACTTTTCTTGACTGTGGAAGAATTTTATTTCATTTTCAAAGACAAAGGAAAGTTTTGCTGGGTACATTATCCTGGGCCAACAATTTTTTCCTTTTAGAATCTGGAGTATGTCGCTCCATTCTCTTCTTGCCTGTAGAGTTTCCTGGGAGAGGTCTCCTGTGAGTTTAATTGGCATTCCTTTATATGTCAATTGATTTTTTTTTTCACATGCACATTTGAGGATCTTTTCCTTATGTTTTGAAGAGATTTTGATTATCATATGTCTTGGTGAAGATCGCTTTTGATCAAGCCTGTTGGGAGTTCTGTGCCGCTCCTGAATGTTGTTTTCTGATTCTTTCTCCAGATTAGAGAAATTTTTCCTTATTATTTTATTAAATACATTTTAAATCCAAGCTTCTCTTTCTGCACCTTCTGGGACTCCCATAGCTCTTATATTTGGCCTTTTAATAGTGTCTTTCAATTCTTGAATACTTTTTTTGGCCTGATACAGCTCTGCTTCCAGCTTTTTGTTTGTTTCCCTGGTGACAGGATATATCTTCTAATTTGGAGAACCTTTCTTCTGCCTCCATCATTCTATTTTGGAAACTCTCCACTGTACTTTTAATGTGCTCCATTTTATTTATTTTTTTTACTTTCTTTTTATTAATTATTATGCATTATGTGACAGTTTCATAGGCTCTGGGAATCCCCCCACCCCTCCCCACGCCCCTCCCCCCTGGTGGATTCCTCCACCTTGATGCAGCATTACAGTTCAAATTCAATCAAGATTCTTTCCTTGCAAACGTATACCAAGCATAGAGTCCAGCTACTTATTGTCCAGATGGGTTGAACAGTTTCTTGGGGAGACCATTTCTGGTCCAAAGTTAGAGCTGGTAGAATATCATCCCAGTCAATTAAGAGTCCCAATATAACATCAACAGCAATTTGTAACATTATGGAATTGACATGGTTTTGAGTAACCAGTATGTCAAAAAAAAAAAAAAAAAAAAAAAAAACAAGTTCTTAACCACAACCTATGATTTGCTCATTGACATCTCAATTTTAGTTTATATACAGCACCGGCTGCTATATACCTTAAAATGGCTATAAGGTACCATTCAGCTCTCTTGTGTCTATTTCATTTTAGTATTTAGCCATTTGTTGTGTTGAAGTATAATTTTACTGATCTTGGAAGATTTTAGGATAATCTAGACTGGCTTGTAACTCTAACAAGACATTTGTCGACAATTAAGGTGCAGAACATTTTTTTTGGGGGGGGTGTGCAGGAAAGTCCCCAACACCACGGTGAAGAGTGACTAATCTTTGTGTCCCACCCAGCGAGGCATGAGCAAATCCATGCCAGCTCTTTTCTGTCAGATTCCAAGCTCTACTTTTTGTTGTTTGTCTATTTATTTTAGGTTTTTTTAGTTTGTATGATTGTTTGTTTGCTATGAGGGGTTTTTGGAGCGATCCTGATGGTCATTGCAAGGGAGGGTGGGGGTCCAGAGGTGGAGCCAGGCTCAGACCAGGGAAAGCTCTCCTCCCTGGTCCCGAAGGACGTTTATTGTTCTTCTGTTTCTGCGGACAGCTCAGGGCTTCTGGTTGTCTTTCCGATGACATTGGTTTCTGAATGTGCTCCATTTTATTCTTCATTTCTGATATAACAGCTTTCATTTGATTCATTTCCGGTGTGACATATTCCTTAAATTCCTTGAATGCCTGCGTTACATACTTCTCGTTGATAGGAAGTTTTATAACAAGTGTTTGGAATTCTGTATCTCCCATCTTCTGGATGTCTCCTCAGTTAACTCTGAGGTTGGCAAAGGGCTTTGCTCCTTTGCAAGGGAGTCTTCAGTAATATTCATTGTGCCTCTGTCTCTTCTTTTTCTCTTGGTCATTGTACTTCTGTTTATCAGATTCTTCCCTTTGGGGCAGGTTTCTAAGCTCTATCACCCATAGGTCTACAGTTCAATTTTACTTACTTCAGTTGGTACATGGTTCTTTGTTTGCAGTCACTTGTGCCACTCCCTCCAGCAAGTCCCAGGTCTGGGTTCTTATGTTAGATTTCATGGTCTTCATGGTCTTCATGGTCTCCATAGTCTTCATGGTCACCATGATCTCCAGAGCCCCAGCTCCTGGTTCACCATTCACCACCTCCTGTGATACGGTGCTGAGAGTGCAGTGTTGTCTGTACAACCTTTCTCCCACTTCCAGTTGGAGAAGGTCCCAGGATTAGGGAGACACCAGATGTCCTATGTAGCTAGGTTGTTGTTGGTGCTGATCTTGCCAGAACCTGTTGGCCGTTAGGTCTGAGGGCCACACAGACCTATTTTGACCCGTACAATGCCATAGTTGGTATTATTTTCCCTCTGGGACCAGTGCAATGTGCTGTGCTCAATGAGTTCTCTCCAAGCTCAGCACATGCACAGCTCACTCTTGTCCCCTGCAGTCTTAAATTCTCTGTCACACTGTAAGAAATGTCGCCCGATGTTCCACTACTAGTCCTTGATCTTCTGGTCTTCAGGTCTGAGGTCTACCCGGACCTGTCTTGGGTGAAACCTTGTTGCTGGTGGAGTTCTGGCTGCCAGTGGAGTTCAGATCGCTGTTTGCTGAGTGCCCCTAGGGTATCAGTCTCTGCAACATCACACCATTTTTTCCACTGCTTTCCTGTGTCTGTCGGTCTCCGGGTACCCCTCTGCTGTTGTTCTGTCCTCGCCTATTTCCTGGAATGTGCTCTCTCTGCTTCACACTGGGTAATATTTCTCCTTCTGTTTAAATGTGTCCTTACCCTATTCCACCATCTTGATTCTCTCCATAACAAGTCTTTGTATAAGTAATCTTGCATTTTAAATACCTGAGTTAATAAATCATTTCCCCCAAGTAATCCATTGAATTAGAACTTCCATATATATTAAAATGCTAGAGTTTTATGTTTCCCATATAATCAAGTTTTATACAATATACAAATTTATAATCTAACAAAGAACATAATCAACATGAGATGAAGAACTGAAGTGAAATAGTGCAATAAGAACTAATAAATATCACTGTGAACCTTACAATTAAAACATTTTGCAACCGATGTATTTCATGAAATAACTCAATAGATTTAGAAAATTGAAACTCATTTTAAAATATCAAATTATTTCAAACCAATTAATTTTGGAACATTGTCATTTGTGACTGAAAATGATTATCCCAGGTTACCATGGAGATCTTAATATTTTGGAGAAGTACCTCATGATTTCAGGATGATGGAGGCAATTTCCTTTCTAAATATTAACAGTATAAATGTAAAGGTGTCCCAGAAAATCACAGATTCAGAAATATTTTAGCATATATCATCTCATCTGGGCCATAAAAATCTGGTGATATAAGCATTATTAGTTACATTTTACACATGATGGGGATCAAAGTCATTGTAGCATGTTCAAAGGGAGATTCTTTTAAATTACATAAAGATATATCTATTCACAATAGTTCCATATGGTTCCACATGGTTGGCAGGAACTCATTTACTTGAATCATTAACTCTACTGCTTTCAAGGGGGGCTACAGCTGGAAATCCAGCCCAGGGACTTCAGTGTGAGGTGCAGGCATGTTTAGGCTAAATGCCTGCTCCTAAATAATATGTATTTTAAGTACTATACATGATGGTCCCAAGTTTGAGAGTCAATTATTACTTTTCCAACATGAAAAACCTTTGCTTAACCTAGAATGAAATACGAATTGGCAGTACTAACTTTCAAACGCCTAATTACATTTAGTTACTGAACTTACATAGACTTTTGAATGCCAGTTAATGATACTGAAAGGGTGAAAACTTAAACCAATCATGCGGTTTAGCAATTAGAGCAAATAAGAATTCTGCAGATATTTTCTTTAAATACGTATCTTAGATTATCACATAGACACAGTTTTTATTAAAATATTCATTAATTATTGTTTATTTATTATTGTATATTCACCCTCATTATGGCTAAAAATGATATCTTACTAAATTGTGGGAGGTTTCTAATAAATATCATTTTTACTTATTAGATAGTTCCATTATTTTGAGATGGGTATCTTTCAGACAATCTTAAACCTTCAAATTGGACTCTTTCCCTAGCCACTATTTCATTCTATATCTCCATCTTTCATTCCTATCTGTTTTACAACATGTGGGAAAAAACATTTTTTCAGAGGCAAAAATTAACCTTAGTCAAATTCACACTTGTTTCACATACACAAATAAGACTGAAACTTGTCATCCTTTAAATATTTTATCACAGAAAATTTCAAACTGGTTAAACCACATAATTATTCCAGTAATAATGCCTTATGTATTAGATACTGATAATGAATTAGAATACATTGAAACATGGTTGTCTAAATAAATACATTAACACATTGACCAATTCTAATGCTGGTAATAATAACCAATTGTACATCTCATTTTATTCAATTTAGGAAATAGTAATGATCAAATTAGTGAAACTTATTTTAATCTGCTAATGACTAAATGTGATTTGTCCACCAAACCCAAGCATGTTTTTAACCCAAAATTCATATGTTAATGATACTTAAGCCTAACCAAATTACAGTGTTTAATAGCTGGACCAAGCAGGAAGACTATAGGTGATCAGTGTCAATATCTTGCAAGCAGTTATTTTAAAAATATTTATTTTTATTGGAAAGGCAGATGTACAGATAGGAGAGACAGAGACAAAGACCTTCAGTCTGTTGCTTCACTCCACAAGTGGCCACAACGGTCAGAGCTAAGCAGATCTGAAACCAGGAGATTCTTCCTGGTCTCCCATGCAGATGCAGGGTCCAAAGCTTTCACAGTCCTTGATTTTCACAGGGCACAAGCAGGAACTGGATGAGAACTGGAGAATCTGGGACATGAACCAGCACCAAGACAGAATCCAAGTGCATGCAAGGTAACGATTTTAGCCACTAGGCTACCACCCTGGCATGAAAGTAGTTGTTATGGCAGCATTGATAATAAAAGTCTGAATCTCTCTACTTCCTTAGTCTGCCTTCTAATCTTTCCTCCACAAACACTCTGCCTTTGCCATCTGCCATCATTTCAGAGTCCAAAACATTGGGTCTACTTCTTCTTGAGTTTCAATCACCAAATCCATGAGCAAAATTATCCCTTTCTCTATGAAATTAGTCACCTAGAGTATTTCATTAATGAAAAGGTAACTAATAACATAATCCCATAGGTCACTAACATATATCTGATGTGTATGGGCTGACCGAGTTATATATACAAGTGGATAGAATCAATCTTATGTTTACAAATTTTATTTCCTTGCCTTCCTTAAAATTTCATCTTTGTCACAGTCTTTTCTAAGGTTGTTTAAATGTTGAGACTGGAAAAGAACCAATCCCATAAAAACAAAAGACAGGGGCAGAGGAAGGGGGAGGGAGAAGGGAAGACAGGGAGAGAGAAAAAAAAAAGGAGAGAGAGAGAGGCAAAAGGCAGAGACCTTTAATTCACTAGTTCACCCCCATATTGTTACAAAGCAAGTACTGGACAATGCTGAAAGCAGGAGCCAGGAGCTTCTATCAGAACTTGCCTGTAGGTGGCAGAGCCCAAAGCTCTTGGATGCTTTCATTGCTTTTCCTACATGGTTAGTAAGGTTGATGTGGAAGAGTCAAGATACAAACAAATTTCAATAAGGGATGCGGGCATCGCAGGCATCAGTTTCATTCATTATGCCACAACACTGCCCCCAATAAATGTTGTATTTATGATTGGATGGTTCTTGAATTTTTTGTTTCATAAGAATCACCTGAGGAAGCTATTTTAAATGCAGTTTCCCACATTTAAATTCCAAGATTGAGGCTGGCACTTGGGAAAAGTTTTACTGATATGTTTCTGATTTGTTGGTCAACAAGTGATTTTGATATTTTTTTTTAACTGGGGCTCATAATTTCAATAAGGATGAATATATTCTTAAACGCACAAACCTTTGGGGAAATGAGCGTTAAACTCATTTTATTAAAAAGTCAAGAAATAAGTTAAGTTGCTTTATCTTTGCAAATGGGAATAAAAGATTAAATTTTAATTACCATGATACTCTCACCTTTTGGTCAGAAATACTGCAGTTTCTTAGCAGACCATGTATAAAAGGGCAGATATTCTGTAAGGTGTGCAAAGTTCTGGAAAAAGTGCTCCAGGAATTGTAACTGAGGAATATTGTACTCTGTAAGGTAAAACATAACTCACACGAATACAGTAAAATTTTGTTACATTAGTCACCTATTAAGTAATGAGTAAAAGTTATGTAATTATCACAATGGCTAATTAAATCATAATAATGGGCAATTTGGACAAACAGTATCTCAAAATTCTAACTAGGCTGTACACATATGTTAGATATGTCAAGAAGATCTCTCTGACATAAGACAAAGAGTAAGGTAAAGTGCTAGTAAATAAACCAGTAGAAAATCATTCAACTATATACATCATTCGCCTTACTAGAACTTGTAACAGAGTTGATGATCCAGTCTTAAGTGTGCTCATATTTGTGAAGGATCTGCTTCATTACATTGGGACTTAATATTCTCTTCTCCATAAGCATCTAATGGCTTTCACTACTCTTTCTTTTGTTCAGTCTGTTTATATAGCCCATTTAACCTACATTTTTAAATATGAAATTCAGGAACAAAATCAGTATCCATGTATTTTTTTAATGATTTATTTATCTTTTATTGCAAATCCGGATATACAGAGAAGAAGAGAGACAGAGAGCAAGTTCTTCTGCCCAATGATTCACTTCCCAAGTGACCTCAATGGCCAGTACTTCTCTAATCCGAAGCCAGGAGTCAGGAACTTCCTCCAGGTCTCCCAAGCATGTGTAGGGTCCCAAGGCTTTGGGCCATCCTCGACTGCTTTCCCAGGCCACAGGCAGGGAGCTGGCTGGAAAGTGGAGCTGCGGGGATAAAATCCGGCGTCCATATGGGATCCTAGCACGTTCAAGGTGAGGACTTTAGCCACTAGGCCACCACGCCTCGTCCAGTATACATCTATTTTATAAGTCAAAATAATACATTTTAAAATCCCTGTTTTAAAATTCATACTCATTCGTAAGAGTAGATCAGAGCAAACCCAACAGCATATTTTCTGTCATTGCTTCCTCTCTAAATTTTTCTCTAATTTTCAGTTTTATTTCATGTTTCTGGCTAGTTTTTTTGGTCACTCACTTTTCTCTTCATCTTCACCTCCTTCATCATATTTGCATATGGTGTTAATTTTCATTAAACACATTTTTAAACTGAGATTTCCTATTTTGACAAAGCATCTTCACTGTGCCTTTTCATTGATCCATAGAAAATGATCACAAATAGTAGATTAAAATGCATTCTTTATTGTTCCCATAGGTGGAAATCTAGGTACAGATTTCTCTGAACCAATTCTTCTGCTCAGTCTTACCAGACAAGTTTTGGAAAATAAGTTCAAGTTCTCAACTGAGGTTCAAGTTTTTCTTCCAAACACAGATAGTTGTTAGCAAAAGCGAAAACTATTTGTCCAATTTTATGGGTTTGTATTTTCAAGGTAGCAGATTTCAAACTTTTCTGAATCATCACTTTTTAAAAAGACTCTTTGGTTAACTTCTGAGCTACCCTGGGTTAGCTGCTTTTTGTTTACAAGTCAACTAGTTAGTATCCTAACAGAAGGCATAACATCAAATTCTACTCTCAGGTTCTACCCACACTTAAGGTGTAAGAATGTAGGTCATGTATAGCAGAAAACAGCAATGTTGGAGGTTAGCTTATATCTTTGTCTAGCACAAGCTGTTTGAAGTAATTGCTCTCCTAGTTGGAAGGGAGTTGATAGCACATACCCATCTGATTCCTGGAAGAGCATCTGCTAAGCTTGTCTTGCCTTCACCTACCTAAGATGTAGGAACAGAGCAACCTAGATTTCCATTGGGAACCAGAAATATAATTACAACTTAGAGTATAAAATCTCCATAATGTGACCTGAAATATTTTCATTCTGGAAATCACACAAGAATCTCGCTATATCTTATCTCATCCAATGACAGGAGAATGAAGTTAGTGTCAGAATATTACAGAGACAATACCGCACCTGCAATGCTGGGCCAAGCATCAATTTTACCTTTATTTTATTAAATTTTGGCATTTACTTAGCATATCACCATCTGATTTTATCTTGAGGAGAAATTTTTGTAAACCACTATTTCATATTTCTCTCTTTCATCCTCCAGTGACCTTTGGAAAACTAAGTGCTTTTTTTCAAAGTATGAGTATTTTTAAGTACCTATGATTTTATTTGTGTACATTCTGAAGTTATATTTTATTATCTTCGCATTCAGCTAAAATAAGTTTAATTGCACAAATGGGGAATCCAAACTGATATCAAGTTTTACTTTGTAAAAACTTGATTGTGTGTATTATTATGCATATTATTTTGCATATTACTCAAGGTAATTGTAATTTGCATATTACTCAAGGCAGTTGTAATTACAAGGAAACTAAAGTTCATAACTTGTTCCGGCTTTTTCTTTCCCAAATTAAATTGACACATTTATTTATCCTAGAGAAAAATCACAAGGCTTTTAAAATTTTTTTGGTTGTTAGGGAATCTTTGTGTTATAGTCCCCACATATGTTTTAGTCTTTCACTTTGAACACAATTATGTGGAAAAAAGTGTCTCAACAAATAAGCCAAATGCAGGGTAGTCATAGTACCTTCGTTTTACAATCATTTCATGTTAATTTACCCATTGTGCAGATTATTGTTGTCTATGTCATGCTTCAGTTTTGTGGTAACTTATGACTTAGACCCCAATTTTGTTACAAGAACATTGACAGCTATATATTGTTAGAATACAAAAAGGTAGCTTAATTTTACAATCAGGTAGGGAGTTTTTTTTGGCAACACTGCTATTTTATCATACTATTCCTCTTCAAGAGAATTTTCCTTAGTAAACACTCCTTGACTCTCAGAATGGTAAGATATTGAGCAGATATTCACTACAACCATATTCAAGCATACGTTTATTTACCCGCAGGTCCTTGCTGCATCCCACTACCTACACACTTTTCTCTTGAATTAGTCATACACACACCTTTTCTCTAATATTATTTTCTATAATAATAACAATAAAACATGATGCTATTCTTCCACATTTCTAGAGTGTAGTGGCAAGCAGAATGTGGAGGGCTTTGAGTTATAAATAGTATTTACTTGCTCAAGCAACAGGGCGCAACCCAAATGTTATCACTTCCATAGCCCACCCAATTTTCCACCATTGTTCAGTTTCTATTATCCATTTTCCACATTTCAAATAAAAATAATCTCTTAGGTCAATTTCTTGTTCCAGCGTCAAATGTTATTTTCTCCCATCACCTCAGGCTGATAGTAAATGTGTATGGAGTAGAAATCATCCAAACATAGGAACTGTTGCCTGAAAGAGTTTTCATTTTCAGGTACAGTTTGTGTTTAGCATCGCTTCACTTTTATTTTGCAAGTTTGTTTTGCTGTATCACAAACCCTACACGAACAATCTGGGTAATAGGGAAGCCTTTTTGGTATCCAACATAGCAATAGATAAAAATAATCATTTTCCAGATATTCTTATGGCATTTTAATTGGTACGATGTAAGAAATACCGTTTGTAATGAAATCACAATTTTTAAATGCAAACATATTTTAGTAAAAATGCCTCCAATAAGCTTAATTTAAAATATTCTGATTTTTACCAAATCTAGATAAATTGTGAAGCAAGGTTATGTATATTTACAAACGCCAAGATGGAAATTATTACATTCTCACATGTTTGTCATTGTCCAGGAAAGACTTAAAAAGAATGTATTCTAGATATACTTCAAGTAAAAAAAATATGTTATTTTTTCTGCTTTATTTTCCCCTGTCCATTCTATTCTCTGTTTAGTTCCTTCTTCATGTTTTTTCTTCACCCTTTCCTCTCATTGCAAAATGGAATAATCGCTCTGTTAAACTTTTGATTGATTGGCTTATTACAGCTCAACACTCTCAATTTGGAAGGCAAGATTTTATCCACAGATGAGAAATTTCAAACATTAACAAGAAGGCTGAGATATTATCTCTTGATAGATCCATTTGGCTGGAGAAGAGAGAATGCTGGTAGGAAGTGAACTTGAGGCTGAATTAACCACTCAGAAAACATGTTATGAAGATGAACCCAATATAATTCTTTTTTCGTTATTTTGAGATTGGACTACAGGAATGGTTTCAACTACAGGTCATCTCTCATTTTCTTTGCATTCTCAGCAAACAACCAGTGAGATCTAGCATCCAGAGGCTACATTTTGAAGTTAAATAATAGCAAAGGATTTAGAAATTCTGATACTATTTGTGGGTACAGAATATGTGATTCTGGTAAAAAAAAAAAAAGTTAAAGTTGTGTTGATTTTCTAGATCTTCAAGTGAAACACAACCAGTGCATTGCATTTTTTTTTTTTTACAAAAACGTAGAGTGGAAATTCAACCACGTGTATGATGATGTTCAAAATGTTTTAGATACACTCTCTTAAAGAAACTATACATACTTTATTTCAACACATGTTATACCAAGATCTATGAAATATATTTGCCAGAAATGGACTTCCTGTGATTTAAGAGAAAATTGGAGGATGGTTGCTTTCATGACCTTCTGGGTTCTTTGTCTTTTCATCTGTGCCAAGCTTCCCATCTCCTCCAACATGCACTCTTGATATTCTGTAACTAAACAGCTAAAGGTTTATATTCACACTCCTGGAAGTGTGGAGATACATTTATGTATATGCTAATTTTATCATTGAATTTTTATCAGGGGTAAAATATCAGAATAACCAAATAGTTTCCCAAAATACCCATGTTTGGTACCTAGCTCAGACACTCTGAATCAGTGCCTAAGGCTTGGTTATGTATATATGTACTGTTAAATAAAGTACTTAAATTGACACTCAAATCAATTTCCACTTTAAAAATAAACAAGTATAATGAGGACAATTTATGAAAAAAAGATATCTCATATTTTAAGCCTCTGTGACAGATTATTTTCTTAGAAGTGCAATAGTAAGACTTAGAATGCATACATTCTTCAATATATTTTAATATGTGATTTCCAGAATGGGAATCAATTTTCATTCTCATTAGCAATACATAAAATTTATTAGTATAAATAATTATGAGCAATTACTAATATGGAGATATATTTCAATTGGGTTATTAAATATTTTTGTACTAGTATTCTCCTTTGAAATTATGTTTTTGTGATCAGAAAGTACTCGTACAAGATAGAGAAGGATATTAAGTGATCACTGAATAGTTTGTTTTATCTAACTATAAAATTCTGTGATTCTACGAATAAGGACTGTGATATATAAAGTGGAGGAACTGTTTTTATTACGATTTCAATTTGTGTCATTAGTATCTTTCCAATTAAGTATCTCATTTTGTGTTTATCTTGAAACTTTGTATTTTCCAGAAATACATTTCTTTTAGGTTTTTAAATATCTCTGTCAGGTTGCTTAAAATATTATTCTATTATTATATCTAGTTCATATTGTTAGCCACATTTATGTCTGCATTTTATTTTTCTGTTTTTTTTCTGATTAATTTTGTTACCTTATCTTTCAAGGGGTCAGGTTTTTATTATATGAATTATTCTATATATATAGTTGCTTCCTATTTTCATTTATATCGTTTGGATTTATTCTGCTGTTTTTTTCCTGGCTTCTTGAAATTAATTTATGATTCAATTCAATCTTTCCCATTTTCTAATACTTGTGTTCAATGCTCTTTGTTTCTACCAAAGTACTCTTTTAGCTGAATGCCACAGATTTGTAACATTTTGTATGTTTTAAATGGTAATTTACATTTTAGTGTCTTCATTCACTACAGTTTTATTTAATATTTCTTTGTTTCTAAACATACATGCTTTGGAGTAGTATTTTTCTGTTATTGTTTTTTCCTTTATTCGTTATGTTCAGATAGTATTAAAAATTTAAGAAACGTACTACAGAAAATGCTTAAGCCTAAGCTAAAAAGTAAGGAGAGATACATAGTCTACATTGAGAAAACAAAGGAACAATATTCACAGTTTATATTCTCACAGATCTCTGAAAAGTAATGTGATGAAACCTCTAACCTTGTTATTTTCCCAGCTTTGCTGTTTGCAGATTTCCAGTTTCAGTTAATGATTATCTCTATTTGTCCAGTCATTTGAATTAAAATCTTAAGCTCTTGCTTTAGCTATGTTTTTTAACCTCTCTCTCTCTCTCTCTCTCTCTCTCTCTCTCTCTCTCTCTCATGTAAAATCTTTTCAGCAAACCCTGTTGCTTCTGTCATTAAAACATATCCAACAACTAACAAGCTTCTTACAAATTACCTTGTTTTTCTTGGCCAATGATTTTCCCAATTTAGGATGATTTGGTTCTCTGGATATTTTACAATGTCTACAGACAATTTTGGTATTCACAGCTGGTGACAAGGCATCAGAAGTTTCTAATAAGCAGAGGCAAGTAATACTGCTAAATAATCTACCAGTACACCTAGCAATTTGCTTCCTCAAGACATAAACAACAGATTACTTGTCCCAAATGTGAATACTACCAAGATCGAAAGACAACCCTGGGCCAAATAACTAGTATTGCTCACCTGAATGATTTCAAGAACTTTCTTATTGCCTCCCCAGTTTCCTACCTCATTCATTTCAGTCTGTATTTTCTGCATCAGCTACAGAAACTGTTTGGTTTTTAAATAGCCATATCATTTATTCTGTCTTTACAGTCCTCCAAAAATACCTCCACAGAATTTGAAATAAAAGCCAAAGTGAACATTGGCCCAAAAAGGTTACACAGAATCTTTCTTACTTGTCATTACCTGTTTGACATGATGGTGTACTGTTTTTGCTCTCATTCACTGTGTAACAGTCACATATCTATTTTGCCATTGTTTGAACACATGCCGGCCAAACTGTTGTCATGATATATTTGCTCAGCCGAGAAGAATGGTCTTAGACAAATCAGTGCCCTTTTCCTTCAACTCTAAGTTTTCACTTGGATATGATCATTCACAGAGAACCTCCCTGATCACCTTATTTAAATTGTCATGTATCTCCTGCAACTCCCTGTCCCTCTCATCTTTATTTTTCTCTATATTATTTACTTTTCTTTTTCTATTACTTAGCATATTCCTTCTACTTTAACTCATGTTCTGTGGGGATTGGGATCTTTGCTCACTGCTAATATCCTCTTCACTTTAGAACAGCACCTGATGCACAATACATGTTTCATTGTATTTTTAATTGATTTATGCATTAGGAAGTTTCTTTCAGCATATTCTGAGTTGTGACTCCTGTGTTTTATTATTCTAGGTCACAGCTCCCTTGTAAACAGAGATTTCTATCCTTCTATCTTGGTCTTTCAATGTATTTTTGTGTTTATTGCTGAGTACATTTTAGGGAACATTCCCATCATTTTCTATCCTTCATTTGCTGGGGTTGCAGAAGGAATCTCAAAAGTTAAGTAATTTGCTGTTGCTTCCATAAGTGAGACTGTCCATATTTCACTTATATCTAGAAATTATAGTATCTATCTATCTCTCTATCTAATATAATAGGAACACAATAAATTTCAAATAGGGGAATAAGTGAATGGACAGAGTTATAATAATAGAACTTGAATTCAGAAAATTCAAGCACAACTGAGCTTACCTATTTCTTCTTCACAGAATCATAGAATCAATTCATTGACCCCAGAGAGATAATTTGCTAACATCTGGGTATATATCAAGTAGCATCTGACAAAGTGGGAAAGCATCCAGTGTAGTTACCGTGTTGTCATGTCATGACTCACAGAAACATTGATTTTCAGGCCAAAGATTTGAAGAATATTCAGGAAAAATCTAGCCATCTGCATCACTGAAAGACAAGTGTCTGTATCATGCTGGATAACTGATTATCTCATCTTTGTTCTCAGGATCGTTAAGATCGTAGGACTGCAGAACAAGGTGGTTGGCTCTTTTCCAGTGTTATTTCATTGTGTATGCAGCTCAATTAAACACACAGATATCTTTTATTCAGTTTTTCAAGTTCACTTACTATTTATAAATTTCTTACTTTCATTTGAAAAATGTGAACAATTCAGGTTCACATTCCACAAGCTTATTAAAACAGTAAAACATTTCTTGCGGCAAAAATTCTCACCAAATTAGAAAGTGGACTACTTATATAACCCACATTTAGAGTTCTAGGCAAAGGAGTACAAATGAGAAGTAAGAAACTTGAGCAGGATGGTGTGAGTTGCTGCTACTGAGAAGACAGAAATTTGGAAATAATTTGAGATGGTAAAACCTTTAAAACACTGTGCAATGCTATTTCCGATATTCATGAAGGCCAAAGAATATTTAGAATTTGATTCCACAAATTTTGGACACACAAAGCATGTAAAATAAGGGCTGTGAAAGATTAAGGAACTCTTACTGTATGTGCTTTCTCTCTCATGCTTTTGAGAGAGGAAGGAGACAGACTGGGAGACAGAGAGAGACTTTTTTTTTCTTTTCACTGTTACTTTTCATTACTCTCATACTTCAAAGGTCTGAAGTGTTATTATTTCTCACTATATTCAGCCAAGTTTTGTAACTACAACACCAAGTCATCAAATGCCAAGTTTGGGTGCAAGAATTTCTTTATGCCTTGCTTTTAAGCCTTTGCAAAGAGCTCTAAATTGTTAGCACGCTCCAAACTGCACCACTTCAAATTAAAACAGAACCAATTAAGCTGAAATGCAAAGTTAATACAAAAATACAATCAGCACTGCATCCGGGAAGAGGTTACATTATAAGCAAGAGGTGTTAACAAATGGCACACTAAAATTTCATAGGGAGAGGAGATGCAGATTGGTCAGATGGTAAGCAGAGCAGCATTGTAAAGATGCTACATAGGGAGCTGTCTTTGATTACAATAATATTTTTAGTTCAAAGTATTTAATTTGAATTAGCATACTTAAGTCATTTATACACACATGTAGTACTCTAGCTGTGGAAATGTATCTTAATATATGTATGTAGCCATTCATTAACTTCAAGATCAATCTATCGCAAAACAAATTGTGCATAGTAACAGTAGAAAGAAGAAAGAGGACAAGAAGAAATAATTAAAATATTTTGTATTTTTTCTTTAAAATAATACTCATGGACATGGCATGATGGCTCAGTGACTGAATCCTCGCCATGCAAGCACTAGGTTCCATATGGGTGCTGGTTCGTATTCTGACTGCTGTACTTCCCGTCTAGCCTCCTGCTATGGCCTGGGAAAGCAGTAGGAAATGATTCCAAGCCTTGAGACCCTGCCCCCATGTAGGAGACCTTGTACAAGCTTCTGGCTTCAGATTGGCTTCACTCTGGCCATTTTGAAGTAATTAGGGAAATAAAGCAGTAGATGGATGACCTTTCTCCCTGTTTCTGCTATCTGCAAATCTGCCTTTCCAATAAAAATAAAATAATAGTAATATTAATGATGAATCTGTAAAAAAATAGAGCTCACTTCAATTTTGGTAGTTTCTATTCCAGTTGACTTGCTTGGTGTAATAATAATTTAAAAAACAATGGTCAAGGAAATAGGTGCTCTATTGGGTAAGCAAATGGTTATAAAATCTTATACAAGTCTCTTGACACTCTTAGCTGCTTTTCTCAACAATAAAAAAATCAAACAACCCCCCAAAAGACCACAAGAAATATGACTAAATTTCAAGGTCCTCTAATCTATGAAGTTTTGTATATATAATGATATTTTTTATTTTTTACATTTCATTTTTTTCAGATCCAGAATCAGAAATTTTCCATCCAGTTTTATTAGATCGACACACATTGGATTTAACAATTCTCTGGTTTGTGTTTAACTCTGACCTCAAAGATAGTAGATCAAACACAGTATTTTAAAATGATAATATGATCACAAATTTCTATATTTTTATATAGCAATTTTTCAGTGTAACCATTTTATTCTCTGATAATAATATGATTGCATAATCTGACATTTTTAAGGAATTAACAAGTCTATCTGTATTAAATAAATAACAAGAATCACGTTGTAGTGGGTGGTTATAATATTTACTCAGCGGGTCCGTTGCAGTGGCCTATGAGTTGCTCAAAAAGTAGTCCAATTTCCTAATCTATATAAGGATCTTCTGATATTTCTTTTGTTATACTTTTGTGTGATCTCATCCACCCTTATGTTTTCACATCATTATCTACAAATAAGTTTTGAGGCCCCCCCAAACTTTGATTCTCCTGTCTTGTCTATCTCAATGTGTATAAACACCACTTAGTCAAACAAAAACTTGCACATTATTTTAGTAGTCATCTTTCGTCCAACTCTTTCTCCATATTCACTCATTGAATTTTACTGGTTTAACTCATATACTATTCCACAGAAAGATCAACATAAAAGAACAGGATTCAACTATGAAGATACATAAACTGAGGAGAGAGTGAGTTATTTCATCCACTACTTCTTTCCTCAAAAAAATGCAATGGAGAAAAAGATGGGTTAGTCTGAAATCAAGAACCAGGAGTTTCTTCCAGGTCTCCCACTTATGTGGAGATGTCTAAGCATATGGGCTGTATCATATGTTTCTTTCCCAGGCCGTAAGAAGGAAGCTGGATGTCATGCAGAGCAGCCAGGACTTGAACTTGTACCCATATATCATGCTGACAACACAGGCAGTATTGTGTAATTTGAATTTTTTCCTGTTGCTGCATGTTGCTTTTTCTCTCTATCGATTCACTCCATTGCATTGCAGAATCTTTTGGTCTCACTTGTCTATTATTCATTTTGATTATTGTGGTTGTGAGAAAAATCACAACAGACAAGTCTAGGATATATTAAGGAGTCTTTATTACCAAGCTTGGAGATAGCAATGCCCACTAGAGGTTAACAAATGAAGTCATCATGGTAATCCAGTCTGAATCGAAACCATGAGAGGAACAAATGGTTATTATTGTGAAATCCTTCCACTAAACTGAAGAACTATGCTCTGTCTTCTCCAGCAATATAAATTATCCTAAGAGATGTGGAGCAAACAACCTGGACACACTTACAAACTTGTAAACATTCACTTTTCCCTGACTTCTTTATCCATATTCTGTTACTACTAGGCCCCATCTCTCCTGGCACTCTTGAAAGTACACTAATTAGAAATACAAAGCAACTTAGCATTTGCATATTCACTGACTCACCCAAGCAGTGATCAGAGGGTGAGGAATAGAGACCAAAGGGATCATGTTCAGGAACTACCTGCCCTCAGATTCTGACTGCAGCAAGCCAGAAAACAAGCAGATATTGGGGAGGCCAAAAGTTAGAGTGCAAGAGTGACAGAAGTATGTGACCAAGAGAGTGAGACCCTCCGTATCATGGTCCTGGAGGCTTGCAAGGGGAGTGGTTATACAGTGCAATACCAACCCTCTCACATGCGAACATCACTTGACTCACAGGTGGGTAGAAAGCATTACAAAGGTCGGGGAGGCATGGCTTCCAAGCCAGTGATTCTGAACCAGCTGCCTAAGACCATGACATTGTTGCCTGTACTTTTTCTGTAATCTATAAGGAAACATTGCAAAAAACAGTGCTTATGCAGGTTTCCCTTACATTTGATTTTAAAATTTTTCCCAGATTTTTTAAGCATATAATGCATTTTTAGTTTATTTTTTGTTACGCTTTTCATTAACTTTTTAAATTTAAAAAACAGTCTCTCTCTTTCTCTCGCACGCACACACACAAATTCACACTGAAAGAGAGAGCGAGAGAGAGAGAGAGAGAGAGAGAGAGAGAGAGAGAGAGAGAGAGAGAGAGATACACACAGAGAGAGTGGTTTTATATCCTCTAGTTCACTCCCTAAATGCCTGTAGCCACTTAGGTAGGCTGCGCCAGGCCAAAGCCAGAAACCCAAATACCATATTGATCTCCTATATGGGTGGCAGAGATCCAAAGAATTTAGTTGTGATCTGCTGCCTCCCAGAATGTGCACTTGCAGGAAGCTGGATCAGGAACAGTGTTTGTAGGACTAGAATGAGGCACTGCGATATGGGATACACTCGCATAAGCAGTTGCTTAACCTGTGGTGCCGCAATACTTCTCCCTATTTTGAGTTGATTTTCATATGATGCAATGCAACTTCAGTATTTTCTGTGTGGCTATTCAATTTTACCAACAAATTTTTATACAGATACTATTTACTCCTTGTATAGTTTTGGCATCTTCACCAAAATCATTTACCTTTTGCGGTATGTTTGTGGCAAGATGGTTTAAGTTACTGATTGGAACACCCAAATCACATGATGTTCCTAGGATCAGGGTCCTGCTCTAGTGCTTCTAATTCAGCTTGCTGCCAATGCACCAAGGAAAGCAACAGACATGGCCAAAGTGCTTGAGTTCCTGTCCTCCAGAAGGGAAACCTGGATAGAATTCATAACTTCTGGTTTCATCTTGGCCCAACCTAGGCTGTTGCAGGCATTCAGGAAGTGATCCAATGGATGGAATCTTTCTCTCTGTCTCTCTCTTACTCTGTCTTTCAAATAAATAAATAAACAGTAACTTTACCAATTTATTATTACTTATCTCTGTTTAATCCAGGTGTCCCCATGCTGTTTTACTGGTTTGTAATCTGTCTTCATGATAATATCATACTATTTTTCTTATGATCCTCTATATTTGGTGGTGCCTGTTGTAGGAATGTCTGCTCCTGATCTTTAATGTTATGTATTTAGGGTTTCTGTAATGTCATTTCTATTGCTATTTTAATTAAAATTTCATCTATTTTGTTTATCTTCAAAATAATTGCCTTTTATTTTGTTGATCTTTGCAAATTTCAGTTCATTTCACATATTTATGCTCTGATCCTGATTATGTTTTGCCTCCTACTAATTTTCTAAGCCGTTGAGATGTATTGTTCGATGGTTTAATTGAAATATTTCTATTATTTTAGTGCATATACTTATGGCTGTAAATTTTGTTCTTAATCTTACTTTTGAAGTATTCAACAGTTGTGATATGTTGTCTGAATTTTCATTTGTTTCAAAATATTTTGTTTTCATTTTTTCGATGAGACATTGCATATTCAGCAGTATGCTCAATTGCCATGTATTGGTAAAATTCTGTCATTGATCTTGTTGAACTCGAGTTTTATTTTTTATGGTCTGATAAAATATATAACATAGATTTTAAAAATGTACTGAGATTTAATTTGTGGCCTAATGTATGGTCTTTCCCAGAAATGTCTCCTGTACTGATGAGAAAAATGTGTATTCTGCAGCTGTGGGTGAAATGTCCTGTAAATATTTATTAGGTTCTTTTGTTCCGTAACATATTTCAACTATGATATGCATCTTTGTTGATTTTGTTTCTGAATGATTGATCCACTGATCACAATTGGGTGTTGAAGCAATCCACTATTATCGTGTTTGATATATGTTTTCCTTTAGGTCTAATAATATTTGATTTATCTATTTGGCATCTAACCAATGTATAATGCACTTCTTATGGTTTTTAATTTAAAGTCCATTTTATCTGATCTGTGCTTAACCAATGCAGCTCATTTTTGTTTTCCATTTGCATAGTGTATCATTTCTCAACACTTCTGCTTCAGTCTCTGCGCGTATTTACTTACAAAGTGAGTTTCTTGTAGAGAGCAAATCACTGATTCTTGCTTGTCTGTTTTTTTTTAATAGACTTACACCTATTGTCAGGTTTTTAATCCATTGACATTTAAGGATATATTAGTGGACACAATCTGATTCTTGCCATGTTTTACTTATTACTACCCATTTTCTCTGTTCTTTGTTAATTTCTGACTCTTATTGTTGATCTTTTTCTTCTGGTAACTTCCTTTCATGCTAAAGTTAGCTTATTTACTCTTTCTCTTTTACGTATCTGTTCTGTTAGTGAATTTTGCATTGATGGGTATTTGTTATCATGGTTGCTATTATCCTGTTACTTATAATACAGGACTCCATTAAAGATTTTTGTTAGTTTGGTATGTTGGTGATGAAGATGAATTCTCTCAGTTTCTGTTTGGTAAGAAAAAAATCTTTATTTTTCCTTCATCCTAAGGGACAGCATATACCACATACTAGATATGGTATTCTCAGTTGAATTGTTTTTTTCTTCAAGATTTTGAATATATCATTCCATTCTCTTCTGTCCTATAGAGCTTCTGCTGAGAAGTTAGCTCTTAGTCTAATCGGTTTTTCTATAATTGTGACTTGACACTTTTTTTACACCTCTTTAAATTACCCCTTTTTAGGTGGAATATTAAGTCTGTGATTATAAAGTAAATTGAATATATGTTATCTCAAAAATGAAAAGAAAAAAGGAAGAGAGATATATTATTATGCTCTTAGAATTGCATCTATGAAAAACTTCTTTCTTTAATTTTTATCAAAATACAAAAATTGTGTCCACTTTGTAAACACATGTTTAATGTACCACTGGCCATAATTTTGAACAAGTTTAAAAAAATAGCTAAGCAGCACAGTGGCTAAAGGGAAAAAATTCTCTCCCTGCTAACTTCTTATAATTTGACTTTAATACATCTTGGAGAAAGCTTGTTGTGGTTGTTGTTGATTGAGTCATTTTGGGGTTCTGTGTGCTTCCTGTACCTAAATGTTATATCTCTTTAGGACACAGGAATTTTCAACTATTATTCTTTTTTTTCGGTTTCTGTTCTTTATTTTATTTTATTTTTTTATTAATTATTTTGCATTATGTGACAGTTTCATAGGCTCTGGGAATCCCCCCACCCCTACACCTCCCCTCCCCCCTGGTGGATTCCTCCACCTTGATGCAGTATTACAGTTCAAATTCAATCAAGATTCTTTCCTTGCAAACGTATACCAAGCATAGAGTCCAGCTACTTATTGTCCAGATGGGTTGAACAGTTTCTTGGGGAGACCATTTCTGGTCCGAAGTTAGAGCTGGTAGAATATCATCCCAGTAGTCCTCTATACTGTTTTTATCTTTTCTTTTTCAAGTATACCTACAATATAAATATGTGCTTAATTAATAGCACCCATAAATCTCATAAAATTTTTCATCTTTTTAATTTTTTTTTACTTATTTCCATCTGTTATTTCAAAAGTCTTTTTTTCCAGATCACATTTTCTTTCTTTCTTTTGACATATTCTGATGTTAAAGTTCTTAATTGCACATTTCATTTTCAAAATTTCTTTTTAGTTCTTTAAATAGTTTCTGTCTGTTATTTTTTGCATTGTTTCCTCAATTATTACAATTGCTCTTTGCATTACTTTAGATCTCATTGAGTTTCTTATTTTAACTTATTTTGAGTTTCTTATTTTTCTCATTTTGACTTCTTTCAGCTACTTCATCAATTTTCTTCCAATCAAAACAAGTTTCTGGAGAATCGTCTGTTCTTTAAAGGTGTCATGCTTTTGGCTTTTTCATTTCCCATGTTTCTACTTTGACAGTGCTGCGTTTGTATAGAGTAGCTTTTTATGAAAGGTACATTGTTTTTTTTTTTTTCAAACTTGATATCTGTCGTCTGTGAGTAGTTGCTTTAACTTTGTTTTTTTCAAAGCATTTGCTTTCTTTATGTAAAAGGCAAATACACAGAGAGAGAGAAAAAGAGGAAGATCCATACAGTGGCTTTCTCCTGAAATAGCTACAATGGCAATGGATGTGACAAACCAAAGCCAAATTTTGCTAACTTATGCTATTTCCTAAGTACATTAGCAGACAGCTGAATCCGAAGTGGAGCAAGTGGCGCACACATAAGGAATACTATAATTGTGGTTCTTAATACTTTACAATACAACTCCAGCCCCAGTTTCTTTAATTGTACTAGGTAAGCCCAGGAGTGGAAACTCTTACACAATTTGTTCTTCCTTACTCACTGTCAACAGTTGTTTAGTTGTTTAGTTTTCAGCAGTTCACGTAGTTAATAATATGAGTCTAAAGTGGATGTGATTTTCCAAAAGTGTATGTCCTCAAGACCCAGAATTGGATGTCAATAATACTAGGCAGCAGCCAAGCCTTTAGTGCTGTGAGATATGTAGGGAAAAACCCCTGTTTTGCCAGGCAAACCTGAATGATTCCCAGATTTGTGCAACTTACAGCTGTGGTCCTGATACTATGTATTTTGGGTGTGATTTCCCTCAGCTCCTGCACTTTGGACCTGCATAATTCTATACTTTATAGCACCAATAGTCCTAGACAGTATCATTGGGTATGAAGGTGACCTATCCCAGGTGCCATAAGGTGAATGAGGGTTATGTCAGGAGCCATCCACCAGGTATGGTCCTGAAGCAGTAGAGGTATCTATAAAAACAATGCATGTGAGGTATCTTACACACCCCACAACACAATTTCTGTTGACTGTAAAGGAATACTCACTAATGGACAAACTGCCAGAGCTGCGAAACTGGAAGATACTTTACCCAGGTCTCAAAGGAAAAATATTATTCTGGGGACTGTGGACTGAAAACCATTAACTTGGAGCATAAGAATGGCATCCCCAGGTAGCACAGGACAAGCACTGCAATTTCCAGGACATATAGAGTCAAAGATCACTGATCCAGAGTGGCAGGATTCAACAAAAACCTTCGAAAGGTGACATGTTTGACATGTTTAAGTAAAGGTTATACAGAGGTGTGTGCACTGACAGACATGGGTCTGCAGCAGTGGGACACAGTTAGGATCCTCCTCAAGACCCATGGGAATCGCTCAAGAGACTCTGAGGAATATAACTTCAGCAGTTCTAGTCTTAGAACTAGAGGACTTAAAGTACCTTACCCACACCCCTCATGCAGATTACTTTACTGGTTAATATATTATCCAGTGCAAGTGAGGATCAGTGGGATTCAAGCATGGTCTTCTCTAATACCCACAGGTGAGCATACATGCCCTTGTGAATTGTACACAGACATGTGCAGACCTGGAACAATGGAATGTTGATAAGACCTTCCCAAGGTTTCACAGGGGACAATCAGTGCATGTCTGTGGGACTTACACAGCAATGGTCATGGTCCTGGAGGTACAGGTGTATTGGGGTCTGGATACAGCTCTCACAGGTTGAGTTTCAACTACACTGCTGTTGGCACTGGGCGCCAACTTGGAGGAAAATTCCATAGATTATGCAGAGTCAGAGAATATGCCTGTAGGACTCATTCCAGTGATTAAACTAATATAATTGTGCTTTGTGAAGCTCCTGGTCTCTGCTTCTGGGCACTTCCTGAAGCAACAGAGCTGCCTACTGTCCACTAAGACAAATTACAGTTTACCAGTAGCTGTATGTACCAAAGCAGCTCAAGGTCCTAGAGTAAAGGAATTGGAGACAATTTGCAGACAATGTGGGCTACTTTTTTGGGTAAAAATTTCACATGGACCTCAGTTTGCTTTCTAGAGAGGATTCAAAGTCAGTAAATAGAGGGTATAGATGATGGCAAATGATAATGTTCACAAAGAAACCCTTAGAAGTATGAGGTATCTTCAAAACATGCATTGAAAATCCAAAGAATTTCAGATCTGAACAAAAAAGATCCATGACTGACATTTTGAGATTTTATTATTATTTGTAGGGCTTGTCTATACTGTTGAGGGCAGTGTTTTTTCACTTGATACTTACTGAATTGTTTTAGTTGAGATTTAAACCTCTGATTTTAAAGGAAATTGGTAGTACGTAACTGTAAAAATGGAAAGAAAAATAAGAAAAGAAGAAAGAGGGAAGGTAGTATTGAGAGAAGGATGATTGGTATGGTGGGAAATATCAACGTTCTCTTAAAATTTTACACATTAAATACAAAAAATATGTTGTGGCAAAAAAAGGAAAAAGAAAGCAAAGAAAGAGGTGATTTTGAGAAAGGGAGGAAAGGAAGCAATTACAGTAAGCTTCTTAGAACTATACCTGTGAAATATCTGAAATATTTTATCTTTATGTTAATCAAAAGTAAATGTATATAACTTAGAAGACTAGGAAGAATGAAATTTGAACATCTCAGTGGAACACGAGGCCTGTGATATATTTGTACTGTTGCATACTATATTTATATTTGACAAGGTAGTGTATATATTTTTTCCTCTATTATCCCTAGAAATGTACCTTAATCTGTCTGGTTGCCCAGCAACAGATGAGATTATTTAAAATATAGATGTCAACATTATAGCTGTAAATTCAGTAAATCCATGTATATAACCATATGAATTTCTTATGGATGCTTTAATAAATAGAAATAACCTTAGAAAAGAAAATGCATATAATGAAAACCTGCAGATTTTGAAAAATTTTTAATATAATATACTCAGAGAATCTGTATATTTTATATAGCCTATATATATTCAAAAGTATATATATATGTATGTGTGTGTGTGTGTGTATATATATATATATATATATATATATATATATAAAGCTATCATGGAATGTAGAGTTCTACTATGGTTAAGCTTTCTAGTCTATGGTGATGAAGCCAATGGTAGAGCTATTCTCTTACATTTTCCAAGCAAGATGGTAGGCAGGCAGTGGAGGAAATGTGGTCTGATTTTTTCCCCCTGTGCATGAGTCTCTTTGCTGTGTATAGTTCACATCACTTCTTTTCAAAAGTTTTCCCTCAATCTCCTGCAAACATGGTCATTCTGTTATTCTGGTTCATCTCTGTGGCAGAGGCGAGTCAGTGCCTCTATATTCAATCATGCTACATTCTCCTACCTTGGGTTTTTGTCATATTTTTGGACATTTATTTTGTTCCCTTGAGCTATTTTTCTCCCCTATCCTTTTGTGATTTCTAACTTAGATATTGGACATTTGGAAAAATGGTCACCTCTCCCTGTCTTTGTGAATCAGCTTCATACAGTGCAGATCTTCAATGTGTACCCATGCTACAGAGTCTAAGGACCACTCAAGTCTCTTGTGAGGATGTGTCTCTTTTGTAATTCTAGGTGGACATTTCCAACTAAAGTATTATGGTGCTTTGCTTCATCTGGAGAGACAGCACAGACAGCCTGCTCTCGTTTCATCTGCTGGTCCTTGGGCTTGTAGAATGTCTGTTTCTGTCAGCAGCAGCATTCTGAGTTGAATGGACATATCTGCCACTCAGGTAGTTCTGCAAAAACTTCGAATGTTGAACAAATACTGCAATATTCTCTTTATCATCAAAAGAAGAGGTCATTATGGTACAATGACCTCTGTCCCTTATACCATAGGTACCTTGAAACAATAGAAAGCCACCCAGGTTCTTGTTTGCTTGTTCTCCAAGTATCTCAGGCATCTCAAATATGTCAGGTCTAATTAGCAATCTCAGTCAGGTAAGAATAAAAAGTGCTCCTCAAGCAGTTTTATTCAGAAGCTGCAAGTCTGCTGTTTCACTTTGCAGACAAGCTAGCAGCAGTTGAGGGATTTCTCCCACTTGTTCCAAATGAGCCACTGCAACTATCTGTGGCAAGTTTACTCTAATGCAAATGACCACCTTTGTTCTTGGCTGCTTGCAATTTGGCTGCCTTTCCTATTAGCAGCACAAATTAAAACAAGAAAAAACTTGCCATAAAACTCCCTGAAAAGTCCCATACTGGAAATGCATTCCTATCTTTTCCTTTTTAGAAATGTTGCAGAAGTTTCTTCTCAGTTATGACATACAGAACTGGAGCAAGTAATTTTTCCTACCAACTTCAATGCATCTTGATTCTTCACTTGTCTGGGTTACATTAACCTCATATTTCCTTCTGGATTTCACATTAAGGGAATTGGTCTATGTACTATTATGTAAATATCTGTCCGGGAAAGGAAGCTGTGGACGCTCCTAGATCAACCTCTTGCTCTCTAATTTTTGAAATAATTTATTGTGGAGTTAACACATCCTGTTTCTGGGAAGTTATATATATATATTATATATTATCTATGATATATATGCAATAATTGGCATGCAAGAAACAACAGGTACATGTATGGTTGTTATCACCACCACACTTTAAAGAAATCATTCCTTCTCCAACCCATGCATGGTCTAGGCACTGCTGTCAAAATCAGTCTGCTTTGTGCTGTTCCATTGATCTGAATCAATTTTTATGTGCTGTTTTAGTTAACAGTTCTGACTGCAGTAGTTTACTATTAGAAAACCTTGCTGTTTTAGTTACTATAGCTTTGTAATATTGTTTGAAATCCAGTGAGGTGAGGCACCCATCTTGATTTACTTTGCTCAGATTTGCTTTACCTGTTCTGAGTTGTTTGCTATTCCAAGTTGATTTTAGAATTTTGTCTTTTTTAAATTCTTTACATAATTCCATTGGTATTTTACAAGGATGGCCCTGAATCTATAGATTTTCAGATGTAGCATAGGCATTTTAATGATATTAATTCTTCCTATCCATGAGCAAGGATATGTTTAAATTTTTTGTGTCCTTAATGCTTTCTTTCTTCAATGTTTTGGAAATTTCACTGTAGAGGTATTTCACTTCTTCAGTTACATTTATCCCTAAATATTTGATATTTTGTAGCATTTTTAAATTTAATTTGTGTTTTAATTTTTTTTTGGCAAGTTCATGATTAGTGAATGGAAAAGCTGCTGTTTTTTGTATCCTGATTTTGTAAGCTGAAAAGTTACTGAATTGATTTACTCATCCTAACAGATTTTGAACTTTTTGCTTTACCAATGAATTATACTAAAGCTAGTTTAACTTATTTCCATGTTTTCTGCAATATCCCTAAGCATTTTCTCCCATGTATATTACCTGTGAATTCTACCAATCCAAAACTCACAAATAAACTTTCAGTGAACTTATGATTCTACATACTAAATATTTTATCAACAAATTTAAAATTTTTTTGGTGTTCTGAAATACTTTTTTCCTTCAATACTTTTTTTAAGATTTATTTGAATGTTAGAGAGAAAGAGGAAGAGAGAGAATGAGAGATAGAGAGCACGTGAACTAGTGAGAGAGAACCTTTCACCTAACCAGTTTCCCCTCCAAATGTTTATTGGCTAGGTTTGAACCAACCCAGGCCAAGGCCAGGAGCCAAGAACTTCATTGCATTTGAGTGCGGGGACCCAAAGCACCTGGACTACTCTTGCTGTTTTCCCAGGGCGATGGACTGAAAATGAAGCACCAAGAACTGGAGTTGCTTAGTTTTTGTTGAATTCCTTACTTATTGGAGGGTGGAGTTTGGGATTATTAAGAAAAATGAAAGTATGTCATCATAAAAATGAAAAGAAAATTAAGGAAGAGTAATGAGTGTGGTAATGAGGGTGGAGGGGAAGGTATGATGGAAACTATTATTACGCTACTGAAACAATCTATGAAATATGTAAATTTTCACTCCTTTTATAAATTTTCAAAATAACAAAATAATATAATTTGTTTTAAAAGCAGAGTAAGAAGGACAGGGAAGCAGAGACAGAGGAAGATCAAGAATCTTCCATGTGCTAGTTCATTCCTCAGTGGCCACAATACTCAAGACTGGGCCAGGCCAAAGCCAGGAAGCCTGGAATTTCTCTAGGTTTCCCATGTGGGTGGCAGAGATCCAAGTGCTTAGCCATCTGCTGTTTCCCAGGTGTGTTATCAGAGAACTGGATTGAAAGTGGAGTAGGCCACTGCTGGTGGGGCTGCAGGCTGGTACAGCCTCTATGGAAATCAGTATGGAGAACATTCAAACAACTCAAAATCAACATACCATATAATCAGCAATAGCACTTTTAGGAATATATCCAGAACACTTGTTTTATGAGAAACCAACATGCACTCCTATGTTCATAGCAGCACAAGCAGTAATTGCAAAAACATGGAAGCAGCCAAAATGCCCATCAGCAGAGGATGGATAAGAAAGCTATGGTTCACGATCCAGGCAGGGGCCCAAGCAGCTTGGCCCCGGGCCGCCATGCGGCCCGGGTGCGAGGGTCCCTGCCACGATTCCAGCCTAACACAGCCAAGCTTTCCACCACCTGCGCAGGTGCATGGGGTGCGAGGCTCTCGGGCGGCCAGTGCGCCATTTGGCGCCAGGCTTCACCTGCTGGCCGCCCGGCCAGGAAGTTCTGGAATTTGGTTTCTCTGATATGCTGCATGAGACGCTCCGTGCTGAACCCACAGTACTCTGAGAATATGTATTAGTCCTTAAGCTTTTCAAAGGCATTTAATCTTCCTCTGAAGAACCTGTAGTCACTTTATAGTGCCGATCGCCAACATCAGCTCACTTAAAAGGCAAAATTCCGGGCTTGTCCAGCAGGATGCCCCATTACCTGATAGGATGAGGGATCAGCAGAGGGGTCACAGAAGGCATTACTATGACACTGACTGGCATTCAAGAACCATACTCGGGGCTAGAATGTCTGAGGCATGCGTGGACCAATCCCCTGACACTCTGACCCCATTGGATGGTTTAGAAGGGCCGGTGGAGTCTATGCAGGAGGCATGACAGTCTATATGACGCTCTGGGCTGACCAGAGCAACCTCTGGCATAGTTAACAGTGGCTGGCAACAGGCCTGGTTGGAGAGCGTGGTGGAGGCCTTGGCTGCGTGGAGCCTACCACTAAGGGGCACAGGAACTGGAGGGAGGCTGAGTTCTGGTCGGGTCACAGTTGTAATCCCTTGGCACAAATATCAATTCGGCTTTGACGCACCATGCCGGATTAGACCACAGCACAGTTTGGTGCTCCGGAGGACCAGGATAGACGTTGGACGGGCTCGGCTAGGCCTCAATCCCATCTGAGCCATATATGAGATACGCGTGGGTATGGACGAGCCGTGGCTGGGCTGAAACTCTCAACAGCAGGAACCAGAATGGATTGAAGAGCGGAGCTGGCCGAAGGACCTGCTGGAATGCGTGAAGCCCGACACCAGGAAGGAGTCGGAGGGAGGAACCTGAACAGTTCCTCTGACAGGACACTGACTCTACAAATAAACGCAAGAAGCATGGAGGTAAATAACCCAGAAGAGGCTTTGGAATGTGACCCACTGGAATACACTTGGCTCGGGTTGGGGCAGACCAGGCTGAGTCGGTTCACGTCATCCACTGGCAAGCCCAAGTGCTGAAACTGTGTGGGGGCCTGGCCAGGTTTGGTTGCGATAAAAAAAAAAAAAAAAAAAAAAAAAAAAAGTACAAAACACAAAATGCCAAGGTGAAATGGCCTGTGCTAGTAGGGAATGCAACACCCGACCAGCACTCCTCCCACTGGTTTAGGTGAGGGACGAGAGTGTGATGGGCAGAGCCGGGGAGAGATGCGATACTCATTGGTTCCAATAGAGGTCGGGGCTCAGAAGAGAACCAACCCAGGGGTTAAAACCATCAGCTGATCGGAGTGATGGACGGTGGCAGGCACTGTGCTTACTAGTAGTACATGTAGGAGGCTGGACTGGGAATGCCTCAAAGTTTTTTTTAGGGGGATTCCCCTGAACAAAATGGAGGAATCAAAGCATTAATCAAAAAAAGATGGAAAATGGAGTAGATGAATCAACCACCTCAGCTTTATGCTTGCAGCGGAAAACTGGACAAGGGGAAACCCTAAGACGGACTATGTCAATCAGTGGACTCTGCACCAGCCTCATCATACCTGGACTGTTGTTGATGATATGTTGGAGCTTCTAATTGATCGAGGTGAGGCTCTGCTGGCTCTGCCTACAAACCTGAGAGGGCCTCCCTAAGAGGCCGTTGAACTTGAACTGGACAAGTGGGATGCTGGACTCTGTATGGTGTAAACTTTTAATTAGGGAATCTCAACGGAACTTGAGCTGTGGTTATGCATCAAGGTGAAGGAATTCATGATGGGGGAAGGGTTTGGGGTGAAGGGGGGGGAATCCCAGTACTTATGAAATTGTGTCATGTAATGCAATGTAATTAATGAATAAATGAATATTAAAAAAAAAAGAAAGCTATGGTTCATCTACTCCATGGAATACTACTCAGCTATTAAAAAAAAAACAAAATGCAGTTCTTTGTGGCCAAATGGGCCAAACTGGAAACCATAATGCTAAGGGAAATGAGCCAATCCCAAAAGGTTAAATACCACATGTTTGCCTTAATTTAAGATGATATGATGTTATGTATAACATGTTATGTTATGTATGTTATATGTTGTGTATAAACTAAAATTGAAATGTCAATGAGGTGGTCACAGAAGGTGGTTAAGAACTAGCATTTATTTTTACCATATTGGCTACTCATTACTATGTCAATTAATTCCATAATGATGTAAATTTTTACTGATGGTATGTTGGAGCTTTTAATTGATCGGGATGATACTCTGCTGGCTCTGCCTTCAGACCAGAGAGGGTATACCTAAGAAGCATTGAACTTGACTGAACAATAAGATGCTGGACTTTATGTTTGGTATATGCTTGCAATGAGGGACTCTCAACTGAACTTGAACTGTGGTTATGCAACAAGGTAGAGGAATCCACCATGGGTGGGAGGGTTTGGGGAGGGGTGGGGAGAATCCCAGTACCTATGAAACTGTGTCACATAATACAATGTAATTAATGAATAAAAAAAAAAGAAAAAGAAAGTGAAGTAGGCAGGCTTAAAATCAGCACTGCAATAAGGAATGCCAGCTTCAAAGATGGGAATTAACCCATTGCACTAAAATCCCGGTTTCTGACTTCATAATTCACTGGTCATTGATTGAATAAATCATTCTATTTAGTGATATTTGAAGGTTGCAATTTCTCCACATTTCCTTAATTTGACTTTCAGTATTTTCTTTTTTCTTTTTTTAAATTCTATTATTATTATTGTTATTATCATCATCACCATCATTTTATGATACAGTTCCATAGGCTTGTGGTATTTCCCTTATCCCAGCCCCAATTCCTGTATCTCATTACTAAAATATAGTTCTTCATATACAGTCATATGTCCATCATTGCGGGCATGGACAATGACAGAAAGTCCAGAATTCTACTGTCAAGATACAGTAAACAGTTTCATTGTAAGTCCATCTTTGTCTGGAAGTAGAAATGCATACTGCATTGTATCCTCATATCTAGATGTTAGTCTCCATTTCACAGTCACCATACATCCCTCCCAAATGAAAAGCCGCAATACAAAATCAAGAATAGAAAGAAAAATAGAAATCGACAATGCCATGAAGTTAAATTACATGCTGCTAGGTATGATAGTCTCCATTACACAGTTAATATACATCCCCTAAAATCAAAAGCCACAAAACAAAATCAACATCAGGAAGAAAAAAAGAAATTAACAACACCATGAAGTTAAATAACTTGCTACTAAATGACTAACGTGTAGCTGAAGAAATGAAAATCAAGGACCTTCTTGCAGAAAATGATGCTTCTGTATGATCTATCAGTCATTGAAGAATTTAATCAGAAGAAAGTGTTTTGAAGAGATGAAACTAGCAGGAAACATCAAACCCATGCGATATAGTTTCCACTAATTTTTGTTGGTGAAATGTGTCTCTTCTAGACAACAAATAGATGGGTTTTGTTTTTTAATCCAGTCTACTAATCTATGACATTTGATTGAGCTTAAGACATTTACATTCAGGGTTAGTATGTATGGGTGGTACTTTGGTCATGTCATTTTAGGAATGGGTTGTTCAATGATTTTGTGTTCTGTTGTTATTTTACTGGGAAGTTCTTCACATTTGCCTTTGGTTTTGGTAGGTGCTATTCCTCTTTTCTGTGAAGAGAACATCTTGAAGTATCATTTGTAGGGCAGATTTGGAAGAGGCAAAGTCTTTTAACTTTTCTTTACTGTGGAAGAATTTTGTTTCATTTTCAAAGACAAAAGAAATCTTTAGCAAGACACATGATCATCAAGCTCTCTTCAGTTGAACATAAGGAAAAGATCCTTAAATGTGCAAGTGAAAAAAAAATTAACTGATATATACAGGAATGCCAATTAAACTCATAGGAAATCTCTCACAGGAAACTTTACAGTCAAGAAGAGAATGGAGTGACATATTTCAGATTCTAAAAGACTTTCAGTATTTAATTTATTCTTTTGAGAGTAAGAAATTGGAATTTTTATTATTTAAAAATTGTATTGATGATTTTATTGCCGATGTTTGTAGGATCTTCTTTTTTTGTTGTTTAATTCTTTATTATTCATGAATCAATTCCTTAGGCTTAGGGATTTCCTGTTAACCACCCCCTCAAATGTATTTTCCCCTATATTATAACAATAGTTTAGTTCCTCAACAACAGTCATAAGTCTAGCATTCTGCTACTTAAGTGTATCCTGATATTGTGGGTGTACAGAATGGTATAAGGTCTAGCATTCTAATGTCAAGATATACTTAACAGTTGATTGAACACCTTCTTCTATTGCTTATGTTCTAGTTTTATTGCCATGTGTTTGCACATGTTTCTTGAAAAATATTAAGATTTTTATTGTTGGTTTAATTTAGTATAATTATATTTATTCAAAGTTTCAATGGTTTGCCTTCAAATTATTTATTGGGAACTGATACCATAAAAAATGCTTTTAAATCTTTTCAAAATATATGTGCCTCCATTTCCAACATTTAATTAATCAGATTCAGGGTAAAATAAAATATTTTCATTGGTTTATTGTGCATTCAATTTCATAAATCTTGAAGTGTGTGCTACATGTCTTGCATTGTTCAGAGGTGGGCTTAATGTGAAATGATCGGCCAAGAATTCAACCAGGTCTCTTTGACAGAAATCTGATAAAGTAAATTATCACTATTACCTCCCAGGCTGTGCATTAGCAAGAAGTTGGACTGAGGAGTCAAAACCAAGTAAGGAAGCCAGTTACAGGGATGATCTCCTTCCAAAATGCTTGATACAGCATGTCCTAACTGGTAGGCTCAATGTTTGCATGTACTTTCATATTTTCTTTGGAAAAATGGCTTTTCAAATCTCTGACCATTTTAAAACTAGCTTTTGTTGTTGCTATTTTGTTGCAGGGATCATTAATATAGCTTATACGTTAATCCTTCACCCATTATAAAATTTTCAAATATTTCCTCCATTCCATTAATCACTTTTGACTTTGCTGAAAGTATCTTTTAATACATATAAGAGATCCTGGCCCCTGGCTTTGGATCAGCTCAACTGGCTGCATGGGGAGTGGATCATTGGGTGGAAAATTTTCCTCTTTCTCTCATCCTCTCTATGTATATCTGACTTCGCAATAAAAAACAAATAGGCCTTCAAAAGCTTTAATTTTTTTTTTGGGGGGGGGAAGTCAAGTTTACAGTGAGAAGGAGATACAGACACAAACATCTTCCATACACTGGTTCACCCTGCAAGTGGCCACAACAGCCAGAGCTGAGCTGATTCAAAGCCAGGAACCAGGAGCTTTTGCAGCCCACAAGCAGGGAGCTGGATGGGGAGCAGAGTAGCCATTGCCCATATAGGATCCTGGCAGTTTCAAGGCGAGTATTTAGCCATTAGGCTACCATGTCAGGCCAAACTCAAAATGTCTTAACGTTACTTGGAGCAGAGTCAGATGGACAAAATTGGGAGATTGAGATAAAAGAGTATAAAATTATAGAATTATGTGATTGGTAAACAGATAGACATAAGGTATAATATTAGGTCTTTAGCTATAATATTATTATAGTGTCCTAAGTATTTGATAAGTAGAGTTTAGGTACTCTAACTCCCCAAAAATTTACTGTGCAAGGTGAGAAATATGCTAATTTATTTGACTATAGTAACCATTTCACTATGTAGAAGTATAACAGAACATTGTGCTGTGATCCTTAACTATATTCTCTAAAATATTTCTTATTTTTTATTCAAATTTCTCAATCTTCTAACCACCTCTTGCCCTTTCTCCATAAAATGCAAGCTCTATAACAGTGAGGATTTTTTTTAGCTCATCATTAACTACTGAAAAGAACAAAAAACTCACTAAGATATCAATAAATGTTTGACAAATTCTCAGTGAATTATACATGTAAAAATGTATTTTTTTTGTTTTAACACTTGTTTTGTGTTGAGAAAGAAGTGAATGAGCATTGCAACCAGATTCACAATGATATCCTAATATACATCAATGTCATTTGCTTTTGTAGAGTTAAAAAGCGAAGCAAAACAGTTTTATCGTCAAAACAAAATCCAAGGCACACAAACTATTACACAGAAGAAAGTGTTTACTATTCCCTTTTCAATGTGTTTCTTTTCTTGTGTTCCATTACTTTTGAAGACAATGCTGTATGCTTTAAAGTTTAATGGGATGGCGAAACGACTTGAATGCAAATAGTTCTGCATTACTTAGAAAATACATCTTTTGGTGATGCAGTTTCCCTGAAAGATATTTTGGAAGTGTTTTTGTATATTTACTGGAAATGCTAATTTCAATCGGACCATATTTCTCAACAGGGTGCAGATATGATTTTCAGCCAGAGTGGTTATCAGAGTGTATTGTTTCAGGCTGTTTATTCAGGAACAGAGAATAGAGGACAACTCTCTTATGGGAGTAGAGAAGTTGCATAATGTTGTCATAAAACATTAACTTAACAGTAGGAAGTAGCACTTATGAACCACTACAACTTCTATTTTCTTAAGTTTAATTTTTTCAGCTATAATAAATCCAATAGATACACAATTTCCTTATTGAGTCAGAAATTGTATTTGTTTTTAGAAAGTAACAGTCTTCCGCTAGCACAGGCCAACATTCACATAGAACATTCACATACACATACACTAAACACATATACACATGACATAATATTGAAATGAAAATACCCTAGTGACATTGCCCACTTTATTATGCCTTTAGGAATCATGTGCTAAATTATAACTTCCTTTGAACCTCTGAGTGCCAGAATAGGTTATACATTTTGAGAAAAAGATAACTGTGGAAAGAGTATTTTAATTGTTAGTTACATTATCCTATGGCACAGCTGAATAAGATCATAAATATTGGAAATTTTTCTGTCAATATCCTGTTTTAGGTCTTTTCCATGTGGAATGAAGCATGGATGTACTGTCTTTATACGCCTTCTACACTGCAGCACCAGGTGAAAGAACATACCCCATCTGTTTTCTTTTCAGGAATCTTACTGCTAGCATTTGTGTCTTCAGTGCACATTTTTCTACATATCTGAGTACTGCAGTTTTCAGGTTTTTAGCTATCCCTAGAAGCAGCACCCAGATCCTTTTTTTTTTAAATATTTTTATTTGTACATATTCATTCATTTTATTGAAAAGGCAGATTCACAGAGAGAAGAGACAGTGAGATAGATCCTCTGCCTGCTGGGTCACTCCCTAAATGGCTGCACAGATGGAGCTGAGCCGATCTGAAACCAGGAACCTGGATCTGCTTCCAGGCCTTCACTGCAGGTTCAGGGCCTAAGGCCTTGGACCATCTTCCACTGCTGTCCCAGGCCACAAGCAGGAAGCAGGATGGGATGTGGAGCAGCCAAAACATGAACTGACACCTATACAGAATGCCGGCACCCACAAGGTAAGGATTTAGCCACTGAGTCTATGTGCCAGACTGGCACAAAGATTCTTAGAAGTTTTTAGGCTTTTGAAAAGTCATATTTTCAGTGATAAGCATTATGTACTATTCTTTAATATTTAGACCTTGCTTTACTTACTTACAGTGTTTTATCATTAAAGATTTTTACATCATTAAAGAAGTAAAGATTTTACATCAATAAACTTTGCATGCTTCAATTGATTGTTTATTTCAATTAAGCTGTAAATTTATTTCATTTCCTCTCTATACCTCTCTACTCACAGTGGAGATGGACACTAGATAAATTAATGTTCTCTGTATAATAGCACTTCATGGATTGAAATTCATTAATAAACTTGTCCTCAGTCTGTCTACTTCAGCTTAGTCCCTTCTATCTGCTTTTATGCATGTTGATTTCCACAATTTGAAATATTCTCAGAATTTATTTAATATCTTCCAGTTTTTGAAAACTTTAATATCCATAAAAAATTTTGTATGAATGAAGAATGCTCACGATGGATTACTGTTAGCATTCTGGGTTTATAGAGCTTTGCCAAATAGATACAAACTTAAAATCACTTAATGATGCTATATTTAGTCCAGGAAGGATATTTTACGCTCCTCTTTTAGGTTAATCTTGTGTAAGCTAATTATCTGTTATTGAAACTAATAGCTTCAGTTGGATCTGTCAATACACATATACTGGACTTGTTTTATTCCCGAATCTGAGTGGTTCTTACCCTTGCTCTGAATACATTGCACCTCATCTAGCTCATTAATGCTAGAGAAGTTACTAGATAAACTACTGAATGATCATATTATTCATCATTATTTCAGTGGTAAAATTGATTTTTATTATGGGTGCAAACACATGATTGTGAATTTTATAAATGTTTATTTGTATATCTTGGAGAGCCTAGAAAAATATCTCATCAGAAGAGTATACACTGGTAGGCTCATACATTTTAGAAAAAAATTTCAGCAATATGTATTCATCAACAAAGATACCACCCTAGCCCAAGAATGCTTCGATAAGGGGTATTTCGATATGGGTAACTGTCATGTTTTAAAGGGACACATGTTTGGAAGTATAATCTATGTGGAGCCATTTCCTCATCAGCTAATTGGTCATATAAGTACTTTTCACAAGCTTATATGTAAGAATGTGTGGCTTCCTTAGAAGAGACAAGAAAAAAATCAAAGAAAGAGTAGCGCCTATTCAAAATGCGATCCCCATAGTTTGGTCTGTGATCTTAAAATAACTCCTTTTTTTTTTTTAAGATTTATTCATTTTATTACAGCCAGATATACACAGAGGAGGAGAGACAGAGAGGAAGATCTTCCTTCCAATGTTTCACTCCCCAGAAGAGCCGCAATAGGCCGGTACACGCCGATCCGATGCTGGGAACCAGGAACCTCTTCCGGGTCTCCCACGCGGGTGCAGGGTCCCAAAGCCTTGGGCCATCCTCAACCGCCTTCCCAGGCCACAAGCAGGGAGCTGGATGGGAAGTGGAGCCGCCGGGATCAGAACCGGCGCCCATATGGGATCCCGGGGCCTTCAAGGCGAGGACTTCAGCCGCTAGGCCACGCCGCCGGGCCCGTGATCTTAAAACAACTCCTTTAACCTGATGTAATAAATGAAAATCAATAGGTGTGTGACTCTTGTAGTTAAAATACCCACAAAATTGAAGTACAATGTTGGGATTTCATTGATACAGAATGGTTGTGCAATGATCTTTCTTGAAAGAGTTACTTATCTTTATTGGAAAGGCAGATTTACAGAGAGAGGAAAGACAGAGAGAAAGAACTTCCCTCCGCTGGTTCACTCCCCAAATGGTCACAACGGCCGGAGCTGAGCCAATCTGAGCCAGGTGCCAAGAGCTTCTTCTGGGTATCCCATGTGGGTGCAGGGTCCCAAGGCTCTGGGCCATCCTCTACTGCCTTCCCATGCCACAAGCAGGGAGCTGGATGGGACGTAGAGCATCTGGGACACAAATCGGTGCCCATATGGAATTCTGGCAACTGTAAGGTGAGAATTTAGCCATTGAGCCAATGCGCCGGGTCCAGAATTATATAGCATTATCAGTATGGAAAAAATAACATAGCCAATCTGTGAAGTCACCTTTGTGGATCTCACATCTCAACTCTCATTTACTGCCACTTTTGGAAAATTTCCTGTTCTCTTTTTCCATACCTGACTCTTCTGAAAAACTCGGAGGACTTAGTTCATGAATATGAAATTTAATAATTATCTCAAAGTCTACAATATGAAGTATAAGGGATAGTTAGACGAAAGTTCCGGAAAGGCGTTTTGGTTAGGTTTTGCGGTAAAAGTATCTTGTATACATCGGAAATTATAGGGTTTAAAGTCATGATGGTTTGCACAGATTATCAAAGATAAGGAGTTAGAAAACTCTTTACTTGAGTAGATTGCCAGCTCTTTTTTAAATAACCAAATCCTATTTTCAATAGAAAAAAATGGAGAACTCCAGTTTATAAAAATGTATAAAAGCAGAGCTAACCATGTAGTGTAGCAGATCACTGGAGCGTATTCCTCCTTTCTAACCAAAGTTTGTACTCTTTAACCAAAGTGTCCCTGTTTTTTTTATTCACTTTTGTTAATCTCCCTTTTATTTGCTTTTGCATTCAATTTTTTTAAATTACAGCCATAAATGAAATTATATGGTTTTGTGCCTCTGTACCTGGCTCTCTTAAGTCAGCAATAAAGGCCAAGGTTACAAATTAATTCCCTGGTGTTTTTCTTAAGATAGAATGATATATACTCATACCATGATATTTTAAAGCAATCATTCATTCATTGACATTTATCTTGGTTATTGTTAATATTGCTTCAATAATTCTACTAATAGTTAATACATATTTCAAAACAGCTGTAAATATTTTAAATATACTTGACAGAAGAAGTCATAAATATTTGAAATGATATATATGCTAATTATCCTGATTTGATCATTCCACAACATATTCATTCATCAAGACACAAAGCACTGTGTTGCTTTGATTGAAGCAAGAATAGTCCTTCCTATTATTAGGAATTAATAATTAACCACTCCTCAAAGGCTCTTGGCATCTAAAAAGGCCTTATTCCTCCTAAAAGCAAAAGCAGCACCCTGTGGCAACTGGATTTTTATCTGCTCTACAAGCCATCATCCAAAGAAACAGCTCTAAGAACATGTTAATAGCCAACTTAGATGACCCATTCTCTCTGGGTGGCAATATACCTCTGTACAATGAGTGAAACTGTCTGTGCCCTCATAGATCTAGGAGCAGAATAAATGTTTTAATCATCTTATTAAATTAAACCATAGGGCCCGATGTGGCAGCCTAGCGGCTAAGGTCCTTGCCTTGAAAGTACCGGGAACCGATATGGGCACCAGTTCTAATCCCTGAAGCTCCACTTCCCATCCAACTCCCTGCTTGTGGCCTGGGAAAGCAGTTGAGGATGGCCCAGAGCCTTGGGACCCTGCACCCTGTAGGAGACCTGAAAGAGGCTCCAGGCTGCTGGCTTAGAATTGGCACAGCTCCAGACATTGTGGCCGGTTGGGGAGTGAATCATCGGAGGGAAGATCTTCCTGTCTGCCTCTCTTCCTCTATGTATATAAAAATATATATATAAAATAAATCTTAAAAGAAATCAAACCACAGAAGAACATCGCTTTGAATATTCTGTACCTTTCTTTTTTAATGAGCTCAAAAATAAATCCTTGATTATAGATTGCCTTGTGTCAATATTACATGTACTTAAAGGAAAAACAATGTTTTCTTTTCAGAAGGTGTAGGTAAAAGTTTCCAGAAAAATAAGTTTCATATATATATATATATACATACATATATTTCATATATTATAATCTTAGAAAAACTAGAATTAATATGAAAAATGAAAACTAATATACTCATATTGGCTATTAAGGTGACTTTTGAAATGCCTGTAATGTGATATACGAGACTGTCAGTTATAATTCCTAACCCAATTCTATTGCTTTTATTTTAAACATAGTGTGATGCTAAATGGGAATCTACTATGTATTACTCATGATAACTTTTCATGTTTGAAATATGTTTACATAACTTCTTTTAGGTAAAACGCTTTACAAATATATAGTTCCATGTTAGGAATTAATAATTAGTCACTACTTGGGGTATCCTTCTACTGAGATGAAATTACACAACATAAATTTCACCATGTTAATGATTTGTAAGTTTATGAATCAGTGGCTTGTAGTGCATTCAGTCCTTTCAAAATCATCATCACTGGTTTCAGAATATTTTCATCACCACAAAATGAAATAATTATACCATGAAATAGTATGATCTATTTCCTTTTTGTACTGAGTATTACTTTGGTGTCATATCTATGTATACCTTATGAAATCCAAGAATATGATGGTGTTATCCTATATTACATTCTAAGAGTTTTGTAGTTTAACTCCTATAACTAACTTTTTTTTTATTCATTAATTACATTGTATTATGTGACACAGTTTCATAGGTACTGGGATTCTCCCCACCCCTCCCCAAACCCTCCCACCATGGTGGATTCCTCCACCTTGTTGCATAACCACAGTTCAAGTTCAGTTGAGAGTCCCTCATTGCAAGCATATACCAAACATAGAGTCCAGCATCTTATTGTCCAGTCAAGTTCAATGGCTTCTTAGGTATACCCTCTCTGGTCTGAAGGCAGAGCCAGCAGAGTATCATCCCGATCAATTAAAAGCTCCAACATACCATCAGTAAAAATTTACATCATTATGGAATTAATTGACATAGTAATGAGTAGCCAATATGGTAAAAATAAATGCTAGTTCTTAACCACCTTCTGTGACCACCTCATTGACATTTCAATTTTAGTTTATACACAACATATAACATACATAACATAACATGTTATACATAACATCATATCATCTTAAATTAAGGCAAACATGTGGTATTTAACCTTTTGGGATTGGCTCATTTCCCTTAGCATTATGGTTTCCAGTTTGGCCCATTTGGCCACAAAGAACTGCATTTTATTTTTTTTAATAGCTGAGTAGTATTCCATGGAGTAGATGAACCATAGCTTTCTTATCCATCCTCTGCTGATGGGCATTTTGGCTGCTTCCATGTTTTTGCAATTACTGATCCTTCCCACTGAGATCTGGAACAAGACAGGGATGTCCACTCTCTCCACTACTATTCAACATAGTCCTAGAGGTACTTGCTGAGGCCATAAGACAAGAAAAAGAAACCAAAGGAATCCAAATGGGAAATGAAGAAGTCAAGCTTTCACTATACGCAGATGACATGATTCTTTATGTAGAAGAGCCAAGAGACTCAATACAGAGACTGCTAGAACTTATACGAGAGTTTGGTAGAGTGGCAGGGTACAAAATTAATAGACAAAAATCAACAACCATAGTGTATGCAAACAGCCCCAAGATGGAAAAAGATTTAACCAGCAAGATACCATTCAGAATAACAGAGAAAAGTATGAAGTATCTGGGAATAAATCTAACCAAAAATGTAGGAGACCTATTTGAAGAAAACTATAACTAACTTTTTTGAGCCAGCTATATTATTTCTTTGTGCAGTTTATGCAGAATTAAAATTCATTCTTTCCAAGTGGTTAAGTTATCACAGCACCAGTTTTTCAGAATTCCATTATTTCCCAATTGCATGATATTTACGTTGTCAAAATCTAAATACATATTAATGTACAGGTTCATGTATGGACTTTCAGTCATATTCCATTGATCTACAAGGATATCCCTTGTAGGGCAATGAAATGCTTTTTTGAATATTGTGTTTTTCTAGTAAGTCTCAACATGTACCAGTATATCGACTTTGTTTTGTTTTTCAAAATAGTTTTAATTGCTCATTGTCCTTTGCAATTCCGCATAAATTATAAAATCAGCTGATTTCTTTATATTAAAAGAGAATTGGAAATTTGGTAGAGTTTATATTCAATGTGCAAATCATTTTGGGAATATTGACATTTCAATAATGTTGCTCTTCAGCTAGTGAGCTGAAGAATATGTTCTTTCATTTATATATTTTCATTTTAACTAGCTTCTAAGACTTGGAGCTACTTGGGTAAATTTTTCTTCAGACTTTGTTCTTTTTGACTTTTTTATAGATTTGTTCATTAACTTCATTTTTATTATTAATATCTTTTGTGTAACAATGCAATTGATTTTTGTGTGCTGATTCTTATTTCCTGCAACTTTGATTAATTTTTATTAGTTCTTGTTTTTTGTTTATTCCTTAGAGTTTTCAGTATGTATGATTACGCAATTTGCAAATAGAGACAGTTTCATTTTTCTTCATTTCTACTTGGATATTTCATTGCATGGTGGATAAGAAAATGCGTTTGTAATTAATCATAGATTAAATGATTAAAACTTAGATCATCCATTAATTAGCTTACTTTTTTCAGGCACAGATATAATAACAAAGGCACTTGTTTCCTATGATAGCTGTAAGAATCAAATGACAAAATAAATGCAAGGGGTTAACTGAATGTTTGACACACAATACATATTCAGTAAATATTCCTTTTAGAAAAGCATCATTATAGCTAGAGAATCTTCTATTGTTAGGTTCATTTCCTAAATGGCTACAAATTCCAGGGCAGGACAAGATCAAAGCAGAAGTGCTTCAACTGAACCTCCCATATGGGTGGCCTGACCCCAAGTACTTGGGCTACCTGCCACTGCCTTCCTGGACCATCAGCAGGGAGATGTATCATGAATGGAACAACCAGGACATGAATTTGTAAATGTACAGGAATCCTGCATCACAGGTGGAAGTTTTGCTCAGTATGCCACAATGCCATGCTCGGTTTCAGGTGTTTTATATCCCAAACTATTGTATGTTGAGGAATAAAATTGTCCCTGTCCACTGTTAGTTGTGTAATGTGAGGCAGGCTGTTGAGCATCAGATATATGATAAAGATCAAAGGTTTGGGGATGGTTACATAGCATTCCATGAAAGAAAATCGTTTATTTTTTTGTGTATGGCATATATTAAGACATTCAGTAAAAGTTAATCATTGGCAAACACACACACACACACACACACACCATTACGGTTGGTATAAAAGAATTACAATATATCAAGATCTTTCTGATTTGTTATCTAGAAAGGTGGAGGCAAGAAATAGAATCAAGGCAGAAAAAATGGAATGAAGATAAGAAAACCAAAAGGCAAATGAAATTACATAGAATTCAAAATGCTGGCAAGAGAAAAAGGTGATTTGACCTTAGTAGTACAGAGATAGCATGAAGCTGATGGAAGTACCCAGGTGTTTTATCTTGTTTTATTCAGGAAACTATCAATTCCTTGCCTGATTCACCAGCTGCCCACTCATCTCAAGCTCTGGTAAAATAGAGAACATCTAACAGATGGTTCAGGCTGACCTCCATAAGTTATGAATTCATAAAGCTACACGGGGATATTGAATTACTGCAAAGTTCTAAATAGTATTATTTTAAGCACTAGCTATTGAAATAGTTTAATGTTCATGTATTTGCATCCTGCTAAGATTGCTATTGAACTCTGAATAATGAAAATTTAGAAAGCCCAGATGGATTTATCAATAATAACGGGAAAAGACTCAACTGATTAACTTTGTAAAACAAAGAATTGTAAGAAATTGATATTATTTTCCATGTCTATACAAAACTTCAAATTACCACTTCAACACTATTTTGTATAACAACAGGATGGTACAGACATGACCATCCAATCTGAAAGATGTCAGCAATTAACACTACATTCAGTTTCTAGCACAAAATTAAGTAAACATTTGCATGACTAACTGAGTCAATTTTATTTAGACAATAAGGCATGTTGTTCAAGTGAGGCATTTTTCTGTTTTGTTCCTACAGCAGTGTTTATTCTAGGATGTGAGAAAAGGCATTAATGCCTGAGTGGGAAATGGCAAAGTTAAGGATGAATAAGATTAATTTAAAGATTTGATAAACAAACCTTTGTTGTATGCTTGGCTTACCCTCAATGTTATGGTAAGATCGGTAAAATACATATTCATATCAGTTTCATTGTATGTGCTGAGTGCATGATTGACATGTGATGAAGTGTGTTAAGCTTTCCAGAAGCTATCCATCCTCATAGGGAATAAATGCACATAATCACAGATGAATGCACATAGGAACACATACCTAATTGATCCAGTGTGAGAATGTTTAACAAAGCTTTTAAATGTTAAAAAAAATACAGAAGAAATTTGGAAGCATTATCACTTGAAATGTTTAATAAAGAAGCTAAATAATAAAGAACTGATTTTGGGGGAAAAGGTATAAACCACTTGTAAAAAAAAAAAAAAGAAGTTGAAATCTGAGCATTACAGATAGTTAGGGCAACACAAAGGAAGACTTAGATTAAAAAAAAAAATAGTGTTTTACTTTAAAAGTCTAAGAGAAATTTCACCTAAAGATCAACTGAAGAAGAAACTAGATAAAGGAACCCTGCCTGTACATTCAATCACTTTTGCATTCACACAAATTTCCTAAATAATTTATTGAATAATTATCATTTTTAAAAAAATGAATATGATGTTTGAAATTGCGTCAAAACAATAACAAGTTTCTGAAAAACTACTCGAACTGTCTTGAATAAGGTGTTTATGGTAATTAAGTTTTACATTGCTGCTTTGACTGATATTTCAGACTATGAAATATGGAAATACGTTATTACTCTTACTCATTAGTTGACTCTTCTGGAGCATTTGATTACGTTGCTTTAATAATTATTCATGTAACTGTCTTGTCCCCTGGCTCTGTGGAATACACTAAGCTTTTCACTTACTATTACTGATAGTTTCCCATTCATTCATGTGTCAGCTCTCATTTTTCTGTACACATTGTGTTAGTCATTTGCTTATCCCTGCTATACTCAAGCCACTGAAAGGCAGGGACATTACAATTGTTCACTGCACTACCCACAGGATCAATGTCAAGGAGAGAGTACATAATTATAAATATGTGTTGAGGAACATGTGTTTTGTTGCAATGAGTTAAGTTGCTTCTTGACATAGCCACATTTCAGATCATGGTACCTGTTTGAGACCTGCCTTCTTCATTTTCGACACAGTTTCTTGTTAATGCAGCTGGCAAGCTGCAGATGATACAAGAGCTGCGTTTCTCACTCACCACATGGGAGACCCAGATGGAGTTCTTGGTTTCTGGCTGCAGACTGGCCCAGCCCAAGCTGCTATAGTCATTTGGGGGAATGGATCAGCAGATGAAAGAGCTCTCCTCTTCCTCCTTCTCTTCCTTCTCCTCCTCCTATATGTGTGTGTATGTGTGTGTGTGTGTGACACTCTGACATAAAAGATAAATAAATATTAAAACATTTGTTTGACATATTAATAGAAAGCTTCAAGTAACATCTGGTCATATCCAGGTATATCTTTCCAATATTATATTCATTCAATTTGAAGCCTACAGTTCAAATTGTCTGATTTAATTCATTAAGTAAATATTGAATGTTTATAAGTGCAAAGTATGTTGTAGGTCATAGTGACGGAATTGTGAATAAAGGAGACATATGGCCTCCACTTCAAAAATATACTTATTAAACATATGCTATTTCTTAAGCATAAGAGGACATAGATGGCTAAAGTGCATTTTAATTATATATAGTGTTTTCTTTTTTAAAAAAAGATTACTTCATTTTTGATGATGTTTACATATTTGAGAAGGATGTGTGTTCATTGTGGATGTTGATTAGTGTGGGAAGGGTCAAGGAATGGGAGAAAGTGGATTAGACAATTGCTTCCAATTTTTCACCTTCCTGTATCTTGGGAAAGTAGGGAGAGAAGGAGAGAGGGCTGCTCCAGGCAGCCTAACTCCATCAGTACCCGGGGATAGGGGTCAACCACTTGGTATCATCCTAGGGTTCCTGATGTGGAACATATTCCAAAGGTACTGATTGGTTTTGATAGTTCTGAGATGCTGTAGATTTTATTGCTCCAAAGTTGAGGAAATCCTTTCAAGGTCTTTGACTGAAATAGTCCATCTTAGCGTCTCTGCTCACACATGTACTTGCTGTCAAAGTTTGACAGCTTGTCCAGGAGAGTTGTCCAATTTGGTCTGTTCTCCAATCCTCTGTAGGCCTCGATGAGCTGTCATTTCCCCTATGTACATCCATCGCACATGCTTCAGTCACAGAGCAGGCCCAGTTATGATACATATAGTTAATGGTCAGACCACAGATCCTATGATTCTCCCTGTGGTTGGAGTTCTAAGTCCAACAGTTCAGTTGTAGAGCGGGGTCTACAAAGCAACTTTGCCTGAGGTAACTCCAGACATGATTCCTGTGTTTCAGCCAGTGTGGAATATGGCTCAGTCTGTCACCCACAAGTCTACATACACTCTGGTGGTTGTAGTTACCCAGTCATTTTTGCCTCCAGCCCCATTTCATATGCAAACTAATGGATGCTGTGGTCCAGCCTAACCATCTCCACCACACACTCAGCTTTCACATACACAAGTTGGAACTGTATCCTAGTCAGAAAAACTCCCTAATACTCCCAAAAGGCCTTCGCCTAGCCTCAGTTCCTGTGCATGCTGGTATGTGCAGCAGACTGGTCTGGTTCTTCTTGCATTCATTTGGCTATTGTACACACCAATGGGTGTTTCCGCCTAGCTCAGCCAGACTGATTCCACTATTCAGCCCAAACTTGTGCTGGCAGGTACTGTTGCCTGTCCAGCCAGACATGTCCCCAGCTCTGATTCTCATGCTCACTTTTAGGAGGCACAGCACATCAGAGAGGTTCCCCTAGTTTCCCTTTGGGTCCATTCCAAGCCCCAGATTTTGTACTTTCCAGGTAGTGCTGCAGTCTGGCCTGACAGGACCTGCCCTAGTCCTAGAACCTGCTAGCCAATGTTGCAGCAAAGCCCAATCAGCCTATACTTTGGCTCATATGTGCATCAGTGCATATTGGTATTGGTTTCTTAGTCTGGCCTGGCACTCCGCTCAACCCAGCTCACAATCAGGCCAATGAATGTTCCAGCCCTGCCCAACCTGATCCATCCCAAGTCCCAGCTCTCATGCTCACCAGTGGGATAAGTGGCTGTGCATGGGGAGTCCCCCACAGCCTTGCTGTCTGACTCACTGCACCCCTTACCCCGAATGTTTTGTGTGCTGGTGTGTGTTGCCACCAAATCCAGCATGGCCCACTTCCTCTTGCCATTCACAGGTAGCTGCTACTGCCTGGGGCCACCTGGTCTGTTCCCAGGTCTAGCTCAGATGGGTGGGTCCTACAGCCTAGCCCAGTCCAGCCAGCTCCAGTCCAGGCCTTAATGTGAACTAGCTGGCATGGAGGCCCAAGTCAGTCTGTCCCACACCCCGTCCTATTTCTCACATCTGCCATTATATGCCATGAATTTGCCCAGCCTGGCCTGTTCCCAGACCTGACCCACACATATGCTGGAAGGTACTATAACCTGGCCTGGTTTGGGCTGCTCCAAGTCTTAGTTCTTGTGCTCAGCAACCTGGACTGTCCTGACAGAGTAGCTCTCAAGCTCCTCTATCGTGCCACCTCCCAGTCACAGACTGGGACTTAGCCCATCTCCTGTCTTGGCTTTCACTGGCAGGTACAGCTGCCAGCTAACCCACCCTAATTCTGGCTCTTAACAGTTGATGCTACAGCCCACTGACCCACCGCAGACCTGGCTCTCACATGGTTCAGCAGGTGCCAATATGTAGCCCAGCCTACCTACACCCATTCAGGCTATGGTGAGCATCAGTGGATTCTTGAACCTAACCCTGTCTGGAACAGCCTGGATCCAGTCCACACATATGCCAAGGGATACTGCTCTTGCACTCACCAGTGGGAAGCACAACCCAGCTGGGGCATCCCCTTAGCTCCCAACCAAACCTGCTCCCAGTCACAAATCTTGAACATGGGTTCAAGCCCCATCTTCAGGCAGGGAGGTGTGCTAGCTTGGAGCCCTGCTCACCTGTCGGGGACCCAAGTGCATGACAGGTCCCCAGACACAGTCAGTCCATCAGCATGCCATACCAGCATGTTGGCCTGAGGTCCTACTCAGCCTCCTGCCTGGGAGCCAAGCACGTGCACAAGTCCCCAGGTCCAGTCTACTGGCACCCCATGCCAGCATGCCAGCCCGGGACCCTACACCCTGCTCACCTGGGGCCCAAACACATGAGCAAGTCCCCAGGCCTGTTCTGCTGGCCTTGAATGGAAACCTGGCATGGCCTATTATAACCTACTTGCCACAATATGTTTCTATAGGTATAGGAATTCATCCCTGCCTTTCCCTCCTTCCCATTTTGATTTGAGGTTGCTTGAGGAGATACGAGCTACTGTGAAGAAATATACTTTTCTAAGTGCCTTAGAGCTTTCTAAAATGTGCAGCAATAATAGCAGATGCCTTGGTTGGTGTCTTAAATGTTAAATGAGATAATAGAAGGAATACAATTATATTTCATGAAAATTTAATGATTATTTTCAATTAGTGATTGTGACAGTTAATTCTATTACATTAATGTGAATGGGTCATGGGGTGTGTATGTATTTGGCTAAACACTCTGCTGAGAGTATGTTGTGTTGCCAGGTGAGGTTAAATTTTAATTGCTACTCTGAGAAAGAAAATACTGCCCCCCCATCAAATGTGGCTGTACCTCTTTCACTCCGTTGAAGGACTACATAAAATAAAATAAGAAGTGACAAAGAAGTATTATCTCTCTCTCCCAGGAACCAGTCATCTTCTTATAGCTTAATAGCTATGTATATCATCATTAAAAAGTATATTAGAAGATATTTACTCATCTGCTAGATATTTTTTCTATATACTTGGATATGTTGGCAAGTAATGTATCATTCCTACTTGTAAAAAGAATTGTTCTGAAGAAGAGGTAAGATACAAGCATATTATATGTGCAGATTTTTCTAAGATGTAGTTATTTTTATTGGAAAGGTAGATTTACAGAAAGAAGGAGATACAAAGAGAAAGTTCTTGCATCCACTGGTTCACTCCCCAAGTGGCTGTAACAGCCACAGCTGAGCCGATCCAAAACCAGGAGCCAGGAGCTTCTTAAAAGTCTCCCATGTGGGTGCAAGGTTCCAAGGCCCCATCACTGACTGCTTTTCCAAGCCACAAGCAGGGAAGAAGATGGGAAGTGTAGCCGTCAGGGCATGAACCAGCACCCATGTGGGATCCTGGCACATGCAAACAAGGATTTAACCACTAGGGTACCATGCTGATTTTATTCATATATTCAAATTAACAGTATTTTAGAAGCTTTTTTTTTTTTACTTAACCATTTGGTATTTATTAGACCTTGCAACATGCTAGGTATTGTTCTTGATACTACTGAAGATATAGAAGCAAGAAAATATGGATTGAGCATATGATCTTATGCAGCTTATGCTATAATTAAAAATATATATAGGAGGATGTTTAGTAGTGCTGGTTAAAAATAAATCTAGAAATAAAAGTAAATAGTATAGAATTGTAATCTCACAAGCAAAATATGTAATTGAAACCAGAGTACCAGGAATTAAAGATCGGCTGTATGCATCTCTACTCCTGAATAAAAGTAGGTCCCCAATAAGACTTTTAAATATACCTAGACAACAAAATACTAGACTCTGTACTATTACTTATACTTACAACGTCATAATACATGCAAAGAGCAAAATGCTGGAGTCAAGACTACAGCAGAAGGACTATATCATTGTGAAACACAGGGGAGAAGGAGTAAGAAGGAAAGAGAGGGAAAGAGTGGAAGCCCTATACCTACAAAACTGTAAAACAGAAAATAAGAATAAAAACAACAAAATATGGTACATATAAAAATGAATGAATAAATAAAATCCATGAATGAACACAGTCATGTGTTTTTCTATTTTGCTTTGAAATAAGGTTCATTTTATAAAATGATTATTACATAGTTGTGAAAGGTAGGGCAAGAGGGGAGTGAGAAGAGAGAGAGAGATTCTACCAGGGGTTCATGCCCAAAATGCCCAAGTCAGCTTGAAAGCAGGAATTCTAAATTCTCTGGGACCTGAGTTTCACATGTGCAACAGGAAAACGAGTACTTGAGCCATCACTCACTGCCTTAGAGGAGTTAGCAGGAAGCTTTAGCAGAAGGGAATTCTAGACATCCCAACGAGAAATGCAAGAATCTCAAGAATTTGCCCAACCAATTGTGCCACCATGCCTGCCTGAAAATGTTCTTTTTATCCTCTTACTCTATTCTTACACCTGCATAAGATTTTAGCATTTTGATATTGCTTCTCCAAGAACATCGAATCGAGTGTCTTCCAAAGAAACTTCAATGATTCCTCTGCATTGAAGTTTATGAAATGGATGAATGGATGGATTTTACAGGTAGATTAAAGGGCAGATACATTCATAGATGGTAGAGATGTTGAAAGGCAAGAAGGCAGAAAGCAGGGGAGGGGAGGAGCGGGGATGAGAGGAGTGGGGAGAAGAGAGAGAGGGGACTGGAGCGGAGGGGAGGAGAAGGGAAAAAAGAGGAAGGGAAGGGAAGGAAAGGGAATGTTTTTATCTGCTGATTTGCTCCCCAAAGGGAAGGTCTTTAATCTGCTAATTTACTCCCCAATAACCAGCGCTGAGTGAAGTTAAAGCTAAGAGGATGCTAGTCCACCTGGGTTGCAGAAATTCAGGTATTTAATCCATCCTTCACTGTCTCCGACATTGAGCATTAGCGGGAAGGCTGTAAGAAGGTGAAGCTGAAACCAGTCATGCTGATATGGGGCTTAGGTGTTCCAAGTCAAACACTGTATCAAAAGCCTGCTCCAATTTTCTCTTTTATAATAGCACAGCTCTTTAAATTCACAGCTCATATTCTTCCAAAGTGCTTTACTCTATCTTCTTGAATAAATACCAAAAAAAATCTATACTTCATATTGCAGTTTGATGTCCCATATTTTGGTAGTCTTTTTGAGAGCAAAAGAATGACAAAGGCCGCAGATTGTAAACAGAGATGTTTTATTTTATGCATCTTGTAATTTTGCTTTTGTACTAACTAGTAAAATAAAGCAAATAAAACTCCTGAATTGGCTGTAGAACATGATTTAAAGAAAGAAACAATTTTGATGTAAGGAGGGAAAGATAACAAAAATATATTTTTATTAGGAATAGCACTTTTCTACTGACAATTACTCCACACAATTGTTACTATAGTTCAAAATAGATGCAGACTGGGTGAAATGTTATGGATTCATTGTTGCATATCAACAGACAGAGTGATCAGGTAAGTGTGCTCACCTAAGCTCTGTATGAAAATACCTTTTTCTATTCAATAAAAAAGGAACATAAAATTAAGGAATACAATGGGTAGCTTAGGGTTGTAAGATGTGATGATGTTAAGCATCATTTCAAATGTTACATGGGGGACTTTTAAAAAGCTTCACCAGAGAAGAATTAAATCGTTTCAGAAGATCATATTAAATACAATTCTTTTGTAAGGTAGTGCAATGTAAAGACAATAATTTAGTCTTTTTGATCCCTGCCATGCCCTCAGAGCCTGGAACAATGCCAGGGAAATGTTGAGCACCCAACAAATATGTGCAATGTAAGGAAGGAATGAAGGAAGCAAGGGAGGAAGAAAGACGGAGAGGGTGTGGAGAGTGAGGAATAACTGTTTACTCACTATCACTTACAACCTGTAACTAATGTATACAAATGCCTACGCCTCTGAAATTTTTTCACCATAATTATTGTGAATGATGCCCTATGTTTTCCAGCTGACTGAGAAAAAAACTAGATATCTATATATCCACAACAACAAAAAGTATTGGTAAAATTGCTAATGTCTCTTAATAATTATTCAGATCTAAATAACTTGAATTTACTTTCACTCTGGAATTTCTTTAAGATTCATTCACTTTAAATGCAAGATTTTAGAGGGGGAGGTGGGAGAAACAGAGAGATTCTCTCTGTTCAAATGGCCACAATAGCCACGACTAGATCAGATTGAAGCCAGGAGCCTGGACCTTCATACAGGTATTCATCTGGGTACAAGAACCCAAGAACTTGGGTCATTTTGTGCTGCTTCTTGAAGCACATTAATGCAAGGACTGGATTAGAAATAGAGCAGCCAGGGCTCTAATTGGTGCCAGTACTGCAGTCTGAGGCTTTGGTTGCTATGCCAAAATATCAGTTTCAACATTTCATTTTTGAAGTCTAGAATTATCATATTAAATATATAATGGACAAAATTTACCATGTATGTTTTTGCAAATGTAAAGTCATATAATCACTACACTCATGATATAAAATGCTTCTATCATCGCCAAATAATCAGTAAGTAAGATAACTTTTCTGTAATTTTTTTGCTTGTTCCCCACTCCTGGCAACCACCAAAGTATTTTCTTGTACTATAATTATTTTCCCAAATATGTAAATGGAATCATGCAGCATGCAGATTTTTGAATTGGCTTCTTTCTTTTAGCATAATCAGTTTCAGATTTGTTCAAGATGATGTATTAGCATTTCAACACCTTCACTTGCTGAATAGTATTCCATTGCATGAATGCCCCACAATTTATTATTCTGTATACTAGCTATCAGTCTTGAGGTTACTCTATTTTTATGATTATGAAGAAAGCTTTTAGGTAGCTTCTGTATATCAGCATTAGTTTTAATATACAACATCAGCATCATTTTAACATACAACTGGGAATGCTATTTTTCTGTCCTAGGTTATATGTAAGTTTATAAGAGACTGTCAAAATATTTCTAAAATTGCCATGCGTTTTTGCATTCCAATAAGCAATGTATGAGCAATTCAATGCTATTAATATTTTCTTCACATATATATTTTAAACATTATGTGTAAGCTGCAGACACACACACACAAAGTGAGAGAGAGAGAGAGAGAAGAGAGAGAGAGAGAGAGAGAGAGGAGAGAGAGAGAGAGAGAGAGAGAGAGAGAGAGAAGAGAGAGAGATCATCCACTAGTTCATTCCCCAAATGGCTGCTGAGCTGGGCAGGCCAAAGCCAGGAGCCAGAAACTCCATCCAGGTCTCTACATGGGCAACAGGGAGTCAAGAACTTGGATTCTGTTCCGCTTTCCTTGGCACATTGGCAGGGAGCTGGCTCGGAATCATAGCAGCCAGAACTCAAACTGGCACTATGCCATGGGATCCAGTGTTTCAGGTGTCATCTTAAACGGCTATGCCACATCACCCAGCACCAATGTTCTTCATTTTTATTCACTCTGCAATATTATCTTTTGGCGGTTTTATTTTACTCTTCCCTCAATAATGTTGAATATTTTCCAAACTTATTTTATTTTACTGAATTGAATATCTGTGTAAGAGAGACGGAGAAAGAGAGAAAGAGAGAGCAACAGAGTTGAAGCGGGCTCCTGACCCTCTAGTTTAAGTCCCCAGATGTGTGCAAGAATCCAGCATGGGCAAGGTTAAAGCTGGAAGTGTGGTACTCGATTCTAGGTCACTCAGTTTGGATAACAAGACTTAACTACTACAGCCCTAGCCTGCTGTCTCCGAAAGTGTGCATTAGCAGGAAGTTGGTCTCTGGAGCAGAACCAGTACTTGAACCCAAGTTCAATAGTATGCAATTAGCAGCACTAATAAAATAGGTATGTACAAAGCAACTATGATAAAAACTGTGGGTGTCCCAACTAGAGTCTTAGCTGTTATGCCAAGCATTTGCCCTGTTGTGAAGCTTTACAGGATCTTGTTTGACATACATATAGTTTTCTTTGAGAAATTGTTCTTTCAGATCTATTGCTTATCTTCTCTTATATATTTTCTTGCTATTGACTTATAAGAGATTTTTGTAAAGCTTAGGTGAAAATCTGTACATACAATTTCTTTGAAACTAACTTGTTACACCTTAACATACTCTTAATACCTCTGATTTTAATCAGGACCATATGCTGATGGCTACACTCTGTGATTTTTTTAGACATTCTGTTTTGATTTGTTATATTTCTTTGGTTTCTTGTCACTATGCATCTGTCATCCTAATTGAAGGCAGTTCATGTCCATCAAACGGAGGTGAAAGAGCCAGATATTTAATTCTACTTTTCCTGAGCTATTTTGTCATTGGAGTCATTTAGTGGAAGCCAATTTAATCCATTGAGTGGTTTTAACAATGGTTATGACAGCTAGAGCTTCAATATGATTCTTGTCAAAAGAATACTCTGGAGTTAAATGGACCTTTGTCATTCAAAGTGCTTCTCAATTCCTATTTATTGTTGGTGTTTGAGAAGCCTTTGCTTTGTCCTCCCATTCCAGTCCCTGACTTTGTGAAATCTTGCAATTTCCTGTATTCCAGTCAGAAAAAAAATTCCTTTCCTTTTTTTGAGCCCGTCTTTTTCTTGTAATACTTTGCTTGGAAATACAGTCATTGACAAGCAACAAGGGTTGTCCTGCAAACTGTTTAGCCTAAAGTTAGGAATTGATCTTTGAGTACATGATGTGCTTCATAAATAGTAATTTTTCCAGGGCTGCTAATAGTGTGCTATTGAAGAATTTTAGTCTCCATTTTTTTCATGCTTTTCCTAATAGCTTCTCACAACCATCTAATCTTGAAATCATTACCAAATGTTTAAGTTATTGTGTATATATGGTAAAGCAGTATCATAATTTTCAGTGATAAATTCTTAATAAGAATATTGTACTGTTTAAACATAGTAATCCCATAATCCCAAAAAGTAAAAATAATGCATTTTGGTTTTTTGTCCATGTTACATATCCATGATTGGTAAGGTCCTTAAAAAATGTCTCCTTGATCTGGGTTTCATGATGAATAATCAGCCACAGTTTAGAATAATGTTGGTTATTATAATGGAAAAAACGGTCATGAAAAGTTGTGAATTGGCTTTTTTTTTTTTTAAAGATTTATTCCTTTTGTTACAGCCAGATATACACAGAGGAGGAGAGATAGAGAGGAAGATCTTCCGTCCGATGATTCACTCCCCAAGTGAGCCGCAACGGGCTGATGCGCGCCGATCCGAAGCCGGGAACCTGGAACTTCCTCCAGGTCTCCCACGCGGGTGCAGTGTCCCAATGCATTGGGCCATCCTCGACTGCTTTCCCAGGCCACAAGCAGGGAGCTGGATGGGAAGTGGAGCTGCCGGGATTAGAACCGGCGCCCATATGGGATCCCGGGGCTTTCAAGGCGAGGACTTTAGCCGCTAGGCCACGCCGCCGGGCCAGTGAACTGGCTTTTAAGTTTTCATTTTCAGGTGTCACAAAAATAACATGGATAATTCATTGGTCAAAGTAAATTATGTGGCAGATACACTCTAAGGAGTCAAGGATATAGAATACTGCTATGTGTCATAGGAAGAATGATAAATATTTGCTGAAGAACACTAATGATTATCCATTGTCTTTAGTTGTAGATGTAAGATGTTCAAGAGGAACACCAGAAAAACAGGAATATGTCCAGAGAAGTGTGACCCAGGCAACAAAGATATTTGTCATCATTTTTATGATGAACTATGGTAACTCTTGGCCAAAAATGTACATGATTATTTCTAAAAATATAAAATATTATATTGAAAAAATGACTAGAGAAGATTGGGTTCTGTGGCAATCAGGAAGTGCATGTTTCTGATGTTAGCAAAATGTCAGAGTAGGACATCATTCATATCTACTTAAAATAAGAATTTTGGAACCATCGATGCATAAAATTCTCTTTGTGAAATGCTTAGGATGAATGTTGAAGATTATGAATGTCTAGTGCGGCCCAAGGCATAGGAGAGTCTTTGTGAGAGTTCAAGCCTGGATCTCAGTTCCAGACCCTTTCAGCTGTGGTTTGTAAGTAAGCTTATATTTAAAGGAAAGTACAGGGTATTTTGCAAGCTATTGCAAGGAAATCAAGTTTGTCAGTGTCAGTCCCATGGTGGATTCTGACTGATCCCTGAAATTCTGTTTTAGCAACTTTTATCTAGAAAGAGTTCTACCCAGTTGAGGTCCCACTGGGAGATACACTTGTTTGAGTCTCTGTGGCAGAATCCACAATGTCTCCAATCAGGAGGATCCTCAAATAGCCCTGAATCCTAGTTCTGGACTCTCTCATCTTTGAACTGAAAGCAGTGCTGAAGCATGTCCAACAGTGTTGCTGTACATGGATTCCCTGGCTTCAGTCCTATTGCAATGGTCATACAAATTGTTTCCAGTTCTTCTTAACAAGAGTCAAGAAATATGTTTCTTCAACCAAGAAGCTACTAAAAGACCCTGTGTCTGTGTCCCTGGAGTTTGGTCGATTATGTCAGGCTCACTCGGAGATATGAAACAACTCTGTCTCAGTTCCAGCCCACGTGAGGGACAGTACATTACAGCCAGCCTGTGAACATAGATGTTGACAAAGTGGGATCCTTCCCAGAGACTCATAAGCTGCCACATCCATCACTGTGCCTTGTAACAACACCCCCAGCTCATCAGCAAACTCATGAGACTGACATCAGTGTATAGAGCACATCCTGAGTTCATAACTATATATCTATAAATTATTGGCATATCAGGGAAATGTACATTAAAATCATAATTAGATATCACCTTGTATCTGTTGCAATGGATATTATCCAAAACAGACGATTCCAAGCTTTGGTAAGATTGTGGAGACTGAATTCATATGCATTACTCAAGTCAATATGTTAAAGATATTTATACTTCCACATTCATTGTGGCATTGCTTATAATAACTAAGATGTTGAAAAAAACCCAAGTGTTATCAAATGCTGTGTATACATGATAGAGTGCATTCACTCATAAAAGGAGTGACATTTTGTCACTTTTGATACCACAGATTAACCGGAAGCACTCTATGTTAAGTGAAAAAAGCCAGGTAGAAAAAACAAATTTCTTGATATCCCTCAATCTGTGGAATCTTGAAGAAATGGAGCTGTCAGAATTACAGAGCAGAAATGATTATCAAAGGATAAAGGAGGAAATTGAATAGGGAAAATTGAATTTCTGATCAAAGACCGAAATTTTGGTTAGACTGAAGAAACAAGATTCAGCACATTTTACACCAAATTAAGCGTAGAACAGTAATGAGCTCTGCATTTTAAAATTATTGAAATAATTGATATTGAATGTTTATATATAAATGACATATCAACTTGAGGTTACTGATTTGTTAAAATGCTTACTTTAATGTTTCTAAAATGCATACATAGCTTAAAATACCTGAGTGCAGCCCATAATATATTTGTTATCAATTTAAGATAAATTTGCATAATATATATATTTAAATGTTTATTTTTATTGGAAAGGCAGATATACAAAGAGGATGAGAGACAGAGAGGAAGATTTTCTGTCCATTGATTCACTCACCAAGTGACTGCAATGTCTGGAGCTGAGCCAATCTGAAGCCAGGAGCCAGGAGCTTCTTCCAGGACTCCCAGGTGGATACAAGGTCCCAAGGCTTTGGACCATCCTTGACTGCTTTCCCAGGCTACAAGCAGGGAGTTGGATGGGAAGTATGGCTGCTGGGATTAAAACTGGTGCCCATATGAGATCCTGGCACATGCAAGGAGAGGACTTTAGCTGCTAGGCTACTATACCAGACCCTAAGATAAAATTGCATAATATTTTTATTGAATTTTGCTATATGTATACACCTTTGAATTTAACAAATTATTTAATTCTCACAACAAAATTATATAGTAATCATTCTTATTGCATAATTTCTTTTGATTAAAAATAATTGTGGAGCAGAAATTTGGAACAGCAGTTAATATGCTGCTTGGGGTACAAATCAGAGGGCCTGAGTTGGCATCCTGCCTCCACTTGCAACTTCCTATTTGTGAATGCGTTTTGAGCCGGCAAGTGATGGCTCAAGTGCTTGAGATCCTTCCACCTATGGGAGTGATCCTGACTCAATTCCTGTGTCCTGGCTTTGGTCTGCCCCTGTCCTTGCGGTTATGACATTAGGGCGCGACCCCGCAAATGAAAAATTAGTCTCTCTCTCTCTCTCTTTCAAATGAAAAAGATAAATTTATACAATTTTAAATAACAGCTGTGGCTTTAAAAGGCAAATTTTGTTTTGTTCAGCATTCTACCCCATTTCTGCAGGATGCCTGTGTTTAGGCACGTAAGGATTTTACTTCTTTTTTCCTTACGTCATTCCCTGATTCTACATAATTTTGTTACATCTACATTTCTTTCTCTGCCTCTCTTTACTTCAAGACTCTGTATATATTACGCACTTTTTTCCCTTTTGACTGAAAATATAATTTGTTCATGGAGAATATCACATTTAGATTATTTTTCTGTGAAAAACATTTTCTGACTCCCCTCAATAGTTTGTCTGTACGTGACAGTGTTGTTATAGCATCATGCTGTTTTGAAAAATTACATTTTTCTTGCTTTTTTCTGTTATATTCTATTTGATCGAATATTATATTATCCGCAATCATTAACACAGTGATACGACACTATAATAAGGAGATAAAGTGTTTTTTGAATGAAGCAATGCATACAAGTTGGATATACTTATAAAAATTTGCATAAGTTTTTTTGTTATTAATGCCATATTAATGTCATAGAATGCATGAATACTTGTAGATGATAGATCTCTTCATAGATTTAAAGTTCCAAAAGTTCACAAATTTTGTAATTTATGTACTTTAGACTGTATATGAAGAAGATTGGCATAAGATTTTACATGTAAAAGTTCTCAGTGGGGCAGGTGTTTGGCCTGGCAGTTAAGATACCTGCATCCTATATTGGAGTGCCTTGGTTTGAGTCCTGGCTCATCTCCTGACTTCAGGTTCCTACTGCCGTGCACTTTGGGAGGAAATGATTCAAGCAGTCAAATCCCAGCCACACACAGGAAGAGTTGCATTGTTCAAGTCAGTTGAAGTTTTGAGGGGTGGATAAAGATGAGAGTACTCTGTAAGTTTTGGTGTTTTCCGTCACTGCCTCATAGATACAGATAGACATTAAAAGAATAAAATGCTGAATAATTGCTGATGACTCATCTGATTTTGAAAACATTGCAGTTACACAGAGGTTGAAAATAGTGACTCATCTAGCACACAAAAGTAATCTAATGGAAATGGATCAGATAATGAAAATCATGATATAGAAAGAAGAATGTTCAATTGAAAATGTATGGAAACCAAAAAATATTTGTTTACCTCCATCTTCAAATAGATACTAACCATTAGAGAAGTCATTATGGTCATGTATCAAATTTTGTGAAAAATACATTCTAAAATTTTATCACATAATACCTTCATATTTTTAAGGTGCACAGTGAAACTCTTTAACATCTTAATCTAATAATAAGATAACTTGTTTCTAGTCAAAGCTGTAAAATATAAACAATCAGAAGTTATGGGACGTTCTATACCTTGTGTTGATTAGTTTTGTTTGTCAGCTTAACTGGATTAAATGGCATTCAGATGACTTTTAAGGCATTATCCCTGGTTATGTCTAAGAGGATGTTTTCAGGAATGTATTTCATTTGAATCAGTGGAACAAATATAGAAGGCCTCTCATTCATCATGAGTAGTCCAGTTGGCTCGGGACCTGAATAAAACAAGGCAAAGAGAAGTTGAATTGTCTCCTATGTCTGGAGTTCCTTTGGACATTAAATCTTCAAGTTTTTCAGTGTTTGGATTTTCAGACATTTCGTGTCAGTTGCTTGAATTCCATGTCACCAATTCTGAAGCTGAGCTTTGTTGATAGGTTCCCTGATTTTCCCATTTGCAGATGGCCTTTTGTGGAACTTGTAAGTCTCCATTATATTGTGAGCCAACTATTTTAACAAATCACATCTCATATATCTCTCTACACTCACATCTCTCTACATCTCCTATTGGTTTGCTCTGGAGGACTATAGATAATATATATGTGGATGCATGAACTTATTTATATAATGCAGTAGAGACTGAAGATATTAAGGAAAAAAAAGAAAGACTTCAGCACTTTATAGCATCAAATGATCAAATGAAAGACATCATTATAAAGCTCTAAATATGTCCAAAACTCCCAATATGTCCAAAGCTCCCAATATGTCCAACCTCTTTTTTTCTTAAAAATTTATTTTAATTCACATAAAATACATTTATAATAAATCTAAATTTCTAGCATCAAAGTAGTTAGAAATACACACAAAGAATCTTGATAATGGACTGCCTCCATTCTGTCTCTTATTTATACACAAGAAGTTCTTTTACAATTATTGATCGTTACTTCGTTGCCTAAAATTCCTGGAGCTTTCATTTTCAATTCTTCTCTTTTTGAAAAATGGTTCCACACCATCTGCCACAAGAAAAGTGATGGTTTTGTCTTTAAATATAACACAACTTTTGGTCTCCCATCAACACTTTCTGAAGTTGGTATGTACTCCTTTTCAGTGCTGGAAAGTTCTAGATCTACCTCCTCCTTAGACTTGTTTTCTTGTTTCATCTCTTGCCAATCTCCATAAGGGTTTGGTTGTTTATGTGCTTTTGGTTTTTCTTCTTTTGGATTCAATGGATTCTATTTTGGTTGGCTTTTTTTTTCTGTATTTTTGGTTTAATTCCCTCATCACTATTTTTCTTTTTTTCCTTAAACTTTATTAAGTTTGGTCTTTCTGTGGAGATTTCTCTTGTTTTTTTTTCCTGTTCCCTTTCAGAATCACTCTGTGAATTTGATGATTGGATTCTTTAGGACAGCAAGTGACTTTTCAATGACTTTATCAGAATGCAAATCACCAATATGTGGAATGAAGTCATCATGTTTCTCCCATGTAGATTTTCCTGTGACAATATTATAATAATAGCTGTAATCATCCTCACTTATACCTTCTGCCGAAATAGCCTTCACTCCTGCCTTTTTAAAGTTTCCTTGAAATCCTTCAGGTTGCTCCCATTGAGATGTTTCTGTGATCAGATCATAGTAGTAATGTAACCATCAGATGTCACGCCTTGCACCCATTTGCCCTTTGAGGACTCTTCTTTCTTCTGAAGATTCAGGAATGAGTGGGGCAGGAGTAGGCAGAGCAGTGCTGGTTACCGGGATGCTTGATTGTGGAATTTAGACCTATTGTCTGCTATCCAGCACGCAATAATGATAGAACTTCTTGGGTTGTGACTTCCAGCTGCCATGACAGCGCCCACGGCTTGGCTCCTACTCTGACTCTTCAGGTGGGCAGGTGTGTTTGGGACTCGGCCTGCCAGGAGACTCGCAGCAGCACCCTGATGAGCCCCGAACACTTTTCTTCCTTTCCCCAAGAACGGCATTCTCCGATTCTATATGAAACCTCCTTAAGACAAACCTGTCTAAATAATTTAGCCACTTTTGTGGAACAATGCTACAAACATTGAATTCATAAATAATGTTCATGAATTATTTCATACACTTTTTTGTTCAAAAATAGATATAACTTAAAGTTCCATACTTAATCCCCCAAGTGCATATGACAACATATTCTTTGAAAAGACTGCTTTCTTTCCAAAGACAAGTTCCCTAAATTAATAGTGACATTCATGATTAAATTATTATTCTATTGACCACTTTTATTGCTGTTTCATATTTTAGTATATTATTTATAGGATACAACAGAGAACTTCCATTGCTTTATAACATTATCCAGTTAATGACATAACAGACTAGAAACAGCAATAAAATTGAGGTGATTTACAAATAAAGCAATTCTCTGCTTTTTTAGAATTATGTTTTAAAGACTCCATACAAGGACTTCATATTGTGCGTGTAGGGATCACAAATTTAGGAATACTACTTTGAAAATCCAAATGATATACCATATAGAATATGATTTTGATTATTTATCTTAAAAATGACAAGTAAAAAACAAATTACATACACCTTTCCTTTTTTCCCCTTAACTAAGATCTCTAGCAACAATCACAAATCCCGACTCTTTTTAGAAAAATATTTATTTATTTTTATTGCAAAGTCAGATGTAGAGAGGAGGAGAGACAGAGATCTTCCCTCCAATGATTCACTCCCAAGCAGCTGGCCGGAGTTGTGCAAATTTGAAGCCAGGAGCCTAGAGCCTCTTTCAGGTCTCCCATGTGGGTGCAGGGTCCCAAGCCTTTGGGCCATCCTCGAATGCTTTCCCAGGCCAAAAGCAGTGGGGCCGCCGTATGCGATCATATGTGATCTCTGTGCATGTAAGTCGATCCTGGTGCATGTAAGTTGAGGACTTTAGCCACTGAGCTACTGCACAGGGCCAACAAATCCTGTTAATGAATGACTCCAAATATATAACGATTTTCAAATAGATACTCGAAGCAATTAATTTATTGCTTTTAAATTCTCAATTTCACTTTTAGAGTTGTTGCACAAACATTCATAAGAGTAGTATAAATCTCGGATGACAATTACAAGGATAAAAATGTTCAGTTTTTAAAGTGAAAATTGAACATACTGAATATTTAGAGAGCTGAAAGTAGTTATGAAACAATATAAACACAATATTTGCACAGTAACTAAGTACAGATATAATACAAAATTCCTGATCCACATAACCAAAGTTGGTAAAATACTATTTGTAGCCAGATAACTCCTAATTCAGAAGCCCAGGAATAAGGATAAGTTTAAATCTGGAGCAACATATATAAGTTGGTTTAGAAAATAAGAATACATTTATATCTGGAGGAATATAGTAATATTCTTTTTCTTGTCATAAATTTTAATTAATTTTACAAGTGACTGCATTTATCACGTTACATATTCAGAAGGTGCCTTGGAGACATTTTCAGCTTATTCTCAATGACATTAAAATTTGGTTAATGTTACATTCTTGCTGAATATAATTTAGGTCTCTTTCAATGGATATAGTTGTAATATGAGATCTAAGAACCTAACGTTATCAATTCTTCCCTTTTGAAGCTCATTCTGTTTTAGATGTACCTTTTTGACATATTCTTTACACATGTATGGAAATATGGACTTATTTTCCCACTTCTTTTGTATTTGCAGTGTCTGCTTGCAATGGTTTTTCTGTGTAAAGAGACATTATAACATTTATCTCTTTTATAAGATTTATGTATTCATTTGAAATGCAGATTGAGAGAGAGAAGGAATGACTCAGAGAGAGGAGGAGATCTTCCACCCACTGGTTTGATCCCAAAATGACTACAATACCAGAGTTGACCGAGACCAAGGTAGGAGCTTGAAACTCCAGCCAGGTTTCCCACCTGGACTGCAGGACCCAAAGGACTTGAGTTGTCTTCCACTGCCTTCCAGGCACATTACCATGGAGCTGGGTTAGAAGCAGAGCAGCCCAGACTCTGACAATTTAATTAAAATGAGAGCTATATCCCTAAACTCTCCAGCTTGATTCTAAACTGCTTGGGGAGAGAAGACATGCTGCACTCATTTCTTTATCATCTGGTGAAGTATATAACTTCTGAAGAACTGAATACGTATCTGAACTATGTCAAAATCCTCATACTTTTATACTGATTATTTGCCTGGACTACTTTAGATTGTAATCCTTGCAAGCATAGCTGTAACATACTTTCAATCAAAGGTCACTTTTGTTTCGATTAAAAAAGAAAATCATTGACGGTAGGTTTGAGCATATCAGTTAGGATTTTGACACTGTATTGAAGTATCGAAGTGTAAAAGTTAAAGGACTACTTCCAGCTTCTGGCTTGGTCTTTCTGACAATGTAGCTCCCGAGAGGCATCAGTGGAGGGTCATTCTGGCATACCTGACACACATTCGAAAAACATGAACTGAATTCATTTTTCCTGGATACAGCTGACCCAACTCCAGCTCTGATAGGCATTTGGGGCTGAAACTAGTGGACTGGAGTACTCTGCTATTTGTTTCTCAAATAAATATATTAATGAATACCTTTAAAAAGGAAGTTGCTGTGAGTAGGTTTGCTTCCAACTTTGACATTCTTTGTAATAAAAAACAGATATTGCAGGAAATGTTGGGAAAGCTAATACTGAATTAAATAAGGATAAATCAAATTCACCCAGAATCCAGTTTAAAAGTATAGTATTTTGAGAAATTGAATTGATTTAAACAGAATTGGTCTGTTTTATGATTGCATGAATGAATGTATTCATAGCAGTCCCAAAGTAAAATTTCATCCCACCATAAAACTTCTTTTTGATACAGTCCTGCCAGTGTTGTGAAATAGTATGACATTGGTTGTGTTGTCATTTTCCTCATCATTAATAAGTTTGTGTACCTTTAGCATGTTTATTAGGTACTTCCTTGTCTACCTGAAAAAAAAATGTTTGTACTTTTTCCCTTTTTTTTTCTTATGGTATCTTAATTACTAATCTCTTGCTAAGGCGAAAGCCATACAAATTTCTACTATACTTCTTTCTAATAATAGTATATTTTAACTGTTAAACTTGGGTCTTTAAAGATTTTTGAGTTAATTATTTAATATGCTTTGAAGTAGAAGTTCAATTCATTCTCTGGGTGGTGAATAGTCAGAAGGTCCAAGACCAGTTTTTAAAGATTTACAAATTAAAATACTGCAAATTAAATTGAATTTTCTTGGCACACTTAATTTAAAATATTTGAGTATTAATGAGCTGATTTTAGGCTCAATTTTACTGAAGCTAGGCAGGTAGACAAAGACTCACTTTTATGAAAGTGTTACAAAGCTAATATTTGTGTCTATACGTTTGAGGAACACTTGTTTTTTTCCTATTTGCTATTAGTTATTTTTTTTTTCTTTATCTAGTGGAATGTTAAGACTGTGATTGTAAAATGAACAGAAAGTAAATCATTTAAACATTTAAAAAAAAAAAAGAAGGAGCAGTGTGTGTTGGAAACATGGACAGGAGGAAGCCTGTCCATGTTTATGCTTCTAAATTTGTACTGGAAAGGCAGATATACAGAGAAAAAGAGACACAGAAAGATTTTCCGTTTGCTGCTTCACTCCCCAAGTGGCTATAACAGCCAGAGCTGAGCGATCTGAAGCCAGTAGCCAGGAGACAGGAGCTTCTGGGTTTCCCATGTGGGTGCAGGATCCCAAGGCTTTGGGCCGTCCTCGACTGCTTTTCCAGGCCACAAGCAGGGAGCTGGATGGGAAGTGGAGCTGCCAGGATTAGAACCAGCGCCCATATGGGATCCTGGCAGAAGTTAGCTGCCTTCTCCTAGTTCTACTGTAACTGGAATAGATTTCTTAGTTTTATTTTCTGATAATTCAGGTATACAGAAATAATTAATGTTAATATATTGACTTTGTATCCTTAAGCTTGTTGAACTTGCTTGTCAAATTTAATACTTTCTTAGGTGTTTACTTAAGTTTTTATTTATCTATTTATTTATGAATTTCTTTTATAAGAATTTGTCCATTTCATCAAAATAGACTGATTTCTCATATATATATATATATATTGTGTGTGTGTGTGCATGTATATGTATGTATATGTATATATACACACATATATATATATATAAAATTCTAAGAATATAATGATACTTCTCTCCTTTCTTCTTTCTTTCCTTTCTCCCTCCCTTTCCAATCTCTCTCTCTGTCCATTTTTTTCCCCATTGGAAATGATCAGGCTATCATAACACTGACACTTTTCTTACAGAGGGCATTAACACATACTAGAACATAAGGTACTACCTAAGTTCATTTTTTCATTCCGTCCCTTTTGCTATGTGAAAGCAAGGTATGTGTTCCATCTGGAGGATGAAACAAAGAAGATACTCCCTTAGAAGCAGAAGCAGTACCTTCACAAGGCAGCAAATCTAGTTCTTTGAACTTGAACTATGCAGTCTCCTGAATTGTGACAAATACATTTATATTTAGCTATAAATTACCATGTCTCAAGTATTTTGTTATAGCAGCACAAAAAGAAACAGGATATTGCTTTAACAATATTAAACATATGGTACAACAGAGTTCTTCAACAGTTTTCCAAAATTTATCATTTTTGCAGAACTGCAATTCTGTGTTCACTGAAGAGCAATTTCTCATTTTCCCTTCCCTCTCCTAATACTCAGATTTTATTTTCTGCTTCTATAGGTTTGACAACTTTATATACCTAATTGAAATCAAGTCTTGGAGTATTTGATTTCTTGTAATGGTAGTGTTTTAGTTTGGATGTTCTTAAAGTTCATTTGCATCGTAGCATTTGGCATGATTTAGTTTAATAGAAAAAGTTGCATTTACAATTTCAATATATTACTATATTCACTTCAAATGTAGATGATATATATACATATTTATATATTAATTTTTCTTGAGAACCGAGATTACTATCACAGAGTAAGAAATTCATGACAATGATCATAATGTGTGAAGAATGTATTGTCTTTTATGTGATATGAGTCAGTGAAGCAATATTTATACCTAAATACCCAATAGCATAACACCCATACACTTTTTACACTTTTTATACATTTACGTTCACACACACACAGGCACACACACATAGAAGAGAAAACAAGTTACATCTGTTTTTTCTGAAGTTGGCGTAGTCCATTAGAATAATGACCTCCAGTTACATCTATTTTGTTGCAAATGTCAGCATTTCTTTCTTTTTTTACAGTTGAGTAATATTCTATCATGTATATTGATCATACTGTTCTCATTAAGTAATCAGTTGATGCACATTGAGTTGATTCCATATTTTCCCTACTATATGCTACAAGCATGGGGATGCAGGTTAATTTTCCATATGCTGCTCTAATTTCTTTTGAAGATATTCCCTAGAATGGGATGCCTGCATCATATGGTGAATCTATTTTTAGATTTCTGAAGAATCTCTATACTGTCTTCCATAATGATTTTACTAGTTTACGGTCCTGTCAACTAAGTATTAGGATACTTTTTCCTGCACATTCTCACCATTAATTTTTGTTTCTTTGATTTTGTGCAGTAGTCATTTTAAAGACTATAGGGGTCACACCTCATTGTTTTTTCTGTATGTATTTCCCTGGGGATTAGTGACCCTTAGCATTTTTTTTCATGTGTCTGTTCCCAATTTGACAGTATCTGTTTTCTTTGTTCATTTCTTAAACAGACTGTTCATTGTGCTGCTGTCAAATTTTCTGAGTTTCAGACAAAATTTTGGATATTGATTCTTTATCGTACATTCAGTTCACAAATATCTACTCTTCTGTTAGTCACCTCTTTGATAATTGCTCCCATTTCTATGAAGAAGTTTCTTTTTACTTAAATTGTACTTGATAATTTTTAAAAGTTTTATTTTTAAAATGTAAACTCACAGAAATATGTAGCAATAGAGAGAAAGAGATCTTCTATTCACTGGTCCACTCCCCCAGTGACTGCAATGGATAGAGCTGGGCCCTGAAGCAAGGAGCATGGAATTTCTTCTGTGTCTCCTACATGGGTACTGGTGCCCATAGATTTGAATCATCCTCTGCTACTTTCCCAAACCATAAGCAGGGAGTTGAACCAGAAGTGGAGTTGTCAGGGCATAAACTGGTGTCCATATGGGATGTTGACTGTTGCAGGGAGAGGATTAGCCTTCTATATCACAGACTTGGCCCCAAGAAGCTTCTTTTCTTTATGTAATCTTATTTCTCTATTTTTGCTTTTATTATCTGTGTTTCTGGTGCCTTATCAAAGAAGTGGATAGTATCTTAAAACATTTTCCTTGTATTTTCTTCTAGCAATTTGATGATCTAAGGTGTTTAGCTTAAATCGTTGATCCACTAAGTTGATTTTTTTTTAATGTGATACAAAATAAGTGTCTTGTTTGAGACTTCTACATGTAAAAATGCACTTTTCCTGACACCATTTGCTGTGGACTGTCCTTTCTCCACAGGATGATTTTACCTTTTTTGTCAATAATCAGTTGGTTGTAGATGTGTGGGTTAATTTCCCGAGTTTCTATTTTGTCTTATTTATCTACATGCCTATTTTTGTTCCAAGTCTGTAGCTTGTCTTCAAAATGTGGTATCATGAAGCCTGCTTTTCTTTTTTTTTTTTTTTTTTTGCTTTTTTTAAAAAAAATATTTAATTATGAGTAGCCTGTTGTATTTCCATATGAATATCAGGAATATTTTTTTCCTTGTTCTATGAAGAATATCCTTGGAGATTTCATTGAGTAGGCATTGAGTCTGTAAATTGCTTTGGACATTATGGGCATTTTAATGCTATTAAGTCTTTCAAACCATAAAAATGGAAGTCTTCCTTTTTTGGTCGTATCTTCTTCCACCTCTTCCATCAATGTTTCATAATTTACATTGTAGAGATTTCCTACATCCTTGATTAAAATTATCCAAAGATATCCACATTTTTATAGCTGTTGTCTGTGCTACTGAATCTACAAGCTGTCTCTTAGGGGTAACAGTTTTGGTGTTTAAGAATGCTATTGATTTCTATGTGTTATATCTTGAAACTACCAAATTCTCTTATGTGTTCCAATAGTCAACCTATCCTATATAGAGTCATATCCCTGGAAGCCAGGATACTTTGGTGTTCTTCTTTTCAGTTTGTATCCCTTTGATTTTTTTTTTTTAACAAATGTCTTTAGTAAAATTTCTAGAACTATGTTGAGTAATAGTGTGGAAAATATCGCGTCCTTGTCTGGTTCTGGATTTTAGGGAAAATGCTTCCTGCGTTCAGTGTGATGTTGACTCTGAGATTGTCATATGTTGCCTTGATTAATAATATCGAGATATGTTCCTTCCATACACATTTTTTAAAGGTTTTTCCATGAAAAGATGTTGCACCTTATCAAATACTTTCTTTGCATCTATTGAGTTGGTCATGTAGTTCTCATCCTCCATTTTGTTGATATGATCATGATTACAGATTTGTATATATTGATAGTATGTTGTTGATGGTTTTTGTATCCATATTTTTCAGAGTTACTGGTCTATAATTTTTTGTTGTTATTGTTGCAATAATCATTTTCTGGTTTGGGTATTAAGGTAATGCTATTCTCACATTCATAATGATAAATTTGTTTTCATCTGTAAGATGTCACTATGCTTGTTTACCTGATGTCTTACGAATGGCTTTTTCACATATTTAGTTTGAATGTTGTTTCAGGAAAAAAAAATCTAACTCCTGTTATTCAGTGCTAGTAGTGGAGATATACAGACCTAGAGTCACTATGCTTTCATAAGAAAATTTAAAAATATTTTTTGAAAGAGGTAGGTAAAGTACACATTGCGATTCAACAAAAAAAAATAATACTAAAACAAATATTGGTGAAGTTTAGGCAAAGAAGAAGTCATCTAATAACAAATATGGTTTTCATTTTGCATGTGTTTTTGTTTTCTTTCAGGTCTGCAGGTACATACTGATATTCTACATCGGTAAAAGCATGTAGTGACACCTACACTGATGAATTATGTTGAATAGATTTTGAATTTCATATGTCATGGATAATTGAACCCCCAAAATTCCTTTGTTACTGTACAATTGTGTTTACCAGCAGCTAGAGAGGGTAGGTGGAGTAGGGTTTGGAAAAGGTTGATTAATATGTACTCAGTTATGATTAGGTAGGAGTAAAAATTCTGGTGTTCTGTAATAAAGTAGGGTGGCTATAGATAATGCTCTTGTACTGTGTATTTTTCTTCCTAAAACAGAGGATTTTGAATGTTTTCACCCTGAGGAAACAGTAAATGCTTGATAACACTGATGTCTTTTGCCTGCTTAAGCAATACACAATGCAAACATGTATGAAATCATAATGCGTAGCGTTTTATTTGAAGTATTTATAATGTCATTTTTATTGCATCTTAAAATGTTTACTTTTGTATTTTCATCTACTTAGAATGCAGAGCAATTGAGTGAGAGAGAGAGTGAGGGAGATCTTCCATATGCTGTCTCACTTCTCAAAAGCATGCAATAGCCAAGGCTGGGAAAGGAAGAATCCAGTATTCCAGACCTCCATCTGTCACCCACATTGATGGCGGGAGGTAAAGCACTCGAGCCATCATCTGTTGTCTCCCAAAGACGCATTACCAAGAATCTGAATTAGAAGTGGAATAACTAGAACTGAAAATTGCATTCTAATTATGGAATGTGGGCATCTCAAGTTGGGACTTAACCCATTATGCCAAAATATTCACTCCTAAAAATATTGACTCCATTGTTTTCCACACTAAATCTAGCATAAAAACACATTTGCTAATGTCTGACCACAACTCTAATGTAAAATGTGTTACAATATATTGTCTAAGGACCTTTTTAGTTGTTATATTCTATGACTCATATTTCTCTTTATTAATGACATTAATAGGTGACATTTTAAGGATTTACTGTTATGTTTATCATTAGTTAAAATATTCTTGGATAGTGCGCTCTGTGTCAGTAGGCTTTGGATGAAATGAAAGAAAACGTTTTTCTCAAACTGGTCTTAATGACAAGGTGTTTTGTCAAAAAAAATGGAAAATGGAGGGTATGTGTTGATAACCAAACACTCTGCTATCACTTACCTGTGTGTTTCGCAATTTGAATTTTTTCCAGTTGTTATTTTAGTGTTCAAAAATACAGCAAGGTGGCTTATGTGGTAAGAAAATGGCAGTGTCCAGCAGAAAAAAATGTCTAACTTTTCATTATTTTTCCCATAGGACTGAACAAAATTTTCCAAGAAGTCCTTTCAGGGAGATCATACATTGTTAATTGCATGGGAAATCTTATTCCAGTCATTCGTGACAAGGCTTCAATTAACACTAACAGATGAAAAGCTTCCACTCTTGGAATTAGAGATAAGGTCAACTTCCCTAGAAACATGATCACATTCTGGATGACAGAAAACTAAAATAACAGCTACAAAGAAAAATAAACAAAATTAGAACCCCAGTGTTTTCCGAGGTAGGAGAAGGAGAGCCTCGGTATGCAACAAATTCTGTTACATTATCTTTACCCAAATTTCAGAATATGTAACTATTTGAAATAAACCTTTTTTGGTATAGGAAACTATATCAAAAGAAACATTGGACAGAATATTTGAGACACTAGGATTTATTGTCAGTTATGAATTTAAAAAATGAAAAAAATGTGCACTTTGACATGTCAGTAAATCTATCTGAACCTCAGTTTCCATACCAGGATAGGAAAATTGTTTGTTGCCTCTTATTCAAGTGGATGTTTTGACAATAAAATAGAATAAAAATGTGAAAGCACTTGGATCAAACACTACTTTCTTAATTTTTAAAATGTTTATTTTGCTGTGTTTGAAAGATGACATTCAATCTTTTCATGTGGTAATATGTACACCTAAGTGATCTACTAAAAACAGAAGACATTTTATGCCATTTTTAAAAGTAGCAGTTCTGTGTTACATTAAAGGATGAAGTGATTCAGACAATATAAAACCCATCTTTTTTATTAGCATTACTTACTGAAATGGTTATCTATATTTCTGATGAGTTTGCAAGCAAGAAAAGACTCTGAAATCTAGCAACTCATGGAGTTGATATAACGCTTACAGCAACATAAATGACAAAGTGTCACTGATGACTGAGATGACAAATGACAACATGCATATTAATGAGCACTACACGACATTCAATCAAAGTTCAGTGTTCTTAGCCATGTTGAAGGACAATGCAATCTTCAAATTCAGTACCCCGAAGAAGTGTGACTGTCACCAGCATCTTCTACAACTTAGGGTGTCAGCAGAAAAGTGGCAAGGTCATATCTGCCTTGATGGTGCAGTGAATGGCACCTGTATGATTGACTAGAGGGCAAAATTAGTAGCCCTCAAATTATTTTATGGAGGTCATATGTACACATATCCTAAGTTTAGGTCTTACAGCTGAATATAGTAATGCATGAAATTAAAAATTTTCTCTTCAACTTGTGTCCCTCTTTTTTTCTCTCCATCTTCCTTCTTTCCCTGTTTACCTGTATAGTTATTTGATTGAAATGATTGCAGAAAATTCTGTTGAAGTATTCATTCTAAATAGAATTTATATGATATGTTAATATTACTTTAGTTTTCATATAAGTGATTTTTGCATGTATGTATTCACTAGTATCATCACACAATAAAGTAGGTAGGTACTCAACAAAAATACTCAAAAAGCTAACATGAAAACCTGGAAGTAGATGGTCCAGTGTAAAAGCTTATTGTTCATCAGAATGACAGGCAGAGATTCCCCATGGCAGTATCAGAAATGCCTGATATAGCTTGTTTGTTACAGCAATATTCAACATACATTTATTACTTAACATCAAAAATTATTTGTTTAGATATAAACATATATAGAAGCTTCAGTCTTCCAGGTTTTATATTTATTTTCACTGCATACCAAGAAATATCTTTTTTCTTCATTTTTTATGCAGACAAGAACAAGACATATTGCCAAGATTTGTGGACATTACAAATGAGCATTCTTAAGCAAATGCTGCTAAATTGGTGATAATAGGTAACATTTTAACAACACTATAAATAAGCAATTACTTACAAAATGTCAGAAAAGTTTGGTTTTCTAAATTATTGGCCTTAACACCAGTGTCCTGGTCGCCTCAGTTTTCCATAACAAAATACTCATACTTATATTTTTGCCTTTTTCTCTTTCTATTCCCCGTCACATTGAGAAAGTAGAGGTGTATAGTTCACCTTTACTTTAAAAAAATGTCTTGCACTTGTATTAATGTTTCAATTTTGGTTAAGCAAATGTACCACATATACGCACATTCAGAAGAATATCAATTTCTGTTGATTCCATTTAATCCAAACTTACCCAAGAGGGATTTCAATACGTGAAAGGCAAGAATTAGTCAGTTGAGCCATCGCACCAGCCCCATATCTTTTTTCAAGTTTAAAAATTGGGCTGTTTATATTCTTGTATTTTTCAATTGTGAGATACAAGCTCCTTGTATTCATATGTATGTATATTACACACACATACAATTTTTCTGATTCTATAAGGTTATTTTTTTTCTTTCTGGATGGTGTTTCCTAGAGATTTTTTTTCATTATTTCATTTCTTTTCTTTTCCTTTTCTTCTTTGTTTTTTGAAGACAAGCAACTCAGATGAATGATTGTCTTCAAAGTCATATCTAAAACTGGATGGAGCAAGGTGGAAGAATATCAATCATACCCCAACACAAACAGGAATTTGAACAACTACTCATGAGGGAAAGTATGTATGCGTTAGCTAAGGAAATCGAGAGAATGATTACAGTAACTGATGACAGCACAGTAAGAAAATATGTATTGGAAAATGTATGAAGGAAAGATTTATATTGCACTTGTGGCCTCTACCCCAACCCGAATTGGCACAGCATAGTCAAGCTTGCACTTAGAGGAGATAGAGAATTCCAGTAGAAATTTGCTTTGAATTCTAATACTGAGTGCACTGTTGTAAAATAGGAAGATAAATATAACCCCTGAATCTAGGGCTGGTGACTGTAGATTAAACTTCTAAGTCTACGGTAACACCCTCAAGTGAATCCGTAATTCTTACAAGATGGATATGAATTCTGACCTGAGTCACATCCAGGCAATTGTAGTAGCTTTGTGTTTTTCATGAAAGTCAGGGGGCAGATAATTCTCAACAACTACGATCTTTGGATGTGCCAAAATGTGACAGCTGGGACAATCCTGTAATTATTGTCATGTAAGTTAATGAACTCCAGTTTGGTTTGTATAGAGTATGTCAGCACAGGAAATAACATGCCTATAGTAGTCATGGCTGCAGGAGTCATGACCTCAAGAACTGCATCACACAGTCTGCTTAGGATTTCTGAAAAGTTTTGCTATTGAAGTACATTCACAAATAAAGCCATGCTATGAAAAATGGGAGAAATAATACTTTCTGAAATCAATGCATGTTCCCAAGAAATGAAAGATGACAAAAACAAATAGTGATAATAAAGACAGTGTTCAATGCTGAAGATGAATTTCCTGAGAATGAATCCACAGTAGCTATTTTTGAAAATTCTACAAATCTCAAGAAGTAAAAGAAAATACTTCAGGATTTTTTTCAGAGAAATGTAACAAACATTAAAATTGTAAAGATCAGACAGAAATTCTGGAATTGAAAACTGCAATAAATATAATGAATAATATAAGAATAATTGATAACAGACTTCCTTATAAGCCACAAAATCTGAGAATTCTAAGGTAAGTTGTTTGGGTTCAGTATGATGGGTCAATTGACTAACCCTTTGTGTACAAGCACCAACATTCCATATGGGCGCCGGTTCATTTCCTGGTTATTTCACTTCCCATCTGACCTTAAAATTTATATAAAAAAACAAAAGACCATGAAAAACTAAATGAGCATTGAACAAACTGAATAAGTTGAAGGTTCCATATTACCTAACTTCAAAAAGAAACAGTAAAATGGAAGGCTAAAATTTAAGCATTTCAGTAATAAAAATAGCTTTATATAATGAAAGATATTTTCAGCAGGATGTAAAACAAATGTCCAACAATGTGTTGTCCTTAATAAATTCACTTTAAACATAAAGACACAATGGCGTTCAAAAAAATGCAGAATTATCTCATTCAAACACCACATTTACTGAGTGATCAATCTTGTTAAACTTGCTCTATATGTGTCTCTAATGAGTTGTGCTGCAATTCAGATTCTACCACCTTGCGAAACATGATTTCATTTGCATTTAATCAAACTTATGGACCTAACATGCAGCTAACAAAAGCTAAAAGGTTCAAGCAATAAGAATTTTAAAATGCCAAATTGGAACAAACAAATATAGAAAATGGGCCTTTATACAAGACAAATGATATGGAAATTAGAAAAATGTTGAATTTAATAGATTGAAATGAAAAAGTATTTTAAATGAAAACAAATCTTTAACGTGATTAAATGTAATGCATGAAACTTGATCCTGGCTCAATATATTCAGAGACAGATGATACTAGGACAACTGGAAGAAATGAACAGAATGAATATTTGTTGAAATAATACAGCTATAGCTTCTTTTCTTAGATGTGAAAATGATACTGTGAAGATACAGAAAAATAATTCTATTCTATATGGACCCAAACTTCATAATTTTGATGGAGAGAAAATGATAAAAATAGATAGATACATAAATAGACAGATGACACACAGATATGCAATGAATGCATTGAGTGAGAGGGCAGATGGCTGGCTGGGTGGATGGGGGAATGGATTGATAGGCAGACAGTTAAAGCAGGAAGATAGCAGTATGAATACTGCTTTAAATCTGATTACATGATACCTGGTTGTGAACATATTTTTTGTAAGTTTGAATTGTAATTTATCATTACAATTGATGTATAATAGAGCAAAACTTCAAAAATTTTACGGAAATTTGTATTATGCAAAATCTATTGGATGGATTTCAACTTACTGCTCAAAAATGCCTTTTTAAAAATATTTATTTATTTTTATTGGAAAGGCAGATACACAGAGAGGAGGAGAGACGGAGAGGAAAATCTTCTGTCCATTGATCCACTCACCAAGCCACCAAAATGGGCAGAGCTGAGCTGATCCGAAGACAGGAGCCAGGAGCTTCTTTCAGGTCTCCCACACAGGTACAGAGTCCCGAGGCTTTGATTTGTCTCCTGCTGCTTTCCCAGGCCACAAGAACCGGCACCCATATGGGATCGCAGGGCATGCAAGGTGAGAACTTAAGCCACTAGGCTACCACATCAGGCCCAACAAAAGCATTTTTTTTTTCTAAAGATTTTATTTTTATTGGAAAGCCGGATATACAGAGAGGAGGAGAGACAGAGAGGAAGATCTTCCATCCGATGTTTCACTCCCCAAGTGAGCCGCAACGGGCCGGTGCGCGCCGATCCGAAGCCGGGAACCTGGAACCTCTTCCGGGTCTCCCACACGGGTGCAGGGTCCCAAAGCATTGGGCCATCCTCAACTGCTTTCCCAGGCCACAAGCAGGGAGCTGGATGGGAAGTGGAGCTGCCGGGATTAGAACCGGCGCCCATATGGGATCCCGGGGCGTTCAAGGCGAGGACTTTAGCCGCTAGGCCACGCCGCCGGGCCCAACAAATGCATTTTTAAAATAACATGTATATCAACCTTTTGAAGCACACTTATGCAATATGTAGTTTATTCACAATTTATTATAAAATAAAGCTGTAAAAAGAAAACAGAAATTTCAATGCAATTTATGTAAATACTTGAAGTATAGAACGGCTTCAATGCAACATGTTTAAAACTGGTTGTGTAAGAATGTAAGAGAAACGTTTAGAAATGATACTTAAGATTAGTGGTGAGCTGGCAGAATATCATCACAGTCAATTAAGAGTCCCAATATAACATCAACAGCAATTTGCAATGTTATGGAGTTGACATGGTTTTGAGTAACCAGAAAAGGTCTCTCCAAGAAACTGTTCAACCAATCTGGACAATAAGTAGCTGGACTCTATGCTTGGTATATGTTTGCAATGAAAGAATCTTGATTGAATTTGAACTGTAATACTGCATCAAGGTGGAGGAATCCACCGGGGGGAGGGGAGGGGGAGGGAGGGGGGGATACCCAGAGCCTATGAAACTGTCACATAATGCAAAATAATTAACAATAAAAAAAAAATTGCAAAAAAAAAAAAAAAGATTAGTGGTGAAATGATCTTGCATTTCTTTAACCAAAAGCAGAGTAGAGAAAATAAAAAAACTAAAAAATATAGATAATACCTAATGTTTACTGACTTTTTTGCTGAAGTAATTCTTTCAAGTTATATCCAATATGTTCTAGGTTAAATATTTTGTAATTAGACTCTTTGAGGCTAAAATTCCTAAAGAACTTATACAGCATAGTGGATATTCATTTTTATGCTTTCTGCAATAAATGGGATATAATTATACCAATAAAATAATTTTCCATAAGTGAAAGAAGGAATAAAGACAGTAAGGAAGAAAGGGGCAACTTTAAAAGAAATAGCCATGTACATATTTATCATGATAATAACGTTCTAATTTTCAGATTGAAACAAAATTCATAGCCTAATATGTAAACCAACTGCATCATTACTATAAAATCAATAATTTACTCTATGTTCAAAATACTACCATACTGATTATTCCAAATTTCTTTACATTAAGAAATATGCAGATTATTTTACATATTTCTATGATTAAGATGAATGTTGTTACACACTGTGATCTGCAGGAGCTGCCCTGTTTTAGTTCAAGAAAGTTGAATACAAATTTTAGAAGACTAGCTTGCTAGTACATAACTAATTATATAGGAACTATAGTTAGTATTTGGATTGATAATAAATGTTTGATAACTTTCTGTTAGGGATGCAATTTCTCATTTAAAGTGAGAGTCAATTTATGTGGTATATCTATCTAGTCCATGTTAATTTCAGACCACCAGTAGCATCACACTGAACACTGCGATGGGAAAGGAAACACACGTAGTCTTTTGTAAAACACTGTCGAGGTAGCTCCAGCACACCATTAAGACGTATTCATCCATACCTTTCCTCTTTGATTCTAATAGATTACAAGGCTACATTATGTGGATCATTTGCATGAGTGAACTCTCTTTTACAATTGCTGTGACAAGTAGAGAAGAAGTAAGGAAAAGGCTGCTTAAAGTAATTTCTTGTATGTTTAAATATATATATCTATAATATATATATGTATATAATTTCATAGCAAATTCACAAAGAAAAGGAGAAACTAGAGGAAAAGATCATTCATCTGTTGGTTCACAACCAAAATGACCATAGTCAGAGCTGATCAGATTTGAAGCCAGGAGCCTCTTCAAGGTCTCCTACGTGGGTGCAGAGTCCCAATGCATTGGGCCATCCTCCACTGTTTTCCCAGGCCACAAGCATGGAACTAGGTGGGAAGTGGAGCAGCCAGGATAAGAACTGGCAATCATATGGGATGCCAGAGTTTGAAGATGGAGGATTAACCTATTGAGCCATGGCATCAACTCCAATTTACTTTATTTTGAATTTCTTACATAATAGTATTAACCTACATAAAAGAAGCAAACATGCATTTTATACATTGTATATATACTCAATATTTTAGTATGATAGGTGTGATAGGATTTTATGATTTGATTGAGTATTACTGAAAGATGTAACATTGATAATGGTTAATTTTGTAGCTGAATATTTGAAAATCTAAGCTTTGAACTTCAATTAATGTATCACAAAAGTTCTGTAGGCTGGCAGGTTATTTCTTATGAAAAATAATTTTTCCCCCAAGTTTTTTGAAGATTACTGCATGAAAGGTTACAAATCTTAAACACTTTTGATTAACTAATTAATAGAAATGTAAAAAGCAAACTATACTGTGGAACAGGTTATTTCAAAGCAATTGTCTGTAAAATCATCACTCAGACGAAGACTGCCCAAGTTTCATTAAGTCTGGAACTATATCATATGATTTTAATCAGATATAATTTTATAATTATTTTCTCAGGCATGACTATTTCGATTGTCAGATTAAAGATCTAAAGATTAAATATTGAGTGTAGATTATAGAACAATGAGCCAGCAGGCCCTGGCAGCATGGCCTAGCGGCTAAAGTCCTCGCATTGAACGCCCCGGGATCCCATATGGGTGCTGGTTCTAATCCTGGCAGCCCTGCTTCCCATCCAGCTCCCTGCTTGTGGCCTGGGAAAGCAGTCGAGGACGGCCCAAGGCTTTGGGACCCTGCACCCGCGTGGGAGACCCGGAAGAGGTTCCTGGTTCCCAGCATCGGATCGGCGTGTACCGGCCTATTGTGGCTCTTCTGGGGAGTGAAACATTGGAAGGAAGATCTTCCTCTCTGTCTCTCCTCCTTTCTGTATATCCGGCTTTCCAATAATAATAAAATTTAAAAAAAAAAAAAAAAGAACAATGAGCCAGCATTAATTTCAAAAGAAATGAAATACAAACGGACAGTTGCCATCAACCGGGGGAAATAAGAACAATAGAGAGTCATAGGTACACTGGCACTTTTGACATTCATCTCACAAGATACAAAGATACAAAGATTTTCTACAGTTGAGATTATGTCACTGTCATAATTAGCATTAGGAAAGGTACTGCAGAAATGAGAATGAAGTCTACATGTATTTTTCGGTTTTCCTAATGAGAGTTCCAATTTTAGTACATTTGGTATATGTATTACTAAACAAAAATAGCTAAGAAATACATTCTTGTTAATGGAATGATATGTTTGTCCACAGTGAAATTAAGAATTTCTATAAACCATGAGGAGGAGATGCAGCATTAAGAATGAAATTCTATGTAAAACCTAATATCAATGTGTTAACAATATCATACTATCACATATCACAAAACAAATTGAGATTTCTGAGAAGACACCAAGAAAAAGCTTGTAACATGCATGACGTTTATTAGTACTCCTAGAATAAAGGAGGATCAGAAAAAGGTGAAAGCATAGAATGTGATCCAGTGCCAGTAGAATTTTGGAAAATCCTTGGGAACGGAGTCTTCAGTTATTCTGAGTTCTAGCACTACAGAATCTGGGCCTTCACTCCTCAAACTGATGAATAATTTTATGTGAGCTCTCATAAGTAAAGGGATATGGGGTTATTGGAGTTCCCCCAGAATGATAACCACTAAGGATGATCACCAGAAGAAGTGAGTGTGTCATTCCTGAAGGAATATCCAAATGAATCATTACAGCATCTACTGTGCAGTTCTGTAGTGGAATAACAAACAAACAAACAAACAACAACAACAAACGATTATCAGAGGCAAACATTAGAGCACAGCTTCTTAAGGCACTGCCTGACACACAAGAATCCTATATTGAAGTACCAATTCAATTGCTGGTTGTTTAGCTTCTCATCCAGCTCCCTGGTGTTGCATTTCAGAAGGCAGCATAAGATGGTTCCGGTACCTGGGTTTTGGCAACCCACATGGGAGATGTGCATGGAACTCTTTGTTCCTGAACTATGCATTGTATTCCTACCTGTTGTGTGCATTTGGGGAGTGAAACAATGCATGCAATCTCTCTCTCCCTCCTTCTCCTTCTGCCTCTCCCTGCTCTTCACTTTCTTCCCCTTTCTTTCTTTTTATTCCACCTTCTACCCCTCTGGCTTCCACTCATTAAAATAAAATAAATCAATCATTTAAAAATGATTATCCTGAGATTCAAGAGGGCAGAATAGGGTAAAGACACATTTAAACAGAGAATTATTAGCCAGTGTGAAGAAGAGGGGGACCATTCCAGGAAATAGGAGAGGACAGAACAACAGCAGAGGGGTACACGGAGACTGACAGACACAGGAAAGCAGCGAACATAATGGAGTGGTGTTGCAGTGACTGATACCCCAGTGGCGTTCAGCCAACGGCAATCTGAATTCACTGGCAGCCGGAATTCCACCAGCAACAAAGTGGGAAGGCACGTTTACCAGGAGCTACAGACGTGAACCCAAAGAACTGCCCAACCTGCTGGTCTGTTTGATTTGACCAAGAGCAGAGACAGAGCAGCAGATCCTAGACAGGGAGTGTGGGAACAGGGTGGATTTCAAAGCGTAACGGCCTCACAGACCTGAATTAGGTGACAATTTGTTTAAGGAGGGAAGAGGTATGGGGCAAGGACCATACATGCATGGAGCTGTAAGTGAGCTCATTTCTGGCTCAGTGAGCTGCAACAAGGTGGCGTCCTACAGGTTTCACACAAGACAGGTCTAGGTTGCCCTCAGACCTGAAGGCCAAAAGATCAAGAACTCTAGTAGAACATCAGGCGACATTTCTTACAGCATGGCAATAGCTTTAGGACTACAGGGGACACCAGAGAGCTGTGCATGTGCTGAACTCAGAAGGAACTCTCTGAATCCATTGCATTGCACTGGTTCCACAGGAAAATAATGCTGACTGTGGCATCATACAGGTCAAAATAGGTCCGTGTAGCCCTCAGACCTAATGGCCAACAAGATGCAGCAAAATTAGCACCACCAACAACCTAGCTATATGGGACACCTGTTGTCTCCCTAATCCTGGAACCTACTCCAACTGGAAGTGAGAAAGAGGTTGTAGAGACAATGGTGCAGTCTCAGCATGGAATCACAGGAGGTGGTTACTGGTGAACCAGGAGCTGGGGCCATGGAGACCATGTTAGAAATCTAACATAAGAACCCAGACCTGGGACTTGCTGGAGGGAGTGGCACAAGTGACTGCAAACAAAGAACCATGTACCAACTGAAGTAAGTAAAATTGAACTGTAGACCTATGGGTGATAGAGCTTAGAAACCTGCCCCAAAGGGAAGAATCTGATAGATAGAAGTACAATGACCAAGAGAAAAAGAAGAGACAGAGGCACAATGAATATTATTGTAGACTCCCCTGCAAAGGAGCAAAACCCTTTGCCAACCTCAGAGTTAACTGAGGAAGACATAGAGAAAATGTGGGACACAGAATTCCAAACACTTGTTATAAAACTTCCTATCAACGAGAAGCACTCAGGAATTTAAGGAATATGTCACACTGAAAATGAATCAAATGAAAGCTGTTACATCAGAAATGAAGAATAAAATGGAGCACATTAAAAGTACAGTGGAGAGTTTCCAAAATAGAATGATGGAGGCAGAAGAAAGGTTCTCCAAATTAGAAGATATATCCTGTCACCAGGGAAACAAACAAAAAGCTGGAAGCAGAGCTGTATCAGGCCAAAAAAAGTATTCAAGAATTGAAAGACACTATTAAAAGGCCAAATGTAAGAGCTATGGGAGTCCCAGAAGGTGCAGAAAGAGAAGCTTGGATTTAAAATGTATTTAATAAAATAGTAAGGAAAAATTTCCCTAATCTGGAGAAAGAATCGGAAAACAACATTCAGGAGCGGCACAGAACTCCCAACAGGGTTGACCAAAAGCAATCGTCACCACGACACATGACAATCAAGCTCTCTCCAATCAAACATAAGGAAAAGAACCTTAAATGTGCACGTGAAAAAAAATCAATTGACATATAAAGGAATGCCAATTAAACTCATAGGAGACCTCTCACAGGAAACTCTACAGGCAAGAAGAGAATGGAGCGACATACTCCAGATTCTAAAAGGAAAAAATTGTTGGCCCAGGATAACGTACCCAGCAAAACTTGCCTTGTTTTGAAAATGAAATAAAATTCCTCCACAGTAAAGAAAAGTTAAAGAACATGCCCCTTCTGGGCCTGGCACGATAGCGTAATGGTTAAGGTCCTCACCTTGAATGTGCCAGGATCCCATATGGGCGCCGGTTTTAATCCTGGCGGCTCCACTTTCCATCCAGGTCCCGGCTTGTGGCCTGGGAAGGCAGTAGAGGATGGCCCCAAGCCTTGGAACTTTGCCGCATGGGAGACCTGGAAAGAAGTTCCTGGCTCCTGGCTTCGGATCAGCCGGTGCACCGGCCCATTTTGGTGGCTTGGGAAGTGAACCATCGGATGGAAGATATTCCTCTCTGTCTCTCCTCCTCTCTGTACATCTGCCTTTCCAATAAAATAAACACATATTTTTTTTTAAAAAAAAATATGCCTCTTCTAAACCTGCCCTACAAATGATACTTAAAGGTGTTCTCTTGACAGAGAAGAGGAATGGCGCCCACCAAAACCAAAGGTGAATGCGAAGAACATCACAATAAAATAACAATACAAGACCAAATCAATGAACAAACTCCTTGCTAAAATGACAGAACCAAATTACCACGTATTTGTATTAACACTGAATATAATTGTCTTAAACTCATCAATCAAATGCCATAGATTAGTATACTGAATTTAAAAAATAAAACTCATCTATTTGTTGCCTACAGGCAACACATTTCACCAACAAAGATCAGCAGAAATTGTATCTCATGGACTTTGATTTTTTTTTGTTAATTCCATCTCTTCAAAACACTTTCTTCTGATTAAATTCTTCAGTGACTCATAGATCATGCAATAGCATCATTTTCTTCCAGAAGGTTCTTGGTTTTCATTTCTTCAGCAACAGATTCATGATTTTGGTTTACCTTTCACTGCTTTCTGTTAATACATTTTATATCGTTTTTCAGCTTTACGTAAGGAAGCAAAACAAAAAGTCGACATTGTACTATCATTAAGCCACACAGCGATCTGCAAAATCTAGGTATGTAATATTATTTTGTCTTTTTAATTCGAAGACTTGGCCCTGAGAATATTGTAACTCATATAGGGTGTCGTTCTGTGATGGGATTGTCACTGCTGAGGGAAGTTTGGTGGAATAAGTTAAGATGCAATAAAAAGCCTTTGAAATCCTTTTGCACTCGCACAGCATCTTCTCAGATCTATCCTTTTAGTAAGTTTGGAAGAGAGATAATGAGTTACATTGTGTTTTGTATTGTTACCCCTTTGTTGGCATGCTGTTCTCTTCCTTAAGTTCTTAGTCTGACAAAATTGAACACAGTTAAAACAGTTGTTGGCTCACTCTCCAAATACAAGTCCAGACATGCTACAGGCTAGAGCCAGGAGCAGGGAAATCGATCCACATTTTCAGTGTTAGTGACAGAGACAAGTGGTTCTCACTGCTGTCTCTGATAGAGCACATTAGCAGGAAGCTGTAAATCTGACACAGCTACTAAAAAATGGAAAATACCTTCTTTTTAAAAAATATGTATTTATTTTATTGGAAAGGCAGATGTACAGAAAGGAGGAGAGACAAAGAGGAATATCTTCCATCCGATGGTTCATCCCCAGCGGTCACAAGTGCCAGAGCTGAGCCAATCCGAAGCCAGGAGACAGGAGCTTCTTCTGGGTCTCCCACACAGGTGCAGGATTCCAAGGCTTGGGGCTGTCCTTGACTGCTTTTCCAGGCCAAAAGCAGGGAGTTGTATGGGAAGTAGGGCTGACGGGATTAGAACCGATGCCCATATGGAATCCTAGCGCATTCAAGGCGAGGATTTTAACCACTACCGTATCATGACGGGCCCATTTATTTTGGTTGTAATCAAGACAATTTCAGATTTTTCGAAAGTGGCAAAATTACCATGAAGTTTCACTACTATACATATATATATATATATATATATATATATATATATATATATATGAAATACATATTATATATGTAATAATAAATGTGTACATACACAATATGCTGTACTGGCATTATATATACTATTTCTATATATACAATATAGGAGATATATATGTATAATAGTATGCATATATAGTAAGTATATGTATGCATATGTAGATATTATATAGGAAGAATATGTGTGTGTATATATATATATACATACATACGTACATATATCCATATATATACATAAATCCACAAGTGGTTTATTTTAAAGAAAACATTACTGTACCTTCTAATAAAATTTCTAAAGACAGGATACAATTCTTCAGTAAAGACAGTAAATTGCTAATCAAGAATTCTGGGATTTTGCAGTAATCACCCTTCTACTGCTTTGATCTTTGCATTTCCAATGCTGTAAGACAGCTTGCCTGGTAAAGGTCATGTGTAAATTTGTGTTATCTTTATTATCTTCTAAATCCTTTGACTATCTGTAATGTTAAATCTTAATGCAGTTGATATAAAGAGTAAAATGAACAAAAGAATAAGTTCAACAATGTTGTCTCAACTAACCAAGCAGTTACATAAAAGAAAAATGCATTCACATCCATGATGAAATGCTTTTAATGTCAGTTTCCAGATTTTACATAATAAAACCATGTAACAGAATATCTGCTCATTAATAACATAGTGTCCAAATCTTCACTATCCTCCCAGTGAAAAATATTATCATTAAAAAAACGAGGTGTCTTCTTGAATGATGGCGAGAGCGATGGAGGGAAAGGAGAAAATTTCCATCCACTGTTTCACTCTCCCAAAGAGCTGCAATTGTCAGGGTTGGGCCAAACTAAAACCAGGGGTGAAGAATTTCATCAGGGCTTCCCACAGGGGTATCAGGGGCCCAAACCTTGGGTCCTTGGGTCATTGTCTGCTGCACTTTTAGCATATTATTTGAAAGCTAGATCAAAAGTCATTCATTTAGGACTTGGTCTGGCACTGCAATTTGGGATGCTGGTCTTATAGGAGGCAACTTAATCCACTGAATTACAATATTGCACCCCACCCAAAAGTCTCTTGTCAAGATAAAAAACAATAGATTTTTCAAGTTGCTAATATTTGTAATGTTTGCACACTCAGCATATGGTTGTCTCAGTTTGAAAAGCTCTATTAGAAGCACAAAGATATGATCTCCAACTCGGCCACATTTGTTAAACTAGAAATGATAAACACATGTATTCTGTGACCAGTTATCAGGAAGAGAAAGCAAATGTCTATATTGGTTCACGTTATAATTTGCTTTCACTTGCAAGCATAATTAAAGCCCAATAAAACGCATGTACTTAACATTTTGATAAGTTGAGTCAAATATATACAACTAATCCATCACACCAACAAGATGAAAACTATTTTATCATTTCCAATTCTCTGTGTCTTTTGTAATACACCCCTATAGTTTCCTCTGTTTCTAGGAAACCACGGATCTTATTTCAGTCACTCTTGCTTACCTTACCTTTTCTAGGATTCAATTTCAATAGGGCAATATTTATGTACCCCCTTTGATCTGTTTCTTCTTTCAGCGTAATAATGTTGTAATTCATATAAATCGGGTATATCAATGCTTTCTGTTATTTATTGTTGAGTAGTATCGTATGTCATATGGTTGTGTGTATTAAAATTAGTTCATCTATGTTAGGTTTAGGGGCTAGAGGGAGGGAGAAACTTTTAGTTCAGGCAAAGTTTTTTTTTTTTTAGTCAATGGAGAATGTCTGATGGACTACTCCCTGGTGGGAGACGGCCCGCGTGAAATGGCCACCCAGAGTGTACAGCACTGGGCTTTTATACATCTTATATATGAGGGATGGAGGGAGCCTGCAGCTCCTCCAGTTGTGCAAGCTTGTGACCTGTAGCAAGTAAGCTGTAGTGCAAGGTACTCATTGTGGTGGGCTGAGGCAAGTCCTGTGGGCTCCTGTAAGTCATTGCAGATGTTCCTGAAGAGATACAGCCAGGATGACTCCTGGTGGACTCACTCTCACTATGCCTGAGGCCAATATCCTGTTCTGACCACTTTAACAATCTACTGTATTCATGGAATTTGAGTTAGTGCTAAGATTTTTGACTTTCACAAAAATAAGTCCTAGTAACAACTCTATACAAGTCTTAATGTGTTTTCATTTCTCTGGGCTGAAACCAGGAGTTGGAATTACATGTTTACATGGGAAGTCTACTTGTTTTTAATTTATTTTTGCTTATGAGTAGTTGATATAACAGTAGCGAAACAACTTGAGATAATCGCACCCATATTGGAATGTTCATTTCTGGTATCTGTACCAGTCTCTAGCTTCCTGATAATTTGCACCCTGGAAAGAAGCAGGTAATAGCTCAATTAGTTACAAGTTGACCAAATCTGTCCCCAAAATTAGTCAGAGGAAGACCCTTAAAAGCTCAGGAGTCTTTCTTCATCAACCAGCAGACTGTCCTGTTCCATTACACATGGAAGAGGGGAGCAGCCCTGACCAGCCATGTTTGGGGGTTTTTAAGTAGCAATCACCCAAGCAACTAATAGAGCACTGGTACATGATATGAATCATTCAATCAACTAAGCTTACATCAGTGCACAATACAAATTATCCAATTATCTATAGTGGCATGGAACACAGATACCAAATCAGTTCATTTAACCTACCAACCTCACATCAATGCACAGTACAAATTATCCAATCAACTGTAGTGGCATGGAACACAGAAGTCCAATCAGTTTAAGCATCATGCACTTCAATTTATCCAGTCAGTAAAAGCCCCATCCTGCCTAGCAGCAAACAACAGAATCAGGCAAACTGGTCCTTCAACTTCTGTGTACAGAAATCAAACTAAAATCTCATCCTAGAATGAGATAGTTCCTTGCAGCAAGTACACTTGCTCCCATTTTGGAATTTTCTGAAAACCCAAGGTTATGGAAAATGTCAGATTATGGACAATGTTAGGTTATGTATACATCCCAGAAATGTTTCAGCAGACCTAGCCTTACTCTTGCTATTTTCTGTTGTCTGGTCTGTCACAGATTGGTTGCTGCCCAGTGAAAGACCCAGTTTGAATCACTGGATCCCACCTTTGGTCTGGCTCAATTCAAGATATTGTGAGCATTTTCAGAGTAAGAGATGAATGGGGGCTCTCTCAATGTTTGTCTCTCTAGCTATCTAATAAATTAATCAAACATTCATTAAAAAGTTATTTTATTTTATTTTCATTTCCTAATTTTAGCAGATATGTAACATTTGTTTACTTATGAAAAAAGTGTCATGTAATTTTCCAAAAATGATTTTGAACTTCAAAGTTTTTTTTTTTTTTAGCAGTGTGAGACTTTCAGTTGTCCTACATCCTGGTGAACATACAACATAGTTTCTGTGGGAAATCTCATGTTTAAAGATGACGGTGTTTGTCTCATAGGAAATAATTTTCATGTGGACAATGTGAGCAAACAATGCAAGATTTATTAAAGACATAAAAAATGGAAACCTACTGCTTCATCAAGAAGGGGTTTCAAGAGAGAAAAAACCCAATAAAATGGTGGGAGTGGTATCTTAAGCACAATTATGAGAGAACAGAAAGCTGGAACATCAGTTGTCAGTCGCAACTGATGTTTGCAACTAATCCTGTCTGATTTGCTCAGAGCAAAAAGGCCATCGGAAGGGTGTGCCTGGCAGCCTCCTCTTCCACACTCACAATAAGCTGATCTCAGGTTCCATCTCGTTGCTTCCTTGTGACAGAAATTCAAAGTGATATGGTTGACATTTTGATTTGTCAAAGAGAGTTTTAGGGAAACAGGTCCTTTACATACCCTCAAAAAATTTCCTAATCTTTTACTGTTTTCTGACAGAACTGAAATGTCAGGGAAGTCTGATTCATATTTCAATAGGAGCTACATCTGACTGCCCAGTTGGTTTTAATCCTTATAATAAAACTGGGAGCCAGGAGGAATTTGTCTTTCCTAAGAATAATGAGGAAGAAGCAAAATTCTATACCTTCAAAGGAACATTTTACCAGAGACAAGACCCAAACCGTCTTTACATAGTCATTTATAATTCCTTCATTGTAACAAGCGATATGATGGTATTTCACTGTGGTTTTAGTTGCACCCCTATAGTGAGTAACGATGGTTGAGCTTTCCTGGGTGCTTATGGGCAGTGTATATCTGTTCCTTTTAAATATTTCATATATTTTCTTGTTACTGGATTATTGAAATTTACATGCCAAGTATACGTAATTCTAAAATCAACGTAAAATGGAATTCAAGGTATTTTCATTTTGCAACAAGACTTTGAATCCATGCATATATTCTTTTTTTAAATTATTTATTATTTTTAATTCATTGATTACATTGTATTATGTGACACAGTTTCATAGGTACTTGGGTTCTCCCCACCCCTCCCCAAACCCTCCCACCATGGTGGATTCCTCCACCTTGTTGCATAACCACAGCTCAAGTTCAGTTGAGATTCCCCCATTGCAAGCGTATACCAAACATAGAGTCCAGCATCTTATTGTCCAAGTCAAGTTCAACGGCTTCTTAGGTATACCCTTTCTGGTCTGAAGACAGAGCCAGCAGAGTATCATCCCAGTCAATTGAAAGCTCCAACATACCACCAGTAAAAATTTACATCATTATGGAATTGATTGACATAGTAACGAGTAACCAATATGTTAAAAGTAAATGCGAGTTCCTAGCCACCTTCTGTGACCACCTCACTTACATTTCAATTTTAGTTTATACACAACATATAACATTCATAACATAACATGTTATACATAACATCATATCATCTTAAATTAAGGCAAACATGTGGTATTTAACCTTTTGGGATTGGCTCATTTCCCTTAGCATTATGGTTTCCAGTTTGGCCCATTTGGCCACAAAGAACTGCATTTTGTTTTTTTTAATAGCTGAGTAGTATTTCATGGAGTAGATGAACCATAGCTTTCTTATCCAATCCTCTGTTGATGGGCATTTTGGTTGCTTCCATGTTTTTACAATTACTGATTGTGCTGCTATGAGCATAGGAGTACATGTTGGTTTCTCATAAAACAATTGAAAAAACGCTCAAGTTCCCTGGCAATAAGGGAAATCCAAATTAAAACATCAATGAGGTACCACCTAACGCCAATAAGACTGGCCCACATGAATAAAAGCACCAACAACACTTGTTGGCAAGGTTGCGGGGAAAAGGGAACCCTACTCCACTGCTGGTGGGGCTGCAGGCTGGTACAGCCTCTATGGAAATCAGTATGGAGAATATTCAAACAACTCAATATCAACATACCGTATGATCCAGCAATAGCACTCCTAGGAATATATCCAGAACAATTGTTTTATGAGAAACCAACATGCATATATTCTTATGAGACATATTTTTCATGATATTTTTGAAGATCTGTCACATGCATATAAAATCATATAATTTATATATTAATAAAATGTGCTTTTGTTAAGTTACATACAGCAATATTAATCACATATACTCATAGTTGACAGGAAGAAAGCATCACTGGTTATGCGAGGTCACACAGGGATTTCACTCAGGAACAATGAGTAGGCCTTGGAGACACAGGCTGTCAATTCTATCTGTTCAGTTTTAGTTGTCCTGCATTGTGCCATTCTTGTAACTCTAAGAAAAGAAGCCCTCCTTCTTCACTGAGATGAATAGCAGGTGATTAATATAGGGAACTGCCATTTTATTGTAAGATTTTTAGAATGATCTCTGGAGTGCAATGAGTAGGAGACGGTGCTTTGTTTGCATTTCTAATTCTCTCCTGCTTTTCACCAGAAGTCGAAACAATACCATGATATCAGGTCTATATACTGAAAACAAAGAATTATCTTTAGCAAAATATCAATAGTGTTACAATTGAGAAATGCTTTACTAGACGTCCATTGATTGTTCTGTTCTTTTTTGTAGAATTGGTTTGATCATTGTCTATGCTGTTGAACTCTGCTATGATCTCTGCAATTTCCTTGCTTCACTTAGTATGTGTATACATTGTTCTGATTTATAGAGTTGCCTAACTTGAATAATAGATTATTTGCCTGAGAGGTTTCTTCTTTACTATTATAAAAAAATAATCTAAATATCTCTCCACTTAATGATCAGTTTTGCTTGTGTTTTTGGATGCTTTAGTATGCAGTTTTCATATTTAATGTGTGTTTTTATTAGTTTTCATTATATCATAAAGGCAAATCCCTCTTTAAATTTCATAAGTCTTACTGTATTGATGTGTATTTTATGTAATATTCAACTAATATCACAATGTCCTTATGCGCACTAATTATATCACATAATTTTTCCAAATATGTACTTTTTAATATACCTATATTATACCTATGTCTTTGTATATAAAATCTGTGTCTCATAGATAGATTCTAGTAGGATCTTGTTTTTATGTACTGTGTAAATCTTGCCCCTTGGATACCCTTTTTATAACATTAACACTTACTAAAATTATTGCAATATTTAGATTTAATTTTTTCCATTTTATAATTTGTTTTAAAATTTTTTCTGATTTTTTTTACTTTCCCTCATTTTGTTTAAGATTTATTTATTTTTATTGCAAAGTTAGACATACAGAGAGGAGGAGAGACAGAGAGAAAGATCTTCTGTCTGCTGATTCACTCCCCAAGTGGACAAAACAGCCAGAGCTGAGCTGATCCAAAGCCAGGAGTCAGGAACATTCTTCCAGGTCTCCCACATGAGTGCAGGGTCCCAAGGCTTTGGGCCATCCTTGACTGCTTTCCCAGGCCACAAGCAGGGAGCTGGATGGGAAGCAAGACTGCCAAGATTAGAACCGGTGCCCATATGGGATCCTGATACGTTCAAGGTGAGGACTTTAGCCTATAGGCCACCGCGCTGGGCCCAACTTTCCCTCATTTGATACAGAATTTCTTTCTTCCTCTAGAATATTATTTGCCCCATATGCACCTTTTGGTGTAAAAATAAGGCATCAAAAATGTAAAGCATCATAATTCTCCAGTTTGTCCTTAAACATTTATTTTAGAATGCCAATGTTATTGAAAATAATATGTAGATATCCCTTTTTATACACTTTATTACATTGTTATATTGTAAATTCCACTATGAAAATTGAATTTATTTTCTATCAGTGACAGGATTTTAGGTGAGCATATAAGAAAATATAAAATTCTGGTCCCGGTGTAGTAGCATAGTGGCTAATGTCCTCACCTACACAAACCAGAATTCCATATAGGCACAAGTTCTAATCCCGGTAGCCCCACTTCTCATCCAGCTCCATGCTTGTGGCCTGGGAAAGCAGTCAACTTGGGACCCTGCACCCATGTGCCAGACCCGGAAAAGCTCCTGGCTCTTGGGTTCTGCTCAGCCCAGCTCTAGCTATTGCATCCACTTGGGGAGTGAACCATCTGATGGAAGAGCTTCCTCTCTGTCTCTCCTGCACTCTGTATATCTGACTTTACACTAAAAATTAAATAAATTTTAACATATATATATATATATATACATATAACATTTTGAAAATAAACAAAAGAAATGAATGGTGAAATATTTTTGGGGAGTCAATATCTGAGAGATTACTGAAATGTCTGAAATCCGGTGGTTCTTTCCCTACTAAAAGAATGTGTTGATATCAATACAGGAAGCAGTTACATGCAGTAGATAACAGAATTTTTGATAATCTCATTTGGTTAAGGCATTAAAAATTGAAGTTACGTGTCACTCACTGGTTGATCAGGTTAACACACATTAGTATTCCAGAAGAATAAATTTTTCAAATTTTCTTCAACTTTGATACTAAATTAAGGAGATAGCCAATATTACCACCATCTTGCCGAAACTGAGTATCAGTCATCTCTGGACAAGATGATGGTGATAATAGCTATCTTCAAGACTTTACATACATTTATATTTCTTTCATATGAAATGAATTGTCCAAATTTAAATAATTCTGCAGACATAAAGGAAGCAACAAACAAAATAACAACATCAAAACCATGCAATGAATGGAAGCAGGAACATTGGAGTTTCCAAATAATGCAGCCATAAGATACAAATTTTTAACACAAAATACAATTTATTATTTGGACACACATAATTCACAAATGTATACATTTATTAACTAATATTGTAGAATTTTGGAAACAAATGTTTATCCCTGAATGGTGATAAGATTATACTTTCAAACATGTCTAATCATTGGATACAATTGCCACATTATTTCTGGAGTAGTACCTACTTTCCAGCTAATGTGTGTTTTATAATTCTTGCCTATTCCTCTCCAGTCTTTCCCTTATATGGTTACTTATTTCGCAATACAAAACAATGCTTTCTACTAATAGTATTTCTACCTAACACTGTATCCTAAATAATTAAATGAAGAGGAGCCTGCACTATGTCTCAACTGGCTAATCTACCTGCAATCACCAAGATCCCTTTTTGGTTCCAGTTTGTGCACTGGCTGTACCACTTCCCCTGTTGCTCCCTGCTGATAGCCTCATAAAGCAGCAGAAGATGGCCCAAGGACTTGAGAGATCCAAAATAAGCTCCTGGCTCCTTGGTTCAGATAGGCTCAGCTCCAACCATTGCAGCTATTTGGGGAATGAACAAGTGGAGAGAAGAACTTTCTCTCTGTCTCTCCTTCTTTGTTTATCTGCCTTTCCAATGAAAATAAATAAATCTTAAACAAATGTAGAGCATACACAGAATGATGCCAAATTTGGAAATACATATTAGGAGAATAGCAGACAGAACTGGAAGCTTTTACACACAAATTGAGTCCAGGAAATTAAAGATGATTTATCAAAGTATTTTTGGAATACATGATAATTGAAAAATGTTCTTTTTAAAAAAGATTTATTTATTTTTACTGCAAAATCAGATAAACAGAGAGGCAGAAAGACAGAGAGAAATATCTTCCATTTGCTGGTTCACTCCCCAGGTGGTTGCAATGGCTGGAGCTGAGCTAAGCTGAGCAGAAGCCAGGAACCAGGAGCCTCTTCCAGGTCTCCCACGAGGGTGCAGGGTCCCAAGGCTTTGGGCCATCCTCGACTGCTTTCCCAGGCCACAAGCAGGGAGCTGGATGGGAAGTGGAGCTGCCAGGATTAGAACTGGCGCCCATATGGGATCCTGGGGGTGTAAGGTGAGGACTTCAGACACCATGCTGCTGCACCAGGACCGAAAAATTTGTTAAAACTTGAAATCTGTCAAGTTATAGGTTCAATAACTTCCTATGAGCACTATGAAGAAGAAAAAGAAGATAAAATGTAGGAATATGAGGATAAAACTTCTGAAAACTGAAGACAGAGGCATTCTTAAAACCTTTAAGAGAAAAAGTATATATTTTCAAAAAAGCAGATACTTATCAAAAGTAAGAAAATTAGAGTGAGAATATATGTCAATATATTGAAATGATTTAATGGGACACAAAAATTGTATTCCAAGCAAACATCACTTTAAAGAATGAAGATGATGTTTTTTTCAATTAAAACTGTTAATTTAGTCACTGGTAATTTCACAGCTAAGAAATAAATGGTCATGGTGACAATAACAAAATGAGAAAAATAGATTGGTTAATTGAATTAATGTCAGAAAAGTGTATGTACATTAGTTAAAATTAATAAGTAAAGTTAACAAGGTGCCAATGTATAAACATTTGTATTACACAGGTATCAAAACATGGAATTTTAAAAATTACTACTCAACCCAAGTGCATGCCAAGAACATCTTAGAATAATATGAAATACATAGAACATAAAATGAAACTTATGAATACACTTTTATATTACAATATTAATTTTTCTTTGCCAATAATTATCATGTTATGAGATATAGCAAAAACAGTTTTGAAAGTGCTATTGATCTTTTATTTTGCAAGGAGGTTTTCATATTTTTGTTTTCATTTCCTCAAAATTGATTTTTTCACTTATTAAATTCTTCACTGACTCATAAGTCATACAGTAGCACCATTTTCTTCAAGAAGGCTTTTTATTTTCTTTTTTATCAGTTACACGTCAGTCTTTTATTAGCATGTTATTTAACTTTATGTTAAATAAGATTTCGTTTTCCTTCCAGTTGTTGATGCTGTCTTATGGCTCTTCTTAAATGGGAATGTATAGTAACTGTAATGGAGTCTATCATATCCAGATGTGAAGATACAATGTACCGTTCATCTCTACTTCCAAATGAGAGATGGACTCCCAGTGAAACTGTTATATGTATCTTGACAATAGGACATCGGACTCTCTTTCATTGTTTTTACCTGCAATGTCAGGATGCACTTAAATTGCAGATTGGTTACTTATGACCCTTCGTGAAGTACTGTACCTCACAAAGTGTGGGGAAAATCAATGAAGGAAGAGGGCACTTGGGGAGGGGGTAAGGGAAATTGAAGAGCCTATGGAATTGCATCATGAAAAAAATTTAATTATATCAATCAAAAATAAAGGATGCAGAAAAATTATGTCATGATACATTTAAATATGAGAAAATTAACATTGTAATATGTACTAGGGAGCTATGGTAATAGCATGGGGACAAATGGGAAGGGGGGAAACAGAAGGGGAAGATAGGAGAATGAAGGAACACCTCTACCTACAAAACTGTATCATGGCAAATGAAAATATTTAAAAAAAGAATAGTCAGCAATAAAGCAAATAGAAAATACAGAAAATCTGAAGCACAAAGCATTAAAATGGTAAAGAGAAAAATTATCTAAATAAATGGAAAATATGCCATATTTATTGATGATTTAGAATCAGAATTTTTAAAGATACCAGTTGTTACAATGTTCATCTATGGACTCCATGCATTCACAAAAACTTCTAAGACTGTATTTGTGCAGAATGCTAAACTTGTATTTAACAATGTTATGCCCAGAGGCAGGTGTTTGGCATAGCAGTAAACTTCTGGCTGAGATAGGCACATTCTGTTATCAAAGAGATTCCATTTGGATGCCTGGTGCCCTTCTGACTCCAGCTTCCTGCCAATGCACAGCACAGGAAGCAACAGGGCTTTATCCAAGTGTTTGTGTTCCTGTGACTTACACGGAAGCACATCTATGGTACCATCGCTTACCCATTTCCCCCACCAACACTGCATTTCTAATGTTGTTTTGTGCAACAAAATCTCCTGGCCATAGCCACGTGGATATATACCTGCATATTTGTTCAGTCGCATCACATTCTTTGATTCTTTCCTCTCCGAATATAGATTTATTCCCTTTTGACAACAGCAATAATTTGCCCTCATCTGCAACTCAAAGTAAGATACTTCTTTCTCTAAGCCCTAACATTCTGGATTCTAATCTCACCACACTGGACTATCACAGTCTCACATTCTCCTTATCTTCATAGTTTTAATGTCTCTCCTGTTTCCATACTGCACTCTTCATTGATTCATTTCCTCCCCTTAGTGAAGTAAAGTGTCTTATATCCTGTTCCTGATTTCAGGTTCCATAATTATCACTTTCTTTGAGAAAGAATGATGATGATACAGATTTTCAAATAAAAAAAAAAACAGGAAAAATTAACATTTTTGAGACATTATCACTTTCATTTTTTTAACCATTTCCCTATTTTTAAAGGTTTATCTTTATTGTAAAAGCAGATTTACAGATACAAAAGGATACATAAGCATCTTCCATCTGTTGGTTCATTCCCCAATTGGCTGCTACCTCCAGAGATGAGTCAATCCGAACCCAGGAGCCAGAAGTCTCTTCTGGGTCTCCCATGTGGGTGCAGGGTCTCAAAGCCTTGGACCATGCTCTATTGCTTTCTGAGACTACAAGCAGGGAGCTGGATGGAGTGCTTGCAAGGGATTTTTTTAAAACTTTAAGAATGCTGAAAAAGACCAAGAGAAACAAGTCTGTATTAGTTACTTATTTTTGTTGTTGTTCCATAGTTTCAGTGATTTTACTATTATCTGCTTTGATCTTCATATTATGACCACAACACACAGTTTGAAGCTAATCATTAACATTATTAAATTATTAATTTCAAGTTAAGTGAATAAAGGATATTAATATTAAACTCTTGTTGATGTTTTCCTAGATATTCTGTATCCTTTAAAAATAATTATGTCCACACAGTATAGAAACACAATTCAAAATTAATCACTTGGAATTAGCAATAGTCAATATATCCAGATTTGTTCAATTTACTTTAGTTCATTCATAACTGCCCAGTACAACAAAATGGAAAAACTTTACTTGTTATAACTTTATCACTAAATTTTCTTGATTGATGAGTGCCATCTATATATACTGAAAAAAGATAAAACAATATTTACAAATTAGCTTTATTTTAAATTAATAATGCTCAAAGGGCCAGCGCCATGGGTCAACTTCCACTCTCAAGAGCAGGCATTCCATATGGATGCCAGTTTGTGTCCCACCTCTTCCACTTCTCATCCAGCTTCCAGCTTCCAGTTCCCTGCTTATGACCTGGGAAAGCAGCAGAGGCTGGCCATTGTGGCTGCTTGTGGAGTAAATCATGAGACAGAAGATCTCTCTCTGTCTTTCCTTCTCTCAGTGGATCTGCTTTTCCAGTATAAAAAAAAAAAAAATAGTACAAAAATGTTCTTAGGGCCATTGCAACCACTGGGGAATGGAATAGAAGATATAAGATTTTACTCTCTATCTCTCCTTCTATGTAAATATACTTTTCTTTTCTTAATATATTTTTGTTTTGAATTTTGAATTATGTGATACACTTTTATGTAGGCTGGGATTCCCCCCCAAACTGCCACTCCCCGTCAGATTTTTCCCATTTTGTTACAATACTGTAGTCCTTCACAAGGAATCATACTTCTATCAGTCTCTTATTTAAGTGTACCCCGACATTGTTGGTACAGACAATGTCAGTCCAGCATCCCGTTGTCTACACATGTCCAACAGTTTCATTGGGAATCCATCTTTTGTCTGGATGCAGGGATGCATGTTCAATAAATCTACTTTTCTAACAAAAAGATAGATCTTTAAACAATGCTCAATGTGTGATGTTGTTTTTCATTTTGTAATCGATGCTTAGCATTTTTCCATAGAACTTTAATATTTGCTTGTCCACAAACAGAAGTCAGAATTTGCTGCACCAAATTCACTAAGATACAAATTTAATATGAATAGTTGCCCACCTGCCACTGTCAATCTGGTCTGTTAAATATGTCATATTGATTAAGAGAGAACTGCAGAGAACAGAGACTTTGTTATATTCTCCATACTCTGCTGCCTAGAATGCCTAGGTTCCTCTAAAATGAAAACCATGACAACCATTTTGAGAAATATTGGCTTTTAGGAACCATATCACTTTCTCATTTTATAATATACTTATATAAATGATAAATCCGAGGTAAGTATTAGGCTATGTATTAAGCTTTTCTACCTTTTGAAGTTGTCATGCAATAGCTTCTCATTTTTTTTTCAGTTAGGAGAATGTCTGAAAATAAAAATTATCAACAGCATAAAGAATCCCGGAAAAGGAAAAGATAAAACATTTTGAGTATTTTAATGAATTACATAGCAACTTAAACTGCATTAACATGCAAATATCTAGATGCCTTTCATCCGCAGGGATACTCCTGGCTCTTCTTTTTTTAAATAGTTATTTTTTCATTTAAAAGGCAGAGTTACACAAAGATTCTCCAGTGCTGAATCATTCCCAAATGACCTCAGCAGACGGAGGCTGGAGCTGAAACCCAGAACCAGGAAGTTCTTCCAAGTCTTCCATGCAGGTGCACAGGCAATATTCTGCTGCTTTCCCAGACATATTAGCATATTAGCAGGAGTTGGATTTGAAGTAGAGCAGCCAGGACTTAATCCTGTGCCCATATGGGATGCTGGATAGCCACTTTACAATGCCACAGCACCAGTACTTCGTCCTGACATTTAATCACATTAAACTTACAATGTCCTTGCCTATAACTGTAATGTTACATAGAAGCTGAGAGATTCAATGATCAAACACACTAGGATAATTACCTGCAAAAATGGCGCATTAGTACCTCAATATAGTCAACCGCCAAGTGATTCATTCAGATCAATTAAGTGGCCAATATGGATAATTATCTTCAACAGATTATTTTTAGTATTTATTTCCAAAGATACATGTTTTACACATATATCAAGTAATACATATTTCAAATGGATAACAGCTTTCATAATTGTATTTCTGAATAATTTACAGTCTAATAATTTTCACATGATTCATTACAATCGTTTTATCATGCAATTATTATGTATTGTTTAAAGGAATGCACCAATGATTCAAAACCTATCTTCCATAAAGGCTCTGGAACGTTTGACACACGTTTCTTGGTTTCATAAAATTTTATCACATCTCCCATAGCTTTTATCTTTCTAGACTTAGAATCCCTGAGCCTGAATATTTATGAGGATCACTACAGAGATTCTTTCATTTTAGTTTTCTGTTTTCAGTCCTTCAGCAACTTAGTTTCTCTGGACTCAGTTCTAGTGCTCTGTAATAAAATGCCTGTCAAAGAGATATTCTCCCAAGTAGTGGCTGCCAAATACTCCATCAAGAAGCAATTATTTCTTTATCAACTACTTATTTTAGTTCTTGCCAGTGTATGACTGTGATTAGCTATTCATTGTGCATAACCATGATTACCGACTTGGCATCTGTAAGTAAAGAGTTAGTAAAAGGAATAATTTACCCATAGATAAGTATGATCTTACATAGTGAATTTATGGGAAAATTATACTTAATGACAAATAGTGTCACTGATGTTTAAAATTCAAGTGTCTTGAATCGTTTTCATGAGCATAAAGCATAAAGCTCATGCAACACTGAAAAAATTTTGACTTAATTGACCAAACTAGGTAGACTGTAATTGACTCAATTATATACTGTTATCCATTTTAAACATAATATTTTAAATATTGAATTTTATAATTAAAGGCAAATAAAGACATAGCGTTTCAGAAACTATAATACTAAAAGATAAAAATAGGAGTTTAGTATGAACTATGGGTCTTTTACTACTTACTTGCTTGTTAATTTGCTCCATGACCTTCAGTCAGTAACCTCATTGTGTCTCAGAGGATATAATAATCCTGACCTGCTTCACAGGGGCGTGCTGTACCTTAATTGATGTGTGCTAAGCGCCTAGAGGTACTTTAATGAAAGCCATTATTGAAATGCAATTATTAACATTTCGGATAATGAAGTTAGCTTATATGGTTTAACCAAGCCTAGTGTGAAGATGATTTCTGAGTTCAAGAGCACAGAAGTTCGCTGTCGCAAAACTTAAAAAAAAAAAAAAAAGCCTAAAAAGCAAAAATAGAAAATGAAAGCATAATTGGCTTCTTTGCTGAGTTGAGCAGCGTCAGGGCCTGCAGTTTATTGCTTTGTCTCTGATCAAGTGCATTGCAATCAATGCGAATTACTACAGAGTTGCTAGGAGATAATTTTGCAAAAATGTCAAAAATGCAAAGTTTCAGAGAGCTGGATGGGCAAGAAATGACTGTATCGATCTTTGAAAGGTTTATGAATTACTACAATACCACCTTACTTTAAGGTAGATTGTAAATCTAGCATTTTAAGAAAGATTAACTCTAATTTTAAATCTCAAAAAAACCTTAGTGTAGTCTATGCTTTACTTTCATCCATGAGAAATTCAGAAGTCATGTGCTTACACAGTAGAAACTATCTGTGAAACTCCCAGTAGGGCTCATGTTTTTGCTCACCAATTCTTTTCTATGCATTTCAATGGGACTTGTCTTCAGGTAACAAAGATTTGTGTTCAGATAGCAATCAAAATAGCATAGGAATAAGTGAAATAAATAAATAGAAAAGTAAAAGGAATAAGTGAAAGAAACTACAGAAAGAAAAAGCAGGGTTTTTTTTTTGTTTTGAAATTGTCAGAATAATGACCATTTAGTCTTAACTAGTGTCACATTAGCGTTTATTTTTTAATTAATGCTATTTTTAATTTACATCAATTGCATTTTTTAAGCTGAAAAAATTTTTAAAAGATTTATTTTTATTGGAAAGGCAGATATACAGAGAGGAGGAGAGACAGAGAGGAAGATCTTCCATCTGATGATTCACTCCCCAAGCGGCCGCAACGGCTGGAGCTGAGCCAATCCTAAGCCAGGAGCCAGGAGCTTTTTTGGGTCTCCGACATGGGTGCAGGGTCTCAACGCTTTGGGTCGTCCTCCATTGCTTTCCCAGGTCACAGGCACAGAGCTGGTTGGGAAGCAGGGCCGTCAGGATTAGAACTGGCGCCCATATGGGATCCCTGTGAGTTCAAGGTGGTGACTTTAACCACTACGCTATTTTAGATGGCACAATGATAACTAAAAATAAGGTAATAAATCTGAAAATTTGAGATATAGAGGAATTCATTTAAGAATAAGGAGACACAGCAAGACAGAGCATGAACCTCCATCCACTAGTACACTTCCCCAGTGCTAGCAATAGTTAAGGCTTAATTTAAGAGCAGAAACTTAATCTGGGCTTCCCTTGTGGGTAGCAGGGGCCCAACTACTTAAGCCATTATCTGTGGCCTACATATATTAGCAGGAATCTCGAATCAGAAATGAAACCAAACTTGATCCCTGGTACTCTGATAAAGGATGTGAACAAGCCCAGGGACATCTTAAGTATTACACCAAATATCCATTCCCCACCCCAATTATATCTTTTTTTAGAATGTCAGTTCCAGAGGAGCACTATTTCCTCACAACGTTCTCTGCTATCTCTCTCTATTGCATATAATTAGATATATATCAATATAAGTATCAATATATCTATATATATCAATTATATATAATTGATAATTACTGGCTGCATTTATGCTGTACAATATGATGTTTTAATACAGGTTAAAGGTTTGGAATGATTACATCAAACTAGCTAACATATCCATCACCTCATACACATTTTAATTCTCGGTGGTAAAAACATTTATGAAACTTCCTCTATCTTTTGTTTCACCCATTACCAGTGTTTAGAAAAACTCATGATTTATTCACTTTAAAACTGAAGGACTCTTATTACAATTTCGAAGAAACTGTTGGTAATGAACAAAACTAACTTTACAAACCCAGTTGAATTTCACAGTTTTAAATAAGTACTTCAGATGTTATAGTGAATGCAGAAATGTTTTCAAATGTATGGAATATTGGGCTCGACACGGTAACCTGGTAACCTAGTGGCTAAGTTCCTTGCCTTGCATGTACTGGGATCCCATATGGGTGCTGGTTCCTTTTCCCCCAGCTTCACTTCCCATCCTGCTCCCTGCGTGTGGTTTGGGAAAGTAGTCCAGGATGGATCAAAGCCTTGGGACCCTGCATCCCTGTGGGAGACCCAGAAAAAGCTCCTGGCACCTGGGTTCGAGTCAGCTCAGCTCTGGCCATTGTAGTCACTTGGAGAGTGAACCAGAAAATGGATCTTTCTCTCTGTTTATCTCTCTGTATATCTGCTTTTTCAACAAAATAAAGTAAATAAGTAAAACATTTTGAATGTAATGTGTTTCTATATTTGAGCCATAAATTGAGACCCTTCACATTCAAGCACGGAACATTTGGAAAAAGACATTGTTAAGGACTTGGAGATGCTAATTTAAGTTTAACAGTACACTGTTTGTCAAGACACGTCAATTAAGATTACTTGAACATGCAATAGTCTAAAGAGCTGTTAGACACAGTTTTCTAAATAACAGCCATGTCTCATCATACACTAAAAAAATAAAGACAAACAAAATCTTGGTCACAGTGGCTTGAAAGCCTTAAAGATACAGTTCTTCCTACATTAAAATGATTTGAAATAGGGCAGATGTTGTGACAATAAGTTGAAACACAGCTTGAGAAGCCACATCCCATAACAAAGTGTCCGTTAGATTTCCAGCTCCTCCACTTCAGATGTGCATTTCTGCTGATGCACACTGGGAGACAGTAGGTGAGGGCTCAAACACTTGGCTCCCTGCCACTCATCTGTGCTATCTCAATGAAGTTGTAAGCACCGGACTTTGATCTGGCCTATCCCTGTCTGTTACTGGCGTTTGTGAGGTGAATCAGAGATGGAAGATTCTCTGTTTTCAAGTAGATGAAAATCTATAATTTTTAAAAAATAGACCACTCATTGCATTTTTTTAGATTTTTTGTTTCAGATTAGATTTTGTTTCAGCTCTATGAATGTTATAATTATGTAACACACTGTGATATTTATTTTCTTTTAACTCATCGGTTTCTTCATTCTCTAAATACAAGCACCAAATTTCAGTTATAGCACATAAAAATAAACATGTTACAGATTCTAGGCTTATCGTAACTATGACAAATCATTTCTCTCTTTTTTTAAAAGATTTATTTTATTTTTATTACAAAATCAGATATACTGAGAGGAGGAGAGATAGAGAGGAAGTGGAGCTGCCGGGACTAGAACCAGCGGCCATATGGGATCAAGGTGAGGACCTTAGCCACCAGGCCACGCTGCTGAGCCCCTCATTTCTCTTTTTAACTTTCACTTGCAATCTCGGATTGCTGTGTTCTTTTAAAGTTTTATTTATTTTTCTTTTTTATTGGAAAGGCAGATCAGATTTAAGGAGAGAAAGAGAAGACACAGTGAAAGATCTTCCAATGGCTGGTTCCCTACCCAAATGACTACAACAACCAGGGCTGAGCTGATCCAAAGCCAGGAGCCAGTTGCCAGAAGCTTCTTCTGAATGTCCAAGTGGGTGCAAGCTTTGGGCCATCCTCCACTACTTTCCCAGCTCACAAACAGGGAGCTAGATGGGAAGTGGAGCAGCCAGGACATGAACCAGAGCCCAGATGAAGTCAGAGGATTAGCTAATTGAACTGTTGCACAAGCCCCAATCTCAGATTTCTGATAGAATACAGCGAGGGGTAAAGCATTTCACTAATCAAGGATATGATTTCTGTAGTAACACACTATTATCATTGAATAATTTCCTGAATAAAAATAGTGTCAACATATGATATAGAAAATGTGAAACAAAAACATAAACTCAGCATATTAATATTCTTTAATGAATATAAATTTACATATCTGAAATATTTTTACAAATAAAAACATGTGGTCAATACAGTGATTTTTATAAAAACACCTCACTCAAATAATTTGAATTTTTGTGACCTCAGATTACCCCAGATACAGTCATCATATCTTATATTATGAATATTTTAATTGTTAAAATATTCAACTTTTTTTAAGAGAATATTTTTCTTCACTAATTTTATTAAATTCAATGAAGATCATTTCTGTAGTTTGATTCAATGACCAAGATTGCATTTGGAGAAATTATTTGATTAGAGATCAATCATCAGTATTAGATTAGGGAGAATTAAATTACAATTAGTAAAAATTACATGTAATTATAATGCAGCTTAATTTCAAAGCTAAACTCATCCTCCAAAGAAAACATTTTATCCATGTATTTAAAATATGCCTGTATATTCATTAACGTGAAACATAATAATGACTTTGGTCATTTGAAAGCTAAAAGTATGTAATTGAACAATTATTACAGCCACAGTGCCTGAAGGCACTATTTGTCAGGAGAGTTATATGATGGCCAATTATATCCACTCAACCTTGAAGGATAATTCTATCTTCTGATGGGAACAAATTACCATTACACTTCTTTTCTTCCCTCCCCCAAAGTTTAACTATTCGCTTTTACAATGTAAATTTGTTAAAATGATCACTTAAGTCCAGACTTGCTCTAATTTAAATAAAATTGCCCAATATACAAACTTATCAAAAATTACATATAAATGCTCAAGGAAAATTTGAATCTTAACACCCTAAGAACATAGACAAAATCCTTCAAATATGGATAACGATTTGAGTTATTAAAATATTGATTCCATAATTGTTACCTTGCATTTTCTTTTCTCAATCTGACATAATCACTTTGCTTTAAAACATAAATAGCCCATCTGATTCCAAACCTCTGAAGAGATCTTATATAAAAAGTCAGGAAAATACGGAAAGAATTAGGTAAATGTAGATATAATAGTGCACGAAAGGAACAGTTCAAAATACGACTTACAAAGAAAAATGGAATAACTTAAAAATAGTTTTGAATTCTACTGCTTACACAGATAAATCTTTGGTTATTCACGAATAATGAAATTATAATTGATGTTCTTTTTAAAATACCAGGGTGAGCAATAGGTATTTTTAATTATGCTTATGTTATCTTGAATATAATTTGTCACCTTTCTAGTGAAACCAAGCAAATATAAGTTTAAATTCATTTATTATAAAAGGTAGCTTAATATTTTACAAATAATTCTGGTTTCCTGTGATATTAAGCTATACTTTTCATATCTAGATGTTTTATTTTAATGATAAATGTATTTTATGGGGCAGACATTTGGCTCAGGGATTAACCAATCAATTCAGACTCCAGCATCCCTTTTCAGAGAACGTGAGAAACATACCACCTATGGTTCAAATCCAGTTTCTTCTTGTTGCATATCCCGAATGTGGTAGCTGATGGCTTAAGAGGTTGAGTCCTTGACTGTGTCATAACTCCATTGTGAACTCCTGGCTTCAGGCTGGTCCAGCCTTGACTATTGGAAGCATTTGCAGAATGAATTAGAAGACAAACGATCTCTGTTTATCCAACTGTCTATGTTTTAAATAAAGTGAGAAGAAATAATTAAAATAACACTTTAGGATTTCAAATATTTGATGAAATTGTTTGTAGTGTGTGAATAGGTTCTAACTATGGGGCCCTTGACTGAGATGTGGGGAATAATTTAGAGTGGTAATTGGAAATTAATTTTATATTAGAGATGTTTGATTTGTGGTATTTTCATCTTACTTATACCAAGAGTGAAACCTGCACACATCTATTCATTCTATCATCTATGGTTTACTGGTTGGGAAATGTAAAGTTAGTCATTTTGAAATGACTAATATGTGCAAATCTTACACAGCATGCACACACAAAAATCCTATAAACTCTACAACAGAGATTAGCATTCTGGAAGACAATGAATGTATACATCATGTTTCCTTATTCCCAAAATACAGCAACATTCCACGATTCTTTTAAATTATGTTTTTATGTCATCTTGTTTTATATTCTTCCATTTCCTAAACTTGCCATGTCATAATACAATCACATATCAAAAAGTTCAGCCTGAAATGATGAAATGATTGACTATATAGTTGTAATAACTAGGGGACAAAATAACAGGATAGAAATAGCGGGAGGGAAGAGTGGGCAGGAAGAGGAATGATCCCCTAGGCTTATAAATCTGCATCAGGGAAAATAAGTAAATAGATAAATATATCAGAAATTTTAAAAATGTATAATTATTAACAATTTGAAAAAAACAGTATATTCACTGGCTCTAAATAATTTAAATTGAAAATGAAAGAAATCAAGCAAGCAGAGACCAAAAAAGCAAGGAGAGATTCAAAATGATCCCCATATAGGATTTTTCTGTTACTGTAAATAAAATTTTAGATACTAGATGACTTGTAAGTATCATATTCCCTTGAGATCATAACATCACATGGAATAAATGTCAACATGTGACAAAATACAAGAAAAATCTGAAATGACTTAATTTAAAATTATTTAAATTTGTAAAATTAAGTTTATTCATTTATTTTTTTTCTTCGTTGATATGTACTTTAATCAAAAATCCTCAGTTGTGTTGAGTGTTTGACCCAGTGGCGAAGACAGCTGCATCTCCTTGACAGAGCGCTTGGACTGAATTTTGTTCCTGAATCCAGGTTCCTGCTAAGGAAGCTCCTGGGAGGTAAATGGGTTCTCATAACCCACACGAGACATCTGGAATCAGTTTTTGGTTCCCATCTTTGCCCTTGGCCAGAGGGCATCATGTGTACTTTCACAGGTGAACCAGGAAATGGAAGCTGTCTGATTCTCTCTTTTTCTTCCTCTGCACTCTGTCTCTGCTTTTTCCCCAACAACAAAGTTTTTAAAACATCAATCTATGTCCAGCCTTATGGCAAAGCAGATTGAACATTATGGCACATTGGTTCAAATCGCAACTACTCTACTTCTGGCTCAGCTCCCTGCTAATCTTCCTGGGAAAGCAGAAGTAGATGAGACAGATAGTTTGACCCTCGTCACCCATGTGTGAGACCAGATGGAATTTCATACTCCTTGCTTGTTGTCTTTCTCAACCCTGGCTTTTCTTTTGTTGCCATTTAGGAAGTGAACCAACAGATTGAACGGATTCATTTCATTCCCTTCCCCTCCCTTCCCCTCCCCTCCCCTCCCCTCCCCTCCCCACTTCTCTTTCTTTCTCTCTGTCACCCTGCAACATTCTATTTACTGATCCATCTGAATCAGTCACCACAAGTTTCATGTTAACCTTTAACTTGAATGATGCTTCTGAATCTACTTTCCTCACTTCTTAATTACTTATGTTTCTTTGTGCTTTCTTCATTCAGGACCACTTTGAAGTCTCATTGAAAGGTACAAAAGAGGTGTAAACTATTGTTTGACTAACTGTTTTTCATCCTAACACAACATGTTAGGCAAAGTTTCCTGAAGCTTCAAATGGAAAATTGTGATTTTGACATCTCTTGAGTGGCTAAAGCCTCGTAGTGTGAATCAGAAGTTATGACTCACTACATATTTGAGTAAATCTCTTCATCTCTAAATGTCTGATACTTTGAGTATAAGTTGGAGTTTAAAGTACATAACTCTTTTTAAAGTGTAAAACTTTTTAATATGATGGTCAATTCTGATATTTTGTGTATCTCTTTAATAGTCATACACATTTCAATAATCATTTGCCATAATTAAACATACAAATGACTAAATACAAAGTCAATATTCATTGTAAATAATCACAGTAATAATCTAAACATTTATGAAGAAAATAAATTATTTTCTCAATCAGATGTAACTTCAATGATTTAATAGTTCTTCTACATGTTAGTTATGATTCTGTCAAGTCTCCTCACAATTCAGTGGTTTCTAAACCAGCCTCAGTGTGGAACACAGCTGAATTTTGAGTCAAATGTTTGCAGTGACACTTGAGAAAAATCAGTCTGTGATTCTGTAATTAATTCAACCACATTTAGGTTTTAATTCTTACAACTAATCAGAACAGCTTATCCTACCACCAATAGCTAATAGTAAACAATTTAGAAGTGAACAAAAGAACCATGAAATTCTACAACTAGATTAATGAAGAAAATATGCACCACTGAATCACTGAGAAAAAGAGTATTACTCAGGGGAATGTCATGTACCAAATAAAAATGGAGAGGTTAAACATAATCAGAAAGGTCTTGGATATTCATATGTAGTCCGCTTTTCAGGTACATTTTTTTTTCACTTAAGTAAAGTCACTTAAGAAATTGTCAGTTATAATTTGTCACCACTTCTCATTTAAGGAAATAAAAAACTATTGCCTGTAAGGGGAAAAAAGCCTTCTTGTATTTGAGGAAAGTCAAAGATATATAGACTAAAAATTATACTGAAATTCAATCCTCTTCCTTACCTATTTTTCAGTTTCATTAACTATTTACTAAGCTCTGTTAGTGGCTGAATTCGGTGCTTGGGGAGATACAAATAAACTTCAGTCCTGTTTCGCACACTATAGCAGCCAACAGTATCATTTCTTTTAACTCAACAAGAACAGGCCGAGATACAGAGGGACGTTTCACAAACCAACAAAGTATTCCAAAAATAAAAAAATAAATAAAAATTTAAAAAACATGAAGATTCTCAACAGCTACTAGATTCAATAAATCTTTATTGCATGTACAAAAAATTAAGTTGTTTGGAGTTTGGGAACAATGATACTGATGTTTACATTTTCAAAAAAATAGTTTAAAATGTCCAGCTTCATTTTCAACCAGTAGCATAATGTAATAACTTCACTTCGCTGCAATGCAGTAGTCCAGAAAGGAGGAGATTATAAAGGCAAAATCTTCATGAACTACTACAGGAGTCAGCTGTTTGGGTGAAATCTGTTTTGTAGGCAAATCTTTTCTAAAAATAACATTCTGGAAAATCCACTTGAAAACAATGAGATGAACAGTTCCCCAAACTCAGATGCACACAAGAATCTAACAGTGAGAATGAAGACGGAAGTTGTGCATAAATGGCTCACAGGCACCATGCCTTAATTATATAAGTAAACGAACATTGCGTCTTTAACTACTTTGTGTTATCCATAGTAACACTCAAAATTGTCCTTTAAAAGATCAAATTTATTTACAAATAATTACCTGTAAGGAGCAAGTCCAAAATTCTTCAGATGAGTGCAACAAGCTTTCTTATACATAGAAAGTTGAAAACATTCATTATCCAATATATAAATGTGAATGGAAAACACACAACTCATAAATAACAGAAAGTACACTGGAAAATGCTCAGGAAAATGCAGGAAAAGGTAAGAACTACTTTTAAAAAAAAAACTTGGAAGGGGCAGGTTGCTCATACAGTGGTTCAAATACAGTATGATATGCTTGCATCCTCTATTACAGCATCGGGGTTGAGTCATTATTTCTCCATTTCTGATCAAGCCTCCCTTAAGGCACACTGTGCCAGACAGCAGATAATTCAACAGGTTGGGTCCCTGCCACCTAGGTATGTGATTCATGTTCAGTTCTGTTCAGTTCTAGGCTTCTGGTTTTGGCTTGGCTTAATCCTGGCTGTTGCAGGCATTTGTGGATGAACCAATACACAGTAGATCATTTTTTTTTTGTCTCTCTCCTCTCTTCCTTTTTCTCCCTGTATGTCTCTCTACATTTTAAATGAAATAAAAATAAATCACTCTAAAATGCTCATTGACAATATTATTGCTATGATCTAATTCTTTACTGGAAAACATCTACTTGATGAAGATAGCAAACTTTTACGCAGTTAATCTAAAAATCTGGAAACAGTATCATATGAGCTTCAGAAATTTTACTGAAATTGATTAATTGTCACTTAACACCTTGGAGAAATGTAAGTGTACATGATTACGTAACAATAGGAACAAATGCAAATAAGTCACAAAGAATAATATGAAGACTCAAAGAATGAGTACAATTTGAATAACTATTCAAATAAGTGTTTGAATACACAAATAAATGGAATGCCAGAGCAAAAGGAGAGAAGGTGGGAAGTACAAACACAGTTTTGATAACATTAGTAAGGACGCTTTAACTCTGAATTCCTGAGGAATGAAGGAATTTTACTGCACATGTAATATTCAAATTGTGCAGTCCCTGACAGACGGATTTGTTATTAATTTGTCTTGGCAGACGAGGAGCAGGGACAAGTTATCAGAGGCTTTCCTTGCATCACAGAAGCAAAACATATGTATGAATGGCAATGAGTGTTGAACCTCAAGAATACTCCAAGAAGCTGTCCTTTCTGGGATCAGTCCAGCTTCCAACTTTGGTGCGATAAGAGTTTGGTTGCACATTTCTTCCAGTGGCTCTCTCTGGTTTAGCCTTCAAAATCCAGCTAGAAAAGTCATGTGGTAATTGTTGTGGAATAAACTTCCCTGAACCTAAGATGGGCAGGATATGTCATTCCATATGCTTTTTTTCTCGGCTTGTTCCAATAATAAATTTAAGCTAAGAAAATTCTCCAAGGAAGGAGGTGGAATTCAGTGGGGGGGAGCGGGAAAAGGACCATCTAATGTTCTCTGACTGACTTCCTCATTGGAACAACATCTGCAATTTCTCACTGAAAGGAATGTGGGAAAACACTGTGAGCTTTAACAAGAGGATGGGCACTTCCTGTATCCTCTCTTGTCCGCTACAATGATTAATCCAGTCCTGAGAATCGTCCCCTGGTCGGAGGGCTAGAGACCTTTACGATGACACTGCATGTTCATCCCCAAAATGCTGTAGAGATAAATTTCTGTTGTCTCTGGGACACCTTTGCGTGTCTAAATAAGAGAGGGGGTATGTCCTAGGAATTCTTTCGGAGCAGTGATGGACTTCGGGAAGCAGAAAGGTATGAGCAGAAATGCATGAGGCCCTCCTGAAAAGGAGGAGTCTTGTTTCTTTGGCTTTCTTCTGCAATATGATCCAGAAATTAACCAGAAATCAAGGCTTCCTTTTGGAATAGGGATTGAGATCTCCAAAGATATGAAAAGGAGGTGGATCCTTCCCTGCGGTTTGGTCCCCAACCTTCTCCGGTGATGAAGCCAAGCCTACAAATTCCCTCCGGAGGGAGTATGTGAGACTTCTGTTGAGTCTGGACAGGAAAGTCAATATTTTTGTGTGTCTCGGTGTGTGTGTGTGTTGGGGCGGTGGGCTGCCTCTACTGACGGATCCGGGCTTACACATTGTCTCAAGAAGAGGGTTGTCTAGACTCGCTGATCCTAGGCGAAAGAGCAGATACTCCCATCCCTTCCTCTGAAGTGCCTGTCTCTGCATAGATCCTTCCCTTAAAGCAGGACAGAAGATTGGGAGATAACGTCTGTCTTCCAGCTTCTCCCCCGGAGAAAAAAAAATAGAACAGGCTAGAGCTCATTTTTTTTTTTTTCCCCTCTGCATCCTGAAGCAGATGTTCTCAGACCAGAATCAAGGAAATAGTATGATTAGCTAGACTTAATCCCCAGGGGTCACCAAAACAAAGAGGACGCACGACAAAGCAAAAAAAAAAAAAAAAAAAAAATCAGCAGTGAAGCCATCCGCTTTGTTGGGAGGAACCTCTTTGTTGGGAGGGATACTGATTCCATTTCAGTCCTGGTTATAGGTACATTGAGAATATTAATTACCTCCCGATTCAATTTTGACACATTGTATGGATCCAAAAATCTTCCCATTTCTTCTAGATCTTTTTCATTGTTTGGATGTAGCTGCTTTTAATAGTTCCTGAGTATTCTATGTATATCTGACATATGCGTTGTTATATTTACTTTTTCTGTTCCTAATCCTGGGATATTCTTTTCCATCCTTTCACTTTCTGTTTCTTCCTGTCTTGTTGGTGAGATGTGTCTCCTCTAGTCAATGCATAGATGGTTTTGCTTTCGGATCCAGTCCACTAATCTATGACATTGGATTGATGAGTTTAAGCCGTTTACATTCAGTGTTATTGCTGATAGATAGTGGTTTGGTTCTGTCATTTTAGCAAAGGATTGTTCTTTAAGTCTTCTTTTGTTGTTCTGTTTGGATATTCTCCAATTTTTTGCTTTGGTTTGGTAGGTGCTATTCCTCTTCTCTCTCAGTAGTATACCTTTAAGCGTCATCTGTAGGGCAGGTATAGTGGAGGTAAAGTCTTGGAGTTTTTGTTTCCTGTGGAAGTATTTTGTTTCTAATTAGACAAAGGAAAGCTTTTCTGGGTATGTTATTCCAGGCTGGCATTTTTTTTTTTTCTTTTAAGACCTGGAATGTGTCACTCCATTCTCCTCTGGCCTGTAGAGTTCCTCCTGAGAGAGAAGTTGTAAGTAAGATTGGGGTTCCTCTATAAGATAATTGGATTTTAAGTTATTTTTAAGATTTATTGATTTATTTTTTATTGGAAAGGCGAATATACAGAGAGGAAGAAAGAGAGGAAGGTCGGCCGTCCGATTGTTCACTCTCCAATTGAGCGCAATGGCTGGAGCTGAGCCAATCCGAACTGAGGAGCCAGGAGCTCTTCCAGGTCTCCCACACTGGTGCAGGGTCCCAAGGCTTTGTGCCATCCTCAACTGCTGTCCCAGGCCACAAGCAGGGAACTGGATGGGAAGCAGGGCCGCCCAGATTAGAACCGGTGCCCATATGGGATCGTGGCGCATGCAATTAACTACTGCGCTATTGCACCGGACCCGATACTTGGGTTTTTTAAAAAGTATTTTTTCCTTATTTTAAACTGAGAGAGCCTGATTTTAATGTATTATGGCAAAGATCAGTTTTGGTTCACCCTACTGTGAGTTCTGTGTGCCTCGTATTTTGTTTCCCCATTCTTTCTCCGTGTTAAGAAAGCTCCAATTATTTTATTGAATACATCTTTAAACCCAGCTTCTTTCTCTGGGCCTTCTGAAATTCCCATAAGTCTCAGATTCAGCCTTTTAATGATGTCCCTTAATTCCTGGATGCTTTTCTTAGCTTGACTCAGTTCCTCTTCCAGCTTTTTAACTGTCTCAGTGTTATTGCAGAATATGTCTTCCTATTCTGAGACTCTTCTGCCTCACTCAACCTAATATTGATGCTTTCCAGGGAGTTTTTAATTTGCTGTATTGTGATCTTCATTTCTAATAATTCAGCTTGATTTTGTTTCAATGCCGCTGCTTCCGGCGTAATATATTCCTTCATTTCCTGTATGTGTTTGTCATTGTTTGAGAAACTTTACAACAATTAAAAAATATTTACTGAGAAGTTTCTCGATGTCTTCTTCAGATAACTCTGAAGTTACATGGGATTTCACTGCATTGCAGGGGAAGTGTTAATACCTTATTCATTGTGCCTATGTCTCTTCCTTTGCCCTTCAGCATCAGAACTCTGATTAGTGAATTCTTCTTGCAGTTTTTAAGCTTTAGTATCCACAAGCCTACAGGTTAACTTTACTGATTCCATCAGTGCCCATTTCTTCAATTTGCAGTCTCTCGTAGTCCACGCACAAGTGAGTTTCCCTCCTAGGATCCAGGTGTCCGGGGCTTCCGGGCTAGGCTCTTGCCCTTGGTTCTCCACTCTCCATCGTCTGTGATTTAATGTTGTGGCCACACCATGGCATGCTCTGTCTCTCCCACTTCTGGATCCAACAGTACCCGTGTTTAGGCAGACACTAGCTGTCCTAGATCACAGTATTGTCTGCGGTGCCTGTTGCACATTTTTTTTTCTTTCTTCTTCTTGTCAGAATCTGCTGGCAATTAGGGCTTGGTGCAAACCAGACCTCTCCTGGATGGAATGCAAGGGATGCTGAGTTGGTATTGTTTTTCCGGTGGGACCAGTGCAACATGTTGAGCCAGAGTGAGTTCTCTTTTGGTTTAGCGCATACACAGCTTGCTGCTGTCTCTCCTCCAGAGCCTTTCACCCAGTTCACAACATGACACCTGATGTGGTAATGGGTGGATGGGAAATCTGAACTGGAAGGAGGCAAGGTGAGACGTATCGGTATGCTTCCAAATTTGTTTTGTGAAATATGTGAGGTATGTGAGATTTTTTCCCTTTACATAAATAAATAAGTAGATAGATAAATATGAATCTATTAAATCTGTTTATAAAAATATTATCCCCATAAAATTGTACCTCAAAAAATCAAAGAAAAAATAACTTTCTCAATAAAAAGAGGTAAAATAATTCATCACTGTTAATTTCCCTTATAAGAAATATTACAGGGAATTCTTAAAGATTAAGAAAAATGTTTGTTCATTGTTAACATAAAGATGTACAATTTTTTTAACATTTATTTAATTTTATTGGAAAGGCAGATTTACAGAGACAAGGAGAGAAAGAAAGATCTTGCATCAGCTGCTTCACTACCCAAGTTGCCAGAATATTCAGAGATGAGCAGATTCGAAGTCAGGAGCCAGGAGCTTCTTTTAAGTTTCCCACGCAGGTGCATGGTCCCAATGCTTTGGGTCGTCTGCTTTCCCAGGGAGCTGTATCGGAAGTGTAGCATCCAGGACATGAACCGGTGCCCATACGGGTTCCCTGTATATACAAGATGAGGATTTAGTCACTGAGCCATAGTGTTGACCCAAAATCATACAAAATTTAAAGCTGCATGGAAATTAAACAATGCCCGAGCATTCCATGAATCAAAGAAAAAAAAATTCAAGTATCTTTATATGAATGAAAATACTAATACAACACAAAAACATATGGGATGCCATAAAAGCAATTCTTTCATGGAATTTATAATCATATATGCCTATCAAATGAAAAATGCAAGAATCATAACAGTACAAACTAAGAACTAGGAAAAAAAGTAATCTTGAACTCGCGAGAGGGATGTTAAAAATAAGTAAAAACGATGCACTGTATTAAGGAAGGACAAAAATCTTATAATCATCTAAGTAGTTGCAGAATAATCATTCCATAAAGTCTATACATTCTTACAAGATAAAAAATACTTTCAAGATAAAAAAGTACATAGGAAATATATCTACACACAATACAAATCGTATATGACAAAGCCATTACTGGCATCATATGCAGTGAAAATTTCTTTTAAGATCAGGAAGGTAATAAAAATGTCTACTTTTCCACTTCTGTTCATCAAAGTACTGAAAGGCCTTAGGGTAGAAATTATATAAGGAGAACAATTAAAAATCATCCATAGAAGAAATGGGTTAAATGATCTGTGTGCTAGTGACCTGTTTGCTGATGACATGATCTTATACTGCCTTTTAACGGAAGAGTATCTTGCCTTCTGTACCTACTTAGATGAACCTGGAGGCTCTGCTAAGCAAGCCTGGCCACAGGAAGACAACATATGGTCCCAATTACAGATGGAATTTTTAAGGTGAAAATGATAATAGCACAGGGTAGACTGGTATCACGGGAGGCTGGAGGGAAAAAATGGAGCAAAAGAAAAGTTTAATGAAAGGATACAATGTTTCAATTAAACATCGGGAATTTTTGATGATCTATTGCACAGCATGGAGACCAAAGCTAATAACAATGTAGAAGTGCAGTATATTGCAAAATGGCCAAAATTGATTTTTGAAATTCCTTAACAGGAACAGCATAAATAGATGAACTCATTGATATATTAGCTTGATTTAATTACTATGCAAATGCACATTCATGTGTATATTATCATATTTTACTCATAATTATATATACTGCTTATCCTTTAATATTAAAAGTTATACATAAATCTTCTAAATGGTCATGCAGCTAACACATAAATCAATAATACATTGAAAGTGAGAATTTTAAAGGAAACAATAAGCAAATCCTTGGGGTTGGGCATTTAGCACAGCAGTTAATATGTCACTTGGGATGCCCATATCTCTATTGGACTGGTCAGCTTTGACTCTGCCTCTGGCTAACGCACAGATGAAGAAGAGGTTATCTCAGTTCCTTGGATACTTGCTACCCAGATGAGGAACCCTGATGGTAGTCCAGTCTCCTGGCTTCAGTCTGGTTCAGCTCTGGCTTTTGTGGGCATTGGGGTGTGAACCACAGAAGGGAGATACATCTTTGTAATTCTGCCTTTCACAGAAATGGAAATAAATACAAATTTTTAAAAAATTTATGATTATAGTGGTATATTTCAACATTTTTTTGTAAAATATTTTATACAATAGATAGTAAATGTGCAGGATATTTAAACAGTGAATAATTTTATAGGATATTTGACTTAACATAAATGGTTCAGGCGCACTTCAAAAAATAAACATTGTTACCAAAGGCATGATAAACAATTTGGACAAATTGGATATGGAATAGTCCATGCAGAATTTAAAATGAAATGAATCCATACAAAATATTGTACTTGATAACCACAGCATTAAGGTAGAAATCACTAATAGAAGCAGATTGGGAAAGATTCAGGTATTTGAAAATCATGCAACACATTTTCAGATAGCCTATACTAACATATAAATCCTGAAAGCAAGTGAGAATTTTACACACACACACACACACACACACACCCTTGAAAGTGCAACATATTAAAATTGTAGTATGCAGCTGTAATTTTCAGAGAAGATGTATTGCAGAAAAATAGACATTAAAATAAATGCTTTATTTTTTGTTTATTTTTATCTTCTCTGAAAGGCAGAGAAAGACAAGCAAATAGAGGTCTGGTTTCTGCTGATCCACTCCCCAGATGCCCGCGGCAGCCCATGCATCGGTGCCAGGAGCCCGAAACGAAATTCCAGTCCATCACGTGTCGGCAGGGAACAAGTGCTTATGTCATCACCTACTGCTCTGTGCACCGTAAGGAAGCTTTACTCAGCAGAGCCTGTACTCGAACCCACTTGCTGTAATATGGGAGGCGAGCTTTCTATAAAGGCTTAACCAGCCAGTCCCAGCGTTGGTATTTAAAATCTCTATATGATGGCGATGGAAAAACAAGCAAACAAACAAACCAATCCACACAAATGCAAAGAAAGAAACGATACAAATGTGTGACAATTATGCAAATGGATAGCAGGCAAAAATAGATAAGAAAATCAAACGAAGAGATGGCTCCTTGAAAAACTCACTGTAATTAAATTAACTAAAGCATGAAAGAAACGTTTTCAGAAAACTTAAATTTCTGTTTCATTTCCTTTAGAATTTGGCATTTAATGTTTCAATTCTGAATTGAAAAGTCCCAGGCTACATAAAAGGATATCCAGGGCAGGCGGTAAATCTCATGTGATTGTACCCCTCATCAGAGTTTGCCTTTTTGACATCTGGTTCTGAATCCTGAATCCATTGTCTTGCAAATGCAGACCATGGGAGGCAACAGTCACCACTGAAGAAGCTGTGTTCCTGCGACCCACTTGGGAGACTTGAGAATTCAGCTCCTGGCTCCAGCCCCAGTCCAAGTCTAGCTGCCTTGATCATCTGTTGAATGAATTAGCAAAGCTTTGTCCTGTTTCCGTTTGCCTCTCAAATAAGCAAAATATTCCCTGAATATTTCCTTAATGGACAAATACTTTTTCTATCTGATCACACCAAATATCTTTATATTCATGTATTAGTGATTCATTTCTGTAAATTTGGTACTTAGATGACACTCACAGATCATTCACATATTAATTTTTAGTTTACATTTCCTCAGTAAGTCACGCATCTTAACTTTCCTAGGAAATCCAACTTAGAACATTTTATGTTTATACCAGTTGCTTTGAAATTTTTGTTTTGTAACCTACATAACAAAACTGCAATTCAGTTTTTCTCACGAACAGAAGAATGTATAGTATTTTAACTAAATGGGACAGATTATTCTTAATATATTCATTTTAAATTAGATATATTTTTAATTTTCATTTAGTGTTACATTTGTCATCTGTGCTGTTTCCATTGCAAATTATGCAGAAGTAGGACAACACATTTTTGTATTATCATAAAACAAGTCACTCATTAGATCTGTTAAGTGTGACATGGTTGTGTGTACCAGTCTATGATTTCAGTTAACATTATCACATTAACATCAGATTTTTGAGGGTTTTCTTTTTTAAATAAATATTTAATTATTTATTTTGAAAGAGTTGTAGAGAGTTAGAGAGAGACAGAGAGAGAGGTCTTCCATCTACTGATTCCATGTCCAAGTAGCCAAAACTTCCACTGCTAAGCCATGCCAAAGCATCATGAAATACAAATAAGAGTCAAATCATGAAAAGTCTTATGTGTTAGTTTAGGAAGTTTAAATATATATCTTGTTCTGGATCCGGCACAGTAGCCTAGTGGTTAAAGTTCTCGCCTCACATGCGTTGGAATCCCATTTGGGCACTGGTTCATGTCCCAGGTGCTTTACTTCCCTCTCAGCTCCCTATTTGTGGCCTGGGAATGCACTAGAGGATGGCCCGAGACCTTGGTACTTTGCACCCACATGGGAGACCCAGAAGAAGCTCCTGGCTTCAGCCACTTGGAGAGTGAACCAGCAGATGGAAGATTTTTCTCTCTGACTTTCCTTCTCTCTGTAAATCTGACTTTCCAATGAAAATAAATAAATCTTAAATATATATATATATATACACATACATGTATATATAAACTTTAAAACTGTATACATATCTTCTAGTATTTGAAAAAATATGTATCTATTTTTATTGGAAAGGAAGATTTACAGAGAAAAGGGATGATCTTCTATCCACTGGTTCACTCCCCAAATGACTACAATAGCTGGAGCTCAGCTAATTTGAAGCCAGGTGATTCTTACAGTACTCCCACGTTGTGATCCTCTAAAACCATGAGTCAAAATAAACGTTCTTCCCACAAACTCCAAAGTAATAGCAAAATCTGACCAAAAGGTACACATCTCACAGAATAGCACTTCTAGTGAGCACGGGATGATCACCACAGCTACAACAGAGGATGCGGTGCCTTTGAAGTGGATTACTAGGAAGAGTTTGGAAAGTTTGCAGGAACACACTAGAAAAAACTCTAAGATGCTGTAACCAGAGCATTATAGGTGATTCAGGTTATGAGTTAGACAACAAGAAAATCAGAAAAAAACCTAGAACATCTTACAGTCATGAACAGAATACTGATATAAATGCAGACACTGAAGGCTATGCTGATACTGATGAGTTGTCAGATGGAAAAGATTCTACTCAGAGCTGATCTAAAGGAAACCCTAGTTATACTCCATCAAAGAATCTAAAATGTCCCCAAGTCCTGATGTTTTGGGGAAAGCTGAACTTAAAGATGATGTACTAATTTAGTGGAGGAGATTATAATTTACCAGGAAAGGGGTCAGGTCACAGCATGAGTGTAACTCGATGGTATTACTAAGTTTTACAGTGGAGATCCAGAATAAAGATGAGCAAGGCAGAAAGATTTGAAAAGTTTGAAGCCTGACTAGAGAAACAGCAAAGAAAAAGTATGTTCAGGATTGGAATATTTGGTGTGGAAACCTCTTGCCAAAGATATCCATGCCGATAAATGGAGTCATGTACTAACAAACAGGAAAACTGAATAAAGATTCCAAAACCCCTTTTAGAGATATTTTTTGAGGCAGGTCTTCCCATTATGGTCTCATCAGACATCTAAAATTGCAATTTTGTTGCAAAGATCAACAAAAGAATACCTCCAACAAAGACCCCTGAAGCGCCCTTGTCGTGTAGGGCCAGTACTGCATCCAGGCTTGTGGACAAAGTGCTTTGAGATTGCTGCAGCCATGATTCAACTGAGACCAGGTGTGGCTCATGGGGGCAGCAGACCTTGGCACTGCCCATGTGATGTTAACTTTACGGTGTGCAGAATACCAAAGTTATGAAGTCATGGTAATTCCACCAAAATTTTCAAGGGTACCCTATTGTAGGCCCTGACATGATAATGTGTAGTAGAGCTGTGAGGTGAACCTGATTTGGAAATCAAAGGAAGGTAGTGACTATCAGTGTGTGACAGCTGCCATGGAAAACTTGAAAGCATCACGCCCTGCGATCTTTGGGAAACTGCAGATGTCACTATGCAGTTTCAAAGACTAACAATACGGGCAGAAACAAGTAACGCTACGAAGGAATAAAGATTTCCACATAGTTTAAAAAGACTTTACCTATGACCTAGGAGCCAAAAGAGACCTGTCACAGCAGCAGAGTCATTGACAGGAGGTTGTGTTACGGCAATACCAAGTGGAAATTCGGAGTCAAGGCAGCCATTGAGAATCCCCAACAGGACAATGTCTAATGAAGATAGAGATGAAAACAGGCTTGGTCTGAGACCAATTATGCTGTATATATGGGACTGCTCTGCTGCCCTCTACCTGTGAGGCTAGATGCGGAACTTCAAAATTTAATTAATCTCACCCTTAAAATCCCAAATAAACATAAATATTGACAATAATTTACACATGCAGGTATCTCTGTGGAATCCAACAGTGCAGTGGAGAAAATCCAACACTGAATGAAGAAAACAAAACAAAACAAAACAAACAAGCAAAAAAAAAAAAACAACCATTCAAGAATGGACACAATGATAAGGGTAAGAAAAGCAGTTTCGCTTGACCCCCATCATCCCACTATTAAAACAGTACTATGCAATGCTGAGACTATTGCCCATGCTTTCTCCCCGAAGGGAATGTTGGAGCAGAGTGATGCCCCAGCTTCTTTAGCCTCACGAAATGTTTCTTAAGAGCCTTCTTGCAGCCTAACTTCAGAGAAAGAACAGCAGGGAAAAGCTAAGGTTGGGATAAGAATACTGGGGCTGATAATGATCACTTTTCAGGCATTCAGATCTGGATTCCAACAATACAAACTGGCTCTTGTACTCCACCAAGAAGCTTACCAATAAACACCTGGTATAACTTTCTTACTACCAAACCACATCAATGCATCTCCTTATATATACCAAATATGTCGCATGCATTCCCCAGATATCACATAGTTTTATCAGCTGCAGGATTGATAGAAAGCACATTGCCTTGAAATCATTAATCTATTTCTATAGGGAAAACAAGTGTGTGGAGCTCAGCACCCATGCTTGTTTCAGAATCAACAGAAGGCATAAACTCCTAAGACACCCACCTCCATCAGCGTGCACACACACACACACACACACACACACACACACACACACACAGGAACAACAGGAGTTGGTTATATGCATACAAACAAAAGACCTTAAATATCCCCAAATCTTTGAGGGTCTTTGATTGGTGGTCTTCTTACTGCTCTTTGATGCTTTGGTTGGTGAAGGTATTTTTCCCCCAATGCCAGTCAGTAAAGACTAAAGGCGGGGACTGACTCATTCAAATCTTAAGAAGACGATGTAAGACTAAGACATCAGATGCACCAAGGAAGCACAACACGACTTAAAAGCACAGGATAAAGCCACAAGCTCTTATTCTAAAGGGGAGCTGTATAAATTTTCTCACAAAGAATTCAAGATAATCATCTTGAAACTCAGTGAATTATACTAGAATAGTAAACAAAGCTGGAAAACTTAAACAAAACAAGAGGTTCAATAGAAACTCAGGAAAATCCTTTGCTTTTTAATGTCATTTGATAAGATCAGATCTGCTGAAATTATGCTGGTAGAGAATGGAAGTTTGGATGTATTAATGTAACATTGTTCCTAATGCAAGCAAATTAATAGTAATTACTGCATTTTCTGACAAGGCAAACTTCAAAAAAGGCCTTTGACACCAAATTAAAATATCAAATCTAATACTCTAAAACTAAAATTAGGCGATTTTGTAATTAAAATTCTGTATTGAGAAAGTATTCAAACATAATTGAAATTACTTGAACATTTACCAAACTCATTTATGTATTTATAATATTCCATCAGCATTTTCTTAAATCTAGGTATCACCAGTATTGATCAGTTTTCCTTGATTGACACAGGAAATTAGACATGTAAGTGTGATATGGGATGTTTTGATACCTATATGTATTGTGTGACATTCAAATCTTCATATGCCTGTCTCTATCCTCAATGAAATATCATTTGTTTGCATTGTAAATATTCAAACTCTTTTCTTCAAACTTCTCTGAAATATACAGTACATAAATCACTCAAACTGTGTTCAGTGGAAAACCCAAATTTCTTTGATCCAATTATAGCTTAGTATGTGTTGATTACACTTTCCCCATCCATCCTTCCTTCCGCTCTCCAGTATTTGATAATCACTAATCCACACTTAATCATTACTCTATTCCACTCTATAAAATAAATACTTATAGATTTGACATAGGAGGAAAATCATGTAGCACTTAATATCTTTTTTTGCTGACTTACTTCACTTAACATAATAACCACTGTTTCCATCCGTGATGTCACAGACAACAGAAGTTCATCCATTTATTTCTTAATAAAATTCTATTGTATCTATGTACCACAATTATTTTTCCATTCATCAGTTGCGGCACACAGGTTGCTTTCATTTGGTAGCTTTTGAAATAGTGCTGTAAAATTATAGGAACGTAGTCATCTCTGACACACGGATTTCTTGTCCGTTACATCTATGCTTGTTAGTGAGGATGCCGCATCATATAGCAGGTTTATTTGTAATTTTTTAAAGATTTATTTATTTTTGTTAGAAAAGCAGATTTACAGAAAGAGAGAGACAGAAAGATCCACCATCTGCTCATTCACTCCCCAAGTAGCCTCCACAGGCAGAGCTGAGCCGATCTGAAGCCAGGAGCCACGAGCTTCCTCTGGGTCTCCCCTGCAGATGCAAGGTCCCAAGGCCGTGGGTTGTCCTCTACTGCTGCCCCAGGCCACAAGAATGGAACTGGAAGGGATGCAGAGCATCCATGCCACAAAGCAGTGCCATATTGGATCCCGACGCTCATACAAGATGAGGACTTTAGCCACTAGGCTACTGCGCTGGGCCCTTTCTTTTGTTAGATTGGTCTGCAATCTTGCCATTATTTATAGTTTTCTATATGTTAATAGCCATTATAAATGGAGTGAGTTGACATATAATTATGGTATGGATCTACATTTCTGTGATAGTTGATGATGCTGTTCTAAATATATATATATAAGCTGTTTTCTGTCTTCCTTTTAGAAATGTTTCTTTAGGTCTGTTGTCTATTTTTGATAGATTTTTTAGTTCGTGAATCATGTTTTCCTTATATTCTGAATAGTAACTCCTTCTCAGGTGGATTTTTTGCAAACATTTTGGTTCTTTTGTAGGTTGTAGCTTCATTTGGTTGGTATGTTCCTTTGTTGTGCAGACCTTTCTTTAGATTCTTTATTTATTCAAAAGGCTAAGATACATGGAGGGTACAAAGACAAAGCGATTTTCTACCTTCAGGTTCACTGCCCAAAAGGTGCAATGACTGAAGCTGGACCTGTGTGAAGCCAGGAGCCTCGAGCTTTTTTGGGGGGATCTCCCATGTGGGTGCAGGGACACAAACACTTAAGGCGTTCTCTATTGTCTTCTCATGTAAATTAGCAGAGAGCAGGATCAGAGTTGAAGCAAGCAGGACACAAACCTGCAACCATATGGGATGCTGACACCACAGGTAGAGGATTACCATTCAGTGCCACCACTCTCTTCCCAGACACTTTTTGGTTTTATCTAATCCAAAATATATTGTCTAATTTTCTGTGCTTTTAGAATTTTATGCAAAACGGTCTTTGCACCTTAACACATTCTGAAGCATTTCGCCTATCGTTTTTTTTTATTTTCATTTTCTTATTCATTAATTACACTGTATTATGTGACACAGTTTCATAAGTACTGGGATTCTCCCCTCCCCTCTCCAAACCCTCCCACCATGGTGGATCCCTCCACCTTGTTGCATAACCATAGTTCAAGTTCAGTTGAGATTCCCTCATTGCAAGCATATACCAAACATAGAGTCCAGCATCTTATTGTCCAGTCAAGTTCAACGGCTTCTTAGGTATACCCTCTCTGGTCTGAAGACAGAGCTAGCAGAGTATCATCCCGATCAATTAAAAGCTCCAACATACCGTCAGTAAAAATTTACATCATTATGGAATTAATTGACATAGTAATGAGTAGCCAATATGTTAAAAATAAATGCTAGTTCTTAACCACCTTCTGTGACCACCTCATTGACATTTCAATTTTAGTTTATACACAACATATAACATACATAACATACATACATAACAATACATAACAATATATAACATACATACAATATATAACATACATAACAATAAGGGAAATCCAAATTAAAACATCAATGATGTACCACCTGACGCCAGTAAGACTGGCCCACATGAATAAAAGCACCAACAACACTTGCTGGCGAGGTTGCGGGGATAAGGGAACCCTACTCCACTGCTGGTGGGGCTGCAGGCTGGTACAGCCTCTATGGAAATCAGTATGGAGAACATTCAAACAACTCAAATTCAACATTCCGTATGATCCAGCAATAGCACTCTTAGGAATATATCGCCTATCGTTTTATCTAGTAGTTTCACAAATTCTGATCTCACATTTATATCATCAATCAGTTTAGAACTTGCTTTTTATACACTGTGATAGAGTGAGCTAACTTCATTCATCAACATGTACAGATCTAATATTTTCAGCATTATTTACTGCGGCAATGCCCTTACTGCCATGTGTTCTTCGTAGACCTGCTGTTGTCAGTGGCTACATATGCGAAAGCTTACTTCTAAGTGCTCTGTTTTTCTATCGTTCCATTGTTTGATTTTATACAAATAACAAGCTATTTTATTTATCACTATAGCTTTGTACTAGATTTTGAAGTCAGAAAATGCAATTCTCTAATTTTGTTCCACACAAGATTGTGTCTACCATTTTAGATTTTTATCATTCTGTAGGATTTTTGAGATACGTTTTTATAGTTATGTGATGCTGTTGATATTTTGCTGTGGATTGATTTGAATTTGTAGACTAATTTGAGCTTATGGATATTTAAAAATATTAATTACCCAATCAATTCTACAGATATCTTTCAACTTTTTATCTTTCACATTCTTTTATTAATGCCTTTATAATTTTATTATAGAAATCTTTCAACTCTTTTGAAATATTTATTTCTAAGCATTGTATTTCTTGTGGGCATAATAAATGGATTTGCTACCTGATTTATTTTTCATAAGGAAAAAATTGTCAAAACTTTTGTTATATAGAAAAGCTATTGGCTTTGAGGTCTAGGACTTTCAGTACTATGTAGAATAATATTGGTGAGCCCTTCAATTTTTTAAAAAACTAAAGGCAAAATTACTAAAGAAAGAGAGAGAGATCGATCTTCCATCTTTCTGCCTGTTCATGCCCCAAATGGTCACAAGGGCCAGAGCTGCGTCAATCCAAAGTCAGGAACCATGTGCGTCTCCCACATGGGTTTAGTGGCCCAAGAACTTCAGCTGTCCTCCACTGCTTTCCCAGGCCACAAGCAGAGAACTGGATCAGAAGTAGAGCAGCCAAGACATCAACCAAAACTCACATGGGATGTCAGCATTTGGAGGTAGGAGATTAGCTTTTGAGCCACCGAATCAGCTCAACTCTGCAATTTTTAGAACAGAACTAGTCACCAAATTTGTCTCTCTTTAAAAGCAAAGGACTATGGCATTATCCCATAAAGATATTACTATCTGTCTTTTGTTCATTTTATTCCTTATTGATACACAGCAAGAGTCCATAGCAGCAGAAGATAATAGCTTCCACAGCTCAAAAATAAATGTCCTGTTTGTCCAATTTGGGTTGACTTTTCTTCAAAGTCATATCTGTTCCTGCATATGTGTCTTACAATTTGTATTACTGTTATTCTTTTGCATAAGAAGAATACCAGATATGATTGTGGTTCATTGTTAATATTTTAAACTAGCTTCATGAATTCAGCACTGATATAGCTCTAAAATTATGTTGTTATAATAATGCATATGTATAAGGATGTTCAATTATGGTATGTCTTAATATTATCTTACTAAGTCACTAAAATGCAAAAATGATAATTTCTAGGTATTTGGTTATGGAAAGGTGCCTATGAAAATAAAAATAGGTGCTACATTTATTTCACATAGAAACTATTTTTATTATTCGACAATAACCTTATGCTAAACATTCAAAGGTGTAATGTTTGACACTACACAAGGTCTTTTAATAGGTTATGGTTGGATTGAAAGTCTTTTGACTTGAAAACGTTTTGGAGTCTTTAAGAATAGTCTATAGGCATGAAAGCCAAACATATTCCATTGCTTTATTTAATCTTAGCTCTTCAATCTGAAATTAATACTAGATACTAATAGTTAGCTCACAGAACAAATTAATCTGGTTGCTTTTACAACTGTATTTACTTATGCTTTTTAATTATTATTTTACAATGTGGTGCCATAGACTCTGAGATTTCCCCTCCCCCTTCCCAAATCTCCTCCCTTTACTTATTTTCCCCATATTATTACAGTATTATAGTCCTTCATAAACACTCACATGTCCATTATTTTGCTATTTAAATGAAACCTGATATTGTAGGTTTGGACAATGGCAAAGAGGCCAGCATGCTACTGTTAACACATGTTTATATATTTAATAGTTTCTTCTGGAGTTCATATTGAGTTTGGAAGTAGACATGCATTTTGCATTGCATATTCACAATTAGTTACAATAGTTTCTATTACACAGTTGTTATACTTCCCCTTAAATGTAAAGCCATAAAACAAAATAAAAACACAGGAACAGTAATAAAAAATTTACAACATTAAGTTAAATAACACGCTATTGAATGACCAATATGTCACTGCAGAAAGGAAAAAGAAAATGAAAAACCTTCCCGCAGAATTAAAATTGACAGTGATGTGTCTGGGTGAGGATCTTTTGGATCCAGTCTGTTTGGGGTTCGCTGTCCTTCTTCTATTTGACTTCCCCTTATGTTCCCAACGTTTTGGAAGTTCTCTCATAATTTCATTGAACAGTTCCTGCATTATTACCTCTTTTACACACCTTCAAGAGTTCCTATAATTCTGATCTTAAATTTTCTAATGATGCGATTCAGTTCTTGGATTGTTTTCTTAACTTTACTCAAATTCTCTTCCATATGTCTGTTTAATCGCATGTCCCTCAATAGGTTAACCTCCAGTTCTGATGCTCTTTCGTCTGTATCATTCTTTATTATTATTATTATATTATTTTATGATACAATTCCATAGGCCATGGGTTTTCCCTTACCCCCTCCCGAATCCCCTTTCCCCTCACTGAGTTCTACTATATTGCTACAATTGTATTGTTCTTCATAAACTGTCATAAATCGATCATTGTTGGCATGGACAATAGCAAAAAGTCCAGCATCCTATTATAAAGATACAGTTAACAGTTTCATTGGGAGTCCATCCTTGATCTGGAAATACAGATGCATTGCATCCTCACATTTAGATATGATAGCATCCATTACACAGTTACTACACATTCCATTAAATGAAAAGTCACAAAACAAAATCAACAGGAAGGAAAACAGAAATTAACAATGTCCTGAAGTTAAATAACAAGCTACTGGATAGGATAATCTCCATTACAGTTACAGGATATCCCCTTAAATGAAAAGCCACAAAACAAAACCAACAAGAAGGAAAAAATTAATTTGCAATGCCATGAAGTTAAATAACATGCTATTGAATGACTAATGTGTCGCTGAAGAAATGAAAACGAAAATCAAGAACCTTCCTGGAGAAATTATGCCACTGTGTGATCTATGAATCAATGAAGAAGTTAATATGAGGAAAAAAACTTTTTTGAATAAATGAAACAAAGAACAAAAACAACAAAATTCATGAGATAGTTTCTGATGATCTTTGTTGGTGAGATGTGTCTCCTGTAGGCAACAAATAGATGGGTTCTGTTTTTTAAGTACAGTCTACTAATCTAGGAAATTTGATTGATGAGTTTAAGCCATTTACATTCAGGATTAATATAAATACGTGGTAATTTAGCCGTTTCATTTTAGCAATGGTTCGTTCATTGGTTTAAAAATGTATTTTCCCCAGCACGGTAGCCTTGCATGCGCCATGATCCCATATGGGCACCAGTTCCAATCCTGGTTGCCCTACTTCCCCTCCAGCTCCCTGCTTGTGGCCTGGGAAAACAGTTGAGGACAGCCCAAAGCCATGGTACCCTGTACCCATGTAAAAGACACAGAAGAGGCTCCGGGCTCCTGGCTTCAGATCTGCCCAGCTCTGGCTGTTGAGGTCCCTTAGGGAGTGAATCATGGAATGGAAGATATTCCTTTCTGTCTCTCTTCCTCTCTGTATACCTGATTTTCCAAGAAAAATAAATAAATCTTTTAAAAATACATTTAATGAAATAATAAGGGAAAATTTTCCTAACCTGAAGAAAGAATTGGGAGGGTCACAGAATTACCAATAAGGTTGACCAAAATGATCTTTACCAAAACACATGATCATCAAGCTCTCTTCAATTGAACATAAGGAAAAAATCCTTAAGTGTGCACGTGAAAAAAAATCAACTGACATATAAAGGAATGCAAATTAAACTCACGACTGACATCTCACAAGAAACTCTATAGGCAAGAAGAGAGTGAGCGACCTATTTCAGATTTTAAAGCAAAAAAAAATTGTCGGCCTAGGACAATGTACCCAGCAAAGCTTTCCTTTGTCTTTGAAAATGAAATAAAATTCTTCCACAGTAAATAAAAGTTAAAAGAATATGCCTTTTTCAAATCTGCCCTAGAAATGATACTTAAAGATGTTCCTTGATAGAGAAAAAGAAACACACCCACCAAAAGCAAAGGCAAATGTGAAGAACGTCCCAGTAAAATAGCAACAAATATCTCATTCATTTTACTAGTGAGGCTTCCTGATGCCTTTTTGTTTTGTTCTATTGTATTCTTCAGTTCAAGTATTTTACTTTGGATCAGTTTTATAGTTTGTATCTCTGTTGTGATATAATCTTCCTTAAATTCCTGGAAGTCTTGGTTTTGTTTCTCACTATGTCTGAAGAGTTTCATAATGATTTTTTCTTTCTTTTTTTTTTTTTTTTTTTTTTTTTTTTGTATTCTTTGGAAGATCCTCAATGTCTTCATTCTGGAGCTCCAAGACTGAGATGGTCTTCTGCTCATTTTTGAGGGAAACATTGGTTTCCTCATTTATATTGCTTTTTTTTTTCTTTTTCCCTTTCCTTTGACCTTTCAGATCTGTGGGCTTTCTTTTGAGCCAATCCTTTGTCTTTACATTGTGTTTTTGGCTTCAGAGATTTTGCGTAGGGAAGCTTTGCCTTAGCCTTGGCAGTCAGTGCTGTCCTGGCTGTACTCCTTAGCTGCTTGGGCAGTGTTCCTCCCTGTCTAGGCTCGCCCCAGTCTGTGTAGCAAGAGGATCTGCAGATTTATTTCTGATGTCTCTGTTAAGACTGCAGATCTATTTGAAAGTTTGTACTGCCAGTAGTTTCCCAGCTACAGTTACCGAGGCTGTTCAAATACACCGTCACGTGGTTCCTGCTGCAGGTGTGCATCCTTCTGGGGATCTTTATGTTCCAGTGCTGGGTCTTGTTTGTTGAGTCTTAATGCTGTCCCACTTGAAAGAGTCTGAGTTTTTCTTGGGTTTCACTCTGTGCAGCTGATCCTGACCTAGTCTCTGCCCCCCACACACTCAGTTTGAGTCTTCATCTTTGCTATTATGAGTTGGGATGCCATAATATCAGAAACTCTTCTACATAACCTAGTCCATTTTTACTGTTTTACAATGTCTTTTTAATTGACGTTTTTAGTTCTTCATTTCTAATATTTTTCTTATTCTTGATCTATCTCTATGTTGAATTTCTCATTCATCATGCACATGTGTGTTTTCCATGTGCTTCAGTATGGACGCTAAAATCACTATTTTGCATATATTCAGTCATTTCCAGATCTTAGGTGTTTAAAGCAAAGCCTTGTCGGTGATGTGGCTGTCCATGTACACAGCATCCCAGTCTGCATCCACACCTGGGGCTGAAGTTGGCAAGTTGCTTACTCTAGAGGCGGGATGGTCACACAGACTCCTAATCACTGCATCAATCCACTGTTCTTAGAAGATTACCAGTGTTGGCTGGAGAAGGCAGATCCTACAGATAGTGTCTGAGAAAGTGAGTGTATGTGTATGTGTATGTATGTGTGTGTGTGTGTGTGTGTGTGTGTGCGTGCGTGTTTGGCTTGTGACAGCTGAACAAGCAGTCTTGAGTCACTCGCTGTGTGGTGCACTGGTTGCTGGGCTGAGCGATGCAGGAATCTTAGATATCAACCATAAATGAGCAGCAGCATCCAAACTCTTGCAACTTCCATGTGAGGGGCTGGAACTTGGATTCCCCTGTTTGGTCAGTTAAAAGTACAGAAACGCTTGTCCAGAAACACCAGCAGTTAGAAGCATTGCATTAGGAGGGGAACAGAAACCACAGTAAAAAAGCAAGCTTCTGCTGTTTCAAATGGAGCACAGAAGTCTCAAGCCAAATCCTCTAAGGAGTGTGCTGCGTGGGGACAGAAATCTCCTGCATCTGTTCATGAGAGACAGAAGTCCAAAAATAACATGTAAGATAAGCGTGATAATAGTGGATAGAAAATCTCTCTGTATTTGTTTCTTACTGTGTCTCTTACTCTGCCTCTCAAGTAAATGAAAAGAAATAAATTATAAAGGAACAAAGGTAATGAAAGTAATCTTTAACATAAAGGCTGAAATTAGTTACTTTTTAGACACTAATTTTATGCATAATCTTTATCATGGATCATACGTAAGGACTTCTCTACTGCAACGTGAAAGAAATATACTGTTAAGAAACAAGTATACCTAACTGTAGTATGCAAAGTTAAAAATTAGGAAAAGATCCCAGAGCCTTTATGACTATATCATAAAATTAATTAATTAAAATATAATAAATTTTTATCATTAACAAAAAAGAGTTTAAAACATTTGCCTTATTGTGCCATGATTGCAGATTGGTAGGTGAATTTAAGGATGCCAAAAAAAGAAAAAGACCAAAAAGACCAAGAGGGAAAGACCCAATAAATAATTAATTTTTACATGCTTATCAAAAGTTTATTAGCTAAATATAGGGCAAATACAACTAAAACAAAATAAAATTAGTAAAAGAGAATGTTATGAAAAAGAAAAACTCCCAGGCGTATTTAGAGCCATGAGAATCTAGGGCACTCAAAACATTTTGTCACAGCAGCCATTTCTAACTAAAAGCACTTCAGGGTTATGCAAAGCAGTTTTCCAAGTTTCTCCCAGATATGAAGAAGGATCAACGACTATAACTGGAACGTTTTCTCTATAATGAGGCAAAACTGAAAGGTATTATTTCTATCATCTTCAAAAAACTCTTCTGCCACTCCATCACTTCTCCCTAGATGAAAATAGTCAAACATAAAGCAATGTCAAATAGAAAAATAGAATACTACTCAAGTTCCTCACAATACCTGCCAGAAATGATTACTAATAACTCATTCCCATAAGCCATCTCTGATTACAGTATTCACTTGGAAAATACCTCCATAAAACTCGGTTCAGAGGGAAGAATACAAACTACTTCTTAATCAGTAAAGATAATACGAACTGGAGTATTGTCTTTTAAATACAAATTAAACCAAACTTAATTGGAATCTTCAAATAGTAAAACTTTAGAGCTATCATCATTCCTACTCTCTACTTTGGTAGTACAAAATCTCAAGGTAGGGGAAATCTTTAAAATTACTGTTCTTTGTATTTGACTGGAAGTCAAACTGGGCAGATTTAAATAGCAATGAAAATAACAATTTAGTTATTTGAAGTGGTTTTCATTAAGAACATTCTTTCAAAGTAATAATGTTTGAGAGTATAAATAGTGCTTTCCTGTTTGCAGGAAAATAGCATTAACTTTTGATTATTTATAACATTTTACAAAAATACATTTCATATGAAATGGAGGATCAAAAACAAATTTATTCAAGAATTTATTTGTGAAAGGTTCAATAATTTCTGTTCACTTAGTCATCCTTGGATAAATTTCGTTTCCCCTCTCTGTTTAAAATAAAATATGGTTATTTTCAGCAAAACCAAGTGTATGTTAAGAAAAAGCTTCTTGGACCCACCACAGTAGCCCAGTGGCTAACCTCCTTTCCTTGCCTACTCTGGGATCCCATATGGGTGCCAGTTCGTACTCCAGTTGCTCCACTGCTTTCCCAGGCCACAAGCACAGAGCTGGATGGGAAGCGGCTCTGCCGGGATTAGAACCAGCGCGTATATGGGATCCTGGTGCATTCAAAGCAAAGACTTCGGCTGCCACACCACCGCACCAGGTCCAGTAATATTGTAATTTAATCACAACTTAAAATACATGAGACCAAAATAATGGGACTTTGACAGAAAATAAGAAAAGATTCTACTTTAGGATAATGAAATGGTAGTATTCAGAAATTTAATGGAAATTTCTATTATAATATGCTAGGAATGAGTTTCAAGTTTTTACACCAAGTTAAATTTAGTTTTAAATTCCATTTTTCATGATCTTATAGTACTGACCAGGATTTTGATGGATAAGTTTCCACATGGCACTTTTTTTCTAACCAGTAATAAGAGTTGGCATTTCTTATTAGTGACTGTCCTTTGAATAAGAATTAGTGTCTGTTGATAGGAGCACAGATGGAATATTTGATGCAGATAATTGCCAAGCTTAGCTTCAGGAGATATTTCATGCAAGGGATACATATATTTTAGTAGTTAATAGCCACATTTGGAGGAGTGCTATGAAAGGAAGGTGTTGAATAATCTGTATTGACATCTTACAGCACCTAGATTTTCAATTTTTTTTGGCAGCATATCTGATGAATGACAAATAGCTGAACAATGTGTTAACAGGAAATTGTGATTTCAAAGACGTGTACAACTCCCTGTGTAGATCTAGCCACATTCCTGTCTCAAATAACAATATGTTTCTGAGTATGTGTGAAAATGTTATTATAGAAGCAATTGTGAGTCTAGTTAAATTTATAAGCTAAATGTTTTGGAAATGGTATGTTAGTATTAAGAAATACTCATGTATGATATATCTCACAATTGATCCTGGTGTAAAAAAAGCCACAACTGTTTTAACATGTCATTTTAACATGTGTATGTGTGTGTGTATAAGTAAATTAAACAAATAGAACAAATAAGCAGTTTGTTAAATGCAGTGTAACAATAATTATAGTTCCTACTAAAAACTCATTTTGATTAAAAATTTAGAATGCTTACAAATTTATATTTCTAGCCTGTCTTGAGAACTTGAAAAAATTGACCTTACACTTCCAGATGTCAGCAATCAGCTAAATGTGAGGAACGGGCACCCCCATGTAATCAGGTGAATATTGTAATTTCCCAGACACCCTTCCCAGTCCATTTCACTCCATTATCTTTTTGTTCTCTGTAATTATTTGAGTTTGTGATCCCTGACTTGGTGTTTGAGGATCAGATCTAAGTGGTTGGGACAGATTTGGAGAAAGGAATGGATTTTAACTCAATCAGTAGTCTCTAATTCTAGATTCTATCCTGCCCTCGTGTGGAAATGCAATAATACCAAAAAAAAAAAAAAAAGAGAGAGAGAGAGAGAGAGAGATCATGCAATTAGAAGATGTAAGTTGCATTTAAATTTTATCTCAATTATTTACATCAGTGGGGGGATTATTTTATTGGGAAGGAGAGGATATCCTTAGCGAGGATTTTTCAACTAACATTGTGTAGATTTAGATTATTACCTATTTAGATTATATGTATAACCTGAGTCAATCTTGTGTAAGGCAAGACATCACAACTTCTGGGAATTCTGATTGTTTTCTTTTAAAAGACTTATTTATTTGAAAAGCAGAGATACAGAGAGAGGTAAGGGGAGAGAAGAAATCTTCTACTTGCTGGTTTACTTTCCAGATGGCCTCAACAGCTGGCAGTGGACTGGGAAAAAATCAGGAGCCAGGAAATCTTTATGGTCTCTCACATGGATGGATAGTGACCCCGTCACTTGAACTATTTTCCACTACTTTCCCAAGTGCATTTGCAGGGAGCTGGATTGGAAGTGTAGTAACCAGGACTGGAATCAGCACCCATATGGGATACTGCAGTGCAGGTGGCAGCTTAATCCATTATATCACAGTGTTTTCCCTGAGTAAAAATTTTAAGAAAAGAAAAGTTCTATGGTTCATTCAATTGAATCAAGTATTCAGTATGGCTTGAGATAATTTTTTTTTTTTTGCAGCAGAAAGTGCTATAAAGATAGATAAAGACATTTTGTCCTTTTAAAAGATTCATTTATTTACTTGAAATTCAGAATCACAGAGAAAGGGAGAGCTTGGAGCTTCATCTGGGTCTCCTACATGGATGGCACATGCCCAAGTAATTGAGCCATCGTTTGCTGCTTTCCTATCATATACATCAGCAGGGAACTAAATTGGAAGTAGAGTGGCTGAAACTTGAACATGCACATAGCAGAGACTTAACCCACTGTACCATGCTGACAGCCCAATCAAAATCTTTTGTGTTAAGTTGTTTCATAATATTTAAGGAATTTGACTCTAGTTACAGCATCTGACTATTGTGTAGGCCATGCAATGTGAACTAATATTAACTGCAGTGGTGTGGGAGGTTGACGGTGAAGGGTTTTGCTTATGTTAATTAAGTCTTAGGTTTCTTCAGGCTTAAAAGTAATAGGAATTTATAACCTCTAAAACAAGTAGGAAGGGAATATCTATGAATTTAATGTGATAGAGGGAGAATGAAAGGTAGAGGAAAAGGTAGAAAGTTCTGCAAGTTGTGAGTCATCAGGATGAGAACTAAGGAAGATGGACTATTAGGAGACTTCGAAAGGGCAAGCAGTAAGTTTTAGAAAGAGTGGTATTCGATATTAGATTGAAAACCCTTTTTTTCTATGTTATTTTTCTTTTCAGTCAAGGATATTAAGCCTTGTATTTTTGTGCTAGCAGTACTCTAGTGAATAGAAAGGCCTGGACTTCTTTCATTGAGGATAAACCAATTTGGTGAAGTGGGTCAGGACAACTTGTACATTTTGTGGAGCAGTTATAAGAAGGTCATGTATGAATGACAGAGATGCTCAGAGAAGTTATTCAAGATGAGAGGTGAAACTGGCCATAATAAGCAAACCTTGGGAATGTTCAGATTTTCAAGTTTTAAAGTAAAGAGGTAAACTTTTCTAAAGTCGCCTAAGAGATTCTTTTATTGGGATTATTAAAAAACTAAAGCTTCAAATTGTTGCAGAATTTGGAGACCCAAGCCTTCATTTTGTCCTGTATAATCTGGTATTTATTTTTTAGCTCATCAGCCAGAGTGACTTGTCTCAATCTGGGCAATAACCTGATCTAGGTAATATAATGAAAAAAATTGACAGATGCTGGTGTTTTTACTGTTATAAAATGTAGGGATGGGTAGCAGTAGTCTGTTACAGATACAGCCATGGCTGTAATGGATAACTGGATGGCATGATTGCAACAAATTCATGTACTGGAATCCAATAGACAAGAAACAAGTCAACTTCTGTTTTTACCATATGCCTGCACTTGAAAACATTCTCAGTGGTAAAAATTCCTGCTGTCTGATTTATCCCACCTTCCTTTCCACTTTAACATATCGTTGATTTTCCCCTTATCTTTCCATTTTAAATTAACAAAAAAGTGCTTAAAATTACAGACATAAAACTGGTTACTTGGGTTCAGAACCTAACTCAGCCTTATTGACTAGGTGATTCTGGGAAAATCAGTTAACTTCTCTGTGGATTTCTCTGTGGATTTCGATCTAGTTCATAGGGATATTCTAAGAATCCAATAAGTCCATTATTCACCTTGAGATGTTTAAGAACAAATAATCTTTAATTATGCTTAAGCAATGAAATAAATGCAATTTAAATGATCCAAGTAACACAGTGGGGCTGAACAATTCTTTTGATGTAATTCATGGAAAAGGTGGAGCGAGATAGTGACCAAGTTGGACCTCTACTGATCATCTTTTCACAGAGACAAAAATTTGAACATTCCCTCACTCACTACAGAAGCCAAGCGAGAGAGAGGTACTGGTATTCACATAATATTGCGACAAAGTCAACAATATCACCTCTACCCCAACTCCATGCAGTATCCTACAAAGAGAGATGTATCACCTTTAGCAAAGAGGGAAGACAGGAAAATAACTCTAGACCTTACTCTTTAAACTCAATGAGAAATTTCATGCTAGAATTAGCGCCAGAAAGGATGTACTTCTTACATACACAACCTCATGCACTCCTTGGCCAGGTAATTAACGGACAGCTCTCACCTCCCTCCCCAGTTCCAACCTACAGCTGTTTCGAAGTATAACAGGAAAGGAAACACAGCACCTGGTGTTACATCTTAGCTTTCCCCCCACTGTTGTGAGACCCAGCACCTGCAGTAGCCCAGGGCAGCACTTGCTGACAAAATCTCTAAACTTGTCCCAGAGTCAGACACAGTATATTTCCTGATAGGATTGATTTATTTTGGTACATATCATCACCAGCCTCCATTAAACCTAGCCTGCACAACAAAGACTGCAGGGTCTAGCAACTGAGAGACTGAAGTATGACCCTGCTTAGTAACACTTGAGTTACCACGGGGCTGCATTTCCAACCTTTATCTAACCCTGAAAAGATAACTGAAACCTTGGTTATGTGTCCTGAAACTCAATTACAGACTGGTAAAACCATCACCGGGAAGATCCCAATGGTCCTTATTTCCAGGCTAGCACTGCTGAATGATGCTTCTGGATCTACCCAGAGCCAAATAATATCTTATGACCCTAGTTTATTGGAGCTATATCACAGCCAACTTTACCTGGGGCTACTTGCAGTGTCCTTAGGTTATGAATTCACCTTAATTGCAAACATCTGTGGTAGTGTGGATCTTGGCCCTATCAACAATTTACACTGGTCTCAGTCTAAGGGTTTTGTAGCATTCCAGTGTTGGTGGTTATAGTACCAAACATCTACTGGTACCACAGTTAATTTTAAATAGCACACTGATTTTAGAATTGAGAAATTTGGCTTAGGGTTTCCTTAGGAATGAAACCACTGGCAATACATAATCAATTGATTTAAAGACAACCTTGAGTTAAAATGCTAGGTAGTCTTGCAAATATAGAAGTACACAAAGGCTCAGGGAAAATGAACTTGTTAGAATTACAAAGACTAGAAAATTAATAATGTTCAGATGCCAAGTAATGCATGCACATATGGCATAGGCACAAATGATATCATATGCCAGCAAGTATTAAGAATTTTCAGGGAACCATGACCTTAACTAACTAACTAACTAACTAAGGTGCCAGAAACCAATCAGCTAGAAAAGGATAGAGAACCAAGATGGCTGAATAGGGTAAGGACACATTTAAACAAATGGAGAATTATTAACCACGATGAGGCAGAGAGGCTACAATCACGGGAAATAAGAGAGGACCGACTGATGGCAGAGGGACACCTGGAGATGTGTGGACAGAGGAGAAGCAGCAGAGATAGTAGAGCCATGTTGCAGTCACAAGTTATACCAACAGTGGTCAGCAGTTGGTGATCAGAGCTCCACTAGCAGCCAGGTGGGAAAGGGAGTGTACTGCGAGCTCAAGAGTTGAATCCAGGCATAGAATTGCCCTCCCTGCTGATTTGCTTGATTCAACCATAAGCAGAAGCAGACTGGCAGAACCCAGGCAGCCAGGTGTAGGAATAGGGTGGATTTCATGACTCAGACCCCAACAACTGCCACATTGAGCACCATTTTGTGTACTGAGGAAAATGCTGTGTGGGTGGAGGAATAACAGTGAGCTCCATATGCACTAAGGTGGGAGAGAACAATGTCTGGCTCAATACATTGTACTGGTCCCACATGGCAAACAGTACGAATTTGGCATCTTACAGATTCCACTCAAGTAGGTAAAGGTGGCCTTCAGACCTAACGGCCAGCAGGTGCAGCCTTCCACCAGTGCCACATCAGGCACCATTTCATGTACTGAGGAAAAGTTTGTGGGGCTAAAGGAAAAACAGTGAGCTACACAGGTCCTGAGCCTGGAGAGAATTTGCTTCCGGTTCAATGCATTGCACTTGTCTCAAAGGGAAAATAGTACCAACTTGGCATTCTGCTGGTTCCACCCAAAACGGGTACGGGTGACTCGCTAATCTGTTTCTTACAGGAGACACATCTCACCAAAAACTGAAAGTTGAAGGATGGAAAAAAATATTTCAGGTTAATGGAAAAGAAAAATAAGCTGTTATAGCCATTCTTACATCAGATAATTTAGAGTTTGAAGTGAAAAATACTAAAAGAGATGAAGAAGGACACCACAAAATGATGAAAGTATCCATTTAGCAAGGAAATCACTTTACTGATTTCTCACAATATTTTGCTTTTCATTTCTACTTTTGCTTGTTTTTTCTGTCTTGAGGTTCTTTGCTATTCTGGCTAAAAATTTGTTTTGCTCATCTTAAAAATTTGCTCTTTCTTGTTGCAATTTGTCATTTCTAAGTTTAAATTCCATTTATTTTTACTGTGATTTTTATCATTCCTTGCCTCCTGTTCATTTCTAATAAGTCCTTGAAATGCATTACTAGATCATTTATTTGAGATATTTCATTTTTTTTGTATGCACCTGATGTTATAAAGATCCCCTTTAATACCGCTTTTGCTATATCTCATGGGTCTTGATGTTTTTATTTTTATTTTCATTTCTCCAAAAATTTTTCTTATCAATTTTTTCAGTGATATATAGGTCATGCAGTAACATCTTTTAGTTTAAGAAGTTTTTTTTGTAAGAAAGTAATTTTTTTTTTCATTTCTCTAGTGACACATTGGTCATTTAGTAGCATGTTATTTAACTTCATGTTGTTCTAAATTTTTTATTTTTGTTCTGTTGTTGATTTTGTTTTATGATTTTTAATTTAAGGGGATCCTTAAATAGTAATTGTGTAATAGAAGCTATCATATCAAAATGTGAAAATACAATATGCTATGCATCTCTACTTCCAAATCAAAGATAGACCCCCCACCCCAATCAAACTGTTGAATATATCTGGGCTTTCTGCCATTGCCCAGACCTGTAATGTCAGGATACACTTATATAGTAAAATGACGGACCTCTCTGTTTATGAAGGACTATATTATGGCCATAATGTGAGGCAATGAGTTGGAGGGAGAGGATTTAGGGAAGGTAGAGAAAATTCCAGAATCTATAGAACTGTATCATAAAATAATAAAAATAAATTTAAAACATAAAGTTAATGAAAAATAAGTTATGGTCATTTATTTTATTTTTTTAATATTATGCTTAACATACTGCTTCTTTTTTTTTAAGATTTATTTATTTTTATTACAAAGTCAGATATACAGAGAGGAGGAGAGACACAGAGAGGAAGAACTTCTGTCTGATGATTCACTCCCCAAGTGAGTGCAACGGCCGGTGCTGCACCAATCCAAAACCGGGAACCTGGTGCAGGGTCCCAAAGCCTTGGGCCGTCCTCAACTGTTTTCCCAGGCCACAAGCAGGGAGCTGGATGGGAAGTGGAGCTGCCAGGATTAGAACCGGCGCCCATATGGGATCCCGGGGCATTCAAGGCGAGGACTTTAGCCGCTAGGCCACGCCGCCGGGCCCTGGTCATTTATTTTTAGTGAAAATATTACTTGCATTTGAAACATGTTTTATTAAAACAAAAAAAAAAATATTCTCCAATCTCAGTCCTTTACTGAGATGCCTGCCAGGTTTATCAGGCATACTCTTCTTGTTAAACTCAGCTAGCATGCTTACTGATACTGTCTCACATCTGAATTCTTCTTTGGAAAGCATAGTAATCTCCAAGTTACTGTCTCTGGGAACATACTATACAGAGTCATCCTGGGGAGAATGAGAAGAGAAGTAAATTTTGAGCAACTTCATCTCGAAAAATGCACTTTGTCTAGCCTCTTTCAACCATTCTCCTTACTTATCTAGTGGCAGCCAAAGCTCTTTGTGAATATTTCAGGGAGAAATTTTTCAGTTTCTTCCGAGTTAGACACCATGGTCTTTCTCTTCTCTCCTTTAGCCAGTCTCTTTGTTGTACTCATGCAGGAATAGTATCTTGTAAAACATGAAGGCCAAATTCTTGCCTTTCAAATCCTCTGCATAGGCCCTCGTGGGTCTTCCTCTGCTGCCAAAATGATCCGTGGCTACTCGCTGAACCCTCTGCCTTGTCAAATATCAGGAAATAAGGAGTACATTGAGTCTGCTCAGCCAAGGCCGAACAGCTGGTCTCATTCTTTCCTCTCTGCTGAAGAAAGCCACATGTTCTGTTTCCCATGATCCTCCTGCCACCATTTGGAAAAGGCACTGGCAAAAAAACAGTTGTAAGGTAGTTTGTTTTAAACTGCTGTTTTAATGAGAAAAAAAAAGGTGTTTTGAAGAAATGAAACTAAAAAAGATCAAAATCCATGAGATATAGTTTATGTTGATCTTTGTCGGTGAGATGTATCTCTTGTAGGCAATAGATGGTTTAGTTTTATTTAATCCAATCTACTAATTTACGATGTTTGATTGATGAGTTTAAGCCATTTACATTCAGGGTTAATATGAATGTGTGGTAATTTGGTCTTGTCATTTAGCAATGGGTTGTTCATTGATTTAGTCTTCTGTTGTTATTTTACTGGGATGTTCTTTACATTTGCCTTTGGTTTTGGTTGGTGTTATTCCTTTTCTCTGTCACGAGAACATCTTCTGAGGATAGAGTCTCAGTGAAACTGTGGATTGTGTCCTGAAATTCGGATGTCTGACTCTCTGCCATTTTCCATGCCTGCAATGATGGATTTATGACTGCTTATGAGGAACTATGTTGTTATAATGATATGAGGGAACTTGCGGGGGGCCAGTTTGGGGAGGGGGTAGGAGAAATCCCATGGCCTATGAAACTGTATCATAAAATAAGAATAATAATAAACAATGAAACAAAGGTTAAAAAAAAAAACCTGCTATTTTATCACAAACAAGATCCTTCACAAGACCATGTCTTCCAATTCACTATTTAGGCTTCTCCCAGTTTGATAAGCTTGTTGGATGGGTTCTTTGTGTGTCTAAGCAAGGGTAAAATATAGAAGCAAGCCTGACCAATATGTATATAATCTAAAATTTGCCTTTGTTCCATAACCTTGCTGAGTGGGTTCCAATTCTTTCTCTGGGGAAGCGCAGGAATACCTTCTCCACTCTACACCAAGGGAACTATTAGGTCAAATATGAGGCTCTGGGAGGAAGTTCAAGAGGTCTACATATAGAAATCCTTCCACCCACCAATATTCTAGGCAGACAGGGAGGAGGAATAGTAGAAGGCCCATATTCATATCCATCCAAACTCTAGTCTTAATATAGTCTAAATATAGATTAAGTTCTCAGTCCCTTACAAAGACATTCACATGGTCTGTCAAGTGCATTGTCTGCATGAAATCTGGTATGGATCTCCATTTTTGGTGCAGCAGATTAAACCAAAATCTGTGAGGTACTCATCCCATATGGACAACAGATCCATACCTGACTATTCCACTTTCTGTACAGCTCCCTATTCATGTACATGGGAAAGCCGTAGAAGATGGTACCTTGCCACCCAGACCTAATAAAGTTCTAGCCCCTGGACTTTGGCCTGGCCTCACCCTGGCTGTTGCAGCTATTTGAGGAGTAAGCCAGTGGATAAACCAGGAGTAAACCAGGGAATGGGAATGAGAAGAGAGGAAGGGAAGAGAGGGGGAAGAACTCTTAATACCTACAAAAGTGTAAAAAAAAAAAGCAATAACTTTAAAAAATATAATTTAGTGCATTCATACAGTAGATTTGTGGGACTGTTACATAAATAAAATGTGGGGAATAATATAATCAAATGTGAGAATCACATATTCCCCTGGCTACTTCTTTTTAAATGATAATTCATGTTTCAGTTCATGATCCAAAACCAACCCAGAAAAGTATATTTTATGAAAGTTAAACATGTCCTATTTTAAAAATACAGCTATTCTCCTGAGTTTCAGGTAACTTATTTGTAAGCTAAATTACAAGGTGTCAGGAACTCAAACTAAAAAACATTTATATGCATATTAATTTTAAAATGACATTAATTAACATTTGAATTTGCAAAGATTGAATGTGTACGATTCAGCGATTATTTTTGTTTTGTTCCCTTGATGTGTTTCCTAACATAATATTCTTAGTATAGGGAAATAAAGCTATAGATAATTAACATTTCTTACTTTCAAATTCTTTCAGGCTTTATGCATATGTAAAAGTTTTCTTGAGTCTCTGGTCTCTGGTCCAGGTTTAATGTAAGTCCATTATAAGGAACCATACTTTTATGGCTTCTCCAGTGACCTAGAAAGTTAATTTGGTTAGTGGTCTATATAGCACCCATTGTTATTCAAAATCTCACACATAATGACAATACAAACAGATCTATTTTGATGTGTTAACATTTTAATTTGTTTAGAGCTATTTCAATACTGAATACTGCTACTGAATGCATTGTTTTGGAAGACAAATGCCCTTTGTAGTTTTTGTACAAAGTCCTCATGGATGTTTTTGAGATTATTTCTAAGACTATTTGCAAAACCTTAACAAGTAGCTGCATTGTTTTTGGATTTTGTTCGTAAAACACAATAACAGATGCCTTCTTTACATTTTCTCTATTGAACTTAATACTCTAATTATTTGATATACTAATGAAGAAAATTTCTGTGTTCAGGTAATAATTCATAATTCAAAACTCCAAGCATACAAGATAGGCGCAGCAGTATTTAAATGCAAATATAAATTTTGCACACTATAAACTTTCCCATTCTTTAGAGAAACTTGGTGAAATACGGAGATATATTGCAGAAGAGAATGATATAAGAGAGAAATCGATACATTCTGTAGCCCAAAGCAGAAGTTATTGTTCATTGAGATTCAGGAATCTAAAAGATCATGAAACTAACTCTTCCTAAATGTTATGATGTCAGCAGTTTTCTCCCAATTATTCCGGAGGGTTTCAGTGGCAGTCTGACTTCAGGCCCATTATGAACATAGAAAATCCAGCTGGTAGAAATAATGATTCTAGGCATTCTACAATTAGTTAACTAAAAGTTATGCTGGGGTAATAATACAAATCCTTGTTACTGACTCCCATATAGTTCTCTTCTGAATGTAAATGTCAATGAGGGTAAGAAAATAGGTATCTCATAACTGCTATATCTGGGGAGGTATTACATCATCCTCTAGAAAGACAAGCTTTCTTAGAAGCTATTTTATTACAGAACTCTAAATTTCATGAAATATGGTTTGACTTCACTGTGAGTGCCTTAGTGGAGAGTGACCTACGTTTGTCTTTCACTCATTAATGGTAAGAACTGGAAATCAGCACAAGTTTGTTTAGAACTACAACAAAACATGCCGATTTGTAGGTTTTCTAATGATCACAATTTCAAACAGCACACCATGTTGCCATAATGGCTTCTTCCCAGGAGCTGGACATTTAATCTGGGTCTTCCACATGGGTGTTAGAGACCAATTGCTAGAGCCATCACCTGTTGTTTGTCAGTGTCTGCACTAGCAGGACATCTAGAGGAGAGTTAGGACTCAAAGCTGATATCTGGAGGAGAGTAGGACTCAAATCAAGCACTCAGATATGCATTTCAGGTGTTCCACGCAACTGAACTGCTGTATCAAATGCCCTCCATTCCATGAAGACTCTCCTTCATATTTGATCTGTCAGATAATTAGTGCAAATTTAATAGTTAGCAAACAGCATGTTCATGTCTAAGAAACTAATAGTGGCATAAGTGGTAATAGGTACATACTTGATCGTATTTATATTAGGCATTAAACTACATGAACACCTATATTCAGCATTTCTAGAAATGGATGCAATAGCAGGTACAAAAAAACCCTACTATGCTCAGAATTTTAACATTATTGTACTTTTATGAATCATGTGCTATTACATTGTACTAGATGATTATGATTACTTAGAAACATGAATATCTAAAAAAAAACCTGGGGCCAAGTTTGGTGACTCAGCAGACTAATCCTCTACCTATAGCACTGACATCCCATACGGGTGCTGGTTGGTGTCCCAAATGCTACACTTCTGATCCAGCTCTTTGTTTATGGCCAGGGAAGGTCCTTGTGCACTTGCTCACATGTGTGGAAACCAGTAGAAGCTCCTGGCTCCTGGCTTCAGATCAAATCAGCTTCAGTTATTGCAGTCACTTGGGGAATGAATATCTTCCCCTCACTGCCTCTCCTCTTGATAAATTTGCCTTTCAAATAAAAATAAAAATTTTAAACAGTATTTTAATTGACATCTCAAACCAATCAAAGCTCCATTCTCCTGAGGCTTCTTTGTATCAAAACATCTGTGAAAGGTTTTTGTGCACTGTATGTTTTCTTACCTTTCCCTTCATTTTCTCACTTAATAACAGTTTTGTTTATTCAAATATCATAAATATGCCATTTAAAAATATCATTCAACATTTTTCATTTACAATTTGTTTATGATGCAATAGATTTAACTTCATTTCTTTGTATGCAAATATCGGGTTATCCTAAAGCCTTTGGTTGAAATTACTGTTTTTTGTTCATCTCATTCACTTAGAACTTAGCAGTAATTTATTGTTAAGGAAAATATCCATATCTGAACGTTCGGTTCTTTTTATGTATCTGTGTCTCTGTTTTCTGCTTGTATCACATTACTTTCATGAGAACAGCTTTGTAGTAAAGTGTGAAATGAGGACGTGTCAAACCTCAAACTTCTTCTTTCCTAATGACTAGTTTGGCTCTTATGAGTTTCTTTTTTTTTTAAATTTTCCAACAAACTTTAGATTTGCAAAACACCATTTGTAATTTTGAAAGGGAGTGCTTTGAATTTACAAAGCAATTTTGGTTTCATTCCCATACTAGCAATGTCAAGTCTTCCTATTTATGATCATGGATTATCTCCTCATATATTTAAAATAAATTTTAAAATAAATTTTAAGAATCTTTTTATTATTTAAATATTAAATAAAATTCAGCTATGTGTATTTTTGAATTTGTGGTTGCTTTATGATTAATATATTAATCATTAAGTTTATTAAACATCTGTTTACATGTTTTGTTTTTCTTAAGTCATTTCTGTTATTTGTGCATTCCTAAGAATTTTCTCATCTCCCTAACTGTACCTATCTTTTTTTTTTAATTTTAATTTATATAGGCAGCCCTTAGCTGGATTTTTAAATACATCTTTATTTTTAAGAAAAATTTTCAAAATTAGGCAGCAGGTACAGAGATTTTCACATGTGCTTTGTCCCCATTCAGCCTCCCTCACTATCAACATTAACCACAGAGATATAATTGACACGCTCCCATTAACAAATACATCTGAAAGTATATTATTTGTATTGCCACTCCCACTCCCCGATCATGCACTGTCCAGATGGTTCTGCAGTTTGGCTTGACAGAATTAGCCCCGCCCCGTGCTAGCATCTGCTAGCTTATGCTGCATCAGAACCCAACCAAATCACACCCACTCTGACCTGTGCTTGCACCAGCACGAAAATTCAACCCAACCTGATTTTTCCCTGGTCTAGCTCACATGAGGCACACAGGTGTTGTAGCTCTGCCGAGTCTGGTCTGCCAAATCCAAACTCAAGCTCTCCAGTGGAAGTGGTGATACAGAAGGGGAGCCCACATTCCCCCACCAACTTTGAACCCCCCCCCCGGGTCTTGCCTATGCTGGTTGGGTGCCATGACCTGATCTGGCATGGCCTGCCTCACCTCAGCTTTTGCCAGTGAGTGCTATAGTCTGGCCTGGTCCAGCCAATCCCCAATTCCAGCTCAGGTTGGTGGGTGGCAAAAGCCTAGCCCAGCCAGCACCCAGTCCAATCCCTCATGTGTACTGGTGTGTGTTGCAGCAAAACCTGGCCTGACCCACACTCCAATCTGTTGCTTAGATTTGCGAGCGTGTGTTGTGAACTGGCCCTTCCAAATGTATGCCGCTGGATACGATTCCCTGGCCTGGTCTGGGCTGCTCGCTATCATCGTTCTTGCGCTCACCTGCATGGACTGTGTCCCGACAGAGGAGTTTCCCAGACTCCCCAGCAGAACGTCTCCCCATGCCAGATCTCACACACACAGATGAGTCCTTGGGCTTACCCTACTCAGTCCACCTCCTGACCTAGCAGGAACAACACTCTTTCCTGACCAGCCTTCAACCCATGCCAGTTATTATTGTTGTTGTTGATTTTTTTTAAGATTTATTTATTGTTTACTAGAAAGGCAGATATACAAAGATGAGGACAGAGAGGAAGATCTTCCATCTGCTGACTCACTCTCCAAGTGATTGCAATGACCTGAACTGAGCCGATCTGAATCCAGGGGCTAGGAACTTCTTCCTGGTCTCCTGCGTGGGTGCAGGGTCCCAAGACTTTGGGTCATCCTTGACTACTTTGCCAGGCCACAAGCAGGGAGCTGGATGGGAAGCAGGGCCACCGGGACTAGAACGGGTGCCCACATTGGATCCTGGCATGTGCAAGTCGAGGATTTTAGCTATGAGACTATTATGGTGGGCCCTGGAGTTGGTACTTTTTAAATAAAATACAGTGGGAACTGAAAATATGACACGCCAACCCTCTCCAGGATGCTCAGTTGCTGAGAGATAAGCAGTTATGGCTTTCTCACTTCTCTTCAATTTAGGGGCATAGATATTCTTATGTACATATTTTAGATTCTGAGGGATATACACAATCTCTTCAAAGCTTATATGAACACTCCCTTTCTCAAATTTCCTTTTCAAAGTATTAGCAAGTTTTCTTTGCGTGCGCACATGTGTGTGTGTGTACCAAAGGCTATTCTTGCCTCAAACAATTGGTTGTAAAACAACTCTTAGGCCTTGTTTTCTCATACAGCCTTGGTGAAAACATTTTCCCATTGAATCAGATCAAATAAAGGCAACTCTACGAATCTGGTATTTCTAGGAAGTCCACAGTGTTTAAAACAGTGATCTGCCTCAGACTGCTGATAACCTGCTAAGTTTCAATGTGATTTTAGGATATTAAAAGACGCTAGAGGATTGAATGGGAAAGTGGAGTGGAGAAGGCAAGGTAATATGCCACAGTCCCCATTGATCCACTGAAGAGTTGGCCATTTTCTCTGGATAAATATATATGTTGTAACTTGGGTTAGTAGTTGTTAGAGTTCTAGTATAGCTTATTTGGATTGTTTTTTTGAAGCAGTAGACTTTCAGAGATCTTTACTGCACCATTCTATAAGTGCTTCCCCTTTTGTTCTCTCAAAAATAATTTTTACACTCCCCACAAAAACTATGCAATTATCAGTTATTCTTCTAAAATGTTCTCAGGGGTCTTCTTCCAGCAGGCCCTGAAGTGAGGTGCCAGTGCTTTTCTGCAACAGAAACACTGGAGATAAAATGGTGGTGAAAGATGTACCTTTTTTTTTTTTTTTTTTTTTTTTTTTTTTGAGAGAGAGAGGAGTTACAAGCTTATATAGGAGAAGGGGGCAGACAGAAGTGTGGCCCCGACAGTACTTCCACCCAACAACAACACTGTGACTGGCTAACAGATATGTCTATCTCTCTGGACCCTCCAATGAAGTTAAAGGTCAGAAAGCATAGGAAGCACAGGAAATTGTTTCTCAGGGCATATTCGTTACTTGCTGAAAAGCAGAATGAATGTGACATTAGTTTCCTAGAATTGTTTACAAAGGAAGTCCTAGCACAGTAGGGAAGAGAGACTGGGGTTCAGCCCATGGCTCTTGTTACATGCCCAGTGAAGAGGCCACACTGGTCTCTGTTAGCCAAAGGCACAGTGTGCCATGTGCCTAAGGCCTCCAATATGGGCTAGGCAGGCAGAGATCTAGGGACAATCTCCCACCAAACATATATAAAAACACAGGACTTCACTGCTCAAAACTGTGCAGTTCTCACTTCACTAAAAATAATACCACAAAAGACACACTTAGGTCAGCATGACAGATTTCTACCTTTCCATCTTCTTATTGATTTTTTTGCCTAATTGATTGTGGTTACATTGACTTTCTTTTTATTCGTTAATCATACGAGGTACTCTCGCCTCATTGCCTTTTACAATTCATATTCCCCTCCGGTATAGTCGCTTAGAAAGCCACAGGTTTTCTTGTCCCACATCCTAATGATTTCTTCTCAAATATCACACTATCAGAGGGCAACCTTGACTGTATTTTTTAAATTTTCTTTACCCTTCTAGAATGTGCATACTTTAGAAAAGTAGGTATCATTTTTCAACCTGCTGTATTCCCAGTTTATTAATAACTTTATTCATTTTGTTTAAAAGCTTCTACCAAATAAATAATGTGTGTAATTCATAACAGAATGAGTTACTCAGTGGTTCCTAGAATCTAGTGATTACAGAAATGTCTGAATAAGGTGATAGCTAATTTAAGATTAATATTTTGTATTTTACAATATAACACATTTATAAGATGTATAATTTATCTTAATTTTTGTTTGTGATTTAGAAGCGGTTAGAGTTTAATTGTCCTTGGTAACCTAAACAATTTTTTGAAGAGGAGTGGTTTTTATTATGGAAAGTAGAATGATAAAATTATAGAATCTTCAGTAACACTTGCATTTCACATGATCAACTATCCAAGTTTACTGGGAAATAACAGATTTTTATAAGATTAAATAAAGTAGTAGCAATTCTTCCCTTTGCCTTACCTATGAGTTTAATGTCACAATACTCGTCAGTAGCAGTTCTGAATGTACAAAGAAAGTCAAAAGAACGACCTTGGACTTAACTATTGCAATTAGGCAATTAATTGCAGATTATTTTGGTTATAGACACATGATTACATGAGAAGCACTTAAATTTCTTCACAATAACTAAGATACCTTTGACTTAGATCACCAAGGAGTCATTCATTAGTAATAGTCCCATAGGCTCTCATTGAGGCATACTTATACCAGCTAGTTTATAGGTTCTTTTACATGATGTGCAGAATATATTGAAAAAGAAAATGCTTCTTCAGCTTATGTTGTCATAAGTCACCTTTAAAAAAACTCTAGTTTTTCTTCTAAAAAAACAAATCTTGTGCTTAGAACAATGATCTATAGAGTCAGTTTGCCATGTTGAAATGTAATACAAATTTTATGTATAGATAAAAATTTACCATTTTCCTTCCTCCCTTAATATTAAAGTATTCAATACAGAAATGTGTGCCATGATTGGGTACTGAGTGAAGAATGATTAAGCAAATGACTAAATCGGAAAGATATGAGACCAAGCCAGAACACAGAACTCCCACACTGAATGTAAGAGTTAATGAAAATAATTGTTGATTTATTGTCAGATACCCATTAGTGGCACACTATACTTTGTTGAAAATCTATTTCTTGCCTACAAAAATCTTTCATATTACCAAACCTCAGAACCAAGACTTCAAAACTTGTTTTTAGCAAACATTTTTTTAGTTCATGATACTTTTTAATAATTTGATAAATTGGCCCAAGCCAATATATAATTTCCAGGGATTTTTCAATGTCTTGGAGCCCATCCTTTGATTCCCAATTAAGGACTCTTGAAATCAAAGGCAATATTTATTTGTATGCAATTTTCTGAATGGGTTTTTCTCCATGGTAAAGAGCTAGTCATTTTGAAAAATGAATTAACTCAGAAAATTATAGGCCACTATACTTCAATTAAGTGTGTTTTTCTGAGTAGCATTAAGGTATTTACATTGGTAATGTAATCAGCAATGTAATTATTGTGGTGCTAGAAGCATTATATAATAAGAAACATTTTTACAAGGCAATACATCAACATTATTCTCATAATACATTTAGGTACAAAGAATTTTTTTGAAGATTTATTTATTTTTACTGGAGAGTTAAATCTACAGAGAGAAGGAGGCACAGAAAGCTCTTCTGTTGGCTTACTCCCCAAGTGACTTCAGTGGTTGTAGCTAAGTTGGCCTAAAGCCAGGAGTCTTCTCTGGTCTCCCACATGGGAGCAAGGTTCAAGTCCGTCAGTCAACCCCCAGAACCCTCCCAGGAAGCTGGATGGGAAGTGGATCAGACAGGGTACAAACCTGGGCCCGCATAGGATCCCTGTGCATGCAAGGCAAAGATTTAGCCACAAGGCTATCACACAAGACCCGGTACAAAGAAATATTAAAGAATCGGTTGTCTCAATGAGAGGGTAAGGAGTAAAACACTAAATTAAAAAAATGGGGGGCTGTTGTGTCTAGTTCTGATTTCATAAAAAGTCCTTCATGTGCGTAAATATGTGTTCAGAATTGACTTCCACTACAGTGCAGTTTTTCGTTTTTTTCGAAAAGGATACAGTGAGGCCGGAAGCTAATCCTCCTTTGGGGGCATCAATAACTGCATATTAATGGTTATCAGTTTTGCCTACAATATGACCATTTTGGATCTTTACATAGTTAACAGACTAGCTGGATCTTCCTTTAGAAATGCAGGTTCAGGTGCCTAAATGAAAGGTAAACCAACAACCGTCCTTCTATATACTTGTCCATAGATACATTCAGTCAATAAAATTTACCAAGTTTCACCATGTTCCAAGAACTGAAGCAGGAAGACGAGACATGCTTGTATAGCAGGGCATTGTAGTGCAGTGGGATGATGTAAAAGATTAAAATATTTCATGGAAGTTCAGAAGAGGCAGAAAGGGTTATGGTTAGGTTTAAACAAAGTCTAGGAAGTGCAAGAATGTTCTGACATAAGGCATATCTGATGAAATTTAAACTATTCGCAGTATAAGGTAAGAAGTGGGAAGAGCTTAGACACAGGGGCACTAGTTAGCATTCCCATTATGAATGTTATAGCATATAGCATTTTATATGAAATGAATTTAAACTACAACATATGATTGTAGCTCTGGGGGTGGAAACTAGAATACAGGGAAATAAAAAAGGAAAAATAAATAAAAATAGAAATGCCACAAATATGAAAGAAGCACACTCTAACAATGATTCAGTTTTGAATAATAATATAAAATCAAAGGTAATTCAGTATACTTAGTAAAGCATGCCTATATTTAGCAGAAATAGTAAAGGCTGAGTCAGAGTCAAGTATGGGATTCCTAGTGAATTTGATGAGTACCTAGGTTGGCAAGAAATATTAAACACAGATTTCTGTCAAAAAGATTCACTCCAATCACCAGAGTTCTGTTAACATTAAACTAATGAGGCTCTCACCTCATTTCATACCCTAGGGGAGTTAAGCTGTGCAAAGATTCTGTTTTCAGTGCCCTAGAATACATTTCCTGTGAAAATGGAGAGTGAGACAAGTAACCTATGACAGGAAAATGAAAGGATTACAATTAAAAATATCTTTGAAGTACAGATGGGCAAAGGCAATCTCTAAATCCTTGTTAGATCTTTTAAAACCATTGGGTTTATAATCCAAGGAATGTGGTTAAAGGATTTGAATTGGAAACTCTGTGTTTAGCATTGAGCAGCAATATATCAGCCTTGCTTATCTTCATTGTGTACATAATGGAAGGGATATCAGAAAATTCAAGAAACCCTTAAAGAGAATTTCCACAGCTTAACAGTTCAGTAAGTTTTAGTACTTTCCTCTGTTCAGATCCATTTGTGTGCAAAGTCTAATATTCACAAAATTGAGACTAAAATTGGTTATATTTGCCAACTGCTAATTTAGTCCTTTTTGTCTGTCTGTAAGGATGCAAACAGTTATCACAATGCAATCTAGGTTTTTAAAAGTTAATATTAAAAAGAACTATTGGTAGGAATGAAAATTGATGGCACAATGCTGTACAATAAGAATGATAAGGACAGCTAGCACAAGGCTAGGGAAATATCTTATTGAAATAGATTTCAATTAATGAAATAGAAAACCTATATTGTGTTGAAAAAAAGACTAGTAAAAATTGTCAATAAAGATTATGACCTGTTGGTTTAAAAAGAAATAAATAAATAATATAATTCATATGACAACAGTAGATCTAAATGTGGATTATTTTTCAAATTTGACTGTCAGATATAACTGACCTTTACATGAAATATGCTTGTGTCAGTTTCCCATTAATACTGAATGTTCCATACCAGCTCTCAAGTAGATTTCCTCAACTTCTGATTTTGAACTTCATTAGCTCTTGATTCTGTGCCAGTTTTTATTTAACCTTCAAAGGAAGTACGCACTGAAACAAATTTCATTACTAAAGTTTAATTTAAAACTGTTTTAAGTTAAATTTAGTTAAGCAGAACTCTGAAAACAACCTAACAAAATCCCTTAATGCTTTTTTCATACTAACTTCTATAATTCCTACCTTCTGTTTACCAGTTATTAGATCCATGTGTTCTTTGTCTTCTAAGACATCATTCCCATAATAGTGATTAATATTCTTTGGGCTTTCATATGTTTTCTTCAAGCTGTTTGTCAGCTGAATTAGTGTTTCCTTACTTAAGCGAAACTTCAGGTTTAAAAATGCTATACAATTTCATTCCTTTTGAATGCATTCTATTAGAAATTGTGACTGGTGTTCGGATGGGTGGAGTTGTTGTAAAAATCAAGAATCTCTTGAATGCCACAGAGAGTACAGAGCAATAACCGTAACTAAGCAATCAGAGGGTGTGGTTTCATCATCTGACTATCATTTATTAGAAGATTTCAAGATTTGGGAAGCATGTATTTACACTGAAACATGTTTGATGCAAAATAGTACATGGTTATTATAAATGCTGTTGTTTGCTGGACTTCAATAGCGTATGGTACCTCTTGCATGAAAGATGATTAAAGCATTCTGTCTCATGTTATTACAGTCATCATTTTATCAAATGATTAATGTGCCTGTCTTTATACACAGAGGTATATATAGAATATTTGTATCTATTATACACACAAACACACACAACTATATACACACAAACAAAATAATTTGGGCTCAATTAATTTGTTCTGGGCAATCTTAAATTTTGAATACAATTCTCACCTGCTATGTGTTCTTGACCAAAGTAGTTTTTAATTGTACCTCTTATCTGAGGAATGAACATAATAATTTTTCATGAAATTATGAAAATAATCATCATAATCCTAGAGGACACATAACCTGAAGAATGCATAAGTACTTATACTGACTATTATATCCATATACACATAATTAATGTTAAATTGCATAAAATACCTACAAAACAAACCTATAAATCTTCTTTAAAATAAATATACACTTTATGTTATAATAATAAAAGATCTTCAATGAAATAAGCATGAAATTTCCCCCAATGTCTACTATCAGGCTAGATTGAAGGCTGAGTTTTAAAGCACATTATAACTCTGGACTATGAAACAATGAGCCAATTAGTAATTCATTTTACAAACTTCAATTTACCTTCTCTCAACTGGCAATGCTGTTTTCCACAACTCAAACAAAAATTGTACCTACCTACTTTTTTTTCCTGATTTTTAGCTATGGGTTGAAAATCAAATACCCAAGTTTTCAAGAAAAAAAAAGGCATGAATATGAGTCATGAGTCACAAAAACTACAGGTGAGGAAACAATTCCCTTTCCTGGAGAACAGTTTTACTCTGCTTGAACTGCACTTCCTCCTGATTTGGTTAGCACTCCTTTTCCCTTTAGGGGTTGGAATAATGTTTATTTCTTTAGATAACCTTTCTGTGATTTCTAGACTAGGTTAAACTGGATGTTGATGCAGTTTTCCTAAAGCCAACACCAAGGTAAAAGATCAAATAAATATTACTATTAATAGTATAGACCTTCAGTTTGCCTGTGTTTCAGTTGGGCCTCATGCTTGTACAAATATGTGGTTGAAATTTGAATCCGGGAGGCTCTCAGGTTTAACTAAAGTGACATAGTTTAGACCACATTTATGCAAAGCAAATTTAACAAAGGATTTCATTTGGAATTTTATTATTTTAGTAGTACAAAAACCATCAGCAAGAAAATAATTTGCTCATTCAACATACATTGAATAGTTATTTTGCCTCAGACTCATCCAAGTCATTGGGGAATACAACAGTTTTGTTGTTGTGGTTTTCATTCCCTATGTTTTTTTTTTCATTTTATTTTTTTTGTTTATATACATTTTATTTGGCATTTTATGATACAGTCCCATAGGCTCTGTTTTCCCTTCCACCATCCCCAAAACCCCTCCTCCCACTAACTGCCCCCATATTATTACATTAGTATAGTCTTTCACAAAGAGTCCTAAGTCCATCATTCCGCTGGTTAAGTGTATCCTGATGTTTTATGGATGGACAATGGCAGAGAGCCCAGCCATTATTACAATAAGCTTATTGTCAAGGTATATTTAACAGTGTCATTGGGACTCCATCTTTGATTTGGAAGTAGAGATGCATACCTCATTGTATCTTCATATCTGGATATGATAGTCCCTGTTACATAGTTACTATACACCTTGTTAAATAAATAGCCATAAAATGAAATCAACAACAGGAAGAAAAATAAAAAACTTTACAACAACATAAGGTTAAATAACATGCTACTGAATTAACAGTAAGTTGCTGTAGAAATAAAAAAGGAAATCAGAAAAGCCTTCTTGAAGAAAATGATGCTACTGTAGTTAACGGGATAAGTAAAGCCCTAGCCTGCAAGGAGTTTACATTCTTGAGAAGATGTTACCAATTATCTGTTATGTTTAATGATTGCTGTTATGTTAAGTTGGTAGCTTTACACATGTTAGCTAGAACAGATCTAAGACTTCTTACCTATGTTTATACATGGAAAACAACTGAACTCAGAAAACAATGGAACGATTCACCTAACCTTGCAGCCAGTAAGTAAACATTGCAAGGTAGATCACATACTTCCTTCAATGCTCCACATTTATCTTTAATCAGTAACTTTTTGTGGCATCATTTTTTGAATAATTGTAGATAACTTGGAGGGCTTTTTCAGGGAATTGATATATCATCAAATATTCAATCTCCTAAAGAGTCAGGATCATAAAAACCCTTTACCTTGACATTACCAGCAGGGACGCCATAGCAGCTGCTGCTGCTGCTGCTGCTGATGATGATGATGATTTTGTAATGGATGATTACTAAAAATCCAGGGTACTCTGGGGCTGATGTTTTGGTGCAATGGTTTAATCAAGTATTTGTTAGACCCATATCCAATATCAAAATGCCACTTTGAGTCCAGATTTTTCTTCTTTGGATCCTGTTCCCTGCTAAAATGCTTTGGAAGGCATCACAAGATAGCCTTGTTGATTTTAATTACCATACTTCCTAAAATATCTGAAGAAAATATTCACTTTTTTTTTAGATTTACTGAATTTATTTGAAAACCAGATGATGGAGACACAGGGATGAGAGAGCGAGAGATTGAGAGAGAGAGAGAGAGAGAGAGAGAGAGAGAGAGAGAAAGAGAGAAAGAGAGAAAGAGAGAAAGAGAGAAAGAGAGAAAGAGAGAAAGAGAAGAAAGAGATCAATATCCTGTTTATTGACACCCCATCTGCCTACAACAGCCAGGGCTGGGCCTGGCTAAAGCAAAGAACCTGGAGCACCATTAGGATCATCAATATGAGCAGCAGGGGTCCAAGTACGCAGGCCATCTTCCATTGTCTTCCAAGGCACATTAGTCCCCGCATTGCACATGGCAGCTTAACATGCTGCTCCACATTGCTAGTCTTGAAAATATTCATTTATTGAGATGTAATAACGTTTACTGAAAACATTTCCATGATGAAAAAATGTTCCAACAAATAAACTTGAGAATTTTAATGCAGCAAATTGAACATTACACAGATATCATGTTTATCTAATACTCTCTATATGTAAACTAATTTAAATTCTCTTAGATAATTCATTACTAAAATAGTGATTATTGTAGTTAAAAGGAAATTCTTGCTCAAGAACATGGATTGATTAAATATTTTTACTTTTTGCTTTGGTGTTTCCTGTTTCTGATTATAGCACAACTCACAGACCAATTATTTAAGCAGCAACAATAACAAAAAAAATCTCTTTGTCTTGCTTTCAGTGGCTCTGTGTGTTTGTGTTTATTTTTGTACATACGTAAACATTTATGCTTAACAGAATTAGCAAATGAATATACTTGCAGATTAAGCATGTTTATGAAAACTGACAGTTAAAATCATACACCTGTATTTCAAATGCAAATCCACAAGCAAAATTAAATGCTGGTGTTACAAAAAAAAAATCACAGAAAATACTGCAATACTGCAGACAGGCCTCTCTTGGTCTGAAATGTGATTTCAAGCCAGTGACTTTACCTCTCCTTGCCCTGGTGACAACCATACATCTACCTCATAGAATTGCTAAGATTACTAAATTAGTTGATTTGCATAGGGTACATAAATAGTATTTGGTATATTCTAAGATGTTGAATTATCTGTTCTTATTTAAGTACTTGAAATAATTATGTAACATACAAACGTTTATTGTCTAGTTTCATAGTGAATGGTAAAATAGTAATGACAGAATGAAAAAGAAAAATATTCTATCTATTGTTTCACTCCTCAAATCTTCACAATTCCCAACACTAGACCAGGCTGAAACCAGGAACCAGAAACTCTATCCTGGTCTGGTACACAAGTGGCAAGGCCCCAAGTGCTTGAGCTATGATGTGCTCCTTTAAAGGGCACAGGTGGGCAGGAGTCTTTACTGAAAGAAGAAGTAAAACCCTAACCCCAGGCATCCTGGTCTGTGGTATGGGCATCCCAATAAGCAATTTAACCCACAGTACCAAAATGGCTGCCCCAGTAAGTTGTTTCACAATAAAGAAAACCATTTTCAATTGATACAAAATGTTGAATATATTTCCACTATTGTATCTCAATTTAGAAAATGGTAGCCATTTTCAGTGGTTTAAGTCTGTGCTATCCAGCGCAGTAGTTATTAACCACATGTGATCACTGGTCACTTGAAATGTGACCAATCAGAATTAAGATGTTAGAAGGGTGAAATACAGATTGGATATTTATGACTTGATGAATCACATAAGTACTAATACTATACATAGCTTATGTAAGAGAATAATATTTTGTTTATACTGAGTTAACTAAAATATATTAAGATTTATAATATTTCCCCTTTGTTCTAAGGTTATTACACAATTAAAATTTATACATGGTCTTGCATTTTATTAGAGAACAATATTGCAGGGAGCAACAGCATCATATAGGAACTTGTTAGAAATGTAGAATTTCCAATACCAGGAACACAGAATTAGCTTTTGATGTTTAAGAATTCAAGGTGATCCTTACACACATTAAAGTTTGAGAAGTGCTGCAGTCCCTTGCCTAAGGACGCAGATTACCTGTAATGACATTTTAGGTTATTATTGTAGAAAATTATATTTGATTCAGTAGCCAATAAAGATCTTTCATAGAATGATCCAACAAAAACCAGGTAGCTTGACTTTAAATTTATTAATGATTTCTTTGGGTGACATTTCGAATTTCTCCATGGTTGAGTGAAAAGCTGAATTGTTCAATAATAATGTGTCACTGTTTTCTTAAGATGGCTTTGATAGTGAATGAAGGAGACTAAAGGGATTGAGCCTTACTCTGTAAGAAAGCTAACCTTGTACCTCTAAGTCAAAAGCACAAATTGCAATTGTTATGTATTGCTGTAAGAGAAATGAATAAAGCCATTAAGCTTACTTTAAGACAGTCAATTACACATGAAATTCCAAATGTAATTTCTTCCTGTGAAAAATAAAATTGAAATGTCTGAGTACAGATCCCTCTATCCCTCTATACTGTGTACCCTAACAGCCCAGAATGATTTGAAATAATCAGGAAAAATGGTGCTTAATGAAATAAGGATTTTACTTCAGAATTAAAATTCAATAAACTTAATTTTAAAATTCAAGGAAATTTGGTAAGTTATGTGTAAAACACAGGAAATCTAGATATACTACCAGCATCAAATTTATGAGAATAAATATGTGTGGGGATTTGTATTCAACTGTATGCTAAATTAGAAAATGTGAGGGCAGAAAGGGTGATGGAACAATTTTTCTGAGAGTTATATAAGTGCTACCCAATTAAAATTCCTGGGAATAGAACTAGCATGAAAGACAGCATGAGGTTTTTCATCAAACCATTTGGGGCAATTAAAATCATCAAATTTAACCAAAGAGAACATGTATAGATAAAAAAATTCTGTAATGTCATTATAACTCTAAGATGTAATTAGAAGCTGCAATTTCCATTTGGTCTGGCACAATAGCTTGGCTTTCAAAACCAGCTTTATTATAGAGTTAATTTCTGATAAAAATAGCAGTTAAGGTCATGGATACTGTTTGATTAATGTACCATATGATTGTATGAACTACATGTATCATTGCCAGAGTAAATGTATCATGTAATTGCATGAATAAATGTAAAATTATGTGATTAATTACAAGTCTCTGTCCATTGTCATTGATTTTTGCATGGAAAAAGGTGAGTCACCCTTCCACCCTTCTTCAGTTGAGCTTGTCCCACTCTAGATAAACCTCCTCCCGCTTGTATTTTTAATCATATAATTTGTTTCCATTTAACTCACCTCATGGTTAGGACTTTCAGATTTGGTAAACAAAAATATAGAGAATACAATTAAGTTTGAGCTTCACAGAAAAAAACACAGCATACTCATACTGAAACACTGTCCATTTATACATTTTTTTCAGCAGTGCATGGCACCTTCTCCAGGATAGAGCACATGATAGGACACAAAGCAAGTCTAACAAACTTCAAAAAAATCGGAATCAAACCATGTACCTTCTCAGACCACCAGGGAATGAAACTGGAAATCAGCAATTCAAAATACCCCAGGAAATACGTAAACTCTTGGAAGTTGAACAATATGCTATTAAACGAACAATGGGTAAGAGAAGCAATTAAAAATGAGATAAAAAGGATTTATGAAAACCAATGAAAACTCAGATACAACAGTCCAAAACTCTATCTATCTATCTATATATAATCTGCCTTTCCAATAAAAATAAATAAATTTTTTAAAGAAAAGTAGATTATCTCAAAAAAAAAAAAAAACCTACACAATTGCCTTCATAGTACTTCAACATACAATTTCAGAAGTGTCATATCTGGTGTACTGTTGAACTCAATATGCAAAGGAGGAAAATATCAACATTGAAAGCATAAATAAACACCAAAGAAAAAAAAGAACCCAACAGGCAATTGAAATATCACCCAAAAAATAGTAGAAATTTTTTATGACCTTCATAAGATGAAGCTATATAAGATATAGCCTTTTCTTTTCTTTTTAAATAAAAGGCCTATTGGAAATATTTAAACAATGGGATGCTGGACTGTGTGACATTATCTGTACCAGCAATGTCGGGACACACTTTAATAACAGATTGATGGAATCATGACTCCTTATGAAGGACTATACTATTGTAGCAACGTGGGGAAAATCTGTTGGGATTTGGGTTGGGGGGAATCCCAGTCTCTCTGAAATTGTAGCATAAAATTAAAATAGACTTTTTAAAAGTCTATTTCACTATAATTAAGTTAAATAAGAGATTAAGAAGATACTTAGAAATTATTTCTTAGCAGACGGACCAAAAGGAAATTAAAGAGTGGAAATATACACTGAGTAAAGCAAAACTGTCCTTACAACAAGAAAGCTGGGAGAACACATACAATTCATTTCAAACTTTTTTTTAATGGAATCCAAGACAAATTTATTTTGGTGTAACATTTTGTGGCAATATATACTTACAAAGTGTTTTCAAACGATTAATGGGAAGCACATATTATTGGAAAAATGCATAAACTTCTGAAAAAATCTGCATTCTGCTTTCTGGAAAATATTTGTAAGTACTCTTACATTCTGATTTCACCCTTTTCTCATATAGCTGTTTTCTTTAGGTGTCTGTTATGTGAACCCAGCTATGAGCAATAGCTTAACAAACCCTGTTTGATGTAGGCCATATATGTCAGTTGGCAATGGTAAATAAAAATGTAAAGAATGCATGGAAGGAGGTACTTGTAAGATTTCCAACAGGGAGAATAAGAAAATGTGGCAAAAATTAGAGCAAAGAAATTCTAAGGGCTGGAGATGGGTATCTGGATAAAATGAATCTTGATGATCGTCTGAATAAAAGATGAACTCCCACATAAAATGAATCTTGATGAATCATAAGCATTTTAAGTATTTTAAATGTGCTGTATTTATCTTCATAAGATTAAAAATCTATTTTTTTTTTATATTTTCACCAAAAGGAAACGTTAAAAAGTTACCCTGATAGGACAGGGCATGATACTCAATAAATATAAACCAATTCTATATCTCTGTCAAAAGCATTTTTAAAAGTGTTGAAAAGTTTTTGAAATTACAAAGAATAAGGAAACTCACATTTGTCTATATCATAGTAAAACTGCTGAGTATCAAAGGCAAACAGCAGCTGACTAAATAGATTAGTTTCAGGGAAACAGCCATTTAAATGATGACTGACTTTTCCGTACACATAATGGAAGCTGCAACACAGTGGATTTATGTTCTTAAAGTGCTTTAAGTTAATAACTGCCCCCCTTAGATTTTTGTATCAGTGAAAAATACTATATAAGAGAATAATGAAATAAGCAATTTTAACATAAAAAAGAGCTGAGTGTGTTTGACACCAGCTGATCTGTGCTAAATGTAGTTCTTCAGGGAGAAAAACAAATTAAAAAAAAAAAAACTTAGCCAAGAGGAAGGTCAGACAGGTAGGAAGGATTGAGCAACAGATAACAAAGATTTTTCTTTTTAATAAAAAATAATAATCAATTGGTTGAGTAGAAATGCATGTACTGAAATACAAAAAAGTTTAGTGTATATATTAGAAGGGTAAATAAAGACCAATTATTTTAAATCTCTTGCCTGGAAAAGGGTAAAAGCACTAAATATCATCAGATTTTGATGAATAAAAAAATGATATTTAATCTTTGTGGCAACCATTAAAAAGAATTAAAAAGTATATATCTTCCAAGAAAAATATATAGGGAGCTAAAATACATAATTTAACCAGATTAAATACATTAAAAAGAAAAAGGAATATCAAACAGACAAAAACATAAAAAGGATTTTGTGGGATGGAGGCTTAAGCTAATTAGATGAAATGTAAATGACTATGATGTGCCAATTAAAAGACAAAGATTAGACATAACATCAAAGCAGCTGTAAAAGCTAAATGAACAAGCTGATTACTGGGAGGCTAAAGTCATAGGGACTGACAGAATTGTATCACATAAAGAAACATAAAGAAAAAAAATGAAAGTTACAATTAGAAAAAGTCTAACCAGTTGAAAAACATTACTTTTTAGGACTGTTTAATTTGGAAGTAGGTAAACTTGTGCATTTGCAAACACAGGCTAAGCTTAATGCTAAATAATTTTGATGTTGGCAAGAATAGAGTGAGATAAAGCTTTATTCTCAATCTCGCATGTTGCCAGACAAGTTGTTGAATTGTTGGTAATTACCAAGTGAGCATTACTTTATTAACAAGTGAGTCAGTAATACTCTAACTTAGTGAACAGCCAACCAAGAATCAAGATGGCAGAATAGGGTAAGGACACGTTCAAACAGACGGAGAAACACAAGCCAGTGTGAAGCAGAGAGGGCACATTCCAGCAAATAGGAGAGGACAGAACAACAGCACAGGGTCACCTAGAGACTGACAGTCACAGGAAAGCATCAGACTCAACAGTGTGGTGTTGCAGTGAGCAGCATTCAGTGAGCACTGATCTGAATTACAGTGGCAGCCAGAAATCCACTAATATCAAGGTGAGAAGGGACGTACACCAGAAGCCTAGGAGGTGAACCCAGACAAAGAACTGCCCCTCCTGCTCATCTGTTTGATTTAACAGGAGCAGAGACAGAGCAGCAAGTCCAAATGGGCAGAGCAGTGTGGGAACAGGGTGGATTTCACAGCCCATTCCGCCCCCTAGAGCTGAACTGAGCACCATTTGGTTTAAGGAGACAGACTATGGGATAGAACTGAGCATGCACCAAGCTGGAAGTGAACTAACTTCTGGCTCAATGAACTGCAACAATGTGGAATCCTATAGGTTCCACACAAGATAGGTCTGGGGAGCCTTCAGATCTGATGCCCAGCAGATCAAGAACTATAGTAGTGGAACATCAGGCGACATTTTGCATGATGTAGAAATGACTTTAAGACTGCAGGAACAACAGTGAACTGTGCATGCACTGAACTCAGTAAGAACTCACTGAGCTCAGTGTATTACACTGGTCCCCCAGGAAAATAATACCGACTGTGGCACCATATGGTCAAAATAGGTCCATGTGGCCCTCAGACCTAATAGCCTACAGGTCCCTGCTAGATTACCACCAACAACCTAGCTATATAATACTCCTGGTGTCTCCCTAATCCTGGGACCTGCTCTAAGAGGAAGTGGAAGAAAGATTGTACAGACAACCTCAGCACGGTATCACAAGATGTGGAGAGTGGTGAGCCAGGAACAGGGGCTACGGAGACCATGGTGGAAATCTAACATAAGAGGTGAGCCAGGAACAGGAGCTACGGAGACCATGGTGGAAATCTAACATAAGAACCCAGACCTGGAACTCGCTGGAGGGAGTGGCACAAGTGGCTGCAAGCAAAGAGTTGTGTACCAACTGCAATAAGTAAAATCAAACTGTAGACCTGTGGGTGACACAGCTTAGAAACCTGCCCCAAGGAGAAGAATCTGCTGACCAGAGGTGCAATGACCAAGAACAAAAGAACAGACAAAGGCACAATGAATATTATTGAAAATTCCCCTGCAAAGGAGAAAAGCCTTTGCCAACCTCAGAGTTAACTGAGGAAGACATGGAGAAAATGGAGGATACAGAAGTCAAAACACTTGTTAGAAAGCTTCTTATCAACAACGAGAAGCACAAATAGCAGTCGTTTAAGGTATTTAAGGAATATGTTACACAGGAAATAGCAGCAATGAGTTAAATGAAAGCTGCTATATCAGAAATGAAGAATACAGTGGAGCAAATTCAAAGTGCAGCAGAGAGTCTCCAGAATAGAATGAAGGAGGCAGAAGAAAGAATCTCAAAATTAAATCATATTTTCTGTCACCAGGGGAAACCAACAAAATGTTAGAAGCAGAGCTAGTTAAAGCTAAATAAAAGTATTCAAGAATTGAAAGACACCATTAAAAGGACAATTAAAAGAGTTATGGGAGTCCCAGAAGGTGCAGAATGAGAAACTCGGATTAAAGGCATATTCAATGAAATAATAAGGGAAAATTTTCCGAATCTAGAGAAAGAATTGAAAAAGCAACATCCAGGAGGGGGACAGAACTACCAATAGGATTGACCAAAACTGATCTTCACCACAACACATGGTAATGAAGCTCTCTTCAATTGAACATAAGAAAAAGATCCTTAAATGTGCATGTGGAAAAAAAATCAACTGACATATAAAGGAACTCACAGGAGGCCTCTCACAGGAAATTCAACAGGCCAGAAGAGATTGGAGCGACATATTCCAGATTCTAAAAGCAAAAGAAGAAGAAGAAGAAGAAGAAGAAGAAGAAGAAGAAGAAGAAGAAGAAGAAAAAGAAGAAGAAGAAGAAGAAGAAAAAGAAAATGTCTGCCAAAGATAACATATCCAGCAAAGCATTCCTTTGTCTTGTGAAAATGAAATAAACTTATTCCACAGTAAGGAAAAGTTAAAAGAATATGCCTCTTCCAAACCTGCCCAACAAATGATACTTCAAGATGTTCTCTTGATAGAGAAGAGGAATAGTGCCCACCAAAACCAAAGGCAAATGGGAAGAACATCCCAGTAAAATGACAACAGAAGACTAAATCAATGAACAACCCATTGTTAATATGACAGGACCAAATTACCACCCATTCATATCAATCCTGAATCGAAATGGCTTAAACTCATCCTTATTAGACTGGATTAAAAACACAAAACCTATCTATTTATTGCTTACTGGAGGCATATGTTACCAACAAATATCAGTTGAACCTTTATCACACAAATTTTGATCTTTTTTAGTTTCATCTCTTCAAAACACTTCTCATTAAATTCTTCAATGACTCATTGATCATATAGTACCCTCACTGTCTTCCAGAAGGTGAGTGATTTTAGTCATTTGTTAGCATGTTATTTAACTTGATGGCATTAATTTTTTCTTCCTGTTATTTATTGGTTTTGTTTTGTGGCTTTCCATTTAAGGGGATGTATGATAACTGTGTAATAGAGACTATCATATCTAGTAGCATGATATTTAACTTCATGGCATTGCAAATTTCTATTTTTCTTCCTGTTGTTGATTTTGTATTATGGCTTTTCATTTAAGGGAATGTATAGTAACTGTGTAACGAAGGCTATCATATACAGATTTGAAGATACAACCCAGTATCCCTACTTACAGACCAAAGATGGACTCCCAATGAAACTGTTTACTCTATCTTGACAGTAGGATTCTGGACTCTCTGCTAGTGTCTATACTTGAAAAGGTGGGCATATGACTGTTTATGAAGAACTATATTAATAATATAGTGGTACTTGGTGAAAGGGGAGGTGCTTGAGGAGGGGGTAAGGGAAATCCCAGGGTCTATAGAACTGTGTCATAAAATGATAATGTTGATGATGATGACGATGATGATGATGATGATAAAAAGAAGTAAAAAATTTTTTTAAAAGAAGCCAACTCAGAATATTGATGCATAGTTGTTCATTTCAAGGCTTGTTTGAGACATAGAAGGTGAAAAAGAAATGATAAAGTCACACAAAATGTTTTTTTGTTAATTTATTTTATTTTTAATATTGTCTACATAGTTGTGAGAGGGATGTGTGAGGGATGACATCACCCCCACCCCCCTCTTCGGTTAAAGTGGGAAGGGGAAGGTGGATGGGATAAATGTTTTAGTTCTTTTTATTCTCATCGTCTGCTGTGCATGGAAGGAAAGGGACTGTTCTTTGCTGTCAAACTACATTAACACTGGACTTGGGGGATAGTCATTGCTGATGCCTTAGAATTCCCAAAGTGGGATAGAGTTCCAAGAATGTTACTTGAGTGGTTTTGATTGTTATGAGATGTTGTCAGCTTTGTTGCTCTAAGGTTGAAAAAACCTTTCCAAGACCAAATCCACCTCAATGTGCATCCATAGACCCAGACACTAGCTGTAAAACTTGGGCAGGAGAGTTGCCCAATATGTTCTGCTTTCTGTCTTCTGATGAAGCAGTTGATGTCATCTGCTGCCCCAGATGATCTGGCTGTCAATTTTTCCATGCTCATCAGAGCAGGCCATCTACACCCCAGGCATCACCAACTAAGAAGATGCTGTTGCAATGTATGTACTCCGAGGTCAGATCACACATCAAGGCCTAGGACTGAGTCCAGTGATCTAGTTAGAAAGCCTCCCAAGAAACTCCACCTTGGGTGACCTCATACTTTATATATATATACACACATACCAGAGGGTGCCACTACCTGATCAGTTCTGCTTCCTGTTCCATCTCTCAATTGAATTGGTGGGTGGTTTGGCCTACATCAACCGAGCCTACTACAGGTCTTATCCTTATGCACACCAGTGTGTGCATTGGCTAATCGTGGAGATCCCCATAATCCCTGCCAGGTCCACCTCAGCACTGGTTTTAGCATGCACTGGTTTATTCTGTGGCCTTGCCAAGACGAGTTTTAACCCCATCCAGCTCTCATGCATACCCATGGGTGCCATGGCTTACCTCAGACTTCCAGGCCCCCAGACCTGGCCCACACATATGCCAATGAGTGCTGCCATCATGTCCAACCTGGTCTGCCCCAACCCTGGTTCTTGTGTGCACCAGCAGGAGCTTCCAGTCCCAGATTTTGTGCTTGCCAGAAGTATTAAGGTCCAGATATGCATTGCACCCAGTCCTAGAACTTGTCAGCAGTGTTATGGTCTACTCTGGTCAACCCGCACCCATTCCGGTTCTTACATGTGCCAGCAGGTGTGGCAGCCTAGCCCAAACTGACCAGCCCGAGCCTTAGCTCTCATGCTTACTAGTGGTAGCACCATCCTAGCAGCGAAGTCCTTGAATTTCCTTTACCAAGATCACCCCAAACCTTGGGTTTTTTTTTGTGACAGTAGGGTCTGTAGCTGAGTCAGGCAATGTCCCTCCCACAACCTTTGCATTTGCTTGCAGATTCTGCAGCCTGATTCAACTTGACCTCCTGCCAGCCCTGAGTCCTGTGAATGTCAGTGAATTCCAGTGTTCAACAAGGATTAATCAGTCATCACCCCTAGCTCTCATACAGTCTCAGAAGGGTGGACCCACAAATCCTTTATAGAATCTGCCCACAGACCCAGTTCTCTCACTTTTCAGTGACACTTGCAGTCAGGTACTGTGACCTAATCCAGTCAGGCATGTTCCCTAGCCCCAGCTTTCAAGAGTGCTGGCAAATGGTGGGCAATGCTATTTGGTGCAGCCCAGATCTCCTACATGGGCTGGTGCCTTTTCCTGACCCAGATATGCCCTCTTATTTCACCCCCTCTAAACCACTTCATGTCAGTACCCTTGACTACCTGTAAGTGTAGTGCCCAATCAGTTGAAGTTCCCATAAGTCACTCTTCCCCTGTCAAACATGGCCTCAGTGGCCCCCACTCCAATAGGTCCCAAAATCCCCTTCCCCAGGCAATCTGCAACCCGCCACCATGCAATGGTGCACAACATTCTTGCAACCCAGGGCAGCATGTCCCATTCTGGCCTCCCTCACCTTTCCCACTATCTTTGGAAAAATAATAGAAGAAGCAATTATGCTGGCACATTAGTATAATTAATACAGATTTGGCATTAACCAGGCCCAGAATGCCTGCTAGTTATTGGCTGTTTTGCTCCCAGAAGTTGCAACAAATTCTTTGCTGTGACTTCTGAACTACTTTGTGATTACAGTTGTATAAGGTCTCAATGACAATTGTGTATGATGGGTAGCAGATATTTTCCAGAGACTGGGGCTGGTGAACAGAGCATAGATATTACTGCAATGTTGTAGGCATAGGAAGTTTTTAGTTCAGATCCCGCTACCCTTATAAAAACATGCTACAGAACTATACAACAGCAGCAGCTTCATGACAGCAGGGAAAAACTTTCATTTTAACAAAGTATGTAGCTTCCAGTATTGTACCAATGTGAGTTATTGCATTTTCATGGTTGTTCTAAAATTACAGAGAATTTTATTATTGGGGAATACTTAGTAAAGGATACAAGGGTACTTTCCATTACTGCTTTTTAAAATTTCTGAAACTGTATCTCACTAAACGTTTTTAAAGGCATAAATCAAAAGTAAACTTTAAAGCTAAGCAAGTAAGTGACAAAACTAAGACAAGTGATTAGTATACTACTAATATCGTTGTTTTTTTAGGCAGAGGGAGATGTTTCAATTAAAATGACCTAACTTATAAACAACATATCACTTAACATAATGTTTTTGCCACAAACTACTTGAATTTTATCACATGGAAATATCCGACAGCAAAATGTTGAAACTTTAGACATTGCTAGCAAGTCTCAATATCGTTGAGACGGAAAAATGCTTAAAATATTTCCAATGTAATGGAGACAAAAATTCTGATAAATAATTGCAGCACATAACCTGGATATACTATTTTCCTTCTCATAGCAGCTGAAATAAATTATGTCACTTTCTTCTCATTTCTATCATTTCAGATGAGTCATCTGTTGCTGTTCATTTTGGTACACTCATACAGATAATGTGTCTTTTCTCCCCACCTGATTTCAAAGATGTTTTCTTTGTCTTCGCTTTTCAGAAATATAATGTGGTGGTGCTTAGTTTGGATAGCTGAGGGAAAACAAGTTGCAAGTAATGCTGCTGATGAAATAGAAACCCAGTTGCTAATATCAGATGTGTGACAGGGATAGGTTGACCAGCCTACATTCTGTTTTTGCTGTGACTCAGGTCACTTTGACATATCGTTGCTATTGAGCATTTACATCCAGTTCCTGGTAAGTTGAGCATGTATGAGTCATTTGTCCAGACAGAATATGCTTGTTTATAATTGGAAAAGTTATAAAGGTGCTAATCCATTTAGAAAGAATGATAGGTTCTTAGCATTTAAAATAAAATATGCCAAGATTTACACAACAATGCTGGGAAGAGGTTGTTCAACATAGCGAGTGCCACATGTGTTAGCAGTTTTTTACATAATAAGTGTGCTACACAAGCACACTTTTATTTACATGTTTTGTGCTTATTGATATTATTTGATTTCAAATTTGTAACATAATCTGTTGGCTGGATTTCTTTAGTTTCTTTTTCCAGATAATCAGACTGTCCTTTTGGAAAGAGAATAAAACTGTAAAACAGCTATATGGATTCACACACAAACACACACACTTTTTTTTACTGCAATATATATGTATATATATTCACTGGCATAAATGCATAGAGTCTTATGTGCTTACTAAATTAGAAGCCAAGAGAGTATAAAAATTGAAATGAAATAAAAAATTAAAATTTCGAAAGATTTCCTCAGTAAATATGCTTGTCATTTTAGAGAAATTTACTTATTTCAGATAAAAAAGAAAACTTTCTAATACAAAAATGCTTCAAGAAGTTCATTGGAATGTGTATTATGAGTGCACTATGCATGAATTTCAAAATGTTTTGCCATAAAATTAGCTAATTTCTTCTTCTCCAGAAAATTTTAAAGTAGATTTTTCATTTTGTGGTTATTTGTCTCAGATATTGATTTGCGTATGTATTTGAGGTTTAAACACTCTTTGAATTAGTCTCATTGTCAATAATTCTTTTAGACTCATATGTTTCACTGCTCCTGCTATGCTTTTGAACAGAAAACAATTTATCTCATTTGAGTGAGTATTGAGCCTCGTAATGACTCTATCTCTGTTAGACAAGGCACTTCTTTATTTTAATGGCACAAATGATTTAAAATGATAGTCAATATGCATGAATCAGGGATCAGCTTTGATCAAAACCAAAATAAATATAGCTAAATAATTTCACTGTATGTATCAGAAAGTAGAAGATAAATATTTTCAATGTTTGATTAAGTCCAATGGAGTAATTTTTAAGTATCTGATTATAGATTATAAATGTGTTCATTCAGTACTTTTACATTAGCACATTATTTCAGACAATAAATTGTTTCCTTTTTAACAAAAATATAAAATGTTTCCAAAGTTTTCACAAAAGTTACCAAACTTGACTTAGTATTATCAATAATCAACCATAATATTTGGACAAATATATATGTACATATTTTGGGTTAGTGTTAGACATATGAATTGGTGAATTTTAGACCCTTGAGGTAAGAAATATGAGTAAAGATTTGGCATAAACTAGGTCCAGACGTCCCACCAGCATTGGCTGCTTTTCTCCAAGCATTGTAACACTTATCTAGATACAAGGCAACCTAGGGGAAAGGAAGATTTACAGAGATGGAGATATCTTCCATCTTCCGGTACAGTACTCAAATAGATACAACAGCCAGAGCTGGGATGATCTGAAACCAAGATCCAAGAGTTGTTTTGGGGCCTCAGTGTCAATATACAGGCCCAAGGACTTGGACGAGCCTCCACTGCCCTCCAGGACCATAAGTGGGGAGCTGGATCAGAAGTGGAGCAGCCAGGACCCAAACCAGTGCCCTATGGCATGCTGGCACTACCACTGGAGGTGTAACTCACCATGCTAGCATACGGACCCAGAAAAATATTACATTTGACCAGATTTGAATCTTCAAAATTATGATAAGTAGTGATTCCAATTTCCAATTCCAAAATTTCTGTTATCAATGTTTTGGTATAAAAACTTTGAAGAATTTTAAAGAGATTTTCCTCAGTATTTTCGTGCAAATTGTATGCACCTGTTTGTGACATATTTTGATCTTTGTATTTTATCCCCGGCATATGGAAACACATACAAGTGACCCTGACCTCATATCCTACAATTGGTGAGGTTTACTGATTAGTTCTTACAGAGTGCTGTACAAACTTAATGGTGTTCTACGTACATGGCCATGTCATCTCTGAATAAAAAGCTATCCTTTTTTCTATCAGTTTGCCTCTAATTTCTTCACTTTGAGTTATTGCAACATAGAAACTGCCAGTAATATGCTGTATGCAAATACTGAGCAAAATGGAGAAAATAATTCTTCAATCAGGTAAAAACCTTCAGTCTTTGTTCTTAAGTTTGAAATTCTCTCCCAAATTTATCACAGGCAAGCTTTTATCAATAATTATTTTAACAAAATGATTCTTTTGTTGCTAATGTGTTGAAAATTCTTTGTTTACTTTTATTCAGAATAGGCACTCAATTTTTTTAAATGTTTGTGAAGCTCTGTTTAAGTTAGAGATGTTATTTATCTCCATTACACTTTTAACATAGTAAGTCACCTTTTATTTTTATGTTAAACCAACCTTATATTCTGGAATCCAATGTCTCTTAAAAGTATTTTTGCATTCATTTTGCTAATAATTTTGGGTGGCAATCACATCTATTTTCATGAGGGTTATTTGTCTACACTTCTCCTTCCATTTCCCTGGATGATTATTATATAACAATAATTTTGCTTTTAAAATGTAACTGATGTCTCAATTATTTTCATAAGGAGTTTATATATTGTCAACATTATGTTGACTTTTAATATCTGCAAGAACTTAGCAGTACAATCCTCTGCATCTGGAGTTTTCGGGAACACTGATTTATTCCTCAAATTCCCACAAAGTTTAGAACAAAAGTGAACTGAAGTTAGGAGCCAGAAATCCCATCCAGGTCTCTCACATGAATCGTAGGAAACCAATTGCTTGGGTTACAATCACTGCCTCCTAGTTTTTGATTAAGGAGGAAGCTAGAGCCTATCTTCAAGCATAGATGCATTACTTAATTTGTAACTACCATAACTTCTTTCATGCAATCTTTGTTTTATTTTATTTCTACATTTGTTAAACAGAACTTCTATTTAAATTTTTTTAATTTAATTTGGGGGCTATAATTACATGTAAGTGATGATTTGCCGTGTCAAAATTTACTAAGGAGTTTCAAGTTGGTCAGTGTATTATATCACAAGTCAGAGAGAAGGAGTGTGTGTATATGTATATGTATGAAAGAGAGAGAGAGAGAGAGAGGTTCTTTCATCTCCTATTTTAAACTTCAAGTTGTGATAATAGTCATAGCTGGGACATGTTGAAACCAAGAGCCTCAAACTCATTCCAGCCTCCCATATACATCACAGATAACTACATACTAGAACATATATGCTGTCTTCCCAGGTGTGCAATAGCAGGAAGCTGGATTAGAAGTAACACCAGAACTTGAATGGAGGGACTCTGATGCAGGTTTCCAAGTGACATCTTAACATCTGTACCAAATAAGTGTGCTATTATGAATTTTTCTTTTTGTGTTTCTATTAGGATTATTTTTAGTGACTGTGTCAAGTTCACTAATCTTTTACTTTAGATTCTGTATTAGTGCTATATGCTTCTAGAAATGTTCACTCTAGTTTGTATTTCCAGCTTTAGAGTTTCTATCATTTATATGTTGCTTTCATTACTCTATTTTGCTCCTTGAATAAATTTTCTATTAATATTCTATTTTTATTATAAATTAATTATTTCTTTCTAAATGACTGCTGGTATATAAAATATAATTTATATTTTAATTTTGCCCTTGTATCTTGCTATTTTGCTTATTGATTATCTTCATTTGAGGGTACAGTTATTATTTCCTCATGCATGATTAAGTTATTTGTAAATAAACATAATTTTATTTATTTTTTCCAATATGAATGTCTTTTATTTGATTTTCTTCCCCAATTATATTGCAATTATATTGATTAGAATCTGTGGAAAACTAGTAGCCTATTTTGGCACCCTTGCATTGTTTCTCATTTTAGGCAGAGAGTTTTCAGTTTTTTGTCATTCAATATCAAAACTGTGTGAGTTTCAGAAGTGCTTTACATCATATTGTTGAATTGGCGTGATAATTCTAGCCTGTTGAGTATTTGATGAAGGAAGAATATAAATTTTATCAAGTTTTTGGTTTTGTTTTCAGCATTAGTGGAGACAATCATGTTTTCCACGAGCCCATTAATGTGACAGTATAGCACTGATGTTTATGTTTTCTGAAAGATCTATTTTATTTGAAAGGCAAAGTTATGGGTGGGTGGGGAAGTGGATAGAGAGTGCATTCAGCTACTTGTTTATTCTCTAAATGAACACAGCAGCTAGGGCTGGGCCACAACTCAATGGATTTCGCACAGATGTAGCATGGGTCAAAGACTTTGGACCATCTTCTGTTGATTTCCCAGGCTAAACAGCAAGAAACAGGATTGGAAGTAAACCAGCAGGGACTTCAACTCACGCTTATGGGATGCTGGTTTTGCAGGCAGTGACTTCACATATCATCCAGAACACTAGTCTCTGATTTTTATATGTTAAAACACATTTGATTTCTTGGTACAATCTTACTGGCTATGGTGTATATTTGCTCATTGTGCTTCTCAATTTCATTTATTTTGTCAATATCTCTATATATGAAGAGTACGGGTATGTAGATTTCATTTTCTGCAATGTCTTTGTCTTATTAAATCAAGGTGATACTTGTGTCATACAGTTAACAAGTATTTCCTCTTTTTTTATTTTACAAAAATTGAAGAAAGCTTGATATTCATTGATTGATATAATTTTGTTTGATATATCTAATTAGATAAACCACTAGTTTTCACTTTAGAGGAGGTCTCTTTCTTATTAAATAACTATACTTGCATATCTACTCAAACTTTCAATTTCTTTAAACCAGTCGTGGCAATTTTTGTATTCATAAGGAATTCATTTAATGTCGTTTTAGTATATGTGCTGCCAAAGTGAGCACCATCTAATATAGTATTCTAATTTGTTTGAAAATTGTTTTCTTACAATTATTTTTATATCTGTTAGTTTGATAGAAAAATTATCATTTACACTTTCAATTTCTGCAATTCAAATCTTTCTCCTAATCACTGTATCTGAGTAGTTAGAAATTCCGTTGGTTAAAAAAAAAAGCACTTTTAATTTCATTGATTTTTTCTCGCTCTCTCTCTTTTTAACTTTGTATTTGGCTTATCTCCATTTTAATCTTTATCATTGCTTACTTTCTGATATCTGTGAGTTAGATTGCTCTTTTTATTCATGGTATTTAAGGTGTAAAATTAGATTATTGATCTATCTTTTTTAATGCAATCATTTACAGCTATAAGTTTTATTCTAAGAACTTGTTTTAATGCAACTCATAAGTCTTGCCATCTTATGCTTTTATCTGTCAACAAGTATTTTAAATTTCTTCTGTTTTCTTTGACATGTCATTTGTGGTTCATTTTATCCATGTGTGATCTATTTTACAAATATATGTAAATTTCTAGCTTCATTATGTGATGGATTTCTAGTTTCATTTACTTGGGATTGCAGACAACACTTTATGGTAGGATAATTTAAAAATTATATAAAGATTCATTAGACTCAAATTGTTCTATCCTGGAAAACTTTCTATGCACATTATCAAAGAATATATATTTTCATGGATTGGAAGGGAGAGGCGTGCTTGAAGGAGAGTGCTGCATCTGATATTTTTAGTTTCTGTATAGTGTTGCTAATTTATTCTGCCCATTGATGTTCTTAGTTCCCTAATCTACTAAAAGTGAGCATTGAGTCCTGTGCAGTGGCTCAGTGCCAGGATCCCATATGGGTGCCACTTTGTTTCCCAGCTGCTCCATCACCCATCCTGCTTCCTGATATGGCCTGGGAAAGCAGCGGATGACAGCCAAAAGTCTTGGGTTTCTACACACATTTGGGAGACCCAGAAGAAGCTCCTGACTCTGGCTTTGGATCATGTAAGTTCTGGACATCTAGCCACCTGGGGAGTGAATGAATGGACTGAATATCTTCTTCTCTGTCTCTTGCGCTCTGTATGTCTGACTTTCCAATAAAAATAACTAAATCTAAACAAACCTAAAATAGATAGATAGATAGATAGATAGATAGATAGATAAAGTGAACTGTTATTTTTGAACTTTTTTTTAACCATTCAGTTCTGTTTAACTTTGTATAGTTTGAGGCTCCATTACTCCATTGTTAGCAGCATATAATTCCTAATTTTCCTAAACTCATTCTAATATTTTTATTACTTACTTGATACATAGAAAACAGGGAGCAAGAGAAAGAGCAAGCAAGTGAGTGAGAAAGAGAATGCTTTTCTTTTCTCTGGCTCACTCTTCAAATGTCTGAAATGACCTGAAGTGGTCCAGGCCAAAGACAGGAGCTAGTGTTCCAATACAGATCTCTCTCGCATGTGAGTGGCAGAGATGTAACCATTTGAGTTTACCTGATTTGTCCCATGGTGTGCACTAGCAGGAAGTTAAAATTCAAATTGGAACTGAGACTCAAACCTACATTCTGTGATATGAAATACAGAAATCCTAATCAGTGTCTTAACAGGCTAAGCATCCACCCCAACTGTTAATATAGCTTAATATATCTTGGTGCATTAAATTCTTTATTCAATACACAATATTTTTCTTATTAAATATTTAATTTTGTGTTTACTACTATTTATTTTGATATTAGTATAACGACTATAGGGTTCTATGATTGCAATGTTCATTTGCATCCTTCCAATTTCAAATTGTTTATATCTTTAAAGTGAGTCTTTTATAAACAACATACATTTTATATTTTTTTATACATTTACCAATCTCTGAGTTTCAAAGAAAAGTTCCGACTACCCACATTAACATAGTTAGTGATAAGAAATTATTTACTTCTACCATTTTAGAAAACATGTATTTCTTTTTATTGCAAAGGCAGATTTACAAAGAGAAGGAGAGACGGGGGAAAGATCTTCCAATTACTGGTTCATTTCCCAAATGCCTGCCAAGGCCACAGCTGAGCTGATCTGAACCTAGGAGCTGCTTCTAGATCTCCCACGCTGGTGCAGAGGCCTTAGGACTTGGCCCTCCTCTTCTGCCCTTGCAGGCCATAAGAAGGATGGGAAGTTGAGCAGCTGGGACAGGTACTGGTGCCCATTATGTATGCCAGCACCTGATGGTAGAAGACTAGCCTGTTGAGCCACAACAGCCCCTACTTCTGCCATTTTTTCTTTGCTGTCTGTGTATTTCCTATCAGTTTGGCTCATTAATTCTTACTCAAATTATGTCTGCTTTTCTTTGTGCTAAATTGATATTTCCACTGTATGGTTTACATTCCCTTATGTAATTTTCACTCTATATTTTTAGGTATTCCTTAGTAATTTTTTTTGTAGATGGCAATTAATGGCATTAGATGTATCAGTCCACCTTATACTGATGCCAAATAAACTTCCATGACAAAAAAACCCTCTGCTCTACATAGTTTTTCACACTCTATGTTGTTATTGCCACATGTATTTGTCTACTGTGTATTCAGCAACAAAGATTTATAATGGTTTTATAAATTATTTTTATAAATTATGGGTGGAACCATGTTTTATGATACTGCTGGTTAATCCTCCACCTGCAGTACTAGCATTTAATATGGGTACAGGTTTGTGTTCTGGTTGCTCCACTTCTGATCCAGCTCCCCATTGCTGCCCTGGAAAATCACCAGAGAAGAGCAAATGCATGATTTCATGAATCCACATTGGTGACTCAGAGGAAGCTCCTGGCTCCCGGCTTTGGATTGGCTCAGCTCCAGCAATTAACCAGCAGCTGAAAGACCACTTCCTCTGTGTCTTTCCTACTCTCTCTTTGCAGAAGTTATGTTTCAAATAACTACTGTGGATTAGAAATCTTATGGAAAGAAAGTGTTACAGACCAGAAGTAGAATGACATTAGTTTTATTTTTCTATGATATTGCCATTATCAGAAATTGTGTTTCTTTATGTGGCCTTGAGTTACTGTCTAGTCTAATGTCATTTCAGTCTTGAAGATTCTCTTTAAAATTTCTTGGGACATGTTTGCTAGCAAGAAACTCTAAACTGTGTGAAAATGGATAGTTGTTCAGATTCTAGAATTCTTAATTGACAGATTTTTGGTTTATATTAAGCAGATTAAATATGTCCTTTTATGACTCCTGTTTCTATTATTTTAAAATTTATTTTCTTTTTCAAATTAATTGAAAGGTGGACAGAGACAGAGATAGAACTCTTCTGTCACCATTTTCACTCCCCTAAATGCTTGCAAAAGCGGAGTCAGGGCAAGTCAAAGCCAAGATCCCAGAACTTACTTTGCATCTCACACATGGATGGCATGGAAAAAAGTAATTGAGACATGATTTGCTACTCCCAGGCTGTGCATTAACAGAAATCTGGACTCTGAAGCAGAGCCAGGACTGACATCCAGGCATTCCAAAATGGGAAGTACGCATGCCAGGTGGCATCTAAACCCCAATGCTAAATACCCATCCATGTCCCCTTGCTTTAGAGGAAAATTTTGTTGCGAACATGGTCTGGTTTTGGTTCTCAACAGTTTGATTAAGCTGTGTCTTCGTGTGAACTTCTTCTATTTATCCTATTACAGTTTTGTGAGCTTCTTGGATATAGATGAATATATTTTTTGAAGTCTGAGAAGCTTTGGAAAACATTTCTACATAGTTCTAGGGCTTTGTTTTGTTTTTTGGGGGGGGGCGTGTTTTCTTTCTCCAGAAACACCAATTATGTTGTTCTACAAGGTTTTTTTAAAATTATTTTTTCCTTTCATCCCTAAGAATTCATAATATAATTTATTCTATCATCAACGTCACTGTTTGTTTCCAATTCATGCAAAAATTTGCTATAATATCCTGTAGCAAAGGCACCAAACATTCAGGTCAGAATATGTCAGTAATTACATTTCTATACCATGCTATATGTTACTATAGAGTTACACGATAGAATAGTGATAATTTGGGTGACAGCTGAAAAGAGGTTGGATTTGTGGTCCAAAAACACTATTAGATACACCGAAAATTTTCCAGTGCTTCGAAGCACAGTGAGTTGATTATACTTCACAACATGTTATATTTTATGAAAAATCCATGATAGAGGAGCCCAAAATCATCAAAGTGATGATAATAAGATAATCCAGATTTGATCAGCACATACTATATTCAAGTTTGAAATATAAGACCATGCTTCACAAATCTGCACAATTATGATGTAAATAAAAACAAATTTAAAATTTTTACTTGTTACATACTACAATTACAGAATTACCATTTGGTTCATTTCTCTAATTTCTTTGGCTGATATTTCCTATTCTCTGGAATTACTTCTCTTGGCTTTTGTAGTTATTTGCACATGTTTATTAGTTAATTTGATTTTTCATTTAGTGAGTATATTGGCTGGATTTCCTTGTAATACAATTCCTTTGAATTACTGTTTTGGCTATGCATAGGTAATACTTGTTTTTTTTATGCCTCATTGTTTTTAGTTGAAAACTATACTTTTTTTGAATATCATTATGTGATAAATGTGGAAGTCAGATTTTCTCCATTTTCCATAGTTTGTTGCTTTGCTGTTGCTATTTTAATATATATGTGTATATATTAACATTTTTGTTTAGTGACTATTCCAAAATATTTTTGTAAAGACTGCATGTTAAGTAATAGAACCAGTTGGAGTAGTGTATGGGAGTGTGTGTGTGTATTTTATTAAAAGGAGTTGCTTCATATTACTATGGAAGCTGAAAAGTCACAACTTTGCAATCAGTTAGCAAGAGATCCAGAATTGTTGATGGTCTTCTTCAGTTCTGAAAGTCATCAGGCTTGAGATACAGGAAAGGCTGATGTTTAAGTTGGAGACAAAAAAAATCAAGGAAAAAAAGTAGTGTTTAGCTTAAAATAATCTGACATGGAGCAACAACTTCTAATTCACAAATGAACCACCTTTTTGTTTTATTCATAATTTAGTCAATTACATATTAGGAAGAATAATCTGCTTTACTCTATGTATCCAAATTGAATTGTTAAATTAATTGGGAGACACCTTTAGAGAAATACCTAGAATGATGTTTGGTCAAATAACTGGATACCCATAGTACATTCAAGTTGACATATAAAATAGACTATCATAATAAACTCTTTCTTTGTTGTATCTGTATTTTCTGCTAATGTATCAGTCAGATAGTGATAAGCTAATAAAAATAAAAAAAATTTATTATAACCTCTCTCAGCTATTATTTCCTGCTGTTACACAGCATTACATTTAACCAGGGTTGAAGACTTAAGATCTTAAATTATTTTCTGAATATTTTCAGCCTTGAACATGTATAGCCTTCTAAATTATCTCACATATCCAGAAGCCTTCAAAGATTCTCATTTCTTCTTGTTCTTCCTTCAAATTCTCTCTTTTCAGGTTTTTCACTATGTCTGCTGCCAGGACCTTGGAATGTCTTATCCTAGGTGACTGTTCCTAATAAATTTACCTTTATGTACTTTAAAACCTGTGATTGGTTCAGCCCTGAAAAAAAAAAAAAACAAAAAGGTCAAGGCAGAAGAAACAAAGTCAGACTCCTAACGCACTGCTTTGTAAAATCACTGAATAAGCCAACAATATAGCCAGAACACTCTTAGAGGAATGTTCACATTGCCTCACTAATGACAGCAAACAGCACTAAGAACGTCCAAACTGCCTCCCAAAGAACACTGCTAAGCTGAGGAATGGAGAATGGCAATAGGTAAGCACAAATGCCACAATGTTCTATTACTGAGAATTAGTAGCTTCCTTTCACATTTAGCATTCCCTTGATTGTTGTAAGATTTCAGAATACAGAGTTCGAAAATTTTTTGCCAGCTTAATTGTGGATTGAGTGAAGGGAAACCGTTTGTAGTTCCCAACTCTGCCATTTTCCTTGGCATTACTTCTTGGGCTATTTCTGAGTTATGGTCTTTATCTGGTATCTACTGCGTGGCTAGAACATTCAATAGTTTCTCTTCCTGTTGGTGCATGTCATTAGAAATCTCAAAAATAATGCAAACTTGGATTTTTTTTTCCACTTAGAAGTCAATTATCTGCCCTACCACCAGACAATATTCTCTCCCTGCTGTGATGGAAATTTGTCATTAAAAAAGGTAGCTTTGAGAATCAAGATGGCAGAATAGGGTAAGGACACGTTTAAACGGATGGAAAAACATCTAATCAGGATGAAGCAGAGAGGATATATTTCAGAAAATGGGAAAGGACAGAACAATAGCAGAGGGATACCTGGAGACTGACAGACACAGGAAGGCAGCAAAAACAATGGTGTGGTGTTGCGGTGACTGATACTCCAGCAGCATTCAGCTAACGGGTGATCTGAACTGCACCAGCAGCCGGAACTCCACCAGCAACAAGGTTGGAATGGACTTTCACTGGGAGCTTGGGAGGTGAACCCAGACAAAGAACCTTCCGTCCTGCTGGCTCATTTGATTTGACCAGGAACAGAGACAGAGCAGCACAGCCCAGATGGACAGTGCGAGAATAGGGTGGATTTCACAGCCCATTCTGCCCCCTAGAGCTGAATTGGGCTCCATTTTGCATAAGGAGGCAAAGGCAAAGGAAAGGACTGAGCATACACTGAGCTGGGAGTGAACTCATTTCTGACTCAGTGAACTGCATTAAAGTGGCATTCTACAGGTTCCACCCAAGACAGGTCTGGGTAGCCCTAAGACATGATGGCCAGCAGATCAAGAACTCTAGTAGTGGTACGCCAGGCTCCATTTTGTACACTGTGGCAATAGCTTTAGGACTACAGGGGACAACAGTGAACTGCGCATGTGCTGAGCTCACGAGAACTCACTGAGTTCTGTGGATTGTACTGGTCCCATAGGAAAATAATACTGACTGTGGCACGTACTGGTCAAAATAGGTCCGTATGGCAACCAGACCTAACGGTCCAACAGGTTCCGACAAGATCAGCACCACCAACAACCTAATTCTATAGGACACCTGCTGTCTCTCTAATCCTGGGACTTGCTCCAACCAGAAGGGGGAGAAAGGTTTGCAGAGACAACTGTGCAGCCTTAGCATGGTATCACAGGAGGTCGAGAGTGGTGAGGCAGGAGCTGGGGCTGTGGAGACCACGGTGGAAATCTAACATAAGAACCCAGACCTGGAACTCGCTGGAGGGAGTGGCACAAGTGACTGCAAGCAAAAACTTGTGTACTAACTGCAATAAGTAAAATCGCATTGTAGACCTGTGGGTAACACAGCTTAGAAACCTGCCCCAAGGAGAAGACTCTGCTAACCAGAAGTACAATGACCAAGAGCAAAAGAAGACACAATGGCACAATGAGTATTATTGAAAACTCCCCTGCAAAGGAGCAAAATCCTCTGCCAACCACAGAGTTAAGTGAGGAAGACAACAAGAAAATGGGGGACACAGAATCCATAAGCCTCATTTTAAAGATTCTGATCAACAATGAGAAGCTCATGCAAGAGTTCAAAGAATTTAAGGAAGCAATAAAGCAAATCAAGGCTGATATATCAGAAATTAAGAACACAGTAGAGCAAATTAAAAGTACAGTGGAGAGTCTCCAAAATAGAAAGAAGCAAGCAGAAGAAAGAATCTCAGAATTGGAAGGTATTTCCTGTCATCAGGGGGAAGCAAACAAAAAGCTGGAAGCAGAGCTGGATCAGGCCAAAAAAAAGTATTCAAGAATTGAAAGACACTATTAAGAGGCCAAATATAAGAGTTATGGGAGTCCCAGAAGGTGCAGAAAGAGAAGCTGAGTTTGCAAATGTCTTTAATGAAACAATAAAGGAAAATTTCCCTAATCTAGGCAAAGAATTGGGAAACAAGATCTAGGAGGGGCACAGAACTCCCAACAGGCTTTATAAAAAGCGATAGTCACCAAGACACATGGTCTTCAAGCTCTCTTTAATTGAACATAAGAAAAAGATCCTTAAATGTGCACGTGAAAAAAATCAATTGACATTTAAAGGAATGCCAATTAAACTCACAGGAGACCTCCCGCAGGAAACTCTACAGGCAAGAAGAGAATGGAGTGAGATATTCCAGATTCTAAAAGAAAAAAAATGTCGGCCCAGGATAACATACCCAGCAAAGCTTTCTTTTGTCTTTGAAAATGAAATAAAATTCTTCCACAGTAAAGAAAAGTTAGAAGAATTTGCCTCTACCAAACCTGCCCTACAAATGATACTTCAAGATATTCTCTTAACAGAGAAGAGGAATAGCACCTACCAAAACAAAAGTCAAATATGAAGAACATCCTGGTAAAATGACAACAGAAGACTAAACCAATGAACAGCACATTGTTAAAATGACAGGACCAAAGTACCACCCATACATATTAAACTCTGAATGTAAATGGCTTAAGCTCAATCAAATGCCATAGATTAGTAGACTGAATTAAAAAACAAAAACCATCTATTTATTGTCTAGAAAAGACACACTTCACCAACAAAAATCAGCGGAAACTATATTACATGGGTTTTGTTGTTTTCTGTCAGTTTCATCTCTTCAAAACACTTTCTTCTGATTAAATCATTCAATGACTCATAGATCATGCAGTGGCATCATTTTCTTCAAGAAGGTTCTTGATTTTCATTTCTTCAGCTACACGTTAGTCATTTAATAGCATCCTATTTAACTTCTTGGTGTTGTTAATTTCTTTTTTCTCCCAGATGTTGATATTGTTTTGTGACTCTTCATTTAAGGGGATGTATAGTAGCTGTGTAATGGAGATTTTCATATCTAGCAATATGTCATTTAGCTTCATGGCATTGTAAATTTCTTCTTTTCTTTCTATTGTTGATTTTGTATTATGACTTTTCATTTAAGGGGATGTACAGTAGCTGTGATATGGAGACTAGCATCTAGATGTGAAGATGCAGTGTAGTATACATTTCTGCTTCCAGACCAACATGGACTTACAATGAAACTGTTTACTCTATCTTGACGATAGGATTCTGAACTCTCTGACATGGTCCATGCCCGCAATGGTGGACATATGACTGTGTATGAAGAACTATATTTTGGTAATGATATAGAGGAACTAGGTGGGGGGAAGGGAATTAGGAGGGGATAAGGGAATATGGAACTGTATCATAAAATAATAATAATAATAATAAAATGTAAAAAAGTTAGCTTTTCTTGAGTAATGCCAATTACATGATTGAGATATTACAACATTTGCTATAATACCTTAATACTCAGTTCTCATTGCTTTGTGAATGAATAAAATAAATAGCCTAAAGCTAGGAACCTGGAATTCCATTATCCCAAATGGGTGGAACAAGCCCAAGGAACCAGGCCATCTTAGAGCAGCTGAGAATTGAACCCATATTCACTCGGGCCACTGATGTCACAGGTGGCATTTGAACCCAGCCGGTCACAACACTACCCCCCAGCTGAATAAATCTTAAAACAGAGAAAAGATCATGATTTAAAGGCAAACATGATATAACATGATAAAATCCGTACAGTTTAACAACAACAAAAAATCCATATCAATCTGGATAAATTGTCATTGTTTTAGGATAATTCTTTAAAACAGATAATTATTTTTATCTGAAAGCAGCATTTATAGAGAGAAGCAGGGACAGACAGATACATCGCTGCTATGGCTGGAGCTGAGTTGATTGAAACTGGGAGCCAGGAGCTTGCTCTGTGTCTTCCACCAGACTACAGGATCCCAAGGACTTCACCCATATTCTGTTGCTTTCCGTGGCCATAAGCAGGGAGTTGGAGTGGAGCGAAGCAGTCAGGACACAGACCGGTGCCCAATGGGATATCAGTGCCATATATGGAGGATTAGGATGCTATGCCACCACACCAGCCCTGTTAGGATAATTCTAATGTAATTTTGAAATTTCATCAAAGCAGAAATGTTATTTGGTATGAAATGTGCTTTGATGCTGTTTTCCAGCCTCTGAGAGATTTATTTGTGAATTACTTCCTTGGGGAAAAAAATTAAACAGATTTTACATCTTACATTTTGCCCTGAAGTTCAAAAGATGTAATTAAAATGATATATTTTTTAAAAAAAACTTTGTGTTTCTACTTCATAAACCCCAAGGTACAAATTTTACATTTATTATTAGTTTTTAAGTTAGCTCGCATTAATCTACATCACAATAATGTTTGCAAAGCACCAGGATGGCTGGCTCAAATTAAACATATTGCTGTTCATGATGTTTCATTATCCTTCCTATAGTTTGTTACTTTGTCACTGAGATGATATTGAGGTTTTGTTATCATTGGTATCAGAACAGTGTTTTGAAAAATGAAAATACTATTGGATGACAATTTAAGAGTTTCCAAGGAATTGCATCTTAAATTCCAAGGATTGTGTTCTATTCTTCATTTATGCAATTTATATTTATTTAGTTCTATTAGACATTTTTTATATTAGTCGTGAAGTAGTGATGAAAAACTACTCCCTGCATTCATATAGCTTACATTTTAGGAGAAAGAGAGATGATGTACAGCTTATACTTTATAAGAATGTGAAGTACTAAGAAGAAAAATGAATCAGAATAACAAATACAACATGAATGTACTTATATTACAGAGCATCTACATTATTGTACAAAATGTGGGTCATGTTTGCAATTCAATTTTTAAGTAAAAACACTTTTGCTTCAACTCATTTCTCCTTATCTATTTAACACAGTTGTTGTTGCCTGTGACTAAGATACTATGTGCTTGGGTTGCATAAACATGTGTGGCTTGTTTATATATTATATTTCTCACAAAGTCTTCTTTAGTCTGTCTTATGAAAATACACATTATCAGAGTCACGAAAATACTTAGGGAGTGGAGACTTTTTGCATGTCGTAAAATAACAACTTGGAAACATAATAGCATTTTTTGCAAGTAATTTTTATATTCCTATAAACAAATTCAGTATTTATATCAGTTAAGATTTAACCCACTTTAAGGCCAATTTGTTCTCTCTCACTGTATTATTATTCACTCCTCATTTTGGAAGTTTTGTGAAACAGAGAGAAATTGAGGAAAGAGACAGAAAACTTTTTAAGCATTTGTAATACCTAGAATTTTCACACACTAGAGTGATTGAAAAACACCGTGAAACAAGGACAACTGATTAAAAGAATGGCTGTGCTCTGTGGTACGTAAGACTAGACAGAAATGGAAGCTACTATCCTTAAAGATTACAACAGAATACCTGAGAATAAGCAGATCCCATAAATATTCAATTTTTGACCTGCAAAGCAGAATAGAGGCAAACCATAACACTTAGAAAAGGTCAATTATGACAGATCACATGGAAATCTAAAAGAGAAGTAGTAAATTATATTAGGGTAGGTTAAGAACTATAATGCAAAGTCATATGTATGTGTAGATTAATTTCCAGATACTGTATTTTTCCAAAACAATTTTATTGATACTTAAGTGCTTTATTTTAATTGACATCTAGATTTCACATTCTATAAACACTTGATATGTCACAAAATATTATTTTTAGGTTTTTTCAATATGGGACAATACACCACATGATTTGGATGATAAAAATTGGGCAATATTAAGAAAAAAGGGATTCTTGAATTTTAGCATTCATTGACCATCAAGATTTCTGGAGTATTTGCTAACTGACACGCTGATGGTTCTCCCCAGATAATTTCTGATTACATAGCTTCAGGAAGGCACAACAATTTTCTTTTCAAGCAAGATTCCAGTTGATACTACTATCTGTTGTTTCTCTCTGGATCACATTTCACTCACACAGGTTTTGGATTATGATGAAATACTTAGGGACTTGTACAAAATGTGCTTTTTGCAGCTTGTTCAGGGAACATTTTTAAACCGATAAAGAAGTTACTGTGTATCACATATATTTATTCACTTATATTTTGTTTTTATATCACATATATTTTATGAAAAAACTGATGTCTTAAATTCCTACATAACAACCATTGCCCATAGTTACCTTTAATTGAATCCTTATATTCATGAAGACAGTGACAAACACAATATATCTGAATGCATATTTCAATTGTTCATGTAAAGAAAAACGCTTGAACCACGAGGCACATTTCTTTTAATAAACTGGATTTTAAATTTTGGCAATATGGCATACATAGCATTTGTTCATGTTCTTTAAGGGATTTCTTTTTCTGGCTGACTGCAGCATACAAAAGCAGCTACGCTGGCAAGTGTCAAGGGGGTAAAGATAAGAAACTGACTCTAAAGAGCTGGGGAAGGATGTGAACAAAAATGATACATCTTCTCTTGACTCTGCCTCCAGTATTCCTCAATGACACATGAAAAATAAACCCTCAAGTTTTTAGTATGCTATTTCTTGCTTTGTATGTTTCTTTTTTCCCATATTCCTGTTATGAGATGGATTTATTTTCCTTCAAAATTCCTGTGTTTCAATACTAATTCCCAGTATCTTTTATCATAGAAGACTATATTTGCAGATAGGATATTTTTAAAGATGTATTTGAGTCAAAATGAGAGTTTTAGTGTGGACCCTAATGCAATATGAATGGTCTTTTCATGAGAAAGAGAGACTGGAGAATTTTAGAAAATATCATGTGATGTGGAAACAAGAGAAAGCCAGAGAAGCCTCAGAATAAGCCAGCCCTGCTAACGCCTTGATACTAGACATTTAAATTTGTGAATTGGGAGGCAATAAATCTCTGTGGTTTACAACACTGAGTCTGTTTTACCTGATTATAGCAACGCTAGAAAATGAATAAATAGCAAAATTTGACTTATGTAGGCCACATTCATGAAATAATCACTTACTGTTGCATGGTTGTAGTTACAAGTGAATATTAGATTTTACAGAATGACAAAACCCAGCATATAGTAAGTAAATATATACTTTTAAACCAACATTTTAAAATTTCCTTGGGGCTATCTCAATTTATACCACTACTAATGATAATAATAATAATAATAATGACAACATAAAATCTCAGCAGCAATAATATAGAAAAATGAGTAAGAGCTGCAATGAAAGAACTGGAATGGAGAATCCCGGAAACTTTTCAAGATTTCTGCTTGCTATGATACTACAGAACTACAGAGAAATGAGAAGGATGAGGGAGAAACAGACAGATCTTCCATTTGCTGGTTAACTTCTCAGGTACCAACAACAGTAGGGGCTGGGCCGGGTCCAAACCAGTAGCCAGATTCTTATGTGTCTCCCACGTGGGTAGCCCAGGTCATAGCATTTGGAGCATGTTCCATTGCTTCTCTCAAGCCATTATCAGGGAGCTTGATCAGAAGCAGAACACCTAAGACATGAAGCTCTGCTTATACAGGATCTTGGCATTGCCAGCAGTAGCTTTACACACTGTACCACAACACAGGCTCTGATACTAGATAATTTTATATCATAGTCGAAGAAAATTACATAGGAAATAATTCAAATGCAGTTGTAGGTACTTCCATTCAAGTCTACTGTATTCTTGAAAGATAAATTTGCATGCTGAGCATCACTTTTTGACAACTGAAAGCTATCATGTGCAACTTACTGCATTTGTCATTTTTACCTAGATATTTTCATATCATTTACTCATTTGAAAAGAAAGCTATATTTTCTCCACTCACTTTCAATAACCCTAGCAAAATTTTGGGTCATGACTGTAGTAAATTATGCAAAAAAAAAAGCTTGATTTTTTAGGGAGGCTTTTTAATTCACACATGCCTGGAAGTGAGAACTCATTAACAAAATTCTACTGCTAAAAATTCAACTAATATACATTAACAGAGTCCTCTAAGAGGTGAATTTCAAAACTGAGCTTCAATGTGAATCTTTCAAATATTTTTGAAAGAAATTGAGCAATATTAAACCCACACATTTTCTCCAGTTCATATATTCTACCTAGAAGCACCTTGCAGTGTAAGGAGTAGACTTCATTATACGCTTTTGTGTTTCTGAATTACTTAATCAGCCCATTTTGTCATAATGGCAGAATGTCATCTGACATTGCCCCTTGCAAAATAACTGACATGATTTTAAATTATTCTAAAAAAGAATAACTAACATTTAGGTTTAAATCTTTTTAGGAAGTATCTACGAAATGTAATCTAATTTTGCATCAGAGTTTCTTTTATATACAAACTCAAACTGAATCGCACAGCATTGAAAGAGTAGAATATGCAAACAGATTGAGATTATAATATATATCTCAACAGAACTGGATTATTTTAAACTGTGATTTTAGTTTATGTTTTCCAAATAATTAATAGCACCAATGGCTGATATTGACAGTTACATCACTTTACAACATATCTATCAGAAACATTAGTTTTATGACTGAAAATATATGTTGAGGCAGGCTTGCAGCGAAGGGCTTTGGTCAGCAGAAGATGGCTGAAGTACTTGTTCCCCTGCCACTCCTATGGAAAATCAGTTTGAATTCCAGGGGCCTGGGTTTGACTTGGCACGCCCCTAGCTGTTGCAGATATTTGAAGTTAGAGTCAGAGGATGAAAGACATTCAGTGCCTGTTTTCTACCTTCCTCTCCTCCACTCTCATTCAGTGTCTGCCTTTCAAATAAAATGAAAATGTTTAAACAAAAAAGTTTAAAAACAAAATATATATTGATTATCTCATATATAGTAGACATTTAAAAAGGGAGACAAACTTATGATTTCCATATAACTCACAGACTGCTACACAGTATATGAATTATAAGGAGGAAATACAATATACAGCGTATAGATGGCACAGTGGCATGTATAAGAAAAGAATGTAGGCTAGGTTGAAGGTGTTCATAAATATATACTGAAAAATAAAAGATACCTTACCGAGAAACTGAGAACTGGTAAAATTTAACTTTTATGTTAAGACAAAGAAAAAAATAACATCACGTGAGATATATTATGTATATTTCTCTCTTTCTTTCTGCCTTTCAAGTAAAATAAGTCTTTACAATTGTCCTGGCTATTTATAAATGCTTTCTCATTATATTCTTTCACTATGTTCTCAGTGACATACCCCTTCTTCATTCACTTGGTGACCTTTGTCGAAAATTTCACATCACATGACGTTAGTATAGCTATCCATAATTTCTTGTGTTTATGTTTCCCTGCTATGTAATCAATTCTCAAATACTCCAACTCTTTTTGTTTGGATGTATCTCTTACAAATTGTAAATATTTGGGTTTGGTGAGCCACACATTTTTAAGCCCATTTTAATTTAAAGGTTTACACTTACAAAAAAAAATCTTTCTGTTGCATATTTGGCACATTCAGGGAATGGAATACATTTTACATAAAAGCCTAGAGAAAAAAATACATTTGTTTCATTATTTTTAAGAAATCGATATAAAGCGAACAAATGAACCTTCCCATAAATTTTCTGCATAACCTCAAGGAAACACTTATGCTTAGGTATTAAATAAGACGTTTTAGAAAAGAATTCTTTGAAAGACAGAAAACGCTTCTGTCTGATGGCCCACTATTCAAATTGACCACAATAGCAAGAGCAATCTAATGTCCAAGTCAGAAGCAAGAAACTCCATCTTGGTCTACAGTGTAGGTGCCAGGGACTCAAGTACTTTGACCATCTTTCACGGCCTTCCCAGTGCATTAGCAGGGATTTGGATAACAAGCATGGCAGCCAGGAATTGAAGTGGCATACATGTATGGGATTCTGATACAACAAACAGTAGCTCTACCTCACGCCTCACATGGCCAGCCCCTAATCAACACTTCTAGTAACTAGTATTTATATAAAGGATGTTGCATTACTGATTCTGAATTATTTTCTGTCTATACATGTACATAAATTAAACTACCTCAGATAACACACTGACAGGATCTGATAAAATTCAATATTAAAAGTTAAACATACATGTATGGTAAAATTTATTTTTTCTGTCCTCATACATTTGAAGAACCAAAATTATACCTTTATTTTACTTAGGAAAAATGCAATCATTAATTAACGCGAAGTAAGTGTAGGTGATAACTAGTTCAGATATCATCACTTTCAAGTAAAGTAAACTTTAATTATGTTTCAAGATGGTGCATAGCCATGCTGTTCCCTTAATATGTGCACAGATATTTGTGCTCTATTTTATCTAATAAAGAACAGTTTATATTGTGATGTGTGAAGAAACATTGCTAGCTATTTAGCCCGTTAAAGAGACCGTTCCATGATGCAAAGCAGATTATAGTACATGGAACAATGGAGATTAAATGATTCCATGAATTCTTACTCTGAATTTTAAACTGAACATAAAAATCTATGTCCAATATGGAGTGCAATGTTTCATATGTGGGTTGCACGAGGCTAAACACTTAGGCCGTCTTCTGCTGCTCTCCCAGTTGCAGGAGCAGAGAACTGGATGGAAACTGATCAACAGCCAGGGCTCAAATAATGTTCATATAATATATTGTTTATTTCAAGCAGTTTTTTAACCTACTGCACCACATTGCAGGCCATGAGAATATTTTAAATATTGGCTTGCATGTCACAATGGAGACACTTGGTGCCGTTTTTCTTTCTTGAGAAGCTTTTAATTGTTTAATTAATCTTGTTATCCATTATTGGTCCATTCAGTTTTTTTGCATATGCATGGTTCAGTTTTGGTAAGTTAAGTATATCCAGAAATTTATCATCATTCTCTGGATTCTACAATTTATTGGTAAATAGTTATTCAAAATATTCCCTAAATGATCCTTTGTAATTCTTTGATAGCAACATATCTTTTTGTTCATCTCTGATTTTACTCATGTCTTTCTTTTTATCTTATTTAATTTTCTTAGCTTACTTAATTTTCCTTTAGAAGTTCTCTTGCTTGCATTGACTATCCTGTGTTTATTTTTCACCATTTTTATAATTTTTACAAGTTTTATGCTTTCAAGTTTTCATAATGGAAGTTATTTTTATTTGCCTCTGTGTAGTAAAGCCTTAAGTGTCATTTGCAAGGTTGGTTGAGTACTAACGCATTTCCTAAGTTTTGTTGCTTATCTTAGAAAAACAATTTATTCTTCTTATATGAAAGATTGCTTCCTTGGTAAAGTTGGTAAAGTTTTCTAGGTTAACAGCTTTTTTTTTTTTCCTTTCAGAACTTGGAATATGTCTTTCCATTCCTCTGTAGCCTGTAAGGTTTCTGGTGAAAAATCTGTTGCTAACCAAATGGGGGCTCCTTTAAAAGTGCCCTAGCACTTTTCACTTGCAATTTAAATTTTACCTCTGTATTGTGTTCTTGAAGGTTTGACTGCCATGTATATTCATTTCCAAGATTTGTGTTTGGTTTTCTCAAGACTTCTATTATATTGCTGAATTCTTTATTCATATCATGCAATGTTTTCTTGATTTAATTCAACAGTATCTCCTGTATTTCCTTCAACAGCCTTGTAATCATTCTTTTATTCTTTGTCTAGCATTTTGTCAATCTGAATTTCTTTGGAGTGTGTTGCTGAAGCATTATCGTTTTCCTTTGAGAGTGTCATATTGTCTTGCTTTTTCACATTTCCTTTAATCTACATTTATATTTACAATTATGACATGCTAGCTGTTTCTATCACTTTGCTTAAGAGACTTTTATGATATGAAGCTTATTTTAATGACTGTATCCCTTCAGGTATTGGTTTTTAGGCTATTTTGGCTTTATTTTTAGTTGAATATTCTTTTCCGATATGTCTACTTCTTATTTCATTGCAGTTTATGGCTACAGCAAGGGATGTGTGAGTTGCTGAGATCCAGTGGGGGTGAATGTGTATCAGCGGCAGTGTATCCGTCAAGATCCAGGTTCATGTAGGGAGTGGGGAGCTAGGTGTTGCTAACCTTCGGTTCGCCATGATTACAGCTGTAAGCGCACTGATCCACAGTCCTAGAAGGATTGTTGGCAAGGGCATGAGCCAGGTCATCGTCACATTGGCCCAAACGAAGCACTGGCATGGGAGTTCCTACAGTTTCAGATGCAGGTACCTATGTAGTGTCCTGTCACCCTTCTACTCTGAATTCCACTAAGTAGAAAACTCTCCCTACGTTATTCTCCCTGTGCTGGGAGAAGAATTAAATGAATAATTCTGAGGCTACATCACCATAGCAGAATCCACCTGTGCCTATCAGTACAACAAAGGGCAGGTGCAAAGTACACTTTGCTATAGGCTGTCTATTGCTAAGGTGAGACTAATGTTTGTTCAACCAGTTATAAGTAATGTTATCTACAATAAAAGTACCATTCTCTAGGTATAGATATATGAGATATCTATATATAGATATATGAGATATATATAGATATAAACACATGTGCCTTGGTTCTTGTGATGCTCACTATTTGTGGTAACAGCTGTTCAGATTCTTATCTCTACAGTGAGATTGTGGAAACCTCTAACTTATCTGCCGTCTTGTCCTACATCCTACTTTCTGGTGTCTGTTATGTAGTTCTGGTAATTTTCAAAATTCTGATGAGAAACTGAGGACAGTTCAAAAGGAATATTGTCATTTGCACTTGGTTCAGTTGGTTTGTGGAAAGACACATCAACAAACTACATTTCTTCACAGCAGACAGAACATAAAGGGTTTTCTCTAGAAATAAAGCTATTGACAACATATTTCTTTGCAGAAATACCATTTTCTTATCCTTTCCCTTTCCCATGTTTGCTATTTATTCAAACTTTGAGTGCAATCTTTTCATTCTTGACCCGATCACCTATGCCAAGTTTACCCTGAATAGATTCGGCTTTGACTATGAGCAGAATCACCTTCGTGTTGAAGTGTTATTCCAAAGATTTTATTCTGATAGGATGTATCACAGCTATTGCTTCTATTTATACAGGGTATATTAGTATTCCATGTTATATATGTCTTTAATTACTTTGCACATTATCCTATAGCCTGCTTTTCATTATAGCTCCTGCTGATTTAAAAATAGTTTCTCTAATGTCTTTTGTGAAAGATGACATTCAACTCTGTGGTTGGTTCCTCTGGTAATTTGCAATATATCTTTAAACTTGAAGGGATTTTTGACATTTGTTTCCTTTTCACTTTAATGTTTTCTGGTTAATAATTTTATATAAAAATTTCAACATATCTGATCTGCTAATAATAGCATTCTGAGTACTGCATTGCTAAAATAACTTATACATTTCTTATAATTCTCAGTTATTAAAAAGTGCCTTGGAGACAGCATGTGTATTCAGTCCACTCTTTTATATCCTGTTATTAAACATGAATAGAAAATTTAAAACATGATTACTAATGATACCTATTGATATAAGGACTCTTTCACATGTAAGGGGCAAAAGTCAAATTAAAACTATACTAGGTAAAAATTCAGCTTGTTGCAGTCACTCCTTGAATTTCTAGATGTGCTGAACAGAAGCTTGAATGCTTAGTAATATAATGGGGCCCCAATGAAGCTCAATCTACATCTTTAGCTGAATCATATATTCCTACATCTGTTGTCTCTCCTTTGCTTCTTCTGTGCACTTTCTCTCCCTAGCTCTCATTAATTAACCACATTTTCCTATTCACTGTCAATTGATGTATTTATGCATACAGTTAAAAATTTGAGCTTCCACTTCTGGGCTACTGGATATTCTCTTTTTTACTAGTTGTAAAGAAACAACCAAAATGACCCTTACTGTCTTGGATTCAATATGTTCATGCCTATACTATTTTAAGCAGCAGAGCTTAGCTCAAGTCACATACTAACACAAAAACACATCTGCAAATCAGAAGAGTATATTGGGAGATCATTAAACTCAAGAAAGAGGGATTGCTCCCAAAGGAGCAGTTGTTTTCTTTCTTTTATAACAAGTCAAAAAGAACTTGTACTCATTGCACTAAAGGTAAGATATTGTTCTAAATACATTTTAGGTATGTACTTTAAGTTTAGAATTTGTATTTTGTTAGTTTTCCATGACAGATTCTTTTCACAGAAACCTTGATGATCAGTATAGGCATGGAATTGTCTCGAAGGCAACATGAATGTTTCCTCCTTGTTAGTCTAAAACTTGGCCTACCACCTTTTCAGATGTTGAGCAGCCATTGGAATGCAAGTTAGCAGCAGGGGAAGAGGAGATACTTAACCAGTCATGCCAAGCAGGAAAGTTTTATCTGTGTATATATTTTTATGTATTTTTAACATGAACGGAATTATATTAAATAAAATATAAATGAAGTTTGACTTCATTGCATAATTACTTCCCTTTCCTTTGTTCCTTTATTGTCATTTTAAATTTCTTCATAAAATCATGAGTTACTTGCTAGGTGTGGCAGTATCAACCCTTATTTTTGTTGCTGATAGTCACTGAATCAATATCCGGCCCTGAACAAACTCATCAATCAATTGATTGCCGACTGTCTTTTACTAGATTATCCTAATGTTCCTCCCTCTGAACATCTTAACAATTTAAGCTAAAGCAGTGAAACCATTGAGACCACGTCAAATAGAGAACTGTAAATGGCAAGCTGTAGTAGGCTGAATAATTATACCCCCTTGCAGCTGTACATTTACTAATTCGTGGAACCTGAGAACATATTACCTTACCTGACAAGAGGAGCATTTCAGATAAGAAAAAAAAATTAAGGATCTACAAATGGGAATAGTTTTGTGCATTACCCTCAAGGGCATTTCAAAATCGTAAAAATCTTTTGAAGAAAGAGACAAAAGGATCAGCATTAGACGTTGTGGTGTGATGACTAAAACAGAGTGAAGAAAAATTGGGACAGCAGAATCAGAGACTGAATTAATGTGAACAGGAAAAAAGAAACACAGCTTCCAGAATCTGCAAAAGATGAGGAATAGATTCATCTGAGAAGCTCCAGAAGAGATGATAACTTTAAGTCTCACAAATCTCATTTAGAACTTCTGAAAATTTCAAGATATTATTTTTTTTAACTGTTCAATCTATTAATTTTTTTGTTACATCAGAAATAGGGAACTAAGGCACAATTACACTAAACTATTCTCTACTGATGACTCAAGAAACTTGAACGTAGCTGTCTGTGCAGTAGATAAAACAAAGAAAGTGATTAACATCGCATTTTTAGGTGTGAACTTATTTGGAAGTCCAATTCTATAGTTATTTCATATTTTGTGTACCAAGGACTTTTTTGCAACTACTGTGCTATCATAACTGATCTTCCACATAGAGCATGAAATATTCAACAACCAGCCTATCTTTAGTTTTGTCTTTCTCTACATATTCCAACATTCTAAATGATTGTTAATTTAATTATATTAGTTCTTAAAATTACTCAGCAAGTACATAGGATAAAGGCTTTCCATTAAGATATTGAAAAAATATCCTTCAAAATATGGTGATGTGACTTCTATATCACCTCCTAATAACTAGTTTGCACCCTTCTATCAAAGCTCCAACCATCATAAATTCCTTTATATTTTGTATATAAACTGTCCTTTCTTACCTACCTGTACTTGAGACATCAAGTACATCCTCATCTTCAATGTAGGTATCAAACTATTTTATTTTTCAGCCAAATGGAATATTTACTTCCTTATTTACTCATTCATTCTAATAACACAAAATTTTGCCTTCATTTTTGTCTCTTTTGGATGGTATGAACCTTTATATGGTGCATTACTTTCTGCTTGTTATTTGTCTAACATCATAGCTAATATATAGTGTTTAATAAGTACTTTTTACATATTTTAATATATTAATGAAATACAATGTTTTGCCTTAGGTCTGTTTCTCTCTCTCTCTCTTTAGGCCAATTCCTAGTCTGCAAGAAAAGTTACAATATGCAAAAGGCAATATTAGATTTACTTCTTAAACAGTTTATCATTGTTATTAGGTTACCTCCAAACATAAGAAAAAGTATTTGTGTCCCTGCTGCCCCACTTCCCATCCAGCTCCCTGCTTGTGGCCTAAGAAAGCAGTTGAGGATGGTCAAAAGCCTTAGGAGTCTGCATCCATGTTTGAGACCCGGAAGAAGCTCCTGAATTCTTGCTCCATATCGCCTCAGTTCAGGCCACTTTGAACATTTGGGGAGAGAACGAGCAGATGGAAGATTTTTCTCTCTGACTGTTCATCTTTATGTAAATCTATCTTTCCAATAAAAATAAGTAATTCTTTAAAACTTAAGAATAATAATGTAACCATTTAATTCAGGAAAAATATCCACTGCATTTATTGTTAAAAAGTTTTTCCACCATAACATGTTCAGATGCATTTGGAAAAATACTGCTATAGTAGACAATTGAAACAGATCATTCAAATAGGAAGCTCTTCTTACTTAAGACAATCTGTTAATCAACTGTGTGGACAGAAATTCTCTTCGTTTTATCCGTTGTGATATCTGTACTCCTGATCAAAGACAAAGCACAGGAATGGCTTAAGAACAAGATGACCCTCTTTTCTTTATGTTTTAATCAGTATACACACATATACTTTGTAGAAACCCACCCAATAGAACTCATTAATTATTAGATCTCATGAATATTCCAGCTAAATGAGTTAATGGCATTGAGGAGAATACAAAAAAAAAATCTGTATTATGCATTTGTTTCTAAGGCAATATACTCATCCATGAACTCTCTGTAGAAGATAGTTAATAAATTATTATTAAGATGCATTTAATGATGTTCTACACCAGCAACTCTATTTCTAAAGAGGTTATAGTCACACTTGTGCCTCTTATTACTGTCTAATATTATTAATAGTGGTAGGTTGCCGCAAGTTAGCTGCTGAGGTAGCAACATTTAGTTGTTTCAAATTCAATCATAATCAGAAGGAGTACAGTTGGGTGGGTGAAGTTTCTCACAGTCTGATTAACTTTAGTTGGAACCTAGGGTACAATATCCAAGAGAAAGGTATTCACAACCGGTGGCAACTACAAGCACTAAGATTTCACATAGGGATTAAGAGATAATCATACAGTTGGCAATATGCTCCAAGAAATCAGTTACACTGGAGCTCATAGTTTAATTGTGGTATTTTCCCGTTTTGTATGCTTGTGGATCAGATCTCATTCTAGTAGAACTTGTGGAATAAGCCAACCCCAAAAGGATAAATATATGTTTTCTCAGGTATAACACAACCTTCATGCAAAATACAAAAAATAGATAGCTAAACATATGCTTACATATACTATTGTTAATTGTTTTTTTTTTAATAAAATGTAGTTGGCGCTGGGCTCTCCCTTCCCCTTCCCCCAAGTTCTCTCCCCTCCCTACTGTTCTCCCCTCCAGTATCACAATGTGTGTCCTTCATAAAGTTTCCCAAGTGCATCATGCTGCTGCTGAAGTTGCATATATTCTCATGAATGAACTGTATAATGGAGACTAGCATAGTCGGACGTGAATATACATTACAGTTTGCCTCTTCTCCTAAATAAAATGAGGACTCCCAGTGAAACTGATAAATGTATCTCGATAATAGGATACTAGAAGATCTACCATTGACTATAAACATAATGCTATGACACTCGTAAATAGCAGAATGTTGGACTTGCTACTGTTGTTTTAGGACTATACTATTGTAACACTATGGGGGCGATAGTGTGGATGGAAGGAAAATCAGAAGGAAAGACAAGGAAGTGGACAAATAGAACTTAATGGGTTCTTTTTGTAATGTTTTTCCCCCTTTTTTGGCTAGGAGATAAATACTTGTTATTGTGAAGATTTTTTTTCACTAGAATACCTGTTTACATGTCTTTATGAAGATGCAAGATATGCATAAATAATTGAAGCTGTCAATTGATTCCACTTTTTTCAATTTTATTTTTGATGTTTATATGATTGATTTGTGTGGGAAGAGTTGAGGATTAGGGGAAAGCAGGTGAGACCATTGCTTTCAAATTTCCTTTTCCTTTTTCATGTGTCTGAGGGATGGGGGGAAAAAAACAGAGAGTGGCACCAAGCCTTCTAACTTCCTCAATACCCTGGGATGGGGAATGGCCACCTTAAGCCATCCCAGGACATCAGAATCGCGATGTGGAGCATGTTCCAAGTGTTATGCTCAAGTGGTTTCAATAGTTCTAAAATGCTGTTCTCACTGATCCAAGGATGAGGAAATACTTCCAAGTTCATTAACTGACACAGTCCATATTAGAGTCTCCATTTACCCAGATATTTGCTGCCAATGCTTGCCTGGAGTAGACTACCAATTTGTTCTGCCCTCCTACCTCTATATGATGCCATATTTCCTCTGCAGGCCCCAAAAGACTGCCATATCCTCCAGGTGCATCTGGGCATGCTGTCCACTGCTCCATCTAAGCCACTGAGGAGATCCAGGTCTGAGACAAGCATTCCACCATCAAATCACAGATCCTGCAATTCTCCCAATGGCTGGAGTTCTGAGTCCAGTGGCTCAGCTTGGAGTAATCCCCAAAGAAATCTCACCTGAGGTGATCCCAGACCTGGCTTTTTTGTGTGCTTGCCATACAGGGTCCAGCTCAGTCTGTCACGCACATCAACGTAAATAAAATACGCACTGCTGGTTGCAATTGCTGTATGAGTTCTGCCTCCAGCCCTGTGTCTTACATAAGCCAATTAATGTATGGCCCAGCCCAACCCTTTTACCACACCTGGCACCCATATACACCAGTGGAAAATGCAGCCTAGTTGGAGTGACCCCTAATAATCCACACTAGGCCCGGATCAAAACCCTGATTCCTGTATTTGCTAGTATGTGCAGCAGAATGATCCAGGCTGCCGCACATTTTATTTAGTTCTTATACATATCAATGGTCATTGAAGCCTAGCTCAACCCAACCAACACCACGATCCAGCCCACAGTCATGCCAATGGGTGCTACCAGCTGTCTACCCAGGCCTGCCCCCAGACCTGGTTCTCATGCTCACCAGTGGGAGTTGAAACCCATCAGAGGGGTGCTCATAGTTTCCCACTCCAGGATCTCACACTCTCCATGTGATTCTAATGTCCCAGCATTTGCCAGCTAATGCTGCAGCAAAGCCCAACCAGCCTGCACTTTCTCTGGCTTATGCATGCACCAGTGGAAACAGTTGGTTATCCCAGCCTGCCTTTCCCCCTAATCCAGCTCTCATGCAGGCCAACAGGTATTGTAGCCCTGCCTTGCCTTTTATGCCCCCAGTTCCAGTTCTCAGGTTCACCCTTGGGAACAGTGCACAGCAGGGAAATCTCTGCATCCCTCCCCCCACCGTGCTTACACCCCCGCCCGAGTCTCGTGTGTGCTGGTGGGTACTGAAGCCCAGTCTGGCATGGCCCACCACACCTCAGCATTTATTGGCAGGTACTGTAGCCTCTCCCAACCCATTCTGCCACCAGTTCCAGTTCATGCTGGCGGGTGCTACAGCCTAATCCAGCCCAGCCTGACCCAGTCCCAACCATAATGTGAACTGGCTGGCTTGTGGCCCAAACCGTTCTATCCTGCACCCCATCCTGGTACTCACATCTGACAGTGATGGTATGAACTGATCCAGCCTGGCCTGCTCCCAGACCAAACCACATGGATGCTGGTGGGTACTGTAACCTGGCTTGGTCTGAGCTTTCCTAGACTTGGTTCTAGTGCTTACCTGCACGGATTGTATCCTGACAGAGAAGTCTCCCAAGCTCTCCTATTAGGTCTCCTCCTGGTGGCAAACCTCATGCACACCAGTGTGTCCTTGACCTAAACTGACTTAGTCCATGTCCTGTCCTGGAAGGAACAGTGTCCTTGTCTAATCAGTCCAAACCCATTCTGGTTTTTACTGTTGGGTGCTATAACCCAGTCACATCTGATCCACACTCAGACATAGCTCTCATGTGATTCAGCAGGTGCAGAGACCTATCCCAGCCCATCCAACACCCATGCTATCTCTCACAAGCACCAGTGATTGCTGGAGTATAGCCCAGTCTGACACACCCCAGACTCAGTCATTGCCCATGTTGAGGGACACTACAGTCATGTCCAACCCAGACTATCACCCCCATTTCAGCACTCAGGCTCACCAGTGGGAATCACAACCCAGCTGTGGCATCTCCTTAGCTTGCCAACCATGCCTCTTCCCAGCCACAGATCTTGTGCATGCCAGTGGTTGCTCTGACACAGCTCAGCAAAACCCATCTCCCATCTTGGCATTTGCCATTGGATGCTACAGCCTGGTCTGTTCTGGCCTATCCCCACCCCAACTGTCACTGGTGTGTGCTGCAGCCTAGCCCTACTCAGTCTGCTTTCATCCTTGGCTCATACAAACTGGTAGCTGTGATGGCCTAGCCCTGCATTACCCGCATGCCAGCCTGGCACCTGCACATGGCAGCATGCTAAGGTTGGCCTGGCACTGCCTGGTCCACCACCTTCCAGAACCAACCCACGCTCTTGCCGACTAATGGAGCTTCCTTGCCTCACCTGATCAACACCAAGGCTTGTATCACATGCTCAGTGGTAGCTACAGCCCATCAGGAGAGTTTCTCAAATTTCCCCACCAGGCCCACTCCTAAACCCAGATCTCACATGTGTCAGTGGGTGGTTGGTTTTTACTTTTTATAATCTGCCTCCTTTGTCTCAGCATTTGTAAGAGCTGGTGAATGTTGCAGCCTGGCCTTCCCCACACCCTACTCCTGAGTGCGTCTGTGGGTGCTGCAGCATAGACCAACCCAGCCTGATCTTAATCCCAGCATCCATGAGTGTCAGAGGGTTCCATAGTCATGCTTAGCTCACTCTGTCACTATCCCCAGCTATCAAGCAAACTAACAGAAATTGCAGTTTGATAGGGGTAAGCATTTTTATCCCCTACAGAATCTGCCCCAGAACTGGTTCTTTCACATGCTAGTTAGTGTCATGGCTCAGCCAAACATTGCTGTCCACTGTTCTAGCTCCCATTGATGGGTACTGTGATCTACCCCTGCCAGATCACACTAAATTAAGCATGTTGAGTCCCCACCATAAGTTATATAGACTCTGCTAGCATCTGGAAAAATAAAGACGAATTAAACAGAATCTCAGTCCTAAAAGAATTCACATTGGAATAAAGAATGTGGATGTATATAAATGAATGATTATAAACATGTTCTATTAAATGTGAAAATTTTAAAAGATGACTCTTTACAACATTGAAGGTTGTGTTTCCATATTCTTCACTAATTTTATGACATACTAGTTTCTATATCAAATACACTAAATAATAAATACCATTTTTCATGACTATTCTACATCCTTTACTAATTAATAAATATATTTATATATGCCCCCCTCTTTCTTCCAAAATAATACTTCTATTGACAGCCTCTCTCGCCTATCCAAACTCCTATTTGTTTCTTTGCTTGACATATATTTTTATACTGGTTTCTACATTCACTGAAGCTGTTTGACAATTGCTTGCCTTGGGCAACCCGCTCATAAAAGTTACAAGCCTCTATTAGAACTGGATTTCCCTTTTTAATTTGTTTAACTGTTTAACCTCAGTCTCAAGACTACAATCATCTCTTCATGTAAACTAATCACAAGAATTTGGCACATTGAGTTGCACTTATTGTTGCTTGATAATTGTATTAGTATTACTGCTAATGAGGTAATAAGCAAAAAATCAGGCATAGCAGTTTGCTAAGCTCAGTAACTTCCCAAGTGACCAATTTCCACTGACAGTTATACAGAAAATTAAAATAGAGATTTACTGAAAACTTTGAAACTTAAATTGAAATTTTTCACTGGTTCAATATTTTGGTTTCAAACAGCTTCTAAAACTAGAACATCATAGAATTAACTTCTAACTTTATCATTGTCATCCATGAAAGCTTAGGGCATGTGACATGGTTTCTGTGGCTCTCAGTTTCACTGCTTAAATAAGAAAGGACAATACTGACTGTATACACTTGTTCTAAAGCTGTAATCCAAATGTTTCACAAAGCACTTAGCAGAGCACAGAGCAATTAGTGCAAAGCAAGCCCTTAATAAATGATAGCTATGTTGTCACTATTGCTGCAGTGTGGCAATTTTTGTAATGCCCTTGGGTATTTAACCAATAGCAATAAAAAATATATATGTCCTGAAACATGTACAGGAATGTTGTCCAAAAACATCGAGCAAGGGAGTAAAGGAATTTTGAGAGATTACATTTAGAACAATTGCATAGCGTGGAAGAGACAATGGTGTAAAACTAAATTCAGAGTCAAATACAGCATTGGGAAATGGGCACTAGAAAGGTGAGAGGTTAGTGAATGAAATATTACTAAATGAAACTAAAAGAAGATTCTGGAAAAAGATACTTGACAGTAATAATTTTTTTAATCATTTTATGGTACAGTTCCATAGGCTTTGAGTTTTCCCTTCTCCCCTCCCCAAATTCCCCTGATTGATTTCCTCTATATCATTACAATAGTATGTGTAGTCCTTCATACACTGTCATAAGTCCATCACTCTATGTAAGTGTATCCTGACATTGCAGATATGGACAATCGCAGAGTCCAGCATTCTGTGGTCAAGATATACTTAACACTTTCATTTAAAACACCTAAGGTAGAGGATGAAAAATGTATCAGATATTGAGTGTAATCAGGTACCTGGAGTGGAGATTGTCTCTTTTTGCACCTTAAATATCATCAAGCAAATACATTCTTTTCATATTTCCACTTAAGTAAAATCTTATACACTGGCACTATTTTTTAAACAAAATAAACTTACTGAGCATACTCCTTGTACTGGAATTTTGTTTTGTGGTTCATCATCAGAAGTGTTCACTTTGCGACTAAGTTTAAAGGAGATTTTTTCAGAGCTCATCTTCCTTTACGGATCTATTTGAAATTCTTAAAGGTGCACTAGTTGGGGGATAAATACATTTGATAACTTGACTTTTACAAAATCACTTTCCTAGCTTTCTTCATATCTTTCTGAATAATATTCTGACAGTTCTATAAATTTCCACTCTTCCTGGATCTCTTAAATACTGTTTTCCTTTCAAACCTGACATTTTTTAAAAATCACATAAATCTACCTAAAAGAGTCCATTTATTTCAATAGTCTAAAATAATTATGAGTTCCAGTTGTGCATTTTTAATTCAACTATATTCACTAAGCTATAGACTTATTTATATTATTGCTTACTACTACAGATGATTCCAGAATATGATTCATATAACCTCAGCTCACACCGCTTTTCCTCATTTGGGCTAAACTTCTTAAAGCTACTATTTTTAATATTTTACCTCATAGCTCTTCTGGTTGATACAGATTTCTTGACCAACATGTGTTATTTGGAAAAAATATCATAAAAGTGATGCTTCAATGGGATATTCCTCACAAATGACAGGGGTTAAAATTTGTGAATAAAGAACAGATAAACATTCGCATCCATTACCTAAGGTAACTCAAAAGGTACTTGCATTACTTAGCATTCTACAAAGAAGTAGAATCAATTAAAATCAATAAATGTGTCATGTGAATATGGATTATAAAAAGTTTCTTCAAGATCTGCAGTCAGCAAGCTTGAGATCAAAGAGAGAAGAAGATGCTGCCAATCAAAAGATGTGAGAAAAAAATAATAAAAAGCTCATCAGGCTCAAGAGTCAAAAAGGAGTCAGTTATTCAGAGTGTGAAGGCAGGAAAGAAAGATATTCAAACATGGGTACACAGACAAAAATCCCCTCTGTGTAGTTTTTTGTTGTTGTTCTATGTGGGTCTTCAATTGATTTAATGAAGTCCAATAACTTAGGAAAAAGTCTGTTTTACTAATCTGCAAATTTAAGTGTTAATATCATCCAGAAAATACATTCACTCAAGATACTGCATGGCTATATCGGCACATTTTTAACTGCTGTAGTGGAATCCCTGAAACATGCTACTTTACAAAGAAAAGCTTATTTTCCCTCATGGTTCCAGATGTGCAAGATCTATTGTCCTCATATAGGGATGATCTTATTGATCCAGTCCAAAGTCAGCACAAGAAATAAAAAGGCAAGTGACAGAGATTACATATATGGATCTCTGATTCTGTTTGATAAAGTTGCCCAATTCAGTAATGGTGGCCACACTTGAATGAATTTGTTTAATCCTAATCACTTCCCAAAGCCCCACTTCTAAAAATGATGTGCAGATTAAGCTCCTGTTTCCTTAACATTTCAAAATGGGGATGAAGTTTCAACATGTGAAGACTTAGAGAAGACACAAAATATATCTAAACCATATCCGTGTTCAAATGGTAAGGCACCTTACGGCTCAAATTGGTACATAAAATTAGCCATCCAAAATCCAACCATCAATCCACTCCTTGTCAAATTGTCACTTATATACATATCTTCAAACTATATTTAATCTGTAAATTGGAAAAGTAACAAGGTCACTCTCATATGGCATTACACAGCTATCTTGCATACAGCAAAGATATATAATTTATGAATACTTGACAAGTTCTTTTTACAATTTATGATGGTGAGAAACTGATAATCACTCAATAGAAGTCAGACTTTGAATTCTGAATGTTGCTATGTTTTTAAGGTATCAATATGCACTATGATACTCTCTTGAAACCCTGGGTAGCAGCAGTGAGCCAAAGTTCCAACTCCGACACACAATTGCAATGGAGAAAAAGAAAATTACTCTCTGTGCTGTTCTTTTGCTATGTTGTGATGTTGGATAAGTTACATATATTTAACGCATTTAAGGAATTTCCTGTGACTCTTTAATCACCCCAAAGCAGCAATTTAAAAGAAGGTTATCCTTCACTTTTGATATTTTTTATGGTCACTGTTTTTTTTTTAAATAAGTACTTTGGGGTTTTTATCTCATTTTGATTTTAATTCATATTTAACAGATTCAATGAGATTGGTAGATACAAGTCTAAGAACATAATGATATTCCCGTCCTTCCTTTCTCCCACCATACTTTCTATTCCGTTTCTTGCTGCCTTTTATTTACTTTCAAGATAACATATTTAAATTTACATTATAGTGAAAAGTTTAATATTTCACTGAATAAGAAGTTTAACATGTAAAAACCAAAAATGATCTTAGGTTAGAGGGAGTATAGACAATGACTGCGTGACCATTTAGCTCACATACAATAAGTTTGTGACACAAATAGTTATAAGTGTTATAATAGTATAATTTTAAAGATCAGTGATTAAAGAATCTGAATTAAGCAGAAATAGTGTGGCTCATCTTATCAGTTGAAATCATGTTGGTTATAATAACATGTTATTGACCAGTAGGGAGAAAAATTGTCATATCAATAGCTGTGTACAGGATGTTTGTTTGCTCAAACAATGAAACTATATCTGGTATAATGACTATAATTAGTGTCATGACCTGATTAGCTTTACAATAGAAAACACAGCATTGTTTTTCCATGGTCTTGTCTTCCACGAAGGTTTGTTAGGTCCTTGAGAGGTAGCCTAGCTGTTAAAGTCCTTGTCTTACACATGCCAGGATCCTACATGGGTGCAGGTTCTAATCCCAACAGCTCTACTTCCCTTCCAGCTCCCTGCTTGCAGCCTGGGAAAGCAGTCAAGGATAGCCCAAAGCCTTGGGACCCTACATCCACGTGGGAGATCTGGAAGAGGCTTTGGGCTCCTGGCTTTGGATCGGCACAACCCCGGCCATTCCAACCGCCTGGGGAGTGAATTATTAGATGGAAGATCCTCTCTGCCTTTCCTCCTCTCTGTATATCTGCCTTTCCAATAAAAATAAAATAAATCTTAGAAAAGATTAATTGTTAGAACTAATATCTGCAACCCTTCCAAGACTGAAATATTTCTTTTCAGATGCTACTTTCCTCAGTAGAGGCATTTCTAGCAGTTTCTACTTGCAATTACACACAACAGTGGATCTCATTTTATTGGTAGGAACTATTATGGAGATTCTTCCACGTTTTGAGTTTATTTGTAAAAGTATGCAATGAGTAATTGGGAAAATATTTACAAGAGGACTCATGGATTAAGTTTACTTATTGTGAGCCGGATGCAAGTTAAAACTTCATTGATCCTCTGACTTCCACAAATGACTACTCTGTTTGTACATCTCCATGATATTTCATGCTTCCTGGAGTCAGCATCAGGTGAGATCCAAGATCCAGAAGTTTTTGCAAGATCCTATTACTACCTTTATCTTTTTTAGCAAAATGCCTGATGATCTTAAAAAGAACAAATATCTTTGGAAACACTTAACAAAAGTATGGCATTACAGATTTCTTATATTGTATGGAACCATTCATCAAGGAGGTAGACTTCACATGGACCAAATGAACTTTCATTAATGGTCATTACTGAAATTTGTTTATGGTTCAGCTTAGAATTTTGCTCACTTAACTTAGAAGTTGACTGCAAACATATCAGGCAAAAATTGTTATGGCTTCATAACTATTTTATTTTTAAATCATAGTCTAATAGACAATACCAGAGATCTGCACAAATCATATTATTGGGATCACTAATTTGACTGCATTGTTCATCACAGTAACCATGTGCATCTTATCTTTAACAGTTGAGTGTCACTACTTTACCCTTGTCATGCTTGGATTCAATCCCAATCCAAAGATGATAGTTTTCACTGCTAGTTACAAGCTATAGCAAGAGCCATCAAAGAGTTACCAAACGTTCGGGAGCTCTAATCAAATTTATTTCTCACAGGAATAAAAGTGTATCATTAATACCTTATGTAAATAAATATTACATAGCAAGGAAACCTTGAAATACCTTCCCCTACACTGACCTAAAAACAGGTCCAGCATTTACACCATTGATTTCTGCTAACCTAAGACAGTCCAGTATTTACAACCTACACGCAGGTTTACATCTTTTATTGTGTTTTTGCCAATCAACCAAAGCAAATAATTAGGATCATTTTACCTTACTGAATTTATCAGAAAGTGAGAATTCCTTGTACATTCAGTGAGCCTTTGGGAGGATGTATCTTTAAAAGCCTTTAACCAGTTTCCTATATCCTTAGTATCTATTCCCATAGATGTTCATTTGATTTTTGTTTACATAAATTGTAAAGTTCAAATAATTTTTCTAGAATGTAGTGTACCTCAAGAGTCACATTTTGTACATCACATTTAGAAGTTAATGGGGATTGCTCTCTAGCTATTTGTCCAATTAAGGCAGCAGGGATAGGCTGACGAGACTCAACATTGTTGGGCGTGTGGAAACTGCACCGGAGAAGGATATTACATATCCCTAAGGAAGTGCAAGATTATTCCTTCAGATGTTGATAGAAAGCACACATCTACTGGGGACAGAGACCATTCATTATTGATTGGAGAAAATTCATAAGAATGTTAAGGCGATTTATTAGATTTAAGAGGCTCAATGTTTTCAGTTTCAATGGGGCTTATCACGCATCTCTATTCTTACTTTCATTTCTGAGTCTTAATAAATACCCTAACTTTAGTATTGAAAACACTACGAGACAGGAAGTTCAATTTTCATTGTACTTCAACCAATTGCAGAATGAGATGCAGCTTTTGATGTTCAGCAATCTCAGCGTTGCAGCTTCAGGTGATAAGGATCTTCTTCAGCATACCTGTAACAGTTTTCAAATTATCTGTGCAAAGCTTGAGCTGGAAATTTTTATCTTAGATCTTCCCTCACCGTCCCCCTCCATTTTGTCCAATAATATTAGATGCAAACAGCCAATATTGCCGTATTTCTTAAATAAAAATGTTTTTAAGTCTCATATATATAGTCATTTGAATCCATACTTTTAATAGGTGGTACCTAAGAGTATCCAATGATGATAGTTTCCAAATCTTCATTTATAAAGCTATTGGTATTCTCTTTATTTCTGGAAATAGAATCATCAGTGCCTTAAAAAGGGAATCATATTAGAGAATTTGTTCAAGAAACCACAGAATCAATGCAGAAAAGATTATCCTTTACTCTTTATGACGACTAGTAAAGCCATAATTTGTTGCAGTCAGGATTTGCTAAGGGAGCAGAATGACAGTGTATCTATACAGCTAAACATCCGTATATTCCTATATCTATCTAGATATATAGACTGCATTGACAGATATGGATACTGAAACAGAATATGTGCTCTCTCTGGAGAGGGTGAGATCAAGAGAGCTTTTAGTCAAATTGACTCTGAAGCCTGAGAAGTCTTAAACTCATCAGTTAGCAAACTGGAGCCTGAGGAGTGTTAATGATGTAATCCCATTCTTAAACAAAATACCTGAATACAAACAGATTTAATGCAGTATATATACTCACCTCAAATTGATCATAATGAAGACTTATGCATTAAAAAATTGTGATTGGACCCTGAATATAATAAAACACCATTTTTCCAGCCTGCATAGGGAGAGATCCATGCTGCTCATATTTTGTGCGCTATTTAGTTCTTCAAGTGATTTGATAAGACCCACTGACATGAAGTAAGGAATTCTGAATTACCCACTTTATCAATAAAAATGAAAAGGTCAAAATATTCAAAAAATATCCAACAAACACAGGCAGAATAACATTTGAGCAAATTTCATGGCACTTCATGCGAAGTCAAGGTGACATATCACGATTGCACTAAACACTGATTTTCAAAGCTCTGATACAGAATTAATGGACAGTTGTCAATGTAGTAAAGATTGTGCACACACCACTGATTACCTAAACTCCGATTTCTCTCTAGAACAGAGTAAAAAAAAGTTTATCGATTTCTGTTTCTGTTGGTGTAGCACATTACATGAGATTGAACACTTTACAAAAAAAGATATTTACTATATACTATATAGTATTTCAGAACTTGTTTTTTACTGTCTTGACAATTCATTAGTCTAGTTATTTTTAAAACACAGATCTAATATATTTTAAGTTCTTTTCATTGATAAGGTCATTTTTGGGAATGCTTATTTATTTTTATCAGAAATGCAAGTCTACAGAGAGAAGGAGAGACAGAAAGATCTTACAACCTTTGATTCACTCCCCAAGTGGACGCAATGGTTGGAGCTAAAATTATACAAAACCAAGGGTCAGTAGCGTCTTCCAGGTCTCCCATGCATATACACAGTGCCAATGCTTTTGACTATTCTTGACTGCTATCTCAGGCCAAAAGTAGGGAGCTCGATGGGAAATGGAGCAGCTGGGGCATGAGCTCACACCCATATGGCAAAACTATGCTGAATAGATATGTGAGAACTTAAGCTTGTCTCCAAGCCTAGGATAGGCTGAGCAGGGCACTGATCAAGGTCAGAGGCTCCCTTGGATATGTAGCTTAATTTGCCAAGGAAGGCTTATTGAGAGAATAAAAAGCTTAACTGCTCGTGTTTTGAGGGGCCAGATACTCACTCTGCTGATGAAGACTGATATAAAGGGAACTCCTGACCTGCTGCCTCTGAGTTTATCTTTCTTTTTGCCTACTTCCTTATTATGTAAACATCAGGTATTCATTTGAGGTCTTCTTTTTAATAAAAGTGTTAAAAGACACAAACTTCCCTCTGCTGATGTTATTTCTTCCGTGATTTGTTTACTATTTTAAGATGTAGATGTGTTATTCGGTATACACAATGACAGAGCAAGTCCCACAGCCATTGGAATTCCCAACGGCAGTCTCCAAATGCAGTGTCCTCCAAGAGCATTTCAGTAAGAGCAGCCCAGTATTTTTTGCATTTGGTTCAGCAGCCAGTCATCTGTCTTCCCCAAGGCAGTGGACAACTCCAGCCTCTGCAGGAACTTTATACTGCAGTTCAAAAATATACTGCAGTTCAAAAGCTACCAAATTTGAAAATGCCAGCAAAACTATTCTAACCCTCACTCTTCCACATTTCTCCAAATTCCCTCACCCCTCAGAAGATCCCAAGACATGCTTCTAAATATTATAAAAACTCTCAGCAGTGTGCCACTTCTGTTCACATGTTGGTAGCTGGCCACCTCTTTGAATTTCACTTGAATAAATTCAATTTGGCCATGAATCCACTCCACATCTATCCTGTGTTCTCCAACAATTTCCTAAAACACATATTTGGAAATTTTAAGTTTTCTTTCTGTATTTTGTTTCAAGTTTCATTCTATTGTAATTAGGAAAATAACATATTGTCAGAATTCAATCTTTTTTTGTACACAACTTTTTGGTGATCGAATTCACAATCTGTCTTAGAGAATATTCCATCTGGAGCAGAGAAAACCAAGCCCATTTTTGTTAGAATTTCAAATATTATGTGTTCATTTACTAGTCAATTCTTCGTGGCTAAAGAAATACCTGACAGAGATTATTTATTAAGGAAATAGAAATATTTCAGCTTAAAGTTTTGTAGATTTGAGTCCAACACTGGGTGATCTTGTTTTGCCTTCAGATGTCTAGTAGTGGATGGCATTGGTGGAACATGTATGAAAGAAACTTTAGAAAAATCACATGATAAACCAAGAAGCAGAAACAATAACTAGGCCTGCCTCAGGCTTTTGGTGATAGGTAGAGCAAGAGACAGGGAGACATACAGAGCATTTGTTGGCCAGCTCTCCAAATGCCTACTACAGCTGGCACTGGCCAACAGCAAGATTCAAGAGCCAGAAACTCAACCTAGGTCTCCTATGTGGATGGTACAGGTACAATTACATGAGAAGCTGAAGAAAAATTGATGAGATGCTGAAATGTGAATCTAGAGCTGGGAATTGAACCCAGTCACTCCAATATGGGATGTCATCACTGCAAATGACATCTTAACCAATCCAGTGATTTGGGCAGGCTCTTAACAACAACCAACTCATGAAACTCTTTTCCAAGGGCATGCACCCAATGACCTGGTGACTTCCTCTTGGGCCTAATACCTAGACATAATAATTGCATTGAATTTACATAATTTTGAGTGATTGACTTAAGACTTTGGGATTTAAATGTATACATGAGTTCAGGAGCCAAATGGTGTTTAAGCCACAATAACATCTGTTAACTAAAATAGACTTGTTCATGTCTTCTGTTTTCTCCTTGATCTTCTCACTCTACATATTATCAATAGTATGACATTAAATTCCCAAACTCATATTGTGAACTTTCTATGAATATTTCTGCATTTAACTCTATGGATAATTAATTCATATAATTTGGAGTTGATCCTATGTGTGAATGTTTTGATGACTGTTATATCTTCTAAGTGAATTGACATTTTTATCAGATTGTAATGCCCTCTTTCCTTCCTTTCTCTTTTTAAATTTTATTGCAAAGTCAGTTATATAGAGAGGAGGAGAGACAACAAGGAAGATCTTCTGTCCGGTGAGTCACTCCCCAAGAGGCCACAATGGTCAGAGCTGCACCGATTCCAAAGCCAGGAGCCAGGAGCCTCTTCCAGGTCTCTCTCTCTTTGGTGCAGGGTCCCAAGGCTTTGGGCAGTCTGACTGCTTTCCCAGGTCACAGGCAGAGAGCTGGATGGGATGTGGAGCTATTGGGATATGAACCAGCACGCATGTTGGATCCTGGTGCATACAAGGTGAAAACTTTAGCCGCTAAGCTACTGCTATAGGCCTAACTCTCATTCTTTTAGAAACTCATTTTTACTAGATACAGAATTCACAGATGGTGGGTTTCTTAGTTTAGTTTTAGCTTTAGAAATTTAAATAAATAAGCAACCATTCTACTTTGTTTGGGTCTCCAGTATTTCTGATGTGAAAAGAGTCATACTCTTAGCCATGATCTTTTTCCTTCTCACTTGATAAGTCACTTGCCCCTTACTGCTGGTCTGTTGGTCTTCCTACAGTTTAATTACCATGTGTGTTTCATTGTGGATTTCCTTGAGCTTCTTCAATTTGTAGACACATGCCATTTTACCCAATTTTTGATGATTTTGACAGTCATTTATTCAAGTAATCCTTGTGCTTCTTTCTTGTTATATTTTCTTTTGGTATATTTAGAATGCAATGTTTTTTTTTTTTAAAGATTTATTTTTATTACAAAGTCAGATATACAGAGAGAGGAGGAGGGACAGAGAGGAAGACCTTCCATCCGATGTTTCACTCCCCAAGTGAGCCGCAACGGCCGGTGCGCACTGATCCTAAGCCGGGAACCAGGAACCTTTTCCAGGTCTCCCACGCGGGTGCAGGGTCCCAATGCACTGGGCCGTCCTCAACTGCTTTCCCAGGCCACAAGCAGGGAGCTGGATGGGAAGTGGAGCTGCCGGGATCAGAACCGGGGCCCATATGGGATCCCGGGGCTCTCAAGGCGAGGACTTTAGCCGCTAGGCTACGCCGCCGGGCCCAGAATGCAATGTTTTCTTTTATGTCCCACCATAAGACACATCTTGAGTCTCTGATTTACAATGTGCATTCAGCAGCTGTTGCAATAAGACATCATTAGTGTCATTTAGGTAAACATTAAATTATTTTTCAAATGTTCTTTGTACTAATTTTTATCACCTTATCCATTAGCCTTTGAGAGAGTGATGTGAAAAACCTCAAGTGTGATTGTCTGTTTTTCCCTTAGGTTTCAATCAGCTTTTTGTATGTGTGTGTGCATTAACTCTATAATTACTTCATATTACTATAGCTTCACTGAAATTATTATGTTCATGGTATACATACTATAATTTTTACACAAATTTTACTTTAGTTCTTATGTTTGCTAATACTAGTTTTCTCATAAATAGTGTTTATTTACATCTTGCATTTTTATTCTATTTTACAACTTCTTCCTTAAGTGGATACTTTGTCTAATCATAATGATTTCATGTACAATTTTTCTCATTTTTAAGCCTTTGACATTCGTAATATTTTCTGCATCATTATTTTCTTGTACTCTACTTTTATTTTTAGAACAACTTAAAACTATTATGCACTTTGAAAGTAATGCAAAGTAATCTCATAAACACTTCACACTGCTTCCCAAATTGTTAACATTAAAAATAAAATTTGTTTTTTTAAAATTCCAGAATCTAATTTAGGATCTCATTGTCTTGTAATTGTCCTATATCCTTGACCCATTTGAGATGTATACATCAGTGGTTTTAAATAACCACCTTCAATTTTGGATTTTTTTATTTTGAAGTTTGTTTTAACAGTGTACAAATCAAATAGCACGTTAGAGTCTTTGTTAGATCATTTAAATATCAGTGACATCTTTTCTCAATATCTGATAATGGTGTGTTTCCATATGTGAAATTTTGAATCTTATCCCCAACATTTTGAATATAGAATTACAATGTCTGCGTTTGTATCATTGTTCATGCTTTTATAGAACCCTCAAGATACTTACTTTTCGGATGTTAACCTTGATCTTTCTTTTGACACTGTAAAGGACAGGTTTATTTGAAGAATTTGGGGCAGGCAATTTAATACCATGCAGACACCCTATTTCTCGTTTTAAAAAAAATTCTCAATTTGTCATCTTTTGGCACATCTTGCCTCTATATTTATTGTTACTAGACTGAGTGTTTGGTGAAGCAGCTAAGCCAGTCTTTCCAATGTCCACATCCAGGAATTGAAGTCCCTGTGTTTGAATTCTGGCTCTGCTTCTTACTTAGTATCCTGCTTATGCCAACATGGTTGGTAGCAATTGACAATTCAAATGGTTGGGTCCCTGAAACTCTGACAGAGGACCCAAACTTAGTTTGAGGCTTCTGGCTTCAGGTGGCCAAGCCTTGGCAGTTGCAGCATTTGGAAGTAAATCAACAGATGAAAGAGCTGTGTCATATAAATAAGTAAATGGTTTTTGAACCAAAACTTTCACTACTATCTTTCCATGGTGAATTTCTATTTCCATCCTTCTATTTACATGTATAAACTGGAATTTTTCTGTAGTGAGATTTGCCATCTTATATTTTTTAATTGTATAATTATCAATTGTAGATGTTTCTTTTATCTGAGAATGTTATAATCCCAAAATAGTGTTATTTATGATTTTTCAATTCTCTTTTAATATTTGATTATTTCTGAGCCTTATCAAGCATGCTACAGTACTTTTTGCAGCATGTCATTATATTAGTTTGATCACATGCTTATTTTTTGAACCACAAGATGTTCTAACTTTAGTTGTTACATTCTCTGCCACAATCTAAGTCAACAAATTCTCAAGAATCCTTCTTTCTTTAACTAAAAGATGATATTTACAATCTAATATCTAATTACTGCATTCTATACCATTGCTTCTAGTCATTTTGTAAATTGTTCTAGAAAATATATATGCTAATACTAATGGATGCCCACTTATCCTTCTATTTCTGTATCTATATATCTGTAGTTGTACACACACACACTCTCTCTCTCTAATGCAGAGTCATGTTAATACCTTTTAGTTTACTCTGAAACAGTCTCATTCAAGTGTATTCCTTCTTATATTTGCAAATTATTTTTCCAGTTGTTACACTCTGGGCACATATTATTTTAACTACATTTTCTAAATTTTTACTCCTAGAAGACAAAATTACTTTAGAAGTCTTAACCACATGCTATTGGAAAATATTCCAAATTCATGATGACTAGGTTACTAGGGCCAGCAGAGTGGCTCAACAGCTAATCTCTAATTGAAAATTGATAACATAGGCCCAGCATGGTAGCCTAGAAGCTAAAGTCCTCACCTTGAACGCGCTGGGATCCCATATGGGTGCCGGTTCTAATCCCAGCAGGCTTGCTTCCCATCCAGCTCACTGCTTGTCTCCTGGGAAGGCAGTCAAGGATAGCCCAAAGCCTTGGGATGCTGCACCCACATGAGAGACCTGGAAGAAGCTCCTGGATCCTGCCTGTGGATTAGCTCAGCTCTAACTGTGGCAACCACTTGGGGAGTAAATCAGTGGATGGAAGATCTTCCTGTCTGTCTCTCTTCCTCTCTGCATATCTGACTTTCCAATAAAAATAAATAAATCTTAAAAAAATGATAATACATGAAAGAAATAAGAACAAAAAGTATTAGATATATAGATAACCAAAAAATAGTTTAAGTGTATAGATTTACCCTGCCCAAAGTCATTAAATAAGAAAAGAAGGTAGTATAAGAGGAGTAAAGGAGATGCTGGCATGGTGGCTTATCAGACTAATTCTCTGGCTTTAGTGCTGGCATCCAATATGGGCACTAATTCAAGTCCCAGCTGCACCACTTCTGACCCTGCTCCCTGCTTATGGCTGGGAAATCAACAGAGGAGGACTCAAGTCCTTGAGCCCTACATTCATGTGGGATGGCTTCTGGCTTTGGATAGCCTTATCCCAAGCCATTGCAGCCATTTTAGCGTGAACCAGGGGTTGGAAGACCACTCATTCTGTGTACTCCTCTCCACAAATCTACCTTTCAAAGAAAAATAATTAAATCCTAAAAAAATAACTAGATGTTCTTTCTGTGTATAAATCCCTTTGCATTTATCATTGCATTATTTGTTAAAAACAGTTTCCTAAAATCACCAAGACTGTCCTCGTCTTTCCCCATTCCCTTAGTGCAATTGCGTGACTCAGTTGTCAAGCAGATTCCCGGTCACATTCATGTACTATCCTAAAATCCCATTCAGTCCTTATAGATGTTTTTAGTTAATTCTGGTAATCATCTTTTCAAACTTTTTCTTTCCGTGGTTTTGTTTCTTTACTCCTCCTTGTTTAAGATTTATTTTCTGATTGTGTGTTTATCTTTTTCTGAATTGTAAGGCAATCACACTTTGTGTCAATTTTCTGTAAAACAGTGCTAAATAATGTAGCATGGAATTTACTCCCAAATTAATCCATTCTATAATCTGTCCCTGTTATATATCATTGACGTCATTAGATTTAGTTGTCCAGTGACTTCATTTAAAGTAAGGTGATCATATCATTTTTATTAGAATAATGTAAATTAATCTAAATCATGACACCTTTTAAAACCACACCAAAATAGCTAAGATTAGAAGCCTGATGTTTCCAAGTGTGGTAAGAATGTGATAAAGCTAGAAATTCTTACTTGATCTTCTGGCTGTAGCAAATGATATAGCCACACTGGGAAAAAATAATTGGCAGTATCAAAGAAAGCTATCAATATCCCCATCTAAGGTGCAATCCAAAATTTCATTCCTGGTTACTGTGTGTTCCTCCAGGAGAAATGGGTGAATATGTATATATGTTGTCTGAAATATAAAGTTAATAAAGTGCATAGAAAATTTATCTGTAACGTAACCACACTTGAAAACAACTCATTGGCTCATTAAATGTAAAAATAATAAACAATTTGTAGTCTAAACATTCAGTGTAATACTATGAAGCAATAAAAAAGCAAACACCGGCTACACTTAATGTTGACTATAAATCACAGCATTAAATTGTTTGACGGAAGCTACTTACAAACTATGTACAAATGAGGAGCTACAATAGAATTACTTCACTTTAATTTTAAGGGAGGCAGAGCAAGTTTATGAGGATGGAAATAAACATACTGATTGCCTCTGTGGTGGAGCAATTAATTGAAAATAGGCATAAATGACCTCTAAGGGAATATTTTTAAAGATGATCTTGAATTGGGGAGCGGATACAAATATATGTATATGTAAATTTGTATTAGCCTATGCAATAAGATTATATTGCTTGTGTGTATTGGTATCTCAAGTACCTTTTATATACCTAGCTTGTTTAGTTTATTCAATATTTTTTTCTTTTTGAACTTAAAAACAATCATAAGGAAATTCTTAGTGTTGTGCATAAATATGCCCTAAAGTAAAAAATGCAATAGAAAAATACATATTCTGAGAAATGCATTTCCATCTTCTTTTTTGAAATGTTGAAATGTTATTAGAACCTGCTTTTGATGACAATATTGTATTTTTTTTATAAAAATTATTTTCCTTTTCCATATTGTAACTGAGACGTGAAGAGTATAGAAAATGGATGATTGAAAATTGTTGAAGGTGAAAAAAACTTGAAGCACAGAGAGAAAAGAGTATGTATGTATGAAGACATTAGATAACATTATAAAGGGTAGGCTTAAGTTTAGTTATCAATGGGATAAAATTTCACAGCAACTTGAAATGAAGCAAATGAGTAAAATAATATATATATTCATTTTTTCAGAGTTATTTTCATGCTTTTTACCCAGATAGATCATACCATTTTACTTTGCCACTGACATGTTATAAGAATTTCCACTTCCCAACTTTTTCACCAACACATGTTCTCTTGGATTATTTTTGTTTTATTTTAGTTAGCAATCCTCACAGATGTGGATGCAGTCTTTAAATCATACTGTTGTGTTGAAACCCATATCCTAACATGCACATGTCAATGATATTTCAATTTGGGGCTTCTTGGAATGAAGTTAGGACTGGATGTAGTCATGACAGTGGGCTCCCATGATGTCATAAGTGTCTCTACAAAAAGGGGAAGAGAAACCTGACTTGTAACCATTATCATTCCTCATTATAGGTTTCCTTTTTTGTCACGTTGTAGTGTAGTAAGAAGGCATTATCAGATATTGATTCAATGCTCTTGGACCTTCTAGCCTCTGGAATAATGAGGAAAATAAGTTTTTATTCTTCAAAAATCACTTAGTCCTTAGTAAATTTGTGCCTGCAACAGAAATTGGATGAAGAGACATATATGAATGCTGTTTTACATTTTCATGATGATTAGTGGTGTTGAGCATTTTTTGTATGCACATTGATTATTTGTGCTCCTTCTTTAAAAAATATTTATGCAAACTCTTTGGCAACTTTAAGTGGAATATTTCTTTTATGTTACTGAGTTACAACTTGTGGTCAGATATCCTGGTATTGGAATCTATATCTCAAAATGAAATCTGCACTATTATAGTCATTGCAACATTATTCCGAAAATAAAACATTTGAAAACAGTATAAACTCCTACAAATGAATGAATGAATAAAATATGTACTATGTACATATATTAGAATATTGCACAGCATTTAAAAGGCAGGAAAATCTGTTATATGCATCAATGTGGATGAACCCAGAGGACTTTATGCTAAGTAAATAATCTAGGCACAAATAGACAAATACTACATGACTACTCTTACGTGAGACATAAAATATTCAAACTCAGAGGCAGAGAGTAGAATGGTTGCCAGAGGGTAAGGGAAGGAAGAAGCAGGAACATGCTGCTCAATAAATATATTTAGTTGTCTAGGCTGTATAAGTTCCAGAGCTCTACCATACAATATTGTGCCAAGAGTACACAGTAAATTTTTGTGCATTTAAAATTTGCCAGCAGAGTGTACCTCACTTAAAGATATTTTTGCATCAATAAAAACAAAAAAATAAGTAATATATATCACAAAATGTGAAGGTTTTGCAATATCTGCTTTAAGCAAGAATTTTAAGGTAATTTTTGATAACAGTTTAAACTTTAGTATTAATAATTCCTATTTTCTAAACGAAGGTTATTAGGTTCATGTCTATAATTTTACATCTGATTCAAGAGAGAAAAGCATTGTCATTTCCTGGATAAACCTTATAGTTGTAGCTCAGATATTATGCTATCAATTCAAGAGCTGGGAAAAGAATAGACTTAGGCATTAGTGCTGTATATTATGTAATAGCATGCTGAATGTTTTGAAACATTTCCACACTTTTGTGTTTCTGGACAGTATACTCAGGATGGATATTTGAATAAAATACTGCAATTACCTGATGTTAGGGAGACATTATATAAGCAGTTATACAGATTTTACACAAACTGCTCTTAAATACTTAAATACTGAATGGAAAATGATTAAAGATAAAAGGAGTCCATTTTGCAAACAATAAATAATATCAGACTTAAAATTTAAACTAGTTGGCAATATGTGATAAATAACCAGTTTATTATATGGCTGGAACTTTTGAACCATCATCATCAACTGTTTTGGAATACTCGTTTAAGCAATGTTTCAATAACAGAGGTGATGCCTTTTAGCTAGAAAAAAAAAGCGTGGGCCCTGTTTTGTGCATAAACTTCCATTTTTATCAAAGTTTTTTTTTTTCTGCTGTGTCTACAGCCAAACCAGCTGTGAAAGGTGCAAATATTATAGTTGGTATTCAGTAAAGATCTGTCAGTTTGTGCTTACCACAAGGCAAATGACTTTGCCATTTGGGGCTACAATTTATCAAGCTGGCAAAGTAACAATTTTCATTGTTATAGAAAATTTTATCATGGACACCCTACTCCAAAACAGATAACATGGAAGGGAGGTCTGAGCAGGTGATTTCAACATTGTCTTGCCAATATTATAATCATTAATGACACCAACCAAGGAGACGGAGATCATTTGGGTCTCTGGAACCTAGAGCACATCTTTATGACAGATTTATCTGCCTCAATTGCCACTGAAAGTCCCAGGGTTTCAGGAACAGATGTAATATAACAAACCAGCTTCTCCCTACAGAACAATGAAAATCCTTTTTGTCACAGCTGCTTCAGAACGAACCAGGGTGAAGAAAATAGGATGTTAAAACATTAATTCTCAAAATTACATGAATGGTTTAAACTTCCAGCTAATCTACCTAACAAGCAGGATGTGAAACAGTGGTCCATTTTATAGCAGACAGTGTTATATCCATGAGTGATTTTCAAACTACAATTCCTCCAATATGCATTTTTGTTGATGCAATATGGACGTGCAGGCAATCAGCCTGCCAGTAATAGGTTCCAATAGATTTACAGTGGTTCTGAGTCACTGGATGCCAGATTCAGTGTGCCAATACTGGAAAAAATACTAAATTATAAAACATGATTATCAGTCTGAAGAATTGACTGGTAAAAAATGAATAAATGAACACTGAAGACATCTTTCTAGGGTGCTAAGGTGTCTCATAACTGTACTTAATACAAGAATATGATAAACACCTAACCCATCTGTCTACATTGTGAAGACACCTCTGCATTAGTTTGGTTAGAAAGGGGGTGTGAGAGTGCTGGTTATATTGATAGCCACCCTGTTGTGATTGTCTCTAATATATTCAATTTTCAAATCAGCCCCTATGATGTGAACCACAGTTCATACCCACATAATCTTGTGTGTCTGCCTTAGCACAACGTATCCTTGTCTGCTGTTTATTAAACAAATTCAGTAAATTGAGAGAAAGGTCTAGAGGTTTCAATCACAATGAGCTCCTATCTGTTTGTAGATAGACTTTAATTGCATTATCCTCTTTCTGAGAAACCCTGGAGGAAATGTTACTTCACGTAAGTAATATTCCAAGGCAAACCGGAGGCTCCAAACCATCCATTCCCCAAAAACTCGGGGCATGACCGAGTAATCAGGAACCTTGCTCTTATGCAGCTCTGAGTCCCGAATATTCTTTCTATAAGGGCCTTCATCCCTCGCTACTCAAAGAGCCCAGAAATTAAACAGTGGCTGCCCTGCTCCTTGCTCTGCACTTTGCAGTAAAGACCTACTTTTTCCCATCACTGCCATGTCAGTAATTGGCTTTCTGTTCATCAGGCGAGCAGTTTGGGGATTCTACAACAATACTTCCAGCCAGTTTGGGAGTGTTCTTCGACATCAGTTCCAGGTTTAATTCACTCCATGTTTCACATCTTTGCTTCTGTACTGCTTTCCAGCCTTTGGTGCCCCACTGTCTGTGCCTTTTTCCAGACAAACATGTATATTAATTTCTTGAGTGAAATTAATGGCCAGAGGGTTTGGTGTTGAAACAACAACATTAACCTTCTGCCTTGAAAAGAATGATTTTAAGTCATGGTCATGATCCAACACTCTCCATGTATTTAATTTTTTTATTATCATACAAATTATAGCTTTAAATGCCCGTATTACAGGGTAGTTAGGGCCATGGTCCCCAGTACAATTTTCTTTGAAAATATAGAATCTTGTCTCTCCCCTATTACTCTTTGGGAACAAAAATTCCTCCTGGCCCCCAGTTTTATCATAAGGATTAAATCCAGCTGCGAATTCAGATGTAGCTCCTATTGAAATGTGCATCCTTCTTTCCTGAATGTCCAGCTTTGTCACCAAACATCAAAAAGGAAGTTTTTTTGAGGGAATGTAGAGGGTCGGTCTCCCCAAAACTATGTTTGGCCCAATGAAAGTGTCAACCACATCACTTTGAATTTTTATCATGAGGAAACAAGGCGCTGAAGCCTGGAATGTCGGCTTATTGGGAGTGCGGAAGCGGAGGCTGCCGGGCACCCTTCGGAGGACAGTTTTGTTCCGAGCATGCAAGACAGAATGAGATTTTTGGCTTGTGATTGGTAACTGCTAGAACAGCAGTTTTTATTTCTCCCAAATTTGTGCTCATGACACCACTCCCACTATTTTCTTGGGTCTTTTATCTCTTGAAAACTCCAGCTTGTTCAAGCAGCAGGGTTTTATCTTTTGTGTCTTAATAAAGGTTGCATTTGTTGCTGATATTGTCCATATGAAACTTCTTTCCTGTGAGAAAAGAGCCAAGGTCACCTTCATCTTTTTGCATGAATCTCTGCACCAATGTTTAAACCTCTTGTGTTGATAACTGTTTAATCTACTGACTACCCCATTAACCCCCTTGTTTCTCTCATTCTTCAATTTTACCTTACAATTTTTTATGTAATTTTTATTTCTGAAAACTGTGCTTTATAAAATTTGATTTTGTGCCTTAAATTTTCTTCTTTTATTTCATTTTTGCTGAATGAAGTTGTTTAATAAATCTTTTTAAAAACTCAAATAAAGGCTTCTGGAGTTGCACTTATCTGTTTCTTTGATTTTGTTGCTGTTGTTTCTTGGATCATGCATTTTAAAAGAAGCTTCCCTGAGGTCAATACTGGTGTTTGTTTGCTCTGTTCTTTTTCTTTCATACTGTTAATTTTATTCATCCTTAGGGTTTTTGTTGTTGTTTGCATTTGAGACTAGGCCCTTTGATTTTTCCAGGTAGCCCTGTTTGTATGTAGAATATTTTCTGGCTAAATTTGTCCTGTGTTTATAAAGCCTGTCTTAGAAATAAGTGTATATTGGCCAAGCTTATCTACTAACATGTTTCCTTTAAGAGCAATGGATATGGTGCTAACATTTAGACTGGGATAATCCAAAGTGCTTGAATTGGAAAAAAATATTTTTGGCTCACAAATATTCACAGTAAGAATTATAATTCCCCTCAAATTATTGCCTATTTTAGATATTTTATGGTTTCAATGTGTTCTCCAATGCTTTAGATATCAAAATAGAATCCCTATTGTAAGGTATTAAGATAATGGAAACTTAATCTGAGATGTTTAGAAGTGTGGCCTTTGCTAGGCGATTAGGGTACCTGTGGTCATTGGGATGCTTGCTCCCCCACTCAATATTAAACACCCATGGCTTTACGAGAAAGAAGAAATCAGAGGCCGTTCACACTCTCTCCCTGTGTATCATCATGTGATGTCCTGTATCACCATGGAATTCTGCATCATCAGATATGAGTCCACAACCTGGAACCTGCAGAACAATGACACAAAATAAACTTTTCTTTATAGTTTCCTACACTTGGCCATTTTGTTATAGGAACATAAAGCAGATTAATAGATTTGTTTACAGTTTTTCAGCCAAGATTCTTTTTTTTTTCCACTTTTCTATAGCGAAAATGCTTGGTTGTCTAGATATTAAGTAAGCAGAAAAAAGATGCGAGTGTGCGAATTTATTTTTATATTATTGCATTCATATCTAATAAGTAAGTCTTCCTAATTACTGTGCTTCTCCTCGTTTCCTCCCATTGCGACCCTGAAGTCTTTTCACTTGCAGATCCCCTTGTGTACAGAGACAGTCATTGCTTACTCCTTGAATTTAAATGTTCATGATACAGATTTATAGGGGATCAAACTTTGCTCTTGCTCCCCCTTCCTAGATCGCCCTCCTGTTATTTGTCTGAAACTTTACAATGACGTAGTCATTCATTTCATCATTACTAGTTTAACTTTCTGATACATAAATGTGTTATGCCATGGTACCTATATGAAAAGAAAGAAAATAAAGTAACAATGCAAAATACAATTAAAAATAATAATCTTACTATTATACTGGAGTGAAGACACACACTATCCACCCATTATTTCCAGTGTGCTAATATCCCTTGTAGAGCTTATAGGTTTTTTTGGTTTGTTTTTATCTTGATACCTTTTCCATTTCCTTAACAGTTGCAGAGTACTTCTTTATGGTAAGTTTTGGACAATTTACAAAGAAATAAGACGTTTAAATGTAAATTAAGTCCATCATCCATAATGTAAACCTTCCTCCTGTTTATATACTACTATAAAGTTCAGAGAAGGCAATGCAAATGCACTGAATGCATTAAAAAGAGATACTAATGCAATATTATAAAATATCATGAATATCCATTTGAACAAGAATTTCTTCAATTAATGGAGGAAAGTAATACATATATCCCACAGGCAATACTGCAAAACCAATGTCCCACATAAGGCTTCTCATTTTCAATTAGCAATTTGATGACATAATCCTCACTAAAGAAGCAAATAATGGTGATAATTGAAAATAATCTTTTCAATTTTATTCATACAGAGATTCTCTGTCTATAGTTTCAAGGAACTAATGTGCTACATCACATGATATATAGGCAGACATTATGAGAAGGATTTTGGGCAAGGAGAGTAAATGGCCTACAATAATTTGCATAGACCATTCCTTCTGGTGAGCGTGTACAGTTGTTTCCCCACATCTTTTCTTCAATCTCAGTTTTTATTCTCACTTCCAATCCGTTTTCATCGATATCACAAATACTTCTATTTTAGATCCACATTGGTGTACTGATAAACAAAATATATGTCCATGTCTTAGAAAATATGGGAAGGATAGCCTCTTATCATGACAGCAAATCAGTGATCTACTTTTATGTTTGCCTACTTCTTCCGAATAGTGATTATATAAAGGCCACAAAAGAAAGAAAACTGGCTATATTTTCTCAAGCTTTCCAAGACTGTACTGTTTCTCTGTCAAATTGTGAGGATATATTTTTCTTTAGCTGCTAAGTATCCACAACACTAGAAGCATTTTAACTTACTTAGAGGTAGAAATGAAATAGATGACCACCAAGATATGTAATTTCCAATTAATGAAGTTTGCTTTGCTCCTACCTGCTTTCCTTCTCTACCGTTCTTTCAGTGTCCCTTTGCTTTCCACTAAGATTATTTTACCTAGATTACAGAGTAATCTACAGTAGTGTTGGAAGGAAAAAAAATCTAAATTAATTTATACATTGAGGTAACACTAACAAATAGTTTTTTTTCCCAACCCAAAAGGCAAGCTACTTCTATGTGCACAGCTTGCTTTGCAATCTGTTTTCCATTTTTCTGTCCTTTATAATGATTAGAGAATTATGAAATAATATATCACAGAGCTTTACCATTTCTACTTTACAAATAATTTTAATTCAATTAAATATAGGCTTAATGAGTACCTACAAGACATTATAAAAAGAGCTGACAAAAATAGCTGGATGAAAATACACACTCTTCACTAGATTAACTGTAAAACTTGTGTTAGTGACAAAAAGAGAAAGAAAGGATCAATAAAAGAAAGAAAAAAGGAAAAGAAAAGAAAAGGAAAGAAGGAAAACAAGAAAAGTCCTAAACTCCTGCAAGTAAAAGTGTAAAGAGATCATGGAGATTTACGTGAAAAAAACTCAAGCTCTCTAGCAATAAGGGAAATTCAAATAAAAGCAGCACTGAGGTTCCACTTAACGCCAGTAAGAACGGGCCACATACAGAAAACTACCAATACCTGCTGGTGAGGTTGCAGGGGAAAAAGCAACCCTACTCTACTGCTGGTGGGATTGCAAGCTGGTGCATCTACTATAGAAGTCAGTATGGAGAACACTCAGGCAATTGTAAATCCACCTACCATTTGACCCAGCAATACCTCTTCTAGGAATATATCCAAAAGACTTGTCACACGGGAAAGCAACATGCACCTCAATGTTCTTGCAGCACAAACAATAATCATAAAATCATGGAAGCAATCTAAATGCCCATTAACAGAGGACTGGATAAAGAAACTGTGGTTCATTTACACTATTGAATACTACTCAGCTATTTTAAAAATGAAGTGCAATTTTTTATGTCCAAATTGGAGACCATTATGCTAAGGGAAATGAGCCAATCCCAAAAGGTCAGCTATCATATGTCTGCTCTAATACGAAATAATATTGTATGAAATCTAAGGATTTTATCTGTGAATTCTACCTTATTACACCTCCTAGTTTTTTTACCCTTCAAAATAAACCTTGCAATGTAACCCATTAATCAATCATCCATAAGAGACTGATTGCTTGTAATCACCTGAGATTGTTAATGTCGCTTTTATCAGTTATTGCTACTGCCCGCAAGTAAAGAGGATCTAGTCCTCGCTGTACCTTCATTAGTACCATGGGACACACTCTGGCATTTATTAATACGTGAAAAGGCTGGGCAGTCTTTCTCACCATCCCAGTATCACACTGAAACCTTTGTTACATGTTCGTTAACTTCATGGCGATGAAGGCTCACCATTTTTTCTTCTCCCCATGGTGAACTGTACTCAAAGGGAACATTATGGAAATGTAATAGAAATTAATATGTTCATAGGTGGAAACAGAGAGAAGTAAGTCCTCATGCAGACAGTGCAAGGATGGACTCACAATAAAATGACTAACAATTTCCTACATTGTTGGCAGACACTTCAGTGGCAGCATGAAGGACTTGTGAAATTCATGAAAGACACCCATTGTAAGGCTGGAGGGGAAAATAGAGGGGAGGGGAAGTAAGTTGGGGAGGGGAAGGGAAACCCCAGTGCATATTAAACTGTACCATAAAACAAAAAAAAAATACAAAAATGATCATGGAGCATTTATCAAAAATTACTTGACCTATCTTCCATATGGAGCTTCACCTAGTAAAGATAGCATTTATTTTTCATCAGTAACACCAACATTTCCTTCAATTTTTTAATTCAGCCTGTTTCTAATACAAGAACTCAAGAGTTCACCCAGAGAACTGTTGCATCTTAGAATAGAATATGTGATCTCAGCAAGCCCAATTATATCAGTTCCAAATAGTGTAAATAACTCTCAAATTTTTATCTCTAGTTTACATCTGCCCTATTAATGAAAGTTAAATTATTAAACTAATTTCAGATATAACTAAGCACCTAACAAAGCTATGTGACTTCAAACTTTACCTCTAAAATTCTTTTCTTTTTATCTTTATATTCATTTGAGAGGCAGATTTTATAGGGAAGAAAAAACAGAAAAAAAAAAAATCTTCCATTCGCTAGTTCCCTAACTGAAAGGCCTTGATGGCCAAAGCTAAGCTGGTCCAAAGCCAACAGCCGGGAGCTTCTTCCTGGTAGCCCACGTGAGTACTGAGGCCCAAGGACTTCAGCCATCCTCTTCTACTTTCTCAGGCCATAGCGAGGGAGCTGGATTGGAAGCGGAACAACCAGGACTCAAACCAGTGTGCCCATATGGAATGGCTGGAGCTGTAGTCAGAGGATAAGCCTGATAAGATACCACATAGGCCCCATCGATTCTTAAAATTCTAAAAGTCAAAGTTTACCTTTCTCCAACTTTTCTAACCTTGGGGATAATTGGTGATTCTTTTCATATTTCCATCATCAGGTTATCTATTCTCTTTATAAACAAGAATTCTTTTATTTCATGTGATCCAGCTGTTCATCTTGGATTATTTTTCCAATACATGTATTTCAGTGCAGACTATTGTCTTCCATCCTCATCATCACCATCCTTCATTAAGTTGAACACATCCGTGCCTTTCTACACAGTTTGACAAATGTTCAGATTTCCATCCATGACCCCACAATGATCCATTCCCATGAAGAGCAGCCAGGATGATTTTTTTTTAAATGTAAACCAGAGGGCCCAGCATGGTAGCCTAGTGGTTAAAGTCCTCACCTTGCATGTGCCAGGATTCCATACGGGCTCTGATTCATGTTCAGAATGCTCCATTTCCCATCTAGCTCCCTGCTTGTGGCCTGGGAAAGCAGTCGAGGATGGCCCAAAGGTTTGGGACCCAGCACTTGTGTGGGAGACCCGAAAGAGACTCTCGGTTTCTGGCTTCAGATCAGCTTAACTCCGGCAGTTGTGGCTACTTGCGGAGTGAACCAGTGGACAGAAGAACTTTCTGTCTCTCCTTCTCTCTGTATATCTGACTTTCGACAAATAATAAAGCTTTAAAAATGTAGATCACGGGCCCGGCGGCGTGGCCTAGCAGCTAAAGTCCTCGCCTTGAACATGCCAGGATCCCATATGGGTGCCGGTTCTAATCCCGGCAACTCCACTTCCCATCCAGCTCCCTGCTTGTGGCCTGGGAAAGCAGTTGAGGACGGCCCAATGCATTGGGACACTGCACCCGCGTGGGAGACCCGGAAGAGGTTCCTGGTTCCCGGCTTCGGATCGGCGCACATCGGCCCGTTGCGGCTCACTTGGGGAGTGAATCATCGGACGGAAGATCTTCCTCTCTGTCTCTCCTCCTCTGTGTATATCTGGCTGTAATAAAATGAATAAATCTTTAAAAAAAATGTAGATCACATTGAATCATTCATTTGAATCGCTTTGTTCCAGGAAAATTCTTTTTATAAAAAGAGTTAGCGGTAAAGGTTGCTAGTTTTGGTTGATGTTTCACTTTTCCATTTTGTCTTTGTCTCTTCCTTTGTAAAATTAAGGTCAATTTTTATTTGTTAATATTTCTTGAAAACACCAATCATTTCTATTTGTCATGCTTTTCCTTAGATATCATTTCTCCCACCATTTCCACTTACTTTGTGCTTGTTTTTCTTAAGTCCACTTCAAGTACTCATCTTTACAACTTCCTCAACTCATTCCCTGGTCTGAATTCAGCTCTAATTGCTCCAGGTACCAATACCCTCTCAACCATCCAATATATTTTTTTCTTGTCATCTCATTCATTCCTTTTATACTTTTTATCTGAGTACTTTTTCAACACAAAAATCCATCCCACATCACTTATTTTGATTTAAACACTTCTCATTTGATATAATGTTATTTTAGGCTAAAAGTAACTTGCCTACTGTTAGAAATAATGATCTTATGAAAGTTGGAACTGAAATTTGAGGGCTGTTTTTTTCTTGTGCTACTGTGCATCGCAACTCCTCCAAATAATTTTGTACTGATGTGGCCCATGGTGCCATAATTTCTTCTCAAGATTACAGTAAATCCTGACTTTTCTGATTCTGTACCAAGAGACCGCTGATTAAAGACCATTGTTTTAGTGCAGGAAAATATTTCAAACACAGTGATGCTCATGATGTTTAATGAAGAGCCTACAACTGACAGACCGAGGAATGTATCTCAGGAAAGACCTGATGGCAGATAACTGAATATCGGCACATCACTTCTCTCTTGCCTCTCTTCCTGGGACATTGTGGGGTATGAAATTGGGAATTCCACCCAAGGGTTTATCAGCACAGTTTCATTGAACCTAATATCCTTTGTGGCATAGGTCAGGAGAGATTACCATATTATTCACTCTCCCTACAGCCCTCCTCCACCAGAAGGCTAGACCCATCTAATAAGGTTATCAAACAAGGGACAGACTTGATGTGCAAATTCTGATCTGCTTCATTTTGTATTTTCTCCATCATTCCAAAGTTTAAAAAAAATCACACTTTTGGTCTGTTCTCACTCTCACACATGTGAGCTAATGTCTACTTGGTTACCTAATGTCTAATCATCCCTCTACCCAAGGCTAATCCATTCTTTATGACCAATTCAATCTACATAGAAAGTAAATCCAATGTGGCATTAATTTCTCTGAATTAAACATTCCAGTACTTCCACACCGAATTTCTGACATTATCAAATCTCCGCAGATTATCTTGCAAGAACTTTAATGTTGCCATATCTATTTATGTCTCCATTTTATCTTTCTATGCCTCTTAATCACAAAGCACCAGATTGTGCTAATCTGAGTAATTATAAGACAACATAAGCATAGAGCTTTTACTACTTAAATGTAAAGCCAGTAAGCTCATGAATGAGGGTTGGACTGCTGACTTCCAAGCTATTCTTCTTCTATGGTACAAATTGCCTTGTTCCCTTCGCTGTTAGTTTCTGTTTGTACAGAGCTTTATGGTCACCTAAGGCTGATAGATTAATGCCATCTGAGGACTTGGCTACACATATGCATGCATCCAGGTGTGTACTTTGCATATAGATTGTCAGGAATGGGTTTTAGCTTTTTAAAATCTGTATGTACATCTTATTCCTCAGCATGTTCTCCGAAGACTTTTGTTTAGTTTCTTGTTTTACTCTACTGTTATAAATTGCCTCAGGCATCAATGACCAAAAATATTCTCCTCCAAATATTCCAATATATACTCCTGCACACATGATGGTTTAGCACTGCATGAGTTCTGAGTTTGGCAAAATAAGACATGTTTTTTCAGGTGTTCTTCCTGGGAGCAACTAGATAGATCAAATAATGGCAATTCTTTGAGAATGAGGTTTGCTGAGTACTGGGAATGTGTGCTGATCTTTTTCAATGTTTCTCTTTAACTAGGGAATGCAAGAAAGGATACCAGTGAGAGACAGTGCTCTAAAGCTCCTTCTTCTAACCAATTTATTTCATAAAAATGGATAGTACAAGGCTTTGAATGTTTGCAGGTTTTTGATTAACTGGAAGTCAGTTCTTATATTACTTGTCTTGAGTGTTTATGATTGTAATGAGGTATATAATTTCAAAGATCCTTATTCAATTTTCTTTGATGTAAGCACATAGCATTTTTGAAAACATAACGCTATAAAATAGAGAACTAACAGTTGCCAGGTGGATTTAGTGTACAAGATTGTGCATGTTGTCCTAACAGAAGCTCAGGGACTATTGTGGTCATGGAACTATTCTATTTCAAATGTGATTGTATATATAACACGAAGTTTATACTGCTGTGTCTGGCATCATGCCACAGCTGGTTAAGCCATAGCCTGTGATGCTGGCATCCCATTTAGGAACTGATTTAAATTTGAGCTCTTCCACTTCTGATCCAGCTCCTTGATAATGTGCCTGGGAAACCAACAGAAGATGGTCTACGCCACCTATGTGGGAGACCCGGATGTGGCTCCTTGACTGTGGCTTTAACCTGCCCCACTTCTAGCTGTTTCAGTCATTTGAGATGTGTAGCAGCACATAGAAGCTGGCGCGCTCTCTCTCTTTCTCTCTCTCTCTCTCTCTCTCTCTCTCTCTCTCTCTTTCTATCTTTGTAAATCTGATTTCTACATAAATATTTTTAAAACTGTATACATCTAAGCATACTTGCGTACAAATTAGTACAAGTAAAACTAATGAAAACTTAAACATAATAGGTAAATTAAATTGTGTACAATATTGTAGTAAGTTTGCAAGACATTCTTATGAAAACAACTAAATAATGGAAACATTTTGTGCGTGTTTGATTTTGTACAGCTGTATATAGAATATGATTATTTAGAAATTTCAAGAGAGTTATGTAAAAAATAAGCACATAAGGAAGATAGCGTTACAGGGAGGATGAAAAAGAGCTTTCTGAGAAATTCAGAGACACGCAAAGAGTAATCTTCCAGTTGCTGATTCACTTCTCACATGTGTACAACAACCAGAGCTTGGCCAAGCCAAAGTGAGGAACCTGGAATGCCATGCAGGTGTGCTGCATGAGTGGCAGGAATCCAAGCACCCGAAACACTATCGCCTCCCAGGCACAATAGCAGGATGTTAGACTAAAAGCAGAGATGGGACTTGGTCCCAGATACACCAGTATGTGATAGAAGCATTTCAGTTAACAGTTTTATCATGCTGCACCACAATACCCATCCCAAGCACACAATTTACTGAATTTCTTTGAAAGGAATTTCAGTTCCTTGTAATATGATTAGTGTATTATTGTTCATTTTCAATCCACATTTGGTCTCTCCTACTAGAATTTTTTTCTTATGTCTTAAGTGAAGAGTTCAATATACTCTGCTAACAGTATTCTTAATTCTTTAATTTCTGCTTGCAACTCTATTATTTTGCTGAATAATTTCCAGTAGTCTTTCCGAATTTCTTTTGAAACTGCTTTTATCAGTTTGAAAGTCTCCTATTCCTTGCTGTGTGAAAATGACTCTTGCTGTGATTAAATGAGGAGCAGAAAGTCACTCACGGCAGGTCTGGTGGCATTCAGTATCCTTTCATGCAGAGTAAATGGGACTAGTGGGCTTTCTACTAAACATTATTTCTAGGAATCCTCAGAAACAAGGCAGACCATGTGAACCACACAGATGGGCTCTTACGTCTTGTCATGCAAGTACAAAAGAGAATTATTCTTTCTTTGGTTGACAAAGTTGAATAGGTTCAGATTATTTGCATCAGTCACTTCTACAGCTGTCCCAGTTTCCTTTGTGTGTACTCAAACTCCGATATTTTCTTTATGAAGTTTTTCCTGTTATGTCATATGCTAAACCAAGACAGCCAGAAAATTGATAGAAAGACTATTTACAAGACAAGGGGAGAGGACAATCAGAAACATATATTACACTGTGGTTTGTAGGAATATTTTCTTACATAGATTAATTACAGGAATTTGTGTATATTCATTTTCTCCCTTGGTCTCACCCTCCTCCTCCTATATCTGACTCTTTCAGGCAGTGCGCTACAATAAATAGTTATACATTGAACAGGCATGTTCTAAAGATAAAAATGGAGAAAAGAGAGAAAAATGTAACAATTGAACCAATGTTTGAGCAAAGGTTATTTTTTTCAGAATTGCATTTCTTTTTTATTACATGACTACTAGTTTATATTTTACCATATACCAACTTTTTATTGCATAACAATTAGTCTGTATTGTACATTTTCTTTATAAAGAAAATGGTAAAAATTATAATCACGCAATGAATGCTTTTATAATCATTATTCCAGAAGTAAGAATGCATGAGTCAATAGCTATGTGTGCTATCACAGGATCTTACTTCACTCAATGGTAAATCCTTATCCTTCAAAATTAACTAGCCACGCTGTTGTACTTAGAATATGATTTTGCACATGGAACCTTACATTAAAGATTCAGTTTATTTTTTATTTGAAAAGCCAGATATACAGAGAAGAGGAGAGATAGAGAAGAAGATCTTCCGTCCGATGATTCACTCCCCAAGTGGCTGCAACTGCCGGAGCTGAGCCAATCTGAAGCCAGGATCCCGGAGTCTCTTCTAAGTTTCCCACATGGGTGCAGGGTCCCAAGACTTAGGGCCGTCCGTGACTGCTTTCCCAGGCCACAAACGGGAAGCAGGAAGGGAAGCGGAGCCTGCCAGGACTAGGACTGGCGCCCAAATGTGATCCTGGTGCTTGTAAGGCGAGGACCTTAGCCGCTAGGCTACTGCACCAGGTCTCCAATTTTGTTTTAAAAAATTATTAACATAGTGAAAACAGATTTTGCCTATTTCATAAATATAATTCTAAGTTGATAACCATACATTCCTCCTATCCTGCTCTATCCCTCGACTCCTTGCCTTTTTCCTTTCTTTTTTTTTGTTGTTTATGAAAATGTAATTTTAATCACCTACATAGCTACAGGCTTAATTCACACTAACCATAATGTTTTGCAAGTGAAAAGTAGAGAGCACAGTTACATGTGAGTATAAACAAAGGCTAAAAATAGTGACCAAACCACAGGATGTTTGTTTCATATTCTTTTTTTTTTTTTTTTTTGCTATATTGACTATCATGATTTATGCTTCTTTTTGTATGTCTTTCATATATGTCATGGAAAGTCCAGAAATCTTTCAAAAAATAAACTGTATAAATAATCACAAATATTAGGGAGACAAATAAATATAGCAAACGACAAGGACAATAAAAAGGTCACTATGTAGAAAGGTTACTAAAGGGTGGTTCAATGGAACCTTGGTATCTAACTGTGCCAGGAATCACAATGGCTAATCTCTCTATCAGTGTATAGCATTCAGAAGTTCTGAAGTTACAGATGAATACATTCTCAGCAAGCAGTGGAAAGCCTGTTGGGTTACCTAAAATCCCACAAGCCATGTAACAATAACCTTTATTTTGGTATTTGCTTTTTCAATTTATTTCATGCTGCTTACCATTGTTAGCTTTATATTTATTTATTTATTTAAAAAAATACCAACTACAACAGAGATCGCATCTAATACCAACTTTTATGCAATAATTGTGCTTAAATGCATAGCCATAGATGGAGAAATTTCCAATTCTTATTGTTGATGCTGGCCCACATACTGACACACTGCAGCAAAAGGAATATTCATTGTGCTACTCTACATTGAAGGAAACTGATATCTCCAAGACAAATAAGTAGAAAATCTTGAATCAAGTTTGATAAGCACTAAATCACAAATTTACCTGTCAGGTAATCTTTGGTCTCATTTTCAATTATTTTATTTAATAAGTAATAATAGAGTGCCTACTAGATGCTGGTCACTTATAGATAAAAGGGATGCAGTGGTCAGGAAGATATTTAAGTTCATATTATCATGGAATGTTCTTCATTTTCTAGTTGAAGAGGTAGCTAAAAAACTAATTCATATTTTATAGTTATACTATATAGTTAATCAATACATTGACTTGGGAAGAGAGGATGACACGAATTTCAGAAAAGAAGCATTTTCACATATAGCTTCTGATTTGATATATAAGGATCATGGAGACTCACCTTTTCTAAGAAAAAAAAGCAAACAAATTGAAAGGAAATTCACTTTTTAGATCTATCAGAGAATTGAGGTTGCAAGACGAACTGCTGTCCACTGCCCTCCCCCAATAGGAGATAAACAAATAATGAGAATCAAAATTGACCACAGCAGACACTCACAAGAAGAAATTTAAATGGAAATCAGTACCAGGTAAGAAATCTTTTAACTGTAATTGATAAAAAGCTGAATAAGATATCAAAAGAAAAATCTCACTCACAAAGTAAATATTTAGGAATAAAATTAACCAAAGAATTGAAAAATCTCTGCAAAAAAATTTTTTAAAGCATCTTGAAGTCACCAAGATATATATATATATATATATATATATATATGCACTTGCTCATAGATTAGAAGACTTAACATCTTTGAAATGCCTGTATTATATGAAGCAATATATGGTTTCAATACAGCCACTATCAAAATTCCAATGACATTCTTTACAGAATTAGGAAAAACAATCCTAAAATTTTTGAGGAACCACAAAAGCCCCAGAAAAGTGATCCTGAGCAACAAAAACAAAATGAAAAACAACAGCCAAAACAAGCCAGAGGTATCACAATACCTGGTTTCAAAGCACCTTGCATAAAACAAAGAACCACAGTAAAAAAAAAAAAAAGCATAATGCAAGATAAAAGCCACTACACAAACCAATGAGACACAATAAAGAATACAGAAATTAATCCATGCACATATAGCCAATTTATTTTTGGCAAAGGTGCCAAAAACACACAGTAGAGACAAAAATAACCTTTTCACCAAATCATGTTTACAAAACTGAATGTATATATGTAGGAGAATGTATATATGTAGGAGAATGTATATATGTAGGAGAATGAAGCCAGATTCCTGTTTTTCACCATATACAAACATCACTCAAGATGTATCAGTGTATAGCTTTTAAGTAGGAGGTTCCTGTTAATAATTCCATTTGAATTACTAAGGGCTTGGATGTGGGACAATTAAAAGGAGTTGGGATTTCAAAATAGCAAAACTGGGTGTGGTTCCCTAATTGTTATTCATGTACTAAAGTGAGATGCCAATAATAAGGGAAATGGGAAATATATATGAAATCTTTGTAATATTACCTCATACCTTTTGCTTTGTAAATATAAAACTTCTTCTAGTTTTCAAAAAGTATTAGAGAAGATATAAATTACCAATATCAAAAACTTAATGTGGGGCACAGTGTAATTGCACAGCAATTTAAGTCATTAATTGCAATACTGAAATTTATTATTGAAGTGTTCATTCAAGTTCCACCTACTCCGTTTCAATCTAGCTTCCTGTTAATGTGCCAGGGGTGGCAACAGATAACAGATCAGTTTCTTGTAACCCAGCCACCTATCTGGGGTATCTTTTTGGAGTTATTGACTAGTGGCTTTAGCCTGCCTATGTAATGATTTTTGTGGCTTTGGGAATATACCAGTGAATATTATTTTCTCTCTCTCTTTGCCACTTCAAAAAATTAAACAGCAAGTCTTCTAAAAAATGAAATATTGGCATCCCTAAATTTCCCACTGCAAATGCAATGATAATTAAGGAACAACATTAAAAAGTTATGACTGAAAACTTAATAAGCTGGGTGAAATGAACCTTCTCTCTAGAAGAGTTAACTTAAAACTCACAAAAGAAGGAATACACTCTATGAATAGCCCCATATCTATACAAATAAGTTGAATAAACAATTGAGTCTTTTAAAAAGGCCCAGGTGTGTTTACTGGTGAAATAAGGAAAAAGGTTTATAAATTTGCAATTTTTTTTCAAGAAGATACAGGCAGTTACTGTTTGCCAAGTCATTATATGAAGCCAAAATCCACCTAACACAAAGTCAAGAACAGAATGACAAGAGAGAACTGTCAGAGAACTACCAATCCTTTCAAGAACACAGATGTAAACATCACCAGCAATTTAATAGCAAGTTGCATCTAGCTTCTCTCTCTCTCTCTCTCTCTCTCAATATATTTGCAATACATATGCATACATTTATATCACACATGGACAGTAAGATCTAAAATTCTGAATCAACCTTCAAAAACTTATTACTGTAAATTGTTTGGAATGAATATTTCTTTTTCCTTCCAAAAATGTATACGTAAAAATGCTCCCCTAAAATATGATATTTTGAGGCAGTGCCTTTGGAAGTATGGATAGACCCTTAGGGTATATCACTGTGAATGGGGCTACTATCACTTCATAGAAGGTTCCGGAGAGTTCCCCCTCCATTTCTGCCACATAAGAACAGAAGTAAATATCAGACATTCGTGAGCCAGGAATTATCAAGAGACACTGAATCTATTGGCACTTTGCTGTAAGACTTCCCAGCTTCTGGAATGGTGAGCAATATATGTTTTGTTTTTGTATCACTTAGTCAATAATATCTTCTGTTTTAACATTTAATTAGTCATTTATTTGTAAATCAATAATAAATGAACACTAAATCTAACAGGTTCGGCCATTAATTACATCGGTTATGCGCAAGCATGCAGAACGAGCTGCATGTTGTGTGACTACTCATATTGGTATATCCAAACTTATCTCATTATCTATTATTATCAACTCTTAGAATGACTTACTCTGCTCTAGTTGAAAAATTACAGATTCAGGGCCCAGTGCAGCAGCCTAGAGGCTGAAGTCTTTGCCTTGCAAGTGCTGGGAGCCCACATAGACAGCCCCGCTTCCCATCCAGATCCCTGCTTGTGGTCTGGGAAGGCAGTAAAGGACGGCCCAAAGCCTTAGGACCCTGCACGTATTCAGGAGACTCAGAAGAAGCTCCTGGCTCCTGGCTTTGGATTGGCTCAGCTCCAGTCATTGTGGCTACTTGAAGAGTGAATCATCAGATGGAAGATCTTTCTCTCTGTCTCTCCTACTCTGTGAATACTGCCTTTCCAATAAAAATAAATAAATCTTATAAAAATGAAAAAATACAGATTCAAATTAATAAAGTTTTACTATATTTGAGGACCAAAAATAAAATGTTCCTAGCTGTTTTCTTTCCTACTTAGACATGCACGTGTTCGTAAGACATGATGTGTGCCACTATTATTTTCAAAGCTCATTCCAACAATATTCTGTTACCCATACAAATTATCCCTCAGTTCAAACTGGATTTTTATGGCCCTATTGGATTTTTATGGCCCTTATGTTACAATGCACAACTGCCATATATATGGTCGGAAAGATATCTAACACAAGATAACAGCTCACAGAACCCAAGGCTGTAGCAAAACTGGAATTTAAGGGAAGCTATGGGCTCAGAAAGTGCTTAGCAATGGTTGACAACGTTCTCGCAGGTATCTTCCTATGAAAGTTTCTGAGAAAAATCATGTAAACTTCCATTTCTAGATAAGGAAAAGGAAGGAAAAGTTCTTTTATCACATGGTTTCAACAACATGAGATTATGCTCCTCCTTCTCACTGCCCTTGGTGTTTGAGGCAGAGATAGAAATACAGACAGCCAGCCGATGGCCTCCTTCATTGCCGCCTCCTGGTCACCCTGCTGAAGGAGATCACTCTGAAATCAGATAATAGTTTGGAATTTTATAAATTTTACTGAGCTATGTTCTTTAATATTTGAGAGTAAAATTTTCTTCTGGCCATATCTATCTATCTATATCTATCTTTGTGTCCATTTATCTGTCTGTCTCAATCATCTCTCTGTGCATCCATCCTCCATCCATCCCTCTTCACATGTGAACCAGGAGATAGGCATAGAAGAGCTCATAATGTCACTATCCACGATAGTAAACAAACAAACAAAAACACAAGTGCTCATGATAGAAAAATAAAGAAAAATGGATTAACTGGGTTGCACTTCTCAATTAAGGGAATGTTGCATATCACAAAGAATAAAGCCCAAGTATATTTAATAATAAAGTTGAGTTTTAGTTATGCAATATCAAGAAGGGAAGGGAGAAATGAGTTAATAAACATTTAGTTTATTATGTTCTCTTTTGTAGCTAAAGAGAGTAAGACTAAAAATAATACATTGCTCATAAATATCTTGCATAATATGTTATAAAAAAGGCAAAAGAATAAGAAACTTGTGAATGAGGATCATGCAACCTCTTGGCTGGAGGATGGGTTAGGAGTATATGTAAGTTATTGGTAGTGGTCTGGTTTGGGCATTTATTGGGTTGTGAGGGTTCAGTGCCTTAATATCAATTAATGTCATGTATAACAATAAAAAAGCACATGTGTGAAACAGTCATGTGCCAATAATTGTAATTAATGTATCGCTATGCATCTGTAGCTTATTTAAAAATAAAAATAATAACAAACAAAATATTTTTTATTTATTTGTATCCATTTGAAAGACAGAATTACAGACAGAATAAGAGAGGAATCTTCTCTCTGCTGATTCACTCCCCAGAGGGTTGAAATACCCAGAGTTGAGCCAATCCAGAGCCAGGAGCCAGGAACTTTCCTTGTATCTGCATGTGGGTGCAAGTGTCCAGGGACTTGAGCCACCCCCCACTGCTTTCCCATGTCATGAGCAAGGGGCTGGATGGGAAATGGAGCAGCTGGGACACGAACCCAGCATGTGGGATGCTGACGCCACAGGCAAATGATTAACCTGACAAGCCAAGCCACATCCCCCCACCCCAAAATTGCTGGGATCTTAATTGAAGTTATTTTCACAATTTGGTGAATATCCATGTTCAAGTGTAAGAGATTTCAGAATCCCATGTTCTGAAGGTTATATTTAATGTAATAATCTAGGAGAAAGTTGCAAAATTCCCATTTAGTTTTTAAATTAATAATTACGTTTATAAAATTGATGGATTCACTGTTTTACAAAATTTGAGTTAAGCAAATATCTGAAACCGAGATTACTACCAGGAATAGTATGACCTAGCCCAAGAAAATCTTTCAAATTTTCTCAGAATTCTTTTTAACTTAAGGGAAATGAAATTCCAGTAAAATCTGAAAGGGAGTGTGGCAAAGACTTTTCTACCAGCTTTCTGAGAATAATCCAGCAGTTTAATATGGAGGCTTGAAATATTTTGGCTGAATAAATGATGGCTATTTTCTCCACTAATATCATTAACACCGATTGTTTATTACCTGGTTATATGTAAAAGACTAATGACTAATAAGTATATTTTCACTTACAGAGCACTCAACACATCTACCAACTACATTTTTTTTTATATAGAATGGAAATTTTAGGTTCTGAAACAAGAAAAGCTGCGGATCAGGTAGATGGTTTAAGTGTACCCCAAACTTAAATAGTAAGTCTTTCACAAATATTTTCTCTCTTTACACAACACATTGAATTTGCATTTAATTGAATCAGATAATTTTTATTTACATTAAAGAGAGAGTGACAGCTACTTAAAGTCAAGAATAAGGGTAAATTATGAGTTAGAGTCATTTATTCAGCTTAAATATCATTAAAATCCAAATATAAATTAGAATAAAGTGAACTCTCCTTTAGGAAAATATTCGTTTTTCCTCCTCCCAATAGATTGCATTGCAGAATAGAAATCTATGCAGGCTGAAGCAATGGCTCATTTTAATATACATAATTACAAATCAATTGCATGTTGCCTAGATACTTATGGCTATACATTTGGAAATACGCAATTACACATTTAGGACAGGCCAGCCATTTAAAATTAGCCAACACAATCATTTACATTTGGTTTCTGCATATCGCTTGGGGTTCATTCCTGTTTTTGGCATCTTTATGTACAAGGTTTACTGGCATTAAGGAGAAAATTAGGTTCTATATTATCTGCTTTGTTTTGTTTTCTTCCTTCTCAAACTCTTCAACAGTCTTGGGTGGTATAAATGATACTATTAGAATTTGAAGGTGAAAAAAATCCTTACTTCGGTGGCTGGTATGATTTTAATATTTTTGACAACATATGCCTGTTTGGAATCACCTGCTGTAGTGGTTTTGCTGTTTTGTTGTTGCTGTTGTTTGCTTGCTTGCTTGCTTGTCTTTACAATCAGCAACACCAACTGTTTTCCTTACGTGTGTTGTGTTTTCTAGTTTGGCTCTCTCAGGGATTCCGCTTTTATTGGTCCCCTTATCTTCAGGAAGCCATAAGGAACATAAACAAAAATATATGTGTACAGTGAACATTACTTATTCATAAAAGTGGATGGAAACTTGTCATTTGTAACAGCACAAATGGAACTGGAGAACATTGTGTTAAGTGAAATAAGCTGAGCACAGAAAGATGTATATTAAAAGATCTTACTCCCAGGTGTGGTCTAAAAAGTAAATGATCAGATAGATGTTAAACATACAAATGGGTTATATTAATAAATATTGTTGCCGTAGTCTGATGAGGGTAATGCAAATGGGAGGAGAAGGAATGACTGACACACACTGTGCTACAGCTAGATAGGAGTAAGCATTTATGAGGTTTGATTGCACAGTAGGGTGACTTGTTAGTCTTACTGCACAATAAACTTTGGCACTAAGAGAATACAGGATTTTGTATGTTTTCATTACGAAAGTATTAAATATTCTTACCCTGGACATTCAACACATATCACACAGTAATCCTTAAACATGTATGATTTTTGCTTTATAATGTGTTTATTTTTATTTGAAATGTGATTTACAGAGGGAAAGACAGAAAAGAAAACAGAGTAAAAATCTTCCATCTACTTATTAATACCCAAAATGTTAAAATGACCATGGCTAAGCCAATCCACAGTCAGGAGCCAAGAAATTCCTCCATGTGTCCCACATGAGTGCAGTTTCCACTGCTTTCCCAGTCCATAAGCAGGGAGCTGAATCAGAAATGGAGCCACTGGGACATTAACCAATGTCCAAAAAGGATGCCAGCATTACAGGCTGAGGATTAGTTTGATGTACTACTTAGCCAGCCTCCAAATATGTGTAATTTTTATGTCTGCTAATTTCTGTAAAAATAATAAAGTCCAGAAATGTGGCTTCTTTATCAAAAATGCTAATGAAATCAAAAGCTTATGGGAATGTGAGGCAATTGTAAATTTCATTCAATGCTGGTGGCAATGCAAAGTTGTATGCCCAATATGGTGGACAACTTGATGGTTTCTTGAAAAGTGAATGTACTTCTATATGACCCAATAATCATGCTTTTTAGTGTTTATCCAAATAAGTTGAAATCTTGTGTTCAAAATCTAACCTGTATGCAGTTTTCATTCTCAATTGCTAAAGCTTGGGAAAAAATGAGATGTCTTTCAGTGTATATATAAAATGAGTTATGACTCATTCAGTCAGGGGAATATTATTTGACACCAACAAGAAATGAGTTGTCAGGTCACTGAAATATGAAGCAAATGTACTGCTTCCTTGCTAGCAAGAGAAAGCAGTCACTCTGAAAAAAAGCTACATGTTGTATTAAAGTATTAAACTGTGGAAAGGGCAAAACCATGACGACAGTAAAGGAAATCAGTAATTTCCTGGGGTTAGAAAACAGAGATATATCTGGGTAAATACATTGAATACAGCCTTTCCGAAAAAGTGAAACTGTTGTATCATTCTATAATGGTAGACACATGTCACTACACATTTGTCAAGACCCATCAAACATATTTATTCAAGAGTGAATCCAGGGCCCTGCACGGTAGCCTAGAGGCTAACATCCTCGCCTTGAATGCACCGGGATCCCATATGGGCTCTGGTTCTAATCCCGGCAGCCCTGCTTCCCCTCCAGCTCCCTGTTTGTGGCCTGGGAAAGCCTTGGGACCCTGCACCAGTGCAGGAGACTGGGAAAAAGCTCTGGGCACCTGGCTTCAGACTGGCACATCTCCTGCTGTTGTCGCCGCTTGGGGAGTGAATCAGCGAACTCTGTCTCTCCTCCTCTCTGTATATATGACTTTCTAATAAAAATAAATCTTAAGAAAGTGCATCCAAATGTAAAGTGTAGGTTTTGGACGATAATGATTTGTCAATGCAAGTTCACAGAATATAACAAATGTGTCGTGTGCGCGTGAAAATTTTCTAGTGGAAGATTGTGCAAAGGAGGGCTCCAAATTATACAGGATTCTGTGTACTTTTCATGCTATTTTATTTCAAACATAAATCTCAAAGAATAAAATATATTTTAAAAAGCTTAGGAAAGAAGCATGGCAGACAAAGAAATCAATAAGGCAACTGTTCTTTGACATTGTAGCATGTTAGAGATACAGGATGCAATTCTAAAATATAAGAAAGTGGACTTTACTCATTAGTTAAGAAAATAAAGGGTCAGGCTAAAGCATAGCCTTTTATTTTACAGTCAATATTCAAAAACAGACTCAAATATAATTAATCTGGGTCTACACTAATATAGCAATTTGGAAATTTGTTGATCATCTTGCTGATGCATTTTGAGCTCCTACAAAATAAGAACCACTCTTCTGGGTGTTGAAATCGGTAAATCTATAGGTAAGGGACGGTTTCTAATCTCATCAATCTAAAACACTGGCCTCATGTAAAAGGCACAACTAAAATAGAAAAAACACCAGCTATGACAAAGGTAAAAATTAATTACTATGAGGATTGAAAGAATTTATATGCTCATTCTCTCATTGTAAAAGTCTTCCCTAAAGAACTATTTTATACCAGATAATTGTTACAGGCATTGAAAGGGATCATTAAACAGCACAAGCAAACATTTTCTCATCCAGGAAGATGGAAAGTATAAAATGAATTAAATAATATTTAGAATTATGGAACGTGAGTAATGCTATGGAAATAGATATTAGAAGACATCGAGTTAGAAGGCCTGATGCCAGGTAAGGGTAAGAGTTGGAGCAATGTTAAATCCGGTACCTAGGTGAATGCTAACTGTGAAGGGGATGTAGCACTACAAACTACACAAAAATGATAGATATGATTGTTGAGATATTTATTGGAAAAGCATCTAAGATAGAGGAAACCAGAAACTGAATTAAAAAGGAATAATATATACTTCCCAACTACTGTGAGAAACAAGACAAGGTTGCCCTTTGATGCTACCACTATTTGATAATTAGACAAAAGGAAACAATAAAAGTGCATTCATTGGAAATAAAAAGTGACATAAACTAACCAAAGACAAACAATTATGCCTGATTACCCTTACAGGGAGATTCTAAAAATGTCAAACACATAACAGAAACAGACAATAGAATAGTGGTTGCCAAGGACTAGGAACAGGAAAATTGGAAAAACAACTGATCAAAGTATACAAAATTTCAGTTAGACAAAAACAAATTTGATCTATTGTACAACAGATGGGAGATCTTGCTCTCCCTCTATAAATCAGTCTTTCCAAAAGCATAAATCTTAAGAAAAATAGAAATTTTTGGCAACTCATTAGAACTCAGTATTTATTATTTTTGCACCCCCCCCAGATGAGATGAGAACTGCCTCTGTTGCTTCCTCACCCCTCTGTACTTTCACATTCCTCTACAAATTCACAGCAAAGCCTTTGCCAGCTCTCAGCATTGCATGCAACACTGAACTGGATTCTCAGTACATTGGATTGGTAAGAAAGGGTCTTATTATCCCAAGTGTACTGGGGTTTATGTCTATGCATGGTTCACCTCCCCTTTCAGGGTCTGGGGTGCTTAGCTGGACTGGTTCAGCTCACTTTGTAGGGCTTGAAGTGTGTGGTCAGTCTGATTCACCTCCTCTGAGTTGTCCAGCTGGGTTAGTTCAATTTCCCAGTATCAGCCCAGAGTGTTTGTCAATTTCTTTTTCTTCTTTCTTTCTTTCTTTCTTTCTTTCTTTCTTTCTTTCTTTATTTCTTTCTTTCTTTCTTTCTTTCTTTCTTTCTTTCTTTCTTTCTTTCTTTCTTTCTTTCTTTCTTTCTTTCTTTCTTCCTTCCTTCCTTCCTTCCTTCCTTCCTTCCTTCCTTCCTTCCTTTTCTTTCTTTCTTTCATTGTTTTTAAATTTTATTAATTGATTTATTGTATTATTCCATGATAAAGTTCTATAGGCTCCAGGATTTGCCTTCCCCCTTCCCCAAATCCCCACCCCCGACATGTCATTACAATAGTACAGACCTTCACAATCAGTCATAAGTCCATCATTCTGCTATTTAAGTGTATCCTTATTTTGTAGGTATGGACACTGGCAGAGAATCCCTCATCCTAATTGTTAAGATATATTCAGCAGTTTCATTGGGGGTCCATCTTTGATTTGGAAGTAGAGATGCACACTGCACTGTATCTTCACATCTGTATGTGACAGTTGCCACTACACAGTTACTAACATCCATGTAAATGAAAAGTCATAAAACAAAATCAGGGATAGAGAAAAAATAGAAAATTCACAACATCACAAAGTTAAATAAAATGCTACTGAATGATTAATATGTCAAATGAAGAAATGAAAAAGAAAATCAAAGACCATCCTGAAGCAAATGATGTTATTTTGTGAACTATGAATCAGGGAGGAAATTAATAAGAAAAACCCAAACTTTTTTGAGTAAATGAAAATAAAAACAGAAATATCAACTCCCCTGAGTTGTAGCAAAAAAAAATAATGAAACGGCTTTTGATCTCATATTTTGCTTGAAGGTTGCATTATATCAGAGAGAACATATGATATTTGTCCTTTTGGGATTGACTTGTTTCACTGAGTATAATGGTTTCTAGTTGTGACCATTTGGTAGAATTTCATTCTTCTAATTGGTTGAGTAGTGTTCCATGGAATAAATGTACCACAGTTTCTTTATCCACTTCTTTTTGATGGGTGTCTGGGTTATTTCTATGTCTTTGCTATTATAGATTGTGCTGCTGTGAATATAGAATTACAGATCCCTTTCTCATATACAGATTTCATTTCCTTTCTATATATTCCCAGAAGTGGAACAGTTTGGTCCTACAGCAGTTCAGTTTTCAGTTCTCTTAGCATTTGTCATATTGACTTCCATAATAGTTACACCAGGCCACACACCCACCAACAGATAGGTTTGTGTAAGGAATAGAGATCCCCCCTCTAATTTCCCTTTCTCCTTTCCCATTCTCCCTTCACCACCACCACACCCATAGTATTTACAATAGCATAGTCCTTCAGCAACAGTCACAACTCCAACATTCCACTATTTCAGTGTATCATGATATTGTAAGTATTGGCAGTGGTGGAAAATCTAGTTTTATATTGTCAAGATATATTTAACATTTTCATTGGGAGTCCTCCTATTCCTCCTATTATTCAGGAGTAGAGAAGCATACTGTAATATATCTTCACTTCCTAGGATGCTGGTCTCCATTATATAGTTCATCTATCAGAATAAATATATATAAATAAATATGTATTACTTATAAGATTTTGTTTTGTGTTTTGCATGAAGGTTGCCTTACATCAGAGAGAACATATGATCTTTGTCATTTTGGGATTGGCTTATTCCTCGGAGCATAACCGTCTCCAGTTTGGACCATTTTGTTGCAAATTGTAGAACTTCATTCTTTTTCATGGCTGTGAAGTATCGCACTGTTATGTGCCATAGTCTCTTTATCCATTCCTCTTTTGGCAGACATACGGGTTGTTTCTGGGTCTTCCAGTCCAAAACTGTGCACTGTGCTGCTATAAATGTAGGGTTGCAGGTCACTTTCTCATTTGCAAATTTCACTTCCTTTGTATATATTCCCAGAGGTAGGATAGCTGAGCAGTATGGTAGATCAATTTTCAGTTGTCTTAGACGTTGACTTCCATAGTGGTTGTACTAGCCTATGTGTCCACTAGCAATTGAGTAGGGTATCTTTTTCTCCACATCCATGCCAGCACGTGTTGTTACTAGAATTCTGTATGTGAGCCAATCTCATTAGAGTTAGGTGGAAACTCAGTGTGGTTTTTAATTTACATTTCTCTAATTGTGTACAGGAAATGCTCATCAACTGTGACTTAAAACTGGGATGCTAGTCTAAGGTGGGGACTCTCTCTGCCTCTCATCTTAAAGACCTCCTAACTTCATTTCTCTGTTAAGGCACGTCTTGTTTCAAGGAACACCTTATGAAGGAGTACCTGTTCCTTCAGGGCTAATCTTGCTTAATCGATGGGCTCCAAATTTTCATTCCACTAATCTCTACCTCCACCCTTACCTCTTTCTTCAAACAAAACTTGAACAAGCTAGGCCTAAAGGGGGAGATAAAACCAAGGTGAATAATTTATTTTTTGTGCTAAAGCTTGGCTGTAGTATAAATTAGGAAATGGTTCCAAGTGACCAGAATTTGGCAATTTTACCTCCAACTTTTCTATGAATTTAATAATTCTTTTTGCAGAGAAATGGCAAATGGTAAGAGGTTTCCCTATCTCAGAGTCCTTGTCCTCCTCTCCAGCCAACTTTCCTCACTGTAGGTTCACCTGCAGAAAACGGCTTGGGGCTTTCTCTCAAACCCTAGACTTTCTCTACATCCTGCCTTTCTTCTCCTACAAGGATATTGCTGCCTCTGGCTCTGGCTAGTTCAGTCTCCCCTCAGCAGAAGGTTCTTCTAGCCCTCCTCCCTAACATCTTTTGGAATTACTGTTCAAGTGCAAAGGTTAAGCCAGATGATGATCTCCTTGGCCAGTTTCAGGACATCCCAGCAACACAGGCTGAGCAAGGGCAAACACTGCTTATCTCCTTCTCATTGGATCTTCGGGGACCTGGTGCCTGAGGGGTTAAATTGACCCTCTGCCCTGTGGCTACAGTTGTAGAAAGGGTGATTTAAACATTTATTTTTTTCTCTTTGGAGTTTTGTATGTGGACACTACCCCTTACCTTAGGCAGTTAGGTCAGGGGATAAGAGGTAGGCCAATTTAAGGTCACTGCCTTGAAAAAAAATGTAAACTTGTCAAATTTGTTTTGTAACTCAGTTTGACAAATCTCACCAAAATGACTGGGTAACCAGTTCTTGTTTAAGCCACCTGAAGGTAGTTAGTGCAAAGTTAGAAATTTTGGCTCGACTGAGAGAAAAACTTACTTTCATAGTTTAGAGTATTCTCTAAAAAAATCAACAATATCAAACATAGAGTGACCTAAAAAATCAACATTATCAAACATAGAGTGACCAAGCATTGAACTGTAAGCCTCTGTTAACCTGATTCTTTGTTAAAGCAACAAAGATTTTGTAATGCAAAAATGTTACACATTCAGAAATACTCTTTATCTCTAACTTTGAAAATTGTTTAAAAGAAAACTATAGCTTCCCCTTTTAAAAGTTCTTTGGCTAATGGGCAACTCTTCAGTTTTGTGGCCAACTCCAGTAAGCTCTAGTTCTGATTCTATTACATTGTTCCAAGGTAAGAAATAAATCCATGTGCTCTTACCTTCAAGCTTTTTATTTCCATTTTGGTAACAGACCAAAGAAATGCATTTTATATTCTGTTGCTTAATCTTTGCATTCTGTCACTCATTACATTCTCAATGTTTAAAAGCAGAAAAAGTTATGTACTTGTTTTAGAAGTATTTGATCACTTTATGACAATGATTACATCAGATCTATACTGTTTCATGTAGAGGGATCCAATTTCAACATGATATTTTAAGCTTTCTTGTCATCCTTGATAGACACGCAAAAACTCAGAAGTTCCAAATTTTGGGACTTTGATATTTCCAGTAAAGCCTCCTGGAAATGTCACAGGATTTATCTATCATTTTGGAGAGACAGCAGCTGAGTAGGTTATTTGGATTACATTAAAAGTACTGTCAAGGTGTGAAGCGTTGCAAAATTTTAGGATACAATATAAAATACTACTATAACAAACGTTCAAGTTAAAAAAAATCTAATAACCATGTTGTTTTATCATATTGTTATCTCTTTATTTTCATCTTTATTTTTATTGGAAAGTCAGATTTACATAAAAAAGAGACAGAGAGAAGGCTGTTTCGTCTATTGGTCCACTCCCCAATTGGTTTGAACACTTGGAGAAGACTCCGTCTGAAGCCAGGAGCCAGGAGCTTCTTTTAGGTCTCCTACACAAGCACCGGGCCTCAAGGCTTTGGACCCTCTTCCACTGTTTTCCCCAATGAAAAGGTAGGAGTTGGATGGGAATGGAGCAGCTGGGATATGAATTGGCACTAATATGGGATGCCGGTGCTTGCAGGAAGAGGAAGTGTTAATTGATCCATTGTGCCATCATGCTGGCCCCAGTTGTATTGTTATCTTAATGGAAAAGGCTCAGGGGTCAAAAAGCTACATGTTTCTGTAAAATTCTATGTGATTCCTGAAATACTGTATCAAATGAACAGGTGACTTTTGTCATTTAATGAAACTTATGGTTCTAGTCACAACTGTTTGGAATCTTGTTCCACACATAGTTTTGTATTCTTCTGTAGAAACATTTACATACCCGTTTATAAACCATCTGAGAAAATATGGTTAAGGCAGGTTACTAAGACCAGGAGGTAATTTTTTAAAAAGATTTATTTAAATTTTAGAAAGTCAGATGTACACAGAGGAGGAGAAACAGACAGCAAGATCTTGCATCCATTGGTTCACTCCCTAAGTAGCCACAATGGCCAGAGCTGCACCAATCTGAAGCCAGGAGCCAGGAGCTTCTTCTGGGTCTCCCACCTAGGTACAGGGTCCTAAGGCTTCGAGCCATTCTCATGCTTTCTCAGGCCACAAGCAGGGAGCTGGATGGGAAGCATGGCTACCAGGATTAAAACTGGCACCCATATGAGATCCTGGCGTGCGTAATGTGAGAACTTTAGCTGCTAGGCTGCCAAGCAGGGCCCAGAAGGTAATTTTAAACAATTGATTTTAAGAAACTGTTCCTGAAACTCATTTATTATTCTGTCCTGTAATATATGGTGCACTACGTGTGCACATGTTGCTTATCTAAGTGTTAAAATTTATTAAGAGATCAGTTTCAACTGCCCTATGAATAAAAGAGCTCTCATACGTTAAGATCATTAAATTAACACAGATATGTACTTGCTTAATGTGATTTAAAACATGGATAGGCTGTTTAAATCTGTTGCTAAACAAAAACATTCCAAAACTACTTGTTTCAAAGACTGAATTATTTTTCTGGGAAAGGCAGATAAGATTTATGGAGAGAAGGAAAATATGAGATATCTTCCACCCTTTGCTTCACTCCCCAGATGGCTGCCAAGGCCAGAGCTGAGCTGATCCAAAGGCAGGACTAAGAAGCTTCTTCCGGGTCTCCAACACTGATGCCATGTGCCTAGGCCTTTGGGCACACCCTGCTGCTTTCCTAGGCCACAAACAGGGAGCTGGATGGGACCTAGAACAGCTAGGAATGTGAACTTGACACCATATGTGTGAACAGAGCTTTCAAGGATGGAAATTAACCACTGAGTCATTGTGCTGGGCTGTAAAATATTTTTAAGTTATTGACACATTTGTGTTAGAGTTTCCTGGTCAAATAATTTACTCATGTCAGATGCTCACTTCTCTCTGTAATGTCCAATTTAGCTTCTAGAGTTGTTCCTTGGTAAAAATCATGACCTAAAACATTAACCATGCTTGTCTACGTTTTTTTGCTTCTTAGTAAACTTAAGCTGACAATTGTAAAAGATGAATGTATCCGATATGCTTACTCTTTTCTCAAATTTATGGAAGACATTGGACCTTTTGGTAAATGGTTTCCCAAGTTATTTGAGAGTTCTCAATTGATACTGTTATTGAGTAAGCAATCTGGGAGTTCAGACTCGTTTGTTGATTTTGCCACATTTCTCTCATTTGGGGAAATAAATAATTCTACTGTGAAGAGCACACAGGATGTACTATCAGATCTCCTTTTCTTATAAAAGGGATAACTAATCTTTTTCTGTAGTAATTCTAGCCACCTAAAAAAATCAAGTAACCAAGCCACTTATAAAAGACCAGATAGAAGAGCAATTATGAGAGCTTTAAATATGATACAATATCACTAGATTCATCTTGAAATGTGAAGAAAAAACAGACAACTCCTCTCTGTAACCAAACTAATGCAGAGCTGCCTTCACAATGTAGACAGATGGGTTAGGTGTTTATCATATTCTTGCATTAACTAGTAGGACACAGATCTCTTCATGAGCATCACCTTACCACACAGTGATAACACTCTCAGACCACGCCTGTGACTACAGATTTCTAGCTTGGGCCACTAAGGATCTAGGGATAGAATGGAGCATCATCCCCTTGGTTGACATCCTATAGGCTGCCTCTATAGTCTACCTTACCAGAGAACAGGGAGAGGAAAGTGAGCTAGGAGGCAGGAGGCCCATGAATGTGGAGTTATACAATGACCTGACGTCAAGGAGACTCAGCAAGGCCAGTCCATCCTCAAACATTGCACAGTTTTGTGATGTGGGAAGCAAGAGGGTCCATCAAACAGCTTCCCATGACAGCAGGTACCCTGTCAGCCCTACCAAGAGCAGGCCACTGGACATGGAACGGCTCTGGGGGTGGAGGATTTTTGGGTTGGAACTGGAAGCATCATTATAGGCCTCAAGCTACAAAGCCCTTCACTCTTCCCAGCTTCCAAAGCACACATCACTAGGAAGGAAATGCCCTAGGCTCAGGGACATTGTAGATGAAGCTGTGCATTTCCATTTAGAGACACCGCCTGCTCTTTACTAGCCTGCAGTACAGACCAGCTCTCCCCTCAGTCCCACCAGGTAATGGGAGTCAAGGGATGTCTCTGCTAAGGACTTTCACACCTCCTTAAGATGTGCCTTCCAGTATCCCATGGAAAGGGGTAGATTGGCCTGGGCCTCATGCACACCTGGCCAGGCCTCAACACCCACCTAACTATCAAGCCCCTCCCATCAGTCTCTCTTGGCCTCTCAATGGAAAAACGTCCTCTGGATTTGGGTAGCTTTCCTGCGTGCCCAATGGCTCTCTGCTTAGGGACATGTGTGTGTAATCTGCTTGTTAGACCTGTTTCCTGCAGACGTGAAGCAATGGAATTCTAAGTGGCCATGCACATGCAACCTCAGATGAAAACATTTTCTGTCCCATAGCTCGTACTGCAGCTGCTCAAGACTACCTTCTGTGGGCACCCTGGCTTGAACACAGGCCACTTACTCAGCTCAAAGAATCCAGAAAAGTCACCCTGACCGCTGACAGCAGCCAGCAAGTTCATAACCAGAGGTAGTGAATGAGAGAACACAGGACTACAAGCATGCCAGACAAGCTCTGCCCCATAGCTCCTCCCAGCACATCAAAAAGATCAGGAGTGTCTTTTTGTTGTTGTTTCCTCTGCTACAACCAGACATACATCTGTCTTCCCATTAACTGACAGGGCTTTGTACGCTTGCTCTCCCTATTCCTACTTCTCTTCTGTACTCTGGACCAAACTGTTTCTCCACCCCGTGAACCATACCTGTTTATTTCCTCTTATCCTCATAATGATGGAGTTTCTGTTTCTCTCATGTATAACTAATATAGCTGAAGTTCTTACAGGAGCAATTGACTGCTACATCCTGAGTCATCAATAGTAACAAAAAGGACTGCTCTTCTCCAATCAATTTAATCCATGGAGCATCCCCACATCACTGCCCTTCATCAGCAGGAAAGAAACCAGTGCCCTAACTCCTTATTTCTATACAGAGTCTGGAATAAAGGTGCCTGGAAAGTGAGTCTGTGCTTTATTCCCTGGGGATAGTAAATACAGGTCTCCCACTCAGGCACTCTTATGGTGCAATTCAAAATACCGGGCTCACCTGTCTCCCACCCAGTCGGTACATTCCTTTGCCCCCAGGGAGCAAGACCTACCAATGAAGAAATGCCCCCCCTCGCAACAATCTGATCTGTTCCTTACCTCTCCTCTATTATTTTGGAATACCCCCAGCCAAGAATTCCTCCAACACCCTAAACTATAAAAAGCCTAGCCAAGTTCCATGAAATAGTTCATCATAGTAATCCTGTGTCTGAAGCGCAGGCATCCCATATGAGTAATAGTCTAACTGCCAGCTGCTCCACATCTGATCCAGTCCCTGCTTTTGCACAGGGAAAGTAGCAGAGGAGTACCTAGGTCCATGGGCCCTTGCACCTATGTGGGCAACTTGGATGAAGCACCTGGCTCCAGGTTTCACATTAGCTCAGCTGCAATTGTTACATTTTGGGGGAGATTGAACCAGCACATGGAATATTCTCTCTCTCTCTCTCTCTGTCTCTCTCTCTTGTTCTGTGTTTTCCTCTCTTTGTAAATCTGTTTTTCAAATAAAAAATTTTTTAAAAACCTTAGCAAAAGCCTAGCCTGCTGAGGGACTGGGACCATCTATGCCTGGAGAGATGGTTATCATCTTTAAATGTATCTCTAATCAATCTATTTTGCACATGGTAAATTTAACAAACCATCACAAATGACACGTAAATTAACAAATTTTTTATTCACATAGCACTTGTATAGGCAATATATTCAACGTTGCACAGATCTTGACAGGGAAATAAAAGTCATGTAACGAAATTTGGTTAACATAGAGTGTGCAACACACGGTTAAAGTTTATTTTGTGTTTTGTAATATCCTAGACATAATTTAAGTGTATAAAAATTATCCAGCAACCAAATTTATTTTACAGTTCAAGTGAGGACCGCTGTATATCTCCATAAAAGTGCCTTTTTTAGCAGCATACAAATAACCATTATTTTATTTTATACACCCTGCTCAACAAATCCTGACATTTATGCCTCAATTCAGTATTTTCTGGAACCAAGATAGAGCAATTTAAAATTGATTTCCAAGCTACCCTCTTTTTGAAGACCTAACAAAGAAACCTAGCTTACAATGACGGCCCATGCAGATGAGTGTTTTTTTGTCCTAACTTGCCAAAGTTTTCTTTTCTTTGATGACCTGGAAGCTAAAGTATTCAGGGAAATGAAAAACGAAAATTGAACAAGTGTTTTTGTTTTATTTTTCAGTTTACTTTTACTATAAATGTATGGAAAGTAAGCCACTGCACTCACTTCTTGTTTCTGATGAACAGAAATTTATTCTAACGACATGAACAAACTTATTTTTCATTTAACAAGGATTAGAAGTGAGTGAACATTAAAGGAGCTTCTGCAAGTGGCAATATAATATTCACCCTTTACTTGTTTTTTTTTATTTCTCTGACAAAATCTCATTTAAACATCCGAAATTGGAATACGTATATACAGTTGTGATTACACATGCCTCAATTTTCATCTCAATATATATTGTTGGCTTATTGCTTCTCAATTAATAATAAAGAACATATCTGATAATCAATTCATTTAAGACATTGTTTAACTCAATATCAACTAACAACAACTGCGATTAAAAAAAATGGGTGTCTGTCCATCTCCATTTGATGTTTTACTTTTAATACCAATTGTTTTTAGGTAGTGGTAGCCAAGCCAGCAAATCGTGTAACAAGTCTAGCTCTGGCATGACATCTAAACAAAAGTGATCCGTGTCACTTTGGCACAGGCTTCTTCCCATCTGTGCCCACCTGAATAGCACTCCCCTGGGCAAACATTCGAAATCTCATTATGGAAAGGGCAGAAATGGACTAACCCTGACCTTCCTGGACATATAGGTGAGCTGGAAATAAACTGTTCTATTGAGACATTTTATGTTTTAGTTCGTTGGTGTACTGTAGCTACCGTAATTAATGCCCCCTGAAAGTTTTCTGTTTCCTGTAAACAAGTTGGAGCTTAAGGAAGACTATTAGGTTATTATTGACCATTGCTTAATTATAATTGTCATTTTCAGGCCCTTAGTGTTTACTAACCGCTAAACTCAATTTTTGTTCAGTATAATGTGTTACAAAGTGTATTAATAAGTGATAGGAGAGTTAAAATAGATAACTATTTTGCCCTTTTCTAATGGTGTTACTGTTATCAATCAGTGTTAAGGATTCAATTTTATCACCTGAAAACTGCTTCATAACGATGCTTCATATTTGTATATGTGTTGTGTTGAGGTAACTAAGTAAGATATTGTTTATGAAAGTTTCATACACATACTTGTTGTGCATTAATCTTAATGTAATTTGGATAACGGAAATTTGGAAGTAGAAATAAGCAGAATGTAAACTAGGATTTTAAATAACAAAATGAGTTACAGAGGTTTTAATTCAGGAGCACTGGTAGAATTAAGGAAAGACTTTGACTCTTACTTAATATTTCGCTATCCCCTTTTTTACTGAACGTGAATAACTATTGGGATTAATATAAAGATTTAGGGTCCAGCATGGTGGCCTGGTGGCTAAGGTCCTTGCCTTTAACGCCAGAATCCCATTTGGGTGCAAGTTCTAATCCCTGCACGCTCCGCTTCCCATCCCACTCCCTGCTTGTGGTCTGGGAAAGCAGTCAAAGACCGCCCAGGGCCTTGGGATCCTGTACTCACATGGGAGACCTGGAGGAAACTCCTGGCTCCTGGATTCAGATTGGCTCAGCTCCAGCTGTTGCGGCTGCATGGGTGGGTGGGGTGGGGGCGACAGCGAATAGACAATCTTCCTCTCTGTCTCTCCTTTTTGTATATTTGGTTTTCCAATAAAAATAAATAAATAAATCTTTAAAATTTTAAGTTTTAATGAAAACATTACTTTATAATATTATTATTAATAACATAGCATTGTTTTTTATTAATTATTTTGCATTATGTGACAGTTTCATAGGCTCTGGTAATTCCCCCACCCCTCCCCACGCCCCTCCCCCCTGGTGGATTCCTCCACCTTGATGCAGTATTACAATTCAAATTCAATCAAGATTCTTTCCTTGCAAACGTATACCAAGCATGGAGTCCAGCTACTTATTGTCCAGATGGGTTGAACAGTTTCTTGGGGAGACCATTTCTGGTCCGAAGTTAGAGCTGGTAGAATATCATCCCAGTCAATTAAGAGTCCCAATATAACATCAACAGCAATTTGCAACATTATGGAATTGACATGGTTTTGAGTAACCAGTAATAATAACATAGCTTTGTTATTGAATAGTAACATACACTATTCAGGAAGTAGTAATAATGATTGGGAATTTAGAGGAGTATTTTCTTTTTTTTTTTTAGATTTTATTCATTTTATTACAAAGTCAGATATACAGAGAGGAGAGACAGAGAGGAAGATCTTCCGTCTGATGATTTACTCCCCAAGTGAGCCGCAACGGACCGATGCTGCACCAATCCAAAGCAAGGAGCCAGGAAACTCTTCCAGGTTTCCCACGCGGGTGCAGTGTCCCAATGCATTGGGCCGTCCTCAACTGCCTTCCCAGGCCACAAGCAGGGAGCTGGATGGGAAGTGGAGTTGCCGGGATTAGAACCGGCACCCATATGGGATCCTGGCATGTTCAAGGCGAGGACTTTAGCTGCTAGGCCACGCCGCCGGGCCCTAGAGGAGTATTTTGAAGAATAAAATAGCAGTGATATTTAATATACTAGTTAAGTGGTATAAGATAGTGGTTATGATTAAATGTTCCAATCTAAGAGTGCTTACACCTATAACTTTGTTGTATCTGTATAATTTGAATTAATTTATCAACTATCAATGTCACAATCTTAAAATTTATAAGAAAATCAATAGTAATCATACTTATTCATTGCATTGTTGTGAAGATTGCGATCCTCCATATGAACTACTCAGATCCACATGTAACACACAATAAATTATTAGAAATGAGTTATTTTTCACTAGTGAGATGAACATGATACATACGAGAAACTATCAGTGTTGGATGTTGAACAAACAGAATGCATCAGCATCTATATAACCTCTCCTTCATGGGGCTTGAAAAAAAATCAACTCTAATAACACTGTTTTGAGCACAAACTAAACTTTCAAGTTCAAATACATTTGTCCATATGTGGTTACATAACTACAGGAAACCTTTGAGTTTTCATTTTGCAAGGGCAAACGAACAAAAATAGTTGGAGTATGATGATCCGTTGTGCCTGTCATCATGTTTCCACTTTCAGTACCCAGCAGATGTAAAAGCTCTGGCATAGTTACTTAGAATCCAACCAGGCGGGCCCGGCGGCGTGGCCTAGCGGCTAAAGTCCTCGCCTTGAAAGCCCCGGGATCCCATATGGGCGCCGGTTCTAATCCCGGCAGCTCCACTTCCCATCCAGCTCCCTGCTTGTGGCCTGGGAAAGCAGTCGAGGACGGCCCAAAGCTTTGGGACCCTACACCCGCGTGGGAGACCCGGAAGAGGTTCCTGGTCCCGGCATCGGATTGGCGCGTACCAGCCCGTTGCGGCTCACTTAGGGAGTGAAACATCGGATGGAAGATCTTCCTCTCTGTCTCTCCTCCTCTCTGTATATCCGGCTTTCCAATAACAATAAAATCTTTAAAAAAAAAAAAAAAAAAAAGAATCCAACCAGGCTTCTACTCCATTTGAACCATGTATTGTTGTTGTTGGTTTTTTTTTTCTCTTTATGATAAAACCAAATCAAAATTTACTCTTTTTTTGCTTAAACAAACATCTCCATGGTGGCCAAAGATGATTTTACTGTCATGTCAGAGGATTTATAAAACAGATACTGATGGAGGGAAATTTGGATTACTCTTTCACTCTATCAAGTTATTGGGACACTGCAACACTTGATTCATATGTTAACACACGGAGATAATAGTGCAAATTGCTGCCCTCTCCTCAGGGCTATATAGCCATAGGCAGGTCTGTGAGCAGGAGATTGGTAATGTTGTGGTCAGAATCTATCAGATTTACATCTAATTTCTTTTTTAAAAGTATGTGACTGTGAAATATAAAATGTCAAGTAAAACTCTAAGATGTATTTTTAATCAGCATTTTACCTTCCTGAAATACAACTATTAGGAGATAATGTCTACAACACGAGAAAAAAAATACATTAAAATACTCAGGAAGAGGTTTTCTTTTAAAAGTCCATCTCTGGGCCCTGCATTGTAGCCTAGCGACTAAAACCCTCATCTTGCATACACCAAGATCCCATATGGGCGCCAGTTCTAATCCCAGCCACCCTGCTTCCCATCCAGCTCCCTGCTTGTAACCTGGGAAAGCAGTGGAGAGCGGCACAAAGCCTTGGGACTCTGCACCCATGTGGGAGACCTGGAAGAGGTGCCAGGCTCCTGGCTTCAGATTGGTGCAGCTCTGACCGTTGCACATGCTTGGGAAGTGAATCAACAAATGGAAGAGCTTCCTCTCTGTCTCTCCTCCTCTCTGTATAACTGACTTTCCAGTAAGAAGAAAATAAATCTTTAACAAAAAATCAATCTCTATATGGTATCTAAAGATAATATGTCCAACTCAATTTTAGATTACGCAATGTCAGTTAAACCAACAATGCTGTTTAAGTGAGCAAATTCATTTTCATGTGCTTGTCTTTCACACACAGATCCACTCTCAAAAGTGAGACCTCCCTCTTTCTTCTTTGTTCCTCTCAATCCCATGTACTTGTGTGTGTGTGTGTGTGTGTGTGTGCGTTACTCATCGCCTTTCAAATAAATGACAATAAATAGATAAAAATTAAAAACCTTTATATCCAATATTGATTCTGCACAATTTTTTAACTTTCAAATTCACTAATGAATAATAGCAATTTTCACTAAAATTACGCATAATAACTTAGATGAGGTAACATGCATATTCTTACATAGGCAAAAATAGATGACAACAAATGGCAGAAAATACAATTCCAAAATAATTTGGACACTTTTTCAAGGGAGCTTGTAACCATATTAAGATTTTTTTCAATCTCTTTAATATGGTTACCAATAATGGACACTTCCAAAGTACTATTTCTCAGTACTTCCTTTCCAATATGATTTTCACAATGTCAGTTTCTCTTCCAAGGAATTGTGTGCTTTGCCTCACTTTAGAAACAAGGAAATGGAGGCTCATTTAGATATTGAAATCTTAGTCAAACTGTTGTAGCCAGCTATAAATTGACATATACCCAAGCAGAATTAGTATGTTGAAGCCTAAAACCATAATATAACTGTATTCACAGACAGGGCTTTTGGGAGGTAATGTGACTTTGATGAAGTTATAAGGGTAGATAATGCATAACAGGCTTGTTGGTCATATAAGCAGAGACACCAGAGGGTTTTTTAAATCCCTTCTTCATTCCTCCATCTTTGTTCCTCCATTATCTTCTCTCCTATTTTTCTTTCTTTTTCTCTCTCTCTCATTCTCTGGCATATGAGAACACAGAAAGAATGTAGCCATATGTAAGAGAATCAAATCAACTGGCACCTTGATCATGAATTTCCCAATCCTCATAACTGCAAACATTTTGTAGTTATCTATCACTTCTTGTCAACATAAATTGAACTACTATAAATCTCTTCAAACTTAACAGTAAATGCATTAGACTTCTACAGAAACATGCAAATAATATCATCAAATTACTTGTGCTTAGTAAATTTTGGGTCTCGGTCCCAGCGCGATGGCTTAGCAGCTAAAGTCCTCGCCTCGAACATGCCAGGATCCCATATGGGTGCCGGTTCTGATCCCGGCAGCTCCACTTCCCATCCAGCTCCCTGCTTGTGGCCTGGGAAAGCAGTTGAAGACGGTCCAATGCCTTGGGACCCTGCATCCATGTGGGAAACCTGGAAGAGTTTCCTGGCTCCTTGCTTTGGATCGGTGCAGCATCGGCCATTGTGGTCACTTGGGGAGTGAATCATTGGACAGAAGATCTTCCTCTCTGTCTCTCTTCCTTTCTGTATATCTGACTTTTCAATAAAAATAAATCAATCTTTAAAAAAAAATTGGGGTCTCAATTTTTTATGTACACCAGAAATATGTGCAATATATTGAAGACAAATTGTCCTTGCTACTGTATATTTTCTTTAACATTCTAATTTTACTTCACTATTATTTCTAGTACAGTTTTTTTTTTAATTATTTATTATTTAACTTCAGTAATTACATTGTATTATGTGACACAGTTACATAGATACTTGGGTTCTCCCCACCCCTCCCCAAACCCTCCCACCATGGTGGATTCCTCCACCTTGTTGCATAACCACAGCTCAAGTTCAGTTGAGATTTCCCCATTGCAAGCGTATACCAAACATAGAGTCCAGCATCTTATTGTCCCGTCAAGTTCAACGGTTTCTTAGGTATACCCTCTCTGGTCTGATGACAGAGCCAGCAGAGTATCATCCCAGTCAACTGAAAGCTCCAACATACCATCAGCAAAAATTTACATCATTATGGAATTAATTGACATAGTAATGAGTAACCAATATGTTAAAAGTAAATGCGGGTTCCCAGCCACCTTCTGTGACCACCTCACCTATACTTCAATCTTAGTTTATACACAACATATAACATTCAAAACATAACATGTTATACATAACATCATATCATCTTAAATTAAGGCAAACATGTGGTATTTAACCTTTTGGGATTGGCTCATTTCCCTTAGCATTATGGTTTCCAGTTTGGCCCAGTTTTTTTAATGGAGTTGTATTGCCAAAGTGAACCCATATATATAAATATATAGTTTTATCAAACACCTAAATAGCTTACCATATTTTGGATTCTTAAGCCACTGTATAAGCCTTTTGTATCACAATGCCTATGGTAGATCCTTGACATTTACGTGTGTAAATATTTCTATTTTTAAAAAATGTATTCCAGGGGCCAGTGTTTTGCATATCATATTAAGCTGCCACCTGTGATGCCAGCATCCTATATAGGGACCAAATCAAATTATGACCATTTCACTTCAGATCCAGGTGTCTGTTAATATGCCTGAGAAAGCAGTTAAGAATGGTTCTGGAGAATCAAGATGGCAGAACAGGACAGACAGGGTGAAGCAGAAAGGGCACATTCCAGGAAATAGGAGAACACAAGCTGACTGCAGTGGGTCAGCTGGAGACTGGCAGACACAGGAAAGTCACAGAGACAACACTGTGGTGTTGCAGTGATCAGATACACCAGCAACATTCAGCGAGCAACAATCTGACCTCCACTGATGGCCAGAGTTCCACCAGCAGCCAGGTGGGAATCAGAGTTTACTGGGAGCTCAGGAGGTGAATCTAGGCAAAGAACTGCCTGTCTTGATGATTTGTTTTATTTATCCCGGAACAGAAAGAGCAGTACACCCCAAACAAGCAGTCAGGAACAGGGTGGCTTTCACAGCCCAGCCCATCAGCAGAGCTTCATTTTGTGTAGGGAGGCAAAGACTCTGGATGGGACTAAGCTGTGAGTGAACTCATTTCTGGCTCAATGCATTGCAGCGATGTGGCATCCTATAAGTTCTTACAGGTTCCACCCAAAATAGGTCCAGGTCGCCCCCAGAACTAACAGCCAACAGATCCAGAATTCCACCAGTGGCACATCAAGTGCCATTTTGTGCAATGTGGCAAAGGCCTTGGGACTGGAGGAACAGTAGAGGGCTGTGCATGTGTTGAACTTGAAGAGAACTCACATCCAGCTCAGTGCATTGCACTGGTCCCACAGGGAAAATAATGCTAACTTTGGCACCCTACGGGTCAAAATAGGTCAGTGAGGCTCTCAGACCTAATAGCCAACAGGTTCTGGCAAGATCAGCACCAACAATAACCTAGCCATTTGGGACACCTGGTGTCTCCCTAATCCTGGGAACTTCTTGAACCAGATGTGGGAAAAAGGTTTTACAGGCAATGTTGCAGCCACAGCAAGGGATCACAGGAGGCACAGAGTGGTGAACCAGGATCTGGGACTATTAGAAAATGTGGTGGAAGCCTAATACAAGAATGCAGACCTGGAATTCACTGGAGGAAGTGGCACAAGTGACTGTAAACAACCAAGTACCAAATGCAATAAGTAAAACTGAACTCTAGACAGATGGGTGACACAACTTAGAAACCTTCCCCAAGGAGAAGAATCTGCTAATCAGAAGTACAATGACCAAGAACAAAGAAGAGACAAAGGCACAATGAATATTACTACTCCCCTGCAAAGGACATATAATAGCATCACTTTCTTCAAAACATTTCTTGATTTTCTTTTTGATTTCCTCAGCAACACATTAGTCATTTGTTAGCACATTATTTAACTTCATGGTATTGGAAATTTCTGTTTTTCTTCCTGTTGCTGATTTTTTTGTGGGTTTTCATTTAAGGGGTGTATAATAACTGTTTAATGGAGACTATCATATCCAGATGTGAGGATACAACATTTTATGCATCTCTACTTCCAGCTCAATGATGGAATCCCAAAGAAATTGAGAGTGTTGAGAATGAAGTTATTTGTGAGTTTATCACATATGGTCTTTCAAGTGTTGAAATACATTTATTCTATGCTTAAATTTTTAAGTTCTTACTGTGCCGAATTTTATCAAATACTTCTTATGCAGTGGGGATATTATGCTGCAGAAATTGCATGAGGTGAACATCTACTGATATGAACATTTGATTTTCCTTCAATCTGATAATGTGATTTATTGCATTTATTAATTTGTGTATGCTGAGCCATACTTGCATCTAAGGCATTAATTTTACTTCACCATTGTACACAATCATTTTAACTGCTGTTATTTTAAGTTTGCTAATGTTATAATTAGATTTCCCATCATTGTTCATCAAGTTACCAACCCATAATGTTGCTTTCTTCTAAATTATTTTGGTGGCTTGGATATAAATATAATGCTAGTTTTACAGAATGAGCTTCAAAATGTTTGGAAGAATTTGAGCAAAATTTATGTTAAATGTTAAGTGTTTCAAAATATCAGTTAAGGTATCATATTCAGTTTTTTCAATCTTTTATTATTTTTATTATTGATTCAATCTTTTCTGACTGAAATTCACTGTGTTCTTTATTTAGATTATCATGTAATACTTGTATATTTCCATGAAATACGATGTAATTTCACAAGGATCTTGACTGATTTTCCCTTCTGAATACATCATAATGATCAATTGCACTTATGACGTTATACCAATTGGAGCTATCAAAAAACAGCAATTATTTCAGAATTACAAGTAAGTCATTGTTGTGCCAGAATGTGGGAAATAAATTTGACAAGATTTCACAGTCTTCTCCCTATGTGAAATTTCATGGGTTCTGTGGTGTGGGACATGCTGAGATATAATTTCTAAGGGAAAAAATAATTTGTTCCATCTGTCTGCTCTTACAACTGAAAAAGAGGTGCGATACCTAGTGGACCTGTTTGGATTTTTGAGCCAACATAACTCTCCTTTTAGTGTAAAATCCCAGCTCTTTTATTGAATAATCAGAAAAGTTGCTAGCTTTTGTGTGAGTACCAAAACAAATGATGGCTGTATGGTTGGGTCAGGCTGCTTTCATGCATGCCTTGCCCTGAAGGCCATAGGATCCAGCAGATTCAATAGTGCTTAAAATGTCAGTTCCAGATACAGATGATACTTGACGTCTCTGATAGACTCCTTGTAGGTGGGTCACATCATTGGCATATACAACTTTGGAGCAAGGCTCTGCCATTATATACAAAAATTGCTCTTTTTCAAGAAACAGCTCTTGGACTGATAGTGAGCCTTACTAGAAACTGAATCCCTGGTCATACACCACCAATTTTCCACATATCTTGAGCTACCCATTATGTGTGAGCTTTTCCTGACCCAGAGTGTTATAAACCTTGGCAAGCATATCAACAGTCTACCATAAAATAGAAATAGAGCAAATCTGGTTGGATCCGAACCTTCCCCCAAAGCACAAGAAAATTATACAAAGTGGCCCATTTATCATGGCATCATCTCTTGTTAAACTGTCTCCAAGTATGAATCCATGAAATCATGAGTATTGCATGATATGCAGGAACTAACTGAATGTAGACAACTGCTTCTTTCCAAGAAATCTACGATGGAAGTTCTCCTAATGGAGAGGACCCTCCCTTCAGTGACACACAGGGCTGCTTACTTTTCTCAGAAGGAAAAAAAAAAAGCAGCAGCCCACAGTTATATAGTGGTTCATTATCCTTGTTCAATTATTTGTCCAAATTTTACGGGCTTGTAAAGAATAATTTTGGAAAATTGAGGACAAATAAATTTGAATAAGTGTTATGTGGATAGATTTCTCTGGGCAAAAAAAAAACATCAATGTGTTTGTGTCTTGTGTGAATGCTCAACAAAAGATAAAATCAGTAGAGAAGTGTTTTAATAATCTGGTGGGTATAATGGCTTGTTCATGAGTGATTGTCAATGTATTTGCTACACTCATTGCACATTAATCTCAGGAACAAGATGGTAGCAATGTGGTTTAAGAACAGACTTGGGAACAGGGACTTCCACTCATAAGGGTTGACCTAACTTCAGCTACATTTGAGTGTCCAATGACCAAATAACAGAGACAAAATACAGAGGTTCCAATATGCACCATTACTTGACAAGATCTGTCAGTTGCCTTATAGAAAGACAATTTCATTGGATCACCTCTGTCATGGAAAGAGCAGTGTTTTGTTATTAATGCAATAGCACTTACACCACATACTGAATCGACTTCCCTGCACACAGTGATTCTGTGTGGATTTACAGAATACCTTATCTAACATCACAGTATTCTACACATCATTGCTTCTGAATAGGAAATTCACTTCATAGCAAATGAAGTCTAACAATGGACCCATGCTCATAAAATTCACTAATCTTACGAAGTTTCCCAATTTTCTTAACAGCTAATCTGATACAGCAGTGAAATGACCTTTTTAAAGACAGGTTCACTGCATGCTAAGTAACAATACTTCCTTGGACTGTGGCACATTTCTGTAAGAGACAATTTGTGCTCTGAATCAGCATCTAATAGATAATTATTCCTCCCATAGCCAGGTTTCAAAGGTTCAGAAATCAAGGAGTGGGAGTGGAAATAGAACCACTTAGTATTATCTTCCTGACCTCCTAACAAAACATTCGCTTTATTTTTATGATTTTATTCTCTGCTGGACTAGAGGCCTATTTAAAAGTAGGCATGTTTCCACTGAGAGAAAGAACCATGATTTCATTGAAATGAAGTAAAAGTTCTCTCTAAGAGACCTCATATTTCTTCTGAGTCTGATTCAACTGGTAAGATGGATTCTACTGTAGTGGCTGTTGTAATTGATCCAAGCAACTAAGAGCAATTAAGTTTGTATCATGGCTGTAAGGAAAAAATATTCCATAATGCAGAATATACCTTAAGAATGTTCTTAGTATTACCTTGTTCTGTGATTAATGTCAATGGACAACTACATCGATTCAATCTAAATGTAAAGCTACTAACCATCAAAACCTGTTACTAATGAAGGATGCAGGGCCCAGCAAGGAAGCCTAGTGGCTAAAGACTTCTCTTTGTATGTACCAGGATCTCACATGGGTGGGCACCAGTTCTTATCCCAGCTGCTCCTCTTCCCTTTTGACTCCCAGTTGTGGCCTGGGAAGGCAGTTGAGGATGGTCCAAAGCCTTGGGACCCTGCACCCACATAAGATACCAGCCAGAGGCTCCTGGTTCCTGGCTCCTGGCTCCTGGCTTTGGGTCAGTTCAGCTCTGGCCATTGAAGCAACTTGGGGCGTGAACCAGTAGATGGAAGATCTTCCTTTCTGTCTTTCCTTTTCTCTGTAAATCTGACTTTCCAATACGAATAAATAAATCTTAAACAAACAAAAAACCGAAGGATTCACTCATCTTACCAGGTAAAGTTCAACAGCCACATGGAGGAGTCACTGAAGGAAAGGAGAATATATAATGGATAGATAATCATTGTAATTATAAATACCACCTAGTGTTATGAGATCAATTTTAGAGTTGGGAGCACTACAGCTTTAATGGATCATGAGTATTGTGTTTATTTATTTTGTTAGAATGTATTTGTAAACACACATGCAACTCTAGTAAGCAAATATCTTTGCTTACTTTCGTATCCCCCTTTTATATAACATATATTGTGTTGACACTTTATCATGATATTTAGATATTAATAATTTTGTGTTATAATGTAAGATTACAGAATTCAAATTATTGAGTCAAGTAAAAGAGTACACATCAGTCAAAGATTCTTACTTCTTTTTCTAGGGAAAAGATCAGTCCATTTTTGGCTATATGCAATACAGATTTATCATACAAGATTTTTTCTCTTCCTTTTTAAAAAATTGTTGTTGTTGTTGTTGGAAATGGCCACAATGGCCAGAACTGAACAAATCTAAAGCCAGGAGCCAGGAACTTTTTCTGAGTCTCCCATCTAAGTACAGGATCGAAAGGACTTTGCTGTCCTCTACTGCTTTCCCAGGCCATAAGCAGGGTGCTGGATTTTAAATGGATTTTTAGTAGAGTAGTCAGAACATGAACCAGTGCCACTATGGGATACTATACTGTGGAATAAAGCAAGATTAGCCTGTTGAGCTATGATATTGGTCTCAATATTTATTTATTTTTATTTAAAGTATATATGCAGTGAGAAGGACACAGAGAGAGAGAAACAGAGAGAAGCATATGTTACTTCACTGCCCAAATGACTTGAACCTGCATCCATATGGATGCTGCCACTATAGGCAAAGACAGCTTGCTATGTCACCACACTGGCCTCCATACAGGGTTTTAGAATCAAAATCCACGTATTGTGTTTTTCTGGAGTTTAAGTATGGTTTAAGAAAATATGATATGTGTTTCAACTTGACAAAAATGGGATTTATACTGGTTAAACTTTACTAGCTTATAAATTACAGATATTTGGTCAAGCACATATGTTTAGGTGTTTTTGAATCAGTAGACTAAGTGAAACTGGTTCCCTCCCTAGTGTGCCAACATGAAAGCCTTGAATAATCCATTAAAGCACTGAATAGAGGACAATAATTGAGTAGATAATAATTAGACTGTGCCTGTCTTTGAATGGAGGCAATGATCTCCAGTGTTCAAGCTTAAAATTAAACTATTGGTTCTCCTAATCTTTCCGCCCCACCAACAGCAAATCCTCAGAGTCTGAAACCATCTCAGAATCTTAGCCATGGGAGTCACTTATGTGAATTTACATGTGTGTATAAATGTATGCATTTGTTATATATTTATAATGCATTAAATGCGCATAGTCACACATTTATTATAAATCTATGTTTATATATTCATTTTATATAATTTCTGGAAATTTCAAGTGTGATGAACAAATAATGAAGAATGACTGTATAATATACTATCAATTTCTCTTCGTTCAAATGAGTTTTCCATATGTGTGTGTGTATATATATATATGTATATATATATACATATATATATATACACGCACACACACACAAATGTATATGGCACTTGAAAACGGAACAAAAAGATGAGGTAATTCAGGTGTGAAAGATTTTTATGCCCATGCGTAATTTTTTTCATATTAAGTATTTTCCATCAAAGTTTTAAAAATATGTTGTATAGTAGTTAATTTGCTCATGGCGTTCATGATTTTAAACACTGTTGCAAAAATTGACTTTTTGCATTGTTTCAAATATTTTCATTGGAGTCCAGGTAAGTCTGAGCAGCAGCATTGGTTACTGGAGTCCCCAGTCACGTGGCTGTGGCTAGAGGTACCCGTGCTGGCCCAGGCTTCCTGCTGGGAATCATAGCTCTCCATCCATCGCTGCTAGGTGGGGAGAGGGTCTTGGGCTTGTGGGTGACCAAAGTACCGACCAGTGCTGCTGGCAACCTGGTGGTGAGCTCTGGGGTCTTGAGGGTATGGAATTACTGCCTAGGGACATCCATGGATTCTCTACGTGTAGTTGAGGAATGAATCCTGAGGGACACCCAATGACAAGGCCACTGTAGTTGTAGGTAAGCAAAGGGACTGAGACCTGGTGGTTGGGAGGGGAGAGACCTGAAGATCTTTATGGGTCATACTGATGCACCAGCCCACACGGAAGTCCTGGGTTGGATTTGTTAGCATGGAAAAGGGCTGACTGCTGGAACTTGCCAGCACACATTCAAGCTATGGTTGAGTGCCTGTCTCGCAGGGCTGGATCCCAGTAACAGACAGTAAGTGTCGGATCAGAGGATGGGTCACATTAGACTGGGTTGTGACGCCAACCAGCACCCAAGAGAAGCAGGTACGGGGTTGAATTCTGTGAAGGATGTGTGGGCCTAACCCTATGGAACTATAAGTCCCTCTGGTTAACTTGAGAGTGGGGTGGTGATGGGCTGAGCTAGGCGTGACCATGGAACTCACTGATGCTCACAGGTACTGGGGCTGTGAACAAGCGGGGCAGATCCAGCCTGCAGCACCTGCACACGCATTCTAAAACAGGGTGTGGGGCTGACTGGGGCACACCACTTCATACAAAGGCCAGGATGGACAGGGCAGGCCATGTCAGGTAAGGACCAAGCACCCACTGGCATGTGTGAAATTTGGCTCTGGGAGTGGCCCAAGTGGGGAAACCTGGGAAACTACCTTAGTAGGTCATAGCGCCCACAGATGAGCACATGGTCCAAGCCTGGGTGTTTGGCAGGCTGAGCAGGTCTGTAACTTGGTTTTGGAATGCGGCAAACTGGGTGAGGTTGAGCAAATCATAGCCCATTGGCAAGTGCAGAAACCAGGAAGGAATGCAGGTCAAGCTGCACTAGGCTGCCACCCCTACTGGTTTTCATGAGCCAGGGATGAGGGCAGACTGAGCCAGGTCAGGTTGCAGCACCACCAACGAGTGTTGGGACTGGGGCCGGCTGTACCAGGCCAGGCTGCAGCATCCAAAGGTAAAAGTGAAGACAGTGGAGAGGCTATACGAAGCTGTGTCAGGGCAACCACTGGCACACACAGGATCTGTGGCTGGGATCAGGTCCTGTTGGGGAGCTAAGAGGACACCTTGGTGAGTTGTGGTTCCCACTGGTCAGTGCTGGGGCCAGAGAGGGGGCTATGGTTTTGTTTGTGCATGGATGCAGTCTCCCTCAACAAGGATGTACACTGAGTCTAGGGCATGCAAGACTGGGCTATACTCTAACACCCATTGGAGCTTATGAGAACTAGGATGAGTGTGATGGCCTGAACTTGGTTTCTGTCCTTGCTGAGCCGTGTGTGAGCCGTGTCTAGGTATGGACCAGGCTTGGCTGAGCTATAGCACCCAACAGTAAGAACCAGCATGGGTGAAGGCCAGTCAGGATAGGCTACCAGGAGGTGGACTAGGTAGGCCTGGCCCATGGGCCCAATGGTGTGCATGAGATATGGCACTGGGAGAAATTCTGATGGAGGAGCTTGGAGAACTCCTTTGCCAGGACACAGTCCCTGCAGCTGAGCACAAGAACCAAGAAAGGAAGCAGCCCAGACCAGGGCAGTTTAGGGTACCCATGGGCTTACTTTGGCTTATGTCTGGGGCAAGCCAGACTTGACCAATTCATATGAACCCCTGGCAAATTCCAGAGCTAGGATGCTGTGAGGGTCATGTCAGATTGGGTTGCAGTACCAGACAGTTCACATTAGGGCTGGGATTGGGGGCTCGCTGGGCAGGCTAGGCTGCAGTCCCCACCAGCGTGAGCTGGAACTGAGGGTTGGCCAGGCTGGCCCAGCCTATAGCATCCACTGACAAATGCCACGTGCACTGGGCCATGCCAGATGGCCACAGTGCCCAAAGAGCACATATGAGACCCAAGGGAGAAGGGCACACCTGGTAGGGGGGCTGCAGGGAGCTCCCTTGCTGGGCCACTATTCTCACTTGTAAGCGTGAGAGCTGGGATTGGGGACAGACATGGCTGGGCAGGGCTACAATACCTCTTGGCCTGCACATAAACTGGATTGGGGACAAGTCAGGCCGGGTGGACTGTACCTACTGGTACAAGCATAAGCCAGAGGGAGTGAGGGTTGGTTGGGCTTTGCTGCAGCATCAGCTAGTAGATGCTGGCATGGGGGGAAATTCTGTTGAGCTAAATTGCAGTACCACCTAGAGAGTGCAAGATCCGGGCATGGGTGTATGTCCAGTAGGGAAACAGTGGGCACCTCTCTCTTGGGCCACTCTGACTGGTGAGCATGAGAGCCAGGACTGGGACAGGCATGGCTAGTCATAGAATGGCACCCACCAGTACATATGTGGGCTGGATAGTGGGGCTGCTTGGGTTTAATGCCCATTGATATGTGTAAGACCTGAATGGGATGTGGTTCATACAAGACAAGTCTGCTGTACATACTGGTAAGCATGTGAACCAGGGCAGGAGACAGACCTGGTGGGAGTTATTGTGGATCACTCCAACTAGGCTTCAGCTCCCACTGGGTTTGCATGGGAGCCAATTCTGCGGTAGACAGGTTTGGTCTGAATTGCTACACCCATTAGTTTGTGTAGAAGACAGGGCTGGAGACAAAACTGACCTAACAACTGCAATTAACAATGTGTGCATAGGCCGATTTCAGTGATATACTGTGCCGGACTCTGTATTGGCATGCACACAAAAGAATCAGGTCTGGGATCACCTCAGAGGAAGTTTCTTTGGGAAACCCCCCAACTGAACCACTGGACTGCAGATTCCACTGTCGGACTGAGGAATGCATGTGTCAGAGCTGAGCCTCCTCAGTGGCTTAGATGGAACAGTGGACAATATATCCAGGTACACACAGAGGGTATGGCGGTACACTGGAGCCTGCAGAGGACACCTGGTACCATAACAGAGGACAGAAAACAGAATAAATCTATCAACTATCCCAGTCAATTGTTGGCAGTGAATACCTGGGCAAACGGAGACTCTAAGGTGGACTATGTCAGCCAGTGGAATCTGAAGAGATTTTACTGTGATTGGAATGGCAAGACTGCCGACAGTACAGAACTGTTGAACTATGAAAACCATTTGAGCGGGACCCTTGGAGCATGCCCTACACTGGGGACCCTGGGATGGTTGGGAGGCTGGGTGTCGCTTCTCCCCTTATCTCTTTCCTCTCTGCCAAATACAGTAAGGAAAAAAGAGAATGTCAAAACAATGGCTCCACCTACTTTTCTCTTGTCCTTGACCCTTTGAACCTTTATCAAATATGTAAAAGTTATCAAAAATAAAATTCATACAATTTTAAAAGGTTGAACTTCTTAATCAAAGATTGAAAAATTATGATGTTGACCAAATAGATGAAATGTTGAAGTTTTAATGATTTACTAGCCAAAAATTCCTCATCATTTTCACTGTGGCTAGCTATCTGAGAGAACTTGTTCCTTGTTTCCCTATTACTGATTTCTTCTTGTGTCTCCGGATTAACAATATTTAAACATATGTTTCAGTGCATTAATTGAAAAGTAAAACCTGTTTTAATTTGAATTCATTTTACTAATGGCACTTGGCATATTTTTTACTTGTAATTTTTAATGAAAGTGTTCAATATTTATTAGAAACATTTGATGCATACAATGAATTGAGTTTCCTGTTTATATCCCTTAAACATGAGTTCATGGGCTATTTTAAAATGAGAATTTATATTAGAGCCAGGTGTTATAGTTTTCCAAAGACAAAAAATATGTAATAAGATCAATTCCAAAATAGAGTGGCTAGAGAATTTTATTGTTTCTCTACTTCACGATACACTTGTAGATTAATGAGAAAGATTGAACAACTGTTTATTGCAGGAAGTATGTGATTCCTGCATCACCGTTTTGCTAAAGGTGTTTAAATGAAATAAAATAAAATATTTGTTTGCTCTTTTCAGTTAAGGGATAGAAACTCATCAATTCTACTCACTGCAAAAGCCTTAATGCCTACAAGTGTGACTTGCATATGATAGGTGCTCAAAAATCTTTCAGACAAGCTAAATTTTAGGAAAATTAAGATGGAAACACAAACTTTTGTTCTGTTTTAATCATATTGGGATATTTTAATAGATATATTATGTGGTAAATCAGAACACAGTGTTCAATCTTTCAAGGAAAACGAATTTATTATAGCTCAGGGCAGCAACTATCTCACAGTATGGTCCACCAAGAGGAAGGCAGGCAGGGTTTTTATCACTAAAGTGAACAGAAAAAAGTCATGCTATGTGCACAATAGCAGGGCCATCACTGATAGCAATCTGTTAATTCTAAGAGCAATAACATCTCAAGCAGACAGAGCGAAAGGTACCGAGGTCAGCATGCCATCAAACGGACAATAACATTAAACAAGCCAGAGGCTCTCAGCCTTCCAAGAGCCTCACCTGAACTGACACCTTTGCAGAGTTCATGGTTGGCCCTGTCATCACTGACTGTTTTAGCTGATACATATCAATTATAGTTGGTGAGTTTGTTATATATGGGTGTGGACTCAGAAAACGTATTTGTTCTAAAGATAGTAGGCACATGCCTCTTGGGTTACCACTCCCACTGTACAGCATGAAAACCAGGACTGGGGCAGACATGGCTGGACGGAATGCACCCACCAGCACATTTGTGGCCTGGATAGTGGAGCTGATTGGGTTGAACTAGGCTTCAATGCCCATTGACATGTATGAGAGCTAAATGGGATATGGGACAGACTGGACTAGTCTGCTGTACATACTGCCAAGCATGGGAACCAGGGAAAGGGATGGGCCTGGTGGGGGTTATTGGGAGCTGCCCCGACTAGGCTACAGCTCCTACTGGTTTGTGTGAGGACCGAACGCGAGGTGGGCAGAATCAGGCTTGACTGCAACACCCATTGGTTTGTATGGAAGACAGGGCAAGACAGGGCTGGAAACAGAACTGATTCTGCAATTGCAACCACCAGCTGATTGGGGCAATGGACAGTGCTGGGCCCTGTACTGATAAGTACACACAAGAATCTGGTCTGGGATCACCGCAGACAAAGTTTCTTTGGGGATCCCCCAATCGAACGGTCTGACTCAAAACCTTAACCATGAAGAGAAGTGCAGGTTCCATGGTCTGCCATGGAGTGCAAGTGTCAGAGACGAGCCTCCTCAGAGGCTCAGACAGAACAGTGAACAGCACATCCATGTGCACATGGAGGATATGGCAGTCCATTGGAACCTGCAGAGGCTACCTGGTAACACAACAGAGGACAGAACGAATCAATCAACTATACCAACCATGTGTTGGCAGTGAAAAACTGGGCAAATGGAGACTTTAAAGTGGAGTATGTCAATCACTGGATTCTGCAGCAACTTCATCGTGCTTGGAATGGTGAGATTGGCAACAATTCAGAACTGTTGAACTATCAAACCCACTTGAACAGGACCCTCAGAGCATGTCCAACATCGGGGACATGGGTGGGTGGGTGGCTGGGTGCAGCTTCTCCCTTTATCTCCCCCTTTACCCCAGATACAAAAAAAATATGTGGAAATAATAGTCTTACCCACTTTCCTGTAGCTCTTGACCCGTTGTGCTTTGTGCCCTAATCAACTACGTAAAGATTGTCAGAAATAAAGAAAAATAAAAGAAATTTTACATGTGAATGCAATTGTATTTTTGAAAGGAGAAAAACACAGAACTATAGGAAGTGTAGATTAGCCTTGAGAAACTAGCATGCTTAGTGTTGAACTTTTATTAATGTTATGGAAGAAAAGACGGAGTTAAAAAAAAAACTCACAAGAGTACAGGGAAAATAATGGCAATAAGAAGTAGGTATAATTATGCTTTATCTAGCTTATTTGAAATTTACATAAACTATTTGCTTTCTATTGTCACCTTACTGTGCAGTGGAAAATCATAAATTCTTCATACATTTACTAACTCAGATCAGTATGACATACCTTCTTTCATGAAACTTTGCATAAGAATAAATTCACTAATCAGAAAAATATTTGACAATGCATTATAACTACATTAACTTTCATCTGTTATTAGACTGAATTGCAGAAACCTAGTAACTTAAACCAAATGCATTATTTTATTGGTCTTCAGATCAGATGCAGGCAGGAGGAAAGATAGGTTAGGAAGTATTACTATGCTCCTAAATCTATATCATGGGGTACAAAAAATCATGCAATTTGCATAAATTACATAATAATTATACAATAAAAGAAATGTAAATATTAAACTTCAGTTTGTGGAGGACAAGTCCTTTTAGTTATCCTCAGTGGAAACTATCTCCTTGTTTGTTTCATCTTCTTCACATTTTTTTTTTTTTGGTTTGTAGCCTGTTCCCAAAAAATAAAAAAACACAGTGGTATCTTCCGTCTTCTGTTACTTCCTTCCTTCCTTCTGTGATAACTGGATAACTCAAGACCAGAGCCTTATTCCAAGATACTGAACTTAGTCACCTTCTTACCTGCAAAGTGCTTTTTACCATGTGAGGTGACATATTCGCAGATTGCAAGATTAAAATATGCCCAGCTGTGGAAGCATTATTCCATCTACCATAATGACTTTGGGTCTCAGAAAACTATAATCAACCTAGAATTTCAAGTCCTGGCTAAGTCTCTCGCCATCCATCTTCCTGTTAATGTATACCTGGGAAGACAACAGTTGATGTCTCAGGTAATTGGGTCTCTGACACCCATGTTTGACACCTGAATGGAGTCCTGGGATTCTGGCTTTGTCCCAGCCAACCCTGGCTACTGCAGGTACCTATGAAGTAAACTGGATGGAGGATCTCTGTCTCTCTCATATGAAATGAAAATATGTTCTTAAAAATAAAATTTATCTTATGCTGCATCCATGTGCCTTAAAAACAAGAAAAAAGTGCTTGAAGCAGTGGCAGAAATTTGTTTGAGACACAATGAAAGATCTTTAGAAAACAAAGCAACTTTGTATTATTTTCTAAAAGATTTATTTTACTGGAAGAGCAACATTACAGAGAGAGAGAGAGAGAGAGAGAGAGAGAGAGAGAGAGAGAGAGAGAGAGAGAAATCTTCTGTCTGTTGATTCACTTCCCAAATGGCTGAAAAGCCAGTTGTGCCTATCTGAAGCCAGGGACTAGGAACCTCCTCTGGGTCTCCCACATGAGCCAAAGGACCTGGACAATCCTCCATTGCTTTTCCAGGTCTTAAGCAGGAAGTTGGATTGGAAGTGGAGTAGCCGGGACATGATCGACACCCATATGTGGTGCTGGCACCACAGGCAGAGACTCAGTCTACTACGCCACAGTGTCAGCCCTACAACTTCATATTATTAAAAAAGAAACCAGGGCAATTCAATTTCATCCTCAAAACAGCCATAATCTTTACTATAAAGAATATATTTGTTCCTTGCTTCTATTTTTTTGTAGATATCAACCAATGTTAAGTTTTAATTTAGGATACATACAAATATCCAAGGAAATATGGTTACAAAAATATCTTTTCAAATTTTATACTGATTGGATTCATGAAATTAATGAAATTAAACTCCTTTAGCTCTCTAGGCATATATTTTTCTGTCTTCAAGAATCAGCTCTGCTGGGGAAAAATGCATGGCTACACTTTAATCAGATTGCCCCATTGTTTAAAAGAAAGCTATTTAAATAGCTTAATGTTCAATTTCACACTGCTTCAGGGCATATTTTGAACTGTGTATACAACTGTGTTATTACCTTATTTTATGAAACTTGTCTCTGAGGAGCATTGTCCTAAACATTCTGTTCTTGTTAAAGACTGTAGAAGGAATTCTGTCACTCTCTTCAAAGATTGGAATATCAATGTTGTTCCTGCCACCTCAATTGGTTTAGTTCAACTGGTTTAACTGATATTAAAAAGATTTATGTGAATGGAACTTTTGAATAACAAAAGCTTTATGTGAGAAATATTGTCTTTGCTTCTTTTCTTTCTTGGGGGATGTTCATGTGTATATTACTCAGAATATTTTAACTGAACAAAATATTTGAATTGTATTATGTATTTATTACAGTTATTCATTGTGGTTGTTTTTTTAATGTGTAGCTATTTCTGAACCACAAACTGGCATGTTCGTAACTCTGTAATTAATGTATGTGTAACCTTAATATTTCTGACTCATTCATAATTGTTCATAGAATCAGGTCAATGAAACAGTGTGGAAGCCATAGATTCTGCATTTTTCTAAAGACAGGGTTTTTCTCATCACTCTTAGTTGACAACTTCTGATTTCCTCAGTTTCATAGCACTGAAATATTGTGCAAGAAAGTGAAAACATCTGCCGGAATGTGTAGTTCACATAATCTATCTTTGCCTTGTGCTGTGATTTTCTTCTTTGACAGTTAAATAATTCATAATTTCCAACCTTCTCCAGACTTGTGACTTGAGGCAGTGCAGGTATCATTACACCCATTAATAGAAGAAACAGCTTTCATACACAGAGGTTCAGGCACTTACAAAACACATCCAGGATTTTTATTATTGAACCATCAGAAACAAAGAGAAAACATCTATTGTCATCAAGTTGATTAAACACTGTAGTTGTTGTCCTTACTATTGAAATAACAACAGTAAACACTGGATATAAGAAATGAATTTCTTCTTATTCATGAATGACATTATATTGTACATCTCAAATGCTAAAGAATTTAGAGACAGTTAGAACTAATAACTAAATTAAGACACAGTGTCAGATTGATATAAAGGTAAAATTGCATTTCTGTATAATAATAATGAAGTGGAAAAGTGACTGATTTTGAAGAAAAGTTAACCAGCAAAAGATACTTGAAATCTATGAATTGTAAACTAAAAGTATTTAAAAGTAATATTTAAGAAATTTACAGCAGGGTAAACTGTACACATAGTTTGGAGACTGCATATTTCTGAAGACAACAACTTCACACACTGATTAGTAGATTCAGTATAACACCAATAAAATCTCCAGAAACTTTTTCCTGGAAAAAGTAGCAAACTGATTTATGGAATCTAAATGAAAATGCCATTGTCTAAAACAGTTGAAGCAATAAATAGAGGAACGAGTTGGTGAGACTTATAGTACATAATATAAAATGCTAATATGCATTTTTTACTTTCAGCCTGACCACATAAGTTTTTTTCCAATTCCTACTCTACAATAAAATTATTGAAAGCATTAAATTAAGCCATTTAAGATTTCTGGGATTTTTTGGAAAATCATGAAGATAATGTGAATGGAGATATTGGCCTTTATCTCATAACAAGAAACACATATAAATAACTATCCAAAAATTAAAAGAATCCTCAAGGGACCGTTTATGAATCCAAAGCCACAAAGAAAACATTGCTTATGAGAGGACTATCAGAGATACCTGGAAATAGGAACAAAGAAGAGAATGAGGTTGCTAGTGTCAGCCATGCTGTGGGCTAGTAGCCTGTTTTTCGGATAGCACTTTCACCTTGACCACTGAGAATACCAACAGTTATTTCCAATCAGAAACTTCAGATAGGGAGGTTCAGGTACACTCACTCTTCCATTTAGAAGCAATGTGCTGCTTCTCTTGAGTCTGAAGCCACAATTTGTACCATTTCTGTGCAAGGCCCTTATTCCTGAACCATGCTTATTCCACATGTACCCACACTCCAGACACCAGCTCTAAGACTACATTATGCCATACAATGTTTCAAGCACCAGAGCTATGGCTACAGCAAGCCAATTTGCACCCTCAGGCCCTGGAAGCAAGGTCATCAGGCATGTACCTGGACACTAACAGCTGTTATAGAGAGCCCACTGGTGAGCCATGCCATAGAGCCACTATACTTATATGCACTCTTGAATTCCAGACCCAGACATTGAAACTGTATTAAATAATCTGACATCTGCAGCTCAAACAACAGAATCACCATGTTTGCTTTTAAACTCACAGTATGTGTAATAAAATCAAGGTTTCCTTGTGCATCCTCATGCTTCAGTCAGGTAGACCTAAGCTCTGCCTCAAACCCTGGAGTCACTGTAGCTCTGTACAAGCCTGTGCGTGCATCGTTGTCAACTACAACATACCTACCTCCTACCTGCACTATGCACCAGTGTTAGTTGTTATTAGTACAACAAATACCAATGAAAAATTACTTTGGGAAGGAGGAGGCTTATGTTGGTGCATGGTGTTTGAGGTTTCCTGAATAAGATCAATTGGACCCACTGGTATTACCATGTGATGAAGCCAGCCAGAGTCTGCTATCAGAGAGCATGTAGAAAGGAAGAGTCATATGATGAGTTAATAACAGAGCAGCTGGGCTGTCCCCAGGCTTTGTAACAAACCCTTTTTACAGGAATTATTAACTAAGGGCAACTTCCAATTAGCTAAAGGCAACTTACAACCAGCACTAGAACCACTTCCTAGATTCTACAATTGGATTAAGCCTCCATCTTTACTGATATCATCCATCCATGACTTTGACATTTAGACATTTGAGCAAGTTGGTGAGCTAAATCTTCTCCTAATTACAGTATACATTTTTATTATTATGGCAAGGGATTTTGCCTGTACCGTGAGCACTGAGGCCAATACTATCTCAGGCAATGGTGTTATTATAATCATTCTGTATGTGACTGTGGTTATTACATGATTAGTTCACAGTAAACCTATGATAAACCTAGTTCATAGTAAACCTATGATTTAGCATGCGCAAGGCATTTTGTTTGTTGACTTTTAGAAAACCAAAGAGCCATTTTACTTATCAGAATACTTTGAGAAAACCAACAGTCTAGTAGAAAAATGGCCAGGAAGCAATTACCAGAGAATCCTCTGTACGATGTCAATCCTACTGATCATCCGTGCCATCAAGAAAGGAATGCATGAGCTTCAGTGGGAAGTCATTAGATACTCCTCTGACATTCCTGACATGGCTGCTCCTGATTTCTGTTTGCCTTCTAAGGTTAAAGGACTGGTAAAGGGCACCTATGTTTCTTCAGGTCATAATGAAAAAAAAAAAGACTGTATTGTCATGACTAAGATCTTAGGACGTGTAGTTTTTTTATCTTCTTTCCTTAGAAGTAGACTAAATGCTCGGTTTCACTTGCAAAAGAGACTTGAACTTATGGAGCATTTGTTCAGAAACAATGTTAACACTTTTTATTTATCTTTTAATTACATTTTTCTGTTCACCTTTTGAAGTCTCCTCCTATAAAATAAATATTGATTTTTGCAGGAAAAAAAAAGACTGAGATGCAATGATAGCAGGAAAATTCAATTCTACATTTTCAACAATGGACAAATAATTCAACAAAAAATGCAGTAGCAACAGACATATTTCCCTGGCTCACATGAAATATTCAGTAAAATAAATTATCAGTTAAGCCATAAATCAGGTCTTAGCAGATTTAAAATGATTAAATTAATATCAAATATCTTTTCCAGAGACAATGGTAAGAAATTAGAAAGTAACATAAAGATATATTTAATTTACAGACACATGGAAATTAAGTAATATGTATGTGTATAGCCAATGGATCAAAGACAAGAGTTACAGGGAAAATTAAAAAAAAAATTTAAAGGAAGATGGAATCACCAGTTACCAAAACTTATGAAATTCAGTAAAATGCATTGCTTAGAGGAAAGCTTATAGCAACACATATACACACAGACATATGTTAACAGAACATGTGTTAAGAAATAAAATCAATATTTTGGATATTTTGAGAGATCAATAGGCAAGTTAACTTTGTATCCAAAGGAACTAGAAAAAGAAAAACAAACTGAGCTGAAAGAAGGAAATACAAAATTCAGTGAGCTATAAATGAAATATAAATGAGATCAAGAAAACTGAGTGATGTCTTGAAAAAAAAGTAACAAAATTTATAAAACTTTACATATTAAAAAAAACTCAGGTAAATAAATTCAGAAATGAGGTCCTCCAGCTGGATAGCACAGAAGTACAAAACATCAGAAGACACTATTACAAATGAGCACACATCAGCAAGTAAAGGTAAGCCAGAGGAAATTCATCAATTCTTACATACATATACTTTGACAAAATTAAATTTTAACAAAATAAAAAATCTGAATAAACTAATAATGATTAATTATGTTTATTTCAGCATCAAAATGTATCCCAAAAAAATGAGCCTAGGAAATGATTTCATCACTTCTGAATTCTAAGAATCCATATCAAACTGGTTTCTTTCTTTCTTTTCTTTTCTTTTCTTTTTTTTTTTTACAATTGAAGAGAGAATAATTCCACATTCTTTTGATGAAACTAGCAGTCCAATGATATCAAAGGCAGGGAAGGGAACTATAAAAAATAACAGGCCAATATCTTTGATGAATACATATGCAAACATTCTCAATGGAGTACTAGTAAACAGAATTCAATGACACATTAACAGTGTCATTCAGCATGATCAACTGAGATTTATCCATGGGATGAAAGGATGGTTGATCACATGTAAAACAATATGATATATCATTCTACAGAATGAAGGGCAAAAGGGGCAAATTTTCCCTCTAAGATTAGGGACAAAATAAGAATGTTCATTCATGTCATTAGTGCCATCACAGTACTGGCAATCCTACTCAGAGTAAGTAGGCATAAGGAAGAATTAGAGGGTGTTCAAATTGAAATTAAATTATTTCTGTGCATATATGGCAATCTTATATTAAGGAAAACTCTAAAGACTACCTCCAAACACTGTAGGAGCTACTAAATAAATTTATCATTGTTGCGGGATAGAAAATTGGCCTACAAAACAAAAAGTATCTATATGCTAACAATAATTTATATGAAAATAAATCAAGAAAACTATTGCATGCATAAAACCCACGAAACCCACTCTAGAATAAATTTATTCAATCAGTGGAAAGATGTGTGTGCTGGAAATTATAAAGCATTGATTAACTAAATTGAATTATTATAGAAATGAGTAGAAAGACATTTCGTGATAATGGATTAGAAGAATTATTATTATTACCTGTATGACCCAAGATGATTTATAGAATTCATTTATCATATTTATCAAAATTCTAATGACAAGTTTTACATAAATATAAGATGATTCCAACACTGGTATCAAATCACAAATAGCTAAAAACAAAAAAAATCTTAAGGAAAAAAAACCACAAAGGCAAAGCTAAGAGGCATTACTCTACCTAATTTCAGAATATATTGTAGGAGGTAGGCATTTGATCCAGCAGACAAAAAGCTGCTTGGAATGCCCACATTCCATATCAGTATACCTCAGTTGGAGTCCAGGTTCAACTTCCAATTCTAGATTTTTGCTAATGCACATGCTTGGAGGCATCAGGTAATGTTTCAAGTATTTAGGTTTCTGTCACCTACTTGGTATGCCTGGATTGAGTCCCCGACGTCTCACTTTCACTTGTACCATCCCCAGCTATTATGGCCATTTAGGAATAATCCAGCTGATGAAAGATATCAGTATTTATCTTCCTCTCTTCCTCTCTATAACACACATATATGTGTATACATATATGCATATGTATATATGCATATGTGTACATGAAATATCTACAAAATAAATCTGTCTCTATCCCATACACATATGTATGTGTATATATATATATACGATAGATGTGTGTGTGTATATATGTGTGTGTGGTGTGTGTGTGTGTGTGTGTATATGAAGACAAAGCAGTGTGAACAAAACAGTGTGATAATGGTCGTGAAAGAAGCTCAAAATGCAATAGGATATTAGTAGAGTCTCCTAAAATAAATTCATGCATTAATGGTCAATTGATATTTTAACAAGTGCCCAAGAAAACTCAATAGGGAAAGGACAGTCTCTTTAATAAGGAAACAGAAATTTACAGGTAAAAGAATAAAACATGATTCTGAATCTATATAAAAATCAATTCAAAATAGGTTGAAGTTTTAAATGAAAGAGTAAAAACTTCATGATAGTGGCCTGGGAAATTATATTTTTATGAAAAATTCCAACCAAGTGAAAAATCAATTGGATTATGCTATATCAAATTTATCAAACAAAAAAAAAGCAACAGGTACTTCTGCATAACTTCACAGCTAAGGAAAGAAAATAATCAACATGATGTAACAACTTACATGTTGGAAAAAGTATTTGTAATCCATTCTTTGATAAGAAGTTAATATCTACTAACTGAAGGTTCCCCAAAATGTTCATGAAATACAAGTTATGAAGAAAACATGCGTTGATTTTTTAAAAGCATACAGAACAAATTCATTTTAAAAACATTTTGTTTTTGCTTGAGTTTCTGACTTTCGATATGCAATAAGGAATTCAAACACTTCACAATAAGTAAGATACTAATATCCTAATTGAAAGAGTGGTGAGGGGTTTAAGTAGACGTTTCTCAAAAGAAGTCATACATAAGTACAATAAAAATTCAAAGTGTTCACTGTATCTAACCATTTAAGAAGTGCAGTTTGAAACCATATTTAGGTATCAACTCAATCCTTTAAAATTGCTATCATCAAGGGGATAGACCGAGATGAACATGTAAAAAAAAGAAATTTTGGTACAGTGTTAATGAAAATGCAAATCGGTACATTCTTTATAGACAACAGTCTGTGCCTCAATATTTAAAAATTGAACAAAAACATGATTTAGCAAACTCACTACTTAGTATATGCCCTGAGAAAGGAAATAGTTACATTGAAAGGACACTTACACATTCACATTTTTCCAGTATTATCACAATAACCAAGATAGAGAATCAACCTATGTGTACACCATCATATGAATGAATAATGAACATGTGGCACATATATGCAGCAAATTAGTATTCAATTATAAATGTCATTTCCAATAACATGGATGAATCACAGGACAAGGTATTAAGTGAAATAAGAAAGATGCAGAAAGACAAATACTGCATAATTTCATTTATATTTGGTACCTAAAGAAAATCAAGTCACAAAAACTAGAGAGAACAATAATGGCAGTCAGTGTCTGGGACAATGGAAGCGTACTGGGACAATGTTGGCAGAGTACCTCATAGCTTAAAGAGAGCCAACGCAAAAGCTTAAAATCCTTAAACTCTAGAACTCACTGTATTAGTTTGCTATTGTTATTCTAAGGACTTGCACAAATCGAGGCTATTATATTATAAATTTACGGGTTGACAGTCCGGCACAGTGGATAAGACACTGCTCGAAATGCACACATTTTATATTAGGATCCCTGACTTTGAGATCTGGTTTTTCTTCTCAACCAGGTTCCTGAAAATATATAGTCACGAGACGGCAGGTGATGCTCAGTAACTTGTTCCTTGCTAGGCATGTGTGAAATTGAGTATGAATGCCTTGCTCCTGGCCTGATTTTAGCCCAACCCGGACTAGAACCAGTATTTGGGAAGTGAATCAGCAGATGGAAGACCTATCTCTCTCTCTGTGTCTCTCTCTCTCTGTGCCATTCTACCTTTAAAGTATGTAAATAAATAAATGAAAATCTGAAACACAATATGTGTTAATCTTTTAGTTCTGTGAGTAAGCAGTTCAAAAATCAAAAATGGGTCTCACTTAACTAAAAATCAAAGACCCTTACTAAAGGTTTAGAGATGAATTTTCTTCATTTTCTTTAAAGGTTTTTCACATTTTTGAATTGTGGCCTCTTCCATCCTCCAAGCAGTAACATTACAAGTCTTTGATCATTCTTCTATAGTTACATTTCACTTTGATTTTTTATTCTCTTTCTTCTACTTATAAGCATTCTTTTCATTATGTGCCTGCAAAGAGTATTTGAATATATATATATATTTTAATTTTAGGTCAGCTGGTAAACAACTTTAACTCTATGTGCAATCTTTTCTCATTATTATTAATTACGTTGCATTATGCGACAGTTTCATAGGCTCTGAGATTCCCCCAACCCCTCCCTGTGCCCTCCTCCCTACAGTTCAAATTCAGTCAAGATTCTTTCTTTGCAAACATATACCAAGCATAGAGTCCAGCATCTTATTGTCCAGATAAATTCAACGGTTTCTTGAGGAGACCATCTCTGGTCTGAAGGTAGAGCTGGCAGAATATCATCCTGATCACTTAAAAGCCCCAAACAACATCAACAACAATTTACAACATTATAAATTAATTGACATGGTATTGAGTAACCAGTATGTTTTTAAAAATGCAAGGTCTTAACCACATCCTGTGACTACTTCATTGATATTTCAATTTTAGTTTATATACAGAACCGGCTGCTACACACCTTAAAATGGCTATAGGGTACTATGTGCAATCTTAATCTTAATTCTCCTTTGCTGTGTGCAATAAAATATATACACATTTTGTGTGAGAATTGTATGAAGGGGAGCATTATTCTGCTTCTGACACTTGCCAATTTTACCTCTGCCATTTTTTCCTGGTGGGCTCAGCAATCATAAGCCAGCTAATATTCCAGGGATTTTACATATAAACCACAGGCATCAATGTGAAGAAGGAGCGAATTACACTCACAATCAGCAAATTAGACTGAATACACAAGAGTGCTTCAAAAAAGTCTGTGAAAAACTGGAATTAATGTGTTTACTTTTGTGCACCAGATTTTGAAAACTATGCATGATTTTCCAATATATACAATCACATTTTCCATGAAATGTTTAACATCTGCATATGGTTGATGGGACGGATTATTTGTCACTATGTTTGGAATGAATCTTCCACATTTGCCAATTATGTAGTTCCTAGAAAGGCAGGATTCTTAACCAGTATTGGATTTGGTCAGAGGAAATATTGCGACAGTTCTTAGAAAACTCAAAAAGGCAGAGTACTGTGATGATTATTATGATTAAGCATTCTTACTTCCTGGAGAAACCACAATTAAATAATTTAGTTTGATTCCACACCCTTTTGGAAAAATAGGATACACATTTTTTCCAAAGTTAGGAATCAGTAGAATTATTTGGAGAGTTATTGAAGTACAAAGTTAATTCTCTCTGTAAGCAACCAGTGGTTATGATCACAGAAGACTAATTTTTGTCTTTCATAGAAATAAAACTCATAGGAACTCTATAGGGTGGCTTAATGAGTGAACATATTAAGAAGAAAATAAGATCTGTTTATTACAGAGCCAAGACTAAGCTTTGTGAGCAAATGTACAACTTGGGACAACTTCATTCCACTTCATTTCATTTCATATATTCTGAATGAGTTCTTCTTCTTCTTTGATCTGCTGCATCTCTCTCCTGCGACTGTTGTTGCTTATGAATCTGCTGCAAAAATTGCATTCTCTGTTTTACCCCTTCTAAATGTTTTTTTTTCCAAAGGAAAAAGATAAAAATTATAATGGAAAGCTTCTTGAGAAGAGTAAGAACTTCAAAACATTTCACTGAAATGAAATTTTCACCCAACATTTTTTTAACTATTACACGACAGGAAATGTAATGTTTTTATGCTTTTGGTAATGAATATGTACTCCGATAATAGTATTTTGCTAAGATTCACATCTCAAATTTAATACATAATTTTCAGTGCTTTTGAATCAAAAAATAATCAAAAGTGTTAAGGACACAAATTGAAAATTCATTAATTTCCTTTACAATTGACTGCTACAGCTACATGATGTTTATCAAGGACTATATACATAGACATAAATAATAATGACAGATTGTCATTTTTTTATACAAATGACAAATGCATTCTCATTTTGGATTTAATTATCAATATATTTTACTGAGTAAATATATTTACTAGCTTTATTGTTATTGCTCTTGCTGTTCAGAAATTTGCACAAGCTAGGATTTGGACTTTAAGAAATTGTCACTAACATTTTATACAATGAAGAGCATTGTGAGCTATAGGTTTTTGGTTTTTCGCTTTTATGAGACTATCAAATTTTACTTGAATGCCTTTTTTCATAATGTTTATTTCAAAAACATTGAGAATTGCATTTTTTCTAATTTTTGATCATCTGAATCTCATTCATAACCCATTTAGTTAATTGCAAAGTATGGAAAAAGAAAGGTGATGCAGAAATGCAGCCCTGGCCCTATACTAGTTTGTAGGATTTGTGTCACTGGCAGAACATACACATTTGAAGTCTGTTAGAGTCCCAATCAACCTTTAGTGATGTATGCTACACCTGATCATGTATTTAGTTGTTTCTTCTTTCTAAGTAAATATTTGGAATAAGCTACTTAGAAGCTCTTTTTTTTATATCCTCTGTGTTTGTGCGTTGGTGAGCGTCTTTCTGCACACGTCTGTAGGTCACTTGAAATGCTGCAAATGGATATAAGACATGTTTTTGACATTAATTCTCTTCAATGCATTCAAACTGGTTTACATAGAAAGTTACTATGAGGATTAATGTGAATAAAGAAGAATCATAAAAATCCAAGACAATTAACTTTTCTTTGGGGCTTTTATACTATTTTCTTTTTTTCAAAAGATTTGTTTGTTTTGGAAAGGAAGATTCACAGATACAACACACAAATATCTTCCATCTGCTGGTTCATTCCCCAAGTGGCTGTAATGGCTGGAGTTGAGCTGATCCAAAGCCTGGATCCGGAAGATTTTCCTTGTCTCCCAAGCAGGTGCAGGGTCCCAAGGCTTTGGGCCATCCTCTGCTGCTTTCTCAGGCCACAAGCAGGGAGCTGGATGGGAAGTGGAACAGCTGGACACGAACTAGCTCCCATATGGGATCCATGTGCATGCAACATGATAATTTAGCCACTGAGGCATCATACCTGGCATTTCCACAGTGCTTTCTAAACTTGTTGTTGAGTGTGACTCCATAATAATGAAAGCTTACAAATTTTTATAGCAAAAATTATGAGCCTTCACTATGATATTTCACTAGTAATCTTTCCAAAGTATACTCTGCACGTATGCTTTTTTTCTCACATTATGGACTGACCTTCTCTGATTATCATAATTTATATCAGTATTTCCTTCTGTTCTTGAATTATACTTTGTGTCTTTTCATTTCTATATTCCCTTATACACATTTAGTCGCAATTTCCACTATTGACAGCTTACTTCTCTGCTCCTTAAAGTTAGGAAAACAGTCATTTGCTATTTCAACTCCTCTTACTGAGCTAAACATCTAAATGTATTTGCCAGCAATTGAGACAATAGCCCTGTCTCAGTTCACTTGGTTCTGGGACAAGTGGGATGAATGTAGGGGGACATATGAATTCAGAACATCTCACTTTAAGATTTTGAAAAGGATGGCTTCCATTAGATTATCAGAGAGGCATATACTTTGGGTGGCATGTATTATGCAAGCACATAATCACAAGAGAAATACAAATCAGTAATACTTTGAATGCTATAACTGAAAATGAATTAAGGCACAGAAAAAATATCAAATATGATAGATTTTTCTCAGATCATTTTTTCTTTTCAATTATGAGCTGGCCTTTCTGTTCCTCAAATATTTTCCTCACCTATAGAAAGGTGCTTATAAAAAAGATATTTGAGTATAATTTTCTTCTGTGTAGATTGAAAAGCTGTCTCTTTTAATTATACAAATTATTTTTTAAAAGCTGGGATAAAAATGTTTATTACTCAAATAAAAACATCGGAGAATACCACAGTTGTATTGAATTCTTACTTTGGAATTTATTTTCAGCTCTGAAAATACTAATTTTGATTTGGTAATGTAATATCCAGAATATGGAACCTGCAGTTTCTTTTTCATCAGACACCTTCCTTGTGGTCATTTATTCCCGTTGCCGAGAAGTCAGAGTTTGAAACACATGTCAAACCCTTCTCTCAGGCTTAGTAATTTTTTACACTAAATTTGTAAAGATAATGTCATATTTATTCCCTTTTTCAATGCCTCCTGGTCTTTTCTAATATTATTCTACTTTTGGATTCACTTTTTCATCAATATCCTAATGTATTAAAACTCTATCTAGGTTTTAATTTGTCCCAAATAATAAAGCCAGCAAATAGGAGATATGTTAGCTTAATTCAGTTCTTCCACTGATTCTGAAACACGTATTGTGTGCCTGCGGATGCATATGATTAGAAGTTGAGGTGTCACATACCTTAGTCATAATCAATGAAATATTGTCCCATTGCCATTGAAAACAGCAGCTCCTTTTAAAATCTGTTGGATTTCTCAACATCCAAATGTTTTAAGTTTCTGATATTTGCAGAGGTCATTATAAAACAAAACTTGGAGATGACTTCTACTACAGCTGTAAGTATCCAAAAAAAAAAAAAATCCACCCACTGACTTGGTTGTAGTTCTAAGTATCCACTCTCAGTCATTTGAGAGAATGTGAAAAAATTATTATGGGTTTATCCATCTGTCTAGCTAGTTATTCATTACATCCATTCATTCACCTATCTATCCATCAATCCATCCATGTGACTCCTCTTTCATCTGTGTAGTTTCTCCAGGAATACTACATTCCCTTAGAATCTGTGAAAATTAAAAGATAATAATCAACCTTTCAAAAGTTGACCGTGTCTCCATTAACATAAAATTCATAGCTACATAATTATATCTAAAGAAAGCATTTGACTTTAAAAGTATTGAAAAAATAAACAATAATCATCATTTAGTCCAACTCAAAAAAATGATTGGATAAACTTCACATTAAAATTATATTTTCTCTTGGCAAAGCCTCCGTATGTATAAGCGCATTTGCAGTTAAGTGAAGAGTGATACACTATACTTGCTGTTTACAAACTCAACAGTCTTTTACAAAAAAATGATTTATTTATTTTTTTAAAAGGTTTGTTTATTTTTAATGGAAAGGCATATCAGGTTTACAGAGAGAAGGAGAGACAGAGAGAGAAAGAGAGAAGGAGAGACACAGAGAGAAAGAGAGAAGGAGACACACAGAGAGAAAGAGCTTCTACCAGCTGGTTCACTCCCTACATGGCCCCAATTTTTGGAGCTGAACTGAACTGAAGCCAGGAACCAGGAGCGTCTTCTGGTCCTCCCATGAGGATGTAGGATCCTATGACTTTGAGCCACATTCCGCTGCTTTCCCAGGTCATAATCAGGGAGCTAGAGGGAAAGTAGAGCAGCCAAGACATAAACAGTGCCTACATGGTATCCTAACACTTGCAAAGTGAACATTTAGCCATTAATTCATCCCCCTGGGTGCTGCTTTATTCATTCCAAACTCAGAGTTACACAGGAGAAACAAATATATATAAAGAGAGATGTCACATCTGCTGATTCACTCCAAAATGACTACTGTGGCGTAGGGCTGGACCAGATCATAGCTAGGATCCAGGAAGCAAGAGCTCTGATCTCTTCTGTTGCATTCTTGGGAACATTAGCAGAGGCCTTGATCAGAAGTGGATTAACTTGAATTTGAATTGGCACCCATATGGGATACCACTGTCATAGGCTTGCTGCACCAGAATATCAGCATCTGCTATCTAAAAACTTTAAACTGCTTGTATAAAGATCTACAATCACAAAATATATATCCAGCCACAACTCCCCAAAATGCACGACAAATAAAAATATTACTGGTACACAATATTTGCCCATAAATGTTTCCTTTAGATCAATTTTTAAAATTATTTATGCACTTCAGAATTGCCTGGAAATTATTAAAAACTCATGATTCAGCTGCTTCTCAGATCAATTCAATCACGATTTGTAGGATGGAACTCAGTCATATGTCTTTTATAAAGCACCCAAGAGAAATCTAATGACCATTCCATATACACTGAAAGCAAGTGAGTATTTATAATTCATTAATCTTTCTTTTATATACTCTAGAGCATTTTAACTGTAAACAAAGATTAACGCTATTTAAACTATATACATGCATGTGCATGGGTTTCTTCTAAGAATAATCTTTCCATGTATACAGTAAAAGTATAGAATTTCCAGATAAACTATTGATCAATTCATAAAAATACTAAAATGATTACATTGTAGTAGAATATGTTCTTATCTTTTTTTCCAAAACAATCTTTTTGCATGAAAATTCATCCCCAAATTTACTTCTGGACTTTAGTTTTGGTTTGAAAAGAAGCAAACATCTAAAAGCATGAATGTGACTAGTATAGAATTCATCTTGTTATAAATACTTTTAGTTTGTGGATTGGGCAAACAAATGCGTTACATTGATTTGACAGTACTAACGCCAAAGGGTCCAGAAACTGGTACAGCCATGTACTCAGGCAACAGTTGGGAATCTGAGTGGAGGGAATGGGTGTCTTGCCTCAGTCATAAGCATTTTTTGTCTCTATGTCCTGTTACTTGCTCACATCTTATGTTCATCTTATACAAAGTAAATTGAAGCTGGTCTTAAATCATAATTTTGAACGTGAGATAGACAAAACTGGCATTAATCTGAAACCAATAAGCGTATTTAAACATATCCTTCCTTTTTTTAAAAAAAAATACTTATTTGAAAAGCAGAGTTAGAGAGAAGGACAGACTGACAGAGAAAAATATTCCATCTTCTGACTTACTCCCCAAATGGCTGCCATGGCCAGGGATGTGCTAGGTTGAAGCCATGATCCTGGAAATTCATGTGAATCTCTCATGTGAGTGCAGGGTCCCCAAACTTGGATCATCTTCTGATGCATTCCCAAGAATATTAGCAGGAAGATGGATTGGAAGTGGAGCAGCTAGATATCAATCAGGACCCAGATGGAATGCTAGTATTGTAAGCTGTGGTTTTCCCTACTGTGCCACAACGCCAGCCCTGAACATTATATATATATGTGTGTGTGTTTGTGTATGTATAGACAGATATAGAAAAATAGATTAAAATAATATAGATTTCTATAATAGATAAGTCATTCAAAATTCAGCAGTATACTTCAGAAAACTGTGAATAATGCTGAGAAATTGATTTTTCATTTAAACAATGTAATTTTACAGACAACGAAATATGCCTTTATTCTGTATTTTCATTTGAAAATCATAGGTAATTTCCTAGAATTTTGTTTCTTTAAAGTGTCTTTATCCTGATTAAGGAACTTTATTTTTAATACTTCCAAATGTTTCTTAGAATAAATTAGATATTCGCTTTTACTGCATCTATGTCCAAGGAAAGAAAATGAGGGAACTTGTAGGCAACACAGAATAAGACAACTTTTTAATAAACCTATAACAAGGTTTAATTCCTTCATAATCAGAGGATTAGGTTGAAGCTTAAATTGATTCATATACATAATAAAAAATGTTTCCAACATTTGAAAGTATGGGAATAGCATTTTATGTAACAAAGAAACTATTTCAACCTTATTAACAACCAAAGATGTAAATTTAAAATAAATTAAATGCATTTACCTATTAAAATCTGAAATATGTGTAAGCAAATGATACTTGTAATATTATACTCATATTCACAGATCTCCTAAATTTAATATTCACAAACTAATTTATAATAACTGTTTACTTTATAAAATATGCTCATACATCAATTATAAATATGTTCATTTTGGGAAACTTTGGGGAAATAACTAGTAAGAATAAAAATAAACTAAATCTGCTATAGAAACCCAATGGAAACTGTTTTTCATCTGTGCATCTTACTGAAAAATACTAAATGGATAACAGATCTAAACCTACATCCAGAAACCTTCAAACTTTTGGAAGAAGATGGTGAAAATACTCTGCAAGATCTAGGGGTAGGTCCCGACTTCCTAAAAAGGACACCAAAGGCAATAGCAATCAAGACCAGAATAAACAAATGGGATCTCATCAAACTAAGAAGCTTCCGTACAGCAAGGGAAACAATCAACAAAGTAAAAAAGCAACCCACAGAATGGGAGAAGATCTTAGCGCACTCGACATAGGTGATAGAGGGCTAATCTCCAGAATATACAAAGAGCTACAAAACAACCAAAATGTCAAAACAAACAAGCCACTCAAGAAATGGGCACGGGAAATGAGCAGACATTTCACAAAAGAACAAACCCAAATGGCAAATAAACATATGAAAAAATGCTCAAGTTCCCTGGCAATAAGGGAAATCCAAATTAAAACATCAATGAGGTACCACCTGATGCCAGTAAGGGTGGCCCACATGAATAAAAGCACCAACAACACTTGTTGGCGAGGTTGTGGGGAAAAGGGATCCCTACTCCACTGCTGGTGGGGCTGCAGGCTGGTACAGCCTCTATGGAAATCAGTATGGAGAATATTCAAACAACTCAAATTCAACATTCCGTATGATCCAGCAAGAGCACTCCTAGGAATATATCCAGAACAGTTGTTTTATGAGAAACCAACATGCACTCCTATGTTCATAGCAGCCAAAATACTCATCAGCAGAGGATTGGATAAGAAAGCTATGGTTCATCTACTCCATGGAATACTACTCAGCTATTAAAAAAAAACAAAAAACAAAAAGCAGTTCTTTGTGGCCAAATGGGCCAAACTGGAAACCATAATGCTAAGAGAAATGAGCCAATCCCAAAAGGTTAAATACCACATGTTTGCCTTAATTTAAGATGATACAATGTTATGTATAACATGTTATGTTATGTATGTTATATGTTGTGTATAAACTAAAATTGAAATGTCAATGAGGTGGTCACAGAAGGTGGTTAAGAACCTGCATTTACTTTTAACATATTGGTTACTCATTACTATGTCAATTAATTTCATGATGATGTAAATTTTTGCTGATGGTATGTTGGAGCTTTCAATTGACTGGGATGATACTCTGCTGGCTCTGTCTTCAGACCAGAGAGGGTATACCTAAGAAGCCATTGAACTTGACTGGACAATAAGATGCTGGACTCTATGTTTGGTATACGCTTGCAATGGGGAATCTCAACTGAACTTGAGCTGTGGTTATGCAACAAGGTGGAGGAATCCACCATGGTGGGAGGGTTTGGGGAGGGGTGGGGAGAACCCAAGTACCTATGAAACTGTGTCACATAATACAATGTAATTAATGAATAAAAAAGAGTAAAAAAAAATTCTTTTAAGCTATTTTATGTTAACGACTCAGTTATGTCACCAGAAAACTTAAAAGAGCACTGAATTTAAAAACTTTTGATTCACTTATTTGCCATTTTAATTTTTTGAGATAATTTGACAAGAGTTGGCTGAAACTGTGGATTATAAAACTCTGATAGGAATGTTACTGTAAATTGTGGATTGTATGACTAATAAAATGTATTGTCTCGTTTTTTATTTAGTCATCTGTGAACCACATTTTTTGGAATGGTCACATATATAATGAAATTTCAACCGAATAGGGATTAAGGTATTTGACATTGCTGATGGCTACGGGCTCTTTTATACATTTTCAGACAAATTGAATGAAAAAGAGAAAACTGGTTCCTTGAAGGGTAGGGTGTCAGACTCACCGCTTTCTATCCTTCTTGACAACCAAATATGATATAAAGACAATGATTGGGGGATCTGAAAAGACCAGCATTTTCATCTCCAATCTACAGTGAGCCTTTCTCAGATCCACAATAGCAAAATCATGCTCCTCTAAAGATGTAATATTGCAAAAGCAAAATCACAAAATTGTAGCTTAATGTTTTTGTTCTTTTTATAGTCAAAATATTGATCATTTGCTTTGCCCCTGAGAAGTAAACTGCACCTTTTATCTTAAAAGTATAATGTTAATAGTGATAACACTGGCTGATTTTATAATAATTTGACAATATATACCAGTTCCTGTGTTACAGAGACTGCCATACAGAAACAGAATAGAGATTGGTTTCGTTTCGTTTGTTCACTGATTGCTTGGATTTACTGCAATTGTAAAAGTCGGTGAGGGCCCGATGCGATAGCGTAGTAGTTAAAGTCCTCACCTTGCACGCACCAGCAGGATCCCATATGAGCGCCTGTTCTAATCCCGGCGGCCCTGCTTCCCATCCAGCTCCCTGCTTGTGACCGGGAAAGCAGTCAAGGACAGTCCAAAGCCTTGGGACCCTGCACTCATGTGGGAGACCCGGAAGAGCTCCTGGCTCCTGGCTCCTGGCTCCTGGCTTCGGATTGGCTCAGTTTCAACCGTTGCGGTTACTTGGGGAGTGAATCATCAGACAGAAGATTTTCCTCTCTGTGTCTCCTCCTCTCTATGTATCTGCCTTTCCAATAAAAATAAATAAATCTTAAAAAAAGCAAATGGTGAAAGATTATTGATGCCTTAAAATGAGCTTTTGCAATTTCTTATTTCTTATATTAAAGAATTATTTTTCCATTGTACACCCGAGTTTCCCTTAAATAGTTCATAATTGCAACTGAAATACAAAATTATTTTCAAAATAAAGCAGAATTAACCTCACAAAAATAAAAAGAAAATAGTTTTTACTCAAGGACACTATTAATAAATCCAGACTCATATCGGTCCTCTATATTGATGATGTCCTATCGAAAGGCAATTAATGTCTTTTAAAAGGTGAATCATCTTCCAGGTGTTCTTACATACTTTTTACATGCCCACTTATTACTATGTAGATACTAAACTCAATCAGCTTAATTTGTACATCTAATAAACTCCATATAACGACATGGGGCATTTCAGGTCACATAGCCACTCGCTGTTGCAGCCACTCAGCTGTGCTGCTGTTCTGCAAAAGTGGCACAGAAGACACAGAAACATTAGTATGCAGCTGTTTTTCCAACAAATTTTGCTTACAAAAAAAAAATGACAGGCAGGATTTTTCTGGCTGTCCCTCCATGTAGCATCTCAATACCTATAAGAGCCTCATAATTCATTATTAGAGTCGCAATTTGATTCCAGTTTTTGAAAGCATAGGATGTGTTATTATTGATATATAGCTGGTCAAAATAGGGGAGAAATGATTCTAGATTATATATCAATCAGCAAATACATCCCAGATATATTGTAGACTTAAATACATACCTTAGAAATGCACTTGTAGAATGAAATACATACATACAACCCAAATTTGAGGATGGAAGTTAAAAGAATTGAAAAGCAACAAAATTCATAAAGGAAAACATTTATTGATTTTTACTGAAAAAACAAGCAAACCTTATTAGAACACTCTGAGGGGCACATATTTGGTCCAGCACTTAAGATGTGAAATTAAGTTGTTCATGTTCTTCCTCCAGGTAGCATGTTCATCTCCAGAGCTTGACTCCAGCTTTCCAGGGATGCGGATTCTAGGAGGCAGCAAGATGGCTTGGTACCGAGTTCCTGCCACCTCTAGGAGAGCTGCACAGTTCCCAAACTCAGCACTGAGCCAGTTCCAGCCCTTGTGGGTTTGGGGGGAATGACCAGGACACAGGCGTTTTCTCTTTCTTTCTACAATTCATTAATAAGACATGAGGAATTCATACTCTGGTAAAATGATTTGCCATATGACACAAGAGAAACATGAAAGAATAGAATGTGTGAGTTCATTATTCTTAAGAGGGTATGAGCAATTAAAATACAGATAGGTAATTCATATTTGCAAAAAAAAAAAAAATCCAGCCTCACTAATGAAAAGCTGTGAATTAATACCTGGAATGCCATTTTCACATATTAGACTGAAAAAAATTGAAAGTGATAATACTCATGTTGATAAAATACCAGTAGCATTTATCTTCGTACATTGCTTAAAGATTTACAAATTTGCAAAAATTGTCTTGGGAGCATTTTGGCAATGCATATATTTAAAAATACAATAAGTGTATAATAATTACCTTTACAGGAATGAATTCTAGTAATAGTAAAAATATGTAAAAACTTCCTTCCAAAATGTTCATCATAGTTTTATGCATGTTAAAAGACAGATCAATTATACATGCCAAAATGTAAGGCATTTGTGATACATTTATTCACTGTCATGTCATTTAGCCTCTAAGCATGTTATGGATTGTAAGAGCAATGTTTATGGAAACCAGATATAAAACTAGATGTAAGATTTTCTTTGAAAACAAGAAATATAAGGACATACATAAAAAATTTTAATGGTCTGTACATTTATGTGTTGAGATTATGCACACATCTTTTTGGTGTCTTAAATTTTTCTAAGCAATTAATAATGAATGCACATTGACTATTAAGAAAAAATTTCAGAAAAATAATTTTAAGGAAACGGATACTTGAATAAAGCAATGGTCTGGTAGTATTCTTTACAGAAGAATGTCTATTGAGATCCAAGTATGAAAGTACATATTAAACTGATGCTTAATAGGGATAATTTTGTCGAAATGAGTCTGCATATAAAAACTAATGTTGTATAAATTCAGGAGGATAACAAATTGAGTGAAGTCATTATAAATAACTTCTCATTTTCTATTTATTCTTTAAGTACATTGAGGGCTTTTGTTTTGTTTTGTTTTCTTATTTAAGGCAAAGAGACAGAAAGAGGTTTTCTATCGTCAATGAGCTCCACCCAAAACCCAGGAGCTTAGATCTTTTTTCTTTTTTTTTTTTTAAAGATTTATTCATTTTTTATTACAGCCAGATATACACAGATATACACAGAGGAGGAGAGACAGAGAGGAAGATCTTCCGTCCGATGTTTCACTCCCCAAGTGAGCCGCAACGGGCCAGTACGCGCCAATCCAATGCCGGGGACCAGGAACCTCTTCCAGGTCTCCCACGCAGGTGCAGGGTCCCAAAGCATTGGGCTGTCCTCAACTGCTTTCCCCGGCCACAAGCAGGGAGGTGGATGGGAAGTGGAGCTGCCGGGATTAGAACCGGCGTCCATATGGGATCCCGGGGCTTTCAAGGTGAGGACTTTAGCCGCTAGGCCACGCCGCCGGGCCCAGGAGCTTGGATCTTAATGCAAGTCTCCTTTGCGAGAAACAGGGACCTAATTACTCAATCATCACCACTGTTTTGCAAGATCTGCACCTACAGGATGTTGGAATTACAATTCACACCTGGGTACTGAACCCAGGCATTCCAACATGGGAAGCTGGTTTCTCAACTGCCAGGCCAAATAACAGTCACTGGTATTTATTTCATAAAGGGAAAACACATTTTCACTAAATATATTAATGCATTATTTTACAAGTTTTAATTGTATCTAAAAATTAATGGAAAACATAATTAAATTTTAAACTGGAAGGAATTTAGAATCATTGCTATCCATCAACCTTGGCCCTCTGCCTAACTAATTGTCCACACTGAAATAAGCCATAAGACTAAATATAAACTGGCCTCTTTAAAATAAAATCTGGGGCCCAGCACAATAGCATAACGGCTAAAGTCCTCACCTTCAACGTGCCAGGATCCCGGTGTGAGCATTGGTTCTAATCCCGGCAGCCCTACTTCCCATCCAGCTCCCTGCTTGTGGTATGGGAAAGCAGTCAAGCATGGCCCAAATCTTTGGAACCCTGCAACCACGTTGCGTCTGCATGGGGAGTGAACCATCAGAAGGAAGATCTTCCTCTCTGTCTCTTCTCCTCTCTGTGTATCTGCCTTTCCAATTAAAATAAATAAATCTTTAAAAAAAAGTAGAATCTGGAGTAAACATAAAAGCTAAACACATTGATTTTTAAAGAGCTAACATGTAGGATACAATCTTATGTAGTTAATGAATAACCAAAGAGGGCCTGGCATGGTAGTCAAGCAGCTAAAGTCCTCGCCTTGCACATGCCAGGATCCCATCTGGGCGCCAGTTCTAATCCTGGCAGCCCCGCTTCCCATCCCAGCTCCCCGCTTCTGGCCTGGGAAAGCAGTTGAGGACGGCCCAAAGCCATGGGACCCTGCACCCGCGTGGGAGACCTGGAGGAAGAGGTTCATGGCTCCTGGCTTCAAATGGGCAGAGCTCTAGCTTTTCCAGCTGCATGGTGAGTGAATCATCTGGTGGAAGATCTTCCTGTCTCTTCTCCTCCTCTCTGTATATCTGACTTCCCAGTAAAAAAATAAACGAATCTTAAAAAAAAGAATAAGCAAAGAAAGCAGGGGTGATAGAGGAAAATAAGAAAAATATATACACAAAAATGTGACTGGGACCTGGTGCAGCAGGTTAAGTCAATGGCCCATGTCCCAGTCCTTAGTAACAGTCCAGGATACTCTTCGTGTGACTCAGCTCCCTGCTAACGAGTCTATTAAAACCAGGAAAGGTGGCCTAAGTACTTGGCCGTGCAACCACGTGGGACAGCAGGACAGCCTTCCTGCCTCTTGCCTTTGATTGGCTCACCCATGGCTTTGGCGGTCATTTGTGAAGTGCACCAGCAGATGGGAGATCTGTCTCTGTCTCTCTCTGTGTCACTCTACCTTTAAATAAATGTATTTTTAAAAAATCATGTGACTAAGCAAACAGATTTAGGCACCTGTCAATGAATATGATAACAAAGCAACAGTGACCTGAAATGAAAATAAAAATAGCTTTTTATTTTGTGCATTCCCAATGTATTCTACAAAGAGTAGACAGTGATAAAATGAGAATCAATATATATTATTTTTATTTATTTAGAAAGATGTAGGAATATAGTTCTGGGGGTGCTATTTTTAAATATAAATACTGATTTTAGACCTTTCAGATTATCCAAAATACATCTGAATAACAGGATTCCTTATTGTCACTGGGAAATCTAAGGTTTTTTTTTTTTTTCTTTATTGGAAAGGCAGATCAGATTTGCAGAGAGAAGGAGGGACAGAGAAAAATGATCTTCCATCCCCTGGTTCCCTCTCCAGCTGACTGCAGTGGCTGCAGCTGAACTGATCCTAAACCAAGAGCCAAGAGATTCTTCTGGGTCTCCCACATTGTTGCAGAGTCCCAAGGCTTTGGGCTGTCTTTGACTGCTTTCCCAGGCCACAAGCAGGGAACTGGGAAGGAAATGGAGCAGCAGGAACACAAACTGGTTCGTGCAAGGTAAGGATTTAGCCACTGAGCCATGGCACCTGGCCCTTCCTTTATTTTCTTGTAGCGACTTTTACTTATTAATCTGATAATCTGACTTTTATGTTCCTTTTTTAAAAAAATCATTTTATTTTTATTGCAAAATCAGATATACAGAGAGGAGGAGAGACAGAGAGGGAATATCTTCCATCAGATGATTTACTCCTCAGTAGCCACAGCTGGAGCTGAGCCAATCCAAAGCCAGGAGCCAGGAGCCTCTGTCGGGTCTCCCATATGAGTGCAGGGTCCCAAAGCGTTGGGTCATCCCCAACTGCTTTCCCAGACCACAGGCAGGGAGCTGGATGGGAAGCAGGGCTGCCGGGATTAGAATTGGCACCCAATATGGGATCCTGGCACTTTCAAGGCGAGGGCTTTAGCCACTGAGGTTCAGCACCAGGCCTTGTCTTTCTTTTTTTAATCACTTGTGACAAAAAGTTTTATTGATCTTTTATAAACTATGAACTTTCAGTTTAGCTAATTTCACTTTTGCTTTTCTCGTCTGTAATTTAATTTCATCATGATTAGTATTAGTATCCTTCTACTTATTTGGGGCTTAGTTTATACTTCATTATTGATTTATTTAGATGAAATGTTAGTTTCTTGATGTGTAAATATACTAGGTTATGAGTATCATTTTTACTGATGAACATTACTTTAGCCTGAGCTCACATATTTGTTATGTTGAATATTTATTTATATTCAAAAGTTATACATACTATCTATTGGGACAACTTCACTCTGATTTTTAATACAGAATTGAGGTGTTGACTTGGCACTTTTTTAAATTTAATTTTTGACTAGTAAAATAATATAATTTATATGATGCTCATGCTTTAAAATGTATTAGTTTATTGACATTTGATTTATTCCTAATACATATTCAGTCCTTGAGAGTGTTATCCTGAATTCAAGAAGGATGTTGCTATATTGAGGGAGTGAACTATGTATACACATCTATTATTTCCAACCAATTTATAGTATTGTGCATAATTTCTATTTCCCGGCTGCCATTCTGCCCATTTTTTCTACCTACTATTAAAAGCTGGACTCTATTCTTGGTATATGCTTGCAATGAAAGAATCTCAACTGAACTTGAACTGTGGTTATGCAACAAGGTGGAGGAATCCACCATGGGGGGAGGGGACAGGGAGGGGCAGGGGGAATCCCAGTACCTATAAAACTGTGTCACATAATACAATGAAATTAATAAAAAGTTCTACTAGTACAAAAAAGTGAGTTATTGGTGTAATTAATTATCATTGTTAAATTGCCCATTTCTGCATTTAATTCAGTCATTTCCTGTTTTCATTCCTTTGGGAAAACTGTCAGTATGTATATATGTGTGTATATGTATGTATGTATGTATAGGCACACTGTTGTAAAGAATTGTTATCTCTAGCTTTATCACTGTTGTCATGCTTTATTCTTTTATGATAGTGTGGACATTCAAATTTTCTTATGATCATTCTGTCAGGCACAATTGCCTCTTCTTTTTTAAAAATTTTGTTTTTGATGATGATTACCTCGTTGAGAAAGGTATATGCCCAACAATTGCTTCCAGTTAACACACAACCAATCCATCCAATATTCACCTAGAAGCTAAAGTGATTTCTCTGAAACAGATCATATCACATTGCTATTTTCCTTGAAGTCTTTACTGTATTATAGATTTAACTTTTAACAGTATATAAATGCTATTCCTTGTTCTATTCCTTGGCAAAATCTCATCCCCAACTACTTCTTTAGGATGTAGTTATTTGAAAGGCAGAACAACAGAGCAAGAAGGAGAAAGAAAGAAAAAGAAATGTTAATTAATGCCTGGCCAAATCCACCATCCTTGTTTTTCATATGTGAGAAAGGGACCGAGTTACTTCAGTGATCTCCTACTGACTTCCTTCTACATTAGCAGTAACCTGGATCAGAACCAGAGAAGCCTAGTCTAGAACTGGGATTGTGAGCTGGGATGCTACTCTGACAGAAGAGGTTTAACCCGCAGCAACACAACACTGACCTGCCAGATACTTCTGCACCCTATGTTTTAATCACTTTTCCTGTTATTTATCTGGGTCTAGCAGCTGTACTGCTTGAGTTTGCTTGACTCTCCTACGGCCGGTCGCCCATTCCCAGTCCTCTCACTATAAGGCTCTATACCATACACCTGCATAACATTCTGTCTCGCTTCACCAAGTTAACTGCTGAAATATCAGCTCCTCAGAAAGAAATTACCAGTCCACCCAATTAAAAATATCACTCTCATTTTCCTATATTCAATTGTAATTTTATTTTCTTTTTTTTGATTTCTTCTTTTTAAATTGGCTATACCAGGGCCCGGCATGGTAGCCTAACAGCTTAAGTCCTCGCCTTACACACACCAGGATTCCATTTGGGCACTGGTTCATATCCCAGTGGCCCCACTTCCCATCTAGCTCCTTGCTTGTGGCCTGGGAAAGCAGTTGAGGACAGTCCAAAACCTTGAGCCCATACACCTGCGTGGGAGACCTGGCAGAGGCTCCTGGCTCCTGGTTTTGGATCGGCTCAGCTTCGGAGGTTGCTGCCACCTGGGGAGTGAATCAGCAGATGGAAGATTTTCCTTGCTGTCTCTCCTCGTCTCTGTATATTTTTCTAATAAAAATGAGTAAATCTTGACAAAAATGGCTTTATCAGAATTCTTTTATTTTAAAAACGTATATATAAGAAAGGAAAATAATTCATGTATTCCATATGTATATAGTTTTAAAATATTTATTAATGGAAAAAGGACAGATTTCATGTATTTTGTAGGTACAATACTAAGAAGATAACCATTCTTCCCCAAATCACTTTGTTCCTCCTCCAGTCCTCTTCCTTCCTTCCTTCCTTCCTTCATTTATTTATTTATTTATTAAAAAAATAATTTCAATGTACTCTATTGTGACACATTCAATGCAGAATTAAATCCCAATATTCAATAAGAAAAGGTAGAAAGACCACAGTTCCACAAGAGTATAAATAAGGGCTAAAAGCAATAATCAAATCACAAGATGTCCATCGCATTCCTATACATTTTTTCATTATCTCATTTTCAAAACAGTTTTGAAAATGTCATGGACAAAGAAATTAAAAGACAAATTATTTTTGTTACCCAAATTTGCAATCCACACATAGGAACTTTATAATATGCATTTTCTATATATTTTAATACATCCACCAAGCCAGTGGATTTCAAACATTTTACTGCAGCCTGGCATATTTTTAATTTTCATCTCAAAAAGTTTCTTTAGTAATTTGAAAGGCCAACTTACAGCTAGAGAGGAAGAGCCATATTGAGACAGTTTCTAACTGATGATGGACTTCTCAAGTGACTACTAGAGTCTGGATTGGGCCAGGCCTCAGCCAAGGGTCTGCAATCCCATCCAAATTTCCTATGTAGTTGCAAGGACCCCAAAACCCACACTGACTAATGCTGCTTTCCCAGGTTCATTAACAGGGAGCTGGATTGAAAATGGAATAGTTAGGACTGGAATCACCATATGGGATGCCAATATTGCAGGTGACAACTTAGCCAACTATCTCCCAACACTGGTCGCAATTCCTCTTTCTATAAACCTTTTAAAATTCCCTTGTATATAATTTCTATGCATGTTTTATCATAAATGTAAGTAGTTTGATAACGATGTCACACTCTCTTTTTGCATGTTTATTGTTATTGGTTTACTTCACTCAGCAAGGAGTTAAACACCTTCAGCCCTTGTACTTTAGGATGGCTTACTACTTAACTAGAATTGCTATGTTTCATGCTTATATTGATAAAAACAAAAGTACCTCAGAAATGAAGTTTTTTGTTTCTTAGGGGTTCTACTTATCATACTTGTATTTTCTGCTGGAAACCACCAAATCAAAATTAACAGAATGTTTTCTTATCTTGAAGAGCTTTGTAGTATTGCTTTTATGAAATCTATGTGAAAAAACAAATTATGTTCTTTCAGAGTAGGGCTTCCTTGTTTCTAGGATATTAATTAGTGATATGGAATAACATTCTGTCCTGGATTTATATAAACACTGAGCAATTTCTCTTCTCAGCAATTGTTTCACCTTGTTTTGCCCTATTGCTACTTTTTTCTAAGTGTATCATATGATTAGAACATCTAGACATCTCTCTCTCTAATTATAATAATAAATACCACAGTTGAAACTAAGAGATTCCAATTTTCTTCATTGAACTTTATAAGGCTTGTAAAGTAGCAAATGATATGAATCTGTGCCTTGACACAATTACGCTATTCTAAAGGTCATTGAGAATCTCCTCCCATCAGCAGCTTTTTAATATGAATCCCTTTGGTCTTCCTGATGAACTGTAGCTTTGCTTTCTAATATAAGCTAGTCTCTTTGGAGAAAGTAGGTGCTTTGAAGTTGGCAGCTTTTTTAAGTCATTGAAGAAATTGTGCCATGGACAGTTTCCAATGACTGCATCTGCATCAATGCCCAGTGCCTTCCAAAAGACATTTCATAACACAGCAGTCAAATTGGCTCCAGCACTAGCCACAGGCCAACTGCCCCTGGCTTTGCTCCTCTGATGGCTTCTATTAAAGACCTTGGAACAATTTTGGGCTGCAACTTGATTTCTTTCATAACACAATCAAAGAAGAAGGTCATCATTGACAAACAATTGTATCTATTAGAAAATAGCAAATTAATGCACTTCCAAGCCAAGAAACCCTAATGAAGTTATGCTTTACATAAAATATTTTTCAGATTTAAAAAGCGATTCAACAGCAAAATGACATGTTTTCTGAAGAGAAGTAGATTTTCCAAAGTTAAATAATGTGCTTACAATTAAATTTAATCGTAGGCACACGTGATAATCCATACATACTCTCCATATTATTTTCACTGATGACAAGGGAACCCATGAGCAGCTGCCAGTATCCACACTACAAGGTACATTAATTAGCTCTAATGAAAAACAAATCACAAATTACTTTTCCACATTCAGGAAAAGTAACACAAGCCAACTAAAAAATATATATATTTACATATACAAAAAAATTAAAAGAAGTCGGGGGCATGTTGGGCAGCTAGTATTCTTAAACTTTTCATTAGTAAAATATGTAAACCAGATAATAAACAGGCAAGGCAATGGCAGTAATTTATAGGTGTATTCCACAAGGCTGATGGTACGTGTTGCATACTTCCAAAATTAAATGCAGATGAACACAGGCATACTCTATATCCCTAACAAATAATTACACATGTATTTTGTTTTTAAACAGATTTTAAATGCATGTTGATATATATCAAAGGGACTAACTAATTTCAAGATTCATAAAGATAATCACTCATGTAGTGTTCCCCTAGGGAGTAATTCTAATTTTCAAAGCAATCACTCCCCATGTGGTGGCAATGGCCAGAGCTGGGCCAAGCTGAAAATAGGGCCTGGGGCTTCTTCCCCATCTCCCACATGGCTTGAGGCACCCAGGTTCTAAACAGGGAGCTGAATCAGAAGTAGAGCAGCTGGGAAGAAGAATTGGCACTCGTATGAGATATCAGTGCCACAGAGGAAGGTTTAGTCTGTTACAGCACCACAATGGCCCCCTTATGCCTCTTTTTCTACATCTATAAATGAATATAATGATATTATACAACTTGCAGAGTTACTGCCAAGACTAATGGAGATGATATATCTAAAATATGTAGGAAAGTGCTCTTGGGCACATACTAAGTATTAGACGGAGACTGATTATTAAAAATTAAGTAAAATGTCTTTCCTCGCTGTTGAAAAGTATAATTGTATAATTTAGAAATGGATCAATGTTAGAAAATTGAGCACTTCGTATAGATCTAATATTGATACACTGGCTTGAGACAACGTTATCTGCATGAAAAAGATTATGTGTTCATACAATTAACACTTCACTATTAATTAATTCTGCCATGAAATAAAAAAGTAGACTTTATTTTCCCCACTGGTTTACTTCCAGGGTCTCAAACAGTGCCTGGTATATATGTGTAGAACGGACTGTGTAAAGATGCTTAATTTTATGTTGACTGTGTATTTGTATCTGTCAGCAGTACAATTGGAAAATCATTTGAACAGAACTCAGAGATTAATATCATAGCATTGGAACTGGTTCTTTTTTTTACACAAGCAACTTTTCCCTAAGCCCCAGTTTCCTTATATATAGGAAAGAAATAGCATCAGTCACCCATTCTAAGAACCTATTCCAAACATTCTAAGTTCAAGTTGGAATTAGTTCAGAGTTTAAAAGACCTAATAAATGGTAAACAGATATGTAAATGTTTCCCAGTAAATATTTACTGAGATAAATATAAAATTAGGAGTTATTAATTATAGTCCCACAGAACCCTGTGGGAGATATGGTATGACGAACGGAGCCAGGCTGGACTGCAGAAATGAGCTGCTATCATGGGAGACAGGGCTGGAAGGAGACTAGGTTGGGACAGGTTGTATGGCCCGCTGGCACATGCAAAGGCCAGGACTCAAGGCAGATCATGCCAAGAAGCGCTACGGCACCTGCCAGGATGTGTGAGATCTGGGATTTGGAGCAGGTCTGATAGTGGAACTTCACGGGCTCCCCTGCTGGGCCACTGCTTCAGCTTGTGAGCCTGAGAGTCGGTACTAGGAGCAGGCTGGTCCAAGGAGGGCTCCATCACCCAACAATCAGCATATGGGCTGGTTTGGGGCCAGGCCATACTGGGCTAAACTGCCACACTGGCTGGCACAACAGAGAGCCAGAACATATGTGGTTCAGCCTGGCTTAGCTATAGCACTCATTCACTGGCAAGTGTCAGGACTACACGTGAGTCACATGAAAATGTACCACAGTACCCCTCTGGCAGGCACAAGATTTGGGGCCGGAAGTGGGCCTGGAAGTAAAACTGGGCACTCTTGTGCTGGGCTGAAACTCCTACTGGTGAGCTTGAAAGCCAGGGCTGAGTGCTGGTTGGGAAGGTCATGGCAACAGCGCCTATCTGCATATATGTGGGCTGGGTCTCGGGGTGGGTCAAGTTGAGCTCTCTGCAGCACATATCTGTTTGCGCAAGAACCAGATGAGCTCCAGGACAGAACAACCTAGGCCTGTAGCACATACTAGCACACACAAAATGGACTGGGGGTGGGTGTGGTGGAGGTTATTTGGTCTCCCGCTGGTGTGCATGATGACTGCACCTGTGGTGGGGTGGACTGGGCTAGGCCAGAGCACCAGATAGCTTGCATGAGAGACGGGAACTGACCAGGCAGCTGCATCCACTGGTATTTGTATTGGCCTGTGCAGGTGACAAACTAATCTGACCCTGCGTTGGCTGGCTCACGTAAGAGTCAAGTCTGAGGTCACTCCAGGTGAAGTTTCTTGGGGGATTCCCCAACTAGGTGGCTGAAATCAAACTGTAGCCATCAGGAAAATCACAATGTATGTGATCTGACCTTGGAGTGCATGTATCAGGACTAGGTCCTCTCAGTTTCCAATGTGTGTTCAGTGGCCAGGATGCACAGATGCTCAAGAGAGAGGGACATGACAACCAGCTCATCTAGGCTAGCAGGGGACTTTGACTGCTTTGTGAGAGGATGGGAAGCAGAACCAGTTGCGCAACTTTCCTGGCTAAGCTTTGCAACAAGTTTCTGGTCCTGTGAATGCACTTAGGTGGATTTGTGTTGGCTCAAATGGCATTAAATGGCAGCAGAGTACAAGGGATTTTGCCAAACCATACCATGCTCCATTTAAACTTCAGCTAGAAAAAGCAATTACCTTATGGCTTATTACTCCAAATTACAAGTGCTGACAGATTATCACTTTAGTCTTCATAACAATTTTTAGTTTTGAGGTTCATCAGCAATAATGATTATTTTAAAATTTACTTTGATAATAATTAGATATATGTAATTATATATTATACATATTTGTATATAGAAAATTATATATTATATACTTGCATAATATATAATTTCTACATATGAAGTATACAGAATGTTTTGATAAACACAGACACTATAGAATTTAGAGATCACGGTAAATAAATCCAGGAAGGTTCGCTAAAGTGTCTTCCTTAAGAATGGAATAAATGGGCCTGACAAAATGGGTCAACTGACTAATCCTCCTCTGTAATTGCTGAGAACCAATATGGGTGATAGTCTGTGTCCCAGTTGCTCCCCTTCCTATCCAGCTCCCTGTTTGTGGCCTAGGAAAGCAATGGAAGATAATTCAAAACCTTGGGACTCCGCACCCATATGGGAGACCTGGAAGAAAGTGCTGACTGCTGACTTTGGATCAGCTCAGCTCTGGTCCCTGTGGCCACTTTGGGGAGTGAACCAGGAGATGGATGATATTTCTCTCTGTAAATCTTTCCAATAAAATAAATAATTCTTGGGAGAAAAAGAAAAGAATAGACAAGAGGCTGGCATCATGGCATTAACAGATAAAGCCACAAAGAAGCAACCTAGCATCCCATGTGAGTCTCTCAGCTGCTTCATTTCTGCTCCACCTCTCTGCTAATGCACCTGGAAAAGCAGTGGAGGATTGCCCAAGTACTTGAGCCCCTGTAGGAGACTTGGATGAAACTTCTAGTCCCTGGCTTCAGCCTCATTCAGCCTAGCCACTTGGGAGAATGAACAGATGAATGGATAACTTTTGTGTGTGTCTGTGTGTGTCTCACTGCAACTTGACTTTTCAGAAAACAAATCTTGAGAAAACAGTGGACAAGTAAGGACCAGCATTATGGCACAATGAGTTAAGTTGCTGCTTGTGCTATCAGTGTCTTATATCACATTGTCTGAATCCCTGCCTGTGATTCAACATCCCGCTAATGCATGGTGTTTTAGCAAAACCATTGACAAGTTTAGTGATTAGCAAGCTGTGAGGTCTTTAGTCACTAAAAACAGCTATTCTATCTTTCACGGCATTATTTGGACCATGTTTTGCAGCCTAATAGAAATGAGGTTTGCTTTTCCTGTCATCCTAGAGATTCTTTGAGCTTCAAATCTCCCTAAATATATTGTCTACTTAAATTAATCAAAGCAGTTTCTATTAATTGAAACCCCAAACTCCAAAAGACACTCCAATCAAGATATAAAATCATCTGTTCTTGAATTGCATGTATCATATAGTTAATGTGAAAGCTTTTTATTATAGCGTTAGGTAAATATAAAAAGCTTAGTTGGGCCTCATGATGCTAACATTAATTTTTATCTCTGAATTTAGTCATCCCTTGCAGTCTTTAGAAATTACAAACTACATCTAGGACTGAAAATCATAGCCTACCAATGTTGAAAGCCATAACGTTAGCGACAATTTTGCATTTATGCTGATAATAACATGGGGGTATGTTAAGCCTCTTTGGATGTTTGGCAAGGGATACTTATATGCTTTCTCTCCTACATAAAATCTCAGATTGCCAATTTTTCAGCATATAAGTGTTGCAGGGAATTGCATGCAAAAAGACTCGCAGGGAGTTTTTATGAGGACAATGTGAGTAAGGAAAGTACTCCAGCAGGGGCTCCACCTAATAACCTAGTTGTGATTCTTGTGGAAAACCCTGAAGCCAGGAGGAGCTCATCTTTCTAAAGAAAGTAAAAATCGGGGAAAAATAAGATTTTATATTTTCAAAGGAAAATTTCACCAGGGACCATGATGTAACTCTTTTTACTTCCCTCCCAGAGAAGAACGGACCCTAAATTCTGTTAGAGATATGGAGGTGACAACCACTCCAGCTGCATCATGCTAAAAGGGAACCTCACTGGGGGACAGCAGTAAGGTTGACTGGGAATAAGGTAGTCCCTGGCAGAATGCAAATTTTCATAGAGGTGCTGTCTAAAGTAATGCCTGAAGTAATGCCTGGAGCCTGAAGGCTTCTCATAACTCATAGATAACAATGCATGAGGTTCTCCCAATTTAAGGTTTCATGGGTCCAGCTGGAAAACCTCAGTATTGAATGCTTTAATCCTGGAGCTTGGATGTGAAATAATCATCAGAGGTTTAAGCTTTTGTCAAAGCAAAAATTCAGACCTGAGAATATTTTGTGAATTAAAGCTATTAATTAGATCTAATCAGCTTTAGAGTTAATTCTTAAGGCTCAAATATTTTAAGCAATTCAACTCAATAAAGGCAACAGTATATCTGAATCTGAAAGCACACAAGCACCTATTATACTGTCATAAAATATCAGAATATAAGCCGACCGCATAAGACAGCGGAACAGATCATGCAACAAAGAAAATCCTGCTTTCTTAAGAGCTAACTTGAAGCTGGGACAATGTCTCAAATGGTTAATCCTCCCCCTTTAAGTTCCAGGATCCCATATGTGTACCAGTTGGTGTCCCAGCTGTTCCACTTGACATCTAGCTCCCTGCTTATGGCCTGGGAAAGCAGCAGAGGATAGTTCAAACACTTGGGTCCTTTCACCCATGTGGGAGGCCTATAAGAATCTCATGGCTCCTGGAGTCCAATTGGCTCAGTTCCACATGTTGTAGCCATTTGGGGAGTGAACCAGTGGATGGAAGATCTTTCTGTCTTCCCTTCCTTCTGTAAATCTGTTGTGCCAGTAAAAATAACAAAATATTTTAAAAGAAGAACCATCTTTAAGATTTCTTTTGAATCACATCTCAGTGAAGCATTTCTATACCTCTGAACTAAGAAAAACAAATCCCTTGAAGAAACATACAGAATTTTAACATATAATCATGTAAACTTGGTTAATTTTGAAATATGCTAAACTAGCTTTTGAATCCAAGGGGGAAATAGGTAAATGATTTTTATACAATTACACTTTACCCTAGGAATCGCAGGAAAATGCTTAACATAGAAGGTGAAAAAGTACCAACAATGCTTTGTAACAGAAGCTTTATTTCACACATACTTTAGAAAGCACTATAGGATTTTGTACTTTTCAGGCCTCTTGGCCATTTTCACTAAGATAACAGCACAACAATGTTACTATGTAAGGATAGTTAGGGTCAAGATGCCTGGTGATATTTTCCTTTGAAAATATAGAATATTGCTTCTCTCCTATTATTCTTTGGAAAGACAAATTACTCCTGCTTCCCAATCATATCATAAGGATTAAAGCCAACTGGACAGCCAGATGTAGCTCCTATTGAAATGTGAATCCCTCTTCCTTGAATTTCCAGCTTTGTCACAAAGCAGCAAAAAAAAAAAAAAAAAAAAAAAAAAAAAAAAAAAAAAAAAATCAGGAGGTCTTTTTGAGGGAATATAAAGGCCCTGTCTCCTCAAAACTATCTTTGACCCAATCAAAGTGTCAACCACATCATTTTGAACTTTTATCATGAAAGTAGCAAGGAGATGGAGCCGGAGATGTCAGCTTATCAGGAGAACGAAAAGGGAGGCTGCCAGGCACACCCTTCTGATGGTCATTTTGTTCTGAGCAAGCAAGACAGGATTAGAATTTTGATCTGGGACTGCTCTTCAGGCCTGTGGTTGTTAATCGTTACTCTATTTTCCACCCTCTTCAAAACTGTCCTTAAAAGACACCATTTCCATCATTTTTTCTTTCATGTATGTGAGACAGGAACAAAGGTTGCCTTTTTATTTTTTCACATGAAATGCATGGCAACAATTAGACTTTTTAAACTTTTGGATATTTGTATCAGTAACATGCTTTTATAACTTCAAATTGAACAATATTTACCATCTCCACAGCATTTGTAATACAATATGAATAGCCCAATTAGTCAGCATCGCTACAAGATGAGACATATCCTTTACGTGACCAGGGGGCCCCGGATGGATAATATCAAAGCATTTGGAGCCTTGAGGTTTTGGTTTTGAATACCTGTCAAGGAAGGCAAGGAGGCTTAAAACATCTGGTTTGACATAATATAGACCAGATTTTTTCATTAATATGAACTAACTATTCAAATAATTCAAAAATAAGTACATATTTAAAGACATTGAGCTGTTCTTAAGCAATAAGTATTTAGTGAAAAAACACAAAGATTATATTAATAGGAAAAAATATAGGTTTCTGGTTTGTGACCAGAAAGAAAACAAATAAAAATCTTGAATAAGGGCATGGTTCGGTAACCTGGCGCCTAGAGTCTTTGCCTTGCATGCGCCAGGATGCTATGTGAGTGCTGGATTGTGTCCCAGCTGCTCTACTTCACTTCCACCTCCCTACTTGTGGCCTGGGAAGGCAGTGGGAGACAGCCCAGGAGCTTGGGACCCTGAATTTCTGTGGGAGATCCAGAAGAGGCTCCTGGCTCCTGGCTTTGGATCAGCCCAGTTCCAGCTGTTGTCACTTGGGGAGTGAACCAGCGGATGCAGGCTCTTTCTCTCCATCTTTCCTACTTTCTGCTAGGTCTGACCTCCCAATAAAAATAAAGACATCTTAAAGAAAAAGGAAAATGCCTTTAAAAATCTTGAATAAAACTTAGCACATAGAATTACCCCATACCTTGGAAGAGTTTCACACCTCTTCAGCAATACAAACATTAATGTATGTTCACAACTTTAAAAGTGACTTTATCCTCTTAAAAGCTTAATGTGTAACAATTATCCGCATAACTATGGAATCAACGGACATTTGGATTGACATACTTATCTTTTTTCCTTTTTATCTTATTTATTTTTTTTAATTTTATGGTGCCATTCCATAGGGTCTGGGGTTCCCCATTCCCAAACTCCCGCCCCCGGATTGATTTCCCCCATTTTCTTCAATAGTGTAGTCCTTCATAAGGATACACGATTCCTCCAATCAGCGTTGTCTAACTTTGGCTGAACAACATAAACACTTGCATATATAGGATTTACTCCTCTTTTTAAATAAAACAATTTTAGGTAGAAAGCTGACGTTAGCACAATAAAAATTGGCATAATTTTATAACCTTACAAAGTACTTTGGATGATTTGAATTGGCTCAAACAACCATTATCTCATGCAACTTGAATCTTATTCTCTGAGAGAGTAAGTACCAATTGGAAGTCCCCAGATCAGAAGAATTGGTTCAGGACTTTGAAGAATTAGAGGTCCAAATCACTTGGTCAAAATAAAATACATTTAACCAAGTATTTTATTTTTTTTTAATTTAAAAAAATTATGAATTCTTTCTATTTTGATGATTCTTACATAGTTGATTAGGGTGATAAGGCTCAAGGGCTACAGGAAGGTGGGTGAGATCACCATTTCCACATTCTCTTTTTTTTTCCTTCCTGTATTTGGGGGAAGGGAGGAGACAAGGAGAGAAGCCACACCCAGCCTCCCAAATGCCTCTGCACCCTGTAACCAAGCATTTTGAAAAACGCTGTGGGCTAGATCTGATCACAGTTAAGGTGATTATTAAAATAGGCAGATAACTTTAGCCTCTTTTATGTATCACCATTATCAACAGAAAAAGGCACAAAACTTTGAAAATTGTTGTAAACCGTAGGGGGTCTCAGGAAAATGTTTAGCTTAGAATATATAGCATGGTATCAACAATATTTTGCTACAAAATTTACATTTACTACGCACACATTTTAGAAAGGACTGTAGGGTTTTATACTGTTTAGGGATCTGGGCTGCCTTCATTAAGATAGCAACACTACAATGTCGTTAAGTACGATAGTTAGGTTCATGAACCCTAGTGAAATTTTCCTTTGAAAATACAGGGTGTTTCCAAGAGTCTGCAATTGTTGATTGTGCTGCAATGAACACAGAGGTGCATGTTGCTTTCTCATGCATCAGGACATTTGGATCATTTGGATATATGACCTAAGTGCAATTGCTGGGTCATACGGTAGGTGAATTATCAGTTGCCTGTGTATTCTTCATACTGACTCCCACAGTGACTGCACCAGCCTGCATTCCCACCAACAGTGGAATAGGTTTCCTGTTTCCCCACATCCTTCCCAGCAGGTACTGTTGGTAGTTTTCTCTATGAGGGCCACCTTTATTGGGGTTACGTGGAAAATCAGTGTTGTTTCTATTTGAATTTCCCTTATTGCTCAGGGGAGTTTGAGTAGTGTTTCATATGTCTTTTAGTCATTTGGATCTGAATACATCCTAACAGTAAGATGATGCACTCCCTGACAATGTCCATACACTTCAGTAAGAGCATGATGGACTTGTGACTGTTCATAAAGAACATCTATTGTAAAACTAGAGGAGAAATCAATGTGGGGGATGAGGGACCTCAGGGAAGGGCACAGGCAACCACGGAACCTAGGAAACTATATCATAAAACAAAATAAGTTAAAAATTGTAAAAATGAAACTAATTTCTTAATGTCCAATATTGAATTACTTTCATATGCTACAAATAAAATAATGATCAGCATTACAAGAGTATCAAACACTAAAATACGCAATGGCGATATGTTGCACTGAAGTAGAGCTATGAATTCAAGTGTATGATTTTTAAAACGAACATTTACTTTCAGTGGTTCTTCACCTTACCCTGCTGGAGTGGAATGGTTATATACCCGTACAGCTGTGTTTCTAAGTTGAACATTAAATCCTTAGTGTTTTGTTAAGAAAAAAAATTATATAGAATGAAAAGGGCAAACCTGAACATATTTTTCTTCACAATGACCCAGTACTTCCCTTACCCTCTATTTCAGTTTCTCTCAGTCTCAGGTTTTAAAAACTGCTAGACTCTTGTCTCAGGCCCTCGTTGCATGCCTCCCTGCATCAACTGCAACTTCATGTGTTGAAATTCTAGCCCACCTGTATGTCATATGTGGCTAAATTTGAATAAAAGTCCTTCCAAGATATATTGGAGGTCTTCTAATCCAGTCTAATTAAAGTCATTATAAGAAAACATTTGGACACAAACATACAGAGAGAAGATAGTTGTATCGCTTTGCTAAGTTTGCCTTAACAAAATACCATAGTAGGAGGCTTCAATAAGAGACATTATTTTTCTCACAATTTTAAGGACTAGAATTGCAGGATCAAGAAATATGCATTTTTTTTCTGAAGCCTCCTCAGCTTTGGGGCATACTCTCTGTATGTACACATCTCTTGAGTGTTTTTAAATCCTAATTTTTAAAAATAAAGTATCTTTAATAAGAAATACTTTTGTACAAACTCACATGAAAAGTGACAGCCCATAAAATTCACACTACTCTACTATTTCCTGTGTCTCGAAGATGCATCTACTCCAGCACACATGGGCTAGCATAGGTCCCACTCAACAAATAATACCTTGAAGTTTCCAATCGGTGATGCTGTCTCCAGCAGTACCTATTCATCTTTCCTTAAAAACAAAAAGGTGGGGGATGCATCATGGCTCCGAGTAGTAAACCACTGCTCGTGACATCAATATCCCATGCCTGAGTGTTGATTCAAGTCTTGTCTCTTGCACTTCTGATCCAACTATTTGAAAATGAACAAATACATGGGTTTCTGCCACTGACATGAGAGACCCAGACAGAATTCCAGAATCTGTACTTGGGTCTGGCCCAGTCCAGGCTATTGCAAGCATTTGGGGAGTAAATAGCTGATGTAAGAAAATGCTCGCTTCTTGTCTGTGTTGCTCTGTTTTTCATATAGATGAAAGTAAATAAATATTTTTGACAATATCAGTGTATTTTAAAAGTCTTGTAACAATTATAGAAGAATATCTCAAAAGAAAAATCTAGAAACCATACCAGCTCTTACAACATAAATGAAAGGTTTCTAAGGGTTCCAAAATGTATCAAAATGAGCAAAAGATTGAATTTTTTTTAGTTAGTTACCATATCAGGAAGGATAATATTACAAACACATCCTTGTTTTAAATTTGGCTTAACAAGAAGTTAGGAGCCAAACTTCCAACTAGTTCTGAGAAACAAATTTGGTTGCTACTTAATGATTTAAAAATTCTCAATTACCTTCACCTCAAACACAGTTTTGCAAATTCTAGAAAATATTGTCACCAACTTTCACTTAACTTAAACCTTGGAACTTTAGGAAAACTGGATTCCCAACTTGTTCTTTAAGCAAGAGCCGGCACTGGTTCTACCATGAAAAAAGACAAATCCATATATATATATTTTTGCAATAACTTTGAGAGGAACTGTTTCTTCTGTGGATAGCAATCAGCGAGATACTTACAAGACTTGTTTCCAATTTCTTCGCAAAAATACACCTGCAGAGAATTCCTATAGGCAAAGTCATCCAGGAATACAAAACTTAGTTCAAATGCATAACGTGTCTTTTGTATGCATTAGGCCAACGGTTTCATAAAAAGGAAATCATAGTAGAGTCTAACAATAAAAAGGATAGTTCAAATAACATTTTTATTTCCGAAGATACTCCTCTAATATTTAACATCTTCTACTATCAGAAAAAGGCACTGGATTCTCATAGTCTTGTGGATACTTTCATGCCTATACTTTCATAAATAAATTCTGCACATGAATAGTTTTGTTTTAGATCATGGAATGGAGAAAGAACACATGAGATGCAGCAAGCAATTCTGCATATATTAATCCTTAGTTTGTTCAAAAGTAAAGATGCAACTTGACATAGTTACTGCTCCATCTCCTGAATGGGTTCAACTTTACATATCAAGGCCATAACTGCAGCATATTCAAACACATAGAGACACCCTGAACAGTGAGATAACCCTTGGGTCTACATGCTGTTCCAGGAAATAAAACCCACACTTTCTTTTAGCCTAGCTTTTTGCTTCTGTTAACACAAAATTAAATACTTCTTAGTTAGCTTTTTTTTCCTTATTTTTCTTTGACTTGTTGAGTTAATCAGGTACTCTGACATCTGATGTTAAGGATCGTAGACAATGATGGGAAAAATAGGAGCAATGATCATATGTATATCACTTGCTATTAATAGATCCTGAAAGGGCTTTGGACATGCAAAGATGGTGGGGGATAAATGGAGGGACAGAGCCAAGCAAACAAAAAGTAAGCCCAAAGATGTCTGCATTACCAGGAACATGGAGAACCAGGGAATAACATAAATCAGTGTAAAGACAAGTTTCTAGAAGACACTCCAGTTTTCATGCTAGGAAGATTAATTCTACCTTCTTAAAGAAATCTCTCAAATATTACCACATTTTCTCAAACATGTGGTGAAGCAGGGATGCATTATCAAAGGAAAAAGCTGACAATGACCTTTAACAAGAAAATAATCCATTCAGAATTAATACAATTTGTAATAACAGTAACTAGTATCCTGCACCATAGGTGTGAAATGCACATCATCACATACCTAAATTCAAATAATTATTAGAATAAAACATTTAATGATGGAACTTTGGGAAGGATGACAAAGAAAATATAAATAAATAAATAAATAAATAAATAAATAAATAAATCAAGCAAGCAAGCAAGCTGGGTAGTTACAAGTAGTTAAATATCCATCACTAGTGTGCTCTGATTAAGAAATCAATATCAGCCTAGAGGAGTTTTCAAGTAATTTTGCTAGCATTGCTATTTTTCAAAATATTATTATTAGTGACATGGACATTAATGATTTACTGATCAAATTTGTAGAAAGTACGAAGAGGGAGGAAGATCTAACATGTTGTATAGCTGGAGGAAAATCAATACATGTCTTGCAGATGCTACAACCAATAAGATAAAAATTAGGACACGTAATTGTAAAGTTGTGTATTTGACTCTCAAATCTGCACAAACATAAGGAGCTATGGCCTATCTTGTTTGTAAGATTAAAGAATTTTGCAGGCCACACATCAAAGAAATGAGTATATAAGGAGAGAAGATTGATGCTCCTGAATATTTACATAATTATGTGAAAGTTTACTTTTATCTGTGTCACTATGAAAAAAAGTCAAGTGCACATTTTTAAGAGTAAACAGAATGTGCATCAATAAATTGCAAAACATTCCAATAACTTACACTAACAAAAGCACTATAGATGTTTTCTCAAGAGCTGATGAGTTTCTCTTCATTGGAACTGTTCAATCTGCAGATGAATAATAATGTCAGGTGCTTTTTCTGATGATTTAATAAACATATATCTTCTTTAGTTCAGAGATGACTTGATTCAATCAGCAATTATACATATGCTAGGAGCCAACCTAAGAAACTTACTGACAAATCAATAATGTTTGGACATCACCGCAAGACTTGGTTTTGAATAGAAGTGATTTCTCAAGCAAGAACAACTGAGGGACCAGCAATTAGATGAAATAAAGTCTTATTGTGACACTTTAGTTGTCCATGACTCATCTGAGTAGTTAAATAAATTTTCTGGCATAAGTATTACATAGAAAACAGAGGTCATCTCACAAAAAAAGACTGTTAATAAATACTAACTTAACAAAAAATGAGTATGCCAGAAACATAATTTTTCATACTTCCCTTAAAATTTTCCTAAAGATATGAAAAGTAATAGCAAAAATGACACACCAGATGATTCGTATTTTTCAATGGCTTTAGTATAAAGTTATCTATTTATTAGTTAAAAATGATTTTCTCCTTAGTTTCTAGTGCTAGAAATTTGTTTTTAGGTAATAGCTCTATGTGTTTTTGCTGTTGTTGCTACCCTTATAGAAAAGTATCTAAATCCATGCCCTGCTTATCTGCAATATAGTTGCCAATTTTTCACTGAGGTAAAAGTTACATACAGTTCATCATTATAGCTATTGTAAAGTGTTTGATTCAAAAGGCTTTTGCCATCTTCATAATTCAGTGTAAGCATTACCGCTATATAATTCCAGAATAGTTTCAGCACTCCCAAAGAAACCCTGTACCCATTAAATAGTCAGTCCTCATTGTATGTGTCTTCCCACCTCAAAACAGTAAAATTTTTAATTTTTTCACTGTCAAATTTGTCTTTGGCAAAAATTCATAATATGAGTTTTATAGGTGAACACAAGTAATTGATATGAGTATTTCTTTCAGAGTGAATTTCAATCTATTATTAATTTGGGAGTGGACAGGGTGATTAACACTGGAGCAATTGACTAAAACAGAGAGAGGGTGAAAGAGAGAGAGAGAGACAATTGGCATCCCATAGGTGCACTGGTTCAAGTGCTTGGGGCCATGTGAGAGGCCCAGAAGAAGCTTCTGGCTCTTGACTTTGGATCAGCTCAGCTCTGACAATTGCTGAACCAACAGATAGGAGATCTCTCCCTCCCTCTTTCTCTCTTCCTCTCCCTCGGTACTTCTGACTTTCAAGTTAAATAAATGAATCCTGAAAGAAAAATTCCAAATAACCACAATAAAATAATAATTTCAAAAATTAAATGAAAAATATGAAATAAATATTAAACATAGATCATGGAGCTGGAGTAAACTAGAGGAGTTTTGTACGTGACTATATTAGTAGAAGAAGCAAACTAAGGTGATAATCTTAGTCATAGAAATCAATAATCAATAAATAAAAGGAAATATGTCACTCAGTTTAATATCCTTCAGGTTCACACATAGTGTTGCAAAAGAAATTTTCTTCTTTTCATGATTGGGTAATACTTTGTTGTATGTATACAACAGACCTTCAAAAGTTATTGAAAATTATGTATTATTTGTAACTTTCGGGGTGGTGTTTTGCCCATCAGTGAAGATTGTAGTTGGCACACTAGCATGCTATGTCAAATGCCTGGGTTCAAGTCTCAGCAATACGTCTGACTCCAGTTTCCTGATAATGTGCACCCTGGAAGGCAGCAGCTTATGGATCAAATTGTTGGGTCTCTGACACCCACTTGGCAGATCTGAATGAGTCACCAGTTCTGGGTTTCAGTCTGGCCCAGCCCTGGCCACTGCTGGATCAACCAGCAAATGAGAGCACACTCTACTTCTCTGTAACCCATACTTAAATAAGAATAAAACAATGCATACATTTTATTAAAAATTACTTTTCCATTTTCATGAATTTCTTTGAATTATCCTTTGAAACTACATTGATCTGTGAAGTGAACTATGTTCATTACCTCATTATTTATTCCCTCAGCTCAGTGATCCAACTGTCCTAGGAGTTCAGATATCTCTTGAAAGAACAGTTTTAATTCCCTTTTGTAAATGCCTAAAAAAAGAATGCTACATCATACAACAGCTATGTTTTTAATTTTTAAGTACTATTTTTATAATGACTGTACTAATTTGCATTTCCAACAATATACAATAATTCCTTGTATACATCCTTGCAAACATTTATCCCTTACAAATTACAACAATCCTCACATGTGTGAGATGTTGTGTCAAAGCAATTTTAATCTCCATTTCCCTGATAATCAGTGATACTGAACACCTTTTTATAAACATGTTGGCAGTACGTATGTCATCTTTGAGAATTTGCATTCTGATTATGTTTGTGTATTTCCACTGGAATATTTGTTTCCTCATTTTACTATTGTCTTGTATGTTTTCTTACATATCTTGAGTATGCAACCCTTATCTGATATATGACTCACAAATATTTTCTCCCAATGTTTAGATTGCTCTGTTATTGTGTCAAATGCTTCTTTTGCTATGCAAGATTATTTTGGTTTGAAGTAGTCTCATTTATTTTTTTTTGTTTCCCAGAAGCACCAGAAGCACACTTCTGGTGTCATATACCAATAAACCATTGATACAACCAATGCCATGTGACCTTTTACCTGTGTTTTCCTCTGTGATTTTATAGCAAATGAAATAGGATGAGCAGGAAAAAAAATGAATGATCTAATTTACATGTGGAACTCAAAACCATTGGATTCACAGAAGCATAGAATTTGACGTTGATTTATGAGGGTAATGGGGTTGGGAGAAATGGTGAGATAATGGTAAAAGAGTATAAAGTGTTAGACTTGTAGGATGAATAGATCAAGTAATCAAATGATGTTATTAGCACTTTTATGTTCACTGCAACACAAATTACAGTAGTCATGATTTGGAAACAGCCTAAATGTCTGTTGTTGGACAAATGAATATAGGAAATGGGGTATATACATACAGTTGTATATTATTAAATTCTATACAAGTCAGAAATCTTACACGGTACAGCAACATGGGTGAGGACATTATGTTCATTGGCTACATCACATCAAGTAAAATGAGCTAGTCTCAAAAGTACAGGTACTGCACAATTATGTTCATATCACATATCTAAATATTGAACACCTAGAATCACAAAGCAGCATGGTGGTGTTCAGAGACTAAGGCGTGGAGAAATATGAAAGCACTAAGCAAAGAGGACAGAAAATTTCAACTGTGCAGGTAAAGTATATCCCTTTTCACCCCATAACCTCACCCTCCCATTTTCCCCCCATTATTATGATAGTATGGTCCTTCAGCAACAGTCACCAAGTTCATCATTCTGCTATTTAAGTGTATCATGACACTGCAGGTACAGATAATGTCAGAAAATCCAGCATCCTATTGTGAAAATATATTTAACAGTTTCACTCAGAGTCCATTTTTATTAAGGAGTAGGAATGCACACTGTCATGTATCTTCAATTTCTAGTATGCTAGTTTCCATTATACAGCTCATCTAAGAGAATATATTTAAATACATGTTTACATACACACACATAGAGAGAGATATGGATATTTATATTTTACTTGAATGCTTCTGTATATAATATAGAGAATATGATATTTGTCCTTTTGGGATTAACTTAGTTCAATGAGCCTAATAGGCTATGAATAGTAGTAGAAAGAGTCCAAGAGCATATTCTTGTGAGCTTTCACATTATTTTATTACACACATGTCAGATGTCATAAGTTCAAATAACATGAAGAAACTATTTGAAAAAAGCCACTTAAAGTCACAAAATCTATAATTTTACTAGTAGAGAAGGATTATATCACATGGATGATCCAACACAAATATCCATTCTTGATACTATTGCAACTTCACTTTGCCATTTTATTAAAATCATTAATAGATCATAATAAATAAGTAAACTAGAAATTAATCATAATCATTGATTCTTGCTGATGTTAATCTAAGAAAATGTTAAACATTTAAACTTCCAAATAAGTTCTATGTACACATAAAACATATAGGAAAAGAAACACTAACTTTTATCCTTAGATTTGTGATAACACAAGAAGAAAATCCTAAGTGACATCCCTATTATAAAATACATGAAGTATCCTAGTTTCAATTTCTTTTATACTGTAAAGTGGATGATTCTCATATGTATGTATATATGCACATAAATACACTGGCACATGATTCAAATTAGCTGCATATATCTAGAGATATAGTAGACTGTTATGCACCAGTCACAATTGTGAAATAATCTATTATCAAATATTGTATTAGAACTCAATATATACGTATATGTACATTTCTGCAGATAAAATACATTCAAAACTTGATCTTTGAAACAATGATCTTATTAATATCATTATTTTTAAAAAATCTTTATTTTTCATGATATCATTCCTTAGGCTCAGAAATTCCTCTTCAACCCTCCCCTGTTCCCCAATTTCCCCCATATTGTAACAATAGTTTAGTTTTTCAAAAACAGTCACAAGTCCATCATTCTTGTATTTAAGTGTATCCTGACATTGTAGGCATAGACAATGGTATAAAGTCCAGGATTCTAGTGTCAAGAGACATTTAACAGTTTCATGGGAAGTCCAATTTTTATTCAGAAGTAGAGATGTATGCTGTAATGTATCTTCACTTCTTAGTATGCTTGCCTCCATTATACAGACTCTCTCTCTCTCTCTCTCTCTCTCTCTCTCTCTCTCTCTATCTCTCTCTCTCTCTATATATATATATATATATGCTTACCTATATACCTATTGATCGTTTGTATTTTGCATGAAGTTTGGCTTATATCAGAGAGAACATACAATATTTACCCTTTTGGGATTGGTTTATTCCATTGAGTATAATGGTCACTAGTTGGGACCATTTTCTTGCAAATGGTAGAATTGCATTTTTTTATTAATGGCTGAGTAGTGCTCTATGGAGTACATTTACTTCAGCTTCTTTATCCACTCCTGTTTTCTACGGGCATCTAGGTTATTTCCATATTTTCACTATTGTAGGTTGTGCTGCTGTAAATATAGGGTTGCAGACCAGTTTCTCATATGAGCTTTCTTTTCCTTTGGATATATTCCCAAAACTGGGATAGCCAGACCATTTGGCAAAACTGGACAGGTATATTTTGCACACAGAAAAGGAGAGACAGAGAGAAAGACGTTCCTTCCATTACTTCACTCCCTAAGTAGCCACAATGGCCAAAGATGAGTGCAGTTGAGACGATCTGAAACCAGGAACTTCAGGTGTCCTACACGGGTGTGTAATCCCATGGCTTTGAGCCACCCTCCTCTGCCTTCCCAGGCCCTAATCACGGAACTGGATGGAAAGTGGAGCCACTGAGACATAAACTAGTGCCCAAATGGGATCCCAGAATATTAAGGGGGAGGATTTAGCTACTGTGTTGCACCCTGTTAATGGTATTTTTTTTCTGTTTTTTTTTTAATTATTTATTATTTAACTTCATTAATTACATTGTATTATGTGACACAGTTACATAGATACTTGGGTTCTCCCACCCCTCCCCAAACCCTCCCACCATGGTGGATTCCTCCACCTTGTTGCATAACCACAGCTCAAGTTCAGTTGAGATTCCCCCATTGCAAGCGTATACCAAACATAGAGTCCAGCATCTTATTGTCCAGTCAAGTTCAACGGCTTCTTAGGTACACCCTCTCTGGTCTGAAGACAGAGCCAGCAGAGTATCATCCCAGTCAATTGAAAGCTCCAACATACCATCAGCAAAAATTTACATCATTATGGAATTAATTGACATAGTAATGAGTAACCAATATGTTAAAAGTAAATGCGAGTTCCCAGCCACCTTCTGTGACCACCTCACCTATACTTCAATTTAGTTTATACACAACATATAACATTCAAAACATAACATGTTATACATAACATCATATCATCTTAAATTAAGGCAAACATGTGGTATTTTTAAAAAATATGTTTACTTGAAAGACTTTCTTTTATTTAATACTTACTTAAGTATTAAATTAATTAATACTGTTTAAGTATTAAATGGAAGAAAGAGGGAGAGAACAAAAGAAAAATCTTTCATCTACTCCCCAGGTGGCTGCAACAGCAAGGGCTGTGCCAAGTCACAGCCAGGAACCAAAAGTGACCTCTGGGTCTCCCACACGGGTAGTAGGGGCCCAAACATTACTGAGAAACATGGACTGAGAGGAAGATCCTGCATCCACTGGTTCACTCCCTAATTGGCTATAACAGCTGAAGTTGAGCAGATGCAAAACCAGGAGCCAGGTTCATTCTTTGAGCTTATCACATATGTGTAGCATGCTAAGGTTTGGGCCATCTTCCACTGCTTTCTGAAGCTACAAGCAAGGATGGGAAGTGGAGCAGGCAGGACACAAACTAGCACCCATATATGTTGCACTGACATTTTCTTGTGTGACTCTTCAGTCTATTGATTGGTTTCTTTAATGTGAAGAAACTTCTGAATTTGATATACTGCCATTTGCTGGTGTCATAAATGCTTGTACTTTTGCAAATTTTATCCAAGAAGTCAATACTAAAGTAATGCCTTGAAGTTTTCCCCCTATGTTTTCTTCTAGCAATTTTATAGTATTTTTTCTAAGTGCAACAAGTAGTTAATTAATGCGCTAATGATGAAATCACAATAGCTGCACAGAAATCAAATAATTAGTATTTAACCAAAGAAATGAAAGTTTCCTAAAATGAAAATACAAAACATTAATGAAAGAAATCATTAAGGGCGCAAGAAATAAAAAGACTGCCTTTGCTCATGGAGTGGAGGAATGTGTATCCTTAAAACACCTATACAACCAAAAACAATCTGCAGGTTGAATGAAATCTCTATAAAAATACCAATGACACTGTTTATAGAAAATAATTCCAAGATTTCATGTGGAATAACAACAAAGAATAGCCAAATTGATTCTGAGAAAAGAAATCAAGCTGGAGGCATCACAATACCTGACTCTAAAGCATGCTATAAAGCAATGGTAATTAAACAACATGGAACTGGCATAAAAACTGACAAATAGGTCAAGAAAACATAATAGAAAGCCAATACATTAATCCACATACATAAACTGATTTGATTTTTTTTTTTTACTTGAATGGCTGAATTACAGAGAAAGAGTAATGTCCATTTTCTGGTTCACCTCCCAGACTGTCACAATGGACAGAGTGGGCCAGGCAAACACCAAGACCCACGTGGGTGTAGGAAACCATCACTTGGGCCATCCTCTGCTGCTTTGTGAGGCATTAGCAGGGAGCTGGATTGCAAGTTGATAATCTACCAGCATCACATGGATGAACTTTACTTGCTAATCCACAATGAAAGCCCTAGGGATCTGATTTTTGACAATGTTAGCCGGATCACATAATGGAGAAATGATAATACCTTCAGTAAACAGTGTTGGCAAAAGTGTATGTATATATGTCATGGAATGAAATTGGATCCATGCCTTTCATCATATACAAAAAACATTGAAGTGGATTAGTTTAAGATCTGAGAATATGAAGCTTTGTTTTTTGTAATAAGAACATTTACAAGAGCTACATTTCTAGTAAAAATAATTACACCATAACTCTTGTTAACTATAGGCAGCATGAATCTGCAGCATAGCACACCTCTGCATTTTATTCATCTTGTAGAACTTTAACTTTATACATATTGAAGAAACCACTACTTATGTCCTCCTGCTCCATGAAACACACCATTCCATTTTCCACTTTTATTCTTTTGATTGTTTTAGTGCACTGTATTAAGAAAAATATAGTGTTCGCTCTTTTGTGAAAAATATTTCACTTAACATGATGTTTTCCAGATTCATCCATGTTGCTGCAAATAGTAAGGTCTAAACATTATGTATATATCGCAGTTTCTTTATCTATTAGCTTTACAGGAGTCATTTGGGTTGTTACTATATTTTAGCAAATGCAAATAATGTTGTACTGAACATGAACATTTAGATCATTTAGATACGTCTTGTTTTTCCTGATTTCATTTCTTTTGGGTACATATACAGAAGTTGTATTGCTGGCTTGTGTGGTAGTTCTGTTTTTAGTTTTTTGAGGAAATTACAAAGGATTTTCTGTAATGTTGGTATCAATTTACATTCCCACCAACAGCATGTAAGATTTCAGTTTCCCCTCAACCCTGCCAACACTTGTCATCTCTGGTTCTATAACAGCCTTATAACTGTGAAGTTACATCTGAATGCATTTCAGTTACTTTTCCCTGATGATAAGCAATATTGAAAATATTTTTGTATACTTATTGATTTGAAGATTCAACACAATCCTATTAAAATCCAAGAAGCACTTTTATATAACATTAGAAAAATGTTAAGTAAACAGAATCAAGTTGGACACTATACATTTTCTGATTTCAAGTTCTATTGCAAAGATACAGTAAACAAACCATGTGTTACCAGAATAAGAACACATACAAAGATGAACAGAAGACATATTACAGAAATTACCTCCACAGGTATAGTCAACTCATCTTCAACAAGGACTGTAAGAATACGCAATGGCAAAAATATCTTTTCAATTAACAATGCTTGGAAAATTGGATTTTCATTTGTGAAAATATGGAGCTGATCTGTTCAGTAGTATACAATTAGCAATTTAATTAATTACCACAAATTTGTATACATTTCAAAATGTAGGTTCAGATCAAAACAGATATCTGAACAAAGCAAGGATCTAGAAAGCTTGTTACCTTTTAAAATTAAACTATCTGCACTGACAAATTGTGATGCATTTTTATTATAAATTTGGTTATTCTTCAAAATATACCCTAGACAAGCCAATATTGCTATCAGATTATACCTTCAAATGAAGGGTAAAATCATCAAAATTACAAATTATTTCAGAATCAGAGATGTAAATTGATAAGTAGATAGAGACAGAAAGTTCCCATCCACAGATTCACTATGTAAATGTCTTCAAAGCCTTAGACTGGGCTAGTGGAAAAGTGGAAACCAAGAACAATCTCAGTGTCATACGTGGATGGTGGGGTCCCAACCACTTAGGCCATCACTGCTGTCTCCCAAAGTCTGCATTAGTAGGGACGTGGACTTAGGAGCCAAGTACAGAATTTTTGCTATGTTAAATTATCTCACTAGGCCTTTTGAAAAGGATTCATAAATTTAATTATTATCCTTTACTGTTATGAATGCTAACTAGTCTTTAATCTTCATTGATAGCACTTAAAATAAATGGAGCATTAAATTCCATACACAAAAAGCATTTATGAAAGACACAATTTTCACTAAATCATAGACAGCATTTTGTTTCAAAATAATCAAGAATGCTGAAACTAGTTACTAGTGATGACTAGCAACAGAATTTGTACCAATCCACTTAAACGTCACTATTATAAACTTGAAAATTCCTAGACCTGAGAACGGTTTTTATCTTTTACTTAGAAAAGATAATTGTGATCTACTGAACTTCTGCATTATATAAGCATAAATTGAGAATACAGAAATATGATTTTGAGCTTTATTTAAGGTACTTAAATATTTACCTGGAAACTAAATAGTATGACTATGAAAATGACTCAAATTGCAACCTCAGGAAAAAATTAGGAAGAATGTCAAACACATATTGGCATACATACATTTTAAGACACCAGAAAGTGATATCATCAACTAAGTTCAAAAATACTCTTCTGTAAACTGAATCTGGAATAGAAAATGAAGGCTTGATTGTAATTAAGTGCATAAGTGAAATGTGATAAATAAAAAGAGAGGACGAGGCGAAAGTCATTAATACTCAATGAAGATATTTCTAATATATTTTTGTTTTTATATCAAAGAATTAAAATATGAGGTATGATAACACTTTGAGTGAATTCAATAATGCTTTCCTCATTTGAATACCAGTAAATAAAAGAAAGGAAAAATCACATATTATTAAATATACACAGTTGGAAAAAGTGCAATATATCAATCTATTGGAAGACAAAAAATAACACCAAAACACAATGTAGAATACCTGTGATCGAAATATGCATAAAATGTCCAGGCAACAAAACTGCATATTAACATATTTTGAGTATCCTAAGCCACTTTTTCTTTTTTTTTTATTAATTATTTTGCATTTTGTGACAGTTTCATAGGCTCTGGGAATCCCCCCACTTCTCCCCACGCCCCTCCCCCCTGGTGGATTCCTCCACCTTGATGCAGTATTACAGTTCAAATTCAATCAAGATTCTTTCCTTACAAACATTTACCAAGCATAAAGTCCAGCTACTTATTGTCCAGATGGGTTGAACAGTTTCTTGGGGAGACCATTTCTGGTCCGAAGTTAGAGCTGGTAGAATATCATCCCAGTCAATTAAGAGTCCCAATATAACATCAACAGCAATTTGCAACATTATGGAATTGACATGGTTTTGAGTAACCAGTATGTTAAAAAAAAAAAAGCAAGTTCTTAACCACAACCTATGATTAGCTCATTGACATTTCAATTTTAGTTTATATACAGGACCGACTGCTATATACCTTAAAATGGCTATAAGGTACCATTCAGCTGTCTCGTGTCTATTTCATTTTAGTATTTAGCCATTTGTTGTGTTGAAGTATAATTTTGCTGATCTTGGCAGATTTTAGGATAATCTAGACTAGCTTGTAACTCTAACAAGACATTTGTCGACAATTAAGGTGCAGAACATTTTTGGGGGGGGATGTGCAGGAAAATCCTCAACACCATGGTGAGGAGTAAGCCACTTTTTCTAAAAAAAAAAAAGATTTATTTTTATTTTTATCGGAAAGTCAGATATACAGAGAGGAGGAGAGACAGAGAGGAAGATGTTCCGGCAGCTAATTTACTCCATAAGCAGCTGCAATGGTCGGAGCTGAACCAATCCAAGGGCAGGAACCAGAGCATCTTCCAGGTCTCCCACACAGGTGCAGAGTCCCAAGGCTTTGGGCCGTCCTCGACTGCTTTCCCAGGCCACAAGCAGGGAGCTGGATGGGAAGCAGGCGGACGGGATTCAGACCGGCGCCCATATGGGATCCTGGCAAGGACTTTAGCTGCTAGGCTACTGCGCTGGGCCCTGGAAGTCACTTTTAAACTATTGTAGAAAAGAACATATATGTTTTATAAAAGTTTTTGTCACAGTGTTCCCGTATAAGCAGCAGCTGTGTTTGTGATTGCAAAATAGCTAATTTTTGCTAACTCTGGACAAAATTTCATAGTTAAGCAACAGCTGCAACTTTGCAAGCTACATCCTAATGCTCCACATACACCTCCGCTTAAGGCAACAGATGTGGAGTCTGCCTTATCTTATTGCTCTAAGTCTCCTTTTTTATTTTTTCCAAACAGTGACCCTCCCAGTCATTACCTGGAAAGTCTTATTAAAAGTCTTATTAAGGACTCATTTTGTTCAGGGAAAGGTGGCTGACACACACACCTCTCTAAAAGTCAAAACAAGGAGATTTCGTGGCAAATCCTGAGTTAGAAGAATTAAAGGGTCAGAAATGACTTCCTACCCAGAGTTTCTGCTTCTTTTCATAGCCTGGCATCCTAGTCATTGGCTTTTTGGCTTAATTGTGGAGATAACTTTTGTTGTCTTTTTTTAGAAAATTGTTGCCACATACCTTCGCCTTCCTCTGTCATTTTCTTTGCTCCAATTTTTGTTTCATACTGTTATAGCAGCTTAGAGGGAGATGAACAGAGTGTTTATACTAGCTCTTGAGGATATACATTTGTATGGCATTTTACTTCCTATATATAGGCACCATGACCTGTCGTACACACTAAGGGAGATTGTATTCAGCAAGTCCAAGTCAAGCACTGTGTTTCAGTGGCCGCATTTTCTATTACAGAACAGACTTGCTTTGTGGGAGACTGGAGTGCTGCAATGCCACAAGAGAACAACTGTTATTCAACAATTGTTGCTTGAAGTTCCAACCCACATGTGATGAAGAGTCTAAAGCAGATTTTTTGAGAACTCTGTTGGGATGGAGCTATCTACAGAAATAGATTAAATTAATTGATTCAGCTACTCAGAAGCCATATAATTACACTATAATTCTTTCTCAATTCTTGGGTGATCTATAACATTTCTAAATATCTATCTACTAATTTCAACTTCGTACCATCACCAACTATGCAACACACAATTTAATTTCATCAACTCAAATACAGCACCCAGATTTCCTCATTCATCTTCAAAGCAAGATATTGAACATACACAAATAGTGACACTATCTTTTCAGTTTCTGGATTTTAATAATAACAAAATAATTTTAGTGTTTCTCATACTTTTGTAACAGGCATATTATCGATCTGATACACCACTGAAAAGAAACTAACAGGATGGGCTTGGAGCAATGGCTCAATTTGCTAATCCTCCCTCTTGAAGTGCCAGGATCCCATATAAGTGCTTGCTTGTGTCCCAACTGCTCCACTTCCCACCCAGTTCCCTGCTTGTGGCCTGGGAAAGCAGTGGAGGACAGCCCAAAGCCTTGGGACCCTACACCCATGTGGGAGACCCAAAAAAATGCTCCTGGCTCCTGCTTCGAATGGGCTCTGCTCCTGCAGCTGCAGCCACTGGGGAGCAGGCCTCCAGATGGAAGACCTTTCTGCCTCTTCTCTCCATGCGTCTGTCTTCCCAAGGGGAAAAACAAAAAATCTTTGAGAAAATAAAAAGGATCTATCTGGGCACCAGACTCTCGGGGTTTAGTCCTGCTAACAGGCCCCGAGGTCACTGAGGTTGAGGCGACGGTGGCCTTCGGCCACAAGAACCACGGCAGACAAGCTGGTGAGGAATGTCCACCTTATTATGCACAGGTTACAGGCACTCCACACATAGGCCTGGGAGTTGTAGGTCAGGCCATTGGCAAGTAAGCTTCGGCCTCACCCACCAGGCAGCAGGGCAGGGGCCTGGGGCGATCGTCCACATCAGGTTCGTATGTACAAGCAACATCTAGTCAGAGGATTCATTTCCACATAACAATATTGAAATTTGAATATTTCCGGAGGCCCACCAAAGTAACCCAAATCATCTCTCTAGATGCACTGAAATCTAAAAATGCTTCATAAAATAAAACTCTTCTCCTTTCAGTGTGGAGAGCATGTAGTGGCACGCCAATCTGAAAATGAATTCCACGTTGGATTCCCACATAGGAGCCCAGAACAAACACTTTTCTTCACTACCATTTCTCAAAAAGCAGCTGAAACAAGTTGATGATGTAACTATTAAAAACAATGCAAAGATTTCCTAAGTGATAGATACCAAATTAGAAGTAAGAAGCCCTGGTGTTCTGGTGGAGAGTAGGCGATCATGGGCAATGGCAATTACTGAACAGTTACTTCTTTAAAAACTGTAAGGGAGGATTTTGAGTTTTTTCATGACATAGAAATGATAAATGTTTGTTTACACATATATTCACCATGATTGGATACTGTACAAAGTTTACATGCCTAAATATCACATGCAAACCCCATAAATACATAAAAGTTTTACAAAGTTTTAACTTATGTGTCATTTCTTCACTGAGGAAAGGGATGGTCATATTTCAGAGGCTATAGACAACAGCTAGTGTTTTTGTTTCTGTTTGTTTGTTTCTAATATTAGAATTGCTTTATGGGTTCTCAAGAAAAAATTACAGCAAATAATCAGGGAGCAGAATAAAAGACTCCTGAGGTTGGAGGGCTTTTCACCTTTAGAATCATATGAGATCGATGTCCAGAAAATGGCCCCAGCTATCTAGTCTATTTCTCTTAATAATTATCATGTAAGGCACCTCAGCCAGAGGAATCAATATTTGTACAAGATTACTTATAGGAAGGTAAAAATCCTTCTTAATGATGCTATAAACATGACTATACTTAAAGATATGTCTTGCTTTGAAATTTGCAAGATGGAGAAGCATTTGAAATCTAGGTTATTTCTGGGAGTTTTTAAAAACCAGTTAATGTGGAAAAAAAAAAAAACACCTCAGTTAGAAAAAGATTTAAAATTTTCTCGTATGCCAAACCATCACCAGTAGTTAATAAAAGGCTAACATATATATATATATATATGTATGTGTATATATGTATATATATACATATATACACATATGTGTATATATATACACATACATATATATACATATATATACACATAAACAGTATGTTGAAGATATTCATACAACTGTTATGCTTACAATCCTATGACAGATGTACATTTTGAGTCAAATGAAGTACTATTTGGCTGCTAGAAACACTTCACAGAAAATTGAACCAAAAGACATTTTGTATTAATGTTGAAACTGTCTGGTGGGTGCTCACTATGCAAACATTCTTCTTGAGTTTCAACTAATAGCCATGATTGAATTTGACTTCTTTAAACTTGGGCACAATAGCAAAGTTAGGATTTTCTAGGCCTGATAATAAAAACTCTGGAATTCCTACTGCAGACCTAGGGAGAACATACATTATTATCCCTAATTACAAAACTTAAAACAGAATTAGACTCACTACTGTCACTCTTACATGAGAAAATGTGCCCATTATAGCAAAAAGAAAACACATACACACACTTACATAAAATTTGCAAGCATGTTTCAAAGACTCCAAGATCAAGTCACCACTACATTATGATAAGAATTATTGAAAATGTATTTATCCAAGGTTTGGCTTCATTTAATTCAGATTTATATTATAGGTCACTGATTTCCCAAAAGACTTGGTACTTTATCATACAATTGAATCAGCAATTATAAAATTAAAACTGAAACCTGGTTAATGAAGAGAGGGCACCTAATGAAGAAGTAAATAAGAAAATGTGGGTTAGTTTCATTAATATTATTTTTGTAACTGACAGAGGAAAGAATGAAAGTTAATAGTTAATAGAAAAATGTTTTCTTGTGACTAAACTATAGAAGGAGTTCATCATGTGGATTATTGTGTAAGTGATATTCAATAAGACTGTTGGCAATAAAAATTACAATAAACTAGACATTTACTAAATATGAAAGTGACAAATGTGAAAGTATTTCATCTAGAGTAGTAATGATTCATTTTTAAATCTTTTATAATTTATATATAACTTTTATTCTATGCTTCATTTATGAAGAAACTTGAAAACCCTTCATTGTCCAAATAGTCAGGGATTTTGATTGAATATGCCTACCATCAATCAGCAGCATTGCTTTGGCCTAGAGTGTCACAACCTTAGCTGTGTTGTTGACATTTTGTGCCAGTTTATCTGTTGTGGAGGAATAACCTGTGGATTTTATTATAATCAGCAGCATCCCTGGTATCTACCCACTAGATGTCAAAAAAAATCATCCAATTGTAATTATTAAAGATATCAAATCAAAACAAAACAAACAACAAAAAAATTAGAATAGACAGAGAACAACTAGGAAAACAGAACTAGACAGGAAACGATCAGTGGGGACTCACACATACCTTATTAGGTAGGACACGAAAATAAACTACTCCTGACTAGGGTATGGAGGATTTCTCTGCACACCCCTCCCAACAGTGTTCTATGCCTCAACGGGTGTCACATGCCTTGCTAAAGGTATAAGCCAGTTTAGACTACCCTAAAATCTGCCAAGTTCAGTAAAAGTTATGCTTTAACAGAATAAACTGCTAAATACTAAAATGAAAATAGACATGAGATAGCTGAATGGTATCCTATAGTCAATTTAAGGTAGATAGAAGCCAGCTGTACACAAACTATATTTGAAATGTTAAGGAAGTAGTCTCAGGAGGTGGTTAAGAACTCACACTGTCTAACATATCAGTCACTCAATACAATGTTAATTAACCCCATAATGTTGGAAACTGTTATTGATGTTATGTGATGGCATTTAATTGGTCGGAATGATATTCTGCCAGCTATGTCTTCAGACCAGAGTTGGTCTCCCCAAAAAACTGTTGAATTCAGCTGGACAATATACTGGACTCTATGCATGGCACATGCTTGCATTGAAAGAAACAAGACAAGATTTAAACTGTAATATTGAAATAGGGTGGAGCAATCCACCATGGGGGGAGGACACAGGGAGGGGAGGGGATCCTCAGAGCCTATGAAACGTTGATACAAAATGAAATGCAATAAAAATATATGTTACAAAAAGGAAAAAAAAGAAATCTGTAGACATTGTCCATTCTCTGTTAAAGATAAAAAATTGTCTTCCTTAAAAGCCAATGGCATGACTCGGAGGGGTTCTGATGGAGGAGCCTGGGCAACTCCTCTGGCAGGACACAGACCCGGCAGGTAAGCGCAAGAAGCATGGAGGGAAACAGCCCAGAAGAAGCCATGGAAAGTGTCCCACTGGCATACATTTGGCATGGGTCGGGGGCAGATCAGGCTCAATCAGTTCACATCATCCACTGGCAAATCCGAACGCCGGAACAGAGTGTGGGTTGAACCAGGTTTGGCCGCAACAAAAGCAGTGCACAACATGGAATGCCAAGGTGAGGTTGCCTGTGCCAGATGTGACCACAGCACCCAACCAGCACACATGTGAGAATCAGGAAGGGAGGGGGCAGAGTCGGCAGGGGAATAAGGGGTGGTTCCCTTGCTGGACAGCTACTCCCACTGCAGAGCATGAGCTGGGATGGGGACAGATCAGACTAGGCAGGGCTACAACACCTGTGTGCCTCATGTGGACCAGATCAGGGAAAAACCAGGCTGGGCTGGGCTGATTATTCCTACTGGTGCAATCTACAATTAGAGTGGGTGAGAGTCGTTGGGGCTTAGCCACAGCATCAGCTGGAGAAGCTGGCACTGGGGGCTAGTTCTGTCAAGTTAAACCACAGAATCATCTGGAGAGTGCTTAATCCAGGTGTGGGAGTGGCCTGGGAGGGAAATAGTGGGAGGGAGGGCACGAAAACTAGGACAGGGGCAGGGGTGGCTAGACAGACACCCAACAACATCCGTGAAGGCTGGATAGTTGAGCTGGTTAGATGGAACAAGGTTTTAATACCCACTGACATGTATGAAAGCAGAAGGGGATGTAGGACAGACTGGACTAGTCTGCTACACATACTGGCAAACCAGGGTAGGGGGCAAACTGGGTGGGGCTTCTCCCTTAAAATCCCCTTTTATATCAGACATATTAAGGAAACAATACGGAACTAATTGTTTTGCCCATCTTCCTGTAGTGCTTGAACCTTTTTACCCTAATTATGTCAAGATTGTCAAAAAATAAATAACTTAATTTAAAATCAAGACCAAAATAAACAATTGGGACCTCATCAAACTAAGAAGCTTCTGTACAGCTAGAGAAACAATCAACAAAGTAAAAAAGCAACCCACAGAATGGGAGAAGATCTTCGCACACGACATAGGTGATAGAGGGCTGATCTCCAGAATATACAAAGAGCTACAAAACAACCAAAATGTCAAAACAAACAAGCCACTCAAGAAATGGGCAAGGGAAATGGGCAAACACTTCACAAAGGAACAAACCCAAATGGCAAATAAGCATATGAAAAAATGCTCAAGTTCCCTGGCAATAAGGGAAATCCAAATTAAAACATCAATGAGGTACCACCTAACGCCAGTAAGACTGGCCCACATGAATAAAAGCACCAACGACACTTGTTGGCGAGGTTGCGGGGAAAAGGGAACCCTACTCCACTGCTGGTGGGGCTGCAGGCTGGTACAGCCTCTATGGAAATCAGTATGGAGAATATTCAAACAACTCAAATTCAACATACCGTATGATCCAGCAATAGCACTCCTAGGAATATATCCAGAACACTTGTTCTATGAGAAACCAACATGCACTCCTATGTTCATAGCAGCACAATCAGTAATTGCAAAAACATGGAAACAACCAAAATGCCCATCAACAGAGGATTGGATAAGAAAGCTATGGTTCATCTACTCCATGGAATACTACTCAGCTATTAAAAAAAACAAAATGCAGTTCTTTGTGGCCAAATGGGCCAAACTGGAAACCATAATGCTAAGGGAAATGAGCCAATCCCAAAAGGTTAAATACCACATGTTTGCCTTGATTTAAGATGATATGATGTTATGTATAACATGTTATGTTTTGAATGTTATATGTTGTGTATAAACTAAAATTGAAGTATAGGTGAGGTGGTCACAGAAGGTGGCTGGGAACTCGCATTTACTTTTAACATATTGGTTACTCATTACTATGTCAATTAATTCCATAATGATGTAAATTTTTGCTGATGGTATGTTGGAGCTTTCAATTGACTGGGATGATACTCTGCTGGCTCTGTCTTCAGACCAGAGAGGGTATACCTAAGAAGCTGTTGAACTTGACGGGACAATAAGATGCTGGACTCTATGTTTGGTATACGCTTGCAATGGGGAAATCTCAACTGAACTTGAGCTGTGGTTATGCAACAAGGTGGAGGAATCCACCATGGTGGGAGGGTTTGGGGAGGGGTGGGGAGAACCCAAGTATCTATGTAACCGTGTCACATAATACAATGTAATTACTGAAGTTAAATAATAAATAATTTAAAAAAAATTTCTAGTTTCTAAAAAAAAAAAAAAAAAAAAAAAAAAACCATGGCATGGACCCAGCGCGGTAACATAGTGGTTAAAGTTCTCTCCTTGCACGTGCAAGAGTCCCATATGGTCACCGGCTCTAGTCCCTGTGGCCCTGCTTACCATCCAGCTCCCTGCTTGTGGCCTGGGAAAGCAGTTGAGGATGGCCCAAAGCCTTGGGACCCTGCACCCGTGTGGGAGACCTGGAAGAACTCCTGGCTCCTGGCTTAGGATTGGCTCAGCTCCAGCCGTTGCGGTCACTTGGGGAGTGAACCATTGGACGGAAGATCTTCCTTTCTGTCTCTCTTCCTCTCTGTATATCTGCCTTTCTAATAAAAATAAATAAATAAACCTTAAGAAAATGACATGTGAATTATACAATGCCCTATAAAGACTGTTGTAGATTGGAGGATTAGGCTGCTGCTTGTAACTTTAGCATCCCATATCAGAGTGCAGTTGAAGATCTAGCAGTTCTACTTCTCAAAACAACTTCCTGCAGCAGAGGATGTATTTGTGTCCCTCTCATGCGTATGGGAAACTGAAATGGAGTTCCTGACTCTTAGTTTTAGGTTGGCCCAGATGCAAGTACTGCAGATATTCAGGGAGCACATGAGCAGATGGAAGATCTCTCTCCAATCCCTCCTGCACCCGCTCCTTTTTTTATGAAACTCAGAGATACAGAGAGGAGGAGAGACAGAGAGAAAGATCTTCCATCCAGTGGTCCACTCTCCAAGTGGCCACAATGGTTGGAGCTGAGCCAATCTGAAGCCAGGAGCCAGGAGCGTCTTCCGGGTCTCCCATGCGGATGCAGGATCTCAAGGCTTTGAGATATCCTTGACTACTTTCCCAGGCCACAGGCAGGGAGCTGCATGGGAAGTGGGGCTGCAGGGATACGAACTGGCGCCATGTGGGATCCCCGTGCTTGCAAAGCAAGGAATTTAGTCACTAGGCTACCATGCTGGGCTCCAGATCTATCCCCATTTCTGTCCCTCAGTAGCTCTACTGTTGAAATGAATAACAAATTCAACAATTGTATGTATAAATATATGGCCTATAGGTATAAATTAAAAAGTAAACAAATATCTAAAAACAACATTTCCAATACTGGGAAATAGGTATCAAACAACACAGCCTCAATGGAATTATATATCTGTATCAAATATATTAACTGTACCAGGTGTGACTGCTCTCTGTCCTTAGCTCAGTGATTTCTAAAACCATGTAACTGCCTACACATTTATTAGCTTCATTTCCATCATATTCACTGAATTCTATATTCTAAATTGAAATTTAAATAAATTAAAACTACTTATATTTTATTTCAATAATTTTGTCTTAATTACATGTAAAATCCCTGAGGATACAATTGAGCAAACATACAACCTAATTAAGATAGTCATGATTCCCTCCCCTTAGTGGATTATTCTCATAAAGGTAAAGAACATCCTCTTATGATAGCTCTTGCGATAAAAACGCATTTATGCACCAAAGGTGAAAGCGCTAAACTTTCTGTCATCTAGTAAACGCCTCACTTTCTGCTACTCTTCATAGGAAAACTCCTTGTCAATAATCAGTCCCTGTCAGGAATTCTTTCTTCACATTTTTTTCCTGAACACACCTAAAAACTTTTTACTTACACCACTTTACTAACAGTGGAGCTTCCACAATTCACACAAGTTTCAAGATGGCAAAAACCTTGATGTTTCTTTTCCTTTTATCAAGTAAATCTGTATCTTTTTTTAAGTGAGAAACACACACACACACACACACACACCTGTAACCATGAACTCTCTCTAGCAACCTTCGATGTCAATTTTATGAAGACGCGCTAATACTTCCTTAGCTTGCAACTCCTCTCTACAGCTTAACTCATAAAGTTAAAGGAGTTCATGTTAGTGAATATAGTTCATGTTTTTATGCTGGCCTCTATTCTGACAGCTACTGCAACAACTTCCAGGAAGAACTGCAAATTCCAGGCTCTGAAATTCATTTCCTATCTCTGTAGGTGATACCCTACTGGACTTAAATTGAGATTTTTTTTTTCAAACTTCAAAACCCTCTTAAGGAAGCAATAACCAAACTACATGTACACTCAGACAGATGAGAGCCCACCCACCGTTTGCCCTTCCAAATAAAACACAATAGCCAAAGTAAGACCATGTACACTGTCATTCAGCCAGAGACCCACATTGCTCATATTCAGCTTTGGACTATAATGTTGAATGATTTTACTCAGGGAGTCTGCAACTTGAACTACAGCATTCTGGCTCTTTGCTTTCTGCATTGCAATAAGGAGCTACATTTTTCCCCACTAGCACCAAGTTAGTGAGTGACTACGCACTAGGAAAGCAGACTCAGTTTTGGCTTTCTATTGCAATTCCTCTAGCATTTGGTTCTTCTGCAGCATAGATTTGACCTAATCATTCCACTCCAACATACTTATTCAAGACGAAAGATACATACACCATACACAAAATTTGTATGTGAATATTCCTAGTTGATTTGTTCAGTAATCTCAAACTGTAAAATGTTAAAGTGACCACTAACAATTGGATGAGAATAGATTAAAAAAATTGTAGTGTATATGTTCATTTTTACATGTGTAACAAAAAAGGGTATGAATGAGTTAAACCCATAGCAACATATCTCAAAATAATTATGCTGAATGAAATGACTATATCTGGAATATAATGCATACTTCTAATTACATAAAGTTCTAGAAAATGAAAGGCAACCCATAGTAATATAAAGTAGAACTGTGGTTTCCTGGTGGTGTCTCTCAACTTGCAGTGTCTTGATGATGAATAACCCATCAAATTAAGGGAGAGATACAAGGGTAAAACCAAAGCCAAGACCTTGAAGCAAAAAGACCAAATAGCCCCTATGACTAAAATACCAGCGTTAGCCTCAATTCTGAGAGTTTTTCAGGATCTCACTTGCCTTGGTCCAGGTACTTAACTAGACCCTTCGATACAGACAATCAGAAGACCACTTCTGCCATTTCAAAAGAAAACATTGGTCTCTTTCACTGATCAGTCAGGGGAAAGGTTATGTTCACTATGAACCAATTAGAGGCCCACACACTTACTAACCATGCATTGTTCAACATCCACATTAAACTGTAAGATGCATGGCCTTTAATGTCAGGGGTGGGCAGGGGCGGAAGACTAGTAATTGAATGATAATTTCCTGTCTCCTAGCTCTTCTGGACAGTGCAGATGCACCTGTATTTTCTACCCTGCCGTCATTCTTTGACAGATAAAAGCAGAAATCAATGAGGAGCATGTGGAAAAATTTTTAAAATAATACAAATATTTGCCATCTTGAGTTTGATAATCACTAGGTATATCCACAGGTAAAGTTTCATTAAATCAAACAATTTGAATATATGCAGTTGATTGTGTAACAGTAAACCTCAAGAAATGTGTAAACATAAATTTTTATTTGTTAAAAGTTGTATGATGGTGGGTAACTGTTTTAAATTATCCTAAATTATTATAAATTCAGAAAATGTATTATCACTTCTGAGAACACATTGCAGTAGAATAACTTTCTAAGATTTTGCTTTAAAAATTGTGTTGTCTCACGTTTCAAACAGCTAACAATAAAATTCGTAGCTTGTTTATGCAAAATGTTGAACACAGTCACACTTATTTGTAATCTATGATTTCATGTACAAAATTTAGCATTTATTTATTTCTAAAAGAGTGATGGGTGAGGCAAAGAAGAGATAGAAAAGAATGAGATCTTACATTTACTAGTTCACTTCACCAATGGCCATGATAGCCAGGTCTGGTACAGGTTAAAGACAAGAATCTGGAACTCCATCAAGGTCTCCCACAGGAATGGCAGTGCCTCAAACAATCGGGTCATCATCCATTGCATTCATAAGCACTTTAATAGTGAGGCAGTCAGAAGTGGAGTAGCTGGGACTCAAATTGGCACTCCAATACTGGATGTTGGTATTGCTGGTGGAAGCTTGGAATCTGCTTTACCACAGCACAGGTACGTGTATGTTTGGTCTAATGTTTCTTGCCTGCTAAACAAAGATCTTCCAATAAGTCACCTTATGGCCATCAATTGTTATAGGCAGAATAATACCTCACTAAAATTTCAACACTGTAATTTCTATAACCTATTTACCTTAAATTGCAAAATGGATCTGAAATGGGGAAATTTTCTTGAGTGTCACTATAAAGGATTTGAAAGATGCAGAGTTAGTGATTTCCATTGCATTCCCATTCAACATGTTAGTGTGATCTGTGCATATTACAGCTGGATCTTGGAGAATGACAATGGTTTGTATATATAGCAAATTTAATATGATAATGATTCCAGCTGCACCTGCTGTTTCATTTCTTGAACAAATTAACTTATTTTGTTGTACCTATTATGTGGCAATTGTAATGCAAAGGTTTTTTTCTCCATTCTTATTAAAGGTAAGGAGAAGATAAGGATATAATGTTGGTATATTTACTAAAGATCACTTACAAAATGACAACAACTTTCTAGTCTTCAATGGATCCTAGAAGAGAAGAGCACAGCCATCCCAATTATTTTGCAATCTGCTCTTCTACTTGAGTCACATGATCCAACATTTTCTGGTGCATTAGAGTGTAGACCGCACTTTTTGCAGACAGCTATTGTAGAACTGCTGTGTAAGTCTTTAAAATTTGGTACAAAGCCCTGAGATCCTCTGTGGCTAGGTATTTCCTTATGGAGAAAGAACCTTTGACTTGCTATAGGGCCATAAGATATCTGCTTTCCATTACTCAGTATTGACCCAACACACCACAATATGGGGCAGGAATTGCAGCATTCCATCATCAAATGAAAGTCGAATATATGAGATCTACACCCACCAGGATGTAAATGCACAAAGAAATTAACTGAAGTGGCCCAAAGGCCAATGATCCCTGAACTACACCACGCATATTCTCTCAGCCTAACTCTGTGTCTTCACGGGGATTTTCTATGATTGATTAACACAGGAAGGAAAGTTCAGTTTTGATTTACAAATGGTTCAACATGACAGGGAGATGTCAACTAAAAGTGGACATCTATAGCACTGCAACTTCTCCTTTCGGACCTGCTTGAGAACAGTGGTGAAGGACAAATGCTGCCAGTGGGTAGAAATTCCTGACATGGATTTGTGTTTCCATTTACTTTGAATGAAAACTAGATGTAGATGTTATTTTTATGTAAATCCATGGACTGCAGCCGATAGTTTTGCTAGATAGCCAAGAACTTGGAAGGAGCATGTTTGGAATGTTGCTGACAGGGAAATTTGTAGAGGTATGTACATAGACTTCTTAGAATGGGAAAAACATGTGAATGTATCTATGTTGTATTGTGAATCAATGTTCAGCAGAGGTTGCATTCATTTTTTAATTCATTCATTAATTACATTGTATTATGTGACACAATTTCATAGGTACTGGGATTCTCCCCACCCCTCCCCAAACCCTCCCATCATGGTGGATTCCTCCACCTTGTTGCATAACCACAGTTCAAATTCAGTTGAGATTCCCTCATTGCAAGCATATGCCAAACATAGAGTCCAGCATCTTATTGTCCAGTCAAGGTCAACGGCTTCTTAGGTAGACCCTCTCTGGTTTGAAGGCAGAGCCAGCAGAGTATCATCCCGATCAATTGAAAGCTCCAACATACCATCAGCAAAAATTTACATCATTATGGAATTAATTGACATAGTAATGAGTAACCAATATGGTAAAAATAAATGCGAGTTCTTAACGACATTCTGTGACCACCTCATTTTTAAAATTATATGTTATTTATATGAAACACAAGAGGGGGAGAAAAAGAAAGAGGGGGGAGAGAGAAAAAGCAAGCTTACATACAAGTTCACACCCCAAAATTTTGCAACAGCTGGGGCTGACCAGTGAAGAAAACGGGTGCCCAGAAGCCAGAAATCAAAGGTGGTATCCAACATGTGTAGCACAAACTCAATTATTTGGATCAGCCTGCATCATAACATCCCTATTAGTAAAAAGCTGAAGTCAGGAGATGGATCTAAGTACCAAATCACGATCCTCCGACATGAGAGGTGGGTGCCCTAACCAATGCCGAAACTGCTAGGCAAAATATGCCATCACAATAGAGTAGGTTTTTAAGCAATTAAGTGAACTGTTTGACTTTTTCTTTGGATGCCACCCTTCTCAGTAGCCCTTGTTGCTACTTTATGGGCTCATGAGGAAAGAGGATGTGATGACAGACATGGAAATTATGCATGACCTCAGTAATATGAGATTCCACTCCCCAAGATCCACTCATGACCATTTCTATATATAATCTGTCAACAGCAGAGGACAATACTAAGTACTTGATATGGCAAGCCTTTCTGGAGTGGAAAGTCAGCTACCTGGTGGCAAGCTATTAAATTTAATCAATTTCATTATTTGAAAAATACTATTTTGTTTCAACTGGAACAATTATTCTGAACACATATTTGCCTTATCTGCACACAGAGAAACCCACAGTTGTGCAGTTATTGTGCTATACACAGCATTGTTTCTGACCAAGTAACTCACTTTACAAAAAAATAAGAGTCCAATAGTGCAATCCTCATGAAATTCACTTGGCCTTTCTTATTACATTCCTCACAATACCATAGTCCTGGTGATCAAGATGATTCAGCATTGATGTGCTCTTGACAATCTGAAAGGGCTCTTGTATTTTTCAAAATTTCAGAATCATTTTAAAGAGTCCTTAAATTTGTTGGCTTCTTTTATTTTTATGAGGTCATGCCCAGTTTCTACAGGTGTTTCTCAGCTGTCAAGAGCTCTCTATAGCTTCCAGGAGGCCCTTGTATAAAAGCAAGCTGTGTGATTCACAGAGCAAGTGCTCAGAGTCTGATTAGTGAGTAGAGAATGGAGAAAAGTAAAAGAATAGGGTTTAGAATCACAAAAATAGCTGGGCACACAGCTGAGTCACTAGGGAACATCCACAGTGGAAATAAACCCCAGCCTAATTTTCCAGTTCATTTTCATATCCGTTCAGAGAACTGAGTGTAGTGGGGAGAGTGGGGCAAAGGGATGAAGCTACCTCTTGAGGAATTAAATGTAATGGAAAAATTACTAGTGTAAATATAAAATCTGATGGTACCTGTTCAGACTTGGTTGAAATTGGCCAGGCGTTTTAGAGCCAACATACTAACCCAGGTGATACCACCGAACCTTGTCTCTCACTTCTCTCTTTCATTTAATATTTATTTTAATTGGAAAATCAGATTTACAGAGACAAGGAGAGACAGAAGGATTGCAAAATCTATTAAAATCTACTCATTTTGAAAACCATACCTTCTGATATAAGACAACCTTTAAGCAAACTACAAGACCAATAGGTAGACACACACACACACACACACACACACACACACACACATATTTTTTTGGTAAACACATATATACATATTTTTATCTAAGGAATTGTATAAGGGAGACTAGTATACAGTGAAGTACAGATACACTACACTATGCATGTGTACTTCAGAATAAAAGATGGACTCCCAATGAAACTGTTAACTATATTTTGACGAGTAGATGCTGGACATTCTACCATTGTCTATACCTGCAGTGTTATGATAAATAGAATGATGAACTTGTGACTATGTTGAATGACTATACTACTGTTAAAGGGGAAAGAAGTGAGAGGAAGGATAGGGGAATCAGAAGGGAAAATGGAAATCCCTGAGCATATGGACCTGTATCGTGAACAACAAATACCCGCCCAAAATTAAAAATGTAAAACTAATTAACATATCTACCCCCCCCCAAGAAGGATACTTAAAAAAAATTTTCTGTATATTAAGAGATAAAGAACAATAAAGGAGAACAATGGATGTTAGCTTATTGAAGAACAGGAAAAAATTAAACCAGGTATAAATAAAACTTTAGAAGTAGTTAGACATTGTGATTACAAAAATGAATGTAAACTCATTTTTGGGGAGAAAGACAATCATTAAGAACATTTACTATTGATTATGTTTCAGTATTCCACTTCTGCCTACCTTTGACGTCACTGCATTGACTCTATTTTCAATCTGCTGCCTGATTTCATGTAACTTTCTCTACCAAATGTGTTCCCTCCTTTCTTATGGATTACAGCTTTCTAGTTATGATTTGATTTTAGACGTCTGAGACTTTATCTCATCTTTGTTAGTCCATGTCTTAATTGCAGATGAATAGCTAAATCTAGACTACTTGACAGGCAGTGATCTTTGTCATGAGGCTCAGAATTTTTTGTACAAATTTAAAAACAAGCATTCAAAATTTAGGGATAACTAGACTATCACCCCATTTCTTTCAAAAATATAAATTCCTTTTCTTTAATTTATACCTCTTCCTCAAATGAACAGTTTAGTTAAATCCAAAATTGCACAGTTCTAAAAAGATTGACCCAAAGAAGCTAATGGTTGATAATTATATTATAATGTTTTATTGGTTTGCTTCTTAAACTGTTTAGATTTTAACTGTTATTTCCAATTTCTGGAAAAACTCTTTGTTTATAGCCACTGCAATTTGGAAAAAAAATAAAAGACTACCAGTGCCCTAACTTCCAGAAAGAAAGGATTGTGTTATCTATTTTTTGAAGTTTTTTTCTTTTCTAATATGTGCCAATGTTTATAGTTTGGTAGACATTTTTAATGTCTTATTAAATGTATCATATTACTATTGCTGTATGTCACCTCAATTTTTCAGCTCATTCAATGTATTGGAAAAAATAGCAAAAACAAAAACATGTGCACAATGGATACAGTTCATGAAATTATTCAATTTTTATTTTCAACAACTTGTATTTACATTATACACTAAGAAGCAAAGATGAATAAAATAAATAGGGTGAAAAAGAACTGATTGCACACACACATATATTCTCAACTTAGCTTTATTATTTTCTATTTTCTTAATATAACTAATGTGTTAAAGGAACATAAATTAGAAAATTCAGATAGTAAAATATGCTAAAAATATGCACAGGGAAATTCAATTGGAAATAGACTGATTTCAAGCATCTCAGATAACCATTGCCATTTCACTGTGGTTAGTCTTTAAATATTTAAGCATTTTTTACCTGCTACCAATGGAATACCATACATGCAAATAGTATATCTCAACATTATATGTTTCCCATTTTTAATGTGTACTTATTAATTTCTCTGGATTTGATAGATACAGCTAGAGAGGGAGACAGTAAAAGAAGGCAGGCAAGAAGAAAAAAAGAAAAAGAAAAAAAGGGAAGAAGAAAGAAAGAAAGATAAAGAAATGAGATGAAAGAGTGTATTCCCATCTGCTAGTTCATTTTCCAAATGCCTATAATGACTGTGGGTAAGCCAGACTGAAGCCAGGCCCGCTGAATTACATTCAAGTATCCCACGTTGGTGGCAGACTCAAACATTTGAGCCATCACCTGCTTTCCCCCAGGCATATTAACAGGAAATTGGATTGAAAGCTGAACCATGACTGAGTTTTAGCCATGGTTATGGCTATATGGGATACTGGCATCCCAAATGGTGACTCAACCTATTGCATCAGAACACCAGCCTCTGCGGTGTCATTTTTGTTTTGGTTTGTTTTTGTTTTGTTTTGTTTTGTTTTGTTTTTGAGGTTTATTTATTTCCATCAGAATGGTAGCTTTACAGAAAGAAGGAGATAGAGAAAATGGATCCTCCATCTGCTGGTTCACTCCACAAATGGCTGCAATGGCCAGAGTTGAGCCAAGCCTCTGACATGGGTGCAGGTGCCATCCTGTACTGCTTTCGCAGGCTACAAGCAGGGAACTGAATGAGAAGTAGAGCAGCTGGGGTATGGACCAGTGCCTATATGAAATGCTGTACTTGCAAGCTGTCGACGAGCCATTGAGCCATTGTTCCAGACCCCTCTGCAATATTTTTTTATGTAAAAGTGAGATGCAATTATTTTGTTTCAATAAATGTGTTTTGTTTTAATTTTTCTTGGTTATTCAGCCAATTTCCTATGTCCATGTTTTTTATTCCCTATTTTTTTCAGATGAAGAAAATTTGCATCGATACAATGATTATTTTGATAGACTTAAAACATTTCGTGCGATAAGTAGAAACTATTTTAATGATTATTTTAATTGATGTAAGAAGATAAATTTTAAAATGTGGATCCTTCTTTAGACTAGAAGGTAAAATCCCACATTGGAACCGCTAGGTTTAGCACCAGGTTTTAGGTCCACATTCCAGCTTCTTGCTAATGCAGATCAAGAGAGGCAGTGGTGAAGTTCTGGTATCTGGGTTATGAGCATTTAAATGGGAGAGGTGAATTGCATTCCTGTTTCCTTGTTTTCCTCTGGTCAGGTTTGAACCAGGGAACGGAATCACTGTCTCTCTACCTGTCAAATAAATCATTTAATACGTAAATAATTTTAAAATGTGAAGTGTGCATAGTCACAAAAATATACACATTACAAATGACTGTTATACCTGACTGAACAGTAATTGTTTTGTATGCTTAATTTGATATACTGTACCTATCGTGTACAAAATAATTATTTCTACTTCATTATTCTATAATTGTCATTTTGGTCAATTAACCTGTGTGTTCACACTAACACCAGTATCATGCAATTTTTATTGTAGATTTATGCCAATTGATTTTACATTGCATAGGCAATTATTATACCTGTTAATATATAAGTCGCAGCAGGCAAAATCAACAATGAGTTGAGTCAAGATGGCCAATATCTTGACAGATGCACATATGGCTCAAAATATATTTATTTTAATGTATTTTGATGTGACAGTTTTACTTACGGTCTTTGTACTGATTTGTGACATGGGCTGCTGCTCTTAATTAAAAGTGACAAGCAAGAAGAATTTTTATAGTTGTAGAAATGCAATTCTTTGGAGATGACAAAAATGAGTTAAAACCCAGTGAGCAAAGACTATTTTTTATACAACCTAGCCATTAAAAATACAATTTGATAAATAAGTACTCCTTACATATTTAGGTATGAATGTGTTTACTTTTCTGGAAGGAGACAAATGTTAATATTACTCTGTACTGTAATTCAGAAATATGATCTTGAGAACAGAAGTCCTCAACAAAAGGCATTCTTTTCAACCTTTACAGACTATCACCAATATAACAGAATGTCAGGTAATGAACATTATACAGAGATAAATAATACAATGACGTTTTCCCCTCCAATAAGCAATAAGATAACATTGATAAAATACTTAAAGTATTTCGTTTCTGTGAAACATAGAGTATAAGCCCTAATGGGATGCTGTCTTAACATCATTAGGTACAAAGGTAAATTTGACTGCATTGCTACTTCATCATCGGTCACGATCAGGAACTAAAGAAAATCAGTTCCCAAACCAAAGTCAGCATATAAATTTTGATTTAAAAATGCATTTGGCTTTGGATCCAAATAAAATGTTTCTAATAAAAAAAAAACAGAAAAGAATTAATGAGAAGAAAAGTCAGAAAACTTGTAAAAAGGTGCATAAATGTAAGTACCAAGCTTTTACCGAAGTGATAATGTACACAGGTCTTAAATCAGCTCTCTTAGATATAACACTGCCTTCTATAAACCATTTTAGATTTAAAATCCTATCCTTCGCACTCCCACTCTATCCTAAGAATTTCCCTATTATTACAGCTCATCAGAGATTCAGCAATAAGAAAATCCATGCAAAGAAAGTGAGCTTATCAAGGATATCATGAGTTAGATGAAGTAGAGAAAGGATATCATTTTGACCAGTTATATAAAGAATATACACTTTAAAACAAAGAATACACACTTATTTTTATTTTTAAATGTAATAATTTTTGATAACATAGTTATATACTCTTATGATTATAAATTAATATTTTCATTATACATAAATGCATTACAAAACATTTTTTGGTCTAAGGAACTTGAGTGATTTGTATTTGTTATAAGGTAATAATACTAATAATAAAATGTCATCTTCAGAACATTGGCACTGAAGAAAAAGTAAGAAGGGCAGCATTATGGGCCAGGCACAGGTAGCCTAGCAGCTAAAGTCGTTGTTGGCATTAACAGCAGATCTCAAGCAAAGTGAAACAATGATGGCTGGGCCCGGCGTGATAGCCTAGCAACTAAAGTCCTCACCCTGAATGTGGCACAATCCCATATGGGCATTGGTTCTAATCCCGGCCACCCCGCTTCCCATCCAGCTCCCTGGGAAAGCAGTCGAGGACGGACTAAAACTTTGGGAACCTGTACCCACCTGAGAGTCTTGGAAGAGGCTCCTAGCTTTGGATTGGCTCAGCTCTTGCAGTTAGGCCTGCTTGGGGAATGAATCAACGGAAGATCTTCCTCTCTGTCTCTCCTCCTCTCTGTATATCCACCTTTCTAATAAATACATCTTAAAACGAAAAGAATACTCCAAATAAATTATCAAAAACAATGTAGTAAACATGGAACCCGTAACACAGCCATTTATTGTCAATATCAGGGATTGCTTTACATAGTTTGTATGCTATCATTTTATACAGCTGGAAGAGTATTAGAGTTGTTTATATCAACATTACCACAAACACATCAGTAATGCATTTTGTCACCATGTAATAACAGCTATGCCTTTACTTGACAATAGGATTTTTTTCAGCTCCTCTATAACTACTATTGTCATATACTCACTCCAAAGTGGAAAGAAATGTCAAATATGCAACACTGTCAATTAAATGTAAGTGAAAATGAAAACAATATGCTGGTACAATTTGAAGTTCAACAAAGAGAAAGGAACCATATAAAAGAACATGAAGAAAATTCTGAAGTGGAAGACAATGACTGAATATAAAATGTGAAAGCTATGCCAACTTTGCCTCTGACCTTATTCATGTTGTGCGGTCCATGGTACCTAACAGTTACATATGAAATAGTCCATTAAATAGCAGCAGAATACACATTCCTTTCAAGCACTTGTTGGTGTTTCCTCTAGATTAGATCATATATTACCAAAAAGATTCTTTACAGAAAAGGAGATTGTAATCATATCAAAAGTTTTTTGGGACACAATGATATGAGACTACAAATCATTATGAGGAAAAACAAAACTGGACAGTTCACAAATATATGGAAATTAAACAATGCAGATGTATAATTAGTGTATTGAGGGCAATCAAATGAAAAATAAAGAATTAAGAAATGTAAAATGGACCATTACAAAGCCAGACAAATTATAAGAAATCACAACTCAATATTTATAATGAATACAGATTCAGAAACTTCCATCAGACCCTAGCAAAATTAATTTACTAACATTTTCAAAAGATTATAAGTGATGAAAAATTGAAGTTCATCCTTGAAACATAAGAATAGTTCTACATGTACCAATCAATTAATCTTGTATATCACATTCACAAAATTAAAACCAAAAATTATTCAATAAATTTAATAGATGCAGAAAAGCACATTAATAAAATTCAATGTGTTTTTGTTAAAAAAATACTTTCGATAAATTAAGCACAGAAGGAAATTATTTCACCAGAGTTATCACCATATCTGATCAGTCCTCGGGTAACATCAGACTCAATGGTGAAAAGCTGAAAGTTGGGGACTATGGCAAGGACACCCACCTTAACAATTCTGTTCACTAAACACCAATAAACCTAGCCAGAGCAATATAGGCTATAAAAAGAGGAGTAAAATTGCCTTTCTTTTTTAACAAATCACATGAACTGATATGAAATAAATGACTCCATAACTCCCACTGGTGAACAGGTGGTCCGGACCTGGGGGTCGGACAGGCTGGGCAAAGTATCTCCAATGGCTCATCAATGTATGAAAAGGCGATGGAACGGGTGCACCGAGCAGTACTGAGCAAACCTTAGCCCACAAGTAAGATTGGAAACCAGGATGGACCACAGGACATGCCCAGCTAGGTTCTTGCACCAACTGGTCTGCGTGAGCCACGGAAGCTGAGCCACACTGTTTAACGCAGGGGTCGTGACAGGTGAGGGGCTGTGCCAAGCTGAGTCAGAGCAACCACTGGCATGCTGAACACTGGCTGGGAACAGGCCGGTTGGGGAGCTAAGGGGACACCCCAGCTGGGTGGAGGTTCCCACTAAGGGGCGCATGAGCTGGAATGGGGCTGCATTATGGTCAGGATACAATTGTAGTCTCCCTTGGCACAAGTGTGGACTGGGACAAGACGCACCAGGCCGGGCCAGACTGCAACACCTTCTGGTGTTCTGAAGGACCAGGGTAGATGTGGGACAGACTAGGCTAGGTCTCAACCCCAACTGAGCCTTGTATGAGCTATATGTGGGTATGGACGAGCCGTGGCTGGGCTGAAACATCCAACAACAAGAACCACAATGGGTTGAAGGCCAGTCAGGAAAAGCCACTGTTCCTGTTAGGACAGGAGGTGAACTGAGTAGTGCTGGCTCATGGACCCACTGGTATGCGCGAAATCTGGCACTTGGAGGGGTTATGATAGAGGAGCCTGGGCAACTCCTCTGGCAGGACACAGACCCGGCAGGTAAGTGCAAGAAGCATGGAGGGAAACAGCCCAGAAGAGGCCATGGAAAGTGTCCCACTGGCATACATTTGGCATGGGTCGGGGGCAGATCAGGCTCAATCAGTTCACATCATCCACTGGCAAATCCGAACGCCGGAACAGAGTGTGGGCTGAACCAGGTTTGGCTGCAACAAAAGCAGTGCACAACATGGAATGCCAAGGTGAGGTTGCCTGTGCCAGATGTGACCACAGCACCCAACCAGCACACATGTGAGAATCAGGAAGGGAGGGGGCAGAGTCGGCAGGGGAATAAGGGGTGGTTCCCTTGCTGGACAGCTACTCCCACTGCAGAGCATGAGCTGGGATGGGGACAGATCAGACTAGGCAGGGCTACAACACCTGTGTGCCTCATGTGGACCAGATCAGGGAAAAACTAGGCTGGGCTGGGCTGATTATTCCTACTGGTGCAATCTACAATTAGAGTGGGTGAGGGTCGTTGGGGCTTAGCCACAGCATCAGCTGGCAGAAGCTGGCACTGGGGGCTAGTTCTGTCAAGTTAAACCACAGAACCACCTGAAGAGTGCTTAATCCAGGTGTGGGAGTGGCCTGGGAGGGAAATAGTGGGCTCCTTCCTCTTGGGTTACCACCCCCCCCCCACAGGAGGGCACGAAAACTAGGACAGGGCCAGGGGTGGCTAGACAGACACCCAACAGCATCTGTGTGGGCTGCATAGTTGAACTGGTTAGATGGAACAAGGTTTTAATACCCATTGACATGTATGAGAGCAGAAAGGGATGTAGGACAGACTGGACTAGTCTGCTACACATACTGGCAAACCAGGGTAGGGGGTGGGCCTGGTGGGGGTTATTGTGGGTCGCTCCAACTAGGCTGCAGCTCCCACTGGTTTATGTGAGGACCAAGTATGTGCTGGGCAGAACCAGGCTGGACTGTAACACCCATTGGTTCCAGTGGAAGACAGGGATGGAAATAGAACCAACCTAGCATTTGCAACCACCAGCTGATGGGGCAATGGACTGTGCCGGGCCCTGTGCTTGCTAGTACATACAAGAATCTGGTCTGGGAACACCTCAGACAAAGTTTCTTTGGGGATCTCCCCAATCGAAATGCCGGACTCAGAACCCTAACCATGAAAAGACAGAGGACAGAACAAGTCAATCAACCACCTCAGCTATATGTTGGCAATGAAAATACTGGGCAAACGGAGACTCTATGATTGACTATGTCAATCAGTGGATTCTGCAACGACCTCATCGTGCTTGGAGCGGTGAGAGTGGCAGCAATTCAGAACTGTTGAACTATCAAAACCACGTGAGCAAGACCCTCAGAGCATGCCCCGCATATGGGACCTGGGGTGGGTGGGAGACTGGGTGGGGCTTCTTCCTTAAAATCCCCTTTTATATCAGATACATTAAGGAAACAGTACGGAACTAATTGTTTTGTCCACCTTCCTGTAGTGCTTGAACCTTTTTACCCTAATTATGTCAAGATTGTCAAATAAATAAATAAGTAAATAAATAAATTTTTAAAAAGCAATACATGACTCTCATGACTCCATAAAGAACTTCAGAATTAGCAAAGTTAGTATACTTGCAGTACATAGTATACAAAAATCAGTAACATTTCCATTCAATAATAATGAACCATCCAAAAAAGGGATTCAAGATAATAAGTTCATTAATGCTAGCACCATAAATGAATGAATGAATATTTAGAAATTATTTTACAAAAGAAAAGGTGAAATGTGTGAAGTCAAATCTACAAAAAAAATGAAAGAAATTGAATAAGCCAAATAATTGGGAAGATATTGCATGCTCATATATGGAAACAATATTGTCAAAATATTCACTCTACCCAAAATGTCCTGTAGATTCAATATAAACCCCAATAAAATAAAAATAACATTTTCCGCATACATTGGAAGAAAGCTTTCTAAAATTCATACATAATCATACAATGTCCTAATAACCCCCCCAAAAAAGCTGAATAAAATGAACAAAGCTGGATAGAGCAAGCTACTTGTTTAAAAACACCTTAGATGGTTGTAATTATCAACGTGTATTGAACTGACAAAACCAGAGATGCGGCCTAAGGGAACAGAATATAATCCAAAGAAAATTCCACAATTTTAGACTCACATGCTCTTTAACAGAGATTCCAAGACCATACAATATGGAAAGATCAGTTCCAATAGTGTTGGAAAATTATGGAAAACCCATGCAAAAAGTAATGACATATGACCCTTGACTTACTCCACATGAAAAAAGCAACTAAAATGACATATCCTCCATCTGCTGGTTCACTCCTCAAGTGGCCGCAATGGCCTGAGCTGAGCCAACCTAAAGCCAAGAGCAAGGGGCTTTTTCCAGGTCTCCCTTGAGGGTACAGGGTCTCAAGACTTTGGGCTGTCCTTAAATGCTTCACAGGCTATAAGCAGGGAACTGAATGGAAGCGAAGCAGCTGGGATACAAACCAGTACTATATGGGATCCCATCCCACACAAGGTGAAGATTTAGCCACTAGGCTATTGCACTGGGCCATCTTATTTTTCTTTTAATTTTTTTGACATGCTATCAATTTACTACATAATAACACATTTAACATTTTACTAAATAAATACTTCAAGAAATAGCAAATAGTTTAAACTGCTTTTCTTCAAGATATATGCAAGAGCTATAAATAATTATTATCAAAATATCAATTTAATTCATATACATAATTTTTACGCTGTTTATTAGTTACCACAATTAAAGGAAAACATGATGTTAGTATTTATGGGACCGGTTTATTTCACTAAGCATAATGCTCTCTACTTTAATCCATTTTGTGTGAAAAGACAGATTTTCATATTTTTTTACATAGTATTCCATTGCATAAGTATACCACAATTTCTCTGTGCAGTCACCAGTTGATGGAAATCTGGGTTCATTGCATATTTTACCTACTATCGATTGAGCTCTTATAAACATGGGTGTGCAGGTAATTCTTTCATATCCTGATTTCATTTCATTTGGCTAAATTCCCAGGAATGAAAGGACTGGATCATATGATAGGTCTGTTTTCAGTTCTCTGAGAAATAATCCACACTGCCTTTCTTAACTATTTCATAATGGCTGGACATGTTTACATTTCCAACAGTGCATTAGTGTACCTTTTTCCCCACAATCTCCCCAGCATTTTCACTTTTCTGAGTATTGAATAATAAACATTCTAATTGAGGTAAGGTATAACCTTACTGGTTTTGATGTGCGTTTGCTTCCAAGACAGCCAATGGTACTTAATATCTTTTCATGTGTCCGTTGGCCGTTTGTATTTGATCTTTTGGAACATGACTGTTCATTTTATTTCTACACTGGATTGTTTGTTTTTCTGTTGTTCAACTTACTGAGCTCTTTATATATCCTGGGTATTAATCCCTTCTCAGTTTTATGGTTTGCAAGTATTGTCTCACATTTTGTTGGTTGCCTCTTCACTTTGCTGAATGTTTCCTTTGCTATACAGAAGCTTCTTAACTTGACTCAATCCCATTTGTCTATTTTTGCCCTCATCAACTGTGCTATTGGAGTCTCACTGCAGAAGTCTGCCTATTCCATTGTCTTGTAGTATTTCCTCTATATGTTGCCAAATAATTTGATGGCTTCTGGTTTTAGATTTAGGTTACCAATACACTGAATTGAGTTTTATGTAAGATGTAAGGTAAAGATCTTTTCTTAAAAAAGATTTATTTACTTTTGTTGGAAAGGCGGATATACAGAGAGGAGGAGAGACAGAGGGGAAGATCTTCCATCCAATGATTCACTCCCCAAGTGGCCGCAATGGCTGGAACTGAGCCAATCTGAAGCCAAGAGCCAAGAGCTTCTTCCAGGTTTCCCACGCGGCTGCAGGGTCCCAAGGCTTTGGGCCGTCCTCCACTGCTTTCCCAGGCCACAGGCAGGTAGCTGGATGGGAAGTGGCACTTCTGGGATTAGAACATGCGCCCATATGGAATCCCAGCGCGTGCAAGGCGAGGACCTTAACCACTATGCCATCATGCCGGGCCCAAGGTAAAGATTTTGTTTCATACTCCTGCCTGCAGAGATTTCATTTTCCCATCACCATTTGCTGAAAGACTGTCCTTTCTCCAAGAATTGATTTTAGCCCATTCTTTTCAAAGATTAGTTGTTTGTAGATATGTGGATTAATTTCTGGAATTTCTGTTCGTTACTGATTGGGATGTATATTCTTGTGCCAGTATCAAACTGTTTTATTACTTTTCTGTAGTATGTCTTGAAATCTGGTACTGTGCTATCTCCAGCTTTATTTTTATCTTTATTAATTTAGCTATGAGGAATCCCTTGTGATTTCTTATGAATTTTAGGATCATTTTTCCAGAGAATACTATCTTTGGTATTTTGATTGTGACTACAATGAATATGTAAATTGCATCTGTTAGTATGGACATTTTGGTATTATTAATTTTCAATCCATAAACATGGAAGGTTCATTTTTCTATTTTCATATGTCTTCTATTTCTTTCTTTAATATTTTGTCATTTTCATTGTAGAGAAGTTATATTTCCTTGGTTAAATTATTCCAAGATATTTATATTTCTTTTGTGGCTGTTATGGGTTTTTTCTTGCCTTTTTCTTTTTTTACAGATGTCTTTACTTTTCAATTCTCAAATAAGAAACATTTTCACGTAAAGTTGAGAGAATCTAGAAAACTCAAGAAAGGTTATTGCCTGATCCAGTTAGTATTACGTTGCTACCAAAAACTTTCAGAGACACAAAAAGCATGCATTATAAATCTTACATGTCTAAAAATATTGTCTTTGGGGCTGGCATTGTGGTATAATAGGCTAAGCTTCTTCCTGCAGCATCAGCATCCCACGTGGTTCCTGTTCTGACTTGCCTGCCTCCCATCCAGCTCCCTGTTAATGTCCCTGGGAAAGCAGTGGAAGATGGCCCAAGGCCTCAGGCCCAAGCACCCATGTGGAAGACCCAGAAGAAGTTCCTGGGTTCTTGCCCCAAACTGGCCCCAAACTGCTCCCCTACCTGTTCTGTGTGTGTGTGTGTGTGTGTGTGTGTGTGTGTGTGTGTTTCCTCCTGCTTTTGTAACACTGCCTGAAAAAACAAATCTTTAGAAACAAACAAATTGGGCCATTGCCATGATACAGCAAGCCAATCCTCTGCCTGAAGCATCAGCATCCAAGACAGGTGTCAGTTCAAATACAGGTGGCTCCACCTGGCAATCAAGCCTCCGCCAATCACCCAAGAATCCAGAAGAGGGTGGTCCAGGTCTCCAGACCTCTGCATTCACATGAGAGACCCAGAAATTGTTCCTGGCTCTTGGCTCTTGGCTCTTGGCTTCGACCTTCAGATGGGCCCACCTCCAGCTGCTGCATAGCCATTCATGCAGTGAACAAGTAGATGGAAGATCTATTTTTTCAGCTCTTCTTTTCTCCCTCTGTAACTCCATCCTCCAAGTAAAAAAGAAACAAATCTTGAAAAACAAACAAATCCATAGCATATCCATGAAGTAAAACATGATTCTGCCACTGACAAGACTCACACATTCCTTGAAATGTCGAAGAAATACTTCTAATAATTAAGCAAAAAAGGGATGTAAGGCTCACACTTTTTTTCATCAGTACTGTGTGCACCCAACACAATCTACCTCTGCATTCTGGTCACATGGGCAGCAACTCAGGTAAGTTTTCAAAGACTTTCAAACCTTTCAGCCGCAAACAGCTCTCCCGCTGGAAGGACATAGTCAACCCCAGTTAGAGCTGGAAGAGTTCAAACACGTGACCTTGCTACTTAGCATGGTGGAGAGCCAAGCAGCAGACAGGGACAGCTGAAAAGGTGAAGGTCAACATGCTTTTCTTTTGCACAAGACAGAGCGTGTTCAGGGGAAGCTGGCTGGCTGAGTCTGACAGGCTAAGCAGAAAAGCCACAGTTTTGTGGCTACACACAGAATGGGAGGAGCCATCCTCACCAATGCAGCATTTAAAGTAGATAGACAAAGGCATATTCTTTCAACTTTTGCTTCCTGTGAAATAATTTTATTTCATTTTCAATGGCAAAGGAAAGCTTTGCTGGGTATGTTATCCATGGCCAATAATTTTTTGCTTTTAGAATCTGTAATATGTCTCTCCATTTTTTTTTTCTGATCTGTAGAGTTTTCTGTGTAAGTTCTGTAAATTTATTTGGCATTCCATTTTATGTCAGTTGATTTTTTTTTTCACGTGCACATTTAAGGATCTTTTCCTTATGTTCTATTGAAGAGAACTTGATTATCATGTGTCATGGTGAAGATCACTTTTGGTCAACCCTTTTGGGAGTTCTGTGCCCTTCCTGGACGTTGTTTGCCAATTTTTTCTCTAGTTTATGGAAATATTCCCTTTTTATTTAATGAAATACATTTTTTAAAAATATTTTTTTTATTGGAAAGGCAGATATACCGAGAAGAAGAGAGATCTTCCATCCATTGATTCACTCCCAAGCGGGAGTTAGGAAAAGTAGGGTGAATGGAGGGAAGTAAGGCTATGTTCTTAGAACCACACCTATGAAATACACAAAATCTGTTTGTTATCAAAGATTAGTAAGTACATATTTTTTAAAATTTCAATATTATCTCTGATGAATGATAGTTGTTACTATGAAAACACTTAGCTACTATTTTAGCATTTAATCATGTCACAAGTTAATTTTAATTAGCATTTGCCTGATAACTGAGTGATGCTGAGCACACACTACTAGGTTTCTTGGTGATTTAGAATCATTTATATATCGGATGAGCACATTCTAGTCACATTATTGTTTTTTATTAAATTGACAAAGTTGTTCATTATATATTTCAAAAGGAGTTCCATTATTATACTTACTGCTAACTTTTATCCAGGGAAACATGATTCTGAATCTGATCTTACCTATCATGATCTTGCCACATGTGCTGCTAACTCTGAATGCCATGCCATCATCATATAATTAGGAATAAATTTATATTCTCCCAATATATTTGAAAGCTTCCAGTACTTTACGTTTTTCTCCAATATGTCTGGCACTACAGTTTTACATCTCTTAATATTTGCTTTCACAAATTCATTTTCTCTTTAATTCTACTTTTTATTAAACATTTCCATAAGCTTGTGGATTTCTCTTCCACCTTCCTCATCCCCACACTGTTTTTCCATATATTATTACAATAGTAATATATATCTAGCCATAGTCATAACTGTATGATTCCACTATTTAAGTATATCATGACATTATAGGTACAGACAATGGTAACAAGTCTAGCACTCTATTGTTACGATATATTTAAAAGTTTCATTCGGAGTTCATCTTTTGTTCAGGAGTAGCAATGCATATTGCACTGTATCTTCTCAGTGTGCTAGTTTACTAAAGGTTATAGTGAAAGATCAAAAGATTTCACTGTACAAAAGGACTGTAAAGAAGAAAGGGAAAAAAAGACCATCACAAGAATATGTAGGAGGTGGAAAAATCTGCTTTCCAAAACCGTAACTCTGGCTCCCATGATGAATGGAGAGTTAGTTTGGAAACATTTTAGTCGCAGCATAGGTTTAAGAAAGTTTTCTTCAGACTGTTGTCGTATTCTGAGGTTAAATTTGCATCTGAAATTATAGAAAACCATCCATTTAATTTTACTAAAGACCTTAATCTTGCCAGATACAGTACATATGCAGCTCAATCTCACAAAAAATGGACTTACAACACATCCCTAAGCTTTTCTGTTAACAGCACTCCCCTCCTTAGAATATCTGAGAATTGCTGCACTTGCTTGGCTGCCATAAGGATCTATTACACATATCTGACTTGAATATTCCAAATTTTCAACTTTTCAGTCTTGGTCTAACTTTACTATGAAGCTTATCCATTACTGTCATCTTTCCACTAATTTTTCTTTGACACTATTATCTGCTTTTTCTGATTCCTTGTCTCTTATTATTTTTTTTAAGATTTATTATTATTGGAAAGCCGGATATACAGAGAGGAGGAGAGACAGAGAGGAAGATCTTCCGTCCGATGATTCACTCCCCAAGTGAGCCGCAACGGACCAGTAAGCGCCAATCCGATGCCGGGAACCAGGAACCTCTTCCGGGTCTCCCATGCGGCTGCAGGGTCCCAATGCATTGGGCCGTCCTCCACTGCTTTCCCAGGCCACAAGCAGGGAGCTGGATGGGAAGTGGAGCTGCCGGGATTAGAACCGGCGCCCATATGGGATCCCGGGACTTTCAAGGCGAGGACTTTAGCCGCTAGGCCACGCCGCCGGGCCCGATTCCTTGTCTCTTTAATTGTAAACTTATCACTGCTCCTCTGCTCTAAGTTCCACTTATTGACTATAACTTTCTTTTTAGTGGCCAACTCTTTTTTCCAGTATCATGCTCAAATTCATTATATTACTGCCCAATACACAATGAAAACACATTCTTTCCTTTTACTAAACTCTAACATTTGAATTTCAAATCATTTATCAGATTCCAAGTATAATTTCTTGTGCTGTTGACTGGCTATCATATTTACATAAATCACGTGAGAGAAAAACTAAAGTGTTACGTACCTAAGTTGCTTTCATATTTTAAGAATTAATCTCACTGAAAAGCATAGTATGAGCAGTATGTGTGAGTTGACCACTGCATACCTTATACATGTGTGAAATAACCCCATAAAATTATACACATGTATAATAATTGCATGATCATAAAAATGTTAGATTCTTAGTATAACGGGAAATACCGTAAAGCCAAAAACAAGTAAAATTTATATATATAAATAGCTTAAATAATTTCAATTATTTTCATTAAGTTTTCTTATTTTACAAGCCTCACAATGAGCACAGTTAATTTCATATCATCACCTCTTTGGAAATAACTGAGAAGTAATAGTGTCAGAAACACAAAGTTTCAAAATAAGATTGGCTTTAAAAGAAAAATATAAACAAAGTTAACATCAATCACATACAAAGAAGTAACATTGATCAAATACTCTACCTATAAAAATACAACTCAGACATTCTCAAAAATTAATCTCTAAAACAGCAGCGCAAATTTTCCATGGGCATTTAAAAGAAGTGGAATTCTGAACACTCTATACAATCTACTGGCTTCATAAAGTCAATCCTATGTCCTTAACTTGGTCTCATCATATTTAAACATAATACAACAAGTGTTTATAATCAATTCTGTTATAAAGAGAATAGGCTTATATCGAATTTGGACAAATAACAATATTACAGAGTTGAGAAGCTTACAAAAAGCTTCCCAATACTGAAGGAGATTGTAGGAAAAAAAGTGAATGTTTCAATTTTGCTCTGAAAAGACAGATATCACCAATTTGCTGCAAGCTATAATTAGCTTAAAAGAAGAAAAATAATAATTCCTTTAATTTAGAAAGCAAGAATCAGCAATGTCTCAAACAGAAAAACAGAAAGAATGACTCCCCAGAAAAATAAACCCGGAGCTGTGTTTGTTGTTGGTGGTGTTGTTTTTTCCTTGCAATAGGTTAAGTTGTTGCTTGCAACACCAGCATCTCATATTGGAGCTATAGTTTTGAGTCCTGGCTTTTCCAGTTCTAGATCCTACTCCATTCAAATGCACCTATAAAAGCAGTAGAACACAGCTCAAATGTTTTGGGCCCTGCCACCTATATGGGAGACGCAGATGGAGTTGCAAGCCCCTGGCTTCAGCCTGGTCCAGCTTCAGTTCCAGCCCTTGGGACCATTTAGGGAGTGAGTCAGAGGATGGAAAATTTCTCTCTCTCTCTCTATGTGTGTGTGTATGTGCGCGCACGCGCACACACACCACTGTTTCAACTACATAAAATTATTTTAAAATATAATTCAGTTCAGTTCATGCAATTATTAGCTCTATCTTGACACTATTATTAAATTTAACCTGAAACCTCCACTCAAGAATAGTAGTCAAAGCTGTTTTTATTTTTTAATCCATTTCCTTGAAGACACAGCACTTTAACATTATATGAGTCTTACAAAAGACTTCCCAGAAGCATCAATATAGTTTAATTTTTAGTGTGAATGGCAACACTTACAATGGCTATAGTCTGATGGAATTTTACAACTGACAAAGTTATTGCATCATTTCTATGATGCGTAATAACTTAACATTAGAATTATGATTGACAATATATACCAAAATATATTAGCATTTCAGAAATGTATCCAATTCAAAACATTTATTAGTAACTTTCATTTATATAAATATAACTCAAAGAAGACTAGACATCAACATTTATTTTGTGAAGTTTCCCACTAATTTCAACATATCAAAAAACCTAATTAGTCTAAAATTGCTCTACTTGGGCCCGGCGGCATGGCCTAGCGGCTAAAGTCCTCGCCTTGAAAGCCCCGGGATCCCATATGGGCGCCGGTTCTAGTCCCGGCGGCTCCACTTCCCATCCAGCTCCCTGCTTGTGGCCTGGGAAAGCAGTTGAGGACGGCCCAATGCATTGGGACACTGCACCCGCGTGGGAGACCCGGAAGAGGTTCCAGGTTCCCGGCTTCGGATCGGCGCGCATCGGCCCGTTGCGGCTCACTTGGGGAGTGAATCATCGGACGGAAGATCTTCCTCTCTGTCTCTCCTCTGTGTATGTCTGGCTGTAATAAAATGAATAAATCTTTAAAAAAAAAATAAATAAATAAATAAATAAAATTGCTCTACTTGACCTCCAAGGAAATTCTAATGTCACTCTGGAGTTAAAAGACTTAATTGAGATTTTAAGGTACAATTTGTAAAATGTGTCAAATACGTCAAAGATTCAAAACTCTTGATGAAAATAGGGTCACAGATAATTATGAAATGAAATCAAAGTGACAAAAGACTTCAAGGCTAAACACAAAAAGCTAGATAATTGTAGAAAATCAGTCTTTCAAGATTCGTTTTTGTTATACAATAAAAGACTGAATAAAATACAGAATTAGATACACAAAATCTGTTTGTCACTCTTTACATTCTCTTTTTTTGTATCTTTCTCAAAAGATGAGCAAAAATACTGCACAGTCTTATCAATGCAGCATGAAATCTTTATTTGAGGGGGCATTAACACTGTGACTATAAAGTAAGTAAAACTGCTATCAAAAATTTCCAATGAAAGGAAGGGGGAGGGAGGAAGGGAGAAACAGAGACAATTTTAATAATATGTTTTAGATAAATTAACCAAGTAATTTGTAACAAAGCATATTTACTAACACTGTCAAACGTCTTTTATCCTTTTATGAAACTGAAGAAGCAGAAGATAAACATAAACCATATTTTTTAGCAATCAGCAGTTTAACAATTTTATCTTCTTTGAAAACAACCTAGATGTTGAAATTATTCTTCACTTAATTAAATTCATTAAAACTCTGAGAGTGTAGTTGTCAGAGAGATATAGGAAACCTTTGTGATTTTTAAAAATTTATTTTTTTAAAAATCCATTTCATTATTTTTATTAGAAAGGCAGATTTACAGAGAAAAGGAGAGACAGAGAAAGATTCTCTATCTGCTCATTCACTCCCCAAACAACCACAACGGCTGGCGCTGAGCCAATCTGAAGCCAAAAGACAGGAGACTCAGGTCTCCCATGTGGGTTCAGGGTCCTAACTTGGGCCCTCCTCCACTGCTTTCCCAGGCCACAACCAGGGAGCTGGATGGCAAGTGGAATACCTGGGATTCTGGCATTTGCAAGGGGAGAATTAGCCATTTGAGCCATTGTGTCAGGTCCAATATGGGAACTCTTTTTAATGAAATGTGTTATAAGATTATTATTTTATTTTAAAAAATAAGAAATAGCATTTATTTTTAACATGTTGACTGCTCAATACCATGTCAATTAATTCTAACGATGTTAATTGTTGCAGATGGTATATTACTGCTTTTATTTGACCGGGATGATACTCTGCTGTCTCTGCCCTCAGACCAGAGAGGGTCTACCCAATAAGTAGTTGGACTTGTTTGGACTATAAGATGTTGGACTCTATGCTTGGCATATATTTGCAAAGAGGGAATTTCAACTGAACTTGAACTATGGTTATGCAGCAAGGTGGAGGAACCCACCATGGGGGGAGGGTGGGGGGAGAATCCCAGATTCTATGTAATTACAACACAATGTAATTAATGAATAAATTTAATAAAAATAAATAAATAAATAAATAAATATTGATATGTTTCAAAATCTAGAGTTACTGAGAGAGAAGGAGAACCAAGGAGAATGATCCTCCATCTACCACTTCTCTCCTCAAATGTCCACAATGACCTGGGCTTGGACAGGACAAAGCCATGAGCCAGAAGTGGCAGGGGCCCAAACACTTGGGTCTGCTGCTTTTCTCAGGTTCAGAAGTGGACCAGCCATGACAGGAACTGACATCCATGTGATGTCAGCAGTGCAAACCATTGGCTTTGTCAAATATGCTATGCATTGGCCCTATAATTATCATAAGTATGAAGTACATTTATGAATTCTGATTTTATCTATATCTATTTGATTTACTTGTTCTTAGATCAAACTCATATTTTTATGATCTTAAACATCTAATAAAGATTAGAAACAGACTTCTAATAACAGTGACAGGAAAGGATCTGTGTATTTAATCTCAAGAGATGTCTTTTTAAATAATCATATTTTCGTTAAGAAAGATTACTACAGTCTTGTAGATTTGAAAATTCTGTGTTAGCTTTTTAATTCATGAGCACTGGATTTTTAAGTCTGCTTGGTACAATGTAGACAACATGCAAATGTATTTATAGGCATAAAACTACATGTGGACAGATCATACCACACATATATAGGTTAACATTAAAATACAGGCAGCAACAAGTAACCTAACCTTCAATTAAAAATTTCACTGTGAATAGAGTATAACATAAAACTTATTAATTTAAAAACACTACTAAATTAAAACATGTGTTTGTAAGTAGTACAAATTAATATATGTGTCACTCAAGCCTGAAATTCTCTTTTAGAGTTCTAGAAGAGAAAGGGTACAAGGGTGGTTAACCCCTGACCCCCAGGACCATAAAAGGTGCAGAATCATTTAGTTTCTCCCAGGCAAGGCAACTGCAGTTGGAGTTGAAATTCAATAAATCTAGAGCAGGCCAATATTTAGGTTCATAATTTAGTATGGTCTGCAAATGACATTATAAATTTCAAAATGCCCTTGGCAGGAAAAGTTCCCCAACCCTGGTAGGAATTAACAGTCACAGAAAAAGAATGCAAGGTTTTACCACACACAAAAAAAGTATAGGGTGTGTCACAAGCTATCTAGAGGAAGATATAAAGTAACTGTCGAAGCTAAATAAAACTGCAGAAATTTATTATAGCATCATGCAAGTAAGTACACAGGTGAGTCTAGGCAGAAAATTTAGAATCCTGTATAAAGTGACTGGTTGGCTGAATCAGTCACTTAGAGGCGATATGGAAGACTAAGACAAAGAAAAAGACTTTGGAGATTTATATTCTGGGAATTGAACCTAGGCTATAACAAAGAAAGTGCTGAATTCTAACCACTGGAACTCCAGAGACCTAACAGCCTTTTGTTGTTTTCCTTTTAATGTTTGGATAAAGCTCACCAATGAGTTTTTCCCTTTGCTTTGAGATTTTGTTGACCAACTTAGTCAATGAATTTTGGGGGATGGCTAAATTGTCATTCACCACTTGGGGGGTGGGGCATCTAAAGCTTTACTTACCATCTAATTTCAAGGGAAAGAAAGCAGAGTGTTCCTAACTTTATTAGGCATAGCCCTGTGGGCATTTTGGAAGGGTGCCAACAGATGGAAAAATGGAAGTTTTTTTTTTCTCTCTCTCTCTCTCTCTCTCCCCTCTCTCTGCTCTCTTTCTCAAATAGAAAAAAATCAATTTACAAATGAATGAAAACAAAAAATGCTTCCTATGGCAAGAGGTATGTAATGTAATCTCTGTCAACTATCTTTAAAATTGTATTTCTTACCTGTGGTTCTGAGTCACTGACCCTGCACTAAAGGAAAGTGTTCTGTTATGATGTGAAGTAATCCTTAGTAACCCCCACCCTTCCCAGAAAAAGTAAATGATTTAGGGAGCTCGGTGACAAAGAGGACAAACCTTTAGACTTGAGAAGAACCCACTCAAAAGTCCCTGAGCTCCATAAGGAAGCCAGAGGGTCTCAAAAAAGGTGTCACTGACCCATGTTCTGCGCTCCCAAGGGCGAGTTGAGGACATCATGCCTCGCTTCAGTTCCATTAAGTAGAAACCAGAGATCTGGTTGTTTCAAGAAACACATCCATTTAGCATCACATGGAGAAGATTGGGAGAGTAGAGGCAAATGGAAATATCAGGTCTTAGAAGAAAAGCCAGTTAAGGAAGATCTTAAGTTTCCTCCATAAAGGGCAAAGAAGCTTTAATTAGCAGGAATTTGAGAAAAGGAATTCTAGCACAACACAAAAGAGGAAAATATAAGACATTAAGAGTACATTTATTCTGAGTATTAGCTTCAAATGGTCATTTAAAAATACTATAGCTTATTTTAATGTTTTTTAGTATCTTATCTAAAAAATATGTATTTACTTCAAAGAGTTATAGAAAGACTCTTTCATCTACTGTTTCACTCCTCAAATAGTCAAAACTTCTGAGGCTGGGCCAAAGCCAGGAGCCAAGAGCTTCATCCGGGATACTCACATTGGTGTGGAGGCCTATACACCACTCTTGTCTTCTGCTACCTTCCCAGGTGTGCTTATAGAGAACTAGATTGCAAACGGAGAAGTCAGGAATTGAACCCATGCTCATGAGAGATGCTGGCATTGCATGTTGCTTATATCTCTATGTCACGATGCCAGCTGAAATCCTTTTCAGTATCTTACTTTCAGATTTTAGCCACAGTAGCAAATTCTCTCTGTCCTCTGTTTTCCTAGGAAGAATCTACTGTGTCGGAACTTAGCAGTGATGTCTGTCCAGCTCAAAGTTATCTCAGCCTGCTCCAGAGAAAACCTGTGTAAATACTCTAGGTAAGAAATGCAGGGAAAAGAGAGCACCCAGAAGCACGTTTCTATTTTGTCTGAATAAGCTATTGTTTTCTATGTAAACCCATTTCAGCTTCAGACCAAGCTTAAACAGAACAAGTTCCTAGAATGTTTGTGAAACAAAAGTGATTCAAAGTCTTCACACACAAGATCAAAAATCCTCATTAAGTTAGCTAAGGGCAAAGATGTATAGATATTCTGAATTCTAGGCTATTCCACATTGCAGCTTAATAGCTTCATGGGTTAAAAGAATTGTTCCATTTTCCACACAACACGATTTCTATCCAGTCATATTGTCTATAGTTCCAACATCCTTGGTTTCCCCTCCACCTATGAAGATTTTCTGAAATGAAGTGGCAAGAGTAAATAGGAGACAATTCATACAAATTAATATGCAAAAGGAGAAATGCCGCAATTGAGATTACTAAATAAATTGAGATTACCAAATAGCCCAACATAAATAAGAAACTTATATATTGCTGTTTCTGTAAGGATAGATGAGAATAGAGAAATTCAACTGCAAATGATTTTTAGTGGAACAGAATGGAGAACACGGTAGCCTAGAACAAAATCTCTGTGACTTGTATACAAGACAATAGTTTGCAAAATATTTTTCGTGGGACCAGAATGGAGGACAATAGCATGTCACAGGTGTATTGGCATAGTTCATTACCCTCTCTCTCCCCCTAGCATCCCATCCTACCCCACCCCGTAGAGGATATTAATTTAGCCCTCTCTGGATAATGAAATTTCAGTAAGGCGAAAGGCAATGAGGGTGTGGGGAGTAAGGCAAAAGAACTTTATTAATAGTATCTGTCTATGCTGGGAGTAGAATAAAATGGCAAGATTAAGAAGTTTGATTCTGGGGAAGGTTCTAAGATTTTTTTTTAATTTCCTTTACATCAAATTGTTCTATCATATTTTGGAACTATTTTTCTCTGAGTTCTGGAAATAGACAACTCAGGATTTACATTCTACTAATACAGCACTTCATATACATGCAATCGTCAAAACCTCACAAAAAAGTCAATACATGAATTTCAACACTTTTTCTGAAAATAAATATATGTTCCAATTCTATGTTTTATGAGTTTTAACTTTTTAATTCTAAGGTTGACAGAGTGATGGAGACAGAGACAGAGATCTGCCAACTGCTGGTTCACTCCCCCCATGTGCATGCAACAGCTGGGGCTGGGCCCTACTGAAGGCAGGAGCCGTGTCTGAGTCTCTCATGTAGGTGGCAGGGATCCAGGTATTCACATCTGCCTCCCAGGAAAGCGGGTCATAAGCACAAGCAGGACTTGTTCCCATGCACTTTGATACAGAATCTGGACATGCTAAGCAATTACTTACCATACTGTGCAATGCCCACCCAATCCCACCTTTGAAGTATTCAAATACAGTGTAAGAATTTTACATTTCTATCTGCACTAAAGGCTTACAGTTTACTACATCATATAATGTGCAGATTACATTGTATTATTTCTGCACTAACAATCATATTTCAAGCAATAGAGAATTTTAAAAATACATAACAACATTTTTTATATTTACCATAGAAGATGATGTGGATCCTTTTGTGTATGCCAGTATTTGCACTCAGTGTCATGTGTTTCTGCGTAAAGAACTTCTTTTAATACTTTTTGCATGGTCAAGTTGCTGATTATTTTATGTAGCTACTGTGAGTCTGAAAAAAATTCTTTTTCATGCCATAAGTGCCTTTGAGAAATATTCCATGGTCTTGAGTTGTTGCTTATTATCATTTTAATACCTTAAAAGGATGGCCCATTGTCATGTTGCGTGTATTGTTTTCAACAATCAACTTGCAGCATTTCTTATTTTTGATCTGCTGTATATGATGTAAATTTTATCTTCGGTCTATTTTACATTTTGTTCTCTTTGGGATTTAGTGCAATTTAGGGGGAGTGTTGTGCAGTTAAGATCTGTTAATCTTCCTGAATCTTAGACTCTATAGTTTTCATCAAAATTCTGAAAATTTTACAGTCATTATATCTCGCAAGGTATGCATTACCTGGAAGCTGGAATCAGGGGCTGGAGTTGGGTATCCTATCTCGGTATTTGAATGTGGGGCTTGAGCTTAATAATCAGGGTCTTCACTAGAAAGTTAAACACCTGACTGCATCTATCGAAGGTTGTTTGAGTCTTCCTATGCATTTGATGCATGCTAGATCTTTATCCGACCTTCTTGGGCATATGAAATATAGTCATGCTATTTCAGTTCATTTTCTATGTCATCTAACAAATTTCACCATTTCTGGGACATATTGGTTTATCTATTGTTATTTATCTCACAGGCAAAGAAACCGAGAAGAAATACCTAATGAGACAGAGACAGACAGAGCTTCATCTGCTGATTGACTTCTTAAATGTCCTTAATATAACCAATTGGAACCAGGAGAAAGTTGGGAACTGAAATCTCAATCTAGGTGTGTTACATAAGCGTCAGGTACTGAACTGTTTCAGCCATTAATTCTGTTTCTCAAGACTTTACGACATGCATTGTCAGAAAGAAGAAGTTGGGAGCTGGAGACACGAAACACATCTAGATACTCGGAGATGTGGGTATTCTGAGATGTGGGCATCTGAATTATTAGTGTAAACATCTGTTTTTCCTCCCCTTTTTTGTCTGTCAAATTTTCTTGTCTCTCTTAATGTACTTTAATTATTTATTGGATGCCAAGCATTTTGTTTCATTTTCTTGCTGACTGTTGGATATCATTTATTATAGCAATTTTTGGTTTTTACATTTCTTCTTAGACTCAATCACATCATTTAGAACCAGCTCTTGGAGCCTTGGCTCTAAACATTTTAGGCAAAAATAGAAGAACCTTTAGTCCATTGCTAATCTTGTCTCTTCACTAAGGCAATATCCTTCTGAGAATTTTTTCTAATGACTTACTTATTATGAAGTTTCCTACTTCTAGCTTCTGGGACTAATAATTATTGCTGAAGCTGACAAGCCAGTATTATTCCCACTGCTCTTCTTGAGTTGTTCGTATTTGGCCTGAGGTAGTTTCTTCACATGCACACACTAATCAATACTCAGTAGAAGACTCTAGGGGGACGATCTTCTTATTTTAGGATCTAGCTCTCTTTTTGCTTCTTCTATTATAATATCCTGTGAAATTTAGCTATATGAGTCTCCTCAAATTTCCAGCTCTAGCTCATCCACTCAGACAGCAGCCTATGCTCAGTCTTAGTTTCAGATGCCTGTACTGTAGCATTTAAAACCCTTTCCAGGGCCCAGCACAATGGCTCAACTGGCTAATCCTTCACGTTCAAGCACTGGGCTTCCGTGTAGGTATCAGTTCGTGTCCCTGCTATTCCACTTCCCATGCAGCTCCCTGCTTGTGGCCTGGGAAAGCAGTGGAAAATGGCCCAAAGGAACCCTGTACCCATGTGGGAAATCCACAAGAAGCTCCTGGCTCCTGGCTTTGGGTCAGCTCATCTCTGACAATTGCAACCACTTGGGAAAGAACCAGCAGACAGGGGATCTTTCTCTCCTCTCTGTAAAATCTGCCTTTCAAATAAAAGTAATAAAAAAAAAAGTATAACTCTTACCAAGCAGTAAATTGGGACAATTAAAGGACTCAATTTGTTTGCTTTCTGGTTTTTTTGGCATATGTATCCTGTGATACTTGATGACCAAGGTTTAAATAGATTGGTCTAATATATCATGTTTGAATATTTACTTGTTATTGTAAGAAGGTAATTCAAGTCATTCTTTCTCCATCTTTAACTGAAATGGAAATCTGAGTGTTTATTTTAACTGTGGTATAGAGAAAATTTACTTCCTAATGATATCCATATTCTAATCCCCAGAAACTGAAAAGCTTTTAGATTACATAACAAAGTAGAATTATTGTTGAGAATGGTATTAGATGACTAATGGACTTATTTTAGGATAGACTTTCTGGGATTTTTATGTGGACCCATATCATAAGGGTCTTTACAACTGGCATAGGGAAGTAGTTGGATATACCAGAATAATTAAATATGAGGAGAAATCAACACACTTGCTGGTTTTGAAGATGGAGGAAGACAGGCATAATCAAAGCAACACAGACAGTGTCTATTAGCAATAAAAGACAATAAAAGAGATTCTTTCCTAGAGCTTCCAGAAATAAAAACATTCCTGCCCACATATTGATTTCAGACCAATAAGAATGAGAATGATGTTTTACTACGGATGTACAGAATTTAGAGAACACATTTTCAATGTTTTAACCCATCAAGTTGATGGCAGTTTGCTCCAGAGGTAATTAGTAATTAATACAAATGGTGAGAAAATAAATATCAAGAAGTGTCATAATTCAGAGCTGGGTCCCATGCCATGTTGAGACAATCAGAAATTTAACAGCTAAGCTGGGGTAAAAGAGTGCAGAGCGCAGACAAGCAGGTTAAGCAAGTGTAGCATCAATAAGAACAGAAATTTGATCCATAGTAATGATTTTTTTAATTTCCAAGGGCATGTGTGTGTGTATATATATATATATAAAAACATGAGCTAGTTTAAGGTTGTGGTCATTCTGGAGGAATTATATTAGTTATAAACTGGCATATTTTTAAAAGCATTGTACAAATCTTCAAAATTATATAAGTTATATAGAGGTAAATTTAATATTTTTGAAAGTACAACAGTAAACAGACACACTAAGTTATATACATTTTCATAAAATCTAGTATCTCTATTTCAAATGATCTTTTTCTACACATCATGCAGGATTTTCAAAAGAAAAAATAAAATTTTAGAAACTTGAGCTAGGAGATAAGGTGAATCTAATGAATACAGTGATTTTAAAGAAATAGTTACACCTCCCTAATATGCCAATCCTGTGTGAGAATACATCAGTCACCAGTTAGCTGTACTATTCAGTTGATATTAATATAGGGATGATTATTCACTAATGGTATAAGCTTGTCATTTCTAGATGGTTAAGAAATTTCCAGGATAAATTATGACAGCATCTGCCTCAGAAAATAGAAAATCATTTCTCCAAGAATAACAAACAAGGACTAACAACTACTGCCAATGAAAATAAATCTTCAGTGGCCTGCAAGTAACATTATAATTATTCAATTTACCTTACTATTTCTGTTCCCAGTTCAGCCTTTCAACAAAATTATGTTTGTCCCTCATTTATTGTTAGCATGCAAACCTGTCTCCATCTCAGTGAATAGGCTCGTAATTGTTCAAATGTAAGCCATTGTCTTATTAAACAGCAGTGTCCAGGCTAATGCGAAATAAAATAGCTAGGCAATTAACCATGGTAACATGTACCAGTACTTTGATAAACAATGAAAAGAGAATATTTCAGTATGAAAATGTATTTTTCCCAATCAGAGAACAGCAAGAGATTGATTTTGCCTGATGATACCAGGGTCCGTGCAAATGGAGAGATATGGCAAGCTAGTGATCTGAACAAAAGAGGGAAATTGTTTCAAAAGTCATGGATATGCATTTAAAGGTATTATAATTTTATTTTGCAACAAAAAGTAAAACACTAAATTTACTGTCAACTTAGTTAGAAGAGACTTTAATGATTGTTCAGTTTAAACTCTCACTGAATGTTTGAACTTCTTCCCAATAGCAGAAATACAAAGTTTTCTATATTCTAATTTGATACCACCAATAACATTGAACACAGAGCCATTCAGAAGGCTATTCCATTTCTTAATTGTTCCAATTGACAAATATTCCTTCTTTTTTAAGAATTATGTTGGTTTATTTATTTTTATCCTAATTTGAAGGAAAGAGAGAGTGACAGAGCAGAGATTTCCACTTATTATTTTATTCCCAAATGTCCGAAACAACTGGGGCTGGACCAGACTAAAATAGTGAGCCCAGAACTCAATCTAGATGTTCCACATAGGTGATAGGAACCAAAGCACTTTAGTAATCGCCTGCTGACTCTCAGGGTATACATTAGCAGGAGGTTGGATCAGAAGCACAGTAGCTGGGATTTGACCTAGTTGCTCAGATATGGCATGCTGATATCCCAGGTGGGTACCTAACTTCACCAAATGCTTGTGCACAATATTTCTTTGTTATTAGGCATTGTTTGTGACTCTCACCCTTCATTTCTGTTGACATTCATGGAATCCTTTTTTTATTATTCTTATTTTTCTATTTTTGTTTTATTACATAGTTTCATAGGCTCTGGGATTCCCCCAACCCTTCCCCATACCCTCCCCCCATGTTGGATTCCTCCACATTGTTGCAGTATTACAGTTCATATCCAGTCATGATTCCTTCATTGCCAGCATGTACAATGCATAGAGTCCAGCATCTTGTTGTCCAGATAAATTCAACAGTTTCCTTGGGAGACCATCCCTATTGTGAAAGTAGAGCTGGCAGAATATCATCCCCTCCAATGAAAAGCCATAACATAACATCAACAACAGTTTACGACATTTTGGAGTTAATTGACATGGTACTGAATGACCAATATATTAGTAAATGCAAGTTCTTAACCACATCCTGTGACTACTTCATTGACTTTTCAATTTTACTTTATACATAACCAGCTGTTATACACCTTAAAATGGTTATACGGTACTATTCAGCTGTCTCGTGTCTATATTCATTTTTATATTTAGCAGTATATAGTATTGAAGCATGGTTTTTGCTGAACTTGGCGGACGTTAGGATAGTCCAAACAGGCTTATAACTCTAACATGCTATATGTTAACAATTGAGGTGCAGTTGGGTTGGGGTTTCCACTGGTGAGAATGAGAACAAGATTGGGGGCAGCAAGCTGGGCTGGACATTTTTGCAGCCTCCCCCCGATGCGGGTGTGCACTAGGTCTGGAGAGCAACAGGTTGGGCTAGAGTTCACCACCCACTGGTACTCATGAGAGAGCCAGTTTGGGTGCAGAGCAGGCTGTGCTCAGTCTTGACTCCTTCTGAACCATATGAGAGCTAGGTCTGAGCACAGACCAGGTATTGTTTGGCTGCAATACCCAACAGTAAGAATCAGAATGGGTGTAGGTTAGTTGAGCAAGACAACTGTTGTTGCCAAAACAGGAGGTGGACAAAATAAACCTGGGCCAAGAACCCGCTGGCGTACACAAGAACTGCCACTGATAGGAGACCCAACAGAGGAGCTTGGGAAACTCCTTCATCAGGACACAGTCCCTGCAGGTGAGTGCAAGAATCAAGGCAAAGAGCAGCCCAGATCATGCCAGGTTGCAGTACCCACCGGCATACATGTGGATCAAGTCTGGTGACAGACCAGTCTGGGCCAGTTCATAACATCCACTGGCAGATCTAACAAATGGACTGTGTGCATGATGAGTCAGATTGGGCCGCAACACCAGCCAGTTCACATTAGGACTAGGACAGAGATTTGGCTGGGCTGGGCTAGGCTGCAACACCCACCAGCAGGAGCCATAACGGGGCGGGCTACATAAGGCCAGGCTGTGCAACATGATTGTGGATGCTGAGGCAAAGTTAGCCATGGCAGCCTGTGATCAGTGGGTGTTGGGTTCATGAGTCCCGGGGGTGGGAAATCCAGTGGAGCTGGGGTCACTTGACTCAGGTCCTTGGACCCACATGTGAGGGGGGTGACATGTACATGAGCCCCAGTGGTGGGGGATCTGGCAGGGCTCAGGTCACCTGGCCCATGTCCCTGTGCCCACCTGTGAGAAGGGTGCTGGGTTTATAAGCCCTGGGTGTAGGGAATCTGTCTGGGCTCAGGTCACTTGGCTCGGGTCCTTGATCCCACCTGTGAGAGGGTTGCCAGGTTCAAGAGCCCCAGGGGTATGAGTTCCAGCAGGGTAAGCGTTGCCTGGCCCAGGTTTCTTGGCCTGCCTGTGAGGTGGGTGCCAGTTTTGTGAGCCCCGAGGGTGGGGGATCTGGCGAGGCTTGGGGCACCTGGCACGGGTCCTTAGGCTCATGTGCAAGGACATGTCCTCCTCAGTGAAAAAGGTGGAGCAGTAGACACAGATCCTGATGCAAAAGGAGAATATGGCAGCTCATTTGGTGCAGTAGCAGAAGGAGAACAGAACAAACTGGACAACTACCCCAGTCAAATGATAACAGCAAAATGTCTCAGTGAACGGAAACCTGAGGATTACTATGTCAGCCAATGGACATTGGGAGGGCTGCATCATCCTTGGATAGGTGAAATCAACAGCATTTCACCAATTTCCAAACCACTTGGGTGAAGCCACGGAATATGTACACATTAAGACCATGGGTTGATGATGAGGCGGCAGTTCCCCCTCCCTGGGTACTGAGACATGTGGAAATTCGTGTGTGGTTTCCTTCGTTATCTCTCCCCTTGCCCGAGGAACAACAAGAATAAACAGCAAATTTGGAAACAATGAATTCATACAATTTTCCCTAAGCCTCAATCTTTCCCACCCTGATAAAACATGTAATCATTTACAACAAATAAAACAATTATTTTTAAAAAATCATAAATGTACCCCCATCAATCAAATCTTATTTTCAAATAAAATATTATCAGGTCTTCAACCATAGTGTGTTTACATGAAATGATTTATAAGATTTAGATATATATGAAGTGATTTCTACTACTTTGATCCTTTGCGCAAACCTTTAATAAACACTGTTAGGATAGACTCAACTGATGTTCTGATATATCAAAAGTACATTTAGCTAGTATGTATTCTAAGATACTTCTTTTGATGCTAACAGAATATACAACAGAAGAAAATATCAGTATTCCCCTTCAGGGTTTGTATGTATTATTAACAAGATGTGACCATGGCATACTATTAGTGAATACATTCTTAGGTTTATAGGGAACCGGAATCCAACACTGTCTCAGGTAAGTTTGTTGAACAAATTTGAAAGTAACTTGAAATTATTATCCTGTAGCCCAGAAATTTCCATCTATCCCAGAAGGACATGTTGAAATTGGCGCAGTAATTTGTTGTTTCAAATGTCCACATGCAAAATTGGAGTACTGATCCAAATCCTGGCTATTCTGTTTCTGCTCCCTGCTAATGTACCTGGGAAAGCAGCAGAAAATGACCAAAGTACCCGTGCACAGGAAACCTGTGTTGGAGACTCAATGGAGCTCCATGTTTCTGCCTTTGGCCTGGACCATCGTGGCTGTGGCAGCAATTTGGAAAGTGAGCTACTGAAAGGAAGGTGTGTGTGTGTGTGTGTGTGTGTGTGTGTGTGTATCTCCCTTGCAAATAATTTTTTTAAAGTTAAGAGCTGTGGATATGCTATATCTACCACTATATTTTCCTGATATATTAGTTTATAAGCCCAGTCAAAAAATACAATAAAATAACATAAAATATGCACTCTGGTAAAGCAGGCTAAACTTCCACCTATAGGGTGGTATCTCATACGGATGCCAGTTATAGTCTTTGCTACCCCACTTGTGTTCCAGCTCCTTGCTAATCTGCCAAGGAAAGCAGTGGAGGATGGGTCAAGTCCCTAGGCCCCTGCACGCATATGGGAGACCTAGAACAAGCTCCAGGCTCCTTTCTTTGGACTGGCTCAGCTCCAGTCACTGTGACCATTTTGGGAGTGAACCAGTGGATAGAAGTGGATAGAAGATCTCTCACTCTCTCTCTGTCTCTCTCTCTCTGTCTCCTTATCTCTGTAACTCTGCCTTTCCATTAAAAACAAATAAATTTCTAGAAAATATGAAAATAAAGCTAACAATTAATGCTCATTGTCCAACTGCAAAACAATGTTTTTGCAATGTTACTTAACTGCGGGAAGCCATGCAGTTGGGTGAGATGGCGTGGGTGTGTGGTGAGCACTGCTCTTCAGTTAGCAAGGCTCCGAGGAGTTTCTTGCTGCATTGGTAAAGCCCAGCACAATGCCTCTGGTCACCTCATTGCTGCCTCTCCCCATTGTATGGACACTCGATCACCTTTCTGGTGTTTCACAGAATTCTCCTGAGGGTGGTGGTGTTGTTCTTCTGCTAATGTGAAGTGATTTCTGTAACTGGTATGATACCTCAAATTGATCAATCATGTTATGATAAAAACATCTTTAGCGACACAAGGCTATGACACACAGCTAAAAGCATGCAATAGTACAATTGAGCCCACGGTGTCTCCAAACATCCTGTTATGTGCCCACCTTTGTTCAGAAGCTTGCCCTAATATAAGTAATGTTTTCCTTAAGGAATGGTTTGATCATATCTTGGAACAGATGGTAATCACGGAGGTACAAAGAGTTTGTTTGCCATGCAACTCAAACGGTTACAACACATGAAATGACACATTTTGATTTCTCACCACAAGAAGCAGAAAATATATGGGGAATCTTCTAAAGGGAGACAGATGTGAACCCCCCAAAAATGGCTTACAAATTCTACCTTATACTGGCACTCACATTTAGGGAAAGAAAACAGTTTATAAAGATAAAAGGAAACTTCTTGTAAAGGCCCTCTGTTTGTAGATTGGCTGAGTTGCTCTGATCCCTTTCACCGCCCTTTAACAAAGAACAAAAAACAATTAAATCAGCACTAAGAACAAAAAACAACTGAATCAGCACTAGGTGAAGGTGACGGTAATTAACACATGATTGATTATAAGATTTAATAAAGAATCTGTTATATGCTTTTATAAATTCCTTTCATTTATGAGCTTTCCTTTTAATTATCTACTCTTGATACTTTAAGTAATATTAGTTAGTTTATGTTTAGTGAAAATTGATTTGGGATATAAGTAAACCACTTATCACTATGTAACTGCATGTGCTGCCAGCCGTGGAGTTCCTGGTTTCGGCCAGGTCACTGCAGGTTTGAATGAGTAATAGCTTGCTGAAAGTATTTTCTCTGAAGTAAAATAATGATAATGTTTTTTAGGATTGATTTTGTAATCATGATTTTATAACGAAGTAAAAATGAAACAATTGTATATTGTGCAAAAGCTTGTGATGATTTGTGTATAAATAAAGAAGGCAACTTTTCTGAGTTGTCCATTATGAGCATCATGCCATAGTGGTCCATGCCTCCTCTGCCTCTTATCTCCTTGCCGATCCATGCATCCTTTGCAAGCTCTCAAGTCAGCCGGAGCAGGTCTCCAGAACTTAATCATTCATTTTGTAATTTCACTGAAATCAAGACTTATCACTAAAATGCTTTTACTTTTTCTTGAAAATCAGGACGATGCCTTCAATTTTCAGCTTTCTGTCCCCATTCAAATGCATTACAATGTCAAAAAACATGTCAGCAGATTTTGAGTTGTAAATATTAAGCTCACTTAGAACACTCTTGGTTAATGAATGTGGGTCAGCTTGACCACATCTCAGGTGCTCTCTCACATTCTCATTCCATATCTCTGTGTAGAATTTTGTATTAGAAAAGTTGATTGCATAATTTCCAGTCTGAAGTATTCATCTTGTTTGAGAGGATGGAAATCTAATAGCAACTGAATTCATTTTCTCAATCATCTACACACATCCCACTTCCTTCGTAAAATATCAAACTTTTCCTTTTCTTTAGTTATTTATTAGTTTATTCTGCTTAAATGTTATCTTTAAATCTCAGTTGAATGACCTCATCATTTTTAATGCCTGTTAATTTTAGTGTTATGGCATTATTGTCATATCACAATAACATTTAAAAAAATAACTTATAGTCATTGTATCAAGACACACATTTTTTATCTTTCACAAAAAAAGTAAAATAAAACAGGTCATAGACCTAAATATAATATACAAGATCTAGATGACCTGAGGTTTGGTGACAACTTCAATTACAATGGTAAAAACAGTATTCATGATAAAATAACAACTTATACTTCATTTAAATTAAAAATTTCTGCTCTGCAAATAACACTGATAGCAAAACGAAAAGATAAGTTATTGATGGGGAAGAAATTTTGGCAAAACACATATTTGATAGATAATGATATTCAAAAATTTTGAAAAGTGCTTAAATTCAATGATTAGAAAACAAACATTTGAATAAACATGCCAACAAAAATGACACTTAGATGACAAAAACATAAAATGCTCAAAGCAATGTATCTCATTATTCATGTAAATGAAACTAACAATGAGATACTACTAAAAGCACACTTAACTGGCTAAAATCTGAAATAAAGACAACATCAAATACTGGCTAGAAGGTGAAGCAGCAGGAAATTGTCACTAATGAAATGCAAGAGCCACTTTGGAAAATAGTTTTGCAGTTCATTACAAATTACTCTTATTTTTACTATGTTACCTGGAAATTACACAAATCAATTATGCAACTGATCTGAATACTTACATCCATAAAATCTGCACATGAATGATTTCATTACTTTCATTTCTAATTATCAAAATGTGGAAGCAACCAAGATGTCCTACAATGGGGATATTAGATATTTCACAATGATATATCCATATGGTTTAATAATATTCAGTGTCCAAAAGTATTGTGGCATTAAGGCATTAAATGGCAAATGATAAATTTAAGTATATATGACCAATGAAAGCAGATGATCTGAAAAGTCTATGTAATGTATCAATCTAACCGTAGTTGTTCCTCAACTCGCATGGGTTGTGTTCCAAAAAGTCAACTTTCAGTGGAAAATGTAGAAAGTCAAAAATTGAATGAATATATCTAACCTAGTAAACATTATACCACAATGATAAAACACTACAGTAAATCAATGGCAATTTATTTCATAATCATTGTCTGAATGCCCAGAGTTTTGAAGAGGGAATCCTAATGTAAACCGTCTCCGTTCAGTAATTACCAGCTCACAAAATTTAGTTGCACAAATGCAAATTTTAGTAAGAGGCAAAACTTGTGGACGAGATAAAGGTGCACATAGGAACTCATTACTGTCTGACAATGTTTTCTGGCAACCCTAAACCTTTTCCAGAAAATGAAGTTATTACTTTTAAATAAATTAAATATTTGACTTGGTGTTTGAATTTTCTGCTAGTTGAAATTCCTTATTTTCTTAGCATATGCTTTTCAATTAAAGTCTGCACCACATATACAGGGACACAAATATATAATTCTACATAACATACAGAAACCATTCTTGTTCTTATCCTTCTGCGTGAACAAAGTTTCGAACAATTAAGGCCTATTCAAAACCTATGTGCAACAAATTTGTGAATACCCTGAATCGTTTCCTCCAAAAAGTTATTCAAAAGCCTATTATAGTTGTACAGAATGTCTATTGATTTATTCCCAAGTTTGCGTCCACTTTCTTTAGAAAAATTGGCTCTTCTGGGAAGACACATATTATACTATTTTACTCAGCATCTGGAGGGTAACTTTTACATAGAAGTAATTCAGCTATTTGAAAATTTTCAGTTATTACAAAAATTACTCATTTTGAAATAATTATTTGAGAAAATTACTTTAGAATATTTGAGAAATCATCACCCTGTAATCCTAAAATAAATACAAAAACATACTTTAATGAAAAATAATACAAAATATATTGTCACTTTACCTTTTAGTGCAACAGACCAATTTATGTATATAAGTTATTTGTTCCTTTTTCATAATCTGCATGCAGAATTAATGAGAAGTACAGCTATGCTTCTAGACCTGCTTCGGGGAATACAAAAATGTATTCATTTTACACAAATAAATAAAATTTCTAAAATATGAAATGCAAGTTCAGAGTATTATCCTCTTTGGATTGTGTATTTCTTTCAACTTTCACTTAATTTTATTTTCAGCTATTTTCTAAAATTATATTAATAGCCATAGAAAATTTAACTGCATTGCCATCAAATAGCTTAGTTAACACATTAGCTCTAAATATTTTGCCTAATAGCAAACACTTTTTACAATGCTCCACCAGACATTGTACACCTATGTATTCCTAAAACTATAGAAGAAAAATCTCGGAGAAATTCAGCTCTGTATTTCAATTGATAAGGCAGCAGCATCTGCAATTTGTGCCCTCCCTAAGGCATAATTTTTTTCCTCCTTCTAAAAGACAAAGCATCACCAATACTGAAAATTTCTGTAGTCAGGTGATGGCGTGATGTTACTGAAACACATAGGGAGGCAATTTTTACTGGATTCAAGCATTTCATAATGGTATTTCAGAGGTTATTAATCCTAAGCCAAATGACCATGGTCTATATCTTCCATTTTTCATACTGAATTGCTTTAAAAAGGTCACTGATGTATCATTTTGCATTTAAGCATTCATCAAAAAGTTCAAAGGATCTTATTCAAATGTTAGTTTAAAGGTAAATAACATTTTTTTCCAATGAAACCTACATTATTTCTTTTTATTGCACAATAACTTCATTAGTGTATTCTCACTGGTCAACTTCAAGCAAAAATAATTTTTACAGATAGGTACATTAAATTTGAGCTTTTTCCACTCTGCTACTATCATCTACTGTTAACGGATTATGTTTCTCCCAAGAGACAATTTTTCTCTATACTCTTGTATCCATTTTAATTTTTCTATCTGTGTGGACAGATACCGATAAATAGTGATTTTTCATAAACTATGGTTTATAACATATAAATGGTGGCCTATGATAACTCTTATCTCATGGAATTACGGTTTTAGTGATAAACATATTTTCTGTTCATACATATGATAACATAGTCACAGAACTTTTCACATCCATGGTCAGCAGTGTGAATTCATACACAGAAATCATTTAATTCCAGGTTTATAATTAATTATATGTTATGGTCCATAATGTCATGGTAAGGAGTTATCATCATAAGAAAGTTAATCATTTTTGGCTGAATACTTTGAGTTTAACTTATTACAAGCAATTCTACGGAGGACATCTTGATAATGTAAGCACTGATCAAATATTACTAGAAGTGAAACTGTTACTCAAAAGTGAGGATTAAGCTGGATCAGAAGTCAAGGAGTGGGATTAGAACTGGGTGTCAAACAAGGAATGAGGGCATTCCTAGAGAAATAATTTTAATTCTTAACCCATATGGCAAACAACTATTACTGCAATGTCCTTATTCTTTTAATGAGAAATACCATCAATAACACAATGTGTGGTGAAGGATTATTATTAGAAGCTTTCAAAAATGCATTATGCATTGTGATAAAGAGCTATAAAAATATAAATATCCATGTGAAAACTTGCTAAAGTAACAGGTAAAATTCTTAAAGTTGATGTATTCCTCAAAGTGTTTGAGGAAATATGAAATGTAATAATTCATATAATAAATATGATAAATATGCTCTACATATTCTGCTAGTGAAAATGATAAATTATCTCTAAAATTACAAGAAGAGCAATGTACCAAAATTTCTGGAGATACATTTAAAAATGAAGGATAAGCTTTGGTAATTGTCATAATGGACTACAAAATGCATTACAAAGCTAGTTAAATGGTCTTAATTGGATCAGCATGTAATATTACAAAGACTAATCTTAGAAAAATTATTTTTTATAGTAAAACTTGATGCTTAATACCACTGTGGGTGGTCAGCATGGTGGTTCAACAAGCTAATCCTCTACCTGCCAGCACTAGCATCCCATATGGGCACCAGCTCATGTTTCGGCTGCCCCATTTCAGTCAAGCTGTCTGCTTATGGCCTGGGAAAGCAGCATAGGACAGACCATGTCCTTATATAGTGAGAGGGATGCACACCCACGTGGGTCTCCAATTAAGGTGGGGTTGGTCAAGATACGGAGGTAGGAAATTTTTCTTCCTTGTCCGCAATGGAGGAGGGGAGGGGAGGAAAGGGGGCCACTACTTGCTGTCAAACTACATTAGCACCCTTGCTGGGGTGGGGGCGTGGTCCTGCTGGGGGGAAGAGTGTTTCTAGGATGTTACTTAAGTGTTTTTCATAGTTCTAAGACATCATTAGAACCAGGGTTGAGAAAATTTTTTGAAGGTCTACTGGCTGACCAAGTCTACCTTAGTGCGTCCACAGACCCAGGAACATGCTGCAATGTTTGGTCAGGAGAGTGGTTCAACTTGTTCTGCTTTCAATCTGCTGACATGATTAAGCATTTTCTTTACATTTCCTCCTCTCCTCCTCCTCCTGCTTCTTTTTCTTCTTCTTCAGGGAAACATTTTTTTCTTTCTCTCTCTTTTTTAAAATAAAACCTTTTCTAATGATAAATAAGCACAGGCATAGAATGCTGATAAGTAATTGGCTAGTCGTTTCTGATTAAATGCTCTTGCTTTTAATCTGAAGTGTTTATACAGAAGAAAAAACTGTAATCATCAAACTCCTTAATGAGAACATCTAAGATGTTTTGACTCAGGACCAAAAAGATTGTGATAATGTCAAAAAAAGAGGTATAGAATTTTTTGCATTAAGTATTTATTATGTGAAGTCAATATCAACAGAAAATATAAAGAAATAATGTTTGCACTGTTTCCCCCCCAAAACCGCGTTATTAGCAAACCAGAAAATTATAGATAACTGTTTTTTAAATGTCTGGTGTTATGGCTTTTTATGACTATCTTCAATACTCTTTATGAAAACATGATTTCCTGCTAACTTTCGACCAACAAATAAATGGGACTAGAAAGGATGTTGACTTACAGAAATCTATTGAGCCTGTGATGACTAACTTCATCCTCATTTGCCCCTACTACTCTGCTATGAAAACTTAACACACCATAGGAATGTCATCAGTTCCAGGTAAACTATGACAGTTGGTCAGCCTAAGTGTCTCCGGGACAGGATGAAACTTGCACAATTAAGTCATGATTTATACTATATAGCCAATTGAAAAACACTGGAGAAATATTGTTAGCATTTTTATTTAATTATTTAAGAGCGAGGATAATATACAGATGGAAGACAATATCTCAAAATAACAGAAGGTTACTAAGAATTGAACTGGGAGATGGTTAAAACATTCTAACCCATCTGCACACTAATAAAGAATGTTAAACATGCTTAGTGAATTGTGCTAATGATGAATCACAACGCTCTCTGATGATGCACATGTTTGAATAGGCTTATTGTGATTTCATATCTCTATCAGCATAAAAGAAAACATTTTGTTTTGGGTAAACTGGATAAACTCATAAACAAATATAGTAAAATAATTATAACAAGAAACATAATGGATGAATAGGAAGTTGGATCAGATGAATTACTTAAACAAACCAAAAACATGAAACTTACACTGAACAGCAATGAACAGAAACAAAGTTATGTGCAATAGATTTTGTGAAATGAATTAAAAACTTGAGAGGTTATGAAATGGAGAATGGTAGATAAAACAAAAGCAAATGGGTAGGGAAAGTTGATAAAGATGGAAGATATTGGTCTGATATTGTAGTGCTGCTGATTAAGCCATCAGCTTTGATATCACCATCCCACACAGGAAGCTAGATCAAATTCTTGCTGCTTCACTTCTGATCCAGGTTCCTGTTAGTGCATCTAGGAAGCAGCAAATGATGCCTCTCAAGTACTTGTTTGGTATCTTACCATCCACATGGGTGACTGATGGCCAGATGGACTGCCAGGCTCCCTGCCTTGGCATAACCCACCCTTGACTGCTGTGGACATTTGGGAAATAAATCAGCAGATGAAAGATTTTTTTTCCCTTTCTCTCTTCCTACTCTTGTCAACATGCCTTTTAAATAAATAACATATAAGTCAATGAAGTAATTAATTAATAATCATTTACTGAAAAGGATGGGCAGAGCTATTATATTTCCTTTAAATCTATTCACAATTATATTTATGACTTCTTAAAAAAGGATTTATTTATTTTTACTGAAAAGTCAGCTTCACAGAAAGAAAGAGAGGAAGATCCTCCACCTACTTGTTCACACCCCAAGTGGCTACAATGACCAGAGCTGAACCGATCCGAAGCCAAGAGCCAGAAGCTTCTTCTGGGTCTCTCACATGGGCCATCCTTCACTGTTTTTCCAGGGCACAAGCAGGGAGCTAGAAGGGAACTAGAGCAACCAGGACACGAACCAGTGCTCATACTGGATCCTGGTGCATACAGGGATAGGACTTTAACCACTAAATTTCCAAGCTAATCCCTTCCAAACAATTTTTAAAAATCAGTATGGCAAAACAATATTCAAAATAGACTTCATTCCAAATAAATGTAAAGCACATCAGGATGTATAATTTTGTTGTTGAATTCTTAAAGTGAAAAGAAAAATATTAATTGGAACTTTGTTTCATCGTGTTACTGAGAAAATAGGAAACTGTATGAAGACAATTATTCAAATTCCACAGAGAACTGTACAAATATGAAACAGAAAGTTCTAAACGAATAAAAAATCAATTATTAATATAAGCAACATGTTTCTCATTTCTGGATTTCATTTTGGCATCTTCCTTGTTGTCTTAGAGACCTTCAGTGTGGTTTGCATATTGGGTGAAGATCCCAAATTAAAATAATGAAGTAGAGCTATTATATCCAGGATTTATTCCAATTTAAAATTATAGAATGTAAATCATATATAAGTTCTATATAATCATGAAGATATAAATCAGTATGGTTTTCAAAGCACTTGTGGAGGCACAATAGTCAATTTACCCAAGCTGTATTTTAAATATACTTCTTTTACAGCAATATGCATGGAAAATAGGTTAAACAAATGAGGATTAGTTAACATAAAAACTGAATATCAGGACCCGGCATGGTGGCCTAGCAGCTAAAGTCCTCGCCTTCACCACTCCAGGATCCCATATGTATGCTGGTTCTAATCCCAGAAGCGCCACTTCCCATCCAGCTCCCTGCCTGTGGCCTGGGAAAGCAGTGGAGGACAGTGCAAAGCCTTGGGACCCCGCACCTGTATGAGAAACCTGGAAGAAGCTCCTGGCTCTTGGCTTCAGGCTGGCTCAGCTCCAGCCATTGCAGCCGCTTGGGGAATGAATCATTGGATACAAGATCTTCCTCTCTATCTCTCCTCCTCTCTGTATATTTGTCTTTCCAATAAAAAAAATAAATCTTAAAAAAAAACCTGGACATCAATGGAAGTTATATATTTTTTTTAAATGTGTGGATAGTTTTATTATCTTTCACCTTAATGTGGATTTCTTTGAGTCTTAGCTATTTTTTGTAAAGTATCAACTAAGAGACTGATGGTTAAATCATTTGCTTTGCAGTCACTCAGTGAGATTCATTACCCAAAATTATGACAAAGCATCCTTCAGAAAAGTTCCTCCAGGAAAAAAATTGCATATTATTTTCTAAACAAATAGAAATGTTTTTTGTTGTACTTAACCTCAAAGTGCATTTTTGAGAGGAAATCACAGATATTAACTAGCTCTCTGAATGCACTTTTATTTTAAGAGAGCTAACAAAATTGTAGACTCTTGAGCTGCACTAGATAATAAAGACTTTAATCAAAGACTTTAATTATGGGCTTATATTATGACAAACCACCTTTCTTTTTCTTAACAGCATCTCAATTTTAGAACTGAAAGTTGCACACCAAAGGAAACAGTTGAGTTTTCAATAAATATGCCAAGGTAATCATCTTACAGTGTGGGTAAAATATATATGGACTGAATGGCCGTGAGCATGCATGGTTTCTTTAGTATGCTGCTTGAACAGTTTACTAAATGATTATCAGTGCTGAAGAATTCGTTAATAGCAGGATCTAGGATGCTACATTTTAATCATTTCCTCATTATTTACCTGCACATCAGAGAAACACACAGTACACCTGTGAATGGGGGAATGTGATACAGCTAATAGTAATGTGTTAAGAGATAATTGAGCAAAACTGGCACAAAATCAAGAGGCACAATGCATTAAAAAGTCAGCTGTTAACTTCTGATTACATTTTTTAAAAAGATTAATTTCTTTATTTGGAAAGCAGGAAAACAAATAGAGCAAGTCACAGAGAGATTTCTTTCATACGTTGACTCACTCTCCAGATGGCTGCAAAGGTCAAGGATGGGCCAGGCCTACGCTAGGAGCTTCTTCCGCGTCTCCCACAGGGTGGCAGGGACCAAGCTGTTTGTACATCTTTAGCTGTTTTCCAAGGCCTTGAGCACAGTGTTGGATCACAAGCAGAGGAGCTGGGATGTGAACCAGCACCTATATGGGCTGCCAGTATCACAGGTAGTGGCTTAGCCTCCTTTACCACAACACCGACCTGAAAACTACTAATTTCAAAATCCACTGGTTTAAGCCAATGGAAAAAAAAAGCTTCCGTGCATATTTAAGGAATGCATTATCTTACTAGATAATAAAATCCACAGCCTTTGAAAGTGCTAGAAACATCATGTGGAGAAGAAAATCTGAGACTGAAAAGAATAAGCTTGACCATGTAAGTGGCTTTAGTAGCCCTCATTGTGATGCCAAAAAGAAAGGAAATGGAAATTATAATTGCTTTATCTTGTTGTTACTAACTATTGAGAACCATTATCACTGAAATCCAATCTGCTCTGACACAATGCTGCCCCTAGGTTTTTCCCTCTGGTACAACTTTGCTTCTATATTTTGCTTAAAGTCACTAGATATGATTTCCTTATTGCTTTAAAATTACTTACAATAACCTGGGGCCAGTGTGTTGGTGTAGCAAGCTAAACCTCTTCCTGTAGTGTATGCATCCCATCTGGTCACTGCTTACTGTTCTGGCTGTTCCACTCCCCATCCAGCTCCCTTCCCTGCCTGTGGCCTGGGAAAACAGCAGAGGATGCCTTAAGTCCCCGGTCCTCTGCATCCACATGGGAGATTGGAAAAAAGCTCCTGGGTTCAGATTGGCTCAGCTGTGGCCATTTTGGGAGTGAGCCAGAAGATGGAAGATGTCCCTCCCTTTGTAAACTAAGCCTTTCAAATAAAATAAATGAATTAAAAACCAAAACATTTTTTAATAGACCATGTAGTGACTCTCTGATCAGTCCAAAATCCAGGCCTCTAAGGAACTTTTCTGTTGTCTATAATTCCCCTTCTATGTGAATTTCTTTCCTAATGTATAAATATCTTATATTTAAAATTAAATGTTTAGATAGCATATTGTTACGATTTTGTTATCAGATTCTTCTATCTCCATGTAGTCTGTTCTTGCTGCTGGTTTGGTCTTACTGTTAACAGCATTTTTGTTACTACTTACTTCATTAACAATCACAAGGGAATAATTAGTTTTGCTTCAAAGGTTGTATAGCCTCTGAGACATATACTAGCTTTTGTTGTTGTTTTGCTAAGTTTCGATCTTATAAGTTTGTCTTTCAAGGTGACATAATTCAGTGGTCAGCCATGAAATTTTTCAGATTGTCTCAAATAATTTGTCTTTGTATGTTCTACTTCTTTTTTTTTTTTTTTACAAGGGGATATATATTATGAAGAGCACTTAGAAACTCCAAGCAGCTTGAGTTCTTACTTGCACTGGATCCAAAAGTAATCCATAAGTGAGCAACTGGGCTCTTCTCCTTTCTCAGGTTTTCCTGTGCACCTGTACAGCCATCTATATTAACAAACACTGTTAGAACCTGGGATGTGCCAGAATGTTCCAAAATTCTTCATTATCATTTAGTATTCCACCATCCCTTTTAAATTTGTGCTAAGGCTCCAGTTTTCTCCAACTAAAGTTAATCTTACGTATCTGAAATTTTGATTGAATTTGCTATCATTTGTATTTCTGAGTCAAACAGTGATTTTCCAAGAATCTAAAATTTTTGATAAGATACTAACTATGCTACAGGAATGGAGCTTTTAACAGAACCACATCATCTGCAATGTTGTCAGATCTTGGCTGCTATTCCACTAAGAAAGAGTGTGAGGGGTGGGCCTGGCTCGATAGTATAGTGGCTAAAGTCCTGGCCTTCAATGCGCCAGAATCCCATATGGGCACTGGTTCGAATCCCAGCAGCCCTGCTTCCCATCTACCTCCCTTTTTGTGGCCTGGGAAAGCAGTCAAGGATGAGCCAAGGCTTTCGGACCCTGCACCCATGTGGGAGACCTGGTAGAGCTCCTGGCTTCGGATTGGCTCAGCTCCAGCCGTGACGGCCGCTTGGGGAGTGAACCATCGGATGGAAGATCTTCCTCTCTGTCCCTTCTCCTCTCTGTATATCTGATTTTCCAATAAAAATTAATATTTCTTTAAAAACAAAGAGTGTGAGGGGTTATAGGAATAACTAGAAATTAAAACATTATAAATTTTAACAGTATAAATAAAACACCATTGTCTTAGAGGTGTTTAGTAGTTTCCCTGGATGGAAGGCCTCTATAAACATTTTCTCTCTGTAACTCTGTGCTTCAAATAAATAAATACATCTTTTAAAACTTGGCTGTTTCTAACGATGTTAAGTGCTGCAGATGGTATATTACTGCTTTTATTTGACCGGGATGATACTCTGCTGTCTCTGCCCTCAGACCAGAGAGGGTCTACCCAATAAGTAGTTGGACTTGACTGGACTATGGGATGTTGGACTCTATGCTTGGCATATGCTTGCAAAGAGGGAATTTCAGCTGAACTTGAACTATGGTTATGCAACAAGGTGGAGGAACCCACCATGGGGGGAGGTTGAGGGGAGAATCCCAGATTCTTTGTAATTACAACACAATGTAATCAATGAATAAATTTACTTAAAAAAAAACTTGGCTGTTTCCTTTTTTTTTAATAGTGAGTACAAGTGTATCAAGTATTTAAAAATCTATGCATACAAGCTTTTTCTGATTGGTAAGATATTTGAGTAAAAGACCATTCATGAGATTCTTTGCTTCAGTGACATGAAATATGTCCTTTGAAATAAATGTGTTAATCTACAGCAAGTCTCTTTCATATATACATGAAGCTGGGGTTTCTAAGCATGACTTTATGGGGCATGGATATAGTTTCCATTTGTACAGGAAATTAGTTAAGAGGTTTGGAGATGGACTAATCATTTAATTTAGTCTTTTCTTTTGGCATTATGCTTCTGCCAACATGATCTTTAATACTTTGAAAAGATTAATTAACTTCTGAATATAATTGCATATTCAAAATTCCGGAATAAAACATTCTGCAAGTTCTACATATTTAGATTTAAAGAATGCTTATATAGACAGAGGTTGGTGCTTGGCATCACAAGTTATGCCTCTGATGGCAACATTAGACTCATATTGTAGCATTACTTTAAGTTCTCACTTCTCTGCTTCTCATTATCTCCCTGCTAATGTTCCTGTGAAGACAGAAAACTGTGCTATAAGAACATGGGTTTGTACCATCCAAGGAGAGACCCAGGTGGTGTTCCTGCTTCCTTGCTGCAGCATGATCCACCTTTGCCTTTTATGGTTATTCGGGAAGTAAATCAGTGGATGGAAGATCTTTATCTTTCTATCTTTACATCTCTTTTTTTATCTTTCAAATAAATACTATTTTTTAAAAAGTAAATCTTTAGAAGAGAAAGAGAAAGGAAGCTTACACATAAAAAATTCCTAAGGGGTTACAAAAGGTGACATCAAATGATATTTAGTTTTAATGCCTCCTTTAATTTCCAACACAAAATGGAGAAAATGGTGGTTCCCATTACTGATAAACTACCATGTGTCATTAACCAAAAAGAAAAAAAGGAAGAAAAAAGTGGTGAAGTTAATCTTGGGTTAAACATTACCAATTTTCATGTCGAATCCCCTAAAAGCTTACAACAAAATTCCAATTTTGCCATGATATTGTTGAAAATCAATCAGTTTAATAAATATTTATTTCTTTACTTGACAGGAAGAGTTAGGGACATTTTCTATACTCCCCAAATGCTTGTAGCTGGAAATCAATCCTGGTTGCCCACTTGGATCATCTTCCCTTTATTTTCGAAGCACATTAACAGGGAGCTTGATCAGAAATGAAGCAACTGATAGTCAAAACGGAGCTCATGTGAGTTGCAAGTGACACAGGTGGTGGCTGATTCTACTCTGCCACAATGTCAGACCTGAAAGTCAGTCAGGATTTTCACTTTTATTTTTTTAAGTTTTAGTTTTTAGTCTATCAGTTTTAACGGTAAGTATGTAGCTATGATCTTCTCAAAATTAAATATAATGAATCAATAATGTTTTCCCCAGCTTCACAGAAGCATGACTTTTGTTTTATCTTTCCAAACTCATACAAAGTCCATTTTAAAAAATGGGCCAAGGAAAGCATTCTGTTCATCTACATCTTTTAATGAAGTCACAAGTACAATGAAATCATTGACTTATCTGAAGGTGTCTCTTATTACACGAATAAACAAAAGCAAAAACTCATATTAATCAAGTTGCCACAAGAAAATCATTATGAACAGAGCCATGTGAACACACAGCAAATACAGGAGCCAGATTTCATTTTCCACATGTCTGGGACAAATAAAGCATTCCCTGTTAGGACTTAATATTCTCTCCTCTACTATACTCAGGTTTCCTCAACATCACTTCAAACATCATATCCTCTCTTCAGAGCCCCTTGATGCTTGTTGAATATTTTGCTAAGAAATAGTGTGTTTATCTTCACATATTTCTGTGAGTATATCTAATGGTCCTTGTAATGTGATGACTTCAGTCCAGTCAGCTAATAATCCACCCAGGAGTTTGTGCGATTCTACTCCATTGCACTACATAACCCACTTTAAAGATTTGCTAACGCTACTTTCCTGAGATGGAGAGCTGTCACACTGTACTGCCTTCAAAAGAGAAAGCATTTCCCCCCGCCCATGAGATCCTTGTAAAATAACATCTAATATTTTTTTAAAGATTTATTTTATTTTTATTACAAAGTCAGATATACTGAGAGGAGGAGAGACAGAGAGGAAGTGGAGCTGCCGGTATTAGAACCAGCGGCCATATGGGATCAAGGCGATGACCTTAGCCACTAGGCCACGCTGCTGAGCCCCAACATCTAATATTTTTATACCTTTTTTTTGCACAATGATGACACCATAATTGGGAGAACAGGGTACTTTATATTTTTGCACTAAGACCAGATCTCAAGCAAAGTGAAACAATTATGGCTGGGCCTGGTGCAATAGTGTACTGGCTAAAGTCCTCACCTTGAATGCATCAGGATTCCATATGGGGGCCCATTCTAATCCCTGTGGCCCTGCTTCCCATCCAGCTCCCTACTTGTTGAGGATGGCCCAAAGCCTTGGGACCCTGACCCCGCGTGGGAGACCTGGAAGAAGCCCCTGGCTCCTGGCTTTGGATTGGCTCAGCTCCAGCCACTGCGGCTGCTTGGGGAGTGAACCATCAGATGGAAGATCTTCCTCTCTGTCTCTCCTCCGCTTTGTATATCTGACTTTGGAATAATAATAAAGTAATTATGGCTACATGCCAGCACAAGAACAAAATAAGTATAAATTTACTATTTTAATGTTTTACGTTATTATCATAGTTATTTGACTCACAGTTTTGTTTTACCTTTTCAGCCCACTTATATCGTTAGCATATACAATGGGAAACAGTATAGTGAGTCACTGCTGTGATATCTAGGACAGGAAGGAGAAAATTTTGCTTTGACCAGTTAAGAATTTATCTCTGCAAAACTGTCCAGAGATTATCACACCAGTACTGTAATCTGCAACTTATAAGTAGATTTAACCAAATGACAAAAGGAAAAAAAAGAATTTTGCAACAATTTTGGGTCTTGGGTTACTAAATTGAAAGCAGTAGTAGTAATTTCTGGTTCCTGAACAGGCATCCATCTTGCATAGTCTCTATCTCAGTTTATTTTCTATTTGTTTTATTTTTATAGTCATAAATTACGAATAATGCAATGAACATTATTTATTAACTTACATGTATACAACTTATTGATATTGAATATATTCACTATCTATACTCAAAACTTTGTTGTTATCCTCATACAGTGGACCAATCAAGCAGTTACTCCCATTCCTTTACTAACATTAACCCTAGTCAACTTGATTTTACTTTCTGCTTTTACATACAGATTTATCTACTTTAGCTGCTTCAAATAAGCAGAATAATACAATATACATTTTGCTTTGTGTGGCTTATTTTGTGTTTCATAGTATTTTCAGGATCTATTTATTTGATCACTACTTATATATCAGGTGGAGTAAGGTGTTATGCCAGTGATGATCTCCTTACAGCTACCATTTTGAATAGTTACTGGCACACCATGCCGCCTTCAGCAGAGCTAGGTAAGTCAAGGGAGAGGCCACTCAGCTAGCATAGTTAAACAAAATAGAGCTTTAAAAGGGGAAGGAAGGAAAGACTTCCCTTTCCAACTCCTCCATAGTTCTAAGAAGTACAGTTGGAGAGAAACTTTACGGTGTTTGCTTGGATAAATGATACAGAATAAAGTGTAGACTTCAGACTTTAAGCCCAGTACTAGTGGGTACTAGTGGGACAGTGCGGTATGATCTATACTCCAGGCCAATATGCAAGCTATGACTGCTTCCAAATTTCACAGCCACACGACCTAGGGATCTGATTCAACATTCTTCCTTCAGCTTGCAACACAAAATGGAGAATGACTCTAGCCACTGCAGAGCAAGCAACCAGGACTTTGTCTTGGAACAGTGTTGGGTCAGGCTACAACAAGCCACACCAGCAGAAAAATCTCCAAATCCATGTTTCCTAAGATTGCTCCCACATAGAGCCTCCAGATCCGCCCTATAATCAAGCAGAGGCTTGTATTGCAGTTACCTGGGTTCGTTTCTGCATATATCACTTCCAGCATTGCACAGGACCCTGGTGTGTGCCTCTACGACTACAGAGGAAACGGGTGACTGTGAAACTCAAGTGATTCCAGCTAAGCATAAGTTTGAATGCCTGAAAGTTTGTCTTCACTGCCCCTTCCCTCTATCTTGGCAGGTCAGCATGGAGTGAAAATTCAATCATAGGGGAGTAGGATTGGAAAATTAATTTAGGGAGAGGGGATAAAATGGCCGACCATGGAGGGTTGATGTAAGGGGGAAGGCAGAGAGAGAGGGCCAAAAAGAGCCAGAAGAAGGAGCAAGTACAGTTAAAAATAGTATAAGCAGGTGTGCGAACCTCCCAGGACACTGCAGAATCAACAAGATCCACGCAATCTGGAGAATCAACCAAAAACAACAACAACAAAAAAAAACCAAGGCAGCGCTTGGCGGTTTGGCATGGCAGTTCGGCTTGGAGGTTCGGCTTGGCGGTTTGGCTTAGCGGAGCGGCTTGTCAGCTCGAAAAGGGTGAGTTACGAACCCAGCAGGGGAAAGGCTGGTGGGAATTTTAACCGGAGGATATACAGGCAACTTTAGGAAAGCTTTGCACAAAGCCCCTCCAGTGGCAGCTAGAAACTGCAAAAGTGCTGAAACCTTTAGCACTAGTGGTGATATTAATAAACTTGGCGGGACCCAGGCAAAGACAGGGATGGCTACCTAACACACACTCCCCCATAACGAAACGCCACGGTACCGGGACGGCGCTAGGACCCTGAAGTGCAGCAGCCTGCGGCTGCTGCAGCAAGGGTGAAATCCCCAGGATCACAGCTAATCTAAATTCTACACCAACCCAAACCAGGCCAAAGAGGCGGTGGAGTGGGGTCAGCCAGATCCCGTGCTTCAGACAAAAAAACAAAGCAAAACAAACCAAACCAAACCAAGCCAAACAAAACAACAACAACAACAACAACAAAAAACCTAGAGATGAGACCTGGGCGCCTAGCCACTGAAACCTTAGGTGCTGAAACCTGAAGCCCAGAAGGGAAACAAAAAACAAAAACTCCCTGGACCAGAAGGAAAACAAAAACCTAGGCCAGCAAGACCTCAGGCCACCCAGTAGGTGGCAGCAGAGGTCAAGGGTGAGAATCCAGCAACACCTTGAATCTCAGAAATGGGACGAAATAAGAGAATTAGCAAAGTAGAAACAGCTAGTGCCACCACAAAAAGCCACCATAAAGCCTGGTCAATCGCAGAGATTACAGACGAAGAAATTGAAGACGTCTCTGATAAGGAGTTCAGAAAAATAATTATAAAACTCTTCAGAGACAACGAAAAATGATGGGACGAGCTCAAAGATTTCAAAAAGCACATAATCACAGAAACAAAATTACTCAAAAACGAGATCCTAGACTTGAAGCACAAAGTTGAGAGTTTAGCCAACAGAATTACAGCAGCAGAAGACAGGATATCCGACTTGGAAGACTCCCAGAATGAAAGCAGGCAGATTATTAACCAACTAGAGTCACAACTACACACGGCGACCAAGACGATCCAGGAGATGAACGACAACATCAAGAAGTCAAATATCAGAATCATGGGGCTCCCAGAAGGAGTGGAAAGAGAGACAGGCATACAACCAGTACTTGAGGAAATTATGCAGGAGAACTTCCAAAATACCTGGAACATGAACCCAATCCAAATTCAGGAAGGCCAGAGGACTCCCCACAGAGTTGACCCAAAACAATCCTCCCCAAGACACGTGGTAATCAAGTTACCCTCCAATGAATACAAAGAAAGAATCCTAAGGTTAGCACGAACCAAAGAGAAGCTTACATTTAGGGGCAGGACCATCAGAATCACTGCCGACTTCTCAGAACAGACGCTCCAGGCAAGAAGGGAGTGGAACAAAATCTTTCAAGTACTGAAAGAGAACAACTGTCAACCAAGAATATTCTGCCCAGCAAAGATTTCATTTGTATACGAGAACGAAACTAGATACTTCCACAGCAAAAAGAAATTAGAAGAATATGCCAACACAAAACCAGCTCTACAAAATCTCCTTAGAAATGCGCTACTCCCAGAGAAAAAGGAAGCAAGCCATAAGCAAGGATGGCAATCTGGGAGATCTCAATAAAGTGCATCCACAGAAACGACAATCAATTACCAACAACCTCAAAAACACAGGCATATGGCACGGCAAAAGTATAATTTCTCAATATTAACCCTCAACACACACGGCTTAAATTCATCACTCAAAAGGCACCGATTAGCAGACTGGGTTAAAAATCAGGACCCAACTATATGCTGCTTGCAAAAAACACATCTAACCAGAAGAAACTCCAAGAAACTAAAAGTGAAAGGGTGGAAACAAATATTCCATGCCAATGGACGAGAAAAAAAGGCTGGTGTAGCAGTCCTATTCTCAGATGATATGGACTTCAATGTAACAAACGTCAAAAAGGACAGGGAAGGGCGGTACATTTTCTTGAAAGGGAGGATCCAACAAGAACCAATCGCCATTCTTAACATTTATGCTCCTAGCCCGGATGCACCCAGCTAGGTGAAACAACTACTTTTGGATTTAAAGGGAGACATAGATCAACATACGATAATTCTGGGAGATCTGACTACCCCACTAACACCAATAGATAGATCAACACAGCAAAAGCTCAACAGAGAAGCCACAGAACTCATACAAACAATTGAACAACTGGACCTAGTAGACATCTATAGAATATTTCATCCTAAGGCCACAGACTACACCTTCTTCTCAGCAGTGCAAGGCACCTTCTCCAGGATAGACCACATAATAGGACACAAAGCAAGTTTAACTAACTACAAAAATATCAGAATCATACCATATACCTTCTCAGACCATCACAGAGTGAAACTGGAAATCAACAACTCAAAATGTCCCAGGAAACACGTAAACTCCTGGAGGCTGAACAATATGCTATTAAACGAACAATGCGTCAGAGAAGAAATTAAAGACGAGATCAAAAAATTTATGGAAACCAACAAAAACCCAGATACAAAAGTCAAAAACTTACGGGACACTGCCAAAGCAGTGTTATGTGGTAAGTTTGTTGCAATTAGCGCGCACGTCAAAGCCCAAGAAAGGCAACAAATGCAGGAATTAAGCACACACCTCCAGGAACTGGAAAAGCAACAGCAGAAGGACCCCACAAACAAGAGAAAACAAGAAATTATCAAGACAAGAAAAGAACTAAATCAGAAAGAAATTAAAAAAACCATTCAGAAAATAAATGAATCTAAAAGCTGGTTCTTTGAGAGGATAAACAAAATAGATACCCCACTGGCCTGATTGACAAAGAAAAAACAAGACAAAGCAAGAATTAGCAGCATCAAAAATGAAAAAGGCAACATAACAACAGACACTACTACCATTAAGGAAATAATTAGAAATTATTACAAAGAACTATACGCCAACAAATCCGATAACCACTTGGAAATGGAAAGATTCCTAGACTCCCACCACTTACCAAAACTCACCCCAGAAGCAACAGAAGACCTGAATAAACCCATTACCGAATCAGAAATAGAATCAGTGATTAAAGAGCTCCCAACAAAGAAAAGCCCAGGCCCAGATGGTTTTACCGCAGAATTCTACAAAACATTCCAACCAGAGCTAACCCCAATCCTTAACAAGCTCTTCAAAACAATAGAAAAGGAAGCAGCTCTTCCAAACTCATTCTATGAAGCCAATATCACTTTAACCCCCAGACCGAATAGAGAATTAACAGAGAAGGAAAACTACAGACCGATCTCCCTGATGAACATTGACTCTGAGATTCTCAACAAAATCCTAGCCAATAGAATACAAAAAAACATCAGACAGATCATCCATCCAGACCAAGTAGGTTTCATCCAGGGAATGCAGGGATGGTTCAACATAAGGAAATGCATAAATGTGAAACATCACATCCAAAAACTGAAAAACAAAAATCATATAATAGTATCAATAGATGCAGAAAAAGCCTTTGACAAAATTCAACACCACTTCATGTTAAAAACCCTAACCAGGGTGGGGATAGAAGGAACAATCCACAATATAATCAAAGCAATATGTGAAAAACCCAATGCCAGCATCATACTAAATGGAGAAAAACTGGATCCCTTCCCACTGAGATCCGGAACAAGACAAGGCTGCCCACTATCACCACTGCTATTCAATATAGTCCTAGAGGTACTTGCAGAAGCCATAAGACAAGGCAAAGAAATCAAAGGAATCCAAATTGGAAATGAAGAAGTCAAGCTTTCACTATTCGCAGACGACATGATTCTCTACATAGAAGAACCAAAAAACTCAATACAAAGACTCCTAGAACTCATACGAGAATTTGGCAGAGTGGCAGGATACAAGATAAATGAACAAAAATCAATAGCCATGGTGTATGCAAAGGGCCGCAAGATGGAAGAAGATCTAACCAACAAGCTACCATTCAAAATAACAGAGAAAAGCATGAAATATCTGGGAATAAATTTAACCAAAAGCGTAGAACACCTTTATGAAGAAAATTACAGAACACTCAAAAAACAAATAGAACAAGATCTCAAAAGATGGAACAACATCCCATGCTCCTGGATAGGCAAAATTAATATCATCAAAATGTCTATACTACCAAAAGCAATATATACATCCAATGCAATCCCAATCAAATTACCCACAGCATTCTTCATCGAACTGGAAAAAATGATACACAGATTCATCTGGAAACACAAAAAACACCACGAATAGCCAGAACCACTCTGAAGAACAGGAACTTAACAGGGGGAATCACAGTACCGGACCTCTGGACATACTATAGGGCAGTGGTTATCAAAACAGCCTGGTACTGGCACAAAGATAGAGAGGAAGATCAGTGGAACAGAATAGAAACAACAGATGGAAACCCACACAGATACAGTCAATTAATCTTTGACAAAAAAACAGAAAACAATCCAAGCAAATGGAAAGGTCTATTCAATAAATGCTGTTGGGACAACTGGTTGATAGCCTGCAGAAACCAAAAGATAGACCCACATCTCTCACCATACACTAAGATCAAATCTAACTGGATAAAAGACCTAAACCTACATCCAGAAACCTTCAAACTTTTGGGGTCTGGCGGCGTGGTCCAGCAGCTAACGTCCTCGCCTTGAAAGCCCTAGGGTTCCCATATGGGCGCCGGTTCTAATCCCGCCAGCTCCATTTCACATCCAGCTCCCTGCTTGTGACCTGGGAAAGCAGTGGAGGACGGCCCAATGCATTGGGACACTGCACCCGCGTGGGAGACCTGGAAGAGGTTCCTGGTTCCTGGCATCGGATTGGCACGCACCGGCCCATTGCGTCTCACTTGGGGAGTGAATCATCGGACGGAAGATCTTCCTCTCTGTCTCTCCTCCTCTGTGTATATCTGGCTGTAATAAAATGAATAAATCTAAAAAAAAAAAAAGAAACCTTCAGACTTTTGGAAGAAAATGTTGGAAACACACTGCAATACTTAGGAGTAGGCCCTGACTTCCTAAAAAGGACTCCAAAAGCAGTAGAAATCAAGACCAAAATAAACAATTGAGACCTCATCAAACTAAGAAGCTTCTGTACAGCTAGGGAAACAATCAACAAAGTAAAAAAACAACCTACAGAATGGGAGAAGATCTTTGTACACTACATAGGAGATAGAGGGCTGATCTCCAGAATATACAAAGATCTCCAGAGAAACCAACACATACATAATACCACCAACACTTGCTGGCGAGGATGTGGGGAAAAGGGAACCCTTCTCTACTGCTGGTGGGACTGCAGACTTGTACAGCCTCTATGGGAATCAGTTTGGCGAATACTCAAACAACTGAAAATCAACATGCCATATGATCCAGCAATAGCACTCCTAGGGATATATCCAAAAGATCTCCTACACAAGAAACCAACATGCACGCCTATGTTCATATCAGCACAATCTACAATCGCAAAAACCTGGAAGCAGCCAAAATGCCCATCAATAGAAGACTGGATAAGAAAGCTATGGTTCATCTACTCTATGGAATACTACTCAGCTATTAAAAAAATGAAATGCAGTTCTTTGTGGTCAAATGGGCCCGACTGGAACCCATCATGCTAAGAGAAATGAGCCAATCCCAAAAGGTTAAATACCACATGTTTGCCTTAATCTGAGATGAAAAGATGACAACCTGGAAGATAATACCTGTATATTGTAATATTAGTGCAATCTCTAACAACCTGTATCCAATGCAATAAGATAACGCAATATAATCTATAAACCAACAATTAATGTCAGAATACTTAAGATCTACATCGAAAAACTGTAAAACCTACTATACCCTCAATATGCTATGTTAACCTGTAATGGGGAGGGAGTGCAGGGAAGTCTTTCGGGACCATAAAAAGAGTGAGGAAAAAGTACAATATAGCCTATCAAGATCAAATCTGGTAATTCATAGACAACAGACTCAAAGCAGCACTAAACAATAGTAAAACTACTATACCAATGCATGAGGGGGGAATCGGGTGCAATCCTGGCAATCTCTTAACAGGAGTTCATGTGCGTGGAGCAGGGGGGCACTCCAGAGTGGAGCAGGTGGTAAGGAGGAAGCTTGGATCCCAACCATGAAGACTCCCAGACCTTCACCACAAACTACTAATACGAGCAACAAGGACTATATCCCAACTGCCAAGGAGGCCACAGGGAATTGGATGCCCTCGGAGACCAAGTACTCTGAGGTCACCCACCCCCAACCGGAGCTTCCACAGGGGATGGAAGAAGTCCAAACACTACCGTGCGAAACCAACGTCATCAGAAATACAGCCAGAAGCCCTGAGCGGTCCTCAGAAACAAGAACAATAAACGTCCTTCGGGACCAGGGAGGAGAGCTTTCTCTGGTCCAAGCCTGGCTCCACCTCTGGACCCCCACCCTCCCTCGCAATGACCATCGGGATTGTTTAAAAACCCCTCATAGCAAACAAACAATCATACAAACTAAAAAACCCTAAAATAAATAGACAAACAACAAAAAGTAGAGCTTGGAATCTTACAGGAAAGAGCTGGCATGGATTGGCTCATGCCTCGCTGGGTGGAACACAAAGATTAGTCACTCCTTACCATGGTGTTGAGGATTTTCCTGCACACCGCCCCCCCCCCAAAAAAAATGTTCTGCACCTCAAATGTCGACAAATGTCTTGTTAGAGTTACAAGCCAGTCTAGATTATCCTAAAATCTGCCAAGATCGGCAAAATTATACTTCAACACAACAAATGGCTAAATACTAAAATGAAATAGACACGAAACAGCTGAATGGTACCTTATAGCCATTTTAAGGTATATAGCAGCCAGTCCTGTATATAAACTAAAATTGAAATGTCAATGAGCTAATCATAGGTTGTGGTTAAGAACTTGCTTTTTTTCTTTTTTAACATACTGGTTACTCAAAACCATGTCAATTCCATAATGTTGCAAATTGCTGTTGATGTTATATTGGGACTCTTAATTGACCGGGATGATATTCTACCAGCTCTAACTTCGGACCAGAAATGGTCTCCCCAAGAAACTGTTCAACCCATCTGGACAATAAGTAGTTGGACTCTATGCTTGGTATACGTTTGCAAGGAAAGAATCTTGATTGAATTTGAACTGTAATACTGCATCAAGGTGGAGGAATCCACCAGGGGGGAGGGGAGGGGGAGAGGAGGGGGGAATTCCCAGAGCCTATGAAACTGTCACATAATGCAAAATAATTAATAAAAAAAAAGAAAAGAAAAAAGAAAATTAATTTAGGACTTTGCTATTACAGTTCAATGCCAGTCCTGGTAAGGTTTATCACCTGATAAAGCAGGATAAGACTTACACAATAATGAAAGGAAAATTTTATTCTGTTGCATGTTTTCATAATGATAGTTATCATTCTGTCTTTTCCAGATGTAAGTCTTTTAAGTATTTCTTTAGGGCCAATCTAATGATGATGAATTCCCTTAGTATTTGCTTATCTTGGAACGTCTCCAGTTTTGAAGGATATCTTTAGTGATTATAATACTCTTGTTTGGCAGCCTTTTTTTTCTATCAGGGATTTGAACGCATCATTCTATTCTATTCTGTCCTTTAAGATCTTTGCTGAGAATCTGCTGTTAAATCTGACAGATCCTCTTATGTAAGACTCAATATTTTTCTTGCTATTTTTAAAAAATGATTATTCATCTTGGGCATTTGTCAATTTGATTATAATAAACCAAAGCAACATTTTTTCCTGGTCAAATGTATGTGGTATGCTTCATGCCTCATGGACCTTTATGTCCTATATCTTTCATAATATTAGAGAACTTTTCAGGCAGCATTTCATTCAATAAAATTTCTTTGTGCTTTTACTTCTCTTCACTTTCTTAAACCTCATTTAGAATTTTTTAATGAGTCACAAATTTAATACCTGTGTTCAAATTTATTTTTATTCTTAGTAGTTTTGTTTGGTTGATTGACTGGATTGTTTATCTTTTATTTGAAAGTCAAAATTACAGAGATAGAGGGAGACAGAGAGATCTTCCACTTGCTGGTTCACTCCCCAGATGACCACAGCAGCTTGAGATGGGCTGGTCTGAAGAGGGGATTCAGGAGCTTCTTCCAAGTCTCCCACATGTGTACAGTGATCCAAATCCTTGGGTCATCCTCCACTGATTTCCAAGGTCATAAGCTGAGAGTTGGATCAGAACTGATCAGCCTTGGACACGAATTGGTGCTCAGATGGGATGCTAACACCATAGGTTGGGGAATTAGCTTGCTGATCCACCACACTGGTCCCACCAACCGGGTTATTTCTAAAATCCTGTCTTCAAGCTGATAAACTTTTTCTTCTGCCTAATCTATCCTTCTTTTCATTCTCTGAATTGTATTTTTATTTACATTATTGATGTCTACATTTCCATGATTTGTTTTTTTCCTATGATCTCTACTCCACTTTGATAAATACTTGCATATATGTATGTATATATAAATAGAGGTTATAATTCACATAATGAATTTATTGAATTGTCGATGCTGTCTTCTAACTCCTTGAATTTCTTTCGTATGTGACCTTGGATATCTTTTAGATATCCAATTTGTCAGAGCCAATTTGTCAATATCCTTATTTTGGGGACTGTTGTTATGGAACCACTTTTTTCTCTTGGGTGTGTAACTTTACCTTGCTTTTTCAGTTGACTCTGCCACTTGTAAGATTGATTTGTTTTATTTTAAAGGCAGATTTTGCAGAGAGAGGTGAGCCAAAAAGAACTAACCTAGTTTACTTTGCAAATGGGTGCTGTTGCCAGAGCTGGGCCTCTCCAAAGCTGGGAGCCAAGAGCATCTTCAATGTATCCTATGTCGGTACAGGATTTCAAGGCCTTGAGTTTACCCTCCAATGCTTTCCCACACCACAAGCAGGGTGCTGAATTGGAGGTGATGCAACCAGCACCTGAACTGACACCCACACAGGATGCTAGTGTCACAGGTTGGGGCATCTGTGCTGGCCCCAATGCTACTATTTTTGACTTTCACAACAAAACATCTTCCTCCAAAAGATCTGTCTTTGTGTGTCAGTTTTGTAGGATCTGTTAACTTTGATTCCCGGCTAACAGTTAATTCCTATAGCTGGTTCAGTCATAATACAAGACTGTAGGCAGAGTGTGTCACAATGAATTCCAAGAGTGTGATCATTCATCTCTGAGCATCATGTAGGGAAAAGGGCATTCTCACGTCCATGGAGGCATGGTATCCACAGTAGTGGTACTGGTGATGACATATTCACTTTGTGACAACTGCAGCAACTGAAGGTGCTGCCGTTGGACTGAGAAATTTCATGGCTGAACTCTCAGGGGCTATTGGAGTCATGTCCTCTTTTAGTTGGAGCCATGAGGAATGGCGATTCTGAAAAATCCTTGGGTTATGGGCGCTGTGGAGGCTGTGGAGGCTGTGGAGGCTATAGAGGTATTAGAGGCTGTGGAGGCCACAGACACTGTGGAAACTATGGAGCCTGTGGAGTGGGTGCCCTCAGTCACAAGGTTGAGTGTGGAGGATGTGTCTTTAGGCCCAACAATGAATTGGACCAAAAGAAAGAAGGTGTAATAGGGTGCAGTATGGAACGATACTCCCCCAAGTGTATTAATTATCAATCACTCATGGATTGAGGTGGTGTTGAGAAGTAGAATGGGACAGGCCCTAGTTCCAGGGACAAGTCACTTTTTTCTCATGTCATGGGAGCAAAAATCCTATGCACAATACACTACCTGTCCTGAATAATGCATGATGCTGTGGTACCACACAGGCTTGGGTACTATAGTCAGAGTTGATTTGCTGGGTTTGGTTATGATTGTCGTGCTAGTGTGAGAAAACTTGGGATAGGAATATACAAAGGCATGTGTCCCAAGCAGCAGTTGGAATTTCAACAGGGGCTGCATTCTTAAGATAGGGCTGCATTGAAGACTCTATCAACCAGAAGTAAGGGAAGGAGATAGTATGACTTTCTCCGGAGCAAAGATGTTGTAACAACTTCAAATAGTTCACCAAGCCTATGATGACTATGAAACTTTTCTGAAGCTGGAATGATATGCATCTTTGGTTAGAGTTTACTTGGTCACTTTTATTCACTTACATCTGCAACAAATGGCCTCTTCAGCTAGCTAGGGAACTAAGGTGGCAGTTAGCAGTGTGTGTTTGCCTACTCTGTCTATGCTGCCATCCCAGGTTACTATGTCTTAGCCATTTGTGTCTCTTACTTCCTCAGTTCTTATGCTATCAGTCACTCACTCCAAAGCGCAGTTGTACATCTGTTAGTTTTGTTCTTATGTGTCTAGGCGAGAGTGAATTCTGGTCACCTTTCTTTGACCTTCTTAAATCTGCTTGGAAAGTTTTGTATTTAGTTGAATTTTTGGTTGTTATTCTTATGATATTGTAGAAGTTGAAAATTGATCAGTTACTGAATAATTTGCAAACATTTTTTTTCTGCTTTTAACATTGTTTTCTCCTTTTCTTGATAATATCCTTTGACACACAGAGGTTTTGATTTTGATGACATCCCACTTACTTATATTTCTATTGTTGTGTGTGCTGTGATACCATACTCATGAAACACCTTCAAAATCCACCATCACACACATCTGCCAAGTGGTTTCTTATAAAAGTTTTACACTCTGTGGGCCCAGGGCAGTAGCATAGTGACTAAAGTCCTTGCCTTGCACTTGCCAAGATCCCATATGGGCACAGTTTCGTATTCTGGCCGCTCTACTTCCCATCCAGCTCCCTGCTTGTGGCCTGGGAAAGCATTTGAGGATGATCTAAAACCTTGGGACCTGCACCCATGTGGGATCTTGGAAGAGGTTCTGGTCTCCTGGCTTTGGATCTGCTCAATTCTGGCCATTGCAGCTACTTGAGGAGTGAATCAGCAGATGGAAGATCTTCCTCTATGCCTCTTCTCTCTTCTCTCTTGTATATCTACCTTTCCAATAAAAAAAAATAGTTAAATGATAAACAGTTTTATACTCTCAAGTTTCGAGATGATCTGAAGTTATGTATATGATGTAAGTTAATAGTCCAATTTTGTTATTTTGCATGTGGATATACAGTTTCCCTGGCACCATTTAACGAAAAAATTATCCTTTCTCCACTGAAGTTTCTTGACACTACTGTTAAATATTTGTTCACCCTCATGTCAGGGTTGATTTCTTATCTCTATTTTATTCAAATGTTTAGTATATCTGCATGACTATCACATTTTTTAAAAATATGTAACCTTTTTTAAAGTGATTGTAGTTGGGGAGGGGTGGGGAGAATCCAAGTACCTATGAAACTGTGTCACATAATACAATATAATTAATGAATTAAAAATAATAAATAAAGAAAGAAAGAAAAAAAATAAAGTGATTGTAGGATCTCATCAATGAGTGGAATATACAGAGTCCCCACATACCTTTTTCCTAGAACACATACCCAGTGAAACCATTTATCACAATTGATAAATGAACATTGACACATTACTGTCATGCAGAGTCCATATTTGAACCCCACATTTGGGTTCAGTCACAGTCCTGCATATTCTGTGGGTTTTGAGAAACATAAATACAATGTGTCCAGCTTTGTGCTATCACAGAGAATAGAAGTACTGCCTTAAATAATCATCTATGCTCTGTTTATTTTTAGCTTCCCTTGAGATCCCTAGTAACCATGCAATCTCAATAATTCTCTAAGAAATCATGTATTTTTTTTTAAATAGCCTTTTAGTTTTCATTACTGTCACTGTTTCTACCATTACTGCTGTTGCTATAATACTATTCTTTAATATAAGCAGATTTTAAAAATATTTTTTACACAGTTTTTTCCTCTAAAATCTCTTTTGTCATCTACAGATTTTGGATATCGGTAACCGTGTGCCCTGAAGTGCCTCAGCCATGATTGCTTGGATTGGGAAAAAACATAAGATTTAATTTTGGCCAATTATAATCTCACTCCCTGGAATATAGAAGAGTAGTAAAGTGATAAGCAGTTTTAATCACTAGGGGGTTAGGAGTAAATCATGAAACCTGTGGGGCAGACATAGCCATTTTTGCAGATAGACAGGCAGAGAAGTCTAACCTTCAGTGAAAAAAAAAAAAGACCAAAATTCTGGGTTATTTTTCCTCTTTAAACTTTTATTACATATTTCTCTTAGGTATATAAGACAACCTGGTATGTTATATCTTGATATTTAAAGCCTGCTCCTTTCTGGAACCTAAAATTATCAAGGTAATACATGATAGTAACCCTTTGTAGTATTAGCATGTATATATAAACATATATTATACAATTGTAATATATACATGTATATACATGTAGTATCATATGAACACACACCTGTTGAGAATAACTGACTGATTATTTGTAATGACTTTTCCCCATCACTAATTTTTTCACTATGATGCATAAAGAGCTAATGATATTTCAAAACTCTAAGTTGAAGTGTTATGTGATTAAACTTTTACTAGAATGATGAGGGAAAATAGGCAATGCATTGTATAAAAACAGTCCTTTTCAGTCTTGTCCAGCAAACAATACTTAGCTTGAAAGGCTATAGGTATAGTAAATATTCTATTAATAACTAATGATTAAAATTTTACTTTTTCTGGTTGCCTTGAAGGTTTTACTACCTAGTTTCACTCTCTAATATCTAGAATTCCTTGTTGATTTCTAAGCTGTTTATGGTACAGGAACCCTGTATGTCTTACATAATACCATGTTCTTACCACAGTTATATAATTTGCATTTGATATTATATCTGCTGAATGAATGCATGAATTATAAACAAAGCATACAGAGTAAATATCACAACATATAATGATATTCATGCATTCAAATTTTGGAATTACAATTAGAATTGGAAATTTTGCTACTTCAGAAAAAAATACAAGTTGAGAATTGAAGTATTAAATACTTTATAAGCTCAGAAGGAGTTATTCTTTTTCCAATTGTTGTTTTTAATGTGATTAGGGACAACAAGAAAATCAGCATTGCACAACATGATGGCACATAGGAATTTTCATATTTATCAATTTCTCTGTTTCCAAAATCTTTACCCCAAGCTTTATTCCTAAGGCAGTTTCTTTTGCTTGTAATCTGTGATTCCCTATTTCCTTCCTGTCTTCCTCCCCCGAAGTCTTCTTTCCTTACTTCCTTTCTCTGTTTCTTGTCTATGAACTACTATCATTCTCCATCATTCTATGTTCCACCCATCATCCTCTTGGACCAATGACCACAGCTAATTAAGTTCCTTTTCTTTTCAAGACAGCTGAGGATAACAATTGTGAAATCGTAATGCTCAATATTTTTTCACTCTCATGTTGAATATATACTGTTGAAGGTTTGATTAGACCAAGTTTTCTGCCTTGTAATTTCCAGACTTCTTATGTTAACATGAGTGATATTTATGGAGTGCATAAATGCTAATAAAGTCATTGCAAACAAAAATTATCCTTGTAGCACTGCTCAGACTTTCCTTTTGACTATGAAGTTCTAAGTGAAAATGGAGTTAAATTCTGAGTCTTTTTCTGGTGACAATTTAGCACAGAGAAGAGGGCTATGTGTTTATCTAAACGAAACGGTGCTCAACAAAATATTATCCCATAAATTCATATTTGAAAGCAAATGATTTCTACTTTGATTTAACTCTGTTAGTTCCTGCCATGAAAGATGTATGGAAACTCTGAAGTTCCATTACTGAAAAGGGCAAATTAAACAGAATAAAATCATGTCAAAAATAATAATTGCCAGTAACAGGTAAAAGTAAGTACTCCGATTTTGGCATCACTGATGTAATTCTGCTTATGTAAACAGGAATATAAAATTATGTTTTAAACCTATACTTTATATAATTTTCTATTTTTTTCTACTAAAGTATGCAATTAAGTACAATAAGAGAATTCACTGCAAAGGATTCAATCATTTTTCTCCAAAAATAAAGTGGAGAGGGTGAAATCAAATGATTTCTGTAAGTTTCATTTTATCTTATTTTAGCATGTTAAAATTTATTATTTTATTCCATTCAATTTTGCTGGTAACCCAATTTTCATGCACCTCTAAATATGAAATCACAAATATATATTAATTAATTAAACACTGACAAGAACAGCTGATTAAAATCGCTTAATTACAGTATCTGCTTTTTCAGGAATGGATGCATTAACTCTTTGGTTAGGAAAGGTTTTACTAATCGGAAATTAGCAAAGTAATGTATATTCAAAATTTAGATGTAAGTTTTCATTCTTGAATAGAATTCAACAGATATCCTATGGCAAACTTGCCAGATGTAAAAATCAATAAAACCAGAAGTAATTGTGAAAGAAAATAACATTGACAGAAAGCATGACTGACAGCCAAAACGCTTTATAGAATATATTTACTGAGTACTATAAAATATATAAGCTTTCTAGAATAGTTCCAGAAAGGAAGAGTTGATAGTTGCCAAGCCACATTTAATTTAGCTTTCATATCTCAACTATCTTATTTCCCTTCACATAAATTAGCCTTGAAATCCCTTCCATTATAAACCTGATTTATCATTCTTGCAGCATCTCATGGACCCTTGACTTCACTTTATCAGGTGTTCATAGCACTTGAAATATAAAAACCCACTGAAGGCACTTATTTTTGAAAAGGAATTCTAAATGACAGGGAGTCCTTTAACAGAAGTTTTTCATATCATTTGGTTACTTTAAATGCAGAACTTTAATACATAATAGAATGAATTACAGCCATTATGAAACATTTAAAGATGTTCCCTTTTTTCATAAGTTTTTAAGCCAAGATGGGCATGTCCATTAAAATTTACATAAATTTTAAGTAAAATTATGAAATGCTATCTATAAATCATAGCTGAATTAAGAGAGGTGAAATTTTGGTAACTTGGTCTGATAATAACATTGTATCCTGTTGGTATGTGGTACATGGGTTAAGCAGTTGGGTGGGATGCTGGCATCACATATCAGTAAACATAGGGTACACTCTAATCTAGCTTCTTGATAATGATAAACTGTTTTAGAAAAACACAAAGATGGTGTCTGATTTTTCAGTTTATCATAAGAATGGGAGAAGTACTTGATTGTGGGTTTTTGCTAACAATGAAAATTTGTATTTTTAAGATTTTCTTATTTGAAGGAAAGAATGACAGAAAGAGTATCAGAAAGAGCAGTGACAGAAAGGAGTGTGAGAGCGAGAGAAAAAGACAGACAGAGAGAATTCATATCGTTATTTTATCAAGGAACTCTGGAGCTCTCAACGCAGACCGACTGCGTTCTCTCAAGGGGATTGGAACTGTGGGAGACAGAATTCACATTCTGGTTGAGGCTTCACCTACTGTTCAGCGGCTATTGTTATGATAAAGCAAGGAGCTAGGAGGAATGTACCCTAGGAAGGGTAAAATGGAGAGACACTAGATTTTATATTTTCAGGGCCCAAATCAACACACCTCCACCCCCAAGCCCCAGGATCTCATATGAGCACAAGCTCGTGTCCTGGCTATCCCACTTCCTATACAGCTCCCTGCTTATGGCCTGGGAAAGGATGGTCCAATGACTTGGGACCCTGCATTCACATTGGTTGGAAGCAGCTCTAGGATCCTGGCTCCTAACTCCCGGCTTCTGGATTTGGATCAGCTCAGCTCTGGCCATTGAAGCCACTTGAGGAGTGAACCAGCAGATGGAAGATCTTCCTGTCTCTCCTCCCTTTGTAAATATGCCTTTCCAATAAAAATCAGTAAATCTTTCAAAAAAGTTAACATTTTCAAAGAAATTTCACCACGGACTCTAACTACTTATTAGCCCATCAGATTCCTTACTATGCTTCTAATCTGTATTGGGAAATTCATGAAATTTGTTCATTTTATATTAATAATTTATTTAAAAAGTAAAAATCTACCTACTCATTATGTTCAAATTTTCATCCACATTTTAAATAAATATGACATTTCAGATACTCAAACTGGTAATTTGTTTCTGTTATTTCCTATCTATATAAATAATTACCTATTATTTTATTAGTAAGTGATTCCTTAGGTTATATTCATCATCATTTTCTTCCTGAAACTCATGATTGAAATCAATGGAAAAAAATCAAAGTGAGATTACTTAAGTAAAAAACTCAAAAGTAAGGTAAAATAATTTTAAAAGCCTATTGCTTGAATAGCTTTAATATATTCTGGAACTATTCTTGAGATATCAAAAATATACATATTTTTAACAATGGTTAGCTTAACTGTAGGGGGACAATTGATTGGATATAATTCGCATGAGAATGATTGGATATCATTTGTATGAGAACAATTGATTGGATGTCATTTGAATGAGAACAGTTGATTGTATAAACAAAACAGAGGTGCTTTCTCCCTAGGCAGGGTAACTGGGACTAGCAGACCAAGGAAAGGAGGCTGCCTCTTGCTGTTGATATGTAAATTCCTCAAACCCTCCTCCCAGAGGACTCTCAGTCCTTAAAAGTCTAGTGCTGTTCATAAACTTTGGCTTTTGACCATCAGTTCATAGTCCACGTGCGTGATTATCTCCACATACCAAGTCCATCACTGCCGGACAGCGAATGCTTAACCATACTTGTTTCATATGTAAAACTTATTTCAAAATGTAAATGTTAGTATGTGGAAAAAAGGGATCCTTAATATACGGTTCGTGAGAATTCAAGCTTTTACAGCATTATGGAAAACAGTATGGAAATGTCTCTTTTTTAAGATAAGTGGATGCTTACCAATTATTGTTAACCCTTAGCATTATTTAGCTCTCAGGGCTCATACTTTGGTATTCCATGGGTCTGCTTAATAGCCTAAAAGAAATAGCAAATTGCTGCCCGAAGCAAATATGTGCAAAAATGTTCCTTAATAACATTTTAAGATTGCTTAAATATTATTCGGTGATTATAAAAACAAAGGATTTTGTCTTTTATATTGATTTCTAATGTTTCTTTTGACATTTTATTTTCCCATTGTTTATAGTTTAGGAATACTAGTATTGTATCTCTACAAAAATGCATTATCTACCCAAATACACAAGACAGAAAGTACTACTTGAAAGGCACAACTCTTTTATCTTCAGGTAAAATAATCTTTAGGTTCTGAAACAAATGTTCTGACAACAGTTCATCAGTTATTAGAAATCTTTGAATTTTTTTTAAAAAAAGACACCTCTGGAATTGATTTTTTATTCAGTATTGAAGGCAGCTGATTTTTGTGTCACATAGTTCATGTTTTACCTTCGTTTGAATAGTTTACAGGAGAATTCTTTAAAATAGCAAGAATGGTTACTTATCATTCTAAAAGTTATACCAAACATCTTCAGTTATATTTCAAGATCATTTCTATTATAATCAGAGGCCATATTCACAAACATCTTACCCAAGAGTGACATAAAATAAGTGAATCTGTTTTTACTACTTTACCAGCAGTTTGCATATAAAACATAGAGTATAATTGGCATTTATTTTAATTTAGCTTCCAAAAGCACTTTTCAATGATCACCTCTCTAATCTGTGAAGTAAATGGATGGTAAAGAAGCTTAACTTTATCCCTTGTGGGATATGCAAAGTCAAGAAAGGCAAATTACTTGCTTAGTGCTATCTTGGGGGTCAGGCAGTTTCAACATATTCTTAAACTCCAACGCTAAATCTGGTACAGACATGCAAATGAATTCCTATGAAAATAAATTCATTTTTTGCAGTTATTCTTAGAAATCAAAATGATCAAGTATCATAGGAGAGAACTACATTGAATCAAATAGTACTTAAGTATACTTTCTTCATTTTCTCCTAGCATACACTTTTGAAAGAATGCAAGATTACCCTGAATTATATATTACACACCAAGATACTTTTACATGAGCGTTGTTTCCTGAACTGTATCAACGAAGGTAAAATTACCAGCTATGTATATGAATATGCACATGTATACGTATCTATGATCAGGAATAAAACTAACATTAGCAAATGTATCTTCCTTTCCCTTCCTTTCTTATTTTAACAAAAGCTAGCTACTAATTCTGTGGCTTCTCCTGTGACCAGTCTTCTAACCGTTTGTCTAAGAATTTCAGAAGGCACTGTCTTCCCCAATCTCCCAGAAATACTCTTTCTCCTTTAAACTCATCTCCTTTAAACTGATCTTACAAACTGAGAAAAGGTATATTTGGGACCCTAGGTTCCACTTTGCATCAACCCTCATCTTTGATATGTTCATAACCAGGATTTGAGCATCCTGTGCCTAAGTTTGACATAATAACAAAAATGACAGTTAATAACACTTCACTTTTATCAACAACCAATGACTAGTGAAAATGTGCATAATGCATATTAAAATTTATTTTATGCCTCTCTAGTACATGGGATTCATTTAATAAAAATATCAGAAGCTGACTTTTATCTTCATTTTTAAAATTTTGCATGAAACTCTGACCAAATTACATTAAATTCAAGGTGAATTCAAGTTAATGATGGTTGAGTGTACTGAATGTCAAGTAAAAATCTTCCTTAAGGTTAAAAGAAGTCACCATCTCTGGACTTACTGACTTTTGGGAGTCTTTAAAAAACTTTTTTGGATGTTTTGCTATTCTTTTCCCTACAGATATTAAGGCTGGACTACAAAGGCACGTGCAGATGTTTGCTGCTACCTCTATTGCTCCTTTTGAAATGGAAAAGCACTTTCCCTTGGCATCCGCAGCATTCAGGTACCCACTGAACCAAGAAATGCTTCAGATCAATGGGATGGATGGTAGAATATTAGAAAAAGCGTAGACCTTTTTAATTAGCAAAGTGTTCTTGCATGCTTGTCACAAAAAATCAAAGCTTGGCAGAAACACATGCTCATCTCACATAAGAGGAATGAGGCTTTAAAAAATGAATGCAAATGATGACCTTTAAAAGTAATTCAAGTTGTTCCTTAAAGTATTTTCAAAACTGAAAAATAGGTGTTAGTTCAAGGAAATTAATATGATAGAATCAAGGCCACCTTTAATATAATACTGCTATTCATAGGATCCTCACATTGCTTTGGTTATTATGATCAGTTACCATTACTGCATTTGCTAGACTGATAAGGGAAACTTTCTAATATTATCAAGTAGAAAATGAAGCCACATTGTCTTTTGCTTTATCTTGTGGAGTTCTTTATATTTTTAGGGAAGAAAAGCAATATGACATTTACTAGCAGACAAAATTTTTTAAAGTTCAAAACAATGAAGTTATAAGTCAGCAAAGAAGAATGATTTTTGCTTGAGGTGGATATCAGAACTTGTTATGCTACTAAAACAGGAATACTTAATGGCTAGTGGAATACATATTTCCTCCCAATACCTTCACATGGAACATTCCAAATGATTAAGGCAATACGTGATAATGGGTATTTTTACTAACAGCCTTTCGGCATGTCCTCAGCTCCACAAAAGCAACATAAATAGACTTACACTGATTGTTCAAAGAGCTGAGCATCCACTTCAGCCTCCCAGTCCAGGCTCCTACAGGCTACACATTTATCTCCAACTCCACTATATGGTCTTCCCAACAATAAAAATCTTGCTGTCTCCTTGCCTTCTTTAAACACTAAACATTGCTGATTTTGGGGTGGGGCAAGAAATATATGTTACTTTAGGAAGACTACAGTAACACTTGACTAAAGACATATGAAAATAACAACCTGAGAAAATTGGTTATTAAAATTTGTATATTCTTTGGCAAATGGTTGCATGTGTTGCAAGAAAAATAATTTTGAAAATACGAAGGAATATTAAGACATAGTATGACAAGCATTTTAATATGATAGTAGAATGTAAGCATTCTCTACTCTCAGAAACCAGCAAGAACACAAAAACCAAATGCCTAAATGCTGCCGAACAGGTAGAGTTCAACCAGAGGAGCATGAAGAGCCCAGGAAACTCTTCATAGCTATTAATGCTGGATCTGATAATGTGTATTTATTTAAGGAGAACTGTACGCATACGCTATAAAACCGAATTCTCTTTGGTAGAACAATGGGCATGCATTGTGTCGGTTGATAACGGCCTAGTTCTACAACACATTTTGCTTCTGCAAAGAGGAAGCAGACTCAGACACATAGCAGAGCAAAATTTCAACAGCAATTCGACTTCATGCTAGATTTAAAAAGGAGGTCTATATTGTGAACTATCGAACAATTAGAAGTAACATCTACATTACTATACGACACGCCAATACCACACACACTAAACTCTGAGTAATAAGGACCATTACTAGCATCCTAATGCAGAGCTCAGATGGCTCTTCTGGGAAAATATTTACCCAACAGCCAATGTTGGAAACAATCAACACATTCAAATAGCAAATGAATAGTTTAAACAGGAAGCAGAAGTCATGTTTGATTTTATCATTTTAAGAATGATGAAAAAGTATATATTTGATCACAGATGACTACTAAAAGAGTTGAGTCTTCTAATTGAAAACTTAAACCACATTACAGATAAATATTATTGTAATATTTATAAATGTACATGTGTACCTAGACAGATATACATTAATGTTAATGTTTTATATTTAATATGGAACATATACTAATAAACTATGATATATGTTATATATTATAGATTGTACAGTTTACATAAAATAGTTTATATATATAGTTTATATAAGCAAAATTATTAATTATATATAATATAGTCTACATTTTGATATATGACACATGCTACATATTATGTGAAAATATAATGCATATGCACACAGATATTTCTAAAAATATTGATCTTTTAGATTATAAAGATCAATATTCTTTGTGTCACCAAAAACAATCACATCGCATGTAATGAGTTAAAAAAGTCAAACTCACTATTCAAATTTACACATCAGTCAGTCAACATCCAGAAAAAAGGACAAACGCCTATACACATCTTAGGGGACACATCTCATTGAAATTTTCTTTTAAAAATTATTACTTATTTGAATGTTGAAATCTCAGCAAGGATGGGGCATGGAGTGTACTACCCAAACATCCATAACAGCTAAGATTTGGTCAGACTAAAACCAGGAGCTAGAAACTTCATTTAGGAACTTGAGAATGCTAAGTGGTAACTTAATCACTTGATTACTTTTATGACATGTAAATTATGTCTCATTAAAGCACTTTAAAGTAGTATTAGATAGCCAGCCTCTCACAAAATCTGATATGTTCTATTTATTAATTTGTATTTAGTTAGTATTTCCTAATTTCCCAGATGAATATCTTTTAGGCTTATGAAGCTTGGGGAAATTACACTGGTTAATATAGAATATTCACATACTAAGCAACATGTGCATATTGATTTCTAACAGGGGTTGCAGAAGAAAAACTATCATCATATGTTTACAAGTGAACTCCACCCACTGTGCTACTGAAACTTGTTTTGAATCTCTAACTTGGGCTACAATTAAAGTGAGAGGGATTCAGTTTACAAATGCATAGGTTGGTAAGATTAAGGTGAAATGTTAGATCAAATTTGAATGCCTAAGTAAACATATTTGAAAAAATGGCGTATATTACTACTATAATGTTTTGCCATTTGATCATAGCACTGGAGTATATTTTTCTCATATACTATTACAAAAACCAAACTCCACATTCATTTTGGCCAGTTGTGTATCTTCTCTGGAGAAACGTCCATTCAAGGATTTTGCCCTGTGCTAAAACTAAATTGCTTTCTTGTTCAGTTGTGGGAATGGTCTTGATATTCCAAAATCCAACCAACTATGAGATATGTGATTTTCAAATATTTTCTCATCTGTAATGGGTGTTATTTTGTTGACTACATCCAGATGATTTTACATTTTATATAGTCTATTTTTTAAATATTTATTCATTTTTATTGGCAAGGCAGATTTATAGAGAAAAGTAGAAACAGAGAGAAAGATCTTCCATCCACTGGTTCTCTCTTCAAAGGTCTCAGTGCCTGGAGCTGAACAGACCTGAAGCCAGGAGCCAGGAACTTGTTCCTGGTCTCCCACATGGTACCTTTGCCTAGTCTGACAATGCTCTGATATACTTAAAATAGCAAAATGCTCAACTTGGCAGCTTTTGCTAAAGGACTATATACTATCATGATAATATGAGGGGAAATTATGAAGGGGAGCAGGGGGATAGAAGAAAGGCAATGGGGAGGGAAGAATCCCCATATCTACAAAACTTCAATTTCTTCATAATTAAGTCTTCAATAGGACTAGTTTCTACAGATTTATCCATTACACCACGGTTATCAAATTTATGTGCATTAATAGTATTTCTGAAAACCCATTTTTATTTTTGTAAAATTGGTTGTAAGGTTCTGTGCTTTTTTATGACTTTTACAATAATTTTTTAAAATTATTTTATGATAGAGTTCCATTAGCTCTGGGATTTTCCTTATCCCTTCCTAACCTTCCTGCACTGAGTTTCCCTACATTATTACAATAGTATACTCAATCATAAATACTCATAAGTCCATCATTCTGCTTTTTAAGTGTATCCTGATATTGTAGGTATGGACAATGGCAGAGAGTCCAGCATCCTATTGTCAAGATATAGTTAACAGTTTCATTGGGAATCCATCATTGATTTGGAAGTAGAATGCATACAGCATTGTGTTCACATTTGGATATGATAGTCTCTATTACACAGTTACTATACATTCCTTTAAATGAAATGCCATAGAACAATATAAACAGAAAGACAAAATAGAAAATAAACAATGACACTGTATGACCATAAGCCAGTGAGCAATTTAAAAAGAAAAAATTTTTGAATGAATGAATATAAAAACAGAACTATCAAACCCACAGAGATGTAGCACAAACAGTATTGAAAGGGCTACTGATCTTGTATTTTGCATGAAGGACATATGATATTTCTCCTTCTGGGACTGGCTTATCCTACTGAGCATAATGGTTTCTTATTAGGACCATTTGGTTGCAAATGGAAGAATTTCATTCTTTTGAATGGCTGAGCAGTATTCCATGGAGTAAATAGACCACAGTTTCTTTATCCACTTCTCTTTTAGTGGGGATCTGGGTTATTTCCATGTCTTTGCCATTGTAGATTGTGCTGATGAAAATGTAGGATTACAGATCCCTTCCTCATATGCAGATTTAATTTCTTTTGGATATATTCCCAGAAGTGGGACAGCCAGTTTATATAGCAGGTCTACTTTCATTTCTGTTTGTACTCTCCTTACAGACTTACATAGTGGTTGTACTAGCCTAGACTCTCGCCAACAGTGAAGAGGTAGCTTTCTCCTCACATCCATGACAGAAGGTGTTGTTGCAGTTCTGAAACTAGGCCAATGTCACTGGAATTAGGTGGAACATCAATGTGGTTTTTATTTGCATTTCCCCGGTAGCTGGGGAGCCTGAAACTTTTCTCATGTGTCTATTAAGTATTTGAATTTCTTCTTTTAAAAAATGTCTGTTCATTTGCTTCACCCATTTCTTTCACAGGTTTGTTTTGCTCTATTGAATTTCTGAAGGTCTTTCCAAATTCTAGATATTAGTCCCCTATTAGATACGTAATTGTAAAAATGGCGAATTGGGCTGCATTTGGAGATGAGGCCTTGGGGTTTAAGAGCAGTAAAAATGGTATATCATACATTTTTTGCTGGCAATTTCAAAATGAAGTAAAACATAGGATGACTTCTACTGAATTATTTCCATCATAAAAAAGTGCCATTAAACACAGTGGATACTGAATAAACATTTGTCAGGTTGATTTTTCCCTTAAAATCTTGATTAAATTTGTAAAAATGCCTATCTTACTTATAAATAAAATTTAAAATTATCTTTCATGATAAAATACTTGGAATAATATTGTTCCTCATTTCCTTCTATTTTAGTTTCATATTTCATGCCAAACTGTATTACATTTATCATTTTCAATTGCATAATCCCTTTGAATTATAGCCCCATTTTCTTCTATATGCCCATATATAGAATTTTCTCTAGCAACACTGAGTCCCCATTTCTTTCATACAATTTTTTGGCATTGTTTTCTCCCATTCCTCTTTCCCTTGTAAATGACTAGTCATTTCTAAGACACAATAATATAAGTATTTTTTAATATTATAGGAAGAACTTTAATTGAATATGATACTTTATTTTCAGTAATATTTTGTCTGTATTTTTCATATTCCTGCTTGCCTCACAGCCATGTCAGTTATAATCTTTGTCCATTTATCTTGTAAAGCTCTTCCCCGGGGTAGAATTTTGGTTAATTTCCAAGACCAATCATGTCAAAATATACCTGCCGGTTTTGTTCACTTTTGCAGCACTCTTTCTCAAATTAAGTTGTAATCATCATAATCATCATCCAACTAAAGCTTTAAAAGCCAAAACTTCTCTGAAATGACTCCAAGTTAATATTTTAGTCTCATTTTGAAGCTCTGTTTGATAGTCCTAAGTTAATTCTCTATTGAAACTCACCTACATTGCCCAACACAATCTTCGACCTTTACGTATTACGAATAGCTGGTTGAATAAATGAAGGGTAGCAATTCATCATAAGCTTAGCATTTATATTATAAATGGAGGAAATTTGCCTAATGTTTATAAGATTTAACATTCTAATTGCATTTTGTGCATTAAATTCTTACTGTATATCTCTTTTGTAACTGAAAGTGATAGGTATCACACAGTGATATAAATATTGTGTTTGTCATTTCTTCATGATAAAAATCTGTCTAAAACACAATCTGGATGATTTGTTAGACATTAGAAAATATTTCGGGTTTTAATAATTCAATGTTTTCCATCATTTACAGAGTACAGTTAGAATGTCTTCACTGGTGAGACTCATTACCTCAGACAAAGTACAATATTTCTACAAATACTGAAGAAATAAAGTTGGAAAACAAATTTCCCCTGTAACTTAATTCATCAGAAGAATTCTCATTTCAAATCTCAACCTTGTCAAAAAATATTCATGATTAGGTAATGTCTACATTTTCTATTGCTACATAACCAAGTCTTTTGAAACTTAATGGATGAAATAAGGATTTATTTGGCCAAGCGCAGTGGCCTAGCAGCTAAAGTCCTTGTTTTGCATGCGCCAGGATCCAATACGGGCATCAGTTCTAATCCTGGTAGCCCCACTTCCCATCCAACTTCCTCTTTGTGGCCTGGGAGGGCTGTCGAGGACGGCTGCAAGCCTTGGGACCCTGCACCTGTGCCTGCGAGGGGGATGTGGAGGAGGCACCAGGTTTCTGGCTTTGGATCAGTGCAGTTCTGGCCGTTGTGGCTACTTGGGGAATAAATCATTGCACAGAAGATCTTTTTTTCTCTCTCTCCTCCTCTCTTTCTTATTGGAAAGTCATATATATATGACTTTCCAATAAAAATAAAAATAAATCTTTAAAAAAATCAGCATTTTCCCTCCCAATTTTCAGAGTTCTTGAATCACTACCGTAGTACATGCTCTCAGCTGCAGCTGAGATATCAAATAGTGTTACATACACTAACAGATATAGAATGTAAGAAAAGGTGTCTGGGATGGCTCAGAGCAGGCAAATCCCCTATTGCTCCCAGTGCTCTTCCACTGTTTGGTCGCCTGTTCATAATTTGTATGTTTGGAAATTTCAGACCACAAATTTTCAGCTCCTTTGTGTGGTCAAAACAAGTTATAAAACCAGTAGAGACTTCAATACAAAATCCAGAGTAATAACTTTGGGTGGGGGTGGGGAAGGGTGCAGAATGAAGACTTGGGGAAGGGTTCTGGCAGGAATGTGTAAGTACAGGAAACGTTGCTGGAAGCACTTTTCAAAAACAATTTATCACATTACACTCTCTAGGCACAGCAATCCTAATACCTCTTACTCTCATTGTTAGCATTATGTTCTTAAATGGATGAGGCTCCACAAGCATGGACTGTCTTAACAAAACCTTTCCACTAAAATAACAATATTTGACCCGAGCTACTCTATATAATACGGTAACACAACACTAAAATGATCATAGTTACTATCATTCAAAAAGTAGAAGAGTAAAAACACACTCATATAATAAGACATTAAAATTTACATGAGGATGATGTCATGGTATGTCCCTGATTGAGAAACAGAAGATGCTCCTTAATTGATGTCTACTTCCCTAAACTATGTTGCTCAGTGGTTTTTGGCTCTACACCCTCTCATGGCTTTCTATAAATTATGGCCTATGTTTGCAATTAAATAATTGCCTTGGCCATCTAGCTGCCAATATAAAATAGGTAACCAGGCACTTCTTTTGATTCTGAACATTCTAAAACTTTTAGTCCAAATGCTTTTGCAAATTTAAAGTTTAAGTAGTTGCTGTTCTTTTAAAAAATGTATTAGGGAGGGCCCGGCGGCGTGGCCTAGCGGCTAAAGTCCTCGCCTTGAAAGGCCCAGGGTTCCCATATGGACACCGGTTCTAATCCCGGCAGCTCCACTTCCCATCCAGCTCCCTGCTTGTGGCCTGGGAAAGCAGTTGAGGACGGCCCAAAGCTTTGGGACCCTGCACCCGCGTGGGAAACCCGGAAGTGGTTCCTGGTTGCCGGCATCGGATTGGCGCTTACCGGCCCGTTGCGGCTCACTTGGGGAGTGAAACATCAGATGGAAGATCTTCCTCTCTGTCTCTCCTCCTCTCTGTATATCCGGCTTTCCAATAATAATAAAAAAAATCTAAAAAAAAAAGTATTAGGAATAACTTCATGCTATATGCATAAGTCTTATGTTACAGACTTCAGGCAACCAAGGGAAATCATTTAACAATTTTAATAGTCATTTTACTTAATGGAAGAATTTCTAGGGATAAGCTCTTAAGGTTTTTGTAGTTACAATATCGATTTTTTTTTTAAATCTTGATCTTTAGGCTATGTTTCACTTGCTTCACTAAGATCTTTATTCTTGATATTTCTTTAAAAAATATTTGTTTTTATTGCAAAGGAGGATGTACAGACAGAAAGACAGAATAAGATCTTCCATCTGCTGCTTCACTCCCCAAGCAGCCCAACGGCTGGAGCTTAGCCTATGCCAAGCTAGGAGCCGGGAGATTCTTTCAGGTTTCCCACATGGGTCAGGATCCCAAAGCTTTGGGCCATCCTCCACTGCTTTCCCAGGCCACAAGCAGGGAGCTGAATTAGAAGTGAAGCAGCGAGTACACAGATCAGTACTGATGTGGGCTGCCTGTGCTTGGAGGTGGAGGATTAACCAGTTGAGCCAATGCACCAGCCCCTGCCCTGGATATTTCATATCAAATATGTTACCAGTTGGACAGACTTTTCTCAGTCCAAAAGCTACTTAAAAATAAAACTTTTCCTATTTATTGTACATTTCTTTTGCAGTAATTTATCATACTCTACATTTGGAGAGTAAACCAGCAGATGAAAAATATTTCTCTGTACATCTATCTTCATCTTTGTCCCTTTCTCTGTTTCTTTTTATCAACCTGCCTGTCAAATAGAAAAAAAAAACTTGAATTACAAAAATAAAAACACAATGAATACATTTTCAAAATTTTTTGCATTATCTTTTCTGTGTACTGTCTCACTAACATGTGTATTGGTGTCATTCCTGAAGTTGCACTGATGAGCAAGCTTGGTTGCGCCTGGAATACCTAATGTAACATTCCTCAAAGTTTTTGACCATTACCTCAATGATTGACATAGCTAACAGCATAATAGTCCATTTTCTCCTATGATACCTCCAGTAGGATGTCTAGACTTGTCTCTAAAGTATCTGGTTTCTAAAAGAATGAAGGCAAAAGTACATCAATTCTTAAGGACGAGGAGCAAAGACAGCATAGTATCAATTCTACCATACTCTAATGCTCATGGTAAGTTATATACCATCCCATACCATAGTAAGTTACACACCATCCCAGATGTATGTAAAAGGAAAATAGACTACGTTTCTTAGAAATTTCATGCACTTATCGGAACTGGAGGAATTGTTGAAAGCCAGCTTTTTATGTAAGTGCCAAATGTGTTGCATTATCTGTATAACACCCACCCACCCACCCACCCACACACACACAAATGAGGGAATTAGGATTTTGACACCATGGTTAGTGCTATATCTAAACCTGTTTAGTGTGTTTAACCTTGAAGTGTTAACTAAAATTCAATCCACTAGAAATCTTGAGTAATTAGTGTTTGTGACAATTCAATCTATTAAAGTGCAGATTATAGAAAAATAACACATGAAAAGCACAGCTCAAATTTAATTTTGAAGAAATACTCTAGATTTAGTATGTAAAGAGCTTAGTATCCTATATTTTTACCATCTAAAGTCACATGCACTATGAACAGCTACACGGATGGAGGACTTTGAAAGATTGTGGGGTTTTCAAAGAGGAATTACATTAACTCATTTTATTACAGAAGCACAAAATAGACATAGGCAGTTGAATATGACGTTAAATGATGAAAGTTGAAACAAGCGTTTTTATTTTTTTTTTAATTGTGATTGAGCGGTACATTTAAACATTGTCTACTTATTTACCAAGCTTCCTGTGAATTGTTTTAATTTACTTTATGAACTCTAAATTTTAACATTAGTTCTATTCAAAGTGTCTGATGTACTCCAGAATGTCAAATCAAGTTGGATTTTATTCATTTAAAAACTTAGAAGGATGAGTTAGATAAAATCATAATTGAATCCAGTTGAAGGAAAATTAAATTGATCAGAGTAGAGAAATAATTCTCATACACTGAAAGGAAGCCTTTATTCAGAATAGAATACTAAATTTCTATTCAAATACATGAAAATAAGCAATATTTCTCAAATTTAAGCTAACTTACGATAACTTCTTTGTTTTCTCTTGACATTTCTTCAAAAATTTATACAAAAGAATATGAATATCTCCACTTTCATAGTTTTAAAGAAACTCAGTTTCTTCCTCTTCTAGTTTATTATCTGATATTTAAACATTAAACATTTCTTGTGATATAGTAGGTAAATTGGTCCGATGGATAAATTGTCACTTGGCAAGTGCTGCCACCCAATATGAGCACCGGTTCCTGTCCCGGCTCCTCCACTTCCCATCCAGCTCCCTGCCTGTGGCCTGGGAAAAAGTAGAGGATGGCCCAAAGCCTTGGGACCCTGCACCCACATGGGAGACCTGGATCAGCTCAGCTCAAGCCTTTGTAGCCATCTGCAGAGTGAGCCAGCAAATGTAAGATATTTCTCTCAGTCTCTCCTTCTCTCTGTGTATCTGTCTTTTGCAATAAAAATTCATCTTTCAAGAAAAAAAAGAAATAGATAAATCATGGCATTTATGTGTTTGTTTTAGAGCTCCACAAAGTAAGTGCTAAAACAAGGAAACACAATGATGCAAAGTATCACATAAAGAATTATTTTATATTTTGCATTATAAAGTACTATTACAATATTGCATATGTAAAGGTGGGTAGGAAACAAAGCATAAAGTGAAATAATACGTGAATATGTATAGAAAATGTGTGTCATGCTTCTTAAATAAGATTTTCTATTATGAAATGCCAGCCATCTGTAACATGGAATATATATCATCTAGAAAGCCAATGCTGCAGCTAAAGATGATCTCTTCAGATAGTCCAACATTAAGACATCCTCTACCAGATTTGTTGTCCTGGTTCTAAAATTTAAGGGCAACTCACATCCATCATGATTGGATGGCACATTCAAAAATACTCACTTTTGATTTTTGATATAAGATGCAGAGAACTATTTATGTTTTTTGTTCTCTTAGAAATCACTCAGCACAACATTCTAATCTGTCACATATACTTATTGTGCTTTTACAGCTTCATTAAATGTCTTCAGGTTTACCTTTCAGTCCTTTGTGTATGTGTATACATACACAAATATGTATGCTTTCATTTAAAGAAATCCTATTTACAGTTTTTTTTATACATATCTAATAGTTTCACAGACGTTCTAGTGGACGAATTACAAAGGGAGTCAACCAAGCAGAGATTCTAATAGTCGCAAATACACAATGGCTATATGGCTAAATTGTCACCTGACAAACACACTGATATCCCATATAGGTGGCGGTTCGTGTCCTAGTAGCTCCACTTCCCATTCAGCTCCCTGCTTGTGGCCTGAGAAAGCAGTAGAGGATGGCCCAAATACTTGAGACCTATAACCACATGGAGACCTGGAAGAAGTTCCTGGCTATGGATCAGATCAGCTCTGGCCATTGTGGCCATTTAGGAAGTGAACTACCAGATGGAAGATCTTTCTCTTTGTGTCTCCTTCTCTCCATAAATCTGATCTGCCTTTACAGTATAAACAAATAAATACTTGAAACTTTAAAAACTCAAAATTCAAACTGTCAATTTCACTCATATATTACATTTCTTACACTCTGCATTAATTACCACAGATCAGGGAAAACATATATTTGTCTTTGGGGGGCTGGATTATTTCACTGAGGTTAATGGTATTTTGTTGCAAATCATAGGATTTTATTCTTTTTTTTTTAGCATCTTATCTGATTTTCACAGAATCACTCTATTTCTCCATTGCGTAAACAAAGATGGCCAATATTCCTCTTTATTTTCTGAAATACTGATCTTCTCAGATATGTTAGGAGCAAGAAAGCAGACTGGACTCATTTGAACTATATGATTTCTGGGTTAGAATCTCATATATCACCTCATTTATCTACTGTGTGCTTTCAAAGGCTGTTGGAGCTTCACTATACTAAAGCTGATCCTACTCAGTAGAAAAAAAATGAAAGCAAACTAAGAGATGAGTATTTTTTCTCTGGTTTTAAAGTGTGATTTTAAATAGTGATAGTATTACTTTTTTATTATTCTTGCATGTACTAGTTATCTACTTGATTTAGTCTTACTAAAAAAAAATGGGTTTTTTTTATGTTTTCCTTGGAATAGGTAGGTCAGTAGTAGAACTATGTTGCCCATCAACCATGTTGCATCTTTTCATATTTTCAAGATAAGGAACAAGGAATAAACCTTGGTGAGTGCTGTGGTCCAAAAGTGTGTTTTTCCAAAATTCATATGGTGAAACCAAACTTCCAACATAACAATATTAAGCAGTGGGAACTTTGCAAGAATGCTACTCTCATAAGTGAAGCTAGTCCCTTATAAATACCTCTCTTTCCCTCTTTTCTCATATGAGGTCACAGCAACAAAGAACCATCTATGAAGCAGAGAGTGTGTGATTATCAGACCCAAATTTTTTGATGCCCTGACCTTGAATTTATCAGTTTCCAGAACTATGAGTTGTTTACTTATATGTCATACCAGTTACCTAGTCTTACATATTTTGTTATATAAGCTGTAATGGACTAAGAAGGTAAATAAGCAGAAGGGATTTTTTTTCCACCAGTCCTGTGATGTATGCAAATGACACTGTATGTTAGAAATTAGACATGTTTTCAATTAAAATGGCTTTGTCACCACCTGGTAAAATAGAAATTATGGGCATCACCATTCTGAAAGCGAAAAAGTCAATGCTGAATTTCACCAAGGTGCTAGTTGAGATAGCTACATCCTATATCCTAGTGGCTAGGTTGAATACCTGCTTTTGGCTCTTGGTTCTAGCTTTTTTGTAATGAAAGGAAGAGGCAACAGCTGAAGCAACTAGATCCCTAAGCAGGTATGTGGATAAACTGAATAACATTGCCAACTATCATCATTGATCTTGGCCTAACCCCAGCCATGTTGGGCAATTGAAGAGTGAACCAGTAGATGAGACTGATTTCTTTCTCTCTCTCTCTTTCATTCTCTCTCTCTCTTTCCCCCTCTCTCAAATAAGGAAAGATACTTAAAATGTAATAATGAAGGTGTAACGCTTGATACATCATAGATTGTGATGACTACTAGGGTGTTATCACAATGCCAAGACAGGAAACACATTAAAATATATTTAATTGTGTCTATAGGAAATTTTCAAGAAAAACACTAATCCTTAACATTGAATCATTTCAAGTTTCTTCAGATAATAAATTTGCAGGACAGGTATTGTGGCATGGTGCGTCAAACCTTCACTTAGGATGCCCATATTCCTTTCCAGTGGTTAAATACTTCTGATAAGGCTCCCTGCTAATGCACCTGAACACAGCATGTGATGACTCAAATGCTTAAATTCCTGAGGAAAACTAAATGGAGCTCTGAGCTCCTGGCTTAGGCCTGGCCCAGCCCTCAGTTGTGGCGGCCATTTACAGCGGAAACAAGCAGGTGTAAGATTGTTCTCTCTCCCCCTTGCCTTTCAGACAGACAAAGCAACAAATAAATCCTCCAAAAAGGTAACAATAAAAATGTGTTGTGCAACATTAGTTTGTGCGATGCTGTCACTACACATACGATTCTGACAATCTTTTCCTTCATCAAACTTACCGTTGAGTATTGGACAAAGACATTATTCAGATAAATTGGAAAATGGGTGTGAAATTATACATAGTAATATATGCTATGAAAGAAAACCGATCATTCTGTATAATCATAGATAATATCTACTTTCCAAGATTCATCCATTTGTAGCAGAACTACAGAGAATGGGTACATTCCAGAATTCATATGGTGAAACCAAATCTCCAGTGTAACAGTAGTAAGAAGTATAATAGTGTAGACTCAATATACACTATTGAGTATGATTACTAAAATGGCAAGATATGTGACAGAGGGAGAAGGAGAGATCTTCCACCCAGTGATTCAACCCCCAAATAGCCATAACAGCCAAGTCTGGCCCATGCCAAACCCAGGAGCCAAGTACTTCATCCACCTCTACTATGTGGGTAGCGTGCACCAGAATATGTGCCATATCATCCATTGTCTTTGCAGATAAATTAGCAAAAAGCTAAATAAGAAACAGAACAGCCAAGACTTGAACCACCACTCTAATAAGCAATGGCAGCATTAAAAGCAGCAGTTTAACCTGCTGGGCAATGACACTAACCCCAAAGCAATTATTTTTGTCAGTACTTGGTATGACCGGTATGCTGACAATTGTTTACAACTGTATTATTTGAGGAAAGTCTATTTTGTAATTCATATCACTGGCTATGCCCGATTTAGAAATAATAGTGGAACACAAAAACAAACAAGATAAATTTCCATAAATTGTGTAATCACAGAAGCTGAAAGTTAAAGAAAGCACATAAATTTTCATTCTTTCTTGTCATGAAGGTAGAAAATCAACAAAGTGACCCCTGTGTCCTCTCTCAAAGTTTTAATCTCAGTAAAACACTGCATAACAAAAAGTTGAATATTGAAATGAATATTGTCTAGTAACTTAGCAATATAAATTGTTACACAAAAAGGGAAGCTAAAATTGCAGCATCTCTTTTATAGGCTGCGACAGAAGGTGAGCTATGTTTCAAGCATGCCAAATAATTCTGAAAACCCGTTACAAGACAATGTCACTTCATGACAACTTTCAGCAGATGGATATGAACATATGTGCACTATTGAGTATGATTAATTAAATGGCCAGGAATGAAGTTCCTTAGAAAAGGAGAGGCAAAGAAAGAGATATGTAAAGCTGAAAAGCTTACAAAACTTAAGGCTTGTATACTTTCCTTAAATGTTACTTATTACATGAAAAATACTCTTTCTGGATAAACACTGCAGATTTTATAAAAATTCAGTAGCTGTTTAGAAGTGGGCCCATTCTTTTTAAAATTCACATCAATTTTGAAAAGTTACATTAGGGACCAATAAATGGACGTATTATAACAATAATTATATATACCAACTGTATGTCACATTCTAGAAACAGAAATACCCAATGCCAGAGGACCACATGTTTCAATTAACAGGATATAAGCATACACAAATATGATAAAGTCAAATACTGACAGGTTTTATGTTATCATAATGCAAGACAAATAATACAACCACATTCTGTGGGGGGGGTGATTGCAGTTTGCATGTTTTGACAAAGATTTTCTGGAAAAATAAAAAATGTGAACTTAGTTGGGATTTCTGAGAAGAGGAATTTTTAAAGTAATCTTAAAAAACGGTGTTACAAGCAGAAGTAATAGCAATAGTGAACTCCCTGAGCCAGAACTAGGTTAGTACAATTATGGCACAGATAAAAGGCCTGCCTCATAGAGTTCAATTAGATGGCTGTTCAGTTTGAAATCTCTATCCTCTATTCATGTAGAAGTGTATACATGCAGTGATGAAGGCCTTGAGAATGCCCAAAGTGAGGCATCCAATGAAGTTTTTATCCTTTGATGAAAGAACACACTTCATCATAAAAAGAAAGGAGGGAGAAAACTTACATAGACAAGCCTGCAATGTATACATGCAGAATACTGTTAGTGAAACTAGCAGAAAAATGGCTGTTTTAAAGAACTACATAAAAATCAAGGGTTCGGTGCGGTAGTCTAGCAGCTAAAGTCCTTGCCTCGCAGGCATCAGGATCCAATATGGGCACCGGTTCTAATCCCAGCTGCTCCACTTTCCATCCAGCTCCTTGCTTGCTAAGGGCCTGGTAAAGAAGTCAAGGACAGCACAAAGCCTTGGGACCATGCACCCTTGTGGGAGACCCGGGAAGAGTCTCCTGGCTCCTGGCTTCGGCTTGGCTCAGCTCTGGCTTTTGTGGCCAAGTGGGGAGTGAATCATAAGACAGATCTTCCTCTCTGTCTCTCCTCCTCTCTGTATATCTGACTTTCTAATAAAATAAATAAATCTTCTAAAAATTTGAGAATAACCTATGTCTATTGAAATCTTCTGGTTATAAATTTAAACTGTATTTATTTGGTACAATTATATAATTTTATCTATAAATACTCACTTCACATTGGTTAAAAGAAAATTGTGCTTGCAATGATCTACATATCTTTAATCAAAAAATACAATTTAACAGAAATATTGCAGATATTGACTGTCAAGTGATAGAAAATCACATGTCAGTCTCCACTAACATGGTACCAAAAAATTTTTGATGAGCCACAGCACCATGTTTCCCTAGCATCACAACATTTTCCTCTCCCTCTGCCTTTCTCCTCAGCTCCTTAAAACCAGTTTCCATTCTCTAATCTATGCATTTCCCTCTATCAAAAAACAAACAACAACAACAAAACACACATCTTCATCACCAAGTTCTCTGGCTATATAAACCTCTCTAAAATGTGAAAGAAAACCCTGTATATTCTTGCAAAATGATGCCTTTTTTATATTTTCTATGAGCACATTTCTCAGTGGATAAATATGTATATACTGTCTTACTATTTCTCATATACATGTCTAACACCAGGTATGTTACAGTTACATAGGCATGTACAAAAAAAACCCTAAAATACGCTACTGAACAGCGCAATTACATGGATTGTTTTGTACAGTTAAAAGTGAATGTACCAGATGGTGGAAGAAAATGAGTTCTTAATCCACCTCAGCCCACATGTCTTTCCAAGTATTATACAATCCTTCCAAACCTAACACTAAATATTATGTCCAATAGCTCACAATATGATACATTTTCTAACTTCAACTCTTGGTAGATTAATGTTCAAAAGCCTGTTATTTGACTCTATTATTCACTAATCTTTCTAAGCCTTGCACATGCATGAGAATGAATTTCAACTATGTATTTTATTGCCCTGGTGAGGATGGAAAAGAAAAGTAAGAAGGACTAATTTAACGTACGTTACTTAAAATATTGCCTTTTAAAAAAGATAATAAGTAATTGAAAGATGAAAGCTTTGAAAAGCATAATGAAATTCACAAGATGTTTCAAGTGAAAAAAAGTTTACAATGTCAATAAAGTAGTGAATAGATTCACCATGTATGTTGACTAGCGGAAGAGTACATTACTGGTGGCTCAGAGATTAAACTGTTTTGGACATTTACAATGGTAAATATTCCTGATTTTGACCTACTACTGGAGTTAGTTTTTAGGTCAGTATGGAGTTCTACGTCCCCCTGGGTTAACACAATTAAGGCACATATTGGCCTCTGATAAGGGTGGGGAGGATCAGGTATGAAGGAATGTGGATGGCAGAAATACTTCAACTTTTCCTTTTTCTCCTCTCTGCAGGGGAGGGAAGGATGCAGGGAGGGAGGAATTACTCCTTGCTGTCAAACTACATTACCACCTGAGGATGGGAGAGGTTCATTTGATGATGCCTTAGAGATCCCAATGTGAGGAAGAATGTTTTGAGGACCTCACTTGAGTGGTTTGATAGTTCTGAGAAGTTGTTTTTTTCATTGCTCCAGGGTTGATAAAATTTTTTCAAGCCATATTGGTTGACAAATTCACCTTAGTGCAGTCACACACCCAGAAGCATGCTGCAAAGCTTGGCCATGAGAATTGTCCATCCTGACAAGGTAGTTGATGTTCCATACTGGCCTAAGTGAGCTGGCTGCCATGTCCTTTGTGTGCATCTGGGCCTGCTGTCCACTGTCCAGGCATCAGCAAATAAGGAGGCCCTATCACAACACATGCATTCCAAGGTCAGACAACACATCCTGTGGTTTTCCCTGTGGCCAGGGTCTGAGTTCAGTGGTCTAGTTTGGGAGGTCTCCAAGAAACCTCACCTGAGGTGATGTCAGACTTGACTCTTGTGCTCATCAGACAGTGCAGGGTCAGGTTGAGTCTGTCACCTACATCACTGAACACACATACATACATACCAGTGGGTGCAGCTGCCTGGTCAGCTCTGCTCTAACCCCATCTCTCATGTGGACCAAGGGGTGCTGCAACACAGATGAGCCCAGATCAGCATAGACCTAATGCCTATGCACACCACCTGGTGCTTTGGCCCTGTTGGGATGATCTCTGATAACTCCCACAGGCTTACCCCTGGCTTCGGTGTTTTTATGTTCTGTGAAAGAAAAAGAATAGGATGCAGTGCCAGGTAGGAAGTATGTAACAACTTCACATACATATCATCATAATTAACATACTCATCATACATTATTATCTTATAAATAAGGAAGTTGAAGTGTGGAGAAGTAATCTAATTTGTTGAAAGTTACACAGGTAGTCACTGGAAGTGGTAGAGCTTAGTATGATGTGGGCTTCATGTAGTTTCACACAAATTATCAAAATTAATCCTCGAGATAAAATTCTGTCTTTCTGCCTTTCAAATATATATATGTGTGTGTGTGTGCATATATATGCACATATATGTGTGTATACACATCTATACAATGTATATGCACATAAAAATATATGTGTGTACATATATTTTTATATAAGTACACACATATATTTTTATATAAGTACACACACACACAGTATGATCAAAAATCACCACAGGCAGACTGGTGGGGCATGTCCATTTATTGCAAAGCAAGTACAAACTTATATAGACTAGGAAAGGGGAGGACAGAAGGACATCTCCCTACAGTATCCCTACCCAGTAATGACAGTGTAATTGACTAGAAGCCATGTCTATTCATTTAGAACTTCCAGTCATATCACAGGTCATGTCTTCATGCATGACTGGAAGCTGTGCCCCAGGTCATGGGCAGGTAAGCTATGAGTCAAGCCTACCAGATAGCAGACAGAGATCCAGCAGCGATCTCCCACATCCATCCATTCATGGATACTCAGGTTGTTCTTATTTTCAGCTTTTTGAGTAACGCTTTAATGAGCATGGGAAGGCATACATTTCTGTGGCATATAGATTGCAATTCGTTTGAGTGTATACTTAGTAGTGGAATTATAGAATCATATGGTAATTCTATGTCTAGGTTTTGACAAATCTCCACACTGTTTCATTATGGCTATACTAATTTACAATACCAACAACAGTAATATAATGGTTCCCTTTTCTCCATATCCTGATTAAAACTCACCTTTAATTTTATTCATGAGATTCAATCTAACAGGCATGATTTTAATGTGCATTTCTCTGATTATTAAAGATATCTAGTTTTTTCACCTATCTTTTGAACATTTATATGCCTTCTTTTGATAAATGTCTATGCAGGTTTTTGTCCATTTTTAAATAGTGTTATTGACATTCTTGCATGTTGAGTACTTTGAGTTCATTTTATACTTTGGAAAGTAGCCACTTTTCTGATAAATGACCTGTAAATATTTTTTTCTCAGCTGCAGGCAGAAACTGTTAATGCTGTTCCTTGTTTCTTTTGCTATGCACAAGCTTTTTAACTTAATGTAATTCCATTATTCTCTTTTAGATTTTATTGTCCGTGCTTTTGGCATTTTATCCAAAAATGTCTTAGCCCAGATCAAAGTCACAGAGGTTTTCCCTTGCTTTTGCTCAGTTTCTTTGTTTAGGTAATAGAATTAAAATTAATCAGTCAGATTTGCTTTGAGTATGGTGATATATAACATTCTAATTTCCTTTTCCCTGTGTCTGTTTAGTTTCACATTATGTGTTGGAAATGTTGTCCTTTTGCACTGCTCTCTACCCCTTCGCTGGAAATGAGTTGGCTGTAAATGCACAGACGTATTGATGTACTCTTTTTGGTTGTACGCCATGTTCTTACAACTGCTTTGTAGCACATTTAAAGTCAAGTCATGTGATGCTGCCAATGTTGTTCTTTTTTGCTAAAGATTGCTTTGGTTATTTGTGATATTTTGTGATTACATATCAATTTTTAGTGATTTTTTAAATTTCTCTAAATAATGCCAAATATATTTCTATAGGAATTACACTGAATTTTTAGATAAATTTAAATATTAAGAAAATTTCAACATTATTAATTCTTCCAAATAAATTAGCACAGAATATTTCTTTTTCTGTGTCCTTCAATTTTCAATTTCCTTGATCAATATGTGATAGCTTTCAGTGTAATGATCATTTAGCTCCTGTGCAAAAATTATTCCTAATGCTAAGTTCTTAAAGCTAAGAGATCATTTCCTTAATTTATTTTTAGATAAATATTTATTAATCTATAAAACCCCTATGGATTTACATGTATTGATTCTGCATGCTGCAACTTTATTAAACCCAGATATTCCAAGGATTTTTTTTATGGCATCCTTAGAATTTTCTGTATAAGGTCATATAACTCATACCATCTACAAATATATTTTAGCATCTAATCCAATTTTAGGGGCTGATACTCTTTCCTCTTGTCCAATTGCACTGAATTTAGCCCATAGTACTGTTTTCAATAAACTTGGTGAGGTGGTCACAGTTTTTTGTTCCATGTATTTAAAGCAAACCTTAAACTTTCCCCCATTTAGTATGGTTTTCTCTATTACCTTGTTACATATTGTCTTTGTTATATTAAGCGATGTTTCTTATAAACCTAAGTGGACAGAACCCGAGTGGACAGAAGAGAAACCAGAATCAAAGACACTATTAAAAACTTAAGCTGGAGTAAGGCTTCCTAGGGCCATATTGGCTGGAGTTGCAGCATCTTATTAGCCTGAAAGCCTGAATCAGAAGGAAAGCATAGAGATATATTTCTAACAAGCAGAACAACCTAAGCTACTGTGATTGAATCATCTCCCAAGATAACTGCCGATCAGTAAGTGATCAGTAAGTGTCATCGAAAGAACCGATTCTAGAAAGATGAATGGGGTATGGGGATGATGGTAGACCTTGGGAGGTAAGAGAGAAAAGAAAAAAGAACATAATGAAAAAGAAAGTGTCACATAATGCAATGTAATTAATAAAAATAAAAATAATAATAATAAAAGAAATATAAAAAAATCATCAATTTCCATCTTGGAAAAAAAAAAGAATGAAAGAAATATTTGGGGAAATAAAATCCTTACTGCAAAATGGTCCATAAATGAATGTTCCTAAGCACAATATTTCTCATCTTAATGAGGTCAGGTAGATCAATCCTGAAAATAGGAATTTACCTAAGTAAAAATTTATTTGTGTCAGAGATATTAAAAAAACCTAAGACTTAAAAAAATAAAAGCACACATTTAATTTAAAATAGAACAAAAAGAAATGAAGGGAACAGGATTAATGTTATAATTTATTCCTTAGTGTAGACTTCTGAGTTGGGGCACTGCTTTGTGGAAAAACCTTTAAATACAAATTTATTGACTGGTTATAGTCACATTGCACATTTGTTTTTTCAGTATTGATCATTTGTATCTTTGTAGCAGTTTATTCATATCTATGTTCATTAGGCTATTGGCAAAAGCTCTTCATCAATTATTCTTGCGTTAATTTTCCCTTCTCTATCTCAAAAAGATCAATGTGATATCTTTTTATTTGCCAATTTCTCTCTCTCTCTCTCTCTCTCTCTCTCTCTCTCTCTCTCTCTCTCATACACACACACACACACTCTTCAGGTATCTTTCTTTACAAAAGTACTACATGTCAGACCTCCAAAGCCATTTCCCATGATGCACTAGGAAGAAGTTGGATGAGAAGCAGAAGACTTGAGACTGTAACCATCAGTCAGACATGGAATACAGCTGTCCTAGCTAGTGGCTTTACAAATTTTGCCAAAATGTTCAACTATCTCTTTTCTTTGATTACTTTACACTTATTTAAAAATCTGGGGGCCAGTGTTATGGCACAGTAGATAAAGCTGATACCTATGGTGCCAGCATCCAATGTTGCTTCATATCCCACTGCTCCATTTCCCATCCAGCTCTATGAAAATAATCTAAAAAAAACAGAACATGGCCCAAGTACTTGGACCCCTGCCACCTGGTTGAAGCTTCTGACTTTTGTCTTAGACTTATACACTACAGGATGTAAGAATTCTGTCTCAGCGTCTCTCCCCCTCTATGCATGGAACTCCAACTTTCAAATTAATAATAAAACTTAAAAAAAATTACCAGGAAGGAACAAACTTAGTACAGATGCTTTTATGTATCTTTTTTTTTTACTTTATTGAATTATATTCCAGTAATTATTGTTTCTTTCATTCTACTTTTTAAAAAATTTCTTCTTATTTTTCTAGTTTCTCCATATGTAAGTACTGGTTAATGGTTAGACATTCATTACTTGCTTAATAAATTATTTTAAATTAAATGTGTCCTTCTATATACTGGCTTAACTGTATCCTGTGATTTTCAGATTTTATGTTTCATTCAGTTACTTAATAATTTTGTCTTTTATCATTTGGTCATTTGCATGCATACTGTTCAATTTAAAAATATTGGTGAATTTTCTGCTTCCTATCAGATGCTTATTGCAATTTAATATCCTGTGTTTAGACAATATACTTATGTTAACCCAACAGAATCATGGCCTAGCATATGTTAAGTGTTAATGCTTCTAAGAGAAAGAAATGAAATTACAATGGTTTTCCCATACTTAACTCAAACATAGTATCAGATTCTTCACCTCTGGACACAATTTTTCGTGGGAATTTCTCTCCATCAGTGAACAATCAATTTTCCAGCAGACATCATCTTGGTATCCCCTAATTCAACTCAATACTATCTTAGATACACAGTTGGAAAACTGCATCTTACTAGGCCAATGGGATTAGGGTGAGCCCTAAATCTAGTGCTGTCATATGACAGCCATGTGATGCTAGAGGTAGAATTGGAGTAGTATACCTAAAAGCCAAGGATGTCTGCCACCCACAAGACTCAGTAATAGTATAAAAAACAAGACAAATTCCAATATAATCTTACTTTAATTTTTTGGCCTCAAGAATTCAGAGATAATAAATTTGCATTTTTTTAAAAATCACCTAGGTTATGTGGCAGTGTTGTATCAAAACTAAGCAATGAACACAATACCTTTTGATGGAAAATTTTATTTGCATATATTTTGTGCTTGGCTTTTATTAGAATCATAATATATTTATATATATTTAAATAATTTTATCACATTTATAAATGTTCAAGTTTAATTTCTTCCCAATTAATTTTATGGTGCCTCTCACATTTCTTTCAAGCATCTCACTTTCTTTCCCTTTTGTTTTTAATATTCAAAGATTTTTATTTTGAAGCAAAATATTTGAAAATCATGCTTACAATTGTTCTTCAGCAAGTTCATTTAAGATGTGTTAGTAAAACCTATGTATGGATTTAAAAGATTTAACCTAATCATCGTGTGTTTCAATCCCATTTTTCACTTTTTTTTTCCCATACTGGTTTCTATTATTATTTTATGATACATTTCCAAGAGCCCTGCGATTTCCCTTATCCCATCCCGGAATCCCCTCCCCATCACTGAGTTCCCCCATATCATTACTATAATATAGTTCTTTCTAAACAGTCATTGTGGGCATGGACAATGGCAGAGATTCTAGCGTTCCATTGTCAAGATATAGCTAACAATTTCATTTGGAGTTCATCTTTAATCTGGAAGCAGAGATGCATACTGCATTGCATCCTCACATCTGGATATGATAGTCTCCATTACACAGTTACTATACATCCCCTTAAATGAAAAGCCACAAAACAAAATCAACAACAGGAACAAAATAAGAAATTAAAACCCATGAAGTTAAATAACATGCTAATGAATGACTAATGTGCCACTGAAGAAATGAAAAAGAGAATCAAGTACCTTCTTGAAGAAAATGATGCTACTGTGATCCTCGAGTCAGTGAATAATTTACTAAGAAAGAGATTTGAAGAGATGAAATAAAAAAATAAATCAAGATCCATGAGATATAGTTTCTGCTTATCTTTGCTGAAAGATAAGTCTTCTGTAGGCAACAAACAGATGGGTTTTGTTTTTTTAGTACAATCCACTTATATATGATATTTGATTGATGAGTTTAATCCATTTACATTGAGGGTTAATATGAATGGGTGGTAATTTGGTCCTGTCATTTTAGCAATGGGTTGTTCATTGATTTAGTCTTCTGTCACATTTCTTTCAAGTATCCCACTTTCCCATTTATTAGGCTGCTAGATACTGTATCATTGCTCACTGATGCTCTGTTAATCATCATCATAATCATTATTATTGTTATTAATGTCTTTGTGTATTTAGATTTGGATTTCTATGAATAAACTGTCATGATTATTTTCCTGCTTGCAATATCTCATCTTCTATTAGCCAATCAAGGGATGTATTTTTCACAACTTTTAACAAAGTCTTAATTTTACTTTTAAATATCTGTTATAGTCCTTGTATTAAGTATTTTAGTCAATATAAATGGTTAATAGTTCTATTAACAATCTTGTGCTAATTCAATTATCTGTGTCACCTGGATCTTTTTCAATTTACTGATTTTTCTATTCATTATTTGTTTTTTGCTTCTTTGCATGCTTGATGAAAGCAATGTGAATTTTACGTTTCTAGGTGATTAATACTTCAGTATCACCATAAATACTCTTGAGCTTTGTGCTAGGCTACAGTAACGTCTCCTGGAAGCAGACTGACTCAGTCAATTTTTTTTTTTTTTTTAGTTCCCTTGTTTTATTTATTTATTTTTTTTTTGTTATAATATTTTTTTTATTGTATTGTTGTTGACAATCTTTACATAGTTAATTACAGTTAAAGGAAAAAGAAGAGAAAAAAAGAAAAAAAGGTTCAGGGGGATAGGAAAGTGGGCAATGCCGTTATGTCCATATTGTTTCCATCATGCATCTGAGGTAAAGGGGGACATTGAGGGAGAAGCCCCACCCGGTTTCCCGCCCACCCCAAGTCCCGGATGTGGGGCATGCTCCGAGATATGTGCCCAAGTGGTGCTCATAGTTCTCCAGTTATGAATCGCTGCCAGTTTCGCTCGATGAGGTCGTCCACTGATTGACATGGTCCATCATAAAGTCTCCGTTTGCCCCATAATTTGCTGCCAACATATAGCTGAGATGAATGACTGTCCCATTCTGTCTTCTGTCTTTTCTTGGTTAGAGTTCTGAGTCCAGCAATTCGATTGGGGAGATCTCCAAAGATACTTTGAGGTATTCCCAGACTAGATTCTTACATGTTCTAGCAAGTCAATTTTGTTCTTACAAGATCTTTTAGGGTAACAGGGATTTGCTCAGTCTAGGACCAATTTTTTTCTTTATTAATGAGCTCAGACAGTTCTATGTATATTACTGAATAGCTGGTTACTTATCAATATTTCTACTCTAGCTAGTGGCCAACTGTCTCCTGTACTAAGCAACTCTAATGTACTCTCACCTCTCATAATTTTGTGAAATTTTTCTTATCACTCTTGTATATTATTCCCATCTGGTAACCACCTGTATGGATACCTCAGGGGACACCTTTGCAGGATCCCTCTGTGTAGCTCTCTCATTAGTGTTATTCTGCAATATAACTATTTAATGCCTTGATTTGGAAAGTTTGCATTTTAATTGTCTCAGCTTACATAGTGCATGAGAGTCTGTCATGGATCCTTTTTGCAGTGCTGTGGTTTGAAAAAGTGTTTGAAAACTTAATAGGACATACCACAGTTTATTTCCATATTTGAGATATTACTGCCCTAACTTATCTATTCAGTCTTAAAAACTGTTTAATAAACTTAATATATTTTATGTTCCTTTCAAATGAAGTATAAATGAAGTATAAAGTCACCCCTACTACCTTATCATGACCATAAGTACATGGAAATGTATTATATTCAACAATAAGGACCTTAATAAAAAATTAAAATGGGTATACAGAATAAAGATGGATACAAAAGATGTGTATGTGAGCTGTTGGGATTAGAATCGATGCCCATACGGGATCCCTGTGTGCAAGGAGAGAACTTTACACATTAGGCTACTGTGCCGGGCTCAATGTTGTTTCTACATTATTATGTATTTTCCAGTCAAGGTAAATATAACTGCATCCCCTAATATTTAATATTTCTTTATGACAAGAATCCTCTTTCATTGTCTTCCCAGCCAACTGGGTTTTAGTGTTAAATTATATTGACTATTACCCTATCATTGCTTATTTTGTTTTGCTTTAATGTTGACTTTGTCAATACAATTTGTGATTTTTGCAATTCAAATTTGCATTATACAAGCATGTCAGTTTGGATGATGCTGGTGATAATAATTACACTATCATCAAATAATTATAATTACATTCACATGTGATTTATATGTTTACACAATGATTTGAGGAAGCATACATAAATATAGGAAATTGCATTTTTGAGAATTATATCATCCCCTCACATTTGTAATCTTTTCTTCAGAACTATTAGAAGATTTAAAAAGTTCATTCAAAGCTCTTTATTTTCAAGCTAGCACTTATTCATGAATCTTTGTAAATGACCATTTTATTCAAAAAATATTCATAAACAGATATTTTAAGGAATGGAATGAATCTTCATTCCAAGAAATACATATTTTGATTACCACAGGATCTGGGATCTTTAGAATGATGATAATACATTAGATTTTACTTCCAGGGAAGGAAAATAAGAGACTTTTGACTGTTATCTAATTTCTCACCATTTATTTGAGTATACCAAGTGAGAGGGAATATTTATTATTTTTTTAAAATTATCTGACTACATAGTCAGATGAGTTTTTTAAAAATAAGTCTCAAGCATTTAAAACAAGCATTTAGAATGAGTCTTTAAAGTTTAATTTTGATTTAGTTGCAAGCAGCATTTTTGGTAGTGTTGAACTATAGCAAAAGCTGATTCTGTAACAAATCAAAGCAATAAAATGTTTATTTCCTGCCTTTTATGAGTGTTACTTTAAAAGTAAAGCACATATTAGTTGCAAGAGTTTCTCTAGGTGCTAATTGCATTGGGGTATTAGAAATTAATGGCACAACACATACACATTCATCAACATTGAATGAAGCACTCTGTCAATGCCACAGTATGCATAACTGAGAATCTCAGATTGAGAAGTCATAAAACTACCAAAGTTAGAGAAAAATGAAAACCGAAACAACTCAAAAGCAAACATTTGCAACTCGTGATAACGTACGGTTTCCTTTCTGAATAAGGTGAAGTACCCCTTAGTTCAGAAGACACCTGTCACACTTCTCTAAACAACATCAGAAGCCTACAGATAATTATCTCAGAAACAACAACTAATGCAAAGAAAAAAATAGTACTAATTTTGGTGTAGACAATGGAAGTAATGCCCCTGCTGAAAATAGCAGCTTTGTTTAAAATAATAGTTTATCTTTATATATGTATCTTTAGCTACATCTACATCTACCTACATTTATATATCAAGCATCCACAAACTAAGAATGCAGAATATATATATATTTCACCAAGATCTAGATACACTCATGAGATGTTTGAATTTTGTTCACGTAGAAATAGCTGCTAAATAATATACATTCGTGTTGGGTTGCCAAATGACATCCCAAACTCATTTGAGGCATTATAGAATCCCCAAACTGGATCTGCTCACCCCCCACCCCCGTGCAGAAAGTTACTGACATCAGGGCGGTGGAAAAAAGTAGGTGTTCATTGCAAAGCACAGAATAAGGAGCCAAAAAGCTAGTGCTTAATTTTCAAGCTCCCTGAGCAGTTCGGGGTGAAGGTTCTCAAACAGGGACAATTGGGGATGAAAGTTGCCTATGTGCAAGGCTCCTGATTGGCTTGGTTGGCTCCAGCTCATGGGAGTAGAGAGTTACAAGAATGTAGTTACAAGATTCCCTTGCAGACAAGACTAGCCATTAAGGATCCCATCTTTTGAAAAGCAAATGATGAGTTTGGTGATTATAAGCCTGTGAGACCAGACCAGCTGGATCACTCCAAGTCAGTGAATTCCTTTTAATAAAGGGCAGGCAAGGAAACCTGGTACTAAGGAGAAAGACAAGGACACCTGGGTCAAGGGGAAAGGTCATGGGTCTCGGCCATGCTTTTACATTGTAGAGATTCACCTTTACCACCTGTGACCACAGACAGAATTACAAAAGAACTCAGAGCAATGGGGGGTTAGCTGGAGCTAAGGGTTCCATAGAAAATGAACTTAAAAAGAACAGAGTGGATGCTAAATCTGTAACTGTGAAGAGACTAAATATGCTATTGTAATAATTGGGGGGGAATAAGTGGGGAAGGGAAGGGAAGGAGCGGGGAAGGGGAAGCAAGGAACCCTTATGCTTCTAAATCTGTATGGTAAAAAAATGTTAAATCTAAGTATTTTCCTATCAAATATGTCAGTTATGCTCAAAATTTTCAGCCTTGTATTATTTTCATTTAACTCCTGTTACATAGAAAACATTATTTTCCATATATATTAAATTATTTTAAAAATATCAAATATTTTACTAAAATATATACACAAGATTATATTTATTTTAAAGAATTTATTAATGCATTAGGTACTCTGGATCATAGCAAATATGTACTTATTTCAACACAATGCTCAAGTAAATGTAATATTAATATAAAGAATAGATTTCTGCTGGCTCTGTCTTCAGACCAAAGAGGGTATACCTAAGAAGCCGTTGAACTTGACTGGACAATAAGATGCTGGACTCTATGTTTGGTATATGCTTGCAATGGGGGAATCTCAACTGAACTTGAACTGTGGTTATGCAACAAGGTGGAGGAATCCACCATGGTGGGAGGGTTTGGGGAGGGGTGGGGAGAATCCCAGTACCTATGAAACTGTGTCACATAATACAATGTAATTAATGAATTTAAAATAAAATAAAAAAAGAATAGATTTCATGCCATTCACAGAATATATATATATATATGTATATATATATATATATATATATATATATAGTCAGACTATCTTCTTATAGGAATATCTTATCAGTATAAAAATATGATACTTCCCATCTCTCTTCCTAACTCCCTTCCTGTTTTTTCTTTCCCTCCCTCTCTCTCTCTCCCATTCTTTTCTTCCCTCCCTTCCTTCCTTCTTTCCTTCCTTCTTTCCTTCCTATCTTCTCTTCTCTCCCTCCCTCCCATCTTCCTTCCTCCTTGCTTCCTTTTTTCATCTTCTTTCCTCCCTCCCTCCTTCCAAGGATATACAGTCAAAATTCAACACTTTCCAATTTATTACAACCATTTTGTTTAAATCTACTGGCCACCAAATGGACATCCATTCAGTTTTAACTTAGAAGTTTTTAAAACTTCAATTTCAGTTAACAATGGTTAATAATAACATGAAATACAAATATTGTAACAGGAAAATAAAATCTCTCTCCTAGGCTCAAGAAACTTCATAAAATTATTTCAAATTCTGTTCAGTTAAAATGCCTATGTTGTTACATCTATTTTCCAAGTACAGCAAATGGCAAACTCTTGTTTGATAATTATGTCATATGTGAGCCAATATTATTTCTACATTTTCAGACACAATAATCTATTTACAATAAACACTTTCAAGCATAAGGAAAGAAAGTGATGTGATCAAAATGCAAGAGATTATAAATAAAAGGTAGATACAAAATTTATTAAAATTTACATGAGCAACATTTTGATTAGAAAGCAAGAGGTTTATACAGATCAACTGAAGGGTAGCCTAATGGCTAAAGTCATCACCCTGCATTCACTGGAATCCTATACGGACACTAGTTTGTATCCTGGCTGCTCCTTTTCCCATTCAGCTCTCTGCCCTGGGCCTTGGAAAGCAGCATATGATGGCCCAAAGCCTTGAGACATTACACGTGCATGGGAGACCTGAAAGAAGCTCCTGGTTCCTGGCTTTGGATCTGCTCAGCTCTGGCCATTGTGGCTGCTTGGGGAGTGAAGCAATGGAAATTAGATTTTTTCTCTGTGTATCTTCTTCTCTCTGGATATCTGCTTTTCCAACAAAAAACAAATCAATCTTTATAACAATAAAAAGAGATCAATTGAAATGTTCTAAACTAACAAACTGAAGGGTATAGAATTACATATAATAATATTTTAAAAAAAACATGCCTTGGATAGTCTCAACAGCAGATAAAACACCACTATCTAAAGATCACTTTACTCAGACAGCATTAAAAATGAAGAACATGAGTTAACAAGAAATAAATTAAGCAGTTGAAATCAACATACACAAAATAAGTGAATTTAATATATTTGTAAATGAATTCTTGGAAGGAAAATAGAACACTAGGTGTGAGGAAGTATTCAAAAAGATACTATTTCTTCCCCCAAGTTTGTGCACATGTACATCTAAAAGGTTCAACAATCCATAGAAGGTTAAACATAGAAAAAGCTATACCTCTTTGTAGCAGTGTTAAACTGCAGAAAATCAAACACGAAGAGGAAACCTTAAAGACAGACAGAACAACAGTGCATTCATAAAGGAAATTATAGCAAAAAATAACTACTTCTCATAAGAAACAACAAAAGTGAATAGAAAGTGAAATAGATTCCTTAAAATGTTGGCAGAACAGAGGAAATGTTAATGGGGAATTTATTATCCAGAAAAAAAGGATCTATCAAAAACTAGGGAGGGAAAAAGACATACTCAAGTCAAAATAGAGAATCCATATCTAGCTGACTACAATTTTTTAAAGTTTATAAGAATTTATATAATAAAAAGGGAAATCTTCAGTTTGAAAGAAAATAATACACATACAAATTTGTATCAAGAAAAATTCATGAAAAGAATGGTAATGTTACTTATGTAAGCAAATAAAAATGTTGCTAAGATATAAACGTAAGTGGCAAATATATCAAAAGTATAATATATAGAATACTAATACCAAAATTCTTGTGAACATCAAACTGAATATACAAGGGCATTTTTATAATACACTTCACAAAATTTTGTGAAAATATAATTAAAATATAAGTCTATTTTGCAGTAAAATACTATCAATTATGTTTTTTTTTTTCTGAAAAGCCAAGAGAATGCATAATAGGAAAACCTATCCATGGATTTCAAAAATTTTTCAATTCAAATAAAGGCGTGATTTAAATCCATTTCCATGAATTTTTTGAAGTACTCCAGTATTTATTTTGTTCCTATATTAATTCCTATTTTATTTGAAAGACAGGCAGGCAGAGAGAGAAACAAGAGAGAAAGATGAACAGAGAACTTTCATATGCTGATTCCCGCCCCAAGCGGCCACAAAGGCTGACTCTAGGCTAAATCCAAAGTTGGGATTGCATTATCTCTAAGGTGGCTGGCAGGAACCTGAAATACTTGAGCCATCATCCACTGACTCCCAAGGTGCACATCAGCAGGAAGCTTCGTCAAAAGCAACACAACCATGCAATAGATATAGCATTCAGGAATTCTAGGCAGTGAGTCAAGCACTGCACCACATATCTGCCACTACTACAGTATGCTAATGAGTTAGATGCATAAAATATAATGAAGAAGCAAATGAGAAGAAAAAAATGCATTATATACTCACAAATGAAAAACAATAGGGAACAGATTTTTCTCTCTTCTGTTGAATAACTAAAAACCAAGGACAAGATACAGAGCCCAATTATTCTCAGATACTGAAGGACAGGAAACTCATGATAGTTGCTTCCTAAAAGAATAGAAGGAAAAATGATAAATGCTGCTATAAGCATAGCTTATGATTGACAGGAAGTTTCAATGCAACAGCATAAGTAGGGAAAATGCAAAATGTCTCACTACTCTATTTTAAAAAGACAACTGGGGCCAGCAGTGTGGCATCCTAGTTTAAGCCACCACCTCCTTGCCACGATCACCTATGCGTGCAAGTTCCAGTCCAGACTGTTCCACTGGAGATCCAACTCCCCACTTATGGGCTGGAAAAGCAGCACAGGATGGCCCAAGTGTTCAGGTCCCTGCTCTCATGAGGGAAACAAAGAAATCTCCTGGCTCCTGGCTTCACCATGGACCAGCCCTGGTCTTTGCTATCATTTGGGAAGTGAAGCAGCAGACAGAAGACCTTTCTCTATGCCTCTCTCTCTCTCTCTCTCTCTCTCTCTTTTTGTAATTCTGCATTTCAATAAACAAAATAAAAAACTTCTTTATAAAAACGACAATCATGAGTCCACGGATGTCAGATTGGTCCAGATTTTAGGTCACTGCACTGTAGAGAAAAGAGCTCTTGATACGTAAACTTGGGAAATCTGCAAAAGGTTACTCTGAGATCTTTGAGTAATTCAGCAAATGCATGTGAGTTAGCTATATCAGGTCAGGGAAAGAACCACTAAAAAGGAGCAGGAGCAAAATGCGCAGATCTCTAAAAGGGGCAAGCATTTGTGTTAACCACAGTTGATAGTTCTCCTAATCCATAGGTCACCTAGCAGAATACTCCAAAGGTTATTGGTGTGGTCAAATTAACCCTAAACTAAATGCTTGCATGGAATTTCCTTGAAAATCTTAACAGGAAGCCAGGAATGCATAAAAATGACCATTAATAACTTAATTCCAAAAATCTCAAAAACAGTCAACAGAAAAAGTCACATTATACATAGAATAAACACACAAAAAATAGCTGAATTTGTGGAAGATTAAACTTCAATCCAATATGAATTAGATTAATGAATTTAAAGTGACAAAATAAAATAGCTTTCAACATAGAATTCCATACATGTGAAAATACATTTCAGGGCCAGCACTATGGCCGGTATCCCATATGGTCACCAGTTCTTATCCTTTCCAATCCAGTTCCCCAATGATGACCTGGAATAGCTCAAAAATTGGTTCAACTACTTGGGCCTAGACACCCAAGTAAGAGACCATTTGGAGCACCTGGCTTCATTCTGCACTTGATCTTAGCCAAAAGGCCGAGAAGCGATCCCTGGTTTCATTCTGGACCATATCTAGCTATTGCACATATTTAGCAAGTGGATTAGTGGATGAAAGTTCCTGCTCTCTCCCCTCACTCTACCTTTGCTGATCAAATAAATAAAATGTTTTTACAATAAAAGAGAAAGAAATAAGATGCAAGCTGTTATTTTTCAGATATAGCTTGCTTGAGAAAATTTCAGCAATCCAGCCCTCACAATACAAGACATGTTGATGGCATTTTCTCAGGTATAAATAAAATAACACTAAGCAGAAATGTTAATCCATACAGGGAAACAGAGGATATGGGAAGAAACTGCTATTTAAGTAAGAAATACTGGGCTCATTACATATACATTGCACAATAGCACATATAGAAAAATGCCACAGTTGGGAAAAGGAAATGGAAATGTAACTTGATAATTTAAAAATGTGTGATGGCAGGGCCACTGCAATGGCTCAGTGGCTAAATAAAAGAAGAAAATTCAAAAACCAAGCAACAATGCTTGAAGGCACATGAAAAATTCACAAAAAAATGAAGTTAAAAGAAGGGTTTGATACATGTTCTTTAACTTCATGGCATTGTAAATTTCTATTTTTCTTCCTGTTGTTGATTTTATATAGTGGCTTTTCATTTAGGGGATGTATAGTAACTGTGTAATGGAGACTGTCAAATCCAGTTGTGAGGATATAATGCATCTCTACTTCCAGACAATGATGGACTCACAATGAAGCTGTTTACTGTATCTTTTCTAAAAAAAATCTATTTTTTTTATTGCAAAATCAGATATACAGAGAGGAGGAGAGACAGAGAGAAAGATCTTTCATCCGATGATTCACTCCCCAAGTGACCGCAATGGCCAGTGCTGTGCCAATCCAAAGCCAGAAGCCAGGAACTTCCTCCAACTCTCCCATGCAGGTGAAGGGTCCTCAGATGCCTTCCCAGGCCACAAACAGGGAGCTGGAAGGGAAGTGGGGCTGCTGGGACTAGAACTGGCACCCATATGGGATCCCTGCGTGTTCAAGGCAAGGACTTTAGCCGCTAGGCCACCATGCCGGGTCTGTTTACTCTATCTTGACAATAGGATGCTGGACTCTGCCATTGTCCATGCCTGCAGTGATGGACATAGGACTGTGTATGAAAGAAGTATACTAGAGTAATGATATAGGAGAACTTAGTGAGGGGAGAGAGAATTGGGAAGGGGATAAGGGAAATCCCAGGGCCTATGGAATTGTATCATAAAATGATAATAATAAAAAGAAGTAAAATTTTAAAAATAAATAAAGTGTTTAACATGAAAAAAAGAAGTAAACTGCAAATTTTCATGATGTGCATTTTTCATCTTTTTTTAAGGTTTATTTTTATTTATTGGAAAGGCAGATTTATAGAGAGAAGGAGATGCAGAGAGAAAGATCTTCCATCTGCTGATTTACTCCCCAAGTGGCCTGAACAGCCAGAGCCACGCTGATCCAAAGCAATGAGACAGAAACTTCCTCTGGGTCTCCCATGGGGGTGCAGAGTCCCAAGGCTTTGGACCATCCTATGCTGCTTTCCCAGGCCACAAGCAGGGAGCTGGAAGGGAACTGTATCAGCTGGGACACAAACCAGTGTTCACATGGGATCCTGGTGGTTGCAAGGCAAGGATTTAGTGACTGAGCCATCATGTGAAGCACATCATCAACATATGACGACCTTTCCTATTTTATTTACTTGATCTTTTTGTTTTTAAAAATTATTTGAAAGAGACGAAGTGAGTTCATATTTGCTAGTTCTCTGCTGAATATCTGAAACGATGTGTCAATCCAGAACTTTCATGTGGGTGGCAGGAGTCCAAGTACCTCAGCCATCACCCCTATCTCACAGAGTACACTAGCAGGAAACTGGAATCAGTGGCTTGAATAGGGAAAGGAACTCAAGCTCTCTATATGGGATATAAGCATCTAGATTACTAGGCTAAATATCACTCTGATTTCTGTTGCTTCTTGTATAAGTTTATTGGGTAATGTGATATTTTGATTTGAGTGTATGTTTGTGTGTGCAAGTGGTCCACTATTCAAATCAGGTTAATTATAGCAAATTCCTCAAATATTTATCATGTGTTTATGGTGAAAAAATTCAAAAATCCTTCCATATTCGAAAAAGAAAATATAAACTACATTATAATAATCTATAATCACCCTACTGAAAATAGAATACTAGCACTTTTACTGTAACTTCATACCCAAAAATGTATTTTTAAACTATGGGAAAGCCACTTAAAAAAAAAAACAGTGATACATAAAGTCAATAATAGATAGATAACATAAGAAAAATAATTAACCAGAAAGAAGATAAAATGAAAGATTAGTTGACTGTAGATAGCATTTAGCAAACTGATTTGTGCAGATCCAGTAATACTGATAATTAAATTAAAATATGATTAAAATATAGAGATTATTAGACTGAACTTAATTAAATGGTAATTTTAATAAATACATTTTAAATAGGAAGATATAGACAGATAAAACATGAAAAGACACACAATATTAACATTGCTGTAAAGAAAGTTAAAATAGATGATGTGGGGCCACCTCTGTGATACAGCATGTAAAACCACTTTGTCAGCATCCCATGTGGGCAAAGATTTGAGTCCCTGTTGCTCCATTTTTCTACCCATTTCAGTGAAAAAACATCTGGGAAAGCAGCAGAAAATGACCCAAGTGTTTGTACATGGGATAACTTGAAGAAACTCGTGGTTCCTGACTTCTGCCTGGTTCAGCTCTGGTTATAGCTACCACTTGTTGAGTGAATCAGTAGATGGAAGATCTCGGATCTCTCTCTTTGCTTCTATCTCTCTCTCTCTCTAACTCTGCCTTTCAAATAAATTAATTAATAATAACATTAAAATGGCCATACTTGTTAATGTTATGGTACACGTTAAACAATTGTTTCAAATGCCCAGTCCAGACCAAAGTGTCAGTTTGAGTCTCGATTATTTCACTTCCAAATCAGCCCCCTGACAATACACTTAGAAAACAGCAAACAGTGGCTCAAGTTCCTGAGTCTGAGACATTCATGCAGGATACCTGAACGGAGGTCCCAGCTCCTGGCTTTGGTCTTGATAAGATCTAGCTATTGTTGATGTTTGGGGTGGGAGGTATCGTGGGGAATAAGGGCTGAAGAAACAGAAAATTTCTCTCTCAATTACATTATTGCTTGGTTTCTGTCTGTCTAAACACTCTTTTAAAAATCAGTAAGTTAGATTTTAGGCTAGGTAGTTTTATAGGGAATGGAGAAAATAATTCCATAAAGATAAATGGGTAAACTTCACCAAATGTTAAACATCTACGTGCCTAGTAATGTTTCAGTACTTATACATTGAATCTTAACAGGAATAGAAAAGTGGAGAAAGAGTCCAGAAAAAGAATGGAAGCCAAACAATTTCTCTCACTTGATTGAAAGATATATTAGCCAGAAAATCAGCCAATATATGGCAGACTTCAAAAATATTACCTAATATGTTGACATGTATGACTTTTATAGAACTTTCATGAAAAATGGAAGAACATGCATTCAATTCCAATCCAGACACAACTCTTCCTAAAATATGTATATTTGGAGGTCATGTAAAACGCCTCAATAAATTTGCAGGGTTAGTACTACCAATGTATGTTCTCTATCCACAAAGAAATGACATATGCTCCTCATTCACAAGCAAATAAATATATTGTGAGAAATGTATTTAAAATTAATCCATGGACCAAAGAAATCATAAGAGAAATAAATATATTTTAAATTGAATAAAAATCAAAACTTTAAATCTGAAAATATGTGAGACTGAGCCAAAAGTATACGGAAGAAAGTTATATAAAACGATATATTCAAATAAACCTCTTAAATTAATGATTTAAAGTTCCATTTGAGAGAAACCAGTGAAAGAAATAGCTGAAAACTTGGGTCTAAAGAAATAAATTATAAAAAAAAGAAGTAAATTATAAGAATAAAATCTGAAATCAATAGCTTGAGAAACAAAATTAGGCAAAATCAATGAAAGCAACAGCATATTCCTTGAGACAATCATTAAAATTTAAAAAAAGCATCTATAAAGAGTTGGCCGGGAAAAACAGAGTCAAAACTAGGAAGGTTAAGGAAGAAAAGTCAATATAAATATGTTGCTAACGACATTATAAATTAAAGAAATGTTGCTATATCACACCAACGAATTTGTCAACAGAGACGAAATGTTTAATTCCTCCAAACATAAAAAAATTGTCAGCTCTCACTAAGAATAAACAGACAAAGCAGTCATATATATATTTAACATTCAAAATGTTCAGTTAAAGCTCCCTAAAATAAAGAAGGAAAGAAGAAAGAATGCCTGAGAGAAATTAAGGGCTTAGATAAGGCCTATGTATTAGCCTGTATATTTACCAACACAATGAAAGTGACAGGAACACATCAATTCCTAACCAGAATATAATCTCATTTATTGAAAATAAAAACATATATAATAATAAAGGGAGGCTGTAACCATGCCAACCCAAACTCAGCTGTGGCGTCCCCTTAGCTCTCCAGCCATATCTGATCCCATTCACAGCACTTGGGCATGCCAGTGGAGATTGCAGTTCTACAGGGGTGAGTCTACCTATTGACTAAGGGGCCACTGTTATGCGTTAGATCCCAATAGAAGAACTTGGGAAACTCCCTGCAGGTGGGCACAAGAACAAAGGCAATGAACAGCTCAGAAAATGCCAGGTTACAGCACCCACCAGCATATACGTGGGTCAGATCTGAGAACAGACCAGGCTTGGCAAGTTCATAACATCCACTGGCGAATCTGAGAACCAGGACAAGGTGTAGGAGCGGCCAGGTTGAGTCACAACACCAGCCAGTTCACATTAGAGCCAGGACAGGGATCTGGCTGGATTGGGCTAGGTTGTAACAACCACCAGCAGGAGTTGGAACTGGGGACAGGCTGGACTTAGTCAGGATGCACAATGCTACAGTGCATGCTGAAGTGAGATGAGCCATGCCAGCTTGGCATCAGTGGGTGCCGGGATCGTGAGCCCCCGGGAGTGCGCAGCCAAGCAGATTGGGTGACCTGGCTTGGGTCCATGGACCCACCTATGAAGTGGGTGCTGGGTTCCGGGAGCCACAGGGATGGGAGATTCAATGTGACCTGGGTTGCCTGGCCTGGGTCGTGGGTCCTGGGGCCCTGGTGCTGAGTTCGTGAACCCTGGGAGTGGGGGATCCAGTGAGACTCAAGTCACCTGTCCCAGGTCCTGGGGTCTGCCCTTGAGGTGAGCGCTGGGTTTGTAATCTCCAGGGGCAGTGGAGTGGATACTTCATTGTTCACCTGTGCTGGGTCCTTGGACGCACCTATGAGTGAAAAAGGTGGAGCAGTAGACACAGACTCTGATGAACATGGAGAATGAGGAAAGAGAACTACACAAATTGGACAACTACTCCAGCCAATCGATGACAGCAAAAATCTGGGTGAGGTTGACTATGTCTGCCAATGGACACTAGGAGGGCTGCTTCACCCTTGGATTGCCAAAACTGACAGCATTTCAGAACTACACAAACCACTTGGGCAGAACCCTCGAACATATACCCAATTGGACCATGGATTGATATCGGGTGATGGTTCCCCACCCCTGGGTCATTTGTGAGACTGAGTGTGGCTTCCCCCATTACCTGTACCTTTCCCCAAAAAGCAACAAGAAACAGAAAATTTGGAAACAATAATTTCATCCACTTTTCCCTAATCCTTCCCATCCTAATATACCATTTAGTCATCATCAAAAATAAATTTTAAAAAGATATGACATGTATTTATTATAGATTCTAGAGCAACAATCTAAGGCAAATTTTTAAAAAGCAGTCAATGATCTGCTAGCTTGCCATACTGCAGGAGAAATACCTCATGTAAATTTTTACAAAATGAAACAAAGATAAAAGACTGGAAAGGCAAACACATAATATGTAGACTTAACCAGAACTACTGTAATGATTATATTAAAAGTATAATGAGTTTGAAATTTCAAACAAAAATAGATGAAATGAAAATGTAATATTTAATTCTATGCCATGGATAAGTTGGTACAGCAGCAACTTGAAGCACAAGGATTCCATATGCGTGCCGGTTTGAGTCCCAGCTGTTCCACTTCTGATCCAGCTCTGGCAAATGTTCCTAGGAAGTAGAAGAAGATGGCCAAGAGCTTGGGTTCCTGTATCCATTTAGGATACCTGGAAGAAGTTCCAGGCTCCCGATCACCTAAGTTTGGGCCTTGCAACTAGTTGGAGAGTGAACCAGCAAATGAATGACCTCTGTCTCTATTTCCCTATCTCTTTAAGTGTATTTCAAATAAATATGTTTTTAAAAAAAAGAAACATAGTTATCTGCAAAGTTAATAACAGTTATAAATAAAAGAATGGAAAAGATACATTAAGCAAATATGAATAAAAATGGCTAAATTAACATAATTATTCCTCTTTCGATGTTCTAAAACAGACAAGGGCAGGTATTTGGTCTAGCAATTAAGAACTCAACTTGAGAAAACTAAATTTCATATGTGAGGGCCTATGCTTGATTATAAGCTCTGCATCCCAATTCTAGCTTTAGGCTAATACAGATCGTGGGAGGAAGCAGGTATTGGCTCAAGACATCAGAAGATCCTTATTAAAGACGCAGATTGATTTTCTGACTCGTGGTTCTCACATGGCCGAGCCCCTGCTGCTGTGGGCATTCAGGAATGAACCAGTGAATAGGAGTTCTCTGTTTCTGTCTGTCTCTATGACTTTCAGACAACTCTATAAATATAAAGTGGGCATAATTATTCTTTAATAATAGATAAACACTAATATTTTCCTAGAACTAGGGCTTGAGGAAAATAATTGCAAGATGATAAAGAACAAATTTCAGGAAAGATTTATATAACATATACCTTGAAGGGAAGAAAAAATGGCTGATCATGGAGGGTTGATGTAAAGGGGAAGGCAGAGAGAGAGGGCCAAAAAGTGCCAGAAGAAGGAGCAAGTCTAGTTAAAAATAGTATACACAGGTGTGCGAATCCCACAGGACACTGCGGAATCAACAAGATCCACCCAATTTGGAGAATCAACCAGAAATAACAACAACAAATAAACCAAGGCAGCGCTCAGCGGCCGGCTCAGTGGCACCACAGCTAGAAAACTGTGAGTTGGGAACCCAGCAGGGGAAAGGCCGGCGGGAGTTTTGAATGGAAAATATACAGGCAATTTTGGGAGATCGTTGCACAAGGCCACGCCAGTGGTGGCTGGAGACTGCAGGAGTGCTGAAACCTCTAGCACTGGTGGCAATATTAATAACCTTGGCGGGACCCAGGCAAAGACAGGGATGGCTACCTAACACACACTCCCCCATAACAAAACGCCACAGTACCGGGAGGGCGCTCAGACCCTGAAGTGCGGTAGCCAGGGGCTACCTCAGGATTGCAGCTAAACTAAATTCTGGGTCAACCCAGGCAGAAGGAAAGCAGCCTTGCCTCAGACAAAAAACCAAAGCAAAACAACAACAACAAAAAATCCTAGGCACTGAAACCTAAGGCGCTGAAACCTGAAACCCAGAAGGGAAACAAAAACAACTCCCTGGGCCAGAAGGAAAACAAAAACCTAGGCTAGCAAGACCTCAGGCCACTCACTAGGTGGCAACAGAGGTCAAGGGTGAGAATTCAGCAACACCTTGGGCCACAAATATGAAACTCAATAAGAGAGGTAGTGACCTAGACACAGCTTCCTCCACCCCAAAAAGCCACCATAAAGCCAGGCCAATCGCAGAGATTACAGACGAAGAAATTGAAGACGTCTCTGATAAGGAGTTCAGAAAAATAATTATAAAACTCTTCAAAGACAATGAAAAACGATGGGACGAGCTCAAAGATTTTAAAAACCACATAATCACAGAAACAAAATCACTCAAAAACGAGATCCTGGACTTGAAGAATAAAGTTGAGAGCTTAGCCAACAGAATTACAGCAGCAGAAGACAGGATATCCGACCTGGAAGATTCCCAGAATGAAAGCAGGCAGATTATTAACCAACTAGAGTCACAACTACACAAGGCGACCAAGACGATCCAGGAGATGAACGACAACATCAAGAAGTCAAATATCAGAATCATGGGGCTCCCAGAAGGAGTGGAAAGAGAGACAGGCATACAACCAGTACTTGAGGAAATTATGCAGGAGAACTTCCAAAATGCTTGGAACATGAGTCCAATTCAAATTCAGGAAGGCCAGAGGACTCCCCACAGGGTGGACCCAAAACGATCCTCCCCAAGACACGTGGTAATCAAGCTACCCTCCAATGAATACAAAGAAAGAATCCTAAGGTTAGCACAAACCAAAGAGAAGCTTACATTTAGGGGCAGAATCATCAGAATCACTGCCGAATTCTCAGAACAGACGCTCCAGGCAAGGAGGGAGTGGAACAAAATCTTTCAAGTACTGAAAGAGAACAACTGTCAACCAAGAATACTCTACCCAGCAAAGATTTCATTTGTATACAAGAACGAAACTAGATACTTCCACAGCAAAGAGAAATTAGAAGAATATGCCAACACAAAACCAGCTCTACAAAATCTCCTTAGAAATGCGCTACTCCCAGAGAAAAAGGAAGCAAGCCATAAGCAAGGATGGCAATCTGGGAGATCTCAATAAAGTGCATCCACAGAAACGACAATCAATTACCAACAACCTCAAAAACACAGGCATATGGCACGGCAAAAGTATAATTTCTCAATATTAACCCTCAACACACATGGCTTAAATTCATCACTCAAAAGGCACCGATTAGCAGACTGGGTTAAAAATCAGGACCCAACTATATGCTGCTTGCAAGAAACACATCTAACCAGAAGAAACTTCAGGAAACTCAAAGTGAAAGGATGGAAACAAATATTCCATGCCAATGGACAAGAAAAAAAGGCTGGTGTGGCAGTCCTATTCTCAGATGATATGGACTTCAAAGTAACAAACGTCAAAAAGGACAGGGAAGGGCGGTACATTTTCTTGAAAGGGAGGATCCAACAAGAACCAATCGCAATTCTTAACATATATGCTCCTAGCCCAGAGGCACCCAGCTACGTGAAACAACTACTTTTGGACTTAAAGGGAGACATAGATGAACATACGATAATTCTGGGAGATCTGAACACCCCACTAACACCAACAGATAGATCAATGCAGCAAAAGCTCAACAGAGAAGCCACAGAACTCAAACAAACAATAGAACAACTGGACCTAGTAGACATCTGTAGAATATTTCATCCTAAGGCCACAGACTACACCTTCTTCTCAGCAGTGCATGGTACCTTCTCCAGGATATACCACATAATAGGACACAAAGCAAGTTTAACTAACTACAAAAATATCAGAATCATACCATGTACCTTCTCAGACCATCACAGAGTGAAACTGGAAATCAACAACTCAAAATGTCCCAGGAAACACGTAAACTGCTGGAGGCTGAACAATATGCTATTAAACGAACAATGGGTTAGAGAAGAAATTAAAGACGAGATCAAAAAATTTATGAAAACACAGATACAAAAGTCAAAACTTACGGGACCCCACCAAAGCAGTGTTACGTGGTAAGTTTATTGCAATTAGCGCGCACGTCAAAGCCCAAGAAAGGCAACAAATGCAGGAATTAAGCACACACCTCCAGGAACTGGAAAAGCAACAGCAGAAGGATCCCACAAACAAGAGGAAACAAGAAATTATCAAAACAAGACAAGAACTAAATCAGAAAGAAATTAAAAAAACCATTCAGAAAATAAATGAATCAAAAAGCTGGTTCTTTGAGAGGATAAACAAAATAGATACCCCACTGGCCTGATTGACAAAGAAAAAACAAGACAAGGCAAGAATTACCAGCATCAAAAATGAAAAAGGCAACATAACAACAGACACTACTACCATTAAGGAAATAATTAGAAATTATTACAAAGAACTATACGCCAACAAATCCGATAACCACTTGGAAATGGAAAGATTCCTAGACTCCCACCACTTACCAAAACTCACCCCAGAAGCAACAGAAGACCTGAATAAACCCATTACCGAATCAGAAATAGAATCAGTGATTAAAGAGCTCCCAACAAAGAAAAGCCCAGGCCCAGATGGTTTTACCGCAGAATTCTACAAAACACTCCAACCAGAGCTAACCCCAATCCTTCACAAGCTCTTCAAAACAATAGAAAAGGAAGCAGCTCTTCCAAACTCATTCTATGAAGCCAATATCACCTTAATCCCCAAACCGAATAGAGAATTAACAGAGAAGGAAAACTACAGACCGATCTCCATGATGAACCTTGACTCTGAGATTCTCAACAATAGAATACAAAAAAACATCAGACAGATCATCCATCCAGACCAAGTAGGTTTCATCCAGGGAATGCAGGGATGGTTCAACATAAGGAAATCCATAAATGTGAAACATCACATCCAAAAACTGAAAAACAAAAATCATATAATAGTATCAATAGATGCAGAAAAAGCCTTTGACAAAATTCAACACCACTTTATGTTAAAAACCCTAACCAGGGTGGGGATAGAAGGAACAATCCACAATATAATCAAAGCAATATATGAAAAACCCAATGCCAGCATCATACTAAATGGAGAAAAACTGGATCCCTTCCCACTGAGATCCGGAACAAGACAAGGCTGCCCACTATCACCACTGCTATTCAATATAGTCCTAGAGGTACTTGCAGAAGCCATAAGACAAGACAAAGAAATCAAAGGAATCCAAATTGGAAATGAAGAAGTCAAGCTTTCACTATTCGCAGACGACATGATTCTTTACATAGAAGAACCAAAAAACTCAATACAAAGACTCCTAGAACTCATACGAGAATTTGGCAGAGTGGCAGGATACAAGATAAATGAACAAAAATCAACAGCCATGGTGTATGCAAATGGCCGCAAGATGGAAGAAGATCTAACCAACAAGCTACCATTCAAAATAACAGAGAAAAGCATGAAATATCTGGGAATAAATTTAACCAAAAGCGTAGAACACCTTTATGAAGAAAATTACAAAACACTCAAAAAACAAATAGAACAAGACCTCGAAAGATGGAACAACATCCCATGCTCCTGGATAGGCAAAATTAATATCATCAAAATGTCTATACTACCAAAAGCAATATATACATTCAATGCAATCCCAATCAAATTACCCACAGCATTCTTCATCGAACTGGAAAAAATGATACACAGATTCATCTGGAAACACAAAAAAACACGAATAGCCAGAACCACTCTGAAGAACAGGCACTTAACAGGCGGAGTTACAGTACCGGATCTATGGACATACTACAGGGCAGTGGTCATCAAAACAGCCTGGTACTGGCACAAAGATAGAGAGGAAGATCAGTGGAGCAGAATAGAAACAACAGATGGAAACCCACACAGATACAGTCAATTAATCTTTGACAAAAACAGACAACAACCCAAGCAAATGGAAAGGTCTATTCAATAAATGCTGTTGGGACAACTGGTTGATAGCCTGCAGAAACCAAAAGATAGACCCACATCTCTCACCATACACCAAGATCGAATCTAAATGGATAAAAGACCTAAACCTACATCCAGAAACCTTCAAACTTTTGGAAGAAAATGTTGGAAACAGACTGCAACACTTAGGGGTAGGCCCTCACTTCCTAAAAAAGACTCCAAAAGCAGTAGAAATCGAGATCAAAATAAACAACTGGGACCTCATCAAACTAAGAAGCTTCTGTACAGCTAGGGAAACAATCAACAAAGTAAAAAAACAACCTACAGAATGGGAGAAGATCTTTGCACACTACATAGGAGATAGAGGGCTGATCTCCAGAATATACAAACAGCTACAAAACAACCAAAACACCAGAACAAACTGCTCAAGAAATGGGCACGGGAAATGGGCAGACATTTCACAAAAGAACAAACCCAAATGGCAAACAAACATATGAAAAAATGCTCAAGTTCCTTGGCAATAAGGGAAATCCAAATGAAGACAACAATGAGGTACCACCTAACTCCAGTAAGGATGGCACACATACATAATACCACCAACACTTGCTGGCGAGGATGTGGGGAAAAGGGAACCCTTCTCCACTGCTGGTGGGACTGCAGACTTGTACAGCCTCTATGGGAATCAGTTTGGCGAATACTCAAACAACTGAAAATCAGCATACCATATGATCCAGCAATAGCACTCCTAGGGATATATCAAAAAGATCTCCTACACAAGAAACCAACATGCACGCCTATGTTCATAGCAGCACAATCTACAATCGCAAAAACCTGGAAGCAACCAAAATGCCCATCAATAGAAGACTGGATAAGAAAGCTATGGTTCATCTACTCTATGGAATACTACTCAGCTATTAAAAAAAAACGAAATGCAGTTCTTTGTGGACAAATGGGCCCGACTGGAATCCATCATGCTAAGAGAAATGAACCAATCCCAAAAGGTTAAATACCACATGTTCGCCTTAATCTGAGATGAAAAGATGACAACTTGAAAGATAGTACCTATATATTTTAATATTAGTGCAATCTCTAACAACCTGTATCCAATGCAATAAGATAACGCGATATAATCTATAAACCAACAATTAATGTCAGAATATTTAAGATCTACATCGTAAAACTGTAAAACCTACTATATCCTCAATACGCTGTGTTAACCTGTAATGGGGAGGGAGTGCAGGGAAATCTTTCAGGACCATAAAAAGAGTGAGAAAAAAGTACAATATAGCCTATCAAGGTCAAATCTGGTAATTCATAGACAACAGACTCAAAGCGGCACTAAACAATAGTAAAACTACTATACCAATGCATGAGGGGGGAATCGGGTGCGATCCTGAAAACCTCTTAACAGGAGGTCATGTGCGTGGAGCAGGGGGGCACTCCAGGGTGGAGCAGGTGGTAAGGAGGAAGCTTGGATCCCAACCATGAAGACTCCCAGACCTTCACCACAAACTACTAATACGAGCAACAAGGACTATATCCCAACTGCCAAGGAGGCCACAGGGAATTGGATGCCCACGGAGGCTGAGTACTCTGAGGTCACCCACCCCCAACTGGAGCTTCCGCAGGGGATGGAAGAAGTCCAAACACTACCGTGCAGAAACCAACGTCATCGGAAAGACAACCAGAAGCCCTGAGCGGTCCGCAGACACAGAAGAACAATAAATGTCCTTCGGGACCAGGGAGGAGAGCTTTCTCTGGTCCGAGCCTGGCTCCACCTCTGGACCCCCACCCTCCCTGGCAGTGACCATCGGGATTGCTTCGAAAACCCCTCACAGCAAACAAACAATCATACAAACTAAAAAAAAAACCTAAAATAAATAGACAAACAACAGAAAATAGAGCTTGAAATCTGACAGGAAAGAGCTGGCGTGGATTGGCTCATGTCTTGCTGGGTGGGACACAAAGATTAGTCACTCCTCACCATGGTGTTGAGGATTTTCCTGCATACCCCCCCAAAACAAAAAATGTTCTGCACCTTAAATGTTGACAAATACCTTGTTAGAGTTACAAGCCAGTCTAGATTATCCCAAAATCTGCCAAGACCAACAAAATTATACTTCAACACAACAAATGGCTAAATACTAAAATGAAATAGACACGAGACAGCTGAATGGTACCTTATAGCCATTTTGAGGTATATAGCAGTCGGTCCTGTATATAAACTAAAATTGAAATGTCAATGAGCAAATCATAGGATGTGACTAAGAATTTGCTTTTTTTTTTTTTAACATACTGGTTACTCAAAACCATGTCAATTCCATAATATTGCAAATTGCTGTTGATGTTATATTGGGACTCTTAATTGACTGGGATGATATTATACCAGCTCTGACTTCAGACCAGAAATGGTCTCCCCAAGAAACTGTTCAACCCATCTGGACAATAAGTAGCTGGACTCTATGCTTGGTATACGTTTGCAAGGAAAGAATCTTGATTGAATTTGAACTGTAATACTGCATCAAGGTGGAGGAATCCACCAGGGGGAGGGGAGGTAGAGGGGGAGGGGGATTCCCAGAGCCTATGAAACTGTCAAATGATGCTAAATATTAATAAAAATTAAAAAAAAACATATACCTTGAGCCAAAATTAATATACATATTTATCAAAATTCATCGAATATTAGATTTACTATGTATGCATTCATCATTTTAGTATATTTAAATAATACTTCAGTATGTTTTATTTTATAAATAATAAATGCATGTGTTAAAATAGCTCTGAATTATATAGTAGAAAAAATATCATATTTTGGGCCTGGAGCGATGGTGTAGTGGTTAAAGTCCTCACCTTGCACGTGCCGGGATCCCATAAAGTCACCAGTTCTAATCCCGGCGACCCTGCTTCCCATCCAGCTCCCTGCTAATTGGCCTGGGAAAGCAGTTGAGGATGGTTCAAAGCCTTGGGACCTTGCACCCGCGTGGGAGACCCAGAAGAGCTCCTGGCTCCTGGCTTCGGATCAGCGCAGCACTGGCCATTGCGGTCACTTGGGGAGTGAACCATCGGACGGAAGATTTTCCTCTCTGTCTCTCCTCCTCTCTGTATATCTGCCTTTCCAATAAAAATAAATAAATCTTTAAAAAATATCACATTTTCTAATCTATACTAGTGAAATGAAATATTTCTTTACTCAACCTTTAAGGAATGCTGAATAAATCACTAGCAGTGTGTTTTATATTGTTTCTAAGATTTTCTGCAAAGCTAAATGTTTAAATACCATTTTTAATTCCATATCGTCAAACAGATGTAGTTAACATTTGTTTGCCACTTGTTATATGACAGGAATTATGCAATCTAATTTAAACATGTAATTTTATATCGCACATTTAAAACAAGAGAGAAAATTGCTGATATGACATTAATTCTAAAAGATGACTACAAACTTTAAATAACAATAAACTAGGCTACAGAACTAGCTGAAGATTCTTACTAAGATGTTCTTACGCCAAAGTTTATATCAGGAAACACTTCTTTTGTGAAATGCATGGCCAACTGTACACCTTTTTCTTATTTAAAAGTGGTAGAATTTCAGCTGACACATAAATACCTGGAATAAAAACTTCATTTATCACTCTTTTGAAGGTTTATATCATCATGTGACCCTTTTTAGAAAAGGGGATATGAACAACAGAGTTGTGAAAATCCACATTCACTTGGAAGTTAGAAACATGCCACTTTTTGTCAATTCACCTCTTTCTCATTTACTACTGTATTACAATGATCTCAGAGGGTGGACAAGCTGGTGAGTAATTTGAGATTCGAGTTGAATGTTGATACTTACAGAAGAACCAGACAGAAATAATCTGGGTTTGGTACATGATTGATCAATGTAGTAAGCCTAAATGTTGACATAATTTTCAGTACTAAAAAAATAAATTTTTATATTTCATGATATTCATTAAAAATCTTTTAGGTCTAATACCAAAACTTGAAACATAACTAAGATAAAATTAGTATATAGAACTTCTTTAGCTAGCCCCAAAATATAAACATTTAAGATTATTTATGAAAGGAGAGGACACAGATGTCACAGGCTAGAAATTTGGTGACATTGATTAGTCCATGACAAAGCATTCAATAACATCTTAAACTAATGCTGAGTGCCAACCATATCTATAAGTCTAGATCAAGATTCTCTAAAATCTTGCTTAAATGTCATATGGAACATATTTTAGGATTTTATTGCACATAATCTTACAACTGCCCAATTTTTTTGTTTTAGCGCAAAAGCAGCCACAGATAATACAAAATAGGTATGCATATGTTTCAATAAAACTTCATTTATAAAACAGGCAGCCACACTGTGCTGATAGCTTTCCAACTTCTGTTCTTGAGAAGAAATATTGAATACATATATATACCTACACATGTTATTTATATATGTGTATATTTATATCTATATTACTGGAATAACAGGGGAGTGCCTCTTGCTGCTTTAAACAACATTCCAAACAGTATATATTAATTTAGTTTTTAAAATATTTAAACAAGCATAGAAGTGAACACTTGTCTCCCAAGAATACATTCTCAGCCTACTGCTTAAAATCTGTACTGATGAAGACACTCATGCTTTGAAGATGTGCAGGTGGAAACATGCCAATATTTCTGTACCCTAATTTGAAGTAATTATATGATGTGATATTAAAGTGACAGTTTGAAGATGAGTCATGATTTTTTAAAAAGATTTATGTGTTTTTATTGGAAAGTCAGGTTTACAGAATGAAGGAGAGAAGGAGAGAAAGAGCTTCCATCTTCTGGTTCAATCTCCAAGTAGTTGCAATGACCCTAGCTGAGCCAATCCAAAGCCAGGAGCCTTGAGCTTCTTCCAGGTCTCCCGTGGGGTGCAGGGTCCCAGGGCTTTGGGCCTTCCTCCACTGATTTACCAGGCCACAAGCAGGGAGGTGGAAGGGAAGTGGAGCATCTGGGATACGAATTGGTGCCCATATGGGATCACTGGCATGCAAGGCGAGGACATTAGCCAACAGGCTACTATGCTGGGTCCAAATCACAAGATTTTTCTCAAGCACCTTCCTCTAAGTATTCTTTCCCAGGCACTCAGAGATAGTCTGACAACAACAGAAAGCAGTGTTGAACCACAAGATATCATGTTGTCTTTTAAGAAGACCAACCATATACTTGATAATCAATTGATTATACAAGAATAAGGTTCCTCTCCAGTAAAAAAAAAAAAAGCAGCAATTCATACTTATTGATATTAGCATATCCTCTGAAGATATATTTTCTGGCCTAGGGTATCTTAGCTAAAATATTAACATACTATTCTATACTGTATTATGCTATACTAATCTCTATGGAATGAGGAACTCACTTTACAGCAAACAAAGCATGATACTGGACAAATAGCCTTGCGATCCTCTAATCAGATTACATGTCATACCATGTAGAAGCTACCGTTTTAATGGTGCATCAGAAAAAAAAAATCTAGCTGCTACACCAGAGTTTCCAGTTTGCAATAACACCTAAAATTAGGATAAGGCGACATCATTTGTGATGAAATGTTTTCCTTAGTCATTTTGATCCAAGGACTGTGGAGTAAGAGTGTAAGTGTCCCCACTACTAAACATTCCCATGCTGTCTTCAATTTCTGTAAGTATATTTGTAAGAAATTTTGGTTACCATAACACAGCTATTCCAGGGTACACAATACGAACCTAGCAAACTGAAATCTATGCTTGCCACCACGTCACTTCAAGATTATAATAGTTGGGAATCAACAAACTAAGTGTCTTTGATCATTACCAATGATGCTGCTACAAAAAGAAGAAAAAAAGGAAAGGAAATCATTTTGCAACACTTAAGGGTAATCTGTTTCTTACTCCCACATTAAATTTTATGTATAAACTGGCAAAAATCTAGAAACCATGACGTGATACATATTTCAAGTCTCAGTCAAATCACCATCCAAACGAGTAGTAGTGGAGCTAAGTCTCAGTTATAGTCCTGAGACAAAATATTAATATTCTGGTTTCTTACTTATGAACTACCTATTTTTATTTTACCCCATTTCCTTTTTAGTGATTTCTATTTTTCTTACAGAGGTATAGGCACGTTTCTGGAAATTATTACTTTGTTGAAAAAGTTTACTATATCAATTTCTCCCAGTTTTTGATTTATATTCCTAAATTTTTAAAAAAGAATGCATAGATGTAAAAAAGGTAATCACAATTTTATTTCAGAGAAATGTACTATTGCAATGATTCTAACAACATGAAATTTTGTGATGAGGTGTTTTATCTCTACCAGCTAAGTGAAGCACATCAGGAATTATTTTAAAATGGCTTATTCTGTGTGCTGCTGTGCTTCAGACTGCATTATTACCCTCCAGAAATCTAAAGGATCTTTGATGTAATTATGCTTCTGGTATTTTCCAGCATTCCACCAACAATTCTATTCTATTCACTTTTCCATCAACAATGACAAAAAACATGTGTCTACGAGTCATATGTGCCAAATAGCAGAAATTTCATCCTGGCAACTTGGCCTCCTAACAGGTTTCTTTCTTGCTGTAGGTTTCACCTGAAAGCAGGCCACCATTTTGCGTCATGCAGCACAATTGTTTGAGTTGTATCTGTCAGTAGAGTCTGTTTAGCTACTAGACCCCATAAAGGTCTACCTCATCCTATGCTTCTTTCTTAGTGGTAACAGTTACAAGAAACTACAATATGTCCCTTAATTTGGACAAGATGTCCAATATGCTGCAGATATCTGTGTCTACAATAATGTTTGAGATGAAACAAAACTCCGAATTAGTTGTTTAGGGTTTGTCTGTTATCCATTTGAAAACATGCATTATATCAGAGCCCACTGTATATCATACTTCATATACTCCAATTCATAATGACCTCAATACAGGCTGAACTAATGTTCTATCCTTTCATACTAACCACAAAAAGGTGAGCAAATCAGTATGAATTTATACACTTTTCCATTAAGAATGAATTAGAACTTCTTTTAAGGGAACTTTGGTAAGAATAAAATAGAGCAAACACATTTAGTGAACTAGATATTACAAACCATTTCTTTAAGAAAAGTTAATTTCCCATAATAAAATATCACATTTAAGACAGCAGGTGCAGTTTGGGAATTTGAGCTTGCAGCGAGTTCTCTGTTATTTTATAGGATCAGCCTAGCTTCTGTAGGGCTTTTAGCAGTGGATTAAACAAAAAACTATTATCCCAGCACACTTATGGCCTTTATATATATGTAGAAATAATCACCATAAGTTTTCCATACCAGTTGTACTATTACTTCTGACTATCATGGTTGGTGTGGAGCTGAAAAGAATGTGCTTAATGTATCTCAAACTACAGGAAGCATAAATGACTAAGGACCTCAGCTGCTAAACTACGAGATTGGTCATTATATTTGTGCCAAGGTCACATTTTCCAGACTACCACTTGCTATAAATCTTACTACTATAGTGAATTTTAAGGCAGGACTGCTCTAGTTTAAAAAAAAGAAACACTGTTTTGTCGGCATATTTGTACAATGTTGAGGACAGCTTAATATTGCTGAAGCTTGCTTAGGCCACATGATTTACAAGCTATGTCATCAGTGACAAATTAAAAACACATTGCTTTACATTATCACTTAAGACCATAAAATCATCTAAAAATATGAGAATTAAGTCCTTCGTTCTTCTGTTTCCACAAGTACCAGTGGGTGTAACTGCCTGGTCAGTCCTGCTTCTGACTCCAGCTCTCACACAAATTGGCAAGTGCTATGGAACTAGTCAGGGCAACCTCCAATAGATCCTATCATGTGCATCCGTATCCCTGTTTTTCACACGTCCCAGTGTATGCTTCCACCTAACCCAACCCAGCTTGTACCCAGCTCCAATTTCTGCAGCCTAAACCTAGCCCATCCTAGCCCACTCCCAGCTCCAGCTCTTAAATTTGCCAGTGAGTGTCACAAAATGGTCCACCATGGCACTGATTCTCATCAGCGAGTGCCACAGCCTATACTGATGCTGCCCATCCTGATTCTCAAGTATGCCAGTGGCTTCTGTGACACTAGCCTGGGCCAGCCGACACCAAGTCCCAGCTCTTACATGCATGCAGTTGGGTACTGCTGCCTAGTCTGACCCACCCTGCCTCCACCTCATGTGTGGCACACGTGGCCTAGCCTGGTATGGCCTATCATCAATCACAGATCTCTCTGGAGGATGCTGCTGCCTTGCCCAATCCACCCTACATTCCGACATTGCTCTAGCGTGTGCTGGTGGGCATTGTGGCTTAACCAGGCATGGTCCACTTTAAACCATGCCTCTCACATTAACTAACAGGTGATACCGCCAAGTGGAGGTATCCCCAATGATCTCCTATCAGGCCTACCTCAGGCCCCGGCTCTCATGCTTGCCGATGCTGTTGCAGCCCACCAGTTGTGGCCTGCTATAGGCCCCAACTCTTGTTGGTGGTTGCTGAGGCGTAACCCAGCCTGTTGGCCCCCAGTTCTGGCTCTTGCAATCTAGCAGAGGTATCTCAAGGAAGGCAGGGATTCTCCCTTGTGGCTGCCAAGAGCAGAGCCCAAACGCATGGGCAGGGCAGAGGCAACCTTCCCAGGCTTCCGGGCCTGCTGGAAACTGGAGGCCTGTCTGCCTACCTGGCAGACAGAGTGGACAGAGGAAACAGAGTTCAAAGCGGTGACTGAAGAAAGGGCCAAAGGTGAGGAGGGGGCGGTTTCAATGAATCATATAAATTAGGGACAGAAAGAGGTCAGCTACCTTCACTTCCTTACTCTCCTAATGGGAATTATCTCATTAGCCCCAAGCTTCCTAGAGGCTAACGAAATGGGAATTTCAATCTACAGCCACATGCCCCAAACCTAGCTGACTCAGCGGACAAGAAAGAACAGCTCTTAAAGGGACAGTCTCAACAAGTCATCAGCTGCATCTACTTAACACTGGGTACCTTCTGCATAGACCCCTTGTATATCCACTTGCGGAAAATTCATGGTGAAGAACCTAGCTCGGGGTATGATGTTAAGCTGAGTTGGGACACACAGCCCGGGTCTCCCTTCCCACTGACCAAGACAGGCAGGTTCTAATCCCTCAGAGAATATCTTTAACGATCCTTTGTAGGGCAGGATTGGAAGAGGCATTTTCTTTTAACTTTAAATCTTTACTAGGGAAGTTTTATTTCATTTTCAAAGACAAAGGAAAACTTTGCTGCATATGTTACCATGGGCCGATATTGTTTTGCTTTTAGAATCTGGAATATGTTGCTCCATTCTCTTCTGGCCAGTAGAGTTTCCTGTGAGAGGTCTCCTGTGTGTTAAATTGGCATTCCTTTACATGTCAGTTGATTTTTTTTCACGTGCACATTTAAGGATCTTTTCCTTATGCTCGCTTTAAGAGAGCTTGACTATCATGTGTCATGGTGAAGATTGCTTTTGGACAACCCTGTTGGGTGCTGTGTACCTTCTGAATGTTGTTTCCTAATTCTTTCTCTAGATTAGGGAAATGTTCCCTTACGATTTCATTGAATACACCCTTAAACCCAGCTTCTCTTTCTGCATCTTCTGGGACTCCCATAACTCTTATATTTAGTGTTTTAACAGTGTCTTTCAAGTCTTGAATACTTTTTTTTAAGCTTGACCCAACTCTGCTTCCAGCTTTTTGTTTGTTTCCTGTGGTGACAGAAATATGTTTGAATTCTGAGATTTTTGTTCTGCTGCCTTCATTCTATTTTTGACACTCTTCATTGTATTTTTAATTTATTCCACTGTATTCTTAATTTCTTTGTTTTCAGCCACTTGTGCCACTCTCTCCAGCGAGTTCATGGTTTGGGTTTTTGTGTTTGACTTCCACCATGGTCTCCATAGCCCCAGTTCCTGGCTCACCAGTTTCCACCTCCTGTGATACCATTGTAAGGCTGTACTGTTGTCTGTACAACCTTTCTCCCACTTCCTGTTACAGTAGTTCCTGGGATTAGGGAGACATCCGGTGTCTTATATAACTACATTGTTGCTAGTGCTGATCTTGCCAGAATCTGTTGGGTGTTAGGTGTGAGGGCCACACAGACCTAGTTTGACCCATATGATGCCAAAATCAGTATTATTTTCCCTGTGAGAACAGTGCAATGCACTGAGCTCAGTGAGTTCCCTCCCAGCTCAGTGCATGCACAGCTCACAGTTGTCCCTGCAGGCTTAAAGTTTTTCCGCACTGTACAAAATGGCGCCTGATGTGCCACTACTAGAGTTCTTGATCTGCTGGCCATCAGGTCTGAGGGCTACTCAGACCCATTCTGGGTGAACCTGTAGGATGTTACATTGTTGCAGTTCACTGAGCCAGAAATGAGTTCACTCCCAGCCCAGTGCATGCACAGTACTGTCCATAGCCTTTGTATCTCTATAGAAAATGGTGCCCAATTCGGTTCTAGAGGGTAGAGTGGGCTGTGAAATCCACCCTGTTCTGGCACTGCCTGTCTGGGATCTGCTGCTCTGTTTCTTCTGGTCAAATCAAACAGACCAGCAGGATGAGCAATTCTTTGTATGGGTTCACCTCTTGAACTCCCAGTGAACACCCCTTCCCATTTCGTTGCTCGTGTAGTTCCAGCAGCCTATGGAGTCCAGATTGCCACTTGCTGAATGCCGCTGGGGTCACTGCAACACCACACTGTTGTCTCCTCTCTTTTCCAGTGTCTGTCAGTCTCCAGATACCCCTCTGCTGTTGTTTTGTCCTCTCCTATTTCCCAGAATGTACCCTGTCTGCTTCATACTGGCTAACGTTTCTTGGTCTGTTTAAACATGTCCCTACCCTATTGCACCAGCTTGATTCTCATATCATTGTTTTACCAGAATATCTGTTGAAAAGATGCCCTTGTAATTTCTACTTCTCTGTCAATAATTGAGGAAAAAACAAAACACTAAATTATTGAAAAATAGTTCCTAATGCATAATTTATTCAACTATTACTTTATTACCAATAACTGTTTACTTTTGCCCCCAAGTATGTGATGCCACAAACATCACTGAAAAAATAAACATAAAAAACCACAATGAATCAAGTAGGTACACCAATTCCCTAATGCTCTAAGTAGGAGCAGGGTTAGCTCAAAAATTCTTAATTAAATGATGATACTTTGTTCAACTCTGCCCAATACCCTTTTACCTGTGTGATCTCAAAACAACAGTGTCACAGTCCTATTGGGATAACTAAAATTCAGTCCAACCATAGGGTTTATAAGCCCTAAAAACGGAAAAGAATTCCTGCTTCTTCTTAGCTTCCCCGCCCCACCATTTGTACACTATCACTGGTAATTCTATATCTAGAAGCTACATCTATTATAAATATCTAACAAAATTTACAATAAAGATTTAGTATGGGCAGCGGCTTAGGTTGTGTCATAATTAGGGGAGTGTTACACTATTGAGAAAAAAGCAGCCAACAGCTGGTGGGCATCCTGGGCCTGCTTAATGCCAAATCTGTGTTAATCATAGCAGTGTGCCACCACAGTTGCCTAGCCTATTCTTTCTCTCTCTCTCTCTCTATTACTATTATTATTATTATTATTATCATTATCATTAGTAAAGGTAAGTGGGGGAGTGCCAGTTCTATGAGATTCGGGGACTGGGAATCCGGCAGGGATTGGATTGCCTGGCCTGGGGTTCTTCAGCTCAAATTGCACAGTGGGTGCTGGGTCCGTGAGCCCCGGGGGTGGAGTTCCTGTGGCGCCTATGTCAACTGGCCTGGGTCCTTAGGTTCACGTATATGGTGGGTGTTGGGTCGATGAGCCCCTGGGATTGGGATCTGGTGGAGACTGAGTTGGCTGGCCTGTGTCCTTAGGCCAATCTGTGTGGTGGTTGGCGGGGGTCTGTGAGCCCTGTGGATGGGGGCTTCTGCAGGGCCCAGGTTGCCTTTCCCAGGTCCTTAGGCCTGGGGTGAGGATTCCAGCAGAGCCTAGGACTCCTGGCCTGGGTTCTTAGGCCTGCCTGCATAGTATCAAGTCTTTGAATCTCAGGGGCGAGGGCTTTGGCAGCTCCCAGGTTACCTGGACCACGTACTATGACCTGTCTGCATTGTGGGTGCTGGTGGTTAGGGGTCCAGCAGGGCATGGGTTGGGCAGCCTAGTTTGTCAATGGCACCAGAAAATGCCCACTAGCCACCCAGTGGCACACTTGTGGATGCTTGGTGTTTGCAGTTGCAAAGGGTCTTGGGAATTCCACAGGTCGGGCAGTGGAAGTACATTAGGGCTCACGTCCAGGATTGGCGGTCTGACAGTAGACTGTATGTGTCAAAACTGGGCCTCATCCTATGGTTCATCTACTCCATGGAATACTACTCAGCTATTAAAAAAAACAAAATGCAGTTCTTTGTGGCCAAATGGGCCAAACTGGAAACCATAATGCTAAGGGAAATGAGCCAATCCCAAAAAGTTAAATACCACATGTTTGCCTTAATTTAAGATGACACGATGTTATGTATAACATGTTATGTTTTGAATGTTATATGTTGTGTATAAACTAAAATTGAAATGTAAGTGAGGTGGTCACAGAAGGTGGCTAGGAACTCGCATTTACTTTTAACATATTGGTTACTCATTACTATGTCAATTAATTCCATAATGATGTAAATTTTTGCTGATGGTATGTTGGAGCTTTCAATTGACTGGGATGATTGATTCAATTGATTGGCTCTGTCTTCAGACCAGAGAGGGTATACCTAAGAAGCCGTTGAACTTGACTGGACAATAAGATGCTGGACTCTATGTTTGGTATATGCTTGCAATGGGGGAATCTCAACTGAACTTGAGCTGTGGTTATGCAACAAGGTGGAGGAATCCACCATGGTGGGAGGGTTTGGGGAGGGGTGGGGAGAACCCAAGTACCTATGAAACTGTGTCACATAATACAATGTAATTAATGAATTAAAAATAATTAAAAAATGCCAAAAAAACCCTGGGCCTCATCAATGGAAAAAATAGAGCAGTGGATGGCAGACTCAGAAGCACACAGAGGATATGGCAGCCAATCAGGGCCTTAAGAGGACATTTGGTACCATAGCAGAGGAAGGATGCCAAAACAAACCGGACAACTACCCCAACCAAGCAATGAAAGCAAATATCTTGGCTAATGGAGACTCTAAGGTTGACTATGTCAGCCAATGGACATTGGAAGGATTTCCTCATCCTTGGATCTGCACGATGACAGCATTTCAAACCTATTGAAACCACTTGAGCAGAACCCTTGCAGTGTCTCCACATCAGGGACCCTGGGTTGATATCAGAAGGCCATTCCTATCACCGGTACCTGGGGTGTTGGTAGGCTGGGTGTGACTTTGCCACTTATCTCCCCACCTTTCCCCAGAAACAAGAAGAAGAAAAATTAAAAAAAAAATTGGAAACAATGGTCTCACCAACTTTCCTCTAACCTTGGTTTCGTCCCACCCTGATCAACTATGTAAACATCATCAACAATAAAATTGCTTTAAAAAATATTCAATGGGTAATACTGTGTTATTCTTTTAGCAACGGTGCTCAGGCATCATCTCTGCAAATGTTGAAAAGAGCCACTGCATCAACAAAGAACTCCAAGCTTTCTCAGGAGTGAACCTACTAGGTACACAGGAAAAGAGGAGTTGCCTTTAATCACTTAAACATGCAGGACATAAATCAGAAATTATTCTCGTGCTAAAAAGAACACGCCAAAATATTAAATGGCAAAAGCTTTTAATTGAACATTTTGCTGAAGTAGCAGGCATGCTGGTAATCCCCCCCAACACAGGTACTCCTGCAATCTTGCACTTCCAGCGGCTCTTCGTGTTCAATGCTTCTTAAAAGCACTTTCTCTGAACTATAGAGGCCCCAAATTCACTGAATTCTGAAGAAGTGACCCACATTTGCTTGAAGGTGCTCAGAGATGTCATAACAGAGGCGCCGATCCATGCGGAGAAACACCTATCAGGAGAAGCGATGATCCTAATGTGGTTCTCTTCAGAAGCTAACGGTTCCAGTTCCTTCAGGAGTCGTTGCTCCAGTCCCCGGAAGAGGGTGCTGCCACCACACAGCACAATTTCTGCAAACAGGTCTTTATGGATGTCAGTGTCACATTTTGCGATGCTGTTGGAGACCATTTCTGAGAGGCCTGGAGTATTAATGCCCATCTTATTAGGTGAAAAAAGAACTTCTGGTACTTTCATCATACTGTCCACAACAGAGATGACATTTCCATCTGGAAGTATGTATTGTCTTGGCGGTATGTATTCCTCCACTCTCTTGTGTAGTGTTTTATCTGATCCCAAAGTGATGCAACACGTCTTCTCCTTGATGTCATCCACTACGGCCTTGTTGAATATGCAGGGTAAGATGTAATTGTTTGCCAGAAGGAGACGGGTCAGGCGATCAGTGATGTCTCTGCCTGCAACACAGAGCTTGCTGACTGCATGAGGCAGAGCATAACCCTCAAAGATGGGGACCACGCAAGTCAGTCCTTCGCCACTGTCAATCACAAGGCCTGTGACACAGGCATACGCATATAGAGCTATTGCTGCATGGTTGGCCAGATAGAAACCTGGAACATTGAATTTCTCAAACATTAACTCTGTAATTCGTTCTCGAGTCTCCCTCGGGTTCAAGGAGGGCTCACTGAGGAGTATGGGCTGTTCGTTAGGTTTTGTTTCCAGCTCTATCTCAAGAACATGGCTCCAGAATTTCTCCATGTCATCCCATGCTGTTACCTGTCCACGTTCTATGGGAAAATGTAAATATAGAGAACGATACTTCCCCAGAGCTTCATCTCCAACAGAGTACTTGGTTTTGTATTTTTTTTTAGAATATATGTTATGTCTAGGATATCCTATAACTGAGCTAAGAACAATACAGGGTGCGATATCTCCAGACCGCCCTGCTTTACAGATTCCTGAGCCATTGTCAATGACTACAGCAGGAACATCTAGCAAGTCTGACTTAAACATGTCTTTACCTTCGCTTCCAGACTTCACTAAAATAAAGACAGACCAGATGGGCCTTCTTATGAGTCAATGGTTACCTCTGGAGGTTTGAAAATGACAAGATTCTAAAATTCTCTGGATTTTGCCCAGATGGAGCTGGTTGGCAGTTCCCAACCCGTCAGAACACCCCGTCTTTAACCCATGGATCCTGTCTCCTTTCTGGTGGCCCACTGTCGGCACAGGCAATTTATAGGCTGGCTGGCTGTATGTAACAATCTCACCATAGCAACAGTTGTCTGGGATAAGCCTCAGAAGGGGGAGGAGCTTGGTTTTAGCCACTAGGGTTCCCTAAATTATGAGATTTTTATCATAATGGGCAAATCATACATATAGATAGATTTAATAAACGCATAAACACAAGGCAGATACCTAATTTTAGAACAAAATCAAGTCATGGGCTGATCCAAGAGAAACTGCCTTCTGTATTGGACTGAGCTGCTCTATGTGGAATGTCAAAGTTATATTTCTCTTTGCTGAAAGGAGAAACTAAACCCCAACATAGTCAGGCTGGAGTGTAAAATATCATAATCTTCTCAAAACAGCTTTTTTTTTCATTTCCTTTATATTTGTTTTTGTGTGTTTTCAAAATATTTGGAGAGAAATTCTAGGCATAATATAATCCACCCATTAAAGTGGAAAATTTCATGTTTTTTAGTATATTCAATGATACCTGAAAATGCTACATCATTTATAATACTTTCCTACATGAAAAGGAAACTCAGGTCCCTTCATCTTTCACTCTCCTCTTCAGAATTCCATGTGAACCACACAAAATATTTTTGTAACTGGATATTTATCTTTTTTGGCCCTTTTTCACATAAATGACATCATATAACAGGTGGTTCTTGGTGTGTGGCATCATTCACTCTAAATCTTCAAGGTTAAGCTGTTTTGGTATAGTACATTTTATGTATCAGTCAGTTGATGGACCTTTGCTATACCTTTGCCATTTAATTATTATAAACTATGCTGATGCAAAGTGATACTGCATATGGGTTTGTGCGAACCTGGGCATTTTTTCCTCATAGGTATAGCCCTACAAGGCATTTCCTGCTGCGTCTTATGACAATTCTTTTGAATTCAGGGTTCTGTAAATCTGCTTTGCTATTGAAAATGGCTATGACTGTTTACATTTCTATTCTTTTTTTTAAAGATTTATTTATTTTTATTGGGAAGGCAGATATACAGAGAAGAGGAAAGACAGAAAGATCTTCCATCCAATGATTCACTACCCAAGCGGCTACAATGGCTGGAGTTGAGCCAATCTGAAGCCAGAAGCCAGGAGCTTCTTTCGGGTCTCCCATGTGAGTGCAGGTTTTCAAAGCTTTGGGCCATCCTCAGCTGCTTTCCCAGGCTACAAGCAGGGAGTTGGACTGGAGGCAGGGGTGCTGGGATTAGAACTGGCACCCATATGGGATCCCAATGTATTCAACGCGAGGACTTTAACCACTAGCCTATCACGCCGGGCCCTACATTTCCATCCTTAATGTTTGAGACTTTTTCACCTGCTCCTCAACATTATTGTCCCTCTTTTGACTCTATGCATTGCAGTATGTAAGAATTGTTATCACATTCTGATTTTTAAAGTGTTTACTTATCATGGTTTTATTTATTTGCAAGGCAGTTTGACAAGAAAATACAGGGAGAGGAGATCTATCAGCTTGCTCACTCCGCAGCATCTGTGACAACTGGGCTTGCAGTCCATCTGGGTGTCACATAGAAGTGCCAGGAACCCAATGCAACTGAGCCACCACATGCTTCCTCCCAGAATGTACATTAGCAGGAACCTCAAGTCAAGGGTGGAAGCAGGACTATGTCCCACATACTCCCACACAGGGCACATATGACTTAATCTGGTATACTGGATTAAATAACTGATAATAAATCATGTCAAGCATATTTTCAAGTACTTATTGTTTCATATCTTAAAATTTCCTTTTTAGAAATGTCTATGAAGTTTCTTGCATCTCTTTAATTAGGCTGTCTTCCAAAAATTGAGTGATAAATGTTCTTCATATACTCTGGGTGTTAGTCTTCAACAGATACATTATTTGTAAATATGTTCTCCTATTCTGTATTGTCATTTTTATTATATTCATAGTGTCCTAAAAGTTACACAAGTTTTTAATTTTGATATAATTCCATTTATAAATTTTATCATTCCTTGCTTACATTTTTGTGTTACAGCTAAGAGTTCATTGCAAATTTAGACCATGAGTCATATCTATCCCTACATTTCTCACAAGTTTTCCTTGTATACATCAGATTTAAAATAGAATTATGGTAATTTTTTGTACAAGTTGTGAGTTGAGTTTCTAATTTCATTCTTTTGAATGTGACTCCCCAGTCATTCCAATATCATTTGCTGAGGAAACAGGTCTTTCTCAGGCTGAATAGCTATCATTGTTGCCATAAAATAGTTGATTCATTGTTGATTCATTGTTGTGGTGCACCAGGTTAGATGCCAGTCAATGACAGCAAAATCCCATATGAGTTCCTATTTTAGCCCCTGTTGCTCCACTTGTAACACAGCTCCTTGCTAACATGCCTGGAAAATCAGTGTTTAGGGCCCAAGTCCTGGAGCCCCTGCATCCACAAAGGAGACCTATATGGACGTTAGGTCACTGGTTATGGCTTGGCCCAATGGCCTATTTTCATTTCATCCATAAGTGTATTTTACTTCTTCTCATCAAATATGCATGAATCTACTTTCTTCTTTTGGTTAAACCCCTGGTTAGAATGAGTAAGTAACTACAGCAGATATCCTTGTCTTGTTCATGGGGAACAACTAGGGAGATTTTTTTAATAGATTGATTTATTTTTATTGGAAATGTAGATTTACTGAGAAAAGGAGGTAAAGAAAGATCTTTCATCTGCTTGTTCACTTCCCAAGTGTCCACAACGACTGGAGCTGAGAAAATCAGAAGTCAAGAGCCAGGAACTTCCTTTGGCCCTCCCGTACAAGTGCAGGATGCCAATGCTTTGGGCCATACTCTATTGCTTTCCCAGGTCCCAAGCAAGGAGCTCGACGGAAGGAGGAGCAGCTGGGACACTAACCAGCTCCCATATGGTATCCTGGCACATGCAAGGTCAGGATTTAGGCACTGAGCCATGACACTGCACGCTAGGTTTTTTTTTTTTTTAACAAATAACTGTAATGATACTTATGATATTTTTACAAATACAAAATTCTCAAGCTGAAGATTTACCCTTCCTTTTCTAACCTTTTAATGTTTTCATCACAAAAGAGTGATTTTCCTTTTATTCAAACAGTTTATCTGGTGAGAATAGTTTACATAATATAATTATTCTAATGAATTGGTATACCTGATAATCTTCAGATACAAATCTAAATGCATACATATATGCATAAACATTGTATAACTGATATTAATACCACTTCTTATACATATTTATCTCATATATACATATTATTATATATGCATTACATTTGGTAAATTTGGCTTGTATATATTTTGTTTAGGACTTTGAAATTCATATTGATAAGTGATACTGGTGTAGCTTTCATATATACTATATATATATCACAAACTATATGTATATATATCACAAACTATATATATATATATATATGCATATATATATATATATATATATATATGCAGTTTGTTTCAGCATCAGGATAATTCTAGCCTTGTAGAATGAATTTGGGGGTATATTCTCATCCTTCATTATTTGGAAGAGCTTTCAATCAATGCTTTTTTGATTTTTCTTTTAAATATAACCCACAAAACAGCTTGATCCCAAGATTGTCTGCTTCTGATTAAGCTTCCTGTTAATATGCCTGACAAAGCACTGTAAGATGGCCCAAGTACTTGTGCCACTTCCACCTATGTGGGAGATAAGGATGATTTCCTTTTTAAAGTATTTACTTGAATGGCAGTTACAGTCAGACAGAGAGACATAGAGAGAGAGAGTGCTCCACCTCCTAGTTCACCTCCAAAATGTTTACAATAGTCAGGGCTGGGTAAAGCCGAGGCTGGAACCAGAAGGAACCAAGGCCTCCATCTACAGTTCGGCTGCATAGGCCCAATCACTGAAGTCATATTCTGTTGCTTTCCCAGTTAATTAGCAGAGACCTGGGTCAGAAGTAGAGTATCCCGGACTTCAAGAGGTTCACATAAGAGGTGTCGGCATCACAAGCAAGGACTAAATACTCTGAGTCCTGCAGCCATTTGGGGCATGAGGCAGCAGGTATAAGATCTGTTTTCTCTGCCTTTCTTGGTATTTCTTTTTCTGTCTGTCACTGTGCCTTTCAAATAAACAAATGCATGTTTAAAAATAAGTACATATTTTAGAGAACATGGCAGTGAAATAATCTGGACCTAACCTTTTCTTTATTTATAATTTACGATTATTAAATAAATCTCTTACTTGGTACAGATACATTAATATTATTTATTCATTTTAAAGTCAGTTTCAGTGATTTGTGTCACCCTAACATTTTTTCCATTTTATTTGAGTTATATGAAATGACATAATATTGTTCCATTTTATATTATAATTCTCATTTATTTTCATAAATTTAGTTAACAATATCTGCTCTATTTTGCTTAACCTTTCAAAAGAAAGGGCTTTTAGTTTCATAAATTTCTCCATTTTTCTAGTCTATATTGAATAATTTTGATGTAATCAAAATTTCATTTGTTCTTTAAAAATTTAATTTATATTTTTTTCCTAATGACTTATAGTAGGAGCAAACCATATATATATATATATATGCAGTTGCTCACTGAATTAGTTAATGTGTATGTTTAGCATGTTAAGTGATGGTATTTTGTGAATGCAATAAACAGATATAATCAGCTGACATAAAAGAGAGACTGCCAAACGTAATGTAGATAAACACCATCCAATCAGATTAAGGCTTTTAGAAGAAAAAAATGAGTTTTCTTTAAGAAGAAATTCTACTTCATGATTCCAACAAGTTTGCTTGACTTTCCAGCCTACTGAACTGCTTTATGTATTAGAGACTCAAGACTGAAATGTTATATCCCACTTGATTTCTTTAGCTGACAGCCTGCCTTATAAATTTTGGACTTATGTGTAATATATCCCTGTTTTCAAGAAAAAGTAGTATGTATGTTAGTGGATATAATACCTACATATGATGTTCATATGACAAAATCTAAAAAACTTGTTACATCATAAATTTAATTATTGAAAGAACTATATAAATCATTTTCTCAATCTCTATGTATTCAAATATATAGAAAGTCGATACGTATGCATGCATATGTATTACTATATAATAATTCTATAAATATCACATACTTTTATTAACTATCATTTTCTTGAATAAATATTTATTGGCTGCATTTCTTGAGGACTTCCTCTGTACACCATATAGCCACTTACATGCATGTTTTTTTCTGTGTGTGAGTGTTTATGTGTGTAAATGGGAGACAGCTAATATATGCATTAGGAAGGCAGTACAAAAGTTTCTAGACTTGGGATCCAAGATGGCAGAATAGGGTAAAGACACACTGATTTTGTCAGGGAAAGGTTAACAAGGGAGAGAATCACAAAATGCAATCGCAGGTTACAGTATGGAAAGATGGGTAGTGAAAACAATTTCTCAGGGCACAAAAACAGCAGGAGGTAGCACTTGGCCAGATTTCCTCCAAAACTCCATGAGAAAGTTGGAAAAGTGCAATGATGGGAGGAGAATGAGATGATTCCTGTCACAGTCACGGGATCCACCGATCCTGTGTTCCTACACAAGCCAAGGAAGAGCGGGGATGCTCCTGCACATAGGAGCATGGAGTAGAGTAGAATGTGAACCCCAGCCCTCCTTATCACATGTGGATCCATTAATCCATGGGCCAGAGGGCGCCATTTGGGTCAGAGGCCTGGCTCCAACCACTGAGACCCCATATTGGGACAGCAAAGTGCCTGGAAAAATAGTAATTTGTGCATTTTCCAGGCTTGGTAGGAGTATACATCTGGCTCTCTGCTGGGCTTTTGTGTAATCTGGTATTAAAAACTCATTTCACTGACCAAATGAGGATCCCATAGGTTCCATCCAAAGACTAGATTCAACTAATTCACTGGCTTAGCTTCTTGCAGGTTCCAGAAAGAAAACAGGTCCGTGTTCCCCACTGATCTAAGGTCTAGATCAGAGAATGAGTCAGGAACTGGACACTAAACAGAAACAGAAGTCTGTCTGCAAATCTAGAAACTAAGAAATCAAGACTTATGAACTCATAGATAGCTGGCTTCTGCAAGGTTGGTGCAGCTGTGTGGAGCTCTGTGGAGTTGTGTGGAGCTGTGTGCACCTTGGGATTGTAGGAAAACTGCACACACAAATTACAAGAAAGCTGTGACCTCACATTTACAAGTAGTGGATAGCTTGATCCCAAGGCACACACAGAGCTCCACAGATTTCTTGTATGGCACAAGTACCAGTGTGGGTAGTGGTCACAGCCACAGTGGAATAACCTGGGTTATAAATTACTTCAAAACAACCAGTGGAAAGTGATGTTTAAATTGGTAGTAGTGAATGCTAACTCCGCAGGGAGGACAGGTAGGTGATCCATCACACCTAACTGGAATATTACTAGGTACTCTCATCCCATAGTTGAGGATTGACCAGAGTACATGGCCCACACCAAGTGCACACTACTGAATCCCCACACTACTGGATCCCTTTAAAAGATTTGATGTACCTTTAAAATCACAGCAACAGGGGACCGGCGCAGTGGCCCAGCGGCTAAAGGCCTAGCCTTGAACGCACCTGGGTCCCATATGGGAACCGGGTCTAACCCCAGCAGCACCACTTCCCATCCAGCACCCTGTTTGTGGCCTGGGAAAGCAGTCGAGGATGGCCCAAAGCCTCGGGACCCTGCACCCGCGTGGGAAACCTGGAGGAAGTTCCTGGCTCCTGGCTTCAGACTGGTGCAGAACTGGCCATTGCCGTCACTTGGGGAGTGAATCATTGGATGGAAGATCTTTCCCTCTGTCCCTCCTCCTCTATATATATATCTGACTTTGCAATAAAAATAAATAAATCTAAAAAAAATCGCAGCAACACAGCTCAAAGATAACATGTACCTGAAGAGAAAAGCCACTAATGTGCATTGCAGTGCTCAAGGGTCAAAGGAGCTACACAAACAGTATGAACAAGGAACACAACATAATGCTCAAAGGTGGATACAATCATTTCAATCTTGAAATTTGAAAATGAAGACACAGAAGAGATTCTGGATAACAAATTTTTAAAAATCATAAACATTTCGAAGACAACGAAGAGCAGATGCACAAGAAATGAAGCAATCGTTCTCAGATATTTTTTTAAAAAATCAAACTGAATTATTGGAAATAAATAATTTGTTATTACAAATAAAAAATACAATGGAAAGTCTTAAGAGCAGAGTGAATGAGAGAAGAAAAAAATTCTGAGCTATAATTCTTGGAGAAAACCTCAGTCAGACAAAAATCTAGAAGAAAAATTGTGCAAAACAACAACAAAACTCTCCAAGGTTTATGTGATGCCATCAAACGCTCAGGTGTCCATGTCTTAGCAGTTCCTGACAGAATGGAAACAAGGGCGAGGAGCCACACACAGTGGTGTAGCACATTAATACTTGAGTTTGTTTACTTCTGACTCTGGCTAGCACAAATTAGTCTTAGTTTTCAAAGTTAAAGTGAATTTTTATATGATAAAATAATATTTTGTACTGCTATGCTCTGTTTTAAATGTTTATATTCCCTAAAATTACTTGTTGGTAATTAGTCCCCAGTCCAATAGGAGCAGGATCTGGGGCCTTCTGGAGGTTATTAAGTGAGCCCTCAACAATGGGATCAATATCTTATAAAAGGACTCCATGGGGCCTCTTAGCCCTTTTCAACCTTCTGTCTTCTGCCATGGGAAGGCATGTTACAAAGAAACTATGGAGCAGAGGGAAAAACCTTCAACACTAAACATACTGGAGATTTGATCTTGAACTTCGCAGCTTCGAGAACAATGAGGAGTAATATTTTTTATTCATAAATTACACAATCGAAGGTTTTCTGTGATGACACTTTAATAGAATGAGGAATTGTTCGTCTGCAGAAATTAACTGTGGTCCATGTTCAGAATGACTTTCAATATAAAGAACTTTCTTCTGCTTGATACTGCAGAGTTGTAACGTTGAAGTAAAAATTTGGATCTGTATTTTATAAGCTATATGCATACGTAAAATCTTGTGTTTTTTTAAAGGTTAATTTATGTTTATTATAAAATCAGATATACAGAGAGGAGGAGAAACAGAGAGGAAGATCTTCCATCTGATGATTCATTCCCCATGTGGCCACAATGGCCGGTGCCATGCTGACCCAAACCCAGGAGCCCAAAGGCTCTTCTTGGTGTCCCAAATGGGTGCAGGGTTCCAAGGCTTTGGGCCGTCCTCGACTATTTTTCCAGGCCACAAGCAGGGAGCCGGATGGGAAGCAGAGTTGCTGGGATTAGACCTGGCGCCCATATGGGATCCTGGCACGTTCAAGGCTAGGCCTTTAGCTGTTAGGGTATCGCGCCAGGCCCAAAATCTTGTTCTTAAAATATGGGACAAGTTTAATAATCCCTGCTAGACACTTTCAAAAATTTTATTCAGTGTATGAATCTCTTGCTTCATGGGATTCAGCTTTATGTGTGGGGTTCAATTTGAATTCTCACCTTATCTGTGTCACTTAGTTTTTTATCTTAACAAACACAATCAAATTCACTGGATGAACATTATATTTAGATTCCTATTACTCTGGGTTGCATATATCTTTTTTACAGGCCTAACAAGGATTCCCTTTGTTTAAGCCTACCCATGTATAGAAACACATTATGACATGTATGCTGCATTTTAGCTATACTACTGATGCCTCTAAATCTTGTTTATGAAATATTAACTTGTTATCATTTCAGATGGATAAAGGTCCAAGTTCAAATAACGGACATTTTGTTTCACTGTAATAATGAAAACTAGTAACATGTTAATATATGATACATTACGATCTGAAGAAACACACCATGTAATGCCTATATCTCCATCTAATTTCATGAGAGTGTCAGAATGCATTATTGACTCATGTTATTTATTTTTGTATAATATGGAAGATGTAGCCATGTTACTCAAATAGTGTGCCATGAAAAGGAAATGTTCAAATGCTTCATCGCAGTTTTCTCTTCTATATAAATAATTTTCTAACACTTCTTCAAAGGCTAGATTTCACAAAAATTATTGATCTGAAATGATAGAATCAAGGCTAACATGTAAAGAAAGGGCATGTCTAACACGGACCCTAGTCTTTCCAGTCACAAAGTTAAATGTCACAGCAATCATCCAAGTATATAACTTACACAAGTTGGCTGGGATATTATTCAAAAAACTGGCAGAATCTCAGTGAAAAAGGCTTCTGGCACTTTTGGTTTGCTATATTCCTACTCCTCTCTCCCCCATATCCACAACTGCCTTGAAAGCCAACAGGTTTATAATCACAGAGAAAATCAGAAGACTTTAAAACTTAGTGAGGGTGAATGTGGTTTGGAGTTCAGTCAAAATTCCAGTTTCAAAAATGAAATGTCTTTATTAGTTTTCTCTGTCCATGAAGAACAGCCTCTCAATACTGTGTTTATTTGACTTATTAGATTGCCCAGAGTGGATAGATCTTTTTTCTTCCTGAAGTTATTACTGGAAAGAATCAAAAGGCAATTGTTGAACATCTGCCTTCCTAAGATGGTGGATATCACTGCAGCAAGTGGTAAAGTAAACCGAACTTCAAAGGAAGTTCTGAGGATCATGTTCCTGAACAGGCTTTGATAACACCCCCCAGCACATCCTTGGGGATCTAAAAGGCTATTCATTATGTGTAGCTCTTATGGGATGTGAATATGCTCAGAAAATGCATGTGATGGTCCTATGTTCCTACTGTTAGAAAAATCAGTCTCAGAATAATAGTTAACAGAAATAAAATCTTTGGGAAAAATCCAACGTTCTTGCAGAACATGAGCACTCAATATATGGGTAACAGTAGTAGCACCAAATGTATAAAGGGCAACTCTAAAAAAAAAATTCTATTGCTAATATAATAATAGTGAAAGATCAAATTCTTATCTAATATCAGGAAAAACATGAATAAGTTTTCTTAAGAGTTCTATTTGATATTAAATCGCATGTCCAATCAAATACGATCAGGTAAGCAATGAATTTCAAGGTACTCAGATTGGAAAGGAGGTAAAACAATCTGTATGTTCAGAAAACTGTTTTCATACCACAAATCCTAATGCATGTACAACATATACACCCACCTGCACGCTCAAATACAATGAAGTACAACGATCAATGTAAAAAATAAAGCCTTTCTAAAGAATCCTCATAAAAATATGAACATGTCATTTCAATTTTCATGTATGATACAAAGAATAAAGTGTTCAAGAGTAAACTTAACAAAATATTTGCAAAGCATATACACATTTAGAGAAAATTTTAAAAATTGTAACAAGTTGGAATCTCCCAAGCTAATGACAGAGTACCTAATGTTGTCAACCTGAAAACATTAAATTGACTTAGTGATTGAGCATATTTTTTATTAAATATGATTTATTTTATTTGCAAAGGAGAGATACTGAGAAAAAAAATCCTTACCCACCAGTTCAGTTACCAAATTCTTGCAACATCTGGGGCTGGGCCATGCTGAAGCCAGCACACAAGGGGGACCCAGTGCAGCTCATGTAGGTAGCAGGGACACAGCTTTCCGAGCTATCACTGCTGCAGCCATGTGTCTATGCATCACCAGTAACCAGAAACCAGGGTCTGGAGTCGGACAGATTCCCGATTCCATTAGAACTGCATTGGGGGACATCAGCACCCCTCTATCATTTAATGGACAGATCATCGAGATAGAAAATCAACAAAGGTATTTCAGATTTGAACCATATCACTGAGCAAATTGAACTATGTAATATTTACAGAACATCTCAACCAACAGCGATAACGTAAACATTCTTCTCATCAGCGTGTGGTACTTTCTTTAGGACAGATCATACATCAAGACAAAATCCATTTCAGTAATTTTTTAAAAGATCAGAATTATCACATATCTTTTCAGACTATACAAAGATAAAAATAGAAATCAAGAACAATGGAATAACAGAAAAAGAAAACTACAAACTCATATTCCAGATGAATTAGATGCTAAAATTCTCAACAAAATTCTAGCAATCTGAATCCAATACATCAACATGATCAGAAATCATGAGCAATTAGGATTTCTCAAAGATTCAAGCTGACTTAACATCTGCAAATTAATAAATGCAAATCACGTCAGCAGAATGAAGATCAAATCCACCATTGTCATCTCAACAGATGGAAAATATCACTTCATGATAAAAATCCTGCACAAATTAAATATGGAAGAAACAAATCTCAATCATTTTGAAGCTATATACAGGCTATATATGACAAACAGCCAATATAATACCAGAGAGGAAAAAAGTGAACTTATTTCACCTTACATCTGGAATAAGCTGAAGATATACACTTTCACTACTTTTACCCATTACAGTTTGGGGAATACAAATAAAACAATTATAGAGAAGGAGTAAATAAATGGCATCAAAATGGGAAAAGGGGAAGTCAAAATTCTGTTAGCAGATGACATGGACAAAGATACTGAATTACTGAAAGAAAATTTAGGGGACCATGTTAACATACTGTTGTAGGTGACAACTTCTTGATTGAAACCCCCCAATACAGGCAACAATGGAAAACTTAAACAAATAGTATTATATCAAATACAGAAGCTTCTGTACAACAATGGAAACAACCAGTAGTGTGAACAGAAATCCAATGGAATGGGAAATATATTTGCAGGCTACCTACCTGACAAAGGACTAATATTTACATGATACCAACAATAACAGTTATATATACATATATACAGGGGTTGGAATTGTGGTACAAAGTGTTAAGCCACAGCTTACAAAACTGACATCCCATATGGGTGCCAATTTCAATACAGGCAGCTCCATTTCCAATCCAGTTCCTTCTATTGCTCCTTGAAAAGCAACAGAAGACAACACAGGTCATTGGGCCTTTGCAACACATGGGAGAGCTGGATGAAACTCCTGACTCCTGCTTTTCATCTTGCCCACCTGTGGCCATTATAACCATCTGGGGAGTGAAGCAGCAGATAGGATATCTCTCTGTGTATCCTTACCTCTATGTTAATCTTCCTTTCAAATAAAATTAAAAAATATAAATGCTTCAAAATAAATCCAACTGAGCTGCAAAATGGGCGAAGAACCTCAACAGATAGTTCTCAAAGTAAATACAAAATAGCCAATAAATATGTGATATCACCAGGCATCTAGGAAAACCACAATGAGCTATCACTTTACACAGATAAATATATTCTCCCTTAATGTTAGGATATGAAGTTTTAAAACAATGAATGAAGAAGAAAAAAAAAAGAAAGGCTATGTGTATCAATACTGCCGCAAGTATAATTTGTCTAATATTTTATTTATGCTTTCTTCAAATTGCTAACATATATATCACTATACTTTTAATAATCTATGATTACTTCTAAATTTACTGTACATAGAGTGAAAAATGATATATTTTCATTTAGTTGTTGCTATAGATTTTGCCCTTTTTGTTCATATTTCTTTTTTTAAACTTTTGTTCAATGCTTTTTATAGTGGTGTATTATGCTTTGGGATATAAAATAACTACATATTATCTAAAAAATTTAAATGAAAGATAGTGAGGGAGGAGGAGGTGTGGTAAAATATTCTTAGATTTTCCCGTGACCATTATCAGCAGAAAGGGTGAGCATATCATCTTAATTTGTCTGACAATTTATGAGAAAATAACAATGAAAATTTCATACCCAGGAAATGCCTAAAGTTAGAAGAAATCTAAGACAATTAATGACCATATCAATTAAATTCTTATTGCTTGTATATTACTCTTTCCTATTTGCTTTGTTAACTTTCATATCACAACACATTAAAAAGCTGTACAAAATTATTTCATATTCATTTCTTGAACTCCACTTATATACACATATATATGTATAATCATAGGCAATGATTTTTTTATGTTTGATTTTATGTCTTATTTTAGGATGATAATAAAATATTGCACAACAAATCAAATAATACTTCTTATAGAATATAATGTCTCTTATGTCACTTTGTAGTGTTTCATTGCTTTCTACTTCCTGAGTATTGTTAAATAACATAAGCAATATCATGGTTTTATGAAACAAGAAGAATTAATTTCATTAGCTTTTCATTGTGTGTTGAAATAATTTTATCTTTACCTTTTTTGTATCATTTATTGGTAAATATGTGTAATGTTCCAACAAGACATTAAGTATATGGTGATGTGAAAGTGAAATCTTCAGTTTATAATCTATTGTGATATACTAATTTATGGGAATATTGTATCAAAATATTACAGCATCCTGTCTTGTGGGTTTACATTTTCAAACGACTCCTCATTTGCCAAGTTACTATGGTGTCAGTATAATTTTTCTACATCATAAAACATCTTGAAATTCTTTGTAATTGTAAGGTTATGGGGCCTTTAAGAAATGTTTAAATGGCGAGGGTTCTGGCTCTAACTAACTATTACTTTAGGAAGCACAATATTGCAAAAGCACAGTTAGTATATCAAGAGCAGGTTGTAATAGAGTGTTTGACTCTCTCTTCCACATGTGCCTAACTGTTCTTTGTATTTTCAGTCTGTCTTGGAGCTACAGGAAGCCAAATGTGTGTTGGTAGCATATTATTGCAACTTCAGAACCATAAGCCAAAATAAGCCTCTTTTCTTTAAACATTACACATTCTCAAGTGTTCTATTATAGCAATGGAAAAAGGACTAAGACAGAACATTGGTGGTATAGAGTGGGATGTTGTTATGACAATACGTAAAAAGAAAAAGTAGCTTTATACATGTGTAATGGGTATTGGAAAAGTTTAGAGTAGGTTTTTTTCCACTCCATGGTGCTGTAATTTTGTTTGTCATTGTTGTTATTGTTAATGATGATGTTTCTAAATCATACAAGTTGTTGAACTTATTTCGTGACTTCTCATTTAAGGGAATATATAATGATGAAGTAATAGAGACTACCATATCCAGATGTGGAGATATAATGCTGTGATGGAGTAATACAGACTACCATATCCAGCTGTGGGGATACAATGCAATATGCATCTCTGCTTTCAAATCAAAGATGGATTTCCAATGAAACTTGGAAATGTGTAGACAATGGAATGTTGAACTGCCTGACATTGTCTGTATCAGCAATGTTGTGGCACACTTAAATAACAGACTGATGGAATCGTGACTCCTTATGAAGAACTATTATAACAATGTGGGGAAAATCAGTCATGGGGTGGAATTTGAGGGGATGGAAATCTAAGACTCTATGAAATTGTAACATAAAATTTAAAAATTCAAACTAAAAATTTAATAAAAGAGAGCAATTGAGATGAGGCAACTTCCATCAAGATTTCAAAACATGACAGAACTTCCTAGGATCTTAGGGAGAAATCAGTCACAGAAGCAAAGTTACCATAGATAGTGAAATTTAACTCCCATAATATGAAATGAAGCAGCTCCCTCCTTAGCCTAAGGTGTCCTTGTTCTATATCAAAAGGAATTTTCTAACTTAGGGGGTGATCCAGCTTGTCTTACAAGGCTCTGATCACCAGATTTATGAAGTCAGTTTCTCCAACAAAGAAACTAGATGGGCAGTGTTATCTTGCAATGATTTGTGATTTGGGTAGGGGAATTCCAGGTCTGACCATAATGTAACTGTTGCACTCACATAGCTCCCAGCACAACTGCACCCACCTGGCCATCCATCATACATTCCCTAAACAGCATGGCATCACTGAACCAAGGCCATGCACTTCACTGACCAATGAGTAACTTGGACATGAGCCTATCATACACCTCAGCTCCAATTTAAATCTAGAACAACATTTATCTCTAACTCCTTGAGTAGCCTGGGACTTAGGCAATGTTTGACTCCTTGCTCTCTACTTTGCAAGAAATACCTACTTTCTTTAACCACCCCAATGTCAATAATAGATTATCTGCACTTTGGGTAAACACACCCAGTTTGGGATTTTTACAAATATTCTTTTGACTAGTTTCAGTTGTAGTTCAGCAACAAGAATCCCATGAAAGGCAATACGTAATGCAAAACCAGAAGCAGGATTCCCACCTGGACCCCCAAATTGTTATGGTATTTGAAGTATATATTTCTTACATTGGAAATATATAGGAACTAGCGTGTAACACTAATGTACAAGAGCAGCTATGTGGTATGAGCCCAGAATAGTGTGAAAATAGTTCTGTTCAAGTGCATTAGGGTCCATCCTCTAGTTTATTGGAAATATCTATTCTATCCCTTTGCCGCTATTCTGTATTGGATGTTGAGAATATGTTTTGACTTTACAGGCTCAAAGGCAGAAAAATTTGCCTTCAATCTCAGATAAGGTAACTGGACTTTTCAGCTAGTACTGCAATGGAGTAGGTTTTAGGGATAATTGAGAAGGAACGATTTGATTGTGTAGGTGAAAGAGCAAGAGCTCAAAGCCGTTACACTAAAACTTGTGTTGCAGCTTAATTCCTCAATATGTATGGAAGGTGGGGTCTAGTGCAAGGTATCTGAGTCATGGGACAAGAGGTCTTATGAAACAACTTATGCTCTTATTGTAAGATAGAGTGTATCTCTACTATCATGGGACTAGATGCATTTCCATGGGAACAGGTTTTTTCTCTTTCCACATGTTCACATTTGCCCACTCACTTTATGCTATGAGGTGAAGATAGGCAATGCCCTCACAAGGTGAGCAAATAGTCCTATGCGTCTTGAACTTGCAGAATTTTGAGTCAAAACATACCTATTTTTTAAATTAATTGCTCAGTTGTAAGGGTTCTGTTGTAGCCAAGAAAATCGGCTGAAACACAGCTCTAGGCAATAAAGTAAAATAAGTGAGGCAGTAGAACTAGGTGAAATTGTGAAGTTAGGAGGAAACTCCATTTGTTGTAGAACAAGCTACAGTTAAAGATTTTATCCTAAATAGAATGAGAAGTTACTGAAAACGTTTAGAAATGTTGAAATATACTAACTATTTGATGTTTCCAATTTTGGTTTATATTATGTAATAAATGCATTGTGGTGGCACGTAACGAAAACAGAAACACACTAAAGAATACTCCATGAGATGTGTATGATGGCTCAATTGGCTAATCCTCTTTTTACAAGAGCTGCGCTTTCATATGGATACCGGTTCATGTCCTGAGTATTCCATTTTCCATTCAGCTCCCTGCCTGTGGCCTGGGAAAGAAAAGGCATATGGCCCAAAGCCTTGGAGTCCTGCATTTGTTTGGGCGATGCAGAAGAAGCTCCTGGCTCCTAGTTTCAGATCAATTCGGCTCCTAGCTTCAGATCAATTCAGTTCTGGCCATTGAGGTCATTTGAGGATTGAATCAGCAGACAGAAAATCTTTCTGTCTCTCCTCTCTGTAAATCTGTCTTTCCAATAAAAATAAATATTAAAGATAAGAATATTCCCATGGAATACCATTCAACTCCTAAAAGAATAAAAATCTACCATTTGCAACAAAATGATCCCAACTAGAGACCACTGCGCTCAATAAAATAAGTCAATCCTCAAAAGACAAATACCATACGTTCTCTCTGCTATAAGGCAATCTTCATGTAAAACCCGAAACAAACAGATCTACAGGTAACCATGTATACATATATTCTCATAGGTACTATAGAATGGAAATGAGTACATCAGGAAGTGAAGAAGATACATTAAAGTATGTATCTCTACTCCTGGATAAAAAAGGACTCCCAATGCACCTGTTAAATATGCCTTGACAATATGATACTAGATTTTCTACCATTGTCTATACCTACAATACCATGATACACATATATACCTGTATGTTACACTTGTGACAATTGCTGAAGAACTACACTATTGTAATAATATGAGGAAAAAAAGAGTGGAGGGAAAATGGGGGAAAGCAAAGGGGCTGTGGAAGGAATAACTCATTTTTAAATAAGATTTATTTATTCTTGTAGGAAAGCCAGATTTACAGAGAGAAGGAGATACAGAAAAAAAGATATTCCATCCACTGGTTCACTCCCCAAGTGGCCACAACAGCCTGAACTAAGCTGACCCAAAGCCAGGAGCCAAGATTTCTTCTAGGGCTCCCACATGGGTGTAGGGTTTCAAGGCTTTGGGTCATTCTCTGTTCCTCTCTGAGGCCACAAGCAGGGAGCTGGATGAGACATGGAGCACCCAGGAAGCAAACCAGCACCCATACGAGATCCTGGTACATGCAAAGCCAGGATTTAGCCACTGAGTCATCTCAGAGAGCCTGGAGGGGGGTAGTTTCTATACCCATAAAATACTTTCATGAAAAAATAAATAATACAAAAAGAAAACATTACATAATTCTAGAACAATAATTCTGGTTAAGCATAATTCTAGTTTAGAAATGGAGAGGAGAAATAGAGAAACAATCATATACCTAATATGTCTCAATTCCTAGAACTTGTGAATAAATTGTTGGCAAATAAGGGAAAGTTGGAAGACTTTCCAACTTTCAGGTTTGACTCTTGAGTAAATTGAAAGATGACTAAGACATTTATACATGTGGGTAATATTGAGAACTAAAACTGAGCCTGAATTCAAAATGTCTGTTTGAACAAAAAATACAATATTAATGCATTTAGTCTCAAATATTTTAGGCAAACAGTTGTAAATGGGAAACATAAAAACATCATTGATTGAAAAAATTTAATAATTTTTAATGCAAAGGAGTCACTTAAAATCAGACTAATTGATAAGATCGATCAAGCAGTGTAGAAAGAAGACAGATTCCTGTGCATTATTATAGTTGGGTTTTATGGAAAGTAGAAAGAAATGGTAACAAAGTAACATAATGTTGTAGCAGGTAGAAAGAGGATGCCACTTCAGCAAAGTAAATACATTCTGTTCGTGATTAACTCATGAGTGTTAGATCTGATAACCTCCAGACCACATACACTTAAGAGCCAAAAGTGTACACAATATATGAGACAATTGCCTTCACACATTATCAGTGTGCATTTCTCAAAGCATGTCCTTGAAATAATAAATAATTAATATGTTGCATTCGACCTTCAGGAAAATATCAGTTCACTATAAAAGTTATAGCTTAAAAAGTGTGGAAGGGGAAAAAACCAAAACCACAGAAAACAGAAACTAAAAACATGTGTTTGACTTCTGTTACATTAAAAGTTTATAGATTACCAATTCAGTGCTAACAACAATAAAAAATAAAGCTAACTGAAAACATGAAATGTTCTTGGCCCAATAAATGAACGGAGGCTTTACGTTAAACCACAACTATGAAAGGGAAGAAATAGGAAAATCCATAGAGCTACAGTTGAAGCCTACTTTATTACAGAAGAAACCACTAGAGATATGAACCAACTGGAACACTGAAGAATGGGGGTTCATGTAACCAGTACGGAAGTCAAACAAAGGCAACACCACATCATATGGGTTTTACTTCAAAGAATATCGTAGTAAAGATTAGAGAAGGATTCCTCTCTTGTATCTCTTGGATGGGATGAGAACAACCCTTGCAAAATGAATCAAAACACTTTTCGATAACAGTGATCAGTTATAGAAAGAAAAAAGAAGTCCGCAGTAGAGCAAAGCTCAATGGGAGAAAGGAAATTATAACGAGTCCATTTCCCTGTAGTCTTTTATTTCAACAAAACAGAATGATACATGTTGACTATAAACTTGTGAGAGAGACAATGACCTACTAAAAAACTGAGGTTTCCCAAAAGAGAGGACGTTTCACTTCCTTTATATTTTACCACTATATTAATAGGTTCTAGTTTGATTTCAGCAGGTTTCAGACAAAAGACTTATAGTACACAATGTTCTCTAAGAAGTATTCAGGGAAGCTGGAAAAGAAATATGAACATCAAGAATCAAAGGATTGGGGCCCAGTGGCGTGGCCTAGAGCTAAAGTCCTAGCCTTGAACACGCCTGGGAACCCATCTGGGAGCCAGTTCATGTCCCAGCAGCCCTGCTTCCCATCCAGCTCCCTGCTTGTGACCTGGGAAAGCAGTCAAGGACGGCCCAAAGCCTTGGGACCCTGCACCCATGTAGAAGACCTGGAAGAAGCTCCTGGCTCCCGGCTTCGGACTGGCTCAGCTCCAGCCGTTGCGGTCACTTGGGGAGTGAATCATCGGACAGAGGATCTTCCTCTCTGTCTCTCCTCTTCTCTGTATTTCTGACTTTGTGATAAAAATAAAAATGAATCTTTAAAAAAAAAGAATCAAAGGGTTGCAAAGCTTCCATCAAGTACAATCTAATTCCTAGTCATTAACACTACATATGTACTCGCTTCAGTTCCTATTATGATCTAACAGGTATGACTTCCAACAGAAACATTATAAGACACAATAAAAGGTAATAACATACAGTCGGAGCAGAAGATTGAACAAGTGTCTGGACCAATTCATATATATATAGATAGACAGATGATTATTAAATTATCAAAAATTGATAACAAATTTGAAATTACTATGATCACTATTTCAAATTGCGGAGGAAAAGAAACAGCATGAGAACAAGACAGATGATGAAACACAGACAATAAAATTGAACTCTAATTCTTAAAAGGAAGAGCTAGGAAGTGCTATAACACAAAATACTGCAACAGTACGTAAGCCAAACAGTACAAATAAGAACCCCAAGACTTTTTTCTACCACAGAAACATTGAGAATTTAAACAAATATTATCTGTATAATTGTGTTTGAATAATACAAAATATTCAGAGTTACAGAAAACAAGTATCAACTCAAGTAAGAGGTGATGAGATTAGAAGATATGCAAATTTCAGTCAGTATTCCCAAACCCTATACATAGTGCAGTAGCAAATGTTGAAAATGTCAGTTTGTATTCCCAATAAGGGTATCTGACTCTGGAGGTGACATAATTGAGGTGGATCACAAGTAACTATGTCTATCTGCTTTGAGTTATCTAAACTTTCCCTGAAGGACAGCCATAAGGTGCTTGCGTTTCTTTTGTGTGACTTAAAACCTACAACTGTAGAGAAATAGGTAAGCAAAGTCTTGATAAAAAACAGAAAGGCAGAAGAACAAGCCACTGTTGCCTGAAGCAGTATATTACAGCATATAATAAACAAATAAGCAAAAAAATGGAGTGAAAAAGCTAGAGTGTCACACTGAGGTCTTTGAAAATCCCTTAATTCAAAATATTTCAAAAAGTAAACACATGACCACAGACCAAGACATAATCTAAAAAGACTTAAGAAGAAATTTTCACCTCTAGATAAATTTTAGGCTCAGCAATGCCAGGAAGTGAAAGATAAAGTAGAATTGCAAACAGTCTCTCAATATGTTAAAAGAATATTGTAAAATAAAGACTGAGAGAGTACTTCTTGAAATACATTTCTGAGTGGAACTCAAAATGGCAGAATAGAGAAAAAATATACTATTTTGACTAGCAGAAAACAGTGGAAGAAAATGGAGTAATTGCATTCTCAGTGGATCATTCGAGATAATTTTGCTTTGGAAATAATACAGAAAGAAGACAGACACACTGGAGCAGTGTGGACATCACAAACATGCAGGGGTGTGTAGGAGCACTACAGGCAAGTCCTCCAGCCAGGAGCTGGAGGAGATACCATTTTCTTGGAACCAAAGGAAGGGAGACTTGCAGCAGCTCATGCCACTGATAACACTGCCTGAGGAAAAATATTGCAGATAACATTGGCTTTAATCCAGCTTAGAGCACTAGCAAGGAATACGGAGCAGGCAGTTCACCTAACCCTGAGAAGGGAAAGTACATTTATTTATTCTTATTCCCCTACCAAGGTGTCCAGTGACTAGCACGGAGACTGAGGTAGCACACTGGCATGCACAACTAGGGGACTTCATTGGAAAGACAATCCAAAGGTCTACACTGGTTTTTGTCTTGGCTGAAGGACTGGCAAGGGACAGGGTACCTTCTTAAAATTGTGAGGCACCCCTATCTCCCACTCCACAAGTGATCAGATTCAAACTGCCAAGGTGGCACCAATGAGCAGATGGCTTGGAGAATACATCTGTGGTAAGGCTTCTGGGGCTGAGAGAAGATCGCCTGCTGCCTGTAACTATGAGAGATTTACACGCTATGGCCATAGGAATTTTGTCACTGCACAACACCTTGTATGCAGTACAGGTGGGTCTCTGGGGAGCTTCTGTGTCTGGCATCAGAGGATCACCAAAGTATCTTGATGGGGTCATTACAGTGATTTGGGGCTCAGACTGGAGCCTTAGCAGAAAGCAGGGAGTCCACAAATTATTGTGGTGGAAGAGTTCCCTTGTCCCCTCACCAACCAAAGGGAGGTCAGGGAGGTCCAAAACTACTTTAGGTAAATTCTTCAGGTATAATACAATCTAAAGGTGAGTAAAGTAGTCAACAACTATGGCACTCAAAAGGATCTATACTTATGAGTGACCAGGGAATTTTAGAAAAGGAATTAATCTGTGTTTCCCATGCATTTTGACTCTATGTTTATACCTTGATTGGGGTGTACACTTCCTTTGGGACACAAATCCTTCACAATGCTATGGGCTCACGAGTGCAAATTCTCAAGGTAGAGAATTCAATGTAGTTGGCACTGAGAATGCTACTAATCTCTCTGTGGGCAGGGCAGGCTCACAGTGCTTAGTAGATTGCTATGATTGGGAGGTTCTGAGCACAAAGATCATAAATTCTGGGACTGCATGATAGGCTGTGATGTATAGGTGGGCATCTGGACATTCAACGTCTTAGAACCCAGATGGTCAGAACTGTACTATATCAGGATTTTTGTTCACACGGACACCATAAAGATGTCCTGCACAGTTCATGTGTCAGCACAGGTGAGGATTTAGCCATGATGAGATAATGCTGTGCATAGATACCCATGAAAGAAGTAGGGTAAGATTTTGCTTATGCTAGCCATTCATGGTAATTCACTCTCCCATGCTGACAAAGGGATCTACCATGCACTGCGGACTATCACCCCATAGTTAAGCACAGTCCAGAGTACCTTATGTTGACCACTTCTCTGCATTTCCACTAAAGAAGCAGACACTCCACCAAGCCACAGAGATGTAGTTTGAATAAACAAGCAAACAAACACAAAAAAAATCAAGGTAAGTCATAGCGGTGGAGCAGGTACCTACTCCCCCAGCCACATGGCTCCTGCTGTGGCTTGGTGACTTGTGCTGTGCCACGCTGCCTGCTGGGGATCCTAGCTCCCCATTTACCACTGCTGGGTTTGGGGAAGGTCCTGAGCTTGTCCAAGTCCGAGGTCTGAGAATTTCCTCCCTCCACAGAAACCATGCTGGGGGGCGGGGGGGTTCTCAGATGCCTCCGGGCATGCTCAGCACCATGACTCCGCCCATTGCTGCCATCTTGGTGGGCGGAGTCCAGGAAAGTCTGAGCAGCAGAGCGGGTACCTTACTTTCCAGGGCGCATAGTTATGACTGGAAGAATCCATGCCTCATAAGGCTGCCTGCTGGGGAGCCTAGCTCCTCATCTACCACTGCTGGGTGTGGGGGAGGGTTCGGGGCTTTTGGTCACCAGTGTGACAATTAGCCCCAGCCTCTGCCCACTTGCTGCCCAGTAGTAAGCTCTAGGGTTTTGTGGGTATCAGTTACTACCTAGGGACATCTATGGTATGATAAGGACACTGTACGTGTGAGGAATGAATCCTGAGGAACACTCAATGACAAAGCCAAGCCATTGTACTTGCAGGTAAGTGAGGGGACTGAGACCTGATGGTTTGGAGAGGAGTGACCTGAAGATCTTTATGGGTCAGACTAATATGCCAGCCCACATGGGAGTCCTGGGTGGGGCTGTTAGCATGGAACATAGATGACCACCACAAGCTAGCACAGATGCAAGCTTTGACTGGGGGCCTATCTCCTAGGGCTAGATCCCAGTATGTGACAGTGAATGTTAGATCAGGGAATGTGTCACATCAGACTGGCCCATGACACCTACTAGCAAGCAAGAGAACCAAGTCCGGGGATGGATTCTGTGGGGAACAATGGGTTCAAACCTATGGAACTACAAGTCTTGCTGGTTAGCTTGAGAGCTGGGATGACAATGGGGCTGGGAATAAGTGGGGCAGATCCGGGCTGCAACACCCACATGAGCATCCTAAAACAGGGTGTGAGGCACACCCTCCCGCATGAAGGCCCAGATGGATAGGGCAGGCTATGCCATGTAAGGGCCAAGTACCCACTGACATGTATGAGATGTGGGTCTGGGAGTGGACCAAACGGGGGAACCTGGGAAACTCCCCTAGTGGGTCACAGATCCTGCTAGTGAGCACGTGGTTCAGGCCTGGCTATTGGTCAGGCTGGGCAGGGTAGCTCCATCTGCTGGCAAGTGTGTGAGTTGGTTTTGACAGAGGGCAGACCAGGTGGGGCCAAGCACACCATAGCCCACTGGCAAGTGCAGAAACCAGGATGGAATGCAGGTCCAGCTGGGATAGGCTGGCATACCTACTGGTTTTCATGAGCCAGGAATGAGAACAGATTGAGCTGGGCCATTTTGCAGCATCCGCCAGTGGGAGCTGGGAGTGCGGTCCTGCTGGGTAAGGTCAGGCTACAGCATCTGCAGGCAAGGGCCAAGACAGGAGTGGGACTGTGCCAAGCTGAGTCAGAGCAACCACTAGCACATACATGATCTATGGCTGGGATCAGGCCTGGTTAGAGAACTAAAGGGATGCCCTGGCTGTGTTGTGGGTCCCACTGGTGAGCCTGGAGGCCAGAGTAGAGACTGCAGTCTGGTCTCAACATAGCTGCATTCTTCCTCAGCATGGGTGTAGCCTGGGTCTCAGGTGTGCCAGACTGGGCTAGATTCCTGCACCAACTGGTGCTTGTGAGAAACAGGGTGGGTGTAGGATGGGCTGGACGAGGTGTCTGCCCCTGCTGAGCCATGTCTGGGTGTGGACTAGACTTGGCTTGGCTTTTACACCCAACAGCAAGAATCAGAATGGGTAAGGGTCAGTCAGGAAAGGCTACTGTTCCTACTAGGACAGGAGGTGGACTAAGCAGGGCTGGTCCATGGACCCATCAGTGTGCACAAGAACTGGCAATGGGAAAGGTTCTGATGGATGAGCTTGGACACAAGTCCCTGCAGTTAAGCACAAGAACAAAGAAATGCAGCAGCCCAGACCAGGTCAGATTATGGTACCCATAGGCTTACCCATGGTATATGGGACTGACTGGACTGATCCGTTGTACATACTGGCAAGTACGGGAACCAGGGCAGGTGACGGGCTTGATAGGGTTTATTGCAGGTTGCTCCTAGTAGGCTACAACTCCCATTTCTTTGTGTGGGGGCCGAGTGTGCGGTAGGCAGGATCAGGCTGGAGAACAACACCCATTTGTTTGTATAAATGATAGAGCTGGAGGCAGAACTGACCCAGCAATTGGAACTAACAGTGTATGCTAAGGTGGATTTCAGGGACCCTGTATTGGCAAGCACACACAAGAATCAGGGCAGAAATCACCTCAAATGAAGTTTCTTTGAAAATTTTTTCTCCCCCCACCCCCACTGAAGTGCTGGACGCAGAACTCCAACCATGGAGAAAATTGCAGGTTCCATGGTCTGACCATGGAATGCATGTCACAGCTGCGCCTCCTCAATGGCTTAGAGGGAGCAGTAGATAGCACATCCAGAAGCACATGGAGGATACGTCAATACACTGGAGCCTGCAGAGGACACCTGGTGCCTCAACAGAGGACAGAGGATAGAACAAAACCATCAAATGCCCTAGCCAAGTGTTGGCAGTGAGTACCTGAGCAAACAGAGTCTCTAAGGTGGACTATGTCAGCCAGTGGAATCTGAAGAGATTTCATCGTGATTGGAATGGCAAGACTGCCAACAGTACAGAACCGTTGAACTATGAAAACCATTTGAACGGGACCCTTGGAGCATGCCCTACATTGGGGACCCTGGGATGGTTGGGAGGCTGGGTGTCGCTTCTCCCCTTATGTCCCACCTTCCCCAGGTACAGGAAGGAAAGAAGAGAATGTGAAAACAATGGTCTCACCTACTTTCCTCTAGCCCTAGACCTATTGTGCCCTATTCAAATATGTAAAAATTATCAAAAATAAAATTTATACAAAGAGGAAAAAAATCAAATTAAAAAAAATGAATTCCAACAAGTGTTTTCACAGATGGATAAAAATAAATGCAGGAACAAAGCAGATACCCCAAGAATCTAAAGCAAACTCAAGCAACAACAACAACAACAAAAAAAAAAATAGCTGGAGAAACACCCAAACCAGGCTATAGAATATACTACAGGGCATTAGTAATCAAAACATCCTGACAGTGGTACAATAATAGGCATGAAGAACATCTGAACAGAATAGAATATCCAAAAACAAATGCAAACATCCACAGCCAACTAGTTTTTGACAAGGGAACTTAAATCACTCTAGGGAGAATGAATAGTCTCTTCAGTGATGCTGAGAAAATTGGTTCTACATGTGCAAAAGTGTGAAACAAGATGCATTCCTTACACCTTACACAATAATGAACCAAAAATAGATGGATCTAAATCCATGACCTGCTACCATTAAATTACGAGAGGAAACATCAGAGAAACTCTTTAGCACATAGGCAGAAGCAAAGAATTCTTGGAAAATGCCTAAGAAACATTGGGAATTAAAAGCAAGGATTAATAAACAGGATTATAACTAGCTAAGAAGCTTCTGCATTAAAAGGGACCCATCAACAAACTGAACAGGCAGTCAGCAGAATGGGAGAAAACGTTTGCCAACTTTGCAACTGATAGAGGATTAATATATGTGGTGTATAAAGAACTCAAGGAACACATAACCTAGTTAAGAAATGTGCAAAGGACACTTTTCATCAAAAAAGGAATACAAATGGCCAGCAGACACATAAAAAATGCTCAAGTGACCAGGGAAATGCAAATATAAGTTATAATGAGGTTTTACCTCAACACAGTTAGAACTACTATCACCTTAAAAAAAAAGGGAAATAATGGTGTGGGAACATGTACCCTCATCTAATTTTTGTAGCAACGTAAACTAGTGCAACCATTACAGAGGACAATTTGGAATTCCTCAGAGATCTGAAAATGGATCCACCTATCACCCAGTCATCCCACCACTGAGATTTTAGCCAAGCAAAATGAAATCAGCATATTGAGAGTTATTTGTATATCTATGTATGTTGCAGCTCAGTTCACAATAGCTAAGATATGGAAACAACCCAGTTGCCGATCAACAGATGGCTGGATAAATATGGTATAAATACAGCATGGAATAACACTCAGCTAATAAAAATAAATAAATCCTGTGTTTTGCAACAACAAATGGAAGTTACTGGAAATCATTATGATTATTAAAATAGGCCAGTCCCCAAAAGAGAAATATCAAATTTTCCCTGATGTACGGTATCTAATATATAGAATATGAAAACCAATTTTATCTTTAAGAGTGAAACTGACCTCTTGAGATTTGATTATTGTTTACATCCTTTGTTTATGTTCTTGAGGAGCATTAGGACATTTTTCCTTCTTCCTATGTGAAATGTGTTGAAATCTTTACCTAACAGTGTAATTTTGTGATTGCAAAGTAAAATGAATGTATGCTATTATAAGAATTATTAAAGGAAGAAAGAAGGAAGGTGGAGGGTGGTTGGAGATTTTAAAGAGGAGGTAAAGCAATGTGGGAAGGATAAATGATCTCCTAAATGTATAATGTAAAATACATAAAATTTGCTCACTCGATATAAATAAAGTTTTTTTAAAGGTGCACTGGCTAAATGAATTTTAAAAATAGATGTTCTTTTCCTGACTACAAACAATACACCTCACCCACAATGATGCATACAGACTAACTGTGAAAGCTCAAAAAAAAAAAAATCCAGGGTATTGATAGGAAAACACAGCAGCTATAATCATCCTAACATCAATGTGCACTCAATTTTAGAGTGTCTGGTATATAAAACAAATGTTAATAGATCTGATACAGACCCTAATACAATAATAATGTGGGAGTTCAAAATCTCACTTTCATCAACAGATACATCAACTAGACAAACAAGAGATAATCTGCATTCTAGAACAAAAGAACCTATTTGATATCTATAGAGCATTTCATCACAGAGCAGCAGAATACATATTATTGTCAGGATTTTCATGGAAACTTCTCTATGATATATCACACGATAGGCCATAATGCAAACTTCGACAAATGTAAAATCATTGAAATACCATGTGTCTCGATGTTATGTATAACATATTATGTATGTTATATGTTATGTATAAACTAAAATTGAAATGTCAATGAGGTGGTCACAGAAGGTGGTTAAGAACTCGCATTTACTTTTAACATATTGGCTACTCACTACTATGTCAATTAATTCCATAATGATGTAAATTTGCGCTGATGGTATGTTGGAGCTTTTAATTGATCGGGATGATACTCTGCTGGCTCTGTCTTCAGACCAGAGAGGGTATACCTAAGAAGCCGTTGAACTTGACTGGACAATAAGATACTGGACTTTATGTTTGGTATACGCTTGCAATGGGGGAATCTCAACTGAACTTGAGCTGTGGTTATGCAACAAGGTGGAGGAATCCACCATGGTGGGAGGGTTAGGGGAGGAGTGGGGAGAACCCAAGTACCTATGAAACTGTGTCACATAATACAATGTAATTAATGAATTAAAAATAATAAATAAATTTTAAAAAAAAGAAATACCATGTGTCTTTTCTGGATGCAATGGAATGAAGATAGATATTAACAAGTTGAGAAACTCTAAAAAGTATGTAAACTCTTGAACACCAATAATATTCTCTTGAATGAATAGGAGATCACAGCAGAAATCAAAAGTAAAATGAAAAATTCATAGAAATGAATGAAGATAACAACAGAAATTTATAAAAGCTATATGAAGGGAGATGTTTACAGCAATTAATGCTTGCATCAAGAAATCAGAAAAGCATAAAATAAATAATGCAATAAGGTATCTTAAGGATCTAGGAAAATAGGAAACAAACTAAATTTGGTATGAGGAAAGAAATCATCACAGTTAGAAGATAAACACAATTGAATCAAAATACAAACCAACAGTCAAATGCAGAGGTGCTTTCTGAAAACAAAATTAAATGCAATTGATGTACTATTGGCCTAAGCATCCAAAAATGGGGAAGAATCAAATGCATAAATTCAGAAATGAAAAAGTAAAGTTTCAATAAATAATTACTGAAATACAAAAGCATAATGAATTAATACAAACATCTATAAGCTAACAAACTGGAAAACCTTTAAGAAATGTTAGGTCTGGCCACCTGTAATCTACAAAAATTGAGTAATTAAGACAAAGGAAAGAAAAACTGAATATACAACAAAAAGAATATCCCCAAAAAGAAAAGCTCAAATAAAGATAGCATCACTACATAGTTGTATCAAAACTTAAAAAAACAAAAGAAATAACAAATAAAAACTAATTTCATTTCTTCTCAAAGTAACCAAGAAAACTGAAAGGGACAGACTCTTCCCAAACTCCTTCCTTGAGACATCACCATAATCCTAAATCAGAAAAAGATCAATAAGTATGAATCAATATGCCTGGCAAAAATGGGATGAAAAAATCCTCAAATAAAATCTAGCTATTGGATCCCAAGAACACATCAGAAAAATCATTCACCTGGACAAATTGGGATTTTTACCTAACGTGTAGGGATGGTTTAACATAGACAAATCAATAAATATAATATGCCACATTAAAATTGAAAAAAAATGTTTATTTTGATACAGAAAAAATTAGTAGGCAAAATATAACACCTTTGCATTCATAAACAGCAATGCCTTCAGTAAATTGGAGATGGAAGGGATGTCCCTCAACACAGTCATGGCATTTAGTCAGCATTATATTGAACGGAGAAAAGTTGGGAGAGTTTGATTATAGAAATAACTGGAGGAGGTGAATTGGAAGGCATCAAAAATGGAACAATGTTGGGAATCCTAGGGTAATAATTGCTTAGTTTGACCAGATTATACTCTGTGCACCTGTTTAAATATGGTATGATTTATTTTTTTAAAATTTGTTTATTTTTATTGCAAAGGCAGATATGCAGAGAGGAAGATCTTCCGTCCAATGGTTCACCCCCCAAGTGACCACAACAGCTCGAACTATGCCAATCCAAAGCCAGGAGCCAGGAGCTCCTTCAGGTCTCCCACATGGGTGCAGGGTCCCAAGGATTTGGGCCGTCTTCAACTGCTTTCCCAGGCCACAAGCAAGAAGCTGGATGGGAAGCAGGGCCGCCAGGATCAGAACCGGTGACCATATGGGATCCCGGTTCGTGCAAGGCGAGGACTTTAATCATGACACCATCGCGCTGGGCCCTAAATATGCTATGATTTAAATCAATGTATGCAAGTGTTACACAAAAAAAATTCTGGAGCATAAAATAAATGGAAAATAAGTAGACATGACCCTATCATATAAGCAAGTGTTTCATATGATCAAAGACAAAAACAGGCACGAGAGCAATGTACAAATAAAAATTTTAAAAAGGAGAATTAGCATCATGTGTACATTGATAAAAAATTGAGATTACCAAGAATACATAAAAATATACAAATATATTCACACTAAAAAGCGAGTCTCCTCAAAATGTGAAGGAGAGATTGTCACAGAAGACAAAGAGTTACACAATAGCATATGAGAACAACATCACAACACTTTCAATAATTCAAACAATTGGACATATCAGTGAAGGAAGTAACACTGTATAGCATGTATATTATAAGTGACCTTACAAAATACTTTACCTAAAATGGTGGAATATATATTTCTATGGTTTTCTTATTGGATATTCTCTACAATTGAACATTTAGTAATAAATCTAAATAGGCCAGTGTCATGTTGCTTCAACTGCTATAGCTTTGTATTCAGGCATTGTGATGCCTCCTGAAGGATTTCTTTTACTGAAGATTACTACATTTGTTATGAGTTTTTAGAGAATTGATACGAATTTCATGATTATTGTTCCAATACTTAAAAGGTTACAAACTAAATGTACATTGCATCGATATTTTTCTAGTGGTTTCATTGAATCGGTTTATTTCCTTAGGTAATACAGACATTTTAATTGTACTGATTCATTCAATACCTGAGTAAGGAATATTTTCCTCTTTTTTTGCGTTCTTTCTGATTTCTCCCATCACTGTATTAGAGTCTTCATTGTAGAGATCTTTCATTTCTCTGGTAAAATTACATCAACTATTTTATTTTTGTGGCAATTATAAGTGGGATTTATTTCTTTATGCCTCTTTTGGTGAGTTCATCATTAACACAAAATAATGCTACGTTTTTTGTACGTTTATTTTGTTACCTGTAACTTCTACAAATTGGTCTCTCAGTTTGAACAGCTTTTTAAATTCAAAAGCTTGAAATCAGGCATCTCTTTTCCAACCATAATGAAATTAAATAAACAAAATCAACAATAAACTGAAAACTTAATTATACATAACAAAGTGCAAATCAAGAACATACTAGTAAACAGCCAATAAATGAATAAATCACAAGGAAATTCAGAACGTACTTTGAAACAACTCCTAACAAAAACATAAAAAATTCAAATGAAAACAGTACACAACAATTTGGATATGAAACATTTGAAGTCTCATTAATTCCCAAGTCAATAACAACACTAAAGAAACCAAAATGAAGTGGAGATTCAAGATAACTAAATAACATAGGGCCAAACTAAGTTAATATGCTCTGGGGTATGACAAGAACAAAGGAAGAGCTGTTTCCTTTTGTGAAGAAGTGAAAGAAAACAATGAAAAGATCTGTGGGAAAAGATGAGCAAGGCCAGATGCCACATGCAGGCAGCCACGTGGGACACCAACTGCCAAGTGTGAGCTCACATCCCCATCTTACCATGTCAAGATAAGCAGAGTCACCACACACCAAGCCAGCAACTCACAAAATTCCCTGAAATTGAATTGCAGTCATGCATTGTCTTTTACTCTGACCTGGAGAGCTGACTGGGATCTGAGAACTGCCAAGTATTGAGTAGGTAAATTGTTATTTTCCTTGCCTTGCCTCCCCCATCCATGGAAAGCATGGAAAGCATCATATTCAGCAGTAAAAAACTGCAACGGAGACCTCTGTTTTGCTCCTGCCAGCATCATAAATTAGAGTTAGGGCAACATGTAGGGATCAAATGCATCCAGCAACTGTGGAATTTTGCAGGCATTATCTACCCAGAGCTATTCTCATGAACTCTGAATGAGCAGAGGAATTCACCTTAGCTTATGGACGCTAAAACTAGAGGCAGACCACTCAAAAACAGTTGTCACACACCAGGAGATCTTGCGTGTGACCCCCACTACACCCTACAATGTTAGAACTATAACAACTCATCCTGGATTTCTCAAGTGTCGGTGGATCTTTCCCAGTGAGCATATGGAAGAACCTGAACTCCAGCTCTCTAGACCCAGTGCTTACAGAGTAAAAACCTAGTGCATCTTGCAGTTATCCTATAGGACTGGAAAAGAATTCCACTCATATACTTTAGTCCTGACATGGGAGATACTGGTTTTATAAGCCACAATGCCAGGTGGACTTTGCTAGTAGGAGTTGAGGAGGGATTGATGATCTGTATTGTGCTGTACTAGGGACATGTTCTAGCCCCAATATCAGCATCTTTCAGGCTTGGCACTGGGACAAAGGGGAAATATTTTTGTCTCCCTAAACACCAAAAATTTATCTGCAAGGATGGCACTGAATAATCTATGAGCTAGAGATAACATTTCAAGTGGGGCGATTGTTCATCTCAATGATACAAGTCTAATCCCAGAAAGCGCAGCAGACTAGAATACTGTGCAACATTATGGACAAAGCTGATGTTGATTAACATAAACTAGTTAGATAATACACCCTCTGGCTAATGTAGAATCAAAGATAAACCGACAAGCTAAGTGATATCCTGAAATTCAGCTAAATTCTAAAACTCATTTCCAATAAAATTTACTCCATAATGAAAAAGAGCTTAGTATACCAAATTCACAGGTCTCAACATAAGGACACAGGGAGCATAAAGCAATATGATAGTATGGCAACTCCAAAGGAACACAATAATCCTCCAGAAGAAAATCCTGAACAGAAGGAAATCTCTGAAATAAAGGAAATAGAAATTGAAATAATGATTGTAAGGGAACTCAATGAGATGTGAGAGAGTACAAATAAAGAAACGAGGAAATCAATGATTGCCATGAATGAGGATTGTACTAAGCACATAGAACACATGAAGAAGAATCAAACAGAAATTTTGGAGGTGAAAAATTTAATGAGTAAAATAAAAATTAGGACTGAGAGGTTTAATAGAATACACATGGAGGAAGGAAGAAATTAGGACCTCAAGCACATGAAAAGAGGAGGGGATGAAGAAATCATGGTACATCTACACTCTAAAATACTACTCATTTAATAAAAAGAATGAAATTATTCACTTTGCAACCACTAGCAGATCTGAGAACCAGGACAGGGTACAGGAGGGGTCAGGTCAAGTCGCAACACCAGCCAGTTCACATTAGAGCTGAGACAGAGATTTGGCTGGGCTGGGCTAGGTTGCAGTATCCACCAGCAGGAGTTGGAACTGGTGGCAGACTGGACTGAGCCAGGATGCGCAATGTGATAGAGGATGCTAAGGTGAGGCGAGTCATGCTAGCCTGGGGTCAGTGGGTGCTGGATTCGCGAGCCCTGTGGGAATGGAATCCTGCAGGACTTAGGTCGCCTGACCGAGGTTCCTGTGCCAGCCTGTGAGGTGGGTGAGGTGGGTGCCACGTTAGTGAGCAGCAGGTGCAAAGGATTTGGAAGGTCTCGGGTTGTCTGGCCAGGTCCTGGGGCCCGACTGTGCAGTGGATGCTATGTTTGTGAGCTTGGGGTCTGGGGATTGGGCAGGGCTCTGGCTGCTTGGCTTGGTCCTTGGGCCTGAATGGGAGATGAGTGCCAAGTTCGTGAACCCTGAGGGTGGCAATCCCACAGATCTCAGGTCATCTGGCCCAAGCTCCTTCAGCCTGCCAGTTCTAATCCCTGAATCCCTGCTTCCCATCCAGCTCCCTGCTTGTGGCCTGGGAAAGCAGTCGAGGACGGCCCAAAGCCTTGGGACCCTGAACCCGTGTGGGACACCTGGAAGAGGCTCCTGGCTTCGGATCAGCTCAGCTCTGGCCATTGCAGTCACTTGGGGAGTGAATCATCGGACAGAAGACCTTCATCTTTGTCTCTCCTCCTTTCTATATATCTGACTTTGCAATAAAAATAAATAAGTCTTAAAAAAACCAAGGATGAAGCAATTTTAAGGGTGCAAAGATGAATACATAAGTTTTGAAAATTATGTGCTTATTGAAGATTATGTTTCATTAATAAGTTTTAGAGTTAAGGGATTATATTTATTTTTATGTTAAGTTTTAATTCATATCTAACAGATGAGATGCAGTTATAAGGACATAGTTTCTATTCATCCTCATCACACCTCCCAACAAACCTAACTCCTTTTCTCTTCCTCTCTTATAGAAAAAAAAATCTGCTTATTTTTACTGCAAAGTCAGATATACAGAGAGGAGGAGAGATAGAGAAGATCTTCTGTCCAATGATTCACTTCCCAAGTAGCCACAATGGCTGGATCTGAACCAATCCGAAGCCAGGAGTCAGAAGCTCTTCTGGGTCTCCAATGTGGGTGCAGGGTACCAAGGCTTTGGGCCATCCTTGACTACTTTCCTAGGCCACAAGCAGGGAGCTGGATGGGAAGCAGGACTTCCTGGATTAGAACTGGCGCCCATAAGGAATCTCAGTGGGTTCAAGACAATTACTTTAACTGCTAGGCCACTGCCCTGGGCCCCATCCTTGGTGTTTTAAACCACAGAAGTATGTTCTCTGTATGTGTAGGAGCTAACATTAAATTTTCTAAAAGAAAAGGCAATTAAAATGAGAAAATTTTTTTAAAAAAGCAAAAGAAACAAATGCCCATATTTATCAGTACTACAGCAAATACAGTTTTATAATGCTTTGCTTTAGACCTATGCCAAATCCAATGGGTAAGAATGTGGCATGACTGATTGTAATGATCTGATTACTTGAAAATTTACCATATATAGGTGAAATAATCATTGTTTTCCATTCAATTACTATTTATAATCATTGTTCATATTCCAAGAAATTGGAGTATTTTTGCTTTTTACTTAAAATTTTATATTGAGAAGCATTAAGCCTTCTTATCATAATATAAATTTAAAATATGTTAGCCTAATAATTTAAAAAAAAGAAAAGAAGAAAAAGGTGAAGAGAGTAGGGGGTGAAGAGAACATTATGTCCTTAGGATTGTATCTACAAATTTTGTTGGCTATCAAAAACTAATTAAAATTTAAATAAAATAAAAATAATAAAAACTGAAAATAATTTGAAAGTTAAAAAAAAGAAATATGTTCTAACATTTCTGGGTATTAAAATCCAAGATTAAGTGATTAATAGGTTGGGTTTCCACTGAGTTATCTCTGCACTATTTGCAGTTTCTTTCTTTGTGTTCTCACATGCTTGGTTCTCAGACTATCATTTAATTTCTTCTTATAAAGTCAAAAGTCATATTATATCATGATTTATCCAAACGATCTCATTTTATATTAAGCATTATCTTCAAATACCTATGACCAAACATGGTCAGATTCATAGAAACTTGGGCTTAGGTTACAACATGCAAATTTGAGAGCAAACAAAATTCAGTACAAAAGAAACTGATATACATACATTATGGGAAGCTATAGAGTCACAAAAAATAATTAAACCCTAACATAGTAACAGAACAGATACAACTATAATGTTATGCTTAGTGAAATAAGCAAGTCTCCACAAGACAAGTATGTTTTCTCTAATTTGCAGTAGCTAATTTAGAATGCCAACCTCAGTTCTAGGATCATACCTAAGTTGCCTTGTACCTAAGCAAGTGTTACACTGCCGGGAGAAAAGCAGCCAATAACTGGTGGACATTCTGGGCCTGGTTAATGCCAAATTCATGTTCACTATACCAGGATGCCAGCATACATCACTTCTTTTCCTTTCTTATCTTTTCCCTTCTTTTCTTTTCTCTCTCTTCTTTTCTTTTCTCCTCTCCTCTCTTCTCTTTTCTTCTCTTTCCTTTCCTAAGATAACTAGGAAAACTAGGGAATTCCAGGCTAAGACACACCACACTGGTCCCTATATATGGGGCTGCAGATTACATCAGGAAGGAGTCTGAGGATATATCGGAGTGGGAGTGATTGAGGGCATGTTTCACAGGGAAGGAATGATTCCTGGGGTGTTCCACAGACTGGACAACCATGTTCACATATAGGCAAGAGAACTAAGACACAATGGTTTAGACAGGGAAAACCAGAGGCAAGGTCTGAATCAGGCCAAGGCACATACCCACAGGGGCCACCTGGGCTGAGCTAAACAGCATCACCTGCCTCCAACTGGCACTCAAAAAAGCTGCCTGGGCTAGGCTGCAGTGCCTGCCTGTGAGTGTTGGAGCAGGGGGTAGGCCACAGCAGGCTGGGCTGCGGTACCCACTTGAAAACAAGAGCACCAGATCTGGGGGGTAGATTCTATAAGGGACTTGTGGGCTCACCTCAGGGGCAGCACCCTCCAGTTTATGCAGAATTGGGGTTGGTGAGAGGCTGAGACAGCTTGGACCATGAAACTCACCTGACAGGAATTCACCTAACACTCATGGGTGCTTGGTTTTGGGGTGGGAGAAAGCTGGGTGATGATGGGCTGCAGCACCTGCTGATGCATGTAAGAGCCAGGACTGAAGGCAAACCATATCAAGCAGGGTTGCTGCCCCTGTTGACATATGTGAGATCCTGGAATGAAGCAGGTTTGGTAGGGAAACTTGGGAAACTACCCTACCACTCTACAGCTCCCTCTAGAGTACAGGAGCTGTGGATGGGTGCAGGCCAGGCTAAGATACTGTACTCACCAGCACTTGCTGGGGCAGGTCTGGGGCCATGCTGTGCTGGGACAAGCTTAGCATCCACTGCCATGTATGAGAGTCAGTACAGGGTGCAGACCATCCTTGGTTGCGCTGGGCTGCAATACCCACAAGTTAGAGGAAAGATTGTGGGTGGGCCATGCCAGGCTTGGCACACCCACCAGCATGTGCAAGAATTGGGGCTGGAAATGAGCATGGTAGAGGGAACACTGGGGACTTTCATGCTTGGCCGCAGCTCCTACTGGTAATTTCAAAGGCTGAGGGTATGGGTGGATCAGGTTGAGTTGGGCTGGGGTAGGCTAAAGCAACCTCTGGCATGCATATGGGCATGGTTTAGGGGTAAGCCAGACAGGGATAGGCTCGTGAGAGCCAGAATAGCTGTGGGATAGGCCAAGCTAATCCGTGGCATCTATTGGGTCACTGAGGAGCCCAATCTGATGGTGGGTCAGGCTGGGCTAGGTTATAGCACCCACTGGCAAGAGCCTCAATGTGTGCAGCCAATAAAACAAGGTCACAGTATCCACCCTTAAGTGCCAGGACTGGGAGCAACCCATGTCAGCCTAGGCACCAGCACCTGACAGCGGGTTTGGTATGAACTTGGGTAACTCCCATGATAGGCATATTTCCCACTGATACGCACAAGATCGGGGACTGGGAGCAGGTTAGACAAGGATGGGCTGCAACACCTGCTGGCACATGTGTGATTTGGGTCTGGAGGTGGGCCAGTCAGGGTCAATCCACAGCATACACTGGCATGAGTGAGAGCCAGGACAGTCTGAAAACCAGGCCAGATTGGTCCACAACACCTGCCAGATCACATGAGATCTGGGGATAGGCCAGGTTGAGCTACGTTACTGTAACTCATGGTGAGAACTGGGGGAGGGGGCACAGCCAGGCTGAGCCAGGCTGTAACACCTGCTGGCGAATTCAGAGCCTGGGGCATGCCATCTCAGTCTGGGCTGTAACACCTATTGGCACACACAAAACTTGACGGTGTGAATGGAACTAGTAGGGTAACTTTGGGGACTTCCTTCCTGGGATGTTGCTTTCACTGTTCAGTGTAAGAGCTAAGACTGAGGGTCAGCCAGCATGGGGTTTGACCAAACTGGGTGCACTTGTGTGCACAGAGCCAGAATGGATGTAGGCCATTCAAGTTAGGTGTCAGTACCAGCTAGCAAGTGCAAGGATTGGGTGCAAGTCATATAAGGCTGGACTGCAGTATCCCCTGTAGGCACAAGATCTAGGGTTGGGAACATGCCTGGCAAAGAAAAAGTGGGTACTCCCATGCCAGGCTGTACCTATCACTGGTGAGCACAAGAACCAGGGATAAGGCAAGACCAGGCTGGACAAGGTGATGGCACCTGTCACCGTGAGGGCTGGGTCTGGAGAGGGATTGGGCTGAGTTAAGCCACAGTAGCCATGGATGTGCATTAGAGACAGAAGGGATGTGGGTTGGGCGAAGCTAGGCCACAGCAGTGGTTGGCACATGAATAAACAGGGGCTGGGGCGGGCCTGGTAGGGGCCGCCATGGGGGGAGGGTGTGAGGAGGGGTGGGGAGAATCCCAGTACCTATGAAACTGTGTCACATAATACATTGTAATTAATGAATTAAAAAAAATGTAGAACAGGCTGTGCAATTCTCATGGCAAAGCTTTCCAGCATGTTCTTGGGTCTATGGATGTATTAGGGTGTACTTCATCAATCCAGGGTTTCCTCAATCCTGGAGCAGTGACATCAACAACTTCTTAGAGCTATGAAAACTACTTCAGCAACACCCTCAGAATACTCTTTCCAAAAATGATGTCTCTAAGGCACCAACTACGCAAATGATTTGTGCCTCGAGCTGATATTTTCTCATCCAAACTTCTTTTGTGTGAAAAAAGGGGAAATCAGAAAAATGACAGCCTTTGCTGCAGAATACTTCAATAATTGGGAATATTCTTTGACATTAACCTCAGCTAACAAATCTATATGGAGACTATACTGCTGTATGAAGCAGATATCAACTGATGAATGGCTAAAAATATGGTGTATATATATATATATGGTATATATATATATGCACACCATGGAATATTACTCAATCATTTTAAAATGAAATATTGTCCTTTGAGCTAGGCATGCAGTTGAAAACCACTATGTTTAATCCCAAAAAGAAAATTTCATATTTTTCTCTGATCTGTGATAATAAATACACAGAGTAAAGAAAATGCAATGTATATTGTCAAAATTGACATCCTGGGATTTGATTATTATTACAACCCTTCTGTTTACTCTTGATGAATAGTAGGTTTTTTCCCTGCTTTCTAAGCGTTGCTATCTTTACCCAATACAGAAGAAAAAAACTATGATTGCAAAATCAAATGAAAGTATGTCATTGTAAAATGTAGAACAAAAACAAAGAAGGGGGTTTTGGTGAGGAATGCAGACAAAAGAGAAGGTACTGTGGAAAGTATCACCACATCATGAAAACTGAATTAGGAAAGAAGTGAAATTCTTTACATTACTAGGTAAATAAAGAAATTGAAGGATTAAAAAGAATTGTTACGACTAAAATTTCTATGCTACCAAAAGCAATATATAAATTTAACTAAATCCCTTCCAAAAGGCCAATCACATACTTCCAAGAAAAACAGTCAACACTCAAAATTCAGATGAAATCAGAAATATTTCTGAATAAGCAAAACAATTATGAAAAATTATAACAAAATTTAAGAAATCATATTGTCTAACTTCTAATAGACTGTGGAACTAATACCATCAACCAAACATGTTAAAAGCATAATCAATGGAACATAATATATAACTGAGAAAAATGCATGCATTTCGACTTAATTTTTAACAAAGTGTAGAATACACAATTGAGAAAATTTAGTGTCTCTAATAAATCATATAGTGAAAATTGGATATCAACACACAGAAAAACAAAATCATGATTTTTATCTCTCACTACATAAAAATTCAACTTAAAGTGAACTAAGAAAACTGTTGGTCATGGGTGGACAATGGGATGCATGTGTAGACAGTGGGATGCTGGACTGTCTGACAATGTCTGTACTAACACTGTCGGGGTACACTTAAATAAGAGACGGACAAAATTATTATTCCTTATGAAGGACTACACCATTGTAGTAAAATGTGGAAAATCTGTTGGGGGGATGGGAGTTTGGGGGGAGGGAGAATACCAGCCTATATGAAATTGTACCACATAATTCAAAATTCAAAATAAAAATATATTAAAAACTGAATTAAGAAAACTTACATGTGAGATTTGAAACTAAAATTACCAGCAGACAAAACAGAGATAAAACTCATGATATTGGTTTGAGTAATGATTTTTTGAATGCAACTTTAGAAGCCCAGTAAGATTTTAAAAAATATAGGACCATAGCAAGGTAATAAGGTTCTTTGTAGTTAAGAAAATCATGAACACAGCAAGCAGACAACTTACAAAAATGACAGAAAGCTTTGAAAACTATACGTATTACAAGGCAATAATAATATAATTGAAAATACATGGAATTTGGACATTTCAGCAGCAAAATGTTAAATTTATAAGTTAAAAATGAGATATCTGAATAATTTTCAAAATAAGCCATACTAATTATCTATATATATATATAGGAAAACATACCAAATAATATTAATCATAAGAAAAGCAAAATGACATACAATGACATACCTCCCCACACCTCTAGAAATATATCAACATAAATATAAAGGATTAAAAATGTGGAGAAAAAAATTTGCACACTGTTGGAAAACATGTACAACAGTACAGCAGTTTTGAAAAATAGCAGGGAATTTCCTCATGGTACCAAATTATCCGGTACCATATGATCCAGCGATCCCACTGTTAAGTGTATATCTAAAGTATATAAAATCAGTACTTTACAACAATATTCACAACAGGTAAGATACGGAAAAAACCTAATTGTCCTCAGTGAATTAATTTATAAAGAAAATGTGGCTCATATATATAATGTAATACAATTGAGACACGAAAAAAAGAGTGAATAACATACCCAGCAAAGCTTTGCCTTGTCTTTGAAAATGAAGTAAGATCCGTCCACAGTAAAGAAAAGTTAAAAGAATATGCCTCTTCTAAATCTGCCCTACAAATGCTGCTTAAACATGGTCTCGACAAAGAAAAGGAATAGCACCCACCAGAACCAAAAGCAAATGTGAAGAACAGAAGACTAAATCAATGAACAGCCCATTGGTAAATGACAGAACCAAATTATCACCTATTTATATTAACTCTGGATATAAATGGCTTAAATTCATCAATCAAACATCATAGATTAGTAGACTGGATTAAAAAACAAAACCCATCTAATTGTTGCCTACAGGAGATACATTTTACCAACAAAGATCAGCAGAAAGTATATCTCATGGGTTGATGTTTTTATTTTTAGCTTCACATCTTCAAAACACTTTATTCTTCATTAAATTCGTCAGTGAATCATAGATCATACAGTAGCATCATTTTCTTCAAGAAGGTTCTTGATTTTCATTTCTTCAGTGACACATGTCATTCAGTAGCATGTTATTTAACTTCATAACTGTTTAACGGAGACTATCATATCCAGTAGCATGTTGTTTAACTTCATTGCATTGTAAATTTCTGTTTTTCTTCCTGTTGTCGATTTTGTTGTGGCTTTTCACTTGGGGAGATATATAGTGATTGTGTGGTAGAGACTGACAAGTCCAGATGTGAGAATATGGTGTAGTGTGCATCTCTACTTCCGGATCGAGGATAGCCTCCCAGTGAAACTGTTGGATGTGTCTTGACAATGGGCTGTTGGACTCTCTGCTATTGTCCAAGCCCACAATGATGGACTTAAGATAAGGGACTATGCTATTTTCATAATTTGGGAGAACCCAGTTTTTTTATTTGTCGGGGGGGTTGGGAAGAAGTGGGGGAAATCCCAGGGCCTATGGAACAGTATTATAAAATAATAACAATAAAAAGTTTAAAATACATATGACTGGACAATAAGATGCTGGACTCTATGTTTGGTATATGCTTGCAATGGGGGAATCTCAACTGAACTTGAACTGTGGTTATGCAACAAGGTGGAGGAATCCACCATGGTGGGAGGGTTTGGGGAGGGGTGGGGAGAACCCAAGTATCTATGTAACTGTGTCACATAATACAATGTAATTAATGAAGTTAAATAATAAATAATTTTAAAAAAATACATAAAAACTAAAAAAAAGCATGAAATTAGGTCACTTTTGATAATATGGAAGAACCTTGAAGACATTGCATTAAAATAAAGCACTGAAAGCAATTACTGCATGATTTCACTTGTATTTTAAATTGTTAAAGTTGATGTTATATAATTGGAGAGCAGAATTGGGGTTACAAGAGGCTGGGATAATTGGGGAATGCATAATGAGGAGATGTTGATTAAATATTTATTTACAAAATATAGGAATATTAAGAAGTTAATAAACCTATTGTACATCATTGTGATCATAGTTACTAATGTATTGCATGCTTGAACAAAAATGTGAATAAATAAGATCTCAAAAAAATAAACACATGAAAAATGTATAAAAGCTATTAATCCTGCAACAATGGTTTGTAAATCCATACTTATAGACTTACATAATTTTTAAAAATGAATTTAAAACAATTATGCAAAAGCTTAAAAGAAAGACTGTTGCTAAGATTGTTATTGACAAATATAATGTGAGGTAATATATTTTTAATCAGCCATACTTAACCTTTTAACATATATATGTGTGATATACACATACATGTTTGAAATATAAACACACATATTTGAAAGTACCATGTTATACATGATAAATGTATAAAAATTTACATTATGAATAAAGTCTAATAAAAATACATATATAAGGAATGTTTTTCAACTTGATAGAGGAGATTTATAACAGGGCACAACTATACAGATACTGCATAATGGTAAGTTCAATGTTTTTCTTCTAGGACAATTATTCACTTTCTCGTATTCTTTTTCAACATAGTAATGAAATATTTACCTAGGTAAATTGGTTAAAAGAAACAAAAACCATACAAATATGAAAAGAATTAATTATTTCCACATGATATAATCTAATATACACACAACCTTAAAGAGTAAGCTTCCTAAAGTGTTAGTTATAATATAAACTGTTGCAGTTACAGGAGAAAAATATGAACTACTCTAACTATTACACTTCACGGCATATACCCAAAAGAAGTAAAATTATTATTAATTCCTAGAGATGCCTGTACTCCCATGTTACTGTTGTATTGTTCACAATAACTCAGAAATGGAAACAACCTGAATATGTGTAAATTGAGGCAGTTTACATGGATGTGAATACAGATGTGAACATTAATAAACCCATATTTTTTAAAGTAGCACATTTCCACAGTAGATACGCATTTTGTAAATTTTCTTTGATTACTGACACTCCATTACATCTATCATTTGTGAGATTACATGTGTGTATTTGCTTACCTTTGTTTATATTTTTATTCTTTTTTTTTTTTTTAATTATTTATTATTTAACTTCAGTAATTACATTGTATTATGTGACACAGTTACATAGATACTTGGGTTCTCCCCACCCCTCCCCAAACCCTCCCACCATGGTGGATTCCTCCACCTTATTGCATAACCACAGCTCAAGTTCAGTTGAGATTTCCCCATTGCAAGCGTATACCAAACATAGAGTCCAGCATCTTATTGTCCCGTCAAGTTCAACGGTTTCTTAGGTATACCCTCTCTGGTCTGATGACAGAGCCAGCAGAGTATCATCCCAGTCAATTGAAAGCTCCAACATACCATCAGCAAAAATTTACATCATTATGGAATTAATTGACATAGTAATGAGTAACCAATATGTTAAAAGTAAATGCGGGTTCCCAGCCACCTTCTGTGACCACCTCACCTATACTTCAATTTTAGTTTATACACAACATATAACATTCAAAACATAACATGTTATACATAACATCATATCATCTTAAATTAAGGCAAACATGTGGTATTTAACCTTTTGGGATTGGCTCATTTCCCTTAGCATTATGGTTTCCAGTTTGGCCCATTTGGCCACAAAGAACTGCATTTTGTTTTTTTTAATAGCTGAGTAGTATTCCATGGAGTAGATGAACCATAGCTTTCTTATCCAATCCTCTTTTGATTGCCTTCTATCAAGCAAGCATATATTTGTCCTTTGGAGATTGGCTCATTTCACTAAGCATACAGGTATCCAGTTGGCACCATTTTGTTGCAAATGAGAACATGATATTTTTTTATTAGCCAAGTCATACTCAACAGAATAAATGCATCACAGTTTCTTTATCCAGTCCTCCTTCAGTGGGCATCTAGGTTGTTTGCATGTTTTTGCCATTGCTGATTACACTGCAATGAATACAGAAGGCAGTTGCTTTCTTATGGGTATGATTCTGTTCATTAGGATACATTTCAAGAAGTGGGATTGCTGGATTATATGACAGATGAATCCACACCGACTTCCATAGTAGCTGCATCTGTATACAGTCCAACCAGCAGTGGAGTAGAGTACCATTTTCCCCACATTCTTACCAGCAGGTATTGCTGGCAGTTTTCTGTATGTAGGCCATTCTCACTGGTGTTAAATGGAATCTCAGCGTGATTTTTATTCGAAATTCCTTTGTATCTAGGGAGCTTAAATGTTTTTTTTATATGTCTGTTAGCCATTTGGGTTTGTTTCTTTGAAAAATGTGTGCTCATTTCCTTGACCCATTTCTTAACTGATTTGTTTGTTTTGTTGTTATTATGTTTCTGGAGTTCTTTGTATATCCTGGATATTAGCCCTCTGTTTTGTAGTGTGAAAAGATTTTCTCCCACTGTGTTGGTTGCTGTTTTACTTTGTTAATCATTCCCTTTGCTGTGCAGAAGCATCTGAGTTTGATGTATTCCCATTTGTTTATTTTGGTCTTGACTGCTTGCGGTTTTGATGATTTTTCTAGGAAGTCTTGTCGGCTCCTATATCTTGTAGAATATTTTCTATGTTCTCTTCTAATAGTTTTATGGTTTCTGGGTGTAGGTTTAGATGCTTTATCAATTTAGATTTGCTTTTAGTGAACAGTAAAAGGTGAGGTTCTTGTCTCTTGCTTTTGTGGCATTTGTTGAAGAGAAAACATTTTTCCCCAGGTTGTTTTCTGTTCTCCTGCTGAAGATTAGATGCCTAGACACGTGTGGGCACTCGTACAGTGCTTCTAATCTGTTCCCTTGAGTCTCCTCTACGTTTCTGTACCATACCAGACTGTTTTCATTAGTACCTCCCCATAATATGTGCCAAGGTCTGGAATTGTGATCCCTCCAGCTACATTATTAATCTTCAATACAGTTTTGGCTATTCATATTCCCCTGCATTTCCAGATAATTTTTTGTATCATTTTTTGGCTCTATGTAGAATGTTGGAATTTTGATTGGGATTGCATTGAACCTGTACATTACTTTTTCAAAAATTATTTATTGTTTTTATTGCATAGTCAGATATACAGAGAGAAGGGGAGACAGAAAGGAAGATCTTCTGTCCAGTGATTCACTCTCCAAGTGGCTGCAACAGCTGGAGCAGCACTGATTCAAAGCCAGGAGCCCAGAGCCTCTTCTGGGTCTCCCACATGGGTGCAGGTTCCCAAGGCTTTGGGCCATCCTGCCTGCTTTCCCAGGCCACAAGCAGGGAGCTGGATAGGAAGTGGGGCTACCAGGGTTTGAACCAGTGGCAATATGGGATCCCAGCATGTACAAGGCAAGTACTTTCGCCACTAGGCTACCATGTTGGGCCCATATGGGCATTTTGATGATGCTGACTCTGCCTATCCAGAAACATGGGGTATTTTTCCATTTTTTAAAGTCTTCTCATTACTTTTTTCAATGTTTTGTAACTTTGCTCATAGCTATCTTCTATGTCTTTAAGTAGGTTTATTCATAGGTATTTAAGTGACTTATCTTTTTCTATTTTTATTTTTGATGATTTTAAGGTAGTTGATTGGGGTGTGAATGGTCAAGGGCTAGAGAAAAATGGATGAAACTATTGTTTCCACATTCTCTTTTTCCTTCCTCTATCTGTGGAAAGGGAGAGGTAAGGCAAGAAGACACACTCAGCCTCCCAATCATCCCATGGGCCCCAATGTAAGGCATAATGTGAGTGTCCTGTACAAGATGTTTTGATAGTTCAACAGTTCTGTATTACTGTTGGTCTCACCACTCCGATCATGATGAAATCTTTCCAGAATTCACTGACTGACATAGTCAACCTTAGAGTCTCCATTTGCTCAAGTATTTACTGCCAACACTTGGCTAAGGTAGTGATTGATTTGTTCTGCCCTCCATCCTTTGTTATGGTACCAGGTGTCCTCTGTAGGTTCCAGGAAGATGTGACAGCCTAGCCTGGCATGACTTGCACTTCAGCCTGGTTTTTGCACTTGCCAGTGGACTAAGGTTGGCTTGGCGCTGCCTGGTCCGCATCCTTCCAAAACCAATCCACACTCTTGCCAACAGATGAAGTTACCTTGCCCAGCCTGTCTAACACCCAGGCATGGACCACATGCTGACTAGCAGGAGCTATGAGTCATTAGAGGAGTTTCCCAAGTTCCCCCATTGGGCCCTCTCCTAGACCCAGATCTCACACATGTCAGCTGGTGCTAGGCCCTTACACAGCATAGCCTGCCCCCTCCATCCTGGCGTTTGTATGATGAGCTGGTGGATGAATAATACTTATTAGTAGAGTGAATGCATATACTCAGGATGGAATGTTCTAGTTTGGTGGAGAAGAGAGCAGGAAGTGCAGAACTGTGGGGAAAGGTGTCCAAGTCTCCCTGGAGTCAGTGAGATGTAGGTGGCTGCCACGCAGGCAAGAGAGAACTTAAAAAAATTCTCAAGATGGCAACCTGCAGCCTGAGCAGATGAAGGCAGATACCATCCTGGGCAAACAGGGACTCAGACAAAACCTGATGAATCGCAAATCCATGCAGGGAAGATGCCAGAGGGAGTTTTCGCCTACCCATAAGAGACAGGGGGAGGCAGAAAGACTCTTAGATCAGGACACTGGTGGAAGAAAATTGGCCTGAGGAGGAAACTATAGGCACAGACCCAGTCAGCCTCTTCCAGAGGAGGGAATACCTTTGGCGGTAGGGTAATTGGGGAGTGAAGCATGCAGGTCAGAGACACGCGGAGCGAGACCTGAGCCCATACCCAATCAAGGGATCTCGGACCTGCACCATCCAGAGGGACACCAGGATTACCTGAAATGGAGACATGGGGTCCCTCAGGTGCAGAGGTTTCTGTCAGTGTCCCAGCAATGTAAAGGTGGACTCCAAAGATGCATAGCAGTATAACTACTGAATGACCACCTGGTAGACCACAGGGGAACCCAGTGGCAGAGGTACGGGAAGGCATGGTGCCCCCGGCATGGAGCACAGAGTCTAGCTACTGATTGCACACTGGGCAGTAATGGCTGGGCCACTCCCACTCTAGCCAACTGCCCAGTGGGCAGAGGCCGTGAAGGCACCAGACAGCAAGGGGCTTGTGCACAGAATTGGAACCTGTAGGCCCTGGATTGCAACGCTGCGATACGAGGTCACAGAAATCCCCCAACTGCATATCTGCCTGAGACTGGGAACTGCAAGCGCCAAGGCGAATGAAAGCACTGCTCACCCACAAGGTGGCAGCAGCCAGCTCTGGGAATGTCTTGGCTATCTCTGTGGACAGAGCAGCTTCATGGGACCAAGAGTGGATCTCCTGCAACCTGTGATTGTGGAAGCTATGACACTGAATTCTGTGTGTAGTGTAACGTGTGTAGTGAAGCTGGGTCTCTGGGCAATAACTGCATCTGTGTCTGTGTCTGGCTTCAGAGGTTCAGAGCTCCTGGTGGGTCTGGAATAGGTCATCACAGAGGGTTCTGTGCTCACATGGAGATCCCCATATATCCACTGCAAAATTATTGAGGATACGTGGATAGTATTGCCATTGTGGGCTCTCTTTGAACATTGATCATCTTGGCAGAGAAGTTGAGGCAATGATCACACTGACAGATGAGATCATCTGCAGAAAATAGATGAGAGCTACCACATACAACATACTTATCACATTGGATTGCTATAGCATACCTGAATACTGAACAGAGCTTCCTGGCCTGAGCCCAAACATGTCACTGAATATCCAATGAAGGAGCAGACATTCCAGTAAGGCACAAAGACATATCTCAAAGAAAAAAGCCATCACAGTAGAAAACCACAACTAGTTCTGTAAATGGCTAAAAATAAACTCAGAAACAAGAGAAACATGAATTAGGGCAATATTTTGATTGCCCCGAAGAAACAAGTCAACATTTGTATATTAGAAAGTAAAGATGAACAGATTGATGAGATGACTAAAAACCATTTCTAAAAATATTGTAAAATTGCACAAAACCAGTGAGATGTAAAAGCATGCACTGAGAAAATCTATACATGACACAGACAAAAAAAATTTCCATGAGATGGAGATATTGAAGAGAAACCAATCTGAACTATTAGGAATAAATAATTCAATATGCCAAATTAATACAACAAACCTAGTGTGGCAGAAGAAATAATATTTGCACTACTAAATAAGTCTTTACAAATATCTCAGTTGGACAAAAATGGAAAATATTGAAAATACTAGCCAATGTTTATAGGAAAGTATCAAATAAATTAGCATACATCTTTTAGGAGTTCCTGAATGTGTGAAGGAAATGATGCATTAGAGGGTCTGTTCTCTGAAATTATAACTAAAACTTTTCCTAATTTGGAGAAAGAAAGGGATATCCAAAGAGGAAGCATAAATAACTCATAATTAGAACAAATAACCAAAAAAAAAAAAAACCAACTTCACTATGACAGACTATAGTTAAACTTTCCAGAGGGAAACATAAAGAAAAGATTCTAAAATATTCAAGAGAAACTACAGATTATATTTAGAGGATCTTCAATCACACTGACAGCTAGTATCTCCTCAGGAGTCTTATAGGCTTGGAGACAGATATTGTCTATGCTGTAAAAAGAAAAAGAATTAAAAGCAGCCTACTGTACTCTACAAATCTCTCACTGATAGAGATGAAAAAGAAATATTTCAAAAAACAGAAGTTGAAAGAATTTTCATTATGTGCCCAGTCTTACAAATGCTGCTTAATGATGTGCTACACAAAATGTAGAGAATGATAATCATCATTGTGGAATAATTTGAGAGCAGAAATTTTAATAAAAGCTCAAAGAAATCCAGAGCAAATACAAATATAAAATGGCAGGGTCAACTCAGTACTTAGTAATAACAACTTTGAATGTAAATGGCCTGAACTCTCCAATTAACAGACACAGATAGTCAAAACCTGGATTTTAAATATGGCCCATCTACTTTCTGCTTAAAGTAAACACACTTCACCAAAGATATACACATACTGAAAGTGAAAGAACGAAATAAGACATTCCATACCAACTGAAAGCAGACAAGTAAAGGAGTAGCCACCCTAATATCAGAATAGACTTTAACCCCCAAACAGACAAAAGAAATAAAAAGAGCACTGTGTAATGATTAAATAGTCAATTCAACAGCAAGATATGATTAAATATATATGCACCAAATGCAAGACCATTTGACCTAAGCAAATGTTAATGGACTTAATGGCAGACAAAAACACCAATATGATAATAATATTGGCACAGCCCACTTTCAGCAATAAGCAGAAAATCTAGGAAAAGAAATCGACACAGAAAAAACAGAGCTAATACATACTTAGGACCAAATGCAACTGCTACTGATAGAACATTCAATTCCACAGAAACAGAATACACATTTTTTTTCATCAGAACACAGAAGTTTCTCTAGAATAAGACATATAGAAATACATGATGACATTCAGCATTTTTATAACATCTATCTTTTCTGATGAAATACATTATGATATATCATGAAAATTTCATGAAATACCATAAAATACAGATGGCAATTAACAACGTAAGAAAATGTAAGAAATATACAAGGTGCATGGAAGCTAAGTACAGGGTTTTAAAGGAAGAAATCACAAGGAAATAAAAACAATCTGGAAAATGATTAAGATGACAGCTAAATATATCAAAACATATAAGAACAGTAAAAGTAGTATTAAGTAGTTTATTATTATCAGTGCCTATACATCAAAAAACTGCAAAGACATCCAATAAATGATTTAAAATAAATCTCAAAAACATAGAAAAATGACAATTCAAATCCAAATTTAGTAGGAGAAAGAAAATAAGTAATACTAAATTTTTAAAACAAAATTGTGATCCCCCCCCAAAAAAAGAAAGATACAAACGTTCAGTGAAATAAAGAGCTGGTTTCTTGAAAAAACAAAATTGACATGCAGTTGGCACAACTGACAAATAGGAAAAAAGGTGGGAGAAGATTCAAATTGAGAAAGTCAGAGATGAAAAAGTAGACATTAGACAGAATACCACAGTCTTCAGAAATTACTATACTTATGATGTCAGCAAGCTTGAAAATCAAGAAGAAATGAATAAGTTCTGGGCATGTACAAATTATTAAAGTGATTCATGAAGATGTAAGCAATTAGACCAATCACCATGAAGGAGATTAAATCAATACTAAAGATGTTATTAGTAAAGAAAAGCATTTGATGAAATTACTTTGATGCTGAATTCTATAAACTTTAAATAAGGCTCCCAATGATCAAACTATTGAAACCAATCCATAATAGGTAATTCTCTAAACCTGCTTCTATGATGTCAGCAATCACCCTAATTCCCAAACCAGAAGATACAACAAAGCAAGCAAGCAAGCTATGGATTGACATCCTTGATGAACTTAGATGTAAAATTCTTCAACAAAATACTGGTTATTCAAACACAATAACACATTAGAATGATCATTCACCTGGATGAATTGGGATTTATCCCTAACATTCAGGGATGCTCAATGCGTAAGAATCAATAAATGTGTTAGCTAAATTAACAATTTGAAGCATGCAAAGCATATAATAATTTCAACAGATGCAGAAAGAACATTTGATAAAATGTAACATTCTTGCACAATAAAGACCTTAAGTAAATTAGGTATAAAGGAAACATTCCTTAATACAATATTGCCAATTTATGAGATCCTCAAAGCCATCAGATACAATGATGTATGAGAACTCTAGCCAAATATCTCTGATAAACACAGATGCAAAAATCTTCAACAAAATATTAACTGCAAGTTACCTTGTGGAAACCTGGGGAGGGAATGACCAAAGGTAAAATGGGGGAAGGGGAAGGCAGTGCTCTTGATTTCAACTGACAAAGTTTATTTCCAGAGTTCCAGTTTTCATACACTCAGCAAAACAGTAATTCAAACAAAGAAAGCTAACAAGTTGCTTTGTTCAAAGCACTATTAAAATGGGAATTAATAAGCACTGTCAGCTCTTGGTTAGCTGGCTAGATAGAGCATACATGTAATCTTTTATCAAGGAAAGCACAAAAGCACTTCCATGGACTCAATGGGGCAGCATGCACTCTAGGCGAGGGGTCATTTGCCTTCTTTTCCTGGAGCCTCTTCTCAGGAGTTTCTCAGCCTTGCATCTGTCACCCCAGCTTATCCTGCTGGATGTGCTCTGACAATTAACTCATTAAGTTTAACAGCACATCAAACAAGATTATCTACCTGGATCACCTGGGGCTTATCCTTGTGTGTAGCGATGGTTTAAAACATGTAAATCAATAAACATGATATGTCACATCAATAAAATGAATAGAAACATGATTATTTCAATAGATGCAGAGAAATCATTTGATAAAATTTATTTATGATAAATATTAAGCAAATTTGGCACAGAAGAAACATTCTTTAACACAATTAAGGCAATATGAGAAAACCAGAGAATATCATACTGAATGGGAAAAAAATAAAAGCTTATCCACTAACATCTGGAACCATACAAGGATGCCAGTTCTCACCATTACTAATGAATATTGTTCTGGGGGTTTTATCCAGAGCTATAAGACAAGAAAACAAATCAAAGTGAGAATCTTTCATTGTAGGTACAAGCACTGCCTATAATGCTGGTATCCAATAAGGATACCAGTTCTATTCCTAGATGTTCCACTTAGTATGCAGCTTCCTACTAATGACATGGAAAAATGCAATGGAAGATGGCCCATGTGCTTGGGTCCTTGTCATCTAGTTTGGAAATGGGATCAAATTCCAGGCTCCATGTGTTGCCCTGACTTTGGAATACATAAATACATTTTTAAAAGAAAGAAAAAAGGTATACTAAAAAAAAAGGTATACTAATCAGAAAGACTGGTTTACCTCACCTCAATTAGAATGGCTATCATCCAACAATCAAAAACTAAAATCTTGGCAATGAAAGTGTGTAGGGAAAAAGTGTACACTAACACATTTTGGTGAGAATATAAACAAGTACAACATTTATGGGGGTCAATTTGGAGATTTCTCTTAAATACGAAAACAGATCTTCCATTTTACCCAGTCATCCCTCTCCTGAGAATTTACACAAAGGAAATGATATGAGAATTTGAGTGATCAGAAACCTACATGTTAACTGCAGCTCAATTTACAATAGCTAGGATATCCATCAACTGACAAATGCATAAAAAATGTGACAATATATACTATGAACTACTAATCATATATAAAAAATAACAGAATCCAGTCACTTACAACTAAGTGGATGCAACTGGACATCAATATGATTACTGAAATAAATCAGTACCCCAAAGACAAATATAATGTTTTCTCTTATTTGTGATACGAATGATGTTTTTAGTCCTCTTTTACATTCCCATGGATCAGTGGTCTTCTTCTTTTTGATTATTGAGTATTATACTTTGTAGTGAATGACGCCTGTGGTTATTACATTAAAATTATGTCTGAAAACTTCATGAAAAGGATAAGGGAGAAAAGAAGGTGTTTACGGGAGGGAGATGGCAAAGAGGGAAGCATGGTTATTTTCTCAGAACTGCACCTATGGAATACATGAACTTTATTCTCTTCATATTAATAAAACTTAACTTTGGTAAAAAAAAATACTCAAAACACTAAGAAGAAAATCTATGATGTAAGTACATACATATTTGACACACATGAAAAAATTTTACATGACAGAGAAATTATGAAAAGAAATCAAACTAAAATACTAGAAATGAAAAATTCAATATGAGAAGTAAATATGAAATGGACGGCCCTAACAGCAACGCTAACAACAGACTTCAAGACATGAAGAAATAATATGTGAGCTAGAAGACAAACCATTAGAATTATCTCAGTAAGGGAAGGAAGGAAGGGAGGGAGGGAGGGAGGGAGGGAGGGAGGGAGGGAGGAAGGAAGGAAGGAAGGAAGGAAGGAAGGAAGGAAGGAAGGAAGGAAGGAGAAAGAAAGAAAGAAAGAAAGAAAGAAAGAAAGAAAGAAAGAAAAGAAAAGAAAAGAAAAGAAAAGAAAAGAAAAGAAAAGAAAAGAAAAGAAAAGAAAAGAAAAGAGAAAAGAAAGAGAAAAGAAAAGAGAAACGAAGCAGTCTTCAAGATCTATGGGATGCTATCAAACAGCATGACACATGTATTAGGAGATAACGGGGTCCCTCGTCCAGCGAGTGAAGCTCTGACACAGGTGCTTGCTCTTATGAGGATTTATTGAAGGACAAACTAATTACATAACATAACAAAACAAGAAATCCAAGTATAATACAGAAGGGCAGTAACTACAGCATATTTACAGGCTTCCTCTTCTACTACTACTACTACTACTCTACCACTACACCTCTTTGTTCTTCTCTTCTTTGTTCTCTCTCAAACTTAGGTTAAAACCCTATCAACAGCCAATTGCAACAGGGCTGCTTGGCCACGCATCAAACACACCAATCACAGCCTTGATCACGCACACACACACCAATCACAACTCTGATCACGCGCACACCGTGCAGACTGCATGAGACCTTGAACCAATCCTCTACAACTTCCTAAAACTTGTTTACTGCCTTTGTGCCGTGAGAAGACAATAACAAGCTCCATCTTGGGGCACAGTCCCGCTCTCCACAAGGAGATCCTGAAGGTGTGAAGGTGTGAAGCTGTGGAAGGAAAGAATGGTTAAAAAGCCTATTCATAAACAAGAGAGAATATCCCTTGCATGGAAAAAGAAACAGACATCCTAGTTCAGGAAGCACAATAGGACTCATTATAACCATGGTCAGAAAAAGTCCTTAACACAACATATTATAGTCATAGTCCATGCTAATGGAAATTCAAGAGTAGTCATCCAAATATCAGAAAAAGTAGACTTCAATAAAAAAATTCCAGAAAAAAAGAACATTATGTAATGATTAAAGGATCTATTTGTCAAGAAGATGTGCAGGGCACTACCACTGTGGTGTCTAGCTGGGAGCAGGTAGACTATTAGCCCCACTCCTGGGGTCCTGAGCAGATGTCCCCACAGCCTAGACCACAGTGATAGACCAGGGGCCTTAGGCTAACGCCCTGTGGGCAATTTCCCTATTGATGAGATTCAGTAGGGCAGGGGCCTGGTGGTTTCTAGGCAGGAGTAGCTGGCTGGGGTCCTAGGCATGCCCAACCTGTGGTACATGACTGGACAATTCTGGAATTGGGCAAGCCAGAGGCTAGATAGGTTGCATCCAGTCAGAGTGGAAAGGTCATGGGTGTTGGGGCCCTGGGAAGGCTGCACTCATCACATCAACAAAATAGTTCAGCTACCTGAGGCCTGAATTCTGGGATTGGCACTCCACTAAGAGCTATTAGCAATACATGGGTCTGATGGCCTGAGTTCTAGGCAGGCCTCACCCACATGCTAGGGACCTGAAGGAGTGGCAGGCACTGGTAATAAGACAAGGCATCTGATGGATCTTAGGAAGGCTGTGTCCACAGAGAATCAGCATGCATGTCTGGGAGGAAAAGGCAAGGCTACTGACAGGTTTTACGGGTCATACCTGTAATGTGCCACCATTCCAGGCCAAGGATCTGAGGCTGAGGTCCTGAAGGACACTCACCAATGTCCTTTGGCAGACCAGGTGTCTGAAAAATGCAGGGAGGCTTCATCTGTTGTGTGAAACCACTTTGTGTGGGACCCAATAGTCCTGACAGGTTCTAGAAAGACCATAAATCCATGGCACACCACTGCACTAGCTTGGGTCCTTATGGGTTCTGGATGATCATACTGAGGCCAGGTTTCTGGGGGGACAGGCACAAATGGCCTTAGGTGTCACAAAGAAACCCAGCCTTCTTGTTCAGTTGGCCTCAGTTCAAAAAGGACGTCTGAACTCAGAGTCCAGAGACCAGGGGGTATAATTCCTGACCTTAGAGTACATATTGAATACAGTGCTGCTTCTTTTGTTAACTCATGTGCAGGGGAAAAGGTCATGTCCAGGTAAAAAGGAATTATGAGTCAAAGGGATACAGATTGGAAAGGAATATATCAAATTATTCTTGGTTGCAGATGGCATCATCTTATGCATTGGAAAACCAATGGACTCTACAAGTAGACTATTGGAATTCCTGGGAACTTTGGTTGTTACAGGATATAAAATCCACACAAAAACAAATATACTTTGTACACACACACAAAGCTAAAATTGAGAAATAACTTGTAAGATAAATAATGTCCACAATACCCACAAATTTTAAATACCTTCACCTAAATTTAATCAAGGAGGTGATCTCTACCATGAAAATTGCAAAACATTAAAGAAATAAATAAGAACCCAAAAATGTAATAATCTTCTGTGATTTTGGATTAGAAGAATAATATCAACAAAATGTCCACACTGACCAAGAAATTTAGATTAAATTTAATTACAATCAAAACACTAATATTCTTCTTAGATCTAAAAACAAAAAAAAAATAAGGGTGCTAAAATTCCTCTTGAAGCTCAAATGATAGTGAATAAATAAAACAACATATGCAATAAAATCAAAGCTACCAGGCTTCACAATACAATGTTTTAGTACATAAGTCATTCTACAGGGCAGTTATAATTAATAAAAAAAAGTCTATTAGTAGAACAGACATATAGACACATGGAACAGAATAGAAATCAATCTGTGCATCTATAACCAAGTAATCTTTGACAAATTACATGAAATCAGTGCTGGAGAAAGGACAGTCCCCTAAAACAAATGGCACTGGAAAATTGGATTTCCATATGTAAAAATATAAAATAACTACCTTACACCTCATACAAAAATCAATTAAAATTGAAACAAGGATCTCTATGGTCTGCTTCATTATTATTTTAGAAGAAAATATCTAGGAAACACTGAAGACCTTTGCAAAGGCAAACACTTCTCGCAAAAGCATCAGAAGCAAAGTAAGCAACTAAAAAAAACAGACAAATGAGATTCAACATAAAGCTTATGCACGGCCAATGAATTCCTGAACATAATAAATAGGGAACTGATAGATTATCCAGAATCTGTAAAGAGCTCCAGAACCTCAGCAAAAAACAAGTAACCCAGTTAAGAAATGGGCAAAAGACATGAACAGGCAGTTTTTGAAGGCTGAAATTCAAATGATGAACAAACATGAAAAAATGCTCAGGGTCACTAGTCATCTGGAAAATGCAAATAAGAACTACACTGATGTTTAACCTGACTCCAGTTAGAATAGCTACCAAACAGAAATCAGAAACAAAAGTAAATGCTGGTGTGGTTGTGGGCAAAAATTATCTAAAATGCTAATAGTTAGAATGTAAGCTAGTACAAATATTATGGAAAGCAGTATGGAGATTCTTCATAAATGTGCTGATATTTTTATATAATATAGCCCTCTCACTCCTAGGTATTTACTCAACCAAAAATGAAATCAGCATATGATAGGTAATTTTTAGCACCACATTCACTATAGCTGAATTCAAAATAGGTAAGATATGGAATCAGCTGCCCATCAATAATGACTGGAAAAAGAAAATGTGGTACATACACATTATGGAATATTAATATGGAATTCTGTCTTTTGCAACAAGAAACCAATATTCAGAGTAAAATAAATAAATGCCCAAGGGCCAGCCCTGTAGCCTAGTGGATAAAATTCTTCACTTGCATATGCCGGGATCCCACACAGGTGCTAGTTCTAATCCCGGCTGATCCACTTCTCATCCAGCTCTCTGCCGGTGGTCTGGGAAAGCAGCAGAGCAAGAGGATGGCCCATGTGGAACATCTGGAGGAAGCTCCTGACTTCTGGCTTTGGATTGGCTCAGTTCCACTCCTGTTGCTGGTTCTCCTGGAGTCCCCGTTCTCTCCTAACAACCCCTTTTCTCCTGAATGTTCTTCCTCTGCCTGTTCTTCCTCCAGTGAAAGCCTCTGACACTTCCCAGCACAACCTCTATTCACCTCCTTAAACAAATTCTTAAGTTCACCTCCTCTCTGTTGCTACCTATGTCCTAATTCTCATATTTCAGGCCTTGCCCCAGTACCTCTCCTACTCTTGTGGCAGGTTGGCCCATTCCCAGCCTGGGGCAGAAAACCTGTCCCTAGTATACACATCATTTTCACCTGCTCACTTCTATCACTGAAAATGTCAGAATCCACCATTCTCTGATGAACCCCACGCTCCATAGTCCTTACTCGAGTCTATTCTTTTCATCCATCTCTTGACTTGGCATGACTGTCAAGAACTCCTTTTCCTTACATACAGGGAGAGGGAATACATTCTACCATGGACAGGAAAGTTGCCCCATTCCTCACATTCCAGGACTGCAGAGGAAAACCATGACTCCCTGTAAGCTTGTTTTCCTTCCATCTGCCACTCCACTTCTAGGAACCTACCACTGGGGAAAGCCTTAAAGCATTGAACTCATATCACTGTCACATCCTAGCATGTATAAGTATAGCAGTATTTGAGCCCATTAATCTTTCAAAGACCATGGAGATCTTACAGGGGCCAGAGGAGTTACCTGGAACTTTCCTGGAGAGGCTTCAGCATGTCCATTGGATGTATATACAATGTTTGACACCTCTGCCCCTGAAAATGTTCAAGTTCCAAAAAATGGCTTTTGTCATTTGGTCATCATCCCCAGACATCTAGAAAATGCTAGAGGTTAGATAGGTTTGTAGGCATGAAAATTTTACAGCTACTTGAGGTAACTCAGAAGTTTTACAACAAACACAATTACCAAAAAACAGAGAAATAGGTTATAACTATGGCTGACAGTTCTGCAAAGAGATAGGTTCAGGCAGATATTGACAGCATTCAGGAGATAGGCATAGGACATAGGCATAGGCATAAGAATGAGGAATGGACTGTCGACTATCCAAGATGGAAAAAAAGAGATTAAAGAAAAGAGAACCTTATGTAAGACAAGACCAAAAGTAGATAAACAATTCAACCGGTCACTGAAGAATGAATGCCCATTCAGGACAAAGAATGTCTTAGCTGTGCCTATGGAGGGAATAAACATCAGCAACTGAACTGAGAGAGCTAGGGTTTCATGCTACTAGGCCCACAAGAGTTCATGGTAACTGCCAAGATAGGGGTTCATCACACCCAATATTTTCCTGATACAGTGGCCAAAACATTGGTGTTCAAAACTTTTTAGGCTCCCTATACCTTAGCACTGTATCCATTCAGTGAGCCACTGGAAATTTTTTTAAAATGCACATAAATGTCCATTCATGTTGCTGATCTAGGAAATCACTGAGTCTTCCTCTGATTCTGTATAGAGCCAGATTGTCCATCTTCCCAGCTAGAACAAGATCTCCTTTGAAAATTACAGGCATTCATTTCTTTCTCTCCAGAGTATACTGAGCTTTCACTGTCACCAGACTGTCAGATGACAGTCTATGTGCACCTCTCAGAAAAATACCTAACTGTACCTGAACATATAACATAGTGAGATACCTTGACTTCTCACTGTCTCTTCAGGCTGATTTCCTATCGGCACAGGTGGAAGACAAGCCACCTAGACTGGTTGGACACTATTCCACCATGGTGGTTGATCTCTTGGCCACAGTTGAACTGGGAAGGGTAAAAAGAAACACACTATGAGTCAAAAAGCCCAAGCGGGAATCTCCTCTCACATTTATTGACTCCTTTGTGCTTCTGTTCTGAGGCCATGTAAGTCACCTTGGAATACTCCCTTATTTCCAGTCCAAAACACTGTGCTGGAAGACTTCTGACAAGTACATGATCTGTGTGAGGTAAATAAGAGGGAACAGACATTAATGTTCAACCCCTAAAGACCTGCTTTAGTTTGCTCCCATCTGAACTCATTCTCTATATTTTGTTGGACTTTGAAGATGCTTTCTTCTCAATCTCCTTGGACCCTGTGAGTCAACCCATTTCTGCCTGTGAGTGGACAGATCCCACCTCAAGAAACACCCAACAATTAACCTGGGTGCAGTAATTCCAAGGGTTCAAAAACTCCCCAACTTTATTCAGGGAAGCCCTTCAATAGGACTTACATCAATTTCAAGCTGAACACCTAGAGATTTTGTTACTTCAGTATGTGGGCTAATATCCTGTTGGTAGCCCCAGACAAATCTTGCTTACAAGAAACAAGAAATCTCTTGTCCTTACAACAAAAGCCCAAATATGTCATTCCAAAGTCACTTAGCAGAGCTATGAACTTTATCAAGTTAAGACAGCACTCTAATGACCTGAAAGAAATCCTGTTGATGATTCCCAACTCCAAGCACTAAAAGAAAGATAACAGAGTTCTTAAGAGGGGCTGGTTACTACCAGCTCTGAATTCCCAGTTTCATAAAAATTGTTAAGTCTCTCTCCTCTGTCACAGCCAGGGGTGATCAGTCTCTAATCTAGAGTCAGAGAACCAGGCCTTCCAAAACTTCTAAAAGTTACTTGCCAGTATTTTAGTCTTGCTCCTCCCAAACATCTCTATGTTTTTCCATCTCTATACCTGTGAAGTGCATAGAACAGCTAAAGAGGTCCTATCCTAGACTTTGAATTCATGGGGACAGAATACAGCCTACTTATCCTAGAGGTTGGATTCAGTGTTGTCATGATGTGGTATCTTGTCTGTGGGCTGATGCTGTTACCACTGAACAGGTAAAGGAGGCATATCAATTAACTCTCGGACAAGACCTAAATAGTATGGTACCCTATGCTATTAAGGCTTCATGGCAAGACGTTGGTGGGCTCTGAATGTACAACATTCTTGTCACCAAGTGTCAAACCCTGCTCCTTGATCAACCCAAGCAATATTTCCTTCAGGCATATCACCTCAACCCTGACATTCTGCTATAAGACAATGATACATTACATGACTCTTCTGACTCACTGGAAGTAAGCCAATCCTTGAAAGCTGGTCTGTGAGATGTACTGTTACTGGAAGTGGATTTTATTTTGTTTACTGATAGAAATACCTCAATTCGAGATGAGGAGGACCTGCAGTTATCATAGAGGACAAGATCCTCTGGTCCATTTGTTACAACAGGGCTTTTGGGCCTAAAAAGTTGAGCTTACTTCCCTCGCTTGAGCACTGTGCCTGGGGTGGGATCAGTGTGTATACATCTATACTGACAGCCAATCTGCCTTTATTATAAATCACCTACATGCTGCTATCTACTGGAAACGAGGCCCCCTCATGGCTGAAGGGAAAATCAGAAACAAAAAATATTGAGTCTGTAGGAGGCTATTTGGCTCCTGACAAAGGTAAGCCCTCTATTTTTCCTTTAAAGGAATTTTCTCCTCTAACCATACATGAAATGCCCATTCACTCAGCTGAATATGGGACCATGACACAGTAAAAACAGGCTACAAAAGACCCATCTGGCTGTTGAAAACTGTCTGATGGATAGCAAGTCCTGCCAGGCAGGACTACCAGTGTGTGAGACAACTTTATTTCCCACTCCTCTGGGAGGCACTTGGCTATGCCAACTTGTCAAATTGCAATGCTTTACACGCCATTTGCATCAACAAACTGGACAGCTGCTCTTCAGGTGCCCTGCCTGTTCATGTACAAAATCAAGACAGGGACTAAGAGAGTCATGAAGATACAGTAGCAGGCTATAACCACAGGGGAATAACAAGGCAGGTTTTATTGAAATAAGATCTACTAGTCTAACTGAATGTTTGTTTCAGATGGGTGCAGCCTAACTCTTCATGATCAGAGGTTATACAAATCATGGCAAAGTTTCTACTCCAGGAAATTATTCATAGATGTGGCTTTCCCTTCTTGATTGGATCAGATAATGGCCCTGCTTTCACTGAATCCACAATGCAGTTGGTAAGAAAGCACTCTGGATCTATTGGAAATTAAATTTTGCCTGCTGACTCCAGAGCTCTGGACAGGCAGGATGCATGAACAGAACCATTAAAGGTACTTTATCTAAATTAGTCTGGACTACTGGTGAATGATTGATGTCATTCCTTTCCTTTCCCTCTTGATAGATGTACACCCTTCATGTCAGGTTCACTCACTTTGAAAACATGTTCAGCATACCCCCCAATTCTAGTCTAAGTTTAAAGATAAAATCAAAGAAATCATGAATCACATTTTTTATTGATTACACTGCATTATGTGACACAGTTTTATAGGCACTAGGATTCCCCCCATCCCTCCCCAATCCCCCGTGGTGGATTCCTCTACCTTGTTGCATTATCACAGTTCAAATTCAGTTGAGATTCTTTCATTGCAAGCATCAACCAAGCATAAAGTCCAGCATCTTATTGTCCAGGTAAGTTCAACGGTTTCTTGGGGAGACCATCTCTGGTCTGAAGGTAGAGCTGGCAGAGTATCATCCCGATCAATTAAAAGCCCTGACATTACCTCAATAACAATTTATAACATTATGGAATTAGTTGACATGGTATTGAGTAACCAATATGTTAAAAGCAAAAAAAAAAAAAAAAAGAATGCAAGTTCTGAACCACATCCTGTGACTTCTTCATTGACATTTCAATTATTAGTTTATATTCAACGGGTTCTATACACCTTAAAATGGCTATAGATTACTATTCAGCTGTCTCCTGTCTATTTTCATTTTAGTATTTAGCGGTTTATAGTGTTGAAGCATGATTTTGCTGAACCTGGCTGTTTTTCAGATAGTCTAACTCTATAACTCTAACAAGACATATGTCAACGGTTTAGGTGAACAGTTATAGGAGGGGTGTGCAGAGAAATCTTCAATACCCTAGTGAGGAGTAACTAATCTTTGTGTCCCTCCCAATGAGGTATAAGTGAATCCACGTTGACCATTTCCTGTCTGATTCTAAGCTTTCCTTGTTGTTCTCTATCTATTCTAGATTTGCTTCCCAAGGACCAAAGAAAGCTCCCCTCCCGAATCCCCCAGGAAGTTTACTCTTTTTCTATTTCTGCAGACCCTTCAGGGCTCCTGGATGTCGATGAATCAGCTTTTAAATTTTTTCTGTATACAAGATAGTCTGCCTTATTCTATGGACATTGGATTGCTTACACAACCATAAAGTCTTCCTTGGACTGTCCTGTCTGCCCATCTATCTCTGTCTCTCTCTTGGATTTACACATGGAATGCTTCCTTTATGCACTCTGCTGATTATGATCCAGCAGTCTCTCCGTATAACAACACCTAGCTATCAGAGCACACTCAGACTCTTTTTTCTCATGAGGGTTTTTATTTTCCACGTAACTCGTCTTGGCTTACTTGCATTATGGGTCTCAAATATTGTATCTCCCTTAATAAGAATGGGAAGCTGGCTGTTCCACTTTTCCGCATACCTGGGAGTATTCTCCAAGTTCATGCTTATTCCAGGGATGAGCTGTTCCTGTACTAGTAGGTTTAGGTTTGAATGGAACTATGGGTCTGAGCATGTCTGCTGTAATTCAGGGAGAACAGGTATCACTCACCTGACGGAAGATATTGAGGCTGACATAGGCCATCTTCAATACTCTGTCAACCACCTCAACTAGTAGGTCAGTTCATTGACTGACATGGTTCTCCAGAATAGGAGAAGGCTGAATCTCCTGTTTATGACTCAAAGAGGACTTTGTGTTGCTCTGGGAGAAAATTGCTGTTTCTAGACATAGCAGTCAGGAATCATTACTGATTCATTCTAAAGGGTTAAATAAACACACTGAAAACACTGAGAGGAATCTCAGTCTTGGTAAAAATTCAACAGCAAACTTTGGCTAACCACTCTGCTAATAGGACTGGCAGTTCCATTCATGATACTAATTGTGGCCCTCCTTGTCAATTCATTATCATCAATTGGCTCCTGTTTCTTATCCAGAAATAAACTGTTTCTGTTAAGCTTATATACATGCTTACTTAACATTCTATTTTAAATTCTTACCCATATTTCTACAGTAACACAGCCCTCACAACAGAATCAAAGGTTAACCAACTTCAAGGGGGAAGGCAGGAATAACATGACTGATATAAGGGTCTTCACGTTGAGATAGACTCCATCTTCGGTGTGGTACCCCTCAACACATGAGACCACAGCCTGGCCAAGGAAAATTACATCCTGCTTGGCAAAACACTCAAACCCCTGGTGAGGCTGTTCAAGTGGTCTAGGAGCTGCAGCCACTGGAGCATCTAGTCATTAGGCTCTCCCCCAGGTCAATGTCATACTTATGCACTTAAATGCACATATTTTCAAACTAAGGTAGAGACACTGACCTCATCTCACCCTCAACTCTGAGCAATAGTCAAGTTCTGAAGATTGTGTTTGTGACCCAATTTCAATCTGGCGCATTGCCTCCCTCCTCTTCCATGTCACTATTCTTAGCATATAGGTATTATACTGCATGTAGTTCCCTTCAAGACAGGGCATCCCAGCTTTGCAGCGAGAGCTAAGGGTCATCACTCATCTTCCAGAAATCTCTGATGCTACAGGTTAGACGGTGATAAAATCTCATCTGTCATGTCCCTGGTCCAGAGCAAAAGACATTTATGAGAAAAACATTCACTGTACCCCCTTCTCCCAGTATTGTGTAGGCCTCTCTGATGCGCTATGTTTATCCTGTCACAGTCACATCTGCAGAGCAAGATTCCCCACTTGTATTGAGGCCACTTGCACCACATGTAGTCCAGGACTGGTACCACTCTCAAGGAATAGCATTTCGTTTAGCACTTCGGGACCTATATGTGGGTTTCACATGAGTTAATGCAAATGAGGCAGAACTTTGAACCTGGGACAATGCAATACTCAAACTGAGAACTGAGTTCCTGGTATCCAAGTAGGCAAGAATAGCAGTAGACAGCAGGCCCCTAAGGCGTCAGCTAATGGCTCTTGCTCATAAATTAGGAAAGCTTAATGGCTTGGCTGCATCAATCTCTGTGAGGTCTCGGGCAGTAGCACACCCTCTGTCAGTCTTTTGTGTTCTACTCATCGCCAGCAATTTATTTAGGACCCATGCACACCTTGACTTCACAGATAGGAAACATTGTTCTATTTGATGCTTTGTGGGCAAGAGACCGTCCTTCCTGGTCACTGCGCATTCATCAGCTTCTTTGCTGACTGACCCTGGAGAATCACACACCTCTGCCTGGGCTCTGTGCCAAACTCCGTACATCCTTTGTCATCATCATGGTTGCATTCTCCCTGTGTAAGTATACTGCAAAGTATGATTCCAGTTGTAGACACTATTAAATAAGAGTATCACATGAAAAAAATATCCTTCCTGGGCCCAGCACGGTGGCCTAGTGGCTAAAATCCTCACCATGAACACGCCAGATCCCATATGGACACTGGTTCTAATCCCGGCAGCCCTACTGTCCATCCAGCTCACTGTTTGTGGCCTTGGAAAGCAGTCAAGGATGGCCCAAAGCCTTGGGATCCTACACCTGCGTGGGAGACCTGGAGGAAGTTATACACTCCTGGCTTCTGATTGGCATATCACCGGCCGTAGCATTTAACTTGTGGAATGGATCATTGGATGGAAGATCTTCCTCTCTGTCTCTCTTCCTTTCTGTATCTCTGACTTTGCAATGAAAAAAAAAAAAATAAAACCTACATGTTTAAAAAAATAGCCTTCTTAACACAGTACAGTGTATGGGCCACATGGCTTCAATGATGAATTCAATCAAGCATTTAACGAATTAGTTCCAGTTCTCCAACCATCCAAAACAACTGAAAAGAAGGGAATTATCCCAAAATTCTTCTGTGAGGCACCACTTTAATCCAAGACTTGAAAACTATACAACAAAAAAGAGAACCATACGTCAATATTACTGATGAACACTGACATTAATATCCTTAACAAGATACCAGTTAACCAATCCAACAACATATCAGAAAGATCATCTGTGTGGACTAAGTGGGATGCTAGAATGGTTCAACATACACAAATCAATTATTGCATTAGCCCATTTAAGATAAAAATGCGATTATCTCAATAGATGCAGAGAAGACATTTGGCAAAACACAACACACATTCATAATAAAAATTGATAAATGAAGTGGGTAGAGAAGGAAATTATCTCAATATAATCAAAGCAACACATGCGATCTTACATAAAACATAATGAGGGGAAAGCTGTAAGCATTTCCCATAAAATTAGTAACAAGACAAGTATGCTAACTTTTACACTGCCACTCAATACAGCAATGGAAGTTTTACTCACAGTCATTATGCAATAAAAAGAAATTAAAGGAATATAAATTAGAAAGAAAGACCCCTGCTTGGAGATGGTATAATCGTACATACAAGGGAACCATACTCCACTAAAGAAATATTTAAAGTAATAATGGAGTTTGTACACAAGACATCAAGTGTCTCAAAAGGAACATGTAAGATAAATACCATTCACGGTAGCTACAAAATAATTTAAATATCTTACAATAAATTTAACAAGGAATATGGAAGATCTCTACAAAGTCACAAAACACTAAGAGCCCCCTAGAGCTGAATTGGGCACCATTTTGCATAAGGAGGCAAAGGCAAGGGAAAGGACTGAGCATGCGCTGAGCTGGGGGTGAACTCACTTCTGACTCAGTGAACTCCAGCAACGTGGCATTCTACAGGTTCCACCCAAGACAGGTAGGGTAGCCCTTACACCTGACAGTCAGCAGATCAAGAACTCTAGTAGTGGTATGTCAGGCACCATTTTGTACACTGTGGCAATAGCTTTAGGACTACAGGGGACAACAGTGAACTACAAATATGCTGAGCTCATGAGAACTCACAGAATTTTGTGGATTGCACTAGTCCTACAGGAAAATAATACTGACTGTGGCATCATACTGGTCCAACAGGTTACGGCAAGATTAGCACCACCAACAACCTAACAATATAGGAAACCTGGTGTCTCTCTAATCCTGGGACCTGCTCCAACCACAAGTGGGAGAAAGGTTGCAGAGACAACAGTGCAGCCTCAGCATGGCATCACAGGAGGTGGAGAGTGGTGAGCCAGGAGTAGGGGCTATGGAGACCACGGTGGAAATCTAACATAAGAACCCAAACCTAGAACTCACTGGAGGGAGTGGCACAAGTGGCTGCAAGCAAAGAGTTCTGTACCAACTGCAATAAGTAAAATCGCATTGTAGACCTGTGGGTGACACAGCTTAGAAACCTGCCCCAAGGAGAAGACTCTGCTAACCAGAAGTACAATGACCAAGAGCAAAAGAAGAGACAACGGCACAATGAATAATATTGAAAACTCCCCTGCAAAGGAGCAAAATCCTATGCCAACCTCAGAGTTAACTGAGGAAGACATTGAGAAAATGGGGGACACAGAATTCATAAAACTCATTTTAAAGCTTCTGATCAAAAATGACAAACACATACAAGAGTTCAAAGAATTTAAGGAAGCAACAAAACAAATCAAGGCTGATATATCAGAAATGAAGAACACAGTAGAGCAAATTAAAAGTACAATGGGGAGTCTCCAAAATAGAATGAAGCAAGCAGAAGAAAGAAATCTCAGAATTGGAAGATAGTTCCTGTCATCAGGGGAAAGCAAAGAAAAAGCTGGAAGCAGAGCTGGATCAGGCCAAAAAGAGTATTCAAGAATTGAAAGACACTATTAAGAGGCCAAATATAAGAGTTATGGGAGTTGCAGAAGGTGCAGAAAGAGAAGCTGAGTTTCCAAATGTGTTTAATGAAATAATAAAGGAAAATTTCCCTAATCTGGAGAAAGAATTGGGAAACAAGATCCAGGAGGGGCACAGAACTCCCAACAGGCTTGACCAAAAGCGATCTTCACCAAGATACATCATCATCAAGCTCTCTTCAATTGAACATAAACAAAAGATCCTTAAATGTGCACGTGAAAAAAGTCAATTGACATATAAAGGAATGCCAATTAAACTCACAGGAGATCTCTCCCAGGAAACTCTACAGGCAAGAAGAGAATGGAGTGACATATTCCAGATTCTAAAAGAAAAAAATTGTCGGCCTAGCATAACATATCCAGCAAAGCTTTCTTTTGTCTTTAAAAATGAAATAAAATTCTCTCACAAAAAACAAAAGTTGAAAGAATTTGCCTCTTCCAAACCTGCCCTACAAATGATGACTTCAAGATGCTCTCTTGACAGAGAAGAGGAATAGCACCTACCAAAACCAAAGGCAAATGGGAAGAAAATCCCAGTAAAGGGACAACAGAAGACTAAACCAATGAACAGCACATTGTTAAAATGACAGGACCAAAGTACCACCCATACATATTAAACTCTGAATGTAAATGGCTTAAGCTCAATAAAATGTCATAGATTAGTAGACTGAATTAAAAAACAAAACAACATCTATTTATTGTCTAGAAGAGACACACTTCACCACAAAAATCAGCAGAAATATATTGCATGGGTTTTGTTGTTTTCTGTCAGTTTCATCTCCTCAAAACACTTTCTGCTGATTAAATTCTTCAATTACTCATAGATCATACAGAAGCATCATTTTCTGCAAGAAGGTTCTTGATTTTCATTTCTTCAGCTACACGTTAGTCATTTAGTAGCATGCTATTTAACTTCATAGTATTGTTAATTTTTTTTCTCCCTGATGTTGATTTTGTTTTTTGGCTTTTCATTTAAGGGGTTTATAGTACCTGTGTAATGGAGACTGTCATATGTTGTAATATGTCATTTAACTTCATGGCATTGTAAATTTCTATTTTTGTTTCTATTGTTGATTTTGTATTATGACTTTTCATTTAAGGGGATGTACAGTAGCTGTGAAATGGAGACTAACATCCAGATGTGAGGATGCAGTGTAGTATGCATTTCTACTTCCAGACAAAGATGGACTTAAAATGAAACTGTTCACTATATCTTGACAATAGGATGCTGGACTCTCTGACATTGTCCATGCCCTCAATGATGGACATATGACTGTGTATGAAGAACTATATGTTAGTAATGATATAGAGGAACTGGGGGGGGGGCGGAATTAGGGAGGGGATAAGGGAAATCCCAGGAGCCTATGGAACTGTATCATAAAATGATAATAATAATAAAATGTTAAAAAAATTAAACTCATAAAGGGATAATATCGAGGATCTATAAAGAGCTCAACAAACTCAACAAATCAAAAGTCTAGTTAAGAAATGGACAAAAGGGCCCGGTGCGATGGCCTAGTGGCTAATTACTCACCTTGCATGTACAGGGATCCCATATAGGTGTCAGTTTGTGTCCCAGTGGCCCCACTTCCCTTCTACCTGCCTGCTTGGGGAATTGCAAAGCACTGGAAAATGGCCCAGAGTCTTGAGACTTTATACCCACGTGGGAAACTAGAAAGAATTTCCTGGCTCCTGGCTTCAGATAGGCTCAGCTCCAGCACTGCAGCCACATGAGGAATGTGCCAGTGGTTGAAAGATCTTTCTCTCTGTCTCACTTTCTCTCTATAAATCTGACTTTCTGATAAAAAAAAAAAAACTTTAAAAAGAGAAACGGACAAAAAATGATGATGAATTTCAAATAGCAAACAGAAACATGAAAAATTATCAGCATCACATCAGGGAAATGCAAGCCAACACTGTTACTTCACTCCAGTTAGAGTGATTCTTTTACAAATTTTTGAAGGAAATAATAAATTATTGTGAGAATATGGAGAAAAAGTTACCCTAATATACTGTTGGTGAGAACATAAACTAGAACAAACATGAAAGACAGTTTAGAGATTTCTCAGAAATTTGAAAATAGATCTAAGATAGCATGACCCATTCATCCCAACCCTGGAAATTTACCCAATTTGAAATTAGTACATAGAAACTGACCCAAATTGAAATTAGTATATGAAACTTGCAAATATATATGAAATTAGTTATCTGAACTCCTATGATTACTGAAGCTCAATTTGCAATAGTTAATAGGTAGAATCATCCCAGATGTTCATTAAATGATAACTGCGTAAAGAAAAAACTTTAGGTCCGGGCCTTGGGGTTGGGGGTGGCTTGCAGCTCCATGCAGTGTGGTGGCTGTGGGGGTGCCCCTGCTGGGCCGGATCCAAGGCTGTGGATTCAGGCCAAAGCCACTGCCAAAAGGCAGTGACTGAGTCCTTGGCTTTGGGCGTCCAGGTCCCCAAATGTTGCCAGCATCTGCCTACTGGCTGCCCAACGGCGAGCTCTGGGGTTTTTAGGATATGAAATTGCTGCTTAGGGACATCCATGATTAAGGCCAGTTTTAGTGTAGGTGAGAGATTAATTCTGGGTGGTTCCCAGTAACAGGGTCATGAAACTTTCGGGCAAATGTGGGGACTGAGACCTGATGGTTTGGAGGGCAGTGCCCATAAGAGCAATTTGGGCCAGATTGATTCACCAGCCAAATTAGAAATTCTGAGATTGGCTGTTAGCATAGAGCATCACTGACTGCCACACACCAGTCCACGTGGATGGGGGCCTGTCTGGCAGGGCTAGGTACCATTACTTGACTGGGTGGTGGAATATTGGACTGGTCACATTTGGCAGGGTCAAGACACTAACCAGCATGCGAGAGAACTTGGTCAAGGGGTTAACTCTGTGGGGGAAGTGTGGGCCCAACCTTGTGGAAAAACAAGTCCCACAGGTTAGCTTGTGAGCTGGGGTGGCGATGGGCTAAGCTAGGAGTGACCATGGCACCTGCCATCACTTACGGGTAAAGGAAATGATGTCAATCTGGGCAGGCCAAGGCAGCACCAGCCGAAGGTGCATTATAAAATAAGATGTGGGGTGGGCTGAGCTGCAACTGGAAGGGGGAGAACTGGGAAGGGCCAAGCCAACTTTAACTCACAAAAAAGAAAAGAAATCTGGATGGAGCACATGTCATTCTGACATAGGCACTTACCCGAACTGTTCTATATGAGGCACGGATACTACGGCACAGCATCGGAGGCAAAGGCTGAAACAGGTGAGGGGATAAGCCAGCTGGGTCAGAGCACCCACTGGCACCTGCGCAATTTAGGGCTGGGAATAGACTCGGCTGCAGAGCTGTGAGAGTACACCCTTGCCGGGTTGGGATTCCCACGGGGGCTGGAGTGAGGGTGGCACTCTGGTCTGGATATGGCTGCAATCTCCCTAGGCACATGTGGACTGAGGCTGGGCGCACCAAACTGGGCTCTGGAGAACCTGGGTAGATGTGGGACAGACTAGGCTGGGTCTCTGGCCCTACTGAGCCATGTGTGAGCAGTGTCTGGGTATGGACAAGACTTGGCAAGAACAACACCAAGAACTGGAATGGATTGAAGGTCAGCAACGAGGGCTGGCCCATGGAACCACCACTATGCACAAGACCTGGCATAGGGAGAGGTTCTGGAGGAGGAGCTTGGGAAACTCTTCTCTTGGAACACAGCCCCTACAGGTAAGCACAAGAACCATGATATGGAGCAACCCAGACCAGGTCAGAGGAAGATACCCACCATCATACATATGGCATAGGTGGGGGGCAGACCAGGCTGAACCCCTTCACATCAACCACTGTCGAAACTGAGTACCAGCATAGAGAATGGGTCAGGCCAGTTTCGGTTGCAACACATAACAGTGCACATTAAGGAATGCCAAGGTGAGGTAAGCCATACCAGATGTGGTTGCAGTGCCCAAACAACACACATGAGAACGGGGGTGGGGGCGGAAGAGGCAAAGCCAGCAGGGGAATGTGGGCTCCCCTGCTGGACAACTACTTCCACTGGAGAGCATGAGTTGGAATGGGGACAGACCAGACCAGGCAGGGCTACACCACCTGTGGGTCTCATGTGAGCTAGATAAGGGAAGGGAGAGGGTGGCCTGACTGTTCCGACTGGTGCAAGCAAAAATTAAGAGTGGGTGAGGGTTGGTTGGGCTTAGCCACATCATCAGATGGCAGAGGCTGGCACTGGGAGCTAATTCTTTTAAGTTAAATGCCAGAACCACCTGGTGTGTGCATAATCTGGAAGTTGAAGTGGCCTAGTAGGGAGATAGTGGGCACCTCCTTCCTGGGTAACCACTACCACTGGAGAGCACAAAAACCAGGACAGGGGCAGGGATGGCTAGACAGAAAGGCACCTGCCAGTATGTGTGTGGGCTGGATAGTAGGTTGGTTGGGTTGAACTAGGCTTCAATGCTCATTGACAAGTACGAGTGTTAAATGGGATGTGGGACAGACTGAACAAGCCTGAGGTACATACTCGCATGCATGGGAACCAGGGTAGGGAGCGGGCCTGGTGGGGGTTATGGGGAGTCACCCCAACTAGGCTGCAGGCCCCACTGGTTTGTGTGAGAACCGAGTATGAAGTGGATAGGATTGAGCTGGACTACAACACACATTAATTCAAGAGGAAGACAGGGATGGAAACAGAACTGACCCATCAATTGCAAAGACCAGCATGTGCATACGCTGATTGGGGCGACGGACTGTGCTAGACCCTGTAGTGGCAAACTCACACAAGAATCAGGTTTGGGATCATCTCAGATGAATTTTCTTTGGAGATCCCTCCAACTGAACTGCTGATCTCAGAACCCCAACCATGAAGAGCCTATGTCAGCCAGTGGATTTTGAACAGGTTTCATCGTGATTGAAATGGCGAGGATGGTAGCAATTCAGACCTGCTAAACTATCAAAACTGCTTGAGCAGGACCCTCAGAGCGTGCCTCACATCAGGTACCTGGGATGTGTAGGAGGCTGAGCCTGGACAAAGCCAAGGCTTTGTCACTCGGTCACTGCCTTTTGGCAGTGGCTTTGGCCTGAGTCCACAGCCTTGGATCCAGCCCGGCAGGGGCATCCCCACAGCCACCACACTACATGAAGTTGCAAGCTGCCCCCAACCCCAAGGCCCGGACCTAAAGATTTTTTTTTTTTAAAGATTTATTCATTTTATTACAAAGTCAGATATACAGAGAGGAGGAGAGACAGAGAGGAAGATCTTCCATCCGATGTTTCATTCCCAAGTGAGCCACAACGGGCTGGTGCTGCGCCGATCCAAAGCCGGGACCAGGAACCTCTTCCGGGTCTCCCACGCGGGCTCAGGGTCCCAAAGCACTGGGCCGTCCTCGACTGCTTTCCCAGGCCACAAGCAGGGAGCTGGATGGGAAATGGAGCTGCCAGGATTAGAACCGGCGCCCATATGGGATCCTGGTGCGTTCAAGGCGAGGACTTTAGCCGCTAGGCCACGCCGCCAGGCCCTAAAGATTTATTTATTTTTATTGCAAAGTCAGATCTACGGAGAAAAGGAGAGACAGAGAGGAAGAACTTCTGTCCAAAGATTCACACCCCAAGTGACTGCAATGACTAGTACTGCACCGATCCAAAGCAGGGGCCAGGAAATTCCTCCACATCTTCCATGCAGGTGCAGGGTCCCAAGGCTTTGGGCCATCTTTGACTCGTTTCCCAGGCAACAAGCAGGGAGCTGGATGGGAAGTGGAGTCATCAGGATTAGAACCGGCGCCCATATGGGATCCTGGCATGTTCAAGGTGAAGACTTTATTCGCCAAGCCACCTCGCCGGGCCCAAGACAAACACTTATAAGCAAAGGAAAATAAATTTAAAAATGAGCTCCGGTGTGATGGCTCAAAGGCTAAATTCTCATCTTAAAAATGCCTGGATCCCATACGAGTGCCGGTTCATGTCCCAGCTTCTCCACTTTCCATCTAGTTCCCTGCTTGTGGCCTGGGAAAGCAGAAGATATACCAAAGCTTTGGGATCTTACACCCATGTGGGAGACCTAGAAGAAACTCCTGGCTACTGGCTTTGGATTATTAGCTCAGTTCCAGCCATTGCAGCCACTTGGAAAGTCAACTGGCAATGAAAGATCTTTCTCTCTGAGTCTCCTTCTCTCCATAAAGCTGACATATAGGGAGTCAAGCTTTCACTAATGAGGTGCAAACCCATTTTACTATAAACCCTGAAGATACACACATCTCTATATATGTGTACAGGACAAAGGTTGCCTGACAATAATTAGAAATTATTCTTATGCTATGAAGAAAATGCAGAAATGTGAAATGTTAGAACACATTTTTATTGAACATCATGGTGGAAATGAGGCATATCTCCTCCCCGAAGTGCTCTGGTAATGTGGCACTTCAAAATGTCCCTTGTGTTCAGTCTGTGTTCTCTAAAAGCATTTCCTCTGAACCACAGAGGTGCCGATCTCCTTGTATTCTGCAGAGGAAATCCACATCTGCTTGAAAGTGCTCAGGGAGGTCATAATGGATGAGCCAAGCCACGAAGAGTAACATCTATCAGGAGAAGCAGTGATCCTGATGGGGGTTCCTTTGGAAGCCAGCAGCTCCAGTTCTTTCATGAGCCTTTCCTCCAGTCCAGGGAAGAGAGTGTTGCCCCCACTCAGCACGATCTCTGCAAAAAGGTTCTTCTGGATGTCAATGTCACACTTCATGATGCTGCTGGAGACCATTTTTGAGAGTCCCGGGTTGCATATGCCCAGTTGATCAGGTGAAAAGAGAACCTCAGGTACTTGGGACAGCTGTTCTCCAATGGGGATGACATTCCCATCTGGCAGTTTGTATTTTCTCACCAACTCCTCACTCTTCTTGCAACGGTCTTTCTCTGGATCCATGCTGATGTAGCACAGCTTCTCCTTGATGTCATCCACCACGGCCTTGTTGAGAATACATGGGTAGGTGCACCCGTTAGCGAGGAGGAGCCGGGTTATATGTTCTGTGATATCTCTTCCTGCCACGCAGAGTTTGGTGACTGCATGTGGTAGCATGTAACCCTCAAAGATGGGGACAGTGCAAGTAACTCCTTCGCCACTGTCAACCACAAGGCCTGTGACACAGGCGGAGGCATACAATGCTACCACAGCATGGTTGGCCAAGTAGAAACCTGGAACACTGAATTTCTCAAACATTATTTCGGTGGTTCTTTCTCGGGTCTCTCCTGGGTTCAAGGAGGGCTCAGTCAGGAGTAAAGGTTGTTCACTGGGTTTCATTCCAAGCTGCTCCTCAAAAAGATGGTTCCAAAGTTTCTCCATGTCATCCCATCCTGTAATCAGTCCACGCTCAATGGGGTAGTGCATATATAGAGAATCATACTGCTTCACAGCTTCAATTCCAACAAAGTACTTCTTCGGATTGGCTTTTGACGAAGGTATATTGAATTTTGGGTGCCCCACGACTGAGCTGACAATATGACGGGGTCCATTTTCTCCAGACAGTCCTATTTTACAGAGGCCTGAACCATTGTCAAAAATCAGAGCAGGAGCATCTGACACACCTGAATCAGACATGTTTTTAGTTGTTCTAGACTTCACAAAAATGAAGCTCAATTAGGCCTCTTTATGAGACTGTGGTTACCTCTGGAGCTTTGAAAGTTACAGGATTCCAAAATCTCTGGTTGTTGTCCAGTTGGAGCTGGTTGGCAGTTCCCTAGCCACCAGAACACCCCGTCTTTAACCCATGAATCTTGTCTCCTTTCTGGTGGCTCAAGGCCTGCAGAGGCAATTTATAGGCTGGCTGGCTGTATGTAACAATCTCACCATAGCAACAGTTGTCTAGGATAAGCATCAATGGGGGAGGAGCTGGGCCTCAGCCATCAGGGCTCACCAATTAGTGACACAGGAAGCAAGGGCTGGGTCTCAGCCATGAGGTGTCCCTAGGTAGTGGCAGATGAAGCAAGAGAAGTCAAACTACACATACAGATAGCTTTGGTAACCGATACAGAGGCCTATCTTTAAGAAAATGTGAACCTACACATCTTCGGGCTTACTCTGTCTTTGTCTGACCCCCAATGTATGGAATATCAAAACTATCCTTCCATTTGGCAAGTGGAGGAATTAATAAGCCCCAGACACAAGTCTAGCTTGTAGCTTTCACCTGTAAAGAATTATTTTCTAGGGCCAGTGTGATGATATAACAGGTAAAGCTGCATATTATGATTCTGACATCCTATATGGTAGCAGGGTTGTGTTATGGATGCCCCATTTCCAATCCAGCTCTCTAATAATGGCCTGAGAAAATCACCAGAAGATGGCCCAAGTGTTGGGACCCCTGCTAGCCATGTGGGAGTTGTAGGCAAAATTCCTGGTCTTAGCTTCAGCCTTGGCTCGGCCCTAGCTATTATAGCTATTTGGGAATGGATCAGTAGTGGCTGGCAGACCTCTCTCACTGTCTCTCTCTCTCTCAATCTCTGTAACCCTTTCAAATAACTAATTAAAACAAAATCATTTCCTCTTCCTATGTTGTACATAGCCATGAACTTTTCACTTTAAAAAATAATAAATAAAAACATGAGCCCCAGGGATGGGAGGGCCTGATGGGACTCAGGTCCCTTGGCCTGGGGTCTTACGACCAGTCAGCTAGGTAGTCAGCCAGCCAGGCATCCCCAGGGAATGGGGATGCTGGCAAAACTCTGCAGAACCAGGACCTTTAGATCCACATGTAGGCAGCCAGGCCAGAAGCCCCAGGAATGGGGGGTTTGGGGGAGGTGGGGGGCAGAGGGACCAGCAGGATTCAGGTCCCCTGGCCTGGATCCTTTTGACCTGCAGGCAAGAATCCAGGCCAGCAGCCCAGGGGACAAGAGGCCCTGGCAGGACTGAGTTTTCTGCAACTGGTCCTTTCGATCCACGGGCAGGCAGCTGGTCTGACCAGCCCTGGGGATGGAGAGGCCTGGTGGGGCTCAGATCCTCTGGCACCTGGTTCAAGCCCTCAGGCCATCTGGTGACACACTCTGTGGGATTGGAGGTCTGGGTTTGTAGGGGTTATGGGGGATGGCCAAAGTGGGGGTGTGCCGGGTCCTGAGTGCTCATGTCCAGGTGAGGAATGATCTCTGAGGAACTGACACTTACAAGGCTATTTTGTTCCTGCAGATCTGAGCCTCCTCAGTGCCTCAGCCAGAGCAGTGGATGGCATGCCTAGATGCACATAGAAAACATGACATTCCATTGTGGCCTACAGAGGACATCTACTACCAGAGCAGAGGAGGGCGGGCAGATTACCCAAGGATGGGAGCAGGGGCAAGGGGAAGTACGGCAGGGAGGACCTGTGAGGGAGTATGTTCCAGGTGAGGAATAACTACAGGGGGACTTCCAGCAACACGGGCACTATACATACAGATAAGCGATGGGGTCAAGATGGAGCAGTTTGGAGCAGGGAATAGAAGGACATTTAAGGGTAAGACTGAAGCATCAGCCAATGTGGGAGACCTGAGCTGGGGTAGTTAGCATCAACTAACACTGAATAACACTCACTGGCGTACACTAAAGCTAGAGCTGAGGGACTACCTGGTGGAGTTAGATCACAGTACCTACTTAGAGTTGAAACAGGGGATGGGTAATGTTAGGCTAGCCCATGACACTAACTAGCATGCGAGAGAATCAGGTCTGGGGCAGAATCTGTGGGGGGATCTGTCTGCTCAAGATGTTGCTTTAGTGACTTTCACAATACAAAGGATTTCATAATTATTAATCAGTATTGCTATTATGATTGTCGGGTTGCTGCTATTGAAATCAAGTACTCCAATCTGTGTCTTATTTGCCCTTCTTCAAATTTTTTGAATTGTTTTAATTTTTCACTGGGTTTTCAGTTATCTTCAGGGACTTCATTAATTGCAAAGAACAATTGGAGAACATTATTATTAACAACACTGATTATGTTAATTCATGAAAACTATATTATTCATTTTATTTAGAAATTTACATTCCCTCAGAAGTGGTTTACAGATTTATTTCACTGAATTTGTCATAGAAGTCATATCATTACTATCTCCCATTGGAGGATAATTGTAATACCCAATGCTTTATAATCAACCTACAGGGGTGTCCAAGCATCAAGAAGATACAATTTGAGAACAAAGTGCAAATACTTCCCCTTAAATAGAAACTGTATGCTCACCTGTAAGTACACATCTTGCTCACTCACAATCATAGTAAACCACTAATCTTGTTGCATTATCTGGACATTACAAATAGAATTATATAAGACATGGTGTTTTACATAGCAGTGCTCTTGGTGTACATTTGTATTATACAAGGCATCATTATTTTCTTCACTTAAATTATTAAATACCATTGCATTATATGAATATACTGTATTTTATATATGCAATCACTATTCCACATAAAAGACACTAATGAACATCCTGACACTTGGTCCACATCCTTTGTGGCCAAGATGGGAGGATAAAGTGAAGGAAAGAATTCTCTGTCTCAACCATTCTCTCTCTGTATAACTTTTAGAAATAATTTTTTAAAAGAAATTAGACAGAAATCTTAATAATTATTTTTTTAATTTGTTTTGCCTAATCTAAGCATTTTGTTTTCAAAGAATCTTAATAGATTACCAATTCATGCAAAGAAAAAAGAAAGCTGGGGTTTTTAATTTTTCCTCTTTTCCATTATTATTATTATTACTATTATATTATTTTATGATACAGTTCCATATGCTCTGGCATTTCCCCTTCTCCCTACCCAAATCCCCTCACCCTTCCTCACTGATGTACCCTGTATCATTACTATAGTATAGTTCTTCAAAAACAATCATAATTCCATCACTGCATGCATGGACAATGGCAGAGTTCAGCATCCTATTTTCAAAATCAATTTAACACTTTCTTTGGAAGTCCATTTCTGATCTAGAAGTAGAGATGCATACTGCATTATATCCTCACATCTGGATATGACAGTCTCCACGAGTTACTGTACATCCCCTAAATGAAAAGCCATAAAACAAAAAAAAACTTACAACAACATGAAGATACTTTACATGCTACTGGATGAGTAATGTGTTGTTGAAGAAATGAAAAAGAAAATTAAAAACCTTCCTGTAGAAAACGTTGCTTCTGTATGACCTATGAGTCACTGAAGAATTTAATATGAGAAAAAGGTTTTGAAGAAATGAAAATAAAAACAAAAAAATAAAAACACATGATACAGTTTTCACTGATCTTTGTTGGTGAGATGTGTCTCCTGTAGGTAACAGATAAATAGGTTATGTTTCTTTGATCCAGTCTAGTAATCTATGACATTCTATAGCTTTAAGCCATTTACATTCAGGGTTAATATGAATAGATAGTAATTTGGTCCTGTCATTTTAGCAATGGGCTGTTCATTGTTTGATTTAGTTTTCTGTTGCTATTTTATACTGGGATGTTCTTCACATTTGCCTTTGTTTTTTGTTTTATTTTGTTTTGTTTTCTGTCAAGAGAACATCTTTAAGTATCATTTGCAGGATTAGTCTGGAAAAGGCATATTGTCTGAGCTTTACTTTGGAAGAATTTTTTTTCATTTTCATAACAAAGCAAAGGTTTGCTGGGTACGTTACTCTGGGCCAACAATTTTTGCATTTTAGAATCTGGAATGTGTTTCTCCATTCTATTCTGGCATGTAGAGATTCCTGAGAGAGGTCAGTTGTGAGTCGGATTGCCATTCCTCTATATTTCAATGGAGTTTTTTCACATGTACATTTCAGGTGCACATTTTCCTTATGTTCAATTGAAGAGAGCTTTATAAACATCATGTGTCGTGGGGAAGATTGATTTTGGCCAATGCTGTTGGGAATTCCATGTCCCTCCTATATTCTGTTTCCCAAACCTTTCTCCAAATTAATGAAGCTTTCCTTTATAATTTCATTAAATGGCCAGAGCTGAGCTGATCTGAAGCCAGGAGCCAGGAGCCTCTTCCAGGTCTCCCATGCAGGTGCAGGATCCCAAGGCTTTGGGACGTCCTTGACTGTTTTCCCATGTCACAGGCAAAGAACTGGATGGAATGCGGGGCTGCCGGGAGCAGAACTGGCACCCATAAGGGAACCCGGCACATGCAAGGCAAGGACTCCAGCCTCTAGGATACTGCACTGGGCCCTCATTAAATATATTTTTAAACCAAGATTCTTTTTCTGAGCCTTCTGGAACTCCCACAATTCTTACTTTGGCCTTTTACTAGTGCTTCTTAATTCTTGAATACTTTGTTTTTAGTTTAACCCAGCTCTGCTTCCAGCTTTATGATATTTTCCCATTATAACAAGAAATATTTTCCACTTCTGAGATTCTTCCTTCTGCTTCATTCATTCAAGTATTGAGACTTTCCACTGATTTTTTTTTTTAATTTGCTCCATTACAACCTTTATTTCTAATAATTTGGCTTGGTGTTATTTCAAAGTTGCTACTTCTTGTGTGACATACTCCTTAAATACCCTGAACTCCTATATGAGCTTCTTGTTTCTGAAAAGAGGCTTTACAGTGAGTTTTCTGAATTCTACACACCCTATTTCCTCAATGTGTTCCTCAGTTAACTCTGAAGTTGGCAAAGGATGTTGCTCCTTTGCAAGGGAGTTTTCAGTAATATTTATAGTGCTGCTTTCTCCTCTTTTGTACTTGGCTATTGTTCTTCTGGTTAGCAAATTCTTCTCCTTAGGGCAGGTTTCTGAGCTTACCCACAGGCCTACATTTCAATTTTACTTATTGTGGTTGATACCCCTTTGTTTGTAGTCACTTGTGCCACTCTTTCCAGTGAGTTTCAGGTCTGGGATTTTCTGCTACATTTCTGCGAAGTCTACCTAAACCCAGCTCTGGGCTCACTACTCTCCACTTCCTGTGATCCCAGGCTATACTCTACGCATTTGGTATTAAATATATATTAAATATATTGTATATCAAATATATATTTCATGCTGACCACGTATTCAATATAAATCTTAAATACATGATACATACTATATATTACATATTAATATATTAATGCTATTATTTTAATATATATTATATATAAACAATTGTGAATATATCATTTTTGAATAAATACAGTCTCATTATCTTGATATTTTGCATCATTTTTCATGTTTATCCATTAAGAACTTCTGTAAGATGGGCCCAGAACAACTGCCTAGTAGCCAGATCTTTGTCTTACATCTACTGAGGTCCTGCATAGGTGCTGGATCATATCGCAGCTACTCCACTTCCCATTCAGCCTCCTGGATGCTTATAGCCTAAGAAAGCAGTGGAGGATGGCCCCTTCACCATGTAGGAGACCTAGAGAAAGCTCATTGCTCCTGGATCTGAATCAGCTCAGCTCTGGGCATTGTAGCAGCTAGGGGACTGAACCAGTAGATGCAAGATCTTTGTCTCTCTCTGTCTCTGTACATCTGTGTTCTCAATAAAAATAAAATTTAAAAAAAAACAAAAAAAAGGAACCTTTGTAAGAGCATTTACGTTACAGTTCTATCATAATATCAGAGGGAACTTGAGACTACGGGAAATCAAAATAATCAAAATCCATACACTAACTTGATGAGCTCAGGGGTCATGTATTTTCTAATTTTCCTCTTTCTCACATCAACAATATGAATATTCCTCTCTGTATCATCATTGTGATAAAATATGCATATGTGCAATATACTTTTCTAGAACTATAACAACAAAATTGTCTAGCTTAGCTGATACTGATTTTTTCTTACTTCAGAAGGACTGAACTCCAGTATCAATTTCTAGATGGTGTTGATTTCTTTTGTGGACTTTCTTTGGATTTTCCCTGTTTGTCTTTATTTTTATTTTATTTTTAATTTTATGGTATAATTCCATAGATCCTGGGATTTCCTTTATCCCTGCCCCAAATTCCTTTCCCCCAACTTATTTCCTACATGTCATTACAATAGTATAGCCCTACATAAGCAGTCATAAGTCCGTTATTCTGCTATTTAATTGTGTTGTGACACTGCCAGTACAGACAATGCCAGACAGTCCTACATCCTATGATTAAGATAGATCCAACAGTTTGAGTCCATCTTTGATTTGGATGTAGAGATGCATACTGCATCGTATAGTCACAGCTGGATAAAATAATCTCCATTATACAGTTACTGCACATTTCGTTGAATGAGAAGCCATAAAACAAAATCCACAATAGGAATAATGTTAAAAAAAAATGACAGCCCCACAGAGTTAAGTAACATGCTACTAAATAATCAATGTGTCAATGAAAAAGAAAACACAGTTCTTGGAGAAAATGATGCTACTATGTGATCTATGAGTCAGAAACTATTTTGAAGAAATGAAAATAAAAACAAACATATCAAAACCCATGTGTTGCAGCAGAAGCAGTATTGAAAAAGCTACTGATCTTACAATTTGCATGGAGGTTGTCTTGTATCAAAGACAGCATATTGTATTTGTCCTTTTGGGGTTGATTTATTTATCTGATCAAAATGGTCTCTAGTTAGGACCATCTAGTTGCAAATGGTAGAATTTAATTATTTTTAATGATTCCATAGTGTTCAATAGAGTAGATGTACAGTTTCTTTAAACACTCCTCTTTTGATGGGCATCTGTGTTGTATCCATGTCTTTGATATCGTAGATTAAAGATTCCCTTCTTAAATGCAGTTTCCATTTGCTTGGCTATATTTCTAGGAGTGTGATAACTGGATTATATGACAGGTTTATTTGGAATTCTCTAAGCTCTATCCTTACTGATTTCCATAGGGGTTGTACCAGCCTAACTCCCACCAGCAGTGAAAAAGGGTACCTTTCTCCCCACATCCATCCCTGCAGGTGTTGTTAGTAGAGTTCTGCATGTAGGAAAACCTCATTGGAGTGAGGTGGAAACTCCAATGTGGTTTTCACTTATATCTCCTTTACAACTAGAGAGTACAGGAAGTCAAACCCAAAATAAACATATGGGACTACACCAAGTTTAGAAGCTTCTGTGAAGCAAAGGAAATGATCAACAAAGTGAAGAAAGCAGCCAATAGAATGGGAGAAAATTACTGCGCGTTACACAACAGACAGTGGACTAATATTCAGGATTTAAGAAGAACTTTAGAAACCCAGTGGCAGTCAAAAAAAATTTAAAAAGCCAATCCTGTGAAGAAGTGGCAATGAACAAAATTTTTTTTCAAAAGAACAAATTCAAATGGTTAATAGACATATGAAAAGATTCCCTGTTTTTCAACATTGTTTTCTCTTGCTATGTAGGAGTCATAATATTCTCATTTGATAAGTACACCAAATCCATTTAGACTAAATCTTATGTTAACATTTTGCATTTATTATTTCTTTGAATGTAGTATTTCCAAATAAAGTCACTTATTGAGTACAAGCTGAAAATTCTTAATTCAAAAATCTGAAATGTTAAATGCTCTAAAATTTAATACTGTTAAATGACAACGGGCTTTAGCAAATCCTACATTGCACCGTATACAACTCTTCACTGCCAAAATGTAGGTGCATTAAAATTACGTAAAATTATATTCAGGATATGTTGTATAGGCATTCATAAAACATACACTTTGCGTTTATACTTCACTTCCACTCCAAAGTTATCTAATCAGCACATACTAATATTACAAACTTTGAAAATCCAAGATACTGATGATTATAAGCATTCAGATAAGTGTTAATCTGCATTGGACTTAAAAACTGCAATATGTAAACATGGAAATAAGGCTGTTGGGGTTCAATTTAGCATTAGCACATATTTTAAATTAAACCATTTATTAAGCAAGATATTAAGCAAGATATTAAGCCAAATAGGTACTATCCTTCATTTGTGAAAATTTTTGATTAATGACTTGATTTACAGACTTTCTCAAAGATAAAGCACCACCTCTTAATTTCATTGATGATGTGATCCATATAATTCTCTTCTTATAAACTTTAATAAATCACATTTTATGTGATATTTGTGATGCAAATATTTATAAGAAAGCAAAAATATAATTAATGTTAGATTAACACAATTAGATTTGGAATATGTCAACAAGTACATGAAGAACTAAATTTTTTTTCCACCAAACATCATAATCTTCATTATATTTAAATCTTGGGTATTACTCATCAAACTTATGTATCATGATTCATTCCTTATATATCTATTTTAGCCTCAACATACCATGTCTGCTGATATAATATCTATCAGGTTAATTTCAGACATCATCTTTACTCTCAGAAAGCTTACAAGATTAAAAAGAAACATTTGATGAATAAATTCACAATAAATGTATGAAAGAATGATGTTGCATTGTCATTTGATCTTTGTTATTTCCTATATAATATCATATCCTCTATGAATTTTGTGAGAAAGAGATATAAGAAATGTATAAGAAAAAGTAGAGAAGGTTAAAGAGAACAATGTGTACACTTTACAAAACATATTATTCCGGCCTTATAGTGCCAAACAGCCAATATTTTTTTTGCTATTTTTCCTCAAGTGAATGAATTTGTGCAGAATGCGAACTGTGAAACAACTGGCAATGTATTCAAGGAATCTGATAATAATTTGCATGAAACCAGCAGATGTCAAAGGCAAAATATTCTACATAGAACCTCATAATGAAAGAAAGGAAAATATCAAGCTAGACAACAATTAAACTTTACAACTAAAACTATATAGAGAATTATTATAAATTAATAGCATCAAAATATTAAGTTTACATTATCCTCTCTATGGAAGAAATTTGCTCTTTCATAAAATTTAATAATCTCACTTCATCTGGAACTGAGATAAGTCCCTAGTCATAACAGTGCAATACAGTTTGAACAATCCTTTGTCTTCTTTATTGGCTCCTTTTCTTTGTCAAACAACATGTCAATTATGCTTCTTAATATAAGGATGACAACAGAACTAATAAACACTACAAAGTTGGAGAATACAAATATAGCATCAAGAAACAGAATACACTAAAATGACTGAATCTCAAAAGAAAAATAAAATGGTTTCACGTATGATAGCACCAACAGAATTAAACATATAAAATAAAAATAAACATAATTTAGCAAGATGTGAACTAACTCTAAATGGATTACTTAAGATTTTAAAATATGTACATAAATAGAATCATATAGCACATTCATGGATAGTAAGCTAGAAAATAATACATCAACAATACCCATTATAGTATACATATTCAATAAAATTTTTATCAAAAAACATAAAATGAAACTTCAAAAACACTTGGGATAGTCAAAATACCCTTTAAAGAGATGGACAATCCTGGAGAGCTTACATTTTCTCATTTTGGAGCTTTTTGCAAAGCTAAAGTTGTTAAAACTCCAAGGTGCTGTCATTAGGCCAGATATATAAACCAAAGAGATGCATCAGAAATTTGAGAAATAGCACATAATACCTTGATGTTAAACAAGTCTGCCGAGATCATTTAAAGGAATAAATGACAGGACAGGTTTTTCTATGTATGATTTTTGTTTGTTTTGTTTAAGAAACTATTGAGATAGCTCGATACCTATAAAAAAAAATAATAAACTTGGGCCTGGTACAGTAGCCTAGTAGCTAAAGTCCACACCTTGAACGTGCTGGGATCCCATATGGTTGCCGGTTCCCCAGCAGTTCCACTTCCTATCCAGCTCTCTGCTTGTGGCCTGGGATACCAGTCAAGGATGGCCCAAAGCCTTGGGACCCTGCACCTGCGTGGGAGACCAGGAGGAAAGTTCCTGGTTCCTGGCTTTGGATTGGCTCAGCTCTGGTCGTTGTGGTCACTTGGGCACTGAAGATTTTCCTCTCTGTCTCTCTGTATATCTGACTTTGCAATAAAAAATAAATAAATCTTAAAAAAAATAAACTTAGGTGCTAGCATGCTGGTATAGGTAAGTCATTACTTGTAATGACAGAATTGCATATTGGAGTGCTGGGTTTGAGTTCCAGCTACTTAACTTCTGTTCAAGCTCCATGCTAAAGGTCCTGTAAGGGCGGTGATAATAGCCAATTGCTCAAGTCTCTGATAAAAACATAAAATACAAAGATGGGAGTTCCAGGCTCCTTGTTCTAGCCTGTCCAGCTGTGGCCATTTGGGGAGTGAAAACAATGGGTGAAAGAGCTCTTTCATTCTCTCCCTCCATTCTTTATTTCTTTCTTCCTGCCTTCCTTCTTTTCTTCCTTCCTATGCGTTCATGCATGCATGTCTCACCCTGTCTTGCATTCTGCCTGTCAGAGAAATAAGCCTTTTTGAAAGAATGAAATTGGACTTGAATTTTACTATTCAAAAATTTCAAAACCGACATAATAATAACATAAATACTGAAATATTGAGAATGTTAGAAGGGACACATTTTGTGACATAGAAGAGGAAGCTACTGTTGGTAATGCTGGCATCCCAGATAGCTGCCAGTTCTTGTCCCCGCTATATCACTTCCAATACACTTCTCTGTCAATGTCTGGGAAAAGAAAAGGAATATGGTTAAAGTAACAGGGTCCCCTGTGACCCACATGGGAGAGACCTAGATGAATATCTTTGCTCTTACATAGTCCTGTTCCATAGGGGCACTTGAGCAGTAAACTAGATGAAAGTTATTTCTCTGAGTCTCTCCCTCCTTTTCCATAACTCTTTTAAATAAAGAAACAAATCTATTTTAAAAACAGAATCTCAAAAGAATACATGTGGACATATATAATGATTCAACCAGTACTGGTTTACAGAAAATGACACCTGAAGCAAAATCAACAGAAGATAATCATTAAAATGAAGAAACGTGGTTCATCATGGAAAATTACCTACAAAATAAAATTACAACTCATGAGATGAGAAAAAATCAATTTGTAAAAAATATTTCTGTAAATGGGTAAATATAGAGAATTCATAAAAGAAAAGCTCTATAATTCAACACCATATAAATGGCTATATTAAAATTGAGCAAGGAAAAGGATAGGAGAGATGGAGAAGTGCCAAAAAAACCAAAACAAACATTGACAAGAGGGATAATTACCACTAACAAAACCATAGCAACATTATATTGAAACTAAAAACAAAGAGCATTCATGCATAAATTGTAGTGGTAGATTTACCATACTTGAGATAACTTGGAATCTCTAGAAGTAAAGAAGAAAGATAAAAAGCACTGATCTCAGCCACAAGGAGGGAGCCATCATGGGTCCTAGTGAGTTAGTGAGCAAAAGCAACTTCCAAGTACTGACTCTGAGACAGCCAACAATTTTTATGGGGAACCATGGGCACATGGCACAGATGTACATTCCTTACTCACTGAGAAGTAGGCTTCTCTGCAGGCACTTATAATCTACGCCTTTCTCTGTGATTTAAGTGGGTGTACACATATTTCAGACAGCAGAGCCATCACCATGGTTAGCAAATTTTAATTTTCAAACTACAACTCTCAGGATCTCTGGCCCAGTGTACTCAGCCTTTAAGCTAACCACACACTTGAAGGAGCTAGAAAAACAGCACCAAAGCAATCCCAAGATTAGCAGAAAAAAAAAAAAAAAAGAACCAAAAAAGGGAGGGAACAAACCAAATAGAGGAAAAAATATACATAAGATTAATGAATCAAAGAGCTGGTTCTTTGAAAAAAAATCAACAATATACATTCCCCCCTAGCCCAACTGATAAAACAAAAAGGAGGGAGAACATACGAAGCAATAGGATAATAGGATCAAAGAAGAAAAAGAAAATATAACAAAAGATACATCAAGCATACAGAAAAATATGAGGAACCATTACAAGCAACTATATGCCAATAGATAAGAAGATCTAGATGAAATGGATAAATTTGGACACCAACAATCTAAGAAAATTGAATCATGAGGCAATTAATAATCTAAATAAACATAGCAAAGACTGAGATTGGATCAGTAATTAAATCCCTCCCATGGGGCCCGGCGGCATGGCCTAGCGGCTAAAGTCCTCACCTTGAACGCACCGGGATCCCATATGGTCGCCGGTTCTAATCCCGGCAGCTCCACTTCCCATCCAGCTCCCTGCTTGTGGCCTGGGAAAGCAGTTGAGGACGGCCCAATGCTTTGGGACCCTGCACCCGTGTGGGAGACCTGGAAGAGGTTCCTGGTACCTGGCATCGGACTGGCGCGCACCGGCCCATTGCGGCTCACTTGGGGAGTGAACCATCGGATGGAAGATCTTCCTCTCTGTCTCTCCTCCTCTCTGTATATCTGACTTTGTAACAAAATAAAATAAATCTTTAAAAAAAAATCCCTCCCATGAAGAAAAGCATTGGACCAGATAGTTTCACTGCTGAATTCTATCAAATATTTCAAGAAGAACTTCCCCCAATCCTCCACAAGCTATCCCAAAAAACAGAAATGGATGCAATCCTTCCAAACACTTTCTATTAAGCCAATATCACCTTAACACCCAAGCCAGATAGAGGCACAAATGAAACAGAGAAATGCATGCCTATATCCCTAAGGAACATAGATGCAAAGATCCTCAATAAAATACTAGGCAACAGGATCCAACAGTACATCAAGCAGAACATGTACCATGAGCAGGTGGGATTCACCCCTGGCATGCCAGGATGGTTTAACATTTGCAAATCAATAAAAGTGATACATCACATCAACAAATTGAAAATAGAAACCATATAATCAATCTCAATTTGAATTTGATTCAGAGAAAGTATTTGATAAAATCCAACACTACATACTAAAAAAAAAAGTAAGATAGCATAGAAGGAACATTCTATGATGCAATCAAAGCAATATATGAAAAACCCAATGCCAGCATCATACTAAATGGGAAAGACTGGAAGCTTTCCCACTAAGAACTGGAACTACAAAAGGATGTCCACTTTCACTGCTATTCAATATAACATTGGAAGTCCTTGCCACAGCTATTAGGCAGGAAAACAGGAATTCAAATTGAAACTGAAGAATTAAATTTATCCCTGTTTGCAGAAGACATAATTGTTTGCATAGAAGAACCAGAAGATACAATGAAGAGACTATTAGAATTCATAATGAACTTTGGTAGCGAAGCAAGATACAAAAGTAATGAACATTAACGGATGGAGTTAGTATACACAAATAACTCCATGGCTGAGAAAGAAATTGTAAATGCAGTCACCTTTAAAATACTAGAGAGAAATCCTAAATACCCAGAAATTAATCTCATCAAATGTGTGAAAGACCTCTATGATGAAAACTATAGAACATTAAAAGAAAAGATAAAGAGGAAGACATGAAAAGATGGAGAAATTTATCATTTTCCTGCACTGACAGGATCAACATCATCAAAGTATTGTTACCAAAAGTAATAAAAACATTCAGTGCAATCCCAATCAAAATCCCAACATTCTTCTCAGAAATAGAAGATACAAAAGTTCATTTGGAAACACAAGAGACCACGAACAGCCAAGCTGTCCAGAAGAATAAAAATCAATCTGTAGAAATGACAATTTCAGACTTCAAGACATACTACAAGGATTGCATTGGTCATCAAAACAGTCTGGTACTACTACACAAACAGAGAAGATCAGTGGAAGAGAACAGAAACACAAAAAGGGAGCTCACACATGTGCCGCCACTTAATCTTTGTCAAGAGAACTGAAAATAATCCAGGGGAAAAGCCTGGTTTCTTCAACAAATGCTGTTGGGACAATTGCATAGCAGCGTGCAGAGGTAAGAAGCAAGACCCCCATCTGTCACCTTACGCAAAAATCAGCTCTAAATGGATCAAGGACCTAAATCTGCATCCAGAAACCTTAAAATAATCAGAGGAAAACAACAAGCACTCTCCAAGATACAGGAATTAGGAAAGACTGCTTAGAAAATTCACCAAAAGCAGAGGTAGTCAATGGAAAAAATAAACAAATGAGATTACATCAAGCTGAGAAGCTTCTGTACATCAAAGGACATGATCAACAAAGAAGCAACTAACACAATGAGAGAAACTCTTTGCACACTTCAGCAATGATAGGGGACAAATATCCAGGATTTATAAAAAGCTTCGGAAACCAAATGACAGTAAAGCAAACAATCCTGGAAGGAAATGGCCCAAGGAAATGAACAGACATTTTTCAAAAGAACAAATTAAAGTTTCTAATAGACATATCAAAAAATGCTCAGGCTCCCTAGCTGTCACGTAAGTACAAATGAAAACCACAGTTTGGTTTCACTTGACTCCAATGAGACTGCCTTAATTCCGAACTCTATTAACAACATCTGCTGGCATGGATGTGGGGAGAAAGGCACCTTCCTTCATTCTTGGTCAGAGTGTAGGATAATGCAACCACTGTCTCCAGTATGGAGACTGCTAAGATAACTGAAAATTCACCTCCCATGTGAATCAGCTATCCCACGTTTGGGCACATATCCAAAGGAAATGAAATCTTCACATGATAAAGGTTTTGCAGTCCTAAATTCACAGCAGCACAATCTACAATAGCAAAAATTTGGAAACAACTCAGATGCCCGTCAAAAGCAGAGTGGATACAGAAACTGTGGTGCATCGACTGCATGGAATACTATTCAGCTATTAAATAGAATTAAATGTTACTGTTTACAACCAATTTCTCCTAACTAGAGACTATTATGCTCAGAAATATGTCAATTTCAAAAGGACAAATATCATATGTTCTCTCAAAGGCAACCTCCATGCAAAATAAAATGTCAACAGGCCTTTCCATACTGTTTTTGCTACATCTCAGGGGGTTGATAAATAAAAAGAATATCTAAAAACAAAAAAGATTATAACAAATAAGACGTCTTCACATATTTATTTTGTTCACTGGTGAACATTTACCCACTGTAGTTATCAATTTACAACAAAGCATCTAGAGTTTATAACTAACTTCAAAAATAAAATTAAGTTTCATAAGCATTTCCTTCAGCACACCAGAAACTCGGATTTTGCCTTTACAGCAAAGACTTAGATGCACTCAACATTTTACAAAAATGACTTTAATGCTAAAACTAGAACACTTTCCTTCATACTATAATTTCAAATTAGTCCAGGTCCTCTTTCAAAAAAATAATCCAACTGATCATTAGCTATAATTTCAAGCTAATTTCAGAGTTAATTTCAAGATAATTTCATAGTCTATATGATTTTCATAAATACAATTTTAACAAAATACTATCCAGTCAACTGTGCAACAGGAATTAGTACATTCAAATACTTTCCTGAATTTCCAAGGTTACCATAAAGAAAGATTCTTAGACGCGCATCTTCTAGAGTAGGTAAAATGCCACTTGTGACTCTTTAATTTGCTATTGGCATGCACCTCAGATTCCCCCTCTGCTTTCAATTTCATCTGCTTTCCAATGCACACAATGGAAAAGGAGCAGATGATTGCTTGCTCAAGTTGATGGGTCCTTTCCACACACATGGGAACCCATGATTGAGTTCTTGGCTTATGGCTATACATAAAATACATTAACTGACAATTACACATTTAAACAATTTTTAATGCCCCAACTAGAGTATGTCAGAATATTGCAAATCTTGGAATCTGTTCAAATACAGACTCAATTCATGTTTATATAACATATATCAACAGACACTGTGTTGAGAAATGTTCGAGTTACTTCAAAAAAAACTACACATACCTGACAACACTTACAGCTAACTTAATTTTGTTGAAAATATGAAATATATTCATAAATGATTTTTAAGTCAGGAAGACAGGAGAAATAAGTGCATATCAAGAATAGTAATAAAGAAAAATTCTATTCAGAATGTTAACAGTTGGGCCATTTCCATTTAACATTCATGAAAAACATGCCGGTGCGGAAATGCCAAAATGTATCATTGGAATCCTGATTCAACCATAGTCAAAACAGATAACTTCTAATTATACTTGAATATAAAGCCATATTTCTTGTATATTACACAGATTTTCTTCATTGTAATGTGATTCTTAAGGAGAGGAGTAGAATTGGAAGAAATTGGGCTACGAATGTAAAACATGTTCTTCACAGAGATTTGATTTATTCCCATCATATCATATTCTCTACAGAAGAGAAAGTGAATGTCCTGAAGTGTCACAATAATGGCTAGAATCATTAGAATATACGGAAGGTACTTTCATGAATACAGAGGAAGGCATGTGTCACAAAGGGCACATTTCTTATTCCTTCCCATGAATTGTAAGCTCCTCAGCAGCTGAAATCATAATATACATCTCTAAAGGTAGCACAGAGAATAGCATATATTGGATACTTAATTTTTCCTTTGAGTTTAAATGATAATAGCATGTAATGATGGAGTTCTAGTTATCTTACTCTTTGATTATTCCAAAGAATGATGTAAATATTTTTATTAACTTGAAAAACTAATAATTTAATGGTTCCCAAAAACTGCATTTCTGTTTCTACATATAGAGTGATTATACAATCCAACAATTACTGAGAATGACAAAAAATTAGAAAGATTGATGATTAGTTTTATGTTCCAATTTGACTAAACTAAGGGATAACTGGATAGCTGATAAAACACTATTTTTGAGGGAAGGAATTAAATCTAGAAATTAAGATATTAGTCAAGATGCTCAAGTCCCAAGTTGTTGTAGAACCCAGATTCAGCACACAATCACAACTTCTGAATCCAGCTTCATGACAAAGAAATCTCTGAGAGACAGTATAATGGCCTATGCAATTGGATTCCTATCATCCACGTGGGTTGATCTGAATCGAATACGAAGCCCTGGTATTAGGAGTATTTCAAAATGTGAGGAGTAAATCAGGATAGCATTTCATGTTCATTTTCTCTTTCCCCTCTTTGATATATGGGCTGTATATGTTAAAAAAATAATACATTGATGTCAGTATATCCATGAGGAAGTATCTGGAAGAGTTTCAAATTTGGATCAGTACTCTAAAAACATACTCTGTTCTGAAACATGTTAAAGGTCTGAACACAGAAAAATGTGGACGCAGTGCAAATATTCTCTTACTGAATTGGGATGTCTATACTCATCTGTCACAACGTAAGTGTTTATGGTTGATAACCTGGAGATTCAGAGCAGCATTTACTGTATCAGCTCCCCTTCTTTTCAATCCTTCAAGCTTGGACTGAACCATATGAACAACAGTCCTTGTTATTTATTAGACTCCATAATTGTTTAAGCTAACACAATTAACAACCATAAAATTGGTTATTTTGAGTTAAATTTTTGTGATATTCCTATAAGGAGCAATGTTGAATCATTTCTTAGCAAAACAAATTTACAAAAAGAAGTCCTAAAATTTAGTCTCTGACAATTATTCTAAGGATATTAGTAAACAACAATTCAATCAATTAAAAACATGTTAATGTTCTGTCAGATCAGGTAAAGCCTATAGCAATAACAGAGTGATAGATGGTCCCCTTTTTCCCTAACCCAGTTCAGTTTAATAGATGCTCCATTTTTATAGATGTGGTCAATATGGAGCTACACTTACTCTTAGTCTCGAATCAAGATTCTATTTCTCATAAGGCAGGGCAAGTTACAAACATTTCAAACAGCTTCCATATCTGAGTAGAATAACTCCTGGTGAAGGAGCCTTGGGGTCATGGATTCTGTTCCATCAGCTGTCACTCTTAAAATGGAAGACCTACTGTAGGAGGAGCAGTCTAAGAATACTAAGTTTCTAATGTTGCCCTCCTCAGTTCTCATGTAGGCCAGATACTACACACAAGAAGACACATGAAACCAGAAGATATCATAATCAGATGCTACAGCCAACATTAGTGTCATGTATAACAGATTGGGATAGCCCCTAGGCACACAGGAAGTTCACAGGAAAATTCAAAGTCTCTCCACAAAAATAAATGACTTAACAAGAAAAGAGTACAAAAAAGTTCAAGTCTAACAGCATGCAAAAACAGTTTATCTTAAGATCCAACTGGTTTACCAGGGAGAACTAGCTAAATGGAATTTACCTGGTGTTAGAGAAATTCCCAAAGCCTGCTTTAAAAGCTACTACTCATAATTTGTAAACATATCAAGGCTTTGAATGACATTACATAAATATATATATTACTATTGTAAACTAAAAGAAATCAACAAGAACTTGAATACTGAGGTTTTATTAAGCAAAAAATTTTTAAATGCCCATGAAAGATAATTGGATTAGGCTATAAAGCAATGTATGAGCTAGAGTGTTGTTAAAAGTATTAGGCAAACCAGTGGGCAATCAGTGGTGCCTAACAGCTGGTTTTGATAAGGAACAAAACAGATTAGCAGAGATCACAGGAAGATACAGTGAAAGACAGCCTTAATCAAACACTGCAATTACAGGGTAACTGTGTATTTGCCAAAGGCTGAAAATCCTGAGAGCAACAAAAATATATTAAGTGAACTTAAGAAAATAAAAGCTGAAAAAGCAACGACATTAAAAAATGCTAATAATCACAGAATAGAGAATATCAAACAAATCAAAATTTTTTAAAACAAGAAAATTAAATCCTGGAATTGGAAACAGAAATAAACAAAAACATTTACTACATGGGGATGAAGAAGTGATAAGTATTGCAGAAGTCAGTTAACACAGCCTATCAAAAAAGATTATTTGATATAAACAAGAAAAATAATGCATACAAATGAAAAATAATCAGAGAAATACAGCACACATATGTCTATAATAAAATATACAGAAGAACACCGGAATGAAAGTAGAAGGAGTCATGGCTAGACAGTTTTCAAGTTTGAATTTCCAAGACATTCAATGAATTCAAATAAAATAAACACAAAACAGATGCCACACTAAGATATATTATAGAATGACAAGAACTAAAGAGAAAACCAGGAAAACAGCAAAACAGACTTAACAGGGGGCAGTCATTTGTCACAGTGGAGCTGCATCGCCAGGAAACTGGAATTCAGAGGGAGAGTCAAGAACCAAACCAACACGATGTGATATGCAAGGCAGACACGTTAATCAGCCTGTTATGATTGTCAAAGCATCCACACTAAATTCTCCGATTTAAACAGATAAATTTGGTACACTTTTACTAAAATAAAGCTGTTTAAAATTTTTGTTATATGGCCTAGCGTGGTAGCCTGTTGGCTAAAGTTCTTCCCTTGCATGAGCAGGGATCTCATATGGGCATTGGTCCAAATTTCGGCTGCTCCACTTCCTTGCAGCTGTCTGCTTGTATCCTGGGATAGTAGTAGAGCATGGCAAAAAGCTTTGGGACACTGCACCCACATGAGAACCCTGGAAAAAGTTCCTGGATTCTGGCTTTGGATCAGCTCAGTATCAGTCGTTGTGGTTACTTGGGGAGTGAACCAGTGGTTAAAGAATATTTTTTGAATCTGTCTCTCCTCTCTGTAAATCTGCTTTTTTAAATAAAAACAAATCTTGAAAAGATATTGTTGCACATAAAATAGCTGTTTCTTATTATCGTCCTTTCATCTTGACAAAGCCAGTTCCAACCTTCACTACTATCTATCCATTGTATAGAAATTTAGTTGATTATAATGAATAATAGAATATATTTATCAAATACATAAATAAATATATTGACAATAAATCATGATTTGAAGGTTCACGGAATAGTTTATTGTCATTAATTTCCAAGCAGCAGGACACAATATCAAGCTTTTGTGGAGTTGTGCTCAAAGCATTTTGCTATTGCAGATTATATTGTTTTTCTTGGTCTCAAATTTATAAGGGATTCATAAAATAACAGGCATCCATGTTTCAGACATACATCAAGCATTTCAATTTATTATATACATGCCTAATATATATATATTTTTTTTCGTGATATATTCCACAGGCACAGAGATTCCAGCTTCTAATCCTAACACCCCCATAATGTTTTCCCCCATATTATCCCAATAGTATACTCCTTCACCAATAGTCACAACTCCAACATTCTGCTCACTCAGTGTATCATGGCATTGCAGTTATAGACAATGTTAAAATAAAAAGTCTAGTATTCTATTGTCCAGGTATATTTAACATTTTCATTGGGAGTCCATCTTCACCTCCACATATGCTAGTTTCCATTACACCATTCATTTATGAGAATATATGTATTATGCATGTTTACCTATATGTCATTTTAACTTTTATTTTGCAAGAATATTACATCAGAGAGATCAAAAGATGTTCGTCCCTTTGGGATTGACTTATTTTATTGAGCATAATGGTCTCAGTTTGTGACCATTAAATCAAACGTATGTTTTATTGTATATAAATTTCCTTTCTCCACTAGCTAACATATTATATTTTGGTGTATTTTCTATCATTGAGATATAATTTTTATTTAAAATATCATAGCAGTTACATACTCTATATGCAACTTAAAGAGATAAACAACATTCTTATACTTTAGAAGGATCACAGAACTCTTTACTGTTTTTTAAATAAAGCTTATTGATCACATCTAACTTAATAGCAGAATATTTTTAGAGCTACCTTCCAAGGAAATAGAAAACTAAAATTGTTCCACCAGCTATAGATCTGAAGTTATTCATAGTAAACTGTCCCTTTTTGCTTTATAATAACGTATTGTAAAATTTATAATAAAAAGGTAAAAGTGTTTACAAATTTGAAATTCATTAAAACATTTCAGATATTACAATAATGGTTTCTTCATTTTCTATAAAAGATCTCCCCATATTTTACTTTTACCACCTGCAAATCTCTAGATATACCATCACAGAAAACACTTATTTAACCCAAACATTTTTACAAATCAAACTATTAAATCCTGCCCAAATCTGTTAAAAATTTGGTATTTATATAAAAAGAAAATGCAAACCACTTTCATTACAGAATATTCTGCAAGAAAAAAAGAATACCAGGAATTAGATGAAAAGCCACATAATGGTATGGTCACCAACGTAATCAAGGTCTAGTAGTCAAGAAACACAACACACAGAGGAAGTTTCAGATGCCTTTTCAAAGATACTGTTCTTAAGCAGTAAGGGTTTATTCATAGATTTTTGAAAGAATAACAACAACAAATCATCTTCAAAGAGCTACATTCAAATCTAACCACCTTAAAAAAATTCCTCAGATGCTTCACTGTCTTTTTTTTTTTTCTGAAGATCTGTTGGACTGACTGCCAAACTTCTAAATGTACTTCATAACATTGTCACTAGGTACAATAGTATAAAAATCTTGTAATCATTGAATTACAGGGTGCCAATTACTTAGGAACCCCACTGCACTGTTTGGTTAGGAAATGCCACAGTCTTTGAAAACATAACATAAAGGGAGATATGGAGGATAATTGAAAGCGTAATGGGAAATAACTTCTAAGACTCTCAGTGTTTAGCAAATAAAGTATAAAATAACTGTACAAGATTGGAAATAGAACCTAGTATCACAATGCATTTCTTACAAGTTACAGTCATTAAAAATAAATGTTTCTCTTAGTTAATGTAAATTTATTTTATGAAGAAATTCTAATAATGCAATTGGAATAAATAATAAACATGAGTATTTAACATTTATATTGAATTTCTCTAAACATCTGAATTAATTCCACAGGTCCATTATTTTATAAAGAAAATTTCTGTTGATAAACAAATGATCAGGTATTAACATCTTATTACACACATTCTGTAAAGCATTATATCACATAATTTACAGTTCAATGCTGATAAAATGAGATAGAATTTGTGACAACTCATTAGCAGAAAATATATGGTACACTTGTTTAAAAATGAGCAAAAACCTGAAATGATAATGCTCGAAAGAAGACAAATGAATGGCTACTAGGCATAAGAGAGCATTCAATACCACTAATCAAAGAACATGCAGATCAAAGCCACAATGGTATCACCACATACAGATTATAATAGATAGCATAAAAAATAGAGATAAGTGTCAGGATGGGCAGACATTTGAACTTGTAAACGGAACTATATATGATTCATCAATGCTACATAAGGGCACATATCCAAAATAGCTGAACTCAGCATCTCAAATAGATACATGTACTCCCACCTTCACACAACATTTTTCATAAAGGATAAGCTATAAACAAAGCAAAAATGCCTATCTACAGAATACAGAAAATGTGCCCTCTACATATAACCTAATATTGAGACTTTTAAAAAAAGCAAATCCTGGCATTTGAGACAACATAGATAAAATTGGAGGACATGATGTTAACTGAAATGAGTTAGTCACAGAGTGGCCAATATTGAGCTTGATTGCACTTATATGAAGTTTCAAATTTAGTCGAACTCATATAGAGAATAGATGGTGGTTGTCATGGACTGCAGAGAGGCAAGGATAGGAAATTCTTATGTGATGACCATTAAGTCTCAAGCAAGAGAAACAAACGGCTGCACACATTAATGTCTACAGCAAATGCAATACTCTGTTCGTTAAAATATGTTAACTAGATAGGTGCTAAGTTCTTTCCACAAAAAATACAGAAGAGTACACAACAGAAATTATTGTGAGTGATGGTTACATTTAATACCATGATCATGGTGATGTTAACATGGATGTATTCACAAGCCCAAATTTGCTAAAATGCATAAATGAAGTATGTATATTTTTAGCATAGAAAGCATCTCAGTAGGGCATAAAGTAAAATGAACAGAAGAATGCTTTCTGAAGCATTGTCAGAGTACTATAGCTTTTCATCTTTATATATATACTCACTTCATGTACAACTATACTATCAATAATTATTTTCAACTTTTATTAGCAGTTATCTCCAGTTTCATAATTATTGATCTAAAATGTTCTACTCTGATTTTAATAAAATCTACATTTCTGATGAAATACCTAGCAAAACACACTTTCCTATATAGTTTCGATCAACAGAGCTGCTTAATAGCATTAACTGAGCTTAACAAAAGTGATAAATCGTAAAAATGCATTTGTATTGTTTTGACTAGTTTTAACAACAGTGATACTGAATACAGACCTAACATCAAACAGGTTCCAGCAAGATCAGCACCACCAATAACCTAATTCTATAGGACACCTAGTGTCTCTCTAATCCTGCGACCTGCTCCAACCGGAAGTAGAACAAAGATTGTACAGACAACAGTGCAAATTCAGCTCAGCATTACAGGAGGTGGAGAGTGGTGAGCCAGGAGTAGGGGCTATGGAGAGCATGGTGGAAACCTAACACATGAACCCAGACCCGGAACTCGCTGGAGCGAGTGGCACAAGTGGCTGCAAGCAAAGAGTTGTGTACCAACTGCAATAAGTAAAATCGAATTGTAGACCTGTGGGTGACACAGCTTAGAAACCTACTCCAAGGAGAAGACTCTGCTAACCAGAAGTACAATGACCAAGAGCAAAAGAAGAGACAAAGGCACAATGAATATCACTAAAAACTCTCTTGCAAAGGAGCAAAACCCTTTGCTAACCTCAAGGTTAACTGAGGAAGACATTGAGAAAATGGGGGACACAGAATTCAGAAAACTCATTTTAAAGCTTCTGACCAACAATGAGAAGCACACACAAGAGTTCAAAGAATTTAAGAAAAAAATTACACAAGAAACAGCAGCAATAAAGCAAATCAAGGCTGGTATATCAGAAATTAAAAACACAGTAGAGCACATTAAAAGTACAATGCAGAATTTCCAAAACAGAATGAAGCAAGCAGAAGAAAGAATCTCAGAATTGGAAGATAGTTCCTGTCACCAGGGGAAGCAAAGAAAAAGCTGGAAGCAGAGCTGGATCAGGCCAAAAAGAGTATTCAAGAATTGAAAGACACTATTAAGAGGCCAAATATAAGAGTTATGGGAGTCACAGAAGGTGCAGAAAAAGAAACTGGTTTTACAAATATATTTAATGAAATAATAAAGGAAAATATCCCCAATCTGGAGAAAGAATTGGGAAACAAGATCCAGGAGGGGCACAGAACTCCCAACAGGCTTGACCAAAAGCGATCTTCACCAAGATACATCATCATCAAGCTCTCTTCAATTGAACATAAGGAAAAGATCCTAAAGTGTGCACGTGAAAAAAATCGACTGACATATAAAGGAATGTCATTAAACTCACAGGAGACCTCTCACAGGAAACTCTACAGGCAAGAAGAGAATGGAGTGACATATCTCCAGATTCTAAAAGAAAAAAAAAAATTGTCAGCCCAGGATAAAATACCCAGCAAAGCTTTCTTTTGTCTTTGAAAATGAAATAAAATTCTCCCACAGAAAAGAAAAGTTAAAAGAATTTGCCTCTTCCAAACCTGCCCTACAAATGATGCTTCAAGATGTTCTCTTCACAGAGGAGAGGGATAGCATCTACCAAATCCAAAGGCAAACGGGAAGAACATCCCAGTAAAATGACAACAGAAGACTAAATCAATGAACAACCCATTCCTAAAATGACAGGACCAAAGTAACATCCGTGTATATTAACCCTGAATGTAAATGGCTTAAGCTCAATAAAATGTCATAGATTAGTAGACTGGATTAAAAAACAAAACCCATCTATTTGTTTTCTAGAAGAGACACATTTCACCAACAAAAATCAGCAGAAGCCATATCTCATGGATTCTGATGTGTTACTTTCATCTCTTCAAAACACTTTTTTCTGATTAAATTCTTCAATGACTCATAGATCATACAGTAGTATCATTTTCTTCACGAAGGTTCATGATTTTCTTTTTCATTTCTTCAGCGACACATTAATCATTCAGTAGCATGTTCTTTAACTTCATGGTGTTGTTAATTTCTTTTTTCTTCCAGTTGTTGATTTTGCTTTGTGGCTTTTTAGGGGATGTATAGTAGCTGTGTAATGGAGACTGTCATATCTAGTAACATGCTATTCAACTTCATGGCATTGTAAATTTCTATTTTTCTTCCTATTGTTGATTTTCTATTGTTATTTCTCATTTAAGGGGATGTAGAGTAGCTGTGAAATGGGGACTAACATATCCAGATGTGAGGATACAATGCAGTATGCATTTCTGCTTCCAGACAAAGATGGACTTACAATGAAACTCTTTACTATATCTTGACAATAGGATGCTGGGTCTACTATTGTCCATGCCTGCAATGTTGGACATATGCTGTTTATGAAGAATTCTACTTTAGCAATGATATAGAGGAACTAGGTGTGTGTGGGGGGAATTGGGGAAGGGATAAGGGAATTCCCAGGAGCCTATGGAACTGTATCATAAAATGATAATAAAAATAATAAAAATAAAAGAAATGGTAAAAATAAAAAAATCACATTGCACATAATAGGTAATTATCTGTCATTTAAAACTGAAATAATAGGGCCCGGCAGCATGGCCTAGTGGCTAAAGTCCTCACCTTGAAAGCCCCAGGATCCCATATGGGCGCCGGTTCTAATCCCAGCAGCTCCACTTCCCATCCAGCTCCCTGCTTGTGGCCTGGGAAAGCAGTCGAGGACGGCCCAATGCATTGGGACCCTACACCCGCGTGGGAGACCTGGAAGAAGTTCCAGGTTCCCCGCTTTGGATCGGCACAGCACCGGCCCGTTGCGGCTCACTTGGGGAGTGAATCATCGGACGGAAGATCTTCCTCTCTGTCTCTCCTCCTCTGTGTATATCTGGCTGTAATAAAATGAATAAATCTTAAAAAAAAAACTGAAATAATAAAAATAGGAAAGAAGAAATAAAAAAATAAATCAGGTATAGAAAGAAAAATGGAACTGACATTTCTTCACAGAAAATGAAATCAATTATAATTAAATGTAGCTTCACTTTATGTATTATGTAAATATTGGCTATTTTTCATTGACTCCCTTCAGTTAAAGAACTTTTTGATCACAAAATTGTAAATGTATACAGGAACTCTACTCTAAAACTTTTCGTTTCCCTTCACCATAATGTAACAGGCAAAGCCATACAAACTAAAGTCTGTTTGATATTGCAGGACTTTGTTAGCTATGGTATTTTGAGCACAGCACTGCAGCCATATGATGAACTATCAACTTACACCATTTTAAAATTATTACAAATAGCTTGTGAAAAAGGAATGGCATATAGCATGTATATGCATAATCAGTTATTTGTAGTTTCAGTTTTTATTTAGGAAATGACAAATTGTGCTGCATAATTTAGTCCTTTAGTATGCCGTGCAATATGATAGAAAAACATAAAATTCAGATACATTGTTTTTTTTTCCCACTGGAAAACTGGTTGAAAAAGTTGTCCATAAACAGAATATTTCAAGAACACATATAAATTCATCATGCAGACTGCATATCCAAAACTAAAAATGGGAATCGGGAAATATCATATCCAAGTGGGAAATATAAATGGGCACTCCTTTCAGCAACAAGTAATAATTCCTGTGATTCTTTCCAACTCTGAGTTGTGTTGTTCTTTTGTCTTTTCCATGTGAAGAGAATTACAAAGGCACATGCCTGACTAGTATGTATAAATGTAGAAATATGTGTGTGTCTCTGTGAGATAACTATATTAAAATTTAATAAAACTGATGGCTGAAGAGGCAAGTGCAAAGTTACACAAATATCCTGTTGTTTCCAAATAACAGCACGTATTGCGAATGTTATTGTAACCACAAAGGCCATGAACTCTAATATTTCTCAATCACAAATGAACTTTTGATACAACATTATCCAAAAAGGATCATCTATACATGTTAGACAAAAGCATGAAGACTCGGAAATAGGCTCAGCACCTTTGGAATCTTAAACTATGAATGTTGCTTTTGTAAAATGTTTAGAAAATGTATATTGAGACCATTTTCAACAAAATTTGCAAATGACCCTGTGCTTTAAAGAGAAGAAACTACTGAATAAGACACAATTAATTCTAGGTGCTAAACGATGAGGATATATTTAACATGACAACCTTTATAAAGAATAGAAAGAAGTGGATAAATACATGTTTGAAGCAATATAGCTTTAAAGGACATTTAAATATTGCTCTTTGGCATGGTTAGTCAGTAGCATAACCTGGCAATAAAAAGATCATCTAATATTAGCTCTACTGATAAAGTGTAATAGGTGATAACCCATATTCTTCTGCGTGAGTCATAGTTATTTATAATGGTAAGTAGCAAGCAATACCAGACATTTTATTCCTTCAACATGATACAACAGCTTGCAAATAGGGGATGCTTAGTAACAAATAACTAGATGAGAAAGTACCATATCATGAGGCATATCTCATGGAAATGAGAATATTTAGTAGGAAAAGCTTCAAAATAGGCAAATCACTATGGAAAATATATTTAGCTATATTGCAATATGCAGTTTTCTCTTTTCAAAGGAATATAAATGTCAATTTAAACTGCATACTTGGCTTCCCAAAACATAGACTTCTGAGCTTCCCTTGGAGGTATGTACAACTATAAGACTACTTTTTGAAAGTGCAGTTATATGACAAATGAACAAAACAAAAAATGGCAAATAGAGCTAATCCAGAAAATTTAAAAAACAGATATATCTTTGGAGCATTTCATGCCATAACTGAAGGACTTTTATTTTTATCAGCACACGGAATATTCTCTAGGATAGACGAATTGCTCATCCATAAAAACCAGTCTCAAAAACTTTTCAAAAAAGGAAATTTTTGGGTCCAGCATGGTGGCCTAATGGCTAAAGTCTTCATCTTGAATGCACTGGGATCCCATATGGGCACCGGTTCTAATCCCAGCAACCCCACTTTCCATCCAGCTCCCTGCTTGTGGCCTGGGAAAGCAGGCGAGGACGGCCCAAAGCCCTGGGACCCTGCACCCAAGTTGAGACCAGTGGAATGACTATCATTAAGAAAAAAAAAAAAGTAAACCAATAGATTTGGGGAAAATACACCTTAATTCACTGTTGTGGGAGTGTAAACTAACACAACTACTATACAAGACAGTATGGAGATTTGTCAGACCTTGGAAAATAGATCTACTGTATGACACAGCCATCCCACTCCTGAGAATTTACCCAAAGGAAATCTGCAAATGAAAACATTATTTGTACATTCATGTTTACTGCAGCTTTATTCATAATAGCTAAGATGTGGAATCAAACAAGATTTCTATTAACTGATTTCTTGATGAAGAAAGTATGGTATACACATGAGGAAACAGTACTCATTCGGAAAAGAATAAAAATCTGCAATTTGAAACAAAATGAACGCAACTTGACTTTTCTTGGAGAAGTAAAACAGTCTCAAAAACACAAATGCCAAAAAGACAAAAAAAAGTTTCCTGATATTTGCCAATTAATACAGAATATCAAAAAATTGAGTAATGAAACAGACATCTTGTGACATGACTGTCATTTCAGCTCGTTTATACTATGATGCAACTGTGGTTTCCCTACTTTCTGTTGAATATAACAATTAGTGGTGAATTGTGCATATGATTGTAGTGAATTAACATTATTTTTGAAAACAATTTTGTCATCAAAAATGCTAAAAATTAAAAATTCAAGATGAATAAACAGAAGGGGGAAAATGACAAGTGACATGAATTGCCGTTTTCAAATGATGAAATAAAAATGGCAGAGAGGCACATAAAATAATGTTCAGCAGAATTAGGCAACCGGGTAATTTAAAAAAAGCCACAATGATGCATTACATCATCCTAGTTCAACAAGCATCCAATAATAAATGCATGTTACATGCATATTCAACCATAAAACCAATATTGTAACAATGGCATGTAACTTCGTTGTTTCTACAAAATATAAGGACAATGTGAATAACAACTAAATGTTTAGTTCTGCATAATGAATAGCTAAAAGGAGTTCAGAGCTCCACAAAAAGCATATTTTATGTGTATTTTTAATACTAACCCAGTATACATTCCTGTTTGAGTGTTAGAACATTAATATGGACAAAATACTTGAGTAAACATCCCTCCAGAGAATATGGAAACATGCCCAAGAGTACACAAAAATATTTTAACATCACTAGTTATTAGGGAAATGCACAATAAAACAAGTTATCACCCAACACTTACTAGAAATGGCTACCACCAAACAGACCAGAAAGGAAGTATTACTGATGATTTAAAGAAATTAGAACACTGTAATTTTCTCCTCTGTTTTAACTTGTTTGTAACTATTGGGAATGTGATTGCTTTCTTGATTATTTCAAGTGGATCACTATTAGTATATAATACCAGTAACGTTCTTGTACACTATCTCTTATCCTGAAATCTTGCTTTTTCTGTTTATCAGCTCTAATGGAATTTTGCTGCAATGTTTGAGAGTTCCACCATATTAATAAAAGATTATGAAACAAAAATAAGTCAAGAAATAGTGTTGACTATTGAACATTGGTCTGGAAGATGCAACAAAGGTATAACAACTTCCCCTGAAGAAGAAACATAAAGAGAGCAAAACCAAGACTAAAATTCTGATAAAAATGCAAAAGAAACATTCACTTTCAAAAATTGAGGAAGGAAATGTAGTGTGATTACTATAACATGTATTAGGACACCAGGATCCCATATTGGAATAGAGTCTCAGCTGTGCTCCTGATTGCAGCTGACAACGTCTACTTTAAGAAGCAAAGAACAGATCTACTTTCAACAACTCATGCATTCATTCATACATTCATTCATATTCATTCTGTCTCTGTCTGTCTCTCTCTCCTTCCCCTCCCTCCACTTATACTCTCTTGTTCTGACCCTGTCTCTTCTGCTGCCCTGCAATCTAAAGTAAGTAAACTTTAAAAGTCGAATCCACCATGGTGGGAGGGTTTGGGGAGGGGTGGGGAGAACCCAAGTACCTATGTAACTGTGTCACATAATACAATGTAATTAATGAAGTAAAAATAATAAATAATAATAAAAAAAGAACAAGCCTGCATTCCAAGAAAAATAAATAAATAAATAAATCTTTTTTAAAAAAAGTCGTAAATTACATTTGCAAGAACATAGTGAATTGCCCTATGGCAGATTTTAACAAATACAAATGCAGAATGATAGCACCATACCACACTTTTTTCAAATTAATTAACTCTGAGAGAAATACCTTTCAGGGCAAAATATTACTAACATAATGCAAGAAATTCAGATTTTCATCAAAAGACTATAAGAATATGAAATTAAAAGAGTGTGGCATTACAGCTATATAGCTGTAACACTATTTTGATACATTATGAGAGGAGAATAAATATGCAGAGTTGAATACTAGAACATGATAACTGAAAATCCTCAAGTTATACAAATTACTAATTATAATATGAATATATAATTACAACTATGAAACAGCTAAAGCAATGAATTAGATCCTATGAATACATAACTGTAAATACAGCTCTTTAATCATAGCTACTATCAGTATAACTATAACATTATAAAACTATATGACATCATAAATCTAATGTTACATGTAATGCTAACACCACAAATGAATACTATAAAATACAGAAATGTATCTATAACTATATAAACAAAACTTAAACCATAGCATTATAACACCATAGCTATTACCATAATTATATACAATTATTGTAAGATTTTAATGACACTTATAACTAGAATGGAATTTAATTCTGAGGAAAAGTAATTTATAGCCTGGATATAGCATTCTATAACAAGAATAACTTATACTACCAACAACCTTACAATAACAAAATAGTTATAAAATAATTACTATGATTACAAAATGATACAATGCTACAACTACCAGACTATGATTATAACAATTATATTCTTTCTATAGTAATAATACCATAATGCTAAACTTGTATCTGTTGATATAGCATTACACTAAAACAAGCATTAATAGTTTAGCTATATAAATAATTGCATAACAAAATACATTAACTGCAACTCTAGCTCCACAAATATAAGCCTTGTACTAGAATCATAACAACATAACTATAACTGTCATTTTAAATACTCTAGTGCTGTAAATATGATGACAGTCATATAAGAACACTTTAAGCATAACTATGTAAATACAACTAAAGTTTTATAATATTCCGCATATCATGGAACCATAAAATAGCTATAAACACTGCTTTATAATTCTATCTGTATTGTAAATATAAAATTCAAACTGAAAATAAGTTTATAACAATATAACTGGAGGTATAAAATGAATAATATAATAATTGTGGAAAAAGTAACTATATAATTAAAATCTTTAGCTTAGTATTACAAATACAATGTACTACAGATGTAACTACTTCTCCATGACTACAGTGCTACACTATAGCTATAGTAGTATAAGAATGAAAAATACAGCTATGTAAGGGCCATAATGACTAGAATTCAGTAATAATTATTATAGAAATAGGACATAACTGTTCCCTAAACCTGGAACTATGACATTGCAACTGTAAGTTTGAATCTATAATTATAACTGTAACTACAATCATTGCACTATTACTATAATCACATACTACGACTGTGTTCTTACTTTTGTCACTAACACATAATGACACCACTGAGGTACTAACACTATGATTATCACTATATTTTAAATACCAAAAATATCATTGAAGCTAATCAATGTTACGATTATGACAATATAATTGCTGCAACACTAATTTATATTTCTACTTACAATAGTATATATGACTATCAGAAAAAAACATAATTATAACCATAATACTAAACAATACAACATTAACATTATATCTCTGGCACCATAGCCATTAACAATATAACTGTGCCTTTAACAGTATAATTAATATTACAGAATTATCATAGCTATTATAAACCATGCTTTTATTTCTATGGTTGAAGAATAACACTATAAATATTCCACTGTCAATGTTAACAATATTACATAGCCTTAACACCCACAGCTTTAATGTTCAAAAATTATAATTATACATATGTACTTATAGTGCTAAGGGTACAGTAGAGTATCACAGTTAAAGTTAATACTGTAATCATTATTATAACCATAACACTATCACTATAACTGCAACATGATTATAACAGCTCTATAAATATAACTGTAGCAATAACCCTATAATTACAACACTAACATTATATTTCTAATACTAAAAAAGTAACTACAGCACTGGAATTATAATACAATCATTAAAGTAATATTTACATAGTATCATAACTGGGATAATAGCACTATATTTATAAATATAGTATAAGTAGTATAAGTGTAAAGATAACGCTACAGTTAAAGATTTAGTAAACCAAATATAGGCATGGCACTATAACTCACTACATTACTAAAGACATCATAGGAATTTAAAAATATGTCTAAAATTGTATAACACAGTATAACAATAAAGCATAACACTACCAGTGGAACTTAGCTAAATAATTTTAATTATTATGTTGTAGCTATTACGACACTATAATCCCTATAACTTATAAACAATATTATTCTAACAGTATAATTTCAATTATAACTACAGCTGTATAAGTATGCTATTCTGACTATGCTTATACACTGTTATTTATAATTACAAATAAAACCACAACTCTGCAAATATGAAATATATAAAGACAACATTAATATTCTGAAACTGAAACTAGAATACTAAACTACACAATACTAATATAATAATTATATAACTATACTCAAATAACTGCCTACTAAAACATCAAGCTACAACAAAGAAACTATGCCATTATGTTAGTTATTACACTTCCTCTATACTAATAACACCAGAATTACATGCGTGGCATTATAGATATAATACCAAATTGTACATATAAATATAACTATATCCACACACATAGAACCTTAACTTTGTAATAACTATAGATCTAACATAATTTTTATTCTGTAATAAAAATCATAAATTTTAAACAATGACTATGGCTGTATAACATATACATTATAAGCGTAAACTATATTACAAAAACTTACACAACTACAGCAATTGACAAACTATCAGATAATAATTATAACAGTGTAAGTTTAACTGGCATTAGGAGCAGGCTTACATCAGAAGTTAGTGAGAGGGCATATGATTACTGAAGAACCATGAGAATGCCTGTCCAGAGATCATTTTTAAAGTATGGGGAATACTCTACACTTCTTACATTAGTATTCCGTCTGGGTCAGTTATCAAATGCTTCTTTCATAGAAAAGTTTAAGCCCTTTTTGCAAGATCTAAGCTTACTTTAAGTTAGAGATATGTGTGTTACAAAGGTACATAAAACATATATATATACACACACACACACATCAGGTACATAAAGTACATATATATGTGTATGTAATACATATACAAACATATGCATATATATGTGCATATACTTGAAGTTTAACAAGGAGAGTTATTTTCAATAACATGGATGGATCTGGTGGTCATTATTCTAAATGCAGGAGTGTACACACAGAAATAATACTGCAAGATTTCACTAATGTGTGGAATTTAAAACTACACAGTAACAGAGCACATCAGTAATTATCACAGGTGGAAATGGAGAGAATTAAGATTAAGGATAACCAATATAAACAGCATAGGGTGATTAAGTTTCAACATCGAATACAGTGCTATAGTTAATGAATTACATGAAAATTTGCTAACACAAAAATTGCAAATATGAAATGTGATGGATAACTTGCTTCATTGTATAATCATTTCAACACACATATATATGCATATAAATACATCTCATGGCATATCTTATATATATTCAATATAAACAAATCAGCTAGAATCAAGTATTCACTTATGTACTGGCACATCTAATACTTATTTTTCTGTTCACTATCATGATCACCATCATCTTCACGAAAGCATTCTAATGTATGATTTGAGGTAAATACAACTTTTTTTCTCAGTGGGTAACACTTCCTCAAAAATAGTGAATCATCATTGCTTGTGCAGATAATTCACATGGCTAATTAATTTACACATACAATGCTTATATAAAATAAGACCAGGTTTTGAATACTCCATCCATTCTTCTTTTTCTTTTTAAGAGCGTCACACTAAAAACAAGCATGAAGCATAGTAAAAATAAAAATGAAAGCTTTGTGCACTGAAGGCCACAAGCAGTAGTAAAAGAAATTTGAGATCTAACCAAATAGAAAATCACTGAGTCAAAAATTTTCGCAGAAGAGAGGACTTACATTGCTACCAAAAAATCCCAATAAAATTAACAGTGATGAGTTAAAAAAAAAAATGACAAGGATAATCCTGTGACTCAGTTTGCCTAAAAATAGTAAATATATCAAAGAAACAAAGTCATAGTACATACACTCTAAATTTTAAAACATATGCAGAGTACAATAATGAAAACAACATGATGGTTGCATATAGGGAAAGAGCGACTTGACAGAACTGAAATTCCAAAACTAAACCCATTTATCTGTAACCTAATGTTTTTCAATAGATACCAAGATCAATCCATGGATAAAGGAGAGTCTCTGTGCAAACTGAAGAATAATGAATTTCAGGTTTTATTTCACATCTTACAGAATTGGAAATAGATCAAAATCCTAAATTTAAGAACTAAATTGATTAAACTATTGAGATCTATTATTACATTTTCACAGCCTATATTTGCCAATGATTTGTAGATAGGACACAAAAATCTAAAGAAAAAAACAGATGTGTCAATATGAACACTTACTACTTTAAATATATTTAATTATTAAAATAAATTATAGTTTTAAAGCTCCATTTCCAAATCACAAACAAGAACTTACATTGTTATGTGACAAATCAACACATATATATGTCTTTAAAGAACAAATATTATTCAGTTGTTGAATGTCAGAATTGTAGACTTAGCTGTGCTCTCTATTCCAAGATTATGGTTTGCTGTGATTTGTGTTTGATAATTTAGTATACCATCCTCAGAGCTTTGACTATGGGAACAGAAGCTTCCACGATTCTTCATACTCTTGGTGGAGTTCATTGTCTCATGGTTTGTATTACTGAATTCCTTAATTTCTTGACATGATCAGCTACGAACAGTTCTCAACTGCTAGCCCACTCACAGTTCCTTGCTACATGACTCTCCATGTACCATCTATAACATGATCTTTATTTTTGTTTTCAAATTCAGTAACAGAAAGTTTTTCAAATCATGAAGGCTCTTCTCTCTTCCTCTTTCTCTTGCTTGATTGCTCCCTCCTTCTCTCTCTGAATACTTTTTCTTTTTTTTTTTAATTTGAAAGGCACAGATATAGAGAAAGACGGAGAAAAAAAAGAGAGATAGATTTCCAACCATTGCTTCACTCCACTTTCCAATGGGCCATACCAGTTAGGACAAGGCCAAAGGCAAATACTTCGATTCTATTTAGATCTACCATATGGGTGTCAGGGGCACAGGCATAGGCACAGTTTTTTCTGCTTTTCAGAGCATATTATTAGAGAGCTGAGTTGTAGGAGGTAGCTAAACCTGCTATACAATGCTGCTTCCCCCACCCCAGTATCTCCTTCATGGAAATTCAAAATATATGAAGTCAGGTCCACTAATTATAACACCCTTTTCTCACAGCATAAATAAAACGAATTGATTTTGTAGTATAAATTGCATCTGCAAAGCTATTCAGTGTTCGTGTTCAATTGGATAGAAGCGTGATACGGGTTCCACTGAAACTGTCACAGGTGGGATTTTGTATAACCAGAACACGTGGGAACAGGCCTGCGGTCTGTCTGCTATAGATAATCCCAGCAGTAAAGTGGAAAGTATATGAAAGAATCAAATTGAGATGCCAGACATTAAAAACCAGTGGTTGACATGAAGAATATTTTCATGGCACTTATCAATGTACCTAGCACAACTTAAAGATAATACTAATAGAGCTACTATGGAAAACAGTATGGAGAGTGAGTGCTAAGACAACTGAAAATTGGTCTACCATATGACCCAGCTATTCAACTCCTAAAAATATATCCAAAGAAATTGATTTCTGCATAGGAGAAAGTGATCTGCAACCCCATATTTATAGCAGCACAATGCAAAACAGTAAAAACATGGAAACAACTCTGATTTCATCAAAAAAGGAATGAATAAATAAATTGTGGTACAACTATTCCATGGAAAGCTACTTTGCCATAAAAAAGAATGAAATTTTACCATCTGCAACAAAATGGTCTCAACATCTACATGTTGATTACTTCCACTGTCCACCAGCACCGTGATAACAGATAATGCCTGGAAGGTTTAGGAGTATTACCTCTTTCATACTCCCTTCCTTTTTTTCTGAGATTGTTCTTCTGTTATAGGAATGGATGATGGGGGAGGGGGGACATTTTAAAACTACAGTGCCAGGGGATGCCTGACATGAAAACGTTCAAGTCATATAATTCAATCAAAATGCCACTCTAGCTTGTTGTCTGAGATTTTATGTGGGCATACCTGCTGGACTGGCAAGCATCCTGACAGGCTAAGGAGGCCACCGTGGCAAGGCTGCCGACAAGCCCCCGAGGGGCAGACACAGCCAAACCCAGGGTCACGGCCTCCATGAGAGGCAATGAGACAATATCTACCACAATCGCTCACTCAGCCCTTCCAGTTCTGATAATCAGGTCAAGGTTTACTGCCATTCCTGTGAACAGACATATATCGATGACGACTGTTGTAGACTGCCGTTTCAAAAAAAAATTTCATGTGGACATGAAATAGTATCTGACATTGAAAATGTTTGTCTTATGAGAATTAGTGTGATCTGGGCCACACAATTCAACAATTCTCTATTAAATGCACCTTTTATCCACACTTAAAAAATAGAGATTTATTTATTTGAAGTCAGAGTAACAGAGGAGAAACAGAGATCCTAATTCACTGGTGCACTTTCAAGTGAGAGACATTTGCTTCTTAATTTCAAATTGCAGTGCTATACACATAGAGAAAGAGAGACAGGAGAGATATATAGAGAGAGGCAGACAAACAGACAGAATTTTCCACAAGGTCACAAATGTCAGAGCTGGGCCAGGCTTAAGGCAGGATTCAGTGCAAGGAGTCTGAGTCTCTCACGAAGCTGGCAGGGATCAAGTAATTTAGTCATTTTCTGCTGCTTTCCTAGTTACATCATCAAGGAGTGGATCAAAACTAGAATACCTGATACTTGAACTGATATCCATAGGTGATGTTAGTGTCACAGGAGGTAGTTTAATGTGTTGTGCCACAATATCACCACTCCCCTCCACCCACACACACTGTATGACATTTTTTGCTACATGTTTACAGTCCATAAACTTCTTCAAAGTGAATCCTAATTCAGAGATAGTTTGAATATTATTTCATCCTCCAAGCAGTATTTAATGTGAGGCAGATGCACCTTGAAATTTTTCTACAAGCCTACTCCCATACCGTCTCTCTAATGCTATTTCCCATCTAGTACCAGTACATAGTTCATCAATCCTAGAGGAAGAATGCAATTGGGGAATATGTTGCTGATTTTAACTTCTTGGAAAACTCATAAGTAATTTTCTCTTCCTTGGCTTCTAAGAAAAATAATAATGTTTGACCACATGTGGCTACTATGCATCCCATGGTCTCAAAATAAGTAAAATTCCTTGGACTTTATTGGTGGGCAGAAAAGGGTAGCAGGTGAATAAACTAGAATCAATTTAAATACATCTTTATAAATTTAACCTTTAGTTCAATCAATCTAACATTCTAATATTACCTTGCTGGAAGGCAGAGCAGCGCCAGTGTTTGAACGGTGTGTCTGAATCTGACACAATAAAATAAAACTCTCATACAGCATTCTTTTTAAATTCCATGCTCAAGGTATTATAAAGATGCTATATCATGAAAGTATGTTTTTACAGATATAAGAAATTGAAGGTTTCAGCATCTCCTGTGGAGATTTCTGGCACTCTATAATGCTCCTGCTAAATCTTTATATTTTTCCTTTGGCACATTCTGCATTTCAGAAAGGAAAAAATGAGTTATATTGCCTCACATATTTATTTTTATGAAATAATTGTACAACAAATGTTTGCAAGTCTAAGGCTAAACTTCAATAATAAGGGTAGTTGTATATTATCATCTTTACCCCTCAAGTATTTATATTCTATGCAGATAGTGAGAGATTCTTATGCCAGGAGTTACAGTATTTAAAATACAGGAATTTAAAGTGAAAATATAATTTAGTAACATAAATAGCATTTCTAAATTTTATTAAGTAATAATCACTGTTGGCCAGAGATTATGGCGAGACTTTCAGTTTAGAAATGTTTTCAAATAGAATTGCACGAATTACCTTATTTGCAAATAAAACAATTGTAGCATTTTTAAAACCAAGCATGATCAATAACATAAAGCAAAAACCTAAATTTTAGTGTTTATATAGTTCAAACAGAATTTTAACATAAGGCAACATCTATCATAGAAACTTAGCCTAATAAGTTTAAGATTAATTTTCCTACCTCAGAAGAGTTCCCAACTATTTCTTTGGCTTACTTTAAAATACGAATACTGATAAACTTCTGTTAGTTATTTAAAAAGATTTTAGAGTTCTAGTTCATACGATATTATTATGATATTATTATGTGCAGCTAATTCCCACAACCTGGTTCTTTACCGTGAGCCAAAACACACCAGACGCAACGAGGTATCTTAGGAGGTTTATTCCAACGGGGCAGGAACAGGATGGAGGGGAAGGGGAAAGGGAGGGGGGAAGGGAGGCCGGAGGAAGACGGGAGAGCAAAGAAAAGCAAGAGAGAGAAGAGAGAGAGAGGAGAGGGATAAGAGCGGGGTAAGAGAGGGAGGGATAAGAGAGGGGTAAGAGCAGGGTAGGAGTAGGATAAGAGCTGGATAAGAGATCGAGCAGCACCTGGGGAGGCCTTTTTGTCTGCCAGGTGTAGGGGGTGGGGATTGGGAGGGATTGAGGCCAGGCCCCCAGGGGATTGGCGCCTGCAGGTGAATGCCTAGGGATGATTGGCGAGTGGGCGGAGTTGGGGAGGGGGCTGGAAGATTGGGGTGGGATTGTCAGGTGGAATGCCAGGTTACATCTGATTGGTGGACAGCTGGGCAGGCGCAAACTTCATGAGCTGTGAGGAAGAAGGAATGGCACCGGGTCCAAGGAAGGCTATTGCAATAACTCCTTACAACTTCTAATTCAGAGCACGCTCCACGTCAGGACCCTGAGATGACATCAGGGGGCCGTTCCCCATCCTTGGGTACTCAGACAATTGGGAAGTGGGGTGCGGCTTCCCCTCATATCTTCCTCCTTGCACCAGACACAGAAACAAGAAAATTTTGAAACAAAGGTCTCAACAATTTTCCTCTAGTTCTTTCCACCACAGTCAACTATGTAAACATAATCAAAAATTATATATATATAAATCATAGGCCTGGCACGGTAGCCTAGGGGCTAAAGTCCTTGCTTTGGATGCACCAGTATCCCATATGGGCGCCTATTCATGTCCCAGCTGCTCCATTTCCCTTCCAGAAAGCAGCAGAGCATGGCCCGAAGACTTGGCTCACTGTACTCATGCGGGAGACTGCAAAGAAACTCCGGGCTCCTGGCTTTGGATCAGCCCAGCTCTGGCCTTCATGGTCACTGTAAAAATCTGACTTTCCAGGAAGAGCCACTGTAGTTGCTAGGACAGGAAGTGAACTGAGTAGGGCTGGCTCATGGACCCACTGGTATTGTAGGAGGACATTGTGACCCTAGAAGGTCAGTAAGCACAGGATTACAGTTGATTGGACAATATTTGTATGATAAACAACTGAATGGGTGTGACTGATTGGATATCCTTTGCATGACAAATGAATGACTACCTTTTGTATACCTGATGAGATATCATTTATATAAGAACAGTTGAGTGGAAAGTAATATACAAGAGAAAAGGACTTCCAAACTAAGGCATAGAAACAGTTGATGGTTTTGTTGACGAACTAAGTATCTCTACCCTAATCCTGTATGACCCTCAGTGTATAAAGTCTGATGCTACTAATAAACTATGGCTTTGACCATCAGTCAGGGTCCACGTGTGTTATTATCGGCTCCGTGCACCAACTCCATCGCTACAGGACAGCGACAAGTATGAGCGAAATCTGGCATTGGGAGAGGTTCTGATGGAACAACCTGGGCAACTACTCTGGCAGGACACAGACCCTGCAGGTAAGCACAAGAAACATGATAGGAAACAGTCCAGAACAGGCCGTGGAACATGTCCCACTGGCATACATTTGGCATGGGTCGGGGGCAGACCAGGCTCAATCAGTTCACGTCATCCACTGGCAAATCTAAACGCTGGAACAGAGTGTAGGTTGAACCAGGTTTGGCCGCAACAAAAGCAGTGCACAACACGGAATGCCAAGGTGAGGTTGCCTGTGCCAGATGTGACCACAGCACCCAACCAGCACATGTGAGAACCAGAAAGGGAGGGGCAGAGCTGGTACAGGGAACATGCGGGTGTTCCCTTGCTGGACAGCTACTCCCACTGGAGAGCATGAGCTGGGATGGGGACAGACCAGACTAGGCAGGACTACAATACCTGTGGGCCTCATGTGGACCAGATCAGGGAAAAAACAGGCTGGGCTGGGCTGATTATTCCTACTGGTGCAATCTACAATTAGAGTGGGTAAGAGTTGTTTGGGCTTAGCTGCAGCATCAGCTGGCAGAAGTTGGCACTGGCGGCTAATTCTGTCAAGTCAAACCACAGAACCACCTGGAGAGTGCATAATCTGGACGTGGGAGTGGCCTGGGAGGGAAATAGTGGGCTCCTCCCTCTTGGGTTACTACTCCCACTATAGGGCAGGAAAACCAGGTCAGGGGCTGGGGTGGCTAGACAGACACCCAACAGCATCTGTGTGGGCTGCATAGTTGAGCTGGTTAGATGGAACAAGGTTTTAATACCCATTGACATGTATGAAAGTCAAATGGGATGTGGAACAAACTGGACTAGTCTGCTGCACATACTGGCAAACCAGGGTAGGGGACATGCCTGGTGGGGGTTATTGTGGGACACTCTGACCAGGCTGCAGCTCCCACTGGTTTATGTGAGGGCCGAGTATGCGCTGGGCAGAACCAGGCTGGACTGCAACACCCATTGCTTCCAGTGGAAGTTGGGGCTGAATACAGAACCAACCCAGCATTTGCAACCACCAGCTGATTGGGGTAAAGGACTATGCCGGGCCCTGTACTTGCTAGTACATACAAGAATCTGTTCTGGGAACACCTTACACAAAGTTTCTTTGGGGATCTCCCCAATCGAAATGCCAGACTCAGAACCCTAACCATCAAAAGACAGAAGACAGAACAAGTCAATCAACCACCTCAGCTATATGTTGGCAGCAAAATCCTGGGCAAATGGAGACTCTAGGATGGACTATGTCAATCAGTGGATTCTTCAAGGACCTCATTGTGCTTGGAGTGGCGAGACTGGCAGCAATTCATAACTGGTGAACTATCAAAACCACTTGATCAAGAACCTCAGAGCATGCCCCACATTTGGGACCTGGGGTGGGTGGGAAACTGGGTGGGGCTTCTCCCTTAATATACCCCTTTACCTCAGATACATGAAGGAAACAATATGGAAATAACAGTCTTACCCACTTCCCTATAGCCCTTGAACCTTTTTACCCTAATTAACTGTGTAAAGATTGTAAAAAATAAAGTAAAAAAAAAATGAAAGAAAATCTGAATTTCCAAAACATAAATCTGTAAAAAATGATGCACATATATTTATAAACAGCATGATGCATCACTCAATTTCCTCAATTTCCAGAGGAGAATGGACTACAGAATGGCTGAGAAGTTACATATCTTAAAGATCAATGAATTATGATTACATAAGGGGTTAATAACTTTCCCTGAAATGGTATCACAAGACTCCACTCAGAAAATAGTGAAGCAGTACCTAACATTATCCTTCCAAAGGCAATGAAAGTAATGTTCAAACTTATAGTTCCAACAAACAGAAGTGGGCAAATGAGAGCACTAATACAGCCACTGTGTTTGTGGTTACAAATTTTGTCATTTGAGGCATTGCTTTTTTTCACATTTTCAGTGGATGTATATTTACATATAATTATTTATATTTAATTAGGTCATCTAATTAGCTAAGACAAGCATAGGCATCTTTTGCAACTTTATCAAATAATCAAAGAGAACTTAAACAATATCTTACGTGTACCTAGCACCATGCTAGGTGCTCTGGGTGTATACATAAAAGAAGTATAAGTAAACCTGCATAAACAATAGTGATAAGTCAATCATTTAAGTGATGTTTTGTAACCAGCAACCTATTTTCAATAATATTTAACTTTATGTCTCAGTTAAGACCACTTTTCCTCTGGAGTATAATATCCAGCAAAGTTTCAGGGAAGTTTATAAACAGCTGTAGGAGAGGTAAAATTTTACTTCCACTCTCTTAATTTACTTTGGTTAAGCATGAACATTAAATTGACATCAAATTGACTAATAAGAAAAAGTCATACAAGGTTAATTTACATTTTATGTGAAACAGGAGTCTTCATAAGGAAATGAACACCAACCTAAATACTTTTATATTAGGTTGAAAAAGTGAATAAGTCATGGAAAAGTAACTAATTGTGTAGGAAGTATTAAGGAAAATATGAATTATTTTAGTAAGGTTTACGTATACAGAATTCTCCTGGCCCTGATTCCCATTAAAGAAGAATTCCTTCCTCCAGATACAAGGAAAGCATCTTTCAAATGAGTTTCATCTCCTGTTTTAAAGCATTAAAAGGAAGATTATTATGGCTTTCCTGCATGTACTGTTTTCCAAGTATGTTTTAGCTCAAAATAATTACACAAAGTGGCATGTTTTAAGCTAGCATTTGCCATTCATCACTCAACATTTTTCAGGATAAAAATGATTATTATTATCTATCTGTACACACACAACCATAGAAGTAAAAGCAGCATGCAAAACATGAGATATTCCAATGTATTATTTTAAGAAATATCTAGTAAAAATAATTTGTTTACAACAATGAACATTTGTCTAAAAGTAAATACAATTGCATGTAATCGAAATATAAGAATAATATTTTGTACTTACTAGATTCTGGCTTTAATATTTACAAGTTCACTTCATAATGTTTCCTAAACTAATATTATTACAATGTAATTTTTCCTATTTTAATTTGAAATGTTTAATCTTAAAGGAAAAATACCTTAAACATGTATTGCATAATCTTTGCCAGTGAAAAGAAGTGAAGTAAAAATAAAGAATATCCTCCCGATGCATCACAATAACTGTACGTTAGGGTAGAGTCCACTATGTCACAGGTTAAAAGAAATAATCAGTGAAATTCATTGCAACTCAGTTACAACTACATTCAAAACAGAGGTATCATATGATCCTAAATTTCTAAAAACTTAATTTTCTGAATAACTTGTAGTTTAAATTACATATATTTATATACAATTTCTTTCATTTTATGAATTCCCTTCCATTCTTCCTTACCATCTTCAAGAATTGTGTTAGTCACAGACTTGATGGTTGCTTTCCAATGCCAACACCACTTTTTTTGTACAAATGACAAGTTAGTGATTATGCACTAGGCTGTATCTAACTGAAATACAAGTTTTGACCATTTGCCCACTCCTCTTCAGATTTGTTACATGCCTGCTAATGTTCACAACACTATACTAATTGAATTACACATTCCCTACATGATTAGTATCATAAACTGTCATGTTAGTTCATGAAATAAAATCCCAAACTCTGAGTTTGTCAAGCAAATATACAACATAACTTCTGTTCTCTTCTGTGCCTTCCACCTAAGAATGACTACTACGATTATGTCCACAATGAATGAACAAAATGCCTTTTCAAATTCTTTTTTCTTTCATTTCATGAATACTTTCAAATGTTTTCTTTCATAACCTTATTTGTTGGCTCATTCCTGTGTTTTCCTCGCCTGCATCACCTCTTCAAAATAAGTCAACCTATGCCTATTTTCCTATCCTTGATTTGTATTTTTTTAAGATTTATTTTATTTTTATTTCAAAGTCAGATATACAGAAAGGAAGAGAGACAGAGAGAAAGATCTTCCATCCGATGATTCACATCAAAGTGACCGCAATGGCCGGAGCTGAGCCAATTCAAAGTCAGGAGCTCGGAATCTCTTCCGTGTCTCTCATACTGGTACAGGGTCCCAAGGCTTGGAGCCATCCACGATTACTCTCCCAGGCCACAAGCAGGGAGCAGGAATGGAAGCAGAGCTGGTGGGGTTAGAACCCATGTGGGACACCAGCTTGTGCAAGGCAAGGACTTTAGCAGGTATTGCGCTGGGCCCGTCCATTTATATTTTTTCTTTTTTTTATTAAGTATTAATTATTTTACTCGGCCTCCGAGGGCATCCAATTCCCTGTGGCCTTCTTGGCAGTTGGGATATAGTCCTTGTTGCTCGTATTAATAGTTTGTGGTGAAGGTCTGGGAGTCTTCCATCCATTTATATTCTTAATTGCACCTTAGTTCCTGAGATAAATTTGCTATCCTACTCTGTCCTGTTGCAAATTCTTCTAGATTGCTACACATGTGCTCTGCATTGTGTGCAATATGGTTCTTCGATACTGAAATACAAACGATCAGGTCTTCAAAATGAGCCACAATGGGGCAGGCACCAAAACACAGTATGTGGAATCTTACCCAGGAAAAGTAGCAGAAGATGTTTAAATTCCTTGTACCTACTGCACCAACATGGTGCACAGAGGAAATTCCATGCTCTTGGCTTCGTATCAGCTGATCTCTGGCCTTTCTGGCCAATTGGAGAGTGAATAAGCAGATCTGCACCTCCTTTTCTCTATTATTTTGCCTTTCAAATAAAATAAGACAAAATTTTAAATAAAAAGAACCATCATATCTCAAATTACTGGAATGATGATGGGCTTTTGAATAAATGATGCAGGGGTGGGTAAATAGAAAATGTAAAATATAGAGAAGAATGAACACAAAATGTGGAATTGAGTCTTAAACATATAAAAAATCAAATACTATAAGAAAACAGAAATTAACTATTTTTTAAACTTTCATGTAGAGAAAGGCTTTTAAAATCCAAGAAATGATTGAAGGTGATTTATAGGACAACATTAAATAAGTGAAAACTCGAAAAAGTTTATTCATTTACCAAAAATAAGAATTTATGGAAATCAGTATTTGCTTTTTTTTTTTTACTAATGATACAAGGCAAAGATGTACTAGAAACAGTGTATCAACGATCAAAGGAAGCAGGTAGGAAAGAGGGAGCAGGAAATGAAGAACCAGAAAGCAGCAGGAATGACTAGGAGGGGATGACACTTCTCAAACAATTGAATTTCAAAAGCATGCTTTCATACATTTCACATGATAAAAGCAAAATATGATTAGTACCAGCCAAAACTGTAATGAAGTAGTCACATGGAACTTAAACATAAATAAATGATTCTACATTATTATGAATAAGCAAATCGCACTGGATGAATTAAGATATACAACTGATCTAAGTAACTGATATGCACATGTATTATAAAATGAAAAACCATATTTCTGATGGAGGAAATATCAAACAGGAAAAGGGAAGAGGCTGAAACAATTTTTTGGTATAGTTTAGGATCTGAATTACCAGGACAAGCATGGTTATACACATGCATAGATTATTATAGATATATATGGGGACAAAAGTAGGTAATTTGTATAATTATGTGCTTATAAATATGTAAATGTATTTTATGTGTTCGTGGCACTCAGGGACATAAAGGGAACTATCGAACTATCCCCTTCTCCACAGACAACCGTGTACAATGCTGAGGTTGTGGTACCAGTAGCTGTGATTCTTGGATTGTGTGTTTTAAATATGTAATTTCTCAGGTCCTGCTACTAGAGTGCAGCTAGTGCTACAGCTTATAACATGAACAGTCCTAGTACGAGAGCTGGGGATGTGAACTGCAACCTGTTCCAGCTCTCGAAAGGGTGACTATCAGGTAAATGAGAGATTCTGCGATGGCAAATATGGGTCCTGATAGGAGGAACACAAACAGGTTCTTATATAAATTTGAATAAGACACTGAGTTTCAACATAGAAATTATAGAAGAAATTAATGAGTTTAAGAAAAGGAATAGATTTCATCTACTTTCCAAAGCAGTAATTAAACTTAAAAAAACAATAAATAAGATAAATAAATAAGCAGTACCTGGATGATTGGACAGGTGTTATCTCACAGTAGATTAAACCGTTACTTGGGATCTTTGCCTCAGAAATTGGACTGTAGGAGAGCAAATCCTATCTGTGCTTCTGATCTAGCTTCCTGCTAATGAGCACTCCGGGAGGCCACAAGTGATAATCCTAGTGCAATGGCCTCTGTCAAGCAGGAGGGAAACTGGGATTGAGATCATCAATTCAGGCTTCAGTCTGACACAAGTCTGGCTACTGTGCGCATCGGGGAGTGAATCAGTGAATGAAAGGTCTCTCATCTCCTCTTCCCTGTTTCTTTCCTTTTGCTTCCCATTCCCCTTTCCATTTCCATTTCCCTTCTCTTTTATTTCCTCTCTCATTCTCACTCTGTATTTCAGGTAAACACAAATAAATTTTAATGGAAAAAAATAATTGTGGGGCTTTGGGGATAATAAGAAAACAGTCAACATTTGTTTCATCAGATTTTCAGAGAGATATGGGAAAGATAAAAAAATTCAGATGTGTAAAGAAATATAGATGTTACCTTGTATAATCACATGAATCACTTCCTTATAATCTATTTGGGTGCCTGTGGCCTTAATGTGCATATAAATACACATATCACACGGGTGTGTTTCTCTGAAGAACCTTTTTTTTCTTTTTTTTTAAGATTTATTTATTTGGGCCCTGAGTGGTAACCTAATGGCTAAAGTCCTTACTTTGCATATGGGTTCCAGTTCTAATCCCGGCAGCCCCGCTTCCCATCCAGTCCCTGTTTGTGGCCTGGGAAAGGAGTCAAAGACGGTCCAAAGCCTTGGGACCCTGTACCCATGTGGGAGACCTGGAGAAAGTTCCTGGTTTTGGATCAGCTCAGCTCTGGCCACTGCGGCCACTTGGGTCTGAATCAAGGAGCAGAAGATTTCCTCTGTTTTTCCTCCTCTCTGTATCTTCACCTTTCCAATAAAAATAAAATACTGTAAAGGCAGAAATACAAAAAGAAATATCTTCCATCCACTGACTGACACCCCAAATGCCCTCAACAGCCAGAGTTACGTCACTCCAAAGACAAGAGGCAGGAGTGAGGAATCTCTTCCAGGTCTCCCTCAAAGGTGTAGGGTCCCAAGGTTCTGAGGCATCCTATACTACTTTCCCAAGCCACAAGCAGGATGTTGGATAGGAGATGGATCAGTTGAGATATGTACTGACACCCATATGGCAAGTAAAGGTGGAATATAAAGTGTGATAAATGATCAGGTGTGGTAACAAGGCAACTATTATAATTGGCTAATTTATTCTTGTGGAAATCCATGGAACATGTATTGAAATGCATACCATAGGAAACAATAGTGTGAAAACAAAGTTGAGTCAAGTCAAATTTAATGATATTGATCTGATTGAGTACCCATTGTTCTTGAGAATAGCAATTATCAGTAAAATTAACTTAGCGATTCTTGAAACAATTTCAACAACTATTCGGGAAATTCAATGAGTGAAATTAACTAATAAGGGCACAAACTAAACCCATTTATATAATATACATTAAATGAAAACTTTTAAAAAGATTTATTTTACTTTTATTGCAAAGTCAGATATACAGAGAGGAGGAGAGACAGAGAGGAAGATCTTCTGTCTGATATCCTTGATAAACTTGCTAAGCTTACTGGATGAAATGTGAGGAGAAATATAATTTGTACAGTCTGAAAATATTCCCCACCCAAGCATATTTATCAAAGGATATATATCAAAGGCTATGGGGAAGCTAGAAATTTCACTTTGGGAAAATACAACACTTTGAGTGATCAAAGTTAATATCACCAGAAATAAGACATATTTAAACGATACACTCAATGATAGAATGCACTGAGAAAATCATAATCTCATTACTATTGCATTCTTACTATACACTTTCTTCCCACTCAGAATTTGGAAATACTAACTTTGTGAAACATTCTATAAAGTAACAGTTACAATTCAAAACTGATTAAAACTCACAGGATAATGCATAGAAGTACTCTTTGCACTACTTTCAATTGTTCTTTAAATAGAATTAAACAATAAAATTAATGAATCATAATATTTTTATCAGTATCTAATTTTAATTGCCCTGAGAAATCACTATTTTATGGTTATCTATAAAGATTTTAAGCTAAAATATCACGACCTGCCCATCTTCCTTTCCCTGACATGCGCAATCCATTCTTTCCATGGCTACATTCTAAAAGCAATGTTTTCTCTACACAGTTATATATTCATATGATCCAAAGATTGGTACCTATGTCACATATCCTTGTTTTGAAGACTTATTTACTTGTTACTTCATTTATTTGAAGTGCAAAGTGACAGAGGGACACACGCACACAACCTCTGCAGAGAGAGTGAATGAGTGTCTCTGCCTGCCAGTTCACTCTCCAAATGTGCACAATTGCCCGGAATGGGTGAGTCTGAAGCCAGGACCCAGGAACTCCATCCTGGTCTCATATACGGGTGTAAGGGCACAAGCACTTATGCCTTTCCAGTTGTATTAGTAAAGAGCTAGGTCAGAAATATAGTAGTCAGGGCATGACAGGTACACATATGAAATGCCAGAGTCTCGAGCCACAGCTTAATCCATTGTGCAACAAATGCTAACTCTCAGTTAAGTGATTTAAATCCATGAATATATCCCTATTCATGGTCACAATTTCTAATTTGAGGATCTACATCTAACCCAATATGAAACAATGAGACAGAAGGAGTATTGTCAATCCTTGCTGGAGGTATCTCTGTTCCCATCTCAAACTATGTGCTATGATTTAAAGAGGTGACATCTGTCATTGTTAAAGTGATTCCTTATAACACACAAGTGACTTGATTGAAAATAAGATTGACACATTAAGAGGATAGATCCAGGTGATTAGGAATAATTTGAAGAAAAGTACTGATGTTGTTTTAACGCCTAGAACTGGATTTAGCCTCAGAGAATCGGGGGCATTCATTTATTTATATATGATATGATTAATTTATTTTTGCCACATATAGATCGGGATATATTCTGTAGCATGCTTATAGTCATCCATTGGTATCCATGGCAAGTGCTTCTACGATTCCCAGCAGAAAAAAATCTGCAGATGTTCACGTTTCTTATACAAAATGATAAATTATATAAAACCCATAGACATTTTCTTAAAATCTTTAAATCTTATTTATAATAGCCAGCACAATACATATTCTATTAAGTAGTTGTTCTATTGTACTGTTGAGGGAACTAGCTCCAAAATAGTTACTGCATGCACAGGGTACAGATGTGAATTTTTCTTATATATAATTCAGCTTTTTTGAAACAAGAGTTGAAAAACTCTTATATGAAGGGCTGATTGTATCATAAAGATTCCACAGTGATATTTCATACAGTCACTATTTCTATGAATTCATGTACAGCATTATAATCACGTTCAGTATAACACAAATATCTATTGACTACAGTTAGCATATAGAATGTAACTTTCATTCTTGACACTAGTATGTGAGACACTGTTACCCACATGGTATGAACTATTTCTGAAAGAATGCATGAGAGAGTTCCTACTTCTATGGGATGCCTAGGCTACCACAGAAATGAAGACATACACAAATAACCAGAAGTTAGAAAATGGCACAGACATAAGTAGATACAAGTTAAATATTGCAAACTTTAGGAGGAGAGAAAGATTGTATTTCATTAGACCAGAAAGACGAAATGTAAGACTTGTCATTTGAGTATGGCATTTAGAAATGAAGGCGAAATACACATATGCCCATAGAGGACAAAATTTCAAGAACTGAAAAAGCTCTCAAAATTTTAACATGAGTAGTACTGCTGTTTTTCTAGTTTAACACACAAAATATATTTTAGGGGAGCATTGTAACATAGCAGTTAAAGGTGCCACCTGTGATGTGAGCACCCCATTTGGGCACTAGTTCATGTCACAGCTGCTCCAATCTAACCCAGATCCCTGATAATAACTTGGGAAAAGCAATGGGAAATGGACCAAGTATTAGGCTCCTGCTACCTACTTGAGAGAAATCAAATAATCTATTGACTCTTTGGATTGGTGCAGTTCTGACTGTTGGGTCATCTGAGGGATGACCTAGTGGACAGAAGAATGTTGTTGATGTTCCAAATGCCCACAATGCCCAACACTTGGACCAGGCTGACACTATGAGTTTCATCGTGTGTTCCTGCACTGGTGGCAAGTGGTCCAAACACATGGTCATCTTCTGTTATTTTTCCAATACCATTACTAGGGAGCTGGATTAGGACCGGAACCTGTGCTCCTATGGGATGCTAGCATCACAGGTAGCAGCTTATCCACAATACTAAAATACTGCCGCCTTCCGCACAATTTTTAAAATATAATATTAGGTAATTCTGCTTTTTATTTTCACAAAAGAAAATAAAAGCCTAGAACTGGAACAGTGACTTAGACACAACCCTTGACTTAATAGTACACGAATGCTGATATGTTAAATCAAAAAATAGCATAAATAAAGGGTCAGTTTGGTTTGTATCCACCCAATATCAATTACTAGTTCACTTTGGGATTAGTAACATTTCTTGAAATGTCCATTTTTAGATTGATTTATATTTATTTGAAATGCAGATTTTCAGGGAGGAGCTAGAGACAGAACTTCTTCCATCCACTGATTTGGTCCTCAAATGGTCACAATGGTCAGAGCTTAAATGATCTGAAGCTGGGAGCCAGCAGTTTTTTCCAGGTCTCTCATGTGGCCTCAGGTTCCCGAGGACTTGGACCATCCTCCATTACTTTCCCAGGCCAAAAGAAGAGAGCATCATCCTGCTGTCCCCAAACTGGCCTTTATCCCAATCACTTGCTTCCAAAGACTACCATCCTCTATTAAGCTGCAGATCATTTGTGGTGAATCAAAGCTTAACAGATTACTCATCGCTAATTAAACAGCCCGATTCTGTCCAGTGAAGCTAATGTATTAAAGTATTTAATGTTTGTTTGTAAACTGCTTTACTAAATGCTGCTTTGACTTTTATTGGTAATAAACATTAAGCATTTATGGCCTGTGAAAGCAGTTTCCCATCCAGCTTATGCTGTTACTATTCACAGTTTGTTAATGAAATTCCATTAACTTTCTTCAAATCAAAAGTTGTTTTTGTTCTCCTCTAACTTTTATTGTATGACACAAAGAATAACTCACTAAAAGTTGAATGAACTATGTTTCTACTAGTGATTATTTTTATAAGACATACATTGCTAAATCCAGTACACTTTTCAAGATTCAATGGCAGCCCCCAGGCTAAACAGAAATGTGGATGCTGTTCCCATTGTTCATCACCTCACATATTATTCCAGCTACAAAGTCTTCCTTGAGTAAATACAGGTTTCAGCACTAATAATCAGGTGAAAGCATTTTGACTTCACAGAACCTTGACTCCTTTTAATCTGAATTTTCAGTTAGCCCTATAACAGATTACCAGAAACAACCTAACTTTATAGAGAAAGGACATTTACTGTGACCAACTCATTCATTATCTGGGCTCAAGATTGCGTGGTCTTTTTTTTTTTTTAATTTTATTTTAAATTCATTAATTACATTGTATTATGTGACACAGTTTCATAGGTACTTGGGTTCTCCCCCACCCTCCCCAAACCCTCCCACCATGGTGGATTCCTCCACCTTGTTGCATAACCACAGTTCAAGTTCAGTTGAGATTCCCCCATTGCAAGCATATACCAAACATAGAGTCCAGCATCTTATTGTCCAGTCAAGTTCAGCAGCTTCTTAGGTATACACTCTCTGGTCTGAAGACAGAGCCAGCAGACTATCATCCCGATCAATTAAAAGCTCCAACATACCATCAGCAAAAATTTACATCACCATGGAATTAATTGACATAGTAATGAGTAACCAATATGGTAAAAGTAAATGCGATTTCTTATCCACCTTCTGTGACCATCTCATTGACATTTCAATTTTGGTTTATACACAACATATAACATTCATAACATAACTTGTTATACATAACATCGTGTCATCTTAAATTAAGGCACACATGTGGTATTTAACCTTTTGGGATTGGCTCATTTCCCTTAGCATTATGGTTTCCAGTTTTGCGCATTGGGCCACAAAGAACTGCATTTTGTTTTTTTTAATAGCTGAGTAGTATTCCATGGAGTAGATGAACCATAGCTTTCTTATCCAATCCTCTGTTGATGGGCATTTTGGTTGCTTCCATGTTTTTGCAATTACTGATTGTGCTGCTATGAACATAGGAGTGCATGTTGGTTTCTCATAAAACAAGTGTTCTGGATATATTCCTAGGAGTGCTATTGCTGGATCATACGGTATGTTGTATTTGAGTTGTTTGAATGTTCTCCATACTCTTATTGCTTACAGACTCTGAAGAAATGGCTGAAAGCAGGAACATTCAACACAGCTGGGGACACATCACAAGCCCAGGAAGGAATGAGAAAGTTTCCTTCCAAACTAAGGATTTTTACAACAATGCTCTCAGGGTCCGGCGGCGTGGCCTAGCAGCTAAAGTTCTCGCCTTAAACGCCCCGGGATCCCATTTGGGCACCGGTTCTAGTCCCGGCAGCTCCACTTCCCATCCAGCTCCCTGCTTGTGGCCTGGGAAAGTAGTTGAGGATGGCCCAAAGCCTTGGGACCCTGCACCTGCGTGGAAGACCCGGAGGAGGTACCTGGCATCCAGGTTCGGATCAGCATAGCACCGGCCATTGCACTCACTTGTGGAGTGAATCATCAGACGGAAGATCTTCCTCTCTGTCTCTCCTCCTCTCTGTATATCTTTGTAATAAAAATAATAAATAAATCTTAAAAAAAAAACAATGCTCTTGTAAGAAACGCTTTCCAAAGGCATACAAACAAAACCCTTTCCCCATATGTACCACATGCTAAAGTTTCCACCACTTCCCAATAGTTCCACCCTGGGAACAAGTTCTCTAGCACATGTTCCTATAGGAGAAATTTAGCATTCAGACCACAGGACCATTCGAATATACATTTCTTGAGATCTGTTTAATTTTCATCTTCAGGTTGAGATCTTCCAGGAAGAAAAAATGAGTAGAGCTTTGGAGACTCTGGATTCATAAGCATGATCCAGAAACTTTAGAAATTAAACGCTTGTCTCTAAGGATGACTTCTTGAAACTCTCTTAATCAAGTTGAGGGGATTACCTTTATTTCATGCACAAGTGCATTTAAAAATAAAAATATCATATTAACATGAATACATATTTAAAAACATAACTTAGAAAAGAAGCATTTTAAACTTTCCAATTTACTCTTGCTTTGATTTGTTCAATCACTGTGAAATGTCTGTTCTTGATGAAAGAAACATAAATAGTCCACAAATGACTATTGAATACTCATAAAATGAGTAAAGATGTTAATTTCTTTTGGGGAGGACACTAATTTCTAAATGATGGATAAATTGATCCTCTGAGGTTAACTGTGTCCCCAACCATTATATAAGCAGTGGGATCAAGGGATGTTGTGACCTTTCAAGGAAGCCACCAAGCACATAAACTACAGATTAAAAAAAAGGCACAGTCCCCAATGTGCTGTGTCAATGCTCAAAGAGAATGTCAGAAGAACTGTGAAAAGCAAACATCATACTCTACTATTCACATCATTCATACTGTTGAATAGACAGACACATGTCTGGGATGATGATTATACTTGAGTTTACATTATGAATCTCTAAAGGTCTATTGTAAAGAATCATTTCAATGTGAAATTCACTTGTAAAAATTTTTAAGAATCACAGTGGCAAACATGGATTGATTCTAAGAATTAATGATTTGTACTGATAACAGAGGACAGATGATTTATCCTGGGAATACAAACTGCCTCTCTGGGTATCTAGAAATTGTGCTGGTCTGTTGTATGTAGTCATTAGGTAGTAAAAATGATGCAAAGTTATCCAAGTGTGAAAAAGAAAAGGCAGATATTTTCTTATGAAATACAAATTTGGCTTTTGTAAAAAAACAGTCCTTACTTTGAGTCTTGAGGAAGACTTTCCCAAGCAGCTGACATAAATCATAGATTTATTTTTATTGCAAAGTCAGATATACAGAGAAGAGGAGAGACCGAGAGGAAGATCTTCTGTCCAACGATTGACTCCCATGGGGCCGCAACGACTGGCGCTGCACCAGTCTGAAGCCAGGAGCCAGGAACTTCTTCTGGGTTCCACGTGGGTGCAGGGTCCCAAGGCTTTGAGCTGTCCTCAACTGCTTCCCCCCAGGCCACAGGAAGGGAGCTGGATGGGAAGTAGAGGAGCTGGGATTAGAACTGGTGCTCATATGGGATCCCAGTACGTTCACGGTGAGGACCTTAACCATTATGCTATTGCGCTGGGCCCATAATTCCAACATCTTCAATGTCAACAGTGGTAAACCCATATTCTTCTTTCATGTTGCCACCATGTTGAACCTTTTTGTCTTCTTTTTCCCTCTTTAGGGACAATCTTACTAAATTACGCCTATGAACAGAATCCCATGCAATCTCCTTTTTCCAAGTCATCTGGTAAGTAATACTACCTGCAAACTTAATTTTCTTATCTAACTGATTCTCATGTTCCATAACAAGGACAAACAGTTTAACTTAAGACCTGAAATGATTCCTACGAACTTCCAATATTCATCTCGTTATAGTAAAAACACCATCTACATGACATGAAAAACTATCAAATGAGACTCAAGATCAACAACAAAAGGCAAACTCAGGCATACAGAAGCATTTCTAGAATTACAAAAAGAGAGGTTCAGCAATATTCCCTCAAAAAATATTGATAAAATTGGACTTATACCTGTTAGTAAAGCATGATAATACTGGGATAATATGAGGGGAAATGGTGGGAGAGGAAAACAGGGGGGGAGGAGGGAAAAGCGGAGGCAGGAATCCCTATAATTACAAAACTGTATCATGGAAAATAACATTGATGATAATAACAACAATAACAACAATAATATTAAGGAAAGCTTGTATTAACCATCACAATTAAATGATTCATATTAGTAATAAAAATGACTCTTCAAAATCAAGGGCACCACAGATTTCCTGGAGAAATTCATGAAAAATGTAAAAAAATAATACCAATTCTGCAAAAAATTTCCCATAATAACAATGTAGGAAAGGAAACTTTCCTGATTCATCATGAGGCCACTCTTATTATTATTACACCAAATCCAGATACACATATGAAAAGAATGTTAAAAAACAATCTCTCTGATGGATATGTAGACATATCAATCCTTAAAAGAAAAGCACTAGATTTCACAAATGCAAATCTTGCTTCACATTCAACAATCAATTTATGAAACAGATCACATAATAGAACAAATCCTACAACAAAATACATGATAATTTCAATAAAATAAGCAAATATGGAGAGACGTAGATATAGCTAGGAAAGTAGAACAAAGAATATTGATGTTGATGGGCCCGGCAGCGTGGCCTAGCGGCTAGAGTCCTCGCCTTGAACGCCCCAGGATCCCATATGGGCGCTGGTTCTAGTCCCGGCAGCTCCACTTCCCATCCAGCTCCCTGCTTGTGGCGATAACATAGTGGTTAAAGTTCTCTCCTTGCACGTGCAAGAGTCCCATATGGTCACCGGCTCTAGTCCCTGTGGCCCTGCTTCCCATCCAGCTCCCTGCTTGTGGCCTGGGAAAGCAGTCGAGGACGGCCCAATGCATTGGGACACTGCACCCGCGTGGGAGACCCGGAAGAGGTTCCAGGTTCCCGGCTTCGGATTGGCGCATACCGGCCCATTGCGGCTCACTTGGGGAGTGAATCATCGGATGGAAGATCTTCCTCTCTGTCTCTCCTCCTCTCTGTATATCTGACTTTGTAATAAAAATAAATCTTTAAAAAAAAAAAGAATATTGATGTTGATGAAACTTTTTAATTTTATTGTGGATACATGAAACTAAGCATTTGATAAAATTACACAGATCTAAATATACATAATACTATATGTTACATAATATATGTGTGTGTTCAATTAAAACTAGAGAAACATGAAGAAATCAGCATATTTAATCATTGTTGATGCCTCAGTTGTCACATTTACATAGTTAAACATGGATGAAATCAAATATATAGTATTCTGAAAATCCCTGTATTCTGTTTCAAAATGCGTAAGAATTTAAAATTTTCTAAAAAATAAAAATATAAACACAAACATATTGAGAAAATATCCCACCACTCACACAGCACTATAAATGCTGCTTAAGGATGTGCTCCACACAAAAATAGAGAGTGAGTCAAGTCAGAAAGTCTCCTAATAAAGTTACAGAGGAAATTCAAGGCAAACAATAGAAACATTTATAGATAAATGGTAATACAAAGTTGTTACATTTCCATAACTCTCCAATAAAAAGATACAGACTGGGGCTAGGTGTGATGACTCAGTATCTAAATCCTCACCTTGCACACACTGGGATCTCATATGATTGTCAGCTCACATCTAGACTGCTCTACTTCTCAACCAGCTCCCTGTTTGTCACCTGAAAAAGCAGAAGATGGCCAAAAGTCTTGGGACCCTACACCTGTATGGGAGACCTGAAAGAATCTCTTGGCTCCTGACTTCAGATCAGCTCAGCTCTATTCATGGATGCCACTTGCAGAGTGAACAAACATATGGAAGATCTTTCTCTCTGTATCTGCTTCTCTCTGTAAAGTTGTCTATATAATGAAAATAAATAAATCTTCGAAAAATATACAAAGTTACTGGATTAAAAAACAAGACACATTAATTTACTGTGTATAAGCAACAGTTGATAAGCAAAGATACAGACTGAAAATGAAAGGACGATAATTTATTCTACATCGATGGAAAGAAAACATGAGTAGATATAGTCATTCTATATGCAGACAAACTAGACTATATCATAAAAACTATTAACCGAGAGGAAGAATGGCATTACATAATAATTACAGGATCAATTTAGCCAGAAGTGACTATGGTAAATGCATATGGACCCAATGCCAGGGCACCTGACTATTTGAAACAATTGTTAATGCATGCAAGGGGAGACAGAGACTTCAATAAACCAATAAGAGGAATATTCAACAATCAACTTCCATCAAAGGATAGATGACTAGAAAGCAAATCAATAAAGAAGCAACAGAGATAATCTATATACATGTACACATTTTTTTTTCATTAGCTCATGGAACCTTTTCTAAGATAAACCACCTAACAGGCCATAAAGTAACCCTCAGCAAATACAAAAAATTCAAATCACAGCATGTATCTTTACTAATGCAAGGGAATGAAACCATAAATCAATAGCTCAAGAAACTCTAGAAAACATGCAACACTTGCAGACTGACCAATACACTATTGAATAAACAGTAGTTCTTATTAGAAATCAAAAGGAAAATCTGGTCCAGCATGATAGCTCAAAAGGCTAATACTCTGCGTGCAGCATCCACATCCCACATGGATGCTGGTTAGCGTCACAGCTGCTCCACTTCCCATCCAGCTCCATTACTGTCACCTGGGAAAGCAGTAGCGGCTGGGCCAAGTCTGCGAAACCCCCCACTCTCATGGGAGACCCAGAATAAACTGCCATCTCCTAGCTTTAGATCCACTTATCTCTGGCTATTGCAGCCATTTGAAAAGTAAACCAGCAACTAAAGATCTCTCTCTTTCTCTTTCTTTCTCTCTCTTTCTCTGATTTTCTCCTTCTCATACCCCAACTCTCCTTTGGTCTGTAAACCTGCTTTTCAAGTAAAATAGAATTAATTAATTATAGCAATAATTAACAAATGGGATTATATTAAACTAAGAAACTTCTGCACTTCATAGTAAAACATCACAAAAATGAAAAGGTAGTCAAAAGAATGAGCTAAAATGCTGGCAAATTAATCAGCTGGCAGAGGATTAACATCAATTATTTATGCAGAGCTCAAGAAACTCAACAACATAGCAAACAATTCAGTTTAAAAAAGGGGGGGAAAACATAAACAGGCAATTTTTAAAGGATGAAATCCAAATGGTCAACAGACATATGAAAAAAAAGTTTCAGTTCACCAGCTATCAGGGAAATGCAAATGAAACCAAAATGAGATTTCATCTCAACCCAGTTGGAATGGCTATCAAGAAGAAATCAGAAAGTGATAAATACTAGCAAGGATATGGGAAAGAAAGGTACCCTAAGCAACTGTCAGTGGGAATGTAAAGCAATGTAATCATAATAGAAAACCATATGCAGATTCCTTAGAAGACTGAGAGTAGATATCCCATTTTACCTAGCCATTCCAGTCCTTGGAATTTATCAAACAAAATATAATAAGCATTTAAAGGGAATACCTGTACTCCCATGTATGTAGCAGGTGAATTCACAGCAGATAAGAAACGGAATCAACTCAGATGCTCATCAACTTCTGCTGAATACAGTATATGTATGTGTGTGTATGTATATGTGTGTGTGTATATATCTATAGATACACCTGTATTTATCTATCTATCTATACACACACACACACACACACACACACACACACGGGTGGAAAATACAGGTGGGAAGGAAGGTTCTAGGGAAAGTATGACCATACTCCTAAATCTCTATCAACAAATATATGAATTTTTCTGAGAAAAAAATTAGAAATAATATTATATCTGTTAGAGTAGAAGATATTGTGATCAAAATTTACCAATGTTTTAGTGCATATATGATACAATAACTGAACTACACAGTGTAAGCACTAATTAAATTTTAGGAAAGTTTGAGCCCTCAAATTCCTTTTTAAATCACCCCATGTCACATAATTGTACTTAATTATTCATTCTCAGTAAATTCTCTGAACACTACTGAGCATTGTTCAAAATACTTAGGACAAGTCAAAATGTTCAATACTGCATAGAAAAACCAAATACAAGTACGCAAAAATAAAGCCAAACTTCAACTTCAGTAAGTAGATTACTGAGATAGTGAAATGCGTATCTTCAAACTTTTGTGTATGTGGTTTCTAACAAAATGAGTAACTCAAAAATTGAGAACTTGTTCATTCATTCTTAAATGAAATATCTATGAAGACATTTGGGCCAAGATAATTGTAGATTTCAAAATAAAAACATGAAAATGAAAAATCAAATTGCAAACATTGTATATTTTGCAAAATTATACTCTGGGCTTGTCCGGTATCTCACAATTATAGAAATATTCTTATAAGAATTGTGAAATACAGAAACATGAATTTAGAGTGTTGTAAGTTTCAAAATTACTAAGAATAAAATGCTAAAATGCAAATGTTAACTAGCTTGAAGGAAATTTTATGGCTAAGTTCATATGCAAATGTATTATCTTAGTGTAGTGTGGTGATAAAGTTAACCCTCTGCTTACAACACCAATATCCTACATCATTGAGCAATTTCTGATGCAGATAAGCCACTTCTGTTCCACCTCACTTATAATGCACCTGGGAAGACAGAAAATGATGACCCAACTGCTTGGACTATTACCACACATACGGGAGACTCACATGGAGTCACAGACTTCTGGCTTTGGCCTGGTGCAATCCCATCATTCCACTCTTCAAAAAATTAAACTAGGGCCCAATGTGGTAGCCTACCTGTTAAAGTCCTCACCTTATATGCATGAGGATACCATATGGGCACCAGTTCCAATACCGGCCACCCTGCTTCCCATCCAGCTGCTTGCTTGTGACCTGGGAAAGTAGTCCAGCATGGCCCAAAGCCTTGGGATCCTGCACCCAGGTGGGAGATCTGGAATCGGCTCTGGGCTCCTGGCTTTGGATTGGCTCAGCTCTGACCGTTGCAGCCACTTGGGGAGTGGATGGAAGTTCTCCCTCTCTTTCTCTCCTCCTCTCTGTAAATCTGACTTTGCAATAAAAATAAATAAATCTTTTAAAAAATTGAACTAAAGCTAAACACATCATTTTGAAAAATATATTTGGTATGGAATTAAAGATGGATACTAAAAAAAAGAGTAAAGGATATGCCTACATACCTATAATAATCACTATAAATAATTATAGCTTGAATGGTTATTTTAATTTGTATTTTTGAAGAGAATTGTGCAATGGATAGCATATACAGATTAATAATCAAAAAAGCCAAACAATAAGAAAAAAAGGTTTCCTTTTGAAATATATATAGCTATTTCTAATGTCCTCTTTCACCCTCTAAATTTTTCCACTTGTAAAATAAATTTTAAAATGTTATGGCAATACTAGCTCTGATCATCAAATGAAAGGTTGAAAGAAAATTTATATACAGACACATCAGCCCAACCAGTAGAAGTTGTGTTAAAATCCATTAAGAAAAGCCAAGCAAGACTTCTAGATTATTTTTGCGACTCTGCCATTGAAACAAAAAACATTAATTAATAGTAAGCACAATTCCAATTTCAGACCATGGGACAGCTCTATAAAGGTTTATCAAAGTAATGGCACATATGTGAAAACAATCATCTTTAATAACTCTTTTTACTATTTATCTCCACATTTTCTGTTATTTCTTAAAAAGTCAGATGTACACTAGTAGATCATTTTTAAATGTATACTCCAGGATATCATTCTTACAGATGATTAACAAATCTACCCAATCATTTGATTATACTAACTTCTGATAAAGATAGTTATGATTATTCTAAAATTTGTCAAAACCAAAAAAAAAAAAAAAGAACAAATGTTAATTTTCCAGAATTTTTCTGGTGCCTTAACAACTCAAAATGGTGAGCAAACTAAGATTTACAGAAAATATTTTTGTTTGATGCTTTTCAGAACAGTAAGTGGGTAAGACATATTTGGCTAATACTTACATAAATATCCTCTACCATCATTTCAACTCACCATAATTCATGGTTAGAATGACAACCAAAACTTTTTCTTGAATTTTATTACCCTCCAAATTTTGCTGACGTATCAGGAAATCCTTATTCTTTAATCATTCACTATTTTTCATTTATATGCAAAACAAAATATTATATATTTCAAACTACAAAATTATTTAACTTATTCTAGTTATAAATATTGAATGATTCAATTACAATTCCCAGAAATTCAGAAAATCACTTTCCTGTAAGTTTACTGATTAAACCCAAATAATAGTATTTTTTACATTATGTGCTTAACTCAAGAATTGTAATGCCACAAATGCCAATATATAGCAAAACAAAAAGAAGTATTTCTCCACTGTTGAAATAAACACGGTTCCTGTCCATTTTATGAACCATATTTTTTCTTCAAGCAATTCATTGCTTAGAAAAATAAAATACAAACTAAAGGATGTATCTAAGTCATGCTGTTATGCATTTTCTTTGAAATTGTCCATCATAAGATATGAGAGAATGTTTTGAGGATGTTTGCAGTTTAACAACATTTCCATTTTGTTCCCATGGCTTGTTGAGTAATTTGTTCCATAATGTGTTTTTATAATTGAGGGAGATGAAAAGTGAAATTGATAAAGATGCATAATTGGTTTCTCATTTTATTGGGTGTTTCTGTTCAAAAATTTATGCTGCCTTCCTGTAGAATGTTAACACTCAAAAAGAGCTCTGCAGATGGTACTTAAAATGCTTTTGCTCTAAGCTGTTTCAGTCTAGCATTATGTTCTGTGCCTTGTTAAAAAAAAAAAAACAGGATCTTGAGAACAAAATGATGCTGATATGGGTTCGATGTTTTTCTAGCTCGGATAAATGGAACATAAATGGACATTTTAAAAGTAATTTACATGACTTCAGTTGTAATCAAATACTTTATTCAATCCCAAAGAATGTGGATGAGATGCCCACATAAAACTAGTGACTTAAATAACAAACAGCTTTGGTTTCAGAGAATTGTAACAAGCATAATTAAATATTAAACACGTGGTCAGAATATTCCCCTACTCAACAACAAAAAATCCTTACAATTTGATCAGCTTGGTATTTTATAATTTCTGACCTACAAATCCAAGGAATTCCAAACACAATTATCACAATTAAACAGTAATGTGAACACCAGAGATTTAAAAACCTACTTTTGCATCTCGAAGAGGTCCAGAATGTCTAAATGTACAAAATAAATTGCTTTGGATGGGGCTTGAATGGGTGGGAAAACAGAGAACTAGAGAGACAAAGATATCTAAAGAACACATGGGACCCCAGCGTGATAGCCTAGCAGTTGAAGTCCTTATCTTGAACACATTGAGATCCCATATGAGTGCCGGTTCTAATCCTGAAGGCCCTGCTTCACATCCAATTCCCTGCCTGTGGCCTGGGAATGTAGTCGAGGTCGGCACAAGACTTTGGGACCCTGTGCCCACATGGAAGACCCAGAGGAAGCTCCTGGCTCCTGGCTCCTGGCTTCGGATTGGCTCAGCTCCAGCCATTAAGGCCACTTGGGCAGTGAATCAGGGGATGGAAGATCTTCTTCTCTGTCTCTCCTCCTCTCTGTATATCTGTCTTTCCAATAAAAGTAAATAAATCTTCAAAAAATATGTGGATATATTGTCATGAGAAATAATGCCACAGGGGGAGGGAGGGAATATCATTAATCTCTTAAAATTGTTACCTATAAATTGCATTGATTCCTCCCTTTGTATTAATGACACATTAACATGAAAAAAATTAACACTCAGATGAGTTAAATATACATAGATTATTCTAGCTCTGTAGCAATGTCTTTTTGAGGTACCTAACAAATATTCTACCTCACATGAATTCATATGATGATAGAAATCAATTAGAGTGACAAAATAATATTGTGACTTCTAGATGTAATAAGGCAACTTCCTACCTCAGATAATTCAAGTTATGGTCACACAAGCATTGTGTCCACCATGAGATCAGAGCCAAAGTAAGTGATTCGGGTAGAATGCAATATATGTGATAAAACTTATCTTGTTCGTTGGTTAATTTATGCTAGCTGGAGTGACACACATGAACACACACACACACACTTAAATCAACAGTTTATGAAAGAATCTATATACAGGTGTAAGAATACATAATGATCTTTCAACGCCTGCACCAATTGAAACATTCTTCTTTTTGTAATTCTTTATTCACCTCAAAGAAATGGCAAGTGATATTTTGACATTATTCATGCTAGCACTGACATGAAGTAAAATGTTAACTTGCAACATTTTATATTTTATGTTAATATGTAGTTTTCATTGTCACATTACGTTTTCATTTTCCTTATCCATATACAATGAACTCAACTCTTCATAACTCTTTACTTGGTCAAGCTGTATAATATATTCACTTTTGATTTTAGATACTAGAAAATAGCATTTGATTATATTATGATAGAAAAAATACTCTGAGCATAACTGATTATTAGGAATTCAGTGAGGTGGTCTTAAACATTAGCAAGCATTTTGTTATGCATAACTGTTCAATATGGTTTTGAAGACCACTGGTTCTTAAAACCAATCGTAGTATTAAAAGGAACAAGAAGCAAAGAAGTAAGCTAATTGTAAGACTTGGCTAAAAGAAGCTAATCTATTCATAACCTCACTTCATAAATGACAGCAAAATTAAATGGAGACAATCATGAATCACAGGAGGATGAGAGCTGGGTAACTAATTGGCCTATTTTCTGTACTGTCAGAATCCTCTCAAGCAATTTTCTTCAATTATAACTGCAAGTCAGCATGCTATTTCCTCCACAAGAACTATCCATTGCCTGAGGACTAACTAGGTATCCTGGGATAACTCATGATGAATTGTTGGAGAGCATTTTCTACTAGTGAATAATTATAGGATATCCACACTGAACAGCCTTAAATTGCTTAAAATCTTACAGTGAAAAAAAATCCCCCCAAAATAGCATTATGTGCAAAAGACTGCCTTGTGTTATCACTAAGAATTAGGTGAATCAAATAGCAAACACTAACAAACCAATTCCAAAATTTATCCCTCTATGTTTACCTCTTTGCTGGAGATACCAGGCCAGAGAAGGCTGGTCGTTTCGCTTTGGCTGTAACTTTGTTCTATATTTTAGTGAAATCAATGCTGTTACTCAGAATGACATGCACCCACTCTCACATGGGTAACTACGAACATAAGCTTCTCCACAAATCATCATCCATGTCTTGCTCTCTTAGCAATAAAGGGAAACACTATAGTACAACTTGCCATTATTTTAAAGAAAAATACCTCATAACATGCCCTGCTGACTCAAACGTGTGTACATAAGGTAACCAGTGGATAAGATTTCAAAAGATTCTTCAGAAGTAACCCCGTATCTATAATAATCCAGTTGTAAAAAAAAATACATATTTTTGGAGGAATTTACTTCTATTGTACAGGTTAAGTATTTTTTATTGTTTTCCATGAAACAGTTTTGTAGGTAAGGGGGTTCATCTACCCTCAACCTTTCTCCCCTCTTCATTTTCTTGTATTATCATAATAGTATAAAATACACTTTTTCTGTGTTAGGAATTTTATAAACGATCCTGTATACTGAAACTGATGCAATTAAGATATGGATACAATGACATACCTACTTGATTGTAACATGAAATATGATCAGTATAGATAGCTCATACTGTATAATTATGTTTATGTTCAGCTCTTTTGCTGTAGTATTTGGGTTTTTAAATTTTTTTAGAATTTTACTTTTACTGGAAAGTCAGATATACAATGATCCACTCCCCAAGTGACCGCAATGACCAGAGCTGAGCCAAACTGAAGCCAGGAGCCAGGAGCTTCCTGCAAGTTTCCGATGTGGGTGCAGAGTCCCAAGGCCTTGGTCCTATACTGCTTTCCCAGGCCACAAGCAAGGAGCTAGACCAGAAATGGGGCTACCAGGATCACAACAAGAACCCACACGGGATCCTGGTGCATCCAAGGTAAGGACAATAGTTACTAGGCTACCACACTGGGTCCAGTACTCGGGGATTTTTGCATAAAGTACTTCTTTAATAACTGAGATTGAGGAAAAAAGCATATTTTTGTTTTGTGACAATATTTTGTACATGTCTAAAACACAACGTGGAACAAATACACACATCATGCACTGTGCATATTTTTTTGTTTTGGTTCTGTTTTGTACTGAGATTGGTTTGACTGTTACCACAAGGAATCTAAACCTCAAAATATAAGTTGAACAAAGGCAAAATATTTTTTCTTTGAAGTTTCTAAGAATTCTTACATAAACTAGACATGAAAATTATCTTTAAAAAATGCTACAAAACTCACTTTAGATTTCAAACTTGAAACTCATCTGTGAATATGTTAATAAATATTAACTGAGGAAGACCTCTTCAATGTGTAATAGTGTCACAAGTAATTAGCATTTTCATTTACAAAAGCCTATATAAGTACATATAGGTACTGGGCCCGGCAGCGTGGACTAGCAGCTAAAGTCCTCGCCTTCAAAGCCCCGGGGTCCCATATGGGCGCCGGTTCTAATCCCGGCAGCTCCACTTCTCATCCAGCTCCCTGCTTGTGGCCTGGGAGAGCTGTCGAGGATGGCCCAATGCATTGGGACACTGCACCCACGTGGGAGACCTGGAAGAGGTTCCAGGTTCCTGGCCTCGGATTGGCGCGTACCAGCCCATTGCGGCTCACTTGGGGAGTGAATCATCGGATGGAAGATCTTCCTCTCTGTCTCTCCTCCTCTCTGTATATCCGGCTTTCCAATAATAATAAAAAAAAAATCTTAAAAAGAAAAAAGTACATATAGGTACTAATGATCACGTTTGAGGCACTGAAGAAAATTCATGTATTGTATTACCTGGAAACTTACTTTAAGGTGAGTTCAACGAAAATTCCATTATTATTCAACTGCTGTCACCTCAATTTAAGATTTTGGTTCCAACAGGGTTGACCAAAAGTGATCTTCACCACCACATTTGATAATCAAGCTCTCACAAATCAAACATAAGGAAAAGATCCTGAAATGTGCACATTGAAAATATCAACTGACATACAGAGGAATGACAATTAAAATCAAAACACTGTCGCTCCAGTATAACGTATCCAGTAAAGCTTCCCTTTGTCTTTGAAAATGAAATAAAGTTCCTCCACATTAAAAAAAAAAAAAAAAAAAAAAAAAAACTGAAAGAATATGCCTCTTGCAAACCAGCACTACAAAGAATACTTAAGGATATTCTCTTGACAGAGAAAAAGAACAGCGCCCACCAAAACCAAAGCCAAAAGTGAAGAACATCCCAGTAAAATAACAACAGAAGATTAAATCAGTGAACAACCCACTGCTAAATGACAGAACCAAATTAGCACCTATTTATATTAACCCTGAATGTAAATGGCTTAAACTCATCAATCAAACATCATAGATTAGTAGATAGGATTAAAAACAGAAAACCCATTTATTTGTTAACTACAGGAGATACATTTCACCAACAAAGATCAGCAGAAACTATATACGATGGTATTGATGTCTTTTAGTTTCGTTTATTTAAAACACTTTTATTCTCAAAGTCTTCAATGATTCATAGATCATACAATAGCATCCTTTTCTTCAAGAAGCTTTTGATTTCCTCTTCCTTTTCTTCAGCCACATATTAGTCATTCAGTAGCATGTTATTTAATTTCATGATGTTGTAAATTTGTTTCTCTTCCTGATGTTGATTTTGCTTTGTGGCTTTTCATTTAAGGGCATGTATAGTAACTGCGTGATGGAGACTGTCATACCCGGATGTGAGGATACAACGCACTATGCATCTCTACTACCAGATCACAGATGGACTCCCAGTGAAACGATTAAATATATCTTGACAATAGGATTCTGGACTCTGCCATTATCCATGCCCGCAGTGATGGACTTATGACTGTTTATGAGGAACTATGCAGTTGTAATGCTATGGGAGAACTCAGGGTGGAGGGGACTAGGGCAGAGGGTAGGGGAAACCCCAGGGCCTATGGAACTGTATGATAAAATTACAATCATAATAAAATGAAAAAATTTTTAAAAAAAGCATACCACCACAGAAGGGCACTTGATACAGCAGTTAAGACACCCACATCCTGTTCCGGAGTTCCCATGCTCAAGTCCCAGTTTCACTTCTGCTTCCAGCTTCCTGCTAACATGAAACCTGTGAGGCAAGAGGCATCTGGGTCTCTTCCACTCACATGGGAGTCCTGGATTGAGCTCTGGACTCCTGGCTTCAACTTGGCTCAGCCAAGACTGTTTAGAGTATTAAGGAATGAATAAACAAATGAGAGAAATTCTCTCTCTCCCTCCCTCCTTTTTCCCTTTCAAATATATATATTTTTTAACTTAAGAAAATGAACTTTTAAAATGAAATATGGCTTTGTTATATCAATGATACAAAAAAGTCATGATGACAACTATTGTACTCAATCCTGCAAAAATTGTAATTAGGGTACATCTGGTTAAACTCAGATTGATTGACATGCACATCTGGAACTTCATTTGCGTAACCATATAATCTGAAAATAATCTTGAAGTTATTATTCACAAACCAGGGCAGAAATGAGCACACTATGCCACTGCAATATAGTAATAAAAATATAATACTTAGCTAGCCTTAAAGTATTTTCCTAGAATGCCCATTTTCATATTAAAAGTATGATAAAATTAACAGCTGTCTGCGTTAAAAATTCTTATTAAAATATCAAGATGCCAGATCTGATATTCTAGCCTCTATTTTTACCTATGGGCCAGTATTTTATAAGCCCCAATACATGCTGGATTAATTTCTAGGAAGTATAATCCATATGAATGACTGAATATAGATAAGTTAACTATTAACAATTAGTTAGAGCAGCAATTTCAAACTATTAAATGCCTGCCAAAATGAATCTATAATATTGTTAAGTTATTGAATTTATAATTCACTGAAAATATAGCATGCTGTAAATAAAAGAACACAGGCTATGTTCCTAACTCAGCATTCATGTACTTTCAGTTATAAGAATTCTTTTAATTAATGCTGATTGCATGCTTACTACGTGCCACGTCTTGTATATTCTGCAAATATTGCATCACTTTAGGCTTACAACAATAACATCCCCATTTTAAAAACAAGGAAACTGTCAGAAATTTCAGAATGTTAAACTGTATACATTTCAAGCAGTAATCAGTTTATCTTAAAGAGGTCTATTTTTGCGTCCAGCATTGTGATACAGCAGGATAAGCCAGTGCGTACTCATGGCATCCCAAAGCGCAGTGCCACATGGCATCTTGTCCTCTCTGCTTTTGATTCAGCTCCCTGTGGATTTGGCTGAAAAAGCAGCAGCAGAAGACTCACACACTTGGACCCCTACCACTCAGGTAGCAGAACAATCTGGAATTCAAGGCACCAGGATTTGGCCTGGCTCAGCCATGCTCTTCCAGCCATTTGAGGAGTAGGTAAGTGGATAAAAGGTCTCTATCTCTGCGATTCTGCCTCTCAAAGAAAAAATACAAACATTTTGAGAATTTTTTTTTCTTTGATGAGGCAAAGTTGTACATTCCTACAATCATAACAGTATTAATAAAAGACATAGAAATATTGCTTATAATTGAATTAAAACACACCCTACTAAGAGCATTTTAAATGGCAATATTTTACATCTGTGAGTTACTCAATTACATTAAATGTTATTTCATCTGCTATAGCTACAATGGAAGTGCCAGATCATGCCCAGCCTTGGTGTCAATTTTTAGAAAAAGGACACAGACACAAAAGGACTAAGAATTAGGGGAGAGAATCAAGACGGTGGAATAGGGTAAGGACACATTTAAATGGACGGAAAAATATTTAATCAGGATGAAGCACAGAGGACATATTCCAGGAAATAGGAGAGGACAGAACAACAGCAGAGGGGTACCTGGAGACTGAAAGACACAGGAAAGCAGCGCACACAATGGTGTGGTGTTGCAGTGACTGATACTCCAGCAGCATTCAGCTAATGGTGATCTGAACTCCACCAGCAGCCAGAACTCCACCACCAACCAGGCGGGAAGGGACTTTCATTGGGAGCTTGGGAGGTGAACCCAGACAAAGAACTGTCCGTCTTGTTGGTCCGTTTGGTTTGACCAGGAGCAGAGACAGAGCAGCAGATCCCAGATGGACAGTGCGAGAACAGGGTGGATTTCACAGCCCACTCAGTCCCCTAGAGCTGAATTGGGTGCCATTTTGCATAAGGAGGCAAAGGCAAGGGAAAGGACTGCACATGCACTGAGCTGGGAGTGAACTCATTTCTGACTCAGTGAACTGCATCAACATGGTATTCTATAGGTTCCACCCAAAACAGATCTGGGTAGCCCTCAGACCTGTCAGCCAGCAGATCAAGAACTCTAGTAGTGGTACGTCGGGCACCATTTTGTACACGCTTTAGGATTTCAGGGGACAACAGTGAACTACAAATATGCTGACTCACTGAGTTCCATGAATTGCACTGGTCCTGCAGGAAACTAATACTGCCTGTGGCATTGTATGGGTTAAAATAGGTCCGTGTGGCAGCCAGACCTAACGTCCAACAGGTTCCAGCAAGATTAGCACCACCAACAACCTAGCTATATAGGACATCTGGTGTCTCTCCAACGCTGGGACCTGCTCCAACCGGAAGTGGGAGAAAGGCTGCAGAGACAAAAGTGCAGCCTCAGCATGGCATCACAGGAGGTGGAGAGTGATGAGCCAGGAGTTGGGGTTACAGAGACCACGGTGGAAATCTAACATAAGAAACCAGAGCTGGAACTTGCTGGAGGGAGTGGCACATTTGGCTGCAAGCAAAGAGTTGTGTACCAATTGTAATAGGTAAAATCGCATTGTAGACCTGTGGGTGACACAGCTTAGAAACCTGCCCCAAGGAGAAGACTCTGCTAACCAGAAGCACAATGACCAAAGAGCAAAAGAAGAGACAAAGGCACAATGAACATTACTGAAAACCCTCCCTCAAAGGAGCAAAACCCTTTGCCAACCTCAGGGTTCACTGAGGAAGACCTCAAGAAAATGGGGCACACAGAATTCATAAAACTCATTTTAAAGCTTCTGATCAACAATGAGAAGCTCATGCAAGAGTTCAAAGAATTTAAGGAAGCAATAAAGCAAATCAAGCCTGATATATCAGAAATGAAGAACACAGTAGAGCAAATTAAAAGTACAATGGAGAGTCTCCAAAATAGAATGAAGCAAGCAGAAGAAAGAATCTCACAATTGGAAGATAGTTCCTGTCATCAGGGGGAAACAAACAAAAAGCTGGAAGCAGAGCTGGATCAGGCCAAAAAAAGTATTCAAGAATTGAAAGACACTACTAAGAGGTCTAACATAAGAGTTATGGGAGTCACAGAAGGCACAGAAAGAAAAACTGGTTTTACAAATATATTTAATGAAATAATAAAGGAAAATATCCCCAATCTGGAGAAAGAATTGGGAAACAAGATCCAGGAGGGGCACAGAACTCCCAACAGGCTTGACCAAAAGCGATCTTCACCAAGAAACATGATCATCAAGCTCTCTTCAATCAAACATAAACAAAAGATCCTTAAATGTGCATGTGAGCTCTCTCTCTTCTCTCTCTTGCTCTTCTTAGCTCTCCCGTCTTCCTCTGGCCTCCCTTCCCCCCTCCCCTTCCCCTCCACCCTGTTCCTGCCCCGTTGGAATAAACCTCCTAAGATACAAAAAAAAATGTGCACATGAAAAAAAATCATATAATCCACCCACCTAGAATCAACTTAACTTGGACAATATTCTGAGAGAGGACGGCATCTTCAACACATGGTGCTGGAACAACTGGGTCTCTGAATCCAGACATATGAAATAAGAACTCTACTGCATTCCTTACACAAATAATCTACTCAAAACGGTTAAAAAATTTAAATCTATGACCTCGTACCAGCAAGCAACCGGAGCTGAAGTATCTAGAAAACTTTGTAAAGCTGTAGCAAAGGCAAGGATTTCTCAGAAAAGATGATGGAAACATAGACAATACCAGAAAAAATAGACAAATGATACCATATCAATCTAGGAAGCTTCTGCACTGGAAAGAAAACACTCAACAAGATGAAGAGACAGTGGAAAGAATCAAAGCAAATATATAAAATTATGCAACTGATTAAGGATTAATATAAATTACTTATAAATAACTCAAGGGACTCAAAAGCAAGAAAACAGTCCAATTAAGAAATTGGCAAATGACATATACAGGTATTTTTTAAAACACAAAATACAAATGATCAAAAGACACATGAAAACAAAAATGTTCAGAGTCACTAGCCATTAAGGAAATGCAAATGCAAACCTCAATAAAGTTTCAGCTCACCCCAGCTAGAATAGCTATCATTCTATGAAAAAAATAAGAACCAATTTTAGTGAGAATCTGGGGAAAAGGGTATACTAATCCACTGCTGATGGAAATGTAAACTAACTAGTACCACCATCATGGAAGATGATATTGAGATTTCACAAATCTGAAAATTGATCTACCACTTGACTCAGCTATCAAATTCCGAGGAATTTACTCAAACAAAATGAAATCAGCACATGAAAGTTATTTGTATCCCCATGCATACAGCAACTTAATTCACAATGCTAGATATGGAGTCAACACAGACACCCATCAACTGATGACTGAATAAAGAAAATATTTTATAGATACACATATCTGTGTGTTGTATGTTCAAATGCTACTCAGCCATTAAAAAAGAATGAAATGATAAAATCCTGAATTTTGCAACAAAATTAATGTAACTATAAATCATTATGCTTAGTGAAATAAAACATTCCCAAAAAAACAATTACATGTGATAGTTAAAATAGAAAATACGGGCCCAGCAGCGTGGCCTAGCAGCTAAAGTCCTCGCCTTGAAAGCCCCGGGATCCCATATGGGCGCCAGTTCTAATCCCGGCAGCTCCACTTCCCATCCAGCTCCCTGCTTATGGCCTGGGAAAGCAGTCGAGGACGGCCCAAAGCTTTGGGACCCTGAACCCACGTGGGAGACCCGGAAGAGGTTCCTGGTTCCCGGCATCGGATTGGCGCAGTACCGGCCCGTTGTGGCTCACTTGGGGAGTGAATCATCAGACGGAAGATCTTCCTCTCTGTCTCTCCTCCTCTCTGTATATCCGGCTTTCCAATAATAATAAATCTTAAAAAAAAAAAATAGAAAACAAAAAAGGATATAGAAATGAAATGGTCATCTTGTGATATTATTTTTCTTTTTAGTCCTTATTTTTACTCCTGTGGAACTGTTTTCCTCCTTTTTATTTGAATATTATAAATATTACTATATTAGGCCTTTGATTATAGATTAGACTGAAATTTGCACACAAAATATAAAATAAAAAAAAGAAAAGAGGGGGATTGAGAGAGGCAAAGATGGAGGTAGAGAATTCAGATAACCTTCTTAGAATGAAATCTGTATATATATATATATACACATACATACATACATATATATAAACAAAACTTTTTTTTAAGTCGGATAAGTGGTAAGGAATATAGGCTATTAAGGGAGTCATTGGCAAAGTTTGAAAATTCTAGATGAATGAAATCAGACATCATACAATCAAATGAACTAAAATAGACATGCACAAGTCAGGAAATATTGTTTAAAAGGTAGTGGATGGACTTTTTGCTTATTTGGAAAAAAGAAATAGTGAAACAAGACATTCTGAAGCTCTGCTTAAACTTAAAAGATGCAGCTAAAATGGTTTTACATAAATAATGCTTTAAATATTTCGCTTTAAATTATATATAATTTAACAAAATTAATTTTGTGAGTCTTTACAAGAAAATTAAACAAATCTAAAGTGTTGATCATATTTATACAAAATAACCTTCTTTTACTCTCAAATGCTTTCATTTTGTGAAAGGAACTGGCCAACCCTTTGCAAGGAAAAATTATCTGGATTATATATATTATACCTGTAAGAGAATATGTATTACAATAAATATCTTGCTCTTGCACCATTCCAAATACATTGTTTAGGCTTACTTTGAATATTACATTAGTTTTTATTAGGCTATATTTGGGGATATATTTTGTTGAAGATAATCTGCTTTATTGAAAAATTTGTGCTATGTTTTAGAGATTATATCATAGTACAGAAATCTGCAGATAAAATACTTGATATTTTCAATATTCACACCATGAAACATTCAGAATCTAAGAAAGCACAACTAAAGAAATCATGTTCAAACTATATGATCTACCACCACATCCATTTGTACTTGAAAACTTACGTGGTTTGATTATAGAAATCAAAACACACAGAAAACATTTGGTGTGGTGACTGAAGAAAGGGTCAACATTAAATAGTGACTTATGAGAAATTTCTAATTTGCAGAGAAATAGAGAATTTGAAGCTGAAGTATTTTCTCAGTCATAGAAATTAAGATGCTGAAAATATATCATATTGAGGGTATACACTACATGTGAATAATAGCGACACACAGTAGTTCCATTTTAAGAAAAATCAATAAAAAAGATCATCTTGTGTTACATTTAAGATTTGAGCAGAACATGAAGATTTGACATTTATATTTATTCAGGTCAGACACTCTTAAGTCTACGCAGTGTAATTCCAAGAGTCCCTCAGGAAAGATATTTTAGCTTTAATGAATGCATAGGTATGCTTTAGTTTTCCCAAAGCAAACTAAGTCAGCCTTGAATTTGGCTAATGTCCAGGATTGGAGATAAGAGAACAATGTCTTTGAATATATTAATCAAAAATCTAAACACTGCTAAGTTTAAGAAAAAAGAAAAGAGATAGTAGGCTGACATTTCAGAAGTTACCATAGGCCTCTGATACACTTGTAGCCCTAGACATATTTTATCTCAAGTAGTTCCCATAGTTATTAGGCCCCCAAGGAGAAGACTCAAAGTGGTAGTTTCTGGGACCCAACTTACTCAGAAATCAGAAATATTAAGTTTTAAGGTTCTTATCTGAAAAGATCTTACCCAATGTAGTCATGATTTTAGATGTTTAGTTTTCTGAAAAATCAAATTTGAAAAAGAACAGATCATGTCAGCTTAGTAACACTAGCAGACCCTCCTCCACCCAGGGCTTTGCTTTCTTCAGATTGAATTTAATGTGCTTAACTGAGATCCAAAAATATTAAAAGGAAAATTCCAACACAGTTTATTGTTAAATTTTAAATTAGACACCAACTTGAATAGTATGATACAATTTCATTCTTCACAGAACATGAGTCACCACCTGACTATGCTAGGTAAGCTACCTGTTCCTTTATCACTCTATAACTAACCTTGTTATCACATCTCTTGCTGTGATATTGCAGTTCTTGTGTTCAGCGAACCTTTATTTTACTTAAAATTGCCCCAATGGGAAAGAGTCATAATGTTGGCAATTGAAATATGCCAAAGAGGAACTATAACATGGTTTGAGAGGAAATATGAAAGCTCTCAACAAGGAAATGCTGAAGTTATTAGGTCTAAGGTAAATTAAAATTATCATTGGGCCTAATTCACAAATTATACTTTACTGTAAGTGTGTATCTATATGAAAAAAAAAAAACATGGCACAAATAACATTGGGAATAATCTGTGGTTCAAGCTGTCCAAGGGAGTCTTGGATCAATTCATAAAATACAAGGATTTTTTCTTGGTTATTAGATCAAGCCCTTTATTCCAAACATTTAAAGTGCAAAATCAGATCTATAGAAATTGAGATGAGGCACAGCATGCCAAATAGCTACAGAGAACAAATAGCTAGAGAGGAACTGGCATAGTGACAACCAATGAAAATACTTCAATCTGAAAAATCTTCCTTCAAAATATTTCAGGCCACAATTCTGATCTGATTATAATGTGAAATTCCACTGGAGTTGGTCCTTTAAACATCCTGTGGCTACAGGAACCAATTAAAGTTAGTCTTTCAGTGTGAACCTATATTTAGTCTCCCCAAAGCAAGAATACACATATTGAATCAGATAAATGCACACTTACATTGCATACTTTCTTAGTACTGGATGCTATATGAGATATTAACAAGTAAAATATAATTCTATTGCTCACGAAGTTAAAAGGACTAACAGGTTCATCATTATGCAATTAAGATCCAAACCCCAAGTGCCATAGTTAAAATATGTTATAATTAAATAGCTTATCAATGTCTAATTCCCCAATACTTTGATTTGAAAAAAAAACTAAGCTTAATTTTTGGATTTCATCTAACTTTCTTCTTTATTCTCCATCCTAGATTTCTAAAAAGATTTCATCGTCACAACAATGTTCTAGACATTGTTTCACAATAGTGGAGAGAGTTAGTATGACAGAAAAATGTATCGAGTGGGATAAGCACACAAAACTTTTGTAGTCTGATTTAGTATTTATGTGGTATTTTAATTTTTAATTTTGATGAAAATACTTAACATAGCCCACATATACTAAAATTTGAACAATATAGAGAAGATGTGCACAGCCCCTGTGCAAGGAAAATAATAACATAGTCCTTGTTCTTCATAAGCCATTGTTTTAAGTCATTTTCTCACACTAATTCATTAGATCTACATAATGTTTATAATAACCTTTTCAAGTATGTACCAATAGCTTCTTTAAGAAAGGAACAAAGCGTTTAAATAATGGTCTCACATTCTGTGTGTCCACCAGCAAAATTGGGAAGAAAGCGGTAAATTGATATTTTTTTCTTCCTGTTTAAAATAAACTGTACTTTCAAGTTACTCACTTCTCCCTGGATCTCACATTCTTCCCACTCTTGCCAGTTTTTCTATCTAGGCCTCTTCTCAGGACTATCTTCTTAGGCCCCTTCTGTGCTGTGTTCAGTCACAAAGATCTATTTAAAAGATTTGCTGGGTGACAGTATACAAATTTATTGTGATTTCCTGAGGATAAAGTAGCAAATGTTTCAATCACAAATTGCTAACTCTAATGGCTTCGATTCTCAGAGGCACTGGGTAGAAGAATTAAGGCAGGAATTTAATTACACTCCCTGTATTAACTCATTTATTATCCACAACAACACTGTAAGAGAGCATACTTTCTTTTCACAACCTTGCATATAAGGAAATTAAGACTCTAAAAGTTCAAGTAATATGACCAAGTCTTGATTTTTGAACGAAAATATCTGAATTCAAAGCCTTTCCTGTTTTCTGTTTTCTACTGTTAACACCATTGCCCACTCTGGAACTGGGGGTCGCCTGGCATATATGTTTCCCCAATTCCTTCCCATGACCTCAGCAGTCATTGTTGCTTCAGTGTAATATTTTTTTTAACTGGTACATAGTTTTTATTGTACTCATTGACAGTTTATTGAACTATTCCACTAGTAAGTATAATATGTTAGGCTAGTACTTAATGCTACCAATACAAACTGACATTGACATGAAAGACAAAGTAGCTTTTTTACCCTTATGAATCCAAAAGTAAAACTTTTCTTGTTTTACATGTTTATATATACTCAAAGTATTTTTTTAATATGATGTCAAGTATAACTATAGCTGTTTTCAGGTAACACTGTGCTGAGCCTGAAGAGTAAAAGAGAATTTTTAGCAGTGTGCCAGGTTTTACCAATAATGCAATTTTATAGGTTTACAAGTAAGGTAAAGACTGGTTTTTGTTCTTCCACAACTATATCAGCAATGCTCTTTACTGAGCAAAGTTGAAAGACAATTTTAGTAATAGGATGATGATATATAATTAAACACATAAATGTCAAATTCAGAAATAGCCTGGAATCCAACAACAAAAACGTATGTTTTAGAATAATTAGCTCATTGCTAAAGCATATAAGGATTTTTAGAAAACATGATAACCACCTGCTCATTTATTTCAAACCAATTCAAACAGCAAATATAACTTGGAAAGCTGTGTATTAATTTCAATGAATTAAAAAGATTCAATGAACTATGATAGCTTCTTTGTTAATTTTTAGTAACAAATACATTTATACAACTGTGTGTCATAAAAACAGGCATGCTTATGGGACTACATTTCTTACCTATTTTACAATAACCAATAGGAATTATTACAACTTTCAGGTATGGCTTTAACTAAATATTATACTGAAAACTACATATAGTATATACTACATACATCTACAGAAAACTACATACATCTATATGTATATATATAGATATGTGCATATATATATAATTATTGTAAGATGCAGCATATAGATTTTTTTTCACGAATATAGCCCCTGCTTCCATAAATTACGCAAATTTCCTACATTTGGGGAAATTACAGGGGTTAACATATCTGAAGGGCAATGATAAGCTTTTCCCCGGGAAAACCACCTTCTTGATCATGGCATCTTCCCTGAGAGGTAAGTATGACATACTTTTTCTTAAAAGTATCCTTGCCAAAATCGGTCACAATAGTATATCAGTGATATGATTAGAAGATTCTATTGTAGATATCTATTAGTGAAAAAAGTATTCTCCATCAAAAAAGCTTGGAGTGCACAAAGACCAATTGTGTGTGTGTGTATGTATATACATATATATGTGTATATATATATATATATATAACTGACAAGTAATTATAGCAATAATTACAAAACAATAATGTTGTAGTTCTATGCTAGTTCATAGCTTAAGCATGCCACAATCACACTTGTAATTTAATTGTCACCAAATTGCATATAACGTACATTACTGATTCTCATTTTGAGAATTAATACTCTGTGTTGGTGGGTAGTCATAGAATCTAATTTTTACGTGCTTTTACACAAGTAATTCTGAGGGGAGTATTAATTTACTCAGACCAGCCATGCAGGCAACAGCTGAGAACACATAAGAAATGTAGATACTTGGAATAGCCGTAGATCTGTTGAATAGAAATTTTCATCATCTCATGACCCCTAAGGTAGTTCCTGGGAACATTAAAGCTCATGAAGTAGCACTATAGCTGCACAAAATTTCAAGGCAGATACAATTATTCTCACTTTGAAACTTAGCAGTATCATCTGCAGAATAGGAATAATCAGAATTTGTTTCCAAATATTGTTGTACAAATAAAACATTAAAAATAGTAAGATTTCAGTCGATGGTGGTTGTTAGCACTGCAACTCATTTCTATACATTACTTGTTTCAAGACAGATTCTGTTAGGCTAGCCATGTAAAACACTGAAAATAGACACAGTACTTCTTTTTATGAAGTTTATGTCTTATGAAGAACTTAACACTCAATGCTCATCAACATCATCAAAAATATTATTTTGTTATTATAATTAATACTGCCGTTAATGACAGCGTTTAGAAGAGGTATAATGGAAATAAGCTGAGAGAAGAATTACTAAGTATGTTTCATCTGCAGTGTACTACAAGTAAGGGCAAAGAAAAGTTAGCGTACTACTTTGTCTTTATATGGAGGGACCACGGTAACGTGTACCTGTGCTGGGATGAGTGTGTTGGGGGGGAGAGAAGCACAAGAGAACAATTCATACTGATAACTATAAATCATTTATACAAAAGTCATACTGAATTCTTTCATTATAGGCAAAACATTTAGAACTACATGTTATAAACTATAGTGGAAAATAAGCCAAGTGATTTCTCTCTGGTTCTTACCTCAACATTTCCATGGCTCTGGCTCCATCATGGCTTGGATGCACAGGGTTACTTACCTGATATAAAGAAGGTTCCATGAGTTGCACAGAAACTGCTGCTTGTTTTCTTAGGTCCAAAGTCTGTTTCACACGAGAATGGTAGACCAAAAAAAAAAAAAAAAAAAGGGGGGGGGGGAGAAAAAAATCAATCATCCACACTGTCACTTGTTCCAATGCTAGAGGTGTGTAATGTAACACATACTGAGATTGAATTTCTGCCTGCCCTGAGTACACATAAGAAACCCATTTCTTACATTGACAAATCTCTTAATTAGAAGATGGGATTCACTCTCAAATAGAGAAACAGATTGAGATACAGATAAAGCCATACAAAAGTCCTTTAAAGATAAAGCCATTGAAAAGCATGCAGCAGTTTGGTAGTGAAAAAGGCAATTAGGCATATCACCTGGACCCTGCTTACATCTGCAGGAGTGACTGCACAGACAAAACAATGACCCCACTCAAAAGGTACTTCACCATGGCTTAGACAGGGAAGGGGGATGAATCAATGCTGATGATCATTTAGCAAGTATCCTCAGAGATTAATTCACACACACACACACAATCATTCAAATCCATATCTCTCTAGTAAACCTTCCCTTAAAAGTAATATGAAGATCATCTTTAGAACACTAGCAGAAGCAATTTTTATCTATGATTTTTTTTACAACTAAGAATAGCTACTGCTTTACTCACATAGTCAGCTGTTTTGTGTCATTTATTCCTCCAATGAACAGACCTATCTTGTGCATAACTGCCTACTAAATAATTATATTCAAATATATAAAAAATAATTCACTGACATGCTATTTCATAATTACAGAGAAAATCAAATCCATTTATTATAAATGTGATGGATAAGGAGAATGTACATATCTGTGTATTTGAGTCTGTCTTTGTCCTTGTTCAGAAAGAAGTCTGAGAACTAAGCATGTTATAAAAGGCTAAATATTAAAATTAAAATAGACACAAGACAGCTGAATAGTAATCTATAGCTATTTTAAGGTGTATAGAACCCGGTTGTATATAAACAGAATTGAAATGTCAATGAAGAAGTCACAGGATGTGGTTCAGAACTTGCATTTTTTTCTCTTTCAGCATATTGGTTACTCAATACTATGTCAATTAATTCGATAACGTTATAAATTGTTGCTGATGTTACGTTGGGGCTTTTAATTGATCGGGATGATACTCTGCCGGCTCTACCTTCAGACCAGAGATGGTCTCCCCAAGAAACCATTGAACTTATCTGGACAATAAAATGCTGGATTTTATGCTTGGTATATGCTTGCAATGAAAGAATCTCAAGTGATCTTGAACTGTGGTAATGCAACAAGGTGGAGGAATCCACCATATGGGGGGAGGGAGGTATGAGGAGGGGTTGGGGAAATCCCAGTACCTATAACACTGTGTCACATAATGCAATGTAATTAATAAAAATATAAATATATAATAAAAAAGAAAAAAATAAAAAATTCGTTTCAGGACTATTCATAACAGCCAAGAAGTGAAAACAAATTCAATGTCTATCCACAGATGACCAGATAATGAAGGTGCTGTATTTACACAAACTGAATACTATTCTGTTTTCAAAAATGAATAAAACCTTCATTATATCAAAACAAAAACAAACAAAAAAAAAGAATTAAGCATGCAGGATATCTAGTAACATGGTTGCATGAGTCCTACTCTAGGACCTAAAGGAAAGGATCATGGCCTTTGAATTGGACAGCTTTTACAAAGCAACACAACAACCACTTAGAAAGCTGATATACAAATTACAGAAGCAGATTCTTTTTTGTCTATTTGATGGCAAAAGTACAACTTGACATTTTGACCGTGTTTGGTGTTAGATGCAAACAGCCAATTCCCCTTTAATGGAATGTGTACTTGTGCTGGGATGAGTGTGTGTGTGGGGGGGGGTAGAGAAGCACAAGAGAACAATTCATATTGATAACTATAAATCATTTATACAAAAGGCACACTGAATTCTTTCATTATAGGCAAAACATTTAGAACTACATGTTATAAACTTCACTGGAAATCAGTAGATTACTTAAACATATTTTTTGCTGTAAGATATCCATATAGGGTATCCTTATATATAAGTAAAACATGACTTGATCAATAGATCTCACAAAGATCTGTTGTACAGAATAATTCTCCAGTGGAAAAATCTTTAAGAAAAAAATTAAAGCTTGAAATTGAACACCAAGAGGAAGGAGAAATTCATGGCTTGATATTTATCTTAAGATGCAAACCGAGAAGCACAGAACCTGTATAAGGAGGATTCCACAGTAAGTGACTCAAAGCTTTCCCTTTGTTCATTAAACTTAAGAAATGTGACCCAAATTCCAAAGCCCAATAACACACTCCCAGTGATTTGCCATTGTTATTTACATATAATTCAAATATTTTAGGGTAGCTTTAATTGAACAATCTGCCAAACACCTGTTTGTATTAATTTACATTTTACTCTATTATTTAGGTATATGGACAGGCACCTATACCTACAAGAAAGAAAAAATCAAACATCCAATATATTCAACAATATTGCAATTGTGAAGAAAGAATCAATTCACCTGACAGCTGTGTACATTTTATACAAATAAGAATTTGAAAACAAATCATAAATGTCAGAGAACTGTCTACAACATGATTATTTGCTATGGGTAGTACACACTTAACAAAGGTACCAAATAACCACGTAAGTTTGTTTTAATTCACACTTCCTCTTTTTTTTTAATTATTTATTATTTAACTTCATTAATTACATTGTATTATGTGACACAGTTACATAGATACTTGGGTTCTCCCACCCCTCCCCAAACCCTCCAACAATGGTGGATTCCTTCACCTTGTTGCATAACCACAGCTCAAGTTCAGTTGAGATTCACACTTCCTCTTAACATACAAGATAATGCAAAACTTTTGTTGAAAATATACCTCACTGAAATTTATAAGAAATTTTGTTATTAAAAAATCAGTTCTATTTTGTGACTGGTCATCTCAGAATACAGGATTCCCTGTATAAATACTTATTGACAACATATTTCTAATTTATTTTCCATTCAAAAGAAAAAGGTTGCCTGGTTTTTCCTCCTGGAGAAAACACTGAACTTTTCGTATACTAAACTCATGGCATGGATATAATAATCTTTCTCTTTCGGGCCTGGCGGCGTGGCCTAGTGGCTAAAGTCCTCGCCTTCAAAGCCCCGGGATCCCATATGGGCGCCGGTTATAATCCCAGCAGCTCCACTTCCCATCCAGCTCCCTGCTTGTGGCCTGGGAAAGCAGTGGAGGACGGCCCAATGCATTGGGACCCTACACCCGCGTGGGAGACCCGGAGGAGATTCCTGGTTCCTGGCTTCAGATCGGCGCGCACCAGCCCATTGCGGTTCACTTGGGGAGTGAATCATCGGACGGAAGATCTTCCTCTCTGTCTCTCCTTCTCTCTGTATATCTGACTTTGTAATAAAATAAATAAATCTTAAAAAAAAAATCCAAATACAGCAATCTTGTCTGATGTACTAAATTTGGCAGTGTGAGAATACATTGGCAATAACATATAGGGATGTTCACTGTAAACTCATCCTCAACAGAGGAATGACAAAATAAGGTCTTTCACTCTTTCTTTCCTCTTTTTTTTCTTCTCTCTTCCTTTCTTCTCTTTCACTCTCAAATATTTTATTTTAATTGGAAAGGCAGAGGTATAGAGAGAATGAGACAGACAGATTTTCCATAAGCTGGTTCATTCCACAAATGGCCAGAACAGCTGAAGCTGACCTGATCTCAAGCCGGGAGGAGATTCTGCCAGGCTTCCCATATGGATACATGGTCCCAAATGATCCAAACCATCCTCCACTGCTGCTCCAGGCAATAAGCAGGGGGCTGGGTGAACATTGGAGCAGCCAGGACGTAAATTGGTGCCCATAAGGGATGCTACGGCTTGCCAGTGGTGGATTAGCCAGTTGAGCCACCACACCATCCTCTTGTTGTTTTCTTGGGATGTATGATGGACACATTTTTTACTTAAACCAGACAAAATATTATTACTATTTTAAGCCACTTATACTTCTTGCTCTATCAACCAACTGCATCTAGTTGTATACTTCAACATGATTTTGAAATCGGTTTTTTCCATAAGATGCATTTCCTATAAAAAGCTTGAAGTTCCTTCATATGCACATTTCAAGAATTCTGCATCAAAACAAATGTTACCTTTTACTTAACTTTTTATTCATGAGTCTTTTGAAGTAATCTTTCATCGACTTCAATTTTTCATCAATACAGCCTGTGACACTTAGCTCCTATATCAAAAACTCCAGACAGCCTTAACTTTTGTTTGTTTTATTCACTCTTTTCACCTCCAGCCAAGCTGACTGAATTGACATTTCTCATTGCTTTGGTTCTCTTAGCTCAAGGTATGATTTTTTTCAGTGCAAGAGTGCCACATCTCAAACACATCAGGCTACACTAGTAGAGAGGGAAAACTTCTTTGAGAACTATTTATGAGACTGACCCCTGAAAACAGACATTAGAATATCCCAAAGATTTGCACACTTTTTCTGATTGTCTCACATGTATAAAATACTATTCCAAGTAAATCTGAAATAAATAACTGACCAAATGGGTGTACTAAGATTGGGTGATTTATATAGCAATACTATTGACTAGACTCTCATATTAGCAAAAAGGCAAGCCATATGCAATGGAAAACAACTGTACAATTTTTTGGAAGCCTAACAAATTATCTGTATCGATATCTATGAAACAGTAATAATGATGATAAATAGCACGGAGATCTTTGAGAAGGGGGCAGCTCTCAAGGACTGTCCAGCCTAAAGTCTCCCTAACATATTTATTCTTATCTCCATCTCTGAGCTCTTGGTTGCATTCATCTCTCAACTCCAACATTAATCTGTTTCAAGGTCTCAGTATTTTTATATTTTCCTCTGGAAATACTGAAAACATCAGGGTAACAGTCCTTTGCTTGGCTGTTAGGGCATTTTTCTGACTTGGATAGCAAATGTGATGAAGAAACATTGGCTTAAAGGGAGAACACTTGGACTACTGGTTGAGATGCTGGCTGGGACACTCACATACTATATCAGAATATCTGGGTTCAATATCTAGCTCTGGTTCCTAACTACAACTTCCCACCACAGCACCTACGAGGAAGCCTCAGGTCAAACAGTTGCTCCCTGCTGCCCAACGTTGACTGCACTGCTGAATCCACCTGTGGCTTAGTGTAGCTCTGGCTATTGCAGGCATTTGTGAACAGTGGATGACCACATTCTCATCCTCCTCTTCACATGTATGCATACATACATACATAATGAATTGCTACAGAAAAGTATCTTTCTCTGCCTTCATTCAGTTTTGCCTGCATAGTAAAGAATAAAAATTAACAATGGCATGAAATTTGACTTTTGAATTATGTCTCTTTTTCTCCGCCCTCACTACTCTTTCCTTCTGTGGGCTTATACAAGACCTTCATTTTTCTGTGATACTGTATTTGCTGCAATACTAAAATGTTTTCTAGAAGACATAAATGCAAAATCCTCATGCTATTCCATAGCTTGAAGTCACTAAAAACTTTGATATGGAACTTCAGCTAATCATTTTTACTTCGACCCTGACACACGTAAACTGTATTTCTCAAGGCTCACAAGTAAAAAAAAAAAAAACTGTTAAATTCTACATCAGGGGATTTCACAATTGTCATTGCATTTAGTTTTTTTTTTATTAATTATTTAGCATTATGTGACAGTTTCATAGGCTCTGGGAATCCTCCCACCCCTCCCCACTCCCCTCCCTCCTGGTGGATTCCTCCACCTTGATGCAGTATTACAGTTCAAATTCAATCAAGATTCTTTCCTTGCAAACGTATACCAAGCATAGAGTCCAGCTACTTATTGTCCAGATGAGTTGAACAGTTTCTTGGGGAGACCATTTCTGGTCCGAAGTTAGAGCTGGTAGAATATCATCACAGTCAATTAAAAGTCCCAATATAACATCAACAGCAATTTGCAACATTATGGAATTGACATGGTTTTGAGTAACCAGTATGTTAAAAAAAAAAAAAAAAAAAAAAACAAGTCCTTAACCACAACCTCTGATTAGCTCATTGACATTTCAATTTTAGTTTATATACAGGACCGACTGCTATATACCTTAAAATGGCTATAATGTACCATTCAGCTGTCTCATGTCTATTTCATTTTAGTATTTAGCCATTTGTTGTGTTGAAGTATAATTTTGCTGATCTTGGCAGATTTTAGGATAATCTAGACTGGCTTGTAACTCTAACAAGACATTTGTCGACAATTAAGGCGCAGAACATTTTTTTTTGGGGGGGGGGGGGTGCTGGAAAATCCTCAACACCATGATAAGGAGTGACTAATCTTTGTGTCCCACCCAGCAAGGCATGAGCCAATCCACACCAGCTCTTTACTGTCATATTCCAAGCTCTACTTTTTGTTGTCAGTTTATTTTAGTTTTTTTTTTAGTTTGTATGATTGTTTGTTTGCTATGAGGGGTTTTCGAAGCGATCCCGATGGTCACTGCGAGGGAGGGTGGGGGCCCAGAGGTGGAGCCAGACTCGGACCAGAGAAAGCTCTCCTCCCTGGTCCCTAAGGACATTTATTGTTCTTCTGTGTCTGCGGACCACTCAGGGCTTCTGGTTGTCTTTCCGATGACATTGGTTTCTGCACGGTAGTGTTTGGACTTCTTCCATCCCCTGCAGAAGCTCCAGTTGGGGGTGGGTGACCTCAGAGTACTCAGCCTCCGTGGGCATCCAATTCCCTGTGGCCTCCTTGGCAGTTGGGATATAGTCCTTGTTGCTCGTATTAATAGTTTGTGGTGAAGGTCTGGGAGTCTTCATGGTTGGGATCCAAGCTTCCTCCTTACCACCTGCTCCACTCTGGAGTGCCCCCCTGCTCCACGCACATGACCTCCTGCTAAAAGGTTGTCAGGATCGCACCCGATTCCCCCCTCATGCATTGGTATAGTAGTTTTACTATTGTTTAGTGCCGCTTTGAGTCTGTTGTCTATAAATTGTCTATAAATGATTTGATCTTGATAGGCTATATTGTACTTTTTCCTCACTCTTTTTATGGTCCCGAAAGACTCCCCTGCACTCCCTCCCCATTACGGATTAACATAGCGTATTGAGGGTATAGTAGGTTTTACAGTTTTTCGATGTAGATCTTAAGTATTCTGACATTAATTGTTGGTTTATAGAATATATCGCATTATCTTATTGCACTGGATACAGGTTGTTAGAGATTGCACTAATATTACAATATACAGGTACTATCTTCCAAGTTGTCATCTTTTCATCTCAGATTAAGGCAAACATGTGGTTTTTAACCTTTTGGGATTGGCTCATTTCCCTTAGCATGATGGGTTCCAGTCGGACCCATCTGACAACAAAGAACTGCATTTCGTTTTTTTTCAATAGCTGAGTAGTATTCCATAGAGTAGATGAACCATAGCTTTCTTATCCAGTCTTCTATTGATGGGCATTTTGGTTGCTTCCAGGTTTTTGCGATTGTAGATTGTGCTGCTATGAACATAGGCGTGCATGTTGGTTTCTTGTGTAGGAGATGTTTTGGATATATCCCTAGGAGTGCTATTGCTGGATCATATGGCATGTTGATTTTCAGTTGTTTGAGTATTCGCCAAACTGATTCCCATAGAGGCTGTACAAGTCTGCAGTCCCACCAGCAGTAGAGAAGGGTTCCCTTTTCCCCACAACCTTGCCAGCAAGTGTTGGTGGTATTATGTATGTGTGCCATCCTTACTGCAGTTAGGTGGTACCTCATTGTTGTCTTCATTTGGATTTCCCTTATTGCCAGGGAACTTGAGCATTTTTTCATATGCTTGTTTGCCATTTGGGTTTGTTCTTTTGTGAAATGTCTGCCCATTTTCCGTGCCCATTTCTTGAGCAGTTTGTTCTGGTGTTTTGGTTTCTCTGGAGATCTTTGTATATTCTGGAGATCAGCCCTCTATCTCCTATGTAGTGTGCAAAGATCTTCTCCCATTCTAAAGGTTGTTTTTTTTTACTTTATTGATTGTTTCCCTGGCTGTACAGAAGCTTCTTAGTTTGATGAGGTCCCAATGGTTTATTTTGGTCTCGATTTCTACTGCTTTTGGAGTCCCTTCTTAGGAAGTCAGGGCCTACTCCTAAGTGTTGCAGTGTGTTTCCAACATTTTCTTCCAAACGTTTGAAGGTTTCTGGATGTAGGTTTAGGTCTTTTATCCATTTAGATTTGATCTTAGTGTATGGTGAGAGATGTGGGTCTATCTTTTGGTTTCTGCAGGCTATCAACCAGTTGTCCCAACAGCATTTATTGAACACACCTTCCCATTTGCTTGGATTGTTGTCTGTTTTTTTGTCAAAGATTAATTGACTGTATCTGTGTGGGTTTCCATCTGTTGTTTCTATTCTGTTCCACTGATCTTCCTCTCTATCTTTGTGCCAGTACCAGGCTGTTTTGATAACCACTGCCCTATAGTATGTGCATAGATCCGGTATTGTGATTCCCCCTGTTAAGTTCCTGTTCTTCAGAGTGGTTCTGGCTATTCGTGTTTTTTTGTGTTTCCAGATGAATCTGTGTATCATTTTTTCCAGTTCAATGAAGAATGCTGTGGGTAATCTGATTGGGATTGCATTGGATGTATATATTGCTTTTGGTAGTATAGACATTTTGATTATATTAATTTTGCCTATCCAGGAGCATGGGATGTTGTTCCATCTTTTGAGGTCTTGTTCTATTTGTTTTTTGAGTGTTTTGTAATTTCCTTCATAAAGGTGTTCTACGCTTTTGGTTAAATTTATTCCCAGATATTTCATGCTTTTCTCTGTTATTGTGAAGGGCAGCTTGTTGGTTAGATCTTCTTCCATCTTGCGGCCGTTTGCATACACTATGGCTGTTGATTTTTGTTCATTTATCTTGTATCCTGCCACTCTGTCAAATTCTCGTTTGAGTTCTAGGAGTCTTTGTATTGAATTTTTTGGTTCTTTTATGTAAAGAATCATGTTGTCTGCGAATAGTGAAAGCTTGACTTCTTCATTTCCAATTTGGATTCCTTTGATTTCTTTGTCTTGTCTTATGGCTTCTGCAAGTACCTCTAGGACTATATTGAATAGCAGTGGTGATAGTGGGCAGCCTTGTCTTGTTCCAGATCTCAGTGGGAAGGGATCCAGTTTTTCTCCATTTAGTATGATGCTGGCATTGGGTTTTTCATATATTGCTTTGATTATATTGTGGATTGTTCCTTCTATCCCCACCCTGGTTAGGGTTTTTAACATGAAGTGGTGTTGAATTTTGTCGAAGGCTTTTTCTGCATCTATTGATACTATTATATGGTTTTTGTTTTTCAGTTTTTGGATGTGATGTATCACATTTATGCATTTCCTTATGTTGAACCATCCCTGCATTCCCTGGATGAAACCTACTTGGTCTGGATGGATGATCTGTCTGATGTGTTTTTGTACTCTATTGGCTAGGATTTTGTTGAGAATCTCAGCATCAATGTTCATCAGGGAGATCGGTCTGTAGTTTTCCTTCTCTGTTAATTCTCTATTCGGTTTGGGGATTAAGGTGATATTGGCTTCATAGAATGAGTTTGGAAGAGTTGCTTCCTTTTCTATTGTTTCTAAGAGCTTGTGAAGGATTGGGGTTAGCTCTGGTTGGAATGTTTTGTAGAATTCTGCGGTAAAACCATCTGGGCATGGGCTTTTCTTTGTTGGGAGCTCTTTAATCACTGATTCTATCTGATTCGGTAATGGGTTTATTCAGGTCTTCTGTTGCTTCTGGGGTGAGTTTTGGTAAGTGGTGGGAGTCTAGGAATCTTTCCATTTCCAAGTGGTTATCGGATTTGTTGGCGTATAGTTCTTTGTAATAATTTCTAATTATTTCCTTAATGGTAGTAGTGTCTGTTGTTATGTTGCCTTTTTCATCTTTGATGCTGGTAATTCTTGCTTTGTCTTGTTTTTTCTTTGTCAATCAGGCCAGTGGGGTATCTATTTTGTTTATCCTCTCAAAGAACCAGCTTTCAGATTCATTTATTTTCTGAATGGCTTTTTTAATTTCTTTCTGATTTAGTTCTTGTCTTGTTTTGATAATTTCTTGCTTCCTCTTGTTTGTGGGGTCCTTCTGCTGTTGCTTTTCCAGTTCCTGGAGGTGTGTGCTTAATTCCTGCATTTGTTGCCTTTCTTGGGCTTTGACGTGCGCGCTAATTGCAATAAACTTACCACGTAACACTGCTTTGGCAGTGTCCCATAAGTTTTGGACTTTTGTATCTGGGTTTTCATTGGTTTCCATAAATTTTTTGATCTCGTCTTTAATTTCTTCTCTGACCCATTGTTTGTTTAATAGCATATTGTTCAGCCCCCAGGAGTTTACGTGTTTCCTGAGACATTTTGAGTTGTTGATTTCCAGTTTCACTCCGTGATGGTCTGAGAAGGTACATGGTATGATTCTGATATTTTTGTAGCTAGTTAAACTTGCTTTGTGTCCTATTATGTGGTCTATCCTGGAGAAGGTGCTATACACTGCTGAGAAGAAGGTATAGTCTGTGGCCTTAGGATGAAATATTCTACAGATGTCTACTAGGTCCAGTTGTTCTATTGTTTGTTTGAGTTCTGTGGCTTCTCTGTTGAGCTTTTGCTGCATTGATCTACCTATTGGTGTTAGTGGGGTGTTCAGATCTCCCAGAATTATTGTATGTTCATCTATGTCTCCCTTTAAGTCCAAAAGTAGTTGTTTCACCTAGCTGGGTGCATCCGGGCTAGGAGCATAAATGTTAAGAATGGCGATTGGTTCTTGTTGGATCCTCCCTTTCAAGAAAATGTACCGCCCTTCCCTGTCCTTTTTGACGTTCGTTACTTTGAAGTCCATATCATCTGAGAATAGGACTGCCACACCAGCCTTTTTTTCTCGTCCATTGGCATGGAATATTTGTTTCCATCCTTTCACTTTTAGTTTCTTGGAGTTTCTTCTGGTTAGATGTGTTTCTTGCAAGCAGCATATAGTTGGGTCCTGATTTTTAACCCAGTCTGCTAATCGGTGCCTTTTCAGTGATGAATTTAAGCCATGTGTGTTGAGGGTTAATATTGAGAAATTATACTTTTGCCGTGCCATATGCCTGTGTTTTTGAGGTTGTTGGTAATTGATTGTCGTTTCTGTGGATAGACTTTATTGAGATCTCCCAGATTGCCATCCTTGCTTATGGCTTGCTTCCTTTTTCTCTGGGAGTAGCGCATTTCTAAGGAGATTTTGTAGAGTTGGTTTTGTGTTGGCATATTCTTCTAATTTCTCTTTGCTGTGGAAGTATCTAGTTTTGTTCTAGTATACAAATGAAATCTTTGCTGGGTAGAGTATTCTTGGCTGACAGTTGTTCGCTTTCAGTACTTGAAAGATTTTGTTCCACTCCCTTCTTGCCTGGAGCGTCTGTTCTGAGAAGTCAGCAGTGATTCTGATGGTCCTGCCCCTAAATGTAAGCTTCTCTTTGGTTCATGCTAACCTTAGGATTCTTTCTTTGTATTCATTGGAGGGTAACTTGATTACCACGTGTCTTGGGGAGGATCGTTTTGGGTCAACTCTGTGGGGAGTCCTCTGGCCTTCCTGAATTTGGATTGGGTTCATGTTCCAGGTATTTTGGAAGTTCTCCTGCATAATTTCCTCAAGTACTGGTTGTATGCCTGTCTCTCTTTCCACTCCTTCTGGGAGCCCCATGATTCTGATATTTGACTTCTTGATGTTGTCATTCATCTCCTGGATCGTCTTGGTCGCCTTGTGTAGTTGTGACTCTGGCTGGTTAATAATCTGCCTGCTTTCATTCTGGGAGTCTTCCAAGTCGGATATCCTGTCTTCTGCTGCTGTAATTCTGTTGGCTAAGCTCTCAACTTTATTCTTCAAGTCTAGGATCTCGTTTTTGAGTAATTTTGTTTCTGTGATTATGTGGTTTTTGAAATCTTTGAGCTCATCCCATTGTTTTTCATTGTCTCTGAAGAGTTTTATAATTATTTTTCTGAACTCCTTATCAGAGACGTCTTCAATTTCTTCATCTGTAATCTCTGCGATTGACCAGGCTTTATGGTGGCTTTTTGGGGTGGCGCTAGCTGTTTCTACTTCGCTAATTCTCTTATTTTGTCCCATACTTGTGGCCCAAGGTGTTGCTGGATTCTCACCCTTGACCTCTGTTGCCACCTAGTGGGTGGCCTGAGGTCTTGCTGGCCTAGGTTTTTGTTTGCCTTCTGGACCAGGGAGTTTTTGTTTTTGTTTCCATTCTGGGCTACAGGTGTCAGTGCAGTATTTGGTCACAGTGTAGTTCGAACCCGAGCACCTGGGCGCCTGGGTCTCGTTTCTTGGGGTTTGTGTGTGTGTGTGTGTGTTTTGTTTGTTGCTTGGTTTGGTTTGGTTTGCTTTGTTTTTTTTTTGTCTGAGGCACGGGATCTGGCGGGCCCCGCTCCACCTCCTCTTTGGCCTGGACTGGGTTGGCCCTGAATTCAGACTAGCTGTGATCCAGGGGATTTCACCCTTGCTGCAGCAGCCGCAGGCTACTGCGCCTCAGGGTCCTAGCGCCCGCCCACTACCATGGTGTTTTGTTATGAGGGAGTGTGTGTTGGGTAACCGTCTCTGTCTTTGCCTGGGTTTCCCAAGGTTATTAATATCGCCACCAATGCTAGCGGTTTCAGCACTCCTGTAGTTTCTAGCCACCACTGGAGGGGCTTTGTGCAAAGATTTCCTGCAGTTGCCTAAATTTACTCCAGATAAAATTCCCGCCGGCCTTTCCCCTGCTGGGTTCGTAACTCACCCTTTTCGAGCTACCCTGAGACGCCAAGCGCTGCCTTTTTTTTTGTTTGTTTGTTTTGGGTTTTTTTGGGGGTTTTTTTGGTTTTTTTTTTTATTAATATTTAGCATTATGTGACAGTTTCATAGGCTCTGGGAATCCCCCCCTCCCTTCCCACTCCCCTCCCCCCTGGTGGATTCCTCCACCTTGATGCAGCATTACAGTTCAAATTCAATCAAGATTCTTTCCTTGCAAACATATATTAAGCATGGAGTCCAGCTACTTATTGTCCAGATGGGTTGAACAGTTTCTTGGGGAGACCATTTCTGGTCTGAAGTCAGAGCTGGTATAATATCATCACAGTCAATTAAGTGTCCCAATACAACATCAACAGCAATTTGCAACATTATGGAATTGACATGGTTTTGAGTAACCAGTATGTCAAAAAACAAAACAAAACAAAACAAAAAAAACAAAGAACAAAATAACAAAAAACAAGTCCTAACTACAACCTATGATTAGCTCATTGACATCTCAATTTTAGTTTATATACAGGACCGGACCGGCTGCTATATACCTTGAAAAGGCTATAGGGTACCATTCAGCTGTCTCATGTCTATTTCATTTTAGTATTTAGCCATTTGTTGTGTTGAAGTATAATTTTACTGATCTTGGCAGATTTTAGGATAATCTAGACTGGCTTATAGTTTTAACAAGACATTTGTCGACAATTAAGGCGCAGAACATTTTTTTTTGGGGGGGGTGTGCAGGAAAATCCTCAACACCATGGTGAGGAGTGACTAATCTTTGTGTCCCACCCAGCAAGGCATGAGCCAATCCATGCCAGCTCTTTACTGTCAGATTTCAAGCTCTACTTTCTGTTGTTTGTCTATTTATTTTAGGGTTGTTTTTTTTTTTTTTTTTTTTTTTTTAGTTTGTATGATTGTTTGTTTGCTGTGAGGGGTTTTCGAAGCGATCCCGATGGTCACTGCGAGGGAGGGCGGGGGTCCAGAGGTGAAGCCAGGCTCGGACCAGAGAAAGCTCTCTTCCCTGGTCCCGAAGGAAATTAATTGTTCTTCTGTGTCTGCGGACCACTCAGGGCTTCTGGTTGTCTTTCCGATGACATTGGTTTCTGCACGGTAGTGTTTGGACTTCTTCCATCCCCTGCAGAAGCTCCAGTTGGGGGTGGGTGACCTCAGAGTACTCAGCCTCCGTGGGCATCCAATTCCCTGTGGCCTCCTTGGCAGTTGGGGTATGGTCCTTGTTGCTCGTATTAGTAGTTTGTGGTGAAGGTCTGGGAGTCTTCATGGTTGGGATCCAAGCTTCCTCCTTACCACCTGCTCCACTCTGGAGTGCCCTCCTGCTCCACGCACATGACCTCCTGTTAAGAGGTTGTCATGATCGCACCCGATTCCCCCCTCATGCATTGGTATAGTAGTTTTATTGTTGTTTAGTGCCGCTTTGAGTCTGTTGTCTATGAATTACCAGATTTGACCTTGATAAGCTATATTGTACTTTTTTTTCTCTCACTCTTTTTATGGTCTTGAAAGATTTCCCTGCACTCCCGGTAATGGGGAGGGAGTGCCTTGGTTTTTTTGTTGTTGTTGTTTTAGGTTGGTTCTCCAGGTTGGGTGGATCTTGTTGATTCTGCAGTGTCCTGGGAGGTTCGCAAGCCTGCTTATAATATGTTTAACTGTACTTGCTCCTGCTTTTGGCACTTTTTGGCCCTCTCTCTCTGCCTTCCCCCTTACATCAACCCTCCATGGTCAGCCATTTTTTCTTCCCTGCATTTAGTTTTATTTTGTAGCACTATGAACGAAAATGTGCGAAAAAAGTCCATTTTCTTGCAGAAATATTGGTGTTTTGAATTAAGTCCTCTGAATTCATTTCTAGCAAAGAAAGGTGGCAGTTCACATTGCTACCTGACAGTTTACTTTGGCCCTCTCTAATTGATAAAAACAAATTAGATTAATGTTACCTGTTAAGTGTCAATTCTGTCAAACCACCAAATTGCAATTATAGCTATCATTGCCTTTAACAATGCCATAAAATACATTTTTGAAATTTCACAGACTGGTTGTCTTAGCTGTATGAAAAGTTGTATAAAACATTAAAAAAGAAATATAAAGAATTTAGCAGATTTGGTAGAAGTAACAAAAATAAATACCATCTGAAAAGCTGAAATACATCAGACATTAGCTAAGGATTAGAACCACAACCATTCAAGGTGCCAAAGGTGTCTAAGATTAATAATCTAGAGTTTTCTGTTCCAAAGCTGCACTTACTTCCATCAGAAACTAAATTGCTACTCCTAAAAATGACACAATAAGGATTGGAAATGCACACCTGGCACTTTCTTGATGCTACACAAAATGCGATATTTCAAGAAAATCTTGGGCCCAGGGCTACGGCTCAGTGAACTCACTTTGAATGTACAAGGATCCCATATGAGTGCGAGCTCAGTTCCCTATTGCTCTAGCTCCTTGCTTTTTTTTTTTTTAAGATTTTTTTTATTGCAAAGTCAAATATACAGAGAGGAGGAGACACAAAGACGAAGATCTTCCATCTGATGATTCACTCCCCAAGTGATCCCAACAGCTGGTGGTGCGCCAATCTGATACCAAGAGCCCAGAGTCTCTTCCAGGTCTCCCACATAGATGCAGGATTCCAAGGCTTTAGGCCATACTCCACTGCTTTCCCAGCACACAAGCAGGGAGTGTATGGGAATCAGGGCTGCTGGGGTTAGAACTGGCCCATATGGGATCCTGGCAAGTTCAAGCTGAGGACTTTAGCCACCAAGCCACCATGCTGGGCCCTACAAGAAGAAACTCTTAAAAACATAATAGGGCAGACAAGGTGACAACTGGGTAGAGCTGCCACTTGGAATGCTATCATCTTATGCCACAGTACATGACATCATATTTTGTCTCTGTTTCCCATCCAACTTCTTGTTAATGAACAACCTAGGAATTACTTGATGGCTCAAGTACTTGGGTCCCGTCCACCTATGTGGTAGACTCAGGTGTAATTCTTGACTCCAGGCTTCAGTCTGACCCAGCCTTGGTGGTTCAGGCATTTGGAAAGTGAAGCAGCAGATGGAAGATACTTTCTCTCTCTCTCCTTCTTCCTCCCTTCCTCCCTGCCTACCTCCATTGCTTCCTTCCAAATACAATATACTTTCTTAAATCTTTAAAAATGGGATTCCTACACATTTATTATTCAGCCAGCATATAAAATGAAACACATAAATATAGAACATCACTCTGCAGGCAGCAACACGGCATGATCTTCTTTGGACATGTTTCATGTCTGACTATCAGCCAAAACCTACCAGTAGACATCAGTCACATAGGCCACTTGTCTTCATTACTCGTTTTGGAAAACCTTAAATATGGTTTGACATAAATGTCACTGATTCTCACAGTGATAGAGTGTCTCCCATATCAAAGTGGTTTCCTCATGATGTTTTCAGAACCTTATTCATTTCCAATAAGGCTTTTAAGTCTAATTAGGAAGTGTATGAGTAATTACTGGAAAAAGATACTGCTAACATGTTATTCCAAAGCAGGTTATGAGAAAAGACACATGAGCCCAGTGCTATAGCCGTGCAGCTAAGTCCTCGCCTTGAACATGCCAGGATCCCGTATGGGCACCAGCTCTAATCTCGGTGGCCTTGCTTCCTATCTAGCTCCCTGCTTGTGCCCTTGGAAAGTAACTGAGGAAAGGCCAAAGCCTTGGGACGCTGCACCCACGTGGGAGACCCAGAAGAGACACCGTGCTCCTGGCTTTGGATTGGTTCAGCTCCAGACATTGTGGTTACTTCAGGAGTGAATCATCAAATGGAAGATCTTCCTCTCTGTCCTCCTCTCTATATCTGACTTTCCAATACAAATCAATAAATCTTTAAAAACACAAAACACATGAAAGCACATGAACAATATAAAATAAAATTTGACTTTAATTTTGTGTGAGGAACTTTGGAATTCATACGTATTTATCATAATACACATTTCCATGACCTACTGAAATACTTTCCTTTATTATCTCTCTCCAAAAATAGACGTTCTGGGTGAAAAATAATTAAGACTCAACACATGGTGATTCATGGATTACTTCCTTGAACAGGTTTTAATTTTCTGAGAAATTTCATTTGAGATACAGAATGACATAGAAAGAGACATATTTCATCCACTGTTTCACTCACCAGATGGCTGCATTAGCCAGGGCTGGGCTAGAACAAAATCACGAGCTTGGAACTCCACTCAGGTCTCACTGGTGGGTGGCAAAGGCCCAAACACTTGATTCATCTTCCACTAGCACCCCATGCACATTAGCAGGGGGCTGGATCAGAAATGAATCAGCCAGGAGTCTAACTGGCACCAACACATTGTGAGGCTGGCATCTCATGTTAGTGGCCCAAACACTGGCCCCCTTTTACTTGTTTGCAAGTGAAAAGCATTTTGTTTTACTAATAAACTTTGAACGTTCTTAAAAATGACAAATATTGGTAGGAAAGACAAAAACTAAGATATGTTGTTTTTAGAGCAGAAGCATTTTGAACGCCATTTAGGAAGTGATATGCCAACATTGGGAGAATTGAAAAACAAGTGAAGACAACAAAGTGCAAGTGTCTCCTGCAGGGAACTGACAATGTTATCACCATCATCACTTCAGTCTATATATTTCATTTAAACTTAAACTACTTGGGATCTGATGTTGTACAAGGTAGTTTGGCTGCCAGTTTCCCTTTAGATGAGCCCAGAGCAGACTGTTTGATTCCTAGCTGTGCTTCTCCTTGTCCAACTCCCTGGTAGTTTAACCTAAAAGGCACTGGAAAATAGCACAAATACTGGAGCCCTTGCCAAACTCATGCAACAGCCAATCGAGTTCCTGGATTCTGGCTTCAGGCTAGCCAGGCCTAGCTGTTTGGGCCATTTGAGGAATGGTGTAATCAATAATTGGAATACTTTTTCCGTTGATAGGTTCTAAAGCAATTGCTAGCTGACAAATCATTAAAGAGGTTGTAGAACTAAGTATCAGCATTACTACTGAGCAATCTATTAAAAAATTTGGAATTAGTGTATTTCACAGTAAAATTCATAATGCTAATTACTGGTTGTACAACATGGGCAGCAAACTGTTGGCTTCTCATCACAAAATAATAATAATAATAATAATAATAACAACAACAACAACAGCCCTGGTCTTCAAAGACTTAAGACAAAAATAGCTGAGCAAAATGAATGGCCCCTCTAGAGAGGGACTTAACAAGAAAGGGAGAAGCAGTATCCATAATTCTCTTTCCTGACTTTACCAATAGCTAATTCTAACTCTATGGCAGATACTCAGGGGAACACTCAGGTTTGAAGAATTACCAAACTGAGGTTCCTACATGTGGAAGACATTTAGGATTAAAGAGAGAGTTCAGATACTTACAACCAGTAACAGGTGAATTCAAGCAAAATCATTCCATGAAATGGTATTGCAACACAAAAACAGTGTGGGTAGCAAAGAACGCTGACACTGGAACAAACAGAGATAAGTATGAGTCTCAACCTATCAACTTACTAGCTATGAGAAATGCTAATTACAGGGTTTTCCTTTCATCATCTATAAGTCAGTGCAAAATAATACGTAACATAAAGAGCTATTGGAAAAAGAAAGGAAAGAAAGAAAGCAAAGCAAAGCAAAGAGAAAAAAGAAAAAACAAGGAAGGAAGGAAGGAAGGAAGGAAGGAAGGAAGGAAGGAAAGGAAGGAAGGGGAAGAGGGAAGGAGGGAGGAAGGAAAGCTATTTAAAGCACCTAATACTGACTATAATGAAATAGTCAATGAATTGAATTGTAGTTTACAAGAGAAAAAGGAGTCTCTATACTACTAATAAAAGAATGCTTGAAAGTTTCACCTGTGCAAATAATCTTCTGTGACTCCCAGGCATATTGCCCTAAAATTCTCCTTAGAAAAATATTTTTTATTCAAAAATGCTAAATTCTTTGGAAAGACAACCCAGAATCAAAAAAGCAACAAGATCACAGTAGTGCAGTTTAATTGATGATTTGAGCAGCAGGAAGTATGCTTTGACAGGACAGCGCAAGCAACAATATATTAGAGTTTGATAAAGGACTTAAAGAAATTTGGATGATAAGCTTCATACTTCATTGGAAATATTGTTAAAACTAAAATTCAGAATATGAAAAGCATCTAATTTTTACCTTTTGTCAGCATGTCTCGGATTGTTACAAAATATATAGAGACAAACATGTTTCTATCCAGAGCACTATAATCTGGGAATAATGTCTTACCGAAACTATTCCTCAATAGCCAAATGATGACCATTCAATAATAATGTCTTCAAATACACATTTAAGTTTTTTTGTTAGACTTATACAGGATGAATGAACTTTCAAAACATTCTAAAGTCCTCTTACTGTGACACTTAGCTTGCTATAATTCTAAACACACTGAAACCTGGTTCTTTATTAACACTCTCACACTTTATTTAGCTGCCAGAACTCTATTTGAGGCATAAAGGAAAAAACAGAACTGAAAAACAGGACATGGGCATTCAACCCAAAAGATTCCTAATTTCCTATGTATTTTTTTTTCATTTAATTATTAGATTTTGGCTGTTAACCACTTTTGCTTAGTTTCTGTTCTACGTTGTCCAGGGAGATACTAGAAGAGAAACGGCATTCCTATTGTCGAATATAGACATGAGAAAGCACATATTTAACAGATATTTTAATTAAAATTTCTTCCATTTATAAGCCAATTCATTTTGTTTCTGATCTCTCTATGATAAAATCATAAAGGCTTCCCATTACCTGTGCTCCTTTTTAATCTCTGACTGCCTCTGTGAGCATAAATTCATTTTACTTCCGTGCTGCCTTTGTCTTTTTCCTAAAATTCTTAACTGATGCAAGCAGACCCTTATTTTATTCCATTTTCCTTTTCCCCCTTGTTTCCAGAACAGATTTTTCTTTACCTGGAGATCTTTGAACAGTCCTCTGGGAGGCTGCACTGAATTCATCTTGCTCTTTATAATTCCTCTGAAAAAGAAAAATACAATCTGTTGTGCTTTAATTATAATTTCCCTTAGGATATGCCATTCTCCCATAGTCAGGAAGTTTAACACTTCTTCCTAGCAAACTAGAATCACTAGATTGGTTAGTTCTTCCAAATTTAAAAGTGTTTTGTCGACTGAAAGTTCATTTCTAACCCAATTTAAGAGGCCTTGGTCACTGGCTTCCTGCTGTCTGAGGTTCCCACATTTCCAATCGATTTCCCAGGTAAAAATTGGTTTTCTTCACAGCCAGGAATTGGCTAAGATCCATTAGCTTGGCTGCATTTGTTACTCATATATCTGGATGTATTCTGCCTTGTCAAACTCAAATGAATGAAGGAAGGTAAGCCTATCTCAGGGCAGCCTGGATAGAAAAAAAATCAGCACAATGATTTCATTTTACCTAGGATTAAAGAGATTGTTTCTGTATAATGACTCCTAAGAAATGCAGGAAGTTTTATCAAACAAAGGCTTTTCTGAACTGTTTTAAACAAACAGGCTGAATACTTTCATGTTAAATGATATTAATTGAAAACTGATGAAAGAAACTTTTAAAGCAAAAACGGTATGTTTTCTTCCTCCAAACTACATGTTTTATAACATATTCAACAGGCACAATAGTGGTTTCACAACCACAAAAGGTTACTTTGAAATATTTGTGTAATGTGGAGTTAAAAGGTATGTTCATCTTGTTACTAAAATGTTTTGCTAAAACCCATGCAGCCAAGGGTCTTCAAAATATTCATAGAAAATGTGTAATAACAGCCCTATGCAAAGGCTCAGTGGTTAAATCCCCCCTTGCTAGCACCAGTTCATGTCACAGCTGCTCCACTTCCCACCCACCTCCCTGCTTGTGGCCTGGGAAAGCAGTAGAGGATGGTCCAAAGCCTTGGGACCCTGCACCTGGGTGGGAGACCTGGAGAAATCTCCTGATTGCTGGCTTTGGATCAGCCCAGTTCCAGTCACTTGAGAAGTAAAGCAGTACACAGAAAATCTTTTCTCCTGTCTTTCCTTCTCTCTGAAAATCTGCCTATCCAAAAACATAAAGAAACAAACAAAAACAAATGTTTTTAATGCATAATATGAAGTTATGTGTTTGGATTTTAATTTTTACCACTAGATAACATTTTGATTTTACTTTCCACACTATTTTAAACTTTGTCTATTTCAAAAGCAAGGTTACAGAGATGAGAGGAGTTAGGTCTTTCATCTTCCCCAAATGGTCGGAGCAATCAGGGCTGGGTCAAGCTAAAAGCCAGGAGGCTAGAAATGCATACAGTTTTCTAACATGGAAACGGGGGCAAGCATTTAGTCATTATTTGCTATGTTCACAGGCACTTAACCCAGGAGCCAGATTTGAGGTTGTGCGGTCAGGACATACATATGAGATGGTAAAGCCATAGACAATGGCACAATGTAGCCCCTCACACACACACGACCTTCAAATATATATATATATATATATATATATATATATATATATATATATATATATATATATTTGCTCACATAAAAAAGACATTTAAAATTTCAAACCATGGTCATTTTCTTAAATTTATATTTAACTTTCTAATTTCTGGGGGGAAATAGTCAAACTTTCCTATTCCTGCACTATCACGCATGAATATTCAGTTGTTCACTCCTTTACAATCCCATTATACTGCTAAGTATTTGTGAAATAGGAAATATTTAGTCCTAGTTTTATGTAATCTCCTCAAGGGCAAAGACAGTGTATGACACAGGTTTCTGCCACCATTCTAGCTCTGAAGTAAGTGACATTTAGTAGACCTTGATTACAAATCACAACATCTCCACATTCATTGTTAACATTAGTCTCAGTTGATAAAATCAGGAATTAAAAAGTGACCTTAGAGGCTACATGCCAGGAAAGAATAAAATCATGGGCGTTCTTCCAACCAACTGACGTGACCCAACATAGGGTGTCACTTATTAGGGCAGAAGATGGGGTCATTCTTAGGATTTGCCATGAGTCTCATGCATTTTTATGAAGTCATCATCTTAAAGTTTGAGGTTAATGGAACATAACTGGCAAAAACATGGAAGGCATTTCAGCAGGAAATGTCAGGTTTTATAGAAAACATTTTCCCATGTTTTCACATATAATTGGCATTTTCTGTACTATTCCTTCATATAAGCAAAGTGCTGGTGGCAAACACAATCTCTTTCTACCTTAATCTTATGAGCAACAGACTGATTCTTTGTATTAAACACTGTCTTCAAGAAGAAAAGTGTATGTGATTGCAGAGCAACTTGGGGAAAATTTCTCCTCTCATCTCCAGTTCGAGTTTTATTTGAAGATAAGCTTGACATGAGTTACTAACCAAATCAACCTATGGAAAATGAAGTTATTACACAAAACTTAAGGCATTCCTACTGGAAAGAGGCCTTCCCCACACAGAGAGAGAACTGCTGTCCAGCTCTAATGCTCAAATGTTAGAAGCTCAACAGCAAACTTATTCAAAGCAGGACAACCAAAATGTTAAAAGATATCAGAAAATAGCCCAATGAAAAATATTCCATAAAACTGAGAAGTGGGGATCAAGCCATTCATTTGACTATCAAATATAATAGGCAACCATGTGGAATAAAGATTTGATTTTTGAAAACAACAATATACACAAGCAGAAATTCAGCAAACAATTTTTGGACTACCTGTTTTGTGACAGTTACTACACGTCAAGGTCTCACATTGAATTTTCCCAGTAGGGCCTGGTGCAATGGCTCAGCACCTAAATTCTTGCCTTGCATGCACCGGGATCCCATGTGGGTGCCAGTTTGTGTCTTGACTACTCCACTTCCCATCCAGCTCCCTGCTTGTGACCTGAGATGGCAGTGGAGGATGGCTCCAAGCCTAGGGATACTGTGCATACGTGGGAGAGCCAGAGAAGCCTCCAGATTCTTGGCTTCTGATCGGCTCAGATCCAGCCATTGCAGACACTTTGGAAGTGAACCAGCAGCTGGAAGATCTTTCTCTCTGTCTCTCCTCCTCACTGTAAAACTGCCTTTCCAATACAAACCAATAAATCTTTAAAAATATCCTCCCAGCAAACTTGTGGGTTATGTATTAAGATGGCTCATTTTAAGTATCACAATATGAAGATTTATGGAAGTTGTATCACTTGCCAAGATCAGCCAGTTAACAGGTAGAGGAGATAGGATCTTGTGCCTGTCCATGTTAGATACAACGATGCCTCCTATAAAGTTCTGTTGCACGTTGAAAAATAGCACCTCTAAGTTTAAATCACAAAAGGCTTTGAATGTTTAATAGGTGAAGTACTTAGAACTAGCTGGTAGCTTCTGAAAACAATGTACACAGTATTTATGAAAACACATTGAAAAGAGATCAGATGCCTATAGCTTTTTTAAAATTATTTTTTAATAATCTTACTTAGTTGATTAGGGAACAAAGGGTCAAGGGCTACAGGGTGAAAGTGGGTAATACCATTATTTCCACATCAATATCATTTTACCCTGTATCTGGGGTGAGGGAAAAAAAACAAAGGGAAAAGCTCCACCCAACCTCCCACCCATCCCACATCCCCAACGGGAGGCACGCTCTGAGGGTCCTGCTCGTACAGTTTTGATAGTTCATCAGTTCTGGATTGCTGCCAATCTCTCAGTTCCAATCGCAATGAACCCTATTCAGAATCCACTGGCTGACAGTCTCTTCATGGCTGGGGTTCTAAGATCAGCAGTTCAGTTGGAGGATCTCCAAAGAAACTTCATCTGAGATGATCCCAGACCTGATTCTTGTGCGAGTTTGCTAGTACAGAGTCCGACACCATCTGTCACACCAATCAGCTTATGCACATGCTGGTCGTTGCAATTGCTGGGTCCATTCTGTTTCCAGCCCTGTCTTCCTCGTGAACCAGTGGGTGTTGTAGTCCAGTTCGATCCTGCCCGCTTCATACTCGGTCCTCACGCAAACCGGTTGGAGCTGCAGCCTAGTTGGGGTGACTCCTCATAACCCCCACCAGTTCTGCCCCCTACCCTGGTTCCCATGCTTGCCAGTATGCACTGCAGGCTTGTTAAGTCTGTCCCACATCCTGTTTAGCTCTCATACATGTCAATGGGCATTGAAGCCCAGCTCAACCCAACCAACCTACTATCCAGCCCATACACATACTGGCAGGTGCCCTTCTGTACAGCCACCCCTGCCCCTGTCCTGGTGTTCATGCTGTCCAATGAGAGTGGCAGCCCCGAGGGAGGTGTCCACTATTTCCCTTCTAGGCCACACTCACTCCCAGATTATGCACTCTCCAGGTAGTTCTGGCATTTGACTTGACAAAATTAGCTCCCAGTGCCAGCCTCTGCCAGCTAGTCCTGCGGCTAGCCCAACCAACCCTCACCCACTCTAGTTTTTGCTTGCACCAGTTGGAACAGTCAGCCCACCGTGGCCCTTCCCTTATCTAGCTCACATGAGGCCCACAGGTGTTACAGCCCTGCCTATTCTGATCTGCAACCATCCTGACTCACACTTTCCAATGGAAGTAGTTGTCCAGCAGGGGAGCCCACATTCCCCTGTCAGCTTTGCCTCCTCCCCCTGATTATCACATGTGCTGTTTGGGCGCTGCAACCACATCTGGTATGGCTCATCTCACCTTGGCATTCCTTAATGTGTACTAGTATGTGTCGCAACCGAACCTGGCTCGACCCACACTCTGTTCTGGCGCTCGGACTCACCAGAGGGTGATGTGAACAGGTTCAGCCTGGTCTGCCCCCAATCCATGCCATGTGTATACCAGTGGGATAATTTCCATAGCCTGTTCTGGGCTGTTTCCTATTGTGCTTCTTGCGCTTACCTGCAGGGACTGTGTCCTGCCAGAGGACTTGCCCAGGCTCCTCCATCAGAAACTCCCATTGCCAGGTTTTGCGCATACCAGTGGGTCCATGAGCCAGCCCTCTTCAGTTCACCTCCTGTTCTAGCAGGAACAGTGGTGTTTCCTGACTGTTCTTCAACCCAATCTGGTTCTTATTGTTGGATGTTTCAACCCAGCCATGAGATGCCTATAGCTTACATGGTAAAATCTTGAACTACACGGGGGAGTTTTATTGCAGCATACATATTTTTCATAGTATGTTCTGAAAAACTGCAAGAATTCAAAGAACTCAAAGAATTCTTTGATATGAACAGCCCATGGAGGCTGCCATGCTCTGACCTAATTCAGGGAGTGTGGTTTCTGGGATGTCCATATCTACACTCCATCCAAATACACAATTTATGAGCATTTGAAACAAACTGAGCACGTACTAAATGATTTGTAGAAAATAAGTGACCATCACAACAGCATTCAGATATAGGTGGTATGACTTTTCCGATTTTACATACAACAAAAACAGAAACTAAAAGAAAAATCTGGGTGTAGAGAGGTGAATAAACATGTCCAAACAGGTCAAATAGGTAAAGTAAATAGTGAAGCTGGAATTTGAATATGGGCTGTATAGAATGACAGACTATATTGCTTAATATTTATTATAACTAATGGTTGTCTTTGAAAGAATTCATATGATTGTAAAATTATTATAATTATATCCTCTAGACATTTCCTTAGAATGCAAAATAAATATGATATCTAGTTTCTTTGGTTTGATAACAGTACTCAATGTACAACATCACATTTTCTATCCAAGTTCTGAATAATCTGAAGGAAAGTGCCAACTGAAAAATAAAATATCATTATGCCTGATCACTTTAATTCAAGAGATACTACTGCATGTGAAAGGCAAAACAGTCCTTCAAACTCCTTTGCTGCCCCAGTCTAAGACATTGCCGAAATAAATATTTTGTTATTTTGGAGATAACATTTTAATTTGCATTATTGTCAAAGACTTAATGCTCCAGTAAATAGCTTGATAAATAAAAAAGTCCTTAGTTCAGAATGAATGTAAGGGCTGTAAGCAAGAATCAAATGGAAAGAAGTTAAACTTGACACAGATATGGTAAATTTAGAAAGAGTCATAGATGGTTAAAATTATAGTACAGTACACTCTAGCAATTTTACAAAGATATAAAACAAAATGTGATAAAATACCATATTTGTAGCATATTTATATTGAGGGAATATTCTGTGTACCCATGTCATTGTTTGCTATTGTTTCTGTAGAAAGATAACATACCTCTGACTCTGGATCAAGTGACATTAATTTGTTCACAATTCTATTGCAGAGTATAAGTAACTTGAAAAGCGGACAGATAGATTTTCTACATGATACAAATGTTACCTTCAGTTCCCCAGTTTTTTCAGTACCCAAGTAAATAGTTTCAGGACAACAGGAAGTCCAATGAAGCAGCAACAGCATCTGAAAGTAGATTTTTGTTTTTCATATATGGTGTGACCAATGGTTTTCCCCACCAAAACTCACATTAAAATTTGAATACCAACATAACTCTGGTGGCAGTGGGGGGATGGTGTGGACAAGCTGATTAGACCCGTATGAGCCACTAAATATCTTTCTTAAGGGACTAAATATCCTTTAGGAAAGTAACCCGGTGAGGCCTGAATATCACTACTCGTTCTAGCCAGGCACTGGACAGATTTGAGGGAATTCATGTAAACTAAGTATGTGTACTTTTTTTTTTAAATTTAACAACCATATTAATTTTGCTGAAAAATAAAAGCACACCTACTACATTCATTTGTTTGTATCTGTAGATTGAATTTTAACACATGCATTTTTTAAGGACAAGAAATAACACCATGCCTTTCAAACTTCAAAATTAGAGAAATTTCTACTTAGGCGTAAGTACTCAGATATAAATAAGATTGAACAAAAAGCATTACTTGTATAACATTTGAAATAATATTCTTTTTGAAGAGATTATTTGAAAGGCAGAGTTATAGAGAGGAAGACACATAAACAGAGAAGTGGAAGGATAGAATCTTCTACTTGCCAATCCACTACTCGAATGTCCACAACAACGAGGCCTAGGCAGATTGAAAGTAGAAGCTTGGACCTTAGGTGTCTCCCTAATAGGTATCCAGGGCGCAAGCACTGGATCCACCTGCAGTTCCTTCCCAGAGCATTATAAGGGAGCTGGGTTGGAAGAAGCTCCCTTGAGAATGAGATGCCAGTTTCATAGGTGTTAGGTTAACCACTGCAATGCCAACTCATGACAGAATTTTCTAACCAATGAACTATTCAAACACATGAAAACATGCTATAACTCATTTTAGTTAAGCTAAGTATTTCAGAAAAAAAAAACCTACATCTTCCTTTCAAATTATTCACAATCACAGATGTTACTATGTATACTGACTTTAATCTCCTGCAGTTTTACTCTTATAAAATAAAACAGAAAGATCCAAGAAAGAAAAACACAGACTTGCCAGTTTAAACAAGCCGCCCAATGAAAGACATGTTAGCTCTAGGGAACACAGAGTAATTATTGCCCAAGATCACAGATTCTTGATAAATTGACTTTCTGAATGTGCAGGAGTCATAAATTGAAGGAACACTGCCTTGAAAATTGAAGATTAATATTGGACTAAAAAGTTTTCCTATGAGCATATACCCAGCGAAGATACAATCATCAAGAGATAGTAAATACACATCTTCGCAGTTTCAAGAACTTCAAGAAAAACGCCTTCAATAGTTACAATACCACAGGGGTATCTTTATTCATGAATGTAAGCTTCCAACAGAATACAAAATCATCATTAAAAAATACAGCAAAATTATTGACACTAATTAGTAAATTGATGTGACAAATTGTTATGTAACAATTGAAACATTTTTACTTGAAAAAATAGAGAGGTAAGGAAATACAATTTGTCACAGTAAATTTTGATTCTTCAACAAACGCAGGATGATATTCAGTGAAATAGTTTGTCTATGCAGATGTAAGAAATGTTCTAGACACACAAAAAAAGATTATTCTATTAGATTTTTAGGAAATTACATTACAAGAAAGATGTTAAAAATCAAGGCTAAGGGCATGCCAGTTATATTTTGACAGCATTACACATATTGACAAAGAGGAGAAATTTCCTCTTACAAATTACTTGTAAGTATATAAATAGGTACTCAATCATGTATGTAGTATAATACTCAAAATCAACAAGCTAACTCCACAGAAGTAGAAAAAAAATCTATCTACATTAAAGCTTTACAATTTTTACGTAAAGAATCTAATTCATGTATTTTGAACTAATCTAATTCATGTATTTTGAACTAAAAATGGCTCTGGTAAATCCATTATTACCCATGACCAATAAAGCCTAAGGATAAGAAACATGATACTATGGAGCTTTAAATTCTCAAACTTTAGAAAGGTATTTCCTAGTATTAGCAAATTCTCACACATATTTGTATGTGGCTAAAAGTTATCCATCAGCATGGGACTCTGCAGCACACGGGAGACCCGGAAGAAGCTCCTGGTTACTGGCTTTGCATCAGCTCAGCTCCCACCATTCCAGCCACTTGGGGAGTGAACCAGCTGATAGAAGATCTTTCCCTCAGTTTTTCCTTCTCTGTAAATATGATTTTCTAATACAGATAAATAAATCTTTTTAAAAACTTAAGTTTTCATCCAAAAACTTTTATTTTAAAATATTTCTTAAACTCAGTTTCAAATTTTGTTTCTCTCATGGCACTTACAAAATTAGTTGTACACAATGTTAAATAAAAACTTGCTAGTTACATAATTTTACTGAAAGGTAAAAGAATCTATCATGGTTGAATAAGTCAATACAAGTTAACTGTATATGGGTAGAGCAGGTAATCCTGTACACATGAAAAAAACTGAACTAAGGACATGACTTGACTATATAGCCTGAAACCAAAAGGACAGCAAAACCCTTTCCCTCTAAGCCATGGGTCATAAACTCCCCTTTTTATCAGTGCTTCAATCCCATTCTCTTTTCTTTCACTATAGATCAGTTTTCTCTTTCTACTCATGATTCTTGAATCCTCCAAACATTTCACCTCACACTGGCTTAGGTTTTATTTTGAGCTGATCCCTGGTTGTGCTATTGCTTCAGTTCTTCAATTCCAAATTCCAAGGGAAAAAAAATACACCTTGGGCCAGATATCCATATCTAATCCAGTCACCTAATGGCTAAGATTTGGATTTGTGCTGTTAAGCGATTATGGCCGAAACAAGTTCTCTGAGGTTTTTCAAGGGAATCATGATCTGTGCCGCTAATATGTTAACAGATTCACCATATCGAAAAGATGATATGTACAATGTCCTGATTCAGGAGACTTTCATAGAATCACTATGTTTGAGACTCAAAAGAGAAATTTCTCACACTCTAAATTAGAAACTCAAGGAAAGTGATGTCATCCAATTACTTAAATTCATGTCATAAGCAATGGGTGCAATTAATACTTGAACCCAGTTTACCTGACTCCTAAATAAATACAGATGTGCACTGCTTAATGATATTGATACATTCAGGGAAATATATACTGTTAGCAAATTTCCTCATTGTGTAAACATCCTATTTAGAAGACTATGATATCAGACCCTGCAGGTAAGCGCAAGAGGCATGAAAGGAAACAGCCCAGAACAGGCCATGAAAAGTGTCCCACTGGCATACATGCGGCATGGGTCGGGGGCAGACTAGGCTCAATCAGTTCATGTCATCCACTGGCGAATCCAAGCACCAGAACAGAGTGTGGGTCAAGCCAGGTTCGGTCACGACAAAAACCAGTGCACAATACGGAATGCCAAGGTGAGGTTACCTGTGCCAGATGTGACCACAGCGCCCAACCAGCACATGTGAGAATCAGGAAGGGAGGGGCAGAGCCGGTACGGGGAACATGCGGGTGTTCCCTTGCTGGACAGCTACTCCCACTGGAGAGCATGAGCGGGAATGGGTGCAGACCAGACTAGGCAGGGCTACAACAACTGTGGGCCTCATGTGGACCAGATCAGGGAAAAAACAGGCTGGGCTGATTGTTCCTACTGGTGCAAACCAAATTAAGAGTGGGTGAGGGTTGTTTGGGCTTACCTGCAGCATCAGCTGGCAGAAGCTGGTATTGGATAATTCTGTCAAATTAAATCACAGAACCACCTGGAGAGTGCATAATCTGGAAGTGGGTGTGGCCTGGAAGGGAAATAGTGGGCTCCTCCCTCCTGGGTTACCACTCCCATGGGAGGGCATGAAAACCAGGTCAGGGGCTGGGGTGGCTAGACAGAGAGGCACCCAACAGCATCTGTGTGGGCTGCATAGTGGAGCTGGAACCAGGCTTCAATGCCCATTGACATGTATGAAAGCTGAATGGGATGTGGGACAGACTAGACTAGTCTGCTGCACATAATGGCAAACCAGGGTAGGGGGTGGGCCTGGTGGGGATTATTGTGGGTTGCTTCAACTAGGCTGCAACTCCCACAGGTTTATTTGAGGGCCGAGTATGTGCTGGGCAGAACCAGGCTGGACTGCAACACCCATTGGTTCCAGTGGAAGACAGGGATGGAAACAGAACCAACCCAGCATTTGCAACCACCAGCTGATGGGGCAATGGACTGTGCCGGGCCCTGTGCTTGCTAGTACATACAAGAATCTGGTCTGGGAACACCTCACACACAGTTTCTTTGGAGATCTCCCCATTCGAACTGCCAGATTCAAAACCCTAACCATCAAAAGACAGAAGACAGAACAAGTCAATCAACCACCTCAGCCATATGCTCACAGTGCAAAACAGGGCAAACGGAGACTCTAGGATGGACTATGTCAATCAGTGGATTCTTCAAGGACCTCATTGTGCTTGGAGTGGCAAGATTGGCAGCAATTCAGAACTGTTTATCAAAACCACTTGAGCAAGAACCTGGGAGCATGCCCCACATCCGAGACATTGGGTGGCTGGGAGACTGGGTGGGGCTTCTCCCTTAAAATCCCCTTTTACATCAGATATATTAAGTAACAATACGGAACTAATTGTTTTGCCCATCTTCCTGTGGTCCTTGAACCTTTTACCCCAATTAACTATGTAAACATTGCCAAAAATGTAATTAAAAAATGGAAAAAGTTAAAAAAGACTGTATCAATTGGTCACATAACATGATGAAACCAATATCATTTATATCATCTATTGCTGTTTGAAATGGTGTGATGTGGCACATGATTGCATTCCCCCAATGTAATTCTCTATAATATATTTGAAAGATCAATTTGAGTTAACAAAAGAAAATAAATGTTGGTCGAATAAACAAATATAAAGGAGCTAAAGAATTGTTTAGTTGAAATCTACAGACTTGCTTCAATGCACAGATAAAAATACATGCTGAGAAGTACTCTAAGATGTAATCACAAATAAGCACTTCAAAACTTTTCAACGTGGTTACATTTCCCTGCTGCTTAAGACTCCCGTAATTCCTAAGGCAGAGTAGAATTCCAGCTTCCTACTCATGCCAATCCTGGAAAGCAGCATAATGACTCAATTGATTTGGATCCTGACATTAACATGGAAGATCTGGATTTACTTCAAGGTTCCCCATTTAAGAGCCAGCCAGGGGCTGCTGTTAATACATAATTAGTGGGCTCGGCGGCGTGGCCTAGTGGCTAAGGTCCTCACCTTGATCCCATGTGGCCGCTGGTTCTAATCCCGGCAGCTCCACTCCCTCTCTGTCTCTCCTCCTCTCAGTGTATCTGACTTTGTAATGAAAATAGAATAAATCTTAAAAAAAAAAAAAAAAAGGATACATTTAAAAAAAAAAATAACGTAAGTAGTGAACCAGTGTATGTGTCTTCTCTTTGGTTGTCTGTCTTTCTTACTTTTGAAAAAATGAGAAAAAAAAAGTAAGTTGCAGGGTTAGGGTTGTAATGGCTATGGCACAAAGCTTAAACCACCACTTGGGACGCCTGCATACTATACCTAAGTGCTGGTTGCTCTACTTCTCAGTCTGCTCTCAACTAATTAATCTGGCAGCCAATGATCCTTCAGGCACCTAAATTATTGCCATGCTTGTGAGAGACCCCAGTGGAGTCCCTGGTTCCTGGCTTCAGGCTGACCAAGTTACTGCTGATGGGGGCATTTGGAAGGAAAGGCAAGCAGGTTACAGGAAAGTCTACCATTCTTTCTTGCTCATTTTCTCTCTTTCCCTTTATACCCTATCTCTCTTCTAAGCAAATAAATCCATCTTTAAAACAATTTCATAAAATGTATCATACAACGGAAGCAACATATACAGTATCGATTTTGTTACTTCATTAATTTGAAAACAACCTCGAGCACAATCTGATCATTACAAATGATAGGATACAAACTAATGAATTGTAACTGTTTATCTGATGATATTTGGTGTCACAGTTAAAATCTAAAAATATGAAAAGGAAGTGAATTGATATGCTGAACCATAGGCTATCATTATCATCTATGTGCATGTGATAAAATAATAATGCACCAGGGATCAGTATTGAGATAAAGCAGGCTAAAACATATGTGTCGTAAGTATGCATTGATGACACTGAGACCTTATTACTGACATACTTATACTTCGTATAAGTTATATTCGCAAGTGTCCAGCTATTTTGTATGCCATCAACATGATTCCCAACCAGAAAATGGGACTTTCTCTTGTGTTGACATTTTTCTGCTGGCGATCATGTTAGCAACATGAGAAACTTTCCCAATAACACATACTGACTATGAAATTCAGTTATACATAACTGGGTATTTTGTTCAAGGTTCACACTTCTTATTTAACAATATAACCAATAGTTTAATCTCATAATGAAATGACAAGGACTTGCCCATGCAGCCAATTGCCTATTTCTCTTGCACCATCACTGAAAGAAATGCTGGAGGATAAGTGGCATTCAAAGTCATCTTACTATAGAATATGTAAGTGTCTTCTATATTCAATCAGTTTTTCTTAAAGGTGAATATTCCCTTTGTCATCAAGAATAAAATCAAAGAAAATACAATGTCCTGACCATATATAATATCTTGGTGTCTTAGACTGTCCTCAGCTTTCCAAATGTTATTAAGATGTTATTTATGAATGAGGATTATAGCTGTGCATGAAAGTTATAAAGAGGGAATTTCATGAATAACAGTTCTATCAAAGTAAGTAACCCATATTGAAGAAAAAGCATTAAGTTTATCTGAGTTACAGATTTGAAGCATAAGTTGAAGATGTATGAAGCACATGTTTAGTGAAAAGCTGTGTGAATCATTAAAATAACATTTGTAAAGGTGGGAGATACAGACTGAACAAGCCATGGAGGCTTAAAGTACAGACGGAGTGACATGATCTTCACTGAAATTAGAGAGTCATATTTGGGACAAACAGTACAAATATTAATAAGCTTTTAATAGGTTTACACAAAATAATGCCTTTCAACAAACATTTACAAAATGGAAGAGTTCTGCAGACTATCATCATGAGAAGTATATGGAATCCTGACAATAATTGTTCAGAAATGTCTCATATAGTCTATTTCTGTAACAGATATTTGGAAATTAGAGAGATACAAGTCTACATCACCAGTGATTTTTAAATTTCTGATACTGTTACTAATTAAAATAATCTGTACCATGATATTTAAGTAACATTAGTATCCCATGTTCTATAATAAAATATTACAATGTAAAACATCAAAAATAAAAAGTTATTATAAACACTTTGATAATAGAAACAACACAAAGCTTAGAACTGGTACTTTATAATCTAATCTAACCAAGGAAGGAAAATACCTAAGTAATATTTAAAAAGGCAAACTAATGTTGTTGAAAGGAAATGCAAATATAAGAGCTTAAGAATTTAGCATACAAAAAAGAAGCTGGAAATAAAGATTGTAGGTGGCAATAGGTCAGGGCTAATCAAGCCAAGATTACAGGAAGTTTGACTCCATATTTGGACTTGCAGAAGAGCTGTTAGTATTCAGAGGCACACATCAGCAAGTCAGAAAATCTCATTTAAAAAAAAATGTTGGCTTTAGATTGAATCAATTAGGTTGTCTAGGATCCACAACTTTTTCTAGCCTCCTTTGCACACCTGTTTCTGTATCATTTAAATTTCTCCATAAGGTTTGGTCTGGGTATGCTCCAGACCATGTTTGTCTGAAATTTCAATGTCCTTTTCTTGTTAATTAAAGGTTTTTTTGTTTTGCTTTGTTTTAATCCAATACTTAAATAATACCATGGGAATGGTGTCAAATGACCTACCACATTGTTTTCTGAACATTTTCCCATACTCCCTAAGCTCAGCCATGGTTCTGCAACAGGTTGGTGCAGAGAACAGTTTTTTCACTCCTCAGGTCTTTCCTTGTTCCCACAATCCCACACACTTTTTCCTAGAAACTACAAACAGGTCACTGTTTTTTCTCTTTATGAGTATTTGTTTCTTGCCTTAAGTCTAAAGGAGAACAAAGCATCCCAGATTTTCTAATATGTGATATTTACCACATTCGTCAACAACAAAAACCCCTCTACCTAATCTTACACTCATATTTCAACAGTAATTTAATTAAAAACGCACAAGATAATGAAGGGAAAAAAATCTTCATTTCCTTTAAGTGCCTGAGTTTGGATCTTCTGACAAACCAACCATAAATGCACTAAATCAATAAATGCCAAAAATGCGATTGAGGTCAGAACTAAAATATCTTCCTGGGGTTCTGACTTCCATGTGAAGCTTCACTTCAACCCTTACAGACTCAAACTCTAAAGTGTTTGTTGCAAACTCACCTAATCCAATTTGGTCATGAAGGACTCCTAGCTTCTTTTAGTAGATAAGGATATTACTAAAGAAATTTGAGCTGAGCCTGATTTAGCTAGTTTTCCAAAACATCACTGCTAGGTCATAATGAATGCAAATCTAAATTCAAATTCTGCCACCCATATGGGGCCACTTCTAAAATCCTATGGATGATCAAAATAAAAGATAATGCATAATTCCCATTAATATTTTTAATGATGTTAACTAAACAACCCTTGGCAAACAGACAGTAAACCAATCATTGATATGGCCTGTAAATTGAATAGTTTAACTTTATCCTTTTAGGCTGTCTTACTATCTTGGAAAAAAAAAAAAAACTCGGGGAAATAAGCCTCAAGACACATAATTCTATTGTCTAGGTAGCTAGATCATAACCAAAAAAATGGCCATCCAAATTGCTTGCTAGTAATGCCTCACTGGATTCTTAAACACTTTCATCAAGTCAAGATAAAGATTTCAAAACACTTGAAACAGTACTCTTATCTGCACCAAAAATGACTCATTTTTTAGAAAGAGCCTGTTTTAACCCTTTATTATGTAATTAACAAACAACAAATTTCACCAACAAAATCCTACTTCTAACATGTTATATTCCAATTAGAAATGGCCTACAGTGTTGATAGAAATGAGAGAAATATTTCAAAACCTGGCTCTCAATTTGACCTTTCTGAAAGAAGTTACTTGAGAGTATTTAAAATGTAAATCTTCCTGTCATGATACTACTAATAATCAATAATGTATTTAATTTGAACAGCCAACATCTCATAAAATTGAAGTTGATTTCTATGAGGTGTATTCATATATATATAAACATCACAGCACTCAGCATTCAGAGAAATAGCACACTGAGATAAAAACTAAAATGTCATTGTAATAGCATTAAGAGTTGTGACAGTTAGGCAGTGATTATGTCAAGACTGAAATACAGCTTTGATCACAAGATTGATTTGTTACACAGGATTTTGCATGCTCATTCTTCCTTCCTTCCCTTCTCTCTCTTATTCTTTTTCTCTTTCCCCACTCCCTAACCTAACATTCTCCCTTTTGCTCTGAGAGGATGTAAAAGACGGCCCTGGTCCTGGCTCCATAGCCCAGTGGCTAAATCTTCACCCAGCAAGTGCCAGGATCCCATATGGGCATGAAATTTATGTCCTAGCTGAACCGGTTCCCTCACAGCTCTCTGCTTGTGGACTGGAAAACAATGGAAGATGGCCCAAAGCTTTGGGATCCAGTACCTGTGTAGAAGACCACTGATGTGTCTCTCCTTCTCTCTGCCAAGTCTCCTTTTCCAAGAAAAAAAAATAAATAAATGTTTTCAAAAAGAAAAAGTAGAGGAGGAGGAAGAGAAGGAAGAAGAGGACCCTTACCAAGGACTTTGATTTGGATATTGGACTTCCTAGGCTCCAGACAAGTAAGAAACACATTTCTGTGCATTACACACTACTCATTTGAAGGATATTCTGTTGCAGCAGTACAAAACAGACTAAGACACTAAGCAAGTGCTTAATCCCCCCCTCCTTTCTTTCCCATCTATTTGATCCAGAGAAGAAGAAAAATCAGATTTTTTTAATCAACTCTGTAGGTTTGCTTACTGTGGATAAAAGGCATTCTCCACAAAGGGAAGAAAAGATGCAATCATCTCTTTGGATATGTAGACAGGTGGATCTCCAAGGCAAAAACAATAGTTGAAATTACCCATGTTTGTGTTTGCTGGAAACTTTTATCCACTTCACTGAATATATGGAAATACAAATTCTGAACAATTTCCCAGATGTCAGAAAACCTTTCCATGGCAAGGCTTTTACCTCCAGAATTTCCCATCCAGACATCAAGCCTAGCTTCTAACATTCTCATGCTCTGCCTTGGCACATGAGTCTCAGTAATTGTTCCCCTTAGCAACTTTCTCATTAAATCACATAAGCAGTGTTTTCACTAATCAATGCTAACATTAGTTAGAGATTTTATACATAGATGTTCACACTCTCACATGAGGGAAATTTATAAAGTTTATTGAGGACCAGTATTGCGGCAGTGAGTTAATCCACCACCTGTTACACTGGCATCACATATTGCAAAGCATGCATTCAAATCCTGGTGCTACACATTTTGGCAAGTTCCCAACTAATGCATCTGGAAAAGGCAGATGTATGGCCCAAGCACTTGATCCCCTGGAACCCACAAGGGAGCCTATGAGGAATTCCAGGTATCTGGCTTCAGCCTGGCCTAGTTCCAGCCATTGTGGAAATGTGCATTATCTTTTCATTCCATTTCCAAGATCTTTTTAAAATACTTCTTGTGTGTGTGTATACTATAAGTACACATTCATTTATTTATCACAATCATAGAAACATGCATATACACATACATTTCTGCTAATACAAATGGTTTTCTTTGTCATAGAACAATACATATCCACTATGAGTATTGATGGAATCATTATGAGTGCATGACATAGGGGGTGATATTTTCAATGAATAAGGACTACATGTCAAATATTGTCAAATCTTTCCAGCACAAAAATTTTTAGATTTAAAAATAGTTTTTGGTCTGGGACTATGGAATAAGATAGTTTAATATATTTTTTATTTCCCCACTCTGATGGCAAGTTCATATTCTCTTCTTTCCATCTCATATACTTTTTCTTGTTTCCATTGTGTTTACTCATGAAATATTCATCACGACAAAATAACTCAGTTTCCTCAGGACACTTATTCCCATATTATGGTCTATATCTCACTTTCATTTGTATCGATACTATAAATGTACATCTCTATGGGGTAATTAGCAATATTTTAATTGATGCATCAACTCAGGTAATGATCAACTTGGGATAATTAGTATATACATCAACTCAAACTTTGTTCATCTTCTTAAGATGAATACATTCAAAGTGCTTTCTTCCAAGTATACTGAAGTATACAAGGCATTGTCATCAAATATATGCAGAATCCATTCCTTGCAATATATAATAGATGTTTTACATTCAATTCTCTCCTTCCATTCCTTTGCTATTACCTTCTCTAGGCTAACAGTATAAAATTGTAAGATATTAACTATTATTAGAATCTTATTAGATAGTGATTCTTATTATATAATGGATACAGAAATCCAGGAATACTCCCTTAAGGATGCTTCTGAATAGCAACAATAAGATCATGATTCACTTTGAGGCATACATCAATAAGACTAAATTTAAATTCATAACACCATTTTTAATAACTTCTATTCATCAATTAATAAAGTTATGTAAAAATATTATGTTCACTCTACATATGCATATCATGGACTTAAAAAGGTAATATGAGTATCTGCTTTCAAAAATAGCGGTGTTCGGGCCCTGGCGCAATAGCGCAGTGGTTAAAGATCTCGCCTTGCACGCACCGGTTCTAATCCCAGCAACCCCACTTCCCATTCAGCTCCCTGCCTGTGGCCTGGGAAAGCAGTTGAGGACGGCCCAAAGCCTTGGGACCCTGCACCCATGTGGGAGACCCAGAAGAGGCTCCTGGCTTTGGATTGGCTCAGCTCCAGCCATTGCAGTCACTTGGGGAGTGAATCATCGGACCTTCCTCTCTCTCTCTCCTCTATGTATATCTGCCTTTCCAATAAAAATAAAATACATCTTTAAAAAAAAAATAGCGGTGTTCTTTCCGTATAATTTACTGCCTCTATAATCACTTGCCTTTTCAAAGCAGTCCATATGTGTCTCTTTTGATAGGGCCAGCTTTCAAAGACTCACCTTACTGCGCCTGAGCTTCCACAGCAATGCCTTAAGTACCTCCTGTATTTTCAAATGTGATAAACGCCTTCATTTTTCTGCACTCACCAAGAGTAGGAACCACATGTTAGTTATGTCTTCATATCTAGGTTTTAGTTTCTAATATTCACCATGTTGTGCTTTGCAGGCATTTTGGAATAAATAAATTTGAACTTGGGAATTTCAAGAGCAATAGTGAAATGTTAGAGAAACCAAGTATCAATTTACTTAGACATTAATTGTATAACCGTTCAGCAAGTTTTACCTAAATAAAGAAATTTAGAACTAATATAGTTGGCCAATGGTAGTATCTTACAGAGAAATATTATTTGAACCTTTATTTGATAGATAATATTATAAAGATTAAGTACTGTGAATCACAGTAAAGAAAGATAAATGCTTCAGAAGGCTTACTGAATCAGTTGATCCTGGAAGATTCTTGCCTAGCTTAGTCAGCCTCATATGTGGCAAATTATACAATATTTAGATGATCTAATTTGAAGAATTCCAACAGAGCTCATTTTGATTGAAAATCTCTGTCCATTGACTTCTCATAGTACAAGGAATATGAAGTTTTCACCATAATCACTATGAGTTATGGTTCTGAAAGCCCCACTCAAAATGCACACAATGTTACATAGCAATGAAAAAACAGGAAACTACTGTCAAACATTGACAATTGGTCATCCTTAGTTAATTAGGAAATTCTCACTCCATAGCTCAGAGGCAAAACCGCAGAGATGGGCTTTAAGCAAAGCACAATTGTTCTGAAGAGGAGAAAAGGCAGAAACTGAAGTGGAAGCATCCATGGGAACACTGTGAGTATATTTAGAAAGGGGTGAATCAAAGGACAGAAAAGGAAACCTAAAGCAAAGGTAGTTCATCTGATCAGGGACCAGCCTATAACAAACCCTGTTACCCAATGGAGGACAATTAAGCCCCTGCAGCGCATAAAGCTGGCCCTTTTTAAATCTTTGTAAGAAAAGCCTTGTGATAATTAACCCCTTCTGTGACCTTTGACAGTTTGTACTTTATCAGAAATTTGCTTTATATTGCAAAATATATTGGTATAAAACATTTAAAAAAAAAAAAAAGAAAAGCCTTGTGATGTTGAAGAGAATGGAGAACAGGGAGAAACAACTGGAACTGCTACTCTCTCTTCATTTTCTAATGAGAATGAGCTGCTACTTAAGGATTGTGCACTAATTGCAGCCTCACACTTCTCTGTGAATGTTATTTCATTAGAATGGTCATGGAATGTGAATCAAGTCCAGCCTTGGAACTTAAGTTCATTGCCAAGTATTTTCCTAACCATGCCATCTGATATTGATTATTACTTGATTTTGAACTGGGTTTGAAAAGCTTCTGGGAAGAATGTAAATAATCAAAATATATGCAGCTAAAATGAATGACAATCATGGATAAAGTGAAATCAGTAATCAACCTCTAATTCCATTTGTTCATTTTTCAGGTTTCTTGATTCATAGAAAGTGCAGATGCCTTTCACTTCCAAGTTACTTTGTGTTTGAAGATATTTGCTTACTATTCATGGAATGGCAAGTTTAAATAAACTCTGGATTTTATAGGAACTTTTACAAATTAATTCTCCTGAACCAGAGAAACCCTAACATTTGGTTGCAAGATATAAGTTGGTGTTTCAATTCTGTGATTGACAGCAGAAGTCAAAATGTTAGAGAATAAATCTCAGACTAGAATCTGTCAAATACGCTTGAAGAGGCAAAATATGAAACAGGATATAGCTAGGATTCCAGAACCAGAATATAGGGCGTTTTGCCTTGAAGACACTAACGTGCACCGCAAGCCACCAGTGGGGTTACTGACTATTTAAACTTTCCAAATCTTTCTTGACATTGATGCAAGGTTACTGGTCAGATGTGAAATAGTTGGGATTTGACCTTAGTTCTTTCCAGATCAGGAACTGTAACTTTTATTATGATACAGTTTTTCAGTCACATGACTGGCATTTTCAGCAAGATAAGAGCAAAAGGCCATGAATCGAACTGGCTATTCTGCCTCTTCTGGCCATTGCTCCTGTTATGACTGCCTAGATGACAGCATGTACACCTTGTAGTATACTCCGGGAGTAAGAAATGTGGGCCATTGAGACTGCTCTCATCTGCAAGGAACAGAAGCTAAGAGCTCAATCTTTTAAGCAAACAGTTTATTCTTGCAATAGAACAAAAGACCTGAAAAGTAGGCTGCTGCTAGCCTGATACTGGTTCAGCAGCTCAATGATTTTAAGAACACTGGTTCTGAAGTTTTCTTGGTGTTTCCTCCAGGGCCACAAGATAGTTGCTGCCTGAGACATTAGCCAGGTTCTCTCTGCATGGGGCAGAAATGCTGCCAGGTTTGGTAGACAACTCAGTGTCATGATGGAAGCCTTAGGAACTTGGTGCAGTTGGAAAAAGAAAATGAATATACAGGACAAGTTTTAGGTGTCAAGTATTATCCTTTTACAATTTTGCAAAGATTCAAGTTTACTGCTAAAGTACACAGAGAATTAGAAATCTGAAACTAACGTAAGTACCTGCCTTTGCCTTTCAGCAGTACATAAAAGCTAGAGTCTCGAAAAGATTTCATGTTGCCCTAGAGAGGTTTTAGAAGGCAGGAAGAAGTAGGGCTATTTACTTGCTGAATTTTGAGTGCCAAAAATCACATACTTTTAGCAGACAACTAGTCAAAGGCCTCTTTCAAATCTCAACAGCAACTCTCATTGATGTTGAATGTACTTTTAAGCCTTTAAATATACAGGTAAGGCAAGAAAGCTGAATTTCACAAATTTCTACCATGCTCATTTAGAGAGAAGAACCTGTCATATATACTTTATCACATCTGGTGCTGTATTAACCAAAAAAACAAACAAAAAAAAAAGTCGTCTCCAGAGCTGAAACAGCTAGTGAATGGAGGAATGAGGTCTGGCCAATTAAAATACCCGCACCATACCCACACTCAACAGAAGCCTCTTCCTCTTGTAGGTTACAGAGTTATACAATGTAAAAATATAATAGGTGATTTCTAGCCTCAGTAATTGGACCCCAGAAAAAACAAGGAGTTTCATTAACCAGATATGCTTCATATATCCTTGCTTTTGGGGTAGAAAACAAAAATAGAATGAATAGAATTTAATTTAATTCAATCACCCACATATTTTAGAGTCTTGTAAATTACCAGGACATGCAGGGCATGCTGACAGGTGTTGAGTATTCAAACATGAAAAGAGTATATGCATTCGTGTAGCTCACAGTCTACTGGACTGATGAGCCCCCTCTTTCACTGCTTTCATCAGCTCTGACAAATGGGCTATAGCCCCTACGTGCTGCTTGTCATTGAAATAGGTGTGAAAGTACAGGTTATAGTCTGATATTCATGTCATTTTCAGGCACAAGGCAGTTCTTTTCCTAGAAAATGCCATTCCACTCAAACTTTTATTCTTGAATATGTCTTTTATTATTTAAAATAAAGCTATTCAGAGCAGTCACAGCTTCTATTATTTTTGTCTTTCAGAGAGCATGTCAACTCCCAGTGAAAAACAATTAAAATGCCTGATCTATTTCTCCACTATCTTCAGAAGGAAATGCAAAATTCTTATCATGTCACTAATAACCTTCAACAATGTGTTTGTAGTCAGAATTTGTTAAATACACTCACAAATGCCTTAAGAGTGGCCAAACAGACCTTGATTGGCAACAGGATTTCATCTTCTAACAAGACTCAGTTGCACACACAACAATATTAAAGAAACTATCTTTATCCTGGCCAGATAGAAATGGAGACAAGTAGTGAGCATAATTTAGAAGCAAGCAACTCAATTTTGGAAGTCACAGACAGGCAAGTAGACTGTGTTCCATGCCAAACACCTTGTTGTGAATATTGGCAATGGAGCATGAACTAAACACCAGGATAATTTACAAATATGTGTGTGTGTGTGTGTGTGTGTGTGTGATTAATTTGACAGCCAGACAGAGAGAGTTCTAATAGTGGATCCCTCACCCAAATGTCCACGATAAAAAGTGTTGGGCCTGGCCAAAGCCAGTAGTATTTCATGGATGTTAGCAAGCCAGCTCTTTCAGCCACTAACTCACTAACTGCTGTCCCTCATGGGACACATTATCAAGAAGTTGGAATTGCAGCGGGGCTGGAACTTGAACTGAAAATGTCCCGGTATAGGATATGGGCAACCCAGGCACTCTACTCACGACCCTCTAGTTACTTCTCCAATCCATAAAGAAACTACCAGTTATCATGTACTGCCAAACTACAGTCAGAGTCCAGAGAAATTTCACTTGTTCAATTGGGCTCTGGGAGGCTAGTAAAATAGGTTGAATCTTTTTATGAAATACCCCAAAATCATAACATGTAATTTGTAAAATTAGGCTTTGATGGAATAGCATTCATTGCATATTATGATTTATTATAATCCTTTTTAATGAACAAGCAAACCCAGAACTTTGCCATATTACTTCCTTTCCTTTTACTCTCTCCTGCTTATCACACCTTTCTCTGTGCTGGGATTCATTCAGGCCAATGTCAAATGCCATTTTGTTTTTGAAATGTCTCTGTTGTAACAACTCTACTCTGCTGCCATAGCATGAAAGCTACCACAGGCAAAGGGGAAATGAGCAAGCTTGACTATGTTCCAATTAAAATTGACTTACAAAAACAAGCCATTAGGCTGTAGCTTTAACAGATTCCATCCCCTACACTGTGGCTAGAATTAGTTTTTCCTTCCTTTGGGAAGCTCAGAACTTTGTTTAGGTCTTCCTGACAACACCTATCACATTCTTCCTTGTAATTCACTTTCTTTTTTCATTTTTTCTATATTCATGTATTTTTGCTAAATAAACTATCACTGAATTAAGTCTGCCAAAGAAATTTAAAAAAAAATTCTTACTTGTATTTTAAAATTAAAAAAAAGTCCCTACACCTGTGCTTTAGTACTATTCCTACCTTGTCTAGTTTTGGTCTATCCTTGTTCCCCTGTTATTTAACTAATGACTTTTAGCTAGCAACATGGCTGCTTGGAATGAAGATAGCAATTACCAATTTCTACGTCAGTTGATACAGTTGTTTAACAGTTAGTTTAACAGTTGTTAGTTACAGAAATAGAAAATTAAGTGTCATGTGACACTTGTAAAAAGTACCTTTAAAGACAGAGGGTTTTTCCTTCTCATCCTATTCACTTGAATAACAAAGTCAGAGGAATCATGTGGTACAACCTCATACCAGGAAAGAATAACAGAAGAAAATGCCAAAGGCTTTCATAACTAACTTCAAACTCCTAACTTCCAACTACTACTTTCAGATTTTTTTTACATGGGAAATAATTAAATTCTATTTTTATTTAAGTCATTTTTGGAGTGTTGGAGGCTAAACAGAATCCCCAGTATCTGTTGAAATTCAACTCATAACCTGACTATAGGTAACTTCCCAAGAGTGGCCTTCCGCCCTGGGCTATACTAGATGACACAATTCTTCACAATGACAGCAAGAGGAAACTAACCTGCTATTCTGACACACTCTTTCAGCCTCATTTCAGCTACAACCTGTATTGACACTGTTCTGCTTAAGCAATTTTCTTGTCAGCTTTGTCGCAACATAAAGCTTGGTGTCTCTCTGTATAGCCTGGTTTCAAAGGAGTCATTGCAGACATCGTATTTCTTCTCATTGTCTAAGTTAATGATAAGAATAATGATATAAGTTTTCTAGGTTTTCTTTTTCTTCATACACATTACCATGAAATTCTTGAATTCCCCTCATATGCATGGATCTTAAATTTTTGCAAGACAATAATTTTTCTTTCAATTCAATTTCCTATATTTTGAAATATTTTGGGATTGTTCTCTATTCCCTGTGTGTTTCATTTCTCTCCTAAGTTTACAAGCAATACATAATTGTGCTAAGAGGAAAGACTAGCCCGTGCTCTTCTTCCTCTTTTCTGCTTAGCGTTCATAGTCCCTGACAATTATCTTTATTTTAAAGTTACCTGGGTGACTAAATTACTAGCTTGGTAAGTTTCTGTGAGAGGAGTTACACTGGGTGGTAGGCAGTTAGGGTTTTCTGGGTCCCCAAGTCATTTTTCTTCCCAAATATAAAAGGGAACTTCCCCACCATATTTTAGATTCACCAGAGCAGTCTCTTCCAAGGGACAAGGGTGCTATTAGCATACCAATTCCCCACCTGAAGCACCAGCCATTACCTCCGGCCAAGGTGTAGAAAGGTCTCAGGCCTATCTCTTTATCATTGAAAGGAGGGCAGGAAGTAATATGCAGATGCCTAAGGCCTGGAATGTCCTGTCTAGCACCTCTCTGGTCTCTTTTGTCCCAAAGGCAGATACCTGGAGACCAGGAAATTCCTTTGCCCTTGGAAAAACCCCCTCTTTGAACTAAAGCCTTAAAAGGTCCCAACACCCCCCCATGCACGGGTCTCTTTCTATCTCAGAACCCCCTCTCGTCACTAGGACGGGAGTCTCCTTTCTCAGCTTTTCTAATAAATCTTACTTTAAAACTAAATTGTGTCCGCATGAAAATTCTTCTTTCCTGCGAGACAAGAATTTGAGGTTGCTGCAGTATTCGGGGTTCAAAAACCCTACAACAGTTTTGGTGCCGTGACTCGGATCCTACCAGCGAAATTTCTCCAGCCAGCCTGCAAACATCCATCTCGTCGGACGGTGAGCAAAGCGGACTTTCTATCCTGTTTTTCGGAGACACTAGTTCTCCACAATTAGTAACTCTCGGAAAAAGAAACACCGGGTCCCTGTCGGCCAGCTAAATGCGTCTAGCGCGGCCGCCGGTCTTAAGACTCAGGGGCGAGGCTTGCTGAGTTTGGCTAAATTGATCCCCTGGAGCTGGGACACTTTTCTGATCTTTTCTCGCTGCCCGCTTCCCGTGGATCTGCGCCACAGGAAGGACAGGGAAAGCCTGGACAAGTAGGGGTCCTGGCCAGGGCACTCCCTGGTGTTCCCCGAAAGCTCATCGGCTAACCCTGGTCCCCACAAATGCCAGGTGGGCTAGGCGCTGGGAAACGGCTCCTCTCGCTTCCGTGGATCGGCGCCTCAGGGAGGGTAGGCCTGGACGACTAGGGGGTCTGGCCAGGGCACTCCCTGGCGTCCCCTGAAAGCCCATCAGCTGACCTCAGTCCCCAAGAAGCCCAGTGGGCACGGCGCCATGAAATGCCACCCTGGCGGGTTGGCCCTTGGTGATGTGGGAGAAGGCTTGGACGAATAGGAGATCTGGCCAGGGCACTCCCTGGCGTTCCCCGAAAGCCCGTCTGCCTGACCCTAGACCTCTAGCGAGCAGAGGACCGTGAAGCGCTTCCTGATGGGAAAGGCACCTGGGCGCTCAGTCTGAGGAAGCTGGGATTCTACCTTTCTCTTCTCTCTCCTCAGCTCCAGGAATGTCGGTTTTGTTCAAACTCAGTTTCCTTTCGCGGACTAAGCCCGTCGCGCGAGACTGGGCAGAAGTCTCAGGGTGCCTCAGAAATTCTGGTCAGGGCCACTCCCTGATGTTTTTCGAAAGGCCTCTGGACTGTACCCCGGACTCCGACAGCCCGTCAGGGTGTCGGGCTGAAATCTGCACTCTTTCCTTCCTTCCGCGGGGACACAGTTGTCAGTAAGAATGGGCACAACCCACGGCGAGGCCACGAGCCCTGCGCTATGTGCCTCAATCCCCAAACTGCCCCAGGCACTGACAAGTCCTCCGCTAACTTTTCTGTTAGGATCTCCTCAAAAGCTTTTCCTCACTAAGTCTCCTCACTTCTTATGGATTCAGGCTTTGGGTTTTGCTTTACTGGTCAGTATGTGCTAAAGGTCAATTGGACTGTGACAGGGAAAAGGGAAAAGCCAGGCAGGGTTTCTTTCTAGGCCCCTCTATCAAGAAGATGAGCAGTGGAGATAGAATTGAGGGAGGAATGCGTCACACCTTTAATCCATTCGCGAGGCAGGCAGCAGAGACAGTTCCTCCAGGATCGTTCTTAACAAGTGTAGTCGCTAATGTGAGCAGAAAGTTAGAGTCAACACATTCTTCTCTAGCCTTAGTTAAGGACACAGACTTATAGAATCAGGCCAAAGTTTGAGGTCAGGCTTGTCAACTTGAGGTTAGAACAAATTTCAAAAGGCAGAGCATTTATCCGGCAGAAGTCCCAGATGCAGCGTGGCGCAGGGGTTGGCACATGCTGTTTCTGACTTGTATGTTCTCCAGGACATCAGAATGCACCAGGCAGAGGCCTAGGTCTAGCATGGCGCAGGAAACAGGAGCGGATTGTTCACTCCTGGCACATGCTGTTCTAACTGAGACACATCCCATAAGGCGTGGGAGGCCAAGCGACGTGGGTCAAGTGTACTGACCTCACTCCCCCCTCCCTCCCTACTTCTGTGGTCTCCAGAGTACACCTGGACGCCATGGGCTAGCAATAGGAGTCTTAAGAGACGTCTTAAACTCAGGAGAGATAGAAACTGAGGGACGCTTCTGTTTTCTTATCCTCTCTTTTCAGATGGGAAACAAGCCATCCACCACAAAAACACCCTTGGGGTTTATCCTCAAACATTGGGATTCCTTTGATCCCCAGAATTTAAAGAAAAAGCGCCTGATCTTTTTCTGCACCACGGCCTGGCCAGGCTACAAGCTGGAGGATGGAGAGGGCTGGCCTCAGGAGGGAAGTATAAACCTCAATACCATCTTACAGCTAGATAACTTCTGTCGGAAAGCAGGGAAATGGGTAGAGATGCCCTATATTCAGACTTTTTATGCATTGAGGGAAAGAAAAGAGTTTCAGGAGGTTTGTAAGGTTGAGCCTGCTACAGCGGCACCCGCGCTAGGACCACAGCAGTCCTTCCGGGATCTGCCTGCTCTTCCAACCTGTCCTCCCTACTCTCAGAATATGCCTCCCACAGGGCCCCCTGCTAAGATGCTGCCCCTTCAGCAGATGCCAGGAGTAGAAGGGCCAGTTCAGGTCCAAGTGCCTTTTCCCTTGCAAGATCTTAGACAAATTAAGGCAGAGCTAGGGAGCTTTACAGATGACCCAGACAACTATGTAGATGTTTTTCGGAGTTTAGCGCAGGTGTATGAACTAACCTGGAAGGATGTGATGATGCTCTTTGACCAGACTTTGACGAGACAACAAAGGGTTATAGCTATTCAAGCGGCTGAGGAATATGGAAATGATATATTTATCGCCCAGGGAAAGGATGCTAGAGTTATTGTCCATGATCGTTCCACACATTACCCGTCAGGCAAACAGGCAGTTCCCCAAGATGAGCCTAATTGGGATCCTAATGATCCCTTGGACGAATGGCGAAGGAAGCACTTTGTCACCTGTGCTATTGAGGGCTTAAAAAAGACAGGTTCCAAACCCCTTAATTACTTTAAGTTATCTCTAATTGATCAAGAACCACAGGAGAACCCCTCAGCTTTTCTAGAGCGTTTAAGAGAGACCTTAAAGAAGTACACTCCCCTTGATCCTGACTCTGTAGAAGGGCAGACCATCTTGAGGGACAGATTTCTAATCCAGTCTGCTCCAGATATTAGGAAGAAACTTCAGAAGGCTGTAGTTGGGCCTGACAACTCCCTAGATGACCTCTTGAAAGTAGCCACTGCGGTCTTTTATAACAGAGAGCAGGAGGAGACCCAAGGGCTAGAGAGAAGAAATAGAAAAAAAGGCACGCTCCTGGTAATGTCTGAATCCCAGCCAGACCCCCGGAGAGCTCCTTTGTGCTTTCGCTGTAAAACCCGAGGCCATCTGGCCAGGGATTGCCGGAGGAAGCATCCAAGTCCATGTCCTATTTGCAAAGGAGACCACTGGAAGTTTGACTGCCCTCAGAGATCTAAGACTCCGGGGCCAGTCAACTCTAGAGAGTCTCCCATACAGGACTGAAGGGGCCCGGGGCTTTCCTTACAGGCTCCGGTGATGCATTCCATCAGCAACCAGGAGCCCCGGGTAGTTCTCACGGTGGAGGGAAATCTTGTAGATTTCCTCTTGGATACCGGAGCGACGTTCTCCGTCCTTCGATCTGGCCTGGGGGGCTCCCTCTCCTCTCAAACTGTGACCGTAAGGGGTGTGTCAGGAATTCCCCAAGTTAGACGCTTTACTAAGCCTTTGAGCTGTGTCTGGAATGACCTAATGTTCACTCATTCCTTCCTGATTATACCAGAGAGTCCTGCACCCTTACTAGGCAGGGATCTCCTGGCTCAAATGAAGACTACAGTACTTATAGGACCAGGAGAGACGCTATGCCTTCCTCTAATGGAGACAGAAATTAACCCAGAAGTTTGGAGTGTACAAGGGAGAATTGGTCGAGCTTTAACTGCACAGCCAGTTCAGATTCACCTTAAAGATCCATCTTCCTTCCCAAATCAGCGACAGTATCCCTTAAAACCTGAGACACGGAAAGGATTGATAGCCATAGTGAACAATCTCCGGGAACAGGGACTTCTGAAACCCTGCAATAGTCCCTGCAACACTCCTATCTTAGGGGTTCAGAAGGCAAGTGGGGAATGGAGACTAGTACAGGACCTCCGTCTCATTAATGAAGCTGTAGTGCCCTTACATCCAGTGGTTCCTAATCCTTATACTTTACTCTCACAGATCCCAGAGAGGGCAGCTTGGTTCACAGTGCTAGACCTAAAGGATGCTTTCTTTTGTATTCCTCTTCACCCAGAGTCTCAGTTTCTGTTTGCCTTCGAGGACCCTCACACCCAGTCCTCACAATTAACATGGAATGTGCTCCCACAAGGTTTCCGGGACAGCCCTTATCTTTTTGGACAAGCACTGTCCAGAGACCTACTAGAATTTTCTTACCCCCAGGTAGTTGTCCTACAATATGTGGATGACCTCCTCCTTTGCACTCAGACAGAGGAAGACTCCCAGAATGGGACTGTAGCTCTCCTTAATTTCTTAGCTGAGCGAGGCTACAAAGTCTCAAAGTCTAAGGCCCAGCTGTGCCAACCTTCTGTGAAGTATTTGGGTCTGACTATATCTGAGGGAAAGCGAGAGCTAGGAGAGGACAGAATCAAACCTATAGTAAACTTTCCTCTCCCCACGACTCTCAGGCAACTGAGGGGCTTTTTAGGAGTGACTGGATTTTGCCGGCTTTGGATACCTGGGTATGGAGAACTAGCTCGTCCTTTATATCAATTAATAAAGGACACACAGGCAACTGGAACTCATATTCTAATATGGACTCCAGAGTCTCAGAGGGCCTTTACACAGTTAAAAGAGTCCCTTCTTAAGGCCCCTGCTCTGAGTCTCCCCACGGGCAGAACTTTTAACTTATATGTAACTGAAAGAAAAGGAATGGCATTAGGTGTTTTAACCCAGCTAAAAGGACCTGCTCAACAGCCTATAGGATATCTCAGTAAGGAATTGGACTTAGTGGCAAAAGGGTGGCCAGCCTGTCTCCGGACTGTTGCTGCAATTGCCCTCTTGATACCTGAAGCTACTAAACTTACCATGGGACAGGATCTGGTAGTATATTCACCCCATAATGTGACAGGATTACTGGCTTCAAAAGGGAATCTATGGCTAACAGATAATCGTCTTTTAAAATATCAGACTTTACTCTTAGAGGGCCCAGCAGTTCAGATTAAAACCTGCTCGTCCCTCAACCCTGCCACCTTCCTCCCAGAAGAGACAGGAACTCCTGAGCATGACTGTGAACAAATAGTCCTACAGACATATGCAGCCAGAGAAGACCTTAAGGAAACACCCCTGGAGAATCCAGACTGGATTCTCTTCACAGACGGCAGTTCCTATGTGGAACATGGAGTTCGCAGGGCTGGGTATGCAGTTGTTACCTTAGCAGAAACTATTGAGAGCAGCCCTCTGCCCCCAGGTACTAGTGCACAACTAGCTGAGTTAATAGCCTTGACTCGGGCTTTAGAACTTAGTAAAAACAAGAGAGTCAATATATTTACTGATTCTAAATATGGGTATTTAGTCTTACATGCGCACGCGGCTATCTGGAAGGAGAGGCATTTTCTCACAGCCAATGGGACTCAAATCAAGTACCATAAGGAAATAGATCGTTTATTGACCTCAGTGTTCCTTCCCTGTGAGGTAGCAGTTGTACACTGCAAAGGACACCAGAAAGGAACAGATGATATAGCAGAGGGAAACAGACTGGCAGATTTGGCTGCTCGGGAAGCAGCAAAAGGAACCCCTTCTCTTGAGGCCACAGAGGCTCCGTTAATCTGGGAGGGGATGCCACCTGAAATCCAGCCTCAGTATACACCTGAAGAAACTCAGTGGGCACTTGATCGAGGATATAGCCTTCAGCCTAACGGATGGCTCCAATCAGAGGAGGGAAAAATTCATCTCCCTGCCTCAAGCCAGTGGAAGATTCTTAAAACCCTTCATCAGGTCTTTCATTTAGGGCGAGATAAGACTTTACAGATGGCCCAACAGCTTTTTACTGGAAAGAACTTCCGTCAGACAGTCAAACAGGTTTTAGGAGCCTGTGAATTATGCCTCAGGAATAATCCTAAAAACCTTAGGCTCCCACTCCCTGGAATACAGAGAAAGGGAAGCTATCCAGGAGAAGACTGGCAATTAGACTTTACTCATATGCCCAAGGCCAGGAATGTACAATATCTACTAGTCTGCGTAGACACCTTTACTGACTGGGTAGAAGCATTTCCCTGCAGGACTGAGAGAGCCACTGAAGTAGTCAGGATTCTTCTCTCAGAGATTATTCCAAGATTTGGACTCCCAAAGAGCATACAGAGCGATAATGGACCTTCATTTAAGGCAGCCATTACGCAGGGAGTGTCCAAGGCTCTGGGCATACAATACAATCTCCATTGTGCCTGGCGTCCTCAATCTTCAGGCAAAGTAGAAAAGACTAATGATATCCTTAAGCGCCACTTGAAGAAGTTATCTCAGGAGACTCATCTCCCGTGGGTAAATCTATTACCTGTGGCTTTAATACGCATCAGAAACACACCCACGAAGCTAGGCCTAAGCCCCTTTGAGAAGCTATATGGGAGACCTTTCCTCACTAATGATCTAGTAGCAGACCAGGAGACAATGGATCTTACTAAATCAGTAGTTCAATTAGCTAAATTTCAACAAACTCTTCAGCAATTGCCTGAGAAATTACCTAGAACCATAGGAATTCCTAAATTTCACCCGGGTGACCTAGTATTAATAAAGACCTTCCCTACTAACTCTCCTCTCTCTGAGTCATGGGAAGGCCCCTTCACTGTAATTTTGTCCACCCCTTCCGCTGTAAAGGTCTCAGGCCACGAGGCCTGGATTCATCATACCAGAGTCAAGGCCTGGAACTCTGAACCTCCAGCAAACCCACCAGCGGAGGAAGCTCCTGAATTTGCCACCGATAAGAGCTACACCTGTGAACCTACCCAGGGACTCAGGCTGCTGTTTAAAAGGACTCCACCTACAGATAAGTAATCTATAATGATTCAGCTCTCATCAATGCAGGGCAGCCCAGTGATGCTACTTTTAAAGGTTTTATTACTATTGCCTTTTGTCCCAAGTGACACTAAAGTGGTCCCCGAGGTCACAGTTACAAGTCCACGCCTAGGTCTAACTGCTAGGAGTGCAGACAGGGAGAATACCCAAAGCCATGCAGCAGTTAATTCGCTCGCAGCCACTGAAAATCTATGGACTCACCTAGCATTTAATGTGCTTAATCGGACTTCCTTTTGTGTACGTGAAGGGACATCTCCGTCAAATATCTTACAACAGAATTTAGTAGGCCTTGGTACTTCTTTTAAGAGCTTTACAGAAGTAACTAACCAGAACATATCCTCTTTACCCATAGCTAAGAGGCCTTTGCCTCGTCCTATGCCATTACTGTTTACTATATATGGTGACTGTATATGCATCTCCTGTAATGGAACAGAAAAACATAATTGTTCCTCCATAACTTCTGTGGATTATGCAACTGATGTGAGCATGCCACAGGGCTGGAGTCTCCTCTGTGGCAACATGTCTTTCTCCATGATCCCTAAGTCATATACAGGCCTTTGCTCTGTAGGTCGGGTAGTGTCACTCCTAATCTCCCCAGTGACCGCATCTACACATTCCATACGCTCCAGACGGTCATTATCCCCAGACTGTGACGATTCCTTAACTTTGTACATCATAACTAGTACAGTATTTAAGGCCTTGTTTTTGCCAAACGCTGTGGTATCCGCTCAGGAACAGAGAGAAATAAGTGAATTGGCTTGTATATTAGAAAAAACTGCCAATGCCACTGCTAAGGCCTTGTCCTATCTTAATGATGAGATAAATGAGGTTCGTACTGGAGTCCTACAAAACCGGGCTGCCATTGATTACTTATTACTAAAGAACCAAATAGGATGTGAGAAACTACCGGCTATGTGTTGCTTCAATCTAACCGACAATTCTAACCTAGTTGAAAAGGAGATTGACAAGTTACATGAGGAAATAAGCAAAGTACACCTGTCATCAGACATCTTCCTTGGAAACTGGGAAAAATTCTCTACACATTGGGGGTGGTATTCTTGGGTATCGCCTTTCTTAAGCATAATAGGAATAATTATTCTTTTACTCCTGTTTGGACCATGTATACTAAAATGTTTTGCTCGTTTTGTGTTATCTAGAATCCAACGAGGGGCAGAAGCATTCCAGGCGCCACTGGTGACATCTACGACTTATTACCAGGGACCCTTAGACCGGCCCCCAGAGGAGTACCTAACTGCTGCCCTTGAACTACGTCCTCTGTCAGCAGGAAGCAGTTAAGAACGAACGACGTCCCTGTTCCCCCTTAACAGCAGTTAAGGTCACTTCTTCTGGGGGGCGGAATGTGAGAGGAGTTAGACTGGGTGGTAGGCAGTTAGGGTTTTCTGGGTCCCCAAGTCATTTTTCTTCCCAAATATAAAAGGGAACTTCCCCACCATATTTTAGATTCACCAGAGCAGTCTCTTCCAAGGGACAAGGGTGCTATTAGCATACCAATTCCCCACCTGAAGCACCAGCCATTACCTCCGGCCAAGGTGTAGAAAGGTCTCAGGCCTATCTCTTTATCATTGAAAGGAGGGCAGGAAGTAATATGCAGATGCCTAAGGCCTGGAATGTCCTGTCTAGCACCTCTCTGGTCTCTTTTGTCCCAAAGGCAGATACCTGGAGACCAGGAAATTCCTTTGCCCTTGGAAAAACCCCCTCTTTGAACTAAAGCCTTAAAAGGTCCCAACACCCCCCCATGCACGGGTCTCTTTCTATCTCAGAACCCCCTCTCGTCACTAGGACGGGAGTCTCCTTTCTCAGCTTTTCTAATAAATCTTACTTTAAAACTAAATTGTGTCCGCATGAAAATTCTTCTTTCCTGCGAGACAAGAATTTGAGGTTGCTGCAGTATTCGGGGTTCAAAAACCCTACAACATTTCTATTCTCCTCTGTCTCCCGCTCCTCTCAATTCTCCCTCTCTCTCTCTTCTGAATAGCTAATTAACGATGAAAGGATTAAGATAGGCCGTGTTTCATAATTCCTACCCTCTAAGAAATTTCAATTGTCTTAAAGAGGCCTAATTTCCTTTTCTTACTTTTCCAAAACACTTAAAGCATTTTCAATATAAGAGAACCAAAGAGTTTCAATATAGTGTTTCTTCACCTAATATGTGAGAAAATCACTCACATCTCAGAGACACCAACTAACCAATTCAAATCTTTTTTTCATTTTGTGTTTTTGCTTCTCCTCAGTTTTTATCAGTTAAGTAGAGGAGGCAAATACATAAATGCAGCCGAGAGCTCCTCTATAACAAAAAGCCAGAAATTCCATATATATATACATACATATATATATATATATATAAAATTGATATTTACATATATAATAAAGTATCTTTTTAGAAGTGTGAATACTCAAGTTTATCTGTTTTATCAATTGGGTAGTAGATTACTGATCCTATATTTCCATTTATATTTTCACTTTCCTGTTTTTCCTACATTCAAGTATAGCAAAATGAACACGTAATACGAGAGTTTTGTTTTTCCAGTGATTTGTTTGTAGGAAAATCAGAAACTATTAGCACCTGAAAAAATAACAAGAACCTAATATGACTATGTATACTAAAGGAAAAAGAGGCTTATGAATGTGAGTAGCGTGCATATGTGTACATCAACCATCGGGACTTAAATGACTGGGGACAACTACACATGTGTTAAAGCTGAAATAATCCCCAAATAGAAAACTATGTATCTGGTTTTGATTTTAACCTGATATGCAATAACATTTCAGTTAAACAAAGAAGAACAATTTATCGATAGACTAATATATCTTTAGCAGATACATGGCCATTTATACAAACTAATTTCCCATCAGGATGAAGACAATGTCTTTAGACATCCATTGTGTTCATCTTTAAGACTACTTAAAAACAAGCATCACTGCTTCTGCAGTCTACCTACTCTAGCCTGGATAAAACCAGAAAACTTAATAATCCAGAGAATGTCACCAATCTTTCTTCTAGATGCTACAAACTGTTCAATGATCTGATTAATGCTTTTGCTAGGAGTGGCTGTGATAGAATTTTATGATCGGGAGGTCTCTAGAAGAAGCTCAGAACCCGAATATACTTTCAAATTAATACAGCAATTTACAAAAGAGTATTTAGTACCTCATACAAAATAAACACTACAAGCTAACTAAGAAAGAAATGTTACCCACTTTGAGTCTATGTCTGCCTTCTGCTTCATGTGTGCTCAGCCAACCCAGCCAGAACACTTTACACATAATTTTGCTATTAGCTTATCTAAGAAACCTGGCCATTGCACAAGCATTTTTAAAGTGCCTCGGGTGAGTATAACCTGAATATTAAGTTTAAAATCTGTATCAGAGCCAACTTGGTAAAGTAAAACAAATAACAATCCAGTACCAACTGGTGCTTTTGGGAAAACATTCCAAACATATTTTACTGTGCATGAGATGCACACACATATAGAATGCACTCCACACTCAGTCAGGATTAAATCCCAGGGTCTGCATTTCTAACAAGCACAGAACAACATCCATGGGCTTCTATTTATCTATTGATGGATGGATTTTTTATTCTTTATTTTATGACACAGCTTTATAGGCATTTGTGTTTCCTCTCCATTGTTTTCCCCTTCAGTCGTGCAATACATACAGTACAAGGATGGACTCACAGAGAAATCGCGGACAATCTCCTACATTGCTGGGATACACCGCAGTGGCAGTATGAAGGAGTTGTGAGAGTACACAAAAGACACCTATTACAGAGACTTCTCTTGAGAAGCTATCTTATGCTACAAAATTTTAGGACCTCTAGCAAGCCAAGAATGGTTAGTTGATGGAGAGAGTTTGATATATAGAGGCCTGTCAATTGTCCAGAGGCCAGGAAATATGTGGCCCACATATTCATCTGGAGTGTTGAGTCACCACTTATCGAAATCCAAAATGAAAGAGCTTAAATGCATAAAAGTTTACTATTCTCACATAAACGTCTGATACACCATCTAAAACAATGTTAACACAATCAATAACCTGGGATCTGTTCCACCAATCTTACATGGCTTTGTCAATAAGGCCCCACCATGCTCCAATGTGACAATTAGAATTACAGATATCACATCTAAATTCAAGCACATAGGAAAAAGTTTTTAACGGGTCAGGGGAGAGTACTTACCCTATAAAACTCCTATTTCAGGACATTTTATCATATAATAATGCCAGTTAACAAAACAGTTCAAATAGAAACAAACAAACCAGATAATATCTTGATAAAATAGGTCCAACATGGTTTAATCTGAAACACAGGAGAAATTGGGCCTGGCATTATGGCTCAATGACTAAATCCTTATCTTGCAAGCACCAGGATTCACTATGGGTCCCAGCCTGTATTCTGGCTGCTCCACTTCCCATCCAACTCTCTGCGTGTAGCCTGCAAAAGCAGTAGAGGATGGTCCAAAGCCTTGGGACCTGCACTCATGTGGGAGACTTGGTGCTATTTATTGAATACTTCTTTTCAACATAATGATTCTGAGATCTAGGATCCTACTATCTTGTTGCTCTCTCTTTCTCTAATTACTACATCAGATCCATCAGGTGGGACAGGATGAAGAGTAAAATTGGTACTCTGATAATGATGTCAAATCTAGAGATATCATATGTGACTCAGTCTGTTAATCAATGTTACTTTATACTTAGTTGTACCTAATGTAACAAGAACTTGTGATGTAATTCATTAATTAACCATCCACAAGAGGTGGATTGTTTATAACCACCTGGAATTGTCAGTGTCCACATATAACTGTACCTATATTAGGGCTCCAGGATACAAGAATTAACCTACAACAAAATGTTATTCTACGTGGCTGGGAGATATTCCAGTGGCAGCATAATGTACTTGGGAAAATTCACGATGGACACACATTATGATCCCAGAGAGGAAAACAGAGGGGAGGGGAGGGAATATGAGGAGGGGGAGGGGAGAGACCACCGCCAAATAAATTGTACCAAAACAATAAAAATTATAAAATATCAAAACAGAAATTTGATTATTGTTATAATCCTTGCATATACTCTTTCAGAACTCTTCTCCCTCTACCTTCTACTTGCTAAATTCTTTATTTTGTGGAAAAATAAGCATGAATAAAAAGTAAATTGAAAGTATTTTGTCACAAAAATTAATAGAAAAAAGGAAAGAAAAGAACTGAGGAATGAGAGAGGGAGAGAAGGAAGACGGAGAGAAAAGTATCATTATGGGTTTAAAATTATGTATGTGAAATAAAGGAAATCTGTTGTTCTTATACAAATGAAGAATGTGGGTGGAGACAGAATTTTATTGAAAGTTTCAGTCCAGAACTGGTTAATATTCCTTTTATTCACTTGTTATAAACTAACCAAAAGTTACAGATGGCTTAATCATCAAAACCATGTCTTAATATGATCACTAAAGATACAGATATTGTAGCACAAGCAATAGATACCATACCACAACCAATAGCAAAGGAGGCTGAAAGTTTAAACATGTATCTAGGAATAGAATGAGATGGATTTTGAATATATCATGACCTCAGGCAATATAATCAATCTGATAGTAAATCAAGAGAAAAAAAACCGGAATAAGGTAGGTGTCTAATACTCTCTGCCATTTTAATTATTATAATTTTTATTCCGGAGTTCAAGGTATAATTGCTAGTTCACACTCTTCAGAGTAAAATCAATGAGCCGTACCACTTACATTCTCATCTAGAGTTTTTGTTTTGCTTTAACATCAGACATTGTGATCATAAGAACTTCACTTAAATATTTTTGCTTTACAGCATCTATAAAATTCCCTTTACCCACAGATGTTAAGTTCCTCACAGTGGTGTGGAAATGTTATTTAATGAATCTTAATGTGAGAGGAGTTAGACTGGGTGGTAGGCAGTTAGGGTATTCTGGGTCCCCAAGTCATTTTTCTTCCCAAATATAAAGGGGTATTTTCTCCACCATGTCTTGGATTCACCAGAACACATCTCTCCCAAGACAAATGCATATCTTATCAGGAGTGCTTCCCCCAGGAGACAAGTGCGACATTAACATATCTATTCCCCACCTGAAGCCTCCACCCAATTCTGTCTCCAGCCATTGCCAAGGGGGTGGGCTTCAGACTGGCCTCTTTATCATTAGAAAGGGACCAAGGAAGTTGGCCAGTGACACCTTTCTGGCCTTTTGTCCCAAGGCCAGGTACCATGGAAACCAGGAATTTCCTTTGTTTATGGAGAAACATCTTTGAGGGGAACCTTTAAAAGATGCTTTCCCCATCATTGATATGGGTTTTTTTCTCTTTAGCTTTTCCTCCTGCCATGATGGCAGGGGACTAGGGTTTTTCTCTCTAGCTTTTCCTCCTGCCACTATGGCAGGGGACTAGGGTCTTTTAGCTTTTCCTCCTGCCACGATGGCAGGGGGTAAGGGTCTTTTCTATCTCAGAACCCCCTCCCGTCACTAGGACGGGAGTCTCCTTTCTCAGCTTTTCTAATAAACCTTACTTTAAAACTAAACTGTGTCCGCATGAAAATTCTTCTTTCCTGCGAGACAAGAATTTGAGGTTGCTGCAGTATTCGGGGTTCAAAAACTCTACAACATTAAGTTACATGTGTGTATAGATAAAGGTAAAAACCAAGTTATAAATCTAAAAAAAATATATTTTTGCTTTAATTTTCTGATCTATAAAAGTAACTGGCTTGGGACGTGCATGACAGCCTAGCGGCTAAAGTCCTTGCCTTATATGGGCTGGGATTACATGTGGGTGTCAGTTCTAATCCTGGCTGCTCCACTTCCATTCAGCTCTCTGCCTGTAGCCTGGGAGAGGAGCAGAGGATGGCCCATAGCCTTGGGATCCTGCACTCAGGTGGGAGACCTGGAAAAAGCTCCTGGCTACTGGCTTCAGTTCAGCTTAATTTGAGCCATTGTGGCTACTGGAATATGAACCATAGGATGGAAGATCTTTCTCTCTGTTTCCTCTTGTCTCTATAAAAATGCCTTTCTAACAAAAATAACTAAATCTTCAAAAAAGTTGATTATCTAGTAATATTTTTGCCAAAGTGCCTAAAAAGCAAAGGAAGCAGTTAATTTCCAGATAAGTATGTAATCCTCCTTGGTTTATCAATATAAAATGGGAAATAGCTCAAAGTCTGTAAGTTAAGAAAGAAATTCGTAAAGGAAGATGAATAAAATGAAGACCCATGCATACTCACAACTGAAGACAAAAAGGAACGTAGCTTGTCACTACAGAGTCATAATTCAGAATAAAAGAACCAATCAGCCACTGGATTTCATAGCAATTAGTATATGACAGTAATAGTAGTCTTCGTAGTATAAGATAAATAGTCCACAGCATTGGTAAAAGATGACAAATGTAAAAGAAAATTACCACAAAATGTTAAAACGAAGTATTTGTGTTAGCCTGGGCTCGTGGTTACAGTGGGCTAAGATACTGTATTTGGCAAGTTCAGTTAGAAAACCACACATTTCATTCCCTCCTGTGATGTGCAATTGCACTTCTGGAAAGAAAAGGTGTTGTTCTTTTCTTTGACTGATAAATACATTCAAGGATCCTAGAAAACAATTTTCTCCTCAGAGGCAGCCTCTTTACATGACTGAAATGGTTGACACTCAGGGGAAGGAATGAAATGAAGGTTGATTTCAAAACTTAACCTCTCAAAGCAAATTCTTCACTTACAGAGGTCTGGTGGCCTGTACTACCCATACTGCCAGCTAACTATTAAGGTGGTCAGTGCAAACTATTTGGGATAAGTTGAAGGTACAAACGGAGTTTTTGAGAGTCATACATTGAACTACAACCTTGTGATTCAAAATGATCAACAAGGTCTCCACCTGTTTCCCCACTAACCACAGTTCTACGAAAAGTCCATATACTGTCAGCCTTGTGGCCTTTATTATACTTACTATAGGCAGACATACACACACACACAAACGCAGTCTCACAAGCAAAGATTGTCATTAATATATATTGAAAGAGAAAAGTAAGGGTTAATGCTTTTTCTGCTTCTGTATCCTGCTTGGCAAGATCAGATAAGGGGTAGGGGAATGGCCATGCTGGGCCTGACAATGGGAAGAGGGCCTAAGTTTCTGTCTCCTGATAAGTAAATTCCTTAGTCCAAGGAAATGAGGCTGGAGAATCCTGAGCTGGCACCAGAATGGGCTATAAAACTTAGCAAACAGGCTAACACCTTGCAATACGTGCCTATATAATGCCTGTACCCCTGGACATCGGGGCTTCTTCTCCTTGCGGAGTGGGAGCCCGTTCGCGAACGTCAATAAAATCCCTCTTGCTTTTGCAGCCTCTGACCTGGTTATTGGGAGCTTTCGGGCGGCAACTCCTGGGGCCCATACCTGTTAAACCCCCGCGGTTTAACAATATATATATACATATATATGATAAAAATATATACAGGACCTATATAATCTGCTTCCTATCTACTGTAATTCCCAAGTGCAGAAACACCTAGATTAAAGATATACAATACTAGGGAAGGAAATATATAATTTATACCACCGTTCATGGAAGTAGGAGTTATATATGTATTCATTGAGTAATTAAGGACATAACTCTGAAAAAATACTATGGATTGATAGGAATCAAAGGCTACACTGCCACCATGTTCTTAAAATTCAAACATTAGTTTCAGAATACTAGTAGCCAGATTGCCTACAGAATGCATATTTCTAAGCCAACAAGGAAGTAGGTGGGATCAAATACTGAGGATAAGTATGGAAGTTAATTTGTATATTTTTAATAAGACTATTAGGTAATCCTCATGTATCCAAAAATATACAACAGTGGCTGTCATTCTGTAATACAGGTAAGGACCATCTGTAGAACTTACACATTTGAAGCTAAAAAGCATGAATTCTATGGACATTCCTGTCAATAAAGTCTGCAATAAAATTTTGGTAATTTGTGTTTTTTAACCATTCCTGAAATAAATCTCATACTCAATGCTGGATAAGTAAGACTGTTTTGCACTAATACTGTTTCTTCACACAGAACATTTCCTCAACACTATTTCCCAACCCATGTGCACTGTCACCCAAATTTTACCTTCAAGAATTTACCAGCAACTAGTTTCCACAAGACTCAAACTACACAGATACCATCCATAACCTCACAAACTCAGGAGCAAAACAATCAGGCAAGATGATTCACAATTTAATGGTTCACACTATTTAAAATTACAACTGTTTTGATCATCCCACAAGAGATGAGAGGAGGGAGGTCACCTGTCTCTGTCCTGCAGGAAGTGACTTGGTACATGGAGAGGATACTAACATGCTTGGACTACTGACTGGTGGTCAATATCTGAAATTTATTAGCAGCACCAGACATTTAAAAGAAGCTTGTCAGATAGGAATCCAGGGAGGAGGGCCTTGAGCCATTTACATCTCAACAGGAAGGTACAGTTCCCCAAAAGGTGGTTTGTTCCTCTAGCAGGTCCTTTATCTAAACCTATGAAACAGGAGGTTTCCTGTTCATTCATCTCCATATCAATTGTTCTTGGCACCTTCTGGAGGAATTGCTGTGAGCTCTGGTTTTACATGGCAAAAGATTCACAATGTCCTTCTGTGTGAGGAGTTAGACTGGGTGGTAGGCAGTTAGGGTATTCTGGGTCCCCAAGTCATTTTTCTTCCCAAATATAAAAGGGAATTTCCTTACCATGTTTTAGATTCACCAGAGCAGTCTCTTCTAAGGGACAAGGGTGCTATTAACATATCAATTCCCCACCTGAAGCACCAGCCATTACCTCTAGCCATTGTGAGGGAGGGTCTCAGGCCTATCTCCTTATCATTGAAAGGAGGGCAGGAGGAAGTAATATGCAGATGTCTAAGGCCTGGAATGTCCTGTCTAGCACCTCTCTGGTCTTTTTGTCCCAAAGGCAGATACCTGGAGACCAGGAAATTCCTTTGTCCTTAGAAAACCCCCTCTTTGAACTAAAGCTTTAAAAGGTCCCAACACCCCCCATGCACAGGTCTTTTCTATCTCAGAACCCCCTCTCGTCACTAGGACAGGAGTCTCCTTTCTTAGCTTTTCTAATAAATCTTACTTTAAAACTAAACTGTGTCCGCATGAAAATTCTTCTTTCCTGCGAGACAAGAATTGAGGTTGCTGCAGTACTTGGGGTCAAAAACCCTACAACAATAATAGACCATCTGAGCATTTACTATAAACTTTGAAAGTGTTTTATGTACTGTTTTTACATTTTGCACTCACAATATTATGAAATACACCTGTTTTATGCATACTCATTATTTTAGTCATTAAATGTTTTTTTTTTTTTTTATAATCTATTTTATTGTGTTGTTGACAATCTTTACATAGTTAATTACAGTTAAAGAAAGAAAAAGAAAAGGAAAAAAAAAAAAAAGGTTCAGGGGTATAGGGAAGTGGGTAATACTATTATGTCCACATTGTTTCCATCATGTATCTGAGGTAAAGGGGGATATTGAGGGGGAAGCCCCACCCGGTTTCCCGCCCACCCCGAGTCCCGGATGTGGGGCATGCTCTGAGATATGTGCTCGAGTGGTGTTAATAGTTCTCCGGTTATGAATCGCTGCCAGTTTCGCTCGATGAGGTCGTCCACTGATTGATATGGTCCATCATAAAGTCTCCGTTTGCCCCATATATCGCTGCCAACATATAGCTGAGATGAATGATTGATCTGCTCTGTCTTCTGTCTTTTCTTGATTAGAGTTCTGAGTCCAGCAGTTCGATTAGGGAGATCTCCAAAGAAACTTTGAGGTATTCCCAGACTAGTTTCTTGTATGCTCTAGCAAGCACAGGGCCCGGCACAGTCCATCACCACGATCAGCTGGTGGTTGCAATTGCTGGGTTGGTTCTGTTTTCAGTCCATTAAATGTTACCAGTAGGAAAACTCAAGCAGTAATGTGTTCACATGCAATCAAAGAAAGACTAGAATTCAGAGCAAAACAATGTAGATTCACACACAGATCTCTGAATCAGTGTGTACTTTCTTAGTGAGGAAAAATTTATAAAATTTATAAAATTTTCATGAAAGGGAAAATCCTTTTTTAAAGATTTATTTATTTTTATTACAAAGTCAGATATACACAGAGGAGGAGAGAGAGAGAGGAAGATCTTCCATCCAATGATTCACTCCCCAAGTGAGCGCAAAGGCCAGGGCAGTGCAGATCCAGAGCCCGGAGGCAGGAAAGTTCTCCTGGTCTCCCATGTGGGTGCAAGAACCCAAAGCATCTTCTGTCCTGGACTGCTTCCCCAGGCTATAAGCAGGGAACTGGATGGGAAGTGGAGCAGCTGGGATTAGAACCAGTGCCCATATGAGATCTCGTCATGTTCAAGGTGAGGACTTTAGCCACTAGACCACTGCGCCGGGCCCAACAGAAAAAATCTTTATTGATTTTATAGACAGTTGTAAGAATAGAATTTTACTATCAGGCCTGCCTACTCCTTCCATTCTTGCTATTTTTTTTTAAATTTTTTGTGATAGTATACTTTTGTTTTTAAAGATTTATTTATTTTTATTACAAAGTCAGATATACACAGAGGAGGAGAGACAGAGAGGAAGATCTTCCATCTGCTGATTCACTCCCCAAGTGAGCCACAACGGGCCGGTGCTGCACCAATCCAAAGCCAGGAACTAGGAACCTCTTCTAGGTCTCCCACACAGGTGCAGGTTGCCAAAGCCTTGGGCCATCCTTGACTGCTTTCCCAGGCCACAAGCAGGGAGCTGGATGGGAAGTGGAGCTGCCAGGATTAGAACTGGCGCCCATATGTGATCCTGGCACGCACGTTCAAGGCGAGGACCCTAGCTGCTAGGCCACACTGCCAGGCCCTTGATAGTAGAGTTTAAAAAAATTTTAGTGCTATTTTACAGTTTATATAAAATGAATAGATTTCGTGATTTTCACAATTCAGACTTAGAAGTAAAGTGGTTCCTCTCATCTCCTACCTCTCCTCCTTCCTTCTAATCTCATTATTTTTCCAAGTTATTACACTAGCATAAACATTCATTTCAGATAAGGTTGTAAACTGTTGTTATGTTGTGGCCTTTAATTGGTCGGGATGATATTCTGCCAGCTCCGTTTTTAGAGCAGTGATGGTCTCCCTAAGAAACTGTTCAAATTATCTGGACAATAAGATGCTGGACTCTGCATGGTACATGCTTGCAATGAAAGAATCATGACTGGATTTGAATTGTAATACTGCAACAAGGTGGAGGAATCTACCATGGGGAGGGTTTGGGGAGGGCTTCGGGGAATCCCAGAGCCCATGAAACTGTGTCATAAAATGAAATGTAATTAAAAAAATAAAATAAACTATTATATAAAGACACACAAAAAACATTCATTTCAGATTACCAAGCTTCACTTTCAGCATATTTTCAAAAAAAAGTACATTATACTAAGAACATAATGTGCTTTAGAATCAGGCTGGAATGTCCTTCTGTAACTTCCAAACTAAGTGATTGTGGATAGTTTCCTAACTTTCTGCAATCTCAATTTCCTTACCTCTAAAGTGAGACTAATAAAAGTTACATTTTTTCACTTGAAAGTTTAATAATGTAATAGTATAATGATTCTGAGGTATAACTTTATGACTTTATGAAAACTACATGCAAAAAAAAAAAGCTGATAACACATGTTAAAGTACTGAAGACAACATAAAAAGTGCAGCGGAAATTGCACGGCCTACAGGAAAAGTCACATCCCCCACTGTCTTCTAGGGATTTTAGAGTTCTCTCAAAGATGGTAGAATTAGACATATTTAGCACCTTGACATAGTTATAATTTTTACACAACTTAGGTTAGCTCAGGGGCTTCCAAACTTGAATGTGCATAGGGATTTTTCTGCACTGGTACATACACAAAGTCATGTATACTTTTTATGAGAAATTTAAGGGATTGGGACAGATCATTTAAACAAACTTCACATATCTCCATGAGGTGCACATATCCAAGTACTCATCCCTCTGTCTCTACCTCAGGGGTGTTGTGAAGACTAACATGTTTATGAGGATATAATAGAATGATTGGCAGAAAGTAGATACTAAAATTATTTAAAATGCATATCTCAGTATGAAACTATTGCCAGACAAATTCGTCATGGCTTCATTGTATAATATTAAAGATATGATATTAAATGATAGGCTGTCTGACATTATAGCTTCATTTTACTCACTAGTCATGACATGGGCATTTTATTCCCCCCATTATTAGTTACCTTCTTTTAAAAGTAAAAAATAATAACCAGGTTTAGCCTTTATTTTAAGGATTAAATAGGTTAATATTGAAAATATTTAGGAAAGAGTCTGGCAAAGAGAAAATACTAATTCTTATTATAACTTATGTCATAAAGTTATTCCTTGACAAGTTCTAAAAAATTTTCTGTAACTGATAAAGGAAAACAGAAGAAAGCTGTTTTCAAATTGTGGTAGGGACATAGAAAAGAACAAGGTAGAGATAGGTGTATTCCTTACAGTCAGGAGCACCAATAATTAAAAACACTAGGTCAGAACTCTATTTCCAGTTTAAGAACAAGACCCTTTGAACATGTCAGACTTGTTTGCAGCTAAGGGCCAATCTGTTTATACCAACTGTCCAGCTACTCAAAATTTTTGGTTTTGATTAGCTTAGTGACATTGTATCTTTTAGTCCATGGCAATAATAGCAACCATGTTCTTCCTAACTGGAATATAAAAACATCTTTTTCTACTATGTGTGTTTATTGGAACCTATCTGGTATACAAGAAATAACTGTCATAAAACCTTTGAGGTGGAAGATGGCCTTATTTTGCTTATATTACCAATAAAGAGGAAAAATAGATACTCTGAGTTCATATTTAGATAGCATCTACAGCACAGAGAGACATATTAAGACTCTGAATTTAAATAAAAATGTAAGAGCAATTTTCTATGCTTGAATCATCTTTGGGACATTTGAAATATGAAGCATTTAAACTAAACACTTATTTCTTCACGTACAGCCTTTCTAAAGCACATCATAAGCACTGAATGCTCAAGGTCATGCTTACGATGACAAAAGAAGCAAAACTCAGCTTCATATTTTTTTCTTTGAAATTGCCAAAGACATACTATATACAAAATAAAACAAATTCCAAATGTCATTAATTCAAATATATAATGTCACTCAGTTAACTGAATCCAGGCGACAATGTAGGATGCTATATGTTCAAGTTCCAAGAGCTGTGGTATGAAACCACTAGCATTGCAGAAAATCAGAGAATACAAGCATGACTTAGAGTTGAAATAGTTGGGTAAAATCCCATGGGAGAGGGTACTAAAAATTGGAATGCTGCATGAATATTTACTATGTTTATAGATTAATAAGCAAACCTCTTGGTCATATTTTTCCATTCTTGAAACACAAGGTCTTAAAGATAGAGGATAACCTGAAATCCAGAGAATAAAGGAACAATATTTTCTGTTGAAGATGAGAAAAAGAGTTGCCAAGATGAGGTTGTTGTTAGCGGGAGAAGCCTCACAGAGGGAGAGCTAATTATATCCCACCCACAAATGAATATGGTAAGATTATAACTTTCAATACCTCAGAAAATTAATATATAAAGAAATAAGATCTTAAAAGCCAAAATGAGATCATTAGAGCAGATCCTAATCCAAGAAGATAACTATTGTGTTGTAGGAAGAGATTGGAACACAGATATGAACAGAGAAAAGATGAGTGCGAGATGCAGAGAGAGGATGATCATCTATAAGTCAAGGAGCAAGGCCTCAGAGAAAAACAACTTTAATAACCTTGATGTCTGACTTTTAGAATCCAAAATATGGGAAGGTAAATGCCTGTGTAAGTCACCCAATCTGTGACCATATGTTATAATATCCTATTACAAACGGATAGTGATTTCAAATAGCTCGTATTTAGTTCATGCTTCTGCTGGGTGTTTTGGTGTTGAACAGGTTCACTAAAACTTGATCAATGTTTCCTCATACTTCTCTTCCTCTGCAGGTGAAGGCTAAATGATCCACGGGATTATTTCACATCCTTGTTGAAACAGTCTTTGTGACTATGATCCACTGTTCTCTATGTAGTCACTTTATTCTCCAAAACCTTTCCTGGGCTTCTTTACATGATGAGTTCTCACATGCAAAAAGTAGCAAGAAATACAAAGCTGGAAAGTACAATCACTGTTCAAGTCTGCACATGCTGAATTTGCTAACGTCATACAAGCTAACAGATCACATGACAAAGCCAAAACCTGAGCAGCAGAGAAAATGATGGAACTGCTTAGGCAGCGTAACATCAAAGTCACCTTTTTTGGGAATTAGGGAACATGTATGGAGGGATGAAAATAACTTGGGGCCAATTCTATAATTTATCACAAAAGGGAGTGGTAGTCTAGTAGTTCAAAGATTTAACAGAAATTTATTTCTGTTCTTCTATACTTACATCCTTGGAGACTGTTATAAGTGTTGTCGTAGCAGTAGAATAAATCTGATACTTCAAGAACATAGTTACTTGAATAAAGCAGTAATTTAAATTACAACTAATTGGGTTCAACACTGGTGACTCTTGTAGAGATAGCCAAACACACCACAAATCTAAATACAATAATTAAGAGGGAGAAAGCACTCCATACAAAAACTCCAACGGCTGACTTTGGACTTCTCATCAATTTTAGTGATTATTCACTCAACTTGGATTTCAATAACTCATGAGTAAATGTGTGTTTTATTACATTCCAACTGTAGTAGAAAAACAAATATCACCTACAAGTAGAACTCAATACAAAAGACATCATTGCAAACAAAAGCAATGACATTAAAGGTGACTAAGCGGGCCCTGCGCAATAGTGTAATGGTTAAGGTCCTCACCTTGCACGCACTGGGATCCCAAATGGGCGCTGGTTCTAATCCCGGCAGGCCCGCTTCCCATCCAGCTCCCTGCTTGTGGCCTGAGAAAGCAGTCAAGGATGGCCCAAACCTTTGGGATGCTGCACCTGCATGGGAGACCCAGAAGCAGCCCCAGGCTCCGGATTGGCTCTACTCCAGCCATTGCGGCCAACTGGGAAGTGAACCAATGGATGGAAGACCTTCCTCTCTGTCTCTCCTCCTCTATGTATATCTGCCTTTCCAGTAAAAATAAATCTTAAAAAAAAGGTGACTAAGCAAAGTGGGGTGTGTGTGTGTGTGCATGTGTGTGATTTGAGTGTATTTATGGAACACATCAATACTGGCCCAAGGAAATCCCAAACTATCATAGACAAAGAAATAGCTCATTACATATCCAATCAGGAATTTTAGATTTCATCTGGTAAGCTCTAGAGGACACTAAGCAAAGCAAATATGCAAAAAGCATTTTATTTGAGAAAATGAGAAATACCCAAGGTTCTTCATATAAAGGGTAGGGGGGGTCTCATGATAATCTCATTAAGATACTACAAAATAAAATTCTCATGTATTCCTTTGAATTCAAAACAATAACACCTGTCATTTTACACAGTAAGGAAGGTGTGAGAAACATGATATGAATTTAAATGTACAAAGAACCACGATGACTTAGAATTATTACCTAGCTCAACATACAGTGTCACTTATAATCATTGTCTTGGTCACTTATTCAGTAACTACTCTGATAGAGTGACAGTTCTTAGATCAATCATGCAGCACAATTTAACAAAAAAGTAGGGGGTTCATAGTCACACAGGAGTTATTTTTAGTGCTCTCTCTGCTTCCTACTACTACCAATCACATTAGGATAATTTTTTCAATTTTTTTTTTCTTCAGGTTCTCCTTAGCAAAATGGAGGAGTAATATTATATAACATACAGGCAATTTTGATAATAAAATGTACACAAAGAACTTTGGAAGTACTTTTAGTATGAAAATATTAAGTGTTAAAGCAAGGTATAAAGCTGAGCAATATAACTCTTTCATGAAGCTGAGGCTTAAGAAGCTACTGATATTAGTAACCATTTTAGGAGTTCAAATCAACCAAAGTGCCCCAATGTACAACAACTCAAATCTGTTTTCATTCATTCCATCAAGAAAGGCACAGATTAAAAAGCATTTGGGTAGGAATTCATTCCTTTTATAAAAGACAAAGTTTACTGAGACACTTCTTCAAAGACAATTCAGATTGTGTCCTTGAGACAGTTAATGAGATATGCTAATTTGGGATAAATAGGTCTGGCATGAATTCTTGATAAGAAAACATCTGTTTGGTTCACTGTTTTTGCTTTCTAGGGAGAAAGTCAGGGTTTAAAGGCAATAAGATACGATAAGGTGTAAGACACTTCCTAGGAGAAAACAATTAAAAATAAAGAATTGTTTCTGAAGTCGAGCTCTAGGAAAAATGATTAGATCACACCATGCAAAAAAATAGTTGCTAGAGTTCCAGTGAACTAAAACCCTAGAAATGCAGGCAAAGATGTTAAAAGGCTAACAGTAGTTGAACGGAGTTGGTAAAAATCATGCTTTCCTGCATTAAATGACTTGAAGAGATTGCTTTCTAGCCAGGTCCAAAAGTTAATCTAATCATTAGGAAATATTTCAAAGAATCTTGTGGTCAGGTTTTAGTTTTCTTTTGCCTCTATTCTCCATTCCGCTCTCGACTTCTCTCCTTACTTCACATTTTCTTTACCCTTAATAACAATTTTAAAAGTATACTAAGAAGGAACAGATCCCCCAAATGAGAAATTTTGTTGCTAGCAAAGTTATTGGGAGCAAGCTAGTACAGAATGAGAAATCAGAGCTTTGCTCTTAGCAGTAACACAATAATACTAAAGGGGAAATATTTACGGACCTCAGTAGCTACACAGATATGGTAAGCTGAGTTGCCTATGTATGTCTAATTAATTATGCCCGTGGAATGAATATAGCAATAAGCTTTATCCAAAAGCTCTTAGTGGTATATATATACATATTTTTTTCAGTTCCGTGTCTTTAGTTTATAGAGCTGGCACTACTCCAATGTCTACTATTTTGGGCTTGTGCGTTTTTGTTCCAATGGGGGTAAATTTCTGGTTATGAAAAAAAAAATGAGAAAGGGCGAAAATCCACACTAGTTTGTATCCTATCTGTTATGTTGAATGAGGGGGATAATAATTCCCATAGGCTTGACAGAAATATTCAACACACTTATTTACCATCACTTCACTTTAAAATCGTGCTAGTGTAGGGAATAGTAATATTCAAAATAAGCAATTCCTTTAGTTTATAATCAATTGTTCTTAAGTTTGGTGGAGAAGAAAATGAAGAAATATGTGCCCTAGAATGGCTTATGAGTGGGGTTTTAACCAATTTGTCAGACATTAATGAGATTTTTAAAAAATTATTTGTGTGAGTGTGCGCCCCATATACTAATACAGAACATCGATTATTTCTACAGGAAATGAGAATTCTAAGATGATATGCATAGGGCCAGAGTACAAACACTTTTACCTACACTGTTTTCTAATTTTCATATTAATTTGTGCACCAGACTGAATTCTCTCATACATATACACACATTTCAATTATTTATCTCAAAGTTTTCTCATGTTATATGCTAAATTCCAATCCATGCTTCCCTCTTCATTCCTTCAAAATTGTTTTTCTATGAATCAAATGTTAGCCATTTTGATTGCTCTTTAACATATTAACATATACACAAATCATATAGTTATTGTACAGTTTAAAAGGGAGGCAGACTGTGCCGCAGGACATTAAGCCACTGATTCTGATGGTGTCATCCCATATCACTGCATCGGTTCCTGACTTGTCTGTTTTGATTTTCATCCAGCATAAAACTGTTCAGGTTCTTAGGCCGTTGCCATCCTCATAGAAGGTCTGGATAGAGTTCCTGCCTCCTGGCTTCATCCTAGAACACCCTGACTGTTGTGCCCACTTAAAGAGTGAACCAGCAAATATAAGGTCTCCCTCTTTCTCTCTCTGTCCAAACCTGTCATTCTTTGAAACAAATAGGCCTCTGTTTATCTACAAATCATATTAATAAATATAATTATGCTTTGGAAAGACATTCAGAATCTCACTTTATTACAACTTATTAAGGATGCAAGCTTATCACCAAGACTGCTTGGTTTCAATTATCAGGCTCCACCACATGATAGTTTCATGTAATCAGGATGATCGTGAATCATCCACCCTACATGATGCAAAGAATAATACCATTTGCCATAAAACTCTTGTCACTTCCAAATAACACGCAGAAAATATCTAAACTGTATCATGTTAGCTGATATTACTACTAGTATTATTATGTGCCCTAATATTCATAATGCTATTTTCTAAAGCAAAAAGGTTAACCAACATTCGCATTTTTGTGTTAATATCACTTCTAAAATTTTATACTTTATATGCTATATGTACATCTCTAAAAAAATCCAATGCTTAGCTGTACTTAAAAATTAAGTCTTACTCTTTGCATGACTCTGTGTCAGTCTATTCCTTAAGCATTGCTACAATTTCAGATCCACGCCTTTTCATTAAAATTATGTCTTGGGCCCAGTACAATGGCTCAGTGGCTAAATCCTTGCCTTGCACAGACTGGGATTCCCATATTGACACCATTTCATGTCCTGTCTGATCCAGTTCCTATCCACCTCCTTGTTTATGGTCTGGGAAAACAGTGGAGGATGGTCCAAAGACTTAGGACCCTGCGCCTATGTGGGAGAACTAGAAACAACTTCTGGGTCCTGGCTTCATATCAGGATAGCTCCAGTCATTATGGTCATTTAGGGAATAAGCTAGCAGAAGGAAGGTCTTTCCTCTCTCTTTCCCTCTTTATTATACTCAATGCTATTAAGAGCCCCTCTTTTTCCTGATGAACAACTCAAGCATTTCTGAATATATATGAACAATCAATTTTAAGCACTAGAAGTGCAGTGTGTAAAGGTTAGGTTCTACTGTGCTAACAAAGAACCCTTGAAACCTCAGTGGCATAAAGTAGCACATGTTTACTTTTCACTCACAAGGCTCACTGGAGGTCAGAAACTTTCCTCTACATATTGAATCAATGGCTACAACTGCTGCCATTTCATGGTTTCACCAACGCCACATAGGGTTTCCTCATCACTGAAGCAGCAGAAAAGTGCAATTGAAACTTATATCTGCTTTTAAATCTCTCATCCCAGAAGTAACACATCACTTTCCATTTTTCGAAGCTGATATTTTGGTACCATCTACGATCAAGGTATTTTTGGATTGTAGACCAAAATTGTACATACAGAAAGCAGTAAATAGTAATGTTTCTATTTTACTGGAAAACAAAAATACATTCCCAAATTATTATGGGCATTTTTGGAAGCAAATATGTAGTTCTACCGCCGTAATCTTAACCAGCACTTCAACTAGAATTGCTCCTGTTATCAGACTACAGAATATGAAATTCTGTTTTGTATTTAATTTAAAATCATCAGAGAATCAGTTCATGTGCTTTTCTGTCATTTATATTTTTTTTGAAATATTGATATTTATTATGTAAGTATCAAGGACTTAATTTCATTTTTCCCAACAATTTATGGAACTTAACTATTTGAAGAAGTTATTTTTTTCCAGTTTTATCTGTTGTAAATTGATTTATCATAGTTTTTTTCCATTTTAAATCCTATGTATTTTTTTTTTAAGATTTATTTTATTTTTATTACAAAGTCAGATATACAGAGAGGAGGAGAGACAGAGAGGAAGATCTTCCATCCAATGTTTCACTCCCCAAGTGAGCCGCAACGGCTGGTGCTATGCCAATCCAAAGCCGGGAACCAGGAACTTCATCCAGGTCTCCCACACGGATGCAGGGTCCCAATGCATTGGGCTGTCCTCAACTGCTTTCCCAGGCCACAAGCAGGTAGCTGGATGGGAAGTGGAGCTGCCAGGATTAGAACCGGCGCCCCTATGGCATCCCGAGGCATTCAAGGCGAGGACTTTAGCCACTAGGCCACGCCGCCAGGCCCTATGTGTTTTATTTTGATAAAAATCAATTACTAACTCGTTTTCTTATGGTCAATTTGCAATTTCCTTTATGGAATTTGAACTATCTTGAAAGTGGGATGGGCTTGCGCTTGACTCCATGAGTATAGACCTAGTCATAGCTTTCCAGAGACTAGCTTGATACCTGGTGTTCTGTGTCTGGAACTGTGCGATGCTACCAGGAACCTAGATCTGTATTTCTTCATATGTACTAGGGTTGCCCTGGAACAGCAGATGAAAAAAATCAGCTATGATATGTGGCAGCTACTATACAATATACCACACATACACAAAAACCACGGGAATGGATGACTGTTAGGATACGATCACTGTTTTCATGCTATGTTTTTTTTTATTTTATTTTTATTACAAAGTCAGATGTACTGAGAGGAGGAGAGCTAGAGAGGAAGTGGAGCCGCCAGGATTAAAACCAGCGGCCATATGGGATCAAGGCGAGGACCTTAGCCACTAGGCCACGCTGCCAAGCCCTTTCATGCTATGTTTACACTAAAGTGGTAATGTGATCTTATGGTCTTTGTGGTTTTTATTTGTTGAATATTATGATTTATTATGATCAGTGGCAAATTAAGCCTGCAGACAGTCAATTAAATATATCTGGACAAATACTACTTAAGAGAGGGAAGAGTCAAGGGGAACATGGGTGCAAGAAGAGGGGTTTTCTTTCTGGAACTGTACCTATCAAACAAGTAAAATCTGTTATCTTTAAATTAATTTTCAAAGAATTATTTTTATTGGAAATTCATATCTACAAAGAGAAGAAGAGAAAGATCTCTGCTACTCTACTTCACTCCCCAAGTGGCTTCAATGGCTGGAGCTGAGCCAATCCGAAACCAGGAGTTAGGATCTTACTCTAGGTCTCCCATGCAGGTGCAGGGTCCCCAGGCTTTGGGCCGTCCTCTACTGCTTTCCCAGGCCACAAGCAGGGAGCTGGGTGGAAAGTGGAGCAGCTGGGACATGAACAAATGCCCATGTGGGATCCCAATGTGTGCAAGGATGAGAATGTAGTCACTGAGCCGTCAGCTTAGGCCCTATCTTTATGTTTAAAAACAAAACAAAAAAAAAGGGGGGAAGGAAGAAGAAAATCCTTCAAATAAAAGAGGATTCTCAATGAAACTGTTAAAATATACTTGGACAGGGCCCGGCGGCGTGGCCTAGCGGCTAAAGTCCTCGCCTTGAAAGCCCCGGGATCCCATATGGGCGCCGGTTCTAATCCCGGAAGCTCCACTTCCCATCCAGCTCCCTGCTTGTGGCCTGGGAAAGCAGTCGAGGACTGCCCAATGCATTGGGACCCTGCACCCGCGTGGGAGACCTGGAAGAGGTTCCAGGTTCCCAGCATCGGATTGGCGTGTACCGGCCCGTTGCGGCTCACTTGGGGAGTGAATCATAGGACGGAAGATCTTCCTCTCTGTCTCTCCTCCTCTGTGTATATCTGGCTGTAATAAAATGAATAAATCTTTAAAAAAAAAATATACTTGGACAATATAATAATAGATTTTCTACCATTGCCTATACATTCAATGCCATGATACACTTAAATAGCAGAATGTTGGACTCATGATTGTTGCTGAAGGGCTATACCATTTTAATAGGGGAAAAAAATGGTGGGGATTGGGGCGGGAGAAATGGGAGGTGGAGGGGGAAATACGTCTAACCACAAAATTGTATGATTGAAAATATCAATAAAAATAATAAATATATAAAGAAGAAAATCTAATGATAAAATTTTAAAAAAACTTCATGCTTCATGCTCAAAATCCTAGTCTTTCTGCTGTTCCTCCTTGTCAAGCTAAGTTTATTCACAATCCTATTATATTTTTCTTCATGTGAATACTTTGACATTCACAATTATACCATTAAGTTCTCCTCACTATTGTATCTTACCTTCTCTAAATCCTACATATAGATTTACTAATTTTGACTGAATTTCTTAATGGAATTTAGACTACCCAACATAGTACCTTGCATAGGCACCACATGTTGGACATTGCATTTTACTAGAAAAACCTAAAGGATTATCTAACAAAGTAGTCAGAACTGAATTTACAGGCCAGAGACCGTTAGCCCAGGAGACTGGGGTATGTGTTGAAAGAAGTTGATCAGACATGAAAAATTACTCTTATTCTCAGTTTGCTTTGGGCAAGCTGTAAGACAAGACATTCTACCCAAACTGTGCCTTAATTCAACAGTGCATTTAGTTACCTGGGTTTAAATTATTTCATGAAAAACGTCACATCAGATTGTTTTCTAAGTAGAGTTACATGTTTCAATTCAGATTGTAGAGGAAGCTCTGCGATCTAATGCTGTCAGACACCAGCCCCTGGCTATCCTGACAATCTGGATATTACACCCGTATCCATATTCAAATTAGAAATCACATGCTTATCCTCTTTGTAGTTATCTAAAATGCTCTTTCTGGCAGATAGGAAGCCAGCTGCCATAAATTTAGGATTGGCTCCCCAGCATCGTTCTCCAAGCAAATGTTCTAGCTATTCTATCCAAAGAAATCTTCTGTCAATAACATTCTGTTCGGAAAAGTGTTGTGGTATGATAATGAAAGAGAAAAGTAGGGTTAATGCTTTTTCTGCTTCTGTATCCTGCTTGGCGAGATCAGATAAGGGGTAGGGGAATGGCCATGCTGGGCCTGACAATGGGAAGCAGGCCTAAGTTTCTATCTCCTGATAAGTAAATTCCTTAGTCCAAGGAAATGAGGCTGGAGGGCCCTGAGCCGGCGCCAGAATAAGGTCATAAAATTTGTACCAAACCCAGCAGATGTGCTGAGCTCGCAGTATAAAATGCCTGTACCCCTGGACATCGGGGCTTCTTCTCCTTGCGGAGTGGGAGCCCGTTCGGGAACGTCAATAAAATCCCTCTTGCTTTTGCAGCCTCTGACCTGGTTATTGGGAGCTTTCGGGCAGCGACTCCTGGGTCCCATACATGTTAAACCCCCGCGGTTTAACATTTGGGGGCTCGCCCAGGATCCGGGGGTCGTCTTTCGATGCTCTGACCAGACAGAGGGAGGTAAGTCCGGCCGGTTCATGTAGTGTGTGTGTTTGTTATATGTTGTGTTGATATTTGTAATTACTTGGTACACTGGTGAATTTGAATTTTGTTTGTGCCTGGAGGACGCTCCAGGACTAGTTTGGAACTGGGGAAGAGAGAGTTTATCTCGTGTCCCCGGAGGTCCTGTGGAGGCAGGGTTCCCCTCCGACCATTTGTATTTGGAATTTGTATTTGGCATTTGTGTTTGGATGGAGAATTTGATCTCGCAATTGTCTTGTCTCTCCTTAGTTTGTTGTGTGTTTTTGTGTTGCTGCCCATTGTGTTTAGTGTTTTAAGTTTGATAATGGGACAAGCTTTAGTTACTCCCTTGAACCTCTGGATTGATCATTGGCCAGAAGTCCGGGGACAAGCCCGAAGTCTATCTGTGGAGGTAAGCAGGCGCCTTATGACACCACTTAGTTTGATTCCTCACCCTTGGACTAAAAGTTAAGGATAGGGCTCACAATCTCTCCCTCCAGGTTAAAAGATCTTGGCAGACTTTCTGCTCTGCAGGATGGCCCACTTTCAACGTGGGCTGGCCAAAAGAAGGCTGTTATAATCCTGATATTATCCAAGCAGTTAAAAAAAGGTGTGTGAGAAGGACCGGTCCGAGTGAGAGCTGGTTTGTCTGGATTGCTTGGTGATTGCTTAGCAGTTTGTGTGACTATTGTTAAGAGTGCTTTGTAGACTATGTTGGTAGTGATGTGTGTATAAATATTCTTTTAATGATGAAATTGATTAAAGTCCACTTTTTCTAATAGCCCTGTCCTTGGCTTGAGTAAATTCTGTTTTTATTCTTAAACTGAACGTATGCGTGAGAAATCTCTCTTCTGAAAGAATATCTAGCAGAACCTGGCTGGACCAGACTCCTCCACCATTCCCTACTGGAGAGAGGTTTGACTTTGTTAACCCTTTCTAGCCAGAAAAATGTTTTCTTTCTTTCTCTCCGTTGAATTAAGGCTTGTTTGTTAAACTCAATTGAACCTTTAAGTTCTTCAAAACTTTGAACTAAGCCTTCTGACTTTGGGATGTCCAGCAGGATCCCTGGACCTTTCAAAGATAGAGGAGAAATTTGGATAATTTAATTATAATATGATAGTATTATACAATTATGCCAAGTTTGTTGCTTCATGTTCTATTAAAGTAAATGAGTATTTGTAAGGAGTGGGAGCCCGTTCGTGAACGTCAATAAAATCCCTCTTGCTTTTGCAGCCTCTGACCTGGTTATTGGGAGCTTTCGGGCAGCGACTCCTGGGGCCCATACATGTTAAACCCCCGTGGTTTAACAATAGATTAAGCCGCTGCCCCATAGGCTGGCATCCCATATGGAAACCAGTACTGAATGCTCCACTGCTGGCCCAATTCCCTGCTGATGGCCTAGGAAAGCACCAAAAGAGTGTCCAAATATTTGGGCCTGTGCCACCCACACAGGAGATCTGGAGGAAGCTCCTTGTTACCAGCTTTGGACTGGCCCAGTTTGGTCTTTCATGGCCATTTGTGGGGTGAACCATTTAATAGAAGATACATTCTCATTTTCTGTCTCTGTCAATCTCTTCCATCTCTATAACACTTCCTTTAAAATAAATGAAATACATATTTTAAAAAACAGGATTCAGGTAGGTTAATTCATGGAAAGAGATGTGAGAAATTAAAGGAAATCACACTGTTATTTTCCTTTCATAAGGTTTCATCTCCTTTCAATTATTTATAATTTGAGACTCACGTTTATAGTAGCTTTTACCTTTTATCATTTTGCCCATGTTAGCTCCTCCATTAGTGTTTCCTATAATATCTCTCAGATAAATCATAAAAAGCAGAGGAAGAGAAGCAATATAGGATGACAGGAACAGAAAAACAAAGATAGTTGAGGATAGATTACCCAGCTATTTATTCTTCCATCTTGCTTGTTATTATATCTGTATCAGGGATTTTTCAACTTTATTCCAAACATATCTTAGACCTGTGGGAGATGCTGAGTTCCAATTAATAAAACAACTCTGTGATTTTAATATTTTCAATGACAGACATTTTTACTTAACTGTATAAATACATGTATACTGGCTACGTACTCGGCACCAAGTAGCATTAATAATGTCAAAAAAACACAAAAATTTGGTTCACAAATCCACAGTAATTAATTTAAGCTCAAAAAATCATTTTACATTTGTCCATTTCTGCAGATTCTTGGACAGAAGGCATTCTTTCCATCAGATCATGTGTAGACATGGTTGTATATTCCTTCTAGAAGGTTACGTAACTAACTGATTCATAACTCTACAAGTAGAACAACTGTTGTCCTATACGCTGGACTATGTCAAATACACATTAATTTCCCCTAATTCTCACTTAAATATAATTGATACAATTGAAATTTTCATCTTCAGTATGGTTTGTTCATAAGCATGCCATCAGAAAGTACTAGAAATAGAAGACACTAACATTTAGGGTTGTAATTTTGGAGACACGACTTACCTGACTAAAGTCTTTTTGGGTGGAAGGACAGAATTTGGTTTCATAGTTAACACAATACTTTAATTTGAAAGTATTATTGATTTAAAAATAGAATTTTGTCAAAAAATACATGTGCATATATATTTTATTTACTACAGAGGGAGGAGAGGGCTGGCTCATTCCCCAAATGCAAGTTGTGGCTGAGCTTTGACCCAAATCAGGGAAACAGAAATTCAATCCAGGAGTCCTAAGAGGGTAGCAGGACAGGAAAACACTTAGGCCATCACTTGTTATCTCCCAGATTTGCATTGGCAGGAAGCTAAAATTGGGAGTGGAGTCAGTACTCTAATCAATAAGGCTGAGTCCAGGGCTTTGGAGGAGAGAGGGTTCTCATTTATTGGACTCCATCTTACAGTTCACTGACCGCACATAGTACATAGGCAGGTTGTGATAAAGCCAAGACCTTGGAGTTGCCAGGGCAACGAAAGCAAGGGGAGTTTCCCTTCTGCTTTTTTTTTTTTTTTTCTTCAGCCTTAAGGCATGGGAGGCTGCAGGCCAGGCTCCCAGAATAGGACAAGACAGTCACTTGAACATTCTCATTCAAGACACTTCTTTATTAGCCCAGACACCTGGGTCCCCCAATGCCCTTCCCTATGGGTATAATTAAGAACAACAACAAAAAAAGACACCTCAAAGAAGCCCAAGCTATTTCCCTGAAAACCACTGTCCGTTTAGACACTCCACTTCTATACTTCTTCATGGGGTAGTGTTGTCCTATCACTTTGCTTTGAATAGATGTTATGCTTGCACTTGATCTTCAACTTTTTATTTCCACACTAAGCTAAGGAAAGAACCCACTGAGCTTCACTGGTAACAACCAAGGCACTAACAAATGCCTGTCTCTATAATAGAATTGTACTGTGAACTAATGCTGAAAAATAAACAATTCTCAAAACAACAAAATTAAATAATCTTCTTTAGAATTTTTTTAACGCTTAAATTATGTAGCCTAAAACTTTGAGGCCCTTGGCACCAAGAAATCTAGTGATAATTCAGAGTCTATTATGTCATGACATCAATGATATGCTGAGGTGATTTTTAAAGATGTAACCTCAAAATATATTTTGTCCCCTCTACTGTACCAATCAGGAAATTGACATCATTCCATGTGCAAAAAAATACACTGACATTGCTATAGCTGAAATATTAAATTATAAATTATATTCTATTCTGTCAAGATTGCATTACCAACCTTAAATATACCAAAAATGACAGTACAATAAAATACAGAGTAGGATACTTCACTGAACTTCTCTACTTTATAATGTGGGGATATGGTGGCATTAACAACTTGAAATTCCCTGCCCAAACTTGTCTTAATGTTTTAACATTTGTAGAAAAAAAAGAATGTAAATTATCATACAGCTGTATCCATAGAAAACATTGCTCAAGAAGGAGTAACTGCTATACAGTAAAAACTAAAATGAATTTGAAATTATATTTAGTCAGGGATAAGTGGGGGTGGGGATACAGAGAGAGTGTGTGTGTGTGTGTGTGTGTGTGTGTGTCTAACTGTTTAATACAAGAGTTGTTCTACAAGTATAATATCCAGAGCACCCATACTGATGAAGGGATTGTGATAGACTCAGGGTGTCATTTTTCTCTCCAAATCAAAAGTATAGCAAAAGCTAACTTAATTCCTTTTTGCCACAGTCATAATTGGAAATATTATGGGAAACATTATGATATAAACAGTAACTTCTATGCAACTTGTTCAATGATTAGTTCCTCAATAGTCAAATATAAACTACATTCAATCTCACGTTAATCAGTAGTAAGGCATATGATTTTGATTGATAGATAGATAGATAGATAGATAGATAGATAAATGCTGACCTGGTGCTTATCAATACGAAGAAAAGACAATAATCATAACAGAGATCCTTATCAGAAGAGTTGGTATTCCTCTAATGTTTAATATGTGCAGACACTCTGCTTGGTGGTTTACATAAAATTATTCAATTAATCCCACAACATGTTCTAGTATTCTATTTCCCAAGACAGTAACTATGTATAACAATGGTATCCTGTATAAGTTTTCTGAAATAAACAGTTAGGAAAATGATTTTTAATGCTTTACCATAAGTAAATAATAAATTTTAAATATATAAATATACATACTTAATCCAATTTGAACAATGAAAAAGTATGTGTATTCCAACATCATGTGAAATACTATATATATGTAAAACATTTACCTGTAAATTAAAAAAGCAAATTGGAGATGCATTATGGCTGTCCATCAGGTTAGGATGCTACCCATGGTGATTGCATCTCATCTCCGAGAACCAGTTTCAGTCCTAGTTGCTCCAGTTCCAGTCCAGTTCCATATTAATGCCGTGGCAATGAAGCAGAAGATGGAAATGGCCCAAATTCTCAGGTACAGGCCACATATTTGGAAAACCTGGATGGAATTCTGGAATCCTGACGTCAGGCTGGACCAACGCTACAGCCATTTTCAGTGTAAATCAGCAAATGACAGATCTCTCCCTCTCTCTAAACCTATGCATTTAAAATATATGAATAAATATTTAAAATAATTATTTCTAAACAATCAATAAAAGTTAATCAGGTGAAAAAAGATTATTCCATAGTAATGAGAGATTACATATTAAGCACTGTGGCATTACAGAGCTTGCTAGCTTTGAGAAACTAAACCAAAGTCAGTATGATTTGATGACCTTAAAAAAAAATCGTGAGAGATATCAAAAGAGCATTAGGCTGATGTATGAATGAATTTTTGAAAAGAACAAGTTTAGAAGCAGTGAGATGTAAAACATTATTAGAATCTTACTTGGAATTTCTCGTTTTAAAATCAAGTGTAGAATAGACTTTCGTCATTTTCATATTACAACATTGGAAGAGCTTCATTTATGGGAGTAATTTAGTCCAGAAGAGTCTAGAAGAGAAAGCTAAATGTTCAAGGACAGACACTGTTGACACTCCTGTGAATGTATTCCCACTGCTTGGGGCCTCGCAGCTACTCTGGGATAGTGTGAAGCATTAAATGAGCTTGGAGTGGGTGAATGAATGCACAAGTATTCTTCAGTCTCCACATGGGGATATCTCAAACCCACATTGAATCCTGAAAACAGTTGGTATAGCCAAATACCACCCCAAAGTTTCATGCGTCTGTAAATCACCCTGAGAACATGTTATAAAAGTCAGACCCAGATTCAACAACTTTCAGACTGGGCCTATGATTTCCAGTTCTAACAAGCTCCCAAGTGATGTGGATTCTCTCAATCTGTGGACTGAACTTTGAGAAGCATTACCAAAGGCCTACTGCTTCATATGCACAGCTAAGTTTGAGAATCACTAGTCTCCACAACCTCTAATTTGGCTCTTACAACCTCAGGATTTGATCACTCTAGTGAGTACTTTTAGGAACAAACTTAAAAGACTAGAAGTCATTAATATATTATTTCTATATGAGCAGACTAAATGAAAATAAAAATTAGTTCTAGATAGATCTAGGCCAATTCAGAGAATCACAGAGTTACATACAATGGACTATTAAAGAGAAAATGAAAATGTTCTACAGCTACCATGTTCTTTGTCAAAAACAAATATTTGTGGTCTGGAGACATAGTGCAGCTCTAAGTTAATCATAAAATATTTAGTTTGCTTACATTTTGTCTATTTTTGCTCCTTTATGTGTATAACACTGATCTCTGGCCTAAACTCATCAGCGACTCAGCCATGTCTCCCAGGAGACCCAACTTTGCTATAGCCATTGGTGGTTGAGCTATGATCCAGGAAGGCAGGCACATGAGGACATAAATGACTTTGTCTATTGTTACTTATATGCATAGAATTAAGCTCACGGATTTCCTTAGGGTTTATGGCTTAAGAAATAAAGCTTATTTTCACTTCTACATAAGAGATTTCTGTGAAGAAACTTACACTTTGGTAGCGTTATTTCCCTTCAGGACTGTCTTGATGTTGAACTACAGTTAGTTTTCCCACCAATAAAGTTGATCTCAAAAAATAAAGTTCTTCCTATCTTTCATAAAACGCTATTTTTATGTGTTTACTTCTGTCGGGAGGAGTGGTGGTGTGGTCATGGTGAGATAGCAGTACACACAGGGAATTGTCTTACAGAATATACAATGTGACCCAATTTACTCGTCAGCCAAAACCCTCCCTAGTGAGCCAGCATTATTAGATCTGACTTAGTTCATTATCTACTTTTTTCTCAAGAAATATCCATTGCCGTGTACTTAGACTAGGCTCTCCTATCTTGCATGTTGCCAAGATTCTAAGTAAACAAGGTATCCAGTGCCCATTTGCTACAGGGGATTAACCAAAAGTGGAATTTTCAAAAAATGTTGCTCATTATAATCACAAGAAAGGTTTTCAAACATCCCAGAACTCAAATCAAAACCCAAACAGCAGAATCTCTGGAAGCCATGACACCAGTCCAAACTTTCCACAGGCTTAAATGCAGTTGTGTTTTAATATTAATGATATGTTTATTTTAGATCACTGTGCACACATCAGAGAATGCAAACACATATTCTTCTGTGTGTGCATGTCTATGTATGTATTCATGGTTAAGAGAAAGTAAAGGAGAGTAAGGAAAAGAGATTATTAACAATTTAAATACAACTGTACAACAATGGCACTTTTTTGGGGGGGGGGGCAGGAAAATCTGCCACTGATCCATGATCTCATTTCTACTAATTAAACAGAATTTATGAAAAAGTTAGCAGTGCACTTCTCTTTTAATTCCCTTTGTTTCTTTGTTGAAATAATAGTGGCAGATTACACAAGGGTAACTCCCATCAGGCTGCAAATAAGCTAAACTCCGAAAAGTGATGGAGGTGAGCATCTGAGCTGTCATGTAATAAAGACTCCCAGCTCCGAAAGTGGATAGCTTCATGGAGAGACATAGTCTGCCTGAACCTGTGCAATTATTATGAGCATTCTCTACGTGATAAAAAAAAATGACTGTAATCAGCTTTATACATGAGTACCAGGAAGTCCCCAATAACTAGTGCATATCAGACATAGGAAACCTCTCTTGAGGCATCGTTGCTGGAATCAACCATTCAGTATTAATTACTAAGGAAATTTTCAAGTGAGAAGTGGAAAATTACGAACTCAGAGATCTAAAAATATCAATATCATATATAAAAAGCTAGCTCAGAAAACTGGGTCTTTACAATATTGGGCAATTGAGCTTCAACCAAAAGTTCTTGCTCAACACCTTGACATCTTCCACAAGAAGGGAGAGAAAACCATGCAAACGGAGTGCCCACAGTTCCCCTGTCAAGTATTTCCCCATCCATGGTCCCTACATCTGCCAGGGATTATTGAATTTAAGCCTTCCATGACTCATACCCAGTCTTGGCACTTTGCAACTAATATTGGATTCTAACCCAGCTAGCATACAATCATTCCCTCTGTTGGTGGGAGTGTAGGCTAGTAAAACCACTGTGAAAGTCAGAATGCAGAGTGCTAAGACAATTGAAAATTGATTGTCCATATGACAAAGCTATCCCACTTCTGCGAATGTATGCAGATGAAGTGAAATCTGCGTAAGAGACAGTGAACTGTAATGCATATTTACGGTAGTATAATCTACAATAGCAGGGACAAGGAAACAACCTGTATGCCCATCAAAAGAAGAGTGGATAAAGAAATTGGGCTACATCAACTGCATAGAATACTACTCAGCCATGAAAAAGAATGAAATTATACCATTTGCAACAAAATGGTCCCAACTAGAGACCATTATAGAGAAATAAGACAAATCCAAAAGGGCAAGTATCATACGTTCTCTCTGATACAATGTGATATTCATGCAAAGTACAAAATCAATATATAGGTAAACATGTATATATGCATATTCATCTAGAGAAACTGTATAATGGAGAGTAACATACCGAGAAATGAAGATACATGGCAATATGATTCTCTACCCCTGAAAAAAGAGATTCTCAATGAAACTATTAAATATATCTTAGCAATACAATGCTGAACTTTCTTTTTTTTTTTTTTTTTAAAGATTTATTCATTTTATTACAGCCAGATATACACAGAGGAGAGACAGAGAGGAAGATCTTCCGTCCGATGATTCACTCCCCAAGTGAGCCGCAACGGGCCGATGCGCGCCGATCCGAAGCCGGGAACCTGGAACCTCTTCCGGGTCTCCCACGCGGGTGCAGTGTCCCAATGCATTGGGCCGTCCTCGACTGCTTTCCCAGGCCACAAGCAGGGAGCTGGATGGGAAGTGGAGCTGCCGGGATTAGAACCGGCGCCCATATGGGATCCCGGGGCTTTCAAGGCGAGGACTTTAGCCGCTAGACCATGCCGCCGGGCCCAATGCTGAACTTTCTATCATTGTACATACAATGTCAGGACACACTTAAATAGAAAAAAAAATGATGGGCTTGTGACTTGTTGAAGGTCTATACTATTGTTATAATATAGAGGGAAACAGTAGGGGGTGGGGGATATAGAAGTGGAAATTCCTGAGGCTAAGGAACCGCATCATGGAAAATAAAATTTAAAAATACATAAAGAAAATGAAAGAAGGCAGTGAGCACAGCAAAGGGAGAAGGTGAAATATTTTCTAGAAGATGTAAATGCATCATCAGCACTTGAGACCTCATGATACTAATTCAGGTGTAAAGCTGTCAGTCATCTTAGTGGACCTTACAATATCCCTATAACGATTACAAGCAGAAACAAAAGAACAGAAGTTGTATTTAACATGTAAAAACACTGTAATTTTAAAGAACTGCTTTTTTGAAAACTTTTAAAACAATTTCCTTTTATTAGAATATCAGATTTTATAGAGAAAGGGAGGCAGAAAGGTACTCTGTCTGCTGGTTCACTCCCCAAGTGGCCTCAAGGGCCGGAGCTGAGCCAATCCAAAGCCAGAAGCCAGGAGCTTTCTCTGGGTCTCCCATGGTGATTCACGGTTCCCAAGCCGACCTCCAACGCCTTCCCAGGCCACAGGCAGGGAGCTAGATGGGAAGCGGATCAGCCAGGATATGAACCAGCTCCAATATGGAATACTGGTGAATGCAAGGCGAGGCGAGGACTTCAGTCATTAGGCTACTGTGCTGGGTCCAAAAAGTTTTGATTAATTCATTTTTATTCTAAATTTTCATTTTAGGATCTTATTTCATACTTTTAAAGAACAAAGTTAAATCAAATGCAATCATTTGTTTTGTAGTATGACAGTTTACATATTTGTCTATAAAAATAGAACTTATAACTTATACTATCTTTGGTAAACCAGAGCATTTTGATAAACCTTTGATTCTAAATTACTTATTGTCTTGCTGTCACCATGGACAACGCAATGAGAAAGGAAGGAAAGTAAAGATAAGAAAATGACTTTTTAAGGAAAACAGTAAAATAAATACAGCTCAAAGATTGTGAATTTAAATGCAATCATTTGGTTCTTTGTCATAAAGTTGTAAGAATATGCACTAATTCTTAAGCTCAAAACAGTTCAAAGAATCCAAAGAAACTATTATTTCCCAGCATTGCAGGGTTAATCTTCCCAGTAGTTTTCTCCACATAAGCCACCTCTTCTTTTCTTAAACTGTAGAGAAGGAACAGCCAACCTCTCTCCATGCTACCAGCAGTCAATTGACAGTGTAAGGAGAATAGAGGTTTCTGCTATGATTATATTCTCAGAGAATAATTATTAAGGTGGGTGCAGCATTATACTGGGAGCACACTATCATGGTCAACTGAATTGGAGAAATAAAAGTCACAAACCCTGAACAGTATGCTTCCATAGGAGGCCAGCAAACTCAAAGGTCACTGTGATTTAAACAAAAGAAAAAAATAACATAGGCATTGATAAAAGTATAACAAGAAATACAGCATACTTCAAGAAAGTAGTTAGCATGTCATGAGAAAAGAAGTGCATGAAAAATGAGAATACCAAAAATACTGTATACAGATGTGAAAAGAGATACAAAAAAGATAAAACTATAAAGACAGCAGCAGTCACAACCATGGCAATAGTTAAGAGTTAAGACAGAATTCCTGATACATTTCAAACCAGAAATGATGTAAATACAAAGGGAGTTGGAGAGGCCCCTATAGTGTGAATACTTCTAGAACCATTATTTTCAGATCCTAGACTCATAGTACAACTCCTCTCAGAACAGTGCAGATGCATCTAGTTTAGTGGAGACCTAGCTTCAAAACAATCCCACTGAGCAAAAGGAAGCTTATTCAATAAAATGTGCTGACAAAGCTGATTATTTGTTGAAAAATATGTGGTCAGTTTTCCACTCCAAGCCTCTCACCAAAATTATTTATGGAAAGATTTAAGAGGGACTCATACAAGTTAAGCCATAAGACAACTAGAAGAAAACATCAAGAAATAGATATCTCTTTTCATAAAGGGAAAAATATTGCTAAAAATAAAAGCACAGGGAAGAATGGAAAAAAAACTAACATCACACCTGAATATTTATTATTTTATAAATCTTGAAGCATTCCAAATATAGATTATAAAGGTTAATGTCCTTAACAAACATAATTCTAAGAAACTGATAAACGAGCGGTAGTGGGATGGCACAAAAGGCTAATTCTGTCTGTAGTACTCGTAGTGCTGGCATCCTATATGGGCACCAGTTTGAGTCCCAGCTGCTCTGCTCCTGATACAGTTTCCTGCTCATGGCTTGGGGAAGCAGTGGAGCATGGCCCAAGTCCTTGAGCTTCTGATGCATGGGAGAAACCTGGAAGAGGCTCCTGGGTCCTGGCTTCAGTTGTACTCAGCTCTGGCCATTGTGGTCATTTGGTAAGTGAAACAGCAAATTTAAGATTCATTTTCAAATGAAATATATATATATTTCATTTTATATTTCTATATCTTATAAATATATTTTTATATAATATAATTCATATAAATAAATACCTCTAATTGCACAATGAACTAAATCAGAGGTTGGAAAGCTATGGCCTCTAGGACTAAATTGACCCACCACATGTTTCTCAAATGTAAATTTTTATTGGAACACAATCACGACGACTCATTTTTATATTGTCTATGGCATTATTTGAGCTAAAACAACAGAGTGGGGCAGCTGTAACAGAGAATCTCTTACTAAAATGATTATCAGGCCTTTTAGAGCAAAATTTGCAGATCTCAGCACTGAAGAGATGAATACAGAATTCATGGAAAATGAAAAAGCAAATGGCCAATTTATTTATGACTATAAATTGCTTGATTTACAAATCATGAGAAATGCAAGGCGCATAAAAGGCACTAGGCTCACCTGTCAAACTGGCAGCATTGGCAAAGGCACAGCCAAAGGCGCACTGTCTACTAGTTTTGAGGAGAATGTAAATAGGTGTGGTCCATTCTGAAACTATTGTGGTATTCTCTACCAAAGGCATGAGAAATGACTCTCAGGCACACTAGTTAGTTTAATTATTAGAATTTTGTACTAAACACTGCTATCTTATGTAAATATTAATAATACTGCAATACTGAAAAGAACAGTATAGGAAAAAACATTTTAATGCCATAGGACAATATTCAGAAAGATATTTTAAAGAGGTGCCATTGGATCATGGAGCAGAGCAGCAGCCCTGCACCGCAGAGGTTCCCAGAAAGATTTTAAGTAGAAAAAAATCTAAGGGTAGGGGAACCCAACTTGATATGTGTTCCAATGCAGCTCACACATGTCTGGTCTCATTTGATTGCCTGTGCAAAGAACCACCACTTTAGATTTGTATGCAAAAATGAGCAGAAGTTACTGAGGAAACACTATTGCTAGAATGTCAATTTAAAGGCTTTTGCCACAGGAAACTCTGGGCCTTTCACCATAAAGGGAAATAATAACACCTTTCTTCCTTACCTGACTCACCAGTTTATGAATCTCAATTAAGATAATAGATGCTAAAATGTTTTGAAAACTGCCAAAGATATTCAAATCTGTTGGTCTTATTAGCTTAGTTGATCAGAGGCAATTCCTCAGAAACTTTTCTTATAAGATGGGTTTGTTTATCATTAACTCCTGGTGTTTTTCCCAGCCATGGCAAATACTCGTGCAATTAGTTTGACTGAGATGAAGTTTTTTGATACTGCTTCAGGTGGAACAAATTTTTCTCACAAGGGGCTTAGTTTTTAATTTCCAATGAGGTTTAAAGGCAAGCATCTAAGAGCAGCAGGGCTTCTGATGTAGCCTGGTTAATGCTGTGGTGCTTTATTAACTCCATTTGCTATAATGCCACCTTTATTAATACAGTCATCTCCATGACTCCTGCTATCATACTTGCCACATGTGCGTATATTTAAAATGAACTTCTACAGTTCTTTCATTTTCATAGGAGCCTTACATCTTAGTATTTTTTCTTTTATGTCTAATTGAACTACATGCATCTACAGCAACTCTCCCCTTCTGCTTACCTCAGTGCAGAATTCAATCATCTTGATGCTTTTCTGTAATGACTAGGAGAGTTAGGAAGGAACGAATGAAAAAAACATAATTAAATTGTTTTTGCGCACCCAGACTATATCTGTTGAAAGTCACATAGTGCCAAAGGGATGGAAAAAACAAAGATTTTTTTTCAGATCTTTTCTTCTATGTCACCACTATTGGCTCTGCCCATGTTTCAAATATAGAAATCTGCCCTACTCAAAAGCCCCTGTATCTCTTCATATCATATTATCTGTCCATACTTATTTTGCACATTACTCCAGTATTACAAAAGTTTCTGCGAGATGCAGAATTCAGACAAAGGTCAACTGATATACAGAATGTTGGATCTTACACACAGACTTTCTGATATAGCAAATCTTGAGTGAGACCTGAGATGTTTAATGTTTACCACAGTGCAGGGGAGATTAATGCTAGAACCCTGAAAACCACACTTTCAGAAACAGTGTCATACTTTATTCTTTTTAAATGACTATAATAGTCTTTGACCATGTATTTCCACATGCCCTCAACATACATCAGAAAACTGCTCGCAAAAATAGGATCTGCATAGCTAAAATCCAAACACACAGAACAAATGCTGGAAAGGAGGTAGAGAAAAGTTAACACTTAAACACTGTTGCTTGGTATGTAAATTAGTGCAGGCACAATGGAAATCAGTGTATCAATTAAAAAAAATAGAAATAATTAGCCTATGATTCAGCAATTCTACTGTGGGATATATGAACAAAAGACATGTACATATTGTATCAGATACTTGCACTACCATTTGTATAGCAGCAGGGTCCACAATAGCCAAAAGGTGGAATCAGTCAAGGTGTTCATCATCCAATGGATAAAGAATATGTAATGTATATATATATATATACACACACACACACACACACACACACACAAAATTATACACAATGAGTATTCATTCAGGTATAAAAAGAATGAAATTCTAACATTTACAGCAAAAATAATTGCAGCTGGAGGACATCATGTTGAGGCAAATAAAGCTAGATCCAAAAAGACAAATACTGCATGTTTCCCTTCTATATGGGAGTTGGAAGGAAGGAAGAAAGGAAAAAAGAAGAGGAAGAAACAGGGAAAGAATAAATAAATATTTATATAAATGTTTCTCCAGATACAGTTTTTAAAGCTTTGTTTTATACCTTTGTAAAACCATTGCTTAAGAAACTCACACAAGTATAGTTTTGATGATCTGTGATTACTTTCAAGTGTTCTGTACACAGATATTTTTTCTATATGACTTTTGTTTATACCAACTACCTATATTCCCAATTAGCTAAAGTCTTGGTGGTTTTTACTTGATAAACTTGTTATTAGGTGAAGTATTAAGCAGTTTAATTGTAGACAAATCACACTGTTACAAGAAAAACAAAACTTGTTTCCATTTTTACTATTCCTACTTTGAAAAAGAATCAAGTTTGTGCATAGTTTGAAGTAATCTTACAATGAACCCCAATATAGATTTTAACTAAATTCTCCATAGTAATAATTTTCCCTGATTCTATCTCCATAAATGCCTTAGCCTACGTCCTCTGAGAACAAGAATACCTTCCTTCGTAATCATAGTACCGTTATCACCCAAAGAAACTTCACAGTAATACAATTATATAATACACATTTCATATTCTAAACTCTTGATTCTCCAAATATGTCCTTTTATGACCCTTTACCCTCAAGATGGAATTAAAAATCGTATGTTTCTTTAGTTTCCCTTAACCAGGATTTTTATTTTTGAACCTGTGCGTGTGTCTGTGTGCATATGTATGTCTTTGAAAACCTCAAAATTCACTTTTTAAAATACTCATTTATTTTCGTGGGAAAAGCAGATTTCCAGAGAGGAGGAGAGACAGAGACAAAAATCTTCCACCCACCGGTTCATTATTCAAGTGACCACAACAGCCAGACCTGGGCTGATCCACAGCCAAGAGCCAGGAGCATCTTTTCGGTCTCAAAAGTGGGTGCAGGATCCCAGGGCATTTGACCATTTTCTGCTGCTTTCCCATGCAGCAAGCAGGGAGCTGGATGGGAACTGGAGCAGCTGGGACAGGAACTGGTACCCAAATGTGATTACCGCACTTGCAGGTGGAGAATTATTCCATCAAGCCATGGCATGGGCCCCTCAAAATTGATATTTATCAATGTATTTTATCATCAATAGATTCTGGAACCACAGGCCAATTTGTTGCATATTGATGAGGTTAGCCTCACTCATGTAGTGAAAAATGGTTTTGGTCATTTTCTTCAATTAAAAATATTGCTTTCAGTATGAATAATCACAGAAACATTATAATATTCTGCATTCTAGCAAAATTTACCTAAGAATTTTATCATTAGTGATCTTTGACAGAACCAGTTAATAATTTGGTATTTACAAAATAGAAATTATCTAAATTTATCTTTTATTCTAATTAATAAGCTTTCTTCAAGATATTTCCCTTTATCCTCCTTTATTGTGTGAATATGAATATTCTTGTGAAATAGCTTAATTCAATTTGTTCTACATCATTTTAATGATCAAAATTTCCCCAAATTTAACCACTAAGAGCTTCTACATTCTTTTGTTATGCTTTCTCGATTATTGAATACTTTAACATGTGCCCTAAGATATTTGTTCCACACTAATCTTGTTCTCTGCCAAAACATACATGTTTATATAAGGATCCCTGATTCCTGGTGGTACATTGTACTGTGAAAATAAGATGTGGTTTCCATACATAAGATGTGATACTTGAAAATCTGTCCTATCATGTCCTTGCAAGTTTCTGTGTCACAAACATGCTTTTGTATTTACACCTATTAGTGTTCACTACATCCATTTAAAATAGGTAAAAACTAAATAAAATGCCTTAGGAAGTTCGTTAACAAATAAAGTATTCATTACTTTTTCCGAACTATATATGAAGTTTTGAATGTAGTTGTGGAAAAAGAAACAGAATTTAAAGACAAGTAAAGGAAAGGAAAATAGGGAAAGACAAATATACAAAATGTGGGCATAAAATACTGAGTCCATCCACATCTTGGTATTTGCATATCATCATGATCTAAAATGAGCCTTCGGTAATCTCTTCTTACATGCATGGTTCCAGATACTAGATCTCCAACCCTGACCTGTCCTGAAAAATTGACAGTTGTATGTCACACTGCCCCTTTCTCTATTCAAGTCCATAACAAGGCAATTCACACATGATATGTCAGAAACAAAACAATTTTCTACCTAGTTTAGAAGGCTGTCATTTTCTCTAGTGTTTTTTAAAATTTTAATACAAATATTTAAGTTTGAAGAGGAGAGAGAGGCAGATGGGACAGATCTTCCATCTGTTGGTTCACTTAACAATGTCTAAAATAGCCAGGGGTGGTGATGCCAGAGTCAAGATTAAAAAACTCAATCTGGATCTTTCATGTGGGTAGACAGGAACTCTATGAATTGATCCATCACTAGTAACTTGATTACTGGAATGAGGTCACCCAAGGCAATGTCATAACCACTAAGAAAAACCATTCTATCTATCAGCTGTAAATTTCATGATCAAAAATGAGTCAGTCTGTTTGAGGAAAAAAACAATCCCTTGTAACTAATTTTTATCAATAGGATTCATTCATCATACATTTGGAATTATCTTCTAAGATAAATTTACAACAGTAAGAGAAACTAGAGAAGAAATTATTTGTAACACATTAGTTAGATTTTAAGAGCATTTTTTTTTTACCTTCAAAGATATAGAGAAATACCATCACAGACAGCCTACATGGTATGGATTTCATAATTTGATATACTGCTAAAGATTTATATCTCATACAGTCAAATATCATTTACTCAAAAAACATCATACGTAATGACCACAACTATTTGCTATTTAAACAAGAGGTAAAAACATGAGAGCTACTATTTTTTCTAAGACTACCACCACAACTACTAATTTACACAGCCTTGTTTCCTTTTATCTGCTTTGTTTCAAAATCGGTGATTTCCAAATATACTATACTGCATCAATAAAATAATATTTTCTCTAAACTGGTTGAATATACAAGCAAATGGAAAAGAATGGCTTTTAACTTTCTAAAATCTTTTTCTGATGTTTTCTCAGAAATGAAACATGGACCTTATGTGTACAGGTTGGTAGTTTGAATATTGATTGGCTCTACATTTGTGAAAGCTCCAGAAACGATATATACTGGTGGTAATGGAGTTTTGTAGGTTAAGCCTCTGCAGTGCTGGCACACCATATGGGTGCCAGTTGCTGTCCCAGCTGCTCTACTTCCAACTCAGTTTCCTATTATGATCTAGGAAAGCAGTGAAGGGACCCTGCACCTATGTGGGAGACTAGGAAGACGCTACTGGCTTTAGATCAGCCCAGCTCTAGCTGTTGTAGCCATTTTGGGAGAGAACCAGAAGATGGAAGATATTTCTTTCTCTTGCTGACTTGCTCACTCTCCATCACTCTAACTCTGTCTTTCAAATAAAAAATAACTTTTAAGAAATATACTATTTTCAGGGCCCGCTGGCATGGCCTAGCGGCTAAAGTCCTCGCCTTGAACGTGCGTGCCAGGATCACATATGGGCGCCGGTTCTAATACCAGCAGCTCCACTTCCCATCCAGCTCCCTGCTTGTGGCCTGGGAAAGCAGTCAAGAATGGCCCAAAGCTTTGGGACCCTGCGCCCACGTGGGAGACCCGGAAGAGGTTCCTGGTTCCTGGCTTTGGATTGGTGCAGCACTGACCCTTGCGGTCACTTGGGGAGTGAATCATCAGATGGAAGATCTTCCTCTCTGTCTCTCCTCCTCTCTGCATATCTGACTTTGTAATAAAATAAATAAATCTTTAAAAATGTATATATATATACTATTCTGTATTGTGGCACAGTGCGTTAAGCTGCCTCCTCAAACAGAAGTATTCCATATTGGATTGCTGGTTCAAGTCCCTGATGTTCTGATTCATGTGTGCCCGTGAGGGTACCAGAAGCTTAGCCAAGTACTTGGGTCACTACCACCCATATGGGAGACCTAGATGGTCTTCCTGGCTCCTGGCATCAGCGTGACTCAGGTATTGGTGCTACATCCATTTGAGGTGTGACCCAGCAGATAGAAAATCTGCACTCCTCCTCTACTCTTCCTTCTCCACTCCTCCTCCTCCTCTCTGATCTTAAAATACATATTTAAACAAACATACATTTACAACAACCACTTCTTTTTTCACTTCACTGTGAATGTCAAAGTTTTGGGAAATGGAAGTAAGTCCGATTCTGCTCTAATTTACGAGAGAATAATATAGAACTGTTTATAAAAACAGACTGTATCAGACAGCTCCAGAAGAATTTGGTTGCTGGAGTATCAGAAAACCGTTTCTATAAGGTTATCTATCCTATAAGAATAGCATGGCCCCAAGGACTAGGCTTGAGCGAAACTATGGAAGATACTGTAATTTCATTAATAATGTGTTTTATAGTCTTACAACTTTCCAATATTCACAAACAAAATTCAATTCTTATTGACGCTTGATGTTATTTTCTGGATGGAACATGAAGATCTAGAAAATGGGTGAAAGAAATCCACTGAGTTGTTAAAAATATATGATCCGGGTCTTATCTAGATTTCACCTCATTGGTTCATACACATAGTTGCTCTCTTCTGTGCTTCATTTCTGTCACTCACCTTGACAGGTGTAGTGGAATTCCCGTCCCCTGTAACCACAATCAATCTAATTAAACAAAATATTTTTAGGCACAACCCTGGCATTTTAGTAATAGGTGATTTATTGTCCATGTCCAATACACCTTCGCATCTGTTCTCAGGCTGAGTGGGGTTAAAGGTAAGATAATAATACTCCTTAGCAGGGGCAACAGAAAAAGCAGCACCAGGGTAGGCATTAAGCTGAGTCATTGGGGAAGATGAAAGAACAAAACCTTTATGTAATCTGGAGGACAAAAATGCTTCAGGGCAGCTGTGCTTGGCTCTCGTTTCCAGATGTGAATTCAGAAAACAAGCTGAGATAGAGTTTGGTGTAAATATTTTTCATTGGATGTAGATGTTTATAACCATAGGACTTGAAGGTGAGTCAAATTTATATCTACCAGGGATGGACTTATCATCCCAATCTTCTACCAAGTACTCTTAAAATATCAATTTTGAGTTTTTGAAAACAAACTCAAACACATAATTGTGATTCATAAATAAAAACATTCTGGAAAGTTTATAATTACAGAATGATCAAACATACAGGAAGACACGGGCTGGTGGTAAAGTGCCTGTTTCACCTTCATGTCTGCTTACTGTAGTGCAGCTACCCTGTATAGTTATGTAGAATAGCATCCTCCATTCTCAACTGATGTATGAGCTGTAGCTTACTTTCCTACAATCAACCAATAGATTGACTACAGTCCTAAGGCCACCAGTATGGAAGAACTTAATCAAAGAATCCATTTGGGAATTCAATCATTTATTTCATAATTTCAGAGAAACTAAAGAAGTTCTTTTTGAATCAACACTCCACCAAAATTCCTAACAATCTACATAATGTCTACCAAAAAAAGCAGAGGCCAAAGCAATAGAAAAGTCCATCAGCAAATAACCAAACCCAGAATTAAATTCAGGTCCTATTAGTAAGAACCCAAGCTACAAAGTATATTATTTTAAAATACTAGAACCAGGTTGCTTAGGATCAAACCATGGAACCAACACTTACACCGTATGTGTGATCAGAAATTTTTACTTTTATGTTCCTTACTTTTCTCACTTGTAAAATCTTACTGAGTTATGAAAATAAGATACATTTTTTAAATGGCTAGAACAATTTCTCGCACACACAAAGTGCTATAGAAGCATTTGCCACTATTCTAAAGTAGTTTTAAATGTTCAGTTTTCCTGCAGTAATAGCACAAAGGGGAGAGTAAAAATTAATGAGCATATACATTAAATTTATGCTCTCATTCAAACAAAAACAGAACAACCATTTTAGAGCTGATTTCATCTACTTTTTTTCATCATCTTTGCTGTTAATATTTTAAGAGATTTAAGATGCATTACATTAAAAAATGAAAAAAAAAAAAGGTCATTCAAACTCTCTAGCAAGTTAAAGCACATTGCAGACCCTCAAGGCCTAATACCCCAGCCCCTGCAGAGCCTTATCCTAATCCCCTAGCTCTACTTTTATTGAATTTACATAACGACACAGTTTGTAGCACATCCCTAGAGATCATAATTGGTGAAATTGCCTCATGATTTTAATTGAGGCTCCATCGTTCCCCATAAGGAGCCTATGCTTCTGGGAGTCTAAAGATGGTTTTGTTTTACTTTGTATAATATCTGGAAAGGTTTAGGCATAATAGGAGGGCTTAATAGCGCTTGCTTAATTACTGTGATTGATGATCGATTTTCCACAATTCAGTCAGAAAAACAATTTGAGGGTTGATATTATCAAACTGGATTAAGCCACACTTTTGATTTAAATATCCCATACAAAATAATGGTTCAAATCCCAGTTGCTCTTTTTCAGTTTCCAGGTTCTTGGTAACACAACTGTGAAGGCAGTCAAACATGGTACTTGAGACTCTGTCACACACATGGGAGACCCAGATGGAGTACATGGCTTTAGACTGACCCAGCCCCGGTTGTTTTGGTCACCTGGGGAGTGAACTAGTGGACAGAAGATTTCACTCATTCTCATTCATTTATTCATTCATTCTCTCTCTCTCTCTCTCAGAAAACACAAGCACACACTATTTTCACAGGAATAAATGTATGTATGTATATATGCATGCATACACACAAGTATATGCATGTAAAACAATTCAACATAGGCTATTGCATCCTTCTTGAAACCAGATACTGAAATTGAGAGAAAATAATACTGGTTTACTTTTACCATTCCAGAAAAATATCAGTTGTCAAATTTGTGAAGCAGTTTTGACTCCTTCCCTTTCTAATCAAACTATTAATGACATTTTAAAACATCATAAACCATACAGTTGCTATCACATTGTATATGGGTAAACACTGGAACTGGGCATTGTTTTGGCCAATCCAGAGACTACAGAAACACTAAGTGTGTTACAAATAAAAAAGAAGAACAGACCACCACCTTGCTTCAGCAAGATAACGAAAAAGACATTAACTTACTCTGCCTTTATTCCCTTCTGGAACCTTCTAAACTCATCCACTGCTCAGCCACGTTAACTCATCATTTATATCACTTCTGTTCAAGTGTCATAGCTTACATAGCGAAAAACCAGATTCAGATATATGCAGGAAGCCACCAAAGTAACAAATGGAAGATTTCAAAATAAAAAGTTAACAATTAGGCCCAGGCGTGGTAGCTTACTGGCTAGCGTCCTCACCTTGTATGCTCAGGCCTGCAGAGCCAGTAATGTGGACAGGGAGAGGGTCGGGATGAAGCACCGACAGGAGAGCAGTGATTGTAAAAGTCTCTAGGAAGACTCCCTTTATTGCTCCTTCACTTCTGCTTATATACTCTTGCCCCCACATCCTCATTTAGCAGGATATTGGACACAGATGAGTCCAATTAGTCTGGGTGTTTCTAGCCACCAACCCAGTTCCTGTTCCAGCCCAGGCTAACGAGCACTAATCAACTCCTTAGCCCACAACACTTCTACACACCAGTATCCCATATGGGCTCCAATTCTAATCCCAACAGCTCCACTTCCCATCCAGCTACCTGCTTGTGGCCTGGGAAGGCAATTGAGGATGGCCCAAAGCCATGGGACCCTGCACCTGCGTGGGAGACCCAGAGGGGTCTCCTGGCTTTGGATTGGCTCAGCTGCAGTCGTTGTGGCTGCTTGGGGAGTGAACCGGCAGATGGAGGATTTTTCTGTCTCTCCTTCTCTCTGTGTATCTGACTTTCTGACAAAAAAATATAAAAAAGTAACAACTGATTTCTTTATAACACTATTCCCAACAAGGCAAAGTAGTGTACATACAAATAGTGGGGGGAGGGGAGGGAAAAGAAGGAGAGGGAAAGGGAGAGAGAGAGGCAGAGGGAGAAAGAGAGAGAAAGATCTTCCATCACGGATTCACCTTCCACATGACTGCTACATTCAGGGCAGGGTCAGGCTGAAGTTAGGAGTCATGAACTTCATTTGCGGTTCCTACACAGGTGACAGTGAGTGATTCAAGTACTTAATAATTAATTCACTGCTTCTCCAGTGCACTATCAGGGAGCAGATCAAAAGCGGATTAGAAATCCAGAAATCTGATATGCAATTAAAAATCCAGAAAGTTGGGCCAAGTGATTGCTTTAGCCACTTTCTTATAGGCCCAGCCCATAGCCTACATTTTAAAAGAATACTACCTTCATATTAGGGAAGAAAGACTAAAGCTTTTAACTGCATGTATCTTGCTATGATTTGCATGTGGCTTGAATATGTTTCCAAAGGGTTCAGGTGTTATTAGACAATTGACGATCACTCTCAATGTTAACAGGTGATAGGTCCTAAGAGATTTGAAGTTTAAAATGGGACCATTGGAGGTATTTGTTTGGGAAAGAATTGAGGAACTTTTTATAGAAACTCCGAGTTAGTTCTCAAGAGGACAATACTATACAAAGAACAAGCCTAGCCCCACTGAGCTCACTGTCTTCCTTTCTGGTCATGTGATCTTTTCCTTTTGCCAATGTTCCCAAAAGTTCCATTTGCCAGAGTTCTCACAAGAACACTGCTGTTGTTAGTAAGAATCCAATTTTTTCACTCTCCAGAACTATAAACTAAATAAATCTCCTGTAGGAGATTCCAACCTTCAAATATTTCATTATAGTAACAAAAATAAACTGCAACAATCTGTTAATGCATTTATAATTGATGAATATAAATGAACCACATTATAGATATATCTATTCATACTGCTATCAACTATTGATCACTGTAATTTTTTTTTTTAGGAGACCAACAAATGGCTTTTGCTTTGTTTTCCTTCTATAATTGATTTGTAAAACATCATAACAATCTACAAGTAATGAGATTCACAAAGTGAAGATTTCTTTGGTCCAGACTCCATCAAAAGCAAATTTAGGGTGTATAAAGATTTTTAGACACAATGGGATCTCTTCTTTCTCCCAAACTGGTAGATACTAAGGATTTTCAAAATGCTGTATACTTATGTGAAAAAGTCTCTTATCTCCTTTTCTCTCATTCTTTGATATACAGAATAATAAAATGTTATGCTAACACATTTATTCATCAAATGTTTACTGAAAACATACTCTGAAAAGCACTGCTATAAATAAAACAGAAACACTGAGACTCAACAGATGCTTACTGCACAGTCTTGTGGGTTCCATCATGTGAAAAATAAAGGATGTGCTCCCTGATCACTCAGCAGGGAGATCCAATTCCTATCCTAAATGAAGATAGGTGGGTAGGCAAAGATCATAATTATATCCCAAAGACCAAGATCAAGATTATATCCCAAATTAAATAATATCTTAAGGGAAGAACTGAGTCACCAGTAGAAACTCACCAAATTAGATGAGCAGAGGGTCGGGGGGAATGTTCCAGACAGAGGTAACAGAATATGAAAATTACTGAAAGGGAGCGAGAATAAGCCTTTAAGCAAAGAAAGTATGTTCATAGATATATGAAATATATCTATGTATCTCAATATATAGATACATGGAGGTAATGCAATATGAAAATTCTTGAAAAGGAGAATAAGCATTTCAAGCAAAGACAGCATATTCAATACAAACATGACACAATATATATGGATTGAAGCAGAGGATGGAAGATCCTCTCTTACATGGCCTCCACACCAGGAGTTAACATGACCCTAAGCCCAAATCTGGAACTTTCCCTGAGTCATCTACATGGATGCAGAAACCCAAGGACTTCAGGCATACTGCACTTTCCCAGGCCATATTCAGTGAGCTAAATTGCAAGTGCAAAGCCAGAAACCAAACCAGTGCTCAAATAGCATGCTGCCATCGCAGGTGGAGGATTAACTTGGTAAGCAACCCAGCTGGTCCCCAGCCTAATTTCTACTCATTGTTGTGCAATGTGAGTATCTGAGTCATAAAGCACATGATACACATTCAATAGTATCTTGCCTATGCACTTTATTTCCCATCTTCTCTGGGAAATAGAGTAAAATCTCAGAATTGAATGTCTAACAACTTAATGAACTGAAAGCAAATCAAAGTCTATAAATAAGACTTAGTATTCTGCTCAGGTGCTGGTTATGCTTTGAAAAAGCCACACTTTCACAGAGGGTTTTGCACCAAGGATGACTTCACATTTTAAAAGATACCTTACCATAAACCACATTAATATGTGGTTTTATTCTGGTAGACACCTCACTATAAGCAACATTCAGTGTAATCTAACGTGTAAAGAAAGAATTATATCCATATATTAACAAATCATTATTTCACAATCAGATTCTGATTTAAGCTAGACGGTTTAATAAAAGAAATGCCTAAGAGTCAAAAAATATGTTCACGGAATGATAATATTTGACTTCCTTCTTTGCTATTTTGGGAACTAAATTTCTTACTCTATCCTAATTGCTCTGCCTAATCTTCCAAAACTATACTGAGTAAGAGCAACAAGAGTGGACTTCCTTGTCTGCTTTCAGAGCTTAATGGGAATGCTTCCAACTTTTTAGCATTCAATATGAAGTCGGTATGTGATCATAAAATACACCATTTATTGTTTCGAGGTGTATTTCTTTTATATGTGATTTATTCCAGGTTTGCCTTTTTTAAAAATTATGAATGAATGTTGTATTTTCAATACTTATCTTTTTCTCAAAAATCAGAGTAAATGTGATGTAAAACATACTCTCTACACTGGTGGTTCCTAATACTAACTTCCATTAGATCTAGATGTATCATCAACTTCTCAGGTTTTTTATTCTTCATTTATTGGATAATAATGGAATAAAAAAGAATGATGTAGTTATTGGGCAAAACCAGGAGGTTTATTTTCCATTTTGGAAGTCAAATTTCAAGTAAGTATTGGCATTCCAGAGAAAGCTGATAGAGTGTTAAATTTTAAAATGCAAAAAATACAAGTTTTAAAAAAATTGAACGAATTTCCTTTACCAAAAAATTTCTCATATCCTTTTATCTACTAACATGCTTTGTAAATCTCTGAGAAAGGGATAACATGTGTGATGTCTCTTCTCTTATTTCCATGGAACTCCCCCTGACACACACAATCTTTAAAATATACTAATATCGAAAGCCATTCATTTTCAAAAACATTGGATATCATCACGCTGTTAAAGTAACAAAACAGCACATGTTCTGAGTGTTCACTAACTAGAAATGATCTTCATTCTTTAACATATACTGCATCAATAATGAAATATTCTTTCTTGAGGTTTTTGGGCCAGTTTAATCTTTTGAAGTCTCTCAAATTCCATAGCTTTCTTTGCCTGTGCAATAATTTAGTATAAATAGCATGCGGTGGAGGAGAATGTACTGGCAGTGAATGCAGAATACCAAGACATTTTGTCCTAAAGAAGAAATCATAGCAAGCGACAATTACTCTGAATTTTAATTTTTCTAAGAAATAAAAAATATAAGCAATATGAGTTCAAATGAATTGCCTTATAGATGAATTGAAGAACTCCATGTAATTGTGACATTTGTTCGACTGAGGGGGAAGGCAGAACACTCTGGGGTAAAACTGAATATATAATAAAATTCTGAGTATACATTTGTTTACAATATTTCTTGCTGACAAACCAAACTAATATGCATTTCAACTACTTGAAGTAGCACAATTAAATCCAGAAGACTGAAATATTAAAATAGTTATGCCTTCTAGTGATTTGCACATCAGGTTTTTCTTTCTTGCTCCTTTCCTTCTGTCATGCTTGATCACTCTGCTGGAGTTAGAGCATTTAAGTAATTCACTTTGCTCTTTAGTTTGCTGGCTATACAGATAAAAAGTAGTATATTTCAAGGCCAACCCAGTGTTTCATTTCAGCAATCTGCAAAATCCTGCACCTACAGCAATTCCTTGCATATACTTACCTTGAAAGAGTTACACTTATCAAATCAGTAATCCTAAAAATTCTCTCTCAGTATTACAAAAAGTAAGATTTGATTTGTAGAAACTGAGACCCAGTCATGATGTAAGTTTCTCAAGGTGACCCAGCAAGCTAGTGATGGGAACAAAACTCAGAACTCTAATTTTCTATCGTAACTCTCTCCAATTGTCCAGGCACCCTCCTCAACACATTCAGATTTCACCTATAACAATACTGGTTAATATCTCCTGGTGCTAAAATGGAATTGGAGGCTTGAAAATGGAAATTGGTTACTTAATTCACTCTAAATCAATGCCTCTGTTGATAATGCATCTGCCAATGCAAGTATCAGAGATCCAGCTGGGTACTGGTGCATAACTCCTCAGTCATTGTCTCTGGATGTCCTTGTGACATTGGGGAAAAGATCAGATTTTCAATCAGGCTTCAACTCTGCTGCCTTTTTTCAGCACACATTAAAATGCACTTAAAGTGACCTCCCTCTAAGGGACAAAGAGGAAAAGTGTTCTCAAGAGAGATTATCAAGAGGTTCAGGGACTGGTCTAAAGAATAACTTTAAATGGTAAGTATTCTATACTTACAATGGGCTTACAAAACTTTTAGAGATTCACTGTGCACTCTGCTGAAATCTTAAAATATGTGGCTAGTGTATATCTACACAAGCCTGTCTACTGGAAAGTAAAAGGTACTTCCCCAAAATGCCTCAATTTATCAAGCTGAAATTAAACACAATCTACATATAATCAGCTTGTGAAAGAATTCAGTGAGAAAATGTGACAAATTTTTGATATGCTCAATATTACATTCAGAAAAATGGAAACAAAGATCACAATAAGATGGGACTAGCACAGTGGTACAGTGAGTTAAGCTGCAGCCTGCAACACGAACATTCCACGAGGGTGCAGGTCTGTGCCTAGGCTGTCCACTTCTGAATCAGCTCCCTTGTAAAGTGTCTGAGAAGACATTATATGACAGTGCTTGTACTTGGTGCCTGGCTGCCCACCAGTGAGACCTGCAGTGAGATCCAGGCTGCTGGCTTCAGCCTGACCAAGAACTGGCCATAGTGGTCATTTGGGGAATGAACCAATTGATGGAAGATCTTTCTCTTTTGTTGACTTTCCACTCTTCATAACTGTGCCTTGCAAGTCTTTAAAAACAAACAAAAAACATTTCACCTCATTCTATTTGGAAAGGCTATTATTAAAAACAAATAATGAGTACTGGTAAGAATAAAGAGTAATTCTTGCGGACTATTGATTAAGATACAAATTACACTATAGAAAACCATATTGATACCACATAAGAAACTAACAAAAAAAATTTTGTTGTGTTTATATCCAAAGGAAATAAAGGAAGTATCAGATAGATGTCTGAACTTTCATGTGTTGCAGTACTGCTCACAATAGTAAAGACATGGAATCGACATCAGTATTTGTCCAAAGATAGATTGTATATTTATCTCAAAAGGAGAAATATCTTATGTTCTAAGACAACCAATATGCAAAGTAAAATATATGTGCGTATATACACATAAGATGAGTGCATGTGTGTAAACTATATATACACTGCATCAGGGAGACTAGCATTAGCATACTGGAAGTAAAGGTATATGCTGTGTCTCCACTTAGAAATGAAAAGACTTCCAACGAAACTTTTAAATGTACATCTAAAATACAGTACTAGGTTTTCTACCTTTGCCGATTCTTACGATGTCATGACACAATTAAATGTCAGAAATTTAAATGTTAATTTGTACTAATGGACTATATTATTATGAAAACATGGGGGGAAATGGTAGGGGGAAAAATAGGGAGAGAGGAAGCAGAGGGGGAACGATCAATGCCTGTACATACAAAAACATATTGTGCACAACAAAAAATGTCTAGAAAGATGAATGAATTAAAAATGTACTAGATACAAGAAAATATTACCTAGCCTACAAAATAATGAAATCCTCTCACATAGAGCAAAACACAGGAAAGTGGAGGGCATTTCATAAGTAAAATGGACTGACCTAATAGGAAATATTGCTGACGTAAAATAATTAGTCAAAATAATTATTACTAGAAGTTAGGAATGCTGGAGTTGGAGGCAGAGGTAAGATAGATAATGGGTAAAATCATAATTACTTTAAAAGAACAAGTTCTGTTGTGTTACAGCATACTGGTGTGACTATTTACAATTACCTATTTTATATGTTATAAATAAACAGAGAGAAGCTAGAAGTCTCTATACACAGTGATGAGAAGGAGAGGAAAATAGTTCTTATTCTGATTTTATAAGCTCACAATTTATGTATTTACTGAAATACAACATTTTACCCCATAATTAAATGTTAGTCATCTTAGATATTTAAGAAAAAAATAACACATTGACTACATAAAAAATTCACTCACCAAACATTGGAAAAAAATTCACTGACCTTCATCAATATATACAACTATAGTAATCATCATCATCATCTGATAGTAGGCATGCATAGTATGTGAAAATAGACCTTTATTCAGTTTGTAAAATTAGTTGATCTGAGGTAAAGAATTTTATAACTTTCACTTTTAAATAGCTGTATTAATCCATATAACTAAAATATCCTATGGTTATTATGTTTTCCCATAGACTCAGAGACCCTTTTTCAGTTTTCTACTGAAGGTTGTACTATTTTTGTTATTATTATTGCCATATGTGAGTGATCAAAGATGACTGAATAGGGCAAAGACATGCTGATGTTGACCAAAGGAATACCCCGGAGGAAAATGGGAGGAACTGCATTTCCAAATTCTACAGCATGGGAGTAGGGGAACCAAAGTGCTATCTTCCCAGAGTAAGGCAAATGGAAGCTGCTGTAGCCAGTGATCCACAGGTGGATTTTGCCATAAGGGAAAAATCTCCAGGAAGCCTCGAAGGGTAGACAGTGGGTCCCCTGCATTCTGTGACTGTAGGAATCCTATTACTATACAATAAGCTAGGAAAACAGAAGAGTTTGTCATGTGGTTCTATGTTTGAACAATTACTGGGTATGACAGCGGAAGCTCAGAACTCCCTGAGTGTTGGGGAGGGCCACTGTAGAGGGCTCCATGCTCTCACCTTAGGATGCACAGCTTCTTGCTGTGGTGTGTGTATATACGCGCGTAGTAGGGTACATTGCACTGTGAGATCACCCCCATGCAGCTGAGACACTTTGGAACACAGAAGGGATGATGTTATGAACAGACCATCTAGTATAATCATCTTCACCCCTAATGAGAATAGAGAAGATCTGCCAAGTCTAACTTGGATGCCACTCTGGAAACATGGCTGCGCACCCGAACATTTGCCAAAGCTCCCTGGCTGCACCCAGAACACGCCTTTAGATATCTGTTAAAGGTACTGTCATTCCAATTAGACATAAAAGCACATTTTCAAAGCAAACAGTTCAGAAAAGATACCAGTGAGTGTTTCCCTAGGACATATAAATAAACATAGAAATTGAAGAAACATGCAAAAAGAAGACAATATGACCTGCAAAATGAGAATACATCACCATATTAGATTGACAAGGCAGGGAGGTTGACAAAATGACTGAAAGGCAAAAAACCAAAAAGATTGATTATAAGATTACTCAAAAACACATGTAAGCAATTACATGATTTCCAAAAAAAATCTATGAATGGCATGCATGAGAAGGTCTGCTAGGAGAAACAGATATTAAAGGAAAACTAAAATATCAGAAATGAAGATATAAATCTCAAATGAAAATACAAGGGAAAGTGTTGATAACAGACTTGAAGCAAATGAAATATTCAAGGTAGAAGATATTCAGAAATATCTGAGATAATAAAGAGAAGAAAATGAGTGAAAAACAAAACCAATGTCCAAAATTAAAAGTATCTTTCGAATTCCTCAAGTAATAGAAACACAATATGGTTTAGAAGACTTATCCCACGAAATAATAGCATGGAATTTCTATAATTTTGCAAAAGATATGCAATCCAAGCACAAGAAGCACATAGAACTCCAAATAGACATGCTCAGAAAAGGGACTCCTAAAGTTTGATATACTCACACTTTCAAAGTAAATATAAGGAAAGAATCCTAAAGTACATGAAAAAGCACGGTTGAAAACATCTGAATGAACTTCAATTACATTTATAATGTATTACTCATGAGAAACCTTATGTGCTAGGACAGAATAGACACACATAGTTTAAATCCTAAAAGAAAAAAAAGTAGTCAATCCATACTACTATAACCAGAAATGTTCTCATTTGTAAATAAAGGTGAAATAAAGACTTTCCCAAACAAACAAAACTAGAAAGGATGTGCTATTACTTTTCCAGTATTACAAATGATACTGAAGGATGTGCTACACACAAAAACTGGCAAATATATAAGCAGCATCTTGAAAGAAGATGAAGGTAAAAAATCCCCAAGGGAAAGTATAAAGGAGGTAAAAAAACAATAGAAACCAAGTTATCACTTATCAATCATAATCAGAATCCAAATTCAATTAAAAACAAAGAAACAAAAGCCACCCACATATTGCCTACCAGAAAATAAAACAACTTATCAAGAAAGATTCATCAAGGGAGGAATTGGTGCTATATTGTTGACCACATCTACCTTCTAAGAAAGATGCATACATATTAAAAGTGAAAAAAGGAAAACAGAAATTTCATGAAAAAGGTATCATAAATGAGCAGAGAGTTTAAGAGTAAAGGTTGATACTCATGTAGCTATCCTTGTAGATTCATAATAAAAGTGAGTTATAATTAACAAAAACATATCCTCATTGTTTAATGGGACACTCCTGAAATTTTGGGTAAGAAATTTTATGCTGCAATAGTTTCTGAAATATTTCAGACTATTTAGCAGCTCTAATTTCCAGCACCTGTGTATCATCTTTCTCCCCCTCCCCCACCCCTAGTGCTAGCCATGTATAGAAATACCCGGATATATTTACATTCATCCTAAAATGAAAACAATCCTGATAATAGAGCTAAACCATCCTGGCGATTCCATTTCTGATCCAGGTCCTTAACGAAGTGACTGCAAAATCAGTGAAAAATGATGCAAGTTCTTGGGTACACGTCACTCTTTTGGGAGACCCGATAAAGCTTCAGGCTTCTGGATTTAGCTAGGATCAGCCCTAGAGAGGTCAACTACCAGATAAAAGATCTTGCTCTGCTTCTCTTTAAGTGTGATTTTCAGCTAAATCTTTAGAAACATATATGACAAACAGGGAAGGTATTTACAAGGTGGAACCAGATTTAGGAAGCATTATCCTTAAATTATAAAAAAGATTTTTCAAAATGACTTTTAAAATACGAATACCAAAGAAAAACATTCAATATAAACAGGCAGTGAAGTAAACGCAAAGTAAAACAACATATTTCATTCTGTCAATTGTCCAGAAAATAACAACATCTAGAAGTTATACAGGAAAATTGGCATTTTTGTAGATTTCTTAAGGGTTATTTGGAAATATGCACCAATGATTTAAAATATTTCTATCACTAGGAATCAATTTCAAAGCAATAACCAGAAATTCACAATGAGAGAGATAATCATCATAGCATTGTGCATACAGTAACTTAGATTACAACCTATATAACAACAAAATTCCTAAATGTATGGCAGTGATAAACTCAACATTTTTATCTTTGTCACATAAACAGACTTTCTAAGCTCAACCTGTAGTTTTGATATCTGGATCTAACTCTAGTTCACTAGTCCCATAATTTTTCCCTCCAAGAGGAAATCTTTAAAATGCGAAGTCTATTCATTTTGTATAAATGGAAACATAAATGTTATTTTAAAATTTAACAAAGTAGCATAGTGCATTCATTCTTTTACTGTTGTTGTTAAGCTCACTTTGTTTTAATCTTTTTTTTTTTTTTGCATTCATTCATTTTTAGGGACAAAATACCTAAGTGGATCATACTGATCTCACATCTCTCTGAGTAAAATATAATCACATGGCCAACAATGAAAGAAGTGTCGGAAATGTATGTTTAACTTGGTCAGTCATAGGTCTAGGCATACATACATGTTTGACAATTGAGTAAAGAAAGAATAAAGAATGAAAACGAATATACATCAATTTCTGCTACACTAAATATATACCGAATATATGATTTTGAATAAAACAATTATATAGATGATTAAAGAGCCTATAAACATTAAAATTAATCTAAAGAAAAACATAATAGAAAAACATAATAGAAAGTCATCCTTGTTACATATCCATGCCACTTGACTTACAAATCAGTCCACATCAATCTGAGAACAAGAACAGTATCTTTTATAGCCCATTCCCTTAATTGAGGTTTGTGTGTTTGTTTTTTAAGATTTAAAACAGAGCCATGCTTTAACAGACATCTGAAATGTATGTGTCCAGATTACTCATATCACCCTTGTTACATTTTTTGATGATTCCTCACTATCTCTGTCCATTTGCTGTAATTAATAACACCATACCACAGCTTGGATACATTGTAGTAAAAGCATTTTGGTTCATGCTTCTAGTCTGAGGTCAAGCGGCCACATCAGGTGATAATCCTGCTGGAAGAGTCCCAAGGCAGATCAGCATAGCACAAGGTGAGATACATGGAGTTTGTACATTTGTACATGTCCTGGACTCTCTCCACCACACCCCACCCCTCCCTTTTTTTTGATAAAGCCAACAGTATTCAGTATTAGCATCCTGATGCTGAAGACTAAGTAATCCCAATGAGTCCCAACTGTCTCATCTCTAAACACCATAATTGTACTTGTTCTTGACCCTGGTAATACAGATTAAGCCTCAATGAGTTTTGGAAGAGACGGAACTCATTCAGATCACAGCCTTCCGCTTAAGGATAATCTGAATCACTGTTCCATTCCAGTGTTTTGTGAATAACTGCTGCTTTTGATGGAATGTTTAATAAGTGACATTCACAATGCAAGAATTTTTCCTCAATTAAGCCTCTTGACCCTCACAAATCCACAAAAAAGAGGTATTAAATTTTAAAGATTATCAGGAAATCTAAATTTGCTCAAATGCTTTAGCTAATAATTGGCAAAAACCAAGGTTATACTCTGATCTCACCCTCAAGCTTGTACTCCTCACTACAGTAGTATTTTTGCCTGAATGACTATCTTTTCCTAATAGTATTTAAATAATCTATAGTCAAGTGGAATCTTTTCTCAGACTGTACCTGACTGAGAAATGAATGAAAAATATATGAAAGAAAAAATGAAATATGATTATAAACTGAAATTCTAATGGAGAGACTTTCGCTTGATTTTATGCCCGTAAATACAGGCAGACAGCACAGTAAAACATGAACATAAGAATCCAGCTTCTCTGGTAAAATTCCAATGTTGACAAAATTTAGAAGCCACTTCCACATTGCTACTTGATTACCACCTATCATCTCCCTGGGCAGTAAGTACATCTGCCATCATCACCACTATCAATACAATTCCCCCTATACCTCCTGGGGATATATCCCAGAACCCCCTGAAGGTTCCTGAAATTGTGGTTAGTACAAGGCACTATACAATGGTATTTTCCTATACACGCTTACCAATGATAAAGTTGAATTATAAATCAATCACAATGCATAACATAATAACTATAGCTCTACCTCCCTCTCAATTGCTACTCTTTCATACTCTATGGCTGTAATGTTACCATTTCACTTCAAAGAAGCACATTATGGCTTCTCATAGTCATACCGCAATTGCCAGCATCATTACTTTTAGACTAAAAAGCCATTATTCAGCAACATAAATGTTATCTTTATACAAGTTCTATTATACCACAACAAGTAATTTGATAGCCATAAGTAATTAACTGGCAGGTACAATATAAACTAGAACAGACATGGGTGAATATATAAAGCAAAAAATTACACCTCTGGCAGGATGGAGTGTCATAGTGTCAGATTTCATCACATTGTAGATAAGCGCATGCAATTTCAAACTTAAGAGGGCCATTTTTCTAGGGATTTTCATTTAATATTTAGAGATACTGGATGACCAGAGAATACTGAAAACAGAAAAGGGTAACTGCTGTATTCATACTTTTTTGGTGTTCCACAGCTTCAGGACTATTACCTACATGATTGGATTCTCATGAGTTTAATCTTGTATTTGCTTTTAAGCAATGGACTCCAAGAGTTGCTGACTGTTACAATAATTTAACAGGAATTTCAAATTGGCAATGTGATGAATTTGATCACATCAAACACAAATATTTAAGGAATAATCACCCTATTCTCTCATAATCCTTATTTGCCTTCCTTTACATAGGAAAACTGATTAACAGAAATCTAATTGCTGTTCACCATAGAAAACCTGGAAAATATAAATTAAATTAAAACACATCTAATATTATTCTATAAAGTAAGTATCATTTGATCTTTTGTACACATATTTACATTCATATTTCATACAAAATCATAACTATAAATCATATTTATATAACTTTGTCAATAAAAGTATTACTTAGACATTCTGAATAATTAGAAGTTTTTCTTCAACAGTAGTTTAATGTTTCCTTTTTATACTTTGTTCAATGAACTTAATTAAGCATTGAAATCCCACATATAAATGCAGTACACATTTCTACTCCCAAATAAAAGGATACCTAATGAAACAGTTAACCATACTTGACAGTACAATAGATTTTCTACCCTTGTCTATACCTACAATGCTATCATACACATAAATGGTTGAATGTTAAAATTGCAACTGTTAGAAGGACTATCCTACTGTAATAATAGGGGGAAGTGGTGGAGGGAAAAATGAAGAAGGAGAAAGGGGAAGTTAATGGGGAAATCCCTATAACTACAAAACTGTATCATGGAAACTAATAATAAAAATAAAAGGATTTTTTCATAAAAGGAACATTCATTCTGATTGCCTGTGGCCAGTACAATTACACAGAAGCAAAGCAATAACATTTTGCAGACCGTGAGTTACTGTCTTCGGGAAACACAGGTGTTAGTTATATTATACCTGCTTGGCTTGTCATTGCTAATAAACTGAGGTTTTACCTGATGCAAACATATCAGACATATTTGAACCAGGTACAATGTCCAGAGTTTTTTTTCTCTTGCTCTAGCAGTAAAACTCATGAGACCATTGATAAACTGAAGAAATATAGGTAAGGACAAATGAGGTAAATTTTACTGATGAAAAGGGATAGCAATGTTTTATTATTTTCAAACCAATCAGGTATTCTGGAATCCTATACAAAAAAAACAAACGCTATAAAGACCTTCTTTAGTGGTGGTTTTTTGTTTATTGGGTTTACTTTTTTCACTGCTACAGCAAATATTGGGGGTGAATAATCTGAACCAGTATCACGCAATTGGTATAAAATTTCCTAGCTCCAATTATTCATCACTAAGTGGAGAGTACAAGGTGATATTATACTGATTATCCTCACCCAACCCCCACACCCCACATACATCGAAGCTGAAGATCAGCTTTCACAATCTTTTCTCTTGTAATATTAATCAAGTATTTGTAACTTTGTCCCTACATTGAATACCAGCAAAGATTAGAAGAAGAAAGCTTGAGACTGCTGAATTTTAGTGAAATTACCTCTTAATAAACCTACATTTTACCTAGAAACTGTTTGTAACACAACTTTATAGGGTTGTTTCTTTAAGCCCATATAAGACAATACTTGCAAGCCATATAATACGCTGAAAGAAAATTAGAAACTTAAAAAATTTTGCTAATTTATCTATTCTGAGGCATAAATACAGATTGTTTTCACAAAGGGATTAAACACATTTCTTATGGGCTGGGTATGGTGGCTCAGTGGCTAAATCCTCACCTTGTACACAACAGGATCCCTTATGGGAACTGGTTTTTGTCCTAGCTGTTCCACTTCCCATCCAGCTCCCTGCCTGTGGCTTGGGAAAGCAGTAGAGGATGGCCCAAAGCCTTGGGACCCTGCATCTGTGTGGGAGACTGAAAAGAAGCTCCGGATTTCTGGCTTCAGATCAGCGCAGCATCCAACACTGTGGCTACTTGGGGAGTGAACCAGTGGATAGAAGATCTTTCTCTTTGTCTCTCCTTTTCTATGAAAATTTGCATTTCCAACTAAAATAAAATATCTTATAAATAAATAAAGTTATTTATGCACTACAAATTGAGTATATTCATCCTCTCCACTACAGTAGAGAATCTGTATTTGGAGTAAGAACACTTATAAGTACAAAAATAATTGTAAACCTCAGTTATGCCAGTGTCATCTAAATTTATACCACAGAAATGAGTATCACATTTAATTTGAGAAAAAGGGTTGCAGCTGACCTATAATCTTCTTTGAAATATAAGAAGAAAATTTATCTCCAAAGCTACATCAAGAATAAAATCGTAAAAGATCTCTTCTGATTTACTATATTTGTTTTATCAAATCCCTGATTTCCTCATGCAATGACAAATTATGTCTAGGTACCATCCAAAAACGTTCTGAACTTGTTTCTTTACATACTTACATTTAAATGAAGGGATTAAAGTTCATTTTTAATGGGAAGTAAGAACATATATTCTAACCTCTAACAATGTCTCAGCACATTTTGGTTATTTTTGATATAAGAAGAAACAGAGCAACTTCTAATAATCATTGGTCCCATGATACTTCACAGCAAATTTCAATCTTTTTTGGATTTGAATCAATTTACCGAATCTGACTGCATAGTACTTATAATGGAAACAATCAAAGATTAGTTATCATAAAACTACCAATAGGGCTGAAGTGGGATTAAGCAATAGCAGGTGGTACAGGAAGGGCTAAACCTTACAAGTTTGTATTTAGAGGAATGGTGTTGATGATGTGCTCATAATTATTGAAATTCACTAATCCTAGGAAGGGATATTTTAAAAAGGAGAATGATGCTGGATAAAAAGTTTTTCTTTTTTTTTTTTTCTTTTTCAAGTTCTACAGGAGAAGTAAGCTGCACACACTACTGTTACTCTAGCTTATTCTTATTTCCAAAGCATCTCTGCTTCTCCACTATTCACCTCCTGTGGTCCTCTGAGACATTCTAAAAAGTCAGAGGGCTGATGTACTTCTACGTTTGTTCGAATAGGTGAAATAATGAGCATGATTAAGTCCCTAGATTCCCCCTTCCTCCTCCGTGCTTCCTAATTTTACATAGTCTTCCTAATAATAATTAGATCATTTGAGAATTGCATCTTCCAATCCCTGTCTAAGGTTTTTTTCTCATAGCAAATCCCCAGGAGATAAGAAAGGCTTTCTCTTCCATGGGATTTTTGAACAATCACTGATTAGTCAGACTTGGCAGCTGTTAGAAAACCTTGGTGTAGTCTGAACATCATTATTGATTAGTTGATGCACAGCTCGAGATTTGGCTGGGCTGACTGCTTTATCACTAAAGTATTGGCCAAGCTTGTATTAGGCATCCTTGCAAACGCTCATTTATCCAGGACTCAAACCCTCAGAAATTCAGTCAAAATTATTTCCAGGTGAAAGGTATTAATGGCAAGACAAGAATCCAGAATGCCTTCACATTGATTTCTTTCTTTCCTCCCTTTCTTATAAAAGAGATTAACTGCTTTGTATGTTACAAAACCAGCAAGTAGGTTTGGACCATCGAAATGTCTATAACACTTGGCCCTGACCTTGAGAAACAAGGACTAATGAGGAGACTGATATAAAAAGCATATGGTGAAGCAATTAAGTGCAGTGATACAAAGGTTCCAGTAGGACTGTGGTCACGCAGAGAGATGGTTTCTTACTATCCAACTGAAGTATGTGGAGTCTTCAAAGATTACATTGTGCAATGGCTCAATGGCTAAATCCTCACCTTGCAAGTACTGGAACTCCAAATGGACATAGATTCATGCCTCAGCTGCTCCACTACCCTTACAGCTCCCTGCTTGTGGCCTGGGAAAGCAGTTGATGATGGTCCAAAGCCTTGGGACCCTGCACCGAAGTGGGAGACCTGGAAGAAGCTCCTGGCTTCAGACAGGCTCAGCTCCAATCGTTGTGGCCACTTGGGGAATGAAACAGTGGATGGAAGATCTTTCTGTCTGTCCTCTCCATAAATCAGATTGCCTTACCAATTAAAAAACAAATGAATTTTAAAAGATAATATTTTATGAAAAGCATATATTATGGTAAAAATAGGGATTTCAAAAATATTTTGCGTCAAAATAAACTTGTCTTTTTCTCCATTTTATTGTGAACTTTCTGAAGTCCCCTCATACTAAAGCATTTGATTGGACGTCCATCCTTAGGAAATAAATGTGAGTATAACATAGGGGAATGAGCACTGGTTTGGGAGTTAGAAATATTTAAGTTGTACTTTGATGCTAGGATGTGTTTCCTATGTGAGTTAAGGTGACATACATTTCTTCTGAGATTTCTGAACTTCGCTTCTTTTTCTGTTAAATACAGCTGGTAAGGACTGGGCATAGTACCCTATTGGCTAAGTTTCTTGCCTTGCATGTGCCAGGATCCCATATGGGCACTGGTTCTAATCCTGGCAGCCCCACTTCCACCCAGCTCTCTGCTCATGGCCTGGGAAAACAGTCAAGGACAGCCTAAAGTCTTGGGACCCTGCAACCATGTGGGAGACCCAGAAGAATCTCCTGGCTCCTGGCTTTGGATTGGCACAATTCTGGCCATTGCAGACACTTGGGAAGTGAACTAGTGGATGGAAGATTTTCCTTTCTGTCTCCCCTCTCTGTATGTTTGACTTTCCAATAAAAATAAAATAAATCTTAAAAAAATACTGGTAATCATTTATATGTTTTCTCTCCCTATTTTTCATGATGGTGGTAATACTTTACATGAGGATATATCACACCCCAGAATAATCTAGTGACTGGCACAAGAAAATCCAGCTTGTTAGCAAACAAATTTGGCTTAAATGTGTTGCTGTTTCCCCACCTTTATTTAATCAATAAATGATGAATTTACATTTATCATGAAAAAAATAACCATTCCTTAAGCAATATCTTCAATTATTACAAGTGAAACACACAGGAATCTGTCTATAAAAATGTCTCATTAAATAAAATCTTTTCATCAACAAGCTTTCTCTTGCTGCTCATACAATCCATGGTTCTTTTCAAAATTGAAGTTGAAATACATTTATTGTGATCATTATAAATTTTAATCAAAATTGTCAGTTCTATCTTTGGTCTCTAAGTCCAGGCAGTACCTATTACTAGGGTTTGGAAGACAAGCACTTCAGTCATGGACCCGCTACTCTCTGCTTTTAATATGTATGCAGAACGTGGAATAGAAGAAACCTATTGCTTCTTTGATTACCTTGTTCCCTAATATCTCTTTGATTTGTGCATGCCCTTGCTGAAATTTATAGTTGAATATCTAAGTGGAAAGTGAAAAATCAGGAAAAAAAAAAAAAACCCTCAATTTTTCTGAACTGTGATCCCTAAATTTGGGGGAAAAAAAAAACATTTGAATGTGGTTTTGAACCAGAAGCCAGTCATTACTCCTAAACCAGTAAAATGATGCATATCATGGCATTGTGAACTGGAATGAGAAACACCTGCCTTTCCTCTAACACTCCTGGCATTCGAGTGTCCTGTATGACGACACTGATGCGTAGGAACAGGTTTGACATTTGTGTAACTTGCCAATTGGACCTGATTATGACAACCATGGCAAACAGCCTTTTTGTGTTGGAGTGTTTGTTTCTCAAAAACCTGAAGAGCAAAGTTCTTTATATGTGTTCGTGTGGCTGGAAAGAAATGTAATATTTTATCATTTCTTACAACAAATTTATCACCTGATAATCTGAAGGTAAAATCAAATTGCAAGTCAGATGACTTCCTCAGTCTACTAAGCATTTGCTGTTTGCTAAGGGAAAAGACTATTAATCAGCAACTGAAAGGAAGTTTATAGTAGTTTATATTTAGTATGTTCTTTCGTTAGGTAAACTTTTATCCATTGGTCAATTTTTTATGTCCTTTTCCTTATACTTGACATCTTTTTATTTACCAAAAGGGCTATTCAGGACAAAGATGGAAGGGATTGTAATTTCAGTCTATTTTTCTCCATCTCATTAAAGAAACACTCTAGTTCCCTTCTCAGTGCCTGAGGGCTTTTCATACTCACCAAAAGAAGGTGGAAATTAAATCTTTAAGCATCTCTGCTATATAATACATGCATAATATACAAAAATATGTAACAGTATCATTTAATACTCATTAGGTAAGACATACACATATGAATAAATTAAAAAAACTTGGCCTGGCACAGTAGCCTAGTGACTAAAGTCTTCGCTTTGAATACATCAGGATCCCCTTGGACGCCGGTTCTAATCCCAGTGGCTCCACTTCCCATCCAGCTCCCTGCTTGTACCCTGGGAAAGCAGTTGAGGATGGCCCAAAGCCTTGCGACCCTGTGCCCGTGTGGGAAATCTGGAGGAAGCTCTTGGCTCCTGGTTTCAGATTGGCTTAGCTCTGGCCATTGTGGCTACTTGGGGAGTGACTCATTGGATGGAAGATCTTCCTCTCATTATCTCTGTATATCTGCTTTTCCAATAAAAATAAATAAATATCAAACAAAATCTGTGGTTCATCTATACTATGGAACACTACCTAGCCACTAAAAAGAATGAAATTCTAACATCTGCAACAAAGCGGTCCTAGCTAGATACCATTATGCTAAGTGAAATAAGCCAATCCCAAAAGGACAAATATTGCACGGTCTCTCTGATATAAGAAAACTTTCACACGAAATACAAAATATAAGATATATAGGTAGTAAAATCTACATTTGTAATCTAATAAAAAATGATATAATAGAGACTAGAGCACTGGGAAACAAAGAACTCCATTATTCACCTCAACACTTGACGAAAGGAAGCCCCCCCACCCCCGAGAAAACGGTTAAATATACCTTGACAACAAGATAGTAGACTCTCTCCCACTGCTTATACATACAATGTCACAACACATGTAAAGAGCATAAAGCTGGATTGAGACTACTATTGAAACTATTATTGTGAAATATTGGGAACAACAGGGAGGAGATTGGGGCAAAGGAGGAAAGGGAGTGTAAGGTATGAAGCCCTGTATCTACAAAACTGTATAATGGAAAATTAGAATTAAAAGTATATACACAGATGATAAAAATGAAAAAATAGTGAAAAAAATTATAAACCTGAATGACAGATATTCAGATAAGATGGGAGACTACTGGAGAACAAGTTCTCACTAATTCTAGCTGGACTTCATGAAGAATGAGACCAGTATTCATAAAGCCAATATTTAAGATTGCTGTCTCCTTCTCTATCAGAACTATGGGTATCTATCTATGGGCCTGCATTCAGCTATGGGTACTCTGTTTAATGTATTCATCTGTTCATATATTATATGCTCTACTTTTTAGCTTAATTTATTGTCTCAAAGTAAGCAGTTTATGTCAGAATGTTGGAGTCTGTCCAGTATTTGTACGTTGAAACAATATCATTAATTCTACAGCATTTAGAATTGGAATCCTTGAGAAGTGATTAACACACTAGTGGAATAGACACAGCTTTCAAGGATGGTGTTATCACCCTTAGAAACGTGGATTTGCAGAGCCAGTGTTTTTTGCCATTGTGAGGACACAGGTGATATCAGCTATGATAAAGTAGCTCATCACCAGACATTGAATCTGCAGGTTGCTTGTTCTTGGAATCCCCAGTCTCCAGAAATATGAGCAAAAATTTCTGGGTTTCACGTTTTACCTATTTATATATTTTACTATGATGGCGGGAATGCACTAAGATGACTTCCTCTTTCATAATGCAAATCAAATATGAGTCAGCAAAATCTGTTACAACTTCCTGACTTTTCGGGGACAGATTCTTTTGATTACAGTTTCATTCTTATGATCAGGAAGCAATGGTGATTTCTCCTTAGTCTGTGGTTTCCCAGGTTCTAAAACAGGTGAATTTTCCCTTTCCAACTATTGACTTTGCCTCTACATATGGGCAGAAGGCCAGAAAATCAGGATCAGACTAGCTAAATCACCATAGATAAAATCCAAACATGGGAATGGTATTCTTCTGGCTGCAAGGTCTCACCAACAGGACAAGAATGAAGCAAGCGGAAAAGTAAGGAAAGGTTTCATCCCTAGAAGGATCAGGGGGAAAACACGAATATGCTTTGAAAATCAAAGTCCAATGCTGACTGTATGGATACAAAATTTCAGGACAATTCACCATTTGGAAGTTAAGCAAAGGAGTTTCCTTTTCAGAATCAGGGTTTGGGTAGTGGCACTGAAAAAATAAAGAAGCAATGAATAGTGGATTGGAATTACCCAATGACTCATTAGCCAAAATCAGGAAAAAATATGTCAAAGGCTATGAGTATGCGCTATTGATACACGCATTCATGCGCTTTTTCCCATTCCTCTACAGCGACCAGTAGCTAATAGCACCTGTTCTTGCATATCCTCATAAAAGTCTTATCCAAAGGCATTCTGAGTTGTTCTTGTCAATACTAGAATATGGTAAGGATAACTTTTCATTACTGGCTTAGGTATGTCTTAGATCAGGGTCACTACTGTACTTAGAAATATTAGTGAATCTTGTTCCGGGCAAGTAGAGTCATATGATGGCCATATAAATGAGTTATTCAGGTTACGACAAAGGAAAATGTTGTACATATGCAATATCACCCTTTGTTGTCTTTGAATTATAATTATTCACTGCAGAAATCAACATGCTGTGTTCTTGAATGGGCATACATGTTGGAATAAGCTACATATAAATGGAAACACAGATTACACAATTTACAGCCTTCATGGCCTTAACCAGTTTATTTCTACTTTGAGCATCAGTTAATTCATCTGCAAACTGGGAAAACTCAAACTCATTACAGAGGATTAACATAATAACTAAATACTGTGACATGATACATACATAAGTATGGTTCATGAAACATTGTAAGTGGGCTTTTGATAAAAGCCAAACAAAAAATGAATTGCCAAATCAAGTAATTTGAAAATGGGGATAAACAAAGTATTGATGATCATCATTCTTTTCATTTCTAACTTAATATTTTTACATGACATGATAGATAAAGGCAGCAGTGACCCCAGAAAAGACATTAGCACTGCCTGATTTGGTTTTTTCCCCCAGGCTACCTTTAAATCTAGACAAAAACCAAAGGGTGTGAATGCCATCTCACAACCACAGGGAGTGCCTGTGATCTTGGGATTTAACTCTGCTCTGGATGAGGAACAAACTCTACCTTGCCACTAAGCCTTCCTGACAGAGATTATTTCATAATGGCAGGGATCCCAAACTAATCCTGAGGTCATACTAGAAGCATTCCTCATTTCTGCTTCATCTAGTGGCATCCAGAGGCTCACTGTGGTACACTCACTATTACATCTTGAATGTAACACAAAACTGTGTTCTGAGGCACATTGTTCAGGTCACTCACAGGACCACAAAACAAGAATTACTGATTTTTTCCTACTTATATCAATAAAGTCTTATTTTTCTGTACGTCTATGAGACAAAAGAAAGCCTTCTAGAATACAGCTGTAATAGTTCAGCATACTTAAATGTTCAGAGATTAATGAGGTAGGCTATCTTGTTTGCAACAAGAAAAAAATCAAAAACTTACTATCCAAATCCACAGCTATTTGTGAAAATGTTGATTGTTTATTCTTTATATAGTGATACCCTTTATGTATACCTAATAATCCTTGAGTTTTAGTGGTATTTGAGGAGAATCACAAAATTATTTAGAAAAGACAAATTTATCAATTCACTTATATTTGGATTTGGGATATACAATATACATGAATTTTTCTTTGCTGCTGCTTTACCTTCTGTATTATTAATACAAGTAAAATTTCAATTTATGTATTCGCTAATGAGAATCATGGAAGATAAAGAGAATGTTGGATTTGAGGCATTTTAAATTGGCAGGAGCTAATCCACGGAGAAAAGACACGCTGGAAAATTGAAAGGTAAAATTCACAAGAGGTGGTACAGAGTTCATAAATCATCCTCCCATGTTGTGAAAATACTTATATCACTCTCATTTTGGGGTTCTCAAAAGTTTGCAGGGATGTTCCTTCTCTCCTTAGCCCTCTTTCTGGCACTCCCCTGTCGAGGACCAGGATTTGCTCTTTGCTTTCTGAGAGCTTCTTCCTGCCTCTCTCCATCTAATCAAATTTCAGTCTAACTGACCATTCAACATGGGATAGTAGTCCCTACTTCACTGAGTTTCTAAATTATGTAGGATGTAGAAGACTTGCAGTTGCACGAAGTGAGGACTTTATGGTTAAGCTTCTTTCAGTGGCTGCACCCCTTCTAGCCACAAAACAGCCTCTTGGTAGATACCATGCCACGGCACATATTTCAGTCCCTTCTCTAACCTGCAAGAATTCCTTCCTAATCCACTCACTGACCCCTCAAACCCTCCCTCATAGATCCGTGATCAAAGACATAACGCTTGATCTTACCCAGGTCATTGCTTTTCACCCCAGGAGTGCCTTCAACTAAATACAATTCAACTTCACTAACTGCCTGCCCCAAAGCATAGCTTAAATGAACCATGAGCTTTCTTTTAGTCTGCACAATATCTTGCTTCCCAAGGCCCTCTTTCCATGCTATACAGACAGCTGACATTCATTTTCACTTGAGAAAATGGATAGTTTAATATAAGATCAATTCTTCCAAGATGGAAAGTGCATGTGAGTGAGCTGTATGAGTCCTTGGTGCATGGTTGGGCCCTCCTTTGGGCTAACTGTTGGGCAAACCCTTACCTAAACTCACACGGCAATGTCTAGTTTTTTTTTTTTTTTTTTTTCCTACAAATTGTCTCCATTTCAGTCTCAGGGATCAATCTCAGATATTTCTCACACTTCATTTACTATCTGCATCTCATCATTAGAAGATTAAGATGATTTGGTAGTGCAACTTTTATATTAAGTTTTCCAGCCTGAGAGATACAAATAGGAAAGTGCTACACAGAGCCAAACTAGGCATGCAAAAAGGAAGAAACTGTGCAGGGCTCCTAATATTATGCCTTTTTGACATTTACCCCTTTTTTCAGGCCACTGCTTCATTGTTTTCATCCATTCTATAAATGCAGGATCCTGTGCATTACTGTTGGTTAGATCTCATCTTCCATGATGCTACTTTGCATACATTCTTAGATACAAATGAATTCAGGGACATCACTAAGACCAAACTGGACCATTCATAGATGATAGAGTAACTACAGGGATATTAATTTAAATTTCCCCTCTGCACAAATGACTACAGCCTATTGGGTTCATAGCTGGACTCACACTATTCTTTCATCATGTATTTGTATAAGTGTATTTGTATAAGTGAAAATACATATGTCACCCTGACTGTTGTACAAGCTCCACTGGAAGGAATACAGAATAACATGCTGCTATAGTTCACTGGTTATGAACACAGGCTCCTGTGTTCAAACAATGATTTACATGCTGATTCTGAATTTTCTCACCACACAATCTTAACCAGATTACGAAAACTTTTCTCTGATAAAGAAGAAAACAATTGTACTAGCATATATAATAAGCAGAATTGTACTTTCTATAAATTCCATAAGCTGGATTCTTAATTAACAGTGCCTGCGCTAAGCTTTCCAAAGTTCAGAACTTCAAAGACAGTTATTCCTCTAACTCAGTTCCATATTTCCTGTAATAAAGAACACTTGTAATGGATCTCAGAAGACAGAAATGGAAGGAAGGCACCTTGGAAACATACTGTGTAAAGTGCTTGAATTTCTTAAGAAATTGAGTGCAGGGCCCGGCGGCGTGGACTAGCGGCTAAAGTCCTCGCCTTGAACGCACCAGGATCCCATATGGACACCGGTTCTAATCCCGGCAGCTCCACTTCCCATCCAGCTCCCTGCTTGTGGCCTGGGAAAGCAGTTGAGGACGGCCCAAAGCTTTGGGACCCTGCACCCGCGTGGGAGACCCGGAAGAGGTTCCTGGTTTCCGGCTTTGGATCGGCGCTCATCGGCCCGTTGCGGCTCACTTGGGGAGTGAATCATCGGATGGAAGATCTTCCTCTCTGTCTCTCCTCCTCTCTTTATATCTGACTTTGTAATGAAAATAAATAATTCTTAAAAAAAAAAAAGAAATTGAGTGCAGAGGATCCAGATAATTCTGGAATATTTTTCCATATACAAGAGTAAACTTAGGTAATGGAGATCCAGAAGAAGCACGGAGAACAATGAAAAGGAAAGCAAAGCAGCCACATGTTCTTACATGCCAGAAGCTTGCAATGTAAAGAAAGAAAACAAACATACACGTCCCATACCCAAGCTCACTATGCTCACACAATATCAAACACACACAAAAAGTAAAAAGAAATTCAGGCCAAGAAACAAAATACTCACTTATGAGTTAGTAAAGATTAAAGTAACTAATAAAAACCAAAGGAAAGTATTTGACTTAGCATTTGAAATATCACTTGGAGTAACCAATCTTTGTGTCCCACCTAGTAAGGTATAAGTGTATCCACGCTGACCATTTCCTGTCTGATACCAAGCTTTCCTTGTTGTTCTCTATCTATTCTAGGGTATTGAAGATTTCTCTTCACATCCCTCCTAAAAATGTTCTGCACCTCAATTGTTGACATATGTCTTATTAGAGTTATAAGCCAGTCTAGACTACCCGAAAAAAAAAAAAGCCAAGTTCAGCAAAATTATGCTTTAACGCTATATAATTCTAAATACTAGAATGTAAATGGACACGAGACAGCTGAATAGTAATCTATAGCCATTTTAAGGTGTATGCAACCGGGTCGTGTATAAACTAAAATTGAAATGTCAACGAACGAGTCACAGGATGTGGTTCAGAACTTGCATTTTTTTTTTTCAACATGTTGGTTACTCAATATTATGTCATTTAATTCCGTAACATTTTAAATTGTTGCTGATGTTATGTCAGGGCTTTTAATTAACAGGGATGATACTCGGCCAGCTCTACCTTCAGACCAGAGATGGTCTCCCCAACAAGCCGTTGAACTTATCTGGACAATAAGATGCTGGACTCTATGCTTGGTATATGCTCGCAATGAAAGAACCTCAACTGAATTTGAACTGTGGTAATGCAACAAGGTGGAGGAATCCACCATGGGGGGAAGGTTAGGGGAGGGGTGGGGGGAATCCCAGTACCTATGAAACTGTGTCACATAATGCAATGTAATCAATTAAAAAAATGAAATTAAAATTAAAAAAAAAATATCACTTGGGTTGGTTGTTATTTTCTGTATAAAAGTACGTGGGTTTGAGTCCTGGCCAGTACAGCTTCCTAAATATTCGCAATCTGGGAAACAGCAGGATTTGTCAAGTACTTGGGTCCTCTCACCCATGTTGGAGTCCTGGACTGAACTCCCGGACTCAACCTATCATCTGGCCTAACTCCAGTCACTACAGTATTGCAAAAGCCATTTGAGGATTGAAGCAGAGTATGGGAGTTCTGTTTGCCTCGCTGCTTCTCAAATAAATATTTTTAAAAATAGGAACTATTAAGCACTGAAATTCATTTGACCATCAGGTTATCTATATATAGATATAAATATGCACGCGCAAACACACAATGTACCAACCATAAAGCAAAGAGTTCAAGACAGGCTCCCTGGAATGAAATAACGCTCTACATTTGTGTCACCTGCGCTAAAATATTATCTCAAACATTTAGGAATAAGAGAATCCTATCCTTTTTATCTAACCAGAATTTATTTTGGTTCTAGGGATCTCTTTACAAGGAAGACCAAGCATGTATCTAAATCTTGGTTTCTGAGTCCACTGGGTGCAAACATTCCACAACCTGTAAGCCTACGTGAGGATTCCTTAGTCATCATCCCACATATTTACCACAAAAGTCATTGCAGCACAATGCAATCCATTTAGTCTGTGTTTTCACGTGCCCCCCTCCCACAAAAACACAGTGCAAACTCTGCTGGGTAACACTTCCCTTCTGGGGATGGTTTCCCTCCCCTAGATTTCCCATAGTGGGATGTCAGACTGACCCTCGCCTCAGCAGGCTTAACGGAGAACAGACAGCAAATTTCGGTAATGGATCAGTTCCTTTCCTCAGCACGCCCGATCTATAATGAAAATGAATTACTGGGTTTTAGTTCATTCGGAATAACCAAGTATGGATTAGTCTTTGATTTTGACTTTACAGATGCACAAATTCTATTGTCTAAGGCCTAAGTAAGACGCTGCAATGTTTCAGGGCTGGATGTGCAAAAGGGATTTGCGCATAGATTATCCAAATAACCATTTATTCACTGACACGGCAGGAATCCTCTAAAAGAATATGTCCTAGTCAGTCCCCTTCCCAGGCAGGGACATCAGGGGTACTATGGAAGTGTTCTTGGCAAACAAGAACTACAAACTAGGATGTTTTTCTGCAGGGTCTGTGTATCCCTGTGGTCAGTGCCCTGTAACGACACCACAGTACTGAAAGGGATTCGGCTGCCAGCTGTGGTGTAACCAACTAGCTTCCAGACAAAAGCCTGCAGCCCGGAACACTCCCCGTTTCATGTGACAGCCCAATAGAATTTCTTCAGTTGAATTCAACAAACATGTATTGAGTAGCTATTCTGGGGAAGTTCAGGATTTGCCCATCATTTCCTGTGCCGGGGGGCAGAATGTTTTAAAATCATAAGCAAGATATGTAACTGCAAAGAAAGGCAGGGATCAGATTGCCTAGAGCTTTGTAGACTATCATTTGAAAGGGCTATGAATGTATCATTCAGGCAGGGAATGTCCATGAAAGGTATGAGTACAGAAAATAACTGTCATATTCAGAAAAATTACACCAAAGACAGTGTGTAGAACAAAGTGATAATCCATATGATCGTTGCAAAGAGTATAATCAGGAGCTAAGCCAGGTTTCCTGTACTACAGTGTTCCAACCCATGCTATATCAATATTTCAGGATATGGACTTGAAAATGGACAAACTATCACAAAATCAAGCTAAACTGATGCCACCCACAGACCTCAAGGGATCTCTGATGGAAGGCAGATATAGGAGACACCATAAGTGAGTAAAAGGAGCTTTTCTTGGGTCTAGGAAAAAAGACAATAACAAGCAAAGATGAAATGGAAAAAAAAATGGGCATGCTTGATATAGTGTGACAGCTTAAACCTGTTTAAGATCCATGCCTCAACTCACCTGAGCATCCTGACCACTCTGGCAGCTTCAGCTATCAAAGCAGGATCCCGGTGTTATCCGATGGGAAGAGCCTAGATTAATGGCTTCAGATTCTGAAGCTGTCATGTCTTTTCCAATCACTCTTTGTTTCCATGAAAGTGACAGAGGGCAGGAGTCTTGATTGTTACCATGAATAAATCTCTATATCTATCTATCTCAGCAAATGAGTAATATATGGGATACTACACTTTTACAATCATGACTTACTATATATTCCAGACAAGGAGAGTTGAAGTCAGAGAGCTGTGCTACTGCCTCTCTGTGTTAGTAGTATCAGGATAAATCATGCATAAGGAATTTAGTTTCTGTATTAGTTTGCTGAGGCTGCAGCAATAGGATATCATAAACTGAGTGGTTTAGCAGTTGAAATGCACTGCATTTTAGTAATGGAGGTTAGAAATCCAAAATAAAGTTATTGCCAGAATTGAATTTTTCCTCAGGGCTGTGACACAGAATCTGTTTCTGCCTTCTTCCTACTTTCTTGTGGAATGGTGGCAATGTCTGTCATTGTTTGGACTGTAGGTGCTTCATACCAATCTCTACTTTCATGATCATATGACCATGATCTCACTGTGTATCAGCCCGTATCTATGCCCAAATCTCCCCTTTTAATATAAAGACACAAAGTAAATCAGCACAAACTATCAAGACCTCATCTTAACTTAATCACCTGCAAAGATCTTATATCTGAATAATGTTGCACTCATATGTACACAGAGTTAGAACTTTAATAACTTTCAAGGCATGAACATAATTCAAGCAAGGACAGTCCACTGGAGATACACAAACAGTAAGCAAATCCTCCTAGGTTGGTACAATTATTTAGGCGTATGTGCTTAAGGGATATGCCAGAGTCTAACTTGACCCACAGAGTCACAGGAAAAATCAGCATCTGAATGTGGAAACATGACCAAGTACTCTTCTCACACACTTATGCATACAGCCATCTTCAGAATGCATATAATTCTAAAATTCGTTCATAATTTGGAGGCCAATTAGTATAGGAAGAATAAAGGCAAGCCAAGTAGCATAATTAAGCAAAAAATTCATTTTCATAACTAGGTTCATATCTGACTCTGTGCTGTGATCAGAAGAGGTATAATTAGTATTGATTCAGAAGTGAAAATTGATAGCATAACTTGAAGATTACAGGAAAAGTAGGGTTTTGAGAGCGATTTTGAGCATCTGGAAAGACCCAAATCAGGCAAATTTAAATTGGTGTGATCAGGCCCTGTGCAATGGCTCAATTGGCTAATCCTTCCCTTCAAGCGAGGCATTCCATATGAGTACTGGTTCATGTCAGAGCTGCTCTACTTTCCATCCAGCTCCCTGCTTATGGCCTATGAAGCAGTAGAGGTTGCCTAAAGCTTTGGGATCCTACATCCACATGGGAGACTGGAAAGAAGCTCCTGGCTCTTGGCTTCAGATGGGAGTCAGCTCTGGTCATTGCAGCCACTTGTGGAGTAAACCAGCAGATGGATGATTTCTGTCTCTCCTTTCTGTAAAATTCCCTTGCACAAAGCTTTGGGACCCTGCACACACATGGGAGACCTACAGGAACATCCTGGCTCCTAGCTTCAGATCAGCTCAACACTGGCCATTGCAGTCACTTGGGGAATGAATCAACAGATGGAAGATCTTCCTCTCGGTCTCTCCTCCTCTCTGTATATCTGACTTTGTAATAACAGTAAGATGAATCTTATAAAAATATTTAAACATATGTATATGTATATATATATATATATACACAAAGCACATATCGAATACACTGTACATAGCAACCATTAATTGAATGTAACTATAGTTGCAAATATATAAAATGCAGATTCATATAAGCATATATTAAAATAGAGCCTTCATATTTCTAAAACATCTTTAGAAACTTACTTTAAATTTATGATTAGTCACATTATATTATACATTTAATTACCTGATGAAGAATAAAGCTTCAGAGACTATGATTCTGTAGTAACAGGGAAATAATCCATTATTAGGAGTCAAAAAAGTTTTGAGAATTAATGAAGTAGCACTGTATTATTTTGCAGTATTGACTGGGAACTTTCCTGAAACTGTGAACTTGAATCAAAGATGGGAAGAAAGATCATCTCCTATGGTCATCTGGAATTCCCAAAAAGAACAGGAAGTACAAAATGAGCCTACCTGTGTCATCCTGTTGCGGATAGATACCTCACTTCAAATGAGGTAACAAAATACACTTCATCCTTCTCTCACAAACTGCCCCATGATTCAACAAAGCCAGCCTTTACCATCTAGCACAAACATATTTTTTGGAAGTCACTGACGGGCTTTTTCTGTCTATATAGAGAGAAGAGACCTAAACTCCAAGAAAACACTTGGTAAGTTCCCACGAAGCAAAATGTTACAGGCCAACATGAAAACAAAACAAAACAAAAATTATAGATACAGAGAACAAAAATTCAACTTAAAAAGTAAAAAGATTATTGGAGAGGATACCAGAAGTTATAATCAAAGATACAGTTGAAGAAACCTTTCTTAGATTATTTTTAAACTGCAATCAATGCAGCAGCGGTGAAAAATAAAATGTTAACTATAAAGCAACAAATCTTAACCTGGTTTGAAAAATCTCAGATACATACATGCTCCAGAAACAAGTTCAACACATCATTAGGAAATATCTTACAATTACAACACACCAAATGCCTTCATACATAGAAGAACATTCTCAGATAGACAAAGACTAATAATGTTCCAGCAATACGAAAGCTCAATTGTACTCTCATGTAGAATCCCTTAAAACACTTACTTGGACTAGCTGACTAAATCTCAAACTTTGGATGAACACCTATGATTCATAAATAGAAAAGTAACATTGTTAAAAAGTTAATCTCTTTGTTGCTATAATTAAAGAATTCAGGATGAACACTGCCAATATAGTACAATGATAGAAAGGACACCGCACAATATTGGGAGGGACTGTTGAATTCAAACTATATTACTGTTTTATTTGATTGAAAGGGTCAATAATCTGGCTTAGACTATGTTTATATTAAAATTAATATTTAAGCTAACGTAAGCCAATTTGAGCTAAGTTAATCCCACCCAAAACATCTCTGAGTCATACTTTCTTCTTTATGCATAATAGCAAAAGCAAAAATGTCTACATCATAATTTCACAGTGAGGGAAACAAATAATGTAAGTATACAGGAACGCAATATATTTTTACTAATTGTCATAATTCAGTGTGTTTTTTCAAATTGTCCAAAAAAGGCAACACTATACAGTTTGCAGTGCAGCCTCTTAGAAAGGTCTTAAAAATGTCATTTGTTGCCTTCTTAATTAAAACAGCATATTGCATAAGACAGCAAAGTCCTTTTTGTCCCTTAAAGTAATGAACCATAGACTTAACTATAAATCACCCCACATACTTCACTATCTAAAGAAATAGAAATCATGTGTCTACTTCACAACATTCTCCAAAATCACATCATCTTATATGAACACACCTGCTCTTCATTAATTTATAAAATATTCACTCTACCCTATGCTTCATTTAGAATTCCTTACCCACATTTGGATCAGAATTTATACAAATTGTAATTCACTTTGCCCAGACTAGCTGACCCTATTCAGGCTCCTAAGTCATACTATGTTGCCCTATAAATTCCAGGTTCATTATAGTAAAATTCTGATTTTTCAAAAACCACATTTTAAAGTGAAAATTCAAATATCATCACATTAACAGGATACTGTTACTTTCAAATTGATTATATTGCACTTTTTTTTTACCACACCATTTATTGTTTCATTTCAACATGTCATATCCTCAAATAAAGCATAAATTCTCTGGAAAGAAAAATATATTCCTCAGAAAGAGTTGTTAATAATGTGAGAAAATGCTTACTTTTTGGTGTAGAATGGAAAAAAATGCACAAAATTATGTATACAGCATGATATTAACTACATAAAAAGTAAATGAATAAAATAATGACAATGCTTCCCTCTGAGTGGTAAAGTAATAGGTAACTGTGGTTTTCGGCCTCAGAATTGACTCCTTTACATTGTTTACCCATACGGGTTGTACTTCTATATTATGAAAAGATGTGTATTAAAAGACATATTTTAACTCATCAGCTCAATTTTACACAGAGCAAAGATCTGTTCAAGTAAATATTTTAGTGATTGTTCCTAACACTGGCATCACAGTCATATTTCAACATCGTTCAGTCTTTCTTTCAAATCAACTTTTTATTAAGAATCACATGCTTCCTATACATAGCCTCAAACCTCAAATTAATTATCTACATTGGTTAGGAAACTTTTGATTTCATGTGGGAAAAACCTACTCAAAGTGTGTTAACACAAAAAGGTACTGATCGGGTCACAAGACTTACCCACAATCTAGCTGATTTTAATTTGGTTTGACCCAGAAATTTGAGATATAATTGGGGTTCCACTTCAATGGCCAAGCAGCTTTTTCACACCATCCTTCTCTGCCTTCAGACTTTTATACTGTATTTAAAAAAAGTCTCCAGCAATGACAAGCCATTAATTCCCCAGTACCAAGATTCATGGGAAAAAGTCTGCTGTGGAACTCTCAGCAAAACACCTGAGTACCATAATGGTTAGACAGGATTATATCATATACCTACCTATTACCGAATTATTAGGTGAATGTAGATTGACTTAACTCAATCTGAACCCACCAAAAGCCAGGTGCAGAATCAAATCCATCTGAACTGAATGACTGAGAACATGGAAAGTTGGAGAAAAGGTCATTTCTTTCCCTTTTTAAAGATTATATGTGTATGTGTGATTAATCGTTATTACTTTCTATGATATTTTTGCAGGTATACAGATTCTTCCCCGCCCTTCCTCTCTCCCCACTTTCTCTCCTCCACCCCCATATTATCATGGTAATATATAGTCCTTCAGAAAGAGTTACAAGTTTAACATTCCGCTATTTAAGTGAATCATGGCAAAGGCAGAAAATTCAATATCACACTGTCAAGGTATATTTAACTGACTCATTGAGAGTCATTTCTAAAGTAAATTTAGGGCCAGAATTGTGGTATAGTGAGCTAAGCTGCTGTCTGTAACAGGGGCATCCCTGGCTGGAGTTTGATTCAAGACTGCTCCAATTCCAATTCACTTGCCAAATGCAACTGGGAAAGAAACCAGAAAATGACACAACTGCTTGAGTCCCTGCTAGGGAGGGTCAGATGGAGTTCTTGTTGCCTGGCTTTGGCATGGCACAGCTCAAAGCCCTAGTCTTTACGGGCATTCAGGCAGTGAACTACCATACGGACGCTAGGTGCCTCTTTCTCTCTCTCGTACACTCGTATACACACACACACACACACAATAATAAAGCTTTACAAAAATAACTTAACGACATCCAGAATATGTTATTGTGGAGTAGATGAGTTGGGGAATGTGAAGTTTCCCAAACCATTTTGCCCTTTCCCCCTACTCTCAGTGTTTTTTAATTTCTGTGCCTCTGTATCCTGGTAACCAACAGGTGTAAGCTAGTATACATGGCTCTGTTATACAGCTCTTTAGTTTTGGTATACTCTTGTCTATAAACTCATATAAGCAACTGGGGAAAGAGAAAACAGGGCGTGCAGACACAAAGTAGTGGCTGTGTGACTTTGTGTAGATATATATATCTGTGTGTCCTACTGCCACCACTGACACAACGAGGAATATCTACTGCGGCCCATCAATGTCAGAGACAATGTTCCTTGTATATTTCTCACCACCGTGAGTACAGGACCTATTGGAATCTAGATCTACTTGCTCTGAGGTGTAAGCCCTAGGTATACAGTTATATAAAAGAAAATAAATACCATTCAGTAAATCTAGATATGCGCTATGTCACTTCTTTAGCGTACAAGCAACCTCAATCTCTCTCTCTCTCCCCTTCTCCCTGCTTCCTCTCCCTGTCAGCCAGCATTGTTTCTCTTACTAGATCACTAACTGAAACAATTTCACAAGTGAATTTCCTTTCCTCACAAAGAAAATATACTGTGAATCATTCTTCTTAGAGACTAACACTGAATGCAGTGCCTTATTCATTTACAGTAAATCCTACAATCCAACAAAAAACACAATAAACTGTCTTCCCCTTTCTGCCACATATTTACACAAATATTAGTAAGTTTATTCTCACTTAAAATATTTTTTTCCAATAAAAGCTGTTTAATACTGTTTAGGGTAATTATGCCATTTATTCAGTGTTCATTCGCAAATATTCACTTCTTAGTAAATGTGATTTCAATCTTTGTGCCATCAAAATACAAAGAAGGTACTAGAGAATCAAGATGGCGGAACAGGGTAAGGACACGTTTAAACGGATAGAAAAACATTTAATCAGGATGAAGCAGAGAGGACATATTCCAGGAAATAAGAAAGGACAGAAAAACAGCAGACGCGTACCTGGAGACTGACAAACACAGAAAAGCAGCGCACACAACAGTGTGATGTTGCAGTGACTGATACTCCAACAGCATTCAGCTAATGGCGATCTGAACTCCACCAGCAGCGGGAACTCCACCAGCAACCAGGTGGGAAGTGACTTTCATTGGGAGCTTGGGAGGTAAACCCAGACAAAGATCTGTCTGTCCTGCTGGTCCGTTTGATTTGACCAGGAGCAGAGACAGAGCAGCAGATCTAAGATGGGCAGTGCAAGAACAGGGTGGATTTCACAGCCCAATCAGCCCCCTAGAGCCGAATTGGGCGCCATTATGCGTAAGGGAAAGAACTGAGCATATGCTGAGCTGAGAGTGAACTCATTTCTGACTCAGTGAACTCCAGCAACGATGTGGCATTCTACAGGTTCCACCCAAGACAGGTCTGGGTAGCCCTCAGAACTGACGGCCAGCAGATCAAGAACTTTAGTAGTGGTATGTCAGGCACCATTTTGCACACTGTGACAAACACTTTAGGACTAGAGGTGACAACAGTGAACTGAGCATGTGCTGAGCTCGTGAGAACTCACTGAGGTCCGTGGATTGCACTGGTCCCACAGGAAACTGATACTGACTGTGGCATAGTATGGGTCAAAATAGGTCCGTGTGGCACCCAGACCTAACGTCCAACAGGTTCCAGCAAGATCAGCACCACCAACAACCTAACTACATAGGATACCTGATGTCTCTCTAATCCTGGGACCTGCTCCAACCAGAAGGGGGAGAAAGGTTGCCGAGACAAAAGTGCAGCCTCAGCATGGTATCACGGGACACGGAGATTGGTGAGCCAGGAGTTGGGGCTGTGGAGACCACGGTGGAAATCTAACATAAGAACCCAGAGCTGGAGCTCGCTGGAGGTTGTGGCACAAGTGGCTTCAAGCAAAAGTTCTGTACCAACTGCAATAAGTAAAATTGCTTTGTAGACCTGTGGGTGACATAGCTTAGAAACCTGCCCCAAGGAGAAGACTCTGCTAACCAGAAGTACAATGACCAAGAGCAAAAAAAGAGACAAAGGCACAATGAATATTACCAAAAATTCCCCAGCAAAGGAGCAAAATCCTATGCCAACCTCAGGGTTCACTGAGGAAGACATGGAGAAAATGGGGCACACAGAATTCAGAAAACTCATTTTAAAGCTTCTGATCAACAAGGAGAAGCACATACAAGAGTTCAAAGAATTTAAAGAAGCAAAAAAACAAATCAAAGTTGATATATCAGAAATTTAAAACACAGTAGAGCAAATTAAAAGTACAGTGGAGAGTCTCCAAAATAGAATGAAGCAAGCAGAAGAAAGAAATCTCAGAATTGAAAGATAGTTCCTGTCATCAGGGGGAAACAAACAAAAAGCTGGAAGCAGAGCTGGATCAGGCCAAAAAGAGTATTCAAGAATTGAAAAGACACTATTAAGAGGCCAAATAGAAGAGTTATGGGAGTCCCAGAAGGTGCAGAAAGAGAAGCTGAGTTTGCAAATGTGTTTAATGAAATAATAAAGGAAAATGTCCCAAATCTGGAGAAAGAATTGGGAAACAACATCCAGGAGGGGCACAGAACTCCCAACAGGCTTGATCAAAAGTGATCTTCACCAAGACACATGATCATCAAGCTCTCTTCAATTGAACATAAACAAAAGAGCCTTAAATGTGCACGTGAAAAAAGTCAATTGACATATAAAGGAATGCCAATTAAACTCACAGGAGATCTCTCACAGGAAACTCTACAGGCCAGAAGAGAATGGAGTGACATATTCCAGATTCTAAAAGAAAAAAATTGTTGTCCTAGGATAACATCCAGCAAAGCTTTCTTTCGTCTTTGAAAATGAAATAAAATTCTTCCACAGTCAAGATAAGTTGAAAGAATTTGCCTGCTCCAAACCTGCCCTACAAATGATACTTCAAGATGGTCTCTTGACAGAGGAGAGGAATAGCACCTACCAAAACCAAAGGCAAACGGGAAGGACATCCCAGTAAAATGACAACAGAAGACTAAACCAATGAACAACCCATCCCTAAAATGACAGGACCAAAGTACCATCCATACATGTTAATTCTGAATGTAAATGGATTAAGCTCAATCAAACGTCATAGATTAGTAGACTGAATTAAAAAACAAAACCCATCTTTTTATTGTCTAGAAGGGACACACTTCAACAAAAATCAGCGGAAACTATGCCACATGGGTTTTGATGTTGTCTGTTAAGTTCATTTCTTCAAAACACTTTCTTCTGATTAAATCACTCAATGACTCATAGATCATGCAGTAGCCTAATTTTCTTCAAAAAAGTTCTTGATTTTCATTTCTTCAGCTACACGTTAGTCATTTAGTAGCACGTTATTTAACTTCATGGTGCTGTTAATTTCTTTTTTCTCCCTGATGTTGATTTTGTTTTGTGGTTTTTCATTTAAGGGGATGTATAATAGCTGTGTAATGGAGACTGTCATATCTAGTAACATGTCATTTAACTTCATGGCATTGTAAGTTTCTATTTTTCTTTCTATTGTTGATTTTGTATTATGACTTTTCATTTGAGGGGATGTACAGTAGCTGAAAATGGAGACTAACATCCAGATGTGAGGATTCAATGTAATATGCATTTCTACTTCCAGACAAAGATGGACTTACAATGAAACTGTGTGCTATATCTTGACAACAGGATGCTGGATTCTGCCATTGTCCATGCCCGCAATGATGGACATATGACTGTGTCTGAACAACTATATTTTAGTAATGATATCTAGGAACTAGGTGGGGGGAGGGAATGAGGAAGGGGTTAAGGGAAATGCCAGGAGCCTATGGAACTGTATCATAGAAAGATAATAATAATAATAAAATGTAAAAAAAATACAAAGAAGGTACTTTAAAAAGCCTGGAAATGCAGAATTAAAAGAAAAGTTTGTTTAGAAGTCCATGCACTGCTTCCTCAAGTTACAAAATTCCCACAAAGGTTTTACTGTTTACATGGATTTCAATTTTTTACATCAAAATAAACTTCTGTTATAATTTCATCATTTCATAAACTTTCTAAACAATATTAATCAGAATCATTAAAAGGCTTGAAGTATACTTGAAAAATGGTTTTAATTATCTAACGCATGTTAGATGACATAACATGAAATTGAAAATAGTTGACCATCTTGATCCAGCAAAAGGCAATTTCTTAAAACAGCATAAAATACACATATGACATATGTGCACACATATACATGCACATACTTTTACAATTACACGTTGGTAATTATAAGTACCCTACTATAGTGTGGAAATCCATAAATGTCAATTTTTTCATGGTGTATGTCACTCTGTGGCTGATGTTAAAAGACAACAGAGGTCACATTCAAAGTTACAATAAGAAGGAAATAATACACTATAATCCCTGGTATTAGAAAAAGCATGTGGGAACTAAACTTCATTGTTTTCACTACTTGGCATTATCTTCTTTAAATTCAAACCTGCCAGAGCAGTTTTTGTGGTTTCTTTTCAATATACTCTCCGTATGACCCTGAATAACCTCTGCTAACACCCTCAATTTCCTTCCCTGTCAAAGCTGATAGGCAGTCAGCAGTTGATGACTGGGTGACTTTCTGACCCCAACAACAGAACAACAATCTAGTTTTCTGGGCATGGCCAAGCTGACAGAAAGGAATCATTCACATCTGTCTACCAGAGACAAACAGAAACTACCAACACATATCACAAACCTCTTCCACTACTAATGATCTAACCAGAATCGGACTTGAATGAGAAACGCATATCCTGCCAATTATATGTGTGTGGTGTTATGTGCGTTTGTATGTGTATGCATGGAGTTTCTCTCACTCTCTCTCACTCTTTCTCACTCTCTTTCCTTCAATATATACGTGTATGTTTATTATGCTTATATTCTAAAAACATAGTGCACAGTAAATATCTATTTTCAAGCAGTACCAATCCTGAATGGCCCCGCCTCCCTTGTAGAACATTCCAAAAGAATTAAGTCCTTTGCATAGTGTTATAGTCATGAGGCCTTAGAATATCTATGACTTCTTAGGAGAAGGAAGCACCAATCAGGTTCCATCAGCTTAGGAAACTACTGACCACATGATATCTGCGAGAATCACATGAGTATGCAAAGTAGAATAATACATCCAATCCAAAGTTTCAACATGCAAGCAAAGATTTACAGATGCATGCATGATGTGCCTGTTTTCTCCATTGGAAATACATCATGGCGCTTTCCTAGTCCATCACTACCTTTTCCATCTACCCTAACAAGCCACATGCCATATTAGGCATTATGGACATTTTCTGGAGAGTGGAGAGTAGGCATACCATGATTCTAACACTCATTCAATTTCACTGATATCTTAGTCTAGTCAAGGTTGTGGCTGACTTTATTATTTAACCACCAGTGTAAGTGGACAGACGATATAAAAAACTGAATACTGTTATCTTTTGATTTTTTGGAATAAAAGAGCTAAAAGTCTATGACTAAACTTGTATCTGATTTTATTTAAGCGTTGTTTGAAAAAACTCTTTCATTAAAGAACAGGCCCTTAGGAAACTGTTCCTTGCCTAAATGACATTTTTACATTTCCAAGAGCATTAGGCTAGAAAAAAAAAGATTGGCACAAAAGGCAATTTACACCATTTTAACCCCCTTAGAGTTCAGATAAAGATGGACATACTAGGAAAATTTGAAAACCAACAGGGGAACTGATGACTGAAAACACAGTATAGATCCCAGTTCTTTATAGCAAAATTATAGATATTGAAAATGCTACCGCTACAACTCTTACAAATAACCAATAAGACACTCCACGACAGCCTCTATATAAAATTTAAATTTATTTCTTTTACTTTAAAGCAGTAGCCTATGAAAGTGATAAAGCATGATATGCTTCTGTGGGACTCCTTTCAACTCCATTCTGAGGCCAAGCAGTGGATGAGGAAAAAAATCTGCAGAATCACGAGGAATACAGACTAGATAGGAGAGAGTCCATTGAAAAATCCTAGCAAAAGTCAAGGTGAAATGGTCAAATGTAGGATGCCTACAAACTATTATCAATGATTCAGCAAATAATTCCACAGTGAATTATATTTCCAAAGGTGATAGACTAAACACAAATGTAAGATTTACGACAGATACTTAGAGGGAACAGTAGAATTCAGTGCATCTGTAAAGTTCCATTCAACAGCGGACATCTCCCCTTATCTTCAATGCTTCATTACTCAAAATGTATTTTGGAAATGCTGAAGTATCACATGCGATAGAAAGGAAATGATGAAAGCTCAAAACCAAATGAAGGATATGAGCAGACATTACAATGATAATCATGCACAATATGTGATATGAAAAGGAATAGCATGGCAACCAGAAAGCTATTAAAAAATAACCAATAAAAGGCCTATAGCAAGCAGAGCCTACAGGGTCAACACTCACTTAAGGTCCTCTCAAGTGCTTTCTAACATAATTATTTGTGTCTTGAGATTGATGTGAATTTTCCCAACAACCAGCACCGGAGTCTTATTTTCTGTTCCTGTCTTTGGGTTACTATAGTACATATTCTGTACTCCAGCAAAAATTGAAGCAACTAAAAATGTATTGCTCTCTCACATCCCAAACACTTTGCGGCATAATGAAGGACTAATGAATCAAAAGAACACGAAAGCTTTCCTCAAATGGACTTGAACCAATTGTAAAGTACAGTGTTCATTCCAGAATCTCCTGGCAGCACTAGGCTGAAATTCTTCTCTAAAGGGTTCTGCCTTAGACACAAAGTCAGCTGGTTTATCTCCTTTCCCCTCGTGCTCTCCTTGGGATTTTCTCTGGAATAACGTGTTCCTTAAGAGATGTCTTACTCAGGCCCAGTGTAGTGGCCTAGCGGCTACTTCACCTTAATGAACGCACCAGGATCCCACATGGGCGCCAATTCTAATCTCGGCAGCACCTCTTCCCATCTAGCTTCCTGCTTGTGGCCTGGAAAAGCAGCTGAGGATGGCCCAAAGCCTTGGGACTCTGCACCCACATGGGAGACCTGGAGGAAGTTCCTGGTTCCTGGCTTCTGATCAGTGCAGCTCCGAACATTGTGGTCACTTAGGGAGTGAATCATGGACAGAAGATCTTCCTCTTTGTCACTCCTCCTCTCTGTATATTTGATTTTGCGATAAAAAAAATAAATCTTAAAAAGAGAGGTGACTTACTCAACAGCAAGCTAATAAGTGGTGCTTTCTTGAGTACTCAACACAAAATATTCAAAGAAAGAAAATTCCCCATGAATAAACACTACACGGCATAAAAGAATTTAGTAAGAATCTAATTTCAATAAAATAAGATCTCATGGACAGGAAAATAAAACATCAGTTTTAGATAACAAGGTAGATTACTAAAACACTAAACAAGGATCAAAACAATGCAATGGTGAAACTAATGAACATTAATTTTTCACAACACAGACTAAACAAAGATTAAAATCTAACTACCGAAGAAGAGGAAATACCCATGATAGCTGCAGGAAATCAAAAGAAAGAAGATAAATAATAAAGCAATCAGAAATAAGAGCAGTAGTGTGTGTGTGCGTGTGTGTGTTTGAGAGAGAGATAGGCAAAGACAACAAAATCAAGAAAACTTAAAAATTGTATGTTAAGATACTTCAGAAAGTTCAAGAAACAATGGAATTAAAAATATTTATTTTAGGGCCCGGCGGCGTGGCCTAGTGGCTGGCCTAGTGGCTAAAGTCCTCGCCTTGAAAGCCCCGGGATCCCATATGGACACCGGTTCTAATCCTGGCAGCTCCACTTCCCATCCAGCTCCCTGCTTGTGGCCTGGGAAAGCAGTAGAGGACAGCCCAATGCATTGGAACACTGCACCCAAGTGGGAGACCCGGAAGAGGTTCCAGGTTCCTGGCTTTGGATTTGCGCGTACTGGCCCGTTGTGGCTCACTCGGGGAGTGAATCATCAGATGAAAGATCTTCCTCTCTGTCTCTCCTCCTCTCTGTATATCGGGCTGTAATAAAATGAATAAATCTTTAAAAAAATATATTTATTTTAATGCAAAAATGTTGAAATGGTCAATATTCAAGGAAAACGTGTACAAAGAAAAAACATCGTGGATTTCAAAATTTTTACACTGAATTTAATGCATCCTTAAACTTAATTTATCCATAAGCTCTAATCAGACTGTGTATGTAAAATGATGAGAAAATTTCTCTGAATAAATAACTGATTCTAGGGTGGTATAGCAGTTAAGATAACTACATCCCATACTGGCATACCTGATTCCAGTCCCTAGATCTGGCTCCTGCTGAAGCAAACCCTGGGAACAATGAATGATGGCTTAGATAGTAGGATTCCTGCCACTCACATGAGACACTTGTACTTAGTTCCCAGTTTCTGATTCCCACTTTAAGTTTGGCCTAATTACTTGCAGCATGAGTATTTAGAGAGTTAACTAACATAGCTGAGACATCTCCATCTATCCATCTCCCTGGCTCTCAAGTAAATAAAGCAAAATTTGAGAAATAAAGTTGATTCTGAAGGAACCACCATACAGTTGGGGGGAATGAGAAGGGACATAGGAGCCCATGTTGTGGTTAAAGCTGCCATCTGCAATGATGGCATATCACATGGGCACTGGTTCAACACCCAGTTGCTCCATTTCCATCCAGCTCCTGCAAATGGCCTGGGAAGGCAGAGGATGATCGCAAAAGTATGTGGGCCCCTGCTGCCCACATGGGATATCTGGATGAAGCTCCTGGCTCCTGGTTTCAGCCTGGCCTACTGGCGATTATGTCCATCTGGGGAGTGAAACCATGGATGAAGTTCTCTGTCTCTCCCCCTCTCCAACACAGGGTTTAAAATTAAATAGATTTTTTTTTTAGGTGAGGAAAAAAAATCATGTGGGACTCTTATTGAGGTGTTGAAATATTGTGTCACTGAATTTCATGGTTAAAATAATAGGCATCATTCAAATACTGAGCAGATTATAAGAGCGAATGGAAGGATTAGTTAGGCTCAAATCAAAATTCTTCAGAGTGATGTTCAGTGCCAGATGCTACTGTTAGAGTGATGACAGAGATCTTGTTTCTTTCCTCAGGTCAAAGATGTTCCACATGGAAAGGAATAATGAGCAAATCAACAATTTATTGAATTGATTAGTCTCCTGCCATGACAGTCAGGAGGGAAGATTCTAACAGAGGAGTTTCCCTGGATACTCCCTGGGTCTTCCACACACACACAAGAGTGAAAATCCAGTCAATCAGTAGAAAACAGAATAACAGTTACCAATCAGAGGCAAGGACAAAACCAACCAGAGGGTTCACATTGTAATCCTGCTTTGCCTGCTCATGATCAAACTAAAAAACCCATCAGAGGTATGTGGACCAGTACTCTTTTCTAGGCAATTTTTACACTAACAAAACAGACAAAAAACCTAAATGTTCCCAACATCAACCTCTGAGAGGAAGTAAACACTTTTCTCTACTCTAAACAGGAATCTGTACCTTTTGAAACTATAATTTCCACAGTAACGAGACCTTATTGTCTAATCACCTGTTTAACTCCTTAAACTGATAAAACATTTACAATGTTCTCTATGAAATAAAGGGCAATTCAAATACATGACACCTAGCCAAGCTGCCTTACAGAATCAATCAAAAAATCTGTCAAGCTGGGGGAAACTCAGAAACCTTGGCAACTATTTGGTTCTCCAGGAAAAAAAAAATACCTGAGGACACAAAATTCATTTTTAAAAAAATGAATAAGATTAAAGATTTCAGGAATCTCAACAATGTGATAAAAGCATTAATTATGAAAATTAAATAAATAGGGCCCGGCACAATATCCCAGTGGCTAAAGTCCTCGCCTACAAAATGCACTTGGATCCCAAGTGGATGCTGGTTCTAATGCCAGCGGCCCTGCTTCCCATCCAGCTCCCAGCTTGTGGCCTGGGAAAGCAGTCGAGGACAGCCCAAAGCCTTGGGACCCTGCACCCATGTGGGAGACTCAGAGGAAGTACATGTCTCCTGGGTTTGGATCGGTTCAGCTCTAGCTGCTTCGGCCATTTAGGGAGTCAATCTTGGGACAGAAGATCTTCTCAGTCTCTCTTCTCTGTATACCCGACTTAGCAATAAAAAATAAATACATCTTTTAAAAAAGATTAAAAAAAATAACAGAACGGATTCTTAAATTTGTGTTTAGACAACTAGATTGAATTACATAGTTATAACAATCAAGGCATCCAATTTGCCTAAGAGTAGGACAAGAGACTTTCTTTCATAATGACTGAGGGTTAAATTTAAAATAACATACTCACCCTGCCAAGTTTAAACATAGGTAGGAAGGGATTATTTTAGGTATGCTGTTACCTTCTATATAATGAAAAGCCTATGTGAATTCACAGTACAGGGAATACACCATAAATTTAAAATTTACATAATTCATGTTATCCTAACCATGTTTCCACTTTTGATCATGTAAGATTTCAATAAATATCAATTTGATTCTTCCTTCTCACCTTTTTCCAAAAGTAATTATAGTAGTTGTTTGGGGGATGCAAATTGCAAAAGGCTCCTTTGCCTGTATAAATTCCTTCAACAATCACAGTAATTCTACAATTCAAAAAATAAAACAGAGGCTTGGAGAGGTTAAGTAAGGGAAAGGAAGGAAGGAACTCAGATTTAACTACTTTGCTTTGTATTATGAAACATCTTGTCCTCATTGAAACTCCTGATATCAGGGTCTAAAAGGAACTGACCTACAGCAAATGCTCTCACCAACAGATCTATTAATTCTCCAGTACTCCCAGCAATTGAAAATTTTCTATAAATGAAAATCCTGGTGCATGTTAAATTACTCTATGCATTACCCAAATATATCAGAGATGCCCATGGAGTTGTACTGCAGTACCTGTAATAAAAAAGGACCCAGAATAAGGTCACAGAAATTAGAGTTATTATACTGAATTTATTGTATACCATTGCATTTGCTGATTTGATATTCTATAAGTCATCGTCTATATGTACGAAAGGTTTCATTGTGGATATTGGCACATACACATATGCATGAGTGCTTACGATGTATGCATTTTGCACATGCCGGTAATTTCATCTACTGCATGACATGGATGTATATTTGCTCGAAAATCTTTGGAATAATCACCAGGTGGGAGGTGAACTAATTCAATGCACTATTCATGCCAATTTTATATTCAGGTACAATAATTCATATTTCTCAGGGTTGCTACAAATTGACCCATGTGCCTTAGCAAAAATGGAGTAAGAGTCGCTTCTTTTTCCATACTCTCAAAGTTCAGAAATGAGAAAAGGTGGAGTATAAAAGAAAAAAAAAAGTATACACAATTAAGCTAGGGCTAGGGAAGAGAAAATCTCATTCCCTAATTAACTCTTTCGCAACACATCAGTACAGGAAAGAGTGTGTCCTCAGCCTTCATGCCTAACTGAAGAGGAAGAGGTGACACAAAACTATCCACTGGCTCTGAAGAACAGCCAATATTAGAACATTACAGAAACCATACTGTAACCCAGGAAACAGACCACAGCCTGCAGTTACAAGCCCAGAGGAGGCTAGTTTTTCAAATGCAATCTATTGAGTCAGAAACATTTCCTGTCATACTGTCGCCATCCTCCAATTTGTCACCAGCATGGAATAAGTCAGTGAAAAACACCTCAACCTCACTTCTGCCTACAAAGTGACATGACACAGTAGGTGACTATCTATATACAGTGTTCCACTGTAGTGGAACATAGAAAGAAGAACAAGCTTTATCTTCTAAAATACCTCTTCTCTCACTCCCCCTGGCTCAGCCTGCCTTGAAAACTGAAATTAACACAATCCCCACAAATATTTAACACTGACTTTATATGTATGCACACTTCATCAGAGTTAAGGTATTATATTACCTAAGATGGATAATATCTTAGCTAACTAAGTTGTAGAAACAAATTTACCAGGCATGAGGCAGACAGTAGAATTCTTGAATGACTATTTAACACTGTGGAAAAAAATAGACTAAGGACATACCCAGAGGACGAAATTCTGCCTAAGCTGAGACAGGAGATTCCCAGAATTCTAGAATCGGAATGAGCCCAAGTCATAGACAATTTTCAAGGGATGATACACATATGGCAAACAGACACATGAAAATGCTCAGGTTGAATAAAGGCCACAGTGAGATTTCACCTCACTACAATAAAATGGCCATCTTCAAAATATCTAAAAATATCAAATTGCTGGTGTTAACGTTGGGGGAAAGGTACAATTATTCACTTCAGGTAGGAATGTAAAGTGGTACAGTCATCATTGAATACAGCATGGAGATTGCTCAGAGGTCGGAGAAAAGATCCGATCCACCATTATGGCACAACCTTCCCACTCCTGAAAATTGACTCAAATTAAATGAAATTAGCATGAGAGTTAGCTGCACTCCTATGTTTATTGCAGCTGAATTCAAAATAGCTAAGATATGTGACCAACAGAGACGGACATCAAGAGATGGAATAAAATATTTTGTATATATAATATGGAATACTACTCAACCACAAAAAAAACACTAATCAATCCTGTCTTTTGCAACAATGTGTATGTAGCTGGAAAATATTATGCTCAGCAAAATAATACACTCTAAGGACAAATATTATGATTTTTCTGATGATACAAAACACACAAAAAATGTAGGGAAGAAATGGTCACTTTGGAATAGGACTACTGTTTTTTGGCCTATGAATATACACTAGTGGAAATGTGATCCTGTGGTCATTTTACTTTTCACTTGTTGAATATCTTGATTAGTTGAAAATTAAGCCTGTGTATATAAAGTGGGTTAAAATTAGCTCTGCAAATGCTGCCGGAAGGAAGGAAGGGAGCAGAAGAGCAAGGGAAGTGCTATCATCTTCTAAAATTATACATAGAGAATGCATGAATACTAACTTTAAAAATTGTAACAAAATAGAAATGGAGAATGACACAGACACAGAATGAGACAGAAATTGAGGAAGACAGAGTCCGAGATCTTCCATTCCTTGGTTCGATCCTCAGATGGTCCTAATAGCTAGACCATCAGGAACCCAAGTACTTGGTCCATCTTCCACTACCTTCTAAATTCATTAGTAGGAAAATGGAATAGAAGCAGAACAGCCGGGATTTAAACCAGAGCTCCTATATGAGATGCCAATGTCCTTAGTGGCAATTAAAATGCTACACCACATCAGTAGCGCTATCCACAGCTGAGATGATTTCATATGTTTAAGCGAGTCTTGAGCCACACTATGTTAAATTGTTTCCTATGTGTTCCACCTTTTATAACTCATTCTAAGTCTCTAAAGAGGCCCAATTTAGAAATGAAATCAGGGCCAGGAACGATGCCCCAGTGATTAAATCCTCACTTGAATGGACCAGGATCCTACATGGGTACTGTTAATGCCCAACAGCTGGCTACTCCATTTCCCATCTAGCTCCCTGCTTGTGGCCTGGGAAAGCACTGGAAAATGGCCAAAAGCTTCGGACCCTGCACCTACATGGGAAACCCGGAAGATGCTCCTGGCACTTGGTTTCAAATTGAAACAGCTCTAGCTGTTGTAGCCACGTGGGGAATGAAATCAGCAGATGGAAGATGTTTCTATTCCTCCTCCTCCTTGTAAATGTACCTTTCCAATAAAAATAAAATAAATCTTTAAAAAGAGAAATGAATCTATCACGAATATTTCTATATCGCAAAGCTACAAGAATTCTTTATATTGGGAAGTCAGATTTACACAGAGGAGATACAGAGAGAAAGATCCTCCCTTCTCTGAACTCCTCAAGTCCCTGCAATAGCCGGAGCTGAGCTGATCTGAAGCCAGGAGCTTCTTCTACATCTCCCATGTGGGTGCAGGGTTCCAAGGCTTTGGGCCATCCTTGACTGATTTCCCAGGTCACAAACAGGGAGCTGGATGAGAACTGGGATGGCTGGGACATAAACAGGCCCCCATATAAGATTCTGGCACATGCAAGGTGAGGAACTTTGCTACTAGGCTATGCGCCAGGCCCAAGAATTATTCTTAACTGAGAATTAACACTAAGATATTTACACTAGGGTCTATTGCTGTGGTATAGTGGATTAAGCTGTCAGTGCCTGCAACCTGTATCAGATAGACAATTCAAGTCCCTGCTGCTTCACATCCTATCAAGTTTCTTGCTAATATGCTTAGGAGAGCAGAAAAAAGGGCCCAAATAATTGGGCACATGTACCCATAAGGGAGCCTTCCATGCAGTTCCTTGCTCCTAGCTTTGTCCTGGCTGAGCCCTGGCTATTACAACTATTTTGCAAGTAAAGCAGTGGATGGTAAATATCTCTGTGCCAATCACTTTCTTCCTGTTACTCCACATTTCAAAATCAATGCAGAAATAAACACATATGTAGTAAATGTTTCTGTAAAAGATGTAGAGCATACAAGAAAACAGTACTAGATTGATGTAAGGAAGATTTGAACAATTCAACTGGATAAGAAGGAAGGGTATGTATTTACAGTTGTTATGTTATTTGTTAATTTTGAAAAAATAACTATAAAGTAGGAAGGTCACCTGACAACTGATAATGGCTGAATTTCTTGTTTTTCAAAACTATAAAAATGTATTGAGGTAAAACTCTAGATATAAATGTCTTCAGCACAAAAAGTTATTAAGCAGAGTCTTCAGAGATTTATGAAATCAGTTAATGTGTCACTTAAAACTCTTGTTCATTTTACTTCACTTTTTTCCACCATCTTACTTTGCATATTTACTGAATGTTATACTTAGGGATCATGTAAGTTTGGAAATGGATATGATAACCCCAGTGAACTATAGAGTGATGCCACCTGGATTTAGTTAACTTCGAGCATACGAACTTGTATGACAGTTGTCAGAGAATATATGCATCCAAAAGAATAAATCAATGACAGCCTATACAGAGGTCAGTTACAGCTCTTATCTACTCCATCATTAACTTGAAGGGGTCCTAGAAAGTTCACTAATTGAACACTGTTACAGATTAACTCAAGCAGAAATAGCTACCCAACTCTCAATCATAATGCAGATATTTTGACAGAAATGATATATGATGTACTATAATTTAATAAGGAATAATTCTGCATTTAGGAAGAGAAAAAAATCCTTCACATGTGAAAATGTTGGAGTCTTAAGAAGCCCTCAGCAATTTATACTGGCCAGTTTCAGAATCTGGTATTCAGATTTGGGCATCATATTGCTAGAACATGACAAACACCAGAAAATTCAAACAAGCCTGATCATTTAAAAAACCATGACAAGTAAAAAGTATCTGAAAATACATGGGTGAAAAAAATCAAATAAATGTAAACAGGTTGAACAGGGTTATAAGCACCTATCTAAATGATTAACACGCAGAAGAACACACATGCATATTTTGCATAGCTCCTGGAGTAGAATCAGAAAAAACGGGGTGAAAAAGGGAAGTTTCAGTTCAATGTAATGAGCTCCATGGACAGAACAGAAACATCACTTGTATATTACTGAATGTCTTTCCTCTGGAAATGTTTAAGTAGACAAAATTACTACCTATCCAGGATATAATGATGTCAATTTTTGCACTCATTTGAAGCTAGAAAATTAGATTAGATGATATGTAGTTTCCTCCAAGAAGAAATGACTTTGTGATTCTATGAGTCTATGATTTCAACATGCTAACATTTTTGAAAATATTCTACCATGAAATTTCATCAGCAGAAGAATCTTTGGGGTTTGGTTTTGGGGTATAGATTCCTTTTGTGAATGGGCTACTGGTAATTGTCAACTAAGAGTTAAACTTTAAATGAAGCACCTCTAGAAAAATATTGAAAGTTCAGTGGTGAGAAAAAACATGATTTTCTCTAACAATATTTGATTTAAAGCTTGTAGAGATATATGAAAAAAGTCACATTAAAATTCCGCATTTTCAGTTACACTACAAAGGAAATACAAAAAGAGATGGCCTTCCCTATAATTTCACTCTTCTGTGTTCAGAGAATTAGCAAGCATACACAAAATAGCATTTGCTATAAATTAGGTATTGGGCAAGAAGTTCAGTAACAGGAATCCCATATTGTACTTTTAATGGAGCAAGAATGTTCTGCACAAATACAGGTTATTTCTTTTAATTTAGCTATTCAGGAGAATGGGTGTTTTTATGTCCATAGCATGTTCTGAGATCACCTGATAAATATCTAATATGATACAAGATTGGGTGTGTTGATCAAATTCTGATCTACTCTGAGATCAATGGTAACTCACGTGGAAGTGATGCAAATAGCCATCAGAAGGATATTGTGCTTGAGAACTCTATTCATTATGATAGCTTGCAGGCCTTAGTTTGCAAGTTTAGCATGGCTTAGCTTGCAACTTCAGGCCCGAGTAGACAGCACTTGGAACTTACTATGGAAATCCAATAGAAGCACTGCTGCCATACAGTATCTAACATTACAAGGATTCGAGTCATTTTCCATCTCCTTAATGCTTTAGGGGGCATTTTAATTTTCTTTGTTCCTATGACGTCTATCACTTATTATCACCAAGACGAAAATCCAGTCATTGCTAAATGGAGGAGTTTTATAGGAGTGGGTTGTATTCATTACCAACTATGGAGGAAGGCAGAAGCACTAAAACCCAGCAGAAAAGGGACTATCTTAATGGTAAGAACATGGATCTGTGCTCAGCTGATGTCCCAGCACATTGTTTTTATTCATTTAATTTAAGATAGTTAAGAGTGAATGAATGAAAAAAAGTAAAGGAATGAGTAGAAAAGATGAAGTAGAGATTCCTACTGCAACTATTTGTTACCAAAAAGCTGTCTCCTTATGATAGTCTGATTAGTGACATCCAAGTGAGTATTTAGATAAGCAAGATCATTTACCAAGTTTTATATGTTTGCTTTGTACTTATTTAACAGAGAAAGCAATATGCACCTCAGTGATACTGAATCACTACCCAAATGATTACAATGGCTAAAAGGCAGTTGAACCAAACCTGGAAGCTGGGAACTCCAGCCAGATCTTTCACTAAGGTGGCAGGGATCCTTACCCAGTTACTTGAGCTGCCATTACTGTTCCCTCAGGTGTACAATACCAGGAGTCAGCAGCCATCTAGAAGCAGCCTTGAATTCAGGCACTCCAGAATGGGATATGGGCATTTAAAGCAATACAATGATGAATAAGCCAAATTACCTGTGTTCCACACTGAACTTTTTAAAATTTTCATATAAATAATTCTGTAGGAGGCTCTTCAAAATATTAAGATTTACCTAATGGCTTTCAATCTCCATTCTTTTCAGTTAGAATGCTTTATGAAAACTTTATATATATATATATATATATATGTATATGTATATATATATATTTGTAAGTTTATATATTCAAGTGTAAGCTGTATGGCTAGTCACACTTCTTGAAATCTACCAGCTGGAAAAAATTAAAAAAAAAATAATTACTTGGCTTTCTGTTTAGCTTCTATCAAGTAACTTTTTCTCAGCATCCATTTATGTGCTAAGTAAGGGTGATTATATCTAATTGTCTATTGAGAGTAAACACATGTAATCATATAATTACAATGTGTAGTTACGTAATTATGATGTATAATTAAGTATATATCACTGGGATGATGTTATAAAGATCTTCAGAGAACTGTTAGACACACTTCAGGTTTACTTATTAGAAGCTCTCAATGTATAATTTCAATGTGCGCATGTGCACACGTGAATAAAAAAGATACCTCCAAAAATTGCTGGAACATGAAATTAAAAGAAGTTTATGGAAAACTGAAATTTAAAATTCATAGTTTTTTTAAAACAGTTTCCATAAACATTGGAGACCTATTCTTCATATGATTCCAAATAGTTTATATCAAAAAGTCTTTTTATAAAAAGAAATGTCTCTTCAGGGGCCAGTATTATGGTATAGTGGGTAAACGCATTACTAGCAATGCTGACAACACACAGCTGACAAGTCCAACTCTCAGCTGTTCTACTTCCAATCCAGCATCCTGAAAATGGCTATGAAGCAGTGCCAATTGGCCCTTGCAACCCATGCAGGAGACTTGGAAGAAGGCCTGTCTCCTGCTAACTCAGCACTGGCCACTGCAGCCACTCGGGGGAATGAACCAGCTAATGGAAGCTCTTTCTCTGTGTGTCACTCCTTCTCTCTGTAACTCTTTAAATTAAATACGCTTATGAAGTGAGGATTTTTAAAAGATTTATCTACTTAAAAGTAGGAATGACCCAAAGACAAACAAGACAGGAAAGACAAAAAGACAGAGGGAAGGAACTTCTCTCCACTGGTTAATTCGTAAAGTACCCACAACAACCAGTTCTAAATACTGGGTGCAATTAACCTGTAGGAATTATTCTGATTTCCTCAAGATTTCAACAACAAAAGACCACATTTTAGAGCACACCCTCTCTAACAAGGTCTGTATGGTGTGAAAACTGTGGTGCTGCATGGCGACTGGTGTTCAAAAAATGCCAAATTTTGCTTTCATGATCTACTGTGACGATACACAATACCACATGAACTCTAGACTTGCTATGAAAGGAAACCAGACACCCATTTCTCCAGAAAGTGATGTTGAAAGAGATCCTATTACTGTGGAGAAAAGCTTCCTTCTATTGCCACGCACTCTCTCTACAGAAAAAAGTAGTGGACCTAGTTTTCTTCAAATAAGTCTTCTACATTTTTGGTTAGATTTATTCCCAGATATTTCATACTTTTCTCTGTTATTTTGAATGGTATCTTGCTGGTTAAGTCTTTTTCCATCTTGGGGCTGTTCGCATACACTATGGCTGTTGATTTTTGTTCATTAATTTTGTACCCTGCCACTCTACCAAACTCTCGTACAAGTTCTAGCAGTCTCTGTATTGAGTCTCTTGGCTCTTCTACATAAAGAATCATATCATCTGCGTATAGTGAGAGCTTGACTTCTTCGTTTCCCATTTGGATTCCTCTGATTTCTTTTTCTTGTCTTATGGCCTCAGCGAGTACCTCTAGGACTATGTTGAATAGTAGTGGAGAAAGTGGACATCCCTGTCTTGTTCCAGATCTCAGTGGGAAGGGTTTCAGCTTTTCTCCATTCAGTATGATGCTGGCGTTGGGTTTTTCATATATTGCTTTAATTATGTTGTGGATTTTTCCATCTATGCCTACCTTGGTTAGGGTTTTTAGTAGGAAGTGATGTTGGATTTTGTCGAAAGCTTTTTCCGCATCTATTGATACTATCATGTGATTCTTGTTTTTCAGTTTTTGGATGTGGTGTATCACATTTATAGATTTTCGAATGTTGAACCATCCCTGCATTCCAGGGATGAATCCTACTTGATCTGGATGAATGATCTGTCTGATGTGTTTTTGAATTCTGTTGGCTAGGATTTTGTTGAGAATCTTAGCATCAATGTTCATCAAAGAGATAGGTCTGTAGTTTTCCTTCTCTGTTAGTTCTCTGTCTGGTTTTGGGATTAAGGTAATGTTGGCTTCATAGAATGAGTTTGGAAGGGTTGCCTCTTTTTCTATTGTTTTGAAGAAAGACCTCAAAAGATGGAGGAACATCCCATGCTCCTGGATAGGTAAAATCAATATCATTAAAATGTCTATACTGCCAAAAGCAATATATACATTCAACGCAATCCCAATCAAATTGCCCAAAATATTCTTCATGGAACTGGAAACAATGATCCAAAGGTTCATCTGGAAGCACAAAAAACCACGGATAGCTAGAACTATCCTGAAGAATAGGAAGTTAGCAGGGGGAATCACAGTTCCGGACCTCTGGACATACTATAGGGCAGTGGTTATCAAAACAGCGTGGTACTGGCACAAAGATAGAGAGGAAGATCAATGGAGCAGAATAGAAACACCAGAAGGGAACCCACACAGATACAGCCAAATAATCTTTGACAAAAAGACAAACAACAACCCAGGCAAATGGGAAGGTCTGTTCAATAAATGCTGCTGGGACAACTGGTTGATAGCCTGCAGAAACAAAAAAATAGATCCACATCTCTCACCATACACTAAGATCAGATCTAAATGGATAACAGATCTAAACCTACATCCAGAAACCTTCAAACTTTTGGAAGAAAATGTTGGAAACACACTGGAACACTTAGGGGTAGGCCCTCACTTCCTAAAAAAGACTCCAGATGCAGTAGAAATCAAGACCAAAATAAACAATTGGGACCTCATCAAACTAAGAAGCTTCTGTACAGCTAGAGAAACAATCAACAAAGTAAAAAGGCAACCCACAGAATGGGAGAAGATCTTTGCACACGACATAGGTGATAGAGGGCTAATATTCAGAATATTCAAAGAGCTACAAAACAACCAAAATGTCAAAACAAACAACCCACTCAAGAAATGGGCACGGGAAATGGGCAGACACTTCACAAAGGAACAAACCCAAATGGCAAATAAACATATGAAAAAATGCTCAAGTTCCCTGGCAATAAGGGAAATCCAAATTAAAACATCAATGAGGTACCACCTAACGCCAGTAAGACTGGCCCACATGAATAAAAGCACCAACAACACTTGTTGGCGAGGTTGCGGGGAAAAGGGAACCCTACTCCACTGCTGGTGGGGCTGCAGGCTGGTACAGCCTCTATGGAAATCAGTATGGAGAATATTCAAACAACTCAAATTCAACATACCGTATGATCCAGCAATAGCACTCCTAGGAATATATCCAGAACACTTGTTCTATGAGAAACCAACATGTACTCCTATGTTCATAGCAGCACAATCAGTAATTGCAAAAACATGGAAGCAACCAAAATGCCCATCAACAGAGGATTGGATAAGAAAGCTATGGTTCATCTACTCCATGGAATACTACTCAGCTATTAAAAAAAACAAAATGCAGTTCTTTGTGGCCAAATGGGCCAAACTGGAAACCATAATGCTAAGGGAAATGAGCCAATCCCAAAAGGTTAAATACCACATGTTTGCCTTAATTTAAGATGATATGATGTTATGTATAACATGTTATGTTTTGAATGTTATATGTTGTGTATAAACTAAAATTGAAGTATAGGTGAGGTGGTCACAGAAGGTGGCTGGGAACCCGCATTTACTTTTAACATATTGGTTACTCATTACTATGTCAATTAATTCCATAATGATGTAAATTTTTGCTGATGGTATGTTGGAGCTTTCAATTGACTGGGATGATACTCTGCTGGCTCTGTCATCAGACCAGAGAGGGTATACCTAAGAAACCGTTGAACTTGACGGGACAATAAGATGCTGGACTCTATGTTTGGTATATGCTTGCAATGGGGAAATCTCAACTGAACTTGAGCTGTGGTTATGCAATAAGGTGGAGGAATCCACCATGGTGGGAGGGTTTGGGGAGGGGTGGGGAGAACCCAAGTATCTATGTAACTGTGTCACATAATACAATGTAATTACTGAAGTTAAATAATAAATAATTAAAAAAAATAAAAAAAAATAATAAAAAAAAAAAAGTAGTGGACCTAAGTCCCATGTGCAAGAGATGGCATAAAAGATGTTAAATTTTGACAACTCTTTTGCATGTTCCATTTCCTTTCCATTGTTTCATAAATGGAAATCATGGTAGTTGACTTTTATATTTAGGTGAAATATAGCCTTTTCACTGAATCTAAAATACAGGCAAAACTGATTCATCTTTGACAGAATTCTGCAAACTACATAAATTATACCATCTTGCCTCATCTGCTTCCAGCAAGGTTTTTATTACCTGCAAATGACCAGACTCCATCATCAGAAACGTAGGGAATACATGTCAGACCAATAGCTAAGGGATGATTGGCTCATTGTTTACTTTCTCTGGAACTTTGGTGAATACTGAACTCAATAAGGTTTACAACTATCATATTGGGCCACACTGTGCTTATGCCCTGTATTCACATTCCTCATCCCATATACTTAGAGCAACAGTAATTATCAATACCATATGGTGGTGCTTTATTGTATAATGTATAGAATTTCTTTGTGCCACAATCTCAGTGCTAACTTTAGTTCATTCTATCCCACAAAATGGAAAATACAGGTTTCCATACTTTGCTGTGCACTACATGCTAATACACAACCCACTTATTAAAAAATCATATCTAAGTTGTCCAATCATTATGGATCACTTAGTACTTTTCAAATTTTCACAGGTCATTCTGTTGGTGAACGATCATTTAAACAAGCACAATTGGCCACATATCAAAACTAAGTGATTTAAACCTCTACAGAAATCTCACATTGTTCCTCTCACCTGCCAGTGTGATACTTTCACAATTATATTCACTCAATATGAGCCTTTCTAATTATGTTTTCACGGTAGGGAGATAAAGCTCCTTTTCAACTAACACCAGCAATACTCTGGTATTGTGTTACGACAGAACCCTGTCATCATTTCATATGGCTAATTAACCTCATCTTATTTTCTTCAAGAAGGGAAGCCAGAATGTATACAACTAAAGTATAACATGAACTCCTAATACAGCTTTAACCAAAGGGGAAATTCCACAGGAGACCAACCCATGAGAACAACCTACTACATGCTTAAGCCAAAGGTGTCCTGCAGAGGTCTCACACATAGACCACCCTGCCAGGTAAAATGGTGCGGCAATGGCATTCTCAAAAGAGAAGTACCAGAGACAGTTATCGTGAACATGTGCATTTATTAGCAACCAGGCACAAGCATATATAAACTGGGGCCAGGGAAAAAAAAATCTCAGGGTAGTAAGTATAGTTCTATTGGATATAAATATCTATCATATATTATAAGCCTAGCCAATCAGTACACCCATCATGTATTTCGCCTGGTGGTACTGTGTTGTCAACCATAATTTATGTAACCCACCCACATCCTGCAGTTGTTACAAGATTATCACAAAATTACCACAAGATGGGTGTGGGCAGAGGTGGGCAGATGTAGGCAGAGCAAGGACATGACCAAGTAACTGGAAAGTTTCCAAATCACCAAAAGAGGCTGATGGGGAGGGAAATACCTGGAAGGCCCTGGCCTCCTGCCAATTGCATAGGCCACAGGGGTCTCAAGACAGGAAAATGGTCTCAAGCCATATGCCAAAACCAAAGTGGGGGAGGGGGATCTCAAGCCTCTAGTTGCGCAATGAAACCATGTTCCCACTTTGGTTTGCATAGGCTAAGACAGCCAAGACCCATCCTGGCACTTGTTCTCCCACAGTGCCCCTCTCCTTGATCCGCTCCACTGCAGGACTAGATCATTGAAAACACCTGTTAGAGTAGTTTAATCTTCAGAAGGCAATTCTGCTCACTGAAAACTAAAAATTAAAATAGGTTTTATGTCTTACCAAAGCCTCACAGGTACATTTCAAATAACAGACAAATCATTTAGTACTTCTTAAACTCCAGGCAAAAAAATTCTTACACTTACCATACTGGCATAAATATTTCCATCACAAGTCCACAGAATCAACTTAGATCTAATTTTAGCCCCATCATTCTTTACTGTGTTGGCCAATGGAAAAAATGCATTTACACAATCAACACGTGTTAAACTATTATATAAGTGTAGATCAATTGGAGATCTCTCTAAGCACAGGTTTTTTTTTAAATAAAGCAAACATTTATTAAACTATAATAAAAACATTCCATCAAATTACAAAACCTGAGCAAGAAAAACAAACGGCACATGCTTAACTGTAATTGACATTCAAATAAAATTTGCATTCCCAAAATATTATACAGTAATTAGAAAATACCAGCCAAAGTAATATTAGGATACTTTTACGTGCAATCTCAACAAATTTGAACAGAAGCAAATTTTAACAAAGGTAAATTTTACAGTGAAACATAGCAGTAGATTAAGGATCTTAACATGTTTATTTTACTGCTATTTGACACTATGATACAAAAATAAGAGGATTTACTTGACATTTTTAATAAATATCTCATGGGCTGTTGAGTGCCTTACTGGTGAAAAGATTTAACTGGCTAATCTCATCAATCCATTTTGTACATTTAGTAAGCATCATCTCTGCCCTACATAACTTTTAATGCAATTCACAGCACACAAATGATTATCATATTAAATACATAATCAACTCGGACTTCTCAACAACAAGGAAATTAGTAAACCATCAAATGGACTGCTTACCATACACTTTCCTCATAACTAAATAACACACAAAAAAATCAAAATAATATTTGTCATCACTCTAAACTATTGCCAGCAACTGACGGAAACTGCCAACTTGCCATATTCATGTTCACAACATTCTAAATATACTCTGCTGTTACTTCATCCATGAAATGCCAACATGCCTAGAACAGAGAATTTTCACCATCTCTTGCCGTGGGACCTGACTTGCAGCAATCTATATTTAGATCAGAACTCCATGGGCACTTGATGAACTCTACCTTTCCATGTTCGCTTTCTTATATGAGAGAGAATATATGGTATTTATTCTTTTGTGAGTGACTCATTTCGCTGAGCATAATAGTTTCTAGTTGGGACCACCTGGTTTTGAATAGAATAATATCGTTCTTCTTGACAGCTGAATAATATTCCATTGAATAGATGTACCACAGTTTTTTTAACCATTCTTCCTTAGACGCACATCTGGTTTGTTTCCATGACATTGCTATCGTGGATTGTGCTGCTGTGAATATAGGATTACAGATCCCCTTCTCGTATGCAAATTTCACTTCTGTTGGGTATATTCCTAAGAGCGGGATTGCTGGGTCATATGGCAGGTTTATTTGCAATTTTCCAAGCACTCTCCATATGGATTTCCACAATGATTGTACTAGCCTACACTCCCACCAGCAGTGAAGGAGGGTACCTTTTTCCCCACATCCACGCCAGCATGTGTTGTTTTTCGAATTCTGAATGTAGGCCAGTCTCACAGGAGTTAGGTGGTACCTCAAGGTGGTTTTCATTTATATCTCTCTGATGGCTAGAGAGCCTGAACATCTTTTCATATATTTATTAGCTATTTGTATCTGTTCTTTTGAGAAACGTGTGCTCATTTCCTTTGCCCATTTTGCTACAGGGCTTATTTTTTCACTATCCTTGGGTTTCTGAAGCTCTTTGTAGATCCTAGATATTAGTCCCCTGTCACTTGTGTAGAATGCAAAATTTTTTTCCCATTCTGTAGCTTGTTTCTTCACTTTTTAAATTGTTTCTTTTGCTGTACAGAAACTTTTTAGTTTGATATAGTCCCATTTGTTCATTTTGGATTTGATCGCCGTTGCTTTAGGCGTCTTTTCTAAAAAGTCTTTCCCTGTTCCTATATCTTGGAGTGTACTTCCTATGTTTTCCTTTAGTAGTTTAATGGTTTCTGGGTGTAGATTTAAGTCCTTGAGCCAATTAGAGCTGATTTTTGTATAGTGCGACAGGTACGGGTCCTGCTTCTTTATTCTGCAAGCTGTTATCCAGTTGTCCCAACAGCTTTTATTGAATAGACCAGGTTTTTTACATGGATTGTTTTCTGTTTTCTTGTCAAAGATTAGTTGACTATACATGTGTGGATCCCCTTCTGGTGTAAGCACAGGTTTTAAATCACTGTGTCTTGACTGTGTCCCAAGATTGCGCACTTATAATGTGTGTTCCAGCGATATTAATGATACTTGCCTACCAACACAAATTTCCTATAAAGCTTGACTATTCTCCAATGTGATTCTTCCTCTATACACTATCACCAGCAATACATGAGAGGTTCCTTTCTGTGTGACATACATTTTCTCAGTTACTATGACAAGGTCATACATGTTTGTTCATTTTAGCCATCCAATTCATCTACTGGGTTTTTGGTAAATTAGTTTTGTAACTACCTAATGACAAATAACATGGAACACTTCTTTTGGATGCTTATTGCTATCTTTTCCTATTTTTTAGTGAATTCTCTAAATTCTTTGCTCATTCAGAGGGATAATTTAATTACTGATGTAAGACACTTTGAGTTTATGAACGAAACTTTCTTCAGAAGAATCTGCTTTAGAAATATTTTTCTTTTGCCTACAGAATGTCTCTTCATTTCCTTAATGCCGTTCAAGTCACAAGATTTGAATGATGACATCTAGATTTGAATGATGACTTTACCTAAGATGCTATAGACATTCTAGTATATTAAATGAATAATGCAGTTAATTTTACATAAAGTGCCAGCTTAGTTGAAATTGGCCTATTCCTATTCTTTGAAAGAAACAAATAATACTCACTAAAAAAGCAATAGCACATGACTGTATACCTATTTATAATTACGATCCTGAAAAATCTGCCCACAAAACCCTCAGTCCCAAATAGAAGATACATGAGGCTACACTATACCCAACTCATTTTATATTGTCACCATTATTTTAAACACTGAAAGAGGAGGAAATATATTATGAAAATTATGTATCAGTAGCTGACATAATCATAGAAACAAGACTGATACAAATAATAAATCTAGTTCATCAATATACATTTTGACCAAGTAGATTGGAGCTTATCTTTGGGATGTAACTTTTGTTCCGTATTACAAAATCTCTCAATGGATTTGTTTAAAGTCACAGATGAAGAATGGAAAAATACTTTTTTAACAAATACAATGAAATAAAGGTTTCTATTTACAATAATAGTCTTTAACCAAATAGAATCTCTTAAAATGAAGACAGCTCTAACAAACCAACCTAAGCTAACATTATACTTAATGGTTAAATTCTGAATAGTTTTTCTTTAGGTCAAACATGTTGTAAAAGTATTTACTGTCACCTTTTCTATTCAGTATTAGCCTAGGTAGCCAAGCCAGTAAGAATCTGAGGGTTGTATGAATAGCCAGAACCATTCTGAAGAATAGGAACTTAACAGGGGGAATCACAGTCCCAGACCTCTGGACATACTATAGAATAGTGGTTATCAAAACAGCCTGGTACTGTCACAAAGAGAGGAGGATCAATGGAACAGAATAGAAATAACAGAAGGAAACCCATACAGATACAGCCAATTAATCTTTGACAAAAAGACAACAATCCAAGCAAATGGGAAGGTCTCTTCAATAAATGTTGTTGGGACAACTGGTTGACAGCCTGCAGAAACCAAAAGATAGACCCACATCTCTCACCGTACACTAAGATCAAATCTAAATGGATAAAAGACCTAAACCTGCATCCAGAAACCTTCAAACGTTTGGAAGAAAATGTTGGAAACACCCTGCAAGATCTAGGTGTAGGCCTTGACTTCCTAAAAAGGACTCCAAAAGCACTAGCAATCAAGACCAAAATAAACAATTGGGACCTCATCAAACTAAGAAGCTTCTTTAGAGCAAAGGAAACAATCAACAAAGTAAAAAAGCAACCCACAGAATGGGAGAGGATCTTTGCACACTACATAGGTGATGGGGGCTAATCTCCAGAATATACAAAGATCTCCAGAATAACCAAAACACCAAAACAAACAAACTACTCAAGAAATGGGCACGGGAAATGGGCAGATGTTTCACAAAAGAACAAACCCAAATGGCAAACAAATGTGAAAAAATGTTCAAGTTCCCTGGCAATAAGGGAAATCCAAATTAAGACAACAATGATGTACCACCTAATGCCAGTAAGGATGGCACACATACAAAAAACCACCAACACTTGCTGGTGAGGATGTGGGGAAAAGGGAACCCTACTCCGCTGCTGGTGGGACTGCAAATTTATACAGCCTCTATGAAAATTAGTATGGAGAATACTCAAACAACTGAAAATCAGCATAACATATGATCCAGCAACAGCAATCCTAGGAATATATCCAAAACACCTGCTACACGAGAAACCAACATGCACCCCTGTGTTTATAGCAGCACGATCAATAATTGCAAAAACTTGGAAGCAACCAAAATGCCCATCAACAGAAGACTGGATAAGAAAGCTGTGGTTCATCTACTCCATGGAAAACTACTCAGCTATTAAAAAAACGAAATGCAGTTTTTTGTGGCCAAATGGCCCCAACTGGAATCCATTATGCTAAGAGAAATGAACCAGTTCCAAATGGTTAAATACCACATGTTTACCTTAATTTGAGATGAAAAGATGTCAATCTGGAAGATAGTACCTGTATATTGTAACATTATTGCAATCTCTAACGGCCTGTATCCAATGCAATAAGATAATGCGATGTAATCTATAAATCAATTAATGTCAGAATACTTATGATCTACATCAAAGAACTGTAAAACTTAAAACACTCTTAATACCCCATGTTACTCCGTAATGGGGAGGGAATGCAGAGAAATCTTCCATATCCGTAAAAAGTGTGAGGAAAACGTGTAATATAGCCTATCAAGATCAAATCTGGTAACTCGTAGACAAGGCTCGAGTCAGCACTAGACAATAGTAAAGCTACAAAGGCATAAGGGGGGAATCGGCAGCGATCCTGACAGCCTCTTAACAGGAGGTCATATGCATGGAGCAGTGGAGGTACTCCAGAGTGGACAGGAGGAGGCTCGAATCCCAACCCTGAAGACCCCCAGATCCTCACCACGGACTATCAGTACGAGCACCAAGGACTACATCTCAACTTCCAAGGAGACCATGGAATGCCCTCGGAGGCTGAGAACTCTGAGGTCATCCACCTCCATCTGGAGTTTCCACAATGGATGGAAGAAGTCCAAACACTGCCGTGCAGGAACCAGCGTCATTGGAACAACCAGGAGCCCTGAGCGGTCTGCAGAAACAGAGGAATAGTAAACTTCCTTCGGGAGGGAGGGGAGCTTTCTCTGGTCCTGGCCTAGTTCCAGCTCTGGGTTCCCACCTTTCCTCACAAAGACCATTGGGATCACTCTGGAAATCCCTCAAAACAAACAAACATACAAACAAACCAAAAAAACCTAGAATAGATAAACAACAAGGAAAGCTAAGAATCAGACAGAAATGGCCAGCGTGGATTTACTCATACCTTACTAGGTGGGACACAAAGATTAGTTACTCCTCACTGGGGTATTGAAGATTTCTCTGCACACCCCTCCTAAACCTGTTCTGCACTAAACTGTTGACACATGTCTTATTAGAGTTATAAGTCAGTCCGGACTACCCGAAAAACAGCCACGTTCAGCCAAAATCATGCTTCAACGCTGTAAAATGCTAAATACTAGAATGAAAATAGACACAAGACAGCTGAATAGTAATCTATAGCCATTTTAAGGTGTATAGAACCCATTGTATATAAACTAAAATTGAAATGTCAATGAAGAAGTCACAGGATGGGGTTCAGAACTTGCATTTTTTTTAACATTGGTTACTCAATACTATGTCAATTAACTCCATAACATTATAAATTGTTGCTGATGTTATGTTGGGGCTTTTAATTGACCGGGATGATACTCTGCCAGCTCTACCCTCAGACCAGAGATGGTCTCCCCAAGAAACCATTGAACTTATCTGGACAATAAGATGCTGGATTTTATGCTTGGTATATGCTTGCAATGAAAGAATCTCAACTGAACTTGAACTGTAGTAATGCAGTAAGGTGGAGGAATCCACCATGGGGAGGGTTTGGGGAGGGGTGGGGGGAATCCCAGTACCTATGCAACTGTATCACATAATGCAATGTAATTAATAAAAAAATTTAAAAAATATGAATAAAATGCTTTTTCTTATAATAATTTGTAAAATTGAAATATTGTATCATTGGTTGGAAAAATTTGATTTAAAAAAAAAACCTGTTATCACATAATGTTCTGACTCTGTGAGACATGATTTAGCATTTTTCCTCCATCACAAAAGGAGACCTATTTCAGATATCCCCATTCCTCCTGGATATTCATTGGTCACTGATAAAAAGGGTTTACAAATGTATGAAAACAGGACCCGGTGTGGTAGCCTAGCAACTAAAATCCTCACCTTACATGCACCAGGATCCCATATGGGTGCCTGTTCTAATCCCAGCAGCCCCACTTTGCTTCCAACTCACTACTTATGGCCGGGGAAAACAGTAGAGGACAGCCCAAAGCCTTTGGACCCTGCAGCCACGTGGGAGACCCAGAAGAAGCTCCTGGCTTCAGATCACCTCAGCTCCAGCCGTTGCAGTTCTTGGGGAGTGAATCAGTGGATGGAAACTCTTTCTGTTTCTTCTCCTCTCTGTATCTGACTTTCTAATAAAAATAAATCAATCTTCAAAAAAAAAAAAAACCGAAATTATGGAAACTATTATTTTATCTGAGAATTTCAAATGTTCTACTCTTTCACAGTAGCCCATAAAAGGACTTTCCTAAGCTTACAGTTTTTCATTGATTTTATTTATTCTACTCAGTTGTATGTATCCCACATGGTTTTCCCCAGTGATTTAGTACTTCCATTCTGTTTTGCCTTTTTCTCCTTTGAATACACTTCCTTAAATTTCAGGTTATTACGCTTTTCTTAAACCACAATTATCTGATGAATGGATTCAAGTAAATTTATGATTTAGTAATTTTTTTTGTTTATTTGTTTTTAGGTTACAAGCAAATCTCCTGTGGTTTTCTACTTTCTGAACATAAGCAAAATGCTTCACAGATTCATTATAGATAAGGAAATCCTCAGTCTTCAAATATTCTCAACGCAGACAAAGGCCAAAATGTCGTGACTGCCAGTAAGAGAGAGGACTTAATGATTCACATTTGGATGAGTCCTGCATTAATTAAATTATTTTTGCCAAGATATTTCTATATGAACATTTCATCTTAGTTCAAACAGATATCTGCATGATTTTCCTACAAGTTAATTCAAGATGTGTTTTGAAAATGACTATTCTTTGATAAGCTCACTATCTTCGCACAAAAAGAAGATAGGAGAGCTACCTCTTTCGCATGGAAAATTGTGAATTTTATTGACCAAATATAAAGCACTTCCCTGGATCCATGGTAGGCTAATCAAAAGTAATCATTTCGGTCCCCGGCACATAGCCTGGTGGCTAATTTCCTTGCCTTGAATGTGCTAGAATCCCATATGGGCACTGGTTTGTGTCCCCGCTGCTCCACTACCCTTCCAGTTCCCTGCTTGCGGCCTGGGAAAGCAGTAGAGGATTTTCCAAAGCCTTGGGACCCTGCACCCACACAGGAAACCCAGAAGAAGCTCCTGGTTCCTGGCTTCAGATCTGCTCAGCTCCAGCCTGTTCAGCCACTTGCAGAATGAACCAGTGGGTGGAAGATTTTTCTGTCTCCTTTTGTCTATAAATCAGATTTTGCAATAAAAATAAATAAATGTTTAAAAAAAACTCATTATATCCCTGGTTCAAACTAGCTTTTCTATCACTGCAAAGGATATAAACACTACACTTCAATGTATTTCTACAATAGTGTTTTGATGTTAGAATATCTATGCCGTACTGGGGACTGACAAATGCACTTTAGATATGGGTTCTCTGAATTTTTAAGAATGATTATAGCTTCTGATTTGATTCCATCCAAGGAAATTCTTCTAATTGTTTTTCCATGTAACTTTCTTCACAGATGTTCTAGAGATACAAAGCATTGACCACATGTTACCCAGGCCTTTGAGAGTAAAGGGTGTTCTATTCAAATATTTTTGAGTTTCACTTAACAACCCCATGGTTTGCTCAAGCTCTTTCAGTCAGACCAGCTCAGTTAGGCTCCACTTTTGAATTTAAACTAGGTCATGGGATGAAAGTAAAGACAATATGACCTACTTAGTTTATCAATATGAATATGTCCTCTTCCTTGCCTAACTCCCACTGAACTTCTCCCAATCTTGGTGTTATTTTAAAAAGATTAAATCACTGTCATTATGGTTTTGCTAGTTAAATAAATTTACAAATATGAACCATTGATCTGTAATCACGAATATTTTTACTCAAAACAAAATTCATGCATACTTTCCAAATACAGGAATCATCCACAGAATGCTTTGTTCTCAGTAATCTCATATTACTAATTATAAATGTAACATGAAGCATGATCCTTCCCTGAAGTACTGTATGCAATTGTAAAAAAACAAAATGGGACCTATACACAGGGACGTGAAAGGATTAAACATTATCACCACCACACTTTCATGATAGCAAGTATTTTGAGGATCCAAACATTTATATAATACTCTAAGGACAATTCTGATGCCACAGTACAGTACATGACCAAATCCGGTCTTTAAATCTACTCTGTTTAGTAAGAACAATGTCCTTTCTATATATAGCATTAATGCTTTGATTGTATTCTTTTTCAATTTTTTGCAATGTTCTAAAGCATGCATGTTTAGTGATTACATAAACGAATTTCCAAGGTTTACCAAATGTTAACATGTCGTATCATTGGCCCGAATGAATTCATGAGCTCACATGCATTCCTTCCCTTTCCTTTGTCCTTTCCTTCTTTTCCCCTTCCTTCTCCATCCTTCCCTATCCCTTCTTTCCATCCTCCCCTCCTTCCCTCTCCCTTTTCCCCTCTTCATCTCCCTGTTTCCCCCACCTGCTTTCCTTCCTCTTTACTCATCCCTTATTACTTTGAAGCAAATTGGAGTCATAATGAACATTTTACCTGAAACTCTACAGTGTACATCTTCAAAAAATATACAACAACAGTCTTTGGAAGCTAACACTTAGATGGAAGATTACTTGAAGTTAATATTAAAGAAATCTCAAAAAGAAAATTGTTAGTAACTGTACCAATCAATTCAGACACAAAGAATGATAGTAAGTATTGACCAATCAATTGAATCCATTTCAGACTATTTGGCAGTGGAAAAGATCAGGTCTATTTTGTAAACATGAACCATTAGAAAATTGGGCCATTGTTTCTATGTGTTTGCCATGCAACAGCATAAGCCTGAGATTACTAGGGAAGAAAAACACAATATGCTCAATAAGAGCTCCATGGTTCAACTTAGAGAAAACTTTCTTCAAGATTATACAGAGAATCCTATACAGTCACTTAAAAGAATGAAATTCTACCACTGCAGCAACATAGTCCCAACTAGAGACCAGTATGCTCAGTGAAATAAGTCAATTCCAAAAGGACAAATATCATATAATCCCTGTGATGTAAGGCAACTTTCATTTAAAATATAAAATTAATAGATGTACAGGTAAACGTGTCTATTCATATATTCATCTAGAGGAGCTGTATAATGGAGACAAGCATACCGAGAAGTGACGATACATGGCATTATACATCTCTACTCCTGAATGAAAGATGGACTCCCAATGAAACTGTTAAATAAGACTTGACAATAGGATGCTGGGCTTTCTACCCTTGTCTATATCTAAATGCCAGGATACACTCTAATTGGAAAATGATGGACTGATGACTGTTTTTGAAAGGCTATACTATTGTAATGATATGGGGTCAACAGTGTGTGGGACAGGGGTTCTCAGGAGGGAGGGAGGGGAAATCCCTGAGCCTATGGAACCTTATCACAAAAAAGATTATGCAGAGAATCCAGAGACTGATGAAGTTCCTTATTAAAGAGACAGAAGTCAGAGCCCAAAGCAACTAAAAACGCTTAAAGAAGAAAGTCAGAATACTGTATGCAAGAGGGAATTAAGCAAGAAATTTCATAAATCCATGGAGGTATCTCTTTTAAATTATAACGCAAACTCATACAAGGGTAGGTGATAAGTGACCAGAAAAATGGGAAGCTTATAAATTTTCAGAGCTTGATTAAATTTGGAATCATTTGAGTACCAATTAGGAGAAACAAGTAAACCTTTAATCAGAGGGATGTTCAAGGAGATAGTATAGTACAAGTGGTTCTGGAATAAAAGCTCACTGGGACTTCCTGTAATATGAGACAAGATCAATCTATACTGTTTATGGCTATACTTACATAAATGTGGTAACATAAAATACTCATAAACTCAATTAACAATTTTATTATTCAGATAGAGGAAATAATGTATGATAGAAGCTCAGGATTCATAGCAAGCCAGTTCCAGTAAGCATAGGAAAGCCATCACTGGAAGATGGAGATCATCTCTATGTTCCATGTCATACCATGGCTGAGAAAACTCAAACAAGGTATCTATTGTGATTTTGTGCTGCAAGAGGGAACCTGGACTATACTATTGTAATAATATAGGGGAAATCAGTGGAGGAGGGGATAGGATTTAGGGAGGGGAGAAAGGAAATCTCAGAGCCTATGACACTGTACCATTAAAAAAAATAAATAATTTAAAATAGAAATGAAGCTGCTCAGATTTTGAAAAAAAAAAAAAAAAGTAACCTGGATCACAGGGCAAGTATGTCATGGGAATCTCTGTTCTAGGAACAGAGACCAGATTGTTCTGGATCACTTCAAATTATTAAGCAGTATTTTATAGTATCAAAAAAAAAATACATGGGGAAAAATGAGTTGAGTCAGTCAATGTCATTTAGTGCTTTGTCCAGAATCCAAAAATATATAAAACAGGCATTTAGAGGACTAAACTGTCCTTAAAATAACTGATTTCTAACCAAGACAGAATCCTATTCTTTCTGGAGCCAGCACTGTGACATAGTGGGGTTAATCTTTACCTTAGACTCCAATATCCCATATGGATGCCAGTTTGAGACCCACCTGATCCACTTCTTATCCACCTCTCTGTTTATATGCCTGGAAAAGTAGTGGAGGATGGTCAACTTGTTTGGGCAATTAGATATGGAAATAATATACCTCAGTAAAATAAATGCCAAATTTAACAAATCCACATTTTGTAACATTTTCTATAGTGAAAAGTTGAAATTTTTCTTCCTAGATAAAGAACAAGCCAAGGACACAACTTTATCCACTTGTACTCAACATAGAACTGCAAACTAGCCAAAGCAACCAAGAAAAAGAAAGGAGGTGGTGTTGGTAATGTGGCATAGCTTACACAGCCAGCATCTTACATGGGTACCAGTTGATTCAGTCCTGCTTATGACCTGGGAAAGCAATGGAGAATTGCTTACTTGCTTGGGCCCCTGCCCCCATGTGTAAAACTTGAAAGAAGCAAGAGTTGTTCACAAAGTAGGTAAGACACTGCCTGTGAAACCACTGTCTTCCCTTCTGGGAAGGGAAGTGTTGGTTTCAGTACTAGCTACTCTGCACACACACACATAATTAGAATAATTAGAATGGAAACAAACAGTGATTTCTAGGCTGGGTGGGTAGGCGGGACTATAGCTAGGAGCGAGTTGAAGAGAGACAGAATAACGGTTAGTAAAACACAGTACAGTTAAAATAAAAATATAATAGGATGACTATATCTCACAATGCACTAGAATGTTCTATACAAAGAAATGGAAAAGACTGGGTTGGCATTGTGGCGTACCGGTTTAAGCCACCACCTGCAGTCCTATCATTCCATTAGGTACTGGTTGATGTCCTGGTTGCTTCTCTTTCAACCCAGCTCCCTCTTTGCTCTTGATAATATTTTAAATAATACACTAAATAAGAGTATTATAAATGAACATCCTTATCTCTTCCAGATCTGTGGGAATTGCTTTCATATTTTCCCCATTAACTGTTAATATTTCCTATTAACTGTTGGTTAATGATTTCCATATATGATCCTTTTGTACCTAATTCGTTGAGGGTTTTTATCATAAAGGGGTGTTGAATCTTGTGAGATGCTTTCTCACCATCTGTTTCATTTATCATATGGTTTTGGTTCTTCATTTATTGATGTAATTTATGGCACTGATTTGAGAATGTTACATCACCCTTGCATCTCTGGTATTAAATGCCACTACATCATGATGTTACTTTGAAACAGAGTTGGTAGTGCATGAGTAGGTATGCAATTCTTCTAAGATACCACAAATCTTCAGCTATTTGATAGGACCACTGATTATAATACTGCTTCTGAAAGCCCTTGAATCTCTACATTTGTGCTTGGTGAAATGTTAAGATGAATGTCAAAACAAGTTCAATATATTTCAATACAATACTTCTTAGAATTCAATCATGTGAGCATTCAAAAACATAAGGTCAATGCTGCCTTTTATCTACCCAGTCATACGGGAGAAACAACAAGGCTTTACACTATTCTTTCCTCAAAAAAAAAAAAAAAAAAAAGGTTGACTCAGGCCAAGAAATTAAATAACTTCACAATAAGTATCTTTATAGTTTCCCTCATTTTTTTCTTTTTATTATTGGAAAGCAAGTAGATTTTTGATGAGCAAGTAGCAGATTTTGCATGCGTCTAGGCTTACTCACTCACACTGGGCCCTAAGAAGTATGTGCCATCAGGGCATCTGTTCACAGTAGGCAATAAACTATCAATTTTGTATGCAAACAATTTATGATGGAACTAAATTCAGCCACAAATTAAATTGATGTTTGTATATATATGTGTCAGAAACACCTTAAACCTCTAAGTTATAGCAAAATTTTGAAAACTCCCTAAGGGTAATCAAGAAAAGCCAATTTTACATAATAATTTATTCAAACATAAATCAATTTATCTTGCTTTTTTATAAGCAAAGTTTTTTAAACAAAAATTACACGTTTTTCTTTAAAATTCATAACTTGGTATTTCAGAGCAATCCTGATCTTCAATCAAAAAAATTCATCACAAGGTATTCTTCCCAGTCTCACCTCTCTTGCCTAATCAAGTGAAACTAAATTTTAAAAAAAGCAGAGTGAAGAAATAACTAAAAAAGATAGAAACGTTAACAGAGAAGGTGGAAATAAATGCAAATCCAATGAACAGGTGGGTCAGAAGATAGAGAGAGAAAGAAGTAGAGGTTTCATGAAAAAGACATCAAGGTTTATCATCAAGATGGAAGGAGTTTTCTACCATGAAATATTGACTAAGCACCTATTTTGACCATGGCACTCAAGTTAGAGTACTTTCTGGAGAGTTTTAGAGTCCAGTGGAAAAATTCCAGCACGACATAGGAACAAGCATTCAATGCATCATTGACTTGGGCAAGAATCACAAACTGACATAGACCATATCTCATCGAGCCCAAGCAGTCCAATTCAGCGCCAAGAGATTCCTCTTGCCTATAATTCTCCCTGCAAGGTGAGTGCATAGTTAAGTGACTGGATTTTCCAGGTTGGATACTGCCCCCAAAGAGTCACTTCTTAGTTACCCTTTCTAGAATAATGAAGAATCAATATAACTGAATGACTGCAAAGGCTAGGAGCACATCCAAACAGACAGAAGCTCACAGTAATCAAGGCTCAAACTTCAGCAAGCCTCGATGTGTTATTCTTTTACTCTTTAAGGGGAAGAATTTGGATACCTTATTTATGGCCACTACCAACTTTCACACGAGAGCGCTCCATTTTCGGCATACTTCATCTGATGGCAGTTGGCTTCCTGTGGACATTACTTAGATTGTGAGTGAGAGACTTTGCAATGGGCTCTTGAGCACGGGTAGTCAACTGGCTCAACTGTATAGGATTGGGATAAAGTATGGTTGGACACTTCGCTAGTAAGGCTCTCATTATCCAGAAATGAAAAACAGATACTATAACACCACATAAACATAAAAGGGTCATAAGAGACAAGTGTTCAGGTAACTACACCAGAAAATCTAAATTTATATATTTTAACTGATGAGGAAAAAAGTAAGTATGTTTTCTTGAAATGGCTAACACTGTGGACCAAAAGCCACTCAGAAAGCTTAATTCTATGACAGATAAATATCATGTTTATAACCAGAGAAATGGAAAGCAAATAGAGAAGTACCTTGATTGGCTAAAGTTGAACATTTGTCTTATTTGGACATTTTTGGTAGCCTTTAGGCTTTGATTGGCAGAAGGTCCAACAATGTTGACTGGCTGAGTCACGACTACCAATGGTAGAGTGTAATTCGAGGACCCAATACCACAGCACAGAGGGTGAAGTTGCCATTTGTGATGCCAGAATTCCATATCTGATGGCTGCTTCATATTCTGCTTGGCCTGGTTTTCATCCAGCCCCCAGTAAATGCACATGACAAACCAGCAAGAATGGCCCAAGTACTTCAGCCTCTTGCACACCTGTGAGTGATCCAGATAGAATTTCAGTTTTCGGACTTTGACTGAAGTCAAGCAAATGTCACTGTGGACATTTGAGGATGAACCAGTGAATAAAAAAAAAAATCTGTCTCTGTCACTCTGCTATTCAAATAAAAAAAATTTCTTTAAACTTCTTTATTTTCAGATTAGGCTGCAGTTAGTTTACATGTACTTTTATTACTGTTTGCTAATTAAACAGGCAGCGTTAGGCCAAACAGTACAAACTCTCAGTATTATGAACAATGAAATGGTAACAAATAGATAACCTACAAGAAGTGTATAGATTCCCAATATTTAAGAGGAAAGAATTCTTCCAAACTCACATTAAAAAACCAGTATTGCTCAGATACCAAAAACAGATAATGACAACACAGGCCAATATTATGGCATAGTGTATGAAGCTGTTGCTGGTGGTATTATTTTCCCATATCCTAGTACCTGCTTAAATCCTAGCTATTGTACTTCTGCTTCAGCTACCTGCAAACATGGGAAATGTGCTTCTGCTTCTGCCACCCACATGGGAAACTTCAATGAAATTCCAGCTTCCTAGCTTTGACCTGGCCTGACCCAGACCTGGCCATCGTAACCAACTGATGAGCGAACCAGCAGATAAAAACTATCTTTCACTCTCTGTAGCTCTGTCAATCTATCTCTCTGTAATTCTGCCTTCCAAATAACTCTTTTAAAAATGACAAGGAAATAAAGTTATAGCCTAATAACCAACATACCCATAAAATTTTGAGCAAAGAACTATGAAATTTAGTTAAGTAGCACAATAACTAATTATATTTCATGATAGGGAAACTTAATGCAAGAAATAAAACAGTGGTCAACCTAAGCAAATCAATAAATGTAATATATTGTGCTGAGAGAATGAAGGATAAAATCACATGATTGGGCCTGGCATGGAAGTCTAGTGGCTAAAGTCCTTGCCTTGCATGTGCTGGGATCTGAAATGGGTGCTACTTTGTGTTCCAGAGGCTGGGCTTCCCACCCACCTCCCTGCTTGTAGCCTGGGAAAGCAGCATAGGACAGCCCAAAGCCTTGGGACCCTGCACATACGTGGGAGGCCAGGAAGAAGCTCCTGGTTCCTGGCTTTGGATCAGCTCAGCTCTGGCCATTTTGGCCACCTGCGGAGTGAAATCAGTGGACAGCAGCTTTCTGTCTTTGTCTCTCCTCCTCTCTGAATATCTGACTTTCCATTAAAAATAAATTTTTTAAATCACATGATCACTAAAACTCATGAAAAATAAAATAAGCTCCAAGTATGAAAAAATTATCACAATTTGACACATAAAGGGGTGGGATTTGATGCCCACAACCTGTAGCGAAGTGCCTGTTTGAACTCCACATGCATCTTCACCTGCTACGCACTCTGAAAGGCAGCAGGCTATGCTTCATGTACTTGTATCCTTACCCTCCAGGTGAGAGAACCAGAACTCCTGCTAGGTTCCTAGGTTTTTCCTGGCCCAGTCAGAGTTATTGTGAGCATTGGAAGAAGGAATTAATTTGAGAAATATACATCAACAGTACAGTGTGAAATAACCTTATGCCTGTTAGATCAGGATCATCCTTATTATCAAAATATCAAAATACAACAAAAAAGAGACAAAAACATGGAGGAAAGAGATCCTTCGCATCCAGACAGTGAAACTCAAATGGAAACTATCATTAAGAAAAACAGGATGGAATTCTTCACAAGGTAAAAATAGAGTTTCCATATGATCCAGGATTAGCACTTGAGTACCTATGCAAAAGAAATGAAATCAGGAACTGGAAGACTTATTTGCTCACTCATGTTCATGTCATCATTATTTATAACAGCCAAGATGCAGAAACATCCAAAGTGTCTATTAGTAGAGAACTGGTTAAACATAATGTGTTACCATTACATGCCAATGTTTTTGCAGTCTTAAAAAAATAAATACGCAACAACGTTTACAACAACATGAATGAATTTCAGGGAATGTAATCCTAAAGGAGATAAACCAGAAACAGAAAAATACTGACTGATATCACTTACATGTGAAATGTGAAACATAAAAATGCTGAATGCATAAAAATATACAGAATAGAGATTAACAGGAACTAGGGGAGCAGAAAATAGAAAAATGTTCACCAATTCAGTTGTATTATTAGAAAAAATCTGAAAAGCTAATGACCATAACGGTTAAAATAGTTTACGATAATATACCGTATGCTTGAAATTTGTTAACAATAATCGTTTTTATAAAGCACAGTTTTTTTTTAATTTTTTTAATTTAAATTTATATTAAATCCCATAAGGTCTGGGATTTCCCTACACCCTCCCCAAATTCCCACCCCGACCGATTTTCCCCATATTATTACAATTGTATTCATAAGCAGTCACAAGTCCATCAGTCTGTTATCTAAATGTGCGCTGACACTGCTGGTACAGACAATGTCAGCGAGTTCAGCATCCTAGTGTCAAGATATATTCAACGGTTTCATTGTGAGTCCATCTTTGATGTGGAAGTAAATATGCATGCTACATTGTATCTTCACATCTGAATATGATAATCTCCATTATGCCATCACTATACATTCCCTTAAATGAGACGCCATGAAACAAAGTCAACAACAGGAAAGAAGTGAAAAAAAATATTACAGCAGCATGGAGTCAAAAAACATGACACTGAATAACCAACACATGGTTGAATAAATGAAAACGAAAACACAAAAGCCTCTTGGGTAAAATGAAGTCACTGCGTGATCCAAAAGGCAGTGAAGAATTAGACAAGAGAAAAACTATTTGGAAGAAATGAAAATAAAACAAACTTCCTGCCTGGCGCAATAGCCTAGTGACAAAAGTCCTCATTTGCCATGTGCCAGGATCCCACATGTGCACCGGTTCTAATCCCAAAGGCCCTGCTTCCCATCCAGCTCCCTGCTTGTGGCCTGGGAAAGCAGTCAAGGACGACCCAAAGCCTTGGGACCCTGCACCCTCGTGGGAGACCTGGAGGAAGTTTCTGGCTCCTGGCTTTGGATCAGTTCAGCTCTGGGAACTGTGGCCACTTAGGAAGTGAATCAATGATTTAAAAATCTTCCTCTCTGTCTAAGCACCTGCATTGTAACAACAGTATGCAAAGGGTTATTGATCTTACAATTTACATTAAGGCTGCCTTATATCAGCGAGAACATATAGTATTTTTCTTTTTGGGATTGGCTTATTTTACTGAGCATAATGGTCTCTAGTTGGGACCATCTAGTTGCAAATGCTATAATTCCATTCTTTTTAATGGCTGAATAGTATTCCATGGAATAGATGTACCACAGTTTCTTTAACCACTCCTCCTTGGACGGGCATCTAGATTGTTTCAATATCTTTGATATTGTAGCTTGTGCTGCTATAAATATAGGATTACAGATTCCCTTCTCATACGCAGTTTTCATTCCCTTTGGGTATATTCCTAGGAGCGGGACATGTGGGTCATATGACAGGTTTATTTGCAGTTCTCCAAGCACCCTCCATACTGATTTCCATAGTGGTTGTACTAGCCTGCACTCCCACCAGCAGTGAAGGAGGGTACTTTTCTCCCCACATCCATGCCAGCAGGTGTTATTAGTAGCGTTCTTAGTATAGGCCAACCTCACTGGAGTTAGGTGGAACCTCATTCCTATCCCTAACCCTAACAATACTTCTTAAGTGCTTTCAAGCCCCCCAAAAGCTATTTAAACCAGGTGATACACTAATTAACTCTCTTGTGGTAATAGCATAGACGTATGTATGTATTATATACATATATCCCTCATGCTTAATAGCTCAAATACATACTTTAATTTTCATACTTCAATAAAGCTAAGAGTATAAAAGATTAAAAGGCCACAAATAAAGAGAAATCATCATCAAAGTAATAAAAAAAGAAAAATAAATGAGAGACTAATAGAGGGGAAATATACAGAAACCCAAATATTAGTGAAAACAAACACAATGTGCAATGCACAACTCAAAACCAAATTACTTTCTTTTTGTTTTGTTTTGTTTTACGATACGGTTCCATAGAATCTGGGATTTCCCCTTGCTCCCACTGGTTTCCCTACATTATTACAATAGTATAATCCTTCAAAAACAGTCGTAAGTCCATCATTCTGCCATTTAAGTGTATCCTGATATTGTAGTTACTTCCAAATCAAAGATGGACTCCCAATGAAACTGTTAAATACATGTTGACACCAAATCGCTTTCAACAACCTTCCCGTATTACAAAACATTTATCTGAAAAACAGCACTTCCCAAAGCTAGAGCCCCATGAAAGAACATCAAACTCACAGACCTTGTGATAACAAAAATTAAGTAACTTGTCAGGTAATCAAGAGATTGAAACAATAACTCTCACAGTCTGAGTTCACAACTTATGATACTTAAGAGTAAAAAAAAAATCACAAACAGCATATACCTTTTGAAACAAAAATACCGCATGTCAAATAAAAGTACTGATAAAATAAACAAAAAAAAAATTTAAAGTTTCCCTCCAGAAGTGTTTTAATTGGTGAAAGGACAGAAATAAGAATGAGTTTTAACTTCATTTGTCTTTTCTTTTAAGATAGTAAACTGTATGTAAAAAACCCGAATTTACTATTTAAAAACTGAAATTCTGAAAATAAAATAGTTATGATTGGCCTTCCAATGGCGATTTTATCCTTTTGCAAATTAATTTACGGTAAGTTTTTTTAAACACATTTAAATGTTAGTTTACAGATCATTAACTCCTTTGCAAATAGAGAGTATTAAACATTAGAACCACTATCCCCCAAAGACCAATTCAAAATGAGGAAAAACCATTGTAGAAATACCAATAAAAATTAATGGAAAATCAAAATTGGATTTAGCAAAAATGTAGTTGCAAATGTCCAATTTAAAAACGTTATATTTAAAGAAATGAAAGAAGTTGTGTTATGATTAATAAGTAAAAGATGATTGCAGGAACTAGAGGGAAAAGAAATTATGAAAAGCCACATTTCTAAGGAACTTGAGAGGTTGGTATTCATTTTCTTGATCTTAGGCACTTTATCACTTTAACGACACCAAAATATCTTACCCATATTAGTACCTCAGACAATCATATTAGGCAAAATAGAATCAGTCCATCATAACATATTTGTTAAGTGCCATTTGTCAGAAGTTTGGGTCATCTGATAAAGCCATAACTACTCTCAGGAAAAAAATATTCTTCATGAGATATAATCTGCTTCATATGGGCAAAGTGACTACATGTTGATTCGTTTCCTGGAAATTTCCTATTTTTGCCAGGGCACGGGAAAAGAGACTTTAAGGTCCAATCATGCAGAATACCTAAGTGTAGAGGGAAATCAGATCACATGGCATAAGATTGATAGAATAATGTGCATTGAATAAATCATTTTTCTTTACTTTCCTGAATCCACTGCAAAATAATCATTTATATAGCAATCTATACTAACTGTTAGTGTATCTTCTCAAAACAGATTCATATAGGGGCCATAGTTGTAGCGCAGCATGTAAAGCGGCCTCCTGCATTCCTGCATTCCATATGGATGCTAGTTCATTTCCCATCTGCCCTTTAAGCTAATGGCCTAGGAAATGTAGTGGGAAATGGTTTAATTGTATTGGCCCATTCCACTCACATGGTAGACCCAGATGCAACTTCCGGCTTCTGCATGGCTCAGCCCTGGTCATTGCATCCACTTGGGGAGTGAATCAATGCAAAGAGGACCTCTATCCCTCTGTAACACTTTCAAATCAATAAATCCTTTAAAAAGAAATTTATGCAGTCAGGTGCTCTTAATATCAACTGGTGGTTTTTATAACGCATTGTTGTATTGACTCTGTCTCCTTCCCTGCACTAGTTTTCCTTCCTTCCCCCTCCCTGAATTTGCACTTTCTAAGAAAGTTAGCTTCAGATTTTTTCAGAGGAACCTAGCCTAAGTCATGGACCCACAAAACGTTAACTCATTCTTTGAAATTTAATATATATATATATGTGTAGAAAGCACAAAATGGAAAGGATTAACCCTATTATCCCCACTACCCATTCCCCATTGCTAAGGTCATTTGAAAACATAAATTTCAAGCCTGCCATATTCTTACTTTGTTCATAGTGACTGTATATCCATCTTTATCAGATTGAACAGCCTCAATGCAAAGGGTTACCATATGTCCATCTCTCCATAGAACGTCTTTGCTACCAGGCTTCCTCAATGCCTATTTGATGCATGAGTAAATCTCTGATCACCAGTTGGTTTGAAATCTTTGACAGATTGCTCTATCTACTTTCTAAGCTCTCTGTATTACTACATGTCACAGCTTCCCCTTGGTTGTGATTGACTATCTGCCCAACAACCTCACATTTTAACCTATGAGAGTGATTTCTGTTCCAACTCAGTAGAGTACATTTTCCAGTTACTGCTTCATCCCATTTGGTGGCCACTCCTTAACTTCCTAATTGCCAGTGAGTTGAGTGGCTCAGTTTTAGCTCCTCCTTCTCTGGTACACCTCCAAGTCTGCTATGTAAATATCTAAGCCTACATCTCACGCCCACACACAGCTTCAACAATTCCTCATCAGGAAAAACAACATATGAAGAGTCAGAAACATGGAACCCATTGCTCAAAAGGTAATTCCTGAATATTCACTACATTCGCCAAATACCAGATGTTCATGTTTCCTTCGGGGTTGATCTAGGCCATACAATTTTATTTCTGCCTCACTTTAACTGCTCATCTCTAAAATTACCATAAAATAGACTGCTTCAACCTGACGGGGCTAGAAACAGATTGCCTGCTGAAAAAAACCTCCTAAGTTACAAAAATAAAAAAGAAATGATTAAAGCATTACCTGCTTGTCTCAGTATATTACCTATTTTCCGAATTCTAGATACAAAGTATCTCCCACTGTATTGAAACTCAATGATGGCAATCATGTTTGAAAAACAACTCTGAGGACTTCTATATGGTATAGGGGGTGAAGCCAGTGCCTATTATACTGGTATTCCATATAAGTGCCATTTCATGCCCCTGATGTTTCACTTCCAATACAATTTCCTGCTAACAATCTGGGAAAGGCAGAAGAAAATGGCCCAAGTATTTGGGCCCCTGCCACGCAAATAGGAGACTCCAATGAAACTCCTAGATTCAGCTCTGAAAAGATTAGGCCTTGTGGACACCTAGAGAATAAACCTATGGTTAGAAGGTTCTTTGGCTCTTCATTTATTTCTTCTCTCTGTAACTCTTTCAATATAAGCAATTAAAAAATAAACAGAAAAAATAAAAACAATCCCAATTTATTCACAATTTTACCAGTATTGCACTGTACTTCTTAGCTCTCTTGGAATTGAACAGTCTCCACAATTACATTTTTCCCCAGACTTCAGTCCATCCTGATTTTTACCTTAGTAGTAAATAACAGCATAAATTTTCAGTTTGCTTGAATTGTGACAGATGCTGCTGAACTATTCCTCAAAATACAGCATTAGACAAAATATTGCCTTCAAGAATTCTCTTTCTAGAAATCAGGGGACAGCTTTGTGCTACATTTTCTTACACTTAAGCCACACTCACTCAGATTTATGCTTTGAAAATTAAGTAGTTCTTTTTAAAATGTCACTTTTATGCAAGTCCCCAATATTTTATCATCACATTTTCTTTCTCTGGATTTTTTTCTAGGTCTGTTCTTTGTTTCCTAAACAAATCCAACTTTTGGTAGTTTTCTGAAAATTTATCGGATAAGTTATAGTATACAGATATTAGCAAGGGGATAAGAGATACAAATTGACAAGACCTTAATAAAAACTACTGATATCTTTAGGTAGATGGTAGAAGCCACTGTGTAACAGTTGAAATTAGCTGGTAAAAAAAGCAAAACTTTCTTAAATTCAGATATAAATATTAACTTCATGAAGACTAATCTAGTCACTTCCTTTTTTAAATTTCATCATTTATTTTACTCAAGTACATTGGAGGCCTAAATAAATATAATTCTGATTACTCTGAAATGAGGAGTTACCTATTTCAACCTCACGTATCAGATGCATAAAAATCAACATGAAACTTCAAGCTTCAACAGCAATAATACGTGGTTCACTTCTCATCCAACAATATTCATTACTAATATGACACTGATGGCATATTGATCTATTTTGTCTAATCTATCTCAACTCTTGTATATTTCTTACAGAAAACAAAATATACAAGGCAGATACATGAAGGACAAAAATGAAAAAATGCTCAGGTTCCCTGGCTAGCAGAGAAATACAAACCAAACTGAAGTTTCACCTAATTCCAGTGAGACTTGCCTACATTCAGAACTCTGTTAACAAAGCCTGCTGGCATTGATGTTGGGAGAAACAGATCCTACTTCATTGTTGGTGGGATTATAGAAGAGTACAACCAGTATGGAATCAGTATGGAGATTGCTAAGAGAATTGAAAATTGATCTACTGCAAGTCCTCACTATCCTACCTTTAGCAATATACACAAGCGGAATGAAATCTGCATGTGAGAAAGTGGACTGTAATCCTTTATATTTGCAACAGCACAACCTACAACAATGACAACACTGAAACAACTCAGATGCCCATCAACAAATAAATGGTTGATGAAGCTTGGGTACATCTACTCCATGGAATATTACTCAGCATTAAAAGGAATGGTATTCTACCATTGCAGTAAAATGGTCCCAACTAGAGACCATTATGCTCAGTGAAATAAGCCAATTCAAAAAGGACAAATATTCTACGTCCCTACTGATACAAGGCAACCTTCATGTAAAATACAAGATCAACAGATATACAGGTAACTATGTATGTGTGTGTGTGTGTGTGTGTGTGTGTGTGTGTGTATATATACACACACATACATATATATTCATCTATAGTAACTGTATAACAGAGACTAGCAGTGAAGCATTATGCATTTCTACCCCTGAATAAAAGATGGACTCATAATGAAACTGTTAAATACATCCTGGCAATAGGATGCTGGGCTTTCTACCATTGTCTATACCTACAATATCACAGCACAGTTAAACAACACAATACTGGACTTGCGAATATTGTAGAAGGACCACACTACTGTAATAACATGAGGAAAAGAGTGGCAGGAGGGAGACTAGGGAGTACGGAAGGCAGAATCTCTAATCCTATGAATCTTGAAAATAAAAATTAGTGTTCACAAAATATAGTACAACAAAGCATAACACATTTAAAAAAGGTAAAATTTTTTTTATAGATAATATACATGCCCTCAGTTAAGTTTGGGCAAGGAGCTAGGAGCTCCATCTAGATCTCTTCTACGGGTGGCAGTGAAGCAAAAATTAGGGTCATCTTTCACTGCTTTCCAAGGCACAATGGCACAGGACGACATCAGAAGTGAAATAACAAGAACTTGAAATGGAACTCCCATATGGGAGAGCAACATTGAAAGTGGTAGCTCTTTTTGCTTTTGCTCTTTTTGTGTTAATATATTGCTAGCTAGTCTTCCTGTTTTTGCTCTTCTTGTTTTATATTAATATATTGCTAGTCTTAAAAAATTATCTCAAAATACTGAGCAAATGGAGACTCTATGATGGACTATGTCAATCAGGGGATTCTTCAATGACCTCATCATGCTTGGAGTGCTGAGACTGGCAGCGATTCATAACTGGTGAACTATCAAAACCACTTGAGCAAGTATCTCAGAGCATGCCCCACATCCGAGACTTGGGATGGGTGGGAAACTGGGTGGGGCTTCTCCCTTAATATCCCCCTTTACCTCAGATACATGAAGGAAACAATATGGAAATAATAGTCTTACCCCTTCCCTATAGCCCTTGAACCTTTTTTCCCTAATTAACTATGGAAAGATTGTCAAAAATATAATAAAAAATGAAAAAAAATTATCTCACCCTATCTCCAAGTGTATATTCATGAAAATCTCACCTCTTAATATATTCTCCTCTTATGTCAAGCTGTAAAAACGCAACCACACTTGAGATTTTGATCAAATATTATCCTCCTCCACAAAGCCCTCACCAATCACTCTAATTTGTGAACTGAGAGCATTCTGCATCTATAATTCATATGTAGATTGAGTGTACACATTCATTAATAGTGTATACCTGGTATCTATATTAAGTGCTCCTCTCAGTATCATTTTAGTTTAGATGTCTGGTGATTTCAGTTGAGATAATATGACTATCATAAGTAAAAATGTATCATTGACTTTCAAGTCTCTGTTCTTCTTGTAGGTCTCTGTACATGATCTATCCCTTGTTTGTGAAATCACATCATAGAGATATGCTAAAAGAATGTGTTTCTAACAAGCACTGAGATGCATTTACTTAGTTAAGCAATGGTGGTTTAGCTGATCTGTTTCATTCAAGATGTTATAAGTCTCAAAATATTGAAAACTCTGTCTTTAAGGTTACTAATTATATATCACAAAATTAATAATGATTACAAAAGACCTTCAGTTTCTTAATTGTGACCTATCATATTCTCAAGACTTATTCACTGTTTAAAGGTTGAATTATAGTGTGCAGTGGGCCCCTTTGAGCTCCGATATTTGATAACAAACAAAAACAGATCTGAGCATGATACATCTTCTTCAAGTTCTAATTTTGTTTCTCGCCTTTCCTGATTAACAGTGATATCCTGAAATAACTACATGAATTTCTTAAAGAAATAGTATTGTACCAGGAAAAAGACCATGAACAGAATCTCTTCTTTCTAATTAACTGTATTTTAGAAATAAATAGAAAGGCTAAATGGAAATTTAACAACCAGCTTTTAATTTTCTCTCAGATCATATTCAATTTCCTACATCTATCAATGAGCTAGAGCAACAAAGTTTATTGGACCGCATTAAAATAAACTAATAATAAGAACATTCATCAAGACATATGTCACAATTAGTTACCAGCTTTCAAAAGCAGATATTAAACAACATTGTGCAATAGTAAATATAAGGAGCCTAAATTCTAAAGAAATACTAAACATTCACAATTCCTCATGTGGAATTCCATGAACAATCAAAATGGAAGTGGGGGTGAGCGGGATAAGGAAAGCCTATAGCTAGACAGAAATAAATACTGTTATGTTTTATTGTGTGAAAGGATCCGGATACATAATGCTAAAAGCTAAAATGGAATTTGGTGTCTGGTTCAGGAGGTTAAGCCAATGCCTATGACGCCCACATCCAATATGGGAATCAGCTCAAGATCATAATACACTGTTTTCCATTCAGATCCATGATAATTTGCCTGAAAAATCAATGGAAGATCACTCAAATTCATAGGACCTTGAACCCACATGGGATAACTAGATGGCATCCAGGATCCTGGCTTCTGCCTGCCCGAGCCTTGGCAATTGAAGTAGAGCCGTAAATAGAAGATAAAGGTATCTCCCTGTCTTTCACTGTCTAAATCCACCTTAAAATAAATAATAATGAAAGAGAATATTAATAGAGTGTATATTTATTTGGAAAATGAAAATAGGATTCAGATGTTATCACCATAAAGAAATGTTAAATACTCAAGGAGATACATTTACCCTCCTTGAACATTATGCAATGTGTACATTTTTAAAAACAACATTATGGGCCTGGCACCGTAGCCTGGTGGCTGAAGTCCTCGCCGTGTATGTGCCGGGATCCTATATTTGTGCTGGTTCTAATCCCGGGGGCCCCATTTCCTATTTGGTTCACTGCTTGTGGCCTGGGAAAGCAGTTGAGGATGGTCCAAAGCCTTGGGACCCTGCACCAGTGTGGGTACAGGAAGAAGCTCCTGGCTCCTGGGTTTGGATTGGCTCAGCTCCAGCTGTTGTGGTCACTTGGGGAGTGAATCATCGAACGGAAGATCTTCCTCTCTCTCTCTCCTCCTCTCTACTTCACTTTGCCATAAAAATAAATAAATCTAATTAAAAAACCATCATGTTCCACACATATGCACATTTTGTTTCAATTTAAAAAGCACTGGAATCTTAAACAATCCACATTGATTTTTGGATCTCCCCTGTCCATCTTTGTAATACAAAGCCCGTTAGGGAAAATGAATACAGTAAACTCTGTATCATCTACGAAGCTCTGATTTTCTTTCTTTCCATTACCTTGTCGTTCTAATATAACCATCTTTAAGCAAGTTGAAGTTGCAAAGCTTGAATTTTATTTTCCCTTGTCCTTTATCTCACTTTTCTTTTCATGAATTCAGTGTGGGTATGTTTAGTAATAGTGTCAAATTAGTAGAAAACTTGAGCTCTAGCACTTTGTCAATGATATAACTGTCACAATGGGTCTACTTTCAGTATGTACTGAGCATAATTAGAATCAAATATCTACCTCTTAAGTGTTTCTCTTGGGTTCACACAACTCGGAGAGCTCTCAGGTCATTAAGGCATATCAATTAGTAATGATTTTTCCTAGCCCCCAAGAGCCAATGAAGCATACATTAAAGGCTGAGATCTGCAGTCAAAAATCTAAAGTGCACTATTTGAAAATGCCTTCCTTGACACACAGAACAGTATTATCTGAGAACCAATTTGCTTACAGTTTTGTATTCTAGTCATTAAGAATATTTCATTTCCTTAGGTGAATGCCCTATGAACATTTCCACACCTATTAATATTAGTTATATAAAGGTTTGGAAAAATATGAATCATTGGAAGTAAAAATGGCATGTCCAAGAGCCATAAAGAAGTAAATGTTATCACTTGTGTGACCAGTTTAAACCTTATCACCATAATCATTCATTGAGAAGTCATCATGACCCAGAACAAATTACCTCCTTTAAGCACAGAAATATAGGAACAAGGAACCAGGGGAACAATAAGGAAAAAAAATCATCGGCTCAGCATATTGCAATGTCAACACTTCAATATCAGAATGTTGGACGTGTGACTGTTGCTGAGGACTATAATATAAGGGAAAATAATACAGGAGGAAAGGGGGTGTGGAAGGCAGAATCCCTGTTCCTACAGAACAGAATCATGAAAAAAAGATAAAATCTGTGAGGGCAAAAATACCAACATTAGCTATCAGTCAAAAAATTATTTTAAAAAACCCTCATATACAGTGTTTGTGGATGCAATCCTTACTGATTTTGCTGCTTTGATAGCCCTGTTGCTTCCTGGTCAAAATCTAGCATGAAAAATGAATTGCCAGTGATCCAATATGCCTAAGTAAGGCATAACTACAGCAATGTACGCTTTTTTGATACAGAAAGAACAAAGGGGAGCAGTTCATTGACTCAAGAGCTGGCTAATTCTCCACCCCTAAGCATGGGCATCTCATATTGGCACCAGTTCATGTTCTGACTGCTCTACTTCCTATCCAACTCTCTGCTTGTGGCCTGGTAAAGCAAAAGAGAATGGCACAAAGCCAACCCTGACCTTGTGGGAGACCCAGGGAAAGCTGTTCTCAAACCTAATAAAAACAATACTAAAATTCATATGGAAACATTGACTAGTAAATATAATCTCTTCTACTGTGGATCAAGGAAATTAGATCTATACTTCTTACTATATACTAAAGCAATTCAATATAGATCAAAAACCTTTAAGACCTGACACTATTAATTTATTGGGGAAAAAAACATAGGGGAAAAACACTGCAAGACAGGGCCCAGTGCCGTGACCTAGCGGCTAAAGTCCTCACCTTGAACGCCCGGGATCCCATATGGGCGCCGGTTCTAATCCCAGCAGCTCCACTTCCCATCCAGCTCCCTGCTTGTGGCCTGGGAAAGCAGTTGAGGACGGCCCAAAGCTTTGGGACCCTGCACCGCGTGGGAGACCCGGAAGAGGTTCCAGGTTCCTGGCTTCGGATTGGTGCGCACTGGCTGTTGCGGCTCACTTGGGGAGTGAATCATCGGACAGAAGATCTTCCTCTCTGTCTCTCCTCCTCTCCGTATATCTGACTTTTGAATAAAAATAAATATATATTAAAAAAAACACTGCAAGACAAGGGGATGACTTCTTGGATAAGGCTCAAATCCCAAGAAAGAAAAGCAAAACCAAACACATGGGATTTTCTATCAAATTAAGAAGTTTTTACACAGTAAAGGAAACTATCACTAGAGTGAGGATATATTCAACAAAATTGGAGAACTGCATTTTCAGTCTAGCTGCCAGCAACTTAAAACTTCAACAAGAAAAGTACCAAACAAGTTGAGAAGTGGGGAAAGGACTTCAATAGACAATTCTCAAAAAGCAAATACAGGGCCCGGCGGCGTGGCCTAGCGGCTAAAGTCCTCGCCTTGAACGCCCCGGGATCCCATATGGGCGCCGGTTCTAATCCCGGCAGCTCCACTTCCCATCCAGCTCCCTGCTTGTGGCCTGGGAAAGCAGTTGAGGACGGCCCAATGCATTGGGACACTGCACCCGCGTGGGAGACCCGGAAGAGGTTCCAGGTTCCTGGCTCTGGATCAGCGCGCACCGGCCCGTTGCGGCTCACTTGGGGAGTGAAACATCGGATGGAAGATCTTCTTCTCTGTCTCTCCTCCTCTGTGTATATCTGGCTGTAATTTAAAAAAGATGAATAAATCTAAAAAAAAAAAAAAAAAAAAAAAAGCAAATACAAATACCCAGCAAATATATGAAAAAAATATTCAATGTCACTAGCCATCCTAGCTTCAGATTGAATCAGCTGGTCTTTGTGATCTTCCAATAGATTAAAGATTCTTTAACTGCAAATCTGTACTTAAGTTAAAAATAAGTAAATCTTTAACAAAATGCAGTCAGCACTCCTATCTGGATTCTGTACCCACTGTTTCAACCAATCAGATCAAAACTCTTTGGGGCAAAAATTGTATTTGTGCTGCATGTATATAAAATCTTCCTATCAAAACAATACAATCTATAACCCATTTAAACAAAATGTGTAACATTTTAAAATTAGTTTGCCTTTTTCCAAACCAAAACTATGTAAATGAAAATATACATATTACAAAAAGGACCATATTAATATTGGTATTCCATTGTCGTAAGTATAGTTTGCCTTTATACGCACATGACATTAACTTCGCTATAATTTTTTTTTCTTGTTTGAAATTTTTTAATTTTTTTATTCATTAATTACATTGTATTATGTGACACAGTTTCATAGGTACTGGGATTCTCCCCACCCCTCTCCAAACCCTCCCCCCATGGTGGATTCCTCCACCTTGTTGCATAACCACAGTTTGAGTTAAGTGGAGATTCCCTCTTTGCAAGCATATACTAAACATAGAGTCCAGCATCTTATAGTCCAGTCAAGTTCCTCGGCTTCTTAGGGAGACCCTGTCTGGTCTGAGGGAAGAACCAGCAGAGTATCATCCCGATCAATTAAAAGCTCCAACATACCATCAACTTAGCTATAATTTAAACGTATGACCAATGTCTAAGAAGTTTCTGTTAGAAGAAGAGTCAGCAGAGATAGCTATACTTTTAACAGAATCTACATTAGACTCAACAAATCTTTCTTGCTGATTTACTTTATGTCAAGAGATTGACTTGGAAGTTCATTTTATGATATAAATACTGCATATTAAAAAGGTAAACTTAGTTCACATAAGCAATCTGATTAAAGAAATCATAATTTTCTAAGAAACAAAGTGAATAAACTCTGATAATGAGGGTATTTCAGGAAAGAAAGTATTTACCTTATTTATATTTTTACATTTTGCACTAGTATTACACAAGGTTATCTTTGAATAACCAAGCATGAGGTATGTGATTCAGGAGGAGGCTGTGTGCTATGTCTTTCAGGAGTGCTTTGCATTGGGTCATCCAAGAAATAAAGTCTATAGGAAACACACACAAGAGTCCTTTAAAAAGTTCATGCAAAAATAGAATTAAATGACAAAGTAATTTTGGTGCATAAACGCTACAGTTTTTACAGTACATTCAGGTATGTATTTTATATGTGTATAGATACATATTTTATCTTTTGCCTATGCATATTTATATCAGCATAGGGCAATTCATTCCAAGGAATTGGTTCATGCAATCATTGAGGCTGGGAAGTCCCAAGAGCTGCAGGATATAGGCATACTAAAGATCTTGAAGGAGTCAGTACTTTAGTTTCAGTACAAGACCAAAAACCTGAGCATTAGGAAAGACAATGAGGCATAATTCTAGTTAGAAGGCTGGCAGGATTAATAAAAAGGCTACAAAAGTAGTATTCCAGTTCTAAGGATACCAGCAGAAATCAAGGGTAACCTTTTAGTTTGATGCAGGTCTTCAACTACTTGGATGAGGGTCACCTGCACTATGGGGTGGGGGGAGAGAGGAGTCTGCTTTCACCTACCACTTTAACTTACTCTCATCTAACAACATGCTAAGCATAAAATCCAAAATAATGTGTGACCAAATATCAAGAAACACTGGATGGTCATATCAGTTGGACATCTAAAATTAATTGCCATATCCCTTTTTTTCTCATGGAATTGGCTGTTAAACAAGGAAAATTAACACTGAGAAATTAGTAGGAATTTTATGCTGACTGAAGGTAAACGCATGGTTGAAAATGGAGAAGCACTTCTGTGTAAAAAAGTAACCATGACAGTATTTTATGATTGAACAGAATTAGGACAGGCAGTAAATTTTAGGATAAGTGGGGTTGTGTCTTTTTGATCATTATAGTTTTGGTGACTAATAACATACCTAATTAAATAACTTTTGTTGACTCATCAAACAGATGAACGAAAGTTCAGAAACTTTAGAGAAGCTAGAAGGGTATCAAATATTTAATACATGAGAAGGCAATACATTGAGATAAAAAAATCAGCGCTAATGATATAAAATTCCAACATGGCAAGAAGTAATGTCTAGAGGATTTGGGACAGGGGTTCTGCTGAGTATAAATGCTGTTTTTTAATATACTACCATTTATAAACACTTAATTGAACTGAATATATGAGTATAAAACAATAAGCATGCTCTCCATCTCAGTGTTCTTGTTATTGATGTTATGTGATTTTTTGTTCCCCATCTAGATGGCCTCTTTTGATACTAGCTTAACCAATTTTTGCTACAACAATTAAAAACTTGACACAAATAATTTTATGAAGGCAAAAGTGGCATTTAGTTAATAATTTTGGTGGCTAAAGTTCATGATCAGAGAACACTGTTAGTCCACTGTCTGTTGAGGACAGTAGATTGCAATAACAAAATGCATGCAGAGGAATGATCACATGGGTGATAGGAAACAGAGATGGGCCCAAATTTAGGGTTTCAAACTTCCCCTCTCGGGGAGCTACCCACAACAGGTCTGTCCCCAATGACCCATGTGCCTTTCCCCAACCAAAGATTCCATCACCTCCTATCGGCCCCTGGGGACAAAGTCCTTAACACATGAACTTTATAAGCACTCAAACTAATATTCAAATCATCACAGAAACTAGTGTTATTTATTATCTTTGATGATATCATCATCATAGTCAGTTGAAATTTAGCTTCAAGCACCTACTCCATTTAAATGGATGTGCCTAGAGTCCAGGTATCATGCCTTTCTGTTCTAGTAAATTTTATTGCCATCCAGACTCAAGTCCCATTTTGTTGCATATTTTGACTTCCTGACATCAAGTATTTGCAGCATAACAGAACTGACTTACAAAGGGGTCAAGTAAATGATGTTCAGTGCTTTTCCCTCACCTGGTGATGGAATTTAGAACCATGCATTCCTCCCTCAACGATAATGATTGTTTCAACCAATTGTTCCAAAAATATAACAAATGTTGGAAGCCTAGAATATTCTAGGCAGTCTTCTATGCACTAAGAATACAGTGCTGAGCTACCAAAAACAACAGGTCCTATAGTGAATCTCAACTCCCAATATACTGCAAACACCGTAGCAAGATTGGAATTGTCTTCTATGCCAAAAGCTGGCTTGCATATACTTACCTATCCAATTATGACAGCACACTGACCTAGCAGACCCACTGAAAATAGTCAGCAGTATTTAATAATTAGCATTCCAATGTTCAAGACATCTTTTCTCACTTTGTTTTTATAAATAAGGTTTATAAATTTAGTCTTCCCAATCTATATTTTACTGTAACCACCACAAGATATACCATAGGTTTTCCACGAGTATATATAAATTTTTTTAAAAGATTTATTCATTTTTACTACAGCCAGATATACACAGAGGACGAGAGACAGAGAGGAAGATCTTCCATCCGATGATTCACTCCCCAAGTGAGCCGCAACGGGCTGGTGTGTGCCAATCCAAAGCCAGGAACCTGGAACCTCTTCCGGGTCTCCCACGCGGGTGCAGTGTCCCAATGCATTGGGCCGTCCTCGACTGCTTTCCCAGGCCACAAGCAGGGAGCTGGATGGGAAGTGGAGCTGCTGGGATTAGAACCGGCGCCCATATGGGACTTTAGCACTAGGCCATGCTGGTTGGCCCAAGTATATATAAATTTTTAAATGGAATATAAATTTGATTTCATCCTGTTCTTTTCAAATGTTTTTGGCCCCACCTACTTCAAAGAAGCCATATTTCTATATTGAGCAACGTAAGCAAGACAGAATAAATAGAGATGGATTAAAAGAGACAAAATCCATAGCAAATAAGTGGTTTAAATAAAATATATGATGATGGCATGGGGTGCCATAAAGTTTTTATTGCCACTTAACTTCAGAAGAGCAGTATAACTCATGCCTAGTGCTGCCACTTATAAGTAATGTGGTCACTGAAAACTCACGGCAGTAAAAATTTCAAATATTTCTAACACCACATATTATACATGTACAAACACACCAGTAATTTAGTAACTTTTCTAGTTGCCTTATCCCTTGTTGACTATTTCTTGATGCCCATTCTTAATGGAACAAACTCATTTTTAGCACAGTGTGTGGCTGATTAAACAGAGTTCCAATCATTTTTTAAGCAGGACTACAACAATTAATATACCACATCTAAAATTGAGTGTTTAATGTGGTAGACAATAAATACTTTGGATGAATCTTCTCTATGTTAGGTTCTGCTAAATAAGCGAATAGTTTCTCCTATACTGGTTCACGAAGATAAGGTTTCTCTTAATTGGGTCATTTGGGACTGTTGACCCTACACTGCAAAGTCAAGAGACCATGGAAGATCACAGTGACAAGGGGCCTTAAATTCGGCCTGGTGATTTTTCAACTGTATTCCAATGAACCTAAAGGCTGACACGTGGCTGGGAGAGATTTACAAAAATCAGGCAGATTTTAAAATAGTCCTATTTTTAATCGCTGTTAAATGTGGGAGCTCTATATAAAATTATATTTGAATAAAAATTCTGCTGAGAAAAATGTATGCATAAGCAAATACATATAAGTCTGTCACAGAAAAATCATTATTCTTTACATAAAATGCTGGATTGCTGGATAAAGATTTTTTAATTATAATAAAGCTTCTGAAAAGCAACAAGAAGCACATAAAGGAGTTCAAGGAATATGCTACAAAATAATAGCAATGTTGAAACAAAAATAAAGCTTGAAATCAATTCCCTTATAAAACTTACCCTCTTTCCACCTAGTTCCTAAGATAGTATTTACTGTTGCTTTGCCTGACCTTGGCTCCTGACTGTCATTATTATCAATGGTGATATTGATCAAATGAGCAAACATCTACCCCAACACAAAAATAAGCACTCTGTGTCTAAACTTATTTTTCATTAACCCTTCGCCACTTTTACCCTAGCATGAACTGACCCTCATGTTATACTCCTTGAATTATCTCCTTGAATAATCTTTTTACTAACTGCAAGGCATAGTTTGGATTTAAATGAACTATCTGATCAGCTGTCCATATGAATCAAAATCAGCAGAAAACTGACAGACGCTTATGCCTCTGAGACTACATATAACCCAAACTATATACCATAAGTCACTTATTATAATTCCTCCTGGTACATAAAGCTACTTGTTTAGTCTCAAAAATTACGTGTGTGTATAATTTATGTATATTATATATAATATTACACATAGCTAAATGGATAACAGGGTGTGAATATTTGGTACACATTTAAATCATAAAGACTTGAAAGTTTTGAAACATCTGCACACAAAACTTTTGATTACTAAAGGTGGTCAAGAATAGTTAGACAAACAGCCTGGCTGCCAGATTATTCAGGGTACAGGGTGACTACACAACACTTTGCTTTCCTTTAAGTCTCAATGTATTTCTATCAGAACTATGTCCAGAACTGTGGAGACCAGAAAACACCCTATCTTTTTGTACTATGTATACTGAATTATTTTTATTATTATTAATTTATATAAGGTGAAAAAGATTATTTTACAATGCAGGTTTAGGGTCATAGTGACAATTCCTACCTTAACCTGTCTCCTCCGCCTAATTTTTTAAGTTTACAATGACATACTTTCAGTTAAAACCATATCAACTAATTTTTTTGAACACATAAGATTGATGAAAATGCTAGAAGGGTTAACAAAAATAGTCACAATGCTGAAGAACATTTCCAAAACTGACCAAACAGACCAAGATTTCATCATTATGTATGCTCTGAAGGATACAGGAGATTCACAAACTAACTGAAAAATGGTGACCTACGTTAGTAAGTGTGTGAGTGGGAATGTCATCTCTGAAAGCCACAGGTTTAATCTGTAAAGTTGAAAGGAGTCTGCACAACAAGGCACTTTATCATCCATACAATAGGCTGTAAATTATTTACATGACATCTCCTTTGCATTAGATGCTACTGGCCTGTAGCCTGTTGGTATAATAGACCATTTAAGTAACAATAGTCATAAGATACAGATGGAAAGCTCGATTGTGGCCAGTGTGCTTCCTTTTTACCTAATTTTCAATATGAAAAATTGCCTCTAAAAATCAAAAAATGGCTTCTTGAAACATCAAGTCTAATCTACAGGATGTGTCATGCTGTAGCTCATCAATTTCAAAAGCATTTCATTCATTTGCTCCATATTACTAAGACTGAGGTTTAGCTGAATAATTAATGAAAAGAGAAAACTTTTAAGGTAACTTGTAAGCAGTCATTATGGGATCAGTCATTTTGATCCTACCTTTTTGGAAAGTAACTGAAGCATTAGCCAACAAAATCAAAATGATATTAAGTGATTTCCTACAATATCTGTTCATAGCCCACTGATGCTTAAGGATCAAAGAACGGGCCTTTCAGCTTTAATTATAATAATAGCTTTTAGTAATACAAATTTGGGAGCATGAATGCATTTTCAAGTGATGTGTATGTATAAGTATGAGTGTATCATTAAGTACCTCAGAATGCTTCTGAATTTATATATATATATGTAGTTAAACTTCCAACTATATTAAAGGACTATACAATTGTGATAATACTGAGAAAAATGGTGGGAGGGGAAAATGAGGAGGAAGAATGGAAAGGGAGGGGATGAATCTCTATACCTACACAAAGGTATTGTAGGACGCAATAAAAAATCAAAATCAAAATCAAAATATAAAACCAGGTTGTCATTTAACAAAAGATTTTAAAAAATTACTCAAATTAAATATCATTTATTGTGTGCAGCTCATTATGTGTAATGCGGTCACTAGTTTAACAGTCATATTAGTCCTAAAATGTACATATTATAAGCACAATGTCCTTCCCCCAAATTTACATGGGTTATTCCCAAACTAGCACTTACCCTTCCATTGGAAGGATTATCTACAGATGCACAAGTAATCATTACCGATTTTGTCACTTGAGATGTAAGGAACAAAATCATATGGCTAGTCAGGACGTGCTAGATCCACGCTTTATTAAATAACTGGAGCATTAGCAAATCCAGAGAGCCAGGAAAAGTGACTGATGTCTGGGCACCTTAGCTAAGGTATCAAGAAGCAAGCATTCTTGACTGAATTTGAACTGTAATGCTGCACCAAGGTGGAGGAATCCACCGTAGGGGGAGGGTTTGGGGGAATCCCAGAGCCTATGAAACAGTGTCACATAATGCAATGTAATTAAATAATAATCATAAGAGAAAAAAGAAGCAAGCAAATCAGCAAATGTTAAGTAATCAAACAAGATTCAATGTCCAGATTAGTCAGCAAAATCAGCATTAACGAGCAGATTTGAACTTACTCTTCAACAGAGACGATTTGTATTCTGCTGTGTTTTATAATTCCTAATGTATATTAGGAACCTTCTACTCATAAATCAGCTGAATTTTGCCGAAATAAAAGTTACAACGAATATACTATGTCTCACAGATTCAAAAACAAATGCACTTTCATTCCCAGAGTTCCTAAAATTAACATGTCTATTAAAATTTTTTGATTAACATGTAAGTGTAGTACATATTTATGGTGTTTAATGCAACAGCTCAACATGTATAAACTGGATAAAACAGGTCAGGCAGCCATGCTTTCACTCTATAGTTTTCCTATGTTTAGAGCATATCAGCAGCTCTCCTCCACTTTACGTAGCACATTACATTACTGTGAATAACTGTCACCCACATCACACTGTGGAACACGAGAATCTCCTACTTCTGTTTGTGGGTGTCTATTCCCCAACCTTCCTCTATATCACTTTACCCATTCTTGCAGTCCTGTATTAATCATTATTCTAATTTTAGAAACTTTTAAACTTACACAAAGGATAACATATTGAACTTATCTTTTTGTAGTTTTTAACCCACCCATCTGCCCACCCCACCTCACCTTGCTGTGGCTGACAAATTGTGATTCAGTCATAACGTCAGCCCTAGTTTTTCTCTTTCTGGCCTCTTCTTTTTAAAACTAACTAATTCAGGCATTTAGCAGAAGAAAATGTGTCCTCTAGGTCCAAAGACATTGCCATTTAAATAAGACAAATATGAGAAAAAAAACCAAATACTTTAAAAGTACTAAGAAATAAAGTATCACACAGAATAAGTGTACATGGCCACTAATGTATAAGAGTGATTGCAAGTGCCTGTTGCATACCTCATTCTGAGAGAAGGCAACGTTTGGATGTCCTGATTTCCTAAATTGCTGAAGTGAATTCAATAGCTAGCTTCCTTCTTAAAACAGGTGTCAGTATATATAGTAGTGTTAAAGCAACAACTTCTCATTTCAATCATGAGCCCCTGGTAAATCAATGCATTTCCACAGTAATCATTGCTGTTCACATAACATACACACAAAAATCTTTAGAACAGGATATAAGAAGAGGGGTTTAAAAGAAAAGGATAATGTGTCTTCAAGACTGTGATAACATCTACTTTACCCAGAAATATCCTTTACACTTAGCACTACAATGACTACTATTATTTTTGCCCCATGGTATACTTGAGAGGCTTTCATCTATCATCCTGAACTCCTGACAGTCTAATCAATTCAAGCTCAGTTCACTTTCACTCTTGGTTGCCTGGAGGTTGAGGTCTCCTACCCAAATGATCCATATTGGATTGTTGTCATCATCATCTTTTTCAAGGACAGGGATGAGTCTTCCTGTGAGTTGATTGACCTGTAGATGCTAAGGCACTTCAACATAACAGTCACATCACAAAATTACTACATATTGTTAATAAAATAATTTTCACATCAATTTAAGCAAACAGATTTTTCCGGTGCTGAATTACACCCTCTTCTATCTGAGGAACGGAATTGTTTTATGAAATTAGTTAACTTTATCCCATTTCTGTTTCTTTGTTGGTTTGCTTGTTTTTCCTCATACAGAAATAAGAATTAGGTGATTCAGGATACAATTATTTCAATATATTTGTTGATTTTTTTAAGTCACACTCAAAACAATGCATCTTTGACTATTTAGCAAAAATGAAGTGGATGGTTTTAAGAAATTTATATATTGTACATTTCACTGTGTTACCAGCACAAAGGCCACATATAGAGATGTACATTTTTGTATAGATATGAATATATGCTAATTATGTATATATATAACAATTTGTATGGACATTTTTCCATATATGCATACACAATTTTATGCAATCTTTCCTGGGTATTAAAGCAATAATTTCTACTCCAGTGATAAGGTATTGTACTATGCTAACTGAAGAAAGATAATGCAGAAAACAGTTATATGATGTTCTTAAGTGCCTCTACCACAGGTGCAGAATAAAATTATATATACCATTTAAAAGAAAAAAAATATTGCTCAGGAATTTTTAGCTCTGTGCTGTGTGTGATATGAAATTTTCAGCAAGATTTACCAGCTAATCTGTGTATCCAAGGCTAGTTTTCAGCCAATCAATCAACATTGACCTTCAACTCAGGCCTAAACTTTTTCTGTTCATCTCTGAAAAATATCAAGAGAAAATCCAGTCTGTAGGGAAGAGAAAGACAGTGTATCTGCAAAGAGCTATCACTTTGTAGTTGTGCAAGAAGTGTCAATGTAACAAATTGCTACTATTCAAGCTCTTCGATTCAAAACAAGCATTTTGAAAATCTGTCAAGACGACTTGAATGACCCACATGGTCATATACCTAAAGACAGAATAAAAGGCTAACACAAAGCATATTAGTAATGCAGCCCCACCTACATTTGATATGATTAAGTCTTTGTCTAATGGTTGGAATCAGACTGTTTCTTTGCTTGTCAGTTTTATAATACCAGCTAGAGGACTTAACAAGAAGGAAAATTCATAATTTTAAAGGAAAATTAGTGAAATACTCCAAGTTCCGGGAAATGACTCATTTTTCTTAGACAGTTGGTGGATTTTACATGACCCATTTCAATTTTTGCTAGAAATGCACTTCTACCAAATGCTCAGGCTATTTTAGTTGCATTTAAGGCTTCAGGTTGACAAAAACCAAAGAACAAATTCAGTTATCTGCCATGAGGTCTTCATTTCACCATAGACTTGCAGAATAATTAGGCCTTGGAAACGTGGTTTGCTGTATAATGTAGAAATTGCTAAAAATAGCAATTTATCACTGAGTAAAAGGTGGGAAACATGAGTACCCCTGTAACTATTCTCTAGAACCAACGTATTTCATACCAGAAAAAAAAAATAATTGGAGAAAAATAGATGCTCTGATATGTAACAAAAAAGTGACATATACAAATTAAGTGTAAATGAATATAGATTTAAAAACATACACAAATTCACCCATTACCAACGAGGATAAAGTTCACAATGAGATCTCTTGCACAGACTCAGTTGCTAATTTCCTACCACAGATATCTTACATCTGTTCATTTTAGAAGTTCACTTGGATGCTGCTCATGATGATTAATTACAGTTGCCAAATGGAATGGATAAAAGAATATCTAGAAATTTAGTACAGAATTAGTTTGAGGGTGACCATGAAGATGTTTCTACATGAAATTAGCGTGTGAACCTAAGTGGACTAGGTGGGGAAGATCTTTCCTTAATGTGAGCAGGCACCACCAATCGGTTGGTGAATCTGCAGAGAAGAAGTGCAGGCAAAGTGGTATCTTGCTGAGAGAGGGGGGGAAACATTGAATCCCTGTTTTGAACATTAATTGTCACCTCTGGATGCCAATAATTCACCCTAGTGACCCAATGGCGACTTGCAGATATTATGAGATTGACAGCTACACCCTCAGCTTCCCTGCATCTGATGGTCTTCAACTTGGACTCAAGCATGTCACTGACATCTCACCATGTTCAATCTTAAGAGAATGTGTCATGGGACTTCTCAGTTACCATAACTGTATGAGACAAATCCCCTAATAAATTCCTCTACATATACCAATATACTCTGCATCAAACACTAAAACCTGAACAATTTCATATACCACAATGGTTATTAAGGAGAAAAACCTAATACTATATTTTTCAGACAAAATTTTCTCAAAATACATATTAATCTGCCATGTTTCACATTTATTCACTTGAAAGGTAGAGTTGAACACACACACACACAAAGACAGAGTTTATAATCTTCTATCCACTGGTTTATTCCTCAAATTACAATAGGCAGGGGCTAATACAGGCTGAGCAAGTGCCTTATACGGGTGGCAGACACACAGGAACTTCCAGTTGTAGGAATTAGGAAATATAAGTCATTGTCCTGTCCTATAGTATCTAACAGAATAACTAAAGACTGAGTGCTTGAGAACAGGAACCAAATGTTACCCATATCTGTATCCCTAATGCTTAGATGGGAGATGGAAGCCAAAATTTGGTAAACAATATTTTAGGGGGGAGAAGTTAAATTTAGATACACTGCTGTTACTATAAAAAATGAGATAATCACAACAAAATTATTCCCATTCTATAGATAAGGAAACAGTATCTATAATAAAGTGATTTGACCAAGGTCACACAACACCAAATTGGAGTCTGAATTAAATGTGCAACAGGGGTAAATATGGTTTACTCTAAAATCACTTCCTGACATGAAACCACTGTGCTTGCAGTTATTCCTGAAGGATTCGTGTGAACTAGACTTTAATCAAGGAACAAAAGCAAATGTTCTTTTTATCATAATTACAATTCTTCCTGAGCTATGATAATAAATGCTGCTATTTTCTAATTCACTCTCAAAGAGTGTCTCCTGCTCTGTTTTCACACATTCTCTTCCTTTTTTATGACACAGGTCACATGCATATGTCTCACTACCTGAGCTAGAATGATAAGCAAAAGTGAATCTTGTGTCCATTTCTCCCCATTTCCACTTGGCACTAAATGAATCTCTTTGCTTTCATCCAGAAATTGGATGAAAGCAGATTTCAGCTGCTGAAAAGGATAAAAGCTCTCCTAGAAAAGATATGCCTTTCAGCTAGTGAAAAGTGAATGATTGATATAAGGCATATATATATTCTTTTTTTTTTTCATTCTTGTATAACAGATAAGTATCCAAAACTAAGAAAATTTGAAGAAAGGTGATGTTGTATGGATGAATCGATGGACTGACAGATTGATGAAAGGAAGTAAGGGATATAGATAAGAATAAAGGAAGGAAAGAAGTAATCATTTTAACAGGAAGAGGTAGGGGCTCTTTCAGAAGTAAAAACTATCTTATGACTACAAGACATAAAAGAGTTCAAAACAAGCAGACACTAAACATGTCACTCACACTTTCGTGTTCTCCCAACAATTTAGGAGCAACAGAATTCTATGCCAAGTTAGATGTTGGTGCATTTTAAAACCAAACTCTTGACATTTTATAGTACATTTATGGTTAATTAATATGTATTTTTGGATCTTTTAAATGCATATTCTGATACTGGATGTAAACACATATTTGGGGAATTTTTGAGGAAAAGAATTGAGGCTGCTATTCAACCAGGTATGCCCTCTTGCCTCATATTCCAAGTTGCAATAGGCATTTAGGGATTTGAACATTCACCCAGTATTCAGATGTTGCATTTCATAGTGTATTCCACCTGCTAAAACTGACATTTTGTTGAAAACAACTAATGCACTTAGGGAAATACTTCACTTCTCTCAACTCCCTGATTCCCTCTGCTCCATCAGGAAGCTAGAAGAAGCTACAGAGGGAGTCATCTGCCAAAAACACATGCCAAGCATGAGGAAGAAGTGGGAATTTGACCTCTAAAGAGATTCTTGTGACTAAAATGCTTCAAATAAATACACCCTTCTTGCAAAATGTCCAGCCAATGTGTCCAGCAAGAAAAAGGCAAGCCCCAAAGGATGCTAGCTAGATAAGCATATTCAGAGTCTCCAGTATCAGTTCGTCAACAAAACAACGTCAACATGGTGTTTTGTTTCATACATGCCCTCACAATTTATAAATTATGAATTTATACAGGATTTGTAAAGAATTCATTTATTGGGTCCAAGCTACAAATCAGAAAGTTTATATGTATTATGCACATCTTATGAATTTAGCAGATATCTAACCTACTTAGAATCTTTCAGCAGCAGGAATGTAATTATGGATTGCTATACAACTGATGGCATAATTTTGTAGCTTACAAGAACAACTGTTACTTCATACTTCATGATATTATGGGTCAGGATATTATGGGTCAGGACATTATGGAGGGAGGAGCATAATTAACTCATGCCTTAGTGATAGGTATTGAGATTGGTCAAATCACTCCTTCTTATTCTCAAAACACAGTGAGGTTTTTGTTCCCATTCATCTCATCCTTTTTTTTCCCCTACAAACCCATCATCTTTATTGGTGATTTCATTCTTCTTTTCTAGATAAATGCTGCTATGCTTCGATATTACACTGCAGCAACGGACAACAAGGAGATTTGATAATCCAATGTAGAACCAAGGCATTATGTCTGTGACAAATGTAATGCTTACTGGACCCAAAGCCCTAAGGGCTCCATTGTCAGAGAGAAACGTTAAACTGAGGAGTTCATCCAAATAATTCAAGCCAAAATAGCCTTTCACCTGAATGGTTCAGGAAGTGAAAGCAATTGAAATTTATTGGGTTGGATAGCCCAGATAATTAACTCAGTTCATCACCTTCATTTTGCTAGTGCAGACCTGGTCTGATTAACCCAACTACTTGTAAAATAATTAAATATCTAGACTAAGTCTATAATCCTTCATTTTTTTTTGAATTTGTATCAAAATACCCAATGATACATAGGCCTTGGATGATATGAGAACTTTCATCATGATGTAATCCTGACATCAGCACCCAGATATCTCAGATACATAATGGTATCTAAACATTCAGATAACTAAACATTTCATGGATACAGGCAATTTTATTCTTACAGATCTATCCAATGAAGCCACCTTAATCTTCTTAAACACATTAAGATACCAGACAGACCTACATAAGATGCAATGCTTTTTAGCCTGGTAACATATTTTGGGGGAGGGTGGTCAGGGAAAAGTTCTGCTGCTAGAAGGAATATAATTTTTAGATATGATATTATATTAATTGTCTTTGGAGCAGGTGTTTAATCTGGCAGTTAAGTCACCAGTTATGATGCCTACATCCCTTACAGTACTGCCCAGGTTCAGGTTCAATCTCTGCCCCCAACTACAGACCCCTGATAAGGCAAACCCTGTAAAGTAAGTTGACCATGAGTATCTTGTGTTCTGGCTACCACTACAGGAGTTGAGCAACTTGAACATGTTGTAGCTCTCAGGGTCAAAGATCGGTTTGACTTCTATATTCTCCCTAGACCTTTCATCCATAAACGGTGCCCAGCTCTATTGAGGATATCTTCTTCACCTACTCTTCAAAGAAGTGTATGCTAATTTCATTTGTAACTACTCCCTAGACACACCCAAATAATGCATTCACTAATACAGTCAAGTTGATGCCTAAAACTGACCATCACAGTGATGGGAGAAGAAGGAGGACATCCTCTTGTAGCCCCTTAGAGGAGGCTTATGGAATGAATGAAATGGGGCATGAACACTAAAGAGGTGAACAGAATAGGAATACTTTCCTCTTAAGGTCCAAAGCCACAGACACATCTCCTTTGTTGGTGCCATAACTGCTATATTGCAAGTTCCAGTCCCTGTTTTCCAATGCTGCTATTATCCTAAGAGTTACTTAATTCCCCATCAAGAAATTTTCAGGTTTATAATTTGTCCTTACTGGGAATCTAATGGAGCAAAAAGTACTTGGGATAGAGTGTAACCTGTTGGCAATAACTCTTAAATGAGGGTTGAGGTAGCATTCAACGAAAAGGAGATATTTCAGTCCAGTCACTATTAGACAGCTGACATAGATAGATCCATGGGTAAGCAATTGCAGAGGAGCTTATTCAACCCCAGACATGAAAGAAGAGTAGGATAGAATTTCCCACTGAAATAATTTTCCAAAACATGAAAAGGAGTTCTGCTTCACCGGAATATTCTGTATATGGAGTAAACTTTACAGATATCTCACTGTGTATCACCAGTACAGGTAATTAACAAGAAATAACTCAAAATTCATTAAAATATTGAGGTGTTCTATTATTACTCCAAATTTTCAACGTAGAAAGATATAGATATGTTGTATAGATTGGTCAAGATAACGCAGTCTATAGAACACCTGTAATTTGAACCAAGGCAGTTGAGTTCCATAGATTTTGATCAAACCACGAAACTAAACTGCCTTACAAACCAAATATCAAAACAGAAACTTCTTTCATTTGACTTGCATGCTTTCTTTCTACAGCTCAGCATCATTGGAACACATAGGCTCACCCAGGAGAATAGCCCATAAACAGTAAGTAAAAAGTATTGAACTTTCATACTGGGTAATAGAAGAACCAAACACTGACTCTTCTAAATGGAGGGGAAAAAAGGAAGGCACACATTAATCCTGACACTATACAACAGAGCATAGTATCTCCTTCTTAAGTGGTTGCTATGTACCTATCAAAGGCACACAAGATATTCTAGGAACCACGAAACTGTGACTAGGGCTGGCACTGTGTCACAGAGTATGTAACCAACTGTGTGGTTGACACTGCCAGTTTGAGTTCTGGTTACTCTGCTTCTCTGCTAATGTGCCTAGGAAGAAAGCTGATGTCTGCTCAAGGATTTGGCCTCTCACCCAAACAAAATACCCAGACGGAGTTCCAGGCTCCTGGCTTTAGCCTGGAAACCAGTCATTGCAAACATTTGGGAAGTGAACCAGCCAATGGGAGGTACATTCGCTGTTTCTTCCTCTATCTCCCTCCCACCCTTTTTTCCTCTCATTCAGTTTCTGTCTCTGTGTTTGTTTTCTTTAACCCTACTTTTATCTCTCACTTTTAAATAAATGTTTTTAAAAATGTTATAACCATGCCCTGGAAACAGCTGACACTGACAAGCACAGAGTAATTTTCTAAAAATGGAATCAGTTGTTTCAAGTATTTATATGCCATAAGAGGACTTGTTCAGGTCTTCTTAAGGGAGCAGGATGTATACAAACACACAGAAATAAATCCAGAGTGGCAAAGAGACAAAGAGATCTTCCATTCACTTATTCACTCCCCCAATGTACTGTACAACAGCAGGAGTTGGGATAAGCCAAATTACAAGCTTGGAAAACTACCTGGGTTTCCCATAACCACTTGCGCCTCATATGTCTGTCACCTCATATGTCACCTCATATGATTAGATTAGCATGGGGCTATAAGAGAAGCAATGGAGCTAAGACTTGAATGAAGCACTCTAAATGGGATGAGGTTGTCCCAAATAGCAGCTTAAACTTCTGCTTACTATGCCAGCCACAAGATAATAATTAAGAAGGAAATATTACCTTATTTTTCACAATAAATTCAGCTATATATTAACACTTGTTCCAATTCTTTATTCACTTTAGTTCATCCTGATTTTCAAAGATTCTGTATTACATGTGTTTGCATAGGGCACTGCCCAATCCCAAATCCATGTTGAACTCCTAGGAGATCTCAAAACCTCTAGGATTTTGAATCACTGTTTTGAATTGCAGTTCTGCTATGTGACATCTATGTGACCTTAGATAAGTCATTTAACTTTGAAGTTCCATTGTATCCATCTGAAAAAGGAGGACTTCTGTAGGTAGCTCAATGAGATCATATGCATTAAATGGTTAGAACAATGTGGCACATAGTATATTCCTAATAAATATTTGTTGAATTAAAATGTAAATGAATGAAGGTACTATTGATAATATAAAGACAAAACATCAACTTCATTGCTTTCCTTTGTACCCACAACCAAAATGACCTTCATCATATCTCCTAACCTGCACTCTGAATCAAGCGTTTCCACATCAGGGAAACGGGTTTTGATTATACAAAATAACACTGTTTTAGACATTTATTACATTTCCCCCCCAAAAGAATAGCCTTAGCCATTGCATGATCCCTAAAAATTCAGATGCTAAACCTGGTATGCATATGTAGATTTGAAATGATATCAGAACCTTCCATGGAATGTTTCTTTGATACACTGACTCTTTTAGTCTCCTATGATTCTAGTAGTGCTATTAACATCATCTCTTAAAACAAGAGTTTTATAAGATTCATTAGAACACATGAGGCACAAGAAGTAAGACATGATTAAAAGGTTATAGTAAAAAAAAGTTTTTTTTTTCTTCTATTCCAGAGATTTGCAAACTGTGACCCATGGATAAAATTTGGCCTGACCTATCTTTATATGTGGTCCACAAGCTAAGATTTTTCTTTAATATTACCAAATGGAAGACAAATAAAAACTAGTATTTCATGGCATACAGAAGATACAAAATATAAAGTTTATCATCCATAAATAAAGTTTTATTTCAACAGAGACACAAATTCATTTAAGCACAGCATATCACTGCTTTGATGCTGTAATATCAAAATGAAGTAGTTGTAGCTGAGATCATGTCTCATAAAGCCTAGTTCTTATTAGCTCATTTTTTATTGAAAAAGTTTGCTGACCCTTTGTATATTCTTTTGTGAAAATTCATAAGTAATTGTTACAAGATCCATTACTGAAAGAAATCCATGAACATATCTTTGGACAAAATGGCTTTTGTCAACAAGTAGAAGAATAAATTCATCCTTGATCAACAATGTATCATGATCCTTTTTTCTCCCATATGAAAGAGTGCAAAGTGAGTAGCCTTTTATAATCTTTCATTTTCTTCTAATTTCAGCAGATCTGAAAAGTTTCAGATTTGACGCACAAACAAGTACCATTTTCAGAATAGCACCATGCCAGAATTAGTCTTTGAGAGGGATTCATGGTGGCTGCTAATGTTAAACATCAAAGCTTCCAGCTCACCTACTTGTTATATGGCCTCAACGCCACTGATTAAATCTCTCAGCTACAACAAAGCACTGCTTGCAAAAAGAAAAGAAAAATAAGCAAATATTTGGAAGCACTAGTATTTACCCGGGAGGAGAAACATAGCAAAGTGAAAACTTCTCCCCCTGTGAAACAGGCACATGAATCAAAAGTTGCTTGCAAAATAGAATTCCATACAAAGGATTTCATTTTTTAATTGATTTTCATTGTAAGCATTGCAGGTCAATTATGTACAACTATGAAAGATAACTTGGTTCCAGGCATAATCAAGTTATTCTTTATAAAAGTAACATTTTTTGATTGCAGAATAGTTGATGGGAATGATACATCTTTCTAATAAATTGTCAATAATAAACTACACAAAATGACTAACTACAAGTAAATATAACAGAGTTCTTTGTAGCTTTATTTCAGTGGGTTAGAGGGGAAGCCATAGACATTCAACAAAAAGGAAAAGTAGACTTAAAGTTTTCTCAGCCTTAAACATACTTATTAAAAACATCTACAGCAAAATATCAACTGCATCTTTTGATCACGGAAGCTTCCATAATTTAGAAAATATGAGCTGAAGAAGAAAGAAGATACTGAATCCCTAACAGAAACAATGATTTCAGCTACAGCCTCCAGGAAACAACAGTGATAAATGAAGTTATGCTTCAGGTAGTTTAGTTGCCCGAGTTGGAGAATTTGGATAGAATTAAACTTTGGCATGTTGACAATGTGCATAAAGTGGCGTGGCAGACTTTAATATTTCAAAATAATTGTGTCTTTAAAAAAGCACTTAATGGGGAGAAAGTTAAGAACAGGTGTAAGAGTTTGCTGCTAGACTGTGGAGGATGGCATTCCAGCTTGTCCAATTGCTATCTGAGACCTTGGGCAAGTCAACTAACGTCTTAGTACTTAGGTTTCTTCATCTGTAATTTACTGATTTTATTAATACCACCTCAATGGGCAATTGAGTGGATTATGTACAAAACAAAACATGAATTTGCACCTGGTAAGCATTATATAAATGTTAGCTGCTGCTGCTCTTTATAGTCCTCTTCTTCCTCAACTTTCTCCTATGTCTGCTCATATTATGACAAACCATCATCATCATCACCATCACCATCACCATCACCATCACCACTGCAAACAACAACAAAAATTCCTAAAACTTCTTTTTTATCACAGACTGCTAACTTTGCCTAGCACACATCTTCAAAGTATATCCTGCTTTGGGCTTGCTAGAAAACACACGATGCCCTGGAACAGGCCTATGTTCAAAGGGATTTGTTTCCGGAAGACAATAATCATTTCATTTTGCTACTGGATAAACTCCTGCATCCTTCCAAAATTAATATGTTGAAATCCTGACTCCTCTTGTGATATCAGGGGGTATGACCCCTGGAAATAATGAGTTGAGAATGATGGAGATCTCATAAATGATTTTAGTGATCTTATAGACAAGATCCCAGAGAGCTCTCTCATCCACCTCAGTCATCAAAGGACACAGCAGGAAGACAGCCATCTGTGATCCAGGAACTGCAACTTTAGTAGACACCAAATCTTACACTGCCTTAAGCTTGGACTCCTTAACCTCTAATTCTATGGGAATTAAAATTATTTGTTGTTTGATTTCTCCAGATGCAGGTAATTTAGTATAGCAGCCCAAATCATGTAAGACAATTCCTCATTCACTCTAGCATTGCAAAATTACAGAAGCTGTATGGCTGTGAAAGAAAAATAAAACAAAACAAGGACACTTAATCCCCAAGCACAAACACATAACTTTCAACAGGGTTTCTGAGACAATCCCACAGATGATTTCTGCAACATTTAAGTAGCCAAGGATTTTTGTAAGCTCTCATATAAGTCCTATAGACACTGGTCACCAGTCCATAGAGCAGCTTACTGCTAACAAATACCTTGTAATGACCAATTAGTCTTAGTAGTTTCAGTTTGGTTATTGGTGCAAAAGAAAGAATCAACTTGGAAAAGTCAATCTTATTATAAGATTTTTATCTACAAATAAGATAAAATCTTGGATTTAATTAAAATTTATCAGGCTGCTGATTTTCTTCAAAGAGGCTTACAATTGACTCAATCTTCTGTCAAGTATATAGCCCTAATGTTAAGTGCAAAGAGCACAATATTGAACAAATTAGATATGCTCCTTGCTCTTACAAAGTTTACAGTTGTGTTAATGCTTCAGTTCATTTAGTAATTTTAGAAACAATTGTTTAACCCTCTCTAAATTTACTTTGGAAATGCAACTGACCAAAATGCATAGTATGCCAGAAACCAGCAAGAGCCACCAGCCCTAACATATGGAATATACATGGTTACTAATTATTTTTTCGAAGTGGCAAAATTTGCACTTTGGAAGATAAAATGACTCATCCTATTGGTTGGTATATGACCGCACTGCACATTAGTAGCAGAACTGGATTTATAATACTGGCCTCGCAATTTCAACCTTCATAAAACCTTGCCTGGGTCTATAATCCAAATTCAACATTCAATCTGTATCCTATCAAATCCATTTCTTGCTACCTAAAACCAATTTGGTTCACCTCTAGCATGAAATTAATTTATTCTATTAGATAACTTGGTGCTTTTAAAATTTAGATTAGAGTGCAAGGAAATTTTTCTGTGTTCTATTATCAGTGAGGCAAATTCTAGCTCCATGCTCTATAAAAGTAATTATGCTATTTTAGCATGTTTTTCTTTGTTTCTCAACAGTTTCAGTGAATGTTTTGACACTTGGGAAGTCACACATTCAAATAATTGTACTAGAGAAAAATATCTAAAACTTGAAATTTAGAGGGACAAATGTCTGAGCAGCACAGTGGTGGTACATATTTAAATCCATACTGAATGTCATATCACACAGAAAAGTCATTTTTTTTCAAAAGATGAATTTCAGTAGCATCTTATAAGTAATCTCCCTGTTTTTCCATCTCTCTCATATTCCAATCTATTCCGCATACTACTACCAGCCTAATCCCCAAAGCACTATGTGTATCTTATTCTCAATCCTAAGAAACTCAAGTAATGTCTGGTGTCTAAAAACATGGAATATGAACTTCTGAATAGAAAGTTAAAAGCCTCCATCAATTTGATTCTGTTTTTCTACCATTCCTCCAGCAGAATCTAGATCACACAGCATTATTGTTTGTGCTTTGTTCTTATTAAATTAATGCGCAAAAGGTAAGCACGGCTGCTCCTACATTATTTCCCTGACTTGGGGATGCATATGTATACAAAATGTATGTTTTACTATTTATATGATCTATTCACAGAGATAAAGGGGTATGGAGTCTGTACCTTGGGTTTTACTGTACAGCAGCACAGAAAGAATAAGTAAAAGTATCCAGACTAGCTGTGGGATTTTTCCCTGAATGCTTCCTGGGTTCATGTCATGAAATGGATAATTCTCCACCAAGTTCAAATAGGTTTTCCACATGGCCAGTTTGCTATCTACACAGAACACAAATTTTACAGTATATAGTAGCCATTTCTATAAGTCATAAGAAAAAAAGAACAGGGCATAAAAGTCACATTATGCTCTCAGGGAGTTTCAGAACATGTACACCTTTAGACAACAGTATGGAATATAAATTATATCATTGCTTGCTTCCAAGTCTGATTTCAGTCATTCTACTTTCTACATAAAATAAATTACAATAAATATTAATGTGTAAGACTTCAGTACTCCTCAATGACCACCAATCTTTTACAAAGACTTTCATTTATTCTATTTTATCACCCAAATGTTAGTAAAACAAAAACAACTGACACTGTCATCATAATATTTCAAAGAGACCAGTGATATTTCTTCCTCTGTAGGAAAGTTGCATGTAACTGTATTGTACTTTAGTAAAATGTGAGCTACAGTAAACTGAGGAAAACAGACGAAAAAAGCAAGGAAGGTACAACCGCTCATTGACTACCGGAGTTTTAGGTATATGTGTTATAGATATGATTTTTATCCCCCAATATTTGCATTTAAATCCTGCCATACTTCATTACCTTTTCAGTTTGTGCATTCTATCCAAAATGTTCACCAGTTTTGATAGTCATTTTGGGGACATCTCCCTCAACTCTCCACAGGGCTCCATCAGAATCACAACATTATGTGCTGCCTTGAAGATCAAGGGTTGATGTAAAACATTATTATATTACAAGTTACTATATGTCATGCTTTCTTTTAGGCAGTATATTTCTGCTAGCATATATACCTAGTTCATTTAAGCATTCAGCAGGAATGGAATTTAGAGTGTCACTTATAATAATCTGTCTCTGACCCAACATTAACTTGCAAGAAACTCACTGTTGTGTTGCTATCCCTGAAACACAGCCCAGACTCTTCAGCCACTCCTTAGTAATTCTCCATCAGACTCCGTGTGAGAAAATGGATTTCATTTTTGTTTACTCCAAGAACCCTTAGAAAATTTGTTCCAAATGTTTTATTCTAAATTGCATTAGTCCTCAGCTTCCATATTTTGCAACTTACCCTCTGGAACAATTCCCTCATGAGATTATGTTTTTACAAATCTAAACACCTGCAGTGCTGGCATCCTACAGGGACTCTAATTCGAGACCTGGCTGCTCTACTTCTGATTCAGTTCTCTGCTTATGGCCTGAGAACAACAACAGAAGTCTTTGGGCCCCTGCACCCACGTGGGAGACCCTGAGGAAGCTCCAGGCTCTTAACTTTTGATCAGCTCAGTTTCAATCACTGTTGCCATTTGGGGAATCAAACAGCAGGGGGAAGACCTCTCTACCTCTTGGACAGGGCTTTACCCTCTTAGTTTTTCTGGAAACTGCTCCTTTTTGACAACTCAAAATCTTAATAGTCCTCTAATTCTACCTGTGCCATGATAGAAAAACAAAATTTTGGCTATTTTATTCAGATAGGGAAGGGAAAAATATGCACCCCGGTGAGGATGACGCAAACATTAATAATGCAAAAAACTCTTCTATAATATCTAAGTCTATGAAAGTCATGGAGAAAAACAGTTCATTTTAATATCTACTACATTAAAAACCTTCACATTCATAAATTATAGATTTTGCTACTGTTTCCAAAGCTGTTTTTATCTTTGGTATTATTGATTCAAATGAGAAAATATTCTCACCTGATTGGAGTAATTATAATAAAAAAGTGCTTCCTCTTCCACAAATCTGAATTTTATATCAAACAAGTTGAGCTCAACAAATATATTTGCTAACACTTTATAAAGTCAGGAAGTATTAGTTACACAAGCATGTAATTAGTTTTAGGAATAGGTGTGCAGTCAGGGGCTTTTATTTGCTGTGGATTTCTTGTAATGCATCAGCACTTGATCTTTAATGTTTAAACAGCTGTGTATATATGCATATCTATTCATGGAGTGGAGTCAGTGAATATGTCAAGGGTAGACACATCTGTAAGTCAGATATGAAAATCTAAGTGCTCAATGTCTCAGAGTTTGAGTCTCATGTTAGATTTTTTTGAACATTAAAATTATACCCTCTTTAAATTATTGGACCATGATGAAAGCAGGTCTTTGAATAATTATGTTAAATTATGACCGCTGGTAAACATGCAAACCAAAGCAAACTTGCGATCGAAAGTCTGCTTAAGTATCAGATTGCCTATGTGACCACTTAGGGTAGCAAATTTTGCTTAGCACTGCCTAGTTGTCCTGGCAACCAATAGTAATCTGTAATTCTGAAGTGATAAACCTGAGCCCTCAAAATTGAAAAAAATGACCTAAAGACTAACTAAGGTGAATAGGTCAAAAAGAAATGCAAATATAACCAATGCAGTCTATTCTCACCTGGGAAGTTTTAAGCCTAAAGGGTTGTGCTCTTCAAGTTTCTTGTACATTTTAGTAAGACAAGACAATGAGGTATCAAGTATTCTTCTGCAGGGGCTTGAAGTCTTACAAGTTCAAAAATGGCTCTAAAGTGAGGCAACAAACAGCTGGTTGTCTGGAATGAAAGGGAGAGGGAAGGGAAGAGAGAGGAGAGGAAAAGGGAAAACGGAGACGAGGAGATGAGAGAAAAGGGGGGAGGGAGAGAATGAGCTGGAGAGAGATAAAAGTGACTGTATCCTGGTTAGTCTCCTTTTCCTCATAATGAAGTATCACTAAGTAGGTCTTGTAGACGGTATGACTGCAGTTATTCTCAAGCTTCCTTTGCCATTTGCTCTTCCACTGTTGCTTAGTTTCTGCTTTGTCAGACATACCCAAAAGTACAGAATTCCAGGATATGAAGAACATTAATGCAATGCTTTCTGTCTTTCTCAGGCCTGACAGAATCCCAGAGGCAAACAGGGCTAAAATTATTTAGGTGAGAACAGATTGCTAAGGGAACAAACAGCATGACTGTTTTACTATGGGAAAACACAGCAGGAATTTCTTAGCATTGTCCAAGACTTAGAGGAAGGCATGTGTGTTCAACTTTGGCTGTCACAGCCTAGCCGAGAAAGGTACATTCTGAACAGGTACAAAATAGAGAAGACAAAAATAACCACGGAGGTGAAAGTAGAAGGCGGCAGATGAGAAATGATGCATTAGAAGTAAGGGATATCAGTTTATCCTCTGGGTAAAATAAACAAAATAAGGCAATGAAACAGTAAAGGATGCTAACTTCATTAGACTCAATAATTTATTGGTTTAACAGGTGTATGTTTTTTTTCTCTTTCAATGATTTTTTTTATCACTTACACTGCATTATGTGACAGTTTTATAGGTACTGGGATTCCCCCCTCCCCAAAACCTCCCCCTATGGTGGATTCATTTGCACATTACAGTAGCCAAAGTAAAGCCATCTGCTACTTCGCTGCACTTTTCTGATGTGTTATATGATCACACTTCTCAACAAGCTCATGGAGTTCTGGCTAAAATACACATTACTAGACTCTTCATAAACTTCAATTGGAATGTCTGAAAGTCTGATTTCATTTTTTTTTTTTAAAGATTTATTCATTTTATTACAGCCAGATATACACAGAGGAGAGACAGAGAGGAAGATCTTCCGTCCGATGATTCACTCCCCAAGTGAGCCGCAACGGGCCGATGCGCGCCGATCCCATGCCAGGAACCTGGAACCTCTTCCAGGTCTCCCACGCGGGTGCAGTGTCCCAAAGCATTGGGCCGTCCTCAACTGCTTTCCCAGGCCACAAGCAGGGAGCTGGATGGGAAGTGGAGCTGCCGGGATTAGAACCGGCGCCCATATGGGATCCCGGGGCTTTCAAGGCGAGGACTTTAGCCGCTAGACCACGCCGCCGGGCCCAAGTCTGATTTCATTTTTTAAAAAGGATTTTTGACATATTCTGCAGTGGGTTAAAAGTTCTCAAAGGGCCATATTAGGACCCCTGGGGATCACTGTTTTTAGAGACCTCCCTTAATTCAAAAACAAATTTCTCTAGCAATCATTATTGTGAACCTTTTCCACTGTGCTGACATTTGCCCCAACTGCACCAAAAAAAAAAAATATATGGAATATAAAATGACTGGTGTCTTAGCATGACTCACAGCAACAGCACCCCATATTACTAGCAGTCACTGTACAGTTCACATTTATGTAATTGCAGTTCATTCAAACAGCAAAAAAGTTTTACATTAAAATGTTTTCAGTGAAGATCTAAGTTGGTGTACTTAAGTAAGTCTCAAACTAGGGAATAAAAGGCTTTATAATAATCTCTATGATAAAATCTGAAATGTGTATATAAAGGGTTTCCAAAGCATATGGAAATGGAGTGGTTGTCTCAAGGAAAAGCAGTGGTGTTGAGTTGCAAGATGAGCTAACTTTTCTTCATGGAACACTATTGTCTTTTGATAGAACAACCGATAGATAATGGTTATTTCTATTTGGATGTTTCTTGACATGATATTCAGAAATTAATGTATTAAGCCTTGACATTTCACTATTTTCTATTTTTTAATTTTGTTTGTTATTTTATAATTCCATAGGCTCTGGAATTTTCCTTATACCCTTCCCAAGCTCCCTCCCCTGATTTCCCCCATATTTTTAAAATAGTATAGTTCTACATAAGCAGTCGTAAGTCCAGCAATGTGCTATTTAGTGTATCCTGATACTGTGGATATGGACAATGGCTGATAGCCCAACATCTTATTGTCCAGCTATATGCAACAGTTCCATTGGGAGTTCATCTTTAGTTTGGAAGTAGAGATGTATACTGGTTTGTATCTTCAGATCTGGATATCATACTCTCTATTATATAGCTACTATACATTCCCTTAAATGAATAGCCATAAAACAAAAACAATAACAGCAATAAAGTTAAAAATGTATTGAACCATGAAGTGAAATTACATATTACTGAATGACCAATGCATCGAGGAAGAAAAGGAGGGAAAAAAAAAAAAAAAAACCCTTCCTGAAGGAAACGATGCCATATGGAAGAATTTAATCAAAGAAACTATCCTGTGGAAATGAAAACAAAAATATCAAAACACAAGAGTTGTAGCAAAAACAGACCTAAAGGGCTACTAATCTTGTATTTTGCATGAATGTTACTTTATATCAGAGAGGACATATGGTATTTGTTCTTTTGGAATTGGCTTCACGGAGCATAAAGGACACTAGTAGGGATCATTTGGCTGAAAATGGTAGAATTTGATGGCTGAGCAGTATATCATGGAATAGATATACCAAGGTTTCTTTAAACACTCATTTTTAGATGGGCATCTGGATTGTTTCCATATTTTGCTATTGTAGACTGTGCCGCTGTAAATATAGGATTATACATCCCCTCGTCATATGCAGATCTCATTTCCGTTGGATATATTCCCAGAAGTGGGATAGCAGGTTCATATGACAGTGTTTTTTAAAAAGAGTTTATTTTTATTGGAAAGTCAGATATACAGAGAAAAATCTTCCGTCCGACGATTCACTCCCCAAGCGATCACAACAGCCAGTGCTGCACCGATCTGAAGCCAGGAACCAGGAACTTCCTCCAGGTCTCCCACACGGGTGCAGGATCCCAAGGCTTTGGGCCACCCTCAACTGCTTTCCCAGGCCACAAGCAGGGAGCGGGATGGGAAGCGGGGCTGCCAGGATTAGAACCGGTGCCCATATGGAATCCCGGCACATTCAAGGTGCGGACTTTAGCTGCTAGGCCACCTTACTGGGCCCCCATATGAGAGAATTAATTTCAGTTCTCTTAAGCACTCGCCATACTGATGTCCATAGTGCTGTACTGGCTTACACAAACACTAAGGGTGAAGAAGGGTGCCTTTCTCCCTATGTCCATATCAACAGGTATTGTTAGTAGAGTTTGAACGCAGGTCAACCTCACTTGAATTTGGTGAAACCACAGTGTGGTTTTCATTTGTGTCTCCCTGAGGATCTTTGCATCTATGTTCATTATGGATATCGGTCTCTAGTTCTCTTTTTTTGTTGTATCTCTCTCTGCTTTGGTACTAAGGTGATATTGGATTCATAGAAAGAGTTTGGAAGAATTACCTCTCTTTATATTGTCTGAAAAATCTTGTGAAGAATTGGGAAATTCCTTCTTGAAATGTTTGATAGAATTCTGATGTGAAGAAATCTGGTCCAGGGCTTTTCTTCATTGGGAGGGTTTTAATTATCAATTCACTTTCAGCCCTTGATATAGGTCTATTTAGATGATTAATTCCTCATGATTGAATTTTGGTAGATGGTAGATTCTATGTGTCCAAAAATCTATCCATCTTTTCTAGGTCTTCTGATTTGTTCGCATATACTTGCTTTGCAATAGTTCCTAATAATCATATGTAAGTCTGAGGTATCTGCTGCTATATTTCTTTTTCATCTCTGATGCTACTAATTTGTATCTCCTCCCACCTTTTTTGAATAGTTGGATTAGTGGGCAATCTATTTTGTTGGTTCCTCTGAAACAACCTGTTCTTTAATTCACTGATTTATGTATTGTTATTTCAATCTCTATTTGGTTTATTTCCTCCCTTATTTTGATTATCTCTTTTTTTTCCTGCTAATTTTGGGATTGCTTTCCTGCTACTCTAGCATCTTGAACTGTAAGGTTAGCTTATTTATTTGGTGCTTTTCTTTTTTTTTATAAAGACAGTATATTTTTATTCTTACAGAAAAACAATGCAGATACTGAAGACTTGAACAACACTATAAATGAACTTGTCCTAGTTGGCATTAACAGAACCTGTAATCCAACATATAACACACATTGTTTTTCACAAGTTATAGGAACATTTCAAAGATTTACTATATTTTGGCACAAAAATCTTTTTCTCCTGAAGGAAAAGGCACATTTACTTTAAAAAGAAATGCAAAAGGCCAACAAGCATATAAGACATACATTATTAACCAACATGAAAATGTTCATCAAAGCCACAGTGAGCCATCACCTCACCTTAGTTCAAATGGCTATTGTCCAAAATAAAAATAATGGACAATATTGAAGAGAATGCAGCAAAAAGAAATCTCTTGCATCCTGTTGAAGTGTACATCATAACCACTATGGGAAACATTATGGAGATTGATTGAGATGAACATTCCTCTTAACACCGCCTTGATCGTGTCTCTTAAGTCTTGATATGCTTTATTGATGCCTTCATTTGTTTCAAGCAAATTTTTAAATTTTGTTTCCTTTAAAACCCATTGCTCATTTAGTAGCAGGTTATCGAATTTGCACATGTTTGCATTGGTCTCTAATTATTACTGGTCTCTAGTTTCACTCCACGATGATCTGAGAAGATGCGTGGTATAATGCCAAGCTTTTAAAAATTTGCTAAGGAGTTTTTTTTTGTGGCATATAACATGTTCAATCCTGAAGAAAGTTCCATGTACTAATGGAAAAAAAAGTATATCCTATGTAGGATGAAAGGTTTTATACATATCAATTAAGTCCATTTGTTCTATTATCTGGGTGAGCTCTATTGTTCCTTACCGAGTTTCAGTTTCCTCAAATTGACCATTGATATTAATGGGATATTAAAGTCACCAACTATTATTGTATTGGAGTCTAATTCTCCATTTAAATCCATTAATATTTGTTTCATGTAGCAAGATGCCCTGGTATTTGTTACGTATACATTTATAACAGTGATCTTTTCTTGCTGAATGGATCCTTTGATCATTATGTCTTATTCATCTCTTTTAATATTCTTACATCAAAGTCTATATTATATGATATAAGAATGGTTACACCAGCCCATTTTTCCTTTCCACTAGCCTAGAATAACTTTTTCCATCCTTTCACTTTGTTTCCACTGATCTTTGTTGTTGATATGAGCTTCCTATAGACAACAGATAGTAGGGTTTTCTTTTTTGACCCAGTCCACTATCAACAATGTTGTATTGATGAATTTCAGCAATTTACATTCAGGGTTAATATGGATAGGCGATAGTTGGGTCCTGTCATTTTAGCAATGAGTTTTTCTATGTGCCCAGGATTATGGAAACACAAGCTGTTCTAAATAACTGGGTTGTCTGTGGTGTGGATCTTGTCAAATCCTGCTGGCCATTAGGTCTAAGGGAGAGCTGGACTTTTCTTGGGTAGCACCTGCAGAGTACTACGTTAGTACTGTCTTCCCTGGGGGAGCAATGTAATGCACTGAGCTTGAAGTGATTTTTCTTCCAGCTTAGCTCAAGCACAGCTCACTGCTATCCCTCTAGTCCCAGTCTTCGCAACATTACACACAATGGCAACTGACTTGGCTCTGGTGGAGTTCTAGGTCTGTTGAACATTAGGTCTGGGAGCCACATGGACCTATTTTGAGTGAAAATTGTAGGATTACACATTGGAAGTGCATTCTCTGGGAGACCACTTCAACACACTAAACTGGAAGTGATTTTACTGCTAGCCTAGCACATGCACAGCTCATTGTTGTCCTTCCAGTCCCATAACCTTTGCCACCATGCACAAAATGGCACCTTATCTCTCCTTGTTCAGTGCATGCATAGCTTACTGTTGTACCTCCAGTCCCACACCCTTTGCCTGACTACACAAAATGGCACCTGGTGTGGCACTGATGGAGTTCCGGATCCATGTGGCCATTTGGAGTGGGAGCCACATGGACCCATCTTGAGTGTAACCTGTAAAATGCAAATTTGGCATTAGTTTCCCTGTGGGATCAGAGTAATGTGCTGAGCCAGAAACAAGCCTGCTGCTGGCTGTCCATCTAGTCCTACAGCCTTTGCCTGGATACAAAAATGGCACCTGATGCTGCACTGGTGGAACACTGGGCTGCATGATACACCTATTCCTGAACCACCTCTCTAGTCTGCTATTCTGTCTCTGCTTGTGGTCAGATCAAACAGATCAGCAGGATGGGCAGGGCAGTTCTTTGCCCCTGTTCACCTCCAGAGTTCCTAGTGAACTCCCTTTCCCACCTGGCTGTCTCAGCAGCTCTGGCTGCTGGTGAGCTTGGATTGCTGCCTGCCAACTGCTACTGGGTTACCTGCTCACTGCAACACCGCTCCATTGTCTCCGCTGCTTCCCCATGTCCAAGGGGCTCTAGGTACTCCTTTGCTGTCAGCCTGTCCTCCATTACTTCCTCGAATCTCTCCCTCTGTGCTTCACCATGTCATTTTGTAGAGTACTTTGCCAAGTCCCAGTCTCCTATATCTCTTCCATGCTGGAGCCTGGGAGTGTGAATGGCACTGCTCTGGTGGGCATGGTGGGAGAGGCAAGGGTCTTCAGCCTACCAAGTCAAGGAATATAACTGACATTATGTGTTGCCACTGATAAAATTCAAACTTTCAAGTAAAAAAAAATCAGAACTTTGAAAACGTATAACATGACAGTTTCCATCCATAATATTAGTAATATTCGTAGTTACAATATTAATGAATATGATCTTGTTTATATAAAAGCATATCAACATTTGGAATGTCTACATAACTTGGTGAATTAAAATGTTCCATATAATCAATGCATGATGTTATAAACTCATAGATTGGAAATATTCACGTATAATTGCAAGACAAAACAAATGAATGTTAAAACATGGCAGAACATATCTTCAAAATAATTTCTAATGTACTATACCTACTAACCTCCAAGGTTTGTTGAATTTTGAATCCGTATCAAAGAAAACTGTTCCTAATTATCTGGAAAACCTATTAAAGTTCTCAATTACATATCTAAATAATATTTACTTTCTTCCTTTATTAAAAAAAATAACACTGCAACAGACATAATGTAGCTGCCTTTTGTTATTTCAGATATGTAAGATCTGTAACATGTGAAAAACCCATTCTTTTCACATTAGATTAGCTTTCTCACAGTCATGATAGGTAATAATGTAATGGGTTTATTTTTTAAGATTTACATATTATTTGTTTGAAGGAATGACAAAAAAGGAGAAAGAGACCTCCTACTAACTGGAACACCACACAAATGCCTAGAAAAAGCAGGACTAAGCAACATTCAAGCCAAGAGTCAGGAACTCCATCCAGACCTCTCACATGTGTGGCAGGGACTCAAGTATTTGAGGGATCATCTGCTGCCTTCTCAGATATATTAGCAGGGAGTTGTGTTGAAGAGAAGTAGCAGGAATCCCAAGTGGTACTCTTGTAAGAGATGAAGGTGTCCAAGAAAGCTGCTTCATAGGCTGTACTACAACATCCATTTCCATGATTATTTTTTACATAAATGAATATATATGATCAATGTCTCTTTAATTGCTAAGAATCAATAAATAGAATTTACATTTAAAAGACATTTTCGGGGGCAGGAAGGGGTAAACATTTGGCCTAATTGCTAAGTCTCGTTAAGATTCCTGGGTCTCACGGGGAATTGGAGTGCCTTCGGAGGCCAAGAACTCTGAAGTCACCCATCCCCATCTGGATCTACCACATGGGATGGAAGAAGTCCAAATCCTTCCTCGCAGGATCCAAGGTCATCGGAACGACAGCCAAGAGTCCTGAGCGGTCCGCAGAAACAGAAGAACAGTAAACTTCCTTTGGGACTAGGGAGAGGAGCTTTCTCTGGTCCTTGCCTGGTTCCAACTTTAGGTCCCCACCCTCTCTTGCAATGACCATCAGGACTGCTCCAGAAACCCCTCAAAACAAACAAACAAAAAATCCAGAATAAATAGAGAACAACAAGGAAAGCTTAGAAACACACAGGAAACGGTCAGCGTGGATTCACTTATACCTTACTAGGTGGGACAAAGATTAGTTACTCCTCACTGGGGTATTGAAGATTTCTCTGCACACCCCTCCTAAAACTGTTCTGCACTAAACTGTTGACACATGTCTTATTAAGAGTTATAAGTCAGTCTGGACTACCTGAAAAACAGCCACGTTCAGCAAAATCATGCTTCAACGCTATGAACTGCTAAATACTAGAATGAAAATAGACACGAGACAGCTGCATAGTAATCTATAGCCATTTTAAGGTGTATAGAACCCGGTTGTATATAAACTAAAATTAAAATGTCAATGAAGAAGTCACAGGATGGGGTTCAGAACTTGCATTTTTTTTTTAACATATTGGTTACTCAATACTATGTCAATTAACTCCATAACATTATAAATTGTTGCTGATGTTATGTTGGGGCTTTTAATTGATCGGGATGATACTCTGCCAGCTCTACCTTCAGACCAGAGATGGTCTCCCCAAGAAACCATTGAACTTATCTGGACAATAAGATGCTGGATTTTATGCTTGGTATATGCTTGCAATGAAAGAATCTCAACTGAATTTGAAGTGTGGTAATGCAACAAGGTGGAGGAATCCACCATGGGGGGAGGGTTTGGGGAGGGGTGGGGGGAATCCCAGTGCCTATAAAACTGTGTCACATAATGCAATGTAATTAATACAAAAAATAAATCTTTTGGAAAAAAAAAAGAGATTCCTGGGTCTCACATCAGAATCCCTGGTTTCAATTCCCAGATCCTGATGTTAAATCCAGGCTTCTGATAATAGGTACACTGAGATTCAATGGATGCTGGTTTAAATACTTGTGGTGCTGACACCTATATAGAGACCCAAGTGAATCTCCCACCTTTACTTGTACTGGCTCAGGCACTGTAAGCATGTGTGTCATTTGGGGAGGAGAACCATAGGATGGGAACATTCTTTTGACCTTTCTTTCTTTTTCAAGTACATAAATAAGTGCGCTCTCTCACGCGCTCACTCTCTCACCTTTTCTCAAATAAATACATGAATAAATAGAAAAATAAATGAATGAAAACTTTGACTTTGTAATTTAAAAAAATTCAAGGGACTTCATAATTCTTAATAGATGGATCCTAAATATGAAAAGATCTGCTGTTTTAGATTACTGATTCTCAAGTGTATTAGAAAATCATTTCTCTATCAGTCAACATAAGCATTCATGAGAATTTTTTAATAAGCCAATATGTACAATGCTTTTCTATCTTGTGCTAACAATCATGCCATTCTTCAGAGATTTTCATAAAGTTTAGGGACAATGGCATTCAAAGCTAAGCTTGGGAGGTGCATCTTTGTAAATCATTACACTTGTCTTCATCTAAATCATTTCTACTCAAAATTACTTAATCTAAAGGTTGGTTTAGTATACTCTTCCTTATATTTGTTGTACATCTATCAACCACAGACTTTTTCAAAAGTAAATTATCTATCTTGGTCATGCTTTGTAACTGATCAAATATTCTGCTTGTGTACAGAAAACTGTAAAAATTGCTTGGTAGACAGAAACACTACATTTGAATCTCATTTTATGCTGCTTTCTGTAGAGCTGCTTAATTATACAGCTAGCCACAGTCAACAGGGGTTCTGGGAAGATAAAAGCTCTGCTGAGAAATGAGAAGGAAGAACTCAATCTAACTGAACAAATACTCAATGGATATCAACTTTGTGTCAGCCTCTCAGCCAGGCATACATTCCCTGTCTTCCAATACTTTAACATCAAGTGAAGAAACATTATTTCAGGAGTTTTCAGAATATCTGTTTTTGACTGTGTTAAATAGCATACAGAAGCTGATATTAAAATCAGGGAATAAGGTAGAAATTAGGAACTATCATACCCACTAGATGCTTCCCTCTATTCCTTTATGCACAATAAAACAAAACTGGCATCCCAATTAACTTGTTTTGGAGAAATCAAGTTGTAGAACAAACAGTAATGGGGCAAAATGAAGCAAATAGTTCAAGATTAAGAAATGTAAGCGCATGGTGGCTAAACCATGAAGTTTCAGCAAGCCCAAGCTCAACTTCCCTTTCTCTTTCATTTACTCTTTGGCTGATTTAGAGCATGTTTGATCTCTAAAATTCACCTAATACATAACTCCTCGTTGTGACACTCAACAGAGATACTTAACCTAAAATCACATAGAACAGCATTTGGCATAAAGAAATTTCCCAATTAAAGGTAGCTCTGGGAGTTTTATTGCAATAGTAAATAAGTTTCTATGAATATCTTTAACACATGTATAAATCCTGCCAAATCACCAAAAATCATTCTTTGTATTATTCAGAGAGTAAATCCAAAGCTACTTTTCCTCATGATTTCTAAATATGTGCCCAAAGTAACAGGTATGTATGTCTTGTGTTTGGAAACTGAGAAAATGCTTTCCAAATTAGATAATCAAGCACATCAAACTCAAGAGAAAAGCAGAATGCATATGTTCACATATTTTACATATGAGCACGCACACATTAGGTGCCTTATCTAAGGTCACACACCTAGTCAGAGATGGAATCACGAGTCAAACCCACCTTTGTCTGACTCTGCTCTCATGTTCTTTTGAGCCTTCACTTGACAAGGGTCAATAAAGCTCAGAATAATGGCACCAGTCCTGAAAAGACCACTCATCAAAAGAAACATCAAACATTAATTAATTAAATTCAGTCCCATAGACGGACTGTGGCAATAATGTAGATTCAGGCAACCTAAACAAAGGTTGCACTAGAAAAACAAGTGTTACCACTAGTTTCAAGAGAAATAAGTAGAAAACGTCATCCATCTGTTCTCCTATCTCAGCCAAGTTGTTTACCCCAGGATATGCTTCGCCAAGTTGCTTCAAAGATGTGGAAGGAAGCTCTAAGCAAAGAGTGGAAAGCTAAATGCAGAGCAACAATCACTGAAGCACTTTAATCAGGAGACACTTTTAAGCTTTCATCTTGAAAGCTGAGAAAAAGTATAGAGTTTTGTGATTGGGGTAAACAATCCTTGATTTTGTAGGACCCTAAGAAGCCATTTGAGTTCCTTTCACGAATGATGAAGTAAGAGTTAGGCAGTAATTGCTTTGACATCCTTCAGGAAAAATCAATAATGAATATGAGTGAAAGGTCAAGGAAAAAAATAACAGATTCACTTTGGAGGCAACAGAGAATGCGAAAAATCAAACGAAAGAGATTTTGATCCATTGTAAAGAGGAGGATTGTTCCTTATCTCCTTAACAGTAGTGATTAGGGAAATATGATCCACTTTAAAAATGAAAAGACCAAAGAAACAGTCATATTATACAATATCTGATTTTAAGATAGCTTCACTTGAGTATATTATATCTTCAATAAATACAATGCTCAGGGAATGATAGGTTTGGGCTTATTACATTGCTGTGAAACGGAAGCTTAATCTAAGATTTTTTTAACTGATCCGGATTGGGGAACATATGCATATCTCTCTTTGCTATGCTAAGCTGTTGCAAAACCTTTGCATCCTCATGCTGAATACTGCTGGCCAAATTTCAAGACTACAGAGAATGTGATTTTTCATCTGCAAGTATTTTTGCCATATACATCTTCTCGTCCTCCATCTCAGTTTCTACATGCCTGCATCCCTCTGCCTCAATATCCAACTTTAGGCAATGACAAAATCTTAATTAATTTGATAAATACTACTTTAATATCTGTCATTCCCTTTTGATTCCAATTCATCATTGCTCACCCGACGAAACACAAAACGCTGATTACCTTACTAATTGTCCTTAATAACTTTTATCAACTTCCCCAAACCAGCCTCCATACAGCACTAGATACCTCCATAAACTGCAAATACCATGAGCCTCTAAACCTCAGAACTGTGCAGGGATTTCTCATTGCCTTTAACATCTGATTTTAGTGTCTTAGCCCCAACGATCCAGCATCTCATCTACACATCCCATGTCTAATTGTATTATGTAGCTATAATGAACTATATGTGGTTACATGTGTGGTTACTACTAAATGCCTCTTCCATTGAGTTCCCCATTTTGTCTACAGTGCCCTTTGCCTTTTCTCTACCACTCAATTAGGCCCAATTCTATTCACCCATCAAATTGAATATTAGATGCCATCTTCTCAAGAATCTGTCCCTGATATCCAAAATAATTCTCTACCCTATACATTTCATGATATCTGATGCTTAGGTCTACACTTACACTATTTTATTATAATCATTAATTATTCTCTTTATCTGTTTCTGCTTGAATTTAAGGAATACATGATACCTTATCACTCGACCCAATGTCTACTGCTGAATAAAGGAATAAAGGAGCCATTGAATAGATGCTTAATATGAGTGTTTCTTGATATCCTTTTCACCTCAAATTAAGCATCATTTGGACGTCTCAATTCAGGAGTACAATTCTAAGTGTTTTTTTGTGTGAAGTTTTAAGGTCATACTCCATGAAAATATCTTTTTCTAATGACATGGATGTTTTTCAATCCAGTGCTGACCCTTTGCCCGAGAAATAACCAGTGTGATCACTAAACAAATAAAAGAAATTTGTGAAAATATATTAATTTGCTTCTCAATTACAATTACTACCACAGTTAAGAAACCTACCATAGCATCTTGACCTTAATCCATGTAGGGGTTTAGTGTCAGTCTGGAATTACACGTCAAGAAGATACAATCATGTCTTGTTGTACAAGTCACTGAGCTCAAGCTTAGTCTATAACATAAAAAGACTAAAATGGTAAAATCCTGAGCTTCCACGGCTGGTACAAGTATTTAATACTGTTACATAGAAAAGACTTTGGCATCCACACTTCAGGAGTTACAATTCAAATTGAATCTTGAAGTTAGTTTCTCCAGTAGTAAACATGAAATTTAAAATACTGTCTCCATCTTACTGTATAGTCAAAGCAGTTGCCAAAATAATAATAATTAATCATAATAATATCCAGAATATAGTCACCGAAGAATGAAATGAAAATCTTAAAGGGTACAAGAAACTTACAAACTTAAATCATTCCCAGTGAAATAAACAACACATGTCAGGCATTTTGGAGAGAATCCAGGATTCTTTGGTAAACAATTGATAAACACAGAAGTGAAAATGATTTGAGCAACAACTTAATGAGAGCCCAAAATAAAGAACCAGAGCATAGAATACCCCCAGAACAAAGCAGTACAGGAAGAAAATGGCTCCGGGCACTCTAACAAGGATCAGAAGAACTCTGACAACTTCAAAATGAAACAATCATGAATCAGATAAAAACACAGAAATGTTTATCAAGTGGTTAAAGCTTGTTAAATATTCATTTTGCAGGTAAATTTGATGCTGGCATCATAACCCTTTGTCTTACAATTTACACTGTTTTATGTGCCTATAATTAACTATTTAGTAAATTGTCCTATCATGTTTGCTTAGTAAAACCCTTGTTGATATTTTTGTTGCCTCCATAAAGGTAAGAGTTTAAAAATCCCCTGGTGTTTGTATAGGGAAAATCTGAGACAGTTCAACCCTGCTTGATAATTGTAATCAAGATTCTGGTACCCCAAGTGGTACAGTGGTATACCACTGATGTAATATCCCTTACACACACACACACACAGCCCTAACAATGACTTTCCTTTCTTAAGACTCAATATGTATGTTGTCCCTTTCATAAGTGCGCTACTGACACTCAAAGCACAGTGTAAATTTAAAAAAATTACTTCTGTCAGAGAAAAATACTTTCCTAATACTTGAAAAACCTGCTTATACAATCTATTTTTATTCATTTGTACTAATATTTCTTTGCAAAGAATCTGAGAAGTTCCAGGAGAAAGAACAGAATAAAAAGGAAAATTTATTGGACTCTAGCTGATGAAAGAAATAGCTTGTCAAATCTGTGACAATAATATGGACTTCCCAGAGAAGATATTTGTTTTTAATTCCAAACCATTCAAGTGACTCCAGGCCTTTATGCAACACCATAATAATCATCGCATGTAATCATGTTTTGCTTTCATACCCTATTAGCACCATCTAAGGGAAGGAAATAAGATTCATCGAAAGGTGTTATACAATCTGTACACAATTGTGAGTTCCTTTCAATATGTTGCGGCAGATGAGGCACAATGCGTCTCAGCTCTATCCAACCTCATTTTCAGGAAAATGGTTGTGAAATTAAACATGACAGGGGGAAAGGAAAAAACAAAAAGCAGATAATTACCAAGCAGCTCTTGGATTTCTGTGTTTACAGAAAAACCAAGAGAAGTAAAAAGCAGAGTGTCACACTGACCACAAGAAAGGATCCATTTTGAAATAAAAAATATCCAGATCATATTATATGTTTTGTAAGGCTAGAAAATAGGAAATTCTTCTATTTGTATATTCCTTTAAAGATTCTGACCTTCAGTGCATGACTTTTTCCTAATCAGTATATTTATACAATAAAAGTGGCCCCACTTTCCATCCAGCTCCCTGCTTGTGTCCTGGGAAAGCAGCAGAGGACAACCCAAAGCCTTGGGACTCTGCACTCAAGTGGGAGACCAGGAAGAAGCTCCTGGCTCCTGGATTCAGATCGGCTAGCACCGGCTGTTGTGGTGACTTGGGGTGTGAATAACACAACAGAAGATCTTCTTCTCTGTCTCTCCTCCCTTGTGTATATCTGACTTTCCAATAAAAAATAAAATAAATATTTAAGAAAGAAATAATTGGTACATGTATGTGTATAGGTATTTGCATATTTTTGGACCCACTATCTTCTCTTAGAAGTCTCACCCTCTATAGGTTAAATTTTTTCTTTGGGCTCTGTATGATGGCTCAATTGGTCAATCCTCCCCTAGCAAGTACTGTAATCCCATATGGGCACCAGTTCATGTCCTGGCTGTTCCACTTCCCTACTTCCTATCCAGCTCCCTGCTTGCAGTCTAGAAAAGCAGTGGAGGATGGCCCAAAGTCTTGGGACCCTGCATCTGCATGGGAGACCCAGAAGCTCCTAACTCCTAGTTTTGGATCAGCTCATCTCTGACCATTATAGCCATTAGGGGACTGAACCAGTGGATGGAAAATCTTTGTATCTCTCCTCTGTAAATCTGTGCTTCCAATAAAAATGAATCTTTAAAAAAATATTTTCTTCAAACTCCTGTCAGCCTGCAGTAGTGTTGGCATGGCTGTCCACTGTTTTCATGTCCCAACAGCTCCATCTTCTTGGCCATTTCCTCATTTCACTGACAACAAATCCTTTCACCTACATTTTTACACACTATTACCGGTTACTGTGAATCTCATTTGCCTGTTCATGATTAACACTTGGAAGACAGCTTTGATTCTCTGATCTTATCCGTCTTTCACACACAATTGTTTACTGAATCTGAAGAATAATTCCTTCAAGATGCTTCTCTTTACAACCATTGCTTGCTCTCAACTTCCATTGCTTCAGTAAGGCATCTGTCCTACACAGCAATATCCGATTACTGTAACAGCCTTCTATCTGAACTTGTTATTTTATAGAATGGATCATCTAACCCTTACTTTTGCTTGTTTTTGTTTGTTTGTTTGTTTTGCGAGTAAGAAATCTAAACTGCAAAGAGAATAACAGCCCACGGTCTCAACCTGAGTAATAATCAGAATTGGGAATAAATGTCAGATTTTGTAACTCTTAGTCAAGCTCTATCACTGTACCATGCTTCTCAGGCCCTATCCTCATTTTAGAACATATGGAAGACATTAACTGTCTTAAAATACCTGCTCTACAAAGGATTTTCTTAGAACTATTCGGTGCCTTGCCTCACTGATTAATGGCAGGGAATCAAAAAATCATTGGTAAGACAAAAATGGTGATATACTTGGAGTTGGAAACTAACCCCTATAGTACTTGCAATTTAACCTTCAAAAGGGGCCTAGACCAGATTCCATTTCATCAGAATAAGCAGTCACTTTTAAGTTACTGTTTTCCAAAAAGGAAATGTGAGCACTCTGTGAGTTGAGCGTATATTAAGAGCAACCCCCTACCCAAAAAGTGAGAGAAAATAGACTTGAGATGAACTACACTACTGCAAATAGTATCAATTCCCTCATACTTGAAATATCAGCATTATCTTCTAAGTCAGCAAAACAGATCTATTAAGAAAAGCAATTAGAAATATGAGGTAGACCCTTACTGAACATGCAGACAGTAACACTACTAATATTTCCAAACTCATAATCTAAACTAATCAACAAGGGCCAGGGAAGGAAGAGTGCAGGTGCAGAGAGAATAAAGCAGCAGGAGGAATAAAGGATGATGAGAAGAGGTATAGAGAGTTTAAGATGGTTCTAAATCTAAATGAACTTATCAAATGGATGTGAGTGAACTGCAGTAACAACAGCAGTAGCTCATTTAGAGAACACTTTGCTGTCAAGCCTCTCATCATTACAACATTTCTATAGGGCATCATTTCTTTATTAGAAGTGTGGAAAACCTGAGTGGATACATGGCTGACTACTCTGCGACCTTAGTATAGGCTTACAGTTGGCTAGCTGGAGGAAAGTCATGGAATAGGTAACTGCATGACATCCTTCATGCTAGGTTTTACATCCCATTAGGATAGAAACCACATCTGCCTCCTTCACCTCAGAATCTCTTGTGTTGTGGGTAATTTTTGTCCCAAATAAAGTACATTTGAATATTTGTTGAACACAGGCTAGTAATGTTTTAGGCATACAGTTTGCAAAGCCTTTCTAGCTTGAAACTGCTAGAATGCAGCATGGAACTGTTTCAACCGTAGAAATTCATTTGCAGATGCATTAATATAAACTTAGTCCATACTTACTCAAATTTTGAAAGAAAATTAAATTTTAAAAAATTATTCAATTTGAAACTCACATCTTCTCTGATTCAAAACAAATATCATTTAGTTTGTAAAACAACGCTGACATAAAATTCAGTTATTTCCTGTCTTCAAAATAAGCGATGTTGTTCAGCTGATTGTTCCAATAATTAATATTTGCTTTGGGCAAGTTCTATTTTCTTGGCTTATGAATACATTGTACTGTATATTATCTTCCTCCACTGTAATTTAAGTCCACATTTTGTATTATATAATACCACTGTTATATCTTTTGTAATGATCACAAAAATTTATAATGTAATTAAGAATAATAACAAATATCCAGCCCTGGGAAATGCAAGTTACATGACAACAATGAAAATAAAATAGATTAATTTTTATTAAACTAAGGAGTGGAGGTGCCAATTTTAAGCACACAAAGAAAATGTTTCATGGATTACAAATGCAAGTGATTTGGGAAAAATAAAGGCAGGACTTAGATTTATTTTCCTTTTACACATATAATTTCTTTTGCAATTCTGCTGCTCAAATCAGCCTGGGATTTAACATCACCAAAGAACCAGGCAGAATGGACCAATACTGGAACACTACTCCCATTCCTCAGCCTTATGGTGCATGAAATAATGAGTATTAATGAAAAAGTATTCAAATTTCAGTTCAACTTGCTACCCCTGAAGGCCAAAATATAAATCAGTTCCAAAAGGGCTTAGATAAATTCATGACTGAAATGTCCATAGAGGGAAATGGGAAACCAAGGAGGAAAGATCACAATCTTAGACCTTCAATTGTGAAGGGCTCTCAGGAGAGAATCTGCTCCAGCTACTTGCTTCAGGCAGGCAAAAATGCATTCCCACTTCGCTACAGAGAAAATTGAACATCAAAGAATCACTTGCCCAAACTACATAGCCAATCAAAATGAAACAGTCTTTGAAATTAGGATTTTTGGGGGGCTGACACTCAGGCTCAACAGGCTTATCCTCTACCTTGAAACAGCAGCATCCCATATGGGTGCCAGATTTTGCCCCAGCTACTCCACTGGAGAGCCAGCTCCCTGCATGTGACCAGAGAAAGCAGCAGAGGATGGCCCAAAGCCTTGGGACCCTGCACCCTCATGGGAGACTGGGAAGAAACTCCTGGATCAGATCATTTCTGATTGAGCTGTAATGGCCATTTGGGGAGTGCACCAGCAAATGGATGACCTTTCTCCATCTGTCCCTCTGTCCTTTCATATATATATATACACACACATATATATATATATATATATTGTATAAAATATAGGGTTTGGGGAGGGGTGGGGAGAACCCAAGTATCTATGTAACTGTGTCACATAATACAATGTAATTAATGAAGTTAAATAATAAATAATTAAAAAAAAAGAAAAAATATATATATTATATATCAAGATTCTTGACTCATGGAACAATATTTGAGGATGCTTCAAGAAGTTAATGGAATAAGGAATTTTTTAACATGTGTATATACATATTTTTAGCTAGAGGAAATGTATAATAGAGTCAAGTATACTGTGAAGTGGAGATACATCGCAGTATATCTCTCTACTTCTGAATGGAACTGTTTCTCCCAATGAAACTGCTAAATGTATCTTGACAATAGAATGCTGAACTTTATACATTCTCTATACCTACAATGTCAGGATATACTTAATGTATAGATTTCAAAAGCATTTAAACCAACATAAAATTGGCTTTTATTTTCATTTTTAGTGAATGGAGTATCCTCAAACATTCCACTGACTTGCCTTGCTGATTCTTAATCATATTGCTCTAAACTGTATTCTGATCCAGGCAGGAGTTATGTACTTATTTCAGTTCAAGGAAGGTTTCTTTTTGCTGTTCCCTTATCTGAGTGTTCCCTGTGTTCTTGTACCATGGAAGTTTATACACATCAGGAATATTTTTTCCATGATTACCTTACTTAGGTATTTCATTTGACCTGCATTCTAAATCCCATTTCTAACTAACATTTACATTTCCATCAAAAAATAAAAGCATAATCTGGGCATAATTAAAACATTTTCAAGATCCATCTAATGCTTCAACATTTCTGCATTACAGGTGTTAAATTTGATCTGAACAACCATTTACGTGTGTGTGTGTGTAATGATGTATAATGAGCATTTCAGTTTGAATAGGAACAAAAATGCATTAAGAGTGTCTATACAAAGTGTTGTGTGTGAGTCTACACTGACATTCCCAAGCAACAAAGTACTTTGAGTCTGAAGGCACTGTGGTAGAAATCGTTAAGTGTCATGGAGCTTGAATATATCTCTCCAAGATAAAATCATTATGTGGTTTGGGGAAAGATATTTCACCATTTTGATCTGTTCCTCATGTGAAAATATGAACGGATTGTAGCAGCTCCTTCCTAGCATGCAATTTTAATAGACTATGAGGTACTATATAATTATAATAGCATTAAGATAGAAACAGCTAAAACTTTCTCTTTTTTATCTATTTTATTGTATTGTTGTTGACAATCTTTACATAGTTAATTATGGTTAAAGAACAAAAAAATAAAAAATGAAAAAAAGGTTCAGGGGGTATAGGGAAGTGGGTAATACTATTATGTCCATATTGTTTCCATCATGTATCTGAGGTAAATGGGGATATTGAGGGAGAAGCCCCACCCATTTTCCCGCCCACCCCAAGTCCCGGATGTGGGGCATGCTCTGAGATATTTGCTCAAGTGGTTTTAATAGTTCTCCAGTTATGAATCGCTGCCAGTTTCGCTCGATGAGGTTGTCCACTGATTGATATGGTCCATCATAAAGTCTCCGTTTGCCCCATATTTCGCTGCCAACATATAGCTGAGATGAATGATTGTCCTGTTCTGTCTTCTGTCTTTTCTTGGTTAGAGTTCTGAGTCCAGCAGTTCGATTGGGGAGATCTCCAAAGATACTTTGAGGTATTCCCAGATTAGTTTCTTGTATGTTCTAGCAAGCACAGGGCCCGGCACAGTCCATCACCCCGATCAGCTGGTGGTTTCAATTGCTGGGCTGGTTCTGTTTTCAGTCCTGATTTCCACTGGAACCAATGGGTGTTGCAGTCTAGCCTGGTTCAGTCCTTACATCAACCAGTGGGATCTGCAGCCTAGTAGGGGCGACCCACAATAACCCCCACCAGACCCGCCCCCTACCCTGGTTTGCCAGTATGTGTAGCAGAAGACCAGTCTGTCCCCCATCCCATTTGGCTCTGGTACTTGTCAATGGGTATTAAAGCTTAGTTCTATCTAACCAACTCAACCTTCCAGCCCTCACAGATATTGTTGAGTGCCTCTCTATCTCAGCTAAAACTTTCTAAAGCACTTTTCCATATTTCCATTTAGCAACTGATAATCAATGCAAAATAATCTATATACTGCTGGCCCTCAAGAAGTAATGAAGAATAAGTTAATTTTGCTTTTTGCAAATAAACTTTTAGACATCTAGTATTCTTTTGACCTTCTAAATGACCAAGAGTCACTTCCTGAGATGGCCACCAATTGGCAATGTTCCTAGTCACCCTATTCCCATGCATTAAATTCCTCTTTCTTTTCATTATGAGCATTTCAATTTTATGATCTATTTTATATACTAAGTCCTTTGTTTTCTAGAGATGATAGAAAAGTATTGCAGAAAATTATCTGTTCTAGCCTGGCAATAGTTAATGACTCCAAATCTCCAGTACAGAGCATGTTCCAAGTCCAACAAATACTCAGGTAAAGAGTTTCAGTCACTAAGACCAGGTAAGAGTTATCTTTCAGCTAGGAACATGCTATAGCACCCCATATCATAGTTCAAAGTTGTGTCCTGGGAGATGATGATTCCTATGAAAGCCTCTGGCTTGCATGCAACAATGCAGATATCAAAGCATATCAACTGTCTACTCAAGAGCTATTTGCTTAGATATCACCTTTTTTCTAGTATACGGATAAAATTCCTATTAATTACATAATACTAAACTACATGTTAATCATTAGTGCTGATTACTTTCTGAAGACAATATAATGAACTGTGTAACTTTTATTATCACTCATGAATTATAGAATCAGGATTTCAATGAGTCTTTGTTCCACGTCACCCTAAGTTCACTCAATGACAGTACGAGAATTAGGTAATTCCAAGGAATTACAATGATTTCACTCACATATCCTACATTTTGGAAGAGTCTAGAGACTATGCTTAGCTGAAAATAAAAATCAATGCACCTAACATATGTTAGCATTGTGGCATCAGCTGGTAAAATTTCTTATATGGCAGCTGCCTTTGCACATAGTGAATGTCCCAAAAGAATCATGAGGAAGCTTCTTTGCCTCTTACGATTTAGCCTCAAAAGTCAGAGTCATGTACTCCAGATGTAAGTGGTTAATATCATAAACCCTCTGGACTCAAAGGAAAGCATATGAATCCCACATATTGAGAAGAATGCCAAATTATTTGAACTATTTTCAAAATTGTCACTGTGAACTCTCTATTAAACATTATAATCATCTAACATGAAAACTGTGCTAAATCTTTCCCATTGTTGTCCATATTGTTGTATCAAGTTTGGACCATTAGAGTTAGGTTTCAGTTCAGATCAAGATAAATCTAAGGCTCCATACACTGAGATCCTAGGATATGAATGCATCCCATGAGAAAATCTATGAAATAAGATGCAAGTTATTTACACTCAGCATACAACAGTGGTCATGTGTAACCAACAATGGATACTACAAATTAAAGAGAGTAGGAAACACATAGTAGTCCTGAGTCAAGTGTTGAAAGAAATCAGAATTTCTAGAAAAGCCATTAAAGCAATTCCAAACTCTTAACTCTACTTTCTGGCCTATTGTTTCTATCAAGTCATAGTTATTTCTTCATAACATGTAGTTAAGACATTGTTGTGACAAAGCGGGTACCTGTTTCAGTATCCTAAACGGACACATGTTTAAGCCCCAGGTGCTCCATATCTGATCTAACTCCCTGCTAATATTCTAGGGAAAACAGCAGAGAACGGCCTGAGTTCTTGAGCCTCTGCACACATGTGGCAAACACAGATGATGTTCCTGGCTCCTGGTTTTGTTCTGTTCTGGTTATCAACCCATTTGGGGAGGGAATCAATGGGAGGAGGATCTTGATCTATCTATACCTACCTACCTACCTACCTACCCCACCCCCTCTCTCTCTCTCATTTAAGCAAAATCTCTTTCACTTTCTGTCCTGTCTTTAAAATCTGCCTTTCAAATAAAAATAAATAAATCTTAGGAAATAATTTTTGGATCTTTCACATTTTTAGTACCTAAAAATTCTTTTAAAGAACTGAAGAGCTCTTTAGCTCCACTCCATCCACACTGCATGATATGATATGTACTTGATATCTTCAATATTCCTTGTGAAAAGCTTTGTAGCCAGATCTGTCAGTGACAATCATACACACATACACAAACACGTAGCTATTATACATACATACATTATATATATGGTGACAACTTTGTTAAACTTCCTGCCACCACATAACAAAACTCCTTCCCACTGGACTACAATATTTTCTTGACTTCTTTTAAGCACTCACTGACAACCTCCTTGAAGACCCAAAGACATGGCAAGTGGCAAGTGTTTTGTAGCACGCCCATATTACAGACTCATAACACAAGTTATTACTATTGGGTAACTAATTATCTAAAAACAATTTATCTTAAAACAACCATCATTTTCATATATCTCATGGTCCTACATCAGGAATTTGGACACACCATTGGGCTATTCCCCATGGCATCATCTGTAGTTATTCTTCAGTACTGTAATGAAGATTATGATGGGTTTGAGGACCTGAGATTATCTGACTGACTTATCTGGGATCTGATGGGGATAAAGTATGTGAAAAGTATATCTCATGTAACCTATAAAAAGGCTCTACAAGGCAGTAATTTTGGTTGAGATGAGAAAAATTAAGGACAAAGAGATTAAGTAACTGGTTGAAGATTGTACAGTTTTGCAGTGGCAATGTCAATCACCAAGCTATACCTAGATATATTCAGATCAATTTGTGCAGTATGCATTCTTTTCATGTGCTTCCATACCTAGAAGAGATCATTTATACAAAATGTTTCTGCAAATCAAACAAAAATGTAAATGTATCAGAGGAAATACTTTTCGTAACCAAGGCAATATTCTTTTACTGTAACAAATGAGAAAATAAAAACAGAAAGAAAATAAATGCTATGTATGGTGACTTGAAATAAATACAAGGAAGTTATTATTTTGTATCCCTTGTGATGAAGAGGGTTGGAGAAGATACTAGAAATATTAATATCATCAGTATCATTTATTTATAAAAAGTCTTTAATTAAGGCATTTCAATAGTTGCAATTTCCAAGGCATTTATTTAATGGTAGTTGGTATACTTCTTAGTTTCTCACTAATTTAGAAAATTGAAATCTGTCAGTAGCTTCATTACCCAAAGAAAATTATTTCAACTAATTTGGCATGTATTAATCCAACTATTATACACTGTATATATATATATACACACACACACACACACACACACACACACACACACACACAGGTTTGTAACATATTTTTCACCAAACCATAAGCTTGAATATCTCCATTTTAACATGATTTTTCAATGGTTTATAATATTTTTAAATGTGGTGTGTTATCTGTGGACATTTAGAATTATCCACTTTTAAATAGTGTCCAACCTGATCATTATTTCCAGTAGTTTTATTAGCATAAATCCTTAAAAGTAAAATCAGAGGCAAAGGGTAGGTACTATTATAAGTTATTATATCACATTGAAGCAAATGATTGTGGGGAGCAGGGGGGATAAAGCCGCTCCTGGGACTGGGAGGGGCCATTACAAGATGGCGGCTGGCCCAGGGCCAGGAGGCAGAGTTGGTCTCGCCAGCAGGTAAACAGGAAGTCACAGGGAGAGGCTAATGCCCCCGCTGCAATTATAACATTGCTACTGGCCTATCACGTAGCGCAAAGTGGATCCACGGGGAGAAGTGATTGGTGGAGAATGATATAAAAGTAGCCGTTACAAGACGGACAGAGAAAGACAGGGACAACGACCCACAATGACAAGACAGACTACGACAGAGAAAGACTGGGACGGGAGAAGAAGGATGGATTGAAACAAGGGTGGCAGAGAGAGGGCTGGAGAAGCAGCAGAAGAAAGCTAAGGCCAATGGGGAAAGGGGCAGCGGAGAGAAGGGTATAAACGCAGCCGCTTTTGGCAGTGAGGGGTCTGGTTGCGGTTCCGGCTTTTCCCAGACCCTCGAGAGTGTGCCTCATCATGTTAGTGTCGCTGCTGGGCAGCGACAAATGATAGTCTAAAAGTGTGTGTGTCTCTTGACAGACACCTAAATTTTACATATATGTGAAGAAAGGAGGAAAGAACAGAAAGGGGATTGAAAAAGTAATGAAGGGAGAGAGAAAAAGGTCAACTCCTTCTCAAAATTTGTCTTTTGAAGTTCTCAAAATATTTACAAGTGAGATTGTTTCAACTCAGGTACCTGCAGGGTTGACTTATGACCCTCATGAAAAGCTATGGAAAAGGGAAGCACTGAAGAAAAAAAGGGCTCAATAAAATAAAACCCCAAAGCTACATACCTATGTATCCGCACATACTGTTCTGTCCTAAAATAATTGGCTCATTAACTAGTCAGCCTAGATGAGCGCCATTATCAAAGACAACTTGGAAAAAAGGCTATGGGTTTGCATACTCTCCTGACATACTAATTATTTTTGGATACAATGCTGTGGACATAGTGTACTTTGATATTAGGAAAATATTAAGCGGGCTTTAGGCCAGAAGCTGTGATCTAGGAACCATACAGACAGTTGGACGGGAGACCGGATATGATCAAGGGAGGTGGCAAACAACTGCAAGAGCCTGTTGGAATAGAGCAAAGGTTTTGCTCCTCTCTTTGCATCTCGGCAGTTTTCAAGTTCACTGGAGTGGGGGTCACCGGTGATATCAAAAGACACAAATTCTATGTTTATTTAACAATTGCCATCTAGAACATAAGCCCCATCACTCTGCAGGATCTTTTTTTCATCCAACCCTCCCAATTAAGAACTGGAAAACTGTTAATAACATATTTTGCAACAACTCTTTCATTGTGTTATATAGCTAAAAAAAGTCTTCTGCTGGCAACTACAGTGTCAATATGCTTAGGCTCTTCAAAGGCAGAAGGAAAAATTGAATTAAAGAATAGTCTAGCTGGATAATTCTTTTGATGTCCACATGTAAGAGATGTATACATGAAACAAATTGAATAAATGTAAATTGTTCTTACTATTTCCAAATAGACAGATTTTAGGTAGGTTATAAAAACACAAGCAGGGCTGGACACAGAGTTAAAGCTGCTGCCTGAGATGCAACCATCTCAGGCCCCAGATATTCCACCTCCAGCCCACGTTCCTGCTAATGTGCCTGGGGAGGCAGAGGATTATAGACACTGCATCTGAGCCCTTGGCACCCACATGTGAAACTCAGATGGACTTCTAAACTTCTAGCTTTGTCCCATCCCAGCCCTGATCATTGTAGTGAGCCAGAAGATAGAAGACTTTTGTTTCTCCAGGCCCCTTTCAAATAAATAAATAAATCTTTAAAGCAGAAAATCAAGTAAAGCAATACTTTCACTATCCATTTGTACAGACCTGCCTATGTTAATATGCCTATAGGGTCATACAGGGAGTAAGCAGTTCAGGTAAGAGAAATACTACCGCTAGAACTCTTACTCCAGTGTTTTTCTCCAAACACGATACACTTGTAATCAAGTGATCTTTCAAGAAACTATGTTGGAACATACATGAAAGTTGTTTGTCAATACTTTTTGGATATTTGCCCTTATTTTTATGAATAACTATTAATTCTCAAAGATACATGCTCACACTACAAACCTGAAATCAAATGATCTCTTTACATCCCCTTAAGGAAAATAAGGAATCTTAGACTGCTTTATAGCAATGTCCACCTCATTTTATATTTTAATTGGTCGATTTTTAATTATACATTGTTTTGCTATTTGTAAGGGAAACAAAGCTTTTTTCCAAAGATTTATTTATTTATTTGAAAGAGTTGAAGAGAGGAAGAAAATGAAAGAGAGAGAGAAAGAGAAAGTGATTCCAAACAGTGGTTCACTTCCCGGATGGCTGCACAGGCCAGGATTGGGCAAGACCAAGAGCAAGGAACTTCATCTGGGTCTCCCACATGGGTGAAGGAGTCTAAGAACTTGGACTTTTTTTTTTTTTTTTTTTTTTTTTTGCTTTTCCCAGGCCATTAGTAGGCAGCTGGATCAGAAGTAGAACCGTTGGAACCTGAACAAGAGTCCATATTGTGCTACAGGTGGTGGCTTTACCAGATATGCCAAAACACAGGCCCCAGAAAAATATAAACTGTAAAGGTAGGTATAAATTCAATTTCTGTCTAAATAAGATATGATTCGTCTCTGGAATGGAAGACTACAAATGTTCACAAATTATGATAGATATTTCTGAGAACCATTTGAATAAATATGGACAAACTTGTATAGTATAAAAGTTTTAAAGGAAACAGGATAGCAAAGAGGAAGACAAGTTTTCACAGGCAGGAACAAGGGCCAGGCCAGGTGACCTGGATGCTGCTGGACCCCTACCCCAGGGCTCAAGGATCCAGTACCCACTAGAAAAATGGGCCCAAGAAGCTGTGCCAGGCAATTTGGGCACTGAAAGAACCCCCACCGCTGGGCCTCACAGAACCTGTACCCACTGCACTCAGACCAGCATAGCTTGCCTCATCCCAGTATCCACTAGTGGGTGCTTCAACCTGGCTCTGTTTAACCTGCCCCCCAGTTCTATCCCCTGCTGGTGGGTGCTGCATCTTAGTCCAGTCCAGCCGGCCACCAAATCCAGCTCTATAGTGAACTTGCTGTTGCAGCAGCCCAACCCAGCCTGTCTTGCACCCCACCCTGGCTCTCACATCTGCCAATGGATGTTATGAACTGGCCCAGCCTAGTCTGCCCGTAGACCTGACCCACATGTATACTGGCAGATACTGTAACCTGTCCTGGTGTGAGCTGTTCCTCATCTTAGATCTTGTGCTCACCTGCAGGCACTGTATTCTCACAAAGGAGTTCTCCAAGCTCCTCTAATGGATCTCCCAGTGGCAGATTGCGTGCACACCAGTGGGTCCTTGGCCGAGATTGAATGTTCACATCTTATCCTGGCAGGAACAGTATCCTTGCCCAACCAGTCCATACCCTTTCTGGTTCTTACTGTTAGGTGATACAGCAGTCCAGCCACACCTGCCCACACTCAGACGTAACTCTCATGTGGTTCAGCGAGAGCCAGGACCTAGCCAAGCCCATTCTATACCCACCCTGGTTCTGATAAGTACCAGTGGGTGATGGAGTCCATCCCAAGTCTGGCACTCCCAAACCCAGTGCACATTGATGCTGAGGGAGACTGTAGCCATGTTCAGCCAGCACTCTGCCCTCATTCCAGCTCTTGTGCTCATCGGAGGGAACGCCAACCTATCTGGGACATCCCCTTAATTCCCCAACAAGACCTGTTCCCAGCCACAGAAATTCCGCATGACAGTGGAGATTACAGTTTCACAGTGGTGAGCCCAAATACTTCCCCAAAATATTCTGCCCCCAGACCTGATTCCCTCACATGTTGGTTAGTGTCATTGCCCAACCTAACATTTCCTGCCCCCTGTTCTGTCACTGAGGGTACTGTGGTCTATCCCTGCCAAGTAGACCCTCATCTCTGGCTTTAATGTGTGCCAATGATTGGTATTCAATGACGTTTGTTGCTAATTATCTTCAGTGCAGATCTCCCACATGTGCTGGTGCTTCAGTCTGACCCTTAAAGGTCCTGTTCAACCCTCCAAACCACTCATTCTTAGCACCCTCACTTACACGCAAGTACAGTGTTCTTGTCTATGGAGGTCCCTCAGTAGTCATTCCTCAGCTGGATATGAACCCTCAGGTCCCCACTTTTGCTCACTTTTGCCATACCCTAGACCCCCTGTAAGCCCACACCCACAAGTCCCCAGAGTGCGTTGCCAGGCAGACAGAGCTTCGCCTGGTGCAATGCATTGCTCCTGGACCACCCGATCCAAGGTGCGGGCCCAATCTGAGGCTGCACCCCTACTTGGATGATTTGTCTCTATTCCAAAAAATGTTTTTAAAAGATGCCAAAATGCCTGTAAAAACATAACTTCTAAACAAAGGATTCCTATCAGATTGTAACCGTGCCATTTCCTATTTGAGTCCTTAATGGAATTATTAGGCACTGTATTCTTAACTCAAGGTAGATGTTTCCAAGATAATTAAGGCATTACTCAGATCAATATGGCAACTTACTGCCTATTAAGTAATTTCTCATTAAGATATGTAGTTTAGAGGCTGGAATTGGGCTTAACAGGTAAAGCCACTTTCAATGATGTCAAAATCCCATATGGGCACTGGTTTGTGTCCTAGTTGCTCCATTTCTGATCCAGTTCCCTGCTAATGGCCTGGGAAAACCAGTGATGGATGGTTCAAGTGTGTGAGTCCCTACTAAAGATGTGGCTGACTTGGATGAAGCTCCTTTCTCCTGGCTTCCACCTGGCTCAGCCCTGGCCGTGCAGCCACTTGCAGTTCACTTGAGTGTACTAACAGAAGATCTCCCTCCCTCTCTCTTTCTCTTTAACTCTTTCAAATAAATATATTTGTCTTTTATTCTTTTTCAGATGATATATAGCATGTAACAGTCTTTAGGTTTATTAGATTCAATCTTAGACTGTCCACTACTTTATCTGTGTTTAAAGATGTGAGTTTTTATTCTTGCTTGAAAGGCATGATTACACAGAAAGGAGAGACTGCAGCATCATTCATCTGCTGATTCTTTCTCAAATGCTCATAAAGCTGGAACTAACCTGATCAGAAACCAGGAAGGACCTTCCTGCTGGTGTTCCATATGGGTGCAGGGTCCTAAGGACTTGAAAAATCCCCTGTTGCTTTCTGAATATATAAGTAGGGTACTGGATTGGAAGTGGAGCAGCTGGGACACAAAACAGTGCCCATGAGATACCAGTGTTGCACCCAGAGGCTTACCCTACAATGCCGTGGTGCCAGTCCATATTTTAGTATTTTTTGAAACTATACCCAGGACACAATTATAAAATATGGTAGATATAATATTTCTATCATTACCTTTGGTGTGACCTCTCTTTTCCAACCCCATTTTGTGGTACATGACTACTTATGAACATCACTTCCTTGTCTCTCCACCATTCTATTTGTTGCAGAAAGATCATTTTCTTTCAGGGTGTGGGTATGATTTCAGATGACTTTATCTGCTCTCTGTTCTTTTAGATGCAGGATGATGTTTTTGACCACTAACCTGGGGCTGTTTCAGCAACCACAGAGGCACTGTACAATCTAAAGTTACCTAAAAATTGCCACACCCACCTCCCCTCACTATGTCCTTTCCACGTTACAGATGTCCCTGGCTGTCCCAAGTGGCTCCAATGTCTCTCAGCAGAGCAGTGACATTTTCCAATCAGCATTGTGTTCCTGATTTTATGGGCAGTCACCTCAGCAGACTGTCTCACTCTGAACTCCAGCCAAAACAGACTTCTAAGCTAATACAGTGAATGGAGTTCTTGGTCTCTCTCTGCCCATGTTTTCCTCAGTCTGTCTCTAACTCAATCTTAGCTTGACTTTTTTTTAAATTTTTCTTCTGTGACCGTACAACTGTGTTTTCTCCCCCTTACTCTTTGTTTCTGTCTTTCCCTTGAGCACATACAACTGTGTCTCAAAGAATGCAAGAATGTGCTGAGAAGTATTCTCTGAGCAATGCATTCAAACAGTGTGTTGATTTCAAATAGTGATTGATTTCACTCCTTCACCTAGATTTTCATTGGGTCATCCATTTCCCCTGCCCAGAACCCTGCTTGCACACAGCTCGCCTCTTGAATGTAGCACAGGGAACATGTTTCCTTTGCCATTTCACAATCACAGTCTCCAGCACCTTGCAAAACTGTAAGGCCAGGCTGGAATCAGCATGTAGCACTTCAATAGCAACAACTCTCTATATCACCCAAATGGACACTCACAGATGTGAAATCATCAACATAAACAGACATTAGCTTCCCTCCAGATAAAAGGTCTTAGCTTCTAAAAGGTCAGAAAAGTCCATCTCTAAAAGCAGAAACATAATAGTGCCCTTTAAAGAGCTTCTCTCAACAAATGCCCTCCATCTGTTTCCTACCAGAAAGGAGTAAGTGGTTGTAGAAATAGTCACTTAGAAAGATACGGGCATTGGGCTCAGATTTTGAAGTGGTGTCAAAGTGAACGATTCTACACAGAAAAAGCAATAGGAAATAAGATGTCTTTTTATTTATAAGATAGCAAATGCTTTTAAATGATGATAATGAAAAGCAAGTAGCCCATATTTAAAAATAAAATTACTGGCTACAACCACTGGGAAGGTATCTACATCATCACATTTAGATAGGGAAAAATAAGAATGTATATTATCACACTGGATATTTAATGATGGAGAATACAAATACAAAGCCTTGTTAAACAGACTAAAAGCTACAATACTGAACATTTATTGTACAGCAACAATATATTCAATGCTTTTATGTACCTTGCAGTTTGGTCATCATGGCTACCCTAAGGGGTGATAGAGTTGCCACCTGCTTTGCAGATGACAAGAGCTTACTCAATGGTACATATCTAATCAAACAGCAAAGTTGTGTGGTGCATGGATCTTAAGATAACAATATTAGCTGCATCTCTGTTACAATCTGATAGAAGCAAAACTACGGGCAAGGTAATGGATGATGCTCACAATTCTTTATTCATTCTTTTACTACCTCTTCTGGAAATTGTAACTTACTTACTTACTTCCCAGGTTGTTAAACACTTTCTTCCTTCTAGCACTTACTTTGTGTGCACTGACCTTAGATGCAAAAGAACACACTCAACTCCGTCCCTCTCGCAGCACCCAGAAGACAATTACCCCTTTCACAAAGCCATTTGAAGATTGCTTAGCAAACAGCATTTCTTAGCATCAATGGAATGACAGTCAATTATGAGCCTAGTGGTATAAGGTAATTACACTGCTTTTTACTGACATAAAACTTCACTTTGTAAACACTTGGTTATTTTGCTGTAACCAAGGTTACCTTGTACTGCAACTTTGACATATACTGAAAACACACATGCAAATAACTTGTTAATTTGTGCCCAAAGATTTTGACAAGTCTTTTACTTTTCTTCATCTACAATGCTATTTCTTTGCTCAGTTCAAGCCTGTTACACCACTCAAACATTCACAAAGATGTGCATGTTTAAAGAAGAATCTCCTAACAATCCACACCCATTCTCACCATTCATTTTTCTTCTGTTTTCCAAGTGTTATTTAGTCCTCATTTCCTTCAGATTTAAGTTGGTCTCATTTCTTTTTTATTTCTTTATGGTGAGTAATACATGGAGCCCTATATGGAGTTGAGGATCACTGACAATGAAAATAGTACTGAAGTTGATATGCACACTAAAATTGAATGAGGTGCTGCAAAAAAAGACAGCCTGTTGCATATTAATTTGTTCAGATATTTAATAAAGAAATTATGCTCTTTAAAGTGTTTGATCTTCTTTCTTCTTTCTACTTTTTTCTTTAAGTTTTAACTTTTCTACCACATCTATGATACAGGGCACTCAAGCTACTCTTGGTTTCTTAAGAGAAACAAGAATGATGATTCAGGGGGAAAAAATTTCATGGCAGGGGGATGGGGAGGAAGAGTCAAAGAAGCTGATGTTGGAGAAATAAAGCTGTAAACATGAGGTCAGAAAGGCCTTCACTGAGAAAATATTTGAATAAAGATCTGGAGGCAAGAAGAGAGCGAGCCCTGTGTATATCAGAGAAAAGGACTTCCAGGAACACAACACAATAAATGTCCATAACAAACATGTCCGGGCCCGGCAGCGTGGCCTAGCGGCTAAAGTCCTCGCCTTGAAAGCCCCGGGATCCCATATGGGCGCCGGTTCTAATCCCGGCAGCTCCACTTCCCATCCAGCTCCCTGCTTGTGGCCTGGGAAAGCAGTCGAGGACGGCCCAATGCATTGGGACCCTGCACCCGCGTGGGAGACCCGGAGGAGGTTCCTGGTTCCCAGCATCGGATTGGCGTGTACCGGCCCGTTGTGGCTCACTTGGGGAGTGAAACATCGGATGGAAGATCTTCCTCTCTGTCTCTTCTCCTCTCTGTATATCCGGCTTTCCAATAATAATAATAAAATCTTAAAAAAAAAAACAAAAACAAACATGTCCAACATATTTTGAAAATAGAACATTAGTATGGCTGGAGTAGCATGATTAACAAAGTCGTCAGAGATGACATAGGGACCTGATTCTGAAGGTCTGGTAGGCTATATAAGGGGTTTTAAGGTTTTCCTTGGCCTGAAAGTAATTGTTTCAACACTGAAAATTCATGTTACAAGGTAAGCTGAAGTAATAACTTTGGCTACTATGTTGATAACAGCTGAGGTATGAGTTAAGGTGAGAATAAGATTCTAGTAAGGAGCAACGCATTTTCACAGAGGGTCCAAATGCCAGTTATGATACTGTTATCCCATATCAGAAGATTTGCTAATGAACTGGGGTGTCAATTACAGATGTCATACTCATTAACAGACCTGGAGAACCCAACAGGAGAGTAATATTAGGATACAACTAGAATGATAGTAATACCAGAATAGGAACTATAGCTAGCACACAGCACTCAATACCTGCTGGACTGTTCCAACTAATTAAACTCAGTTAATTCTAATAACATTTCTCTGAGCCAAGTACTGTTCTTTCTTTATGATGCACTTATTTTTATTGGAAAGGCAGATGTATAGAAAGGAGGAGACACGGAAAGGAAGATCTTCTGTCTGCTGATTCATTCCCCAAGTAGCCGCTATGGACAGCGCTCAGCCAGTCTGAAGCCAGGAGCCATGATCCAGGAGCTTCTTCCAGGTCTCCCACACTGGTGCAGAGTGTCAAAACCTTGCGCTATCCTATTCAGCTTTCCCAGGCCACAAGCAGGGAGCCGGATGGGAAGCAGGGCCACCAGGACATGAGACAGCACCCATATCACAGATGCAAGACTCAAAGCAAGCACTGTTTTTATCTACCACCCACTCTTGAAAAAAAAAGTTTTAAATGTAAATTTGAGAGAGAAATGGGGTTCCAATCTGCTGGTTCACTTTCTAAGTGCTCTCAAGCAGCCAGTAATGGACTGAAATTGAAGCCAAGCTCTAGAAACTCAATCAAGGATCTCCTATGTGTATGCGAGAGACCCATTTAATGAAGCCATCACTGCTGCCTCTCGGGATATGCATTTTCAGGAGACAGGGTAGTAAATTTAAGATATTCCAATACTGAATGAAGGAATTGAACACTAGGCTAAACTCCCATCTGTCTTACAATTTCAGTGATAAGGAAATTGAACTACAAAGAAGTTCAGTAAGCACACTGTAGCTATGCAACGGCAGCTCACATCTAAGTAGTCTGACTTCAGAGTCCATGCTGTTAAACCCTGTGACAGACATTTTGTTGTCTACATGGCAGCAGCAATACAAGAACAAAGAATGATTAACACTCACCATTGCCCACTACTGTGGGGAGCAGGGTGCTGAAGCTGCTCCAGGATTGAGAGGGGCCGTTATAAGATGGCGGCTGGCCCAGGGCCAGGAGGCAGAGTTGGTCTCGCCAGCAGGTAAACAGGAAGTCACAGGGATAGGCTAATGCCCTCTCTGTGATTATGTCATTGCTACTGGCCTATCACATAGCACCAAGTGGACCCACGGGGAGAAGTGATTGGTGGAGAATGATATAAAAGTAGCCATTACAAGACGGACGGACGACAGTCGGACGACAGATGACAGGCGGACGACGGAAGAAAAGACGCGATGAGGGAGAAGAAGGACGGGCAGGAAGAAGGGTGGCGGGAAGAGGGCTGGAGAAGAGGGATACAGACAGAAGCAGTAAAAGCAGTATGGAGAGACAGGGACAAGAACGGAGAAAAGCAGCAGAAAGTATGGGAAGAAATATGGGAAGAAGGGTGGCAGAGAGAGGCTGGAGAAGCAGCAGAGGAAAGCTTAGACCCATGGGGACAGGAGCAGTCGAGATAAGGATTTAAACTCAGCCGCTTTTGGCAGTGAGGGGTCCGGTTGCGGTTCCGGTTTTTCCCAGACCTTCAAGAGTGTGCCTCGTCATTTTAGTGTCGCTGCTGGGCAGCGACACACTATTTTGTAAAACACATTCACTTGAGAGTTCAGCTTTTCATGGCCCTTGCCATGAATTGCATTTGTTTCTTCGTAATGTTTTTTTTCAGGACACAAGATCAAGTGTTATCAATGCAACCAGCCAGGGCAAGCCTAATGGCATTTTGAATAAATAATGTCCTTCGGAAGCATCAGAATTGTTTCAGTGTGTATTTAGAGAAAGTAATGAAATGTAACTAACCATTCCGGAAGAAACATTACTATTTCATGTAACAGATTTCCTTCACATCCTATAGGAAATCTCTAAGGACTTTTTAAATTTATTAACCTTTTGAATGTTCTGCTTGGATAAATACCTATCTTACAGCTAGGAAGGTAAAAGTTGTAGAGTTAAGTCACTGCTCTATGGCTAGTATGTAACAGAGGAAACCCATGGTTCAAGGAAATCCTCAACTTGTGTTCAGGAAATCACACTTACAAAAAGAAGTTTAGAGAGAATTTGTATCATATATGACAGACATGCTCAATAGGAATCCACATTGATCATTGACAACAGAGCACTAATACAGTCTAACCTGAAGTAACTGTATTAAATTTACAGTATTTAAAGAAGACAATAGTCTGACCACCCTAGGTATTGTACTAACTTGTGACCTCCGCTGCTTCAGAATGCCTTGAAAGACTTCTTAAAAAGAATTCATGAAGCAGGGGATCAGAACAGAAGCCCTTGTGATTTTTCCAGATAATCCTAAGAGCTTCCACTTACAAAACACTTGGCATTTTCTATACTTGATGGTCTACATACATGAGTTATTCAGCTGTCAAAACAAGAGCAAGGCTACCCTCTGATATTGACAAATGTTTAGTTCTATGTCCAAGTTCAACAATTAATAAGAGGTACCATCAACGTTTGAACCAATATCTGCATGATTCCATATCTCATGAGGGTCTTAAAGGAAAAAAACAAACACCTAATGCGTTGTAACACTTTACACAGATTATTTCATTTAAGCCTTACAATTCTATGAGGCATCACTGTTACTATCTCTGTTTCATAGGTACGAAAACAAGAGCTAAGAGTGACTCAGGTAACTAAGGCAGAATAGCAAGTGGTAAAATAAAACATAGCCTGTAGAATATTCACAGACACTAGAAATGATTATCTGCAAGAAGAAAACTCTAGAATATCATTCTGAGATGAACATTGGAAGAAACAAGCTTAACCATTTGGTACATGTCAACTTTGAAATTCTAAGATTAACCCAGGTTGCTATCTCATAACACCTTAAATAATTATGCATTTATTTTAAATATGTGTTAACTTGATGCAATTATTTTGTACCAACTTCATACCAGGAATGGTGCCATGCACTAATTATATACAATGAAAAAGACAGATAAGATACACTTTCTTTGTGATTTAGCCTTATTTTACATTTACACTTTATCTAATATTTCATTCTATTTAAAGATTTTTAATTATATGAAAGGGAGAGACAGTACATTTTTTAAAGGATTCTTTTTAAATCTTTATTTTTCATGATATAGTTCCTTAGGCTCATGGATTTCCCCTTCCACTTTCCCCCATCCCATTCCCCCCACTATTTTCCCCTATATTGTAACAATACTTTAGTCCTTCCACAACAGTCACAAGTCCACCATTCTGCTATTTAAGTGTAGGTATACAGAATGCTATAAAGTCCAGCATTCTAATATCAAGATATATGTGTTTGAAAGCCACAGATACAGAAGGGAGGGAGAGAATGACAGGCTGATCAGTCTTCCATTCGCTGATTCACTTCAGAAATGGCTGTAATGGCGAGAGCTGTGCCAGGCTAAAACAAGAAGCCCAGATCATCTTCATGTGCTCCAGCATGGATTCAAGGACTGCAGCACTTGGGCCCTCTTCCACTGCTTTCCCAGGCATATTAGCATGGAGCTGCATCAGAAGTGGAAACCTGGGTTTCAAACTGGCACCCATGAGATACCACAGAGGCAGGCAGTAGCTTAAATTGCTATGCCACAGCACCGGCCCCTGTCAAATTTTTTACCCCCTTCAAAATTCAAACTCACTCAAAACTATCTTTTCTATACCCTCATGTGTCTTCAATACCAGATTCGATGTTCTTCCATGTTCTCCCACATACAGGCTACTAACACATACTGCTGCCATTCCTTTATTATTCTTGTATGCGATCATGTTGCTATTGTTATTAGTAAAGAATCATTTCCCCTCATTCACTCATTTACTAAGGTATTCACTAATTAAATATGGATCTGCTATTATATGCCTAGTGGTATCATGGGGGTACAGGGTGTAATATGTAAGTCAAGAATAACATCACAGGAAGTGAACTGAGCCTGGTACTTAAGACACCCATGTCCAACATCATAGTACCTGACTTGGCTTCCCTATTCTGAATACTGATTCCAGCTTCACATAAGTGCAGACCCTGAGAGGCAGCAGTAATGGCACAGTGATTTGAGTTTTTCCAACCACATGTAAGACCGAGATTATATTGTTAACTCCAAGCTCCAGTCCCAGTCCACCCCAGCTGTTGCGAGCATCTGAAGTCCAACTAGTAGATAGCAGGATGCATTCTGCTCCTCTGTCTCTCTGCCTCTCAAGTCAATTTATTATTTATAAAAAAGTAGGGCAACTGGCATGGAAGACTAAAAAGTTAATACTCTCTGACTGCAGTGCCAGAATTCCATATGGGCACTGGTTCGTGTCCCAGCTATTCCACTTCCTATCCAGCTTCCTGTTTATGATCTGGGAAACCAATAAAGCATGCCTCAGGTCCTTGTACTCTACAGAGAAGGCTTCTGGCCTCTGGCTTTGGATTAGCTCATTTCAGCCTTTTTAGCAATTTGTAGAATGAATCAGAAGATGGAGGACCTCTTTCTATGTCTCTCTCTCTCTCTCTCTCTCTCTCTCTCTCTCTCTCTAAAATCATCCTTTCAAATAAAAAAACACCATCCTCATATTTATTATAAATTTGCTTTTGGCACACCTTCTTTCCTCCCACTCCTCACTGAGCTAGCTGCTTCTGATACATTGATATGGAACATTTTGGGCTCTCACAGCACAGTCTGAAATCTATTGATCTAGGTCAATCTCCCACCTTGTACTGAAATCCCATGTGTATATTACAGAAAGTTGTCTATCAAAGTTTAACTGAGATATGAATATAGTGAATTTCCTATTATTCACAATCTTTTCACATGTCGTAAAATATTTTCTTTAGTTTAATTTAACACTGTCTCATTCTGTTTTTCACTGATTCATCCCAGCCTTCCTAACTCAGCTCCCAAACTTTAAAATAGAAAAAACAAAAAAAACAGCAAGCTCAGTTTTGTTCAACCTCCTTGCAAATACCTGAAGACATCTATTACATCTCCCATTTTCCCACTCTTCTTGAGGATAAGTATTTCCATCTCATTAATTAAAATGTTTTGTAGGAGGAAGTGCTGTGGCTTAGCACATAAAGCTGCCAAAACCTATAGCTACATCCCAAGTCATGTCACAGCTGCTCCAATTCTAATCCAGCCCCCTGTTCATGGCCTGGAATACAAAGAATATGTACCATATATTTGGGCCCCTGCCTCTCACATGTGAGACCTAGATGAAACTCCTGGCTCCTGTGTTTAGCCTGGCCCAGAAGAGGCCATTGTAGTCATCTGAGACGTGGGCTAACAGACATAAGATCTCTGTTTCTCTTCCCTCTCTATGTAATTCTATTTAGTAAATCATTTAAAACTGTTTTCTAAACTCCTTAAATTATCATCCTTCTCTAGACATTTTCAAACTAAGCAATATGTCAGCATATAATTCATAAGTTCATGTAAAGAAAACACAGTATATACTCAGCTAACTCTTTGCCTCAAGGTTGTATGACTCACATTTTATTAGGGAAAAAATGTATACTTACACATTCTTAGACTTTCAACTTAATTCTGATTATAGAATTGAAATAGTAGCAAAGATGTCTATTGGGCATTGTAATATGAGACCAGGGAGACAACACTTTCTCAGTATGAGCCTACAGTGGGATTCTGACAAACCCTGTCATGTCTGTGGAATCAATGGAATAAGTAGAGATATGAGTAACTGTGAATCTCCTAGGAGAGCATTCCCTCTCCTAAGTAAAGGAGTAATCAAATACAATAGACAGATGACCAAAGACTATCTGAATCTTGGTATAAAACGTTTGATTTTTGGCTCAGGCCATAATATATTCATGGTTGAAACTTACGAAAAACAAATTCTGACATGCTTTGCTAAGATGTCAGATGTCTTCAGGATGTCAGGCACTAGCAGTACTACATGGGCATGCTTCTAACACAAGGAAATACAGAAAACAGAGGTGCCTACGTGCCAGTAAAACACAATGAAGCTACAGAATTTTGAGGGGTCTGGTTCATCAATTTTGACAGAAGATAGTAGTTCCTAGAAGAAAAATGTAGCATTTGGCAATTTTCCCATGGGAAAGATGGTAGTTGATAGGCATGAGGATACATGATGCATATTCAATCATAACTGATGGCAGTTGGTAATTGATAATCTAAAATCCATTCAATATTACATTAAAAAATCCCCAAAAAACGTCCAAACATCTTTGGGTGATTTTGGAGAGGAAGTGACAGCACTAAGACAGGTCAATGACACTATTGCTATTCCTTCTCTCCTATCAATCAGAAGGGCAAGTGTCGTGCATCCACGGAAGTTAAAAATTAAGCTTCCTGGCCATATTCCAAACCTGAAAGTTGAGCAATATAGCTTTGGGACCAAGTCTCAAGGTATGTAGACAAGAGAAATTGATTCAAAAAGAGCTTCAACAGATTCTGTGAGTGTCAGCTGTTAAATGGTTTATGAAGAACAATATGGATCAATTGAGAAGTCCCTCAGCTTTGAGGATTATGTCAGGAAGAGCAAGATCTGGCCACAGGATAGCCTTTGGTTCAGGGTCCCAGTTGTAGTAACTATGTGGGATGAAACCCAATTAGGACTTCGAATGCTTTTATTGAAGAACAGTTATTACATTGAAAATCTTCACATCTAAGAGAGAGAGGCAAATTTTCATTTCTGGAACAATGGTAGAGTCCTGTATGATCCATGCCAGCTGCAAAACTCCAATGCCAGTATTCATTCTCTTGTTGCATCCAGCAAATCATGAGGCTACAACACACTCAGGAAGCACAGCTAAGAAGCTACTTCTCTGCATACCCCTCTTCCTCTTAGAGTGCCAGGTACATGGCTAAACCATCAGTTAGCTGCTTTGTTGCTTTTCCCCTTTCATCTAAACCACTTAATGAATGTAAAGGATTATATAAATTCAAAATCCAAATTCATTTAGTCAGTGACAAGAACCCATATCAGAGGCAAATGGTTCTGGGGAAGACAGATTCCTCTGTATATTAAATCACCCATCTACTGATGACATATATCCAAATGTGTCTTCTACCTAATTGAATTAATCATGGCTACATCATTTCTGACTATGACCTTCCCATAGGCTGGATGAATAATTATCATTGGTGGGGGAAAGGGGTAAAAAGCATTTAATGACTTTCCTAAAAAAGAGAAACTTTGTTTCAGGAATAATTGTGTTCTTTCCCCTCCAGCTATTACTTTATGCTTTTAAATCTTAATGTCTCATCTGGATGAGCACCTTATCACTTGCCACCAGGGGAAGGTGGTGTTTGTATTTGTATTTGCATTTATATGGCATTTTCATACACTGTATCTCACACTGCTGACAGAGCAATGAATCACAGGCCTATAGCACCCTCTCTACATGCATCATGGGAACAGCCATCTTCCACATGCTCAACAGCAGCAAACTAATTAATCTTTCTTAATTTTAATTCATAAGGAAGATGCTATGATCAGGGAAGCATAGAATTCTGCGAATGTTACTATTTGTTTCTCCCAGCTTTCAGGAAGTAAGACATACTAGGAGGCTATCTCAGAGCTAACCATGGGTCTTCAGCCATCTATCCTGTGATGCCTCTGCTAGTGTTGGAATCTTAGGATAGATGGTGCATTGCAGCCCTTATGTTACTTAAAATGCTTTCCTCTCATTAACACGTAGTAGCAGAGAGAAACGCACATTGAAGCACAAAGACCTGATAGAAAATCTCTTGAGGGCTGCCAGGGTAAGAGTCTGTGTATCATAATAGCTCCTCTTCAAAAGCAAAAAAAGCTCTCATTCAATACATAGGCATGTTTTTTCCTAAACCAAGTTCAATGCTATGTGGCATTAGAATGCTACTGTGGTAGAAAGCCATTGCATGACTGGCTGTAAAACAAACCTGGGTTCACTTAAACAATTAATAACGTTGCTCAAAACACAAGAGCCATGAGATTCCCTTCCCTTCCATCAGGGAGCCCCACTCTTCCACAAACTGTCACAGGTTAAACACTAAGTTAGATTTTCCTGGGAAGTTTTAAAATCATATTTATTAAAGTCTAATTACCAAATTAAAAATCATATATTTAAGGTGTACAACATCATGTTTTAATGCGATGGAGCATCTGCAATATTTCTACGAGGATACTTCAAAACGTTCATGAAAAAGTTAATCAATGAAACTTCTGCTGCAAAGATTTTGAAATCCAGCTTTTTAAATAGTGTATATTTACATGATTCTTTTAAAAAGATTCTCCATATGCATGTATTTGAAAAGCTTTTGAAACAAAGCAAATCTATTTAATTCCATTTTCTATGACTTTTTTAGAGTTGTTTTACTTTGAGTAGGCATTATGGTGCAGTGAGCACAATGGCATCCCATATCTGAACATCAACTGGAGTCCCAGTTGCTCCACTTCGGATCCAGCTTATCGCCAATGTACCTGGGCTTGTACAATGTATCACCCAAGTGCTCAAAACTCTGCCAAATATGTGGGAGAACCAAATCGAGTTTCAGGTTCCTGGTTTCATTCTGGCTTAGCCACTGACATTTCAGCTACTGGGGGAGTGAACCAGCAGATGGAATATGACACTCTGTCTCTTCCTCTCTGTCACTAACTTTTAAACAGATTATTTACAAAAAATAAGCTCCATGTACATCATTTATTTAAAGGCAGACAGAGTCATCCTAATCCACTTATTCACTCACCCCAATAATTAGGTGGAATCAATTTGGGTCTCCAGTGTAGGTATCAGGAATTCAAATAACTGAACCAACACCTGTTGCCTTCCATTAACAGGGAGTATCAGCCCAGCTTCCCACATATTGCTAAGAAAGTGCAGGAAGCTGGAATCAGGAATAGAGCTAAAAGCAGAACACCAACACTACAAAATCCGAGGTAGGCATCCCAAGCGGCATGTTAACTGCTGCACCCAACTCCTGTACCTCTGTGAACTTTCTGACACAGTGGAAAGAATGGTCAGTAACTCCTAAACTCAAGATGCATGTCCATGCACAAGTTCCTTCCCCAGAATCTGAGGATTTTCTCCTGAGCTTCATAAGGAAGGTGGCCAGCAATTTCTTTGAGTGGCCAGCAAGATGCAGCCAAGCAGTAATTAAAGAACTACTGATCTCAATCTTTAAGGCAGGTTTCACAGGGTTCCAAGGGGCATAATCTTGCCATGTTTAGTGGAATGAAAAATTATGCACACATTGTGTAAAAATCAAGCCCACTCCTAGCCTCTCTTACTCACCCTTTCATCTTGCTGCAAATGACCTGGCTCGAGGCTCTATTAAGATTGCCAAAGTAAATCACAGCCCGGGTGGGAGTACTAAAGTGTGAGAAGGAGAAACACCTCTGGCTGGGTACATTTGAAACACTCAGGCCCAATGTAAAGATTATAAAACAATCTCCAGAGCCTGTAGATGTCATATAAATTAGTGTCCATGATAAGAAAACAAATGGTTGGGTGAGATAATAGGGACCTGTGTGATATTCTGAATTTCTCAGTCTTTATTTTTAGCCAATTAAAATTAATTCCTTCAGCTTCGCAGCCCGGAAATCCCAAGTTCCCAGACATGTCAAGTTGTGGGTGAATTTTGAGACACAGGCAATTCCTCAACAAACCCCAGCCTGACACAATCAAATAAGCCTTGTCAAAGTCCAGCTAATCAAAAGCCCCACACTTAATCACATCAGCTTCTTCAGCTCAAACTAGACAGACTCCCATCAGGGGATGGGAGCGTTCAGTCAATGCTGCCTGTTACTCCAGTGATGTGAGCTGCAAGTGCTCCGAAAGTGCTCTTGGGTCATAGGAAATCAGCTGCAGCTAATTAGAAGCAGTGTAGCGTAGCCTGTACTCTAGCCTTAACACTCCTCACACACAAGCACAGCTTGGAATGCTTCTCTAACCAAGTATTGCATCAGGAAACTTAGCCAGACCATTAATGAGACAGTGAAATCTGGAAAGCAAACGTAAAATGAGTCCTAGAGGTAGGGAGCTCAGAGAAAGTCATGGCTCTATGAAGGACTCAGAAAAAAACATCATCCAAATTCACAAGTCAGTCAGTACATCAGCAGACACAGCCACAATAGCACCTGGGCCTCGCCATTGCCAACATCTGCCACTCCACCAAAACAATAGGTTTTGTAAGCCAGAGTGTTGGTCTGCAACACTATTATGTAAGATACTGGCAGGTTAGAACTCCAATTCAAACTGACAGCTCAATAGAGTTTTACCATAGTATGTTAAAACATAGATGTGAAGCAGTCTAGGTCATATTTTATTTTTAAGACTTAATCTGCCTTTCAATAAAAAAAAAAAAGAATAACAGAGAGAAGGGCAGGCAGAAAGAAAGATTCCCACATCCACTTGTTCACTCCCCAAGTGCCTGCAATGGCTGAAGCTGAGCTGATCCAAAGCCAAGAGCCAGGAGCTTCTTCTGGGTCTCACACCTGGGTACCGGGTCCCAAGGCTTTGGGCCATCCTCCACTGCTTTTCCAGGCCACAAGCAGGGAGCTGGATGGGAAAGCTGAGCAGCTGGGACATAAACCAATGCCCATAATGGATCCTGGCACATGCAAAGTGAGGACTTAGCCACTACGCCATCGTGCTGGGCCCTATGTCATATTTTCAATGTCTGTTGGGCCAGACCAAGTGGTGTGAGAATCTGCACATAACAGGATATGGAGGAAAGCAAACAATCATATCACATTTCCACCATTTACAAGATGTGCATTCTTATGCAGTTTCTCTACATTTCTGAGCTTGTTTCTTCATGTGTATGGTGATGATAAGAATAGAAACTGTGCAAACAATTCTATCTTGAAAGAGTAAATAGGGCACATATCAAAGTACTTCAAAACATGTGAAAATTACACTACAAAAATTTATTGTAATATAGAAATTTTTTAATCCATGTATACCTTTTGTTCTTTTTAAATACTCTCATTTTAGGTAGAAAGAAAAATAAAAGAGAAGGATGGAACTGGAGGACATTATGTTAAGTGAAATAAATCAGGCATGCAAATCAATAGAAGGGCAGTCGTTGTACCTAAGGTCAAGCAGTCACATCTTACATTGCAGTGCCTGATTCATTACCCAGTTACTCTGCACTTCTAAACCAGCTTCCTGTTTTGTGCCTGAGAGGTAGCTGATGAGGGCCCAGGTATCTGCTTTCCTGTAATCATGTGAAACACATGGATAGGCGTCTTGGATCCTGGCTATTGTGGATACCAGGGAGTGAACCAGAAGGTAGAACATATTTGTCTCTCCCTCTGTCACTCTTTCAACTAAATCTTTTTTTAAAACATGGTAAATACTGAACATTCCCAGTCACATGTGAAAATTCTAAAACATTTATTTCATAGTGAAGATGTGTGGTTATCAGCGCCTAGAAATGGTGGGGATGAAACAGAGAGACAGTGAAGAGAACGCTTAATGACATAAAGTTACAGTTAAGTAGGAGGAAAAATGTCCAGAGTTCTACTGCCCAAGAGAGTGACAATGGTTAACAATATTGTACTGAATATTTCAAATTAGCTCGGAGAGGGAATTTTTAATATTCTCACCACAAAGGATAAATTTATGAGATATATATATATGCTAAATGCATTTATTATAAAATTTATATATGCTTATCAAAACATCAAACTAAAGCCTGTAAGTGTGTATAACAAAATAAATAAAACAAAAAGGGGGTCCAGTGCAATGGTTTGACTGGTTAATCCTCTAGCCTGCAACCGCCAGGATTCCTTGTGGTTGCCAGTTCATGTCCCAGCTGTTTCATCTTCCATCCAGCTCCCTGCTTGTGGCCTGGGAAAGCAGTCAAGGACGACTCAAATATTTGGAACCCTGCACCCACGTGAGAGACCCGGAAGAGCTCCTGGCTCCTAGCTCCTGGCTTTGGATCAGTACTGTCTGGCTGCTGTGAGCACTTGGGGAGTAACCTGCAGACAGAAGATCTTTCTCTGTTTCTTCTTCTCTCTTTAAATCTGAGCTGCCTTTCCAGCAACAATAAGTAAGTCTTTTTAAAAAATACATAAAACGAGAAGAAAATTATGAAAAGAAAAAAAGGTAAAGGAAGGTAGGAGAGAGGGAGAAACAGTACCTGGTAACATGCTTGGAATTCACAATGCATTCAGCAAATGCTGCTTTTCCTAGTTCATCACAAAATCACCAAGGAAAACAAATACTGAATAAGATTCTAAAAACATGTGTATCTCAGTGAAAACTCATTTTTAAAATATTACTCAAAATGCATACCCTATTGATACCATGTAAATCGTGTCATTTTCTTGAAAGTGCCACCAACTCCGGCCTGTCGCAGTAGTCTAGTGGCTAAAGCCCCTTGCATTACACGTGCCGGGATTCCATATGGGCGCCAGTTCTAATCCTGGCAGCCCTGCTTTCCATTCAGCTCCCTGCTTGTGAACTGGAAAAGCAGTCAAGGACAGCCAAAAGCCTTGGGAACCTGCATCCACGGAGACCCAGAAGAACTTCCTAGCTCCTGGCATTGGATCGGCTCAGCTCTGGCCATTGCAGCCACTTGCAGAGTGAACCAGCAGACAGTAGATCTTTCTCTCTGCCAGACATTCTCTCTGTGTATCTGCCTTTCCAATAAAAAACAGTACTGCCAATTTATTTGGTAATTCATAGTGCTGTTTCTCATTGTTTATCCTACCGACAACATATCACTGCCCAAGGGCAGGGGCTAACTTTGGTTCACTGCTATGTCCCTTTCTCTGGAGCAGAAAGTAAGACAAAATCATCAGCATATTTAACAAATACAAAGACTTGCATCCTTCTCTTTACACAGAACCCGTCTTCATGAAAACTTGTTTACAAATAAAAAGGTTTAGATGATCATGATATTTTTGAGACTCCCAGGGACTAATCCTGTTCTTCTGCTTGTTCTTTTGGAAAATATTTGATTATGTGTGATATGTCAGGCACGGTGCTAGGTGTGAGAAATAGTGGGAACATCATGTGTACTCCTTGCCCATGTGGAGTCTTAAGTGTTGTTGGAAACTGACATCTCCTTTTTTAAAACATCAGATTTTCTTTCATTATATATAAGTGTGTGTGTATATATATATATATACACACACCTATATATTTCATGACAGCTACTGTTTTTAAAAAGGGAATCTTTCTGAGCATTACCAGTGCATATTTCAGATATTTCAATCACTTTCAAACATTATATTATGCATGTCATTGCATACTAGGTATACAAAGTACAATCAAATCACATTAATATGGTTATGGTCACAGACAATGATATATATCTGCCTTTCTGAGTTAACTGGCCCTGTTTCATTCAGTGTGCATAAGTTATCAAGGTTATAGATATACTCTCCAGAATTTACCAAAGAGCCTTGTGGATACATATCAACTCTTACTGTATCTGTACCGCCCACATTTGAAAATCACCCTGTTGCACTATTCATTCTACTGTTTTCTCCACTCTCACAAGATGCAACTCTTCAGAGGGTACATAGTTCCACTGGTGACTATATTCATTTTTTTATTGCTGCTGCCAATATGCAGTACAAATCTAGTCTTTTAAACAATGGTAAACTATCCTCTTACTGATCTTGAGGTCAGAAGTGGAACACAGGCCACCCTGGGTTGAAATAAAAGTATCAGGAGGGTGATGTTGTATTTAAAAGGGTGAGAATATGTTTTGTGGGGTTTTGTCTTTTTTCAACTCGTAAAGCTATCTGCATGCCTTGGCTCATGGCTCTCAGCCTGCATTTCCAAAGCCAGCTGCATAGAATCGTCACATTCTCTCTAATACACTGCTTTCTGTATCACAACTCTTCCCTTGCTCTCTTCGGTTCTTTGTGATTATACTAACATTTAAATACCATCAACTTAGTCGTTAGGATTTTAACATATGACATTTGGAAAGACATAAACATTTAGATTATAAGCTAACATATACACAATCCTAAGTATTATGATATAGACATCTTGGAGAGTATTGTTCTGCTTATAGTACCCATGATGCTTCCTATCTTACTTCTACTACCCAATCCTCTCTTCCCTTGGCTCTTCAATATTTCCTGTAATCTTCAGATGTAAAAATGCTCCTGTATTTACTCATCATAAATAATACTATCTGTGCCAATTATATCCCTTCAGTCCTATTTGTAAAATGTGCCAAACCACCAAATATCTTGGAAAGAATTCTACACTTGCTGCTGCTATATTTTCAAATTGAATCATTTCTTCTCCACAGTTCTCATATCTTTTTTATGACTTTTTCTTCACCTTTTCCATTAGTTTTTCCCTTTTAGATACATGAGCAGAAATCAAGCTAAATACTACATCCTGCTTACATATTCCCACACATGATTTCATAAATGTCAAGAATTTAACTAGATACCTTGATTCATTTGCCTATCAAATATTTATTGAATACCTTCTTGGTGTCAGTTATTTTTGTAGTTATTTGAAGGAGATGATTCCCAATCTGCACTTCACCTCCAATATGAATCAATTTGTTTACCTGCATCTCACTGCCACTACCATGAATTGGGACAATTAAAACAGCTAACTAGCCTTCCAGCTTCTACACTTGCCCACAGTGAACTCCATTCCATACTAAGCACTCAAAATGACTTCATTAAATAAAAATGGTCATGGCATTTTCCTAATGTGAAAGTCTTCAACATCCTCCACTACCTTCATAATGCTCTTATGCCTCAGAACGGGATTAAAAAGCCCTTTACATTCTTTGCCCAGATACTTCAACCATACCAAACTGATTTCTTGTGTCCCAAAGGGAAACACTCAAAGCCTCCATACATTCTCTTCGCTCTACCTCTAGCAGCTCCGTTTTTCTATCGGTACCTGTTTCTTTCACATACACAAATACAGAGAAATATGCACTTAGCTTAGCTAATTCCTATTCAACTTAAAGTATCAGAGATCACATTGTTCAGAAGTTTTCTGTGAGACCCAGGTCTAGATTAGTGTTCCTCTTCTATTTTTCTCTCTACTTATACCAATATAATCACATGATAAAATTACAATGTTTATCTTTCCCCTTTTATTGCTAAGTACTCAAAATAAAAGTATTCATTTTAACAAATTAACAATTATTAAATAAGCAGCTAGCAATATGCTCTGCAATATAGGGAAAATTATCAGCAGAGATCAAGTGAATCAAATTATAACACAGAAAAACATATTATACTGCCATGGTGGAGAAGAAGTATTTCCACTATTCTGTTTCTATTCCTCTTCCTGTACTACTGTGACACTACTTGTTTTCTTGTCACCAAAAGGTCACTCTGGGATTCAAAATGTGACAGCCTTCTACCACGAAATGTGTGAAATACCCAATGAATAAACCATGACTCACCTCATACCCCAAACTTCCAAATTTTCATGACCATTTAAAAATAGTATTAAATCATTGCATGCCAAATAAGATAGTAGGCTGATTTCAATTTACAAGGGTATAGAATCTACCAAGTTATCTACAGTTTTGGACATAATCACAAGAAGCGACTGATCATAGAAAGTTAGCAGAGAGAACAGAATTCTGACAGATGAAACTCACAGGACAACAATTTTGCATCATGAACCAGAACTGCAGATGGCAAATACTAGGACCTGAGGGAGCGAAGAGCACTGCAACAACAATACTTAGTCAGTAGGAGCCAAAAACCATCACCTTTGGCAGATGGGCTTAGAAAGCAAAATGTTGCTCCAAAAGAATGAGTTCACCAACAAGGTCAAAAGTTATTTCACTTTTGTTCATAGGACCAATCATTTTTGTTCATATTTAAGCCATAGGGAACAGGTTTCCTTATCAAAGTATTCCTTGAAATTTTCTCAGAAAATTACTTAATGAAGAGTTTCTTTGAACAAAACAGAATGTCTGTAGTTCAATTTAGCCTTCATAATGAATAAATCTTTCCACAGCACTAAAGATTAAATGATTACTTGAAATCAGCTTTATTAAATACAAATTCAACTCATTGGTAATGAAAATAATCATAACTCACAGGAAGAAGATGAGAGATGTGACCTTTTAATTAAAGATCAGCAGTCTCTAGCAACAGTATACTAAAATCATAAAGCTACATGATCTTTATCTTCACTGAGGATGTAATTGGGGGCATCTTGTGTGAGAATGTATTTGTGAATGTGCATCTCTGTGTGCATGCATATATATAAACACATGTGCATGTTTATGTATTCTAGATACTGCCTCACAGCATTTAAAGGGAAAATATACTTATCTCCCAAATGTGAAAAGTCAGCACAAATCTTAAATGTGATAGAAAACAAAATTAAACATCATTTTGTTGCAATAGTTTCTACATAATTTCTACACATCATCACTTATTGAAATCCTTATACCTCTGGAAGAAACAGACTAATGTTCAATATGAAATACTCATACATTGTTCAAAATTCATTTTGCCTTGCTTTTTCCCACATAAACCAAGATGAAAATCAAGTAGCTAACCTATTTAGAATTCTTAAGGGAATAAAGAGCAAAGAACAAAATTTCAAAATATCCAAAACAAAAAAGATGGTAGGAAGTACTGAAACAGTATAGAAGCATGTCACAGATCCCACGCCAGAGATCATGGGCAAGTTTAATCATATTGGCAACACAGAATTACAAAGCTGTTCAGAGCAAAAATAGTTATCACTTAAATCTCTTTTTCTTGGGGTGAGGCAAGATGGCAACATACAGTACGCACACATTTGGGTTGATGGAGAATCATTAGGGTGAAGCACAATGAGCAGATTACAGGGAAAGATAGCGGCCAGGCAGCAGGCAGGGTGGTAGCTGGAGATCCCCTGGATACATGGAAGTGGTAGCGGTGATGGCACAGCAATGAACAGAAAACCCACCAGCGACCAGCGAATGGCAATCCAGACTCCAGCAACAGCCAGGAATCCAGTGGCAACCATGGCTCGGCTCTTGTGCCAGCCAAGTGGGATGTTGGGTTTGGGCAGGGAGCTCAGGATGTGAATACACACTGAGACCTGCCAATCTTGCTGAATATTTCTGCCCAGTAATGAGCAGAGAAAGAGTTGCAGACACCAGGGGGTGAGACAATGGCAGGACGGAACTCACAGCACGGAGATCTACCTAAAGTTCCAAGAGCAACTTGCCCCAATCCTCCAGAAGCTTTTCCAAACAACAGAAATGGAGGCAATTCTTTCAAACTCTTTCTATAAAGGCAATGTCACTTTAATACCAAAGCCAGATAGAGAAACAAGAGAAAAAGAGAACTATACACCGACATCCTTGATGAATATAGCACAGAATTCCACATAATACTAGGCAACAGAATCCAACAGCACATCAGCAAGATGATTCGCCCAGACCAGGTAGGATTCATCCCAAGTATGCTGGGGTGGTTCAACATACTCAAATCAGAGAATCAAGATGCTGGAATAGGGTAAGGATGCGTTTAACAGACGGGGAAATATTAGCCAGTGTGAAGCAGAGAGGGCACATTCCAGGAAACAGAAAGGACAGAACAACAGCAGAGGGGCACCTGGAGACTGACAGACACAAGAAAGCAGCGGACACAACAGTGTCATGTTGTAGTGACTGATACAACAACAGCATTCAGCCAGTGGCAATCTGAACTGTGCCAGCAGCCAGACTCCACCAGCAACAAGGTGGGAGTGGATGCTTATCGGGAGCTCCAGAGGTGAAAACAGACAAGGAGATTAAAGACCTCCCAACAAAGAAAAGCCCAGGCCCAGACGGCTTCACTCCAGAATTCTACAAAACATTCCGAACAGAACTGACCCCAATCCTCTACAAACTCTTCAAAACAATAGAAAAAGAGGCAACCCTTCCAAACTCATTCTATGAAGCCAACATTACCTTAATCCCAAAACCAGACAGAGAACTAACAGAGAAGGAAAACTACAGACCTATCTCTTTGATGAACATTGATGCTAAGATTCTCAACAAAATCCTAGCCAACAGAATTCAAAAACACATCAGACAGATCGTTCATCCAGATCAAGTAGGATTCATCCCTGGAATGCAGGGATGGTTCAACATTCGCAAATCCATAAATGTGATACACTACATCCAAAAACTGAAAAACAAGAATCACATGATAGTATCAATAGATGCAGAAAAAGCTTTCGACAAAATCCAACACCACTTCCTACTAAAAACCCTAACCAAGGTAGGCATAGATGGAAAAATCCACAACATAATTAAAGCCATATATGAAAAACCCAACGCCAGCATCATACTGAATGGAGAAAAGCTGGAACCCTTCCCACTGAGATCTGGAACAAGACAGGGATGTCCACTTTCTCCACTACTATTCAACATAGTCCTAGAGGTACTCGCTGAGGCCATAAGACAAGAAAAAGAAATCAGAGGAATCCAAATGGGAAACGAAGAAGTCAAACTCTCACTATATGCAGATGATATGATTCTTTATGTAGAAGAGCCAAGAGACTCAATACAGAGACTGCTAGAACTTGTACGAGAGTTTGGTAGAGTGGCAGGGTACAAAATTAATGAACAAAAATCAACAGCCATAGTGTATGCGAACAGCCCCAAGATGGAAAAAGACTTAACCAGCAAGATACCATTCAAAATAACAGAGAAAAGTATGAAATATCTGGGAATAAATCTAACCAAAAATGTAGGAGACTTATTTGAAGAAAACTACAAACTACTTAAAAAAGAAATTGAACAAGACCTCAAAAGATGGAGTAACATCCCATGCTCCTAGATAGGTAAAATCAATATCATTAAAATGTCTATACTACCAAAAGCAATATATACATTCAACGCAATCCCAATCAAATTGCCCAAAACATTCTTCATGGAACTGGAAACAATGATCCAAAGGTTCATCTGGAAGCACAAAAAACCACGGATAGCTAGAACCATCCTGAAGAACAGGAAGTTAGCAGGGGGAATCACAGTTCCGGACCTCTGGACATACTATAGGGCAGTGGTTGTTATCAAAACAGCCTGGTACTGGCACAAAGATAGAGAGGAAGATCAATGGAGCAGAATAGAAACACCAGAAGGAAACCCACACAGATACAGCCAAATAATCTTTGACAAAAAGACAAACGACAATCCAGGCAAATGGGAAGGTCTGTTCAATAAATGCTGTTGGGACAACTGCTTAATAGCCTGCAGAAACAAAAAAATAGATCCACATCTCTCACCATACACTAAGATCAGATCTAAATGGATAACAGATCTAAACCTACATCCAGAAACCTTCAAACTTTTGGAAGAAAATGTTGGAAACACACTGGAACACTTAGGGGTAGGCCCTCACTTCCTAAAAAAGACTCCAAATGCAGTAGAAATCGAGACCAAAATGAACAATTGGGACCTCATCAAACTAAGAAGCTTCTGTACAGCTAGAGAAACAATCAACAAAGTAAAAAGGCAACCCACAGAATGGGAGAAGATCTTCGCACACGACATAGGTGATAGAGGGCTGATCTCCAGAATATACAAAGAGCTACAAAACAACCAAAATGTCAAAACAAACAAGCCACTCAAGAAATGGGCACGGGAAATGGGCAGACACTTCACAAGGGAACAAACCCAAATGGCAAATAAACATATGAAAAAATGCTCAAGTTCCCTGGCAATAAGGGAAATCCAAATTAAAACATCAATGAGGTACCACCTAACGCCAGTAAGACTGGCCCACATGAATAAAAGCACCAACAACACTTGTTGGCGAGGTTGCGGGGAAAAGGGATCCCCACTCCACTGCTGGTGGGGCTGCAGGCTGGTACAGCCTCTATGGAAATCAGTATGGAGAATATTCAAACAACTCAAATTCAACATACCGTATGATCCAGCAATAGCACTCCTAGGAATATATCCAGAACACTTGTTTTATGAGAAACCAACATGCACTCCTATGCTCATAGCAGCACAATCAGTAATTGCAAAAACATGGAAGCAACCAAAATGCCCATCAACAGAGGATTGGATAAGAAAGCTATGGTACATCTACTCCATGGAATACTACTCAGCTATTAAAAAAAACAAAATGCAGTTCTTTGTGGCCAAATGGGCCAAACTGGAAACCATAATGCTAAGGGAAATGAGCCAATCCCAAAAGGTTAAATACCACATGTTTGCCTTAATTTAAGATGATATGATGTTATGTATAACATGTTATGTTTTGAATGTTATATGTTGTGTATAAACTAAATTGAAGTATAGGTGAGGTGGTCACAGAAGGTGGCTGGGAACTCGCATTTACTTTTAACATATTGGTTACTCATTACTATGTCAATTAATTCCATAATGATGTAAATTTTTGCTGATGGTATGTTGGAGCTTTCAATTGACTGGGATGATACTGAGCTGGCTCTGTCTTCAGACCAGAGAGGGTATACCTAAGAAGCCGTTGAACTTGACTGGACAATAAGATGCTGGACTCTATGTTTGGTATACGCTTGCAATGGGGGAATCTCAACTGAACTTGAGCTGTGGTTATGCAACAAGGTGGAGGAATCCACCATGGTGGGAGGGTTTGGGGAGGGGTGGGAGAACCCAAGTATCTATGTAACTGTGTCACATAATACAATGTAATTAATGAAGTTAAATAATAAATAATTAAAAAAAAAAAAAAAGAAAACAGACAAGGAACTGCCTGTCAAACTAAGCAGTTTGATTTGACCAGGAACAGAGTGTGTGTGGCAGGTCCCAGATGGGTGCTGCAGGAACAGGATAGATTTCATAGCCCAGTCCATCCTCTAGAGCCAATTTATGTGCCATTTTATTTAAGGACACAAGGGCAAAGGACAGTACTGCTCATGCACTGAGCTGAGAGTGAACGCATTTCTGACTCAATCAACTGCAACAATGTGGCATCCTACAGATTAAACCCAAGATAGGTCCGGGTAGCCCTCAGACCTGATGGCCAGCAGATCAAGAACTCTAGTAGTGGCATATCAGGCGCCATTTCTTACAGTGTGGAAAATAATTTAAGACTGAAGAGGACAACAGTGATCTGCGCAAGCACTGAGCTTGGTGAGAACTCACTGAACTCATTGCATTGTACTGGTCCCACAGGAAAATAATAACGACTATGACATTGTATGGGTCAGAATAGCTTTGTGTGGCCCTCGGCAATAACAGCCAACAGGTTCTGGCAAGATCAGCACTACCAACAAAAAGCTATAGATAGGACACCTGGGGGTCTCCATAATCATGGAGCCTGCTCCAACTGGAAGTGGGAGAAAGGTTGTACAGACAACAGTTCAGCTTCAGCACAGGACCACAAGAGGTGATCTCCTGGTAAGCCAGAAGTTGGGGTTATGCAGAGCATGGTGGAAATCTAACATAAGAGCCCAGACCTGGAACTCACTGGAGAGAGTGGCACAAGTGACTACAAACAAAGAACCGTGTGCCAACTGCAATAAGTAAAATTAAATGGTAGACCTGTGGGTGACAGAGCTTAGAAACCTGCCCCAAGGAGAAGACTCTGCTAACCAGAAGTACAATGACCAAGGCAAAGGAGAGAGGCAAATGAATATTGAAGATTCCCCTGCAAAGGAACAAAAGCCTTTGTCAACCTCAGAGTTCAGTGAAGAAGACCTCGAGAAAATGGGGGATACAGAATTCAAAAAGCGTGTTATAAAACGTTTTATCAACAACAAGAAGCACGTAAAGCAGGCATTCAAGGAATATGCCACACTTGAAATGAAACAAATAAAAGCTGATATATCAAAAATGAAGAATACAGTGGAGCACATTAAAAGTACAGTGGAGAGTCTCCAAAATAGAATGAAGCAAGCAGAAGAATCTCAGCAATGAAAGATATTTCCTGTCACCAGGAGGAAACAAACAAAAAACTGGAAGCAGAACTGGATTAGGCCAAAAAAAGTATTCAAGAATTGAAAGACAATGTTAAAAGGCCAAATATAAGAGTTATGGGAGTTGCAGAAGGTGTACAAAGAGAAGCTGGTTTTAAAAAAATGTATTTAATGAAATAATAAAGGAAAATTTCCCTAATCTGGACAAAGAATTGGGAAGCAAGATCCAGGAGGGGCACAGAACTCCCAACAGGCTTGATCAAAAGCAATCTTCACCAAGACACATGCTCATCAAGCTCTCTTCAATTGAACATAAGGAAAAGATCCTTAAATGTGCACGTGAAAAAAATCAACTGACATATAAAGGAATGCCAATTAAACTCACAGGACACCTCTCACAGGAAACTCTACAGGCAGGAAGAGAATAGAGTAACATATGTCAGATTCTAAAAGCAAAAGATTGTCGGCCCAGGATAATGTACCCAGCAAAACTTTCCTTTGTCTCAGAAAATGAAATAAAACTCACCCAAATAAAAGAAAAATTAAAATATGCCTCTTCCAAACCTGCCCTACAAATGATCTCAGATGTTCTCCTGACAGAGAAAAGGAACAGTGCCCACCAAAACCAAAGGCAAATGTGAAGAACACCCCAGTAAAATAACAACAGAAGATCAAATCAATGAACAACCGATTGCTAAAATGACAGGACCAAAGTACCACCCATTCGTATTAACCCTGCATGTAAATGGCTTAAACTCAATCAAACGTCACAGGTTAGTAGACTGGATTAAAAAACAAAACCCATCTATTTGTTGCCTACAGGAGACATATTTCACCAACAAAGATCAGCAGAAACTATATCTCATGGATTTTGACGTTTTTTGTTGTTAGTTTCATCTCTTCAAAACACTATTTTTCGGATTAACTTCTTCAATGATTCATAGATCATACAGTAGCATCATTTTCTGCAAGAAGGTTCTTAATTTTCTTTTTCATTTCTTCAGTGACATATTAGTCATTCAGTAGCATATTATTTAACTTTATGGTGTTATTTTTTTCTCCTTGTTGTTTATTATGTTTTGTGGCTTTTCATTTAAGGGGATGTATAGTAACTGTAATGAAGACTATCATATCTAGTAGCATGTTATTTAACTTCATGGCATTGTAAATTTCTATTTTTCTTCCTGTTGTTGAGTGTAATGGAGACTACATATCCAGATGTGAGGATACAATGCAGTATGCATCTCTACTTCCAGACAATGATGGACTCCCAATGAAACTGTTTACTATATTTGACAATACGATGCTGGACTCTGTCATTGTCCATGCACACAATGACTGACATATCATTGAGTATGAGGAACTATGCTATAGTAATGACATAGGGGTACTCAGTGAGGGAAAAGGGAGTTCGGGAGGGGATAACGGAAATCCCATGATCTATAGAACTGTATCATAAAATGATAATAAAAAGTGAAATAAAAAAAATATTCTCCAATCAATAATTTGTTGATACACATCAACAAATTGAAAAATAAATCATATAATCATCCCAACAGATGCAAAGAAAGCATTAGAAAAAAATCCAACACTTCATCCTGACATCCCTAATCAAGGTAGGCATAGCAGGAACATTCTACAACACAATCAAAGCAATTCATGAAAAACCCAATGCCAGCATCATACTAAATGGGGAAAGATAGGAAGACTTCCCATTAAAATCTGGAACTAGACAGATACCCACTGTCACCGCTGCTCTTCAATATAGTATTGGAAGTCCTTGCCAGAGCTATTAGGCAAGAAAAAGCAATTAAAGGAATACAAATTGGAAATGAGGAATGGAAATTATTTCTATTTGCAAATGACATGATTGTCAATATAGGAGAACCAAAAGACTCAGTCAAGAGACTATTGGAACTCATAAGAGACTTTGGCAGGGTTGCAAAATTAATGAACACAACTGATCACACTAGTGTACACAAATAATTCCATGGCTGGGAAAGAAACCTAACTGCAGTCCCCTATAAAATAGCAAAGAGGAATTTTAAATAACTAAGAAATAAGGTAACTAAATATGTAGAAGATATGTTTCATTATAGAGATGATGAAAAGTATAAAACATTAAAAAAGGAAATAGAAAATGACATTGGAAAATGGAGAAACTTATGTTCCTGGGCTAACAGGATCAACATCAAAGTGTACATATTACTAAAAGTAATTCACAAATTCAATGCAATTCTAATCAAAATCCCAACAACATTCTCAGAAACAGAAGAAGATGCAGAAGTTCATCCGGAAACACAAAAGGCCATAAATAGGCAAAACTATCCTGAAGAATAAAAATCAAACTGGGGGAATTACAATTCCTGACCTCAAGACATACTACAAGGCAGTGGTCATGGTAGAGCCTGGTACTGGTAGAGAAAATAGTCTGGTATTAGTAGAGAACCAGAGAAGAAGATCAATGTAACAAAATAGAAAAACCAGAAGGGAACCCACACATGTATAACCACTAATTTTGACAGGAAAACTGAAAACAATCCAGGAAAAAGTCTGGTCTATTCAATAAATGCTGTTGGGACCACTGGATAGCAGGTGACAGAATTAAGAAGATCCACACCTGTCAAATTATGCAAAAATCAGCGCTAAATGGTTCAAGGAACTAAAACCACACTCAAGCCATCAAACTATAAAGGAAAATGTAGAAAACACTGTTCAAGAAATAGGAACCAGGAAAAACTTCACAGAACACACCAAAAAGCACATGCAGTCAATGAAAAAATTAACAGAAGGGATTACGTCAAACTAAGGAAGTTTCTGTACAACAAAGGAAACAATTAACAAAGGAAAGAAGCAACCAACGAAATGGAGAAAATCTTTCCACACTGCACAAATTATAGGGCACTAACATCCAGGATTTAAAAAGAGCTTCAGAGACCCAGGGACAGTTAAAAGCTAAATTGAAAAAATGGGCAAAGGAAATGAAAATACATTTTTTCAAAAGAAAGATTCAAATGGCTAACAGACATGAAAAGATGCAGAGGCTCCCTGGCTGTCGGGCAGATACAAATGAAAACCACATTGAGGTACCACCTTATTCCAGTGAGGTTTGCCTACATTCAGAACTCAACTAACATACCTGCTGGCGTGGATGTGGGGAGAAAGGTACCCTTCTTCACTGCTGGTGGGAGTGTAGGCTACTACAACTACTTTAGAAGTCAGTATGGAGAGTGCTTAAAGAACTGCAAATAAACCTGCCATATCACCTAGTTATCCCACCCCTGAAAATATACACAAAGGAAATGAAAACTGCATATAAGAAAGGCATCTGTAATCCTATATTTATAGTAGCACAATCTACAATATCAAAGACATGGAAATAATCCAGATGCCCGACCAAAGAGGAGTGGTTAAAGAAATTGTGGTACAACTATTTCACGGAATATTACTTGGCCATTAAAAGGAATGACATATTATTTGCAACTAAATGGTCCCAACTAGAGACCATTATGCCAAATGAAATAAATTAATCCTAAAAGGACAAATACCATATGTTATCTCTAATATAGGGAAACCATCTATCAAATTGTAAATTCCCAATAACCCTTTCCATACTCTTTTTTGCTGCATCCCATGCATTTGAATGTTTTGATTTCATTTTCATTTCTTTCAAATACTTTCTCTTGTCGAATTTGTCACTGGCTCATGAATTGCGCAGTGGCATCATTTTACCCAATACACTTTTATGTTTTCTTTCCATCACCCATGCGCTGGTTATTCAGTGGTGCATGTTTTCAACTCTGTGGTGCTGTGTTTTCTTCTTCTTTTCATTTTTTATATTAACTGCATACCTGTTGTTGACCTTATTTCCTGGCTTCTCATTTAAGGCAATATATTGTGATGGAGTAATAGAGACTACCATTTCCATACGTGGGGATACAACGTAACATGCATCCCTGCTTCCAATGGACTCCCAATGAGACTGTTGGAAATGTGCAGACAGTGGGATACTAGACTGTGTAACATTGTCTGTACCAGCAATTTCAGGGCACACTTAAATAAAAGACTGATGGAAATATGACTCCTTGTGAAGGACTATATCATTGTAGCAATCTGAGGAAAATCAGCTGGGGGTACAAATTTGGGGGGTGGAATTCCAGACTCTATGGAATTGTACAATAAAATTCAAAACTAAAAATTAAGAAATATTTTTCTTCATTTTCATATTGTCTCTTTATTTCTTTCTCTGTTTCTGCCCCCTCTTACATCTCTCCCAACTGCCCCATACTACATTTAGTGAGCCAAAACAAAGCAAACCCCAATCTCAGCACATAAATAATATCCAAGTTTCAATGTTTCACTCAATTGGAATCTGTATATTTAATTTCAATTCCCTAGGAAAGAAACTGTTTAACTCAACATACCTGTTCTAGGACTATTTTCATAGGTATCATACAGGGTATCAGCCCAGTATAGAACTCATTCTCTAGAATCTGTCCTCATATGAAACCTGCAGCTCAGTTTATAGTTATTCCCTTGGACTCAAATGTTCAAAACTGGACTATGAGCCATGGGACATACTTTCAACACATAATGTTAAAGTCATCCCACATAAGCATAGTACCTACAAGAAAATCGCCTCCCCAAAAGTGGTCAGAACTCATTCTTTAGAGTCAGGTTCATATAAATACAAAGGAGGCATTTCAATTCAAGATACAACATAATAGCACTCACATAGCTTAAGTTATTCTTTCAAAAATTCTATTTCCAATTGAAGCAAGGGATGATTATTCCAAACACATCCTAAGAGGAAAAATATCTGTATCACATAGATAAAAAGTGTTAGTTTTTTTTCAGTGTTGACTAGAAGAGAGAAGTAAGTAGTGCCTGCCTCAGTTGATGACATTACACTAATCTGGCACCTTCTCAGAAAGGCCAGAGGTGTGTTTCAATCTCATTTAATTAGTCCTTAAAAGAACTCTTTCTGAAGAAAAAGCAACAGCATCAAGATTTCTAACAGTAAAGACAGAAATCACACTTGGCATGCTATTTAAATTCTATGCAATAATCCAATTACTGTCATCAAACCTGTTGAAAGAAATGTTACATGGCATGTTTAAGGGATAGGGTTAATCTAAGATCCTACTTGATAATTACAATTCTACATGAGGCGACTCTCAAAGAGTAAGAATAAATATTTCCTATACTGAAACAACATTGAAATAGAGCTTGAACTTTCTTTGGATTTTCTAGAAGGCACTTCATGAAGCCACAGTCTCTCAGGGCTCATGTTATGAACATAAATCCTGTTTGGATAATGACTGTGGAAAAGGAGCAGTTGAAGTAGGAGTAATGGTGATAGGAGGCCAGGTAAGCCAGCTATTGTATGAATAACGAAATATGGTCATTGTAGAGCATATGCATTTTAACTTAGTTTTGCAAAAGGCTGAATTTTTTTGTGTTTTGATCCAAACAAGATAGCACACAAGAGTTCAAAAATTTACAAAGGTTTGGGGGGGGGGGAAGCTATAAAAAATTCTATGCCTTCTGAGCAGTGGTCCCAGTAATTTAAGTAGTGAATAGGCAGCCATGCTGTATCAGCAAAAGGCTATGAAGACTGACAAAATGTAGAGAATGCTGCTTAACACCATAAAACTTCCAACAAAGTTGTCATCCAATGCAAATGAAATGGCCTATTTTTGTTGTTTGATTTTGTTCTTTGGTTTTTAAAAGATGTATTTTTATTGGAAACACAAATACACAGAGAGGGTGGAGACAGATCTTGTCTGGTGATTCACTCCCCAAGTGGTCCCAATGGTTGGAGTTGAGCTGATATGAAGCCAGGATCCAGGAACCTCATCCCCATCTCCCACATGGCTGCAGGGTCCCAGGGCTATGTGTCATCATCCACTGCTTTGCCAGGCCACAAGCAAGGATCTGGATGGGAGTAGAGCAGCCTTGACAGAAACTGTCACCCAAATGGGACCCCGAGACATGCATGGTGAGGACTCTCGACACTAGGCCATTGCACTGTGCCCCAAACTTGTGTTTTTTAACATGTATTTACTGAATATTAACTCCAAATGCTAAATGTCATGTTACGTATGAGTATGAAGACAAGACACTCTTGGGCTTCTAGGAGCTTGAAGTCCAGATAGAAAAGAAAAACTGATCAAATTATTGCAAAGCATATTGTAATGTTAATAGCATGTTTTGAAGTCCAATTCAATTGGAGGATGGGAAGTAGAAAGCAGGCTTACCGCTCTGGAGGAGGCGACACATGACTTGATTCTTAAGAGAAATAGGAGTGTACCAGAAAAAGGAGAGCAGTTAGTACAAACAGCATATTGAGGAAAGGTGAAATGACAGCACAAATGCTATGGAGTGAGGGAAATGCAGGTTGTATACTGCTGAAAATATAAAATGGGAAACAAAGATAAAGCTGGAAAATAAGAGAAGAAGCAAATCAAGAAAGAGCTCTAAAGCACAGCAATGGCATTGCCTCTGTCACTTTGATTGCAATGTTAGTCCTTTAGCATCATGAGGAACAATTTGCAATTGCCCTATCATCTTACTACATCTCAGGTTTGAGCCTATGCCGTCTGAGATTATGTTATAACCTTCCCAAAGTTTCACAGCCAGGTTTTCTGCTAACAGCCAAGGAGTCATGCCTTTTTTCAATTCCTGCCTTGAACCTCAATGGCTCCAGGCAAGTAACTTGAATGCAGGGCATCCTGAGGTATGCAATATTCTGGACAGAGATCTTGAATTGCTTCCCAGGCCTGGTGCTTGTGAAAGAGTATGATCACAATTCAGGGAGGAGTATTCCCCAAATGTAAGAATCCTGGGACATAGCAACTGGAAAGGATGCAGTCTGTATTAATAAAACTGGCAGGACCTCACAAGAATGATAAGAGACAGTTTTGCATGAGAATAGCACTTAGTGAGCTCATGTCACACCCCTATTGATACATAACCTGCTTGGTCCCCTGAGGTGGTTATTGTTTCCACTTGAGAGAAAAGAAAACTAAGGCCTTGGGCCTTATAGAACTCATTGCAGGTTTCACTGTATGGAGTACCATTCAAATCCAACTCTTCTGACTTTGAAGTCGAAGTTCTCTAAAATCAAACACTCTGGAAAGTGGAAGAAAGAAAACAATAGAAAGGAGTTGTTCATGGACTCAAGCACCTTTGTGAGAGCATGTGCCTTCAGGGATATCGGGGAGAGAGTGATTTAGGAGCAAATACAGTCTCTCCCACCCTACTCCCACATAACATTATTTTTGACAGTAAAAAATAGACTTCATTTATACAGCCAAAACTAATAAATCCATGCCATTTGAAACCAGGCAGGAGTTTCAATGGGCAAATATTAAACTGACAAACTTTTGAAAAAAAGTCACAGTTCCATTATCCATAAAGTGAATGCTATTCTAACAACTTCATCTTCCAGGTATATCACGATACTTAAATTTGAACTTGCAAACAAAATATATGAGTAATCCAATTGCAAAAGTTCTCTACATTTTTACCTTTCCTTTAATTCATACCTCCTTTTTTTTTTTTTTTCCAGAGGAAGAAGTCCAGTCTCTAAGATCAATGACTAAATCCTCTCTGTCCCTAGCAGCACTCTGGCATCCTCTAATATCTGAGTCCACTTTAGCCCTTAATATAGCTTAAACATTTGGTCTTTTTTTTTTTTTTTTACTTTACATTAATTCCTTCTCCTTAGCTTGTAAACCCCCTGAAATATTTCTTTAATTAAAACATTCCAGCATCCTGCAAAATGGGGAGTAGTAGACAATCAATGGATATTTATTAAATGTGTGGAACTTCTTGTGAAAAATCACTTCCATGAGAAAAAAGCATTCAATATCTCTCATTGTGTTCACTCCAAATCTTTGTTGAATGAGGAGTTTATACTCAGTTCTGCTTCTTCATGTCCAATTCTAATTCACTGCTGAAATTCATCTGGTTTCTGCTCTCAACTCCCCACAGATGCTGCTCTGAGCAGATTGCCAATGAAGGACTTCTTTATCACATTCCCCAAGTGCAGCTCTATCTGGTTCCAGACTATGTTTGACAATTTTATCCCCGGTGACAAGTAAAGTCTCCCCTATTGACTTTTGTGACTTTTCATTTATTTAACAAAAATTTATTGGACTATCACTATCCTAGACAGAGTAATAAATACAGCAGTGGTCCCGGCCTCAAGAAGCATATCGGCTTGAAACTATACATTTATCTCATTGCCAAATTGCTTTGATTACTCTTACTTAGTATCTTTAAGGGGCTCATATCGCTCCTGCTATTCTCTGAATATTGGAGTTCAGAGAGATATCTTCCTCCTCCTTGTACTCAAACCTGACTTCCTTCTGATATCACTAATCCTCTGGAGTAATGGATCACATCTACAATAATATTTCTCATATCAATACTTTTCACTCAGATTCCTCCTGATAATCTGCATGTGCAGTTGCCTCCTGATCACCTATTTGGGATTAACCAGGTAATACTTCACCTTAAAATGTTGTAATCTGATCCCAACATCCATTTCTAACCTGCCTTAATTGTCCCAAATTTGATTCATGTGCTATCACTCTCCTGGTTGATCAGGATCTACATCATGGTACTACTTTTAAAGCCTCCCCCCCCCCCCAATCTATCACTTAAAATAAGTTACTAATAGCTTATACATCTTCTCTCTCCTGTACTATTTTCTTATCACCCTTCCAATAAGCTGCTAATATTCTGTAAATCCTCTGCCTCGTGTTTTGCCTGCAACATCTTTTCATTTCCTCTGCCAATATACTGGTTTAGAGTACCATAAGGTTGCCTAAATAATTACAGTAGCTTCTTATCTGCTTCACATCATTCCATTTCCCAACATTCAGTCCAAAATTACAGTTTCAATAGATGAGCCTCCTTAAATTAGAATACCTCCCATCAAAAATCATCAATGAATTATATTACATAATAAGTAAAACCTAAGCTATTTTTACTGGCAGCCAAAATTGCTTTTACCATCTCTAATAATTACTCTACACATACTAGTCACATGAAACTCTCAAACATTCCCTATTACTGTTCCTTCTACATAGAAGGCCTGTCTCCAGTATCCTTGTTTGCTTGAAAATGAACATTCAAGTCTCAACTTCTAAGAATAATCTGCTACACATATACTCCTATTATATTTCACTGAGGTTTCATTGCAGTGATTTTTATAGCCATGTCTGAATTATCCTGGAGTGTTTTTTTCATCACTCCTACTTAAATTGTTAATTTCTTGAGTAGGAACTGTGACTGAGCAGCCTTTATATTTGCCACATCTACCTCAGCAAATGCCTTGTAAACAATAGATGCTCAAAGACCATCGGTTTGAATACAATGTAACTAAAAAACACCTGAAGAAAGATCACTTTCATATAAGGATAGCAAATGTAAAATGACAAAATTATTTCCTGGTTCATTAAGAAAAGCCAGTACAGAGAAGTAGAGTATTGAGACCTTGAAGGAGAAGGGTACTTCCAGGGCAAAGGGGACACTGATGTTCATGAGAAGAACATGCCGAAATACATAGTTTTACCATTCTTTCATCTCAGCTTATCTTGCCTTCAACAGAGAAAAAAGAAGCAGTATGACAAGTTTGCTGCTAGCCTAAATGATAATATGCAAACCATAATAAACATTTACTTTGTAAGACAGGGATAGAAGGACAGGAGCACAGATATCCTACTTATCTATTCATGCTCACAAATACCTTCCAGTCCGCAGAAACAGAAGAACAGTAAACTTCCTTCTGGACTAGGGAGAGGAGCTTTCTCTGGTCTTTGCCTGGTTCCAACTTTGGGTCCCCAACCTCTCTTGCAATGACCATCAGCATCACTCCAGAAACCCCCAAAACAAGCAAGCAAGCAAGCAAGCAAACAAACTAGAATAGAGAACAACAAGGAAAGCTTAGAAACAGACAGGAAACGGTCAGCAGGGATGTACTTATAACTCATTAGGTGGGATACAAAGATTAGTTACTCCTGACTGGGGTATTGAAGATTTTTCTGCACACCTGAAGAACCTGGAAGTTTTCTGCCTTTTGTGATTGCGCCTTAATGGCTTGGCTGGGGGCTGTGTGAACTCCAGGCCTGATAGCCTACGTGACACCCAGCAGGACACGTAGGCAGACCACTCCTCAGAAAGGAAGAACACCTGGCCGGTCAAGTAGGCAGACCACTCCTCAGAGAGGAGGTGCCTAGTGTTAGATAAGATTCACCACCCTATAGCTCATCGATTTCTACTTTTTGAAAGTTGTTTGTTTCAAACCCACCAATAGAAGCCTGCTAAATCATGACTGTATAATTAATAGCCTGAAATGTATAAAAACTGGGGGGCTCGCTCTCTCTCGCTCTGGCTCGCGCTCATTGTTTGCTAGCCCTGCGGATCCTGCAGTGGCTGTCCCTCCCACCCCCCCCAAGCCATGCTGGGCTGGGGGAGGTGGCTGAGAGACCTGGGCTGATCTGAATAAACCACTTTTATGCCTTAGCACCCACTTCAGACTTGATGATTATCTGGGGATTTCAAAAACCAGCACAACACACCCCTCCTAAAACTGTTCACCTAAACTGTTGACATATGTCTTGTTAGAGTTATAGAGTTAGACTACCCGAAAAACAGCCCGGTTCAGCAAAATCAGGCTTCAACGCCATGAACTGCTAAATACTAAAATTAAAATAGACATGAGACAGCTGAATAGCAAACTATACCCATTTTAAGGTGTATAGAACCCTGTTGTATATAAACTAATAATTGAAATGTCAATGTAGAAGTCACAGGATGTGGTTCAGAACTTGCAGTCTTTTTTTTTTTTTTCTTTTAACATACTGGTTACTCAATACCATGTCAACTAATTACATAACGTTATAAATTGTTACTGAGGTAATGTTGGGGCTTTTAATTGAACGGGATGATACTCTGCCGGCTCTACCTTCAGACCAGAGATGGTCTCCCCAAGAAACCGTTGAACTTATCTGGACAATAAGATGCTGGACTCTATGCTTGGTAGATGCTTTTGCAATGAAAGAATCTCAACTGAATTTGAACTGTGGTAATGCAACAAGGTGGAGGAATCCACCATGTTGTGGGGGAGGTGTGTGGGGGGGAACCCAGAAAAAAAAATACCTTCGATACCTAGGACTGGGTCAAGTTGAAGCCAGGTGCCCACATATTTTTCTGGGTCTCCAAGGCGGATGGTATGGAGCCAAAATATGTGATGCATTTCCTGTCATCTCCAGGGCACACAAAACTCAAATGCTGGACCGATACTCAAATTCAAGCAGTTTGAAATGGGATGTAGGAATCCCATGTGATGTCTTAACTGCTGTGCCAAATGCCTGTCCACCTCCCCCCATGTATGCCTTATAGTTTGATCTCACTTGAACCCTTATGTCCTGGTTCTTCCAAATCATTAGCTTTACTGCTTACCAGCAAGGTAAATTGTATAGAGTCATTAACATAAAAGCTCTTCAATTCCTTGAAACATGACCATGTGTACATATTATACATATTTTTACATTTTAAAAAATAGCCCTATTTCTGAATTGTTCTGTGTAAATCAAATTCTGTACTTGCCATTGCCACAGTAATCTCTTTCCTGCCTTTAAAAGTTGTTGTTTGCTACAGGATTTAGGGACTGTATAACTCTTACGTTCTGCCCAGTAAAATAGGCTCCCTTCTCTACCCACGTGAAATATAAGCCATTAAAATCTGTTAACATGCAATGTAGATAACCTGTGGGATCCTTATTGCTAACCTATCAGTTCGTTAGAATAATAGAAATGATCCAGAACATTTAACAGATGTCAAGTTGGGGCTGAACCCATGGGATCCAATTGTAACTTTTACATGTACTGACATTCATTTATTTAACAAAATGCCCATTAAGTACCTACCAGGAGCTTGGATCTGCACTACCAAATGGAGGCAGTTGGTAGACCTGGCACTTCCCATCACAAATTCGTTAGCTGTAAGTAAAATGACTCCTGCAATTGAATCAGGTGATTGTATCCTTAATGAATTGTTATTGTTCACAAAATGGTCACTTACGCAGCAGTGGGGACCCACTATGTGTCAAGCACTGAACAAGACACCTGAATTTAGTAAGGGAGACAGAGTAAGTAACTCAAAGTCCATCACAAACTGCCTGGCACTCCAACTTCTCACTACCGGTACCAATCAGCAGATCTCAGTTATTTCCATCTAAACCTCTAGAATGAAAATCAGTGCTTTATAGAAAATACATGGAAGTTCTTAGGTTGGATCAATTATCTTTGCCAGAGTACTAGCACTTGGAATTGGGCTCTCTTAACCTAACTTGTCGGGTTGTCTCTTCCTGTCTCCTCAGCAGTGAGCTAACATTTCATCATTTACCGTCTTTTTTATTTATTTTATGATTCAGTTCCATAAGCTCTGAGATTTTGGAAGGGGAGAGGGAAAATCACCATTTCCTGCGTTTTTCTAACTTGAAGATCCCCTAAGATACAGCTTGGACAGGCTTTGACCCTGTCGCTTTAGTCAGTTTTCTGCCGATCTTATAGTGCAATTGAAAAAAAAAAAATGGAATCCATATTTTTTTGATAATACACATGTCTATGAAGGTTTCAAAGAATATGCATCCAATTCGATTTGTACTCAGGATTTGTCCAGCACCTCAGTTCTCATGTGTCATCTAACACTGGCTTGTTCATTTGATGGCGGCATAAACCTGAGTCCCCTAAAGAAACAAGCTTGGCTCTTGTTGCAAAGCAGCCAATCTGCTTCTACAAATTGTTTCCTCCTCAGGAATTTTATCTTCAGGCCCAAGAGGTCACATTTTTATAGGAAAATATATATACCTGCTTATTCAAAGTAGTTCAAGGCACTTCTAAGCTATGACTCAAAGGCAAGAACATTATTTCTGAAACTTTACTTACAAACCACCCTGCAGTAGCACAGCTTTCTTTCCTCCATGAATGTGTTTATCAGTTTTAGCCTAGACGTTATGGTCAGTATTATATCTTTTCCTACAGTTGCATGAGAAGTCAATGTACATAAAAAATTCAACAATTCACTAGACTTATAGATGGTAATCATGTTGCATATCTTATACAAAAACTATAAATAATATTCCAGAATAAGGTAAGCAAAGCTATTCTCTTTCCTAAGGACATATACTCATTCAAGTCAAGATCTGCCCCTTTCAAGTCCTGTCTCAAAATATTGTCAAGTTCTCTTAGGAATCGAGTCATGAATATGACCCTAAACGACTCTTAATATATGGGAGTTGCACATTCTTAATACTGTTGTCATGTTAAGTCAGGTACACTGAAGAATGTTCAGTGGAGCTCAGCTCAAAATTAACTATTATAATCTGTCGGGAGCCGTGCACTATAGCCACACTGAAGCCATTTTGAATATAGACCCATGGGATAGTGGAAACCCCCGCTTGGCTAGATGCTTGGGAAAGAAGTTATGAAACTAATCACACGCTTAGCTTCAATTGTCCTAGCAACTGTTTCAGAATGTGATTGATGCTGTACTTACCGACATCTTGTTACTGATTACCTATGCTATTGTTGATATGCTGGTTACTATTGTTGATATGGTGGCTGCTCAAGAACAATCGGTCTTGAGACCATGGCTTGTGTCCCAGTTTCTCTTTCCCTGAGCCTTAGTTACTGAAGAATATAAAAACCCTCAGTTGAAATCAATAAACTGACAGCTTGATCAGACCTACTGTCTTGCTGTCCATTCTTTGTGTCTCTTGTCCCTTCATTCTCTCCTAGGTGGCTGCGACCCCGTTGACTGTCCTGCTGGACAGGACAAATTGGCGCCCAACGTGGATGTGTGCAGACCACCGACAGAGAGAACGCCGTGCCATTATTCATGGAGAGGCCTCTCGTGGTGTCAAAAGGAACACCGGTTGAGCAGTTTCACGGTTGACCCGCCGGAAGTCGAGCTCGTGGGAAAATATTCACGGCGCAAATCTTACGGAGCCGAGGTAAGATGGGACAAGCATTATCACAACAAGACCTATTTTTGCAAGGTCTCATAGATTCATTCAAGACACGAGGAATTAGGGTGAAAAAGAAAGACCTCAAAACCTTTTTGGATTTTGTAGGTCAAATTTGTCCTTGGTATCCCCAGGACGGTTCTATTGATGAGAAAACTTGGTGTAGAGTAGGTGATTGTTTTAAAGATTATTATGAAGTTTTTGGACCTGAGAAAATTCCTGTTACGGCTTTTAATTATTGGATTTTGATTTATGATATTTTAAAGATTAAGTCTCAGCATCCAGATCTACAGGATCTGGCTTTTGAGGGAGAACGATCTCTTAAAAAAAAAAAAAAAAAAAAGTCACTCTCGGCTGTCCACACCTATCCCCTCACCTTCCCCCGGTTCTCGACCATCTTCTGTCATTATAGATATTGAGGCAGAGTCCAGTGCCAAGCCCCTTGATCACTCTGCCCCCAGAAACTATACGCTCTCAGATTAATAGTCAATCATGACAACTCACCCACCTCTACCTTATGCTTCAGAAGCAGCAGCTCCTTCAGCCCCTGCCTCATTACTAGAAGAGGAACCTGTAATAGAACCCCGTAAGAGTGAGGCTTCAGATCTCCCCAAGAAGAGTGTAATATGCTGCCCTGTTATTCAGACCCCTGCACGAGGTGGTGGACACCACGCCACGAACATCAACCACTGCAGTTTAAAGTTCTAAAAAATATTAAGCAAGCAGTGAAAGATTATGGCACTCAGACACCTTTTACCTTTGCCCTTATTGAGTCCTTTTCAGGCATGCATCTCCCACTTCTTTACCCAACCCCTTAGCTGAGAGAGACAGGGTAAGATAAGCCATTTAAGGTTTATTAAAAAAAAAAAAAAAAAAAAAAAAGAAAAGAAAAACAAAAGAAAAGAAAAATATGTTCTGTAACTTGACGTAACAAAAGTAATCTGATAAAGAATGTTCCAAATCCACTGTTAAATTAACTTAAAGCATGAGATGAACCTATGTGTGCTTGTTTTATAAAATATCTCCAGGTTAAAGTATTTTGAAGAAGAGTCTGGAAGTTGCAACAGGTTTGAGAGTTATATGTCTCTGTTTTAACATGTTTGGTGTTTGTGCTTATGTTTGTTTTGTCAATATTCTTGGTGTTCTATTATTTTTGTCCGGACAAAACTAAATTTTGTTTTAATACTCTTTCTCCAGTTGTGTCTTTGTCTTGAATTGTTAAGTTGTTGTTCTTGTTCTGAATTGGTGCGTGTGTGACTGACTGACAGACAAGATGGGACGGACCATGACTAACCCTTTTTCTCTCTCCTGGTAAATAATTATAGAGAGGTCTAACAAATTTAACAGGACCTGGCCAGACCAGACTCCCCACTTCCACTGGGAAAAAATTTGTGTGTCATTTTCTTGCTGTTTGGTCTTCAGCTTATAGTGTTGTCCTGGCATTGATTAAGTCTAACATACAGTATTCAACATGTTCAGTTAAATGCTAAAGGTACTTTTGTTTAACTCATTTAGACCTTAAAATTCTTCAGAGTTCTAAACCAAATCTCATGACTTTGGGGGTTCCAGTAGGATCCCTGGAACTCTCAAAGATTGAGATAAAATTTAAATAATGTACTTGTCATTTAAAATAATTTGGATTATAATCTCACAATATTACAAAATTATGCTAAATTTATTGCATCATATATGCTATTAAAATAGAAGAGCATTTATGTTCATTGGTCAAAATGTTTCCTACTCATGAAATTGATCCAGATTGTAAATTACTTGTGTTCTTACTTACAAGGAAATATGTGAAATTTTGCCTTGCAGGAGAACAACGAATTCTTTAAAGATGTATAGTAAAATGGGTCATAATGTGTATATTTTCTGAATGTTTGCCTTTAAAACAATGGAGTTGAAGTCTGATTCTTTGTGAAAAACAGTGTTTTAACATCTTCTTTTAAGTAATTTTCATCTTATTGATAACCAAACCTGTTAACTAACTTCAGTAAATTCCAAGGTAGTCTCTCAAGACAACAGCTAAATTTAAGTTTTTTCAGCTCTCTTGACTTCAATAAAACAGAAGCTTAGGGGAAGCTCCAGGCCTATCAGCCATAAAACAAGGAAGGGACATGCTTGGAGTCTGCCCTTTGAAGAATTTGGGACTTTGACTTTGTCCCTGTTGTGGTGATTCTTATCTGCCTTCATTTTAAAAGGGAAAAATTTCCAAATCAGCTAGAAGAAGACTGAAAAAACTTCTCTTTCCCAGTTTTGAGGAGGATTTGTGCTAAAATGTGTTTCCATGAATTAGGAGAAATGATTGAAAATTGCTTAAAGCCGTTGTATTTAAAAGTTGGTATCCTTTTATTAAGAAAATGTTTTAAGAAAAGTTGAGGAATGAATCTTGTAAGCTTTGTGTATAATTGGCTATAATTTTAAAGATACTATTACAACATTGTGTAAGTCTTTAACATTAATACCTAATACATGCTGATTTTAGAATTGATATCTGTATTCAAAAAAAGTTTTTGAAGTGTGTATACATAGCAATGCTAGTAAATACCTAAAAATAAAAATATCTCCAATTTTGAAAGCTGTTAAGAAATTGAAGCATTGAAAAAAAAAATTGAAACATTGAACTTTAAATAGCCTCTGTTTAATGGGTAGCTTTGTCAATTGTCTATCCAGCTTCAGTAAGCTCTATTCTTGTTCCAACCTTTGAGTTTGTTACAGTTCTTAAACAGTTAAGAGATGATTTTATGCACTAATTCCCATGTTTAAGGTTATATTTCCCTTTTGGTGACTGACTAAGGAAATATACATTTTGCCTTTCAGTTAGATAATCCCTTGTGTTCTGTATATTGTCTTTGTTAAATTCTCATGATTTAAAAGAACTGTGTTTAAGGGTATTTTTGGTATGTATTTACTTTAAAATGTTTGGGTGATCATTTATAAGTGATAAAAAAAAATTTTTTTTTATGTGTTGCTGTTTGAATCAGTCTGACTAAATGAATGGATATTATAATGAGGAATCTTTGATCAGATACTTTAAGAATTCTTGGCATATTTAATAGGTTTAACTCTTCTGGTTCTGGAATTTTTAAATAGGCCCCTAGTAGTCTCAAAGTCAGAAGAATGTGTTTCAAAGGTTGCATCTTTCGGTTAGTGAAATTAATTATAGAACAGATAATTGATTAGATCTGTAAAAAAAAAAAAATGGTGGGGGAGGGGGCAGTTGCAGAAAAGACATTGGGAAGCCTTGCCAGTGGGGAGCCAGGACGGCTAAGTCTAAAAAGTACAAGAGTGTGTAACATCCTACAGGTAGTATCACGGCGCTAAACATAGATATTTTGTTTTCTAGGATTCCAGCAAGCCTATTGCATCCATTAAAGCTAAAGTTTAATTGTAAACTATAGTTTTAGTTTATTCAGATTACTAAGAGCAAAATATAACTCTAAACAATTGGTAACTTTAACACACTTAAGAGAATTCTCAAGTAGCTGTTGCAAAAGCTGTTTTGTTTTATGTGTTACCCGATATACATGTGCATGTTTATGAATGAGAATTGCTAAGCTAAATCCTTTTTTAAAATTTTGTATAGATGCATAATTAAGCTCTTAGAGAGTCATGTCTGTTACTGTTTTCTCAGGATCTACAAGATCTGTTCAGCTTAATAGTTCTACACGATTTTAAATGGACTTACTGCTAGCGTACAGTTTCAAGATTGGCCATGAGAGCCCAAATCCTCATAAGCTAGATGGAAAATATATGAGTATATGTATGCAAGTGTTTAATGATAACTTAGATGTCAGAGAATGTTAAAATGCTCCAACATGGGAAACAGCTCTTACAGCAGACTCATAGACTGTCAATTTTAAGAAGCACTCAGTGGCCTCAGAATCAGCCCAAAAGGCATTCTGATCTGACAGGAGAGCCAGCAAGAGAGCAAGCATATCAGGTGTGGAATGCCAGGACACTGAGCTAAGAGTGTCCCTCCATGAAGGAGCTCAGTGGTCCACACCCCAGTGCAAAGAAGCAACCACTGAAGATGGTTGTGCTCTTCTCTCAATGGAGGAGAGAACTTCCACTTTGTGTGTTGCCAGGTCTAATGGGGTTGTTGTTGATTCAAGAGGCTTCCACAGCCTAAACATTGCGTGTCTGGAGCCTCAGGTGATCACTGACGTCACATATAAGAGTGCTAATTTGTTAAATCCACTAGAGTCACTGTGTACACTGACTTCCCATGCAGGACCATATATTTAGAGTTATAGTAAAAGTAATAGTACATCTTGCTGTATTTTAGTATAAAGATGTATCATCTCAGTTTTGGTTAGGTCTGAATATTTAACTCTTTTGCTCTAAGAAGTCAGTTTGCATTTACCTGTCCTATAATGGTCTTATATCCTGATGCTGTATGCTAATCCTTGCATTGTTACTGTGCCTTCTGATTGATCTAGGTTAGCAATTTTATGCAGCTCAAAAGAAGTTTCATGTATTCCATTGAGCTTATTGAATATGTTCCAAAATTTGAGACTTAAAGGAGTTAATTTAGACATATGTAAATCTAGTCCACAGTCTTAAATTAAAGTTTACTCTGACAAAGATTGAAAACTAACAATTCTTTTACATCTAAGTTCTGAAGCTCAAGTATTCAAACTGCTAACTGAACTCACAACCTGATAGGCTGGGAAAGTTAACTATGTTATGTCTTGTTATTTAGACTTCAAGAAAGAGAAACCTTTCAAGTGCCAGAATGTACATCGAACACCTAATGACTTCTGCCTTCTATCAGGAACCACTAGATGGATCCCCTACAGCTGCTGTTACCCAACGGCGCCCCCCCCTCAGCAGGAAGTAGTTAAGAACAGATGACGGCGTCCCTTTTCCCTAAAAGCAGCTGGGGTCCATTTCTCTGTTTGGAAATGTAGGAGCTAGATGGGATAATGGGCAGTTAGGGCCTCCGGTTCCTGGTAAAACTATCTTGTGTACATGTAACAATGTTAGTGTTATGAGATTCTTGAATGTTAGTAGTTTCAACAATACTTGTACATTGTTAAGTATGTCTTTTTGAATTTCACCAGTCAGCTACTCCCCAATATACCATCATATATGTGTCACTCCAGTAAAAGTCCACAATGTTTTGGCCAGAGTGATAAAAATCAATCAATACCTCCAGGGACAATGTTCTAGTGCCTTCCTAAATTTCACCAGTCAGTTAGCCACCAGTATAATTAAAGTAAATGAGACCCAAGTTCCACCCATGTCAGGAGAAGTTATTCTAAATGGCATTAAACTGGCAGCCTGCATATTCAAGGCATGGAGCAGGATGATGGCCTTAGAAACCTCGATGGTTGCTGCACTAGTAGTTGCCATGCTCTTCCTGTACTGCATGCGCAAACAGCAGGCCTGGGAGCAAGTTGCCATTGGACAAGCCATGATGGCACTGGCTGTGGGAAATCCTAGCACTCAAGTTTGGCTGAGCATGATGTGTTAATAGGTAACCAGAGATGGGTAAGACCTGACAGGACTGGCAATCAATCTAAGACAGAGACCCCGCATGCCCTGGGCGGGACTCCCCAAGTGATAACCCCCCACATCATGCCATGCGGCTCCAGTCTTCTAACCGGTTCGTCTAAGGAAATGTGGCCGTTTACGGTTGGAGCAGTGTTTCCCAACAGGGCTGTCATTTATGGCAGCGTTGCCGGGGAATACATGCTCCAGCTATGAATTGTTATATGGCCCCTTTTCTAGTAAGCGTGTAGCCAATGACGGGCACCTTTCTGATACCCCGCCAACCTAAGACAGGGAGTCCTGGATGACTGGCAGGGCTGCCCAGAGACGGGTAAGAGCTGAGGGTCCCTCAGAATGAACCTAAGACAGGCAGCGCTTATCTTGCTCCACGAACCTTTCTCTTTTCGCCGCTTTCATTGATATATAGAAAAAAGGGGGAGATGTCGGGAGCCGTGCACTATAGCCACACTGAAGCCATTTTGAATATAGACCCATGGGATAGTGGAAACCCCCGCTTGGCTAGATGCTTGGGAAAGAAGTTATGAAACTAATCACACGCTTAGCTTCAATTGTCCTAGCAACTGTTTCAGAATGTGATTGATGCTGTACTTACCGACATCTTGTTACTGATTACCTATGCTATTGTTGATATGCTGGTTACTATTGTTGATATGGTGGCTGCTCAAGAACAATCGGTCTTGAGACCATGGCTTGTGTCCCAGTTTCTCTTTCCCTGAGCCTTAGTTACTGAAGAATATAAAAACCCTCAGTTGAAATCAATAAACTGACAGCTTGATCAGACCTACTGTCTTGCTGTCCATTCTTTGTGTCTCTTGTCCCTTCATTCTCTCCTAGGTGGCTGCGACCCCGTTGACTGTCCTGCTGGACAGGACAATAATCCACATTCCTAAGAAAGACTGTGGTAGCCTCTAGGTAGTTCTAGAATAAAAACTACTGACTCCACTTCCAAGTTGCCTTGAACCCTTAGGTTAGATAATTCGGGGAACCAAATATTTCACATTAGTAAAGAGGGCCTTATAATACAGTGAAGCTATGCTGTTTTATTAGGCATCCTACACAGGAGATAAATCCAAGTCACAGGAATTCAGTATGAAACTAAGAGGCAGAACATGAAGTCTTAAAGCCATTGAAGAAAGACATGAAATAAGGGGAAAACCTACTATGTGAAAATTACCAAAAGAATCCAACTAAGCATAAATTGGAAAATACTCTTTCTGAGACCAACTGTTTCAGTAATGGTAATATTCATAGTCCTGGAAGAGAACTGAATGCCTGCTTTGACCTCCTGATTCCTCCCCAAATTCATACGTTGACATGTAATCACCAATGTGACAGTATTAAGAGATGGGGTAAAGATGATGACTTCATTAGAATGGGGTTAACAACCTTACAAAATTACTAAAATGAACTATCTAGGTCCTATTACCCTTCTGTTTCTCATTCCATGTAAGGACACAGCATTCATCCTCAAATGAGGATGCAGCTTTTTAGGTGTCATCTTGGAAATATAGAGACGATCTTTACCAAACATCAAAACTCACAGCATAATGAGGTCGGACTCTTCAACCTCTAGAAGTGTAAGAACTAAATCTTTGCTGTTTATAAATGGCCCAATCTGTGGGACTCTGCTATGGCAGTGAAAGCAGAACAAATGGGCTAGCACAAGGTCACTCATTTTGTAGAGAGGCTCCCCCCCTAACACAAGCATCTTGTCACATCCCCACTAAGTATCTGGGATCCACAAAACAGTAAGTCATTTTGTCAGTGAAGACAAACCACTATGAAAATCTTCTCAATGGCTGGAATCAACAAGCTCCTTGCCCTGCTTTAGCAAGTTCAGTTCGTGAAATATTGACAGTGGAGGAGGAAGGGAGAAGGGTGCAACAGGGGAAAGGAGGAAACGATTTCTGCTCCCAAGCCTCTCTTGCCAGACTTTATCCACCTAACCCTGAAGTCAAAGAAAGCATTTCCACACACTTTCCCACATTTGTTTCTCCTCCCCAGCCTCCCAGAGGCTCTTCAGTCTCAAACTGAAGATAATCTTCAGATCAATGAGGGCTGATGTCAAACTCTTACTAAGCCATGTTTTCCCAGCTGGGGGTAAATTCCACTGGCCCGGATGTAAAACTTTCTAATCAGAAATGTCAAGTCTCTGTTTAAACACTACAGAAGGAACCAGGAGTAGAAAGTACAAGGCCATAAAAATGTTTCAATTAACCCTTCCTTCACTCTGAATTAAAAGATTTGAATAGCAAGACCTGCAGAGTTAAACTCCAAGTACATTTTTCTCATTTGTTTTCTGTCTGATGTGAGTTGGATTATGCAAGAGCATGGGGTGATACAAGATTGGTAACCAGGGGGAACCTCTTAAATAATTGACTCCTGTTTGCTGGAGAAGGTAGTGAAAAATCTTTTGTCCCAGAATAACACACTGCCATTCTAAGTCTTCAATGCACTGACTAAAAATCTCTAAATGTCTCACTTTTATATGTTAATGGTCTGTAAGACCCATCAAAAAGGTAGAAAAACGCCTGGAAATGGGAATGAACTATGATCTGTCATTAACGCTTTCATCCATAGCCAAAGGATTATGGAGGAAATGAATAAGCAAAAAGTGTCACCTCATTTTTGGAGTGGAAGGAAATACTGAAGAGCAGACTAAGCCACATACCCTATATTCTATAATATAGGGTCACATCATCCTATAGTATTTCCATTCAAGAACCCCGAGTGTCTGCTCTTACCACCTTATTAGCTTTTATAGTACCATGATGGCTAACAGTGCGCTGGTGGCATCTCTCAAAACAGAATGTGGGGGAATTTCTCTCTATCCTTCTGCAACTAACTTTAAGTCCATGTCGGAGTGTGATGTTGTTTTAAACATGTTTAAACAGCATTTAACGTTTAAGTTGATTGCTCATTGGACATTGAAAATAACAGATCAAACTAAAACTGATGGATTATATGCCTTTTCCAAAAAGCTAAGGAAAGCTGCTCTCCTGCATTTCATTTAATTGCAGAAATGTGTGTACCAGGAGGCATACCAGGATTATAACCGGGAGCTGGGTAACACCCACCATAAGTAGCTCTGTTCCCAGTGCCAGTCAAAAGCAGTTCTCCCGTTGCATTTTGAGCTGAGGCAAGCATGCCAGGCAGAACTGGAGACTACCAGGTTTCAGGAACTTTGTCATAAGCCAGTTTCATATGCTCAGAAATATAGAAAACCTCATGTACCATCACTTTAACCAAGTATCTTGACCAGATAATTCTCTCAAACCAGACATATTATAATTGTAGAAACAGAATTGTTTGCTGCCAGAATGTCACTGTCTCAACTTTCTGCCTGTATGTGGCTTTTTCCACTGAAAAGTGTTCAGGAGGATTAGAAGTTCAAACAAAATTGTTTTGTACTAAGAGTTCTTCTCAAATAGGTGGCATACAGATTTTGTTGTGAAAGGGAAAATTTAGGATTGAAATGACAGATGGAACATTTAGGATTGAAATGACAGAAGGATTTAATTTGCTTTTTTGCTTTTTTTTGCTTGCGGAAAAGGACAGTGAAGGACAGTGATGTTTAGGGTTCCTTCCCTGTTTATATTTACGGTTCCCCCTCCCTGTTTATGTTTAGGGTTCCCCTTCCCTGTTTATGTTTATGGTTCCCCCTCCCTGTTCATGGTTATGGTAGCCTTTAAAAAGGACGCTATACCATGACTCGGGGTCGATGCCTAGCCTCCTGTGCGAGGAACTAGCCCCGGCCCCAGCACGCTGGTAATCGAATAAAGCCTCTTACTTTTGCATCAAGTCTCGTCTTCGGTGGTCATTGGGGAAACTCACTCTCTCGAGACAGATGGTAAGGTTGTTCCCTGTTGGGGGGCCTTACAGTTGCATCTTTGGAGCAAAAATATTCAACCATGACAAGAACTAGCTGGTAATTTCACTGCAAGCTCAGTGTTAGAGATGTGGCTGTCTCCCTGTTGTAGTTGTCAGCAGTGTGCACCCTACACTACAATTGACTTTTGCTTGCAAACGTTGAATGCCTAGCTAAACCATCAGAACTCGCAGACTCAATAGCTGTTCTTCTCAAGTGATAAACTTGGCTTTCACAAGAAATATCAGAAAGTATTTCAGGACTGCATGTGTCGATGCTGGTGAAGAAGCCAGTGTTACAGCCTATGAACAATCTGGAAGCTGCAAGTGGATTGTATGCGAACTACATGTTTATGAGATCCCTAAGAACATTCCATCATCCAAGAGTACTTTTCGTACAAACTGAAGAGTCAACTACACAATGGCTGATGCCCTTGTTTACATTTCCTTACTCATGCAGTGAGCACTTCACTCCAGAGAACTTTCATCGAATGCACAAAACTGAGTACTTAAAAAAAAAAAAAGCTTTCAATCAATTGGCAATAGAGGCCAGGAACTTAAGTGTGAATGAGGGCTCAGAATCGAGGCTTCATTGGACCCTAGAGCAACAACACTGGCTGTTGAGAATAAAATCCACGCTGTTTAGAGAAATTTAGTCACAACCCATGCACAGCTGCAAGAAATATTTCTGGAGAAAAAATATGAAGCAAACCTTTCTACAACTATCTTGGCCCATCTTCATCAAAGGAAAAGTGACTTTGCATGCTCTGAGGTGACAGAGACTTGCAAATAATTCTGCCCATGGCTTGGTTTGTGATAGCAGAGCTGATGTTGGCTGGATTTATTTCAAAGCTCGGCCAACAGCTAGCCAGGAAAAAAAGTCTCATATTTAATATCCTTAACTTCACCTAAGCCCTTTTAGAAATGGGAGGCCAAGGACCGCAAGGTTCTTAGCCAGCGTCAGCAAGAGTATTTTTTTTTTCTTTTTTAGCAAGAGTATTTTTTTAATGAGCTGGACTTTTGAATTAAGTACAGATTTTATGTAATCTACTTCACTGATTTTGCTAACACTAAATATTGGTGATTCAAGAATTTTCTCACACTAGGATGAAAAGTACCTAGAAGTTTTTTTGTATTTCCCCATACTTATCAGAGTAAACTAGCAATTTAATGGCTATTATGTGCACATTCCTGTGCTTGGTTGGAACTATGGTTCTATGCTTACACTTACAATGGCATTTGGGCATCAGTTTCTGATAAGTAATTCAGGTAACAATTACCATAGGGACTTTCTGTGTTAAACTACTACAGATGCTCAGATGTTTTACTTACATTTAAAATTGTAAATGGAAAACGTTGAAGCACTTGAGACAAAGGTAAATAGTTATCATGCTCCATTCAATTATAAATTGCATATCTGTATTATCAAAATGATATCACTTCTCCACTGGAAATATATAACCATAGCAAAATACATGCCAGCTGCATTTATTTGCTGGAACTTCTAACAGTTTCTTTTCAATTTTAATTTGTTTTCTGCTGATGACCTGTGAACTGAATGGAGCATGTGGGTTGGGAATTGCTCGCCACAGCAGGTGGTAATCCAATTCAATGATATCTGGTCCATTCTTAGAACAACTGAACTATGATGTCCTTGCTTAACTAATATAATTTTATTTATTACAGGGATATAATCATTTCTCTGTCACTTTGTATTTTTTAAGATGACTGACCAAACAGAAAGGTTACTTCAAAAATACTCATTGAGAACTGTAAAGAGAACGTTCATATCAAGATTCAAGTCTTTGGATCTCAAGTACACAGTGAGAAACAGTTACGTAACCAGGTAGGGTAAACATTAACAGAGCCCAGAATTCCGCAATTAGTGATACTTGTCTTTGGCTCTATCCCATATTTCCATAAGTCATAGCTGTTCTCAACACATTGCTGGTTAATAATCATTCTAGGTTTGTTGATACTGGCTAAAATGTAAGATTTTTCACAGGAAATGATAAAAAGAATCTTTAATGACTGAAATATTGTGGAATTTGATAAGCAGTAAATATAAGTCTTCATCCCTTTCTATTTATCCTGAACTCCTTCCCACTAGACTACAACCTGCACTACTTACTCAAAAAGAAGCTTGTAGGACACCATTTTGACGTGTACTTGTAATCTAAACAAACATTTGTGTCTCACAGACAAGATTCTGCCTACATAGTGATGATCAAAGAAAAGTGAGAATTTATCAAACATTAAATGATTACCCATAATATTAATGTAACATGGCACATGAAATTCTGAAATAAAATGTTCTAAACTCTGTCATATATTCCTACTCTTAAAGGTTAAGATCACTTGGTCACATGGGTGACTTGCTGAAATACAAACCATTTTTATTCAATATTAAAATAAGACAGTTGGACCTCACACCCAGGAAGGCTGATTCAGTAGCTAAATTATGAGGCTCAAAATCTTTGACTTCTAATAAGTTTTCAGTCATTTGGATTCCAATACAGGCATTGTACTTTGGGAACAAGTGCCCTACCCTAATACAATCCAATTTTCTTCAGGAACATGTAACCTGTGATATCGTTTTCAACCTGTGATTATCAAATTCATAAAATTACTTTCCCAAGAAGGACAGCCATAGTACAGTGATTTTTTTTTTCTCTGCCAGTTGCCAAATAAAGACAATCTAAAGATCTGGGAAGAGAGGAGAGGTTGAGGCTATATTTTTTTCACAAATTGATATATAATGAGAATCACACATATTTAATGTGTACCATGTAAGAATTGAAATATCAAAGTAGAGATAACAAGTATATTCAACAACTCCTGAATTTACTTTTGTTCTTTTTTGTATGCTTGCTTTGCAAAAATTCATTTAACATGAAATCTGCTTTCTTCACGAATTTTGAAATAAACAATACAGTATTGTTAATGATAGGTATTATCTCCTATAACTAGATCCCTAGAACTTTTCATTCAGCATAGCAGAAATACTATCAATAAAAAACACATCATATCCCCATTTGTCCAATCCAGACCACTAACGGATTCTGAGTCTATTATAGATTCCTAATATAAGTGGAATTATGCATTGGTCCCTTTTTAAGTGGCTTACTTCACTTAGCATAATGTCCTTTAGTTGAAAGTGTCAATAGTCTTTTTATAGGCTTATAATACTGCACTGTATGTATGTACTACATTGTCTTTATATGTTCATCTGGCATTGTACATTTGTTTTATTTCCATAGCTTGGCTATTGCTGCAATGAACATGGTTAATGCATATAGCTCTATGAAATCCTGTTTTTAATTCTTGGGTTTGTATAGATATGCTCAGAGGTAGGATTTCCTGAGTCACATTGAAGTTCTATTTTTAATTTTAAGCAAATTTCATGTTGTTTTCTAAAACTGCTGTACCACATTACATTACCACCAGCAGTGTAAATTGATTCAAATTTCTTTTCATCCTGGCCAACAATTGTTGTTTTTTGTTATTGCTATTGATAACAGAAATCCCGACAAGTCTGAGGAAATATTTCACTATATATTAACAATTCCCTGATGATTAACAATGTTGAACGTGTTTTCATATACCTAGTGTCCATGTTAATGTCTATGGAAAAATTTCAGTTCATGATTGATGATTTTAAGTGGTATTATTTATTAGTTTTATTTTAAATACAGAGCGATGGATGGAGGCAGGTGGAAGGTCTTCCAATCATTGGTTTACTACAAACATGCCAATAGTAGCCAGTGCTGGGGTGGACTAAAGGTAGAATCCAGAATTTCAACCAGGTCTCTCACATGGGTGGCAGGGCCCAATTACTTGAGCCATTATCTTTTGCCTAACAGGGTGTGCATTAGCAAGAAGCTAATTATATGCAAATGAAAGACTAAAATCTAGATATTTTCAAACAAGATACAGGTAACCCAAGTAGAGCGTTATGTATTGTGCTGCAAAATAAAGTATCATTTTCCTATGGCATGCTCTTGCTATTTGGTCAAAGACTACTTGACCATGTCTGTCTGAATTTATGGTTATATGCATGCGTGTGGTTACTTCAATGCTCTTTACCCTATACAACAGTTGATTTCTTTACCTGTATGCCATTACCACATTGTTTTAATTAGTACAGATTTGTAATATATTTTCAACTGAAAAACTACAATGCCCCAGGTTTGTTTTTCTTTCTCAAGATCGCTTTGACTATTCTAGGTCTTCACTTTTCCATGAAGACTTTAGGATTTTTTCTGCAGCTGTGAAATATATCAATGGTATTTTGAATTGTATATCATTGTCTATCAATTTGTATATTAAATATACCAACAAATGAATACGGGATATTTTATGTGTATTATCTTTAATTTCTACCATTACTGTTTTATACTTTTAGTATACAAGTTATTCACCTTCTTAGTTTGTTCCTGACTCACTTATTATTCTTGTAGCTATTCTTAAACTGAATTCCTACTTTGATTTCTTTTTCATAGTTGCTAGTATACAAAAATGCAACCAGTATTTGTGTGTTGATTTTTAGTGCCCAATTTCATTAACTTTATTATTTCTAATATTTTTGGTATCATCTTTTTTGCTTTCTACATGTAAGATATTCTCATTCGCAAATAGATAATTGTAAGTGTTTCTTATTTGGGTGCCTTTCATTGCTCTGTTTTATATAATTGCTCAAACAAGAAGTTCCAGTTGAACAAAAGGGGTAAGAGTACCCAGCCATGCCCTATCCTGATTTTGGTGGAAACTTAGTTTTTCACCACTGAGTATAAAAGTAATGGACTTCCTAAATACAGACATGATTGTGCAACAGTACATTCTCCCTATACTTATATTTTAATATTTTTATAAAAAATGGTGCTAAGATCTTTCGGTTCTTGACTGTAGAGGGAGGATAACAAAGGGAACATTGTTCAGAAAACTTTGTAACAGGATGCACACGCTGTGCTGCCATTGCAGTGCCAAGGCCTACCACCTGCAGAAGTCCATTTGAGGCAAGTGCAGCTACCTTGCCAAGCATAGATAACTTTCTACAACTAGGCAATAAATATATTTTAATGGTGCTAAACTCTTTCAAGTGCTTTTTACTTTTCTGTTGAGATGATCACATGATTCTCATCTTTCATTTGGTTAGTGGGATGTATCACAGTGATTGGCTTATATGTATTGAACTATTTTTGCATCATAGGTACAAAAACCACTTGATCACTTGATCATGGCATATAATCTTTCTGATGTGGTGAATTCTTTTTGCTGATATTTTGTTGATGACTGTTACATACATTCACTAGGAATTTTTGTGTGACTATTCTAAAACTTTTTAAAAATTTTTACTGGGCTAGTATTTGGTACAGTGGATTAAGCTGTTCTATGCAATGCTAGCACCCTATATCAGAGTGCCAGTTCAAGTCCTCGCTGTTCTACATCCAATCCATCTCCCTGATAGTGTGCATGGGAAACAGAAAGGGTATCGCTGGTGTTTAGACACCTGCAACCCATGTGGGAGACCCAGACAGAATTTTAGGCTCCACCTATAGCTATTATTGATATTTAGAGAATAAAAAAGAAAACAAAAAAATCAATATGGGGGGGGCATTTTTTAAAATTGTTGCTATTTTTTTACTTTGCGTCATACTAGATAATTTCAAATTACATTACCTATCTTCACATTTAACAATTCTTTCTTCTGCTTGATCTGTTCTACTATTGACATTCTCAAATGAATAAATCAATTCACTGTATACTTCAATTCAGAACTGATTTCTTACCTTTTAACATTTTTTAATTGCTGCTGGTATTTTCATTGTGTTTACATATCACTTCCTTAGTTTCATTCAGTTGTCTGTGTTTTCATATAGGTCACTAAGCTTCCTTAAGATGGTTATTTTGAATTCTTTCAGTTAACTGATTGTGTTCCATGTAGTTTTGTGTTGGTGTTTGTACATTCAAAGAAGCACTCAGAAGTCTATGAAATACTTTCAACAAAGAAACCTGTACAAACTAGCCCAGTTAAAGATTCTGGTAACCTATTTTCCACAGGTGTTGCAAGTTAATTTCTCTTCTTCCCTCTCATATTTGTTTGCCTTCTCAATCTCAGAGCCATGCATGTCACCATAAACACTCTATTCCTATTCTCTAGAAAAGTGTACAAAAATGTCAGCATGCTGAGCACAAGCTCCGTGCCTCCCCTTTCCTCTTCAAGATGAAGTCTTAGGATTGTACAAACCTCTTTTCACTCTCACAATGCATTGCAAGCTGCTAAAAAGTGCATGTCTCTTTTCCCTAGAGAAAATTCAAGTAGGCTAGGCTTCTTTTGTTTCTTCCTGAAGGAGAAATCTCAACATTCTTCTTTTACTCAATCCTGTGGTATTATGCTGGCTAATGAAACTCACTTACTCCTTTTCCCTGCTGGAATGCACCAGAATGCCAGGTCTCATTTCCCTTTTTTTTCTAAGTGAGAATACATAAAACTTCATATATTTTCTTAGTTCATCAGCGCTGTACAGGCTATTGAGAATCCCTGTATGTTTTCTTTGTTCTGAGCTGCCCCTAGGCATTCAAACTTGGCCTCCGTACTCGGGTGACATATAAGCAGATTCCTCAGGGCAGTGTCCTGAAAGGCTGGAAATGTCACAGGCATGGTTCATTCACTTTTTACATCAAAAGAACTATCAGAGACTCAGAGGATCTCTTTCAGTGCTGAGTTATTTGCAGATTAAGGGAAGGACCATCATAGGTAAAATGAAGCTACTCTACATTCCCATTTCAAAGAAAGTTTTATAATTTTCATGTGGACCTGACATATCGAGAATTCTGAACTAAGTTCTAGAACCATTATCAGCTTCTGCTGGCACAGGTAGTATCATTTTATTGGTATTTCTATGGAAGGTCAAGACTTGGGCCTTCTGTAATCATTGTAAGATCATTTCTATAGTGGTATCAAATTTTATTAACACTATAATTCTTGCAAGAATCAACTAGCGTTATATAACCATATTTCTTGGAGCACAATCTTCATAGTCATTAAGGTGAGCAATTATTTTGTGGGTAACTTCTGTGAAAGAAATCAGAAGCAAAGCTCATCAAGGAAAAACCGTTTCAATGAAGGACATATTTAATGCATTAAGGTGATGACATAGTGTTAGATACAAACCACTTCATTAATGAGTTAACTAAAAATGAATCAGTTAGTACAGGAAATAACTTCTAGCTTTCTTTGCTGAAAATTAGTCAATAAGGGCAAAAGTTGTATTTGCTATGTATTAAGGCAAAATACTTCCTACAGTGAGAATAACCAACTTAGCTATCTCCAATAACCATGACGTATTTAGTCTTCACTCACGCAACATTCACACTATGTCAACCTGACTCTCCAGAGTAGATGTTTCCCATGTGATGGCTAATTATTGCACTTCTGTATCAACAACTGATCCCACAATCTTGTCAGAAGTGAAAAAGGTTAGAGATTTGGTGTCATCATCTATAAACAACTATGATAAAGTGACACATATCACATCTATACACATGCATCATGTAAAGAAAATCAAACAGGGGTGCCTGATATAAGGAAGAGAAGCATCTTTGTGCCCCAAAAAAGAAAGGCATCAGATACTGATGGTGAACATTAATTATCATCACAATCGCTACCTTTATGACACTAATGATTGGTCACTAAATGTAAGCAGAAATATTTCATTCTGGTTCACCTCAAAAGGTAACTAAGAGCTGATTCCTTACACATCAGCTAACCATCAAATCTGTTTTCAAGGCCTGATGCAACCTAGATGAGACGTTAATTGGCTTGCCATTTAGTTCCTGCCTATTCTCTAAGGCTCTGTTAACAATAAAAACAACAACAACGACAAAAAATTCAACCTTCCTGTCTCACACAGATCTCTAATCACTCTCTACATAGAATTTTATCTTCAACTTAAGGCATGAATGCACAGAAATATGTAGCACCTGATTTTATCTTGGCAAGTACAACAAAACATGACTATCCCCATTTTGTAAAAACAGAAGCTCCATATAAGTTGTTACATATTTAGAAAGAATATTTTGTCTGCATTGAAAAATCTCTTAGAAATACGGCTTGGTATTATGTTTCATTTAAAATATTTGATATATGCAACTGTTGATTCCCAAGCCACTTGGTATACATTTTTAACAGAAGCTGTCAACAGCCTCCTCAAATCATCTCAGCATGTTTGCTCTACTCACACGTGGTATACTATCTAAAGTCCCTGAAATCTGAGGGCTTTCTCTCCTTTAGAAGGTCCAAAGTGTTAATGCTCTCAACGGCAGCCCTCAGCCATTTCTCACTCCTCAGTCAAAACTATTTGGAGGCATGTTCCACAGCTCTCAGAGGTTCTCACTGGGCTCTATTTATCTGCTGAAATAGCTTACACATTTTAACTCTTTATTTGCTTCCAATTCTTTTCTCTTTGAAGTCTTATTATGCCACACTTTTCATCCTAGTATCACCAAATAAATAAACCATCTACACTCAAATCTTTATGTCACATTCTGCTACTAGGGAAGACTACCTAGATGTAAGCAGATTTAGGTACTTAAAGTACCTAAAATTGGCAGGAGAGAATTCAAAGATGTAGCTGCCCCCTACATAGGCTCCTGAAGACTGCCCCAAGTTCAGCACTCATACCATCACATCACCAAACAGCTATTGATTCATTAGAATGCGAGACTGGGCTATTTTGCTTTGGTTCAGTGTCTGAATATATAAAAGAATTCACAAGTTCAATCTTGTTTGAATAGGAAGTATGTATTTTTTTTCTTTTTTAAAAAAATTCTATTAGTATTATTTTATGATACAGTTCCATAGACTTCTGAGAGTTTCCTTATCCCCTCCCCAATTTCTCTCCCCAAGTTCCCATATATCATTACTCAAGTATAGTTCAATACAAAGTCATATGTTCATCAGTGCAGGCATGGACAATGGCAGAGAGTCCAGTATCCTATTGTCAAGGTATAGTAAACAGTTTCATTGTAAGTCCATCTTTGTCTGGAAGTAGAAATGCATACTGCGTTGTAACCTCACATCTGGATATGTTAGTCTCCATTTCACAGTTACTGTACTTCCACTTAAATGAAAAGCCACAATACAAAATCAACAACAGGAAGAATAGAAACTTACAATGCTATGAAGTTGAATAACATTACTAGATATGACAGTCTCCATTACATAGCTATTATACATCCCCTTAAATGAAAAGCCACAGAACAATATCAACATCAGGAAGAAAAAAGAAATTAACCACACCATGAAGTTAAATAACATGCTACTGACTGATTAATGTGTCGCTGAAGAAATGAAAAAGAAAATCAAGAACCTTCTTGAAGAAAACGATGCTACTGTAGAATCACCTCATACAACATCAGGCTAATGGATAAAAAAAAATATCCACAGTGCCTGATATGATGGTTCAATAGCTAAACCCTCTCCTTGCATGTACCAGGATGCTGGTTTGTGTCCTGGCTGCTCTACTTCCCATGCAATCCCTGCATATGGTCTGGGAAAGCAGTAGAGGATGGCACAAAGCCTTGGAATCCTGCAGCTACATGGGATTCCAGAAAAAATGAAACTCCTGGCTCCTGGCTTCGGATAGGCTCAGCTTCACCAATTGTGGCCATTTGGGGAATGATCCAGCAGATGAAAGCTCTTTCTCTCTCCATAAATCTGATTTCCCTTTGGAATAAAAATACATAAATATATTTTAAATATTCATAAATATTAAAATTTTCTTGTAGAAGCATTTTAAGCCAGAGCTCTCCTCTGAATCCAAAACCTAATTCTGCATTAAGGAAAAGTAAAAGCAAAAGCAGAAATTAGTTGTTCCATACTCTTCGGTTTATGTAAAGAGTTTCCCTATGAACTCAGACTTTCCTAAACAAAAAAAGCCAAGAAATTTCTATATTGGTAATTAAAATGTTTTCTAGCTTGAAGGAAGAATGTGATCTGGAACAGAATTATAAACAAAAGGTGTGGAGGATTTTGACTGTAAGTGGAAAAAAGTCAAAAGGACAGCCATATCATTCCCTTGTAGTGACTGAAAATTCTGATCAAAATCTTCTGTTTCGATTTAACCAGCATTCAAGTGTGTAAACACACACACACACACACGCACACGTTGAATATTCCTAATCCAAAGATGTAAAATGTTCTGAAATCCTAACCATTCTTTTGAGCACAGAAGTGGTCTCCAAAAAATTCCAGATGTCTGAGAATTTCAGATTTCAGAGTTTTGGATTAAGGATACGCAACACACAAAACCTATGCAAATATTTCCAAATCTGAAAATCCCTCAAATTTGAATTTTTTTTTTCTGTTCCCAGCATTTTAAATAAGGAAAACTAAACTTATAGCAAGCTTTAAATTAAAACGGATTTATTCAAAGGGGATAAGTAGTGATATAGAGACAGAGAAAGAGCAGTGTTCCCATTTGAATCATTCCCCAAATAGCTGTAATGGCAGATCTGAGTCAAAGTGAGAGCTGAGAGCCAGGAACTCAACCCAGAACACTAACATAGGAGGCAGAAACCTGAGTACTTAAAAAAAAAAAAAAAAAAAAAACTGATTTCTCAGAAAAGTTTCCATAATCAAAATTTCGGGTGATAGGTAAGGTTATGAGACATTTATTTTACTTTAGTTCATATATTTGAGAGAAAGGACCAAATGCCCACAGCAGCTGGGGCTGGGTCAAGGCTGAGGCAGAAAACCATAGTCAAGAGCCAGTGTTGGGAATCAAACGCCAGTCCTTTCATGTTTCCCTCCTGCAACCGATGCATGAAATGTCTATTAAGGCTATGTAGTGGGAGAGCCTCTGTGCTTGGACTTTAGGGAATACTGGATACTCTGAAAGGGCTGGAGTTGGAGGGAAGGATCATGCATTTGTACTTAGGATTTTCTACATTTGCACTGATGCTGTTTTCGAAATGCACAGCAGAGGTAAGCCAACAACAGAGGAGAAACAACACAGGCCCAGGATGCAGCATGACATATACACTACATATATTACACTACTCAAAACCAAAAGGATTTAAAATTGTGGATGTTTTCATAATATCTGCAACATGCCATATACTTAAGAATCAATTTATAATCCTGAACACATCTTAAATTATTTAAGTCAGTGTGCTATCTCGCATTACACTATAATAAACAAAAATTTTAAAGAAATTTCTTTAGTTTCAACAATTGCATATACCTGGAAGTATCAATACTATTGGCAGGACTAGAGGCAGAAAAGACCAAGTCCTTGGTCTCCCTTTAAGGAAATAACAGCAAAGAAAGCAAAAAGACAAATTCAGTAACATAAGGTATAATGGAGTTGTGGAAGAGACGAAGGGAGTGTGAGTTTTAAATGCTAGAAGTCAGTCACTGAGTAGCAGTCTTTGAATGGTGATTGTGGATTTGAGATGCACTGAAACCAGTGCTTTCTACTTTCCCCCACAAGCTAGTATGAATTTTTAGAGAAATAAAGGAAAGCCTGCTTAATTCTGTTTGGAGAAAGAGAAGGGCTGTGAAATTCCCAACCGTGGCTTTGGAAAACAGACACAAGCAAGAAAAGCCATCCTCTCAACCAATCCTAACTGGAAAATGTGGTAATGAGTACAGGGTCAGTGAGTGTGGGAAAGATGGCAAAGGCAGAGCACTACTGTGATAAAAATATTGTTAGAGGAGATAAGGTATTGCTTAGATTTCCTTTAGCTGAATTTATTACCTCTCCCCCATCCAATGCCAAAGTCAAATTTGAGCCTTACTAGGGAAATATAACCACTACAGGAGATTTCATCTGTAGAACAAGGGGTTAGACAAGCTGACCTTTTTAGTGTGGTCTAGCCCCAATATATTATCATCCTGAGACATGACTTTTGCATTTCCCAGGACTTACCCGGAGAGTAAAGGATGATGCTGAATGACCCTGGTCACCTAGCAACCTTAGGCTATTCCCTGGAGAGGGTCATGGGAAAGAAAAGGGTAATTAGAAGTTACAAAACATCCACAAAATCTTAGTTCATGTCCTCGGAGCAGCCTGAGCCCTGGAGAGCCATAGTACAGACAGGAAATCAATATTAAATACTCTTTGCACATCAACTCCTGAAAGTTCACTATCAACTTCTGAAAATAATCCTCAACAAAAGGCAGCTAAATCTTAAGCAACCTTCACAAAGCTTGGTGACACAGAGGCTAAAGGGTCCCCAAGGGATCCATGGAAGTCAAAGCACAGTCACTAGGCAAGATTTTTACAATGTGGTATTGGGGCTCTAGGAGGGGTCATTCAACCCAGAATTTGCATACAATAACTACTTCAACTATATCCTCTATGAGAGGTCCATATTTGCTGGGAAAATTGTGAACCAGCTTGCTGAATGTTGAAGATCTTGTCCACAGGGAAGCAAGTGGAAACGGCATGTAGAATAGAGGAAGGTAGGAATCAGGGATGTGGTCTGTACCAAGTAACTCCCTCAGGTCTCCCTAGGGACAGAGCTTCCTCCTCTAACTAGCTTGCAGACTGTAGCAGATGGAAAACAAAAGGGGCATTCTCCTGCACTGGAGATCTGACCCTGGGTTACACTCTCTCGTTGCTTAGTCCTCATGTATGTCCCCATCAGGGTGTGTTTGGTCTCTGGGTATTAGGGTGTGTGTGTGTGTGTGTGTGTGTGCATGTGTGCACGCATGTGCACAGGCTCACATGTATGACCTCTTCTGCTTGTGAGAACAGGTAGGACTGCAATATTAGTTGTCTAAAATAATATAGGAAGATAATTGGTGGGTAAGATTTCTCGTTACATTAATTTGGCTACACATTTCATAAATTCTGACACTAAACTTGAGCCCAAAATGGCTTCGATGCATTGTAAGGTTTGTCTTTAAAATGGGACTGCTTAGCAGATGGCCTACAATACAGTAACATACATAACCTTTAATTTTGCTGTTATCAGATTTAAAAATACTGCTTTTGTGATAGGTCGAGCAGTCATCTGAAATCATATTCCCAGTGTTCCTATTTAATGAAAAAAAATTTTTTAACTGCCTCATCATTTGGAACAAGGTGAGCCATTTTTTCCTTTTATATTCTCCCCCAATTTGTGTATTTCTGTATCCAAAAATACTGACTGGTACAGTTCATTTCTATTGGAAAGGCTACTACATGACTGAGGATTTCTCCTAGGGCTAATTGGCGGGGAAGTAATGCTTGCTCACACACCCGTTTATATAGGCTGTCTTGGCATGATTAATAGCACACCCTCCTACTCAAAATGGCCCCAGTTTGAACTACTAATAATATGGTTAACTGAAATAAAGTGATTGCTTGGATCAATTGTTTATTTGGGTTCCTACAGTTTAGTTAAATATTTGCCCTTTGTTCTGTATACCCACCACTGGGTAATTTCAAGGCCAGTAACTTTATGTGAAAGTGTCAATGATTTTTTATATATGCAAAATTACATTCAATCTCTGCAGGGCACGTGCACTGCTCGGAACCTCTCCCTCATGAGATTATTATTCTGCAGCATCTCATTAGGCATGTTTTGTACATGACCTTGGATGCCATGACACATCTAAAATAATGTTATCATGCACTTGAACAGTACACTAGCAACCTTTAGCCACTACACTGGGAAACTGAAATCAATTTCTCAATGCTGCCTTTAGGACCAGGTGTTTGTAAGGTTATTTTGGTGGTGTAAGTGTCTCCACAGTTCAGTGCAGCTGATGAACTGGGATGTATAAAGCCACCCCACTGACAAGCCCATGCACTTGAGGTTGAAATGAGACATGTTCTGTTAGCGAATAGGTTACAGGCTGGCATTCAGATCTACTTACAGGGCCAGCCGGTGCACACGGGAAGCACTGTCCACACATTTTCCTCTTAACTGCCCTTGTACTCCTCAGGGCATGGGTGATATACATGTGCTTTAATTACCTTAATAGCTTCAAAGTATTTCTCTTAAATGACTAGCAGTTAACTCCTGGGTACATAAAAGATCCTCTCAAGCATCTCCTAGAGACACTAAACTGCTCTGGAAGTAGGAAGCAATAAGATCAAAGAGGACTCAGGTGTAGGTCTGTAATATAGGAACGAAAACAATTAGAGCAGCGGTTCTGTCATGCAGCAATGTGGTAAGCAATGTGATTCCAAGGCCCAAAATTTTGGTAATTCCAATTCCTTAGGTTTGGGAGTGCATGTAGGAACCTGCATTTGAACCATATTGGTAGGGAATTCTCACGCAGTGGTGTCATGGCCAATCTTTGAGAAGAACTAAATTAGAGTTTTCACTTGGAAAGTTCAAAAAAAAAAAAAAAAAAAAAAGGAGAGAGAAAATGACATGATTTCAGACCAAGGGAAACTAAACTATGTGGAAAGGCAGATATCACTATCACAGAATAAGCAATTTAAGCAGACTAATCAAAGGAAGCTGGCAAAATCTGCATATGATATATATAAAGGCCTGGTCCAATTGAGATTAATATCTAATTAGCATCTCATTCTTCGCATTACAGTAGTAAAGGCAGTAACCAGAAAGATGAAGCTTAGTTCACAGTGCATGGCACAGAGCAGAAAATCAGTAAGAGGAAGACTTGAGAATCAATAACAGCATGAAATTGTTACTTGGGGGGCCTCTCTATGGTGTTTAAGGGCTATGGCAAGGAACTTTTCCACCATATTTGTATGGAATCACAGGCCAAGAATAAAGGTTACTCCTAAAGGCTGTTAACTTTGGTATTGCATTGATCAGCACATTTTCTGACGCTCCTTTAGGTGCTTTGCTTTCTGTCCCTTACTTATTTTATATACAATACTAAAGGGCAGGATAGGGTTCATGAAACTTGGGTCTCTGCTTCACATACATTAGTATAATCTGGCTACCTAGAAAATTAATAAGTTACAGTGTAGTTGTGCTTGCCATAAGAAAGTCTACTGCCAAAGACAGGCCATAGGAAAATAATCGCATCCACAGGCCCCCTGGAACTCTGAACCACTGTGAAGGACGTAACAAACAAACGGGAAAACAAGGGTCAGACAAGCAAAACCCATAAACTTGTGATATGAAGTGAAAAAGATTTGGATTTGAATGTAGGCACTGCCACATGGAAACTCGTAGACCTTGGAAAGTACATACAACTGCTCTAACTCCAAGCTTTCAGATCTTTAAATTATAAATGACAGTAATATTTCTCTTTGATAGAATGCTTTTGTAGATTGATATAAAAATGTAACAATGCTTGGCACACAACATGTATTCGACAGAATAAATCAACTCCCTATCTATATGCCAGAAGCCATAGGAGTGGAAAGACAGATGCACAGCTGTATTTCTGCCCTAAGTCACCTCAGTAATAGAAGGTGGTTGAAGATTTGTGTGCTAACGCTACTTATGTAAATTTAAAAGGAAATGTTATGGGCCTGGCGGCGTGGCCTAGTGGCTAAAGTCCTCGCCTTGAAAGCCCCGGGATCCCATATGGGCGCCGGTTCTAATCCCGGAAGCTCCACTTCCCATCCAGCTCCCTGCTCGTGGCCTGGGAAAGCAGTCGAGGATGGCCCAAAGCTTTGGGACCCTGCACCCGCGTGGGAGACCCAGAAGAGGTTCCTGGTTCCCGGCATCGGATTGGCGCGTACCAGCCCGTTGCGGCTCACTTGGGGAGTGAAACATCGGATGGAAGATCTTCCTCTCTGTCTCTCCTCCTCTCTGTATATCCGGCTTTCCAATAACAATAAAATCTTTAAAAAAAAAAAAAAGGAAATGTTATTATGTCTAGATGGTAGAAGCACTAGTTGCTATTTCATTCTCTTACCCCTAGCTCCAGATTCTCACTCCTCTAGACATGATGATAACCAGATACCCCTAGAAACTGGCATCATTTTCTCCTTCCTGTATCCACATCTACAATGATCAAAATATAAAAGCTAACTAATGTCAAAGAAAATCCAGCTAATGTCTCGCAATGTTTGGAATAACCAGCAAGTGAAAAGCTTACACAAGTGTGGACTCACACATACACACACATTTTTTAAAATATGTTGGCTTCAGGTATGGCACTATAACCCAGTGCCTAAAGTCCTCACCTTGCACATGCTGGGATCCCACATGGGCACCAGTCTGTGTCCCGGCAGCTCCACTTCCCATCCAGCTGTTTGTGGCCTGGGAAAGCAGTCAAGGATGCCCCAAAGCCTTGGGACCCTGCACCTATGTGGAAAACCAGCAGCTCCTGGCTCCTGCCTACGGATTAGCTCAGTTCTGCTTGTTGTGGCCACTAGGGGATTGAATCAGCAGACAGAAGATCTTTGTCGCTCTCCTCCTCTCTGGATATCTGATTTTCCATTTTACTAGTACTATTGCCCTCTATTCCACATCCAAAACAACGACAACAAAAAAAGCTGATTTGTAGTTATAGTCAGGATGTTTTCTCTGGAATATTCTAGTTATCACAAATAACTACTTAGGATTTGACATACTTTCAGGACTAGTAGCCACATCTCTTTATATTTGAATAATGCTAGTGATTTGCAAAGCACATTCACAAGAACAATCCTTATAATAATATTGTGGCAAGGCCTAGGTAGATATTATCATCTTTCCCCTCATTTTTCATTCGAAAAAACAAAGGGTAAGGAAATAAAATGGTTATGTTTTTGTCTAACATCAGATAAAATACATATATTATCTCACAGAAATTATTAAAAAGCAACTATTATCTCTTCAACTTCATTTATGAAGAAAGGATACCAACTGGGTAAGTGCTATGGCTAAAATCACATTGGTAATAAGTAGCAGATCAAGAATTTTAAAGCAGTGGCATTTCAATTCAAAGTATATGCTCATCTTATGAATGTACTACATGGATTTAACTCAAGATGAATATAGCAAAGACAGAGTTAAGGACAATATTAGTGTTCCTTTATCCATTACCAATTTCTTAAACTTAACATCCATGCATTTGAGTTCAGATGCCGAGTCACTATGTACACAGTAGCATGTGAGATTCTGTATCTCTAATAGGAACCATAATGACACCTTTGTGGTTGGTGGCTGGTTTGTGGACCACACTTCAAACTACAAGTTCTTAGATCACAGCAGCATTTATCAGACAAGAGAAGATGACAAGTGTACAATGTCTTTCTTGATTTGGATAAAATGGATGACAAAAGATTATAATTATCTCAAATAGTATTAGATGAAATATTCATATGTGCACATTAGACATCTGCTCACATTCCTTATCTGTGCATATTTACCAGTTTATCATGTGCCTGATCACAAGTTTGTATATTTTTAATCTCCTGTTCAATTTGGAGATTAATAGGTACATACAAAGGTAGAATTAGTAAATAATACTGCAGGTAAACTGAGTAGATATCACTGGTGATAGGTTCTAGAAGTCTGTATTTTAACACCTTCCTCATAAGCTTTTGATTCCCATTAAAGAAGCATTGGTTAAGAATGGAGACAGCACATTAAAAAAAAAAAAAGAATGGAGACAGCAAGCATTTCTGTAAAGGACCTGTTAGTAAATGTTTTACAAAATTAATTTAGAGTAACAGGGTCAGATTTGATTTACAGTTTGGTATGCAGTTTGCCAATCACTGCATTAAGATACCTTATGTTTAGGGAAGCTAAAAGGACCAAGCAGCAACAACATGTAAGTGAACATAATTCTCCCTTCTATACCATAAGGGAACCAAAGTAACTGAAGGCACGGAAGGGCCCAGGGTCTGTTACAAAGCTGTATATGACAGCAAGTCCCACATAGTATCTGCAATGCAGATGCTCCCTCCCTTAAAGTGTCTTTATTGTGCTTTTACGCCTGCAAATCCACCATTTACTAGAACTAACTCATTGAGTGTGGGAGTACTGCAGCTGGCAGCACAGGGTCTCTAATCACCAGACTCATGAGATCATTAATTTCCCTGATAGGCACCATGTTCATGATCACTCTTGTCATGAGGGTTTTCTTTTTCAGGAAGTCCAGTCCCTAAGTAAAATTTAACTACCATCTATATGTAGCTCCCCCAGACTGACTGGCGCCAGCTTTGTAATCATAATTCCCTAAAGAACATAGTGCCATTGACCAATGAAAGGGAGGCCACATCTACTGACAAACTAGGGACCTGGACATATGCTGAACACACATCTCAACCACAAATCTAAAAGAATCATTTCTCATCCCTTGAGAACCATGGGGATTCAGTGATACATGCACGGCTCCTTGCTCTGCACTTTGGGATAGATTTCTTTCTCCAACCATGGGACCAAAAATTGGCTTTGTGCATATCACATACGTTAACTCAGTTTTGGGGATTATACAGTAATTCCTCCAATTAGCTTTGGGAGTGTTATATAAAATTTATACATAGAAGCACCCACAAAAGACCTAGAGGGACAGAGAATGTTAAAACAGAAATTGAGAGAAACAAACCTTGATAAAGAGAAATACGGACACAAGTAGTTACAAATGAAGCCACACTGAGAAAGGTACTCTAACGTCACCAAGAATAAAGTAATTAAATTCCAAACACAAGGATGGTAAATATGGTGGCAGTTGAAACCATAAAGGGATATGGTAGTGAAGACGCAAGGAGGAGAAATGAGTAAATGATGAATAAAGCCAAAGCTCAAGATGCTGTCACACAAGACACTCTTACCCAGTTCCTACTTGTATGACATAAATGGTTCAAAGTAACAGCATGAATCAGAAGAAAATCCATGCTCAAAGACGCCCTATAAGCAAAAGCTGATTTTCTCAACCTGGATTTAACTGTTAGCCCCTTGAGACAAACATAACATACAATTGTCCCCTTTGCTGTGAAAAATTCTTTCAGGTAGTGATTGCCAATCACTTGAGACTCACTCATATAAGAAAGCAAGCACTATTAATTTTTATCAGGTAGAAAAAAATTCATCAAATTTTAGTTTTAATGTGCAATTCTTTTCTCAAAACCCCTCAATGATCCTTATCTGATTTTAACATAGTAGTCTTTAAGATTTATTTATTTTGTTACTCAGAAAGGAAGGGAGGGAGAGAGGGAAAGAAAGAAATCTTCCATATACCAGTTCACTCCTCAGATGGCCTCAAAAACCATTCTTGGACCAGGTCAAAGCAAGGAGCTTTGCCGTGGTCTCTCACAGGAGTCTCAGGGGCCCAAACATTAGGGTCATCTTCTGCTTTTCACAGACCATTAGTAGGGAGATGAACAGCCAGGACACAAACCGGTGCCTATAGGGAATGCTGGCAGCATGCACAGTGACTTCACCTGTAAAGTCACATGGCAACTCCCTGTCCTCTGCCTGGCCACTCTACCATCACACAGAGAGCAGCAAACTAGCACATCCCACTGAAACACTGTAGTGTGGACTGCAGGTCAATAACTCCAAGTGACAGAACACTGTTGTTGCTTCAATAGTTTTATGTAAATAGAGGAAATTGACAACAGTGCATTGACAATATTCCAGATCTGAGCTATCTCGGGGTTTAGAACTGCCAGCAGGCCCCGAGATCACTGAGGGTGAGGCAGACGATGGCCTTTGGCTGCAAGAACCACCATAGACAAGCTGGTGAGGCATGTCCACTTTATTCCGCACAGGTTACAGCTTTCAAAGGGTAAGGAAGGGGCGGGCAGGAGGGAGCCTTCGGGCAGACCCCACACTCACGGAAGACGCTGTAATTGGCTTCAGCCACGCCCTGTAGGCAGCAGGGTAGGGGCCTGGGGCGATTGCCCACATCTCTTCCCTCTGCTTTTGGAACAAGTTATACCACAAAGACTTCCGCCATAAGCGCAGTCATAAGTCCTGTGATTCCAGGATGTTGGCACAGACATTTGAAGGCAAAATTTAACCTAAGACCATCACATGCTATAGCATCACATTGCAGGAAGAATGCCTATCACAGCAATGTTGAATGTCCTTGATATGAAGTCCAATACACCATGGAAATTAAAAGGTAACTTCACCAGGGACCAGAGACCCTAACTGCCTATTACCCATCTGGCTCCTCATGTCCCCCCAGGAGAATGGATCCTAGCTGCTACCAGGGACATAGGACGACGACCACTTTGGCTTCTTCATGCTGAAAAAGGGGCACTGAAAGGCTAAGGGCAGCAGCAGGACACTCTCCAGGGGTTCATTTCTAGAGGTCCCTGACAGAAAGTAAAAGTCATCTGGTGTCTGATGTATTGATTGGAGCTTGGGGGCTTCTCTTGCTGACTTTTGAGCGTTAAGATGCTAAGGCCACTTTGCATCGGGTGTTGGGAGGGGTCTGGTCTCCTCCTCCATTGTCTCCTGGATGGTGATGGATGTTTCAGGATGAGGTTGCAAGGTTGTCTTACTGGAGGGGCATCCTCCAGTGGATGGGGTTCAGGGCTTGACCTTACGAGCAGGCACCACTCACACAGGCTGCGGCTCAGATTCTTGGAAAACACAAGCAAACCCTCGTCCCACAGTTAGCAAGGGGTCAGAAACTCCCCAGTTTTGGGTGGCTGGGACCCTCCATCGAACCAAAGGCACCTGCGTTGGGCCTGCAAGCGGCCTCCAGTGACACACAGCTGGCGGCTCGCCAGAAGGTGAAATCTGAAGAAAGTTTAGGGTGAGTAAGGCCAAGTTATGATGTTCCTGAGGGCTAATGTATTCCCCCCTCTGCTTTTCAAGCATGTTAAGATCTTGGTGTCTTGTTTCAACGCTGACCTTGCCTGCAGGATATTAAGTGGGACCTTAGATCTGAGCTACCAAGTTGCCTTACTCTTATTAGGGACAGTGTAAAGTGAAAACTGTCAAATAGTAGCTTTACAAAACATTTATGTCAAAGATCTATTGCCTGTTGTAAATTAGACAGGAGTACAGGTTAACCAAAATCTTAAATACAAATGTATCAATAACATATTTTAAAAACAGTCTATTAGTAGTTTAAGTTGCATAAATCAAAGAAATCTGTGTTAATTAGTAATCTTATTGCTGGACAAAATAAATCAGTTTTAGCAATAGTTTAAAATCATATAAATACTTTGACAATCCTTTCAGAAAGCTCTGGGAGTGGCTGCAGAATCCAGGTACTGCCACAATCCCAAGGCAACCTACTCTTGCCGTTGAGATACCAATTATGTGCCCTGCGTTTGCAGCTGAGGATCCAGATAGCTGATGAGACAGAATAAATGTAGCCACTTTAAACTTAATTCACAAAAGCTGGAACATTTTCTGACCAACAGACAGACAGTAACACATGATAGCAATGTTAAAACAACTTGAAAGGACAAACAAGTCACACACACACACACACACACACACACACACTCACTCACTCACTCACTCTCTCTCTCTTTTGGAAACTTAAAAAAATTATTCAACCAAGCTTAGTAATAGTAGTGTTCACCAGAAACCAATATGTGAAAAGCCATCAATTCAACAGCCTTGAACCAAGAGCATGAGAAAAAAGTCACTGCTATGAAATCCCTCCATCAATGCAAAACTCTGAATTTCAGTCTTCCCAGGAATATAGCCATCCTAAGAACACAGTCAACAACCAGGTATAACTGTGCGCGTTTTTAATGATTTAGCTCTAAACTAAATTTAAACCTTCACAACTCCATGGATGCATACAACATTTTGACATGACAAAAGTTTACTCCATTTGGCAATAACTTTAATATAATCCAATCAACCTGATCTACGGTCTCCACAAAATGGGAGATAAATCCATTGACATTCTTGAGGCCTTGTAAGAATAGTATGGAAGCCCTAGAATTTGAAACTTTTGAATTCTTGTTCTTTAAAAGATGGCTAAAAACATCTGAAACAAGATTTTTTGTTGTTGAAGTTAGCATAACACATTCTAGAATAGACTCAGTTATTGACATGAAGTCATCACTCAAATACCTTTAAAACAAATGCAAACCTTTGCCACCTTAAAGCAGTGAGAAATTTGGTCAGAAGCACAAGAATTACTTCAATATATGAAAATACTTGGTAGCACATTATTTTAACTTATACCTTGAAATAATTCAATAGTGCCTTAGAGTTTAATTACACACCAAGTTATTCACGATATAAATCTCACATTTTTAAAAAAGTCACAAGTGAAACCTTAAAAGTTACAAGAGACTAATATCTTGTTTGAATTCTAAATTCCCAAAAGTTGCCATGGGTATACAGATGAAGTTAGCTTGCTAAACATTTATCACAACAAAAGAACTTCCAAGGCAGAAATTGCAAGCCTAGAGAACAAATTCCGTAAAATCGTTCTTTTTTCCTTCATCTTTCCTTCCTTATCATGTTATAAAGATGTTTTTAAAATGAGCAACCAAGCAACAAAAAACTTAGGGTCAGGTAATGGAAGTGTGGATGACTCCAAAGCAGCCAGCTGTAGCCAATAGAAGGCCGGGCTAACAAAATCAGCATCCCAAGAACTGCTATCAGAGCAAAGCTTTCAGCCAAGCTTCCAATGGAGGGGTCTCACCTTCCTCCCCTTCAACTTCAAAATGGGCAGCTTGACTCTGCACACAGGAACTCCTATGCCTCCTGGCCACATACTAGCAAACAGTCCCCGCGCTAGGAGCTGCACACGCAAACATCCTCCAACACAGAAACCAAACCAAAGGTAAAAACCTCAAGAGCATGAACTGGAGTTCCCCTCCTCTGGGCGAAGACTGAATCCACAAATGGGGCGAAAACTCGCAGCATGCTGATAAGGGCGGAAAACTCAGAGCCTACTGATAAGGGCAAAAATTCAGAGCCTACTAGTTAGGGCGGAAAGCTCAGAGCCTACAAGCCGAGGCTGGAACCTTTCCCAATCTTACCTGAGGTCCCTGTTCATAGCGCCAGTTCTCGAGGTTTGGGCCCGCCAGCAGGCCCCGAGGTCACCGAGGGTGAGGACCAAGAACCACCGGAGACAAGCTGGTGAGGAACGTCTGCTTTCTTCCGCACAGGTTACAGCTTTTAAAGGGTAAGGAAGGGGCGGGCAGGAGGGAGCCTTCGGGGAGACCCCACACCCACCAAAGTCGCTGTAATTGGCTGTATGACACGTCTATCTCCCTAGATCTTCCGGTGATGTCAGAGGTCATGTTCAGGTATACTTCCCTTGACCTTCTAGCCATGTTGGAGGTCACACTCCACTCCTCTTGTAGGCCTGAAGGCTGTGCCTCAGGCCATGGGGAAGGTTAGGCTTAATTAAGCCACGCCCTCCAGGCAGCAGGGCAGGGGCCTGGGGCGATTGCCCACAGAGCTATTAAGTACTACAGGGTCAGAAGCTACCATGAAGGAGACCTAATGCCTTTTTTAATGTTTAACAGACTGTTTCCTCTTTGAAAGTCTCGACCTTAATGTTGTAGTGACTCTAAGAAGGCACTGCTGCTAGTTCATAAAACTAAGTCAGCATGCCCATGTCAGCCAATCCTCCATGGGTTAAGAGGTCCACTGACAGTGAAGTGAAGCTTTTCTAATGCCAAAGCAATGTCATTAGAAACAGAAGCAGGGGGGCATGCAAAGAGCAGCTTCCAACTGAGCTCAGCTAAATTCTTTTCCTGATAGACTGGACAATATTTTTATGATGTGCATGGGGAAGAGGAGGGGCGTTTAATTTAGACAAGCTTTCTGCAGATGTTACCAGGTCACTTGGGTGATGACCAGGGGTGGGAGCCAACAGGATATCCAAAGACCTGATTCCTAGTAGACAGATGGCAGGCTACATTTGCCTTACTACACCAACAGGGAGTCACTCACTGCTGTGAGAAAGGGAAATAAAACAGGTTCATTTTACTGCACACTTCACAGAGGGGTAGAAGTAGCAGGGAACGCAAATAAATGGCAGCAGGTGGAAATAGGAAAAACTGTATTGAGCAATTTCAATTGCATTGCAAATGACACCAAGGTAACAAAATTGAAGTTCCTGCTGCCTCACTAGGAACTGGCTAGTTAAAGGGCAGCACCAATTAAGGTAATGATATAATTCCCCTCTGAGTCAATACGTTTGTACTAACATTCGCCTTGGACTAGGCTGAGTCACTGCAGCCTGAGCTCCTATTCTTGACCAGTTGTTCCAAAATCACAACAAGAACCAGATAAAATGGCAGGTGTTTGCTCCATTCCTACAGCAAAATAATCCATTCAAAATCATACTGAGAGTGTTAGTTATTTAAAACAGTTTAGAGTTCTAGTTCATATGATATTACGATATTATTATGCGCAGCTAATTCCCGCAACCTGGTTCTTTACCGTGAGCTGAAAATGTGTGAGGAGTTAGACTGGGTAGTAGGCAGTTAGGGTATTCTGGGTCCCCAAGTCATTTTTCTTCTCAAATATAAAGGGGTATTTTCCCCACCACACCTTGGATTCACCAGAGCATATTTTAACTTATCAGGAATGCTTCCCCAAGAGACAAGGGTGACATTAACTTATCAATTACCCACCTGAAGCCTCAGCCTGATTCTGTCTCCAGCCATTGCCAAGGGGGAGGGCTTCAGACTGGCCTCTTTATCATTAGAAAGGGACCAAGAAAGTTGGCCAGTGACACCTTTCTGGCCTTTTGTCCCAAGGCCAGGTACCATGGAAACCAGGATCATCTTTGAGGGGAACCTTTAAAAGATGCTTTCCCCACCATTAATATGGGTCTTTTTACTTTTCCTCCTGCCACTATGGCAGGGTAAGGGTCTTTTCTATCTCAGAACCCCCTCCCGTCACTAGGACGGGAGTCTCCTTTCTCAGCTTTTCTAATAAATCTTGCTTTAAAACTAAATTGTGGGGCCCGGCGTCGTGGCCTAGCAGCTAAAAGTCCTCACCTTGAAAGCCCCGGGATCCCATATGGACACCGGTTCTAATCCCGGCAGCTCCACTTCCCATCCAGCTCCCTGCTTGTGGCCTGGGAAAGCAGTCGAGGACGGCCCAATGCATTGGGACACTGCACCCGCGTGGGAGGCCTGGAAGAGGTTCCTGGTCCCAGCATCGGACTGGCGCGCATCGGCCCATTGTGGCTCACTTGGGGAGTGAATCATAGGACGGAGGATCTTCCTCTCTGTCTCTCCTCCTCTCTGTATATCTGGCTGTAATAAAATGAATAAATCTTTTAAAAAAAAAAAAACTAAATTGTGTCCTCATGAAAATTCTTCTTTCCTGCGAGACAAGAATTGAGGTTGCTGCCGTACTCGGGGTCAAAAACCCTACAACAAAAACACCAGACGCAATGAGGTATCTTAGGAGGTTTATTCCAGCGGGGTAGGAACGGGATGGAGGTGGTGGAGATCAGCGGGGAGAAAAAAGGGAAGACGGATCTGGGGCCTCTTTACGCAGGTAGGCAGGCAAGGTGTGGGAGAGAGATTGAGAGGGATTGGGAGGGATTGCGGGCAGGCCCCAGGGGATTGGTGTCTGCAGGTGAATGCCTAGGGATGGTTGGTGAGTGGGGGGGGGGGGGTTGGGAGATTGGGGTGGGATTCTCAGGTGAAATGCCAGGTTACATCTGATTGGTGGATGGCTAGCCTGGCACACATTTCGTGAGCTGTGAGGAAGAAGGAATGGTGCCAGGCAGGGTATCAGTCGCCGTGATGACGTTCCTTCCTTTTTCTATATATAAAAGGAGTAGGGGCGCAGTTTTCTTCTGTAGCTTCTTGAGCTGAGTTTGGGCATAGTATTCTCTACTCAGTGGTCTCCTGGTGGTTGGGGGAGGAATGGGAGACTGGGAGAGGCTCAAAACTCCGCAAAAGAAACTGGTTAGCAGTGTTGTTAACGATTTTTTCCATTTGAGCGAGAATAAATTTTTGAAAAAAATTGATGAAGCAAGGGGCCATGGCGAGTCCTGCAACAAGTAATAGCAGAGGGGTGAGAAGAGGGGCAAGCGTAGACATCAGAGGAGACTGAGCCCAAGAATATCAGGGATTGCTATTAGTTCCAGACTGTCGAAGACGATCTTTGATGTCTAACAGGTGTTTAACATCTTGCTCAACTACCCCTGATTTGTTAACATAAAAGCAACATTCCTCGTGGAGGAACATTCAGGTGCCTCCCTTTTCTGCTGTAAGAAGATCCAAAGCCCTTCTGTTCTGGAGAGTTACCTGAGCTAAGGAGGTAAGTTGGCTGGAGAGAGGCTGGGAGAGAGAGCGGTGTTATCTAGGGCTGATTTGAGCTCCTCTGACATCTGCTCAATTGAGGTGATTGAGTATCCCAGGCTCCCTGCTGCTAATCCAAGAGAAGACAGGGAAGTAACTATGGACGCCCCCACAAGTACTGGGAGAAAAACTGCACGCTTTTGACGCTCTGATGAAGAAAGCATCCACGAGAGTTCTCCCTCGCTAACTAAAGACAGCTGGGACACAATTACTACTGGGAGGCAGGGGTCAGGGGAGGTGGAATTGATAGTGTTATATAGAGAGCCATAGGTAGGTGGGTTGCACTACCTTTGTAAAAAAGCAAACTAGGGGTTGTACAAAGCAGAAAGGCAGCTTTGCCTGAGTTATTTTTTGCCAGAAGTACCTGATTTGGAACTCATGGGTCACAATGACTGACACTTTTAACCAAGTGGTTACATATGTGCAACAAAAGACGTGATGTGTATAATCTCAGGCTCCTTCCTAGTATGAGATTACAACATACGAGAGGGATAGTGACTACACTCTGTAGGAAACCTTCACATATTAGTTTTATAAGCTGACTCATGCATGACACTGTGTTATGACAATTTGGTTTACTCATGAACCAGGCTTGGAGAAACCTGGGTTCGAATTCCAGCCTTCCTACTTCCTAGTTACAAGGTTTTGGGCATAAGGAGGTAAACTCTATGAGCCTCCCATTGTTCTTCTACAACACAAGGTTTATAATGATACTTAGTTCACTGAACTACTGTGGAGGCTAGATTAAATACTGACTGCAAACTACTTAGCATAGGTCAGAGCACAAAATGGTGGTAATTACTGTAGTTATGATTATTGCCACTGCCACTGTAACTCACTTATCACCACAGTTGCCAATAGAGTATAGGATAATCATTATTAAGCCTTCATGTTTGGCAGCCAGGCTAAAATTTTTGTAAGTGCTCTGCCACTTCTTGTGCCAGTAGGCAGTTCTCATGCTCCCTGCTGCCCCTCGGTTTCTTCTGTGACTTTATAATACTAACTTTGCCTGCCCCAGCTTCACAGCATTGTGAACATTAAGTAAACACATCTGAAACACTGAGAAATGGTACCTGGCACAGAGAAAGTGCCGTGTAAATATTAATTACTATTATTAACATTTTGGTAAATCATTTAGAACAAATAGCAATAAGAAAATTGAAGTGCCTACTGCAATGATGTTGCAATGGAGTCATAGCTCACACTTCAGATTCTTAGTCTGTGCTTTTAAGCCTGCTATCCATACTAAAATCCTAGATTCATCAGCTAAACCAACATCCCATAAATGAGGGATTGGAACCCCATCTGGTCATTAAAATTCTGTTAGCAAAGGCAAGTGCCATCACAATTCTCCAGAATCCAACCCTTTGTCAGCTCCCATTTAAGAGTCACTACGATACCATAGTTGTATCTGTCACAGTAGATTATATTATTCCAACAAGACAATGCAACAACAGGCACAACTGGTTGTGGCATGCAGGAAAATGACAAATAAGTCCCAGAAATTTGAAAAGGCAGTTTTCAGAACGGAGGGCAGGTGCTGAGCCTGGATGTGAAATGAAAGCTGCTTACAAACTGAAAGGTAGACAAAGGGCCCCTTCATTCTAAATTTGGTCCTTGGCCAAAGTTGAGAACCATACACTTTCTATCTGCAGTCCTTTTTCACCTTTTGTGGAACACCCTATGTCGGGACTGACTTTTCTGGTTGCCTACCTAAGCCTACATTCCCTAGAAAGAATGCTTGCTCCACAGTATTCCCTACTGGCTTCTTCCTTTGTGATTCCAAACCAAAATCATACTCTCACAATATCTGATAAAAATTAATCAAGGCTCAAATTCTAATTAGGTATATATTCCATTTTAAAAGTCAGTAAGAGAAAGGCAATGCTTTAGGAACCTCTAAAAAAAAATCAGGACATTCTAATAAACAGAGACATTCGTTAGTGCACACTGAATTCATTTCATCTTTTTTTCCCAAAAATATATGTTGAAACCATGTGTCAATTCTTTCTTAGGTCCTGGAAATGCCACAATGAAACCCCTTCAGTGAGGGATTGCACATTCTGCTGGGAAAGAAATAACCAAGAAAAATACGGTTTTATATTATGTAAGCAATTTGGAGGCAATCTATTTAGTGGAGTGATAGAAGGGTAATGGAAATAGGGTGACGCACTTTATGCAATGTGGTAAGGGATTTGTTTTAAAGTAATGACATTTACTTTGAAATTAGAATGATGAGAAGGAATTTTCCAAGCAAAGGCAAGGATCATGGTAAAAAATCATTTCAGAAAAGGAACACAGCAAATTCACAGGCCATGTAAAGAGAGTTAATTTAAAATTTTAGAGGAACAGAAAGATACTTGGTATCAATGAAATATAGGGAACTAGGAGAAAAATGATAGGAGATGAGATTAAAAATAATCTGGAGCCAGATAATATGATGGAGTTCTGGGAGCAAAGAAAAGAGGATTTGGGAATAATTCTAAGGGTAAGACTTCCACAGGTTTTAAACAAAAGGATGATAATTTCATTGACATTTTTAGAAAAATGAAATGGCAACAATATAATAAGTGACATAGCCCAGAGTCAGGTCACATAGGAGCTTCTAGAGTAAAGTAAATGGTTTATTAATAGGTCACTTTCTTCAAACGGTACTGCAGGAAACCCTCCTGGGTTATGTACTCCATAGCTGTGATAGCTTCATCATTTTGTGGACAGGAAATTCCTGATTTCTAAGCACAAAGCTTGTTTCCTTTACCTTTCTACTTCATTTACTCTCCTAAATGTTATGGAAGTGGCTTCCATCTTACAAATCTTTTTTTTTTTTTCCTTTCTCAGCATGTTTTACCCTTGAAATTGAAATTGAAATATATCACAGTTGAGCATTTGAAGCATCTTTCAATTATTTCAAAAATTGTTTGCTTGCTTGTTTTTGTCTTTTGTCCATTTCCATTTCAACCAGAGTCTTACCCATGGTGGTCCATAGACTATCTGCTTCAGAAATATTCTGTGAGCCTATAAAAGCAACAAATTCTTAGACCTCAAAGCAAGGCCAATAACAGTCTCTCTGAGATGGAATCTTGTTAGCAGGATGTCTTAAAAGCTCCTAGGGGCTAGGTGTTTAGCCTAGCAGCTAATCCTTTGGTTAGGGATGCCCATGTCCCATGCTGGAGTGCCTGGGTTCAGCTTGCTGGTTCTGGCTCCCAAATCTAGCTTCCTGTTAATACAGACCCTTAGAGGCAGCAGTGATTGATAAAGTAATTGGATCCCTGCTATCCACAAGATGGACCTGGATTGAGTTTCTGGCTTTTGGCTTTGGCCTGCTCCAACTCCAACTCTGCCTTTGTCTATCTGCCTGCCTCTTAAATAAACAAAAGCAAATATCTATATGCTCACTATCACACAACATGAAAAAGGTGAAGGGACTGTAGATCAGAGCATCCCCGGGCTCTCCATGTCTTAAGATTTTGTCTCTTTTTACATATAAGTATGCACTAATGCATATTTATTACAATCACCATACCTGTCACTAATATTCTCTTAATTACAGACTAGCATCTTTGGCTCTTCACTGATAAGATGATTAAGTAGATAAGGTTATCAGTCATGGTGTATAACGTTAAAGCCAAAGAAAGACAGGCAGGAAATATTCAAGCAGGAAAAATATGCAATCAAATTACTTGTAAACTTTGCTATGAATTTGTTAGATTCACCGCTGGCCAAAATGTTAGATTCGCCGTACACCAGGGAAAGAATAACTCAGCCAAATATATGAAAGGAATTTAGATGTCCTTTATTTCAGGGACCACGGTCACGGGCTGCCCTTCCCTACGCAGCATAAAGGACAGACGTGAAGGAGTGGGCTGCAGAGGAAGAAGAGTGCGGAAGAGTAGGAGAAGGGGCTTTTAAACTTTCCTTGACAAGGAAGCTAAGATGGGGGTTGCCTCGGCCGTTATTGGAGGGGAGATATGGGTCTGTGCCCCTCACTGGTGCAACGGTGGTCACACTGCCTGAGGGGTCCCCCAGAATTCCGCCATCCCTTCTGGGTTTGGTTGGAGGCAAACTCCGCCCTTCTCTGGTTACCGTGGTAGCCATCAGAATTAGAGTCACCTAGAAAATCTTGTTAAAATACGGATTCTTAGGCCTTTCCCATAGTCTACATTTTGAAAACACCACAGGTGATTATATATGGATGGCTTATGGGGAAAAAGACTATTCTAGCTGAATTTCCTATTTCTTCCTGGGATTATTGTATGCACATTATCATGCCATAAATATTAACTCTGGGTCTATTTTTAACAATGTTTTTCCAAGAAAGAAACAAAATGTTCCAGGTACAATAATTGTCTGCTTTCTGGAAATTTCTACTAGCATTTTATTTATTTATGTATGTATGTATATATTAGTTTTGTAATAGAATATCTTTGTAACACACACTAAGGGGACTAGCTATTTAAAGGAACCCCATGGTGCTTCCTTCTGTAAAGTGAAAAAAATCTGCCTTGATTTATTCATTGCATAAATCTAGATTTTTCATATCTGGGTTCACCTGCTGGGAAGTAATGTTCTCCCCATTGTTTGGGTCCTCTTGACTAGCCTTCTGTTCAATATGTGACCTTCTCATAATTCTGTGATTTACATGGGATTATTTGGAGAAGTAAACAAGTAGTATTGCATGTTAACTAGAATGATTGGATTGAAGGGCTGCCAAGAGCCAGCAGGACAAAAGATAAAAGAAGCTGGAGCCTCTGTATAGAAGGAAAACAAATAAAACGGAAGAGGTTAAGACCAAAATAAACATTCAGAAATGGAAAAAGATACAGCTAGGGAACTCAACAGCCCCAGGATTGTATTTTATTTTATTTTATTTACTTATTTACTTTTTGCACATGAAACAACAAATTAGGGGGCAACAGGAGTCACCTATCCCTTCATTATCAAGGTAAACTTTTAGAATCTTTGACCTGAACTTGAGTAGGATCAAAGAGCCAATAAGCGGAGACTCTGTAGAGGCTCAAGAAGGAAAGCATGGGGCTCTGAAAGCAGTTTTCTTTGAAGGCTATCTCAAAGCTGTGTAACTAAGGCTACTTGTACTCCTCTAACACTCTGCCTAGTGATAGCCTCATACCTAAAATAAATTAGATCTTACCAAATAGTCAAGAAGTGTGGTATCTAAACTCACCACTGAGGACTGGGTTAAATTGTACTTCTGACCACAGTCCATAAAGAAGTGATTAAGTAATAGCAGTAAAGGCAAGATGTAACTTTCTGAATCATATGGTTCACATATTAGATTGAACACTGTGGTAAAAGGTTCCATAGACCACCTCTAGGACACAGCAGTCTAATCTGCCACCTTCAGTCCTGGCATCCCATATGGGTGCCAGTACAAGTCCTGGCTGCTCCACTTCAGATCCAGGTCCCTGCATAGGACATGGGAAAGCTGTAAAGAATGGCTCAAATTCTTGGGGAGTGAACCAAAAGATGGAACTACATGCTCTCTGTGTGTTTGTGTGTGTGTGTATGCATGCACGCATGCATACACATATCTCTCCTTCTCTCTGTAACTTTGCCTTTCAAATAAAAATAAATCTTTAAAATTTATTATGGCTTTTCATTTAAGGGGATGTATAGTGACTGTAATTGAGACTATCATATGCAGATGTGAGGATACAATGCACAGTGCATCTCTACTTCCAGATCAAAGATAGACTCAATGAAACTGCTAAATGTATCTTGAGGATAAGACACTGGACTCTATGCCATTGTTTATACCTACTATGTCAGGATACAATTAAATGGCAGAATGATGAACTTAGCACTGATTTTGAAGGACTATACTATTGTAAAAACTATGAGGGAAATCAGTGGGGGTAGGGTGGAGAAAGGGCAAGGGAAATCCCAGAGGCTATGGAATTATATCATAAAACAATTAAGAAAGAAAGTAGGACATTGTTAAAATCGAAAAAAGTAGTAGACATGGGAAGGAGCAGGGTGACTAGGGAACTTGGGCAGAAGGAAGGGGAGGCATGAAGTGTCACTGTGCTCTGAAATCTGTGTTATGAAATTGGTTCACCTTTAAAAAAAATGTAAAACTACAAAAATAAATTGTGAGAGTGATTAACTTAGCATATTATATGCATATTGAAGAACATGAAAAATAGTTATGAAAGAAAAATGTGAAATAGGGCAATACTAAAGTCAGTATTTTTCATAGTTTATGTAGATACTTTTTACATGAACAGGAAAATATACAATAAAAATATCTGCATATTTCTTGTCTAATATTCAACCATAGCAATATGTTAAAGTGCAGGTGCCATGAATTGGTGACCATCCCTGAACTACACAATATGGACTGACATTGTATTTCAACTAAAATTCTTGATATATCTAACATGTGTAGGTTGTTTCACACACACACACAAAAAGTAAATTTTATTGCCTTTAAAAAAAAGAAAAAAAAAGATTATAATGTCCATTACGAAGCCTGAAGCATTGATATATAACCACAACAAATTAGAAGGCAAGGATAATGGGTATCACTTAAAATTTTAGTTTATAAAAAATTGAGTTCCCAACTACTATGTTCCCTACCAAACCCAACTTTTTTTTAACATGAAATACTATAATGGGCTATAACTTTGACACCAGTTCCACAAATGAGCTGCCCATGTGCATTACCTGCTCAGTACTATGGAAACACACAAAAATGAGTCCAATGTGACCACAACCTTAAAGGTAATTTAATAATCTTTGAATAGAATAATATATGCAAAATGATCTCAATTTGAAGAGTAAGTCAAAACTCCACACATTTCTTTGGCTCAGGAAAACTACAAGTTAGTGTTAATTAGTCACAACTGTTCATCAGAACAAATACATACTTCATAGATTTTTTTGTTTTTCTCAAATGATGGCACTATATATATATATATATATATATATATACATATATGTATATATATATATAACTAATCTTTCTAAAACACAGCTGGAGTCCTATCTCACACTATCAGACATAATCAAGATCAGGAAGTAAGAGAAACAAGGAAAGGTTTTAGGATGGTTCCAAATACTTAAATCACCTTAAAGTCAAAAGTCAGACTGTTCATCATTCATATCCAGGGGAAAATAAAAGCAGAAAATTGAGGACTCTGTTTCTTTGTTACAGTACAATTTTAAAATGTCCCTTTGGAGAACCTTCCTGTCCCATTCAACATATAGCAGTACTCCAATGTGTGCCAGAAACAAACACAATATCTTTCCGGAAATGTCAAAATTCCCCAGACTCCATTTTACCAAGAATTTTGTCTCCAAAAGCTTGAACAAAGGACACAATTGTTCTCCCTTTGTTCAAAATAACTACAACTTGTCCCAAACATCCTGATTTGCCTTGATCATTTTCTAACAAATATTGCAGATCTGACATTTTGATGCTCTTCATCTTCTTTCTGAACAGACGTGTGTGTGAGAGAGACAGAGACAGAGACACAGTTATGTTGTCAGCTCAAGTTTTGTATCTAACATGTTTTATGTATTAAGATAAAATTTGAAAATCTCTGCCTTAGGAATGGAAATATTTTCCATGCTAAATGATCAACAAATCAAATATGGAGAACTTCAAAATAAAGCTATGCAACTGAACTTGTAGAGCCCAGCTGCTAAAGCCCCCTTCCTCCCCAGTGCCTTATTGACTCCACAGAGCACTTTGCAGAATTCCCAGGAAGTAGGTAAGCTTTAACTACTATTACATAAGGGTGAAAAACGTATTCTAATAACCTGTCAGAATGCCTCAGAGAAGGAACAATATTTTTTAACAAAATAACTTGATAATCAATGGGGAATTGAAGGTAAGATCAACCAAATCTGGTTCAGCAAGAAAAAATTGTAAAGCAGAGCATGTTAAACTTCCACAAAGGAGAATTAAAGATTGGGGGGAGGGGCACAGCACTTTGGATCAATTGGTTAATTCTCCCCTTTTAAGCACTGGTATTCCCTATGGGCACCGGTTCATGTCCCAGCTGCTCCACTTCCCATCCAGTTCCATGCTTGTAACCTAAGGAAGCAGTTGAGAATGACAGAAAGCCTGGGACCCTGCATCCGCGTGGGAGACCCAGAAGAAGCTCCTGGCTTCTGGCTTAGGATTGGCTCAGATTCAGCCACTGGAGCCACTTGTGGAATGTACCAGTGGAAGGAAAATCTTTTTGTCTCTCCTTTTCTATAGATAAGATTTTATAATAAAAGTAAATAAATCTTTATAAGAAAAATTGTGATGGGTGAGGGAGTATACTGTTGATGCTATAAAATAAATCTCATTTTTGCCAAATCAAAAGCTTCTCTAAGACAACCAATACACAAAGAACATATTTGGTACAAGGGAGATTAGAATAGTGGGCCATTAGCATACACAGTGGGAACCTCTGCTACTGAATAAAACTAGGGCTCCCAATGAAACCTATACCTATACTTTTACATTATGATCATAAGTTTTCTACCTCTGCCTATACTTAGCATGTCATAATACATTTAAATATCAGAAGCTGAAATTGTAACTTTTATTATAAGGGCCTACACTATTGCAATAACACAGAGACAAATAGGGGAATGGAAGGCAATAATTTTTCTAAAAAGTTAAAAGAAGTTTAAATCAGTACATATTTGTAAAAATTTTAAAATAGGGTCAGGGGGCAGTACAACAGTTCAATGGTTAAATCCTCACCTTGCCAGTACCAGTTTGTGTCCCGGTTGCTTCTCTTCCCATCCAACTCCCTGCCCATGTCCTGGGAAAGCAGTAGAGGATGACCCAAAGCCTTGGGATACTGCATGCATGTGGGAGATTAGGAAGAAGCTCTTCGCTCCTGGCTTCACATTGGCTCCAGGCATTGTGGCCAAGTGGGGAGTGAAGCAGTAGATGCAAGTTCTTTCTCTCTGTGAAACTGATATGCCCTTCCGATAAAAATAAATAAATCTTACAACACAAACCAAGGGCCCTGTGCGATACCCTAGTGGTTAATGTCCTCGCCTTGCACGTGCCAGGATCCTATATGGGCACTGGTTGTGTTCCTGGCAGCCTGCTTCCCATTCAGTTCCCTGCCTGTGGCCTGGGAAAGCAGTAGAGGATGGCCCAAAGCCTTGGGACCCTGCACCCATGTGGGAGACCTGGAAGAAGCTCCTGGCTTCAGATCGACACATCTATAGTCATTGCACTCACTTGGGGAGTGAACCATCGGACAGAAGACCTTCCTCTCTGTCTCTCCTCCTCTCTGTATATCTGACTTTGTAATAAAAATAAGATAAACCTGTTTTTTTAAAGACAAACAAAACCAGAAACACCAAAACCATGATTGAGATGCCGATTCCAGACAGGCATGGACGTGCAGAACAGAGGAAGATGAGCCAAGATGGTAAGAATGAGTATCCAGTAGAAGCAAAAACTTTGAAGTGGATGGGATAAGAAAATATAAGTCCTTTTGGATTTATAGGGAAAAAAACAGAACAGCAATAAACTTCTGACTGAAAGTGGTATTTGGGCTCTGATATAACTTTATTTAAATTTAACAGTGTAACATATATTGCATCCCACATCATTCTGGCTGGTATAAGGATCAACTGAGACCTTTCTCCATGTCTTGGGTTAGAATGGCAAAATAATGGGAAGATTATTTTCAGTCTCCTGCCAAGTCCTCAGGCTTTACAGACACAGAATGATAGAATCCAAGATGTAATTTTCATTTTAAAATATTTTGATACAATTTATGTCTAATTTACATTATGGTCAATGGATTAACATTTCAAATAAATAAAGAGTTCAACAAATTAAAAGACCATAGTTCACCAAGGGCACAGGCAAGGGCTATAGACATCAATCACTTGAAGTCTATTTCTCTCATAAACAGAACATTTTAAAATAGTCACAGAATTTAAACCATAAAGAAAGCCATTTTCAAAAAAAACATTGAATTTTGTTTCTTTACCTACACTGCCCAAAGGCCTGAGAAAACATGGCTTATTCCATGCTTTTCTTCTCTTAGCTTCATATCTGTGACTGGGAGAAGAAAGGGCCTGAGGCTCTCCATTATTTTATGTGTGAGCATTTCCTATAGGAATTGATAGTAGGAGAAAATTCTTGAAAAAATGACTTACCTTCAAAAACATCTGAGCTTTAACAATGGTAACATATCACCACTCTGAATTATGATTCCATTTTTTTCTCCTTGGAGCTTCATCCTCTCTATATCATTGCCCTCAATTTCTAGAAAAAAAATATATATTACATTTTGAGAAAATAATAACAACAACAACAAACATATGCTATTGTCCCATCATATTTGCTTAAGGTTAATTTGGTCATAAAAGCTCTTTCTTCTTACAGAATTTCTGTGATGCCCTGTTCATGCTGCTATACCAGAGGGAATTCTAAGAATTATCCCTTCTTAATGCTTCTTTTATAAGGCCAGTGCCCAGCAAAGAGCCTGGCCACAGAGCAGTCGTATGAAGAAAGTATCATACTTTTACTTCTTTCCTAAAACCCATGCTTCCCAACATTTTAGAACTCTAAAGTTCTCCTTTGCACAACAGCAAGCTTAAGGCAACACTCTCCAACCCACGGCAGTAATTGCTTGAAAACATGAATGTTGACAGTGACACAGTAATGTTTTGTATAAATACTTTAAATTTGTGAATCGTGGCAGCTACATGGATTTACTTGATCACTTGTAGCACTTACAGGTATCATTATTACTTTATTAAGTTTACAAGTAGTACTCAGTTCTCAAACACATCCTTGGGTCCTTGTAACAGATCATCACTCGTCCTTTTTGTGAGAAGTGTGAGGTTCACAATTTGAACCCACTAGACTATTTTCCTGTTATAACAGCTTTTCCCTTTCAATGTGTAATCACAAAATAACCTTTTCATTAAGCTCCCCAAGACAACCAGAGCCTACAGATCACACCCTTAGTAAATTTTCTTTCTGTATTTACTTATTTATTATTCTTTTGTAGAAACCAAAGATTCAACTTAGACCACACATGAATGCATTACTTATATACCTCGGTTGTTTGATGTCCCCCAAACAGATTATCACTGTGATAGCTTTGTTCTAAAGTAATTTCTTGCACTTCCAACAGATCATATTCCAGTGCTCTATACAAATGATACCCAACAAGTACTAGTTAAATGAGAAAAAAGTCCCCTCCTGGCACACTCACTTTCAAACTCTAGCAGCAAAGAACTAGCTACAAATAACTTCACACTTGGAATTATTTCATGTCTTGCTGAGTTTCTACATTCTAGGTCTCCCTGCCAGAAATGTCCTTTTCCATTTTGTCAACCTACCAATGCATAATAATTATTTTATTTACCATCTTCCACTTCCACAGCCTGTTCATGTGCTCACATCTCCAAATGTCTAATTTACAAAGATAGATACCATGTTTTGTTAAGCACTGTGTTATTCTTAGTACTTCATTCCTTGACTCAACAAATGTTTTTAATTATGCATCTTCAGATAGAATGAGCTCCTTGAGAATAATGACTGTGTCATTGATATTTCTAGATGACTAGAACACAGCTCCTGGCTGTGTATCAGAATATGCTGTCTATTCAATCAGCTAACACTGCAACTGTAAATGGTACCAACTTTTGATTAAAACCTAAATGTCTTACGTGACGATCAACAAGTAGAAGGATTTGAACAAAAACAACTCTAGCTACAGTTTATCATGTGGCCCTAGAAATGATTCTCTCCAGGGGGGCAGGGTGGGGGTATTCCCAGAGCCTATGAAACTGTCACATAATGCAAAATAATTAATTAAAAAAAACATAAAAAAAGAAATGATTCTCTCCTCAACCTTGTAAATAAAAGTCTTGTAATAATACTGCATACTAAAAAATGAAGTTGTTAAAAGGAAAGGCAGTGAGACTATAGAAACCTGGGTCCAAATTCTGATTCCCTTACTATATTTGTGAGCTCTGGCACATAACTTGAGTTCTCTGAGTCTCAATTTAATAATCTACTAAATGTGGAGAAAAATATTCTCTGTTAAATAAGGAATTTAACGAATATTAAATACTAACAACATTGGCTACCAATATTCATATTAATATATGAATATTAAGTGTTAACAGTATTGAACAATATTATTCAAAAGCAATGCCATACTGAATGAAGCACAGTTAGAGCTGTCAATGTATAGCCCTTTCAGTACTCAGCCAGGCCTCTTCCAAAGCCCTTTCCCTCAACAGGGATTAGCTGGACAGCTGTTTGCAAAGGCACCGGACTCACCTCTGTTTAGCACAAACTCTCCCAAAGGTCACAAAGCAAACGAGTAGTTTATCATCAGAAGGTTGGCTCCCCATGGAGATTCTCTTCCCTGCTGAAATTTTTAAAAATCTTATGATATTTGAATACCTGTATTTTATAAAATGTCTTCCTGTAAGAAATAGATGAGGAGCCTTTAAAAATCTGAAGTAAGGCAAAGTGAACAAAAATAGTGCTAAAATGATTACTGAGCAGACCAATTGTATGCAGATGGCCTGGCAAATGGTGGGGAGGCGTTAGCAACCTGGAGTGACTTGGAAACTGGCAAGCAAGAAAGGGCTAATTGGAAAAGGGCCATTTCAAGGATTCACTCTGCTGGCAGAAAGCCACAAAACACGTCATCAGCTATAATTTTTGTCCTGATTCAATTCAGAAGGTGGTTAGAGGTTGGAAAAGAGACAGTGTTCTTGTAGCTAAGTAAGAACAGACTTTGGTTTCTATGACAGGAGTAAGCACTTTCCTCTGTAAACAGCCAGACAGTAAATAATTTATGTTTTCCAGATCATACGCTGTTACAACTACTCATCTTTGTATGGCAGCACTAAAACAGACACAGATAATAACCAATAAATGAATATGGCTATGCTTCAGCAAACTTTATTTACAAAATTAGCCTGTTAATGGCACTTGGCTCATTGGTCACACATGGCTTCTTCTGCTCCAAAATTCATCTGAGTGCCAAGAAAAAGACACGGGAAAGTGTTTATGATAACTGAGAACAAAATATGCAAAAGCAAAAGCGTAAGGCTGTGATCAATGGCTAGGTAGACAACCTTGGGCAACTACGTTATGTTGATCCCTCAACTTACATATCCATAAAATCAGACTATTGGGGCCCCAGGTGATGTCTCAATTGCGTAATCCTTCCCTTAGAAATGTAAGGATGCCACATGGGGGCTGGTTCATGTCCCACATGTTTCATTTCCTATCCAGCTCCCTGGAAAGCGGAGGAGGATGGCCCAACTCCTTGGAACCCTGCACCTGCATGGGAGACCTAGAAGAAGCTATTTGCTCCTAGCTTCAGATCAGCTCAGCTCCTGCCATTGCAGCCACTTGGGGAATCAACCAGCAGATGGAAGATCTTTGTCTCTGTCTCTCCTCACTGTAAATCTGTCATTCCAATTTAAAAACTGAATAAATTAGATTATTGAAAATTAGAGTATTCCAGTGCTAAAATTATGTAAAGCTCATTCTATAGTAGTGATTGTCAAGTCTTTTTAGTACTTGGCTGAAATGTTGCTTAACAAAGTGTCAAATAAAAGCCACAAATGCATAATAGGTTAAGATGAAGTTAATCCATTTGAAGTTGTAGAAGGACACCTGAAGCTTTCCCTTTCTCATTACAAATCCAAATTACTGACCATCCCAAAGCTCTAAATTCCAAAATTCCCATGCATGCCTTCCAGAATTCTAAACTAATTCACAGGGGCTTAATGATGTTTAATGGCTTGATTATTATTTTTAAAGTCATAAGCCCTAGTTCTTTAGAGGTTATAACTTATTTTCCACAAATGAAACTTCCCAAGGTAGCCTATTTCCATCTTAATGAAGGATTTAACACAAAGAAATAACTGGGCATTTCAGGAAATATGTCCAGATATGATTTTCTCACATGAAAGATGTATATTTTGTTCATATTCTCGAAAGATCTTAGAATTAGAAAGAATGGCAAGACTCAAGTACTTGAGATAGTTTGGCAATGTTATCTATAAGTTAAAATTATATATAACTGTGACACATAAAACGATCATTTTGTCAGATTTTCCTAAAAAATTGTAAAGATGAATTTAATGTAATTGTATATATTTAATGTATAATATGATATACAGTTAATTATTATATCTAAGCTAATTAATTATCAGTTTTCTCCCATACTTATGTATTTGAATGTATAGTGAGAACAGGTAAGATGTGTTCTTTGGGCTCAATGGCTCAATGGGCTAATCCTCTGATTTGCAGCACAGCATCCCATATCGGCACCGGTTCTTGTTCTGGTTGCTCCACTTCGTATCCAGTTCCTTATGTCATGGGAAGCAGTGGAAGATGGCCCAAAGCTTTGGGACCCTGTCCCCACATGGAAGAGCTGAAAGAAGCTTGAGGCTCTTTGACTTCTGCCTTCAGATTGGTTCTACCCCAGCCAGTGTAGCTATTTGGAGAATGAACCAAAAGATGGAAGATCTTTCTGTCTCCTCTTCTCTCTGTAAATCTGCCCTTTCAATAAAAAAAAGTAAATCTCCAAAGAAGATGTAGTCTCATAACAAAGTTAAAGTATATAATACAGTATTATTAACTATACACCAAATACTGTAAATTATAGAACTATTTCTACAGAACCATAACTTCGCACCCTTTGACCACTATCTTCCCTTCCCTTTCATTCCTTTGGGTAACCACCATTCTACTTTCTGTAGGTATGAGTTATACCTGTCTACCTGCCACACAGAAGTGAGATTATACAGTCCGTTTTTCTGTGACTGGCTTGTTCCACTTTATACAATATCCCACAGATTAACACAAAAGCCTATCACACATTTTGATACTCTTAATTAATTAAATTGTTCAATGTTAATTAAAGTGTTTAAATTGTTCCTATTGCAACAAACATGATTTGAGATTGGTTCACTACCTGTATGACAACAATTGCAGCTTGGCTCAATGTGTGTGTGAGAGACAAAAGGAGAGACGGAAGGCAGACATTGCATTTGCTGAGAAAATAGAGGAAGAGAAGATGTGAGGAGGGTTCATGAGAGGTAGTTCTGAATCATAATAGCTCCTGAAAAAAATCATTGGAGTCTAATGGAGCAAAATCAGAACTAAACTGGGATTTGAAAAACCCACTATTATCTCATCTGTTATTCTGAAAACTCTCACAAAGCTGATAATATCATGGCTAGATGGTATCTAGGGGGCAATTTTATTCAAGCCAGCTGGTTTCTCCTAACAGCACCTGCAAAATTAAAATAAATTAACTAATAGTCTATCTCGAATTATTATCACTGCCCCAGGAGCCTTAAGCAGTGTTGTATGAGGATTTCAATGACCAAAAATAAAGAGTATGACCAAATCATCGAACTTCATTTTACCATTCATACCAGCCAATAAAGGCCAAATGAAAAAATTTACCTTTTAGTGTGTATTTCCATCCCTCCTGAGAGATGATACAACCAGGTGTGAATGCTATTGTGGCATAATGGCTGTCACAAAATGTAAAACTGAAAAAGACATATACTGAATATGAGAACTAAATTGAAAACAAGACAACCCACAGAATTTGATTAGAATATTATGGAATGGAGGATGTAATCAAAGAAGCAGTACCAAAAGAGTCAGGAAAGCAAGTTAGTCATAGGGATCAAGTTGATCTTTTGAGAATGGGCCAAAGGATGGCATTTAAAACTGCCCCCTATTATTGCTATTAGTGATTTATTGATTTATTAAAAGACACAGTTACCAAGAAAGAGTGAAGGAGGAAGGGAAGTCCCTCTACCATTGGGAGGTTCACTCTCTAAACTATTGCAATAGCCAGGGTTGTGGGAAGCCAAAGACAGATGTTTCATTCAGGCCTCCCCTTCAGGGGACAGGGGCCCAAGCACTTGGTTCATTTTCCACTGCCTTCCCAGGCCACAAACAGGGAGCTGGATTGGAAGCTAAGCAACCAAAACACAAACTGGTGCCCACAGAGGATGCTGGTATCAAGGTAGTGGCCCAGCCTCATTCTTTTGTACATATGATTGGTACCATCTAAATCTTCTGTGAAATTCCATGCAAATACAGCCTCAAGACTGCTATGGAATCAGATTATCACTCTTAAACATATCCATCACAGATATTAGTCATTGGAAAGGTCTGTGGAATGAATCACATGCCTCAGTTATTTTATTAACAAGAACAAGAAAGTGTCAAGAAGAGGGGGGAGGTAGAGGTAAAGGGGCATAAGAAACCATTGATCTGAATAAAAATCACTCAAATGACAAGAAACAGCATTATTTGAAGCAGTCACTTGGAAGGCTCTGATTCTTGCACATTCGTCCTTGTCTTATACTGAATCATCTCCATATTGTGTGTCTTCATTGACTTTAGTTCTATCCACCTATACTCACTGGAAATAAATGATCTTGCACCCCAGTCATTTAAATATTTAAATGTATTTTATTTTCCTCCAGTCTATTTCCGTCGGATACCCTTTCAGCACTGCTCAGAGTACAGAGTGTTCGTAGGATTCCATTTTCAAAAAGAATAACCAGGGTAAGCCTTATGGAGATGGTCATATTTGAGTAATCCAGTGCCTAATCCAATTAAACTGATGGGAGTAGGTTGTTCCCCTCAGAGTGAAGATTGTTTCATACGAGCAAATGGACACAGCAAATGGACACAGCCTAAGATGTAATGGAATCCAGAAAAATTAGATATGAAATGAAAGGTAGGTAGAACAAATTCTCAGATATTCATGTAGTTATTATTTGTGCTTTTATCCTGGCAGAGAAGAAAAACCACTGAACAAGTTCTCTAGAATGCATAGAATTTCTGTGTTATGAGATGGACATATCTTCAACATCATGAATAAATACCAAATTATGTTCAGATATGAGCATATCAATTAGCAGGATTTGAATATATATATATATATATATATCAGGACCATGAATCATCAAAAGCATTCATGGAATATATGTATTATAGAAAAATATGCTTAGATTTTAAAATATTTACACAATAATATTTATAATTGCATGTTTCATGAACTTTTTTAAAGTCACTCATTTACAAAGGATACCCATGGCTCTATTTTACTAACAGTAATATCATTATGGCTTAAAAGTATTTGCTAATCCAATAGACATAAAATACGTATTTGAGGCTATTATTTTTCTCTCATGACTAGTCAAATTGAGCATCCACTCATTTTCCCATAAGATAATTTCGTTTCAACTCTTCACATACATTAATACAGGATGTTTTACTAAAACCAGAGCAACTTTTTGAATCACATTGCAAGTTCTTCTAAGATATTTAAGCTAGAGGTTTTAAAAATAAATGCTTGACCCATTTAATGAAAATTTTATCCTACTCCTCAAGTAACTCAAGCAGCTTTTTCATTATTTTAATTCTACAACATACTCATTTATAGACTTTTTAGAACTAAGGAGTAATTTACATGCAGTGAAATATACAAATCATCAGAGCAAACTGATTATTGGCAAATGCATACAGCTGCGTAACCCAGATCCCTATGCAAATATAAAACGATATATTTCCTCAGATAGTTTCCTTTTGTTCTTTGGAAGTTGCCACTCCAATCTCTTCTTTCCAGACAAAAATGACTGTTGACCTGATTTTAATAGAGTACACTGGTTTGTCTACTATATAATAAAATACAATATTGTTTATATGTTCTTGTGCTTGCATCATTTTACTCAGATTACTCTTGAAATTCATCAATTTATTGTGGTTTTCCATGTATTGAAAACATTTAAGATCTGCTCTTTCTTAGCAATATATATATTCCAGAACATTTAACTAAAGTCATCATGATGAATATTAGCTACCAGTACATACTCATGGTGCAAAACTGCAACCATACTGTTTAGCCAACAACTCCTCTTGTCCTCAGATTCCCAACACTTGATAACCATGACTCTAGTCTCTAATTTCATAACATTGACCACTTTGTTAGATTGTACATGATAATAGGTGTATCTACAATGTTGTTTGGAAAGAGAGAATTTTTAAAACTTCTGTGTGTCTGTATGTCACATTAGTTTATCTATGTGTCTGTAGGCAGACATAGGTTTTTTCTATAGCTTGGCTATAATGAACATGACTGCCGCTAGGTTAGGGGTATGGATTTTATTTCCTTAGGATACATGACCATAAGTGGGAATTCTGGATCATATAATTCTCTTTTAGGATTTTGAGAAACCTCCATACTAATTGTTATAATGACTAGTAATTTACATTTCCACCAATTGTATACAACAGTTCCAATTTCTCCATTTCCTTATCAGCATATGATATCTGCTTTCTTTTTCCATGATAATCATTCTAGCAAGTGTGAGGTTTCATATCAAATTGTGATTATATCTGCTTTTGTTTAATGCTAGTGATATTTAAATCTGTATATCAATTACTTAAGGGTCATATATGAACCTTCTTTGAGAGTTTATATCTCTTGTATTCAGATCTTTGGCTCATAAGTTTGTTTCCTTACCAATAAGTTCTTCGTGTTTCTTACCTATTTTGCATATATAACTCCATATTAGATGTACAGTTTATGAATATTTTATTCCATGACATAGACTATATATTTAATATGGCACTTTGATATTCAGAAGCTTTTTGGCTTCAATCAATTCCACTTACTTATTTCTTTTTAGTACTATTGCAGTCATACCCAAATTTCATTTTTCATTGCCCCGATCAATGCAAGATATTTCCCTATATTTTCTGTTTTAGTTTTGAAGACTTAGATCTTATTTCCAAATGTTTAATACACTTTAACTTGATTTTTGTGTATGATGTGAGACAAGAATCATATTTCTTTCTTTTGCATGTGGAAATGCAATTTCCAACACCATTTATTGATAAAATTTTCATTTTCTCATGTGGCTTCTATGCAACTTTAATGAAGATCAACATTCCTTTTGGGGGGGTTTCAAGCATCAGTTTTTTTTTATTTTTTTTTAAATTTTATTATTATTATTATAATTTTATGATACAGTTCCATAGGCTCCTGGCATTTCCCTTATCCCCTCCCCAATTCCCTCCCCCCCCCAGTTCCTCTATATCATTACTAAAATATAGCTCTTCATACACAGTCATATGTCCATCATTGAGGGCATGGACAATGGCAGAGAGTCCAGAATCCTATTGTCAAGATAGAGTGAACAGTTTCATTGTAAGTCCATATTTGTCTGGAAGTAGAAATGCATACTACATTGTATCCTCACATCTGGATGTTAGCCTCCATTTCACAGCTACCGTACACCCCTTCAAATGAAAAGTCATAATACAAAATCAACAATAGAAAGAAAAATAGAAATTTACAATGCCATGAAGTTAAATGACATGTTACTAGATATGACAGTCTCCATTACACAGCTACTATACATCCCCTTAAATGAAAAACCACAAAACAAAATCAACATCAGGGAGAAAAAAGAAATTAACAACACCATGACGTTAAATAACATGCTACTAAATGACTAATGTGTAGCTGAAGAAATGAAAATCAAGAACCTTCTTGAAGAAAATTAAGCTACTGTATGATCTATGAGTCATTGAATGATTTAATCAGAAGAAAGTGTTTTGAGGAGATGAAACTAACAGAAAACAACAAAACCCATGCGATATAGTTTCTGCTGATTATTGTTGGTGAAGTGTGTCTCTTCTAGACAATAAAAAGATGGGTTTTGTTTTTTAATCCAGTCTACTAATCTATGGCTTAAGCCATTTACATTCAGAGTTTAATATGTATGCATGGTATGGGTTGTTCATTGGTTTAGTCTTCTGCTGTCCCTTTACTGGGATGTTCTTCCCATTTGCCTTTGGTTTTGGTAGGTGCTATTCCTCTTCTCTGTCAAGAGACCATCTTGAAGTATCATTTGTAGGGCAGGTTTGGAAGAGGCAAATTCTTTTAACTTTTCTTTACTGTGGAAGGATTTTACTTCATTTTCAAAGACAAAAGAAAGCTTTGCTGGATATATTATCCTAGGCCGACAATTTTTTTCTTTTAGAATCTGGAATATGTCACTTCATTCTCTTCTGGCCTGTAGAGTTTCCTGTGAGAGATCTCCTGTGAGTATAATTGGCATTCCTTTATGTGTCAATTGATTTCTTTCACGTGCACATTTAAGGATCTTTGTTTATGTTCAATTGAAGAGAGCTTGATGATCATGCGTGGTGGTGAAGATCACTTTTGATCAAGCCTGTTGGGAGTTCTGTGCCCCTCCTGGAACTTGTTTCCCAATTCTTTCTCCAGATTTGGGACATTTTCCTTTATTATTTCATTAAACACATTTGCAAACTCAGCTTCTCTTTCTGCACCTTCTGGGACTCCCATAACTCTTATATTTGGCCTCTTAATAGTGTCTTTCAATTCTTGAATACTCTTTTTGGCCTGATCCAGCTCTGCTTCCAGCTTTTTGTTTGCTTCCCCCTGGTGACAGGAAATATCTTCCAATTCTGAGATTCTTTCTTCTGCTTGCTTCATTCTATTTTGGAGACTCTCCATTGTACTTTTAATTTGCTCTACTGTGTTCTTAATTTCTGATATATCAGCCTTGATTTGTTTTGTTGCTTCCTTAAATTCTTTGAACTCTTGTATGTGCTTCTCATTGTTGATCAGAAGCTTTAAAATGAGTTTTATGAATTCTGTGTGTCCCATTTTCTTGAGGTCTTCCTCAGTTAACTCTGAGGTTGGCAAAGGGTTTTGCTCCTTTGCAGGGGAGTTTTCAGTAATATTCATTGTGCTTTTGTCTCTTCTTTTGCTCTTGGTCATTGTACTTCTGTTTAGCAGAGTCTTCTCCTCAGGCAGGTTTCTAAGCTGTGTCACCCACAGGTTTACAATTCGATTTTACTTATTGCAGTTGGTACACAACTCTTTGCTTGCAGCCACTTGTGCCACTCCCTCCAGCGAGTTCCAGGTCTGGGTTCTTATGTCAGATTTCCACCATGGTCTCCACAGCTCCAGCTCCTGGCTCACCACTCTCCTTGTCCTGTTATACCGTGCTGAGGCTGCACCATTGTCTCTGCAACCTTTCTCCCACTTCCGGTTGGAGCAGGTCCCAGGATTAGAGAGACACCAGGTGTCCTATATAGCTAGGTTGTTAGTGGCGCTGATCTTGTTGGAACCTGTTGGACGTTAGGTCTGGGTGCCACACGGATCTATTTTGACCTGTACAGTGCCACAGTCAGTATTATTTTCCTGTGGGACCAGTGCAATCCACGAACCTCGTGAGTGAGTTTCCACGAGTTTAGCAGATGCTCAGTTCACTGTTGTCCCCTGCAGTCCTAAAGCTATTGCCACAGTGTACAAAATGGCGCCTGATGTACCACTACTTCAGTTCTTGATCTGCTGGCCATCAGGTCTGAGGGCTACCCAGACCTGTCTTGGGTGGAACCTGTAGAATGCCACATCGTTGCTGGAGTTCACTGAGTCAGAAATGAGTTCACTTCCAGCTCAGTGTATGTGCAGTCCTTTCCCATGCCTTTGCCTCCTTAAGCAAAATGGCACCCAATTTGGCTCTAGGGGGTTGACTGGGCTATGAAATCCACCCTGTTCTTGCACTGCCTATCTGAGATCTGCTGCTCTGTCTCTGCTCCTGGTCAAATCAAACGGACAGAACGGACAGTTTTTTGTCTGGGTCACCTCCCAAGCTCCCAGTGAAAGTCCCTTCCCACCTGGTTGCTGGTGGAGTTCTGGTTGCTGGTGGAGTTCTGGTTGCTGGTGGAGTTCAGATTGCTGTTTGCTGAATGCTGCTGGAGTCTCAGTCACTGCAACAGCACACCATTGTGTACGCTACTTTCCTGTGTCTGTCAGTCTCCAGGTACGCCTCTGCTGTTTTTCTGTCCTTTCCTACTTCCTGGAATATGTCTTCTCTGCTTCATCCTGATTAAATGTTTTTCTGTCCATTTAAATGTGTCCTTACTCTATTCCGCCATCTTGATTCTCCTCCGAAGATAAACATTCCATCAGTGTGGGGTTTATTTCTGAAGTCTATTCTGTTGATTTGTTGGTTTTTACATCCTTTTCATTTTATGTCAATTTTCATGTATCATACTGTTTTGATTACTAATTCATTGTAATATATTTTGAAACCAGATAGTTTGGTGGCTCCCGAGTTATTATTCTTTTAATGGTTGGTTTGCTATTTGGAAACTTTAGAGGTCTATATAAATTTTAGAATTTATTTTCTCCTTCTCTGAAAAATATCATTGAAATTTTGATTTCATTTATACTGAGTATGAACACTGCTCTAGGTACTATAGACATTTTCACTATGTAAACTCTTGTGATTTATGATCAATGCAGATCTCCGTTTCCATGTTCTTTAATTTCACTCAAAATCTTTTACAACAGTTTATAGTTGATTATTTGATAATCATTTCTTTTTGTTAGCAGAAGTTTATTAGTGGCATCAAGCATTTTATAGACTGAAGGTCAAATAAGATAAGGGAAAAGGCTTTGAGGAGTTTACATATCAACAACAGGGAGTTGCCCTGAGATTATAGGTGTCTACAGAACCCATCAATTGTTTCTACATCCTTGCCTGGAAGGATCTCTCTTTGTTTTATATATCTAATTGTCCTACAAATGCTAATCAATAAATTGTCATCCTATTTTTTCACCCATTTCATGTATTATGTTGAGGTAAATTTTATATATACCTACTTTGTTCAGAGGTTTTATTATGAAAGTTTATTCTGTTTCGTCAGTTTTTTTGACCGCTACATACTGATATCAAAACAGTTCTACTAATACAATTTTTTAGTATGTTTTGATGTATAGAAAGACATTCTTCATTTCCTTTTGATATTCACACCATTTTTTACAATATCATTTATTGAGTTTTCATGCTTCCTCTATCATTTATACAGGTATATAATACTCATATTATGGTGGTGAAATGTTCAATTTCTCAGCTTTTCTAGAAAATCAGCTTTATCCTTTTAAAATTCAGTTTCCTTGTGTGATATATTTTAGAAGTAGAAACGGAAAGCACAATTGACAGATAGAAGAAGCACCTATATGCTGTTTCCCTCCTAAAATACCTACAATATGTAGAGTTAGGCCAAGTTAAACTCAAGCTGGCAACTCAATCCAGAATCCCTATACAAGTAGGATGGAACCCAAATTCTTATGTCATCACTGCTGTCTCACACTGTTTACATTACCAGATCGCTGGAGTTAAGGGATTGAGCCAGGGTTTGAAGGCAAGCACATTAATGTGGGACACAGGTATCCTGACAAGCATCCTAACAGATCACTAGATGCCTAGCTCTTAGGCATCTTTTGAGTTACTATCTACTCAGTTCACCCAGAAAGAGTTTCCAAACATACAAAATGCAAGATGATGACACAGTATTCACACCTGGGATGGCTGTTTACCTAAGACAGTATCTTCTGAAGGTTAATGACAAGTGGCATGCCCAAGTTCATGCTGGTAGGGATGAGAAAAGTGGACAGTCATAAACCACAGGGAGAAATCCCTCCCACTTATATCCAAGATTCAAACTAATTCTGCAGTATTTTTCCAGTGTTATTTCCATAAGAAACTTCCTCTCTTTTTTAGCTGCTGCACACAATCCAAGAGATAAAAATATGGAATAAATAAGACAGAACAGCCAAGGTGACTCCAGTGCAGAAATCTAAAATTACACAGACCAAAATAACCAGGGTGATTGGTGATTTCCATAAAGTAAAGATAGACTGCCTTCTGCACGTGTGTGTCAAGACATCAGCTGAAGCATCAGGCACCCCAGTTTTGATGATACATTTAGCTACTGGCATCTCAAATTAATTACAAGCTGCTCATCTCAAAGACACACATTCAATGTTAAACTGAAAGCTCTAATATTCATGGAAGAATTAAGGGGATGTCGAAGAATTTTTGGCTGATGTTGATACGAATAACTGTGTGTGATCCATTAATTACCCCGCCTTTCACTTCAACTTTTGACTTTCCCTCTGACTCTACATACCTCTCTCAGACTTCACATGTCATATTATACATGAGATTAGAACATCCATATTGTATAGGGTGGCAGAAAAAAATCTTAAGTCAAAACCACCTTCCTTCTCAACTTTAAAGAGAGGACATTTAACATTAACTACTTTTCCTGAAGAAAAATCACTTTCATTCTGTCCCTTGCAATATACAGTAATGCAACGCTGTGTTAGAATTAGATTTCTTATTCTACCTGGTTGCAGTGAGCACAATGATGAACCATTTATCACATAACAAAACACATGGGATGCTAGCAAATTTCCTTTTAACTTTCTAAGGAAAACAAAATAATATCTGAAGAAGAGATTGTCAGATTCAAAAGACTTGATTTTGTCTCCCTCTCAAGAAGGAATAGAATGAGGCAGCCAAGGAGTACATGGTGCCAGTGCAGAAAAAGAGCGAGCCCACAGAGCCTGGAGGCCTCATGAGTAGAGCTCTTAAGCTAATGTGTGTCATCCTTCTGCTGGAAGTTTAATCAATAGGGATCAGTTCCTCCTAATATCACAAGTTCCATAAATTGCCAATGCCCTAATTAGAATCATCTCTCAGTAGGCTCTGCAGATTACTCAAACTCACAAATATACAAAGGAAACAAAAAATAACAAAATAGTGTTATGCAAGTAGTCCTTGCCTCTCATTTCTCTACTTTTAACTCAGTGGATATTTACAGTCACTACTGCATGTAGGCATCATGTTCAACACAGTGGTGGATGAATAAAATATGAGCCTTGCCTTCAAGGAGTTTGCTAAGAAGGAAAGAAATTTAAAAAATGAAACTTGAGAAGAGAAAAAGGGGGAAATTTCTGTTTAAAATAGGGAAGGAAATAATAACCATGATGGTTTACCTAGCAACTACTTCCTTGCTAGGGTTCTCAGGTACACAGGGTGTCTTAATCAAATCTGAATTCCAGAAGAACTACTTTTATTTAATATAAATATGTTGCATGCATTCTTTGGCACAATTTACAGTAAAAACTCACTGCTTATCTGAAATTCAAATTTAACTAGGCAGCCTATATTTTTATTTACTAAATCTTACAACTCCCACTTCCTGTCACCTCTGTGACAGGAGAGTTCTGACAAAAACTTCCCTGTACAATTTGGGAGGAAGGGAAGCAAACCCATATATGAGGCTCCTTTCGAATCTGATCATCACCAATACTACTGTGAACAGCCATCTTTTAAAACATGCATCAAATCACACCATTCTCATATTTGAAACCCTCCCTTCACTTCCCATCATACTCAACAAAACTTGAACTCCTTACCTGTTGGCAACGCCCGCGTCGCCACGTACCCCGAGCCGAGCTGAGCGGAGGGACTAGGGTTACAACAAAGACAACGCAGAGAGACAACACAAGACAACACACAGTACACAGAATGCCGATCGATGATAGATTGATCTTTATTGCAACTCCAGGCTTTCTTTTATACTCTCCCTAGCTCCTCCCAGTATTTATCCAATCCTCTAGTGTCCACCCTAAATCCCTTGAGTTTTATCCAATCCCTTGGCAGATAACTTGACAAATAGGAAGCAGGAACTTGCGGTTAAGCCAGTGGCTAGATGTATCAGGCCAAAATTGCTCATTCTGTTTCCCTCTGAGAAACAAGCTAAGCTGTGGAGTTAATCCTTGGGAGACCGGGGCCTGCATGTCCCCCTTTTTTTGTTTTTTTAATGGATGCCTGTCTTAGGTTGTCCAGCAGTCAGTTGACGCCTTACCCGTCATGGGGAGCCCCACCTGGGGAATCCCTGTCTTAGGTTGGTCATCAGCGCTGTCAGATCTTACCCGTCTCTGGCTGCCCATCACACCATGTTCAACCAAACTTGAGCACTAGGGTTTTCCACAGCTAAAGCCATCATGGTTTGTCAAATAATGACCTGCTCCCAGGCTTGTTGCCTGCATAGGCGGCAAAGAAGAGTAAACAGTACTGCAATCATGGCTATGACCATCAGCCCCATGGCCAAGATTCCGCTTTGTTCCTAAAACATCCATGCTGCCAGTTAAATGCCATTTCACAGGGGTAACACATATATGATGGTAAATCAGGGAGCAGCTGGAGATCTGCGTTTCCCATGGGCAGGACACCAGGAAGTTGCACCACTGCTGTCAGGGTCTCCTATCCTGCAAGAACATCATTAGGAGTGGGATCATGCTGAGTTGGAGCCAAGGAGATTTGCCGTGTAAGTCTCTTGGGAACCCATCTAGGTGTTTCTTCATCCTGAGGAAAAACACAAATGGAGCCTCGCCCCCACGTTAGTACTGGATCTGGTCCTCGCCATTTATTTGTGGCCAGATCTTTCCATTTTACTTGGCCTTTATTCTCATTAGCAGGGCGAATCCAATGGCGTTCTGCAGGAGCTACATCATTAGTGACAGTTAAAAAATTCAACACATAGATGGCAGATGCCAGTAAGGAATGGGGTGAGCTGCAATGCTCAGCCACATCTCCCTTCTTTATTTTTCTAGATAAACTTTAAGGGTGCGGTTGGCACGTTCAACAATGGCTTGACCCTGAGGATTATAAGGAATGCCTGTTTTGTGAGTTATATTAAAATCTTGGCAGAACTTCTCAAAACCCTGGCTAACATAGGCCGGTCCATAGTCGGTTTTAATTTATTTGGGGACCCCCATATAGGCAAAGGCTTGTAAAGAATGGGCTTCTTTTAATTTCTCTCAAGCTGTTCCTTTACCAATTCAATTGCAGCCTCTAATTTTTAACCCTGTCACAGACTGGTTGAGGGTCACCTTGAAGATGTCTGCCCAAACCTTTTCGAGGAAAGCATCCCTGTCTATTAAGCATATTTGGCACAGGCTGAGAGGTCAATACAACATTCATGGCACTCAACAAATCTCGTCCCCACAGATTGATAGGAATATGTGGTAAGACATACGGCTGGAAAACTCCTGAATGCCCCTCTTGATCCTTCCACCTTAACAACCTGGCGCTTTTCTGTGGCTGAGAAGTTCCTATCCCTTGGAGAACAGTTGGGGTGGCCTCTAATGGCCAGGAACTTGGCCACTGTGCCTGGGATTTAACTGTACTGTCAGCTCCGGTATCAAGTAAACCTGTGAATTTTCTCCCTTCTATCTCTAACTGTAAGGTGGGTCGGGTTTGCATGTCAGAGACCCAACATGCCAAGGGGCCAGAATGTCCAAATCCTCCTTGTCTATCTCTCTTAAGAATGGGGTTGTCAGTTGGAACCTTGGGGATCAAGATCAGCTGGGCAAATCTAGCTCCTGGTGGAATGATTATAGTGCCTTTGGCTGATTCTGACATGACTTCTATTTCTGCAGGGGTATCCTCGTCTATCACTCCTGGGAGTACCCTGATTCCATGCATAGTAGCACTACTTCTTCCTAGGATCAGGCCCAAGGTATTCCTAGGCAAGGGGCCCCTGACTCCTGTTTTTATCCGTTGGGGCCCCAGGAGTGGGGTCAATACCTCTCCAGAGGTGGCACAGAGGTCCAGTCCTGCGCTACCTGGTGTTGCTCTGAGGAGGGTTGAAATGTCGGTGTTCCTCGTCGTGGGAGAGGGACTCTGAAAGGAGTCTGCGCTGTTCCGGAAGTTACAGGTGTCTGCTGGGCTCCGTACACCTGAGGTTGGGGGGCCCGGAGCGGGCCCCTGACCCCGTTTCCCGATAGGGGATTGCCTTGGGCATCATATCTGGACCTACAATCACTGCTCCAATGATAGCCTTTACGGCATCTTGGACAAAGATCTGGGGCCTGCAAGGATTGCCGGGGTGATCTTCGTGGAATTTTGGGGCACTGTTTTTTAAAATGTCCAGGCTGTCCACATCTGAAACAGGTTTTGGGAGGCACCCTAGGGTGGGGCTGAGGGTGTTGAACAGCGGCTGCTATCACTTGCCCAAGGGCATGGGTGGAGTCAATATGTCTGCAAATTTTCAGATAATCATGCAGGGACTTATCTCTGTGGGACCTGACAGCATCGTGGCAATATTTATTAGCATTCTCAAAGGCTATATGCTTAATTACTGGTATAGCCGGTTCCACGTTACCAAAGATCTTAGTAGCAACCTGCATAATACGGTCCACAAATTCTTGAAAAGGTTCTGCAGGGCCTTGCAAGACCTTGGAAAGCTGGTCTCCTGTATTAGCGTTAGGTAATGCCTTCCAGGCTCCAAGGGCTGCATTTGCTATCTGAGCATAAACTCCTAGGTCATAATTAACTTGTTGTTGGACGCCCTCAAAAGGTCCAGTGGCAGTAAGCATTTCAAGGCTTCGATCTGCGTGTCCCCCAGCTGCGTTCTGCTCAGCAAAAAATCTGCACCTATCTTGAAAGTCCCCTCTCCATAGAAGAAAGTCGCCACCATCGAGAGCAGAGCGGCACAATCGCATCCAATCACTAGGAGTAAGATTCAAACTCGAAAAGGATTCTATGAGTGCAAGAGTAAAGGGTGCCTGGGCACCATAATCTTTAACAGCCTGCTTTACATTTTTGAGGTCTTTAAATTGAAGGGGCTGATGCTCCCGGCGAGGGGGACCTCCTCGAACTGGGACCTCTATTACAGGGAAGCATCGAATCCCACCCACCGGCTGATCAGTGAGGCCGTCACTCCATGGCCGCGTGGGGTAATTATTGGGTGAATGGCCCGCGGCTTCCTCCTCAGGAGGAGTGGTAGGGGTCACAAAATTAGGGACATATGGTGGTGGTCTGGAACTGGACAGTTTGCCAGAGGAACGTGCACCTATTCCTGCTTTCTTTAACTTTCTTTTAATGGCCCTAATTTCCCGCTTTAAGAAAACCTTCTCTTTATCCTTAATTTTCCGCTTTAAGAAAACCTCCTCATCTCGTTTGTCCTCACTCTCTTCCGAGGAAGAGGCCTCGTTCTCATCTGAAGAAGAGGCTTCGGTCTCCTCTAAAGAAGAGACCTCACTCTCCTCTAAAGAAGAGGTCTCAATCCGGGTGGCCTCACTCGAGGCCGCCTCATTCCAGGCTTCCAAGGACCGTAGAACTTCCCACCTCTGGATTCCTTCAAAAGTAGTCTGTACTTCTCTTAACTGTCTCTCAACTTTCACTTTATCAGTAAATAATGAATCATGGACTAAGCGCCACAAAGAAAAGTTAACAATGGGGAAATTATCTGGGTCTTTTTGTAAACAGGATTGTAAATTGGCCTTAACCTGTTCCCAATCGGGAATACTCAAGTTGCCTGAAACAATAAACCAAGGACTGCTGGATTGAATGGCTTTAACAAAATTTCTAATCATTTTAAATTTAACTGGCATCCCCAGTTGATGTAGAAGTTCTTCAAGCTCGGTGGCCAATTTATCCCGGGAGAATGCAGAACCCATTTTATCGTCCTTTTCACAGGATAAATTAAACACCAAGACCTAACTATACTTCAAAATAAATCTAAAACCTGAATATACTTCAAAATAAATAGAAAACTTACAAAATAAATCCAAAACCTAGTTATATTTCAAAATAAGTCTAAAACCTAACTGTATTTCAAAATAAAACTAAAACCTGACTCTATTTCAAAATGAAACTCCCTCTCCTACCAGTTTAGCAGAGACTTACAATACGTCCCACTTACCTGCATCAGCTGGCCAGCCTCCCGGGATGAACCTTCATCGTATCCGCTCTTTCTCAATCTCGGTGAGACCTCCAGATGTTGGCAACGCCCGCGTCGCCACGTACCCCGAGCCGAGCTGAGCGGAGGGACTAGGGTTACAACAAAGATAACACAGAGAGACAACACAAGACAACACACAGTACACAGAATGCCGATCGATGATAGATTGATCTTTATTGCAACTCCAGGCTTTCTTTTATACTCTCCCTAGCTCCTCCCAGTGTTTATCCAATCCTCTAGTGGCCACCCTAAATCCCTTGAGTTTTATCCAATCCCTTGGCAGATAACTTGACAAATAGGAAGCAGGAACTTGCAGTTAAGCCAGTGGCTAGATGTATCAGGCCAAAATTGCTCATCCTGTTTCCCTCTGAGAAACAAGCTAAGCTGTGGAGTTAATCCTTGGGAGACCGGGGCCTGCACTTACCAAACCTTGTAAGACAGCACAACAGTGGCTGGTGCTGTGACTTGACAGGCCGATCCTCCACATTGTGGTGCCAGCATCCCGTATGGGTACTAGTTCGTTCCCCGAAGGCTTCACTTATAATACAGTGTTCTGTTTATGGCCTAGAAAAGCAGTAGAGAATGAACCAAGTCTCTGGGATCCTACATCCACCAGGGAGAGCCAGATTCGGAGGTTTCTGGCTCCCAGATTCGGATCAGCTCAGCTCTAACCTTGTGATCCTTTGGGGAGTTAACCAGTAGATGGAAGTCAGTCTCTCTGTCTCTTTCTCTCTTTTCCTTTCTCCCCCCCTCCTTTTTTGTATAATTCTGCCTTCAAATAAAAATAAATCAGTCTTACAAAGAGCATATGATCTGACTCCTGCTTCCCTCATTTTTGAAATAGTGCTATAAAGCAGATACCATTATCAGTCCCATAGTTTGTACATGGAAAAGCATAGGAGATAGGCCTTGTCCTATCCAATGTTACAACTGGTTGTCCTATATAAAAACTCTTATGGCATTATGGTATGGGGTTGAAGACTAGAAGGGGCAAAAACACAAGAGATAGGGGTCCGGCGGCGTGGCCTAGCGGCTAAAGTCCTCGCCTTGAACGCACCGGGATCCCACATGGGTGCCAGTTCTAATCCTGGCAGCTCCACTTCCCATCCAGCTCCCTGCTTGTGGCCTGGGAAAGCAGTTGAGGACGGCCCAATGCATTGGGACACTGCACCAGCGTGGGAGACCTGGAAGAGGTTCCAGGTTCCCAGCTTCGGATCGGCGCGCACCGGCCCGTAGCGGCTCACTTGGGGAGTGAATCATTGGACGGAAGATCTTCCTCTCTGTCTCTCCTCCTCTCTCTGTATATCTGACTTTGTAATAAAATAAATAAATCTTTAAAAAAAAACACAAGAGATAATAGCTAACATTTTAAGGATGCAAAACAACAGGCATTCTCATATAATACAGCATGAATTGGTCTTGTCGCTTTGAAGGGAAATTTAGCAATGTTTATATCATTTGAAATCATATTGTTCGGATCAAATATTCATTCTGGATATTCCCATAGATACAGGTGCACATATACTTGCCTATGTATATAAATGTATAAAATAAAACTAACAAGTTTATAAACTCTCCTCTTTTCAATCAACAGTTACTTCTAGGGTAAGGGAATGGGGTGGGGAAGATGTGTCAGTAGGGACTTTTACTTTTCACTTTTTCACTATTTATTTCTATAACGTGAACAAATTTCATATATTTCATACAGGTTTAGAAGCATAATGATAACTCCCACCCAACAGTCCCTCCTGCTCATGTTACCCATCTAGCCCTTTTCCTTCCTTACTTTTTTCTAATTTTTAAATACTATGTTTTTATTTCACTTTGTAATCACAAGCTTAACACTACATTGGGGCAAGATGTCAATACACAACAAGTAGAACCCAGAAATACATATAATTTTAAAAAAACTATTGTTTTCAGCAGTATAGACAAAGACTACAATCAAATACAAGATTGCCAATCTTGGTCACATAGATATATATCATTGTACTCTGTATTATTATCACAGATCAGAGGAAAAGTATAATATTTATCTTTTGGAGACTGGCTTATTTCACTAACCATAATAGTTTCCATTTGAATCCAGATGAATGGTCTCAGTGTATCTCTGATTTTGGGGGGCAATATGAATGAATATTTTATAAAAACAAAGAATCTTTAAAGAAACACACTCCAAAAGTCTTCAGTCATTATTTTTCTTCTTGAAACAAGTCGCCCTGACTAGAAATTGGTTCTGAGATTTTCTTTTTTTTTTTTAAAGATTTATTTATTTTATTACAAAGTCAGATATACAGAGAGAGGAGGAGACATAGAGAGGAAGATCTTCCGTCCAATGATTCACTCCCCAAGTGAGCCGCTACGGGCCGGTGCACGCCGATCCGATGCCGGGAACCAGGAACCTCTTCCGGGTCTCCCAAGCGGGTGCAGTGTCCCAATGCATTGGGCCGTCCTCGACTGCTTTCCCAGGCCACAAGCAGGGAGCTGGATGGGAAGTAGGGCTGCCAGGAGAGAGTTTCAAAACTTTGATGGACAAAATAGGGAAAATCTATCATGTAAAAACTGCAAGCCATTTTATTTTCACAGATGGTAAAAACTGTGGGGCATGCATTTTGGGGAAACGACCCTGAATAGCCCTTGTTACACAAATAAAAAGCATCTATTTTCTTTGAAGAAAACTATAAAGTAATCTGAATGTAGACATTTTAGACTCAGAAATAACTGCTCTCCTTGGTAATGTAAGTTGTTATATTTGATGGAGTCAGGCTGTAACTAGACTTTATTGCATTGGGGTGGTAAGGTGATGACTTTCTATGAGTTTCGACTGCATTGTGCTCCAACTGTTGCTTGTAGTTGCAGGACTGTTAAACAATTTCTCACTGAAAGTTTTAGAGAACTACAGAAAAGATACATGGATGTGATCTTTACCTAACACATAACTCATCCTTACAAAACAAGAACCACAATAAGTTTATGTTGCTTAAAGTGGACAGGTTTCAGAGTATTCCACACACCATTCTTGTTAAACCAAATGATTCAGACTTTATGAAATACACTGAGGAGGAATAAATCATCTTCTAACATTGTTCTCTTAAAGACTAAAGAGTAAAGTACAACTCTACAAGACTGTAACCAAAAGAAAACGTGAGTTGTCTTAGATGTCAACCTTTCCACTGAAAATCACCATTCAAAGTGACAGGACTTGGAGAAATAAGAATATCAAAACTGAGCCTCAAAAGGGAACAGCAGGAATTATTTCCTATCTATGAATACAGAAGCAGCTGAAGCTTGGTCAGGAACCTTTTGTATAAACATTTTCATATGATTCTATGGTTAGACAGGAATGGCAGTTAGCTGGCTGCTGGCCAAGAGCTAGGCACACAGATGTTTTTGATGAAAATATAGTTATGGATTTTACCCTACAGGCATGGGAGTGACTGGACTTGCTGCTAATTGTGGTGATAAAGTACCCTCTACATTGCATTGCAATCCCATGATCATCATACTGCCAGTAGTAGGGTTTTGACAAGAAGGAGTGGCTTCATGGGTGTACAGACTATGTATCTGCACAAGTCCACACTTAGAAAGATTCTGCAAATATTTTAATGCTCTGAGTTTGCTGCCTTTAAATTCTTTTTTTAAAATTATTTTTTAATAATCTTAGTTGATTAGGGAACAAATTGTCAAGGGCTACAGGGTGAAAGTGGGTAATACCATTGTTTCCACATGAATATCATTTTTCCCTGTATCTGGGGTGAGGGAAAAAACAAAGGGAAAAGCCCCACCCAACCTCCCACCCATCCCACATCCCCAACGGGAGGCGCGCTCTGAGGGTCCTGCTCATACAGTTTTGATAGTTCATCAGTTCTGGATTGCTGCCAATCTCTCAGTTCCAATCGCAATGAACCCTATTCAGAATCCACTGGCTGACAGTCTCTTCATGGCTGGGGTTCTAAGATCAGCAGTTCAGTTGGAGGGATCTCCAAAGAAACTTCATCTGAGATGATCCCAGACCTGATTCTTGTGCGAGTTTGCTAGTACAAAGTCCAACACCGTCCATCACACCAATCAGCTTATGCTCATGCTGGTCGTTGCAATTGCTGGGTCCATTCTGTTTCCAGCCCTGTCTTCCTCGTGAACCAATGGGTGTTGTAGTCCAGCTCAATCCTACCCACTTCATACTCGGTCCTCACACAAACCAGTTGGAGCTGCAGCCTAGTTGGGGCGACTCCCCATAACCCCACCAGTTCTGCCCCCTACCCTGGTTCCCATGCTTGCCAGTATGCACTGCAGGCTTGTCAAGTCTGTCCCACATCCTGTTTAGCTCTCATACATGTCAATGGGCATTGAAGCCCAGCTCAACCCAACCAACCTACTATCCAGCCCATACACCTACTGGCAGGTGCCTTTCTGTACAGCCACCCCTGCCCCTGTCCCGGTGTTCCTGCTGTCCAGTGAGAGTGGCAACCCCAAGGGAGGTGCCCACTATTTCCCTTCTAGGCCACACCCACTCCCAGATTATGCACTCTCCAGGTGGTTCTGGCATTTGACTTGACAGATTTAGCTCCAAGTGCCAGCCTCTGCCAGCTAATGCTGCGGCTAGCCCAACCAACCCTCACCCACTCTAGTTTTTGCTTGCACCAGTTGGAACAGTGAGCCCACCGTGGCCCTTCCTTTATCTAGCCCACATGAGGCCCACAGGTGTAACAGCTCTGCCTATTCTGATCTGCAACCATCCTGACTCACACTTTCCAATGGAAGTAGTTGTCCAGCAGGGGAGCCCACATTCCCCTGTCAGCTTTGCCTCCTCCCCCTGATTATCACATGTGCTGTTTGGGCACTGCAACCACATCTGGTATGGCTCATCTCACCTTGGCATTCCTTATTGTGTACTAGTATGTGTCACAACCGAACCTGGCTTGACCCACACTCTGTTCTGGTGCTTGGATTCGCCAGCGGGTGATGTGAACAGGTTCAGCCTGGTCTGCCCCCAACCCATGCCACGTGTATGCCAGTGGGATAATTTCCATAGCCTGTTCTGGGCTGTTTCCTATTGTGCTTCTTGCACTTACCTGCAGGGACTAAGTCCTGCCAGAGGAATTGCCCAGGCTCCTCCATCAGAAACTCTCCCTGTGCCAGGTTTTGCGTGCTGCCTTTAAATTCTTAACAATTTTAAAGCAATGGGCTAATAGTTCTTTCTTGTATGGAGCCCCTCATGTCATACAGGCAGTTCTGCTAAAATGTTTAGGCCTTTTGGGCCCGGTGCAACATCCCAGTGGACAAAGTCTTTGCCTTGCATGCGCTGGGATCCAACATGAGCACCAGTTCTTATCCCGGCTGCTCCACTTCCCATCCAGCTTCCTGCTTGTGGCCTGGGAAAGAGCAAAGGATGGCCCAAAGCCTTGGAACCCTGCATCCATGTGGAAGACCTGGAAGAAACTCCTGGCTTCATATCAGCTCAGTTCCGGCTGGCCATTATTGGCCACTTGGGGAGTGAACCAGTGGATACATGATTTGTCTGTCTGTCCTTCTCTGTCAATCTGACTTTCCAATAAAAATAAATCTTTTAAAAATAAATTTTATTCTTTTTTTAAAGATTTATTCATTTTTTATTACAGCCAGATATACTCAGAGGAGGAGAGACAGAGAGGAAGATCTTCCATCCGATGGTTCACTCCACAAGTGAGCCGCAACGGGCCGGTGAGCCAATCCGAAGCTGGGAACCTGGAACCTCCTCCGGGTCTCCCACACGGGTGCAGTGTCCCAATGCATTGGGCCGTCCTCAACTGCTTTCCCAGGCCACAGGCAGGGAGCTGGATGGGAAGTGGAGCTGCCAGGATTAGAACCGGCGCCCATATGGGATCCCGGGGCTTTCAAGGCGAGGACTTTAGCCGCTAGGCCACGCCACCGGGCCCAATTTTATTCTTTATAATGATTACGTGGTTGATTAGGGTGAAGACTGAGGAATCGGGAAAATTAGGTGAATTCATCCCATCCAAATTTGCTACTTCTTCTTATTGTTTCGGGGGGGAGGGGAGAGATAAAGGGGGAACCACTCCTGACTTTCCACATGTCCCAGTGCCCAGGGATGAGGAAGCGCCACTCCATATCAACCCAGAGTCTCAACGTGTATATATTCTGAGGGTTCTGTACAAATGGTTTGGATAGTTCCGAAATGCTGCCAATTCCACCGAATCAAAGATGATGTCAGCCTAGCAATGCCCATTGTCTCCATTCACTGAGATGTTTTAATGTCACCATTTGTTTCGGATAGTTGTCCAGTTGGTTCTGTTCTTCTGCTACAGCGCCAAATGAGCTGCCATATTCTCCTTTTACAACAGGGCTATGTCCACTGCTCCACCTTTTTCATTAAATAGGACATGTTCTTGTAGTTGAGCCCAAGGACTGAGGCCAGGTGTCCCAAACATCACCAGAACTCCCACCCCTGGGGTTCACAAACCCAACACCCACCTAATGGGCGGAACCCATGGCCAGAATCCAGGCCATGAGACCCAAGCCCTACTGGATCTCCCCCCACTGGAGTTCATAAACCTGGCACCTACCTCACAGGTATGCCCTAGGACCCAGGCTAGGCAACCCGAATCCTGCCAGATCCCCCAGCACTGGGGCTCACGAACCCAACACCCAATTAAAAAGCAGGCCCCAGTATCTGGGCCAGGTGATCCCCTGTCTCTGGGGCTCAGGAAACCGGACTCCACCACACAGGTGGGCCCCAGGACCTGAGACAAGCTACCTTAGCCCTGTCATACCCCCAGTACCTGGAACTCATGAATTTGGCCCCTACTGATCCAGGCTTGCATGACTCGCTTCACCTCAGCATCTGTAATATAAATGTGCAGCCTGACCTAGTCTAGTCTGCCCTCTTTTCCAGCTCCTGCTGGTGGGTGCCTATCCCAGCCCATTCCAATTGCTTTCCAGGTCTTAATGTGAACTTGCTGGTGTTGCAGCCCAATCTGGCTCCTCCTGCCCCCTGTTCTGATTCTCAGATCTACCAATGGGTGTTATGTGCTGTCCCAGACTGGTCTGTACCCAGACCTAACCCACATGTATGTCATTGGGTACTGTAATCTGGCGTTGTCTGGGCTGTCCCTTGCCTTGCTTCTTGAGCTCACCTGCAGTGATTACATCCCAATGAAGGAGTTTTCCAAGCTCCTCCATTCAATCTCCTCACCAGTGGGTCTTTGGCCCAGGTTGACTTTGTTCACCTCCTGCCTTGGCAAGAACAGTGGCCTTGCTCAACCAGCTACACCCATTCCGGTTCTTGCTACTGAGTATTGCAGTTCAGCGATACCTTGTCTGCACCCAGACATAGCTTTTACATAGTTCAGCGGGAGTCAAGACCTAGCCTGGCCTGTTCTACACCCAACCTGGCTCTCACAAGTACCAGTGGGAGCTGGAGTCAAGCCCAATCTGCTGTTCCACAAGCCCAGTGCACACCCACACCTAGTGCAGGCTGTAGCCATGTTAAGCCAAGCCTGCTATCCCCAATCCTACTCCTGTTTTTACCAGTGGGAGTGCCAACTGAGCTGGGGCACCCCCTTAGCTCCCCAGCAAGGCCTGATTCCATCCACACTTCTTGGGCAAACAAGCAGAGATCTCAGTTCCACAGGGATGAGCCCACATTTCCCTCACTGATTCCGCTATCAGACCTACTCCTCTCATTCTTATTCTCCCCTCCAAATCAATTAGGTGTCAGTTCCCTATTTACGTACTCATGTTGTAGACTTGTCTATGCAAGTCCCTCAGCTGTAATTCCTATCCTGTGCACAAAATACACAGGTCATCTCTCACTACCACCTGTGTGATCCCGTCATTCCCCTATAAATCAAGACTCCTCAAATTGGGAGGGTGAGCTGCTGGGCGGCCCAAGGGGCTTCATCCAGCACCTTGTGCATCCAGGCTGCCGGGGCCCTCTGGGGGTGGGTGGGGAGCCATGCGGCTTGGCTACAGGCATCATGCATGTCAAAAAAAAAATCACTCCCAGGATGCTGTGGTTCTGGAAGCTCACTGAGTGTCCTTCTTGCTCAGGGAGCCAGTGCATTCATCTATGTGTACCTGTGCCAGTTAGAAAAGCCTCCAGGCAGGGGTCCTGAAGGCCCGCTGTGAGCACCCCTCCAGCAAGGCAGCCACACAGCCTGACTACAGGCAGCCATGGGGGTAAAAACAAAATAATAACTTAAAGGATGGGGTGGTACCCAGAAGCCCGCTGAGCATACCTGCTCTCTTCCCAGGGAGCCTGTGTGCTCAGCTGTCAATAAATCTTAAAAACAAAATGTTTAAGCCTTTTATGAGCTGTGAAATAGTATTTCTCAGGATTTTCACTCCATGATTATAATAATGGCAGCAAACTAGGACACAAGAAGGAAAACACTACAGAGACAAATGTAGAGAACTTTTGCAAGTTCTCAAAATTTGAAGATACTTTTGAGAGAATCAAGGGCACAGACAAGTGATATAAAAGTGCAGCAAGACAGAGTCAGCAATTGTGGGAGTTAAGATAAATAAGAACACATGTAGAAATCAGAAATGTACATCCTAAGTGTAAAGAATATTTGAGGTGTGGTGCTGTTCCAGGTATGCATATGCATGGGAATCATTTGTACTCATTATAAATAATTAGCATGCTTGACTGTTCTTTCAGCTGAAAATATTTCTTCCCACTTTACCCTGCATGGTAACTCCCACGAAAGAAAGCCTAAATTTAGGTATAGACTTCCAATGGGAAATACTTTTTGTTGATCTTACACTACACTAGGTGCTTTTCCTCTTAGATTCCACTATACCCTACTTCTCTCCACCACAATGCCTTTTGTATTACATCTATGTAACTGACCTGTCTGCCCTACAAACCACGAGTCTTTTAAAAGTAAAGACATCAACTCCCTCCTTGATTTTTTTTTATCACTTAGATTTTTGTCCATTATAGATGTTCAGCATTTAGTGGAGATACAATCATCCAGTGAATGGGCAACGTACTCTTTTGAAACTGTGCAGACTCAGATTGAATCCTGAGCATAGTAGCTTAAACAACTGCCTGCAGCATCAATATCCCACATGGGTGCCAGTGTGCATCCTGGATGCTCCATTCTTTATTTTTTTTAAGTATTACTTATTTTTATTACAGTCAGATATACAGAGATGAGGAGAGATGGAGAGGAAAATCTTTTGTCTGATGATTCACTCCCCAAGTGGCCACAATGGCCGGAGCTGAGCCAATTCAAAGCCGAGAACCTGGAGCTTGTTCCAGGTCTCCCACGTGGGTGCAGGGTCCCAAAGCTTTGGGTCGTCCTCCACTGCTTCCCCAAGTCACAAGCAGGGAGCTGGATAGGAAGTGAGGTTGCTGGGATTAGAACCAGCATCCATATGGGATCCCAGCACATTCAAGGTGAGGACTTTAATCACTAAGCCACCATGCTGGGCCCATGGCTGCTCCACTTCTGAATCACATACTGCTGTTGTGCATGAGAAAGCAGCAGAGGATAGCCCAAGACTGGGTCCCTGTATCCACATCACAGACCAAGAAGTTGCTCCTGGTCCCTGTCTTTAGACCAGCCCAACTCCAGCTACTGTGGCCCACTTGGGGAATGAATGAGAAGATGGAAGATTTCTCGCTCTGTAACTCCTTCTCTCTATAAGTATCTTTCAAATAAAAATAAATCTTAAAAAATAAACTGTGTAGAAAATTGTGCATAATTATCAAAGAGTATAAATTTTATAGAGTTATTAGTAATTATTTAACTCAGATATATTAAGTTCATACCACTACTGTAGTAGTCTGTGAAACTCTGGTAATAAAAAGGTCCACTCACAATTGAAAATAAAGAAAAACATTAATTTAGTTCAACATCTTTGTTATACAAAGACACAGTGTAAGATTACATGCACCGGCCCATGATGTCAAATTTTCGTAAAGGCAATAGAACCAGCTAGCATCTGGACCTGCGTTTTCCTGACTTGTCTAATTCTTTCTCATTCCTCCTCCATAAACTTGGTAGTGTAGCCTATACACAAGATCAGTGCAAAAGAGCTTGCTTTCTCTAGTGGACTCCCTCATATGTGCAAAGCATCATTAGAAATTTGGTCCATGTCTTACTGTTTTGGGATCCAGGAGGCCAAATGTAAGGATGAGTAAAATGAAAGAAAATGCAAGCTGAGTTGATCTTCATGAAGCCAAACCACAGGACAGGGAAAAATGGCTCAGTAGTTTGTCCAGCATTGGGTTTGGAAATATCATTCCTGCTGTACTATGAATAAAGGCAGAAGAACCATCCAAACATTTCCCACAGTATATAACCCCCATAAAAGCAGAGCCTGTCTCATTCACTGCTGTATCCATAATGCCTGGAACTACTGATTAATAAGTATTTACCAATATGATGGATATACACACAAAATGAGAACTGAGCTTCTCTGTTACTAGAAACGACTGTTGTAAAAGCTACCCAAAGCAGTAACTCTTGCAGATCCAACTGTCTGATTCCAATGGGCACCACTTTGATTTTCAATTAGACTCTCTCAATATCTACGTTTCAGGCAAGACAGCCACCTCAGGACACAGCAGGTTACGTAAGGGGAGTTATTCCTTAAGGGTTTAGGTTAGGAGGGACGATGCTAAATTAAACAAAAGCAAACCAGAAGCTGACAATCATGACTGTCCTATAAATGTCACCATCCAAAGTCAGGAAGGAGGTGACTGTATTGGGGCAGGGGGTTAGGAAGAACATGGGAGGAGATCTGAAACACAGCTGGGAGAGAATCAGAATGCAGCCAGACCACACTCACCAATGCACAGGTTTTGGGGTATAAGGCCAAACAATATGGATAAACCACTAAAACAAAACAAAACAAAACAAAACAAAACAACAACAACAAAATCAAAGTAAAAACAGTACTCCATCTCCCTGGAATATACCCTTAGAGATGGTCATTTGTAAAGATTCTGTTTTCATCTGAGATTTTTTATTTTCTGCTTCTTATAATCTGATCCCTTCTGGATAAACTGAAGGAAGAAAATAAAATCATGAAAAGCTTTCTAGGCTCCACAAACTCAAGGGATGGGCTCTGGCATCACAACCACCCCACAACCACTGAGAAAATATAGCTGTTCTTATAAATGTACCTTTCTCCATAATGGGGTTGGGGATCTTGAGATTTTGAAACAATTATTCTAACTCTCCATCTCCCTTTGCTTTAGACACAGGTTTAGTGAAGACTTCAAGACGGGAATTTTCTGATATGCTCCAACTGGCTGCCATTTCATAACCTTTTTTATGCATGTTTTCATGTCATTAATTCCCACTCTTTTATTCAGTTAGGAGCCAGTGCCCTTTAATTGATCCACTGCATTTCCCACGAGAGAACACTTTTTTGTCATTTGCAAACATCTCCTAATTAATGGTCACCACCACCTTCTCATTAATGTCCAATACAGGAAGCAATTAACGATCACTCATGCACCAGATGAGATTCTCAGGCACGGCTCACTCTAATAGTGCAGCATTTGTAACCTGGGTCAAACTTTCATTTCTATGTCCTTTCTATAAAGTGAGCAATGCTACGTCCTCATTTGCTCAACTTCTCCCAAGCAACAATTTCTTTCAGTCAATAAAAATGTTCATTATCGCCACATAATTTCAAAGGTCCAAAACTATTTTTTAGAAAAGGCTTTCTCTACCTTGTATTTTTCCCTGTCCATCTCTTTATTTACTTCTTCATAGTCAGGCATCTTCGGTGAGTAATCTACACTCTCTCTGTTTCTTTAATTTGAATGTAAAGAGTCAGGTGGGCTATTAGGGTTCTGGTCACTGGTCAAATTTTCCTTCAAAAATATAAAATCTTGCTTCTCCCCCATTTGGCCCCTTTGAACAGGCTCCATGTTTTATCATAAGAATAACGATGGGGAGATTAGGTGAAGCCCTATTGGAATTTGAATTGTACCCCTCTCAGAGTTTCATTTTCATCAAGAAATAGAAAAAGGTTGGGAAGCCCAGTTGAGGGAATGCAAAAGGCCTTCTAAAAACTAGCTTTGACCAGACCAAAGTGCCAACCACATCTCTCTGAATATTTATCCTGAGAAAGCAAGGAGACAGTGCCTGAGATTTCAGCTTATCACAGAAATAGGAGAAGGTGGCCTATCACACATTAATGATGGCGTTCTGTTTTGAGCATGCAAGATAGAATTAAAATTACAGCTTGTGATTGTTGGTTGCTATCCTGGTTTTTCTCTCTCAAAATTGTGCTTACAACATACCACTTCCCCATTATCTCGGGTCTTTTTCTCTTGAAATCCCCGCTCCTATTGCAGCGGGAGTTTCCTATCTTTAATATAAACCTTGCTTTCCTCACTGAAACTGTGCCCATAAAAATTCCTCTTTCATGTGAGACAAGAACCTAGGTCACCTTCGTATTTTTGAGCAAAATTCCCTGTAAAATTAATCCACTACAATGAAATACACTACAATGTAAAGTACTCTTAGTACTGAAACGATTTCAGTAAACTCAACAGTTATCTCAAAACACAAAATTCTAAATTTCTCTGTCATATTTTCACCTACTAACTGGCGATGTTTATAGTACCATTTGATTTTCTTGGCTTTCCTCAAATTATTTACACTATTTCTCTTGAGCTTATCCACTATTTCATTTTAATTTTTTTATCATCTTAATTTTAGAATATCATACTTTTTTTCTTTGGTTCTTTTCCCTAAAATTATCATATGAATTTCAATTGATTTTTCTTTCACTGCTAGCTCTTTTTATCAGTGTCTTTGGCCTGTTATGTTTCTTAACATTCAGATTTGTTCTCATTCTACAGAAATTCTCCACTTAGGCGAACTAAAGGCAACTCATATGAAGAAATCCTCAAGCTAGACTTACCATGTACCTTATCTGTAGCGGACCAGGCAGTGGTGCCACTATCCATACAATTATTCATCTCAGAACTGTGGGATTCATCCATGATTCCTTCATCTTCCATATTCCTTCAACATAACCAAGTTCTATCAATATGTCCATCTAATTATGTACTAAAACCCTGACATCTCTAACATTCTACCAATGGTTTACCACCAACAATTAGAAATCTAAAATCCTTTTTGCAACCACCCAATGCCCATTTGTTTACTGATATTAATTGTGTTTTCAACATGTTTACAGCATATGTCTATGACTTGATCCCCTGGTTTTCATTATAATGTCATTTTTCAATGTAATCCAATATCTTTGCTACTTCCCATGTTTGAACCAGAACAACTATATTTCACCAAACACTTGCTACTTTCTTGCTTCTTTATAGTTTGCAGATTCTTTTTGTTATACCAGGGTTTTGAAAATATTTGACTAAAAGAATATGGTCACATCAGGGTCCACCAAAATGGTATTTATTTTCCTTCCTGGGCACAGTCCTTCTGCATTTTTATTATTTCAACAATTGTAGCTTACAGCTTTAAGAATTGACTAAATTGGCCTGATACAATTTGATTAGCAATAGATTGTGGTGAAGTAGATTGCCTTGAGTTGAGGCATGGGCAAAGAAGTTATCTATCTGCCCAGGGTATCTGCCATCACTCAGCCCCATTAAAAAAAAATGGACTGGATGGAGCTTCACTTATCCACATACTTTAGGAGTATACTTAATACTAACTCTAAAGAAACTCTTCTATTGTACCAAAGGAAAAATAAGGCAGGTTGGCATGAAAGTGATTTTGAGGATAAAAGATATTGACAACTCAGCATATTTTCTCAATATATCCTAATATATCCTTCAGTGGGTGTACCCTACCTGCTGCAACTGCTATCTTTACAAATGTTTTTCAATCTGATTTTTAGTCTAATACTCCATCTAATCATTTCTGACCCTCTTTTTGTTTTATTACACATTTGCTTAAGTCTCCAGGATTTAAAACTCAGCATTGAATAAAACATGCCATTTCCTCCACCCCCAGGAAACCCAGACATGGTGCACAGTGTAATACATAGACAGACAACTTGATTTCAGGTTCTTTAACATATCAGTTATCCAAAACATCATCAAGACTATACTCTTGAACCACTGTTTTTGATATTGCTAATTTTCAAAAGCTGGATTATTGGCAGACAATTGCCCTAAAATCCATTTTCCAAAATACTATTCCATATATCCCTATATTCATAACATATATATATATATATACACGTGTGTGTACAACATTTGACATTCCACTTTCCTTAACCAGAACGATATTCTAGTCTAGCACCCATACTTGAATTATCCTATCCAGTGGCCACTTGGCATAAATGGCTATTGAGCTCCTAAAACATGGCTAGTGCAATTAAGTGATTAACTTCCTAATATTATGTACTTTGGATCTATTTAGAATATAAACAGCCATATGTGAAGTGACTATTACTTTGTACACTGCTGTTGCATTAGCAGTTTCTTCTACAATGTGGTCAAAAATGGATATTGACAGAATATCTACTTGTCACTAAAAATAAATACAGGAATATGCTTTTTTTATAATAGAAGAGGACATAATTTGGAATGTAAGACACAGGAATAAGTAAATAGCAATTCATTGCTGATATTAAATTGAGGTAAATACTAGAAAAAGGCAGACAAATAGATTTCACAGGACTTAGATAAGCCAGATACACCATAAAGGGCAAATTCAAACTCATATACAAAGCACCAGGCCAAAAAAAAAACCATAAAAAAGAGCATAAATCATAGTTTTTATGGTCAACCTAGACAAGAACTTGGGCTGGAGATGTGGCATAATGAGAAAAGTCAAGGCCTGTAGCACCAGCATTCCATATTGGTACTTGTTCAAATCCCAACTGCTCCACATCCCATACATTTTCCTGCTATTGCATCTGGAAAAGCTGTGAAAGATGGTCAACATGATTGGGGCTTGAACCCAAGCTTGAGTATAGGATGAAGTTCCTAGCGTCTGTCTGGCCCAGCCCTGGCCATGGTAGCCATTTGGGGAGTAAGCCAGTAGTGAAAGAAGATTAAGAAGATTCTCTTTCCCTCTCTTTCTCTGTCTCTGCCTCTCTGTAACCCTGCCTTTTAAACAAATAGTTATAAACAAACTTAGACAAAAAGTAACAAATCTAAACCAGACATCCTAATCAAGAAAAGTTAAGGATTCAAACACATCAAAGACTGAGTGTATTAAGAGTGATGTGTTCAAATTGAGCACTAGGTAACAAAATGTCAGGTTGGCATAGAGAGATGATCCATTTAAAGGGAAGACAAGTGCAAGCAAGCAAAGACTTTTACAGATGAAACAGGTTAAGGGCTTTTATCCTAAAATTAGAAAATATTACCTATTTGACACCTAACTCCAAATTAGGCACCCTTGTTTGTGCTATAGTATGAAGGCATATAATACGCTTTAACTTTGTAATAACATATGTCATTATTTTCATTTTATAGATAAGAAAACTGAACCACAGTGAGCATAAATTACCTTGTAGAAGTCAGTGATTCAGTGGATCTGGCGGAATTTGGAACAAACTCTGCCTGATTTCAAAGAGCATTGAATTTGTTCTACTATATAAAACTTATATTTTATAAGGCAGAAAGAAAGGTCCTTGGAGGGATTCTGCCAGTCCTAACAGGGAAGAATATCTCCTTGCAAGCTCAAAAGAGCCACAGTCAAAAGGACATATATAAATCAGTGCATTTTTGAAGAGGAGAGGGAACTTTTCATTGTGTAAAAGCTGAAAGCTTTATAGCTATTCTATTCTCTCCTATGCTATATTAAATGTGGAAGCTATCTTGGTGGCAACAGCAGAGAGTGGAGAAAAGTTAATGTCAGTTACAATATACTCATGGGCAAATCACTGAGGTAGTTGCTTTATAGGATCCAGTGATTTATATCTATAATCCATTAGTCCTTACTGTGTTTGAAGATGATATGAACTGCAATTCACAGATGAAGGCCTGAGTATGTAAACAACCTTGGGTCACAAATCAAAATCCATTACCGAGGCGGGGGCCCAAGCAGCTTGGCCCCGGGCCGCCATGCGGCCCGGGTGCGAGGGTCCCTGCCACGATTCCAGCCTAACACAGCCAAGCTTTCCACCACCTGCGCAGGTACATGGGGTGCGAGGCTCTCGGGCAGCTTTCCGATTTGCCGGGGTCCTGGTCTGATGGCCTCCTTCTGGGCGGGAAGGTTGTCCCAGGACCCTGAGAAGCGGGTTGGGAACGCCTCTGAGCTGCCATGCCAGGGGCTGGAGTGTGGGAGGAGCTAGCTAGCACGATCCAGGCGGGGGCCCAAGCAGCTTGGCCCCGGGCCGCCATGCGGCCCGGGTGCGAGGGTCCCTGCCACGATTCCAGCCTAACACAGCCAAGCTTTCCACCACCTGCGCAGGTACATGGGGTGCGAGGCTCTCGGGCAGCTTTCCGATTTGCCGGGGTCCTGGTCTGATGGCCTCCTTCTGGGCGGGAAGGTTGTCCCAGGACCCTGAGAAGCGGGTTGGGAACGCCTCTGAGCCGCCATGCCAGGGGCTGGAGTGTGGGAGGAGCTAGCTAGCACGATCCAGGCGGGGGCCCAAGCAGCTTGGCCCCGGGCCGCCATGCGGCCCGGGTGCGAGGGTCCCTGCCACGATTCCAGCCTAACACAGCCAAGCTTTCCACCACCTGCGCAGGTACATGGGGTGCGAGGCTCTCGGGCAGCTTTCCGATTTGCCGGGGTCCTGGTCTGATGGCCTCCTTCTGGGCGGGAAGGTTGTCCCAGGACCCTGAGAAGCGGGTTGGGAACGCCTCTGAGCCGCCATGCCAGGGGCTGGAGTGTGGGAGGAGCTAGCTAGCACGATCCAGGCGGGGGCCCAAGCAGCTTGGCCCCGGGCCGCCATGCGGCCCGGGTGCGAGGGTCCCTGCCACGATTCCAGCCTAACACAGCCAAGCTTTCCACCACCTGCGCAGGTACATGGGGTGCGAGGCTCTCGGGCAGCTTTCCGATTTGCCGGGGTCCTGGTCTGATGGCCTCCTTCTGGGCGGGAAGGTTGTCCCAGGACCCTGAGAAGCGGGTTGGGAACGCCTCTGAGCCGCCATGCCAGGGGCTGGAGTGTGGGAGGAGCTAGCTAGCACGATCCAGGCGGGGGCCCAAGCAGCTTGGCCCCGGGCCGCCATGCGGCCCGGGTGCGAGGGTCCCTGCCACGATTCCAGCCTAACACAGCCAAGCTTTCCACCACCTGCGCAGGTACATGGGGTGCGAGGCTCTCGGGCAGCTTTCCGATTTGCCGGGGTCCTGGTCTGATGGCCTCCTTCTGGGCGGGAAGGTTGTCCCAGGACCCTGAGAAGCGGGTTGGGAACGCCTCTGAGCCGCCATGCCAGGGGCTGGAGTGTGGGAGGAGCTAGCTAGCACGATCCAGGCGGGGGCCCAAGCAGCTTGGCCCCGGGCCGCCATGCGGCCCGGGTGCGAGGGTCCCTGCCACGATTCCAGCCTAACACAGCCAAGCTTTCCACCACCTGCGCAGGTACATGGGGTGCGAGGCTCTCGGGCAGCTTTCCGATTTGCCGGGGTCCTGGTCTGATGGCCTCCTTCTGGGCGGGAAGGTTGTCCCAGGACCCTGAGAAGCGGGTTGGGAACGCCTCTGAGCCGCCATGCCAGGGGCTGGAGTGTGGGAGGAGCTAGCTAGCACGATCCAGGCGGGGGCCCAAGCAGCTTGGCCCCGGGCCGCCATGCGGCCCGGGTGCGAGGGTCCCTGCCACGATTCCAGCCTAACACAGCCAAGCTTTCCACCACCTGCGCAGGTACATGGGGTGCGAGGCTCTCGGGCAGCTTTCCGATTTGCCGGGGTCCTGGTCTGATGGCCTCCTTCTGGGCGGGAAGGTTGTCCCAGGACCCTGAGAAGCGGGTTGGGAACGCCTCTGAGCTGCCATGCCAGGGGCTGGAGTGTGGGAGGAGCTAGCTAGCACGATCCAGGCGGGGGCCCAAGCAGCTTGGCCCCGGGCCGCCATGCGGCCCGGGTGCGAGGGTCCCTGCCACGATTCCAGCCTAACACAGCCAAGCTTTCCACCACCTGCGCAGGTACATGGGGTGCGAGGCTCTCGGGCAGCTTTCCGATTTGCCGGGGACCTGGTCTGATGGCCTCCTTCTGGGCGGGAAGGTTGTCCCAGGACCCTGAGAAGCGGGTTGGGAACGCCTCTGAGCCGCCATGCCAGGGGCTGGAGTGTGGGAGGAGCTAGCTAGCACGATCCAGGCGGGGGCCCAAGCAGCTTGGCCCCGGGCCGCCATGCGGCCCGGGTGCGAGGGTCCCTGCCACGATTCCAGCCTAACACAGCCAAGCTTTCCACCACCTGCGCAGGTACATGGGGTGCGAGGCTCTCGGGCAGCTTTCCGATTTGCCGGGGTCCTGGTCTGATGGCCTCCTTCTGGGCGGGAAGGTTGTCCCAGGACCCTGAGAAGCGGGTTGGGAACGCCTCTGAGCCGCCATGCCAGGGGCTGGAGTGTGGGAGGAGCTAGCTAGCACGATCCAGGCGGGGGCCCAAGCAGCTTGGCCCCGGGCCGCCATGCGGCCCGGGTGCGAGGGTCCCTGCCACGATTCCAGCCTAACACAGCCAAGCTTTCCACCACCTGCGCAGGTACATGGGGTGCGAGGCTCTCGGGCAGCTTTCCGATTTGCCGGGGTCCTGGTCTGATGGCCTCCTTCTGGGCGGGAAGGTTGTCCCAGGACCCTGAGAAGCGGGTTGGGAACGCCTCTGAGCCGCCATGCCAGGGGCTGGAGTGTGGGAGGAGCTAGCTAGCACGATCCAGGCGGGGGCCCAAGCAGCTTGGCCCCGGGCCGCCATGCGGCCCGGGTGCGAGGGTCCCTGCCACGATTCCAGCCTAACACAGCCAAGCTTTCCACCACCTGCGCAGGTACATGGGGTGCGAGGCTCTCGGGCAGCTTTCCGATTTGCCGGGGTCCTGGTCTGATGGCCTCCTTCTGGGCGGGAAGGTTGTCCCAGGACCCTGAGAAGCGGGTTGGGAACGCCTCTGAGCCGCCATGCCAGGGGCTGGAGTGTGGGAGGAGCTAGCTAGCACGATCCAGGCGGGGGCCCAAGCAGCTTGGCCCCGGGCCGCCATGCGGCCCGGGTGCGAGGGTCCCTGCCACGATTCCAGCCTAACACAGCCAAGCTTTCCACCACCTGCGCAGGTACATGGGGTGCGAGGCTCTCGGGCAGCTTTCCGATTTGCCGGGGTCCTGGTCTGATGGCCTCCTTCTGGGCGGGAAGGTTGTCCCAGGACCCTGAGAAGCGGGTTGGGAACGCCTCTGAGCCGCCATGCCAGGGGCTGGAGTGTGGGAGGAGCTAGCTAGCACGATCCAGGCGGGGGCCCAAGCAGCTTGGCCCCGGGCCGCCATGCGGCCCGGGTGCGAGGGTCCCTGCCACGATTCCAGCCTAACACAGCCAAGCTTTCCACCACCTGCGCAGGTACATGGGGTGCGAGGCTCTCGGGCAGCTTTCCGATTTGCCGGGGTCCTGGTCTGATGGCCTCCTTCTGGGCGGGAAGGTTGTCCCAGGACCCTGAGAAGCGGGTTGGGAACGCCTCTGAGCCGCCATGCCAGGGGCTGGAGTGTGGGAGGAGCTAGCTAGCACGATCCAGGCGGGGGCCCAAGCAGCTTGGCCCCGGGCCGCCATGCGGCCCGGGTGCGAGGGTCCCTGCCACGATTCCAGCCTAACACAGCCAAGCTTTCCACCACCTGCGCAGGTACATGGGGTGCGAGGCTCTCGGGCAGCTTTCCGATTTGCCGGGGTCCTGGTCTGATGGCCTCCTTCTGGGCGGGAAGGTTGTCCCAGGACCCTGAGAAGCGGGTTGGGAACGCCTCTGAGCCGCCATGCCAGGGGCTGGAGTGTGGGAGGAGCTAGCTAGCACGATCCAGGCGGGGGCCCAAGCAGCTTGGCCCCGGGCCGCCATGCGGCCCGGGTGCGAGGGTCCCTGCCACGATTCCAGCCTAACACAGCCAAGCTTTCCACCACCTGCGCAGGTACATGGGGTGCGAGGCTCTCGGGCGGCCAGTGCGCCATTTGGTGCCAGGCTTCGCCTGCTGGCCGCCCGTCCAGGAAGTTCTGGAATTTGGTTTCTCTGATATGCTGCATGAGACGCTCCGTGCTGAACCCACAGTACTCTGAGAATATGTATTAGTCCTTAAGCTTTTCAAAGGCATTTAATCTTCCTCTGAAGAACCTGTAGTCACTTTATAGTGCCGATCGCCAATATCAGCTCACTTAAAAGGCAAAATTCCGGGCTTTTCCAGCAGGATGCCCCATTACCTGATAGGATGAGGGATCAGCAGAGGGGTCACAGAAGGCATTACTGTGACACTGACTGGCATTCAAGAACCATACTCGGGGCTAGAATGTGTAAGGCATACGTGTACCAATGCCCTGACACTCTGACCCCATTGGACGGTTTAGAAGGGCCGGTGGAGTCTATGCAGGAGGCATGACAGTCTATAGGACGCTCGGGGCTGACCAGAGCAACCTCTGGCATAGTTAACACTGGCTGGCAACAGGCCTGGTTGGAGAGCGTGGTGGAGGCCTTGGCTGCGTGGAGCCTACCACTAAGGGGCACAGGAACTGGAGGGAGGCTGAGTTCTGGTCGGGTCACAGTTGTAATCCCTTGGCACAAATATCAATTCGGCTTTGACGCACCATGCCGGATTAGACCACAGCACAGTTTGGTGCTCTGGAGGACCAGGATAGACGTTGGACGGGCTCGGCTAGGCCTCAACCCCATCTGAGCCATATATGAGATATGCGTGGGTATGGACGAGCCGTGGCTGGGCTGAAACTCTCAACAGCAGGAACCAGAATGGATTGAAGAGCGGAGCTGGCCGAAGGACCTGCTGGAATGCGTGAAGCCCGACACCATGAAGGAGTCGGAGGGAGGAACCTGAACAGATCCTCTGACAGGACACTGACTCTACAAATAAACGCAAGAAGCATGGAGGTAAATAACCCAGAAGAGGCTTTGGAATGTGACCCACTGGAATACACTTGGCTCGGGTTGGGGCAGACCAGGCTGAGTCAGTTCACGTCATCCACTGGCAAGCCCAAGTGCTGAAACTGTGTGGGGGCCTGGCCGTGTTTGGTTGCGAAAAACAAAAAACAAAAACAAAAAAAAAAACAGTACAAAACACAAAATGCCAAGGTGAAATGGCCTGTGCTAGCAGGGAATGCAACACCCGACCAGCACTCCTCCCACTGGTTTAGGTGAGGGACAAGAGTGTGATGGGCAGAGCCGGGGAGAGATGCGATACTCATTGGTTCCAATGGAGGTCAGGGCTCAGAATAGAACCAACCCAGGGGTTAAAACCATCAGCTGATCGGAGTGATGGACTGTGGCGGGCACTGTGCTTACTAGTAGTACATGTAGGAGCCTGGACTGGGAATGCCTCAAAGTTTTTTTTAGGGGGATTCCCCTGAACAAAATGGAGGAATCAAAGCATTAATCAAAAAAAGATGGAAAATGGAGTAGATGAATCAACCACCTCAGCTTTATGCTTGCAGCGGAAAACTGGACAAGGGGAAACCCTAAGACGGACTATCAGTGGACTCTGCACCAGCCTCATCATACCTGGACTGTTGCTGATGATATGTTGGAGCTTCTAATTGATCGAGGTGACGCTCTGCTGGCTCTGCCTACAAACCTGAGAGGGCCTCCCTAAGAGGCGGTTGAACTTGAACTGGACAAGTGGGATGCTGGACTCTGTATAGTGTAAACTTTTAATTAGGGAATCTCAACGGAACTTGAGCTGTGGTTATGCATCAAGGTGAAGGAATTCATGATGGGGGAAGGGTTTGGGGTGAAGGGGGGGGAATCCCAGTACCTATGAAATTGTGTCATGTAATGCAATGTAATTAATGAATAAATGAATATTAAAAAAAAAAAAAAAAAAAAAAAAAAAAAAAAAAAAAAAAAAAAAAAATCCATTACCAAAACCATGCTTTCTTTACTATCAAAGCCTGAGAAAAAGCACATGGATGTCTTGATTCTTCTCAACTCTTGAAATTTCACTTTTGAGGCAACTAGTAGACTCTCTTTAGGAATGAGTGGCCAAATTCCAAACCATGCAGAGATTTCTTGGTCTCTGAGAAGTGGGAGCCCTTCTTAGATGGTAATTTCCATGGAAGTTGGACTAGTAGCAACTCCAGAGTTCAGACAACTGTGCACTCCCTTGAAATTAATTCCTAAACCAAGATATGTAATACTTCCTTAATTCCAGAAGAAAGTTCCCCTGTTGCCTCTCCTAAGTCAATCGCTCATCCCAAATCCTGTGCCAGAAAAATCACTATTTTGACTGTCTATTTTTGAAATTAATTGAAATGGAATAAAGCAGTATGTACTTTTCTGATTTTTTTATTGAACACTTAAATGTAGGATTCTACTTTCTTGTAACAGATAACAGCAATTGATTCATTTTGTTATTCAATATAGCATAATGTGCTTATGCAATCTCCTACTAACGGGCATTTGAATTGTTTCCATCTTTGGCATATTGCAGATGAAGTGGCTAGAAATATCACTGAACCAGTCTCTTTTATGAGCAAGTTTTCCTTTCTCCCAGAAAAAAAATAACAGGGATCGAAAGTCTGTATCAAAGAGTAGATATATCCACACTCTTATCAACAAATTGGATGAGTCTCAGTTACTTCACAAAGTCACCAATCTTGGTTTTGTCAGTCTATTTAATTTTAGTCATCCTGGTGGGTATGTAGCAGTATCTCACTGTAGTTTTGACATGCATTTAAGTGATAACTAATGACATAGAGTGAGTTTTCTTGTCTTACTAAGGTTGGGTTATATTTATAGTGGTACACTATACTTTTCCTCTACCAATTAACCTGAAGAGGCATTATTGACCTAAAGTACTTTAAGACTGGGAAAGTCTGAAATAACTAATGGAGATTACAGGATGGGTGAATACCCCTCTGTCACCAACCACTTGCCATGTCCCCAGGTCTATTCCAGGCAGGGACCCTGCTGCTATTGTCACTGATATCATTACTGCCATAAAAGCTACAAAATCATGGTCTTATCCCATTCTTCTTTCAGAGTACAGAATTGCAGTTCTTTTTTTTTTCTATGTGTTCAAGTATCTTAAAAATATATCCAAAAGTTACCCTTCATTCAAGACTTTTAAGTTAGTTTTTAGACATGAAGAAAGGGAGTTAACTTTTAAAAATCCATAGTTCAAAGATTTATATTCCCATAGTTATCTCACAGCACTTGAGATAGTCTTTATAATTGTATTGTGATTTAAGTTTCACTGTGTATCAATAACATCTCAAAAATATCTTTAAAACAAGGTGAGAAAGCGATACAAAGATCTATAGAAAAAAAATAAAGCATATGAAGACAAAGCAACATGATTAACTGAAAAGTAAAGAAATACCTATGTTTGGTGCGAAGAAATACAGATCAAATTGACTTGGTATGATTTTTGACTCTTCCAGCCAAATGAATTTTGTATAGTGAGGCTGAAGGTGAGGACAGGATTAACAATCAGCTGGAAACATTTCCCAAGCCCGAATGCTATAACTTAAAGAGATCTACAAGGTCATCTAATACCACTCCCCATAGAGCGCAAGAATTAGCTCATAAGACACATAAATGCTTCTATCATTTAAAGTCTACTGGACATAGTGAGAGCCTCTGGAGCTACACAAAATGAATCAATTTCCTTCTCATGTCAGCTCATCTTAAGTTATAAAGGGCTGGACTACCCACTACTTCAACTCAAGATGGACATCCAAAGTTCCCTTAGCCATTGCCTATAAAGACTGTTGAGGGAACTCTGGCCATTCTTCCTTATCATACTCATTTTTAATATTCTCCCTTAAAATTTCCCAAGCCCAAAGAAATATTGTGATTGAACTCACACAGATGCATTGTGGAATTATCCTATATACTACAGGCAATAGAGCTAATCTACCCAAAACCTTTACAACTCATTTTAAAAATACGTCATGTGTTCTCTTTCATTATAACACAAGTATTAATTATTTTAATTAATATTTCATGCTGTTTGTGTCATGGGGCTCAATGTAGTTTTTTTAATCTATGTATACATTATATATACATTATAATAAACATGTAAACTAGTTGACATATCTGATTAGTTTATCTTTTTCTGTGATGAAATGTTAAAAGTTTATCTTAGCCATTTTGAAATACAGAAACAGGAAAGGTAGTTACCAAAATTAACTGGTGTTGCCATTACAGTCTACTAAAACCTTTGGACTTTTATATAAGCTGTTGCTTAAACAACTTTGGTTTCCTCACTTGAGTCCTTAGGTGGAAGGAAGGAGTGAAAAAACCCTTTTTTTAAGTATTTATATACTTCAATCAATTTGTTTCACTTCATTGTTCTTTCCAAGATTTTCTCATACTAAGAAAATTCTTTGTAATTTCTCCATTTATTTTGGTTGGAAATTATTTTTCTTCTATCTCTGTAGATCTTTCTGCTTAAAAAACTTAATTGAATCAATCCATGTTGCCTCAGGCTTTTAGAGGGCCATCATTCTGAGTTTCAATATCTATTGCCTAAGCCCTCAGGAACAAACATGGTGATACAGGAAATGCAGAATATTGAGCAACAATTGTATTGAACTGAGGGCATCCTTAGGAAATATTTATTTCACTAAATAGCTGCAGGACATTATTTTAGTTATTTGTCTTGTTCTTTCAAGAAGGGGTAGGTAATAACAACGAGGTACAATGTACTCAAAGATAATTAGATTTAATTTAATTGAGATTTCACTGGGATGCAATTTAGCTGAGTTACCACACAAGTAACCTATTTAAAATTTTAAGGTATAGTTACTTTAGAGGCACAGAAACAGACAAAGAAAGCCTGCTTCCCTTTGCTGGTTCACTCCTTAAATGCATTGTGACTGGCACTGGGCTTGGCTGAAGCTAGAGACTCAATCCAAATCTCCCATGCAAATGGAAGGAATCAAGTCATTAAATTCATCACCACAGCCTCCTGAAGTTTTCATTAGCAGGAAGCTGTGGCTATGAGATGGAAGAGCCAGGAATCAAAGCAAACTACTACAAGGTAGAGTGTGGGCATCCTACACAGTATCTTAACTACCAGGCAAAAACATCGGCCACCCTTGAATTTTAACTGATAATATTATATATTAAGAAAAAATAACAGCTCCAAAAGTTCATCGGAAGCCAAATGTTCCCATTACATACTAGTAAGGAGGAGATTGGGGTCATTTTGCTCTTTCATTAGTCATTCTCATCACTCCTCCAATATTAGGACTTTTTTTCTAAAAGGCTGTGCACTGTATGTTGTCTAGAACATGGCACTAAGCAAGGGTTTTACTAAAAATGTATCTATTGCGTAAAGATCTTAAATGTTCAAATGTAAGTGTTATTTGTGGAGAACTGACATCCCTCACATCACAACTCTGGTATTATCAAAGGGAAATTTATAATTAATTTGTCAACATAGTATGGTTGTTTTTCACAAAAGCTAGAATGTACACTGGCTCCCATTCAGATTTAAATCTAAATTTTTACTGTTTGCCAGAGTTACCATTGCCTGAAACTAATCAGAAATTTCTCTGATGTATTTTATGCACCTCCCCACTAATCCTTCTTAAAACTATTGGTTTGAATAGAAGTCTAAAAATTGCATGCACTCAACCAAAGGAAATATACGTCTAGCAAAGTAACTGTTCTCTAATAATCACAAAAATTACAGTTTGATCAGAAATGACTAAATATTTACAGCAGGCAAGTTTATTTTTAAAAATCCTGGTTTGGTTTAACTACATTGCAATTCTCAAAGTCTGCTCAATGTACACAGTATCTGTCATCTCTAAAAATAGTTTAAAAATATTACTGAACAGTTTGGAAATGTTACCCACCATTTTGGAAAGTTCCATAACCACATTCAAAGGAGAACAACCAAAATAAGTCTGAAATTTTTCAAAGTGTCTGGATACTGTGCTGTTGTAGGAGTCTGGGGTTCAGAGTCAGACAGGTCTGATATCCAGTTTTGTCTTTGTCTCAATTATCTCATTGTTAATATTAGGATAATGCATATCTCACAAGGTAGTTGTAAGGATAATTCCTACAAAGTGAATGATATAGGACAGGTATTCATTTTTAAAAATGTCCTTTACTAGTGATTGCACTAGTGCTTTCCCTGCATGAAGATTAAACATAGAGAAATTCAAGGATAATATTCAGTCTGTACCCCTATTATCACCCGAATACTTATTTTCAGCAAGAGAATCTGTCTTCATAAAGCTATCATGACAATATCAGATAAGAACGATGCTTGAACTTCACCACACACAATATATTTTAATACATTCATATTGTTTCCCTGATGCAAGAATTATGACTTACACATGTGTATTTCAGCCAATAGATGGCCATGGCTGTTTAAATAATTACATGTGCTTTTTTTCAATCTGTGTTGATCATTAATCTGGAAAATGGGAATCTGTATTGATCTGACTGTGGATGTGACCTTATGGTTGTGATGTTGAGACTGACAAGGTAATGTGCATTAACACTGCTACTGCTTTGAGTTTACTAAATAAGAAATGGTGTAAGGCCAGCATCCAGAGTCATGGAAAAATCAGGATCAATTTTATACTTCCTGCTGAACATCTCTAGTACTCAGTGAATGTGAGGTATCATGATTGGTTCTACTAGAGCTTTTAAAAATATTTCTCAAGAATATTGGCATTTCAAGAATGTCTGACCACAAAACAATTAAAACAAAGCAAAACAAAACAAAACAAAAAATCTTCTCAAATAGCACAATGGTGGTAGCCTCTGAGATCATTTCTGTATTTGGAAGAAGAGTGACCATGGCATGGTTTATGCTGTGAGGGATTCCACACATCCCCCAACCTTGTTCAATAGACTCTCCTTATAACACTTAAAATAATTGAAATTCTCACCTATGAGTCACCTGCGTGCCTAGAGAAAGCAAGACTTGGGTAGTTTTGGATGCTGGGAAGAAGTAAAGAGAAATGTGTGCAGGGCATTGTACAACAGTACCTACAAAGAAAAGAACTCTGTATCATCTTAAAATAAGTGTACCAAGGCTACAATCAAAGTGGGGAAGCTAGATAGAAAACACACTTTTACTCTTCCAGACAAAGCAAGCTGACAATTTAAATATGACTTAAAAAAGTAATAATTGCTATTTTATTACTCACTGGGCATATCACTTCTTCACCCAGCTTTCAATGTCCTCAATGCAATTCAAACACTTTTCACTGTATCTACTGCTATAACCTAAGTTCAAGCTACCATCATCCCTCACTTCAATCTTTTATCAGCTTCCTGACAGCTTTTTTCGTATCTACATTTGTCTCTTACATTCATTGCACAGTAGCTAGAGTGATTCTTTCAAAGCATAAATCAGATATTATGACTCTCCCGCTTAAAAATTTGCTAATGGTGTCCCATTGAAAATGGAACAAAATCCCAAATCTTTTTCATGGTCTCTCTTCCTGTCTCGGTGACATTACACTTCATAATCCTCCTTTCCTATTGAAGTCCACCTGTACTAACCTTCATTTTATTCTTTGAATAACTTAAGCTTATTTTTTAAACTTGGGACTTTGTACTATTTTCCTGCATGGAAGTTTTCTCAATACAAAGTTTAAAAAACAAAGCATATTTGTGGGGGGTACTGTGGTGCAGCATCTTAAACTGATTCTTGGGATACCCACATTATATCTGAGTGCTCAATCCAGTCTAGTTACTCAGCTTGATTCAGCTTCCTGCTACTGCTCACTCTGGGAAGCAACAGACGATGGCTCAAGTAGTTAAATCCCAATGACCTATGTAGAAGATCAAAATGGAGTTCTTGGCTTCGGGTCTCAGGATGGCCCAGCCCTGGATATTGCAATCATTTGTGGAATGATCCAGTAGATGGAAAATCAAATCAGTCACTGTCACCCTCTGGCTCTGTGTGTGTGTGTGGGTGGGTGGGTGGGGGGAATAAGTGGGGAGAGAACTTGAACTTTAAAAACTCTCAATTATTATACACCCACCACAAAGCAGTAAATTATATGAGAGAAGCAACCTTGTCAGTCATGATAACCACTACATCTTCAGGGTCATAGTTTAGACAAAATAATTACCAAATAATGATTTGTCAAAAGAGTAAACTAAAAGCAAGGACAAGCACAGTTGTTCAACAGGCTAATCCTCCACCTGCAAGAACCAGCTTCTCATATGGGTGCCGGTTCATGTTCCAGTTGCTTCATTTCCAATCTAGCTTTCTGCTTATGGTCTGGGAAAGCATCAGAGGATGGCTCAGGTATTGGAACTCTGTACCCACATAGAAGATCTGGAGGAGGCTTCATACTGCCAGCCTCAGATTGGACCAGTTTTGGCCACTGTGGCCCCTTGGGGGAATGAACCAGTGAATGGAAGATTTCTTTCTGTGTTTCCTTTTCTATAAATCTCCATTTCAAGTAAAAATAAACAAATCTTTTTTAAAAGAATAAATGAATGGAAATGGAGTAACAAGTCCTCAGCAGAAGTGTAAATGAGAATTTGAGAAGAATGGCAAGGGAGAATCAAATCATCTTAGTTTCATGGCTTTCATTACAAACATGCAGTCCCTCAGATATTAATGATGGTTCATCCAGGGGTTCATTACCAAGGCAAAAACTCTGACCAATCAACATAGATTAAGGAAATCCAAGGTGTCAATGAATTTCTGATCAAAACTGTGAAATGGAGAAAAAACCCAGTATGGGGAAACGGGCTAGGAGAAAGGAAGCTAATTATGATTCAAGGTGATAATGAATGCAACCCAGAAGAATAGTCAGTTTGAGTTAAATAGTAGGAAATCAGAATGTGGTTAAAGAGGATGATGAGAAGTTAAAATCATGAATCATGATTAAGTGATGATGTGTTCAGAGTCATGAATCAGAGTATGTGACAGTTGTAATGGAAAGAACATCTAATTGGAAAAAAAAATTCAGGGACAGAATTGGAAAAAAGTCTTCAATTACTTAGCACTATCTTCCCTGGCTACAAAATGTGTTCCCTTACAGCATTATAAAAATAATGGATCTTCCAGCTTTAGTATGCTTTCTTAATCCTTCAATTGTAATGTATAATACAGAACCTATTAAGAAAAAGACCAGATAAAATCTGATCAGTGACTCTTAAGAACCCAGTCCATAATTAAGGATAAAAGAATTTATCTATAGCATCTGGCTTATCTTCAACTCTTAGGGCCTATGGTTGCTTCTAAATATTTCTTGTTCTACATGCAAAGGAATCCAACTTCTATTAAAAGTCCATAATGCAGCTGATAATCTAATTGATAGTGAAATGAGAATGGTTTAAAAGTTCCCCAATCCTAACTTGCATGAACATCTGCCCTTTTCTTGTTATCAATGAATAGCAAATAAGGGGGAAATTTAGGTCCTTATCAGTGCCCACTTTTGCTAGGCTTAAGGTCATCTATAGAAGCAACCTCCTGCACTCCCCACCCCCCCCACCCCACTCTTCTGCTTTACTGAATATATATGCGGAATTAGGATCTGTAGGCACCACTGCCTTCTATTTAGATTAAATCTGGATTATAGACTTCTATGACTAGACAAGGTTATAGGAGTTATAAAAAACCAGAGCAAAGAAAGTGATTCTAACCTACACATCAATTTGGATATTGACATGCCTACAAGGAGAATGACCCTTCCAGGAGTATGAGACACTTAGGGATAGACTTCCCAGTGCATAATTTTTAGATACATTAGGAATAACATACATGATGGTTGCTAGAATACTACATATAAATCAGGAAAGAAAACATTACATAATGATAAGTGCAGAGGAAGGTACTGGCCTGTCTTGCAGACTACATACTGGGCTGTTACTTATTAGCATCATGATTAGGATCATTTCCACCAGCTCCAGTCTATTTCCCTTCCAGAAGCTAGAATATTACTGTATTTCATTGGTAACTAGTGTTTATAATTCATATTTTTCAAGTAGTAATTGAATCTGTGGAAGTTGAGCTTCATAATTGCTACTAAAGAATCTATTAATGAGTAAGAAGGAGACTGGGGTGTGCATGTGTGTGTTTTTTTTTTCCTATTAAATGGTAACTTCAATTTGGGAATGAAATCACCCTCCATTGATTTCCAGTGTATTCTGCCATCATACAGATAGCACTTTCAAAGAGTTCTGTAAATGAGATTTGTAGCTGAGGTAATTGCTGCTGCAAAAGCATGCGATAGAAAGCAAGCTTTATAACTGCCACTTTCTTCATTTAGTAACTTAACCACCTCCTTTCCAAATCAGAGCAGCGTAAAAGTCAAAGTTCTGCTTGATCTTTGACCTTGTATCTTCTACAAAGAGGAGACATTGAAAACAATATTTTGATCTCTGCCTCGCTTTGCATTGCTAGTTGCCAAACTGGAAAACATTCACTTATAAGCAAATCACTTGGTAACAATGATTGATTACTTCTTCAAATGTTCCCGTAACACTAACAGAGTACCCACTTTTTGGAACTTATTTGTCACTGGTATTACTCAAGACAGAATAAGTAGCTCCTTCTAGATGTAGTTACTTGGTGGAGACATGGGGGAGGACGACTCAAAAGCATATTTATACACTGAGTCTGCCTTCATCTGGAGCTGAATGAGATTCATCAACAGTGTACACTCTTACACTTGGGGCCCTGAATGGAAAGCAGATGCTGCAGCCAGCCATCACTGTATCTGAATGTTAGGGAACAACTCATTAGGACTTCATTGTGCACCTGGGACAGACCTCACAATACCAACAACATTATACTTAGAATCCTGAGTTATATTGGTATCATGCTGGTTCTATAATACACAGCAGTCTGCAATCAATTCCCCTAGAGTTCCTATCAATTAAGTTTGAGATTTCTATGAAAGTGAAAAGAACACATTTATTTCTTCAACTTTCTGCACACCTATAGATGTTTGTACCTAATAAGTACCTAATTACTGTTTGTATAAAACAATGTGTTTACCACTCCAAAAATGTGAAAAATCAACTAAAAGTAATACATGGGCTTTGGTTATAATTTGAAAATGGATGAAGGAGTCCAAAACACTTCAGTCAAAAATTAGGACTTGTACAGCATTCAAATCTTTGCTACATTTTTCTTTATTAAATGGAAGGGAAAAGTGGCTTATTAGAACTAAGCCTTTAGAATTCAAATTGGAACTGAGGAATTAAAAGTATCCCTGTTTCCAAGATGACATGATCCTCTACAAAGGAGAAGGAAAAGATTGATTCAAGACACTATTGGAACTCATAAGAGAATTTGGCAGTGTAGCAGGATACAAAATCAATGAACATAAATCTATGGCACCAGTACACACAAATAACTCCATGGCTGAGAAGCCACCTATAAGCACAGTCCCCTTTAAAATAACGGTGAGGAATCTCAAATAACTTGGAATTAAACTAACCAACAACGTGGAAGACCCCTGTAGTGAAAATTACAGAACATTAACAAAAGGAATAGAAGAAGACATTAAAACATGCAGAAACTTACCATGTTCCTGGATCGACAGAATCAACATCATCAAAATTTCCACAATAGCAAAAGTAATATACAGACCCAGCACACTCCCAATCTAAATCCCAACAACGTTCTTCTCAGAAAGAGGATACAAAAGTTCATCTGGAAACACAGAAGATAATGAATTGCCAAAACTATCCCAAAGAATAAAAACCAAGCTGGAAAAATAGTAATTCCAGACCTAACACATACTACAAGGCAGTGGTCATCAAAACAGTCTGGTACTGGTACAGAAACAGAGAACAAGATTGATGGAACATAACAGAAGCCAAAGAAGGGAACACACACATGTACAGCCAACCATTTCTCAAAACAATATTTTTTTCTTTGTATCAGTTTTCAAAGGGTGGTAAGTGATCAATTAACAAGACTTGAGATCATTTCTTTTTTTTTTTAAGATTTATTTATTTTTTATTGGAAAGGCAGATATACAGAGAGGAGGAGAGACAGAGAGGAAGATCTTCCGTCCAATGATTCACTCCCCAAGTGAGTGCAATGGCTGGTGCTGTGCCGATTCGAAGCTGGGAACCAGGAAGCTCCTCCAGGTCTCCCACGCGAGTGCAGGAACCCAAGGCTTTGGGCCGTCCTTAACTGCTTTCCCAGGACACAAGCAGGGAGCTGGATGGGAAGTGGAGCTGCCGGGATTAGAACCAGCGCCCATATGGGATCCCGGCACGTTCAGGGTGAGGACTTTAGCCACTAGGCCACGCTGCCGGGCCCCCTGAGATCATTTCATGGCGTCTACAAGGACAAGACTGTCATCAAAGTGATATAAATTTTCTTTGCTGTTTTCTTCGTGTTGCTAATTGTACTGTTTGTGAATGCTGAGTTGAACTTGGGAAGGTGAAGTTATCAAGTTCCCATACCCTTTGCCCTTGTTCCCATATTTCTGTGTCTTATTGGCAACTGCTATCCTAGTGACCACCATGTCTCCCTGCTTGGCTAGCTGCCCACATATATGTTATGTAACAGTTTATGTCCAGGCCATTATTTTCTGTAAGCCCAGATTAGAAACTAGAGAACGCAGCCAGGTACACAATTGTTTGTGGATGTGTAGATAAATTGGAATATTGATGAATGTGGCTATAAGTGTATATGGCTATGTATAGATGCAGTTAGGTGCCTTTCTGTGCATGTCTAACTATGGGCATAGACTCTGGCCCCACTGCCTCCAGGCATAAGTGGTTGTTTCTTGTGAATTTCTCACTGCCACTGTGATTAAAGGATATATAAACCCACAAATGGCTCTGATCTGTTGGAATCTGAATCAGCTTGTCCTGCATCCTAAGCCCTGAGTATACAGTGTAAAAGCAACTAGTAAATTTACTGTCCCTTTAGTATGAAACATGGCAACAGAACCAAACCATATTAGTTGTACATCAAATATGGGGTGTGTACTATATGAATAATAAATATCACTTAGAAAAATGCATCAGTACCTTTTCAAGATGTCTCAAAAATATGAAGTTCCAACCTAACTCTAAACTTTATTCCAATGGAAAAAATTTTATCAACTATATTTAAATCTCATGCACCATTCACATTACAACAAGAATACAGTTGCCTCTATCTCAACACCAATACTACATAAGAATACTCCACATTGTGTCATCACTTATTTCTCATGATTGAGTTATTGACATGTATATGTTATGGATAATGTCCAAAGAAAACATAATGTTTATTCCAGGGTGCATCCATTTTTAATTCATTACAGCTGGCAGAAGTATTCAGTTCAAGAATAGACTCTGCTACCTACTGGTCTGAATTTGAATCTTGGCTCTGTTACCTCCTATCAGATGCAGTTTGTGTTGCAGTTTTCTTCTGTTCCTTAAACGGCCATGAAGGTTAAATAATTAAATCATTTGGGTTAAAAATGCTTGGAACAGTACCAGTACACAGTTAATGCAATACAACAACGATTTTTCCATATGACTGCTGAATTACTTGAAACTGTGGTCATGTATGAAAACTAGAGAATCACATCATTGTTATAGATGTTTCATGTGAGTTTGCAGACACTGAGTGCATGTCCTACACTTCAGTAAGTCTCAGTAAAGTTTACTTAGCCCATGGATAGAAGGGGAAATCCCTGATCCTATGGAACTATGTTACCAAGAAAAATTGTGCTGGTCTGTCACATTTTGACTATAGTTTCACAGTTAAAAACTGAATTGTCACTTTGTTTGGGGTATGAGAGGTCAAACTCAACACACAATGATGCACAAGAGCTTTCTCTGCCACAGGATTTGTTAGCAAGTTATGTTTTCTCCTAAGTCTGGTTTCATAATGTCCCCCATTCTCAGCAAACATATATATTTTTTATAATTGCAACAAAACATTTACAACAAAATTCATTTCAATGTACACATTAAACACAATAGACCTGAATGATGTTTACACAGCTATTTCCTTTGTGATAATTTTCTGAGATATATATTCATATTTTGTGCACTTCTGTATGATTTCTACCAAAAAACAAAAAGATCTGAAGGGAAAAGTAAAAGAAATTAAAGTCATGTACTTTCTTTTAGGAAGAGATCCAATTAGGTCACAGATTTTTAATTCTTAAATTATGAATGTTAAGACACTGATATCAATAAATGACATGAATTTAGATCTGCCACAATAGAAGGCTCTCACCTCAGTGCAGACGCAGATATTTACATAATTTTAGAACTCCATTCAAATGGGTAGTACACTTCCAGAAGATAATCTCAAGACAAGGTTCACAATAAGGTACCCCATTTCAAGCTATTCCAAGCAAAGTAGGAGCTGGCACATATATTGCCCCTGGTCACTGAGAAAGGTGGCTTTGGGCTGAGTTGGCTGCGTAGGACTAACAGCATCTGGCTGGGGAAACAGTTGATTTTGGATTGCTACATTTTGCTCAAGGTCCTGCAACACTGACTTTGAAGTCCAATGAGGTGATTTGTAAATAGCAAATGATAGCTGGCATTTGTTTAGTATCCTTCCATGTAAATCCATTAAGAAATTCATTTAATACTTCAATAATTTTACCATGGTCTTTGATCATGTTTTTCATTTTATCCTTTAATGTTCTATCATGTGTATTGACTGATCTCTGGCTTTTTACAGTTCTGAAAAACTATATATCTGAATGATGCTAGCTGATTTAGAGGCAACTATATTTTTCAATTTCCTTATTCTGTATTTATTTGCCTTGGTGTCCTTGACTTCTACTTTTGAGGAAATAACTTTTGGAAAATTCTGAGTCTGACATTTTATAGTTAGATTTTTTTGCATATCATTTTGTATCTCCTGGCAAATTCCAAATTCAATTTCCACTTTTAATCAATGTTCCAAGTCATACAATTTTTAAACATTTTGAGCAGCATACTTCATAAACAAGAAACCGAAACTAGTTTGGATAAGTGAAATGACTAAAACATCCAAGAACCAAAAACTCTTAGGAGCAAAGGAAAGATATCTTCAAAACTCAACTCCTCAGCAAAAGCAATGACAGCATTAACAAAAAGTAAGGGAATAACCTTTTTTTTTTCAGAATTCTGGAAATTAACAAAATTATCACAATAATTTGATGAGCATTTGTTCAAAAAAATAGACAAATAGTAGTTACAGCAGTGGGATTAGAAGAATTTAAACTTTATTCCCATCCTCTTTATATAGTTAAAATAAAACAACATGCAATCACAAATAAAACCTATAGCATGTTTTAATACCCTATGTTATTCCATAATGGGGCGGGAGAACATAGAAATCTTCCACCTTCTTAGAGTATGTGAGGAAGATGTTAAATATAATCTATCAAGATTGTAACAGGTAACTTACAGACAGCAGACTCGAATCTGCATTAGACATTAGCAATAACTATGAAGACATACAGTGGGATCCAAGAGCGATCCTGAGAGCCTCTTAACAGGAGGTCATATGCACAGCACATGGGGGGACCCCAGAGTGGAGCTGGAGGACAGCAAGAGGCTTGTATCCCAATCCTGGAGACTCCCGGACCCTCACCAAGGACTATCAGTATGGGCACCAAGGACAATATCCCAACTGCCAAAGAGACCACGGAGAATTGGAGTGCCTTCAGAGGCTGAGAACTCTGAGGTCATCCATTCCCTATCGGATCTCCCACACAGAATGGAAGAAGCCCAGATCCTTCCTCACAGGATCTAATGTCATTGGAACAACAGCCAGGAGCCCTGAGTGGTCCTCAGAAACAGAACAGTCAACTTCCATCAGGACTCAGGAGAGGAACTTTCTCTGGTCCTTACTTAGTTCCAACTTTGGCTCCCCACCCTCTCTTGCAATGACAATCAGGGTCGCTCCGGAGCCCCCAAAATTGGATCAGATAGACAGAGACCAATAAGGAAAACTTAAAACAGACAGGAAAAAGTCAGCTTGGACTACCATATAACTTACTAGGTAGGACACAAAGATTAGTTACTCCTCACCAGGGTATTGAAGATTTCTTTGCACATCCCTCCTAAAATTGTTCTGCTCCTTAATTGTTAACATATTGCTTGTTAGAGTTATAAGCCTGTTTGGATTATCCTAAAATTCATGAAGTTCAGTAAAAATCACGCTTGAATGGTATAAGCTGCTAAATATAAAAATGAAAATAGACACAAGACAGCTGAATAGTACCCTATAACCATTTTAAGGTTTATAGCAGCCAGTTGTATATATACTAAAATTGAGATGTCAATGAAGTAGTTACAGGATGTGGTTAAGAACTTGCATTTTCTAATATATTGGTCACTCATTTACATGTTAATTCATGATGTTGTAAATTTCCATGTTTCTTCCTGTTGAAGTTGTGTAGTGGCTTTTCATTGGAGGGATGATATTCTGCCAGCTCAGACTTCAGACCAGAGATGGTCTCCCAATGAAACTGTTGAATTTATCTGGACAATAAGATGCTGGACTCTGCATGGTCCATGCCCGCAATGAAGGAATCATGACTGGTTATGAACTGTACTACTGTAATAATATGGATGAAAACAATATGGGGGAGGGCATGGGGGAGGGGTTGGGTGATCCCAGAGCCAATGAAACTATGTCATAAAATGAAATAATAAAATAAAAAAGAAAATCTATAGCATGTCAACCTCTAAAATAGGTAGAAAAGCTGCATTTCCAGAGAACTGTCATTATTAGATCTGGAGAAAACAAACATGGAGATACAAAGTAGACAATGCAATGACAGACTAATGAGACGGGTGAGAGAATAGGGAGCAAGTGCTCATTTAAATGGGGTATCTTATTTGACGAAAATACACATAATTAGGTTAGGGTATAGCTGCACAGTCTGTGAATTGGTATAAGTGATTGAATTTAAATTTTAAATGGCTACATTTATGGTATATACTTTATATCTTAATGTAGATTCTTCAAAACATATCGACTAAGCAACTGATACCTCACTAAATGCATAATCAACAAAGATGAGTGTAAATGAGGCTGTAAGTTTTTTTTAAATTTTATTATTATTATTATCATTTTATGATACAGTTCCATAGGCTCCTGGCATTTCCCTTATCCCCTCCCCAATTCCCTCCCCCCCACCTAGTTCCTCTATATCATTACTAAAATATAGTTCTTCATACACAGTCATATGTCCATCATTGAGGGCATGGACAATGGCAGAGAGTCCAGCATCCTATTGCCAAGATAGAGTGAACAGTTTCATCGTAAGTCCATCTTTGTCTGGAAGTAGAAATGCATACTACACTGTATCCTCACATCTGGATGTTAGCCTCCATTTCATAGTTAGTGTACATCCACTTAAATGAAGTCATAATACAAAATCAACAATAGAAAGAAAAATAGAAATTTACAATGCCATGAAGTTAAATGACATGTTACTAGATATGACAGTCTCCATTACACAACTACTATACATCCCCTTAAATGAAAAACCACAAAACAAAATCAACATTTGGGAGAAAAAAGAAATTAACAACACCATGAAGTTAAATAACATGCTATTATATGACTAACATGTAGCTGAAGAAATGAAAATCAAGAACCTTCTTGAAGAAAATGATGCTACTGTATGATCTATGAGTCATTGAATGATTTAATCAGAAGAAAGTGTTTTGAGGAGATGAAACTAACAGAAAACAACAAAACCCATGCGATATAGTTTCTGCTGATTATTGTTGGTGAAGTGTGTCTCTTCTAGACAATAAATAGATGGGTTTGTTTTTTAATCCAGTCTACTAATCTATGACATTTTATTGAGCTTAAGCCATTTACATTCAGAGTTTAATATGTATGGGTGGTACTTTGGTCCTGTCATTTTAGGAATGGGTTGTTCATTGGTTTAGTCTTCTAACTCTGTGAAGAAATGGGTGAAGGAAATGAACAGTTATTTCTAAAATGATCAAATTGAAATGGACAATAGACATATGAAAGAGTGCTCAGGCTCCCTAGCTGTCAGGGAAATACAAATGAAAACCACCTTGAGGTTCCACCTAACTCCACTGAGACTAACCTACACTCAGAATTCGACTAATGACACCTGCTGGCATGAATGTGGGAAGAAAGGTACCCTTCTTCACTGTTGGTGGGAGTGCAGACCAGTACAACCATTATGGAAGCCAGTATGGAGTGTATTAAGAGAACTGAAAATTGATTTTCTGTTTGACCCTGCTATCCCACTTCCGGGAATCAATCCAAAATAAATGAAATCTGCATATGAGGAAGGATATTCACAGCAGCAAAATCTACAATAGAAAATACATGGAAACAACCCAGATGCCCATCAAAAGAGGAGTAGTAAAGAAACTGCTGTATCTTCTCCATGGAATACTACTTAGCCATTAAAGAGAATGAAAATCTACAATTTACAGCTAAATGTTCCCAACTGGAGACCACTATGCTCAGTGAAATAAGTCAATGCCAGAAGGACACATATCATAAGTTCTAATACAAGGAACTTTAATGCAAAATTCAAGATCAATAGCCCTTTCAAAATTCAAAATCAATAGACTTTACAATACTGCTCTTGCTACATTTCAAGGGGTTTGATTTTTTGTTTTTGTTTTCATTCCCTTAAAAAACTTTTTTCTTATTACTTTCTTCACTGACTCATATGTCAAACAGTAGTTCAGTTGCTTCAAAAAGGTTTTTGATTTTCTTTTTCATTTTATCAGCAACTGATTGGTCATCCAATAGCATGCTATTTAACTTCATTTTGTTTTTAATTTTCTATTTTTTTTATTCCTGTTTATTTTATTTTATTTCTTTTCAATTAAGGGTATATATGTAATAATTGTGTAATATATACCAGCACATTCAGATGTGATTATGCAATGCAGTATGCATTTTTAGTTTCAAATCAAACATGGACTCATAACGAACCTCTTAAATATACGGTGACAATAGTGTCCTGGACCCTCTGCCCATTGTCCACAGTACAATTCCAGGATAGCCTTAAAGAAAAGAATGATGTGTTTACGATTGTTTATGAAGGACTATACTATTTTATTGATACAGGGTAATTCAATGTGGGAGTTTGAATTTTGGGGAGATGGGAAAGGAAATCCCAGAGCTCATGGGAACTGTATCATAAAATATTAGAATTAATTTTAAAATAATCTAAAAAAGAAACACAATTTCAGAGCCTGAACTATGATGAATAGTTTTTTGTTTATAAAATAATTTAAAATCTTTGATTTGGGAACCAAAGAATCAGCAGTGGTACAATTTATCATTCATGTAGTAGAGTATTAACATTCCTGACTAAAGACTAAGGCTCTCATGGTGTTTACTGCTTCAGTAAACATGCAATTAGGTAAGGGAGAAAAAATCAACCCAGCTGGCATCTACAGCTATACTTGCCTTCAATTGTTATTAGCCAAAATTTCACCTGCTGTAAAAGAAGTCTTCCAAGGATAATTTCTGATTGTCTGAATGATCAGCTTTCATGGAATAACTGATATCTCAAAAACTGTTTTATAGGTTAACCTTGAATAGTAGGCAAGAACAACTGAAATGATCACAAGTAACTTACCTCTACAAAAAATGTAATTTATCACTACAAAAAGTAAAATTTATCTCTACAAAAAGAAAAGTTGTAGTTATTTTGTTTACCTCTCAATAAAAGATTAAAATAAATCACCCAAATAACAGAAGGATCCATACCACGACTATGCCACAGCTTTGATATTATAAAGTGGAAGCATTATTAATAACCAAACAACATGCTATAATTACCTGCTTAGAAAGAGAAGCTACTATTAATAAAACCTAAAATTAATCTTCATAATTTTCTTACCATTCCATATTTTAAAATGGGCAATTTTAGTTAAAAATCAAGACACCAAGGAAATGATACTGAGACAAGTTACTTCTTTGATAGTAACTGTAAAAAATCTCAGAAAACAATTGCATAAAGGCTGCTGGGCACATAGCGAAACTTAGCATTCACCAGGAGTCAAAAGGTCAGTTGAATTTCAACTGGAAATTCAATGAAACATCATGTTTGCATACATACACAGCACAACAAAACAGCATGCTGCCTTTTAGAATAATGCTGTTAAAGGGATGTTTATGTTGAAGTATTGCCAAACGATATTTTTGATGCATAAAATCACTGTCATTAATTGTGTCAGACAAAAACCAAGCGAATGTGCCATGAGTTAACTTCCTGATCTGTGAAGAATAGAATATACTGTTTATTCTCTTATGAAAGGACCCAAAGGGAGAACTTTTTGAACAATTCATTCAGGTCTAAACAATTATTATGATATCCTAAGGTTCCATAAAACCCTTGCCATGTTCCATGACACTGTTATTACAACTTTGACACTTCTACCTAAATACTCAGTTCAAACATAACTCCCTCTTTTTGAGAGTAACCATCTTGATTCACTCCTCCATGAACAAAGTAATTCATTTTATATACATTTACATGGACTTTAGATTTATCTAGATTGCCAAACCTTCCAAAGAGGGAGTATTGTTTGGTGAAGAATATCAACTTTGTGGATAGTTAGACCAGAATCCAAATTTGAGCTCCACCATTTAATACAAGTGTGACTCTGGGAAACACTCTCAGCTTCTCTCAAGTTTAGTCCTCTGAACTTGAACCATGAACATTTTCAGTATTACCTTACATAGATGCCCTTTCAAAAAATATTTATTTATTTTTATTGGAAATGTCGATATACAGAGAAGAGGAGAGACAGAGAGGAAGATCTTCCATCTGATGGTTCACTCCCCAAGTGGCCGCAATGGCCAGAGCTGAGCCAATCTGAAGCTAGGAGCCAGGAGATCTTCTGGGTCTCCCACGTGGGTGCAGGGTCCCAAGGCCTTGGGCCGTCCTCAACTGCTTTCCCAGGCCACAAGCAGGGAGCTTTATGGGAACCATGGCTGCTGGAATTAGAACCAGCACCCATATTGGATCCCGGGCAATCAAGGTGAGGGCTTTAACCACTATGCTATTGTGCTGGGCCCCACAGATGGCTTTTAAAAGCTTTATGCTGTTTCATATCACCAGAGATTTCCCTGTCAATTCTTCCAACTTTTTGTATCTTTATCTACTTTTATCTCCTCTTCTTTAAAAGTGAAAGATAACTTCCACCAAGAAGTTTTTCATGATTATTCTTGCCCTCAACTATGTCCTCTATCTTATGCTCTCAGAATATTTTTCACTCTAAAAATTTGTATAAGAAATTAGTGTCACACAGATTAATCTTATTGTCATGTACTATTTTATGAGTAAACTATATTTTATTTGTTCTAATGATGAATGTGAGTGTACTTCAAAGGGTTCATCGAAAATGGAATTGAAGAGCTTGTGATTTGTCATACAGGGTAAAACTACTACCATGATGCTGGCATCCTGTTTGGGCATCAGTTCATGTCCTGGCTACTGGACTTCTGACCAGCTCCATGTTAATGGCTGGGAAAAGCAGCATAAAATGATTCAAGCTTTTGGCCCACTGGGATGAATGTGTGAGACTAGAGTTAAGCATCCAGCTTTATCCTGGCCCTCTTGCAGGCCCTGATGTCATCTAGAGAGCAAACTAGAAGATGAAAGGCCTCTCTTTCTTTGTGAAACTCTATAAACATTACAAAGAAGTAAAACAAATCTTTTAACAAATTGAAAAGAACATAGAATTTAAAGATAAGTTTATCTTGATGCAAAAAAATTGGTAATATTTGCATACAAGTGTCTTTCAAAAGATGTGGATAATATATGTGATAAAGCTATGCATAGATTTTACATTTTTTGCAACAAAATAAACATAATACAATTTTATTTTTTATTTTAAGTTTGAATTTTGAACTTTAGTGCACAATTCCATAGTCTGAGATCCTCCCCGCCAAATTTCCATTCCAACCGATTTTCCCCATATTATCACAATGGTATAGTCCTTCATAAGGAGTTATAGTTCCATCAGTCTGTTATTTAAGTGTGCCCCGACATTGCTGGTACAAACAGTGTCAGACAGTGGATCATCCCATTGTCTAGATATGTCCAACAGTTTCACTGGGAGTCCATCTTTGATTTGGAAGCAGGGATGGATGTTGCATTGTGTCTTCACATCTGGATATGATAGTCTCTATTACTCCATCACTATAGATTCCAATTTGCATAATGGCTTGCTTTAATTAGAGAGAACATATGGTTTTTGACTTATTGGGATTGACTTATTTTACTGAGCACAATGGTCTCTAGTTGGGACCACTTAGTTGCAAAAGGTATTATTTCATTCTTTTTAATGGCTGAGTAATATTCCATGAAGTAGATGTACCTCAGTTTCTTTAACCACTCCTCTTTGGATGGGCATTTGGATTGTTTCCATGCCTTTGCTATTATAGATTGTGCTGCTGTGAATATAGGATTACAGATCGCCTTCCCATACGCAGCTTTCATTTCCTTTCGATATATTCCTAGGAGTGGGATATGCTTACATTTTTAATCCTTGTATTTGGGAAATTACCACCTTTAGTTTACAATTCAAAGTGCTTCTTTGAAAAGCCTCAAATGTATATTTTGGTAATCATATTCACATCATGTATTGATATACATAGCAGTATCATGATAGATCAAAACGTGCACTAAATCATATTTATTGCCAAACATTTCCAAAAATAACTTTACTCATTTGCACTCACTCCTTCACTGTAGAAACATTCCAGTTACACCAATATATACTTAGGTAGGTAGCTAGTTCATGGTCAGGAGTTTGGACGCCACTTTCCCTTCCCTACATAATTGTTTTTGCCCACCTGTCAGTCTAATGACCCCTATCACAGGAATAGAAGTTACCTGGGACCTGAGGGTGCTGGAAGGATGGTCTCACATAGCCCCTCTGCTTTCAAGCCACTTAAAACCTAAGCTGAGGAGGGGTATGCTCTTTATCATGCTCTCTCTCCCCGCCCCTTCCCATATGAACCCAGAGGATGGAACGTAGAAACCACTCCCAAGATTTCCCTTCCTGGCCCTCTCCATCTCTGAATATGGTCCATATGTGTCTGAATTCCTTACTTTCTGAATAAACCTTACTACTTTGTAATCCATGTGGGTGCCTGTGCTTAAAATGCCTTTTAAATAGGATGCAAGCACCAAAGTAATAATTATTAGGAAATATCTTAGATCACAATATCTTCATATCTGCACCAATACCGAGCAGGGCTTTCCTTTTGTCATTATAATAGATGGACTGTGCTTTAATAAATAGTAAGTGATCAGAAATGTGAGTGATATGTCCAAGATGCACAAGAAAACAGGAAAGGGAATTCAATATCACATAGCTGAAAGTAGTAGTTACAGACAAACAAAAGTATTCTATGTGTGTGCCCTCATTGAATTCCACTGTTAATAAATCTACTACATTTTTCTAGGTGTTGGGTGTCCCTCCCATGTTGATTATGTCCAGGCGGTAGAAACCATACAGCACTCCTTGGCAATGTACAGAAGGGTCTGTAAAACATTAGGTCCTCAGAGACTGTTAGGTAATCGAACGAGTAAATGTTTACCTATCTCCGTCCATGTCAGACTCACAATATTCTAAGGCTGGAGAAAGCCCACCCCTGGAAAAAACCACTTGAAGGAATAAGCAACCTTAAAAGATGTAGGAAAAAAAAAGAGATGTGGGAGGTAAGAATAAAAAGACACAAAGGTGAAAACATGAACATGAGAGATGTGTGAAGGGAAATGCAGAGAGATAAACCTGAGAAACCTAAAGCGTGTACATTCAATAACATGGTATGATGTAGATGCCCTTTGAGAAATAGATGACATATCTACAAGTTACTGAAATTCTTCTTGGAAGGAGAGGAAAGGGAGGGAAAACAAGAGCAACATCCCAGATAAAGCCTTCAAAGAAGCTAGCCTTATGGGATTATTGGGTTGAATATGCATGGTCTCAGCCAAGCCCAAGTTTCAGCTAAAGCTGGGTTCCAATTCCCAACAGAAATCAAACTAAGCATTTCAGAATTTCATTTGCTACAGAACCATTTGTCATTTTCCCCTTAAGTCAACAGTTGAAAGCCACAGTGTCACAGGCCCACCAAGTCTAAGCCAGACTGAGTCACGTCAGCAAGCAGAGTTTGGCACTGACCTTTTCATATTCAGTATTTGACTGCCTGGCCCATCAGTGGCTTTCATGTCTTTCTGTTTACAACTTCACTAAACTGTAAAGAGGGGACCGTCAGTCAAAATACCAAGCTCGGAAAGGTCACAGCAGACAGCTAGTATTTGCCAATGATTTTTAATCATTCACTCTGCAATACACCCGAGACTCTATGGTTAATTCCATTTGTTATTGAGAGAAAGAATTTCACCTAGCTCTCATTTCCATGCTTTAACAGAAACCAAAGGGAAGTACAAAAGAATCACGCTACATCTTGGGGTTAGGAGAAGATTCAATTCAGCAGGCTTTTCTTTTTTTCCTTTTTTTTTTTTTAGCTTTCTTTTTTTTTAAAAAAAAATTATTTCTTAATAATCTTACTTAGTTGATTAGGGTACAAATTGTCAAGGGCTACAGGGTGAAAGTGGGTAATAGCATTGTTTCCACACTAATATGATCATTTTTCCCTGTATCTGGGGTGAGGGAAAAAACAAAGGGAAAAGCCCCACCCAACCTCCCACCCATCCCACATCCCCAACGGGAGGCGCGCTCCGAGGGTCCTGCTCAAACAGTTTTGATAGTTCATCAGTTCTGGATTGCTACCAATCTCACCGTTCCAATCGCAATGAAACCTATTCAGAGTCCACTGGCTGACAGTCTCTTCATGGTTGGGGTTCTAAGATCAGCAGTTCAGTTGGAGGGATCTCCAAAGAAACTTCATCTGAGATGATCCCAGACCTGATTCTTGTGTGAGTTTGCTAGTACAAAGTCCAACACCGTCCATCACACCAATCAGCTTATGCACATGCTGGTCGTTGCAATTGATGGGTCCATTCTGTTTCCAGCCCTGTCTTCCTCGTGAACCAATGGGTGTTGTAGTCCAGCTCAATCCTACCCACTTCATACTCAGTCCTCACACAAACCAGTTGGAGCTGTAGCCTGGTTGGGGCGACTCCTCATAACCCCCACCAGTTCTGCCCCCTACCCTGATTCCCATGCTTGCCAGTATGTACTGCAGGCTTGTCAAGTCTGTCCCACATCCCATTTAGCTCTCGTACATGTCAATGGGCATTGAAGCCTAGTTCAACCCAACCAATCTACTATCCAGCCCATACACCTACTGGCAGGTGCCTTTCTGTCCTGCCCCTGCCCCTGTCCTGGTTTTTCTGCTGTCCAGTGAGAGTGGCAACCCCAAGGGAGGTGCCCACTATTTCCCTTCTAGGCCACACCCACTCCCAGATTATGCACTTTCCAGGTGGTTCTGGCATTTGACTTGACAGATTTAGTTCCAAGTGCCAGCCTCTGCCAGCTAATGCTGCGGCTCATCCCATCCAACCCTCACCCACTCTAGTTTTTGCTTGCACCAGTTGGAACAGTGAGTCCACTGTGGCCCTTCCCTTATCTAGCTCACATGAGGCCCACAGGTATTACAGCCCTGCCTATTCTGATCTGCCCCCATCCCGACTCACACTTTCCAATGGAAGTAGTTGTCCAGCAGGGGAGCCCACATTCCCCTGTCAGCTTTGCCTCCTCCCCCTGATTATCACATGTGCTGTTTGGGCGCTGCAACCACATCTGGTATGGCTCATCTCACCTTGGCATTCCTTAATGTGTGCTGGTATGTGTTGCAACCAAACCTGGCTCGACCCACACTCTGTTCTGGTGCTTGGATTCGCCAGCGGGTGATGTGAACAGGTTCAGCCTGGTCTGCCCCCAACCCATGCCATGTGTATACCAGTGGGATAATTTCCATAGCCTGTTCTGGGCTGTTTCCTATTGTGCTTCTTGCACTTACCTGCAGGGACTGTGTCCTGCCAGAGAAGTTGTCCAGGTTCCTCCATCAGAAACTCTCCCAGTGCCAGATTTCGTGCATACCAGTGGGTCCATGAGCCAGGCCTGCTCAGTTCACCTCATGTCCTAGCGGGAACAGTAGCTTTTCCTGACTGGCCTTCAACCCAAGCTGGTTCTTACTGTTGGATGTTTCAACCCAGCCACGGCTCTTCCATACCCCCATACAACTCACACATGGTTCAGTAAGGGCTGAGACCTAGCCTAGTTTGTCACACATCCCCCCTGGTCCTCCAGAGCACCAGATGGTGTTGGAGTCTGGCCCGGTGTGGTGCTTCCAGTCCCAGTCCACACTTGTGCCAAGTGAGATTATAGTCGTATCCTGATCAGAACGCAGCCCCAATTCCAGCCCATGTGCTCCTTGGTGGGAAACTCAGCCCAGCTAGGGTGTCCCCTTAGCTCCCCAACCGGGCCTATTCCCAGCCTTAGGTCACATGCAGGCCAGTGGTTGCTCTGACTCAGCTTGGCATAGCCCCTCACTTGTCCTGGCCTCTTAGATGCTGTGGCTTAGCATCCCCGTCTCATGCAGATCAGTAGGTGCAAGGACCTACTTGGCATGACCTGTGCTCCAACCTGATTTCTGTTGTTTCTTGTGAGTTAAGGTTTGTTTGGCCCCAGCAGGCTTTTCTTTAAAATCTTTTATATGCCTGTCAATGTGTTAATTAACTGTAGGCACACAAAAATAATATTCCTTATTTTGCAAAGTTTGTCAGAAGGATATATAAAGATAAGACATCCCGATATAGTCCACATGTTCTCAAGCACGTTTTAGTCTATGGAGAGTTAGTGAAGTCATCAAAGTACATTGAAGATAAAATCTAATATTGCTTGCAAGTGGAATGCTATGGGTCCTTTGATTCATTGTTGTGGGGGCTGGTTCCTTACACTGTAGGACACTTAGCAGCAAGAACTGCTAGCTAGTTCTGAAAGCAAGAAAAAGGTTTCAGATGGTGTCAACTGTCCCCTAAGGGGCAAAACCACCCCGAATGGGAGCTATTGTTCTAAAATTGCAATAGATTTATATTTGTTAACATTAGTGGTAAAAAGCAGATACAAAAGACTCACACAAATGAGACAAAAATATCTTCTATTTCATGTTTTTCACCAATTATGTATGTCTGCATATATAAATATGTATTATGTATATGTATGGTAGAAAGTCTAGAATGGTAACTTGATAGTGGCTCCAAGTATAATTAATACAGGTGCTGTAAAAATATCTGTTCAAGTAGGTCCCAGCTCTGATTTTCTTTTAAGTTCCCCTGATATTCCTATTATATTCAGCCATGGCTGATAGCTATTCACAGGGCTTGTTGAAACACAGTTGGCACAGCAAATTTCTAATTCAGTAGGTCTAAACTCAGGCTAGGTAACTTGCTTGACTAACAAGTTCCTGCATGATGCTTGTGGTGTTGGTCCAGTTCTAGAAGGATGCACCCCCAAATCATTGTTATTTCCTCAAAGTCAACTTCATAGATTAGAGGAAAGGGGACAGTTCTTTTAGTTGTGCATGCCTGTGTCATTTGAATGTTTTGATAGAAATAAATTGCTGGAAGTATTTGAATTCCGCTTTACATGCCACCTTCCCAAATTGCCTCCTTATATTTTCAAAAATATTTGCTAATCTAAATATATTTACTATTATTCTATAGCTTTCTTCTTTTTATGTTTCTTCATTTATATGAAGTGAAAAATTTCACATATTTCACAGTGTAGAATTAGAAGCAGAGTGAAAATTCCCACCCTACCTTCACTCCTTTCCATGTTCTCCACCTACCCTCCTCCTTCCTTACACAAATATATATGTAAATTTATATGTATATATTCTCTCTTTACAATGACTTACACTTAAGTTCATTTCACAATTAATGGCATAATAACCCATGAGTAAAGAATCCCAAAAAAAAGCAAGTAGGAAAAAAGTCTCACAAAGGCTGTAAATAGTAATCAAATCGCAAAATCTCAATCTCACCCATACAGATTACAGTTTTCTGTACTCTGTGTATTAGCACATATCAGGGAAAATATAATATATATCTTTTTGAGGATGGCTTATTTCATTTTGAAAATATAGTCTTTCAGGCTCAGCATAGTAGCCTATTGGCTAAATTCCTCACCTTGCATGTGCCCGGTTCCCCTATGGGCAGTGGTTCATGTTCTGGCTGCCACACATCCAATCCAGCTCCCTGCTTGTGACCTGGGAAAAAAGTAGAGGATGGATCAAAGCTTTGAAACCCTGCACCCAAGTGGGAGACCCAGAGCAGGCTCCTGGCTCCTGGCCTCGAATTGGCTCAGCTCCAGCCATTGCAGCCACTTTGGGGGTGAACCATTGAATGGAAGCTCCTCCTCTCCATCTCTCCTCCTCTTTGTATATCTGACTTTCCAATAAAAATAAATAAACCTTTTTAAAAATGTAGTTTTCCTTCCTGTATCCATATGCCAAAAATAATGTAATATTTGGTTTTGCTTAATTTTATATATTTTAAGCTAGAATATTACCAGTTGTATTTAAAGCATGGTATTTTTAGTAAATGCTTTCTGAAATTACTTATGTTAACTGTAGATATGCTTTGTTCAAGTTCATGCATTGTGTAACATTTTCCAAATTATTTACCTAAACTGTTATATAGACACAGTAGTTCCAGTTTTTCCCTTTATAAACAACACTTGATAAACATTTGTGTATGTGTACATATTTGTCTTTGCTAGATATGGAGTTATACTCAGTCACATGCCCTATAGTAGAAGATAGTTTCCATTATATGATATCCTTATCAACAATTGACATTGACATGCTTTTACTTTTTCCCCATTTTCTGACTGTAAAATGACATCTCTGTGTGTTTTTTCATTTGCAAGGCCATGATACAAACAAGTTTCCAAAGTAACTGATTGTAAAATTCAACCAAACATCTATACTACTAGAGTCATAGATATTTATAGCCACTCACCAATTTCTTGGGTCAGACTTTACAAACACCCATAAGTGGGAAGTAATTAATGAACTTAATGAAATCCACTGCATTAAAAATTTCTCTTTATGGTTGCATTTGAGTAATTAAAGGTACTTCACATTAACTTAAATCTTCACAGAATGTATGTTATCTTATTTCAACCACATAGAAGACACCATGGAAGCTCTGATTTTTAACAAATCTTCCTCAAGTCACACTGTTGACATTTGAAAGATTAAGGTCACACAATAATTAAAAGGCAAAACTAAAAGCAAACTTAAAATTAATCTCTCCAAACCTTTCACTTTTTGGTTGAGAAAAAATATACAAACGGTGGAGAAGTGACTCATTCAAGGTCATGTAGCCAGCATGTAGCTGAACTGAGCACAAAATGCAAATCCAGGCCTCCTTTCAGTGCTCACCACACATCACCCCAGGTAGGCCTTTGAAAAGAGGCAAGGTGAAATAGACTCAGGTTAGAAACCAAAGGTGATAGGGCAAGGGAACAGATCAATGGTGCTTACGTTTAGGAATATAACCAGCAGTGATCAGTGAATGAGGGCCATGAATTTGTGGGCTTTTGGCCTCAGTTAGGGCATCTCAATGCGCTCATTCACACCTGAGGACATCAGTTGCTAGATTGGTCTGTGTAAAACAATGCTTACTAATGGGGCAGTCTCCAGCTACAGAGAAATCTGCCAGCTGCCTTGACATGGGCTTCCAGAAGTCATTGTTTAAAGCAGGCACTATTGCACTCACTGAAAATAACTAAGTCAGATTATCATGCTCTTAATTAGCCGTGCATGATGGCAATCAATTAAGGGTGGCATAAAAGCCAATAGAAATAATGCAACTCTCATTAGGGATTTCTCATTTGTTATATGAGTGTGTCTACTGGGTGAGTTCCCATTAAAGCAAACTGGGCCCTATTATTTAATTCATTTCAGGAGAGTACTGGGTTATCTTTTCCTTTTACATTCATTGTACCTGGCATAAAGGTTAAAAACAATTATGTTCACTTGGAATATTTATTATCTTATGAAACTCAAGCAGGGCCATTATGTTTGTTTTCGTCTCCTTATCAAAGCTGGTCAAGGCGAGAGTTTCTTAATGAGCTAGGGCTAAATATTAAGGAAATTATCCTTCCCTGCATTCAGAGAGATAAAGTGGGAAATAAAACTGGAAAGAGTGATACTCTGTAAAAGCCACAACTCAGAAATTTGTCATTTATCATTTGTAAACTGCTGCTACATGTGGTTCAGACCAGCTTCCATTGTCTGGAATAGCCATGTCAACCTCTTCAGGAAGACATAGTCATTTATGTAGAAAAACACTGCATTGGGAATTCGGGAGGCCTTGTTTCAAAACCTTGCTCTTCTATCCAACTTCCTCAATGATATTTGACAGCTCCATCCTGGAAGTTACTCAGGCCAAATGCTTTATTTCTTTGTTTCTTTTATAACCAACATTCCAAAACTTCAGAAAATCATATTATATGCATCTTCATAGAGACTGCAATTTAATGACTATGTACTCCTCCCACAGTCCTAGAAAGCATCATCATAAAGGCACATGACGGAGAATCAAGATGGCAGAATACAGTAAGTACACGTTTAAGCAGATGGAGAAATATTAGCCAGTGTGAAGCAGAGACGGCACCTTTTAGGAAATAGGCGAGGACAGAACAACAGCAGAGGGGTACACGGAGACTGACAGACACAGGAAAGCAGCAGACACAACAGTGTGGTGTTGCAGTGACTGATACCCCAGTGGCTTTCAGCAAGTAGTGATCAGAACTACACTGGAAACCAGACTCCAACAGCAACCAGGTGGGAAGGGACTTTCAATGGGATCTCAGGATTTGAACCCAGACAAAGAACTGCCTGTCCTGCTGGTTTGTTTGACTTGACCAGGAGCAGAGACAGAGTGAAAGGTCCCAGATGGGCAGTGCAAAAACAGGGTGGATTTCACAACCCAGTCTACTTCTTAGCACCAATTTATGCACCATTTTGTTTAAGGAAGCAAGGGCAATGGACAGTACTGCTCATGCACTGAGCTGAGAGTGAACTCATTTCTGGTTCAGTCAACTGCAACAACATAGTGGCATCTTACAGGCTCCATCAAAGACATGTTCGGGGAGCCCTCAGACCTGACAGCCAGTAAATCAAGAACTCTAGTAGTGGCACATCAGGCGCCATTTCTTACAGTGTGGCAAAGAATTTAAGACTGAAGAGGACAACAGTGATCTGCGCATTCTCTGAGCTCAGGGAGAACTCACTGAACTCATTGCATTGCACTGGTCCCACAGGAAAATAATAATGACTGTGACATTGTATGGGTCAAAATAGGTCCATGTGGCCCTCAGAACTAACAACCTGCAATAGGTTCTTGCAAGATCAGCATTACCAATAACCAAGCTATACAGAACACCAGGAGTCTTCCTAATCCTGGAACCTGCTCCAACCAGAAGTGGGAGAAAGAGACAACAGTGCAGCCTCAGTACAGTATCACAGGTAGTGGAGACTGACGAGCCAGGAGTTGGGGCTACAGAGACCATGGTGGAAATCTACATAAGAATGCAGACCTGGAACTCACTGGAGAGAGTGACACAAGTGACTACAAACAAAGAGCCATCTACCAACCACAATAAGTAAAATCAAACTATAGACCTGTGGGTGACACAGCTTAGAAACCTGCCCCAAGGAGAAGACTCTGCTAACCAGAAGTACAATGACCAAGAGCAAAGGAAGAGACAGAGGCAAAGTGAATATTACTGAAGACTCTCATGTAAAGGAGCAAAACCCTGTGGCAACCTCAGAGTTCACTGAGGAAGACATCGAGAAAGTGGGAGACACAGAATTCAAAAAGCATGTTATAAAACCTTTCATAAACAATGAGAAACATATAAAGCAGGCATTCAAGGAAATGAATCAAATGAAAGCTGATATATCAGAAATGAAGAATACAGTGGAGCACATTAAAAGTACAGTGGAGAATCTCCAAAATAGAATGAAGGAGGCAGAAGAAAGACTCTCAGCATTGAAAGATATTTCTTGTCACCAGGAGGAAACAAACAAACAAAAAACTGGAAGCAGAACTGGATTAGGCCAAAAAAAGTATTCAAGAATTGAAAGACTCTGTTGAAAGACAAAATATAAGAGTTATGGGAGTTGCAGAAGGTGCAGAAAAAGAAGCCTGTTTTTAAAAATGTATTTAATGAAATAATAAAGGAAAAATTTTCCAAATCTAGAGAAAGAATTGCGAAGCAAGATCCAGAAGGGGCACAGAACTCCCAACAGGCTTGACCAAAAGTGATCTTCACCAAGACACATGATCATTAAGCTCTCTTCAAACAAACATAAGGGCAAGGACCTTAAATGTGCACGTGAAAAAATCAACTGACATATAAAGGAATGCCAATTAAACTCACAGGAGATCTCTCACAGGAAACTCTACAGGCAGGAAGAGAATGGAATGACATATTCCAGATTCTAAAAGCAAAAGATTGTCGGCCCAGGATAACATATCCAGCAAAGCTTTCTTTTGTCTTTGAAAATGAAATAAGACTCTTCCAAAGAAAAGAAAAATTAAACGAATATGCGTCTTCCAAATCTGCACTACAAATAATACTTCAAGATGTTCTCTTGACAGAGAAAGAAATAGTGCCCACCAAAACCAAAGGTAAATGCAAAGAATATCCCAGTAAAATAATAACAGAAGACTTAAACAATGAACAACCCATTGCTAAAATGACAGGACTAAATTACCACCTATTCATATTAGCCCTGAATGTAAATGACTTAAATCCACTGTTAAAATGTCATAGATTAGTAGACTGGATTAAAAAAAAACCACATCTATTTGTTGCCTACAGAAGGCACGTTGCATCAACAAAGATCAGCGGAAACTATCTCATGTATTTTGATGCTTTTCTTTTTATTTCTTCAAAACACTGTTTTTTCTCATATTAAATTTTTCACTGACTCATAGGTCATGCAGTAGCATCATTTTCTTCAAGAAGGTTCATGATTTTCATTTCTTCAGAGAGAACATTAGTCATTTAGTAGCATGTTATTTAACATTATGGTGTTGTTAATTTCTATTTTCCTTCCTGTTGTTGATTTTGTTTTGTGGCTTTTCATTTAAGGGGATGTATAGTAACTGTGTAATGGAGACTATCATAGCCAAATGTGAGGATACAATTCAGTACCCATCTCTACTTCCAGACCAAAGATGGACTCTCAATAAAGAGAGTCCATTTGTTATTCATGTCTTGATAGTAGGATTCTGGACTCTGTCATTGTCCATGACTGTGATAATGGACATATGACTGTTTATGAAGAACTATAGTATTGTAATAATATAGGGGAAATCAGTCGGGGAAGGAGAGGATTTGGGTAAGTAGTAAGGGAAATCCCAGAGCCTATGGAACTGTTATCATAAAGTAATAATTTTTTAAAAAGCAAATTCCAGAAATCAAAGCGAACTGTTTAATAAGACTATTTTATAATTCCTTCAAAATTTTGTGGCAAAACTCCAACAAACATTTCCAGAAATTCTATGTAATAATAGCAACAATATTAAGAAGATAACCTTTTAAACCTGATACTATTTTGCAGCCAAAATAGTGGGTTTACTAATCATATTTAGTTTACATATCAGTAGGAAGATTATCTTCATTGCTCTAAAACAACGTGTAGTATTGGCAACACTGCTGCTGCTTTTGTTAGTGGAAATTCTATGTTCCACTGTATATGCCCTCTTTAAAAATAAAATGATTTTACATGCTAAAAAGTAAAAACTTTAATGAGTACAGGAAAAGAATAATGCTCAAGGTCACAAACTGTTACCCTTTAAAAGACACATCTCCTTCACAGTGTGATAAGTAGTGGTCAGCCATTTGTGTATGTGTGTTGTGCACACACACACACACACACACACACGGATGTGCACACAAGTGATACGGTTTTTGTGGTCATCCCTTTCCTTTACTGTTGGATCACTCTTTTTTTTATTCTTTTTATTATTTTTTTATTTTATTTTAATTTTTTAATTATTTATTATTTAACTTCATTAATTACATTGTATTATGTGACACAGTTACATAGATACTTGGGTTCTCCCCACCCCTCCCCAAACCCTCCCATCATGGTGGATTCCTCCACCTTGTTGCATAACCACAGCTCAAGTTCAGTTGAGATTCCCCCATTGCAAGCATATACCAAACATAGAGTCCAGCATCTTATTGTCCAGTCAAGTTCAACGGCTTCTTAGGTATACCCTCTCTGGTCTGAAGACAGAGCCAGCAGAGTATCATCCCAGTCAATTGAAAGCTCCAACATACCATCAGCAAAAATTTACATCATTATGGAATTAATTGACATAGTAATGAGTAACCAATATGTTAAAAGTAAATGCGAGTTCCCAGCCACCTTCTGTGACCACCTCACCTACACTTCAATTTTAGTTTATACACAACATATAACATTCAAAACATAACATGTTATACATAACATCATATCATCTTAAATTAAGGCAAACATGTGGTATTTAACCTTTTGTGATTGGCTCATTTCCCTTAGCATTATGGTTTCCAGTTTGGCCCATTTGGCCACAAAGAACTGCATTTTGTTTTTTTTAATAGCTGAGTAGTATTTATTCTTTTTAATTCATTAATTACATTGTATTATGTGACACAGTTACATAGGTACTGGGATTCTCCCCACCCCTCCCCAAACCCTCCCACCATGGTGGATTCCTCCACCTTGTTGCATAACCACAGCTCAAGTTCAGTTGAGATTTCCCCATTGCAAGCGTATACCAAACATAGAGTCCAGCATCTTATTGTCCAGTCAAGTTCAACAGCTTCTTAGGTATACCCTCTCTGGTCTGAAGACAGAGCCAGCAGAGTATCATCCCGATCAATTAAAAGCTTGTTGGATCACCCTTACAGCTCAGAGCCAAGTCCAGAATCAGTACTTTCTTAGTTGTTGAATTGCACTCACAGTGGTAAAGAATGGCAACTTAGTTTATAAAGCACCATGTGAGACTATTTCAAAAAGTTCATATAAAATGGAATTTAAAATGCTCCTTTTGGTGCAAAACAACAAAATAAACTTTTGAAATCCATGCACAGCCTTTTCATTCCATGAATCCTCCAACGAAATTTTTAAAGACCTCTGTTACACAGATTTTTCTTGTTTCCAGAATGCTGCTTCTCCTGATGCCTCTCCACTATTGTAGTGCCTGAATAGATCAAGACGAGTACTTGTCAATCTATGTTTGAAGAAATGTTACATAGTATAGAAGAGAAATGTACTGCTTTGGTACACAACCAAACTCTTCTTTAAAGGCAAAGTGTCTTTCAGTTGTTTTCAGGTACCTTCTTCTCCATTACTCAATTAACACTGTGTTAAACACCAGTCATGTAACAGATTTAACCTCACTCACTGCCCTGAGGCTTACAAACATTTCCCACTTACAGAAATGCCTAGTCCTATCATCCTATTTCTTTGAACTACTCAAGCAGAACAGATTTTGCTGTTAGGGGAGTGAATTCTCAACATTGTCTATTTCCCTGTGTGGCTTCTGGTCGAAACTGTTACCTAACATTTATATACCATGTTACTCATTTGCAAGGTCCCTGGTATCCAAAGAGATCTCCTGTCCATCCTGCAGAGATCATGAGACCAAAACAAGTACCTTCTTCTGGGGTCCTTGTAAGTAATTTTGTGAAAGCTTTGAACAAACTCTTGGCCCTTATTATTACTCTCTCCTCTAGAGAAAAGGCAGAAAATACATGGACTGTTTTTGTAGCCTTCCCGAAAGAATCTGGAAGGTACTCTAGGGATACAACAAAATGGCTGGCTAATCACTCAACTTGCCTTGAATGACCACTGTGTGAAAAGTCAATTTTAGGTACTTTACAGGGGACACAGAGGAAATAGAAGATATAAAGCTCCTTTGTGCTGACCTCTGATAATCTGACAGTGTTTTTGTTGTCCAAACACATAAATAGAAAATAAAATGTTGGCTGTCCCTCTCAAAGAGCTAGAAAATACAATTACAAATTCAACAAACAATATTTTCTGAGCCAGGAAGTAAGAATAAGAAGTATGGTGCTAATCAAGTCAGGTTTTTTGGAGAGGTCACTCTGCAGACAAAATTTCAAGTAAAGAAGGAATACAGCATTATAAATTCATAGTGCATACAAATAAGTTGACTTCAGAATGCTACTTCCCAGAGAACTTCACCAATATGTATCTTAATGTATATATGTTTAGGTATCTAACAAGCATAATTCGAAAACCACAATTTTGGGTGTAGGGATTGACAAATTATCTCATTTTGCTAAAAACTGACTATTGCAAAGCTGAAATAAAAGTTTGACATACATAGAATAACACTGTTCCAGCACATAGCAATTTGAGTACTAACCTAAGCCACAGGCTAAATCCTAACCTCTGCTCAACAATTCAAGATACTAAGGGAAGGATGGCTCAAGTGATATCATGAGGATGGCTCAGTGAAAATTAACTCTGACTACTAGTAAAAAACTAAATGAAGACTGCTATTGCATCCTAAGTGAGTTATTTTTTATAAGCAAAGGACAGTCAACTAGCCCTTTTCTTTGTTTACCAAAATGTAAATATTTCCTGGACCTTCCTCATTTCTGGCAGTTGAATCCATGTCCTCTGCTCCTAATAACCTCAGCCCTTGGGATTAACACAGCTTTAAGGTCACTGAGATAGCTTATTTATGCTTTCATTTCCCAACAACTGCCAACAACACATGAACATTCCTGACCTTTGAGCTGGATAAAGCTATTGTAATAAATACCACGGGAAATGCATGGATTTATCTGTTCTAATACTTAAAAACATAGTTAAACACAACATGTACAATGTTGCTGTCAGCCTATCAAATATGTTCCAGGCCTTCATCAGGGCTATGTAGCAGAAAGAATTCAGTAGAAAATTCAACACTTCTTTGTTATCTTTCTGAAGAAAAAAATAGTATCTTTAGATGCAGTGATAGGCAAAAATCTCTGTGAACAGAGCCCAGTAACTAGAGAAAATTCCCCATTATCATTGTGTGTAGTGCCAACACGTTCCAATTTCACAACAATATTGGGGACAGAGTTTCCTGGTCTTCATTTTAGAGAGGAAAGCAAAGAATGAAAGGGAGAGGAACCGACTTGCCCAAGGCCACACAGCTGCTAGTGGATGTGTCCAAGACTCTGTCCTGGGTTTTGTGAAACTACATGTTGCTCATTTCAGCAATTATTTGTCTGGCTTATTTGGAGCAGCTGCTCAGATGAAATGGATTCTCATTCAAAATTAGTAATGCTTCTATGGGCCAGATGTACTGATTTTGATCTTGGGATGAATGCTTTCTTAATGATGTCTGAGTTGTTGTCAGTGTCAATATTCATGGAGATATTTTAACTGCAGTAGGAGAGTTAATCCTGAAAACAAGTTTGAAATGTTGAGGCTTTGTGAGAATTTTAACACCTTTATATCCATTTCCTTATGCCCCATTTCTTTCCTTTTCATTGCTGCCTAGTTAGTAAATGAGACTACCCATTTCCTTTCCAATGCTTTTGTCCCTAATCACATTCGACTGTCAGTCTCAATATTAAGACTTTCAGAAACATCATATAATCTCACCCAGATACGCAAATAAATCTTTCTCTCAATCTCCATCTCTTCATCATCATCTACAGATACTCATGCAAATTTATTACCTTCACCTGACACCTGTTTCAGCCACCATTCTCATACCCAGATTCTACTCTCCCCGCCCTCAAATCTAGAGATATCTGCATATGTAAGCTTTTAAACTTGTTGATCCAAAAGTGTTCAGCATTATTTCTCTTCAGATTGCTTCCTGCATTTCCTAAGGAGTGAAGATTTTCTTTAAATGTATACAAAATAATCAGGTAATGGTCTGGGTATAAAACCAGAAAACAAAAGGGAAGAATGTAAGAGAGAGGAAGGAAGCCAATATGTGAACCAAACAGGAAATGAAAATACTCTCTCATCCATCCATAACTTCCTCTCAATCAGTAACACAGATGAAGATTCTTAAGCTCTATGTTGTTATCTGAAAACTTCAGATAGAATGGAAAAAAATATAATAACCACCACGATGATCAGGCATTTGCAAGAAATACTAACTTTATGGGTTCTTAAAAGTGGGTCTTAAGGCTGAGACGCAACTATTTTTTAAAAAGGGGGCCTGGCCGGGTTTGGTTGCGATAAAAAAAAAAAAAAAAAAAAAAAACAGTATAAAACACAAAATGCCAAGGTGAAATGGCCTGTGCTAGCAGGGAATGCAACACCCGACCAGCACTCCTCCCACTGGTTTAGGTGAGGGACGAGAGTGTGATGGGCAGAGCCGGGGAGAGATGCGATACTCATTGGTTCCAATAGAGGTCGGGGCTCAGAAGAGAACCAACCCAGGGGTTAAAACCATCAGCTGATCTGAGTGATGGACGGTGGCGGGCACTGTGCTTACTAGTAGTACATGTAGGAGCCTGGACTGGGAATGCCTCAAAGTTTTTTTTTAGGGGGATTCTCCTGAACAAAATGGAGGAATCAAAGCATTAATCAAAAAAAGATGGAAAATGGAGTAGATGAATCAACCACCTCAGCTTTATGCTTGCAGCGGAAAACTGGACAAGGGGAAACCCTAAGACGGACTATGTCAATCAGTGGACTCTGCACCAGCCTCATCATACCTGGACTGTTGCTGATGATATGTTGGAGCTTCTAATTGATCGAGGTGACGCTCTGCTGGCTCTGCCTACAAACCTGAGAGGGCCTCCCTAAGAGGCCGTTGAACTTGAACTGGACAAGTGGGATGCTGGACTCTGTATGGTATAAACTTTTAATTAGGGAATCTCAACGGAACTTGAGCTGTGGTTATGCATCAAGGTGAAGGAATTCATGATTTGGGAAGGGTTTGGGGTGAAGGGGGGGGAATCCCAGTCATGTAATGCAATGTAATTAATGAATAAATGAATATTAAAGAAAAAAAAAGATTTATCTATTTTTTATTGGAAAGGCAAATATACAAAGAGGAGGAGAGACAGAGAGGAAGATCTTTTGTCCAATGGTTCATTCCCCAAGCAGCTACAACAGCTGGAGCTGAGCCAATCTGAAGCTAGGAGCCTGGAGCCTGTTCTGGGTCTCCCACATGGATGCAGAACCCAAGTGTTTGGGCTGTCCTCGATTGCTTTCCCAGGCCACAAGCAGGGAGCTGGATGGGAAGTGGGGCCCCTGGGAGTAGAACCAGCACCCATATGGGATCCTGGTGTGTGCAAGGAAAGGGCTTTAGCTGCTAGGCTACCAAACCGGGCTTTCAGAGGCAACTTTAAAAGGTCCTTCTTTTCTATCAGTCTTCACACAGCTCAGCCCTCAAGGTTTCAGAATTGTCAATTTTTGAGGATTTTCAGAAAGTGACATTATGCAACTTTCTTCTAGAGTGCGTGCAACTGAATAAAAAATATCAAATTTTACTTAAATAATATCAGCCCTATGGCTGTAAGTCTTAGAGTTAAATCTTTCCCAGACTGGTAAGTTAGAGAATATGTTTTGGTTTTCCAAATAGAGTATGTTTATTGGTTCAGTTACAGGCAAATGTAGAGGTCTCAGCAATTATGCTGGTAAGGAAACACAGTTCTATTCTGAGGAATGACAATTCTGTTGGGGGAGATGCATACTAAATGTGCAATAGCTATGGCTGCAGTAGTTGGCATGAAACTACATGAGGGGCATTTGGTCTAGTAGTTAAGATGCTGGCTAGAAAAACTACATCTCTTATGAAAGTGTCTGGGTTTGAATCTCAGCTATAGTTCTACTCCTCATTCCAGTTTTCTGCTATTGCACACCCTGGGAGGTAGTAAGTGATGGCCCAAGTACTTGGGTTCCTGCCACTCACATGGGAAGTGCGGATATAACTCCAGATTATTAGCTTCAGCCTCGTCTAGCCCCTACTGCCATGGAGATTTGGAGATCGAACCAGCAAAGATCCTTGTATCTATATCTCCATCTCTTTCATTAAAACATAAAATATATTTTAAAAATAAATTGAGAAGCAAAAGGAAATAAAAATTGAGGGAAGAATTAGTGCTATGTCTTGATGGAGGCATAAGAGTTAATTAAATTAGGAAATTAGCAGATTGTATATTGTAGTTCAAAGAAACTAAAAAAATGTGTTCTATTTAGTGATTAAGTGCACCTATGTGACCATTTTTACTGATTATTTCAGTGCCAGAGATGAAGTTTGAGCACAATAATAGGCAGCATATTATGGATCACCTTGTATTTTAGGATGACAATTTAGGATTATATACTATAGGCAAGTTTATGAACACACAATTACATGGCAATATTTGCATTTTAGAAAAATCACTCTGACTTCCAGATGGAGGAAGGACTGGAGGGAAGAGATTAAAAGATATGTCATAGAGTACAAAATGCTACATATCTGCACAGAGCTGTCCAGTTGCTGAGATAAACTAGCAGGGTTGAGGAGTAGAGTTTAATACTGGTGAGAATGAGTGGCAGAGAAAAATAAATGTAAGGGGAAAACAAAACAGGAGAAAATAAAAAATGTTAAAAGTGGTGTTGACCGGGCCCGGCGGCGTGGCCTAGTGGCTAATGTCCTCGCCTTGAACGCCCTGGTATCCCATATAGGCGCCGGTTCTAATCCCGGCAGCTCCACTTCCCCTCCAGCTCCCTGCTTGTGGCCTGGGAAAGCAGTCAAGGACGGCCCAATGCATTGGGACCCTGCACCCGCGTGGGAGACCCAGAAGAGGTTCCTGGTTCCCGGCTCTGGATCGGCACACCGGCCTGTTGCGGCTCACTTGGGGAGTGAATCATTGGACGGAAGATCTTCCTCTCTGTCTCTCCTCCTCTCTGTATATCTGACTTTGTAATAAAATAAATAAATCTTAAAAAAAAAAAGTGGTGTTGACCATGTACTAAGCAAGCACTAAATATTTTATTACCATTATCTCACTTAATGCTTTAAACAGCCAGATGAACTGCATATAATTTTTCAACTTTATAGATGCATAACTTATAGAAAAAAATTGAATTGTCCAGGATTAAATAAGAGCATATAGCAGGGGCACATATTTGGTACAGAGGTTAAAATATCAATTAGGATGCCCATATCCCATACTGGAGTGCTTGGGTTCAAATCTTGTCTCTACTCTTGATCCTACTTCCAGACTAATGTGAACCCTTGGTACAGGAAGTGACACCTGAAGTAGCAGGACCACTACCACTTGTATGGTATATTTAGATTGAGTTCTGGACTTTTAGCTTCAGCCTGGTCCATGAAGCTATAGGACACATGCAGGGAATGAACCAGCAGATGGAATATTTCCATCTCATTTCTCTGTACTTCAACTAAAATAAGTAAATACATATTAAAAGTTAATGGGGGAAGTAGCACTCCAATCCTCACTATCATCTACTTAGCTACAGAATTTAAATGGAAGACTACGAGCAAGAGGAGGCTGGTATTGTGGTCCACTGGTTTGTCAGTTTGAGTCTGGCTGATCCATTTTAGATCCAACTCCCTGTAAATGTAGCCAAGGAAAGGTCCAGAACATGTAACAATATTTGGTTCCTTGCCATCCATGTTGTAGGCCCCATTGAAGGTCATTAGTCCTGACATCAAGCTGACGAAGAGGCAGCCAATGTAGTCATCAGGGGAGTAAATCAGCTGAAGGAAGATTGCTTTTTCTGTCATTGCACCTTTCAAGTTAATAAGACAAATATTGCTTTAAAAAGAAAAAAAAAAACAGAGTAAGAAAACAAAAAGACAGGAATGGAATAGAGGAAAAATTGATAAACAATAGAGGAAGTAAAGTACAGTCATGTTATCAAGTGGTTAAGATTCTATTCAGGAGATTAATATAGAGGTAAACTAGCACTTATAGTACCAGCACCCCTTATCATAGCACTGGCTGGAGTCCAAGCCGACCTGTTTGCCATCCATCTGTCTGACAATGTGCTTGGGAAAGCCCTGGAGGAGAGTCCACATACTTGGGCCACAGCCATAGATTTGGTTGCAAGACCAGATAAATCTATAGGCAACTGGCTTCAATCTGGCCTAGCTTCAGCCATCAGATAACTTGGGCAATTTCTGTCTGTGTCTGTATCTGTGCCTTCATCTGTGTTCTCATGCACACTAATCTCTCTTTCAAAGAAATGTGTTATTTTAAGATTTATGTATTTGTGGTGTATCAGTCTCCACTCACAGTACCTCTACCTGCAGTACCAGTATAGCACATGGGCACCAGTTTCCAGTTCTGGCTGTTCCACTTACAATCCAGCTCCAAGATAATGGCCTGAGAAAGCAGCAGAGTATGCCCCAAGTACTTGGACCATTGAATCCACATGAAAAAATCAGAAGAAGCTTCCAGATCCAGACCAAACTACTTCCATCCATTGCAGGTATTTGCGTGGTGAATTGGTGGATGGAAGAACCCGATTTCTCTACTTCTCTCTATATAAGTCTGTCTTTCTAGTGAATAAATAAATATAAATCTTTAAAAATATTCACATATTTGGAAGAGATAGTGACATACACAGAGAAAGAGACGAAAAGAGGCAGGGAGGAAGGGAGAGGGGGAGGAAGAAAGGGGAGAGGGGAGACTGATTGATGTTATCAACTGGTTCACTCACAAGATGGTAAAAATAGCTGATGCATACTGAATCCAGGGGCTTGTCTCCCACAAGCGTGGGAGGGGCGCAAGCACTTAGGTCATCTCCTGCTGCTTTTTCTAGGTCACCAGCAAGGAGAAGGATTAGAAATACAACAGGTAAGACACAAACAGAAGTTCACATCCTGGGATGTTTATGCAAAGGCTCAAGTGATTGGGTTCCTGTCACCTGTTTAGAATACTTACATTGATTTCTAGGCTCCTGGCTTTGTCCTAGCCCAACCTAGCTGCTGCAGGCATTTAAGGAGTGAACCATGGAACCTATTAAAATATACCTCTCACTCAGGCTGCACTTTGTTTTTCAAATAAATAAATTAATTAAATTTTAACAGTTAAAGACAAATATAAGAAAATAAGTGGTGGGCCCGATAAGATGGCTCAGTGGCTAAACCCTCACCTTGCATGCGCTGAGATCCCAAATGGGTGCTGGTTCATACCCTGGCTGCCCCACTTCCCATCCAGCTCCCTGCCTGTGACCTGAGAAAGCAGTAGGGGATGATCCAAAGCCTAAGAACCCTGTACCCACAGAGGAGAGCCAAGGGAAGTCCCTGGTTCCTGGTTTTGAATTGGCTCAGCTCTGGCTATTGCAGCTGTCTTGAAAGTGAACCAGCAGTCTGAAGGTCTTTCTCTCTGTTTTTCCTTCTTTCTGTAAATTTGCCTTTCCAATAAAAATAAAAATTAAGCTCTTTTAAAAAGAGAGAGAGAAGATAGATGGTGAAATGAAAGTAGGTTTGATTACAGAGTACATTCCTGCACAGACACTAGAAAAGATTTCCTGGAGCCATGCTCTTTAGACCCTATCCATGGTACCAAAGAACAGTAACTGATGACAAGAATAAACATTCTCTGTCAACTAGCCAGTGGTGTGCATCTGTACCAGGCCTGTTATTAGACTAATTCTATAAAATTATCAGTATTTGCCCATCTTTCACTTACAAAATAAAATCCTATTAGCTTCCCATCATACTAATTTTAAGCAGAAATATGTTTTCTATCAAAAGTCACTTCCTTACCTTAAAGCTTGTCATTCAGATTCCTCTTGCCACCTTTACACAGAGAAGTTGAACTTGTGCAAGCTGCAGTGACTGGAAGTCATCTTTTATGGGCCCTTAGAAGGTAGCCCTCAAGTGGACAAGTCTACATTCAAAGGCCGCACAGAGCTAGACACTAAGGGAATATATACCTCTCTTGCTTTTGAATTTACTGTGGTAGGTGGGGATGGTGGAAGGAGAGCGGGCTATGGAAATACTAGCCAAACTGAAAAAAGGACCAGAGAATCACTAAAACGTGCATTTCTTTCTCACCATGGCTGATAAGAGGATGTTAAAAATTTTTACAAAACGGTAACTGCAATGAAGCTCACTTCAATCTTGCTTTACAGGACTTTCAAAGTTATTTTAAAACTTCATATCAATTAATGTGCTAGTTAATAAAAGCCTTCTCTCAAAAACGTAGACTGCTATCTCCTTAGAGAGACTGCATTTTTAATTACTCAGAATCCTCCCATGCCCAGCCGCATGTGAGCTAAATCCCGGCACCAGACAATCACCTCTGCTGTTTTTCAATCAGAGACTTTTAAGGATTTTTATTTTTGCAGGGCTTTTATTTTCTGGAACACTTGCAAAATGGTGACTAGGAGACATGTGGAATATCAAGATAGGAGGATCAAAATGAACTGCTATGTGTTTAATAGTTTTCTGATTATCAGAAGTCAAAGAACAGAGAAGGAAAAGAAATTCTCTTGGCAGATGTGTATTACATTCTTTCCTCCGTTTTTTTTTTTTTAATAAAACAGCTACTGGAGAAGGAGCTGTGTTCAATATTGAAAACTAGCATTTTAGAGCTGGAAGGAATCTGATACATTATTTACATTAAATTCATCATTAGATAATAAAGAATCTAAGTGGATATAAACGTTGGTCATGATGAATGAATGGCAGTCCAAATAACATTCATGGAATTTGACTCTTTATGTTTTGTTCCTTGCACTAATTCACAATATCTGCTTTGATAATAATTGAGATTTGTAAGCACTTACTAAGCATTATCTATGTAGTAGCACATTTAACCCTTTCAAAAGCCCCTTGATTTAACTACTATTATCATGCCATTTTACCTAAAAACATTTTGAGTCAGAGAAGCAAAATGACACTACAGGATTGCTAAGATAGGAAGTGGTACAGAGATGAGTCAAAGACAGCCAGTAGGACTCCAAAACCTTTTTTTTTTTTCAAGACTCTTATGCTATATATCATAGTATCTACCTTCCGTTTTTCAGATTTATTTAACTTAATTGAAAGGCAGAATTACAGACAGCTAGTTTACTCTCTATGTGACCACAACTGCCAGCACTAGGCCAGACTGAAGCTAGGAGTCAGAAGCTTCTTTTTAGATCTCCCAGGTGGTGGCATGTGTCCAAGCACTTGGGCTCCCTTTTGCTGCTTTCCCAGGCACATCCGTCGGGAGCTGGATCACCTATGGAGAAAAAAGGACCTAAACCTACACCCATAGGATGCCAACACTGTGTAAACCCACTCATCACAGCAGCAGGCTCTTACGTATCTTATTAGGTATCCACCCTATCTCCCCAACTGGGTATAAATAATACCACCACTTAAGGTACGTATAGAACATGTGCAATGTATTTTTGACTCTGAGAAAGGTAAAAATGAAGTTAGAGACAAAATGCTACACTACAAGGTGTCTATGTTTTACAAAAACCTTGCTGAATAAATCTTCAAGTTCTTATTGCCAGTTCTGTGCATTTATCCCAATGACAGATGGACAGTCACATGTTTTTAACATTTTTAATCCATGACTTATTTTAAATTTATATAAGGTAAGCCAATTTTGTGTATTTCACAGTGCACAATAATTTAGAATCATAGTGATACTTCCCATCCTCCTGTCCCTCTTGTCCACATCCTGCTTCTACCCTCCTCTTCCCTTATTCTTTGTGGAAAGTGTTTACAGTGACATACTTTCAGTTCACTCAACAATCACAGGTTAACACTCCAATAGAGAAAGAATCAACAAACAGCAAAGAGAAAGATCCACTGATCCTCCAGAATATAGACAAAGGCTGTGAACAAAAACCAAATCACATATATATATATATATATATATATATATATATATATATATATATATATATATATAGACCCACAGTTTCTCCAAAGTTCCCTTTCCAGTGTCCTAAGCTTCTAATACAGTAGCTTTCTAACAAACACTGCCTGGTGGCTTGCGGGCAAAGGTTTAATATTCAACAACTTGTGCTTCTCAGCCTTACTGCTTTCATTCAGGAAGGGGGACTAGCTTGAACCCCTGACCCTGATTCCACTCAGAGAAACAGAATGCTACACACAATAAGCAAGCCATCACTATCTCTGCTACAGCAAAAACTGAGTTTGTTACTTCGATTCACCATCCATGCCACAACTTTGTGCTACTGTGTTGTGCCTTATGAAAGATAAAGAGTTGAAAAATACACAGCCCTGTCTTTCCTGGATCCTACCAGACTACTGGTGGCAGCCTTACAAATAACAAACGAATACCTGCAGTAGAAACATAAATGTCAAATATAGGTAGCAGCCATATGCTACAGGGACACATAGAAATGATTCCTCTTCACTTGGAGAGTAAGGGAGGCTTCACATATCAGGTGAAATTTGAACTGAGACTTGCAGAATGAGTAAATTTCAAAGACAAGGATTAGATAGAGGGAAAAGAATGAATAGAATTTTAGAGACAGTGGTGAGAACAAAGGCCCGAAGGCATGAAATTTCAGCGCATATTATCATGAGCCATCAGCTGGCTATTTGCATAGGCAGAAAGCTAAAACTATACTAGCAATTACTAGGCCAAACATGGAGACCCTTAAATGTGTAACTAAAGAATCGGGATTTACTGTTTGGGAAATTGGAACATTGAACAATCTGTGACTAGGCAGCAGCAGAACTCTGCATTAAGAAGCATTATGCAGATTTACTGCATCAAATACTTCGAAAGGGAGAGGCTAAATGGAGTAAGAGTAATTGGGAAGTTGTCAGTATGGAAAATAAAGTGATACTACCTGGGCACAGAAAAGGAAAGTCTTCCTTTGGAGTGCTTCCACAAGTACCCATGGAGCCCCTCCCTGCCATTCACCTGCTCCCAGCAACAGTTTCCTCACTTCTGATTGACATCCTTGAACTCTCTACTTAGCAAGGTGAGAATGAGCTGAGCAATGAAGTGCTAAACCAAAAGGTTTACCATTCCCATCCAAGAAAACAGTAAGACCTTACTACACAATTTCTATTGTCATTGAAATGTAATTCGGTGAATTTCATTAAGATTGGATATCTACCATCACCACAGGCCAAAGTGAGATTCAGCAGCAAGTAGTCAGACAGAGGCTTACAAACACCAGCTGTGTCAGGTATATGGCAGGCTCTACTTGATCCATCAGAGGACAGGCTGAGCGGAAGAAAAAAGAAAAACTTGTGACTCATGCTTTTCTTTTTCTTCTGATCTAAAGTTCAACAATCACCTAAAATACTCCTTTGGGATTAAAGCAAGTCTAAGCGGGAAAGTGTTTCTACACAAGTATGCTTACATTTGTTCATTCTTGCAGTTCAGTGAGTAACCAAGCGAAAATCATCATCATTTCCAGCAAGTAAGTCAATTTTACCTACTTTCCTATACTCTCTGTGATCTTATATGACAGAAATAATTGTTCTGAGACCAGAGTAAAGAGTTTTAGTAGTATTAGCTGAAGAATTAGTTCCTTAACGCTGCCACAGATACCTCTGTTGAATAGGTAGGAAGGAAAACACTTGACAAAAGAGAACTGCCTTCAGGAAACATTAGGCTTCACGGGGGCTCGTGTTGCTCATGTGGGGCATTAGAAGACTGATGGCAGTTAAAATTTGTTTGCAAATCTGTTGTTTCCTGGTTTGCTTCTAAGAAAACATACCACCATCTGTCTCACCGGTCTTAAATCAAATGCTGTCAGTGGCATGCCAGTGCTTTCCGTCTCTTTTTATTCCTGGTTTAGTCTTCGAAGACGTCCAAAGGTGGCGCTTTGAGCATCTATATTCCCCAAGAATCCCAAGCAATGCCAAATCATTTCTTTAAAGAAAAAGATACATGGTTATTCTCCAGAAGGTGCCATCCATATACACTATAATGTGAATGATGCTGCATTGGGCTTGGTAACATTGCAGCCCTGCTATTGCATATACCTTCCTAGACCTAATTACTTAAGCCATTATACCTATATGGGGCATCAGAACCTAAACCAGGAAAAATGCTCATTCCAGCATCCTCATTTTTAAGGTAAGAACAATAGGTAGTATATTCTGATTTATTGGTTAAAGGATTAAATGGAGTTAGGTATGAAATGAATCAGTATAGTCCTTACTACATAATAATTACAATATAAATGGTAGCCATTACAATAGGATGCACATCATATTACCACTAGTCAGAACCTGGGGGGATCATTCAGGCCAGATGGTGAATTATATGTCCAGATAGGATTACTTCCTGTCTCTGAAAACTCAGATCCACTACAAAAACAAACAAAAACAAAAAAAACACCTCATTCTGTGAAATCTTCACAAACTGCCCCTGCCTTTATTTCCTCAGTCCCTGAACATGGGACTTAGTTTGTGCTCTGGAATTATCTCTTTGAGATATTGTTAGGGGAACAGATTTCTAAATATTTGATTGGAGGTGGATGCAGAGCCAGCTTACCACAATTCTCCCAACAGAGCCACAAGTAGCTCAGGTTTGCCACTCCCTCTGCTTCTAGCACCCTGGCATTCGAGCCTGTGGACAGTGGGGCCTCTAGTCATGTTCTTCACTCCCCAGACTAGTGGCCTTAAGAGGATATTCTAGAGTGACCAATATTTTACTTGCAAACAAAAAGAATCATGGCATATTACATTAGTGAAATCTTAATGACCTGCTTAGCAGAGTGTCCATTAGATACAACCCAAGAATCTGCACTCCCAAACACCCCTCCCCGCTAACCAATATCTCAATTGCTGTCTTCTCTATCATTTATCCCAAGTTTTACATAGGATCCAGATTACTCAAGGCAGCTAGTTCATAATCTAACAGCAATACAAGAAGCTTTCTTTTCTTCTCTTCTCAGAGTTGTAATTAAATCAATAGCCACAACTCTTGGCTTCCTGGCCTGAGGCTGAGTCAGCCACAGCCAGTAAAAAAAAAATAATAAAATAAAATAAAGGCAATGCTGAGGGCTTTGTTATTTGTCATAGAAAGAGATCACACTATTGATCACTAAGGCAAAGAAAAGCTGGTGGCAGGATGGAAGAGCTAATGGAAAGAGATGAGATAAAATCCAGCTGGGCATCCCTGAGGTCATTCTGCAGATAACTGAAGGAAGTCTGGGTGAGCATCTGAAAAAGCAAATGAAAGAACCCCAATTCTGCAAGCACCACACGGAGTATCTGACAGCCCTTGCTGTATGTAATTTTTTTTCCAACTGAACTACCTAATGATCAAACATGACATACCTCATGCTTACTTGCCTTTGTTCAGGAAATATTTTGAAATTTGCTACCCAGCTGGAGGCTAAGACAGTGTATATTCTTTCCACTTTACTAGTAAGATGCTTTTTCTAGCAGAAGTGCCTCTGTATTTTGTTACTGCTGTGCAGATGGGCCTGGCTTTATACAGGTAGGTTGGAGAAGAGTTCCCTGAATTGAATTTTTGTAAATAAAATTATATTTCTTCTCTGCAACACAACGCAATAACTGAGGAGTTTTACCCACATTTGAGCTCGAGCCTCAACTGACAGAGACTGAAGGAGATTTCCCTATGGGTGACTCCTCAGTCCAACAATCAATGATGTAAAGGAAAAAACTGTGGGGGAGGTAAGAGAGCTGCTATTTTAAAGAACTCCCTTAGAAATAACAGTAACATCACAGCTGCAGCTGTCACTGGATCACACAGCACAGCTTAAACATGTGATCATACAAAAGTCAAGAAGCACATTTCCACGAGTGATCTTTCATATTTCATAACTGCACAGTCCCAAAGAAATGAAGCCATGTAATCAAGTTCACATAACTATTTAGCAATAGATTGCAGCTACTCTGTGCTTGTCTGAGTTTAAAAATTTCAGCTACTTTACTGGTGGCCTATTTTGTAGAGAGATGCCCACATTTTCTAAACATGACCTAGAGTTCAGTCTTGACTCTGCCCTATTTTGTGTTGTGAATTATGGCAAGCAGTTTCCTTTCTTGACTTTAATTCTGCCATCTGTAAATCTGGGGGATTGATTCAGGTAATCTTTAATGTCCTTTTAAACTCAAGAATCACTATATACCTTCCGTTCCCAAGAGAGCCACTTTAGTCCTCAAAATTCACTTAGCTGCCATTTGATAACACAACATTTTTTTGGTTTGTTTTTGTGGTTTTGTTTTTCATTGATCACTGTGGGGTCTACACCTGAAAAAAATTGAAGCATGATACCTTAAGCATGCTTTCCTTCTGGTCTCCAAAACACCAAATGAAGAGTTTGACAGAATAATTCACTTTTCAGCAGATCATTTTGCTTTCCTTGTCTGCAAGTGATGACCTTGCCGAAACAATGATATCCTACCTGGAAATTGGTTTTGTGGTTCCAGTTGGCCTTTGTGAAAGCAACAAAAAACTAAGATCTGTGATGAATCCTGAAGTGCTTAAAACAGGATGCCATTAGCATCTCAAGTACCACAGACCCACTGTGCCATGGACTTGGCTTTCCTCCAGCTCTGCTGCACTTTGAGGAGACCAACATCAACTTGTATAACACTAGCTTCTAAAAGGAGTTGCACTCTTGCATAGGCAAATGTGGTTCAAAGACATGTAAATAAATATACATGAACTGAACTGATACAGCTGGAGAGTTCTCAGTGGGGCCCTCTAATGACCTCTGAATTGGACAGGCTACAGTTGATCAAGGAATCATGATGATGATTAAAGGATTATTCCCAAACCACTGTGAAACTTCAGCTAGTGAATTTACAATGTTGATGGCACAAACTGGAAAATACTAACTAGTCATATTAAGGTGATGCTTCAAAGTCAGGGGACACAGAGAAATCTGAGTTATCTCTACCATTTCCTTAGGATAGAAACTCCACAGTCAAACTTTAAGACAAAAATAGTATGATATTTCCCAGTCTATGTCATTGTTGATGCAGAGAACTTTTCCTTCCGTTAGGTAAATTGTTTAGAACACAGTGATAAAGAATTCAGTGTTAGGGCCCGGCGGCGTGGCCTAGCGGCTAAAGTCCTCACCTTGAACGCCCCAGGATCCCATATGGGTGCCAGTTATAGTCCCGGCAGCTCCACTTCCCATCCAGCTCCCTGCTTGTGGCCTGGGAAAGCAGTCGAGGACGGCCCAATGCTTTGGGACCCTTCACCTGTGTGGGAGACCCGGAAGAGGTTCCAGGTTCCCGGCTTTGGATCGGCGTGTACCCGCCCGTAGCGGCTCACTTGGGGAGTGAATCATCGGATGGAAGATCTTCCTCTCTGTCTCTCCTCCTCTCTGTATATCTGACTGTAATAAAATAAATAAATCTTTTTAAAAAAAAAAGAAGTCAGTGTTTGAGTTCAACCAACAGTGTCCATGTCAGGAAAAGTGGTTGCCAGTGATGCCAGGATCTTGGGTAAAAAGCAAAAAACAAACAAACGAACAAACAAACAAAAACAAAACAAAACAAAAACAAAAATTGAAACACAATCCACATTGAGGTGAAAATAATTTTTCATCAACATGAAGTTAACAACCATGCTGCTGAAATAAACATGTATCACAAGAGTGGTGAAAACAGGAATCAAAAACCTTTTTGTAGGAATAGATGACAGTGTGTGACTCTTGTGGGGCTGGAGGAATTGCAATTTAATAATTTGAACTTCACTACTTATGTAGCATGACAGTATTGAAACGGACATTTACAATCTCAAGTGTTTGCGTCTCTTATGGATGATCAATTAATGACTCACAAGAACTTATTGGGAGAGATACACCAATTCTGTAAGTTAGGGGATATATAACGGAAGTATACTGGAGACTGACAATGTTCAGATATGGATACAAAGTGCTGAATATCTCTGTGCATACAGACCAGAGATGGACTCCCAGTGTAAAAATTGAAACTATCCTAACAGTAACATGATGGACAATGTCCATGCCTACAGTGTTGAGAAACACTTCAACAACAACACGATGGACGTATAACTATTCGTGAAGGACATCCATTGCAAAGCTAGAGGGGAAATCAATGCGAGGTGGGGGAATGGCACAGGGCAACCCTGGAACCTATGGAGCTATATCATAAAACAAAATGAAATAGGTTTAAAACATGAAGATTTTAAAAAAAACTGGAGCATGAGGAAAATAAATTGTCCATATGGACACGGCTACGAACAGTGGTGGTGGTGGAGGAGAGTACTCATTGATTGAACTATTTTTGCAAGTTTTCACTTGGTGTGACACAGTTACAATCTTGAAAGGGTGAGAGATCATTTCTACAGAATAGGGCTTCATATCAGACATCTCCAAGTAACAGAAATGCCCAAGATTAAAAAATAGCACCAAGAATCATGAATTCAATCTGAAGAAACAACTCTGCAAAGCTTGGGGACCCAATGGGAGGTTTCAGCTCTCAGGAGAAAGGAGCTAACATATGGACTAAACATGAGCTAAGGGTCACAAAGAAACATGGGATTTAAGGAAGGCTAGTGCTAACAGGGTAGCTAGGGAACTATACAGCAATCATGGAAACATCAGATCGAGTACACCTGGCAAGAGGAAGGAGCGACTGAGGTCAGTTGGCATAAGCATGTACATATCAACTGCACACCACAGTTTTGCAGCATAGGTCAGGACTGTATTAGAAATGTGCCAAGAAGAAACATTCACTTGAGGCCTCAGCTAAGAGAGCTGGGAAATTCTCTCTTCCAGAGGGAAGTGGTAAGAAGATGCACAGAGGACGGCCTGTTTCTGGCTACTGGAGAAGGCACTACTCAATGTGATGCATCCTTTTATGTTAATTATGATTTTTCTGGGTCATTTGATAAATCTGTTTTAAATTATCAATTCAGCTATTAAGTCCAAAGATTCCTTACATCTGCTCCTATATAGTGTCCAGCAAATCTTACAATGCTGTTGTGTTAAGTGGTATGATTCATGTAAATGTAACTAGCATAGTGATGCAGAGTAAGATATACCAGAACAATAAAAACAGAACATCATAAGCAGTTAGGCAAATGCTTTCCTTCCGAAAATGCAGCAATCAAAATGTAACTGAGCTATGCAACCATCTAACAATCTGATAGGTCACCTACTGAGGATAGCAATCTGCCATCAAGCATTTGGGGTACATACATAGAATAAAATGGGAATCAGCAAATAGAAAAGGTTTTCCAAACCAACAGTAGCTACTAAGAGATACACTGTGAAAAGAGGCATAGCACGCATTTCCCAAATGACAGAAAGCAAGAAATGGGAAACAAAACTGATGCCAGAAAATAAGAAGAGATGTGCTTAAAGTGAGTTAGGTTTGGTATTCTGACAGCCCTCTGTTGGGACACAGTGGGTGTTTGGTATTAAACAAAGTCAGGGATAATGGGTCCCCATCCTCACACTCCTGGGCCCATTTCAACACAAGACCACAAGAAATCTCAGCAGGGCTAACACTGGACTCATTCTTCATAGAATAGCAGTTGAACCAGGGAACGAGAGGGAATGGAGGTACAGAATAGATGGACTGGATCAGCCATAGGCTAATCTTCCAGTATCTCCTATAACTTTACAAGGTTTAAGATTTGTCTTTGACTTCACATAACTAATAGACATACTGAGGTTTTATGGGTTCCCCAAGTGCCTCCAAAAATCTGTGTATTTGCTTGCTAAAATCTGCAATCCCTTTGTAAACATGAAAGCTCATTGTGGGATGAAAGGCTTAAAAATCAAAACGTGCAAATAACGAAACAGAACACTTTAGGATGGATGCATTCCAATAAATTACAGATTCTGAGAAACAGCAGAAGTAATTTCCTGTTTGGATAAAAAAGTTTGCCTATCCAGTTATATAGCAGAGAGACTCTGTGGGCTTAGCGGTGCACAGGGAGGCAGGTCTGCATGCAAAGGAAAATAAGGTGGCTCCGAAATAGGACGCGTTGCCACAAGGCCATGTCAAACAGTCCTTCAGAGGAAGGGATTTGAATTAGGAAGTGGGAAATGCAAAAGGGAACACTGCACAAAAATATTTCTGCCTGAGACTGAAAAACAGTTTCACGTACCTTATGCAGTTTTTTGCTGTTTTGACTTTCAATCAACAACCTACAAATAACAGAGATTCATTGCTAGGAGGGTTTTCTTGATAGAAATATCTCTAGGGATATAAACAGTAACAAGCACAGTCCCCAGAAGCATTCAGATCAGCACTAAAATGCAAAGCTCTTGAATCTGGATGAGGCTTGCCTCTACACACATAAGACTCTTGCCGATGAAGACATAATGTATGATCTGGAGCCAGGCCTGAAACTCTGAAAGCCATGGCCAAGTGCAGTGATTCTGGTGTCTACCCTACTCCTAGTAAGAAGATAAAAATAAATAAATAAATAACCCAAAATCAAAACACAGCCGTAAGACTGAAGTATTTGCTAGGTTAGGAGGGAAGCAGGAGCCAAGAGACCCAGCAGGAAGAAAAGCCAAAAGAATTAATTCTTCCTTGATTTCCTGGTTTACCACAAAACCAAAGGATAGGCAGTGATCTATTTACAATTGTGCCTGTCAGTCAATCCTTTTCCGTCTGAATTCCTCCTTAAGCACTATATGTGATGGGTATTTAGCTGTGAGGTAGTATGAGTTGAGCAAAACTGTTGCTTATAAAGGGATTCTTCCACTCATTCTGTTTCATGAGCTTTAGTTTGTTTCCTGTCCTGACAGGATATTACACCCAGCCTTGAGTTTCCTCACAGGATTCATTAGACACACTTCGTGGACAAACGACTCCCAACAAAAAGGACCTGAGGACTCCGCCTGGGTTGTTTTTCGCAGCATGTCTCCACACTGACTAAGCGTAAGCAGCCTGCGCAGATGAGACACCATTGGCTTCCAACATTTATATAGAATGGAAGCGAGAGAGAAGCTAGATTAAGCACTTTTCCTTGTTTACATCTGAAAGTTAGTAATAACATTTTTAAAATGGAATGCAATGGAAAGTATTAGAATATAATACTGTGTAGAAGCTCTAAAATGCATCATGTAGTGTAAACTAGCAGGAGTACCTCAGACATCATGGAAAAATGAAAAGCAATGTTACAGGTTGACGTCATGGCAAAACAAGCTGCTTGTGACACTGGCATCCCACATGGGCATTGGCTCATGTTCCACCTGCTCAACTTCTGATCCAGCAACCTGCTAACAGCTTGGAAAAGCAGCAGAAAGATGGCTCAAGTACTTGGAATCTGTCGCCCACACAGGAGATTCGAATGAGGCTCCTGGCTTGAGCCTGGCTCTGTCCTGGCAATTTCAGCCACATGGACAGTGAACTAACACATGGAAACCCCTAGCTCTCTGTTTCTTGTTTGCTTTCTGCAATTCGCTTAAACAAATTAATCTTAGAAAACATTTATTTCAGTGTAAGAATTTTTTAAGTCAATGCATATGACATAGAAAATGGAAAGAAGTGTTTTAGCGATGCTTTTTAATTAACAGTGACTTAACGGAATCACTCTGAACAGTCATGAAAAACAAATATTACCTTGATTTTGAATAATAAATGTGAATCTATGGCAATATTCTTGACTGGAAATTGTAGTGGCTATATGGAGCATAATAAAATACTCTCATACTTCTAAATAAGGAACAGTGAATTAATTATACATTAGATTGGTAGAGTGTTGTGGCATTCAGTAAAAAAAAAAAAACTCTCCTAAGGAAAATAGAATGTGTGTAAATAACACATGCTTCAGAACTATATCCAAAGAAATGCTCACAGTTAGGAAGGCAAATAGAGAAAATATGATCAGGAGGGAAAAAAAAATAAACAATAAAAAGCATCTACATTTTGGCAACAGTATCAAATCATGGGAAGCAATAACCTAATGGAAACTGGAAAGACAATTGGAATTGCAAAAGAATTCTTTAAAGAGCTTCATGCAACATGTGAGAGATTAGACTCTAATTGTAAATTAAGGGAAATAGTGAAATGCTGAGGATATCTCTACCTAGCCTAAGACATTCACTAAAATAGCAGATAAAGAAGTTATATTTTTTAGTAGGAAGACAAATAATTGAAATGATCAAGGATCCTATCCAGTTGACTTTTGTGAGAATGTTCCTAAAAGAAATCTAGAGTCCAGACAGAGTATTATCAATGTTTTATCACTTGACACCCCAAGGACACATGAAAGACAGAAAACTGATTTAGTGAGTTTAGCAAAGGGAAAATCAGACATATTTGTAGTGTTTGCAAGGATTATGCACCTACACTTACAGGAAATTTTATGCAATCTTTAGTCCCTTGTGGTCTGTCTAGTTCGTGAAATCTATTATGGTATGTGGCATACCATATACTGGTTAGATAATGAACATGTTGATGTTTAGATAATATCCTTTGCTAAAATTTGAGTGAATATGATCTTATATTTCAAGAAAATTAATGCATATGAGAACTTCAAAAAGTTCATAGGAATGACAATTATGAAATAACTACAAAAGACTTCTACATATATACATGTCGCACACATCTACACACAAAATACAGGTAATAGTTCTAAGCTACAATATGAAATACATTTTTAGTTAATATAAGAGATTTCATATATAGTTATCATGTTTTTATTCCCTCCCCGCTCCCTCTAAAGTGCCCTTTCCACTTTTCACTTGTTGAACTCTTTAACAGACTACTAAGCGTGTAGGTAAATTGAAAGTGTGTTATTACAAAAACTGAAAGAAAATACATTTCTTATTTTGAACTAGAGCTGAAGTTTGAAAAACACTGATTAAAGCATAACCATCAAGCAGATTGACATCAAAATCACTATTCTAGACATTTTCTTATAAAGAGCTTTAAAATCCAAGTAAAAAAGATCATAAAAACTTACCTCTAAAGACAGATAATAGTGCTGGTATTCAAAGCATCAATGGTCATATACTAGATCAGTGGTCACATACTGGCAAAGGGAAGTACCCTTTGTTTCTGTGTTCTTTTGTTACTATAGTGACCATTCACCTATCTTCTTCACAGAAAATACCTTGAGTTCTGACTCTTTCCACATATATTAAATGGAAATACTATCCGAAAAACAATTGAGAAAAATATACAAGACAATGTGATCATGATGACAGTTAATATCGACGGAGTTTGTACTGCATGTGACTCATTAGAGATATGGTTTATAAAGTAGCCACAAATGTGCCAGATATTATACAATCACTGATCTTTGTTCTATCACTCTTTCCTTCTAAGGTCCTTTCTAGTCTTAGTATACAATTCCAGCAGAACTAAATCAACTAGGAATGCACAATTATCGTTTTAGGAAACTCAGGCTCATGTCAGGTACCCAGTTTCTTGGTGGAGTTGCAAGTTGTTGCAGTGAATACAGAGACATCAAATAGAGCTTACAATCTTGGTTTGGGAGCACAGTTGAGCCACAAGAAATGAAAGAATGCTTGAAGTAGCTAGAGGACGGCTTTATATAGCAGCCAGAGGAGGTCCTGACTCTATGTCAGGAGCTTGATGACATCACTATTTTGCTTAAAACATTATGCAGCTCACCACTGTCCCTGAGGGAAAAATGAGGGATCTTAACCTAATAATGACTCCTGTTTATCTTTCCAGTCTTAGCACCACTTGTTTAAGTACCCCAGCAGCTAGAAACACTGTGACATGGCCATTTCATCCATGCTTTATGAATATTTATCCTCAATTACTTCATTGACATTCTCCACTAGAAATGTCTTTCTCAGCTTTACACCTACTGAGCTCACAATATTTCTTCAAGACCCAGCTGCAAGAACATGTTTTCCATTGACTTTTCAGTGGCATTATTAACTTTTATCTACTCTGTTCCATATTGCTTAACATTCTGGCCATGTGTCAATTAGAACTATTGTCTACTATGAGAGGACTGCAGAAAGTATGTGGAAAATGAAAACTTCATTACGGTATAAAATTTTGAAATCCACTCATATTTTTTTCATAATATCAATTCACATGAACATTTTTAAAGCCTCCTCATATTGAAATTTTTATTTCCATGCCTGTATCTCCCAACAGAATAAGCTTTGTTAGAATAGGAATCATATCTGACTTAAGCATCACTGCATCCTTGACAAGATTTCTGGCTTGAAGCAAGAATTCAATGATTGTCTCCATTACAAATAGGCACACACAATTGTAGCTGGCAGGGGATGGGAGGAATCTATTTGAAACTGCAATATACAAAAAGGAATCTATTATCACCTGCTTATTTTCTGTCATGCCCTTTGTAAATTCCGCGAAAGCACATACCATGTCTTATTCCTCACACCTAGCACCTAGTGCAGTACCTGGAACAAAGGAAATACTTGGGATGATTTAATGCATAAGAAATCTAAAGAAAGATCTCCCAATCTCAGAACTGTTGACATTGGTGATTGAATAATTCTTTGTTACGGGGTGCATTTTATAATTTTCAGCAGCATCCCTTCCCTGTAGCCACCAGATACTAGCAATACCATCACGACTCTCAGTTGTGACAACCCACAACGACTCTAGAAACGGCCAGATATTGCTTCTGCCTAAAAACAACTTCACTTCAAGGAAAGCTGGTGGAGGATGGCAAAAATCAATTCTGCATGGTCCTCAGTTTGTGAGCCTTTCAATATTTAGATTACTAAATACTTGTCCTCCTTCTACCTTTCAGCAGCAGAAAAGAAAAAGAGAAATGGAGCCTGAGATCAAGCATTTTTCTTGTTTCCATTCTCTTGCCCTCTTCCCAGATAGCTATAGCCCCCATTAAACAGCACAGTGTTCTGTCCATTTACCTTCCGTTTATCTCCACACTGTGCCTCCCTGGCTATAAAGACAATTCTGTGTTGGATGTGACTATTAGCCTTTGTTCTGGCAGGATGCCTACCATGCATTTAATTCTCCACAGGACATTAGTTTAACAGTGTATTTGGTAAGCACTCACTGCATTCATTAAGACATAGCCAGTTGCGGATAGGCATTGAGGCAAAACAGATTAAACCAGCTTTTGGGACAACATCCCATATTGGCACACCTGGTTTGAGACTGTTCGATGATTCCAATCCAGCTTCCTGCTAGTGTACCTGGAAGGCAGTAGGTAAAGGACTAAGTATTTAGATTGCACCTATTCCATGAGCGATGCAGACGGACTTCTGGCTTTTTGTTTCAGTCTGAGCCAACCCTTCTTCTATGGGCATTTGGGGAATAAAAAAGAAAATGGAAGATTCTTTCTCTTCCTCCCTCTCTCCCTCTCTCTCTTCGTCATTCCTGCTGTTCAAATACACAACTTGTTTTAAAAAATGACCAGCTTGTTCCTAAGGATCATGCTGAGAGTCAGGATTCCCAATCCAGAGACAATGGCCCCAATGGGATGGAGCCCAAAGATGTCATCAACAGCAACTAGAATGAGATCATGGGCAGCTTTGATGAAATGAACCTCTCGAGTCCCACCTTCGCGGCATCTACACCTATGCTTTTGAGAATACTTCTGCCATCCAGCAGCTTGACATTCTTCCTCGTCCCAGAGGCTATCCCACCCTAGCTGAAATCTTCCAGAATTGATGCAGTGGCTCTCCAGAAGTCACTCAACCTCATGTGCTGGAACAAACGTGCAGGTAGGTGCCCCAAGTGAGGTTGCCAAATGATTGAACCCAGCTGAGGGAGCAGGGAAGAGAAATGCTAGCCACTTTTTTACATTGTTTTATATAGTATTTATTGATTCAGGAAGCAAACTCACAATTTTGAACAAAATGACTTGGAAATTGAAAAAAACAATGACCCAGAGCAGGCAATAGTTACTCCATGCATGTGATATTTAACTTCATGTTATTTTTAATTTCCTATTTTCCTCTTGTTGTTGTTTTAGTTTCATGACATTTCATTTAACAGGATGTATAGTAACTATGTAATAGGGACTATTATATCCAGATGTGAAGATACAATGCAGTAGGCATCTCTATTTCCCAATCAATGATGGACTCCCAATGAAACTGTGAAATATAATCTTGACAATAGGATGCTGGACTCTGCCAGTGTCCATACCTACAATGTCAGGATATACTTAAATAGCAGAATCATTGACTTAGGACTATTTGGGAAGAACTATACTACTGTAATAATATGGGGGAAATCAATAGAAGGGGGGTGACTTGGGGAGGAGGTAAGGGAAATCCCAGAGCCTACGGAACTGAATCATAAATAATTAAAAATAACTAATTAATCAATAACAGTTTCTGCCTATTGTGCTTGGGCACTGATTTCTGTTCTGAGACTAATTCAGGCCTCCTCGTGTTTCTGAGTCTTGTATTCTCAGAATTTAATTCTTCAAGGGATACTCAGGATATGAAAGGTCAGGCATGAATTGCTTTTGCTCAAGAGCTTCATGTTTCACTTTACTTTCAATGTCTTCCTCTTTTGAATCTGATATTTGGCAAATGAATGAATAATAGTCAAAGAATCATTTGACCAAAGATTAATCAAACTGGGAGAAAAATGATTACCTATTCTGAAGATCTTAGGTGTCAGCAATAAAAGTAAAAATCACAGAAGATGTACGGTTTTTCGGCGTCAGAGAGTGGTAAACCTGTAAGCACAGCCTAGACCTCTGACTCTTATCTACAACTGAATAAACCTCATAGGATATACAGAAAAAAAATGCGTAGAGCTGACCTTGAATTACTGAAGGAGACTCAACTGCTATCAGGCTGATCCTTGTTAGAGGCCAAATGAGCATCATTTTGATGCCTGGCACAGACATTTGCACATGACAGCAGCTGTTCTGTGAATGTTTGTAAAATAAAGAGTTGAATGATAATGACAGGGTATGATGTTTAGGGAACCTACTAAAAAGCTCCAGGTTGCTTCTCTATCATTAAAACTCAGTCTGTCAACTCACCAATGACACTGCAGTCTAAGGCAAAGTTGAATTAGGAAGGCCCACCTTATCAGGAAGTAGGATGTGGACTTAATCTTACAATCAGATGCCTCATATCTGGGACACCTGGAGTGAGCTGTAATGATAACCTGACACCTGACCATTTGTAAAACTAAACTTATGCCTTGGTTTGTGTTTAAATGGAAGTTCTACTTTGGGTCTTGCTTCTGCCTGAAACTTGGGCTTCTTGGCTAAGGCCCTGATGGACTTTACCTCTCTAGCCCCTTCCCTTCAAAGGCAGAGCCCCATGTTACATGGATACAGCACTAGCCTAGCAAGTGTTTCTCCACAACAAGTGCTATCTGCAAACTGTGACCAGATACTTTAGATTCCCACCGTTCTTCTCTTACCTGTTTTTCTTCATCCTCCTTTGGATACTGCTGCTGCCTACTACCTAACACACAATTTATTGTTGGCTTCCTTCCCTTCTCCCCACCTCACCATGAGGTTAAACCTACACTGTAACACTGCAGCCAGGTCTGTTATTTCAAGTTACAATATCTCAACTCCAGAGCATTCCTTCAAATACAAGCAAAATCCAAATTTCATTGAATTAGGGGCCTGCGGAGATCCAATGTTTGAGTGGCCTGGGAGCATGAACTTTATGTCCCCATAATTTAGCAGAAAGTTGATCCTATGTCTGAAAAAGCAAGAAGGCTGCACTTGATCCTGATCACTGGAAGAGGCAGGATGTATGTAAATTTCCCATGGGATTTGTGTCCATGACTCTGTGTACCTTTCCTTTCAATGTTAGCATGTTACTGGTCCCATTCAGCTTTACTCCAGTTCTCAGCATGATCAGGTTTAGGATCACAACTTAAAAAGCTCAGTGATTTACTCTGTTATGATGTGGCTATTCCATTTTTGGAGGTCTTTTCTGCCAATTTTTAGCAGTATGCTTTTAAAGGAAATGAGATCAATAATAAAATTATATTAATAAGGTCCCCCCCTCTCACACACACACATACTAACACACACATATACAGCCCCTACTAAATCAATGAGTAAATAAACTTATTACATTACTCTTGATAGATAGCCTCATTAAGTTTTCATAAAGGATCTACATTAATAAAGTTGCTCCAAAGACAGAAATGTTGGCCATGGTGGTACAGGCACTGATAATGCACCCACCTCAGAGAAAAAACAAACAAACAATGTATTCTACAGCAAATTAGTAAATAAGGAGAGGAATCATGAGGTATGCGACCAGTTCTGACAAATAGTATAAAACTAAAAGTCATCAAGCAGACAGTCCTCAGTATTATCCCATAGCCGACTTTGCATTCTGTTATAACTGTGTCTTGATGTGTTTCCTGACTGGCTGTCCATCTACACAACGTTATCTTTGTCTGGATCTGACAGATGTGGGTAAAGCTCTTTGTTTTGTTGATCTCGTACTAAGCCCTGAACATTCAGTGATGACATGGCTTGGGTCTTCCAAGCCCCACACCACAGCGCTCCTAAATTTGTTCAGTATTTGAATTTCCAGAGTCCAGCTTTACCCTCAGATCATGAAAGGCTTTCTTTCTTCTATCACATTATTTCCTATCCAGTCTTCTATCAAGGCTTTACTTATAATACCACCATAGGGGCTGGCATTTTTTCACAGCAAATTAAGCATATCCTGCAATACTGACATCCTAACATCAGAGCTTTGGTTCAAGGCCTGGCTGCTCCACTCCTGATCTAGTTGCTTGCTAATGCACCTGAGAAAGTAGCAGAGGATGGCACAAGTGTTCAGATACCTGCCATTTATGTGAGAGACACAAATGGAGCTCCTGACCTCAGAATGGCCCAGCACTGGGTGCTACAGCCATTTGGATAGTGAACAAGCAGATCAAGGATATTTCTTCATATTAAGCTGTACTACATGGTTTTTAAAATTTGCTTCTAGTTTTAAAAGCAGATATTCACAATCATAACCCTCTTGGCTATGTACCATAGACACAAATATACAACATGCATTTTTAAAAAGAATGGTATAAATCCTTTTTTATAGGAGGAAGAGTACTGAAACTTAAAATGTCTCTTCATAAAATAACATGCAATGCTGATACATTCAAGATAAAAGTAGGAACTTGGGTAATATTATACATCAGTAGCCAAAAATGATATACCATTTTCTACACACTATGCCCACTCTGTGTTTAGTCTAAACTCAGATGATTGTATTGAGGCAGCGTTTTTAAGGGGAGAGAAGGCACTGAGCAGTGTTAACTTTCCAGAAGGCAAAGATGCCCTCATTTTACTGGGTGCCTAGCTAACGTATCCTTTCTTTCCCTATGCATGCATAAACCCTGACACTGAGCATCTAGTACACTTTCCATTGTGCATAATTCCAGAATTGTATTGAATCACTACTTTAAGTCAAATATACAGAGAGGAGGAGGGACAGAGAGGAAGATCTTTTGTCTGTTGATTCACTCCCCAAATGGCTGCAATGGGCAGAGTTGAGCTGATCCAAAGCTAGGAGCCCGGAATGTCTTCAGAGTCTCCCACGTGGGTGCAGGGTCACAAAGCTTTGGACCATCCTCGACTGCTTTCCCAGGACACAAGCAGGGAACTGCATGGGAAGCGGGGCCCCTGGGAGTAGAACCAGCGCCCATATGAGATCCTGGGGCATTCAAGGTGAGGACTTCAGCTACTAGGCTATCACACTGGGCCCCGAATCACTACTTTTTGAGACAAAAGTACAACTGCCAAGCTGGGAACTGGCCACTAGATGAGAAGCCAAAAAGACACCAACAGGACAGCAGGAACAACTCTTTGAAATAGAAGGTGATGGCCAAGAGCCAGAGCAATACATAGAAAAATTCAACCCAAAAGTCCATGCTGTGCTAGAACTAAACTGAAAAACTGTGGGTCATTTCAATCTCAAAAGCAGTGGGAGTGAAAAAGAAAAAGGGCCAAGAACTACAATGAGTGGAGCATGGAATAAGTGGCCACAAGGGAGAGTTTCCTTCTTCTGGGGAGGAGGGTTAAGAGAGTTTATTTTATAAAGAATGGAAGGAAAGTAGTAACACCTAACATTCACAATAGAGAAGACCTATCATCTAGGTAGAAATTTGATTAACTGTTTCATACTAAATAGGATGATTTAGCGCAGTAGAGCTTTGGGATGGTTATGTAACTACTAAGTTTCCTTGTCTATAAAATGCATATTAGAGCAAGGTCTAAATTTAAGAATGTGAGGACTAAACAAGACAATGTGAAGTTCCTAATGCAATCTGAATATATCCCTCAGCATTCATGTTTTGGCAACTGAATATTCAATGCAGCAAGCGGTGATGGGAGAGGGTGAATGGGAAGAGTTCAATTCATGCAGGTGGTACTCTCCAAAATATATTAGTACTATTGCAAAAAGGTCTTGGAATTGGAGTTCACTCTATTTTGCTCTTCTGCATTGCAAGGAATTCTATTCTTTCCTTTCAGAGGATATATAGCATAATAGGTATGCTGTTGGAGGGGGCTTGCCCCATAACAGACACTAAACCGGCCAGAGCCTTAATCATAAATTTCCCAACTGTAAAATACACATTTTGTTTATAACTTACCTGCTCTATGGTAGTCTGTTATAGTGGTACAAAAAGACTATAAAACAGTGTCTAGTAAATCACAAATGTTTATATATAGATGGCTATTGTTAATATGTTTATAAATCATGAGTTTACATAAGATGATGATGAGCCAGCATCATGGTATATTAGGTTAAGCCCCTGAATGTGGTACTGCCATCCCATATTGGTGTTTGAGTCTTGGATGTTTCAATTCCAACCCAGCTCCCTGTTAATGGCCTGGAAAAGCAGAAGATGTTCTAAAGTCCTTGAACCTCTAGACCCACATGGGAGTACCAGAGGAGGATTCCTGGCTTCAGACCAGCAGTCCAACCAGTACAGCCATGTGGGGTATAAATCAGTGGCTGTAAGATCTATCTGCCCCTCTTCCTCTTTCTCTCTGTAAACCTGTTTTTCGAATAAAAAATAAATCTTTAAAATACACAAGATAATGATCCTTGATTATAAGTCTTTATACAAAAACATCTCCACAGTTTAGAGTATCATTAATATGATATTCAGGGGCCTGCACCACAGTTCAACAGGCTAGCCCATCACTTACAGACACTGGAATCCCAAATGGCACCAGTTTTAATCCTGGCTGCTCTACTTCTCATCCAACTCCCTGTTTCTGGCCTGGGAAAGCAGTGGAGGACGGCCCAAAGCCTTGGGACCCTGCAGCTATGCGGGAGACCAGGATGAAGATCCCAGATCCTGGTTTAGGATTGGCTCAGTTCCAGCCATTAGAGCTATTTGGGAAATGAACTAGTGGATGGAAGATCTCTATCTGACCTTCCCTCCATAAATCAGCCTTTTGAATAAAAACAAATCTTTACAGAGATGTTCAATATGATGTTCAAAAAGCAAATGTAGAGCGTGATGGCATGGCACAGTAGTTTCAGTTCTTGCTTGCAAGCTGGCATCCCATATTGGAATGCTAGTTTGAGTTGCAGTTGCTCAACTTCCGTTTCAGCTCCTTGCTGCTGAGCCATGGAAACCAGAAAATGACCTAAGTGCTCAGGCCCATCACCCACATGAGAGACCCAAATGGAGCTCCTGACGCCTGGCTTCTTCCTGGCCCAACCCCAGCCATTTCAGTCAACTGGGAAGTGAATCACTGGAGGGATGATCTTTTGCTCTGTGTGTCAGTCTCCCTCTCTCTTACTCTGCCTTTCAAATGAAATAAATCTTCTAAATGTTTCTTGGATGAATCAACTATTTTCATTTTTTTCCTGGACAATCACTGGTTTAAGGAAAGATGGCAGGTTTACAGTTTTAATGATTAGCCTGAGCAATAGAAGTTTAGATAAGACTTTAAAGTTTATTTTGAAAATATTTCTTTCATGCTTGTAAGGATTCACAAAGCTCATTGTTGTAGCATAACACAATCTCCCATTTAAACACACACACACACACACACACACACCCCTGGTTCAAAACTTAGTCTAGTTGACTACACTGACAACGTGGCATCAAAGTCAACTCAAATAAAAGGAAGTAAGATAAAAGCAACAGGGCCTGGCGGCGTGGTCTAGTGGCTAAGGTCCTCACCTTGAACGTGCCAGGATCCCATATGGTTGCCGGTTCTAATCCCGGAAGCTCTACTTCCTCTCTGTCTCTCCTCCTCTCTGTATATCTGACTTTATAATAAAAATAAAATAAATCTAAAAAAAATAAATATTTATAAAAAAATAAAAAATAAAAAAAGATAAAAGCAACAGTTTCTTGATGACATTCAAATATTTAGGGTTGATTTGTTTGAAGCAATTTTACTCAAGTTATGTGCAAGGCTACACTGTAGCAATCTGTAGCAAACCACAGAGTATGAAAAGAAGGCAGTTAAAAGGCCAAATTAGAAAAAAGAAAGCTGAAGTATCTTGGACATTTCTGAAGTGCCAAAAGTATTGATGAGAAGCAGTAGTACTAGGTACCCGTTTAAAAATCAGAAATCACACAGCGAACCATGCAGGAACAAGGTTAAATACCATCAAAGAGAAGGATTGAAAGAAGGTCAATAATTGCCTGGACAGGAAAAGAAGATGAATAGAATTTTTTTCCTGGCCCACACCATCACAGATCTCCACCGTACTGAAAGGTATTGATGGAATTTGAAGTGACCAGGAAAAATGCAAAAGGTGTGCCCTGAGCTTCACATTTCAAGTTGTGGAATGCAAAAAGAAACAGGGAAGGGTGGGGGGAACACTCTTCAATTTCAAGACTGAGCACAGCTAATGGAAAATGCAGACACATTGTATGTTAGATTTATACAGGACTGATATTAAACATGAGAGTTTCAATCATAACAAAAAGGTTTACTAATATGTAAGAGACAGATTTTGACTCTAATTAGATGTGCTGGATAACTGATGTTTAAACCTAAAACTGTTTTTTTCCTGAGAACCTTTGAAATATGTTTGTCACTTTTCTACATGTGTACCGTACTTCAAAATAAAGTAGTCAAAAATCTACAAATTACATATACATAATGTCTTTATATATACATTCTTATATATTTTAAAAATTTCAAAAACACATGGAAAATGTATATTACACATTTTATAAAAGTCTGTTTTCCATGTGTATTAACAGAAAGCTGGGTCCAAACTGGGACACCAGGACACACACTGGCATCCATGTCCCTGTTATGGAATACCTGCACTGTAGGCAGAGGAGTACCCTATGATGCCACCATGCTGGCCTTATTTTTAAAACTTTTTATAAAAGATTTATTTATTTTTATCGGAAAGGCAGATATACAGAGAGAAGGAAATGCAAAGAGAAAGAACTCCTGTCCACTGGTTCATTCTACAAGCAGCTGCAACAGCCGGAGCTGAGCTGTTCCAGAGTGAGGAGCCGGGGCCTTCTGGTTCTCCCAGGCAGATGCAAGGCCCCAAAGCCTTGGGCCATTCTGCACCATCCTCCCAGGCCATAAGTGTGGGGCTGGATGAGAAGTGGAGTAGCCAGGACATGAACTGGAAACCACATGGGATCCTCGGGCATGCAAGGTAAGGATTTAGCCACTAAGCCACCACGCTGGACCCTCAAAAAAATTTTTGAAGTATGAGAGGAGAGTGAGGTGGAGAGAGAGAATTAGAAACACATATGTGACAATACATTGGTCCTATAATCTTTTGTTATGCCATGGAAAGTAGTTAAATAAAAATTGTCTTTCACCTCTTGAAGCTAGAGGCTTTTTGGGTCAGTATTTTGAGCATCAGGCATCCCTATCCAGACATTTATGTAAAAGGTACAGTAATTAGGAGATTAAGACTGTTAAAAATTCCTCCTGAAAAGCAGAAAATTTAAAGAGAAAATAACCACCAAAAAAACACATGGACCTCCAAACAATGGTAATTATTTACTGTTTATATTCATGAACATTACCCAACTCACTTTTCATCTCTCACACACTGCACTAGATTGCCCAAAAATTAAAAGCATGAATAAGTCATTATTTGTGTCTTCAATGAATTCACAAACTTTTGGGTAAATACTAGAATCCATTATACAAGCTGAATGAAGAAATAAAAAAACTAAGGGGGTTAGGATAACAATTTCTAACAGTACTCTCAGAATTCAAGTAATTCAATCACATTAACTTTTAAAAAAATGTTCCTAATAGTTAAACTAAGGATACAATTTGTATTTCCATTTTATAGAAGAAAGTGACACAGAGTAATTGAATAAAGTACCTGAGTCACCCAAAAAATGGCAGAAGTGGACACTGAAAACAGTGTGATTCTATAGTAGACGTTTTTCAGCTTTAAACACTATTGACTTCCATAAGGAGGATTTATTTTGATTCAGTAAAAGGAAGAATCACTTGGTCTAGAAGTTCAGTGAAAGTGTTCTAGGGATTTGTAAAACCTTGTTGAGTAGCACTCAGGGGAGTTACAATGGATGGCTCTCAAACAGGGAAAAAAATATACCTCAGATACATTGCCTACAGTCTTCATTTCCATTTTGCCTTCTTTTTTGACCACTCTTGAGCTACTTTCCCATCACTGAGCAATCTCTTAAGTTATCTCAAGTGTCTGAATTTTATAGTCTAATATAACATTCCTTCTATCTCTTCCAAGTATTTTACTTATCTTCTTCAAAATTTTCTAACCAGACTTCACAGTATGTAATGAAGCCAGAGATACATCAAAGCAAAAAGGAAGAATTAAAATACACCAATCCCAAAAGGTTAAATACCACATGTTTGCCTTAATTTAAGATGATATGATGTTATGTATAACATGTTATATTATGAATGTTATATGTTGTGTATAAACTAAAATTGAAATGTAAGTGAGGTGGTCACAGAAGGTGGCTAGGAACTCGCATGTACTTTTAACATATTGGTTACTCATTACTATGTCAATTAATTCCATAATGATGTAAATTTTTGCTGATGGTATGTTGGAGCTTTCAATTGACTGGGATGATACTCTGCTGGCTCTGTCTTCAGACCAGAAAGGGTATACCTAAGAAGCCGTTGAACTTGACTGGACAATAAGATGCTGGACTCTATGGTATACGCTTGCAATGGGGGAATCTCAACTGAACTTGAGCTGTGGTTATGCAACAAGGTGGAGGAATCCACCATGGTGGGAGGGTATGGGGAGGGGTGGGAGAACCCAAGTATCTATGTAACTGTGTCACATAATACAATGTAATTAATGAATTAAAAATAATAAATAATTAAAAAAAATAAAACATTGAATGGACTAAAAAAATATACACAGTGGGTTAGGCCACCATTTCTGATGCTAGCCTTCTACATCAGAATGTCAGTTTTGGCCTTGCTTCTTCACTTCTAGTCCAGTTCCCAGATAATGCACCTGGAAAGGCAGTAGAAGACTGTCCAAGTCCTTGGGATCCTGCCACCCATGTGGGAGATGAGGGCAGATTTCCTGGCTCCTGGCTTCAGCCTGGCCTAGCTCCAACTGCTGGGATCATTTGGGGAGTGAATCAGCATACGGAATGTAGAAGATTCTCTTTCTCCCCTTCTCTTTGACTTTCAAATAACTAAAGGAATCAATCCTAAAATGGTTGGATCTTCAAAGACTACACTTAAATATTCCATATCCTCATATTAACTAAACCCCTGAGTTACCAATAAAAATCTTCAAATAATGATAGTACTTTATGACACACTTGCCTCTTACAGCATCTCACAATTATTCAGTCCTGTTGCACTAAATGAGGATGGGATCTTGAAGCCCTATGAATTCTTATTGTCAATCTTACCTTCTCTATTAATACACATCATCCAGTGCTTATGAGTTGCCTTTTTTTGTGTAGGGCTATTTATAAAAGTCAGGGTTTTCTAGAAGCCACAAATAGCTACCGCCAATGCTATGGGAACAATCTTACAAAAACCACAGAGCTAATTAACAGGATGTTCATAAAGCAGCAAAGTCCTAAAATATTGAAATAGAGCATTGGCTTCTAAACTAAGAAACATAGGGCAGGAGTGGGAAAGGAAGATATTGTTATATAGTGCCTGTTCGATTCACACCACTACCTTAGAGTCTATCAGTTCTGTTTTGAAAACTCTTTTAAAAACTGCCTAAAAATCCCTTTGGCTATAATGAAGCTGCCACTATTTTTTATAGCCTCTTCTAAGTGAGAGGTTTTTGTTTCCTTTTGTTTTTTAACATGGACCCCTACTGGCTAAAAACTTGAAAAGATCTATAAAACCTCAGAACTTGTGAGCAAAATTTTGCCTGTGTGAGGGAAGAAGGTTTAAGGCTGACTTTTCTCAGAATTTTTAATGTGGTCCTGGTCCAAAACACTGCTCTTAAACAGGCTGGGAAGTCTAGCTTAAGAGAACACTTCTTGGATGGTATTTGTGTCCATAGCCAAGCTGACAAGCCAAATTTCTTCTGCTGACATCATTACTTCCATTCTCTGAAATAGAATTTCAGTGTCACATTAAACATGGGATGCTTTATTAAAATGCATTTCATTGCAGTATATTTTCACATCTGATATTTTAGTCATGATTGCCAAGACGAGGAAAATCTATCAACAAACTGTCAAAATTGTATTTAAAATACCAGAGAGAAATAAAAGCTCCTGGAACAAGCAGTGCGTTTGCTGAACCATTGCTCTCTTTGATTGGAGCCTTCTTTCTTCCATGGTTTTCCACATGCTTTGGTACTCTATCCTAGAACCCAACAAAGGACATGAAGATAAAAGGCCAACTCAGGGTATTTACAGAGATTAAGAAAGCTCAAAATTTGTTTACAAGACATTATTTGTGACATACTGTATATTCACTGCCATGAAAGGAGAAAACAGTTGAATTAATCCTCACAAAACAAATGAAGAAAATGTTGTGCTGGGTCACGTTTGTAGATTATCAGATTTCCATCCATCAATCTCAAGCTATTGCTCTGCAAATGCTCCAAGCCTGATTTGATACTCCACATGAAATTGGGACAAAGCCAATTGCATTCATGCCATTTGTCAGGATTGCATTCTTCCTAACAAAAACCAAGGGAATGGAAACATTTAAATGATATAAAGCCTACAACTGTACATCAATGAAGTATTTTATTTTTACATGCAATCTTTCCTGGCTCATTAACGTGTACAGAAGCACTGAGGAAAAACGCCACTGTTTATTGGACCAGGAGAGGACTGCTTTCAGTTTTCCCTGGAGCGCAGCATGGATGTCATCAATTTATCTCAAGGGGAGGGTTATACCATCAGTTTACACATTGATTGCAACCATTCTTCCAGAGAAAGAATCAAACCCATTGTAGCTGGCTACAAAAGAACTCAGATCATAGAACTGCCTTCTGGTGAAATTGACCATGCAGTAAACAGCCAACATTGAGCACCCACTGTGCACAAAGCATTAGGCCAAAATAATAATACAGTCTCACATGTGAGGCTATTCTCTCATTGACATTGACAAGTGGCTCAAACTTTACACACAACAAACCAGGGCACAAAACATTAAGTTATGCTCTCATTGTATTCCTCCAGTTCAGTCCCGCTCCATAGTTGCTCAAGCCTGCTGGTTTGAACATCATTATTTTCTGCATATTAAGAAGTGAGAGCACTTAGCTAAGGAGGCTGTGCACTTTTCACATGCTGGCAGATAGAGTGTTTGCCATCATGGCTCTGAATGGAGTGTGGACTCTGGGAAACAGAAAGAACTGTAAGTACCTTATCTAGCGAGTAAAGCTACATGGTAAAGCTTACTCGGATTCACCTGACTTCTCATTTTTTTTAATTCACTTCTCATGTAATTCTCCTCCTCCTAGCATCTAAGAAACACCAGCATCAGTGCCAACTTAAAGTCCAAGTCAGAATATTCGTGATTTTATCATATGGTGATCCTTGCCCTTTCTCTATGATACACAGACGGGAACAAGAATGGAAGCACTTATTTTTAATAGGCATATTCTCCATTTTTTATTTCAGAAAACAGACCAGGATTTACATAATTCTCGGGAGTGGTTCAAGTTAGGCCAGAATGAAGAACAACAAAATATGGATCTCTAAGTGTAGATAAATATGTGTGGCCATTATTTTATATTTAAAATATTTCTGTAAGTGCATGATACTATGGGTTTTATTTAATGTGACTTATGTTAATAAGGAAGCAAGTAAACACATAGTTGTTTACCACTGCGATATCAACTGACCTAAGGAATATTCTTGATCATTGGCAACTCATTGAGATGGTATGGTGTTATTTGAATACTTTATTATTTCATTTTTTCTCAAATGCAAAATAGATGCTTTTTCTACATTCTTTCACAAAGATGCTGCCAGTCCACATCTAATTGCATTGTATATGAAGTCATTATTACAAATATTCAGAAAAAAATATAGGAGCCAGTGATGTGCTCCTTCTTCAAATCACATTTATAATGAAAACATTTACTGATTGCCTATTATAGAGGCAACTGAATGGAGAAACATAAGTCCTCCAGCTTCAACAAATCTGCAAACTCTCAATATGTAACATATTAAAATATAATTAGCATGAGACACAAATCCTAAAAATGTTATAAAGAGGTTTAAGAATTCAGATGGGAGTTATATGTTCCTTGGAGAAACAATCATGAATGCAATTACCTTTTATTAAATGATTAATAAAATATGATAAACTTTCCATGCGTTATAGTACTTTATGCACAAAATTTTCCATTTTGAGGGGTAGAGTAATTTGCCCAAAGTCAAAGGACGCATAAAACATCTCATCCAAGAGTAATACAGCCATAATTTCACCTTGGACTATATAACTCTAGAGTTCATATTTCAGGAGATGTTATTTGGATTCCATTTGAGTTTCATTGTGAAGGATGGGAAGGTTATTGTTGGGTTTGGAGTAAGATGCTTTCATGCAGAAGGAAAAAAGACACAGAGCTAGGAAAGAACAATATGGATTCTTAAAAGGATCACACAAAAAGGGCCTTTTATACTAAAGTAAATGGGTAATCATTGTGACAGACTATTAAGCCCAGAATAGGGCATGGATGATCTTGATACCAGGGTCTGGCCCATTCTGTTAGCAATTGGTAGAAATGGAAGGTTCTGAGCAAGGAAATGCAGTGATGAACTGCAATAATTTAGGCAGATCCACTTGAAGAGAAGCGGGATGTGCTGAGAAGATCAAGTAAGAAGCAGGGAGATCAGTTAGCAGACTCAAATAATACCAGGGAATAACAAAAATATGAAGTGGTGACTATTGAGAGAAGGAGATACACATAAAGAACACTGTCAAGTAACAGTCAACAAGCTTGGTGACTTGTGAAGAAGGTGAAAGCAGAGTCAAACAGACACCTGGAAAATCACTAAACACAACAACAGGAAGAGAAATCTGTTCACGCAAAAGACAGTGAGTTTTCATATAGTTTACATTTGAACGAGTTGGTACAACTAAAGGTTTCAAAGCAGTAAATAAATTCCTACTGGCTCTCAGATTTGATTGCTTCAGACTTTCACACATGTAAAAAGCTCCTTCTGAACATTTGCAGCAAAGTTTTGTATTGCAGAAAATGTCTGTGTAAGAAATGAATCATCCCCACACAATATCACATTCAGTAAGTTCACTGTGCAGCTATTTCAAGCAAAATCCATAACATCCATAACAAAGAGTCACAAAACGGAATGCCTGCTTCTGTGTGGCAAAAATGAGTCATTACTTCTTTCTAATGTTCTCCTTGTCAGGATATAACATTAGCATTTTCTACAGCATGACATTTCTGATTGGAAGACAGCAGCTAACTAGGCATTATAGCTGTTGGTGAATATAATCTTACTGAAAACATCAAATAGTAATAAAAACACCATGTAATGCTTGCAGAAGATATTCTACAAGATTACTCATATATATATATATATACATATATACACATTATGTACATACATGTATGTAATACATCCATATATATGATCTCATTTCATATTCATAATAAGGCTATTGATGAAGAAAGAATAATCTTTTTTTATCAATGTGGAAGTTGTGGTTCAGAATGTTGTATTATTTTTTGCAAGGTCACAATGGTCATTACAGTGCATGGAATTGAACTAAAGTCATCTAACTTGCTATTCTTCCTTACCTACTACAAATGCTCTTTCTCATATAATTAGATGTAATTACTTTTAATCAAAAGAATGACGTTAACCATCACCACAATCCTTGGAAGCTACTGCAAAATCAATATAACACTAGTTCATCCTCAGTGAACTATGAGAGTTGATTGGAATTACTCTTGGTGTGTCACTAAAAGATTGATTTTAAGAAAATACTGAAAATCATTAGCTACCAGTAAGGTATTCTCAAATCTTCCAAAACTCAATGCTAATATTAGCTGATATTTATTCATCCTTCCTTTGAAAAACTTTGATTGGCCACCTACTATGCCCATGCACTGTACTTGATGATGGGAATAAAATGGGGCCAGTGGTTGAATAAAGAGAATGCTGAATTAAAATGAAATATGATGTCTAGTCTGATTGGTCCATTTACTCTGTGTTGCTTTAAGCAAGACATTAAATGTCTTTTGAGCCTCCCTTATATACGATGCTACTGTAAAATTGAAGTGAATAACAATATCTGAAAGAATTCTGAAAACTGCAACATCTGGACAAATGACAAGTTTCAGTAAGGCAATAATGGGCCATAAACCTGCAGACCAAGACAAATAGGGATGGGGTGGTAAATCTAATTAATGGGTAAACAACAGACTGCTTTTAAATAATTTACACACCATTACTGTTGAGTAAACACAATAACAATAATAGCAACTGCCTAAGCATTCAGTGTCTTTGCATGAGCACACTTGCACACAGATCAGTGTGTGTGTGCATGCACACACACACACAGAGTCACACAAGAAATCCTGTTTCCCACCAGTATTTTCAAAATAACTTCTTCAAATGGTTGACTTTGATGAATGTGCTTTTTCAGATTTCTGTGCTGAAAAACACATTGGTCAAGATTCATAACAAGATTTTAGTGAACTTCTGCATATTTGGACTTTCTGAAGGTAAAACAACAATTCTAAAAATAATATCAAATTCAGTGTCTTTTCTCCAACTTAACTCAAACTTATGTCACCTTGGCTGAGATACCATAATAATGGGGGTTTTAGAGTAGAAGCTCTTCCATTTATTACTTGGTAGTTACGTGATCACAAGTGGGTTAGTTACCATCTTTGAGCCTTAATTTTCTCCTTTGTCAAAAGGAGAGCACAATCAATACCTACTTAACAAAATATTAAATAATTTCAATAGAAATATGCTTATAAATTATAAAATAATTAAATGCTGAGCACACAGTAAACATGTTTATACAAGAGCTACTTGCAGATAGAAACAAAGAAGATAAGTAATTTCAGAATTTACATTTTTGGAGGGTAATGGGGGAAGCTCACCGATTGGAAAAGGCTTTGAGCTGCTGGAATGGCACTGTCCATCAGATTACATAAAGGGACTGAGCAGACAACTGGGTGTTTAAGCCTCACTCCAATATTCCACTGATAAAGACATAATCTCACGTAAACATACTCACAAAGATTATATCTCACTGCCCTGCTTCAAAGCCTTTGATAACCCACCATTATGCACTGGGTAAAGTTCACACATGTTATAATAATTCACATAGTCATCTCAATTCAGTCACAAACTGCTATATTAGTTCCTTATTTCATTCCATCATTATAATACGGGATTTAAATACCCATGCCCTAGTTACAATAGACTGTTCACTCTTTTCAAAATAAAACGTGTGTTCTGCACTGTTCTTGAACATGCTATCTTCTAACTGCATTGCCTGTCCTTTCTTGAGTGCTAATTCTCTCCATCATTTAATCCCTAGACAAAAATGCTACTGTCTTTCCCCAAAAGTGCGTAATAATAAAAGTTATACTTATTTTAAAATACAAGCACCAATTAAATTACAAAAAAACATTATAAGTGTCAATAATAACATTAAAATAAATCACCAAAAATGATACCTATTTGTTACATTCAGTTTAATAAGCTAGGATAGTGTTAATCTGATTTCTTAATCAGGGAAGGTATCACCTACACATGGTTAAATTAAAAAGCTTTTCATTTCAAATGAACGAGTGTTTATTATCTAGAAATTCATTTGTGTGTACACCTGTCTGCTGAATATTTGAAAATAAATTCAATATGAATGTCCCTTTCTTTCTTAGGCTTGAAACAGAAAACACACATTTGTTTTCTCCCTACCAACTGTCTGCGTGTGTATATAAGAATAATATCCAGACACTTAGACACACACACACACACACACACCCCATTTCACAGCTTTACTCACTCAGTCAACCAACACATACATCATGGTCACTCATTCCACATCTGTGGCTCCCAAAAGACTTTGAAGAGTTAACATGTTTGTTTCACACTCCTGTTCAGAATGCCACTCTTCCTTCCACTATTGGAATTCAGTTCCAGCATTACATTACTGAGCTTCCCTAATGCCTGCCTATGGGGATGCGGATAATGGTGCCATCTGACACTTATCATAATTTCATTCAAACTCATATTGCTTTTACATTGTATTTCCCTTTGCCATTCTGACTCCTAACTGCCAGCAGCAGGCTCAAATTTTACCTAAATGGGAGCATTTTGACTTGGGAAGAGAACATTGCTCAGTGCCATTTGCTTAATAGTATACATTACTGCAGAGGGAGGCTTCTGACCCAGGGCCAAGTCCCCTGCATCCAGAGCATAGCAAGTTTCAAGGGCAAGACAGCAGCCCATGCAAAGAAGAAAAGATGTTTGCTGAGCAGGAAGAGTGGGGCTGAGAGGGTCTCTATGAATTCTGTTACCCCAAATCAAGGCTGAGCCTGAAATATTTGGTTAGAATGAATGGGGAAAAGAAAACAAGTGTCATCTCAGTTGCCAAATAAGTGCAGCTTAACCATGCCTTCTGCTATATGTCTCCTGCACGTGTAATGCTAAGCCAGTTTTAAATGCTAATCAAAGAGATGTCATGAAAGAAGGTTTTGAAGAAGGCAGGTTGATATAGGCAGGATAACAAGAATCAAGGGACAGATAAACGATTTTAATTCACCAGAAGATTTATTCAAAGTAGAGCCTGGGAACAGTGATGCCTGTATAATGAGGGAGACAATAAGCTAGTCTTTTGGGGAGATGTAATTGAAGATGTAGAAGCAATAACAACACAACCCGAGGTAAAGAGGTAAGGGTATTAAACTGTGAATTGTCAGGAAGCATTCAGGCTTCCTGCTGTCAAAGTTCTGGAAATTTTCCATTCTGGGTAAAAAAGCAAGAAATCAAGTCAGCAAGAAAACAAATTATTTGGGGAGGCAAAGGATAAGGAGGTTCAGTGAGGCAGAGGGAACAAACCAAAACATGCTTGGATGTAGGGGAAATATGTCATCAGGCCACATAGAGGTCTTCTGGTCCTTTCACAAACCCATTTGTATCCTAATAAATAATCTCCTTTCCTTTTCACCCCTTCAGGTCTATGCAGCTCCCAACTGTCTCTATTTTCTTGTGGTACCAATTGACTGGCCCACCAACTAGTGGGCTCCAGCATATACAACTAACATTCCAAAACATTTATCTCTCAACGATACCACTCTTGCCCACAAAGACGTCCAAGTGTCTGAAGTAGCACAGTTTTTCCAGCACTCCTGGGTTTCACAAGGCACCTCCAAAAAGTGGGTAGGCTCAGGGCTATGTGAGCAGCAGATCCAGGCATTCGCATTCTTACATCACTACTTGCACCAGCTTCTCACATTAATGGATCTTAAATATACTTATTAACTTTGAATCTTCAAGATTGTTCAGCTGAAATCATCTCAATAAAACATAAATTGTGCATCTCCAAACACCACGGACTCTCAAGGTTAGGGCCTCTGCTTAAGTCAGCATTTTATCTCAACTGTCAAATATTTAGTTGCTCCTCAATTTTGGTTTAAAATATTTTTTGTGGTTTTACTATTTTATTCTCTCATAAAAGCTAGAGCCAACAGCTCATTGTAACAAAGACCTAATAATGTGCTAGACTAAGACAGTATGTGAAGGTTTCTCTGAAGTTATCAATCATCCACACTGTATTTTTTTTTTTTTACCAAGAATGATCATTTCCTCCAAAAATCCCTCCCCCTAATAGCCACACATAGGATCCTGCATGGTTTTGATCCAGGAAAAACCTCCAGGCTTCATGCCCCATGGATTTGTCCTCTCAGTTTCTATTTCAAACACCCTGAACAACTAAACATTGCATAATGTTTCACATCTCCCTTTGTTTGCTCATTTCCTTCTTGTGAGCATACCATTTGTCATATTCATTTCTAACCAAAATGATAACCATCATTCAAGACTGTACTCAAATGCTATGTCTACACAAAATCGACCTCATCCCTTTTGAGATTTAATATCTCTTTCTGTTTTTAAAATCCATATCGTGGTATTAATGTAAAAAGTATAGACTTAATGTAGTTCATAGTTACAAATCAAATAATACAATGATACTTTCTTTAATGTTAAATGCTCTATTACTCACTTAACTGCATTCCACTTGCTGATTATATACTTACCTGTATTTTCTACCCTCTCCCTCAAAGAGCATACACACAATAAGTAGTAAGTCCAAAATGGTAGAAGACAGGTCCACTTCATTTCATTGTACCTACCAATGGCTCATGAAAAAAATTATTTTAAATGTGGGTCACTGTTTATAACTATGTTAAAGTTAGTTTAATTTTTAACCAGAAACCCTTAAAATTGTATTTGTACACTAGCTTGTATGTCTATCTTGAATAAAACTGTTGCCTCTTATGCCTTAAAGATTCAAGAGGACTAGGAAAATCTTTTTGTCAACCTAGGACTTGACTGAAATGAGAACACAAGTGGGAAAGACACTGAAATCACTCATCTGGAAATGGCTGTAAAGGACTAGACCATAATAGTGTCAAAATCCATCCTTTGTTTATAGTTTTTTTCAGGGGGTGCTTCAAGAATTGATAGCGAACAGGAAGAAATTGCTTTTATCTGTTCCATACTACTTTAGAAACAAGATTTCAACTTTACAAATTCCTTTCCAGCAGCTGATACAGCCATACACAAGGAGTTTGACTACAGAAAAAAAAAATCCCCATAGACAAAGTTTATTGTATTGAAATGTACTTATAGTATATTTTCCCAATCAACATTTTCATGTAGCTACGTTACTTATTTATGCATTATGTATATCCTAACTCATTGCACAAGGTTATTTAACAGTAAGAACACATTGAGTAATCAAATGATTAATGGAAATAGGGAATCAAAAGCAGGACAAATACAAATTATATAGTTTTATTGTTCACCCATTTAGTACCTGAATCTACCCATAGACAATAAATTGCTGAATTAGTGATATTAAGATTCTATTCTATATAAATTCTAGCATAAAATCAATTGACTATCACTAAGCCTCAAATTTGGATAAGAGCTTTCTGGTAGCCAAAGTCAAACAAGATGGTTGACACTCTTGAACACAATCCTTATCAGTTGTTCAAGTGAAACAAAACTTTCTCTAGAATTCAATTCTAAATAAATTGCCGACCTGGTTGACATAAGCAATGGTAAGTTTAGCCATACTTCCATAGAAAATACAAAAAGAGTTTCCTATTAACTGTTCCTTGTCACACACTTTCATGAAAGAACAGAGAGAAAGAAGGATGGAAGTGGAGGCTCGTGTTGGAGACTGAGAAATTATTTCTATATTGACATGTAGCCCTTTAGGAATTTTTGAATGAAGGATGGAATTTTTATTTCTTTAAATTATCTGTAGTAGGGCCTGGCATGGTAGCTTAGTGGCTGAAGTCCTCACCTTTCATGTGCTGGGAAGCCATAAGGGCACCAATTTCCATCCCGGCTACTCCATGTCCCATCCAGCTCCCTGCTTGTGGCCTGGGAAAGCAGTTGAGAAAGGCTCAAAGGCTTGGGACCCTGCACTTGTGTGGGAAGAGGTTCCTGGCTCCTGGCCTCAGAATCGCACAGCTCCGGCCATTACAGCCACATGGGGATTGAATCAATGAACAGAAGATCTTTGACTCTTTTTCTCTGTAAATCTGACTTTCCAATAAAAATAAGTCTTTAAAAAATTCTCTATAGTACCAGTATAATACGCTCTATATATTTCATGTGATTAGTGTCAACTGTTCTATCATGTAAATAAATACTTAGTTGTGCTTAGTGAGTTCTTTTCCATGCTATCTACCTTGGCACCTTATTTCATTCAGCCCTCAATTTCGAAAGTTCTCTTTATGTTACTTCCACCAGTCAAAAATATAACATCTTGGGCCTGGTGCTTTAGCCTAGTGGCTAAAGTCCTTGCCTTGAACGTGCCAGAACCCCTTTTGGGTGCTGGTTCACATTCTGAAGGCCCCGCTTCCCAATCAGCACCCTGCTTGTGGCCTGGGGAAGCAGTGAAGGATGGCCTGAAGCCTTAGGACCCTGCACCTGCGTTGTAGACCTGGAAGAGGCTCCAGGCTCCTGACTTTGGATCGGCACAGTTTCGGATGTTGCACTCACTTGAGGAGTCAATCACTGGACAGAAGATCTTCTTCTCTGTCTCTCTTCCTCTCTGTATATGTGACTTTCCAATAAAAATAAAAGCTTTTATATATACATATAAACATCTTTCAAGATTAACTAGAGAGATCAATGCTGTGGCACAATAGATTAATCCACTGTTTACAGTGCTAGCTTTCCGTATGGGCACTGATTCAAGTTCAGACTGTTCACTTGCAATTCATATCCACTGCTAAGGTACGTGCAAAAGCAGTTAAGAACGGCCCAAGTGTTTGGGCCCATGCATCCACCTGAAACACACAGAAGAAATTCCTGGATTCAAAATGTTTTAGTCTTGGCCACTGTGGCCATTTAAGGAGTAAGAGAGCAGATGGAACATTTGTCCATCTCTTCCTTTATGACTCTTTTTAAAAAAGATTTATTTTATTCTTTTATTAGAAAGTTAGATATACAGAGAGGAGGAAAGACAGAAAGATCTGCCAACCATTGATTCACTCCCCGTGTGGCAGTAATGGCCGGAGCTGCATGAATCTGAAGCCTGGAGCCAGGGGCCTCTTCCGGTTCTCCCACTCGGGTGCAGGGTTACAAGGTTTTGGGCCATCCTCCAATGCTTTCCCAGGCCAGAAGCAGGGAGCTGGGTGGGAAGTAGAGCAGCCAGGATAAGAACCGGTGCCCTAATGGGATCCCGGTATATGCAAGGTGAGGACTTTAGCTGCTAGGCTACCATGGTGGGCCCTATGACTCTTTTAAACAAGCAAAATGTGTACATCACCAACTAAAATATATGTGTTTTTGTGTGTTTATATATATATATATATATATATATATATATATAATGTTTGTGTGTGTATCTTTGTATAGAGATAGAGAAGTTTACATTTTCAAACACTTGCTGGTCTTCTTGCTGGCTGTAATCATTGAACTTTTTTAACATGCATCTTATTCTTTGATTTAAAATTATCTAAAAAGCATTTAAATTCTTCTTGGACTCAGGAGGCATTTATAAAACACTCAGTTGAATAACAATAGTTTCATAATGTGAATTTTGCTTAATCTTATTCAGCTTATCCCTTGACAATCTAGGGTAAATCTACAAGTCATGTAGATTTTCTAAACAATAGTTCTATAGAATTTTATTTTGTGTTTCTTTCAAAGGCAAGGTGGAAGAGAGAAGGACAGACAGATCTCCCGTCTGCAGTTTCACTTCCAAAATGGCCTCAAAGTCTCAGTCTCATCAAGGCAAAAGCGAGGATCCCATAAATCTGTCCAGATAGCCCATATAACTGACATCAGCCAAATAATTTAATGGCCATCATGGCCAGCTTTCACAAGATCATCGGCAGGAATCCAGATCGGAAAGAGAGCAGCCAGGACTTAAGAACACTTTGATAGGGAATGCTGGAATCACAGGCAACAGCTAATGTGCTGTATCACCATGCTGGCTCCAAACACATAACTTTAAACGAATAGTAGTTACTATGTTATAAAAATGGAGAAATACTTTTACATATAGGAACTATAATGTACAAGACAAAGTTCAAAGGTTCACCAAGGTCCTACATTTAATTAACTATGTAAAAGATTTGTACTCAGTTTTATGAGCAAAAACATTAATCCTTACCCTGATTCTGGTGATTTGCCTAACTTAGGAGGTTGTAGTACTGTCTCTATGAAATAGTAAGTTACACGTAAGAGCTGCTATTCATTTACTTCCCTCAAAATCCACCTTTTTTCTCTTTTGAAAGATTTATTTATTTATTTGAAAGAGTGGCTGATGAGGGAAGGCAGAGAGAGAAGTGGAGAGAGAGAAAGATCCTCTCTTAACTGGTTCACTCCACAAATGGCCACAAGCAGCCAGGTTTGGGTCAAACTGAAATGAGGAGCTCCAGTGAGTTCTCCCTACATGGGTGGCAAGGCCCCAAGCACCTGGACCATGTTTTGCCATGTTCCCAGCCTGTTGCTTAGCCCTTCTGCAACCTCATAAGCCCCTGTGGAACAACAATGTGTCTTTTCCCAGTTCTTAACTCTGTGAGCAATGGGTGCCTGTGAAATTAGCACAAACCATCAATCTGCAAATGCTGGCATGCTCCAGAATCTTCTGGATTGCTGGGCTCTACTCCAGGAACCTATGATTTGGAAACATATAGGGTCAGAGGGAGACTAGGACTTTCCGTTTCTGCCATTTTAGGGTCCACACTGAGAGTCACTGGCTTGTCAAACATAGGTCCTTGATCAAACGGCATCTTATGGTTTATACTTGGGCTAATCCTTTCTCTTTCGCCCTCCTATCTCATCTTCTTTTTCTTTTAAGTTAAATAACATGTTACTACATATGATACATTCCATTACACAGTTACTATACATCCGCTTAAATGAAAAACCACAAAAATTGGGCCCGGCAGCATGGCCTAGTGGCAAAAGTCCTCCCCTTGATTGTGCTGGGATCCCATATGGGTGTCGGATCTAATCCAGGCAGCTCCTTCCCATCCAGCTTCCTGCTGTGGCCTGGGAAAGCAGTCGAGGACAGCCCAATGCTTTGGGATCCTGCCCACATGTGGGCGACCCGGAGGAAGTTCCTGGCTCCTGGCTCCAGATTGGCACAGCACCGGCCATTGCACTCACTTGGGGAGTGAATCATCGAATATCTTTCTGTCTCTCCTCCTCTCTGTATGTCTGGCTTTGTAATAAAAATAAATAAATCTTTAAAAAAAAAGACAAAATCAACATCAGGAAGAAAAAAATTAACATGAAATTAAGTAACATGCTGCTAAATGACTAATGTTTAGCTGAAGAAATGAAAATCAAGAACCTTCTTGAAGAAAATGATGCTACTGTATGATCTAAGAGTCATTGAAGAATTTAATCAAAAGAAAGTGTTTTTGAAGAGATGAAACTAACAGAAAACATTAAAACCCATGCAATATAGTTCCCGCTGATTTTTGTTGGTGAAATGTGTCTCTTCTAGAAAACAAATAGATGGGTTTTGTTTTTTAATCCAGTCTACTAATCTATGACATTTGATTGAGCTTAATCCATTACATGCACGGTTAATATGTATGGGTGGTACTTTGGGCCTGTCATTTTAGGAACGGGTTGTTCATTGGATTAGTCTTCTGTTGTCATTTTACTGGGATGTTCTTCCCATTTGCCTTTGGTTTTGGTGGGTACTATTCCTCTTCTCTGTCAAGAGAACATCTTAGCATGATGGATTCCAGTCGGGCCCATTTGACCACAAAGAACTGCATTTCGTTTTTTTTAATACCTGAGTAGTATTCCATAGAGTAGATAAACCATAGCTTTCTTATGAACTTGCTTCTTTTTTTTTTTTTTTAACATACTGGTTACTCAAAACCATGTCAATTCCATAATGTTGCAAATTGCTGTTGATGTTATATTGGGACTCTTAATTGACTGGGATGATATTCTACCAGCTATAACTTCGGACCAGAAATGGTCTCCCCAAGAAACTGTTCAACCCATCTGGACAATAAGTAGCTGGACTCTGTGCTTGGTATATGTTTGTAAGGAAAGAATCTTGATTGAATTTGAACTGTAATACTGCATCAAGGTGGAGGAATCCACCGGGGGGGGGGGGAGCGTGGGGAGTGGTGGGGGAATTCCCAGAGCCTATGAAACTGTCACATAATGCAAAATAATTAGTAAAAACAAGACACACAAAGAGGATATCTTGAAATATCATTTGTAGGGCAGGTTTGGAAGAGGCAAATTCTTTTAGCCTTTCTTTACTGTGGAAGAATTTTATTTCATTTTCAAAGACAAAAGAAAGCTTTGCTGGATATGTTATCCTAGGCTGACAATTTTTTTCTTTTAGAATCTGGAATATGTCATTCCATTCTCTCCTTGCCTGTAGAGTTTCCTGGGAGAGATCTCCTGTGAGTTTAATTGGCATCCCTTTAAATGTCAATTGATTTTTTTCACGTGTACATTTAAGGATCTTTTCCTTATGTTCAATTGAAAAGAGCTTGATGATCATGTGTCTTGGTGAAGATCACTTATGTTTAGGCCTGTTGGGAGTTCTGTGCCCCTCCTGGATCTTGTTTCCCAATTCTTTCTCCAGATTAGGGAAATGTTCCCTTATTATTTCATTAAATACATCTGCAAACTCAGCTTCTCTTTCTGCACCTTCTGGGACTCCCATAACTCTTATGTTAGACCTCTTGGTAGTATCTTTCAATTCTTGAATACTCTTTTTTGGCCTGATCCAGCTCTGCTTCCAACCTTTTTTTTTTGTTTCCCCCTGGTGACAGGAATTATCTTCCAATTCTGAGATTCTTTCTTCTGCCTACTTCATTCTATTTGGAGACTCTCCACTGCACTTTTAATTTGCTCTACTATGTTCTTAATTTCTGATATATCAGCCTTGATTTGCTTTATTGCTTCCTTAAATTCTTTGAACTCTTGTATGTGCTTCTCATTTTTGATCAGAAGCTTTAAAATGAGTTTTATGAATTCTGTGTGCCCCATTTTCTTGAGGTCTTCCTCAGTTAACTCTGAGGTTTGCAAAGGGTTTTACTCCTCTGCAGGGGAGTTTTCAGTAATATTCATTGTGCCTTTGTCTCTTCCTTTGCTCTTGGTCATTTTACTTCTGGTTAGCAGACTCTTCTCCTTCGGGCAGGTTTCTTGGCTCTGTCACCCACAGATATACAATTGGATTTTACTTATTGCAGTTGGTACAGAACTTTGTGCTTGCAGCCATTTGTGCCACTCCCTCCAGCGAGTTCCAGGTCTGGGTTCTTATGTTAGATTTCCACCGTAGTCTCCAAAGCCCCAGCTCCTGGCTCACCACTCTCCTCATCCTGTGATATCATGCTGAGGCTACACCGTTGTCTTTACAACCTTTCTCCTACTTCCAGTTGGAGCAGGTCCCAGGATTAGGGAGACACCAGGTGTGCTATATAGTTACGTTGTTGGTGGTGCCAATCTTGTTGGAACCTGTTGGACGTTAGGTCTGGGTGCCACACGGACCTATTTTGACCCATACAGTGCCACAGTTAGTATTATTTTCCTGCGGGACCAGTGCAATACATGGACCTCAGTGAGTTCTCACGAGCTCAGCACATGCGTAGTTCACTATTGTCACCTGCAATCCTAAAGCTATTACCACAGTGTACAAAATGGCACCTGACGTGCCACTACTAGACTTTTTGATCTGCTGGCCGTCAGGTCTGAGGGCTACCCAGACCTGTCTTGGGTGGAACCTGTAGAATGCCACGTTGCTGGAGTTCACTGAGTCAGAAATGAGTTCACTCCCAGCTCAGTGCATTCTCAGTCCTTTCCCTTGCCTTTGCCTCCTTACGCAAAATGGGGCCCAATTTAGCTCTAGGGGGCTGACTGGGCTATGAAATCCACCCTGTTCTCACACTGCCAGTCTTGGATCTGCTGCTCTGTCTCTGCTCCTGGTCAAATCAAACGGACCAACAGGATGGACAGTTCTTTGTCTGGGTTCACCTCCCAAGCTCCCAGTGAAAGTCCCTTCCCACCTTGTTGCTGGTGGAGTTCTGGTTGTTGGTGGAGTTCAGATTGCTGTTAGCTGAATGCTGCTGGGGTATCAGTCACTGCAACACCACACCATTGTGTCTGCTGCTTTCCTGTGCCTGACAGTCTCCAGGTATGCCTCTGCTGTTTTTCTGTCCTCTCCGATTTCCTGGAATGTGTCCTCTGTGCTTCATCCTGATTAAATGTTTTTCTGTCCATTTAAGCGTGTCCTTACCCTATCCCGCCATACTGATTCTCAAATCCACATTTCTGTTACTGGCTTTAAGGAAGCTATTTATAAATTGACTTTTACACAACAACTTTAAAGTTTTTGGGGAAAAAAAAACATTGTGTGAAATTTTAACAGGATGAATTTTGTTGCATATCAACAATACCTTGATGTTCCTTGACACCTTAAGGAGGAAATTTCTGAATTTTTAGGATTTAGTACTTTTTAGTTTCCATACTGCTCATGTAACAAGCATTGGAGATGACTATCTGCCCATTGCATTTCTTCATAACACTGCCACTAGTTTCTCTAGGTTTCTTCCCATAGGCTTAATTTTCACATAATTGTAGAGCGGTATCTGCTGAACATTTTGTTTGGTGTTTGGATGATCACAGATTTTTTGAGTCTGTGAGTGGCTATAAGGCCAATAAGAGGTTACCACCCAGAAGACAATACTTAGAGGACAGTAAGTATTGCAGGGGCAGTGGGATCCAACTGCTTTTACAAACAAAATAAAAACAGCTTTATTGACATATATTTCACATACCATAAAATTCACTCAGGTAAAGTGGTTTTTAGTATGGCCACAGAACTAGGTTTTGATGAGTTTGCTTTGATCACAAATAGTACTTGTAAAGACATACAATGTGAGCCTAGCCCCACTGCAGGAGACACCAATTCAAGTGTGAAATATCACAAGAGGCAACTTTTACACTGGTCTTAAATTACATTAATTTTGATTTGCCTTAAAGTAACATATCATCTTTTTTTGAAATTTGAAAATAAAATGAATTACACAGTATTGGTATACAATTAGGTATCTCCATGTGAGCAATAAAAACCACAAAGAACATAAATTTCACATGCATTGCTAAATATAAAAGCTGAAAATTGTGTTTGTGCCATGTGCTATCCACATAGCTTTATAGAAATTAGAAAAATTAAAGCTATCTTGAAGTGATCATTTGCATTTTGGCCATCATTCAAAATTACAATATATACTATTTTTACTCTAAGTATTTTGATTTTGATCTCCAGTTTAGAAACTCAGTGTACCTATGGTTGCTAAGGAACTAACAAACATAACTCTTCAACTTCTTATAAAAGTATAATTATATACTTGGTTTTAGAAAGAAAAAGGCATCCAAAGACTAATTTCCCTAAAGTGAAACTGACACAATCATTTTTCATTTTATATGGAAAATTAATAAAGTTAAACAGACAGTAGTAAGCATAACAAGGAAATTATCTAAACTTCCTTTTGTTCTCTCCAAACCAGCACCTCATCAAATCGCCTCTTTGTGATGAAACAATCTTAATCTGGCCCCGAATGCAGAACAGTCTTCTGTTTCTGCCTTTGGTAATATTTCATTTAGCTTCTCTTCAATATTAGAAAGAAGAAGCTCATTAGAGTGGGTTATGAAATTTACTTCTGATAGATTCTCAAATTTGCTATTAATATTTCATTATTGTGATTGCTGTTGGTCTCAGGTTCAGGGGGAAGCTTTTCTGGGATAATCAATCTCCTGTCTTCATGAGAAACATTATTCATAAACTTATGCAAAAGGTCTGCTCTTTCATTATATTATAACCAGCTAACAATCTATCTGTGTATGCTCATCTGACCTTGCAATTACTGGCTTATCTGTATGATGCATTATGATGAAGTTATTAATTCCATTTCCTTACAATTTTTATTCTTTAGCCTGGCCAGTCAGCCAGGAAGAAAGAGATTCCATTAATAACAATTATCAGCTAATCAAGAGGCACATAAAAAACATTTTTAAAAATGGTAAGAATGCATCCCTAAAGGCAAGCCCATATAGATGCCTCCAATTCCAGGAAATCCTTATTTCTAACTCAAGAACATCAATTAAGTGGTGGAAGTTAGTGGTGGGGGCCAGCACAATGGCTAAACAAGTTAATCCTTCACCTTTAACCCACATAGGTACTGGTTTATGAACCAGCTGTTTTCATTTCCAATCCAGTTCCCTGATTATGGTCTAGGAAGGAAGCAGATGGCTTAAATTCTTGGGACACAGCACCCATGTGAGAGATCCAGAAGCAGCTCCTGGCTTTGGATTGGCTCAGCTCAAGATTTTGTAGCTATTTGTGGAATGAAACAGTAAATGGAAAATCTTTGCTTGTCTCTCGTTCTCTCTGTAAATCTCCCTTTCAAGTAAAAACAAATAAATTGAGGAAGAAGGAAGAAGTTACTGCTGAAGGAAGTGAGACAAGGAAAATGCAGCAGCATCAGAAGCTCTCAACTGGAAAAGGACAGACTTATTTCTCAATAGCCTCCCAGCAAGATGCAACTATCTCCTTTGCCCCATTCACAATTATCTCACTTGTGGCATGATTTGCCACAAATAGCCTGCCAGAGGAAGAGAGAAGGGAGGCATGTTTCCATAACACCCCAAAATTTCAGCTTCACACACACTAGTGCTGCCTGTTCCAACAGTGGTGGAACCATATTCATGCAATTTATTTGCAGTCTAGTTGTCTCAAACTAAAATATTAGAATTGCCTGTGTTCAAATAAGCATACTTTTCTTGAACTCAGGGTTTGTGAAACAACAATATTATAGTACTAAAAAAAAAGAATTGATGAATGATAGTTGTGCTTAGCAAACCATCAGAATGTTGTCAAGATAATTTTGAATTAATTATGCCCATATTCTTGAACATTTCCTTGATCGGGAAGAATGAAGGAGACAGGAGGAATACCACAGAAAATGGCAGTGAGATCACAGCAAGAATTATTGGTTTTGCCTTTGCTCTCCGCTTTTCCTGCTGCCATCCTGGACTATGCTGTTTGCCCCATGGGAAGAGTACATCAAAATACAGTTATGTGACTTCACACAGCCTGGCACTTTTTGCCACTACCATAATAACCAATGTTTTCAGACCATTTCATTTTTTTCCCCACAGTTTAAACCCACTTCCATTCTGATTCCTTCTGTAAAACGTTTAATAACAAATATTTATTAGAATCTACTATTACTGAACCATGCTAGGAACTGGGGATTGCAGAGAAAAAAAAACAGGTGAAAATACTAACTATAATGCAATTCATGTAATAGTTAGGAGAATGACATAATAGACAAGTTAAGATATATGAGAAGGAGCTCCAGGCTACGGATGAGAATGACTTACAGAAGTTAGCAGCAGTTAAGTAGGCCAATGGTAGGAGAACAAGGGAGAAGCAGTTAAAAACAATCTCACTTCTTAAAATAGTGTTTGATCAATGCTCCAAAATTTGGATTATTGGTCTATTATATGTGATTAACCTTTTTTTTAAAGGAAAGAATAAGGAGGAATATATAATAGTGGATAAAAAGGCACTTATTCTAACACATTAACTCTGCATTCCTCTTCCTGCTTTTCAGAATCCAGTGTGATAGCTAGTTGTAGGTTTCAACTCAACTGGATTAAGGTTTACCCTAAAAGCTGACAGAGCATTATTTCTGGGCATGTCTGTTAGGATGTTTAAGGAAGAGACTGGTGTTTGACTCAGTGGGCTAAGTAAGAAAGATTCACACCCATCCCATGTGGACAGGTTCCTTTTAATCATCTAGAGACAGAGGGCCAATTGTCAGAGGAAATGTGAATTTGGGTCCAAATTTCAGCAAACTGTGAAGAAATTTGGTATGATCTGAAATGTTCCCTTAAGCCAATGTATGAAGACACCTAGCAAAAGATTGGAGACACTTGTGTTCTTTTTAAATTAAAAAAATTTTTTTTAGTGTAGGGCATGTTCTGAGGGTCCTGTTCAAGAAGTTTTGATAGTTCGACAGTTCTGAATTACTGCTGATCTCGCCACTCCAAGCATCATGAAATCTCTAAGGAATCTACTGGTTGACATACACTTGTGTTCTTTACTGATGCCAAGCCATAGCTTTTAGCTTTCCCATCTACTTCTACCCAACTTAAAACTTACGCTAAACACAGAAATCTCCCCGTCTACTCTCCTATTCCATGCTCCCACTGTTTCCCCCCACATTATTACAGTAGTATAGTCCTTCAGCAGCAGCCACAAGTCTATCATTCTGCTATGTGCTATGTAATTGTGTCATGAAAAATAATTTTAAAAAATCAAACACAAACACAAAAACTTAACCCTGTCAGACTGCTTGAATTACAGGGAAGGCTTTTATCCCTTCTGTCCCTAGCATGCAGAACCTTATGGGTAGGCGTTTAGTTGGAGAATCTACATACAAAATGACAGAATGTACTGGATCTATTCCTTGACATCCTTGTACAGGAAATGTCAGGGAATTTGGAGAGAGAGAAGTTTATTCTGATTTGATCAAAGCCCATAAGCAAGGAAAATGTAACTACTTCTTTAAAAGTGCTCTATTTCAGATTGGTTTTAAATTTGTAAAACTTTTGAGTTAGTATAAAGAATTCCAAATACCCTGGTTGCCTTAGGGAAAGTTTATATTTGTATGATGTATTGTCACAATTAATGAACCATGCGCAGCCTCCCCAGTTATTATCTCATATTAGTATAATACATTTATCAATTAATGAACCACACCCATATCCTGTTTTTTTTTTAATAAAACCTATCTCTACCTCCAACCCTTTCACTTTAAAAGAATCATTTTGATCTATCAAGGCAGATTTAAATTTTGAAAGCTACATTTTTTTTTCAGAATGTGGAGTATATGTATTGGTCAGAATTATTTTCAGAAATAGAACGAATGGGATAGCTGGAAGATAACTAGATAACAGAAGATTAATTAGCTGTATTGGTTCATTAAATTATTGAGCTAAAGAGTCCTGCAGTGTTCTCTCGGTGAACTACAGAATGAAGGTAAGAAGATAGCATGGCTCAGTTCAAGTACAAATGACTTAGAAGCAAGCAAGCTGACAGTTTAACTGGCAATATAAGACTGACAGCCTGAGAATGTTGGTGTCAGGGGGCATTTCTGTGAGGACTAGTCCCCAAACACTGGGGAACTTGGTGGGGTTCTGATGTGCAAGAAAAAAAGAAGTGTGTTTTAGCATCAGTGAAAGGGAGAATGAATTCACCATTCCTCTGACAATTGGCCCTCTGTCTCTAGATGATTAAAAGGAACCTGTCCACATGGGATGGGTGTGAATCTTTCTTACTTAGCCCACTGAGTCAAACGCCAGTCTCTTCCTTAAACATCCTAACAGACATGCCCAGAAATAATGCTCTGTCAGCTTTTAGGGTAAACCTTAATCCAGTTGAGTTGAAACCTACAACTAGCTATCACACTGGATTCTGAAAAGCAGGAAGAGGAATGCAGAGTTAATGTGTTAGAATAAGTGCCTTTTTATCCACTATTATATATTCCTCCTTATTCTTTCCTTTAAAAAAAAGGTTAATCACATATAATAGACCAATAATCCAAATTTTGGAGCATTGATCAAACACCATTTTTTTTTTGGTCTCTCCTGCCGTGGAAATAATTTTTTTATTATTTCTTTTTACAATCTTGACATAATTAGGGTAAAAATGTTGAAGCACTACAGGAAGATGGGCAAAACAATTAGTTCCATATTGTTTCCTTAATACATCTGATGTAAAAGAGGATTTTAAGGGAGAAGCCCCACCCAGTCTCCCACCCACCCCAGGTCCCTGATGTGGGGCATGCTCCGAGGGTCTTACTCAAGTGGTTTTGATAGTTCAACAGTTCTGAATTGCTGCCACTCTCACCACTCCAAGCATGATGATGTCGTCGGAGAATCCACTGATTGACATAGTCTATCATAGAGTCTCCATTTGCCCAGTATTTTCTTTTTTATTATTATTATTATTTTTAATTCATTAATTACATTGTATTATGTAACACAGTTTCATAGGTACTGGGATTCTCCCCACCCCTCCCCAAACCCTCCCACCATGGTGGATCCCTCCACCTTGTTGCATAACCACAGTTCAAGTTCAGTTGAGATTCCCCCATTGCAAGCATATACCAAACATAGAGTCCATCATCTTATTGTCCAGTCAAGTTCAACGGCTTCTTAGGTATACCCTCTCTGGTCTGAAGACAGAGCCAGCAGAGTATCATCCCGATCAATTAAAAGCTCCAACATACCATCAGCAAAAATTTACATCATTATGGAATTAATTGACATAGTAATGAGTAACCAATATGGTAAAAGTAAATGCGAGTTCTTAACCACCTTCTGTGACCATCTCATTGACATTTCAATTTTAGTTTACACACAACATATAACAAACTAACATGTTATGTTAGGTTTGCCCAGTATTTTCATTGCCAACATATAGCTGAGGTGGTTGATTGACTTGTTCTGTCCTCTGTCTTTTGATGGTTAGAGTTCTGAGTCCGGAAGCTTGATTGCGGGGATCCCAAAAGAAACTTTGAGGTGTTCCCAAACCAGATTCTTGTATGTACTAGAAAGCAGAGGGCCTGGCACAGTCCATTGCCCCGATCAGCCGGTGGTTGCAATTGCTGGGTTGGTTCTGTTTCCATCCCTGTCTTCCACTGGAACCAATGGGGGTTTGCAGTCCAGCCTGGTTCTGCCCAGCACATACTCAGCCCTCACATAAACCAGTGGGAGCTGCAGCCTAGTCGGAGCGACCCACAATAACCCTCACCAGGCCCTCCCCCTACCCTGGTTTGCCAGTATGTGTGGCTGACTAGTCCAGTCTGTCCCACATCCCCTTCTGCTCTCATACATGTCAATGGGTATTAAAACCTTGTTCCATCTAACCAGCTCAAATATCCAGCCTTCACGGATGTTGTTGGGTGTCTCTGTCTAGCCACCCTAGCCCCTGTCCTAGTTTTTGTGCCCTCCCGTGGGGGTGGTAACCCAAGAGGGAGGAGCCCACTATTTCCCTCCCAGGCCACTCCCACTCCCAGATTATGCACTCTCCAGGTGGTTCTGTGGTTTAACTTGACAGAGCTAGCCCCCAGTGCCAGCTTCTGCCAGCTGATGCTGTGGCTAAGTCCCAACAACCCTCACCCACTCTAATTGTAGATTGCACCAGTAGGAATAATTAGCCCAGCCTGGTTTTTCCCTGATCTGGTCCACATGAGGCGCATGATCAAACACCATTTTAAGAAGTGAGATTGTTTTAACTGCTTCTCCCGTGTTCTCCTACCATTGGCCTACTTAACTGCTACCTTACTTCTTATTTTATGAGTATACAAATTAGGGTTGTAAGTGAAAGATACCTGTGGCCTGCAGAGAATTAATTCAGCCCTTGCTAGAAAACACACAAGGGCCACAGCAGAAGGAAAAGGTACATTCATAACTAAAACCACTTTCCTTTCTTAGCACTGCAAGAAAAGGATGATTGGTTATCAAACAGACCAGACAGAAGAAACTTCGTACACACTATTACAGTCAATAAAAACAGGAAGAACACAACTTGCCAATTCTAGGACTACAAATTCAGTCCATAAAAGGATTTCACTAATACCCCACATCCAACATACACATAACGGTACTTTCACAGTTCATTAAAAAAAAGAAAGATTCATTGCTCATTTGGATATAAAAAATTGTCAGAATACACAAGAGCCATACATTTTAAGGCCCATATTTTGTGCGTATACATGTATATATAATATATATAAATATATTTAATTTTAATTTTTAATGCTGATCACATAGTTGATCAGAGTTGTAAGGGTCAAGGGTTACGGGAAAGTGGGTGAGACCATGGCTTCCAAATATTCTTTTCCTTCGTCCTGGGAAGTGGGGAGAAAAGGTTGTAAGCCAACCTAGCCTCCCAACTGGCCCATTACTCAGAGATGGGAAACAGCCACAAGTATCAACCCAGCATCCCCAATGTGGAGCATGTTCCAAGCATTCTGCTTAAGTGGTTTTGATAGTTCTGAAATGCTGTCAATCTCACTGATCCAAGGATGAAGAAATCCTTCCAAGGTCCATTGGCTGACATAGTCAACCTTAGAATCTCCATTTGCCCAGATATTTGCTCTCATTGCTTTGTTGGAGTAGTTGTCTGATATGTTGCACCTTCCTTCTGCTATCGTACCAGATTTCCTCTATAGGCCTTAATGGGCTGCCATATCCTCCTTGTGCTTCTGGGCCTGCCATCCACTGCTCCAGTTTTTCCACTGAGGAGGGCATCCCGGAGTGCCTGACCTGGGCCCTGCTGGACTACTTGCCCCTGGAACTCATGGACCCAGCACCCACCACACAGGAAGGCCTAAGGATCAAAGCCAGATGATCAGGACCCCGTCGGATCGTCTGCCACCAGGACTCACAGAATTGGCACTCCCCCCCCCCCAAACATATCTTTAGAAGAAAAAAATAGAGTAGACTAGATGAATGTGCTGGCACACTGGTGTGGAAAACACAGATTTGGTATTAGCTAGGCACAGGATGCCTGCCAGGTATTAGCTGCTTTTCTCCCAGCAATGTAATACTTGCCTAAGTACAATGCAACCTAGGCCATTGCCCACAGCTGGATACATGCATATATTTTTAAAAGAATAAGATTTTCTGATGAAACTCTGAGGGAAATATTTGAATGTGCAAGTCACAATGAATATGTAAGAGGTACTTCAGAAACATGCTATCATAGAATATACGGTGTTTTAAGTTTTTAAGATTAGTAGAGATGCTAAGAAGGAAAGAAAAATAATTATAGCATGCTTGTATCTAAACAAGTAAAGTTTTCAGTAGAGTTTAGCACATAAAAAGTGATATCAAAGATGTTTAGCAAAGGAAACAACTAGTAGGGATCATTCACCAATGGCAACAAACACTTTCCATTTATACTAAGTTCATTCTAGGGGAACCGGGTATGAAATTAAGAATGGGACTTTGTATTGGATTCCTAGGCCTGCTGTAACAAATTAATCATTTGGTAACTTAAAACAACACAAATTTGTCCTTTTACAGTTCTGAAGGCCAAAACTGAAACCAGGATTTTAGCAGTATGGTTTGTTCTAGAGAATCAGAGATGCTGTGCCATGCCTCTCCCCTACTGTGTGGCTACTGTAGGCATTCCTTGACTTTCTTTGGTTTGCTGCTAGATCACGTTAATTATTATATTCATTTTTGCTTGGATTTCCCTCTTCCTGTACCTCAAATCTTTCCCTAATTTCTAAAAATACAACTCATTGGATTTGGGGCCCATCCAAAATCCAATACAATTTCAGATCAGGATCCTTAAATTAATCACATTTTCAAAGACCCTATTTCCATTTGCAGGTCCAAAGGTAAGGTCAGACATACCTTTTGGGAGAACACAACCCACTACACAGTTGTCCAGAGGGGAGAGATTAATCTCCCAAGCTGATCAGGGGAACTGATTCAACAACTGAAATTGTTTCTCATGAAAAATTCAGGGATCCATAGTGAAGAAGAAAGTCTTCATTTCTTAGGGGCTTTGATTATTCCTATAATTCATTAAAAAGGAAAATCTGCAAACTACAAAAAATAGCAAAAATTCTAGAAGGTTTGACCATGCGGCTGTTACATCTGTATTTTGCCTCCAAATCTCTGGTTTTAAGAATGTTGTCTTTTTTAGCCATGGCCCTAATTTTGCTTCAAAACACCTAAACCAAAAACCTTAATGAGTGCATACACCATTGTGCTGTGGAAGGAAAAAAATGTGATATGGTATAACATTAGTACCATAAATAAAATGGAAGTTGTTTATATAATACACCCAGGCGTGTGTCTACTCTCAGTGCTAAGCTACCCAAATACATAGTAGAGACTCAATAAACATGCATTAATTCCACCAATGAAATACAGATGACTGTTTTAAGCCTATGTTTGTGGGTTGGTTGTAAATAGGAGGGGACCAAAATGGCCAGGGCAGTAAATCAGATCATCAGGCAGCCTGGGTGGTCACAGTAAGGAAAGTTGTACCCTACTGGCAAACAACTTCTTTCCTATGCCATCATGCAAATAAAAACACAGTCAAGGATCTTATCAACCGCATACAAGAATCAATAAAACCAAATGGTGCTTTTAGGCAACATGTTGTGGAAATTCTGGCAATACAGCAGATGGAAAAGTATATTCCAGAGTATTTCAGGAAACCAGGTAGAGAGGTGTACAGCTCCTAGAAATAAGTTCCTCTCACATCATACTGCACATTGGTAAAACACACCCATCCCCCCACCAGTGACATGTGTATGATTTATGAACCAAGCACATGTACCTATATTGCACTATAGGGGGAAAAGCAAGTAGCCAATACTGTTCACACACCCTCTTACAATAAAGCCTCAAGTGATGTATCACCTTTTCAAATAGGATAGCTGTGATAGAATACCAAACTAAATAGTCCATTAGCTCCTTCCTAATACAGTATATGACATAAACCAAAACATTCTCTATCCAATATACTACACATATTAAATGCAGGAGGAACACCACAGAGTCCCTTATCAAACACCTGTCGCCTTCCCTTGAGTGTAAATAACAATAATGAAGAAGACTAATATCCACTTCGTAACTAGAAGATGTATGGGGTTGCTACTTGTACAGTTTCTGTGTAAGTAGAAATGCAGACAGAATTAAATGATCAAGTTGACCTGCTGGATACAATGTATAGCCTGATATTGAAAAACATGTTCAGTGTTACCTAGGTTGCATTGTAACATGCTACATTTTTCCTTTGGAATTTTAGCAGATCAGAAGTTACTTATACATGAAGTCACTGATCCATAGCTAGAAGGCAACACAATGTAATCAATGTCCCCATGCCTGAGAAAAGTGTGTGCTTCTGTGGTTGGGGAGGGTTATATGAGCAATACAGATCCCTCAGAAAAAGTGCTGTGATGAAACACAAATTATAATACCTTTGCGAAGTAAAGTGGAGGGCTGACACCTTAACTTGCCTATTTTTAGGTGTGTGCTTCTTTCTAGCAATTAACCATGATAGTTTTATTATGGTCCATGGAACAGCTAATCAATAGGGTGGGATGCAAGTTACAGTCCGCAGCTGGTACTGTGTGCCTGCATAATGCCCACGATTTTGCTCCCAGCTGTTCAGTCTAATCCATTTATGGTTGTTTATGGCTCACAGTCAGAGAAATCTTCTATTTACAGCTCATTCATCATTCTTAACATTTTCACAAATCTAGGCCGAGTGCTCTGAGGCTGGGAAATAAACTCAGACTTCCTCAGTCCTATTTGCTATCTCAGCACATCAAATTTCCTGCTTCCTCTGAAAGGCTCACAAACTCATATTTTGTTACACTTCACATTTACATTAAACTGGTTTCACCTAACCCATGGGATTATGTTACCAGAAATCTAAAACATAAATGTGTAATTCTAATTTCTCTTTCTTTTGCTCTGAAGGGAGCTATATTGTTCTAAAGTAGTGGTCTTCATTCTTTGGAAAAATTTCCTGTATGAAAATTGAGTAATTATGAATATTGCTGTAAAACACTATGGGGGTGAATGAATACCAGATAACAAGTTCATCAATATGATAGTAGTTTATTCTCCCCAAAATAGCGAAGTGTAACCCTTGCCTCTTTTTCTTTCTTCATTTCAAATAGGGTACCAGCACATTCGGATCACTATGTGCATGATTTATGATGTTATGGCAGGGAAATTTCACATCTATCCCATTGTAACCTGTGCTCCCAATGTTAAAATTTATTTTTTGATAAACTGTCTAATTGAGTCATGTGTTACTCATCAGCAATGTACAGTTCTACATCAATACCCAAACAGATCACCAGAAAAAATTCTATAGTTGAACAAATTTTTAAAAAATATTTACATATTTATTTATTTATTTATTGAATTTTATGGTGTGGTTCCATAGGGTGTGGATTTCTCCCTCCCTACAAATTCCCATCCCCTGATTTTCTCCATATTATTACAATAGTATAGTTGTTCATAAGGAGTTATGATTCTATCAATCTATTATTTAAGTGTGCCTCGACATTGCTGGTACAAACAATGTCACACAGTCTAGCATCCCATTGTCTACATGTTTCCAACAGTTTCACTGGGAGTCCATCTTTGATTTGGAAGTAGGGATGCATGTAGCATTGTATCTTCACATCTGGGTAAGGCAGTCTCTACTATGCTATCACTACAAATTCCCTTAAATGAGAAGCCATGAAACAAAGTCAACAACAGGTATGAAACTAAAACAACAATAAAATTGCAGCAACATGGAGTCTAAAAAGCATGCCACTGGATCACCAATGCATAGATAATGAAAACACAAAAGCCTCTTGAGTAAAATGATGACACCATCCAATCCATGAGTCAGCAGTGAATTCAACAAGAAAAGAAACCATTTGGAAGAAATGAAAATGAAATAAAAAACATCAAAACACATGGGATTCAGCAAAAACAGTATGGAAAGGGTTATTGAACTTAAAATCTGCACGATGGCTTCTTTATATTAGGGAGAATGTATGCTATTTGTCCTTTTGGGATTGACTTATTTCACTGAGCATAATGGTCACTAGTTGGGACCATCTAGTTGCAAATGGTATAAATTCATTCTTCTTAATGGCTGAGTAATATTCCATGGAGTGGATGCACCAAAGTTTCTTTTACCACTCTCATTTGGACATGCATCTAGAATGTTTCCAGATGCTATTGTAGATTATGTCTTTGCTACTGTAGATTGTGCTGCTGTGAATATAAGATTACAGATCTCTTTCTTACATGCAGTTTCATTTCCTTCGTGTATATTCCTAGGAGTGGATAGCTGGGTTATATGGCAGATTTATTTGCAATTCTCTAAGCACTCTCCATACTAATTTCCTTAGTAGTTATACTAGCCTGCACACCCACAAGCAGTGAAGGAGGGTACCTTTCTCCCTGCATCCACCCCCGCAGGTGTTGTTAGTAGAATTCTGAATGTAGGCCAATCTCACTGGAATTAGATGGTACCTCAAAGTGGTTTTCATTTGTATCTCTCTGATGGCTAGGGAGCTTGGGCAACTTTTCATGTATCTGTTAGCCATTTGAATCTGCTCTTTTGAAAAATGTCTCATTTCCTTTGCCCATTTCTTCATAGTTTTTTTTAACTGACTCTGAGTTTCTGAAACTCTTTGTAAATCCTGATACGAGTCCCTTATCACTTGTGTAGTGTGCAAAGATTTTCTCCCATTCTATTGGTTGCTTCTTGACTTTAATTATTTCCTAAAAATATAGACTGCTTCACAAATTTGCATGTCATCCTGGTGGAGGGGTCATACTAATCTTCTCTGTGTCATTCCAATTTTAGTATATGTGCTGCCAAAGTGAGCACAGTTGAACAAACTTAATGTATTGGCTCTTTGCAATATGGCATGGCATTTCATGGAGGAATAAGAGGGCATTTTCAGTTGAAAGAAGGATGTGAAAGGGTTTGGATTTCTGGAAAGAGTTTACATAAGCATGGATTTGCTTCATATTAGGCTTTCCCAATAATCAACAATATCTCTCTAAATTGGATACCACTAATTTTTATACAAGAGGTACCGAAATCCAGCAAGTATAAAACTGCAATTGCTTAGGAGCTAGAAACCGTTTGTTTTGTCTGCATTCAGAAATGATTGCTCTACATAGTGATGATTTTTTGTCATGCCTTATCATTGTGACAGTCTGATGCTCTCTGATGTTAATGTTTTGCAAAATATTTTTATGTTCTACAGAATGCAAAAGGTTTACCTGTGAGTGCCCATGCCAGCCCTAAATAGATATCAGTCAGGGGCTACTATTTTCTTTTTTACAGGTTTTTCAGAGGGAGAATAACTGTCCTAAAATCTCAAAAGCAATGAAATATCAAAATCAAGACCATAAAAACGTTATGTACCATAGCACCTGATGCCAAGTATATCACATGCTTTCCAGAGGAATCCTGCTCTGTTTGCCTTATGGCTGCAAATTTAATACAGTTGTTTCTAGTGAGCTTTAATTTCTCAGGAGATATTTCTAGTTTCTGAAGGAAGCTTCCATTTATTCCAGTTTCTTGTACAACTAAGCTAAAAAGTAAAAATATAAACAATACTAAAATAGTAAACAGAATGAGCATTATTTTCACCAGTATTTATTGTACTACAAATAATTGATATAATTGGTATTTGTAAATCATTCACAACATTGTTTGCTAAGCTCAGAGCAATGACCTAGATACTGAAATTGAACCCCTATAATGTAGAAACATCCCTTTGTCAGCCTCCCTTAGCTTAAGGCCTCTGTGACTGCTTTTAATAAAAATGCATGCACTGACTTAGGGGAGAGGTCCACTGGTTCTTAAAATGTTTTAGTTACTAGACTCAAGTAGTCATTTGCTTCAAAAAAACAAACAAACAAAAAACAAAAAACAAACAAAAAAAAACCCCTCAGTGGCCAGTGTAGATTTTTAGTGCATTTGGGTAAGGGAATTGCAGGACTATAGATAATATAACTACCATGCCACTTTCATGTAATTCCTTGACATACTGGAGGTCACAATGCCAACATGAATTCCCTAAACAGCACTGCATCATCAATCAACCAAAGGAAAAGTGAGCTGTATTGACCAACCAAGAACTTGTACACAGGCTGATCATGTGTCTTTAAATCCCAATTTCAATATATTAGAATCTTCAAACATAACTATTCTGGAATCCCAGGAATTAATCAATACCTCCTTGTCTTCTTGCTCCACACTTTGAAATAATTGCCCACTTTGTTCTACCACCCCAACGTTAGTGACTGACTTTATGTATGTTGAGCATGTGGACCCAGTTTGGAAGTCCTACAGCAATGTCTCCAAACTACTTTGGGTTGTTGTTTGGCAATAATACAGGCATCTGAATCTGTCAACAATTCCAGGGAAAACTATGAAAAAGAAATAAAAGACTTTTCTCCCTGTGGAATCCATCACAGGATTCTGATACAGGGCTCCAAAGATAAGGTTAGAAAAAAAATAAGTTTCATCTCTGACATCAGGCCTGCTTTTATTGAATACCTATTAAAAGGGCAGGGTGTACTTTCATCAGCATAGCAGTATGGATAATCTGAAATGTCCTTCCTCAAACCACCTTCATTATAGGTAAGCTACAACACACTCAATTTTAAATACATGGTTGAGATGATAGGAAATAAGAGATCTTAAAAGACAGGGAAATGGTGAGGAAAACAAATAGTGCACATGCAAGAGAGAGGCACTGAAGACAAAGTGATGATCAAATGCAAATATAAACCTGGTTCACAGGCTAATTATTCCAGAAACTCATCTGAAGAATTAACTTGTATATGCCCTAGGTAACATATGCCTTGGACCGGATCAAGAGCAAGCAGGATGTCTGAATTGAATCCCCTGCTACAGCGTTGAGGGAGAAGCTCCCCTTACTGAATAAGAGCAAAATATTTGCCTGATGCCAAAGGAAGCCCATGAGCAAAAAAACTGCCTCTCTCTCTAACTCCAGGTGTAGGAAAATGAACTCTCAGGAGACGGGTTGCAATCTGCCTAACCTCAGTTATATCTGCAATTTGTATTTATACCATTCTCAGGAAACTGAAAAACAAGAAGTTAAATTAAAGAGGTCTCTGGTTGGTAACAACTCTGCACCTGGAAGAAACAAACACAAAAACCCCTTTTGAGGGAAGCATCATTAAGCACAGATCCGCAGAACTCATGCAGAATGAATTCAACTGCAGCATAAACATACTTAGAGCTTGCATGGAAACAAGAAGAAAAAACTTATTCTCTATTCTCAAAGACTTCAGATATTATAATTGTACAACATAGTATAAAAGCAGATAGCTTTACGGGCCCGGCGGCGTGGCCTAGCGGCTAAAGTCCTCGCCTTGAAAGCCCCGGGATCCCATATGGGCGCCGGTTCTAATCCCGGCAGCTCCACTTCCCATCCAGCTCCCTGCTTGTGGCCTGGGAAAGCAGTTGAGGAAGGACGGCCCAATGCATTGGGACCCTGCACCCGCGTGGGAGACCTGGATTAGGTTCCAGGTTCCCGGCTTCGGATTGGCGCGCATCGGCCCGTTGCAGCTCACTTGGGGAGTGAATCATTGGATGGAAGATCTTCCTCTCTGTCTCTCCTCCTCTGTGTATATCTGGCTGTAGTAAAAAAAAAAAAATGAATAAATCTTTAAAAAAAGCAGATAGCTTTGCAAAGGAAGAAAATTAAAAAATCATATGAAGCAAAAATAAAAACCAAAGTAAGCCACAAAATAAGGAAACTATTAAATAGAATTTCAGAGTCGGTGGATACTACAGGAAAGTTTAATGCATGCCTAACTGAAGATCTAGAAAGCAAAATTAAAGCAAATTGTTAAGGCTATATTTAAAGAAATAATGGCTCAGAAAATGCTGAAATTAATGAAATGTATGTATCCTCTGATTTGGAATAGACAATATATACCAAGCACATTTAGACATATGTAGTATGACAATCTAAAGAAGTGATAGAGAAAAGAAGCAAAATGCAGGCATGGGAATGCTATGTGTAATTTACAAGGGACATCTGAACTGGTAATAGGATTCTACTCCACAAAAGCGAACCCTTGAGAAAACATAAAGCAATATAGTCGAAGTGCTGAGGAAAAACATTAAATTGGAACTATATAAGCATCAAAATTATCTTTCAAGTATGCTATCATGAGGAATCTTCATAAAAGATCAAGGAAATGTACATTATGAGAAAGTTATACAGGAATTTTGAAAATTTCTACACCAAAATAAATGTTCAGTTCCAAGGGAATAAAAAAAAAAAGAACAACAACAAAGGTAAAATGACAAGTATAAGAACTTACAGATGTTCTGGGAGGCAACAGATTATTCTGAAATTATGAATGAATCAGAAAAAATAATCAGAATCTATGTCACCAAGATGGTGAAATACGAGGTCCTGGGCTCTAATTATCCTCACAAAAAGACATACTAGTACCCTTGCCCTGCCATGGCCATTGTGACGATCTCACATTTCAGGGATGAGACCAAAGCACCTTTGGAATTCAAATACAAGGACATTTCATTAAGAAGGACAGAAGAAAGGTTATACCTGCAGTACAGGATCCTTCCATCAACCATGCATTGCCAAACAGGAAGGTTCTCTGGGCAGATGATTTCTATAGTTGAAAGAAGATGATGACTCAAAGGAGGCTAGTTTCCCCAGTGTTCTGGGACACTTTCAAGAATGTGCATTATTGTTTCATCCTGTGTGAAGACATTTTGTGAATTCACCTAGGATCAGCTAGGAAAAAACAAGGAAGGCAGCCTTGCAATGACCAGTTCTTGGATCTTGGCAGTTTAGCTGTACCTGTGTTAGAGATTTTATCCAATCAAAGAGCCCAGCCAGCTGTTCAACCCATGCACAAATTTGATGCAGTGGCCCATTTGGCCAGAAAGCGAGAACAGTTCTGCTTGCCTGGAACTATCTAGCCAGCAGTCTGCAAGGCTATGCAACATAGAAGGTGTATTACCTCAGACAAGAAGCCCAGCCAGTAACCTAAACCAAATGACACAGTTCAGCCTTTGGAAAACCCAAATGTAACACAGAGAAAGCTTTCATTATACCCAGAGTCCACTCAATGTCAAGATAATCAATGTTGCCAAGGATATAGAGAAACTGGTATGGCTACCATGGAAAATAGTATGGCTACACCTCAAAGAAATTAAACCAGAACTACTACATGATCCACCAATCCTATCTCCCGGTATGTAAGAAACAGAAGTGAAATCAGGGTCTCGACAACATCAATACTCCCAATTTTATCGCAGCATTACTCACAATAGCTAAGACATGGAAACAGTGTAATGAAAGTGGCAAATCAACATTGAAAAACAGATAACATCAGTCATAAAAATAATATTCCTCCACCTATAACATAGAAGAATATGGAGGAAATTATACTACATAAAATAAGAAATACTAAAAAGATTACATTTTCTGATTTATATATGGAATTCTTAGAAGCTGAATTTCTAGAAATAATAGAACAGTGATTTCTAGGGCTAGGTAGGAAAGGCAGGGAAATATAGGGTAAGAAAAATAGATGTTCTGTTAAATGTAAAGTGTGGCATAGTGACTATAACTAATAATACTCTATTGTACATGGGAAAGTGATCAAAGAATAGATCTTAAGTACTCTTACCACATTTACATCACAAATATAAACACAGTAACTGTGTAAGGTGATAAATGTCTGGCTAAGACATTCCACTGATCTTGCCCCAACAGAAAGAACAAATTGAACATCCACAGTCAATTTGCATTCACAGGAGTTAAGGAAGTCAGATGAGAAGCCACAGTGCCTGACTGTAACAGATGCACTGAAGAAGGTAAGGAAAAGGGAGGCAAAGAAAGAAGCAAAGAAACAAATGAAGGAAGTAAGGCTGACATGGTGGCTCAATAGGCTCATCTGAAGCATCAGCATCAGCTATCTGCTTAGGACCTGGGGAAGCAATGGAAGACAGCTCAAGCCCTTGAGCTCCTACACTCATGTGAGAGATTTGGAAGAAGCTCCTGGCTTCTGACTTATAACTAGACCAGCTCCAGCCATTGTGACTATTTTGGAAGTGAACCAGCAAATGGAAGATCTCTCTGTCTCTCCTCTCTGTAAATCTCCTTTTCAAATAAAAATAGATAATTTAAATAAAATGAAAGCAAGAATGAAGGAAGGAAAAACCGTGGGTCAGCCTTCCTTCACCACACACACACACACAGCTCCATGCCTTACAGTACCAGGAGTACAACTGTAAAATCATTACTGGGAGGGCTTCAGGACTCCTGTCCCAAGGCCTTTGTAGACCAAGCCCTTGGACTTTCCTTACCAAAGGGGCTGAAGTATAGCCTCAAAAACCACTCCCCTATATCTTGAGTAGAGTAGAGTAAGGCTCAATCACTGGACACTGTGAAATCAGTATAGGATTTTGGCTTGGAGCTCAAGTCTACATCTGTCATGGTAGGACACAGAACCAGATAAAACTGAAAGTCTCTATTCCCAAGTCAGTGCACATAGATGGAAGCTAGTTCTAGAATTTCATTCTGAATAATACATCAACTATAAATTTGGAAAGGGCCTGTTTTGAAGAACAATCTAATAATGAAAGAGTTACAAAGATTAAACTTCTGGAAATCTCAACTTTGGGGTCAGTGATGCGCATCTACCACTGAAATGCTTGAAGTATGAATAAGCTTAGAGAAAATAAGCAACCAGCTTGCATTTTCTGGACAGGAAGCACACATTAAGGCAGATTCAAGGACTGGAAAAATTTCCAAAAACTTACGTTGACATAATATCAGGTATCCAAAAAAAAATCACATTTTAGAGAACCATATCAACTATTGAACAAGATAAAGTAACTGGTATGTATGTATGTGTATGGATATATATATATATATATATATATATATATATATATATATATATATGTAGTGACTGGTACGTATGTATGTAACTGGTATGTATGTAACTTTAAAGTAACTGGTATGTATGTATGTGTATGGAAAACTTTAAAGTAACTGGTATGTATGCATGTGTATGGATATATATATATATATATATATAATATCTAATCATACATATGTGGAATCTTAAAAAAAAAACAAGTCTCACAGAAGCTGTTAACAGAATGTTGGTTACCAAGGTCAGGAAGAGTATGCAGTAGGCATGGTAAGGTAATGGTGAACTACATTACTGTTAGGATAAAGATGCTTTGGTGTTGCATTACACAGTAAGATTAACTTTAAAAAAAGAGACAAGACAAAAATTTAAGACATACTTAGTGCTAAACCTGAATTGAACAATGCACAATAAGCATATCATTAAGACTTCACATGATATTCAAAAAACTTCAAAAGAAAAAACTGTAGAAAGTGTAAAAATTGCTATCATGAAATTGACAACAAACAAACAAATATATGTAAATAACTTAAACATTATAGTATATAAGTTTGGAGGGAATGATGGAGATTCAAATGTGGGGAAATATTTGCATTGCATGATACAAATTTAAGGAAAGTTGAAAATAAAATGGTAAAGCTAATCCAACACAGTGATAACTATGACAACTGTAAATGACTTAATAATCTTGATACAATAACCCAAATTATTCAGGGATACAATTTAGTTCTAAGAAATCTGTAGTTTATTCTAGGTTTGCAAATTCTTTATATAAAGTCTCCTTATAGATTGTTTCTTGACTCATTCACTTTTGGGAATAATGAGCTCCATAAATTGCTATCTGCTGTTTGAAAGTTGGCCTTCAATTTATCCTAAAATGACCTTTTAAGCCTCAACAGGGACCCACTAAGAACTATATTCTATGGGTTGGAAATATTTGCTTGACTACCTTTTCCAACTTTTTCATAACTGTATACCCCTCTCTATATTGAAAAGGCCTCATATTTGTGTTCTGTCCAGAGAGCTAGGCATTCAATCCAACTCCGTCTTATTTTGGAATGCAGAGGAAAATCAAGATGCAAAATCTGACATGAGACTAAAATTCAGAAAATGAAGAATCTTTAATATCGGAAGTATTATATTGATTACTGAGACATTTTCAACCACCAAATACATAAATCAAAAGAACAATTGGACTAATTTCCTAAACAATTTATTCTAAAAAATATTTTTCTACCCCTTTATGATCTAATAAATAGCTCAGCATATTGTTTAGCTATTTATTGTTTTGTGTGGTAATAAAATAACATGTTAAGATATCACTGTGTGATGATGAATCATTTATACAAAAGAAACTGGAAAACTTCCTAAAAGTTAACAAAGTAAAAAATAAACCACAAATGATTTTTGAGCTCTTACACTTTGCTTAAAGAAATAATTTTTTTATCTCAACAATTTTGTGATTTTTTTTTCCTAATGATAACCTAAGATACTAGGCCTTAATGCTTCATTCACCAGTTTTCTTTCCCACATAATTTATTGTGCCTGTGGTCTTAATTCCAAGGAGAGAAGCAAAAGTAGTTATAATTAATATTTGTTTTCCTCTTTGCAACATTAATCTGCTTTACAAAATATATTTAGTGTACCAAACAAGAATTTTGATCAGTTGAGAGCAGTTTATGAATCTAAACAAACCATCTTAACCTATAACAGTATGATTTTTACGTGCTCTTTTTTGACACTTGTGTTCCTATTGCTTCCTATCCTAAGTTAACATTTTGTCAAGTATGTGAATTTCTATAAACATATTAATTACAACATAAATACAAGTGTAACAGTGTTCTAACTAATCTCGAAATTTGCAATGCTGGAACTAAATGACTATCAACACAGAGAGACTAAAGCATAAGGGAACAGATTTCAGATATGAAGTACTCATCTAGCTCATGCTAGTATATGCTAGATGGAAACAGACATTTTTAAGAATTATAGAAAAGAAGATTGTGACTATCAAACAAAATTTATGTATATTTGGAATATTGTGTAAATATGAGAATTGAAGACCTAACAATTAGAAAGCAGTACGCTACTTTCAAACAGCTAGACCATCCCTGATGTAGTCATTTTGGGAGTGAACCAACAGAAGACTCTCACTCTTTCTTCCCATCACTGTTGAATAAATACACCCATCCATGATGCATCCAGCCACCAATCCATTTTAAAGGACAGGGACATCACTTTTGCATCACCTCCTCAGTTGCACTCAAAATATGCTTCTCTTTTGGCTGGGAAGAAATTTCAGATCTCCTACACTTAGAAACTTTCTTCATAAAACTTATCATGTAGAATTTCTCTAGCGAAATCTGAATCTCAAAATAATTGTCTGGAAACAAAATATACCTGCTTTAACCCTAATCCTCTCCCCATTCACTATTATTATCTGTAATAATCATGGATCCGAGTCAGTTTTATTATAACAGAATACCAGAATGAGTCATTTATAGAGAACGTAAGTTAAATTTCACGGATCTGAAAGCTGTGAAGTCCAAGGTTTAGTAGCTCACATTTATTAAGGGCCTTTGTACTGCATCAACCTGTGACAGCAGGCAGAGTAGAAACACAGTATGAAATCAAAACGAATGGATCTCAGGCTTATAATAAACCAACTCTCAAGAACAAGGAGCTCGCTCCCACAATATCTAAATTAAATCATTCACAAGAGCAGACGCAATCTTTCTGTCACAATCACTTCATATTAGGCATTAAGTCCCAACTTTGTGCATTTGGAATTAGCTCACATTAAGTCACATGCTTTTCATCATTCTGCTTCAAGCCACCAAAATGCATTTCCTTTTCACAATGCAAAATATATAAAGGTATTCACTCATTCCAACATCAACTCATATTCCAAGATCCAGGGTCTTATCCAATTCAGAATTCAAAAGACAACTCAGATCATAGTTAACCTTAGACAGTTGCCTCTCTGTGAGCATAAGTTGTTAGTTAACAAGTTATCTGCTTCCAAAATATGATCGGACATTCCCATTCAGAAATACAAAACAGACAAAAGGTGGAGGGTGGGAGTGTTCTCAAGTCAGCCCAAAACCCAAAAGGGAAAACAAAATTGTGCCATGACATTACAGTGATTTCTTAATTTTATACCCACCTGGGAACACTGGGGAATAAGTTTTTTCCAAGGTTTTAGGCTCATCTGCCTCTTTAGCTCTACTGGTGTAGATATGACACTATCACAACTTGGAGACTTATGCTTATAACTCTCCCTATCTGGATCTACATACTGATAGCTCTCTAGTTCTGGCATTTCTGCAGTGGCCAAACTAATATGGTATCACCAGGCATTGACCTACAGGGTCAATGTCGAGGTTCACAACAGTCTTCTACATTTGGGTGGATATATCCATGAATCCCACAATTTGCACAATCTGCATGTCTAGAGAATCAGCATAAGCTTAGATGCCACTAATATTTATACCTCATACCGAAAGTGTGGTAGTCAAACACACACACACACAAGCATGGTTCCTAGCACAGAGAAATACACATCATGAGTGGGCAGTTGGCCAAAAACAGAAAGTGCCTGCAGAGGAGAAAGGGAGAGCACTCCAAGCATGCCCTCCTCCCCCATGCCCAGTTGCAGTGTCCAACAAAAAGTAGGTCTCTTCCACCCCCAAGGTGTCAGCCTCTTTCCTGCAGTCAGAAGGGATGTATCTACAAGAAAAAGCCACCAGGGAGATTTATGATACCTCTATAAATGCCACACAGAGCAGAATTTCCATGGCGTATTTCCCCCAGGTCTGGGATGGAGCAAATGCATCCTGGAAAAGGGTTTTTTTATGGACAGGTAGAAGAGTATTATTACACATGGGGAAGGGGTTAGTGGTTGGCATGTTCCCTAAAGCTCTGTTGTCCTAAAGGAACTGCCTGTGTATCATCACATGCCAGCACCACCCAGACAGGAGGTAAGAGCCCCTCCTGGGTCTGCATAGCCACTGCTGCTGTGATGGGGTAGTCCTGTGCCAAGATATTAGTAATGTCCTGAGGCATCGCTCAAGAAGCCTTCCTTACCAGGTACTGCCGTGGACCTGGGATAGAAGATACAGCTTTGGAGTGTCAGAAATACTTTCTAGGTCTTTCTTCTATTGTGTGAATGAATACCACTCTCTTTAGAAATGGTCATTTGTCCACAGCCTTACGTTTTTTCTCCTGGATACACATTTCTAGATTTACATGGCCAAGTTAAAAACTTTACAACTATTTCTGTAATGCTTCCCTTATAAATTCCATCTTTAAATAATTTCTTGCCATTAATACCCCTTACTATATGTGGTCAGATGAAAGTATCATACTCCCTTCAATATGTTGTTTAGGAACATATTTCTGGGGCTGTTGTGGAAGCTCTGTGTGTTTATCCTCTGCCCCGTGATGTGGGCATCTCATATGGGCACCAGTTCTTTTTAAGTCCAGGTTGCTCAGCTTACAATCAAGCTTTATGTCTAAGGCTGGAGAAAATGGTGGAGGATGTTTCATGTACTTGGGACCCTGTGTCCATATGGGAGACCCAGAAGAAGCTCCTGGTTCCTGGCATCAGATCAGCTCAGCTCTGGCCATTCTGGCCCTTTGGGGAGTGATAGAGATTTTTCTGTCATTTCTTTTCTAACTCTGCCTTTTAAATAAAAATAAAATAAATCTTTTAAAAATGCATTCTATCTCACTGATATTAAATTCTCCCTTCTTTAAAGCCCGTGGACATATACACAACTTCGCCAATATTTCAACAGTTTTAAAAGAATGGCCATTTCCATCATTTCAATTTGAAACTCATCAAAATTGTCATTATTGCCAATATTTGTGTCAACATTCTGACTCTAACCTCTTAAGTAATCTTAAGAAGTTCCACATTTTCCCTAGACATTTATTCTTTTTCCCTAGCCCTTAGCAGAATCACCCCTAATAGTTACAGCAACACAGACTTTTTCAGGATTCACTACAAAACTTCCAGCATTCACCTGTTACCTAGTTTCAAGGTCACTTTCACATTTTCCAAGTATTCATTATGTGAACCCCTTATTTCCATGATATCAACTTCCTTGGGTTATTTTTTTATGTTGGTGTAATTTAATATATCAAATGTGGTGACTTATAAACAATTTATACAATTCTGTAGAGTAGGTTGTACAATATCAATGGTCTGACATTTGGTGAGGATAACCTTGTTGCATTCTCCATGGTAAAAGAACAGAGATCACAAAAGCAATAGGCTGCCATTGTTTTAAAGATCTTATTAACTGTTTTTAAATTGTATTTATTTGAACATCAGACAGAGAAGGGCGAGTGCTCATCTGCAGCTCACTCCCCAGACGCCTGTAATGGCTGGTATGGGGCAAGGGATCAAAGCAAGAAGAGAAAAAGTCAATCTTGCTCTCCTACGTGAGTGGCAGGAAGGCCAGCATTTCAACCAACACGGTCTTCCAGAATTCGCATGAGCAGGTTGCTGTAATCAGGAGCCAGAGCTGGAATTTAACGCAGGTACCCCAAGTAGAACACAGATGTTTCAGTCAGATGGCTTACCCAATAGGCAAAATGCCTATGGTGGCAAATTCACTTCAGTAACAAGCTTATTCAAGATAATTCCCTCAATCTTATGATGATGGTTCTCCTTCATCAGTTAATCATGCCCCAAAAGCCCCATCTTCCAAGATGACATGTACATCAGGAGTTGATGTCCAAGATATGTATTGAGGGTAAGGGGGACTCAAATCCCAGCACCAAATCTATCAAATAGTCACAGTAATTATTCTATACTGGTTTTCCAAGGAGATGTTTTACTCTTATCTACCATGCAGCCTGGCCTTAGTTATCCGAGCAAAAAAATACTGAAGGAGTAAATTTTCTCCTGGAGTTGGTAATGGAACTATCTTTGGGACTTACGCACCCAGTCACAAACCAATGGCATAGTAATTGTATTAGACAATATTCAGGTCAATAAATACAACTAAAAAAAATCCTTGGATTACCCAAGTTCTTCAAAAAATATATAGCAAAACAGAAGTTACACTAAAAGCTTACAGATTATTTGAAGAAGCCTCTACAGTTCACAATCACATTTTGAAAATACTTTCCAGCAGAATATAATGCTGTTTTATTAAATATAATGACCTGACCCAGTGTTTGATATATTAAGCATTTAACAAATGGTAGCTAATAATTTTAAGCCATGTGAACCTCAGAGAGATAAAATTCAAGATTTCATAATCACCTAAAATGCTCAGTCTTTATCTCTTTCTTCACACTCACAGATCATCCAGGGAAGGAAGGGGAAAGGGCATAGATGAGGGAGTTAAAAAATATGAATACCAATATATATGAATAGTATAATTCAGCCATCCTATCTAGTGATTGATTCAGTTTTGAACTTTAGCTACCTCACCTCGCAAGGGATTCAGATGTTTTTTAACAGAAAAATCTCTAAAGAGACTTTGGTTTTGTCTTAGCAACAGAAAGAAGATAAAGAAGAGGAAACAAGTGTGATAATGAGGAATCAAAATTACTAGAACTATAAAAGACGGAAGCATGGTGTGACAGAGTACAGAATTATGTGTCAGGAGACATGGGGTATACTTTAATTTCAGTCACTCACTAATTATGTGACTTTGGTCATCAAATCTTCCTAAGTCTATATTTCCTCAGCTGTAAACAGCAGTCACTGCTGAGCCTACTTTCCTAAATTCAACTGAGGATCAATTGAGATAAAGGGTATGAAAGTAACCAACTAAATATAAAGTGTTACACAAAATGAAGGTGGCTTGTACAATTATTTTTATAAAGGAGTCTCATATACACGGCTGAGCAGAAGTTCTTTAGAAAACAAAACATATGATAACAGCATAGGGGAAACAAAGCTTCATTGGCCAGTTAGATCATAAGCATTGCCAATACCAAGTATCATTTAATAACAAGAGTCAAGAATTCACAAACCCCTCATAAACACTGAAATTCTAGCAGCTTGCAATTATGAACTCAATATAGCACATGCTCTATTGGCACACAGCAACTTGGAATTCCCTTCCATGCTGATAGGTTATCATTTGCATTTTAAAAATGCCTACCATGCTTTAATGGAGGCCATCATTTACCTAGTGTTTGTTATCCTTGACAAATTAGAACCTGTTCTTAGAAGAGAGTTTTCAATGGCAGCCTGTGTAATGAATAAGAACTAGAGACACCACAGGAATCTCATTGTGTCATGGAAGCATCACAATTTTTCCTGAGGGTCACAATGAGCTGAGGCACAGCAGTGCAATACTTGAGGGACCCCAGCTGATCCCATCACATTTAAATGGGAGTTTGCTCTTTAGTTTGCCATTTCTTGTTTTCCTACATTTTAACTTGGTACTTTGTTGATACCATATTGCCTCTTTCTTTTCAATTCCCTTCACCAGTCTCATATGCTATTATCCCCTTTATGAGCAACTCTTTTGCTGAAAAGCTGGCCTGTAATCACCTGCCCATTTCTATGCTTCCATTCTGACACAGGAAATTCTTGCTATCAATTCACCCACATTCATTTCAAGTTTCTCCTTTTTGCCTTGGCTGCTCAATTTCAATGCCACATCCTATTCTTTTTGTGGGATTTATCTTCCCATTTAACTACAAATTGCCTTCATTTGTGACCTCAAGAAGCCCTTATTTCCAGTATCATATGACTGAGGTGTTTATTCCTTTTTAAATATAAATATTGTGGATGTTTAGTAGGGGTACTTTTTTTACTGAGTACCTAACTTGCTTAGGGACTGAAGTTTAAAAGACTCTAATATTGTCTGAGTGTTTACAAGATGACCATTATAAATAATACAAGAAAAGGTCTTGGTGCAAAAATAAGTGGGAGAATGCAAGCATGAACCAAAGGAAAATTGTTATCAACTACAAATTTCATACAGTAGTTACTGGCTTGGCAGAAGTGGTAAATATTTGTCTGTGATGCTTCCAATTTTAGTCAAAGTATCATTGTTAAATCTACTTAGATTTTTTTATGTTGCTTCCAAAATGACTCTAAAAAAAAAAACAAAAATAGAATTATCTTCATATATAACACAAAAGAACTGAAACAGTATTTTGTGTTCAAGTCCTGTGATATTTTATAGGTTGTTTTTATTTTGGATATATGAGATGAAATTTTACTATTTATCCCCTTGGCTTAAGACAGGCCTTAATTGAAGACATAGCATTGACTTTTAAGAAAGCTTTGCATCATTTAAGAGTGCCCAATAAGTTTAGCAGCTCTGTATAGGTAGCAATTGAGAATCATTCCTTTCTATTCAATATGACTTTAGCAGGGAACCTGTACCAACAGTTTGATGAATTCTTGTTTAGTGAATCACTTCTTACCTCAAAATCAAATAACTAAATGTAATGCAAATGATATTGTAAACCAGAGGTATTCCAATTGAGGGACCTTACAAAATGCCTTGCAAGGATTCCTCAAAACTGCCAAAGTGAGAAAAAGTAACAAAGGACTGAAAAAGTCACAGTCAAGCAGAGCCCAGGTAAGGGACACAAGAGCCATATGTCATCTTGAGTACTGTGCTGGAACAGAAAGTAGATGTTAAAAGTAAACATATATAAGTGAAATATGGAATTTATGCAATAATGAACACTGCCTGCTGATTACGAAAATGCCAAATTAACATAATATATTAACAGCAAAGCAAAAATGACTGTAGTATATATAGGCATGCTCCACAATCTTTGCAGTTTTCTGTAACTAGAACTATTCCAATTGAAAATGTTTATTAAAAATGAAATGATGAAGCAAGAAAATGGAGCCTGAGGCATAAAGAGACATGACACATTCAATGATATGCAAGAATATGAAGGACTATCTTAATAGCTGATTAGAGGAAAAAAGAGATAGTTTACTTTTTAAGCTTTACAGCATGAGACCAACAGAAACAAAATATACAAAATAGTGAAAGAAAAATAGTAAAAAGAAAACAGCCAAGAATCTGACATATATGTACATTTGACACATGTACATATAAATACATGCATATATATATACACACACACAACTCAAATATCATGAGAAAGTCAAGAAAGATGAAAATAAAGACTGTTAATTTTTCAAAACTGATGGAAGACCTCAACTTACCTGCATGGAATCACACACACACAAAACCACAATTAAATCCACAGATACATAGTGATACAGCTGAGGATAAACATAGATAATAAAAGAAAACCTTTAAAACAGCAAAGAAAAGATCCTTCAAAGGAGAAAGTCTGACAGTCTCTCCAAAATGGCAGAAATAAAAAATAATTGAAAGAGATGGTTAAAATGTCTAAATTCTCACTTTGTACACACCAAGATCCAAATGGGTGCCAGTTCGTATTCTGCTGATCCACTTCCCATCCAGCTCTCTGCTTGTGGCCTGGGAAAGCAGTCAAGGTCGGCCCAAAGCCTTGGGACCCTGCGTGGGAGACCTGGAAGAAGCTCAAGGCTCCTGGCTTTGGATCAGCTCAGTTCCAGCTGTGGCAGTGGCCTGGGGAGTGAACCAGCAGATGGAAGATCTGTTTCTAATACTCACTCTTTAAAATCTACCTTTCAAAAGAGAATGTATGAATCTTTAAAAAGATATCTAAAATGCATTTGATGAAGAGTGGATTGGACTGTCAACTTGGATATCTATACCCAATGAAATGTTTAAACAAAGGTTCTACAAGACAGAGTAAGCATAGGAATTATATTTATTTAAAATAAATTTAAAAAATAATACCAATAGCCAATATTTATTGAGACTTATACTTTTTGCTTGTTGAATATTATGGTTAGTTGTGCCTTAACCTGGTGATTATAGAGTGGACTGAAATTATGCTTTTGTAAAAATGAGAGAGGAGAGGCAAGAAGGAGAGGAGAGAGAGAAGGAGAGGAGTGAGGGAAGGAGAGGAGAGAACAGGAGAAAGGGGGGAGATTTAGGGAGGCAAAAGGAGAAAGGGTATTATGGTTATTTTAGAATTGTACCTATGAAATGCATGTAACCTGCGATCTTTGATAAAAATTTTTAAAAATAATTATGTAATAGATGGCTTTCTAAAACATCACATGCATATTTTCTTCACAACATTTGTAAATACTATAATCTTAATTTTGTAGAATAAGTTATATAGGTCATAAGACAATGAAATTTATCTTAGGGAGTACAATTCATAATGAACAAAACTGAACTCGCAGTACACACTTACAACCCTTATACCAACGGTTAGATTATTCTGTAAGAGGTCAGTGTATTTTAGACTTGGAATACACAGAAATCTCTGTAACACGTTAATGTTATATAAAATGATCTGGAATGTGAAATAAAACTTAGCTCACAGGTAGTAGAAAACAGAAATGGGGTCAAACATAGCCTACCAGTTGAGTACTGCCTTGAAAGAACCTCACTGATACAACAGGAAAGGGATCTGAGTGATCACCGCATCTCTAACACTCTTTTAAAGAAGAGGCATGAAGATCCAAAGTTATTTGCGCAAAGACATTCTTCTCATTGGAGCAAGAGCTAAGATTAAATCCCCGATTTTAGGACTCCTTATACAGTGCTCTTGAAATCACATAGCAATAAATTTTAAATATATCCTGGGAAAATCTAATCATGCTATTAGTTATATTTGCATTTATAGCTGCTGGCAACTAACAATGAAGTTCAAATTGGAAAGCAAGATCTTTACAAAAGTTTTCAATGACACTAATTGTTACATATTTAAGTACTCAGAGAGTTAAATTAAGTTGAATGAATTCAGTATTTTTTCCTTTTTTATTATTGTTATCATTATCATTTCATGATACAGTTTCATAGGCCTTGGAATTTCCACTACCCCCTTTCCCTGATTTCCTCCTTGTCCTCACTGAGTTGTCCTCCCATATCATTACAACAGCATAGTTCCTCATAGACAGTCATAAATCCATCATTATGGGAATGGACAATGGCAGAAAATTCAGCATCCCATTGTCAAGACCCATTCATCAGTTCCACTGGGAGTCCATCCTCAATCCAGAAGTAGAGATGCACACTGCACCATATCCTCACATCTGAACATGTCAGTCTCTGCTACACAGTCACTATAAATCCACGCAAGTGAAAAGCCACGAAAGAAAACCAACAGGACAAAAAACAGAAATTTACAATGCCATAAAAACATGACTCTGGATACGATGGTCTCCATTACACAGGTACTATACATCCCCTTAACTGAAAAGCCACAAAACAAAATCAACAACAGGAAGAAGAAATTAAAAATGGCATGAAGTTAAATAACATATTACTAAATGACTAATGTGTTACTGAAGAAGTGAAAAATGAAATCAAGAACCTTCTGGAAGAAAATGATGCTTCTATATGATCTATGAATCATTGAAGAATTTAATAAGAAAGTGTTTTGAAGAAATGAAACTAACAAAAAAATCAAAATCCATGAGATGGATTCTGCTGATCTTTGTTGGTGAGATATGTCTTCTGTAGGCAACAAATTATTGGGTTTTACTTTTTAATCCAGGCTACTAATCTATGACATTTGATTGATGAGTTTAAACCATTTACATTCAAGGTTAATACAAATAGGTGGTAATTTAGTTCTGTCATTTTAGCACTGGGTTGTTCATTGATTTAGTCTTTTGTTGTTATTTTACTGGACTGTTCTTCGCATTTGCTTTTGGTATTGGTGGGCACTATTCCTTTTCTCTGTCAAGAGAATATCTTTAAGTATCATTTGTAGGGCACGTTTGGAAAAGGCATATTCTTTTAACTTTTCTTTACTAGGGAAGAATTTTATTTCATTTTCAAAGACAAATGAAAGTTTTGCTGGGTACATTATCCCGGGACAACGATTTTTTTTTTTTTTTTGGTTTTAGAATCTAGAATATGTCTCTCCATTCTCTTCTGGCCTGTAAAGTTTCCTGGGAGAGGTCTCCTGTGAGTTTAATTGACATTCCTTTATGTCAGTTGATTTTTTTTTTCACATGCACATTTAAGGATCTTTTACTTATTTCCGATTGAAGAGAGCTTGATGATCATGTGTCTTGGTGAAGACTGCTTTTGGTCTAGTCTGTTGGGAGTTCTGTGCCCCTCCTGGATGTTGTTTCCTATTTCTTTCTTTAGATTAGGGAAATTTTCCCTTATTTCATTTTATGACATCGTTTCATAAGCTCTGAGGTTCCCCCAACCCCTCCCCGTACCATTAACGCATGGTGAATTACTCCACTTTATTGCATTATTACAGTTCAAATCCAGTCATGATTCTTTCATTGCAAGCATGTACCATGCATAGAGTCCAGCATCTTATTGTCCAGATAAATTCAAGAGTTTCTTAAGGATCCCATCTCTGGTCTAAAAGCAGAGCTGGCAGAATATCGTCCTTAACCACATCCTGTGACTACTTCATTGACATTTCAATTTTAGTTTATATACAACCGGCTACTATCCACCTTAAAATGGCTATAGGATACTATTCACCCGTCTCGTGTCTATTTTCATTTTTGTATTTAGCAGTTTATTGTATTGAAGCATAATTTTTACTGAACTTGGCAGATTTTAGGATAGTCCTAACTGGCTTATAACTTTAACAAGGCATACGTCAACACCTTCTGCAACTCCCATAACTCTTGTATTTGGCCTTTTAACAGTGTCTTTCAATTCTTGAATATTTTTTTTGGCCTCACCCAGATTTGATTCCAGATTTTTGTTTGTTTCCTCCTGGTGACAAGAAATATCTTTCAATGCTGAGAGTCTTTCTTCTGCCTCCTTCATTCTATTTTGGAGACTCTCCACCGTACTTTTAATGTGCTCCACTGTATTCTTCATTTCTGATATATCAGCTTTCATTTGATTCATTTCCAGTGTGACATATTCCTTGAATTCCTTGAATGCCTGCTTTACATGTTTCTCTTGTTGATAAAAAGTTTTATGACAAGTGTTTTGAAGTCTGTATCTCCCATTTCTCAATGTCTTCCTCAGTGAACTCTGAGGTTGCCACAGGGTTTTGCTCCTTTACATGAGAGTCTTCAGTAATATTCACTTTGCCTCTGTCTCTTCCTTTGCTCTTAATCATTGTACTTCTGGTTAGCAGAGTCTTCTCCTTGGGGCAGGTTTCTAAGCTCTGTCACCCACAGGTCTACAGTTTGGTTTTACTTATTGTGGTTGGTACATGGCTCTTTGTTTGTAGTCACTTGTGTCACTCTCTCCAGTGAGTTCCAGGTCTGCATTCTTATGTAGATTTCCACCATGGTCTCTGTAGCCCCAACTCCTGGCTCGCCAGTCTCCACTACCTGTGATACTGTACTGAGGCTGCACTTTTGTCTATATAACCTTTCTCCCACTTCTGGTTGGAGCAGGTTCCAGGATTAGGGAGACTCCAGGTGTTCTGTATAGCTTGGTTATTGGTGGTGCGGATCTTGCGAGAACCTATTATAGGCTGTTAGTTCTGAGGGCCACACGGACCTATTTTGACCCATATAATGCGTAATCTGTATTAATTTCCTGTGGGACCAGTGCAATGCACTGAGCTCAGTGATTTCTCATCAAGCTCAGCACATGTACATCTCACTGTTGTCCTCTTCAGTCTTAAATTCTTTGCCACACTGTAAGAAATGGCGCCTGATGTGCCACTACCAGAGTTCTTAATCTGCTGGCTGAGGGCTACTCAGACCTGTCTTGGGTGGACCCTTTAAGATGCCACGTTGTTGTAGTTCACTGAGTCAGAAATGAGTTCACTCCCAGGCAAGTGCATGTGCAGTCCTGCCCCATAGCCCTTGCCTGGTTAAGCAAAATGGGCCCTAATTCAGCTCTAAGAAGCAGACTGGGTTGTGAAATCCACCCTGTTCCTGCACTGCCTATCTGGGATCTGTGGCTCTGTCTCTGCTCCTGGTCAAATCAAACAGATCAGCAGGACAGGCAGTTCTTTGTCTGGGTTCACCTCTCAAGCTCCCAGTGAAAGTCCCTTCCCACCTTGTTGCTGGTGGAGTTCTGGCTGCTGGTGTGATTCGAATTGCCACTTGCTGAATGCTGCTGGGGTATCAGTCACTGCAACACCACACTGTTGTGTTCACTGCTTTCCTGTGTCTGTCAGTCTCCAGGTACCCCTCTGCTGTTTTTCTGTCCTCTCCTATTTCCTAAAAGGTGCCATCTCTGCTTCACACTGGCTAATATTTCTCTGTTTAAATGTGTCCTTACTCTATTCTGCCATCTTGATTCCTCGAATTCAGTATTCTTTTCTTTTTTTAATTAATTACATTGCATTATGTGACAGTTACATAGGCTCTGGGTTTCCCCCATCCCCTCCCCATCCCTTTCCCCCATGGTGGATTCCTCCAGCTTGTTGCAATATTACAGTTCAAATTCAATCAGGATTCTTTCCTTGCAAACTTATGCCAAGTATAGAGTCCAGCATTTTATTGTCCAGATAAGTTGAACAGTTTCTTGGTGAGACCATTTCTGGTCTGAAGGTAGAGTTGGTAGAAAATTGTCCCAGTCAATTAAGAATCCTGACATAACATCAACAACGATTTACACCATTATGGAATTGACATGGTTTTGAGTAACCAATATGTTAAGAGAAAAAAAAATGCAAGTTCTTAGCCACATCCTGTGATTAGCTCGTTGATATTTCAATTTTAGTTTATATATAGAGCCGGCTGTTATACCCCTTGAAACGGCTATAGAGTACTATTCAGCGATTTCAGTATTCTTGAGGCATTTCCATGTGACTGTCATTGTAAAACAAAGAGACTTAAGAGAATTCTGTCCCTTGGAAGAAAGCCTTAGGAAGAAAAATGACATGTGAGCAAAAGAGAAGTAAAGATAGGGAAAGAATTCATGAAGGCTGAAGTTATCCTGGTGAAATGAAAAGAAAGAGAAATGTCAGAGGGGCTGGAAATGCTCAGAGGGGCTGACATTGTTGCAAAAGTGGAGAAAGTCACTGTTTCCTACATAAGCATCCTATATCAGAGTGCTGACTCAAGACCTGGCTATTCTGCTATCTTCAAGCACTCTGGACAGTCCAAGAGTTGGTGTCCTTGCTGCCAATGTTGGAGACCCCAATGAAATTCCAGTCTCCTAGCTTGAACATGACTACACCCAATGACTGCAGCCATAAGGGTGTGATTTAGTAGACTAAAGATATTTCTCTTTGCATTCAAGTGAAAAAAACAAATTTTATTAAAGGAAATCATGGAAAATATGTCAAATATTTTCTTATCTGAATATAAAGAGCTAAAAGGAAATGACAACCAAATGCACTTTTAACTCTATTTATGAATTACATTCATTATACTTTCAGATATTTGTTTTCATTTGACTTGAAAGGATTGCTCATATGCAAATACACACAATGCAGGTGGGAGAATGGAGACACGATTTCCATCAGCTGTTTCAGTACCCAAATGGTCACAACAATCAGAGCTGAGCAAGATAAAAGCAAAAAACCTGTAACTTAATCCAGGTCTCCCATATGGGTGGGTAGGGATCCAATTGTTGAGGTATCATCTGCAGCATCCCAATGTGTATAAAGCAGGAAGCTAGATTGGAAGCAGAACAACCAAACATGGACAACACACTCAAATACGGGGCATGGTCCAAAATGGCCATTTAACCATTGTACTACACGTCTACTCCTCCATATATTTTATTGTCAGTGTAAGAATGTAAGTGGAAGAAAAAGAAAATAGTCCATTCAAACAATTTCAAGTCAATGAAGCACTGAAATTATACACTGTCAATGTTGAAAAATCCGCTGAGTTAATTTCCCAAGAGACATATAAACCTGTTTGTAGAAAAAAAAGAGTTGTCTGTATACATTTCATAGCCGGTGTTACTTCCTATTTCATAGCACCTATCTATGAAAACATCTGTCTCTGAAAATTTAGGAATTAGGAGTCAATATACCAAATGTCCGCTCATCCAAAATCGCATGGCTGCTTAAGCTCATGTTGACTGTCAGTACCAGTACTTGCTACACGAAGCAGTGTTTGGGAGATAACTAATAAGTCATTGGTCTTGTGTAAAATCTGGGTACATAGTATTCTTTTAATAATAGTTATGAAGCTAACCAATAGTATACTATTTGACTGACATCACCTGAGTTTTACAGGATAATAAAACAAAATATAAAAACAATAACAAAAGAAAACAAAAGGAGAAAATATCTAACTGGTCATCTACTCCAGGGCCTGGAAAATGTCTTGATGGGCAAGAGAGCTGTGAGAATCACAGGTGTGATTCTCAGGCTGGACAATCACTGATGATTTCTCTCTCATACATGCCTCTTGGTTGCTTTGTTTCACTATAAGTGTAGATAATTTTATAGGTTAAATACACTTTCATAAAGTTGGAAAACCACTATGAGAAGAAAGTGATTTTTTAGATTTATAAGTGTGGATCTCTTGGCTAATACCATTCATTTCAGTATGTTTTGCTCTTTTAGTGTTTAAAGTTATTTTATTCATATAAAGGGAACAAATTATGGGTAATTCAAACTATCATGAAAGCTATTCACAATAATTTTAGGAGCACAGTGATCCTACCCCCAAACCCTCCCTCACGTCCAAGTTCCTCACCTATGCTATCTCTTTCTTCCTTATTTGTCTCTCTCTCAGTTTTTACCATGGCATAACTCTGGTTCACTTCTCAAACACAGGCTTAATATTCCATTGAGTAAAGAATTCAACTCAACAACCAAAAGGGAGGAAAAAAAAAAAAACACTGTTTTTCACTGTTCTTCAAGAGTGTACTTAAAGTCTATGCACAACAGTCAACTCTCAGTCAATCGCACTCCTATACATTACATTTTTTATACTAGGTAAACAATTCTTTGAAATCAGATGTTAACATACAGACTGCGCAAAACAGCCAGACATGACCTGTAAGGAGTATTTATTAACTTCTGTTCTAGTTCAGCACTCATTTTACAAATTAAGAGTTTAAGGCCTAGAGATGCTAAACAATTTGTGTAAACTCACAACTGTGATAAATAATAGAGTCAGGACTGGTTGTCAGGGCTCCTAAATCTAGTGTTTGTTCCTGCCTCCCTGAAACATGCTGGATCATAGACTTTAAAAGCTTTTTAGCAAAACAGAATTTGTTGGATGTTTCCTGCATTTCATGTCTTTTTGGCAACTTTCTACTTTGAATATATATGACCTATGTGGTACCAAATGAAACCTGTCCAATTCCAGAAAGTATCCTTCGAATTGGATTTTCACTATCTTCTACACTCTGAACTTATCTATTCATCATCTCTCTCACTTAAAGACCTATTTTCTCTTTTAATAGGATGAACTTAATTTTATCCTTACAAGTATGTCGGTTACTAAAACAAAGTTGGACACTTTTCAATTTTTTAAAAAAGATTTACTTATTTTCTTGGAAAGGCAGATGTATAGAAAGAAGGAGAGACAGAGAGGAAGATTTTCCTTCCAGTGCTTCGCTCTCCAAGTGGCTGCAAAGGCTGAAATTGAGCCAATTCGAAGCCAGAAGCCAAGAGCTTCTTCCGGGTCTCCCATGTGGGTACAGGGTCCCAAGGCTTTGGGCTGACCTTGACTGCTTTCCCAGGCCACAAGCAGGGAGCTGGATGAGAAGCAGGGCTGTCAGGATTAGAACCAGCAGCCATATGGGATCCTGGTGTGTTCAAGGTGAGGACTTTATCCGCTAGGCTATCACATCGGGCCCCACCTTCAATTCTATCCATCTCCATATCCACAATGCTAGTATACACATAAATGAGTTTATATTGCACACACTTAAAAACATTTTACTCAGGACAAGCCTTTGACACAGCATTAAGATGCCACTTGAAATAACTATTTGCCCATATGGGAATTTCTAGTTTAAATCTTGGTTTCTCTATTTTCAATTCACTTTCCTGCTAACGCGTACACTCAGAAGTAACAAGTGATTGGTTAAGTACTTGGATTCCCTTGCCATACATTTAAGAGTCCCAGGTTGAGTTTTAGCCTCCTTGCTTCACCCTAAAGAGTGAATCAGTGAATGGAAAAGATATCTGTGTGTGTGTGTGTGTGTGTGTGTGTGTGTGTGTGTGTGTGTGTCTTCTTACATCTTTCTATTTGCCTTTCAAGGAAAATGAAAATAAAAACCAGAAGTTTAATACTTAATTCCTGTTAGTTAAATGCTACCACTTTCACTTTAGAGGTGAGAAACAACTTGCCTAAAGTTCCATAGATGTTAAATGACAGAAGATATGAAATCATCTATGACTATTTTTTTCTATAAAGAGAACAAAGTTCATGTGTTTCACAGATTCAATTTTAAGAACAAAAAGGTACCTCTCCTGTCCCCCTCTCACTTAAGCAGTGATATTTGTAGGTTCAGTGAAGCTTGGTGGCAGAAAGGTAGCAGAAAACATCACATGTCAGGGTTTCTAGAACCCACAGGGCACATCACAAGTAGTTACATATTCCCTAAAAAAATCAATCGCAATGCTGTCACTTAGATCTTAAGCAGCTTTTGTTACCCATGCTGCCAGTCTGGATTGCCCACTCAAAATGGAATCTCCAGGAATAGTGAATATTGCTAGTCCAACACAAAGCAGTGACGGATCATAATGATTGTTGGAAAGGAGTGCATTGGGCAGCCAAATAAGAGACTATCAATCAATTAAAACAGGAGGATTCTAGCCAGTGCACCATTTGGAAATTAAACAAAACCACTGAACATGTGGTGAGAGGTACTTGATCATTTCCATCTAATGTCTAAATTTAATCATCTCCCCAGCTGGGCCAAATACTATGGACTCAGTAGATAGGGTCTTCTTGTTTGCAGAGGAACACCGTGCCCTGTGGTACTGCTCATGATCAAAACAGTCATTGCCACACATTCATTGTCCTCAGAGTCTCCAGGACATGCTCCTAAACATCTGTTAGAAGAGAATTCCTCTTAATGCATTACTTGCATGTTTAAATAAATATGTGATGCCTAAAATGGCAAGAACCTCTCTCAGTTCTGTAACTTGCATAACGAAGTGTGTGGTACACTGTGCTAGCATGACAAAGCTGTGGCTCTTTCCACTGCTCTGTTGTAAACTGGTATAAAAACATGGGCAAGTTATTTCTCCTTTATGCACCTCAGATTTCCATTTCAGAAAAATTTAGATTAAACATCTTTCAAAAGTCTTGGTCAGGTTTCCCGACTATTTCCCATGTGCACATCCTTCCCTTACGTTGAAATTCTACTTTCTATGGATAAAATGCACACTTGATATTCAAGCTTCTAAATGATTAAAAGCTAACCTGGCTTTCCCTAATCAATCTACAAACCTTTCTTCAAAAGTCATTAACTGTTTTAGGAGGGGTGTGCAGAGAAATCTTTAATACCTTAGTGAGGAGTAACTAATCTTTGTGTCCTACCTAGTAAGGTATATGTGACTCCAAGCTGACCGTTTCCTGTCTGGTTCTAAGCTTTCCTTATTGGTCTCTGTCTATCTGATCTAATTTTTTTTGGGGGGGGTGCCTCCAGAGTGACCCTGATGGTCACTGCAAGAGAGGATGGGGATCCAAAGTTGGAACTAAGTAAGGACCACAGAAAGCTCCCCTCCCGAGTCCTGAAGGAACTTGGCTGTTCTTCTGTTTCTGAGGACCGCTCAGGGCTCCTGGTTATTGTTCTGAAGACAGTAGATCCTGTGAGAAAGGATCTGGGCATCTTCTATCCCATGTGGGAGATCCAAAAAGGAGTAGATGACCTCAGAGTTCTCAGCCTACAAGGGCATTCCAATTTTCCGTTGTCTCCTTGGCAGTTGGTATATAGTCCTTGGTGCCCACACTGATATTCCTTGGTGAGGATCCAGGAGTCTCCAGGGTTGGGATACAAGCTTCCTCCTGTCCTCCTGCTCCACTCTGGGTTCCCCCTCCCCCGCTCTGTGTATATGACCTCCTGTTAAGAGGTTGTCAGGATCGCTCTTGATTCCCCCTGTATGTCTTTATAGTTTTGCAATGTCTAATGCTGTAAAATTCAGTAAAAATTATGCTTCAATACTATAAACTGCTAAATATAAAAATGAAAATAGACATGAGACAGCTGAATAGTATCCTATAGCCATTTTAAGGTGGGTAGCAGCCAGTTGTGTATAAACTAAAATTGAAATGTCACTGAAGTAGTCACAGGATGTGGTTAAGAACTTGCATTTTCTAACATATTGGTCACTCAATACCATGTCAATTAACTCCATAATGCTGTAAATTGTTGTTGATGTTATGTTGTGGCTTTTAATTGGTCGGGACGATACACTCCCGGCTCTACTTTCAGACCAGAGATGGGCTCCCCAAGAAACCATTGAATTTATCTGCACAATAAGATGCTGGACTCTATTCTTGCAATGAAAGAATCATGACTGGATTTGAACTGTAATGCTGCAACAAGGTGGAGGAATCCACCATGGGGGGAGGGCATGGGGAGGGGTTGTGGGAATCCCAAAACCTATAAAACTGTGTCACAAAATGAAATAAAATTAAATTGCTATTTTCACAAAAAAAGACACTTATCGGTTTTAGTTGGGTTTTAATGGCCTGCGTTTTAATTTTTTGGTTCCTTGTTGTTTCTATTAACTCACAGAATTATTTTAATAAATGTTATAACACCAATCTAAAAAAATCATTGACTACTCATAACAATCTACCAAGTTCCCTTATTTTAACGAAGATCCTGTGTTAATTCCCATGGCCATGTCTTCATTCAGGCTCTTTCACCACATTAAACTATCTAATATAATCCAAAATTGTCCCATCCATTCTTTAAGACCCAGTTAATTCACACATTTTAAGCAAGTCTTTGAGGAACTAAAAATGGGAGAAGATAATGGTCAGATGATCGCTTGAATGAAGTTTATTCAAGACTCTGTACCTGCATGACATTGTGGCTAAAATTCAATTTTAAGAGCCCACAGTGCAAACAAATCAAAAATAGAGACACATCCTAGGTGGCAATAGTCTGATCTCAACAAGCTTCCCACAAACTAATAAACCTTTAAAAAGTATGAGATTACAAAGCTTGAAATCTTCATGAATTGTATAACAGAAGAACCCTAGATTGTAGGTATTGTAAAATTACACATAACTTAAAATGCAGACATTATAATTGAGTTCCAAGAATATTGGTCCGGTCAGTGTTTTATCTAATGAAGGTCTCTTTGATAGATGGTTATCCTACCTCTACTTGATGTCTCTTTAAATACTTGGAAAGACAAGGAACTCATTATCTCACAAGATAGCCCCCAAATACTGAAAGATTCAATTTATTAATTTCATACTTATTGAGAACTTATTGAACACCAAATTCTGTTTAACAAAGATCTTGTGACAATAAGGAAGACAGTATCCTTAGTTTCAGGAAGTTTACACTCTATCTGAAGGAGAATAAGTATGAAATAAAAACATTAAAAAAGACACTTTTATGAAGCTGGCACTGATGCATGGCTGCTACCTACAATATGAGCATTCCATAACTAGTGTCCTGGCTGCTCCACTTCTGATCCAGCTCCCTGCTAATATGTATGGAAAAACAGGGGTTCCCATTAAACACAAGAGAGCTCTAGATGGAGTTACTGCATCCTTGAAAAATGACCCTGATGAAGGAGGTGACTTTGAACTCAGAAATTAATAGCTACAAGGAGAGAATCAAAACAATATGAGAGGGAACAGTATACTTGACAAACCTGAGGTAAGAATAGCCCTGAGAGCCCAGCATGATAGCATAGTGGTTAAAGTCCTCACCTTGGATGTGCTGGGATCCCATATGGGCACCGGTTCTAATCCCGGCAGCCCCATTTCCTATCCAGCTCCCTGCCTGTGGCCTGGGAAAGCAGTCGAGGACGGCCCAAAGCCTTGGGACCTGCACCCGCATGGGAGACTCGGAAGAAGCTCTTGGTTTTGGATCGGCTCAGTTCTGGCTGTTGCAGCCACTTGGGGAGTGAACCAGCGGACAGAATTTCTCCCCCTCTGTCTCTCCTCCTCTCTGTATATCTGTCTCTCCAATAAAAATAACTAAATCTTTAAAACAAAGAGTAGGCCTGATTATGCACAAGGAACAGAGAAGTGGCCAGTGTGGTTGGACTGCAGTGAGCAAGGGGAAAGCAGAGACAAAGAAGTGATAGAAACATGCACTAGCCAATCCTGTATGATCTTACAGCTCGCAGATAAGAATGTGTTTTTCCCTTCCCAAGACAGGCCAGTTCTGCCTTCTAGAATGAAACAAAGCAACATTTTTTCCCTGTTTTGTTCCAATACATTTTTTTGCATTCTATATTAGCTGATACATATCAGACAAAAAGTATTTATTATTCTTGACAATGGCTTATTTCACTAAATATAATGATTTCCAGTTGTAGCCATTTGAAATCAAAGAAAGAATTTCATTTTTAATGGATGAATATTATTTCAATGTATATACTCAGCCATGAGTTGATGGACATCTGCTGATTAATATCTTAGCAATTGTCAATTGAGCTGCAACATTGGGGTCTGTGTGGCAGCGTTTTACATAGCTGAAGACATTTCTTATATTCTCCAGCAAGCATATTTTTTGTAGTCCCAAAGTCACACTTTTTGTTAACTATTTTTCCTAAGTTATTTTCAAATCTTTTACTATTCATCATCATTTTGGAATGTGATAATCAATTATCATCAATTTAGGTGTCTTAATCAGAAATCGTTTACTTCTCAGTCTAGAAGGTTATGTGAATTCATCCACAGGCTCCTCTGCCTTCCCTAAGGGTGATGAAATTGGGGCAATGGTGTGGGAACAGAAGGAGGGAGGAAAACACGTAAAAGGTGTTTTTCCCCCTACACTGTCACTGTAGTGTTACCCTTAGCAAGCTTCAGGTCAGCTGTGCACAGCTTCAGCTTCCGCTGTCTACTCACTCCCCTGACCCAGGAGCTGCAGCATCAGGGTTACCAGCCATGCTATACTGTGGGGCTCCAAATGATCACTCATAGAACTCTGCCAATGGCGATGTCCATGCTTCCTCTTTAGATCCCGAGTTCTGTATCTCTTTATTTTATGCTTAGGCTGATTCTTAAGAGTGTGAGGGAGAAGTGTGTGAGTCATCACACTGGCTGATGCTAGGGACAGGTCTCGGTCCACACTTCACACTCAAACCCCTTTCCATGGTACCTAGTCAAACATCAAGTGCTACTGGATCCTATGTCTGCGTAAAACTTCATTCCTGATTTGCAGGTGACTGTTCAGTTGTATTCTCGTCTGATAAAGATACAGCAAGATTGTCTCAAACATGTATTCACTTCTGAGAGAAGTATTTCCATTTATGAGAGTTCAATGCTCATAAGCATTACCTCCCAGAATCAGCATTTCTAAGTAATATCACATTGATAGTTTAAGCTTCAATACACAAATTGGGAGGGGGGGGAAATATAAGCATTCATTATATGCCACCATTTTTCCACTGTTGCCATTATTACAGTGTCTCATACCCTTTTTAAGCTGCTTAGTGGTATATATTAGCTAAGAATTAAATGTTAGCTCAATGTTAGTTTTACAACATACCATGAAAATATAGAAGGAGAATTTTTTCATGGTATTGGACATTATAGTGCTATTATTATAACCTTAGTAGCAGACATGATAGCTTTATTATTATAACCTTAGTAGCATCCATTTGAACGTCACCAATTCCATTTCTAAAGACATCAGCAGATTGTATCATATATATTAAAGATGATTTTTATTGTTAAGGGGCCAGCAATGCCATTTGTGGTTGCTCAATTTTTTGTTTCAATTTTACCACATTTTAAGTTTAGATGTGTAATTTCCTTTCTGTAAATGAATATTAACTGTGACACAAAAGCAATCTTTGCTTGTATGTGCCTGCCATTAGATCTATGCCATCACCATATGAACACAGCCATGCTAACATGCTAGAGAGAGACAAAGGAGTATGGAGAAGAGCTTAGTCATCCAAGTGGAGGCCATCTTCAACAGGGAATCTCTCATGAGATCCACAGATCTTCAGATGCATGTGTGAGACCAGATGAGGTCAGCAATGCTCAGTTAATTCACTGACAGGAAAATAGCAATATTCAGTTGTTATAGAAAACAACTAACTTGGTAAGCAACAACTTACTGATGAAAAGAGCCTTTTGTCTGTACAGTTTCATCATGACTCTCCTATCCCCAAAACATGCAAATACATGCATGAATGCATCAAAAGATTTTATCCCTTACACATTACTTAGGGTTGAACTAATAGATAGACATAACGGGATGGGGCTATTGGATGCCAGTCACAATGATTAAGTTGCCTAAATATCACAGCCTCTATTGTACTCATCTGAATCCTCATACTGCACAGCACAGAACCTTGCACAGTATGCAAAATACTAGATCAAAATAAAAAACATGTTACATACACAAAGCCAATGCCTACTTAATATGTGCCTTTTCACTATTGTTTCTCAGATCTATATGAAATTATGCACCCACTGCAGAGCAAAAATAATTTCTTTCAAGATCCAGATTTCCCATTGTGTCTAAGGTAATAGAAAGGATATTACCACTCTGCTAAATCTTCCAGTAGTTGACTTGCCACAAATTGGTACAGTAAAAGAAAATCATTACTAGATTTCAAAAAAACAAATTCTTTTAAATAAAGTTTATGTTAATTTGTAGACATGCCACACCAAAGGACACATTCACAATTTCCAATAATTGGTGAGGACTTAGATGTTTATATACTTGGATTTACACAGATTGATGTATTTTTCTTTAGGTTGTTTATTTTGCCTTCTTGGGAAAAAATTAAATTGAATATTCTTGCCAGGAATGTGTCTGCACTGAAATAACATACTATTAGAAAACTGCATGTTACAAGAAAGCCAATCTTCCATCTTGAATGTCCCTTCTGACTAAAAAATTTTAGAAAGTAACATACATAAATAAGAATGTGCACTCAAAGCAGGAGGGAACCCCAGAGTGGAACAGGAGGACAGAAAGAGGTTTGTATCCTAACCCCGGAGACTCCCAATAACCTCCAAAATGTTTTCATCACAGAAGCAGTGGATACCTCATCAAGGACTATCAGTATGGGCACCAAGGACTATATCCCAACTGTCAGGAGATCACAGGGAATCAGAGTGCCCTTGTAGGCCGAGAACTCTGAGGTCATCCATTCCCTTTCGGATCTCCCACACTGGGTGGTAGAAGCCCAGAACCTTCCTCACAGGATCTAAGGACATTGGAACAACAGCCAGGAGCCCTGAGCAGTCCTCAGAGACAGAAGAACAGCCAACTTCCTTCAGGAATCAGGAGAGGAGCTTTCTATGGTCCTTACTTAGTTCCAACTTTGGCTCCCAACCCTCTCTTGCAATGACCATCAGGGTTGCTCCGGAGTACCCAAAATTAGATCAGACAGAGAGACCAATAAGGAAAGCTTAGAACAGACAAGAAAAAGTCAGCCTGGACTCTCATATACCTTACTAGGTAGCACACGAAGATAAGGTGTTGAAGGTATTGAATACTAAGGTACTGAATACTAAGGTATTGAAGATTTCTCTGAACACCCCTCCTAAAACTGTTCTGCTCCTCAATCGTTAATACATGGCTTGTTAGAATTATAAGCCTGTTTGGATTATCTTAAAATTCACGAAGTTCAGTAAAATCACACTTGAACACTATAAACTGCTAAATATGAAGAAAAAAAAGACACGAGACAGCTGAATAGTATCCTATAACTACTTTAAGATTTACAGCAGTTGGTTATGTATAAACTAAAATTGAGATGTCAATGAAGTAGTCACAGGATGTGGTTAAGAACTTGCATTTTCTAACATATTGGTCACTCAGTACCATGTCAATTAACTCCATAATGTTGTAAATTGTGGTTGAAGTTGTTCAGCGGCTTTTCATTGGAGGGGATGGTATTCTGCCAGCTCTACTTTCAGACCAGAGATGGTCTCCCAAGGAAACTGTTGAATTTATCTGGACAATAAGATGCTGGACTCTCTGCATGGTACATGCCCACAATGATGGAATTATGGAGGTATGAGCTGTACTATTGTAATAATATGGATGAAATCAATATGGGGGGAGGGCATGGGGAGAGGTCAGGGGAATCCCAGAGCCTATGGAACTTTGTCATAAAATCAAATGATAATTTAAAAAATCTAATAGGAAGAGAGCCTGAAATATTAAATTAAAAAAAGAATGTGTGCTGTCAAATTTGTGACTAATACATGCATTTTATTTTCTGGGCTCATTGGATCACAAGAAAGTCAGGAGTATGATGCTTTGAGAAGCTTTTGAGGAGATAAAATAAATCATTACTGGAAAACAAAGACAGACTGTGTGGAACGGGGTACCCTGGCTCAGAGCACTACTCTCCCTCTTCACATTGATGGGTCTGGAAAAGTGTAAGAGAACATGCAGTAAGAGGAGGTATGATATTTGGTAAGTGGAAAAGCTGGCAGCAAATTCATGCAATTATCTATGCAAGTGAGCAACTGATCCAATTATGTGTATAATTACGGCATCGTGTTAATGCTGATAATGATGAGAAAGATGATCCCCTGATGACTGAGCCAGAAAAAAAGGGTAATTTGATTTGGAAAACATGAAACCGCTGAGAGCATCTGCGAGCAACCGAGAGCTCTTGGCTATTCACATGACACAGCAGAGACTTGTCCAGTGAATCTTGTATTTCACTGGACAAATAAATAAAAATTAAAAGGAAGGCACACACTAAACAGGAGTTATAAGCTAAGAACAAACTAGGTCACAGTGAAAGTCATACAGCATGGAATATGAACCTACTCATGTGTAGCCCTAACATTTCACAGGACCTGAGCACCACAATATGGTATGAGTGCCTCTTCAACTCAACTCCACCAAATTTGAGAAGTTCATGGATGTTTGTTCCTCAAGCAAATGTACAAATTATCTAAACTGAGATGTATCTCAGAAGACTCCACACTAAAACTAACAAACTTTACCAAAATCTAAACAGAAAGGTGCACTGTGTAGAAATACAACAGTCTCAGCCTCAATCGTGCAACTCCTCCCATTTATGTCGCAATTTGTCATCTCTATGTGCCCAATCACCCCATTCATTCATATATTCTAGCAACCTAAACACAAAGACTGAATCATTCACGTGCTGACTCTTCTGTTTTATTGATTAAATAATCATTCATTTATTTTAAAGAAAAATTGATAGAGAGGGACACACAGAGAGAGGAGGGAGGAGGGAGAGAGGGAGAAAAAGGGAGGGAGAGAAGGAAGGAGAGAGAATATTAATCTTTATGTGCCGATTTACTCTCTAAATTGCTAAAACAACCAGTACTGACCCAAGCTAAAGCTAGGAGCCAGAAACTCTGGGTTTCCCACAGGGGAGCAGGTGTCTAAGCACTTAAGCCTGGTTAAGCCAGGCTGAATTTCAGGAGCATTAACAAGAAGCTGGATTAGAAATAGGCAAAGTTGTGACTCATACTTACACTCTGATAAGGGAGAATGGCATCAATAATGTGTGGCTTAACATGTTGGATCATAATGCCAGCCCCAACTAAAATGCTTTGAATTAAATGCATATACAAACATGTATGCATAACAGGATGTATGGTTTTGAATATTTATAAATCTAGGGCAACAGACAAACATTCAGTGAGTCACAGAATTGTATGTGGTGTTTCATTTTGGGGTATCCATATGGTAGAATAGGATTCCAGAAGAGAAATGCTAATTGGGACTAGAAAAATCACAGGTTTGTAGAGGGAAAATATCTAAACAAAGAAGAAAGTGGCTGAACAAAGATACAATATTAAACAAAGTTATAACATCTGGTCAGTGTATCTTCAGAGTAGGAACATACATACAATAAAAGTGTATATATATATAGAATAGACACATACACAATTTATATATACATATGTAAAATATGTAGTATATATATATTATATATACAATTTTATATAATACATATACATATAGAGAGAGATTGAGAATTTGTTAGTAAACAGTGCAAGGAAAAACATCAAGATGTAGGGACAGAATAATACTGATGTTTACTTTAGATAGGGGGTTCAGAGGGGCTACCTTATCTATCTGTACAGGCTTGAATGATGTGAAGAAGCAAGACCTATGAATATCTGAGGGAAGAATGTTCTGAGCCCTGAGTAAGGAACATGTTTAAAGAGCTAAAAGATCAACAGAAAAAGCAGTGTAGTTGAAGCTGAGTGAACAGGCATATAAAAGGTAGGAAATTCAATCAAAAAGCAAACCAAAAGTCAGATCTCGTGGGACTTTGTAGGCCATGTTTGGAGATTATGGTTTTGGATTTTTCTTGGGCTTCAGCTACACAGAGCTAAAATCATAATTCTTAGTTCAGGTTATACCACCACTGTTTAATTCTCTATTCCATCTGCTTATAGCACCTATTTATGTTAATATCCTAATAAATGTCCACAAACCTCATGCCTAACACCTAAACTGAAACATTACGCATATCCTTCCATTTTACTATTTCCCATCTCTTCATTCCTCTAATCTGTATGCTTACAATTCTCTTTATCTTGTAAGACATTTTCAACCATTTATGCATATTCCTTAAAATTACTGGATTTTTTGTTGAATTTTACAAAAGGATCATTCTATTTAATGTTATATTCTGAGTGTGTTCAGGATTTATTACTATGCTTCATTCAGGTTGTTGTTTACAGCTGTAGGTCATTCATTTTCTCAGTTACAATATCCCATTATTTAATGTCTACAATACATCTGCTCATTTTTTGGAAGATTCATTTCATTTTCACTGGAAAGGCAAATTTTACAGAAAGAAGGAGAGACAGAGAAGATAATCCATTCCCTACTTCACTTTCCAAATGGCTACAACAGCCAGAGCTAAGCCAAGCTGAAGCCAGGAACTTCTTCTGGGTCTCTCACCTCAGCGTAGGGTCCCAAGGCTTTGGGCCATCCTTACTGCTTTCCCAAGCCATAGCCATGGAGCTGGATAGGAAGTGGAGCAGCTGAAACAGGAACCAGTGATCCATATGGGATCCCAGTGCTGGCAAATGGAATATTAGCAGAGCAATCTTGCCAGGACCTGCTCATTCTCTTTTACACATGAATTTGAGTGACTCCCAATTTTTTTTTATTACAGAAAATGCTACCAAAAGATTCTAGTAGGCATCTTATTGTGTAGATACAATACAGTTTCTTTTGGAACATATATAGTATCAACACTAGGTAACAAGACACAAAATATTCAACTTTACTAGATAAAGGTATTTTTTTCCCAAAGGAGCTATACAAATTTTTACTCCAAATAATCTATAATTCACACATAAATATTCTCTAACACTTGGTATACTCAGGTTTCCTTAAAGTGACCAAATGGATGTAAAATGGTATTTCATGCGTTCTTCATCTAGTGAGATTATACATCTCCTCACTATGTATGGTTCCATTTCTCTAAGGCACTCAAGTTTTTTCCTGCTTTTTTTCTATTTGTTACATAAGGATGTCATTATATATTCTTGATATTAAGATTATTTCATGTGTTATAAATATATACTTTACTCCTAGTATGTAGATTGTCTTTCATTTATAGTGATATTAATGATCAAAGCATCTTTTGGGCCCGGTGCCATGGTCTAGCAGCTAAATTCCTCGCCTTGAGTGCACTGGGATCCCAGTAGCCCCACTTCCCATCCAGCTCCCTGTTTGTGGCCTGAGAAAGCAGTAGAGGACAGCTCAAAGCCTTGGGAATCTGCACCCTTGTGAGAGACCCAGAAGAGGCTCTGGTATCCTGGCTTTGGATCTGCTCAGCTCCAGCCATTGAGGCCACTTGAGGAGTGAACCAGCACAAGGAGGATCTTCCTCTTGTCCCTCTCCTCCTCTTTGTATATCTGACTTTGCAATAACATAAATAAAGCTTTAAAAACAAATAAGAAAATGTATCTTTAATTTGGGGAGTAACCTAAATAGCCCTTTCTAAAAGTGTGTTCTTGCAGGCATCACTTTGAACTATCCACACATGAAAATACCCTCAAAAGAGCTAACAAATACAGATGTGACATTACATTATCTGGCTTTAGCACATAGAAAAATTTAAAGATTCCTTGAAGGAAGTAGGACAATCTCAAATTACCTGTGGAATTCCTCCCCAAGTTGAGGAGTATAGTGCAGATATCTTCCACTTAGGAAAGAAAGAGTTAAAAAAAAAAACAGCAGAACATTGCATGAACCCAACACTAAAGCACCACACCAGTGAAACCTGGTATAAGAACAGTTCTCAAGGCTGCTCCATCCCCCATCCCAGCCCCAGTACCTGTGTCAGCTCCTGTAACTCCAGCTAAAGGATTAGCCATGTACACCATGCTTAATCCCCCAGATCACGGATTCAGATTATAGGTTCACCTCTGTGGAGAATTCTTGAAGAGCCCAGAACCATTTCAGTTGGTCCTCCTAGACCTGGCCCTAACGCCCCCCAAGCTTTAGAACTTCTTCTGAAGCAGGACACCTTGATCAATGGCATAGCCAGATAGAAGGTAAGATTACATACATTTTAGTCTTATTTGAGTAAGACCTGAGTAAGGAGCAGAGGTTGAAGGAAAAATGGTTGCAACTAATGTCTCCAAAGGTATACATAGCTTTTGCGATTATTGAAATCTGGTTTAGTAAGACTGTTTTATTTCTCCCACTCTGACTGGTAAATAATACAGATGCGAAGAACTGAATCATTTCAAAAGTATTCTCACAAGGACAGGAAATCTCAAAAGTGACAAAAACCAACAAGAAAACATTCAAAAATTAAGTGATGAGAAAAAGTTTTAATTCCAACTGGTCATTTAACCTCTTTGAGAACTGTTTATTCCTGAATGTCCCAGTACACTAGCATTATTATATTTTTACTTGTTGCCTATAAGCTATCACAAAGCTTTGCCTTCTCGAAACACTGCATATACCATAGAACTGGAATCTGGTCTCATTTTTCTAAATGATGCAGGCTTCTCTCATGATAGTTAACCCTCAGGTGGCCTACACGACCAACATGCAACAACCTTTTTCTTATTTTTTAAAAATGTCATCATATTACCTCTCCACTTTTTCCCAAGAAAAATGATCCTGTATATTCTGTACAGAAAAAAGTACAAATATCATTTGCTGTGATGAACTATTTATTTTCTTCGGGGAACAACTTGAATACATTACCCTTTATAGTATTCAGGACAGCCACATAGAGTCATGCAATGAGCAACATGCCAAATGTAGAGACCGCTAAATTATCTCCCAATACACCTACACGTCAATGGCCAAGGGAACCAAAAATCTCTGAGAGACAATTGTGAAGATAATCTGCTCTAATTAGGCAAGTAATTCCATGGGACCAAAACATATCAATTGTCATGATAACTGTGGCTACTTGGTATTTAAGTAAATGGCACATTTAAATATAAAGCATCAAAATGATTGATCATAGCAGGAAATTCATTAGGCAATATTAATTACATTTTGATACATATGATTCTTGCAGGAATTAACAAAGTCTATGGAGACCCCAACATACAAACTAATTGCAATTGCACTTATTAATGAATGCATGTGGGACCCAGTTGGTTCAGGCGAAGAAATGCATAAAGTGTAGCACATGCAATACAGTTAAGAACTCCTCATTTACAAAACCCTATCAAAAAGATTACCTTTTACCTTACTCCTTGCTCATATGCCTTTAACGTTCTCTCAACCCATATATATATTTCCAAGTACCTTACAACTTGATTCTACCTTGCTTCCTAGTGTATTCTCCTCTTGAAATCGTTTTAATTTACTCTTCTTCCTTTATGTATGTTATGATTGTGCACACACAAGTCTAGGAGCCAACTCGAATGCAGGCTCCAAGAAGGTGGAGTGTTTAACACGAGGAGTAAAGCATCTGCAGACTGCCACATCCACACATTTTTCTTCATCACACAGCACAATACTAAGTACTTCTTAGTAACATAGAACCCTGTTCTGTCATATAGCTGCTATACAAGCTTAGGCCTAGTTAGGCTGGAGCTGGTAGCATCACTCCAAAGAATCATTACATAACCAGAGACAATTTGGAATTTTAGGTATTCCAAATCCATTTTCTCCACAATAACTTTTTAAGAAGTTGAATTACTTTGAATAAATATGCACACAATAAAAGGATTAAAGGGCATATAGCTATATAATAAATGACATCGAGCACAACCCAAACTTCTATTTTGGGAGGAAGACATCAGCAGCTAAATATACTTGCAGATTTACTGCTGTGTGGAGGCAGGAGTAACATTTGATCTGAACAAATCATGTTTTATTTTCCATTGCAGGATGTCAAGGTTTCTACCTTTAATATCATGGCACAGACTGATAATTGCTCCCTAACATTCATTTTCTGTTTTCCTTCAGTGACCCTGAATTTTAACAGAGCATGTAGTGATTCTACAATTCAAACTACATTCTTGAAACCCCCTTATAGGTAAATGTGATCATGTAACTGCATTTTGGCCAAGTAGGCATAAGCCAAAACGGAACATTTATAACCAGTGCCCTTGGAATAGGGCAAGTTGTTCCCTTCTTTGCCCCTATGCCTATTCCTGCAGTCTAGAATGGAGAAACACTGGCTCAAGCTGAAGTAGCCTTCGGAGAAACAAAACCCCCTTGAGAATGAAGGCTACAAATAATGCAACTGGCAATGAACCTAACGATGGCAGGACTCGAGATCATGAAACTAACACAGTTAACTCTGTTACATCTAGCTTCAGCACTGTATATGACTAAAAAATGAGCTGTCTCATTCAAGCCCCTCATAGAATGAATTTTCTGTCACTACCAGCCTGACCTAATCCTAACTAAAACAATTCACACTAACTGAAACTTATGCATCTTGCTTCAATCAGCAACACAAAAATCTCTGCAGTTAAGGCACTTGCCAGACAGTTGAAGTTTAAATCAATAGCTATCCATTTTCTGTCAAAATGCAAGCTAGAAGAACTAAAAGTTGAGAACAGAATAAAAGTCATGCTATTCATCCATTCCCCAAGGTCCCCTACACTGTCTACATTCACATGGACCACCGAACAAACTTGGCTGAAGTGTTAGTTCTGTGACAAATTGCTTCAACCAAATTATGAGCTGATATAGTCTCTTCTCCAGCAGTAGTTTGGGACTAGAGAGCAGAAAGAACCATGTGCAAAGTCTCAGAAAGTAAAGGAGTTATTGAAGATCCCTGTCAGTTCTTTGCATCTGGACTGCTTCAGGAATACCATGAAACTAGTATGAAAAGCAAACAATTTCTTGTTCAAGACAGAACACCTTAACGAATGAAAGAAGGCAAAATTAACACATATATTGGAACAACAGGAATAAACCCAGGTCTATCTTGAGTAAATCAATATGCAGAGGAAGTTTGGATTTAAAAACAGAGGAAGCTTGGTGTGGTTTAATTCTAATAAATACAACATACTAATATGAGAAATTAAAATGGTTTCTAGGAGCTGGAAACAGTGAGTAAAGGCAATACTGAGTTAAATTGTTGTTTGCAAGAATGGAATCCCATATAGGAACTGATTCAAGTATTCTCTTATTCCAGTTCCCTGCAGCAAAAGAATCTAGGCCCCTGCCACCCTCATGGCAGGCTGAATAAGCTCCTGGCTTTGACCTCCTCTCCCGTGGCCTTTTCAGCCATTTGTGGAGTGAACGAGTGGATGGAATCTCATTCTCTGTTTCTTTATCCTTCTCTCTGTAACACTTTCAAAAATGTTTAAGTAGGGTGATTAAGTAGGTGCAGTTTATTGTGACAAATAGAATATAATATATTCATAATAGGGAAGATAAGTATGGGACTTAGGGGAATTCTTTATACTAGTTCACAACATTTAAAAAATTTTAAACTATTCTAGAGAAAAAGTTTATTTTTTTTACAAAGAAGTATGATCATCTTCCATGGATAAGTAGCTCTTTTGTCTGAACAAGAGTATATCTATATTTATATCTATATCTATCTATATATAGAGATATATATTATATATATTAAATTTTTACTATAATCCTAATTGATACTACCTTGAATACTACATTACATTATTTTATGATCACAAAACTGTCAGAAACTAAAACTGAAAAAGTAGCTGGGTTAACTTGCAAAGTGCAAATCTGACAGAGATTTTACTGTAACTGTTAAAATATATGGGGATTTAGGGCCCGGCGGCATGGCCTAGCGGCTAAAGTCCTCGCCTTGAAAGCCCCGGGATCCCATATGGGCGCCGGTTCTAATCCCGGCAGCGCCACTTCCCATCCAGCTCCCTGCTTGTGGCCTGGGAAAGCAGTGGAGGACGGCCCAATGCATTGGGACCCTGCACCCGCGTGGGAGACCCGGAAGAGGTTTTTGGTTCCTGGCATCGGATTGGCGCGCATCGGCCCGTTGCGGCTCACTTGGGGAGTGAATCATCGGATGGAAGATCTTCCTCTCTGTCTCTCCTCCTCTGTATATCTGACTGTAATAAAATGAATAAATCTTTAAAAAAATATATATGGGGATTTAAAGAAATGATTAATATGTTTGATGCCCTGCACAGATTTAAACAGTGTATTATTGTCTTTAAATTATTTAAATTCACTCAAACATTATAACAAACATTTTGCTGTGCCTGAACTCGTTCAAAAGTTTCTAAGCATGTGAGTTCAACTGCATGCATGATAAAAATGAAGAGTCCCATGGCTCTTAGCAGCTATCAGTGTTCACAAAATCTTTTTTTGTCTTCTATTTTGTTCCTCCACCTCTTTTTCATATTTCTTCCCCTTTTTCCTTCTTCATAGAAGACTAACTTGAATTTGACATTTTATGTATTATCTAGCACTAACCTGATCAGGGCCATGTATCACTTCCTTAACCAAACACATGCAAGCACTTCAATGACAGATTATCCAAATTTGACATTAAACTCAATAGTGTAGTGGTTAAGGTCCTCGCCTTGAACGTGCTGGGATCCCATATGGGCGCCGGTTCTAATCCCGGCTGCTCCACTTCCCATCCAGCTCCCTGCTTGTGGCCTGGGAAAGCAGTCGAGGACAGCCCAGAGCATTGGAACCCTGCACCCACATGGGAGACCTGGAAAGAATTTCCTGGCTCCTGGCTTCAGATTGGCACAGCACCGGCCATTGTACTCACTGGGGGAGTGAGTCATCAGATGGAAGATCTTCCTCTCTGTCTCTCCTCCTCTCTGGATATCTGCCTTTCCAAAATAAATAAATAAATATTAAAAAAAGAACTCTTGCTCCAATAGGAGGTTGTCTGCCTTTGTTTTCCTCTTACCCTCCAACGTGGCAGAAGCACTTTGGTAGTCATTAGTGTGCATAAACTCATCCTCAATAGATATGATACTGTTGGTTCCTACTCTTTGGTTTAGCAATCCTTAATTTCTTTGGTAACTATTTCTCTCATGTGTACACATACATCACTCTTCGATTAATTTATTCTACATTTAATATAGTCTTTAAATGCAAGGCATAAAGCATACCAATTGGAATTCACATTGAAAGCACCATTATTTCGGCCTGGCGGCGTGGCCTAGTGGCTAAAGTCCTCGCCTTGAAAGCCCCGGGATCCCATATGGGCGCTGGTTCTAATCCCGGCAGCTCCACTTCCCATCCAGCTCCCTGCTTGTGGCCTGGGAAAGCAGTCGAGGATGGCCCAATGCATTGGGACCCTGCACCCGCGTGGGAGACCCGGAAGAGGTTCCAGGTTCCTGGCATCGGACTGGCGTGCATCGGCCCGTTGCAGCTCACTTGGGGAGTGAATCATCGGATGGAAGATCTTCCTCTCTGTCTCTCCTTCTCTGTGTATATCTGGCTGTAATAAAATGAATAAATCTTTTAAAAAAAAAAGAAAGCACCATTATTTCCTACCATCATTTCTTTGATATTGATACTGGGTGCTAATTCATTTAATAACCCACAACCCACTGTTTGGAAAAGAGAGGACTTTATAGAGCTCAGGCTCCAAACACACAGCAAGAATCAAATAAAAATTGTTTCCTTATGCTTTAGCTTTAAAATGCTCTCCCTTCAACCTGAGCCTGTCAAGCACCTAATGATCATAAACAAAAGCTTGAATGCACTAGAAGACTGCTATTTAAAGGGAAATTACAGTCAATCTTCTAGAAGAGTAAAATTTTTCTCTTGAAATGGGAATAATCATCCCCTAATTTGTATGTTTTGGAAGAGTTTTTTATATATGGTTTCTGAAAGCTTCACCCTTCCTTCAGTTCAGGTCAACAAGTTTTTACTAAGTGTTTAGAATGCTCTTTTTACTCCATCTCAGAATAGAACAAATTGGCCCACTCTGGGTCAGGTGGAAAACCTTTAAACAATCTACCGTGAACAAGAGGTGAGGTCACATTGTACTAGCATGATGATTTCAGTGGAAACCATGTAGATTGTCATCGAGATGGGGAAAAGTATACATCTTGAAAAGATAAGTATTATGTTTATAAAGTAAGAAGTGCCCACTACAGCATAACATACAGAATAAGCTTAAAGTGTAGCTCTTGTCTTTCAGGAAGTTATTTAATTTCTGCATTATAGAGGCTTTCAGATTTAAAAATAAGAAAAGAGAGCAGGCAGGAATCTTTAAGATTGATTAATTGATTTGAAAGGCACAGTAACAGGCAGGGGGATGGGGAAGATCTTCAGCTGCTGGCTCACTCCTTAAATGATTACCAAAGTCAAAGTTGTGGCTAGTCAAAGTCTAGGCTGTGGCCAGAAACCAGAGACACTATCGGAGTCTTCCACATGGATGGCAGGGATTTAAGGACTTGAGCCTTCTTCTGTTGCTTTCCCAGAATCATTCACAGGGAGCTGGACTTAAGTACAGCAGCTGTGATTTTAAACAATACTCCCATACTGGATGCAGGCTTCACAGGCAGCAGCTTAACCTGCTACAACATGATGCCAGGCTCAAGAATGTTTTGTCTTTGATTAGGAGAACTTTGACCAAGTTCAGTCTCTTCCACTATACAGTGATGGAGTGTCAGTTCATCTATCACATTAATTAATGTTGATGCATCACTGACTGTAACACAGTCCCTCCAGCTGAAAGGATAGCCAATGGACCCATGGATAGAGTTGAAAAGAGTGGTTATCGTTAAGCAACAGATGCCTGACCCTCAGTTGGTACAGCCTACAATCAGCCGTAAAGAATATGACATTGCTACATTAATCATAGGCAAATAGGGACAACAGGAATCACAGAGCAATGGTCCCAAAAACCTTAGACACATGACACAGCACACAGGCTCTATGCACAAAGGAAATGCTGTGACTATATTGTTACCAGATTCAGAGGAGTGTTAAAAAGGTCAGCAGTTGCTGTTGTTGCAGTCTGTGCTGGAGGTGAAAGTTGGATCAATAATCATAATGTAGACAGAAGAGAGTCAAGGCTTATGTCAATGGTACCCTGAAATAATTTTGTGTTTAATGTGAGAACTGTGCCAAATCAACATCTCAGTAGCAGTCTGGCAGCCCAATTTGAGCACATCGTTCAATGGGAGATATCCATTTACCAGTCTACACTCTTGGGAGAGAATGCTGTTCACAGGCCTATAAAAGGATTTTGGAAAAGTGAGTCCTAGGGCTTGTCCTATGCCTCGAATGGTCAAGAACAAATATTGCCCTAGGGGCCCGGCGGCGTGGCCTAGCGGCTAAAGTCCTCGCCTTGAACGCCCCGGGATCCCATATGGGTACCGGTTCTAATCCCGGCAGCGCCACTTCCCATCCAGCTCCCTGCTTGTGGCCTGGGAAAGCAGTTGAGGACGGCCCAAAGCTTTGGGATCCTGCACCCGCGTGGGAGACCCAGAGGAGGTTCCTGGTTCCTGGCATCGGATTGGCGTGTACCGGCCCGTTGCAGCTCACTTGGGGAGTGAAACATCGGATGGAAGATCTTCCTCTCTGTCTCTCCTCCTCTCTGTATATCCAGCTTTCCAATAATAATAATAATAAATCTAAAAAAAAAAAGAACAAATATTGCCCTGAATGGGATAAATTAGATATCAAGAGCCACATGGTTGCCAATTCCCAGGTCATACTCAATGTCGTGGCATGGTAGCACTAGAGGAGTCTTAGGAAATTTTGAGGAAGATCCCTCGAAAGTCAAGAATCCCTAAAGTGTGGAAACAGCAAAGGACCTACTTTCCAGGGGCTGCAGAGGTACTGCATTCAACACACACACACACACACACACACACACACGAAAGCATCATTTTGTCTGTTCTTTGTCTCTTTCCTAACAGCAAGAGTTAACATCCAGAGTGGGCATTTTATAATAAAAAATCAGACCAGAGAGGGTATACCTAAGAAGCCGTTGAACTTGACTGGACAATAAGATGATGGACTCTATGTTTGGTATACGCTTGCAATGGGGGAATCTCAACTGAACTTGAGCTGTGGTTATGCAACAAGGTGGAGGAATCCACCATGGTGGGAGGGTTTGGGGAGGGGTGGGGAGAACCCAAGTATCTATGTAACTGTGTCACATAATACAATGTAATTAATGAAGTTAAATAATAAATAATTAAAAAAATAATAATAAAAAAGAAATAGTGGCAAAAAAAAGAAATAGTGGCAAAAAAAAAGAAACATGTACAGAGATCATATTATTCACACTAAAAAAAAAATCAAGGCTTATTTTCTACTCTTCCCTATTCTTCTTCAGTTTTAAAATAACAATATATTGAGTGTTTGTTGATACATGTTGGGAACTGAGGCAGAACAACATGCTGGGTATTGTGCCCTGTCACTCTTGTTAACTGCCTTTGTGAACTGAATGGTTTTGTTGCATGCACTGACCAAGGGATGCAAAATGGATACCAGGCAACAGGCTAATGTGATGTTTGAGAAACAAAGGCAAATATGTTAGTTATATTTGATATGCACCAAAATGGAGGTTATAAGGTCCATCATATTGTGTGGATTTCTTTTTATAATTATGGTTTTAATATATTGCTATTGCATTAGTTAAAAAAAAAAGTAACTGGTAGCCTGAAGCAAAAACCCAATGAATTGCATAGTGCCAGTTGACCAGTAAAGAACAGCAACTTTCTGACTTTACATTATGTCCAGTGCCCCAGAGACACTAGTTAGGGCTTCAGTAGATACTATCTATTTCAGTTCTTATATATTGTTCCAAATACACCAACAATTCTAATGGCACAACTCATTTTAAATCTCCATGCCTTCTTTGCAACACTCCATAGGTAGGCTGGCAAGTTGTTCTTTGCTCACAAATGGACCAAGGACATGGAGATTCTTTGGTGAAAGATATCCACTCTAGTGAAAAAGCATTACAAAAGCAAAGCAAACAAATTAAAAAGCTTGGGCACCCCAATCAGACTGCTTTCTGCACAAGATCATTGCTTTCATGGTAAACTTATTTTTATAAAATGTTGAGATGAGCAGAAAATCAAGCTGTCCCTTTGAGTGCATTTTCCCCTTTTGTCTAAAGCTTGGAAATTAAAGCCACTATTTTTGGCAGATGTGAAAATAGGATGTGGGTATTAGAAAAGATGCCATAGTTTTTCTTCTTTTAACCATTTAAAAAGAAGTGCTGAGAATGGCATCATTTTTTAGTGTGTCCTTTTAGTGACTTGGGAAGAATGTGGCTATTTTATTGCTTGTGAACACAGGCCCTAGGGTCCTATATTCTTAGGATAAAATGAGCTTTGGGACCTCAAGATTTTCCACGGAGGCTTCTTTCATTGCTTACAAACTTCCTCTGTGATTAAGACCCATCCCAGACCTCAGCAGCTGGGTAACACAGACCCCTACATCTGCATAGCAGCTAGCCAATTCCTTTTCTGCTTTGGGGTTCCCAGAAAAGTGCTAAAATTGGGTGGTTTTATTCCTTTTGGAAATAAATTGTAAAGCTGACACTCGGAATCTAGTATAATGAACACCTTAAGTTGGCTACACAATGGCCCTTTGCAAAGTGGTTTTCCTTTTAGTAAAGAAGGTTGTGCGTTTAGAAAGAATTTTTTGATCTGTATGTAATACACAGCATATACAATAGAAAAGTACAAATCTTGTTTCAATAGCAGTAAAGAATAGCAGGGTGATGGGGGAAGCGGTAGAGCCTTATTCTTTCTTACAGAGGACACTGTGAAAAATCCTACAAAGTTAAAAAGAAAAACTAAGTTCTCTACAAATTTCTGCACCTTACATGGGAGGCAAAGATATTAAGAAATAACTTCAATTAATTCCATAATGATGTAAATTTTTGCTGATGGTATGTTGGAGCTTTTAATTGACTGGGATGATACTCTGCTGGTCTGTCTTCAGACCAGAGAGGGTATACCTAAGAAGCTGTTGAACTTGACTGGACAATAAGATGCTGGACTCTGTTTGGTATATGCTTGCAAAGAGGGAATCTCAACTGAACTTGAACTGTGGTTATGCAACAAGGTGGAGGAATCCACCATGATGGGAGGGTTTGGGGAGGGGAGGGGAGAATCCCAGTACCTATGAAACTGTGTCACATAATACAATGTAATTAATGAATTAAAAATAAGAAATAAAAAAAGAAATAGGTTGTGTGTGTGTGTGTGGTGAAGGGGGAGGCATAGCAGCCAGTTTCTTATACAGTTTTAAAAGCATAATGGTAATTCTCAGCCTATCTTCCACCCAACCCTCTTCCCTATCTCTTATTTTTTACAATGATATATACTTCCAACTTACTTTATAAGCACTATACTCAACCTCCATTAAATAAAGAATCCAAACAAAACTAAAAGTAAAAACAAAGTCTGTAAACAATGATCAAATCTTAACATGTCAATTTGGCTCATACATAATGCATTATTTTATACTCTCTATATCCATTACTATGGATCAGGGAACATATGATAGTTATCTTTTGGGGATTGTCAGCCAGTTTGTTTAAGTCACTATTCATATAGGGAAATGTTGTATTTCATTAATGAAAAGTAGAATTCACTATCATATACTAATGCATAATAAAATTTTCACAAAGGTATCCAAAAAGTTTCTGATTGGTTAAATAACACACTGGAAAGAACAGTCCCCTCATCCTCCAACCCTTGAAATCTTGTTTTCTTAGACTGTGTTTACACAGTCACCGAGCCACTGTTGGCAAGGGTCATCTAACCAAGACACCTATCACACTGCCTCTGAAATCGCTGCTCCACAAGAGCAGGGAAACGTTTGTTTAGATGTGTAGATCAGACCTGAGTCTTAATTCTTTCTTCTGAATTGGTAGTTCATGATCTCCTGGGTGATCTCATCCTCCTAACTAGCTGGGGAGAGCAGGGTGACTACTGAGGTCGGGCCACTTTGCAACCAAAGCAATCTGGTTTCTGTCCCCAACTCTCCCCAAAACAAACAAAAAACAGCCTTGGTCAGAATTCCCAGTTTTCTCCTAATTTCCAATTCAATTGGATCTCCCAGCTGCATTTAAAACTATTTCCCACCCTGCCTTTGAAAAGCATATTCCTTAGATGTTACAATACACTTTGCTTTCCCTACTTTTCACTGTTTTCATTTTGTTTCTTTTTCTTTGACTAGTCTTGAAAAGCTAATGGGTTCAAGGACCTATTTTCAGTTTTCTTCTCTTCCGGTTTTACTTTCTTTAAATAATGCAATCTTGACATGTATTCCTTCAATTATAATTATATTCAGTACAATCTATGTACTTCCATCTGCTTGCTAAATTAATCTGTAGACAGGTAAGGTAGGAAGATAGCACTTAGGCCACATCACTGGAATTATTTTCCATGCTCATCTTTTATACCATAAACTCCTTAGAGTGAAACCCTATTTTATTGTTACATATCCATTGTTCCTAGTAAAGTATATGACTCATAGTACACATATCAAAAGACTAGATGTCATAAATTCATACCATACAATTTCTTAGAAAAAGGTTTGTGGTTCTAAAAGTTCTGTTTTAAAATGCAAATGTGCCTGAGGGGAAAGATAGAAACTACACATTGGCAATTACCAGGTATTAGGACCTTAGCAGAGATTGATTTGCCAGATTGATTTTCAACATGACAGCTGCCAGTAGATGGGCACTTACATAGAATAGAACATGGTTCACTATAACAGGTCTGTACTAAAGGACACAGTAGAGGTCCCTGAGCTGTCTAAGAAAGCCTAAAGGCATTCAAATGCCCCAAGAAGAAACATGGTATACTTGTAAATGTCTCTCTATGTAAGGTGCCAGGAATTGGAGAATAAAACAGATGGTCAAATAAATTGGATGTTACTTGGATGAAGAAGAGGCTAGCTTGGGAAATTCGCAGTTGAAAAAAAAGGAAAAAAATCTGATTTTACCATTCAGAACAGACGACTCTGACATGGAAACAGCACAGGCTTACTGAAGAACAGACATATACCAAATGCATTCTCTGAATAGCATGTAAAGCATCTCCATTTTCCTTACAGCTGTCTCAAAGTAGCACTTTGCACCACTTTAGGTTCTAAATATGATGAGTATTTAGCCCTGTGATTGCTGGCAAGAGCCTCAGACACTACTTGAAACCACCAGGGTCATTGACATAGCCAGACTTCCTAAAAGAAGCCTATCAAAAAGCCCACCTTGACATTTTCATTCCTTAGCGGGCATCTGGTGTTCCTTGGTTAGAGGAAGGAAAATGGATAGAGAAACTCAGGTTTCAGCCTGTTTGAGAATTAGATTTATCTGATTATACAGTTTTTCATGCAGAGTTAAAACCACTTAATGGGTCTATTTTCAAGGCTTCTTTGCATTGATTTTAGGGAGAAGTACCTTTCTAAGACTCTTTGCAAGATTTAGCTTATTTATGCCTCAGACAAGCTGAAGTATAGTTTCTGAGAAAGAGAAAAAAAAAAACACACAACTCACAGTGGCCTTCAATAGATGGGGCAGAGAAAGAAAATAGTAGAAGTTGCAAGTCATTGTACCCAATAAATTTGGGACGTCATTACTTCTAGGTCACTGGAAATCAAGCCTGATCCCAAGCGCTCTGCAAAACAGAATTAGCCCTTCAACCCAGTGAAACCAGCAGGTGCACAATGTCTTGCTGGTTTAATTTGAAGGCCCTAAAGCCATTCTTTTTTTCTTTCTATACTCTAGAGCTGCAATTGGCATCATTATAGACAGTTTTTCTCTTTGGGCTAATGCAGTCAAGTGAAAAAAAAAAAAAACCCAACCTAGGGGGATGCAGGCATTAATTTGTTATTACACTCAATTACTTTTGTTCTTGTTTACTTATTAGCTTCCAGGAGAAAATCCTGGAAAGGGAAGGGTAGTCCTTTGATTCAGGAACTGGAATAAGGGAGGGGATAATTTTGGAACAAAACCTGGATAGGTTTTAAACAGACTTGCTTCTAGGGACAGCCCTGATTAAACAGAAAATCTTGCAAGAGCACTTAAGTGCCTTCTGGACTGGTGGCAGTGAGGGCACAAAAATAAATGTAGGAAAATACCAGTGACTAAGCTCATCTTCCCTAAAAGTGACAATTTTCCAATGCTGACACTGAAGGAAGCCTTCCAAGTAGTCCTTGGCTCCTTTTTCTCACTGAGAACAACCTATTAACAAAGTTACTGGGAAGCACTGCCAAACCAGAGGGATGGGGTGTCGATCCATCACCAGAAATAGGATTGAGAGAACACTCTGTACTTCTATTTGAATACAAATCTTTAATGTGGAGTGTCACAACTCAAAAGAAATCTGTACTTTAATCATTAGGCAAAAGCCCAGGTAAGCATACAGATATAGCTATCAACTCCAGCACAGTCCTCAATTTGACAGGATTACATGGGGAGTCTCACAGTTCCAGTCAATGACCTTCCACCTGGGGCAGCAACTGCCTACTTAGGACCCAGATTAAAGCCTGAGCTCCTTGTGTCCTTCACCTCTGCTTTACACCATCATCCTAACTCACAGAATAAAACCATCAAATCAGTTTTGCTTTATTTCCAGCATTCTACACTCCATCCCTCTGTTTAGCATCTTTCTCAGCTTTCTTCATTCCCTGTGGTCCATTCGACCATCATGTCTAGAGCCCTGTTTTACTACTACAACCAATTTTTATATTTCTACTTTTCACCAGAGTAATCACTCTGCCATGTGATTTACCTACTGCCTAGGCCTATTCCTGACCTTTCCTCTGACAGCTCTGTATCCCTCATGGCTCTTATGATAGGATACACCATTCCTTTCTTCTCAGGATCACAGAACAGTGAGCCGAGCAGTCAGTCCTTCCCCTCATTCATCTCAACTACTTTCATGCTGTACTTCCATCATATTTCTTTAACTATCTCTTTGAAGCCCACACTATAATCCTAAGACACTTCCACATTTTCATCTTTCATACTTTTATCATTTATCCAAGATCCAAGATGTCTCATACCGTATTATTTGGTTGGTTGGTTGGTTGGTTGGTTGTTATTGGAAAGTCAGATTTATAGAGAGAAGGAGAGATCTTCCATCTGCTGGTTCACTCTCCAAGTGGCTGCAATGGGCTGAGCTGATACAATCCAAAGCCAGTTACCAGGAGCTTCTTCCAAGTCTCCCACGCAAGCACAGGGTCCCAAGGCTTTTGGCCATCTTCTACTGCTTTCCTGGGCCATAAAAAGGGAGTTGAGTGGGAAGTGGAGCAGCCAAAATACAAACTGGAGCCCATATAAGACCCTGGTGCCTGCAAGGCAAGGATTTTAGCCACTAGACTCTTGTGTCAGGCCCTCATGCTATATTTTTAAGAATTAGTCAACCCACACACACTCCTGTAAATGAAGCTATCATAATCTGTAACACACCATGGCCTAGCAATTCTGATCCCTCCTCTGAAGGACTTCATTTTAGCTCCTCTCCAGTCTCACTCTCCTTTAACATTTTTACTGTAGCCTTACCTAGAACTCAATGGAAAAGCTTGTCTTCTCCATTCTAGGTGCATCCTGCATTGCTCCATCATTTTCAATATATTTGCCATCAGCCTTAGTACAACCACCAGTCACAACAACTCTCCATCTTCCCAATTTGTGAAGGTCCTCTTGATTATACCCCCTTCATATGCCTCTTCAAACACTCCTGTTATGACAGAAGTCATAAAAACCCCGTAAGGTAAATTTATTTTGATTTTTCTTCTTCTGGTCATTTGATTTTATTCCTTACTTTCTTGCTATACCAATTCTCCCAGTAAATTTTCTATTCTTCTCAAGGCCCCATTTCAACTGCTCTGCATACTTGCAAACAAGGACTTCTCAAAAACATTGGTACAATTTGATCTTTTCAAGCATTCCCCTTTTCCTCAAATTTAACTGGCAAAAAACAATGAGTAGGCACCATTTTGTTATAAGACATTCCATATTAAGGGTTACTACTATGCAAATTGCTGCCTTAGAGATGATTAATGATCTCCTAATTACCAAAGGTAAAAGCCTATTCTCTAGTTTTACCTTAATCCATAAACAGCACTTTTATTTTAACTTACACATTTTGTTAAATAATAAATATATATGGAGGTAGGTATATGGATAGCCAATCTTTTGAACTATCAGCTGATTTATTTCCTACCTTCCCTCTTCTCCATTAGAAACAACATTTTATATCCTATGACTACTGATTTATAAGCTATGACCAATCCCAGGTTTTTTTTTTTTTTTTTTTTTTTTGCCTTTTCTCTTTCTCCAGCCTACACATTCACTCATCAATCCCAATGACAAAATTATCAATAGTTGCTCAATGATTTTTTTGCCTGGTTGCCTTCTACTGTTTTTCCTTGCCAAAGCCCAAGCTTGGAATAATGTAACTCTCCATTTTATCCGATCAAGCTTCCAGGCTACAAAGCATTGCTGGCAGGAGTCACAGTCCAGCGCTAAATGCCTCTATTACACTTGTATTTGAGTAAATGGTACTTGGCACCTCAATGTAGTTTACCAGCTCTTCGATTTATCTCAAACTAGCTCCCTATATCAGCAGTCTCTGAAATGCATTCCTTGGAACACTAATGATATGGGATATTAATAATCATTATGAGAATAAACAACAATAAAATTACTTACAAATAAACTAGAAAGGGCCAGATAAATGAATTTATGCAATTTCTCAACAAGACTTTCTAGAATCTTCTATATTCTAAATATATGAAAGCTATAATATGATTAATTTCCTCATGTATTTGCCAGTTTTCTCATTGTCTTGTGAAATAATGTTCTGAGCATGTTCATTTGCTAAAATGTTGCAATTTCACATCCATCCATTTTGACTTCTCCTCTCAAAGCCTCTCTAAGACATTTTCAATATTTCAAAGGTAAGGGTAGGCATTTGGTACAGCAGATAAGTTGCTCCCTGGGATTTCTACACAGCATATTAGCCCATTTGAGTATTGTCTACTCTGCTTTGGATTCAGCTTTCTAATAATGTACACTCTGGGTGGAGCTCGTGCACCCATACAGAAGTCAGATGAAGTTCTCAGCTCCTGTCTTGCCCCAGTCTCTGCTATTGTGGGCATTTAGGAAATAAATGGCCAAGAGGATGGCAACCTTTTCACTCTCTGTCTTCTGCATTGAAAATAAATGCACTTTCAAGGTTAGAAAAATTAAACTCTAAAGGCATTCTGGGTCCCTTCAGTATTAGCTCATGATTTTTTCTCATACTTCATTCAGTAAAACAAGTGTCCACTATATGCCAACTCTCTTTTACATTCATACAGTTATCCGGTGTAAACATAGGCCTGCGCTGCTTCATACCTTAGTCGTGCTTTGTGGTTGTCTCTCAGTACTTCCATATTATTTCTGCTTTTGCAACTATCTCCTTCTTCATTCTGTCAGCATTTACATTCCTTGATCCAGACATGGAATCATTCAAGTCCTCACATCCTAAAACAAAGAAACCTATACCTGTTGCAAGCTACTGTCTATTTTCTGTCTTTCCTATCCTGTCAACTTTTTAAAAAAATCCTCCTTTTCACTATCTACTCCCTTCTTTCCTCTGCAGTATGCTGTCTCCACTGGCCATAACCAATCTTCTTATAAAGGCAAACCATTTCCGTAATGATAGATCCTAATGTCTCCTCATCATATTCATCATGACCACTGTGAACCATCTGAGAATATTCAACATGTACTCCTCCCAAGGCTCATATAAACTCGCCTTCTGTTATTTTTCAAATTAATTCTCTCATCTACTTTTTTCAATAAGTTTCACTGAGTCCTATTCCACTTACTTTCTAATTATAGTGGTTTCTCAAAAATCCTTTCTTGACTCTTTTAGCATCTTATGAAACCCCCTCCCCATTACCTTCTTGGTCTTACAATCTTGATAATATTTTGTAAACTTCAGAAATGACTGCAAAAGTCCTCTAATCATCTATTAATTTAACCATCCTTTTCATAGTCAAGGATACAATATCTGAGTAACTTTTATTCCTCCCTCAGACAATCCCTACTCACGTTCCTGTCCAGAGGTCATCTAAACAGTCACTAAATTCTATGAATTCTATTTCCAAAATTTCATTTTTATCTGTCCCTCAGTCCCAAGCATACTTCCCATGCCCTAGTTTAAGTTTCTCTCACCTGCATTATATGAATACATCCTAATTCAGGTCCCAATAGCATATATCATAGCCACTCAGTATATGTTTCTTAATTTAAAGGTGTGGTACAAGATGAAATCACCTTGCAAATAATAGCTCAGCCCACTAGAACAGATTTTGGATCCATATTTGCCAAAATTGATATTATAACTTGCACTTACCAACTTTTTAGTTTGGCCAACTTAAATATTTTTTTGTACATCAGTTCCTTCACCTATAAATGAAGATAATAGTACCTATCTTATAAGTCCACACAAAATAAGCAAATACGTGTAAAATGTTAGAAACAGCATCTAGCATTTAAATAATGAGCAGCCCAGAAATGTTAATAGTTGTTATCTATAGTCACCTCCTTAAATATTTATTGCAATTTAGAAGGATTCAAAGCAAACAGGCTCATCTACACTCTAGTTCCTGCTTTTCCTGGCACAAACCATTATCTGCTTTAATAGAAAAGGCCTTGCCTAGACCAGGATAATCAAAGATGCTGTTTGTGTCAACACTTCAGTTAAAGTGACACCATCAATAATGTTTTGAAAGCAAGATTGGGCCCAGATCATGTCTAATCCACTCAAGTGACCTCGAGAGAATTCTGTCATTAGGGATCCAATTATTTTTGCATGATGTTTGACCACAAATCAGATCAAGACCTTGCCAGAAAAACTCCATGAGCAAATTTTAAGGCATGGAAGATGAAAATTAAGGACTATTCTTACAATTGCACGGGACTGAGTCTGAGTCCAAAGACAGGATCTAGAGGAAGAGACGGTTCTAAAATCAGAAATACAGAAGTTATTGACTCAAACTGCCTAGTCTAAACCCCCTATTCTTTCACATCCAAAAGTTTAATGTTAAAGAAATTGCTATCCCCCAAGTTTCAATTTCATTGCCTACATCATGAAATTGTGATGTAATAGCACCTCCTTAATAAGGTATTCATGAAGGTAAAATGACAGAATCTGTGTACACATCAGGACATCAAAGTGCCTGACTTCATTGTAGCATCATCATTACTATTGTTATTAACAGATGCCAGCCCACACTTAAGGGAGACTTAAACCAGAGTCAGTGCTGGGGACCACTTGTAAGCCAGGACTTCCTAAGTCAGCATCATTGGACATCCTGTAACTTGCCTTCTTCCCTGTTTCACTCCAGTCCACAGTTCCTTTTCCTGTAAGTTAGGCTATCGTCCCCAGGAATGACTTTATATATGGATTTATGCTCTTCACTAGAGCCACAAAAGGTTCAACTAGCTAAACAAGCTCTTCTGTGAGAATATGCCCCTCCTCCCTTCAGTTTCACCTGTCACTACTCTCATCGGTTACCCTCTTTAGGTACCCTGAGTTGCTTGTAATAATTACCCTTTCTCATTGTTCCAGACTTTAAGACTTCCTACCTGTTCGGGAAGCCCCCATTCATTCAATAATTATGTCCAGCACTGTTTCAGAATCTGAGGATATAGCAAGAAGCATAACAAACAGAAGTCCACAAACTTTAATTCTAGGGTAGGGACTGAAAATAATTATGTAACAAAACAACACAGACAGGTTGGGACAGGAGCTACTAAAGTGAAGAAATAGTTACATATGAGAGAACAGGATGCTACTTTTTTAAACACTAATTTTAAAGATTTATTTATTTTTATTGGAAAGTCAGATACACAGAGAAGAGGAGAGAGACAGAGAGGAAGATCTTCCTTCTGCTGATTCACTCCCCAAATGGCCGCAATGGCTGGTGCTGAGCCTATGTGAAACCAAGAATCCGGAGCTTCTTCTGGGTCTCTCACTTGGGTGCAGGATACAAAGGCTTTGGGCCGTCCTTGACGGCCTTCCCAGGCCACAAGCAGGGAGCTGGGGCCCGGTGCGATAGCGTAGTGATTAAACTCCTTGCCTTGCACGTGCCGGGATCCCATATGGTCGCAGGTTCTAGTCCTGGCAGCCCAGTTTCCCATCCAGCTCCCTGCCTCTGGCCTGGGAAAGCAGTTGAGGACGGCCCAATGCCTTGTGACCCTGCACCTGCGTGGGAGACCTGGAAGAGCTCGTGGCTCCTGGCTTCAGTTTGGCTCAGCTCCAGCCATTGCGGCCACTTGGGGAGTGAACCATCGGATGGAAGATCTTCCTCTCTGTCTCTCTTCCTCTCTGGATATCTGCCTTTCCAATAAAAATAAATAAATAAATAAATAAATAAATAAATAAATAAATATTAAAAAAAACAAACAAACAAGCAGGGAGCTGGATGGAAAGTGGGGCCACCTGAATTAGAACCAGCACCCATATGGGATCCCGGCATGTGCAAGGTGAGGACTTTAGCCTCTAGGCTACCGTGCCGGGCCCCTGGGTACTATTTTCAGCAGGGTGGACAGGAAAGCTCTCTTGGAATGATACCATGTGAATTATTCTTTCATTCTGTTCATTCCTGGGATTTCAGACACCATCTTGCACTCTCCTGGAAGCCTACTCTGACTAGGTTGGGTTGATGGCATTGTCTGGGTTCTCAAAGCACCCCTTATGTGCCTCAAATAGGGTCTGACTCATAACAGGCCCCCAACAGAGCGAAGGTTCCTGACCAGGGGACTGCAAACACTGTGGAAATCCACAGGAAGATCAAACTGTACTCAAAAAGTCACTGCATTTGTTCAGTTTTATATTTTTCTGGAACAACTGCTTGTATTGGTTGTCATATTTTTTAAAATTGCAAATGGTCTTATCAAAGCCTAAGCTCTATTGCCCAGTTGATGGTCAGTTAATCAACAGGTTTCCCTCCCTCCTCGTAAACAGCACATTAACTCTCTTAGGATGAACTCTGTACTGGAGGAATAGTGTAATGCAATGCTGAATTAGTATTCACAACAATTCATTTAGTTAATGTATTTAACATCTCTTTGTCAAGTGGTTAGAATACATTGGGACACTATGTTAAGCACAATGGCAGCTGAAGAGATTAGGTCCCAATGCAGAACACAGCAAGAAGCCACATATCATCCCCCAATATAGATCTATTATCTGCCCATTGCTCTCTACCTCCTGTACAGATAACCCCTTGCTGTTCTTCCCTCTGCATCGCCCTTTGCTTGGTCCTGTGAATGCTTCACAGAGATGGTGCTTAATAGCAAAGCTTTTTGTTCTGTGGTCATGACTATCAGAAGACAAGGCAGTGAACCAAATTTTATCGCATACGGGTTAACAAGGGATTTGAGTGTGCTTTCAGAAATATGATTAAATATGATTTATAAAAAGTTAACAGCCCAGAAAATACAAATGCCCTGAAATTAATGATATGATTCCCTTCTGAATTTGAATGGGGGTAATCATATCATTGTCTATGGGAAAATGATACTCCTTCAATCATTAGGCTCCCTTGGAAGAATAACAAATTATGTTACAAAACACATACCCCCCCTTCCAGGGCTTAATGAAACAAAAATGTATCCCTTGTGCCTAGTTCAAAGGTCAATTAGGAGAATCCAAGCAATGAAATGTTCAGAGGTACTTTTCATGAGAAAAGAGATTTGCCAAGTCATATTATTTTGGAACAGGATTAGTTTGAATTTAGATGAAAGCTAAAACTAATTCTATCAAGCACTATTCACAAATGTATACTAATTGTTAATAAACTGCATTGGTAAAATGATACCCTTAAATAAGCTTTAATTAAGACAATGGCTCATTTGTAAATAGCATAGTATTTGTGATAATGCAGGTACAAAGAATGGTATTAGAAAAATGTTTAAAAATAGCTTTTTAAAGAATCATTTATTTTTATTTGAAAGGCAGGTTAATAGAAAGAAGAATAAACAGATAGATGAACAATTAGAGAAAGGAAGAGAATCTTCTGCCTGCTGGTTCATTCTTAAAATAGCTGCAATGGCTGGAACTGAGCCAATCTGAAGCCAGAAACCAGGAGCTACTTCCAGGTTTCTCATGTGAACGCAACAACTAAAGGACTTGAGCCATGCCCTGCTGTTTTCAAAGACCATAAGCAGGCAGCTGCATTGAAAGTGGAGTGGCCAGCATAGGAACCAGTGCCCATTTCAGATACTGGTACTACAGGCACAGGATTAGCCCAACATGCCATTGTACTTGTCTCAAGAGTTCAGTTTTTAAAGGCGACTTAACATTCCTTCTACAATCTTGTTTTTGTCAATTTTAACACAAAGATTTGAAAAGACTGACATTTTCAAGTCAAACATTCTAATAGAGGGGGGTACGAGCTATAGAGACAAAGTGTCATCTTGTACACATGTAAAGAACTAGGAATTTTAAATATTCAAAGAAGGCATGATTATCTGCAGAAAACCAAACTAGACAGAAATGACAACTCACTCTGGCTCCTACATATAGTTTTCATAGTTTTCCAAGAGTAATTTCCACATCCAGGGGATGGGTGTGACAAATGCTGCTAGCCAACAACTGTACCACCATATATATTCCCACAATTCATCTGTAGGACTGAACAAACCATTCTATCTGGAGACAAATTTATCCTTCAAGCATCTAAATCAGTTATTTTTTAAAGTCCATCTGATAATTTTATTATCTTCTAACCCCTATGGATCAACTTCTATTATCCGTGCTTCACTTTAGTTTTTGATCATAATGATCTTCTCTCTCCTGTTTTCAACTCAATATCTACAATATGATATGTGATGGAAAAAATGGACTGCTGCATGCCAAAGTATGCAGTAAGACACTTATCTTGTACTTTACACAAATATCAACACCAAATGGATCAAAGATCTAATCAAAAACCTAAAATGATCAAGTTATTAGAGTAAAATATATGGTAAAAATTGTAAGACACTGGAATAAACAATATTTTTTTGTATAATAACCCAGAAGCACAAGCAATAAAAGCAAAAATTAAAAATGGGATTATATCAACATAAGACATTTCTGCACGACAAAGGCAATAGTCAACAAAGAGGCAACCAACAGCACAGGAGAAAATATTTGCAAACTATGCAGCTGATAAAAAATTTATGCCCAGGATCTATAAAGAGCTCAAGAAACTCAACAATAACAAAACGGTCAAGAAATGGGTAAAGGATATGAACAGGAATCTTCCAAAGAATGAAATAGAAATGGCCAACATATATATGAAAAAATACTCACAATTACTAGCCATGAAGGAAATGCAAATAAAAACCACAAGAGGGTTTTTAACTCACTCCAGTTACAATGGTTATCATCTAAAAATAAAAACCTACCAAATGCTATGGAAACACATAAAGAAAAAGGGTAACCTAAACCTTTGTTGGTGGGAATGTAAACTTACCACAATCATTACAGAAGACAGGAGAATCCTCATATCTACCCATATATCCCAGTCATCCAACCCCTGTAAATATACCCAAAGGAATTGAGATTAGAAAATGAGAGAATGGGAACCCAGCATGTTTGCCTAATCACTGAAGTCCTCGCCTTGCATGTCCTGGGATCCCATGTGGGTGCCGGTTTTCATTCTGGATACTCAACTTATCATCCAGCTCCCTGCTTGTGGTCTGGGAAAGCAGTTGAGAATGGCCCAAAGCCTTAGGACCCTGCACCCATGTGGAAGACCCAGAAGAGGCTCCTGGCTTCAGATTGGCTCAGCTCTGACCATTGCAGCTACCTGGGGAGTGATTCAGCAGATGATGAGATTTTCTTTGTTTCTTCTTTTCTCTGTAAATCTTACTTTCCAATAAAAATAAATGTATCTTTAAAAAAAAAAAAAAGAATGAGAGAATTATCCATACACCCTATCTGTAGCAGTGCAGATCACAATATTCAAGATACAGAATCAACCCAGGTGGGCATCAACTTATGGCTGAACAAAAAGTAGTTATATATACAAAATGGAAGGCTATCCAGCCATCAAAAGAATAAACCATGTCTTTTGTATAGATATGTATGCAAATAGAATCTGTTATACATAATGAAATAAACCACATGAAAAGAGACAAGTATCACGTTTTCTATGATTTTTGGCAGCTAACATAGATAATAAAATAATCATGGGCAAACGCACATCTTATTATTTCATTATTCCTCACAACTATTGTCTATATTCCTGCAGAACAGCAATCATTCTACTATAAACTTGTAGAGCTCTTTATTTAGAGTAGCATTGCAAATACATTATTTCCAAAAAAAAATAAGAAAAGAAAGGAAGGAAACTTAGGGAGGAAGGAATGTATCCTTATATTCATGGAATCATATGTTTGAATTCATGAAATTTGTTCTTTACATATTAATAAACTAGAAAATGTTAAAATAGTGATCAGTACCATGACTTAATTGGTTACTCCTCACCCTGCAATGCTGTCATTGCATAAGGACACAGACATGTATCCTAGCTGCTCCTCACTTGCGGTCGGGCTCCCTGTTTATAATCTGGGAAAGCAGTGGAGGATGATCCAAAGCCTTTGGACCCGGATCCGAAGTGGGATACCTGGAAGAAGCTCCTGGCTTTTGTCTGGCTCAACTCTGGCCATTGCATCCATTTGCAGAGTGAATGAGCAGGTGGAAAATCTTTCTCTCTGCTTTTCCTTCTCTCTGTAAATCTGCATTTCCAATAAAAAATAAATCTTTAAAAATGCAAAGTAACTTTTAGGTCAATAGTTTTTAAACATTATAATATTAATATAAGTGCATATTTATGCCAATGCAGTTGGAAAATACAATATTTCAAACATCTATAAAAGAAAGGTTCTATGATGACAAAAGATTTAAGGCTCACAGAAAATCACCACGAATCCCTAAAAGGTCAATAGTTTCTGTTGTTGAAATAAAAAATGTCTTCTAAGCAAATTTTAAATGCATTCTTACTTCTATACTATCATTTCCGCACCATTTTCTACTTTGCAAAGCAGTTTCCTCTTTATCATCTTATATGAGACTTCCGAGAATCTGGTGAGAAACAGGTACTCATTTACTATTCTGACAGAGGAAAAAAATAAAATGCAGAGAGTTTAAATGATTTGCTCAAATTTACAGAACAAATTAGCATACTGAAGATTTGAACCCAAAGCTGGAGCTACATAATATTCCAGAAATGTGCTGCACAATGTAATCACAGAGCCCACAAAAACTTTGTGAGTAACATTGTATGGTTGTTTCTTCTCAAGAATAATGCAAACTCTTTCCAAGGTCACTAAACATAATGTTACAGGAATCATAAGGTCTGAGTTTTAATACTGGCTCAGCAAAAAGTTACTGTGTGACCTTGAGCATGTAATAGTTCCATTTTGCTCTTCTCTCCTAAAATATAATATCCAGAGAGCTCAATCTGAACTTATCTACCACCTCTATTGCTTTTTAATTCAATGAGCCTATGGCCTTATCTTAGATTTTAAAAGGCTGTTAGAAAAATAAAAGATCATTTGTGAGTCTCTGAATCAACATAATAGCCTCCTACATAACAGCCACAAGTAACCAGTCTTCTTTGATGTCACCAGCTAAAATTATGGGGAAGAAAGAGTCCCAACAGTGAAACAAAACCTTGGTAGATAAATGCCATTTCCCCTATTATCTGCATGGTTTCAGAGACAAATCAATATGTGTGGAGCCAGGTCCCTGTCCACACTGCCACTGCCTTTATTAATACTGCTTTTTCAATTTCATTAATATTGCAAATACTAGCAACACTCTGTATTTAAACCTAACCAACTCTCTCCGCAAAGAGATGATCGTTCAAAAAACACAGAGTTACATTTGTCTGAATTCTGAATATTTGGATTCTAGCATAATCCTCAATAGCAAAATCATTTCCTAGCTAAATCTGTGAATTTTGACCTCAGGAGAACATAGAGGCAGAAGTAGAAAGAAACATGCAATTCCATTCAGATCCATGGACTTGCCAATGGTCAGGAGATGGGAATACTCTTGTGCAAGTGGGATATCAGAATTCAAGGCCTGTGTTCCACACATGTACTTATTATTATGTCAATGTAGCGAAAACCTATCCTCTCTCTCAGACTCCATGTTCTGTTTGTATAAGCAGCAGGCTGGGCTCCATTTAGCTCTAAACATTTATAATTCTGTCATAAGGTATACAGCAATTCATAACTTGTACAGGTCTATGGGCTCTGGGAAAACTTCCCACCTTCCAAGTCACTAAAATCATTTATACCCCCTGTCCCCTGGCTTTGTACTTCTGGATGACACCAGGATGCTAAATTGTAAACACAGACTCCCTGACACTTTGCCAGCTGTACTGCCCACATGGGAGGTTAAAAAGGATTTTAATAGCAACATCGACTGACAAGTGAAGATCTCAGGGGGCAGGGGTGGATTGGGGCAACAGTGAATTAAAGAAGGAAAAACCTCAAGACACGGGTTGCATTTTAAGCAAAAGCCAAGTCACACATATTCCTTTCATACCACCCAAGCCTTACTTTGTGAGCAGGAGAATGCTATAGGAGCAACTGGCGGCCTGTTTTCTGAAAATACATTTTCTTTCCATGCTGATTTTCTTTTATCTTCTGTAAGGCTCAGACAGCATGGACTGTCCACTGGCATGGCAGGAAACTGTGCCAGTTCCCAGAATGGAGATAGTCAAGGTCATCTACATAAAGAATGGAGTAGGAGTTGAATGTGAGGCAAACTGCTGCTGTGACAGCACAGGGGAAGAGAAGGGGAGGAGAGGAAGGAAAGGCAGCAAGGAGGAGGGAGAGGGGGAGGTGAGCAGAGAGCAAGAAGAAAATGGTGTAGATAAGTAGGAAAACAAGCTTTAACTGAATCTGTTATTAAATGTAGCACCTCTTCATGTTCCAATTAAGGGATTTATTAAATGCAATTTTCTGAACCACAAAATGTATTATAAAGTATATTAAAACTGTTTAAAAATTCAACAGGAAAATAATACTCATTCCTGGCACACAGCACTAAGCCAGGTGTTATTTTTATTCAGATTTTCAACTGATTGCTACTACCAGTTTAGACACTCGCCTATTCTGAGTATTGGTGACACAACTTCTAGTGCTTTGTGCTATAGATAGACAGACAGACAGGTTCACACACATACTGCAAAATACTCAACAGATTTATATTCATTCAAACAAAAGGAGGGGGTTATTCTTTTTAAGATGTATTTATTGTTATTGGAAAGTCAGACATACACAGAAGAGGAGAGACAGAGAGGAAGATTTCCTTCCGCTGGTTCACTCCCCAAGTGGCCATAACAGCCAGTGCTGAGCCAATCTGAAGCCATGAGCTTCTTCTGGGTCTCTCACACATGGGTGCAGGATCCAGGGGTTTGGGCTGTCTTCAACTGCTTTCCCAGGCCACAAGCAGAGAGCTGGGTGGGAAGCAGGGCAGCTGGGATTAGAATCAGCCCATATGGGATCCTGGCATGTGCAAGGCAAGGACCTTAGCCACTAGATTACCACACTGGGACCAGGGGGGTTATGCTTGTGTGAAGCCTCTGGCTGTGTTAGTCCATTCTTTCCATCACTGCAGTGAAATACTCCATATACCCACGAAAGGAGGATTGCTGAGTTCTCAACTTTGGATGTTCAAGGATAGGACACCTGCACTGGCTCCAGTTTGGTAAGCATCTTCTCAACTCCATCACTTCATGATGGATGACCATGGTTGGCAGTACATTGTAACCATTAAAAATAGCTCACAATCAAGAAAGCACAGAGCCAATGATGTTTAGGCATAGGCTTTTATAACAGGAGTGAGGATTAAGCACAGCGAGTAAGACAATAATTGAAATGCCTAAATCACATACAGAGTGTTTGGGTTTCAGTTCTTGCTCCACTTCCAATTCCAGCTTCCTATGAAAGCACACTCCCAGAAGTCAATAGGTAATGGCTCAAATACTTGAGTACCTGCTATGCCAAGGAGAGTCAGACTGAATCATACCAGGCTGCTTTCTTCAGTCTGGCCCAGCCTCAGCAGTTGCTGGCATTTGGGGAGTTAAAGAAATCTTGATCTATGTGTGCATGCCTCTGAACATATGCTTGTGCATTTCATTTCATTTCAGATTTTTTACAAATGTATTTTTTAATATATATGAAAGGCAGATTCACAGTGAGGAGAGACAAAAGACCCTCAATCAGCCAGTTCAGTCCCCAAATGGCACAATGATCAGAGATGAGCATATACAAAGCCAAGAGCTTCCTTCCAGGTCTCTCACATGTGTGCAGGTGACCAAGTACTTGAGCATCCTCTGCTGCTTACCCAGACCACAAGTAGGAGTTGGGTAAGAAGTGCGGAGCAGCCAGGATACGGACCAACATCGATATGGAATGACACAGGCAGAGGATAAGCCTGCAATACTCTGAGAACAGACTCAAAGATACAATTTTTAAGAAAACAATCTTCGTCATCTTGTGAGAACTACCAGTCATAAGATTGATCTCTTCTCAGGGCACTGTCCCCAGTGACTTAAGAATCTTCATCTCCCAACATCAACAGATTGAAAATCAAGCTCCCATCACGTGGACCCAAATCCCATCCAAATCATAGAAGTCTGCATTAGATAAAGTAGAACCAGTAATTTAAGGATTCCTGCATGGAAACTTGAGATTTTTTTATCTCTAAAATTTCAAATATTCCAGTGCTAAATCTGCTCCATTTACAACCTGATGTCTAAGGCAACTACAAAGGTAATCTGCCCTTTAATCCAATTCTGCTTCTAGATAATTTCAAGAATATTACATACACTCTACAACACTATTCTGAATGAGCAGGGTTAATTAAAAGAGGATGTGCTCTGGACAGAAGTAGAATTGAGATTGACTTCAAACTTGGCAATGGTTTCACTTGTGCAAGTGTGAGACAATGAATCTTGCAGAGTTCTTGTAATCTTATAAATGACACACTGAATGCAAATCCCCTAGCACAAAGTATGTGTTCAAATCATACTAGCTGAGGTGATAGATGTAATCACAGTGTCTTAGCCTGTTTTCTTTTATAACTAAAATGTATTCAAAGTAATTGACATATAAAATATCAATGCATTCAGATGATGATTTTGGAGGCAGGGAAGTTTTAGGGCATGACACGAGCATCTGCCTGGCATCTGGCAACAGCTTTGTTGCAGTATCCTGACAAGGCAGATGGTATCCCATGGCAAGACATAGCAAGTGTGCAATTTCAGGTTTCTCAAGCAGGCTTCAGGCTCATCACTTCACCTAACTGAAATTATCTCCCCAAAATTCCATCATCACATACTGCAGAAGCAAAAATTTTGAGTATACATTTCCAGCTTACAAACTTTTAGGGGAAATATTTAAATCATAACAATAAAAAATACTGCATATTTCTGCTAGTGTTATCTTAATTCTTAGAGTTCCCCTGACCAGCCTGGTTTAGCTCATTTCTTTTGGTCACAAAGCTTCTGCCTCACCAGTTGGGGACTGCTACTTCCCGAATCCCCTCCCCTCCCACCTGCATTGTCCTATTACCCACTGTGTGTTCGAGGCTTCCATTCTGTCAGACAAGCAAGCTACAGGCCAGCACTCACCAGCGGGGACAAGGGACTAATGTTCCTACCAGCTGCAGCATCTAACCCCAGAGAGGAAAGAAAAATGAGGGTACCAAATATATAAATGGCCGCTGTCTGGACTGCTCATGAGAATTATTAATTAAGGACCAAGGATGCTTTGTGTGCTCATGTCTTCTTGGTTCTGGGAATGATGGCTGTGATGTAGCACATCACCCTTAATCACTTCAGCCCATCAATTACTTGCAAGGGAGGGGAGGGAGCATGGCCCGCAGCCAGGAAAGGCCTGTAATTGATGGTCACCTGGACAGCATGGTTCAGGTCTTGCATCAAATATGAGCAATTAAAAAGAAAGTTCTAGTAGAAATGAGCAGGTGCTACATCAAGCTGGACTCTGTCTCATACTTCAGGACCTGACCCTAGCCCTGCAGCTGGCAAGGTATTATCTGATACACTCATGACCAAAGCCACTCTCAATTAGAAGAGGTTGGCAAACTATCCTCAGGCCATAAGTGGAAATGCTCCTGCCCTTACAACATCTTGGATCCTGAGGTTTCACCTGAGCCAATGACTTCAGGTGGAGTGGCTAAGAAATATGAAATGCTGTCTCTTAAAAAGTTTTTGCACAAATCTCACTAAAGCCAACACAACAGGAATGTTCAGTAAATTCTTACTGATTACAAGTGTCTATACTAGGGCACTAAAGGCTCATGACCAGCAGTTCCTGGCAAGCAATACACTCTCTGATTTCAATTCCTTAGCTTAGCATGCATGTCCCACTAAACATTATTCCTTGATACCTCCTGGTCCACAGAATCATCCAACAACTTCATGGTATTTTCTTTCATCATCATTACCACATCTCCACCCCTTATCCCTAGGCCTCTCCCCAGTTACTCACCAGTATATGACAACAAATGGCACAGGATCTGAGCCTGGCAACAGTACCAACTGCAGAGCAAACATCTTCGATCTAGAATACTTTTAATTTCTATCACACAGACCTACGTTATTTTCCCCCTCCTGGGCCTGGGAGCATCATGAAGGCAGGAATGGTGCTTTGTATAATACTACTATGCGAAAAAATGTTCTCGAAAGTGCTTATGTAAAAAACAAATTTCCATAAGGACTACAAAGTACCCAGGAGGGTGTAAGCATTCTATAAACATTATCTACAGTATCATTCTCATTCTGATCAAATTCCCTGTACGTTAGCACAGTGCCTGGCACTAAATATGCATTTTCAGGGCCACAGCCCTTTATCTCAAATGCTTTAATCCACAAATGTTTCAGAAATTTTCATTTTTTTTAAGATTTGATAAAGATAATGTGCCTTGTACACTGTAAATGTACCAGCAGCAATAGCAAGGCAGCATTTCCACTTAAAAATGTTTATCTTAATAAAATGAAGCAGCAGCAATTCTAAGGGAATAAGTATTATAAAAAGAGGCAGGAATTTTTCCTAGCAATTAAGACTCCAATTAAGACACCTGCATCACATACTTATGCCTGGGTGCAAATGCCAGCTCTGTCCCAGTTACGACTTCCTGCTAATGCAGACCTTGGAGAAGACAAAATACCTAACGTATTTCAGTCTCTGCCACTTAGGTAGGAGCCTAGATTGAATCCCCAGATCTTGGTTCTGGTCTGGCCCAGTCCCAGCTGTTGTGGAAATTTGGGGAGTGAATCATCAGACGGAGGATCTTCCTCTCTGTCTCTCCTCCTCTCTGTATATTCGGTTGTAATAAAAATAATAAATCGGGCCGGTGCGCGCCGATCCGATGCCAGGAACCAGGAACCTCTTCCGGGTCTCCCACGCAGGTGCAGGGTCCCAAAGCTTTGGGCCGTCCTCGACTGCCCTCCCAGGCCACAAGCAGGGAGCTGGATGGGAAGTGGAGCTGCCGGGACCAGAACCGGCCTCCATACGGGATCCCGGGACTTTCAAGGTGAGGACTTTATCTGCTAGGCCATGTGGCCAAGCCCGCAACAAATTTATAAATTAAAAAAAATCTCAGTTTTGAGGTTGCAGACCTTAAAGTTCTGGACAGGAGATTTGGGATTTGTACTGAATAAATAAGAGCAGGCTTTGGAAACAGCCCCCTTTTAAGGGTAACAAGAAGTTACTCTCCATGCTCCTCTAACTCTTAGGACAAACTTTTCGTCTACGTCTTACATAGAAATTCAACAGTGTACACTCTATAGCATTGGATGCTGCCTGTTCAGTGTAATTTTGAATGATGGCACTGCTCATAATTCATTTACCTTCAGATTGTACAGACTGCATGCATTCGTAGAGCTAGAAATGTTACTACTAAACTTGTTGAGCCTTTGATGAGACTTCACCTCTCTTAGTTGCAATCTCCGCTGCCATAAAATTAGGAAAGGATAAACAGGCTGTTGATAGCTCGTAATTACTGAGAACCTTTCCGATTGTGATTATCGCCCTATTTCACAGAAAATGGAAGCCCAGAAAGTTAATTTCAGCCCTTTTCTTCCTTCACTTGAAAGACACTCAGGAGAAAGGCGAAACATATAAGAGTAGCCCAAGTGTTAACCAATACACTTGCAAAACAGTGTGAAGATGAAAACAGCCTAAAAAACTGTAAATTGATGCCTGCTCCCATCCTCCTGCTAGGTTTTTATTCCAGAAGCAAAGAAAAGAGTGTGAAATTAATAACTAAATGGGAAAGTGTGAAATGAAAGTGGGAGGGACAAGCAAGGACTGTTGTACCAATCAAGATGCTGTATTTTATTCCCAGGTGAGAATGCATATGATGCAATCAACTAATCTTTGCAAGTATTTCTTAGCATCCAGAGTGCAGTTGTGTGGTTTGTAAACAATATACACTGAACAAAAAACTTGGGCTTCTTTGCCTGACTTTGATATTGGAGTCTTCACTTCCTGTCTCCCCCTTCCCTGCAAGCAGTCTCTTATATGAGTTTGCTGTGAGTCAATCTGGTACATCTTGATGGTTGAATAAGCTCTTTGATTTTTGAATTATTTTGAGATTAACTGAATTTGAAATGTGGGCTGCCTGTGACGTCTTGCTGGCACAAAAAATGAGCCTTGTTATTGACAGAGAAGACCTGCAGATGACATTTTTTATCATTTTTCATTTGCACAGAACTCATGTTCCCTTCAACCTAGCCCAGCTGCTTGGATGGACACCAAGAGGCCAGGTTCAAAAGTGCAATTTACAATCTTCTCTCTCGACTTCTGTGCTCTGGCATGCGTCACAGCATGACTCCTCGACTCTTCTGCCTGGGAAACTAGACGCATATTTTCTTGCCACAATCAACAAACATTGTCCATTATATTAGAATCTTTGAAAAATTGCATACTATCCCAAATGAATAAAAGCTGTCATCCAAGAATCATATTATGGGCAAGTTGAATCATATTGTCACTGACGCTGCATCAAGCATTTGTATGTAAGCTACACAATCCTGCCATTGGTCCAAATGAAACTTAGCGATTTTGCATCACTCTTAAGGCCTAGTGTATAAACTCCCAGGCAATCAGGAATTGTCTGTTTTCTTTATTCCCTTAGTAAATTCCATGTTTTCTTCTTTTTTTATTCTTCCATTTTTTTTTTCTGAAAACCAGGGTTTCCTAACTAGCTAAAATGATTACTTATTCAATATTATCACTACAGGTAACCTATCATTTCTTCTCTATTATCATTTTTAACTTTCATACTTCCCATTTTAAAATTCTTCCTAAATTAGTTTATCATAGTTTAATCTTTCTTCATTTGGTTTTCATTCAGTTTAATTCTCTAACCCTTCAGACTGCTCTCCCCTCAGCAAAAAACCTCATTGGGCTTATCCTATAGACAGTGGCTATGGCACAATATATATACAACAACCCATTCAGTAGCTGCAACAATGAGGTGGCCCATTAAGTAGCCTACTAGCAATTCTACTATTTTCATAGAACAAAAAAATTTTAAGATTATGCTTCTGAATTGCTCCCACTGGTTGTAATTAAATTATACATGGTTCACCCTATTTACCAAAGGTACAATGCCACTGACTTAGACACACACTTATGCCAAAAATAAAAACAAATAAAAGAATGAAAGCCAAAGGACATAAAAAAGGCCCCTCTGGGAAACAAGCCAACAGCGAGTCAGGTAACCATGAGCAAGTAGTTAAATAATTACGAACACAATAATCTCCAAGATTACTAAAATTCTGGAACTTCCACATTCCTCCCTATGTCTCAAATTCAGGGTAGGATACTAGTGATGGCCTCAAGCAACTAACAAATGGCAATCATGCTGTACATATCCATAGGGCTTCTCTATCAGTACTACTGCCAAGTCAGGAGCAGGCCAGTGTGAAATGTTGCCTTCTGTTCCCTTTCTTTTCAGTCCCAGGAGGTCCCAGAGTGAAATCAGAGACAACAGACTCCTCTTGCCACAAGTCACAACCCCCTTTAAGCCCACATTGGCCAGTATTTCTAGTGTCACATATAAACTACAGTATGGATGTTTTCGGTATTATCTCTATAATCTGTGTAATTGCAGGCAGCTTCAGGCAACAGCTATGTTGCTTCCGTATCCCACTGTGCATCTAACATGATGTCTAGCAAGCAGTGGATGCCCAATTAACATGTAGTAGATTGAATTATATGCAAGTACCATGATCAGGATTAAATTAGTCTCCCATTTCTCACTTTATTCGCTATAGGAAATTTCAGCCTCTCCCTTGGTCTTTGCTACACCTCCGAAGGTGAGGAATGCCACTATCATTTTAACTTCAATGATTTCTCCTATACTGAAAGTTAATCATCTGCAAAGGTTTTCTCTCTGACTATTATTCTATGAGGAAACAATTAGCAATGTTTTTTTCTGATGTCAGTAAACGGCATCAATATTAATCTTAGCAGTGTTGCCTCCTTGGGGAGTTTATTTAAAACCAATTCAGGTTGCATTATCAATCAAAGATAAAAAGCAATTTCTAGCTTTCTCATTTACTGACATGAACATATCTGCTAGGTAATATCCTGATTAAAATTTCAAGATTGAGTCACAAATGATCCATTCCATTTTTCCTTTGCATTTGTATACTTAATCTGCTGATCTACTGAAATAATCTGTTCCAATAATTGTTCCTAATTTTCTATCTGTTCAAATCATTCATGCTTTCACATGGTCTTTTTCTCCAAGTTACTGCATGAATGGGTCCATTATCCTTATTTCTGCCTATGTGCTTGCCACCTGATAATGAGCACATTGAGTAAATCCTAGCTCAGTTCTCAAATTACGCCATTTACTGAACAACTCCATTGGATACCCCATTTCCTTCACCTTCCTTTCAGCATCACCCAATACTGGTCACTACTCTGATTAGTTGCATAGCTTCTCACTAACCCTGTTACTTTCCTGTGCATTTACAAACTCTAGAACAAGGATCCCAACCAGATTATGTCCACCCACTAAATCTACAAGTGTTTTAGCCAAATTTCTTCCATCTATTCATTATATGTCCATGAACTCCAGAACTCATTCATAGCAATCTGTTCTACTTCAAGATCAAGATGAGTAAAGAATATCTAAAGATACAGTCTAGACGCTCAATATAGTCTGATTAGTTGGTAATTATTCTGTTTATACATTTACTGTAACCTATTTAAACCAAGGTCCACTTTCTCTTCAACCTGCTGGACTCTGACACATAACACATTCCCTAAGTCACATCAGAGGGTGTCTAGTTCATTTCTTTCTCTTTCCAATTTATGCATTTATTTTAGCTGACAGAGCAGAAATACGCTCCATCAGCTTGTTTACTCCCCAAACACTCACAAATGATGGATCTGGACAGGCCAAAGCAAGGAGCCAAAACACCATCTGAATTTTCCATTAAGGTGGCAGGGTCTCATGTACTTCAGCCATCATCTGATGCTTCCAAGGATGCACAATGGTAGGAATCTAAGTGGCAAGGTTCTGTCTCAGGTACTCCAATTTGGAATGTCAGCATCTCAAGCAGCACATCAGCCCAAAGCCACTATATCCACATAGAGGAGTCTGCTCTGATTGCTTAATATACTCTTGTTCTATGTCTAATCAATGTCATACCTATTTAGATATTTGTGGAGCCTAGACCATATGTTAAGGACGTATGCCCACTTACTAAGCAGTGGGAATTGTTAAACAGCAAGCATGCTATATGACAATTTGGCTAAAGACCTCTCAGTGTTATATGAGAAACCTGGAAAACACACACAGAAATATTCTAACCCAAAGGCTACTATGATTTTGTTTATTTTCTAATGAGACCTCACTGGCTGCTGTAAGGAGAGTAGGAAACAGGGAAACCTATTTGCAAGATCTTGCAATAATCCAGGCGAAAATAGTGCCAAAGACAAAAGTTGTAGCAGTAGATGTGGTGATAAGTGGAATGGTTCTAGATATATGGTTAACATAAGCACAAGATTATGTGACATATTGATTTGGGTATTAGAAAAACAGAAGACAAATCAGTGATAGCCAACTAGAAGACAATCATCAGTTATTGAAATGGAAAGAATAGGTGTGAAACAGAATCAGGAGTTTAAACATGTATTTTTGAAATTTGAAATACATTTTAGAAACCCAAATGAAAACACATGTTAGGTAGTTAGCCATCTGAATTTAGACTGACTAAAGTTATATGTTTACAGGCAGTCGATCAGCTGGTGATTAAAGCCATGATACCTGATGACACCATTAAAAATATAGCAAGAGGCAAGAGATTCATGTAGTAAGTCTATACATGATCTAACGATTAGAAGCCACAGCATAAATCGGCAAAAGCTGCTGGACATTGCATGCAATGTTCAGATTGCTTTTTGGAATGCCTGTACCTCATTTTACAGCAACTGGCTACACCGGTTCAAAACAAGCTTCACATTCATGTACACCCAAAGAGGCAGAAAATCATAGTTCAAATACTTGGGTTCCTGCCATCCACACAGAAGAATCATATGGCATCTCAGGCTCTTGCCTTTGGTTTGGTCAAGTGTTGACTGGTGGGGGTATCTGGAGAAGGAACCCACCCCCCAGGAGAAGGGTTGGAAGATCTCTATCTCACAAATCCAATGAAAATAAGTAACTCCAAAAATAAAGAACAGAATATATATATATATATATATATATATATATATATATATATATATATATATATATATCTTAATAGTGTAAACAGGATACATTTTTTATCCTATGCCCAGAAAAGATTGTGCTTTTAAAGGGAGTGGAGAAAAAAAATAAGAATGTGTCTGGGAGGCCAGTTGAATGAGGTATTTCAAGGAAGGAGTGCACTAAACAAATCCTGCTGCACAAATAAGATGAAGACTAAGTATTAACCATTGAATTGGACAATTTGATTACGGCAACTTTGATGAACCGTATCAGTGCAAAGTTAAGTGTAAGAGCATATCAGTGGATTCAGTGGATAGATTCAGGAGAGAAGTGCCCAGAATCTATCTGAGTACTGGAGAAAGCATTTCTTCCCCCATATTGTAGGTAGGATTAGCAGGACTGTAGTTCCTGCACCTCACTCTTCACTCCCAGGAGTATACATTCTTCTATAAGTTCCCAATATAGTAAGAAAGCATTCCTGTGATAAAGACAGTCAGCTCTATGTCCTAGCATGAGTTCGATTTTTTTTAAAATTTTGGTATTTACATAAAGTACACAAATCAATCATACTTCATAGTAAAGATTTTTGAGCATAGCAATACTTCCCACCCTATCCTCCCTACTGCCCATATTCCTTACACATCCTCTTCCTTCCTTATTTATATATAATGTTCTGAGTCAGAGATATGTGTAGTTATTACAGCATTACAGAATCACCAAAAGACATAACATAACCTGGGAATGTAGAGGGCAGACAGAGTATTTCCTAAAGTAGATCTAATCAGAATCTTCAAAAGATACTTTATTTTCACAGCAGAGACACCAGGAGGAAGGGAGGCAAATTGGGAAAGACTGATTTTACATTCACTGGTTCACTCTGCAAATGCCGAGATGAGATCAGGCCAAATACAAAAGTCAGGAATTCAATTAATATCTCCCTTTTTGGAGGTAGGTACACAAGTACTTGGCCATTACTTCTGCCTAATACAGTGTGCATTAGCAGGAATCCAGAATTAGAAACAGAGATGAGACTACAACCTATATGCTTCAATAGGGGATGTGGCCAATGCAAGCAAAGTCTGAACTGTCATGTCATTCACATTTCCCCAAGACTGAATCTTAAAGATAAATCAAATTATACAAATCAAGAGGGTATAAGGAGAGTCAGACCAGAAAAGGTATATAGTATGTATAACGGTACTTGAATTGCTTTTTTCAAAATGAAATCACAAGATTAGTTTATCTTGATAACAATTCAGAATTAAAGAATCTGGGGCCAGCATGGTGCTGCATCAGGTTTAATCACTTGCTTAAGGTGACAACATCCCATACCAGACTTACATTTTGAGTCTTGTTACTGCACTTCTGATCTAGCTCCCTGCTTATGTACATAGAAAGGCAGGGAATGAGGGGCAAGCACTTGGGTCACTGCCACCCAAGTAGGTGACCTGGAATTCCTGGCTCCTAGCTCCGGCTTGGCCCCAACTGTTGTGACAAATTTGGGGAGTAAACCAATATTAAGAAGGTTTTTCTATCCCTCTCTCCAGTATTCTACCCTTCAAATGAATAAGTAAACAGATCTAAAATATTTTTTAAAATCCATACATTTTTGGATAGTCCATAACTGAATAGATTATAAAAACTTTTCCAACAAAATAAATTAAATCTTAATTTCATTTTCTGCTAATTTTACTCTAAACTCATAGAAAGCATAAAAGCAAAATATGGCACAGTGTGAGAAAAGAATGAAGAAGATTTGCAAAGGAGGGCTGGGAAAGGAGGAAGCTTAAGGTCCTTCAGAGCCTGCCTCATTTTCCATATTAGATAGGTTGTTATGTGGTAGGTAATTGGGAAGCTTTACAGAGTTTTTACCAGAGAAATGATGAGGTCAGATTTTATTGAAGAAAGATCTTCCCAGTGGCAGTATAGAGGGTGGAACAGAGAAGCCAAGATCCAAGGTCAATTGGAAAACCATTATTATAGTCCAGTCTAATAAGAGAAATGGCAGGGATGGAATAGAAAGAACAGATTCAGAAAAAATTAACATAAATAGTCAACTCTGCATAGTGATTTATTAAAAAGAAGAAGTGAAATGAAAAAAGTGTTAAAGCATGGCTTTCCAACCAGGTGACAACATACACACCAGAAGAAAGAATGGATTTCAGGAGGGGAAGTGATGAGTTCCACTTTAGATACAGAGTTAGAATTGCCTTTGAGAGAACCAACTGAAGATTCTGAAAGCCAATTGACATGTAAGTTTGACATTTCAGGGAGATTTATGGCTGAAACTAGTGATCAGGGATTCAGCAGCACATAGGTGATGACTGGTAACATTGCCCAGTCAGTGTTGACCTTGGTAATGGAGTTTCCTTGGACAATGGCAATAGAAGCCAGCTTACACTAGAATGAATAGGAAATAGAGGTAGGTGTGAAGGAAAACAATGTAATCTACTTGAGAAGCTGAAATGAAAGAAAGCAGGGAGTTATGGGAATCAAGGAAGAGACTGCTTTTAGAATATAAGATGATTATTTTAAATGCTGTGTGCAATCTCTTTCAAGGTTATGATTGAGACGGCAGCTTGATTGCCACTGGGCAAGTCAGGTTTCTTGTAGTATATCACAGGACTGGGTCGTATTTCCCCTATGTTGTGAGACATTTTGCACGAATATACCAAAAGATGTTCAGAGAGGGAAAGGGAGAGAGAGAATTATGTAAGAATGGGATGAATAAATTGGTGATCCAGTTATTGGTATTTTTGGATCACTAATAAAGGCTTAACAAATGTAGATTCAATAATTCAACTTCATATTAAGCCAAAAAATATTTTAAAGCAGCCTGTAGCTGCCCAGAAATTGAATTGTGCAGCATGTGATTGACTTCCTGCCAAGAACATTTGCTTGTTCCAAGTTAGCCTGTTTTATCTAGATATGGTAATTATTTCATTTTGGCAAAGATGCTCGCTGGAAGTTAACACTTACTGACCCCTGTATTTTCTCCCTTCTGAGTTCTCCTCGTCTCCCATTGTCTACCTAATAAATCTGTTTATTACAAGGTCTCTAGAGTTAACGGCCTCCCAGAAAACATTTGTCCCCTCTGAAAGCTCACTAGAGGGGAGCCACATTACTGGTCATACTGGGTCTGGTATCCAGTGAGTAAAGGGACATTAAGCCAAGCATCTGACATACCTGAGAGCATTTTCTGAACAGATGATGATAACTGGTCTCCTCAGTCTCACACAAGATTCTGGGCCTATCCACATTAAGTCAAATAAATTGACAGGCAGTATTGCAGAAAGCATGACTACCCAAACTAATTTGATTTAGTCCTGAGCTTTTGTTACCGCAAATTAACAGTCACCTCTGCTCCTATCTCCAGACCACAAATGGCATGTTCCAGAAAAGAGTACAGCTTGCTTTCTTAAATGACTATTTCTCTAAGAGTTCACAAAACCTCAAAACATCAACTGGCACCTCCAGCAGTCAAGCTATATTCCATATAGAAGAGAGGAGGGTGTCTCTGCCATGGATGTGCGTTCTCTTTGGTCATTTAAAACAAAACCAGTGCTGCTAGTACTCAATATCACAAATACACTTCTAAGAAAATAAAACAGAAAAAGAAAAAAAATCCAATTGTCACCTGAAGTCTTGACATCCAAGGAGACTAAGAAAATCAGTCCTTAAAGTCACTAAGGGAAGCAGGCCACCATCACAGTGCCTCAAAACTTGTTAACTGACTATATGCCAGTCACAGTTTTAAATAATTTAAACATTGATAGCTCTTTAATCAGTTTTAGAATCTAAGGAAGTTAGTACATATTGTGCTTATTTCACATAAAAGTTAACAGAAGCTTAGAAAAGTTAGGCACCTTGCCCAAGGTCACTTAGCAAATAAGTGGTGCAGCCAGTATTTGAATCCAGGCAGCTTGATGCCAGAATCTATACTCTCAGCTATAGTAATCTATTGCCTCTCAAGGCATAATGTCCTTACCATCAACCCTTCTCTGATTCCAGTCACCTAAGCACAACAGTGTAGTTTCCTTAGGTCTATTTTCAGTTACTTTAGTTACAAGAGCTTGATAACATGTCGGTCACTGAATCAAACATATAGCCAGTTGAGCTAGGGATACCTTGCTATGCAAAATTAGGACAGCATATATAAATCACACAAAGCAATGTTTAGAATGCTATCAAAATGATCTTCGGGCTGCTAATAGAAAAATTCAGCAAAGAAATGAGTAGCAGCAACCAAATAATCCAAAAGGGAGGACAACAAATGGCTCTGGAATAATGACCTAAAGTAGAAGATAGTTAAGTTCATTCTAGGTGTCTTCATTCTCTTCTCTGCTTCATGATCACAGATATGGTGTTATGGGTGATACTATTTGAGCCATTTCCACACATGAGTCTCACACTACATCCACAGAGAGTTAATTAGACCAGTAGAACATGGAGACATGGAGAAAAGGTGGGGAGTGAAAGAAAGTAGGCCAGTAAGTCACATGAACTCTTCCATTGTACAAGCAAGCCTTTTGTAGAGTTAAAAATAATTATATCTAAAATGTATTCATCATTTTTATCATAGTATGAATGATCCTTTAAAATGAAGGTCTTGGTTACAGGTTGGTTTCCCTAAGCATCTAAGATTGAAAGAGAGAAACTAAAACAGTCTTCGCAGCCTGCATAATTTTGTATTGGGTTTGTATATACAATTGTCTCCTGTCCTAGTTTGGGGTTAGGAACAATGTATCCATCAGACACAGTAGGCATAGTGCCTGGAGCCAACAACAATGTTTTGCTTTCCTTTAAAGTAAGAAAAAAATGAAATATTAAGTGGAATACAATCTTTTAACATATAATACTATATTCATCTTGATAGCTATATGGTCACATAATGAAATTTTTAATATATTTTTATGGAGGAAAAAGTCCATAAATGCAAAAGTGCTTCAGGCACATTAAAGTCATAATGTAGCCCTGGTCCCAGTTGGTATTCCCAGGGAAGTAGATATTGAGAATTTAGAATCCAGGCTGATTATTAAGAAGCATGGAAGAAAATGGAAGGAAAGCTGAAAAGAACAGACCCACAAAACTGTAATGCAAGGTCTAGGACAGATTCTGCTAAGCCCACAGGGAGCCCTAGGGCTAGAATAGTCTTTCTGATTTATTTGAGTTGGGCTGAGACATCAGACCTTTTTGTCTCCCCATTGGATATGGGTTAGCCTGGGTAAAAGTCTGACCTTGGGTGACCCTCTGCAGAGGAAGAAAGCCTGGAAAGGGGTGGAAAGCTGCAGACTGTTTGCTGACTTCATCCTGTAACTAAACAGCAAGTTCTTCCTTGAAGGATCTGGGCAGGGCCTATGTGTCAACCACACCTCCTCAACTCTCTTTAGAAGCAGCAGCTTCAGTAGTAAGGAATCAACAACAACTTCCTCTGCTGGTACAAAGCAGAGCACAGCAGCATTATAGCCCCACTTCATTCTAGTCTGTTAAGAACAGCTACAGGAAAGACATCATAAATTAAATCAAATACATTATGTAGTGCATTTATTTTTATCTCAGTCTACAGCCCTGGGGTTATTTTTATCACCATCTAAAAAAGAAAATTCAGTTCTCCCTGGCCATCTCATCAATTTGTCAGGTTTGAATTCTGAAATCTATATATCCATATAAAATTTACACCCCCTCCAAGCATATTTTTATCTCCACATAAAATTTATGTCAGCAGTGTTTTGCCAATATGGCTAACATAAAAGTTTTGTTTAGACCCAGAGAGTAAGCTCTAGATGTTGTGGATAATGATTTGCTCGGAGCAGGACTATCAGTGATAGAAGTTACAGGACTGAGTACTTGGTTGGGTGCCTTCAGAACACATTGACTAGCGTAAGTATATTCATCTGCTAATTAGTTATAAAAAAAAGGCCAGGTACCATCTTGGCCACAGTGTCTTTCTCATACCTTTGTCACATAGGTAGCAAAAGCCAGAGAAGGCAGAGGTGGAGATTACAGGGCAGGGAAGTGGGGAATCAATAGCAATGCAAACAAAATACTTGAATAAAACATGACTGAGGAGAGGGAACGAAACAAGGGAAGGTTTTGCTGAACTTGAAGGGGTTTCACAAGGCATGGCAAAGGGAAACATTGCCAATTGATTTCTCAGTTAAGACTGAGAGAGATGAGAACTCTATTTAGATTTTTAAATCATTATTATCACCACCATTTAAGAAAGAAATAATAATGTAGAAATGATCATTTCTTCTTTAGCAAAACACTCCTCACTTCCTTTCTGATTCTTCTTCCTGCATTTGATTATTTGGAGATAATTCATGGCAAGCAAGTTAAAAGTCTGTACTGCACCATGCTCATTTTCCAAAATATTCCTTTTAATAGATTTTGCACACGCTGGGTTTCAGATTATATAACCAGAGCAAAACACCAAGATGTGACTCCAGCAATTGAAAGATACAGGTTCGATTATACAATCCCGAATGGTTTTAGGGAAAGCTTTTATTCTTTCAAACCCCAAATTGCCTAAGCTTCCCTTTGCAGCTGCCTGCCTCTAGGCAACTCAGTTGGGTTTCAGTTTGCAGACTGCTAAATCCTAATCCAAGCTCTGGTTTTTGTGAAGGGGAAAACAAGCTACACTGCACTAGCAACACAGGGCGACCAGACCTTCTTTGCATTAAAACAGTGCAAATACCAAATCCTACTTTGATTTTACAACATTCCTACGCAGGGCTTTGCATAATCAATGTATTCACTAAAAAATCGAGATGAAAATTGAAATTTGCAAAATATTGGGCACAGTTGTGCAAACATAGGTAAAAGAAGGTAGAAACAAATAGAAAATAAAAATGCACAAGTTTGCTTTAAATAAGATTGCCTTACAGCACTGTTGGCACCAAGGCTCCTCTACATTGATACTGGGTACTTAGATGCAACCACACCTCTTGATAAGTTCACCTGTAACCATGTGCTGAGTTTTCCATGACTTTTACATCTTTTTCATTTTAACAATACAATCCCCATCTCCAAGCATGGTAGTGTATCCCACAAACAGCTGCTTCTAAATATGAGCTTATTGATTCCTGCGTTAATCAATGAATTGATCGACCATCTATTGTGAAACTGAGCATAAATCAAGTCATTGATAGCTAAAAGACAATACAAGCAGCCTTCAAAAAGTTCATGGAAAATGGACAGTGTGGAAAACAATGCAAATATTTTAATTCCACTGTTTTCATGAATTTTTGAAGTCCCCTCATACTTAGGAAATTCTTATCATGTGCAGTGGAACTCTATATAAGTTGTTATGCTAATTGTGTTTTTATTACAAAATATATCAAAAACATGTGTTACTTAGTGGAAGAGAAGATGATTCCTACGATATTAAATATTTTTTTCCAAAATATTCCTAATTAATAAGTTCAAGGGTCTTCCTAGATAACCATGAGTTGTCTTTTGTCCAATATCTAAACAGCTTGGAGAAAATGGAATTAAATTAATAATTTAATGATTGAGAATAAAATTTACATATAGACATACACAGAAGCATCCTATTGAAAAAAGGTATAGGATTACAATGAAGGTTCAACTTTTTCTAATTTAAATGACGTATTTTTTCTTAAACATTTATTTTTTTTATGTGAAAAGCAGATTCACAGAAAGGAGAGACACAGAGAGAGATTTCTTTCATTTCGGGATTCACTCCTCAAAATAGCCACAAGGACTTTAGCTGAACCAATCTGAAACCAGGAGCTTCTTCCAGGTCTACCATGTGGGTGCAGGGGCACAAGGCATTGGGTCATCCTGCACTGCTTTTCCAGGACGTAAGAAGAGAGCTGGACTGGAAGCGGAGCAGCCAGGACTAGAATCAGTACCCAATGGATGTCAGCAGTGCAGGTTGAGGATTAGCATGTTGAGCCATCACACCAGCCCCATACAAGGTATTTTTTTTTTTTTAGAAGATGTCATTTATTTTTATTGGAATGGCAAAGTTATAGACAGCATAAGTGAAACAGAGGAAGAAATATGCTCCATCTACTCATTCACTGCCCAAATAGCTGCAGTTGCCAGAGCTGGGCTTGTCTGAAGCTGCAAGCCAGGAGTTTCCTCCAGGTCTCCCATCTGGGTGCAGCTACTCAAGGATTTAGGCCAGATTCTACTGCTTTCCAAGACCAGAAGAAGACAGCTGGATTGAGAGTAGAACATCTAAGACTCAAACCAGTACCCATGTGAGATGCCAGCTGTGTTTAGCATGCTATGCCATATTGACCCCATACACTGAAATATAAGAGGTAACAAATATTGTTTTTCATGAAAAAAGGACAATACAGTTCCTAATCTAAATGTCACATATATGACCAGGTTTTCCATATTCTCTTAAGTAGACACTCTGATTATACAGTATGAGCTGTAACCAATGATTTTCTAATGAAAAGAAAAAATCTACAGAAAAATTCTAAGTGGAAGAGTGTTCTTAGTGTTTTTCTTGACACAACTAGTAGTGGTTTCTGGGAAGAATAGAGAGTATACACGAAGCAGAGAAAAACTCTGCCTGCCAACTTTTCAACCTATGAGATAATCTCAAAGAGCATGTTAAGAGGCATTTGCTAAGCCAATCCCAAAGGACAAATATCGTATGTTCTCTCTGACATAAGCCAGACGTCACGCAAAATACAAGATCAATGGATATATAAGTAAACATGCATGTACATACAGCCATCTAGAGAAACTGTATAAGAGACTATCATATTGAGATATGAAGATGCAACATGATATGCAGCTCTACTTCCAAATCAAAGATGAACTTGCAATGAAATTGTTAAATATATCTTGACAATAGGATGCTGGACTCTCTGCTATTGTTCATAGCTACAGTTTCAGGATACACTTTTATAGAATGATGGACTTATGATTATTTTTGAAGGCCTATACTATAATAATAATATATGGGAAACCAGTGGAGGAAGGGAAATCACAGATCCTATGGAACTAAAGCATTAAATAAATAAATAAGTAGGCATTTACTAACATTTGGGATTTCTGAGAGAGTATAAATGATATTCACCACTCAAATTTTCTGATACATGTCCCGCCAAAACTCTGAATTTTCCACTTTTTAAAATTTTAACACAAAAATATTCAGTCATTACAGCTTTTGTTCAGGTATCAAGAGATTTTTCATATATCCTGAATCACTAACCTAATGTTTTCATGATCATAAAATGTTAGTTTCTTTCCAGCTGTACAATGATAAAGATTGATGAGATAAACCTGATATTCAACCCTGACATTTTTAAGTTTGAAGTCTGTCACAGACTGACAGCTTCTCTTTAAAAATAAATTGTCCAGAATATTACATGATATCTTGTGTACAGGCACATATAGTGTAATTTTGGCAATAAAATAGAAATTACCAAGCACAGCACTGGAATTCTGAGGGGGAAAATATCAATTGATATTCTGAAGTTGGATTCTAAACCCCTGAGCTTAGTACATTTTGAGAAATCTTTCCAGTTACAAAATTCTTAAAGGCATACTTAATAAACCTGCTTTGAAAGCCTGAGGCATTTTTCCTTTGGCCTTATACCTCATAGACTTACACCCTACATGTGTAAGAGTGTTGTTGCTGTGTCTCCTTTTCAAGATCCATTTCATAAGCTAAAGAGGGGTGGCGACAGTTTAGGGGAGGAAGCAAGTTCACACACTGGAGACCATATGGGGCATCAGTGCCAGTGGAGGAGAACCACATGATCCTTGATGGCAGCACTCCAGAGCCAGTGCCCAATATTATAATGGACATACTGAATGTAAGTCCATGGGATGGGAGTGAAAGAGTCAATCTAGTGTTTACCTGACTGTGACTTTTTGACCACTGCATCAAAATCACCAGGAAAGTTTTTCACAAAATCAGAGAAGTTGTTTTGTAAAATTCAATAGAAACCTCTGAGCCAGAGTGTCTAAGGGGCAACAGCTTAGACCCTAGGTAGACAGCACAGAAAGATTGGCAATCATAAAGTTGATTCTTCTAAAATTGTGCTGAAAGCCCAGACAATTTGCAGAAGCACATTTGAGTAGATGCACAAGAATTTGGAAGGAAACTTCAACTCAACGTTTCTTCCTCCAATCAGCAAGGCCTACATACTATTCTGTGTGTTTTCTTAAACATTTCTGTGCATTTCAGCAGAGAACAACAGGCCCATGACTACAAACAGTCACCTCTGTGGCTGAACTGCCACTCCCTTTCTCAGTGTTCCTCTCTGCATACTTGATGGAATATAGATTGGAAAGTGGGGACTTCAGCTCATTTATAACTTCTTGCTAACTACAGAATAAACAGAATTTGATATCAATATTTCAATATTGAGATGTTGATTTCAATTCTAATGTATTCGAATGTTATTTCTTTTTTTCATTTTTGCATAAGTCTGGACTGTAGAATATACTTGAATTCCTTGAGTAACCACATTTCTCCTGGGTAGACCTGAGTATATATGGCATTGGAAGGAAACAGATAATTGTATTCCTGCTAAGTAAATTCGTTAAAAACATTTATTTTAGCTAAAACTAATATTTTTATTTAGTTTTTGTTTTTTACAGATTCACTTATCAGAAAGGTGAAATTACAAAGAGAGGAGGGAAGAAGGTAAAGAGAGAGAGAAGGAGATTTTCTATCTGCTGGTTAACTCACAAGGTGGCTATAATGATCAGGGTGGGTCAGACTGAAGCAAGGAGCTTCTTCTGGATCACCCACATGGATGACAAGGAAGGGCCCAATAAGTTGGGCAATCATTCGCTGCTTTTCTCGGGTCATTAGCAAGGAGCTGGATCAGAAGTGGACAGACAGGATGCAAATTTGGACCCATATGGGATGTCGGTGTTGAATGTAGTGGCTGTACTCACCTATGCTACAAGACCCACTCCAATTCTGACTTTTTTTTAATCCACTATCTCAGACTACTGTGTTGTAGTTTGCCTCTTTATTGAAAGTGAATCAGCTTCAAAATAGTAGGAAAGGTAATACTGAGCACAGACACTCCCATAATTATAGGTTCTAAACAATTGAACTTTAGTTGAAAAGGGGGCTTCATGTGGCTACACTATTGCAGCTTTATAGTGCTTCCCCAAACTTGGAACTTTTGTGGAATAGAAATAACAAGCAAATATCATAGACTGAATTTGAGAAACACTTGATTATAAGAAGTTAACTTGTTTCTTTCAAGTGGAACATAGAAGAACCTTTACTACATTATTGCCATTTAGTAACTGTGTAATGGAGACTATCATATCCAGTGGCATATTGTTTAATTTCATGGCATTTTAATTTCTGTTTTTCTTCCTGTTATTGCTTTTGTTTTGTGTGCATCTCTACTTCCGGATTGAGGATGGACTCCCAGTGAAACTGTTGGATATGTCTTGACAATGGGATGTCGGACTCTCCGCCATTGTCCATGCTCACAATGATGGATTTCTGACTGTTTATGAGGAACTATGCTGTTGTAATGATATGGGAGAACTCAGTGGGGGAGGGGCAGGGGAGGGAGTAGGGAAAATCCCAGGGCCTATGAAACTGTATCATAAAATGATAATAATAATAAAAATGGAAAAATAAATAGCCCCTCAAGATACTCAGGAAAAAATACAACATTCAGAATCCTATAAACTTATATAACTGTACAGTCTGTTTTTGTAGAACTCTTACAGGAAAAACAAGTTATCTACTTACACAAATAGTTTTCCCACATCAATCACATGTCACTACATACACCTGAGCGGGATCTGCTTAAATGTTACCTAATCAGAGAATCTATTCTGACTATTTTACCTAAGGTAGTCCCTAATTTCATTCTATCATTTTATCCCTTTTGTCACCTCTATTTACCACTCATCACTACCTAATAAAAATGGGATTTTTAAAATTTAGTTGATTTGCCTATATTACCTATTAGAATAACACCACAAAAGGGCACTGCTTTTTCTTCTTTGATACAATTGCTATACATTTAGTGTTCTCTATAACAGTGCCTAGCATATAATACATAGCTAATCAGTATTCATTGAAGGAATAAGCCAACCAAATATATAATGCACAATAAAACATCCTTGTGGCTACCTGATACCAGGGAATATATATATTTTTTTTACCTTTTGATGTATTTATTTATTTTTTTTAAATTATTTATTGTTTAACTTCAGTAATTACATTGTATTATGTGACACAATTACATAGATACTTGGGTTCTCCCCACCCCTCCCCAAACCCTCCCACCATGGTGGATTCCTCCACCTTGTTGCATAACCACAGCTCAAGTTCAGCTGAGATTTCCCCATTGCAAGCGTATACCAAACATAGAGTCCAGCATCTTATTGTCCCGTCAAGTTCAACGGCTTCTTAGGTATACCCTCTCTGGTCTGATGACAGAGCCAGCAGAGCACCATCCCAGTCAATTGAAAGCTCCAACATACCATCAGCAAAAATTTACATCATTATGGAATTAATTGACATAGTAATGAGTAACCAATATGTTAAAAGTAAATGCGGGTTCCCAGCCACCTTCAGTGACCACCTCACCTATACTTCAATTTTAGTTTATACACAACATATAACATTCAAAACATAACATGTTATACTTAACATCATATCATCTTAAATTAAGGCAAACATGTGGTATTTAACCTTTTGGGATTGGCTCATTTCCCTTAGCATTGTGGTTTCCAGTTTGGCCCATTTGGCCACAAAGAACTGCATTTTGTTTTTTTTAATAGCTGAGTAGTATTCCATGGAGTAGATGAACCATAGCTTTCTTATCCAATCCTCTGTTGATGGGCATTTTGGTTGTTTCCATGTTTTTGCAATTACTGATTGTGCTGCTATGAACATAGGAGTGCATGTTGGTTTCTCATAGAACAAGTGTTCTGGATATATTCCTAGGAGTGCTATTGCTGGATCATACGGTATGTTGAATTTGAGTTGTTTGAATATTCTCCATACTGATTTCCATAGAGGCTGTACCAGCCTGCAGCCCCACCAGCAGTGGAGTAGGGTTCCCTTTTCCCCACAACCTCGCCAACAAGTGTCGTTGGTGCTTTTATTCATGTGGGCCAGTCTTACTGGCGTTAGGTGGTACCTCATTGATGTTTTAATTTGGATTTCCCTTATTGCCAGGGAACTTGAGCATTTTTTCATATGTTTATTTGCCATTTGGGTTTGTTCCTTTGTGAAGTGTTTGCCCATTTCCCGTGCCCATTTCTTGAGTGGCTTGTTTGTTTTGACATTTTGGTTGTTTTGTAGCTCTTTGTAGATACCATTCAAAATAACAGAGAAAAGTATGAAATATCTGGGAATAAATCTAACCAAAAATGTAGAAGACTTATTTGAAGAAAACTACAAACTGCTTAAAAAAGAAATTGAACAAGACCTCAAAAGATGGAGTAACATCCCATGCTCCTGGATAGGTAAAATCAATATCATTAAAATGTCTATACTGCCAAAAGCAATATATACATTCAACGCAATCCCAATCAAATTGCCCAAAACATTCTTCATGGAACTGGAAACAATGATCCAAAGGTTCATCTGGAAGCACAAAAAACCACGGATAGCTAGAACTATCCTGAAGAACAGGAAGTTAGCAGGGGGAATCACAGTTCCGGACCTCTGGACATACTATAGGGCAGTGGTTATCAAAACAGCGTGGTACTGGCACAAAGATAGAGAGGAAGACCAATGGAGCAGAATAGAAATGCCAGAAGGAAACCCACACAGATACAGCCAAATAATCTTTGACAAAAAGACAAACGACAACCCAGGCAAATGGGAAGGTCTGTTCAATAAATGCTGTTGGGACAACTGGTTGATAGCCTGCAGAAACAAAAAAATAGATCCACATCTCTCACCATACACTAAGATCAGATCTAAATGGATAACAGATCTAAACCTACATCCAGAAACCTTCAAACTTTTGGAAGAAAATGTTGGAAACACACTGGAACACTTAGGGGTAGGCCCTCACTTCCTAAAAAAGACTCCAGATGCAGTAGAAATCAAGACCAAAATAAACAATTGGGACCTCATTAAACTAAGAAGCTTCTGTACAGCTAGAGAAACAATCAACAAAGTAAAAAGGCAACCCACAGAATGGGAGAAGATCTTTGCACACGACATAGGTGATAGAGGGCTGATCTCCAGATACCAGGGAATATTAACCTTGAGCCCAAATGGCCAAAAGTAGTATTACTCTCCAATGTTAGCCAAAGCAGAAAACCTCTATGTAAATTATTCTCAGGCAGAGGTAGCCTTTCCCATTTTCCTTGTGGACAGATCTGAACTGCAATACCCCAAAATGTTAATGAATTAGCACATTTCCCAAAAACTAACATCTGAGATTTACTGTTTACTTTACTTTTCTTAATTTGAAAAGCATGAGGGATGAACAGAGTGCTCACATTCACTAATTAATTCCCCAAATGCCTGCCATAGCTGGGGTTGTCATGAGTCAAAGCCAAGTGACTGAAAGATTACCCGAATCTCCCACCTAGGTGGCATGAACCCTCTGCAAGAGTCATCACTGTCAATCTCTAGGGTGTGTATTAATGAGAAGCTATGGCCCAGCACAGTGGGCTAATAGCTAAAGTCCTCACTTTGAATGCACCGGGATCCCATATGGGCACCGGTTCTAATCCCAGCTGCCCTGCTTCCCATCCAGCTCCCTGCTTGTGGCCTGGGAAAGCAGTAAAGGATGGCCTAAAGCCTTGGGACCCTGCATCTGCGTGGGAGACCTGGAAGAAGTTCCTGGCTCCTGGCTTCAGATTGGCACATCGGCCATTGCGGTCACTTGGGGAGTGAATCTTCGTAAGGAAAATATTCCTCTCTGTCTCTCCTCCTCTCTCTGACTTTACAATAAAAATAAATAAATCTGTCCACTAATTCGATAACATTGTAAATTGTTGCTGATGTTATGTTGGGGCTTTTAATTGATCGGGATGACACTCAGCTCTACCTTCAGACCAGAGATGGTCTCCCCAAGAAACCGTTGAACTTATCTGGACAATAAGATGCTGGACTCTATGTTTGGTATATGCTTGCAATGAAAGAATCTCAACTGAACTTGAACTGTGGCAATGCAACAAGGTGGAGGAATCCACCATGGTGGGAGGGTTTGGGGAGGGGTGGGGGGAATCCCAACCTATAAAACTGTGTCACACAATGCAATATAATAAAAAAAAAAAAGGTAAAAAAAAAACCCCAAAATATTAACTTAAAAAAAAAAATAAATCTTTTTTTAAAGAAACTAGAATTGGAAGTGAGTCAGGACTTGAACCCAGACACTCTGATAGGAGATTACAAGACTTAACCATAGGGCCCGGCGGCATGGCCTAGCAGCTAAAGTCCTTGCCTTGAAAGCCCCGGGATCCCAAATGGGCGCCGGTTTTAATCCCGGCAGCTCCACTTCCCATCCAGCTCCCTGCTTGTGGCCTGGGAAAGCAGTTGAGGACGGCCCAATGCATTGGGACACTGCACCCACGTGGGAGACCTGGAAGAGGTTCCAGGTTCCCGGCATCGGATCGGCGCGTACCAGCCCGTTGCAGCTCACTTGGGGAGTGAATCATCGGACGGAAGATCTTCCTCTCTGTCTCTCCTCCTCTGTGTATATCTGGCTGTAATAAAATGAATAAATCTTTAAGAAAAAAAAAGACTTAACCATAGGACTAAAATTCCACCCCATTTGAGATCTATTCTATCCAGAAAGTTTTCTTAAATACCTCTGTGTCTCAGAATCTGATACTGCATTTTTTTTTAAAAAAAAATATGATGGTAGGGGCCCAGCGGCATGGCCTAGAAGATAAAGTCCTCACCTTGAAAGCCCCGGGATCCCATATGGAAGCCGGTTCTAGTCCCGGCAGCTCCACTTCCCATCCAGCTCCCTGCTTGTGGCCTGGGAGGGCAGTCGAGGACGGCCCAAAGCTTTGGGACCCTGAACCCACGTGGGAGACCTGGAAGAGGTTCCTGGTTCCTGGCATCGGATTGGCGTGTACCGGCCTTTTGCGGCTCACTTGGGGAGTGAAACATCGGACGGAAGATCTTCCTCTCTGTCTCTCCTCCTCTCTGTATATCTGGCTTTCCAATAACAATAAAATCTTTAAAAAAAAATGACGGTAGGCTGTTTCTGTGGTTAGTAATAGAATAATACATTGAACTACTAATACTAAACCAAGGTTATCCTTGTGCTAAGAAAAAATAAATGTAATAAACCTAAACCACACCACAAATTTTTAAATGTATACTTTTAGGCAAGCCTAGACCAGAAGAATTGGAAAAAACATAACCAAGAATGACAGCACTTCATATAGATAAGTTAAGCTAGGTAATGAGAACACAAACGAGCTCTAAAGTAAGCTAGTAGAGTAACAAGTTCACACAAATTATGTCCTTAGAATTTAAAAAAGCATAAGCATAAGCATAAAATAGTCAAAGATGTCAAAGCAAGAAAGAAAATCTCATGCTCAGGATGTTTTTTTTCAGATTGTGGCCAAAGGAATTTAAAAACTATGTTCTCAATGATATATCTCCCACCATGCCCCCCTTCTCCCATGAAGTAAATGAAAGGAAAGAACTGAGTGAATAAACAATCATGAAAGTTGATCAAAACAGAATAACATGTAGAAAATATCTCAAGAAGAGGCAATACCCCTTACCAATCAGCATCTCTCCAAAAACAGGGAAAGCAGGAAAGCTTAATTTTGGGATCTGCAAGTTACAACAGAAGCTGGTGTGAGAAGACATAACAAGCATAACCGCCCACAGAGAATTTTCTCTAGCAATAACAGAGTAGGCAAAACATAAACCACATGAGAAATTAAGTAAGAGTGAATTATGTACAGAAAGAAAAGGCTCCTAGCCATACCCTGATGAACATTCTTCCTCCAAACATGCAGGATAATGGCAATGAGGCAAAGACTAAGCAAAGGATTTGCATATTTTTTATCTAACATCAGAAACAGGAATCTAAAGTGGGTAAAGTTTGATTCTAACATTGATTGTATTTTGTTGCAATAAAGGATTCAAGGACTTCATGTTGAATGACAGAACACTATGAACCTGAAAGTGCAGTATGTGAAAAAGATGGGTGGGACCACCACTAGAGTCAGAGATGTTCAGTTTGATTTTGCTTTAGAGTCATTACCCAACCCAGCTGTAGGCAGCTGCCTAAGTTGCCCTATATTTAGGTAAGTGTTACACTGCTGGGAGAAAAAAAAGCTAGTAGCCATCGGGCATTTTGGGCCTGGTTAATGCCAAATTTATGTTAACCACACCAGTGTGTCAGCAGAGTTGCCTATCCTGTTTTTTTTTTAATTAAAAATATGTGGGGAAGGCAGGGAGCATTGTGCTGAAACATGCCACCCCAGGCAGGGGGACTGGAGAATGTGGAGGGAGGTGGTCTGGGGATATATTGGAATAGAAACAGCTGAGGGCATGTTTGAAAAGTGAGGAAACACTTCTGAGGTCTTCCAACGGTCAGACCACTGCACTCACAGGTAGGCAAGAGAGCTGCAACAAAGTGGTTTAGAGGTGGGAAACTAGAGGGCATACCTGGGCAGACTAAGGCACCCACCCACATGGGAAATCTGAGCTGGACTAAGTAGCATCTACTGCTGCCTGCCAGGGCATGTGAAAGCTGAGGCCACAGGCATGCCTGGTTGGACTAGGCCACAGCACCCACCTATGAGTGTTGGGGCAAGAGGTGGACCATATCATGACTGGGCCATAGCACCCATCCAAACACAAGAGAAACAGATCTTGGGGGTAGATTCTATAGCAAACTTGTGGATATACCTCTGTGGGACTGTAGCACCCTCTGGTTTGTGTGGGAGCTAGGTATGACAGGTCCAGCCAGACTGACCACAGAACTCCTCTGATGCTCATCAGAGTTAGGTTTGAGAGGAGGCCAGGCTGGGCCAGACCACAGGACCCACTGGCACATACAAAGGATAGGACTGAGGGCAGATCATGCCAAGCAGGGCCACAGCAACCATGGGTACACATGAGATCCAAAGCTGGGACCTGGCCTGTTATGAGAGCTTGAAGAACTCCTCTATTAATGCTGCAGCTCCCACTGGGGGACAGAAGATCCAGAGATGAAAGTGGGCAAGTCTGGGCAAGGCTGAAGTACTTCTCAGCATATGTGTAACCTGGGTGTTGGGGAAGGCTGGGCTCCATCATGTCACAGCAACTGCTGGAGCACATGACAACCATGACAAGGTATTGGCCATACACAGCTGGGCTAGGCTGCAATACCCACCAGCAAGAGCTAAAACAATGGGTGGGCCATGCCAGGCTGGATCAAAGTACCTGTGAGCATATGCAATGTGGGAATGGGCCCTGGTAGAGGAACATTGTGGACTCCCAGGCCAGGCTGCAGCATGTGAGTAGGCTGGGTCTGAAGGTGGGCCAAATTAGGCTAGGCTCCAGCACCAGCTGGAACTTGAAACAGCCAGAATGGGTATGTATCAGAGCAGGTTAGACTGTGGTACCTGCTGGGTAACATGACAGTCAGTTCTTGGGTAGGTCAGGCTGGGCTAAGCTTTAGCACCCATCAGTGAGAGCCAAAATGGATATATGCCAGTTAGACTAAACCACAGTAACTACCAATGAGTACGTGATCTGGGGGTGAGCTATGTCAACTTGGGTAGTGGTACTTTTAGGCACACAGATCTATTGCTGGGAGAGGGCCTGCTAGGGAAACTTGAACTCCCCTGTTAGGCTGAGCTCCTACTGATAAGCATGACAGTCAGGGCTGGGAGCAGGCTAAACCAGGCTGAGCTGCAGCACATGTCAACATGCATGTGGGCCACATCTGGTGGTAGACTGGGCTGGTCCAGTCTGCAATGCACACCAGCACAAGCAAGAGCCAGTATCAGGTACAGGCCAGATCACAGCACCTACCAGTTCACATGAGGGCTAGGGATGGGAGTGGGCCTGGCTGGGCTAGGTTGCTGGCAAGAGCTGGGACTGGGGGTAGGCCATCTCAGACTGTCCCAAAGCACCCACTGGCAAATGTCAGGACTGGGTGCAAGTCTTATCAGGTAAGACCACAATACCCCCCCCCCCCCACCGACAGATGCAAGATCCAGGCCTTGCACGGGAAATGGGCAAACATTTCACAAAGGAACAAACCCAAATGGCAAATAAACATATGAAAAAATGCTCAAGTTCCCTGGCAATAAGGGAAATCCAAATTAAAACATCAATGAGGTACCACCTAATGCCAGTAAGACTGGCCCACATGAATAAAAGCACCAACAACACTTGTTGGCGAGGTTGTGGGGAAAAGGGAACCCTACTCCACTGCTGGTGGGGCTGCAGGCTGGTACAGCCTCTATGGAAATCAGTATGGAGAATATTCAAACAACTCAAAATCAACATACCGTATGATCCAGCAATAGCACTCCTAGGAATATATCCAGAACACTTGTTTTATGAGAAACCAACATGCACTCAGTTGTTCACAGCAGCACAATCAGTAATTGCAAAAACATGGAAGCAGCCAAAATGCCCATCAACAGAGGATTGGATAAGAAAGCTATGGTTCATCTATTCCATGGAATACTACTCAGCTATTAAAAAAAACAAAATGCAGTTCTTTGTGGCCAAATGGGCCAAACTGGAAACCATAATGCTAAGGGAAATGAGCCAATCCCAAAAGGTTAAATACCACATGTTTGCCTTAATTTAAGATGATATGATGTTATGTATAACATGTTATGTTATGAATGTTATATGTTGTGTATAAAACAAAACAAAACAAAAAAAAACAACAAAAAAAGACTAGCACAACAAAGAGTACCACAAAGAGCTATACAACATTAGATCTTCATGATATAGTACCAAAAGGCTAATGAGGTCTTGGATATTAATAAACCTTCGCACATAGGAAAAAAAAAAAAAAGATCCAGGCCTTGGAGGAGAACTAGTAGGGGAAATGTTGGCTGCAGCCCTGCTGGCAGGATGCCCTGACGGGCTACAGTTCCTGCTGATGAGCATAAGAGCCAGGGCTGGGGACAGGCCAGGCTAGCCAAGGTGGCAGTACCTGTCAGCATGTGTGTGGACTGTGTCTGGGGGTGGGTCAGGCAGAGTTAAGCTGCAGCATCCATAGGTGAACATGATAACCAGATGAAATGCAGGATAAACTGTGCTAGGCCACAGCACATATAAATCAGAGCTGTGGACAGGCCTTGTGGGGGTTATTAGGGATTATTGTGGGTTGTCCCAAATAGGCTGCAGCAACTGCTGGTGTGCATGAAGACCAGGCCTGTGGTGGACTGGGCTGGGCTGGGCTGGGCTGGGCTATGTCATAGTACTTATTAGTTTGCATGAGAGATGAGGCTGAGGGTGGAACTGACCAGGCAGCTGCATCCACCAGCATGTGTGTTGACTGGTACAGAATATGGACTGAACCTTACTCTGTACTAGCTGACTCACACAGGAGTGAAATCTGAGGTCACCCCAGGACAACTTTCTTGGGTGAACGCCCAACTAGATTGCTAGACTCAAAACTGAGGCCCATGTGGGCATATATCACCCTCAAATTTGTAAATAATATTAAAAATAAAATGAAAAATAAGAGTCACTATCTATGATGCTGCTGAAAAAGAAATTCCTAAGTCCCAGGCCCAACAATACAAGTCACATCACTACTGGTGAGACCCAAAGAATTGATAATAATTATGTGCTTGAAGGGCAGAGAAACAAATGGAAAGAGAGAGAGAGAGAAGAGAGAGAGAGAGAGAGAGAGAGAGAGAGAGAGAGAGAGAGAGTTAGTTCTACAATTGACTAAATCACTATTGAAATCCCTACAATAGCCAAGGCTTGGTTAGGCCAAAACCAGGAGGCAGGAACTCCATCAGGATTCCAGTGTGAATTGCAGGGGTCCAGGTACTAGAGTCACCATCCACTGCATCTCAAGTTGTGCATTGGTAGGAAACTGGAACTTAAGGCAAACCCTAGAGTCAAATCCAGGTGCTAATACAGGATATAAACGGTCCAAAAGCAGCATTTACCATTTGAAAAATGCTCACCCCAGAATTATTGGTACTTTGAAAAAGTTTCCTAAAGCTGATTAGAAGCCTCAGCATGAAAATCACTGACCCAAATAAATCTTATTACAGGTATTCCAAGCAAATTATAAACAAGTAAACATTTATCCATTAATCAAGGATGTCCTCAATCAGAATGTAGTTGGAACACCCAGTGCAAGTAAGAAAGTAAGAGAAGAATGTGGAAAATCTCTCTCACTCTCACTCTTGCTCTCTAAATTTCCCAGACCACTTCAAACAGCAGTACAAAGATACAGAGTAGAAGTTTCACAAAAATGACAAAACAAAGGGATGGAGAAGGGGAGAAAACAGGAGAGCATAGAAAGGAAGGAGAGAATTCAGATAACCAACCCAAGCTTTAGGAAAACATTCCCTGATGAAGAAGAGAAAATTTTCAATAGAACATGCAGTCATTGAAACATGACATCAAAGACAAATGATAAAACAACGGAATGAGAAAAATAAGATGCAAAGGGAGATGACAGAAAATAGGAAAACAAATTGAGAATCCAAGTGTCATTACTGAACTGTAAAACATATTATATACTCTGAAAATGATGAAAGAAAGCACAGGTCATGATGTTAATATCACAGAAGATTGAATTCAAGGGTGAAAAAAGTGTTGTGATAAAAGGAGACCGTCCACAGTGAGGATATAACTTCCATAAATATTCATGTACCAAATAACAGAGTCAAAATACATAGAACACAAGCCACATAAAATGCAAGGAGAAATTTCCCAAAACAAAGTTGATCCTAACATATTTCTGCCATCTATGAAAGGTGAAGTAGACAAGAAATAAGCAACAACAGATAGAAAAATCCTTGAATGTAAGAAAGCAGAATCAGGAGTGATACAAATCTGCAAAGATTAAAAGAGTTTGACAGTGGAGAAGAAATAGGCAGAGCAATAGAGCGTGATGGAGTACAGAATTAAACTGCCAAACTGATGAAAGGAATATATGATAAAGGTAACATTGCATACTGTCAAATATGGATAATTTAATTAATGACACTGGAAATGTGACTGCTGCCAAAAGGAGCCAAATTCTTTACTCACTCATCACATCAAAATAAATCTTCAATAGAACAAAAAGCTTTACTGGTAAGGAAGCAATATAAGAGGTTGGTGCCATGACTCAACAGACAAATCCTCCACCTCGCAGTGCAAGCATCCTATATAGTTGTCAGGTCTAGTCCCAACTGCTCCACTTTCTATCCAGCTCCCGAGGATCACACAAGTCCTTAAGCTGCTACAAATATTTGAGAAACCTTGAGGAAGTCCCTGCCACTGGCTTCAGACTATCTCTGCTCTGGCCATTGAGGGCATTTGAGAAGTGTCTTGAATAAACAGCAAATGGAAGCCCTTTCTCTGTCTCTTCTCTCTGTATATCTGCATTTCAAATAAAACTGAGTAAACCTTTAAAAAATAAAATAAAACTTTTGAATACAAATACAAAAGCACTTTCTTACAATACAAACAGTATCAAAAATTGGCTAGAGAAAAATGCAGACCACACTAATTGTGAATATTGGAAAGTCAGAAACAAAAAGACTGGAAAAACTTTTGCAGCATATGACAAATGACAAACGTTCTTTCATTGAGAATTAGCTTGTAGAAATCAATGACAAAAGAATGAATAATTTCAAAGAAAATGAGGCAAAGAACAGTAACAGGCAGTTCTCAGAAAAGTAAATACAAATGGCCATTATCCACTTGAAAAGATCCTCAACCTTATTCATGATTAATGAAATGCAAATAAAAACAGCGATGGATGTGTCTTTTTCACCCATTAGATTATCAATAATTCAGAAGGAAGGCAAGATGAAGAGTAATACGCATCCTTACAGACTGTTGGTGCAAATGCAAATTGGTGCCACCTCTGGGGAGAATAATTGGGCAATAGAGGCAGTTCATACTTCCAAGAATAACCACAATTAGAAAAAGGACCACCAAAAAAAATCTCCTTTAAAAAAGAACCACAATAACATTGTTGATTTTTTATGCTTAATTGGCATTGTTATTTAAAAATTAAAACCCACTGAATGTACTTTTTTTTTGGTTTTCAAAAGCAAGGTTTTAGTTAAACTGCAAACAGTATTTCAACAATAATTTTCATATTATTTAAGTTGTAGTAACTTGCCCCCCCCCTTCATTTAAAGGAATTGGACTATTTTGAATCAATTGTAAACTGTATGCATGTACAGGTTGTCTTCCTGTATGATAAAAGCCTCACTTTATTACCCTTGAAAAAAACTCAAATATTGACAGTGGATTTTTCCTGATGTGGCTTTTCTGACAAAATGGCACTATAAGTGGTCTTTTTGTTATTTCTCAGAGAGACCATGAAATATAAGTTATGTAAAATATTAAAGGCTTCACCAATTTTCCCCAAGTTCCTCTCTTGATTCCTAATTGTCTAATTATTCTCTTTTAATGTGTGCCTTGTCACTCAATGAATTCACTGTTTGTTTCTAAAAAAAAAAAAAAAAAATTAACTCAACCAATCCCTTACCTGTCAATGGCTTTGAACTTCTTTAAGTCTTTCTATTGTTTGCAACAGTCAAGATTTCACTTAACAATTGATTTACTCTCTTTCCATCTTAAAGACTGACAAAGACATTCATATGATGGGCAAGGACAGGCTGCAGTGCTAAGTGGGCAGCAATTTTCTAAGTGGCTGTTTCAGTGAAGAATATTGCTATATTCTAATGACTTTTGGCTTCTTCATAAAATCATAACTCTGGGGACTCAGATAATGAATATTTAGATAAGGACTTCCGGTGTATAACAAACTACAAAATACATTACTCAATCTACTCTATCCAGAATGTTCTTTTCCGCTCTTTCTTATCTCTTATTCAACTTTCAGGAATCAGTTCAAACTCGAATTTAAGGAAGTCTCCCCTGGTCTATCTGACTAGGTCATGCCTTGTTACAGGTTCTCCAAATACATATGGAGCAGGTGCTATGGTTGCAAATCTACATTTCTAAAGTTAATTAGTAACCATCTTCCCTGTTAGACAGCTTATTTCAACAAAAGCAGGGATTTTGTCTACCCAAGAGTATTCCCCCAAGAAGAATCTGTATAATGCATGAATGACAATGAAAACTGCCAACTACCTAAATGCTTTCCAGAAAAGGAATGATTAATCAAAAAGGCTACAGTCATAGACTGAAACACTATATTAAATAATCATTAAAAAGTGAAGTATGTATTATTACAGAATTATTTCTGTTACAATAAAATTTGTAGAAGGTGTAAGTTACAGTAAAATCTTTAAAAAGCAAGGTACAAAATTATCAAATATTTGAAAAAATTTATAAAGTGTATGTGTGGACACACACATACACACAGGTAAAGTTTATAAAATACGTTTTGAGAAGAAATGCTACCAGAGGTTACTTGAGGGGAGACTAACAGTGGATTATGGGAAGGATGGATTTTCAGTTTCCTCTTATACTTTCTATACTATTTGGATTATTTTACAGGTTTAGTATTCATGATCCAAATCTTCAAGATCTGAAATTGTTTGAGCACCAACATAATGCTGAAGAAGTTTGGGACTTCAGAATATTTCAGATTTTCAGATTTGAGAACATTTTGGATTTTCAGATTAGGAGTGCTCAACTGGTAAAAAATCTTTTTAAATATTTCAAAGTCAAAAATTCTGAAATCTAAAACACTTCTGGTCCCTAACATTTGTGATAAGACATATTCAATCTGTGCTACATTCGTGTTCTATTTGGGAGTGGAACAGGTGAAGCAATTGTGGCAATATTTATTTTTATAATTCAATCACATTCTTATTTTCAAATTTAAAGACAGTGTCAGACACAATAAACATTGTAATGGTATAAATCTATTCTTCACTCTGCCCAACTGCTCACTCAAGTTTTAACCCCCAATATCCCAAAATGTGACTGTGGTTAGAGGTTTGCAATAAAATAATTTGTATGTATGTCCAATGGGAACAGAATCCCTTTATGAAGAGATAACATAGAAACACACATAAGAAAAACATGTAAAGATAGGCATTTATAGGAAATTGAGAGAGGCCTCAGAGGAAACCAAGACTTACAAGTCTTGGTCTTGGACTTCCACCCGTCAAAATCACAAGAAAATAAAATTCTTTGGCTTAAGCCAGCTAGCCAGCAATACTTTATTACTAAACTAAATCTAGCCTCAACAGGTGCTGTTGAAAACAACAATGCTTTGAACTTTTATTTTGATAGCCGCTGCATTCAGAAGCAAAAGCACATTCTCAAAGCTAGAATAAAAATGAACGCTTTGGGGCTGGCTCAGCGGTGAAGCAAGCTAAGCCTCTGCCCTGTGTCACCAGCATCCCATACAGGTTCCAGTTCAAGTTCCAGGTGTTCCACTTCCAATGCAACTGCTTACGACTTGGGAAAGCGGCAGAGGATGGCTCAAATTCTTGGCTCCTTGCATGCAAGTAGCAGAACTGGAAGAAGCTCCTGGATCCTGGCTTCAGATCAGCTCAGTTCTGGCCATTGAGGCCATTGGGGAGTGAACCAGTGAATGAAAGATCTTCTCTCTGTAGTTCTCCTTATCTCTGTAAAATCTGCTTTCCAAATAATTCTTCAAGAGAGATAGCGCGAGCTGTTTCTCATTTAAGTGACTATAGTATTCTACAACTCTGATTAGACTTTAGTATATCTTACAGTTCATTAATTCGGTATGCAGTTAGAGCTTTTCAGAGAGTGGTTGAAAAGGCCAGCCACTAAGATCCCATTATAAAACATCCAATGCAAAACTTTGAGTGTTTTCAAGTTTCCATATGAAGAAGATGAGAATATGTAGGATATACTAGCTACTGAATTCAGTATCCATATATTTGTTGATAGGTGGGAACACTGGTGATTGAATTCACTGGTCACAATTTGTCTAGAAGCTAAATGGGCAAAACTGTGAAAGGTTTTGAGCAGAAGCCAGTGAATGCCGTTGTAGAAACAAAATAAAGGATAATAATACTGGCTCACATGGACATTTGAATGCATAATGCACCTTGATATTCTCAAGAGGAAATGAGAGAGAAAATGAGAACACAAAGAGAAATGTGTAAGTTTTATACAGTGGTTTTGTAGTGGGCTAAGATGCTACCTGCATCATATATTAGAGCTCAAGTCCACTTGTTTCTTTGAATTTTTGTTTTTTAAAAAATAGGAATTCTCAGAAATAATTTCAAACTATTGTTGTATCTTAAGAATTTTTTATTTTCTTCTTCCCTCCAGCCCTCACCCTTTATTTCTTTCAAGTTCTATTTTCAATTTAACACAAACACATTACCGTTGTTGTTGTTTTAATGATTTATTTGATTTTTATTGGAAAGTCAGATATGCAGGGAGGAGGAGAGACAGAGAGGAAGATCTTCCATCAGCTGATTCACTCCCCAAACAGGCTCCATGGTCAGAAGTGAGCCAATCCAAAGCCAGGAGCTCAGAGCCTCTTCCAGATCTCCCATGCAGTTGCAGAATCCCAAGGCTTTGGGCTGTCCTTGGCTACTTTCTCAGGCCACAGACAGGGAGCTGGATGGGAAGCAGGGCTGCTGGGATTAGAACCAGTGTCCATATTGGATCCTGGCGGGTGCAAGGCAAGGATACTAGCTGTTAGGCTACCTCACCCGGCCCCAAACACACTGTTTGTTTGTGTGTGTGTGTGTGTGTTTTGATAAAGGGTTAAAGTGTTGACAAGCAGAGTGAGGCAAGACTTTCAAAATCCCTGAAGCAATGAACAATTAGAAGCCACACAAAACTTTGAACAACTTATGCTATTCCCTATCCTAGTTAATGGTGACTGCTTCCTCAATAGCCAAGCAAGAAAACAAAGCCATCCTCCATAACCCCTCCTTCTTAGCCCTAAGATATAATTGGTAAATAAGTTCAATTTAGCTTACCACCTAAACAGTTCTCCATTCTACTCTTTCCTCATCATTCTCATTGTGATAACCAGTACCTCATCTCACATCTCTTGGACTGCTGCAGCATTTTTTCTTGCTACTTATGCTTTTCACTACCACAACCTATCCCTATTTTGCAGCTGGTATAATTTCTGTATTTAATTCAACTGAGATAAGCAAAGACTAACAAAGGAACCTAACTTCATCTGTTACTCTCCCTGGGGCCTTTCACACTGACATTCACTCAACAGCAGCTTGGTAGTTTCCCCTTGTTTTGTGTGCATGTCTTCTCTCTGTCTTTGATAATCTCCCCTTCCATGTTGTGTTTATGTTTACTCATTTTGCCACTTTCTCCACAAATTCCCATCCCTGTAGATGAGACAAACTCCATTTGTATTTGGTCCTTCTTCAGAATGCTCATCACATTTATAGTTTTGTTTCCCCAAATCTGTCTTTACTACATGACTTAATCACTAGCATGAAAAAGACTATTCCTTCAGCGCCTGACTGAGGGGTTGGCACACAACATTAGCTCAATAAATTCTTATTAACTGTCTGGCAGCATGAAGGAATAAATGAATGCAGATTTACTCATATAACACTCTTGTTTAAATCCTATTACCAGCTCCTTGCCATGTGCAGAGTAAAGTGTAAAAGGCACTTCAAGACTGGCCTCCAGCCTGCCTCCCACACTCATCCCAAGACTTTGTATTTCATGCTCTAGTAATTCTGACTCACACAGAGTTCTTGGAACCAAAGTTACTGCCTTTGCTTGCCTTTGCATGTTACTGCTGCCATACAGATTGCCTCTCACTCCTTCCTTATATCTGTCTGGTTGATACCCATCAATTCCTAGCAAATATCCAGAAACTACCTCCCCAGAGAAGTCTTCCATGACCTCTTTTTTTTAAGATTTTCATTTTACTTTTATTACAAAGTCAGATATGCAGAGAGGAGGAGAGACAGAGAGGAAGTGGAGCTGCCGAGATTAGAACCGGCGACCATATGGGATCCTGGCGAGGACCTTAGCCACTAGGCCACGCCGCCAGGCCCTTCCTTGGCCTCTTAATAAAAGTCCATCAATGATTCATGCGTGTTCACTCAGAAATTAGCATCTTGTTATCTTCTGTTGTTCTATTTATTGTATTGTGAATATTTTCTTGTAAGGACTTTTCCATACTATTTTTCCCAAATCCCTGAGATATGACACACTAAATCTTACATGTCTGAAGTGAATAGTTTGCATGTGTATATAAACATATATTAACAATATGTCTAATACAGTCATGTTTACATATAATTTTTCATAGGCAACAGAAAATTCACCAACTGCTCTGGAGGGAAATCCTTCTTCCATCTAATACACCTTCTTAACACTAAGCAAAAGGCTGCCTCAAACTCTGCCTTCCTGGACAGAGCAAACCTAAGGCAAACCAACTTAGATCTACAAATCTGTTACAAATCTATGCGGCAAGCAAAGCAAATAAATGGCTTTTAGAAGTAATTGAACAAACAATGAACAAGGGAGCCACCTGGTACTCGTGCAAGCATCCATGCCAAATTCCCAGATCACATGAAGAACTAGACACAGCATATCTAACAACAGGGTAGAATAGAAAAGCAGGAATATATTTTCCTCCCAAACTATACATACAGGATCCCCACTGTTGAGACTAAGAATCACTGGGATCATGCTCACACGGTACAAGGTGGAAAGTGATTAGTATAATGAACTCCAGGTTTCTCAGTTTTGCAGAGCCATTCCAAGGTGGTGCACCAAGTCATTCACATTTGCTAGGCCCAGGTAGGGAGTACAAACATTCAGACTGTTGTAAAGGCAAAATAAAAATTCTAGATCTGTCAGGAAGTCATTCCTGGGTAATCTCACTATTTCTTGGCCAAGTCCTTCTGTATATTCCTACAGCTGCTAAAACCTGCACACTGCAATGGAAGGTCATGTGATTAGTTATATAGTATTACCCAGCGGTGTTGCGCATCAGTTATTATTATATATTATTACCCAATGATTTTGTCAGTGATTCTTGTTTTCCAAATCAGTATGGTGGGCAGAAAGTTTCTTTCAAGATGAACTTGAACCTAGTTCAAAAAATAGCACCTAGCACTTACTCTGCTCAGTTGTTCCAAATGAGGACTCTTGTTAATCCATCTTTCTTTCCAACCCAATATTCTCTACTTTGGAAACAAATGCAGTAGAACGTATAACTATTGGTAATTCCTGAGATCCCAACATTGTGAGAAAAGCAGCATCTTTTTCAAGATCAAATCCAAATTTCTAGTGTATGGCCTATTTCCTAAGTTAGTTCACACAATCACCTTTGAGTCTGTCATACTGATTCCCAAACTTAAAATCTAGGTGGAATGACAAGTAATAAAAAAGTATTCCATGATTAATTAGCACTTTTGAAAAGTAGTACATGCATAATGATAACAGGGTACAAGAAAGCACATGACGGTTCAGAGATCATTGAGGAAGATAGAACCTGGGCTGCAAGGTCAAAATAAAAAGTTTTTAGGTAGAAATTGAATGACAAGACAGACAGACATACATGCAGAATGCATGAACATCTACAAGCAATATAAACCGAGAGACATAAAGCATTTAAGATGGAAGTGGAGGAACCGGCATTGCAGTATATTAGGTAAAGCTGCCTCCTACAACACTGACATTCTTTCTGGGCAGTTGTTAATGTTCCAACCACTCCACTTCCAATACAGTTTTCTGCTAATGACCTAGGAAAAGCAACAGAACATGGCTCAGATACTTGGTCCCCTGTCACCCACGTGTGGGACTTGACTGAAGCTCCTGGCTCTCCTACCTGTAACCACACTAGACATTGAGGTCATCTGGGGAGTGAACCAACAGTTTGAAGATCTCTCCATTCTCTCTCTCATCCTCCTCCTCTCTCTCTTCCCAGCCCCTCTTTCTGTGTGTGTCTGTTTCTCCCCACCTGTAACTTACTTTCAAACACATAAACTTCTAAAAATTAAAAAAAAATTAAGCTGGAGAGGAAAGCAAGGACAGGACCATGAAATGCCCTGAATTCCACTTCAAAGACTGGTTGTATGTAGGATGTAGTAGAGTATGATTTATCCTTTAGGTTACTCTGAAAGCTCTGTTGAGAAGGGGCTAAAAGGAGGAGGGTGAAGGAGAAAAACTGGCTTGCATATAGGTCTCATAAAAAAACACAGGCTTACATACAGGTCACGCAGTGGACCACTTGAAAATAGGACATGGGAGGTGAGCTTGTTCTCAGTCAAGAGGAATAAGGCAAATATCACCAACAGAAAATGTCAAGCAACTGGGTCATTATGTTTTGACAATCCAAGGCTAACAGCTGAGTCTTTGCTTCCATATCTCTCCACTTGCTTGCTTCACCCATGCAGAAAGCTGAGTTTTATCCTGTAAAAGCTTACAACAAGAGAACTTCAGTGCCTAACCATAAGAGACAAATCTTAGCCGATGCCCTCTTCAGTAAATAAATGGCAAATTCCTCTCCATCAGTGGCTATCGAGTCTCTGGGTTTCTCATTTCCATAACCAGGAAACTCCCCATCATACCAGATCATCATCTTTGGGCTCACCATAATAAAAGCTGGTTGAGTGAATATCATTCCTAACATCCTGTTTCTGGTCAACAAGTAATCCTCCAAATCATATTTTTACCCATCACTGCCACTCCTTGCCCATCTCCTAAGTTCCATATGAGTTTTCTAAACATTCATACATTTTATTATTTGAAAAGTAGAGAGGCTGAGACATATAGAGGTCTTATATCCAATGGCCAATTACCCAAATTGCCGCAACGGCCAGAGCCTGATCAGACCTAAATCAGAAACCTAGAATTTCAACCTGATCACCCACATGGAAGTTAGGCATCTTCTGATGCTTTCCCAGGCACATTAGCAAGGAAATGCGCTGGCAGCTGAGTTGCTGGGGCTTGAATCAGTGTTCAGATAGGATATGCCAGTATTTCCAGCATTGTCTTAACCAACTATGCCATGAGGCTGGTCCCCTTTTGGTTCCTTGTTTTTGATTATCAGTGATGATATCATTCATTTTTCACTCCATGCTGTTCAAGAAATCTCTATAGGGTACAACAACAAACTTACACTTAAGAACCAGAGTCTTACAACTTAGAAAGTTAATTCATAGCCTAAGGCATTGTAAATTCAAGTTGTCATAAGTTAGCATGATGTTAAAAAGGAAAGATGTCAGGTCAACCAGTTCGACTGGATGAAGATGAGACAAAAGCTTTAACCTTTCCTTCTCCGCATATTTCACAGGTATATTCACAGCCACCTTACTATATCCCTTTCCCACAGTACAATCCACTTCCATCTACCATATCAGCCTGCAACAAACCTACCCTTTCTTCAGTAATGTAGTCTTTGATTATCACTGAGTCAGAAGATAAGGAGGACTTTATCAATGATCAGTTTTATCACTGAGGTAGCACTTTCCCATATCATGCCCATAGAACAGAATTTTGTCATATAACACATCCTATCATTCTTTCAATCATTTCAGCTAATACGTTCAGTGAGTCACCAATTAGAAAATTGTTTTGACAAAGTAAGTCTGGCCATCTTGCTCTCTTGACTGAAAAGTTTTCAACATCTCACTCATTGTTTCTTTCTCAAAAGAATATTTCACTTGAGAAAAAAAAATCAAATCCTACTGCTACCGAAGTTTATTACTCAAGAGATTCACTCAAAGTAAGTTGCTGGAACTGTTACAGAAAGTAGCTTTCATGTGGAATCATACAGAGGTTTGATAGCTAGCACTGTCTGTGGCTTGCAAAATTCTCATTTCCCAGCAACAGGGTCCTGAGGACACACGTCAGAATCCAATTCATGCCTGATTTTTTTTCCCTCAACCTCCCCTTTTCATCTATATACATTAGTATTTGAGGCATCCAAGAACCTTCTGCCATGTACCCAGCCCTAACTTCCACCCATACCTATTCCCTTTTGCTTTGTACCTGAAGTCATAAGCTATCCAAAATGAAATGGATCTCTCTCAGTAGAAGGACTCCTTCCTTTCAAAGGAGAATAAAAAAAAATTTCTGCCAACATAGCAGCAAAGTTAAAGGCCAAACAATGAGATCCCTTTAACACTTAACACTGTCATACACACAATACACACACACACACACACACACACAGAGAGAGCACATACATATAAATGCATACATACAAAGGACACATATACACATAAAATATAGAGCCATATAATTATATTTACATATACATATACATATCTATTGCTATGTGTATAAATGCATGTACATACTCATACCAATGCAATTATTTATATGGCTATTTCATGGAAAATGAATTAAGGCTGATCTCAGAGTTTGAGACAAAGCCTATATTGAGATCTGAAATCTCACAGTGGGTACTGATTTATTCTTCAAAGAAAATTTTATGTAAAAATAAAATACACTTCTTAGTCTCCACCGTTTTCAAGAGAATGTATTAGTAGTCAAGTATCTTGACCTTAGGGCTGACTCAAATTGTTCCCCTTTCTGGCTCAAGAATTCTATGTATGAGGTTCTCTGCTCTCAGGAATGAAAGAAAATAAGGAAAACCTTCAAGTGAAAGCTTAATGAAAATGTGTTACTCTTGCCAGGGATATTTTCGTTACAGAAGAGAACAGATAATAGAACCTTAGGGAATAAACCTCTAATTGGGAAATTTCAGCTGTGTAGTCCTTGAGTAAGGAAGTTATACATGGTGAGAAAATAAGATGCTTGGGCTTTGTAAAGCAGCCTTAGAATTGTACCAAGAATTATATGTAAAATTTACATGGTGTTAGCACTCTTCCCAAGAAATTAATTCAACTTACTGCATATAGGATCAAGTAAATACTACTTAAACACTGAAATCTTTTCCATTTTTTTCAGTTTTTACAAGTTCATCTTCCTGTTTCTACCTTGGAAATCTCTTTACTTCAGTTTTGCTCATGACGATTCTTTCTGGAATTTACTGCAGCTCTAACTTTCCCAACTTCAACCCCACTTTTAAAATCTCAATTAACTTTTACCTCTTCTCTAAAAAATATTTCTTAATAACTTACATAGAAAATATTTATTTGTACCCCCGATTACAACTAAAGCACAGAAAACTAGAATATCATAAGGTGATTGGAGTTATACAGGTTTGGCTTTATAACTATTCTCTGATAACAATGAAAACAGCAGAAAGTAATGTGTTTCTCTCGATCTTTATGATTCTCACATTTAATAATGTAATAGTACTATTTCACAAAGCTGGAAGGTGTAAGTATGGTAATTTAGAAAAAGCACTAACCCAGTGCCTGAGTAAACTATTGTTACTGATGCATGCACAGAGTAATAACAACTCGTTGAAGACACTAGACTATTTCACTAAGGCCTCTTGCTTTCCCTAGTAACTCAGTCTATCTTCAATTAGGCATACTCAACCTTGCCCATCAGAGCATATTTGATATAATTAGTTTACCATAAAAATCTGTTCTTTTTTCTGGACATATGGATAGACTTCATTTCCCTTGCAGTTAAGCTTTACCACTATGTATGTAAGATATTCCAAGGCGAACACTGTGCTACAGGGGATAAAGCTGCTGCTTACAACACCACGATCCTTAGTTGTTGACACTTTACATCTTAGTTGTTCTATCTATAATCCAGATGTCTGCTAAAAGTCCAAGAACAGCAGAGAATGATGGCCCAACTGTTTTGGCCCCTGTACCTACATAAGAGACCTAAGCAAAGTTCCTGGTTTTGTGGCCATCTTGAGAGTAAACCGATGAATGAAAGATCTCCGTCTCTCCATTTCTTTGACTTTCAAAAATAAATATTTTAAAAATATGTAAAAGATTTGCATCCAAGCTTCGTCTTTCTCAAGTTCTTATAAAACCTAGAAAAAGTTATTTTAACATCCTATGATCTTAATATTCTATTTTTGCAGAAAGAAATAAGTTATAGTAGATAAAGTAAATAAAGTATTTTATATAACTGTTCTTACATGGTACTCTACCCAAAATTTATGGACTGGATCCTCAATTTCCATTGTGTTTCCCAGTACATATGAAAAATCAATAACTAATAGAGGTTCACTAAATTTTGCAAAATAGCAAAAAAAGCTCAAGATGGTACATATAACTATAGTGAACCAGAAAAGAAGGCCAAGAATATTTCTGACTTCACCTATTTAGCCTCAAATAAATGGTTACATTGAATCACAAGGTATAAAAATTAACTAATTGAACATGAATCAAATTAATCACCCAGGAATATAATCAAACAAAATTGCACAATAGGAACCCATGGACTCTTCTCAAAATCACTGCATCAACAATTTATGGACAAACACCCTTTATGGAAAATATGAGACCTAAAGAAACCTCCTGCATTGTGGCTAAGCACAAAACCAGGCACTTCAAAACTGACAGGGTAAACTGAGATGCTTTGCCTGAATCACTGCATGTGATGCAGCACATATGGTCAGGAGAACATCTCGCGTGCAGCTTCTTCATATGGATTATTGTTAAACTTGTACATTTGCGGCTTAGAAAGCGCCTATTCTATCAAGTTCCTTAAAAAATATCTTTTCATTGTAATTAAGGTTGATTTTTGAGGAAAATGCCTTGTTAAACAATATAATTTCTGTGAGACTCTGTGAGCCAAATGTTGGACTCAAAATCCAATGCGCCAACTTCTCAGGAGCTCTCCAGAAGACTAGTTTGTACTTTAAGTCGTGGTATACTCACAGAACCTGGAATGCTCTATTTTCTAGAATGTGTATGGGGTCTGCAAAAAGAAAATAGCAATTTTGGCTAGCAGCCACTACAGCAGATTGTGAGCTTAGCATACTTAGCAAAAGTAAAGCTAGCTCCCAGTCTCCTTTGTTAGAGGAAAAAAGTTGATCCAAAATTTCAATATATTTTTAAACACCAACTCGAATGTAATAAAGACACAATTTACATGAATCGGCATTCAAAGCAATAAAAGCATTCACCAGGCCCAGCGGCGTGGCCTAGTGGCTAAAGTCCTCGCCTTGAAAGCCCCGGGATCCCATATGGACGCCAGTTCTAATCCCAGCAGCTCCACTTCCCATCCAGCTCCCTGCTTGTGGCCTGGGAAAGCAGTTGAGGATGGCCCAATGCATTGGGACACTGCACCCGCGTGGGAGACCTGGAAGAGGTTCCTGGTTCCTGGCTTCGAATCGGGGCGCACCGGCCCATTGCAGCTCACTTGGGGAGTGAATCATGGGACGGAAGATCTTCCTCTCTGTCTCTCCTCCTCTCTGTATATCTGGCTGTAATAAAATGAATAAATCTTAAAAAAAAAAAAGCATTCACCGTGGTTAAACAATGTATAAACAAGTGTGAATTTAACAAAGTTAACAAATACAGTAGCAGGACTGACTAGTCTACTAGAAAGAGCCTAGGGAAGCATCAGTGAACTTGAGAACAAGTTATTGGGAATTGTTCAGAAAAGTAAGCAAATAGATAAACACTGAGTAACATATCAGGGAATTACAGTAAAGCATCAAGTAGACTGGTACTGTCAGAGTTTCAAAAAGAAAACGTAAAAGGAAAATATAATCAAAAGTTTAATCAATCAGAAAGCATAATCAAAGAAATAACAGCTGAAAATTTTTCAAATAGGGGAGAAGAAATCAACATCCAGATCAGAAAAATCCAAAGAACCCCAAATAAGTGATTTCAAAGAAATTTACATCAAAGCACAACAACAAAAGTCAGACAGCTAATGCTGAAATCAGCAAAATAAAAAGCAGCTTGTTACATAAAATAAAAGTCCTATAATGGTTTTTCAAGAGAAATAGTGCAAGCCAAAAGAGGGTCAGAAGATATATTTCAAGTACTAAAAGAAAAAAGAAGGCTATCTTAACGAATTGTCCTTGGAAAATGGGGGAACACAGACTTAACAAAAACTGAGAAAGTGCATCACTTGATTAACCTTGCAAGTAATGTTAACTGAATAAAACAAAACACAATTTAGCAACACAATAACATAACAAAGTGTAAGAAGTAACAGTTATTGGCAAATATATTTACATAAAAATGAAACGCTATTACTGTAATAGTGACCAATTTATTACTAATAAAAAGTTTAAAAACAAAATTATTGAGTATAGTGGAAATAAAGAACATGGTAACATTGTGCATGGAAACAGATGTAACTTACAATAACTATGAAAAACAAGAAATAAGAATTTGTTAAGTAATCAAATTTAAATTGCTAAGAGTTTAAAACTTGTCATAAATTAAATATTTTATTATAAACTGCCTGATAACCAAAAAAGAAAATACTGATAGAGTTATAGGAAAGACTGGAAATAAATCAAACTACATTAATAAGAAATATTAAAATTTTTTTAAATGCCACAACATATTTTAGGAAGATCAGAAACAATGCACAAATTAACACAAAAAAATAGAAAACAGAACGGCAATGATAAATCCTTCCCTACCTATAATTACATTAAGCATATTAAATTTTAAGTAAAAATTCTTTGTCACAAGAGACAAGGAATGAAATTACAATCAAATAATAACAAAATGGACTATATACCAGGAATACACTCTCGCCTTAAGTGCACAGGTGATATTCTACAATGTAGATTGAACATTAACTCAAAATATAAGTCTTATTACAATGCATGTGAAATCATACCAAGTATATTTTGATCACAATAGAATTATAATACAAATCAATCAAATAAAACTGGGAAGGTCCAAAAATATGTGAAAACTGAACAATGCATTGACCAACCAGTGGTACAAATAAGAAAAAAATTTAACATTGAGAACAATAAAACAGAAAAACATGGAGTAAAGACTGTTTCAAACTGATACTTTTGATCAGAGAAAAATAGAAAAAATCTAGTTTAACAGCTCTCATGTCAAAACTTATTTTATAGTTTTTCTAGTTATTTAATTCTGTCTAATCCTATTAAATAAATGATTCCTATTCCATCATTATCAGTGTTCATAATTTGTGTACCTATTGCTTTTACCATTGAGTTATACAATTACAGAAGTACTTGTAAAATTAAGGACAAAATGAAATAAATATGTTAATAGACAAACAAAAACCCCATGACTAAAATTATACTCAACAGTAAAATCTCAATAGATTCTCTTCCTCTGCAATCAGAAACTAGGCAACCATATCCACTCTTGCTATATTTGCTCATCATGTTGCTAAAATTTTTGCCTCATGAGAACAGTAAGAAAAACAAGTAGAAGTCATCCAAATAGCAAAGGAAGAAGTAAAACTGTCCTTGTTTGCAGATGACATGATCTCATGAGCTTAAGGATTCTGTAAAATAACTTAAAATTCGATATGTATATATAAAGAGAGAAATTTAAAATCTGCATGCAAACATGAAAAATTAGTTGAATTTCTGTATACTTATGGACATATACCTGAAAAGTAAAATAGGAAAACAATCCTGTTTAAAAATTAGCATAAAGAATAAAACTAAAAATTGCTTCTGGGCCTTTTTGCTAAGCTCAATTGTAAAATAAAACTAAAGATATTCACAAGATTATACAACACATATATATGGAAATACACATATCTATTATTGATCAAATGAGATATGCTAGGAATGTAAGTTTGTTTAATACATGCAAAACAATGTAATAAATCACATTAACAGAATAAATGCAAAAACTTCATGATTATCTCAAGATACAAAATATCATTGAAAAATCCAATATCGCTTCATAAGGAAGACATTCAACTAACAGAAATAGAGATGATTGCCCCACTATGATAAAAGACTCTACCAAAAAAAATCACATAACATAGTAATTAATAAATACTTTCACTTCCAAGATTAGAAGTAATGCAAGGATGCCTAGTTTCGCCACCTACATTCAACAATATAACAGAGGTTCTAGCCAAGATCAGAAAGAGACATAAAGCTGTTTAAATTTCACTACAGGGGCCGGCACTATGATTTAGCAGGTAAAACTGTCTGTCTGCAGTGCTGGAATTTCACATGAGTCCCAGTTGTTCTACTTCTGGTGCAGCTCCCTGATATTTATGAGAAAGCAGTGAAGGATGGTCCAAGTGCTTGGGCCCTTATACATACATGGAAGACCAGCAAAAAGCACCTAGCTCCTCACATTAGATCAGCCCAACATGAGACATTACAGCCATTTGGGGAATGAACCCGTTGATAAAAGATCTATATTTTTCTCTTTGTAACTCTGCCTTTCAAATAAATTAATAGATCTGTTAAAAAAAAAAAAAAAAGCTCAGCACAAGTACCAGCATATTGGCACATCATATTTATCCTCGGCCTGCAGTGCCAGCATTCTATATGGGCGATAGCTTGGACTCCCAGCTGCTCCACATCAGATCCCACTCCCTGCTAAAGGCCTGGGAAGGCAGATGGAACAAACTCCTGGGCCCTAGAATTCATGTGGGAAACCCTGAGAAGCCTCCTGATCTTGGGCTTCAGATGAGCACAGCACTGGCTGTTGCAGCTATCTGGAGTGTAAATCCAACCCCTGTCCTTCTGGATTTTAAATAGTAATAAATAAATCTTTAAAAATAAAAAAATAATTCCCATAGCCTCAAAATATTAAAGTAAAATTTTAACAACAGTTGTGTACACAAGTACATTAAACATAGAAATTAGACTTAAATAATGGGAATGATTTCCTAGGTCATGGATGAGATTTAATGTTATTCAATCTACAAAGTCTGATAAACACATACCAGATCCCTGTTACCTTTTTTAGTATTTTTTTTTCATTTTGTAGAATTTGATATGGTAACATTTGCTTACACGAAAAGGTAAGAGTGCAAATATTAAAAATAATCTGATAAGAACATAGTTGCAAGACTGTTGAGTTCCTAATATCAAAATTCAATACAAGGCTGCTGTCATCTTCAAAACTGCATGGTACTAGCATAACGGTAAACAAACGGATCAAAGAAATACAATTCAAAGTGCAGGAATAAATCCTTTTAATTCTGATTCTATCTTAGGGTGCAGATAATACACAAATAAAATAGTGCTGACATAACTGTTTCAATAACACTCTGACATAACTGGATAATCACATGTAAAAAAAGTTAAATTAGATCCCTATTTCCCTACCTTACACAAAAATTAAATTGAAATAGACCTATGAACTAAATATAAGAGCTAACTTATAAAAATCACAGAAAACACAGGGGTGAATATTCTTTACCATAAGTTGGACAATGGAATCTCAGATATGATACCCAAACCATAAACAATACAAAGAAGATAAATTTGAAACACTTTTCTTGTTTTACAAGGTCAAACAGGAAATATTGAGAAAGGTAAAAGCCACGGGATCAGGAAAGATATCTATTATTTAATCAGACACATATATGTGGAATATTGTACAGATCATTATTGACTGCAGCAACAAGAACAGTCTAATTACAAATAGAAACAGTATAGCACTAACATTTCTCTAAATAAGATAAACAAATGTGGAATTAAGGCAAATAAAATATGATCACCATTATCAGTCATTAGGGAGACAAAAATCAAAACCACCATGAGCTATCTTCTAACATCAGCTAGTACAGCTAAAATTCAATCGGCAGATTTGAGGATTCATCCAAAGCTGGAATAAAGCAGCAGATTGAGCACGAGATTTAATGTTGCATAAACCTTAGTTTTCGGGGATGTCACTTATTACCTAAATAAAAACTTAGCCTCGGTTTAATCATACATAAAATGGTAATGCTAAGAGTACTTCAGAAATTGAATGAGACAGTATGTGTAAAGTTTCATGAATGTTACCTAATAAAGTTCAAATATTGCCCATCATTATTATGACTTTATTCTTCTAGAATCTATTTTTAGGGCAATTTTATTCCTCTACCAAAAATACTACAATGTATCTGTAACCAAATTCAATTGTTGATCCAACAAGATCTTAGTACCTATGGGAGGTGACAAGGAAGTTAATACACCCTCAGCCCACCAGGAACATGTGCTAGAAGGAAAATGACATCTACCAAAAATAATGCTGGATCACTGTACTGCAATGAGGGAATACAGGAGAGGTCAACAGACAATTAAATAAGTGAAAGGTCCAGATAATAAAGTCAAAATAAACAGGCTGAGTTAAATCACAAGACAGTTGTGTGAACATGGAGATAACAAAAGTAAGAAGAGGAAGCAGAGGAAGAAGAGGAAGGCAGGATGAGGAGAATCTACCTGATATAAACACAAAAAAGTTCTAAAAAATATAGGGCCATTTTAATTTCTAACAAATGAGCTAAAATCACTTTCAAAACAGAGAACTAAAGTCTTTCTCCCAAACTAGCTACTTAGGGAGAAAATAAACATCCGAGTAAAGACTGAGGGCTCATCTAGTTTGCTTAAGCTGTTTAAAATAATGATTTTGTTTAACAGATTTCTTTATTTCTATTGGGAAGGCAGATTTACACAAAGTAGATACAGAGAGAAAGATCTTACATCTGCTGATTTACTCCCCATATGTCTGTAACGGTTGGAACTTAGTCAATCCAGAGCTAAGAGCATCTTTCTGAATGGAAAGGTCCCAGGGTTTTGGGCCATTCTCCATTGCTTTCCCAAGTCATACACAGGGAGGTTGATGGAAGTGTAGCACTTGGGACATGAATCAGTGCCTATATGAGATTCTAGCAAAAGCAGGATTAGCCAATCGAGTCTTTGTGTTGGGCTCATCAAATCATGCTAATAAATGAAAAAATTGGAATTTCTCATCATGTTGGTTATTTTCAGGCCCTATGAGGACATATCACATGCTTATATGACAATACTATTGGTAGTTAAAATGAATAAAAGTCAACTAGTGGTTTTTTTCTTATTTGTACCACTGGTTGTTCAATGCATTGTTCAGTTTTCACATATTTTTGGACCTTCCCAGTTTTACTTTGATTTATATTATAATTCTATTGTGATCAAAATATACTTGGTATGGTAATTGTATTGACAGCAGTGTTTCTCCTCACTTAGCTGCTTTAATTGTTCCTTTGTATGGCACCACATTAACATGGTACCATCATATATTTGCACTTTACTGTATGAAAATTCAAGTTCATGTGAATCATACTGTTTCCTGGATCACTAAGTTGCTGAGTTCACATTGGGCATTTGTGTTCAGTCACCAACGCCACAATTCTAACCCTAAAGGTATTTCCCAGGATTGCTTGAATTCTGATTACATTTCGTCCAGCTTTGGTTTTCCTCCCAAAACAAAGCTCACTTGTAAATCAATGTAAGACTGAAAACAGGACAAGTCCAAATCAGACATATAATATTTATATGTTATACAGGCTAGTTTCCACATCATGAGGACAGCAAAATTGTCAAATTCTCCAAAAGTGAGGGGAACAGAAAGTATGCTGAATATAAATATTATATTTGAGCAAGGAAGTGTACCAAGTCATATCTATCCATTATTACGTGACCTTGAGATAGGAATAACAGTTTACCCTTGAGGCATACTTCCATTTTTTTTCAGTTAATAAATATTACATACCTACAAAATTCAGGCACTATGTCAGTGATAACTCACTTAGGTTGAAAGCTAAAGGAGCTGGATTAGAAACTACTTCATGATTAAGACAATATCAAGCAGGATCTTACAGTGAAGGGAAAGCATCACCACTATGTTACCAAGATCTGACGCTATTGTGGTTAGCTGACATCCATATGACAATGATATCAGATGCTGAAATTATCAGTTGCTACTTCACAACCCATGTTTCTATCTAACTAAGTCAACTCAAAGTCCTCCAAAGTCTGCTAGATCACCACGATAGCAAAGTTATAGGCTCTGATCTAGTACCTGGCAGACTAAGGACTCAAGCTGAAAGTGAATTGAATGTAACTGGAATATGTTAAAGGTGTTGACCTACATTCATGTAAGCAAATGTAGCTGAACATTGTGGGAAACATGAGAACAAGCACTTCATGGGAGAGGCCTGAAGTTATCTTTCGAATGAGAATTGCAGTATATAGATAATAAACTGTAGCCATTTTCCCAAAGAGCAGCAGTAGAAAGTTACATAAGATACACAGAGAAGCCTGCTAAATAGAAAAATATATGGCCAGCCAGTGTTTGGGGGAGAGAGGCAGAAATCATAGCACAAGCCCTAATGCCTTAGTTGTCTTTTTTTTTTCTTAATGTAAACTGTGCAAAAAGGGAAACATAAAACATCAGTGAATCAAGCCTTAAATGTTACTCCTACAGGGAGTTTCAACAATTTACTGGTAATATACCTAGCTCTATAGCTAACGTAAAATATAAAGTCAGCAACAGACATTATGGGAAGGCAGCCAAATTTATAAGCTCACTCACATCTAAAGGTGAATGAACTAGAGTCTGGACTCTCATATCTCCCTAACTAGTAAATACCCTCCCCCTGGTGTTAACTGTGCTTATTGTGAAAAAACAAACAAACAAAAAAAAAGTCCCACAAACTTTGCAGGAAGCAATGGACTGATATCAATGTTGTCTGGATATCACTTGACCACCACATTTAGAAAAGAAATGTGGCTCATTCTTCAACTGTGTCTAATCAATACTTGTACTTGCAGAATTTATATTCTGTAAACATCCACAGTTTGTGTCTAAACAAATAATTTCATCATAAGCTAGTTCACAGTAAAAACTACAATAAGTTTTCACAATATATTATGGGAGCTCTGGCTATTCAGTTCTAAATAATGGCTCCTTTTGCTGGACAAGTAAATTGAAATTGATTTGTTTCAGCCGCCTGTGCTAGAACACACAATGCCTGCTTACAACAAGCCTATTGACTTCTGCAAACAGTAGTCCAGCCTGCTTCCTCAAGAACTCCCAGCAGGATTTCTAAATCATCCCACCTTCTCTCCCCTAACCCAGAGAACAAAGCATCCATTTAAATAGGAACTGTGCACAATATACCCAAGAAAGGGAATGTGCGGGAGCTTCATTTGAGATAAACTAGGAGAAGCCCAAGGTGAGGAGTGAGCCCTCAGATGAAAGGAAAGAAAACACAAAGGAGAAGACTGATTACAAGTCAAATTAACTGCTCATGGTAAGTCACAAGACGAGAGGTGTGCAAAGAGATTCCCACTATTCCTCTCCTATTCTTCACCCTGCCCCTTCTATGAGCATAGCAGCATGATGACAGCTAGGAAGAGAGGGAGAGAGCCGGAGAGAAAAATTGCATCACTGAAGGAATGACTAAAAAGGGACAGTAAAAGAGGCAGAATGGGAATCTGGGTTGACAGCTTCCCCAATGGTTGCATACAAAGCCCCCCACACTTCAGATGTGCTGTCACCCCGGAGAGAGGGCTGGGCAAGCAGAACTGGAATCTGATTTTTCAAAAACATTTTATTTATTTTTATTGGAAAGTCAGATTTACAGAGCAAAGGAGAGACACAGAAAGCTTTTCTGTCTGCTGGGTCACTCTCTAAGTGACCACAATAGCTGGAGCAGAGCTGAGCTGATCCGAAGCCAGGAGCTCCCTCCAGATCTCCCATGCAGGTACAGAGTCCCACAGCTTTGGGCTACCCTCCACTCCTTTCCTAAGCGACAAGATGGGATGTGGAGCAGCTAGGACACAAATCAGTGTCCATATAGGATCCCGGCACATGCAAGGTGCAGGTGTAGCCTCTGAGACATACTACCGGGCCCCATTCTTACTTGGTTTCACAGGTGTCTGGAATTGGATTTCAGGCAACATTATGACAAACCTGGGTCTGCCAATAGTGATTCTCCAATATGAGCTACAGGGTCCATTTAGCAAACCCTGAGATAGTTATCCCTATTCATCCCAGGAAATCCCTGCTGATTTTCAGTTCGAAAAGTGTATGTGTATATATATAGTTTCTCCTGGAACTTTGAGTAACCCAGGACAAGAATCATTATTCCCAATTTGTTACACATTAACAAAATGAGGTCCAGAGAGAAGTAAAAATTTACTGCAGGTTCAACAGCTTGTGAAAACGCAGATATTTGAATTTGGCTTCGTCACTTTAAAATCAGTTCTTTCTTTACAATACATATTGCTCATATATCCCATCTTTTACTAGGACCTTCAGCAAGTATGTCAATTGCATGGCAGGCCACAGGAGCTCTCAAATTATTCACAGCCTCGAATTTCTCTTTAGTACCAGCTCAAGGAGATACAAAAGGATCTAGGGAGGGTGTGGCCCCCAGCATACCAACCCTAGGGTTCATAGAAGTTTTCCATTAAGGGCTAGCAGGTTATTTTTCATCCCAGGAAAATCATGTGGTTAAGACATGAATCAGTGTTCTTTTTCCAAAAGCCTAATGCCTGGCAAGGTGCCTCTCAAGCAGCACATGGAACCAGCATACTCTAACGAGGAAATGCCATTCAATAGACCTTCACATTTAAGAATTTCTGAACATTTCTGCTCCTTGGGTACAGGGTGCTATGGGCTGATCCATGTACACTTGTGCAGTTGACACACGTCTCTTATCATTCCAAACCTAGCAGGGAATCTTGTCTATCAAGTGTCACCCACATGCTTATTGAGCCTGCTCTCAGCAGTATCTGATCATCCAAACGTTTTCTTTCCCTTCAGCACAACTTGCCTCTCCTATTTCCCCATTGCCTAGAGGCTGCTATGGTGCTAAGAAGGTAGTAAAAGTCAAATATACCAGCTTTCCATGCTGCCTTTACTAGAGGCCTGTGCCCTAACAACATATTTATGTGTAGTGCAAATGTCAGGGCTAATGACAATTAGAGTTACAGAAAGAATAGGGGCTTCTGATGCCAAGTTCAATTCACAGTCCAAGAATATGAGAATATGAGGTGTACATACACATACAGAGACACACACATACATACACACAATATCATATATTTTACAACAATGGAAGACAGGAAAAGGAATGCCATGGGAGATGAAATTCAAGTATTACAAATGGTAAAGCAACATCTGGTCAATCAGGCTTGGGCATCACAAATCCTGAAAGGGCAAAATCCACAGGCACTTCTTCCCCTTAATCCTTCATTCCCCCTTGTGTATCAGGCATTGTCCCTTGAGTAGTTTTTGAATTAAATTTTGGCTTACAGCTGAACTCTATGCACTATGGTCTCAAGTTACACACACCATGTAAACAAAACACAGCCCAAATTGCTTTCTTCACTTATAACTTCTCCAAGATCTATCCGCGACCTTGGGTTTCAGTGGTAGTTACTCTCTCACAAGGTGTATTGGTATCCATTTGTCTCACATCCTTCAGAACCTGATACGCTATTTAGAATATCAACTTTTGGCCCTTCCAGCAATATTAGAGAAATCTGCTTCTCCCACAAGGTCACAGAAGCCATCTCACTTCACACTTTGATTTTCAAGAGTTTAACAGGATCTTCAAAAATGTACCAGTGAGCTAAAATTTGGCATCCCAGCCCCTTAGCCTTTCAAGATGAAGTGATTTGAAGGAGGGGGACCTTCAATCAGTCACAGAGCTTTCTGCTCAGTCTGATGACTTCCTTCAATTGTGACCCTTACTCACACTTGTCTTGCTGTAATTAGCATTTACCTCCCTTCAAGGTTCTCCTCCCTTTGATCCATCATGTCCTGCTCTCAGATTAGTTCATGCAGGCACAGTTTTCAGGATGTTACTTCTAGGCTTAAAATCTTTCATCAAGTTTGTTTCCTTGTAAGATAAAGCCCAAACTTCTCCTGCTATCATTCAAGGTCCTCCATGCCCTACACCCAACTTTCCCACTCAATCCTATTCTCATCTGGTTCTCCAAATAACACTTCTGCCCTGCAGAGATAAGCCTTTCCCTGTCTGGGGTAAATGGCATGCTTCCTCCATCAGCAGGGCCTTTTATTTCAGAGAGCATCCCTGGCCCCTACACCACAGGATGTCCCCTATCCCTCTGCTTTATGCAGCCAAACCCAATCTTTCTGATTCAACGCCCTCTAAAGCTGCAAAATTCGAGGCCCCTTTCTAGATCTACAGAATCATAAAATATGTGTTTTAATAAGATCCCCAAAGTTATTTCCATTTACATTACTGGTTCAGTAGCCTATCATAGATAACACTTGTATTTATATCATTAAAATAAAATGAGAGGGTCGAGCTTCATGACATAGTGAGTCAAGCCACCCAATGACACACCAGCATCTTCTATCAGAGTAACCTATCTGAATCTCAGAAGATGCATTCCCAATCCAATTCCCTGATACCGTACTCGAGATGTCAGTTGTAGTTAGTCCAAGTATGTGGGCCCTTGCCACGCCTGTGGGAAATCAGAATAGGGTCCACAGCTCCTGGTTTTTAACCAGCTTTCTCCCTGGCTATTGCAGAAACTGGGGAATGAACCTGCAGATGAGAGATCTCCCTCTGTGTAGCCCCCACCCCATCACTCCCTGACTTTCAGAAACTATTTTTTTTAATTGGAAAGGTAGATTTACAGACAGGAGGAGGAGAGACAGAGAGAAAGATATTCCATCTGCTGGTTCACTCCCCAAGTGGCCACAATGACCAGAGCTGAGCTGAGAGGAAGCCACAAGATTCCACTGGGTCACCCATGCAAGTGCAAGGTCCCAAAGGTTTGGGCCCTTTTCAATTATTTTCTCAGGCCATAAGCAGGGAGCTTGATGGGAAGTGGAGCAGCTGGGACATGAACTGGTGCCAACATGGGATCTTTGCACATGTCAGGCAAGGGCTTTAGCCACTAGGTTACCATGCCAGGCCATCAGAAAGTATTTTCAAAGAAGATGCCTATGATTCACACAATTAGGACAGATGAGAAAACCCTCCATTACTTTTCTTCCCAACTCTCCTAGCTTCACATTCTCTGTGTTTCTTCTAGTTTACAGTAGTACAAGTGAATTAGAAAATTTTTCAACCATCTACACCCACAATCTATTCCTTCCACCAGTCCTGTGTCATTTGAGGACTGAAATGGACTAATTACTATTTAATCAGTGTTGGCTATTGTGAGGACACGGTTCTACATAATTAATTTGCTTTTATCTAATTGTGGATACAGTTGTCTACAATGACACCCCTTATGCCAGTGCAGAGAACGTAGCCAGTTGGATCTGCGGACAATGGCTGAGACTGGGTAGTAGTCATTAAGCTACTGTACAGGAAAATGACTGTACTCCTTCCATGGCTGATGAGAGGACAGAGTTAAGATTTGCATGGAGAACAGAGAACAAGCTATGGAATATTTTCTGGGGCCAGGCTGCCTGCCCTTTGTTCCTCTGGTTTGCAAATGTTCCCATATACCATGCTTCATATAAAGATTGCAAAAAGAGATCAGTGCTAGAAAAATTTGACAAGTTTCCAAGACATCACCAAAGCAAAAGGAATCCAAAGATCCCAGAGAATTCTACAGGATCTTTAGCAATTTGGCTTTGGTTCACTTTTTATTTGCTCACACACCCCCACCCATGCCTTCTCTCTTCTTCCTATTTTCTTTCCTCCAATGTTTTGGTTTGATGGAGAAAAAAGACCTTCTTTGGGAGCAATGGACAGTGATCTCTATAATCAAGAAGCAGTAAAATCCATCTTTCTTTACAATTCACCTACTGTTGGACCCTTTGCACCTTTCACCTCATGATCTGTCATCCTAGTATAGTGAATATTAGTCATGCAGATAAGTTTTGAGGAAGTCCCTCCGAAGTATACATTGTATATGTATGCACAGAAATACGTTACTATTTTTTTCATTCAACATTAACATGTTTGGAAAAGCAAATATTGCATAACATTAGAGGCCTCTATGCAACCCACTACAAAGAAAGGGGAAAAACTAACCAGCAATACATAAAATACTACTTGGAACACAACGCATTATTCTGACAAGCCTCACAAATGTCACTATCAAAGAATCCGAGCAGTCACCTAGGCAGCTATACCAGTATGCTTTGAACAACTTTGCAATTATTTCACTGAAACAATCCTCCTGTCACAATCCCTGTCACATGAAAGTTTCTGCTCAACTCATCAGAATAATGAGCAAAGTCATTCCAAACATTCAAATTATTACTTCACTATTTTTGAGCACCGTTGGCATCAGAGTTATCTGAGAGGGGTGGATGTTTGGTGTGGAAGATGCCACTGTGAACAACTCCATCCCATATCAGAATGTTTGAGTTCAAGTCCTGGTTTGGCTCTCAATTCCTCCTTACTGCTAGTGCATACCCTTAAAGGAAGAACATGATAGCACAAGTAATTATGCCAGCCAGCAAGCGGGAGACCTGATGGAGTCCCAGGCTCTGGGCTTCACTGACCCAACCTCAACTGCTGCCACAAGTTGGGAAATAAACATCACGTGGAAGAAAGCACTCTGTCAAATAAATAAAGTGAATTTTAAAATTTCAATGGAACTACCTGAGACATGTGATAAGTCACAAGTTCCCTGCTGCACTGTACATGGCATGTATCCAAATCTCAACATTCAGGGCTCATGCGCTCTTCAGGTGGTTTGGAGGATTGCTGTTTTCATGCACTCCTCAGCCACGATACTGTTGAACTCTCCAATTTTCACCACTTCTGCTAGCCTGGCTGTCATTGCACTTGGCTTCTAGCATACGTCCCCTGGCAAGGGCATTCCCTGTCTCCTTTAAAAAGCTGCACGCAGCATCTCTGGTGACAATAAAGTTGAATCCCTTTTAAAAAGTGTTTTCCTCTGAGAACTTTTACTTTCTCTGATTATCACATCCTGCAGCCGGTGAGAGTTGGTCTCTCCCAAGTGAGAGTCCTGGCAGCAGTCCTCCAGGTTAAACAACATCCTACGTGACCAGACTGGAAGGCTCTGTGTGCAGAGGTCCTGACTATCAATGGAACCAAGAGATTGCTCAAGGTGGTTAACACTTCAAAGCTAGCCCACAGTTGCACTGGGAGAGAGAGAGACAACAAAAATCACAGCTGTCACTCCACATGCAATATTCCAAAATGCTGCCTTCGAAAATCCCTGCAGGCAGAAGTGCTGGCTTCTGCAGAAGGTGTCACAGTCAAAAGTGTGCAGGAGGTGAGATTTGCCTCCAGGGCCCTTGGTCTCTATTTTCTCTTTTTTCACAGTCCATCTGGCAGGGCTTGATGCCCTCAGGCTTCCCACAGTGGCAGCTGCTGTGCTTCCCTAGCCAGGACTCAATTCTCTCCTCCACCCCCTCCTTCTCTTTCCTTTGCCCTTTCTCTTCCAGCCCTATACTTTATTTCCTTAGGGCTGTGTTCTCCCTGAAAAGAATGTAGTAGATACTGGATCATATAGTTACATAGTCTCTGGGGTTTCAGGAAAAGGTCATTAGAGACAAATTTGAATCAACCATTCACTGTATCCCTGAGTACCAAGCTAAGACTGATCCCAGACCAAACCCTAACACCAACCACAAGCTGAACTGACCCTACTCACCATGTATGCCAGGACACTAAGAAGACAAAAACACAAATGCAAAATTTGACTCAGTGAAAATCATCAGATGACACAATTCAAGACATATCTTCTCTGACTATAAACCAACAGTACTGCCTCACTATGAAAAGGATGCTAAGCTGTGAACTGTAATTTAAAATCTACCAGCAAAAGAAGGGGAGTTATATCAACAGAATAAGGAGAGATAGCAATAGAATCTCTTATTTAGGTGAGGAAATAAATTGAAATAAGCAGAGCCTACTCCACCTAGACCTCAGTGTCTCATGGTCAATAATATCAAGATGTGTTTTTTATTGTGTTTGCTGACATAACCCCAACTCTGCTCATATTGGAAAAAAAGAAACTGAACCATGATGCCAGAATATTCATGAAAGTAAATATTTATAAGCAGAACAGACAATAAATGTCTGAAAGCAATAACCCTTAGGAGCACCCAAATGTGAAACACCCAGCATCATCGCCATTTGTTGTAGTGTTGAGTTATAAATAACAGTTCTTAAAATAAATTCCATTCTCCAAGTGCCATTATATTTGAAATGCAAAACAAAAATCTTTGAATGACCTCAAGGTAATTGGCTTGAAAAAAATTTATGCCTGCTATTAATTGATGGATATTCATCTCTCTGCTTTTTTCTAACAACCTCTAAATCCAGGCATTTCTCAATTAACCCCTAGATGTTGATCACCCCTCCAGACTGATCTCTCCTATCACCCAGTGAGGTGTATTCCTGTCTGCTGCAGTCCTGTATTCCTACGGCATATAAAGCTACTGTAACTGAAACTAATCCACCCCAACTGTGGCCACTGGGATGAGGGCAGCAATTGTGACCCTCAATAAAACAGAAGGAGATGAAGTCTGTCTTTGCAGACTTCAATATCCTCCTCTCCCTCTTCTTCATACCTGTCTCCTGGAGAGCATTCAAAGTTCTTCCCTAACCCCACCTCCACCTGTTCCCGCACAGAGCAAGAACTCCTATAAGTGGCTAGCAATATAAGAAAAGAAAAAGGAAATTTGTATTTCTATCTGGGCTCTAGACATGTAATCTCACAGAAACCACTTTTCTCTTAGCCTCCATACCCTACATCTGTCAAGTTAATCAAACCTAAAGAAGGAGATCAACAGAACTACACTTTCCTGAGATCGTACCATGCCCTAGCCACAGTGCTCAAAGCTATTTGCACCAGCTATTCCTTGAATATCCCCAAGCACTTATGACAATGGTGACTTTAAACATCAAGAGTACTTGGCCCAGAAAAGTAGAGACTTATTCAAATGCACCGAGTTTGTTGAATGTGAGAAGAGTGATTTTCAGCCAGGTCTGTGTTTGATTTGACAGCACAGAAGATCCTTCAGGGTCCTTAACAGCATGATATATCTCAAATCCAACCAGGGACACAGCTGTCCATTATACCTATTTAAGGTGCTAGCTTTATATATCTTAATGAAAACAGCACAGTTAAGTAGCATAATAAGAGAGTCTCAAATGCAGTGTGGTAGCTCAGGCTAATAGTGAGTAAACCAAAGCAAAGGGAACTTGAATTGCTCTTTAAGGGGTAGAAGAACATGTCAGTTAAGTTTAAAAACAGATGAGCAATGCCCACCTCCATCCTGTGAGAGAGACAGCCGCATGGAAGCTAGGATTCCATAAATCACTACAGTCCCATTGGCACCCCAATGCCCTTCAAAAGAAGATAGGGACTGATTTGTTCCTAGGCAATTTAATAAACCAAAAATGAAGGACAACTGTCAAACAGTTCTTAAACTTTGTTCACTATATACCCTGTTTTACGCTGATCCTGAGGCTCAGATGTGTTGTAACTCATACTTTGCCACTCTCACCTCCTTGCTCTGTGAGCCTGCTAGACTGTAGTGTGGATTTAAGGTTGGAGGGGAACAATAGAATAATTGCAGTGGCCTGACCTTGCATGGTAGCAGTGGAGATGGAGAGAGATTTGGGGAGATCAAATCAGAACAAATGGATGTCAAGGGTTAGGAAGAGGCATGTTTCTGACTTGTGTATTCAGAAGGATGGTTAGAACTAGTCCCTGGAGTTATAAACACTGGATGCAGACAGAGTTGCAGGGAAAATTACAAATACTCACAGAAGGGAAGTTTATCTAAAAATACCCCCCATCATGTTTTCATTAACATGACTGCTAAGTCATATGCACTCAATATTTAAACTTGCAATTTAGGCCTCCATCATCTCTCCCCAAAACAACTATAACCTTCTAACTGGACTCCCTCACTCTAGCTCCACTCCCTTTCAATCCATCCCAAACACCAGGGGGTACTGGCTCATAAACAAATCTCTACACACACAACTCCCTTACTTAAAATCTCTCAGTGGGAAGAGATGCTTGGTATACCCACTGAGACACCACTTAGGATATCTACATTTTATCTCAGGGAGGTTGGATCAGAGTCCCAGCCCTAATTCCTAATTCCAATGTCCAGAATGGAGAAAGCAGCAGTGATGGCTCAAGTAGTTGTACCCTTGTCACCCATGTAAGAGATGCAGAAAGAGTTCCTGGCTCCTGGCTTCAACCTGGAGCATCCTAAGCTATTATAGGCATTTGCAGAGGAAATCAGCAGATGGATGACTATCCATGACCATCTTTGTTTTGGAATGACTTTTTAAAAATTGAAACCTTCCATGGCTTCCCATTGCCTTCAGCATAGTCAGAACTCTCAGTCAGTATACAACCAACATTTTACCTAAATCTGCCCTACTCGCTGCTCCAGATTCATCTCTCCAAAACACACCAAACTACATAGTACTCATATAGCACAGTAGGATCTATCTTTGTTTACACTGCTCCCTCCACCGTAAACATTCTCTCATGTACTGTCCCTGTCTGGTGAGCTCCTATCCCATCGTACTATTTAGATCATTTATCATCTCTTTGAAGTCTTTCCTGACATCATTACCATAATCAGACTAGTGGTCAGACAACTCAAGCTTGGTTTCACCGTAATAACTATAATGTGCTGTAGTGCTTAGTTGTATATATGTTTTTGCACCCACCACATGTAGTATCCAAGGCAGGAACTACAAAGAGACCTCACCAGGGTTCATTCTCCATAAAATAGATTGCATTAGTGGGTGGATAAGCAAATGATTGGATGAATGAATGAACTGAAAGTGGAATGAACAGAGACAAAACTGGAAAAAATGAGATGCAAAACTTTACATATTCATAATGCATCACTGTTTCCAAAGTGCTTTTAGGACCTTTTATCTTATTTGTCCCAGATAATTGTGTAAAGCAAAGAAGGCAAATAAACGACAGTGCCCCATCAGGACTAACACTCTAATCAGCTGAGTCACCCTAAAATTGCCATTTTAGTGGCCAACCAAATGCTATGAGAAAGACAATTATTCGTTAATGAGTGTCTTTCTCTGTTATGGCCTCTTCCCTGTGGAAATCAACTTGCAGCTATCTCCATGTTGCCATTTTTCTCTTTCAACTTTTTGATGTGCAGCACAGCCGGGTCAGTGTTCCCTGGCCTTGCCATCACTCGCAGAGCACAGCAGCACAGGAATCAGGAGGGACTCTGAATGGTGAAAGGCCCATTGCTAGTCTCATGAGAAAATCAAATACATAACTCTAAAAATATCCCCCGTGATCTATGTATGTAACCATGGTGTCTGACAAATTCAATTAAATCTGTCATACATCATTCTCCACAGTGTTATTGAGAGAGACATAGGAGTATCGAATTTTAATTATTCAGCTCCTATTGATCCCACCATAATCTGGTGAGAATCATTTGCAAACTGACAGTCCCCTCAGGAGACAGCCGCTATTATCTAATTATAAATCTCACAGTGTCATTTGAGAAAAGGTTAGGATTTTTCTTCCCCACAAAAACAGTCTCAATTCCTGCCAACAAATTCCTGTAAAGAAACCAAAACAATGTACACAGGACTTAAAAGAAGCGATCAATGAAGCCTGGTTTTGAGGTATCACTGCCTCTCTCCAGCCCAGTTCACCATGATTTCTCTATGCCCTCACCCTGAATGCCTCGGCACTGTCCTACCAACTTCTTAAGAGATTCCGCTGTAGGAAGTCTCTACCAAGGACCCTTGTCCCTTAATATCGTAACAAACCATCCCAGCAGTCATCGCTAATGGTCCAGTAATGCAGGCAAAAAACTCTTTCCTGATAATTATTAATGGCTATCATATTGCATTTCCACTGGGGTTCTCAAAGCTGCCCCAAAAGGGATTAAGCAAGGGTGCAAATTACAAGTCCTGAGAAAATGGCTGCGAAAATACTGGAGAAAGAAGAATCTCAAGGTGCAGTTCAATATTACTGGCCAGGGTATCCTGAAAGACTAAGCCAGGAATAGTCACTCAGCCAATGAGTCCATCCACAATTTTTTGAAAGATTTATATTTATTGGAAAGTCAGATATACAAAGAGGAGAGACAGAGAGGAAGATCTTCCATCTGCTGATTCACTCCCCAAGCAACAACAGCAGCCTGTGCTGTGCCAATCTGAAGCCAGGAGCCCAGAGCTTTTTCCAGGTCTCTCATGCGGGTACAGGGTCCCAAGGCTTTGGACCATTCTAGACTGCTCTCCCAGGCCACAAGCAGAGAGCAGAATGGGAAGCAGAGCTGCCAGGATTAGAACAGGCACCCATGTGGGATCCCGGCATGTGCAAGGCGAGGACTTTAGCCACTAGGCTACCGCGCCAGGCCCAGTCAATTTTTTAAAACAATTATGTACTAAGAACGGTGCTAGGCTCTGAAAGATATGCTACTGAGCAAAATGTAAGTGCACTATAACAGACATGAAATGGATGGTTACAATTAACTCACTCAATGATTAAAACATGTAATAGCTGTGAAGGAAAAAAAAAATCAAAGGCAAATAAAACACTCTAGTCTGAGTGGCCAGTGATGAAACTGAGAAGAACAAACTATATTTTAGTCTTGTTTGGTGAAGATCAGTGCTAGGAATGAGAAGAGTGTAGAAGCACCCTTAGCAGGAAACCGAGAATAAGCAAAAGCAGTCAAGAAGACAGGAAGAACATGAAAGTAGGAAGATGACAGAAGGAATGGTGCTGAACATGCTTAGTGCTACATGGAACCAGCAGTGTAGTTACTGCTGATAGCAACTTGTGCAGCTACTTTCATACAGTCAGAAGCTCTGCATGGATGTGGATTATGAGAATTTTATGAATATAGTACAGTTGTTACTGATAGGCTTGGAATGTAGGATTAGAGCTGGAGAGTGGGATCTGGCACCATAACCTACTGGCTGAAGTCCTCACCTTGCCTCTGCCGGGATCCCATATGGGTTCAAGCTCATATCCCGGATTCCCCACTTCTCATCCAGCTCCCTACTGTTGGCTTGGGAAGCAGGGAATTGGATGGCCCGAAGCTTTAGGACCCTGTGCCCTGCATGGGGGAACCCAGAAGCAGCTCCTGGCCCCTGGCTTTGGATCAGCTTAACACCACCATTGTGGCAACTTGGGCAGTGAGCCAGTGGATGAACTCTTTGTCTCTCCTTCTCTCTGTAAATCTGACTTTCCAATAGAAATAAATCCTAAAAAAAAACTGGATCATAGTGTGGCTAACACTTGGTACGGCAGTTACTGGTAAGTACGGTAAGTGTAATATGGCGACTGTGAGATACCATTTATAGCATGGGCTTATGCCGCATATTCACTTTGCATAGAGAGAAGGATAAATCCAAACTTAGTTGAACCAGATGGTTCCCTAGTATATACAACACTATTTGTTAACTAGAGCACCTTTTACACTCTTAAGTACTGATTTATTCTATGTATGTGGGCTTAATTATCCATCTATATACTTAGAGATTTATTCAGCTATTCTTGTGCCAATATCTTAATTATGATAGCTTTCTAGTATTTTTTAACATTGGTAAGAATCACCTCACTATTTTTCTAAAGAGTTTGTATATAAAATAAATATGCAAGAATAGGATGCAAACTTGAGCTTATAATTATTTAGATAAAAGTGTCAAATCAGAGCCTTATGTTAAATGTCTCAATCCATGAATGTGATGCAAATTCCATGTTTAAATATCCAATTAAGTCCCTCCTCATAGTCTTTTCTTCAAAAACACCTTGCACATTCCTGATAAATTTACATTTCTACTTGTTATTATTTTACTATGATTGTAAAAGCCATTATTTATAAATTAATATTTGTAAATAAAACAAGTCTGTCAATTCTACATATTTTGCTTTAAGTCTTCCTGCATCATTCTGTCTGCTACATTTTTAAGTAAATTCTTTATGTGATTCAGAAATTCAATCACACCACAGGAAAGTATTGAAAATTTTTCTATCTTCCCATTTTTTTCTCTAGTCTAATTGTATTGGCTAAAACCTCTAAGTCCAAATTCCTTTTTACTTTCTTCCTGACTTCAATGAAAATTCTTCTAATGTTTCACCATACATCACTAAATTGGTTTTGAGAGCTTTTATATACATATATTTACATATTCCGTTAAATAATATAAAAGCATATGCAGACATTATGTATAGATTTTCAAAATTTATTTTTATTGCAAAGTCAGATTTTTTAATTTTAAATTTAATATTTTAAATTTATTTTTATTGCAAAATCAGAGAGAAGAGACAGAGAGAAAGATCTTCCATCCAGTGAGTCACTTCCCATGCAGCCTGAAAGGCTGGAGCTGAGCCAATCCAAAGCCAGGAGCCCAGAGCTTCTTCTAGGTCTCCCATATGGGTGCAGGGTCTCAAGGCTTTGGCCCGTCCTCAACTGCTTTCCCAGGCCACAAGCAGGGAGCAGGATGAGAAGTGGGGCCGCCAGGAATAGAACTGGTGACCATATGGGATTCCATCATGTACAAGGTGAAGACTTTAGCCACTAGGCCATCATGCCAGGCCCACATATAGTAATTTTAAGGACTATATAGCCATTCTAACTTTCAAATTTTAAATTTTTTATATTTTAAGTGAATCAATGTCATACATTCCACAATACAGATTTAAGATCACAGTGATAATTTCCACCCTCCCCTTCCTCTTATCCAGTTTTCCTACCCACTCTACTCCTTCCTTTTTCTTTTTCTTTTCTTTTTTTTTTGTTTAGTTTTTACACTGGCATTCTTTAAGTCCACTTCACAATTGCAGGCTTATCATCCTATTAGGTAAAGAATTCAACAAATACCATTTAGGAAAAAAGTGTTCTTTAATTGTAGATACCATCAAATTACTATAGAAAAAAAATAAAGGAAACTTTGGAAGACATAGGCAAAGACTGCTTGGAAAGGATCCCTATTATAAGTTGAGGCAAGTAAAACAGCACACATGACAAACTGAAGGATATAAAGTCTCTTAAGCAATGACAGAAATAAACTGCAGGTCAAACAAAGTGCATCAACAAAAGCATAGGTGCAAGGATACATAGGGTATGTTTCACATACAGAATATAGAATGCAAGAGAGAGACAAGCTGAAATCAGGTTGTGAATAGTTTCAGATGTCAAATGGAGACTTTTGAATGAGAACAATGATCGGTACCATGGAAAAGAAGGATTCGATGATGATTATTCCTTAGAAAGGTAACTGATGGGAAATGCGGAGATTAAATGGAAGTAGGGGAGTAGGGCTACTTAGCAGACCTCTGCAACAGACAGTGGAAATGACCACATAATTGAAGTAAGCTCTGGTAGGAGAGGAAAGGGGTAGGAAATATTAAAACACATCTGTAATTGATAGAGTTCACTGATTCAGAATTTGGGAGATAAATGAGGCAAGAATGATTTTAAGTTGGATCTCTTACAACACTCATCTAAGGAGCAAAAAGATAACAGAATTCAGTTGTTTGTCTTGCCATGATACTGTTGTTTATAGGTGAAAGATTCATTTTGGTCCAGTTCGAATATTGGGTACCTGCAGGATAGCTCACTGAAAATATCCTGTATTTTCAGTTAAATTATTAATCTCTGGATGAAGCAAAAACTAAAAGATAATGATTTGAGCAGTTCTTTGCAAGAGTAAATTAGAGCAACACCTAGAGTGAATAAAAAGAAGAAATGCAACTGGGACATGATTCTAAAATGTGTAACCATTATCTTAGAAATTATCATTTTCAATAAATCAAACTGATTTTGATTTTGTTTTATTGTTTCTACTAACCAGAACCAAATACATTAGCCAAGCAATAAGGAAGTAATTCACAAGAAAGAAATTGGTATGAGAAAGAGTATCTTCTCCTAAAACAGAAAGATACATTAACACTGACAAAATAAAAGCTGTACACAAAGTTTAGAGTTGAGTGGGTTTTTGTTGTTGTTTTTGTAGTTGTAGAAAATGAAGATGGAAAAAAACAAAGTGACTCCTCAAAAATCAAATAGCCAGGATCAGAACACCACATTAATTCAGTTCTTCTATAATAGAGCACTCTGATTCCTCTTCCCCATCTCCGCACCATAAAGTCAGCACCCTCTGCTGCAACCAAAAACTGATATGGTTGATTATGGCATTTCATCCTAAGAATTCCAGGCACAATTTAAGCTGTTTTGAGGAGTCAAGGCAAGATGAATCTGGCTGTTTGTCTGTTTAGTATCTAGATAGTTGTCCATTACTTTTAAAAAGAAAGTCATGGCAAAAATAGCCCAAAACAATTGATGCGGCTTAAAAGTATTGTTTTTATTTTAAAACATATTTCAAACTCACTTCAAAGAAAGTCTTGTACTCCAAAATGCTTGTCTACAAAACAGAGATTTGTGAAATTCAGTCAATTTCTTTTTATTTACAATACAATTTTCAAGACATATTCCCAGGAAAGAAATCAAACATTTGATTTTCAAGATGGGTCAATCCTTTCAAATCATTAAGAAGTCTTCAGTGTATGATAAACATTAAAAATATATTTATGGAACTTATTGAATAAAGTTCACACACAAAAGCATAGTATCCCAAGGTTCCAACCTCAAAGCCACAAGTTAGCTTTCGAAATTAGTCTATTTCACCCTCTCTAGTAATCATTGCTCTTGATGACACTATATTATTAACTCTTTTGACACTCTATTATTAGCTGTTTTCCAAACATTCGGTACACATTCAGGCTTTCCTTTATTCCCAATATTCAATGCCCAATCACTCTATATCTTTGCTCATGCTACTCTTTGGGTTCAAGTAGTCCATTCTCTATATCACTTGTTAAATGTCAAATTTGCCTTTCCCAGAAAGCCTCCCTTGAGCAATATGTGAGGAAATCCTCTCTACCCATTTTGTAGATTTCTGAAAAAGAGAAAGGACAATCTGAAAACCTATGTACAGTTCTGGGACAAATTTAAATTAATACTTCATCTCAAAACGCAAGTCAAACCTAGCATTCATTAATCTGTTCCTAAACTGTCACGTGCTAGAAACCATGCTGTTCACCGAGAATGCAAATATGAACAGAAAAGACTTTTAGCTTTCACGGAATTTATGCTCAAGTTAGGAAATATTTAAATGGGTGATTACAATTAAAATATGATACGTACTGTGATAGAGGCACATTCAGGGTACTAAGGAGCCACAGAAGAGAATCATCAAAATCAACTCTAGGGTCAGAGTTTTGCCAAGTGCTTTAGACATCAATATTCCATTAGTGCCATAATGATAGTCAGGATCATAACATAAATCACAATAATGTTAATCACAATATAAGCCATACATTTGAACCAAAATGGAATCAACCTGGAAATCAATAGTAGAAAGATCTCTGAAAACTCCCAAGTATTTGCAAACAATCCACACTTATAAATTAACAATGAATTAAAGAACTCAAAAACTATTTCCAAATTGAATGAAAATGAAAACATAACATAATAGTTATAGGATGCAACTGTTACAGTACACTTGAAGAGATATAGAGCACTATCACATATTTGTGAAGAGAGACATCTCCTATGAAGTTAGGAAAAGCAGAAATATAATCCAAAATAGTAAAAATCAACAGTGGAAATCTGAAATAGAAGGCATAAATTCAAAAGACAAAAATAAGACAATGGTACCAGAAACCGCTTCTTTGAGATGATTAATAAAGTTGCTAAAGCTATAAGCAGGAAAAGAACCAAATTATTAACATCAGGAATATGAGTAGTAATATCACCACAGTCTACAAATATTAAAAGGATGCAAGGAGAATGTGAACAATTTTAATAAATGGAACAACTTAGTAAAATGGAAAAATTATTTGAGAAACCAAACTATCAGAGTAATTTAAAGAAAAATTGCACTCACACTGGACAATCTGAATACTCTATACTGAATGCTATAGAAACTGAATTCATAAATAAAATTCTTTCCACAAAGACAAATCCAGGCCCAGCTGATTCCTCTGGAAACTCAAACATTTAAAGAAGGAGTTACTTCCATTGAATAGAAACTCTGTTAGACTCTTATAAAGCAAGAAATACTTTTGCCTCATTCTATGGGACCAACACTACTATGTCAAAAACCCATCAATCACAAGAAAATTGCAGATTTGTGAATAAATACATTCTTTAAAAAATTGAACAGCACAAACGTAACAAAACATGAAAAGGATACTATATTACGATCTAATTGGGTTTATCTCAATAATTAAAGGTTGGTCTAATATATGAAAAACTGTAAGAAAAAACTCATCATACTAGCAGATTTGTTTTAAACTATATTTTAAAGCGGAGGGACAGAAAACACAAGAAAAATAATTTAATGTGCAATCTTGGTAAATCAGCATAGTTAGTGTAGAAGTAAATTTTATTAACCTCAAAAAGGGCATTTATGAAAAACCACAGTTAGAGAATCAAGATGGTGGAATAGGGTAAGGACACGTTTAAACGGACAGAAAAACATTTAATCAGGATGAAGCAGAGAGGACACATTCCAGGAAATAGCAAAGGACAGAACAACAGCAGAGGGGTACCTGGAGACTGACAGACACAGGAAAGCAGCCGACACAATGGTGTGGTGTTGCAGTGACTGATAATCCAGCAGCATTCAATTAACAGCAATCTGAACTCCACCAGCAGCCAGGATTCTGCCAGCAACCAGGTGGGAAGGGACTTTCACTGGGAGCTTGGGAGGTGAACCCAGAAAAAGAACTGTCCGTCCTGTTGGTCCATTTGATTTGACCAGTAGCAGAGACAGAGCAGCAGATCCAAGATGGGCAGTGTGAAACGGGGTGGATTTCACAGCCTAGTCAGACCCCTAGAGCCAGTTATGGGAGTTATGGGAGTCCCAGAAGGTGCAGAAAAAGAAGCTGGGATCAAAATGTATTTAATGAAATAAAGGAAAATTTCCCTAATCTAGAGAAAGAATTGGGAAACAAGATCCAGGAGGGGCACAGAACTCCCAACAGGCCTGATCAAAAGTGATCTTCACCAAGACACATGATCATTAAGCTCTCATCAAGCTCTCATCAATCGAACATAAGGAAAAGATCCTTAAGTGTGCACATGAAAAAAAAATCAATTGACATATAAAGGGATGCCAATTAAACTCACAGGAGATGTCTCCCAGGAAACTCTACAGGCAAGAAGAGAATGGAATGACATATTCCAGATACTAAAAGATACTAAAAGAAAAAAATTGTCGGCCCAGGATAACATATCCAGCAAAGCTTTCTTTTGTCTTTGAAAATGAAATAAAATTCTTCCACAGTCAAGAAAAGTTAAAAGAATTTGCCTCTTCCAAACCTGCCCTACAAATGATACTTCAAGATGTTCCCTTGACAGAGAAGAGGAATAGCACCCAACGAAACCAAAGGCAAATGGGAAGAACCAAAGTAAAATGACAACAGAAGATTAAACCAATGAACAATCGATTCCTAAAATGACAGGACCAAAGTACCATCCATACATATTAACCCTGAATGGAAAAGGCTTAAGCTCAATCAAAGTCATAGATTAGTAGATTAGTAGACTGGATTAAAAAACAAAAACCGTCTATTTGTTGTCTAGAAGAGACATACTTCACCAACAAAAATCAGTGGAAACTACATTGCATGGCACTTGATGTTTTCTGTTGGTTTCATCTCTTCAAAACACTTTCTTTTGATTAAATGATTCAATGACTCGTATATCATACAGTAGCTTCATTTTCTGCAAGAAGATTCTTAATTTTCATTTCTTCAGCTACATGTTAGTCACTTAATAGCATGTTATTTAACTTCATGGTGTTGTTAATTTTTTTCTCCCTGATATTGATTTTGTTTTGTGGCTTTTCATTTAAGGGGATGTATAGTAGCTGTGTAATGGAGACTGTCATATCTAGTAACATGTTGTTTAATTTCATGGCACTGTAAATTTCTATTTTTCTTTCTATTGTTGATTTTGTATTGTGACTTTTCATTTGAGGGAATGTACAGTAGCTGTGAAATGGCGACTAACATATCCAGATGTGAGGATATGATGTAGTATGCATTTCTACTTCCAGACAAATATGGACTTACAATGCAACTGCTTACTATACCTTGACAATAGGATGCTGGACTCTCTGCCATTGTCCCTGCCCGCAATGATGGACATATGACTGTGTCTGAAGAACTATACTTTAGTAATGATATAGAGGAACTAGGTGGGGTGGGATTGGGGCTGGGATAAGGGAAATACCAGGAGCCTATGGAACTGTATCATAAAATAATAAAATGTACAAAAAGAGAAAAACCACAGCTAGTAGTCTGATGTACATAAATTAATCTCAAACTTCAGGTACAATACAAGTGAGATTTTTCTTTAATATCACAAACTAATTCATATAATGCAATAGCAAAAAAGTTTGAAAAAACAATGTTAAAATGAGTAAAAAATCTGAATGATCAGTTGTCCTCAAGACAACATACAGAAGACCAACAGAAGTTACAAAAAATTTTAACACCACTAGTAGCCAAGGCCCGGCGGCGTGGCCTAGCAGCTAAAGTCCTCGCCTTGAAAGCCCCAGGATCCCATATGGGCGCCGGTTCTAATCCCAGCAGCTCCACTTCCCATCCAGCTCCCTGCTTGTGGCCTGGGAAAGCAGTTGAGGACGGCCCAATGCATTGGGACACTGCACCCGCGTCGCGTGGGAGACCCGGAAGAGGTTCCTGGTTCCTGGCTTCGGATCGGCGTGCACAGGCCTGTTGCGGCTCACTTGGGGAGTGAATCATCAGAGGGAAGATCTTCCTCTCTGTCTCTCCTCCTCTCTGTATATCTGACTTTGTAATAAAATAAATCTTTAAAAAAATAACATCACTAGTAGCTAGAGAAATGTAGATCAAAAGCAAGCACTATAATGTATCACTTCACATCCATTAGGATAGCTAGTATTAAAAAGGCATCTCAATGCTGGAGATGGGATATAGAAACAAAAGCCCTTAAACACTGTATGAAGGAATGTAAACCCATATATCCAATATGGAAAATGTATGGATGTCCCCCAAATAAATTATTATATGATCTAGCAACCTCACTTCTGGATGTGGATTAGAAAGAAATTCAACAACTATCTCAAAAAGATATAATTTTATGATCATTTCAACATTTTCCACAACAGTTAAGATATAGAAATAACCTAAGCAAGCAAAGAAAATTTGGGATGCATGTGTGTATATGTGTATACTAGCATAGTAAAAAAAAAAAACTAAGAAATATTCTGTCATTTATGACAACTTGAATGACCTTGCAGAACATTGTGCTAGCAAATGAAAGCAGACACCTACAGAAAATGCTTATATGTAAAAATGCTTATATGTAAAAACTGCTTATATATAAAAAATGCTCATATGTAAAAATTTTTAAAGTGTATCCAGAAGCAAAGTGGAATAGTGGTTACCAAAGAGGGTTGAAGGTGGACTGAAGGGAATAACTGAGGATATCTTGGTCAACAGGGACAAAATTGCAGCCTTGAGTTCAGTTTTAAAGTAACAAAAAATGGAAAAATCTAATGTGTTACATCATGACTAGAGTTAATTATGCTATATTAGCCTGAAATCTTTGAAGAGAGATCATAAGGATGGTCGTCCATACACACATTGTAACTGCATATATTGAAGATGCTGCTACTCAGCTTGATTGAAGTAATCGTTTTACTTGATGTGCACATGTCAATTCATGCACATTTCAAACTTATCTTTCATTTGTTCAATAAAGACAGTAGGCAAACTATTTGAAAATAAATTTAAAAACAAATATTTACTATAAGTTGATATGAAATTCCAAGCAAAAATGAACTTAACATGAGAAAACTCAGACTGCTTTGGTCTAGAAAGAGATAATTAATTTTTGCAGTCATGGAAATATTAAATATGGTGATGTGCTGATGGTTATAAGAGTATACCTGTGTCAAAATTCATTAAATATACAATTTCAGAAGTGTGCATTTCATTATATGTAAGGTATTCCTCAATGAAGTTTCAATTAAAAATTATCTATTAGTTTTGTCGTAACTATCACAAAATACATAAGGCTGAGTAGCCTATAAGGAAAACAAATTTATTTAGTTCTCAGTTTTTCAGTTTCATGATTATGGTACTGGCTCTCACAAGTACCTCATGGCCAATTGCACCATGGAAGGAGCAAAAGAACAAATGGTAAGACCACCAGACAAGACAAAGCCAGACATCCAATGTGGCCAGTCTTGTTCTTTTGTCAACTGATTCCTGCAGAGACAGTTAGAAACCAATAATAGCTTAACCACTTGAGAACAGCAGCCACACATATACAGAAGTACTTCCATTAAACCTCAACTAATGAAGGTTCCACCACCTGGCAATGTTACCACCCTCGGAACCAAACTTGCCACACATGAATTTTGAGAGACAAAGTACGTCACTACCATAGCAAGTTACGTGAGGAAGTGTAGATGATGAGGTTGTCTTGTTTGCTAACATTTGGCTTTGAAGAGGAATATGCAATTGAAAGGTAGTTTATAGTTTTATATTAAGCAAACAAATTCCTTAAGATTAACCAAAATCTGATTAGAAGAGAGAGAGAACTCAAAGATACAGAGTGCCTTTTGCAGTTTCAGCTTTCTTCACAGCAATCCAAATCTCATGTGTCCCCAATAAGCTCCCATTGTAGTAAGTAGTACTCATGTTTTAAAAATGCTTGCAAGGACATGTAATCCCCCAAGCAGAAATCTTAAGATGGCCAGAATCTAATCTTTTATAAACTCATGTGAAATGCTTTATCTTCCAAACTTAATTACCAACTTGTTGACCACTATATGGAAATAGAATGGTGACAACCCACATTACTGATTTTAATATGACTGCTTTTTAAGTATCTAAATTTAGCAATCAACTTCTCTGTACTTGTAAAATTATTGGAAGTCAGGTTCTTGGTTTGCATCAAATATTGTTTAACCATCAATTAAGACTCCATTAAAATCCTTACTTGGTAGTTTGCAGTTCAACCTCTTGTGAACTTTATCTGCCAACTCTCACATGGGTTTCAATATTGGAAACTGTTTATATCCATTATAAAGCACAGACTCAACTCCAGAAAGTATTTTAACTCCAAAATATATCACATTCAGCATCTGTGTCTGGTAAGTTCTCAAGTAATATACAAAATTAAACATGGATTGGAGATATCCAAAGCTTTGGAACTCCAATCAGGCAGAACTTTCTGGAAACAAAAGGACTTCTAGTACTAATTGTTATTTTCTCAAATGACTCACGAGCATTGCCCTTGGTATCTTAAATATGAAAGAGTCAAATAAGACGAATACCAGTGCTTTCCTTCTCTCCTATGGACAGAAAGCCAGATACATTTTCAGAGGCCTTACTAATTCTGTCCTAACTCCTATTCTCAAGCAGTCATGGCAGCAATTCTCATAAATTAAATCCAGCAAGTTTCTCCCCAAAGTTTCTAGAATGAAAGCTTTTACTCATTGTTTGTTATTGCATTAAAAAATATTCACTGTTGTCTTAATAGCTGGCCAAGTTCGATTCCTTAGTGGAAATAATGGAGATATACTACAACCTTACCTCTCTCTTGGCCCGTTTATGATACATGTCTGAGACAGCTGGCAGGGATTAGAGGCTCAATATTTAGTAGGGGTTAGAATTTTGCCCATTATCAGGGTTAGCATCTCAGCCTGTGGTCAATTTTAGGGCTCTATCTGCTACAAGGTTTTCAATTTTTTCAGAATTGGAGCTTAGGCTAAAGCCATAATTTTAAAACTTAAGGCCTAGATTCAGTCTGCAGGTGGAGAATAGAGAATATGCATCTCAAATTAGAAGAAATCCACGGTCTTACTTCCATTGCCACAGGACTCTAATCTGCCTAGAGTCAGCTTTGAAAAGAGCATCTGAGGGAGCACCATAGGAGCAACTACTTGTGGGTTCTTCAACCTCTGCTGACAATTAGCTGAAAAAGTCATTTTCTCTCACCATGTTACCCATTACTCAATTTTCCAAGTACAGAACATGGTCATTATTTCTCACCATGGGATGAGGAGGTAGGTTGGTAGGAGAGCAAGGGAAGGACAATGATCTTGAATTATGTGGCTTCTTTCCTCTTCAGTCCTCCAGGACTGTCTCTTATAATAAAGCCACACTTTCTATTTTAACCCTTTGTGCACCAGTTTTTTCTGTTGCTCGTACATAAGTAGAGTACTTAGTAGTTTTCTGAAATTAAATGGGGCTTTTATTCCTGCCGTATTAGACTACCCTAATATTTTTTAATGTTCGATCTTAAACTGCCTCCATATGTAAACAAGCGTGTACACATAGTTTGTGATCAGGTGTGTTAATAGTTGAAAACTATTTTGAATATTATTGTCTGAATTTCTAACCAGAAATCCCAAGCAAGCCAAGTATACATACTCTTCTCCACAAAGGTTAAAGAGTAGTTCAGTCTCTTGTCTAAGTCCATTTGTGTTACTAAAGTATGCCACGGGTTGGACAGTTCATAATGAAGAGGAGTTTATTGGTTTCCAGTTCTAGGAAGTCCACTGTCAATATCATGGGCACCCAGTGAGGGCCTTTTTGCATGTCATAACATACCTAGGACATCACATGACATAAGGTGGAGGAAAGGGCACACAAACCTACTCCTATGATAACAAAACAACTCTCATGATAACAGCATTAGTCCATTTATGAGGGTGAAGTCCTGATAGCAGAAACACCTGTTAAAAGTCTTACCTCCCAATGTCTAATAATGACAACTAAACATCAACCTGAATTTGAGAGGATAAACATTAAAATCATAGCACTCTTTCAAGAACTTACTCAGTATACTTATACAAAGCAATGATCACGTCACAGTAAAGAGAGGGTAAAAAGCATGATTTAGTTTTGTTAATTTGCCCTGTCAGTTGCTTTTTCTAGTTCAAGGCCACAGACTACCATTTACACCATCTTCCAAAATCCCAGAAGACCCTGGGAATAAGGATGGTATGACAAGCTACAGAAAAGCTTAACATTCATCTAGAAGAAGTAACTCAGAGTTCAAATAGGCAAAATGGAATATTTAAGAAAACAAAGGATAAAATAATGTTGATTATGGTGGTGATAACTCTAAATTAGATTTTTAGACCAGAGTAATATTTTTTGAAAATATTTTTTCTGGAAATGGCAGACTCTATAGACCCCCAAATGACCTCCATCCATTTTTCCAATTCCATTGGTTGAGCAGTTGGTGTTCACTGCTTCAGAAAGGCACATGACTAAACAACAGGGGAAATAAGAGTCATTCATGTTTTTGGTGCCAGAGAAGCAAGTTCTAGGAACACTAGAGACAACAGAGAGTGAGGTCAACATGTTCACTGAGAAGGTAAGTATGCTGTATTTTCTACTTACTGTGAAATGGAAAAAGAGAAATTGTAGGACTACATATATAGCTATAAATCAGGGAGAACAGAGGTGGAAAGGAAAGGTAAAGGATATTGAAAAGTGCAACCAGTCTGATCTATGTGACAATGGTTACCAACTGGTGCTCCAGTCTATACAACTCTAGGAAAAGGAGAAATTCCTGAAAATATTTTCATTTAGTTTTTATCAATCTATGGGCTTGGGTTCCCACCTAAATATTGGGCTACAGAAATCAAATTTGTGCGTGAGATTTGAACCTACCACACCAAATCCACAAGACAACTCTGTCCCTAAAATAATCTGCTTTATGAACTCCTTGTATTTACCTGAAACTTGATTCTTTAGGGTAATGTGAAGTGGCATACATGCCAAAAATAATAACCCTGTTGATTAGGAAACTAAATGGGCTGAAATGGTACTTCACAGGTGCATATAATATCAACTTAACTGCAGGTACAAATTGCATAGCAATTGCGGCCTGTGATGCCCAAGGATGACACGATTTTTCCCAGGTGAAGCTGCCAAAATTTAGCTATATATGGAAGTGGCATCAGATATTTGTACAATATCACTCATTTTCTTGTCAAACTCTGATCTTAGATATGCAGTAATCGTCAACTTAGTTTTAGACATACCTAAGCGTGCACATACACAAATTCAGATGTGCAAGCACATCATATGGCTCCAAAGCCTATAGATAAATACAGGTATTCTTTCCTCCATTTCTTAGCACAGGTACTTTCAGCTATGCTGTTGAACTGCTACCTTCAATAGCAACCACAGTGACCCTTAAGATTGACTCAGTGTTCCTCACTCAGTTCATCACAGGGGCTTCCTGCTGCCTATACACTCCCTCTTCACATCTGTATTCTCCCGAGTTTTCTTCTCACAGTCCACATGTGATTCAAGGACCATCTTCTGTGAACAACCCCTAGTTTATGAAAAGATTACCCCAAAGAGTGCATTTCTACAGTTCTGGTATTTGGGCACTTTCTCGCATTCTCTTTGTCAGTTTGTTTGAGTCATTTTCTGCCATTCAGTACCTGGGTGATCTCACAGTCCTCAGGTCTTAGTTTCCTCAGTGATAAATATGAGGGTTGAGTTAAACCACAGTTCTGGAAACTGGAGATAAGCAGGGTAAACTGAGTCCACTGATAAGCTTTGTTTGACATACCTAGTACTTGATATTTTTAATGATTTTAAATGGACAGTGTATGTGGTTTCCTCAAATTCTCGCTGTTCCCTAATGTCTTCCATTCACCAGCTTTATTCAGTGAACATCTGTATTCAGCATTGCTAGATTCAGTTCAGTATACTTAATATCCATTCAGTTCTATGGCATCTTTATGTCTATTATATTACTCTTATAAGAAGGAAGTCCCACTCCACATTCCCTGGCCACAGTAATTTTTTATTCAAGTAATGACTGTGTTCTCAACATAGCAGTTTGGAAGATAGAGATTAACAAATTGACAACGATGAATCTAACAAGAATGAGGGACTTCAACCATCTGTCTGGCAATCCTGCTCAAAGTGTCCCACTTATTTTCCATAACAATTTGAAGCATAATTCTCTTCAGTCTTGTCTCCTCTCTATCATCGACTTTCTACATAAGACAGGCCATTCCAACTCATATGGAACACTTCCAGCACTCTTTGGCCTTCTGAGACTTCAAACAACAGGAAGTACCGCCCATGTTTCAATCCCTTCAAAGAAAAAAGCCTTAACATGTTCGTAAAAGCAGCTCAGCAGGCTTCCTGGACAGCAACTCTCTTACAGAACATTTTGATGTGTTAAATGTAAATCAATTGGAAACACACGGATTTAATAGGTCCTGAAATCTGCCCAGTCTTAGAAAGGAAGGAAAGCAACTCAGTTCAGTAACTGGGGACATTGGTTAACCGCGAAACATTGGAAGGTAAGATGTTTTAAGATTTATTGATTGATTTTGTTTGAGAGGTAAAGGGACAGATTTAAAGAGATAAATGTACCCCCTAGCTACAGGTTCACTCCCCCAGAGTACACAATAGCCAGGCCTGGGGCAGGCCTAATCCAAGATCCAGAAATTAAATCTGGTTCCCCCACATTGATGGCAATGACCCAAGTACTTGAGCTGTCACCTAATATCTCCCATGGTATGCAACATCAGGACTGGAGCTGGGAGTCACACCCAGGCACTCTGATACAGTATGGAGGTGGAATTTTAAACAGTGTGCAACATGCCCACCATCAGTTTCCTTTATATCACACAAAACTCAACTATGGTGAGGATTCTGGATTCCTCCTGTACCCAGCCTTTTCCTGTTTTTCCGTGTCAGCTCAATTCACTAAAACACAAAGCTTCCAATCCCCAATAAGTTTCAAATAATCTCACTTCTATTAGTAGACTCTCCAGTAGACCTGCAAAGACATGATTCTCTTTCATAACTCCAACCTAATAAGACACAAAAGACATCCAGAGTATAGTCAATAAGATCACATCAATTAAACTCATAAAGATGGTACTGATAAACAGCATAACTACTGGAGTGTCCCTATACTCATATTCCTTGCCATTTAGAATTTATTTCATTGATGCTAATAATGGTAGCAGTGACACTATTATCCCCACTACTACTAATAATAAGCCTTTCCATACATTAGTGTCCTTAAGTTAGACTGATTCTATTCACTTATATACATTTTCTTATCTCACACATAAACCAATCCTGTAAACAATAGCAGTTTCACTTGGATATGAAAACATAATCTCTAAAAGTAATAAACAGCACATATACATTTAACTGCTTTCTGACAATGCATATTTTTGTCTAATGCTATACTTTTCTTCCTTTCCATTGTGACAATACTAAAGACCTTGTACCTCACCTACTCTGTATTCAATTTTTTATTTAAAAAAAAAAACACGCGCATTACTCAGCAGAAAACTAAGTATTGGATTCTGAACACCTTGGATGTACAATTCATATTGGTAACTAAATGACTGACCTTGTTATTCAGGTTTGGCTCTGCTACTGCTGTGCTTAGGTAGTATTGCTGATATTTAGATATCTTGTGGAGTTTTGCAGGAACCAGTGCTGTTGGTTTTCTATCTGCATGCCTGATCTTACTTTCCAGAGAACTCAAATATAAATCCACATTAATGGTGGCTGGTGGACAAATCAGAGAGAAAACTATGCTCAACAGTGATGCTCCACCCACTGTGATGGCAAGGGCCTTCTCCTGGGTTAGGCTCATCACTCCTGACTGGCACCTTCTTTGTCAGGAAAGTTTTTCCATAGGAGGCTCTTCAAATCACTCATGGTATACCAGTTCACAATATGTATCAAATGAGCTTAAATCCAAGCTTATGCTCAAACTGGGGGAACCAATAAATCACACAAATCACATTCTGCACACAGGAATGGAAGCTGTCCCTCAAGCCACAGGCAGGTAAGCCAAGATTCATGTGTGCACAAACGTTAGCTCCTGGGCTGTAAGCCATGCCTTGGGACATACTCATCACACGTGACTGAGAATAGAATGAGGGTCACATTTAACCTCTCAGCCCACCACTTTTGTTGCATGCCCAGTGAACAGGCCAGGTTGTGGTCTCCGTGAACCAAGACCATTGTCAGGGGATTCCCTTGGGAACACGGTATGCCATGTGCCTAAGGTCTCCCATATGGGTCTAGGGTTGATCGCCCACAGGGTTCTGAGTGTAGGAAAGTCACGCACTTCAGTCAAGCACCTAAAGTGAAGGTAAAGTTCAAAACCAGGAGACTATGACAAGCTATGGAAATCTGCCAGTATGCAGATATAAATGATGCCCAAATACTCTAAGTCCTGGCTTAACAAAATCAAGGAAAAAATTCCAGTGTCTAGGCAGAAGGTGAAGCCAAAGATTCATCTAGGTACAAATAGTCACAGGAGGTTCCTTGGCAGTGCAACCTGGAGGATAATTATTGAACCAATGACACGTGAAAACTCCAGAGGACATATTACAAAAATATCCTTGACCCATATCATTCTTCACTATTAGGAACTATTTCAGAGAAGTTCATTACTTCTAATGAAACCAAAAAGATGGTTGAATATTGCTTACTGAGTACAGCCTTTCATGCCAGATGGCTCTGCGTTTAAATCTCAGCTCCACCATACCCCATCTGTAGACAAGTTTCTTTCTCCATGCCTCAGTTTTTTTTAATCACCTGTAAAATAGAGATGATAATACTATCTGACCTTGTTATAATGACTAAATTTATGCACAGGAAGCCAGTGAGACAGTGTGTGAGAAAGTCTACCTAAATGCTGAGCTTTTGTTATAATAGGTAAATTTTTTTTATTTTTTTATTAATTATTTTGCATTATGTGACAGTTTCATAGGCTCTGGGAATTCCCCCCACCTCTCCCCCTCCCCTCCCCCTGGTGGATTCCTCCACCTTGATGCAGTATTACAGTTCAAATTCAATCAAGATTCTTTCCTTGCAAACATATACCAAGCACAGAGTCCAGCTACTTATTGTCCAGATGGGTTGAACAGTTTCTTGGGGAGACCATTTCTGGTCCGAAGTTAGAGCTGGTAGAATATCATCCCAGTCAATTAAGAGTCCCAATATAACATCAGCAGCAGTTTGCAATATTATGGAATGGACATGGTTTTGAGTAACCAGTATATAACAGGTAAATTTTTAGTGGCTCTGATTGAAGACAGAATGGCTGTGGGCAGCCTAAATACCATCCCATTACTTCATAAACTTTTCTGCAGAATTTGACCAGTGCTTGGTGCTATTAGTCATGAGGACCCTAAAGATCTGTTAGTAGCACCAATCATTTCAAACATTAAAGTCTTCTCTTTCATTAATTTAAAACATACTATACAGTCATGTGGCAGATGGCACTGACCAAGAAAGCCAATGGAGTACTGTCAAATGAATCTGTCCTATAGTTGGAAAGATCTAGAATCTTATCTCTGAAACTACTTACTCCGATTCTTGTGGAAGTCACTTAACCTTTCGTATCCTCTATTCCCTCATCTGGAAGCCAGGGATAATATTGCCATCTAAGGCAAAAAGTTATTACCATAAAGTGACCTGCATTCCTTATAAAAGTTACATTTAGACACTAACCACCCATTTGACTATATCTGGAGATAAGATTTTTAGGAGGTTATTTAAATAACATAAGACCATGATGATGGGGCCTAAATTTATATGTTTATAATCTGACAAAAAGAGACCTCCTTCTCTCCCCTTTTGCCCTCTAACCCTGCTCCTTTTCCCCACATGCAGGTACCCAGAAAAGCCCACGGGAACACACAGTTGGAAAGGGGTGCCTCTAAACCAGGAAGAACACGGTAATCAGGAACCAAATTCACCAGCACTTTGATTTTGCACATCCCTGACCCAGTAACTGAAAACACAAATTCCTGCTATTTAAGCTATTCAACATATGGTTTTTGGTTGTAGCAACCCAAGAAAATTACTAGAGTTGCATGGAAATTTACAACATCATGAAGTTAATTGACATGGTATTGAGTGACCAGTAAGTTACTTCCTGTTGTTGAAGTTGTGTAGTGGCTTTTCATTGGAGGGGATGATACTCTGCCAGCTTTACTTTCAGACCAAGCATGGTCTCCCAATGAAACTGTTGAATTTATCTGAACAATAAGATGCTGGACTCTCCGCATGCTCCATGCCCGCAAAGAAGGAATCATGACTGGTTATGAACTATACAACTGTAACAATATGTAAAAATTCAATATGGGGGGAGGGCTTGGGGCAGGGTTGTGGGAATCCCAGAGCCTATGAAACTGTGTCATAAAATCAAATAATAATAAAAAAGAAAATTAGTAAGAGTTGCTATGTGGCTTAAATGAGGCAATAGGTCCAAACTGCTTGGCGCAAAGGTAACACTCAAAAAACAGAATTGTTTTTATTTTCAGTTCTTCTCTGAACAGCTATTTGGATCAAAAAATCCCTTTTCCACATGAAGTTGGTCTAATAAAGACAGATACTGTGGGGAACCTGCCACATCCAGTAGTTGCCTTTTTATTTAGATTATTTTGACAGGCACTTGGCACAGATACCTTCGTCCTATATATGGGTACTTGGGATCCAGTCTTGGCTCTTTTGTGGGTTTCAGCATCCTGTTGATTCAGACCCAGGGAGGCAGAATATGATGCTCCAGGAGTTAGGTCCCTGCTACTCCTGTGGGAGACCCGAATAGTTCTGAGCACCCTGGTTTCAATACAACCCAGCCCTGCTCATTGTGCGCATTTGGGAAGTGAACCAGCAAACAGATATCTGTTTCTCTGCCTTCCAAATAAAAACTAAGACTCCACATACTTCTATTTGCATAGGTACACCATATAAAGGCAAAGTTGTTTTAGTCCTATCTATAGTTGGATTTCCTTGGATATCATGCAAAGTAGATATAAACATGAAAGAAAGAATGAACGAACACACAACCAGAGTTTATTAGGGAGCATTGGAAGCCCCCCTCCTCCAGCTTCAGAGACCTTGTTTTGGATATGCGAAGGCATTAGCAGGATCTTCACTTATCCTGAGCTGAGAGCTTTCAGCCACAGAGAACACTCTGGCAGCAAACAGAAAACACCCAGCCCAACTGCCAGGAGCCTATATGCTTCCAATACATGAAGGTTCCAAATTTGCTATGTTTTCCACAGATTTGGAGATTTGACGTGCTTCTCCTTAGGACATTTCCTCTGTCACTAGAGGCAATTCAAAACAATAGCAAAAGGACCACATGAGTTCAACACTGTCTTCGCTAGGCTGGTCTTGTCAGATTCATCGTCTTAATCCATTACTTTGAGTAAAATGACTGCAGCTGTTAAGGTTTTTTTTCCCACAGAACTGTCTCAGAACTAATGGGCAGCATATTAGGAATAATTGTACTAAATGGTTTTGTAAAACTTTTGTAAGGAAAAGAGTCAATTGGGACACTTATTATTTGTGCATGTGTGTAGTTAAATTACTCTTTGTAGGCAGTCAACTTTTGAATTGTAGGTAATGAAGTTATAGCCAACTGGGCTTAGTAATATAATTTAAATCCTTTAATAATTGCACTTATTGCTATAATGCACACATTTCACAACACTTCTGAAAAATTCCTCAGGAATACAAGCAGAAGGGCAGAAAGAAGAGAGCAGGGCAATAGGGAGAAAGACAGGAGAGAGACAAGGATGTGCACATGAGAGAGCAAGCAATAGAGATCTTAACATGGAAATAGTTTGACAAGAAAAGCTGTACATGTATATAAAAATAAATACATAACTACCTTGACACACAAACCCTTTTCTCTAAGAGTAAAGAGTAGATTTTCCAGAGCCATATTCTTCTGCCCAATTCTTCATGTAATCTATGACAAATGTGGAAGTCCAGAAACATTAAAAACAGCAACAGCTCGCAATTATTAAGTGCTTATTACAGGACAGGCACCTTATAACAATTAACTTATTTGATCATCACAATACCCATGTGAGATATGTATTACTCTACTCATGCCAAATTACAGGCAAGGAAAGTGTGCATCAAAGAGATTATAAGAGGTATACAAGAAGGAAGGTCTTAGAAGCAGAGTCCTAATTTAAATCATTATTTAACAGAATGAAACAAGAACCCTAATACACTTTTGGAGGGAATGCAAATTAATACATATATTATAGAAAACACAGAGATTACTCAATAAACTAAAATAGATCTACCATATGGTCCAGGCATCCTACTTCTGGAAATATATCCAAAGGAAATAAAGTCAGCATGCAAAAAAGAATCCTGCCCTCTTAGGTTGACTGCATGCAGTCAAATTCATGGTGCAAGGCTTTGGAATCATACTAGGTACCCACCAACTGATAACAGGATAAAGAAAATGTGGTATACATATGCATAATGGAATATTATTCAGGTATAAATACTAATAAAAGTTTGACATTTGCAACAAAATAGACGGAATTAGACTGTCAAGCCAAGTCAAATAGACAAAGATACACAAATATGTTTTAAGTCATATGTGGAAGTTAATATGAATAGCTCAATGAAGTGCAAATGCCAAATTCTTTGCCATATGTGTGTGTTGTTTCACTGAATTATTCCCTTACATAATAAACACTTATTTCCTGGCTTTATGATTCTTTGTAAATCTCAGATTATGATATTAATATATCCAACCCTCTTTTTGAAACTGAATCCCCATAATGTAAATACAAGATCCAACCTCTTGTCTTAGCACAAGGTGTTCTTCTCTGCCCTTTGTCACAAGGAGTTAATTGACTTAAGGGAGCTATCCAGCTGGCCTTACAAGCTTCTAATCACCAGACCCAAGTTATCATTTGCTTCTCCAACAGATAGGAACTTCAATGGCCAGGGTTGTGCTGAAGTGATTTGGGTAAGGGTTTTTCCAGTAATGGACAAAATATAACTGCCACATTCACACAATGCCAGGCCAACTGGGGCTCACCTAGCCATCATAAATTCCCTAAAGTGCATGGCATCACTGGCTAATCAAAGAAAACACACACACACTCCAATGGTCAATTTCTTAGGACACCTGCTAATCATGTATCTCAGTACCAATTCCATTGTATAAGAACCTTCAGCCCGAACTCCTCAGGGAGCCCAGGAATTAAGCAATAGTTGCCCAGCTCCTGGCTCTGCACTTTGCAATAAAGGCCTATTTTTTTTTCTTTTTAAAATTTATTTATTTTATATTAATTACATTGCATTATGTGACGCCATTTCATAGGTTCTGGGATTCACCCCTCCCACTCCCCCTCCCCAAACCCTCCCCCCACCATGGTGGATTCCTCCACCTTGTTGCAGTATTATAGTTCAAATTCAGTCAAGATTCTTTCATTGCAAGCATATACCAGGCATAGAGTCCAGCATCTTATTGTCCAGATAAGTTCAACCATTTCTTGGGGAGGCCATCTCTGGTCTGAAGGTAGAGCCGGCAGAGTATCATCCCGTTCAATTAAAAGCCCCGACATAACATCAGTAACAATTTATAACATTATGGAATTATTTGACATGGTATCGAGTAACCAATATGTTAAAAGAGAAAAAGAAAAAAAGAATGTAAGTTCTGAGTATATTAGGTTTTACAATTCTTTGATGTAGATCATAAGCAGTCTGACTCACAATGATTGTACGTTCATTGGTTACATCATGATGTCTTATTGCATGAGATACAGGCTGTTTGGTGTTGGAATAATATTACTGTTTACAGGCACTATTTTTCAGATTAATATCATTTCATCTTAAATTAAGGCAAACATGTGGTATGTAACCTTTTGGGATAGGCTCATTTTCCTTAGCATAATGGTTTCTAGTTGGGCCCATTTGGCCACAAAAAACTGCATTTTATTTTTTGAATAGCTGAGTAGTATTCCATGGAGCAGATGAACCATAGCTTTCTTATCCAGTCTTCTGTTGATGGGCATTTTGGCTGCTTCCAAGTTTTTGCAATTACTGATTGTGCTGCTATGAACATAGGGGTACATGTTGGTTTCTCGTCTAACAGGTGTTCTGGATATATTCCTAGGAGTGCTATTGCTGGATCATATGGTATGCAGATTTTCAGTTGTTTGAGTGTTCTCCATACCGATTTCCATAGAGGCTGCACAAGTCTGCAGTCCCACCAGCAGTGGAGTAGGGTTCCCTTTTCCCCGCAACCTCGCCAGCAAGTGTTGGTGGTGGTTTTTTTGTATGTGTGCCATCCTTACTGGTGTTAGGTGGTACCTCGTTGTTATCTTAATTTGGATTTCCCTTATAGTAAAGGCCTATTTTCTTCCACCACCCCAATATCAGTGATTGCCTTTCTGCCCTATAGTGGCAGGCAGGGGTAGACCCATTTTGGGAGTTCTACAACAGTGCCTCCAACCAGTTTGAGGTGTTGCTCACCAACACTTTCAAGACAAATTTTATGTATGTGTGTATATAAATATATATTTGCATGAGAAGCAAATCTGGAAAATGTTAAAAATGGATCAATCTATGTGTGCTCACTGAATTTTTTACTATGTTACTGTATTACTGTATATATTTTAAAATTAAAATGTTAACGCAAAGATGAGAGGCATTGTGTTTTACTGCCTCTCACCTCATGTACTGCTGAAGCTAAGGCAAGAATACTTGCCAGAATTCCTCTAAGCCTGTTAGTGATTTTATCAAATCTGAACAAGTCTGTCCTTCTTAAGCCTTTAAAAAGACACAGCTTCTTCCATCAGGAATCTGTTTTGGTAAGGCTAGGCCTATCCTTCGAGCACTTCTTTTAAGTGTGCTGTGGGAGTTTAGGGGCATGCAGCTTAGGGATGTGAGAGAGGGGCAATGGGGAAAAATGGAAGATCCACAATGAAATAAGGCTGTTCACAGGCAGTAGCACGATGCTCTGACACACTTCTCTTTCAGACAATCTTATCCCCAAACTCTCAGGGGCTGGCACAGGGAAAACAGAGGCTGAAATGGCCTGGGAGCACCTGCTGCCTGCTCCACCGGATGGGTAATTGGGATGCAGGGCAGAATCCAGAGACTCCTTGGAGCTCTCCCAACTGAAAGCTCGCCTTTCCTCAGAGAGCTGGCTCCACTGAAGGGCGCTGGCTCCTCCTGCAGGCGGGTTCTGAGAATGAGCTCCGTTTTCCCCTTGGCGGCTGTTCTTCCCATCTGGGATGAAAGAGCCACCCCAGGCAACCACCCTCAGCCTGTCACTGTCGGCCCCCTCCAGGGGAAGAAGAAAGAATCATTGAGGCTAGGGCCTGCCCCCCTTCTGATCCTGGCCAATTACTCTGAGCCTAAGCAGCAACCCTGTTGGAGGCAGGTTTGATGAACTATTCATTACACTCCTAAATAATTCATTTCCCTTTGAGAGCAAGCAGCCCACAGGAGCTGTGAGGTTTTCTTAAGTTGACACCTTTTGAGAGATGAAAAATAAAGCAAAAATCCCCTTTTAGAGAAACCACACTTGCTTTGTATGTCGTTTCCTGCCTCTCTGTTCCCTCGTTACAGGATTCTTCTGCTTGCCCTATTGCTTGTCATTTATCTCCCATGGTTTTCTTCACTTTTTGTTATTGAAACAACGGGACTGTGTAGGATCTGCTATACAGACCCTGGGAGCATTATCCTCGAGTCCCTTGACCCCCTGGGCTTCCAGTGTGTAATAATCCAATTAAAAAGAGACCTTGACCCAGAAAAGAGCATAAACCCTTGTGGGTGGGAAGCTGCTAGTGTCAAATGAGATGCACCCAGAGCATGTTGGGAAACTGAAGTTCTCCCCATTTTTTCTGGCACTGCCTTGCTGCAATGGCTCCACTACTTGCTGCTCTGAGAACATCTTTCCCTGGTTTTTAATGAAACTTCTTGTGACCTAGCTAGAGCCAAACACATTGCAGGATAAGAGTCCTCTTTTCCTATACCCACAGCCATGCAACCTCTCCCCAACTCCACAGCCATTTTATGTACATGGAACAGTCTACAGAGAACTAGGAGGTATGGATCCTGCCCCCCTTCCTGCGCTATCATCACACCCAGGTTCTGAAAATCATGGATATGAAGAATATTTCTGACCAGGAGCTCACCTGTCACCCACCAACAGGGACCTTTGCCCAGTGTCTTTTTCATTTCTCCAACTTGGACACCTTTTCAAAAATACAACAGATTTAGAATCTGAGTTAGTAAAAAAAGATTCAGGGGGAAATAACTAGAAGGATACATGCTCCCAAACTGTTCAGACTTCAAACTCACCCTGCTTAGACAAAGCATTAAATAATGAGATATTTTGCTTACACAAGTAAAAATCTTCATTGATCAAAATGAATTAGTAAAAATATTGACAAATACCAGATTTTAAACCAATATACTGAAGAATTTCAGATTTCTAAAATAATCTTCTGGGATTCACATTGTGGCATAGCAAGGGAAGCTACCAAGAGTGATGCCAGCATCCCACATGGGCACCAGTGCAATTCCCAGCTGCTCCACTTCTGATCAAGTTCCCTGCTGATGCTGTGGGAAAAGCATTGCACCATGGCACAAGTATCTGGGCCCCTGCCACCCAAGTTGGAGACATGGATGAAGTTCTTGGCTTCAGCTTAGCCTAGTTCTGGCCATTACCATCAACGGGGTAGTGAAGCAGTAGACGGAAGTTCTCTGTCTGTAACTCTTTCAAATAAATTTAAAAATTATGCTCTCCTAAAAACTTTCGATGTACTTACATATATCAGCAATGATTTTTGGTGTTTTTCTTTAAGAGCACTATGATTTTAATTAACAAATTGACTGGTATGATGGAGACTGCATAAAGCCAAAGACATTCGAGCATGTTACACTATGAGTGTGGTGAAGTATCCCAGGCCCTAGAATGTGGATTGTGGCACACTCCAAGCAGATCAAGGCAACAATATATGTCTACTACTACCTCAGTGCTATGATAATGCTTCAGACTCAAGGTAAGGATATAATTTCACAATAGCACAGAGGAATAAACACAGATCAGACAAAGTCAGTCTCCATTACAAGTTAATTTTGTTTCAGCTTCACTGGATTACCGCATACTTAGATATTTGGTCAAACACTCCAGATGTGTCTGTGAGCAGATTTTGGATGGCGTATCATTTGTATGAGTAGCAAAGCTAAAGTAGACCGCACTTCCCAGTATCAGTTACCCTATCCACAGGATGAGGATTAAATGCAGCAAAAAGCCCCAGGACTGTGAACAAGAGAATTCTTCTTGCCTAGATGCCTTTTACAACTGGGACATGGGTTGTTTTTGTTTGTTTGTTTGTTTTATTATTTTTTTCCTGCCATCAGGTTCAAACTAAAGCATCAGCTCCCCCTGGGCCTGCAGTTGGCCAACTGCAGATTTGAGGATTTTTTTTTTCAGTCTTCAAAGATCACAAGAGCCAACACCATATTTCACATATATACCCCAGTAGGCATTCTATTTCTCAAGAGATCCTAACATGATCCTTATGGTTTAAACGAGAGGCCTCCAAATTTTTATAATCCCATCACTATAGGTAAATGCTTTCTGGGATGTTTATTTTAAAAATATCAATACTTACATCTCTGTGTGTATGTGGGATGGGAGCTACATAAGGAGGAGATAGATATGAATCCAGTGAGAAACTATATACTATACACAGTAGTTAACAGACAGAAACCAAACTGTCTGGAATGAAATCTTAGTCTGTGCAAATTTGGGCAGGTTTGTACATCCGTGACCTCATCTGTTACTAGACTACTATTAACATACAGAGTTTGGTGAGAATTAAATGACTTATCAAATGTGAAGTGCTTAAAACAGTACCTTATGCATATAAAGGGCTATAAATGTCATCAGTAATTATAGAAATTACAAGTGGAAAAATTTAGCACAAAGTAAATAGAGAGCATTTTTGATATGTCTCTTCAGACACCAGTGATCTAGATCATGTGTGAGCAAACTAGAGCCAGCCCAGATGCAGCCCCTTGCATGTGCTTCTCCAGACTGTAAGAATTATCCTACATTTTAAAATGGCTACCAAAAGAGCACAAGAAAAACAATGTGTGACACGTGAAAATTCCATGAGATTCAAATTCTAACTGCTTTCCTGTTACAGCCGTAGAGCTGAGATAGATTGCAAGGTTGCAAGGCCCAGAAAGCCAAAAAGTTTACTATTTGACATGCATGGAAAAAGAAAAACTTGACAACCCATTCCCAAATTACTGTTTCAAAATACTGTGTCAAAATCAGAATCGGTTTGTGATAGAAACAGATTCCTAAACCCTATACCAATGACACTGAAAATGCACAAATGGATCTAATAACCTCCATTTTTCTAAAACACCTTAAGAACTCCAGCTCCACCTAGAGCCAATCTCTAAAGACAACTTAATACTTTTTAGGACTATGGGATGTTGCACTCTATGCTTGGCAAATTCTTGCAGGGAGGGAATTTCAACTAAACTTGAACTATGGTTATGCAGCGGGGTGGAGGAACCCACCATGGGGGGAGGGGGGGGAGAATCCCAGATTCTATGTAATTACAACACAATGTAATTAATGAATAAATTTAATAAAAAAAACAAAAGTAGCATTATGTGAGGGGCATGATTTGGAGAGAGATTGAATGATTGTTTTTCCATCCACTGGATCAGTCCTCAACTGGCCTTGTGGGTGGCAGGAGCCCAGGTTCTTGGACCACCTTCAACTGTTTTCCAGACTCACTAACAGGGAATTGGATCAGAAGTAAAACATCCAGGACTCAAAAAATTATAGTCATATGGAATAATAGTGTAAGACATAGATTAAGGACGGGCCCGGCGGCGTGGTCTAGCGGCTAAAGTCCTCGCCTTGAAAGCCCCGGGATCCCATATGGGCGCCGGTTTTAATCCCGACAGCTCCACTTCCCATCCAGCTCCCTGCTTGTGGCCTGGGAAAGCAGTTGAGGACGGCCCAATGCTTTGGGACCCTGCACCCATGTGGGAGACCTGGAAGAGGTTCCAGGTTCCCGGCATCGGATCGGCGCGCATCGGCCGTTGCGGCTCACTTGGGGAGTGAATCATTGGACAGAAGATCTTCCTCTCTGTCTCTCCTCCTCTGTGTATATCTGGCTGTAATAAAATGAATAAATCTTTAAAAAAAAAAAAAAGACATAGATTAAGGAGACTTGCCATGATGCCAGCCACATAGTCTAAATTTTATACTGACATCCAAACATTAGTCTAAAGCCCAATATTCCCACTTAACTACTAGACGAAAGACAGGAGTTGTGGCAGAGTAGATTAAGCCTCCCTTTGGGATGCTCACAATCCATATCAGGGGCTTTGGATCATATTCTGTCTACTTCTGATCCAGTTTTCTGCCAATTTGCCTAGAAGCTAATGGAGGACAACTTTAGTGGGTCCCTGCCACCCACTTAGGAGACCAGGATAGAATTCCTGGCACTTGGTTTTGATTTGGTCCAGAACTGGCATTTGTAACCATTTGGGGGTAATAAAACAGTTTACATATTCATTTTCTCTCTCTTGCACTTCATTCTCCAAGCTATCCCCTCCTCCACCTTTTATATTTCGCCTTTAAAATAAATATATTTTTTTTAAAAAATACATTTTAAAAAGCTCTAGACTTAGATATTGCAGGGCTTATTTTACATTTGTACGTGAATGAGTAATTTACACCATTGATTCTGTACATCTAAAACTACATGTTTTTCACTTCACATCCAGTGCCAAGCCTTTTAGCCCACATCTTCCCCTCATCTTCTTTAAAGGCACCACTAGTTATTCAAGCCAGAAATCTCGCCATTTCTCAAGATTACTTTTCCACCGATATTCATGCGCCGAACAATCAGAACACCTATTCCCTAGGCCTCCAAACTCTAAGGAATACATTCATTTCCATCCTTGTCCAATATCACTATCATGTCCTTGTTTAAGAAACTGGCATGACTCATGTGGATTACTGCAGTTGCCCCATTTCTTTTGCTTCTACTTGTTGATATGTCAACATTCCAAAAAGGTCAACATAATTCTCACCAATATTGAAAAGGGAAAGATTTATTGGTAATACAATTACTAAGATGGACACTTTGTATAGCATTTATTGTGCACACATCCTATAGCAAAGTGCCTAGGTTTAAGTCTCTCTCCCAATTCAAGCTTTCTGACAATGCATATCCCAGGAGGCAGAACATGAAGGCTCAAGTAGTTGGGTCCCTGCTGCCCACAGAGCAAACTTACACTGAGTAGCTAGCTTCCAACCATTTCAGAAATGAACCAGAAAATGGGATCACATTTTAACTGTCATAAATAATTAATCGTTTATTTTAAAAGAATACAGCTGCTCTTTGAAGCACAAAACAAGTTAGTATCCAGCAAGGTCACAAATATACACTTTCAGATTGTCAACTACATCAGAAATGACAAAAATAAAGTATCTTCCTACTGAGCAATAATCTCCAAGTTCTGCCTCTACAGGACTATAAAATAGCTGGGACAGCAAAAGGTCACATCCAGCAGTGTACCGAAAGAAAGCTTACTGATTTTACATAGTTCCACATTTTGGTTAATTGTACTAGCCCACCTTTATCATTCTGTTTACCGACTACTATTCCACACAGCAGTACAAATGATCATTTTCTATGATAAACCAGCACACAAAACTAAAAGACAAATGTCTTACTATGACCTACTATGATTTGGGCTCCTCCTAGCTTTAGGACAAATTCTACCTCTCACGAGGCATCATGATTTAGATGCACTGGCAACACTTCAGTTCCTGAAACATACTAAAGTCATATCCAACTCATGGCATTGCAATTGTGCTTTTCTTAGCATGGAATCAACTTCCCCCAGATAGTTCCTTAACTGCCTTCTTCTCATTGTTCAGGACTGAGTGTAACTATCAGTTTAGAAGATCTAAGGTACCTGTACTTCTGAGCTGTTAGTCTTTTTTTTTTTTTTTGCATTGCTTTGTTTTATTTTCTTTACAGAAATATCCAGTTTACTTCTGATTGTCTATAAGGTTGTTTGCATCTTCCAGTACCATTTTAAATAATGGTTTACAAGAAAAGAATTGACACATATTAGGTACTCAATAAATCTTTGTCTAATTCAGTGGTCTGGAATGCATATTGAGTTCCAGTCCCAACTTTGTCAATGACTTGGTGACTTGGTGACTTTGAGTAAGGACCTTCCTCTCCCTTGGGCCTCAGTTACACCATCTAGAAGATGATGGTGTAGAAAAAATTCTTTCTCAGACAGTTACCAGCTTTATCATGCAAAGAATGTTTTTTAGGCTGATAGAAATTACACCCTGCAAAGGTTTGAAAGTCCTCAGCAAACTCACATTGAAATTTAGTCATCACTGCAAATTCTTAGGAAGATAGGATCATAATCTGATTATGGTATTGGAGGTAGAACCTTTGGGAGTTAATTAGGATTGAGTGAGGCCACAATAATGGAATCCTAATCCAATGAGAGTATGGCTTTGTAAGAAGAGAAATAAAAACCTGAGCCAAGACACTCTGTTTAACCTTGCCTTATACTGCACTAGGAATCTGCAGTCTCCACCAGCAAAAATGCCTTAACTCCATGTGGCTGCTCAATCCTGAACTTGCCAGAATTATAAGAATTTTCGAGTCGATTTTCTTTATACATTGACCAGTTGTGGTATTCAGTTACAGCAAGAGAAAAACTAACAGTCACTATTCCAAAAAGCAGAGAATGGAGTAGCAGGCATCATGTAACCTAGATAAACTACTACAATAAGCATTTGCTGTCTTCCAAGCCCTGCACTGGGTATTGAGACTATAATAGATAATTAAAAAAATTTAAAAAAAACTCATGGGGATGATAATCTAATTAGGTACATGCTCCATTGATATGCAAAACGAAGTAGCAATACAAAATGCTACGCTAAGTGTCAAATGAATTATTGTCAATTTTGACTGCTGAAATTTACTGAGAGCATATTTAGCTGTATGTATGTACTATGTATGGAACATACTGTGTATATGCTCTAAAAATTTCACACGTATTATGTTATATAAGCCTCACAACACACCTCTGAAAGAACTATTATTGACAACCATACAAAGTAAGTGCTAGTGTTTATGTCTATTCTATGTCAATAGGTGTATGAGCTACTGGAACACAGAATATGTGATTGAGGACTTAGTACAGATGGTCTTGAAAGGGTCAGCAGATGAACTGAGTCAAATGAGGGGACGGAATTTACATAGTTGAAGGAGACACAAGCTATTCCAGAAGTATCATTGAGGCAATTCACTGAGGGTGAAAATTCATATTACCCAAATTGTTGAATGAGTTTAGTGGAACAGAGCTGTCTGGTGAAGTTACTAGAAGGCAAGTTTGGAAAGCAAGGCAGCAACTGAATTGTGGAAGGCTTTGAATGCCAAGCTAAGGAGTGTGGCTTAGGTTCCGCAGGTATTAGAGCACCACTGAATTTGCTTGAAAGTGGATTTCCTGCTCAAAATTTCTAAGGTTAATGTGTAGTTAAGATGCCATCAATAAAATCAAGGTGTGAAGTGATAAAGGTTTGTGTTATGGTGATTACAATGAGATCGAACAAGATTGGGAAGAATTAGCCATAACCAGTGAATAGCTCAATTTTAGAAGACAAGTTGAAAATGACATAGATGGTCCCAACTTTTTAAGCTTGGGATGTTTTAACAGAAATGGGAATCTTGAAGAGAGGGAGATAAAAATGAAAATTTGTGGAAAACTATAGCAAGTAATTTAACTATGCACCTGAGAAGACTTAGAGTAATGTAAATGTCAATTTAACTAATTCAGTGAAATAGAAACTATGGCAGCTGCATTATCAGATGCTTATAAGACATCAAATGAAAACTACCCTGTAACCACTTAGACATAAAGTCCCCAAATGGGTTTATATTTTCTGCTAAGCAGAACATTGTGACAAGCTACTTGAATTTAACCAGAACACATTGGTAGATGAGAATGTTGAATTAATACATGGATAGCCTTCATTTGCCCCTGTTGAGCCACAATCCTTGGATTCCTCCATAACAAGTTGCTCTGGTGTGTGTCCCTGATCCACAGGTTACTGTTCCTCCCAAGGAACTGATCCTTGTCTTTGACTCTCTCATTGGGGTGCTACCAACTGCTCCCTCCTTTGGCCCATCATCTTCAGACACAGTAATAGCTTCCTTTGCTGTTGCTATGCTATTCCTTATGGAACCTTTTTAATTACAACTCTAAAAGCAGTCATTTTATAAGCAGACTTTCTTCAAATGATCCTAATGTAAATGTACCATATGTTTCCTATCGGCACATTATGACTGACACACTCAGAAAATGAGTTTTACACATATACTGTACGGTCTAGGGTAATATTGTATCATAATTAAGAGTTTGGGTTCTAGAAACAAGCTAGTCTGTGCCGGCATCACAGGTCTATTTAGCAACCTGTGTTGCTTGGGGCAACATTTTACAGCACTGAACCTCCGTTTCTTCATCTGCAAGAAAGGAATACTAGTAGCACTGACCTCATAGAGAGTGAGGATTAAATGAGAACAGAGATAATATGCCTGACACCCCAGTGCTTAGTCTATGTTCTCAGTACATAATTATTCTTCTTTATATAGGTTAGCATTCACAGAGATGGGAAGTACAATTTGAAAATTCATTCATTAGGGTCCTATTTAGAATATTATTGCTAAGTCTAACTGTTTATGTGAAATTGTCTTCTGACTTCATTTAAGTAATTATTGCCTGTCTGTAAATGATAGGTTGAAATTTCTGCACATATGCTAGAATTTCACACATCTTGCACTTCACAGCAGGAACCCAGTCTTAGTCAACACCTTCTTGCTATGGTATCTGCAGTCAACGCATAGGGTCTTACTTAAGCAAAGACATAAGTACCCTTCAAAATTCCACCAAAATGTAAACAGGATTGTGGCTCTCAAATTTGTTAATTTGTTCCCTTATTATGAGCATTCCAGTTACATTATCTGAAGGGGCTGTCAGCATTTACAACAAATCTGCAAGTCATCGTTCAAAATAAGGATGCAGAATTCTAACAAAGGCAATTCTGAGGATTAAAGTAATAGATCTGGGCAGAGGAGCTTGCCAGCCCACTGAGAACAAAGTTTGGAGTCAGGACTCAAGGTCTGTGATCTTACAAGCCATGAAAGGATCATGCATTCAACAGTCAGTAAATGCCAGTGTGCTTCAGGAAGTTACAGGAAAAATGGAAATAGAAGATAAGTTTGGGGCTCTCAGTCTGGCACAACAAATTAGGCTTCCACCCATAATGCCAATATTCCATATGGACACTAGTTAGTGTTTTGGATGCTCCATTACTGTGCCAGATACCAGTTAATGCATTTGGTGCAAGAGCATTACATGGCCCAAGTTCTTAGAACTCTGCACCATGTGTGAGCTTCATGAGAAGCATCTGAGCTCCTGGCTTCAGCCTAGCCCAGCCACAGATATTGCAGCTGTTTGCAGAGTAAAGCAGTAGATGCAAGCTCTTTCTCTCCCCTTACCTCAGTCTCTGGCTCTCATCTTCTACTTTTCCAACAACAACCAAAAAAATTCACGAAGTTTATTTTTGTACAAAACAACTGAAATCCATATATTTTTTTTTTGGTGAAGTTTTTGAAGACTCCTCATAGGTACACATTGTGAAATTGACTGCACCAAAATAAACTATTTTACATGATTTTAAAAGTCTATTTTTATATCCAATACTTGAAAAACTTTTCATTGGTCACCCAATAGCTACAAGGATTCGTAACAAGCAATGAGTTAATAGGTATATGGACAGAGGAAATAAGAGATCTAAAGCCGAGAGTCCAAACATCTTGAAGTAAGATCTTTTGTCAGTAAAAGCAGTTCAGTTATCCAGATTAGCAATTGTGTAGGAGTCATGGAACTCTCACAGTAAAAGCCACACCCCACTTCTAAGCAAGGAACCTCTTTGTTTCCTTCCAAAGCTAGCTACACTCTCCAGAAAAGGCCACTTCCAATGTCACAAATAAGAGAATCTCAACCGTTGCAGTTGTTTTGAGAGAAGAATGAAGCTTGAATAAGAAACTCAGTTCTGGCACATATACATAAAATGTACAAGCATAAAAAGTCTGTGTTGTAAATGTTCTCCTCAGACCTACCAGAAGCCCAGTGATTCTGTTGCTTATCTGTTTTTGTTCCCCACACTGTGTTATTCACAAGCTAGAATACTCTAAGTCTTAAAAAATTGGATAACTTCTACACCACCAATAAAGAGAAGGGAGAAATATATGCACCAAATTTAAGAGACAGGACTACAAAGGGAAATTCTGGACACCATGTATATAAAACTAGAGCTGAGATTGCATTCAAGATAGCAGAGAACAGAAACTGTGGGTAAGAGAAAACAGCAGCAGCAAAAAAAAAAAAATGAACCTCAAAGGTATCACTCAGCCCCACACTATCCTATCACTATCCCAAGATAATTTGGGCTATGGAGAGGGTGAATCAATATTAAAAGGTGACAAGATCTTAAAACAAGCATTGAAAAGTACAAGCTGTTTTCTTGAAATTCCACTAAGCAAAACTCTGAAAAAGGATTCTACTACCCAAATTATTTTTACTTTTTCTCAAAATAATGACTTTCCCAGCTATATTTAATTAGCTAATCATGTGCATCTAAACATTTGACAAAATAAAGTGTGTATATTTTATCTGAAAATGGTAACCATGAATTTTGAATTATATTTGATTTTCAAAGTAAATTTGCCCTTCTATGGCCCTTGAACATGTAATTTCATCCCGTCTCCTAAAGTCACTAAGGATTCAAATATGACAGGTTGCATTCCCACAAAAGCTAGCCTTGAACCAAGAATGTAAGTGGAAATGGTACTTTTGCAAGTTGGTCCCAGAAAGCACAGGTTGGAAAAGTGGGACATGTTGCATAGAAGAGAAGGAAACCAATATGGGTGCTTTATTGAAGGTCAATGCTGTAGGTAAAGAAATCAATCCTACAGGCGAATTCGGCAAGATAGTGTAGAACACACTAGAATTAGCCCAACAGAGGGGCAGAGAACTGGAGTTACTTATTCACCAATTTCTCTCAGTGTTCATTTGAGAGTAGTTTCTGTTAGGTGCATGTTAATACTCCGGCACAAGTCCTAATGGTTATAAAGACCAGAGAAAGCATACAGGCACCAAGTCCCAGGTAACCACATTTCAAAGAGTAGGTGTACAATGAAAGGGTGGGTACTAAGGAGACAGAGTGGGCCACAAGCAGTGTTGCAACAAACTCTTCCACATAAATGAAGGATGGGCAGATAAGTTCACTGGTATGCCAAGGTACCTTTCAATGCTATAATTAATTGATGACATAAAGGAAACATGTACAGTTGCAATTAGCATGTCATGCAAATATATATGCATATCCTGGTGGTAGAACTCATGTTAAGCTTTAAGAAAAAATGAATGATGCAGGTCTGACTCACCACTAGGAATTCTATTTACCCAGTGTCCAGTGCTGTGTGCACACACAGAACATTTCCCCCTGTCAACATTTGTTGAGCAAATGAATAATTACTTAATCACAATCAGAAATGTGGTCAATTAGATGTATTCCCATTTGTTTATTTTGGGTGTGACTACCTATGCTTTTAATGTGTTTTCTAAGAAGTCTTTCCTCATTTCTTTGTCCTGGAGAGTGCTTCCCATGTTTTCCTCTAATTGTGTGATGGTTTCTGGGTGCAGATTTAGGTCCCTGATCCATTTAGAGATGAATTTTGTATAAGTTGACAGGTGGGGGTCTTGCTTCTTACCTCTGCACCAATTGCTTCATTCAACTAAAAAACTTTTGTGCAAAGAAAATGACAACAAGATGAAGAGACAACCAACAGAATGGGAGAAAATCTTTGCACACTATACAACTGATAGGGGACTGATAGTCAGGATTCACAAAGAGCTTCAGGAACTCAGTAACAGCAAAACAAACAATCCTGTGATGCAATGGGCACGGGAAATGAGCACAAGATTTTCTAAAGAACACACTGAAATGGTTAATAGAAACATGAAAAAAATGCTCAGGCTCCCAAGCTGTCAAGGAGATACAAATTAAAATGACACTGAGGTTCCACCTAACTGCAGTGAGACAGGCCTACATTCAGAACTACTAATAGCACCTGCTAGCATGGAAGTGGGGAGAAAAGTACCCACCTTCACTGTTGATGGAAGTGTAGGCTAGTACAACTACTATGGTAGTCAGTATGGGGAGTGCTAAGAGTTCTGAAAATAGACCTGCAGCATCCCACTGAGAATATATTCACAGGATATGAAATCTGCATATGAGAAAGGGATATGTAATACTATATTTACAGCAGCACAATCTATAATAGCAAAGACATGGGAACAACCCAGATGCTTGTCAAAAGATGGGCGGATAAAGAAACCAGCTACATCTACTCCATGGAACACTTACTACCCAGCCATTAAAAAGAATGACATTCTACCATTTGCAACCAAATACTCCCAACCAGAAGCCACTATACTCAGTGAAATAAGTCAATCCCAAAAGGACAAATATATATTCTCCCTGATATAAGGCGATCTTCACGCAAAATATAAGAGCAATAGCCTCTTCAATACTGTTTTTGATGCATCTCGTAGGTTTTGATATTTTTATTTTCATTTCTTCAAAATAGTTTCTTTTCTCTTATTAAATTCTTCATTATGACTCATAGGTCATAAAGTAGCATCACTTTCTCCAAGAAGGTTTTTATTCATTTCTTCAAGCTACATTCAGTAGCATGTTATTTAACTTCATGGCATTGTAAAATTTTTAACTTTCTTCCTGTGGTTGATTTTGCTTTATGGCTTTTCATTTAGGGAATATGTATTAACTGTGTAATAGAGACTATCATATCCAGATGTGAGGATACAATGTGGAATGCATCTCTACTTCCAAGACAAAAATGCACTCCCATGACACTTAAATATATCTTGATAATAGGATACTGGACTCTCTGCTATTGCTCATACTTACAATGTCAGGATACACTTAGATAGCAGAATGATGGACTTACAACTGCTTATGAAGGACTATACTATTGTAATAATATAGGGAAAATCAGTGAGGGGGAGGATGGATGGAAGGGAAATTCCATAGCCTATGGAAATGTAAAACAATGAGTAAATTTAGTATTTTTAAAAAGCAATGTATTCAATTCAGCTCATTTCCACAGTACTCTGGTTGATTAGTCATTTACACTCTTTTGTTGAGCTGAACAGATGTGTGTTCTGTAGCAGAGGTTGGCAAATATTTTATTGAATCAGTTTTCAGTGAAGGAAAGAATTCCTCCTTAAGCTAACAAATGACTTGGTTTTACAATAGCATGACAGACAGGTTGTTAATTTGCTAATAGTTCTTCCCTGTGAATTGTCATTAACTCCAGTTGACTCTTTAGCCATATCAGAATGTGCATATAGCCATGCCACATACAAATATATTTGCATACACATAAATAAACTGGAGACTATGTAGATGGGTTGATTTTATCTCTATCAATTTCCTTTTATTTTACCCTCCCAAGTTTTGACAATTGGTTTAACACAATTTAGCTCCAAGTACTTAAAATATTCTTCAATGTGGAGAACTAACATAATGCCTTTCCATAAGCTGCAGGAAGTAAGTCCACAAGAAAATTAGGGCAATTTTGCATAGCAACTTGTATATTTACATATCAACAATCCATTTAATGAAGAACACTAAAAATAGCAGATCAAGTAAGTCCAGAAGCTGCAAACACAAACACACCCTGCTAAATTCAAAACAATAGCACTTGAGCATGCTTGGCCTGTATTCTAATATTGGAAAAATCCGATGTTTCTTTAAAAATAAAAACAAAAACCCCAGCTCGCCTTATCCAAACTAGGGGGAATTGCATGCCGATCACATAGGAAGTGGTCCTTATCTCCACATCTCCACTGGTAAACTCACTTCTCTTCTGACGTACTGCCCTGGTCCTGACATTGAGTCAATTTGTCATCAGTGACGGAGTGCCCGTCGTGAGCTGAACACCAAACTAAACATTACTGAGGGAAGATGAAAGAAGCATGGTCCAGTTCTTGTTCTTGAATGACAACCTGGTTGCTTGCATGGGACACACATATTAAAACAACAATAAGCCTTAGAAATGCTTATAAAGCATCACTAAGCAATGCCAATTGAGTATGGAGAGGAAGAATGAAAAGGATTGTGATCAAATTCTAAAAACCCATGAAGTGAATGAAGGAAAAAAATGCATCCTTATTGATGAATCTTAAAATAGTTATATCATGAAAAGGGTTGCAAACCAGTTGCCTCAAATGGAAGCAGTCAGTAGACTATTCATGCAGTCCTGTGTCTTCCTTAAAGTGTGTGTCCGAAACTACCGTGAGGTCTATCATGCTCCATTCATGTCATTGTTTTTGCCCCACCTGCAATTATACTCTCCCTTCACAGAAAATGGTTTAGGCCTTTTTGCTACTCAAACTATGGGCTATAGGTCATCAGCATCCATTACAACCAAGAGCTTACGAACAATTGTAGTCCTTTGAGGTTCCACCCCAGATCTACCTACCTAATTAGAATCTTAACTTTAACAAGAATTCACTGGAGTTCCATCCTTGCTCCCAGTATGGCTGTATTTGGAGAGAGATATTTAAGAGATAATTAAGGTTAAATGATATCATAAAAGTGGTATGAAAATCTGATAGGATTGGCAACTTCATTAGAGAGAGAGAGTAGAGGGCAGCATTGTCAATGGATTAAGCTGTTGCTTGTGGTACCAAATCCCATATAGGATCAAACACCGATTCTCATCCTTGCTACTCCATTTCCTACCTAGCTCCCTGCCGATTTGCCTAGAAAAGCAAAAGAGGATAGCACAAGTACTTGAGTCCAGGCCACCCATGTGGGAGATCCAGATGGTGTTCAGGCTCCCTAACACCTTTTCCTATCCTGGCCATTATAGCCATTTGAGGAATGAACTGGGTGATGGGAAATCGAGAGAGGAAGAGGAAGAGGAAGAGGAAGAGAAAGAGGGAAAGGGAAAGGGAAAGGGAAAAGGAAAGGGAAAGGGAGAGAGAGAGAGAAAGAGAGAAAGAGAAAGAGAGAAAAAGAGAAAGAGAGAGAGAGAAAAAGAGAGAGAGAAAGAGAAAGAGAAAGAAAGAGAAAGAGAAAGAGAGAGAGGAAAGTTCATAAAACAGCCTTCTACTTGTGAGGAAGAGGGCCCTCATACTAAATAGACAGTCCTGGTACTATTATCTTGAAGTTCCTAGACTCCAGAATTGTGCAAAAATCAATTTGTTGTTTAATCTACCCAGACAAAGCTATCTTGTTATGCAGAAGACTTAGCTAAGACACTGACATAGATGATCCATAAGCTTCCTTGTGCTAACATCTGCCTATTGCACGGAACTCCCAAAGAATATAGACTATTCCTTTGTATTTTCCACACAAGGATCTGAAAATTTCAGTGAAAGATCCTGGGGAAATGTGTCATCCAAATGAAAGCAGCAGGAAAAGCCTTTTAGAAATCCATTGTGACTGTTGAAGTGTGGTGGTCTAAGCAGACTGGCAGTGCACCAAGATGCCAAAGATGAGGAAGTATTCTCATAAGCAAAGGTGTAGTGGATGAGGATTTCCAGGCTATCCATCTTCCTTGCCCATGTGCAGTACCCCAATGGCCTTGTGCATACTGCTCTACTTTCCATTCTAGACCACTGCTTGAGATGACCTCCAGTCTTCATCTCTAAACATCGTTTCTCAAGGGGTTGAAGTCATGGTGGATATCAGCCTGAACAATTCTGTCAAAGCTCCCTAGCTTTTTACAACTTCAACTCAAATGTATAAAGTCCAAGTAAAACCCCTGGGACCCTCCAGCCATTTACAGTCAAGCTGTTGCATGTCAATCCTCCCTAACTCTCATCTACCATCTTTCCTCAGTCTCCCTCCATAATCCCCATCCACAAAGCAACAGAAAAGATCACATCTTTAGGGTAAGGCAAGGGCTGTCATTGCAGCACAATTTAGGCTATTACCTATGTCTCCAGCATCTCATGTTAGTCCCTATTTGAGTTCCAACCACACCACTTCTGAACCATCTCCCTGTTAATGCATGTAGGAAAAATCGGCAAGTATGATACAAGTGCCTACACCTCTGCACTCACATGAGAGACCAGTGGAGTTTCGCTTCCTCACTTCTGCCTGGCCCAGTCCCGGCTGTTGAGACCATTTGGGGAATGGACTAGTAATTGAAAGATCTTTTTTCTGCCTGCACTTTCAAGTCAGATCAGGGAAAAGTTTAGAATGAAAAAACAAACAAGGTGCAAAGCACATTCAATGGCAGGGGGCTTATGGGGAAAAACAGACAAGGCTATAGAGTAGGGCATTTTTTGTTTTCAGTTGAGTAACTAATTCTACAGCATCAGACTAAGTGGAACAGCCCAGCCCAGTAGTGCATACTGCATGGTAACTTGCAAGCCAAGTACGTTGGGTGCTCGGCTTAGACCACTGGGAGTTTGTTTGCTATGAGATGCCTTGCATCCTGAGACTGCATAATTTACCACAATAAGGGCTGGTGAATGTGCCATGCTTAGACCGATTTTTTTCTTTCAAACTGGCATGATTTTGCACAGTCAGCAATGAGGCAGACTGTGTGCTTAAAGAATTTGAATTGATTTCAGACTGTGGAGCAAAGGGCGTAACAGCTAGTTTATTAGAAACCACCATTACTAACATCCCTCATTACAACTTAGATTTTCAACTAATACACAAAGGTACTTCAGGAAGTTCTTTTCCCTCTAAACTATTTTAAGGACACAGGTGTTTGGCCTAGTGGCTAAGACACCAGTTACGACATACACGTCTCATATCCTAGTGTCCTGATTAGAGTCTTGGCTCTATACCCAGTTCAAGCTTCCCAGTGATGCACACCCTGTAAGGTTATGGCTCAAGGATGTGGGTAATCCTCAGATTGAGTTTCTCACTCTTGACTTTGGCTTGGTTGACCCCAGCCACTGTGAGCATTTGGGGAGTATATAAGCAAATAAAAAACTTAGTGTGTCCCTATCATATTATTTCCCTACCACGTTTTATCTGTCGATGCCCTCAAATAGATTATTGAAGTTTCATGGGAATGGAATTAAAAATACATTTTGGTATAAAAAATCTGAAATACATTTTTTATAATAGAACTTCAGAACTTTAGGAAGATTGCTTGCATGTGAGAATTTTAACTCAACATTTAATTCCATTAACACAAACTTTCTGAAGTATTTACATACTTCAATAGTTGAGGTATAGAGCATTAGTATGTAATAATCCTATTTTAACATATACAAACATTCAGCCCCCACTGTAAAACTCCCAAGTTGTTAAAGTGAGGTACATAAATGAATGTTAATCGGATAACCACATCCTGGCCAAGGCAGTAGTGGATACTAGTAGCCTAATGGTCACACACTCAACTATCAGGTAAATGGTACAGCATCAAAGGATCAGAGCTGGCATATAAACTCAACTCCTCACCTAGTTATGGTAACCACTGTATGCCTCCATTCTTTCATCTGCAAATCAGATGTCTTGCCAGGGTCTATAGCATCCTTGCCAGCACTCAATGAGAAAATACGCATCTAGAATTTAGCACAGTCCATTTTAAAGCAAATTTTCCATAGATTTTTAGCCGTTTTTATGTTTCCACTGCTGTCACTCCTCTTTAGCACTGTTTGCATTTCAGCAGGGATGTTCTAGAGATACATTAGCAAAACTCATTCTGGCCTTACAAGAGGGCAGTTAGGTCAGCTGAACAGGGAATCTGATTGCAGCATACAAAAGGCAGAACTCATCAAAAATCCTGGACATGTTCTCCCCGTTTCCAGCTTCCTGATCCACTGTAGGGAACAGAAGCCAAATGGTCTTCTCCACAAGAAAGGAAAGAAAGGGAGCCTAAAGAAAAGACAAGGTGGAATTGGTCTAGTCCTTTGTATTGCTCAGTGTGCTATTTTTGGCACTCTGTCCTCACAGTATGTCTGTGTTTTTCATTCCTTGCCAGAACCAAATTCCAATTAGGAGTTCATCAACAGTAGGAATTCTGCTGCAGAGAACAAAATAATTGTGACATGTTTGTTTTAAGGCTGAGTTTTACTTAATAAACCATCTGTTGCAGATAAATCGGTGTCTTACAAAAAAATATTTTATGGATAAGTCAAAGTTTAAAGGTCCAAAACACTATCTGTATATAGAAAAAACATGAATGATATGATACACATATACATATTAACATGTCAGATTACATGTACAGTTGCTAATTAGCGTGCAAATTTAATTAGACTCCTAACAGGTGGTTAGGAATTACCCCAAATCTCATTTATGTATGTGACAAAATGGGGAAGACTAATGCAAAATTTGATGTTATATGTACAATATAAATTTAAAAAGCCAAGTGTAAACACCTGGGGAGCAAAACTGAAGAGAGATTCAAGAGGTTCTTTTAGAGCGAAAGCATTGAACCCTTAAGGTAAAGTAAGCAATAGCCCTTTCTTGGCAAGGGAGGAGGAGCTGTGTGAATGGAGTAGAATTGTGCTTATCAGAGGCAGGAAGTTGGGGAAAAAAGAGATGTAAGACAAAAGACAAGAAATAGCACTCGTAGATGATGAATAAGTCTAAGAATATAATATGTAGTAAGAGGACTATAGTTAACAATACAGTATTATACTGAACATCCTTCTTTTAAGATTAATTGATTATTTTTACTGGAAAGTCAGATTTAGAGAGAGACAGAGACAAAGAGCTTCCATCCACTGGTTCACTTCCCAAGGAGCTGCAATGGCCACATTTGAGCTGAGCCAAAGCCAGGAGTCAGGAAATTCTTCCGGGTCTCCCACACAGGGTCCCAAGGCTTTGGGCTGTCCTCCACTGCTTTCCCAGGCTACAAACAGGGAGCTTGAACGAAAGTGGAGCAGCCCGGATACAAAGCAGTGCCCATATGGGATCCTGGCGCATGCAACGCGAGGACTTTAGACAGTAAGCTACCATGCTGGGCCCCTGAACATTTGCTAAGAGTAGATTTGGAGTGCTGGGGTCCGTGCAGTAGGTGTGGATGGCACGAAGGTGTGAAGAGAACAGCTCCCCTGCTTGGCACGCCCCAGGGGAGCTTCCTGCTGTTTTGGCAGGGCCCAGCGGATTTCTTTCTGACCACCTTGACACAGTCTCAACCCCTTTTCGGGGCCCCTGAACATTTGCTGAGAGTAGGTTTGGGGTACTTTTATCCTCATTAAATAAAGATAAGTATGTGAAACAATGTTAGTTTTCTTGGTTGCAGTAATCTTTTTACTGTCTATGTATTGTGCACATTAGATATATACAATAAATTTTTTAAAAACATGCATTTTACAAAATGAGACCCAGGTCTAAGCTGTGTATTAACTTTTTTAAGTATACAGTGATCGTTTAATTCCATTAACAAAATTTTAATTATTATTGTTAAAAGGCAGAGAAACATACACATAATAGAAGAGGGAAAGAAGGGGAGAAATATCTTGTCTGAGAGTTCGCTGCCGAAATGCATGGAATGGCTAAAGCCAGCCCAGGCAAAAGTCAGGCATTTCATTTGGATGTCCCACATGGATGGCATCAACAAGCACATCTGCTCCTTCCTGGGTTGTGCACACATTAGTAGGGAGATAAATTAAAAGCAGAAGCAGGACTCAAATCCAAATACTTTAAAATGGGAGCATTCCGAAATAGATTAACTCTGTACCAAGTACCATCCCACTGGATCCTCCTTAAAGCGTCCATGTACTTATGCCCATTCTGATCTCAAGTTAAAGTGATCATAATTAAACTTGTCAGTGAGATAACACTGACAAAGAGAATATGAGTCAAGTACATTTATGAGTATCATAGTCAGGACTGTGCCAATAACAAATGGCATCCAGGGCTGTAGAATAAATGCAGATGGAATCAGAGAACAGAGACTTCCCAGTTAGAAGCTATGAGAATATTGTAGACACATAACAAACTCTTCATCATAAATGTCAATACCTACATATCATGTCTTCTAGACACAAGAGGCATATAATCAAGGCACAATAGTGGAGCCAAGACCATGAGAGAGAGTACAAGTTACCTTCACCATTATATCTTTTTTTCTTTTTTTTTTTTTTTTTTTTTTTGTCAATGGCGATCTCTGATACTGTCTTCTCCAGGTCCCACATCATGGGTTGAATCTCAATTTAGACCAGGACAGGATTCCTTGGCAATCATGCCAAAACATTGAAAATTCTAAATTCTAGATTGGAGAAGCACAAATTCTCCTCTGCAGGCCCCGGTCTCCCAAGGATTAACTCCACAGCTTAGCTTGTTTCTCAGAGGGAAACAGGATTGGTAATTTTGGCCTGATACATCTAGCCACTGGCTTAACCGCAAGTTCCTGCTTCCTATTTGTCAAGTTATCTGCCAAGGGATTGGATAAAACTCAAGGGATTTAGGGTGGCCACTAGAGGATTGGATAAACACTGGGAGGAACTCAAGGGATTTAGGGTGGCCACTACTGGGAGGAACTCGAGGATTTAGGGTGGTCCCTTGAAGATTGGATAAACACTGGGAGGAGCTAGGAAGAGTATAAAAGAAAGCCTGGAACTGCAATAAAGATCAATCTATCATCGATCGGCATTCGGTGTACTGCGTCTTGCCTTGTCTTGTCTCTGTGCGTTGTCTGTGTTGTAACCCTAGTCCCTCCACTCAGCTCGGATTACGTGGCGACGCTGGCGTTGCCAACACTCCTCGTTTCATCTTATACCTATTTACATATGGACTATTAATGGGGTCTAAATTTATGCATGTGGGAAGATTCCTCAGTTCAATTAGATGGTGAAGGAAGGAATAAAGTGTAGCCATAGATGGATCATCATTCAACGTCTGAGGTTCTGATAATTAGGATCCTGGCAGAGAATGGCAATGTCTTCAAAGGCTAAAATTTTTTGGAAACGTGCTCAAGTGCCCACTTTCAATTCTATTGCTGGACTTTTCTATTATGTACATTTTCATAAAATAACATTAATACATCGATAATATAAATAGGATGATAATGTAATGGTGGCTTATGGAGAGATCACACTCTTGATTTTTTCTTTCAAATGTTTCAAACAGAAATGTCAGGTATTCTAGGAAAATTGTTCTTTTGATTTTCACATGCCTGACCACCATCATGTAGGCCTTACCATGTGACATGGTTCAAAAAGTAATGTCAGGTAAAGATCCCGCTGTACTTTCTCTGACTGAGCCAATATTTTCATCAATATCCTGCAATGTTGGCAGCCACGTCCATGTTGCACCTGTCATCCTCACTACATATTAGGGAAAGTTTGTGTATACATACCAAGATGTTCAGGCTCAAGCCATCACATGCTGAGCTGGCTGAGGGGTGTTACATTAACTGCAGCTCTCCCAGTAAGGCTTTCCCTACTGGGCCTTCAAAGCACAGACAAAAACAAAAGCAGGACCCACCTACAGGTATACCACCCATTATTCCCTGATAATTGGAAACAATTGCACAGTTGTTGGTGACTTAATCTCTAGCTTTGTCAAACCTCTGTGTGCCCACAATTGCCATGACCAATTACTCAGAGGCCAACTACCCAAGGAAAGGCAAGCACACTAAAGCAGCAACTCTTAAGGACTCTCCCTGTGATGTGATTTCCAGGGACCCATGATCACAGATGAATCCAGGGGCTGTTTTCTTGCCAAGTCCCCCAAGAAGACAGTGGTATCCATCAGCAAGCCAGGAGCTATTAATCTCAGGCCCTTCCTTTCAACCTGAAGAATGCTCCTTCACTGGTTCCTGTTATTAATGTATAAAGCTGATTCAAAGGACACTACTTTTGTGCCAAGATTTCACTTTGGGATTTCTTTATCTCTTTAGGCTGCTCTGTGTGCCTCCCATCAGATGATCTGGTAGGAAGTAGAGGGGGAAGCAAGAGTTTTGAGAGGAGGGAGAATGAGGGAATAAAGAGGAATCAGTTGAGCTTTGTAACTAAAGCCTGCTTTGTAGTAAATAAGGAGCTCATAGTAGTCTGTACAAAAATGTGACATTAAAAGCAACATTCATCCTTTTGACTTAATTTTGTGGAAGTATATAAGACATTTACTGAAAGTGAGGTATCATGCTAATGGAGACATGGCCCCCAGGCTTGAAGAAGATTTGATATAGAGAGGAAATGAGAAAAATGTGAATCTGAAAAACACGAGGAAATATAATTAGTATACCAGGAAAAGAGCAAGCAAACGAAAGGTATGAGAGCACAGGGATCTCTCAGAGGAGCCCACAGAGTCTGCCCCGGGATTTCAGAGCACTGTCAAGTGACAGAGTGCTATAAGGCAAGAAAGGACACATCAAAGCAGTCCTCTTAGGCCACATCTCGAGCTGCTTCTTGAAACTGTAACATGTGAAATATGGTTTCCAGGCTAGTCAATATATGAATGGAATAGGTATTCTCCCTCAGAGTATTTTAGGGACAAATAATATCCCCTCACCTCTGAATTCAAAATTGAGCAGGAAACTATACAAGCTCAAGGAGCCCACATAGACATTTCTCATTCTGGTATAATTTCCCAACTCTATCTTTCAGAAAAGGGTAAATAGATGAAAATCACAGCACACAATGCCAAGGAGGTCCCCAAGACAAGTGGCCACATGGAGCTGAGACTGGAGCAGAAAGGATGGATCGAACATCTGGCCAGACTGGCAAACTGGCAAGACAGGGAGCTGGTTGAAGGGGGGCATATTCTAAAGCCAAGCCACTTTAGACTCATCACCTAATATTAAAAATAATGAGGAGAGCAACTTCCTCATTGAGACCATAGGAACCATTCTTGTTTCATAACAATGGCATGGGACTTCAATGAGATAATGCTTCCATAGTGCTGACAGATAGTGCCAGCTCAATAAGCACTTCACAGTTCCACTTACAGCAGGCCCTGGCAATGAAGACATACGTCCATGAGGAAAGAATATGTATCTTTGCGTACCTATTTGAGACTCCATCAGAGTAGGCGGGAATGTAAGAAGAAACTAAGACTGTATCAGAATGAGGAGGTTTTTTTGTTTTGTTTTTATTGCAGAGGATTCCACTATGGTTCTGTGGAACAGGATACCCCCCTCAACAGGAATTTCTAAAGTGTGTCAGAGGAGGTAGCCTTCTGAGGGTGATGACAGCTGACTGAGGGGCAGTGAGGGAGGGGCAGCGAGGTACCGTCCCTCCCCTGAGTGCTTGTCAGAGAGAAGGACTGAGAATGGAATGTTAAGGATTGGGGCCACAGAATGGACACATATGAAAGGGAGAAGGTTGTATATGTATACAATAGGGTGGGGTGGGAAAGGCCAATGATGCAAGGATGAAACCTGAGGTTAACAGGATCCAGTGATTATTTCAAGAATCCAGACAAGTTGCATTTTATTACTGCTGGTCGGAAGGCTACGAAAGCATTTACCCTACTCAGTTCTTTAACTATTCTCTTTTCCTGCCTTTTTTTTTTTTAATACTGTACTTTGGTTAGTTGGGATTATGGTGTTAATGTCTTTATCTCAAGCTCTCACACAACTTCATGTCTTTGAATTCCCAAATGAAACAATTTGCGAGGCAAACTCCTCATGATGTCAATCATAAAATTGAAAACAAAAAGATACAACCAGAAGCTTCAGGCAAGAGAGTTGTTATGGATTACTGCTTATATCCTCCTAAAACTCATGATAAATGTCTAACCCCCAAGGGGTGTTATTAAGAGACAGAGCATTTAGGAACTGCTAGATCATCAGAATGAAATCTCTCTTGCATTATTTAAGTGCCTTTATAGGCAGGCCTTAGAGACACCTTTACACCTTCCACATGGGAGGACGTGGCAAGAAATCACCATCAATGAACCAGAAAGTGGGCCTACTCCACTGAATCTAAGTGCTTGACTGTTGGACTTCTCAAACTATGAAAGATAAATTTCTCCTTTGCAATAACCCCTGAATGGACTAAGATAATTCTTTTGAGGGAATCACCTGAAATTCCACACGACTATGAGTGGATCTGCAATGGCTGGGAAGAAACAGAACAATGCCTCCGATAGTCTGAACAGGCTCAGGGGACAATTCCATAGCTAACAGGCTGTAGCATCGCCTGTCAAACTACTTTACTTCTTTATCAACTTGCTTTCTTCTCCATGGAGTTATATTCTTTGGTTAGTCAGTAGTGCTGTGTCAGATGGCAAAATTTCATGCCTTGAACATCCCAACTAGATGGGCTTTTGGAGCGGACACCAACAGGAAAGCCTAAGCCACAATCATGCATAGGGTTAATTCTCTTGCCCTCTAACAAAGAATGGGGTGAAGGGTCAGTGAAGACAGGGTGTTCTGGGGTGAAGGTATTCCGATATAAAACAAGAGGAAGGACTAGAATTTCTGACATTGTATAATGTCTGTGGATGAAACCTGAGTTTTCTGGCTTACAGAGGATTTTTGGTCTCAAAAGGAGAGAGTCTAGGGAATACAGTCCTCATTTCAATTACAGAAATATCTGCTTTCCAAGAGGATAGAATAGAGAAATTTGTTCTGCTATCTGGTTTCCCTTTCTTCTGAGTTTATCACTTTGTGTTCATAGTCTCTCTCATAGTTGAAGGCTATGCTTTATAATACATGCAGAATACAAGCCCACAGTTATTTCAATTTCTATATTATGCTGTCAGTGCATGTTACAAAGATCCCATGTCTTTTTGCTGAACTACTTTGAGATATTGTTTCATCAAATTGAAATACTAAACAGAGTTGTGCCGGAACATGATTTTACTTGCCTTTTGGCTCTTCTGAGATATCCGAACGATCACAAGGAAGATAGCACAGCCCTATCACCCAGAAAGTGGTGAGACAGAGACAGGCGGCAAACACAAAGAAACAGAAAAAGCAGGGACAGAATGAGGTGGGAAGTATGAAAAGGGGGACAGAAGAAAAGATTTATTCAGGGAGATAAGCTTTAGCAGATCCATGCACTGCGTTCCCTAAGCCAGCAGGGTCAATTTAGAATTGATCTGGGAGACAGAAAGTTTGAATGCATTCTATACTTGTTTCTACTCCCCACCAGCACACTATATTTTGATGATTGGTCTTCTGGTACAAGACTAGAAAATGCATAACTGTGAAGGCAGAAGGCATTGCACATATTAAGCAGTGATTGGTGCAACACACATTTAGTGTAGCTCACAGTGATCTGCATTTGCTCCATTTCAAGCCACGGGACTGCTAGATAATGGGAATCGGAGCCTGGATGTCTAGGCTGGGGCAGAATACACACCCCCAGACTTTTCTCTTCTGAATCTCTATTTATCAAGCTCCCTGACTGATGCAAAAATCCATACAAGAGACAGCATCAACAGTATTTTTCTTCTAAAACACTTTTTTTTCAAGTAGCTCATCCTCTAGGTTGCAGACTGAACACTTTTTTTTTTTAGTCTAAGCTTTAATTAGAGAGATAAAGAAATGTATCTTCCTTTGTTCAGAAGGAGGATTCTATTGAGCCTTTGACAATGAAGCTGCTTAGGGGACAGCCAGAGTTACAGTTTCTGCATAGAGCTTCGGTAGAAGGAAGAGAGCTCACTAGCAGAGCAAATGGCTTTGCGCCGTCTTCTTGCTGCTTCCTCTGGACTCCAGTGGGAAGTGAAGTCTGAAAAAGTCAACAAAAGGTCCACAAAGGCCAAAAGGAAGTTTGTGACTTGAAGCCCATAAACTAGAATGCTCCACCAGGGCATCTAATTGTCGTGGAAAATCTGCACAAGCTGTTTATTCCCATTTTAGGTCCCACTGCTGGGCCATAGCCACAGCTAACGAATTATGGAGAGCTCCTAAATGGACAGGCCACTCAAGACCCAGCCAAGAGGGGTTTATCAGAGGCACTTAAGGCTACTTGTGACCACACTACTAGTTTGTCAGGTAGCTGGGGTGGATGTCTGTATGTTGATCTTTCACAGGCAGCTTGCTTAAGAAAGTGTCCTTTACAAAGATTAGTCACTCCTCACCATGGTGTTGGGGATTTCCCTGTACACCCCCCCAAAAACAAACAAAAAGATGTTCAGCACCTTAATTGTCAACAAATGTCTTGTTAGAGTTACAAGTCAGTCTAGATTACCCTAAAATCAGCCAAGATCAGCAAAATTATACTTTAACACAACAAATGGCTAAATACTAAAATGAAATAGACACGAGACAGCTGAATGGTACCTTATAGCCATTTTAAGGTATATAGCAGCCGGTCCTGTATATAAAACTAAAACTGAAATGTCAATGAGCTAATCATAGGTTGTGGTTAGGAACTTGCTTTTTTTTTTTTTTTTTTTAACACACTGGTTACTCACAACCATGTCAATTCCATCATGTTGCAAATTGCTGTTGATGTTATGTCGGGACTCTTGGTTGAATGGGATGATATTCTGCCAGCTCTAACTTCAGACCAGAAATGGTCTCCCCAAGAGACTGTTCAACCCATCTGGACAATAAATAGCTGGACTTTATACTTGGTATACGTTTACAAGGAAAGAATCTTGATTGAATTTGAACTGTAATACTGCATCAAGGTGGAGGAAGCCACCAGGGGGGAGGGGCGTGGGGGGGATTCCCAGAGCCTATGAAACTGTAACATAATGCAAAATAATTAATAAAAAATATATATATATATAAAAAGAAATGCAGACAATAGTGATCAAAAAAAAAAAAAAAAAAAAAAAAAAGAAAGTGTCCTTTAGAGGCAGCATGAAGGCTCAGTGGCTAAACCTTCACGTTGCAGAGACTGGGATCCCATATGGGTGCTGGTTCGTCTCCCTGCCTGTGGCCTGGGAAAGCAGGCTAGTATGGCCCAAAGCCTTGGACTCTGCACCCGTGTGAGAGACATGGAAGAAGCTCCTGGATCCTAGCTTCACACTGGCTCAGCTCCACCCATTGCTGCCACTTGGGGAGCAAGTCAGCAGATGGAAGATTTCCTCTTTGTCTCTCCTCTCTGTATATTCTGACTTTATAATAAAAATAAATAAATCTTTAAAAAAAGTGAGCCCATGGGTGAAAGCTCTTTCTTTCTGTATCTCCTTCTCTCTGTAAAATCTGCCTTTCCAATAAAAATAAATCAAACTCTAACAAAAAATGTGTCCTTGGCAAAAAGGGAAAAGCAAAATGAATAGCAGCACTATAAAGTCACCTCCCACAGGGTACTATAGTATGCAAGGCTAAGGGAATGCCAGTGACCACAAGCCAACTGTCCACCCCAGGCAGCTCTCCGGCTGTAAATCCATATTTGTTTAGTGCACAAATTGTTCAGCTGAGCCATTCCACTATACTCCTTGCTATCTTTAGGTGATTAACATATATATCACTGGACCACAGAATTCAAACTATTGGCTTTATCTTTTTTATTTTTAATTGCTCAGGTACCTTTATTTTTAGTTTATTTTATGATACAGTTCCATAGGCTAAAATCTCATTGCAGTATGACGGGCATGCAAAACAATGCACAAATAATGTCAATGACTTTTAATCAACTAAACATATCCATATAACCGATTCGCAGACCAAGAAACATTAACACCACACAAAATCCCTTTCATTTACCACTCAGTGTCACTCAAGCTTAATGGCTGTACCAATTTGTACCCACAAATCTTCATTTTCTTTGTTATAGTCCTGTCTTACAAAAGAACCTTCAGTACATACTCTTGTATTTAGTTTCCTCTGCTCAATATGTTTTTAGAGTTAGATTCATGAGGTTGAACATAGTTTTAGAATGTTTATTACCACCTCTGATTCTTGTAGACCCACCCAAAGTGGGGAAAGCACAGGGTTAGGGGAAATTGGGTAACTTCTCTATGTTTCAGTTATCATAAATAGGATTGTTGTGATCATTCTAGCATTATAGACTGGGGAATCGTTCTGTTGCCACACTTATTACCGCTTCTAGAGACCACTTAAACTACTTGACTCATGATCCCCTTCCACCATCGTCAAGTCCTCAAAGCAGTATTTTTAAATTATCTCTTTGTTTGCTGTTTAATTCATAACCCTCTGACTCTCACCTTCTGAACTCTTATCAAAAACCCTTGGACAGAGCAGGTGTTGTGGTTCAACATGTTTAGTTGCTGCTTGCAATGCTCTCCTATGGGAGCGCCAATTCAACTCCTGGCTTCTTCCACTTCTGATTTGTCTTCCTGCTAATGCATTCTTGGAGGCAACAGCTGATGGCTGCAGGCTTTAGACCCTTGCCATCCATGTGGAAGACCATGGTGACCATGGTGGATGTCCAACCTATGTGTTATGGCCTGGCCATGTCCTGGCTACTGCAAACACCAGATACTGAATCGGGAGACAGGAAGTATGTATATGTGCAGGAATATCACGATGGTGATAGTTTCTATCAAGGAGATGAAGATAAACTTATAAAAAGACTTCTCTGAGGAGTGATTAGAGCATCCATTCAAAGACCCATCTAGACTGCAAGGCTTCTAATAATTGCTTCCCTTAGGCTTTAGTTTCCTTAAGTTTTGGTTTCTGTTTTCCTTAGCTTTCCATTCCCTTATGTTTTAGTTTCAGTTTCCTCTCTAAGTTATCAGGCTCTTTAGTTTTATGCCTGATTTTGTTCCCTGACAGCCTTATTCATCAATCCCTAGCACCCCATATTCTTGGCATCCCCTACTGCTGCATCTAACAATTTCCACAACCCTGTGCTTCCAGTATCTATCCCTATGCTATAAAAGCATCTCTCTCGGTTTTCAGCTCTTCCAATGGCCTCTCTTGAAACCTCCTCCTGTTACTATAGCAGGAAGCCTCTCTTCTACTTTCTGCCTTTTCTCCCTTGCCATGGCCATCTTCCTCATCCTGCTTGCTCTCACTTCCCCACCATGGCCTTTCTTCACCAGAATACAGACCTTCCCTGCAGTCACCTCTCCCACTGAAACAAAGACCTTCTGTATGACTGATGCTTCTGGTGCTTGGGTTTACAGCGTTATTTCCTAACAATTTATGCATCAATATACATAGGGTATAGTCCAAAAAGACCCTTGTGATTATAATGAACCCACCCAAATAATCCAGAATTATCTTAAAATATTTAGCTCATCAACATTTTTAGAGTACATTTTGCTATGGAAAGTAACATTGATAGCTTCTGAGGATTGTTACGCAGGCACTTGGGTGGAATGTGGGAAGGAGTTCTTATTCTGCCTATGATACATAATAGAAAGCCACTATTCCCAGTATTGAGTCCATTTGTTCCTTTCTGAAATGTGCATGCCATCACATCAAACAGAGATATAGAAATAGTCTGTGCATTACCAAGTCCTGTACTAAATCCTGTGTTCTCTTAAGCTCACATACTATTTTAAAAAATCATTTAACCATGAGTTTATTCTAGAGGATCACTAATAGAACACAAATTCACACTGAGTATTGGAAGGATGGATGTGTTCCACTTTTCTCAGATATTAAGCTACATATTGATGAGCAGGGCAGACCTTTAGAAAACCTTTTTCTATAAGCTAACATTTGCATTCAGTGGGATATGAAGTTATGTTTATGGTTCTTTATGTACACCAAGCTAGCTTTATTAGTTAGAACCAGATTTGGTTACAAAATGGACACCAGATTTATTTGGAACAAAGTAGTTGATGTCTTCATTATATAAAAACTAGAAAGGAAGTCAAATCTACATTGAAGAACTTCTCTACAAAGTCCTCAAAGATCTCACATTTATCCAGGATCTGAAAGTGGAGGGGGGAAAGAAAGGAAGACAAGGGCACCTGCCACTTTTCCTTCAAGGCAGATTCCCTAGTATTGCCACAAAATTCTATCCTCATCCAGTTCACTTAGTACAAGTACATCTAACAGCGAGAAAGTAGTCTTTTATGGATTGTCACAAGCTCAACAAACTGGTGATCCTATTACTATTAATAGGAGGGTAGAATGGAAACTGGAGTTAGCTGGAGAATACTCTTACAACATGATAGATTACAGTAACCACAATGGAAGTCCATGGCTTTCTATAAATCATTATTATTGCAAAATCTGATCAAATTGATATAGAATCTTGGAAATTAGGACATATGCATATACTTAAAATTATATGATTTTCCAAATATTATATCTCCCTTCTCTTCCCATCACTTTTCTAACACTTTTGTCTTAAACATATTAATCTTCTTGTTCCCCATTATCAATGACATAATAACCAGTTCCAATCTGAATTATTGATACAGTCTACAGAACACTAGCACAGACCATCTCCCATTTCTCCTATTCACCTCCACACATTATAATACCCCCAAGATGTTATTTATGTTTTTTATTTGTAAATTTTTTAAAGAACTTTCCGTGACACTGCTCAGGTACACCTTGCTACATTTAAATCTGATGAATAGGACTTAATGGGCAATGTCAGATACAAACACTGCAAGTCAAATGTCCTAGCAGGAAGTGAACTTCCAAGTTGTTACTGTGTGCTCATTTCTAATTCCTACACTCACAGCTGTCTGCTTTGATACATTAAGGTGAATACATATGGATGCCTCTGAATAGAGTTCAGATATTCCTAGTCTTCCATAGTTAAGATCTTTGACTACCTCCCTGAAAGGCAGTGACCCCTGAAGCCAAACCTTGATTGGTAGGTGTGCAACCAGAATTAAGTCCTCCAACTCTTTCTCTTCAGGAGTCTTGTTTTTGGATTGGCAGACCCTCACAACCACTTAGTGTCAAGAAAGCCAAAATTATGTCACGTGGAAATCTGGATATATACAAAGAAGTAAATAACACTAAAAATGGCAACATGAGTAAATATGTGAGATGTTTTTTCTTGTGTTTAAAATCACTTTAAGAGATAACATTTTTTACAAAAACAATGCAATGTGACATAGTACTCGTGAAAATATGACAATGAAAGCACAAAAGTTGGGTGGGAGAAATGGAAGTGAACTATTGTAAAGTTCTTATTCAAGAAGCAGTATATTTGAGTGTAGACTAAGGTAAATTAAAGATGGTTAACAAACACTTGAGGCAACCACTAAGAAAACAGTAATATCTAATAAGTCATTAGGTAGGGAATTGTCATGTTAATGTTGCCCTTGTCTCTTGAGGAAGTGTGTTCTGGATATCTTCAAATATGCACTTGTCTCTTGAGAAACGTGCTCTGGTGAATCCAAGACATGATGTGGAAAACACGCTTTTTCATTTGAGAAAAAAATGATATGACTTGGGGACCCAGAATACCCTAACTGCCTACTACCCAGTCTAATTCCTCTCTCATTATCAGAAATAAAACTACTTTATAAAAATAAAGTTTCCAATTCATAAAGAGAGCATAGCAATTCTAAACGTCTGCCTAATAACAGTACTTTAATACACAGGAATAAAGACACAGACGAGCAAGGAAAAATGGACAAATTCACAGTAAGAGATAAAGAATCAACTCAGGATGTGATAGAACAGGAAGATTGAAAATCAGCATTTAACAATATTGCCAACCAACTCTACAAAACTGGTAACTCCAGACTTCCACCCACAAATTTTCAGATACATACAAAATATTTACAAGACAGACCATGTTCAGCTACTTAGCATGTCTAAGCATATTTAAAATGATTTATCATTAGTATTTTGAATCATGAACCAAAAAATCTAGAAATCTAATCATTGTAAACATGTTTCTAAATTGTTCATGAATCTAAGAATTCAAAAGGAAAATTAAAGACTGTGAAACTGAAAACAAAACTCCGATGAATATACTTGCAATATGTGAAATTAGAGTTCAAATGTCCATTAAATATCAATAAAGCAGTTTTTAAAACAATCTCAGGAGTCTGCATGTGGTCTAGTGAGTAAAGCCAGCACCTGTGACACCAGCATTCCATATGGCACTGATTCATGTCCTGATTGCTCCACTTCCCATCCAGCTCTGTCAATGGCCTTATCGTTTGAACCTCTGGCATCCATGTGGAAGACCTGGACTGAACTCATGGCTTTGAGCTGGCCCGGTGTTTTCCATATCAACTGGCAGCTGGTCTTCTAGTTGAAAATTTAAGTGTCTACTCAATCCTTAAAGACATTTCTACCAAAAGGGAAGAAGATGAAAATGGATATAACAACAATTGACACTGCTAATTTCATGAGGCTCTAGGAAGACCAAAGAGCTCATTTGAAAATTAGAAAGTACAAAAATCCAAGAGTTTATTTTTTCTGTTCCATGCTTCCTAGTGAAGTGAGTAAAGAATTAACTAAAATTAAATGAGTGGAAAAACTTTAGCTTTGATTTTTCTCTCCTGGTCCTGATACCCTTTTGCTGTAATTCCCCAAACCAAGAAAAGACTAAACTTTCTTTCCTTTCCTTTTCCTTTGCACTAAGCTATCAAGTTTTGGCTCTCCCCAGGAGACTTTGCTCTCAACTCAATGGCAATAGGTGCAAAATAGTTAAGTGAATGTCCTAAAAGCAGTTAACGTATCTCCTTGACTCTTACCGACTTACTATGCCTTAGCACCAAGTAAGTATTAATATTTGAAAAATAATTGAGTGGATCTTAATGGGGTAGGGGTAACCTCTAGAGGTAGAAGCCCCTTTAATGAGCTTGTCCTTTTCGGAAACTAACCACTTTTCAGAATTCCCTCCCGTTCAGTGTACAATGCTGCAGCTTTTCTACTCCAGTTATTTTATTATAAGCCTGGGATCTATTACATGAGCATTCCTAGAGCTCCTATAAATCTCCATCTCCCCACCTCCATTTGGGCACACCTTTGAAAATAAGAAAACAAAGCTCTGATCAGTAACAGCACTGTAATGTACAATTCCATCCCTTATGCATCGCTTTGGGATTATAATTAAATCGTTAAAATGCATTGCTAATCTGTAAATCCATGCTCATTTGCATAACTGTCCTCCATAATTATGAAGCACAGGGCGCACGCTTGTGACTTTAACAGACTTTTGGAGCATTAAGACTGCCTGAATGCCTCTACTCCTCCCAGCCCTCATGGTGGCCCAAAGATGTCTAAGAGCGTTTTCTCTTAATTCTATTCTGTATGCCAGGTCAGTGATACCACTTTTACTCCCCCCTCCGAACAGGTAATAGATTCACAGAGGTTACTATTAGACCTCCTATAAGCTCTCTTAACCAAGTTTTAAAAACGTAGCTAGCCTGAGGTAGCCTATCGCTATCTTCGGGAATAGAGTGTAAATTAACAGGCTAATTGATAGGGTCAGTCTTCAAGACTGTTCCTGAGAAAGTTATTATAAGACACAATTACTCAGGTAGCAACTTGACTTGCCTCAGTGTCCTTGAAGCTTTCATCAGCCAGATATATTTTGGATGCCACAGCTACAGCTTCACTGCATTGAAAGATTGATTTTTTTTTTTTTTGCTTTCATGCCATTAACATTTACCTTATCACCATTACTCTAGGATGTGTTCATGCCTGAGCATTGAGTGTCTTGTTTTGAGTTATATGTGATATGCTGTGTACCACTGAATTCCATTACTGAACAGATCCCCACAGTCTCACAAGACTAACCATGGACTGCTCTTCCATTATGTTACTCTGTACTGTATGTTCCTCTCTGGAAACCACAGGTTATAGATGCTTGTTGCACTCTACTATGGATATAAAATCCATCAACTTTTAGTTCTAATCATAAAAGGGTAAAGAAAAAAAGATCTAGGTACAAAGAAAACTATCTCTTTGGGCCCGGCGGCGTGGCCTAGCAGCTAAAGTCCTCACCTTGAAGGCCCCGGGATCCCATATGGGCGCCGGCTCTAATCCCGGCAGCTCCACTTCCCATCCAGCTCCCTGCTTGTGGCCTGGGAAAGCAGTTGAGGACGGCCCAATGCATTGGGACCCTGCACCCGCGTGGGAGACCCGGAAGAGGTTCCAGGTTCCCGGCTCTGGATCGGCGCACACCGGCCCGTTGTGGCTCACTTGGGGAGTGAATCATTGGACAGAAGATCTTCCTCTCTGTCTCTCCTCCTCTCTGTATATCTGGCTGTAATAAGATGAATAAATCTTTAAAAAAAAAAAAAGAAAACCATCTCTTTATCCCTAGTTTATGTTGTCTCTTACATTGATAACACCCATACATCCTGAAGGCTGTGTCTTGGCAATGAACGGTGTAGGAAATAGGACAGTCGGGTCCAAGTTTCCAAAATTTGAAGAGGACTAAGTAGCTCATCCTTCTCTCTGCCCCTAGGCTACTTGATGAGTAGAGACTTAAAAACCTGGCTTATATTCTCATGAAAATTTACTAAGAGCTGAAAATATTTTTTCTCTTTCTACCTGCTCCTCCAAAAGAAGAACAAATACCCAATGGAAGAGATGGATGATCTCTCAGAGCAGTGTGATATAAAATGCAACTTCTAAATCTAGAAACAAGAGTGTTCCTAAATTCTCCCATGAAAAGACCCTTCTTTTATAAACTTTCATTTGGAAAATAGCAGTACATATTTCTGAATTACAATGCAATATTTTAATGCTTATAAAGGTTCTGTCATGACCAAAGTGATTAGCATACCCATCACCTCAAATGCTTATTATTTATGGTTAGTACACTCAAAATCCACTCTTTCAGGCTACTCAAATCTAGAGTACATGGCTGTTATGCATACTCATCCTTACATTTTAATATGAACACCAGGATTATTCCTTGTAGCTAACTACAATTTGTGCCCCTGGGACCAGCAGCTTTTTCTTGACCCTATTCTCTCCAGCCTCTGGAAACCAGTATTTCACTATCAGTGTCTATGAGATCAGCATTTTTGGCTTTCACACATGAATGAGATCATGTGGCATTTGTCTTTAAGTGCCTGGGTTATCTCACTTCACATAATTTCCTATGGGCTTAAAAACATTATAAATGACACGATTTCATCACTTTTACAGCTTAAATAATATTCCATTATGTGGATAAAACTATAGCAATCCTTTTGACACTGATTCTATTGGATCTTTACAGTCAATTAGAACTTTTATTTTTTTTAGCTTCAGGCTATCCTCAGAAGGTGTGATCCCTTTCTACATCCATCATTCCCTAAAAGTCTAGGATTTGGTGTGTGGTTATCATGGTGTTCTCCCCCATCCCAACTATTATACTAAGTGTGTGTAAGAATTTGCCCACTGCACTTTTAATATTTTGCCCTCAGCTCAGTGGCTGGTCCCTAAATTCTTATGTTAATGACACTAGGTGATAGAAATTTAATCCAATTGTCATATTTGCACCTGAGACTTTTGGGAGTTGATTGAATGGGATCATTAAGGTGAGCCCCCATGAACCGATCCTTGCTGCGTCAGATGACATAGACACTGCCTTGTCATGGACGACCTGTGTCACCTTGGGATTCTGCTAGCAAGAGTACCATCACTGAAGGATAAACAAGTATGATCCCCTATCTTGCACAGTGATCACCCAGAATAACGAGGCAAAACAGACCTCTTTCCGTTATAAAGTTAGCTGCCTCTGGTATTTTTGTTAGAGTGATAAATTAAAGCTAATGCATATCCCTTGTCTCTACCTTTCATTCAAGTAGCTCTTTGCTTATTGCCTCGGGAAAGGCATAGAATAGAAAACAGAAGTGGAAAACTATCCTGGCTCTTGTGTGCCTAAGTTGAAGCTTTAAGGAAAACTGGGTTCTCTGAGAAATACAAAATGCCTTAGCCTGAACTGTGAAGGAAATTAGTCTCTCTCCCAACACACACACACACACACACACACACACACGAAAAAAGGAAAGAGAGAAAAGTGGTATTTATCTTACTGACAATGGATGTAGGATAGTTACAGGATGCCTGAGATTGGATCAGAAGAAATCAGGGGCCTACATTTTGGTATAGCGATTTAAGCCACTGCCTGCAAACCATTATATAAGCACTGGTTCAACTCCCATTTGTTTTAATGTCTGATCCAGTTTGCCACTAAGGCACCTGAAGATGCAGGAAAAAAAAAAAAAGGCCCAAGTGCTCAGACCCCTGCTACCTACATGGCAGAACCGGATAGAGTTCTAGGCTCTTGGCTCCCACCTGGCCCAGACTCAGCTGCTGTGGCTACTTAGAGTCAATGGAAGTTCCCTGTCTCTCCCTTTCTCATCTATCAAATAAGTAAACCTTTTAAATAAGAGTTCAGAACTAATACTATGACTGTAACTTAAGGGAAGAGCAAATACTCAACGAAAAAATGCAGAGCCAAGTAAAAGGCACAGATGAATGAGAAAGATCGAGTGCACACCTAGTAAAAGATCATCTTCCCAGGGCTGGCGCTGTGGTACACTGGATTGAGGTACTTGTCACAGTGCCAAAATCTCATGTGGGTGCTGGTTTGAGATCCAGCTATTTCACTTTCAGTCCTACTCCCTACTAATCTGCCTGGGAAAGCAGGAGAAGATGGCCCAGGTAGTTGGGCCCCTGCATGTACATTTCAGGTAAGAATTTAGCCTGCCTCTACACTAGATGAACTTCCTAGGTGTGGTCTTCAGGACAACAAAAAGATAAATACTTCACTTAACTAACAAGAAATACAGGGCCCAGCATAGTTGCCTAGCAGATAAAGTCCTCACCTTGAATGCACTGGGATCCCATATGGGCACTGGTTCTAATCCTGGAAGCCACACTTCCCATCCAGCTCCCTGCTTGTGGCCTGGGAAAGCAGTTGAGGACGGCCCAAAGCTTTGGGACCCTGCACCCATGTGGGAGACCTGGAAGAGCTCCTGGCCCCTGGCTTTTGATCAGCGCAGCACCAGCCGTTGTGGTCACTTGGGAAGTGAATCATCAGATGAAAGATCGTCCTCTCTATCCTCCTTCCTGTATAACTGACTTTGCAATAAAAATAAATAAATCTTGGAAAAAAACAGAAGTATTGAGACACACAAAAATCTACACATTGTGAAACGCTCCCCTCCACATTGTCAATAGGTCATTCAGTTCAGCTTAAGTCTCTTGTTTGGCATAAACTATCAATTTCTGAACTTGAAAAGTTAATGATTTGTTAGAATTTAACATTATCAATTCCAAAAGATAATGCAAACTTACACTGTCACCCAAATAAAAACTGCTCTCAGTGTAACTTATATTGTCAGGAATCAAAATTGGAAATGGGCTTATGGCACAGCTCTACACATGACGAGAATATCCAGAGTTCTACATAAATGAAACAAACCAAAGTAGAACACAGAAATTGTTATAATTCTAAAAATACTCATCCTCTATGAACTAACATTCTAGAAATGTTTCCAATGTGCTGAAACTTGAAGCCTTAAGGATATATTATAAAGACACGTCTTTCCAGTAATCACTGTATTTTATTTTTGTATATGCTAACCATATTTTCTAGCATTGTTAATTGGTTTTTCAAAATTTGAATTCATATAGCATTAAGGTATTTATCCAAAATCCTCCAAAAAACTGCAATTCCATGAGAATATATTTAATCAAAATTAAGTAAATACATACAAAGAAAAATCGGAGTTGTGGACTACAATTCAAAAATGGTCTAAGAAGAACTTTGGAACATACAATGACAGATATTTTTGTCATTCATACAGACTGCTAATATTGTACATCATCACCTTAATCCCCAGTAGGAAAATTAGACTACTGCTATATGTAAACAATACCCATTGGGGGAAAAATTCACTATGCAAGCTGCAAGATTTGCTTCACAGTTTATAGCATAATATACATAATTGCTAGTGAAATGCTGCAATGTTCTAAAAAGAATATTGCAGTTGAGAAATGGGGAAAAAAAGAATTAAGAACTTTCAAGATAAGGACAGAATTCAGTAGAGTCAAAAATAATGCAGTGTGTAGAACTGTGAAATCTAGTAGCACTGCAAAGTAAATCACAGGCATCCACTTTCCTCTACCCAGTTAGAAATCCCATCTATGAACCTTGTGCCATTGCCAGTGGACCAGAAGCCCGAGTCGGAGCTTCTGAGCCTGTCCATGCTCTCCAGCTCGAGCAGGTCCCAGACAAGGGTAGTGTCCGAGAACCTGCACTTATTCCAAACTAGAAAAGACCAACTGCTGAAAGACAAAGCCTTCAAAATGGAAGCCAGCCACTGAATGAAATTATTCAAATGCTTATTTAATCCCACGATGCACAATTAATTGTTTTAGGATACAGAAACTTGACTGCATATTCTTAGTGAGATTTAGCTAATAAAAGAAAAGCTTTAAATTTTTCCATAGCTTTATTGTTCATTTTAACATACTATTTTGGAAATTGTTCTGAAACCAGATTAAGCAAATAATTACATTTGCCACGTTAGGAATCAAACTTAGAAAGGAATTCTGCACCACTAGAAATGAATTGGAAATAATTATCTCCAATAAGAAAAAGCACAAATGTTTAACTGTTCTTCGAAATAACCTGAGCAATGATACCACTACAGTGCCCCCTAGTGCTCAAAGTCTGTATTTTTCCACTAAAAGGAACCACTGCTCGCTGGAGAAACCAGGACCTAGCAGAAAGGTATGAAGTAAACCTGCAATTTTTTTTTTTTTGCATCAAATTCAACAAGTGGGTCATGTTAGCACATGGAGAAAAATTTTAAAGGTTTACACTCCCCAAATCTGTGACAATTTAAGTATCAATGAAAGAATAACTGTGGTTGGCTGAAATACAGTAAATCTATGAGGAGCCATGCTTCCATAATGACACACAGTCAGAAATGGTTGTAAAAAGTGATCAGAACATGCAAGGCTGGTTGATCTTATGTTTTTTTCATTTATAATTTTTAAATTTTATGTTAGATGATGCTTACATAGTTGATCAGGGTGGGATGGATCCAGGGTTAGGGAAAAGTGGGTGTGATCATTGTTCCCAAATTTTGTATTTCTTCTTCCTGTTTCTGGGGGAAGGAGGAGATAAGGGGAGAAGCCATTCCCAGCCTCCTCGCTGCCCCAGCACCCAAGGATGGGGAACGGCCACCTGGTATCAAACCAGGGTCCCTGATATGGTTATTGCTCCAAGGGTTCTGCCCTATGATTTCTATAGTTCTGAAATGCTGTCGATTTTGCCAATCCAAGGATGAAGGAACCCTTCCAATGTCCCTTGGCTAACACAGTCCACGTGAGAGTCTCCATTCTCCCAAATTTTTGCTGTCATTATTTGGCTGGGTAGTTGTCCAATTTGTTCTGTTCTCCTTCCTCTGCTATGGTACCTAGTGTCCTCCATTGGCCCCAGTGGGCTGCCATATCCTCCATGCACATCAGGGCATGCTATCAACTGCTCTATCTTTTCCACTGAGGAGAACCAGCTCTCGCAGGTGGGCCCAAAAACTCGGGCCAGGAGACCTGGGCCCAGCCGGATCTCCATCTCCAGGGCTGGATGACCTAGCTGCTGCATGCCAGTCAAAAGACCCAGGCCATGGCCCTTATCCCCAGGGCTGGCAAACCAGGCTCACATTGCTGGTAATCTAATTTCTTATTCATGGAGCATTATTAATTTATTGTTTCAAATTAGAAATACAGAAACTAGAATGGTAAATACCTCAATTCAAAGACATGTTCTGACTCAAGGAGTATATTTGAATGGCAATAAGCTGTAGTCACAAAGCAAAGTCAAATGAAATATCTGGAATTCAATCAGGTACAAATGCAAGCATCCTTAATATAGTTATGATCCCAAGAATATGAATGAATGGAAAATATATTAGTATCTCAGGATTCCATTCATTTCTGAGCTCTTTAGAGCAAGGAAACATGCAGCAATATAGAGCTTTATCAGCTAGGATGAAAATTAGACATATTTCTGGATATATTTAACAAAGCAGAATGGTAGGTCAGTGCCCACTCACCTCTAGAGGTTATGGGATCACCAATAAAAACAACTACAAACGTGCTCAGGGTAGGTTGTCTCACCACCATTGTTCACAAGAACACAGTAGGCCTCCAGACCTAAATCTCTGGTAGCAAATATCTTCATTGTTTTGATGTGATGGTTTTTATCTGGCATGTCTTAGAAGTCACATCCCATAAACAGGTGTCTCAAAGAAGTTGTCCATTTTGTTTACATTTGAGAGGAAAGAAGGAAGCTGTGTATACTTAATATTTTATATGTTTGCGATCCATGAAAGAATTTGCCTTGTTAATGACAGCCTTGTAAATATAATTGAAAAAGCATATTTAGAGTGACAGCTTCGAAGTGAACTCTTACTAAGGAGTAAAACATCTAGGACCCTGAGGCCTAGAATTTCAGTATATTTATGTAATTGTTAAGCAATATTTCAGTACCAGGCCAATTTTTCTTTGTTAGACAGCTAAAATACTTTGTAGGGACATGCTTGAACTGCTACTCTTGCTCTCACTGCTTCCCACACAGCCCGTCAGCCTACACACATGCCAGTCTAGCTCCAGGTTCTACCAGCCCCATCCACACGAGTCCTCACAAAGAGGAAGCTGGCTCAGACAGCCAGTTTTTCTCCTCTGCCTTGTTCCCTGTGCCCTAGCAGCAATCTGATGTCCACTAATCTCTCCTCCTTTTCCTAGCCCAAGCTGCCATTGGAAGCACAGGAAGGGGGATGTTACAAATGACCAAACACGCCACATATATGCTGAGATCATCCAGCATGGCATCTTCTCACTGTGTGTCAGCTCCCCTCTTGTGCCGTTTATAATGCAGGGGAGCTAGTATAAATGTGCTACAGGACACGACTCAAGCTGAAAGCCCTTCACCTACCTACAAATTGATTTTATTGACTGTTTTCAGGCAGTGGGATACTCCCATGACTTAGCTGTAATGTGTGTATTTTTTTCTGGATTGCCAAAGGCTTTCCTCTGCAGTCAAGACAATGCTATTACTGTTTCCTTTTTAAATGCTCCCAGAATTTATGCCTGTGGAATTTCTTTTAACGAAATTTTCAACATATACCTTAAACTGTCAGGAAAACAGCAGTTTTCAAACACACAGTCTTTACTACCCTCAACACTAGAGTAAAGTGGAAGCAAAAGCGATGTCTACAACATTTAGAAAACATTAAATACATCCTCTCATGCTATAAAAGGCCTTCAGTAGCCTAGAGCCCTTCAAATTATGAATGAACCTGCGAACCACGAGTCACCAGACTGGTATTGAGTCTGAAAGTGTCCTCCAGTGGTTTCCTTTGAATATCAAAAGGACGTATTATAATCTTATACTCAAGGGCTAATGTCTGCAGTTCTTTTTGGTGTGTATGCAGGCTACAACTCAACACTGGTCACTGTACCAGGATAGTCATGCTAGCTAGGCAACAAGGTTTATGCAAGGGTATTCTGGAGAACAAACTACCTCAAAAATCACAAATGCCAAAGCATACGACTGTCCCTAGACACAGCACACACCAATGTGATTTCTAGATGAATAAACTGAACCACAGAGTAAGACACAAACCTGTCTCCACCTATGATTCCACAGAAAACCAAGGATTCATGTCACAAGCCCCTCAACACAGGAAAAACCTAAGCCCTCTGCAAAACACAATTACAACCTAAGATCTTAAAAGCTAGATGGGGAATACCAAGTTTGCAAAGTGTTGCGCTCTCTTCAACCTAGGGAGTCTTTTCTGGTCTCTGTGATTAACTCACATGGAGAACACTAAGAAGTCTTAAAGAAAGCATAGGCAGATGACTTGTAAAGTAGTTCTGTGCTCTGAAAATGACTGAGCTAATGCCAAACATATCATCTTACATATACTCACCTTATTTATCATCTAGTTGGTTTTCCTTTCCTGCTTTCCACATGTCCACCTCCCCAGAGTGTTTATCATAAAAAGATACATTTATTTATTTGAAAGGCAAAGTGACAGAAATAGAAATTTTTTCCATTCATTATCTCACTCACTGAATCACCACAAAAACTAAAGCTGGGCCAGGCTGAAGGCAGGAGCTTCAAACAGGTCACCCAGGTAGGTGGCAGAAGCCAAGCCCCTGGGCCATCTTCTAGTGCCTTCCCAAGCTCAGTAGCAGGGAACTAGACTGGAAGCAGTAGTGTGATTGAAAACCATAACCCCCAATACGGGGTAACAGTGTTGCAGGCAGTGCCTTAACCTGCTACATCGTAACAGTGGCTACCTCAGACTGTTATAGTAATGATCAACAAGTGTAATCCCTGACAAAACATTCAGACCCAAGGTCACGTGCAGATAGAAATCTATGGAGCTGCAAAAATCCAGAGGATAGCTTGAGAAGGAAATTAACGCCTCTATTCAAAAAGATTGTTGTAGTGAAATACAAAGGGTTTTGAAAACATTCATGGAATAATGCACATCTTGTAGCTCCATTTTCACATGGAACTCTTAAGTTCCCTGATAAGATGATGAAAAATGTGTCAGCAAGGTGACAGATCCCATTGTCTCTCTATTCAAACACAATGATCATCCCTCTTTCAAATGCTTTCTATTTCTCTTTTAAACAGCCTTTTGGAAATCTGCTTAATTATGTCCACTTCTTGCACCCTTCACAGGCCTCACTTTCTGACAACCAAAAGGGTCTTTACCATCCACTACCACAACTTTTGCAAAGAAGCATTTGTTTGGACTACTGTACAGAAAAAGTCAGCCAGAGATTTTGACACAAGGATCTCAGGGTGGCATGGGTCCCAGCTACTGGTTAGTGAATACTTCCCTGTTTCCTCCCCGAAACGTATTTCCTCTATACTGTCAAGATTTAATTAAAAATTGAGTCTATACTGTTTCTAGGATAACGCAAAGAAAATTAAGCAAGCTACATTTTCTGCACACCTGAGTTTGGGACTGAGATTCATTGCCGTTGCAGGTGCACATGAAAAGCAGATGAAATCATGGGGCTATTCCTACTGGCAGCTTGTATGGGAACGATGTTACAAAGCTTAAGGCAATCAGAGTTAAAAAGGATAGCCAAGATGGAATCCCAGACTTGTCTGAAAATGGACGCATGCACAGCAAGCACAGGACAAACCAAGTGAAAGCAGGAGAGACCGAAAACATGTAATGCCTGGAGTCAGTTGAGACTTTCTGGAGAGCTGAGCAGAAAAGGCCCCAGACTTAGGGATAGTTTCAAATGCTTTTCAAATATTTATTCAACATTAATTTAATGGAGGTGGAGGAAAACTGATGTTCTATCAGCAAAAATTGAGTTTTTCCCATTAGTTTACTTTCTATTAAATAATTTGCTTGAGTGAAGCCATTTTAACAACCCTTTCCCTGCTTTTTTCATTCTTGCTCTCCTTTTTTGTGAATTTCTGAATCAATTTCTTCATATTACTGGGTTCTAAAGTTTAGATAATATTTTTTGTTACTATTATCAGCACTATGCCATACATTAGGTGTCAGAAATTCAGCTGATCGTAACTGTAAAGTGAGTTTGTTTATGGTAGTGTTATTTGGCTTTTAATTTTTGCTTGAGGATGTCGTCAACTTTAGAAAGAGCAGAGTCGATTTACCTATCACCAGTTTAGCAAAGTTATGTATAGAAACCGGGATAAACTCAAGTCCTATTGCTGGCTTATTCCTATGACATCTCAGGGCACATCTAGACTGACACTGTGGAAAGCCTTTCAGCTGGCTGTGTCTTAATTAGCTGTTTGTCCTGGGGAGGAAGAATGCCTCATGAGCTTAAGCATAATGCTAAGAAGCAGATACTTCACCATTCAGTTTGGCCTCTGATGGGGTAAACAAAATTTCTGGCACATTTCTGCTGTGGAAGGTAGGTTTCCATGAGTGCCCCTTCTGCCTGGTACCTTGCTCAGTGGACTAGTACTGCAGTTGACAGTAGCAATAGCATACACCGCACACTCCTCTAAATCTGCATCCTGGCATCTATATTCAGTGTGCTGTTTCACTAGAGGTAAGTAAGCAGTAACGTAAGCCTAGGAACAAAGGGTAGGTTTCCCATGGCCCAGAAATAGGGGCGGGAGAGAGGTGGATATGCAGAAAGCGATCAACAGTGGTTATGCAGCCACTGCAAAATGTTCCTATGGAAATGGAATGCCAAATCTTATTTTGGTAAAAAAAAATCCATGCATGGTTTATTTAGAATATGCATTTTCATAAACTTTTTGAAGATCCCTTGTAAGCACAGATTTTTAAAAAGTTTATCTTTTAATCCCACTTCCCATGAACTTCTAAACCTCTCCTGTGACTTGGGGCCAAAGGCAAATCAATTCATCTTAAGCTATTTCATCTGAACACTGATAGTTAACTTCCACCTGGCCCCTTCAGTGACACCTGGACTTGCATTGTCATTCTGGGACATGGCATGGGTCAAAAGTGCTGGTTAGTCCAAACCTACCCCCTTTACCCCCTTAGTGATATCATGGCCTAAATCCCACCACTCCATTCTTCCACAGCCTAGAGATGATGTCAGGTCTTTGGGGGAAATGGAAACCAGGTCACCATCTGGAAACTAGAAGCAGTATGGTACAAAGGAAGGGCATGGGCCATTTCTCCTATGTGGTTGAATGAGCTGTTGAAACAAATCAGGCTTTGGAGCTTACTGTCTGCCTGGTCCAAGACACGCTCGGGAATAGGAAATACATGTGAAACACAAAGCAAAACAGAGTCATGTGCTAGAGGCTTTAAGGGTTTTATTCTTGGGTACTTTTATCTGATATATGCAGTTTCAGCAGCAAAGGAGAACGACTTGAAGTCCCAGTGCCACGGTTCCCAATTAGAGATGATTTTGTCCACCACCTCCCTGGGATATTTAGCATCATCTAGACACACTTTGGTTTGTTGCAACTGGTGTGCATCACTGGTTTCCAGTGAGCACAAGCCAACAGGCAGTACATATCCTTCAACTCACCAGAATGATTTGACACAAACTATCGGCAGTGCTATGACTGATCCAACCAGGACTGGAGTAGTGGACCTCATCTCTGAGTGGGCATCAGTGGGAAAACACACAGCAGTGGGGCCCATCCCACCACTTAATATTTAATAGGTCTATGGTGGAGTCTGTGAATTTGCATTTCTGACAAGCTCCCAGGTGCTGCCCAGGCTGTGGTTTAAGAAGCCCACTTCTGAGCACTCTGCCCTACTACAGTGCCTTCTCAAACATCCACCTGCTGCACAATATGGTTAGATCCACCTTAGCCTGGAGCACTCAGATGTCATCGATGCTCACAAGAGGCGGCAGCAAGAAGCTCCCTTTAAGAAGAGAGACTTCCTCGAGACTTAATTAAAGTTTGGGAAAGTATCCCAGGAGGCAAGGGTGGGGAGGGGGAGTCAATAAAATTGATCCGAATAAATTCTTTGCACATACAAAATAAAACTCACATGCACAAAGAAATTTGATCAATAAATTAGTAAATTCAGAGTGAGGAGGGAGTAATTAACAGGCCCATTTAAAGTGCAGAATACATTAAATACAGAACGAGTGACTCCACTGGGACTACTGAAGCAGGAAACACCGATGCGTTTGAGAGGCCTGGAAGATTAGAAACATATTTCAACAAGCAGAAAAGAGCAGAGAGAAGGGAGAGTCCAGAAAGAAAAACATGCTGGGCAGGAGGTGGAAGGAAGGTTGTGGCAGGCATCAGAGCCTTAAGAGTGTCAAATTTTGAAATCTCATGAAAAGTTTAACAGAATTGCACCTGCCCCCTCCCTGGTGCAACTCTAGGCCCAGGAGACTAGTTAGCACTATCATCTGCAGCGAGAGCTGCTCAAACCTCACCGTGCTCAGAGTGGTTATGATGTCAAGTCCCTTTAAAGCTTAGTAAACATAAACTTTATCCCAAATCCTTCAGAGCAGAGGAAGACCTCGTATTTGGGACTATCCAAACTTATCTCAGACACCCTGGAAATCTCTAAAATCCCTTGCCATAGAAAGTGCTGCCAAAGGACACTCCACTGCCAGCTCGAGCAAGGGCCGAGGACCACAAAGCACATGGCTGATGGAAGTCAAGTTTCAAGCCTTTTCCTACAGAGAACAAGTAAAAGGCTGTCCTATCTCACACAGATGCCCACACACTAAAGCCTTTCTCTCCAAAAGGAGAGGCGCAGAAGAAACCAAACGAATGCTTAATAGCAGAACCATAAGACGCTGCCGGGATGAGCCAGATTCCATGTAACTCAAATGTTAAGCTCTGGATAAGTTTCAGACCTCTTGCTTGAAGCTTGATTTCAGAGTCCAGGTACCCAAATTCACCCACCCAAGGATCCTTCTTATTGGCAACATGGCAAGGGATAGCTCAATTGGACCATTTATACATATAAATTATTTGATAATTTCCTTTGTACCAGGTGGAGAAACAGGCCTTGGCCAAGAACTGCACCAGCAAGCAGCAGCCAGCCCCTTCGACTTGTCAGCTTGCTTATCACAGAGGTGTCATGAAACTTAAGGAATAGTTTATCACCTGATGGAGCTCAGTCTAGCTTCAAGAATTTCACTCTGGATTGGTAAAGGGATGGGAAGTCATTTTTGCTGTCAGTAGGGTCCCTGGAACTCTGAGATCATTAAAAATAATCTTTCCTAGCTTGACCAGCCCAACTCCATTATGAGAGAAGGAACCCGAAACTGAAAACAGAAGAGTGTCTCTAAAGTGTTCCTGTCAGGAGCATTTGGGTCCAGTCAGGGCCTTAGCCTTAGTGGAGTGGATAGAAGGTTGCTATGGTTAAAAGCTGTTTCCTTTTTTTTTAATTTCCCTCTGCTGTTTTCAATCTGGGCCTCATCATTAGCAGAATGGGAAGGTCTGCAGAGTCTAACCCTAGCTGATTCCCCCAGGCGATGTTTTAGTTCTAGTGCCTCACTGGGCTTCAGACATAAAAGCATCTCCTAGGGTGAGGTGACTGGCCACACATCTGGCCTACACCGACACAGGCATACGAAGAGAGACGTCTGAATCTACTTTCCCAGGAAGCCCGGAAGCAGTCATTCAGTGAACTCTTCAGCAGCCTGTCTTCCTAGTCAGACACAGAGCTTGCTGCAGAGCACGGGGATGCACCTGTAGTCTAGGGAGCCCTTCCAGCCTGCTGGTCTAGCCATTGCAGGGACCGCAGGTGGTTTACATGTTTTTCAAAGCATGAGCTAGTTAAAAGGCAGGAAGCTAGAAAAAAATTGAGGATTCTAAGAGGCGGCAGGTCTAAACTGTTTGTACTGCACCATCCCACATTCAGAAGCTCTGCTACTGGGAGCCAGCTCAGCAGCCCAGCAAGCAGGCCCTGCCACTCCTGGACAGCCCTGATGGTTAACAGTGGACCTTTGACCTAAACCCTTTCGGCCTCTGTATTTCCTATAGAGCTACATGGACTGTTTCTGTTGATTCTGCTACCTGATATCCCTTTCCGTGCATACAAGTGTGTCTCTGCAACCATCGCAGCTGGCTTGTGAGGGTATAGGCCACATTTCCTGCTTACACCATCTCCATACCATGAGTGGTCAGGTTTTAAAGTGCTGAATCCCTCCTAAGTCCTATCCCCAACTCTCTTCAACCTGAACTGCCTATTTCAACTCCTCGCCGCAAACCAGGTCACCATCAAAACTTTCTTTAAAGTGCATTGCCAGGTTGGAGAAATGTCCGCAGTAATGAAAGTGATCTACTTGAACTCCAACCACGCCTTTCCTCCCCCACCCCACACACAAACCCTGCCAGCAGCCTTTGTACCTAGGTGAATGTGAGCACAAATCAATGTTAAGAGCATCCTTGAAAGAGGAACAAGGATATCAAAAGGCAATATGGAGCCCCAGGAAGGTAAGTGAAAAAGAGAAAGTGAGAGCACTTCACACATCTTGCCTTAGGACATGCCCAGCACCCCAGCAGCTGTGTACCTCTCTTCCTAGACCGTCTGTATTTGAGTCCGTATGCACAGGCAGCAACAAGGATTCTATCCTGGAAAAGTCACTTGACTACACTCAGGGCATAGCAACACACTGGATTGTTCTTTTCTCTTTGCTCCCTACAAATCTGTTCCTGCCCCATTCCCCTTCAGTTCCTTGTCTGACAGCTTCCAGGTGGTATTCCATTCTTTCCTAAACTCTTATCAGATTTCTTTTCCAACACCTGGCATTTGAAAGAACATCAGATTTCCTTCTACCAAGGCTAACCATGTGTATATTTTATACCCTCATTTGTGGAGCAAAGACAGGAACTCTGATGGTGGTACTTCTGCCTTTACCACAAGGCACAGCACTGGGAGGGGCAAGCAGCCAGGGTTCAATTAAACAGCTGAGGAACACCTGGAAGGGAGGGTGACCAATGAGTCAAGTGGCTTAACCCGAAAACCCTGCTTTATCAAGACATTGCCTCTGTACCTGTTAAATGCAATACAGCTGTCATTTTAGTGGATGAACCCCGCCCCCCCGCAGGAAAAAGTTGCTCTAACCCTCTTCTTACAAACCCAGAACATACAATCTGCTCTCCACTAGGCTGATGCCCATGCACAAAAATTCTGTTAATCACTTTTTGGTGGCATATCCTGCCCCCTTGCCAGTGCGGGGGTGGGAGGCCTTGTAAATGAAATCTCCAGCATTTGGGAGGGGTTTACCTACACCATACAGAATTTCATACATGGGACCCAGTAACTGTAAGCCAAATAGTTGAAGTTACGTGAAGAGTTTACAGGGTAACATCCACCATCAACAGCACACTTTGTGAAATTCTTTTTGAAGACTCAGTCTTGGGTCTTGTTTCTTACGGCAAGCAAGCAAACAAGTGCAGTAAGTAAGTGCATTTCAGTATGTGGTTCGTATGATGGGGTAACCTGAGGGGGTTTCACTGAGTACTGAAATCATCTGTGTTTACAGAACAGACTAGCATGAGCACCCAGGGGAAGGAAGCAGGCAATTCTCTGCACGAGTGCACCTCAAGATGCTTTCTGCATCTTCCACCTGGAGGGGTCCCCTTTTTACAGCTGGTCTTCAAGTCTCTCTCTAAATGCCACCTCTTCCAAGAGCCCTATTAGTAGCCCTCCCACCCCCTACCCGATACACATATTCTTTGGCATTTTCCATGTTTTGTGATTTAAATACACTTTTCACTCATACATTGTCTATATCAATACTTAAAATCAAGCACAGTGAAGATGAGGTATAGGATCTAGAGCCATTGGTATTCAAAAAATTCCTGTGACAAACGATTGGGAAAGTGTATGACCCAGCACAAAATAAAGGCTATTCAAACCCAGGGTGAACCAGGTGCCAATTTCAGCTTGGCCATTATTAGCTTCAAGAGAGCAAATGAATCACTTAAACTCTCTGATCCAGGTTCTTTGTTTTTATTTGAAGTAAAGTTTATACTCCACAAAGCTTTTAATAGGAAAAAATTATACAAGGTAATGTGTCGAGTCATGTGCAAACATGAATCATTTTAGTACTATGTAAAGCTCCCCTCAAAAACTCAATCCATCTGCTTCTCCCTAGGACATCCACCACAGCTTCTTTAGAACTTTAATATCACACACTTGACTTAATGCCAAGAAACAAGACATGCTGAAAACCATTTCAAACCTTTGGTGCAGAAGTTTGATCTTCTTATCATTGACAGGATTTAGCATCCACCTGGCAGGTAGCAAGGCCCAAGCCAGGGAGCTTCTGAAGAGAGATGAAAGGAGAACTGTGAAGTGCCTTAAGTTTGGAAGACTATTAGTAAATGGATACAAGCCAAGGAGAGGGCAATTGCAACAGGGGCCCTGGTCAGCACCCTTGTTCTTGGGCAGAGGAAAAATACAGAAAAGGAGGTACAAGTCACAGCTACAAACTTTCTCTCCTTGCCCATGTGTATCTCAGGGACACTTTACAGAAACCATTTGTGTGCACTGGAGAAAGAGAGGGAAGCCAAAGAGCAGGAAACGGACGCCAAGGGAGCTGTACTTAATCATAATAACCATTAGTATTGACTTTGGTGCCATCTTAAAGGAGCCATTTGTTATACGAACCAATAGTCAAAACCCCAAGCCATCCAGGCTTTGTCTTATGAGCTCTAAAAATAATGGCATTTTGCTGTTCATTTGTTTTAATTTTCCAAATTCAAATGCAATTTGAAATCAATTCAAAAATTGATTTCTTTCTTCTAAACAAAGAGATGTTAAAAGGAGATAGGAAGGAAGGAAACAGGAAGGACAGACCGACCCAGCTTCTCAGTGAATCATGAACAATACACCCAAAAGCAGGAACCAAAAGCAGTAATTATTCTCCTACCTGAGAAGTATGAAAGGAAAATGGGCGAGAAATTATGACCACATGAACGATATATAAAACCTCTTCAGAGGCGAGGTCAGCACATCACTTACGTGCAGCTCCACAAACAACATACACAAGCAGGAAGAAACACCGTTCAGGTCGATTGGCTCCTGGGTTTTAAAGCACCGCCTCATTTTAATCAGCTCCACTTGCCCTTCTACATCTCCAGGTGGCAAACTGGCTAAGGGAGATTAGAGTTGTTTGCTCTTTTTTAAGCAGCTTGAAAACAAAATGGAAATAGTTGAGTGATCTTGCAGCTAGGCCAACTTGGGTATTTTCCAACAGGGTATTTTCCAGCCAGGTCTTTTGAGGCATCTGCACTTGGCCTAGTCGCCAAGATCAGAAACCTGACCCTTTATCTTACAGGGCTTTGTTTCTGTCAGTTTCGCAGCATATGAAGTTTGATTCACAGTAGCCAACTAACAACAGAATGATAACCAGGGCTTTCAATTGCTAACACATGATGATGGGATGGGTCAGAATACGCAGAACCACTATTTAGACTTACCGGGTGAGGGCTGGGGGAGGGGAATTGAACTCAAACTCCGAAGGAAAGAAAAGATGAACTGCATTTATGTAAATCTAGATTGAGGCTTAATGCTTTGGACTTTGGTGTTCCTATGTGTATGAAGAAGAATGTTTGCCAGTTAATGCCTGTGTCAATGTGTGTTTACAGTATTTGAAGACATGTCATCAACTGCAAAGCATGGTACAAATGGAAGTGGTCTTTCCTGGTGTTCAGAAGACAGTCTAGAGCTGGTAGAAACTGAGAAAGGGGAATCAGAGAATTCTATAGGTAATTTCACCCTCACAGAAAGAGCAATTCTATGATATGGACCAACATTTCTAAGAACTCAGAGCTACCACACAAAATCTCTAACCTTTGGGACATGTTGGATATATGGAAAAATTCCAGATCTCTAACTCAGATGTTTCAAAATCCCTCATCTGACACCCAAAACTTCAAACACCCTGCGGCACTTCTTCATGAAGTATATAGTGAAGTCAATTACCGGCAGATGTCCCTCATGAATTCTTTCCAGGACAGCTGCCTTGCTATACTTTCAATATCTTTCCCCAAAGTTCAAGTGTTGGAAACTTAATCATTGATGCAACAATATTGGGGGGTTAGGTCGTTAAGAGGTGGATACATAAATGGATACATGCCCTTATCATAGGAATGGAGTCATGTATCAAGAATGGCTTTATTAAAAGGAGAAATAAGTTCAGCTGTCTTTTATTATGTTCTTCCTCTCATTCTTAACTCTCCCATCATTTGTCAAGGGGCAAAGCCCTGACCAGCTGCCAGTACTTTCTCCTTTGACTTTCAGGACAAGCCTTCAGAACTGGGAGGAAATACATTTCATTCTTTATAAACTAGCCAGCATGTATCATTCTGTTACAGCAGCACAAAACAAACTAAGACACAACATTTTCCCACATTGCCAGCTGCATCCACAGGCATTTGCCAGGACTGCTGCTGTAAGCAATTGCACTTATCTTTAGCAGGCAGCTTCACATCATCTTTCAGTTTAGGAGAGTTCTTTTCAGACCTGCTCCCCAAGTTCTAGAAATGAATCTTTGATGAGAATAACATGCTGCCACCCAGAACCAGGAACGAGAGAAGCAAACTTCAGGAGAGGCAGTGGCAGCACGAAAAGGATGGTTCTAAACTACTGGAGATATAATCAGGCCTTTAAGATAGTGAAAACCAAGCATAACCCACTACAGAAAGAAGCATGGCATGAAGGAACAGTGGCGTGCAGGGAAATTTGCAGATACCAGACTGGTAAGCCTAACTATCCTGAAATCAAATCCAACTTGTGTATCATGGTTCATTGGTTTGAGTGATTTCAACTCCGCTTCTCTGGCTTCAAATCCTATGCTCAGGTCTCTCTCCCTCTATTCACACTGACATTTTTAAACCCTTAGATCTGCAAATTCATTCCAAGCTTTGATGAGTCACACCTGCTGCTCCTTTTCCCTGAGATCCTCACATCCTTGCCTCTTGCCTGGTGGAGTCCTTCCTATTAGGTTTCAGTGCAACTGTCAGTTGCTGAAAGAGGCCTTCTCTCCCTGTCTACAAGTATTGCCCACACTATCAGTCACACTCCTCTTACCATGTTTTCTTTACCTGGCAGCACCAGCTCTTCCAAGAAATTCCTCTTCCATTGGATTATACCTACAGGACTGATCCTGTATGTCATGTCCAGAGTCACACCTTCTACATGCAGTGGTGTCCTGTAAATGTTCAACAATTGCCTCATGACAGTGGATCAAAGAAAGGTTCCAATTTCTAGGTTTTAAAAATTTCCATGCTACCAATATTTCCACAGAGACCAATTTCAAACTACCAACATGAGGTCACCAAACACACCGCTGAAGGACAAGATAATTGGCTTTCACAAGCCATTAGAAACTGGATCCCTGCAAGTGACCTCTGATTATACATCACCTTGTGACCTCAAACTTGGTGTCTCCAAAAGTAAGCAGCTGTCCACAAACCATCTTGTCTAGATTGCCTTCACTCTGACCATGGTGTCTATTATAGAGGGGTTGGCATTCCTAGATTCCAGGTTTCCTTGAGTGTACTCCCACTAGAGTAACTTGGCTAGGCCCTGTGGGATCCTCAAGGAATAGCTTAGTTTACTGATGAAAATGAAAAACAGACTCTTTAACTCTTTCCACTGAAATGATTGTCAAATTGCTGCCCATGAACCAAGTCTAGACCTGTTTTCACAAATAAAATTATCAGGATACAGCCATACTTATGCTATTACCTAAGGTCTATGGTTGTTTTCACAGCATCATAGCAAATGCAAATAGTTATGACAGAGAACAACTACAGGATTTGCAAAATATAAAATATTCACTGCATGACCCTTTGCATTAAGATATTCCCTGACCCTGTTCTGTGGATTTCTGTTTTACCTCTGCCTGACTGCAGAAATTGTTTAGGCAGCTCTCACTCAGCCACACATGGGGATCTTCCAGGATCAGCTGTACTCCTGAACATGCAGTTGTCCTCCTGCTGGACTCATTACTGAGTGCAGAAACCTTCAGAATTCACAGGACAGTAGTACGCCTGGATCTTCATACATTTACTACCTCTTATTTGTCTCTTTATTCTGAACTTGGGAGGAGATCAATGAGGTATTATTTATTTCTCTCTAAAGACCAACAGTGTTTGTACTATTCATTTTCTGATTTTTCAACTTAGAAATCTTGACATACTATTTTCTTCAATTCCTCACCCCTTCGTCCACGTTATCCTGGCACGGGTGCCGCTAAGTACTTCAACAGATCTTGTTCTTTTGCAGACTTTTCCACCTCACATGTCTGTAACTTCCTCAGTAATGCCCACAACTTCTACTGTTACATCTTTACCTGCTCTTTTTATTTCTAGTCTCCCCTCTCTCAGCTAGCTCTGAATTGGGCATCAGAGGTACATATCAGTAGGTATCCCACGAGGAGTTTACAGTGTGTGGAGGCAGAAAGACATGGAAGCAGGCAGTTGCAGCATAGTAGGAGAAAGACTGCGTTAGGACTAGGTATGCTATCACTGGATCAATCTCCCTGTACTTCACTGTTATCATGCTGCTCTCCTGCATAAATGCAATCCATTCCCTGCTAAATAAAGCCGATTTCTGAGCAAACAAGGGAAAGGAGATCATTCTTTTTTCATTTCGGTGTGTGGTTTGGGGGCAGAAGGATGTTGCTATTTCCTGTTTACAGTATCATTGAGAACAGATACAGGATAATGGGAGGAGGGTATCAGTGTACTCAATTTGGGGCAATTGCCAATTTCTCCTTAGTAAGGCTGTTCTAACACAGCTGTATATGAAAAAGAGAAAATAGGGGCTCCGTGGTGGACTGTACTCAAGGGGATCCATCATGGAAATGTAGTGGAAATTAATATGTTTCATAGGTGGAAACAGAAAGAAATAAGTCCTCATGCATGCACTACAAGGATGGACTCACAACGAAATTCCTGACAATCTCCTACATTGTTGGGAGACACCCCAGTGGCAGCATGATGGACTTGGGAAAATTCACAAAAGACACCCATTGTAAGACTGGAGGGAAGAACAGAGGGGAGAGGAGGGAACTTGGGGAAGGGGAAGGGAGACCCCAGTGCCAACTAAACTGTATCAAAAAACAATAATAAAAAAAGAAAGAAAATGGGGGGCAGTTTTCTGTCCCCAATTGATTTCAATCTAGGGAACTCCCTGTACCAAAACAAATTCTGAAGTTAGGGGAAGAAGGAACACCTGAAGGAAATATTTAGGAAAATTTTAAGAGCCTAAACTCTCATCTCACTAGGCAAAATTGGTTAAAAAGTGCAATGGCAGCAGAGGTGGAGTTTTCCTGATCTCCACTAATTCATTAAAGGTGAGTACAATATTCCTGTGTAACCACAAGAAGTGCTATTAACTTTAATGAGGAAAACAAACTGTGGTACAGTAATGACCTTCCTCCTCTACCTCAAAAGTGAGTTCAAGGCTTTCGTTCCATACTCTCTAACTCCAGAATACAGATGCTCTTCTAAGGCTGAAGGTTAAAATGATATCTAAGAACCTAATCCATCTACCTTGTTTCAAAGTAAAGCTTCCAGAAAAGGAGCAAAGATGTTCTGAATATATATTTTAAAAATCTAGCAAAAGTATTCTGATTCACTGGGATCTATAAGAATACAAAGGGACAGGCTATCTCCATAGATGTTATACAACTATGCACTCAATAAATATTTGCTGGGCCCGGCGGCGTGGCCTAGCGGCTAAAGTGCTCGCCTTGAAAGCCCAGGGATCCCATATGGGCGCCGGTTCTAATCCCGGAAGCTCCACTTCCCATCCAGCTCCCTGCTTGTGGCCTGGGAAAGCAGTTGAGGATGGCCCAATGCATTGGGACACTGCACCCGCGTGGGAGACCTGGAAGAGGTTCCAGGTTCCCGGCTTCGGATCGGCGCGCATCGGCCCGTTGCGGCTCACTTGGGGAGTGAATCATCGGACGGAAGATCTTCCTCTCTGTCTCTCCTCTGTATATATCTGGCTGTAATAAAATGAATAAATCTTTAAAATAAATAAATAAATAAATAAATAAATAAATAAATAAATAAATATTTGCTGTTCTCACAAAGCAACATGACTTCCCTGCTACAGGGATTCTTTAACAGAGGTAATAGCAAGGATTGCGACAATTAAGTTTGGCATGTTCTATTCCTATTTACATAGAAACTTGTGCCAGCCAGATATAGCTTCTTATTCCTCTCTTATTTTCTTCTCATTTCCACCCCCTGGCCCAACAACCTGAAGTTCCTTCTCCTTCTTTCATCCTTTATAAGTTTGCCTCCAAAAATGCAAGTATACTTACTATCAATACCATGCAACATAGCAATTTTTCTTGAATCCTGTCATGATGCCTATATTAATCACTAATAAGAAATGGGGCATTCAATGTTAAATTTCAAATGAAAATTTCCTATATTTAGTAGTTGGTGCTCAACAAATCAAAGGTATATTGAATCCAAACTACTCTGTAAATGTGCTTTAACCACCAATTTGTTATCAATTATTGCAAAATACAATTGTCATTACAATTTTGGGCTTTGTACACATGGGTTACAATATTAAATCACTTAGACTGAAATTGTAGTGTCAATGCCTGTCATGTGTATGCTATTAGACAACTCAATGTCTTTGGTCCTTGGTTTCTTTATCAGAGTAATTGGTATCAACCTTACAGTTATTGGAAATATTTAATAAATGCATATATGGCATTTACCAGAACTCCTTAAAATCAGTCCGCCACATCTGCGGGTTCTACAGTCACAGATTCAATCATTGTCTGACAATATTTTAAAAATTCTTCTGTCCTAAACATGTACTGAAAATTTTCTTGTTATTCCGTAAATATAATTATGTCATAACAACTAGTTCCATAGCAGCTGCATTGCAATATGTATCATAAGTCATCTAAAATAAAGTATTTTGGAGGCTGTGTGCAGGTTATATGCAAATATTGTGTCATTTTGTATAGGGGACTTAACCATCGGTGGATTTTGATATCTACAGTGTGTGCTGGAAGGCCCCCTGGATACTGGGACTGGCTTCATATAATAAGTGTTAGTTGCTAATATTATTAGAAATTGCTTTATCCCAGATCAACTAATCCGGGCTTCTCAGAAGTAGAACACAGAGTACATATTCTGATAGAAGGAGTCACCAGAAAGGGTCAAAGCACAGGCATGGGAAAGGCATGGTCAGGGAAGAGCCATATGGAGGTGCCTGTGAGAAGCCCCTCCAAAATTTGAAGCACTCAATACAAATTTCTCCAGCTTCATGTGTTTGCTTGTGACTGGTGTTTAGAGTGACTGAAGCACCACCCACACCTAGCCTAAGTTGTGTTCAAAGAAAGAGAAGAGCTAACATTGCACTTTTGAAAGACTCCCATTTGGTTTATTAAGTAATTAACTTCCTGATGCACAAAGGACAAAGCACTGAGGGGCCTTCTGAAGCCAATTAAAAAGCCCAAATGGCTGGATTGCTGCAAAGAGCAGGGTATACAGGGAAAAGCCTTCCCTTTCTGAGGTTACCTCCTACCAATTTACTAATTAGACTGGGGAGAATAAGAGTTTATGGAGAGGAAACCAGGAAATGCCAACCTGAAAGGTGTGGCAAGGAGAACTCTGATAGGCAAAAGGAAATAAAATGAAACTGAGCCTATCTATCTATGAATGTTAAGCAGAAACCAGGCAGGCACATAGAACCATATTTGACCCTCTGCTAGGCTAGGATCATCGATCCTCTATAGAGGCCCAGAGCCAATTTATAATGCAATATAATGTGGGTTGTGCACAGTTAATTTGGTGCTCCAATCTGACCTTTCTCTGAGTTTTAGCATGTTCCCAAGAGACCCAGATCACCAGTACTCATGAAGGAGTCACTCTAATGTTCAATAAATCAAGTAACACAGAATATAAGGCCTCAAAATGAACAAGTTGGGATTATAATAAATATGATGAATTCCATCTTATTTGAAATTATGCTTTAGATACACATTGCTCCCCCACAAAGATGAAACCTACTTGAATGATGGAAACTGATCCCTGTTCATTTTGCTATTTCCTACTGGTGCCTAGCCAAGTGCCTAGAACAAGAAACTGTTCGGTACAGGTTGATTGACTGGGAAGATGTAGGCACCTCAAAAATTGCTATGGTTAGGAAAGAAACCTCTCTGAGTTTGTTTCCCATCTATAAAATGGGAGAATATTATGTTGTAGCTTTTCATTGGACGGGATGATATTCTGCCAGCTCTACTTTCAGACCAGGGATGGTCTCCCCAAGAAACTGTTGAATTTATCTGGACAATAAGATGCTGGATTCTATGCATGGTACATGCTTGCAATGAAGGAATCATGACTGGATTTTAACTGCACTACTGCAACAATGTGGAGGAATCCAACATGGGGGGAGGGCATGGGGAGGGGTTGGGGGAATCACAAGGCCTATGAAACTGTGTCATAAAACAAATTTAAATTTAAAAAATGGGAGAATACTAACAGTACCTACTTCACAGGGTTTTGAGGTCTAATTGAGTTAAAACTTAGAAATACATTTAACTTTAGTAAAAACTTTGTAACTTTTGGAATAATTTCTAAGCATACTAAGTGAAATAAATTGGATGGACCATGTACAGCAAGAGTCACAGCTTAAATGTAATTAGGAGTCAGGAATGTTTGGGTGCATGTGGTAAAATCCTTAAAAAATCCCCCAAAAAAGTCAATTTATATTTCTTTTTTTAAAGATTTATTTTTATTGGAAAGGTAGATCTGAAGGAGAGATAGAGATCTTTCATCTACTGGTTCTCTCCTCAAATGTCCATAACAGCCACCACTAAGGTGATCTGAAGCCAAGAGCCAGGAGCTTCTCCTGGGTGCCTCATGTGGTTGCAGAGGTGCAAAGCCTTGAGCCATCTTCCTCTGCTTTCCCAGGCTACAGGCAAGGAGCTGGATGGGAAGTGGAGCAGCTGAGACTAGAAGTGGCACCCATAAAGGATGCTGGCACTGGCAGGTAGAGGATTAGCGTGTTGAGCTGTCATACCAGCCCCACCAATATGTTTATGGTAAGAAATCTTCTGGCAGAGAGAGAATCATAGTTAAAGAGGGAATAAGGCACTTACTTTGGATCACTAGACGGAAAAATAAATATCTATCAGTTAAGTCATCAGGGATTGTAAGCACAATGGGATGTCAGTCACTTCTAGCTCAATCTCACATGGTTTACATCAGGATGGAGAGGACTGGCATCTTCAACGAAGTCAAAGACTAAAAGCTGTAAAAGAAAATATTTGATGAGGTGAAAAAAACTCTGTAGGTGAGTAGAGACTATAAGAGTAAAGGCAAAAGGAATTATAAGCATTATACTCTGTTTGTAAAAGTTGCTTCCCACAGGAAACAGTGTTAATTCTGATACTGCTACACATGTGTACTATAATTGGATAGTTAAGTAAATGGATAGCAAATGGTTGGAGCTGAATTTCTTGCTGTTGAAGGAAGATTACAGATAAGAACAAGGGCTACAATGATCCATGTGTTAATAAAAGTTGGAGACATCAGTTTGAAAACATGCTTCTTCAATAGAAGAATAAAATGGGAGGGGGGAATGTTACACTAAACAGATTATGAGAAGGGTACCTGTTTACTGGATGAGAGATGAAACACAAAAGAACATCACCTTGTTTCAACTCAGTGGAGAATGTGTAAAACAAGCTATTCCATTTTTTTTCATAGTCTGCACATGTCTGCAAAAGAATTGAATGCACCATAATTTGGGGATTAAAAATAAATTTTAGAAAGTAGGCAAATTTACAAATATGGAATCTACAAATAATAACAATCAACTATATTATAGCACAAATCATTCTTTGAGTCCTTAAATGACTCATTTAAAATGAATATGCATAATTTGATAATGATACAAATGAGTAACAAATGGGAGTGAAGACAAATTTCCAAAGTAGACAATTCCAAACCATTTATATAGACACTAAACCCTCAAGGTACTCTCTATTAAATATAAGCTCTGCATGATGAAGAATGACTTCTTCATAAAGAGTAAAGGATGGGAATACATTTTTAAATATTTATTTTTATTGGAAAGGCAGATTTATAGAGAGAAGAAGAGACAGAGAGAAACATCTTCTATCTGCTGGTCGACTCCCCAAGTGACTGCAAGAGCTGAGATCTAAAGCCAGGAGCTGAGATCAAAAGCCAGGAGCCAGAAGCTTCTTCCAGTTCTCCCATGTGAGTGCAGGGTCCCAAGGCTTTGGACCATTCTCTACAGCTTTCTTAGGCCACAAGCAGGGAGCAGGAAGGGGAATTCCCACAGCTTCTTAGGCCACAAGCAGGGAGCAGGAAGGGGAATTCCCACAGCTGGGACATGAACTGGTGTCTATATGGGGTCTTGGCACACACAAGTTAAGGACTTTGCCACTAGGCTACTGAGCCACGCCTGAAATACTTTTTTTAAATTAACTTTATAGTGGTAAAATCATGTTTCAGTTATTACAAAAATGGAAATTCTTCATGACCTCAGCCAAATTATCAAGTTCAACATCAACAGTGATAAGGCATGTGGCTATTATGAACCTTTAAAATGATGGAATGTCTTTAGTACTCTAGCTTTGTAGACTCTCTCACCAAAATTCAAGTATAAGAGACTAATATTAGATAAATCCCAAGTGTGCAATTCTATAGGTAACTGAACAATACTCCAACAAACTGTCTATGCTATTAAAACCATAAGAATATATCTTAGAAACTGTCACAATCAAGAGGTAACTAAGGGTACAGGATTAATGAACATAATGTGTTATCCTGAATATGATTTTTGCACAGTAAAAGGAAACTAAGAAAAAACAGAGGAAAGCTGAACAAAGTATGAATTTCCATTAATAATAGTGCACTAATATTGATTCACTGTGTGTCACAATAATGTACAATATTAGCAACAAGGGAAACTGGGTTAAAGTACATGGCAACTCCACGAAGTAAATCTTCAACTTTTGTGTGAGTCTAAGAAGATTGGTATTCTGAAGTAAAGATCATTCAAAAAACTTTTAAGTTTATCAGTACTCTTATTTTAAGATCCCATCCAATAAAATATATAAAATAAAATATATAAATAAAAGTGCTACATTCATTTTCACCAGAGTGCTGGCACTATCAACACACCCAATCTTTATAGTCAACACTCAGAAGAAAGGCATTAGGGTCATGAGCAGACATTAAGATCCAGCAGAGTAGTTGATAAAAACACATAATTAGCAACGTTGCTTTAATGGGAGACAGTAGACTTAAACGAATATCTAGTTGAATTCCAACAAAACATCAAGTAGAGTAAGAGCCAAGGATGTAGATTATGTACTATTAAGATGATTGAAAATTGAGAAATTTTGGCCTATGCAAACACTTCTTGGATACAACCCTAGAAGCACAGGCAATAAAAGTAAAAATAGACAAATGGGATTACATTAAGCAAAGAAGCTCCTGCATAGCAAACGAAACACTAAAAATGAAGAGACATCCAACAGCAAGGGATAAAATATTTGTAAACTATACATCTAATAAACAATTAATATCCAGAATACATAAGGAGCTCAAAAAACTCTAACATCAAAGCAAACAATCCAGTTAAGAAATTGGTTTAAGTGTATGAACAGACATTTTTCAAATGATGAAATACAAATGGCCAATAGACACATGAAAAGATGTTCAGAATTACTAGTCACAAGGAAAATGGAGAGAAAAGTCATAATGAAGCCTCACCTCACCCCATCAGCATGGATGTCATCCAAAAAATCAAAACAAAAGCAAATAATGATGCGGGTTAGAGAAAAAGGTACCATAACACAGTGTTGGTGGGAACATGAATGATTACAATCATTATGGAATTCAGTATGGAGATTCCTCAGAAATCTGAAAGTAAGTCTACCATATAAGCCCAGCCATCCCACTCCTAGGAATGTATGTAAACTAAATGAAATCAGCATATGAAAGACTTACATGTCCCCTTATCTATAGTAGCTCAATTCAGAATAGCCAAGAAATAATATCAACCCAGTGTCTATCAACTGATGACTGAATAAAGCAAATAAGACATATATTCACGATGGAATAATACTCGGCTACAAAAAATAATGAAATCCTGTTTTACATGAGAAAATGGATGTACCTGGAGAGCATTATTCTTAGTGAAATAGGCCAGTTCCAAAAGATACATAAGATGCTTTCTCTGATTTACGATAACTGAAATAAAAATGGAAGCCATATATAAGAGAAATTGACATCTTGAGGTTTGGTTGTTGTTTACAGCCATTGCTAATACTCCTAAGGAACAGTGTGTTTTGTACTTACTACTTGCTGTATTTTTTATTTAGTGGAGGATTAAGCGAGTTATGATAAAGAAAATGGAATGTACATCATCATAAAAATGAAAAGAAAAAGAAAAATGAACTGAAGAAGCATGGAGGGAAGGTGGGAAAAACCATTTTGTTCTTACAACTGAATATATGAAATTCATTAAATCTGTTCTCTTTATTAATATTTTTAAAGGAATCTTGGAGACTATATAGGTAGTACCTAGCCCATAGAAGGTCCTCTGAAGTTTGATTTCTCGCCAATACGCTGAAAATTATTGCATCCAGGCTCACAGAGACCAATGGTTAAATCTTCTGATGTGTTGGAAGTCAACTGTTAAATATAATAATTATTCAAAATTAAATTAGGCATAACTGCAAATTATGTTAAAAGTGAAGGTAATATTAATTTCCTCTTTTTTGTACTACACTTTGCCCTTGTTATTTACATTTGTAGGATTTGTGCAGTGTAATATGCTGTAGTGGTGTGTTGTTTCAAGTCTTTATTCGGACATACTACGTTAAAGCTTGACATCAGCCAGCATTTTGTTGTTGTTGTTGTTGATAATATAGACTTTAAAAACTGGCAGAGAAAATGTGATTATACATATTAAACTTCATGTTTAATTGCATGTGGTATTGCATCTCTAGCCACTACATGGTGACTAACACAAAAACAAAGGGCATGTTCCTCCAGTATTTAAAAATGATCTGATTCAGCAAAGGTCTTGCTCAGATTAGTGATGCATAAGTGAAGTGCTGACATGCATCTTTGCTGTTTCACTTTCATTACTCATTTATATAAATGAAAATATCAACCATATTTATGTCAGGATGACATTTGTTCATCAATTGAAATGATAAATTGACTATAGACATAGGTACTTGGCAAAAATCAACAAAAGCATTCTGTAAAACTTAATGAGTTATATTAAGTTTCAAATGAGAAATGATGTCTACATTTAGCCTACTGGTTATGATACCAGCGAGGATGTCCATGCCCCACATCAGAGTACCAGACTCTAGTTTCTACTAATAGAGCCTGAGGAAAAAGTAATTGGCATCAGGTCACCAATGTGGAAGACACAGATTCAGTTCCTGGCATTTGTGCTTGCTCACTTTCTCTCTTACTTTTTTTTTTATTCTGTCACTCTATTTCTGCTTCTCAAATATTATTTTAGGTAAACAAATAAGAAAGTAATATATACTTCTGTAAAATTGTTTGCTCTCCTAGTTTATGTCAATAAACTATGGTGGTACTTCACAAAGTGCACGGAAGATAGAATTGAAAAATCATGTGTGTTTTCCATGAACTTTATGAAGATCTCTTGTACAGGATACACACAGATACACACACACAAGCGCGCGCACACACATACATACACATGCGCACACATACCACTTCAAAAATTTTATTAAAAAAAGAAGTAAAAAACTTTAAGTGTAAAAACATTTTAATGCAAAAATATTTTTCATTACACATGGAACATACATATTATGCAAAAGCTATGCATATTTTTCAAAATTGCATTTTGCATATAAGGATCTGAGATTTTGCTCATTGCTTGGGTTTTCCGTAGGTTATATAAGTGAGATCTGCTGGGCTCTAGTCTAAGAAACAAAGATAAGGATGTAGGGGCTGTCTGAATCAACTTGGCAGAGGCTAGTGAATGAGCACGAGATACCTACGAAACCAGAAAGAACTAGGCCAATACTGCATATATAAAGTGAATCAGTTTTGTCCAAACAGAGCCTTAGCTGTCTGTATGCTTCCCCCACCTGGACCAGTTGCAAGCAAACACAGCTCTTTTCATACATCCTTGTTTTCCAAGCTAGAGTAAATACATTCAATTTGCAGAAGATTCTGCTGCCAGCAGAAACAGAGCTATTAAATCAGGAGAGCAGAAGCCTTTTGTAGCTGTATGTTGTTGGGACATGGGAATAAAGCTGAAATACAATTGTGAATAACGTAGTACTTGTTAGTATTTTGATACCACTGCTCCCCCATTGATTTTCGCAAAGCTAATGGAGAGAGAAAACTGTCCACAAGGAGATGTCTCGGGGTATCTGTTATCATCTCAGTTGGAGTTTGACTTTTCAGAGAAACTCTTAATTTACAGAGAAGCAAGCCACTGTTCCTTGCTTCTCCTTTCCTAATCACTACCAAAAGTTTGGAGCTGGCATTCTTTCTTGGCACAATCTCAATTTTGTAGCAAATATATTAAATGCACAAGAAACGCTTTCAGCTTTTCTGCCCTGATTTGGTTTATTAAGAAGTTTTTTTTAGTTTAATGTTGGTATTTTAATATGTGTGTTATAATGGAAAATGAACAACAGCAACAACACAAAACACCAGGCCTAGACCAAAGCTCACAAAATGTCAGAGCTCAAAGAAGCAGATGCTAGAAAAAAAGCACAAAAATAGCTTCTAAGGGGATGATCATGTACATCTCTTTGAGTCACTGTGTTCAGTGAACTCAGTCTTGTAGCTTGAAATCAGCTTTGATTAGAGTGTGTATATTGCTGAAAAAATACATAAAATCTATACGAAATTCCTATCATCCAACAGCAAAACACCAAAGAACCTAATTTAAAAATACGTAACTAAATTAAATAGATAGTTCTACACAGAAGTCATACAAATATCCAACAGGCATATTAAAGATGCTCACCATCACTCATCATCAAGGAAGGGCCAATTAAAACTATAATGAGATATTGTATCACAACTGTAGGACAGCTACTATAAGAACTTCAACAGGTAAATGTTGGTAACTATGGAGAGATTGGAATTCTACCACACTGTTAGAATGAATGTAGATAAGTGCAGTTGCTATGGAAAATGGTATGAAATTCATTTAAAAGAACTAAAAATAGAACTACCACATGATTCATGAAGTCAGCTTCCGGATATATATACAAAGCAATTTAAATGATAATCTAAAAAAGATATCTCTGCTCTGATATTCCCTACATTTTTTTTTATCATAGCCAAGATCTGGAAATAATCTGTGTCTATCTGTGTACAAACAGGAAATGAAACTGTAATATACACTTACAATATTATTCAGCCTTGAAAAAAAGAAATCATGCCACCTGACACACCATGCATAAAGCTTCAGGACTCTGTACTCAATGAGTTAAGCCAACCACAGGTGAACACATACTCCACATGATTCCACTTACATCTGAAATAGAGTAGAAAAATGGATTCCAAGAGGGTTGGAAAGGCTAAGAGACAAGATATGTGTTCAGTAGGTCTAAGATTTAAGCTATGCGAAGTGAGCATCTGTAAAGAAGTACTGTACATTATGCTTATAGCTAACAATATGGTATTAGGTATTGTGAAGTCAGACACCTGCCAAGCATTAAATTTTGTAACTACAAGTTTTAAAAAAGATTTTAGAGGTGGTCATTTGGCTCAGGGGTTACATCACCATTTGGGCTATGTGAATCCTGTATACAGATCCCTGGTTGTGCGTCCTACCCTAAATCCCAGTAATTTTCTATGAATACACACCCTAGGAGCAGGTAAGTGACAGCTCAAGTGCTTGGGTCCCTGCCATCCACCTGGAGACCCAGGTCCTGGCATTGCTTTGGCCCAGCCCTAGCTGTTGCATGTATTTCAGAAGTGAACCAGAGGATGAAAAATAGAAGTATCCACCAGACCCCACTGTGTGTGAGGGCATTGGGTAGGTGTGTCCTACAAATAGGTAAATCTTTTTTTTTTAAGACTTTTGGTAGAGAAGCCATTATTAGGACTCATGTGGTCCTAATAAACCCTGCATCAAAATCCTGACCCAATTTCTTACTGAATAAAAACCTCTCAATAATCTGTTCTTACAATCATTGCTGTAATTTATACTTTTCATAGACTGTAAAATAGGCAACACACCTGGACTATTAAATAATAGAGCAAAGATGTTGATGACAATCACAGGTGAAGTTGCGATCAAATCTACATCAAGAATTATTTAGATTGCCACAGATTGGTGTCCAACGGGCAGCTCCTGGAAGTACTGAACTTATCAAGATCCAGGGGACAGTCAATTTCTTAAATATGATCATGTTTTAACCCTTCATTTAACATGTAAGATCTTGAATGTGTCATATGAAGTAAAAGTTTCAGTTTAAATGGAAGTACAAATGTTAAAAAGTAGTTTTGAATTTATCACAACACTTTTTCAAATATGACACTGATTTGGGGATCATTAGCTTTTACATTTTGAAACATTGTAGTCTCTAAGTTCAATTAGCATTGATTCTTCATTATTATGGATATTAAAATTCTCAAAATACGGAAAGTCTTGCCTCTCCTGTATACCTTATACATTTTTCTCAGCTTCTCTGGAACACATTTTGTTTCAACATCAAATCGTTTCTTTAAGGATGATGAAAAGATAAAAAAATATACAGGTGAATACATCTCAGGGTGAGAAGCCATGGGTGATGCCAAACTACACTGAACCACGGAGAACGAGCAACTAAAAATTAAACGCATGTAAGTTGACAAAATCTAAAGGGTAGAAAATAAGACATATTTCATCATGCTTTGAATGAAATGAAATACATTATCAGTAGTTGCCTTCATGTGCTCTTGACTGCTGTTGTCAAGGTAAATCGAAAGATGTATTAGCTCAGAATAGGGTTGTACTGCTTAACGAGATGTGCAAACAAGGAGGAAAGCAAAGGAAAGTGTAAAATACAATGCAAGTTCCAGATCATTGAAAATTGGTTTTCGTTTCTTCAAAAATTACAAGAAGAAAATTCTTCACATTCTTCACAGGACATACTTCACATTTTTTTTAAATGTAGAAAAATACAATCTACAAAGGATATCAGATGTAGGACTGTTACATGAAATATTAAAAAAGCTTCTAAATTTCAACAAAAGAAAAATAAATAATGCAAATTAAAAATTTGCCAGAGACTAACGGCACCTCACCAAAAATGCTCAACATCTTATCACTGGGATATGTAAATCAAACAGTGAGATATCACCATACATATATTAGAATGGCAGACATTTAGAATACTAATAGCACCAAATGCTGGCTATTAGTTTGAGGCAGTAAGAACTATCATTAATTGCTGGTGAGACAGCAAATGGTATAGTCATGTTATTTTTTAAAGATTTATTTATTTTTATTGAAAAGGCAACTATACAGAGAGGAGAGACAGAAATATCTTCTGTCTGCTGATTCACTCCCCAGGTGGCCACAATGCTAGAACTAAGCCAATCCAAAGCCAGGAGTCAGGAACTTTCTTCAGGTCTCCCACCTGGGTGCAGGTTCCCAAACTTTGGGTGGTCCTCTACTGCTTTCCCAGGCCATAACAAGGAGCTGGATGGGAAGTGGAGTTGCTGTGACACGAACTGGCACCCATTTAGGATCCTAGGCAAGGTGAGGATTTAGCCACTAGGCTGTTGTGCAGGGGCCTGGCGTAGTCATTGTAGAAGTCAGTTTGGAAGTATCCTACAAATCCAAACACAATCATATCATAGGATATGGTAATTGAGCTCATTGATATTTGCTCAAAGGAATTTCAAACTTACCTTCATACAAAAACCTCCACAAAGCTGTTTATAGCAGCTTTATTCATAATTGGCAGAATTCAGAAGCAACCAAGATGTCTTTTAGCAGGTAAATGGAAAAATAAAGGGGCAATCCAAATAAGGGAATGCTAATCAAGCCAGGAAAAGACAGAGAAGAAACCTTAATGTTTATCACTAAAATGAAAGAAGGAATGCAGGCAGCATGAAAGGCATGCCTACTGTATGATTCTAATTATATAACATTCTGAAAAAGGCAAAACTGTGGAGATAGTAAAAATAACAGTGGTTGCCAGGAGTGGGAAAAGTGAGCATGCAGAGCAAACAGAGGACTTTGAAAGGCAGTGAAGAATCCACATGATACCATAATGACAATGCATGTCTTTATGCATTTATCAGAACCCATACTGAGAATTTATCCTTATGTAAACTATGGACTTTCAGCGCCAATGACACCGTGGAATTTTGGTGTCAGTGTAGGTTCATCAATTTCAACAAATGAGGATATTGATAATGAAGGGGATTCTGTGTGTGTTGAGGTTGGAGGTATGTGTGATTTCTTTTTGCTTTCAATTTTGTGATTTCTCTAAAAATAACCTATTTTTTAAAAATAAACAAACAAAAATATCCTACTTAGACCGTGAATGTCACAAGTGTGGTTTATAGCAATGATTAGATGAAAACTGATACCAGTAAATCGTTTCAACTGGCTACGCAGCTCCAGATTTTTTAATGACATGGCACACACTTTGCAACACACAGCCAAGAAACTCAAGTTGTGTATACGAAGATGACTAGAAAAAAGTAGGCACAATGAATTGGGAGTGGGACCAATTATACCTGGAAGTAAGAAAAGAGACAGAAAGACAATGAGGGAAGGAGGGAATTAAAAAAACACCATGAATCATGTTTTCTTCCACTTAGAAAAACAGTTTATCAGCATACTGCAGGCTGAAGGAGATGTTAGTCATCATTAAGTGTAAGCCCATAGAAAATACTAAGAGGGCAAGTGGGGTTGGAACACAAGGAAATTAAGCCAAAGGTGTGAACTTATAAGAGACAGAGATGTTGAGGAAACCTTGACCTCTTACCATCCCCTAAGTCTTGGCTTCTGCTCATTTGGGGGGGGGATCCTTTAGGAGGGAGGGAGCGATGAAAGGAAGAGGGGAGAGAGAGAGAGAGAGAGAGCAAGCGAGCAATTTCCATGAGACTCACTCAGAATTAAACCTGCCCAAAGCAGTCACAGGTCCCCAACGGGTCGCCAGGAGAGTAAAACCCCAGTACACTTCAGTGCAATGATCTCTGCTTACAGATTAGTTGCACATAACTCACCTACTGCTCCAAATTGCTAGGCTGGCCTCAACTGGCATTTGTCAAGAAATAGAGGAATTAAATGACGAAGTTGATTCACACCCACTTCCTTGGCCCCTCTTATTTTCCCTGGGTCATCCAAATGCCCACTTAGCAGGGGGCACACTGCACTCAGAAAAGGTCTTTCACTGTCCCAACACCTCTGATTCAGCTGTTAGATTCTGAAACCACTCAAAGAAGGAGCTAGTTGTACTCTATCATCATCAACTTGCACTCATTTAAGGTCGTGCATTGTCCCATCAGTCCCAACCCTGTGCTAACTGTACTTTTCCTTCACAGGCTGACTTGTCAACAATATATATTTGGAGTGCCTATGATGTACCAGTGATACAGAAATGAATTTATCTATAGTGATGCATGGATAAAAAAGACACAGATCTTGGCCTCAAAGGATTTGTAACTAAACAAACAAGATATTACTTTACTATCCAACAAAATGAAAATCAGTGCTGAAGAATAGAGGTACAAGTGGCTGACATTTAGAAAGATTAAGATCAAGGTCCTTATCAACAAAAACTTCTAGCAGATGTTCACCAGGCATTTACCATGTGCCAGTACTCACAATAAGCCCATTACATATATCATCTCATTTAAGCCTCAGTCCAAAAACATAGCACTATACCCATTTCATAGCTTGACAAAATAAGGGTGTAAAGAGATTAATTCATTCAAAACCGTAAGGCTGGTTAAATGCTAGAATTCAAAGTATGCTACAGTCTGAATATTTGTGTCCCTCAAAACTCCTGTGTTGAAGACTAACCTGATTTATGGTATTAAAAGGTGGGCAGGGGCTATTAATCAATGATTAAGGGTGCAGTTCTCTTTTTTGGAATTAGTACCTAATAGAGGATCAAGGGAAGTTGCTTATTCTTTACCCAGTACTCTAGGGTGCAAAGAAAAGGCACACTGTATGAACCTAGAATGATCTAGTCTCAAAATCTGCTTACACCTTTCTCAGGTTTTCCAACCCCCCCAAACTGAAACAAAATGTCTGTTATTTATAAGACATTCAACTATTACAGTTTGGATTGGTTCGAAGAGTTCATGTGCTGAATGCTTTGTCCTCAGTCTGCTGAACGGAGAGGTGGTGGCCTTTGAAGAAGTGAAACCAAGGGACCAGCAGCGTGGCCTAGCGGCTAAAGTCCTTGCCTTGAAAGCCCTGGGATCCCATATGGGCGCCAGTTCTAATCCCGGAAGCTCCACTTCCCATCCAGCTCCCTGCTTGTGGCCTGGGAAAGCAGTTGAGGACGGCCCAATGCATTGGGACCCTGCACCCGCGTGGGAGACCTGGAAGAGGTTCCTGGTCCCGGCATAGGATTGGCGTGTACCAGCCCGTCGTGGCTCACTTGGGGAGTGAATCATCGGACGGAAGATCTTCCTCTCTGTCTCTCCTCCTCTCTGTCTCTCCGGCTTTCCAATAATAATAAAATCTTTAAAAAAAAGAAAAAAAGAAGTGAAACCTAGTGGTAAGTCACTGAGGGTGCTATCCTTTGAAGAGGTATAGGTAATTCTTCTGAGATTCTAAGTCAGTGCTCAGGAGAGTGTGGTGACAAGAAATGTAAGACTGTCTTTGCCCAGTTCTGTCTTCTTATCTCACCACATGATCACTCCCTGTCTTACGCATTATTAACACTGTGCCTCCATCTTCCATGTGGACATCATTGGATCTAAGCAGAAGCTGGTACTTCTAGAACTGGGAGCCACAAACATCTCTTCTTTTTCAACACTCACAGCAGCTTTTTTTCTTTCAGCAGTGGAACATGGAAAAACACACTGGGCTCTAGAATTTTGCTATGCCATCCTTAATGGAATAAGATAGGCCTATTCAAGTACTTCTAACCTAGAACCAAGATAGAGCTCAGGGGGAGCTGAAATAAGGTATCTTGCACTTACAGGAATGTAAAGATAATCCCATCTCTTCATGAGCAAATAATTCAATTCCTTTTAAAATGGCTTAAATAACACTCTACAGTATTAAATGAAACAAACACAATTCTCTGCCTTCATGGAAATTACAACAAAATACAGTTCATCTTTGGGAGAGAACTGCATGTATTTTAATAAATGCTTTAAAAACACATGAGCCCAGCAAAGTAGCCTAGTAGCTGAAGTCCTCACCTTGCACACGCTGGGATCCATATGGGTGCTGGTTCTAATCCTGGCTACCCTGCTTCCCCCATCCAGCTCCCTGCCTGTGACCTGGGAAAGCAGTGGAGGACGGCTCAAAGCCTGGGGACCCTACACTGATGTGGGAGACCCAGAAGAATCTCCTAGCTTCACCTCAGCTCAGCTCTGGCCATTGTGGCCACTTGGGGAAATGAGCCAGTGGAGAGAAGATCTTCCTCTCTGTCTCTCCTACTCTCTGTATATTTGACATTCCAATAAAAAAAATAAATCTTGAAAAGAAAAAGCATGGAATGAAAGGTGAAAAAGCTCATATGATACAGACCACAAAGACACATTTGTGGCCTGACTAATTTAGATCTGTTTAACTTGCTAAAGCAAAGGAAAGCGCATAGCACAGAAACCAAAGAGCAACTCCTCCAGAAACAAAATATGACTATTTTGTATTGGAATGAAGAGAAGAATGTGCATAAAATTCATATTAAGGAGTATGAAGAATGTGCATAAAATTCATATTAAGGAGTATTTTAATATTCTCAAGTTAGAGTAGGGCTGCATGTAAAGGGGTCAACATTAGGTCTGAGCCCAAATTTAGGCCTGGAATCTTGTCTCATTGGAAATTCAAGAATTATCAGAAATGTGGTAGGTTATATACAAAATAATCCTTACTTGAGGCTCTGTGATTATAAATCAATTTTGCTTCCAAACAAGAAGGGGATGCCCCACTGCTAGTGATCAGTTTTCAAACAGTGAAGTTATGACAGAACAAGGTGTTAGGGAATAAGGTCATCCAGGACTTTGCTATTTTGTTGACTACAAGAAGAGTTCATGCTTTGTTTGTAGAGGATCCTGAAGGCCATCTCTAATTCACAAAACCTAAATGTTAACAGAAAAGATCTCTTAACTGATAGAAAGGTGGAAAGACTTAAGCATCCTTAGGGCAGTGAGAGAGGTTGGGGTGAGGAGCTTAGACAAGATCGTACAGTTAGATTGAAATGGAGTAAGTCTGTGTGGAGGGGAGTGTAATCCTGCCCAACGCACTACCTAGACAGATGAATGAAAGCTGGAAGGCAAGAACAAGAGAAACAGAGGAAGGACAAGAGGCTTTGTTTCACATCAAACAAATTCAAGAGTACCACAAAAAGTTGTGAAAAACATGGAATTTAGAAAAAGTTTATTCTGATCTAAAACATTGAAAATCATGCATGTATTGGAGGGAGAGGAGGTTCCCACAAAAAGCCCATGAAAATGTGTTATGAAAGTTATGCGCAGGGATTTCAAGACAGTTTAACAAAAAATACTTTTCCTCTAATTCCATTTTCATGAAACTTTCAAAGTCATTGCCTCAAAACACACACACACACACACACACACACACACACACACACACATCGTGCATGAAGGAACACCTGAGTGCCTAAAAAGTGTATGAGGCCCTCAGGAGGTTAACTAAAATCTTTGGGATGTGTTGCAGAGACTTTGAAGTAACTTCATATGGTAGATAACAACCACAAAAAACCTGCAAGTTGAGTTAAAAACGTAAGCTACAAGACAAATTAAACAAGCATTACCTCAGCCTACAAGGTATAGGCTAGAAGTAGAAACGTGCAGGTAAGCATCTGGCACAGCAGATTAAGGTACCAATTGGGACACCTGCATCCCAGTTCAAAGTGCTTGGGTTTAAATCTGAGCTCTACACTGAATTCTAGCTTCCTGCTAATGTGCATCCTGGTAGGCAGCAGGCAATAGCTCAAGTACTTCATTCCCTATCAGCCAGGTGGGAGACCCGGATTAAGTTCTATGTTACTGGTTTCAGTGCCTGGCCCAAGCCTAGATGTCACAAGCACTTGGTGAGTAAAGCAGTAGACAGAATTCTCCCTCTGCATTTCTGTAACTATTGCTCTCTTTTCATTTCATCAGCCCCCTTCCTTCCATCCCCTTTCAAATAAATAAATAAAATTTTCAAGAAAAGCAGATACCTATATCAAGTTCTACCTGTGTTAATCAATAACTGTAGAATTCATAAATGTTCAAGTCACAATGATGAAAAATAAGCAGTTGAGACATGAAAGATAATAAGAACTGTTGACAACAACAGCTCTGTCTCCACACACTTTATCCTCAGAAAGCAGGTGGCTCCAAGGATTTCTGGTGAACTCAATCAAAATGTGAAGGCATGATATTCAGTTACATCTAACCAATGGGAATCTAGCGTCCACAGATGTGACAGTGGAGGCTAAGAATACAGCAGGTTGTACCACATGTGCAGTGAGGCAAAACATTGTAAACTTGATGGTCTCAAAATTTTTTACATCTTGGCCTCTTAAAAATATACAATCTAAATACAATTGGCTAAGCCATTAAAAGTTACCAAGTGAGAGTTATGGTCCAGAGAAAACTGCAACAAAGAGAAAGGAGTTAGATTTCAAGACTTAGCAAGATAAATCTTTTCTTCAGCGATACTTTATTTCCCACACACAGTAAAATTTCCTAATTGTTCAAGGCTTAAAAAAGATAAACAAGATGTTCATTTAAAAAAAAAAGGTACCTACGTCTCTTGAGGAATCAGGTTTAGCTCCCATTTCCACATGGAAACAAGAGGAGTGGATCTGAAACACATTGTTGGTTTCCTGGAAGTCTCCACTACACCTGAATATCTTGTACCCAGCCAGTTTGAATTATTTCTGCTACCTTGCAGAATCCTAGAGGAGTTTTAATTCCTAAAACTAGTACCAAAGCTAAGACCCTTTGCTGGAAAGAGATGAATACATCCCATTTGTTCACCCATATACTCCAAAAGTGCTCTGAAAAGCTTTATTCTAGAATATGTAATTGCACCTTGATGAGGCTGTTTTGCTCTGTGCTGTGCATATGGATAGGCTTCCCCTCATCACAGGTTTCCTCCTTTGTTCACTTCATGGTCAGTGTGGTTATCAGCATTTGTGAGGAAGGACAGTGTGACCTCTCGGGCCAGAGGACCCTGAGAGTGAAGAAAGCCGTTAGCAAATCAATCCTAAAGTGATTTATTTCCAAGCAGTAGATAGCAAGGAGGCAGTGTATATTTATCATTTGGACAAGGCCTTAATAAAGATAAATTCAGAGTTTGAGTTCCTCTAAGGAAGTGGCTTTAACTTCCAACATATGTCAAAATGAACTTACAGATAATTAGGTGGTATTCATAAATGCCTTACAAGTAAACATAGCTAGGCAGTTGGATAGGAATGATATGTCTGTCTACATTTAGATGTGCCATCAATGGTCTGCTGAAAACGCCAGGATCTTAAAGACCAAAAGATAATGTTGTTAAATTGAAGGAGATCCCCAAAGCCAATAATTAATGCATGTTCATTAGAAAAGCAAATGACTTTGTTTAGCCACAGCTTAATGGGTGCATGAACAACAATGTCACAACCCTATGATTAATAAAATTATGGTTCTTGCATTCCATTTTATTGTATTCTACTGTATTTTTAGTATCTCTCCAATCACCTCCTCTCTCTAATCTCTATCACACACACACACACACACACACACACACACACAAACACACACCAGTTAAAGTAAATGGAGCTGACTAAAATCTAACTGATGTACTGATCTTAGAAATGCGTACTTCGGACAGTCTATCTTGGAAATCAGGACTTGGGCTAGCATATGGCAAGGGAGGCCCTTGGGGCACAATATTTTAGGAGCTGTTCACTCACAAAGCCATGCAAGTTCAGGGTCAACACTTGCAAGTGACCACCTCCTTAAATTTTGCACCCTAAAAGCTTGGTTCAACTCTCCCCTTGTCCTATCCCTGTCGCAAACATTTTAACTTTGATTTGTGATGCTAAGTTGCCAACAAGGAGAACAATGACCCAGGATATTCAAAGAACTTAAAATATCACTGCAAACACAGATGCATGTAATAACAACAGGACAGATGCACAGGCATTATAAACTCTCATATATTCATCACAGCAAGGAACAAGAAAGATCATTACAAATTAGTAGGATGTCTGAATATTCTTTTCTTATTTCCAAAGCCAAGTAATGGAACTAAGGGCTAACAAGATACTGCCAAGCAGAGAGCCTGCAGGTGAAAAGTGAATGATTGTATGCTGAAGTTCTGTGGTTTGTGATTGATGCAGTAGTTGATTGCACCAGCAGGGCTAATAGAAATTAAAACTCCTGTCTTCAATTAGATTGAGAATCTTTAAAATCATGATAACACAATTCATTTTCTTGTAAAGGTTTTTTCCACAAACAGCCCAAAAGAACCTCAGATCTGGCTCATTTGTGACCAAAGTGGAAAGTAGTTCCAGTTAGGAATTCATTGTATAGACAGGAAAGGGAGGCCAGCTCCTCTTACTTTGCTCCATACCACTTAGGATAGATTGCAAAGTAGCCTCTTTTAAAAATTCTAGCACACTTTATCTCCTTTCTTCTTCCACTCCAAGCCCCAATATCCAGAACACGACTACACATGTCAGAAATGAGAAATAATCAAAAAGAATGCCAAGTTGACAGGAGTCATTCTCATCCAGCTTCAATTAGTATTCAATGTTAGACTTTCCAAATGGAAGATCACTGAGTGCTTCCAGGTGGAAAAAAAAAGGCACCTCTCCAACAAAATTGATCACATTGGCTTATGAAGCTTTGTGGGCACAAAATCACACTTGTTAAACAGGGAGGCTCTATGGAAATAAATTCCAAACAGTTGGGATTAACAGTGCCTTTCATACAGTCACAGCACATGGGAGGTGGAAAGTTCTCAATAAAACATGTTTTGCATTTGCTGAATTTTTGCTGAATTCCAATTGACTCAGCTCAGCTCTCTGGCAGTTTCTCCCTTAGCTTGGCTGAGCTGTGCAGGTGGGGTTTTCAACAGATCATTGGAAAACAAGTAACTATATTAAGCAAAGTCCAGAATTCAGAAAAAGTAGCATCACTCTTCAAAAGTTTGTGTTTTGGAAAAGGACCTTTTTTTCTTAAAGATTTATTTATTTTTTTATTACAGCCAGATATACAGAGAGGAGAGACAGAGAGGAAGATCTTCCGTCCAATGATTCACTCCCCAAGTGAGTCGCAACGGGCCGATGCACGCCAATCCGATGCCGGGAACCTGGAACCTCTTCCAGGTCTCCCACGCGGGTGCAGGGTCCCAAAGCTTTGGGCCGTCCTCAACTGCTTTCCCAGGCCACAAGCAGGGAGCTGGATGGGAAGTGGAGCTGCCGGGATTAGAACTGGCGCCCATATGGGATCCCGGGGCTTTCAAGGTGAGGACTTTAGGCGCTAGGCTACGCTGCCGGGCCCAGGACCTTTGATCTAGTGGTTAAACTATCAATTAGGGCACCCACATTCCACATAAGAATGATTACATTCAATTCTTTCTAAGGATACTGACTTCTGCTTCCTATTAATTCTGACCCTGGGAGGCAGCAATGATGGCGCAAGTAACTGGGTTGCTGCAACCCACATGAGGCAACTGAATTGAATTTCTGGCTCTTGGCTTCAGCCTGAGATCAACTCTGGCCATTGAAAGCATCTTGGCAGTAAACCAGCAGATGGGAGCACTATGTGGGTATGTCTCTGTTTCTCAAATAAAGTTCAATTCAACATTCTAAATGAGCTGAAGCCACTCATCAATTATTCAACTATTTACTAAGTACTGTTAAATGTGTAGGCCTATATTCTTGGTGCAGGGGGAACTCAGAGCATGACAAATGCCGAAGAGATCCACAAATGGATTAACTGTGCAGTAAGAAGATTAAGCCATGAACATGAATGACTGGTATGAAGTAGGAAAAGTTATCTCTCTCAAGAGAGGATCATAAAATGAGCTAGGAACACTCCAACTGTGCTCTGCAGTCCAGTACATGTTTATACTATGTAGGAGATGCAAAATTTCAAGCTCCATCCCTAACAAACAGATTGACATTATAGTGTAACACAGTGTATAAGTGACTCTTACACACATAACAGCTGGAAGAATTCCGGACTATAGTAGCCTAGATGAAACAGAATTTCCAACTGAGATATTAGCAATGGCATGAAGAAGGACAATGCTCTGTGTGACATGTTGAAGAGAAGAGAGGTAGACAGTCTAGTTAGATTTCTGTAATAGTTTAGCTGAAGACTGAAAAGCAAAACATCATGTAGGATAATTCTACTAGAAATACAGCAATGAAAGTGTCCATACTCACAATTTAGGTGCTTAATTTATGTATTGCTTCCAAAAAAACCTAATGAGCTTTGAGCTGTCAGGGGCAGAAATAACAATGGAATATTTTATGTAAAGTAAAATTTATCACCTCAGGTTCCACAGAAATATAGTAATAATAAGAGATCTTTGAATACGTACTATATGTATACATATAGGTGTGTGTTTACACCAATATAGCATGGTATGTGTATGTGTAATATTCCAGATATGTGTGTGAGAAATATCTGAAGAGTCTCATCACCAGAAAAAGCTAATAAGTGGAAGTGTATTCAAATAGACTTCTGTTTATTTGGGCTCCCAAAAAGAAAATTTAAAATATGTTATGAGTAACATACCTTAAAAATGAGCTCCTCTCACTTCTGACTTGTTTCCTCTTTAATATTCTATTGTAAACATCTAAGATGTGACCTTAGTTTCTTTGCCTCACACTTCCTCCCAAAGGCATGGTAACCATTTCAATTTACTATATATTGCAGCCACATTGTTTGTTTGTATTTTAAACCTAAATTATACATTTCTAACTTTGCTTTTTAGAAAATTTGTATGCTTTTAAGCAAGGCTCAGCCACATTACTCAGTAAATGTTTCACGATAAACATACTTTAAGCCAGTGAATAATTAGAATTCCAAGATTCATTGGTGCCATAATAGCAGAGCAAGGTAGGCCATCACCTGAAATGCCAACATCCCATATGGGTGCAAATTCAAATCCTGGTTGTATCACTTCTGATCCAACTCACTGCCAATGTTCTGAGAAAAGCAGCAAAACACAGCCCAAGTACTTTGGCTCCTACATCCATGTAGGACACTCACATGAATGTTCTGGCTCCTAACTTTGATTTGGCCAAATTCTGTCTATAGCAGTCATTTGGAGAATGAACTAGCAGATGGAACATTTCTCTCTATTGGTCTCTCCTTTTCTCTCTATAACACTGAATTTCAAATAAATTTAAAAGAAAAAAATCTTTTAAAAGAAGCTCTCAATTTTATTTGAAAGTATTGTTTTATTAAGATTTACTGCATTTTTTTTGAAAGACAGAGTTACAGAGAGAGGAAAAACAGATATCTTCCATATGCTGGCTCACTACCCAAATGACCACGAAAGCTGGAATTGGGCCATTCTCTGCTGCTTTCCCAGACCATAAACAGGGAGCTGGTTTGGAAGTAGAGCTGCCAGGGTTTGAACCGGCATCCATATGGGATAGTGGCACCACAGGTGGAGGCTTAGCCTGCTGCCATGATGCCAGCCACAGAATTCCAAAATTCTTACAGAATACAACAGAAGTACTCCTGAGGATGTTGAACTTGAAACTACAAGCTTCAAGACTTTACAGAATGCATGATAGAAGTTGATTGAAAACAATTATGCTCTTGAAAATTGGGTGGTATTCCCAGAACAATTAAGAAGAATCCAATCCATATTCATTAATACAGAGTGGGTCCCCAAATGAGAGATATCTGCTGTGATTAGGAGAGAAGGCTTTTTTTTTTAAAGATATCTTCATAGAAGAAAGAAGTGCAGGAAATGCTTACAAAGCATGATACGCAGTAACACTCTCAAATTATATTAGGAAGAACCTGCAATCTAATTAACAATGAGATATAGTTTCTAGTATAGTCATGTGCCTCATAATAATGATTAAACGTGGACTGCATAGAGCTAGAAATTTAAAAAGTTCACGGAAAAATGAAATCAAAAGACGGGTTTCACTTGAAACAAAGTGTTTTGAGATCCACACTCTTTTTTACAACATATACCATATAGCCTAGGTGTGCTTGAAGGTTATGCCATTGAGCTTTGTGATAACATAATAAATGGTTGTTACATGACAAAAATCACCTAACAATGTATTTCTAAGAATATGACCCTCTCAAGAACAACACACAACTATAATATGAACAGTTCAGGGTTTAAATCAAGTGTATGACCCAGCACAGAGAAATGAAAAAGACTTTTGTTCCTGCCCATAACCTATTTGATAGCTTGATAATTATCTTAAGAATTGCTGCAACAGAATGACACAGATTGAATGGCTAATGAACAAAAGAGTTTTCTCACAGTTCTAGATACTAGGAAATCTAAGGTCAAGGTGCTGACAGGTTTGTTGCCATGTTATGGCCCATTTCTGGTTCATGGGTTGCCATTTTCTTTCTGAATCCTCACATAGTGGAAGGGGCAAGACATATCTGAGGTCTTTCCTACAAAAACACTGATCCTATTCATGAGAAATCCACCCTCGTGATCTAAACCTGTCGAAGTCCTCATAATCAAATACCATCACATTAGCAGTTACGGTTTCTGCTTGAATTGGTGGAGGGATGCAAACATTCAGACAAAACACATAATATTTTCTATGATAGTACAAAGCTTAGACATTAGCAGAACAGGAAAGGGGCTTGCTGAAGAAGAGGTCCCAAGCCAAAAAGTTCTCTTGCCAAGCTGTTATCACCCAGAACAGCTCATAATTCATTTCCAGCCTTAAGAAGTTAATTATAGGTTCCAATCAATGTCCTATCGCTTAACTCCGATGGAGTTTGAGGGAATCATCAAGGTCTCTCTAAAATGCTGATGGGAATATTTGTTTGTATTAATCTGTTTCTGTTGTTGCTGTTACATTAAAAGACCTGTGAAAGGAGTTTCTTGAGGGGGAAAGGGGTTTATTTCCTCTTACAGTTTCAGATTACAGGATCAGGCAGCCCCACAGTCCAGGATCCAGTGGAAGCTGGTTATCGCAGATACAGCAGCAGTGATCACATCGTGAGCAAGGAAGAAAAGAGAGAACCTAGGCTAAATTCCAACTGAAATCTAAAACCTCTTACAAGAATGACCCTCACAAGGGCAAGGCTCCCATAACCCCAACCACCCTCTCAGAGGTCATCAGGATATGAAGTCTTGACACTAAAGAACATCAGATTTGAAAGAGCTGCATCAATTTTGGAAAGACTAGTTGTGCTATAACACTTGACCTGCCAACCTCATGCTATGCCATTTTATAAGAAACTTCAACAACAACAAATTTGGATATTTGAGAAAGGTCCTGTTAGCAGTCTGATATACTGGAACAGATTGAGTTCTTTTTTTTTTTTTTTTTTTTTTTTTTTTCCTTTCTTTTTTTTTTTTTTTTTTTTATATATATAATCCATTTTATTGTATTGTTGTTGACAATCTTTACATAGTTAACTATAGTTGAAGGAAAATCAAGAAAGAGAAGGAAAAAAGAAAAAAAAAAAAGGTTCAGGGGGATAGGGAGGTGGGCAATGCTATTATGTCCATATTGTTTCCATCATGTATCTGAGGTAAAAGGGGGTATTGAGGGAGAAGCCCCACCCGGTTTCCCGCCCACCCCAAGTCCCATATGTGGGGCATGCTCTGAGATATGTGCTCAAGTGGAGTTAATAGTTCTCCAGTTATGAGTCACTGCCAGTTTCGCTCGATGAGGTGGTCCACTGATTGATATGGTCCATCATGAAGTCTCCATTTGTCCCATATTTCGCTGCCAACATGTAGCTGAGATGAATGATTGTCCTATTCTGTCTTCTGTCTTTTCTTGGTTAGAATTCTGAGTCCAGCAGTTCAGGTGGGGAGATCTCCAAAGATACTTTGAGGTATTCCCAGACCAGATTCTTGTATGTTCTAGCAAGCACAGGGCCCGGCACAGTCCATCACCCTGATCAGCTGGTGGTTGCAATTGCTGTGTTGGTTCTGTTTTCAGTCCCGAGTTGCACTGGAACCAATGGGTGTTGCAGTCCAGTCTGGTTCGGCCCTTACATCAACCAGTGGGAGCTGCAGCCTAGTCGGGGCGACCCACAATAACCCCCACCAAGCCTGCCCCCTACCCTGGTTTGCCAATTTGTGTAGCAGAAGACCAGTCTGTCCCCCATCCCATTTGGCTCTGGTACTTGTCAATGGGTATTAAAGCTTAGTTCTATCTAATCGACTCAACCATCCAGCCCTCACAGATGTTGTTGAGTGCCTCTGTCTAGCCATCCCAGCCCCCGTCCTAGTTTTCATGCCCTCCCACGGGAATAGTGACCCAAGAAGGGGGAACCCACTTTTTCCCTCCCAGGTCTCTCTGTCCCGGTTTATGCACTCTTTAGGTGGTCCTGTGATTTGACTCGACAGAATTAGTCCCCAGTGCCAGCTTCTGCCAGCTGATGCTGTGGCCCTGATCTTGTCCACATGCAGCGCACAGGTGTTGTAGCCTTGCTTAGTCGTGTCTGTCTCTATCCCAGCCAACACTCTCCAGTGGGAGTGGTTGTCCAGCGAGGGGACCAGCCCCTTAACCCCCCCGCCAGCTCTGCCCCTCCCTTCCTGGATCTCACGTGTGCTGGATGGGTGTTGCATTCATATCCAGTACAGGCAACCACGCCCTGGCGTTCCAGAATGTGTACTGGTTTTGTCGCAACCGAACCCGGCCCATTCCACACTCTGTTCTGGTGATCGGATTTGCCAGAGGATGACATGAACTGATTCAGCCTGGCCTGCTCCTGACCCATGCCGAATGCATGCCAGTGGGAAACTTTCCATGGCCTATTCTGGGCTGTTTCCAATCATGCTTCTCGCGCTTACCTGCAGGGACTGTGTCCTGCCAGAGGAGTTGCCCAGGCTCCTCCATCAGAACCCCTCCCAATGCCAGATTTTGCGCTTGCCAGGGGGTTCTTGAGCCAACCCTACTCAGTTCACCTCCTGTCCTAGCAGGAACAGTGGCTTTTCCTGGCTGGCTTTCACCCCATTCTGACTCTTGTTGTTGGATGTTTCAGCCCAGCCATGGCTCGTCCATACCCACATACAGCTCACACATGGCTCAGAAGGGGATTGAGACCCAGCCTAGTCAGTCCCACATCTACCCTGTTTCTCCATAACACCAGATGGTGCTGGGATCTGAACCGGCCTGGTGCATCCAATCCCAGCCCACACTAGTGCCTCAGGTGACTGCAACTGTTTCCTAGATAGAACGCAGCCCCCATTCCAGCACATACACCCCTTGGTGGGAACCTCATCCCAGCTGTGGCTTCCCAGAATGGGACCGTTCCTAGCTGTAAATCACGCACCTGCACGTGGTTGCTCCGAGGACCATTAGGTGCCAGCCTGCTACACAAGCCGGAGCTTATCTTTTACTTGATAGGTGTTCAAAGCTCAGCATTATTAAGGGATTGGAAGTTCTTCAAAGGAAGAGTTACTGGCATTGGGAATCTTTAGGATTGACTCAGATCCCAGAAACAGTGGGGTCACTCTAGAGCTATCTCAGCAGCGATTCAGATGTCCAATACCCCAGAGCTCCCCGGCCGGGCGGCCAGTAGGCACAGCCTGGCGCCAAATGGCGCACTGGCCGCCCTGGCCCAGCCCGCCATGAGCCATGGGCACATGGCGGACTGGGTTCGGGATCCGAGCTAGACGTCCTCTCCCGCAGCCCTCGGCTCGCCTCTGGCAGCCGGAAGTTAAATCCTGCAGGCCCGAGGTTGCGCCCCTCCCCAATCCCGTTCACCCACCACCCAATGAGGGTGTTGGGTGGGTCCCGGACATGCCCAGTCACGGAGGCCTCCCCCCTCGGAGTACTCACCCCAGAAGGAAGCAGGCCGCACCCAGGCATGCCCTGGCCCAGCCCGCCATGAGCCATGGGCACATGGCGGACTGGGTTCGGGATCCGAGCTAGACGTCCTCTCCCGCAGCCCTCGGCTCGCCTCTGGCAGCCGGAAGTTAAATCCTGCAGGCCCGAGGTTGCGCCCCTCCCCAATCCCGTTCACCCACCACCCAATGAGGGTGTTGGGTGGGTCCCGGACATGCCCAGTCACGGAGGCCTCCCCCCTCGGAGTACTCACCCCAGAAGGAAGCAGGCCGCACCCAGGCATGTCCGGGCCCAGCCCGCCATGAGCCATGGGCACATGGCGGACTGGGTTCGGGATCCGAGCTAGACGTCCTCTCCCGCAGCCCTCGGCTCGCCTCTAACAGATTGAGTTCTATGGAATTTATGAAATCACAATGTTTCTAAAGTGTTAGAGAATAAGAACTATTAGGCAAAGTTTAGGATCCAGGCCAAACTGCATTGGGGTGCCAGGATGTGGGTCTTTGAGCATTCAGATGCAATTTTCAGTGGCAGTTCTAGCAGTGGGTTTAAGATTTAAGCTATTTTTGGTAGATGGTATCTCCCAATAACTTCAATGATAACTTCATAACTTTAATGATAACTTCATAACTTCATGCCATAACACCAACTTAAAAAAGTACTCATCTGCGGAACCTTTAACTGCAAGGAGCAATTTGCTTGAGGGGCAAAATTCAATATCATTCAATGAAGTTCAAGATTATGTATTCTCTCTTTAGCAGTTTTCAAATCAATCCTGAATATCAGTCATCAATGCAACAATGCACCTCTACTTCTCTCAAAGGCAAATGAAGTACACAGATTAGGCAAGGAGACTCTTTCTGGGGACACACCTTCATTCCACTTCTGGCTCTCTATTCTTCAGATGCCCAGAGCTCTCAGGCTGCCTCTCATCGTTGTGTGCCATCTGGCACTGCTCATATGTAGTACCTCATGTCTCTAATCTATACCTATCTATTTATGATTCCTTTCTTTAGGTTATCCCTGGGATTCACAAATGGCTGAAAATGAGTGCTATTTTCTTTCCACATCCATCTCATCTTAGGTAACAGCATGTCTGCTACAGAAAAACAAAAGGTGGCTGACCTAAAACTCCACCATAGAGAAAGTAACAACACAAGAATCCTACTTAACAGTCTCTACAGTTGGGCTGTGTCATTTATTCTCTTTGAGCATCAGTTTCCTAATTATGACCACAACCTGGTACATGTCCTTGGGTCACTAACACTCCTGCATACCTCTGTAATCTAATCCTGTCTACCCCAATATGAAAAGACTTACTTCAGATCTCTGTTTTTCTACCAAACAGGACTGGCTTCTCTTACATTCAGATAGGAGAGAGAGAGAGAGAGAGAGAGAGAGAGAGAGAGAGAGAGAGAGAGGAGAGAGATCACTGTTCTACTGTTTTCCAGGACTAGTTCTCTCCTTTCTTTAATTGATTTTGATTCTATACTTTGAATGGAAAGAGAACATTGTATGCATTGTTAGAATATTTAAACTTAAAGTTCCATTGTGTAGAGTCCCAAATGCCAACATAAGAGTTTTGAACTTGATTCTCCAGGTCAGCATAGAATTATGGAAGTTTTCTGAATGGCAAATATGATTGACTTTACAATACTAGCTCTGCATGCCAACACCCATGCCAAGAGCCTCACCTACATCACTTCAATAATCTTTACCACAATACCACAAGCTAGGTATTTTCATCCATGTTTTGCTGATGAGGATATCAAGGAACAGCTATGTAATGGTTCACATAGAGCTATTAAGCGATGGATGTGGGATAAAAATTCAAGTCTGCCTGATTTCAAATCTTGTCTTCATTACCATGGTGCCAAACAGAGACAACTTATCTATTAAGACTCAAACTTTGGGTCTATCAGGAAGAAAACAAAATTTCACCCTGCTTCCACTCCTACCTCCAACACACTGATGCTAAAAAGATCATGTGAAGAATTAGTCCTTTAACTCAATCAGGTCTTGGTCTCTACAACAGAACTCAGAGCTGCTGTCAGGTATTTCCCTTTATGTCAGAGCAGTTTCCCATGCCATCTTGAACCAGTATTTGATAAAGGTAGAACAGAAGGAAGGTTAGGGGCCTGGGGAATCTAGGAAAGAATGAAAATGAAAGATATATACAATCAAGGGGATAAAGGGAGTCAGATAAGAAGCCAATTAAGCTGAGGGAGTACAAAAATAAGCGTTTCATTTTGCAGTGTTGCCAAGAGTTGGTTTGTATGTTAAAGGAAGAAAACTATGAAAATAAAAACAAAATCTGACTAATGTTCTTTCTGATTGACATTTCTAATAAAAGAATGTTCCTCAGTATTGCCAATCATGCAAAATAATTTATTCAAAGATTCCATTTTAAAACAGAAAAAACGGAATTAACTAGCCAAGAAGAATTTCTCAAAATTGTTGGCTTAGCTAATGGCATTTCCAGGATCTCTGCTGTGATTTCTTTCTCCAGCTTATATTTCCAGTTCAAACATATGTTAGGTAACTTCTAAATAGATTATGGCCAACTATATTTGTCTCCTGATTTCGTGTCTTTATTGAGAAAGGCAGTGACCATTTCTGGGTTCAAGTAAAAGTTGCAGCCAGGGAGATAAATGAACTGTAGAGCTGTATCATTTGTCAAATGCAGACTTACCATCCTACTATCACCCCTGGTTTTTTCCTTTAATTTATCTTGCCTCTGTTTCTTAAATTTTCATGTTGATGAACAAATAATTGTTTATATTGAGGGTATATAATGTGATATTTTGATATGTATGTATTGTGAAGTGATTGTGTCAGCTAATCATATCCATCACCTCATATATATATATATACTTAGAATTTGTTATAGTGAAGACATTCAAAATCTATTTTTGGCAATTTTGAAATATAAATATACCATCCTGTATAATAGATCTTAGAATCTTAACTATTATTGTAAAATAAAACTTTTTATTCTTATTTAATATTTTTAATTGCACTTACAAAACCTGTATATTTATGAGTTAAACAGTGACAATTCAATATAGATAGATGTTCAATGATCAAATCAGAATAGAGAGAGCTTCTATCTACTGGGTCACTTCCTAAATGGCCACAACAAACTCAGGATCCAGGAACTCATCCAGATCTTGCATGAGAGTGGTAGAGGCCCAGCCTGTTAGCAGGGAGCTGGACTGAGGTGGAGCAACTAGGACCTGGCACGTTAGCCTAGTGATTAAGTTCCTCAGCTTGTGCGTGCTGGGATCCCATGTGAGCACTGGTTCCTGTCCCAGCAGCCCCACTTCCCATCTAGCTCCCTGTTTATGGTCTAGGAAAGCAGTCGAGGACAGCCCAAAGCCTTGGGACCCTGCACCCACATGGGAGACCTGGAGAAGCTACTGGCTGCTGGCTTCAGATCGGCTCAGCTCTAGCTGCTGCAGATGCTTGGGGAGTGAATCAGCAGACGGAAGATCTTGCTAGCATTCAGGCAGCAACTTAACTCACTGTGCCAAAACAATAATCCCTTAACGGAACTTTTTTTTAACTCTTCCTATTTGCCAAGCAGGCTCTGAGAGATAGATGTGACCACAGAGATGGAGAAAACACAACCCCAAATAATCCCACCCTGGTCTCCATACCTCACAGGTAGCTCTATTACTGAACTCCTACTTTTCTCCAAAATGCAAGAGGAAGACTCTTGAGGACAGAAAGTAATCTTTGTATCCCCCACTCACACTACAAAGTCTAATTCATTATAAAAATTCAGTACAAGTGCCAAACAAGTAGATTGCGAATAAGGTAATTCTACTTTTTCACTGACTCCAGAGACTGTTACATTTTCCTAATGGATATTCAATGATCAATAGCAGAAAACACTTGAGTTTTGAGCTGCCTCAATCAATGGTCTATGATATGTTAACAAAGCATAAAAGCTCTAGGGAAGCATGTTCAAACTAAAAGAACTCTTTCGTACTCTAAAAACTAACCATCCCAATAATGTAGTTGATCTTTTAGGTGAACTTGACGTGCCTTGGTTTCTTAGGCAGAACCACCTGCAGCAGCCATTTTTCCCAGTCCCTCTTATGAAGCAGCCCAGTGCTTTAAATATACAGCCAGATGAAAAAGACTCCCACTCAACAATTGTTGAGTGAACAAACAGCTGCTGCCTATTGTTTGGCATCAACATGAAGCAATCAGGCTTGCTTTGTATCAGCTGAAAAATGAGGAAATCTCACATCTCCCATGCCTAACTGCCTCACACCTGTGCTTACAAAGGTGGCAACAGCACTGAGTATCTTGTAACTAAATCTGGAGAAATCGTCAACTTCAAACTAAGTGACTTTCAGTGTTTGGGGAAAGCTTCAAACCTCTTTACCAGCTAACTGTGGTTTAGGATGCGGTTTATTATTTATATTTTTTAAAGATTTTATTTATTTTTATTACGAAGTCAGATATACAGAGAGGAGGAGAGACAGAGAGGAAGATGTTCCGTCCGATGATTTACTCCCCAAGTGAGCGCAATGGCCGGAGCTGCGCCGATCCGAAGCCGGGAACCTGGAACCTCTTCCAGGTCTCCCACATGGTTACAGGGTTCCCAAAGCTTTTGGCCATCCTTGACTGCTTTCCCAGGCCACAAGCAGGGAGCTGGATGGGAAGGGGAGCTGCCGGGATTAGAACTGGTGACCATATGGGATCCTGGTGCGTTCAAGGCGAGGACTTTAGCCGCTAGGCCACGCCGCCGGGCCCAGGATGCGGTTTATTATTTGTCCCTTCTTCCTGATAATTGTGTGCGAATTTAAACTGTGCCTGGTTCAGGACTCCAAGACCATGGCCGGATGCAGAAATCCCAGGTGTAGATTACAATGGGAAGTCTGCAAATCAGTACAGTAGACCTCCCCAAGTGCACAGAGACCTCCAGAGGGAAACAAACTCAACCATTGCCAGAATGTGGTTTCCAAGAATTATAGCAACAATTTGTTTTGCTTATTCTACACCAGACACCATTTGAAAGCTATTCAATTTTACAGGTATGGGAAGTGAAGCAGATACATTAAAAACCCTGTGCAAGACTGCACGGCTCATAATCACGAACTCAATTAATTACATGTAGGTTCTCAGAAAAAATTATGCATCAATTTGCTGCTCTTAACACAATTGAAAATCCTCACATTAAGTGAAGTATCATAATTTGTTGTTTTAAATCAAAAAGGGCTTTTAATTACTATCATTTTTATCCTTTTATTTTTGCAGCAGCACTTACAATTTGCGTTAGTCAGACAAATCGTAATATCTGTGCTCCAAATTCCCTAGGCATGGCCAATTATCAAAAATCATTGAAAAGTTCTCTTCACACACTAAAATCCACCTCTACCTGTGAAAATTTCTTTTTTTTTAATTAATTTCATTGCATTATGTGATACATTTTTTTATGCACTGGGATTCTCCCTGCCCCTCCCCAAACCCTCCCCGCCCCCGGTGGATTGCTCCACCTTGTTGCATTTCCATAGTTCAAATTCAGTTGAGATTCTTTCATTGGAGGTTTTGACCAATCATAAAGTCCATCATCTTATTGTCCTGGTAAGTTCAATGGCTTCTTGGTGAGACCATCTCTGGTCTGAAGGTAGAACCAGCAGAGTATCATCCTAATCAGGTAAAAAACCCAACATAATATTTACAACCATTTACGACATTATGGCATTACTTGACATGGCATTGATTAACCAATATGTTACTAGGGAAATGCAGGTTCTGAACCACAACCTGTGACTTCTTCATAGACATTTCAATTTTGGTTTATATTCAACCATGTTCTATATACCTTAAAATGGCTATAGATTGCTATTCAGCTGTTTCTTGTGTATTTTAATGTTAGTATTTAGCATTTTATAACATTGAAGCATGATTTTGCTGAACCTGGTTGTTTTTCGGGTAGTCTAACTCTAAAACTTTAACAGGACATATGTCAACAGTTTAGGTGAATGTTTTTGGGAGGGGTGTGCAGAGAAATCCTTATCACCCCAGTGAGGAGTAACTGATCTTTGTGTCCCACCCAGTGAGTTATAAGTGCATCCCTGCTGGCTGCTTCCTGTCTGTTTCTAAGCTTTCCTTGTTGTTCTCTATCTATTCTAGTTTGTTCATTTGTTTGTTTGTTATGAGGGGTTTCTGGAGCGATCCTGATGGTCCTTACGAAAAGGGTGGGGACCCAAAGTTGGAAGCAGGCAAGGGCCAGAAAATGCTCCTCTCCCTAGTTCCGAAGGAAGTTTACTGTTCTTCTGTTTCTGCGGACTGCTCAGGGATCCTGGTTGTCATTCCGATGACCTTGGATCCTGCAAGGCAGGAATTGGGCTTCTTCCATCCCACATTGTAGATCCAAATGGGGGTGGGTGACCTCAGAGTTCTTGGCCTCTGAAGGCACTCCTTTTCCCCCGTGGTCTCCTTGGCAGTAGGGATGTAGTCCTTGGTGCTCGTACTGATAGTCCTTGGTTAGGCTCTGGGAGTCTTCAGGGTTGGGATACAAGCCTCATCCTGTCCGCCTGCTCCACTCTGGGGTCCCCCCCTGCTCTATGCATATGACCTCCTGTTAAGAGGTTGTTAGGATTGCTCCTGATTCCCCCCACATGTCTTTGTAGTTTTGCTTTTGTCTAATGCTGACTCAAGTCTGCTGTCTATGAGTTACCAGTTATGATCCTGATAGGTTATACTTCCCATCTTCCTCACACCTACTAGGGTGAATATAAGAAACATTCTGGTATTTCTTAAAGCTAGGTCATAATAGCTTCTGAAAAGAAAAATGAGGAAGCATAGATTGTATTAGGGTAGGTGCTTGATGCATGGTAGCCTAGTGGCTAAAGTCCTCACATTGCATGTGCCAGGATCCCATATGGGCACTGATTCCTGTCCTGGTGGCCCCTTCCCATCCAGTTCCCTGCTTGTGGCCTAGGAAAGTAGTCGAGGATGGCCCAAAGCCTTGGGACCCTGAACCCTTAAGGAAGACCAGGAGGAAGCTCCTGGATATTGTCTTCAGATGGCTCAGCTCTGGCCATTGTGGCCACCTGGGGAGTGAATCAGCGGACAGAAGATTTTTCTCTCTGTCTCTCCTCCTCTCTGTATATCTGACTTTCCAATAAAGATAAATAAATCTTTTTTAAAAAGAAGTAAAAACAGTGAACGCTAAAAAAAAGGAGAAATCAAAACTGTAAAAAGAAACAAGACAAAAGGGAGATGCGCGAGTGCCAAAAGACTATGGCAAGAGCAGTCACAAAGTCATAAAGAGGACACCATTTAACTGTTGATATCCCTAACACAGGGTCCAGGAACAATGGTAACCCCACATTACAATCAACATACAAAAATTAGATTGCAATCCTCTGTTGATGGGCATTTTGGTTGCTTCCATGTTTTTGCAATTACCAAAATGCCCATCAACAGAGGATTGGATAAGAAAGCTATGGTTCAGATGGAAAAAGACTTAACCAGCAAGATACCATTCAAAATAACAGAGAAAAGTATGAAATATCTGGGAATAAATCTAACCAAAAATGTAGAAGACTTATTTGAAGAAAACTACAATCTGCTTAAAAAAGAAATTGAACAAGACCTCAAAAGATGGAGTAATATCCCATGCTCCTGGATAGGTAAAATCAATATCATTAAAATGTCTATACTGCCAAAAGCAATATATACATTCAACGCAATCCCAATCAAATTGCCCAAAATATTCTTCATGGAACTGGAAACAATGATCCAAAGGTTCATCTGGAAGCACAAAAAACCACGGATAGCTAGAACTATCCTGAAGAACAGGAAGTTAGCAGGGGGAATCACGGTTCCGGACCTCTGGACATACTATAGGGCAGTGGTTATCAAAACAGCGTGGTACTGGCACAAAGATAGAGAGGAAGATCAATGGAGCAGAATAGAAACGCCAGAAGGAAACCCACACAGATACAGCCAAATAATCTTTGACAAAAAGACAAACGACAACCCAGGCAAATGGGAAGGTCTGTTCAATAAATGCTGCTGGGACAACTGGTTGATAGCCTGCAGAAACAAAAAAATAGATCCACATCTCTCACCATACACTAAGATCAGATCTAAATGGATAACAGATCTAAACCTACATCCAGAAACCTTCAAACTTTTGGAAGAAAATGTTGGAAACACACTGGAACACTTAGGGGTAGGCCCTCACTTCCTAAAAAAGACTCCAGATGCAGTAGAAATCAAGACCAAAATAAACAATTGGGACCTCATCAAACTAAGAAGCTTCTGTACAGCTAGAGAAACAATCAACAAAGTAAAAAGGCAACCCACAGAATGGGAGAAGATCTTCGCACACGACATAGGTGATAGAGGGCTAATATCCAGAATATACAAAGAGCTACAAAACAACCAAAATGTCAAAACAAACAAGCCACTCAAGAAATGGGCACGGGAAATGGGCAGACACTTCACAAAGGAACAAACCCAAATGGCAAATAAACATATGAAAAAATGCTCAAGTTCCCTGGCAATAAGGGAAATCCAAATTAAAACATCAATGAGGTACCACCTAACGCCAGTAAGACTGGCCCACATGAATAAAAGCACCAACGACACTTGTTGGCGAGGTTGCGGGGAAAAGGGAACCCTACTCCACTGCTGGTGGGGCTGCAGGCTGGTACAGCCTCTATGGAAATCAGTATGGAGAATATTCAAACAACTCAAATTCAACATACCGTATGATCCAGCAATAGCACTCCTAGGAATATATCCAGAACACTTGTTCTATGAGAAACCAACATGTACTCCTATGTTCATAGCAGCACAATCAGTAATTGCAAAAACATGGAAACAACCAAAATGCCCATCAAAAGAGGATTGGATAAGAAAGCTATGGTTCATCTACTCCATGGAATACTACTCAGCTATTAAAAAAAACAAAATGCAGTTCTTTGTGGCCAAATGGGCCAAACTGGAAACCATAATGCTAAGGGAAATGAGCCAATCCCAAAAGGTTAAATACCACATGTTTGCCTTAATTTAAGATGATATGATGTTATGTATAACATGTTATGTTTTGAATGTTATATGTTGTGTATAAACTAAAATTGAAGTATAGGTGAGGTGGTCACAGAAGGTGGCTGGGAACCCGCATTTACTTTTAACATATTGGTTACTCATTACTATGTCAATTAATTCCATAATGATGTAAATTTTTGCTGATGGTATGTTGGAGCTTTCAATTGACTGGGATGATACTCTGCTGGCTCTGTCATCAGACCAGAGAGGGTATACCTAAGAAGCCGTTGAACTTGACGGGACAATAAGATGCTGGACTCTATGTTTGGTATACGCTTGCAATGGGGAAATCTCAACTGAACTTGAGCTGTGGTTATGCAATAAGGTGGAGGAATCCACCATGGTGGGAGGGTTTGGGGAAGGGTGGGGAGAACCCAAGTATCTATGTAACTGTGTCACATAATACAATGTAATTACTGAAGTTAAATAATAAATAATTAAAAAAAAATAAAAAAAAAATAAAAAAATAAAATAAAATATAACTAATTCAAGAGCACTGCTCCTCAGACACTAGTGGAAATTCTGGAAAATGAGTGCTTTTGTTTTCTGTATGATCATAAATAATGTCTAAGGTATTCAATACAAATTTGATATTTAAAATGGAATTAACAGAAAATAATGTCATAAATTTAAATAACAAAACATGATTTGTACTAATGCCAATTTCTAGCAAAGTTTTCAATATTGATTGTTGTTAATAACAGCATTACATAAAAAAGCCATTAGAGTTTACATTCTTATTTCATGTTGCAAGCTAAATTGTACTGATTTTATTATTACATATTTGAACATGTACATTATTTAAAATAAACAGTACCATTATTTCACAAAAAAAAAAAAAAAAAAAAAAAAAAAAGAAAGCTATGGTTCATCTACTCCATGGAATACTACTCGGCTATTAAAAAAAACAAAATGCAGTTCTTTGTGGCCAAATGGGCCAAACTGGAAACCATAATGCTAAGGGAAATGAGCCAATCCCAAAAGGTTAAATACCACATGTTTGCCTTAATTTAAGATGATATGATGTTATGTATAACATGTTATGGTTTGAATGTTATATGTTGTGTATAAACTAAAATTGAAGTATAGGTGAGGTGGTCACAGAAGGTGACTGGGAACTCGCATTTACTTTTAACATATTGGTTACTCATTACTATGTCAATTAATTCCATAATGATGTAAATTTTTGCTGATGGTATGTTGGAGCTTTCAATTGACTGGGATGATACTCTGCTGGCTCTGTCTTCAGACCAGAGAGGGTATACCTAAGAAGCCGTTGAACTTGACGGGACAATAAGATGCTGGACTCTATGTTTGGTATACGCTTGCAATGGGGGAATCTCAACTGAACTTGAGCTGTGGTTATGCAACTAGGTGGAGGAATCCACCATGGTGGGGGGGTTTGGGGAGGGGTGGGGAGAACCCAAGTATCTATGTAATTGTGTCACATAATACAATGTAATTACTGAAGTTAAATAATAAACAATTAAAAAAAATTAGATTGCAAATGACAGAAAATATACTCAAGAAGTGTACATTGATGCAAAGGAAATATTCAATCCACAACAAAACATTGGATATCAGAGATAATAGGTAATGAATGGTCAGTGACATTAATTTCAAAGTAGTTTAGTAGCAACTTAAAAAAAAAAACATGTAATTTGGGAAGACATAACATTATTGACTGCCTCTTCCAAGATGAGAGCAGTAGCTTAATTTTGTAATACTCCCCAAAATTCTCCAATTAATCGCTTTTTACACCCTATTAATTATCCAGGTGCTCTTCCAGAGGAATCCTCACTGCACTGTGTGCAGACTAAAGAATCCAAATTTTACCTAGTTCTTTAAACAGTGCGTGGAAACCTTGTCAACCCCTTGACATAAAAACAGATGATCTTTTAAGTGTGGGAAGTCCACCTTCGGGATAATATTTTGTGAAAGGTTCTTTATCAGAGTTCCAGTCTCTATTTCATCTCTTATCTCTAAGTGCAGCCCAATCTCTCAATCAGTGGCTCCCATATGCTAGCTCAGGAAGCAGTGCCAGGCTGTAGAGGAATATACTCCAGCTGGGGACATAATTTTAAACATGTTTCTTGTGTATTTAATTGTATCTATTTTCTTCATACTTACATTTTTGTAACAGCAGCTTACTAAATCTTCCCTGCTTACCAGTTTTTATTTTTTTTAAAAATTTTTAATGAAAAATGTTCTAAGAAATTATACTAATAGTAGTTTCTAGGGATATGTGTATGCATGAATGTGTGTATGTGCTCACAAACACGTGTGATTGTACAACCCCATGTATGTTCTTACATGACCAAATGAAATGCTATTAATCTAATGTTAGGATCCCAAGGTAAATATCTATATTTATCATTACATGTATATATCCACTTTTTAAACTCTCAGATATCTCTACTCAGAAATTTATTGATTAACCTAAACAAATTGATGCAAAATTTGAAACAAACCAATTCCAATTAACGGCCTAATTCAACAATCTTATCTTGTTGAATGGGGGTGGGTAGCCATTTTGAAGTACAAAGACCAATAATTTTTAGTTTTGTCCAGTGACATGATGATGAATTTCTTGTAAGAATCTACCTTAAAAATCTATAAATTAATGATGAAATAAGTCTATTTAGGAGCCGGTACTGTAGCACAGCAAACTAATCCACTGCACGTAATGCCAACATCCCATATAGAAGCAATGATTCGAGTAAAGCTTTGTTGCTTCTGATTCCACTTCTGTTAATGTGCCTAGATCCCTAAACCACACACAAAAAACCAGGATGGAGTTCCTGGCTTCCCGACTCCTGGCTTCAGCCTGGCTCAGCTCTAACTGATATGGCCATTGAGTGAGAGAGGTATGTGAACCAGAAGATAGAAGATCTCCCCATCTTTCTCTTTCCACTTCTGTCACCCTGCCTTTCAAATAGTGAAAGAATAAATTTTACAAAGTAGTCTACTAAAATGTACCATATATAATCATTCCATTTAATGTATATAGCATGTAAACAGAGCTACTGAACATGCTAGGGAAAGATGCATTCATATATTTATCCTTGAGTCAGGCACTCCCACATTGCAGCATATTTGTATTTATAAATTTTTCCCCTTGGAACTCATCCTCACAGACACTTCAGTGCAGTCTCTCGCCATCCTTTTGCAGCTTCCTGGTGGAGATGACATTTGCTCAGCTAGAGAACAGACACTTTCTAGCTGAGTTGCTCATCACACTGATTCCCCAAGGCCTGCCTGATTGGCTGTCAGAGGACTCCAGCTGTTTAGCTGCCGTGATGTGTCTTTCATAGGAAAAGACATTTCCTGGAACACCAACAGCTTGTTAAAGACTGGGGAGTGCAGGGGAGAAAATTTCAAATTTTGGAGGCACTGAGTGGTTTGAATTTGGAGGAGATGTGAAGATGAAACAGAACAGGATGAAGGGGATACTCTTCCTCCATCTGTGTTTGAAAGACTCATTTTCAGAACTAACCTTACAATTTGTGGCGAGTAACCTTCTGCAACTTAGAAGGTCAAGTGTTGACATGAAAACAAATCTATTAGTCACCCTAGAGATGCACAGATCATATGAGGATGTAAAACTCATCAAAGAAGCTGGAAAACTCATGAAATTGACAGCAATTTCACTTCATTCTAATTACCTCTGTACCTTGATTTCCTCTTCTGCGAAAAAAAAATCAAGAATGAGAAATGCTTTCAGACATGCTTGGAAGACTCAAAGAACAAAAAACTGGACAAGGACACGTGGATTCTGAAGAGCCTTTAGGAAGCCATGTTGGTAGGCAGAGCACATAAGGAGGAGGAACACAGGGCTAATGAGGCCACACTTGCCAATTTGAAGCCCATGGGGGCCAATTAGCTCCGCTTTCTTTCACAGCCATCCACTGACCCCTGAACTTTGGCCAGGTATCTCACAGATCTCAACCATTGTTCACTAGGGTCACTAAGGCAGAGTGTATGATTGGCTCAATGAAAACTAACTAGCAGATACGTATCTCCAAGTATCACCTCTGTGTATGAGGGGCAGCACAGCAACTTTTCAAGCCACTAAGTATTGCTAAATACCTACAGGGGTCCCTTTGTCACCTGTGCTTTCCACCTTCACAGCTGTTAGAATTCTCCATTGTCAATGTGTGCCTATTTGTTTCTCCAACCAAACTGAGCCCTCTGCACACTTAACACTGTGCCAATGTTAGTATTTCATGTGTCTTAACAATTCAGTAACATTGGCACGTCTCACCATGGTTGGCAAACTCAATAAATGTTTGGTGAATGAATAAAGGAATGTGAAGACTCTAGGTTTGCTGTTCCCAATTAGAATTTGACAATAATTTAGTAGGTCACCAATTTCATCATAAAAATCTGAAAAAAAGATACCCTGAAATAGCAATCTATATCATCTACCCCAAAACCGTTAGTGGGTGAATGCCTCTGCAAAATCCTTACCCACATGTCAAATGAAAGACAAGTATAGCAACAAATTAATCTGCCAGGGTAACATCAGCATCTAAAGGCTGCTAATCAAGGACATAAGTCCGACTTATTGAGGAAATAATAAAATCATCATGAGAGTTTATAAGAAGGAATCGTGGCTGTAGAAAGGATATTCCCAGAGGGTGAAGACGCTGATCTGTCAACAGGCCATCCTCATCAACTGTCCTTGAAAAGCAAAAAGCTCTTTACATTTTGATTCCAGTAATAATTAAACCACACTCTCTCATTTGGCCCCCACATGCCCCTGCCTAAAACATGTGACCCTGTACCGATGACTGCCCATGCTTGTCAGGATTGCTTAATGCTCAGCTCAGATGTCACTACCTCCCAGAAGGCTTCCCTGGCCATTATCCTCAGGTACCTCCTCTCTATACTTCCAGAGTAGACCATGAGTTCTTCTTTTATTGAAGCTACTATACTTTGTTATAATTTTCCACTCACCTGCTTATACTTCTACTGATAAGCCTGTGAGTTTCTTCACAAGATACTCTATCAGTCAGTATGTGTTGGAATGATTCTTGAGATCAAGCAAGTGTGATAAATGCTGTTCTTATTATTTTTGAATTATCCTAGGTAAATACTTAAAACAGTGAGAAGTGCCAATGCTACCAAATTGAATCTCAAACACAACCAGTTGTCAACCCACTCAGAAACATACTTTTGATGACAAAATTGACTCTTTTTTGAACCTATCAGTTGAAGAAAGGCTAAGAAGGGGAGAATTCCCCGTGAAGCAATAGTGCAGGATCATTTTACAGAGAGAAGCTGAAGGTCAGAAAGCTGCTGTAATTTGCCCATTCACAAGTGTAAGTGCCAGTGCCAGGATTCCAAAGAAAATCTTATCAATTTCAGTAATTTGTTTTGAAAAGATTCAAAATTTGGGAAATTTGAAAGAGATTGAAAATTATATAGCCAATATCTAAATTACTATTTTACTATAATTACTATTTAATTATTTTCTTTCATTATGTAACCATTTTTCTACTCAGTTACCTGTCTTAATTTTGACACATTTCAAAGTAATAATAACCATCTATATACTTATACATATCTATTATATATGTATATCCTTATATATAAATACATGTAGCAAATGTTATATGATTATAGTACCAACAAATACTTAATATTTATTTGGTATACGCTTGCAATGGGGAAATCTCAACTGAACTTGAGCTGTGGTTATGCAATAAGGTGGAGGAATCCACCATGGTGGGAGGGTTTGGGGAGGGATGGGGAGAACCCAAGTATCTATGTAACTGTGTCACATAATACAATGTAATTACTGAAGTTAAATAATAAATAATTAAAAAAAAATCTTAAAAAAAAATAAAAAAAATTTATTTACAGAAACATATAAACTAAAGCTATAAAAATGGTAATGAAAATATAGGAAACTTCCTGAGAAGTCAGACTTAGGAGCTTCAATGATGTCATGTGCTGGTGGAAATGGTGGTAATTGCTCTTCTACTTAAAATACAACATATCTACTTGCCGGTAGCAACAAATATTGAATGTTGGCAGCAGTTCCTATACAGAATGAAGCAAATGGAGCCTTCTCTTTGCATAATCGAATATTTTTTCATTGCCTTTGGTACAGGATGGCTCTCAACCCTCCACTCTAGAGTCATTGTACCCATTTAGATCTGTGCAGTATTATAGGAATTTCAACTGCTTAATGCATGAAATCCAAGCATAAGAAATGCTCACTAGCATATTTGCACATGACTAAGGAAGTAGGTATTTCCAAGGTATGCCTAAAGGAAATGCCAAGGTACAACCCCTCCTCCCGAAAGAGTCATCTACTATCTTACCAAATGACTGAAAGATTAAGCAATGAGAGAGTTCAGAGACAAATACTCCAGGTCAGCTCTTGTTTTGCATCTGCTGCATACATGTCAGTTTACTCAGTGAATTCTAGTTACTTGGTTAAAGACACTGCTGCCTTTTGAAGCTGTGAGTAGGAAGGGGAGGTGGATCTTTTTATTATTATTTATTATTTTTAATTCATTAATTACATTGTATTATGTGACACAGTTTCATAGGTACTTGGATGCTTTCATAGGTACTTGCCAAGTGTCAAAGTAATGAACAGGGGAAGTGAAGCGAAGTGAAGCCAATGATCATCAGCAGCAGGAGTTACAAAGAAGCCTTCAACCATTCCTCACACCTCTCAGTTTAACTAAAGGTCCGCTACAGTAAAGAACCCTGTAAGGCACACGACCAAAAGCTACTCTTGGGTAAAGTGGCCTTTAGAGCAATAGACACTGAATGAAAAAGTGAGAAAATAAAAGGTTGAGTGACAGAGAGACAGAAAGAGATCATCTGCCTGCTGCTTCACTACCCAAATGCTATCAACAACCAGGACTGGACTGGGCTGTAGCCAGGATCTCAGAACAGCACTGAGACTCCACATGGGTGGCAGGGACCCAACTTAAATAGAGCCATCACTTGCTTTCTCCTGGGTATACATTTGCAGAAAGCTCAAAGGGAAGCACAGATATGACTCTAACCCAGACATTCTGGCATGGGATGTGGGCTTCCCAAACAGTGACTTAATCCACTATACCACAATAGCCACCCTTTGTTGAGGTTTCTTAGGTAGCACTTCTAATGACCCATATCTCAGCCAACACAACATTGAAATGTATCATTGACTCAGATTTCTGCTCAATATCTCAGCCAGTTATTCCAGATCACCAATGATATATCTTCATTAAGGAATAATGGTTTGCCTAAAACCAAGTGATCCTTGAAAAGCCTGAAGTTTGAGCTAAGACACAGAAAGCCCTAAGAGGTCTGCTCAAAATGTGTCATGTTTTCTGTATTCCACCAAGGAATACTTGGGAGTCAGGAATAAAGAATAATCTAATACACTTGTATTATATACTGCATCACTCTGTAGACAGTTTTTGCTTGTTAAATACCACTGAGATTTATTTTATCTTGGGAAGACAAGCGTATTATTTTTATCTCTAGGGAAAAAAAAGAACCATATAGCTTCTAAAATGAATTAAATGCCATGTATGAGCAAAAATAATTTCCCATTAAGAGCCTATAAAATGTTTTTGTAGGTGTAGATAAAAAGAGAGAGAGAGAGAGAGAGAGAGAGAGAGAGAGAGAGAGAGAGAGAGAGAGAAAGGAGGAAGGAAGAAAGAGAGACTGAGATTTAACTTAAGGAAAAATTTAGAGTGAAGACCCATGTAAAGGCTAGAAATAACAGCTTACATTTTCCAAGGTAAAGGTAATCTAATTCATTAGAACTCAGATGAGACTGGAAATGATGAAATATTTGGAAACAGAAAGGGAACAGAGTCAATCTCAAAAGAACTGTAACTTTACACCTGCAAAATAAACTATATGATTAAATTCCAGCAACCATGATGTACAATAAAGAAAAGAAAGTAAAAGAATAAAGTCTAGTAAAGTATTTGGAGAGTGAAATGGGTAACATGGAGTGGCCCAATCTGAATTCTAAAGAAGAGAGAACAGTCTTAGAAATGTAGCCTCTCCCTTCACATTTCCTTTGCAGTCCACTCTGCTTTTGGTGGGTAAGAAGCTAAGAGGAACAGGGGAAATGCTCTAATTTTTGACAATGGAACAGCATGCTCTAATAATCAGTTGTGGATCAAAATTCAGAAGACTCGTACTCTAGTTCAGCTCTGTCCCTTCCTGGCTGTGTGAATCTGACCATGTCATCAAACTTCCAGTTTAATGGTGTATATGAGTCCAGCTACCCGGTGTGTAATATGAGAACCTGGGTTTGAATGTGTATACAATGCAGCTACACGAAATGGTCTCAAATGTCCCTAAATAGCATACAATTATTGCATAAACTATGGGAGCTTTAAATATGCTATGATTCAATAACTGCACCTACCCAAGTGTGAAAGGCCTCCCCCGCCACCACCCCCCCCTCCAGCGAATCAGCTAGGAGAGAGCAGGGAAAAGGCAAAGGAAACAAATGATTCATCATGAGTGCCCCCAGAAAACCAACAAGAAGAAAGTAGATGGTTTAAAAATAAATTGATGCCTAGTTATTTTGATTTACTCTAAATAAGCCTGCAACAGGGATGGGTTGCAGCCTGAAAAGTCTGTCTTGAAAGCTCCCTTAGATTTTCAACCACAAATCCTGCCACAAAGTCATGCAAGGGAAATTCTCTCATGAGTCTTTAAATCTCCAACAGTTGATACATGAAAATGAGGGTGAATTTTGGGGAATAAACCAACGGGTTCCTATTTCCACACCATATCAATGTCTTGTAATTGTGCTTAGAGTGTAATAGGCAATTTATTTTCTTATTGGTAAGCAATTTTTATATAAGATAAAGAACAAATTCAGACTTAGGATCTGGTAACCATCTTCCACAGAAGCTGAACAGTGACTATTTTAGACGTTGCAGGTCACATACTGCCTTTTCCACATATCCTTCTTGTTTTTAAACATACTTTAGAAATGTATAAAGGTCGTCAGTGGACTCTGTCCTCCTGGCAGAAGTTGCCTATTCCTGTGAGAGGAGAGGCCTTAAGCAACCAACCAGGAGTAGTGAGAGTTCAATTCAGCCAGGTGTTTCTGTAGACAAAATGAACTGGACCCAGAACAAGTACATTTATTAAAGTATAAGCTAAAGTAGGTGCACAAGAATATATCAGCAAAGTAGCACATTGAAGCCCTTGGGGAAGATCCACAGCATTTGTTCAAGGTATTCTACTGATATTATTTATAATTAGCATTTGAACGTAAGTAGACTCTCTCAAGAAGTAGTGTTTACATCCATGGCTTATAACCTGAAATAGTTCCTTGTAAGTGAACTTTTTGATGAATTTTACATTTTTAAAAGCTGATTTTAAGTTTATGTATTTATTGGAACCAACACAGTGGAGTAGCAGTCTAATCCTCACTCAGCCTGTGGTGTTAGCATCACATGTGAATCCAGTTCGAGCCTTGGCTGCTCCACTTTCAATCCAGCACCCTGCTAATGGTCTGGGAAATGAGAAGATGGCCCGTGGCCCCTGCATTCATGTGGGAGACCCAGAAGAAGTTCCTGGCTGTCATCTTCAGACCAGACCAGCTCTGAGTGTTGTGACCATTTGAAGATTAATCCAGTGGATGGAAGATATCTCTCTGTCTCTCCTCCTCTCTCTCTTTAAATCTGACTTTCAAGCTAAATAAATCAATCTTTGTTTTTTTATGTCAAAGTTTACCTTTAAAATGTTTATATACCTCTTTTTATTTATGAGAATCGCAGAAAGGGACAGGGAAGGAGAGAAAAAAGGAAAGAGATATCTTCCATTACTGATTAATCCACCTTTTGGGCCATGGAATCCAGGGCTGAGCCAAGCAGAAGTCAAGAGCCAGTAACTCCATCCAAGTCTCCCATATGGATGGCAGGGAACCATGTGCTTGAGACATCATCTGTTGTCTCTCAGAGTACACATTAGTCAGAAGCTGGATCTGAATTTGAGGTAGGATTCAAGCCCATGCTCTGTAATATGCAGACATCCCAAGTGGAAGATTTACCCACTACACCATATGCCAGCCTGTGTCTCACATTTCACATAAACAGAGGGCTCCTTAAACTTTATAAATCAATTGCTATTGTCTCACTGATTTACACGAAAATTCCACATGGACTGTCAATATGCACTTGTTCCTAACAAATTAATGGTTAGCTTCACTGTCTACTCCTTTCTTTTGTTCATCTTCTCTGCCAAGTGCTTAATGATGTATAAACAAACACTTAAAAATTTGAAAGACAAACTTGACGCAGACAGGATTCCTTGAGAAATTCTTTCATAAGCTGAAGAGTCCTTTCAAAATGTGAAAGGTTGCTCAACAGAACAAGCTAGAAAGTCCAGGAATAAACTCAAACTCAAACAGGAATTCAGTACATGTGAAATAAATTTTTATATTTATGGTGAAGAGAAAGTTAATTTAATGATATTGAGGAAATTGGTTGCAAATCTAAAAAATGTGCAAAGTTGAATCCATGTAAGTTCTACATGGATCAGAATTACAGCATGAAAAAGAAAATCATGAAACAGATTAAACAATTCAAAATTTTTTTCTAATCTTGGGGTGAAGAGAAATTCTGTGACATGAAATCCAGAAGCCACAAAAAAAGACTGATTACATAAGAATAAGGACTTCTTCGTGGAAGAAATTTTTACAAGTTTCACAAAATTATGAGCTGAAAAACCATTTGAAATTTATATTACAGAAAATGAGGTGATTTTCTAAATAGGAAAATATCTGTATAGCAATTTTTAAAATATCAGCAAGAAAAAAAGTTTAAAGTTTAATAAACAGAATATTCATAGGAAATTAATTACCAAACTAAGCATATTATAGTTAACCAACTTCATCTATTATAAGAGTACCGCAAGTTCAAACCCCATTAAGATGATTTTTCATCTATCAGATTGGAGATGATGAATGAAATTTTGCTAACATGTGATGCTGGTAAGGGAGTAGAGGAATGATAACTTTCATAAATTGGCGAAGGAATATCTCTTGGTACAGCTTGCATGGAGAGCAAGTCAGCCATGTCTTTCAAAATTTGAACTCTACTTAACCTTTGTGGCCAAGCAATTCTACTTTTAGAAATTTATCCTACAGGCATGCCCAGTTAAAAAAAATAGCAAATATATTAATTGGAGTTCTTTTATAATAGCATCAGATTGGAAGTTACATAAATACTTATCAATAGGATGTTTGCTTACAAATTATGATAGATCAAAATGTATTCAATCCTCAGTATCTATGGCAAGTCAGTTCTGAGACCCCCCCCATAGATACTAAAACCTGAAGATGCCTATGCCAATTATATAAAAATGGGTAGTACTTGCATAGAACCTATACGCATTCACTAAGATATTTTAAATCCTCTCAGGTATACTTATAGTACCTGATCCAATGTAAATGTTATGTAAATACCTACTATGCTATGCTGTTCGGGGAACAACAATACGTTTTTAAAAATATTTCCCAACCCCAGTTGCGCATGCATAACTCATGCAGAGGGTTGGCTGAAGTGAAAATCTGTATGCCATTAATAGAAATGCTCTCAAATGTATACTTAAGCAAAAAGGCAAGGACCATAAAAGCATTTACAGAATATAGTATGGTACAATTTCTCTAAACTATATAAAAGAAAATAATATATGTGTATGTGTATGCCCTACACATATGTGTAGGGCAACAGAGCACAATGATTAAGAGTATCAACTCTGAAGTCAAACAACTTGGATTTGAATTTAGGCTCTATCATCTTTGTGCCTCAGTCTCTTTATCTATATGGTGAGAGGCAATAATAATACATGTCTTTTTTGGCTGTTTTAAAAACACAATATATTAATCTTTACAAAGCTCTTAGAATAGTAATTAACAAGAATAAGTATTATGTAATCATTAAATAAATAGCAGATAATATTCCTGGAAAGTTGCATAGGAGTTGTAACTGAATAAAGGATATACATGAAAGAAGACTTAACTTTATACCTTTTTGACTACTATTCCAAATGCTAATACAATGTGTTTTTTTGAAAATAAAATTATTTAAAAAGTGTAAATGATTGTTGCTCCCCTGCACCCTAGACTGACCCAGATTCATCTTTCAACTTTCCATAGCTCCCACAATTGTTTCCTACAATCCCCTTCACTCTCTTCTTTGTGGTGCTGATACCCCAATTTGCTTTTCACGACAAGCTCCAAAGTTCAAATCCAGATATTCCATCACCTCAAAATCAGTATTACAAATTAAAATCATCGACTTGTCATTAGAGCCACTATATTTTTAATTTCCCAAGATAGAAATCGGGCTCTTTGACTCTTTTCTGTGTTATCTCTCCATCTACCAACTCTATAAATTCAGCATTTAATATATTATCTTCCTCATTATTTTCTACTGCAAAAGTATCAGCCTAAATCTACTTTCCTCAAACTTCAATATACATAATATGCATGTGTATATCACCTGGATATCCTGTTAAAATATAAACATTATGAATCAACAGCTTTGCTGGCAAGCCAAGAAGATGCCCTCAATGATCCCATCTCCCGTCAATCTCCTAAACTATATCATATTTGGTATGCATAGTGAAGAAAAAAGGATAGAAGTTGGGGCCACCACAATGGTACTCCACCTTGCAGTGATAGCATCCCATGTGGGTGCCAGTTCATGTACCATCTGCTCCACTTCCCATCCAGCTGAGTATGGCATGGCAAGGCAGCAGAAAATGGCCCAAATCTGGGGACCTTACACCCACATGGGAAACCCAGAAGAGGTTCCTGCCTTTGCATCAGTTCAGCTCTAGACACTGTGGCCATTTGGAGAGTGAACCAGCAGAAGGAAGATTCTCTATGTCTCTTCTGCTCTCTGCAAAATCTTCCTTTCAAATAAAATTAATTTTAAAAAAGAAATAAGGACAGAAGTAACAGGATATGCTTTCTAAAATTGTTTTATAGAAAACAATGTGACTTTTCTCTTGTAAGGTTTATCATTGTCTCTTTCTGATCATTCACTTTGGGGGGAAGCCAACTACCATGTTGAAAAGTCACCCAAGAAGCCTACTGACACTCTATCAAGCACCAATGAGAAACAAAAGTTCCCACCAATAACCAGAGGAATGAATTTAAAGGCAATCAGGCCTTCAGCAGTCTGAAATTCTGCCCAAAATTTGGATTACAGGCTGCTGAAATAGCCACCTCTGAGCCACAACCACCCAATTAAGTCACCCCTGGAATCGTCACCACAGACATGAGATAATAAATGTCTGTTGTTTTAGTACCCCAGTTTTGAGGTGGTTGACTATGCAACAGTAGGTAACTAAAACAATAGGTCCAGAATATGGCTGAAAAATTGTGCATTTCAAAAAAGCTCCCAGAGGATACTGATGTCAGTGTCACTGGATTTTCCTTGAGTAACAGGCCCTATACCATTGTACAGCCTTTAACCCAATCTCCACCTTGATCATGTCCCTGTTCCAATCCAATCACATCCCTATTTCCCAATATAAAAGGAGTCTTCGAAATTTTCATGGCAACTTTGTATTATAAAAAATCTAGGAGGCAGGAATTGTGCTGTGGATAAGAATACAGAATGCAAACACCTCCTATCTGAAGTGCATAGTTTAAGCCAATTTCGCTTCCTGCTAATGTGCACCTTTGGAAATAGCTTGGGACTCTGATATCCACCTGGAAGACCCAGACAGAGTTCCATCCTCCTGGATGCCCTAGACCTGGCTGTTTGGTTATTTGCGGAGTAAATCAGCAGATGGAAGAGCTCTCTCTCTCTCTAATAGTTTGATGATCTACAATCTCAAATTCTGAGAACACTTTTATGCAACTTGAGGACAGAAGCAGTGTTTCATGAGTCCTGCTACCTTTGGGGCACCGGGCACATGGCTGCACACATGATAAGTAGGTAGATACCAATTGAATGAATCCACTTGTCATATTCAGTGTGGCTGCATGCCTACCAGCACAACTTGCATTGAATTCATTCATTTACCTCCAGGTTTTACAGCAACAGACAGAATCCTGAGAAAAATCCATCCCCTTCTTCTGGGCCCCCTTTCCCTACACCAAGTTACCATCCCATTTGTTCTTTCCACATCACTTGTGGGTAAGAAGACAACATATTGAGAGGACAGCTTTTATTATAGCCAACAAAGGAAGGGGAAATAATGTCACAGTTAATCCAAAAGCCATTTCATTTTGGATGTGAAATCCCTTCTTTGATCAGGCAGGCAGATGTGCTGTGAACTCATTAGGGTTTCCCTGAACAGTGTGAATTATCCACATGAACACATTGAGGAGGGAGCCAGGGGAGACAGACCTGAGAATACAGTGACTGATGAAGGAAGACTATCTGACAAAGATAAATACCTCATAAACAGCCCACACTGAAGGTAAGGAACAAAACATGTAACTCACAGGGAGAGAAGAGGACAGAGCAACGGGGAGATGGGGGAGAGGAGGAGGAAGGCAAGAGAGGTAACAGCAAGCAAGCCCTGAAGCCCTGCATGTTCCACGCTTCAGACCACAAAGATAATTTCATAAAAAAAGTCTCCTTTTTTGAAAATTTACTATCTGGGGCTGGCACTATACTACAGTGGGTAAAACGGCCACATCTAGCACTGGCATCCCATATCCTTATCCCAGCTGCTTCCAATCCAGCTCACTGTTAATGATTCTGGGAAAGAATTGAAGGGTGGATAAAGTGCTTGATCCTTGAACCCATGTGAAAGTCCTGGCTCTTGGCTTTACATCAGCCCAGCTCTGGTCATTGTGGCCACTTGGTAAGTGAACTAGTGGATGGAGGATGTCTCTCTATATTTCCCCTTCTCTCAACTCTGCCTTTTAAATAAATCAATCTTTTTTTTAAAAAAGTTTAAAAAGGAAAGAAGTTTAATATATGACAGGCATTTTGCTAATGACTTTGCATAACTCCATTCATGTTGGTCAGTATAGCAATCCCGTGAGATACATGCTACAGGCCGTCCCATTTGACAATAGGAAGCTGAAGCTTGGGAGGAACAAATGATTTCTCTAAGTTCACGCAGCTAAGAGTTGAGCTACATATTGAATCCAGCACTTTCAGAAACCAAACCCTGTGCTCTTAATCTCTATACTCTAGGTCAAGGCTTCATGCTCATTAGGATAGGCTATGTATGGAAAGATTTATAGCAGATTCATGGAAATATAGAAGGAGGAATGTTACTACTAGGCCTCCATCAATACCCAGAAATTGCCTACCTTCCTGCGTCATGTCTGCCCTACGGCTACCTAGGGCAGCTTATCAGGAGAGAAAGAAAACCCAGGCTTATTCTAACAAAGTGCATTCATTCTATATTTCAACACCTTAATTCCACAGCCCACAGGGTGGCAATGAATGTAATGAAATAATCAAATCCTGTTACCAGGTAACTAATGGGTTACCCCTCCCAGGTAATATAAAGCATTAGCTCTATTAAAACAGAAAACCCCTAAAGAGGAAATCTAATGACAAGAATTTGGGAACCTTGGCAGGCCTGTAGGGAGGCCAGTTTAGAGCCAAAAACCTTTTCATGCCTCTCCTATTGTGTCTATTCTTCCTCCTGGAATTGATGTGTGCCTTAAACACATCATTGCTTGCACTTTTCTTATTTAACAACCAGCAGTAGAACAAACTATGGCTTCTTTAAAAAGAAAAAAAAAACTCTAATGAAGTTCCAATTCTCAATTAAAACAAACATCTCTATATCAATCTATTTATCCCTGCCAAGCATTTGTGCTTTTGAAGCTGGAAGTTTCATTATCTGAAATTTGCAGGCAATTACTAGGTCTAGTAACTCTCAGGATGTGAGCATTTTTTCCAATAGTCAAATGAAAAGTGGTTGTGGTTGTGGTTGTGTGTGTGTGTGTGTGTGTGTGTTAGGAAGCCAATTCGCATAGAAAAGAAAGACATGATTAAGGCAAAGGGGATCAGAAGCCTTGTGAATCATATTTAGCAATATTTTTTCTCTTATTTGACATTGTAAGCTCCCAAAATATTAATGAGCAGGCCTCCAAGTCCCAAGGGAAGCTTGTGAATTCACAGCTTTAAACAAGTACTCACCCTCCAAAATTTGTCATAGTTTATAATGCTTGTTAACAAAGAACATCAAAAAGTAATGCTCATTAGGGTGTTCATTAATATGCACGGTATTCACCAGTTTGACTTAATTAAGTGGAGCACCACTTCATGATAGTATTGTGGCCCAGCAGAGAGAGGAGGCTATTCCAAACTGAAAGATGCTCTCTTGGGACAGCATTAGCTGCATTGAAGGGTGGGGTACCTGTCAGCCTCTTCAGGAAGCTTCCAGGCAAGTTAGAAAACAGGACGCTGTTAGACAGCAAGTGGCCGTGGCCCCCGCTGGGATGACTGATTCTGCACTCCAGGTTACCTGTTCCACACTGTTATTTGGTGAAATGAAGTGAATTGAATTGGGGTCAGTTGTACAATCAGAACTTGGCCAAGAGAGAGGAAATCTGAAGAAAAGAAAGAAAGCGTTGTAAGAGCTTAAGCTCAAGACAAACAGATGGAGCCAGGAACACAAGAAGACAAGATAAAAAGAGACAATAAATTAGATTTTAAAACTTAAGTAAGGCGAAGGGAAGGGAATGAGCAGTTACCCTGATACTGTCATATTTCAGCTCAGAGGGGCACCTGGCTGTGACATTACTATTTGTGTAAGTATTTAATTTGAAGTTTTAACTTAATTCTCTTCTTTGTCAATTTGAGAGTTTTTTAAAGATGTATTTAATTATTTTGCAAAGCTATATATTTAGAGAGAGGAGGAGAGACAGAGAAATATCTTCAGTTCCATGATTCACTCCCCAAGTGACCGCAACAGCCGGTGCTGCACCCATATGAAGCCAGGAGCAAGGAGCTCTTCCGGGTTTCCCACACGGGTACAGGGTCCCAAGGCTTCGGGCCATCCTTGACTGCTTTCCCAGGCCACAAGCTGGGAGCTGGATGGGAAGCAGGGCCACCAGGATCAAAACCAGTTCCCATATGGGATGCTGGCGCGTTCAAGGTGAGGACTTTAGCCAGGGTGCCGGGCCCAATTTGAGGTTTTTAAAAACCATTCTCAAAATGCTGAGATGCCTTTCAAGTCATGTATTCCAGTGGGCTATTATATATTTAATTTTTAAAGAACGCATACCACACACTTGTATTTCAGTTCTGAAAACTGTGGTCAATGCGTTTTAGAGAATCTTGAACTTGAGAAAATGAGAGTTGGGAATTGGAAACCAGCTCAACTACTTAGTGTGGGAAAGACTAAGCCTGAATGAGCTGCTCAATCTCACCAACCCTCAATTTCCTCATCTGTAAACTATTACACTGAGCTGTATAAAACTATCATTTTATTTCATTTTTGTAGGTCAACATGTTCAAAGGTCAGCAATTTCATATGATTTGACCTAACAAAAGTAAGAGAGATGCCATAAAGTGCTAATTATAGCAAGTGGAAGTAATACTTGGAAGAGAAAGGAAGCTATGAGAGAAAATTGTTAGGAATTATATAGGTTCTAGAAACCAGAGCAAGCCCTGAGTCTAGACCAGGTAGACAAGTTAGAGTCAGAGCAAAGGAGAACAGGCAAAATGAGGACAAGTAGGAGATGCAGAGTCTGATAATGCAGCAGTAATTAAGAGGCCGTGCTTGAAGACAGAAAAGGGTAAAAATTAAGAGCTCTCTCAAAAGGTAGAAATGTAGAGGGGAGTGACCAAATTTCCAGAAACTAGGAGATATAACAGGTCAATGAGTACTTCAAATAAAAAAGAAGCACCAGTCTGCATTGGCACTCATCTTTGGTGATTGTTAGGTCTTTGTGGAAAGCAGGTAGCAATTCTAAAATTGTCAGACATGCACCAGCAAGGAGAAAAATTTAGCATACATGGCCAAAAGGAAGAAAGAGAGGGTTAAGCAAAACCGCGTTTCTGATGATGGGGAGGCAAGGTATTGGTGGAAAACAGAGCTCTGTAAGAAATGGAAAAAGACGAGCTTCAGAGGGAGTATGCAGGGAGCCTGTGCAGGCACACGCTCCTCTGCCAATCAAGCCGCGAAGACTCAGGATGTCTCTGAGGAGCAAAATATGATATTGTATCGGAATAATTTACTTTACCGTTCAACCCAGATAAGAGGCGAATGGCCTATTATACCAGCACAATCTCTAATAAAGATAATGTAGCCTGCTTTGATAGGTGTACTGTATTGTGTTTGTCCAGCAAGCAAGCTTTTCTGAGACTTATTCTCAAACAAACTGGCAGTAGGGAATTGTAGTAATGACTTGCAGCCCTGTTTCAGCCCTTTCTTGCTCTGGAAATATTCCCTCTTTGCACTCTTGCATCAGTCTGAATTTACATTTGCTGGATTGTATTGTTTCTTCACTCATTGTTGCACTTCAAAATGCAGCATTCTCCAAACTCAGGATTTTGCTCACTGCATCATCTTCCAGCTCATTAATGTAAATAATAAAGAGCCTGATTTCTGATGCCGTTCCCTTTCAGAAACATATTAATAATTCACTTCCAGCTTGACAAAGTCCTATCGGCAGCTGCTATGCTCGGGATTTTGTTCCTCACAGTGGTGATAGGTCAACTGTCTTATAGTGAATTGAACCAGAGAACCTGAGAAGGGCATTTGTATTCCCTGCATGTGACCATGGGCGATTAATGTTAAGGGAGGGGGGCTGACAGAGCCCACTTTTGAGAATCCCCCTGGAGCCTTTGCCTCTTATTCCTGTGTTTCTTTGCTAATCTGCTCTTTTTAGCATTCATTATGAAGACAATGAGTTCAACATCAAAGTGTAGCAGCCGAATTGCCAGTTATGCTCAGAGAACAAAAAGTCTGTTTGTCAGTTAAGATCATTTGTTCTTTCTTGGAGGAGAGATGTGTGAGCCCAGTGAGGTCACTTCAGAAGGCCAGAGGGCATGTAGCAGTTTATCTATCTTTCTGCACATAGTAGGTGATTGGATTTCTCCTGGAAAAATTATTCCAGGCACAAGAACTGGTGGGTGACTCCCACCAAAAACATCACCACCCTCCCATTTTCATCAGATAATCCTCTGCAAAATCTAGTGGAACAAACAATACAATTGAAGATTTCAAAAGGATCAGGCACAGGTGTGAAAAAGCCAGCAGTGGAGTGAAAGCCATGGTCTATGTGACACCAGGCTGCCCAAGGCTACTCAGTCCAAACCATTCTTTGTTCCCTGATTGAATAACAGTCTACCCAGTCGCATGATCAGTCAGTACCATCTCAGAGTACACCAAACAATTTTTAAAGAGATGAGAGTGAAAATGCTAATCAGTGAAATCAATTTTAAACAAGCTAGAACAAGATGCAAACATCTTCCTTGAAGGATGCATGATTAGGAAGAATAGCTGCTCGGGGATGTAGTCTTTTAATAATGCCCTCATTCTGACACCCTCAATTCCCCCCAAAAGTCTCATCAAGACCTCTTATGCCTTTTGCCTTCAAGATATTCAGAATCCTGCTGCTCTCTGCAAGGTAGAAGAGATGATAGCATGATTAGGTAAATACATTTCTGCTATAATGAGTTATACTTCCCCCAAATACGGTAACATGCTATGCTATGAGCAACAGTATAGTGTAACTGCTAAGGGCACAGACTCTAGGGAAAGCCTGCCTAAATTTCTAGTTCTGGCTCTGATACCTGACTCTGCTATTTAGTAGCTCTTCCTCTCCTCCTCCCTCTCTCTCCCTTTCCCCCCTCTCTCTTCCCTTTCCCTCTTTCTCTATCACCTCTTCTTCCTCCTCCATTGAAACACAAAGATGCAAAAAATCGTACCTGCTTCATTAAGTTATTGTAAGAATAAGTATTTGCATTAGTATCTATAGGGCTTCTAGAACAATGTAGTTATTGGTTAAATGTAATTATTGGTTAAATTTAGTTTAATAAATTATTTTGACTATAGGAAGCTGGATTCTCTGCCATTTTCTATGCCTACAATGTCAGGATACACTTAAATAGCAGAATGACGGACTTATGACTGTTTATGAAGGACTATAGCATTGTAGTAATACGGGGAAATCAGTGGGGCAGAGGGGATTTGGGGAGGTGGAAGGGAAATCCCAGAGCCTATAGAACTATATCATAAAATAGTAAAATAAATACATTTAAAAAGAAAGTTATTAAGGGATTTCTGACTTTGCAATAAAAAAGATATTTTGGGACACTCCTCATGGCATATTACGTGAATAACTGCACTAGAAACCTGTTCGTTCAGACCAGACCCAAAGGGGCTGGTGTGATAGTACAGCACAATCATCCTCCACTTGCTAGTGCCAGCATCCCTTATGGGTGCTGGTTTGTGTCTCAACTGTTGCACTTCTAATACAGCTCAATGTTCATGGCCTGGGAAGGCAACGAAGAATGGCCTACATGGGAGGCCCAGAAGAAGCCCTTAGCTCCTAGTCTCACATATGCTCAGCTCCAGCCATTGTGGCCATTTGGGGAATGAGCCAGTGGCTGGCTCTCTGTCTTCATTGATTCTTTTGCCATTCTTTAAACAAATCCAGGAAAGAAGCTAAAAAAACCAAACAGTTTCTATGTCTGCACAACTCCAAACCTTTGTTTTCCTATGCAAAATGCCTGTAGCCTAAGCACAAATCAGATTCAGCACCATTTACAGTTCTCCACACAGCTTCTGAGGCTCATTGCTTGGCAACCTGCACCTTCACATCCACCTCCCTGGTCCCCACTGAATCAACTCATGTTCTAATCCACCTAGCCAAGGATGTACCACTTGGTCACCAACATGGGTCTGTCTCTCACAGTCTGTAGGACTGAGAGGGACAGGGAGGATAAAAATGAGAGCATTAAGAATGTTTTGCTCCCTATACACAATGACAAGATTACTACAAGGAATACACACAAAAACAGATTATTCATATTTTGAAGACTTTCATGTGGCAAGTATTTTTCTAGCCTGAAACGAACAGAAGCCTTTCATCTTTACTTTGCTTCAATTGTTTGTTCCCTCCTAGAATGGTGTATTGATCCATATCAATCTAAGAATCTTATCCTCCCACATTTGTCACATAAAACATGGAATTTTCCCGGGGCCAGCATGGTAGCTTAGTGGCTAAAGTCCTTGCATTGCATGCCCCAGGATCCCATATTGCACAGGTTCTAATCCCGGGGGCCCCGCTCCACTTCCCATCCAGCTCCCTGTTTGTGGCCTGTGAAAGCAGTCGAGGATGACCCAAAGCCTTGGGACCCTGCACCCATGTGGGAGACCTGAAAGAAGCTCCTTGTTCCTGGCTTCTGATTGGCTCAGCTCTGGCTGTTGTGGCTGCTTTGGGAGTGAATCAGCGGATAAAAGATCTTCCTCTCTGTCTCTCCTCCTCTCTGTATATCTGACTTTCCAATAAGAATTAAAAAAATAAATCTTTAAAAAATGGAATTTTCCCATCAATGATTCATATGTGGGCAATGTTCTTCTATTTGGCTCCTCTGATATAGCTCCTATTTTCTTATAGTCTCCTTTCCAAAGTGTTAATAATTTCAAGAACAAATTATGCTACAGTATCAAAGGCTGAAATGAATTTGCTTACTCAACATGATTTTGTATTACAGAAACTGTTAGTTGCCCTCCATAATTTATTCTACTCCCCCTTTTTTTTCTTGTTGGTAAAATGACAAGACTACATTCTTTAGCCTCCTTTGTAGTCAAAAGTGATCATATGATGAAATTCTGACCAATGACATATGAGAATAAGAAAAGAATTAGGTTCACTCTTCCCTTCCAGTCTAAATACAGATGCCCATGACACCCTAGTGGAAGAATAAGAAGCCACAAGATGTGAAAACTATGAAGCTATAGTTGATCGATGCCCAAATCCATCCACAGCTGCTATGTAAATTAGAAATACACCATTACATTTAGATATTACATCATTGGGTTAGTTCATTATCAAATGTTACCTGCCACTCCCTAAAACACCTGAAATACATACATGTTTGTAGTCATCACCTGTAGATGCAATCATGTGTCACAAAGGACTGGATTTCTAAAGACAATGAATTTCAGGTATAGCAGTCAGAGATGTTGAAGACAGAATTTTTTGCAGTATTCCTCATACCATCTACAAATTATAGATTAATTCACCCATGGAGTATGAAAGAAGAATTTGGGCTACACAAAAATTCATTAACTAGGATAGACCCTGAGGGAACCTGACCACAATGCAGAGGCAGGACTTCAGCCAGGACAGCTGCGATATTCAAAGCAGTGTTGCAGCCTCAAACTATAATCAGCAGGAGGGGAATCAATTCAACCACAGCATAGAAATGTTTCAAATACAAAGTCAAGCATAATTAACTGGTAGCATATCAAGGAACGGACTAGGAGAGACTACAGGGAGATTTGCAGGAGCCAGCAGGGGTTAAGGTGAGGATTCATCCCTAGAGGGAGATGAGACAAAATTACTGGACAAGCTATAGGGGGAGAGATGGAAGCAAAAGTCATCTGGAAAAAAGTGTAGGGAGCACTGCAACTCAGGGGTGGAGTGAACATATTAAGACTCACCCCTAGACCAATGTGTCAAGCATCATTAAAGAGGTCTGAGGTTGCTGGTGTATTTTTGCTTGTTTGTTTTTTGCCATTTTAAATATTGATTTAGGAGTATGGTGCCGAGTGATTCAGGCCTACAAGTGGGATGCATTGTAAGGCTCTGGGGAAGACAAAGGCAAGTGAAATATGGGAGGAACTGACGATTTAAAGATTTGGCTTTGGGTGATGTCAGCAGTGGTCAACAAATGTTCATGTCAGAAAGGTATGGTGAATGTCAAATCAGAGGCGAACAATTAAAAATGCATAACATCATCTTCATTAAATCTGTACCATTGAAGACCAGAACAATTAGCACATTTAAGCATGCATGACCAGTACCTCTTACCGGTTAGTGAGCAAATCCTTTTTGTCCTTGAAAGAGTCCAAATTAGCCAGATTCAAAGAATAATCCAGCTAATATTGGCCATGGCCAGATTTAGAACTTCATCTGTTGAAATGGCTAAAAAAAATAGGCTTTCAGTTGCATTTTACAACAGTGATCACTTCTGACATTGGATTGTTTGTTGTACATTTATTATCTGTCTCCCTCTGAGCCCTTTCACAGCAGCTAAAGCACTCCCTCTGATGGTCTCTAAGTTTCATTCACAACCAGCAACAGGGCATTGTTTTGTTGGATTTTTCCTCACAATGCCTCTAACAACCCCTAAAGCGCAAATTCTGACAGCACTTAGTTCAACCTTTGATTTAACTGTTTTTAGTTCCATTTTGCAAAGAAAAATAAAGAAGCTGAGGGATCTGTATAGGAAGCTGAATGACACATACACATAACAAATCACTAGGTACATACAACATATGCATAATTTAGCAGATTTTCTCTCCTTGATTCTAGATGCTTTTGTTTACAGAACACTTTGGGGAAAAAAAAAATCAAATCGGTTTTTAAACCACTGTTTTTCCAACCTGAAATGCTGTAGTATTAGCAGTGCTTTCAGAGGAAGGAGAGTTACAGCATAAAATCATTGCAACAAGAAAACTGGCTGCACAGTGCAATGTCCTAGAATCCTAACCATTCATGAAGAAGAGGTTGTGGGAGCCGGGAAGAAAGCTGACAGCCATTTCCCTTGGAGCAGCTAAGTAGGTAAAACCCCTGTGAACCTCTTTGGCATCTTCTCCCACTGAACTGGCCCTACATATCACACCTTTATCCCCTATATTTCTTTCTGCTTTACCCTCCACCTTACCCCACTGCCCAGCCTGCTGTTACTATCCTTATGATCAGCCTCATGGTTTTAATCTGCAGTGTTCCAGAAATATGCCTCACCCACTACAGACCATTAGTAACAAGAAATTTCACCTTGCTTTCGGAAACATATCACAGCAACACTGTAAGTTTACATATATCCTTCCCACTTTGTTTGGAGGGAAGTGGATATAAAGTGTCCTTCCTTATAAGACTATGGTGAAACAGATGGTGCTTGAGGTTTGGCTTGCATTTGTTTAAATTTCCACAAATAAATATAAACTACCTTGGAGAGTGGAGAAGTCAAGACACAAAGTAACTCCTCAAATCAGTTCCTTTAAATATGCTAGGGAGAAGATTGGAAGGGGTGGATAGCAGGGTGGATCCACTTCAATGGAAAAGGAAACTGGAGAGAGGATGTGCAGGGTCAGAGTCAGTGGAAACACGACAGGAAGGCAACGAGTCAGAGGGTTAGAGCAGAAGACGGTCTGGGCCATGCTGTCGAGAAATTTCTATTTGATCTCACACTGAAGCCCTATTCCAACTGCAGCCCTCCCATGTGCCTAATTACAGTGACTCTCAAAACTGCACATTGGATACATTGAACTGACATCATTTGGAAATAAGACTCAAATTTTATTCTGATAGCAATTAAATTCTCAATTACCTGGAAGGCAAACACAGTTATGCAAATTACAGATGCAGGCGACTAATATTAGAACTCAAATGGTTATCACTTCAGAACTAGGCATTTCGCATCTCCTTTCGTTTTTAAAAAGGCTGCAGTGAATCGAGTTTAACTGGACTTTCTGAGTTACAGGGATAAACTCCATTAATTTTCTGAATATAAAATGTTATTTTAGCTTATCTGAAAATTGATCTTCTCCCAAGACTATCCCCCTTAATCTTTTTCTCCCTCTACTTCCTTATAAATATATTATCTAATTCAGTTGCAGTATTATCTAATTCAGTTGCTATATTATTTATCATCTATTATTTATTAATTCACTAACACTATCATATAATTCAGCAATGGAATTTTTGCCGTAATGTCTTTCAGTACATTTGCATAGTGAATAAAACCATATTGATTCTTAAGGATTTTCATGCTGTAGAAATGCTTGCTGCAGACAAATCTGCAAACAAATTTTTATTTGGTTTCTGAAGACATTATTTTGACATGATTTCAACTGACACCAACAAATCAAACCAAGTTCTACAATAAATGCCTCCTTAATGGGTTTTGTGCTATTTGTTTTAGTTGACACCATTTATTACAACAGTGTTTCCTTCCTAGAAAAGTCCAAAATCAATTTAAAAAATGGTGACATAGGTTTGTATTTCTTTGGAAATACAAATGCAACCAAAGGGCTCTGTTGGTATATGATTAATAGAGAACAGGATGTTGTGTTTTGGGGACATCTGATTGTCTATCTTGTAATACGAATATTGAAATAGTTTAGGATTATTGCTCCTGGACTTTCAGGTTAGGATAGATTCCCACATTAATGATAAATCATCCTGGATTTGTGCTTTTCCCCTTCAATGTGCTGCAGTGTAGCTTTAGTTCACAAGGCGGGTAGTGGGACCACATGTGGGAGAAGAACTACAAGTCGGCAATAAAATATTAAGACCAAGAAATGAACACATTTGAAATGTTATTACTGACATTTCTGTCTTTTCTTCCAATTATCATGGTGCACAGGCTGGCAATGGAAATCTCAAAGTCCACAGCTGGCACAGAGGTTCAGCATCAGGTTCTCCACACAAGAATCCTCTGGCCTTTTGAGATGCATTTTCCTCTATATTGACAGTTGGGAAGTAGGACTAAGAATTCCAAAGGGAAAAATACCACTCTGCTCTGAGCCCATCTGCCAGCCCTTTTACAAACACATTTTCAGGATCTGCCTGTCCCTTGACCCGGGCTCAGTCCCCTGGTTCTCTTTTGCAGAGAAGGTACAAATGAAATTCTATCACAGCATTATAACATCCCATGGCTAGAGGATATTAAAAGGCATCTAGTTCAGTGGCTCCCAAAGGCAACTTTCAGGGATTAGTGCCAAATCCTAATGAAATTTTGCAGGTCTGTGAAAAATCAGGACAATATGGTAGAAAGCTAAATTTATTAAAAGACATTGCTTTTGTTCTGACATCATGCCCTTTCTGTTTGGGGAGTATGAAACGATGGTGTTGGAAATGATAGGGTATTATCCCTTCCTCAGTGCCATCTTTCGAGGGTGAACCTTTACTTCTTGCCTAATCTATGTAGGAGAGAATATGTCACTAGAATACTCCTGCTCTTCCCAACTTTTATTTATTTCCTGCTTTTGGAAGGGGTCCAGATTACTTTCCTTAGTATGTTTCAGAATATGTGAGTGAGTGTCTGACTTGGTCTTGCCTGACTTTTTCACTTTCTGGACTCATATTACCCACAGGATTTTCACATTCTCTACCAAACAGGAAATGAACCACAGCCTGCAGAGGAGATCCGTTTTTGTGTAACTAGTCTGATAACCAGATGGGTATGTTGATCAGGCATGAAGCATTAGCTCACCCCCAAGATAACAGATCTAAAGGCTCTAGCTACGTTTCAGCTTTTGTAGTGCTAACAGTATTATTTTAATCTTTCAGTTGACTCTTGAATCTATATCTCAATTAAGACCTTATTAGGCCTTACACTTGCAACACATATATCACAAACAAGGCACTGTTTACATGCTTCCCATTGGATGCAGGTATTTTATCGCCATTTTACAAATGAGCAAATATTCCCAAAATTTAAGCAAATTTCCTGAGGTCACTCAGCTAGTGTTTGCAATCTTTATTCAAACTCAGGCACACAGGGACCAAATTCCAGTGGGTCCTAGACTTCATGAAATGTGCTATCTGTTACTTTCCAGAAACCTTATCAAGTTTCACTTGGGGAAAAACCATAAAAGCTAGGAAGTTATACAATTAGTTTCAAATTTTTGGATTCTTCATTATTCATACAGATCTGGTACACTGCCAATCACAAATTGAGTCCAAACATTTAGTACTTCAGGACTTCCCTCTAACCTTCCCATGCTGATTTCTAACCCTAACTTCTATGTCCCCAAAGATCTATGATAAGAATAACACCATCAAGGCTGCCCATTCTTGGTGGAATTGAAAAAGTTGATAAGAGTCTTCCCTATATCAAGCTGAAATCTGATCCAAGATTATCCTAAATTCACACCAAGAACAAATTTAATTTCCCTCTGACAAAGCAGCCTCCCAAAACACCTTTTTTTCAGACCTAATCCAACATCTTGAGTTTCTGTGTTATGTTTTGGCATCTCTTCCTTATATGCAAAATCCTTCTATGAAAGGACTCCAGTTTGATTATATCCCATTAAAGGATGATATCCAAAACAGAATGTAATATTTCAAGTAAAATCTGATCAGAAATTATCGGAGAAGGCCCATTCCTTGGTAGCTTGGGATTCTATATCCCCAACTATAAGTGAGTTTGTTTTTAACTAAGTCATCTTGAAGCACATGATCCAGAGAACAGCAGTTGTTTGTCTTAACACTAACTTTGATATCTAGTGACCATCCACTTCATGTATGCAAAGCATATCAAAGAGGTCACTCAGCTCCACTTGGTTTCAGTCCCTGGCTCAAGTCTGCCACCAGTCTCCACTGTTTCCCATGGTTATTGATACTTGATGCTGACATGATCTGATAATTGGTTTTGCCATGCCCTTTGGTTTCTCTGAAAAGAGAACTCTTTCAATGCCAGGGGAGCTTGACACTATCCTTGGGCCAAACTGACACAACCATTTTCCCTACTCAGTTTGCTTATTTGGTAGATGTCTTTGGCTGCATCTATCAAATGTCAAAACATTCAGCTATTCTGCCAATAAATCAGTCAATTCAATGGGTAAAGACAAGTCAAATTATTTATCATCATATAGAAATACATAGTAACTCAAGGGTAAAATATAAGGTTACAACAACATTAAGATAAATTCATGCATGACAGACTGTTAGCAAGTTGGAAAGTAGGTAAGATGAGATTAGAGGGCAAAGGATACAACATTTTAATTATACAGGAAAATGAGTGTGAGACATCTGTTGTATAGCAAGGTGATTATAGTTAATAATGTATGAGAACTCTTCAAAAAGTTCATGGAAAATGCACATTATCATTTATTAGTCACAAACTTTTTGAAGTATCTTCCTATACTTAAAAATTGCTAAGAGTAGATATTAAGTATTCTTACCACAGAAAGTATGAGACAATGACTATGCTAACTTTCTTAATGTAGTCATTCCATCGTTGTTAAACATCAGATACATACACAATCTCTCAGAAAAACAATATAATTAGAATAGTTTTTAAATATTAGTAAAAAAATATTAGCAACTACTTGTAAGCTTTGGAGATTGATGCCATGAAAAACAAACATATACATCATGTCACAAAATTCCTTTCCTGAAGAAGTAATATTGGGCTTTAGGGAATGATGGTGTGACCCTGTTTAGAAAAACTTGAGAAAGGGAACAAAATTGAAGAACTGATATGAAGATTCATAATCCATAAACTACTTATGCCTTTGTGTGCTCCTGAAACAAAAATCCAAACTCATCCAAGAAAACATTTCCTGATGCTTGATTAATCCAAAAATCCACAAAATTCTATCAGGAAATAGGACAGGTGTAAATTGTTATCTTAAACACACAGAACCCAGTTTTATACTAGGAACAGAATCCCAGCATTTGTAAAATAAAACACATAAAAGAAATTTGCAACCCCGTCTTTTATTCATTTACAACGACCAGATGGCATCAGTTGTCTCAAAAATAAATCAGTAAGTATTTAGGGTTAGATATTTGGGTTTTTTTCTTAGCTAGTTTATAAAGGAAAATAAAAGCTATGTGAAGCCATTTTGTTACAAAGGGAGTGATTGAAGCTTGGGTTTTAATTTAAATGATCCTTTTTGTTTAGATAAATTCACTTTAAGCTATAATCTAGATTTTTATATAGGAAGTCATTTACTTTAGTTTTCAAAGTATCTAAGAGTATAAGAAGAAATTTTCATGCCAGAGTACCCTGTGTTAAAACATAGCAAACAGTAGTGAGATATACCATTGTACCTATACTTTCTAGATACCACTTACATCCATAGAAAAAGTCAAGACTCATTCTCACTTCTGCTTCTTCCAATATTTATTGATTTATTTAACAGGCCAAGTCAAAGAGAAAGAGAGGGAGAAACAGAGAGAGAGGAACCTTGAATCCTCTGGTTCACTCCCCAGATGGCCACAATGGCCAAAGCTAGGACAGGCTCATATGTGGCAGGGACCCAAGCACGTGAACAAATCTATTGCTGGTTTTCCCAGAACATTAGCCAAGAGCTGGATAGGAAGTGAAGCAGTCGGGACACAAACTGGAACTCATATAAGATGCTGGCATTGCAGATAGGGGCTTTACCCACTACCCTGCAATGTTCGCCCTTCATGCTCACTTCGGAAAAAATCCCAAGCTCCCAGAAATTGCTTCCAAGAGAAACAGTGCTAGGAATGGTACACTTGTGACAGAAGAGGGACATCAAATAAAATATCCCCCCTTTGAAAAATTGTGTAGCATTAATGCCATCTGAGAAATGTTTCCTTGTCACCTACCTCTTTCAATACTTGTAGCATTTTGTACATGGTAGGGGGCAAGGGTAAGGCGACACTTCCCCCGTGTTCTAAGGTAAGGCAACAACAAAGTAGCATTCTTCTCACAGCCAATATTTTTGTTATATTTTTTTTTGGTCAAACAATGGATATTGACAGAAATTTACTGTCCCTGTGCTTCACATGTAGTACATGTGAATTCCATTAGTAAAGGGATTTATCAGTTTAAAAGCCTGAAAAAATGAAAGAAATTTAGGGAGGGGAAATAAAAGGATATTTAACCCAACTGCGTAGGAAAAAATATTTTGAGAATAATTATTTTATTCACATTTTTCTGGTGGTTATCACAGACGAAACTGGTATGAAAATGGTATATTTGGTTCTGTTCCAGAGTAATTCAAGTTATTACTTCCTGCATTTATTCATCACATTTACCAGTTATCTGTATCCATCAATGATCCCTTTTGATTTCAGTGCAAGTTTTGTGGGAATTAAGGTTTGGAATTACCAAAGGTTTCTTCTCCTTCCCGGCCTAGGAACCAGCTACCTACAAGCTGAACTCAATCTGAAGTGAGGTCTACTATCTGAACAAGAACCTAAGAAATACAACTTTGACACATGGTCCTTCCCACTCTGCCTTGCTCTGGCACTTTCACTTTTTCCCTCAACTGTCTTTTGCTCCCTGCACCCCTTTATGTTATACTTCTCTCAGCTGCTCAGACTTCCACCTTTAAACCTAACCTAATCATGCAAAGCCTTTACTACTCAGTGATGCCTTTCCTTCCAGAACCTTGCTTTCTGATTCAAGTTGAGACAAAATAGTCTACAATAGAATCCCCTAATAAGAGAAAATAGAGTGAAGAATCCCATCTCCAGAGTCAGACCAAAATATATTAGAATTTCCCTTACAGAAACTGAAAGATTTGTGAAAAACCATGTAACCACTCAGTTTTCCCATCTCTAAACTGAGATAATACTTAGTATGACATTCGTGTTGGGACAAAAAAGTATAGAGGAAGTGATCAATTCACACCCTTGGCTTGAGCTTCTGAGTTAGGAAGAATGATGAGGAACTGTAAAGATAAACAGCTTGTGGTGTCTGGGAGTCATCAAGGTGGCATGGCTTTGGTGTCTGCTGAAAATGTAGGTTTGGGGGTCAAAAGCTGGAGGTCAGAGTTGGTGATACAGAGCATAATAGTTCGGGATCCCACAGAGGTAATCGGATCATCTGGGGCTGTGCTTAGGGCTTTGAAGAGCAGCGATAATTTAGGGAAACTGAGAGGAAAAAGACCCAGTAAGGGCAACTGGGGAGTGGTCATAAAGGAGAAAAATCAGCATAGGTAACCAAGAGAAGAGAGAATTCAGAAAATGAAGTAATTGACACTATCAAATACTACAGAGGTATCAACTGAAAGGTATCACATTTGTTTACCGAATTTGACAGAGAGGAGTCCATGAATTTTGCCAGTGTTCTAGTAGGGTGGCAGCAAGAGAAACATAATAATTCTTAAATATGTATTTGAAAGATTCTGAATTTATTTTAATGCCTCTATAAAATGTTTTCTCAGTAGACTCCTAGAGTGTGTTGAAATGACTGACGGGTTGTAAGCTGTCCCAGAGATGATAGCCCAGTAGTCCAGGTTGTGTACCGCCACAAAAAATAATTCAGAAGAGTGCTTTGTTTAAGCAGATTAAGCAACTGCTAATGACTATGGGAACATTACCTCTCACTATGTAAAAAGAGAAACTGGTTTGTGTACAGTGTATTTAATAATGAATTAAAACTTTAAGTCTTTTGCTGCACAAACTGATTATAATATAGTAAAGGATTAAATGATCGTGTTTATTTTAACTTCAATTTCAGCCCATCCAAAACGGTGAAGTCCATTATGTAAACTACAGGCTGCTAATTTAGCATAGAACAAGTAGATAGAACCTTTTTCTTTAATTCAATTGCATCTATGAAATAATAGGGCTGCAAAGAACTCAGCTGAATATGATAGCCCAGGGCTCTTTTCCATAAGGGCTTCTTGTGAGAATTTACACATGAAGCTAAAGTCAGCCTGCTGAAATAAAAAAAAGAGATATTTAGACTGGAGATTAGTAAACTCAAGAACATGAACACATCTGTAAACATGTAGCGTGTGAAAAAAAGAATGAGAAAAGTTCTTAATGACTCTAAAACAGTTTTAAATCTAAAACAAGCAAATTTTAGTGAAAATAACTGAGTGAGGAAACATACAGAACTTAGAGGCAATCCCTAGGTGTGGGTGTGGAGCAGCATCCAAGGCAGCCAGCAGAACATCTATTCACTCAGGTACCAAATAGTTATTGAGAAAATGTGTGTGAGGCACTGGTGGATGCTAGAAATTCAGAAGTGGTTTACAGTTTCATGGAGCTTAGAGTTCATACAAGAAGAGCAGACTTGACAAGTATCAGAAATTAGAGCCAAAATTAGAAACATTAGGCCAGAAACAACCCTCAACAACTTGAGATTTTGGCCTCAGCCTTGACTTATAAATTTGGAACAGAAAGACTATTCAGAAATGTCTCAGGAACAATGACTTTGAAAATATTTTCCTCTCCTTTCATGCCTTCTTTTGTGATTCCTTAAAGTCAGTGTTCTTTTGTACTCAAAATTTCTTGTCCTGTTTTCCATAATCCTTCCTTTGCTTTGTATCGGATTATGTAGCACCTTGTCAACACATTGTAAATATTGCTACATTTGCAAGCACAATAACAAATTCCATTCAACTTCACCTTTACATATTGTCTGACAAGAGGCTATTACTGTTTTAAATTTATACTTACACACTGTAATATTCACCTTTTCATATTTAATCACTGTCACATTTTAGTGATGGGAAGTGGAGCTAGAGACAACAATTGATAGATATTATGTTTCAGTCTCAAATAGTATCCACAGATAGGATATTGCCTGAACCCATATAGCCTTCAGTGATTCATAACTCAATGATCCTAATGTGTCTGTTGACCTTCCAGACAGTTCCAGAAATCATTGTTTTCTATTAAACCTGCTTAAAATCTAAAACTACTTTATCAAATCAAAGGAAAACAGGCACTGTATTTAAAAAAGAAGTCTCCAATGTAGAATCTGACACCTCCTCCAAGGAATATTTTACAAACATCCTGATTCTCCCAGGTCACACCTCCTGTTTATTTTCCTCAGTAATAATACAAAGGGCTTGACTATTGCTGTGGCTCTAGCATATTCTCCTGCTCGTTGTCAAGAGTCCCTATTTTTTTTAAAGATTTATTTATTTTTATTGCTAGGCAGAGATACAGCTAAGAGGAGAGACAGAGAGGAAGATCTTCCGTCAGATGATTTACTCCCCAAGCAGCCGCAATGGCTGGAGCTGAGCAGATCCAAAGCCAAGAACCCAGTATTTCTTCCAGCCTTGGGTGCAGGGTCCCAAGGCTTTGGGCCATCCTCGACTGCTTTCCCAGGCCACAAGCAGGGAGCTGGATGGGAAGTGCAGCCCCCAGGATTAGAACCAGCGCCCATTTGTGATCACAGCACATGCAAGGCGAGGACTTTAGCCGCTAGGCCACAGTGCCGGGACGAGTCCCTAATCTTTCACTAGATTAACTGTAAGCAGTTCTATGAAAGGACCAGAACTTTTCAGTTTTGACTAATGGTGCCATATCCCTTCTTTCTTCCTTTCACCTCTGATTCCCTTTTGCAAGGCCTTGGAGGTTATCCAACCACCACATCCCACCCTGACATCCTGCCCCCAACAACGTAGCCTCCTGCTCTAACCTTGTGACCAACTAACCTTGTGACCTTGGGGAAAGTGCTTAACCTCTCAGAACCTATGTTCCCATCTCTATGCTAGATCGATAGCTACCTCTCTGTCCTGAGATGAGAATGGAATGAGGTAACTGTTCAAACAATAGCACCTACTAGACACCTAGCACATAGAAGGGGTTAAATTAGTCTACTCTTCCCACTGATCCCCAAACCATGCCCTTAGTGTCCTAACCCCTGTAAATGTGACTATTCCAGTATGCTAGTGAATTCTCCCTGATAAGTGCTGTATTTTTATAATTAATTTATCTGATACAGAGGTAAAGAGGGACAGAGGAATAGAGAGAGGGGGAGGGAGGAAGGAAGGGAAGGAAGTAGTGAGGAAGGAAGGGAGGGAAGGAGAGATAATATCTACAATCTACTACTTCATGTCTTCAATGCTTGCAACATCCAGGGTTGGACTGTGCTGAACTCAGAAGCTGGGTACTTGATCCAGGTCTCTCACATGGGTGGCAGTAACCCAATTACTTAATTCAGCCGTTATTTACTGCCGCTTAGGATCTGCATTGGTTAGGAAACTGGAATGATGTAGCAGTGCTAGGAATCATACAAAGGCCCTCCAAAATGGCACACAGGTGTGCTACCTTGTATCCTAATTACAGGGCAAACTTCCACCTGTATTTCAAATGCCAACTGTTTTTCAAATACAGTTCCCTCTAGAGAAATACCTTAGATCTCAGTTTAACTTATACCTTAACACTAGAAGTCAAAAACTTTTAACATGGCTCCCTGCTATACTCATATCCATCAGAGCACTTAGCACAATTTGAAGTTAATTACTTCTGTGTTCCTTTATTTGTTTAATACCTCTTTCCCAATACCTTGTACAGTTAACAGCAAAGGCCATGCCCGCACAACATTAAACACAGAGAGGATCGTAAATATTTTTTGGATAGTTTGATAAGTGGATGGATGAAGGCGTGGACAAACATAGTAAGTGGATAAATGATTGCATAAATGAAACATCAGACATTTCAGGTTAAATAGACTGGTGGCAGAGTAACATTTGGGAGGCAGACAGATTATTTGTTACCTGAAATTGTATGGAGATAGACTTCCTTGAGGAGGAAGGGTTACAGAGAGTTGGCCTAGTGGAACAAATGGATTGAAACAGATGGCAGGCAAGGTGATGAGAATTTGCTGGAAGGCTATTGTGTCTAAAAGCACAGGAACTCGTAAAATATGTTTATCATCAAATACTTTTCATACAAAAATCACCAGAAGAGGCCTGATATATATTGCATCCTCTTCTTCCCTGTCTCTCCTGTCCAGACTCCAGAATTTTAAAAAATGCCCCAATGCTCAGACCCCAAGATTCTAGCAAGAATCCTTAGCTTCTGAAGTGAAAAATACACCACCAACAACCTGTCACGGATGAGGAATCAGGAAACAAGTTAGATTTTTGAGCTGTCAGATTGAAAAGGATTTGCAAGCCCCTTCCCACCTACTCTGTGCTATGAAGATGGATTTCCAGAGGTAGGAGAGAGATTTGTACTATGGCTTTGAGGTTTACAAAATGCCACCATCCGAGGAGTTTGAATTATTCCTCCCCTGTATTTCATTTGTAATGTACCTTTGCCAACATAAAGAGTATTAAAAGGGCATTTGAACAGTAATAAGGCCCTTAACACTTATGAGCAGCTATTCCACGGGAAAGGCAGCTGCTGTGCCGACAGGAAAATAACCAGTGGCAAACTGGATTAACCTCATTTTTCCAAAATCCCAGGTCACTTGCTTTGTAATTAGAAACCTGAGCCCTCAGGGATCCCTTCCAGAAAGGCAAAAACTTTGAGATCTTTGGTTAACCCTTTATATCTACTCCTTTTCTTCTCTACTCCCTTATTTCTTTTCTCATGCTGAGGGCGAAATTTTGAAGCTCAAAGGAGCCAGTTTTAATCCTAATCATGTATGATCTGTTACACTTCCAGTTAGTCACTTAGACTCTCTGAACCTCACTTTTTTACAAAAATGAGAATATTAATACCTACCTACTTTCCCACATGAAAGCACAAGCCGCAATCGAATATTCTAACCACTTCATAAATGTGAACTAAGTTACTCATATTTTAACCAAGTGGTTCTAAGTAAAATTGCTAAGGAATCTCTCCTTATGTAGTTCTCCTAGACTACTTACTGCAATGCCCTATATGATAGAGAAATACCTATTTTCAAAATTTAAAAAAAAGTTAGGGCTGGCACCATGGCATAGCATGCTAAGGTTCTGTTAGTGGTGCCAGCTTCTCATATGAGTCCCAGTTTGTGCCCCAGCTGCTCCACTTTAATCCAGCTGCCTGTTCATGGCCTGGGAAAGCAGTGGAGGATGATTCAAGTCCTTGGATACCTGTACCCACATGGCAGACACAGAAGTAGCTCCTGGCTTCAGATCGGCTCAGCTCTGGCCATTGTGGCCATTTGGGACTGAACCTGTGGATGGAAGATTTCTCTCTCTCTTTCTGTCTGTCTCTTCTCTGTAATTCTACCTTTCAAATACAAATAAAATAACTTTTTAAAAAATTCATACTTCAATGGCAAAGAGAGACTCTATCTGCTGGTTCATTTCCCAAATACCTTTAACATATGGGGTTGGGTTAAAGCTGAAGCTAGGAGCCAGGAATTCAATCTACCTATTTCATACGGGTAGCAGAGTTACTGAAAATAGAATGCAGGCATCTTAATTGACATCTGTATCAGCAACCTAGAGACCAATCATGCCTAGAATCCAACTTAATAAGGGGGAACTAATAATATTAACTTATGAGTGAGTGTACCTAAAATGGCTGATAGAGTAACATTTGGGGAGGTAGATAGACAGATTATTTGCCAGATTATTTTTCTTCCTGTTAATCTTACTCATCATTTCCATCTTTATAAGCAGAATGAAAGAAAACCTCATTCAGTATTATCACAAATATCAGATAAAAATCTTTTACCCCATTTTAATATTTTAAGTACTTCTGAGCATATAAACTACCAAAATGTTACTTTCATACTGTCTTGCTCACAATGCAAACGAGAATTGTCCTGGAAGGAATGTACAGGCTTCAAGTGAAAAGCTGACACTCTGCCAAGAGTTAATTCAGAGTCAATAAAGTAACACTCCCATACCTAGGAAGATGTGTAAATTTTCTTCACATGATAAATAAGCAGACTGTGATTTTTATCAAATCAATCTTGGCTTGAGTCAGTCCTTCTCTAATCAATAAATCTGGATGTGCACTGAAATATGAAGTCAATATATGCAGCGTTACATTCACTTTAAACTCCTTCATCAAAAGTACCTAGCAATTTTTCTATTATTGCCATAAATTCAAAATACCAGCTTTTTCTTTTTCTTTTTACTACCACTTCAAAAGGAAAATAAGGTTTCTGGGTTCTGATAAAGCTCTCACGTGAATCTGGTTAAATCCACACAGATTCACTGGCCCAATAAATGCTGTAGCTACAATTACATTGGAACTGCACTATAAAGCAGAATTGGGTATAAAGCAATATTAGCAAAATTGTGGTGTGTTAAAATTGCTCCCAGCATAATTAGAAATTGTATTAAAAATTCTGCCCAGCATGGTGGCCTAGCGGCTAACGTCCTCTCCTTGCACGTGCCAGGATTCCACATGTTCATCGGTTCTAATCCCAGTAGCTCCACTTCCCATTCAGCACCCTGCTTGTGGCTGGGAAAGCAGTTGAAGGCAGTCCAAAGCCTTGGGACCCTGCACCCATGTGGGAGACTCCAGGTTCCTGGCTTTGGATTGGCTCAGCTCCAGCCATTGTGGTCACTTGGAGAGTGAATCATCGGACAGAAGATCTTCCTGTCTGTCTCTCCTCCTCTCTGTATATCTGACTTGCAATAAAAATAAATAAATAAATCCTTACAATTACAAAAAAAGTCAAAAAAATTACAAAAAAAGATGGACTTACAATGAAACTGTTTACTGTATCTTGACAATAGGATGCTGGACTCTCTGCCATTGTCAATGCCTGCAATGATGGACATATGACTGTGTATGAAGAACTATACTTTAGTAATGACATAGGGGAACCGGGGGTGAGAATTGGGGAAGGGATAAGGGAAATCCCAGGGGCCTTTTTAATTGTAACATAAAATGATAATAATAATAAATAAATAAAAGACTAAAAAAATTACAAAAAAATCCTAAGAAATTGTAGGCTTCTATATGATGTTTGAATCATAGGGATATGTACAGGTTTATATCATTTACTGACCAAGGTCAAAGGTCCACTGCTTCTTTTAATAATCACTTTAATTTTATTAAGCATATGTATACAACAGAATCCAAATCATTAAAGCCTTTCCATGTTGCAACTGCAGTAAGTTTGTGCAAGTAGATCAGAATTTGAAGATTCATAGAAGATTCCTGGCTGCCTATTCCTGCTCTGTGTTCCACACAATTATATTTAGCCCTTTCTGTTTCCTTCTAAACATGTGTCTGTTGGGTAGCAGCTCCTAACATTCTCTACAAAGTGGTTATGGGATATTGTGGAGAAGTCTTTTCACAACCCCATACCAAAATCACTAAGCAATATGTAACCAGGATCTGTGTCTATTTTTTAACTCAGGAATGGTTGCTTTCATCCTGGGTCAGATATGCATATTTTCTGGGCCTGGTGCAGTAGCCTAGTGGCTAGAGTCCTCACCTTGCAGGCGCCAGGATCCCATATGGGCACGAGGTAGTATCCCAACTGTTCTACTTCCCTTCCAGCTCCATTTTTGTGGCTTGGGAATACAGTAGAGGATGGCCCAAAGCCTTGGGACTCTGTACCCATGCAGGAGACCCAAAAGAAACTCCTAGCTACCGGCTTTGGATCAGCTCAGCTCTGGATGTTGTGGTCACTTGGGGATTGATGTGTTGTGGGTGGAAAATCTTTCACTCTGTCCCTCCTTCCCTGTAAATCTGACTTTCCAATAAAAACAAATATTTTTTAAATGTAAATACTTCTTGAAGACACAGCTTCAAGTTGTTTAGAAGCAGAGCCTAGATGATAGCATTTTTAAAGTTCTCCAAGTTAATATCATTTAGCTAAAAACCACTGGCATGTGGTTATTGGTCATTGAATATAAACTATTTTATGTTTAAAGTATGAATGAGGAGCCCACTGAAAAGTTTGCTTTTAAAAATGACATGATTTTTCTACATTTTTAAAATTTATTTATTATTAATTATTTATTATTTTTAATTCATTAATTACATTGTATTATGTGACACAGTTTCATAGGTACTTGGGTTCTCCCCACCCCTCCCCAAACCCTCCCACCATGGTGGATTCCTCCACCTTGTTGCATAACCACAGCTCAAGTTCAGTTGAGATTCCCCCATTGCAAGCGTACATTTTAACGTGATCACTCAGGGTGCTTTGGGTTTGAATGCAATTAGTTCAATCTGGAAGACTAGTTAAACTAGCCTTAATTAATGATCCAATCAATAACAATGCAATTAGTTGAATCAGGAAGATTAGTTAAGCTATGCGGGGTCTCCCCCACAGATTCCTTTAGTATCCCGTTCCCGGAGGGGGTGAGCCTGCTGCCCGCCACCCAGCCTTCCGGCCCATGAGAGACAGACAGACAGACAGGGGTTCTGTCTAAGCAGTTCTGATTTATTGGGGGAAATTCAGTTTCTTATATAGGGTAAGGGATAGCCCCAGGCCAGGAATTTCAGAAATTCCAGGAGGAGAGAAACTAGGAGCCAATTACTAGGAGAATGACTGCGGAAGCCACCTCCCATAGGCCAAGGGTAGGTGAGTGAAATGACCCTGGCCAACCAGTATTTCCTTGGAGCTACGTGACTCCTGCCCTGGTTCACGCCCAGGGCTCTGTCCTTGGCTGACATTTTGCTCATCACAGGTAACCCAGTGACCTTGACTGTTACTCGCCATCTTATTGACTTAGTGACCTCTTTGCCCCTGAGCCCCACAAAGTTAAGTCTTATCAATAATCCAGATATACCATGGCAACTCCAGTAACATTGGTAAAACTTGGTTAGGTTCTAAATATACTTTAAAAGTCAAACATCAATATATGCTGAGGAGGGGGTACAAGAAATAGTCTAAGATGATGCCAAGGTTTTTGGCCTGAACACAAGAAGATTGGATAGCTATTAATTGAAATGGGCCAGAAAATAAGAGGATCAAATCCTGAGGGAAAAATTGGTAGCTTGGTTTTAGGTACACTAAATGTCAGATTTATGGCAGATATACAAGTGGAACTACAAGATGGAAGTTAGATATAAAATTTGGATTTTGGAACACAGACCTGGACTGTAGACAAAAATCTTGGATTCAATAGCGTGTGGATGGTATTTCAGCTCACAAAAATTGGATTTGTGATTATGGATAGAAGTGGAAGCAGCCAGGTCTGGTCTGTGGTGTACAGGTAAAGCCACTACCTACAATGCTTGCTTGAGTTCTGGTTGTTATTTCCCAATGAGCTCAGTACTAATGGCCTGAGAAAAGCCACAAAAGATGGTCCAAGTGCCTGGGTCAGTGTCATCCATGAGGGAGACCCACATGAAGCTCCTGGCTCCTGCCTGACTCAGCCTTGGCCAGGTAGGCACCCTGGGAGTAAACCAGGTGATGAAAGGTCTCTCTCCCTCTTCTCTCTTCGTGTGTGTGTGTGTGTGTGTGTGTGTGTGTGTGCGCGCACATGTGTCTATCTAAGAAGAAGTAGAAGCAGTTGAGGTCTGTGACATTAAAAAGTTATTATTAAAGAAGAAACAACAATAAGAAACTGGAGCAATCAGGGAGACAGGAAAACATAGGTGTGATGTCCCAGAAGCCAAGGGAATAATATGCTATATAAGAAACGGTGCTAAAATGCCAACTAAGACAAGAACTGAGAACTGACCTGTGCATGTAGCAATGAAGAGGTCAATAGTAATCTTGAGAACTACGGTTTTAGTAGAACACTGGCAGCAAAAGTCTGATTGGAGTATGTTCAACAAAGAATGGGAGAAGAGCAAATGGAGACAGAAAGTAACAGTATTTTTTTCAAAGAATTTTTTCTCCAAAGAAAAACAGAAAATGAATTTGTAAATGCAAAATAGTTGAAGTAAGTTTTTAAGTTAATGGTAATAATTCAGCAACTAAGGGAACCTTGGTCACATAAGAGTTAATGAAGCAATTAAATATATTTAAGGTACAAACGATCTTGGTTCTTAGCCATGAGAAAAATTGCTTTTTCTGTGTCTTCCTCCTCTAAACTACAAATAAAATAGTACCTGTCTTGCTAATTATTTTTAGTATTGGTAGATATTACGTAAAGAATTTACTGATGCAAAGTAGAGACTTAAAATGTTCTGTAGTACCAAACTGCAACAACAACCTATCCTGTCCCAACCTCAAGTTTAGTAATCATATTCATTCAACTGATGTCTTACAACTTAGTGAATATAGGGACACATGGTTTTGTTGACATTCACTTCTGTTTTCTGTTCTCATACGTCATTTCTACATCTACATTTCCACAAAGCCACATTTCCCCAAGGAGGAGGAGTGCTTGCTGTGGGGTAAGAGTATAGGCTTTCAAGTCAACTTATTTTGATTTGGGTCAAAGCTCTACCACATGGTGATTTCTAACTCTAGATGATGCCATTCCATCTCCATACCTGATTTTTCCTAGATGTTAAATAGGGATATCGGCCTCAAAGAATCTTTGGAAGGGTTGGATAAGTTCATACCCAAAAATGCACAGAATGTAATTGGTGCTTAAATAAACTACAGTGTATTTTTATTACTATTATTCCTAGAGACCACACCATTTATCTTTTGTGTATCTGACACCACCATCTACCTAATCCAACGATAGCTAAAACCTCTTCCATAGCCACTCTCTTCTCTAAATCAAAGTTCAGGACAGAGGGGGTATTTGTGGAACAGAATTTACACCTTGCTTAACTGCCTGCCTATCTGCCTGCTTACTGGAATCATTAATAAAATTATAATAAAAGTCTTCTTTTCTCCAAGTGACCCAACAGAAATCTATCAGTTGACCATTTAGTCCGATGTCAGCATGGAAAATATATTCAAAGATTTTTTAAAAACAGCAATTGGCATGGCTATGATTATACTCCCAATTTTTAATTAAAGCTGAAGTTTAATTATTTGAACCTATTAAAATGGACTCTCATCTTTATTTCTCTTTTCTTTCTGTAGAAGGAAAGACAATTTCTGCATAAGTAACTTCTATTCACCTTCTAGGTCCCACCTTACACATTCTAGCCCTAGGGAGCTTTTATTCTCCATTTTGTGATTCTCCGTACCTTGTGTTTGTAGTCATAATGGCATCAAACACAACACACCAGACAGTACACTAGAATCACCTTGTTACCCCAAAAGCATGGATACTATGTTATTCTCATCCTCTAGCACCTACAGCACCTATAGCAATTAACATGTAGTAAGTATATATATAAAAAAATACCCATTTATTTACAATAGCCAAGTTAGCCCCAGGAGCCATTTTGGATTGGAACATGGACATATCATGAGGGATCATAATTCAGCCCATTAAAGATTATTGTAAGGTTTATTTCTTTATTTAGAAGGCAGAGTAAGAGAGAGAGAGAGAGAGAGAGAGAGAGAGAGAGAGAGAGAAGCAGAGAGTCTTCCATCTGCTGGTTCACTCCCCAAGTAGCTGAAGTATCCTGGCCTTGGGCAAAGCCAGAAGTCTAGAGCTTCTTCTGGATCTTCTTCGTGGTCTCAGGAGCCGAAGCCAATGCACCATTTTCCACTGCTTTTTCCAGGCTGTCAGCACAGAACTGGATAGAAAGCAGAATAGCTGGGACATGAACCAGCACCCATTTGGAATGCCAGCACTGCAGCATTGCATATGCCTGATATACCATCAGCACTCACTAAGGTTTCTTAAAAGTAGACATCTCTTCCCAGCTATGATCAGAAGATGGGATTATTGAAGACTTATCAAATAAATGCAATGTTGATCATTTTTAATGATGGAGAGAGAAGACCTTCAGTTAGACAAAGAAAGTAGACTCTAGAAAACCAAAGTTAACCCTGGAAGCCAAAAGAGGCTTTTTGAAAGAAGGATTTATCTCTAGAATTTCCAGGAAAACCATGCAGCTCTCCTTGCATCGCTAATTTTAACTCAGTGAAACTCATTCCAGATGTGTAATCTCTAGAACTGGAGGATAATACAATGTTTTAGGTAATGGAATTTGTAGGGATGTGTTAAGGCAGTGCTAGGGGAAAAAAAACTTATTATTGGTACTGAAGAATGTTGAACAGATGTTTAGAGGAGAACAAGCTTGGAAGCCAGGGTCAAGAGGGAAAGTCACAGACAAATGCCAGACAACATAGCAAGGCAGATGGTAAGAAGTAGGAAACCCACAGGAATGGGAAGGTCAAAACAAAGAAAGTAGAATAATAGATATGATTACTGATAAACAGAAGTATCCTTGCTAATGGAGCATCAGGTTAGGAGCCTAATCCTAAATCAGGGAGCCGAGATCCAGTGGGGTTGAAACAGTTGGAGGCAGACTGTTCATTACAAATATGCATTGACAGAAGAGTGACATTATCTTCTAGACATATCCACATAACATTACCTACAATGTTCATATATTCATTCTTTCAGGGTGAAGACATTTAAGATCCCCCTCAAAGTTCAAGTAGCATCCTAGCATCATCTATTTAGCACAGAAAGAACATGTTACAAAGACTTCCTAACTAGTCACCTAACAGGGTATACAAAATGGTTCCTGAACTGATAAATGTAGTTAAAACAAATACAGAATGTTTACACAATGGAACATCGGCCAGCAACAAGTACTATTAAGCCTGGCGCATGGTATAGATGCAACAGACGTTTGTTGAATGACAAAATGAATGGATGAGTGAATGAAAACACTCAGAATTCTATGTCTCTAGGATATGATAGCTTAAAGTAAAACAATGGATAATACAAGATTGTTCAATAATGAGAAGCCCGACAGACCTCGGCCACAGAAACATAACAGAAAAACAAAGGAAGGACCACACACCCCCAGAGCACTGAGAGAAATTTTCAGCGGAGAAGTGACAGGACAGAGAAAAGACACCATGGGATAGGAAAGAGAGAGGGAGGACAAGCCATGCCACCACAACTGCCAAGCAGCCTTGCATCTACATGAGCAGCACCATCTTGCCAAGTAGGAAGAAGCTTCAGCACAGCAGCTCCAGCCTCTAATAGCATTAAGTGAAACAGAATGCAACAGTCCCTACTACTTGCCTGAGGAGCTAATTGCACTCTAAGCAACTGCTTTGTTCTTCCCGCCCCTATTAACATCCAAACTACCAGATTCATTTTGCTGTGGTAATCACTCCTGAACTCTCTTCTGAGTTAGGGGATAGCAAGTCCCCCTGCTACTAGAAGCCACCACAGTCAGAGATTGGGGCACAAACCAGGGCAGAGTGAAGAGCTGTGTTGATTCACTTGGACTAATCCAGGGAGTTCTGCTTCAGCTTTCTGGGGCAGCAGCAGCAGCAGCCCATGAACATTCTAGACACAATTTGAGCAAGTTACCTGTGTACCTGCAATTCACAATGCTGGAAGCCCTAGACACAAGCCCCAACAGTACCCTTGCTCGTTGCTTGGGAATTGGACGCGGTTCTACATATGTCTTGCAGTCTTGCAGAGCTAAAACAGCTGATGTTGGTATCACAGGCAGTAGACTAACTCACACTCACCTGAGGTATCTGGAGAGTCTATCTGCTTAACTGTCCTTTGGGCGCATGCATTACTGTACACAACCATCCCCGATGCAAGTGTCTCTTACTTTGAGAAACCTGGGTAACAACCACCCTGCATCTTGGAACACCAGGACTGTGACACTCGCTACTAGCGTCCCCAAATGCACTGGAATCTACAAGGAGAGATTTATGGAAGAATTTGACTGCATTCCACCTCTCTGAATGCATGCCAGCCAGTATAAAACTTCCTGTGTACCATGTAGTCACCCTGTAGGACTAGAGCAAGGTCTATGTCCTTCAGACCTGAAACTGCTTTTTGTTGCTATACGCCCCAGTGACAATCACGCTCTGGCAGCATGACATCAATCACACAGTCCTAGAGCCACAGCTATTGATGCCTCAAGCCCCATCACTGCTCAATCTTACCAGTGGGACATGGGATAGCTCCACTGGTGTCCCTCTGCACCAAGAATGAGACATTGGCTCTTGCAAAACCTAGTGTGACTGATACCCAGTTCTCTGAGGATGGAAGATACACACCCTGAGAAGCTCACATTCACGACAAAGTCACACCTCCACCCCTAGGGACTTCTGCAGACTACTCGGTCAGTTATACACACAGCTGTTCTTTCACTCCAAAGATACACTTCTGGGCTCACCTAGAACCAAAGTGCAACAAGTCATGGGATGTCCTGAATCCCAGCTACACCATAAATACTTTTCCAACAAGAAAGAATACACCAAATGGGTAGTGGGGCTCTAAAGGCTACCTGATCAAGTGATGACACTTCCTCATCACTGGCACGGTGTGTCTTTTAATAGCATGTGTCTCTATTTATACATAAATCTATTGTTTCTATTTCCTAATTTCAAAAGCAACAGAGCTCAATGAAAAAGGAAAGAAAAATGACTGTAAGTTAATTACCTCAATGCAACTATTTTTCTAGTCGTCTATAATTTTGCTCTTTTTCTCTAGTATTTAAAAATATGGTATCTTACTCTACATCCTTGTAATTTGTATTGATTTTTAAATATTTATTTTAATGTGAGAACTACAGAGAGACAGGGAGAGACAAACAGATAGATCTTGTGTCTGCTGGCTCACTACTACTCAGACGGTTGCAACAGGCCAGGCCAGAGTCAGAAGCCAGAACCTTCTTCCAGGTCTCTGTGACAGGGGCCCAAACAGAGAGACCATCTTTCATTTATACAGGCCAAGAGAAGAGAGTTGTATCAGAAGTAGAGCAGCCAGGACCCAAACCATTTGAGATGTCCATGTTGCAGATGGTGGCTTAACTCACTATGCCACACTAGTGGCCCCTATTTTTATTTTTTAAAATACAGCACGGGAACTATATGGCTACCAATTTGTGTGCCAGTTACTCCATATACATTTCAGCTTCCTGTGAGTGGCCTGAGGATGATCCAAGTTCTTGGACTCCTACCCACATGGGAGCTCCTGGCTCCTGGCTTCGGTTCAGCCCAGCTCCAGCGATTGTGACCAGTTGAGAAGTGAACCAGGGGATGGAAGATAACAGACACACTCTCTCTCTCTCTAAATATATATATATATATACATATATATGTATATATATATAAAATACAATATAATATTATATATACACATACATATATATACATACATACTCGTACGTGTGTGACTTTCAAGCAAAATAAATAAATCTTTTTAAAAAATAAATAGCACAGACTGTGGTTGTTTTTCAAGATGAATAAATATCCTAGAGGCTTGTAGGTTAGGCCACTGACTGCAATGCCAGCATCTCATGAGCATTTATGTCCCGGTGCTCCACTTCTGATCCAGCTCCCTACTAGTAACCTGGGAAAAGTAGCAGAAGATGGGCCAGGTGCTTTGGGTCCCTGCCACCCATGTGGGAGACCCAGATGAAGCTCCTGGTTCCTGGTTTCAGCCTGGCGGAGCTCTAGCTTTTGTAGCCTTTTGGAAAGTGAACCAAGTGTTCACTTCCATCGCCTTTGTTTTATAATTTCTACCATTAAAATCATCAGCGAAATAAACACATTTATGACCATTGCTTTGCACACAGCTCTGTGGGCTTACAGTAATTTCCGACTGGCGTAACTGCGTATTTTCGTAGACTTAGATATATAATTCTGTGTTACTCGACAAAGACATCTACCCATTTAAAATCCAGCTTTGGAATTCCTCAAACCTTTGTTAACACAAATCATTAATCTTTTTGAAAAGCGCCAATGTGATGGATAGATTTGTTTCCATTTGTTTGCTCTTGAAAACAAATATTTCTTCATTCCTTTTTTGCATGTATTTCTTTGTTTCTTTGTGAAGTATCCATTCATGTCTGTCTCCATTTTCAGATTCTTCATTTTTAAGTTAATTTGTAAAAATCATTTATCAATTGTAGTGAATATTTGCTGCAAACATTTTCCAATTTGCTATTTTCCTTTAACTTTTGTATTTTATGGATTTTAACACACAAAGGAGGATGAATATATCTGTTTATTTTTCTAGCATCAACTCAATCTTTCCTCATTCTCACCTTTGTACTTAGGATTACATATTGTTATTTTAAAAGGTACATAAATAAAATATCTGCCTTTATTTTCATTATCTTGTACTTAATTTTCATACTTCAGTTTTAACCTATCTAGCAATTTTTTATTGCCTGCGATAAGGTAAGGGATAAATTTTACTTCACTTTTATTGTATGCCCATTTATAAGGTGGTGAATTTTCACAGAAAATTTACCCAAAGTTTCTGAAAAGGCTGTGCTTGAACCAAACTAGTGATTTTTTTTAAGTTGCATTTTCCACATTGCACCTTAGGTCTCAGCAAGTAATGGATTCTGGTCTGCAAACACAGCACAGCGTGCCGGCATTTGCAGATGCACCCATGAGCCAACCACACAGCAAATCTCCTTTGCAAGAGAAAGGTCAACTTCCTGTGTGAAGTCTCCAGTTACAGACTCACATCCATTCTAAAATCACTCTAAGATACAGAAAGCAAGCATATTTACTTTTCACGTGATTTGAAGATTTTTGTTCTGAAACAAAGTCAACAGGCAAATCTCTGGTCAATAAGCTAAAGCACATTCCACATTGGTCTCTGGATGAAAGACCATCTTGTAAACCCGGTGAGAGTTACAAATGAAGAGCAATTTTTTTTAAGATTAGAAGAAAATGCTCCATTCTCACTATAGACAGTATCCTTTGAATCAAAGTACTCTTGATTCTGAGTTATATTTGCTACAAGATACTACCAAGGCAATACTCAGAGAAATAGCAGCTGGAGCCATTTAATGGTTACTAATTAAAGAGCATCACAGGTACAATTTGTAATCCTGCTTGACAGATGCAGCCCATTACATGAAGCATTGTTGGCAAGTTCTACAACCCAGATGCAGGCAGGGAAGAGGTTGGTCTTTGTGTAGCACAGCTTCCTGGCAATCTTTACTATTACAACTGGATCTGCACATATGTATCACGAAAAACTGTTGACATGATAGAATTGGAAGCTTTTCTAAGTGGCAAATTGATTTTGAAATATCTCAGCTCACTCCACAAGGCATTGATATGCAAAGACACACCTAGAAGATTCCGTAACATTATTACCTCATCTCATCATGTGGTTCAAAACAAATTTGGGGAAGTATGAGCCACAGTGCTCCAGTTAGAATATCTGCAAATTCAAAACCATGCCCAGTGATTTTCTTCCAGTCCATACTGCTGCATCTACACAGTATAAAAATAATTCCTGCCTTCAAAGCATTTCAGAGTGAAAGAGAATGGCAAAACGATCATCATCTCAACAAGAAAACTGAATGACTTTTAGACTGTCCAGTCATTGCTGAGATGTCTTAGAGGTATGGCTAGAGGGTTCTTTGGCCATAAACACAGAGAACTGCTGTTCCTCCAAACGAACAACAATAACAACAACAAAAAACCTACAAAAGGAAAAACATATATCTTTAATTACAATTATTTTTCTAAGCTCTCCCTTAAAGATAAAGGAAACAAAAGGATAATTTATGTTTACAGTTCTGTGACACATAAAAATATAATTAAAGTACTAAATCTCTCCAAAGAAATGTGATGTACAAAATTAAATTCAGTATTTAGCTGGAAAGGAGTCCCTTCGGAGAGATCAGGTTGATATGTGAGGGATCAGTTTTGAAGCCCCATTGCAGATTTGTTTAAGGGATGGTATTTTGGTCAGCACAACTAAGATATCTCCTCATAACTGTCAGTCACAATGAATTGTGGGACACATTACCTGAATCCCAACATCTAGCTACATTAACGATCCCGGATTTTTGTTTTTTCAAATACAATTTAGATACATGGAAGTCAGTTTCTCCTCTCATATTTCCAGAATGCATTGACAAGGCAGCATTTAACATTTTCCACATATGAGGGACCTTTTCTTGCACTGCATTTCAAAATACAGAAAGTTACAGCTTGTTTATTTTTTTAAATCTTCTTTATTAGTTCCATAAACCTGTCAATAGCTTAACGTAGTTGACAAAATCAGGATGATTTAAGAGAAATTTTTCTGAACATGGTGGAGAATATGAAGAGGAAGTAAGCAAATAGAAAAGCATGTGGCATTCGGCATGGGTCAGGGGCAGACCAGGCTGAATCAGTTCATGTCATCCATCCACTGGCAAATCCGAACACCAGAACAGAGTGTGGGTTGAGCCTGGTTTGGTTGTGACAAAACCAGTACACATTATGGAATGCCAGGGTGAGGTTGCCTGTACTGGATTTGACTGCAGCACCCAACCAGCACACATGAGATCCAGGAAGGGAGGGACAGAGCTGGCAAGGGGATTAAGGGGCTGGTCCCCTCGCCGGACAGCTACTCCCACTATAGAGCGTGGGCTGGGATAGAGACAGACCAGACTAAGCAAGGCTGCAACACCTGTGCACTGCATGTGGAATAGATCAGGGAAAAGCCAGGCTGGGCGGATTATTCCTGTGGGTGCAAGCATAAATTAGAGCGGGTGAGGGATGTTTGGGCTTGGCCACAGCATCAGCTGGCAGAAGCTGGCACTAGGGACTAATTCTGTCAAGTCAAACCACAGAACCACCTAAAGAGTGAATAAACCGGGACAGAGAGACCTGGGAGGGAAAAAGTGGGTTCCCTCTTCTTGGGTCACTAGTCCCGTGGGAGGGCATGAAAACTAGGACGGGGGCTGGGATGGCTAGACAGAGAGGCACTCAACAACATCTGTGAGGGCTGGATGGTTGAGTTGGTTAGATGGAACTAAGCTTTAATACCCACTGACAAGTACAAGAGCCAAATGGGATGGGGGACAGACTGGTCTACTGCTACACATACTGGCAAAACAGGGTAGGGGGTGGGCCTGATGGGGGTTGTGGGTTGCCCCGACTAGGCTGCAGCTCCCACTGGTTGATGTAAGGGCCGAGTATGTGCTGGGCAGAACCAGACTGGACTGCAACACCCATTGGTTCCAGTGCAACTCGGGACTGAAAACAGAACCAACCCAGCAATTGCAACCACCAGCTGATCGGGGTGATGGACTGTGCCGGGCCCTGTGCTTGCTAGAACATACAAGAATCTGGTCTGGGAATACCTCAAGGTTTCTTTGGAGATCTCCCTAATCGAACTGCTGGACTCAGAACTCTAACCAAGAAAAGACAGAAGACAGAACAGGACAATCATTCATCTCAGCTATATGTTGGCAGCAAAATATGGGGCAAACAGAGACTTTATGATGGACCATATCAATCAGTGGACGACCTCATTGAGCGAAACTGGCAGCGATTCATAACTGGAGAACTATTAAAACCACTTGAGCAAATATCTCAGAGCATGCCCCACATCCGGGACTTGGGGTGGGCTGGAAACCGGGTGGGGCTTCTCCCTCAATATCCCCCTTTACCTCAGATACATGATGGAAACAATATGGACATAATAGTATTACCCACTTCCCTATACCCCCTGAACCTTTTTTTTTAACCGCAATTATCTATGTAAAGATTGTCAACAACAATACAATAAAATAAAAAAAAAAAAGAAAAAAAAAAAAAAAGCATGTGGAGGAGCTAGTACTTTTACCCTGCAAGATTTCAGTCCAATTACTTTCAAAAGCATACTTCATCTCTCTCACATATTACTTGTTCTAATAGGGATACCACAAACTCAAGGGGTTGAAGTGCAAGGTGTTAAGATTGGATATGTTATATATTGACTTGGGCACTGACCACATTTGCCTACATGAATTTTGAAGAAACATTTTTGGCTCATATGATGAAAGTCTATTGTGAAGCCATATATTTGAAAGTGATGTCTTCCCTCCTAGTAGGATAGGAGCCTCAATCAATCTTTTGTGTTATGACCAGGTGTAAGTCATAAAACAGCAGTTATGGCAGGTTTTATGAAGCTGAGAGCAGGGACATTCATGAGGAGGATAAGTCCATAATAGCCTTAAAGAGCAAACCATCTTTCAAGGTCCTAGGTTTCCACAGAGAGGCTGCTCCAGTGATCTGCAGTCTTACCTTTTCCCATCATTTCTTACCATAAGAAACCATTTCTGCAAGAACCAACTGAGCAAGATAACCAGCATTCATTGTCCTTAGAACCTTGTATATCAGAGGAGTATATAGGAAGGACCTGGTTCTTTCCTTCAATTAGTCACCTATTCACCTTCCAGGTTACAAATGTTTGAACATCTTCAAACCTTTTAATGTCCCACACTCACTCAGCATGTATCCTTAAGCATGACTTTTACCCTTTCTGCAAATGGTGTGCTTGTCATTCTACACTACACTTTTTCTTTGTTCTAAAACTGTCTCTTGCAAGTTTTCAAAAAGGGATTCTTAGCTGTATTTCTGAAATATGCCTTTAGCATCCTCTACACCACACCAAAGTTTCCAAATCTTCCCTCATCCCATTACATCCTGCTACACACCTTAATAACACAACACTCCAATCCACTGAACAGAGACATTAAAATCCCTACAACTACTTTCATTTCCTGTAATTCAACATCCTTCTTTCTACATATCTGCAAACTACATTTTCTTGACAACAAAGTAGTTTAACAAAGGAAGAGGATCAAAGGAGTCTGCAGGAAATCAGGATCCTGGCAGAAGAAAATGTCCTACCTTGCTGTCTAGTCTACTTTTGTTAGAGAGGTAGAAGGTAAATAAGATGACAATAGGGTAGTAAGAGCAAATACGTGAGGTAACGGGTAGTTTCTTTCAACCTATATCAAACAATGCCATGGAAGCAGCAATCTACCTGGCTATCTTTTTCATGAGCTTCTAAGAAGTAAAGAAGATCCTGTGTTCTTGAAAACTGCATGGGACAGGAGTTGTGGGTTAAATCATCATTTTGGGTACCTACATCCTGTATTAGATTCCCAGTTTAAATCCTAACTTCTCTGCTTCCTATCCAACTTCCTACTAATGCACCTCAGAAGTCAGTGAGTAATGGACCAACTACCTGGGTTCCTGCAACCCACATGGGAGACCTGGCTCCACAAGAGTTCCAGGCTCTTGGCTTTTTCCAACCCCAGCTGCTGCAGCCATCTGGGAGGTGAACAAGTGAGTGAATAATTCTTTTCTCCATGCCTCTCTCCCCAAGTCCCTGTCACTCTACATTTCCAATGGATTTTAAAAAACACAAACATTAAACATACAGCTTTCCATTCATGTTATGATCTCATCCTTTATCCAATTTGGGCTGAGCTCCTCACCCTGACAGCACAATCTGGGGATCCAGCGAGATATCACATACAGACCCAGGCAGATCTTCTGGTGGGTGAGACAGTCACAAGAACCTGAGGGCACTGCACTCCAGGGAGAAGCACAGGAAGCCAAGCTTTGTGGAGGCGAGGAGTTCCACGCAGGGTGGCAGTGAAGTCCAATATCCCTGACTTGGAGAAATATATCAGTTAAAGAAACAGCAAAAATTATGCTACCAATTGTCAAATGAAGGAAAATGGCCTTCTGCTTCACCAAAGTGAATTTCATGTGTAAAAGAAGTTTGTTTGTTTGTTTGTTTATGCAGCCCCTAATGATACCCTGAAAAAAGCACAACCCCTGAATTTTGAATTACAAGAGCCATGACTCTAAATAGTTCTATGATTTTATAATGTTTCTTTTAGGCATGTATCTGCTTTTTATTTGGATTTTATCAATACACAGTACAATGTACAGTTTAAAGCTTTCAGTTGGATAAGTTTCCGTAAGTGTATACACTCCTGTAACCACTAGTCTAAACATGAGGTATAATATTGCCATCAGCTCAGAAAGTTCCCTTGTGTCTTAACAATCCTTGTCATGCATACACACAATCATTCTTACATCACTACAGATTAGCTTCCCCCATTCTTGAACTTCATGTGTACTCTTTTGCATCCAGACTGAAACACTGGAAGTCAGAGCAGGTTACTGGAAAGGATTAAAAGACACAACATTGAAACAAGTGAGCAATAAGTATAATCTTTAGTAATGTGTCTACAAGTATATGTACATGTGTACACACACACACACACCTTTGGCTGCCCTTAAGCTCGAAGTTGCTGGAGTCAGACTGTTTTCTCTGGAGGAAAAGTTCTCCTATGTGCCATAACACACACACACACAATTTTTCCTTGATGACATACTGACATGTCCATACCTACAATGTCTTCCTTAAGGTTTTATGCTAGTACTTCACAAAGTTTATGCAAAATGAAGTTAAGATATGTGTATCAGTCAGCTTCTGTCTCTAAACCAAATTCATGAAATAAGGCACTTATGAAGGATGGGAATTTATTTTAGCTCATGGTTTTGATGCCACACAGTCCAAGGTCAGATGGCTTCATTGGTTTTACATTCAATTGACATATTCTTGCTAGCAGTCCTGGAACTGCACTGAGCATCACATGACAAGAGGGAACACATACAGAGAACTAATCATACTATGAGCCAGCAAGCACAGGGAATAGCTGGACCAAGCTTAGCTTTTACAACCAACTTTCTTGCAAGAACTACCTTCTAAGGGTATCTCACAATGCTCTGGTTTCCACACTTTGTACCATTAACTTATGAATTAGGTATGTCTTTTACTCATTATTTTTATTTTGGGGGTTTTTATTTTAAAATATTCCAGATAGTACAGAAAAGTATAAGGAAGAGTTCAATAAGAACTCATAGATTTAAAAATATTTCACATTCTTCCATATTTGCTACATATGTATTATATATATATGCATACTTTATTTTTAATGATGGATGATATATTATCCTTACACAATGTGATATTCATAATCGACTCATAAAAAGAGGAAAGATACATATTACTAGTTAAGGGGCATAATTCAGTGAAGACAACATTTATAAATATCTAGATAGCAAACAATGCAGTATCCACAAATTTTTTGCTACATATATTAACTTCTACATATGAGAGAAAATATGAGGTATTATCTTATGTGTCTGGCTTATTAGTATAACGAAATGTCTGTATGAATTTAGGAGCCAAATCATCTTCAAACCATAGCAATAACTTTATGCTGCTACCCTCAAAAATGAAATACATGCTTGGTATTTTCATAATGGGCATTTGCTTGAACTTGTTGAAGATCCCTCAAACCTGACTCTTGTCTTATGGGACATAGTAATCAGAAAGTGTGCTCCCTCAACTGTGACAATAACTCAATGTATGTAATCAAAACTTCACCATGGAACTGTGCAGGCTTTAAGGAGAGCTCTGTGTCACGAGGTGCAGTAAATACCCCTGGGAAAGACATCCACAGCAACAAAACAAGTGTCTCTGCTTCTCTAAACCAGATTCTGATTTACCATCATTTGTTATGACATCATGAATGGCACTTGCCATTATAACTGGTTACATCAATTGTACTTCTCCTGTCCCATCCAGCCCAGATTCTGCTGTTGTATTTGATTCTTTAGTAAGAATAGAAAATGCCACATGGTGTGTGCATCAGAGACAAAACAAATCAGAAAAAGAAAGCTAATTTAATCATAGGATTAACTGAGCATTGGATATAGAACTAAGGAAAAAATAATGTCTTATCTATGCCCTTCTTTAAACAGTTGAGAAATTCTTATATAATATTCTGAATATCCTTAAAATACATACAGTAGTCTTTTCTGAGTCCAGGGGTTTCAATATCTGTGGATTACAGAGTAAACATGGCTAAACTCAAGAACCAGACCACACACAAAAAGTTCCTAAAGTGACACAGAAATGGTATCAAAAAGCTTCAGTCACAAAGAGATTAATAACTTAAAGAGATGGCTCCACGTTCCTGAGGAACATGCATTTTGCCAAGAAACACAAGAAGGGACTGAAGAAGATGCAGGCTGACAATGCCAAAGCTATGAGTATATGAGTTGAAGCCATCAGGGCTCTTGTAAAGCCTGAGGTAGTTAAACCCATGATCCCAAAGGGTGTCAGTTGCAAGCTTGATAGACCTGCCTACATTGACCACCCCAACTTGGGAAGCATGCTTATGCCTGCATTGCCAAGAGTCTTAGGCTAGCCCAGCCAAAGACCAAGACAAAGGCCAAGACCTGCCTTAGAACAAGTGCAAAGCCAAGGCTCAAGTTAAAGCCCGGGTCCAAACCAAGCCATAAGGCCAAGGCCCAACTGAAATCCAGGACTCAAGCCAAAACTAAGGACCAGGCCCAGGCTGCACCTGCAGCATCAGTTCTGGCTCAGCTTCCTCCCAAAGATGCCTAGTCCCCATGAAGGCATCATTATAACATTTTCTGAATGCCAATGCAAACAGAGACAGGTTGTGTGATCCCTGGGCTTCTGAGTGCATGGTACTAGTGACCTCCTGTGCTGTTTGTACAAATAAACCTGAGACAAGGGAAAATATGTCCAACAAGACAAGAGATACAAATTGATCCAAGATAAGAAAATAATTCTCAGATATGTGACTACTGCATTAAATCAGATTTCTGTTATCACTGGCTTATTTTAATAGCAAGTGCCCCCTGTCTCAATGTTTAACACTCTTCAGTGGAGTACTAATTAACTTATCTTTCTAGGAAGAAATGTGGCAACAGACAGGCAAATACATTTTCAAGCATATCTGTGAAACTAAATAAACACCCCGTTTCTTCTGTGACTAAAATCTTCTGAAGAAAGTTTAAACGTGATCTTTTTAGCAACTTATTCTCTATTCCTTCCTACAAAATGTTTGTGGAATCAGGTCTTCTGTCTCAACACACTCACAGGAGAAGGGAGTAGCTGTGTAACCAACCTGGTAGAGAATTACAGCTCATAGCATCTGGAAAGTAAAGAGTAGCTTTTGTCCTGAAAATTTCAGATTAGTCACAGTAGTTTTCCTAGAACTGGAATTTGATGGAAGACCCTGGAGTTAACATGGTTTTATTAGCTATTTTGTACTGAGCACTCATTTTCCACAAATCTGAGTTACTAAATTATGACATGGAAGAGAGTCTCATAATTTTCACACCTCCTCTGTTCCACCCTGGGCCTACAAACAAGGACACCATATCTACTTTGGTTGGATTAGAAGCTAGAGCGAAGCTAATTGTCAAGGTGTCTCTTCCCTGCCTACCACCACACCCTGAAGAGCACTTCATGCTGTGTTAAGCCTGCCTAGATGATGCAAGTTCACAGTAGCCCCACACTGGTACAGAGATTCTAGGAGACCCTCTCCTGCCAACTTTCCTTGTACTGAGTGCTGAGCAGTAGGATGGAAGGTAGCAGGTGGCTGATGATTGACTTCAGTGCTTCTCAAATGGCAAGCAAATTTCCCCCTGCTCTAGGCTCACACAGCCTAACTGGCATTTTTCTGCATTTGGTCTCAAAGGGAAATGTAGCTGTATACACAAATTGGAAGAAATCCGGGAGAAGACAGGAAAGAAGAATCCTGGGTGCCATTTGCTATTATCTTGATAAAATGGCAGTGACACACACTCTGCCTGCCACAATTAGGGTGATAAATACCCGTTTCTTTGAGGCCTGTTTGAAAGTCAATTATGTAGATTATTAGGAGAATACTGACAGATGGCCTTCTTCCCCAAATGAGACATTCAAGCCGAACTTCGATATGTGCATAGAAAATACTATCATTTCTCACACACAGGGGCAGTCTCCCCTACAACAGAAAAGGATAGGGCTTGATGAAATTTTGCCATTGGCTGCTTTGGATGAATCCTGCCCTTAGGTATTTTCTTTTTGTCCCAGATTTCCCTTTCTCCACTCTCAATGAAAGTTGTACTTCTTTTCCTCTTGCAGCCAAATATTGATTTTCCAACCTGTCCTCAAGGTTTTGATTAACAGAAGATTGCCACGTAAGCAGCTTCTTGTTTGTTTTCAGCTAATTCATTTTTGACTATTCACTTGCTGCAGTAAATCTTACTTTTATTGTCTTACCACTGAGGAGAGCAAAACGGATTGATCTGAGTAACTAAATAATTCAGGCTGCGATGTGTGGTGGGGGTGAGCATGTGGGAAGAGCACCCATTAGGAGGAGTCTGAGAAAGTCTGATGCAACATTGCCCTTCTGTTTTCTTTGTCCTTCCCTGAGGTTCTACCCAGATTCTAACTATTTTGATTAGCTCACAAGTGGGTTGATACAGATGGCATTGTACCCCTGGAGTAGTGATTTAAAGCATCAAAGACAGAAAACAATTGTTTAAAAAGTCTTCCTGTGCTCTGGATTGAGTGCATTTCTGTGCTTGCTGAGGTGGTGTTTTTTTTTTCAAGTTCCCTAAATATTCAGGAAAGAGTTCCAAGGTTCCAATCATAAAACAATGTCAAATAAGGGCAAATGCTGATTACCCTGATTTGATAGCCAGACACAGTATACTTGCATGGAAAAGTTCATTGTGACATATAAATATGTACTATTATCTTCAAAAAAACCATTTAAGGAGTCTTCCTCTACATGTGGCTTCATACTTTTTTCTGTATTTTTATTCTTATTTTCAATAATACAGTTTTGTAGGTATAGGGATTCCCTACTCCACCTCCTCTTCATCAATCTCTATTCTCCCTTCACACACAATTTTCCCCCATACTATTACAATAGTACATTCCTTCAGCAGCAGTCACAAGTCCAACATTCTTCTATCTAAATGTATCATGGAATTGTAGGACTAGGCAACCGTAGAAAATCTACCATCATATTGTCAAGGTTTATTTAACAGGTTCACTGGAAGTCCTCCTCTTATTCAGGAGTAGAGATGCATACTGCAACATATCTTTACTTTCCAATATGCTAGTCTCCAGTATACAGGCCATATATGAGAATATATGTATATACATGTTTACCTAAATAACTGTTACCTAAATAATGTTACCTAAATAACTGCTCACTGAACATAATGGTCTCCACCTGGAACCATTTTGTTGCAAAATGGTAGAATTTCATTCTTTTTAATGGCTGAGTAGTATTCCATGGAGTAGATGTACCATGGTTTCTTTCTCCACTCATTAGCATCAGGGTTGTTTCAATGTCTCAGTTATTGTAGATTGTGCTGGTGTAAATATAGGGTTACAGATCACCTTCTAATATGCAGATTTCACTTCATTTGGATATATTTCAATGGATAGGATAACTGGGTCATGTGGTAGATCTATTTGCAGTTGTCTTAGCTCTCTTCATAATGACTTTCATAGTTGCTGCACTAGCGTACACTCCAATGAACAGTGGAGTACGGTATCTTTCCTTACATCCATGCCAGCAAGTGTTGTTAGTAGATTTTCGAATGTAGGTTCATCTCAACTGGAATTAGATGGAACCTCAATGTAGTTTTATAGCTATGGAACCTGAACATTTTTTCATATGTCTATTAACCATTTGACTGTTCTTTTAAAAAAATACTTGTTCATTGCCTTGCCCATTTCTTCACAGGGTTGTTTGTTTTGCTGCCATTTTATTTCTTAAGGTCTTTATAAATCCTGAATATTAGTCCTCTATTTGTTGTAGAGTGTGAAAAGATTTTCTCCCATTCTGTCGGTAGCTTCTTGGCTTTGTTGATCATTTTTTTCTGCTGTACAGAAGCCTCTTAGCTTGTTGTAGTCCCATTTCTTTATTTTGGTTTCGACTACCTGGGTTTTTGGTGACTTCTCTAAGAAGGTATATTGTGAGAAAACAGCTAATATAATTATCTAGTAGCATTTAAGAAGGCAGATATTGTAACAATTGAGAATAATGACATAGGAGGAAGGACAACTTAAACAGCATGGTCAGGAAAGGCATCACCAAACAGCTGGTATATCAGGGCTGAGGTCTGAAGCATGAAGAACACCTAGCCACATGAAAAACTGCAGAAATCACATAACCAAGATGCATGGATGGAAGTTTATTGCCTATACTATTCATCAGAAAAGTAAAAGCATCAAAAGGCATTATGTGAGAGATGTCATTGTAACTGCTTTAGAGAATGATGCCATAAGAAAAAAAATGTAAGACACATAAAAATTGAAGCAAAAAGGCCTAGTGCTTTGTCTTGTCACCCTCAACATCATACCTTCTACTGAAAGAAAAGTATATTGCACTTAACAAAAGATTGACACATGGTACCAGTTCCACAGCTAAGGAGCTAGCAACCTTGGTTAAGTTACTTTCCCACACATCCTTTATTTGTAAAGCAATAATAAGGAGGTTGGCCAATTAGGTTTTTCTTTTCAAAAGTTTATTTACCAAAAATCTTGTTGTCTTGATACTAGTGTTATACAAAAAGGAATGTAGTACTGGATAGAGATAAGCATTTTTCCTTATTAAGATTTATGTATTTTATTTGGAAAGGCAGACTTATAGAGAGAGGGAGAGACAAAGATTTTCCATCTGCTGGTTCAAGCCCCAAGTGACTGCAACAGCCCTCTGATCCAAAGCGAAGAGCCAGGAGCCTTTTCTGGGTCTCCCACACAGATGCAATGTTACAAGGCTTCGGGCCATCCTCTACTGCTTTCCCAGACCACAAGCAGGCACCTTTATGGGAAGTGGTGCAGTTGGGACACAAACCAGTGCCCTGGGACACCAACTGGTGAGCATATGGGATCCTAACATGTGCAAGGTGAGGATTTAGCCACTGAGCCATTGCATTGGGCCCTAAGCTTTTTTTCTTTACTTCAATGCCTCTTGGAGTGTTAAGTGTACTCATATGCATTTGGAATTTCTCAGAAGAAAATAGATTATACCATCTGTTCATAAACTCACTTGATCAAGGAACTCCTTTTCCTTAGTCATGTACCGGAGTTAGTATCCTAGGGATCAAAGTTTGACAGGGAAATGATTAAACAGATGCAAAGTCCACTGCAGTCCTTTGAAGGATTCTGTGGTGAGTACAAGCACATCAGAGAAGAAATCCTTTTGGTATTTGATATCTACTAAAAGGTATGTTTCATGTGTACAATCATTCCTCAACTAACTAAAAAGAGTTACAAGCAAATACAATCCTAATCTTTACTTAGTTACTCTTTGGCAAATGCTTTATAGCAAAAGTATAGACCGTAGTATGTATGTGGAATATAGGCTACAATTAAAATTGCAAGCTATTATTAACCACCTAATGAAACAAGAAACTTTCTTGCTGAAGTTTTAAAAGGCTGATGTAAAAAAAAAAATGAGTTAAAACAAACCTATACTGAAAACCATTTGAGTGGCATTTTTTTTTTAAAAAAAACTAAGGCACTCCGTTGTCCATGTATTCTGAAATCCTGCCAAAAGTTTAGCAAACCATTCATGATTAAATGTGATTAAGTGAGAAGCATGTGACTAGCTAACACTTTGTCCTATTTCAGAGATTATCACCACATCCATTATTATTTCAGTGTTATTTATTATCTTTTCTCATTTTGTGCCATTTGGCCAGAAAAATTTTTTAACAATTTCTTTAAAGCACTTATAATCCACCATGTCACTGAGTATGTCAACTTTGTCATTTTGCAGGTTATTTCCCAAGTAATAGGCATGCATTTATTTTAGCTTTCCATGCCTCTGCAATACTTAACAAATATAATCGAGGTACTGAAGCAGTCTATGTGCATCCAGATAACTAAGAACATTCATTTGTTCTCTGACTGTGTGACCTTGAATAAATCCTTACCATGACTAGACCTTAATTTTTTAAATATGAGGAGAGAACAAGATATTTGTTAAAGTTCCTTTAAGCTTTAAAATTCTCTGATTCTTACTTGACATTCTAAATAAAAATACTAAGAGATTGGACGCTTTACTTTAAAATCACCTTACCACATTTTTTTCTAAATACATCTTCTATTTTCTGCATTATCAAATTTGACATACATGCAAACAGAAGTAATTACACTATGGGATATTCAGATTAACAATTCTCTCAATATAATTTCAGGTGGCTACTAAAACTTATAAAAAAGAAAACTTTGAATGATGATTTAATAGCTTATAATACCAAGTGTTCAGATATGTATATCAGCTACCCTGGATGTGGACTTCAACTTTCCCAATATCTCTCTAATTAATGACCCTGTCACCTATTTCTACTCTGTATTAAGCATTTACAGTGTGCCCATTCTTGTGTTGTTGTTACGAAGGAATAAAATTGATTTCACTGACTTGAAAAAGCTTCATCTGGGGATGAACGAACAAAATGTAATACCAGGAAATGCTGTGGACAATATTAGGGAATACATAATCTATTGCTAAATTGTGTGGTATAATCCAGCAGTTCTGAAAAGCAGATGGTTTGATCCTGCTCCCAAGTGGGAGACTGAAAAGAAGCTCCAGGTTCTTGGCAGTTGCGGTCAAATGGGAAGTGTAAAGCAGTGGATGGAAACATCTCTGTTCCTCCTTCTCTCTTAGTGTAACTCTGCATTACAAATAAACAAATAAATACATATGTTTTTAAAATGTGTATTTGGGGGCCTGGCACTGTAGCATAGTGGCTAAAGTCCTCACCTTGCATATGCCAGGATCCTATATATAATCTGGTTTGTGTCCTGGCTGGTCCACTTTTCAGCTCTCTGCTGTGGCATGGGAATGCAGTAGAGGATGGCCCAAAGCTTTGGGACCCTGCACCTGCATGGCAGACCCAGGAGAAGTACCTAGCTGCTGGCTTCAGATCAGCTTAGCTCTGGCCATTATGACCACTTGGGGAGTGAACCAGCAGATGGAAGATCTTTCTCTCTCTTCTTCTCTCTGTAAATCTGGCTTTCTAATAAAAAACCTTAAAAAAAAAAAAGCGTGTTTGGATCCTTTACCTACTTCATAACTGGACTGCTCAGGGTTTCATTGTTGTGTCTTTTTCTGAGATCTGTATACACTCTGAATATTAATTCTTTGTCAAATGGACACTTTGCCAATATTTTCTCCTAGTCTGTCATTTATAGAAACTCAGAAGAAGCAATTTTCTACATGATCTGATTAGCTGTTGAGGCTTTTAACTCCATTTCTAAAAAGATTTATTTATTTTTATTTAAAAAGAACATCTACAGAGGGAAGAGACAACGATCTTCCATCTGCTGGTTCACTCCCCATGTGGCCACAACAGCCAAAACTGAGCCAGGAGCCAGGAGCTTTTTCCAGGTCTCTCACATGGACGCAGGGTCCCAAGGCTTTGGGCTGTCCTCCACTGCTTTTCCAGGCCACAAGCAGGGAGTTGGATGGGAAGTAAACCAGCCAGAACACAAACCAAATCCAATGTAAGGATTTAGCCACTGAGCCATCAAGGCAGAACCTCAACTTCATTTCTTACTTAACTTTCAACAAGTTCCTCAATTCTGTTTATTCCTCTGTCTCCTTCTTTCTCTTTGTTCTCTAAATTAAAGCAACCATAAGTTTTCTAGGTAGCTCTCCTTAATCGGATCCTAGTCTGTGGTAGTTACGGCTTCCTCCTGTAGCTATGATTACTTGGGTTATTTGTTCATGCAATTGGGCTCTACTGATGCTCTCCCATTAATCCTCTCCCACCCCCCGCAATGGGGATTTCTCTGAGACATAGGCAACTGATCTCATTTAGTGTTTGGCTAGTCCCTCACTCTAGGCTGCAAAGTAGACCTCCAGGTTCCAATAGTTTCCCATTATTACCCTGCTGAGTTCCTGTGCTCTTCTGGCACATCCCTCAAATGCAGCTATTTCCTTGTTTTTGTTATTCTTCTCTGTGGCAGAGGAAACAAACACCAACAACATCTATTTAGCAATTGTATCTCTCTGAGTTCCCAGAATCCTAATAATTCCAGCCCTAAACTCCCATCCAAGACAGTGCATCCATGAAAATACTAGGGTACTTCAGAAAATTAGTAGAAATGCAATTTAAAAATAAGTCATTTTGGTGTAGATATTTGAAATGTATATGAGGGCTCTTCAAAATGTTGATGGAAAAACTGCATGTATATCAAAAGTTTATTAATCAATCATATTAACTCCTTTTTTCCATGAGCTTTTCAAATATCCTGGCATAGTGATTAAGAGATATCTACTACAATATTAATAGGAGAGTATGATTCACAGAAATACATGAATTCTGCCCCTCCCATTGTATAGAATGATACTTTTTAACCAAATTAAAACTCATCTAATCATTGGTATTGCAATCCTGTGATTGAGACATCTTGGCACCAACTTAAGTTACCATAGGAACTCAATAAAACTGAAGATTACTGATCAGAAATGGATCCAAGAATCTTCATGGGGACAAAAGAAAAAAGATCTAGAATATATGTGGGAAAGCTATAGATAAGCCATTAGAATTGGAAAGAGGGACCAGCATGGTGGAGTATCAGGCTAATCCTCCACCTATGGCTGCAGCATCCCATATAGGCACGAGTTCAAGTCCTGGCTATTCCATACTCAATCCAACTCCCTGTTTATGGACTGAGAGAGAAGTGGAGGATGGCTCAAGTTTTCGGAGCCCTGCATTTGTGTGGGAAACATGAAGGAAGTTCCTGGCTCTGGATCAGCTCAGCAACAGCCACTGTGGCCATTTGGAGAGTGAACCAACAGATGGTGGATCTCTCTCTCCTTTTGTATAAATCTGCCTATCTGCCTTCCCAATAAAAATACATAAATCTTCAAAAAAAAAAAACAGAAAGAAATAAGAATAGAACAACAAGCTTAGAAAGGACTGAAAGCTGCAAGGATACAGACCTGATGCAGAAGGTCTTTGCTAAGGAGCCAAAAGCAGCAGTTGTGAGTAGCTAAGGCTAGAAGCATTTACTCCGGGCTATGAAAAACAGCCTAATGTATTCAGAGTCAATCTAAATGGCAACAGGGAGGTATCAGAGAGACTCTGGTAAAGTTCAGCAGGAAAGGGATCTGTGACATCTGAATGGGCATGGATGAGTGAATGGAGAAGATGCAGAGTGAAAAAAAAATGAGCAGAGCGAAATTTATCTTTTTAATAGACCTTTTCTAAAGGGGTGGCAACTGAAGCCTGGCATTTTAATAACATTTTATGAGGCTTCATACATTTTAATTAATGTTAAACTGATTTATAACTTGAGGGTTTATACACAAATGGCACAATGAAATCAAATAAAGGAAGACGCATGTGTGCAAGTTTTCCTGTGTCTATATGTATTTATAGCTACATCCTTCTACATTTAACTGTGCTTCTGCTAGGAGTGCCAGGTTTTACCCCCACCCAAGTCTTCCTGACTTTCAGCAAGAAGGTATTATCAACAACATGCAGCAAGCAACTTTGAGGGTAAGAGATTTATTGTCCATTACTTGATCCGAAGTAACTTCGCAGTATGGAAAAGTGGTGCTCCAAGAGGAAAATGAAGATTAATCATGTAGCCACTTTGTTGTGCCAATCCTTCCCATAGTTGTGTTTTCAACTGTAAGCTCTAATCATTTTTCCATCCTAAAACCAAGTTTTAAAAAGCTTATCGTGCATCTTAATGTTAATTGCTTGTGTTTCCCTTTCAGCAAGGGAGATAACAGGACTTTCCCAGGGCACAAGCAGGTTGCGAATGGGAAGTGGAGCAGCCAGGACATGAACTGGTGCCCATATGGAATCCTGGTACAAGCAAGGTAAAGATTTAGCCATTGTGCCATTTGAGCCATTGTGCCAGGCCCAAAAGAGCCTTATATGTATTTTGTATTTAAGTCCCTTAGAAATGTATGATTTACAAATATTGTCTCCAATTGTGTGGACCATTCTTCCAATTTGTAATGGTACTCTTGAGGAACATTTTTTTTTAAATGCCAATAAAATTAAACTTTTTTCTTTTTCTCTTTGGCTGCTATATATATGCTATATCTATGAAACCATTATTTAATCCAATGTTATGAGAATTTATCTCATAATTTCTACTAATAATTCCTATTTTGAGTATAGAATTTAATTTATTCATCTTGAGTTAATATTTGTATATAGTATTTGGTATGTATATTAGTCAACCATTTGTTGCTGTAATGAAGTACCTGAGGTAGAATAACTTTATCAAGAATAGAGGTTCAAAGTGTAGGGGCGTCATCTGGTCATAGCGTTGTTATTGGCATTGTTTAGAGGTGGTAAAGGGTGTCACATGGCAAGACACAGAGAGTACATTTGTTTATTTATGTATATTCATTGTTTCTCTCATTCACTCTGTCCCTAACCTCCCTTCCTCCCTTCCTATATTGTCACCTGGATTCTCTCATGGGAGTCATCAGCAAGTAGGAGTATTTTTCCTCTTTCCTTTCCAATCTGGTTGGTGCTTCACTTTTTTCCATAACTACTCTATATCTTCATCTGTTTTATGCTTATTGTAATAGAATACAATAAACCGTGTAATTCATAAAGAATAGAAATTTGAGGTTTTTGGTATAGTGGTTAAGTCACCTAGGAATATACACATCCCATACCAGAGTATTACGATCCAGCTTCCTGCTAATGTACCTCCAGGAGGCAGAACTAGTTTGCCCTGTTATCCATGTGAGAGACCTGGAATGAGTTCTTGGCTTTGGCCAGGTCTTGTCCTTGTATTCTGGGTGTGAACCAGAAAATTTAAGAACAAAATCTTTGTTTTTCTTTCTCTTTATCTTTTTATGTACAATAAAAATAAATAAAATTTATAAATAAAAGAAAAATGATCTGAAAGCTGAAAAGTTCAAGATGATGTGGACATACCTGGGAAGGGCCTTCTTCCTACATTATCTCAGGCCAGAAAGCAAAAGGAAAAGAAAGCATGAGAAAGAGACCAATTCCATAGCCTCAACTGCCTTTAAAACTGAGACTAATGTACTACTTATAAGGGTGGAAGGCCCTTTAACTGTACATCTCCCATTAGGCCCAACCTCTCAACATTGCACTGCAGCAACAAAGGACCAAGGACCTCGCCTTAATAGAAATTTCTCTACGTAGATATAACCTGTTTTGTGAGTGTAGATACATTTTTTTAAGATGTCAGAAAATACATCTGGGGTTAGAGAACTGATTAACAAGAATATGTGAAAAATATTAAGATCATCAGCAGATCCAGAACAGAACCAGAATCTACTTCAACCAAAACCGACAATTTCCATGGCCAAACACACTCTGCAAAGGTGCAAAGTGGAATGACTGAAGTAAAACATCCCCTGTCATGGAAAGGACTCATAGGAATCTTCTAAAGGTCATTCTGTTGGCTATGAAGCACTGGGAAAACAAACGGAGAAGATGGTAGGACAAAATCAAATTCCTATAACTTGAGTTTCATCTGATGAAAAGGATTTTTAGTACATTCCAAGTAAACTAAACTGAAAACAAATTATATATAAACTAAAAAGCAAATTATTAAAAATGTTATTGAAGTCTACACTTATAATAGCCCATCACTGACCACTTTGGTAAGCCAGATCACTATTTGATCTTAGATAAAATCAATAAAATCTATCTGTAATGCATATGCTTTCTAAGGTTGGATTACTATTGCATAATTTCTTAAAAGGAGTGCCTATCTGAGTAAGTATAATAAATGAGAGCTTGGGCTCCTCAAATGTGGTGTTTCGCTGAGATACCCTGCCCAAACATATAAATAAGTAATGGTAAGATATTAATGTGCCAGACTTTTTTTTCCCTATCCTAACCTTGAGTTTTTTTTTTGTTTTGTTTTTTTTTTTTTTTTTTTTTTTTACCAGACCCTGTTTCTGTTGCCCTTCAAGACAATCTGGAAGATGATATTTTCTTTCTTTTTTTAATTAATTACATTGCATTATGTGACACAGTTTCATAGGCTCTGGGATTCCCCCAGCCCCTCCCTGTGCCCTCCCCCCATGGTGGATTCCCCCACCTTGTTGCAGTATTAGAGTTCAAATTCAGTCAAAATGTTTTCTTTGCAAACATATACCAAGCATAGAGTTCAGCCCCTTATTGTTCAGATAAATTCAACGGTTTCTTGGGGAGACCATCTCTGGTCTGAAGGTAGAGCTGGCAGAATATCATCACGATCAATTAAAAGCCCCAACGCAACATCAACAACAATTTACAACATTATGGAATTAATTGACATGGTATTGAGTAACCAATAAGTTAAAAAAATGCAACTTCTTAACCACATCTTGTGACTACTTCACTGACATTTCAATTTTAGTTTATACACAGAACCAGCTGCTATCCACCTTAAAATGATTATAGGGTACTATTCAGCTGTCTCGTGTCTATTTTCATTTTAGTGTTTAGCAATTTATAGTGTTGAAGCATAATTTTGCTGAACTTGGCAGATTTTGGGATAGTCTAAACTGGCTTATAACTCTAACAAGGCATATGTCAACAGTTGGGATGCAGAACAGTTTTAGGGGAGGTGTGCAGAGAAATCTTCAATACCCTAGTGAGGAGTAACTAATCTTTGTGTCCTGCCTAGTAAGGTATATGTGAATCCACGCTGACCGTTTCCTGTCTTAACCTTAAGATCTTGATGATCCTATTTCCCCCTTTCTCAGGATCCTATTTTCCATTCCAGTAAACAAGAAACAAAGGATTTAATAAGTAAGCTAATCCATAACTATGTACTGGTAAATTACTATGTAACCTAATGCTTTTAACAAGTTCAAATTCATTTTCCCGTGCAAGGTACTTACTTGAATAAGGGCACTGACAATGATCACAGACGTACTGATGAGGAAAAACCCTTTAGATTAAGGAGGATTTCTAATGCCATCACATCACCCATAATGTATAAAGCAAATCTTGCTCACAGATTAACCATTTCCTAAAATTCTGCCATCCATATTTCCTCTACAATCCTTTCCATATTAGCGAACTTAGTTTTGACTTTCTATGCCTCACACATCAGCAATGCTTCTATTTTCTCTAGCTTTCAGCTTTTACTTAAACATACATTCTAGCTTAATTTTATTCCATAATATCTGCAAAATCTTAGTTATCTGCGTTAGCTACATTTTTATAATATACATTAAAATAAATCCATAAATACAGAAATCAAAGTGGCCATGGACCTATTACCTGAAATAATTGGATAGATTACTAGTGGTACACAACCCACTCACACTTTGAGAAATTATAAACGAGTCAAGCACCATCATTTTCAAGATCATGAGCTTCATCAAACACAAAAATGTGAACGCAAAGAAAAATCTCGAGGCTAAGTTTCTCCCATGGCAAATATTGGCAGCAGTGACAAAACACAGTTGGATCCTTACATCTACAAAAAAATGTCAGCAATGATTGACCAGGTTTCTCTGAAGGTTCTAGAGCCCCCCAAAATCTGACAGTTGGTCAGGTGTGCAAAGTGTCAACCCAAACTCCAACTCATATAATAAAGTTTACATTAAAAGTCAAGGTTTTGATGAATGCCACACTTAGAAGCCAATTTAGCAGGCCAAAAGGAAGACACAGTTTTCCATTGTCTAATTGACTTGCAGCACCTTCAAGGTAATAAATTTGTCACATTGAATTATTAATGAGAAACGAATATTTGACTTGCTGCCTTGAATAGAAAATAGTTCATTATCAGGTAGCTTTGTTCCTTCCCAGTAATGAGTCTGGCACTAGGAGAGTTTAGAGACAATGTGATAGGAAATTGCAGTTTAATTCATTGCTATATTTCCCTTACCAAGTACCTCTTTAAAACAAAATCTTATATTTATTTTGATACACAGAAATGTATCTTTTATCTGGAGTTTAATTTTACATTAACTCCCAGGGTCATAAACATTGTAGTTTTCCCCAATATTTCAAAAGCTCAAGCATACACTTGTGATCCAAAAAATTAACTCCCTAAAATTGTCTTATTTAGTTGATGTTTTCTTTAACTCAAACTGCTTCTTCATTTATACATCCATTAAACCATTGCATTGTGATACACTTCAATTGTGTATCAAATTAAACACATGACTGATATACATCAGTCTGTATACTGTTTACAAATATCATCTACCTACTTTGGAGAACAATATCACACCTTTGAAAAACTGGACTGCTTAATTAGCATTAAAGTAACGTAATTCATGTGAATTGAAGTATATAATCAACAATACAAAAATTCAAAAGACTCCACTGGGGACTGACCTACAGTCTTTCTTAATTTGTTACTTTTTTATAAAGAGATTATCATCTTCACAGTCCACTTTACCAGCTCTAGTTGGGGTTTATATAAAATCATTCCTATTTTGCCTCTTAAACCTTTCCCTGATTCCTAAACATATTCTGATCTTTTCTTCTGCAATCCCATAATATTATATATCCCTCTTAAAGTTGTTACCATATCTTGACATCAGTTGTAGTTATGTTTATACCAAACCTTATTCATCTCGTCAGAAACTTTATCCCCAAGGTTCCTGACGAAATACTTTGAACACAATGTGTGCTTAATAAATATTCATTGAGTCATAGGAGTATGACACAAACCAGAACACTTTGCCAACTATAGCTCCACTCATGGAACTTGATTCATCGAGAATTCTGAATGGCCATTAACTGAATGCCAAGGCTCAATGTCCAAAGCTAATGATAATGAAGGTTTAGCAGATGTGAGTAAATGTATAGCAACTGTATATCTTACGTTGAATGCTGAAAAGTCTCAGTTCAGCTTCTGCTCTAAGTGATTTCGTGTGGCTTATTGAAATGCTCTTTCCATAAGCATGCCTACTGGGACAACATATCTTGTTTGATGGGTTCAGCAAGAGACAGACAATTTTTTTTCTACATAGGCCACATTTCTTGATCATGTCTGTGCTGGGTTCATTATGCTCACTCCCTCGACATCAATAAGTCAATTTTAAAGAGCATCTGATGCTTCGTAGGGTGTCATGGAAAGTCATCTTTGAGTAATGCAGGGTTTTTTTTTCTATTGTGCCAGATTATGTACAGTTCTTCCATGGAAAATAGGATATTATATTTTCTGAAAATTTGTTCCTCTTAGGATGACTCTACCATGTCTATTAAACACAAGGTCTACACCCTCCCACCCCAAAATAACATATCTGGAATAATCAAGCCCAGGTATAACCCAAATTATTTTAAATAAGTTCAGGAGACCTATTTCGTATATTTTTCCTTTCAAAGGCAAAGGAGCTTATAAAGCAGTCAATTATAATAAGGGCAATTTATTGTACACACAAAAACACTGAACACACTCTAGCAGAGAGACAATGGCAACATGCTTTTTATTCTTCCGCATGAAGGTGGAAGAACAGTTTCGGACTTGGTGTCAAAGTGTGAAGAAATCTATTGAATCAAAAAAAATACATTTTTTTTACTGTTTTTCCCCCACATTTACAGGCACCATTGTGTCATTTTTCTCTTTTTTATGAAAAATATTTTATTAAGAGTTACACAAATTTGTGAAGTACAATATGACATTAATTTTTGTACTGCTAGAAGCATTAACATTTAATGACTTTTAACATTACCATATTCACTTTATATGTAAATATTACACTCAAAAACTGCATACTATTATTTCTTGAAAATTGGATATTAATATCAGATAGTGTGGGCTTCGTGACAATGATGACAAAGTGAGGAAAGAAGGGAATTTTATCATGCACAAAGTATAATTCAGTGAAAATAATACTTAGTGGGCCCAGTGTGATGACTCTGCTGCCTAATCCTCTACCTCCAAGTGCTGGCATCCCATATGGGTGCTTGTTCGCATCCCAGCTGCTCCACATTCCATCCAGCTCCCTATTTACAGCCTGGGAAAGCAGTAGAGGTATAAACTAGTGGATGAAAGATTTTTCTATCTCTCCTTCTCTCTTAAATCTGCTTTTCCAATAAAACATATTTAAATAATTTAAAATTAATAATATTTGTAACTATGTACCAATGATATTGATAAAACTTTATAATCTATATAACAATCCACAAATATATTTTTTCTCTATTTCCCCTATTTCAATCATAAATGTTTTTAAAGATTCATTTCTTTTTATTGGAAAGTCAGATATACAGAGAGGAAGAGAGACAGAGAGGAAAATTTTCCCTCCATTGATTCATTCCCCAAGTGGCTGCAATGGTCAGAGCTGAGCCGATCCAAAGCCAGGAGCCAGATTCATCCGGGTCTCCCATGCAGGTACAGGGTCCCAAGGCTTTGGGCCATCCTCAAATGCTTTCATAGAACATAAGCAGAGATCTGGATGGGAAGTGGAGATGCAGGGATACAAACTGGTGCCCATAAGGGATCCCAGTGTGTGCAAGGCAAGGACTTTAGCCACTATGCTACCACTTCGGGCTCTCAAACGTAAACTTCTAAGAGCAAAACTTTGATATACTCCTTCATTGAACAAAGGTTAATCAGATTTACAATGTAAATCACTCTATCAGGTGTTATAATACAGATGAATAAAATATGACCAATCACATTGAAAAACTTTCATATATATTAGTTTTCTTATTTTTTAAGATTTTTATGGTTTATATTATTATCCATGATACAGTTTTGTAGGTATAAGGGTTTCCCCTCCTTTCCCTTCTTCCTTCCCCATTTTCCCTTCTCTCCATTTCCCCCCATTTTTCACAATGGTGCATTCTCTAGTAATAGTTACAAGTTTAAAATTCTATTTAAGTATATAATGGCATTGTAGGTATAGGTAATGATAGGAAATCCAGTATCAAGTTGTCAAGGTATATTTAACAGTTTCATTGGGAGTCCTTTCATTTTGGTGTAGATATGCATGCTGCAATGTATCTTCACTTCCCGGTTTGCTAGTGTGCATTATACAGTTCTTCTATGTAAGGATATATTATATATCTATTTGTTTTGCATCGTCCATGAAAATTGCCTTGTATCAGAGAGAGCATATGGTATTTGTCCTTTTGTGTTGGCTTATTTCACTGTACATAATGGTTTCCAGTTGGGATTATTTTGGTGCAAATGGTGGAATTCCATTTTCAATGCACGTGTAGTAGTCCATGGAGTACATGTACTACAATATATTTATCCATTTATCCTCCTTTTCTTATATTTATTTTTATTGGAAAGGCAGATCAGATTTACAGAGAAAAAGATCTTCCATCCACAGGCTCACTTCCCAAATGGCCACAACAGCAAGAGCTGAGCTTATCTGAAGCTAGGAACCAGGAGCTTCTTCTGGGTCTTCCATGTGGATGTAGGGTTCCAAGACTTTGGGCTGTCCTCTTCTGCTTTCTCAGACCAAAAGAAGAGATCTGGATGGGAAGTGGAGCTGCTGGGACAAGAACCGGTGCCCATATGGGATCCTGGTGCACACAAGATGAGGATTCAGCCATCAAGCCACATCCCCATTTCTATTTCAATGGGCCTGTGGATGACTTTTTTTTCTCATGGATTGTGCTGTTGTAAATAAAGGGCTACCGCACATTTTCTCAAATGAGATTTCATTTCATTTGGATCCAGGAGTGGGATTTTCAGTTCTGCATCTGTCTTATTTAACTTAGCATAATGATGTCTAAGTCAGTACATTTTGTTGTAAATGCCAAGATTTCAATGCTTTTTATTGCTAATTAGTACACATCATGTACATATACAATATTTTGTTTATCCAGTCATTAGGTGATAGACAGCTAGCTTGATTACATATCTTAGTTGTTATAAACTTGGCTGCAATAAACATGGGGATAATGGTAATTTTTTCATGTGTTAACTTCAAATAATTTGTTTATTCCTAGATATTGTACAACTGGGTCATATGGTAGAACCATTTTCAATTTCTGAGGAATTTCCATACTGTTTCCCATTATGGTTATACTAGTTTAGATTCCCAGTGACAATGTTTTATTCCTCACATCCTCACCAGCATTTATTTTTTGATTTATGTATGATATTCATTCAAACTGGGGTGAATTGAAGCCTCATTGTGGTTTTTGCTTGCATTTCACTGATAACTAATGATCCTGAGTATTTTTGATTTGCTTGTTAGCCATTTGTATTTTATCCACTGGAAAAAAAAATCTATCTGGACTGGACTTAGAACCCCAATCATGGAGAGAATTGCAGGTTCCGTGGTCTGACTGTGGAGTATATGTGCCAGAGCTGGGGCCTCCAAAGTGGTTTAAATGGAGTGGTGGACAGCATATCCAGATGCACATAGAGGATATGGCAGTATGTTGGAGTCTGCAGAGAATACCTGGTACCACAGCAGAGGACAGAGAATAAAACAAATTGATCAACTACTCCAGCCAAGTGTTCGCAGTGAATATCTGGGCCAATGGAGACTCTAAGGTGGACTATATCAACCAGTGGATTCTGTAGAGATTTCATTATGCTTAGAATGGCGAGATCGGCAATAAGTCAGAACTGTTGAACTATCAAAACTACCTGAGCAGGACCCTCAGAGCATGCCCCACATTGGGGACCCTGGGATGGTGTCAGATGGCTGCCCTCCATTCCAGGGTGCAGAGGCATTTGGGAAGCTGGATGTGGCTTCTCTTCTTGTCTTCCTCCTTCCCCCAGATATAGGATAGAAAGAAAGAGAATGTGGAAATGGTGATCTCATCCACCTTCCTGTAGCCCTTGACCTTTATCACCCTAATTAACTATGTAAAAGTCATCAAAATAAAAATTAGATGAATTTTTAAATTAAGAAATTTAAAAATCTATTTGTAACTTTTGACCATGTCTTAACTATATTTTTGTTGTTATTGTTGTTTCACTAACTCTTCATCTATTTTTATATTAACACTTTACCAAATTGATAGTTTGCAAATACTTTTATAGATGCATTTTCATATTTAGTAAATGATTTGAAACATAATTAAAGATGGTAGATAGATAAAACACAAACCATTAAAATCAGAATAATGGAGCTAGTGTTTTGTAACAAAGAGATATCTTCAGAAGAAAACATTGATCAGTAATAGGCACAGATGGTGTACACACATGGTTCCTGGCTTCCTGAGCCAATGTATGAGTAAGAAAAATTATGTAAAACTCATTACCTAATAACAAGAAGAATATGTTACTGATTCAATGAGCCATTTAGCTGACTAATTTTTTTTGGGGGGAATGAACAACAAAATTCACTACATCTTTACTCAGCATGGAGCCTATAATTCAAAAATAAATATGACCCAATCATTGATTCTGTGGTACAAACAACAAAATTAGCAAGTATAAACTTTGTATATAGAGATAGATAAACATATATAGATATAGATATCTATATATATGGCTTTTAAATGTTTGGGGAAAAACTAAACGGAAAGAGAAGTTGATTCTAGGGCAAAAACCTGAAACTTATGCACAACTTTGACAATGCATATTTTGCATTAATCTTATGAAGACACATCATACTTGCGAATTTCAAAATTTTTGTGTACTCTACTATGCTGGTAGATCTATATTAATACATGCTATCACATGGCAGATTACCTGAAGTAGTGATAGGTTACATAGCAATGAAGTACAGAGGTACTCAAGATCTGGCCAATGGAGGTCAGTGTTGTGGCACAACAACTTAAGTCACTGCTTGGAATGCTGGCCTACTGGACTAAAGGGCCGGGTCAAGACCTAGCTATTCCATTTCTGACTCATCTCCCTATCAATGCACCTGGGGATGGCCTCAGCACTTGGATTCTTGCCGACTTCTAAGGAAGACTAAGAAACAGTTCTTGGCTCCTGACTTTGATCTGGCTCAGACCTATCGGTTAAAAGTCATTATAGAGATTGAATCAATGAATACTAAATCTCTGTTTCTTTTCCATCTCTTTGTTCTTCTGCCTTTAAACAAATCTATTCTTTTTTAAAAAGATTTATTTCTTTTTATTAGAAAGGCAGATAGGGCCCGGCGGCGTGGCCTAGCGGCTAAAGTCCTCGCCTTGAAAGCCCCGGGATCCCATATGGGCGCCGGTTCTAATCCCAGCAGCTCCACTACCCATCCAGCTCCCTGCTTGTGGCCTGGGAAAGCAGTCGAGGACGGCCCAATGCATTGGGACCCTGCACCCGCGTGGGAGACCCGGAAGAGGTTCCAGGTTCCCAGCTTCAGATGGGGCGAACCGGCCCGTTGCGGCTCACTTGGGTAGTGAATCATCAGATGGAAGATCTTCCTCTCTGTCTCTCCTCCTCTGTGTATATCTGGCTGTAATAAAAAAAAAAATGAATAAATCTTTAAAAAAAAAAAAAAAGAAAGGCAGATATACAAACAGGAGGAGAGACAGAGAGGAAGATCTTCCATCCGATGGTTCACTTCCCAAGTGACTGCAACGGCCAGAGCTGAGCCAATCCGAAGCCAGGAGCTTTTTCCAGGTCTCCCACGCAGGTGCAGGGTCCCAAGGCTCTAGGTCATCTTCAAATGCTTTCCCAGGTCAGAAGCAGGGAGCTGGATGGGAAGCAGGGCAGCTGGGATTAGAACTGGTGCATTAGATCCTGCTGCAATCAAAGCGAGGACTTCAGCCACCAGGATTTTGTGCCGGGACCCAAATCTATCCTTTTTAAGGTGCAGTCCCCAACTAGTACGATCTATATAAACAATGTACTTGTCAGCAATAAAACTTTGTAGCGCCCACTCCAAACATACTCAATAAGAAATGCTGAGATGGGGTTAGCACTGTGATGAATTGGGTAAAATCTCTGCCTGCAGTCCTGGCATCCCATATAGGCAAAGGTTTGAGTCTAAAGTGTTCCAGTTCTGATCCAGCTTCCTGTTGATATGCCTGGGAAACCAGTGGAGGATGGTCCAATTGTTTGGGTCCCTGAACTCATCTGGGAGACCCACATGAGCTTTCTCACTCCTGGTTTCGGCCTGTCCAAACCTTCGCAGCCCTGGTACAACCCTGGCATTTACAGCCATTTGGAGAGTGAACCAATTCACAGAAGATCTCTCTCTCTCTCTCTCTCTCTCCCTCTTTTTCCTTCTCTGTAGCTCTGCTTTCCTGGATAAATAATCTTATAAGAAAAGAAACAGGGGCCCAGCACGGCAGCCTAGTGCCTAAATTCCTCAGCTTGCATGCACCGGGATTCCATATGGGCACTGGGTCATACCCTGGCTGCTCCACTTCCCACCCAGCTCTCTGCTTTTGGCCGGAAAAAGTAATAGCGGATGGCCCAAATCCTTGGGACTTCACACCCATGTGGGAGATCTGGAAGAAGTTCATGGCTTCTTTCAGGAACAGGACAACTCTGCCTGTTGTGTCTACTTGGGAGGTAAACCAGTGGATGGAAGATCTTTCTCTCTGTCTCTTCTCTCTGTGAATCTGACTTTGCAATAAAAATAAATAAATATTTAAAGGAGAGGAGAGGAGAAGAGGGGGAAAAGGGTGAAACAGTGGGGTAAGCCAGCATTTTGTCACAGTGGGTTAAGCTGACACTCATGATGCCTGCATCCCTGTTCAAGTCCCACTGCTCTACTTCTCACCCAGCTCCCTGCTAACATGCCTATGAAAGCAGGAGAAGATGACAAAAGTATTTAGACCCCTGACACTCATGTGGTAGATCTGGATGGGGTTCCAGGCTCCTGGATTTGATCTGGCCAAACTGTGGCCATTACAGTCATTTGGGGACTGAACAAGCAGATGGAGATCTCCTTCCCTCTCCCCTTCTCCTCTGTCCCTCCTCTCTGTATCAGTGCTTTTTAAATAAACAAATACATCTTTAAAAGAAGAAATTCAGGGACAAGGATCCAGAAATCTGAGTTTTAATGACCCTCCCTCCCCTTCCTAGAGGACTTCGATGAACTCTAACATTTGAGGGCCTCCATGTCAATGATATTCACCTCTAATCATTATCTCTCATATCCCTCAATGAAATCTGGGTATTAACAGATTAATGTCCTTTAGATGATCCATATTTGGCCTTTTACTATGTATTCCTTCACCTGAATTCTTCCTAAAGCACAGGAGAGAGAAATAAAAACACACTCTAAAACAAATTCCTAAATCCCACATCATGCTCCCTTATATATCAGGCCTTCTGCATTATCTGGAATAATAAATCTATATGTCTTAAAGATAAAAGTATAGCTAAGGATCACACAGTAAAAAGTACTGTAGAAGTTGTGTGAAAATTTTGGGAATTGTTTAGACTTACAACTGCCAAGAATAATAATACAATAATAATACAGTAATATCTCATGCTTCCTCCAATCAGACATCACTTTTGATAAACCTCATCTAACTTCAATAAAGGAGGTAGAAAAATAAGATATTGCAAAGCTAAATATAATAATAATCAAAGAAAGCAATTTTCAAGAAGCAAAACAATTTCACAATGACTCACCTCTAATGTGATTTAATTTATTCATAAGGCAATTTCCTTAGCTGCTATCAAGATACCATTTTTTAAAGTGGTAAGGTATCATGTTATTTAGTAATTTTTCTCATCTTATACCAAGTAGTAGAAAAGCTCTTTGAGGATTTCCCATTGGCAAATTCATACCTGGGTAATAGAGGAGACCAAACAAGAGATCAACTCCCCAATTCTAGCATGAGGACACACCATGGAACCCAGGCTTACAAACAGTCCTTTTCTATACCTAATAATCAAATCTAAATCAAGTAACTATAAATTACCAGTCATTCCCATGATTAGTTTTCTACCCCACCAATCATTTTAAATTTCAAGTTGCTTAATGCCTATTTCATTTTACTTCATCTTAAATGTTTTCCTTATAACAACAATGTGCAGAATGTTTATCTCTGCCTCGGTTCCCTGCTACATCTGGAAAATAAGGCAGAAAAAAGAGGGAAACTATAGGAAGAAATACAATGTATTAAAAATACACTATTTACATAAATAAGTTTCATGAGTACTATAACTTTGAGAATAATTTTTCACATTCCAAAGCATAGTCAAGAGTATTTTCAAAGAAAAATTTAAGACCACACTTTTAAGTATATAGTTGTCCTTAGGTACCCATAGGGAGTTAGTTCCAAGAACTCCTACAGATACCAAAATCTATGAATGCTGAAGTCCCTTACATAAAATAAACAGTATTTAAATGTAACTTATGCACATTCCTCTGTATATGTTAAATCAACTTTAGATTATTTATTACCCATAATATCTAGTACAATGCAAATGTAGTATAAGTAGCTAGTGTACTATATTGCATGGAGAATAATAACAAGAATAATGTCTGTACATGTTCAATTCAAGTGTAATTTTTTGTAATAATCTACAGATGCACAGAGCCAACTGTATTGACAATATACCCAAAAACATAGTGAGGAGCATATTCAACAGTATAATTAAGAACATATTCAAAAGTAAATTCAACTGTATAGTCAATATATTGAACATGTTTAAAATGAATCCAAATTCATAAATATATTTCATTCCAAAATATCTTTTAAGAAGTAATACATTCTTAAATTTTTGCTGATTTTCTTAGAGAATGAATTCTCAGCCGTTGAATAACTATCCAAATGCCTTTGAGTACCCTGACTGGTAGCCCAAAACTCAATGTAGGTTTCCCACAGGTGACAGGAATTCCAATTACTTGAGCCATCACTGATGCCATCATTAGAACCAGGGGCTGGAACTGGGAATCCAACTCTGGTGCTCCAGTTTCAGATGCATTTATTTTAACAGGTGTCTTAACTGGTAGGCTACATACTTGCTTCCCCCAAATAATTTCTTCAATGAATTACCAATAATTATAGTGTCTATGCAAACATTTTTCTTGTGACCAATCATGTTACAAAAAATAGGTGAATTCAAATTATGCATAACATTTGTAGACTGGTCCAACTTAGGATTTCATTTAAGAAAGCATCAATGGTCACAAAGCAACAGAAAACTAGGCTTTTATTATCTCCTGCTAACAGAAAACTATGCATGTCCCAATACATGCTCAATGCAACAGAACACATTACCTGACCTAACAAGTACCAATATGAAAATCAGATTGAGAACAAGACAGTAGCTAAAATTCTTTGGTGACCATTTCACCACAAAGACCCCAACATATCCTCATACGGATCAAAACAGGTTCATGTGGCTCTCAGGCCTAATGACCAACAGGCTCCAGCAACATCAGCACCACCAATAAGTTGGCTATATAGGAAACCTGTTTTCTCCCTAATCATGGGACATGCACGAACTGGAAGTGGAAGAAAGGTTTTACAGACAATGGTGCAGCTTTAGCATGGTATCACAGGAGGTGGAGACTGGTGAGCCAGGAACTGGGGCTATGGAGAGCATAGTGGAAATCTAATATAAGAACCCAGACCTGGAACTCGCTGGAGGGAGTGGCACAAGTGACTGGAAACATAGAGCAGCGTACCAAACACAATAAGTAAAATCAAACTGTAGACCTGTGGGTGACACAGTTTGGGAAACCTGCCCCAAGGAGAAGATTCTGCTAACCAGAAGTACAATGACCAAGAGCAAAAGAAGAGGCAGAGGCACAATGAATATTACTGAAGACTCCCTTGCAGAGGAGTAAAAGCCTTTGCCAACCTCAGAGTTCACAGAGGAAGAGATTGAGAAAATGGAGGATATAGACTTTAAAACACTTGTTATAAAACTTCTTATCAACAAGAGAAGCAAGTAAAGCAGGCATTCAAGGAATTCAAGGAATATGTCACACTGGAAATGAATCGAATGAAAGCTGATAGATCAGAAATGAAGAATACAGTGGAGCAAACTAAAAGTACAGTGGAGAGTCTCCGAAATAGAATGAAGGAAGCGGAAGAAACAATCTTAAAATTAGAAGATATTTCTTGTCACCAGGGGGAAATAAACAAAAATCTGGAAGCAGAGCTGGATCAGGCCCCAAAAAAGTACTCAATAATTGAAAGACATTATTAAAACGCTTAATTTAAGAGTTATGGAAGTCCCAGAAGGTGCAGAAGGAGAAGCTGGGTTTGAAAATGTATTTAATGAAATAATAAGGGAAAATTTCCCTAATCTAGAGAAAGAATTGGGAAACAACATCCAGGAGGGGAGCAAAACTCTCAACTGACTAGGCCAAAAGTGATCTTCACCAAGACACATGATAATCAAGCTCTCTTCAATCGAACATAAGGAAAAAAATCCTTTAAAAAATCACCTGAAATATAAAGAATGTCAATTAAACTCACAGGAGACCTCTCACAGGACTCTACAGGCAAGAAGAGAATGGAGCGACATATGCCAGTTTCTAAAAGCAAACAGTTGCTGGCCCAGGCTAACGTACCCAGCAAAACTTTCCTTTGTCTCTGAAAATGAAATAAAATTCTTCCACTGTAAAGTTAAAAGAATATGGCTCTTCCAAACCTGACCTACAAATGATACTTAAAGATGTTCTCTTGACAGAGAATAGAAATTGTGCCCATCAAAACCAAATAACAGAAGACTAAATCAATGAACAACCCATTGCTAAAATGACAGGACCAAATTACCACGTATTTGTGTTAACCCTGAATGTAAACAGCTTAAATTCATCAATCAAATGTCATAGACTAGTAGACTGGATAAAAAACAAAACCCATCTATTTGTTGCCTACAGGAAACACATCTCACCAACAAAGTTCAGCGGAAACTGTATCTCATGGATTTTGATTTTTTTGTTAGTTTCATCTCCTCAAAACACTTTCTTCTGATTAAATCATTCAATGACTCATAGATTATACAGTAGCATCACCTTCAAGAAGGTTCTTGATTTCCTTTTCATTTCTTCAGTGACACATTAGTCATTCAGTAGGAAGCTATTTAACTTCATGGTGTTGTTAATTTCTTTTTTTTTTCTTCCTGTTGATTTTGTTTTGTGGCTTTTCATTTAAGGGGATGTATAGTAGCTATGTAATGGAGACTGTCATATCTAGTAACATGTTATTTAACTTCATGGCATTGTAAATTTCTATTTTTCTTCCTGTTGTTGATTTTGCATTGTGGCTTTTTATTTAAGGGGATATATATAGTAACTATGTAATGGAGACTATCATATCCAGATGTGAGGATCAATGCAGTATGCATCTCTACTTCCAAAGATGGACTCCCAATGAAACTGTTGTCTATATCTTGACAACAGGATGCTGGACTCTCTGCCATTGTCCATGCCCACAATGATGGACATGACTGTGTATGAATAATTATACTATAGCAATGATATCGGGGAACTCAGTGAAGGTGGAGGGATTTGGGGAGGGGGTAAGGGAAATCACATGATCTATGGAACTGTATCATAAAATGATAATAATAAAAAGAAGTAAAATAAAAAATTCCCAAATACTCTGTAAGAAGCTATTAGAATTAATAAACTCAGCAAATGTTCAGGAAACTTAGTCAATGCACAAAAACTCAACAGTGCTGTGACATAGTAATAGCAAATTATCTGAAAAAAGAAATGTAATTCCCAATAGTTTCAAAAAATAACTAGAAATAAATCTAAGGAAAGAGATAAAATGTCTCTGCAATGCAAACTATACATCATTAATGGAAAAAAAAAACCTGAAGAATATATAAAAGAAAAAGAAAAATACCCAGTGCTAACAAATTGGACAGATCAATGTATTTTAAACATACATACTACTATGTATCCCTACTATTAAATACTATGTATTTACAGATACTATGTAATCCCTATTATAAAAACACTAATGGCATTTTTCCACGGAGCTAGAAAAAATTGCATAAATTAATAATGTAGGAAAAAATGGATTGACAATTCTATATCTGGAGTGTGTGGATGTAGCCCCAGCTCTATTCCTAATTCCAAAATTTGCTTTTGTGCAGCCTGGGAAGTAGGAAGTAATGGCTCAAGTAACTGGGTCCCATCCACTCACCCAACTGGGAGATCTGGACTGAATTCCTAGGTCGCACCTTCACCCTGGCCCAACATCAGCAACTTTGGGCATTTAGAGAGTAAACCAACTGATGAGAGCTCATAGTATATGAATGTGTGTGTGTTTGTGTGTGTGTCACTGTGCGTCTCTGCTTCTCAAATAGTCTCAAAAATGAATAAAGTTTATATGGAACTACGAAAGACCCAGAATAATCAAAGCAATCTGGAGCAAAAGCAAATCAAGAAAGAGGCACTTTATTAATTGACTTGAATATAGATCACAAAGCTGGGGGTCAGCATTGTGGTACAACAAGTTAAGCCACCACCTGCAACACATCATTTCTTATTAAAGTTCCAGTTCAAATACTGGCTCCTCTGCTTCTGATCCAGCTTCCTGCTAATGCACTTGGGAAAGTAACAGAGGATGGCTCAGGTACTTAGCCCCTGCCATCCAATTCATGGCTCCTGGCTTTTGGCTGGCCTACAGCCAGATATTGCAGTTGTTTGGGAGAATAATGAGCAAGTGGATGGAAGATATATTTCTCTATATATCTGTTTCTCTCTGTTGCACTTTCAAATAAATTTCACAAAACTAGTTAAGATAGTATGAAATTCACATAATCTCAGACACAGACAAATGCAACAGAATAGAGAGCCTATAAGTACACATCTACAGCCAACTGACATTTGATAACGTTTCTAAGAACATGCATTGAATAGATGACAACTTTTTCAATAAATGCTGCTGAGAAAAGTGAATATTCATATGCAGAATAATAAAACTAGACCCCTTATCTTTCAAAATGTACAAAAATCAACTTAAGCGCTCGCTTTGGCAGCACATATACTAAAATTTAAACAACACAAAAATCAACTTAAAATGGATTACAGACCTAATTGTAAAACCTGAAACTTTGAAACTACTAAATGAAAACATAGCAGAAATGCTTCAAGGTGTTAGAATGGGTAACAACTTTGAGTCACATCACAAAACAAAAGGAAGCAAAAATAGACAAATGAGAACTCATCAAGCTAAGGAACGGAGTGCACAGCAAAGAAGCTATCAACAGAGAGACAACCTATAGAATAGGAGAAAATAGTTGGATACTATAGATTTGACAAAAAGTTAAAGATCCAGTATAAATATACTGAGTATAACCTATCAAGTATAGATTTAAAGAAATTGAAATGAACCAGACTGAGACATGGGGACTCCCATGCATAATTATTTGCATAATTATTCAAAATTGCCAAGTAAAAGCAACAACCTAACTATTCATCAACTAATGAATGGATGAAGAAAATGTGGTAGAGAAAAATTAAATACTACTCAGTCAATTGCAACAACAGGAATGGATGTGGAAGTTATTGCATTATGAAGTACAAAGCACTACATAAACTCACTGATATGTGGAGTCTAAATTTCATAAATGTTATCAGCAAAATGCTGGTTGCCAGAATCTGAACAAGGATGTTGAGACATATGGGAAAATGTTATCAAGTACTGAGTTATAATTAGATAAGAGCTAGAAGTTCTGGGATTTTGTTGCACAGTGGGATTAACTATAGAAAATGTGCTACATATTTCCCCATAAAAAAGCTAGGAAGCAGGTTTTTTTTTTAACATTTTCACCATAAAGAAATGGTATATATATATATATATATATATATATATATTTTCTTCCTTTATTTTTTCATGATACAGCTCCATTGGCTCAGAGATTGCTCCTTCCAGCCTCTCAATTCCCTTTCTTCCTATATTTTTACAATATTATAGTCCTTCACAATAAGCACAAGTCCATCATTCTGTAACTTAAGTGTATGCTGACATCATAGATATAGGAAAATGGTAAAAAAGCTATATATTTAAGAGATGCATATATTTGTAGAAATAGATACTTTGTATACATGTTTGAAGCCATCCCATGGTACCCCATAAGTGTGTACAACTTTGTTTTTTCTAATTTTTAAAATGAAAATAATGTTAATGTCACTTCCAGCTAGAAATTTGTTTTTAATTTTTATTTTTGATGATGTTCACATGGTTGATCAGGGTGGGAAGGATCGAGCGCTAGGGGAAAGTGGATGAGACTATTGTTTCCGCATTTTCTTTTTCATCTTCCTGTATCTGGAGGAAGGGAGGAGATAAGAAGGGAGGCCATATCCAGCCTCCCAACCATTCCAGTACCCAGATATGGGAACAGTCTCCTGATATCAAGCTAGGTTCACAATGTGAAGCACACCACAAGGGTTCTGCTCAAGTGGTTTCAACAGATCCGAAATGCTGTCAATCTCACTGATTCAAGATTGAGGAAATCTTTCCAATGCCCACTGCCTGACATAGTGGATCAGAGAGTCTCAATTCATCCAGATACTTGCTGTCATTGTTTGGATGGGGTCATTGTCCAATTTTATTCTGCCCTCCTTCATCTGCTATGGTACCTGATGTCCTCTATAGCCCTGAGTGGGCTGCCATAACCTATGTGTACATCTGTGCCTGCCATCCACTGTTCCGTCTTTTCCACTGAGGGGGCCTAGTTCTGACTCATGCACTCTAGTCAGACCACCAATCCTGGACTTGAGTCCTCATGTCACCGCATAGGTCTCACCTGTGCCATCCCTCAGATTGCCTGCAAGTCCACACCACAAGCATGCCACTGGGCTGCATGACCTAGGCCCTACCAGATGCTCCCCACCCACCCCAGGGCTCAGGGATCTGGCACCCACCACACAGGCAGGTCTAAGGACCACCCGGGCAACCCAACCCCCACCCTCGACTCTCCCACCCTCAGGGCTTATGGACATGGCACTTCCGCACACACACATATTTTTCAGGGAAAAAAAATAGAATAGGCTATGTGACTATGCTGGCATACTAATATGGTTAACACAGACTTGGCATTAACCAGGCCCAGGATGCCTGACAACTATTAGCTGCTTTTCTCCAAGCAATATGACAAACTTTCCAGGTACAATGCAGCCTAGGCCACTGCCCACAGCTGAGGAGAAAATATTTTTCTAAAACTATTTCATTCATCATTCACTTACAACTTTATGGGATGTGAAATCATTACTACATCACAACCAATGTATTATAAGAATGAATTCTCACACACATGGTACAGGACTCCAAAAATTAAAATATGAGTCACAAACATTAAATTACATTTAATACACTTGGATCATCAATAAAAAGAATATATAATTCCTCATAAAAACTATTCTCACCAAAATGTTGAAGAGCAATAATCAAAAAAAAAAAAATGTGGAGTCCAGCATGGTACCCTAGTAGCTAAGCCTTCACCTTGGATCTGCCAGAATTCCAGTTGGGTGCCAGATCATGTGCCAGCTGCCCCACTTCCCATCCAGCTCCCTGCTATGGCCTGGGAAAGCATTAGATGATGGCCCAAAGCCTTGGGACCCTGCACCCACATAGGTGACCAAGAGAGAGCTCTGGCTTCAGATAAGCTCAGCTCTGCTTGGGGAGTGAGTGAAACAACAGACAGAAGATCTTTCTCTCTGCCTCTCATTCTCTCTGCAAATCTGACTTTCCAATAAAAATAAATAGATAAATCTTTTTTTAAGCGTAAGAGTAAATAAACATCAATTATCAGAAAATTTCAATTTCAATGGATCAAAGAATATTCCATGTTTTTGCTACATAGTACTGTAACTATTTTTAATAAAACCTACAGGAAATAAAAACTCACAAGTAGATGTTCTATCAGCTAATTTTACCCTTGTAGCCTAAGTTTAGACGGCAGGGGTAGTGTGTGTGTGGAAGAGCTTTATCTTGTTAATAAACTTCAGAAGACATTGTTCTGAGACTTCTCTACAATCATTCTGTTAGCTGGGAAAGTCCTATGGATGGAACAAAGGGGTTGGGTGGAAAGTCCTTAATGGACCAAAGAGGAACCACTCCTGGGGATTTCTGGGAACAGAGAGTCCCTGGGTGATACCAAAAGTTCCCACAGAGAACATCTGCCTTGGGGGAGGGCTAATCTCCAGAATATACAAAGAACTACAAAACAACCAAAATGTCAAAACAAACAAGCCACTCAAGAAATGGGCACGGGAAATGGGCAGACATTTCACAAAAGAACAAACCCAAATGGCAAACAAGCATATGAAAAAATGCTCAAGTTCCCTGGCAATAAGAGAAATCCAAATGAAGACAACAATGAGGTACCACCTAACTCCAGTAAGGATGGCACACATACATAATACCACCAACACTTGCTGGCGAGGATGTGGGGAAAAGGGAACCCTTCTCCACTGCTGGTGGGACTGCAGACTGGTACAGCCTCTATGGGAATCAGTTTGGCGAATACTCAAACAACTGAAAATCAACATGCCATATGATCCAGCAATAGCACTCCTAGGGATATATCCAAAACATCTTCTACTCAAGAAACCAACATGCATGCCTATGTTCATAGCAGCACAATCTACAATCGCAAAAACCTGGAAGCAACCAAAATGCCCATCAACAGAAGACTGGATAAGAAAGCTATGGTTCATCTACTCTATGGAATACTACTCAGCTATTAAAAAAAACAAAATGCAGTTCTTTGTGGACAAATGGGCCCGACTGGAATCCATTATGCTAAGAGAAATGAACCAATCCCAAAAGGTTAAATACCACATGTTTGCCTTAATTTGAGATGAAAAGATGACAACCTGAAAGATAGTACCTGTATATTGTAATATTATTGCAATCTCTAACAACCTGTATCCAATGCAATAAGATAATGCGATATAATCTATAAACCAACAATTAATGTCAGAATATTTAAGATCTACATCGTAAAACTGTAAAACCTACTATACCCTCAATACGCTATGTTAATCCGTAATGGGGGGGAGTGCAGGGAAGCCTTTCAGGACCATAAAAAGAGTGAGGAAAAGTACAATATAGCCTATCAAGATCAAATCTGGCAATTCATAGACAACAGACTCAAAGCGGCACTAAACAATAGTAAAACTACTATACCAATGCATGAGGGGGGAATCGGGTGTGATCCTGACAACCTCTTAACAGGAGGTCATGTGCGTGGAGCAGGAGGGCACTCCAGGGTGGAGCAGGTGGCAAGGAGAAAGCCTGGATCCCAACCATGAAGACTCCCAGACCTTCACCACAAACTATTAATACGAGCAACAAGGACTATATCCCAACTGCTGCCAAGGAGGCCACAGGGAATTGGATGCCCTCGGAGGCCGAGTACTCTGAGGTCACCCACCCCCAACCGGAGCTTCCGCTGGGGATGGAAGAAGTCCAAACACTACCATGCAGAAACCAACGTCATCGGAAAGACAACCAGAAGCCCTGAGCGGTCCACAGAAACAGAAGAACAATAAACGTCCTTCGGGACCGGGGAGGAGAGCTTTCTCTGGTCCGAGCCTGGCTCCACCTCTGGACCCCCACCCTCCCTTGCAGTGACCATCAGGATCGCTCCGAAAACCCCTCATAGCAAACAAACAATCATACAAACTAAAAAACCCTAAAATAAATAGACAAACAACAAAAAGTAGAGCTTGGAATCTGACAGGAAAGAGCTGGCATGGATTGGCTCATGCCACGCTGGGTGGGACACAAAGATTAGTCACTCCTCACCGTGGTGTTGGGGACTTTCCTGCACACCCTCCCCCCAAAAAATGTTCTGCACCTTAATTGTCGACAAATGTCTTGTTAGAGTTACAAGCCAGTCTAGATTATCCTAAAATCTGCCAAGATCAGCAAAATTATACTTCAACACAACAAATGGTTAAACACTAAAATGAAATAGACACGAGACAGCTGAACGGTACCTTATAGCCATTTTAAGGTATATAGCAGCCGGTCCTATATACAAACTAAAATTGAAATGTCAATGAGCAAATCATAGGTTGTGGTTAAGAACTTGTTTGTTTTTTTTTTTTTTTTTTTTAACACACTGGTTACTCAAAACCATGTCAATTCCATAATGTTGCAAATTGCTGTTAATGTTATATTGGGACTCTTAATTGACTGGGATGATATTCTACCAGCTCTAACTTCGGACCAGAAATGGTCTCCCCAAGAAACTGTTCAACCCATCTGGACAATAAGTAGCTGGACTTTATGCTTGGTAAATGTTTGCAAGGAAAGAATCTTGATTGAATTTGAACTGTAATACTGCACCAAGGTGGAGGAATCCGCCAGAGGGGAGGGGCGTGGGGAGGGGTGGGAGGATTCCCAGAGCCTATGAAACTGTCACATAATGCATAATAATTAATAACAAATAATTAAAAATAAATATGCGGGAAAAAAAAGAAGGCAATATGTGACTGTATCAAGGATATCTTAAAGTACACAGTCCTGTAGCCTTGGACTATTGCCCAGTTGCAGACCTTTGTCCACAGGCCTTGACCTTGATCTCGAACTTTAGCCCATTCAGAGACCTTTGTCTTCAAAGTTTGACCTTGGTCTCTGGTGCCATCAGTCTGCAAACTCAAGATTCCAGAAACAGTCTGTCCCACTCTGTCATATCATGTCATGCTGTTATTTTTTACAAAGTGCTTGTGACTTCTAACAGAGAACTGTGGTTGGAGTATTACCGGGAATTTATAACTAAAACATAGTCTTTTCTTTTCTCATAAAAAAAAAGACAACACATACTCCTTCCTCAAGCCCCATCAGCACCACTACTTAAGCAGTACTTGTCTTGATCTGGGCCCGACTTCTCTGGCCCACTCTTGTAGACCAGCGAACCTTGCCTTGGAGCAGATCCCAATAATGCCTGTTTTACTTTCATCTTGGTCTCGGTGGTCTTATTGTTTCAGTGCAAATTTGACCTTACACATTTCTCTCTCAACTCAGTGACAAGTTAATACACCCACTGATACACTTCCAAAATTGTTCAAATACTCAACAACACAGAACTCCATCTCTTAACAGACCCAATGACAGGAGGTCATTTCCAAAATTTATTCTTGCTTACAGGGCCTTCAAGGATGTTGTTCTTTGGGTCTTGCCCCTGAAGGAAAGATGTACTTTCTTGTACACATACCTATGCCTGAAAAGTTGCCCAGGAAAGGATATTTTCCAAGGGGAGAGATAGTTTTGATGCATTGATCACAGATTTACATGTCCAGCCAAGAGGCCCTTTGCAAGTCAACTTTCCTCTCTCTCCATGCTGTGGCATAGAAATCTCAAGTCTGGAAATTCTAAATTCAAATCTGACCTACCAGGACAGTACAAATATTATCATTATTGAGTTAGAAAGAAAAATTTATACTTTTTAGGTTTCTGTTGGTTTTATAACTTTAAAATATTTGGTTTTATATATATATAGTTTGTGTGTATGTGTGTGTATATATAGTTTGTATATATATATATATATATATATATATATATATATATATATATGCCTCTGCTTACATTTCTTGAGTCCTAGCCCCTACAAATGACAGGATGAGTTTCATTCTATGGATAACAGAAGCATATAAAATCCATATAATTATAGACAACTACAGGAGTGTTAGGGTAAAAATCTCTGAATATCCTCTCCTCAAAATTCTCTCCTAAAAAAATCCTCTCCTTAATGAAAACATATATCAAAATAAATGTTCAAAACTCTGAGCATGTACCAAATGCTTGCAACAACATAACAAACTCTGCTTGAAATTCACTATGAAGTACAACAGTGAGTTTTGGAGACTTTCATATGTGCATTTGTATATTCCTTTTCTCATCTGTGCAACAAACTTGAAAACCAACAGCTTTGATATCATCTTAGCCCTAAAAATCCAGCAGCCTTCCAACCCTAAAGGAAGCAGGGAGGGGGATGGAGGGGAAGGAAAGGAGGAAGGGAGAGAAGGAAGGGGGAAGGAAGGGAAGGAAGGGGGAAGGATGGGAAGGAAGGGGGAAGAAGGGAGGGAGAGAGAGAACCTGGAAACATGTATTTCAGGGTTAGTTCTTATTTGTACTATTCCTTAAATCATTAAGTATAAACAGCTTTATTCTCTGATCATTCATAATCAACAGACAGTTGTTTAATATCATAGCTGTCCACAATGGTGAGAGAAGTTAGAATATAAAAGAAGCTAAGCAACAAACTTTAAAATGATTAATATATACACTTATTGCCCTGAGAGATACAAAGGGCAAAAAGACTATTTCAATAAGTAAATACTAAAAGCTTCCAAAATGTAATGAAGATGTTAACACACATATCTGAGAAACTCAAAACCCCAAGAAGGATAAACCTAAGGAAAGACAAGATGAATATCCAGAAATATCATGAGGTAAGCTATTCAATCTAAGAGATCCTTGATGAAATTTAACAGTTGATTCCTTGTCAGAACCATGCTGTCTGAAAGACTTTGGGACGATATATTCAAAATCCTGAAAGAAAAAGTCTTTTAATCAAGTTTCTTTATTCAGAACAACAACAACAACAACAAAAACCAATCTTCAAAACAGGAGAAATAAACACATTCCAAGATCAATAAAAACAGATTATCTGTCACTAGGTGACCTGTCTGAAAAGAAATTCTAAAGGCAATCCTTCAGGGTGAAATGGAAAGGTACTAAAAAAAAAAAAAAAAACAAAACAAAGCCTCGAGAAGTAGTAAAGAACATCAAGTCAAGGTCACTACATAGGTAAATTTAAAATGTAATGTGTAAGTATCTTTTGCTTCTAATACTTCAGGGCTTCATTGAATGTAGTATTAGGACTGATAAAAAAATTGGTTCAAAGTTTCAGGATACATGATCAATGTAGACATCAAGATACAGAAATCAAACTTTGCTATACACTAAAAATAAAAATACAAAGTAAAATTTATGAAATACTTTACTTTAAAATAACATAAAACAGGGAGAACTTTTCATAAATTAATAAAAGTGCTCCAATGAGCACCATCAAGAAAATAAGACAACCCATCACATGAAAAAAATACTTACAGATTATATAATAGCTAAAGGACTTGAATCTGAACATATAAAAGACATTTGCAACTTGGGAATACAAAAGACAAATCCAATTCAAAAGGAACAAATTATATCACAGTAATTCTTCACCCAAGATACATATGTGACCAAAACTCACATAAAAATATGGTCAACATCATTGACCATTCAGGAAATTCAAATAAAAACTTCAATAGCTAATACAAAAATAACAGACAATAACAAGTGTTAGTGAGAATACCAAGTAATTAAGTTCCTCCTAAATGGCTGATTGGAAAGTAAATAGTAACATACATTGCTAATTATTTTGTCAGTTCCTCAAAATAGTCAACATAGACTCGCCATATGACCTGGCATTTCTACTCCCATGTATATCTCCAGAAGAATTTAAAACATGTCTACACATAAACCTGGGCATCAGTGTTCATAGGCATTATTAACAATGTCAACAAAACCAAACGAGGTTATGTCATCACTTGAGATCCCTAAACCCTGTTTCCTGTTAATGTGCCTTGCATACAGATGATGGCCCAAATATTTGGGTTTCTACCAACCATGCAGATAAAAGTAATTGAATTCCCAGCTCCTGATTTCAGCCCAGCCCAGTCCTAATTGTTCTGGATAATTTAGAAGGTGAATATTCAGATGAAAACACCATCTCTCAATCCATCACTCTGCTTGAAATAAATAAACATACTTAGAAATTTTAAAAATTGGAGTAAAAAATTACTTAAAAATAAAAAAAAACAGGAACAACACAAATGTCTATCAAGTGATAATTAAGCACAACACCATGTGCCCATAAAAAGCAATATTATTTGGCAACAAAAAGGAAGAAACCAATCCATTGATACATGACACAACATGGATTGAAACTTGAAAACATGCTAGAACACAGAGTCTAACTTGGCTAATCCTCCCCTTGCAAGAGCTGGATCCCATGTGGGCACTGGTTTATGTCCTGGCTACTCCACTTCCCATCCAAGTGACTGCTTGTGGCCTGGAAAAGCAGCAGAGGCTCGTCCAAAGCCTTGGGACCCTGCACCCATGCAGGAGACCCAGAAGAAGTTCCTGGCTTTGGATCAGCTCAGCTCTGGCCATCGTGGCCATCTGGGGAGTGAACCAGCTGATGGAAAATCTTTCTGTCTCTCCTTCTTTCTGTATATCTGCTTTTCCAATAAAAGTAAATAAATCTTTTAAAATTATGCCAAATGAAAAATCTGATCAGAAAATGGACATATTCACATATTTGCATAAAATGCAAATCTATAAAGGCAGCTGATTAACGATAACATGAGGCTGAAGGGAAAGCAGAATGGACTTGAAAACAGATGGACACAGGGGTCCATTGTTGGTAACTAAAATGTTCTGGATGCTGCATAAACCTGGAAATATTCTAAAAGTCATGGAATTTGTGTTTTGAGTGAATGAATTTTATAGTATATGAAGTATATTTTTGATATGGTCTAGTATGATATGATAGGTTTGTTATTTTAAAAACTCAGCATTCTCAAGGACAGCCAAACAGCATTGGTCACAACCAGACAAAAATTAATCTAAAGAGTCTAGAAATGCAAGTAAATTTCCTTAATTCAAAAACTATTTTTCAAAATCAAACAGTAAACATAATATAAATGCTCAAACACTAAAGAAACTCCCATCAAAAGTAATGATGCACACTAATACCCCTTTCACCCAAGTTACTCTGGAATACTTAATACAATAGAACAAAAATATGATATTGAAACATTGGAACAGAAATCTGAACTATAATTATCGGTGAATTTTGAACTCATATAACTAAAAACCACAAAGATGAAATGACTAGGAATCTATTTTATGGTAAGATATAAATCAAATACAAGTCAAACTGGAAATATTTATATTGCAAGAAAAAAATATATAATGTAAAGCTAATACAAATGTGATGGGAAAAGATAAAATTCACACATATCTTAAATACAAAAGGCTAAACTTTAGTATTACACAAGATCCATATGCAAAAATCTTGAAACTTTATGAAATGACACAAATTAATGCATAATAATTGGAGAGATTTACTTTGTTCTTATATAGAATGTGAATCAAGAGAACTCTTGTATTTACTGATGGAAATCTAAACTAGTATAACTTAGAGAACTGACCATATATGTTGGATTTGAACATATGCATATTCTTGTCATTCAGCTATTACACTCATTAGTTTATGCACAATAGAAATAAAATTATTTTTGTAGGAATTTCCAAGGATGCACAAATATTTCAATTAGCAAAACTGGAAACAATCCAAATGTTCATTAGTATGAATACACTAAGTTGTGGCAATTACACTGATAAAAATGAACAAATGATTCTTTCACAAAAAATCATGCTTTAAGATCCTAAGCATGATGTGGAATGAAATAAACTGTGAACTAAAGAGGATATATATGATTCCACTCACATGAATGTTAAATAGCAAGGCAAATAAACTAAAAATTTTAGAAATTGGAATAATTTTTACTTTAGGGAGAAAGAAAGTACTAATCAAGATGAATAAATGAAGATTTTTAAGGAATAATATTCTACTTCTTGGACCCGGCGTGGTGGCTCAGTGGCTAAAGTCCTCACCTTGAAAGCCCCGGGATCTCATACAGGCGCTGGTTCTAATCCCGGCAGCTCCACTTCCCATCCAGCTCCCTGCCTGGAGCCTGGGAAAGCAGTCGAGGACAGCCCAAGGCATTGGGACCTTGCACCCACGTGGGAGACCTGGAGGAAGTTCCATGCTCCTGGCTTTGGATCAGCGCAGCACCGGCCATTGCATTCACTTGGGGAGTGAATCATCGGATGGAAGATCTTCCTCTCTGTCTCTCCTCTCTGTATATCTGACTTTGCCATAAAAATAACTAAATCTTAAAAAAAAAACAAAAAAAACAAAAACCAAAAAACCACATTCTACTTGTTGAACAAGTAGTGATGTCATAATGGTTTCACTTTGTTATATTTCATTGCATTATTTGCCTATAATTTACTCATATACCTCTGTAATTTTTTTCTGTTACTTTGGAAATAGTTATCTGTGGGGAAAAAACAAATGCAGTAGAGGAGACAGAGATAGAAGTGAAATTTCTCAGAACATATCTTTTTTTTTTAGTTGCAACACTGGCTATTTCTAATTCGTTATATGATTATGCAAATAAATTAAATTTTAAAAAGCAATCAGTATAAAACAAGAGAAAACTGTAATAAATCAGCCCTTTTGTAAAATTGTACCATAACAACCCAGGGGGAAACTCACTCGTGAATACTCTATTCCTGGTGAGATACATTTTAAGCATGGAATGAGTATTAAAAGCACTAAGCCGCTTTCAACAGCCTTATAATTTGTGATAGTTCTGTGTCATTAAAGGATAAAAAAATAAGTACTTTTTAAAGTGTTGTTAAGCAGGAATTTTGACCCATATAGAGGTAATATCACTAACGTCAAACTGAAAACGCTGTTGTTCTGAATTTGCATCAAGAAATATTATATATTATGATGTATTCTACATTTAAAACACATTTTCTTAGCTCTGTCCAGTGAAAAGCCTAGAAAAATTGACCAACCCAATAGCAATGAACAACTCTGGGATCTACACTGTCATCTCTAAATACCATTTCCCGCTAAAAGGAACCAGAGTTTCCTTGAGAAATTATAGTTCCAGGACAGAAAATATTGAAGTTGAGATTAAATCATCTTGTCACATCAGGAAACAAGAAAGATATCCAAAACAAACAGCCATGTCCAAAGACTGAAGAGGCAACATGAAGATGTTCTAACTTCAGCAAAGAATCATTTGATCAGAGGTAAAAATCACTCACACACACACACACTCACACACACACACATACACACGCACACACACAATAGATTGAGACATATAAACTGTAGTATGAGTTCATTATAACAAAACAAGCCTCTTTGAATACTATTGGATGATACAAGCAAACAGTTCATTATTCTGAAAAATGGTAATTAAAACAGACAAGCTTATCTTGCCCATCTTGTATGATGTTAATTGCACTGAAACAGTTGACAATTCCTATTTTATAAACAAATAAATATATAATCTACTTCAAAGGCAGAGTTAGAGAAGGAAAGATAAATCTTCTATCTGTGGTTCACCTTTTATATGGCACTATGGCAGCAAGGCTAGGCCAGTCCAAAGCCAGGAGAAGGAGTTTCATCTCAGTCTCCCATGTGGGTACAGAGGCTGAACACTTGGGGCCACCTTCTGCTGTCAGGCCAGATGCATTGCCAAGGAGCTGTATGGGAAGTGAAGTAACTGGAACTTGAACCAGTAACAGGTGACAACTTACGCTGTGCCACAATATCACTCCTAGAAAGTCTGTCTTTATGAAAATATTGTAATACTAGAATATCACCATTCATAGCCCTATGGATCTAGGCAATGAGCATCAGTAACTTCTGACACACAATAAAAGAAACAAATAGGCACTACATGCCTCCAGATGAAGGTACGTAACTCCATCTATGAGATTTTCTTGTGAAAAGTTCAAACCTGAATATTGGTCAAGTGATTTGTTCTACCAATTTGTAATAAATAGAAGGCAGAGGACTCCTTTAAGTGATTTTACTGAAATGCAATAAGCAAAATCCAGGTTGGAGGATTCAATATAACTAATTACAGTGAATGGGGAGAGAGGTAGGGAAGGCAGGCAAGGAAAATAAAGAGAGGAATGGATGATACAGAGTTTGAAAGAGGAGGAAGAAAGCCCATCAGAGGTTAGAAGGAAGGTAGGAAACCTAGAGATTAAGTGGGACTAAGAAACATCTTAAGTGGGACTAAGAAACATCAATTGAAATGTTTGAACCTTATATGGATCTTTCTTCTAACAAAAAAAAACATAAGAAAATTTATGAGAAAATCAAGGAAATTTGTGCACTGAGTGTATTATTGAAATACGACTTAACTTTTTTGATATGGTGATGGTCCTGAGACTAAGCTTTTTTACCTAGAAGTTTCAGAAATGTACTAAAATATTTAAGGTGAAATGATGCCTTATACCTGCTTTACAATAACCCTGCATAGGGAATTATGGTTATATAAATGAAACAAAATTGACCATGAACTGATATTTATTGAATCTGGATGGTGAGTTCATGGGAGTCCATGTTCCATAATTTGGTAAGTATTGCAGTTTTACATAATTAAGACATTTTAAGGTATATAAAAAATAAATCTTGTTAAAAGTATCAGTTGTACCCAATGAGATATAAACCTCAGAGTACCTGGATACCTAAAAGATATAATTATAGTGACAATAAGTGCTTTTTATAAAGAAGAATAATCAGGATGCAATGAGAGCTTATTGCAAGAGTCTCTATGTGTGTCTTTCTTATTTCTTTCCCTTGTCTGCCCTCCCTCTAATACTCTCTCCCCAAGAGCATTTAATTATGCATAATATGATCACTAAGAAACCTATGCTTCTATGTTTCTCTGAAGTTGACCATTTTATTTGCATGCAGTTAATTCATGGAAAAATACATCAAGAGTATATGTTTAACTTATATCTCAATCAAGAGGAAAAACAGAGACAAGTATACTATACATGGTTCACTCATCCTACTTATGGGGAATGAAACAGGGGTTTGATAGCACTATTTGCAAACGAGTTCCACATGAAATTCAATCCCTTTAGATCTCATCAAGAGTACTGCATTTGGCCTTGGGTGTCACAGTTTGAAAGAGAAGCCAACTTATGTGCTGCAGCCAAAGGAGAATACCCACAACTAGGAAGTGATCTAGAAATTATGTCAAGTGAAAAGTGATCAGATGCCCTAGGAAAATTGACCTGGACAAGAAAAATCTTGAATTAACCTGCAAAACAGCTTTCCATATGAAAGGCCTGGGGGGGGGCAGTTGATTAATAGATTTGCAAAAATCTTTCATAAAAGTCTGTAATAATGGGTCAAGGCTGAACAATTGTAGGACACTGTGGACATTTTTTAAAATTCAAAACTATTCAGCAGATAACTCTGCTACCCAAGCAGATAAAATACTATCCCTGGAAATGTGCAAATAAGGCCAAAACAATAGCTCATTTCTCTCAACCCTAATGCAATCAGTTTTAAGTTGTTCAACAAAGAGTTGCTTAAAACCAAAGAGGAAACATGCTTTGTTTTATAAAGCTTTCCTTAACCAGACAGGTGCCTGCTTATTCCATAAACAAAAATACAGAGAAGATATTTGGGGGCAAAATCAATATTTTTGACGATGAACCCATCAATGTTACTTGTGTCAAGTGCCTAGAGTAAATTAAGTTTACAACTTCAGCAGACTGTCATGAGAAAGTGTGGCAGTGACTAACAAATTGAATTACCATAGTACTACATCACTCACAAAAGTATTATTGATAGTGACAGAGGGATTCTGAATTTAAATTATTCATTTTTATTGATTGGACAGCATGCCTTAAGTAGGAAACAAGAAGAAAAAGCTGAAATGTTAGAGTTGGATTTTATCGCCCATCAAGGATGATCCCAAAAATAATATGTGCAAATATAGTTGAGCCCCTGTCCAAAGCATCAGCCCACTGAAGTTTTCTCAGAGTACCACTCCACCTTTGTCTTCCCTATCCACTTTCATCTCACCACTACCTAGCTACCCAGAGTCCTATGCTGGAATGCCCACCTCTGTTTGACCTCCCTCCTTATTCAACTTGCCATGTTCCTTCCACATTGAGATTCACTTCTTATTTCAAGACTGCATATTGGAAACTGTCTGTGGAAGAGAACATTCTGGAGATCAGGAAGAAACAGATGAGTATGATATCCTCCCAAGGAAGAGAGTATAATTGAAGGAAAGAAGCACATAAATGAAGCAAAACAAATTGCAATAAAGTATTGTAAATTTTCTCTCACCACTTGAAAATCCCTGTTCTAGTTCTCCATCATCCTCTTATTTACTGATTCTAAAGCTTTGTGGAATCACAGAACCCATATGAGAATCCTATGTAAGTAAGGGGCTCTCTCCCTCAGGAAAAAGATACAAATTGTATATTTGGACATACATAAGTTTTTATAAGATTTTAAGGAGTTCAGAAATCCCCTGAAAGCAAAACAATAAATCCTCAAATTAAAATCCCCTACCTTAAGGCATTCATGACTGTTAAGTAGCTAATATTGGCTTATTCCGGAGGCATTTGCATTGTCCTGGGGAACTTCTGGAATCTAAATGTACTAACATGAGATAACTCAGTACCAGTAGGAATTTTAGAATTCTTTAAAGCTACAAAATGTAAGGAAGGCATTGTGGTTCCTAACAAATCATCTCATACAGGTTAGACTAGATTAAGAAATGCATTATGCTTGAGTCTCATTCATCAAACAAAAAATTCTTTCATCCAGGTTCTCCTTAGTACTTTCAGCAATCTATTTGTCATTTCCAGAGCCACCTTCATTTCATTTTTAATTAAACAGGAACATGATTTCATCCCCTCAGAAAAACAACAACACAGTTTAGATCCATAAATTTTACAGTCGCACTAAATGCTCTAACTTAATTGTTTTTAGGTCTTTTTAAAATTAAACCATGTAGAGTTCTTGCGGGAACTCAAAAACAAGGCAACTACGGTAGGACTTGGGGCAAAGAATTTTCTCTGCAGAAGAGAAAGTAGCCCCAGGGAAACCATAATCAGCAGCCACCTAAGCCCACTGTCCTTTTTTTTTTTTTTTTTTTTTTTTTACTAGCTGAAAGCTACACAACTCAACAAGAACTTGATGGGCCAGCAGCATGGTGACACCTGCGAGTTTGTAAGAACTGCAGAATCCCAAACCCACGAAATCATAAGTTGAATTGTAACAATGTGCTCAGGTAACCGCTGTGCATGTTAAAGTTCTGGAAGTACTGTAACAAGAGGCAGCTTAGGTCATATTGTGGTAGCATCAGGTAGAATCCCAGGCCTAAGGGACTTGGATGAATGGACAAATGAGTTTAAAAAATTACAAGCTTCCATTTGGCCTTTTGTCAGCATGTCAGAGAGTACCTGAAAACTAAGAAACTATAATAAATATTTGTTTACTAATCCATTTTTAAAATGCTTGATAAGCACCTACTACATTTGAGGTACTACGCAAGGCACTATGGATGCACTATTACCTTAGTACAGTGTTTCTCAAAAAGTATCACCTTACCACCTGTATCAAAATCATAGATTGGGTGCAACTTGGGGGAAAAAATTCTAAGACCCTTCCATGGTAAGCCAAATTAGATACAACCCAAGGAATCAGTCCTCAAGTGATTTTTTATACACAGTGATATTTGAGAATCAGGGAATTCAAGGATTCTGAAAGGTTTATAAATAAAGTCATTCATTTAAAAAAATCATTGAGTCCAAATGATGTATTGAACACTCTTTTAGGCACCCTGGAGACAGCTGTGAATGAAATTCCCTGCTCTCATGGAATATGCATTGCAAACAGAGGGGTGGGTGGAAATTGGGGGGAAGGGCAATTCCAAACTATACAGAATTGTACGATAAATTTCAAAAAAAAAAAAAAGGAATCTCCTTTAAAAAAAGAGGAGTATGATAAAAATCTCCTTAAAATTCTCCAATTAAAAAAGACAGAGGAGTATGATAACAAACATATATGTCAACTAGTGTTACTTAAATGTCTCTGTTACCCAAGACATAGATCATAGCTAGCAGAGGCTTCATATTTATTAGCAAAATGAAAGTACAGACTAAGGAAGAGACTGGGCACACTCTAGGATGAACTGCAACCAAGAGGTTCAAAGTCATCTTTTTATGTGATCTGAAGACACAGGGGATTGTGGTTTGAGCAGTTTCCCATGAAATACAGATTTCCAGGAATTTGGTGACTGCCCATTTACTGGCATTTTTAGGTAATCTCATAAGTATAAAGGTGCTTGATGGGAGAGGGAACACCAGCTTCGTAGTTTTATTATAAAGATATTAACATAGACTATAGATCACCACAGAGGCACTATCAACAGTCAGGGTTGAATATTTTCAGCGTGGGGGCTGTGGTGACATACTTCCTCTGGCTCTTTATCTGATCCCTGTCTTCTTATCTATAATAATAAGTTCAGTGAAAAAACCAAAACCCGGATAAAGAACTAGCTAGTTAGTCATGGGAGTGCTAATTCATAAGAAAGGCTTCTCCATAAAAGGGATAACTGAGCCCACACCTGAATGAACTAAGAGAATGAGGCATGCAAATATCTGAAGATTTTCCCAGGAATAAGGAACAGTATGAGAAAAGACCATTTGTTGGGAAACATATTTGACAGAGTAAAAAGCAAACCAATGAGTGAATCAGCAAAAAAAAAAAAAAATGATGGGAGAAGAATCAGAAAGGTAATGTATAATAAAACAGATAGGTCATTCTAAGGACTGTGGATTTATACAGTGAAAAACAGGGAGCCACTAAGGTTTTAAGCAGCAATACAAGATGATATGATTTATGCTTCTTACTAGTTTACTTTAGCAGCTATGTACAGAACAGACTGTAGGGCGTGTCTTAGGGTAAAGATAGGGTGTTAGGAGAGACCAGCATTGTGGTAGTTCAAAGAACAAAAGGAGTTTGTTTCTCTCTTATGTAACAGTCTTGATGTGAATGGTTCAGATTCCTAGAGCGAGTATATTGCTCATGGTGACTCATGAGTCCAGCGTCTAGTTTCTGGTCTTGTTATAAGTGCCTTGTGGCTTGCAAGGTCAAATCCAAATTAGTAATAGATCCAAGTTCTAGTGTGCAGAAAAGAACACAAGAGCAGAGAGGGAGCAACCACAAATGTCACAAATCATTGACTCACAAATGGCACATGTCACTTCTACTCACATTCTATTAACCAGAACTTAATCACATGACCACACAGCTAAAAGCAAGGCTAGGTTATGTAGTCAAGCCAGACAACTGTGCATTCAAGGTGCATTTCTTGGGCTGCAGAAGAGGGTCATATGGATTTTGACAGGCAAACTACAATGTCTGGCACATGGGATCAGGACAAAAGGTAGCAACTGCTGTCATCCAAATGAACTGATGTTGACAGAGACCAAAGTCATTGCAATAAACAAGGAAAAGAGTAGTTGACTTCTGTACATGTTGTATTTTGAATAGTTTTCTGAAAGACTGGATATGGACATGAAAGACTTGAAGATAACTCTGACTTTTGGCCTTAAAATTTCAAAGGAGTTGAATGAAGAATTAGATAAAGAATATCCCTCCTGAGGCAAACATTTCTCTCTTCACATCTTTCTAAATCCAGCACTGCATCTCATTGCTAGTAAGACTCACCATTTCCCTTGAAAACCGTATTTCAGATTTCAATTCTATTTCTTTCTACATCTTTGATTTTAAACAATGTCAACCATTGGAGTTTAGTTCATCTATAAAAATAGAAACAGTAACTTCATAAAGTTACCATGAAGATGAGATGAGATAATGTACAGAAAGAGCACACCTTAATGTAGGAAAAACAGAAACCACTGACAAACAGCCTGACAAACTTGGGACAAAAATTACACATAATTCTGTATGCCGCCATAAAGCTCCATATACAATTCCTGGCATATGGAAAGTGCTCAATAAATTATATTTATTACTATTTAAAAGGGGAAGGCTAGGGGCCAATTTGTGGGACCAATTTGTGGGACCATTGGGTTAAGTCACCCCCTGAAGTGCTGACAACCCATATGGGCACCAGCTTAAGTCCTGGCAGCTCCACTTCTAAACCAGCTCCCTGCTAACATGCCTAGGGAAGCAACAGAGGATGGCTCAAGTCCTAGAGCCCCTGCACCCATGTGGGAGACCTAGACAAAGCTCCTGGCTCCTAACCTCAGCCTAGTCAGCCCTGGTTACCACAAAATAAACCAGCAGATGAGATGAAACCTCTCTCTCTGTCCTTCTCTCTGTGTAACTCTACCTTTCAAATAAATAAAAAATCTTAAAAGGGGGTTGCTAGTATTACCAAAGACAAATTTTAGTGACTTCCCAAATTACCTAAGAGGCATGAGGCATCACTGAGAAGAATATGTTCTCTCATTACAGTGCAGAACTTAAATGGATGTGTAGAATTGCTGGGCCATTGGAAATGTTTCCCATAGGCTGCCAGCTTACAGGAATCAACCACAGCTTCTTCCTGTCTCTGGTATACACAGTCCTGACATCCTCTATCTACCAATGTTCTGAGGAGTAGAAATACTACTCGTTCAAACTGTAAACTGGTGGCAGTCTCATTAGCCAGTTAACATGCCTGCATGTTCCAGAGAACAAAGCACTTGGCAGGAACTAAACTTAAGTCATTTTACAGCAGTGAAGGCTTGTACTTGACAAGATTGAGACACTTGTACAAAAAATATACTGCAGGTAGACTCTTGAGAGCCACTAATCTACTTTCCCTTTATGGTTCTCAGTGTGTCTCTCAATGACTGCAAATAGAAAATTTCCATTCCCTATTAGAACGTGTAGTCTCCATTATGTCCATTGGAATATCTGTGACTTATTGTATACAGTTTGAAAAGCATCCTGACACATATTGATAGTTTTAATTCTTGTAAAAGATATCATCAACTCTATTTTTGGGATGAAGAAACTAAGAGGTCAAGAGATGCCCCAACACACCAATGATATAATTAGCAAGAAATGTTAAGTTCTTCTGTTACAAAGGAGGGGACCACTACAGTGTGGATTTAAGATCTTTACACTGTATCGTCATGTTTATTCTCTCTCTCTTTCTCTCTCTCTCTCTCTCTCTCTCTCTCTCACACACACACACACACACACACACACAGTTTTTTTGGTATATGTGCACAGTCCAAACTGGGCTCTGGAAATCTTGATCTCACCCCCCAAACTGACAGAACTTATAGCACTTGAATTCTTCAGTTTATTCATGCTTTTCCCACCAAGACTGGAAACTGAGCTACATGTAACAAAATATCCCAGATAGAAATAAAACTGTTACAAAACTACTGATGAGAATGATCTTTTGTGGAAATCCTTATCCTACCATGGCTTTGGACAGAACCCTGAAGTTATTTCTATCTGGGAAACACCAATTACTTTGATTTTTTTTCTGAGGTATAAGTTTGCTCAACCATAAAACTTATGCTATCTCCTACTAATTGTTAATGTAACAGATGAGGTAATACTTCTTGAACAGCAAGTGTATATTAAGAACATGCAATAAATGATAATGGTATAATATGGAATAGTAGTGATTAGAGTAGTAGCATTCATTATTATTTCATTTTCTAGACCATTCCCTTTGCTATTTTCCATCAAAACATTTCTCTCATTTCTCCATAAGGCCCTACCTGTGCACTTAATGCTGAACAACCTCTGTATCTGCTGGTGACAGTTTAATCCATTACTTACCTTCCATATACCTAAAACACACCTGCTGACAAAATACATAAAATTCTTAGTCCGATGAATAATAAAACCAAAAAGGCAATGTCCTGAAGCAAGAGACTTGGCAGATAGTTCTATTCTGCTAATGCCTATATTATGAAGGCAGACCTTTCCTTTGTTTAGTGGAGAGTCAAGCCAACCTAGTTGTCTTTGGTTCCGAACAAGAATGAAAAAGAGAAAAAGATATACTTTTCTAGGACTTACGTAGAGTTTAGAAATAAGCTACTAAAACACATTAGTATGTGAAAAAAAAAAAAAAAGGAAAGAAGCAAAAAAGTTTTTGTCATTCCAATCTCCCTAGTTCTATGACTCCCTGCATTCCAGCTCTCCAATCACAACACAAGCATACACAGGAAGCAAATATCTCTGGACACCAGGTAAGCTGTATAAAAGATTATAATGTTCTGTCACAGTGGTGCCAAGGGTAAATGTTCTGTTATGCTGTAGTCAAACATATTTGATAAGAAATAATGCATGAAAGGGGGAGCACAGGTGTTGTCAGAATCGTACAAAAATACATTTGTGCCTCTTAGAATTGATAAATATTCAGAGACTGAACAGAGAATAAAATCAGAACCTTACCTTCCTGAGAATATCAGATTTGTCATAGCTATTTCTGAGCACACTGATGACCCCTAAGAAGTGATAAAATATTTCCTATGTGAGCTGATGTTTAGCAACGAGCCAAAGATCCTATCTAGGGTCTCTGTTGCTGAAGATTTTTAAATTTCAATCAGATGGCAAAATATTTTTGTACAGAACAAAAGGGCTGTGTGATATGTTCATCCACAGGAAATTGACCATGAAGAATGACACCCTATTCTTCAATTTACAATCTTTTTTCAGAGTATTCATCATCTTCGGTAATTTCCCAAAGAACTCAAATATGAATCCTTGTGGCTGTGAGACACGGCAAGCCTTCCAATCCAGAAACTACTTTTCACAAGAAAATGAAATTTCCCATCGATCCTAGCTAAGTATGTTTTTAGGGACTAGATCAGTCAATAAGACAATGGAGAAAGGTTTAAGTACAAACCTCACCAGGAGGTGGCCAACTATTTTTATATGTCCTTATAAGCTTGCTGCATGTGTGGATTCAAACTTCATTCCTTTGTAATAAAACAGAGCACGTTGGTTAAAAGGTATAACCCCTAAAAGAGAGTAGACAAACACTGGTTTTTCAGTGAGTTTTTGGGATAGTACCAGTACATTTGGGTATTCCTAATGGAAAGGAAATCTCAAGAAGGCCCTGGATTCTGGATTTAATTCTGGTGGGTGGGATGTAGAACTTCTGGGGTGGAGGGAATAAAATAAATGAGTCAGCTTTCTGGGTGTCCCCCATTTCTAAGTATTAGGCAATCCTGATTTTTTTACCCTAGACCCTGAAGGATCTTGAATGACAAATAGCCATTATCACTTTGGTAGGATTTTAATCACCATTACGTGACAACGATGAAAATCAAAGAGACACATGAGGAGCACGCGATCATTTAAGGAAGTACGAAGACATAAGACAGTATCTTTTCCTCACTCCTGATGTTGCTTTCAAAGATCTACCTCCTTTCTTGGGAGGTAAGATTTATCTGAGAGGTGGGTCTGCTCACAAACTCTGTCCCAGTTGTCCTGGCCCCTTTATCTCTTGTCCTCAGAAGCAAGGTTGTGTATGCCCTGCTCTGTTCCTCCATGCAAACAATTTTACATGGACATAAGTAGGTGTGGGGAGGGTAAGGGCAAAGGAATGGTCTAGTGCTGCCTTTGGCATAGCTCTGGGATAGAGTGTTGGGAAGTTCACCAATCAACAGATGAAAGCACCATCCGTTTCTGCTCAACTGGGAATTAATCGGAGCTGTTTTCATTTACTGTCTTCCCCTTTATTTTTTAAAAAATATGTTGACCTAGAATTTGAGGTATTATTCTTTGGACCTCTTTCAGTACAAACACCTGATTGACTGGACCAACAATACTGGGAAAGAGCTGTAAGTACCATATTAAAATGACCAGGAGCAGGGGAAGTCTCTCCAGAGGGCTAGGGCAAAAGGCTATAGGGCTTGGCCTTGAGCACATAAACAGAACATTTTGAACTTGGCTGTCTATAGAGATTTACATCAGGTCAAAAATTTGGTTATGTAATTAGGCAACTGGCTTTTTAAACATGCAAAGCCAAAATTACATTTTCAATGAGAAACTGCTCTAAACTAAATGTAAGTTTACAGATCATAGTACCCAGGTATTTCAGAAGACTGACGTCCCTGAAAAGGCTAAAACAAATATTTCTTCCACCTGTCATTTTTCCTCTAGATAATATTGAGTTTCTGCCACAAGCTTTAGCAACTCTGAGTACGGGATGCATGTAACATAATTTTACGTGGGATAATTTCCCTAGGGACTAGAGGATTGGCATGAGCACTAAGTATCCACTGCTATATAACAAATTATTCCAAAACACAGTGGCTTAAAATGAAAACATCTATTATCTCAGTTTCTTTGGGTCAGGAACCTGGGCATTGCTCAGCTAGGTGCCCCATCTCAGGTCCCTCACAGGTTACAGTCAAGCCACCTGTCAGAATTGTAATGATCTCAGCACTCACCAGGGGAGGTACTGCTTCCAAACTCATTCACATGTTTGTCGGCAGAATTCAGTTCCCCAAAGACTGTTGAACTGACTGATTCACCCTTTCCTGGCAAGTCTCTGTCATCTGGACCACTCCATAGAGAAGCTCACAAAATAGCAGCTGCTTTTGGCATCCAAAGCAAATGAAAAAGAAAGAAAAAAGAAAAGCATCAACAAAGATGGAAGTTGCAGTCTTTCTTAAACCATTGAAGGGACATTTCATTATTTCTGTCATACTGCATTTGTTAGAAGCAAGCTACTCGATCCAGCACACATACAGAACAAGGGATAAGTAGAAGAGAGAATTCTATGAGTCAGAGATCAATGTGTGCCATAATATGAGTATCACCATATTTTTATTTTTTCAGTTGGGGATGTGTAGGGAAAGTAGTGTCATAATCTTGTAGATTCTATTAATTCTCTGAAATGTATGGAACATCACAGATTTGACATTGAACTAAAACAAGTTGGGATATACTGAAGGAACCTTATTCACTCCCATAAAAGACTGCACAAACTAAAACATTCTGGGTAGGCTTTTGGTTGTAGTACATAGTTACATGACCAATGGAAATGCTTACATTACATATAGGAGTGCCAGTTCAAGCCCCAGCTACTCTGCTTCCAATTCAGCTTCTTGCTAATGCACATGGGAAGGTAACAAAGGATGGCACAAGTATTTGCTTCCTTTCTAACCACATGGGAGATTAAAATGGAGTTCCAAGCTGCTGGCTTTATCCTGTACCAGCCCCAGCTGTGCAGGCTTCTCTAAACAGCAGTTGAAAGCACACACTCTGCTTCTTGCTTGCTCTCTGTCTCTGCCTCTGTCTCTGTCTCTCCTTCTGTCTCTGTCACTCTTCCTTTGAAACACAGAAAATTTTTTTCTGAAAAATTTGCTGAAGAATCACAACTATACTGAGGCTTTGGGAATTTTTTTCATTAACATTTTTTAAAGATTTATTTTATTTTTATTACAAAGTCAGATATACTGAGAGGAGGAGAGATAGAGAGGAAGTGGAGCTGCCGGGATTAGAACCAGCAGCCATATGGGATCAAGGCGAGGACCTTAGCCACTAGGCCACGCTGCCGAGCCCATTTTTCATTAACATTAAACACAACAGGGGTCAGTTTGGTGGCATAATTGGTTAAGCTTCCATCTATGATAAGCGCATCCAATGTGGTCAATGGTTAATGTCCTGTTTCACATCCAATTCAACTTCTTCATAATGCTAGAAGATGGCCCAAGTTCCTGGCCCTTGCCACCCACATGGGAAATTCAGAAGAAGTTCCTAGCAATGGCCTGGCACAGCCCCAAACACTATGACTTCTAACATGGAAGTGAATCGTGTATGGGAAATCTCTCTTTTTCGCTTCTCTCCCTCTTTCTCTTTTTTTAATTGACTTTCAAATAAATAAGTCTTTTAAGAAGATTAAGCAGAACAAAGTGGTTAATAGACACATGAAAAAATGCCCTGGATCACTAGTCATCAGTGACATGCAAATAAAAACTATAGGGAATTTTTATCTCACCCCAGTTAGAATAGTTAACATCCAAAATTTTAAAAAAATGCTAGTGAGGATGCAAAGGATAAGATACCCTAGCACACTGTTAGTGGGAATATAAATGAAGACCCAATCTTCATATTTCTGAGAAATTTCTCAGTTACTCAGAACTCTAACAACAACATTATGAATGACAGCACAGAACGTTCTCTGAGATATGAAAGTAAATCTACCATGTGACTCAACCATTTCACCCCCTGGAAATTTATGCAAATGAAATAATATCCACATTTGAAAGAGTTATCTCTACTCCCCATGTTTATAGAAGCACAGCTCACTATTGCTAAGATAGAGAATCAACCCATACTTCTATCAACTGATGACTAAATAAAGAAAATGTGGTATATGCATATATGATTGAATATGGGATGTTACTTGATCATAAATAAGAATGAAATCTTGCCTTTTGCAACAAAATGAATGCAACTAGAAATCAGTCCCAAATAATCCAGTCTCAGAAATATGTTTTCTCTAACATGTGAATATATGATAAGGGATGATGATATTAGAATTAATGACATATTTGATCTCAATGTATATCCTTCAATAGGCTACTTCTGATAATGCAGCTAGATTTCCTTTGAGAATGGAAACAGAATGTAGAATGAATTCTAATCCACAGGCAAGCCATGGTTTTAACATTCATTTAATTAGCATAGATTTTAGGTACATTTCAAAGCCTTCAGTGATCAATAAAGTTGGACAAGGGTTATCCTCATAAACTTCTGGAAATGGTTCAATGGTGCAATGTAACAATTACAAGGAAAAGTACATTGGTGAATATCAGGTCAGACTTCTTTCCAAATCTATATGTTTCTTTCCATAAGAAGGCTGTAATATTAATATGAAAAGGAGGAGGTTTGAGAGTTATTTCACCTAGTTGATGAGTTTCAGACAAAGAACCAGGGAGTACATGACTCTTACTACTTCTTGCTATTGTATGACTGACTGTACAGTGATTGTGTCATGCTCTTCACTGAGCCAAACAATAAAAAGGATCTGGCCATGTTAGAGGGCCACAAGGTAGTGGAGGTAGGTCTTTCCAATCCAGGTCACAATACTGGAAAGCCTACTTGCTTTGTGTCCTCCACCCTAGCTTTTGTATCTATTAAAGGTGATGTTTTAGACCCAATCTTATGATTTCTGGGAAATTTCTCAGTTGTTCAGAACCCAAACAACAACAAAATAATGTATTTTTGATTGCCTAACCACTTGTTCACAGAAGAGATCTGGATATGAAGAGGCAATTGCCCTTCAGAGGGTGGGGAAGTCTGATGAGTAATGGTTGGGATACTGTCCACAGACTAAAAGTAATATACAAATTTTGGGTGACTGTAACACAAATTAGGGAGTAGTAACCCTCCCTCCAAGGGATAGGAGTTTCAGCCACTTAGCTTAGGGCCCATTACTAACTACTAAAATAATAAGTCTGCTCTCAGAACTTTCTTTCCTAACTTTTTTTAAAGGGTTTTAAATCTTACAAACTCCCACTTTCAAAATTCTCCTGATTCAACAAGGTCTGAAGGCTGCAGCAGAATTGAGCAACAGTGATAAATAGCAATATGATCAGTGGTTTATTTGCTCACAAATTCCTTCTGCCTGTAGGGATTTTTCTGATACTGGGATCATGAATTTGCAAATAATATCCTTCTCCGAGTCTGGAAGACTTTCTGTCATTTTCTTCATTTTTTGTTGACATTTCCCCAATAATTTATGAGTTTCCCTTGATACGTGGAAAGATCAATAGTTGAGTGTGTCTTTGGGAACTAAGTGAGAAAACAACACTAATGTGCTCCAGTGAAAAGCCCCACATATCTCTTGTCATGGTCAATATTTGAAGCTGGTGAAACAGAGAGGTAGGCATGGCTTTGTGCATATCTAGGTCTCTTCAGGCATCTTGAAGCACGGATTCCCATCTAAATGCCAAAGGGGCAGGAATTTCACCCCCACAGCTAAAACACAGCATGCTGGTTTTCCAAGGAGCTCTCTCAGGGACTGCCATGGAAGTCAGGAATGAAAACTTGGGTTTTATTGCCTCCCAGCCCTAGTATGTCCAGAAATATTTTTTTAATTTTTTCTTAGATTTTTTTAATTTCTAAAATTTATTCAGAAAATTCTACTTTGAACAAAAGGTTCTGACAATTTAAAAAGTTTGCAAATTGAACAGCAAAAAGACAAACAATCCACATGAAAAATGGGAATACTTCTTGGCAGACATTCATTTAAAAAAGATACATACATGGCCAACAACAATATGAAGATACTCAATGTCATTAATCATAAGGAAATGCAAATCAAATCAAAACTGCAATGAAGTAACTCTTCATTAGGATAGCTATCCTTAGTATACACACATACACAAACAAGTGTTGTTGAGGATATAGAGAAATTGGAACTCTTATACATTGCTCATGGAAATGCAAAATGGTCTAGCCGCTGTGCAAAGTGGTATGCAAGTTCTTAAAAACATACTGTATGTTCCAGCAATTTCACTTCTAGGTATATGCACAGAAGATCTAAAAGCATAGACTTGGAGAGATATTTGTACACCCACACAGCAATGTTAGTCCCGATAACCAACAATGAATGGATAAGCAAAATGGTGGGGAAAGGGTATGCAAAATGGAATGATTGATCCCTAAAATGGAAAATAACTCTAACACATATAAATTACTGCAGTCACTCCAGGAACTAATGTAGAAGTCTCTTAAAAAGACTGTGGAACAGAATAGAAACTGAAAACATTAATCTGCACAGCTACAACAAACTTAACTTTGACAAATGAGTTAAAATGACTCCCTGGAGAAAGGACATTCTCTTCAATAAACAGTGTTGAGAAAATTGGATCTCAGCATGCAAAATAATGAAACAAGACCCCTACCTTACACCCCACACAAAAACAAACTTATGAAAGATCAAGGATGTATACCTGATACCATCAAATTACCAGAGAAAAACTGCAAAAATTTTGTAACACAATGACATAGGCAAAACTTTCTGGATAAGACTCTAGCAGCACAAGTAATAAAAAACCAAAAGCAGATAAATGGGATTACATCAAGGTTAGAAGCTTCTGTAATGCAAAGGAAATATTCAACAAATAAGTGGCAACTTACAGAATGGGAGAAAATATTTGCAAACTACACAAATGATAAAGGATCAATGCCAGAATCTATAAATAGCTCAAGAAACACAACAACAACAAAACAACAAATCTAGTGAAGAAATGGACCAAGGACATAAACAGATATTTTGCAAAGCATGAATTTCAAAATTCCAATAGACTCTTGGAAAAATGTTCAGGCTTACCAGCAACCAAGAAAATGCGAAATGCAAAAAAAAAAAAGAAAAAAAGAAGAAGAAGTAACAACATCAAAAAAACCCCATATGAGTTTTCATCTCACGCCAATAAGAATGCCTTTCATCCAAAAGTTTAAAATAAAAATAATAAATATACGTGAGGCTATGGAGAAAAATTACCTTAATACAATGCTGGTGGAAAAACAAATGAATACAATCATTATTGAAGACAGTGTGAAGATTCTTCAGAAAACTGAAAATAGATCCATCACATGTGACTCAGCAATCCCACTTCTGGGAATTACCCAGAATAAATGAAATCAGCTTATGGAAGAATTAATTGTATCTCCATGTTTATATAGCATCACAGTTTACAATAGCTAAGATATGGAATCAACCTAGTTGTCTGAAAACTGATGACTGGATAAAGAAAATGTACTACATACAAAATGGACTACTAGCTAGCCGTAAGAAACAATGAAATTCTGTCGCTTGCAAGAAAACGATGCACCTGGAGAACAATATGCTTAGTGAAATAAATCCGAATTTTAAAAAAGACAAATATAATGCTTTTTTGATATGTGATAGTCAATGTAGAATACAAAAACAATCCACATATAAAAATGAATTTAACATTCTATGATTTTGTGTTTGTTATAGCCCTTGTCTATATTCCTTGTGGAGCAGTGGCCTTTCTCCTTTTTCACTTGAACATTATGGTTAGTGGTGTTTTAATCCTATCATTATGAAGTAAATTGGAATTGTGTTATTATAAAAATTGGAGAAAAACAAAGAAAGTAAAGAGGGAGGGAGAGGAGAAGTATGGTTATCTTTTTAGAATTGTATCTTTAAAACAAATGAAATTTGCTCTCTTAGTATTATTAAAACATTAATTTTATGTAAAGAAAGGAAGTGGAGCAGCCAGGATACAATCTAGCAACCATATGGGAATGATGGTGTCATAGGTCAGTCTCAATATGTATAATTTAAAAATGATAAAAGTATTAATAACTACATTAATGATAGATTTAAAGGCAATGTGTTACTATACCCAAAGCACCTAGAATAGTGTCTGGGACTAAAAAATTGTAGTTATTATAGTTGTAAAAAACAAAAACAAAGCTACACATGTCCTAAATTCAATCACAAAGTCCTGGATGGCAGAAAGAAAGAAGATAATTCATGGAAGTTAATCTGAAATCAACAAAGAGGTTGTTTATATTGGAACTTTGACTCAAATTTCATCACTAGTGACCCCAAGGCCCCACTCCCGAGTACTGAATAAATTACCAGAACTATTAGCCATGACCAACATAGAAGCAGCAATTACATTTTTTATTTTTCAACTGCTACCCCATCCCACTGCTAGAGGTTACAGAAGCTTGTTCCAGGATCTGATCCTTTTTTTTTTTTTCTGGCTAGCACCTCTAATGTATCCATCAAACCTTTTATTTCAGAAATCCCTTAATCTTCAGAGCATTGTTTTCTATCAGCATGTCACGTATCTGTTTAAAATCCTCCAAAGCATTCCCGTGATGCTTCGAATAAAATCCAAGCTCTATGATGGCCCTTAAGACTCTGTAAGAACTGGACTCTAATTAACTCTGATTTCACTTCCTATCATTTGTCCTTGTTCAATTCATTCTACTTACATTGTCATCCTTGGTGTTCATAGAATAAATCAAGTGGTATAGTTTTTAATTTTATTTATACATTCAATGAATAGTTGTTTACCTACTTTGTAGAAATTACTTAAAATGTATCAGTGAACAAAGCATCTAAAATTCATATTCTTCATGAACAAATCTAGGCCCTTCCTGGCAACCTTTAATTGCCAAGCCTGTTTGAGTGAATCGAAGAAAACTGAAAGTTGACCTGAAGGCATGTGAGGCTACAGAGGCAACAAAGAGTGGGAGGCAAGCAGAAAACTAGCTTCCAACTTGCCAGCAAGTTGCTGTAAGTAGAGGGGTTTATCCAAGTGTCCCTAAACCCTGGGGCCAGTCACCTGGCTTAATGTTTATCATTTTCTAGTTCCAGTCTGCCAAATCAGTAAGTTTCATTCTCCCTGGCCAAGATCCGTGCTCAAACATTATCACATTCCAGTCTCTAGTAAAAAAAAAAAAAAAAAAAAAAAAAAAAAGAACGAAATGAAGAAAGAAAAAAGATAAGAGAGATTGAAGGGCTTTCCATGTACATCCTGAGAAAATGACTTATTTTGATAACTCAGTGAGTATGACATGACACAATAAGTGACTGCTGAAGGAGTTATTTAGGAAATTATTTTAAAACATATGGCTAGATTATGGGCCCAGCACTGTAGCCTACAGGCCAAAGTCCTCACCTTGCATGCACCGGGATCCCCTATGGGTACCAGTTCTAATCCAAGGGGCCCCATCCAGCTCCCTGCTTGTGGCCTGTTAAAGCCTAGAGTCTTGGGACCCTGTACCTGCATGGGAGACCCGGAAGAAGCTCCTGGCGCAGCTCCAGCCGTTGCAGCTGCTTGGGAAGTAAATCATCAGGCAGAAAATCTTCCTGTCTGTATATCTGATTTTTCAATAAAAATAAATCTTTTAAAAAACATATGGATAGATTATTGAAAAAAGTATGTTGAACTTTTTAAACACTATAGACATAGGAGAAAACAACCCATATTTTTCCAGCTCATTACTAAACTAATTTCTAAGTTCCAAGATTCGTTTTCCTGAAGTGATCAAGAGCACAATCATAGAGCCAGTCTACCAAGAGTCCAGATCACTCCTGGCCAAAGTCCCAAGAATGGCTCCTCCAGGATACTCCACAGTCCTCACACCCAAAGGCTCTTTTGCAGAGGGTATAGCCAACGGTCAGCATGATAGCAACAGGGACAACTTCACAAGCCCCAGCAAATAAAATAGCATTCAGGCTTTAGTGCAAAATCTGAGGTCTCCAAGGATGAAGTCAAACCTTCAACAATCACTCAGCACTAGCAACCCCACCAAAAACCTAATAGTCACATGCACTGCCTCTCTTCACCTTTTTTTAGTCCTGGGCCTGACTGGCTACTGGATCCCAAACTCTACCCTACAGTGACAGGCAGCACTTTGCCAATCAAGCTAACCTTTTACATGGATCTGGCAATAAAAGATTTTTGGGGGATAAAAATACCCTGTAACTCTGCATATTCATCCTATATCTAAAGATTTTTTTCTCCACTGTGTGCTTATTTTAAGTATACAAGTACTGTATGTTTATAGTCTTGTAAAAATACCATCACTATGCATAAAGTAAAATGTTCCCTTGACCGCTGTCTTCTCATCCCATTGTCCTCCCCAGAAAAAGCAATTATGATCAGCTTGCTTTATATCCCTCAAGGCCTTTTCCTGTTCACCCATGTTTTTGCATATGTATCTATTTAAATATATGAAGTTATTTTATGAGATGTTCTTTTATAGAAATAGTGTCAAGCTATCTATAGTGTACTTTCTGTTTGCCTTTTTTCCTTAAGATGTTTTGGTGAGTCTCCATCTCAGTAGACTCAGAACTATTTTTTAAACTGACATATAAGAATCTATAATAGAACTGTATCATTGTTTATTCAATCAGTTTCCTGTGACAGCAGAGTTGACTAGTTCAATTTGAGGCTAAAAAGAGCATTCTTGCATATGCATCCTCATGGATAGTTTCAAACATTTCCCTGGGGTATGTGTGTGGAAGTATAATTGATAAAATGAAAGACAAATACATATTTGAGAATTTTGTACATACAGCCAAAATGCACTCCAAAAAGATTATGCCAACTTCTACTCAATAGAAAACTAGAGTATCAGTTGATCTGACTCTCACTAACTTCTTATGATGTCAATATGATTTGTCTCCATCAAAGATCACATTGAGTCATTATTTGTCAGTGTAGTAGTATTGGAAGATGTAGTCTGACTTGGGTCATGGGAGCAAAGCCTTCATGAATAGATTCATGCTTTCTTACAGAAGTGAGAGAAGCACATAACTGAATTAGTTGCCATGAGAATGGTTTGTTATATACCAAAGTCATCCTTCATGTTGTGCCTTGTACCTGCTTGTCTTGTAATTTTTCACCACACCATGAGGCTCTGATCAGAAATCTAACAGATACACCAAGACAATCTTGAACTTACTGCCTCCAGAACTGTGAGATAAATCTCTTCATCATTTCCACGTCTTGAGAATTGTCGCAGCAACATAAAACAGACTAAAACATAAGCCATTTTTTCCTTTTTGCCAGTCCAATGGTTAGAATATCTCATGTCTTCAATTTATTCATCTCCTGATCATGACTGAAGTTTAATATATTTTCAAAATATTAGTGAGCTTAAAACTTTCTCATGTAAGTTCCATTTATACTGCCAAATTCTCTACAGCCAAAACATCCAAGCCTCTGAATTTATTTTAATCAAATTTCACTGAAATAGCATTGTTAGGGAGAGTTCACAGGAGAGTGCCCATGATAAACAACTTGTTTCCAAGAAATATATAAAAGAGTAACTCTGCAATCATCAGGGTCCCTGTTTTCTCTCATTATAGAGCCAAAAAAGAAATCCTCAGATATTGATCCACAGTCCTTTACAACATGCTCCTCAAATTCTTTCTCAGACAGCCACATTCTATAACTAATGTTTCCTTCATATTTAGCATCTCCCATATTCTCTTCATTAAAGTTCCTCATGCAATTTCTGACAGATGCCCTATCTCTCTTTTCTTTTTTTCCTCTTCCTCACACATAAACAAACACACAAACACACACACACACACACACACTCAATAAATAATAAAAACCTGCTCATTGGTTAAATAACCCCTCAGGTGTTTCAGTTTGGAATACTGTTGTAAAATGCCTCTTATTTCTGATAAGCCACCTACAAATTTTTGACCAGGTTCTAATAACATGCTTTCCAATGCATATTTGGGTTTCCTGTGAGTTAACATACTTTATTCTAATTTCTAGTATGTTCCTGTTAATTTCCCAGTTTGGAGACAGTTGCCATTAGTAAGACTTATGGGCTTTGAAATGCACTGCTCTGATTTTTTTCATTTCTCAAGAGAACTCTTTCTCTATGATTAGCACAACAATATGACTCATCATAGCCATCCTCTGTATCATTTCCTATTTATCCTTCAGGGTCAATGTCACTATATTTCCTTTGCCTGTGGTTTCTAAGACAGTTTATTTCCAGAAACAATCATCTACAGCCTCTAGAAAAATATTCAACTTTGGGGAGATGTTATTCAAAATATTCAAAGGCCAGACAACCCAGACACAGATTAATGTGCCTGAACAGGGCAAACACTGTTTTTTGCATTATGCTGATGTCAGTTGGCTAAATGCATCTTCCATGCAGTTCTTTCTCTATAAAATTGTCCACCAGGTCCCAAGTCTACTATCAAATCACTTTTTTTGTCCCCAAAACATCATTCACACTTCTCAAGCATCTTCAATGTGCTTTACATCTGGGCACTATAGCAAAGCAGGCTCTCTCAACCATGCCACTACTGACATTTGATACAGGATAATTCTTTGTTATGGGAACAGCTGTACTGCTGTGTTTTGCAGGATGTTTACTGGCATCCCTAGAGGATCTTCACACCCTTGATGCCAGTAACCGCCTGTGCAAGTTGTGACAATTAAAAGTGACTTCAGACATTGCCAAATGTCCCCTGCAGGAACAATCTGTCCCTATTTGAGAGCCACCGCATTAGATGTTGAGAAGCTACAAGAGATAAAGATAAGCTCCCTTCCCTTGGTCAGATCACAGCCTCATTTAACTTTTCACTCCATACCCTGGTCAAAGCAGTTTAAACGTTCCTGTTAAGGTTGTGCAATTGTAATATTCAGTCTTAGTCCATGATCATACAGAAGCACATTTATCTTGAGGGTAGGATATGTAAGGCAATGAAAAAAGGAGTCTATGCTTATAAGCCTCACAAGTAGAAACAGAATCATGATTTTTCCTCTTCAAAAAATAGTTATTTATTTGAAATGCAGAGGTACAAGAGGAGAAAGAAAGAAGCGATAGATTTTCCATTTGCTAGAAAAGTAACTGCAAGAGCCAGGACCAGGCCAGGCTAAAGCCAGGATCCAGGGACTCATCCAGGTCTCCCGCACAGGCAGTAGGGATGCAAGCAATTAAGCCACCTTCCTCTGGCCTCCCAGACAAATTAGCAGGAAGTTGGATTGGAAGCAGAGTAGCTTGGACTCAAACCAGCACTCTGATATGAGATGCTGCCATCAAAAACACTGGCTTAACTCACAGCACCACAGGACTGGCCTCACAATTACACCTTTTTTAGCAATAATAACTGAATGCTAAACAATTACAAACAAATGTAACTCTATTTCCCCACAGATAGAACGTAGTTCAGAAACATTTTGATTTTTTATCTCCACTTGTTCCTAAATAGATACAGGCTCTTCAGACTTTAGGTATTGATTACCATCACACGTGTGAAGTAGCTAACTCAATCAAGTCTGTTTTTCAAAGATTATCTCATTCATTCATTACACCATGTCTATGAAGTAAGCACCATTATAATCTCAATCTTAAAGATGTAAGAATTGAGATGCAGAGAGCCAAAGTAAATGGCGCACCCAGAAGCTAAATCCTCAACCATTAGGAATTTCATTTGCTTCAATGAAAACAAAGAAGACAAAGAACAACAAAAGGAAGAAAAAGAAAAACAAATAACCAAACATATACCTTTACTCCTTCCAGGAAGCTGAATTTAGTTCCAGTGTTGTGAAAAAAAATCTTACTTTTCATAAATACCCTCAATTACTTTGGAACTTCAATGTGAGGACCTCAGCATCAGATATCACAGATCTGAAGTCAAGTAGCACTAGCAGGTCTTTCAGGTGTGTTCTCAGAGCAATGTGAAATTCATACAAACTGATAGCATTGTTCAAGGTTAGAGAAGCAGGAGACTCAAGTCCAAATACTTTAACACTGTCTCATTACCTATTCACTTGTTCATGCTACAAAGAAGCACAACCACTTGCTGTGGAGGAGGATGTTCGAGGTCAGAAGAGCAGGATTCTCAGGAGCCAAAATAGCAGACTCCTAGTAGTAAGAAAATTCAGCAACGCTCAGTCTTCAGAGCAGACAAAGCCTTAGAATGGTCCTCCAGGAAAGGTAAGGAGTTTCACTGTCCATCAGTGTCCTTATCCTTTTATCTCTGCATTCACCATCTTCAAGAACTTGAGTTTCATTGTTTGCTAGCTCCACCCAAATTCACTATGCTAGGCAAGTAAAAAATATAAATAATTTTTCTAGATGCATTTTTACTCATATATGATATGCATAAATGACACATTCTTTAACATTTTTCTATACTAAGCAAAGTCATACAATAAAAGTCACAGGGCTTTGGGGGAAATGCATTTGAAGGACAGCAAAAATATCAGTGACATCTTACAAACAAGACAGAAATAGCAGTACCATTTTACACACAATAACTGCTATATATACAATAAAGGACTTTAATTTGCAAATGTCTTAAGTTTGTGGGTATGAACACTTCAATTTGTTATTGTAAAGTAACATAAATAGGGTTATCTGAATCAGATGGAAAGTTAAGCACAAAATGTAGAAGGGCGAGTGTTTCATGTGCTGTTACACAGCCTGGTAGAGCTGAGTGAAATTCTCTGCATTCACATGTTTCTTGTTGATAAAAATCATGCTTGAGCAAACACGAAATTCATGCCATGTCCAGATTGTTCCCTAATGTATCAATCACACTGGAAGAAAGTCAAGCTTTTAAAATAGACACTACATCAGAACTAGCTAATGGTGATTTTGCTAGGAAGAATACAGAAGACAGCAGCCAAGTGCTGCATGATAAAGAACAATTAGCCTCTATCAAGATCTCCATGCTACCTCCCCATGTTACTTCAAAGGCATGCACCTACAACTGAAAGAAATGCTCTTTTGTTATTTCCCTTGTGTTCCAAAATACTCAAACAAAATGTTGGTGGAGGGTGGGGTGGGAAGTAAGTCCGACACAGCCCCTGGTATGACACCATAGATGGAACCTGCCTTCCCTAAACAGGATAGATAAAGGAGGAGTCTCCACAGAAGGAGGGAGGGGTTTGGGGTGGTGGCAGTTAGAACACAGAAAACCTTCCCATCAACTGGTATTTTGGACCAGCTCAGGCAACAAAACAGACAGAAATATCTTCCACCATGCACTTTTAATTTTTTCCCCTTGGTTTTTTGATTTTTGCATATCTGATTCTTTCCTGGGATAATCTTTTTGTCAGTAGTTTTTAAAAACACAGTTTGACTTCCATATCAGGGGTTCTGTATCCATCAATTCAACCAATTATAGGTGGAAACTATTCCAGAACAAGTCACAGAACATTCCAAAAAGTAAACCTTGAATTGGCAACGTGCTGCTCACCACACCAAATCCACAGCAGTGAGGTGCAGTGCAGGCACACACTTTGCTGTATTATGCTGTCATTTCACAAGTCCTTAGTCCTTCCTCAGTACTCACCACTTGAACATTTTTCACCTCATCGCTCATCTTGCTTACATCCTTAGGTCTACAAGTTTTAGATCTATACAGAAAACAAACAGATGTTTTTCTTATTATTCTCTAAGCAATCCGATCTATTCACATTGTATTAGATATTTACAGTAATCTGAAGAGGATTTAAAGTAGATGGTAGGATGTGTGTAGGTTCTAAATTAATACTACACACACACATAACTGTGTGTGTGTGTGTGTGTGTGTGTGTGTGTGTGTGATATACAACTTGAGAAACTCTTGGAATTTTTTCCACAGAAAAGTTCTAGAATGAATCCCTCACCTATAGTGAGGGACAACTATCCTACCACAAAGTCTGTTACTCCTCCACTTTAGGAAGTGAAATTTAGAGCAAAGTACAGTAGCCTAGTGGCTCTTCGCCTTGCATGCTGGGATCCCATATGGGCACTGGTTCTAATCCCGGCAGCCCCACTTCCCATCCACCTCCCTGCTTGTGGCCTGTGAAAGCAGTTGAGGATGGCCCAAAGCCTTGAGACCCTGTACCAACATGGAGACCCAGAAGAGGCTCCTGGCTCCTGGCTTCAGATCGGCACAGCTGCGGTCATTGCAGCTGCTTGGGGAGTGAATCAACAGATGTGGGGGAGGAAAGAAAAGAAATGGGGTTTAATTTCATTCCCCTTGAGCATTGCCCAGCCTTAATGATTTGCTGAATGATGGCTTCTATTTTCATTTTCTCTCTCCCACATGGATCACTTATTCAGAAGGACCAACTATCATGCTGAAAGGTGCCCTAGGAGATTGAATTGGCAACGAACTGAGGCCCTTAGTCCAATAGCCCACAAGAAATAAAGGCCTACTGACAAATCATGTGAGTGAGCTTCGAGAAAGATTTCCTAGTCTCAACTGGGCCCTTTTTGCACCCCTGCTGACAGTTTGAACTTGAACCTCACGAGGTACTCAGAACCAGATTCATTCAGTGAAACCATTCCCAGATTTTTAACCCTCACATCCTATGTGAGATAATGTTTATTGTTTTAGCTTACTATATTCTGGGGTGCTCTGCTTTGCAGCAACAGGAAACTAGCACAAATGTTTCCCACTGAGCTCATATCAATTTCTTCTTAAACAAGCACCTGACATGTAATTATCCTATTAAATCATCCCAACCATGTTGTGCTAATAAGCCCAGCCAAAGACTTTTCCTTTTAGTTTGGGTTATTGCATATTTTTAGTTCTTAGGCATCTGCTTGGTTCTTATTTACATTTTTTCTTTCCCGAGGCTTTCTATTTTTCCATTATTTTTCAGGGCTTCACCCCTAGTTGTTGACAGATTTTATAGTAAATTCCTTAAAATGTTACTCCATATAGCCCAGAACGTGAACAATATGATTTATGCTGTATTATAGTTACCTAATTTTGCTTCTTTTAAAATTCTTTTTGGGAGCTCCTTTGGTTTGGGGATCTGGTATATTCCCTACAAACAAAGTTAGTATAACTTTGATAATTAATAAACTATGCTGTAAAGAGTGAATGAATTAAGCTCCACCCAGTGAAACACATCCACTCCTGGAGATCAAAATCAAGGAAACCATTTTGGGAGCATGAATGCGGGGCACAGCCTTTCCCAGAAGGACAAGGCTCCGGTGTTCTCTTCACCAGTGTCACGTTTACCCGCAGAGGTGCTCATGACAATGCCTCCCATTTTGTTCTCTAATCCATTGTTAGTTTCACATTTGAAATTTTAGTCACTGTAATGAAAGGATACATATATGTAAGTATGCATGTAAAATGACAAATATTATCAAAAAGTATTGCCAACAATCCAGCCTTAGGCATCCCCTTGCTTTCAAGAAAACCATAGCTACAAAACACTTTTACAATTTACAAGATTAGTGCATACTAGCCAACAGAAAAATATTCAAGAAATGATACAGGAAAATGTTAACTGCAGAGAACTGTATCAGTTCAAAGGAGGCACTGACAACTGTAGGACAGCACAGCTGCCACAGAAGAAGACAAACCTACATCCAGAAACCTTCAAACTTTTGGAAGAAAATGTTGGAAACACACTGGAACACTTAGGGGTAGGCCCTCACTTCCTAAAAAAGACTCCAAATGCAGTAGAAATCAAGACCAAAATAAACAAGTGGGACCTCATCAAACTAAGAAGCTACTGTACAGCTAGAGAAACAATCAACAAAGTAAAAAGGCAACCCACAGAATGGGAGAAGATCTTCGCACACGACTTAGGTGATAGAGGGCTGATCTCCAGAATATACAAAGAGCTACAAAACAACCAAAATGTCAAAACAAACAAGCCACTCAAGAAATGGGCACGGGAAATGGGCAAACACTTCACAAAGGAACAAACCCAAATGGCAAATAAACATATGAAAAAATGCTCAAGTTCCCTGGCAATAAGGGAAATCCAAATTAAAACATCAATGAGGTACCACCTAACGCCAGTAAGACTGGCCCACATGAATAAAAGCACCAACAACACTTGTTGGCGAGGTTGCGGGGAAAAGGGAACCCTACTCCACTGCTGGTGGGGCTGCAGGCTGGTACAGCCTCTATGGAAATCAGTATGGAGAACATTCAAACAACTCAAATACAACATACCGTATGACCCAGCAATAGCACTCCTAGGAATATATCCAGAACAATTGTTTTATGAGAAACCAACATGCACTCCTATGTTCATAGCAGCACAATCAGTAATTGCAAAAACATGGAAGCAGCCAAAATGCCCATCAACAGAGGATTGGATAAGAAAGCTATGGTTCATCTACTCCATGGAATACTACTCAGCTATTAAAAAAAACAAAATGCAGTTCTTTGTGGCCAAATGGGCCAAACTGGAAACCATAATGCTAAGGGAAATGAGCCAATCCCAAAAGGTTAAATACCACATGTTTGCCTTAATTTGATATGATGTTATGTATAACAAGTTATGTTATGAATGTTATATGTTGTGTATAAACCAAAATTGAAATGTCAATGAGGTGGTCACAGAAGGTGGATAAGAAATCGCATTTACTTTTACCATATTGGTTACTCATTACTATGTCAATTAATTCCATAATGATGTAAATTTTTGCTGATGGTATGTTGGAGCTTTCAATTGACTGGGATGATACTCTGCTGGCTCTGTCTTCAGACCAGAGAGGGTATACCTAAGAAGCCATTGAACTTGACTAGACAATAAGATGCTGGACTCTATGTTTGGTATATGCTTGCAATGGGGGAATCTCAATTGAACTTGAACTGTGGTTATGCAACAAGGTGGAGGAATCCACCATGGTGGGAGGGTTTGGGGAGGGGTGGGGAGAATCCCAGTACCTATGAAACTGTGTCACATAATACAATGTAATTAATGAATTTAAAATAAAATTAAAAAAAAAAAGACAGCTCTGCAACTATGGATTGGGCTATAGTGATGCATGATGTGGTTGCTTTTTTGTATAATCTTATTTTGTTTTTATTCAGAAAGACTATTCAGTACAAACAAAAATGTGAAGATGAGGACATAAGAACAAATGGGCCTCACTAGAGAAAAGAATATATTGGAAAAGCTATAGAAGATCCTGTGCTCTGTATTTGTTCTTTCTGGCCACACTACCCAACAGTACTGAAATTAGAGGGGTAGGCTGGGTCTTCACTTACCCAACACTACCCAATGCCTGAGGCACCTATTGTTTCATGTATCTAGCTCTTCCACTCTTCTCTCAAAAGATGTGCACACACACACACACACACACACACACACACAATCATTCCCTTTGTACCCCCTATTGACCCACTTAGAAGTGTACTTATCGGGCCTGGCAGCGTGGCCTAGCGGCTAAAGTCCTCACCTTGAAGGCCCCGGGATCCCATATGGGTGCCGGTTCTAATCCCAGCAGCTCCACTTCCCATCCAGCTACCTGCTTGTAGCCTGGGAAAGCAGTTGAGGACGGCCCAATGCATTGGGACCCTGCACCCGCGTGGGAGACCCGGAAGAGGTTCCAGGTTCCCGGCTCTGGATCGGCGCGCACCGGCCCGTTGCGGCTCACTTGGGGAGTGAATCATTGGACGGAAGATCTTCCTCTCTGTCTCTCCTCCTCTGTGTATATCTGGCTGTAATAAAATGAATAAATCTTTAAAAAAAAAAAGAAGTATACTTATCAGTGTGTCTCACAAGACTTTTGAGAAGTAAAGTGTCAGAAAATCTTTTCACTCCCTGCTAGTGTTGCTAGGACACTTCGTGAAGACAGCAGAATATAGCAGAGAAAGGACAAATAGGGCGCCCTCCACCCTCACCAAGAGAGAGAGAAAGAGAGGGAGAGAGACAGAGACCTGCTAATAATATCAATTGATCCTTGAATCAGCCCTTCCTGAAGTTACTTTCTAGTGAAAAGGGACAATCAACTCTATTCTTCAGTCATTTGAATTAGGTTGTAGTCATGTGCCACCAAAACAATATGAAATAATGTAAACCTTCTGCACATTCTGCTCACCAACTGGTTAACCAACCTAATTCCTTGCAGCCCCTAAGTTACAGCACACTCGTGTATCTCTCAGGAAGACTACCACATCATTTAGCAGCCTTGACAGACTGTTCCTTCTTTCACTGAGGTAGTATTTGCATCCATGTGATTTCATTTTCTTGGTTCTAGTTCTCATCGCTGGAAGGAGACAGGGCCAGGATAATTCTCCTGGGACATTCAATTAAGGGCAGCTTTTACGTCTGCATTGGGGTTAAGCATACACAGTTTCTTTTCCATTCCTCAAATGGCATGATTTACACTCCTTCAAGGCTTCTTACCATCCTGAACTTTGCTCTGAATGGACTCCAGCTTGTAAAAGGTATTAACCAAAACTACATAAAATAGCCCAGAAATAGTTCAATCAATACACATTATGATGGGATTATGAATCCCTCACAATCTATTATCACAGTCATTCTTGATATTGGTTTCCCATTGAACTCATCTGCAGAACTGAAAGAATACTGATTCCTACGCCCTAATCCTAGGATTTCTTACACAATTTATCTGGAAAACCAGGTGTGTTAACCATTATATGAATAGGTTTAAAAACGTATAGCCATAGGGAGAGTGTTGTGCCACATCAGGTTAAGCTCTAGCTTGCAATGCCCACAATCCCATTTTGTAGTGCGGGTTCATGCCTCAGTGGTCATGGCATTTGGGGAATGAACCAGCAGATAGAAGATACCACTTTGGGTTGTCATATGCTGCTATCTCCAGGTTCAAATTTTTTAAATTCTTTCTCTGTGCCTCTTGATGTTTTATAAGATTTATTATTTTTATTGACAATGCAAACTTTTAGAAAGAAGGGGAAACAGAGAGAAAGATCTTCCGTCCAATGATTCACTCCCCAAGTGACTGCAAAGGCTGGAACTGAACCAATCCGAATCCAGGAGCTTCTTCCAGGTCTCCCACATGGGTGCAGGGTCCCAAGGCTTTGGACCATCCTCCACTGCTTTCCCAGGCCTCTAGCAGGGAGCTGAACAGGAAATGGAGCAACCAGGACACGAAGAACCAGTGCCTACATATGATCCCAGTGCTTGCAAGACAAGGATTCAGCCACTTATGCTATTGTGCCAGATCCTGTTCTTGCTTTTTTTTTTCTGTTTATGAATGTATTTCCAACTCATAGGTAATAACTGTATCCTAGTATTCACTATTTTCTTCTAGAAATGTGTTCTTGTTGGCTTAACATTAAAGTGTGTAATTGACCTAAATATATATATATATATATATATATATATATATATATATATATATGTATGTATATATATATCAGTCTCTCCCTTTGTGCTGCTGTTTTTCAAATACACATGTTATGTTTTGAATGTTATATGTTGTGTATAAACTAAAATTGAAGTGTAGGTGAGGTGGTCACAGAAGGTGGCTGGGAACTTGCATTTACTTTTAACATATTGGTTACTCATTACTATGTCAATTAATTCCATAATGATGTAAATTTTTGCTGATGGTATGTTGGAGCTTTCAATTGACTGGGATGATACTCTGCTGGCTCTGTCTTCAGACCAGAGAGGGTATACCTAAGAAGCCGTTGAAATTGACTGGACAATAAGATGCTGGACTCTATGTTTGGTATATGCTTGCAATGGGGGAATCTCAACTGAACTTGAGCTGTGGTTATGCAACAAGGTGGAGGAATCCACCATGGTGGGAGGGTTTGGGGAGGGGTGGGAGAACCCAAGTATCTATGTAACTGTGTCACATAATACAATGTAATTAATGAAGTTAAATAATAAATAATTTAAAAAAAAATACACAGATTAATCTTTGAAAAAACTCATAGCCACATCTCATTTGAATTCATGATACATAAAAACACTTAGCCTTTTTTATATGCGTCCTGTTAAGCCACACTCTCTAGTTTTGTCATCAGCTTCTTGGATCTTACCTCCAAGCAGTGCGTTATGCTTATGCCTACTGAATTTCATTTGGAGACTAAGATCATTCACCAAATCTGTCCAAATGTGTAAAATCCCAATTCTGGTGTCCATTGTACTTACCCTTCCTCTATAAACCTCATGCTAGACCACACACAGTCAAAGGCAGAACTATATGACTTGTTTGTAGAAACTACTTTTAACAGGTTGAGATCTGAACTCATACAAACTACTAATTGACTTGGGATTATGGGCATCCTAAACCGCAGTTTAACCTGCTGTGCTACATACCCACCTTGTGGCTATGCATTTTCAAGACATATTAATATACTACTCTCACACTTGGCTTCCTAGCTTTCCAAACAGATGAATTACATAAGAAACTCTGGGGTTTGTGGCCTATGAGCAGTATTTCCAAAGTTCCTCAGATTAATTCCAATGGAAAAACCAACAGAAATCCCAGATTTTTTTACATTCCATAATGAAATCATAAAAACAAACAAAAAATGTCCTAAATTCCAGGACAATCACATACAAAGATGCATGCTGCATTCTCCAGAACCATCAATAAACTATAAGTGAAAGAAGTTTTTATTACATGACTTCTTCTCTGTGAACCCAGTATTTGCTGCTATTTTTAGTTTGGATTTTGAACAATATTTTAAAAGCAGTTTCCAGATTCATTACCTAAGGTTGGTGTCAAGATGGCCAGTCTGTGGTTCATGAAATCCAACCTTATTTTCATTTCTAAAGCCAGTAATATTCTATTTCATGATTACCTATAGATGGCTAGAATTCAAGGCCTAATTTCTTTCACTTTCCTAATCTGTAGAAGAATCTAGAAATTAATGTTTGTGATACAGTAGATCTTTCATGTGAAATCTTTCACATGTAAAGTTGTTTTGTCCTATCAAGACTTGAAGACACCAAAGTTACTAGTCTCTCCTTCCACAGCCACACTTTGCTGCAAAACTGAGCACTACAGACTTGAACAATCACCACAGAACCCCTTTAGGGAGCCAAGAAAGGTTCCTTTCTCCACCTGGGTTCAACAGCCCTTTTCTTCTTTGTTCAATACATCTTTACTGTCATTGTGCTTTTCCCAATAGGGGTACCAAAGTAGGAGTGGGAAGGAATCTGTGTCATCAACTTTCATCTATGGCTATACCATAACTTTGAGTATTTTGCTATTTTATCATTCTCTTTGAGCTCAGAGTAAAGAGAGTGCATTATTATTTAGTAGGAGCTGCAACTGAAGAGCCCGGACAGCAAGCAGAATAAGGAGCAGCAGAATATTCTTTTGTTCTTGTACAGTTGCTTGATTTTTACCTCTCTATTTTATATGGGGAGATCTTGTTTGGGAAGTGCTCTCATGTCTATCCCTCTTTCATGCTGTCTCTCTTTCCTTTCCTCTACCTGCTGTCTCTCAGGTCTGTCACTGCAGAATATTCTCTATATGCTCTTTTTTGAGATTTATTTTACTTTACTGCTTGATAGGCACAGTTACAGAAATATGGAGCAGGAGAGAGAAAGAGAGAGATCTTCCATTTACTGGCTCACTTTGCAACAGCCACAGTCAAGCTGATCCGAGGCCAGGATCCAGGGGCTTCTTCTGGGTCTCCCACACGGATGCAGGGTTCCAAGGCTTGGGTTCTTCTCTATTGATTTCCAAAGCCACAAGCAGAGAGCTTGATTAGAAGTGGAGCAGCCAGAACAGGAACCTGCACTCATTTGAGCTGCTGACACCACAGGTGGAAGATTAATGTACTATGCCACAGCACCAGCCCCCCAACAGTATGTTCTTATGCTCAAGCTGAACCTTGAATTCGTTATTTTGTCAGTTTCTTTACAATTAGATGACATTTGTTGAACATAACTGGAGAGGGATTTGGTGTGAGGAAGGGTACCCTCACATATGTGGCAGGTCCTTACAGAATTGGCCAATAAACGAAGTCTGTCTTAGGTGCCACCACCCCTCAGCTGCTTACAAACAGCATCTCCACTTCATCCACGGCACTTTGCTGCACTCAGGATTTGGACATGCTGTGGTGTCTTTTTTACAGTTCTTGGGAAGGAGGTTCTGATGCAGAGTGTATTGAATGTGATCAACTCAGCTACATCACTGATTTATTAAACGTCTTAATTCAAGCATTCAACTTTTCTGAACTTATTATTCAAGCTACAGGTTTCAGAAAATAACAGTAACAATGATAATCTCCTGAGACTGTTATGAAAACTGAAGATGAAGGAATTTTGAAAACTTTTATCAATGAACTAAAAGTGGATACCAGAATCTCAAGACTCTAAATGTGTGGTCTCTATATAAAGTATTGGTAATAATAGTTAAAATGAGGTATGGCAACACCACAGCCACTGTTCTAAGTGCTGCACACAAATCCAAACACATCATGTTTTTACATATATGTCTACACATATTCATACAGGCATATAAAACAGGTCTCCTGGATACTAAGCCACCCACCTGTATTACGGTAACCCATACAACAATCATGGCACAGGACTGTAGAAAAGAGAACAAAGTAGCTCTTCAGGAGCTAAGCTGCATCCCCACTAAGCTGTCAACCCACTCTGCAACCCTGAGCAACTCACTCCCACAGGTGGCAAATTAGACAATGCCTGTAAGTCCTTCCTCTTACATGCTTACTCATAACAGGAGGGGATATGGCACTAATGGCTACATAGGAAGGTTTCCAACCTCAGTGCCCTACTATCTACACTAGTTGAAAAGAGTTGGTTTCTGTGTCAATTACCAGGGCTTCAGCAGTCTCTGTGGTCAACCAGTATGCTGGTATGTTTACTAATGAGGATGTAAAAGACAATGAAAACAAGTACCAGCTATTTTTTAATCTCCATATGTCTATGACCTTCAAAAGGATGACAGAAGATGCTTCTGGCCTTTATTCCAACAGCATTCCTCATACAGGCTTTCTTTAGCTGAGGATACATTTCAATCATCATCCTATCATCCTATTAAATATACTTAAAAAGGTCTCAAATGCTAACCTCCAACCTAAAAACTCACACAAGCCAGATTTCATCAGTAATGATTGAGGCAAATTTATCCCACCACTAATGCAAAAATCTACCACAAGGCCACACCTCATTGCAGCAGTATGAAGATTCTCTGAAGTTCCCTATGGAAGCTCCAAAGGATGGATATTTCTCAAGTGGGTATCCAGCTGGTGTGAGAAGAGAGGCCACCTACACAAATTGCTGTCTTCTATAAGTCTATACCTTCATGCAGGAATTCTCATTGTATGTCATCCCTCTAAGAGAAGGTGCCTGTTAATATGCAGGTGATAGAACATTAACACCTTAAATTATATTTTACCTGATCATGTTTGTCAAATAGCAAGCCCTGATGCTGACTGGACACAGCACAAGGAACCTATGACAGTAATGGTTGTGAAACTAGTAAGATTTGCAGTTAGTTTCTTGGACTAGGAAAAGTAGAGGAATGAGAAATGCGGGAAAGGAAAATACATGCTTTTCTAACCACACATGCCTAAAATTGCATGTTTTTCCGACAAACTCCAGATACAATATATAGAAAGGTAGAAATGATTGCCAGTTTTGAAATGGATAAAGTAAGGTAAAGAAAGGTAAGATTTGGACCCAGTGCAGTAGCCTAGTGGATAAAGTCCTCAACGCACACACACCAGGATCCCATATGGGCACCAATTCATGTCCCAGCTGCATCATTTTCCATCCAGCTCCTTGCTTGTGGCCTGGGAAAGCAGTAGAGGATGGCCCAAAGCCTTGGGACCCTGCACCCACGTGGGAGACCCGGAAGAGGCTCCTGGCTCCTGGCTTGGGATCGGCTCAGCTGTGGCCAGGGTGGCCACTTGGGGAGTGAATCAACAGATGGAAGATCTTCCTCTCTGTCTCTCCTTCTCTGTGTCAACTGAAAGCAGCGAAAGGCAACACACCTAAGTCACCTCACTTCTCTGAAGCTCCATTTCAACACAAACACAATGAGTTTGAACTAAATAATCCTAAAACTCCTCCTAGTTCTACACTTCTGTAGAACCCACTTATGTCCTGTAAGAGTGAATGGAAGAGATTTGGGCTCTGATGATACTTGGACTTTGAGACAGATCATATTTAATCCATTTTTACTGAATGTTTTCAATCCTTTCACATGTATCATCTCATTTAATCTCCCCCAAAAGCCTATGAAAGAAACACTGTTATTCCCATAAGGAAATTCAAACTTAGGTTAAGTAAGTTTTCTGAGATCACATAGTAGATCAGTGATAAAGAATTCAAACTAGGGACTATTTCCATATTCTGACTCAAACCACTTACTTATAAAAGTGATGGTAGAATATTTATTACCATAAGACTCACCAAAACCAAGAAAGTGTTTCTAGTATATCTGTGATGTCATAGAAAGAAAAAAACTTTGGATTTAAACTCATAGTCATGTGACCTCTGACTCTGTTGACTAGTAAATCTAACCCTTCACTACTTGATATGTAAAATGTGGATTAAAGGACCATAATCAGTGATAAATCAGGAAAAAAAACACATCAAAAGTGTATAGTTAGTGCCTGACACATGGTAAATAATAACAAAATAGTTCCCCCTACTGTAAAGGCCTACCAACTAAGTTTGTGAACTACAGGGCACATGAGCTCATAATTATGCTCATATGTCTTACCAGGTTCCAAAGGTTGTGTAGTTTTATAAGGGCGAATTGCAGCTGATAGAAAGCAGCTGAGTTAGATTTTTTTTAAGTCCCAAGGCCATACACACACTCTGCATTTGAACAAGCAACTAAAACAAACCCAAGCAGCCAAAAGCAATGTAGAGCCAAGGGCAGCATGCTGCTTTTGCTTCAGCTCCCCATAGCTCACCAGCTCTGACACCTGCATACCGTTGTCAAGGCAACAGAAATCTCTGGGTCCTAGGCATATGGTGAGGATGGTTGAGGAGCCTCCTACCCAGGTGTTGGGAGTAGGGAGTAGGGAGCAGGCAGCAGGCAGCAGGCAGCAGAAAGAGAGACCATGGAGTCCAGGCTATGTCAGGAGCCAGTGGTGGTAAAATGAACCTTGCCAGGCCACAACTCCCTGGGAACTGTCTCTCCTATGAAAGAGAACTCTGGTAGTGACTGCCACTACTATCAGCTGCTAACTTGCTGAACATATCCAGCGTAAATTAACAACAAATCATGATCTATTCAATCATCACTGACCTCCTAAAGCTCACAGCAATGCTGTGAGGGAGGCTGGGAAGAGATTATCACCACAATTCACATTTAAGGACAATGGTTCTCACATATGGTGTGTAGCTTACCCCCAGTCCCACAGGCATTAAAGAACAGAAATAGCAGCGAAGCTCATGTCTAAATCCTATTCTAGAGTTTGTTACACCACCTAGGAAGCAACAGACTCATGAGGAACTCACTGGCACACAAATCTGTGATCTGCAGCCTCCCGTCAGCGCTAGCCATATAGAGACCTAGAGCGATGTTGATGCTGTATTTATGCAGGGGCCAAGAGCACAGTTTGGAAATGTAGGATCCTTGACTCTCACACAGCAAGGTCCTCCCATGTTTGGAAGCACCCAAAGAGCTGGCAGAATTTGGAAGAACTAGCAAAGCTGAAGTTCAAGAAAAAGAAATGCAAACTTGAAGAACTCTCTTTAAATGGAAATACAAGCAATGAATACAGAAGATATGAGAAAAAGCATCCCTATACGTTGGAATTTAAATCAAAATTATAGGCTCAGAGACCGGCACAAGAGGCATAGCAGACTGACTCTCTGCCTGTGGCACTGGCATCCCACATGGGTGCCACTTTGCTCCACTTTTAATTCTGTTCCCTGCTCATGGCCTGGGAAAGCAGAGAAAAAGGCTTCAAGTTCTCAGTCCCCTGCACCCATGTGGAAGACCCAGAAGAAGCTCCTGGTTCCTGACTTCACATCAACTCAGCTCTGGTCATTGTAGTCATTTAGGGAGTGAAGCAGCAAATGGAAGACCTTTCTGTGTCTCTTTCAAACAAAAATGGGTGAGTGTTTTAAAAATATAAAGGTTCATTTAAATTTCATATGACAATAATAACTTTTCAACCAAATACTTAAATGGTCAGAATTAGTTGATCAGCAGCTACAACAATGCCACATAGCAAGGCCCCTCTAAACTTAAAAGCCTGAAACAATAATCATTTATTTTTTTTTATTATTTAACTTCATTAATTACATTGTATTATGTGACACAGTTACATAGATACTTGGGTTCTCCCACCCCTCCCCAAACCCTCCCACCATGGTGGATTCCTCCACCTGGTTGCATAACCACAGCTCAAGTTCAGTTGAGATTCCCCCATTGCAAGCATACACCAAACATAGAGTCCAGCATCTTATTGTCCAGTCAAGTTCAACGGCTTCTTAGGTATACCCTCTCTGGTCTGAAGACAGAGCTAGCAGAGTATTATCCCAGTCAATTGAAAGCTCCATCATACCATCAGCAAAAATTTACATCATTATGGAATTAATTGACATAGTAATGAGTAACCAACATGTTGAAAGTAAATACGAGTTCCCAGCCACCTTCTGTGACCACCTCACCTATACTTCAATTTAGTTTATACACAACATATAACATTCAAAACATAACATGTTATACAAAGAGCTACAAAACAACCAAAATGTCAAAACAAGCAACCCACTCAAGAAATGGGCACGGGAAATGGGCAGACACTTCACAAAGGAACAAACCCAAATGGCAAATAAACATATGAAAAAATGCTCAAGTTCCCTGGCAATAAGGGAAATCCAAATTAAAACATCAATGAGGTACCACCTAACGCCAGTAAGACTGGCCCACATGAATAAAAGCACCAACAACACTTGTTGGCGAGGTTGCGGGGAAAAGGGATCCCTACTCCACTGCTGGTGGGGCTGCAGGCTGGTACAGCCTCTATGGAAATCAGTATGGAGAATATTCAAACAACTCAAATTCAACATACCGTATGATCCAGCAATAGCACTCCTAGGAATATATCCAGAACAATTGTTTTATGAGAAACCAACATGCACTCCTATGCTCATAGCAGCACAATCAGTAATTGCAAAAACATGGAAGCAACCAAAATGCCCATCAACAGAGGATTGGATAAGAAAGCTATGGTTCATCTACTCCATGGAATACTACTCAGCTATTAAAAAAAACAAAATGCAGTTCTTTGTGGCCAAATGGGCCAAACTGGAAACCATAATGCTAAGGGAAATGAGCCAATCCCAAAAGGTTAAATACCACATGTTTGCCTTAATTTAAGATGATATGATGTTATGTATAACATGTTATGTTTTGAATGTTATATGTTGTGTATAAACTAAATTGAAGTTTAAGTAATCATTTATTTTTAATTGCATGTAGCTTAATTGAGCTCAACCAGGCTTTGCTCCAAGCTGTGGAATGGCTAAGTGGAACATACATGTCTCCTATATTCTAAGAATGGCAGGATCACTGGGCAATGTTATTCTTTATGGTAATGATAAAAGGATAAGAGGGAAAAGCCAAGCACAAAACCATATTCTAAGATTCTACTTTTGCCATGTTCTGCCTAGTCTCATGGCCAAACCCAAAGTCAAGCAGTGGGAGGCCACACCCTACTCATCACTAGATCAGAGCGAATCACATAAGGCATGGAAGTAAAGCTTAGGCTGGGGACCCACATGGCAGAACAGCAAGTAAACTTGGTGCCAGAGGCAACAGCATCCCATATGGGCACCAGTTTGTATTCCTGCACCTCCACTTCTGATCCAATTCCCTGCCCATGGCATGGGAAAGCAGTGAGAAATTGCCCAACTCCTTGGGTCCTTGCCACACATGTAGGTGAAATGGAAGAAGCTTCAGGCTTCAGCCAGGCAATTGCAAACATTTGGAGAGTAAGCTAGCAGTTGGAAGATATTCTCTTTCTCTCTCTCTCTGTCTCTCTCTCTCTCTCTCTGTAACTACCTTTCAAATAAATTTATTCTAAAATGCTTAGATTATAACATTAGGGATATTTGAGTTCAAATCCTAGCTTCTCCAACTTGGTATACTGCTTTTATGTACTTATCGCTATCTTCTATATGACAATCTTGAGAAAGAGGAGGAAGAAGGTAGTTGAAATTAAGTGGGATGGGCCCAGTGCCATAGCCTAATGGCTAAAGTCCTTGCCCTGTATATGCCAGGATCCCCATATGACAAATGTTCATATCCTGGCTGCTCCACTTCTCATCCAGTTCCCTGCTTATGGTCTTGGAAAGCAATAGCGGACGGCCCAAACCTTGGGTCCCTGTACCTGCATGTCAGATCCAGAAGAAACTCTTGGCTCCCGGCTTCGGATTGGCTTAGGTCTGGCCATTGTACCCACTTGGGGAGTGAACCAGCAGATGGAAGATCTTTCTCTCTCTCCTTCTCTCTGTAAATCTGGCTTTCCAATAAAATAAACAAATCTTTTTAAAAAAGAAATTAAGTGGAAGATCTGTAATTCAAGGCTTTATGTCATGAGAAAACTTTAAATGGATATAATTTTTATTCTGTGGTGCATTTTTCAACTCCATTGTGCTGTAAATTTTTTGTTTTAACTTCATACCTGTTGCTGACTTTGTTTTGTGGCTTCTCATTTAAGGGAATGTGTAGTGATGGCGCAATAGAGACTGTCTTATCCAGATGTGAAGACACAATGCAGTATGCATCTCTACTTCTATATCAAAGATGAATTCCCAATGAAACTGTTGGACATACCTAGATAATAGGATGCTGAACTGTCTTACGTTGTCTGTACCAGCAATGTCAGGGTACACTTAAATAACAGACTGACAGACTTATGACTGCTTATAAAGGACTACACTATTAAAATAATATGGAGAAAATAAGTTGGGATGGGTGAGAATTTGGGGAGCGGGTAGGGAAATCCCAGACTCTATGGAATTATCCCATAAAATTCAAAATTTGTAAAAAATCATGGAAAATTGAATTTTAAAAATGATTTTAAAATTATTTAAAAAATTGATATAGTCAGGGCCAGTACAGTCGCATAGTAAGCTAAACCTCCACCTGTGGCACCAGCATCTCATTGGGTGCTGGGTTCTGGTTCTGGAGGCTCTACTTCCAACCCCGCTCCCTGCTAATGGCCTGTGAAGGCAGCAAAGGACAGGTGAGAGAATTGGAAGAAGTTCTTGAATCCTGGCTTTGCACAGGCCCAAGTCCAGGTGCTGTACCCATTTGGGGAGTAAACCAGTAGATGGAAAATCTCTGTCTCTCCTTCTCTCTAACTCTGCCTTTCAAATAAAAAAAAAATCTTCTTAAAAGAAATTGATATAATAGAGAAAACATGTTCTACATTGAAGAGTCCCAGTTAGTTCAATCATAACATTCTTTCTATATTTATTCCAAAAAGAAAATAAATCAATTCCTTTTATAAAACAAAATTATTTTAAAGGTAAGTTGGAATAAGCACACGTAATACTTTTTTTCTTTCACTGCCATTAGCCATAAAACCTGAGCATAATGCATGGAATGCCTATTGGAAAATTCAGAGAAGTAACAACAGGAACAGCAAGGAAAAATACCAGAATTTGAGATATCACCAAATTCCACTGGTAAGCTTATCATTTTTCCTCTTCTGCATCCCCTGGCCAAAAATCAAGTGAGCCAGAGATGACAAATTAAGCGCTGTAGTGCTCACAGAGAAGGCCCCCAGAAGCAGCTTTCTAATTCCAAGAAACAGGAAAGGAAACTTGTGACATCCATAATGGGGACAGTGGGGAGAACCGCTGGCTTATTTTCCTTCTCTGTCATTTCCTTTGTACTCCAGCCCTGAGGCAAATGCCACAATTGGAGCAATGGCAGCAGCAGCAACAGGTATTAGAAAACTGTAGAACACAAAACTCTAATGGAGGAAATTGCTGTTACCATCAAGTTTAGCTTCAACTCCAAAAAAGTGAGGCCAAACCCCGTTGCTCTTTATTCCATTTCTGTCCTTATTCTGTTTGGCTCTGGCAGTAGCACAAATACTAAAATAGGTTGCTTCTGCCAGAAGACCAAAAAGAAGCGGTGGAGCACATTGAATTAACTCTTGTGATACCTTTATCCCATATCAGAATGCCTAATTTCAGTCCCAGCTACTAAACACTTCAAGTCTAATTTTCTGTTAGTGGACCTTGGGGCAACATATGGCGGGTTTCTGTCATCCATGTTTGAGACCTGGCCTGACCTAGCATCAGCTATTTCAATACTTATGCTCAGTGAGTCAGAAGATGGAGAACCTATTTCTCCCTTTCTGTCATTCTGTCCTTCAAGCAAAGAAATAATTAAATCTAGAAGGAGGAGGAGGAGAAGAGGAAGAAGAAGGCGGAGAAGGGGAAGGAAAGGAGGAGGAGGAGAGCAAACAGAAGCAGAAGAAGAAGTTGGAGAAGAAGAGGAAGGGAAGGGGGAGGAAGGAGGAGGAGGAAGCTTTCTTGAGAAACAAAAAGTATCTAAGAGACTCAGGAGCTGAAGAAACTCCTTAAGTTTATTATGAGTTCCTAGGCTCACTTCCAAACTGTGCATGTGTGTGTGTGTGTGTGTGTGTTTCTGATCCGAATCAACATCTTAATGACATTGAATTAACAGGCTACTATCTAGATCCCAGGCCTTCGCCTGGAGGTTTCAGATGCAGGACAGATTCAAATAGCACTGAAAAAGTTTCCCAAATTACACTGACATAAAAACCTCAGTCCACAGGAGATGTGCTAATTGAAGAAAAATGTCAACATCTTTCATAGAATATCAACAAGACCCAGAGTCTCATACTATTAAGAATGACTAGGATGCAAGCAAAAATTACTGGGCACATCAAGGATACAAATCCTGACTTACAGGGAAACACAATCAAGAGGTCAGTGTTGTAGAATTATTATTTTAATGCAGCTGTAAAAATAATGCTCCAATGAGCAATTGTAAGTGTTTTTAAACAAACAAAAAATACAAAGGTAACTGCAAAGTAACAAAAATGTAAAAAAAAAAATCAGTGGAAATGTTAGAGCTGAAAAACACAGTAACTAATTTTTTAAAAACACCAACTATACAGATGCAAAAACAAAAGAAAGGACCGAGTATAGATTTTGTATAATGAAGACAGATTGAAAAAAATTAACAACTATAAAATGCAGAGAACAAAACAAGTTAAAATCAGCAAGAGGCTGGAATGGCATGTAGGTAACGCCACCACCTGCAATGTTAGCAGCCCTTATGGGCACCTGTTTCAAATTCTTGCTGCTCCACTTCCAGTCCAGCTCCCTGCTGAAGCTCCTGGTAAAAGTAGTGGAAAAATTGCCAAGAATTTGGGCTTCCAAACCCAAGTGGGAGACAGGGATGAAGCTACTAGTTCCTGGTTTGGTCGTTGTACAGCCCTCGCCATTTCCCAATTGGGGGAGTGAATCAGCAAATGTAAAATCAATCATTCCTTCTCTCTCCCTCCATCGCTTCCTCTCCCACTTCTGTAATTCTTTCAAATAAACAAATAAACCTTTAAAAATGTAAATAAAATTAGCAGAGCCTCACAGACCTACTAAACAATTGCACAAATTTTAACAAGAGCAAATAGGAGAAACTCTAAAAAAAATTATTTGAAGAAATAATGGCTTAAAATGTCTCAAGTCTGGAAAAAAACAAATATACAGATTCAAGATGCTGAAAAAAAATCCAATTTGGACAGATCTGATGTGGATGCTCATCAGGGTAGGGGCTCAGTGCTGTCCTTGATCCCTACCACTCACACAAAAACTATCTTTTTTTAAAAGTCCATTTTAATGATGGCATGTGAGTACTGGCATGTGAGCACACTAACTTCCTTTGTTAAAGTCTCAGTTCCACAGCGGACTTGAGTGGCCCAAAGACTGCCATCATGCCCCCAACCCCAGCTTGCATGTTCCCACAAGGGTTGGCTTCTGCTAGGCCAAAATACATCATGACCAAATTTCTAAAAAACAAAAGACACATGATAAAACTCCTAGAAGCAGGCAAAGCAAAACAACACATTGCACAGGAACAATGTTATGAAGAACTGAAGATTTCTTATTAAAAATCATGTAGTCAGGGCACAGCAGGATAGCCTACCGCCTAAAGTCCTCACCTTGCAAGCCCGGGATTCCATATGGGTGCCAGATCTAGTCCTGGCAACCCCACTGCCCCCTCCAGCTCCCAGCCTATGGCCTGGGAAAGCCGAAAGCCGTCAAGGATGGCCTAAAGTCTTGAGCCCCTGTGCCCCTGTGGAAGGCCTGTAAGAAGCTCCTGGAGGGCCCAGCATGGTAGCCCAGCAGCTAGTCCTCACCTTGCACACAACCCAGGATCCCATATGGGAGCTGGTTCTAATCCCAGTGGTCCCACTTCCCATGCAGCTCCCTGCTTGTGACCTGGGAAAGCAGTAGAGGACAGCCCAAAGCCTTGTGAACCTGTACCCACATGGGAGACCCAGAAGCAGCTCCGGGCTCCTTCCTTGGGATTGGCTCAGCTCCAGCTGTTGCAGCCGCTTGAGGAGTCAATAATTGGTCGGAAATCTTCCTCTCTGACTTTCCTCCTCCCTGTATATCTGACTTTCAAATTAAAATTAAACAAAAGAAATTATATAGTTGAGAATATATTGTATATCATTTTTATAGTGCTGAATCAAACAAACTGTCATCCAAGATTCTGTAATCAGTGAAAACATCTTTGAGGAATAAAGCAAAATCAAAACATTCTCAAGCAAAGAAAAATAAATTCATAAATAATTTACTTCCTCATGACTTAAAGGAATTTCTTTTAGGGGCGTGGTATAATCATCGTTTAACTGGCTAATCCTCAGCCTGCAAGTACTTACATACTACATGGGCACTGCTTTAGTTCCTGCTGCTCCACTTCCCATCCAGCTCCCTGCCTGTGGACTAGGAAAGCAGTCGAAGACCGCCCAAAGCCTCGGGGCCCTGTGCCCACGAGGGAGACCCAGGATCATCCTGGCTTCAGATGGACTCAGTCCCAGACGTTGTGGCCATTTGGGGAATGAACCTGCAGGTGGAAGCTCTTTCTCTTTGTGTCTCTCCTCCTCTATTTAAATCTGATTTCCAACAAAAAATAAATAAAATCTTTACTACAAAAGGAATTTCTTTGAACAAAAGAGAAAAAATACAAATACAAAACATTGAAACTCCAGAAAAAAAGCAGAAGAGCAAAACCACTACAAATTACTATAAATTATATAAATATTTATAGAAGGAAACAAAGAAATAAGTAATAAAAGCTGAAATTTTTTGAAAATTTTATTTTATTTTTATTAGAAAGTCAGATATACAGAGAGAAGAAACAGTGAGGAAGATCTTCCATCTGTTGATTCACTCCCCAAGCGGCAGCAACGGCTGGAGCTGAGCTGATCTGAACCCAGGAACCTGAAGCAATCCTCTTCCAGGTCTCCTACGAGGGTGCAAGTTTCCAAGGGTTTGGCCCGTCTAAGACTGATTTCCTAGGCCACAAGCAGAGAGCTGGATGGGGAGTGGGTCTGCCGGCATTAGAAACGGCACCCATATGGGATCCCAGCATGTGCAAGGCAAGGACTTTAGCCGTTAGGCTACCACACCAGGCCCAATAACAGCTGAAATTTTTCTGAAGTTAATGACATACCACAAACCACGTATTTATGAAGCTCAAGAAAAGTGAGCAGCATAAATATCACAACATCTAAAGCACAGCACATTATATTCACACTGAAGAAAAGCAAAGACAAATGGAAAATCGTAAGAGAAATCAGAGGTGAAAATTCACCTTAATGATAAAGGGACATGGATAAAAATGAGATTTAATTTCTCATCAGAAACCATAGCACCAAGAAGAGAATAGATTAAGAATATAGTATAGCATTCAAAATAAAGGAAAAAAAAACACCTAGAATTCTGTATTCAATGGAATTATCTTTCAAAAGAGTCTCAGATCCCTCAGTTCATTACTCTTGGCTAGACAATCATGTTCTCTGGACTATAATAGCCATAAGCAAAAACCAAAAGACCCAAATGGCCATGCTGTGAGACTCCTCCAAGAGAATGCATGCAACAGAGAGAAAACTATACCCCTCTGACTTTGCAGTAGACGGCCAAGGTCCCTTTGATCCATCAGGACTGAGAGCATCAATAGCCAGGACAATCAACTAGATACAGCCGACTTGTTAGGCATCCACAGCACAGAGTCTAAGCCATAGCATCACCAGCAGTGGTGGTGGTCTGGTTAATTCAAAGCACATGTAAGATAACCTCTGGACTCTAATAAATATTTGGCAGGGTCTTTTTGAGAGGGATGTACTAAGAATTACTGTGTGAGCAGATAGGGGTCAGAGCCAGGGTCAGCTGGTTACAGCCACAAATCAGACAAGCTAGCACAACGCGACCTGATACAAAAGTAACCTTCACACTAGACTGGCTATACTACCATTATTTACTCTCTGACAATAGCAGTTGTTTTCTTGATGCCATTAACTGACATGCTTGCATTAAAATTGTAATAATTAAAATGACAAACTCACACGGACAAGTCAATTAAGGGTTTTTCGTTGTTGTTGTTAATCAATTTCCTTCTCAATGAATGTTTTTGTGCTTCTAAAAAAAACACTCCTAAATGCATCTATTTAAGGAACATCTTCATCATCACTTCTGGGACAGAATGGATACATACATAGTAAGAGCAGTCCTAGAACTACATTCAAACCCAAAGGTTAAGGACCATAAATGGGACAAACATAGAAGCCAATTGGATGCAATTTCATTGTCTAGGGTCTTACAAAAAGGCAAATACTTCTAGAATGCTTTTGGTATGCATAGATCAATATCACATTTCTCTAGACTCCTATTTTGTCTTAGCTCTTGAACTAGTAGGAATAACAATTGCTGAAGACTTATGAGCCAGATACACTTCTCAGTATTATTTATAAGCAATAATATGTCCAATGCTCCAAAAATGCCTTTTAGGAAAGCATTTCTGATCTGTCTTTTGCAATTGAGTAAATTAAACTTCTAAAAATTTTGGTGATTGCTGTGTGGCAAATCAGGTGTTCTGATAGGAAACATAACATCACAGATAAAATTCTGAACTCTTAGTGCTTTCTATAATCCCACCTCTGGATTCACAAAGTCCCCTAAAGTGATAACTTCATCACAGCATATTCTTCCAGACAATATCCATGCAACGTAAAAAAATAGGCCAAAACAAGTGTACCTGCTCATATACCTATCCTTCCAACCCACTCGATGGGCAAATAAGTCGATGGATCTAAAATCTGTGTTCCTTCACCCTAAGCAAAAGGTGTATAGCAAAATAATTGTCCCAGAACCAGTTTAATCTACTTACACTGCCTCTTGCAACAAAAGTGCTATGTCTCATATCTGTATAACATCCCTATGGCCAAATGTTAGCAGGCTATTCATTTTCAGTTGGTACTCTAGTATAGACATAACTCTTCACAAGTCATTTATGTTCTTTACTATGGCCTGAAGTTTATTATCACAAGGATGGAGTCCACAAAGGGCAAATAAATGAAATATAAATTCTGACCAATGCTTAAACTGTTTCTTCTATTTCTCATGATTTATATCATTTGATGTTGCATACCTGAGGATCTAACCATTCTCATTTTCTAGTTTTGTACAGATAGACCTAATTTATAAGCCCAGCTCTATCATTCCCTAGCTTCACATATAATGTTAAGTCATTAAAAGGTTAAGTAAATTGCTTAAGTTTTTTAAGTGCTTTGGGTGTTTTTTTTTTTTTTTTTTTTTTTTTTTTTTTTGAGGGGCAGATATACAGAGAAAAGGAAAGAGAGAGAGAGAGAGGTCGGCCATCCACTGCTTCACTCCACAAACAGCTGTAAAACCTTATAAATCCAAGGAGACCATATCTTTGATGTACTACAGATATGTCTATGACCTTCCACTGCTCAGGATTAATTATATAGCCTTTCATTTTCTTGGCAATCAAAAAATGCACATGTTCAACCTATCTGCCAGCACATTCTCTAGTAACTATACAAGCGATTGCAGTCCTTATCAGTCCTTTTCTAGAGTCTACCATTTTAATCAAAGCCTAAACTAACTACTTAGGTTTTTAAAGAACAGTTTCAGGGCCTGGCGTGGTGGCCTAGTGGCTAAAGTCCTCACCTTGAATACTCCAGGATCCCATATGGGTGCCAGTTCTAATCCCAGTGTCTCCACTTCCCATCCAGCTCCTTGCTTGTGGCCTAGGAAAGCAGTTGAGGACAGCCCAAAGCCTTGGGATTCTGCACCTGCGTGGCAGACCTGGAGGAAGTTCCTGGCTCCTGGCTTCGGATTGGTGCAGCACCAGCCTTTCTGGTCACTTGGGGAGTGAATCATCAGACGGAAGATCTTCCTCTCTGTCTCTCCTCCTCTCTGTATATCTGACTTTGCAATAAAAAAAAGAACAATTTCAAAGGCTAAACTAAGGTTCAAACACACAGACCTTGGGGAACCATTAGTGGCCAATAGAGCTGCTTCAGAGTGCCCCAAAACATACTATTAGTTTATTTTCCCTTATAACTTTCAAGAATAACAGAGTCCAGATCCACATAGAGAAGTGTGTTTCCAAAAGTGAAGTTCAAAATGAGAAATTACACAAGGAAATTGAATCCACAAGACAAATTATCAGCAAGAAATTAACATATGCTGCATTTGCAAAAAGAATAAAACAACCTATTCCCCCAAATATCCACATTTTAAATTAAATCTTTATTAAATATTGAGAACATTTGAGATCCCATCAATATTACACATGTCCTGCAATATTGTAATCATACATATTTCATTAACTACATATTCATGGCTTTCTAATAATATTTCCATTTGGACTTCCTGTCACTGAAACTTATATTAGCATATAGGCACTTGGAGTCCATGAGGAAAGGAAGGAAAAACATAATAACCAAAATGTGCTTTCATTCTCCCTGTCAGCATGAGACATATAATTGAAAAGCAGTGCCTGCCTGAAATACTGCATTAGACAAGAAAAAACACAGTGGCAGATTCAGAACAAAGAAAATAAAGCATAACATATTGTTTATCTCAGGTAATTACAGGTTTTCAATATTTTTCATCCATTAGTTATTATTTCACCAAATTCCCTAGTCTTCGCTTGCACAGAAGAAAGAGTTCTGACATTTGTTTCTGCAAAACACTCGTTATCTGGCAGAATGCTGAAATCTAGAGCACATACACAGTAAGAGGCACAGACAGGCAGCCATCAAGCTACAAACCAATGACTCACAGTCAACTGTTATTTACTTGCTTAATTTCTGACAGTTGCCTTTCTAGCCTTTCTAGCTATCCCTTCAATCTGAATGGATGCTGCATGCATTTAACCTGCACCTTTTTCTTTTTCAACCATTTTTTTCAGGTCATGCTTGTCTTAACTTCACCAAGTAGGGCAGGAGAGGCTCGTTGTGAAATGTCACTGCCAAAATAGACTTGCAAAAGCAAAACCAGAGATAGGACAGGATTTGTTTGCTTGGAGGACATGGGCAAGTTGCCACAAGCTGGCCTTTGAGTGCAAAAGAATTGAGAACAGAGCTGGGATCAAATGTAAGGTCAGCCCCAGCAGAGGATGACACATCCAACTGAATGAATGTAAGAGTCAATGTCATGTCCACAGGCAAACCTGAAGGCAAAGCCACAAAAACCTTGACAACAAGGGTGCATACAGAAAAATTCTTGTGAGCGGACTTTCCTTGTTATCAGCAACCTTTTGAAAGCACAATGCCAATTCCTCCCATACACCTCTTATCAGCAGGAAGAGTGGACATTAAACTAAAACCATTCCTAGCATGTAGTGGGTGATTGGAATTTGCCTAAATGTTGTGCTAAAATACAAGTCCCCAATTCTTGTGTGTGTATGTATTTATATGTATATATATATATATATACACACACACACACACAAGTCCAAGATACAAATGGTTCTGTAATAGGAAAAAAGTTGCTAACTTGTTTTATATCAAAATCTGGTGAAAATTATGTGGTTATTTACAGTCCTTATTTTGCTTAGAGTGAACACTGATACATTTTGCCACAGAACTACTACTATATTTTATTATGAAGCACTTCCTTCAACTCTACCAAGGATATAAAATCACACACTAGATGATCTTACTAAAATCCAAAATATTTTGAATTCCAAGCCATAACTGGCCCAACGGAGCAGGTAAGGGATTTTGACTCACACTACGAGTAGTTGTCTCTGAGTGGCAGAATAATACACTTAATATTAAACTCATCTGTATTTTTAATTCTACATAGTACATCATTATGCATTTTATGGTTATAAAAATATCTTACTAAATACCACCTTACTAAAGTAATTACTAATTCATTACATACATTGTAGGATACATATTCATTGTAGGATACATATTCATATTTTTGTAACAATAAACTCAACACATGAACTAAAACTAGTTCTATGAAAATTACAGTCTCAATCAACCTATTTGCCAAATATGAACTTGCTTCCACTTATTTTGAACAGGGGTGGAGTGTTACATCCTTGTTTTTCTCTTTGCAGACACTTGTTTCTTTAAGGAATAATATGAAGCTATCCATATATCCAGTGACAATGTTTTCTCAGCATTTTTGCCAGGGTTAAAGATAATGAATAGGTCCTGCCAGGAGCCTGAGGGCATAAACTTTGTCTACTTATTGTCCATTGCAAACTAGGTGCCCAACTCAGAGTCTGGGAAGAGTAAAGGTGTGAAAAAAATGAGTTCATAACTAATTTTCTATTATACCACTGATTGATTGCAACCCATCCTCCTTGCAGAGAATCAAGGAGAATCTTCCCTGCTCAATCAAGCATTTCCCAAATGGCCTAAGGTCTTTGAATAGAAGTGATGAGGAACATATGAAGAAGGAAACACCAATGGCTTCAATCTTCATACACCTGATCAGTAGCCAGGTCAAGTCTTCTAGAATAGAAACCTAACAATAGAAGAATCATGGAGCTGAGCCTAGTGTGTCTGGGGGGAAAGGGGGTGGAGAGAGAGAGAGAGAAAATATGCATGCATTTCTGTAATGTTTGGTATTTAAACCACGCAAATTAACTTAAAGCCCCAAACTCAGGACCTGGAAAAAATAGGTACTGTCACTGAAATTCACCCTACCAAGAAATTTTTTTCCCGAAGATCTCTTTGCAAGTTTGTAGACCACTTACAACTGCCTGATTACAAAATAGGACGAAACATGTGCACCTAGAGGACAGTATGGCTCTTGTCCTTTTATGAAAGTAAGGTCACAAATTATGTCTATGAGGTGTCATTTCTGGTCATAATAAATCTGTATAATTACACAAAAGATTTATTTGTATTTGGAGCTTGATGTTGATGGATCTCTCTCACACACACATTCTCTACTACCATTTGCGTAAAAATATACCTTAAAACACCAACATCTCTCTCCAAACTATGTCTTTGACGCTTTTGTATCCTGAAGCTTTCTAAACATTCTCTGACAAATAAATGTATCTCTAACAAAGATCAATTATCTTTATATTAAAAATTACACCCAAACTATTTTTTTCCTGACTCTGGACACGAAGTTAGTATCTCATTTTCAGCAAACCATCCTGCAAGTGTATGGTGAAATGTGCAAAGGGATTATCAGTGTGAGAGTGTAAGTGACATACACCAAACATATCCATAATGAGAAACTTTAGGAAAGCCCCCTTCAACCCAGAAGTTCATCTTGATAGCACCTAGGACCGCTACAGTTTGCTTTTTTTTCAGTGGGAGGAACATATCCAGCATGCCACTTTGAATAAAAGCCAGTGACGTCAATGACGGTTCCCCTGGTAGACTACTCCCATCGCAGTATTTTCAGAACCCTCAGTCCAATAGGGAGTCTTAAAGCAAACTCCAACAAGTTCAGTCATTTTGAGCTTTAGAAAGGCAGAAAAACTCCCATCTAGGTTTGTATTTATGAGATACCACCTTTAGAATATGCTTAGGGTGTCTTTTTTTTTTTTTTACAAGATCCTTCTGTTTGCATCTGATTTGCTTATTGCAGTATAGCACATGCATAAAACAGTGCAACTGTGTTTGTTTTAATAAGGCCATTCTGAGCAGCTGTTTAATGATCCATGGTGTTAAATGAAAACTACAGGTGTTCCAAATGCAAACCTTATGGCCCAGGGCCCCCCTTATTACCGCTCCACAATTAGCAGCCAACTGCTCTTAGGCTGTGCGAAAAATTGCCACCATCATCATTACATTATTTCTTAATTTTATTCTCTGCCTAAGTGTCTTCCCCCAAAGGAAAAACCTGCTTGGCATGGGAAAGCATAGTAGTGACAAAAGTAAAAGGGAAGAGCACAAACCATTCTATATCCAACTACAGGCAGGCCTCAGTTAAGGAGAAATGAGCCAATCAAGAGGCTCAGATCCCCGAGAATCCCTCCAGAATGGAACAAGGTCTAAACTGAGCAAAGTCTTCCTAAAACTAGTTCACAAGTATTCCATGCTTTCTTTATTCTTCCTGATTCCAAAGTTAAATGCTGTGCTAATGTGAATTGCAAGAAAGCTAACCAGACCCCCTGGCTGTGTCTCCAAGAGAGCTATTTTATACTGCTGTAATTTTAATATCACATGAGCTTTCATTTGGGGCATATACTTAAGTGCCAAAAGGAGGAAGCCTTCTGCATTGCCTTTGAAATCTCCTTATATAGCAGTATGCATCACAACAGCTTAATACAGGGGCATGAGAAAAATTTTATTAGAGCACAAGAACAAGTTTATCTTTCCATGACAATGGGTACATGTTCTCACACAAAACTAGTGATCCCCAATTTTGGCAGCATGCCAGCTCCATCCTAGACCAATTAAATTCAAATTTCTAAAAATGGGTTTGGGATAGAGCAGTCAAGATACAGTTCCAGGGGGGTCACCACTCACAATATGCTTATCCAAGCTCCAGGATTATATTCTGCAGCCCAACTCACTGCTCTTGGTCACTTCATTGTGGTTAATAAGCTCAAAAGTAATTGTACTGTATTGCAACAACTGTTCTCTGACAGACTTTTTTTCAAAACATTTTTTTCCTCTGGATCCTGTTGTATCATTGGTTTTACCAATAGTTTCAATGTAAGTTATCAAATATTGTTTTCATAGATAAACAAATAAGGGTTTTAGGGGGGAGTGGACACAAGTGGACAACTCTGTGAATCTCTCATAATAACTTCAAGCTTGAGATCCAAAATTGAATTCCTGATTCCCCCATACTGCTCCTCATAAAGTCTTTGCAAGTTTACCTTGCAATCGCTTCTTAGCCTTTTGGCTAAGATCAAGTGCAAGTTTACCTTGCAGGTTCCTGGGGAAGAGATGCAACCTAAACATATGGGGGTACAGTGCTCTTTTAGGCATCTAACAGGGTTTATTTCCAGGGCTACAGTTCTTATACACTTAGTAAAACAATAGTTCAAATACAACTCAAAATTAGATCATGTCTGGGAGCAGAGAGTTCAAGGAGGCTAATAAGACGGCTTGGTCAAAGCTTAAATGACATTAGGGATTGATAAGGAGCACTATCTGTCCTAGGTTGACTAAACAGAACACAGATGTTTGCCTGTCATCAAGGAAAGCACAAAAGCACATCCAAGGACTCAATGGGGGAGAGAGCGCACTCCAGGTGAGAGGCCTTCCACTTCCTCTTTCCCGGAACCTCTTCTCCACAGGATTTCACAGGCCTCTGCTGTACCAGCTTTCCTGTTGGATGTATTCAGACAGTTGTCTCCATTGTAATAAAGGATGCACTATTCACCGAAATGCTCAAAAGTTATCCTTGTCTACTTCTCTTTCACCCACATCATGCAAATGTCAGCAAGTATTGCTCATTCTTACATTAAAATACACATAAAATCTAGATACTTTTCAGTATATTTCCATTACTACCGGGTGTGTGTGTGTTAGCTTCAAACAATCCAGGAATGACTGAGGTTTCAAGAAATATGTATTTGTTTTTTGCTCAAATTGCTCTAGAGATGCAACCCAACTGAACTCTACTGAGTTCTGCTGGGACAAGCTTAGCTCTACCATGTCTATTAACGACCCAGGCTACTGGCCATACAATTATCCTGATCAATAGCAGAGTTCAGGCAGCATAGAAGCAAACTACAAATGCACTGGAAGTTCTGCTCTGGATATAGGTTTTATCTTCACATATTGTGTTAACCAATGTCTGCTCCCAATATGTAACCCTGGTTCAGTTCCTTCCATGCCATGAATCATTGTCAGAAATCATCTATATTTTTTGTTTAAGAAGTGTAAGTTTCTCCTGATTCAAATTTAAGCTTAATGAGAGGAGAGACCTTAACTATTTAACACTTGTATCTACAGTACCTAAAATGGCATCTGAATATTAGTAGGTCCTCAAAACGTGTATGTTGAATGAGACAGTCATTATTCAGTTAATGTTGCTTTATCTTTGTAAATATTCTGGCAAATATAACAGATTCTTTGAGCCTAGGACAAGGGGTTGGACTAGGTGACCCTTACATTTCATCACATCCTATAAGAGTTCATGCTTATCAAGCCAAGCCCCTACATTTGTGTAGCATTTTTTCATTTGGAAAAACCTTTCACAATAACTGCCCTCTTGGTCAACTCAAGAAGTCTATGAATTTCCCAGAGCAAAGCATTAACACAAAGAAATTGCTCTATACTCCAGGTCAGGATAAGAAATAGGCAAGACCTAAGAAAAATACTTTTGCCAACTGATCTCTTCGCACAGAGACCAATGTATGCAGTGTGAACTAAAACATTCAGTCCATGTGTTTTCTCTGCAATCAGCTTAAAGACACTGTTATCATTACTGACACAGCCCAACAACCCTATCCAGGCCCTATGGCTCAGCCATCTCGCTTTCCCCTATCCTCAGATTTTTCAATCCCAAACTCATTCAGCTGTGTGTGTGGTCAAACCCCCTGTGACTAGACCATAACCTTCCCTGAAGACAGTTTCCTCTCCTCTGTGTCAAAGATGACCATCTCCAGACCTAAACGCAGTCAGATCCTCCAGCTGGTGTAATGTGTTGCAACAAGTCTGAACCATGGTGAGAGGGGTGTGTCTGACCATTTCCCCCTCTACTGGTACACAGGGAGAGAAACAGATGGGCTGATTCTACCATCTTGTAAGAAAAACCAGTGCTTTCAATACAGTCTCCAACATGAAATTCAGCATGGGGACTGCATAGCCAAAAAATAACAATAATAATGATGATGATTACAGAAAGACAACAATATGGATAACATTCACTAAAGTGTGGGCCAACAAATGAGCCAGACTTCTGCATTATGTAACTGTCTTTGGAACATACTTCAGGTAGAAACTGAGTGTGCTGAAGCATGCCCAGACTCATCTGCTACCCACCTGCCAAAGTTAGAAGGTCTTCCCAGAGGGCCTTACCCTGGATGATATTGCTGAGTTGATGTCAGAACTCTGCCTCTCCCTATGGAAGAACACTATCCCTGACCATACCTGGTCTCACGAAGAAGGAGGTTAAAGTTGGAGCTGAGGAAGAGAACCATACTGGAAAAGACAAAAAGGCATCGATGGGGTTCACAAAATAATTCTGGTATTTAATTTTGAAGAAATTTACATCCAGTGAAAGACACAGGGAAATATAGATGACCACCACATGGTCCTAATTAGAAAATGATCAATGCATAAATTATGGAAAACCTTGGCCATACTCTAACTGCTGAAATTCCTATCAAACTGTCACTCTGCCCCTTAAACAGATACCAGTTTAATTTCCTCACTTCCAAATGAAAAATTCCTTTTACGATTACCCCAGCAAGCATAATATGTTAGGGTCTAGGTAGAAGGCAGACACACTACAATAGGGAAATGGTGAGGGGGCGGGCAGTGGAGTCCAAGTTTGGAGATACACAGAAGAGTCTGATCACTCAAAATATTGCATGGAAGGCTGAAGAGTTTGGACATTCACTTATGAGAAATTTTGACTTTGGGCAGAGGAAGTTCATGAACAGTGGTGAATATGATAAAGAAGAAGCTACTCATGAATTCCAGGTCTAATGTTGCTCACTATCCAGCCACAAAAGAGCAGCAACAAGTGTCCATGGCTTGCTGAGACTCTCTTCGCACTATCCCAGTCACTACCAGAATCTGAAATCCAGATATTAAGATAACCAACAACGGGCCCAGCATGATAGCCTAGCAGCTAAAGTCCTCATCCTGCATGTGCCAGTATCCCATATGGCTGCTGATTCTAATCCCAGTGGCCCCACTTCCCATTCAGTTACCTGCTTGTGACCTGGGAAAGCAGTCGAGCATGGCCCAAAGCCTTGGGACCCGGCACCCACATGGGAGACCCAGAAGAGGCTCTGGGCTCCTGGCTTCAGATCAGCTTAGCTCCAGCCAGTGCAGCCACTTTGGGGGGGGGGGGTGAATCAATGGATGGAAGATATTCCTCTCTGTTTCTCGTCTTCTGTGTATATCTGACTTTCCAATAAAAATAAAATAAATCTCAAAAAAAAAACCATCATCTACCTTTACTAAGAATTCATTATGTTTCAGCATCTATTCTAAATCACATCACGTGGATTATTACTCATCCCTCTAGTGTAAGACACTGTAAGTCCCTGGGAGTAATTAGGACATTTTAAGTTAACTGGGGGTAGTACATTTATCCATTATCAGCCATTAATATCCAACTATTCAATAGATCATCATATTCATGAAAGGTGGTATGTGGTAAAATGACATTATGAGAAAAGGTTTCTGACAGATTCATTTGACAGCTGTGTGGAAAATCAATTAGGAATAGAAAGAAATCAGAGTCCTACATATGATTTAAGAGACTATTTTACAAGGAAATTTATGACCAAGTAAAACAGTAAGTTGTAACTTGTATATCTTATACTTTAATAGCATAGTTGTGTATGTGCACTAGAAAACAAAACTGGAGCTAGTATTGTGGCACAACAGGTTAGGCCACCATTTATGATAGTGGCATCCCATATAAGAGTACTGATTCAAGTCCTAACTATTCCACTTCCAGTTCCCACTATTATCCTGAGAAAGCAGCAGAAAATGCCCCAAGTGCTGAGCACCCTGCCACACATGCAGGAGACCAAGATGGAGCTCTTGGTTTTAACTTGGCCTAGATCTAGAAGTAATGAAAGGCCATTTGAAGAGTGAACCTCAGATGGAAGGTCTCTGTCTCTCCATCTTTCTGTGTGTCACTCTGCCTTTCAAATAGTAAACTAAAAAAATCAAATCCAACCAGAATGGCCCTTTAAAGCAGTAAATGCGTAGTACACAAAAAGAGGCCCAGATCAGACTGTGATGTCCGCATTAGAGACAGCTTATTACTCTGTATAAGAACATGTGCAATACATCCCTATACCTCCTGAAAAAACAGGAGCAAAAGGTGAAAAAAAGGGGGGTGAAGAAAGAGAGAGAAAGAGAGAGGAAGGGGGGAAGAAAGAGAGAGAGAGAGGGAGGGAGAGAGAGAAAGATGGAGGCTGAGGAACACAGTGGGAGTCAGGAGATCAGACTGGAGCAACCACTGAGGCACACAAAAGGACAGGGAGGGCTAACATACAACTTGAAGCTGCTTGTATGCCTGAACTCAAACTCTCTATATCCCCCAAGCTTTAAGAAAATCTGCTGTTTGAGTTGATGTAATGTTAGAACAGAAACAGCACACACAGCACAGGGAAACAAGCTTGAAATAAACCAGACTTAGCAATAGCAAGGGTTCAGAGTTAGAGGTGACTGCAATAGTATCAGTACCCTGGAAATTCACAAAATGAAGATGGCTTTGGATGCACAGTATCCAGATTGAGGTTCTGGCCCATTTTAAAATCTAAGATTTTAAGGTTGATAAGAATGACTCTACTTAACATCTTGATTATATCTGTGTGTGTGTGTGTGTGTATATATATAAATGAGAGAGAGAGAGAGATTGCATGTGATTGTTCACTAACCAAAGGGGCAAAACAGCCCAAGCAGGGCAGGACTGATGCCAGGAGCCAGGAGCTTCATCTAGATCTTCCATGTGGGTGTGGGGGTGCAAGTGCTTGGTCCATCCTCCAGTGCTTCCCAAGGTGTAGGAGCCTGACTGGAAGTGGAGCAGCTGAGACTGGTGCTATAAGCTGAGGTTTACCCTCTATGCCACAATGCTGGCCCCAGGATTTTCTTAAAGTGAAATGAAACAGCAACAAGAATCAGGACGTTTCTCAAGATAATTTAATTGCCATAGGCCTCTGAGATATTTTTTCTTTCCCTTCTTCTTTTATTTTTTTTCCTTTCTTTGACCTGCCCCAGCTAACCAAAACAGGAAATGGTAAATTTCTCCAAAGATGCAATGATTCCAATCCCAGCTAGTACACTCCTGCAATCTGCAATCTACAAACGAGCTTTATAAACAAAGAAAACTGATCAAGGTAGGATATTGCAAGCCATATGCCAGTGTCAGCCAGAGAAGTTGCAGCTGCACTATCAATTAGAACATTCTAATAACCAGTTATGAAGATTGACACATTGGAAGTAATTAAGTACTCGATATTTTTAGGTAATTGCTGCAGGAACACACAACCTGCACTTCTGGGAGATCGAAAGCTTGCTGGTGCCTTCTTCCTCTGAGGCTGCACTATCTTAATTGTCCCTAATCATTTCTACACCTACAGTGTTTTGTGAGTGCCTCAAGCATAGCAATTGGTCAAATGTGAATCACGGAGGAACCACAGCCTCTTTTTTCTTTTTCTTCTTCTCTTTTTCCCTAAGTATCGTGTAGTAGTAAGAACATATTGGAATATCAGACTAAATCACAATGACAGAAACAGCCCATTGACAAATCAGATTCCCATTTTGAGCATGCACTGCTGCAGCTAATTTCCCACACCCAGTAGGAGATTCTAGCAAGCAATAATCATTCTGTCAAGATCATCAAAGATGTATCCTTATGGGGGTAGAGAATTTTAGCTGATCATTATTTTAGGTAACCTATCAATACTGCATGTCTCTACCACGTGAGCAAACCCTACACCATGCATCATGGGAAAGACAGGACCTCAATACCAATGAGAAAGAAGTCATAGCAGCAGTTTTGTAGAGAATCACAAAATTGTAACACTGGAAGCAACCTTGGAAACCAGCTGCCTATGCAGTTCACAACACATTAAAATCACTTGGGAACTTTCGAAAAGTGACCATGCCTGGGTCATATGTCCACACAAGGGGAAACAGGGTCTGCAATTGGTATATTTTATATACATGCTTAGAGTTCGCAATCCATTCTAATAGGCAGCCAAGGCAAACTGCCTGCTTATTCATCCAACTCCTTCATATTACACACAAAAGATAGGAGGCCCACAGAGGAGAATGCTTTATCCGTGGCCACATACTGTGTGATGGTTGTAGACGCAGAAGGAAGCCCCTGGACTCTGAGCTGGTGCTCTTTTTCCCTCTCATAAAATGCTGCTACTTTTGAAGCACCCGAGACTTAAAGAAAATTCTTTTTTTTCTTTCTTTATTCATTTTATTATTTTATGATACAATTCCATAGGCTCTGGGATTTCTCCCTCCCACCTCCTCAAATCTTTGAAGGAAACTCGTTGTTCAAAGTGACACAATTTGAAAGTGGCAGAGCTGAGACTTGAATCCAGACAGTCACCTCAGTGCTTACATTCCCAGACAAAGCCGATTAATGGGCTCAGGCTTAGTGCCCCAGTGATGGCGGAGAACAGCTGGGCTAGAGGGGAACAGAGAAGGCACAGATGCAAGCCAGATATGAACTTGACCTAAAGATCTGGACTGCATCTTATCAAGCTGTCCTGTTTCGTTTGAGGAGAATTGTGGTGGGAGTGATGCCACCGAAGGAAAGGAAACAGGGGCCCACAAGATATAGAAGCTACTCAGTAACAATATTGTAAAAAAAAAAAAAAAAAAAAAAAAAAGCTAATTTCAAACTTGATGTTTCAAGCACTGTACAAAACTCTCCCATACCCTTTACCAAGTTTAGCCATCTTTCACAAATTGTCTCTCGTGATTTTGCTGATTGTCTCTATGTATCTCTCTATTTATATACCTTCACTTATCCATTCATCAGCTGGTGCATCGCCAGGTGCAGACGGCATAATGCACACATTGTATCTGTAAGGGTGCATCAAAAACCTGATGGAAATGGAGTTAAAAGTTCATTTTGTTACCAAAAAAATTGAAACCCTTGTACAGGTTTTCATAATATGCATTTTCCAGTAGTTTTTTCTCGTACACACATTTCACACATACAACTATATGTACTACGTAGAAATTTATGATGTGTTTATATATTTACACATATACTTCATGAAATATTTAAAGATGAATCACATGTATCAGCTCCCTTTATGTTTTAATAGTGAAGTTTATAACTTATAAAGGACAAAGGTACTCTCGTAGATAACCACAGTGATTTATACACAGGAAAATTAACATGGCTCCTTTGGTCTGCTCTGCAGCTCATAATCTAATTGCACCAAGTGTTCTATTCATGTATTTGTTAGCGTTTTCTGTTCTCCACGGCAAGAACTGATACAGCACCACACATTGCATTTGTTGTGTCCCCTTGACTTCCTTTAACCTCCAATTGTTCCTTAGCTTTTCTTTGTCTTTTATGGCACTGACATCTTGGAAGACTATGGGCCCATTATTTTATAGATGGAACCTTTTTTTTTTTAAAGATTTATTCATTTTTATTGGAAAGGCGGATATACAGAGAGGAGGAGAGACAGCGAGGAAGATCTTCCATCCGATGATTCACTCCCCAAGTGACCACAACGGCCAGTGCTGTGCCAATCCGGAGCCAGGAGCCAGAAACTTCCTCCAGGTCTCCCACATGGGTGAAGGATCCCAAAGCTTTGGGCCATCCTTGACTGCTTTCCCAGGCCACAAGCAGGGAACTGGATGGGAAGTGGAGCTGCCGGGATTAGAACCGGCGCCCATATGGGATCCCGGCGTGTTCAAGGCGAGGACTTTAGCCGCTAGGCCACGCCGCCGGGCCCATAGATGGAACCTTAATTCTGGTTTCTTTGAAGTTTCCTTATTTTTAGGATCACACTACACTCCTAGAAAAACAGTTACAAAAACAATGTGTTCTACTCAAAGCATCCCATTTGCTGGACACAGCTTCTGTGTTCATAGATTTTGACCTTGCAGATGTCGTCTCGTCTTTCCACGGCACACTATCACTTCGTAACTAAAACACAATCTGTGGGAAAACACCTTGAGGCCAGGCATATATCTAGTTCCTCATCAAGACCCTGCCTGGTAAAGCAAGCATCTATCGATCATTCTTGCTTGAACTCTTATTTACTATGATGGCAGCAAAATGGTGATTTTCTACTAGTATTACCCTCTCCACATATATCAGTTCACCTCCTACTACAAGTTAGAGCTCTGTCGCCTCCCTGTTAATCTATTTATCATTGGAGTGCCTTTTGATGATCTTTATGCCTGGATCTGCCATTCACAGTAGGGACAAGCTAAATTATTATAGCAAAAGCCTACAGATTTTCCAGATACACAGAGAACAGTGTTGTTTGCTGTAAAAGAGTAAAAAAGACACAAGCATCCAGAGTTAAGAGGCATGGGGACTAGTAAACCTACAGAAAATACTGATGGGGCACTAAATGTGACATAATATGCATTCAATGAAGTGCTTCATGGTAATGAAGTCCAAATTCAAACAAAAGCACTTGAATGTGCTGTACCTATTTGCATGTAGCATCTTGATTTTCAGCTACTAGCTCAGCAAGGATTATTCCAAGAACTTAGTTTCACACACCACCCCATCCCAAGAAAAAATAATTTTTTTTAATTTAGCTAAATACATCATGACAGTTGGATTTCTCACAGCTCCAGAAATAGATACACGTTCTTGAGGTGGGTTGGCAGAGAGCAAGGGTTTGGACTATAGGAGGTGGTAATTAATCTGATAAAAATCACTCAAACTGTGAAAAAATGAATCCTGCTGAGATTTCAGGATGTGTTAGCAGTTCAGTTAAGGTTTGTGGAAACCACACTAGCAAAACTGAGACGCTTCGACAATTAAGATCTTGGGAAGGCAGGGAGAGACTTTATTTTCATTAAAAACCAAGCCTGCAAATCTAAAAAGTGCTTTATAGACCAGTGGATTTGAAATTAGGTTTAAACCATTCAAGTTAGGGAATGTGTCAAATGTCTTCATTAAAGCACATGCAGGAGGCCTTACCTTTTCCCAGGCTTCCCGATTCTTCCTAGTTAGCGTTTTCCCAAATGTGAATCCCTCTGGCCATATCCAAGTGTGGGCAGGCTAGGCAAACTTTGGATTTCCATCTCAGTCCCTCTCCTAAAAAGGCTGTATGGTGAAAGTTTCCTAACGTTTTATGAAATTGAAAAGGACATTTGTGCTAAACAATGCCAATATTGTTTGACTCATTCTGTCTTTCGAAGGAGTTCTATGCTACTTTAGAATGCAAAATTATCAGGGCGATATGATCAGAATGATAAAACGTTGGAAATGTTTTGGAAATATCAGCATCTTATGGGCTTACCAAGACAATTTTCTAAATGATCTCATTCCAGAAAATTCAGAACATAAGGCTGATAATATACATATGCAAAGAGGGATTTCTCAGCACTTATTGTATTAGACTTTGGTTGCATTTTAAAGCCTTTTTGGAAAAAGGATAAACTGCTGCTTGCAATTGTTGTAACTGGCTTATTGAAAGAATTCAGATCTTACAAACTAGAAGTGAATTCTCTAATTCCAAACCTTGTGATGAATTAATTATTTCACTGAAAAGACTCTTTCTCATTAGAAATACCCAACATCCTAAGTCCTTCCACCTTCCACCAGCATCTTGACTGTTTGGGCTGTAACCAAGTTGTGAATCCACTGACTCTGGAGGAGAATTTCAGTTTGGATTCCCTACAGGTTCATGGCAGAGGATTTCTGGCTGTTGTGTGAAGCACATATAAAGCACTTTAAACTCTTGACTTGTCGGAGACACAAGATTCAAATTTGCTATTAAGCTGCTGTAATATTGTTCAATTTCTGAAATGATTTTGTGATCCTTAGAACGATATGATTTCTCATGGAGCTCTTTGGCCTTGAAACATACTTATTCACAACATTTGTCATATGCGGTGACATTCAGCTCCAGTAGAATAAATAGGTTTAAAACTGTGAGTTCCGCATGCTGGAATGCTTCATCATTACGCCTTGGCATCCCCAAATGCAATAAATGTGGAAATTCAGAATTGAAGGGCTTGATTTCCAGTCTCATTGGCCTCTCTCCCTTTGAATTAATGTGGAGCCACTGAGTTCAGCAATAAAACATCTCATGCTAACAGAGAGAAAATATCAACTTTCTTCCTGTGCATATGTGAATTTGGCAAAGTATCAGTGAGAAGGCAATATAAAAGTAAAAATGATGTTGCTGTCATGAATATGAAAAGGTGAGTTTAATGCATATCTAACACTCCGCAGAATTTGTGGTTCTGGGATATTGGTGGAGGTGAAACATTAATTGAGTTACACTTTGGAAGAAAACCATTTTTCTAGTGATAAAAGCAGAGTAGTATTCTGGGTGCTTTTCTCTAAGTAATGTTACATTTAAATCACTTTATCATCATCAACAACACAACAAAGAATTGCTGCTTAAAATGTTCACTCTCTAGGCTTACAAAGCAAAGCCTTTGGAAGTGCATAAAATCTCCCATGACCAGGTCTAATGATCTCACCTAGTTCCTCTCCTCCCCCAGTATGTCACTCCCTACAGCTGAAGCCATCTACACAGTGAGACACAAGCCCTGGGCCAACATTGTTCTTGATCAAGGACAGAATTGAAGGAACATTAGCTTCAGAGTACAGCTGATAAACTTCCCTGCTTCAACCATGTTTGGCAAAAATTATTTCCCAGTTTTCATTTTCCTGTCCCTTTACGTTTCAAAACCACCCAATCCAGTTGTAATTTACGAGGCTTCCTCTCACCAAATATTCTCTTAAACCTATGCGTACATTCTCCTTCCAAGCCATGCTGTTCCCCCTCTGCTCTTCCAGGAAGGTTGTGCCATTGACGGGTCTCCCTGATCCTTTTGTCTGTTGGAACTGCTTCCTGTACTAGCTCTGCCTGGACTTGGAGTGGAGTCTATCTTACTGAGCTGGGACCATCCCAGAATACTGGCTTACTTTATAATTCCTCATATCTCTTGCCCTGATTCACCCTGCTGCCTTCTAAAACTTCCCATACCAATTCACATATTTAACTACTGTGGTCATTTCCTGGTTTCTATGACCAAATATTTGCCTTATGAATTCCAAGGAAAAACCAGTTCCTAACTTTTCCTCCTCCTCCGCTACAGATTAAACTCATCTCTCTTTTCTTCCCCTAAATCCTTTTCCTGCCAGCTATGAAAATCATGACCTTCTTCCCCTATGATAGAACATGAGCTCCATAGGGCCAGCAATCTTAGGTCTTCAGTACTTAGCACAGCAGGTACTCAATATTTATTGTCAAAATTCATTTGCTGTGAGATTGGCATATTTATTTGCTTTTTCTCTGTCTTACCCACTGAAAAGTTCTTGGTCAGACTGTAAACCAGGATTAAACACAGTGCTTAATATGTGATGGGACTTTAAAGAATGTTGATTGTGTAGAAGTAAAACCTCCTAGGGTCAGAGCAATGTCTCAATAGGCGAACGCTCCACTTGCAGCACCAGCATCAAACATGGGTGCTGGCTTGAAGCCTGATGTTCCACCTCTGATCCAGCTCTCTGCTTATGACTTGGGAAAGTAGAAGAGGATAACTGAACTCCCTGGGCTCCTGCACCCACACGAGAGGCTTCTGGCTCCTGGTCTTAGATGAGCTCAGATTCGGGCTTTGTAGCCATTTGGAGAGTGAACCAGTAGCTGGAAGATCTTTCGTTCTCTGTGTCTGCTCTCTGCAATCTTCCTTTGAAATAAAAATAAATAAATAAACCTATCACTTCTCAGCCTTTGGGCTAAGATCAAGTGTGAAATAAAAATAAATAAATCTTAAAAAATAAAATTTTCCACTGTAATATATATCTGAAGAGAGATGCATTAATATACAAAGGTTAGATGAGATGGGAGATGGTTTAAGAAAACCTGTATTTCAGGAAAATTGTTCACACAAAGCACATAAAAATGTATTTCTAGGGTCTGGCACGGCAGCCTAGTGATTAAAGTTCTCACCTCACATGCCCCAGGATCCCATTTGGGCACCAGTTTTAATCCCGGCATCCCCATTGCCCATCTAGCTCTCTGCTTGTGGCCTGGGAAAGCAGTCGAGCATGGCCCAAAGCCTTGGGACCCTGCACCATCATGGGAGACCTGGAAGAAGCTTCTGGCTCCTGGCTTCGGACAGTCTCAGCTCCAGCCATTAAGGCTACTTCAGAAATAAATCATCGGACAGAAGATCTTCCTCTCTATCTCTCCTCCTCTTTGTATATTTGACTTTTCATTAAAAAATAAAATAAATCTTTTAAAAATGTATTTCTAAACTCCCTATTAGATAACCAAAGCCCAGAGCAGGGACAAGGTCAGATAAATGAAACAATCCTCTGAGGAAAAGATATAAGGGGTTAGCAAAGAGCTAAAATTAAGGATAAATCATTTTAACACAATATTTTTAAAAACTCAAAGTCAAGGGCTGGTGCTATTGACAGAACAGATTAAGCCAGTGCCTGCGACACCAGCATCTCATATGAGCACCGATTGCAGGGCCAGCTGATCATTTCTAATCCAGGTCCATGCTCCCGTGCCTGAGAAAGCAGCAGAAGATGCTCAGTGTATTTGGGCCACAGCCAATCAAATGGAAGACCCAGATGGAGTCCCAGGATCCTAACTGCAGCCTGAAGCAGACTCTTTCATTATAGCCTTTTGGGAGAATCTGTAGATGAAAGATCTCTCTCGATCTCTCTCCCTTCCTCCCTCCCTCCCTTTAATTCTCCAAATAAATCTTTCAAAAACTCAAAAGTAATGTAAAAATACATGACAAAACACATAATGACATTTTAAATTCAAACAACAACAATGCAGTACCTTAGCCTAGGGTAAAAGGGGAAAATATAGTGATTGTTGTCTATAGCATCCCTTGCCTTCTAAAGATGATGAATTCTGAGGAAAATACAAGACCGGGTTGCAACATGAGAATGCATACTGAAAAACTCTAGAGAAATGCTCAGCGTAAGAAAGAGGGTAGAAATTGATTAGATTCTATGATGAGGCTAGAGAGATAGGGAGAATAGAGGAAGAAGGAAGTGAGAGACAAAGGGGACATAAGAGGGAACCAGCTTTGGGACACAAATGTCCAATAAGGGAACTAGATTAAATTTCACACTGAAATGTGCGGTCTTTCATTTTCCCATGCAATGTTCAGACAAATGCATGTTTCCCTTCACTGTACTTGGTATTGCATTTATTTGGAGGATGAATAACAGAGTTCTGAGTCTTTTTTCAGAAAAGAAAAAAGCATAAGGCAAGAGCAGAGGCCACTCATAGGATGCAGTTTGTTCCTTCTTCATTTAATCACTCAGAAAGTGTTTTAGATTTTTAATTTATTTGAGAGTCAGAGAGTCCCCATCTGCTGGCTTATTCCCCAAATGCCTGCAAAATCCAGGGCTAAGTTGGGGTGAAGCTGGGAGCCAAAAATTCAATCCAGGTGTCCCTTATATCTGACAAAGAGTCTCTTACTCAGGACATCAGAGAACACATTAGCAGCAACTTAGAATCAGGAGTAGAGCCAAAACTTCAACTGAGGGACTCCAATATGGATTGAGGGCATCCTAAGCAGCATCAAAGCCACAAGGCCAAGTTTCTAGCCGTCTCTTCACCAAGTTTGAACAGTGTGACCTCTTAAACATTTCTTCCATGTCTATTCTCACCATCACCTTACCTCCTAACAAATCAACAGGTTTTCTATTTCTTTACTGCTCAATTCATTTCCTATGATGTAGCAACAGAGCTTTCTTTCTAAGAATCTCATATCACTCCCAACTGTTCCGAGAACAGTGTAAATATTTCAGGATGGCTTCATGATCTTGCCCCAACATCACAATTACCAACCTTTATTAGACTCAATGCACCAGATAACACTGGACGTTTGAGTTTTCTGAATGACAGGGAGTAAGGAAATTGAGAATCACACATGCAACACAAGATAAAACTGTTGTAAACTCAAAAACTATCTCAACATTATAAAGATTGCAAGAAAGAAGAGTAGTAAATGGAGTCCAATTCAACATAAAAGATGATTCATTTTACACAAACTACGCGTGGGTGTATCGTATTTTCTTGCTTATATTGTGTCCAAATTATGAGTAGCGATACTGAAATAACTGTTTTTATAAGACTTGAATTGTATCTTCCCCATATAAAGATAAAACTCTGGTTATTACATCCAGAGCAAAGAAGAAACATTGGCAAATCTTTTAACCTCTTATTTATACTCCTTTTATTAAAATATATTTCTGCTTCAAAAAATGAAATATTTTCATTAAAATTATTAATGTCCATTAATAAATGGCATTGAACTTTCCTTATGCACATATTGAAAACAGGGACACATGCTTTATCAACACTGGCATTCTCACATCTAAAATCAATGTGTCATAGGGCCAGTGCTGTGGCTCAATAGGTTAATCCTCCACCTTCAAATTCAAGCATCCTTTATGTGCATTGGTTGCTGCACTTCCCATCCAGCCACCTCCTTATAGCCTAGCAAAGCAATAAAGGATGGGTCAAAGCATTGTTCCCCTACAATCATGTGGGAGACCTAGAAGAAGCTCCTGGCTTCTGGCTTCAGATTGGTTCGCTTGCTGTTGTAGCCATATGGAGAGTGAGTCAACAAATGGAAGATGTTTCCCTCTATAAATCTTTCAAGCAGAAAGAAAAATAAATAAATAAACCTTGAAAAAAAATCAGGATGCCAGAGGTATCTAAAACTGACAAAAGACTATTCTTGACAAAGTTACAGATTGAATAGACACATGGATTGGCTAGTTATTCTCTTTTCTTGGGGGACTCTTTGTTACTCTTGGCTCTGAAGACTGACCTAAATCCCAGTGCTATGCTGTCCAATATAGTCCCTAGCCAACTGCAGTTATTTAGTTATAAATTATCATTAAATAAATTACCTAAAACTTAAAAGTATGTTTCTCAGTTACATAAGCAACCTTTAGAAACTGCTCAAAGACCACATATGACTAGTGGCTTCCGCCAGAACATTGCCATCATTACAGAAAGTTCTATTGAACAAAGGTGTTACAATACATTCCAAAGCCCCAACTCCCAGTCTGGGGATTCAAATGAAGTTCTAATTCCTCGACTTCCCTCTTCCCAAAATCTAAATAAAATTAGAATACCTGAGCTTCAAGCAAACTGGAGACTCCGGCAGTTTCATGACTACCTTGCAAAGTCCATTTGTGATTTATCTAGTTACTATTTTCACTCACTCACTTATCCAGGCCAGATTTAGTAGCGGTTTGAAGTCAATCCATTTAATAGAAATCGGCTTCCTCCCAATCCCTGCCCCCCTTCCCCTTAATGTGTTACATCCCTGAGCAGTGTTCACAGTTGTGTTCTTTCCAAGAAAAGCTTCTTCCATCGGTTGCATTCACAGAGCCATTTAAAATCATGTGCAGGCATTTGCTTTATTTTCACAGTCACAGGAAATTACTTCTTTCACTTGAGTTTCATTTCTTTCTTTCCTTTAAAAAAAAATCTGTCTGAGGGAAAAACCGTCTACCAGAGCGATAAAGCATCTGTGCTCTCAGCGGCTAGATTACTGAAGAAACACTGACAGGGATATTGCTATGTAAGTAATGCACTGTCCTTCACAGACAAAGGCACAGCCACTGACCCTCCTCTAGCAAAGCACAAGCCTTAAACTCCACCTCCAGAGCTATGAAGGGGTTTGATTTAATTCGTGTGATAAGAATCATCTGTGTAATCACTGCCTGAAATTCAGGTGCCATTAGTGGCCACATCGGAGGGCAACCTGTGACCTAGGCCTGGCCATATCCTTAACTATACAATTGTGGCCAGACTTGAAATCCAAACAAATCTCTCATGCTGATGACTAGAAACTCCATGAGGATCAGTGATTAGTAGCCATGTGTTCTGACCACTTAACCTAGGAAGACACAGATAATGAAAATGTTGGGCAGAAATACACAACTTTTTCCTTTGCACCAAGGACAGTACCTTTCTGAGGCAGGCTTGCTGTCAATTTTTCAATTCCATACAAATAGAATAGACATCATTAACTGGTCATTGCCTTCTTTCCTGCTGTGTTCAGATGAGGCCCCAAACAACTCCTCAGCACGGTGCCCTATGTGGCCACTACCATTCAATCAGAATTGGCCCAAAAGATTAAATGTATTTATCATCTTGGCTCCACAGAGGTCCATGAACCAAGCAATAGATTAGTCCTGGAAAGAAAATTGTTATGATTCTTTGATTTTTTTTTAGGCCAGAGAAAGGTATGAAATAATCCACTTAATGGCAGAGCCTGAGGCAAAACTACATACATACACAGACACACACACACACAGCACTCTCCCTGACACCAAGGTGAAGAGCTGGCACAGGCAGCAGGAAAGCAGTATTGCCTGGCCACCAACTCTAGTCCTAACATTGCATACTATTGAAAATAACAAGGTTGTTTGTAAGTTGAACAGACAAATAATCACCCTCTAAAAAGTACATAGAAATGTGTATAAGAAAAGCCTACACATACTTTTAGAAATCTCTGTACCAACACTTAGCATGCACTTTTCTTTTAATTTTTCAGGTGACATATTTGAAATTTACTATGTATTCAAAGGCTTAATGCTCCACTAAGCACAGTTGAACACATAAAAATTAAAATGACCATAGTTCAGCAGGAATATAGGGAAGGGTTATAAACAATAATCAAATGAAAATGTCAACATGAACTTTTTGATATATCTTTATACGTGTATCTCATTCTTTTTCCCAGCTAAGTCACAAGATAATTGGAACCTTCTTGTTTCTATGAGCAATAACTGAAATATACCCACCACAAAGCCACCAAAATTCAACTCATGTCATCAACCCCTAAAAATGACTGACTATTAAAGGAGAATGAATCAGAGTTGGTTCTTCAAGAAAACAAATAGAATAGACACCCTACTGGCCCAACTGACAAAAAAAAAAAAAAGCGGAAGACAGAATTAACAGTGTCAAAGATGAAAAAGGGAACATAACAACAGATACCTCAACCATACAAAGAATAATCAGAAATTACTATGAGCAACTATATAGCAACAAATCAGAAGATTTCCAATAGATAGATTCCTGGACTCATACCATCTACCAAAACTAAATCATGAGGCAACAGAAAATCTAAATAAACCTATAATGGAGGCAGATATCACATCAGTAATTAAAGCCCTCCCAACAAAGAAAAGCCCAGGCCCAGACAGCTTCACTGCTGAATTCTACAAAGCATTCCAAGTAGAACTGGCCCCAATTCTTTACAAAATATTCAAAACAATAGAAAGGGAGGCAATCCTCCCACACTCTTTCTACAAGGTCAACATCACCTTAATACCAAAACCAGACAAGGACACAATAGAGAAAGAGAGCTATAGACTGATATACTTGATGGATATTGATGCTAAAATCTTCAACAAAATATTAGCCAACAGAATATAAAAATACATCAGACAGATCATTCACTAAGATCAAATGTGATTTATCCCTTGCATGTAGCTTAACATACACAAATATATAAATGTGATACATCACATCAAGAAACTGAAGAACAAAAACCATATGATAGTCTCAATAAATGCAGAAAAAGCATTTGACAAAATCCAACATTCTTTTATGCTAAACACTCTAAGCAAAATAGGCATATAAGTAACATTTCACAGCATAGTCAAAGCAATTTATGAAAAACCCAGTGCCAGCATCATACTGAATGGGGAAAGACTGGAAGCTTTCTTACTAAGATCTGGATCTAGACAAGGATGTCCAGTATTGCCACTGTTATTTAACATAGTACTGGAAGTACCCGTAATAGCTATTAGACAAGAAAAAAGAATTAAGGGCATTCAAATTGGAAAAGAGGAAGTCAAGCTATCTCTGTTTGTAGACAACATGATCCTATACATAGGAAAACCAAAAGATTCAATAAAGAGACTGCTAGAACTTAAATGAGAGCTTGGTAAAGTGGTCAGGTACAAAACAAACAAGCAGAAATCAATGGCCCTAGTGTATGCAAACAAGTACAAGGTTGTAAACAACTAATCAGCATGATACCTTTCATAAAACAGAGAAGGTACTGAAATACCTTGGAATAAACCTAAGTAAAGATGTAGAAGATCTCTATGAAGAAAATTACAAAACATTGAAAAAAGAAATAGAAGACTTTAAAAAGTGGAGAAATACACCATGATCCTGGATGGGCAGAGTCAATACCATCAAAATGTCCATATTACCAAAAGCAATGTATAAATTCAACATGATTCCAATCAAAATACCAAGAACATTTTTCACAGAACTGGAAAAAAATGATTCAAAAGTTCATCTGGAAATACAAGAGACCTCAAATAGTCAGAACTATCCTGAAGAATAAGAACTTAGCTTGAGGAATCACAATCCCAGACCTTCAGACATACTATATGGTGGTAGTAATCAAGACAGCCTAGTACTGGTACAGAAACAGAGAGGAAGACCAATGGAGTAGAATAGAAATATCGGAAGGGAGCCCACACAGCAATCTAATCTTCAGCAAAAGAACAGAAAATAACCCAGGGAAAAGAGAAGGTCTGTTTAATAAATGCTGTTTCGACAATTGTATAGCAGCCTACAGAAGTAAGAAACAAGATCCCCACCTTTCACCATACACAAAGACCAAATCTAAATGGATAAAAACAAATCTAAACCTACATCCAGAAATCATCAAACTTTTAGAAGAAAGCATAGGAAATACTCTACAAGATATAGGACCAGGCAAAGACTTCCTAGAAAAATCTTCAACAGCAAAGGCAGTCAAGACCAAAGTAAACAAATGGGACTACATTAAATTTTACTTAGAAGCTTCTGCACAGCAAAGGAAACAATCAACAAAGTAAAAAAGTAACCAACAGATTGGGAGAAAGCCTTTGCATACTACAGCAGAGTGGCTAATATTCAGAATGTACAAAGAACTCCAGAATAACCATAACAAAACTAACAAGTGAAGAAATGGGCAAAGGAAATGAGAAGACACTTTTCAAAGGAACAAATCCAAATGGCTAACAGACATATGAAAAATGCTCAAGCTCCTTAGCAATGAGGGAAATTCAAGTGAAAACACTGTGGTTCCATTTAACTCCAGTGAGATACAGAAAACTGTCAACACCTGCTGGTTGCAGGGAAAAGGGAATCCTACTCCACTGCTGGTGGGATTGTAGGCTGGTGTGTCATTATAGAAGTTGGTATGGAGAATAGTCAGGCAACAGAAAATTCACCTACCATATGACCCAGCAAACCCAGTCCTGGGAATATACTCAAAGGATCTGATGCATGAGAAAGCAATTTGTACCCCTGTATTCCTTGAAGCACAAGCAACAATCACAAAACAGGTAAACAACCTAGATGCCCCCTGAAGGAGGACTGGATAAAGAAACTGTGCTTCATCTACTCCATAGAATACCATTCAGATATTAAAAAGAATGAAATTCTATCATTTGCATTCAAATGGGTCCAACTGGAGACCATTATGCTAAATGAAATGAGCCAATCCCAAAAGGACAAATATCATGTTAGCTCTAATACAAGATGATTTCCATCGAAAATACAAAGCAAAAAAAAAAAAATGAAGGAGATTAAACACACATATGTAACCCCACTAATGAAGGATGTAATCAAGACCAGATTACCAGGAATCAAGGAAAATTGATAGAAAGCATCTCTACTAAGGAATGAAGGCAGACTCCCAATGGAGCTTTTAAATAAACCTAGACAACAAAAGATTACACTCCCTACTATTGCCCATGCCAACAGTGTCATGACCTGCGTGAAGAGTACAAAGTTGGAATCATTTCTCTTTTATCTCTAATTTTAAGTGGCCGTCTCTTCATAATACTAATTACTAATATGGCTTAGGGGTTGTTTTGCTCATCTTCTTAGGGAATGGCTCTTGTTTCAATTTGCAGATTTTTTTGGTGTCAAATCTAATTATTTTTACTGTGAATTTTAACTTTCCATACTTTCTAGTCGTTTGCATCCATTTCAGTAAGTCCTTGTGATTCATTAATTGATCATCCATAACAGACTTTTCGATTGCTTGTAAGCAGCACCTGAGGCTGTAAATGTCCCAACACTATTTTTGCTGCATCTCACGGGCAACGATGTTCTGGTTTTTACTGCCTTTTCTTCAGCACAACATGGGTCATGCAGTAGCATCAATTTCTACAAAAAGGCTTTGGATTTTCTTTTTCAACACATTAGTGATGCATTCTGCAGCATGTTGTTTCACTTCATATTGATGAAAATTTCCTGTTTTTCTCCCTGTTCTGGACTGTGTTAACTGGCTTTATATTTAAGGGATGTATAATGGAAGTGTAGCACAGACTGACATGTCCAGATATGGAGACACAATGCACTCTGTCTACATCCAGACCAACATGGACTCCCAGTGAAACGGTTGAAAATATCCTGACAGTAGGATGCTGGACTCTCCGACATTATCCATGCCAATGTGGAAAAACACTTCAATAGGTGCATGATGGATTTATTACTGTTCATGAAGGACCAGCCCTGGTAACACTAGAGCGGAAATCAATAAAGGGAAAAGGAGTCTTGGGGACAGGGATGGGAAATTCCAGAACCTATGGAACGGTATCATAAAATAAAAATTAATCAATAAAATATATGCATGAAATTATCTTTATGACCATTACTGGGCATAACCAAAGTGCACTGCTTTTTCTAGGAAACTTTTCCACCCAAACCAATAATAATGCCATATGCAGAAGAGACTAAAATAGAATTTTAATGGAGCTATTATGATGAATCATGACAGAAATACATACTTAAGAAAGAATAGAGCTTGTAAAACAACTGACACGTAGAAGCCAGGAGAGTTTTTGGTATATTTATTTTGTTTAAGAACTTCTCAAAAATGGGTAGGAATGAAATGGTAACTTGGCCTCAGATTGTCATTTCTGCCCATGTTTATGCTCCAGTGGGAATGTGGTCTTTTTGGTTTTGCTTATTGAAGACTATGATTAGTAGCAAATTAAATCTGAGGATATAGTGGATTAAAATTGTGACTTTGCAAATAGTGTTGAAGAGAGGGAAGGGATGGAGGGGGAATGGGAGAAAGCAGGGGAGTGAGGAAAGTGTGGCTATTTTTCTTGGAGTTGTGTCCATGAACACATGGAATGTTTTTATTAACATAAAAGAACTCTGAAGTGTTTATTCAGTTTTTCTCTTTCTTCCAATAATTCTCATCCAAAATTTGAGAACTAATCACCCCTTGCCTGGATCATTATATAATACTACATAGTAATTCACATTCCCACCAACGATGTAAAAGGGTTCCCTTTTCACCAGATACAAACTAGCACTTACTGTCTCTTTTGTAATAAACTTTTTAACTGGAGCAAAATTGTATCTCATATTGCTTTTAATCTGCATTTTCCAGACAATTAGTAACGTGGAGCACATTTTTTGTAAATGTTTGGTTATTTGTACATCTTCTTATGGAAAATGTTTATTCTGCTCCTATACCAAAGGTTTAATCATATTATTTGCTTGCCTGATGTTACATTGTAGGAATAAATTATACACTTTTGTTATTATCCCCTTAGCAGAAATATTACTTGTAAACACTTTCTTGTGATCTATAGGTTGCCCCATTACTCCATTAAATTGTTTCCTCTGCTATATAGGAGGTTTTTTGATTTGACAAAATCCCATGTTTATTGTAAATGCAATTTATTGCCTGTGCTTCAGTGATCAAATTAAAAAAAAAAAAAAAGTCATTGCCCAGACCAATATCATGGAGCTCTTTCTGTGTTTACTTCCAGACCTGTAACAATTTCTATAATCTGCCTTGAGTTAATTTTGTGTGTGGTCTAGGACAGGGAGGGGGGCCTAGTTTCACTCCCCTGCATCATGGATGCTCTGTTTTCCCTATACCAGTTATCAAAGAGATGGTGCTTTACCCGCTGCATGTTTTGGCACCCTTGTTGGAAATCATTTAACCATAACTATGTGGATTTAAGACACCCCACTACTACTAAAGGCCCAGGATCTCTGATTGGACACTGCATTAAAAATGGAGGGTATGGAAAAAGGCACAGAAAAAGCACATATTTAAGCCACATTTTCTTTCCAAAGCCAGAGGTCTCAGAGCTCTGACAATTGTGAGGCAACTCCCATAAGTGCCCATGAGAAACAACTGGCCAGGCTCCACCTTCTCATCATGAGGGCATCCCTCTACCCCTTAGGTGTGACACGTCAGGATGGAACATTTCAGAGTTTTGGGGCATACTCAGTATTATCAGTGCCAAGCCATGATCTCTCTCTCCCATACTCAGTATTATCAGTGCCAAGTCACAGTATGCTTCAATATTCATCAACTGCAGCAGTCATTACTTATTGAAAGGCAGAGTTAAGAAAGAGAAGGTAAGACAGACAGGAAGAGATATTCCTGCTGGTTTACTCCCTAAATGACTTCAGTGACCAGGGCTGGGCCAGGCTGAAGCCAGGAGCTTCTTCTGGGTCTCTTACATGGGTCAAACACCTGGTCAAATCTTCTGTTGTGTTTCCCGGGCACAGTAGCAGGGAACTGTATCAAACGTGGAGCAGCAGGGACTTGAAACAACACTTACATGGGATGCTGGCATTGCAGACAGCAGCTTAATCCACTATACCACAAACTCAGTTTCTTATTAAATTTGTTTAAGTTTCAAGTGCTAGAAATAATGACCATTTCTATCTTAAGCACTTAACATGTATAACATCATTTACTTCTCAAAAAAATTTTTTTAAAAAAACCCATCTGAGGTACATATTATCATCATGGTTATTTTTAAAATTTGTAAATCAGGACATGGAAAAGTTCATTATTTGCCCAAACTCAGAGAATTAGTAAATGGTTTATCGCATTCAAATCTGACATTAGAGCCAGTGTGGTTTAAGGCCCTTCAGGCCTTACTGCTGAGTTCCGCAAGACTTTGGAGAGAGCAGATTTAGCAAAGCTTCGAAGTCTGCTGTTTCCACTGGCTCATGGGAAGGCGAGGAAATGGTCTTCAGGTTGGCCACACAAGGTGCTGAGACTGGCAGGAAGCACACTCTTAGAGGTGTCATCCATGGCATAGACGGGATAGACAGTGTTTGCTGGCCAAAGAACTAGAAGTTCTCTGAAATTCTGTAAATGTCAAGGGCTGTGAAATGTGTCTCCATCAAGAAAAGTGCTTGGTGCTTGATTTTCTTTTCAAACTCCCACACAGCAATGAAATTTCAGACATACTGATGGAATCAAACAAGATACCACAAAGCTAAGGGTGAGTTAGGAAAGAAATTGAAGTATTAGTGGAGCAAGGAAAGGCTACCCCTACATGTAGTCTGCCGTGCCTCTCTTATGGAAACCCATCCCATCCCATGCTTGAGAGACAGAGTGTAAACATGAAAGGAAGATAGTTTATTTGTAGCCAGTTACATATTTTTCCAGTTGAGATCACCCTGGCAATATGCACAGAAGGCCAGAAAAGCTGGAGTAAAACACACTGCAAATTTATAAATATAGAAGGAAGGGAAATGTGCTAGTAGCAAAATTCTTTCAGTGGTGTATTTGGCATCTATTTTGTAAGGAAAGAAAACACTGGAAGAATTTAGGGAACAAAAACAAAGCTCAGCAGAAAATAAAATAAATGTGGAGAGGTTCGAAGTTATTAAAATAGTTAGGCTGGAGCAAGCAATTTTTGTGTATATTTATCCTTATGGGAGCCATTGAGATAACTGGAATTGGAAGTTTAACATTCAGGAAGCTCACATTTCAGAGAGTAGAAGACGACAGGTTACAGTTGATCAAAGTGAAGCTGTTGAAACAATTCACATAGTGCAGGAGAAAATAATTAAATGTATGTGCCAAAAAATGGACTGAGTTTTTGCTGGTGTTTAAGATGCCATGTTGGCACCCCATAATGCCACTCATTCCATGATGGAGTATCTGGACACAAGTTCCATCTCTGATCCTCATTCCAGCTTCCTGATAGTAAACAGCCTTAACAGGTAAGAACTCAAATACATGTGACCTCAGAGTCTGGGCCAGAGCCATGGCAAAGCAGCTAAAGCTTCTCCCTGCAGTACCAGATCCCATACCAGCAACAGCTTGAGTCCTGGTTGCTCCACTCCCAATGCAGCTACCTGTAAACAGCCTGGGAAAGCAGCAGAACATAATCCCAATTCCTTGTGCCCTTACATTTACGTGGGAAACCCAGAAACTCCTAGCTTCTGGCTTCAGACAGACCCAGCTCCAACCATTGTGGCCATTTGGGGAGTAAACCAGCAGAAAGAATCTCTCTCTCTTTGTCTTTTCTTCTTTCTTTGTAACTCTACCTTCCAATAAAATTAATGTATTATAATATAGCACATTATATTCCAAAAAATCTCTTGTGTATTTTCTCATTACTTCTTCACAATAACCCACTGTATAAGTTATCATTATCATCCTCATTTTATAAGTGAAGAAACTCACTCTCAGAGAGAAGAGACAGTTTAGGCTATTTGGCTAGTATGTTTCAGACCGGGATGCCAACTGATATTTTTCTGATGTATGATTCTTCTTCTTTAAGACAGTTTCATTTTTAAACTTGAAAGGGGGAGGAAAAGAGAGAGAGAGAGAGAGAGCCACTGTCTACTACTTCACTCCCCAAAATTCCTACAATAGCCAGAGGTTGAGCAGGCTAAAGCCAAGAACCCAAAACTCATTCAGGGCCTCCCAAGTGAGTGACAGGGATAGCAAGAATGTTAATAGCCTCTTCTGAAGAAATTCAACTTGAAAGAAAAAAAAATTCACATAGCAGCACGTTGGGTCCAACAATAGACCTTCTGAATATGCATTAGTGAACTTCTTCAGGCTGCCCACCAAACCCACACACAGAAATCTCTCTGTCAGCATTTTATGAATCAAACACATGGAAGTATTTCAATAAAATTATAGGAAATGAAACATTCTTATTTATTTGTCTTAGAACTCAGAGTTAGAGAGAGAGAGAGCGTGCGCACGCTTCCATGTGGTATTTCACTACCCAGCAGATTGGGGACTAATATCAAGGATTTACATAGTACTTCAGAAGCACAATGACAGCAAAACAATCAACCCTGTGAATAAATGGGTAAAGGAAATGAGCATGCACTTTTCTTTTTTTTTCCTTTTTTTATTAAATTTATTCGTTAATTACATTGTGTTGTAATTTCATAGGAACTGGGATTCTCCCCACACTTCCCCACACCCTCCCCCCAGAGCATGCACTTTTCAAAAGAACAAATTCAAATGGCTAATACACGTATAAAAAATAATGTTCAGGTGTCCTGTCAGAGAAATTAAAAAAAAATTGAGGTTCCATCTAACTCCAATGAAACATTTGCAATCTACATTTGAAATCTACATGTGAAAATCTACTACCAACAACTGCTGCTATGGATATGAGTTAAACGGTACCCTCCTCCACTGTTGGTGGGAGTGTAGGCTAGTGCAGCTACTATGTAAATCATTATGGAGAGTGCTCAGAAAACTGAAAATGGATCTACCAGTTGACCCAGCTATCCCACTCCTGGAAATATATCCAGTGGAAGTAAAATCTGCATATGAGAAAGTGATTTGCAAACCTATATTTATATCAGCACGATCTACAATAGCCAAGACCTGGAAAAAATACAGATGCCCATCGAAAAACAAGTGGATAAAGAAACTGTGGCAAATCTACCCCATGGAATGCTACTCAGCCATTAAAAAGAATAAAATTTTACCATTTGCTACAAAATGATTCCAAGTGGAGACCATTATGTTCAGTGAAATAAGCTAATCCCAAAATTACAAATATCAAATGTTGTCTCTGATGTAAGACAACATTCATGCAAAGCACAAAACAGATACACAAGTAAACATCTTTATACATATATTCTCATAGATACTATATAATGGAGACTAGCATATGTTACAGTATGCATCTCTACTCCTGAATAAATGAGGACTGCCAATGAAACTGTTAAATATACCTTGACAATATGAAACTAGATTTCCACCATCGTCAATACATACAATGCCATGATATGCTTAAATAGCAGAATGTTGGACTTGGGACTGCTGCTGAAGGACTATACTATTGTAATAATATAGGCAAAAACATTGGGAAAACAAAATGGGAGAAAGGAAGGGAAGGTGGAGGGGGGGAATCCCTTTACCTACCAAACTGTTCCATTGAAAATCACAGTAAAAAAAGCAAAAAAAAAAAAAAAAAAAAAAACCCTTTAGATTTAAGAAGGTGACTAGTGACTATACCACCAAAGAAGAGAAAATTCAAAGAAATCTCCACCAACACATACCATAGGAAAACTTTTTACATAACAAAGACAACAAAAGAATGAAGGAAATGAAACAGAAACTGTCTCTTTCTAATTACAGCAGATTTCTCATCAGAAACCATACATGCCAAGATAAAGGGGTACAGCCAGGGGATGACATGGTGACATATCAGGTTAATCCTCTCCATCAGTGGCACCAGCATCTCATATGGGCACAGGTGCGTGTCCCTGCTGCTCCCCTTCCTGCAGAAGACAGTGGAGGATGGCTCAGTTCCTTGGATCCTGGCACCTATGTGGGAGACCCAGAAGAAGCTTCTGGATTCAGATTAGCACAGCTTTGGCTGCTGTGGCATTTGAGGAGTAAACGAACATGCACAATCTCTTCTATGTGTCTCCCTCTCCCATTAACCACAACTTCCAAGTAAAAGAAATAAATCTTTTTTTTAGAAGCAAGGGCAGAATTTTTCAGGGACTGAATCATAAAAATTGTCAATCCAAGTCTTATCTCCAGCAAAATTATCTTTCAGAATATTCTGAAAATATTCTCAGCAATATTCTCAGATTCAGAAAATCTAGGCGAATTTATCGCCAGCAAAATTAAGCTATCAGAGTGACTAATGGAAATTCTCTCATAAAAAAATGAAAAATAAAGGTGCCTCAAAACATGAAAGGAAGAAACAATACAGCCAGCAATAATTATGACTACATTTAACGGACCTCTTCTTTCTTGAATTTCCTAAATTAGGTTTGAAGCAAAAATTACAATGAGATATCTGATGTGGTTCCGAATATATTTGGAGTAAATATTTTTTATTAATTACATTGCATTATGTGACACCGTTTCATAGGCTCTGGGATTCCCCCAGCCACTCCCCGTGCCCTCCCCCCATGGTGGATTCCCCCACCTTGTTGCAGTATTAGAGTTCAAATTCAGTCAAAATTCTTTCTTTGCAAACATACACCAAGCATAGAGTCCAGCATTTTATTGTCCAGATAAATTCAACGGTTTCTTGGGGAGACCATCTCTGGTCTGAAGGTAGAGCTGGCAGAATATCAATCAATTAAAAGCACCAACACAACATCAACAACAATTTACATTATGTAATTAATTGACATGGTATTGAGTAACCAATATGTTAAAAAAATGCAAGTTCTTAACCACATCTTGTGACTACTTCATTGACATTGCAACTTTAGTTTATATACAACTGGCTTCTATACACCTTAAAATGGCTATAGGTTACTATTCAGCTATCTTGTGTCTATTTTCATTTTAGTATTTAGCAGTTTATAGTGTTGAAGCATAATTTTGCTGAACCTGGCAGTTTTTCGGGTAGTCTAGACTGGCTTATAACTCTAACAAGACATATGTTAACAATTGAGGTGCAGAACAGTTTTAGGAGGGGTGTGCAGAGAAATCTTCAGTACCCTAATGAGGAGTAACTAATCTTTGTGTCCTACCTAGTAAGGTGTAAGTGAATCCACGCTGACCATTTCCTGTCTGATTCTAAGCTTTCCTTGTTGTTCTCTGGTTATCTATTCTAGTTGGTTTGTTTGTTTGAAATTACATTATAGATGGGGCAGGAAAAAGTATTTAAATGGTAGTAAGGTTCCACACTTCCAACTTGAAAAATGGTGACTGAAAAGTTATGTATGGATATCATAATACCAAGAACAATCACTAGAAATTTTATATAAAGAAATATTTACCATAGGTCAATGAAAACATAATTCTAAAAATTACTCAAGGAGCTCACAGAAAAGCACAAATTTAAAACATACAAATAAAAAAGTGAACAAATGGACAACAGGGTTATATGGTAGCATATTAATAATCATATCAAATATAAATGATCTGAATACATGAAATAAAAGATGGGAATCAGCAGTGTGCATTTAAAAAACATGACCCAACGTTATGCTATTTATGAAAAAATCTCCTAAACTATAATGACAAAACATGTGTAAAATAAAATGAGAAAAAAATTATGTATAATACAAGTAGCAATCAAGAGAGCATAGGAATAGCTACATTAATATCAAATAAAGTAGACTTCAAAAGCAAATTACCAGACACAGAGAGGGATATTACATAATGATCAAAGTATTAATCTACCAGGAAATCAGAGCAATTCTAAATATGAAAGCTATTGCTGAAAATACATATATGATAAAAGGATATAACTTCATTTAGCATTCTAAAGAGAGAATCCTGTTTGTATCTAGAAAAATAGAAACCTTTATAATTATTGTTGGAGACTTCAATAGCTCAGTCTCAGTAATTGACAGAAGCAGTCAGAAAACCCATTAGGATAGACTTGAATACACAACGAACCAACAGGATCTAGCAGACATACAGAGAATGCCATACACAGTACGCAAAACCTTGTCAATTCCATAATGTTACAAATTGCTGTTAATGTTATATTGAGAGTCTTAATTGACTGGGATGATATGCTACCAGCTCTGACTTTGGACCAGAAATGGTCTCCCCAACAAACTGTTCAACCCATCTGGACAATGAGTAGCTGGACTCTATGCTGGGTATATGTTTGCAAGGAAAGAATCTTGATGGAATTTGAACTGTAATACTGCATCAAGGTGGAGGAATCCACCAGGGGGGAGGGGTGTGGGGAGGGGTGGGGGGATTCCCAGAGCCTATGAAACTGTCACATAATGCATAATAATTAATAAAAAAAATTAAAAAAAAAAAAAGAAGTACAATATATATTCTTCTCAAGTGCACATGAAACATACAAACATAGACCAATCATATTCTGAAAACTAGCCTCAACACATTTAAAAGGATTTAAATCATAAAAAGTGTCTTCTGCCACAGTGGGATCAAGCAAGAACTCAATTACAGAAACACCAGCAGGTAAGCACTTGGCATAATGCTGAAGACACTGGCTGAGAGCTTGCATGCCACGTAACAGTGCCTAGATTTAAAGCACCCACATTGGCTCCTGTTGCCAGCTTCCTGCAAACATACACACTGGAAGACAGCAGGTGATGGCTCAAGTCCCCTGGCACCCACATGTAAGACCTGGATCGAGTTTCCAGATCCTGGCTTCAGCCTGACCCATTCCTAACTGTTCGAGCATTGGGGAATCTAATCAGTAGATGGAAATGGGAACTCTCAATTTTTCTCTTTTTCTCTCCTTCTATTCCTCCTCCACCCGCTCCCCAGTGTGTATGGATATGTAGCTGTATGTATCTCTACACTTTTATCGTGCACATAAATAAAATTAAAAAGAAACTGGGGAAATCTGAGCACTTGGAAAACAAATAACGTACTAAATAATCTATGAGTCAATGAAGAAATTTCAGAAGATATCAAAAAATACTGAGAAAGCTCAAACACGACACATGAAGGTTGCAGAAAATTGCTATATTAATGCTGAGGAGAAATTTATACTAATAAATACCTATATGAGGAAAACAGGAAAAGCCTCAACCCAATATATAAGTTCCCTCCTCCCTCCTCCCTCCTCCCCTGCAGAAAAAGGAGAAAAAACTGAAACTTATGTCCCACCCACCTGCCTTCATACCTAACCCTCCCCATCCTAATCCGAGGCCCACATGGTGTGTATCCCTCTCAACTATGTAAGCAATATTAAAAAGTATTTTTAATTTTTGCAAAAAATTAAAAAAAATATTTTAAGTTCCCAGCTCAAGGACCCAGACAAAGTAAAGAGCATATATACCCAAACCGAACAGAAAAAAATAATAATAAAAAGCAGATGCCAAAGAATTGAAAATAGAAAAGCAGGAAGAACAATGACACAATGAGCTGGTTCTAAGAAATGATCGATGAAGTTGAAACGCCTCTAGAAAACCTCACAAAGAGAAAAAGATACAAATCCCTGGCAATCTTAGGAATGAAATTGGATACCTTTACAGATGCTTATTTTTTTAGAGATTTTATTTATTTTTATTGAAAAGTCAGCTATATAGAGGAGGAGGAAAGAAAGAAGATCCACTGGTTCACTCCCCAAGAGGCTGCAACGGCCAGAGCTGAGCTGATCAGAAACCAGCATCTAGGAGTTTCCGGGTCTCCCACACTGGTACAGGGTCCCAAGGCTTTGGGCCATCCTCGACTGCTTTCCCAGGTCACAAGCAGAGAGCTGGAAGGGAAGTGAAGCAGCTAGGATATGAACCGGCACCCATATGGGATCCTGGCACATGCAAGGCAAGGACTTCAGCCACTAGGCTACCGTGCCAGGCACCACAGATACTTTTTATTAATAGTTAAAGGAGGGACCTGGCAGCCGTGTGGGAGACCTGGAAGAATCTCCTAGCTCCATGCTTCCTATTGGCTCCGTTCTGACCATTGCTGTCACTTGGGGAGTGAACCAGTGGACAGACAATCTGTGGTTCCTTCTCTGTATATCTGCCTTACCAATAAAAATAAATACTTTTATAGAAAATAGGGGGAAACAAATATGAATTTGACAATTTAGGATCAAGAATGGCTCAAAAAATACTGAAGAAGCTGAGTCGACCTCAGCAGCAGAAAGACACCAGAAACACAATGGCAGGACCATGTTTCCAAGGGATTGATGGGAATTTTCAGACAGAACAGACTCCATAGGATAGCGAGCCAAGACCACAGACCAACACACTGCCTCAGGCAGCCTTATAGCCAGCCACACCCTGCAGCCATGCAGCTGGCTGGCAGCTGCCAGCTGACCTCTTCTCAAGTCAAAGGAGGAAGAATTTGGCATGTGCTTTACCTGTAGTAGCTTTATCTCAGGGACAGTTCCATAGCTTCCCCCACTGATTTCAACCCCAGTTAACTGGGGCCTAAGCAACTCTTGTGCTCTAAACAGGAAGGCCACAGTCCCTCCCTCCCTCTCCCACATCTACAAAGAGTCAAATTCAGTTGTCTGTGTAGAGTAGTGCAACTGATTCTGTTCCATAGCTACCTGAAGCAACCAGAGCCACAGTCAAAGCAACTTAAAGGATGGAGAGCAGACTCCTTTAGCATGGAAATTCTGGGGCTCTGAGCACAAGCCCTGGAGAAGCATTCCTTCTACAGGGCCCAGGGAAGTGCTCCCCTCCCTCAGCTTCTAGGGGCTAGTACCAGGAGCAGACCATAAAATATCTGGATCTGACCTGAGCAAAGTCCCTTCCATATCTTCTAGCTCCCTGGGAAGAAACCACAGCATCACTCTTACATTCCACATGGAAGGTAAGGGCAGTTCAATCTGTGCCGTGAAGAACCAGGGCTGCCGATGTTGATAGTACAGTCTTTGGAGTAACTCACTCTCACTCAGTCTCTACAGAGCTTTATCTGCTTCCTTGTGCTCAAAACAGGTGGCTACTTCACTATCAGCCTCCCACCCTGGGGGTTCAGGAAAATGATCCCACTGTATCCTGCAACAGCAGAACTGCAACAATCATTACTAATTTCCTCAGACCCACTGCAGTCCACCCAATGGGACCAAGGGAAGGACACTCCATCTCGCTGGATCCATGCCTGCCAGTCAGCGCAACATCTCCAATGTAACTTGTGGTCACCCTGTAGGACCGGAGCCTGATTCAGCTCATACACCCCAGTCATGGGACTGGTACTTTATGAGAAGAGAACAGAACTGGGACTCCACAAAGCAAGCAAGCAAAGAGCAAAATTGCTCTAAGCCCCAGCCCAGTTACACTCTCCCGCCAGGACTTGGGGAAGTGCCTGTCCACCTCACACAGCCCCAGAGCCACAGCTATTGGTGCCACAAGCTCCAGCATCACTCAGGCTTACCAGTGGGACAAGAGTACAGCCTCTTCTGTATCCCTCAGCACCTAGAATACGGTTCTAGCTATCCTAGTTCCTAGTGCAACTGACGCACAACTCTCTGGGGAACTGAAGGCACACAGCCTAGGAAGTCCACACTCAGAAATACACACTTCCACCCCTACAAGCTGCTGCTGAAGACTAGATCACTTATACTCACAGCTGATACTGATTAAAAAAGAAATCAGTCAGAGCTGTACTCCTAGACTAGTTAGAAACCAAAGTTAAAATAGGACATTAATGGAAATCCTGAATTCCACATAACCCATTCACTCTTTTCCAATAAAAATGGCTACATATGCACCAGATGTGCAGATCTCACAAAAAAATTATAAAATTCTTGATGAAATCAAGGACACAAAAGATATTCCTTGCTCACAGTTTGGAGCAATTAATACAATTAAACGCCTAGGCTACCTAAACGCAAACTACCACCTCACTCAATATAAAATATATAATTTAAATGTCACTATAACAAAATTGATTTTGTAATTTTAAAACTACCCCAAAAAAGATCATTAGGGCTAGGTGGTTTCAACTGAACTCATTTGCTATAATGATACCAAACAGTTAAAGAATTTGCACCAATTCTATACAATATTTTTCAGATAATAGTAAAAAAGACACTCTTAACTTATTTTATAAAACTTTAAATCAAAACCAAAGCAAAAAAGTGCTAACCAATATTCACAAATACAGATGTAGAAGTCAATAACAAATTATTAGAAGAAATAAGCAACAAATAAAATTATTTACTGTTATCAAGTACACTTTATACCAAGAATGCAAAGCTGGTATACTACTACAAAAAAGTCATATAACTCATTAACAAGCTAAAAAAATTAAAAAGCAAAGGATCAGACAGCATTTGACAAAATTCACCACCCTTAAATAATAAAATTCTCAGGAAAATAGGAATAGAGAGGAACTTCTTCAACTTCATATCAAACACCTCCATAAAGGCTACAACTCATAACATACTCATGATAAAAGACTGAATGCTTCTCCTAAGAGCAAGTCAAGGATATCATTCTTTTATACAGATTTATTTTTTTTATTTGAAAGGCATATTTTACAAAAAGAGAAGGAGATATAGAGAAGGTCTTCCTGCCACTGGTTCACTCCCCAAATTGCTGCCGTAGCCAGAGCTGAGCTGATCCAAAACTGGGAGTCAAGAGCTTTTTCTGGGTCTCCCACATGAGTTCAGGAGCCCAAGCATTTGAGCCATCCTCCACTGCCTTCCAGGCTATAAACAAAGAGCTGAATTTGAAGTTTTCTGCCGGAACACAAACAGGCACCCATATGGGATGCTGGAGCCACATGGCCAGGGATTAGCCTGCTGCATCACTGCACTGGTGGCAGGAATATTCATTCTTATCACTCTTGTTCGACATAATGTTGGAAGGTCAAGCCACGTAGTGAGGCAAAGGACAAACTAGGCATCTAAACATGCAGATGGAAAAGAAAAATAAGCCCATTTAAAGATGCTCTGATTAATTACAGAGGATATCTCAAGAAATTTACAAAAGCTCAGCATAGGAAAGATACAAAATCGCTGAAATCCTGTCTTTTGCCAACAAATTGGATAGACTGGAAATGATTATGCTTAATGAAATTATCCAGTCGCCAAAAGACAAATATCATGTTTCCCTTATTTCTGGTAAATAACATACAGAGCACAAAAAGTGTAATGTATGTGAGTGAAATGGACGTTTTGATTAGTGTTTGTAACCCTTGCCGTTACTCTTAAAAAACAGTACACAGTACTTTTTCTGTTAAAAAAATAAGAAAGGAAGGCAGAGGGAGGGTTGGCGTGTAGGAGTATAGGTGGGATAGAGGATAGAGTAGTAAGTATCATTATACTCTTAAATCTATACATAAAAAATTTGTTCATCCTATATAAATAAAAAAATAAGAAAATGAAAGTTTTAGGATGACCTACAAATTTAACTCAATTTCTGTACTAATCTCAGCATGATTTTAGGTTAATTATTATAAAATTTATTTAAAAGTCATGAGACTAAAATAGATGAAACAATCTCACAAAGAACAATAGAGTTTGTAGCTGTACAATGTGTTAAGCCACTACTTGAGATATTGGCATTGCACATCATAGCAATGGTTCATACCCCAGCTACTCCACTTCTGCTCCAGTTCCCTGCTAAGCCACCTGAGAAATCAGCCAATAATAGATCAATTGCTTGAGCCCCAGTCATTCACACAAAGACCCAGATGGAATTCCTGGCTCCTTACTGCAGCCTGGCCCAACTTCAATCAACACAGCTATTTAGGAAACAACTAATAGATGAAGGAAGTCTCTCTGGCACTCTGCCTTTCAATGAAATAAGAAGTAGAAATTCATTTTAAAGCAAAAGAAAGGGCAAGAGAGACAAGATGGTGACATGGGGTACAGACATGTTTGATATGATGAAGAATCTTTAGACAGAGTGAAGTACATGAAGCAGATTACAGGGGAAAATTAGGGGTCAGGCAGTAAGCAGGGGGTACCTGGAGAACCCCTGGACAAAGGGAAACTGCGGTGAAGGGACAGCAGTGTTGCAGTGGACTGAAAAACGCACCAGCAGTTGGCAAGTGGCAACTCATACCCAGGTAATAAACTGCAAGAGGAGCAGTGGTAAATTGCGCATGCACTAATTCAGTAGCACTCAGATATCAGTATCACAGGACCAGACACTGTTACACTGAAGGGAGGACAGCTGAGCTGCCCAAGAACTAAGCTGGCAACAAAATCACCACCATCTTAGAGCACTACACAGGCTCTGCAGAAAAAACAGCCCCAGCAGGGCATGCCACCAACTCCACCCAAAATAACTCCAGGATGCACTTAGACTTATCGGCCAGCAGGGGGCAACATAATCAGTGCAGCCTATAAAATCAGTGCGGCCAACAAAGCAATTATTCAGAACAACTGTGTTTTCCAAATCCAGGACACTGATTGAACATAAAAATCAACTTGTAGACTTTTAGGTAATACATATTAGAGAAGATTCCATCAACCAGAATAGCAACTATAAAAAGTAAAAGACAAGACAAAGGCACTATGAATGTTACTGAAGACTCTCCAGCAAAGGAGCAAAAGCTTTGCCCACCCTCACATTAACTGAGGAAGACATCGAGAAAATGGGGGACACAGAATTCAGAAAATTTGTTTTAAAGCTTCTGATCAAAAATGACAAGCACATACAAGAGTTCAAAGAATTTAAGGAATATGTTACACAAGAAATAGCAGCAATGAATCAAATCAAGGCTGATATATCAGAAATTAAAAACACAGTAGAGCAAATTAAACGTACAGTGGAGAGTCTCAAAAACAGAATGAATGAGGCAGAAGAAAGAATTTCAGAATTGGAAGATATTTCCTGTCACCATGAAGAAACAAACAAAAAGCTGGAAGCAGAGCTGTGTCAAGTTAAAAAAAAAAAAAAAAGTATCCAAGAATCAGAAGATATGATTAAAAGTCCCAACATAAGAGTTATGGGAGTTCCAGAAGGTGCAGAAAGAGAAGGTGGGATTAAAGGTGTATTCAATGAAATAATAAATGAAAACTTGACTAATCTGGAAAAAGAATTGGAAAACAATATAGAGGAGGGCCACAGAACTCCCAACAGAGTTAATCAAAAATGAACTTCACCACAACACATGAAAATCAAGCTTTCTTCAGTTAAACAAAAAGAAAAAAATCCTTAAATGTGCATGTGAAAAAAAAAATCAAGTGACATATAGGGGAACCCCAACCAAATTCACAGCTGACCTCTCAGAGGAAACACTACAAGCCAGAAGATAATGGAGTGACATATCCCAGATTCTAAAAGAGAAAAATTTTCAGCCCAGAATAACTTGTCCTGCAAAGCTCTCCTTTGTCTTTGAAAATGAAATAAAATTCTTCCACAATAAAGAAAAACTTCAAGAATTTGTCTCATCTAAACCTGCCCTACAAATGATACTCAAGGATGTTCCCATGAAAGAAAAAAAATAGCAACCACCAAAAACAAAGGCAAATGTGGATAACATCCCACTAAAAGGCTAACAGAAGACTCAATCATAGAACACATCGCCAAAATGACAGGACCAAAATGCCCCTTATCCATAATAATGCTGAATGTAAATGACTTAAACTCATCAAACACCATACATTAGAGGACTGGATCAAAAACCAAAACCCAGCTATCTGCTGCTTACAGGAGACACATCTCACCAACAAAGATCAGAGGAAATTGAAAGTGAAAGGATGGAAAGAGATATCCCAAGCAAATGGTAAGGAAAAACGTGCAGATGTAGCCATTCTTATATCAGATGATACAGACTTTGATGTGAAGAGCATCAAAAGAGAAGAAGGATATGACATGATGATCAAAGGATCCATTCAGCAAGAAGAGATCACCGTAATAAATGTATATGCGCCAAATGCCAAAAGATCTAACTACGTGAAACAAATATTAATGGGCTTGACGGGAGAAATAAACTCCATTACGATCATAGTGGGAGAGCTTAATACCACATTAACATCAATGGACCAATCAAAAAACTAGAAACTCAGCAAAGAAATATCAGAACTCACCCATACCCTAGAGGAAATGGACTTATTTGACATCTATTGAACCTTTCATCCTACAGAGAATATACTTTTTTTTTCATTAGTACAGGGAACCTTCTCCAGAATTGGCCACAAAACAAGCCTCAGCAAATTTTAAAAAGTCAAAATCATATCATGCATCTTCTCAGACCATCAAGCAGTGAAGCTAGAGACCAAGAAGTCAAAACACCAAGGAAGACTTGCAAACACATGGAGACTGAGTAATGTTACTAAATGAGCAATGTGTTAGAGAGGGAATCAAAGGGTAAATTTAAAAATTGCTTGAAACAAATGAAGGCATCAACACAACATATCAAAATGTATGGGACACAATCAAGGTGGTACTAAGAGGAAAGTTCATTTTAATCAGTGCTTGTGTCAAGAAACTAGAAAAGCATCAAGTAAATCAACTAACCCTACAGCTGAAGGAACTAGAAACACAACAAAGCAATCCCAAGATTAGTAGGAAAAAAGAAATCATCAAAATAAGGGAGGAAATAAACCAAATAGAGACCAAGAGAACTATACATAAAAGAGCTGGTTCTTTGAGAAAATCAACAAAATAGACTCCCCACTAGCCCAACAAATCAATCAAAAAAAGGAGGGAGAAAATATGCATCAATAGTATCAGAGATGAGAAAGGAGATATAACAAAAGATACCTCAGAAATACAAAGAATCATCAGGAACTATTACAGGCAACTATATGCAAACAAATTAGAAGAACTAGAAGAGATGGATAAATTTTTGGACGCATACAATCCACCAAAAATGAATCAAGAAACAATCTAAATAGAACAATAGCATGCTCTGAGATTGAATCTGTAATTAAAACCCTCCCAACCAAGAAAAGTCCTGGACCAGATGGCTTCATTGCTGAATTCTACCAAACATTTCAAGGGGAATGTACCCCAATCCTGCACAAGCTTTTTCAAACAACAGAAAGAGAGGCAATCCTGCCAAGCTCTTTCTATAAAGCTAATATCACCTTAATACCAAAGCCAGATAGAGAAACAAAGAAAAAGAGAACTACAGACTGATATCCTCGATGAACATAGATGCAAAGATCCTCAATAAAATACTAGCCAACAGAATCCAACAACACATCAGGCAGATCATTCACCCAAACCAGGTGGGATTCATCCAAGGCATGCAGGGATGGTTCAACATCTGCAAATGAATAAATGTGATACATCACATCAACAAACTGAAAAATGAAAACCATATGATCCTCTCAATAGAAGCAGAGAAGGCATTTGATAAAATCCAACATCACTTCATGATGAAAACCCTAAGCAAGATAGGCATAGAAGGAACATTCTACAACACAATCAAAGCAATTTACGAAAAACTTAATGCCAACATCATACTAAATGAAGAAAGACTGGAAGTCTTCCCATTCCACTTTCACCACTACTCTTCAATGTAGTATTGGAAGTCCTTGCCAGAGCTATTCGGCAAGAAAAAGCTATTAAAGGAACACAAATTGGAAATGAAGAACTGAAATTATCTCTATTTGCAAATGACATGATTCTCTACATAGGAGAACCAAAAGACTCAGTCAAGAGACTATAGAAACTCATAAGAGACTTTGGCAGAGTAGCAGGATACAAAATTAATGAACACAAATTGATGGCACTAGTGCACACAAATATTCCATAGATGAGAAAGAAATTGTAAGTACAGTCCCCTTTAAAATAGAGGAGAGGAATCTTAAATACCTAGGAATTAAGCTAACTAAATATGTGAAAGACATCTGTGATGAAAACCATGAAACATTTAAAAAGGAAATAGAAGAAAATCTTGAAAAATGGAAAACCTTACCATGTTCCTGGATTGGCAGGATCAACATTATCAAAATGACCATATTACCAAAAGCAATATGCAGATTCCACGCAATCCCAATCAAAATCCCAACAACATTCTTCTCAGAAATAGGAAAGATGATACAAAAGTTCATCTAGAATCACAAAAGACCACGAATAGCTAAAGCTATCCTGAAAAATAGAAATCAACTTGGAGGAATCACAATTCCAGCCCTCTAGACATACTACAGAGCAGTGGTCATCAAAACAGTCTGGAACTGGTACAAAAACAGAGAAGATCAATGGAACAGAATAGAAACACCAGAAGGAAGCCCACACATGTATAGTCAACTCATCTTTGACAAGAAAACTGAAAACAATCCAGGCAAAAATCCTGGTCTATTCAACAAATGTTGTTGGGACAACTGGATAGCAGCTTGCAGAATAAAGAAGCAAGATCCACACATGTCACATTATACAAAAATTAGCTCTAAATGGATCAAGGACCTAAATCTATACCCAGAAACCATCAAACTATTACAGGAAAACATAGGTAGCACACTCCAAGATACAGGAACAGGAGAAGTCTTCTTAGAAAAGATGCCAAAAGCAACGGCAATCAAAGCCAAAATGAACAAATGGGACTACACCAAACTAAAAAGCTTCTGTACAGCAAAGGAAACAATTCACAAAGTGAAGAAGCAACCACAACAAAGTGAAGAAGCAACAAACAGAATGGGAAAAAATTTTTGTACACGACACAAGTGATAGGGGACTAACATCCAGGATTTACAAAGAGCTTCAGAAACCCAGGGCCAGGAAAAAAAAAAAAAAAAAAACCTGCAACAAAATGTGCCAAAGAAATGAACAGACATTTTTCTTTTTTTAAAAAAAAAAAGATTTATTCAGTTTATTACAAAGTCAGATATACAGAGAGGAGGAGAGACAGAGAGGAAGATCTTCCGTCCGATGATTCACTCCCCAAGTGAGCCGCAACGGCTGGTGCGAGCCGATCTGGAGCCAGGAACCTGGAGCCTCTTCCGGGTCTCCCACGCGGGTGCAGGGTCCCAATGCATTGGGCCATCCTCAACTGCTTTCCCAGGCCACAAGCAGGGAGCTGGATGGGAAGTGGAGCTGCCGGGATTAGAACCGGCGCCCATATGGGATCCCGGGGCGTTCAAGGCGAGGACTTTAGCTGCTAGGCCACGCCGCCGGGCCCAAACAGACATTTTTCAAAGGAACAGATTCAAATGGCTAACAGACATATGAAAAGATGCTCAGGCTCCCTAGCCATCAGGGAGACACAAATGAAAACCACGTTGAGGTACCACCTAACCCCAGTGAGACTGGCCTACATTCAGAACTCTACTAACAACACCTGCTGGTAGATGTGGGGAGAAAGGCACCCTCCTTCACTGCTGGTGGGAGTGTAGGCTAGTACAACCACTGTGGAAATCAGTATGGAGAGTGCTTGGAAAATTGCAAATAAACCTGCCATATGACCCAGCTATCCCACTCCTAGGAATATACCCAAAAAGGAGTGAAATTTGCATGTGAGAAGGGGACCTGTAATCCTAAATTTACAGCAGCACAATCTACAATAGCAAAGACATGGAAACAATCCAGATGTGTGTCCAAAGAAAAGTGGTTAAAGAAACTGTGGTACATCTACTCCATGGAATATTATTCAGCTATTAAGAAGAATGAAATTATACTATTTACAACCAGATGGTCCCAACTATTGATCATTATGCTCAGTGAAATGAGTCAATCACAAAAGAACAAATACCATATATTCTCTTATATAAGGAAACCAGCATGGAAAGTGTAACTCCAATAATCTCATCCATTCTTTTTTTGATTGTTTGTGTTTCTTTGGCTGTATCCCATGTGTTTTGGTATTTTTATTTCAGTTTTGTTTATTCCAAATAATTCCTTTTCTCTAGTTGAATTCATCACTGTCTCATGAAGTATACAATGGCATCATTTTTCCCAAGAGACTTCTGTGTTTCCTTGTTGTCACTCATGTGTTGGTTACTCAGTGGCGCATTTTTTCATGGTGCTGTAATTTGTTGTTGATGTTGTTGTTGTGGCTGTTCTAACCCATACCAGTTGTTGACCTTGTTTCATGGCTTTACAATAATGGAAATGTATAGTGATGGAATACTGGGGTCTATCATATACAGATGTGGGGGTATAATGGAACATGCATCCCTGCATCCAGACGAAAGATGGATTCCCAATGAAACTGTTGGACATGTGTAGACAATGGGATGCTGGGCTGTCTGACATCGTCTGTACCAACAATACTGGGGTACACTTAAATAACAGTGATAGAATTATGATTCCTTATGAAGGACTACACCATTGTAATAAAATGGGGAAAACATGTAGGGGTGGGAGTTTGGGGGGAATCCCAGTCTATACAAAGTTGTATAACATAATTCAAAATTCGAAATAAAAATATATTTTTAAAAAGAAAAATAAAATAAGAAGAATCAATTTATATAATTTCAAGCCTCATTATGCAGCTACAGTTGCCAAACTTGTGTGGTCCTGACACAGGGAGAGATACATAAATCAATGGAAAAAATAGAAAACCCATAAATATACTCACAAAAATTCATCCCAACTGATTTTTGACAGAAGTAAAAATGGAATTAAATGAGGGAAAAATAAGCTTTTAACAGATGGTGCTGAAGCAAACTGACATCCATAGCCAAAATATGGACCTTCACCTAAATCCCATGTATTACACAAAAATTCAAAATTGATCATGGATTTAAATGTAAGCAAAACCTTCAGAGAGAAAATGGAGAAACCCTTGACATTTAGACTTCAAAACAAAAGCAAAATCCATAGGATAAAAATTGGCAAATTAAACTTTATCAAAATTTAAAACTTTAGTTCCATGAATATCCCCACTAAGAAGATAAAAAGGTGAACTACAGAGTGGCAGAAAACATTTGCCAGGTACAATTTCTCAAAGTCCAATTTTTTTGTAGTTTAACAGTCTTTTTTAAAAGAAGATTTATTTATTTACTTTGTAAATTTGTCAGTTTTCATGATACAGTTCCTTAGAATCAGGGACTTTACCTCCCCTCTCATTGTTAAGGTTTGTTTATTTTTAAATGCAGATTTTACAAAGAGAAGGAGAGACTGACAAAGAGGACTTTCATGCATTGATTTGCTCCCCACATGGTTACAATCGCCAGTGCTGAGCTGAGCTGAAGTTATGAGCCAGGAGCGTTTTCCCAGCCTCCCATGTGGTGCCGGGACCCATAGACCTGAGCTGTCCTCTGCTGATTTTCCAGGCCATAACCTGGATTGGAACCAGCATCTTAGGACAACAGGGCACTAATAGGCATAGGATTAGCTTGCTGTGCCACCCTGCCAGCCCCCGCTTCAAAGTTTATTTTCTCCATTTATTTTTTAAATTAATAAACAATAAGGCACTTTATTTGTCAACACAAGCAGATTTCACAACTTTCATAAAATCACTTTTCAATGTTAAAGATGAGGACCAGGATGCTTTTACATTTCTGTTCCTCCTTCTGTCCCCTGTATTCATTTGCATATTCATAACTAACAATGTCTTAAAGTCCAATTTTAAAGTACAATTTTAAAAAAATGAACAAACACAGCCAGTCTATCTTCCTATTCTCTGCTACTTCTTCAGAGTTACATCCTTAGTTTCCTGTATTCTACATACAACTACCCCCATCAGCACATAAATTGCATTTACTCTGATTACATACACACACACACACACTGGAAGCTTCATATGTTGTATAGCTGGATTTTGTTTGGTTATCTTACTAGACTTTGTTTTATTTTGTTTTTAATTTGCATGCCTTTGGGTATCTTAACCTTTTGTTTAGTCTTTATCCTTAGTGCCCACCTAGAATCAACCATTTGTTACTTATATGATTCCTGTAGATATTCAGATTTTCAACTTCTGACACCCATGACTCTCAAAAATCAATCTGTAGCCCAAACTATATCCCTGTACTCCACAGAATATATTCAACTTTTTGCCACTAGTTTCATTTGGGTATCTGTTAAATATCTCATAATTCAACATAGGTAAAACTAAGCTCATGAATTTTCATTCACATCTTATCCTCCTGTGACCCAGCTCTCAATGAATATTTCTCTCAGACACTCAATTCCACCTGAGTCATACTGGCTCTCTCCTATCCATCTTACTACTGATATCCAACTGGCTTCCAAGTCCCATTAATTCTGCTATGTGAATTTCCCTTAAATGTATGTCCTCTTCCCTATTTTCATGTTTTTAACTCAAGGTCTCATCGTGTCTACATGGATCATTACAATCCCTCCATAGGGCAGTTCATGATCACACTCCTATTGACTCCTCCACCCTCAACTATTTACATTTCAGTTCACATTTAAGGTCAGGCTTAGAACTCCCAGGAACTCTCCAAGTTCTCTACAATTCAGAGACTGCATGCTCCCTCTGCTTGAAACACCCTTCCCATTTTTTCCCTTGTTTCAGGAAAACTAACACTCTTCTTTTTATCTCACCATGTCTACAATAAATGCTTTTTCCAAAACCTATACGTTGTGTATAAACTAAAATTGAAATGTCAATGAGGTGGTCACAGAAGGTGGTTAAGAACTCACATTTACTTTTACCATATTGGTTACTCATTACTATGTCAATTAATTCCATAATGATGTAAATTTTTGCTGATGGTATGTTGGAGCTTTTAATTGATTGGGATGATACTCTGCTGGCTCTGTCTTCAGACCAGAGAGGGTATACCTAAGAAGCTGTTGAAATTGACTGGACAATAAGATGCTGGACTCTATATTTGGTATATGCTTGCAATGGGGGAACCTCAACTGAACTTGAACTGTGGTTATGCAACAAAGTGGAGGAATCCACCATGGTGGGAGGGTTTGGGGAGGGGTGGGGAGAATCCAAGTACCTATGAAACTGTGTTACATAATACAATGTAATTAATGAATTAAAAATAATAATTTAAAAATATATATATATTATAAAGGAAAAAAAAAAACCAATAGGCATCCTCAAACCTTTCACATATCTCCACTGATTTCTCCATAGACAGGGAATTATTCCCCATGATTTTTGAAGTGCCTTGTCCACAACAGTTCATAAACAATTCTTTTTAAATTAGTGGTCCTATTGATAAAGTCTGTCTCCACTAGACTGTGTCCAGCAGTCTTTGTAATCCAGTTATAGCCTCCATTTTCAAACGAATCTGTCTCTGTGCTCCTATGAGAATATAATGCTGCAAATAATGGAAACAGCTAAGAACATCACATTACAGCTTTCAAGTGGAAAGAATATCTGTAAAACTTGACAGTTATATTCACACTCTTCATCTACCAGATTAGACATTGTCTTCCTGAAACCTGACTAGCTTTGTTTGACCAGAAAAAGAAGTTAATTGCTCTGTCCATTAAGCTCCTCAACACTCAAGATTCTCTAATCATGATCCAACTTTGCCTTGTTTGGTAGTTTTGAAGTGTGTAGCTTTATCCCCTGCCTGATTATAATCCCCTTCAGAACAAAGAACATATCTTTTTGCACTGCAGATACCCAACAGAACCTTGAACCTGAACTTAGAAGATACCTAATGCATATTTTAAATGAATATTAAAACACAATCAGATTAGAAAAGCATTTTAACTAATGACAAATGCATCTGGCATTTGATTATTATCCCAAAAGTCAACTGCTTTCTGAATTTTGAAAAAATTAATAATTATCAGAATGGATGAGTTCTATCATCATGTTTCCCATTTACAAGTATTAACATAGGGAGAAGGGGCTTTCAAAGTCACTGAGAGATGCCACTTTATTTTCCATTTCTAAAATCAAACCTACAGAATATATTTATTTCCACATGGTCTGCTTCAACAGCAAAGTGACTGCCTCAGCTTCCAGACCAAGCTATATTGACAACTTGGAGGTATCACTTCAAGCCCAGAGGAGGTCCCCTGGAGCCTTACCGAGATAAAGAACTGTAGTTTAATTTTCCATTGCATAACCCAGTCACGGAAAGCATGAAGGAGCTCACGTTTTCATTCCCTTCATAGTAGACATTTAATTATATGATAATTACTTACAGCTTGCTGCTCAGCTTCTACTTTTATGAAATGTAAATTACACTTCACTCAAAAGTGCAAGATGAGCATTTAAAATAGTTCACTAAAAAGGTTCAAAGAATTTTCTGATTTTTTTTCCCAGGCCAAGGATTAGAAAGGCAATATCTCTTTAAAGGAATTTTCATTTAGATACACCAGAAAAGCTGAGTTCTTAATAAATACCTTAAAGAAAGAGAAGCTTAAAAAAAAAAAAAAAAACCACAGTGAGCTCTAAACAAGCTCATTGGCCTCAGTAAAGCCAAAACCTCGTATCTCAGAATAAGTCAATCATCTTATCAACTTCGCATGCTGGTAGATTCATTAACTGAGTTTCTACTGGCAAGGTGTAGGGAAAGAGAAATTGATGGCAATGACAAAAATGAAACCACTTGAATGACTACCTTTGGAAATGAATGCCAAGTGTATCTTAGTATTCTTCTATTACCAGAATATTCCCTTGACACTTAAAGTACAGACTCTAAACAGAGGTCAAGTGATTGGGAAAAATAATTATTTTTGATGCTGCTGCATTATGCATTTTAGTCGGAAAGCCAGTCTGGGCTGCCCAAAGTCACAGATGACGCAAAGGAGCCATGATGCAATCTCCTTCAAACTCCTACCATGCATTTGGAGGCCTTGCCACTGGTTATTGCTAGCTTCAAATGTAAGCACTCAGGATTCAATCTCTGTGAGATTTCTCTCTGGCAGTTCATCTTGGATCCTGACAGAAATTAGGAGGTGAATGTAAGCCATAAAGAGGAACTTGAATTTTCAACTAGGAAATAAACCTATAGAAAGTTAAACAAATTATTGGTTGCAGTTTGAACAGAAAATAACCATGACTTTAGGGTCAACTGCCCCTGATAATAATAAGATCTCATAATAAAGAACTTTATTTTTTCAAAGTATTTGCATAAAATTGTAGTGTTAGAGCTAGAAGGAACATTAAAATTTACCCAGTGTAACTCTTTTAGTATATCATTTTATTATATAAACTTCTAATTAATAGATAACATAAATGCAATACTGTCAGTAAACTGATAACTTTTTACAAAACAAGCACATCTGTTACTACTGCCTAGATCAAAACTTGAAACAAAGACTATTTCATGTCCTTCTGAGCCTCTGCCACTACTCTAATTTCTATTACCACAGACTCATTTTCCCTGTATTTGAATTTCATATAAATGGCTTTCCTTTGCATCTGACTTTTCTCAACCTTACCTCTATGAAATTCATCCAGATCATTTAATATTTTAGTATTTCACTTTTTAATTGCTACATGAGATTTCATTACATAAATATACCAATTTATCCATCCCAACATTATTGAAAGTTAGCTTGCTAGGTGCTATGACAGCTAATGTTACCATGAACATGTTGCACATGTGTTTAGGTGTACACATGTACACATTTCTAATATGTACATAGCAACAGATCAGTTAGATGGCTGTATACACATATATTCAATCTGAACACATACTAATGGCTTTCCAAAGTGGTTGCACCAAATTACACTACAATAAACAGTGTCTGGAGTTCTACCAGCTGAAGCCTTGACATATTTATTGTCACTGCTCTTTTTAATCTTGGCTGTCTTGCACCTGTATACTAGGCACCATATCTATAATGGTGCCTTATTGTGTTCTTTTTTTAAGATTTTTTATTTTATTACAAAGTCAGATCTACAGAAAGGAGGAGAGACAGAGAGGAAGATCCTCCATCCGATGATTCACTCCCCAAGTGAGCCGCAACGGCTGGTGCGAGCCGATCAGATGTTGGGAATCAGGAACCTCTTCCGGGTCTCCCACGTGGGTACAGTATCCCAAAGCATTGGGCCGTCCTCGCCTGCTTTCCCAGGCCACAAGCAGGGAGCTGGATGGGAAGTGGAGCTGCCGGGATTAGAAGTGGCACCCATATGGGATCCCGGGGCGTTCAAGGTGAGGACTTTAGCTGCTAGGCCACGCCGCCGGGCCCCTTATTGTGTTCTAATTTCCATTTCCATGATGATGAGCAATGCTTGATGATGATTTCAATATCCTAGTTGGTAAAATGCCTTACTGATCTGCAAGAGTATATATATATATACATATATATATATATATATATGTATACATATATGACCTGAATATGAGTTTTTCACTAGTTATGTATATAGCAAACATTCTCCAGCTCTAATTTGCTTTTCATATTAATATTGCTATTAGATGAACAGATTATTTCTTTCAATAAAGTCCAAGAGAAAGGGTTCAAGTTATCAATATTAGAAATGTAGAGACTGAAAAGACTAAAATACAAACAACTCTGTCAACTTTATGAATATAGTCCACACACTACCTATTTTCATTCTATGAGCCACCACCACTCTACAAATTTAAAGAATGAACAATTGAGAAAATGGACTTCAGGTTGTTACTTCTCAAATACAGAAAGATAAATCTTCACTTATTCAACATCAATTTGTGTCTTTTAAATATCAGCTATTATACAAAAAGATGAAGATGTAACAATAAACAAGAAAGGTTGGTCCTCACTATTATGTAGCTTACAAACCAGTGCGGAATGCAAACATTAATAATCTATCTACTAATTCACTGCCATTATAAGCAAGTGCTACATAGAATAAAGGGAATGATACAAATGTGTAATGGGGGCCTTATTAACACTAAGCACAGAAAAAGTATCTGAAAGAGTTAAGTATGTGATACTTGCAGGATAGTTATGAGCTTCCTAGGTGAGGCAGTTTAGAGAAACAGAATGGCTAAGAGAAAATTTAGAAAAAAAAAGAGCACCCCTTCCTACCCACTCACCCAAACATACATGCATGTGTACAGCCCATCTAGGGCTGTATGGCCCAGAAATCCAATGGTTCTACGCCAAACTTAAGAAAATTCTGAGTTCCAAAGCTAAGGCAAAGGGAAGCAAAGAACTAAATCACTGTCCTAAAATCGAAGTGGTCCTAAACCTTGGACAACAGAAATAAAGAGGCCCCTAGAAGAGCAGGCATTTGGCCTACCTGTTAAGACATCCACATCCCACAAGGGAGTGGCTGAGTTCAATGTCCAGCTCCACTTCAAAGTCCAGCTTCCTGTTAATTCAGACCCTGAGAGGAAGTGGTAAGGAATCGAGCAATTGGTTCCTATCACCCATGTGGGAGACCTGGACTGCATTGCTTCCTCCCAGCATGAGTCCTGGGCCTCACCCTGGCCATGACAGGACATTTGAAGAGTGAATAAGTAGACTGGCAGTTCATGGTTACACTAGCTCATGTTGTCTGTCTTGCAATTTTGCATTTTAAAAAAAAAAGGACCTGAAGCTTTAAAGTAGGGTTATTGCAATTTTACAGTTTCCCACGTAAAAAGTAAAGGGGTCTGCTTTCATGACACTGTTCAGGGATGCAGCAGGATTTCAAATGAAATAAAGAAACAGGCAATGTGATACTGAAGGAAAGCCAGCCTCTTACCAACCCCCAACCTCAGGGCCATTCCAGAGTGGAACTGCTGTTTCACTCTGCATAGAAATCCCTGTGTCTCAGCTTGGTCCAGGCTTATCAGAGCCACTAGCCTTGAAGAGACTGTGCAGACCTGGATAATGCAGATATTATGGGTGACTAGTGTGTAAACTGAAGACCCAAGGACTCACTATGATTGGCTTAAATGCTACACACTTAGCCTCAATGACTAAGATTGAATGTTCTATCAAATTCCAGTTGGGAGGTATGGCCTGTGAACAAATTAGATCATATTTAAAAAATAAATGTCATTTCTTTCACTTCACATTTTGGGGTAAAATTCCTGCCCATTGGGACCGACACGGTGGCATATCAGACTAATCCTACACCAATGGCACCAACATGTAATATGGGCATCAGTTCTAGTCTTGGCTGCTCCAATTCTGATCCAGCTCCCTGCCAATGGTGCAGGGGCCTCTAAGCCCCCGCACCCACATGTGCTGTGAATTCTTGTTCAGCATGATTCTGCAGCAAGAAGGGAGCAGCTGTGAGGCTCCTTGTATTCTCAAGGTTGGACACTCATTGCTTACAGGGTTACCCTTATCAACCTTATCAGAGGCATGGGAGCGACCAAGTACCTGAGAAAATTGCTGGAAGACCAACATTTTGGTGCGACTGTTGGAGGAACCTTTGTAATTGATTGAGTGCTAATCTGAGGATATATGTAGACCACCTGTAACCCCACCGTCAGGAATCACTAGGTGAAACAATAAGACCCTGTAATTTGTTACTATGGTTCTGAGTTCTTTACATTTTTTTTTACAGGACATTCAAATCTTTGTAATAACTTATTGGAAAAAAAAACTAATAAAGTCAATGTCTGGGAGCCACCCCTTCATTCACTTGCCTGAGACTGTGTTGAGTCCACTAGCCCCCACTATTAATCTTAAATTTTGTATTTGTATTTCTACATCTTGCAGCTCCTGTCCTTCAGCCTTGTTTCTTGCAGGAGTTCTGTATAATGGTACGCAACATACGTGGAAAATCCAGAAGAAGCCCCTGGAGCCTAGCTTTGGATCAGCCCAGCTCTAACTATTGCAGTCATTTACAGAGTGAGCCAACAGATGGAACATTTCTCTTTCTCTCTCTCTCTCCCAACCTCTCCCTCCCTGACTTTCAAGTAAAATAAATATTTTTGTAAGAATCCATGCTCACTGACCCCTAGTGGCTAAAGTCCTCGCCTTGCATGCACCAGGATCCCATATGGGCACCAGTTCTAATCCCAGTAGCCCCACTTCCCATCCAGCTACATGCTTGTGGTCTGAGAAAGCAGTCGAGGACGGCCCAAAGCCTTGGGACCCTGCACCTGTGTGGGAGACCTGGAAGAGGCTCCTGGCTCCTGGCTTCCGATCAGCTTAGCTACAGCCATTGCAGGCACTTGGCGAGTGAATCAATGGATGGAAGATCTTCCTCTCTGTCCCTACTCCTCTCTGTATATCTGACTTTCCAAGAAAAAGAAATAAATCTTTTTTTTAAATCCATGTTCACTATAAAATGTAATATTGGAGGTGAGGTGCAACAGTAGAACCCAAAGAGAGGCCCAGAGTAGTTGGGACCAAGCTATTGGTGTCTTTGATAGAACTACTTTGGTCATGAGCAGGGAAGAGGCAGTTAAAGGCCAGCATAAACATCCAGGATATGATAGCATGAAAGGTCCTTGCCCTTTCAGGAAGCTATTCTCATCTCCAGAAAGTCCTCTTTCTATCAGACCTCCATCTCTCCCACAGGAGACACACAGAAAATGCTGTGCTGCCTTTCTTTAATCTATTGCTTCCCAGCAGTGAAAGTAGACCTCCCAAGTGGCCACCAAGGTTGTAGGGGCAAAAATGTGCTTCATGCTTAACTGAGAAAGAAGCACCTCCTTGAGTTATGTGTCATTAGTGAATCCTAATGTCATTAGGTACCAGAATCAGAATTTGCATAGAAATCATTGCAGGGAATTGTTTCTTCCCCATGCTAGTATTGATTTCCCAGCACCGTTAGCTGCTTAATGCTACTGCTTTTAATTGATTACTCCAGGGGAGTCCCTCAATAGCAGGCTTCTTCAATTGAGATGCTAGAACATTCATTGAATGTGATTCGACAACCCCAATTGACTCTGGAGACCTCTGACTATTCATAGCATAATCACAACAGCCCCACACAGTTTAATAAATAATGTGGCCCTTCCAAATCAACACTCAGCCTACAGCCCATTTAAAAATATGAACTTGTCCAGGTCTGTTTACCTGCTAAAAATCAATGATCAAGTCCAACATTTGTAACTATATGCAGTTAGGTATCAGAGGCTTATTTTCAAACCTCTGCTTGCTTCAGTATCTATAAATGTGGAAAAATTCTGAAATCGCTGAGCTCACCCTCCTGCCCTAGTAAGTAGCTGGGTCACTCTAGCTAGGCTCTCCTTGTCTAACCAGGGACCCCACAGTGTTCAGCATTTGGAGCACCACTGCCGCTATCAAAGACCAGAGAAGTTGACAAGTATTGGAATAAAATCAAACAACAGCTCAGGGAACACCTGAATCATTTACCCAGGCCCCAGCAGGAACTCCTTGTTTTCTGATTTACTTTTCTGCTAAATATTGGCCTCAGGAAAAAGGGCCTGCTTCATCAATTCAACCCAATCGACCAAATATAGTGTGTCCCAGTGGGATTGATATAAACATCTACCCATAAATTCAGATGTACAACAATGTTCCTAAAGCTCAGTCTATTTCAAGCCCCCTCCAGGTAGTAGAAATCTTAACTGCATCAATTCAAACTCTATCTACAATCTCAAAACCAATGGCTTAAAACCAGAAAGCAGTTGATGCCCTGGTTACCTGTTGTTCTTCACCCAAGAACTGACCGTGATGGGCACAGTCACGTGTACACTTGTCCCTGTACTTGTGTTGCAGAGACATTCCAGTTCCACTCCGGCCTTGGTTACAAGTACACTTACACTACTTCTGTGCCTCCTCACCCTTGAGTTTAGGTTCTCTTAGGTCTCAGGGACTCTTGTGCATATCCAGGAAACATTGGCTCCATCCAATTACCTCACCAAGGTTCAGAAAATTGTGAGCTGACTCAAGCCCCACTTCCTGAGATAACAAATGTAGCTAAAGCATGTTCACATTTGCTCTCAGATCTCTCTCCTCCCACCCTCCATCTAAGGTATTATTTTTCACCCAAAGTCTCACCAAGGACAGCTTAGGATATCTCTGTCAAGGCACACATCAAGGATTCATTTCTTTGAGTATTCACATATTCCAATAACCCTACACCCAACTTGGGGGAAAGTAAAGTTTGGCTTTGACTGATTCCCAAACGTTTCAAATCTATTGGGTGTACCATTAAGTGTAGTTCCAAGGTTCTTAGTCACTGAGCACTTGCAACTCAAAGATTCTGGTTCCTGTATGTATGCACCAAATGGTAAGAGTTTTGGTTTCCAGCTTTTCTAGTATAAAAGCCTTTCTCTTAGGTGATGACTGCCTTTGCTGAATATGACACACATGCCATGGTAAACACACACATGACTAAAGGAGACAAAAGAATAGACACAGCTTGTGTGCTAAGGAAAAGAGTTTCATTTTGCAGATCCTAGTGCAAATACCTGAGACATTCAACAAAATGCATCACCAGACCCTGACAGATCCAGGACAACTGAACAGAGAGGCCCTGAACTCACAGGGCCAGAGAAGAACCAGAGCACTTGCAACTCAAGGAGAGTTTTTCCAGGAGACCAAATGAGGGAAAACTTTAGTAAAGAGGTAATGGGAACTCTAAACAAGAACAGAGACTTCGAAAGCCAGCACAGAGAAAGAAAGAGAGGAAGAGAGGGAGGGAGGGAGGGAGAGAGAGATAATACCACAGCTCCTACTCTAATTCCTTGGCCGTGGTGCCCCACTTGCTGACTAAAAGGGTAAGAAGAAAGTTCTGCAGTTCCTGCCATCACTGCAAAACGGGCAGCTCTAACTAGCAAGACAATTACACTGTCCTTACCAACTTTCAGTTCAGTCTAGAAATCTGACTGGGTTCCGAGGGACTATCTGAAGCAGATGTACTGTGAAACAGCAACTACTAAACTCCATTCTCCTCTTAGGAGTTAACAGGCAGCCCTGTCACTGCAAGGGCATTTCAGGGGGCAGAGAGCAGGTCCCTCTGTATCCCATGGCTGCAGCACTGTTGAACACGGGCCCCAGAGTCACACTCACTCATTCTATGGAATCTTGGAATTTTACCCTTTGCTCCTTGGGGCCTGGTGCCAACAGCAGGTGATACATGAGAACAATAGTTCAGACCTGAGGAAATCTCCTTCTGCATCTCCTGGCATAAGGTGCTGGCCAGGGCACATGCCCCAGCATCACCCTTACATGTCCTATAGGAGCTGTGGTCACTCCTTTGCATGCCCTACAACTCTAAGACAGTGGCTGTTGGTGCTACAATCCCAAGAGTAACTTTCTTGCACCAGGTGGCAACTGGAAGGTCCTATCTGCAATCCCATGTTCCATATCTGTAGCTGCTGGTGCACAATCACCAGGATAATCTGCGTATGAAATGCCACACCTGGGCAAGGTCCTCTCTGTATCTTGCAGCTTCAGGACTGGGACTCTTCCTGTGGGACATGAGGAAGGCTCTGTATCCATGTCACTGCTGCAGGCCCACAGCTTTCAGTGCACAATCTCCACTAGTAGACCCTATGCTTTACCTGTCAGGTTTGGACGGGTTGCCCTTTCTGCCCTGCAGTATCAGGACTATGATTCTTAAAACTACATTCCTCAGTCACATAAATCCATACTTCAGGACCTAGAGAACACCCTACCTGCATTCTATGGCTCCAGGTCCACACCTGCCAATGCACAATCCCCAGCTTAGCCAGTATCCACCTGGTGAGCCTGGCATATTTCTTCCTTATTTCTGGGACTATGGTTTTGCAGAGCTTAGCCCCAACATCACCCATATCAATCCAGGAGGACCTGGGCAAGGTTTTATCCATATCACATACTTTACAGGGCCACAGCAGGGCCTGTACAAGCCCCAACATATCACATAGTTTACAGGACCACAGCAGGTGCTGCCACAAGCCCCAGTATCACTCAGGCTTGCCTGGTGGGACAGCCCCCTATGTCCAACTGCACCAAGAATGCACCTACAGCCATTACAAATGCTAGCGTAAGTCACACTGAACATTCTGAGATCTAAAGACACACAAATTTGTGCGTCCACATCCACTTTAAATTCATACTACCAACAAGACAACAGCGGCATGCATAAACACTGCTGATTTTTATGACAACCAAGGAAATTACTCAGAGGTTACACTTTTCGGCTCATCTGGAACCAAAGACAAAGCAACTACCCAGCTGATACCTACACTCCATCTGAATTTCAAAATTTTATGATGAAAGTTACTCCATTAGAAAAAGAATGAACTTGTACACCACAAGATGTCAACACAGAAAAACAGGAAACAGGAGGGAGCAGAACAGTTCCACAAGAACACAACAATCCTTTCGAAATGAATCCTCATCTATGGAAATCTGTTAAATGTCTGAAAAAGAATTCAAGACAGACACATTGAGGAGACAGATTTTTCCATCTGATGTTTCACTCTCTATATGGCCACCACAATCGCCAGGGTTGGGTCAGACCAAAAAGCCATGAGCCTGGCAGGAGTCTTAAGCATTTGGGCTATGTTCTACTACTTCCTCGGGTGCATTAGCAGGGGACCTCTCATCCAGCCAGCACTGCACTGGATAGAAGATTCTCAGTCTATGCAGAGCCTGCAAGAAGCTCTAGGGCACAGGAATGAGGTCAATTCAGACCAAACCTCAGCATGAGCATGGCCCAACCTCCTTTGTACTAGTGAACACCATAGATTCTTTCTAAAAATCCTCCTGTGAAAAACAACCAGAAAGCAATTGTTGCAGATCCCAAAACTCAAACTTGCTCGCTTGGCTAGGGTGATCAGATGGATCTGGATAAGCAGCTGCTGCCCCCAGGGGACCTATCCCTGCCACCATGGCCAAGCCCCATTGGCCTCTTAAGTTTGCAAGCCTAAGACAAGAGTGCACTCCTCAAACTGCCTTGTAACCGCAACTTCTAGATTTTGAGGACCTTGGGTCTTGGGGGGCAACTCCAGTCAAGAACACCCACATAAATGTGCCTTGGCGTTGCTGCCTTGGCATAACATTCTAAGCCTCTGCCTGTGGCACCAGCATCCCATATGGGTGCTCCTTTGAATCCCAGCTATTCCAATTCCCATCCAGCTCTCTGATAATGGACTTGGAAAACAGTATTCCCTAGGCCTCTGGGGCCCCTACCACAGACATGAGAGCCCCAGAAGAAGCTTCTGATTCCTGGCTTTGCCCTGGCCCATTCTTGGCCTTTGCAGCCATCTGGAGAATGAACCAGCAGATGGATGATTCTGTCTTTCCTTCTTTCTCTGTAACCCTGCCTTTCCAATTAAAAAAATCTTACAAAAAAATAAATATGCCTGGTTTCTTCTGTCCCCTGGCTGTGCTATGAAATATGAAGAAACAGCAAATAAGCTGGCAAGTTCTGAAAGCCTAGTGGGATACAGAGCATGTATAGTCCCATACCCAGTGCTCCCAAGAGTCTTCCAGGGTTGGAGGGGGAACTTGGCAGTCAGACACTTGGCTCTTAGCTCCCGTGTTGCCCAAGACAGGAAGCTGAGCCTGTAGTAATTGGAGCATGGGCTGTGAGCAACAAGACACAAGGGTATCTATAGTGAAGGCCTGGCTTCAGGCTGACCAGACAGCACAGGGTCTTACGGGTTGAAGGAGGAGGGCCGACACAGGGCCGACAGCTACCACGGTACATCCACTGCAACTGCCTTCCTCCATTTTAGTTCCGACCCTCAGGAGTGAGACCCAGTCCTCAGAAAGCAGTTAGTTATAATACATTTCCAGCAGAAATGTGGACTTCCTACTTCTTGTTTAATATCATGATTAATTGCAAATTAAGTCTGTGGATAATGAGTGGATTAAAATTATACCTGTGCAAAAACTGAAGGGAGGGGTGTTTGGGGGGTAGGAGTGGAGGAATGAGGGAAATGTGATTGTCTTCTTGGAACAATAACTATCAAATATATAAAATCTATTATTTTATATTAATATAAATAGTAATAACAGGCTTGAACATGATGATGAGGTAAATTTTAAAATACCTCTAGCTTATGAAATAGGTATTGGTGGCCAATTCTTTTGTCTATGTGTATTTACTTGTATTACACTTAACTCCCTTAAGATCATTATTTTCAATTCCTTTTTTTTTAAACTAACATGTTAAATGTTTTCTTGCAACTAGGTTAAAGTTCATCAAAGTCCTAGGAGACTTGATTATCTGGGTCAGTCACTTACATCACCATATGGGAGCCAGTTCGAGTTACAACTGCTTTGCTTCTAAGCTGGCTCCTTGTTATTACCTGCGGTCCTGCACCCATGTGGGAGACTCACAGAACCTCCTGTCCACTGGTTTTCACCTGACCCAGCCCTGACCACTGTAGTCCTTTAGTGATCTTTCTCTGTCTCTTTCTATCTTTATCTGTTTCTATTACTTTCAAATCAATAAATAAATCTTTTAAAAACAAAAATAAACAAAGTGAAGATTTCTGAGAAAATAGAATAGTATCTACCACACCAAAAAAAAAAAGAAAGAAAGAAAGAAAGAAAGAAAAAAACAGGAATACAAAGAGATGAAACAGATGGAGCTGGCATGGTGGTATAGAAGCTGATCTTCTGCTGTGGCACTTGTGTCCCATATGGATGTCATAAGCTAGTCCTGGCTGCTCCACTTCTAATCCACCTCCAAGCTTATGGTTTAGGAAAGCAGCAGAGGATGGTTCAAGCCCTTAGGCCCTTGCGTCCTTATAAGATAGTTATTGGCTTTGGATCAGCTCAGCTCTGGCTGTTGTGGACATTTGCAGAGTAAACCAGTGGATGGAAGGGTCCCAGGGAAGGCTCGGCTGGGCCAGGCCACAGCACCTGTTGGCACACACAAGAGCCAGTACAGGATGTAGGCCACATTTGGTTTAGCTAGGCTGCAATACCTGCCAGAAGATTTGATACTGCTGGTTGGCCATTCCAGGATGGGATGAAGCACCTGACAACATGCACAAGATTCAGGGCTGCAAACAGACCTGATAGGGAAAACTTTGGGGACTCCCCTGCTAGGCTGCAGCTCCCACTGGGAAGTGTGAGGGCCATGACTCTGGGCAGAGTGGGTTGGGCAGGGTTGTAGTACCCATTATGATTAGTATGCATGTGGGCTCAGTTTGGGGGTGGTCCAGACTGAATTGGGCCCCAGCACGAGAGCTGTAATGGGTATTAGATGGGCCAGGCTAGGCCAAAGTACTCGCCAGTTCAAGGAGAACCCAAAGTCTTAGGACCCTGCACCCATGTCAGAGACCCAGAAGAAGCTCATAATTTTCGATAAAGGTGCCAAGAACACACATTGGAGAAAGTATGCTTATTTTGAATAAATTTTGCAAGTAAAACTAAATAAACATATATAAAATGAAATTAGATTCCTAACTTTCAACATATGCAAAAATACACTCAAGGTAGATCAAAGACCTAAATGTAAATGTATGAAATTGCCAGAAGAAAATATAACTAAAGCACTAAAATCATAAATGTAGGTGATGATTTTTCAAGTAAGACCCCAAAAGAATATTAAACAAAAGCAAACCCAAGCAAATGTGATTATATGAAATGTGATTAGAAGCTTCTGCACAGCACTGTAAACAGTAAGTGTGAACAGGCATCTAACAGAATGGGAAAAATGTTGCAAGCTATTTATCTGACAAAACACTAATTTCCACAATGTAGCAAGGATTCAAGGAACTCAACAACAAGAGAGGAATGAATCCAGTTAGAAATGACCAAAGGAGCTGTGAGGCCAGCATGTGTCATTGAGAATAAAGACACCAACATCTCACACAGGCACCAGATCTAACCCTGCAACTTCACTTTCCATCCAGCTCCCTGTTGATGGCCTAAGAAAAGCAGTGGAGGATGACCCAAGTACTTGGGCCCCTGCCACCCACATGGGAGACAGAACTGAACAAAACTCCTGGCCCCTGGCTTTGGGTTAGTTTAACACTGATCTTGCAGCCCTCTGGGGATTGAACCAATGGGTAACAGATACTCTGTGTAAGAATCAAGATAGCAAAATAGGTAAGGACACATTTAAACAGATGAAGAAACATTAGCCAGTGTGAAGCAGAGAGGGCACACTCCAGGAAATAAGAAAGGACAGAACAACAGCAGAGGGGCACCTGGAGACCGACAGACACAGGAAAGCAGCAAACACAATGGTGCGGTGTCGCAGTGACAGACATCCCGTCAGCATTCAGCAAGTGGCGATAGGAATTGTACCAACAGTTGGTACTCCAGCAGCAACCAGGTGGGAAGGGTCATTCACTGGGAGCTCAGGAGGTGAACCTAGACAAAGAACTGTCCAACCTGCTGGTCTGTTTGACTTGACCAGGAGCAGAGACAGAGCAGCAGATCCCAAACAGACAGTGCAAGAACAGGGTGGATTTCACAACCCAGTCTGCCCCCTAGAGCCAAATTATGCGCCATCTTGTTTATGCAGGAAAAGGCAAGGGAAAGGAATGAGCATACACTAAGCTGGGAGTGAACTCATTTATGACTCAGTGAACTGCAACAACGTGGCATCCCACAGGTTCCATCTGAGAGGTGAGTGCTTCTTGGCCCTGAGGCCAGCAGATCAAGAACTCTGGTGGTGGCTCATCAGGTGCCATTTTGTACCATGTGGCAAAAGTTTTAGGACTACAGGGGCAACAGTGAGCTGTGCATACACTAAGTTTGGTGAGAACTCACAGAGCTCAGTGCATTGCACTGGTCCCATAGGGAAAATAATACCGACTATGGCACTGTACCAGTCAAAATAGATTCGTGTGGCACCCAGACCTAACGGCCAACAGGTTCCAGCAAGATAATCACCAACAACAATCTAGCTATATAGGACTCCTGGTGTCCCCCTAACTCTGGGACCTGCTCCAACCGGATGTGGGAGAAAGTTTGTGCAGAGAATGGTGCAGCCTCAGCACAGGATCACAGGAGGTGGACACTGGTGAGCCAGGAGCTGAGGCTATGAAGATCATGGTGGAAGTCTAACATAAGAACTTAGGCCTTGAATTCATTAGAGAGAGTGGCACCAGTGACTTCAAGCACAGCCGTATACAAATCAAATAAGTAAAATTGAACTGTAGACCTGTGGGTAACAGAGCTTAGAAACCTGCCCCAAGGAGAAGACTCTGCTAACCAGAAGTACAATGACCAAGAGCAAAAGAAGAGACAAAGGCACAATCAGTATTACTGAAGACTCCCCTACAAAGGATTAAAACCTTTTGCCAACCTCAGAGTTCACCGAGGAAGACATCGAGAAAATAGCAGATACAGAATCCAAAAAACCTGTTATAAATCTTTTTAACAACGATGAGAAGCACATAAAGCAGGCATTCAAGAAATTTCAGGAATATGTAACACTGAAAATGAATCAAATGAAAGCTGATGTGTCAGAAATGAAGAACACAGTGGAGCAAGTTAAAAGTACAGTGGAGAGTCTCCAAAACAGAATAAAGGAGGCAGAAGAAAGAATTTCAGAATTGGAAGATATTTCCTGTCTCCAGAGGGAAACAAATAAAAAGAATAAAGGGATATGATCTTAGGCAAACAAATCAGAGAAGGCCTCCCTGATGTGATACACAGAGATTGGAAACATGAAGACACACAATTCAAGCAGAAGGTGGTGTATATGTAAAAGCTCTGAAAGAGTAGGGAGCTAGGGTTCTTGAAGAAAACAGTGTGAAACGGAGTAGTGCCAAGAGAGAAACAGAAAACGGTAGAAGATGGAGATAATGAAGTGGGCAGGAGCTAAACCATGCAGTTTGGTAGAGTCTGGTGTTTATTCAAAGAAGCAATGAGAGGAATCTAGCATGTTTAAAAGTTCATTCTGACTACATATGGATAACAGGACAAATTTTAGGAGATGATTTTGAGGAGATTCAGCAATTCAACACATGTTTCTACTTAAAATTCTACTGACATAATCAGGTACTTCCATAATCAGACCTCATCCAAATCTTTACTCCCCTGTCTGATTCATTGTCTGATACCCAAGTGGTAGGACTACATTTCCTACCAAAAAAAAAAAAAAAAAAAAAAAAAAAAAACTATGTCCTAGCTAGAATTCGGATCTGAATCCCTAATACCCACTGCCATTGGGCCTGGCACGGTGGCCTAATGGCTAGGGTCCTCACCTTGAATGTGCCAGGATTCCATATGGGCACCAGTTCTAATCCCGGCAGCCCTGCTTTCCCATCCAGCTCCCTGCTTGTGGCCTGGGACAGCAGTTGAGGATGGCCCAGAGTCCTGCACCCGCATGGGAGACCCAGAGGAGCTCCTGACTCCTGCCTGGCTTTGGATTGGTGCAGCTCTGGCCATTGTGGCCGCTTGGTGAGTGAATCATCAAATGGAAGATCTTCTGTCACTCTTCCTCTCTGTATATCTGAATTTGCAATAAAATATAAATCTTAAAAAGAAGGCATTGTCAAAGGAATAGAGTATTATTTCATAATAAATATATTTCATATAAATATATCCTGGGATTCAGGATATATTACCTTGCTGGTAATTGGATATTCGATATTTTGTATTCTTGGGCTCTTGTGATTCTGTGACTTAATCCTTGTCAACAAGTCAGAGATGCTCTTTTATAACTCCTGAACACCCTTTTGTCCCAATTCCTAAGAAGTCAATACTCACATTTGCATGGATTTGCCTGGGACTTCCTGATAGCTCAATATGAGTGTATCTTAGGTGTCATCACTGTGTTTACTCTGCAGCACCAAATCTGAGAAGCAGAAATCATTCCTGGGTTGCTTTGAAGACCATATTAGGTATGTGGATATGACATGCATTGGCTCCTCATTGGTCCACGATCCTGATATTTGTCAAACTACACATGAGGGTGAGAAGCTACACTACTAATTATTAAAGCACACTCAGGTTTCTGGCATTTTGTTGCAATGGTCTGTGAATGAGATCAGAGGTAAGGAAGGCAGAGGAATAACTTGTGTTAGTTGCAGGCACAGAGGGTAGAGTATTAGAATGATGATTCTTCATCTGTAAAGGCCAAAATATCTGGATGGGCAGTAGTAGGGGCAGGTGCAGTGAGAATTTTTTTTTTCAAAAAGTCATGCAGTAGTACATTTAAAGTGTCAGTTTGATGGATTTTATGAATAAAGAACAGACAAAGCATTATTTGAGGATGTATCTGTGAAACTGTTCCCAGGGGAAGATTGGAATATGAGTCTGAGTGAACAAGGGAAGATCCACCTTTACTCCAAGCAGCCAAGATCCAATAGGCTGCTGGGTCAGACAGAGCAGAACATGGACAAAAGGTGAATTGCTCTCTATCTTTCCTAGTGTTGGGGTATACCTTCTCTTCTCATGTCTTTGGGCATCATAATTTCAGGCATTACAGAATTCAGACTCCAGGGCTTTTCCCAGGAATCCTTTGGGTTCTCAGGCTTTACACTTGAACGTAATCATGCTACCAGCATCCTTGGGCTTATAGCTTACAGACAGGCTGTTAGGAGACTTCTCAGTCTCCATAATTACAGATGCTAATTCCCCTAATAGATCAATCTCCTCATACATCTGCATCTGTATGTACATGTGTGTCTAATGAGAATATCTTCAGGAAGTCCTTGGGTAATACATAGCCAATACAGGTGGCAGAATGGTACTCTACAAAATACCAAAAATACTCCAGATTTTATTGGGTAGGCCTAACTACAGTCCATCCCTAAAGTAGGGACTCTACATGGTTGGCAAGCACAAAAATTTGTATCTTAAAGCTCACCAGGAGCTCTATGGGACAGACTTGGAGCTGGATTAGTCATATAGAAAAGTTATGCATCCATTCAAGTATTGACTTTTTTACTGGGTTGCTCCTGGGTAAAGTATGACAAATGGTACATAGGGGATTTAGTTTTTAAATTTTCTTTCTGTCTCAATCTGAATTTTAATTTCAACCCCCACCTTCTATTGGCACCTCTATTTGCCAACATCACTTACTTGATGTGTGTGCAGTCACACACTGTGCCACCTAGTCAGACCAAGGCACAACAGGTTCAATGTTGCCTAATGTGTTTTCCCTTTATCTTTCAGTAGTAGTTTTAAGCAACTGTGTTGTTTCTGCAATCACACCCAACGCAGTAATTCTGTGTGAGCTTCCAGTTCTATAGCACATCTAGGAGAATTTGGGGGAGCAGCTTGCTTAACGCAACCCAGATTTGTCTTATGGTATTCGAGGTCAAATGTTATACTGCATCTCACTGGGGGTGAAAATCATAGTGTAGTCAGAGCTGCTTCCTTCTGCAAGCTCTAAGGAAAAATCTCCATGTGCTTAGCTTTCTCTGCTTCTACTAAATGGCTGCATTCCCTGGCTTTTGGCCCCTTCCCTCAAATCTCTGCTTCTGTCACCCATCTTCTCCTCTGCAGCCGACTTTTCCCTCATCTCTCCCATTAGGATCTTTGTGATTACACTGAGTTCTACCTGCCTCACCACACACAAGGTTACTCCAAGATGATCTTTCATATCAACATCCTTAATCCCATGTTAATCCCATCTGCAAACTCTTTTTTACAAATAACGTAATATAGAGAGATTCTAGGGTTTAATATGTGAACATAGTCAAGAAATCACTCATCCCACCATCAGGAACACGTCACATTGTACCATGGTTCAGACATTTTCTAGTCGAGCTTATGGATTCTAGATTCTGTTTTTTGAGATTTATTTCATTTTCATTGGAAAGGCAGATATACAGGGAGGAGGAGGGACAGAGAGAAAAACTTCCATCTGCTGATTTATTCCCCAAGTGACTGCCACAGCCAGAGCTGTGCCAATTCAAAGCCTCTTCCGGGTCTCCCACACAGGTGCAGGGTCCCAAGGCTTTCGGCTGTCCTTGACTGCTTTCCCAGGCCACAAGCAGGGAGGTGGATGGGAAGTAGGGCTGCCAGAATATGAACCGGTACCCATATGGGATCCCAGCACATGCATGGTGAGGACTTTAGCCACTAGGCTACCATGCTGGGTCTGGGTTCTAGATTCTTAAATATGAAACAGCTTAGTGTTTATCTCTGCTGAATGAGTGACATCCTCCAAAGTCTGGGTAAAGGTGGAGGCAGATGTTTGGGAGCAGACTGGGAGACAAGACAAGAGCACAGCATAAAAGTTCTACAACAGGACATTTAGAATTGGTCTCTTACCTGACTAACTCTTCTGCCAATTAGGCTCAGGCTCTGCCTTGCACTTTCATTTGAAGCCCCATTTCATGACAATTCGTTTTGGAGATTCTGCTGCTTTTCCAATACAATTTGCTCTTGAGCTCAAATGCTGCTCTCAGCCTGCTTGGAGATTGAAGGCCAGCTTCCTTCAACTCTGGCCTTGATCGAGGAAATAGGAAGTGGACATTTAGAAAATTTATCTGGGAAGGGAGGGAAATTAAAAGTGAAGGAAATCCAATTGTTCTTCAGAAATGTCTAAAGAAGTTAGAGCAACAGTGACTCACAATGACATCCTACTTAGCTTACAAACTCTCCTTGTTCAGCACTCCTTGGGGCAGGAGACAGCCCGAGTCTTGGTGCCCGGGGAATCCTCATAAGTCTCAGGAGCTGAGGGTAAAGACATAGTGATGAGCAAGACAGGTGCTAACAAGAGCCACTGCTTCCTAAAGTTTGCCTTTTTGGAATAAGTCTATATAATAGCCAGCATGGGCTGTGTACAGGCTATATGCTAAGCAGAGTGTTCAGCATACTACATGTGTCTTATCATTTAACCTAACCTTCACAACAATTATTTCAGCTAAATAATATGTCCCCTTTTGCCAGGTAATAAGCTAGGCACAGACAGGCTAAGTGACTTGCCAAGCATCAAATAGCTCCTATAAGGGAGAGGCAAACTGGGAGTTCAAGCGTGTGTGTCTTATGAGCCCATGTGCTTAAGCTCTTCTATATGGAACTCTGGGGGATTGCGAATTAAAGATATGAATATTCATTGTACCAAACACATCATCACATCAACTCACTAAAATGATTGACTTCAAATACTTAACATTTACTTAAGCTAAGCACAGCCTGGACAATTTTACCAGATTTTCATGAATCTTAGTATTTGGGTGAATCATGAAATCCAGGCACATGTATCTTAAAAAGCTACTTCTGTGATCATATGTTGGGCCAAGCCAATGATAATATGACACACACTTTATCATGCAGGAGTAAACCCCTTCTGGAGAGGATCTGTACCTGATCATGGTGTCAATTCCAGCAAACTTTCTAAAACAAGTGATCCTTATTTTTTTTTTTCTTGCTTCACATACATTTTGAAGAAGTCTCACAAAACCTATACGCCTTATGAATGGAAGAAGCCCTACATTTCATGTCTACCAATCAAAAGCTTCCATAAGTCACCTTTTCTCAATTACCCAATATGGCTCAAGAGATATGAAGAATAACAAGAGCATTAGATCTGAAACTTAAATTGAGGAAGGAGAAAAAAGAATGAAGAGGAGGCAGAAAGGGAAAAGAAAGAGAGAAAGAGGAAGGCATGTTTAAGCACCTTGCTTATAAGATATGAAGAAGGCTCTGATTTTGGAGGCTGCCATTGACAGCTAAAGTTGGGCAGGACCTGAGTTTGATACAGGCAGGACAATGTCAATACTTCTCTATTGGGTCTCAATCAATCTGGCACCATCGCCCCCCGCCTCCATCAACTTTACATATTGTCTCAGCTCCCACAGGTTTTGCACTGTTTATGTAGCAAACCACTAGCAATGACGATTATATGCCCAGAACTATGCTAGACACTGTGAAAATATTATATTTACACATAATAACAATAATGTATGGTAATGCTCGAGATAATATATCTTTCTTTCTACTTGGAGCCTCCAACAAGAACAGAAACTGTACAGCAGTGCAGACAACAACAACAAAAAAATCACTTTTCTCAATGATCAAGATCTCTTAACTCTGGATCGTTTTCCTTTTTTCCTTCTTATTTTTTTTTGTTGATAACCTCATTGTTTGAACATCAGATTGCCATTCTTTTCCCCTTCTCAAGTTCCAGCCCATTTTCTTCCAGAATATCTTACTGCCACTTTCTGAAAATTGATCCCAACTCTCTGATACCTTCACCTATTCATAGTCATCACACTACCCCAAACCAGACACATATACCAAAAACAACAAGGAAAAACAATGCAAGCTGTGGTTTGAATCATAAGATCCTGTGAAGGGGCCAGGGAAGGAAGGCATAGCAAGCTACACCTCTTCCCATGGCACTAGCACCCCACATGGGTGCTGGTTCAGGTCCCAGAAGCTCCAATTCTGATCCAGCTCCCTGATTAAGGCCTGAGAAAACAGCAGAGCATGGTTCAAGTCCTTGGGCCCCTGTACCCACAATGGAGACCTTGATAAAGCTCCTAGTTCCTAACTTCAGACTGGCTCAACTCCAGTCATTGTAGTATTTGGGGAATGAACCAGCAGATGGAAGATATTCATTCATTCTCTCTCTCTCTCTCTCTCTCTCTCTCTCTCATATCTATCCCATCTCTCCCCTATCTCCTTTTTCTCTCCTCTCTGTAACTCTTTCAAATAAAATAAAAATTAAAGAAAGATCATGTGAAGGAACAAACTGGCAACCACTTGGTGGCAGCATACTCAAATTCAAATAGAAGGAAATATTTCTAAACCGGAAAGAATGACCTAAATTCACAAAACTAAAGTTAGAAATGCCAGATTTGCAAAGCTAAAGTTAGAAAATCATAACTATGTCACTTCTGTAAAATAGCATCAGTTGAACTCAGGAAGAGGATTAGAAGTATGTTGCAATACTGATAATTTTTCTAAGAACAGGAGAGAATACAATCATTGTGCGGCTGAGGGGTGTGTTCACAGGGCACAAGAAAAAAACCCCAGTCCCTAAGAGTTCAGCACTAGAGGCAAATCTCACATTCCCCCAGAGAAAACTGGCTTTAGACTCAAATAGCTCAAGCTATTGGAACTAAGGACAAGCCAAATGAAAATGCATGGACATCTTTGTTTTTGGTATAATGGACTGTTAACAATAGGATACTTACAAGAATATACACAGCAAATATATGGCTTTGGGAAATGCATTCACTAGGGATCAAATCCTCCTCTGGGATCTGTATGAAATATCAAATGAGTTCTCATTCATGCCAAAGGAAGTGGACTGACAGAGATGACCTCTCAAGGCTATTGAATTCTACAAGAACAGAGAGACTGTATTCCACTTTTCAGCAGGCAAAATATGGTGATTAGTAGCTGTCCAAAACAACAAATTACTCCTGATGTCTTGAGAAATGTGGGATTGAGAACAGCTTTGGAATTGGCCCCTTAGTCAATGATGTCCAATTGATTAAGGCATGCCTGTTTTGCATCCAAGATGGTCCAAGAAACAGTTTATCCTGCTCTTTAAAGCTTTTCTACTTATAGGTGAGTACATCTATAGTTATCATGCACAATGAGATATCCAAGCTAGGAGGTTTAATATACGTATGTACAGTAGCTCAATATATACCTTAGTTCAGCTGTCAGGTGTAACCAAAGTCAATCAAAAAAGATATATACTGGCTGGGAAGGCAGTGGGGCAGAGTGTGGGATAGCAGGCATTTGTCTTATCAAGACACTGAGTTGAGATGCCTGCATGCTATGTCAGAGTGTCTGGGTTCAATACCCAGGTCTGAATCCTGACTTTAGTTTTCTGCTGATGCACACTCTGGGAAGCAGCAGCAATGGCTCAAGCAGTTGGGTCCTGGATGACTTCTGGATCCCAGATTGGAGCCACAGCCAGAGGCAGTTGTATGCATCTGGGGAGTAAACCAGAAGATGGGAGTGCTCATTCTTACTTGCACTGTCTCTGACTTTCAAATAAATAGACACATTTTAAGAAACATGTACTAGGCCCCTACTATGTACTTGCACCAGCTGCTACAGAGGAGAGAGAAGTATTGGCAAGGTGCCTGGTCTCAAGTGCTTACAATTTATTTAGGAGCTAAAATTAACATAATGTATACAATTAGAAAAGACAATGTTTTGGAGTTGGCTTGTTCAGAATGGAAGTGCTATGGCATTAACAAGAAATTTAATGTAGACTAAGGTTGCTGTAATGGAGGGTGAAGTACCTGCAATTTTACTCCATTTGCAAATTAGCAAGTTAGTTTACCGCAGTTTCATGGCTAGTGTAAAAAAAAGTGAGATTCTGGGCTTAGAAATGAAAGATAATTTGTTACTCATCATAGCAATAGTTGACATATCAGCATTTTTAATGTTGGTTCTTGAGTCCCAAATCCCACAGGCTAATGTCACGAGGATGGAAGATCTTCCTCTCTGTCTCTCCTCCTCTCTGTATATCTGACTTTCTGGGGAAAATACACAAAGCTTTACAAAAAAAAAAGGTGTATTCGTGCCCAGTGAACAAAAGTGTCACAGTAGGACATTTATTTTTAAGTAGGATGCTGAGAAGTAATCTCATTGGAAGTCAAGTTTCTACCTGTATCAGGTTTACACTGATGTGTTAGCATCTACAGAACTCATTTAAGTGAACTGTGAATGTAATACACTGTAGTCATTCTCCATTGAATTACATCAGACTTCAATCAAAAGAATCACCATTGTGATATACCTGCTGTCTGCCATTTTCATAGAGACTCTAGCTGGATTATTTCCAACAAAGAGAGAACATTATGGAGCTCTGATTTACTTCTAGTAAATGTCACATCACTAACATAGTCATCACACTTTATGTTAAGTCTCTGGATTTATTCACCAAATAGCTGCTAGTTTGGACCTTAAAACCCGTTTCCCCTACCCTACATCATTCATTGGCTGGCCATTGAGAATCCCAGCTGTGCAGCACCCATGGGTGTACATGAGACCCCAAGGGAACGCAAGCTGGACCAGGATAGACTGCTGCACATGCCTGCACATGCCAGCACATGCAAGAACAGGGTCTGGGTAAGGGCCTGATAGGAGTTATTTGGGGTTATTCAGGATCACCCTAAGTCGTGGTACCTGCTGACATGCGTGAAGACTGGGCCTGTGGCAGGCTGGGCTGGGCTAGGTTGCAGCACCCATTGATTTGCATGAGAGATGGGGTCAGGGGCAAAACTTATCAGGCAGCTGCATCCACCAGTATCTCTGTTGGCTCGTGTAGGTGTTGAACTGAACCTGACCCTGCACTGGCTGGTGCACACAAGAGTCAAGTCTGAGGTCATCCCAGGCAAGGTTTCTTGGGCAATTCCCTAACTAGATGGTGGGGCTCAAATACTGGTTACAGGGGAAATCACAATATGTGCTCCAACCCTGGAGTGCATGTGTTGGGAACAGGTCTCCTCAGTTGCTGATGCCTGTGCAGTAGACAGCATGTACAGATGCACTCAGAGGATATGACAGCCAGCTCGTTTAGTTCAGCCAGCGTCGTCAACTGCCTTGTCAGAACTGGAAAGCAGAACAGACCGAACAACTCTCCTGGCCAAGCTTTACAGCATGTTCCTGGGTCTGTGGATGCACTAAGGTGGACTTGGTTAGCCAATAGACCTTGGGAGGATTTTCTCAACCCTGGAGCAATGAAACCAACCACTTCTCAGAACTCTCAATACCCCTTGGAACACTCTTCCCCATATCAGGGTCTCTAAGGCATCATCAAATGACCATCCTACATCCCTTGGTTCTGATGTAGTTTGACAGCAAGCAGCTGCCCCACTGCAGAATAAAAAGGAGAAACTGAGAAAATTGGGCTCTGTTACCTCTCTGAACATCTCCCATAGTGAATATTTCAAAGGGGAGAACTTTCCCCCTATATCTTCTGTCTCTCCACGCCAGGATCCTGATATGCTACAGGAGGAGAGTAGAGAATCAGGAAAAGTCCTCTCCAAATGTCTAGCTTTCAAGCTATTTTCCTGATATAGAATGCTATTTTGAATGTCCAAAGCTAAAGTTAATGTTTTGTATCATTTTTAATTCTCAGTCTTATTTCCTAAGCAGCAGATGGGTGTCTTAAGCATTTTCCTAAAGTTAAAATACAACACACTAAAAAATGCAAATGAAAAAGACATTTTTTGAAAACTGTTTCCTCAATTACATGTATCACCACTTATGCAGCACTGGTCATGATAACTACATTTGATCATAAATTCATGTTATATGCTATAACATGGGATAAGTCAGCATTATTTTAGAAGATTTGGAAAAAACAACTTGAACTAAATGAACAAAAAAAGGTGTGGGGACTGATTGTTGAAGTTCAAAGGATAGCCTGCTTTAGACACAGGTGCATTCAAAAACATACTGTTTTCAACTATTTTCTTTGGTTCATTTTGGTTCATTCTGCAGACTCTCTACATGTGCAAATGAAGATAACTGCCCATAGCTTCAGGTTTATATGCTCCTATTTAGAAAGTGTATATTCTTCCCCAAACCCAAAAGTTAATTTACAAAGGCATCCAACAGGCCCTGTTCAAATCTGGTCCCCACTCCTAGGCCAATCCCCATTTCCAGGTGATGGATGCTATTAAAAGTTCACTGTAAATACAATCATTACCACTATAGTCAGGCAATGGAGTGCCTCCTGATTAACAATGCCTCCAGGAATGCTTACTATGAGAGAGGGAGAAACTCTCAAAAGACCTAGAAGGTTGGGTATACTGCCAGGTGTTAACTCTACAAACATTACCTCAATACTTGAAATACTTATTCTTGAAATACTTATTCTTGAAATCTTATTCTTATTTAATTCAAATAAGCTAAATAACTTTTCCAAACACTCATTCCTGTGTAATAGACAGGAATCTAAAACTAATCTCAACTGACTCCCAGTAAGTACCCTTGCTCTTTCTATTACATCTTCTACTTTCAAATGCCTATTTGCCCTGGAATGGTATTTGGTGTCCTCTGCTTCCATCATTTAATGCCAGTCAAAGCCTGCTGTGAGACAGGGAAGCGACAAACTCATTCTCACACAGGTGTGTGACAATGAATGACTTAGATTTGAGAATTCCTCCTAGATCAATATGGTAATTTAGCATGTATTAAATTGAGGAAGCCAAATGACTTGATAATTAATGGAATGGGTTTAATAATCACACAGATGAAGTACAACCTTGCCTCAAATCTTTAAGTGTGTGATCTTGAGATAGTTACCACTTCAAGCCTCAAGCTATTCATCTGACAAATAGAAAAAATAACATATGAAAACAGACATGTGGAGATTAACAGAGTTAGTAGTTAGTTCTGTTAGAACATCCAGACCAATATCTCACGATTGGTGCCAAATATTTTCCTCTATGCCAAAGAATTTTGTTACTAACCCTCAGATATGGAAAGTTGGTAGGAGGCCAGCGATCTTTCTTGCTCCTCAGAAATTACACCAGAAAAAAAAAAAAAGCCTTACATGTGTATAGCTCTAGCACCTCAATTTCTTTCATATACTCTTCTGATCATTTTCAGCAACTCATGAAGGAAATAAGGCAACCCTGGTTAAATACCTTCTTGATTAGGAAATACGAGTTCAGAGAAAGCTGAGTCACTTTGATAAATAATACCCAGCTGGTATATAACTCCACTGGAGCCAGAACTGAACATTTAACTTCTTTTAAGATTTATTTACTTTTATTGGAAAGTCAGATTTACAAAGAGAAGATAGAGAGAAAGATCTTCAATCCATTAGTTCACTCCTCAAGTGGTCACGATGGCCAGAGCTGAGCTGATCTGAATCCAGGAGACTCAGGTCTCCCATGAGGATGCAGAGGTGCAAAGCTTTGGGCTATCCTCTTCTGATTTCCCAGGCCACAAGCAGGGAGCTGGATGGGAAGCAGAGCAGCCAGAACACGAACTGGCACTCATATGGGATACCAGGGCATGCAAGGCAAGGATTTAACCACTGAGCCATTGGGCTGGACCAAAAATTTTTATCTTCTAATCCAGAACTGGCTTCTGATAGATAAACTCCTATTTTTCAGTAGCCATAGTAAGGCAATAACATTTCCCCATATGGATTTTTTTTTCCTCCCCCTTATTACCCACCATCCAGGCTAGAGCTAACAGAGGAAGAACAGCTAAGGGACAAAATAAGTCTTACATGACTAGTCTGTTAGCGTTCTTCAAAATAACAGAACCAATAGTACGTGTGCACCACCCACACAGGAGATCCAGATGGAGTTCTGGATTCCTGATTTTGTCCTGGTCCAGCCCTGACCATTGCAATTATCTGGGGGGTGAAACAGTAGTTGGAAGATCTATCTGTCTCTCCTCGCTGTTAACTTTTAATAAATCTTTAAAAACAAATCCACCATGTGAGTATTCAAACAAAGGTTACAAAATCAGTTTTCCTGCTACCTTCGGTGGCTAACATAATCAACAGTATATCACGATTTTCTACTAGCACTTCTTTTAAAGGTTTATTTTTATTGGAAGGACAGTGTTACAATGAGGATAGGCTGGTTTTTCCATCCCCTGGTTCTTTCTCCAAATGGCTGCAATAGCCGGGGTGAGCCTGTCCAAAGCCAGGAACCAGGAGCTTCTTTCGGGTCTTCCACTTGGGTGTAGGGACCCAAAGATTTAGCCATCTTCTGCTGCTTTCCCAGGCCTTTAGCAGGGAGCTAGATTGGAAGTGACCTTGAACAAGTGCCCATATGGGATGGTAGTGCCACAGGTGGAGATTTAACATGCTATGCCAGGGTACCATCCCCCTCTACTACAAATCTTTAACAAAAAAAAAAAAATGAATTTAGAACACAAATACATTCTGAGAGCTACTGCCAGCCAACTAGAGGAATTCAGTCTGGGGGCTATTCCAGCAATGGTAACAACAACAACAACAAAGTTCCCTTACACAAGAAACTCATTTGCATGAAAGCAGAAGGCCATTTCCCTTCATTTGATAATTGGTAACATACTTTTTGCTGTTTCTTTAACTGATACATTTCTCCATGCCAGGGATACTGGACTTCACTGCCACCCTGAGTGGAACTCACAAAGCTTGGCTTCTGTCTACAGCCATACCACCCTGTACGTGCCCGATTTTGTCTGATCTTGGAAGCTAAGCAGGATCGGGCCTGGTTAATACTTAAATGGGAGACAAAGCTTGGCTTCTACTGATTCTCCCTGGAGTGCAGCGCTCTCAGGAGGGTTCTGGTGGGTGATTGTTTGACTGTCTCACCCAGCACAAGATCCACCTGAGGGCTGGGTCTGTGTGTGATGTCTCACTGGATCCCTAGCACAGTCTGGCATGCAGTATTTTATTAATTTCATGACATTTGGAGGCCGTTCCTATCCTCTGAGAACTCAGTGGCTACTTGGGAATGTTTTATGTCCCCTAGTGTAAGATCCTGAAAATAAATCAGGACCTATGCTTTAGTCATCATTTCGGCATCATTCTTGGCACATCCAGAGCTTCTCAAACTTGCCCATGGAACTACCCCAATGGTAAAAGAGAGAAGACGCATAATGCTGAAGGAATATGGAGGCTTCATCTGAACTGTCTTTCACAAGAAGCAATGTCTTTGAAGTCTGGCATCCTAGCTTACAGAGTCTTATGAATATGATATTTCACAATACAGCCATTTGTGTTTTTAGAAAACATTCTGAAATATACTAAAAATACTGAGAAATATGGCCAGGTAACAAACGCAAGCACCTATCCAGAGTAGGATGCTACAGATTCCACTTCCTAAGCAGAGACGGCGTGAGAGCAGTTTCCATGAGGGACCTGGCCTTTTCTATGCTGATTGGCACAATTAGGAGCCAGGATGAGTGGTACTCAGTTGTGTCTAAAATGACACAATGGGCTTATTCTATCCCAGATGAGAATCGTCCATTAAGTGTGAGGCTGCAGACCAGAATCAGGGGAACCTAACATTTCTTGGGGGAGAGGTAAAGGGATTTCTAGGAGATGTTGGCCTTCTGGGAACACATTGCATGGATCAGACCAGGAGAATGACATACCTCAGTCACTTGCCCATCTGAGTTCCAGCTCTGAAAAGATGAATTCCAAACTCCTGGTTTCAGCCTAGCCTACCCTAGCAGTTCAGGCCATTCGGAGTATGAACCAGCAAACAAAAAGTAGGTAAGCAGGGGGGCGGGGGTGGGGGAGGCGGTGTGTGTGTGTTTCTCTCATGCTCTGTGTTTCAAATAACTAAATAAACAAAGAGCACAGATGGTACTATCTATAGGGGGAAAAGTTGTGATTCATTAAAACATGAATTACAGAAAACTTACTGCATTTTTTTAGTTTTGCTGTTTATCTTATGGCCTGTGACTGAGCCCTGAGCCCTGAGCCCAGTCCCGCCCAAGTTCCCAAACCAGCCTACAGTTGGAGCCCTAACCCCAACAGTCACATCACAAAATGAGTAGCTAGTTGACTCTAGATGAGACAGCTGGAACACAAAAGAAACATAACATAATACATCAACACTTCTCATCTTTAATGTCCATATGAGTCAAATGTGAATCTTTAAAATGCAAGTTCTGACTTGGGAGGTCTAGAGTGGGGGCAGGGGGCTCAGATACTGTGTCTAACAGGTGACTCTCAGGTCTGCTGATCTACACCTCTTCTCACTAATGCTTACCTCCTGGGCTTACTCTTTCAATTTTAAATTGTTCCTCTTTGGGACTTCAGAGACTTCAGAGGAAAGGTGCAATTTGAATAGAAGGCAATCAATTTTTACTCCATGCTATCATTATAGTTAAGTGCTTTTTATTGAGCACTATGCACTATAAATAATCCTATTTTTCCCAGCCTAAGAGACATACATCTGGACCAAAAGAAATCAGGCTATAGGCCATAAAATAAATTGGGCAAAAATTTATCTCCAACCTACTGATGCTCCACAACTCAAAACACCAATATATCTCACAAGTATAAAGAAAAAAAGGAAGGAAATATGTGGAATGCACTATTACACAAGTACTCTATTAGGAACGTCACTGGAGATGGCTCTGCTACTGCAATCAGGGGAGGTAAACGGGATGTGACTAAGCAAGCTCTTTATAGCATAGTAACTGCTTTCTAAAGAGAAACCACTCTGTTCTTTAAAGCAAGTGAAAATAAAATCTTTTTAAAATTTTTTAAAAGTTACTTTATTTATTTGAAAAATAAAGCAAATGGGAGTAGAATGGTGGGAAGGGGAGCGGGGGTAGGAGAGAAGAGACCTCCCATCTCAGGTGGGCCCAAGTACTTCAGCCCCATCCCATGTGGGAGACCCAGATGAAGCTCCCGGCTTGGGCCTGGCATGACACCAGCCATTGAGACCAGTCAGGTGAATGACCAAGCAGATGGAATTCCTCTCTCTGTCTCCTTCTTTCTGACTCTTTCAAATAAAAATTAAATAAACCTTACTGTATGCATGCCATACATACATGTAAGGGTAGTCGGGGCTTTTAATTGATTGGGATGATACTCTGCCGGCTCTACCTTCGGACCAGAGATGGTCTCCCCAGGAAACCGTTGAACTTATCTGGACAACAAGATGCTGGACCTCATGCTCAACTGAATCTGAACTGTGGTAAAGCAACAAAGTGGAGGAATCCACCATGGGGAGAGGGTTTGGGGAGGGGTGGGGGGAATCCCAATGCCTATAAAACTGTGTCACATAATGCAGTGTGATCAATAAAAAATGAAATTAGGATATCTTCATTTTCATACAATTTCAAATTTGTATATAATATTCTAATATCTGAATATTCCTTGGATGTATGGATTTCAAAAAATTTTGCACCAAAATAAAGTTGTCTTTTAATTCCATTTTCACAAACTCACTCTCTCTCTCTCTCATACACACACATACACAGGATCTTCACCAAGTTCATGGAAAATAAATATCCTGAAAAAAATAGGCCTGGATGTCAACACCATTTTACACTACAAACCTTATCTTTTAATTCCATTTTCCCACCAAAAAAAAATTTGAACACAGAAATTTCTTTACCTTAAAAGCTTGGCTCAAATGTCTTGGGGTGGGTAGGTCCAAAATCTGACAAGCAGACTGGGAATCTGGAAATTCATGCAGGAGTTGATGCTTCCAGCTTGAGGCAGGATTTCTTCAGCGAAACTTCTGAATTCTTCAAGTCTTCAACTGATTAGACTAATTGCATTCACATTATTCAAAGTTAGTGCCTTAAAGTCAACTGATTATAGATATTAAGCACACCTACCAAACATTGTCAAGTAACACCTAGATTGGGCAGGCTGACACATTGAACCATACAGGGATCATGCTAGATCATTGGTTCTCAGCCCTGGCTTCATAATAGTCACCTGAGGGTTTTGTTTTGTTATCGTTTTTGTTTTTGTTTTTGTTTTTGTTTTTTGTACTAAAATCAGATCTCAGTTGCAGGAAGTTCTAGCATTTTAAACAGCTACCGAGATGATTCCAACGTGCAGTGCAGTCAAGGGCAGGAACAACTGATACAGAAACTAACCCTCTTCACTTCACCTGTGAAGAAATTGAGGTGAAGAGGTTTTCCCCAGCATCCCTTATTAACTAGAGGCTGCATCTGGGCTTAGCTCAGACCTCAATATAATATGTTCTCAGCATCTACTCCTGATTCACTAGATGAACAAAGGGATTTCCATATTATAATTTTCACTTGAAAACTGCTTGATTTTAGGGTTGGGAAGAGTAGACAGGATGCTATAAAGCCAGTCACTATGCGGTGATGATTGTTGGAAGCTGGCAACATGGGCTTGAGGAGCAACATACTACTCACTTTACTTTTGTTTGTCCTCCAAAATATCATTAACACTGTTTTTTTAAAAAAAAAAAACATAATGGAGGGTATTCATACATCTAACTACATCAAAGTATCAATCATAACCAGCTTCCACTGAATTTGAATAGTTTCTATTGAGTTTAGAGAAACTTTCCTTATTTTTCAGCTCTAGCAAGAAATAGAATAGTCTGTCAGTTCTGGACACTTCCCTGTAGCTTTAATGAATGCTGATTCCTGTTACTGTCTCTAAAATAATACACAACAGGACCAAACAAAAAGATATCGGTATCTACAAACATGTTAATAATAAAAATGTGTCCTTCAAAAATCACAAGCTTTTGAAAGCCAGCTGCATAAAACAGGATTGACCTTGGTGAGATACAAGACACTTGAGGAGATACCCAATATTAATCACAAAAAAGATTATTACACAGTTCTTGGGTAGAGGTTTATAGATGTCACTTAGGTCAAATTGGTTGATGGAGCTGTTTCAGTTTTTTATAACCTTCCTGGCTTTCAACCTTATTGTTCCATCTGTATTAAAAGTGGTGGAGTGGGTATTTGGCATAGTAGTTAAGATGTCATAACACCTGCATCGATTTGCAGTACCTGGGTGAGTGTTCCAGATCAACTCCTAGTTTCAGGTTCTTCTAATGCATACCCAGGCAGGTGGTAGGTGATGGCTCAAGTGGTTGGGGGCCCTGCTTCCCCCATGGGAGACCTAAATTGAAATCTCAGCACCTGGCTTCACTCTAATCCAGTCCCAGTTTTCATAGGGATTTGAACCAGCAGGTGTGAGATCTCTTTCTCTCTCCTATCCTCTTTCCCTCCCTCCTTTGTCTGTTTCAAACAACTAAAATAAATACATTTTTTAAAAAGCAAAAGGATAGTATTGATGTGTGCAAAATTAACACTGAATTGTCTCACTTCAATTCCACCAGGTTTTACTTATATTCTGGATGAACTGAGCCTTTTATCATTTTAACCCATACCCTCTTTATCCCTGGTAACATATTTTTAAATTCCACTTATCTGATTTTAGAAAAAGCACTCCAATTCTCTTAATTATATTGTTTGTAGATTATTATTTCTGTTTACTTTCGATGTATCTTGAATCTAAAGTGTATCCCTGTCTTTTTTTTTTTTGCAATGAAATGGATGCAAATAGAAACCATTATGCCTAGTGAAATAAGGCAGTCTCCAGAACACAAACATCATGTTTCTCTGATATGTGACTGTTGAGATGGAATATAAGAAATAAATAGGAATTAAATGGCCATTTTGGGGCTATGACTGTTGTTTCCTGTTTATACTCATGTGGAAGTGTGGTCTTCCTATTTTTTACTTGCTCAAAGTAATGATTTGTGGTGAATTAAGCCTGTAAGCATAAAATAGATTTAAATTATATCTTAGCAAAAACTGATGAAGAGGAGGGAGGGAGAGGAACAGAGGGGAACATGAGAGAGAGACAAAAGAATCGTTTCTTCTTGTAACCATACCTATGAAATGCATCAAGTCCATTCTCTTGATATTAATTTTTAAATGTATTTTAAAAGAATAAAAGCAGCAGACACCCATGCCTTCCCATGTTCACCACTGTCCGACATTGCGATCCAAATGACCGAGTTTTGTTGTTTTTTTGAAAGTTACTAAGTGACTCCAATATCCTCCAAGAATCCAGAACTGTGAATCTAGTGACTAGCTATGCTTCAGAGGCAAAACTAAAAATGGCCACGTGGCTAATAAGAAACAAAAGGCAGGAATTCAGGTTTCAGGATGACAATTTGGATTTTACTTCAGACACAGTCCTTTGCAGTTGAACGATATGCATATAAGGGCACCTCCAGAGAAGCTGGTAGCAGAATTCCTAATCAGCAAATAAATAAATAAATAAAATTTTAAAAGAAAAAATAGTAATAGGACCTGTACCTGACCTTCACCGTTTTCATTCTGTAACTCCCGAATAAAAATATCCCAGGGGAATAGATGTTTGCCATAGCAGCTAAGGCACCGCTTGAGAATTTTACATCCCATGACAGTGTGCCAGATTTGAGTCCCAGCTCCTCTACTTCTGATTCAGCTTCCTGTTTAATGCGCATCTTGGAAAGCAGCAGATGATGGCTCAAGCACTTGGATCTATGCCACCCATTTTGGAGACTGGGATGTAACCCTGCATTCCTGGTTTGGCCTGGTCCAGCCTCTACTGTTGCAGGCATTTGGGGAATGACCACTCTTTCAAGTAAAATTAAAACAAATGCATCAATAAACAAGCAAAAAAAAAACAAATAAATAAAATGTAAAATGTCCCAGGACATCCCAAAATTTCTGCCTTTTCGGGCCTGGCATGATAGCGTAGTGGCTAAGGTCCTCACCTTGAACACACCAGGATCCCATAGGATTGCTGGTTCTAATCCTGGCTGCCCTGCTTCCCATCCAACTACCTGCTTGTAGCCTGGGACAGCAGTTGAGGACGGCCCAAGGCCTTGGGACCCTGCACCCATGTGGGAGACCCAGAAGAGCTCCTGGCTCCTGACTTCGGATTGGCTCAGCTCCAGCCATTGCGCTCACTTGGGGAGTGAACCATCAGACGGAAGATCTTCCTCTCTGTCTCTCCTCCTCTCTGTATATCTGACTTTGCAATAAAAATAAATAAATCTTTTTTAAAATTTCTGCCTTTTCTTAAAGTGTATAACCCATTTTCATTTATTGCATTTATAACTACAATAAAATTATGGCTGCTATCTTGTTCTTTTCTTTCTATATGTCATGTCATTTGCTCCTCTGTTTAATATTTCTACTTTCTTCTGTCTGAATTTACTTTTTCTAGAATACCATTTTTATTCCTTTAATTTTTTAACCATACATTTGAATTGCTTTCCTAGTGATTGCTTTCGTGTTTACAGCATGCATATTATTATATCAAAACCTACTTATATACTAAATTTCAAAAAGTACAGAAACTACTCCAATATAGCTCTCTTCCTCCCTCTGTCCTTCATGCCATAATCACTGAATATACTATACCTATATACATTACAAAAAAAATAGTGTAAGGTCTAGCTTTGTAATGCAGTGGTTTAAGCTTCTGCTTGTGACATCCATGTCAAAGTGCCAGTTCAAGTTTCAGTTGCTCAGTTTCCAATCCAATTCCCTGATAATGTATCTGGGAAGCACTTGGCTTTCTATCATTAATATGAGAGACCTGGATAGAGTTCCAGGATTCTGGCTTTTGCCTGGCCCCGCTTCAGTTACTGTGAGCATTTGAGAAGTATACCAGTCAATGGTACATCTCTCTGTTTCTCCCTCTCTGTGTTTTTCTAATGCTCTGCCTTTCAAATTAAATGAAAGGTTAAAAAAAAAAAAGATTGCTCTCCCTGGTTCAGTTTCAAAATTCCCACAATGTCCAGGACTAGGACAGGAATCCAGAACTCAAGCTGTGTGTTCCACACAGGTGGCAGGAACTCGACTACTTGATTCTCTACCTGCTGCCTCCTACGAGGTACATTAGCAAGAAGCTGATACTGGAAGCAGGACGAGGACTTGAACTAGCCACTCCAATATGGGATATGGGCATCCAAACAGGTATCTTAATCTGCTGTACCGAATACACTTGCCCCAATCTTTACCTCTTAAAATATTTAAGAAAACAGAGGATAAAATGTAAGTAGTACCTTATGTATTTAATATTGCTTCTATTTTCATGTATTGCTATTAAACTTGGTTATGGTTTGGTTTCATTTCCTTGCTCCAATATAGATCTATTCTCTCTTGCTCAATTGTTGTAATATGTTTGCATTTTTATAGGTTCTGACCAAAATGCAGTTTTTAATCAGTATTTTAAGTAATTATACATTAAATCAGTTAATTAATATATGTGTATAAAATATGTTTTCTCATATAGATGCTACATTTTCATAATTATGTACTTTGTTTCCTTGTGTATATTTGTTAACTTTATGTGTCACTTCCTTTGAGCATGAAGAATTTCCTTTAATATTTCTTATAAATCAGATTTTATGTTGAAATAATTTTATTTATTTATTGTTTTATGATATAATTCCATAGGCTCTGGCATTTCCCTTCTCCCCTTCCCAAAACTCCTCCTCCCCTGATTTCCCCTGTATCATTATAATAGTATAGTCATTCACAAACAGCCATAACTCCATCATTCTGCTATTCAAGTGCACTCCCATTTTCACAGATTCCTATACCCTTGATTCTGAAAATAGGGTAAACACCACCATATGCAGGTATTCCATACTGATACAGAGCAAATAGAGCTTTCTGGAGACTTACAGGACAATATAATGGTGTCTTCAAAAGGCCATTCCAATGATTGTATCAATCCAGCTGCTTCAAGATGGTGAGGAACATAATGAGACCAGTGAATTTCATGGATAGGGCCCATTAGTGCATTTCTTTTGCTGTACTGAGTTGTTTGATTGGAAGGAATATTGTGTATAGTAGCAAGGCAGTAGATAAGCTATTAGGTAAGTTTATGGATGACACTTTATCAGAAGTACAGTATGCAAACAAGGTAAATTTATATACAGCCGAAGTTTCTGTTTCATTACAAAAAGAAAAAAAATACTTCCCCTCCCATAGTGGAAACAGTTTGATATAGTCAACTTTGCCACAAGGTAGCTGATTGATCATCCTATAGGATAGTGCCATATCAAGGGGTTCAATGTAATCTTTGCTATCGGCAGAATAGGCACTCACCAGTGGCCATAACCATGTGGGTCTTGATAAGATGTGGGTCTTGATAAGTGGAAGACCATGTGATTGAGTCTAGGCTAACACCTCAATTCCTATTTCATGGCCACTTTTATTTATGCATCTCCTGGATGATGACAAGGATGGCTGGAAAAAGAGACTTACTGATATGCACAGGGTAGGTGACCCTACCCATTTGATTATCAAAATCCTCCTCCTTTAGTGAGCTGTCACATGGGACATAGTTTTGCCCTATGCAGAAAACTCTAGCCAGATTCCTTTTCCCAAAACGTCCTTGCTACCCATATTCCAATCATGTTCCTTCCTAGTCTGTGACAATCCAGCCAAGCAGCCCATGAATGGGTGTATAATTGCATGTCTGTTCATTTCCATAAAAAGTTAACAAATAGATGGACTATTTAGATTTCTGCTCATCGGAAAGATTTTCCTTCACCATTGTCCTTCAGGGATATCCCAGAAAGGGGTTATAGTACTGCATCTGCCCACCTACAGATAATTCCTACATATTGTGAAGAGTCATGTATAAAATCAGCCCAAGTCTTCTCTTAGTCTACCATCTATTCATACCTTCCCATGAGGTCTTAAGTGAAAACCAGATATAGAAGGAAGTTTAGCAGGTGTTAAGGACCAAGGATCATTTTATCCACTTTTTCAAGTACCTGGGCCTTCAGAACCTGCCTGGACCGATTATATCCCACCTGCAGTTGATATTGTGCTGTGATGCATGCCCACCATTCTGGCTTAGTGGGTCAGGTAATATCCAGCTCATGATCACAGGCAAATGAGGTTACGTGATAATCTGGTGGGTCATGGTTATGTATTTATTATCTAAGAACCAGAATTGCTTCTCCAAAAGAAGTAGCTATCTGCAGATTATGGCAGGGCATTGTTCTAAAATCCCAAGGAATTCCATGCTAATTCACTTATAGGAGCTTGGCCTCTAAACAGTGTCTGTATCTCCTGCTAACATCTCAAATACCATTGGATCTCCTGGGCCCAAGTTCTATTTTACTCAAAACTAGCAGCTTTTTTAGATTACTGTCTCAATGGGATGGAGTAGCACACCTAAATGAGGACTGTGTTGCCCCCAAAATTTAAAAAGTCCTGCTAAGTATTAGACCTATTTTTTGGCTGTAAAGAAAGCTAGATACATAAATGTATCCTTCACCTTACAGAATATATTTTGGCTCCACACCATTGAAACCTTAGAAATTTCACTGATATAGAAGGCACCTGATTTTTTGTTAGATTTATTTCTTACCATTTGGCACTAAAATACTTTATGTCTTGCTCCCTACATTCAGCCAGCAAAATATCATCAATGTAATGGGCCACTGTGATGTCATGTGGAAAAGAAAAGCAATCAAGATTCTTCTAATTACATTATGACATACAATTGGAAAGTTGATGAGCCCTAAGGTAGAATGGTGACAGTGTATTGCTGGTCTTGTCAACTGAAAGCAAACTGCTTCTAGTGGGCCTTACAGAGAAAGTGGAATTTTGCAAACCCATAGATGCATACAAGGAGATATGTCAATCTGTTCAAGTAAGGAAACTACATCTGGCACAGCAGCTTCAATTGGAGACAGCATGTAGTTAAGCCTATAACACTCCAAACTACATCTACCTTCTGCACAGGCCAGACAGTGCAGGTAAGTACGGATATGGTGGGAATCACCACTCCCTCAAGTCTTGGATGGTGGCACTCTGACATGCTTCCAAGAATGTGGTACTGCTTTGGTTTCATTCAATCCCTATATAAAAACAATTCTAGTGGTTTCTACTTAGTCTTTTCCATCACAATAGCCTTTACTCCACAGATCAGGGAATCAGTGTGGGGATTCTGCTGGCTGGTAAATATGTCTGTTCCAATGATGCATTCAGGAACTGGGCAAATAACCAGAAAATGGATTTAGGACCCACTGGATACACTGTGAGATGGATTTGACCTAAAATTCTATTTATTAACTGACCTCCATAAGGCCCTAGCTGACTGATTTGCTACAAGGACATTATGGGTATCCTGGAATTTATGTCAGTTCAGAGCTAGTGTCTAATACTTCCTGAAAAATCAGATTATTTGCTTTTCCCCAATACGCACACACTCTATTAAAAGACCATAGGTCCCTTTGGAGAGACTTGGGAAGAAGATCAATGGAAAATTTTAGTAATATGCCAGGATCCCTTGTTGATATCTGACATTCCTTCATTCAAGGGTTTATAAAATAGCTTAAGTCTGGATTCTGCTCCACCTAACAGTGAGAGGACCAATATCTTTACACACCACATGGAAATCTCTGCCTAATTTGGCCTAACACTGCCCTTTAAAATAGGCCAGCAAATCCAAAGATTCAATATTATGTGACCTTAGACTTGGGCCAGCTTCACTTCTCATTTGTAAATGGAAATATTTATAAATATTGTTTTCCTTTCCAGGCTCAGAGAATAAAGTGAGGATTAAAAGAGGTGATGAATATAAAAATGCTTTGTTTAGAAATAAAAATGAGACATGAAGTAGGTACTGTTATTCTTTCCCCACATTTAAAAACCTAAGAAGTTTCGATGCCTATTGACTTGCATGACAGCAGAATGGGATGTGGGACAGACTGGACCAGTCTGCTGCTCATGCTGGCAAGCACAGAAACCAAGGCGGGGTGTGGGTCCCGATGGGGGTTATTGAGGATAGCCCCAACTAGGCTGCATCTCCCACTGGTTTGCATGAGGGCCAAGTGTGGTGGGCAGAATCGGGCTGGATTGCAACATCCATTAATTAGCGTAGAAGAGAGGGCTGGAAACAGAACTTATCCAGCAATCGCAACTACCAGTGTGTGCATAAGCTGATTTGGGTGACGGACTGTGCCAGACCCTGTATTGGCAGGTACACACAAGAATCAGGTCTGGGATCACCTCAGACGAAGTTTCTTTGAGAATCCTCCCAACTGAACCACTGAACTCAGAACTCCAATCATGAAGAGAATTGCAGGTGCCACAGTCTGACCATGGCGTGCATGTGTCAGAGCTGGGCCACCTCAGTGGCCGAGACAGAGCAATGAACAGCATATCCACAAGCAAATATAGGATATGGCAGTGCACTGGAGCCTGAAGAGCACACCTGGTACCATAACAGAGGATGGGGGACAGAACAAACCAATCAATTACCCCAGACAGTCGTTGACAGTGAATACCTGGGCAAGCAGAGACTCTAAGGTGGACTATGTCAGCCAATGGATGCTGGAAAGAGTTCATTGTGATTGGAGTGGTGAGATCAACAACAATACAGAGCTGTTGAACTATCAAAACCACTCGAGGGCTTGGCGGCGTGGCCTAGTGGTTAAGGTCCTCGCCTTGATCCCATATGGCCGCTGGTTCTAATCCCGGCAGCTCCACTTCCTCTCTATCTCTCCTCCTCTCAGTACATCTGACTGTAATAAAAATAAAAAATAAATAAATCTTAAAAAAAAAAGGCCATCTAAATTCTTAAAAAAAAAAAAAAAAAAAAAAAACCACTCGAGCAGGACCCTTGAAGCATGCCCCACACTGGGGACCTGGGATGGTTGGGAGGCTGGGTGTGGTTTCTCCCCTTATGTCCCACCTTCCCCAGGTACAGGAAGGAAAAAAGAGAATGTGAAAATGGTCTCATCCACTTTTCTGTAGCCCTTGACCCTTTGCACCCTAATCAACTATGTTAAAATTATCAAAACTAAAATTAGAAAAAATAAATAAAACGTAAGATAGCAGGGAAACTGACAACTCTTTGGCAGCAGCAGCAAGCAATCTCCACAGCAGAGTTAAGTGCTTACTTTGCCAGTAATACTAGGCGCTAGTAACCACATTTCTGAAATCCAGCAACTCAGTGGCCATGCCTCACAAAGTCAGCCAGTTCACATCTTTCATGCGCCTGTAACCACATTTCCATGGCTAAGATTGAAAGTCCCTAGATAATTCTGCTTCTGAAAGGTCACCAATCCCTGAACCCCATATGTCCCAAATCTTGATATCCTATAAACAAAGCTCTCTCTTCCATGGACAAGCAATAAATTTGGCCTTTTGTTTCAGTGATCGCATACGGCCATCAATAGTACTAGCTAGTGTTATACAAATGAGTCAAGGATAGCCTCTGTTTTTTGTCTCTGTATATTGGTGCTATGTTGTCTACTTCTTCTAACTTGCTGAAGACCTCTTCATTCAAAAGCCAACGCGTACCAAATTCAACTTTTTTCATATCCCAAAGTGTTTTGCATAGTGGGAAAAACTGTGCTTGATGTGTGCTAATCATAGATATGATGTCTTTATAAAAGATCCCAAGCTACAGCTGCCTTCCAGGTCACTGAGAGGCTCCTCCAACATGCTGCTGAGTGACATCATCTAGACATAAAAGTCCCTTTTTCCAATTCCCCTCTCCCCTGGAAGTTTCTTGCTCTCCTCCCTTTCCTTAGGGCTTTTGGGGGGTCTCCTACTGTGAGGCACTTATCCTCTCTCCAACCCATGTAAACCTGTGAACGTGGCATCCGAATAAAGCTTGATGTGTGCTGTTGCCACATGCTGTTCACATGTTTTTCCTTAATCAGCCCCAATTTGCCCTCAAACCCATAGAAGAAAAAAATAGACTGGCTTGAATTTCTGTCCTCTGGAAGTTTCAATTTGATGCAGGACTTAAAACAAAATTCATTGTAGAATATTTGAATTCATCGTAACTCAGAAAAAAACATGACTGAATGTAGAACCTGGTGAAATTTATTAAATATCCTAGTTAATAATATTGTAGCAGTCCTTTTTAATCTCCTGTGGTTTTTTACATTAGATGATAATGTTTTGGATAACAAGATAAGGGTTTTGCATACTACTTTTAAAGTCTCAATGATTCAAAATAAATATTTATAAAATTTAAAAAAAAACAAATCCATCAAATCAGAGGCCAGTTGTTGGACATACACACTCTAAGTAGTCAGATTCAAGAGATGATATAGACAGGAGTAGTGTATCAGGAATAGCTTCCTGGAGGAGGTGGAAATTAAATTGTGTAGTGACATAATTGGGCAAAGAGAAGAAGATAGCAAAAAAAAATTAAGTAATACCAAAAGCAAATGGGGTAAGTTTTAAAATTCAAAATCTAGAAGGTCCAGGTAGAATGAGGCTTACTGAGAGAGAGCAAATACTGAAAGCCAGTTTCTACGAAGTGGATGTATATCTAAGCAGTGCTTCAAAGGTCTCTTTACTCCCCAGTATTCAGAACAATAAGAATGTTTCACATGAAAATGACTGCAGCCTGGTAATGTGGAGATCCCAACACAGAACAGCTTTTGATGACTCCCCCTCCCCCTTGTCCATGGGTCTAAATAGCCCCAGAGAGAAATAACCTTTATAAACACAGGGGAGAGACTACATCCCACCAGAGCCTTTCAAACACACACAAAAATGCTCATAAATATTCTTTGATTTCACTGGTAACAGCAGGTTGCTCACAGGCAAATAAAACTGTTCTTCCCTGCTGTCCTCAGCCTTCCAATGGTACCCCACTGCCCTGATCAGGTTATCCTCCCTGAAACAAAGTAACTTTTAATAAAGTGTGCCAGTGGCAGGGAGAACCTGATATGATCACACTCCTGTTATAATAGGATTTAATTCTGCTTCAGATGTGCTAGTTTTAATAAAAAAGGATTGAGCAAATCGAAAATAAATTGCATTGAAAGGTCAGGCTTATTGCTTGTACAGTTATGTTAACTCCCCCACCGACACTTTTAGAGACTATATTTATGACACCTTTTGATTTGGGAAGGAGAGGTATAAAACACATCTACAATTTTCCCATTATTTGCAGTGGTATTTCATTTTCAAGTGTCAATTCCAAGCACTTAAGTATGGCATTCTTTAGCAGGAGTAAATCTGAAAAGTATGAGCTGTTTACAGAATGCTGTTACTCACTATATTAATAAAATGAGTTTTCTATCCAGTGAAAAGTTAGAAAAATCCTTCCCGAGTTTACACAGCACAATAATTCACTTAAATGCAGGTGGAACATTTATTAAGAGTATGTTGGATGTTAGCTTCTGATTTGAACGAGCATAATCTTCTGACAGCATTTCTTTATCAGAAGAAGAGACTACTTGATTTAGTAGGGATGTGTCAACTAATAATAACCCACCCAGAATTATTTTCCTACTATGTCCAATGTGATAGGTAGGAGCAGTTTTTCCCCCTTTGCTTAGCTCCAGAAGTATCGCACAAATAACTGCAAATATCCTTCCTTGCTTGTAGGTCGTCTTCATAATCTAGCCACCAAATGTGCCAGAATGTGGAAAGGGACATTTATTACCCCAAAATTGGTGACTGAAGACAAAAAGATAATGATACCATCATCAGGCTTTGTCTTAAGCACTTTGCAACCATTAATCCCATTAGCCCTCACCATGACCCTATGAAGTTGATACAATTCTGAACTCTACCTCAGAGATGAGGGAAGATGAGGCCTGCAAAAGTTAAGCTGGTTGCCAAGTGGCACACAGTTTGTATATGTAACAGCCAGGATTTAAACTCAGGGACTTAAACTCCAGACTTGAAGCAAAATGTGGCATTCCTCTGTCATATTCTTTAAAATATAGACTTTTATTTTCTTTTTCATGTGAAAGAGTTACAGAGGAGGGGAAACAGAGAGGGGACTCTTCTATCAACTGGCCACAAATGGCCACAACTGCTGGAGCTTCCTATGGGTCTCTCTTCTGGGTGCAGGGTCCCAAGAACTTGAGTCACCCTCCACTGGTCTCCCAGGCCAACAAGCAGCAAGCTGGATCGGAGGTGAAGCAATGGGGATACGAACTGGCATTCATATGCAATGCTCACCATCATAGCAGCCCCAACTCCGTCATGTTGTAAACGGAGTTGCCAACAGAGGCAGACATCTGCCTCAACGCTTATTGGGCACGCGAATACTGTTTTCTATCCTTTATTACTCACCACCACCAGTCTGCTCCAAGCCCACAGAAAGGTAAGACATTATTGGATTTTCCAGCATGGGAGAAATGGGAGAAACGGTAGGAAGGGCACAGAGAGGATGGAGGAAGGAAATGTTTTTCTCTCTACCAAAGTCCAGTGAAGTGGAAGTGATTCCCCCAAGAAGACCTCATAGATTTGAGGAGAGCCTGTAGGTAAAGGACACTGTCATCTTGTCCCCCAGAAGACACAAGGGAAGCTGTGGACAATGCTGACTTAGCCAAATTCTTTAGGGTGGAACCAGGCAAGACTGTTCTAGTGAGTGTCATGCATACTCTCTAAAGGTAGACAGAGAGTGTGAATGATTCCCGAGGCTGGGCCTGCTCCTCACCTGGAGATCTATGATGGCAGATGACTTGCCAGAGCCACAAATCTCAGGAGCACATGAAAGGACAGTGGCATCCTGTAAGTGGAAGAGGCTGCAACTCCAATTCCCGGACCTGGCTTTCTTGTAAATCAGAGGACAGGATCAAGGCAGCTCCTCGACTCCATGCACAGGAGGACAGGCACACACAGCAGCAAGTTCCTTAGCGTTCCCTGGGCACTTAGGGCTAGCCCAGCAGTCACAGTGCCCACACACAGATGGGTTTGAACACCAGGAATTCTGGGCATGGCTAAGAGCAAAGGGGATGCTCCTCTTCAAAAGAGTTCTCGATAACAGCAAATACTGTGATGTAGCCCAGAAGCTGAAGCTACCACCGCCATGAACTAGAAGCAAATATTTCCAGGGTACAACCAGAAGTATCTGCCTAGTCCCCAGCTGGAGAGCAACACCAGAATCACTAGCTTACACCAGAGAAGCCACAGCAGCGGGGAGGTGGGGGACTGGAGAGCATTGGGGCCCTGTAGCTACTGCTCCTAGTTCTCCCTCTCTTCCAGCTAGAAGCAACAGGGTAAGGAGTAATCTTTTACTCAGCTATAAGATTGGAAGGTTTTAGGGAGTGAAGTTTAATAACTGCAAAGCACTAGAAGGTTATGAATTTTAAAAATAATTCAACAGCAAATGTGAAACCTTGACATGCTGATGCCCTCGGTCCCTTACTACTCTTCCGTGGCCTGCTCCACTGGGAGCAGGCTGTGGGAGTGTGGGGATGGCTCACCGTGCCCCTCACTGTGAAGAATCCATCTCTATGGCAACAATCTGAACTTCTGTGAGTCAATGTCAGCTTGGCACACCCAGATTGAGAAACAACAGGTCTCTGACCACACTCTCTGGATACCTGTACATCATTGCTGCCCAAATGCTGCATTCCACCCTCATGATACTGCCAGTGCCATCCTTGCCACTGTAGCAAAACACTTCTTCCATATAGGTATTTTTCATCTCATAGAGCTATACCACATTAGACTGTGCTGGCACCTTCGGGAGACTACAGGGAGTCCTTCCTCCCTTGAAATCTGACATTTTTCCAGAAAGGATATACCAGAAAATTGCATGTGTGTCAACCCTTCACAATGCATCTTAGGATCCCCCTTTCCGCACTTCAGCATTACCCTGCCCCAAACTGATAGACTCCAACTTTCCCTGTTACCAAGGTGAGCTCCCAGTAAGACTGCACACCGATTGGGCAAGTATTCTGTAGTCAAGCACTGTGAAAACTATTCTATTATACTTAATCCTTAAAACTGTCCCCATTACATAATTCCTGTTTAGGATTAGTTTTGCTTGGAAAGACAGGAAGTAATCCTGCCTTGAGCAACATCAAGGCTTAGTTTCCTCTCATGTTCAAAAGTATGATGCCTGTGCTGTGTCAAAAAACTACACTTATTTCACTGCTGTGTTTAGTGGATCTGCCATTCCCATTTACATGACATGAACTGGTATGGCTTTGAAGTAAAATAAGTGACATATTGGCTGCTGAGACTCCAGCCATGCTCACTCGGTTCATTATGGAAGGAGAAGGACACCCCATCTCCCTTTATGAACATGTCCCAGGGGAACATTGCACTCACAGTTTGTGTTTATAATTTGTTGGCCAAAATTTATCACTTGGAAACACCTAGCCCCAAAGAATGGCTAGGGGATGGCAGCTTTGTGGCATAGCAAGTTAAGCCACTGCTTACAATACCAGCATTCCATAGGAACACGAATGGAGGCTTGGCCACTTCACTTCTCATCCACCCCCTCCTAATGACCTAGGAAAGCAATGGAGGGTAGCCTAAGTGCTTGGGCTTCCCTTTCCTCCCTCTCCCCTCCTCTCTCTCTCCCCCCGTCTTTCTCTCTATATAACTGCCTTTCAAGCTAAATACATAAATCTTTAAAACAAAAATAATGGCTAGGAACTGTAGTCCTAACTCCTGATGACCAGGTGGCAAGCTAAGGCACTAAGATTCTACTGCCCTGATGGAGGAAGGGAGTACATTGTGGGTGAGCAGAAATAAATAATAGCTACCATAGGTAGGTACAAGATTCCTACAAATAACTGTGCACTCTGTATACTTAAAAATCCCAAGAGCATTATGGAAAATAGCATGGAATTTCTACAATAAAATTATCATATGTTCTAGAAGTCCCAATACTAGATATATATCCAAAGGAAATGAAATCATTATATCAAAGAAACAGCTATCATGTTTGTTTCAGAAATATTCACAATAACCAAGATACAGAATCAACCAAGGTGTCAACCACCTGATAAGAATATATAAAGAAAATGTGGTATATTATACACAAGGGAATGCTATTCAGTGACAAAAAGAATAAAATCCTGTTCTTTTTGGCTACATGGACGGAGCTGGAGGACTTCCTGTTAAGTAGAATAAGCCAGAAACAGTAAAAGAAATACTGTGTGACCTCACTTGCAGAAGCTAAAAATGTCAAATTCATGGGAAAAAATGGTAGAATAGTGATCACTGGACACTCGAAGGTTATGGGGGGTTTGGGAGACAAAGAGAAATTAGATAATGAGTACCACAACACAGTTACCTAGCAAGAATAGTTCTGGTGTTGTACTAAGGTGACTATAACATAGAAAAATTTTTTATGTATTTCAAAATAACTAAAAGAATCCTATGTTTTGTGACACATTTAATGATAAATATTTGAGTAGATAGGAATGCTGACTGGCCTGCTTTGATCATTACACATTGCATGCATGTATTGAATCATCATATTGTACCCCATAAATATTATACATAAATTATTATTTTTAAATCATAAATTTTAAAGGTAACAGGTGACTGAGAGGTAAGGGGTGATGGATTGTAGCTAGTGCTCCTCTAGCCAATCCCATGCACCCTAGCTCAAGATTCTGTCAGCCTGAAAAAAGGAATGTTTTTCTATTAAGTTGAGTCATATGAAATTACCATTTTCATAGATGAAAAATGATAGAATGTCCTTATTTTGACATGATTCAACCTAATAATTCTTCTGCCCAGAAAGGAAAACTTTTTCATAATCCTCACAACATTACCTGTGGCACTTTGATTGAACAGATGTCCCCGATTTTCCATCTTTCTGATAACCACGCCCTTTCTAATGTGACTTTGCAAGTCCTCCCTTCAAGATGTAGATCCACATAGATTTGATTCCTGGGTCCTGGAATTTGAACTGGCCTAGTGGCTTGTGTGACCAGCAGAGCAAGGTGGAAGTACAAATGTACCAGGCCTGAATCCAGGTCTCAAGAGATCCACATGCTTCCTTTTTCTTTGGGAAGCTTGTCAAGCCCACCTGAAAAAGACCAGGCTATCTTATCAAAGGAAGACCGGCCTGAATTATCTTCCAGCCAGCCAGGCCCCAAAACACATGCACAGGCTTTTCCAATATCAATAGAGCTGCCTACCTAACCCAAAGCTGTTCACCATCTTATGAGCAAGCGCAGTTGAGCCCAGAGTCACCCAGCTGATTCAGAGAACTATAGTCAATACCTATTCAGTTTGTTAATATTGAGGTAATGCTGATGTTATAAAAGACTTTGGAAGTGCTTTCTCCTCTTCATTGTTTTAAGACACTTTGTGGAAAGTTATTATTTGCACCTTAAGTGTTCAGTAAAATTCATCAGTAAAGTCACCAGGTTGTGGGATCTTTTCTGTTTTTGATTCAGTCTCCTCATTGATTAACTGGTCTGTTTAGATTTCTTTTCTACTTATGTTTCAATATTGGTAGGTTGTATGTGTCTAGAAATTTATAGAATTTTCCAGATTATCTAAATGTTGCCGTATAATTGTTCATAATAGTTTTGTATGATCATTTGCATTTTTATGTCTTTTCTATTATCTCCTATTTCATTTATGATTATACTCTGAGTAATGGGGAAGGCAAAGATCCTTGAATTCTGCAATGACTAAATGCTAGGAATTTAGAAGCCAGATTTCAGAGGAGAAAGTCCTAATTTGCAGAGATGGCTGATTTCCATGATATAAACAAAGCCTCTCTCAAACCTACAACTTGAACATACAGTTGGGAAACTACAACCTACAGAACATGGAATTGGGAAGATATTTTCAATGGCACTCTATTATATAGAGTTTCCACCATACAAACACAAGTCAATTATCTCAAAAACATAGATAATTACAAATTCGCAACCAATGAGTTTTGAGTAGTCATCATTGTTTTAACATAACTTTTAATTATAAGGTTATGGAATTGATTTAATGGTTGTGTATAAAAATGGCTTGCCAATGTTCCTGAGGCTTAAATAATTGTTTCTTGTGAGTCAGTATGAGTAGATTCTAGCACATCCCTTGCTGAGGTTCATAATGCAATCATCCACTCATTTGATCACCTCGGTAGCCTCCATGCTTTTCCTGGAAAACAATCATGAATAACCCACCTCTTCAGAACTCCTGATGAGTATAATTTAGCTGAGTATTTATAGTTTGACACACACACTGGCGCTTCTGCTGTAATGTCAGAATTTTTTAAGCCTCTACCATTTACCTTTTCAGCCCTTACCCTTTAACATAATCAAGTTTTATCTACTCCCCAATGGATGATTTCCACATTTCCCCAGTTTGTTTATCCCAAAATGATATCATTCAACATCTTGTTTCAGAAAGGGCCCTTACCAACCCTTTCCAGGAGCCCAAATTTAGACAACTCCATTTTCTCCTTCTCACTAACTTGCCCCTAACTTTCTTATAACAAAAATCTCTGTTCTGTCGGCTATCCTCTCTTCACAAGGGGGAAACCTAATACTTTGTCATTATGATCAAATTTATCCACTCCCCAACCCTTCTCCAAGGATCTTCCATGTAATAGCTGGACATTTCAAAAGCAGGTGTTTTCGAGAACAAATGAGATGTCAAAAAACTGTGTTATCTCTGAGCTCCCTGCAACTTCCCAGCTTGTGTTAATGTGGACATTGTCAGCCTTTCTTGGCTGAATGACAACTTTGGCACAGAACTAGCTTCTTACAAAATTTAGAAAGAAGTTTTCAGAGTAATTTATTTTACAAATTTTCCCTGCCATATACCCTAAGGCTGAACTTCTGTGATTCAATGCTTAGTCTGGGATTCATTCCTATATTTCCTTTAGCTAGTGTCATTGTGGGCTATAGAGTAAAACATTTCAAAGTCTACATATGGCCCTTCAAGATGACCATGGAAGTCCCTCTGTAGGGACTTGAAAATACCCTCTCTATAGCAACATTCACCCATTAGGCCTCTCTTTATCTCCTCCATGAAGCTTTTTCAGATACTTTTAGACAGAATTCACCCACCTTTCTACTGCATGATTTCTCTATTGTGTACATACTTCTATTCATATGTGACATATAGGGTTGCCAGATTTTGCAAATGAAAATTCAGGACACACAGCTAAATTTGGGGATGATGAGTTCCATAGTACTTTTATTAAATTCGTTGTCAAGGTCATAAAGACAAATTTTGAAAGCACTTAAGAGGTTCTTTTACAGCTGTATTTAGTAACAAATAACAGATACATGTTAATACAAATTCATCTTATAGAAAATATTTTCATACAGATTTTAGGTGACAATTAAATTTGAACTTGAGACTGGTAAGTAATACTTTTGTTATTATAAGTATGCCTCATGAATGATTTGGAACACATTTATTCTAAGACATTTTTACTGTTTCATTTCAAATTCAAACTTAAATGAGCATCCTATATTGTATCAGACAATTCTAGTGACACACGACACTAGTGTTTCTCTCTAGCAGTTAATTTTGGAGATCCCAGAGGGCAGGAGTTTGGATTTATTCACATAAGTTTCCTTAGCTCACAGTAAGAGATCAGTACACTTGAATACTGCTTTATACTATTTCAATATGTTTATACATATCATCTTACTCAATTTCATTAAAAAAAGCCAATGAAGTAGGAACAAAAAAAAAGATATTATCTTCCTTGTGCCAATTATGAAAACAGATGACAGAAAAGCGTAACTTACCCAAGACCATGCAGTATGGTCACAATAGAGCTGGAAGTGAAACCAGGCCTGCCTTTCTCCCTTGTTCTTTCCATTAAGCCACACAGCTTTAGTTTCTACATGTGGTCACAGATTTTATGCAACTTTGCAATTTTCAGAACTATTTCTATGCTTTGAATAAATGATCATAGTTGCTTTGGTTTCAAATGATATTATGCCTCCATTGGCATAGCAGTGACGTTAATATAGCTTGAGATGCTTGAAGTTAAGCCTAGTGAATTTTTAATTAGTTATCAATCACATTGAGGGACTGGTTATAAAGCATCATTTTCCAGTAAAGTCAGCAGCATGATAAGTGATTTTATTGGTAAACCATAAGCTTTCTTTACATACTTATTATTATTATGTCAATATTGGTTTCCTCTATCTGTGTATGTATAGCAGTTGACAATATCAGCCACATTATTAGTTTGGTTTCCTCTGCTTGGCTAGCTTTTCAGTTGGGGTAAGTGAAGTCTGCATTCCCTGTTTCAGCAATTTTGAAGAAGTAGCAGTAATAGGAAAATTTATATTAGCTTGCATCCATGCAATGAGCCCTCTCTTTAATTGAAAAAGTTCCACACTTGATGCTTGTGGAGAGGGAGAGATCTAATTATGCAAAGATGGACTGACTAACATTTTTCCCTGGAAGTATCTAGCACAGGTCTATGCAGTCCAATTCCTTGTACTACTCTATTTGGAGTTCTACTCTATTTGGAGTTCTACACATTAACTGTTAATCAGTGCCTTGGCTCTTGCAAAGGGCCCAGCAACCTAGTAGGTGATGCAGGGCTCAAGGGGGACAGATTAACTAATGCTCACAGAATGACTGCTATGAATATTTCTGGAAGAATACCCAAGAAATAGAGAAACAGACTGACTAGGGGATAAAAATAAGGATTATTCTGCCCTCTAGTCTCATGCATATTTTTGATTTTCTATCACGCATTTATATTAGCTAATCAAATTTATCATTGTTTTTAAGACCCCACCATGTTCTTTGCATGATTTCTGACAATGATCCTTTTAAGTACCATTAGGAATTTTTTTTACAGAGAAAAACTGAGGCTCCGAGAGTGAAGGTCACTTGCCTCAGGCTGTATTATTTTAAGTAAGGGATGCAGAATCTGAACTAGGGCATGCCTTCCTTCAAAGCCACACTAGCTATCCTGCTCTTGGAAGAAGATGAAAATACAGTATTCAGCCTCAAGGACAACCATGTTGAAGAACTAAAACATAAAAGTCTGAAGAGTTCATTGCATGTCTCACTGTTTTTAAGTGTCAGGAGCCATGTACTATAGCCACACTGAAGCCATTTTGAATATAGACCTATGGGACAGTGGAAAACCCCGGGTTGGCTAGGTACTTGGGAAAGAGGTTATGAAACTAATCACACGCTTAGCTTCAATTGTTTCTAGCAACTGTTTTAGAATGTGATTTATGCTGTACCTGCTGACATCTTGTTACTGATTACCTATGCTATTGTTGATATGTTGGTTACTATTATTGATATGGTGGCTGCTCAAGAACAATCGGTCTTGAGACCATGGCCTGCGTCCCAGTTTCTCCTTCCCTCACTGAGCCTTGGTTACTGAAAATATAAAAACCCTCAGTTGAAATCAATAAAGTGACAGCTTGATCAGACCTACTGTCTTGCTGTCCATTCTTTGTGCCTCTTGTCCAGTCATTCTCTCCTAAGTTGGTTGCAACCCCCGTTGACTGTCCTGCTGGACGGGACATTTAAGAAACACTTCTTACATTTTCAGAAATGAGGATGTGTCTTCCAGTGGATGATATACTACAACATATTTATCATTGCTTTCTCTTTCTAAGTGACTTGTAAGATAATAGCATGTCTTTCAACCAATGACTTTTGAGGTCAGTGAAATTTGTCAGTATAACATAAAAGACCAAAAAGTCTAAAAAGTTGTGCTGTTGGATTTCTTAGGGGACAGCATCCTATTCTGTAAAAGTTTCCGGGGAAAAACCTTGCACTGATTTGAGCTAAGATGCGAATATTGGGCAGTATTGCCTACTATTTAGTGAGACAAAAATGTTGCACAATAACCCACTTCAGAATTCAATGCCTTTAAACAATATTCACTCATTTATTACTGTTCTTAAGTCTGTAGGGTAGCTGGGAAGTTTTGCTGATCTTGGATGTACTACTGTGAGCTATAAGTCAGTTGACTGGGCTTGGCTAAGCTAATTGATGTCTGGAAATTTCCCTGTTAGTGGCTAATCCAGAATGACCTCAGCCTGATTTAGGAAAAGTATGGCTCTGCTCCATGTGTTTCTCACATACCTCCAGGAGCATAGTCTAAATGTCTTCTCCCAGATATTGCAAAGCAGCAGGAGGAAGGGTGCAGGAATCAAAAGGAGGGAAGGTGCAAGAAATTTTCTAGCTTTTGTAATATCCTGCTAGCATCCTTCTGGCCAATTAATGCCCAGGCTTAGTCCAGGTTCCAGGGGTAACACAGGACAGCACCTTCAGTAGCAAAGAATGGGGACCATTACAGCAATCAATCTATTGGAGGTAGGTTTTAGGTCTGAAATTTTGAGGAAGAGGCCTTTGGTTTCAGGCAAGAGAGATTTTACAAGGGGAGTAGAGTAATAAAAATCAATTCTGTATGTGTGTTTTGGGGGGTTTTGCACCAACAATGGCAGGACCAGACAAGGTTATAGCTATGAGTTTACTTAGATATGATGGTCACAATAACACAGAATCATTGCATCCTTGTTTGAAACAAGGAGAGCGCAAAGCATACTCCAACTCAACCCTCCAACCTCTGCCCACAGAAACTCCTAAGTATCACCCATGGAACCATAACACTCTATCAATCACTGCATGTCATTCGTGATCCAAGCACCAGGCCTGTCCCATCTTTGTTCTGCTTCCTAGGACAAGTACAATGACAAATTCATCAGTTTCAGCTTTCTTCATTCTTTCCTTTAGATTGGATATTATCTTTCTGTGTTCTAATTACCCTTACCACAAAAGCACCCTGAATTACCTTTAGATCCTCTTCTTTATCTACTAACTCAAAATCATTTATTTTTGTCAGAATTTCAATTGGGAGAATCACTCAGTTCTCTTAAATGACCCAGGTGTTCCACCTCTTAAATAGTGACCCCATCACTTTTACTTCATGAAGTTCCTCTTTCATGGTCAAAATTTGTATCAGAGCAACACTTTTTCCCCTGTGATTACCCCTATTTTCTGGAAAATGACATTTTCAAAAAGGTAAGAGAAGGAAAGGAAAAAAATATATTAAAGGCACTGCTTTTATCAGAATGAGCTTCAGGAGTGGAAAGACAGCAATAAAAACTGGAAAAATACAAAAGGCTTTCTCAAGACAGTGAAGTCTAAGATGCAGTTTCAAAGTCATGTGGGTTTAGAATAACCAGAGTAAGTGAATAACCAGAGTAAGGTGAGTTTGTGATAAGCTTTTTTACTCCAAGTTGTAAAGCACCTGTAAATGCTCACAGGCAGATCATGCTATTCTGTTAGTAGTTTCATCCATCACCACCATGAACTGATCTGATGAAGGGTGTGGTCTACTATATACAAAAATTGGTGTTGGTGGGCCCAGCATGATAGCTTATTGGCTAAAATCCTTGTCTTGTATGCACCTCTGTCACATATGGACACAGGTTAGTGTCCCGCTTGCTCCACTTCCCATCCAGCTTCCTGCTTGTGGCCTGGAGAAGCAGTAAAGGATGGCCCAAAGCCTTGGGACCTTGCACCTACATTGGAGACCTGGAAGAGGCTCCTAGTTCTTGGCTTCAGATTGGCTTTGCTCAGCCTTTGTGGCTTCTTGATGAGTGAACCAGTAATGGAAGATTTTTCCCTCTGTATCTCCTTCTCACTGTATATATTCCTTTCCAATAAAAACAAACAAATATCTTAAAAACAAAATTGGTGTTGGGCATAATGAGTATGGTTTGCAATGTGGGCAGTCTAGTCCTGGGAAAGCCACCCTCCAGTCCATCCATCCTGGGAGCCAAGATGACCATGGCATCATTCTTCATGTTTAACTCTCTACAGCAGATAAAAGTCTCCATCTCTGCAGCTGAACTTCAGAAAAGACACATGAAAAACCTCCTAGGAGATTCCAATGTGTACCCTAATAAGAGCTTCCTTTTCTGTGACAGTGTTGGATAATTAACCACCTCTGAGCTCTGAATCACACCAAGGATATCCACACCACTGAGAGTTTTTCTTGGGAAAACAAAAGAGAAAACAATTTCAGCCAATTCAGTTGTTGCCAGTTTATGAAGTTAAAGTGCTCAATGTAAATTAATGTTTTGAATGTATGTCTGTGATCGATAGATGTAATTATTGATTGAAGTCACACAAAGCCAAAAGCAAAACCAATCATTCTTGACACTGTAGGCGTTACACCATGCAGATAAATCCCCAACACGACTGCACTGAGCTCCAAGCTTATGTGACTGCTGACCCCTATGACCCAGCCCACCCCAAGCCCCACCACTGGTACAAGGCAACTCTTAAAAAGAAGGCAAACATGCTCACTTTCTGCTTTCTTTTGCAGACTCCTCCAGATTTTTAGCTACAAGAATTCATAGGCCAGATTAGGAGAAGCTAATCCTCATTAGTCACTTGTCCAGAAAGCAATACAGACCTTATGCATAGTAATGATAGTGCTGGTAATCATGCAAAATATGCTTCCATAGGGGTCAGTGTTGCAGTACAGAGTAAAGCTGCTGCCTGTTACACCAGCATCCCATATGGATGCCGGCTTGAGTCCCAGCTGCTCAAATTCTAATTCAGCTCCCTGCTAATGTGCCTGAGAAAGCAGCGGATGCTGGCCCAAGTACCCATGAAGAAGACCTGGGTGAAGTCCTAGGTCCTGGCTTCAGCATCATCCAGCCCTAGCCATTGTGGCCATTTGGGGAATAACACAGGAGATGGAATATCTCCTTCTCTTTCTGTCTCTCCCTCTCTGTAATTGTCCCTTTCAAACAAATAAAATAAATCTTTAAAAAAAATGAGTATATTGACACAGAGCACTCAGGTAAAGCCAACATGATCTCTGCAGTCCCTCTCCAAACAAAAAGATTGTTTCTTGGGTCTGTCAAAGTGTCCAAGGTTGCTATTTGTCACTGTTAGGGTGGCCAGTGTTCTCTCTTTCAGATGTACTTATTTTTACTTGAGAGTTAGAGTTACAGAGTGGATGAAATGGAAAGATAGAGATTCCATCTGCTAGTTCATTCCCCAGATAGCTGCAATGGCAGAAATGAGCAGGTCCAAAGCCAGAACAGGAGCTTCTTCCAGTTTCCTACATGGGTGTAGGGACGTAAGAACTTGAACCACCCTCTGCTGCTTTCCCAGGTCTAAGCCAGGAGCTGGGTCAGATGTGGAGCACCTGGGTCTAGAACTGGCTCCCATATAGAATACTGGTAACACAGACACCTACAAAAAAACACAATGGTCCTCCAAAAACAGATAGTGGTCCGAAAGAAATCTGTGTAATATACAAATTTCCAGACATAGAATTCAAAGCAATGATTCTGCAATGTAACACAGGTAAAATACAAAGATAAAGAATATAACTAGCTTAAAAAAACGAGGAAATCAATAGCTGAGATGAATAAAAAATTCACTGTGAAAATAAAGATCACTAAGAAGCATCAAACAGAAATGTTGTAGATAAACTTCAATCGATGAAATTTAAAATCTTATCGACAGGTTCAATAGCAGAACAGACCAAGAGTAGAAAAGAATTTGGGATCAGTAGGAAAAGGACAGACAAAAATAAGGATGTAGAAACTCTATGTGAAAGATGGGATATTATTAAGTGACTAAATATTCATTCTATAAGGATTCCTGAAAGAGAAGGAGAAAAACATCGAGAACCTATTGAATGAAATAATAGCTGAAAGTTTCCAAGCCTTGAAAGAGATGTGAACATCTGGAAGCCCAAAGGACCCCAAGCCAACTCAATCAAAGCATATTGGAGTCAAATAGTCAAAATTTAAGGACAGGGCCTGGCCTGGTAGCCTAGTGGCTAAATCCTTGCCTTGCAAACACCAGGGTTCCATACGTTCACTGGTTCATGTCCCTGCTGCTTATGATAGCATCCAGCTCTGTGCTTGTGGCCTGGGAAAGCAGTAGAGGATGCTCCAAAGCATTAAGACCCTGAACCCACATGGGGGACCCAGAAGAAGTTCCTGGCTCCTGGCTTCAGATCAGCTCAGCTCTGGCCTTTGTGACCACCTGGGGAGTAAAGCAGCACATGGAAGATCTTTCTCTCCTTCTCTCTGTAAATCTGCCTATCCAATAATACATACATACATACATACATACATACATAAATCTTTTTTTTTAATTTAAGGACAAAGATCTGTCCTAAAGCATATTAGAAAAAAGTGTCAAGTTACATATAAGAGAAAAACCATCAGACTAACAGAAGACTTTCCAGCATTAATCTTAAAGGATAGAAGAGAGGGAGATGATGCATTCAAAGTCTTACAACTAGAAAAAAAACACTTTTCCAACCGAAAATTATATCCAATGAAGCTACAATTGTGGAAGACAGTTTGGAGATTCCTCAGGTAGCTGAAAATTTATCTACCATATGACCCAGCAATCTCACCCCTTGGAATTAATCCAAATGAAATGACATCAGCATATGGGAGAGAAAATAAGATGTAAAAACAACCCAGATGCCCACCAATGGATGACAGACTAAAGACTATGGAATACTACTCAACCACAAAAAATGAAACCTTGCGTTTTGCAACTAAATGTATGTAATTGGACACCATTATGCTTAACAAAATAAAGCTAGTTCTCAAAAGACAAGTGTATATTTTCTCTCTGTGATGAGTAATAGACAGTATAAAATGTAATCTATCACTATTATAATGACATTCTTGGATTTGATTATTGTGTACAGCCTTTGTTAATAAATTTGAACAGCTGTGTGTGTGGGTTTTTTTTTTTTTTTTGCTTTTTCTCTTTGTTATTATTTTCTACTTGCCAAGTGTTGATATCTTTGTCTAATGTATTGTTAAACTTCTGATTGTGAAATGAAATGAAAACATACTATTATAAAAACTAGAAAGAAAAAGGAGGAAGAAGGGAGGATGGGGAATGAGGCAGGATTTGGAATGGGTAGGCTTATTTGGGGGAGTACCAGCAGGCTCCCAAATCTGTAATGTGACATATGTGGAATATTTTCTGCTTTACAGAAATAAATAAATAGATTTAAATGAAAAATATAAAGTAAAAGAGTAAAGCAGAAATACAATCCTTCCATTTATTGAAGAAACTGACAGATCCATCACACTAAAACTGAAAGCAAAATACATAAAATTTGAAGAACTCAAAATATACAAGAGTATTTTTTTAAAAATCACTTAAAATGCAATGAAAGATATATTCATTTTGGTCCAAAAAATTTGAAATCCAGACATAAAAGTGTCTTCAAAAATTATTTATAGACTTCACATACCACAATCCTTAGGAGCAGAGCTCAATGTGATGGTTCAGTGGCTAAATCTTCACGTGGCACACACCAGGATCGAATATGGGCACTGGTTTGTGTCCCAGCTACTCCATGTCCCATCCAGCTCTCTGCTTGTGGCCTGAAAAGGCAGGAGCAGATGACCCAAGGCCTTGGGACCCTTTACCCACATGGAAGAACCAGAGGAGGCTCCTGGCTCCAGATCAGCTCAGCTCCGATCATTGTGACTACTTGGGGAGTGAACCAGAGGACACAAGATCTATCTGTCCTTCTCTCTGCATACATATGATCTATCTCTTCTTAACTTTGTATATATTCTTTCCAATAAAAATATTTTTAAATGTAGCAACATAGATATATAGTTCATACCATTTTCCATATACTTCTGAATTACCCTTATAGAAACTTTCAAAGGTTTATCTATTTTTACTTGAAAGGCAGATTTTACAGAGAAGAAAGGAGAAACAGAGAGAAAGATCTTCCATCCACTAGTTCATTCTCCAAATGCCCACAATGGTCCAAGCTGAGCCAATCCAGGCCAGGTGATAAGAGCTACTTCCAGGTGTCCCACATAGGTGCAGGATTCCAAGAACTTGAGCCATCCCCCACTGTTTTCCCAGGTCATAAGCAGGGAGCTGAATCAGATATGGAGCAGGTAATACATGAACTTGCGGCCATATGAAATGCCAGCACTTGCAGTGGAGGATTAGCTTGCTATGCTACCATGCTGGCCCTCATAAAGCTTTGTATTTAGAGTGGAAGGGAGAACAGAGGGGAGGAGAGGGAAGGGAACTCAAGGGAGGAGGAACGGGGACCTCAGTGCCAACTAAACTATATCAAAAAACAGTTCTTAAAAAGCTTTGTATTTATTTTTTAAAGATTTATTTTTTTATTGGAAAGTCATATAGAGAGGAGGAGAGACAAACAGGAAAATCTTCCATCCACTGTTTCGCTCCCCAAGTGTCCACAACAGCTGGAGATGAGCTGATCCAAAGCCAGGAGCCAGGAACTTCCTCCAGGTCTCCCACACAGGTGCAGGGTCCCAAGGCTTTGGGCCGTCCTTGACTGCTTTCCCAGGCCACAAGCAGGGAGCTGGATGGGAAGCAGGGCTGCCAGGACACAAACCAGCACCTATACGGGATCCTGGCACATGCAAGGTGAGGACTTTTAGCTGCTAGGTTACCACGCTGGGACCAAAGCTTTGTATTAACAGAATATGATTTCCTTTTAAACATATGCAAGTACTCATTAACAATATCCATGCATTAGAACATAAGGAAATATTGTTAAATTCCCAAAACATAATGCCTTATAGGCCATGTTCACAGGTCTTTTAGACAGAGAGAGACATAAATGGAGTAGAAGGGGTAGAAAGATCTTCCATCCACTGGTTCACTCCCTAAATGGTTGCAATAACCAGAGTATGGCCAGGCTGAAGCCAGGAGCCCATAACTCCAGCTAGGTCTCCCACATGTGTAAGGGCCCCAAGAACTCTGATTAATTTCCTCTACTTTTCCATGTGCAGTATTAGCAGGGAACTGGATGAGACGTGGAGTAGCTGGGTCATGAATCCATACGGGATGCTGATATTGCAAATGGCTCTTAACCTACTACACTACAATGCCAGCCCCTCATGTTTCCTAAAATTTGAAATCAGCTACAAAATGGTAGTTCATCAAAATTCTTACACCTGAAAATTTGTTAAGAACTCAACTCAAGGGCCTGGCACAATAGTGTAGTGGTTAAAGTCCTTGCCTTGCACGCACCGGGATCCCATATAGTCACTGGTTCTAACCCCGGTGGCCCTGCTTCCCATCCAGCTCCCTGGTTGTGGCCTGGGAAAGCAGTCGAGGGCGGCCCAAAGCCTTTGGACCCTGCACCTGTGTGGGAGAACCAGAAGAGTTCCTGGCTTCGGACTGGCTCAGTCGCAGCCATTGCGGTCACTTAGGGAGTGAGCCATTGGATGGAAGATCTTCCTCTCTGTCTCTCCTCCTCTGTATATCTGCCTGTCCAATAAAAATAAATAAATCTTAAGAAAAAAAAGAACTCAACTCAAAATGACCTTCTGTCAGTAGGTAATGTGGTATAGAGGGTGAATCTGTCACTTGGAAGAAAAAAGAATCTATACCCAATGTGGAGGTAAAAAAAATCAATACAGCAACCATGGACATTCATTTAAAACTAGAAATGCAACTGCCATGATTTGGCAATCCCACTGCAGAGTGTGCATTCAAAAGGTATGAAATCATTGCATTAAAAACATTCCTGCTTTATGATGCTTTTACTGAACTCTTCACAATAGGCAAGTCATGGAATGAACCCAGGTGCCCATGGAGAATACTGGAGGATGGAACAAGCAGAGGGGAACTGACGTGATTGGATAAAGGATGTGGAATGAAAGTTAGATGGAAGGAATAAGTTCCTAGTATTACAAAACACCATGTAGAGGCTATAGTTCAAGGCAACCTAATAGATTCTGTATGAACGCATAAAAGAAAGCAGCTCCAAGCCTCCAATCACTAAGCAACATCAAACAAGGGGAAACACTGGCTACCCTGTTTTTACCAGAATGCATTCTACACAAGAAACGTCACACTACTGCTCTTAGTAAAGGATTTGTTTATACAAAAAAAATTGTTAATAAAATTTTGTTTAAAAGGAGCGGGGAGTCTTGATTTGTATCTAAACTGAAAATCCATATGAAGTGAATAATTCCCTATATAAAGATATTACTGATTCTTTAAATCTACCACTTGCTAGCTGTGTATCTTTCAGCAAATTATTCAACATCTATAAGTCTCAAATTCATCTGTAACTGTGGATAATACACTTTCCTTACAGGACTGTTTTAAGTGCATGAGTTAAACACAGGAGCAGTTAGCACTGTGTTTGGCAGGTGGTAATTGCTCAACAACTATTTATTATTACCATCATTATTTATTAATACAGTAACAAAATTGAGCTTGCCTTGATGGCTCAACAGGCTATTCTTCAGCCTGCAAGCACAAACATCCCATATCGGCACCAGTTCATGTCCCAGTTGCTCCACTTCCCATCCAGCTCCCTGCTTATTGCCTGGGAAAGCAGTAGAAGATGGCCCAAAGCCTTGGAACCTTGCACCTGCGTGGAAGGCCAGGAAGAGGCTCCTGACTTCAGTTCAACTCAGCTGTGACCATTGTGGCCATTTGGGGAGTAAATCAGCAGAAGGAAGTTCTTTCTCTCTCTGTCTCTCATTCTCTCTCTGGATCTACCTTTCCAATAAAATAAATAAATCTTAGAAAAATATAAGGTAACAGTGTGGAAAAACAGCAAAGGCCCCAGAACCTTACTGCAGGAGTTTCATGTCACCATCTCTTGCCGGCCATTCCTAACTCCATCCTGAGTCAAAGGCAACTGTGTTTGCTTGGGTTTCCACCCTTTACTGTTCTTTCCTTTAAAGATTTATTTATTTTTATTGAAAGCCAGATATACAGAGAAGAGAAGAGATAGAAAGGAAGATTTTCTGACTGCTGATTCACTCCCCACGTGACCACAATGGCCAGAGCTGAGGTGATCTGAGTCAGAAGCCAGGAGCTTCTTCCAGGTCTCCCACGCGGGTGCAGGGTCCCAAGGCCGTAGGCCGTCCTCGACTGCTTTCCCAGGCCACAAGCAGGGAGCTGAATGGGAAGCGGGGCCACCAGGATTAGAACCAGCACCCATATGAGTTCCTAGCGTGTGCAAGGTGAGGACTTCAGCCACCAGGCTACCGTGCTGGGCCCACCCTTTGCTGTTCTTCCTGTTGGGGGCCACATGCTCCCTCCTCACCCACAGTTTGATTGACCTTGAGGAAGCCACATAAATTCCCCTTTCACTATTTGTTTTATTTCTCTGGTATTTCTATTATATAAAGAAAAAAATTTCATATACCTATTTTATATACTCTATATATATACCGTATGCTATACAATTACATGTAAAGTATATAATCAAACATTTTTCTACTTGTACCAGTTTAAGTACACAGTTAATAGCCTTGCTTTCATTCAAATTATTGGGTAACCATAATTGCTATCCACCTCCAGAATTTGATATCATCACCCAGTAAAACTATGTACCCATCAAATCACAACTTTCCCATTGTACATAGTTTAGGATACTTCTGGGATGATCCACTTAGCACCACAAGTCGGGGTTTTGGACAGCAGCAGGCATTATAAGGATCTTAAGCCCTAGGGGACTTGGAATGTTCATCCAAGCCAGCCCTGCCTATGATCAGTTTCCTGGTGCATCCAAGGATCCTTTTTCTGTGTCTATCTGATGGTTTTTTGGTTGCTGCATGATGCACAATCTCCCCCTTTTCTGGTGTTATTTTTGTCCACCCAAAGAGACCTCTGGGGAGTTGAAAGGCGCTCTAGGGGAACCATTAGAAGGTGGCAGCTCTCCACTTTCGAAGCTGCTCTGAGGCTCGCACTAGAAAGGGCTGCTTAGGGTGCAGCACACATGTTGTTGAACTTGCACCTGATTCTTGTCCTTTAAAGAATGCCAGATTTCTCTGGGTATCAGCTAGGAGCTTTGATGATACTCATCTGCAAAGACTTAGGATATTCAACGCCCGCTTTCCCAGAAGAGCTGGGAGCTGTCAGCCTTGGTGTGATTGCCTTGCCATAGAACTCAGGCTCAGGAATCCAAGGTCTACCATCAGCCCGCAGCTGTTACCTCAGGGTGCGATTAAGGCCACAGAAACCTGACCAGAGCTGCCCTGAAACCTGCTGATCTGCCTGCCTGCCACTTGGGAAGTCAGGATTCTTCCTGCTGGGCTGGAGATGGGCTTCCCCCTCTTCATTTAAAAATAAAAATGATGGAATTTAGAAGTTCACAAGATTGTAATGATCCTTTGCTGAGTTGGTCTTCAATAGTCTTTTACTTCTCATGTGTGCTTCCCTGCATTCTAGCCTCCTGCCAACGTGCCCATGCCACAAAGAAAATAGCCCGTTCTCATTAAAATACTTGGAAGGACTTAAATGATAAATAGCTGAGAGGGGAGAGATCCTGTGCCTTAGTTGGATATGTAAGTTTAAAATGTCGGGCCTTATTTTTTAATTTTCTTTTGTGGGTTTTTTTTTAATTTCCCCAGTGAGTTTTTGCAGAAGTTAGGTAATTAGCATTACAAGCCAAAGGAAGTCTTTCCCCTACAGAATCACTGGTAAGAATTTCAGCCATAATCATCTTGACCAAATATCTAATCTTCATATGCAAGCATGCCCTTGACATTTGCAAATTCTTTGCAAAATCAGAAAGTGTATCCTTTTTAAAAGTTTATCAAACCCAGGGGGGAGGGGAGGGGTAGGGGTGGGGGGATTCCCAGAGCCTATGAAACTGTCACATAATGCAAAATATTAATAAAAATATATAAAAAAAGAAAAAGTTTATCAAGCAAAAATAGTAAAATGGGAGCATTATGGCAAATGTGTCACTGTCATATTTTGCTAAGCCTTTTGGAAGGCAGTATCAACTCAGCATGACTCATTCTCGCATTTGTTCATTAGCAGATATATTTTTAAGAACCTATTCAGGACTCGGGAGAGGAGCTTTCTCTGGTCCTTACTTAGTTCCAACTTTGGATCCCCACCCTCTCTTGCAATGAGCATCAGGGTCACTCCGGAGTCCCCCCAAAATTAGATCAGATAGGCAGATACCAATAATGAAAGCTTAGAACAGACAGGAAACAGTCAGCTTGGACTCACATATACCTTAGTAGGTAGGACACAAAGATCAGTTACTCATCACTAAGGTATTGAAGATTCCTCTGCACACCCCTCCTAAAACTGTTCTGCACCTCAATTGTCAACATATGCCTTGTTAGAGTTACAAGCCTGTTTGGATTATCCAAAAATTTGCCAAGTTCAGTAAAAATCACGCTTCAATACTATAAGTTGCTAACTATAAAAATGAAAGTAGACACGACACAGCTGAATAGTACCCTATAACCATTTTAAGGTGTATAGCAGCTGGTTGTGTACAAACTAAAATTGAAATGTCAATGAAGTAGTCACAGGATGTGGTTAAGAATTTGCATTTTCTAACATATTTGTCACTCAATACCATTTCAATTAACTTTATGATGTTGTAAATGGTTGTTGAAGTTGTGTAGTGGCTTTTCATTGGAAGGGATGATATTCTGCCAGCTCTACTTTCAGACCAGGGATGGTCTCCCAATGAAACTGTTGAATTTATGTGGACAATAAGATGCTGGACTCTATGCATGGTCCATGCCCTCAATGAAGGAATCATGACTGGATATGAACTATACTACTGTAAAACTGTGGAGGAATCCAACATGGGGGCAGGGTTTTTTGGAGAGGTTGGGGGAATCCCAGAACCCATGAAACTGTGTCATAAGATGAAATAAAAAAAAAAGAACCTATGGGGTGACTTTAGCACAATGATGAAATACAGGGTCCAGGCCCCAGTCTTTCTCCTCCCAATATGAAGACCTCCCAGTAATTATCTAGAGACAAGAACACCTTTATGGGGAAAACAATAACAATTTTGGGGGTATGATGAATATAGTTAAATAAAATATAAAATTAAATACAATCCAAATTGTAAGAGTCAGAGAAATGATCCCTCTTTGCATGAGCCCTCCCTTTCCAAGACAGCAATAATGGCTAATTTTAGGTATCAGCTTGATTTGGATGAACAAATACCTAGGAACCCAGAAAAGCACTATTTTGTGTATGTCTATAGGATGTTTCCAAGCAAAATTAGCAGGTGAGTCTGAGTAAACTATATGGGAAAACCCTGCTTTACTGCAGGAGGGTGCCATCAGCTGGCTGGGGATCTGGAGAAGAAAAAAAAGAAGAACCTGGACTGAACACTCACTCAGAGAGGAGTTACTCTCAACTCACTTGATCCCTCCTTTGAATGACAGAACTTCACACTTGCTGACTTTTAGACTCTGGAACTTTTACCAGCAGTCCCTCCCCCTCTGCAGTATTCAGAGGGCTTTTAGCTTTGAGATGGCTGGGTGAAAGTTACACCCTGTGACTCTGAGCCTTTAGACTTGGACCAAGCCATGCCACCAGAATCCCAGGGACTTGGCAGCTGCAGACAACCTGTAGGGAGACTTCTCAGCCATCATAATAGTGCAAGACAATTTCACTAATAACCCCCCCCTTGTGTATCTACATACGTATCCTATTAATCTTTTCTCACTACAGAATCATAAGACATTGTTAAAGAAACATATAGAGAAGATTCCACTAGATGCATGGCTTCTGCCAAGGGAAAAAGAGTTAAAAACAGACGTCCAGCTTCCTTAGCACCCTAAAACAGCTTCGGGAAGCCCACTCCTTCGTCACCTCACAGAGAACACCAAGGGTAACAGGAGGGTTAGCCTACTAGGTTCCAAGTTGAAACAAACAAACAAACAAAAAAAAGAGGTGAGGTTCAGAGCAATGAATGTGCAGATCTTGATGGTAGCTGGGTGTCCCATGGGGGACTCCCCACAGCCCTGTTTAGACAAGGAGACATTTCCCTCAGCAAATTTTTAATCTTGACCTATCTTTTTCCAGCATTGACTCCACCTAACTTTGCAGCCCCGCTTGTGGGCTTACCCAACTGCAGAAGCCAAATAAAGGAACCATTAGGCATTGACCATACCCAGATATAGGGACACACAATTTAAGTACAATTGCAATAAAATATGGCACATTCTGGAAAAAGGTGATCTCTCTGGAGACTGTAAAAGTATGAGACATGTTTATCACAGACTTGGGAGTGGGAATGTAGTTGGGAACGCTCTCCAACAGGGGCAACATTTCAGCTCAGGCCACAAGGGGGAGCTAGCCTGGCAGGTATGCAGCCTGCAAATACAGCAGGTATTCAGAACTGAACTAGCTTCATCATAGTTGGAATTTTACGCAAAAGACGATTTTATTTTTGAAACAAAGAATGTAATGGGATGGATAAGTGGACTGATGCCAAGCCATGAAAGATTTTCTCTAAGACATGTTAAGAAATGTCGACAGGTAACCCTGCACGGTGGAAAGCTACAGGGCCTTTTCAGCAAAGAAGGGCCATGATCAGCTTTAAAAGTCTACTCTGGCTGCTGTGTAGACACTAGCTTGGAAGCGAGGCCAAGAGTGGAAGTAGAGAGACCAATTAGGAGATGATTGCAGTAACCCAGCAGAGACATGCTCATGGCCTGGAAGGGAAAGGACAGTTCCCAGCGCAGCAACGGAAATATAGAAGAGTGCAGAAATTCAAGAGCTATCTGGGAAGTCAGGATCTGGTAATTGCATGTAGGAGAGGAAAAAAAAAAAAAAGATACTGTGTAGATTGAGTCCTTGATTTAGGGACAGGAAACTGAGTGCCTAGTGATGCCATCCACTGAGATAAAGCACAGCAGAGAATGTGAAATCACGGGAACCTGAAGGGAGAGGAAGGGGATCAGTTTGGTTTGAGGAATATTAAGTATGTGGTACATGTGGCATATCCAGATGGAGATGCCAAGTCAGTGATAAAGTCAGTGATGATCTATGGTTGAGGATATAAATTGAGTGATATCATAAACTAGATATCAGACTTAAGGGCATCAGATGAGATTATGCAAAGAAATAGAGGACAAGTAAGAAGAGTTGAGGTTCATGTCTCTGGAAATCCAGCACATATCATTCAGAGGTGAAAGAACCAACACCCAACTGAGACTAAGACGGATGTGCTAAAGTACAAAGGAAACCTGCAGAGCTGCATCCGCTAGAGGGCGCAGGCAGGGCGCATGCTCAGCAGAAGGGACTAGCCAGCAGTGCAGGAGGCTACCGAGAACCTAGGTGCAACAGAACCCTGTGGACACCAGATTCAATGGCATGGAAATGATTACCTGGTCCTGGGTCTTGGGTTTCTCAGATTTGAAGTGCAGGAATTGCCCTCACCTAAGAGTACTTTTATTTTAGTCTGCTTTGCATATTGAGCTTCTTTATTTCATTTGAATAAAGCATTTCATGGAATAAAATATTTCCAGTTGGGGTTAGTATGCCAGTGTACCAAGTTAATCTTGTGCCAGCAGCACCACCATCCTGTATGGATGCCAGTTCACGTCACAACTGCTCTACTTCTTATCCAGTTACCTGGATCATCCAGCAGCAGAGGATGACCCAAAGCCTTGGGACCCTGCACCCTATAGGAGACACGGAAGAACCTCTGGCTCCTGACTTTGGGCCAGCCCAGCTCCAGTCATTGTGGTTCATGTGGGAAGCCCAGCAATGGGGAAAAAATCTTTATCTCTCCTTCTCTGTAAAATCAGCCTTTTAAATAAAAATAATTAAATAAAAAAATGCAATGAAAATTATATGACTTAGACACAAGCTCAATATCCTAGTTGCAGCTGGAATATTAGAAGTGTCCTTCCAGCTCCAGTATTCTATAATTGTACTCATTCAAGAGGCACTCTAATCAAGACATCTCCCACTTGCAGAGTTATCTCCAGATGGTTACTGGCATGGATCTTCCATTCTCTCAGTTCAGCCTCCATACTTTGCCAACCCTGTGTTGCTTTCTCTGTGTTCTTTCAATTTTCAGCTCGCCAAAATTCTTCTAAGTCAACCTCAAGTTCTCACGTCCTCTCAAAAGTCTTCACTGACTCCAGTTCTCACTGACCAGATGCTCCTCCGCCCTCATTTCAGCAATTACCACGCACTACCTCCTGCTTCAGAGTTCCATGTAAGGTACATTAGTCTTATCTTCCCCAGTAGGACTGGAAACTTCCCTAGAAAGCAACCATCTATTTTCTTGCCGATTCCCCTCTGCTAGACATAAGCTATGTGTTCAGCAAATGCTTAATACAAACCATTTGGCATACAGCCTGCCTTGTTAGCTGTTAAAGCAGCAAGACCAAGGTCTACCACTTACTGGTGGTATGTTTATTGCAAAGAATTTTCAGTTTATGTTGTTTGCTCTGAGGTGGCACAGGGAGATCCCAATATTCTCGTTGCAGTAAGACATAGAGACAAGCACATGGCACAGGAAAGAAACACAAAGCATTAAGCTCAGGCATATGAGGCCAGTGGTACAGTCTTTCAAGAACAGCATGGACCTGGCCTTGGAAATCACCATTTCACACCGAGAGGCACTCATTTCTTTTTTTTCTTTTCTTTTTTTTTTTTATTAATTATTTTGCATTATGTGACAGTTTCATAGGCTCTGGGATTCCCCCCACCCCTCTCCCTCCCCTCCCCCCTGGTGGATTCCTCCACCTTGATGCAGTATTACAGTTCAAATTCAATCAAGATTCTTTCCTTGCAAACATATACCAAGCATAGAGTCCAGCTACTTATTGTCCAGATGGGTTGAACAGTTTCTTGGGGAGACCATTTCTGGTCCGAAGTTAGAGCTGGTAGAATATCATCCCAGTCAATTAAGAGTCCCAATATAACATCAACAGCAATTTGCAACATTATGGAATTGACATGGTTTTGAGTAACCAGTATGTTAAAAAAAAAAAAAAAAAGCAAATTCTTAACCACATCCTATGATTAGCTCATTGACATCTCAATTTTAGTTTATATACAGGACCGGCTGCTATATACCTTAAAATGGCTATAAGGTACCATTCAGCTGTCTCGTGTCTATTTCATTTTAGTATTTAGCCATTTGTTGTGTTGAAGTATAATTTTGCTGATCTTGGCAGATTTTAGGATGATCTAGACTGGCTTGTAACTCTAACAAGACATTTGTCGACAATTAAGGTGCAGAACATTTTTTTTTTGCTGGGTGGGGGTGTGCAGGAAAATCCTTAACACCATGGTGAGGAGTGAGTAATCTTTGTGTCCCACCCAGCGAGGCATGAGCCAATCCACGCCAGCTCTTTCCTGTCAGATTCCAAGCTCTACTTTTTGTTGTTTGTCTATTTATTTTAGGGTTTTTTAGTTTGTATGATTGTTTGTTCGCTATGAGGGGTTTTCGGAGCGATCCCGATGGTCATTGCGAGGGAGGGCGGGGGTCCAGAGGTGGAGCCAGGCTCGGACCAGAGAAAGCTCTCCTCCCTGGTCCCGAAGGATGTTTATTGTTCTTCTGTTTCTGCGGACCGCTCAGGGCTTCTGGTTGTCTTTCTGATGACGTTGGTTTCTGCACGGTAGTGTTTGGACTACTTCCATCCCCTGCGGAAGCTCCGGTTGGGGGTGGGTGACCTCAGAGTACTCGGCCTCCGAGGGCATCCAATTCCCTGTGGCCTCCTTGGCAGTTGGGATATAGTCCTTGTTGCTCGTATTAATAGTTTGTGGTGAAGGTCTGGGAGTCTTCATGGTTGGGATCCAAGCTTCCTCCTTACCACCTGCTCCACTCTGGAGGAGGCACTCATTTCTAAATAAGGTCATGTGTGAGGTCCAAGCTAATGAAATATGTTCTCTTAATGGGGACAATATAAAAACAGCTACGAAACAAGGACTGGAGGAATGACTTCGCCTTGACTTGTGGTACATTGTCCCTAGAAGGGAAACATGTAAACACGGTTGAGAGCTTCATTAAATTATAAAAATGGATAGATCCAATTATTTCCCTCTGGAAAGTTAGCCAATATGAGAAGACTAGAAAAAGTATGAAAGCAGAGGTGGCGGCACTGAGGGAGACTTGAGCACCATCAAAGCACTCTCTATTTCCCCAACAGTGCATAAAGAACAAGAAGTCCTTCTGAGAGAACAAATGTGACTGAAGTCAATCAACTTTTACAAGAATGTTCTGCTTCCGTGAGCCTTTGTGTGGAGCCCTGTGAGGGATGACATTAAAATCCAGGGTCCCTGGGGTTGTTATGGTGGTACAACATGCTAATCTTCCACTTGCAGCGCCAGCATCCCACATGGCCACTTGTTCGAATCCCAGCTGTTTCACTTCAATCCAGCTCCCTGCTAAGACATGGGAAGGCATTGGGGGATGGCTCAAAGTCTTGGGACTCTGCATCCATATGGGAGACCCACAGGTAGCTCCTGGTTTATGGCTTCAGATTGGCTCAGCTCTGACCACTGCAGACATTTAGGGAATGAACCAGAAAATGGAGGCTCTCTCTCTCTCTCTCTCTCTCTTTTTCTCTCTCTCTCACTCTCTCTCTCTGTAAATCTGTCTTTTAAATTAATATATATATACACACACATATACAGGGTTTATGAGTAGAGCCAAGACAAATATGTAAGAAATAATGAAAGAACATTTTTCAAAGTGCTATGAGCTGGAATAAAATGTAAAGTAGCTTCAGGGACCCGGGAAATGAGTAGTCAGGGAATCACATGGAGCTGTCTGTGTGCTCAGGTGTCTATGTGTGTCCATTGTATCTTGGAAATGGACTTGTGCAACACTCTGGGAAATCGAGTTTTATCCTGAAGCAATAAATGAGCTGGGTGGTTGGAGAAAATGGGGCATTCTCTTGAACTTTATGAGCAATGAGCACAGAGGCAAAAATATACAAGGCAGAAGAAAAGATGGAGAAAAAAAAATCAGTGTTTAGACTAATGAATCTTTATGAGTAAGCCTGAGGTTAAGAAGCTAGACAAGAATGTCAGCAGTTGCAAGTTAAGGGAAAGAAAAAGTTGGTTAGATCAATTGAAACAAGTTGAAGCAGAGCTTTAAACCTCACAGCTAACATCACACTCACTAGTGAACTGGTGAAAGAATGACAAGCACACCCACACTCACCAATTCTGTACAGCATTTTACTGGCAGTTCTAACACACTCAGGCAAGTAAATGAGACGAAAAGCAGCCAGACTGAAGAGGAAGTTAAAACTACTTCAATTTGCAAATGACATGATCTTTAGGAAATACTAAGCAATTCACTAGAAAAGAGTTTTAAATAAAAATAAATAAATCCATCAAGATTGCAGAATACAGCATACAGAAGTTAACTGCTTTTTAATACACATCCAAAGAATAATCTAAAAATGCAATTTGGAGGCAGGTTTTTGGCATGGCAGTTAAGATGATGTTTGGAATGTTAACATCCCAAATCGGAGTGTCTAAGTTGAGTCCAGCTTCCTGTTTCATTTCCAACTTCCTGCTAGCGTGTACCTTGGGAGACAACCAATAATGGCTCAGGTGCTTGTGTCCTGGCCACTCACAGAGAAGAACCAGACTGAGTTCCCAATTCCCAGCTTTGATCTGATCCAGCCTTGCATATTACAGGCATTTGGGGAGTGAACCAAAGAAGGAAGATTCCAACTCATCTCACTGTTTCTCTGCCTTTGTTCAAATAGAATAAAAATAATTTAAAAATTTATTATGAATTCCATTCGTAATAACAAAAAGTATAAAATACTTTGGAGTAAATTTTTAACATACTGCAAAACTTCAAATTACAAAGCATCGTTGAAATAAATTTAAAAATTCAAATACATCAGGACTGGCACTGTGGTGTGTTAGGTTAAGCCTCCAGCTGCAGTGCCAACATCCCATATGGGCTCTGGTTCAAGTCCTGGCTGTTCCCACTTCTGATCCAGCTCCATGCTAATGTGCCTGGGAAACAGTAAAAGAAGGCCCAAGTCCTTGGACCTCTGCACCCACGTGGGAGACCCAGAAGAAGCTCTAGTATCCTGGTTTCAAACCAGCCCAGCTTGGCCATTGTAGCCACTTGAGAGAGTGAAACAGAGGCTGGGACATCTCTTTGTCCTTTTCTCTCTGTAAATGTTATTATTAGAAAGGCAGATTTACAGAGAGAAGGAGATACAGAGAGATACATCTTTCATTCACTGGTTCACTCTCTAAATGGCAGCAATGCCCAGAGCTGAGTTGATCCAAAGCCAGGAGCCAGGAACTTCTCCTGGGTCTCCCATGTGGGTGCAAGGCCATCTCTGCTGCTTTCCCAGGCTATGGGCAGGGAGCTAGATGCAACATGTAGCAGTTGGAACACGAACCAAAGCACATATTGGGATGTTGGTGCTTGAAGTTGGAGGATTAGTCTGTTGAGCCGGGTGCCAGCCTCATAAAAATAAATCCTTTTAAAATCTAAATACATGGAAAATCATCTGTGTTCATTGATTCAAAACTTAATATTTTTAAAATGGCATACTCTGGGGCCAGTGGGATGGGTCACTGGTAATCTTCTACCTCAAGTTCAAGTATCCCACATGTCCCAGCTTTTCCACTTCCCATCCAACTCCCTGTTTGTGGCCTGGAAGGGCAGCACAGAATGGCCCAAAGCACCTTTGTGAAAGGCCTGGAGGAGGCTCCTAACTCCTGGCTTCTATAAAACAATCCAATGAGTTTCAACTTATATATCAGAAATAACACTAGACTAGGAGTTAGGAAATCTCAACTTTTGTCCCAACTCACTCCTGACTCACTGTATGGTTTGGGCAAGTCACTCTTTTCTAAAATGAAGTTTTCTTTTTTAAAATGAAGGGATTGGTTTGCATGATCAAAAGGTCTCTTCAAGGATGAAATTCCCCACCATTAACCAAACTTGTTCATTACACAGTTCTGAAAACGGTAGCATGAGATCGCAAATTCCAATGACACCAACAAAAAGTGGCACACTTTCTAACCAAATTAACTCCTTCCATTTTCAAATGCTTTTGCCCCTCTAGAAATACGACTGGAATTACAATCATCCCATTGCTTCTTATCTCCTAGAAGAACATGAAGTCACCCCCCCACACACACACCCTGGGACCTTGTGGGGACTAGGAGTTGGGACAGAGTACAGATGCAGAGATGTAATCCAACTGGGGACTGAACTCCATTTGTCCCTTCTGTTACAGTTTGTAAATGAAGAACTCAGCTTCCAGCACCATGTTTTTATGAAATCCTATGTGACGTCAACAATTACACTTCATTGGATTCCAGAAAAGAAGGTAGCATTGTCCCAGTTCTTCTGCCTTGGGATCAAAGATGGTTTCTGCAGTTTGTAAATCACTGGTTTGGGTTTGTTTTTTTTTTTAATAAAAATCAAAGAAATGTCATGTCAATCTCTCCTTTATTATTACAAATGTACAGCATGCTGTTTCACAACACAGCAAGTGTTCAAAATGACTTATCCTTCCATGTTTTTAAGATTGGAAACAGAATACCGTACTCTTTGCTTTGTTTCCTTTCATTTTTAACCTTCCTTTTATCTCTCCTGTAGTCTTTCTGACACTGTATTGTAGCTCCAGAAATGGAGTATACATCATTTGTTAAATTGTGCACATGTTATAAAGATGTCTTTTCTTTAATACACAGCCCCGTGTGAGGTTTAAATTAATTTCCCAGATTACCACAAACCCAGAGACTGCTTTTTCACAGGCTGAATATTCAGAAAGGACTTTTGCATTTAGCTTCAAAGTAATGAACTCTCCTGTCCTAAGTGCCAATCATTGACTTCTTGGCAACTGATGATGCAGAACACCAAAGATAAAACAAAACAATCCTACAAAGGGATGGCTATTAGATTGACAAGGGAGGCTCAAATAAAAAGAAATGTTAGCTTCAAAGTGAGGAGGAAAAATACCTGCCTCCTGAAGCCTACGCCTAGCTAGGTAAGCTTTAGTAAGGGACAGTAAACAGAAGCATCCTCAGATTCACAAGACTGAGAATGGCTTTCACGCACAGACCCTTGGTGAAAGACAACAAAAATGTGTACTTAGGTAAGGAAACAAAATCAAAAGGAAAATATAGGACACAAAAAAAGAATGATGGGCAGAGATACTGAAAAGCATACTTGCAAGTCTGAAAAGCACCGCATATAAAAATAAGAACTAGATGAAAGTTATCTAAAAAAATTAATATGCTAGATGATAAAGGGGGTGATGATAAGGATTTGGGTTCTACCATCCTTTTATTTCCCAGAAAAACTCATATAGTGATTTATATTAGATATTGTTCAATCACATTTATCTATAAATATTCAAATGATCACATATTGATCTATTTTTTAAATAAGCTACTAGTAAGAGAGGAAATAAAATTCATTATTTCTAAATAAGTAGAAGGCAGAAATACAAATTAAGGGAACTGGATTAAAAAGTTTCATCATCACCAATTTCTCCAAAGGTAAAACATAGTTTCCACAAGATTCTGAAATTTCCAAAAAAAAAAACAAAACAAAAAAAAACCTGAAAACATACCCCTAAAAACATTTGCATATGAAGATCCATTGCAGTATTATTCATGAAAATCAAAAGCAGAAGCAATTATAATGTCTATCAACAGTTGCAAAACTTCTATGTACATACAATGAAATGTCATTCAGCCTCAAAGAGGAATGGAGTACTGACACAAGCCATAGCATGGATAAACCTTGAAAACATCAAGTTAAAATGAAAGAAGCAGGCTGCCACGATGGCCTAGTAGCTAAATTCTCTCCTCACTTGCATTGGGATCCCATATGGGCACCAGTTCATGTCACACTTGCTCCACTTCCCTTCCAGCTCCCTGCTTGAGGCCTGGGAAAGCAATAGAGGATGGCCCAAAGCCTTGGGGCCCTGTGCCAGAGTGAGAGATCCAAGAGAAGCTCCTAGCTCCTGGCTTTGGATCAGGTTATCTCCAGTCATTGTAGTCACTTGGGAAGTGAACTACCAGACAAATTCATTCATTCTGTCTGTCTCTGTCTCTCTGTCTCTTTCCCTCTCTCTCTTCCTCAATCTACAATTTCCAATAAAATAAATGCTTTAAAAAATTAAAGAAGATACAAAAGATCACATACTATATAATTAAATTCATATTAAATGAAGAGGTAAGTGCACAGAGATAGAAAACTGGGAATTGCCAAGGGATGGGAGAAGGAAGGAACTGAAAGCTACTGCATAGAGGTTCTTTATGGGATGACGACAGTGTCCTAAATATATATTTTAAATGTATTTGTAAGAGTTATAGAGCAGGTGGGGAGGGAGACAAAGATTTTCTGTCTGATTCACTTCTCAGGTGGTCACAACAGCCAGCACTGGGCCAGGCAGAATACAGGAGCAAGAAGCTTCTTCCAGGACTCCCATGTGGGTGATAGAGGCACAAACACTTGGACCCCATCTTTCATTGTTTTTCCCAGGCCATCAGCAGGGGGCTGAGTTGGAAGTGGAACAGCTAAGACAGGAACCAGTGCCATTTGGGGTAGCAGCATCTCAGTAAGGGCTTTATCAAGCTTTGCCACAGCACCAGCTCCTCCAGCTTCCTTCTAATGCAGATCATGGGTAGCAGTGATAATGGCCCCAGGAATTGGAGTCCTGACACCCACATGTGAGATTGGGATTGAGTTATTGGCTTCCAGTTTTGAACTTGCCCAGCTTTTGTCAAGTGTATGCCTTGATGTCAAAACTAGAAAAGAAGAATTCAAAAAGATTAAACAAGGCAATTTGATTTAAGATCATTAATAAAAAATCACAAATCAAATATATTTTTTAAAGATTTGGTTTTTTTTTTTTTATTACAAAGTCAGATATACAGAGAGGAGGAGAGACAGAGAGGAAGATCTTCCGTCAGATGATTCACTCCCCAAGTGACCACAATGGCCGGTGCTATGCCGATCCGGAGCCAGGAGCCAGGAAACTCCTTCAGGTCTCCCACACGGGTGCAGGATCCCAAAGTATTGGGCCATCCTCGAATGTTTTCCCAGGCCACAAGCAGGGAGCTGGATGGGAAGTGGAGACACCAGGATTAGAACCGGTGCCCATATGGGATCCCGGTGTGTTCAAGGCGAGGACTTTATCTGCTAGGCTCTGCCACCAGGCCCCATAAATCAAATATTGCCAAACTAAACCTAGTAAATACATCGTAATTTTTAAAATATGACCAAGGTCGCTGCTATGCCTCAATAGGCAAATCCTTGTGGTGCCAGGAATTCATTGGGGTGCTGGTTCGCATCCTAGCTGCTCCACTTCCTGCCCAACTCTGTGGCAGGATAGAGGATAGCCCAAAGCCTTGGGACCCTGCACCCACATGGAAGAGTTAGAAGAAACTCCTGGCTCCTGGCTTCGGATAGACTCAGCTCCAGCCATTGCAGTCATTTGGGGAGTGGAGCAATGGATGGAAGACCTCCTCTCTGTCTCTCCTTCTCTCTGTAAATCTGCATTTCAAATAAAATTAAATCTTTTAAAAAATATTATAACCATGTTGTATTTGTTTCAGAGATACAAGTTTAGTTCAACATTAGAAAATTGATGAAAAACATGCAGTTCAACATTCAGGAAAGAAAATATACCAAATCTCACTAGGTACATAAAAATCACTTGATAAAGTTAATGCTCACTCATGTAATCAAAAAACAAACAAACAAAAAGAAAAAACTCCTAGCCAGCTCATAATAAGAAATAACTTCTGTGGTTTCATTAAAAAAAAAAAAACTAGTTTATTCAATCCCAGCGAGGAAAACCATACTTAAGAATAAAATATTAGAAATAGACGCTTTAGGATCAGAACAAATGAAAGCTCTTCATCACTGTTTACATGTTATATAGACTGAAGGTACTCATCAGAAAAACAAAACAAAAAAAAAATGAGAACCTTGCAAAGAAAGGAAGTAAGCTATTATTCCCACCACAAACAATGAAAGATTCCAGAAGTATTGCTGGATCAAATCAATACACAAAATTCAATCAATTAGAAAATGGTGATATATTTTTACAATATCATTCAGAGTAGCAACAAAACCTGAAAGATATACCTAAGTAAAACTAACCAAGATGTGAACAATCATAATGGAGAAAATTACTATTCAACTGTATTCCAACCCAAACCAACGCAGTGTTTGTCTGTGTTCTTGACATGCAAAATCCGAAAGCTTTTGATGTGGAAGAGTAACATATCAAGAGCACTCAAGCAACTTTTAAAGAATGAGCCAGAATTTGCGCTACCAGGTATCAGTGTTTTGTAAAACTATATATAACATTCAAAAACAATAGGATATCAGAATGAAAATAATCAAATAAGTCACAAGGCTATAATTTTTTCTGCAAGGAGCTAAATAGTAAGCATTTTAGGCTTTGCACTCCAAGGAGCAAAATTGAGGGTATTATGTTAAACTTCTACAAAAAATAGAATATCTTGCCCCTTTTTCCTTGAGTAAGAGATCAGTCCCAGGCAATGCACAGCCTTTGTGTTAGTGCAAACATTCTCTAGTCGGAGAGCTACTGTCCAGAGTGCAAGGGGATTGTTGTCCATCCACCTTTATTTGCCTGGGACTGCCTTTCTTTTAAGTCCTTAAAATCCCAGGGCCTAAGTCTCCCTTCCACTTCCAGAAAGCAGCATGGTTGGTCACTTTCCCTAAGGATGAAGGAGGTATTGGAGGCAGGCAAATGGGGCAGCAACCATCACAGTTTCATTTTCAACCTCAGTCACATTCAAACTCTAGCACTTTCTGCTCCCCTCCCCCAAGGCTTTGTTGTCTTAATTTGACCAAGTGACCAGAGCTATGGTCACTAAATCCCCCCAATAAGCTTCCACTGGATTATGTTTTCATGGCCCAATACTTGCAGCTGTTAACAGCAGATCCTCCAACAAATGTGTGAGCTCAGGGCAGCATCAAGGCACAACTGTTGATAGAGGAGGCAGACACTGAGACACAAACCTGCTTGAGCAGTGTTTATGGGTCAGATTTAGCATGAGGCTCACTGAAAGCATGAGTTCACCAATACCTGAACTAGACCAATGCTTCAGATTGAAGCACCAAGGAGTGTATGTACATTCACACGATAACTCAGTATATAGCAGAATTTACATTTAAAATGAGTAGGTGACAAAGGACTATGCAATAAATGATGTTGAAATAATTCATTACAGCCAATAGTATGGGAAAAAAAATTAATCCCTACTTTGTATCACACATAAAAATAAAAATTCTACAAGGAATGACATAAATGAGAAAAGCGAAATTTTCAAAGATTCATTTTATTTGAATTTAAAATACACAGAGAAGAGACAGAGATAACTTCCATCTGCTGGTTCACTTTCTTTCAAATGGTTTCAGCAGCTGTTGCTGAGCTGATCCAAGGACAAGAGGTAGGAGCTTCCTCCAGATCTCCTACATGGGGAAGGAGCTCAAGAACTTAAGCCATCCTCCACCGTTTTCCCAGAATATAAGCAGGGAGCTGGATGGGAAGTAGAAGAGCTGGGACATGAACTGGTGCCCATATAGGATGCTGGCACCTCAGGCAGAGGCTTAGCCATGGTGCCAACCCTGAAAAGCAAAAAGGTTATCAAAAGCTTAGAGGTAGAGAAACTGCTTCATGTAATAAAAGTCCAAAAAGAATTATTAAACAGGGCACAATGAGCAAAAGTAGTCATGGAAATCATTAGTAAATTTGGTTATGTTAAATATGAACTTCTATATGATGAAACATCATTAAAATAAAAAGTAAGTCAGAGACAAGAAAAAGATATTTTCAATGCATAGAATCAACAATGAATTAACAAGTGGTGGTTTTTAACACCTACAAGCCAATAAGGAAAAAACTAGAACCTGGCACAATGGTTGAATTAGCTAATCCTCCCCCTTGCAAGTGCCAGGATCCCATATAGGCATTAGTTTGTGTCCCAGCTGCTCCACTTCCATCCAGCCACTAGCTTGTGGCCTGGGAAAGCAATGGAGACTGGTCCAAAGCATTGGGATCCTGAACCTTCATGGAAGACCCAGAGGAGGCTTCTGGCTCCTGGCTCCAGGTCGGCTCAGCTTTGGCCATTACAGTCATTTGGGGAGTGGGCTGGCAGATAGAAGATCTCTCCATCATTCCTCCTTTCTATAAATTTGGCTTTTCAATAAAAAATAAATTATTTTTAATGGCCCAAATGAAACAAAATGACATGTAATGAATAACAGTTCCCAGAAGAGGACATTCATGTAGCTAATATAGCAAATACAAACAAGAATGTGCAAGGATATTATATGGATCAGAAAAACCTGGACTTACAGTAACAGATCATCCCCAAATCTCAACAGCTTAACTAATGAAAGTTTCTCATTCATGAAAAGCCACCCATTAATCAGCCAACTCTCCAAGGCTCCAGTTCTTCAAGAAGAAGGAAAAGTATCTTAAATGTTTCACTGCTTCAACTAGGAGGTGACTCACATCACTCTACTCGCAAAATTTTATTGTCATAAGCCCCAGAAACGGGAATGGAAATGACAATTTTCTGTTGTTTGAGCTCAACAACAACAAAAAGTGGGTGCTGAGATGTGGAATTAAGCATTGACTAGCTGAGTCTGTATACAGCTCTCCTGATTTTCCCTCATCTCCCAAGTTCCCTATACACAGTAAGATCAGTCTTTCAGTTCAATTCACAATAGCAAAGATAAAGACTCAACCCACAAGTCCATCAGCTGATAAGTGTTAAAGAAAATGTGGTATATATACATTGTGGGATACTATGCAGCCAAAAAAAAAAATGAAATCCTGTCTTTTGCAACAAATTAGATGCAATTGAAAAATCGTTTTGCATAGTGAAATAAGTGAGTCTCAAACATGAATATCATGTTTTCTCTGATATGTGGCAGCAAACATAGGACACAAAAAACGGTCTTTTGGAAATATTGTTGTTTTTAGCTCTTCTTTATACACCACCGGGACTGTGGTCTTCCTACATTTTTACTTGTTGAATGTGATTCATGGTGAATTAAGATTGTGAATATAGAGCAGATCAAAATTATGTCTTTGCAAAAAAGATGAAGAAAGAGGAGTAAGAGTAGGAAGGAGGAGGAGTGTAGGAGTAGCAGGGAAATGGGGGATTAGGGGAAGTTTGCTTGTCTTTTTGGAATTGTATCTATGGAATACATAAAATATTTCTGTTTAAATTTGAAAAGCAAGGACTATCAGTCACCAGACTTCTATTCTAGACAAGGAAAAGGCTTCTTCTCCAGAGAAATTCAACAGTCCTGCAGCAAAGGCTTCTCTGTCTTTTGATCTTTGGGAGCTTCCTACCAGCTTACCTGCAAGTAAAACACACGAGTTGACAAGCTTTATCCAAGCACGGAACTACCAAGCAGTTTTTCATGTTACATTGCATCATTCTCACATACAAGACACACCAGTCTCATCGGGAATTTGAATACATTTTGCGTGTAAAAAGAGGTCACTTACACAGAGAAATTAGCCCGCAGAGAAACATCAATAGCTCAGGGAAGCAAGAGGACAATATGAGAAAAAAAATTAAATAGTGCCCTCAGAGAGAATTGAGATATTACATCGCCAAAACATGGACAAAATGCTAATGACAAAGGATCAAGAACAGGAAAGGACCTGTGTTCATTGTAAACGTGATTTCTAAAGCAAAATTTAGTAACAAAGTTAAATATGAATTTGAAAAAGTCTCCCAGAAGATAAAATGAAGAGACAAAGAGAGAGGCAATCTAAGCATGAAAATGAGACAGAGAATCAGTCCAAAAATTCCAAAGCTGATGGAAATAATCTTTAGAAAAGAAAACAGAGGGGAAGAAATTATCAGAAGATACCATAAGAAAATTCTACAGATCTTCCTGAAAAAATTGTTTCTACATCAAAGGAACCCACTCGACAGTCCAGTACACTGAAACAAGAATATCTTACAACAAGCCATCTCATTGTGAATTCCAGAATATCAAAAACAGGGTACTAAAATCCTCATAAAAGAGCAAAAATGCTGATCCATAAAGGTAGAAGAACCAGATTGGCATCATGTTTCTTCAGCAACACAATTGAACCATCCCTTCCAGTTGTAAAAGAAAGGCAATTTCAAACGACAGTTCTGCACCTACAGACCCATAGATCAGTAGAGAGAACAGAATCAGAAATATTTTCAAATATGTAAAACCCAGATATTTACTCTCTTATACATTCTTTTCCTTATAAAATTATTTGAGGCTATATTCTAGCAGGAAAAGTTACGGGGCGGCACAGTGGTGTATCGTGTTAATCCTCTGCCTGTGGCACCAGCATCCCATATGGGTGCCATTTATAGTCCTGGCTGTCCCACTTCTGATCCAGCACCCTGCTGATGGTCTGAAAAAGCAGCTGGGGCTGATCCAAGTTCTTGGGCCACTATATGTGGGAAATCAGGGAAAATGCTCCTGGCTCCTGGCTTCAGATCAACTCAGTTGTAGCCATTGCAGCCATTTGGAGAGTGAGCCAGCAGATGGAAGATGTCTCTCTCTGTCTCTCCCTCTCTCTGACTCTTTCAAGCAAAATAAAATAAGATAAAATAAAATAAAAACAAATCTACTTTAAAAAGCAAACATAGTAAACAAAAAAGAAGACAGAGCTAAGAACAAGTGGTTCCACCTCAGTATTACAAGAGAAGGGCTAGGATGACTTTTGTCCATTAGGACTACAGAGTAATTGTCAGTTTGAGAGCAAGGTGATGGAAGATTCCAGGAGTGAAGCATCCATAAAAAACATGAATCAAGAGATTTTACACTACAGCTAAAAAGCTGGAACAACGCAAGGAAGTGATAAGGAACAAAGCACTTGGGACTTGGGAAAGTCATCAAGCAAGCAATAACTGAGGTAACACACTGCCCATGCAATCTTCTGGAAGAAACTGGTTTAACATTGAAAAATACAAAGGCAAGTCTCAAGCAAAACAAGTGTTTTAAATGAGGTTCTTTGACAAAGCAAATTGGTGTTCTAGACATCAGATCCATATAAACATAAAACTAAAACTAAACAACTGTAGAATTTGAGAATACAGTGTCTGCACACTTTAAGCATTATGTTCTGTATAAAAGCTATATTCCCCAGTCCCCCATGCAGATGGATTGAGGAGTTAAAGACAATGAATTACAAATAGCAGTTGGAATCTCTGGCAGTCTTCATCTCCTTCCTCCTCCTCCTCCTGTTTGCAGATACCTTATGACCTTGAAAATGAAGTCAGCTACTAAGCATGTCAAATCAGAGCTGGAGAAAGTTGGATCCCTAAGAGCCCTAACCATGACTGACACCTATCTCCAGTCAGCCTTTAGGTGAGAGATGAAATCCTTTTGTGTTTAAGTCCCTCTAATCAGGTCTGTATTCACTGACAGTGCTCCCTTTGATGGCACATACACTAAAATTGGAACGATACAGAATAAATTATCGTGACCTCTGTACAAGGATGAAACGCAAAGTGATGAAGTATTTCATATTTTGAAAAAACAAAGAAACTAGCAGACACAATTTCTCAACTGATTCCTAGATAAGAATTAAATGTTATAGACCTTGACAATGTGATATATGATAATATAAAACAAACACTGGGAAGTTTGAGAGGAAAAAAAAAATATATGTGATTCCCTCGTCTTTCACAGCAGGGAGTCAATCAACATTACTTAAAACTGAAAAAGAAGGGAAAAAATCATAACATCAACCTCTTGCTTTCCTTTTCATCATATTTATCCTTGACTTTAGAGAGATTTGTGAGAAACTACTGCCCCTTATTGGAGAAAAATTATTTTTCCCAAAGGTTACAGTTCCTTCCTTTTCCCCTAATTTTCATTTTATTGTTATTTTCCAATTTTTTAAAAAAGCAAATTAAGTAATTTTGGCTAAAAAATATGTATAGTCCGATTCAATTTTTACCAAAAATCAGATCTTTTCATCTGTCACCTGTCTATACGTCCAATAAGGTATCTGCAAAGCTGTTAATTTCGTGCTAATGGAAAACATAGTATGATGGTGGGATTTGGAGTGGTGTAGCTCTCAACTCCGAGTTGCTAAACTTTTTTTGTAATGAGCATGCATCATTTTTACAAGAACAAAGTCATTATGAAGTGAAGGGATTGGAGTCAAAGGTCTCTAAAGATCTCCAAACTCTCAAACTCTCAGATTTAATGTTCCATGAAACAAACACATCCACAATTCGCTGATGAAAGTCTCTACATTTTAAAAAAAAAAAGATATGAGTTGTCAAGCCTCTTTTGATCATTGATCTTTGTCTAGACTCAAGGTTTATTGGAAAAGCACTAGATGACCTCAACTAATTAACCTTAGAGGAAGTGTCTAGTCACCAACAAAAAGCAATTTCTTAATACAAATGAAAATTTTAAAAAGGGAAAGTATGCTAAGTAATCCAAGAAAATGAAGAAACATCAAATTATACATCAAGTAGTTTAATATTTTATTGCAATGATGGTGAACTCTCTACTTAATAGAGGCTATAAATATAACTTACACTATTATCTCCTGTCTTTAAAACAGTCCAAATATACTCCCTGCTAGGAACATCCACTATTCCCATTATCACTCAGGTCTTTCATCATTCTGTCTGCACACACTAATGCCTTTTCCTTTATCCATATTTAGCAAAAGTGCCTACAGCACCTGGGTCTACCCCTGTTATAACAGTTCTCATGGTGCCATGTGTAACTGTGCACTGTGCAAGGGCACAAAGATGAAAGAGCGAGAGGTGCAGTTCAGCCTAACTCAGCTGCCAGCCATACGGTACCTGCTTAGAGGTCTCTACTGGACTTGAACAAAGGTGCTCTGTAAGCTCTATTGCCTGTTGTAGTTGTTTGGTCTGGAAGTCAGTGTCTATTGTTCTTCCTAGACTTGACTTCATCTGAGGTAGGGATTACACAGTGGTCATCACTTTATTAAGGAATACTGAACAAATGCAAGATATTACATGTCCTTACCTGCTCAGCATGTTATAAAATGAGTGTGAGAAATCTTTCTCTGCCTTTATTTAGGTTGAAAAACATTTTTAAAGGTATGCAGGAAAGGAGGAAATAAAACTAATATTTAATGAATGGCACCTGTAAGCCAGGATCATCACATATATTATCTCATTTTATACTCCAAATAATCCTATCTACTGAGTGATATTAGGAGGGACAGCCAAAAATATTTAGCATTTAGCAACCAATCCAAGTGGACAGCGGATCAAACAGATCACAGTGGTAAACAACTGTTCTACCCATACTGGTATCAGGCAAATGCCAGCCCTGGCTAAACAATCCACACATGACAGAAGGGTAAATGAATGCTCAGAGAAGTCAGAGAATGAGTCACACTCACACAGCTGGGCAAGTGGAGGAGCTCGGGCTCAACCCCAGCTGATTCTGTTTTCCAAAATCTACACTGTTTCCCCTGTCTGAGATGGTCTGAGTTTCCTTACATCTAGCAAAATGTCTGTTCATAGCAATAATCATAGATTATAACCCTAAAGTAATGACCCTCATTCCACAAGTCACACACAACAATAGTCAGTTGCTTTATAGTCAGGCTTAAGATCTTAAATCTGAGTGGTGCATTTTTATTACGTTATACATTGAAGGTCTTAGCAACAGAAGACAATTCTTAAATAATGCTCTTGGCTACTTTTGCTTTTTTTTTTTGGATTCTGTATTTAAATTTGAACTACATAATGCAATTCCTTTCAGCAAATACACTTCAACTTCTGACAAATACACCCAATATAACTGTTTTGTGAAAATTCAGGGTAATACTTTGCATCCCATATATCTGACTATTGGTGGATAAATTCTAGTTTGTTTCAAGACATCAAATGTTCTATGAACATATGTTCATTTTGGGACCCTGTTATTTACTTCTTTTTTGGATTAGCCACTGCATGCCACTATGACCAGACACTATACATCACACCAAATCCCTTCTAGAAACAAAAGTGTTCAGCAATGTTTGGTTTGCTCTGAGGTTATATTCATTACAGTACTGTAGGGGATTCTAATAAATTTTTTTCTACTATTAAATCAGTTCTTCTCTGTAAAAAAAAGGGGGAAATTTTTCCCTAGATCAGTTTTGCTGAAATAGAATACTAACCTAAAGGCAAGCTAATGATTTTGATTTGTGATCAAAATTTATTTTCCTGGCAAGAAGACAGAGAACCTATGAAAGATGATCACATTTAAAAATGCTTCCCAAAGAAACAATTTCTTTTTTTTGTAACCCACATTGTAAACCTTTAAAAATGTTAAATTTAAGCATAGACATGTGAAAATGATTTAAAACAAATCAACCAGGCTATGAACACATTATTTCAAGCTACAGTGACACAAGTCCCCATAGAAAATATCATATGTGTGTCTTTTTTTAATGTGAGCTTTGAAGCCCTTTTCCATCCAAGCCATGGCGGTGATATTCAAAACATTTAACAGTCAGTCTGGCACAGACATTGGTCCATTGAAATGGTGGCCAACTTTAGCCCTAGAACAGAAGCCAGAAAGTTTCTGTGAATTCCCCAATTAACCCCTTAGTAGCTTAGTAGTAGGAAGGTCTTGGGGGAGTCCCAGGAAGGGATTAGTTCAGCTGGAGTGAAGGAAAGTGCTTATAATACTGAGGGAAGGGTCTCTTCACTAATCACGAGGAGGCATTCAGGAATTTTATTAACCCATTCAGGGGCAGGCATTTGTCCTAGTGGTTAAGGGAGGCCCACATCGGTTATCAGAGTGTCCCAAGTCCTCACCCTCTCCTCATTCCTGCTACCTGCTCATGTGCACCCTGGGAGTCAGTAGATGACAGCTCAAGTAGTTGAGTGCCTGCCACTCATGTGGGAGATTCGGAATAAGTTTCCAAACCCTTGTTTCGGCCCAGCCCCTAGCCCCAACCATAGCAAGCATTTGGAGAGTATACCAGCAGATGGATATTCTGTTTCTCTCTCTCTCTCTCTCTCTGCCTATCAAATAAATTCCGTTTTTTAAAATTAATAACCAGTTTAGCTGATGATCAAATAATTGCCAGTGTGAGGGGACACCTCAAAAGACTTGTGGGAAATAGAATTAAATACTAATGCAAATTTCCCACAAACTTCTTGAATTTCTTTCATGTGTTAACTGACATCGCATTCTAATATTATGTTCAATGTTATCAGTATTGTTCAAACTAACCAGCAAGATGGATTCCACCTGAAAAGCCAACCCTGCCAGACAACACATAGTAATCAAAATGTCCCTCACTACCTGTCAAGCCACAGGCCCTTTGTCTAATTACTCTATACGTAGCCCCTACTGCCTAACCAGCCATGTTATATCCCACATTCATCTGTCATTCACTAGCCACAATTGAAAGGACTCGGGATAAACTTAAAACTCACAGGTTGCAACTCCTAAGCCAACCAGCAACCTTGGATATTGCTGGTACCAAAGGATCACCTACCAGGCAAGCTGATTCCCACTGTAGGGAAACTGGATTAGGAGGCATGTACACTTGGATACAAGTGGCAGTTAACCTTTCCTGGACAGGAGATGAGAACAGGAGAGTTGCTAACAGAGGAGCCACCAAAAACACAGAGGGTGGGAGAAGTAGGTCAGTGGTAGCACTTGATCACAGCTGTGAGCCTGGATGCCACAATCAGCACGGGAAGAAAGACAGCAATCCAGGTGTCAGGAGGTACAAAATACACGGAGACCTCAGTCTAGGGTTTACAATCAAAGGGGTTCCCGGGAATAAAAGTGCCTGATGGCCTGGAAAGTTCCTCCTGAAAAGAAACTACCACCACCACCACAACAAACCTCCACTCCTGCTCTGTGCTTGAAGACCTCTAGAAGAGCAGCAGGCAAGCAGGATGGCTGAATGAGCAGCATCAACCTCACCTGGGAAGCTAAGGTTAGGAACGCCAATTCATACTGAAGCAAAAACTCAAGCAGGCTGCCAAATCCAGCCTTATAGTTGATTACCCTCCAAATTCAACTTTGAGAACCAATCCCCTGAGCTGCCTTTGCCCCAAGTACCAGCCTTACCTGGAATTGAGTGGCTGCTGTTGTTACAGCTTCTTGGCAGCACTCTCTTGTTGGTAAGATTTGCTGCTGAGCTGAGGAAGCTTACTCCTCTGCAATCCAGGAACGCCTACTGCTTCCAGCATGGACTCCACTCTCCCCACACAGTGGCAAGGTGCAACACAGCCTCTGAACCAGCAGACCAGGCAGGCCTGGGGCCTGAGGATCTGAAGTTGCCCCCTTAAAAGTTAGTCACCCTGAATCAGCCAGGCAGCTTCTAATACGATACTTTCACATTGCTTCTCCAAGGAAACGGGTTGGCTATTTCGTGGATAGAGGGAGAGTATGTGTTTGTTTCTGGAGTGTAACAGGTGGGTTGCTTTAGGCAGAGACAGCTTTCGAAATTACACATAGGAGAAAGGTTAGTGTACTAACTAGTGGGCAAGAAACAGACTCTGAGCAGGTTATCACTGGCTGTTCATCCAGTTGCCTGTGATCTGCTACTAGTATTGCCAAGTTTTATATCACATGGCCTTTGACATCTAGCCAGGAAGTACTCCTGACCCAGGTATAGCCCATTCAATTGACCCCTTTACTTATAATGTGACTTTATGTGGAATAGGACCCATAGCCATATGTTTTTATCATTCAAAAATGTGAAAGATTGTAGGAGGTAGAAATAAGAGATAAAAAGACTGGAATTATGGTACAGCGGGTTAAGTGATGGTGAGCAATGCCAGGGGCTTATATTAGTGCCAGGATCACTGTGACCACTCGGGGAGTGAACCAAGCAGATGAAAGATCTGCCTACCCTCTCCATAACTCTGCCTTTATAATAAGTAAATAAATATTTTTAAATATTTTTTTCATTGGAAAGGCAGATACACAGAGGGAAGGAGAGACAGAATGATATTCTGTCTACTGGTTCACTCTCCAAGTGGCCACAAAAGCCAGAGCTGAGCCAATCCGAAGCCAGGAGCCAGGAGCTTCTTTTGGGTCTCCCACATGGGTGCAGGGTCCCAAGGCTTTGGGCCATTGTCGACTGCATTCCCAGGCCATAGACAAAGAGCTGGATGGGAAGTGGAGCAGCTAGTACATGAATCACCACCCATGTGGGATGCCGGCGGATGCAAGGAGAGGTTTACAACTAGGCTATTGCTCTTGGCCCATTAATAAATATTTTAAAAAAAACAAAACAAAGAAATGAGAACTAGAGTTTACATCAGTACCCTAAGGAAAAGAAGGATTTATGAAGGCATATATCAGAATAAAATATCAATAAAAGCAAAATGCATAGGACAACAGAGTTCCAAGAAGTCAAATCAGTAGGCCATGCATTAAGGTCATAGACAGATTTAAAAAAAAAAAAAAAAAAAAAGCAGAGATGCTGAAAGAGAATGATGAGGACAAACACATATGCACGCATGAGAGAGAGAGTTGTGTAGGCCTGGAAGATATAAATGAATCCGTATTGGCTGGCATCCTTACAGAAGCTCACTGTTCCTTATTTAGCAATCAAAATGAGTTGCTAGAGTGCCTAAGGAGAGAGCTATTCCCATGTGAGAGGTGTAAGCAAATGAGGGCAAGTAACAAGGTGGCAGACACAGTGAGAGAGACAGAGACAGACACTCCCTCTGGATGCCAAGCTTAAAAGGCACGGTGTCGGAATAGGCAGCATGGCACAACCCCTTCTGCCAGTGGTTCAACCTGAAGTCCAATTAAAAATGAATTGACAGAATGAATATACAAATATGAATAATGAGTAAAAATAATTGTGAGGGAACTTCAAATAACTCATGGAAAGTGGAATTAGAAGATAATACATTTTTCTATCTACTTTTTAAAGACCTCCTCACATATTTTAAATGAACACATTCTATAAATGGTATTTGTCAGGAAGAAGAGTGGTGACTCTGGCCAAGGCGCAAAGCCAGAAGAATCAAAAAAGCTTCTCATATCAAGCAGTGAGAGTAGAAAGAGAAAGCTCCAGAAGGCTAGCTCTTGCCCCAGGTCAATCAGTCACAGAAAACAGAAAGTTCAAATGTGGAAAATGACAAACGCAGCAACCTAGTTCTCCAAGTGTCCTGAGCAAAAGTTAATGTTCCTAAAGAGCTCAAGGGTTTGAATTTGTAGACCACTTCTCTCTGGATCATCTGAGCTCAGTGTAGCGTGACTGGAAGCTCACTTAAACGCCAATGTCATCATCCAGGTGACATTGCACAGTCCTGTATTGTCAATGGTGACAGTGGCAATCAAGGGATCACAGACCTTGCCAATTTTGGTGACAGGAAAAGCAGCATGAAAGCCTGTTCTAAAGGAAACAGATGAGGCACCATAAGTAGAAGTTTTCTGCCTCAAAGGGGCTTGACAGTTCTGATCCAGTGGCAAGATGGGGGTGTTAGGACCATCCCAGATCTCAGTAAATATTTTGGACCTTGGGGTACCCCTACATGACATGGGACATCTTTATCTCAATGCCTAGTTTTGACCACAACAAACGTATTGTTATTCAGTGTTTGCTCTTTTCTCCACTCAAGAGGATAGACTATTCAGGTTATAAGAATTCAACTTTACTAGCAGTTCAATTTAATACCCGCATTTCAACTTAAAAAGACTTCTTTGAATACATAAATACAGATTTGATGTCTCAAACCTAGCTGAGCCCATCCCATTCTGGATGGAATTGTGAGTTGAATAAATGGTTGGTTTAAGCCACAAAGTTTTAAGTGGGTTTGTTATGCAGCAAAAGCTACTACAGGCCCTAACTAAAATAAAGTCAAACCAAGTATAACTGTCTCCAGAGCCTCAGGCTACCAATAATGAATGCACCTCTGAATGTTCTTCAACACAGGAAGTCCACATCCCTGCGCCATGTGGGACGCACTCACCAGTTCCAGCTCACCGTGTCACAGCCTCGGCCTCACACTGGGGAGGATCATGGGGAAAATCATGACATGACACACGAATCATTCACATAGTTTACATTACTTTAAAAAAAAATGAGTGAACTCCAATCTTTTACCAAGAAAAACAGCCCACTGCCATTCAAATTTTTACTAATGTGCATTTCTTTAAAAAGAAAAAAAAACCCAGGAACAGCCAATGTGCATTTCTAAATGCACGTGGGAGGTGTCATGTTTTAGTCTTGCTTCATGATCAGTAGCAACGGCCACTTCTGAGATGAAAAAGTTCAGAATAAATACTGTGCCATGGCTGTATAGTACACCATTGTCCTCAAGGACTCTGCTCATTGATAAACAACCTCATTAGCAATCATAACATACGGCTGGTCATAAGAATCTCCATGCAGATGACACGATTCTCATGCGAAATGACCAGCTTTACTTCCTATACTGATACTTCTTGTGATCGTTTTGAATATATGTATTATTTATATAAGGGAACAAATCCCTCCTATCTTATATATGCAGATATGAAAGCATAATGATATTTCCACCCCACCCTCCTCCCTGCCCTCACTCATACCTTCCTTTTGTTTTAGTTAATGTTTCAGCAACAGATGGACATATGTAATCAGCCCCAGGCTGTAGGAACTGGCTGCTACAGATGCTAAGCACCTGAGCAGTCTTAGTACCCAGGGCAAAGGGTTTAAGCTCTTGCATCTGCTCTCCAGTCTCCTACTCATACACAGGAATGTTGAAAATACCACCTCTTTTTTATGAAGCACCTAAGGGCAAAAAATACATTTTGTGGAACTAGTAGAGGCAAAAAAGACCCATGCAAATGTTGTCCTGAGTTGCCTCAGAAGCAGACCTTGAGATGAACACGCTAATGCAAAGTAATTTATTTAGGAGCTGATCTCAGGAAATACCCACAAAGGAATAAGAAGCTGATACAGGGAAAGGGCAACAGTCAACAGTGTATTATCCAGACAGCTACTGCTGTGAGTGACTGGAGCTTAATCCCGTGGATAAACTCGAAGGAGCCATATAAATCACACACCTTAGTTACCTTGTTCAGGAGAGGCAAGAGCTGCGGTACTCAAATACCAACTCCCCTCAGGGTTTGGTTGCAAGCCACTCCCATAAGTGTTAATCCCTAGCTCTTCCAGCCTATCACATAGAGGGTCAAGAAGCCTTCCAGCCTCTGAAAAAATTCGGAAAGATACTGGTGGTTAAAATTCAGCTGAAAGGCACATCAACTGGTAGTTATGGATACCGGGCATGGCAGACATTGGTTACAGGTGTTTGAACCACAGGAGAAGTTCTTATCTCCTGCTTATTGAGAAGGGAAGCATAGGCCAATCAACTGCAGGAGACACTGCATGGAATACTTGTGGATGTCTGAAATCTGAGGGCAGCTTAAGGATTCCATGACTGTTAATGCCACCTACAGAGAAAGTATAATGGACACCAGCATTCATCACGGGCCTCGAAGCTGCCCTGGGAATCCTAGTGATGCGCACCAGACAGGGACAATGCACAATAGGAACATTCACCAGCACCTGGGAAATAGCATTTTACTTTGTTGACAGTGGATTTTACCAGTTGGTGTGGAGGCTTTATAAACAACACCCAGCAGCTAAGGCAGATGTGAAGTCACTAGTTTAATCACTTCTCTTAACTGGGAGGTCTAACAAAGGCCCAAATTTGACAGAGAAGTCTCATGGGAGAATTGTATGATCAGAAAAGTACCCCAGTTTTCCATATAGTACAAACACTCATAAGCCAGGAAGCCAGGGAGATAAAAGGAATTGTTTAATAGATTCAAATGGCTATAGTAAAATGGGACTACCGAGTTTACCAACTTCCAATTCTGAGGAAATTAGGGCCCAAGTAACCCAGCCATGTATATGCTGGATGAGGGCCTCCATGGAAGCCCTAGAGGAAGATCATTCCTGATCTTCTAGAGACACTGAGTGGTTTCTTTACTCGGGGTCTCTGCTCTTTTACTCACTTTCTTCCACAAATCACTACAGGGAATCAGGTTCGGTCATATTCCAGTACCACTAGTCGGGCCACTCTTGCTGACAGGCAGGCTCACTGTGCTTTTAGTATAGTGGTTAAGATGACTGTGTCCCACATCAGTGTACTTGAGTTTGATACCTAGGCTCTGGATTCTAATTGCAGCTTATTGCTAATGCACACATTGGAAGGAAGACAGTGACAGATCAAGTAACTGTGTCCCTGCCACCAACATGGCAGCTGTAGATTGAGCTCCTTGCAATCCTCAGGTCCAGCATCAACCACTGGGGGCTTTGGGGGAGTGACCCCAAATGGCAGCACTCCCTGTTTCACAACTCAATAAAATTGCATGTGTGTATATTGTGCAGTCTCCTGCTTCCTTTGGCCTCAAAGCATCTGCCATGGTAAACTTGGATATACTATTTCCTCTCCCTAACATAGCGGCCAAGTCTAAATATTCAACTATCAGTCTAAGCCTCTTGTGTGAATTAGAATTTCTTTGAAATGGGACTTTTAGATTTTCTAGGGTAGTCTGAATTCTCTGTGCAAGTGTGACAATCAAAGGGATTTTGTGGGAGCATTCTGCATCTGCAGTGTTGCATTAGTTGAACCAAGCAATGATATTGTGTTCACTGTAAGGGTTTCCTTGGTAGGTCAGAGTCAACGATATAACTACATACTCTTGTTGGAAAACTGAAAAACAAGGTTATGTTTATCTCTAGATAGTGCAATCTTTGAGTCCTGGGATGAAGCAAAACCATTCCATGTGTTTCTAGGGATGACATGAGAAGCATTCATTGAAGGACTTGGTGACTGAAGTTCATATCTCTTTGGTCCAAGAAAGGCTTCTGCGAGCCATATAGATCAGGGCAATGGTACCATGAAAGGCCTGGAAGAACTTACCTGCAGACTTTCTCCTCTAATGTAGATAGCCACACACAGCTCAGTTATTAACCATTTTGGATTTAACCAAGAAAGAGCAACATGTAGATTGTTAAATTTGCATGGAAGGATTCAAAGAGCTTGACTACACCTACTCCCACCTCCATCTTCATCCCTCCATAAGAAGAGGAGGTCTGATTTGATGTATGTATCAGAGTCCAGGCCTCTCGCTGTGCTGTTTTATAATGTACAGGCCTTGGGGAGTTGTGATGGTGTGCAACCAGCTGATAGCTATCACCCGCTCACTGCTAGCTGGGTTGACAGCACGGACAGCATGGAGAGGTTCTACACCCTGCCCTTCCTTCCAGCTTCCCGCCACACACACACCATTCAGGTTAATTGAATCCACAGAGACCAGCTCCAGAGGCTCCAAGTACATGCCCCACCCCTTGACAACGTGAAAATGACTCAGGGAGATCCCTAGAACCTGGCCCCTCCTACCTCCTACTGTGCTACTTTAGGTTAATTAGCTACAGGGAAACTTCGGGTTCCTGCAGCTCCCTTCCTGCTCCCTGCCGCTTAGTTAATTGAATGCACGGAAACCTTGTTTGCCCTGTATGGCTTTCAATTTGAGTGGAAGAGGTGAGCCTAAAAGCCCCTGACTTTGGCACGCCCTATGCAGTGGTTCCTGTAGTGTAGCGGGAGCTGCTGGCATCACGTTTGGACAGTAAAGACTCCTCCTAATACCCTACATGTGTGTCCGGTGTGATCTCTCTCACACTTTGCAACAGCTTCAGTAACATCCTCTAATATCAATTTCTAAAGGCCATGAACTGACTGTAGTTTTTTTTTTTTTTTAATCACATTGGGGTGGAGAATTCAAAGATTCAAAGATTACATTTTAGGCTTAAGAGCTCCAGATTGGGATTTGGAGCCCAAAGCACCAACTAGTAAAGTATTACCTCACTTGCCTTCACCTCCTTCATGGGAAGAGAAACCAGAAGATGGAAGAGCTCTCTCTCTTCTCTGTAAATCTGCCTTTCCAATAAAAACAATTCTTTTTTTTAAAGAATTTATTTATTTTTATTGCAAAGTCAGATATGCAGAGAGAGGAGAGGCCGGGAGGAAGATCTTCCATTCAATGATTCACTCCCCAGGTGGCCACAATGGCAGGAGCTGAGCTGATCCGAAGCCAAAAGCCCAGCAGCTTCTTCTAGGTCTCCCACGCGGGTGCAGGGTCCCAAGGCTTTGGGCCGTCCTCAACAGCTTTCCCAGGCCACAAGCAGGGAGCTGGAAGAGGGCATCTAAGACTAGACTTGGCACCTATATGGGATCCTGGAGCGTACAAGGTCAGGACTTTAGCTGCTAGGCTACTGCGCCGGACCCAACAACTTTTTTTTTTAAGAGCCCAAGGCCTAATATTTAAAGAAGTAAAAGTAATTCAGTCAAGAACACTGCAGTCTGTTAAAACTATGAAATCTGGGTAATAAATGAAAAATTAGAAGAATCCAGTAGACACTGGGCTGTCATTCTCCAAGATCTATGTTGCAGAACTTCTATGGGAAGACTGAGAACATGAAAGATGCTAGCTTAGCATGCAGGGACTATGCAGGGTTTCACAGTATTACAGTAAATAGAGCCTGATTAAAAAAAACACACACACACAAAGGATACTGGTAGGGAAAAGAGGCAACTAATTAGTTACCCAAACTTTTTTTAAATAACTAACATCAGCATCGGGCATCCCCAGTTTGTGTATTTGCTGTGTTTCATGCCAGATTCAGATCCATTTTCCTAGTTCTATTATACTCTGAGCTTGACCACAGGCTCATTGCTGAGCAGACAGCCCCTGTGGCAGAGGTGGTAATATAAGACATTCTATTTGTTCCCTGACATTTACCAGCCTTCTAATAGGGACCCAGGACCACAGGACTGGTTTGGGGCAAGAAAATGCAAGTGGATGTGAAATGTGTCACTCCTGGTCTGAGGCAATGAAGAGTCTGTAGGACATTGTCCAACCTCTCATTTTCTGCTACAGTGGCAGCTGAAATGTCAGTCAGCCCAGAGGCTTGAGTTAACTGGGTTAGAGCAGATCCCCTTCCATTCTCATATCCTGCTCCTCTGCAAGAGATGTGTCGTGCAAGCAACACTCAACTCTTGCTGTCTCAAACCTCTGACACATTGGGACTGTGACTTGAGCATAACTGTATCCCTAGGGAACAGAAACCCCTCCTGTGTGCACAGGCCTCATGGCACAATCGTAGCTGTTAAAAAAAAAAACCCTGCAAGTTACACCCAGGCTCCTCTGAGCCGCCTCGATGGGACAGAAGATCACACATCAGTCAGCAAGCAAAGTTTGAACTTTCAAGCAAATACACAACAGTGAGCCACGCAATTCAGCAAACACGGCTGCTTTCTACTACACAAAAAACAGGAAATAATTAAATTTCTTATAGATATTTCTTTATTATATTTTCCCACTTGAATATTTAGAGAATAATTTAAATGTAATGCATACTGACAGCAAACACAGTATCAAATATGAGCGCTTTTTTTTTTAATATTTCTTTTCTCACCCTTTATTCCGTTAGGAAAAAATATTTAGATGACCTCAAAGAAACAATTATTATGCTAATCACAGTATGCAGCAACACATACAAGCCCAGACTCAATAGAAAAGAAAGCAACAAAGAAGTGAAAAAGTCTTTCTCCTCAAATCACTTTAATTCATTTTTCCACAGCCATATAAATTTAAAGTATGAAACAACAATAATACAGCTATAGAATCTAGGTTCTCTTTCAAAGCAGCGGCATATAAAACATAGAAAAGCTAAAACCTCAGCACAAGCTTCAAAAAAACAAGGACTGAGCAGATTTGGATGAAGACATGAAATGCACAAAATACAGTACACAAAAATACTACAATGCATAAAATATAAAGCTACACATTTCAGGTAGAAAGCATTGTAAAATATATAAAATATGCAAGAAATCAAAACCAAAGAGATTTTTTCTCAGAGTACCATAAATACACTGGAACTGGCAATTAGCATTTGAAGATGGGAACAAGAAAATAGCAGTTTCCCACTTAAAACTTTATTTCTAGGCTTTAGGATTTCACCTTCTTGACATCCTTCTTTCCAGAGCTCTCAGTAGCTGACTCTGCTTTTCTTTTCTGTGACTAAAATGGAAACAGATTTAATGTTCTGCTCCAATATGCACATTTTTAAATGGCCCAACAATGTTAAATCTAGGATGTAAATGCATCAAAAAAATTTTAACATGAATATTCACTTCAGTGTTATACTCACAGTTAATGTTCTATATAGTCCCACAAACTATATAACCCAATGTAAAATAACCTTCAAAGATGTTTCTTTTTACAAAAAGACATAAAATAGCCATCAAAAATAGTCATCAAGTATCTACTTACACATGGTATTATAAATGTACTCTTATCGTAAAGAACTGATTAATACTCAAAGTTTTCCAGGCAAAATTTCACTATGTGTATCATCTTATAAAAATTTCCAGCAGGTTTTAACATACCATATTTCATATCTTCTACGATGCACATTTCTGTCACATGTTCACATCTCTGAAATCAGGATGTATCTCACAAGTGATGACAAATTATTTTTCGGCAGCATTTTTTTCTTGGTGGTATATAAAATAATGCTGTCTTACAAGGGAAGGCATCTTAGATTTGATGAAATATGGTAGTTTACTTAATGATACCCAAAGAGTAGGATCTAATAAAGAGTATTTTAAATCATTCCCATAGCAAAGCAATATTTCGGGATTAAAACCAAATTATCTAATAGTTCAACAGTTTCTGCTCTAAGTTCTCATTTGTACACTTGGTTCTACAAAGAGCAGAAAATGTGTCTGAGCAAATCAGAACTTCCAATTTCTACTTCGCCCCATGCCATCCCATCTTACCCTTCTCCTGCCCTCATCACAGTCTCCATTCAAAGGATTCAATTTGCATTGTATTTCTGCCTAGATCCATGAGGAAATATTTTAACTACTAAGCCCCACTGCTAGGGAATTGTTAATCATATTCTATAAACAAATAGGGAACATATGGTTGTTTTGTGATTCTTTTTCTGTCCAAAACAAATTAGTGTTTCAAAGAACCAGTTTTTGTAATAGGTATCACTATGACATTAAACATAGCATAGGCATTTTAATTATGTAAAAAAAAATGAGATCTACCTAAAAGTTAGGAAAATGCTGAAAATTTTACCATTGGAGTTTTAGTTGCCCGTTTCTTCTTTTCTGCCCTCTCTCTTTCCTCAATCTCCATGTTTTCTTTCTCAATCAATGAAATCAGAGTGTTGCAGCGTCTCTGGAATTCCTGAAAGCAACAATAAAACTTTCTCACTCTCATAGTCCAGTCAAATCCTTTAAACAGATGACAATTCTCTGTATCATTTCTGTGACGTGGAATTTCCAGAACTGGTATGTTTGAAAACAACATTCATTCAGCATATTAAAGATTCCACCAAAAATAAGAGGCGAGGCAAATGCCATTCAACAGGATTAAGCAAACTGTGCTACATCCACATCACAGCATACTACTCAGCATCAGGAGGGAAAGGACAACTGACACATACAAGGGATGGGCTTTAAGGTAATATGCTGAGTGAAAAAAGGCAGTCTGAGGGCCCGGCGCGATAGCATAGTAGTTAAGATCCTCGCCTTGCACGCCTGGGATCCCGTATGAGTGGCAGGATCCCATATGGGCACCAGTTCTAATCCTGCCTCCCATTCAGTTCCCTGTTTGCGACCTGGGAAAGCAGTCGAGGATGGCCAAAAGCCTTGGGACCCTAAAAATGCTTGGGAGACCTGGAGGAAGTTCCTGGCTCCTGGCTTCGGATCGGCGCAGCTCCAGCTGTTTCACTCACTTGGGGAGAGAATCATTGGATGAAGATCTTCCTCTCTGTCTCTCTTTTTCTCTGTATATCTGACTTTGTAATAAAAATAAACAAATCTTTAAAGAAAAGGCAATCTGCTGCAGAAACAAAAAGATAGACCCACATCTCTCACCATACACTAAGATCGAATCTAAATGGATAAAAGGCCTAAACCTACATCCAGAAACCTTCAAACTTTTGGAAGAAAATGTTGGAAACACACTGCAACACTTAGGCGTAGGCCCTGACTTCCTAAAAAGGACTCCAAAAGCACTAGAAATCGAGACTAAAATAAACAATTGGGACCTCATCAAACTAAGAAGCTTGTGTACAGCTAGGGAAACAATCAACAAAGTAAAAAAACAACCTGCAGAATGGGAGAAGATCTTTGTACACTACATAGGAGATAGAGGGCTGATCTCCAGAATATACAAAGATCTCCAGAGAAACCAAAACACCAGAACAAACAAACTGCTCAAGAAATGGGCACGGGAAATGGGCAGACATTTCACAAAAGAACAAACCTAAATGGCAAACAAGCATATGAAAAAATGCTCAAGTTCCCTGGCAATAAGAGAAATCCAAATGAAGACAACAATGAGGTACCACCTAACTCCAGTAAGGATGGCACACATACATAATACCACCAACAACACTTGCTGGCAAGGATGTGGGGAAAAGGGAACCCTTCTACACTGCTGGTGGGACTGCAGACTGGTACAGCCTCTATGGGAATCAGTATGGAGAATACTCAAACAACTGAAAATCAACATATCATATGATCCAGCAATAGCACTCCTAGGAATATATCTAAAACATCTCCTACACAAGAAACCAACATGCACGCCTATGTTCATAGCAGCACAATCTACAATCGCAAAAACCTGGAAGCAACCAAAATGCCCATCAACAGAAGACTGGATAAGAAAGCTATGGTTCATCTACTCTATGGAATACTACTCAGCTATTAAAAAAAATGAAATGCAGTTCTTTGTGGTCAAATGGGCCCGACTGGAATCCATTATGCTAAGAGAAATGAACCAATCCCAAAAGGTTAAATACCACATGTTTGCCTTAATCTGAGATGAAAAGATGACAACCTGGAAGATAATACCTGTATATTGTAATATTAGTGCAATCTCTAACAACCTGTATCCAATGCAATAAGATAATGCGATATAATCTATAAACCAACAATTAATGTCAGAATACTTAAGATCTACATCGAAAAACTGTAAAACCTACTATACCCTCAATACGCTATGTTAATCCGTAATTGGGAGGGAGTGCAGGGAAGTCTTTCGGGAACATAAAAAGAGTGAAGAAAAAGTACAATATAGCCTATCAAGATCAAATCTGGTAATTCATAGACAACAGACTCAAAGCGGCACTAAACAATAGTAAAACTACTATACCAATGCATGAGGGGGGAATCGGGTGTGATCCTGACAACCTCTTAACAGGAGGTCATGTGCGTGGAGCAGGGGGGCACTCCAGAGTGGAGCAGGTGGTAAGGAGGAAGCTTGGATCCCAACCATGAAGACTCCCAGACCTTCACCACAAACTATTAATACGAGCAACAAGGACTATATCCCAACTGCCAAGGAGGCCACAGGGAATTGGATGCCCTCGGAGGCTGAGTACTCTGAGGTCACCCACCCCCAACCGGAGCTTCCGCAGGGGATGGAAGAAGTCCAAACACTACCGTGCAGAAACCAACGTCATCAGAAAGACAACCAGAAGCCCTGAGCGGTCCGCAGAAACAGAAGAACAATAAACGTCCTTTGGGACCAGGGAGGAGAGCTTTCTCTGGTCCGAGCCTGGCTCCACCTCTGGACCCCCGCCCTCCCTCGCAATGACCATCGGGATCGCTCCGAAAACCCCTCATAGCAAACAAACAATCATACAAACTAAAAAACCCTAAAATAAATAGACAAACAACAAAAAGTAGAGCTTGGAATCTGACAGGAAAGAGCTGGAGTGGATTGGCTCATGCCTCGCTGGGTGGGACACAAAGATTACTCACTCCTCACCATGGTGTTAAGGATTTTCCTGCACACCCCCACCCCGCAAAAAAAAAAAAAAATGTTCTGCACCTTAATTGTCAACAAATGTCTTGTTAGAGTTACAAGCCAGTCTAGATTATCCTAAAATCTGCCAAGATCAGCAAAATTATACTTCAACACAACAAATGGCTAAACACTAAAATGAAATAGACACGAGACAGCTGAATGGTACCTTATAGCCATTTTAAGGTATATAGCAGCCGGTCCTGTATATAAACTAAAATTGAAATGTCAATGAGCTAATCATAGGATGTGATTAAGAATTTGCTTTTTTTTTTTTTAACATACTGGTTACTCAAAACCATGTCAATTCCATAATGTTGTAAGTTGCCATTGATGTTATGTTGGGGCTCTTAATTGATTGGGATGATATTCTGCCAGCTCTAGCTTCAGACAAGAAATGGTCTCCCCAAGAAACTGTTCAATTCATCTGGACAATAAGTTGCTGGACTCTATGCTTGGTATATGATTGCAAAGAAAGAATCTTGATTAAATTTGAACTGTAATACTGCAACAAGGTGGAGGAATCCACCATAGGGGAAGGGCATGGGGAGGGGTGGGGGAATTCCCAGAGCCTATGAAACTGTCACATAATGCAAAATAATTAATAAAAAAAAAAAGAAAAGAAAAGGCAATCTGAATCATACGATTCACTCATTTAGCACTTTCAAAATAAAATATTTATTATTTAAAAGAGTTATGAAGACAACTCAAAAGACACAGAGAGATCTACATGCTGGCTCACCTCCAAGACAGCCACAATGGCTGGGGCTGAGCCAAGCTAACATTCATAGAAATTTACTGATGGAAATAAATGTACACAAAGATTTACAAAAAATGTTTAGTATAGTGTAAGGGAGATATTGGGGGCTACCTAAATTTTGGTAATTTGAAGAGAATACGCAGATTTATATTAGGTAGGTATACACAGCAATAGAATACTGACAATAATGCCCATGGTTAACAGCAGCTAACTATCAGAGTGGGACCACTGATAACTTCTATTTTCTTCTTTATACAAGTACCAGCCTGTGTTTTCCAAATTGTCTGTAATAAACATTTAGGTCTTGAGCAATATGACAGTTTTGATAAAACAGCAATTGTTTTCCTAAATACTCATAATAGAGTTTTATTTTTCCAAATAAAATCCAGAAAAAAATGGCATGCAGTAGAGGAAACATTAACTACAGAAATCTAATCAACTATCCAAGCATTCTCTGCTTTAATTGGAGCTCTAAAAAAGGCAGACAACCAAAGAATCTAGCCAGAAAAAGCTCACTAATCAATTATTGCTTATCTATTAAAGTGATCTTGCATACAATTATCCAAGATTAAGTAATTTAGGAAGACTAACACTAGAATTTTCCTTACTTAACAAAACAATCACAATATTTTAATATGCAGACTAAATGCTCTTCATAGCTTCACTCAATAATCCACATACAAATTAAGCAGCATGTTATTTAATTTATCTATTACAGAAAGGGCTAAATTGACCCTGATGAGATTTGACCATTAGTTTTCTAGGGAGACTAGATAGAGTCTTCATGTGAAGCTTACTCTTGAATCATTAAACTATACCCTCTGGCTGTTATTATTCTCAATAAGTAATAGTTGCCTATGACTTACTTATCTTTAGATACATATTCCTGGTTTATATGCATGATTCAGGAGAAAAAGCTAATTCTTTGAGACAGTCTGTGTAGAGGGAAGTTACATGTCTCAAAATGATTATAAATAGACGATATCGGGAGTTCTTTTTTTCCTTTTAACCTGTCACTAAGTACTCCAGACACAGAAAAATAACCTAACCTCTAGAGAAAGGCATCAAGTAATGGATGAGTATGGATGTTACCTTTTCAGCACAGGTCTCTGTCACATTTTTAGGAAGACCAACTCCATTCTTTACCCTAACTAAACAGATGGTATCATAAAAAGAACACTATCTAAAATCAGAAATCAAAAGGGAAAAGGACAAGTTAACAAGACCATGACTTCTTTTAAACAGTGTTTTTGAAATTTTAATTAGCTTTTAACACGGATACAAGTATAAGAATATAACGATATTCCCTCCTTTCCTTCTTCCTCCTCTGGCTCCCTCCCATCCCCTCTTTCTTTTTCTTTAGTTTTTAAGATAACATTGTGTAAACTTACATTGCAGTATAAAAGGCTTAATGCTTCGCCAAGAGGTTTAACAAGCAAAAAGCAAATAGACCTTAGTTTAGTGGGAATACAGACAATAGCAACAGACAATAATTGAGGAGAAAATAGCCATTTCACACATCCCTCATACAAATAACCCGGTGACTATGAGAAAGCTCATGTCAAAAGAACTTTTCGCTTTCTACAATCTCTCTTTGCACAGTCTCTCAGATTCTTGTACCTCTCTACCTTCCTATTTTTCTGGGGTTAGAAGGAAAGGAAGGAAAGGTTCATAGGACATCAGCTTCCACAATTCTGTAGCTTAATTAGCTCTTTTTCGCCCCATTTCCCCACACTGGTTTCAAGAATGAGGTGGAAGGGGGAAAAATGGCACACAAGAGGAAAAGGGGGATGCAAAAATGAGAAGGAAAATAATAGGACAGTGATGAGTGTAAAGCTAGTCTTAAATGTCATAGGGAAAAGCCAGGCTGGGCTGATTATTCCTGCTGGTGCAAGCATAAATTAGAGCGGGTGAGGGATGTTTGGGCTTGGCCGCAGCATCAGCTGGCAGAAGCTGGCACTGGAGACTAATTCTGTCAAGTCAAATCACAGAACCACCTAAAGAGTGCATAAACCAGGACTGAGAGAGACCTGGGAGGGAAAAAGTGGGTTCCCCCTTCCTGGGTCACTAGTCCCACGGGAGGGCATGAAAACTAGGATGGGGGCTGGGATGGCTAGACAGAGAGGCACTCAACAACATCCGTCAGGGCTGGATGGTTGAGTTGGTTAGATGGAACTAAGCTTTAATACCCACTGACAAGTACAAGAGCCAAATTGGATGGGGGACAGACTGGTCTATGATGGACTGTGCCGGGCCCTGTGCTTGCTAGAACATACAAGAATCTGGTCTGGGAATACCTCAAGGTTTCTTTGGAGATCTCCCCAATCGAACTGCTGGACTCAGAACTCTAACCAAGAAAAGACAGAAGACAGAACAGGTCAATCATTCATCTCAGCTATATGTTGGCAGCAAAATATGGGGCAAACGGAGACTTTATGATGGACCATATCAATCAGTGGACGACCTCATTGAGCGAAACTGGCAGCGATTCATAACTGGAGAACTATTAAAACCACTTGAGCAAATATCTCAGAGCATGCCCCACATCCGGGACTTGGGGTGGGCGGGAAACCGGGTGGGGCTTCTCCCTCAATATCCCCCTTTACCTCAGATACATGATGGAAACAATATGGACATAATAGTATTACCCACTTCCCTATACCCCCTGAACCTTTTTTTTTTAACCGCAACTAACTATGTAAAGATTGTCAACAACAATACAATAAAATAAAATAAAAATAAAAAAAACTACTCTTAAATGTCAAGAGCTGTGACAACAGACCAAAATATCTTATTTGGTTCAGATGTGGGGGAAACATTAGAATGCTAAAAATTGAAGCAACTCTCTTCATTGCAGGACTTCTCAGAGCTTTTAGCACCCAAGGTGTGAAAACAAAGATTGAGCATCAGCAGATCCCAAATCTATTTGAATACAGAATTCTTCTGTATGTCTTCTGTTTACATATCCTGGCCAGTGGTTGGAGAAACAACTTTTAGGAATGTTGTACAGCATTAAGAGCGATGGATAGGGCCCAGCAGCATGGCTTAGCGGCTAAAGTCCTTGCCTTGAACGCCCCGGGATCCCATATGGGCCGCCAGTTCTAATCACGGCAGCTCCACTTCCCATCCAGCTCCCTGCTTGTGGCCTGGGAAAGCAGTCGAAGATGGCCCCAAAGCTTTGGGACCCTGCACCTGCGTGGGAGACCTGGAAGAGGTTCCAGGTTCCCGGCTTTGGATCGGCGCAGCACCGGCCGTTGCGCTCACTTGGGGAGTGAATCATCGGAAGGAAGATCTTCCTCTCTGTCTCTCCTCTCTGTATATCTGACTTTGTAATAAAAATAAATAAATCTTAAAAAAAAAAAAGGAGTGAACCTGCATTGGTGCGCCCAGCAGTAGAGGGCCGAGGCCCACAGGAATAAAAAACAAACAAACAAACAAACAAACAAAAAAAACAGAAAAAAACAAAAAACAGCGATGGATAAACCGAAGTTAGGATCAAAGTACTCAGAACTTACAAACTAACAAGGAACTAAGGCATTGTTCTTAATTCTGCCAAGCACAGGATCTCGTTGACACTTTTTTTAAAAGCAGGATGAGCAATATAATCAAAGGTGTATTTTGTACTCCAAAAGTTTCCCATAACAATTGATTCTCACTAGTGGGAATTCATGAAGTCATAGGCCCTAAGGATTAGAAAGGATTTGTAAGACTTATTTATTTTTGCTTGAATGGAAGGTTTACAGAGAAAGAGACAGAGAGGTCCTCCACCTGCTAGTTCACTCCCCAAATGGCTTCAATAGCCAGAGCTGAGCTGATCCAAAGCCAGAAGCCCATAGCCCTCCTCTGGGTCTCGCACATGCATACAGGAGTCCAGAGACTTGAGTCATCCTCCACTACTTTTCCAGTCCATTAGCAGGAAGCTGGATGGGGAGTGGAGCAGTTGCTACTTGAAGTAGCACCCATATGGGATGCTGGCACTTGTGGGTGGAGGATCATCCTGTTAGGCCACCATAGCAGTCCCTAGAAAGGACTTCTAAAAATCATTTAAGTTGATAGTTGAATCCCTTGATACTTAGTTGCCCAGCTTTGTCTGAATTCTTCCAGTCATTGAGTACTCACTATCTCCCAGAGCTGGCTAGCTATTCTACCCAGGGAAGGCTAACAAAGCTCTTTAATGCAAAGCTAAAGTTTGTTGCTTTACAGTTTTCAACAACTGGACCTAGGTCAAAGTTTCCCAGTCTTCGAGAACAATCTGCTTTCCTTTTCCATGTAATCATCCTCCTAAGGAATCTGCAAGGCAGCGGCCACATCTGTGCCACAATTACCTCTCATGCTTCATTCATACATCTCATAAAGGACTGTCATACACAAAGGTACTTCCAGAAGTATATGGAAAATAGAACTGAATGGTAAGTTTGCTAAAAAAAAGAAAAACTTTGATACCCAGGTATAATTGTTTTTCAGAAAACACATTTTCCATGAACTTTTTGGACACCCCCTCCTATCACACCCTTGGCTTCACAATTTCTTTCTTTCCACTTTCACTGTGCATTATTTTAAACCAGGAGTCAGTACATGTTTTCCAGTAAAGATGGCAGAAAGGTTTTGCCTCTGCAATTCACACAGGCTCTGCCACGGCCATTCAACTCTACCACAGCTGCATGAAAACAGGTACAGATGATCTGTAATTGCCAGTGTGGCTAAGGTCCTCATGGCCACTCAAACAACGACTGGAGAATTTTCACATCACAAAATAGTGTCTCTGCTTTGATTTGTTTTTTCCCAACTACTGAAAATATAAAACTCATTCTTGACTTGCTAGCCATGCAAAAATAGGTGGTAGGCCACAATTTGCCAACCCGTTTTCAACTACAGACTTGAGACTGAATTTCAACAAAATTGGTCAGCCTTGGTTTTTCCACACCATTTTAACTGCCTAGGATTTTATTCAAAGCAAGTACACACAATTCAACTTTTGGATACTAGGACATGTATCCCTACCCCCAATAAATGATGTAATGTTTTCAATGACTGGTGCTGCCCCTTAGCATGTGGTGAATATCAATCCTGCTGCCTACTAAGTTCAAATATCCTTTGCACTGATTCGCACTTGGCTTCAAAGCATCAATTCAAAAGGCACAGAAAGCATCAGCAGACTTGAAGTGACTTATTGAATCAGATTAAAGAGGCTCCACATTACATTTTCTATGTACTAAAATCCTAGACACTAAGCCTACCTAAGACTGAATGACGGAAGATCTGTGCCTGTTGTGGTGGGAAGTAGTTGAAAAAAGCACCTGAAAAGTAGCTGAAAGAGGCAGGGGAAAAGGAAAAAATAAAAGAATTATACTCCACATTTGTGCCTCTGGTAAAGTTCTGTTAAGATCAAAATTTTCTTCTACAGGTCTTACACAAAACGGGCATTTTTTCCAACTTTGCTTTTATATATTCCCTCTATTCTGCCTCCAAATGTCCTGCTTTTTCACTGACACTCCCACTCCCACAAACAAGCAGCAGAGTACACAGGCTCCTAGAGACGTCTAAATCCCTGGCTCACTAACAAATAGCAATGGAAGCCTGCATCAAAATCTCAGGACCCAAGCATTAGGGTAGTTAAATGTGAGTTAAAATTCAAATGAAAAAATGTGCTACGATTCTCAAACTAATGTCGAGTGTCATGATATTTTCACATGGCTACTCTCATGTGAGCACTGTTATTTGTCACATATTATGTCACACCTCCTCACAAAACAATGCATGCATATAAACACCTAAGATGAACTCCCATAAATGCATTAATTGTATGTCAAACTTGTAACAGTTCAGGGTCCTAAATCAACTGCTACAGCTCCATAATAAAGCTTATGAAATTTACAACTGGCTGTTTAAAGTGAACAATAAATGAAAGCTACAGGAATTGACAGCTCAAGACAGTCTATCATTAGAAAAAAGGTAAATTAAAAGAAAGGAAGTCCAGCACGTTTGTCCATTTCCTCAAAGTCTTTCCATATATGGTTCCAATTGCAGAGATCTGTAAGCTAGAAATAAAGTGAAATACAGAAGTTCCATACTCATTTATTCACTGAATAACTGGGTAAACTCCTGTGCTGGTCTCTTTAAGTATAACCAAGTAATTCACTTGCGGGTTGAGACAACAATGAGAACAAAATCATTCTATGTTCTCCCTGTTCCTATCTACATATGTTTCTACAACTACGCATGTCTCTCATGACGCCTCTGACCCAACCTTCAAGGCAAATATAAGCACTGCCTCCTCTGTATATACCTGTTCTAGGGCTTGTTCAAAACTAAGACAGGAAAGGGATTCTAGTCCTTTGAGTGCATGAGGAAGTAACAAACCCCATAAGAAAAATATAGCAGATTTTTAAATATTTTAATTCTAAAGAATCCCCAATATATTTCAACTTAACAATTTTACTAATAATGTATTATTCATATTTCTCATATTTTATTAAGAATGTAATAATCAGGGTGGCCATTCGACACAATCAAAATGCCATTTGGAGAGCTTGCATCTGGTGTGAGAGTGCCTGGTTCTGCTGCAGCTTCCTACTAATGTGAAAGCTAGGGAGGCAACAAAATAATGGCTCAAGCACTTGAGTTCCTGCCACCAGATGGGATCCTGCTTTGGCCTGGCCCAACCCTGACTATTGTGCCCATTTGAGGAGTGAACCAGCAGATGGAAAAGATCTTTCCTTTTCTTTCTTTCTTCCTTTCTTTCTCTCTCTCCCCCCCATCCCTTTCTCTCTCTCTCTCTCTTCCCCTCTACCATTCAAATGAAATAAAAATAATCATGAAAAACATGTAATACACTAAAATGTCAATATTACTGGTTACACACTATTAAATACCATCAAACACATAAAATCAAAACTCACGAGAAGCCTTTCCCTACGATGTTCCCTAGGCTTTACTAACACTGGGAGTATAAAACAAAACTTTTAGTTTGGCCTTCACTTTTCTAGAGTATCTCTAAAGAAAATTCTTTTCTGACTGAACAGATAATTTATAAAATACACTATGCTCAACCAAAACCTAATTAACATTTACTATTCACTGATAAACTGATAAAAAATGGAAGTTCATCAAAAACTACCACAGTATTTTTTTAAAACATTTTTTTTCCAATTCTAATATGCAACTTCATTTTCCTACTTTTAAATAAGGAACATCGCATTAACAATGAAGCTGTGATCTGAAAACAAACCATAATAACATGAAATTTTTATCGTATTGCATACTGTAGTGTGTGCTTCTCTTCCTGAGATGCTATCGAAACAACTCATTTAACCTGCTATAAAAGGGTAATTGTAGAGACTAACTACTCACTCAGATTCAATACCAACCTACACGGCCACAGGCAGAAAACACCAAATTCCTACAGCTCGCTACAAAAGAAAAACTCCCCAGAAAGTTATAAGGTCAGATTATCTTTTTTTAAATTTTACTTCTTTTCATTATTATTATTATTATTATCATTGTATGATACAGTTCCATAGGCCCTGGGATTTCCCTTATCCCCTCCCCAACCCCTTCCCCCTCACTGAGTTCCCCTATATCATTACTATCATATAGTTCTTCATACACAGTCATATGTCCATCATGACATGGCAGAGACAATGGGCATGGACAATGGCAGAGAGTCCAGCATCCTATTATCAAGATACAGTAAACAGTTTCATTGGGAGTCCATCATTGTCCCGAAGTAGAGATGCATACTGCATTGTATCCTCACATCTGGATATGACAGTCTCCATTACACAGACTGTCTTTTAATTAAAACTATACCAAAACAATCCTACAAAAGATACACTGCAGGATTACATCAAGAGATAGTCTTTACTTAAGAAAATTAAATTCTGCTTTTCCTAGTGAAGTAGCATTTAGCCCTAAGGAGGCTCAAGGATTGTCATTAAACTTTGGGTAGTTCTTCCACACACCCTTTGTAGTAAACATGCTAGATTTTCCACTTTCTTCTCAAATCTCAAGTCACATCAGAATACTATTAAATGAACAGGGAGAGAGCTCGGACATCCATTACCTAAAAGGCATGGCCTGAAAATTAGTGAAGCAACATTGATAAAGGAATTGCCACTATCCAAAGTACTATCATTTCCTCTTGTGGTTGCTGCTAAAGATCCGTTTAATTCTGATAGCTTTTGATTAGACACACTCCATTTTAAGATCTTCTTCTAAGAAATAAAATGGTAGATTCATACGCTCGAAAGCTTAAAAAATCTGAATTGATCACATCCTTCCTCCTTGTTTATGTAATTCAATAGAGGCTGATTACGTACTTAAAGATCACACAAGTTCTCAGAGAAAGAAATCACAATCTTTTTTTAGTACAGAGAAATGGAACTGAAGTTCATTTTCTCTTTTGTATAGCCAGCACTTTTAAATGAAAAAAAAAAAAAAAGCCTCAAAGAAATTTCCAGCCATTCGTTGAAAGCTTTCACAGAGAAGCATGTTTAAAAGCACAGGTTCATGCCTTGAGGCACTTTATGACTGTTAGTTATGTCAGAAGCCATGAATTCAGTTCTTTGAGATCTCAGAATAAAATACAGTGCTAAGGTTTCTGCATTTTTCTAATAAGTATTTCACACTACTTACTGGTATCTCTGAGGAAGAAAAGATATCTTTAAGCATGATAAAGTTTTTCAAGACAGCTGCTTTAGTAGGCTAACTTTAATCATGAGTAAGGTTTTGATTCAAACACAATGACACCCTAAGGGATCAATGATCTCCTCTGTAAGATCAGATTTTTTAACAAAAGAAATTGCTTTTATTGTGTTTCAGGATCATAATAGCCTGTTTCAATGGTGGCAGCTTCTCTTCCTAGATTGTAAATATTATTCACAGAAAGGAAAGTCATTCAAAATGAGGGGAGAAGAAGTAATTTAAAATATTAAATAACATATTAATTAAACTCTAAATCCAGAAATATAATAAAAAATTCATTAACTAGAACAGAGATGAGGAAAAATAAAGCTTCCAGTTGAAATGTTTAAATATAAAAAACTATTGCACGTTTTTAATATGCCTTAGAATAAGAAAGTCTATGTTCTAGAAGGTAATCAAGGACAAAGGTAATTTTATTTTTAACCAAAAAAAAAAAAGACTTCATTTTGTGATCTCTTACGTAGTTAATATCTGCTTTTTGGAAAACATAGGTTAGAGATTTAAATCTCTTGGCAAAAAATAAAAAGACTATATAGGTAAATCTTGTATAAAATGAAAATGGAGGAAAATATTCTTTACAAGGGAGTCCAGAGACATCTAGTGGCTGTTAATAATATACCAGATTTTTTTCCCTTGGAAATGAAATCAGAAATTTATGTAGTTACACTACAGTCAAGTTTATATTGCAAATAGGCTACGTTATTCCTTTACATTCCTTACTTATTTAGTTTCATGATTACAGAAACTGCAAACAGCATTAAGCTCACAATCTTAACAAAAATTAATAAAATATCACCTAAACAAAACTCAAAATTCAACAGATATTCCATCACAGAAGAGGACATGTATGTCCTAAACCATGATTCACCAACAAATGCAGGTAGGCATTTGTCTTTTACAAGCTGTTGGAGTTATTCTAAGATGCACAAAATCCCAAATGATTATACATTTCAAATGGAAGATCTATGCTAATCATGGGCACAGATTAACTAAGCTAGAAGGCACCTTAAAAGGGCAACTAATTCACTGTCAAAGTTGTCAAGAGAGTTCAGAATGAATCTCATTTTCAAAGGCTAATAGAAAAGCTATTCCACATTGTTCTTCCATAATCTATTTCAATGATCCAAACAACCATGTCAAACAACTCTAACCTCAGTTCTTCATGCTACACATTCTTACCTTTTTTTCTTATTGTTTTCTCCATTCTTCTGACTATATCTTGTGAACATATACACCTCTTACTAGTTTTTTGTAAATATGTATAACTACATTTATCCACAGTAAGTATTAGGTTTTGAGAGTCAACTGATCCATTATTCCCATTGTTCTCATTTCTTTCTTGTGCCCTGGCTTGATCTAAAGTATTTGCTAGCTCTACCAAAACTGCGTCATCCACAAGTTTGATCGACATTCTAACAATATAATTCATGTGTACTATAAATGCTAAAATATTGAACATGTTTCACACCCCTAATGAACTTTGAGACAAGAAAATATTTATGATAGAACTGCAACAAAGAGATGCATTGCATTTTATGACTAGTCACAAAATCACATTTTGGGTTGTTACTTTCTGGTTGCTTTTAATTTTTAGACTGCATAAATCTGTTTTTCTCTTAATTACTTTGGCTGACAAAAAAACTGAGGATGCCAACATTAAAAATGTGTTGCATGAATTTCAATATCATCATGAATGGCACTGCTAAGTAGCACTAGAATCTAACAGGAACATAACTTACATTAGAAACAAATGGAGGAAATAGCTTAAGCTAAAACAAAGTATCTCTTCTACTTAATTATTACGTTTATAGTAATTCTTACAACTCTTATACACAACTTAGCTAACAATTCCTTTTCATTAAAAAATAAATCCTTAGGTTATTAGCATCCTCTCAAGTATCTACTGCTTAATTACAAAGAAGAAAATTTACCTTTAAGTTGCAAAGCCCTGGGAATTACCATATTAATCAAGTGAACAAACTTAGCATCATCAAATGTGAGACAACCTGCCATGCCTCCTGCCACAATACAATAAGAAGGACACATCACTTCCGGAACATTCTTGACAAAAACGTTGAACCCAAATGTAACAATAAGCAAACAATACAAGCCATGCTATGAGACAACTAGTCTGGATACCTTTTAAAAATCTTTGTCATTAAAAATAAGAAGTTGCGGATTAAAAGAGACAGAAGATCCCATAACCAAATACAATGTGTGAACCTTGCTGGATCGGTTTAAGAAAAAACAGGGCCTGGTGTTTGGCACAGTGGGTTAAGTCGCCGTTTGTCTCACATCCAGTATTGGAGTGCCTAGTTCAAGTTCCTGCTGCTCTGATTTCAATCTGGTGCCCTGCTAATAAGCACCCTGAGAGGCAGCTGATGATGGCTTAAGCACTTGGTATCCCTCTTGGGAGAACCAGATAGAATTTAGGGGTCTACTTTGGCCTGGCCCAGCTCTGGCTAGTGCTGGTCATTTGGGGAGTGAGCCAGCAAATCAAAGATCACTCCCTAACTGTATTTCTCTTTCTCTCTGCCTTTCAAATGCAAATGTAATTTTAAAAGTTTAGTAAGTTATATAAGAAATACACAAAACAGATATAAAAATACTCTGATGATATAATTTTTGTCTCCAACAAGTTAATGTGTTTGAATTTTGTGGTTTTTTTTTAATTTTTATTTCAAAGGCAGAACTATAAAGAGGGGGAGAAAGAAAGAGAGAGGAAGAGAGAAATCTTCCAAGCACTGGTTCACTTCTCCAGAGGGCTGCAATAGCCAGGGCAGGGCCAAGCCAAAACCAGAGGCCTACACTCCATCATTCTCCCTCCTAGCTGATACAGGTAATTAGCCAGGGGCTGTATTAGAAGTGGAATAGTCAGGACTCGAACTGGTACCCACATGGGATGGCTGTAGCACAGGCTGGCACCAGAGTGCCAGCCCCATGTATTGGAATTTACTCAGTGAAGTCGTTTCAGAAGTGGATCCAAATAGCAGATTTTTTTAGGTCATGTGGGATGCAACTAATGGGAGATGTTTGGATCATGAAGTATTCGAATTCATGCCCTCATCACTGGAGTAATGTTAGGTTTCAAAAGAGTGGTCTAGTTACCTCAAGAGTGGGTTCCTGGGACTAGCACTGTGGCATGGCAAGTTAAGCCATACCCTGGGACACCTCTATCCCATATCCACGTCCAGTTCAAGTTTCAGCTACTCCAATTTCCATGCAGATCCCTGCTAAGGCCTAAAAAGCAGCAGGTGATTGTCAAGTGCTTAAGTCCCTGCCTCCCATGAGTGAGACCCAGATGGAGTTCCTGATTCCTGCCTTTGGCTGGTCCTGGCCATTGTGGTCATTTAGGAAGCAAACCTCTCTCTGCCCTTCAAGTAGATAAATAAATCTTAAAAAGAAGAGTAAATAACTATTGAGCCTGCCTCTTCAGCTTTCATCTCCCTCCACATGTGCCTGCTTCCCCATTTTGGTTCTCCACCAACTTACAAACGCAGCACGATGCCCTTGCCAAAAGCTGTTCAGATATGATTGCTTGATTTTGAACTTGCCAACCTCCAGAACCATAAACCCAAACACATATCTACTCTTTTTAAATTATTTGGTCTTGCTCCCAGCACAGTAGCCTAGTGGCTAAAGTCCTTGCCTTACATGTGCCGGGATCCCATCTGAGCGCCAGTTCATATCCCAGTTGCTCCACTTCCCTTCCTGCTTCCTACTTCTGGCCTGGGAAAGCAGAAGAGGGCGGTACCCACATGGGAGACCCAGGAGAAGCTCCAGGCTCCTGGCTTCAGATCAGCTCAGCTCCAGCTGTTGTGGCCACTCGGGGAGTGAACCAGTGGGTAGAAGATCTTTCTCTCTATCTCTCCTCTTTTTAATTCCAACTTTCAATAAAAATAAACAAATCTTTTTAAAAAACTATCTGTCTTAGATATTCTAATATTATAACATGAAATGGACTGAAGAAAGACAACATCTGCAGAAGCTTCTAAATGGACTGTTTTCCCAATGACAATGCCGAATCAATGTTAACATTTTCCAGCAAGACTGTGCTAATATAAGAAAATATATTTATTCCTAGCTGATGTATGCTAAAGTATTTGAAGGTGAGCACTCATGTTGTCTGAAACTGCTTTTCAAATGGTTCAGAAGTACCGATATGGGCATTTACAAATATGAAACAGACATATTTCTGAGTATAGAATATAAACGGTTACCTATTTCTGAAAATACAGATTCTACTATATATGGCACATATAAAGATAGATATATAGACGCTGCTATATATATATATATATATATGGAGAGTATGAACAAGTACACTACTGTGACAAAATGCTAGCAACCGGAGAATGTAAATGAAGGACACACGATATCTGTAATTTTTCAAAACAAAAAGTTGGCAGAAATAAGTAAGAAAGCAATACATACCATGGCAGTTCTAGACTTGATAAACCAGTCAAATCTGAACTGGGGAGCATTCCGGACACACTGTCTTAATTCTTCATACACATTTTCTCTATCAAAACCCATTTTGTGTAACATGCAAATCAAGAATCTATCTTCTTCCTCAGTATAGTTCTTCCCTTTACTGGTTCCATACTGAATACGCAACTGATGAAATGGAGCCTTGTATCTTGCAATCTGTGTATTTCAACAAAAATAGTGCTTTTAGCAGAATGTGCAGCAAGTCAAAGCTAATCACCACATACATTAAAATAACATAAGAATAATTTGGCATAAAATGTAGTACTTTAGCATCCAGGGCTTTTTTGATACTGATCCTCCGCTGGATTCTTGCTTCTCCACGTTCAATTTGAGCCATAATTTTCTCAATATCCTGCAACTCATTGCAGCGTTCCCAAAACACAGCTGAAAAACAGTTATTTTAAAATAGTATCATTTAGGCCAAAAACTAAGGAATCAGAGCATAAAAAGTGGGGAAAAAACTCTAGTGAACTTCTATCTTAAAAAACATACACCCAGAGTCATCTGTGTATATAAGTTCAATTATCGAAAACTATCTTTTATTTGAAAATAATATGTCAGCAAGGTTTTAAGTTAGAAATTCCCATTTCACGAAATATGGAATCTTCATATATTCATCCCAAATAGCTGAGATCTCAAAGGATGCTACAGACAGATTTAAGCTAGGCTTTTTTCTCAAACATGATATAGAAGAGACCAAATACTTAAAACTTGACAGAAGAGGGCAGTATACAAACAAAGAATTCCTTTTCCTAGCAAGCAAAAGCAAAACCTAACTATTACCAACATGTCCAATTTTTCCCATGAAACAAACATCTCTACTGAAACTGTTTTCTGCTTTTCAAATCATTTATTAATATTACAATATTTCTAATTGTTTTGTTTCTAAACTTAACTCAAATAGGCTTTTCTCTAAGAAACACGTTCTTTGGGATTTTAATTACATACAGACAAAACACTCAAATTATCCAGCCACCCAACCAAATTTTATACATGAGTCCAATAATCTGCTTGTATTAATATCCCTCATCTTACGACTTCAGTGGAAGGAAGCCTTTTAATGACTTAGTCTACATTCTCAAATTCTTCATTTTTATAGCCTATCAACAAAGGTGTTTTAGCACTCAGATTTTATAAGCACTTGGGTTATTCATTCACAAGCTTATTCATGCAACACACATTTAAATGCCTATTTAAGATACTGTACACTCACAAACAGCCAATTGTACATTTCCTCTCTTTCTACACAACTGACACGGTATCTTTTAGAATCACTTTTTGTCTTGCAACTTCACATACACTGCTGTGATTTCTCTTCAAATCTTCTGAAAAAAAAAAACTTGTAAAAATCTACACACACTCTTTCACACTTTTTGCATTTTACTTTGGCTGTTAAAATCTCTGTTGTTCTCCTAAGCCTCCAAATGCACTGAACTTACGTGTTACATTTTAACAGTAATCGGAATGTCCTGCTGCTATCCAGGGAAGCCTCTAAAGGCCCTGTGATTTCCAGAAGGCCCTTTTAGCCTCCCAAATGTTAAAAAAAAAGTACCTGTTCTCCAATTAAACTTGGGATTTATTCAAGCATTAGCACTCTAGATAAAGTGAAAAGCTGTTCCATACACTATTTCATTGCTGCTGTTGTAAAAATACAGTATTTCAGTGGTTCGGTTAAATAGGATGGAAGCACAAAGGGAAGTTTAAAACTTAAAATTACTTCTGTGCCATTGCTTCTGTAGTGAAAAGTGTTCTATATTCTAAACTGCTATTATTCACAATAAATTTCAGAGCTCAGGTATTTGGAAGTTAGAAACATCCTATGTTCCACATATAGAAAATTTGCCAAACATGTTTACCTATTTTACATGAGTTTTGTTTTGTTTGTTTTGTTTTTCTGAAACCTGAGGTTGGACATTCTGTGGTATGCAAATTAGTACTAACTATGCCTGCTTCTGCAGCTAAACTGATTCTGGTTAAGAACAAAGACACAGCTAAGTAGAAGAGAGAAATGATTCCAGGATCAGTAAACAGATTTATTCAAGCAACATTTTCAGACCCATCCCAGCTTGCCTCATATCAATAGGACCCACATAACCAGTCTGGAGTAAACTTGGAACTCCAGCTATGTTTGTGCATCTAGACAGGCCTATCAGGAACTCTCCACTTTCAAGGACAATCTAGAAGAAAAGACCCAAACCTGAACCTGAAATCACGTGACTGGACTAGAAGATAACCAAATCCAGAGGTGGAAGAGTAAGAAACTAACTTTGTCCATACTTATCTAATAACCACCCTTAGTCATCAGTTTTACTTGGTTGTATGGGCTGACTACTAGAGAGCAAAGTACTTAGTATGGTAGAATAAATCCTTAACATCTTTTCACAGAAAACAGTTATATTTATACTTTCACCTGCATGTAAGCATCAAAGTTTAAAAGATCTCTGAACAAAGGGACAACTAAACTGATGCCAAACAAATGAGTAGGGCTGAAGCAAAACATCAAGTTTCAAATTATTTACTGACCTGAATATTCCATGACTTCCTCAGGGGACTTTCCCTCCACCTCCCGAGCTATATTATCAATGTCATCTCTTCCATACTTTTCATTAGCTTTAATAAACTGGTTAAAATCTCGCTTAGTCCAGTTCGTAAAACCCTGAGGCCAAAGAGTTAAGTAGACATTAGATTAATATATCCATTTATTATCCTATGTACTTCTTTCTATACTGTGACAGTGTAAAAACATTCTTAAATGCTCAAAATGTTCCTCCTTAATAAAATTGTGCTTTTTATATGCTGGAATCAAAAGCTGAACAACAAATGTTCTAGAAATAGCTTCTTTTCAATGATGAGAAGGTACTCCCTTCCAAGTACTTAAAGTTGATTTTAAGTTCTCAGATACTATTTACTTCAGTATATTTTACAGATCTCTACTACCTTAAAATACAAATGTATTACAATTAAAATGCTAATACAAATACTAAAGCCCTGATATTCTACTACTTTAATGATATTTTTTAAAACAGATCTGTTTTCATGTAGATTGAGAGGAGTATAGATGCATTAAATCAATATAACACTGAGGGATGATCAAAAGAAGGAAAAAAAACCTTTTGTAGTTCTTTTTATTATTTCAAACTATGATGATTCTTGCTCAAAATTATATGCATAAATGTAATTTCCATAAATAGTATATTATTGAGCCTACTTAATTTCTCTATTAAAACAGAACAGCTTAGCCTGTGTTTTAAATCTCCCGGCATTATTAGCATTTCTGTGAAATCATAGGACCAAGAATTTGCTTTCTACCCAAAGTGTGATACACTCGACATTACAAATTGTTATCCCTGGCTTTTAGTTGTCAAGATTTCAAGTGACCTCATATTTTGTTCCTTTCGACTGACATGATTTTTAAAATATGTGTAATTATTATTCAGCAACAGAGAAAGAATATGAAAATGAATTCAACTACGAGAAAGGGAGAACCTGCTGCTGTCCCAGTGACAGCACTAGCTCGGCGAAGACTCTTCTTGTTCACTCACAATAGATTGCAAGCCAGGGAGCATTTCTAGGCCCGAATGTCACGTTTTTGTTTAGGAAATACATTTTTGAAAATAGAATTTGAATATTTAAAAGTTTTATTCCGTGTTAAGTCCCAGTGCTCAGCCACTGCAATTATACCTTCAAACCAAACTTTATGACTTTCAGACATCTGATTCAAAACTCTATGAATATTGCTTGTAAAAAATCCTTCAATAAAAATCACATAACAAGAAAAAGACTCATATAATAAATAATACATAAATATGAAAACTATCTTTCAATAATTAATGCGGAGAATTTGCTACAACTATATACATTCTTAAAAAAACTACTGAATGAATAAATCATACTGGCAACTTTCTATAATAAGATGGTATCATACAGTAAACACATTCTTATTATTTTGCAAGAGTCTTTTATGCTGGTACATTTTACTTGGTACAGTTTGGGATTCATGATATTAATGAAATTCATTATTAAAAAGTTTGAAAGTACTAATATTTTGTTCAAATGGAAATGTTCCTTTTTAATAATAGCTAACTTTTAATTATCTAACAGTCACCATAAAATTTTCACACAGTTTAGGGCTGCCATTGTAGTATATTGGGATATTAACAGGCCACTGTCTGCAATGCCTGCATCCCATATGATCTCTGCTTCAAGACCTGGCTGCTGCACTTCTGATTTCATGCCTTGCTAATGTAGTTGGGAAAAGCAACAGAAGACGGTCCAAACACTAGGGCCCTGGACCTAGGTAGGAGACCTGGATGGAGTTGCACAAGTTTCAGCCTGGCACAGCCTGGCACAGCCTTGGCAGTTGCAGCCATCTGGGGACTGAACCAGCTAGGAAGATTTCTGTCTTTCCTCTAACTCTGCTTTTCAAATAAATAAATCTTTATTTTAAAAGTTTCAGAAATTCCTCATCATTGTTTTAAAATTCTTTCCCAGAAAAGAAAAATGTTCAAATAAATATGAGATTATTCTATAAATTAAAAATAGTAGGGTATAATTTCAGGGTAAAATCAACATCAACCAATAAAACAAACTAAAATTTGCAAGAATATGTTAGTGATTACAATTTACCAGAACTCAAAAATCGATTCACTGACCTTTCACATATCACATGGTTGACAATTACACTGTGCATATATGTGTTTTCTAATTTCCCAAAGAACATATCCCATAACAGGTATTTCAGAAATAGGGATAACGGGCTGATGTTACAGCACAGTGAATTAAGCTGTGCTTACAACACACACCAGACACATATCTGAGTGCCCATTTTTTTTTAAAGATTGATTTTTTTTTTTATTGGAAAAGCAGATATACAGAGAGGAGGAGAGACTGCTTTCCCAGGCCTCAAGCAGGGAGCTGTGTGGGAAGTGGAGTTGCCAGGATTAGAATCAGCACCCATATGGGATCCTGGTGAGCTCAAGACTAGGACTTTAACCACTATGCTATCACGCCGGGCCCTGAGTGCCCAATTGATTTCTGGCTGCTTTAGTTCAGATCCAGCTTCCTATTAATGCATGCTGGGAGCCAGCAAATAATGACTCTAGTGTTTGAGTCCCTTTGACACCCATGTGGGAGGCCCAAGTGGAGTTCCAGGTTCCTAGCTTCAACTTGGCCTAGCCTTGGCTGTTACAGGTATTTGAGTAAAACAATGGACGGAAGATATTTCTCTCACCAGCCTGTATCTGTCTCTCCCTTTCTTTTTTAAATTCTCTTTCTCCCTCCTCCTCCCAACAGCTCTCAAGTAGATGAAAACAAATGTTTTCAAAAGAGATATCTGTTCTAAACATATGTTTAAGAAGGGTGGCTCATACAATAAAAAACGTGATCTATATTTTCCTATTTTCTTTTATTCTAACAGTCGGCTGGAAGCATTTCAGGCACTTAGAATACATTACTTGTGTGAGAAGCTTTTCCTTTTCTTCAGTCTCCTCTTGTGTGAGAGTTTCAGCCCCGTCGATCTTTCTCTGCTCTTCTCTTTGAGCCAGAGCTGGATTCGGGATATCGGGATTCCTTGGAACCTGCATAACACAAGTGATAAAATTGACAAGACACATTGTCACAATGTGTATACACATAGCAATATTTGGAGTCACTTTAACACTAAAGAATATGAAGTCATAACCAGAATGGCATGTGGTCTCCACATTCTCAAAAGAAAAAGCATTCTGGTCCCATCCGGCATTTTAGATTTAATATCCATTAGGAAATGAACCTCGGGTTATATCCTAGATTTGATTATACTGTGGCACAAAATGCATTCTTACAACATTATACTAGTACTTGGAGTAAATAAAAAGTTCCACAATTAAAAATCGCTTGTATTCCCCTAGTTAAACAGAACAGGGTACAGAGACGACAATGCACCTAAAGATTATATTCAAAACTTTGATTGGTTCAATGTATGAAGAGTGTTACAGTGCCTTCTGGGGTATGCAAAGGGAGAATATTTTACGTAAAATAGAAAATTAGACAACAAGCACTTGGCTACCATTTAAGACAACAGTTCGGATGCTTGCACGTTGCATCCTGTATCAGAGTGCCTAGGTTCATCTCGCAGGTCCAGCTCCCGATGCCAGCCTCCTACTAAGGCAGACCCCAGGAGTCAGTGGTGCTGGCTCAAGTAGGGTAGGTCCCTGTCGTAGGACTGAGTTCCTACGTCCAGGCTTTGGACTGACGCAATCTCAAAGCCGCAAACATTGGAGGAGAATGCTTTCTTGCTCATTCACTTTCTTTCCCCCCAAATAAAATATTTTCAGAAATAGAAAATCTGCATTCAGTGGCAGGATAATGAAAGAAAAATGAAATAGACATTGTAAGAGGAGGGGAGTAGTACAACCTACAGACAACTGTCACGGAACCCGCTGTGAAGGGGAAAAGGACAAAAATAGTGGTGAACAGAAATGACGCAAGGTTTTCTGAGCAGAGTTACAAATGTAAGGACAACCAAGAAGACAGCTCAAGTTCAAAAGATGGAGGACAGAAACTCGAGCTTCCAAAAAAAACAAGCCATTAAGTGTATGGCAAAACTGTACTCCAAAGAGCTTCAGGCTTCACAGTGCAGCACATGCGATGGGTCTTCAAAAGGTCCATGGGAAATGTACCCTTCACATGGCATTTCTCTGTGCCACAGTACATTTATCTTTTGACTTCATTTTCCACAAACATTTTGAAGTATGCTTATACAGTATGGCTCAGCAGCCTGGGCAGTGTTCACTCTGTGGTGGAGGGAAGGGGGCAAACTTTGTGTCTCTCAGCACGAAGTCCAGCCAGCCACTATGCGCATCTGCAGCCACACTGCAGCATGTTGACTTCAGAAGGCAGGTAGACAACATGTACATTCTACAGCATTCTATTAAACATGAAACTAAAAGGGCTGGCAATAAGTCTCCTGTAGTTTGGAACATATACATATCAGAAATTACGAACTCTCCAGGGGTATCAGATAGTCATGGTTTTGCTCAACTATGATTCTAACATATTTTTCTCATCATTACACATATTTCACAGTTGGTAAATGTAACACTAGAATCTAAAGATAAGTATTTTGTAAAATATTGTGTCTAACAGTTCTCCAAAAACGAAATCTGCTTACTGGGCATTAAAAACAAATACGGGGCCCAGCATGGTAGCCTAGCGGCTACAGAACTTACCTTGCACGCACCGGGATCCCTTGAGGGCACCAGTTCTAATCCCGGCAGCCCTGCTTCCCATCCAGCTCCCTGCTTGTGGCCTGGGAAAGCAGTCGAGGACGGCCCAAAGCCTTGGGACCCTGCACCCGTGTGGCAGACACCACGTGCAGCTCTGGCCATTGCGGGCGCTTGAGGAGTGATTCATCAGACAGAAGGTCTTTCCTCTCTGTCTCTCCTCCTCTTTGCATATCTGACTTTCCAATAAAAATAAAATAAATCTTTAAAAATACTAAAAAAGTAGACTGATTTATAATCATCCGCACCAGATAGACAAATTATTACACAGGAACTAAATGTCCATTATGTCCATAATACATTGAAAGTACTGAGTGTAATAGGAAACAGGTAGTCAGCATGTTCCTTGATCACAAACCTGTTGCTGAGTTTTGAGCAGTGCCTTTTTTTTTTTTTAAGATTTTAAGCAATTTTATTTGAAAGGCAGAATTACAGAGAGAGATTCCATCCACTGGTTCACTGCCCAAATGGCTGTAAGAGCCAGAGCTGAGCCAATCCAAAGCCTGAAGCCAGTAGTTTTTTGTTATGTCTCCCACATTGGTGCAGAGGGCCATCCTCCACAGATTTCCCACAACATAAGCATGTATGTTTTACCTGAACAATCTTAAGTAAATATTGGACTTTGAGGCATCAGCTTGTGATGCAACGGGTTAAGCCACTGCTTGTAACATTGGTATCTCATATCAGAGCACCAGTTCCAAGTCACAATTCCTTCTCTTTCAGGTCAGCTCTCTGCTAATGAAAGTAGCAGAAGATGGCCCAGGCACTTGGGTTCTTGCCATCCATATGGGAAACCAGGACAGAGTTTCAGGTTGCTACCTTCAACGCAACCCAACCCCAGCTATTCCAAGTATTTGGGGAGCGAACCAGTGGATGAATATCAACATGCTTCCCCCTCCCTCTGTCACTCTGCCTCACACATAAATATATAAATCCTTCAAAATTAAATATTGTAGTTTCCCTAAGAATGTGCATATTTAAATGCTTCCAGGTAAAATGCACTTATGGCTGCAATTTTGAAATATATAACAAATAAAATGGATCTTGAGGGCTGCAGAAATGGAAAAATAAGGGAAAAAGCAAACATAGTAAGAAGTAAACTGTAAAAGATATATGATATGTATGTATACATATATTCACCAACACAATTTTGTCAACATTTGTCAGTGTTCAAAACTTCTTGGGCACAGCACAATGGCCCAATTGGTTAATCCTCCCCTTGAAGCACAGGGATCCCATATAGGCGCCGGTTCTAATCCCAGTGACCCCGCTTCCCATCCAGCTCTGTGCTTGTGACCTGGAAAAGCAGTTGAGCATGGCCCAAAGCCTTAGCACCCTGCACCCACGTGGGAGACCCAGAAGAAGCTGCTGGCTCCTGGCTTTGGATTGGCTCAGTTCCAGCCATAGCAGTCATTTTGGGAATGACCCAGCAAACGGAAGATCTTTCTCTCTCTTCTCTGTGAATCTGCCTTTCCAACAAAAATAAGTACATTTTTTAAAAATTAGGGAAGGGCCCAGCGGCGTGGCCTAGCGGCTAAAGTCCTCACCTTGAAAGCCCCGGGATCCCATATGGGCGCCGGTTCTAAACCCGGCGGCTCCACTTCCCATCCAGCTCCCTGCTTGTGGCCTGGGAAAGCAGTCGAGGACAGCCCAATGCATTGGGACACTGCACCCGCGTGGGAGACCCGGAAGAGGTTCCAGGTTCCGGGCTTCTGATCGGCACGCACCGGCCCGTTGTGGCTCACTTGGGGAGTGAATCATCGGACAGAAGATTTTCGTCTCTGTCTCTCCTCCTCTCTGTTTATCTGACTTTGTAATAAAAAATAAATAAATAAATAAATAAAAATTAGGGGAAAAGGAAAAAAGCAAAGAGATCAGATAGATGTATCAGGGTGGAGATATCTGTCTCATTTTAAAAAAATGTATGTTTGAATAGACTATATAGCTTTAAATGTTTGATAAGATGCTAGTTTGATGCTATTTCAAATTACCTTGACTTCAAATTTTAATTTTGAAAAATCACTTTGATCTTAAGATCTATCAAATATCTACAAACATTTATCAAATACCTACAAACTGTCCATGTCCAGCCATATTCTAACAAAATATTTTATAAACATTTAATTTATGGCAGAAATAGATAATACGTCCCTGCAAAATATTTATTATTGTGAAGATTTCCCCAGTACTGAAAATTTGCCCTTGAAACTTCTAATAACAGGAAAATTGGAGTATTATACATCACAACTGGAATTTAGGATCCACTGGAGGCAGCTTCTTCCCTAGCCACTGCACAGAATAACAAAACAAAACTTAGGACTAACTTCAGCAATGCCACATTTACAATTTTAATTCTCGAAATTATTTAAATATCAAAAATTCCTTCATTTTCATAATTTTGAAAAGACTCTCATGAGGCCTTATCAGTAGTAAGTTTCCTGCAACGGTTGCAAAGTGCTGTTTAAGAGAGGCAGGCATGTAAATCAGACAGAACTACCAGGAGGAAGCAGGAACCACGAGGTGATGGTGTCTGCTGGGACCTGGTGACAGTGTGGTGTGAGAGATACTAAATTTGGACAAGTTTACATGCTGTGCAAATATCAATGAGTCATTCTGTGTTCAGGAGGAAACGCTAAGTCTGCTCTGATTATACCATTTAGCTGCAGAATTTCTGTTGAAAATTACGATCCCACAATGTAAGACTCACAGAAAAGAAGCTGAGGGCCCAACATGATGGCTTAGTGACTAAATCCTCACTTTGCATGTGCCAGGATTCCATAGAGGCACTAGTTCATGTCCTGGCTACTAAACTTCCCAACCAGCTCCCTGCTTGTGGTCAAGGAAAGCAGTAGAGGACAGCCCAGACCCTTGGGACCCTGCACCCACATAGGAGGCCCAGAGGAAGCTCCTGGCTCCTGGCTTCGGATCAACTCAGCTCTCGCTGCTGCGGCCACTTGGGGAGTGAACAAGCAGATGGGAGATGTTTCTCTCTGTTTCTCCTTCTCTCTGTATATCTTCCTTTCCAATAAAAACTTAATGTTTTTTTTTTTTTGAAAAAAAAAAAAGGAAGCTTAACATCTTAGATACCACAAGAATGGACCAAAGTATAACAGCACATAAAAAATGGACAAGGCTCTGCACTGGCTTCTTCCATCACAGCACAGGTCGCATTTAATGATTTACGAGATCCTAGACAACAGAATTCTTTTGAGTTAAAGACACAGCAGTGATGTTGCAAAGCTTCCGATGGATAACAAGTATGACTTGGAACAAGAGAGTTGTAAGAATGGAACAAGGACAATGAACAACTACCAGCACAATGGAACAACCGCCTATGGAATCATCTGTAAAATAAAAAAACAAAAAACAAGGATAATGAGACCTTTTATGACCTAGTGCAGCAAACTAACAGAAAATCTCCAGTGCCTAAAAAGGCCTGCAGAATCTCATTGTGTTGGCTGATTTAACACACTAAATGTGCTGTGGCTGTGAGCCAGGTCTGAAGAACCACGGCCCAGTTCAACAACACCAGCATTCCAGTTCAGCTAAACCTACCGACATCTTAAATGGACTTTCCCGTGGTGGTTCCCTGAGATGAAAAGCTACTGTATCAGTTCACACATCACAAATCACTTTCCAGTACTACAAGGTAAAATTTTACTTATATAACAGCCCTAGATTATACATCTGGTAAAACCAGAGGCTACTTCCAGAATTACTGCTAAGAGACATCCTTCATCCACCAAGGTTGCACACTACGAAAATGGTATACTTCTATTTTAACTTGCCCATGCTTTGTATTAGAGAGTATGATAATGTAAATCCTAAAAGCATCATTATTTCAAACATATTACAGAAATTACTTCTTTAATACTGGTAGCTGAGACGTTCAAAATCATTAACATTGTATAATATAAAATAAGCTTTTTAATTACAAACACATTATTTTTTCCTTAAAAAAATAATCTATGGTGGGTCCTGCATTACCTGTAGCAGGTTACACCTTCACCTGTGATACTGGAACCCTACATGCATCCTGGTATGAGTCCTGGCCAGTCCACTTCTGATTCGCTTCTAGCTAAAGTGCCTGGGAAAGCAGTGGAAAGTGCACCATGTGCTTGAGCCCCTGCTCCCACTTGGGAGCATCCTAGATTCGGTCTACCCTAATCTAAAGCATTGTGGTGTGGCCAACTAGGGAGTGAACCAGTGGAGAGACGCATTCTCTTAAAGTGAGTGTGTGTGTGTGTGTGTGTGTGTGTGTGTGTGGTGTGTCCTCTCTCTGTAACTTTTCCTTTCCAATAAGTTTTTTTAAACATGTATTTATTTTTATTTAAAGTCGGGTGTACAGAGAGGGAAAGCAGAATGATATTCCATCTGCTGAATCACTCCTAAAGTGGTCGCAACAACTGGAGCTCAGCTGATCCGACGCCAGGAGCCAGAAACGTCCTCCAGGTCTCCCACGCGGGTGCAGGGTCCCAAGGCTCTGAGCTATCCTCTACTGCTTTCCGAGGCCACAAGCAGGGAGCTGGATGGAAAATGAAGTAACCTGGACATGAACCAGTGTCCATATAGGATCCCAGCACATGCAAGACAAGGACTTTAGCCACTAGGCTAAAGTATTGAGTATATTGGGCACTCAAATAATTTTTTGAAATCAAAAAGAAAAATATATAGTTTGATTTTTCAAAAAGTCTTTGTAGACTGTGATCATACCTTTAAAATATAATAGTCATTTCATTTAGATTAAAAATATTGCCTTTACCATAAAAGATGATTCAATGTGTTTCGACCCCTGCACCCACATGGAAGATCCAGAGTTCTTGGCTCCTGGCTTTGGCCTAGTCCGGTTCTGATTGAGTCCTGGCCAAGGCATTTATCTGTGGAATGAACCAGCGGATGAAGATCTCTGTCTCTTCCCCCCTCTCACGCTGCTAACTTTGACTTTCAAATAAATAAATAAATGTTAAAAATATAATACCGTTAATATCTGCTATGAAGGAAATATCCAGAATTTTCAAACTTTAGTATTTCTCCATTTTTATCAGCACAAGGAACAATATTTATAGTTACGTATACATACACTGGAGGTCTAGTACAAGAAATATATAATTTCAAGCAATTCTTTAATGGTTTAACAGTTTTATAAATCATTTTCAGGCCCCTACAGCTGACGACACTCACTGTGAATCCTTGAGTTGCTCTCAAACAAGTGTATTTGAAATATCAAGCATACAGCTTTAGTATTTTTGCCTGTAACTGATTGTTTTGCATGTGTAACATTTTGATAGCAAGCATAAGTGGTGGACGTGCACAGTTGATGTAAAATAAGAAGTGATTTAATCATGGTACTTGGTCACAAAGTCTGATTTTTAGTAATTTGCTGTTATGCTTAACAATGCATTGATGCTTTGTATGTTTTAATGTTTGAGTATAAAGACTGCGCTTCCCGTCAATGGAAAGTCATAGTATTGGGAGAGGCAAGATGGCGGCATAGAGTACAGACACGTTTGATAAGAAGGAGAATCTTTACACAAGGTGAAGTGCAATAAGTAGATTACAGGGGGAAAATAGGGCTCAGGCAGTAAGCAGGAGGTACCTGGAGACCCCCTGGACACTGGAAAGCTGTGGCGATGGGACAGCAGTGTTGCAGTGGACAGAAAAATCCACCAGCAGTCAGCAAGGGGCAACTCAGACTCCAGCGATCCAGGCTCCGGTGTTCCAGGCTCCGGCGATCCGTTTCCAGCACCAGCCAGACATCCAGCAGTGGCCTCCACACAGCTCTTGTGACCGACAGGTGGGAGCCTGGGTCCGCGTGGGGAGCTCGGGAGGTGAGTGCACTCTGGAACTTGACAATCAAGCTGGGTGACTGGGACCAGCCCGGGCAGAGAAAGAGTAGGAGACTCAGGGCGCCATCTTGTGTGGAGAGGCGTAATGTGGAGTTGACAAAGTGGCACAGAGGAGGCACGCTTCTGGTGGATCACACAGAACAGATCCAAGTGGGGAGGGTAGCACCAGCTTCACTCCCTGCAGGGTCGGTGTGGTCCCTGGAGATGAAAGCCAGCAGCTGCAGTTCTCCAGCAGCGTCCAGCTTGGCGCCATCTCAGGTAGCAGGGCAGCAAGTGTGGACCCCAGCTGAAGGTCCAAAGTGGGCATGTTACTAGCTAATTGCACTGAGCTGAGCCCACAGCACCAGCCTTGCAGCCTGTAGGGTCTGTGTGGCCCCTGGAGCTGATGGCCGACAGCCCCCTGATCTTTACTAGTGCCCCTACGGGTGCCATCTTGGACACTGAGGCAAGTGCTCCAAACACTGATAAACTGCAAGAGAAGCAGTGGTAAACTGCACATGCACTAATTCAGAAGCTCTCAGATATCAGTGTCACGGGACCTGACACTGTTACACTGAAGGGAGCACAGCTGAGCTGCCCAAGAACTAAGCTGGCAACAAAATCACCACCATCTTAGAGCACTACACAGGCTCTGCAGAAAAAACAGCCCCAGCAGGGCATGCCACCAACTCCACCCAAAATAACTCCAGGACGCACTTAGACTTATCGGCCAGCAGGGGGAGACAAAATCAGTGCAGCCTACAAAATCAGTGCTGTCAACAAAGCAATTATTCAGGACAGCTGTGTTTTCCAAATCCAGGGCACTGATTGATCATAAAAAATCAACTTGTAGAGCTGTAGGTAATACACCTTAGAGATGATTTCATCAACCAGAATGGCAACTACAAAAAGTAAAAGAAAAGACAAAGGCACTATGAATGTTACTGAAGACTCTCCAGCAAAGGAGCAAAAGCTTCACCCACTCTCAGGGTTAACTGAGGAAGACATTGAGAAAATGGGGAGACTTTGGCAGAGTAGCAGAATACAAAATTAATGAACACAAATTGATGGCACTAGTGTACATAAATAATTCCATGGATGAGAAAGAAATTGTAAGTACAGTTCCCTTTAAAATAGAGGAGAGGAATCTTAAATACCTAGGAATTAAGCTAACTAAATAGGTGAAAGAACTCTATGATGAAAACTATAAATCATTTTAAAAGGAAATAGAAGAAAATCTTGAAAAATGGAAAACCTTACCATGTTCCTGGATTGGCAGGATCAACATTATCAAAATGACCATATTACCAAAAGCAATATGCAGATTCCACGCAATCCCAATCAAAATCCCAACAACATTCTTCTCAGAAATAGGAAAGATGATACAAAAGTTCATCTAGAATCACAAAAGACCACGAATAGCTAAAGCTATCCTGAAAAATAGAAATCAACCTGGAGGAATCACAATTCCAGCCCTCTAGACATACTACAGAGCAGTGGTCATCAAAACAGTCTGGAACTGGTACAAAAACAGAGAAGATCAATGGAACAGAATAGAAACACCAGAAGGAAGCCCACACATGTATAGTCAACTCATCTTTGACAAGAAAACTGAAAACAATCCAGGCAAAAATCCTGGTCTATTCAACAAATGCTGTTGGGACAACTGGATAGCAGCTTGCAGAATAAAGAAGCAAGATCCACACATGTTACATTATACAAAAATTAGCTCTAAATGGATCAAGGACCCAAATCTATACCCAGAAACCATCAAACTATTAAAGAAAAACATAGGAAGCACACTCCAAGATACAGGAACAGGGAAAGCCTTCTTAGAAAAAAATGCCAAAAGCAAAGGCAATCAAAGCCAAAATGAACAAATGGGACTACACCAAACTAAAAAGCTTCTGTACAGCAAAGGAAACAATTAACAAAGTGAAGAAGCAACCAACAGAATGGGAGAAAATTTCTGCATACTACACAAGTGATAGAGGACTAATACCCAGGATCTACAAAGAGCTTCAGAAACCCAGGGAGAGAAAAAAATAACAACCCTGTAACAAAATGGGCAAAAGAAATGAACATTTTCAAAAGAACAGATTCAAATGGCTAACAGACATATGAAAAGATACTCAGGCTCCCTAGCCATCAGAGAGATACAAATGAAAACCACGTTGAGCTACCACCTAACTCCAGTGAGACTGGCCTACATTGAGAACTCAACCAATAACACCTGCTGGTGTGGATGTGGGGGAAAAGGCACCCTCCTTCACTGCTGGTGGGAGTGTAGGCTAGTACAACCACTATGGAAATCAGTATGGAGAGTGCTTGGAAAATTGCAAATAAACCTGCCATGTGACCCAGTTATCCCGCTCCTAGGAATATACCCAAAAAGGAGTGAAATTTGCATGTGAGAAGGGGATCTGTAATCCTATATTTACAGCAGCACAATCTACAATAGCAAAGACATGGAAACGAACCAGATGTGTGTCCAAAGAAGAGTGGCTTAAGAAACTGTGGTACACCTACTAATTTGCTTTAAAATCTTGGGCCCGGCGGCATGGCCTAGCGGCTAAAGTCCTCACCTTGAAAGCCCCGGGATCCCATATGGGCGCCGGTTCTAACCCCGGCAGCTCCACTTCCCATCCAGCTCCCTGCTTGTGGCCTGGGAAAGCAGTTGAGGACGGCCCAATGCATTGGGACACTGCACCCATGTGGGAGACCCAGAAGAGGTTCCAGGTTCCGGGCTTCTGATCGGCACGCACCGGCCCGTTGTGGCTCACTTGGGGAGTGAATCATCGGACTGAAGATCTTCCTCTCTGTCTCTCCTCCTCTGTGTATATCTGGCTGTAATAAAGATGAATCAATCTTTAAAAAAAAAAAAAAGAAACTGTGGTACATCTACTCCGTGGAATATTATTCAGCTATTAAGAAGAATGAAATTATTCTATTTACAACCAGGTGGTCCCAACTAGAGACTATTATGCTCAGTGAAATGAGTTAATCACGAAAGAACAAATACCATATGTTCTTTCTTATATAAGGAAGCCAACATGGAAAGTGTAACTCTAACAGTCCAATCCATACTGTTTTTTGACTGTTTGCTTTTTTGGCTGTATCCCATGTGTTTCGATGTATTTATTTCAGTTTGGTTCATTCCAAATAATCTCTTTTCTCTAGTTGAATTCATCACGTGCTCATGAATTATACGATGGCATCATTTTTCCCAAGAGACTTCTGTGTTTCCTTGTTGTCACTCATGTGCTGGTTACTCAGTGGTGCTTTTTTTATGGTACTATAATTTGTTGTTAATGTTGTTGTTGTTGTTGTTGTGGCTGTTCTAACTCATACCGGTTGTTGACCTTGTTTCATGGCTTCTCACTTATAGTAATGTAGAGTGATGGAGTACTGGGGTCTATCATACACAGACGTGGGGGTATAATGGAACATGCATCCCTGCATCCAGATGAAAGATGGATTCCCAATGAAACTGTTGGACATGTGTAGACAATGGGATGCTGGACTGTCTGACATTGTCTCTACCAACAATGTCGGGGTACACTTAAATAAGAGACTGATGGAATTATGATTCCTTATGAAGGACTATACTATTGTAACAAAATGGGAAAAATCTGACAAGAGGTAGGATTTTGGGGGGGGGGAATCCTAGCCTATACAAAAATGTACCACATAATTCAAAATTCAAAATAAAAATATTAAAAAAAGAAAAAAAGAAAGTCATAGTATTTACATTAATCAAACATAATAGCTTAGAATGATCAAATGTAAACTCAACTGTTATAACTTTGCATAGCTTCGTATAAAAATATCAATAAATTTCAATTTCCATGCAAAAGAACTGCCATGTAAGAACTAGACAGATTAATTATAAACCACTACTAATGAACAGATACCTAAGAGGTGGCTGAAGTACTCAGACTTTACATCCTACTGTAGTTCCTAACAATACAAAAAAAAAATTATCCTTCAAAAGGAAGTATCTCAACTGTTATTTCGGTTTCCAAACAGATACTAAGGAATTTGGGATGAAGAGCTGGGGTCCATGATCTAGCGAAAAAAAAAATTGGGGGTGAGGATATTGTTTCTTGGAAGGAGTTTAGCAAGTATATACTGAATTAAATACAACAGCCCATAAACTGAAAACAGTGACCTGACAGCAGCTCATCATGTTTTGATCCCAGTACTGCAGAGTAGGTGGCCCACAATGACCTGTCACCAAAACTCAGAACACTTAGAGCTTCCTCCACTTGTCAAATGTTTCACTTAGTCCCTAATTAATTAAATAAGTGGGAAATATTCTACAGCTTTCTTCAGCTACAAACACAGCAAAATTCTGGCACTCTAGGTCTTGGACTGAATGAACTAAGACATTCCATATTTTCATGCTGTAATTGAAATTTCAGTTAAGTCATCCTCTTCCAATGTAAAGATTCTACTGAACAAGGAATTGAATGCATTAAATAATGCCTTTTAAGCTGCAGAAGCAATGATGCTTGTGAACATGCCTGATGTGTAACAAGATCAAGGCTTAACTAGTGGGAATAATCGACACATGCCAGCCATCAAGTGGCTAGGGCAAAACACTTTTCTCAGCTTCAAATACCCTGCAACCCTAGCTGTCCTTATCAATAATACTGATGTGACCTTTTGCTGGTGAATATGGGGGTGGAGGAGGCAATAAAACAGGAAAGAGAAATGCACTTAAGCAGATTCTCAAGGAAAACACTTTTGAACCAGGATCCCCAATGAATCCTGGCTGTGAGTAACACGCAGCACCCCCTGAATAGTCCCTTTGGGGGATCCTGAGTGTACCCTAGGAAACTCCATTATAGCAGTTTTATTGATCTAAGAATAAACCAGTGCCCTCCCCCTATTCACTGTGGCCCTAACAAGTTTTCTATATGGGTGAAAAGCCTATGTTCAACAACATGTTTAATGACTACATATCATATGCTCCTTGAAAGAAGGGTTTTGCAATGATTAACATGCCGTGCTAACTTTTCCATACTTTGAACTCAAACACAAAACTCTAGTCAATTGAAAATTTCACCTTAGTTTAAGTCCTTAAGTTCTTGGCAAAGAATAAAGAGACAAGGTTCACAAAGGACCAACATCCAGGATGTGTTCCTATTTGTCTTGTAAATCCTTAGTTGGAGAGAATTCTCAGCATAGAAAGAATGTCCAAAGCAAGTCTTAGGACAACACAACGGTAATCCAGAATGGGCCTGAAGAGAGCCCGAGAGTAGGAGTAGAATTGTAGACCATCGAATCTGTTCTCTCCGCCATCACAGTCCAAGTCACCACCATCTTCTCTCATTTTCATACTCCAAAAGCCTCATGACTGGTGTCCCTGCCAATCTGTACATCACCAATTGAGCTTTTCAAGATTAAGTCTGACCACACTATAACACTTACAAGAGATATGACTTGTGTTAATTCCTCAGATCAAACCGTTCAACCTCTCTATGCCCCAGGTTCCTCACCTGTAAACAACCATTCAGTTCCACGGCCGTCATGAGGATAAGAAGCTAATATCTATAAAGAATCTGGAACAAAAAGTAATGCAAGCCAGGATGAAATACATATCTCCTATCTCAGTACAAACCAGGTCCGACCCTACTTAGCTTCCAAGATCAGCTGCGTTCAGGTTGGTCTGGCCACAGATCAAAATATGTCTGTTGATGTTTCATCATTCGCTCATCCACCTCCCTAAGTTAAAAACACTGCAGTGATTTGCATCTTCCCTCTCTCATCCCGATCCTCCTCTTACACCTTCTCCTTCTTTCCATTACCCTTTGCAGCTGTCCCTGCATTCCTACGTCTTCTGAGGTTTCCTCTCTCCTCCATCTTCTGCCAGCTGGCTCCCATCCAAACAGTCACTGTAAGCCCTCACCCCTAACCACAAACTGCCTGTAATGAAAGGCAATGTTTACATTCAAATCAGAGCTGTGGCCAGAATGCAGTGAACACCGCAATTATCATAAGGAACAAAATCTCAGAATCACCAAAGAAGGAGCATAAACAGTTCTATCATCAGTTCTGATTTTTTATTGCTGCTATTTGACTACCACTTGGCACATCTCCCAAAAAACATGCCACACCACTATAAACACAGTCCTTATTTAGGACTGTAGCAAGACGCAGGGTTATATCACATGCAGAAATAGCCCAGAATGTCAGAGTGGAAAGAGCACAGCACTTGAATACTCTGAACTAGGGTTTGAAACCAGCTCCCATGGCAACCTTATTAGCTATGTGACCTTGAACAAGGTTAATAATCCTCTCCCTGAACTTCCGTTTCCTTGCCTAGTGTGTGAAGGTGATAATAACAGCTACTTCATGTGACTTGTAGGAATCAAATGAAATGTGTTAAAGCATTTTGCACATTATAAAATGCCCTATACAAACATGGTTTATTACTAATAAGTGTAACATTCCAACCAATTTTCAAGTCTTATAACAGTCAATAAAAGTAACAAAAAATATATAAAACTAAAACATTGCAAACTTGGTGAAATGATAGACATTTGCTCACCTTGTGTTATTTTTAAACTACTCTATTATTAATTTTATTATTTTCATTTTTAACTTATAGCTTAATAGTTTCTTCTGCCACATCTCTGCTTTCACTTTCTTTAAAAGTGGCTTAATGCCTGATCTAAAAGTTCAATCGTAGTTATTCTGCTCTTCCACAATTTCCTTACAAGGATTTGGTCTAGTCCTGTTGGTCTCAATGCAGTCATCTCTTGATATCCCAAAAGAATAGAGGTTCCACGGACAGATTCTCAAGCCTCTTATAGTTATATATAATAATTTAGCATTTGCACAGAATGCTGCACACCCTCCCATATACCTTAAATCATCTCCAGAATACAACTCCAATTCCATGTAAATTGCTGCACTGCATTGTTTGGAGAATAATGACGAGAAAAAATTTTGTATATGTTTGGTACAGATGCAATATTTTTGCCGTATTTCTGATCCATGGTTGAATCTTCAGATGCATAGACCATAGATATGCAGGGACAAACTGTACATCTGAACTTCAACACATTTCCCTAGATTATAACATTACCCAATGACATACCCCTTAAACTTTTTAGTTCTTTTTTATAAATTTTTAAACTTTCATATATCATACAAAGCAACATTTTTTCTTTATTTATTCTTTTGTTTCTCACTGATGCAAACAACAGCCTACCTAGTCTGGACAAATAACACACCTCCAAAGATCCACTCCAAATCCAAAACATAAATGAAATAACAAAATATCTTCATGAAAATTTCCAGGCATATTCCAGCTACTAATCAAAATCTGGTCATAGTCCCAACTGTGATAAAATTTCAAAAAATAAAAACATAGTTCCTGATTCATAACACTATAACAGTGTTAATGTTTTTACAATTTTACATACACTAGTGATTATTATACTTTGGGTCATCCCTGGTCTTGCACTAGGAAGTCAATTCTAACATCAAAATACAACCTAGTATTGCTTACCCCATCAGTACAACAGAGTTAGTGTGATAAATATAAATTTCACTCACCAAAAATTCATTTCTATCTACCTACATAAATTAAACAATTTTGAATTCCAAATAACCATTTTTATATTATGTAACTATCATTATCTAATACCAAAATAACCACATACTAACTACTAAGATACTAACTTTCATCAACGTATGGGCAATAAACAGAGATACATTATTTTTTAGTCCTATCAAGAAAATGGTCAGAATTTTCCTATCACATATCAACATTCAGTTCTAATGAACTACCTGCGTACTGATCTTAGTACATAGTCTTCAAATAGTCAAACACTCACATTATTAACATAAGATTATTATTACTATTTCAAATGTTGGATAATTCTCCAGTGATACCACTTAATAATGATCCTATTGGTAACTCAGTGACTGATGGTTTATTTTCAATTAAACCTCCTCTTTGTTTCCCTCTTTAACGTATCTGAGAGACAGGGAAAGACAGATGACAGAGAAAGAGCATAGATTCCCATCAGCTGCTTCTCTCCCCAAATGCCCACAATGGCTGGGATCAGCCTGCAGTCAGAAAATGAATCCAAGGCTCCCGTGTGGGGAGCGGGAACCAAATCCCTTGGGACAGAACCACTCCTTACCAAGCTCTTTATTAGCAGGAAGCTGGAGTCAGGAGCCAGAGACGAGCGCTGAATCCAGGCACCCCTACACTGCTTATAGGCACCTTAACTGGTATGTTAACCAGCATCTAAAGTCTGCCCCTCTTTGGTTTTAAAAACACCATTCTGATTTACTCTTAAATTCTTTCACATTAATATGAAACAACTAATACTCTAGCTTAACAAACTATTATTTTTAAAAAGGCAGTATTATATTAGTCTAAAAGACCAAAAATATTACCTTATAGCCTATTGTCTTTCGATAATAAAGAATTTCTTTTTCCAAAAGTTCAAATAAACGTGGTGGGAAAAATTGAAAGTCCTGAACATTTGGTTGCTTTGGAGGTCGTGGAGCCTGTGAAAAAAAAAGTGTTTTTTATATATATATATGTGTGTGTGTGTGTGTGTGTGTGTGTGTGTGTTTTATATATACATATACACACACATACATGCACATACATGCTTTGAGTGAAAATATTTTTCTTTTACAGATGGAAAAACAAATACTGCAGAAATCCATTGATATGGCTGGCCCATATGAAGTGCTTCTTCGCATTGCTATAATAAGACACCATGGTTTAGCAATAATATAGTTAACTCTGAATCACAGACCATGTTAGAAGAAAATCTTCAGGACATAAAACCCAGCCTTGTAGCAGTTTACCTTTGGGATCTTCGGCTCACTGACACGCAGAGCCTCTCTAAAGTAAGCATCCACAGCGTAGTTTGCTTTGCGTTCTCGTTTAGGAGGTTCAATCCATTCCACCATACCAAGCTACATACATGACAAACAGGAACAAGGGAGTTAGTTATTTTGAATCGCTTTACCAAAATCAAGTACATCAAGGCTGCAGAAGCATGAGAAAACCAAGGCCATGGTGTTTCATCACAATAAATGCTGTATCTGCATTACATTTCTATCTGACAAGAATATTTATATATAAAAGAATCAAAATATACTTTGTAAATCAGTTACATAACCAAAGGTCAAAAAATTTGCACTGTACACCAGTTTAGGTTATAAAATGACTTTCTATTCTTTTCCTTTTGAAAGTTATATTTCAAAACTAGTTGTAATAAAAAAGAATTTGTACAATCCACAGAGCCATTTAAGTCCAATTAAACAATTAAATCAATGTTACTATAAAAGGAACAGTAATGTTGATTCCAATATTCAAAAGCAGATGACAAAAAAATGAAGAATACCAACATGACAAGCACATTTCCGTTGAAGCCAAGAGAAACGTCCAAATAAGACATTCAGGGAAAGTAGTTGCATTTTATGAGAACAGCTGCTGGGACCAGAAAGGCTTAGATTTGAATCTGGGTTCTGCTGCTTCACTAGATATGTAACTTTGGGGAGAATTACTTATATTTTCCCCATTTGTAAAATGACAATATTACATTCATGAAGACATTGGTAAACTGCCACAAGCTAAATGTAAGATATTAGTAAACACCCAAAGGAGTACAAGTAATGATTTGGTAACATTAGAAATTTTATTCCATTATCACGTAGAAAATACAACTAAACTGTCCAGAGACAAAACTAATAATAGGAATGGGGTAGGCACTGTGGGGCAGTGTGTTAAGCTACCACTTGGAACACCCACTTCCTGTATCAGAGTGCTGAGCTGTGTCCCTGCTCCTGCATATCCAGTTCAGTTTCCTGTTGATGCAGCCTAACAGGCAACAGATGAGGATTGAGGTCCTTGGGGCCTGGCTACTACGTGGGAGACCTGGGTGAAGTTCCTGGCTCCTAGTGTTGGCCTGGCCCAGCCCTGCCTGTTGAGGGAATTTGTGGAGAAAATCGTAAGATGGATGTGCGCTCTCTCTCTCTCTTTCACATGGATGAAAATAAACATTTGAAAAATAACTTGATTTCACAGTGACTAAGTAATGCCTGTATATAAAAGAGGTCATTAACGGTCTAAAAGAGGCCATTAATCTACTGTGATCCCAATCCATTTTATCTTTTTTTAAAAAGATTTATTTATTTTTATTGGAAAGGCAGATATACAGAAAGGAGGAGAGACAGAGAGGAAGATCTTCCATCCGATGATTCACTCCCCAAGTGGCCGCAACGGCTGGAGCTGAGCCAATCCGAAGCCAGGAGCCAGGAGCTTCCTTCGGGTCTCCCACATGGGTGCAGGGTCCCAAGGCTTTGGGCTGTCCTCGACTGCTTTTCCAGGCCACAAGCAGGGAGCTGGATGGGAAGCAGGGCCGCTGGGATTAGAACTGGCAACCATATGGGATCCCAGCATACACAAGGTGAGGACTTTAGCACTACGCTACCGCGCCAGGCCCCAAATCCATTTTATCTTATTAAGGACTGGGTTCCAAGAGTGGATAATAAACTAAGACAACCAGAATGGTTAAAGATTTGTGAGCAATCATATTGCCTGAGACTAAAGACACACACAATGGGGTCATTCACATATTTGACTGAAAAGACCTAAATTCTTCGTGGATCCATAATGTTAAAGGTCAAAACTAATTTGAGGAGTTATAAGAAAGCACATTGCTGTTCAATATACCAATTGTGCAACTAAGTGCCTACTATCTTATATGCATGTCAGTGTCAGGAACACAGTAGGATAAAAGATGAAAAAAATAATCTTTAATTAGGGCTGGTACTGTGGCATAGCTGGTAAAGTAGCTACCGGTCCCATATGGGTGCTGGTTTGAGCCCTGGCTGCTGGACTTTAGATCCAGCTCTCTGCTAATTATCTAGGAGAAACAATGGAAGATGGCCAAAGTGCTTGGGCCCTTGCCACTCACATGGGAGATCCAAAAGAAGCTGCTGGATCCTGTTCAGGCTGGCCCAGCTCCATCCATGGGGGCCTTCTGGGGAGTGAACCAGCAAACTACAGATGTATCTCTCCCCCGCCCTGTCTCTCTATCTCTTTCTTTCCCCCTCTCTCTCTAAAGCTCTTTCTTCAATAAATAAATCAATAAATAGTAATCTCCCTCCAAGGAGCTTGTAAGGCAATTAAGACATTTTTTAGAGCCAGAGAACATAACATAGTAACTAAACTATCTTGACAGGGATAAGACTCCAACATGATAGTCCTCAAAGTCTGGGTAGCTGTTACAGATGCTGTAAAATGGAATTTCTTATATAGAAAAAAAGGCTAGAGTAACTGACTTTTTTTTAAAGATTTATTTATTTTTACTGGAAAGGCAGATACACAGAGAGGAGGAGAGAGAGAGGAAGATCTTCTGACTGATGGTTTACTCCTAAAGTGGTCGCAACAGCTGGAACTGAGCCAGTCCGAAGCCAGGAACCTCTTCCAGGTCTCCCACGTACCCACGTGGTGCAGGGTCCCAAGGCTTTGGGCCATCCTCTACTGCGTTTCCAGGCCACAGGCAGGGAGCTGGATGGGCAGCGGGGCCGCCGGGACTAGAACTGGCACCCATATGGGATTCCAGCGCATACAAGTCGAGGACTTCAGCCGCTATGCTATCCTGGTGGGCCCTGAGTGACTTTTAAAGTGCTTTTTAACTGTAGTGCGCTAAGTACTAGGGCTACTATAATGTGAGGCTTGAGAACCATTCAGAACAATGACAGAAATGCTGCCTTTTTCTCCAAGCAGATGAATGTAAGGTGACAGGAATGGAAAGATAAATTTTATGAATAACCAATATTTTGTCTTCCTTAGTTGGAGTAAAAAAAAAATCAATAATAGCTTAATTTTCTAAATGTTTGGTCACTTACCTGAAGGCCTACATATTCCACTTGAAATGGGCATTAAAGACCAAATCCAGAACTTTCAAAAATACAAAAAAATCATGCTGCTTTAGTTTGTTTTAGACAACAGTATATTAATACTAATTTATTCATGTTAGTTTATTCAGGTTCACCGTCAATTGTCACATATTTAATTTACCAGGTTCACTGGTCAAATAATACAACTGGTTCAACAAATTAGGTATGAGGGCCCGGCATGGTAGCCTAGAGGTTAAAGTCCTCACCCTGAATGCACCAGGATCCCATATGGGCACTGGTTCTAATCCCAGCGGCCCTGCTTCCCATCCAGCTCCCTGCCTGTAGCCTGGGAAAGCAGTCGAGGACAGTTCAAAGCCTCGGGACCCTGCACCCACGTGGGAGACCAGGAAGAAGCTCCTGGCTCTTGGCTTCAGACTGGCTCAGCTCCAGCCGTGCGGCCACTTGGGGAATGAAACATCGGACAGAAGATCTTCCTCTCTATCTTTCCCCCTCTCTGTATATCTGACTTTGCAATAAAATAAATAAATCTTTGAAAAATTATGAATGAAAATCTACCTCAATTTAAAATGCTCATGATTTTTTAAAAGATTTATTAATTTGAGAGAATTATATAGAGAGAGGGAGAGACAGAAAGAGATCTTCTATCCTTAGCTGGTTCAATCCCTGGAAAATTGCAACAGCCAGCACTAAATCAGGCCAAAAGCAGTAGCCAGAAGCTTTCCCTGGCCTCCCACAGGGGCGCGGCAGCCCGAGCACTTAGGCCAACTTCCACTGCTGTCCCAGGTCATTATCAGAAAGCTGGATGAGAAGTAACCTGGATTCAGACTAGTGTCCATTATGGGGTATCAGCATCGTAGGCAGCAGCTTTAACTGCTCTGCCACAACACCAGCCCCTCATGATTCATAAGCAATTCTTCCAGATTTTCAAAGCTCTAGAAAGAATGATTTGAACCTATTAGCCAAACCTACCTAGAAAATATGAAGGGAAAGATTTAATTTAATATTCAAAAAAATTTTGATTTTCAACATTACAATAATGATCAAACACTCCAATCTTTTTTACAAACAAATAATCCCAATTTTATTCAAATTTCTCTATATCTGTCATTATTTAAGTGGAATCCAAAGTACAGGAAAACCTGTTAACAATAGAAATAAATGTTTTAGTAAGTCTCATTTTCCTCCAAAATGTGAATAAGACACTCCAGTGCTTAATATTTTTCTACTTTACAAACACTTCTAATACTGATATACTCAAACGAATAGTTATAAAAGGCATAAAGAGCATATCACATAATGAGATCTGAAAAGCTCCTTAGGAGCCAATTTCTACCCTGTGTAGCAAGGCCATCCCCTCCACCACAGCAAGGTGAATATTTAAGACTACAGACAGATCACGCAGATAAGTCACAAACCTAAAAACTATCAGAAGCAATGACAGCCACAAAGCATTATCAGTACACTAAAGCCACTAAAATGACTCCCTCCTCAGATATTGGTAAACTCAAGACCTAAAGATGAGCTGTTTTTAACTTTCATAAAATTCATTTTCATCAATTCAAAAATATAGCAACTCTATAGAATAACTTCAGTGATAAAATGATAGAATTGGATTATAACTCAAGAAACAAGACATCACAAGTCCACACTGATACATAACTGAATACATGACTAAATGAAAGAGTGGCTGTTTTTACAGAAAACTCCTGATTACTAACTCTGGATGGCATGAGAGAAATGAGGCAAACAGCACACGAAGAACTCTCCCAGGGAAGCCCCACCAACAGATGCTGAAATCCAACTTGTAGCAATATCTCCCTCAAGATAGCTTACCAAAAAGTTAACTAACAGGAGAGAAGCCCAACAGATACCACCTCAACAAAGTTATTAAGAGTTTTGTTTTCTTTTAATGACATCCATATTCCACAAACTATTTTAAGTATCATCGGAAAGATAGCAATTAAATACGTGTAAAGATAGTCAACATACGTCATTAAAGAATTGAAAATCCGGAGCCAACATCATGGCATTGGGGATTAAGCTACCACTGTGGTGCTGGCATTCTGTACAGACACCAATTCCTATCTCAGCTGCTTCACTTCAATGCAGATCCTTGATATCATGCCTGGGAAAGTAGCAGAGGATGGCCCAAGTGCCTAGGCCCCTGCACCCATGTGGGAGACCCAAAAGAAGTCCCTCATTCCTGGCTTCTTTTATGTGGGCAAGCCCTGGTGCTACAGCCATTTGAAGAATGAACCAATGGATGGAAGGAAGATTGATGTTGATCTCTCTCTCTCTCTCTCTCTCCCTCCCTCCCTTTCTCTCTGTAATTCTGCCTTTCAAATAAATAAATCTAAAAAAAATAAAATAAAATAAAAACCGAGAAATCATTGCACATCTGTTAAAAGGTGAAAATCCAAAGTACTGCTAACAACAAACAAATGCTGGGCAGGATGTAAAGTGACAGCAACTCTGATTCGTTGCTGCTAGCAATCTAAAATGGTACAGCCACTTTGGAAGATATTTTGGCAGTTTCTTACAAACTAGACAGCCTCTTACCCTAGGATCCTGCAATCCCGTTCCTTGAAATTTACTCAAGACAGTCAAAAATAAATTCAGTCCACAAACATGCTAGAAGTAGTTATAGCAGCTTTACTTGTAACTGAAGTAACCAGGATGTCCTTCAGTAGGTAAATGGATCAACTGTGGTACACTCAGATGATAGAATATTACTCAGCACTAAAAAAGAGCTATCAAGCTATGAAAGAACATGTGGGAAACCTAAATATATGTTACTTAAGTTAAAGAAGTTGTTGTACAAAATCACCAGCAAGTAATTTGGTATGTTACTTTATGATTATTATGGGGGAAAAGGTTAATTGGAGGGTCTAATTGTTCTGGATAAAATATTACCTTTTGTTTTTCTCTATAATCTTCTCCTTCAAACTTGTACAAACTTTGTTCAACATCCATTCGAAAGTTTCTCAGAGAAGACTCTCCCATTTTCTTCAAGCGTTCATTCATCTCCGCAGTCTAATGTTTAATATATTAAAATGAGAATATATCAAGAATTTTCTTAGAAAATCTCTGGACTCTGCTTTTGTAACAGTTAGGTTTTGACATAAAATACCCAGTCTGTTAATTTATGATGTAAAAATTCATTATTAATCTCAAACCTGAATGTAAATTTAACTTATCCCAAGTACCTTAAAAATTTAAACAGTTTTTCCCAAGTGTTCTCATTTAGGCTTTCTTTAAATTATTTATTACTGAAGGTGAGACATGCCATAATTTCTAATATGTTCATTTTAATGGACCAAAAGCTAATGCTGAAAGATAAAACAATACTTTTTTGTTTTTGTTTTGTTATATATGATGCATTTCCAAAGGCTCTGTGATTTCCCCTTCCCCCTCCCTAAACCTCCTCCCCCCCCCCGCTGATTTCCCCTGCAATAGTATATTCCTTCAAAAATAGTCATAAGTCCATCATTCTGTTATTTTGTTTCTTGACACTGTAGTTATGGACAATGGCATACTGCCATGAAACATACTAAACACAAGAGTGTTGAAAACACAGGGCAGACTTCAACAATAACATCATCTGAAAAGCCAGATGAACCAAGTTACAGAATAGAAGACTGTTGTCAGCACAGATTGGACAGGACTGATCCCTCAGAGAGTCATGTGTTGGGAGCCTGGTCCCCAGTGTAATGTGGCTCAGGTCATGAGACCTTTAAGAGATGGTAATTAGGTCTTTAAGAGGGATAAATGATTTACTCTGGGGAGCAAGTAAGTCTCACAGGAGTAGACTGTTCTTGCAGGACTGGATTAGACACATGGAAGGCAATGAATTTATGAAGTCTACTGTTTTAAATCACAATCCTATCCCCAACATTTTTGAAGTGAATGAGGCTTTTAAAAAGTTTTATTGAAAATAATTTTATCAGGTCACTTTTAAGGTTCATTTTTAAAAAGTCAGCATTAAAATATTCCCATGGTTTTTGCTTTACTTCTCCTAGTAATCTTCCTTAACCAAGGTTTGATTAAATATCAATATAAAGCTAGCTTTTTTCATGGTGATGTATTTTAATAAATAGTACTCGATAGTTATTTGGTATATAACCTTAATCTGGATGGTTTCCCTTTTCTTCTTGTCCTGAGTTTCTTCACCTCTTTTTTTTTTCTGCAATGAAGATGAAACCTAAACTCTAATTTACACATGTCAACAAGACAAGAGAGTTCTGATTCACTGAAGGGTTAAGTATAGTAGAAAAGTCCTAGCAGTTTGGGAAGATGTATTTACTTTTTAATATGCATGACACTTGTTATCCTTATGCCTATCTTAAACTAAAACTAGAATGAGACTTTGACATCTAAGTGCATAAGTACTTTCTAAAGAAACAAAAAAAAACTTAATATGTGTTAAAATTGCCATTTGTAACTGACTTGTAAAACTAATACAAAGATATTTAGAAATCTGATTGGAAAGTGTGATTCTACATATGTCATCAGATACACGTTAGCACTGTAAATTTTTTAAACAATACTGTGGTGATGGCAATCAGAAATTTGTATCTTTGTCCTGGTTCTTATCATCCTTGCCATTTGTAACCCCTTACACAGTATTAACAAAACTACCTTAGGGGTTTTTTTTTCTTAGTATTCATAATTTGTTCCTAAGTTTTAAGGTAGAGAGTCATTCAGTTAGTAGTTGATGTAATGCTGCATATTGACAAAACATGTATTAAACAAATTCAGTAAAAATAAAATGGTGAGCTAAACTGGTTTGGTTTATAAAATATGTTTTATTTGAGAGTTGTCAGTTATTACAAGAAATTATGTTCAAAGACAAAAACTGCATTCATTTGTTTCCATTCTTTATGGGATGTTTACAATAAATTTCTAAGCTGTTTGGAGTCAGTTGCACTCCTGCTGCATTCTGCTTTAACAGGTACCAGAGTAATAGTCAGGAGAAACATTGACTTTGCCTTTCTATGATCCAGCTTCACATGTTACAACCAGTGACTCTTGAGTCTTTCCTTGTTTGTCAACAGTTTGTTACATTTATTTTTTAATCTGAAAAACTAGCTTGCCTCTTCCTATCAAAGTATGTTTGTTTTTCATTTATTCTTTGTCTTACTCATTGTAGACAGTCTTTGGTCACCTTCAGGTGATGATATGATATTAACATGGTAAATGTATTTAGATAAATAACCTGCAAAGGCTGAGTCAACACGTTGTTGAGTTTTTTGAAATGAATAATTTCTAATTTGTGGCTTATGAATTTTAACAGGAAAGCTGTGAATATCTGACCTTTTTTTATTTGTAGCCAAATTGCTACAAGGCTTAGCTATACTGTAAATAGTGCTTTACTGCAACGTAAGCACAGCAGGGAGAGAAGTGAGGCATGGTGAGTTGTGAGCCAGGACCTGAAGGCCTTAGTTCTGAACCCGCACCATTATGTAAGTTTGATAAAGACTGGCCTGGATTTTTCACACATAATGCTGTCAGTTTCATACATTTAAAATCATGAAATAAAAACATTCAGAAAAGCAACATCATTATCACCTAACATCGGCTCCAACAGCTATGAAAGTAGCCCAAGTCCTCAGAATATTCAAAGACTCAGACGTAAGCTGTTCAGTATTTTTGCTTAGTTGCTTAACTGGTCAAACATAGACCCCTTTAAAGACGTAAAAGTGTTGCATTAAAAATGCTGTTAACAGATTCTGATAGTTGATCTTAACTCTTATGTTTTATAAATAGGAAAACTAATGAATTCTTAAACAACAAACATTACAGTGGTATTCAGAAGCTCTAAGTTTTGCCTTGGAGAAAAAAAAAAAGTGGTATTTACCCTCTCTCTGAAAACGTAAAACTACTTTCAAAAAATTCACAAAATAAACTAAAAACCAATATTAGAGTTTTTAATTGCTTTTTTAGTGGCATATTAAGCCCTTGTAATCATAGTTGCTACCACAAGTATTTTATATAAATCCTTAAGGAATTTTTTTTATTCTATATCATCCTGGCAGAACAAATACAATGCCAATTTGCAAAACAATTAAACATTTGAATACTAATGGATATTTGATTTAATAAAAAATTGGGGGGTTTTCAAGTGGGACATTGGTATCATGATATAATGTTAAGAGTCCTTATGTTTGGGAAATATGAGACTTCAACAGGTTTGAAAAAATAGAATTAAAAAGTAAGTTTATTTTTGTGCAAAATAAACTTAAATATATGCATAGCTTTTACACAATGTATATTTTCAATAAACTTTTTGAAGACTCCCTCATATATGCAATTTCATTTTTTTCCTAATCCGGGGGAAAATACTTTTATGGTAAAAAAGAGTATTTTCTTGGCTTTTTTTTTAAGGGATGACATTTACAGTAAAACTAGATGGAAGAGAATAGTTTTAGCAATTAGAAAAAAAAAGTACAATTCTGGGGTTTGGCCATTGAAAGTTATTTACATCAATGGGAGAAAAAGACAATAAAAAGTTGTTTCACATTACAGACCTCACCCCAAAGCCTAACACTTACTTCCCAAGTCAAAAAAATAAATAAATAAATAAAGGACACAAGTGATTCACAAGCCAGAGGGTGGAATCTAAGTAAGACATTTATAAAAACCCAGGCAGGTGCAATGTCCTCCCAAGCCCAGGTGCCACTAGGACAGTTCAAGAGACAAAAAACTCAACAGGGGAAAAGCTGACACTTGGAGTTTGGGAGTGTAAGCACCCCACTTCTGGCTCATGGATTTGGGGAGAAAGTGAACAAAACCTACTTGGAAAAGAACTGAGGAAGAAAATGAGCAATTGCCTTCTGCAGGGAGATGGGGGACAGGGATTCAAGGAAGGGGACGGGACCAGGAGCATTTCACATCACTAACCCAACTTGGGAGAATGAAAGGCACCATCTTCAACTGGCCTTCAGAGGGAGACCAGATGGCCAACGGGAGACTGCACAGGAGGGAGAGGAGAGGGAAGTAGTTGGAACGGGGCAGAAGCCCCTCCTTTCTGGGCACAGGAAGGCAGCCAGGGCACAGGGACCAGGCAGTGACCTCACAAGGACAGCACAGTTTTTTTGTAGCTCAGATCACCCCTTTGCCCCTACCCAGCTACTGGTCACTACGGGCCCCTATCTCACCCTGCTCCTGCTCATCCTCGGTGGGCAAGGAGGCTGAAGAGTTGCCTCTACCCTCTTTTCGATTTTTCCTTAAGGACAGACCGCTCAATTTGAAAGGCTTCTTGAAAGAGAATTTATTCTTCGTGAGGGTCTCCTTGGAGAGTGGGGGTGGGGCATTCCCCCCTTGGCCTAGGCATCCCGGTTATGGCGTGCCCACTGCCTCACCTGTTCAGTTCGTGGGGGGGAGAGGGAAGACCACTCTTATTCACCTTTGGGGGTTAAATCTCCATTGCTTTTCACGTGGTCATTCTCCTGTCCATTGGCCTTGGGGGGAGGGGGGTGCGAAGTGCCTACTGCCTCCTCAGCAGTCACATGGTCCCAGGCACCTTGGAGCCCTGGCTACTATGATGTGGGGGGGTCCTCTGGGGGCACCTGGAGCCACCTCGGGCTCATGCATCAGAGGATAGTTTGGTGGGGCTGGGGCTGTTCACAGAGGGGTTGGGCTGGCGTCATTGGTGGAGGTCTGTGTGTGTGTGTTGGAGGGGGGGAACCGAGATGCAGCCCTGTTCCACATCTGACCCGCTAGCTATGCCCACAGCTGCTCCACTCCCTGCCAGAATACTCTCCTTGGCTTTTAAGGACAGTATTTTCAGTATGCACGATTCAGTAAGCATAAGGTATAAGGGCACTCAATTTTAAATTCTAGCTCTTAGTCTTTCTCACCAAAAATGTTTTTAAAAAATGTAATCTACCCCAGAAATATATCTCCAAGTTCTTGGACAAAATATAAGCTGTATGAAACTCAGTTGAATACAAGTAGATGGTGAAGAATGTTGATTTTAAAGAAGTCCAACATGAAACTAGAATACTACGGTAACTAACCTTCTTTTCTCCCCTTTCCAGAATAGTTGTAATATCTTCATCTGTCAGCTCACTCTCCTTGGAAGCAAAAACATGTGTGGCTCCATGGCGTATCATCTGTAACATTTCATCTTTTGCCAGTTTATTGGACTGTTGGTCAATGAGTCTTCCTAATAATAAAAATGAAAATTGTATATATGCAATTACATTCCCAAGAAAGCACTCTGCATTAGTTCTACCTAAACCATACTGCAGTTAATCATACATAAGGCTTCATAAGAAAACTAGTGAACCTTTAAAGTAATTTAATGAACAACTCTGTTTTTCTTCTATCATGCTTTCCATTTTAATATAAATTTCTTTCTGTAAAATTCAGTCAAAACCCAGAAGGACAGGAACAGAATTTAACGTAGCAGAGAAGACACCTATCCCCCACATCAGAGTCCCATCTCTGCTTCCTGACTCCCGCTCCTTGCTAATGCAGACACTGGAAAGCAGCTACATGGTTCACATGACTGGGAGCCGTGCATTGTGTTCTCAGCTACCGACTCTGGCCTCTGCCCAGTCCCGGGCATGGAGTGAACCAGCAGATAGGACCTCACACTCTTCTTCTCCAATCATCTTTTTTAGAAACCAATTTAAGGGCCCGGCGGCGTGGCCTAGCGGCTAGGGTCCTCGCCTTGAACGCCCCGGGATCTCATATGGGCGCCGGTTCTGATCCCGGCAGCTCCACTTCCCATCCAGCTCCCTGCTTGTGGCCTGGGAAAGCAGTTGAGGACGGCCCAAAGCTTTGGGACACTGCACCCATGTGGGAGACCCGGAGGAGGTTCCTGGTTCCCGGCTTCGGATCGGCTCGCATCGGCCTGTTGCGGCTCACTTGGGGAGTGAATCATCGGACAGAGGATCTTCCTCTCTGTCTCTCCTTCTCTCTGTATATATGGCTGTAATGAAATGAGTAAATCTTTAAAAAAAAAAAAAAAAAGAAACCAATTTAAAACCTTGCAGGACATGTATGTGTTTTTCTCATGCTCAGACCATTTTTTCAGAACGAATTTCTCTGTATAAAAAATGTTTTTAAAGCTAGACATTTTACCTGCTAAATCTTACCAGGTACTTCACAAGGCAAGCTTCTGGCATTAAACTATAGGCTACTGGTATTCAAGTATTCCGTAGAGTGAATACAAGTATTTCAATAAGCACGATTATAATTCACATCTGATTTTTCCTCTAAGTTTGCAAATTTCTGTCAGTGTTTATTAAAACTAAGCTTGTTTAAAGAAAATCATGTGTTTTTGCAAAACCTACTTAACAAAGTTTATAAGCACAAATACCTTGTTGTATAACAATTGAATCAAGTCTCAGTTTTATCTCAGCTCTTTCCACAATCCTTTCTTCCACAGTGTTGTCAGTGATGAGACGGAATACACGTACTGGCTTCTTCTGACCAATACGATGAGCTCGATCCTGGTAGAGAGAGTCCTTACATGAGATATCAGATGTCATAAATAAAACTTACATGAGATATCAGATATCATAAATAAAACTTAAGAATATCAGTAATCACACACTTCAACATTCTGAAAATAAAATTGGCTTTCTGTCTATCTCCCTAGATATACCACTTTGAAAGGTGAATGAATATTGCGAATATTTAAAGATCCTCAGGGACAAAAAAAAAAAACCCTATTATACTGTACTCTTTTTTTTTATAAGATTTATTTTATTTTTATTACAAAGTCAGACATACTGAGAGGAGGAGAGATAGAGAGGAAGTGGAGCTGCCGGGATTAGAACCAGCGGCCATATGGGATCAAGGCGAGGACCTTAGCCACCAGGCCATGCCGCCGAGCCCTATACTGTACTCTTAAGGGGCAATTTCTAGAAGGACAAAATGTAAAGTCCCTTTGGGATGAGAACAAGAGAGAGCAGAAAGCTTATGTACTGAGTTACTAAGTAACTTTAAGCCACTAAATTCAATCTTCTAAACTATAAAGAAGTTTTATAAGTGACAAAGTAGTTAGCAAGGGTTGTTACAATTACAGAAGTCTGCTTTATCTCAAATTGAAGCAGTTTTTTAAGTTTACTGAAAAAAATCTGAGAATATTTAGTAAAAAAAAAAATAGGTTATTATTATCCTGGCTATGTAACAGTCTACAATTAGCCCTACAGATTTATAGTTAGTAAAGGTGACAGAGTTTGTTAATATAAAAACTTATAGGGAGAGGGTTTTTGAAACTCAGCAGCTGCTATTCCCAGAAGTGTGCATTCTGAGAGGCAGCAGCAGATGGCCAAGTAGTTGGGTCTCGGCCAGCCACATGAGACCTAGAGGAAGCTATAGCTCGTGGATTTTGATGTTTTTGTTTTTGTTAGTTTCATCTCTTCAAAACAGTTTTTTCTGATTAAATTATTCAAGGATTCATAGATCATACAGTAGCCTAATTTTCTTCAAGAAGGTTCTTGATTTTCTTTTCCATTTCTTCAGCGACACGTTAGTCATTCAGTAGCATGTTATTTAACTTCATGGTGTTGTTAATTTCTTTTTTCTTCCAATTGTTGAATTTGTTTTGTGGCTTTTCATTTAAGGGGATTATAGTAGCTGTGTAATGGAGACTGTCATATCTAGTAACATGTTATTTAACTTCATGGCATTGTAAACTTCTGTTTTTCTTCCTATTGTTGATTTTGTATTGTGACTTTTCATTTAAGGGGATGTACAGTAGTTGTGTAATGGAGACTAACATATCCAGATGTGAGGATATAATGTAGTATGCATCTCTACTTCCAGACAAAGATAAACTTACAATGAAACTATTTACTACATCTTGACAATAGGATGCTGGACTCTCTGCCATTGTCCATGCCTGCAAAGATGGACATATGACTGTGTATGAAGAACTATATGTTAGTAATGGTATAGAGGAACTAGGTGGAGGGGAGAATTGGGGAGGGGATAAAGGAAATCCCAGGAGCCTTTGGAACTGTATCATAAAATGATAATAATAAATAAAAATAAATAAATAGTCCCTAAAATTTTTTTCATTATAGAATAGTTTTTGGATAGTGTCCTAAAGCAGCCAATGTTTTTCTCTAATACATTGCTTTATTGACCATTTTTATCTTCTGTTCTCAATTGTTTTATTACTAGAGGCAAAAATCCCACCTCTGCCAATTTCAGTACAGAAGACTTTAATATATTTAGCTGTTAACTGGAATAATAATGATCCATCTTAACCCTTTTAATTACATCAGATGTATGCATTCCCCTTTGATCTTCATGAATGAGGGCATGTGTATTTCAGAATGGAAACCAAATGAGTAGCAGGTTTTTGGCACCAAGTTACTCAGGATAGTCACAGGCCACTTGTGCTTGTGTTTATTCAGTCCCTGGCTCCTCTGCTTCTGCCTCAGCTTCCTGCCAACATGAGCTCTGAGAGTCCACTGACGATGGCTCAAGTATTTGGGTCCCTGTTACCCATGTGCAAGACCCAGACTAAGTTCTGGATTCCTGCTTTGGCCTGGCCCAGCCCCAGAAGGTGTGTGCATCTGGAGCACAAGCCAGTGAATGGAGGATCTCTCTATAAAGGCTCTCTCCCTTTGCCCTCAAATAAAAGTCTATAATAAAAACTCTCTTCTTACAAACTAAATGAAAATAAATATATATATTTACTTTTTGACATTCTTTATTATTTGCAAGACAGTGAAAAAGAGAGATGGACAGAGACACAGAAAGATTGTCCATCTGTTGGTTCACTTTCCAAACAGTTGCAACCGTCCGAGCCGCACCAGGATACATCTGTGGGGCTCCTCTCTCTGCGTGTCTCATGTGGGACACTCCAGTCCAAGTACATGGGCCACCTTCTACTGCTTTCCCAGGTGCATTAGCAGGGAGCCGAATCAGAAGCAGAACAGATGGGACTCGAACCAGCACTATGATACAGGATGCTGGTGCCATAAGTGGTGGCTGTTAACCAATTTCTTAAAGATTTATCTATTTTTATTTGAAAGACAGTCACAGTGAAAGAGCCAGTGACAGAGAAAGAGATCTTCCATCCACTGATTGATTCACTCTCTAAATGGCCCCCACAGTGGAAGTTGGGCCAAAGTCAGGAACCAGTAGCCTCTTCTGGACCTCCCACATGAACACAGTGACCCAAGCATTTGGACCATCCTCTGCTGCTTTCCAAGGCCATTAGCAGTGATCTGGATCAGATGTAGAGCAGCTAAAATTCGAAAAAACACCCATATGGAATGTCAGCACTGCAGGCAGAGGCTTAACCTACTATGCCTAGGCACCAACCCCACTAAGTTCTTTTATATTGGGGTGGCATTGCAGTGCAGGACGTCAAGCCACTGCTAGAGACCATTATGCTTAATGAAATAAGCCAGACCCTAAAAGACAAGTATGTTTCCTCCAATTTGTGACAGCTAATATACAGCACAAAAAATGTATTATATATGAGTAAAACTGCCATCTTGAGATGTGATTATTGTTCATAGCTTTTATGTGTAGTCTTGAGGGGCAGTGGCCTTTATAGTCTATACTTGTTGAATTTTTTTAATTAGTGGGGGATTAAGCCTGTGATGATAAAGTGAATTGACAGCATTTTCTTCTAAAAAATTAAAAGGAAAAAAGAAAGGATGAGGGAGGGAGGGAAGGTGAGAAATATCCTTACATGTATTCTCTTCAGATAAAAGAAAACTAAAGTAAATAGTAAGTGAAAAAATCCACATCAACACATAAATGTTGCAGTTGGAATTGCTGTATGTGTGTGCTTGTCTTCAATTCTTTTGCTTTCATATTTAGCACAGCAACTTTTTTTCCCCCAAGGAAAATCTTTAACTTCTATAAATCTCCAAAGTTTTCTCCCTTTTGGCATAAATTGCCGTGTTGTATAAGTAACAATGGTTTTCTAAGATCCCATTGCTGACATTATTAATAAAGATTACTAACCATAGCTTGAAGATCAACCTGTGGATTCCAGTCTGAATCATACAGTATAACCACATCAGCACTTGCCAAGTTAATTCCAAGACCTCCAGCCCTGGTACTCAGCATAAAGATGAATTTGCTACTATTAGGAGCATTAAAAGCCTCTATTGCTTCCTTTTAAAAAAAATTGACAAAGGAATAGAAAAAAAAAGAGAAAGAAAAATCAAATTACCAGAGTCCTTAATAAACAAATAAAAGACTTAACATGCACAAAAAAAGATCTCTGTATACTTTTTAATATACTTCACATATATTTTTAATATTCTATCTTTAAAAACACTTAAGCATATATCTACATTGTATACTGTGTGAACTGCTGTAGAAACTATATCAATGAAACTATTAATGTTTAAAAGCTTACATCAATAAACTTAGCAAAATCACAAGGACAACTTCAACTAAAAAATGAATTATTCATTTATATAATTAAGACCTGAAATATATCTGCAGGTAGAATGTCCAATCTCAACTTCATTTCCATTAACTTATGAAGAATTAATAAAGATACAATTCAGAAGCTCAACCAAGAGATAAAAAGGCTTTGGAATGGGAATGAGCAAAAACAGACAAAAGGCAAAGTAAGAAGATACATGCCAGTATGGCGACAAAGGACAAACAAGTAAGCAATAGGCAAAACCAAGAAGCCACAAAAGGGATATTCAGTAATCAATCTCACAAATTAAAAGGATGTTGACATCCTTACTACATAAAGATCTCATAGAAATTAGAACACTGAGACTCCAACAGGAAAAAAAATGAGCAAAAAGAAAAAATACAACTCACAGAACAAACACAAATGACTAAACACCACAAGAAACAAGAACAGTGTTCAACCTCACTAGTCATCAAATAAATGCAAAGTAAAACAATACCATTTTTGAAGATTAAAAAAAATGATAATACTCAATGTTGACGAGGGGGCGGTGAGACGGGCACTCTCATACATTGCTGCTGAGAATGTCAATTGGCACAAGCTTTCTGGAAAGCAATTTGGCAATATGCGTCAAGAGCCTTAAAAATGTTCATACCCTTTGACCCCGTAATTCCACTTCTAGGAATTTATCCTAAGGAAATAGAGATGTTCAGAAAGATTTATGTATAAGGACTTCACTCTAGCATTATTTATAACAATGAAAATATTGGAGACAGCCTAAATGATCAAAAATGGGGGGGTAAGTTACTCAAACTATAGCCACTGGATGAAATAGTTATTCAAACATTATTTTATGATTTTCTTTACTAAAATACAAAAGTACAATATAATGCTGAGTGAGACTTAGCATATTGACCTTTATACAGTATGCTATCAATTACTTAAACATGTCTTACATACATTGAAAAAGATTGGCCAGAAACAGTTTCATTTTCTAAATTTCCTTCAGCAATTATTTATCACTTGTATAATTACAAAAGGCAGGAAAGTATTTCTTTTTTTTTCAATGAATGACATGGCACGGTCAAAGTTGCAGGCGGAGAAAGTGACTCCCATTGCCGCAGTCAGCAGAGCACGTGAAGGGGCAGTAGAGAAAGCAGCTGGGTGTAGTGAGAGGCACCTTGCTGTAGAGGAAACAGCAAAAACTTGAGCGTGAATCACAACTCTACCATGTATTACATCTGTGATTCTCAGCAAGCATTTAACCTCTCTGAGACACAGTTTCAAATGGAGAAGATTATACCAATACTTTACCAGGCTGCTGGGAGAATTCAATTGGAACTTTAAGTTGCCTAGCTCATAGTAGTTGTTTGAGAAATGTTAGTTCCTTTTCCTATAAAAGTGAGGAGGCCAATTAAATCAGAGGATGACCAGAGGCTCAGCTAGCTGAATTCAGCTGTAGTAATGGGGAAAGGACAAATCAGAGCTATTAAGAAAGAATTATCTATTCACAGCTGGCACACAGAGTAAGAAACCAAATATGGTCTGTCACTTCTTACTGGAAATAATGGATGAAATGATGGCATGGACAACACAGAAGGAATGCAGGGCATCTCCAAGAAAAAAAAATATGAACAGCTCTGACTTTGCCAAATTTAAAATTACCATACATAATTCAAAGTCTCTGAGAACAAAGCACTATTTGAATTTTTTTTTCATTATTTGAAACTTTTTAAAGCCTGAAGAATTTGAACATAAATACATCATGAACAGAGAGAACAGTCAGAAATGACACTTGGCTACTTGACATCACAAAACACCTACTGTACTGACTTGGTATCCTCTTCATTCTATGAAGAACGGTCATCTGCAATGGCACTATAGCACGTATGCTTAACATGGATGTGGTAAAATCATTTCTTAGCAACAGGTCAGCAAAAGCTCCGTAAAGCTTAAAGCCACCATCTCCCAGATGAGTAAAAATTACTCCCAGAGAGTAAAAATCTATATTGCATGGAACAGTGCAAGCACTGAACCATCCTCATATGTGTGAATGTTACCACATCTGCCTCCCTCTAGCAGCTGGCCTAAACGCCTTAATAGGAAAAGGGCCTGTGTGCTTGCTGTAAACACCACTCTGTGCTACAGCCAGGCCTCCAGAGGAAGCACCTGAGGGACAGTGCCCATTGCATTCACCAACGGAAAGGGATTCAGGCTGAGTACCTGGACACTGAGAAAGGACTATAAACCACATGCCTGTAAAAAGACCTGTGTGCGATGTCATGACATGTGGCATATGCAGGCACCTCCAAAAGTTCATAGAAAATTAACTTAAAAGCTAAGTTTATTTAGGCCTGTAGCTTTTCATAATATGCACTTGCCATGAAGTTTTTGAAGTTCTTGCACATACTCAGTTTCAAAAATTGCACCAAAATATTTTTTTAATTTTCCACGAACTTTTAGAAGTGCACTCATATACTGCATTACTAATTTAAGGCTGCATTCATATTCACTGATCCGCCTAACACTATCAGAAAAAAAAGAAACTCATGTGTTACCAGTGTACTTATAATACAAGTGAAAACACTGGGCCTCAGAGAATTAAATGGCTTGCATACACTACAAAGCAGCAAAGCAGGTGCTAAAATTCACAGGGCTTCTTTAACCAAATTCAGTGCATTTTTCAATATACCATAAAATCATCATCTTTGCCCAGAACTTGAGCATAGGCTTGAAACAGAAGCCCAAGAAAGAGCCCCGAAAGATAACAGAATATAGAAGATAAATTATGAAAGCCTTCTCCAAAAAGCGCTTGAAAAGCATTAGACCCATGACATTGGTGAGGGATAGTCTAAAGATCTCAAAGAATTTCCAAATTCAAGAAACATACTGGGTGGTAGGTAAGCTCACGGACTCATTCATGCACAACAACCTTCGAGTGTCCCAAGATCCAAAATTCGTGATAAAGCATCTGTATTTTACTGCTACCATCTAACTTATACAAAAGCTCCATAAGATCAAGATTACTCTCTTTAAAGATGACTTCATGTATGAGTCTTTGTGTTGCTCATTAATAGGCCAAATCTCCTCCATTAAACTCCACAAATGGCAAGGGTCTACTGCAGGAGGCAAATCAAGAAAAGAAAATTGCATCGTAAGTCAGAGAATAAGCTGAGCAACGATAATGAAAGAGCTCAGTGGCTAGAGGAGATAAAGATGGAGTGGTGTCCTATAGATAAGGAAGTCTTTGCAGACCTTGGAAAGATGATTTGTAAAGAATCAGCAGAATGGAAACCAAACTGAAGATTCCAGAAAGAGATGGCAGTGAGAAAGTCAATGCACCTAGCTCAAGAAAAAGCAAAAGTTCAAAATGACCTAATGGTGAAAAACATTGCTTCACTGAACTGATTTTGGAAGTGGTGTTTTATTCTCTCTTCCTCACCTCTCTTTCTTCATGTGGGGTTTGTCCATCCAGCCGACAATACTCATAACCACGCCACATACAATAATCCTCCAAAATGTCCAGCAAGCGAGTCATCTGGCTGAAAATGAGAACCCTTGAACCTAAAACATTTCACAAGAAAAGGCAAATTATACAACTTGTGCAAAACTAACTTGAAGTTAGGAAAATAATACTTAACATCATACACAATATACACACGTGAAGGTACTTCAAAAAGTTCATGGAAAGGGGAGTTTAAAGCTTATTTTGATATAAAATTTAGTGTGCTCCATGTAGCATTTTCACAATATACATTTTGTGAACTTTTCAAAAGGCTGGATTTCAACGTTTTACACCAAAATAAACTTGTCTTTTAATTCCATTGCACATGTACCTTTTGAAGTACTCTCCTATAATACAAGAGCAGTCCAAACGCACACACACCCTTTCAAGGGATGCTCTATATAATTTTGCATTTGCGAGCTACACATTGTACTTCAAAATCCTCTATACATATTGACATGATATAAAAAAGAAACTGTGCCTTTATTTTGTCCTAAGGGTGAATGATGGCTCCACATGGCCTCCCATTGGATCACTGAATCTGAACTACTAGTCTCCCAACTAGCCTCCTGTCCATTTCTGTTCTCTTGGCCTCAGCTGATCCCTTGTACTGCCTCCAAGACTCTCCTCCTACCATGTTAACTCGCATAACAGCACTACCCACAGCAAATCTTCTCAGATCCTCCTTCAGCAAACTTTCATGTGCCTTAAAGCATGGTTTTAATGACCTTTTGCAACTGGGCCCCATGCAGCTCCTCAGATCCATCAACTGCCACTTTACCCCCCATATACCATATACCCCACCTCCACCCATCGCCTTCTTTCATATATTCATTTCACTGACCTGGAGAACCCTCCCTCTGCTGTTACCATGGTTCACTCCACTTTTCAGCATTCACCCCAACTGTTATCTCTGTGAAGACTTTCCCAACTCCCTGTTTCTCAACCCATCACAGCATTTATCACAACCATTCCTCCTCCCTGCACTGTCAGCCTGTCCAAGGCAAAGACTAATATCTTACTTTTGTGCACCCAACTCAGGACAATTCCTGGCACGTAACAAATATGCAACAATGTCTGCTGAATGAGTGAATGAATGAACATGGAAAAAGTATACTCATAATACATTCATATGAATGTGTTCCTTGCTAAAGTGAACACTTCTTACCCTGTTCTTTGAGTTTGGCCAAAAGCTTATCTAGAACTAGCATTTTCCCACTGTTGCTGACAATATGCTCATCAGTGGTATAAGGTGGTCCAGGCTCAGCTCCATCAAACAGGTACGGATGATTACAACACTTGCGAAGCTGCATGAGAATGTTTAAGAGTCGCATCTTGTCCATCTTGCCAGCAGAGTTTAAAACATCAATATCTTTCATCAGGATTTTTGTATACCTAAAATTTGAAATAAAATTAGCCACCAATTATTAGAAAGACGAATGCCATGAAGAAATGATCCCTGATGGTCAGATTAGATTCCCATGTGAAGACTTGACTGAAGACCAAAACTGAGCAGCAAAACCAAGAAACAAATAAAGTTTTCACATTTAACTTCTATGTTGCTTACAAAAATGTTTTCTCCTGCTCTACTGATTGAGAAACGCCCATCAGCTGATAACTATTCAGAAAACTGCATGCATCTGATCATTATTTTAGAACTACAATATTTGCTAAACATTGACATCCACTTGAGCTAAAAGCAGTCTCAAGTTTATATAAACCTATTGTTACAATCTTTTTTTGTGATCTTGTAACTGTTTTCACCTTTTTCTAGACCTTTACCCAGACAAAAAGAGACCTGTGCATTCATCTGACCAAAACCAGAATTTAATAGTCAATTTGTACAGGACTTACCTGAATCATTCCACTAAATCATCGCAACTCAAGTGTGTATCAGTATCATACCCATATCATGAACAGAAATTCACAAAGCTAAGAGAAGGTGAATAACTTAGAGCCACAGCAATAAGGAAAGGTAATGAGTTGGTCTTACTTCTGATGCTCTACTACATTATACCAGTTTGCAGACTAGATAAATCATTATATGTTTTATATATGACCTAATTTTACTTATATAAGCAACATTTTCCATCTTCCAGTACCATTATTATATCAATAACCATTTTATCACTATCACTTGGTGATTCCCTTGTCAATTTCCAGTTCTGCTTCTGTTTATCAGACCACTCCAGCATCTGTATTTTGTTAACATCCATAATCACAATGTTTTTATCATCATCATGATAATTATTACTATTTTCACTGATGAGAAAACCAAGAATAACAAGTCTGCCAGTGACATTTTGCTCTTTAAATCCTAAAAATCTTCCTCTTAAACTAAGTATTATCACACATATTTTTAGAAAAAGAAAAAGGTGATATAATTTGCCCGCACTAAATAGCTATTAAGAGGCAATGTACACAGTAAGAGTGGGGGTGGGGTGGTGCCAAGGCATAACATCCACATCAGCATCCCATCTGAGCACCAGTTTGAGTCCTAGATGCTCTACTTCCGATCCAGCTCCCTGATGATGCTGGAAAGCACTGAAGGATGGCTTAGATCCTTGGGGTCCTGCACCCAGTTGGAAGATCTAGAAAAAGCTCCTGGCTCCCAACTTCAGACTAGCCCAGCTCTGGCTTTGTGGACTGGTGGGAGAGTGAACCAGTGGATGGAAGATTCATTCTCTCTCTCTCTGCCTCTCCCATCCGTCCCTCCCTCCCAATAACTTTGACTTTCTGAGTAAAAAGTAAATCATGTAAAAAAAAAAATACATGTGCGTACTGCAGTGCATTACTGGCATCCCAATCCCATATGAACAATGGTTGTATCCCCAGCTGTACCATTTTCAATTCACCTCTTTTCCCTGCAAATGCTCCTGTAAAAGATGATCCAGTTACCTGGGTTTTTGCCACAAACATGAGAGACCAGAATAGAGTTCTAGGCTCCTGACCCAGCCCTGGCTCTTACAGTCATTGGGGGAGGAGGACCAGGGGATGGTAGAGACCTCTCTGCAACTCTGCCTTTCAAATAAAATCTTTAAAATAAAAAGGGGCAACACATAGGATTCAAACACTAATCAACAGACTCTAAAACCTGTTCTTTCCCAAATGTTAAGCAAAATATCTTTTAATTGTTTTAAAACATTTCAACTACTTGTCACATTTAAATACAAAATGTAATGTTTGAACTGAAAGCATATCTAAGGAACTACAAAGCTATCATTTAGTAAATTCTTTTTTTTTAATTATTTATTATTTAACTTCATTAATTACATTGTATTATGTGACACAGTTACATAGATACTTGGGTTCTCCCCCCCCCATACCCTCCCACCATGGTGGATTCCTCCACCTTGTTGCATAACCACAGCTCAAGTTCAGTTGAGATTCCCCCATTGCAAGCATATACCAAACATAGAGTCCAGCATCTTATTGAATTTAGTAAATTCTTAACACACAAATAAGTTTTAATGGAAATAAAATAGCTCACCATTCTCGCTGCATCTTACTCAATCCCAAGTAAATTTTTATTTCCTTTTTTGGAGGCAAACTCTTCTCTACATCAGTTTTTATACGACGCAACAAAAATGGCTTTAAAACCTAAAAAGTGATAGTTTTTATTTAAAAATTATAAAAAATTTAACACTGCAAAGCATGTATTTCACTTAACACCACTTGAATGTGAAATTTACTTCATAGCTATGGGCACCAGCACTGTGGTTCAGCACGGTAAGCTGCTGATTCTGACACTGGAATCCCACATTAGAGTGCTAGTTCAAGCCCCAGCTACTCTGTTTCTAGTCCAGCATACCTGCTAAAGGAGAATACGGCACAAGTACTTGGGACTTTATTATTCACATAGGAGACCCAGACTGAGTTCTAGAAAGACATCTGGGGGGTGAACTAGTGGTTAGAAGGTTTCTCTTTCTCTCTCTTGATCTCTCTCTCTTCATAAATAATCTTTTGACTTTAAAACAGGAGAGGTAATCTGAATTCAGAGCACTAATCAAAGACTGTAAAAATGAAATAAAATTACAAGTCATTTCAAAATCGTTAAACATACGAATAAAAAGAAAATGGTTCATCATTAATGAAGATGTGGATGAATCAGGATAAAAGATAAAATACCAAATAATCAGCATATACCTAAAAGACAGATTCTATCCTAACAACAGTGCTATCGCTTACAGAGTGCCTCTCTACAATTTTCCAAACACTGAACTGTGAACTTCACTAAAATAAGTACTGAATTACAGCAAGTAACTACAGCACATCTTTGAGTGAGATGTGACTATTTCAATTTGAGCAGTAAACTCACCAAAGTCACTTTGCTGGTAAGCAGTAGAAGCTGAACTCAAATGCAGATCTGGCAGATTCTGATGACCTCTTGAGTTTAGGCATGTTGCTTAGTTTTTCCAAGCCCATTTCTTTATTTAGTCATTGAAAAAATATTTATGGTATGTATATATGCCGAGTGTTTTAAAATGGGGATAATGATACTATTTCTAGGGCTGTCACAAAGATTTATGGTCGTACATGCATAGAGCTTCCCACATTCAGTAAACTATAGCTATTATTATCAGAGATCTATGAAGGTAAGGAAAACAGAACAGTAAGAGAAGACTTGATTTGTGCCTCACAAACTTGTTCAAGAGAGAGAATCTTAAAAGTGCAACTGCCTTGGAAATACTGTGCCAAATACCCATCCCCAAAATGTTAAATTTAAGGAACAAAGAAAAGCCCATATAGAGGTCTAAGAAGAGGAGCCAAAGAGGGAAGAGAAAATCAGTATATTGGAAACGAAACATCAAAAAGGGCTTCCAGAACTAAGGCCAAGAAACTGAGAGAGTGAAATAGTAGAGAGAGGCCAAGAAACTGAGGGAAATGCACCTTGAATTCAGCAACTAGAAAGTCATTAAACATCATATGAGGTAACTTTCAGTTATACACAATGAACAGAAGCCAGTGGTCAATGGGCTCAAAAGTGAATAGGAGGACCTGGTGTGATGGCTCAATTGGCTAATCCTCTACCTTTAAGTACTGGATCCCATACAGGTGCCAGTTCATGTCCAGACTGCTCCACGTTCCATCCAGTTCCCTGCCTGTGGCCTGGAAAGCAGTAGAGGATGACCCAAAGCCTTGGGACCCTGCACCCACATGGGAGACCTCCTGGCTTCAGATTGGATCTGCTCAGCACTGGCTATTGAGGCCATCTGGGAAGTGAATCAACAGATGGAAGATCTTTCTGTCTCTCCTTGTCTCTGTAAAATCTACCATTCCAATAAAAATAAATGAATCTTTAAAAAAAAAAAACAGTGAATAAGAGAAGAATTACAGGCCAACAAATTGGATAACCTAAAAAGTATAAATTCCTAAAAACAGTATATAAAAAAATTCCTTCAAATTGTAGCAAAAAACAAAACAAATAAAGCAAAACACAGACCAAAAAAGCACCCGATTTTAAAACGAGCAAAATATGGGATGGCATTGTATCAGAGGATTTAGCTTCATCCTGAAGCACTTAACATTCCAAATCAGAATGTCATTTAAGTCCTAGCTGCTCTGCTTCTGATCCAGCTTTCCCATACTGTGGCTGAGAAGGCAAAAAAGTGGCCCAAGTGCTTCGACCCCTATACCCACATGGGAGATTCAGATGGAGCTCTGAGCTCCTGGCTTCCGCCTGGCCTGCCTCAGGTCTAATGACCATTTGGGGAGTGAGCCAGTTGTTTTTCTCTCTCATTCTCACTCTCCATAGTTCTACCTCTACCTTTCAAATTTAAAAAAAAAATGTGTCTTTAAAAAATTAAAATGGGAAAATTAATGGACAGTTCTCAAAAGATTTACAAATGTCCAAAAGAAGCATATATAAAATGCTCAACATCCAAAACAGAAAAAAGAATTGAAGCCTCAATGAGATATGACTTGATACCAATCAATACAGTCTCTATCAAAAGAACTAAATATAAGTTTGGCAAGGACGCAAAGAAATTGGAACCTGTGTTCACTGTTGGTGGGAATGTAAAATGATACAGCCACTGTGAAAACTAGTATGTGGCTCCCCCCAAAATTAAAACAGAATCACTATGAGTTAGCAATCCCACCTGGCTGTATATCCAAAGAACTACAAAGCAGCATCTCAACACTTCCGCTCTCATGTTCACTGCAGCTTTATGTAACACAGACAACAACTGGAATCAGTGTTCACCGATACTTCAATGACAATACTTTGGCAGACACAATGAACAGTCTTTAACTAGAACAAAATCTTGTCACCTGCTATAATATTCATGAATCTCAAGGAAATATGACAATCAAAATAAGCCAGTCACCAAGAGGAACATATGAAATAATTTCACTCATATGAAACATCAAACAGTTAAAATCATAAAAAAAAAAAAGATTAGAAAAACAGTAGCTAAGGGGTGTGCGTGGTAGATATGGCAATTTGTACTTAACTGGTATCATTTCAGCCTTCCAAGATGACAAGTTCAAGTGATCTGCTTTAGAATAATGTGAATACTCTAACATCACTTAACTATACACTTTTAAATGATTAAGGCATGGGCCCGGCGGCGTGGCCTAGCGGCTAAAGTCCTTGCCTTGAAAGCCCCGGAATCCCATATGGGCGCCGGTTCTAACCTCGGCAGCCCTGCTTCCCATCCAGCTCCCTGCCTGTAGCCTGGGAAAGCAGTTGAGAACGGCCCAAAACTTTGGGACACTGCACCCGCGTGGGAGACCTGGAAGAGGTTCCTGGTCCCGGCATCGGATCGGCCCGTTGCGGCTCACTTGGGGAGTGAAACATCGGATGGAAGATCTTCCTCTCTGTCTCTCCTCCTCTCTGTATATCCGGCTTTCCAATAATAATAAAAAAATCTAAAAAAAAATGATTAAGGCAAATATATTTTTATATGATTTTATCACAATAAGAAGGAATAACACACAAAAAAATCTCATTTTGATTATATAGGCAAAGCAAACTTTTACTATAAAAACAATACAAATGGCCCGGCATGGTAACCTAGAGGCCAAAGTCCTCGCCTTGCACATGCCAGGATCCCATTTGGGTGTTGCTTCTAATTCCAGTGTCCCAGCTTCCCATCCAGGTCTCTGCTTGTGGCCTGAGAAAGCAGTCAAGGATGACCCAAAGCCTTGGAATCCTGCACCTGTGTGGGAGACCCCTGAGGAGTTCTATAATAGCAATAGGCAATTGACTCTTGGGTTTGAAAATTAAAAAGCTATAATAGAGATATAGATAAAATAATTATTAAATGAATATAGCAAACATAGCAGCTGTATGTTTTAAAAAGGAATGAATGAGAGATTATGTAGTAGAGATAGAAAAACTATTCCTTCAAGAAATTTAGTTCTCAAAAGAAGAAAACAGACTCAGGACCAGAGTGCTGGCATACAGGCTAATCCTCCACTTGTGGCACCAGCATCCCCTGTGGGTGACAGTTCAAGTCCCAGCTACACCACTTTTGATCCAGCTGCCTGCCAATATACTGGGAAAGCAGCAGAGAATGGCTCAAGTCCCCGGACACCTTGCAGCTATGTGGAACACCTGGAAGAAATTCTAGCTCTCAGTTTCAGACCAACCCAACTCTGACCATAGCAGGGGGTCTAGGAATTGAATCAGCAGATGGAAGATCTTTGTCTGTGATTATGATTTTCAGGTAAAATAAAATAGATAAATCTGTAAAAACAAAAATAAAGAAAATAGATGCAAGACTCACAGACAGGGACACACGCTGAGTCAGCCGTGTTTTGTACAGGGTACTTCGAAAAGTTCATGGAAGATGGAAATTTTTAGAATGTGAAAAAAACATCTTATGAAGACAGTTTGTGTGGATTTCCCAAAAAAAAAAAAGTTTATACCAGAATAAGGTTTTAAACTCCATTTTTTAAAGATTTATTTTTATTGGAAAGGCAAATATACAGAGAGGAATATCTTCCATCTGATGATTCCATCTGATTGCGGCCGAAGTGGCCGCAATGGCTGGAACTGAGCAGATCTGAAGCAGGAGCCTGGAGCCTCTTTTGGGTCTCCAATGCGGGTGCAGGTTCCAAGGTGCTGTCCTCCACTGTTTTCCTGGGCCATAAGTAGGGAGCTGGATGGGAAGTGGGGCTGCCAGGATTAAAACTGGCGTCCATGAGATCCTGGTGCATGCAAAGCGAGGACCCCAGTAGGCTACCGCACTGAGCCCTAAACTCCATTTTTACATACAATTTTTAAGTTCCCTCTCATATGCATCAGGATGGATACAGGTTTGGACTTGGAGATAATTAGGGAAATACCTGACTATGTTTATATATATTGAGGATAAGGAGAGTGAAAATTAAGTTATTAAAAGCATAGAATGGGCCTGGCATGGTAGCCTAGAGGCTAAAGTCCTCACCTTGCATGCGCCCCGGGATCTCATATGGGCACAGGTTCTAATCCTCGCGGCTCCACTTCCCATCCAGCTCCCTGCCTGTAGCCTGGGAAAGCAGTCGAGGACAGGCCAAAGCCTTGAGACCCTGCACCCATGTGGGAGACCAGGAAGAGGCTCCTGGCGCCTGGCTTCGGATTGGCTGAGCTCCGGCTGTTGCAGCCACTTGGGGAGCGAATCAGCAGATGGAAGATCTTCCTCTCTGTCTCTCCTTCTCTCTGTATATCTGACTTTCCAATAAAAATAAATAAATCTTTTTTAAAAAGCATAGATCATGGGAGCAGGTGTGTAGGAAAGAGGTCCAGACAGAAGGTAGCACAGATGCAGGTGTCCTTGGAAGATAAATATCCTTCAAGGAACTCCTACCTAATGATCTCTACTGTCTTGGAAAATAGCATGATGCTACCTGCAGAGATGAGGAGGGCAAGAAATACATGGAATAGAAATCTAGGGGGGAAAGGGGAGGGGGAGGTGAAACCCCACTGCCTATTAAACTTTGTCATAAAATAAAAAAATAAAATAAAAATAAAGAAACCTTGGGCAGATTGAGAAAAGTCTAGAATAGCTGTTACAGGAAATGCAAAAGTAGGCTGTAGAAGTTCACATTTCTTGAGATTACCAGAATCATAAAAACCAAAGCTAGGTTAGAGAATACGAGATCACAGTAGTTCCAACCCGTACAGTTGTAAAATCATCAGGATTGAGCAGCCATAGCACAAAGAGGGTCACTCCAATAAATAGCAGTAGAAGCAGAATTTACACACAAAAGACAGAAATGTTACATCATTCCAGTTTAGGGCTTTCAGAGAATGTATGGCAAATGGACAAAAGAGCAAGAGAACCTGGGAAAACTGGCAAGAGTGCTTTTAGTGCCAGAAAAGAGACTCACTGCCAAATATAGAAACGCCACAACAGAAGTGGGCTGATAAATGGCAACAAAAGCAGAGGTCCAAGGGATTGGAGATCTCCATACTATACAGAAGCAATAACATGAGTGAAAGAGCTAGCAAGATGGAAGAAGCTTGCTATCAAATCATGGCAAACTGGTGTTCAATGAACGTGAGGAAGTCATCTGGTGATGAACAGATGATAAATGGGCAGAGGGTGGAACACCAAGAGAGTACACACCTCAATGAAAGAGTTTTATATATGCTAGTCCAGAAGCAGTAACTCAAGAAATGACACTGGGGAATTAATGGAACCCTGACGTCATTTTGAGCACCACTGAAGGAAGTTCCAACAGCTGGAGAGACCCACAGCCCCTTGGGGGAGAGCCAACTCAAAAAAGCCATTGCTCAGAGAGGCTGAGGATACAGTGGACTTTGTTAACCAAAGAGGCTGTCAGAAAGCTGAGACTCGGAAGCAGTGAGACGAAGTTAAGAGGCAAAGCCAAAAGTTCCAACAGATTCTATGGCAGTTTGTTTTCAGACTTATTTACACATTTAATGACCCAATGTGCTTGTCTGCGACTACTTACTGAATGAAGTCTTTCCACAAGTTTTTGATCACCAAGACAATTTTTGGTATCAAACCAAGAATCAAAGTCCTGTGGAGAAGTGGAAATTCTGTCATAAATGCATAGCCATTTAAAAAATATATACTCTATATTCCATAAAAGCATGTGTGACCTGTATAGACATAATCCATTTTAATAGTACTTTCAAAGCTTCATCCATCATCACAGGCAATATATTATTTACTTCTAAAAAGAGATAAAACATTTGAACAGTCAATGAAATTAGAACTCATATTACAGGAAACCCATCAGCAATTTTTTCCCTAAAAGACATTTATTAGGTTTCCTCATATCACCATTAAGATTGTATCTTATTAACAACTGTCAGAGGAAGAATATAAAATCAAGGACATCTCATGTTAGTGAAAATGTTGGTGTCATCAAATAATAAAACAAGCAAAAGCAAGATAAAGGTTTACAAGTCAATGAATTGCTAAACTTGGTACTTTTTTATTATTGATTAATATGGGGAAAATCAAGCCCCAAAAGTCCTTAAATCATTCAGTAGTTTTCTAACCTAGTATAAATTTGTGCTCATGATTTAAAAAAAGGAATTACACAATCACAAAATATGGTGTTTCTCAGTTCAAATACTTACAGGCTCTTTAGCACTTACCAAATGCTAAAACCTAGAATAAAGATTATTTTAAATTCTTCACCTACCACACTAATATATAGAAACATATGTCAAACTACTGAAATTTAATGAAAAGAGAATGTTGAAGATACTATTCTGAACTCAGATTATCTAACACCATAAACTATGATTGCAATGGGACAAAGGAAAAGTTTAAAAGGCAGGTTGATTTCAAAGAAGAAAAACACTAATTTTGTAAATATGCCCATTTTGAAATTTTACACTTAAGAACTATATCCTGAGAAAACTGAAACACAGAGATAAAAATTCATACATGAAATGTAAGTAGAACTTTTGATCTCCAATCTATGCTTTGAAAAACAAATGTGTGTGAACACAGGAAAACTATCCGTGTAATAAACCTTAAACTTACATCTGCAGAATTAAAAACATCTGGCAACAGAAAGTTGAGTAATGCCCAGAGTTCATGCAGGTTATTCTGCAAAGGTGTTCCAGTTAGGAGCAAACGGTTTGTTGACTTGAATTCACGAACTATCTCTGAAAGCTAGAAACAATAATACTTTTGTAAGCATTGATTTAGTAGAAAACTCAGCATTCCAACACTTTTTTTTAAAATATGAGGGTCCACCAAAAAGCTCACAAAATGCACATAATAAAAAACTATGTATAGATTTCAGTATTTTACACCAAAACAAACTTACTTAATTTCATTTTTCCACGAACATTTTTTTGAAGTCCATTTGGTACAATAAAACTTCACAATGACACTCTATGGAAAAATATCCTAGTTCAAGTTACACGGCTACAGTGAAGCACAACAAAATACTCTAGGCATTTCTACATCTGAAACAGTGCAGACCATATTTATACATCAGACTCCTCCCCTCTTCAAAAAAAGTATTTTCTTCATTTTGGATTCACAGAAAACTGTCAGATCATCTCCATGGAAACCAGGCTAGCTGCTCCCTACAGCAAAATCTCTTTCTCCCTGCCAACCATGTTCATCTACAAACCCAGCAAAGGGCTAACTTAGCCTAACCCAAATCTTTAAGCACCAGAATTGAGTGAATTTCAATTGAGCCCTGGTACTTTCTATTAACTTTGTAGTAAAACATACAACATAAGAACAGTCCTAACAGTGAACATTTTTATAACGCTCTTAAATCATTATTCTTAAATTTGTATTCTCTTATCAGGTAATTGTTCCAGTTAGGAATTAGTGTGATCCACCTGGTGGTTTTGCAGACATTCTGTCCCTGTTTCTCACAAACTAGCCCAGCAATCCAAAGAGATGTTCATCCTAACACGTGAAGCTTTTCCTACTGCTGATGTAGTTGAATGGCAAAACATGCTGAGCGTTTTCAATGCTAATAACACACTCTAATTCACACAAGTCAGACAACTCCAGGAAATTCTTTTTCTAATTCATAAGAGTATATATAACACCTCAATAAAAAATAAGTCAATGCAAATCACATTCACACACTATATACTCTCAACAATAAAATACCACATTATAACAGTTAGGTTACCACAAATGCCATAGCCAATGAACACCTAATTTTCTGTATATTAAAAATTGATCAAATCTTATTTACTCTGTATTCAACAATTCAAGACTTTAAAATCATTTGAAAAACTGATTTTCATTCACATTCTATATTCAATGAATAAAATAAAAAACTTCCATCACTTTTGTATTTTTTGAATACACGAAAGTGAGAGGACAGACCTGAGAATTAAATGAAAATGTTGACAAAGATATTGAGAACTTACCTTGGATTTTTCATTTTTTATTCGGTGAGCCTCATCAATGACTAGGTAGCGCCAATGAAACTTTTTGAACACAGATTTCTCTTTAATAACCATCTCATAAGAAGTGACACAAACATCCCACTCTCCTGGCATCATTTCGTCGCGAATAAAAGCACCCTAATGCAAAAGAACAGTTCTTCTTTTTAAAATATGTTTACAAGACAATCACAGAATTAAAGTGTCAGAGGTGGAGTCTGATATATTTTTTTTTTGTCTCATCTATTTTTGAGATGAGAAAACTAAGATACAAAGACACCTTTGTAGTCGATTATCTGGAAGACACTCTAATATATACATCAACAGACATGGAACAGGGCTTTCCTTACAGAAATACGGTACATTCAATACCCTCGAAAAGTACATATTACCAGAGTCCACTAAATAACCCAAAGGACAGGAACAAAATAACACTTTCAGAACACTATTTTCTTACCAAGATCCAACCATTACTAATGGTTCCAACAAACACAAGAATTCAATACACAGGATAGAGTCCAACTTTTTAAGAACTCTTCTATTTTCCTTCATTTTCCAACAAGGATGAGTTACATACTACAAAGGTCATGAAAATCCATTGTTTTGTGAAGTTTTTACTCTGGGGCTACAAATGTTCACAAAGTAGGCTTGTTCTGTGTGCTCTAGGAGGCTATTTAGAGGCAGGCATTTAGTGTAGCTATTATGACATTGTCTGGTATGCCACATCCATATGGGAGTGCCTAGGTTCAAGTACTGGCTCCACTCTTATTATACTGGCTTTCTGTTGTTACACTCCCGGGCAAGCAGCAGGTGATGGCACAGGTGCTCAAGTGGTCCCCTGATACAAGAGACTCAGAAGGAGTGCTAGGCTCCTGACTTCAGGCTAGTCCAGCACTAGCTATTGTGACCATTTGGCTGTTGTGCACTAGTAGAGGACATTCATTTGCTCAATTGCTCTTTCTGCTTTCAAATAGATAAAAATTAAAACAAGTATAGAAAACAGACCTTGTAAAAATATAGATGTCTGGTGTTTGTAATAAAGAAAAGAGAAGAAACATAGACTACAAAATTGTGATTGATAGGGAAAAAACATCCGGAAGACCAGGAAAATAGTCCATATGCTGTGGTACTAAGGTTCAAATATGTCTAAAAGCAATGATCTGGACTTGCTAATACACGTCAACAACAATCTCTCCGCACTGAACATATGAATTACTTATGTAATTGGCCATGGCCGATAGTAAAATTATATTTCAAGTTGCAATCCAGCACACACATATATGCTTCAGTATTTGTACCTAGAAAAAGGTAAATCTTTCTCAAAATAATACTTAACATTACTGCAGTATGAAAATGATGTGCTATTTTCGCTTCTCTTAAATGTTTAAAAAAAGTTGTTGTCATCACCCACTAAGCCAGCTTCCTAACTCATTAATGGATAGAAACTGACAATTTCAAAAGCACTGACTTTGAAAAATAATTTTCAAGCCTAAGAAATCCATCAGAATCCCAACCCCTCAACTGGGCAGATATAGGACAGTCATAAATGAATTATATTCACTCTTAAAAAAAATGCCAAGAAATACTTCATAAAACCCTCAGATTCCATATAATATAAATGAAAGCTACTGATTTATGATTTACATTTTTGGTGAGGCATGATAAAAGCTCAGCATTGTGACACAACAGCTTAAGCTGCCACCTGTAATACTAGCATTGTATTATTACTAGCATCCCATACTGCAATATCAGTTGGAATCCTGGCTGCTCCACTTCCAATCAGACTCCCTGCTGATGTGCCTGGAAATGCAGCCGCAGATGGCCTAAGTACCTGCGCCTCTGCCACCCATATGGGAGACCAAGATGGAGTTCCTGGTTCCGGCCTTGGCCCAACCCTGGCTGCTATGGACATTTGGGAAGTGAGCCAGCAGATGACAGATCTCTCCATTCCACAACCTCTTTCTTTAAATAAATAAATAAATAAATAAATAAATAAATAAAAATCTAAAAAAAAACCCCACAAGCCTAGGTATTCCTTTCTTGCTTATACTCTTGAAAAAATAGCTTCATCAAAACATCAATACGTTAGAAAAGCAAAATTTTATAAGAAATAATATTACATTAAGTAATAGTGAACAGAAAGAATTCTTAGTAACTAAATTGCTACTGCAAAATATTAGGGATAAGAAAAAATTCAAGCCTATAAATCTAAATTTGAGCTGAACATTTCAATATCTAAATTATTTCTAGGTCAAATATCAGAAATATAATTTTTCCTCCAGCAAAAAAAAATGAGGATGAAGTAATGTAGTTAATTGTGCTACCTTTCTTTGAGAAAATCTTTTGATCGCCTATCTAAATATGTAAAAATAGAATAACTCTTAAAACTGCTCTTTGGATGCAAAACATGCTTTCTAAACTGATTATTCATTTCAGAATATTTGCAAAATTTATTTCACGGTCCAAAATTAACTCCCTCAAAATAACCAAGATTTATAATACATTTTGAGAAGATACAGAGACATGTATTTTTCTGTTCAAAGGGCAAACTGAAAGACATGTTTATGTATAAACACAAAATACAAGGCTCCTTGCATGTACCCAGCAGGTTCCATTTGATGTGAATGAGCAGGTATAAACCAAGTCAAAAACCAAAATGTTAAATAAAAAGTTTAAGCAATGAATCTGTACACATTTTTAGCTTCAAAATAGAGGGAATGTTAAGACATACTGTCAATAAAATGAAGTTTTTAAATAAAGTTATTTGAAAGTATAATTCAAAAATGTTCAGGTTAGCAAGTTAAAAGTAAACACAGATGAGGCATAATAATGAATTGTTGCTAAATTAGTAAGATAAGAATATTCCACATAGGAGTATTCTGAGGGTTAAATTAACACATGCAAAGCACCTAAAACAGCCAAATGGATCAGAATTGGCACAAATTAACTATGATTTACTGACAGTAATCGACTTCAACATCTTTAACAGCAATCGTGTGTAACTTAACTCCAAAAATGACATTATTCTTGTCTGCCTTTTTAAATATGATTGGCACTTACTCTTGCATCCTTGTCGCCAATGAAACAAATAACACGGAGTGATGGAACCCATCGTTTAAATTCATTCATCCAGTTATGTAAAGTAGACTTTGGAACTAAAACCATGTGAGGTCCAGGAAGGTTTCGGTAGTGTTTCAGGTAACCAAGCAAAGCAATGGTTTGTAAAGTCTTACCAAGACCCTGCATTATCATCATAAAGGGAAAAATGCATAAATGTTCTTTCTTTAACAAGGTAATTTCATTAACAACAATATAATAGATATTTGCCAGTTATATACTCAAACAGTAGACTATATTTCTATCAATGAAAAGTACAGAAAGGCTTTAAGATTTTAAGAAAATAAGCATTCCAAATTCAGTACTTACTCTGAGCACAAAAAGAAAACAAGAATTTTAAGATGTTACTCAATAAAGCAGCTTTCTATTTAAGACTTTTTTTTTAATTCCAAACAGAGCAAAATTATCCAAATAATTTTTTTCTACTTTTGGCAAAATTAGGTATCTTGTGTCCTTTCATTCCATAAAGGAAAACTCCCTCTGCCAACCTGCTTAGATACTGGTCTTTTTTTCTTATTGTACCCGAAATTATTACAGTCCAGATACCGAACATTCAGACTATACATCTCAAGGGGCTATGGTCCTTCACTTGCAGGAACCATAAAAGAACAGACTTTGCAACCAGAAAGGATCTTGGAAACCCTTAAAGTCTAGTGGACTTTAAAAAAAAAATAGTACCTAAAACACCTATGACCCCACCACCTAATACGAAGCATCCTATGGCGTTTAACCTTGCAGCCTTTATCTTTAACCAAGGTATACATTTCCTTTTATAAATCTAATCTTAAAATATTTTTATAGAGTTTCAAAAACTTGGAATGTCTATAATCCCTAACCCAGAATTTCTACTTTTAAGAATCCTATGGGGAAAAAAATCTGAGTGGTACAGAAAAATTCAATTACAAGCTTCTTATAACACCAGTATGAGTACTATACACCAGGGAAGCCAAAAGAACAGCAATAAGAAAGGAACAGAATCAAATTACAGCACCTCCCTAGGATTATTAGGTAGTAATTAACAATTATTTTTACAAAGTGCTTTAAATACATGAAAAATATACATAAATAAATAAATTCTACTACCAGAGTAGAAGTAGAATATTATTCTAACAAAGCAAAATAAATACAACCAAAAGAAATAAATGTCAAAATGTTAACTGTGGATATGTCTATGCAACAGAATTGTGCTCTAATTTTTCTTCCAAATTTTCTTTACTCCTTAAACTGTCTATCTTTATTTCAGCAATTATAACATATCTGGCACCAGCATAAACTCAACATGGATTCCTCATGCTTAGATAAGCGCCAGCCAACAGATGTGTGGGCAAATAATCCTTGTCTTCCAGTTGCCGAATTAGCCAAGTTCCTCCTCCCACCCCCCACTGCTGAGCTGTCCACAGTCCTCAACCCAGAACATATGCAAGGGTGCCTAAAAAAATGGAATTTTTTAAAATAAGCTCGTCTTAGAGCAAAAATTTCAAAATCAATGTATAGATTTTCCACAATATACGCATTTTCCATGAACTTTTGGAAAATCCCTAGCAAATAAATAAAAGAAGTTACAAAATCTTGATTTAAAACAGAGACTATCAGGCCTGCAGGCCATCTAAGGCCCTGGAAATCATCTGCTCTGGCCCTGACAAAGCAACAGCAGGCAGGACTCAAAATTCAATAAATCTACAGCAGGCTAATTTTTAAGTTGAAAATGGTACATGATGTTATTAAATACCCAAATGATCCTTGGCAGAAAAAAAGGTTCCCAGCCCCCAATTTAAAGGATCCTCTACCACATATCTAACTGATGCTCAACCCAAGATGAGTACCTGTTAAACTACCACACCAGATGCCAGAGGGCACATATTGCTAGGTGGTGCCTCAGGATAAGAGTGATGGTTTTCAAGTCATACAAATGAATACCCCTGGGCTTCACAGAACTAAAACCTCTGCCCTCCCAACTTGTATTTTATTAACTGAGCTCAAAATACAAACCTAGAGCTTGCTATATTATCCCATGTGCTAAATTCTTATCTCATACACCCTTATCCTGTTTCTCCTCCTTGATATGCTACTGCATCAAGACTCAACACTGCCTTTTTTATTGTCACTTATCCCATCGATTCACTTTTTCATTATTCACAAATTGAGATATTGTTATTCATGCATATATTCATTCATTCACTCCTTGTCTGATTTATATACCCCACCTCATTCCCAAAAGGATGGCAGGTAGCCTACAATGAAAACATGTTTCAGGTGGCCTACAAAGAAAACATGGAACACAATTTAATGGTAAAATAAAAGTAAAGAAGCAGTAAGGAAAGAGTAGGAGGTAAAAAATAGGAAGAGACAGCAAAGAGCATCCCATTAATGGTTACACAGATGCTCCAGTTTAACATTCAACCTGACTCTGAGGTTGCTGGAAGGCAGAAGGTCAACAGAAAGAACATAAAACTACAAGGAGGTTTTTTTGTACCACCAAAGGAAATCCTAACTGCAATTTTCAACCCTGAAAAGGTCATCTTCTACGGGTCACTTAGAGAAACCGTGGACTTTATACAATTACCTTGTTACACTAAGAACCAAAGAAAGCCCATAGACACCAAGAAAGGGTCAGGAAGGCTCAGGTGCTTTAAATGTGCATCAAAAAGCACTGAGAACTGACCTAGTGCTCTTAGCGGCCCACTCCTTACCATTTCATCTGCCAAAATGCCATTGACTCCATTTTCATACAGCGAGATCAGCCAGTTGAGTCCTCGAATCTGATAATCTCTCAGCGGTCCTCCTTTCACATCTGATGAAAGAGATCAAGCATGTCTCCTGTTTGCGTGAACATACTCAAGTCCACTTTTTTTTTTTTCCAAAACCAAACTGTAAAGGATATCGGCAAGGGGCTGAGGACTTACAGGAAGGGGACACCTCGAACCTCACACACACATGCGATGTTTTCCGGCTCTCCGACAGGAGCTCTTCATCCTCTTCTTGTTCCGTTCGCCTGTGGCGATAACTGGAATAATAAAGGAAACACGTTCCTCTTCACCCTGAACACAGTGCTACAGGTTACACCCCGTGAACACTGTTACTATAAAACACAGAGGGTCTGGTTAAGAATTGCAGAACTGGGCAGAACCAGGGCCAGTGCTGTGGTACAGTATGTTAAGCCACTGCCTGCTAGGCTGGCATACCATGAGAGCACTGGTTCACCTACCTGCTGCTCTGCTTCTGGTCCAGTTCCCTACTGAAGCCCCTGCAAAAGCAGTGGAAGATGCCAAACTCCATGTGAGAGAGCAGGTTGTAAGGTTGGGCTCCTGGATTCAGGCTGGACCAGCCTCTGTATTTTGGGAAAGTGAACCAATGGATGGAAGGTATCTCTCTCTCCCTCTCTCCATAAATCTACCTTTCAAATGAATAAATCTTTAAAAGCAACCCTCCCCCTCCAAAGGAAAATATGCTTTAAAAAAGAAAGGATTTATCAGAGCCAGCCTTAAGTTTTACTGATTGACCTCTGGAGCGGGGGGGGGGGGGGGGGAATATATATATACACACACACATATATATATATACAATATATTTACAATAACAATTAAGCTAATTGTTTTCATACAAAACAATGCATAATATGTGAAAAGGGAAGAAGAGAATGAAGGAAGGGAGAGGGCAGGAGGAAGAAGCAGAGATGCCAACATACTCTCCAGCGGAAATTAAATTCTGCTTTTCATCTTTCTTTATTCGAGGACGTCCCAATTTCATGTTCAGAGGAGATGTTGGAGATTTCTGCGCTGATGGCTGAATGAAGTGTGCAAAAAGTTCTGTCTGCTTCAGTAAGAATTCAAATCTCTTTGCTCTGTCTGCTTTCTAATTTGCAAAACAAAAGAAAAAGTACTGGTATTCCTTTTTTGTTCAGTGTTGTTTAACACACATACTATGCTTACTTTGTACTATGCTCTAAGCACTTTGGAATATACTAACCTGTTGAATTCTCTTAAGAAACCTATGATGTAGTTACTAGCTTAATCCCCATTTCACAGATGATAATGCAACGGCACTGAGAAGCCAACAAAAATTTTGCCCAAAGCTGCATCACTATTAGGTAGCAGAATTCAAAGATTTTGAAATAGTTCAAATAGAAACAAAATTATCTGACATACTTAATAAATGTCCCAACAAGAAGTACTTTTCTTCTTAAAGATCCATAGGTAAACCCTTTTTCCAAAAACATCATTTGCTTTTCTTTTCCTAAACAGTAACAAAATTAAGCGTCAAACATAATACATTCCCCAATTTTGAAATTACTATGACTTTAAGTTGATCTAGAAATAACTGAAAGCATTTAGTGTAATCTCTCAAGATATCTTTAATATGTTAAGTAACATAATAAACACTGATCCCAGTGCGGTAGCCTAATGGCTAAAGTCCTCGTCTTGCATGTGCCGGGATCCCATATGGGCGCCGGTTCTAATCCCGGCTGCTCCACTTCCCATCCAGCTCCCTGCTTGTGGCCTGGGAAAGCAGCCAAGGACGGCCCAAAGCCTTGGGACCCTGCACCCACATGGGAGACCTGGAAGAGGCTCCTGGCTTCGGATTGGCTCAGTTCCAGCCATTGCGGCTACTAGGGGAGTGACCCAGTGGATGGAAGATTTTTCTCTCTGTCTCTCCTTCTCTGTAAATCTGACTTTCTGTAAATGAAACTTTAAAAAATAATATAATAAACCTTCCTCTCCTAGATTATAATGCATCTGGAAAATAGTACTTTATGCCTGCAGTATGAAAACACTCTCCCCAAAGTGAGCAAGGCTTGAAAGAAACATATGTACAAAAAATGGTTAATCTATATTAACTACTAAAGGTTAATGTACAATCTAATTTTACAGTAAGCTGTCAAGCACCACATAACTTATACCAAATACAGTCAAAATCTTTTTCAGTTAAAAATGCTTTAAAGGTATGCACATCATTCTACGTAAAAGAAAACCAAGCATCTTTCAGTCACTTTCTAACCACAGGATAAAAATTACTTGGATTCCTCAGGATGGATGCATAATTAATAACACCAGAAACTTACAGAAGAGTTCATTAACATAAATCCAAGAGTTAGACAAATATATTCAGACCGTTAGCTGGAAGGAGGCCAGAAACTTTCCATTTTATGTTATCCTCACTGGAATGTTGTTTTTAGAGTTGTTAAAACAATAACTGTCTATGTTAGATGCGCCCTTAAACCTTATGACACAGAGTCTCGTAAAACAGCTATGAAGAACGGGAAAGTGTACTTCAGCTCTACTTACACTACTACTGCAAAAACAATCCCTTAGGGAGGAAAAAGAGTTTCAATTTCTTCAAACATCCAAAGGCATAAAAGTTCAGTTAAAACTAAAGCAAAGTTCCAAGTTTAGTGATAAAAATGAAATAATTAAATGTATAGTGAATTAATTTAGCAGTGTAACGAAGATAAAATGTACTCCCTTACTTAACACACTGCATGCTTCCATAGTGTGTAGCATTCACTTACAGTCTTCAAACAGTTCCTGAATATTGAGTACTATGAAAAACAACTATGCATAGATTTCAAGAATGTTTTGCATTAAAACAATCTTCCAATTGTGTTTTCCATGAACTTTTTGTGATACCCTCGTTTTTCCAAAGCAAGAAGGAAAAAGAAAAAAATCAATCTGGATTTTAACTGGATTTCTCAGGTGACAAAGCCACAATGATAGTGCCACTAATACAATTATTTAAAGTATAAAATATTCAGAATAGAGCTGGCATTGTGGCGCAGCAAGCTTAGCTGTTGCCTGTAACATCAGCATCCCACATAGGCACCAGCTGAAGTCGCAGCTGCTCCATTTCCAATTTGGCTCCCTGCTAACGTACCTGGTAAAGCAGCTAACATGACCCAAGTTCTTGGACCTCTCACTATGTATCTCTCTCTTTATCTCTGTAAATCTTTCAAATAAAAGAAATTTCTTTATTTGAACAGCAGAGTTACAGAAAGAGAGAGGGAGAGAGAGATCTTCCATCAGCTGTTTCATTTCCTACAAGGCCACAATGGCCAGGGTTGGCCCGGGCCAAAGCCGGGTCTCCCACATGTGAGGCAGAGGCCCAGGCGTTTAAGCCACCTTCTGCTGCTTTCCCGGGTGCATTAACAGGGAGAAGCATTGGAAGCAGAGCAGCCAGAACTCCAAAGCATGCCCGTACGGGATGCCAATGTCACATGTGGTGTTTTACCTCGTAAGCAACCATGCTGGCACTAATAAATAAAATCATTTTAATTACAGAAATAAAATACTCAAACCATAATAATGCATTTTATTATGGGTAAAGAACACTGAACAAAAATTAGAACATACAGCTTCTAATACCAATATTCCAATAGTTTCTCAGATCCTTAATTTACTCATCTGAAGAGTGATGTGAATTTATTTAACAAAACACATGATAGATTATACAGCAAATTTCTTTCCAGTTTCAAAACTCTATGATTTGCTAAGGTATTATACACACACATGCATATTTCTTTCCTTTCCATCACCACTATAAAATTAACTACATATTCCCCATTCTATCCAAGAGTATATTTACCATTTTCTCTTCATACTCTGGGTCCATTTCTTTTTCAGACTTAGCTTTCATGCCAAGCTTGAGTTGGAAAGGAGAAATGTTTTTCTAGAATGTCAAAAAAATAAATGTCATCAAATTGCAAGGCAAGGTCTTAAAATTAGTCAATGTTCTCATTTTCAGAAAGTGCAAAGCAATTAAGATAACTAAGTAAGTAAATGTAGGACACGGGACATGCATAGACCAATGGTGACAGCATTTATGAATTAAGGTTTACAATTAATGCAGTTCTGTGCACCTGAGATCCAACTAAAAAAATAATCTAAAAAAAATCAGGAAAGCCAGACTAATGATATTAAATAAAACCAAAAGCCAAAACACGGAACCTTCTCATCTATTTTTTTAATTTAAAGCATAAGAAAATATGTAACCATTAACTAAGGACTTAAAAATCTAAAAACAGGCTAATATTATCAACCACAAACCAAAGAATTCAAAGAAAGTAAATATTAATTCTCAGAAACACTTCTTTATGTAACAGAAACAAGCCAGACTTTCAGAAGAAACAGCTGTGGTTTCTGTCCCTAAAAAAGACACTTTTCAAAATTTGTTTTCATAATCCACTTAGAATATTTAAATCTGTTATGTAATGCACTGTGACCATATATGTTTAAAATAATTTAATAGTATGATTTCAAATATTTGACATGTTAGTTTTCTATAACTGGAAAGGAAAGTACTTTAAACTATTTTAATGCTTTTGTAAAAGCAGCTTATCAGGACTATTAATCATTAATCTCCAATACTTTAAAATGTGTAATTTAATGAGAAAGAAAATCAATCAGCAACTTAAAAATAGTGAAGTTGTGTGATAGGTTAGCTCATGATTCTATCATTTGTAAAGAATTGCTTGCATTTGCAGACATGAATAGCAAGCAAATTTTTTTCTCTTAGAAATCAAGAAACAAAATGAAAACATATAATCTCCCCATTAAGAGAAAACTCCAGAGTTTTTCAATTTTAGCGTATCCTATGTAAGTCAAAACACAAATCTTTGTGAAAACTACAGAAGCTGTCAATTTTACCATGGCTTTGTAAATTAATCTGAAAACAGGTTAAAAATCAACAATAGATCATGACTTTAAACATAAAAAATAGGCACCCCACAGTTAGTAAATAAATCTTTCAATATTTACTAAAATCTCTATTTTGAGGAAATCCAAACTAAGATTATAGAACTTAACCATGATCCAAGTCTGACTGTGACCTGCTGCTCAGGCATCAGTTTCTCTAAGCCAAGTCATCATCCTGATTTATAATATCTCATGTGGATTCTAGATCAATCATGTGAAATATTCTGAATATAATCCTGAGGTGCTGGGAATGAACAACTGCTGAAGGTGCCCCCAAACCCACACTTTCAAATAGCCATGTATACTATAAATCCTCTTTCATTCATACCAACAAGGAAAACTATGTATCAGAGCCTAAACCTTTATCATTTTTCAAAAAGTGATACGAGGTCTGAATTTTCAAGTTGATGGCATTGAAAATCCCTTCACCTCATCTACACAGCTATAGAGCTAACCATGGGAAGTAAAGTTCACTTACAGAAAATCGAAGCTTTAGTTTTAGAAAAAACATTTTATGCATTACTTTTTCGCTAACTTTGCAGTTAGGATATGATAAGAATTTAATTACATACTAATAAAAGTCCCTACTCTTGAATAGTGCTATTAAAAGCTATGGGTAATTTAATTGGCACTATCTCCTACAACAAATTGTAAAATGCCTATCTTCTTTACCTTCTCATTTATATATGTATGTATACAAACACATACAAATTCATGCATATATACACATATCCACATGCATCCATTTACACACACGTATACCTATTTACATACACATACATATCCAGATCTACACGCACACACACATATATATCCATATGCAGATATTTGTGTGTGCATTTATATTTTTCAAAACATTTCTCATACAAGAAAAGATAAAAAGGAGCCAAGATGACGTAATGATTGTTTGTAGATGTTATCATTTGGTAGTCCAGATACCATAAAAATGCAGCACAAGACCATCAAAAACTCTTGTGTTAAGAGCCCTGACCTTTAGCTTGACGTTTTCATTGGCAAAACCAACTGTCACTCAAACCAAGCCCAAGAACAGGAGATAAGCAAAAATACCTGAGAATAGCAGTCATATGTCACACACAAGTCAATTCACCTAATCCCATCTACTTCACTCATCTTGGTAGAGTGGGTCAAACTGCCACCTGTGGCACCAGCACCCCATATAAGTGCTGGTTCTAGTCCCAGCAGCTGTACTTCTGATTCAGCTCCCTGCTTGTGGCCTGGGAAAGCAGCAGAGGATGGCCCAAGTCCTTGGGTCCCTGGATCCATGTGGAAGAACCAGATGGAGTTCCAGTCTCTGCTGACTTCTGCCTCATCCAATCCTGTTGTTGCAGCCATTTAGGGAGGGAATCAACAGACACATGATCTCTCTATTTCTTTGTCTTTCAAATTAATAAATTAATTTCTTTAAATGAAACAGAAAATGCTCTCATCCAAAAGCCTGCTTTCCTTTATTTGAGGCACAATTCCAGCAACTTTGATAATGTGGCTTCCCATACTACAGAGACTAAAAACAGCAGCAAATGACATGGGAAAGGCAAGTTCACTGGAGACAGCAAGAAGACACGGCAGGAGCCCAGTACCAAAACATGCGTTTCACTGCAGGAGCGTGAATAACCCTCAGTGTTCAGGTGTAATTGTTTCCTTCTTCCTGCTGTATCACTACTTTGCATTTTACAGTTGATTTTGTAATTGGTTTTATGGTTTTCTCACATGTATATAAATTAAATTCTTTCTGATGAAGTAGAAGCAGTGCATAAAAAGTGATAGGAAGGAGTTGGCAACTCAACCTATCGGATAAAGCTGCCATGTGCAATCCCATTTTGGTGTCAGTTCAAGCCCTGGCTGCTCCACTTCTGTTCCAGCTCCTGCTAATGGCATGAGAATGGGAGAAGCATCACAAGACGGCCCAAGTGCTTGGACCCTGCACCCATGTAGGAGACCCAGAAGAGGCCCCCAACCCCTGGCTTCAGCCTGGCCCAACTCCAACTGTTATGGCCATTTGGGGACTGAGCCATCAGAACAAACTTCTCTCTCTCTTCATTATCTCTCTGTCTCTGCTTCCCTATCTGTAATTCTGACATTCAAATAAAATAAATCTTTGTTAAAAATATAACTGCTAACAGCATGGCAACTGAGGGGTATGACAGAAGCATACCAAAAAAAAAAAAAATCAGCACAATCCTGGAAAGATCTGGAAAGTGGTTAGTGGTTATTGAACTGAAGGGAAGCAACAGCCTTGGTATCCACAGTCAGGATACAACTGATGCACAATGAAGAAAAGGTTCATCTCTGTTACTACACAACTTAAGCCAAGGTAGTGGGCACCACAGTGACGATTTTAAGCAAAACTTACAGCAGCAACTCTACTACACTTCCACACCCAGGAGGTTCCTGCCAGGTTATACTTCACTTCCCCAGCCTGTGCAGACTACTGAAGCACCATTAGGGCAATTTGTGCTGAGACTACAAAGTTCTTGAACCTATAAGCTATAACCTATTAGCTCAGAGCTTATGTAAGTTTTATAATTGAGCCCTCCTCCAGTTGTTTCATAGTTCAAAAATTATACAACCTGAAAATTCAACAACCTATAGAGCGACACTTAAAAAAAAATAATAGTTTAGCACTTACATTTGTCCAGGCTATGGAATAAATGACACCTAGACATAAGTCCGAATTTTTCAACATTTGTACCAGCCCAACTTTCATCATCAATACCACCCTGCTGACCAAAGGATTGTGCAGAGCTTAAAATGCATTTTAGGGAGCTTTCACTTAGCATCACAATTGTTTTCCTATTTAATCAACCCTGGAACCTTCAATATATCACTTAAGGAAGGGCTGGATTTTAAATTACCCTCTAACACAAGGCAAAAGGTGTTCATCCCCCCCCCCAAGCTTTTCATTTGATTGTACAGAATCATACAGTGATTCAGACAAAGCCACTTGAGATCTCTAAAGCATCATTTTAATTACCCACAGGTTTTAATTGCTATATGTCTGCTGGTAAGGGGAGGCTCTATCCATGAACCATCCATTCTCCTAGCTGGTTATATACATGGCAGCTCCTTACGCCCAATGCTATTTTTATCTCAATTTTTCAAAGCATTTCATACTTTTATTTGCATGCCTCAATGTGAAATATGCTTTATGAGATTAATATATATTTTGTGGATTTGACTTTCATAGATATGAAATCGACTGGCCTATGTATTACTAGCCGCTCATCTCTGCAAAGCTACATTTTTTAAAAATAATTACGCGCGCACACAGACACACAAGCATGCGTGCGCGCGCGCACACACACACACACACATACACACACACAACCTGCGCGTGTCCATGAGCGAGGAGCGAGCAGCGCCTACTAGAACAGGGAGGCGGAAGCTTGGAAAGCTTGGGGCCGGATTGGGGACCATCTGGGTGGCCCTGAAGTGAAACACTATACCGTCGGGGGGCGGGGCAGGCAAAGGTACGGGTGCAGATGTCGAAAATTTTCCTAAACCAGAGTCCATGGTTCCTCAATTTGGCGTTTGGGATGGGAGGAGGGTACCACGAGGAGAGCTCGTTTTCTGGAAGTGACACCCCACCTCAGCAGGCATGGAGCAGAACAAGGGATGATTTTTTTTTCTTTCTGCCATCCAAAAGCCCGATATTACCAATCCAAAAAATGTTTTCCCTCTCATGCTTTACCCCTCCAGCGCTAACGCCCTGAAACTGCAATTGCAAAAATAAGCCCCCAGCCAAACCCCTTTAGCCAGAGTGTGGGATTGAAGGGCCCAGATTTCCCAGGCAGAGGCCGACGGGAAGGGGGGGCGGGGAGCGAAAGAGCAAGAGAGAGCGAGAAAGCGAGCGAGCGAGCGAACGAAGGAGAGGCAGAGGCTTTTTTCCACCGCACGGCGCCATCCCCCACCCCGTTACCCCGGTTCCGGGAGGGTGCAGCGAGTCGGGAGTCGGGGGGTGTTCCAGGGGCTTCCAAGCCCCCTCTCCAGCCCCGGGATAAAGGCGCACCCCAGAGCCCCAAGCCCGCCCGCCCGCGCGCCGGCCCCGCCCCCGGCCGCCGGCTGCGAGCAGGGAAGGGGGAGGGGAGCGCAGGCGATCAGCCGCCGCCGCCCCGCGCCATCCCGCTACCCCCAACCCCGGCCACCTCCGCCGGTACCTGTCGGCGCCCAAAGGTCAGGACTTGGGCCCCTCCGAGGGGCCCCGCACACGGCCGCACAGGAGGGCGCGCGCGCGCACACACACACCCCCTTTCTATTTACCTCCTTCTTCTCTCCCTTCTCGGTGGCGGCGGTGGCTTCGGTGGGTTCGGTGGCCGCGCCAGCGACGGCGGCGGCTCCCTCCTCAAAAGTGGACGGTCCCGGCTGCTCGTCCTCTTCCACGGTCACGACTGTGGCGGTCGTATCCACGGCTGCCACGGTGGCTGCCTCTGCTGCGGCGTCCGGCTCCATGGCGTTGGAGCGGGAACGACAGAGGGGTCGAGGAAGGGGATGAGGGCTCCTGGGCGGCGGCGGCTGCGGCTCGGGAAAGAGCTAGATGGAGCAGGGGTGGGGAATCACTCTGCTTCCAACCCCTTCGCGCGGCCCCCCTTCATTAAATAACCCTCAACCCTGCCCCACTTCCGTCCACCCACCCTACGTCATGGCCTCCCCCCCACCCTCCCCCTTTTCCCCCACCCCCCCCTCAACGATCGCGAGACTCCCCCTCCCCACCCAGAGCCCGGGCCGGCCCCACACAACCAACTGTTGCCTTTCGCGGGAGGCGCGGACTGGGTGGAAGCGGGAACCTGCAGCTGGCGTCCCCCGAAAACCTCTCTTGCCACACGCCCCCACACTGAAACGGAGCTCCCCTCACAAACGTGTGCAAGCGGAACCCACTTTCTCTTACACACATCTGCTCTTTGTACCTCGGGACGCCCTCCCCTCTTGCACAAAGAACTTTTTTCTGGGCGTGTAACTGTTCAGCCAAAGGCTTTCTCCACCCACCCCCACCCATTTGCAAAGCCCAGACCCTTTCCGGGGGATTGACCAGTCCCAGGTCTCTAAAGGAGTAGCAGTGGTTGCGCTGTTCTCACCTTTCTAAATTGTGCTGGGGTGCTCTCTTTGACTATTCTGACTGCCAACCTTCACTGACAAGGGAAACCTCCCTCGGGGGGGGGGGGGGGGTTCCGTATTTCAACCCGCCAGACGGCCACCGGGCATGAGCCCTTCTTTTGATTTTACCGCTGAATCTTAAAACTCCTGAGAGACAAGGTCAAGGTCCCCCACAGAACCTGGGGCAACACATGGTAGGTACCTGACATTATTAACTCAATGTGATTTTTTTTTTCAATTCGCTTTCTGTTTGCATCTCCGTTATTATTTGTCGGTACTTCAGCTCCAGTTGCATACGTAATTACGGATGTAAAAAATACTTCTATAGGGTGCCACAGTATACAAACGTTAACCTTAAGATAGTATTATTGCTTTTATTCCCCCCCCCCTCCCGCGCCATTTATTTCGATTGGGTTTGCATCCTGGCCTTTAATTTTCTGTCATTAGGGCCAAGAGAAAGCAGTAAACCAACCAACAAGCACAAAGACCACAGCTGCCAAAAATGAAGGCAGCACTTTCCCAAGTGAAAAGAAGTGATGACTAATTTTCCTCGGCATTTCTCCTTCAATTGCCAATCTGAAATGAGGTGTGATTTCTGCAAATAGCACACAATTGCTCCTTTTTCTTGGGGAGTAGTCGCCCAATTTCTTTTTGTTTTCAAACCTAAGATCCTCTGTGTACACAAACCATGTGACTTTTTTTTTCTTTTTAAGCTGGTGTTGGTCATTTACAAATTAGTGTGAATGAGTGTGAGATCCTGTCCCAAGAAAAAGAGGGAAAAGACATGAAGCTGGTGCTAATGTAAGAGGAAAGGAGAAGCCGGCAGCTCAGGCTTTGATTTGGGGCTGTACATTTCCCCAGCCGGTGCCCATGTTACTCATCCTGACAAACACATGTGTTCTAACCATGAGACATAGCATGTCTCAGTATAAAAGTGCCTCGTGTTTTTTGCAGTGTCAATGTCAGTCAAAATGTGGGGCAGAATTAACTTTATGGATCATTTGAAATGTGATTTTTGATTAAAGTGTTCAGATATACTCAAGAATGCAATTTGAAGTGTCTTAAGACTTCCACTTAGACACTCTACCCCTTCCCCATAGCTGCAATCATTAAGGGTTCTTTGGTTAAACACCAGAATGCAGCGATACAAGTAGCATCCCCCTGGCTTGACAAGGCCCCTGGCAGAGAGGCAGTGAGGGTGGAGGATTTCCTTTTCACAAAACTACAGCTAAGAAGATAGCAGACTTTGAAGGAAAGAGGCTGGGGCCAGCACCTTAGCAGCATAGGTTAATGCTCTACCTGTAGACACCAACATCCCATTTGGGCACCAATTTGCTACTTCACTCCTGATCCAGCTCCCTGCGTAAGGTCTGGGAAAGTAGGGAGGTTGGCTCAAGTCCTTGGGCCCCTACATCCACATGGGAGACCTGGGTTCTGAATTGGCCCAGTTCTGGCCATTGCGGCCATTTAGATGAAAGACTGTCTCTGTCTCTCTCTCTCCCTCTCTCCTTCTCTTTCTGACTTTCAAGTAACGGTAATAAAATAACTCTCTCTCAAAAAAGGGAGAGAGGCTGAAGAACTATTTGCTATGTACTGATGTGCTCTTGCTTGTGTAAGTCCTTCAACGCCCTGTATTTGTCCTTGCAATATGCAGTGTTTCACTTACTTTGTGCGTTCAGTACAACCTTTTGAAGGCATCTGGAAAACCCACAGCCCATGTTAAAAACCTGTCCTGTAGGAGCATGACTTCCAAGTTCCACCAACAAAAAAAAAGTTAGGAATTGATTTGATGACCAGAACATATTTGCATGCTGGCAGTTGTCCATGTAAGTATAATGTGTTCCTTCCTTTTCAAGATGCATGGCTGAAAGTGCTGTAAAGTGTATGAATTGGGCTGGAAAGGTTGATGCTCAATAGACCTTGCCACAGGATCCATGTAAATATTGGCTTATGGGAGCAGCTGCTATTTGCAGAGCATGTGCCATTCCTTATTTGAAAATCTGCCTAAAATTAATGATCTGTAGACTTTGTGCAGCCAGTCACCCTGCTTCTGATCCTACCTAACATCTTGCTCTCTGCTACCCTTTCCCCCATTATGGTTTTTTCGTTTGAATGCTGTTTAATTGTTCTACTCCACAGGGTTTGGAGATCAAAGCAAACTTTTCATAAAGAATCTTGTAGCTACATTTGGGAGCGTCAAAAATTAATCCCAGTCACCAGGACAGTGTGTCCATTCTGGGAGATTACGGCTATCATCAAAGTTGCACAATAATCATTTTCCCAGAGCCAAACTTGTTTTGTAGTGACAAGAATGTGTATCCACCGGCGATATTAAATACTTTATGAAGTGCATAAAGGCAAGGCCAGGGGCTTGGTGTTCCTTTTCTTATCCACTATCAGAAATATGTTATTTAGACCACAATGTGACTTTAAAACCACACAGGGATCCCAGTGATCCGTGTTCCTCAGAAACTAATACAAAGCATTCTGGTTACAGAATGTTGCTGACAACCGTAGCCATTCTGCTCATATCTAAGCTTACTCACCACTTTTTAAAAGATTTTTCGAAAAGTGGCATTTTTGAAAAACAACGTTTTTCTCAGTGTTCTGTATGTTAAGGGAGGGTCTATGCTAGATGCTTTACCTGTGATACAGCTTAACATCCTGATAATTCTCGGAAATGATTTTTTTATATTTCTAAGGTATTGAGACAGACAGGAAGAAGACAGACAGAGGTAGAAAGACATCATCCAGCCAGGGAATCACTCTGCATATGACCGCAATAGCTGGGACTGGGCATGCCAAAGCTAGGAGTCCAGAGCCCAATCCAGGTCTCCCGTTAAGGAGGCCGGGACCCAAATAGTGGAGCCATTGCTACTGCCTCCCAAGGTCTGTGTTATTGGGAATCTGGAATCAAAAGAGGAAGCGAGACTCAAGTCCCAGGCCCTGTGATGCCTGTGTCTGAAGCAGCATGCTATTGGCTGCACAGAGTGCCTACCTTAACTCAACCCGAACATATCCTGTTAAGTGAAATACGCTAGACTCAGAAAGACAAATCCTACATGTTCTCCCTTATGTGTGGGAGCTAAAATTTAAAAAATAAATGAACAATGAAAAAGAAACATCTATTTGCATCAGTATGTGTGGAAATACACTTTTATAAAATGTTGTTTTATACCTTCATAAAACAAAGCTTAAGAATGTTATACTATATCGTTTTAATAACTTGAGAATGCTTTAAAAGTTACTGTATGAGTGTAAAATGGTCATTCTATTCGATTATTGTTTATACTTGTTGTCTATATTCCCACTAAGCCAAGATCTTTTGCTTTTGACTTGTTAATCTTATTCAGTGAACTACTAAGACTTTTTACTGTAAAATAAATTTAAAGTACATTAGCTCAAAAACTTTAAAAAGGTGCAAGGAACAGAGAAGGAAGAAAGGTCAGAGGAGGAAGTGCATATCATTATGTCCTTAGAACTGTATCTAGAAATCACATCCAGTCTGTTAAAACTAACTATCAATTAAAATAAAAATTTGAAATATCTCCCTGTCTTACACATGACAAAATGAAGAGTTAGGCTAAATAACTCATCTGAGGCTTCATAGCTAGTGACAGAAGACAGATTCAAATCCTGGACTCTCTGACTCCAAATTTCATGGTTCCATTTTGTCTTAATTAACTTTTGTCTTTTCGTGACATCTTCCTTGACAGTAGAAATCATCTTAAGAAAATTCCTGAGGTACGTTTTTTCTATCTGCATCCATGTTGTTGCGACTAAAATAATTCTCAGAACGGTAGTGATACCCAAGATAGTGCAGAGGAGGAGAAAACCTAAAGGAAGCAACTTAGCTGCCTAAGAAGAAGGGAAGGGTCAAACTCCGCATAATACATTTAGCAATGGAATACCATGTAGCATTAAAAATGGGTATGTAAAGAGGTGTCTGTTGATATGGAAATATTCTCCTAATATAGTGATAAATAAACAAGAAAGGCTGGCCAAAGAGAAAAACAAGATGATTCCATCAAAAAAAAAAAAAACTACTTACATAAATATACTTGCACAAAGGAAGAAACCCAAAGTCTCTACTGCAAATGTTCGCAGTAGTTTCAGTGAAGTGACGAGATAGTGGATTTTTTTTCCTGCTTTTAGTTTTCTGATACTTCCGCTTTCCCCCACATAATAAACAAATAACACTTGAAAAAATGAGATGAAAATTATTGCTCAAAATGGAACAAACTGAAATAATTCTTAACAGGAGTGTGAGTTGATAGCGTGAATTAAAAGGGGGAGCTGTACAGGCATCTGATCTAGTGGTTAAGACACCTTTATCTCACATTGGAGTGCCTGGGTTTGATTCCTGGTTCTGGTTGTTAACTACCTTCCTCCTAATGTAGACCGTGGGGGGCAGTGGTGATGGCTCCAGTGACTGCTTTTCTGCCACCCATATGAAAAAAAAACAAAAAACCTAGATTCCTGGCCTTGACTTTGTCCAACCCCAACCATTGTAGGACTATGGGGAGTGAACCAGTGAAAGGGAATTTTGTCTGTTTCTCTGCCACTCAGAAAAAGTAAATAAAAGAAAGGAAATGAGTGATTTAAGAATGATGGCACAACACAAAAGTAATGTGTAATATAATAGATGCAATATTGTTATTGTACTGTTTTCAGTTATGTTAACCTGTTTGAAAAACTTGCTTGACATTGTTTTGTCTACTCACATGCATGAATTTCAAAATTATTTTGCACCAGAATAAACTTATCTTTAAAAAATAAGCTCATATTTTACATTTTTAAAAATTTCGTGGCACACAAAAACTACATATTTATGTTTAATTCTGTGTTCTATGAATTTGTTTAAAGTACTTTTCTATATGAAAGGATTTTTCTACTTTTTTTTTATTTATTTATTTGAAAAACCTCTGTGACAGAGAGGAGGAAACAAAGAAATCATCTTCTTCCTGTTGGTTCACTCCCCAAGTTCCTATAACAGCCAGAAGCCAAGAGCCCAGAACTCCATTCCGGTCTCCCACTCGGGTGGCAGGGGCCCAAGCACGTAAGTCATCATCCACTATCTTCCCAGGCATTAGCAGGAAGCTGGATTGAAACAAAGTGGCTGGGATTCAAACTGGCACTCTGATTTGGAATTCAGGCACCCCAAATACTGGCCCTGGATTTTTGTACTTTTAAAAGCCATTATACAAAATTTGGTTCAGGAAGAAGATATGCCAGATTTAATTGTGCACAGCCCTGAAATCAGATGCATCCATACATGCCCTAAAACATGAAATACATGCTAAATAGTCTGAATTGGATTTGCTGAAAGGCTCAGTATTATGCACGCTGAAAATCATTAGAAACAGAATAGCACAGCTATTACCAGCTTTGACTCTAAACTTGGAAAGGCTTGGAGTTTGAATTCTACAAAATTATATAACCCCTCTAACCTCATATTTGCATCTGTAAAATGAGTATTAATGCTTGCTCCAAGTGTTTATATGAGAATTTCATATAAAAGAATATGGAGAACATCTTGCTTGCTCTTGGGATGTAATGCACACTCTGTGGCTAATAGACAACAACAGGAAAACCCGGATGATGCTTTTACCTGGAGAAAAAGCCAGGATAGGAGAAAGTAGGTCCAGAAGTCAGTCCAAAACTAAACTCAGACTAAGCATCACTGTTGTTCAGCGTGTTCATTTTCTGTTGTCATTATCACTTATGAGGGTCAGCAATATGATGTCATTAAACTTTCACCAGAAGTCCTGCAGAAAAGCATGAAGTGAAGGAGAAGAGAACAAAGATACTTCTCTGCTTAGACAAGGGACCATGTTTGACTCAACTTTGTTAAAATGTGGCAGAGGGGAAGAAGAACTACAGGCTGGTTGGCCAGCTCCATGGAGTCTGGATTCCACCCTCCACACATTCCCATCACTTTCTATGTTGCCCTCTTTTATTTTTTTTCTGATTCAATATTGCCCTAGGTATCTATTTTTGCCAGATTTCATGTTAATAGTGATACATTTATACATATATTTTTCAAGGTTCTTTTCCAGTTTACCTATTGTTTATGGAACAAGGTACCAACGAACATGATGACGCACAAAGAAAATAGCTTGTATATTCCTCCTAGGCCTAAACCAGTGATTCATGAACTTTAGTACATCAACAATACCTGGAGGGCTTGTGAAAACACATGACTGGGGACATTCCCAGAATTTCTTCTTTAACAATTTGTTTGTTTATTTATTTAAGAAGCAGAGACACAGAAAAAGAGCAAGAATCCCCATTCTTTGGTTCACTCCCCAGATGCTGACAATGGATACAGTTGGGCCAGGACAACAGGGACTGGGAACCCTATCTGTGCCTCTGATGTGGCTGGCAGAAACCCAATGACTCAAGCCAGCACTGCTGCCTCCTAGGGTTTGCATTAGCGGCAAGTGGGAGTCAGAAACTAGAACTAGAACCTGAACCCAGTTACTCCAGTATGGAAAACCAAGAGTGTCTTAATTGCTAGGCCAAATGCCCTCACCTCCTCCCACACCAGCTTTGTTTAAATGGTGATTTGGGAATGGTATGCTTTTCTAACATGTTCCCACAGGGTGCTGATACTGCTGGGCCAGGGACCACATTTTGAGGACCCCCAAGGATCTAGAACAGGAACTAGCAAACGCGGGTAAACTTGAGACTTTATGGAAAATACAGTGTTTGTCACAATGGCTAACCACTGTGGTAGTGTGAAAGCAGCTATAAACTATAGCTAAACCCATGAGCATGGATGGGATCCAGTAATATCTTATGGATGGGACACTGAAATTTGAATTCCATATAATGAAAATTTATTCTTTTAATTTTTGTCAACAACTCGAAACATAAAAACCATTCTTAGGTCAAGGAGCGTACAAAAATGGCCTTTTATGCTAAGCTTCCCGAGCACTGCACAAAAGACATTCATTATCCAACAGAGATAAAATAAATACAAGTGGAGCAAAGAGTACTGAACATCTGAGAAGGTCATCTGAACATCTCAATAGTTATCTGAGAAATGCAAAGTTTTTTTAATAAGAGTTGTTTATTTAAAAAGTGGAGCATTACAGAAAGAGGGAGAGGGAGCAAGAGAAGGAGAAAGATTCCATCCCGTGTTTCAATCTCTAAAATGACAGTTAACAGCCAGGACTGGGCCAAACGAGGAAGCTAGGAGCCAGGAATTCTGAACCTCCCACATACTTGGATGCTAGGCAATCAAGTATTTGAGCCATCATCCGTTGTTTCCCAGGAGCACTGTTAGAGGGTTATATCAGAGCAGAGTAGCTGGGACTTGAACTGGCCCTCTGATGTGGGATACTGGCATTAGAAGCAGTGGTTTAACACTGGCCATAGTTGGCTTTACTTTGCTTTGTCAGACTTTGTCTCAGATATCTTACCCTCTGCCCCACGCTACTCCCCTGCCTTTCTTTAACAGGTATTGATAGCTAATAAAAATCTTGAACCCAAATGAAATAGACACGAGACAGCTAAATGGTACCTTATAGCCATTTTAAGGTATATAGCAGCTGGTCCTGTATATGAACTAAAATTGAAATGTCAATGAGCTAATCATAGGTTGTGGTTAAGAACTTGCTTCTTTTTTTTCTTTTTCTTTTTTTTTTTTTAACATACTGGTTACGCAAAACCTTGTCAATTCCATAATGTTACAAATTGCTGTTGATGTTATATTGAGACTCTTAATTGACTGGGATGATATTCTACCAGCTCTGACTTTGGACCAGAAATGGTCTCCCCAAGAAACTGTTCAACCCATCTGGACAATAAGTAGCTGGACTCTATGCTTGGTATACGTTTGCAAGGAAAGAATCTTGATGGAATTTGAACTGTAATACTGCATCAAGGTGGAGGAATCCACCAGGGGGGAGGGGAGGGAAAGGGGTGGGGGATTCCCAGAGCCTATGAAACTGTCACATAATGCATAATAATTAATTAAAAAAAATTAAAAAAAAAATCTTGAACCCAACACTCTATTTCAAATTTTCTTTCTGGAGAGCCCAATCTATGACAGCTTTGTCTCAGTAATTCCAACAGAATAATGCAAGCTTATGTAAGAATCATTAAGGGCTCAGCACAGTATCCTAGAGGCTAAAATTCTTGCCTTGAACATGCTGGGAACCCATATGGGTGCCGGTTCCCATCTAGCTCCCTGATTGTGGCCTAGGAAAGCTGTGGAGGACGGCCCAAAGCCTTAGCACCCTGCACCCTCATGGGCAACCTGGAAGAGACTCTTGGCTCCTGGCTTTGGATTTGCTCAGCTCCAGACATTGCAGCCACTTAGGGAGTGAATCATTGGATGAAAGATCTTCCTCTCTGTATATCTGGCTTTCTAAAAAAAAAAAATCATTCATGTTGTTATGGTGCACCAAAAACTACATGAGAGTATGTCCATAGCAACTTTTTGCTTGTAATAACAGAATACTGGAAACCACCTAATGACTATCAACAGAAGAATAAATGAGTTGCTACAATGGAGTATTACACACCAATGAAAATGAATGGCATTTATGTACACATGCATGACAATATTAAATGAAAAAAGCAAATATAAGAGTACATACATATGATGCCATCCATGTAGAATTCAGAATACAAGCAAAGATATTTATGGTAAGGCCTGGTATGATGGCTCAATTGGCTAATCCTTCCCTTGCAAGTGCCAGGATCCCATATGGGTGCCAGTTCATGTCCCAGTTGCTCCACTTCCCATCCAGCTCCCTGCTTGTAGCCTGGGAAAGCAGTAGAGGATGGCCCAAAGTCTTGGGACCTTGCACCCATGTGGGAGGCCAGGAAGGAGCTCCTGGCTCCTAGTTTCAGATCAGCCCAGCTCTGGCTGTTGCAACCATTTGGGGATTGAACCAGCACATGGAAGATGTTTCTCTCTGTCTCTCCTTCTCTCTTTAAATCTGCCTCCTTTCCAAAGAAAATAAATAAATCTTTTAAAAATATATGTACTTATGGCCACATTTACAAGTGAAAAAAAATTTTAAAAAGAAACAAAAAAGATTGGCAGGGAACTCATGACAATGGTGATGTCCAGGGATGAAGTACAGCATACACCTTGCCCAAAAGAGACAGAAGATTTTCTGTGACAACTTCACCAGGGTATTGTGCCTGCGTACCAGCCTTAGTTTTACTCTGTGTGAGAGGAGAAGGAATGACAAGAGAGAGGTGTCTGGTATGGGAGTGTCTTTTAAAGTGCTGATAATATTCACTCTCTAGACCTCAGTAAAGGTTGCATAAACATTCATTTTTAAATTGCTCATTAAGCTGTGTATATATGTTTTATGTACCTGAAAAGAAGGAAATAATAAATATTTTACAAGAAACTATAAATAGCTGTGATAAGTAGCCGTGATGGCAACATCCCATAGGGTTCCTATTTGAGTCTCAGTTTCTCCACTTCCAATACAATTCCCTGCTGCTGTACCCGGGAAAACAATGAAGGTGGCCCAAGTGCTTGAGCCCCTGCACCCACATGGGAGACTTGGAGGATTCAGACTCCTGGCTCTTGGCTTCTGCCTTGCCCAGCCCCAGCTGTTGCAAGACCATTTGAGGAGTGAACTAGCAGATGGAAGAGGTGGGACTCTGACTTTCAAATAGAATAAGCTTTTTTTAAAAAATGTAATTGTAAAGCACTGCAAAGATGATGGGTGAGCAAGTGGAGATAAGCATGACTCAAGCTCATCATGTGCTTGTTCATCTGTAACAATATTATACAGAACAGACCTTGAGAAACTCTATAAGAGGTACATGGAGACACTGTTGTTCAGAAGAGAAGAGTATTCCTTTTCAGCTGAGAGGCAACAGGAGGAAAACTTCAAAGACGAAGGACCCTTTGAGGTAAGCATTGAAGAATAGAGGCTTCTAGCCGATATGGTTGCATAGCAGATTAGGGGAAAGATGGCATTAGCACTGAAATGGAGATCAATATAAACAGCATGTGATCAAGAAATGAAATATTTAAATTGACAGGAGCAGCATTTCCCAATGTGTTTTGATTTCAAATACCCTTAGGAGCCTTCCAAATCCTTCAGCATTGTCTGCAAGATCGTGTAGGTTCCACAGATACATATGGAAATGCAACTGTGCTAGGTGCCAGGCACTAGATACTCAGCTGCAAGCAAAGCAGACAAGGTTCTGGAGGTTACATGGGTCATATCTGCATTAATTCTCTTCTAGAGGCTCCATTCTTCCTGAGAACAGAAAGCAATGTAGACTTGTGCAAAGACGAAACTCAGTTGTTTCAATGTTTGGGGTTTTGTGAGTCGTGTTGAGTTCCATGGCAATCAGATTTAGGCTTTACTGTCTCCTTCTTGACCCTTGTGTTGACTTTGAACTCCAGAGTATATGCAAGACTGAAGTAACAATGGTACTGAGCAGGACCTCTGATTTTTGTGTTCTTGATATGGTTTTCACTGACCTTCCTTGCCCTGGGATATGCAGTCATCCTGTCATCTAACCTTGTTGCCATTCACTGAGGTAACCTTTAAAAGGATATTTATGACCTATAAAAACAGTCCCTACTAGTCCCCAGTGTGGTGGTACCATGGCCACAAGACCTCAGGTTCTGCACCCAAGAATTAAGAGTGGGGCTGGCCAGACTGCAACATCCACCAGCACACACAAAGGCCGAGATGGAGGAGGTGGACTATGCCAGGCAAGAGCCTAAGCATGCCTGAGATCTGGGTCCGGGAATGGGCCAGGTGGGGGAACTTGGGGACCTCCCTTGTGGGCTGTTGCTCTGTGATTTAGGCCTAGATAGGTGTTGGTCAGATCAGACAGGGCTGTTCCTTGTTGCAGGTATGTGGGCTGGCCTGGGAGAGGAGGGGATCAAACCATAGCACATTGGCTTGTGCAGGAGCCAGGATGGGGTGCAGGCCATGCTGGGCTAGGCTATCATACCTATCAGTTTGTGTGAGCCAAGGGTAGGAGCCGACTGGGCAAGGCTAGGCTGCAACACCCACCAGCGAGAGTTGGGAATAAATGCAGGCTGGGCAAGGTCAAGCTGCAGCATCTGATGGCAAAGGCGAGGATGAGGGGTGGACTACGCAGAGCTGGGTCAGAGCAACCACTGGCACACAAAAGATCTGTGGCTGTGAACAGGCCTGGTTGGGGAGCTAAGAGGATGTCCTGGCTGGGTTGTGGCCCCAACTAGTGAACACAAAAGCTGGACTTGGGGCAGTGAACTGGGCTGGACATGACTACAGCATCCTTTGGCATGTATGTGAACTGGGTCTGGACTGTGCCAGGCTGGGCTAGACTCCAGCACCCACTGGTGTTCACAGGAGCCAGGGTGGGTGTGAGATGGGCTAGGCTGGATCTATGGGTGGACCAGGTGGGCCTGGGCCGTAGCACTCAATGTTGAGAGCCGGAATAGGTGTGGGCCAATGGCCAAAGGTGTTGTTCCTGCCAGGACAGGAAGTAAGTCAAGTTAGGCTGGGCCAAGGACCCACTGGTATGCATGAGATCTGCCACTGGGATAGAGGAGTGTGGGGAACTCCTCTGTCAGGAAGCACTCCCTGCAGGTGAGTGCAAGAACTGAGGCTGAGAGCTGCCCAGACCAGGTCAGGTTACAGTACTCACTGGCCTGCATGTGAGTCAGGTCTGGCAGTAAGCTGGGCTGGGCCGGTTCATAGCATTTACTGGCAAATGGGAGAACTAGGACAGGGTGAAGGACAGGCCAGGTTGGGCCACAGCACCAGCCAGTTCACATTAGTGCCATGCCAACCTGGGCTGCAGCACCTACCAGCAAACATAAGACCCGGGATGGGGCAAGGGGGACGAGCCTAATAGGGGAGCTGTGGGGGCTCCCCTGCTGGGCCAGTGCTCCCAGTGAGAGCCGAGATTGGGGGCAGACCAGGCTGGGCAGGGTCACAAAGCCCATTGACCTGCATGTGAGCTGGTTCAGGGGGAGAGCCAGGATAAGCTAAGCAACCATATCCAATGATACATACAAATTGGGCTTTGACACAGCATCAGCTGGCAAGTGCCAGGAATGGGGGCAAATCCTATCACGCTAGACTGCAGAACTACCTGGAAAGTGCAAGATCCAGGGCTGGTAGTGGGCCTAGTAGGGAAACTGTGGGCACCTCTCTGATGGGCTGCAGCTTCCACCAGTGAGCATGAGAACCAGGGCTGGGGTGGGCCTGGATGGACAGGCAGTAGCACCTGGTGTCATAAGTGTGGGCTGGATAGTGGGGTCAGTTGGGCTGAGCTAGGCTGCAGCACCCATTGGTTTGTATGAGAACTGAATAGGATGCAGGACAGACTGGACCAGTCTGCTGCACATACTGGCATGTGCAAGAATCATGGCTGGGGGCAGGCCTGGTGGTGACTATTGGGGATCACTCCAACTGGACTATAGTTGCTGCTGATGTGCATAAGAGCCGAGTGTGTGGTGAGCAGTGTTGGTTTGGGCCACAGCATCTACTGATTTGCGTATGAGATGGAGCTGGGGACAGAACTGACCCGGCAACTACAACCACTAGTATGTGTGTAGACTGATGTGGGTTATGGTCTGAACCGGACCCCGCACTGGCTTGCACACAGAGGATTCAGGTCAGGGGTCACCTCAGATGAGGTTTCTGAACTGCTGGACTCAGAACTCCAACTGGGCCTCCTTGGCTGCTGAAGCCAGTGTAGTGGACAGCATGCCCAGATGAACATGGGGAACATGACAGCTCCTTGAGGTCTGCAGAGGCCATATAGGACCATGGCGGAGGATGGAAGGCATAACAAATTGGACAGCTGTCCCGGCCAAGCTTTAACAGCAAATATCTGGATGAGTGGAGACTCTAAGGTGGACTATGTCAGCCAATTGACCTTGAAATGATTTTCTCATCCTTGGAGCAATGAAATCACCAGCATCTCAGAATTATCAAAACCAATTGAGCAGTGCCCTGGAAGCATGCTCCATATTGGGAACCCTGGGATGAGATCAAGTGGCTGTCCCCCTTCGACAGGTACTGGTGGGGTTATAATGCTGGGTGTGACCTTCTCCCCTTATCTCCTCCCTTCTCCAAGATACAGGAAGAAGAAAAAGAAAATTGGAAACAATAGTATCATCCACTTTCCCCTAATCCTCCACCCTTCCTTCCCTAACCAGTGATTCACATGGGCATGCAACCTTTTCAACTATGTAAACATCATCAGAAATGAAATAAAAAATTAATACTCCAGCTTTTAATTCTCTTTTCCTATTTACTCACCCCTTTCAATTCTGAGGCTGTTGTTAACTGGGGTAGACAGGTAGGGTGAAGAGCATAACACGTCTTTGATCAGCTGGGACTCTTCCCAAATCTTTGTCTTGCCTCCTGGACAAATCTTAAAATGATTTAATAAAAACCAAGAATATGTTCTTTACTCTTTCATGACATTCATTGGAGTTGAAACCAGACTCACATCTCACTGCCTGCACTAAAAAATGTCACAAAGGAATGTGGTGATGGTGGTGGTGGTTGGGGGGAGGGGCAGCACAATGGCACAACTGGCTAATCCTCCACTTCCAAGTGCAAGCATCCTATTTAGGTGCTGGTTCTGTTCCAGTGGCTCCACTTCCCATCCAGCTCCCTACTTGTGACCTGGGAAAGCAGTGGAGAATGGCAGAAAGCCTTGGGACCCTGCACCCATGTGGGAGATCTAGAAGAAGCTCCTGGATCCTGGCTTTGGATCGGCTCAGCTTCGGCTGCTGTGGCCACTTGGGGAGTGAAACAACAGACAGAAGATCTTTCTCTCTGTCTCTCCTCTGTAAATTTGCCTTTCCAACGAAAATAAATAAACCTTTAAAAACAACACCAAAAGAAAAATATCACCAAGTATGGGTAGAGGGGAGCTCAGACAAACTTCAGATTATCCTATCCTGTCCTTTGCAGTATACATGAAACTTCACTAGACCCTACTGCGTTGATAAATGGGGAGAAGAAAAATTTCAAGACCTGATTTTTTTTTAGTAGTTAAGTGCCTTAAAAAAAATCACAGTGCTTACTTTAATTTTGTGTACAGAAAATGTGTATGTTTTGTTTCTAATCTCATCATTTTACTTCTCATATGCCGCTAATCTTTATTTCCAGCAAGCAAGAAACCAGATTGAATTTAGCCTTAATTATTTGCTCTTTTAAGGTTTTCAAAGTACTTGAGAAATTTTTACGTGCTATGTAAGAATTTCTATCAGATAAATGCAGCTTATTCATTTCCTGAGTGTCATCTTGAGAATTTGTAGAATTTTTATTACCTTTATGTGCTATTTTTCAACATCACCATCTCTTGGTTTTACATTATATATCATATAATATATCATATAATATATGTTATCTCTTATATATTAATCCCTTAGATAATATATAATATTATAATATTATAATTTATATGATAATATAGAATAATCTACATATACTATATTATACAATATATTGTATATTATATATGTAATATATAATATTTAATAATATATTATATTAGATATAATGTAAAACCCTGAAAAAGACATGACCAAGATGGCAAACTAACAGTGTTCAGCTGCATGATCAACCAAGTAACTGAGTCATGGGCACAGTCATCTGTAAAGGGAATGATGGACCCAGCAAAAATTCATAAACAGTAGTCTTGGGAAATAACTATGAAAAAATACCTTGAGGACTGATGCTTGGCACCTTACATGCCAGGCTGACCTCACTATTCTTTCAGCACAGTCTTTCCAGTTTCTGAGAGGAAGCAGGTGGATATGGGCGGTGCTTAGGCTGCCTGAGAGTCAGCAAGCAGAAAGGCACACCTAACCTGGAAGAAGGAAGCAGGCCTGGAGGCGGGGAGGAAAGGAAGAAACTAGCCAGAGTAGGAATGCTGTAGCAAACGGAAGGTACTATTTAAAGGCAGAGAAGGAGGAGCTGGAGGGCACTGTGTGCCAGAGGCTAGTGTCTCCTGCGTGCTGGGCCTGTCCCCATCACACCAGGACTGTAGGTAATAGGCCATGGCCCCAGGTCACAAACCTTTCTCTCTCCAAAGTCTGCAAAGACTGAGAATAGAAATATGTAAATAAAATATGTAAAGAGAGATATATCATAGAAATGCAGAAATAAAAAGGAAGTCTTTTTTGTCCTTTCTATGTATAAACTGTTATCTGTTGAATTTGTACAGATGAGAAGCAAGCCTTCTCAACTAGTGGTGATTTAAAAATCAATGAATCATTTATGCCTCTGCTCTGCCTGCCTCCCAGCCTCCGGCTGTCGACTCACCTACACACCGTCCTTCCCAACCTCATCTGTTTCAGGCAAGCCTGTTTTTGCCTTCTTAGGCCCTAAGCTCCATCGCTTGTACAGGCTACAGCCAGCATCATATTAAATGTATTAAAACGCACCCGCATCCTGCATTAAACATTTATACTATTGCTATAAATTTTTGAGAGGGCTTTTGTATTTTTGTTTTGGAGACTGTTCGCACCTAATTTAATTTTATAATGGCTGTGATTTCGCTATAATAATTATGCATTCTCAGGAATTCTGGGGAAGTGAGAGGGTCCAACTGGAAAATTTTCAAACGTAATGAATTCTTAAATAAATGCTAAGCTAAACAACTAATAAACCCAGTAAAGCATTCTAGTTTGTACCTATTTAACAGTTTAAAAAATTATTTTTGAAGTTGTCATTTTCTTCTGGAATTTTCTAATATTTTTCAAGATCTTAATTTTTTTAATCTGCTTTCTGAAAAGCTTATAAGTGCCCCAGACACTTAATGATAGGTGTCTAATTCAAATGTACCTATGTGTGCAGTAAGGGGTGGGTGCATCCAGGATTTGGGGGTGGGTGGGTGCAAGTGGTGAAAGTCATGTTTTCTTGAGACTAGAATTTCAATGATGTGAATTGTGTGCAATGATCATGTAATTCATTGCATTGGGTGTCTCTGATATTGAGTCTGTCCTTTTGTGAGACACCTTGTTGTCTAGTGTCCTCTTACTCCAATATATTTACTGAGCAACTACAGTATGCCAGACACTATTTTAGGTGACAAGGAGACTGTAGACTTTGAGGAAGAAGTGTTTTGTCTTTTCTCTAAGGGTGCCTTATCTAGCTCCACCTTTCAATCATTGAGGGACTTTGTTTGCAAATCTACCTCCCTCTGCCAGTATCTCAACACCTGCCCTCACCAGTCTTTGCTAGGTATTTTCCATTTGCTTTAACATGACTTCAAAATTTGTCAAGACCTTCTGCTTGACCCTTCAAATTAATTCCATTGAAATAGTATTCCGCGTCATCATTCTGTTAATGAAATACTTGATATTTGCTCCCTTTTTATATATAATTTTTTAAAGGCTATTTTGCTTCTTTTTCTTTTCAAACCTCTTCAATACATGGTTTGTTGTCTCCATTTGCTCATGATACATCTGCTCCTCGATTCTCTGCCATCTTGTTTCTATCCTGTCTATGTATTTTTCTTTAATTTTATGCATTTTTATTTACTTGAAAAGTAGAAAGACAGACAGAGATCTCCCATTTGCAGATTCACTCCCCCAACTACTCACAACAGCCAGGATTGGGCCAGGACAGTTAGAAGCCAGGAGCTGTGAACTAATTCAGCCTCTCTACTTACTGAAGCTACATGTTTAAGGTGGTGACACGCAGATCAGAATCCCTTAGATTATCATTAATTGATTATTTGCATTGAAAAATATTATCCTAATCTGTGGCTTGTCTTTTCAACTTATATACACCGTCTTGAAATGCATATATTTTGAAAGTTAATTTAGTTGAAGATACTCTCATTCTTACAACAAATCATAAAGATACTCTATTCTGCAAGTTGCAAAAATGTTCTCCCTTTATTTAGGTCTTTAATCTACTTGGAATTGATTTTTTTTCCTCTGTCATGTGAGGTAGATCTAATTTTCTAGTGAACTGTGTGAGATATTCAAAGAAAATCTTTCAGCTATCATTTTCATTGTCTCATTTTCAGCATTTGACATTGTAAACCCTTTCCCATGGATATTTCTCTAGTCATTGATTGCAAATGATGTCCACTGCAGGAATGTACATGAAATGATATAACCCAATGTCTGTATTCACTAGCCAAATCTACCAAATCATGTGACATCAACATTCAGATAAGTTTTAAGAAGAAGTATTTCATATATAGTTGATGTTCCCTGTCTGCTCCTCCTCAATCCCATTCCTCTTCCTCCCTTCAATTTGATGCTCATGCTCTTTCATGTATTATATGTTATTAATCCATATCTGTGTGGTCCTGAGGAACAGATGATATTTTCAGACTTTATATACATATTATACCATATATGTTTTACAGTTGGCTTTTTTGCTCAGCATTATATTTTTAAGATTTAGGTCTGCCACTACAAATAACTCCAATCCATTCATTTTAATTTCAAAATAGTATTCAATTTCACAAACACTATGATTTGCTCAACAAATGCCAACATATTTAATTTGCTTCCATTTTTTGAGATTACAAAAAATGCTGCAATAGACATTCATTTGTTGTGGAGTACAAGATTGATCACACTGGACCCAAGCGTAGGATGTTACGAGGAGTCCTTATTTCCCAAGCTTGGTGACAGTAGCTCCTGCTACACTCCAGGAGCCACTGCACCAAGTTGCCCAAAGTCAGGGGTTTTTAAACTCTCATCCTCCAATCAGATTGAGAGCCACGCAATACAAAGTTTCCATGTGCAGGAGGCAGAAAGGCAGTTACCAGAGCCCAAAGTTTTCCTGTAGCTATCCTAATCTAGTATACTAGCAGGCAGGAGGGGCCAGGTGCACCAAGCTTGGAGCCTGGGGAGTGATTTCCATGCTGACAATTGTCCTGAATGGTGCAGAAGATGGGAAGAGGTTCAATTAACTTGAAGGGGCGCTTTCAATTAACATGAATGGTGCAAGAGGAGGTGGTAATGGCAGGGTGTAGAAACTGTTGCTGTGTTCTGTCTACTGTCAAGCAGGTGTGAGCTACCAATGGCTGTACCCCAGAACATTCCCCACTGGTGTTCTAACACTTGAGTGAAATTATTGACTCAATCTCACATCCAGTGAAACCCTATCTGGTTTGTAGAATTTACTCCAGTTTTCTAATATCTGCATCTCAGAGCTCCCACTCATACAGGGTAATAGCATTATGATAGAGAACAAGAGTCTAATCTTTATTGGATCTCCAATGTGTTGAACAGTCGTTTTATCTTCCAGTTTCAGTGTGGCCTTCTTTAGCCAGGAATGATGAATTCAGGGGTTGAGTCCTGCCACTTTCACAGCCTTGGAGGTGTGGTCGGGATCATCTGCTAAGGTCCTTTCCAGCGAGGTTCTAGGCCTGCAGGTGATATGTCCTAATCCATATGATGTCTCTAGGCTGGTACACAGGGGGTGGGGGTTCCATGAGTGTCCACTGCAGCCTGAGAGAGCCAGAGCTGGGGATTGGCCTTGTGATAGGTCTGCTGCACCACCTGGAGAGACCTGTCAGCTAGTGAGTAACCTGTTGTAGTTACATCCACCTTCTGTCCTCTTCACTGGAATCCAGTCTGTTGGACTAGACTGGGTCAAGGAAGGCTATCAGCAGTACTTTGGTAGGCCCCACTGGTGTTAGGGCCACCTCAAAACTGTTCCATTAGCGTGGTAGTTGTCTTTAGTCTGGGATGACTTAAGTAGTCACATACAGAATGATTTGGGGGCAAGGTGGCTGAATTAATAACCAGTTATTTACCTTTTACTCCGAAAGTGGCAGTGCACACTGCTTAACTGCACACAAATGAACTATTCCATTTCCAGAGTACATCACAAACAGCTATTCTGTTAGTGACAATGTCTCGACCTTAATCCTTACTTCCTCAGTTCTGAAACAGGGACCCATTTTAGGGGATACAGTTCTACAGAGTCTTCTGTAACAATTACTAACAACAATTACACATAAGAACCCTTCCTTCACACCTCTTGGCTTAAATCAGTTTGGTTTAGGGTTGACACAGGTGACTCCATTTTGATTTTCATGCCCTCTTTGCAGTTAGGATTAATTTCCAAAGTCAATTGTCCCTCATTGCCAGGTTGAATTAGATCTGATTGTTGATCCAGTTCCACATTGGCAGGGAAATATCTGACAACAGGAGTTAGTGTCAAATACCCTTTAAAGCCACATTTAGCAACAAAGAGGTTTTGGGAGGATTGGTTCCTATGCCAATCTCACCCGATGCTTACAGCAATCTATTCTTCAGGTATGAGTTACTATCTGAAAGTGCTAGCCACCATTACCTTGATAGGAACTGACTTCTGTATACTTTTAATAGGCAACAGATACAGAGTTCAAACAAAAGATATACATTAAAGTCTTTAAGTCAAGTTTGTACCCCCAAAACAATGAACAGTCTTACAGTCTATTAAGATATACAATTGACTCTTCATATAGGTAATGACTAACCATTACAACATCAGACCCAGAAAACTTTCAAGGTTAGCAAAGCTAAAAGCAATGGACAGATTTACAAGTGCACTGTAGTTTGTTGCTTGACTGTTAATCAACTTTCGAAAGGCAAAAGATTTGTATGATCTGAAGAGAACCAGAGTATTGTTAATCAACTTTTAAAGCTAAAATGGCAATCTAAGACACAGATTTTTTAATTGCAGTGTTGCAGGGCATTTACAAAAGTTACCTTAGTTCTTGTCTCACACTATTTTCACATAGACAATGTCAGTAAACAAAGTAATATTTCTGTTATGATAAAGACAAATTCTAGCTGAACTCATACACTCACATTGCCAGATAGAAACCCCACAAATCCTCAGAAAAGGTGTTTTGCATTTCAGTGGAACCAGATGAGGGGAAGGCGAACAATTTATCCGCACAGAGAAGTTTCCCAAAGTATGGGAAAATTGTAGGAAAAGTTTTCCTGAACATTAGAATACAGGAAGTGTTATTTTTGTATATACAGCCAACAGTATTTTAACTTATCCAATTCATCAACCTTAAAGGTGAAACTTATATTCACTTGTCCCCATAAATCTGAATGCAAATGTTTTGGAGAATGCAAGCTACAGGTAATAAAAACTTTAAATACCTTAAACTCATTAATTGGCAAAAACATTTGTACTCAGTCCACACAGTATTTTGAAAGCACCTGAAGGATTTTATAAAACTTTTTGGCAGTACTTTGCATATAATCCGAATGGCCAAATTAGTTATTATCCTTATCAGAAGAAAGAAAGGCTTTTTTTTTTTTTTACATTCTTCTCATTTTAAGACCCCGAGGGGCCCATCTGGAAATCCCAAAACCAGAGGAACTAATCTATCAAAGATGCCAACAGACCTGAAAAGTATCTGATCAGACCAGAATTTGTCATCACCACAAATAATATCTACGTATTTTTGTCAAGTTATAGATTACAGTTACAGTTTATAGGTTACAGATCACGTTCACACTTACAAAGTGATCACTCAAATATTTCAAAGTAAACATTTATCCCCAAAGCAACCTTTATTCTTTTTAAAGCTCTGCTCTTCCCAACTGTAAAACAGCACTCACCCAGGGGACTATTAGATTGAAACTCTGATTAGCAGTGATTATCTCAGCACAGGACCTGTTGAACCACGTAGTTTTAAGACAAAAGAAGACAGACATGATAGACAAGTGGCCACCACACCCTCACAATCTTTACAGGACAAACCCGACAGACACAATCCACAACCCTGATAACAAATCAGACCTGACAGACACAATCCAGACCCTGACAGACACAATCCAGACCCTGGCAGACACATGTCAAACCCAATCATAACCCTGACAGGAACCCAAGCCTGATGGGAACCCAAATCCAATAGGAACCCAAACCTGACGGGAACCCAAAAACCTGGGAACCCAACCTGATGGGAATTCAGAAACCTAGGGACCCAAACCTGATGGGAATTCAGAAACCCAGGACACAGTGTACAAATGTTAGGCTTCTGCCATAATCTAGACCTAGAAATCTTATGAGACATTGTCAAATTGTTCTTCACCACAGCTCTGTCAAACCTACTCTGAATATATTGGTATTGTGAGTTTTTAAATTTCTGCCAAACCAATAGAAATGATATCTCACGGTTTTATTTTGCAGTTTTCCTGAATAGTAATAAAGTCAGATATCTTTTCATGTTTCATCTGCCATTTGTGTTTCCTTGACTATGAATGACTTTTTTTATGCATTTTGTCAAATTTTCTACAAAGTTTCTTTTTCTTATGGGAGTTCTTATCATCCTCCATGCTAATTCATTCACCTAATGAAGCCTTTTCTAGCAGCTTCTTTGCTCCAGGAATGATTCTTGGTGCTGATAATATACCTGTGAACAAAATAGAAAACCAAAACCAACACAACACAACCCCACTTGCCATCATGGGATTTGAATTGTAATAAGGGAAAATCCACACACTCAAAAAAATTGATAGGTACAGGGTGGTGGGGCATGGGCAGTGCTGGTGCAGCAGTTAGAATGATGCTCAGATCGCCTCTCGGCCTTCTGGCTAAGATCATGTGTAGAATGATGCTTGGAATGCTCACATCCAATAACAGAGCGTTTGGTCCAAGTCCCTGCTCCTCTGCTTCCAGTCTGGCTTCCAGCTTATTTGCATACCAGTAGGGAGCAGATAAACTTCAAGAAATTCTCTTCCTGCCATTCATGTGGAAGACACTGATGGAGTTTCCATTTCCCACCTTTCGTCTGGCCCAGCCTTGGGCAGGGAATCAGCAAGTGGAAGATTTTTTTTTCTCTCTCTTCTCTTTTCAAATTAAATGAAAACAAATAGATATTAGTAAGTACAATATATGTGTGGTGAATCGTGATAAATTCTTTTTTTAAAGAATTATTTGTTTTATTACAAAGTCAGATAAACAGAGAGGAGGAGAGACAGAGAAGATCTTCTGTCTGATGATTCACTCCTCAAGCAGCTGCAATGGCTGGAGCTGAGCAAATCCGAAGCTAGGAGCCAGGAACTTCCTCTGGGTCTTCCATGCAGGTGCAGAATCCTAAGGCTTTTGGTCATCCTTGACTGCTTTCCCAGACCACATGCAGGGAGCTGGATGGGAGGCAGGGCTGCTGGGATTAGAACTGGCACCCATATGGGATCCTGGCGCTTTCGAGGTAAGGACTTTAGCCACTAGGCCACGGCACCAGGCCCTAATCGTGATAAATTCTTTAACAAAAAATGAATGGGAGAGGCTGGCAAGATGGCATAGCAAAATAATCCTCTGCTTGCGACTGCAGCATCCCATATGGGTGCCAGTTCAAGTCCTGGCTGTACCACTTCCCAGTCAGCTCCCTGATTATGGCCTGGGAAAGCAGCAGAGGATGACTCAAGTCCTTGGGACCCTGCATCCATGTGGAAGACCTGAAAGAAGTTCCTGACAGCTAGCTATAGATTGGCTCAGCTCTGGCCATTGTGGCCATTTGGGGAATTAGCTGATGAAAGCTTTCTCTCTCTCTTTCTCTAACTTGGATTTTAAAATAAATAAATAAATAAATACGTTTTTGAAAGTGACTGGGAGACACATAGAGAACATGTATGCGTAGTGTGGTATAAGGAATTGCAGTTTTAAATAAAGTCTTCCACGAATCCCTCACTGATAAAATGGCATTTATACAAAGGCCTAATGGAGGTGAGAGGTCAGGCAGGATGAACAGCAAGTACAAAGGCCCTGAGCCCATGTGACTCAGCAGAGCAAGTGTAGGGAGAAAAAATCCAAAAGGTGATGACATCCAGATCAGAATCTCTTAGATTATCATTTATTGATTATTTGCATTGAAAAATGTTTTCCTAGTCTGTGGCTTGTCTTTTCAATTTATTTATTTATTTTTTTAAAGATTTATTTATTTTTATTACAAAGTCAGATACACAGAGAGGAGGAGAGACAGAGAGGAAGATCTTCCGTCCTATGGTTCACTCCCCAAGTGAGCCGCAATGGCCGGTGCTATGCTGATCTGAAGCCGGGAACCAGGAACTTCTTCCAGGTCCCCCACACGGGTGCAGGGTCCCAAAGCATAGGGATTTGCCTCGACTACTTTCCCAGGCCACAGGCAGGGAGCTGGATGGGAAGTGGAGCTGCTGGGATTAGAACCGGCGCCCATATGGGATCCTGGCGCGCGTTCAAGGCGAGGACTTTAGCCACTAGGCCACGGCGCCAGGCCCTGTCTTTTCAATTTATATACACTGTGTCGAAATACACATATTTTAAACTTAATTTAGTTCAAGATACTCTCATTCTTACAACAAATCATAAAGATATTCTCTTTATTCTGCAAGTTGCAAACATTTCTTCCCTTATTTATATCGTTCATCTACCTGGAATTGATTTTTTTCCTCTGTCATGTGAAGTAGATTTGATTTTATAATTCTCCATATGGGCCATTTTAGTACTATTGGTTAGATACCCTGGCCTTTCTCCAATATTTTGAAATGTCATATGCTCTATCAACTTTCCATACTTGTGAGACAGTCTGTTTTAAAGGCTCTGCACTCTGCTCCTTGGATCAGGCCCCATACCCTTCTCTTAATTACTAAAGGTTTAAAGAAAGTCTTTTTTCCCCTTCTTTTTAAAAAAAGATTTGTTTATTTTCTTTGGAAAGGCAGATTTGCAGCTAGGAGACACAAAGTAAGAGAGGGAGAGATTTTTCCAACCATTGGTTCACTCCCCACACGGCAGCACAGCCAGGACAGGATTAGGCTGAAGCCAGGAGCCAAGAGTTTCCCACACAGTGCAGGTCCCAAGGATTTGGGACATTCTCTGCTGCTTTCCTAGGCCAAAAGCAGGGTGCTGGATGGGAAGTGGAGCAGCCAGGACATGAACTGGTACCAATATGGGGTGCCTGCACTTGGAGGTGGATGATTAGCTAGTTGAGCCGACAGAGTGGCTCCAAGTCTTTTTATTTTTAAAAGACTTTGTTTGTTTGAAAATCAGAGTTGTGGGGATAGGGAGAGAGACAGAGAGAAAGAGGTTTTCCTTATATTGCTTCACTTTCTTTTTTTTTTTCCTTTTCTTTTGTAATTTTATTTTTGACAATCTTTACATAGTTAATTAGGGTAAAAAGGTTCAAGGGCTATAGAAAAGTGGGTAAGACTATTATTTACATATTGTTTCCTTCATGTTTAAAGGGGGATATTAAGGGAGAAGGCCCACCCAGTCTCCCACCTACCCCAGGTCCCGGATGTAGGGCATGCTCCGAGGTTCTTGATCAAGTGGTTTTGATGGTTCACTAGTTATGAATTGCGTGCTTCACTTTCCAAATGGACACAACCACCAGAGGTAGGCCAGGCTGAAGTCAGGAGCCAAGAGCTTCATCCAAGTTGCCCATGTGGGTGACAGGGGCCCAAAGCTTTGGACCATCCTCTGCTGCGTTCCCAGGCCACAAGCAGGGAGCTGGATCACGAGTGAAGCAGCTGGGACTCAAAGCAGAGCCTAGTTAGGATATCAGTATTCTAAAAGGCAGCCTTACCCACTACATCACGATGCTGTTTCCTCAAAGTCAATCTTGAGGGTTAGTCTATCATAGATTTCTGGAGAGGATGAATAAAAGTATTGGAACATTGCATTGAGGTCCCAGAGTAGAGATGGATATGAGGAAAGGAAAGAAGACTGGTGGCTTTAAGGTTTCAATCCCTGTTGACTATGTGAAATGATGATGAATTGTCCTGTCACAGTATTCATTCTCTGTGAGTGTATCAGGCAAGAGGTTTGACCAGGGGCCCAGCATTATGGTTCAGTAAGTTAAACAACTATTTGCAATGCAGCCTTCCCATGTTTCAAGTGCTGCTTGGAGTCCCAGCTGCTCTGCTTCCAATCCAACTTCCTGATAACATGACTAGGAAGGCAGTGGATAATGGCCCAAAGACTTGACTCCCTGCCATCTTCATGGGAGGCCAGAACAGAGTTCCTGGTTCCTGAATTTGGCCTGGTCCAAATCTAGCTGTCCCAGTGATTCAGGGGGTGAACCAGCCGATGGAAGCAAACTCTTGACCTGTGTCATTTTGCATTTCAGATAAAGAATTGAATCTTTTGTTCAAAGGAGACATAGTGTTACGAAGAATAGTTTTATAGTTGCTAGAAAGTAAGAAGGTCAAAGCAGAGATTAAAGCCAACAGGATTTATTTGGGGGAAGCACAGTAACCTCAATAGGATATCATGAGGGCTTACAGTAAAGTGCTGACTATGACTGGAGAAGGAACAAGGAATTTAAAAAGCACTCCCAAGAAAATGTTAAGCAGGTCTGTTGATTCACTGGAGACAGATATGAGGAAAGGGAAGCGAACTGATGGCTTTGAGCTTTCGGTCCCCATTGACTATGTGAAATAATGGTCAGTTGTCCTGTCACAGTTCTCATTATCAGTGAGTAAGTACAAGAAGGAAGCGGTTTGGCTAGGGATATAGACATTTGGACACTGTGTGATTAAAAGTGAATTGAAGGAGGCTCAAAGGATGACCAAAAGTCTAGGTTTTGTAATGGGGTGCAGCGGTTGATGGCTAGCACCTGCTTGACAGGCTAATTGATAGTGGTCAATGTCCCCGCCATTCCTACCTCCGCTCACATCATTCATGTTAATTGAATGCATGAATTCAGTTTCCTAGGCTCCTTGCGTGCACCCTGCTCCTCCTGCCTTCTGCACCATTCAGGACAATTGTCAGCACGGAAATCACTCCCCAGGCTCCAAGCTTGGTGCACCTGGCCCCTCCTGCCTGCTAGTATACTAGATTAGGATAGCTACAGGAAAACTTTGGGCTGTGGTAACTGCCTTCCTGCCTCCTGCACATGGAAACTTTGTATTGCGTGGCTCTCAATCTGATTGGAGGATGAGAGTTTAAAAACCCGACTTTGGGCAACTTGGTGCAGTGGCTCCTGGAGTGTAGCAGGAGCTACTGTCACCAAGCTTGGGAAATAAGGACTCCTCGTAACATCCTACGCTTGGGTCCAGTGTGATCTCTCTTGCACTCCACTGCAGTTCTGGAGAAGTTTCCAATTTAAGAGATAGACAAGGTGCTAATATTGTGGTGTACTGGGTTAAGCAGCCGCTGCAATGCCTGGCCAGCAGGTGCAGAGCCCGGCTGCTCCTCTGATCCAGCTCCCTGCTAAGGTGCCTGGGGAAGTAGTGAATGATGGCCACTGTTACCAGTGTGGGAGGTTGGATTGATTTTCAGACTCTGGGCTTCAGGACATTTAGAGAATGAATCAGCAGATGGAAAATCTGTGTCTCCACGTGAGTGTGTCATTATGTCTTTCAAATAGATAAATAAATCTTAAAAGGAGTTGGGGGGGGGGTGAGGAAAAGTGAGGAAGGCTAGCCAACAAGGATACACTGTAACCCTAACAAACATTTTTTGACTGCAGGAAGAGGATTTTTTTTAAAGATTTATTGTTATTGGAAAGCCGGATATACAGAGAGGAGGAGAGACAGAGAGGAAGATCTTTCATCCGATGTTTCACTCCCCAAGTGAGCCGCAACGGGCCGGTGCGCGCCGATCCGATGCCGGGAACCTGGAACCTCTTCCAGGTCTCCCACGCGGGTGCAGGGTCCCAAAGCCTTGGGCTGTCCTCCACTGCTTTCCCAGGCTACAAGCAGGGAGCTGGAGGGGAAGTGGTGCTGCCAGGATTAGAACCGGCACCCATATGGGATCCTGGGGCTTTCAAGGCGAGGACTTTAGCCTCTAGGCCACACTGCCAGGCCCAGGATGAGGATCTTTATTGGGCCAACACGTGTGAGCTATTTCATAGGTATGGCAGTATTTTGCTTCTGCGACAATTTAAGGATCTAGGCGTAATTCGGCTGTCTCAGGATGCATTTAAAATTAAGACGGTGCTGGAGTGGCCGCAGTCCGTCGGGTGTGTGGCGGCAGTTCCACTGCTTGGCCAGAGGAGGCGGAATCTGCGGCGGCCTGGAAAACTGGAGGAGGTGCGAGGCGCCGCTCTCTCTTGGATCAGGTTCTCCATTCCCGGCTCCCAGCTCCCGGCTCCTGGCTCCCAGAGTCCGGCGCCGAGCGCCTAGCCCAGGCGGGTGGGTGTCAGGACGCGGCTAGGCAGTGTCATCGGATCTGTCCGCAGTCCCGCAGCCCCACAGAGCTCGGAGGCCGCCGGGATGGAGCCGCCGCTCCCGGTCGGAGCCCAGCCCCTTGCCGTATCCGCCGAGAGAAGGGGGAGTTGGGGGAAGGGAGGCGGCAGAGGGTGGGGGCTGGGGGCTGGGGTTCTGGGTGGACTGCGGAGCTCGGCGGGGGAGGGTGGGGGGGAATCTCGGAGCCCAGAGGCCGCGAGGAGCACCACTGCGGGAGGCTAAGCTTGGGGGCACGGGGGAGGGCGGCCAACCGGCCGGAGACTCCCTGCGCTCTGCACCACGCACCATCCCCGACTGCGCGTCTACAGGAGACCCTTGACTAGTGCCTGCATACTGTGGAGGGTATGGAGATGAAGGGTCCTCTCCGCGAGCCCTGCGCCCTGACCCTGGCACAGAGGAATGGGCAGTATGAGTAAGTAACCACCTGATTCCCACGGCGGAGGGGAGCCTGCTGTTGCCTCCCAACCCTGAACTGCAAGGAGCCACCCTCTCCCTTCCCACCGCAAGGGCAACAGGTTCTGGCCTAGGTGTGAAGTGACAGTGCCCCTGGTCTCCAGCTCCCAAGCCACCAGATTGTGCGTGGCAGTGGGGCTCAGTGAAGGCACTCCATGGGCGGGGAACCAAGAAGCCTGGGTTCTTAGTTCCTGGACCAGTGACTGAATGGATTGTGTAATCTTGGGCAAGCCAATAAAGCTTTCTGGGCCTTACTTTCCTCACCAGTGGAATAAAAACATTAATTGCTTACCTTTCAGCCTTTGTAATATGTAACTTACACAGGTTTTAAGTGGGGGAATAATAAATGCCAAAGTGACTTACAAAAAGGAAAAGTGCCATAGAAATGCTTCACTGCTAATACAGACTTGTCATTTCCTAACTTCATTCAACTGGTTCCTCCAGTCTCCCCAACCTCCCCCGCCTTATTCCACTTGCTTAAAGGCATATTCATCAATTCAGTTGTAGCTGGTGTAGGCCAGAAACTGCTGCAATTAAGTGTTGGAAACAACAAGTAATCAAATGGGTAAAAAATAAATAGGCATTTTTAAAATCAGTGTGTATTACTTTCTACTCTTCCTTGGACATAAGTGCTCAATAAATACTGTTGAATGGATTGATCAAAAGATTATTTTGACAAGCTGTCACCATGGCTGCCAAGCTGATTGACGTGCCACTGATGGTGCATCCTAAAAGTATTCATGGTGACGATTTCACAGTGTAGGTCCCAGGTCCCTGGATGCCCAAGCTACTTCCTTTAGTTTTTCACTGGTGTTTGGACATCAGGTTTCCTTCTGGCTTAAAATTGTTGATCACTTGAGTCTGGCTGTCTCCCGACATTGGGTCTTGACTTAAAAATCATTTTTTTGCTCTTCCTTGAAATTTTTAAGTGTTGGTTTATTATTTGAGCAGCAGACAAGACTGATTAAAAAAGGAGAAGAAGAAATGCAGTGTTTATCTGCTGCTTCATTCCTCAAATGCCTGCAATAGCCTGGGCTGGGCCATGGGGAAGCTGGGAATTCAATCCAGGACTCCTACATGAATAACCAATAGTCTCCAATGGTGTGCGTCATGAGCAGGAAGCTGGAATCAGGAATGGAACCAGTATTCTGTCCCAGGAACTCTGATAGGGCGTGTCTTAACTATTAGGCTGAGCACCCACTCCTCAGTTCTACTTGGATTCTCTACATCCACGTTGTCTGATTTGTACAGTAAACATTCTCACAGGCATAACCTGCTTTTACTCTGCCTGGACATCAACAGGTTCTGTAAAGTAGCTTTTCCCTAAGTGCTGCTGGCTCCATCCCACTGATGTGGGAGATTCACACCATTTTCTCCAGATTTCATCAAGCCAGGGAAGGCCAGTTTGATGAGACTAAATTCAACAGAAAAGTGAATGGAAAAGTAGAATATCACTACCAACTTTCAAAGGCTAAGGATCAAATGGAGAGATCTGGCCCTTGAACATACCTGTGAATTTTTGTGCCTTAGTTTCCTTTTCTGCAAAAACAAAATTATGAGGATTGTTAACAATAGCTGTGTGGTTGAGATGACCACAACCCAGGATCTCATCTCTCGGTTGAGTACATAAGGAGAATAAGAGTATGCTGTTGGCCTTGTGATCGATATCTTATGTTTTCTGGCCCTTATACCAGAACATTTTTAAAAAATGTGTACTTATTTTCATTGGAAAGGCAGACTTAGAGAAAGGAAAGACAGGAAAATCTTCCATGCACTGGTTCACTCCCCAAATGGCCGCAACAGCCACAGCTGAGCTGATCCAAAGCCAGGTGCGAGGAGCCTCTCTCTTCTAGATCTCCCATACAGGTGCAGGGTTCCAAGGCTTTGGGCTGTCCTCTGCTGCTTTCCCAGGCCACAAGCAAGGAGCTGGATGGGAAGCAGAGCAGTGGGGCGTGAACCAGTGCCCTTTTGGAATGCAGGTGGAGGATTAAGCAGTCATCTCCCTGGCCCCAGTACTGAAACTTTGTAACTAGGTGATCGCAGCTCTTCTGGCTTTTTGTAGAGAAATCAAATTCTTGTTTTCTAATTTTATATAAGATATGGGGGTATAGTAACAATTGATAGTTAATTCCAGGTACTGTTTTAAGTGCTTTGCATTAATTAGTTCATTTAACACTTGTGTGAGAGTTATCATCATCATTCAGCTTTCATAGATACAGAAATTGAGGCACAGTTAAGAAATACCGTAACTCAGATCTGAAGCTATATATCATATCTCAGAATTACTTTGGGAATTTTTAAAAAAATCATTTCCTGGAGACATCTATGAGGGAACTTCAAAAAGCTTGTGGAAACATGAAATAAAAATGTGTGGATTTCACTTTTTTGCTTCAGTGAATTCTTCGTTCCATTTTTCTGTGAACTTTTTGAAGTATTCTTGCACAATACAATCAAAACTTTACTGCTAACATTCAGCACAATTTCTGTTCCACAGATTTCAAGATTATGGTAGTTTGTTTTCATTTTCCTTAAAGTAAGCTCTTTCTTCTTGACCCTTGCTTTCTCAGCCTTTTGTGTAGCTTGTGAGTGTTTGGACAACTCCTGAGCTTTTCGGGTTGAAAGGGGTCTGGCCCCACATCCCTATAATCAACTTAAAATGCAAACCACTTCAAATAAGGCAAATGGGATTAGAGCAGAAAACAACATTGATACTTTATTTCCCTTAGTTCTTCTGTAAGCAGTAACTCACTACTCCTTGTCCTTTTCCAAGTTTGATTTGAAGGATATCAAAAAAAAAAAAAAAAAAAAAAAGAAAAACAGCCCATCTAAAAAGACAACAACATGAAATCAGACACTTCGAAGCAATGACATTTTTAGTATCAGAAGTTGGATGGATAGGGTGGGCGATTGGGACTACCACTTGGGACAATTGCATCCCATATCACTGTTCTTTGTTCAAGTCTCAGCTACTGCACTTTCCTATCTAGCTTCCTGGAAGTTGGAGTATGGGTCACTGCCACCCACATAGAAAACCTAGGTTTGGTTTCCAGTATCCTACCTTCAACTGGCCCAGCTCTTGATGTTGCAGGCATTTGGGGAGTGAATAAGCAAATAGAAGGGCACACTCTCTGTCTCCCTGCCTTGTAAATAAAATGAAAGTAAATACATTTTTAAAGAATTGAAAGAAAATATACTTTAGCAAAAGCTGATATTTAGAAATTCTTGCCTCTACTCATAGTTTAATTAAGCTAGTTCTCTTATTCCTCCAGTATTTACTGAGCATTTATTAGGCAAAACAATATGATAGAGTCTTTGCTTTCGAGGAGCTCAAATCAGTGAGGGGAACTATTAATAGAGTTTATGTTTTATTAGACGGGTAAGCAAAGCGATGAAGCTTCTGGTTCTACTAGGGGTTATAGAGGAAAGCTTCACAGAGAAAGCAGTATTTGATCCAGTTCTTGGAAAGAAAATAATATTGCTGGGAAAAGGAACCACTTGAAGAGTCATTGACTTTGGGGAAGCTAGTTGATGTTGAGAATGTTTATTTACTGGTATGTTCTGGGTCACTGTGATTAAGTAATGAATAAGACAGTATTTCAGGAACACATGTGGATTTAGAAGTCTTGCATTTCATATTTGGAAGCCATGTTCAGTCATGTAGAAATATCAGCATGAAATTGGAGACCAGAGGACAGAAAGGGTATAAAGGCGATCTGATGGTGCTATGTGCTGCCTTGTTGGTCAGTAGGGTTATATTTTGACTAATCCAGGTGGCTGGGTACCCTCTCTCATTCCGTCATGAGCCTGTGTGCCTGTTTGAGGAGATAGACTATGTTTGATAAAACTCATGGGAATATAAGCAGAACACTGATGTCTGAATTTTATAATTCTTTGACTGACTTCATACACATGAGTACGTGCCCAACCACTGTGCTTGGTTTTAGGAATGGTGTTATAAAGACAGAATTATAGTTTCTTTTCTCATGGAGTTTATGTTTAGCTGTTAATAGGATGTGCATACACTGTTATGATTGTAAGCTGGTTTTAGGACAGAAACTAGAGACATGTTCTTCATGTGTTGTTCACTACCAATATCCTTTTAGAAGTAGAGCAGTATCTATCTGTCAGGCTCAAATTTGGGGTATTAGATGCAACAAGTTTAATAAGTACAGATACAGACTGGATAAATTAGTGTAACAAGGTAGCTAAGTCCTTCTGGTTTGGGTTGTGTTTCTGTGAAATATTTTGTTTTTCAGTAGCCAATCAGTGATACGTTCTTCTGTTTCCTAGGTTAATAATCCAGTTGTATGAGAAGGAACAGCATGTTCAAGATATCATTCCTATAAATAGCCACTTCAGATGTGTTCAAGGTACTAGCTTTCATTCCTTAGCTAGTTTTATGTGTTTTCCCCACTTTGATCATTCTTGCATTGTGTAATACCATATACATTTTAGTTTATCCCTGTATGTAGAATGAAATAACATATTTATTATCCTTTATGTAAAAAGATAGCATTGCTAATCTAGCATTGATATGATGTATGCTTTTTCAAAATGTGCTGAAGGGTTGTATTCAGAGAGACAGAGTGAGCTACCATCCATGGATTGACTCCCCAGATCCCTGCAGAGGCCAGAGCTGGCTGGGATCGGAGACAGGAGCTGGGAATGCCATCCGGACCTCTCATGTCAGTGTCAGGAACCTAATTATTTGAGCTGTCACTGCCACCTCCTAGGATCTTCATTGGCAGGCTGCTGGAGTCAGTAGCCAGAGTAGGGAACTAAACCAGGCATGCCCATGAGGGATGTAGACATTTTAACTGATAAAAGAAATGGCCACTTCTACGAAGGATGCATAAATGTGTTCTGAGACCTAGTGGTAGTGACCTGGAAAAACAATTTCTCAGTTAAGCTTATACTTGTTTTGCTTGGAAAGAATGTGCTTCCCCTGACCCCCCTGATTGGTTCTCTTTCTCACTTCTTCAGAAGCCGAAGAAACTCTTTTGATTGACATAGCTGCAAACAGTGAGTATCTCTCCAAGTTGCCTTTCACTTAGCAAATATTTACTTGAATACACTATAGATTCAAGACACATTTTGGGAGCACAGCTTTTCTTTTGCCCTCTTATTCTGTAGTCTCTCTCTTTTTTTTTCCCCTGGAAAGAGCCATACAAATTAGCATTGTCAAAATACTTGACATGTTGAGCCATGTCTAAGAAAAAGCAGGTAACTGGTAAGAATCTTTATGCGTATTAACAATATGACCTGGTGCTCTAATGCTGAACTTAAAATACTGTTATTACTGAAATCATTGGTATGGACTTGGTCATTGTAGGAAGGGTAATAGTAATATGTCTAAGGCACATAACGGATATGAGTGATTTCTTTGAACACTGTTATAAGCTTTATTCTCTACTTTTTAATTTTTGTGTATTAATCCATGGTGTTCTCCTTTATTTGTTTTATTATCTGGGGAGACTGCACAGCTCCTTAAGTTGCCTGTCTAGGTATTCCTTCTCTATCTTAAACTGATTTTGGTGTTTTACTTAAGCCGTATCCCCTTCAAGGCATCCTTTTTCTCAGCAAGAACATGGTCTTCCTTCTCACTGATTTCAGTTCTTTTATTTTTATCTGTTGAGACAAATTGTCATGGACTTTCTGTGCAAGCTGTTCTTTGTTTATCATCTGATTATACTGTGTTATGAGGAGGAAAAATGGGGACTGGACTGCTACGTGACTGCTGTGTGGTTGCTATGGGAAAGAGCATCTGACCACATGAATCTAGAACAGACAGGTCGCCTTATCTCCTGATTGAGTCCTCAGATGAGTGGAACTTGGCACTTACCTTGGAGCTATGGGTTATACGTAATTTTGTTTAAACACATTTGCTGCCGTTGGCACTTTGATTTGCGCCAAGTGATTTACGTAGGCTTTTTCTACTTTGAGTTGTTTTTTTTTTTTTCCTCTCCACACTCATGGATTTTGAAAGTCTTAAAAGTTGATGCTGGAAATCTAGGTAAACTCAACAACTAACCAAAGGAGAAAATAATGTCTATATTTTATTGTGCTTAGTAAAAAAAAAAAAAACATACAAAAAAGCAGCATGCGAGCATTTCTGCAGAAACGGACATTGCTGCTGAAATAAGATACAGTAATGTCTTGTTTTTTTGGAGGGGGGGTGGAAAGATTTTTGATCAAAAGCTGAAAGATTAAATTGAACTGTGCCTTTTCTCTTATAAACACCTGGTTCACAGTATTGATGTTCTTATAACCTCCCCCTACATAGATATTGCTATGTGTTGCTATGTGCAGAGTTCAAGCCTTGGATCGTAGGGAAAAAAATAGGGACATGAATAAAATCCTTTGTTATATCTGTTCCTTGGTCAATCAGATTTTATCTTGGTCTTTGTATGCCTTTAGAGCACATAGTTTGTATGAGGAAGACCCTGCGTTTGTCAGGCCGACCTAGCTTTAGTGTATATTGGTACTAAGTATACTTGTATTTTGGTACTAAATACTTCTAGGCTAATCTTTTCTGACTGTAGAGATAATACATGTTTATTATATCTAAGTCTTACGTTCAGACAAGTTTAAAGTATCAAATTTGGGCCCAGCACAATGGCTCAATTGGTTAATCTTCTTCCTTCAGGTGTCAGCATCCCATATGGGTGCCTGTTCATGTTCCGGCTGCTCATGTCACTTGCAGCTCCCTGCTTGTGGCTAGGAATGGGAGCAAAGAATGGCCCAAAGCCTTGGGACCCTGCACCCACATTGGAAACTTGGAGGAAGCTCCTAGCTCCTGGCTTTGGATCAGTTCAGCTCTGACTGTTGTGGCTACATGGGGAATGAACCTGTGAATGAAAGATCTTTCTCTCTCTCCTTCTCTCAAATCTGCCTTTCCAATAAAAATAAATAAATCCTAAAGAAATAAGTAAAAAAATAGAATTCAGTTTTTTCTTTTGTAATCTAGAGGTTACCACTGTAGTTACCATTTTGTTGAATTTTTCTCTAGTCTTTTAAAAAATTTTTTTACATAATTGGAATCCTCATATGTAGGGTTTTAAAATGCCTAATTAAAATTAATTTATTACTTGAAAGGCAGGGGTGTGTGTGTTTTGAGTGGGTGGGGTGTGACAGGCACACAGAGAGAGACAACAGCCCTGCCAATTGGTGCTGGGACAAGCTAAAGCCAGGAGCTAGGAACTTCGTCTGGGTTTCCTGTGTGGGTGGGCAGGGGCCCAAGGACTTGGGACATCACACATTGTTTCCAAGGGTGCACATTAACAGAAAGCAAGAATCAGGACAGAGATAGGACCAGAACCTAAGTACTGTAATATGTGATGTGGGCATCCCAGACAGCATCCTAACTGCTATGCCAAACACCTGCTGCCTCATTAGCGTTTTTGTCTTACATTTCTATTTAACATTACATTGTGACATTTTCTCATGTCATTTAAAATTATTTGAGAACACAATTTTTAATTACCACTATTTCACCATAGTTATGTGTTAAATTCTAATTAGATAAGCTTCTTCACAAAATTAAGACACTGCCAAGGAACATGGTGTATTTCTCCTATTTATTCACATTGTCTTTTTATGTCCCTAAGATTTATAGTCTTGTCACTTTTTGTAGGTAAAATTTATTGTGGTGGATTCCATTTATTTGCTGTATTTAGTGTAGAACTTATTTTCTGTTAACTTCTAGTCATGTGTTGTTAGTATGCAGAACAGCATTTGTTTATTTTATCCAACAACTTCACAGAAATTTATTTTCATTATTATTTGCTGTTTTTTCGTATCGGTAAATGGCCTTAATCATCTTCAGATAATCATGATGTCTCCTTTTTGGTAGCTGTAACTGTTGGCTTTGCTTCCCATTCTACTGCACCAATGAGAATTTTAGAACAAATGTTGAATAATGGTGATGATCTTATTTAACTCCTTAAGTGATGTTTTACTGTTTAAGAATATTATTATCTATTTGTTTAACGGATTGTTATTTAAAAAAATGAATGAGCTGTGTTTATTTCAAGCTTGTGTATACTTATGAATATACTGAATTTTATCAACTGTTTTTTTAATATCTATAGAGATGGTTATATCTTCCTTATTTGACCTAGTGATAGCCTATGTGGTACTCATTTCCTGATATTACGCTCTCCCTAATTCATTGTTCAACAAATATTTGGTAAGTGCTGTCTGTTTGCAGGGCATGGCAATTAGTGCTACAGAGTCAACAGGAAGCAGTCTATGTAAGGTTGTTGTTGCTTTGAGTTTTATTTCTGTGCTGTTTGATAGTAGTGTCACATAGAGGGCTATAACCCACTGATTCATTTTGTAAAACTAGGAATGCCTTTTATGTGCCAGGTACCCTGCTTCGCTCTAAGGACATGGCAAAAAACAGAATAGAGTTGTGATTCATTTTAATGCAGGACAAAGACTTTGATAAGGTACAGTTTTTCTAGCTGCTATCAGGAAGTACAAAACATTTCTCTTTTTCAAAGATTCATTTATTTTAGGGGCAGCTGTCATGGCACAACTGGCTGATCCTCAGCCTGCAAGTGCTGGCATCTCATATGAGTGCCGGTTTGTGTCCTGGCTACTCCACTTCCCATCCAGCTCCCTGCTTGTGGCCTGGGAAAGCAGCAGAGGACGGCCCAAAGGCTTGGGACCCTGTACCCGTGTGGGAGACCCAGAAGAGGCCCCTGGATTGTACTTGGATTGACTCAGCTCTGGCTGTTGTAGCCATTAGGGGAATGAACCAGCAGATAGAGAATCAATCTCTCTCTCTCTCTCTCTCTCTCTCTCTCTCTCTCTCTCTCTCTCTCCCTCTCTCTCTCTCCCTCTAACTCTGCCTTTCATGGAAAGCAGATCTTCCGTCTGCTGGTTGACTCCGTAAATGGCCACAATGTCCAGAGCTGGGCCAGTTAAAAATCGGAAGTCAGGAGCTTCTTCCAGGTCTCCCACATTTGTGCAGGGTTCCAAGGATGTGGACTATTCTCCATTGCTTTCTCGGGTCATAAGAGTGGTGAGTAAATTAGGCAGAGTGATCATGGAAGACTATCTTGAATAAGTGACATGTGAACTGAGACTAGTGGACCTAAGTAAGAGACAGGTGAAGGAGAAGGAGAGTAGAATAATCCAGATAAAGGGAACTGTAAATCCTGAAGGTGGGAAGTATCTTGACAATTCCTTTGAAGTGAAAGAAAAGGTAGAGTTCCTGAAACAGGGCTTGGGCACCAAGGAAACACAGGCTAGGGCCACATCTAGCAGAATTTTGTAAGCCATAGTATTGAATCTGGATTTCTTGATTTAAAAGGTAAAGAATAGGAAGGATTTCCTTCGATACACTCAAAATCTGCATATAAGCAGAGAGACTATCTGGAGGAAGCTGTTTTCATAGTATAAGTTAGAAACTCTGACGCAAATAGAAATTGACATCAGCAGAGAGATTTGCTTCATGTGTTTGGAGGTATCATTAATAGGAATTGGTTTGGATGTAAGGAATGAGAGGAATGTCAAGGGCGAGTCTCTGTGACATGAATGTGGATGGTGGTACCATTGGATAACTGCAGGAAAAGAGTTTTCCTTTGCGGGAGGGTCATGACTTCAGTTTCAGTCGTGTTGAGCTTCGGATTTCTTTGAGATGGTTGAGTGCAGATGATCAGTTGTCAGTGGAATGTGTGTATCGGAAGCTCAGAATGTAAGGCCTGGGCCACTAGCGCATAGATGGTGTTTGATGCCGTGAGAGGTGATGTGATTACATTGGAAGTTGTGATACTCAATACAGTACCCACTACCTAAATGTGCCTGTTTCAGTTCCTCAGTCACAGTAGTAAAATTCCAAATGCTCATCAGAGACATGTAGTTGGCTTTCGGCTGTCATATTGGACCATGCATTATAGAACATACCCATTATCACAGAAAATCCTATTGGATAATGCTGATATAGAATAAGCAAAATATTTAGGATTGAACTTGAAGAACTCTTAGACGTATAGAGGGAGCGATGCTACTAAAAATTAACAATGACAGAGAAGGAGCAAAATTAGATGAATCTGCTCTCTAGAAACCCTTGGGAGAAATTATTTTGAGAAGTGATTCACTGTTGATTTCTGCTGATAGGTTGAATAAAATGGCTGAAGATAATCCATTGTATTTAATAATATAGAGGTTACTGGCGATTTAGCAGAGCAATTTCAGAGGGATAGTGGCTGTGGAAGTCATATTGAAGTAGATGAAAGAGAATGGGAGGTGAACAAGTAGTGACTGTGTTTTCTAAAGAAAGCTTAAGTGTGTGTTTGAGGTGGTTTATAGAGATGGACTAGAGTTGGAAAAAAACATGAGTCCAGGAAGAGTTTTGGTTTTCAGATATGAAGGACTTAGAACAAGATTCCATGCTGGTAGGGAATAGCCTGTAAAAGGGAAAGACTAAAGATATTGGAAAGGGAGCGTGAGTAGCACAATGGCTCAGTTGGCTAATCCTCTACCTGTAAGTGCAGCATCCCATATAAGTGCCAGTTCTTGTCCTGCCTGTTCCACTTCCCATCCAGCTTCCTGCCTGTGGCCTGGGAGGGCAACAAAGAATGAGCCAAAGTCATGGGACCCTGCACCCACATGTTGGACCAGGAAGAACCTCCTGCTTCTTGGCTCCTGGCTTCAGTTTGGTTCAGCTCTGGCCATTGTGTCCATTTAGGGAGTGAACCAGTGGCTGGAAAATTTTGCTGTCTCTCCTCTCTGTGAATCTGCCTCCTTCCCAATAAAAATAAATAAATCTTTAAAAAAGTTATTGAGGAGAGTGTGTTTACGAAATGATTGCAAATGTAAGACCATTTAATCATAATTCTGATTCAGTGTAGAGTACCTTTTTTGTTGTTTTTAAAGATTAATTCGTTCATTTACTCCTTTGAAAGGCAGAGTGACAGAAAAAGAGAAAGAATCTTCTATCTGCTAGATTACTCTGCAAATGGCTACCAATAACCAGGCCAATAGCTACACGAGCCAGGTCTGGGCCAGGCAGAAGCCAGGAGCCAGGGTCTCCATCCACAGCTCCCACATGGGTAGCAGGGATTTAAGACATTCTTCACTGCTTCCCAGCTCGTTGGCAGGGAACTAACTCAGACACAGGCAGCCATGACTTGAAACCACATTTGGATATGAAATGCTCATGTCACAAGTGGCAGCTTAAGTTGCTTTGCCACAACGGAGACCCCGTGAAGTTGGCCTTGATAGGAGGAAATTTCCTTGTATCCAGCAGGAAAGGAAGGGATGTGCACAAACAGAGGTAGCTTTCCATGTGGCAGCTTCTTGTCCTCTAAAGTCAAAGGCAGAGCAGTCTGCTTGGAAGGAGAGGCCTTGTGAAGGAGATCCAGAATTTGAGGATAAATGAGAAGGTATGAAATAGTTGTTACAGATAGTTGTAGGGAATGACTAGACTGTAGAAACTTAAGATTGCTTGCCAAGATAGAAGGCACAATTGAGGTGGGCAATCAGAAATTTATAATTAGGAGTGGCATCATGGCATGGCACATTAAGCCTCTGCTTGGGATGCCCACATCCCATATCAGAATGTTGGTGTTCAAGTTGTGCCTCTGCTTCCTATCCTGCATTATGTTCATGCACCTGGAGGCAGCAGGCGATGGCTGAAGCACTGGGTTCCTGCAAACCATTTGGGAGACCTGGATGGAATTTGTGGCTCCTGGAGTGAGCCTTGCCTAGCTCAAGATATTGGGAACATCTGGGGAATGAGCCAGCAATGGAAGCTATGTCTCTTTTACAGTCAGTCACTGTAGCTTTCAAATAAATAAGAATGAACAAATGTGTTAAAGATAAGCAACACTAAGGAAAATGGACTGGCCATTAAAACTGTGTGCATGTGTTATCACTCTGGTTGCTCAGATGTAAGTACAGCGAGTACAGTGAGGGCAATTAGATGGATTTCTGGGGGTTGGAATTTAGTTAGGAGGATGAAAGAACACAGAGCAGTTCTGGGCTTTATGCATGCTATAATGATGACAACCGTTTGATTAAAAAAAAAAAAGGGAAGTGAAAGCAGGAGGGAGCGGATGGACACGTGAGAACATGGACGAGTCAGTGGACTGGAGATTTCCATGAAGTCGAAGAGCAATTACAGCAGGGATAATGAGCAAGGTAGTTGGAAGGAAAAAACAGGTCAGAGTGGGATGTTTGAATCAGATTTGTGAGGTGGTGGTGTGTGTGTGATGAAAAAAAAGGCATAATTGGGAGTGGCAGCTAAGGGGGCTCCAAGGTCAACTGGATGAAGTTGAAAGTATTGACTGGGTTTTCCATGCTAAGTTGAAAGGGATCCAAAGTAATGGCAGGAGACTAAGTGGAGAGGGAGGCACAAGTGGGATTGATCCTAGATTCTGAAGTTTCTGGGAGAGTTCTGGATGGTCTCATAGATCAGGAAAAGAAAGCTGCTGGTACAGTTCAACGAGTGAGCCTTAAAGGAGAAAGGTCTCTTCCCAAGGGAGGAGCAGGGGGATTAGTTTAGAGGTGGTATTAGGACAAATAAGGACACCTACCTTAAATTACATTAGGTGACAGAGAATCTGAACGTTAGATTTATTTGGATGCAAGAAAAAAAATGTTTAAATCGATCCACGTAAGTAGTCTTAAAGTTCATGTAATGTGTGTGTTCTGAGAAAATGGTATGGATTTATTTTTTTAAATATTTATTTTTGTTGGAGAGTCATTTACAGAGAGAAAAGGAGACACAGAGAAAAAGATCTTTTGTCCATGGGTTCACTCCTCAAGTGACTGCAACAGCTGGAGCTGAGACAGTTCAAAGCCATGAGCCAAGACTTTCTTTGGGGTCTCCCAAACAGGTGCAGCATCCCAAGGTCTTCAGCTGCCCTCTACTGCTTTCCCAGGCCATAAGCGGAGAGCTGGATGGGAAGTGGAACAGCCTGGACATGAACCGGCACCCATATGGGATCTTGGTATGCGCAAGGCAAGAATTAAACCACCGAGCCATTACGCCAGGCCCAACATTGTGTATTCAACATACTTTGCACCAAAAGAGACAACTAGTTTAGCTCTGTTTTTTTCCACAAACATGTTGAAGTCCTTGCATAAACATCTTAAGAAAGCTGCAGGGGAAGTGGTTCTCTCAGAGACCAGCCAGTTTGCAGTTGACTCTGGTTTTCAATCCAGATGCGTGTAGAATCAGCTTGGGAGTATTTTAAAAACTACCAGTGCCTGCAGTTGTCCTGGAATAGCCCCCATTGTCAGTATTTCCTAAAAGTGACTGGTGATTCTAATGCATCGATGGTTGAAAATTACTGAGAGGTTCAAGGAATGTTTGGATGATGCTGAGGAGCTAAGGGTATTTGGCTGATCCAAGTCCAGGGGGGTTCTGCACGAAAGAAAAGGAGAAGGTTGGGTTATGGAATAATTTGTTCTCTTTTCTGAATAGCATCTACTGTTATTTTGTAAGCAGTTTCTGGAATCTTCCAGCTGTTGAATGTGTCTGTTTTATTTGTAAAAATGTATCTTCAAGAATTATGGGAGAGAGAATGTGTGTTCTTGTTCTAAATTTTTATCAAGTGCAAACTATTCCTTTGTAATTACATTTAATATAAATTGCCTGAGAAAGGGAGGACTTGTTACACCCTGAAGGAGTTTTTCTTTATATCTTCAAGGCTGTTCCTACTTGATATTTTATTCATTCCGGCTTTTTTTTTTCTCCTCACAATGGCACCTTCAGTAGTTTTATCTTTGGTACACATAGTGTACCTCCTTTTACATTGTTTCCTCTACATTTTATCTTTTCTCTTTCTGATCAGTACTTTCATTTTCCTTTTTAAAAAAACGTATTCTGTGAAGATAGAAACAGCAGGAAATGCAAAGGACAAAAAGACAAAGGCATAGAAACAGATTTCTACTTCCTTAGTTTGGGATAGAAAGTCTTGAGTGGTGTGAAGTCCCTCAGTTCCAGGTAACCCAGGGACAAGTTGATCATCCTAGACTAGGAATAGGAAACCTTTTCTTCTTCTTCTTCTTCTTCTTCTTCTTCTTCCTCTTCTTCTTCCTCTTCTTCTTCCTCTTCTTCTTCCTCTTCTTCTTCTTCTTCTTCTTCCAAATGCCATTTGGGTATTTATAACATTTTTGAGGGGCTATACAAACTATCACCTTAAGAATTATCCTGTATGAATCTTTTGAATTTAAAGTCCTGCCTGTAGATGCTCTGGTAGGCTCCGACCCAGTGATTTTGCAGGCCTGCTTATAGAGGCCATGGATCAGTCCCTGGCTTAGAGCAGCAGAAGTGTTGAATAACTGTATACACAACCTGCCACTTGCCCTTTGAGGAGTTTGTGGTTTTCAGGGTCATGTGAAAGCAACTTATATAACAAAACAGAAGAAGAATATTAAAAAATACGTTGGTTTCTTAGATCACCGAATCCAAGCAGTTATGCAGATGACAACTATAGGGCATCAAAAAAGAGGGGACAGAAAATTAGAGTCCTAGGTAATGCATCTAATTCTGCTATTCTCCAATTTGCTTATATTGAACAAGGCATGCCCAAGTATAGGTCACCATGTTGCTTTTGTACGTTTATTCAAGATATAATAGCTTTCACTTGAGAAAATGAGGTATAGATGCTTCTTACAGAATATATTGAACCAATCCCACTGGCCTTTCAGTAGTTTGCAAATTTAATACGTTCATATGAGCAAACTGGCTCACTTGCATTACTCCATTCACGTTTTAGATACTCTCACTGCATGATCAAGATGTGAAGTGATAGGAATAGAGGCTTCCTGCATTGCCACCTGAGAGAGAGAAATCAGAAGGCAGAAAAACCATGATGTTAGGGGTGTGTCACATCAGCAAGTCTGTCCGGGAAGTCTGATTGACATTTTTCATTGGTCCTATGAATGCTCATTTCCTTAAGGTTTCATCTCTGTAGCACTCCTTCCCCCACTGTGCTCAATCCCTTCGTCTTATACGTGTGCTTCTGACATTAGAAGTTTTGAATATGTATGATCCAGACCTGCTTCTAGTAACCTGAGACATCAGGGATCTGCCCCAGCTGTAGGCAACTCCCTAGGTTGCCTTGTACCTAGATGAGTGTTATACTGCTGGTAGAAAAGCAGCCAATAGCTGATGGGCATTCTGGGCCTGTGTTAATGTGTTAACTATACTCAATACAAGTGTACCAGCATAGTTGGCTTTTTTTGTTTGTTTGTTTGTTTGTTTGTTTAAGATATGTGGGAGGGGCCGGCAGCCCCGCTGGAAGATGACCCCAGGACCCAGTGCCCATTCTGGCAGCAGGGCTGTGGATTACCTAGGGAAGAGGGTTTGGGGATATGTGAGAGTGGGGTCTGCCAAGGGAGTACTTTACAGATGCAGAATGACTTCTGGGGGCTCCCATGGACCAGGCTACTGTACTCACAAGTAAATGCAGGAGTTGAGACCAGATGATTTAGAAAGGGGAAACCAGAGGGCATGTCTGTATCAGACCAATGCACTTGCCTATGTGGAAGGCTGGGGAAGGGCTAGGTGGCATTGCCCTCCATCCGCCAGCACACACAAAAGCTAGCATTAGAGGGCCTGCCTACCGGGGTTTAGACCACAGTACCTGCCAGTGAAGGCAAGGCAAGGGATGGGCTGTGATTGAGAGCAAACTATGCTGGGCAGGGGCCTAGCACCTACCAGCACACATGAGATAGGGCATTGAGGCCTGCCTGGTGGGGGAACTTGGGGAACTCCTGCTGGTGAGCTCCAGAGTCTGGGCTGGGGATGGGCCAGTCCAGGCAGGGCTGTACCACTCTTCAGCATGACACCAACTGACATGAGAGAACCAGGGGGCAGATTCTGTAGGAGATAAATTGGCTCACCATTGTGCATCTGCAGCATCCACTGGTTTGTGTGAGAGCTGGGGGTAGTGATGAGCTAAGCTAGGCAGGACCAAGGAACTCATCAACACTCACAGGAACTGGATTTGGGAGCAGGCTGGGCTGACCCAGGCTGTAGCGCCTGCAGACACACCTGAGAATTGGGACAGGCTGGGCTGCAACACCTGCCAGCATATTGCAAAGGCCTGATTGGCGGCAGACTATGCTGGGCAGGGGCCTAGCACCTACCAGCACACATGAGATGGGGCATGGGAGTGGGGCTGTACCACTCTTCAGCATGTGTGTGGGCTGGCTCGGGTAGGGGGAAGGGTAGGCTGGGCTGGGCTGGGCTGGGCTGGCCTGAGCTGGGCCAGGCCAAACCCTACCATTCATTCGCACGTACAGGAGATAGGATGGGGTATGGGCTGCCCTAGTTAGGCTGTTTCACCCGTGGATTCACATGAGAGCCAAAGATGGGAGCAGGCTAGGCAAGGCTAGGCCATAGCACCCACTGGCAAGAGTTGGGACTGGGGGCAAGTTTGGCCAGGCCAGGCCAGGCTGCAGCATCCGCTGGCAGGTGCTAAGACTTTGGGCAGGCCAAGCCAAGTTAGTCAGAGCACATAGGTAATGTGCAAGATCTGGGCTGTGAGCAGGACTAGTAGGGGAACTAAGGAGGCTCCCCTGCTACGCTACAGTCACCACTGGGGATTACAAGAGCCAGGGCTTGGGTATATCAAGCTGAATATTGCTGCAGTACCCCTTGGCATGTGTGTGGGATGGGTGTAGAAGTGGGCCTGACTGAGCTAGGGCCTAGCACCTGCTGGTGGTGCTTATAAGAGCCAGAGTAGTATGGAATAGGCTAGAATATGTTGTGGCACCTGCTGGTCCACAAGAAAGCTGGATTTTGGGGTGGGCCAGATTGAACTGGGCTGTAACATTTGCGAGTAAGAGCGAGAATAGGCATGGCTTGTCAGGCAAGACCATGGTACCAGCCAGTAAGTGCCAGGACTGGGGAAATACCATATCAGGCTGGGCTGAGTACCCACCAGCGTGCATAAGAACTGTCTGGCAGCTGGTCTGATAGGGGAACTTAGGGAACTGCTCTGTTAGGCCGCAATTCCTACTGGTGAAACCAGTAGGACAGCTCAGGCCATGCCAGGCTGCAGTACCTGTTGGCATACATGTGGGCCAAGTCTTGGGTCAAGCCATACTGGACCAGTCTGCAGCACCTGCTGACAGGTGTGAGAGCCAAGATAGGGTGCAGGCCAGACTGAGTTGGGCCATGACACTAACCAGTTCACATGAGGGCTGGGACTGGGGGCTGACTGAGCAGAGCTAGGCTGCTGAACCCACCAGTGAATGCTGAGGCAAGGTGAGGTGGGCTGCAGCACCCACTGACACACACAAGACTCAAGGTTGGGGGTGAGCCTGATAGGGGAACTTCAGGGACTTTCCTACTAAGCTGCTGCCCCCACTGGTGAGTGTGAGAGCTGAGACTAGGGGCAGCCGAGGCTGAGCAGGGCTGCAACGCCTTTCAACCCACATGTGAGCTGGGTTTGGGGGAGAGCCAGGCTAGCTGAGATTACCTCATCCACTGACACATGCAAAAGCCAGAATAAGTGTGAGCCAGCTGGGCTTTTCTGCAAAATCTACTGGCAAGTGCTGAGACTGGGTGCAAGTCATGCCAGGCTGGACTGTAGTACCCCCTTTGAAGCACAAGATCCAGGCTGAGAGTGGGCCTAGTAAGGGAACTGTGGGTATTCTTGTGCTAGGCTGCGGCTTGTGCTGGTGAACATGAGAGCCAGGGCTTGGGGCAGGCTGGGATGGCCAGTGCAACAGCACCTGTCAGCAGAAATGTGTGCTGGGTCTGGGGTTTGGTCAGGATGAGCTTAGCAGCAGCACTCATGGGTGTATATGAGAGCCAGGTGGAATGTAGGAAGGGCCAAGATAGACTGCTGCACATGTGCAGGAATTGGGGCTGGGGCGGGCCTAGTGGAAGTTATTGGTGGTCTCCCCAACCAGGCTGCAGTTCCTGTTGGTGTGTTACTGTAAGGGTTTGTGGCAGATTGATTCAGGGTAGGCTGCAGCACCCATTAGTTGGCATGGGAGATGGAGATGGGGGCTTAACTGACAAGGCAGCTTCATTTGTTGTTACATTTGTAGGCTGATGCGGTTGACAGACTGAATTCAACCCTCATTAGCTTGTGCACATGAGAGTCAGGTCAGGTCTGAGGTCACTGCAGGCGAGGCTTCTCGAGTGGTCTCCATCTAGATTGCTGGACTCAAATTCTGACCACAGGAAAAATCATAGGATATGTGGTCCAACCTTGGAGTACATGTGTCAGGACTGGGCTTCCTCAGTTACTGATGTCTGTGTAGTGGACAGCATTCCCAGATGTACACAGGGGACATAACAGCCAGCTCATCTAGGCCAGCAGAATACATGGAGTGTCTTGTCAGAAGATAGAGAACAGAGAGGTTGAATAGCTCTCCTGGCCAAGCTTTGCAGCAGATGCACTAAGGTGGACTTTGTCAACCAATAGGCCTTGGAAAGATTATCTCAACCCTGGAGCAATGAAGCCAACTAAGTCTCTGAAATATCAAAACCACTCAATGTAACAATCTCGGAACATTCTTCCCGGCTCAGGGACTTCTGATATAACATCAGATAACCATCCAACATCCATAGGTGCTGATGTAATTTGGCAGCAAGAAGCAGGCCCCTCCTCTTCCCCCATCCCTGTAGATACAGGCGAAAAAGAAAACAATTAGAAGAATTTGTCCCACCCTCCTTCCTCCATACCTCAACCTTCCCCACCCTAATCTGTGACCTGCCTCGGCATACATCCTTCTCAATTATGTGAACACCATTGAAAACAAAATAATACAAAATAAGATAAAAGTCAGGGGTCTGATCCCAGGAAAGCATTGGATCTGTAAACATGTGTATGGATTTTGATTCTTTTAAGGTGGCTGCAAAATTCGCATCCAGGGCGACTGGACCAGAGAGCGACGCTTTGAAATTCCTGATGAGGAACACTGTCTGAAGTTTCTCTCAGAAGTCCTTGCTGCTCAGGAAGGTAACTCAAAACTCAGCAGTTTCCTTTCTACCATTTCAGTGGAAGTGAAATTCTGACATGCTGATACAGAGGCAAGTGGCTAAAACAGAGTTCCTCACCCTGTGCGCTAGATGGCTGATAAGGACAGGTTAGGGAACAAGTCTGTCCAGCTTCACAGACACTGATTCCGTTGGTTGGCTGGCGGAATCTCCAGTGTCTTGGCAGGCATAGCTTCCCGCTGAGTGTAATCTCCCTTCTGCCCCCAGGTGACTTCAGCACTGCCCTCATTTCCTTAGTCTCTTCCATTATGGTCAAGAATGGTGATAACTCCTGCATGTGAGGAGTGTTGACTGAATGGATTTAGGTTATGATAAATTCCATTCAATGACAGGTTCTCTAGTTTCTGATCATAAAACCCTTACCTCTCCAGCTCAGTCACAACTACTTGTTCCGGAGCAGAAAGACTCATCCAGCTGGTACCAGAAATTAGACACTAAGGACAAACCTTCTGCTTTTACAGGTACAGAAAAAACTCAATTCCCCACTCCCTCCTATCCCTGGCTACTATGGTGATTGCAGAGTCAGTAGATTTTTATCAGGCCAGGTGAGATGATGTGTGGATTGAAGTCACTGTCACACAGATGCCCACTGACTAGTGTTTACTCTTAATCCTTTCTGTATTACGGCAGCACTCAAGAGCCAGCTTAGTAAACTAATGGGAAAAAAAAGTATAGGTTTGAGGGCCAGATGACCTGAGTTTGAATCTCAGATCTGGGACTTGCTAGTTATATGACCTTGGGCAGTTTATTTAGTCACTTTGGATTTCCATTTCTTGTTCTATAACTTAAGATTTTTTTTAATAGCACCTATCTCATGGAGTTTTCTGTTGGCTAAGGGAGATAATGATCTAATACTTCATTGTCAATGAAGACTTTGTGTTGTCTTCAATAAATGTTACCTATTTTTATTCAGGTTCCACTTCAATGTAAACCTCTTGGGGTCTGATGAGTGGATCAGTGCTTCAGGGATGCCTGCTTTTTTATCCCCCAGCCTGAATGATTATTGCCATTTTGGTACCTTTCTGTTTAGTAATGCCACCAGTCAAATCATAAGCAGATCAAAGGCCTGTCTACCTTGGATATGTTGAATGCTAGTTTTTCCCCCTTTAACTTTGGGTTCTGTGTCCTTCAGGTTTTCTTGGATTTGAGGATAACTTTTCAACAATGAATTTGGACAAGAAAATAAATGCACAAAATCAACCTTTGGGGACTCATCGGGAACCCCCACCCCCACCCCCTCCTGGGAATAGAATGTAAGTCCTTTGTTGAAACATGTATCTCTGTAGGAGACTTAAATTTCAGGCAATTTTACTTTTGAATTTCTCATTAATTTTTGAAGGCTTCCACGTGAAAAAGACACTGCTAACAAAGAACAACCCAAAGTAACCAACACCATGAGGAAACTCTTTGTACCGAGTAACCAGTCCCGGGAGGGCATCATCAAACACATTCTGACAAAGCGAGAAAAAGAATATGTCAACATTCAGAATTTCAGGTTTGTTTCTCTTCTGTGTACTAATGCTTTCTGTAACATGGTAGCGCTTCCGGAGTCAGCTTAGCAAAGTAATTAAAAAACAAAAGTATATTTAGTTAGTAGGGGGTGGGGATAGACATTTGGCCTTGTGGTTAAGGTATCTTCATCCCATATCAGAGTATTGGGTTCAGTGCCAGCTCCTGACTTCAGGTTCCTGCTAATACTGGCCCTGGGAGGCAGCAGTGATGGCTCAAGTGATTGGGTTCCCAACTTTGGCCCAGGCCTAGTCTAGAGATGCTGCAGGCATTGGAAGAGTGGGCCAGTGGATGGGAGTGTTCTCTTGGTCTGTCTCGCTCAATTTCTCTGCCTCTGAAATAAACTTTTTAAGATTTCTAAATTATTTTAGAATGGTTATGTAGTTTTATTTATTCGAAATAAAAATACAAAGAGAGTTCCCCTCCACTGGTTCACTCCTCAAATTCCCACAGTGATTAGAACAGGTCCAGGTTGAAGTCAGGAGCCATGAATTCAATGCATATCTCCCATATGAGTAGCAGAGACCCAACCACTTGAGACATTACTGCTACTTAACCAGAGTTCAGGTAGGCAGGATGCTAGAATCTGGAGCCAGAGCTGGGAGTCAGACTCTGGCGCTCTGATAAGGGAGATGGATATCTTAACTGCTGGGTCAAATGCCTGCCCCCAAAATTGGCCTTTTGGTATTTAAATTATGGACTTTGTTAAGAGTCAAAGCATGATAAAAGGGAATGGTCATCATATTCAAACCCCTATCTCTATGCTGGTCAGTAACATACATATACAAAATAATGCAGATACTAGAATTTCTCTTGGATTTTCTAACTACTACTAATACCATGTCTCCTAATATTTCTATCCACTCTTAGGGAACCAAATCAAGCTCACATATTCTAGAGAATTATCCCCTAGCACATTTCATAAGCAAGTGTGTCTATCTATCTGGCCTGCTGAATTTTTTTTCCAGCCAATATTGGAAAGTTAAAGCCCACCATTACCACTAGATCTTAACTTACTTACTTTGGTAAGTTAACTAAATGAAAGTTGCACCCCACCCCCTCTTGATCGAGAGGTCTATCTTGAAGTTTCTTCTGTATTATTTTTCATTTCATCTCTACTTGTCAATGCTGTCTTTTCTAGACCTGGTGTGTTGTGGTATACTCGGGGTGGGGGTGTGATGTGGCATGGCATGTATTCCCCAGTGTGCAAAGCAGCAACACTTTCCTTGTTACTTGTGTACAGGATGTACTCTTCTAGTCCAAGGTTACAGTCCTATCTTCTGTGCCATCATGCCTTGTGTGTTCTAATTTTGTCATAACTACATCTCGGTGCTGAGCCCTCTGGTTCCCCACACTCACGGTGCTCAGATTTGTGTGAAAACAGTTAAGACAGTCATGAGTTCTCCCTTCTGCTTTCCTCCTCAATGCCATATCTACCTCACCAGAATTTTTCTACGGAGATGTCCTTAGAATCCTCTGGAAAGTAAGTTTTTGGATTCAACTACAGCTTGGAATACAACAACAATGCGTATTAGACTAGCTTGCAGCATGAATACTCTTCTTTTTCATCCCTAAGTTTTGCCTTCAAGTAGGAATTTGGGTGAAGTTTAATGGAAAGCAAACAGTGTAAAACAATCTACTCTCTGACTTCTAAATAGTCTTGGTTCCTTTCTGTAGGTTCACTTTATGTAAAATTTGAAGAAAATAAGTCCAGTGACTATGTTCTAGATGCAAGAGGTTTTTCTAATGTGTGCAGCAAAATATTTTGATGAATTGTGTTAGATGATGCAAACATGCCCTTGTATAGAGGTGACAAGAGACAGCTTTTGTTTGTTCACTTGTGATCTTTGTTTTCAAATTACTTTCTGGTGTTATACATTAGATTTTTTGTTGGAACTTGGAATGTGAATGGCCAGTCTCCAGATAGCGGGTTAGAGCCTTGGCTGACCTGTGATCCGAATCCTCCTGATATCTACTGCATTGGGTAAAGAACACTTCTGGAATGTCCTTTGACTGTATGGTTGGTGTACATGACATTTTACCTTTTTTTTAATTGGTAAAAATGTGTGATAGGCCATATGTGTGGATTGCCTGGTGGATCAAACTTGTGAGTTCAGAAAGAAATAGATACTGGAAATGGTATAAGGAAGCAACTAGTTTTCTCAAAACCCCTAGAAAATGAAATTCTGCATAGAAACTGAGAGTTGTTGGTTCTGACAGTGAATGTTCCTTGAATATAAATGCAGAGCTGTGCTTTTATTCCTTGTGAGAAATATTTTTGGTTTATTTTTTGCATAGCCTATGGCTATTTACTGTTGGGGAGTCTTTAGAAAGAAAGCTACTTGTCCTTATTGATAACTGCAAATAGGACAGGAGGTAGCCACATCTAACTGTGGGGTATGTACAGATCTCATATCCTTCCTTTCTCAGATTCCAAGAGCTGGACTTGAGCACAGAAGCCTTTTTCTACTTTGAATCTGTAAAGGAACAAGAGTGGTCCATTGCTGTGGAGAGGGGTTTGAATTCCAAAGCCAAGTATAAAAGAGTAAGCCACATTTATGTATCCTTTTAGTATATGACTCAACAGAACTCATTGGGAGTTTTTGCATAATCTAGAACTTGTTCCAAAAGAGTGGTTTAAGTGAATCGTTGCCTCTGTATAGTACTGAGATAGGGCAGACTAATCCATCATAATTATTTCCTAGGAAAAAAAATTCCCCTAAACTTTCTAATCTTTTATAACTCAGAATAATTATATATATGCTGACTGATTTGTATGGTACATTGAAATTGTCCATTGACACGATCAGAATTGCAGGATTCAAGGAATGCAATATGAAGCATGTGGGTACATAGAATGTGCTTTGGAAGCAGAGCAACAAGTATTACAGCGTACACATGTATTGAAACATCACTTGCTACCCATGTGTACATGTGCATAGCTTTTATGTTTTGATTTTTTTAAAACAAAAAGCATTAATGAAATTTAAAGAAGTTCTGAACTCAAGTGTAAGTAAAGAATAATGTTGAATTTAACGAGCTAGGTCAATTTTTTTGCTTTTTAGAAAGCATTCTGTAGAGACATTTAGCAGCCAGAATTACATTCATTACAGCTATCATACTAAATTCTTTAAAGGAAGTAATTGAGTGATTCTAGTCTATATCTGCTAACTATATGTACATCATAAAATCCTTGAAGTCATTATTCCTGTTATTCCTCTCTGAATAATTGAAGTAAAAAGGGATTGTTTTTTTTCTACAAGTTTGAATTTCTTAGAAAATTAGAAATGAGAAACTTGGAATAAACTAGTATAGTGGCTTTATCTTTGTTGTGAACTATTAATGCTTTCATTCCTGGTATGCTGAAAAATGATTGAAAGATTTTATCTCGAGTTGAGTGTACCCATTTTCCCTCAAGAATTTTAACTTTTTAAAAAATGTGGTTTTTTTTGACAGACAGTGAGATAGAAAGAGTACTCCCATCTATTCATTCATTCCCCATATGCCCACAATGGTCTTGAGTCCCGGGCTGAAGACCAAGAGCCAAGGACTTGGGCCTGGCGTTGTAACCTAGTGGCTAAATTCCTCACCTTGCATGCACCAGGATCCCATATGGACACTGGTTTGTATTCTGGCTGCTCCACTTCCCATCCAGCTCCCTGCCTGTGGCCTGGAAAAGCAGTAGAGGATGGTCCAAAGCTTTGGGACCCTGCATCCACGTGGGAGACCCGGAGGAAGCCCCTGGTTTCAAATCAGATCAGCTCTAACTGTTATGACCACTTGGGGAGTGAACCAGCAGACGGAAGAGCTTTCTGTCTCTTCTCTGTAAATCTGACTTTCTAATAAAAAAATAAATGAATCTTAACACAAAAAAAGCCAAGGACTGGATCCAGGTTTTCCACATAGATTAATTATGCGACAATTATCTAAACACTTAACTCGTTCCTGCTACCTCCCAGGGTCTCCATTAGCAGGAAGTTGGTATCAAAAGTGGAGCTGGGCATCAAGCCTAAGCAGTATGGCCATGGGTGTCTCAACTGCTAGGCCAAAGACCCAGTCCAAGGTTTTTTACTCAGAATGATCAAAGCCAGTCTAAAACTTCCCCAGGAATTTTGGTTTGTAACTTACAGAATCCGCTAACAAATCAGAGGATTTGGATGCATTCAAATCTAGTCAGAGGATTTGGGCACATCAGCTTCAATATGTCATATTGATGGAAAACTAGTTGTAGGAAAGTAGCTGCATGACAGAGTGATATTAACCTTAGGCTTTTCTAATTCCCTGGAACTCATAGATTCAACTAGTTCGCCTTGTTGGGATGATGCTCCTTATATTTGCCAGAAAGGATCAGTGTCGATATATCCGTGATGTTGCTACAGAAACAGTTGGGACTGGAATCATGGGGAAAATGGTGAGATACTTTGTAAATGAGCTTGATGATCATTTATATCCGTGTGAATGAAGTTCAGTCACTCGTTGAGTTGACTAACTGAGCATTCTTGTTAACAGGGAAACAAAGGTGGGGTAGCTGTGAGATTTGTATTTCACAATACTACCTTTTGCATTGTCAATTCCCACCTGGCTGCCCACGTGGAAGACTTTGAGAGAAGGAATCAAGATTATAAGGACATCTGTGCCAGAATGAGTTTTGTGGTTCCTAATCAGAGCCTCCCACAGCTGAACATCATGAAACATGAGTGAGTGGTTAAGTCTCCCTTGGTCTTTGACTAGTTGGTACAAGAAGAATTCAATGTGAGGAGAAGGTATAAAACTGTGAAGAGTGAAGGAGTACCATTTAGGAATCAGAATCACAAAGCAGAGGCATTTTGAGACAGAGAGCAAATTTGACATCAACAAAAAGTTGAGCGAAAAAAAACAAGTTAAGTGTATTAGTGGACCAGCTAGAGTAATGGTGATGGGGTCTATCAGTTGCACGCAGGCAGGCAGTCTTCTTTCTTTCTTTACTTCTTTCTCTCTCTCTCTCTCTCTCTCTCTCTCTTTCTTCGTTCCTTCCTTCCATCCATCCATCCATCCATCCATCTTTAAAGACTATTTATTTGAAACTCAGAGGGACAAGTGTTGTGGTAGAACAAGTTAAGCTGCTGTGTGCAACACCTGCATCCCATGTGGGTGTCAGTTAGAGATGTGGATGCCCCACTACAGGTTCAGTTCCATCTCAGTGCACTTGGGAAAGCAGCAGAGGATTGGACCCCTGTGCTCATGTGGAAAACCTAGAAGAATCTCTGGGCTCCTGACCTTGGACTGGCACAGTCTTGGCCTTTGCAGCTATTTAAGGAGTGAATCAATGGATGGAGGATCTCTCTCTCTCCCCCCCCCCCCTTTCTCTATAATTCTGCCTTAGAAAATGAAATTCATCCTCCATCTTCTGCTTTCAGAAAGCAACTTTCCTTGCTATGCCACAACACTGGCCCTGTAGTAAGTTTAATTTTATCATTATGAAATTGAAATGTTTGTTGTAAATATAATAAAAGATAAAGATTAAAAATCCCTAATTTATTTTTAAAGTTTACTGAACATATTTTTAAAAGATGTATTTATTTGAAAGGCAGGATCACATAGACAGAGGGAAAGACAGAGATCTATCTGCTGCTTCACCCCCAGATGGCCTCAATGGCCTCAGGCTGAACTCAGGAGCCAGGAGCTCCTTCCAGGTCTCCCATGTGAGTACAAGTGCCTGAGCACTTGGGCCATCTTCTGCTGCTTTCCCAGGTGCATTATCAGGGAGCTAGATCTGAAGCAGAGCAGCTGGTACACGAACTGGCAGTCATATGGGAATGCCAGTGTCACAGGTCATAGCTATCCATTGTTGGCCCCTAGAATCCCTCTTTTCTCAGCCTCTCCTCTCCTCAAATTCTGTACAAAAGAAATCATCCTCAGTGGTCAGTGTGTGACCTTCTTGGTCTGTATGTGCTATCCACGATTACAGCCAGGAGCCACATTGAAGATTGGGCATTTAACAGTGCAAGTTCAAGTGAAGCTATGCAGTAGGTATAAACTGTCAGATACTTAGGAGAAAATTTAAACTGTCTCAATTTTTAAATATTGATCACCTGTTGGAATAATAATTTATTTTTGTATCTTGCATTAATATGAAGCTTTTACTTTTACTGGAATTTTTTTTTTAACTTTTAAAAAATATTTGTAAGGCAGAGTGGCAGAGAGGAAGAAGGAGAGAAGGAGAAAGACAGAGTCTTCTATCTGATGGTTCACTCTCCATGTGAATACAACATTCAGGACTGAGCTAGGCCAGTAACTCCATCTTGATCTCCTATTTGAGTGCAGAGACCCATGCACTTGGTTTAGCCTGCGCTGCCTTCCCAGGTACATTAGCAGGAAGTTATATTGGAAAAAAATGGCCCAGGCCTCAAATTGGTACTCTGATATGGGTTGCTGGCATCACAAATCGTGGCTTAGCATGTAATGCTAACCTCAATTCTTTCACATTTTAAATGCAGCTGCCAGAGAATTTAAAACTATATTATGACATGCATCATATTTCTGTTCTAGACTTTCTCTGCACATATAAACACATACATACTTGTTGTATAAGACCACGTTATTCTATTTAATGTATATCTTTTTTTGAAGCCACTGCATCCAGGTCTATCTACATTGTTCTTTTTGATGGCTGTGATTATTTCAAAAAGGAGTAGCAGAAAGAGGTCAGTGAAGAATGGGACTTAATGTGGATACAAGCAGAAATAATTGAGGAGTGGATTGGGTAGTGGGAGGAAATAATTAGCTGTAAAGAAATTACAGCTGGTTGTTGAGATTTTGAGACATTATTTTGAAATAATGGTTTGAGATGGGACTTAATGGAAAAGCAGAGGATTATTAAGGGGTATTACAATCAATAGAGAGCAAGGTAATTGTAGGGTAAAGTAGTGATACTGACCTGTTTCACAGTGGTGAAGTCAAAGCCATGAACTTTGTGACCATGAAATGCCTTGAAATTCCATGAATTTACTCAACTCCAGGACTCCTTGAGTCTCCTTCAAGGTGATCCATTGAGTGATCTCTCAAGAGAATCTACTTTGATGTGTTAATTTCAAGGTCTCCTTTTGTGGGATTTTCAACTTATGTGGAGGCCAGTTGTTGTCATTAGGACCAAGGAGCCCCTAGCAAGCCAGGTACCCTCCTGGCCTGGATCTTGGGCTGCAACTCATGGGTAGGGATAGACCTGTTGTCTACACTGCAGAGTCCTGGGCCTGCTTTTCCTGGTGGGCCGTGCCTGGGAGTGCTGTCAACACAGACGTTAGTGGCAAGCCTGCAAAACCTCAGGACTCAGAGAGGCAGAAAATGTTCAGATTCTCTTTCCCTAGAGACCTGCCAAGCAGCCAGGCAGAATTTTGAAGCTATTCCAGCAGAGAAATTGCATACTTCTCAAATCATTAACTCCTTGACTTCTGAAACCCACAAATATGCTGTGTTTCCCTGCTTTTGTTGCCAGTGTATGGAGTGCCTGTTTTCTTACCTATTTTGAAATCCTTTGTCCCTCTTAGGTGTGGATAGTTAATTATGCCCAAAGGATTAGATATGGCTTTAAACAGCTTGCCAGAGAGTGATAAGTGAATCCCATAATCTGACCATTGTCTTCCCGCATTCTTCTCTGATTAATTCTTATGCTAATAGTGGCTCCTTCTGTTCATGTACTTCTTGATCCTCAGTGTGGTCATTTGGCTGGGAGACTTGAACTATAGACTTTGCATGCCTGATGCCAATGAGGTAAAAAATCTTATTAAAAAGAATGACCTTCAGAAGCTCCTGAAATTCGACCAGGTAAGTAAAGTTTTGTTCTATTGCAACTTTTCTACGTGACAGATAAGACTGCAAGGGTTCAATGGGAGCCACGGGAATCGTGGCTTACTCTAGGAAGAGATGTGGAAGTCTTCCTGTCTACGGAGACCACTAAGACGACTGATGTGCTGTGAATCCCTATGAGGGTCCTAGTGCCTGTATAGTTAAGTGTTTCGGTGGGAGGAGGGGAAGTATAACTCGTGATAAAGAGTAACATTATTCAGTAAGTTTTTATCAAGATGAAATCTCAGAGATTTGCTTGCATAGCTGACTTGGAGAATGGGTGAGGTTAATTGGAGAATACTTCCTGGCGGAAGTGAGCCTTCAGCGCTGTTGATGTGGTTTGGCAGCTGGAACAGGGGAAACTGTTCTGTGATTACTTGGAAGGCTGAGCAACAGCTTGGAGGTAAAAGAGGGAAGCCCTGTGAGAGGGACTGGGAGACAGAGAATTGAGTAGGCTATGGTCTAGTGAGAACTGATGGCTAAGTCTAACTGAGCCAGTCTGGAGAGGTGGATGTTGAAGTCAGTGGAAAAGGTATTGATTATGTAACATTTCCATGTAATCTGATATCCAGGAACCTAGTTTCCATGTATTTGAAATGCTAGGTTTCCCTCAGAACTTGGCATGGGACTGGAGTTTGTACTTCAGCATATGGTAGGGATTCTGCCTTCTGAAAGGGAATGCTTCTTAGTGAGTGAAGAAAATGTTTTGACTGGAATCGAAAGTCTTTAAATCTTTGTGAGAGCCCTTTTGACCTTCAGACACAGTCAAAATGCAGATGTTTGCAGTAGAGCAATTTTGTAGTGAGCTGTTTTTGGCTTCACAATGAACTTCACTGGTGAACTTCTTTGCATTTCTTCCTCTTTGCGGTCTCCAAAAGGAGTCCAGTTGGAGCACATTCTGAGTGTCATATAACTCGGGTAAAACATTTGAATGAGGATAGCTTTCAAAACAGTTTGTAGCTATACACTGGATTTGGGTTGGGAATTAGCCATTTAACCTTTGTGTGCCTTTTTTTTAAAAAATTAAGATCATACTGGATTATCTCAATTTATGATTATTCAAATTTCATGCTTCCATTTTGTCCCTGGCTAATATTAGCGATGAAAAACTTAATGATGAGCTAATAATAAGCATTTTATCTAGGGTGAGTTTTAATATTGTGACAATGCTGAGGTTTAATTCACAAGATACCGAAATATTATGTACTGTCACAGTTATAATGGCTGCACAATTGGAGACTTACAAATGAGAACCGTGGCGAGTCAATCTCCTCTTTGCCTCTGTTATGATGGTGTCATGTTGCTTATGCATTGCTTTTTGTTTGCTTTACTATCTGTAGCTAAATATCCAGCGCACACAGAAAAAAGCTTTTGTTGACTTCAACGAGGGGGAAATCAAGTTTATCCCCACTTACAAGTATGACTCAAAAACAGACCGATGGGATTCCAGGTAAAAAGAAATACTAAGAACCTTCTCAGAGAATAGGTTAAGGCATGACCTGTTTTGGGCATTATGGACTCCATCCATATTGGTGAAGAGTGGGTAATGTTTTGGTAATGCCATAGCAGTGTTAATGCTTTAATGGTTTGGTGCTGCTGCAGGACGGTTTTAATCCAAGTGTATGCAAAGGTGAGCTTATCTTAGGAAGTATTACTTACAGGTCAGGCTATTGACATTTTATGGACTTTCTGCAGCACTTATTTCTGTCTCCTCACCAGACTCACTTAGAGGCTTGCTTTCCTGATCTCAGCCCTATTTCCTATCTATTGCCCTGTTCTGGCTGCTTTTTTTTTTTTCATTCTATTTCTTCGCTGTTGCACTCAAGATACCAGAAGGTGAAGCCAAAGATACATGAGAGAACTAACCCAATAGTTGTCAAGCCTGAGAAAACAATTGAGTCTCTTAGGAAAAAAGAAACACTTTTGAAGTCTTGATGCTTGGACTGCATGTCCATCACTGTTGAAGACAGTTGAGACCTCTCGCTGGCAGGCCCCCTGGCTTTCTGATCGCCCCAAGGAACATGCTTGTGGCAGGAGCTTCTTGGTAACTGAGTCTCCTCTTCCTGTGGCCATCTGTTTACTTCTCATGGTTTCCTAGCTGGCTGAGCACAGAAGCTTGAAGGAGAAAGAGTTTCAGACTCTGAGAGCCATGGGGCAGGAGGAGTATGTATTCTTGTGTTCCAAGGTAGCTAGTCATAAATGAAAAGTGATACTAACACACCTTGTACACTTTGCCTTGCTTTTTTTTTTTTTTTCCATTCATTTTCATGCGGAATCAACTGAACAGAAATAGGCGTATCCCCTTCTGGATCAGGTATACAAGGTGCTGCTTATTTCAAGAGTCAAGAATAGGCCTTCTCCTTATCCTTGGTATTCAGCGAGCTGTCAGATGCTCAGACTCACATGCTTACGTGTTCATTCATCTGTTAGAAAAACCTAGACTTGTCCATAAAATCCCAGGTTTCAAGGAAAACCTCTCATCTGTTATTCCTGTCCAGAGATTAAGTCTGACAATACAGGACTGGATTTTAAACCTGGATTAGTTAGTTATCTTTTGGGAAATGTCCTTGCATTTCTCAGAACAAAGGAAAAAGAGATGTTCAGAATATAAACTGGAACTTTTGAGGCCATTTTAAATAGGTGCTGTTATCTTTTCCACTGGGACAAGGTTGCTGAAGATGTAATACCAATCTTAAGACAGTTTATTTATTCATTAGGTAACTATTCATTGAACAACTACTTTGCACCACCTACTGTATCACTAAGTGCCAAGAGCCCAGTGGCAAACAGCAGGCACAGCCCCTTGTTTAAAAAAGTCACAGAGCTTACAGCATTACTGCTGCTGTGATAGTTCAGCAAGGAGTAGGACATGGCCGTTTGGGAGCATATAACAAGAAAGCTTGACCCAGCGTGCTAGGCGTTCTGTGATTAGGTGGTAAGTTCTCCGTAACTCATTGCTTTATTTACAGTGGGAAGTGTCGCATTCCAGCATGGTGTGATCGAATTCTTTGGAGAGGAACAAATGTTAATCAGCTTCACTACCGAAGTCACATGGAACTGCAAACCAGTGACCACAAGCCTGTTAGCTCTCTCTTCCATATTGGGGTAAACACCTGTTTGTTTATTAATTTTTTTTTTGTTAAGCATCTATTCGTAGAGCATTGTGTAGACTTGAAACACATCAGTAATTCAGTGAACCATAAATGTTTCATGACCAGTGATTATTTACAGCATGGAGAACTCTGGGCCTGCAGTCCTTCCAGATGCGTTCCCTCTAGTTTCCCACTGTGTGAGTGACAGAGATGTATGTACTGTGTGATGGCTGGGCGGTAGATAAGCTGAGCCTCCTGAAGTCAGAATACATACAGAAGAGGTGGACACTATGCTTTAAAGGATGAGTAGCTTTTCAGCAGATAATAAGAAAGGAGAGGTTCTGAGTGGAAGAAAGAACAGCAAAAGCAAAGGCACCAACCAGAATATAACCTCCAATCTGTATATTGCCTTAAGAAGTATAGTATAATCTCTGTTGTAGTAAAATTCACTTGTCCAGTAGCATTAAGTTTATTTTTCTTCAACTTTCAGGTATTATGGGCCAGATTAGTGGCCAGTTATTTATTTACTTTAAAGATTTTATTTACTTATTTGAAAGGTAGAGTCAGAGAGAGAAATCTTCTGTCTACTGTTTACTCCCCAAATGGCTGCAATGGTTGATGCTGAACCATGCTAAAGCCAGGAACCTGGAGTTCTTCTGAGTCTCTCACATTGGTGCAGAGACACAAGCACTTGGGTCATCTTTCACTGTTTTCCTAGGCACATTAGCAGAGTGTTGGACTAAAAGTGGAGCAGCCAGGACATGAATCAGTGCCCATAAAGAATCCTGGTGTCACAGGTAGCAGCTTAACCTGATGTCCTGTAGTGCAAAGTGGCCAATTATTTTATTTATCTCTATTGTAAGCAAAGCTTTTTTCCCATTGTGTTTGCTTTAGCTGTATAGTACATAAGTCATATCTCGTATTCTGGCCTAAGGTATTCTAACCAATATACTTAGGTTATTGCTTGTGGATTTTCATAGACCTAGGGTCATGTAATGTGTCAAAATATATGTAGTGCAATGCTTAGAGTTGCATAAACTTTTATGATAGACTTCTTGGATTTTCACCCTAGTTCAACCATTTCCTAACTATATATAACACCCTGATGCCTCAATTTCTCCTTGATGAAATGTGAATAGTAATGGTATCTACTGCTAAGGATTCGTGACATGCAGAGATCATAGTAGGGTGAATTTTCTTTTCTTCAGTTTGTATTACACTGTTGGGAGTTTCAGAAATAGATATCTACCACCAATAGGTCTTATCCTGCTCCTGCATCAAAGAATGACTTTGTGACTTTGCCTTTAACAATATAGTTTCCAATCTTAGATTCTAATTTAAAAACATTTGCTGTTATTTATATTAGAGGCAGAGTTACAAAGAAAGGGAGAGATCTTCCAGATGCTCAAATTGATTGTATCAGTCAGGGCTAGATGTGGGTAAATCCAGGAGCCTAGAACCATATTTGGGTGTCCCCATGTGGGTGGCAAGGCCCCCAAGTGCTTGGATCACTTCCCCTGCTTTGCCAGATGCATAAGCAGGGAGCTGGATCAGAAGCGGAGCAGCCAGGACTTACTCTCATATGTGATGCTGGCGTCTCAGGCGGTGCCTTAACTTGATGTGTCACAGCACTCACCCCAGATTTTAAAGCTTTTTTTTTTTCGAACATTTTTGTCCATTTTTAAATTTTAAAATATTAATGTTCAATAATAACATGTGTTCCTTCAGTGGCAGTGGTAGCTATGTACCATGGACTGTGTTAGACAATTTGCACACATCTCACTGACTTCTGGCAGCAGTGCTTTGACTTCAGGATTTCTCGTTTAATAGAGAAGCAGATAGAGAACCAATGAGTTTAAACATCTCCTTTAAGAGCATTCTATTAGAAGAACTGAGAATCAGGGCTGATGCCGTGGCGCGGCAGGCTAATCCTCAGCCTGTGGCACCGGAGTCCCAGAGGAGTGCCAATTTCCCTCTGCTCCACTCCCAATCCAACTCCCTGCTTGTGGCCGGTCTGAGAAGGCAAGAATGCACATTTTCCCTGAACGTTAGACAGACCCCTTGTATACTTTCGGATGCTACTGCCTGGAGCTGTTCTCTTTCCTTTGAATTCTCTTAAACCATTTTAAGAGAATGTCTTTCTTTGAATACGAACTGTTTTGATCTCATCAGCTGTGCTTAACTGTTGTTTGCATTTCTTTTTAGAACTTTGGCATATCAATCCTCTATGCACACTAATGCAGAGCTCCCGGTGGGATATTTTTTAAATTTCCAGGCTCCCCGCTTATTTTTGTGTTTCCTTAGCGAAAGTCGACTAGTTTTCTAGTTTTTAATGATTTTGAAATTGTACAGCAGTTCAAAAATACTTTTTCTCTTAAAAAAAAGTAGAATTTACAGATGAGGCTGACATTCTTCGATTCCTCTTCTACCTCCTACTTCTGCCTTTTCCCAAACTCCCAGCTGAGCTGGCTGCTTACGAGTTTATATGCTCTAGGTCAGTGAGATCCACTAGTACTTGCCGCAGTGATGCAGATGTCTGGTAGCTATTAGCCACGGGTGCCTATCAAGTACTTAAAAGTACAACTGAGATCTAATTTGAAGTAATTTAAATGTCGCTCTGTGGCTAGTGGCTAATGTGTTAGGCAGCGCAATTCTTGTCTCTTGTATTTACAACAAAATGGTTGCTATGTAGATTTATCTATCACAAATGGTCACATGTTATCTATGTTGGTCTGCAACTTCCTTTTTTCTTTCCATTCTATAATTCTGTGGAGTATCTTAGAAAGCTGTCCTTTCGATTACATAAAGACCTAGCTCATGACGCTTTGTCCTGAATTCCTAATTGTGTCATTAATATCCTTTGTTAAATGGATGTTCGTTCAGGTGATGACATTCTTTGCTATCCCTCCTCCATTATCCTTTATATTGATGATCATAATAACCCACTGAGAAAAGATTTGACTTTGTTGTGTAACCTGAGCATGCATTTTACCACCATTGGCACCAATGTAGCCACATGTTTTGTGGTCAGTTTCAGAAAACTTGCTGCGGGCTGGCTGAGATCAAACTAATGTGGGCTACACACTTGGTATTGTGATCTGTTGTGTTGGTTCTGAATCTTTGATAAACCTAGAATTGCGTAAAGAGCTTTTCAGTAAGTTGGAGAGGGAAGGAGCCCCCGCCTTGGAGAACAGGTTTAGTAGGCCCAAGCAACTATGCATTTGAGACATGCCCAAGTTGATTGGCTCACATACTTGGTATTTTAGAAAGTGTCTTTCACTGGTGGTCATATTTAATAATAACTGTGTCTGTAAGCATGTTCCCAACTACATGGAGAATATTTCTTGGTTTGCTAGTCTTGCAAATTGTGAAAGCTTTTTTTTAATATACTTTTTGAAATTTAAAAAATTGCACAATGTTGAAACTATATAAAATTCATCTGGACTTAATCACTGTGTACAGTATGGACTCTGGTTATGCAAAAAACGATGGCTTGACATCAGTTGTCTGAGAAATATGGTTGAAATATGTTTAAAACATCTTCCCAGTTTGAGATATTTGGCTGACCTTTAATGTTCTGTTTTTCACACCTGCTTTTGAAACTCTGCTGTATATACATGAATCTCTTGACATGGATTTTTGTGATTTTTTTATCCTAAAAACTGATATCTGGACAAGTTAAAAATATCTTGTCAATTTTGTTCATTTTGGCATTAGTCTGTATGAAGTTTTAGTATTCAAAAAAACACGGCTACGTCAGGAAGCTGAAAGTGCTCTGTCACGTGGGAGTTTTTTGATGTGTTAGTCATGGTACTTTGGCTATAATGATTTTACTCTAGGACATTTTGTGTCAACCATTTTCTAAAATGAACATAGGTTCCATTTACTGATATACCTTCACTGTTATCCAGTCTGAGTCATGATATTATGGTTCTTAGCTAATAGAGTTCAGTACTTTAATCATATCTTCTGCTATTTTCACCACTTTTTAAATAATTATTATAAATGATAATGGATATATTTTGATGCTGTCATTTTGTATAGTGCATGAAGCAATTTTTACTGCAATTACATTTTTTCCACTACTAATAATGTAACAGTTGAACAGGAAAATAGCCTTCCTAAGTATTATTGCCAAGCTTAACATAGAGGTTTCAACTTTTCTAGAAAATTAGTCAATTACCCTTTCCTTTACCTTAAAGTATGTGCTTCTATAATGGTTAATGTATTTGCTTGAGTAATCTTTTAAAAAATTATTGGAGAGACTTGGAGATGGGTACAGAAGTTGGGAGAACATAAGACTAACACAAAGATCTGTTTTCTTTTAAGTGAAAGTTGTGGCTGAAGCAGGATCAGAAACTGAGGACATTATTTGCCTCACAGTTTATTTAAAATAATTGCTATACCAACCAACTTTAACTTGTTAGATAACCTCAAGGGAGATGAGCTGGGCATGTGTGAGACTGAAAAGGGGCTTAATTTTGTTTCAGGTGAAGGTTGTGGATGAACGGAGATATCGGAAAGTCTTTGAAGATATCGTGCGCATCATGGACAGGATGGAAAATGACTTCCTTCCTTCCTTAGAACTCAGCAGGAGGGAGGTGAGAAAACATTTGTAGCCTTCCTGTCTGCTGCCCATTGTGGCTAGTGCAGAGGAAACCGTGTTACTCACAAAAGACCTCATGGTCAAGTAGTTACGAGTACAACTTCCGTTCAAGTCCCAGGGCTGCCATTCGGTACATGCTTGATGCTCTCAGATTTCTGGATTAAGGGATGCTTGTTAGAATTCCGTGAGTTGATACATGCAAAGCTGTTAGAACAATGCCTAGAACATAGTAAGCCCTCAAATGTTAGCTACTCTTATTTAATATTTCAGAGTTGCTAGTCAGTTCATCACTCAAAAACCAGGATTTTGTCGCAAGACGAATGCCCTGAACCAAAGTTCGGTTATCCTTTTCGGCTCCCACAGGCAGTCAGAGTAGCCAAGGGTAGTAGCAAGAGCCATCTAACCCCTCTGCTGGTGTGAATATAACAACGTACGAACGTGGACCCTGTGCGGTTGGCTCAGTTGGTGAATGCAGATGGCATTTGCACACCTGGCTAATAATTACCTTATTCTTTGTATTCGTATGCTCTATGGAATAATCCAACTGACTGACTTCCCCTACTAGTGATGCATGTCTGTGTCTGTCTGTTATTCCTCAGTTTGTGTTTGAGAATGTGAAGTTTCGGCAACTACAAAAGAAGAAGTTCCAGATCAGCAACAATGGACAGGTTCCCTGCCACTTTTCTTTCATCCCTAAACTTAATGACACCCAGTACTGCAAGCCATGGCTTCGGGCTGAACCTTTTGAGGGCTACTTGGAGCCAAGTGAGTTTTCCCTTACCATTGTCTCTGCTTGCAATGCAACATTTCCTCAGTTTAACCTCTTGTTTTCTAACCATGTCTCTTACCTTCACATTGGAGATACTTTTGTGTGTCCAATCTTTCCTTTCGTTACTTGATGATTTTTAAAGATTTGTTTATTTTACTTGAAAGAGTTACAGAGAGGAGCGGGAAAAGGAGAAGTCGAGAGAGGTCTTCCATCTGTTGAGATTCACTTCTCTAAATGGCCGCAATGGCTAGAGTCTGGCCAATAGGAAACTGGAAGCCAAAAGTTTCTTACAGGTCTCCCACGTGGGTACAGGGACCCAAGGATTTGGGCCATCCTCTTCTGCTTTTCCAGACCATTATCAGGGAACTGGATGGGAGGTGGAACAGCTGGGACTTGAAGCAACACCCATATAGGATTCTGGCACTGCTGGTGGGGGATTAGCCTGATATGCCACTGTGCCAGGTCCAGCTTGACAACTTTTTAGAGGACACTTGTTGATTTTCTAACTTCCTTGGCTTTTCTACTGGAAGAATCTCTGTTACTGTGTATCGTCTCTTGCATTTCAGATGAGACGGTGGACATTTATCTTGATGTGTATGTCAGCAAAGACTCTGTGACCATCCTGAACTCAGGGGAAGATAAGATTGAAGATATCCTTGTCCTTCACCTGGATCGAGGCAAAGATTACTTCTTGACCATCAGTGGAAATTACCTCCCAAGTTGCTTTGGTACATCCTTAGAGGCTTTGTGCCGAATGAAAAGACCAATCCGAGAAGTTCCTGTTACCAAACTCATAGACTTGGTGAGAAACATCTTAAGACATAAACCTTCTCACTATCTTCTGTGCCTTCTCTCTTCTGCGGGGCAGAGAGACTGTCGAGTAATAAAGAAGAATGTCGCTTTATGCTAGCATCTCTTTGATTAGAAATTATCCTAAGAGGAAAGAAGGGGCTAATCTGTAGTTGGCACTTGTCAGGAAAATAATAGATAACATTAAGCTCATCAAATAAGATTAAAGGCTTCTTGCTTGAAAATATAATGCTTGCTTGTTAAGCTCTTCGAAGTTTCAAGTCACTTGTATATAAATGAGCGTGTCTATGAGGCTATGATAAGAAGAGCAGGCCATATTAACCTCATTAAGCATATGAGGAAACTGAGGCACAGAGACATTATCTTGCCCAGAGTCTAATAAGTTAGTGACAAATCTATCACTCCAATTTTCTGTCTCCCAGGCCAGTATTCTTCAGTATGCTACATTGTATCTCATCAGTGTAAAAGCTCACTGTCTATAGAAGTACAGACCTATAGGGGCTTGGCGGCATGGCCTGGTGGCTAAGGTCCTCGCCTTGATCCCATATGGCCGCTGGTTCTAGTCCCGGCAGCTCCACTTCCTCTCTATCTCTCCTCCTCTCAGTATATCTGACTTTGTAATAAAAATAAAATAAATCTTTAAAAAAAAAAAAAAAAAAAAAAAAAAAAAAAAAGAAGTACAGACCTATAATGGAACCTTGAATATCAAAAGCAAAATCCCTAGGAGTGGGGGGGGGTTGCTTTATTACAAGTGCAGAGTCCTTCCTACCTCATTTCTGTCGATGGAATTAGAATCTCAGAATGTGCAGTCTAGGAACCTACATTTTTATCAATATCCTAGATGGTTGTTGGTGTACACTGAGGTTGAATGTGACTCAAGAAAGGAAAGAAAAGGAAGAGGGATTTTCTCATCCCTTCGCCCAAGCTGAGCTATAATGCCAGTGCCCAAATCAAGGAAATGTTTTTAACCCTCAGTAATAGAAATGGACTCCGTACCAAGTGCATTCTATTAAGAACTTTTCTTCTACATGAAAATATTGTTGGGTTGGTGTGCAGATCTCTTGGGCCTACAGAGCTCTATTCTTAGTCTTTTACCCCAGAAAATTGAGTGATATGATAGCCACACGTTAGTGTTGCCATTAAAGTTCTTCTTAACCCTTTTGGCCTAGCCAAAGCAACTGATTTTTATCATCTGGCAGGATGAGCTCGAACCAATAGGCAGGTTACTGGCTTCTCGGAGTGATCCGTTCTGTTGCCATGGAGATGTTCTAGTGGTGATTCACACAGCAGATCAAAACACTTGAATCCCATTCCTGCTTTCTCTCTTGAAATTATATTCATTTCCCTAGAGCGCTCATGCCTGAATGCATTGCTTCAAGCCTGCCATTCTGCTGTTTGTCATGATTTTGTGTTTTCTTCTACCACCACAGTCCCAATTCAGAATTGCTATTTCACTTTTGAGAATACATGCTAAATGATGATGGAATTGTTTTCCTTTTTCCTACTCTTTCTCTTCATTAAAGATCCCATTCCCCAGATTTTTTTGCCCCAACTTTTTATCATGAAAAATGTGCACTCTGTAGACTATTTGAAAGAACAGTCCAGTGAATTGCTATATGCTATATGTATATATAGACAGAATTTGGAGAGGCGCTAAGCAGCAGTATTATGTCATTTTCTCACTAAACACACCAGCCTGCATTCCTTAAGAAAAAGGACAAGCTTCTCTAAGAGGAGAATATATCAGTACTGCACCTAAGAAAACTGTCATCCCTAGGCTCTTCTGACATCCATTCCTTACAGATTTCTCCAGTTGCCCTAAAAATTAATTTTATTGTGTTTTATTTTGTAAAAGATTTCTTAAAATTTGGAAGGCAATTACAAAGAGAGGGGGGGAACCAGGGAGAAAAAAAAGATGGGCTGCATCTGGTGGTTCACGCTGCAGTGGGCTGTCTGGAACTCCATCCAGGTCTCCCACATGGGTGACAGGGATCCAGGTACTTGGGCCATCTTCTGCTACTTTCCTGGGCACATTAGCCGGGAGCTGGATCAGAAATGGAGTAGCTGGGATTTGACCCAACATCCACATAGGATATCAGCATGACAGGCAAGAGCTTAAACCTGTGATATTGTCCCCCCAACACACCCCATATAGCTTTTTAAAAGTCAGCATTCAATCTGAATTGATATAGCATATTTGATGAGATCTCTGTAGTTCTATTCTTATAATTACAGGCATTCTCTGCTTTTTTTTTTTTGAAGTAATACTGACTTTTAATTTGTCCGACATTTCCTCAGTTTGTTTCCTTTTGGTATTTTTTTAACTCATCCCTTTATCTCCCACTTCCATTTATTTCCTATAAACTGGAATCTGCCTTTATTTTTTTATTTATTTTTATTTTTATTTTTATTACAAAGTCAGATATACTGAGAGGAGGAGAGACAGAGAGGAAGTGGAGCCGCTGGGATTAGAACCAGCGGCCATATGGGATCAAGGCGAGGACCTTAGCCACTAGGCCACGCTGCCGAGCCCTGCCTTTATTTTTGACCTTGATGGAGGCCTCCTAATACCCTTTCCCATGATTCTCTTATATTAGTTTTAGAAGTGATTGTAAAGATGTTTAATAAGTATTACAAACTTTTTTATTTCATGTAAAATATATTATCAAGTAATTCTACCTTGTCTGTCCATGAAAAGGAAATAGCCAAAGTCAATAGTGGAATTAATGGGTTTTAGGAACTATTTTCTTTGTTTGTATAAATAGAAGTGATGTAAGGTTAAAAATAAAACTGATCATTTTTTAATTACAAAATTGCTCAGTTTTTCTTTTTTAAAATTTATTTTTATTGGAAAGTCAGATTTACAGAGAAAGAGAGCGAAAGATCTTCCATTTGCTAGTTCACTCTCCAAGTGGCCGCAACAGCCTGAGCTGCACCAATCCGAAGTCAGGAACCTGGAGCTCCTTCCGGGTCTCTCACACAGGTGCAGGGTTCCAAGACTTTGGGCTATCCCCTACTGCTTTCCTGGGCCATAAACAGTGCTTTTCTAGGCCATAAACAGGAAGCTGGAATGGAAGTGGAGCAGCCAGGGTATGAACCGGCACCTCTGTGGGATCCCACAGCATGCAAGGTGAAGACTTTAGCCACTAGGCTATTTGTGCTGTGCCCTCAATTTTTCTTAAATTCTGTGTCCAGCCATCATTTCTTCTTTCTGAATCTTTTGTTCCCTAGGATTTAAGTGTTGCATCTCAGTAATCCTAGATTACTATAATTGATGAAGAAATTATCCATGGTAGTGTTGGACAGAAAGCAAGAAATTGGAAATAATTCATATCTGCAGCAGGCATTTGGCACAATGGTGAAAATACTGCTTGGGGTACCTGCATTGCATATCAGAGTCATTAGTTTTGAACCTGCCTTTGTTGCTGATCCAGTTTCCTGCTAGTGCGTACTCCAGGAGGCATCAGGGGGGTAACGCAAGTACTTGGGTCGCTGCCACCCAGGTGGAAGACCCCAGTGGAATTCTCAGCTCTCAGCTTCATCTTGGTCCAACCCTGACTTTTGCAACTATTTTGGGAGTGAACCAGCAGATGGAAGATAATTCCCTCTCTCCCTTCCCTCTCTTACTCTCTCTTCTTCTCCATCCCTAGTTCACCCTCAGCCTATCTCCATTTCTCTTTTTGCTTTTCAAATAAAAGGAAAATAAAACTTTAGAAGTATAAAATGCCCTAAAACTGAGCTAAAATAGCAGTCAGTATCCCAGTCTTAGTATCTCCTTCCTACCCTGTTTTAACTTGATGTTGACTTTCTGAAATTCTTCCTTAGGTACAATGTTTGTTCATATTTTTCTCCAAGACCCAAAATGGTATTTCAAATCCCTGAGATGAGGCAATTGAAAATGGAAATTTTGATGAAGTCAGAAATGTACTCAGTGCATACACTGCTCTAGGAGTATTCTTTATGCCATGCCCCCTTCCTCCTCAATGCAAAATGAAATAACTGCAAAGTCTATTTCATTCTTCTGCTCTTCTCACTAACCCTGGCTTTGCCACTTTTGGAAGAAGAGTTAGAATTGGCACAATTGAGAAACAGATGACAATCCTTATTCTTCCCAGAATGAAGATGGATGTTTTTTCTGCTTTCTTAATTAACATATTAAGTTGCAAATCATCAGCAGTTATTCATTACACACTGGATATAAAGTGTTATCGGGTTTATTGGATTCCTATAATTCAGTGATAATGAAACCATACTTGCATCTTCAATATAGCGAAATTCTCAATCATAGTTAGAACCAGGGTTTGGTTAGAAATCAGCTAAACACAAATTGCCATTGCTACCTAATGTCCACTGTGTTTGGTTAATTTGGAAAGTGATTTAAACTGTTAGGGAACTTGTTGTTTGTGCTAACGGATTCATTTCCTGTGCTGTTTTCTCAAGTCCTCATGTGCTATAAAATAAAAGCTTATTGACTGATCTCTGGAAAAAATCAATCTCAGAATCAGCCTATTTGGGTTTTTAGTAACCTCGATACATGTAACATTAACAAAATAAGTTTAGCACATAAGAATAAAGTAAATTTGGCAAGTGATTGAGGTTGGTTATCAGGGTATTTTTCCATCAATTTCAAGTTCTTAGGAACCAGGTGTTAATATAATGAGTGAGCAGGCTCTTCCAGCTGCAAGGGACATCTTAAATAAGAGATAGAAGGTGAAAGGAAAAGAACCCCCGTATGAAAAATGGTTACAATTTCCTTAAAAAGAGTGAAAATTGTAAATAAACCGGTGGAAGCCTTTGATGTGTAGCATGAAGTTGTAACTTGCCATGTCTAATATTGCTTTTACAATGGAAGGAGACTGGGCTTGAATTTGCCAGATCTGATTAAGGGTTATGGTTGGAAATAGATCAAAAAGGTTGATATATGGGTAGAGAAGCTGTATTTGTATAGGAACGTGTGCATTGGGAGAATAACAGTCAAAATTTTGACCTTCTTTGAGGATTGAATCATCTCCAATGATTGTTTCATGGTGTTTTTTCTTTTTTTAAGTTTTTTCACTAATTCATTTCAAAGTCAGAGTCAGAGAAAGAATATCTTCCACCTGTAGGTTCACTCCCCAAATGGCCACAATGTCCAGGGCTAGCCCACACGAAAGCCAGGAGCTCCATCTGTTTCTCTCACATAGGTGGCAGGGGTTCAATCACCTGAGGCATCCTCTGAGCGGTCCCAGGTACAGCAGCAGGGAGCTGAACTAGAAGGAGCAGCTGGGACATGAACAGTCACCGATGTTTTCTTTGTCACTGTTCCCTCAACCTATTTCTTACCTTGTTGGGAAAATGATTTGTGTTTCTTCTCTCTGTGTTTCATATGAACTAATACTTTTTAGAATTCAATTTCCGTTCACATTTTGCTTTTGATTTTTTTTTTAGGTTTGAATCTGCTACTTATATTATGGTAGATGCATTTACTACTAGGTACATCTAAGAGTGACTGTTGGAGTAAAGGATGATTTGAGTTGTATTTGATGTGTGTCATCATGGTCCTACTAAGCAAATCCTGAATTGTTTTTCCTGTTTTTTTTTTTCTTCCATGTGACCAATGCATAGCCCTTTGCAGAGAGCTGGCATCACTACCCCTTAAAATCAGTGGAAGTTAATTATTAGTAGTAATTTGGGACTTCGTTAAGAGTAGTCTGTTTATGAGTGGAGCTTAAATAATGTTTTCCCTTTTCAGAATGGAATTGAGTGTTTATTTAAATAATTTACAGCTACTGTCTTTATATCATTTTCTGAAAAAGTGAACTAACAGTGTGAAACGCCTGCCCCTCCACACGTGTAATCAAAGTCCTATTATTTTCTTTTCAAAAATATTTATTTTTCTTGGAAAGGTAGATTTACAGAGAGAAGGAGAGACAGAGAAAAGGATCTTCCACCCACCTGTTCACTCCCCAAATGGCCATAATGGCCAGAGCTGAGCCAATCTGAAGCCAAGGCCAGGAGCTTCCTCCAGGTCTCCCATGCGGGTGCAGGGTCCCAAAGTCTTGGACCGTCCTCCACTGCTTTCCCAGGCCACAAGCAGAGAGCTTATAGGAAATGGAGCAACCAGGGAATGAACCAGCACCCACATGGGATCCCATTTGATCGTGGTGCCTACAATGGGAGGATTGGCCAATTGAGTCATCATGCCAAGCTCTATTATTTTCTCTATTGGTTTAAGTGTTTCCTCTCTCCTGCTTAACCTACCCTGCTAAGCTGGCCTTTAAACGATTCCCTCTGCCTCTCTCTCTTTCACCCCTTTCATTTTTTATATTCAGAACTATCAGATGGATCTTTCTATAATACTACTTTGGGGCCTGTCTCTTCCTTACTGCAAGATAGTCAGTCACCAGCTTCCCATGTTTACTGAATATAATCCAAACTCCTTAACCTGTTATTCAAGGGCCCCCAAAGTCTGTCTTCACAACTTTTAAGAGAGTATTTCCCACTGTTTATAACCACGTTCTCCATATACCCCATGAACTAGATGACCAACTTCTTCATAATTAGTTTATCTTTGCCTCTTCCATTTTTAATAGCCTCTGCACATCTCAAATCCTGTGACTCGTTTAATGGCTAGTAACCTTTCATTGAAAACTTGCATTCCCCTTTGTCTCTCCTCTTCCCCCAGATACAGGAAGGAAAAAAGAGAATGTGGAAACAATGGTCTTATTCACTTTCCTGTAGCGCTTGACCCTTTGAGCCCTAATCAGCTATGTAAAGATCATCAAAACAAAAAAAAGAAAACTTACATTCCCAAATTATAGCAATATTGGGCCAGGAATTCCAGAACTACTCACTGTAAGTCAGGTACAAACCAGTCAAGAACCAAGCATGTATTGCTCCTTCATGAGTGCTCATTCCTCATTGCCCTCTCCCCAGAACTCTTTAGCACAATGCCTTGTGCTACTGCTAGACAGCCACTGCTCAAAGAAAATGTCCTCGATGACCAGGTTTTATAGGCTAGTAGAAACAAGTTAGTTTCTGCCAAGTCTTATTCGTCATATCACAAGTTCTTGGCAAGAATAGTATAAATTCTGCCCAACAGGCAGATTCTCTTATTTTCTAACACCTACTCCTATATTTTGTAAAAGGTTATGCTCCAGAATTCCATTAAAGTGTGTTTGACACTTAATATTAAAAGGTATTCAGACACTATAAATATTGTCTACCATATAAAGTGGTGTTAGCCTGATTATTTCATCTTTGATGTGGTTTTTGTCTATCTAGAGAAACCCCCAAGGGAATGTTTAATTCATAGTGTATTAAAAAGAAAACAGTCTCCTTGCTGAATGTAGCAGTCGTTTGGGGGAAATACATTCAATGTGAGCGCTTGGAACGTCATAGTACACAAGCATCCTCCTGACCATCATGTATCTTGGATAGTAAGATTGGGATATCTTTAACTGCCAGATATAAGATGTGACTTAGGCTTGAGTTCTTTGCATGGCCCACGGTGAGGTTGGGAGGAGTCCAGTTGGAGAATTGCAGGGGAGGTGTAGGGAGCTAGGAGGGACCCAGGCCTTCTCCTGGCATACTGCTCACCCTTCCTGCCTGCGGACTGCCTCTTTGCCCCTACTGAGTAAATGTCACTGCTGTTTTAGAGATGAAGAAACTGAAGCTCAGTGAGGGCGTTTGGCCCAGCAGTTTAGAAGCCGGTTAGGATGGATGGCTGTGTCCCACAGAAGAGTGCCTGCGCTCAGTCACGGGCCTTGGCTCCTGGTTCCGGGCTCCTGCTGACCCCAGAAGGCAGTAGTGATGACTGAAGCAGCAGGGTTCCTGCCACCCACGTGGGACACCTGGGTTGAGTCACCAGCTTCGGCTCCCACAGCTGTTAACAGACATCTGGGGAATCGGACCAGTGAAGGGGGACTCTCTCTCTGTTTCTCTGCCTCTCAAAGGAAGAAAAGCTGAGACAGGGTAAAGTTCAGTAACGTGAGGTCTGTACAGAATCAATAAGAGAACAGAGATTTGTGCCTGGACTGTCTAATACCGCTAGCCACGGTGCCTTGCGCTGCCTTGTGAGTGGGATTTTTCAGGCTCTTCCTCTGTTATGGAGAATGCATTCTCGCAGCTTTCCCTTGCCTCTCCCTCTAAGAAGCAGTTGCTGCAGAAGCATGGTGATAATGACTGTGGCATGGTCAGATCTGGATTCCAATCATGATTGTGCTGATAGTGTCATCCTGGGCAAATAACCTCTCAGAGCCTCAGTTTCTTCATGTGTGAAATGGGAACAGTGTCTGCCTTGCACATCAGTGCAGGTTGCCATGACATAAGATGCAAGCACCTGGCACAGTCCCTGGTGTATACCAGATGCTCTGTAAGTAGTGCCAACAATTACTGTTACTTTATCACTGCGTTGTCATAGTAACATAAGATGGAATGTTTCTCTTTATCTGGCTTTTCTTTTTCTTTTATTAAAAAAAAGGTCTGGGAGGAGGGAATAGATCCACAGAAGTCTCAAGTGAAATGTATTTCCATATCAGAGAGGTTTTCGGAATAGGGGGACTCCACAGATGGGTGGGTATGGGTAAATGATGGAGCAGAATCTGGGATGCAGCCTGGGAAGCTAGCTGGAGTAAAGGGGGAGCAGCAGAATGGAGAGAAGAAATCACCACAATGTCAGGCCCACAACAAACCATTCTATGGAGGTGGGGTTAGGGTAGGGTGAGAAGGTTCACAGCACAGCAGCAGATGACTAGAAAACACCAGGGGGCGTTAGGCCTGGACTGCTAGCAGCTAGCCGTCCAACTATGAAATCTGTACATGTATATTTCTCGAATGATGTACTCAGTAAACAGCACTCAGACAAGTATTCATAATAGAAAACTTTGTGCATGGAGAATGTGTTGCATGTTTGAAAATTGTAAAAACTTAGTTGAAACATTTGAAGCAGTGTAAAGCATGTGTATCTGTTGAGTGAGTGAGTTCTAATACCAACCTGCTGCCAGTTCTGTAAATCTAATCATTTTCTGTCTGCCGATGACTTTCTTTCCCTGCTCTGCTCTCAGGAAGAAGACAGCTTCCTAGAAAAGGTAATGCGACCCCCTTGCTTCCCCTGCGCTTGATTAACATTTACCTCTATGCTCCCGGGACTTGGCCCTTAACTGTTCCCACATCTGATACCCCTGGCTCAGTGAGAATCCCCTAAAGTCCTTCAAAGTGTATTCGAAGAACAGGAAAGATGTTTTGGCACCGGTCAAAGCTTTGAGACTTAGTATGTCACAGCCATATGACTCCAAGTTCCAGGTTTGCATTTTTGAGTTAGCAAGGAATGTGAAGTTGCATTGAGGAATCTGAAAGCTCTCGTGGATTGGAGGAAGGCACCTCCTTCACCGTCCTCCACTTTCCAGGGACAGTAAAGCCAGAACAAAGGGCTTACTGTTGCTTCAGAGTGAATTGGGCTTAGCAGTTAGAGTCAGTCATTACTCAAAGAACATACTGACAGGGTCAAGAAGCAGAACATAGAATAGACTCTTGGTGCTGATGCTAAGGGAATCATGATTCTAAGGGGTCATCTGGTGGAGCCCTCTGCCTGCGGACAGGGTCACATACTCTCCCCACTCTAACAGACAAGACAGCCATGGCCCGGAAAAGGTGAAAACCTTGCCAAAGTCGTGCTGCTCCTCCTGACTGCCAGAGAGTGCAATGAGGGACCCTGGAGCACAGGTCTCCAGAGTGGCTGATGCAACCCTCCTTTGGCAGGGCCTCACGGCCTCTCTGTCCTCAGCCGGGAGAGTGTGCAACTCCCCAAGGGGCTACAAAATAGAGTGGCATGAGATTGAGGAACATTCTTTAAAAAGCTGTCCTACAGTATTTAATGAGAGCTTCCCGTGTGGTATATGGAGTACTGATTATGCACTTTTGGTATCAGCACCATCATTATAAAGTGTGGCCCGATCAGATACCTTTTCTATAATTCCTTTTCTAATTCCTAACTATTGCTTTGTCAAAACTATAAAACAATTTTTCACAAGAATATACACATATTTCTTTTTGTTTCTGATATTTATTTATTTTTTATTTATTCTTTTAATATTAGCTCCCACATTGCAAGAGAGAACATGTAGCATTTGTTTTTCTATGTCCAGCTTATTTCATTCAATGCATTGTTCTCTGGTTGCTTACATTTCAATGCAAATGATAGAATTCCATTCTTTTTAAAATAACTGAATAATATTCCATTTTCTTTATCCATTATTCTGATGATACACAACTTGGTTGATTCCAGATTTTGGCTTTTTTTAAAAGATTTATTTATTTTATTACAAAGTCAGATATACAGAGAGGAGGAGAGACAGAGAGGAAGATCTTCCGTCCGATGATTCACTCCCCAAGTGAGCTGCAACGGCCAGTGCTGTGCCGATCCAAAGCCAGGAACCAGGAACCTCCTCCAGGTCTCCCACGCGGGTACAGTGTCCCAAAGCTTTAGGCTGTTCTCGACTGCTTTCCCAGGCCACAAGCAGGGAGCTGGATGGGAAGTGGAGCTGCTGGGATTAGAACCGGCGCCCATATGGGATCCCGGGGCTTTCAAGGCGAGGACTTTAGCCGCTAGGCCATGCCACCTGGCCCCAGATTTTGGCTTTTGAGACACTTTTTGAGAGAAGAATACCTTTACTTTTCCTTTGAAAATAAGGATTCAGAATAATGTGTAGGATTTGTTTAAAGCACTGATTTTTGATATGTGTGATCTCTCACTAGGCTTTAGACATACGTTTGACATTTTGTATTGCCATACATAAATTTAAAAGTGGATAGTAGATGGTGTATGTTGCTTACTGACATTTCATTAACCTTTTTAAGTCGCTAAGGCTTGAGACAGCCATGCCCCCCGCCCCCACACATACACCACTTCTCTGTGAATAGCACTTTATGTTCTGTCTTTTCATCTTGGGCAGTGCCTTGTGTTGCCTCGGTGCCTTCACTTGGCAAAAGCTCCAATTAGGTGTCAGATTTTTTTTGGGGGGGGGGGGAAGTACATGACTCAGTGCTGAATAATTTATATGTGATCAGTTAAGAAGCAGCTGCCGAAGAATCCATTGCTGGGTTGGGTTTGTTCCAGAAAGTTTGCAGAGTACTCTATGGACACTGTTGTGACTTAGATTGTATGTGGATGCCTGGGTTTAAGACTCTCATCGGGAAACAAGTTAGTGCATGGGCACTGATGGAAGTTCTGGTGGTTATATAGAACATGCATATGAAGTGATAGAATCCCAGGAAAAGGAAGAAAGGAGGCCGAGAGACAGAGAGAGAGAGAGAGAGAGAGAGAGAGAGAGAGAGAATGATAGCTGACTGTCCTACTCCTTGCTCTTTCTTGCCCCTTTAGAAAGTCACAAGGCTTTTCAGTGGTGATCAGTGCTTCTTCAAGAATGCAACATTAAGGGGAGACCCCAGCTCTACCGTAGTGTACATGATCTCAGTGAAACTAATGACATGTTTGTTCACTGTCCCTGGCTGGGGGAGGGGAAAACTTGCAGGCTGCACAGTTAGGCAAGACTTGCCTCAAGTTAAACATTTATAATACAGTGACATTCAGCTGGAGGACAGCAGAATGGAAACCTTGGCCATGATTTCTTTCTACCCTGTGATTTTTCTGAGGGCTGCTTTCAGATGCCTGTCAACCTGTTACAGACAATTCTTTGTATAATTTGACATTTGACTCCGGAAGCCTGAGATGACTCAGTCTACTTCCTAGCAATTTTCAGATTCAAAGTTAGGAATGATTCTGCTTGATGTCATTGGTGGGTTGTATTCCTATGTTCTTCACATGGACCTAACAGGTAGTGGGAAAAAAATAGAAGCCGCAGGGAATGCTGCTGAGTCATTAACAGAAATGATGACTTCTGGACTCAGACCCCAGTCTCCTCATGGTATTTCTGGCTCTTGGTTTGCCATATTCAGTTGATTGTTTGGGGGTTCTTTTAGTACTTTAAGATGTGGGTCTGATGTGGAGAGCTGTGTTTAATTCCTCAGAACCTCATTTAAACCACCAGTAAAAACAATGGTATTTGCGGTGACATCTGAAGGAAGAATAAGTTAAAAGTGAAACAGAAGACCTAAGTGTAGGCACTGATGCCTCAAAGCACTGTCCAGATGGTTGTGATTTACTGGTCTACCCATCACCCCTGGTGTGTCTGTGTGTGTGTGTGTGTGTGTGTGTGTGTGTGTGTCTGTCTGTCTTGCTGGTCCTCAGCCAACCTGGAAGGAATTTTTAACATGGAATCCAGCCAAGTAGTGAACAGCTTAACCCAAATGAACAGACTACAATTAATGGGGGCATTTAGGAAAAGAGATTGTATAACTGCGGCCATCAGTATGGAGTGCCTGCTACCCAAGGGTGTCACCGGTGAGAAAAAGGAAACATCTTAAGAGATGAAAATTGCATTGTACCCTCATGAGCAGAAATTGAAGATCCTGAGACCACCTTTGATTCTCATCTCTTTTCTTCTATTAGGAGAACTCCCTTTTGCAGATGGTTCCCTTGGATGAAGTTGGTACAAGTGAGAGACCCCTTCAGGTCCCCAAGGAGATCTGGCTTCTCGTAGATCATTTATTCAAATATGCCTGTCACCAGGTAAGTGATAGGAGACCTTCCCTGCAGCTTTGAAAGTGTGCAAGTTCTATGGGAAATTATGATACCTCACAGTGGCCGAGTGCTTATAACATTCCCAAGCTACCACCACACAGCATGGTTAGATCACCCAGCCAGGGTGAAGTGTCCCTGTTCCCAGGTGGGACAACCGCAGCATGTGAGCCAACTGACTCCCCTAAGAACACAGCCTCGGGAGAGTGGCAGGGCTGGGACTGAGAGTCCCTGGCCTTGCACTCTTTTCCCACAGACAGCTTATGTGCCTGACTCTGTCACTGCTATTTTAGCTGTCAAACAGGCTTTGCGGATCCGAAAGACCATTTCTTTGACTTGGTTCTCAACATTCTTTACAGTCCTATCTGCAGTACTAAGCGCTGCAACTCCCCACCCCCAAAGAAGAGAACTTTCTTAAGATCAAGTCAAGAGGTCATAACCTCTTAACTACCAAAGAGGAATAGCACTGGAAAGTGGGGTTTGGCACAAATAGGCCATTTGCCCTTTCTTTCACCAGCACTCAGCAGTCCTTATGTTTGAATGTAATGGGGTGTCTTTCCCTCAAAGGGTTCAAAGTGGAACACCTGCTTTCCCAGTCTAGCCATCTCCTCCCCTGCCTTATCTGTGACAGATCATTTGCTTATTTGAAATACCATTTCACCCAAACTATAGATGTGATACAGAGGGAAAGTGCTGTTTCCTCCCTTCCATAGCTAATCATTAACGCACATACCACCTCCCCTATTGCTTTCTGTTTCTCTTGCCATCCCTGGGGTCATCTGCAGAACCTTAGGGTCACTGGTGTGCCTTGTTCCCTTCATTCTGATCTCTTTGGTAGGAGGACCTGTTCCAGACCCCTGGGATGCAGGAGGAGTTACAGCAGATCATCGACTGCCTGGACACCAGCATTCCTGAGGCAATCCGTATCCTTTCTGACCCAGGCTTAGGAAGCTGGCAGGTGCTTGGCTGAACTCTTCTTCTTACCTGTGTACATTTGGTTTCTGTCTCCCCGTTTGTTTTCTTTGCAGTCTTCTGTTATAATGTAGTTACTGACTATGTAGTTGTTTCTCAGTTCCCTTCAACAACTTTTGACTTTTCTGTGAGGATTTTATTAAAAGCAATGGAGGGGTAGGTAAAGACTTCATTGAACTACTAGTTTCTTACAAGCATTTTCATTTCATTCAAAAGGCAGAGAAACAGCCAGACAGGAAAAGAGCTTTCATGTGCTGATTGACACCCTAAATGCGCACAATGGCTGCGACTGGGCTAGCTAAAGTCAGCAGCTGGTAAGTTAGTCTGGGTCTCCCATGTGGGTAGCAGGGACTCAAGAACTTGGACCATATCCTGTTGCTTCCCAGGATATACATTAGCATGAAACCAGATCAGGAGCTGAAGAGCCAGGACTGTAACCAGGCCCTCTGTTGTGGGAGGTGGGCAGCCTGCATGGTGACTTCACCACTGTGCCACAAGCCTTCCCCACAACAACTTTAAACAGGCATGGAACATGGGGCAGTTGATCCCTCTTACCACCCAATGTCCTGCGTGTCACTAGGGCAGGGACAAGGATGGGAAACACTGGCAGCTACCATATAGCACCATAACTCTGAAGGCCATGTTCCTCTGGACTTTGCAGTTGGTCCAAACCTCCCAAGAGTCATATTGTAATATAGCCCAGCTTCAGGGCATGTGAACCAACAGAATATCCAATCCTGATTAGAATCAGCATGTCCTCTGGGAGCCTGAGCGGAGACGCCACTGGCTGGGTCTCCCTGTGGCCTTTTCTGGGAACCTCCTGCCCTTGACTCAAGGTGATTCAGCTGGCAGTAATCACTCGGTGGCTGAGGCGCTGCTCATTTTCCTGGAAGCCCTGCCGGAGCCTGTCATCTGTTACGAGCTCTATCAGCGATGTCTCGACTCTGCCCACGATCCCCGGACCTCCAGACAGGTGAGTTAGGTTGGTCTAGGATGTGTTTGGGGCATGTTTCCCCAGACAGAAATGATCAAGTTTACCAAACCAGATTGGCAGCCTACTGGGTAGTCAGATGGGTCTAGATCTGTTATTCATAACAACGTGCCACTGTTAGCAGTTGACACCCATACATTTTAGGCTGCTTTATTGCCTGTTGTATTGATCACCTTTTTCTAGTGGCCCTATTGCTGTTTACGGAAAAAAAAAATAGTGGGTATTTTTACTCCAGGACAAGATTGGTGACATTCAGTGTACACAGAATTTTGACTGACTTACATTATCAAGAAGGATGGTGAACACTTTAGGAGTCTTGGTTCTGTTTTCCTTATTGATAAATGTTTTGAATCTTCAAGGGATTTTTGATACAGGATAACTCAGACTGCCTGTGAATCAGACCAGGGAGTATTGGGAGGAGGTCTTCTCCAGGCTAAGGAACGTTGTGGAGAAAAGCAGCTTAGTAGGCATCATGGCTGCCTGTCTGAAAAAAGGGTAGATTAGCGCCTACTTTCTTATGAATGCCTGAACATATGATGACCATACATATGATGGCTACATTGCGCTGTCATCGAGTGCACAGGGACCGAACAATGTGACCACCTTTTCTTTAGTTATAACTTAGCAGGTATTGTGTTGGTCCCAAGTAAAAATGATAGAGAGTATTGATGAGATGAATGGGGTCTCCTATGGTCTGGCTGGCTTTTAAACCACTCTTAGGGTAGCTGTGGACTGCTCTTACCACCTTCCTTCACCTGTTTTCCTCACGGATTCACCCACTCCTCCTTTGAAACAGGTGATTTCCCAGCTCCCAAGGTGCCATAGAAATGTTTTCCGTTACTTGATGGCATTCCTTCGAGAACTCTTAAAATTCTCTGAATACAACAACGTCAGCGCCAACATGATCGGTAAGAGTGCCCCATAAGAACAGTGGCACGGGGGCACGGAGGTGTTTGTAGAGGACTAGCCTTGTTGTTTCCCACAGTGGATGCCCTCCTGGGTATCCAGGTATTTCCTGCTTTCTGGCCTCCTGCGCAGGGCCTCCTAACCCTGCGGCCTCATGCAGTCTGTGTCTAACAGAGGGTTCCCCCTTTGCTTCCTCTAGCGACTCTGTTCACCAGCCTTCTCCTAAGGCCTCCACCAAACATTATGACAAGACAGACTCCAAGTGACCGCCAGCGAGCTATCCAGTTCATTCTGGGCTTTCTGCTTGGGAGTGAAGAAGACTAAGTTGTTTATTTTTTTTTCTTTTACTCTCTGTCTTACTACTCTTCAAGATTCTAGAGGTGGAAGATTGGCAGGCTCCAAGTTATTTCACGAATGGTTTTTTAAGGTCATGCCGCAGGAAGGGTTTATTGCAGAAGTTCAAGTTCTGTTTATAGTACAAAAAGGAAAAGAGTTTCCTAATCCCTTCTTTAGCATACTCTACACAGCAAAACACTTTTAGACTTACAAGCCAAAGTTACCACATTTTGGTGTTTTTACGTTTTCCTCTTTCTAAGGCAAAGAGATCTGTATAACACTCCTGTACCTAGGGCCGTGTTTGTTGCCTCTATCCAACTGTCACGCTTGTCCTTAGTATCCTATGCCTGGATTCTGAGATGCTCCCATTCCAGGCCCACAAGCACTACTTGGCGTAGCTCAGACTTGTCTGTAGCCTGTACCAAGCGCTGTGGAGCCACCTCTTCCCTGTCTCACTCCCTGGCACTCCTCTCCACTTGTTCTGCCACTTTGAAGAGAGCTTGGGTGAGGCCAGCAACTCCGTGAGTGTTCTCCACAGTGAGTCCACCGTCTACATGTGGTTGTTAACATCATTTGTGCATTTTCACTACTGTGATGGCATCCGTGTGTCACTGTAATGTTGGCTTTTCATGGATCCACTGGATGGAACCTCATTCCCTGTCTCCAGCCACACGCAGTAACGTAACTTGAGGGACTGTAAGAGATGACATCCTATCAATATGAGAGAAATCACAGAGTGAAAATACTTTGGGAATTTTAAGAGTGAGAATGTTCATGCCTGCTGGTTCCTGATTCCTGTTATCCCTTTCCTGTTATTAGTAACATATTATATAACGTCTGATCCTGGCTGCTTATGGGGCCCATCCACCCCCTTTGAAGCAACCTCCAGAGCAACATTTGCACCAGAAGTAAGAAATGGGAGCCCATGCACCTCAAGCTACTCTCCCGCTGAGGGCACTGACGGTAACACTTAGACCCATTTCCCTGGTCTTCAGCCCTCTAAAGGGCTGACTGTGAACTTCATAAACAACTCCTGACAGTGAAGAATCTGGAGACTCCCTTGGCTCTCAGTCACTATATTCGGTGCCATGTAAGAGAGACTGGCCAGTGGGACCAACCACACATCATACCTCTCTCACCCAAGCTGACCCTCTGAGCTTTTCATTTATTCAAATTTCGTGGGACAGCCTTTTAAAACTAACAATAATAATAATAATAATAATAATAATAATAATAATATGTCATTTGACAAACAAACCACCATCCAGTGATTGCAGAAATGCCTGGTACACTTGGCCTCCTCCTTAAAAGAATCCCCCAAGTGGACTCTTGCCTGTTACCATTAGATGTGAGTAGCATAAGGTGCAGGTTCAATGTACAATCTTGGGCACTGACTTCATGATAATTCTAGTACATCTGAGGAGAGGGCCAGGGAAAACTCCACCAGTGAATGGTTCTGCAATTGCCCCATCTCTTGAAAGCTGAGATCTCTTGGGGAAGAAAAGGTATGTATCATATGTCCTGTGGTATCCAAATTCCACCTTTTCCTGATTGGGAGTTAGGGAAAATGGAGTTTAAGTTATTGATGCCAAATAGCTGATGATCTTGAAAGCTCAGGGGGTGGATGCTGAACTTCATTCATGGAGGACTGAGAGGGGAGGACAGTCTTGTCATCTCTGCTGGGCCAGAAGGTGATCACAGAAAGAGATAGATAACAGGAACTGGGGCAAGGTCGTAGCACCAGAAAGTGCCCCTCCTGGTCTCATGCCAACCTGGGTCCTGGGGTGACCAAGGATGTGTTCAGTGGGGGCCCTGTGCTGCCTGCGTGCAGGCTGCTCTTTCTTCATTATGTCAGAGCACTAAGTTGGTTTACTGCCTTGACCTGTTTCCCAGCTTGTCCTGGGCTGTACATAGGGTTGAGAGTTTTAGACAATCTCTAGGTAGGAGAAACAAGACGTAGGTTAGACACAAAAAGTCTGCTTCCCTACCACACTCCTCGCAGCACCCTAGCCTCTAATTCCTAAGTTCTCAGCTAATGATTCATAGTTCCTGTTAAGGAAGGATTTCAGATCCAACTGAGTGTGAAGGACTGTGCTCCTATTGGTTTAAGGAGTGAATGGTTCAAATCCATGGGGTGACATTGCATTAGTGTCTCTTTCACTATTTTATGATTCTTACTCTGTAATTGTTTAATTTCCTAATAACATCTAATAACATCTTGGTCACTAAGCAAGCTGCTAGTGGGGTTCTGTATTTTGTGGCATCTTTTTTATTATAATTTATTGCAATTTTCTGAATAAATATATGTTGTGTGAAAAAAAAATCAACGTATGATGTTGGTGAGGAGGAGCTCTGGGAAGAACACCTATATCAGCTGGGCCTATACTGCAGCCACATGTTTTACGTGGAAATGTAAGAATTTCAGTTTATTCGTCATCCAGAAGCCATGTTTCCAGAGACCAATAAAGAAGTCACATACTTTCAGAGGCTAACTAAGCACCTGTACTTTAAACCCTAGGTTTCAGGCACGAATATGACTCTTAGTGGAAAGAGTGTTAATTCTTAAAGCATAGAAATATCCCAAAATACCAAATATATGCTCCCTGTCACCCCAGAAACCCAACAAACCCTAACTCGTGTACATACTTAGAACTTCATCCATGCTAACGTAGTCTCTGTTATACAATTTAGAGAGCCTGCTTTCATATGCATTTTATAAATTTGGAAAAGCACATTTGAACTTGAATTACCTCTTGGAGTGATGAAGTCCATAAATTTAGCGCTTGTTCTTTGGCAAGGGGAGATAGCTCATCAAAACTCTTCAGCCCCAACAGGGCACTACTGACCTGAGTGGGGCAGCATTGTCCCCTGCCAGTGTCCCTTAGGAAACTCTAGGTTCTCACTCTGTGCCCTGAGACACACCTAGCCTCCACTAAAGGTTTCTTCGCAACCAGGGTCCTTTTCCAGTTCCCATCAGCTGTGTGAACTTGACCCAAATGAATGTGCTGATTCAATGCTGTCATGTGCAGTTCTTCAGCCCCACCCAAAGCCCTGGCAGGGGCATTTTCTTTGCCAGAGAGTTTTTCTCCTCCCAGAAGATGAAGACTTTCACCCAGCAGTTTTTGCACAAGGGAAGGTGATGTGACCATCCTTCGTAGAGGTTAGCAAGGAATTTCCATTCCCAGCTGCCAGAACACCTGCTGGGGCCTGGGTGCTCTCTGTGTAGACCTGCAATTCTGCTGGCTTTCCTCTTTTATGATGACCTTATCCAAGGGTTTCATGTCTCATTTGATGTCAATGACCTTATCACGTGGTAAGGTACCACTATCCCCTATTCTGCATTTCAGGGTTTTCCATACACCTTCCTGGGAGTGGGGGGGAGATATAAGATAATGCATAGCAAGCTGCGCTCACCAACATGTGGCGTGACTGCTCTGCCCATGCCATCTCTGCCAATCTCCTGTTATTCCTTCCTATGGAGTTTTGTCTTTCCTGGGCACCCGGACCCTGCTCTTTTAGTCCTTATTACTTGCCTCATGGAAAATTTCTCCCCAGCTTTGATCTTTGCTACCATGCATCTGCTCTAATCCTCACCTGGATTGATTTTTACCCAGCCACTGCTACCTCCTTCTCTGCCTCTCTCCCGTGGAAACTGTTCCCACTCCTCCAGCTCTTGAGAAAATAAGGGGCTTGCTCATTGCCTCATCATGCTTTCATCTGTCCTCAGTTCAGGAAAGTGGTTCTCAATTATCCACAACTAGTTACAGTCATTCAGGACCATGGAGTTCAAGTGTGGTCCCTAAGCTTGCAGCATCAGCATTGCCTGGAGACTGGTCTGAATCAATGGAATCAACTGGGCTGCTTAGAAAGTGCCACTGCTGAGGCCTCACCATGCCTTCAACCATTGGGGTGAGATTATTATAAAGTCCTACACATCAGAATGGTTATAAAGCTCCTTAGCCCAGACATGATTCCTTGAGTGAATCGTGTCTCATCAGTCATCCAGAAGACTTGCCTTCTTGACCACCTCTAGAGTTTGGGTGTCAGCAAGTCTTGGGAGCGTGGTGTTGTGGTCCACTTTGTGTTGCTCCGACAGCTTATAGGTATGGCCATTTGAGAGGAATACAGGTTTGTATAGGTCAAAATTCTGGAGGCTTCAAGGCCAGTGTGGGGGCAGCCACACATTCTTGAAGATAGCAAAGCCATCATGCTAAAGCCATGCATGGCAAGTAAAGTGGGAGCAGGTAGAGAGAAGCAAGATGCCAGAGATCGCCTTGTTGTTTGCCAGCCTACTGTCTTGGGAGACTAATCCAGTCCTGTGAGTGTGAGAGCTGGCTCCTAGGAAACAGCAGGAGTCTATCTGTGACCCCCATTGTCCAGACTTCTCCCATCGGGCCCCACCTCTCAACACTGCATGAGTTTTGGTGGGGACAAGTTATGAAAACAGTAGCAGAAAAACTGGTGAGAATTTGTTTTCCCAAATGTGATTGTACTAGTTTTGACCCCTGCAGCACAGTGGTGTCATTCCCGAGGTCCCCGTTGTCCTCCTGACCTCACCCTCTGCTGTCATTCTGAAGGGACTGAAGCTCCTGCCCCCAGCATGGCAGCTGCAGGCCCGGGCCTCTTCCCTCTGTGGCACCAGTCAGCCATCCTGCTCCCTCATGCCTACCACACCTCCCCTCTCCTCCTCACCTTGACCTCCACTTCTTCAGCTGTACTCTGCTTGCCAATTCATTCCTGTCATGGCATCTCCTCAATTTCCATGGCTTTCGATACAAGGAGATTTCAGAAGGCTCATGGGCAAAAAATGGAATTAAAAAGCTTCTTTGGCTGCAAACACATGTTTGAAATCCACCCATAGCTCTCCTAAATAATATACATCTTCATGAACTTTTGCAGGCCCCTTCTGCTGATTGTAATGTACCTGACACCACATCTGTATTTCCAGCTCCTCCTAGTTTCTTCCCAGTTGGTCCAATTAACTGATATATGTCCTGTGTCTGACCCTCATATGTCTCATGGATATTTTGAGCTTCATGTATTTCAAATGAAATTCCCTTCCTTCTAATTCTTTTTCAGACACCTACCTAGTCTACCCACTTGTTCAGGACACATACCTAGAAGTAAACCTTCATTTCTCTACTTCCTGGAGACTCCGCCTTAGCATTCAGGCCACTGTCACTCCAGGCATGGTTGTTGTGCTTCTAATCATGCCGCCCTCCAGTATAGTTATGCCCAGCAGGCAGTGTGACTTAAGCATACCAGTCTCATCACTTCCCTGGTGAGAACCCTTCCCAGTGCCTTTACACTAAAAGTTGACCTTTTCCTTGGCCCATCAGGCCCTGCCTCAGTGGGACTTGAATGTTTATATTCAGAGCATCACCTGGAGATGTTAGAAAGCAAGTTTTCAGGCTTCACTCCCAGATATTCTGATTCAATAGACTTAAGATGAGAGACAAGTCTACACGAAATATCCATCTCTCCCATCTCCTGCTATCCCCCCACCCGCTTCAAGACACCCAACATTGCAGTGCATAATCCCTTAGCCTCCCATCCCGTTTGGTTCACTTCTTCTGCTCCCATTCCTGGCCATTTTGTCATATAATGCTGACTGCCCATGGGTCTGCCATACATAATTCCACCCCACACACTTTATTTCTTGCTTCATATACCTATGGGATCCTGGAAGACAGGAAATGATAGTGACTCTTCACATAGATTCCAGTAGCCAGACTGTGAGTTCAAATCCCAATTCTGCAACTTCCTAGAGTGTGACTTTGGGCAAATGTGAATTGACCTCTCTGTGACTCATTTCCACATCTTTTTTTCCCAGCCTCATTGAGATTTAATCAACAAGATTGCATATATTTAAGGCATATCCCTGTTTTAGTCCATAGTGTGTTGCATAACAAATTGCTTTAGGCTGGGCACTTTCATAAAGAAATGATATTTAGGATCAGCATCGCAGTACAGTGCATTAAATCACCTCCTGTGATGCCACCATCCCATATGAGCACCAGTTCAAATCTGGCTGCCCTACTTCAAACCCAGTTCCCTGATGGTGCACCTGGGAAGGCATCAGAAGGTGACTTAAGTGCTTGGGTCCCTGCCACCATGTGGGAACATTCCATGGCTCTTGGCCTGGCCCAACCCTGGCTGTTACAGCCATTTGAGCAAGTGAACCACTGGATAGAAGATCTCTCTCTGTGTATCCCTCTCGCTCTAACTGCCTTTCAAATAAATAAATATTTTTATACAAAAAGATGTTTCTCTGGCTCACAGTTGTTTTTAAGACCCAAGAACATGGCAGCAGCATCTATTTGGCACTGGTGAAGGCCTTCTGGCTCTATCACAACATAGCAGGTGGCATCCTGTAGGGAACACAGGTGAAAAGGAGAGATCACATGGCCAGATGACAAGTGAGAGGGATTCAGCAGTGAAGCCTGTTCTTTGTAGCAACCCACTCTAACGGGAACTAACTGGGGTCCCCTGAGAACTAGGTAAGTCTCTTCCAGGAGCAACATCGCAAAGGACCCTGATTTACTATCCACCATTTCTTAAAGCTTCCACCAGTTCAACAGTGCCACACCAGTGCCTGAACTCTTGAGAAACACACTCAAGCCATAGCAACCCACATCTTCAAAATAATAAAGTCCCCCTTTTTTACAGGATTAGCATGGAGATACATTAATAAAGGGTTCAGAACAGTACCTAATGTGTAAATGTTAAAGAAATAGCTTAAATTATTCCCAAATTCCTCCGTTGGCCCTGGGACCCACATACCTCTATTTCTGTCCTTCAACTAACAGCAGATAGCTGCATGCTTTACTTTGTGAGGATTGCCAAGGCTGCCCGGCAGAAGCAGCCCTCTCAAGGCCCCACATTACACATCAGAATGCCTTTAGTTTCACCTCCCTCCTTCCCCTTCTTTCCCAGCTCTGAAAGAAGTGGCTTCTTCCTTTCCAAGGCCAATTTTTCCAGCTGCATGCTTCTGAGCCCTTCTCCCACTCTCGCTAGACTTCTCGCATCAACCATCATGCCCCCTCTTATCATCCATTCATTTGACAAGCATGTGTTGAGTGCCTCCTACATGCCTCATGTAGTTCAAGGTGCTGAAGCTATTGAAATAAACAAGGTGAGGTGACTCAGTGTTTTTGGTGGGAGAGTGAGGCGGGAATGGTCATAGATGACCAAGCAAACAATACACAAAGTAACTTTTACATCATAACATGTCCTATGAGAATCAGCTATGATGATGTGCTAGAAGATTACATCAGTGGAATTTGGTCAGGGAAGGTGGCTTTGAGACAGTGATATTTGAGCTAAGACCTCACTGGCAACAAACCAAGAGATAACTACTTCTTAATTTGAATGATAGTTACCCAGAATATACTTAAAAGACATGTAAGATCTGGCAAAGAACATACCACGTTTAAGGGACAGCCAGGCAGAGCACAGTGAAGGGGCGGAGGGAGATGGATGGACAGGGACCAGAATCCTATCCAGGCTGAGGAACCGGGGAAGGAGGTAGCATTTTATTGACCTTATATCAGAAAGCCATGGATGACTTGACTCAGGAGTGATGTGAGCTGATAAGTTCCTTCTAACTTTAGGGTGATAACAACTAAACAACTCTATCATTGTGTCTCAGATGTACAAGTAACATCATCTTTAGCCTTGACAACCATTTTTTTTAACAAAAGATTTACCTTTATTTTATTGGAAAGGTAGATTTACAGAAAGAACATGCAGAGAAACATCTTCCATCCACTGATTCACTTCCTAAATGGTCGCAGTAGTCAGAGCTGAGCTGATCCAAAGCCAGGGGCCTCCTCCGGGTCTCCCATGCGGGTGGGGGTCCCAAGGCTTTGGGTCATTCTCTGCTGCTTTCCCAAGCCAAAAGCAATATACTTGGCACAAACAAGTTTAATTATCAAAGTGCATCACTTGGATAAATATATTTAAAAAATTAGCCACAACACAATATTAACAACACCATCACATATACAGAAATAAAAATGCAATACAAGGAGTCAAGCTACTATGGAACTTGGCAGTACGTGTGGCTTACTGGTTTTCGTGTAACTTTTGATTTGCCTTGATGCTATGATATATATTTAAAATAATATGCCTTGATTAGCAAAAAGAGGTAGTGTTCTCAAAGAGGCAAACTCGCTGAATTTGCAGGCAGAGATCTAGGAGAAAGACTGTGGCTCTACAGAATATTAATAAACTGGGACACATAGGAACTTGATATGAACAAGTCAGTTTTTAAAGTCCAGGCTAGTTGATCACATCAGCTACATTGTTACAGGTCTTTCAAATAGTTTCCCTTTGGTGCTGCAGAGTCATCTCTTTTTAAAAACATTAATATTTCAAATAATCAATTTTTATTTAGAGGTGATAAACATATTTAAAACATTATTCATCTTTATCTTTACTATGATGTTCACTGATTTCAACCATTAATAAGAATGCCATGTCAAAGCTACAAAAACACATGTATCACCCAGACAGCAACATGCAATTTCTAACTAATATAACTGGTGATTTAACATGTACACGTGTATACACACACACACACACACACACACACACACAGAAACTCATTTATGCACAAATGGGTTTAGAACAATATACAGGATGGGAGGTGGAATAGCTGGGACATGAACCAGCACTCATATGGGATGTTGGCGCTGCAAGGTGGTAGATTGGCTAGTGGAGCTATCATGCCAGCCCCCACAACAACATTCTAAAACAGTTACCTGAGTTTTGTAGGCAAGGAAACACAGACACTAAATAACTTAGTACTGGGCTAGCAGCCTACTGCAATAGGACATCAGAACCCAAATTGTGATCTTAAATACAGCCACTGTATTCCTTAGGTGAGGCGGGAGGGTGGGGTGGGGGAAGGTAGGGCTACCCCTCAAAATCCCCATGCCTTCTAGTCACACCCCAAAGTGGCCATCAGCTGAGGAATGGGCCAGCAGTTCACATTCAACTTATCTTCAGCCTTGACTGGCTTGTCATGGCATCCTCTCTCCCACCACCCAGGCTTATTTTTGGCCCCATGCACCGCTTCTAATCAGTTCCCAAATAGAATTCAACAAATACTAAGCATCTGCTAAATGTAGGCTTATTATGCAAGGTCCTGGCGAAACCAAAATGGAGAAGGCTGGACATTACACAATGAGACATACAAAATATTAGTTTTGTCCATGCATTTATTACTTAAGAGACATTGAAATGTAGATCTTCCATCTGCTCCTTCAGTCCCCAAATGACCAGCCCAAACCAGGAACCTGGAGCTCCATCCGGCTCTCTCATGGAAGTGGCAGGGATGCAAGTGCTTCAGTCATCATCCTCACCTCACAGGCTATGGCTTCACAGGAAGCTGGACCAGAAGTGGAGCTGTGGGGCCTGCATTGTGACATAATGGCTTAAACTGCCATAGAAGATGCCTGTATCCCATATGGATGCCGGTTTCAGTCCCAGCTGTTCCATTTCCAATCTGGCTGCCTGCTAATGCCCTGGGAAAATAACAAAGAATGGCCCAAGTGCTTGGGTCTCTGCACCCAAGTGGGAGACCTGGAGGAAGTTCCTGGTTCCTCCTTCAGTCTTGCCCAGCACCTAGGCAATTAGTGAGGATGGGGAGTGACTTGGAGGATGGAAGATCTCTGTCTCTCCTCTCTCTGACTTTCAAATAAAATCTTAAAAAATAAAGGGATCTAGCCTAGAGGATAAATCTGCTGCCTGTGATGCTTGCATTCATATGGGTGACTGCTCAAGTCCCAGCTGCTCCTCTTCCCATCCAGCTCCCTGCTAATGCACCTTGGAAAGCAGCAATGGATGACTCAAGTGCCTGGGCCCCTGCACTCAGAAGACCCAGAAGAATCTCCTGCTCCTGGCTTTAGCCTGACTCTGTCCTGGCCCTTGTGGCCCTCTGGGGAGTGAACCAGCAGATGGAAAATCTCTCCATCTCTTCCTCTCTGTAACTGACTTTTAAGCAAGCGCATATATCTCAAAAAAAAAAAAAAAAAAGAAAAGAAAAAAAGAAAAGAAAACAAAGAAGTGCAGCAGTGGAGCTCGGGCTGTGTGCCAAGCACTCTGCTTTGGGGTGTGAGCATCCCAAACAGCATCTTAACTACTGTGCCACATGCCCGTACTCTATTGTGGTTTTTTTTGAAATGAAGTTCTAATATGAAGGCTGGGAAGAAGAAGCAAGAGGGAAAGTGGAGTTGAGGAAAGAATAAAGGGAGAAAAGGAAAGAGGAAGGAAGGATGAAAAGAGGCAGGAACCACAAGATGTGATGAGAAGTCCCTCCCTTTCAGCCTGTTCCACCCAGCCTGCTTTGATGTTACTTTCCTATCCAAGACCTGTCTTGGATAATCCAGTTAGCATAAAAAAATCCCAGTTCTTGAGCTCTCCTTAGCCTCTTCCATGCACCTCGCCCACCCTTGACTTCCTTATGCCCTCTCCATCCCTAAATGCACACTGTGCCAGACACTTGGAACATTGTAGCCTGTACTTCACCTGCCCAAACCCTATCGAACCCAAATGTCACCTTGTCCAGGAAGTCTGTCCCCATATCCCCTGAACTCCTTCCCATTGTATCACTGTTTTAGCACACCACACATCAAAGGGGGGTTCACCTGTTTTGGACTGGAAGCTTCGAGAGAATGAGAACCAAGCAGGACAAGTTTTGGATATCCTGTGATGCCTTCTAGAGAGAAACCACATTTGTTTAATAAAGATTGTCTATCAGCATTTGTTTCCCCAGTTTTTCGTTCTTAAAACTTATATTATTTTTAATGTTGTTTACATAGTTGAGAAAAATGCATACCCATGCGGGCCTCTGATTAGGGTGGTCGGGGTATGAAAGAAGGTGGGTGGGACAAATAGAGTAAATATTCCAGTTTTTGTTTTGTTTTGTTCTTGTCTCTACTGCGAGGGAATGGAGGAAGCTACTCCTTGCTGTGAAACTACATCAGCTGCCAAGGATGGACAAGGGTCATTTGGTCACACCTTAGAGACACCGATGTGGGGAAGAATGTTCCAAGGATGTTACTTGAGTGGTTTGGATGGTTCTAAGACATTGTCTAAGCTACAGTGTGTCAGCATTTAAATACATCCATCTCTATGCACTAGATGTTCCTGAAGTGTGTGTATACATTTAATCAGCCATTTCAAACTGTATTAACTTCAGAGGAGTTTGCCTGGTAGAGCAGGAGCCAGGGAGGGGGTGACTTGGTGAATTATGTGAATGCAACCCAAAGAGAAACAGTTTTGAGTAGTTCAACAACACTGCTCTTGTCTAGTGTTGTGTGGGCAACAAAAGCAGCCTTGTTAAACTTGATTTTTCAAAAGTGATCCTCCATGTCCTTCAAATGATGAAACATAGAACTACCATATGACCGGCAATGCCACATCTGGGTAATAAAGCCACAAGAGTTGACAGTGGTTTGTACAGCCATGGAAGACAGGTTGTACCCCTATGTTCACAGCGGATTCGTTCCCAACAGCCCAAGTGTCCTGTCCTGTGATCGACTGTGGTCTGTCTGTGCAACGGGAGGCAATCCAACCTTTAAAGGGAGGAGATTCAGACTCATGCTGCTATGGCCCTGAGCCTTGGGAACATGGCATTAAATGAGACAAGAACCTCGGGACCGAAAGTAGAATAGGGGTCACTGGAGGCTGAGGGGAGGGGAGACATGAGTTTCATATGATGGGAAAGTCCTGGACGTTGGTTGCACAACAATGTGAGTATGCTTTCACTATTGAACTCCTCCCTTAAAAATGGTAAAGTTTTGGGTGTCTCTCTCACTCCGCTTTCCAGAGGCCCCCCACCTCCTGGCTTTCTCTCAGGAGGTGCTTCCCCTTTCATCTTCCTTCCCTGCTCACCTGGTCCTTTCACAAATAAATTTTTCTGTCTGAAAAAAAAAGTGAAGTTTGGGACTGGCACTGTGGTACAGTAAGCTAATCCTCTGCCTGCAGCACAGCATCCCCTATAGGCACTACTTCATGCCCTGGCTGCTCCAGTTCTGATCCAGCTCCCTGCTTATGGCCTGGCAAAGCAACTGAGGATGGCCCTTGGGCCCTGCACCCACAGAGGAGACTAGCCCAGCTCTGGCCTGATTGTTGTGACCATTTGAGAAGTGAATCAGTGGATGGAAGATCTCTCTCTCTCTCTCTCTCTCTCTCTCTCTGTCTCTGTAACTCTGACTTTTGAATATTTTGAATAAAATAAGTAATTCTTTAAAATAAAATAAAAATGGTTAAGATTATAAATGTTTTATGTTCTGGGTGAATTTTTATAGCACAGTTATTGTTTTTTCTATTTTCAGGGAAAAGTATTGGTTAAGCTGTCATTTTGGGTGCATGCATCTGCTCTCAGAGTGCCCGTTTGACTCCCAGTTACTGCACACTTCTAGTCCAGATTCCTGCAGGTGAGCCTGGAAGGCAGCAGATGATGATTGGAGTAATTGGCTTTCTGCAACCCACCTGGGTGACCCAGAATGGGTTCTGGGCTCCTGACCTTGGCCTTGAGGACATATAGGGGGACATGTGAGAGTGCTCATTCTCTCTCACACATATATATGTATATATGTGTGTGTGTGTGCATATATACACACATACATACACACATTACATCTTTCCAAGAATTTTTAAGTGATTCTTTTTTAAAAAAAATTATTTATTTTTTTATTACAAAGTCAGACATATAGAGAGAGGAGGAGAGACAGAGAAGATCTTCCGTCCGATGGTTCACTCCCCAAGTGACCGCAATAGCCGGAACTGCACAGATCCAAGGCCAGGAGCCTGGAGCTCTTCCGGGTCTCCCACATGGGTGCAAGGTCCCAAGGCTTTGGGCTGTCCTCAACTGCTTTCCCAGGCCACAAGCAGGGAGCTGGATGGCAGCAGGGCTGCCGGGATTAGAACCAGTGCCCATATGGAATCCTGGCGCGTTCGAGGCGAGGACTTGAGCTGCTAGGCAACCACACCGCGCCCTAGATGATTCTTAAAAGATAAATCTGATCACATTATCCTTCTGTTAAAAACCATCCAGAATATTTACTGGGCCCCACAAGGCCTGTCCAATCTGATTGTCAAGAGCAACACCATCTCCCACATCCTGCCACCCACTCTCCTCTCAGCTTCAACCTGTTGGACTTCTGTCCTTGACTGTTCTCTACTCCCTCCTGCCACAGAGCCAGCCTCTCCCAAGGCATCAGTCTCTGCAGAATCATTACTTTGAGTGATCTTCCAGGATAACCCGGGGCAGACCCCACCCCGGCGGACTCTGTCCTCGCCCCTCCTCCCCTTCCGTGTATAATCGTTCTATGAGTTCATCATTGGGATAAGGTTGCTCTCCCTGCAGCTCAGGATTCAGCAGAGGCTGAGGCCACATCTTCGCTTTCTTGCTTAGTCTCATGGCACCAGCAGCTAGTCTAATACTTGGCACCCAATACTCGGCACCGTTGATTAGTGCAGTCTAGGCAAAGGTGAGGGAAACAAATACATCTGCTGCTTGGAAAAGGGTCAATGAGTGTTACCCCTCTGGAGGTATGTGGCAATGTGTACTAAGAGCCCGAAGCATTCACACTGAGAATTGTGCTTCTGGAGAACTGAGCAGCGCCTTCTTGGCCTGGTTCACTGGAGGGAAAAGCCAGATACAGTTTCCTCACCTTCAGAGCTGAGGTGGGCAAGCGCATCACCGAGCTTATGGAAAAGACACCGTGCAGAGTTTGCAAGTCAAGTTTCTGAAGAACAGTGACGAGTCAAAAACATCAGGCTATGGCATTACATGGAAAAGGCAGACTATACAGGTATGTATCAAATGCTCCTGGAGCAAAAAATAATAATAACCTGGAAAGGTGTGCGTAGACATGAAAACAGTAAGAGCAGTTCTCTCTGAAGGGGGGCGTTGTGGACAGGGTGGTCCCAGGTTGTCCACTGAGGAAGGCTGAGGAACATTGGAATGCTCCTAAAATGTGCTGAAAGGCTGCCAACAGCCTTTGCATAGCCGGCAGACTTCGCGCTTTAATGCATGCATGTTGGGAGCAACTTTGGGGGTGCTGATGGACGTTATAATAAAGCATCCCCCAAGGGAATCTTTGGTGCCAAAATCAATGATTTGTTTGTTTGTTTGTTTTATTAGTATTTGATTTTCTAAATGTTCCCTAAGGAATGTTTCACTTTTTATAATCCCGAAAAGACTAATAACAACACAATTTCATTAAAAACCAGAAGGTCTGTGTGCTGCAATGAATAAACAGTGCACTGCTCAGGCTCAGGGCCCGCTGACCCCATGCCCCTCTGTCAGCTCCTAGGCTGCCCCCTCCTTGCACCCAGTTCGTGGTATGCCCGCTCGGGCCCCATCTTGACTGTCCTCCTAGGAGAGAGCTCTGTGGAGCCCCAAGGCACTTCCACCTGTCCAGCACACTTTCAAGGTCCATTTGGTGATAACGGACACTTCTCTCTCTCGAGCAGCGGCCTTGGCTTGGAAGGGTGATGTCATTCACTGATGGCAGCTGTGGCCAGTTGGCAGCCAAGGCAAATGTTTGTCTGTAAGTTGTAAAACTGGTATCTAAAGCCAGAGTTACTTTTATTTGTGATTATGTCTTCCTATTTGGGGGGGATCTGGTTGACTGTTTTCCTTACAGTCTCTTGCTTCTGACTCCCCCTCCCAAAAAATCACAAACAATAGAACTATTTCTGTGTAGGGTTACATTGGAATTATCAAAACACCATGGAGATTTCAGCTGTTATCTGTATTGGGCACCAGGCAGGACTGTAGAACATATTTGTCTTTTGCCTCCTCCAGTGTCCTTCAGTGTTGTATTTAGACATTGCTGGGGCTAAGCCCAGCACGGTAGCCTATAGGCTAGTTTTAACCTTGCACACACCGGGATCCCATATGGGCATCAGTTCTAATCCCGGCAGCCCTGCTTCCCATCCAGCTCCCTGCTTGTGGCCTGGGAAAGCAGTTGAGGACAGCCCAAAGCCTTGGGACCCTGCACCCAAGTGGGAGACTGGGAAGAGGCTCCTGGCTCCTGGGTTTGGATCTGCACAGCTCCCGCCATTGTGGCCACTTGGGGAGTGAATCATCAGACAGAGGATCTTCCTCTCTGTTTCTCCTCCTCTGTGTATATCTGACTTTCCGATGAAAAAATTAAATTATATCTTAAAAGAAAAGAAATTATTGGGGCTGGCATTGTGGCACAGCGAGTGAGCTAAGCCACTATCCACTTGTAATACTGGCATCCTATATGTACACCTGTATGCATTTCAGTTGCTGCACTTGCAATGCAGCTCCCACCTAATGGTGCCTGGAAAAGACATGGAGCATGACCCAAGTGCCTGGGCCCTTGCCACCCACATGGGAGACCTAGAGGAATCTCCTGGCCACTTTTTAAAACAAGATTTATTTATTTTTATTGGAAAGGCAGATATACAGAGAGGAGGAGAAACAGAGAGGAAGATCTTCCATCTGATGGTTCACCCCCTAAGCTGCTACAACAGCTGGAGCTGAGCCCATCTGAAGCCAGGAGCCCAGAGCTTCTTCTCGGTCTCTCACGTGGGTGCAGGGTCCCAAAGCTTTGGGCCATGCTCGACTGCTTTTCCAGGCCACAAGCAGGGATGGGCAGTGGGGCTGCCGGGATTAGAATTGATGCCCATATGGGATCCCAGTGCGTAGAAGGCGAGGACTTTAGCTGCTAGACTATCGTGTCAGGCCCTCCTGGCCACTTTTCTTGGTCTGGCCCAGCCCCAGCCGTTGTGGTCATTTGGGGAGTGAACTAGCAGAAGGAAAACATTTCTTTCTCTCTCTCTCTCTCTCTCTCTCTCTCTCTCTCTCTCTCTCTTTCTTTGTGTGTGTGTGTGTGTGTGTGTGTGTGTAACTCTACCTTCGAAATAAGTAAGCTTTCAAACAAAGGTGCTCTCGCCACCTGCTGTCCTTACTTCCTCTTACCTTTGAGCCCTGTCCAGCCTGGCCCTCTGACGTGTCTGTCACCAAGGTCACCACAGTGACCTAACCTGCACCTCCAGCTAACCTTCCAGCAGCCTTTCACCTGTTCTGGACCACTTCTCCAGGCTGTCAGGACCCCCACACCCTCCCTGGATTTCCTCACTACTTCCGTGTCAGTGTGCACTTCAGGTCCCACCTCCAGCTCTGCCCCACTGCTGCCTGGGGCCCTGTGCTGGCATTTTGGGTACATATGCACACCACCAGCATCTTGCAATTCAAGAATTATGTCTGCAAGGTGTATTAGAATGGACACCCACTGCAGACACGACACTTCCACTTTGGCTTGCCTTCATTGCGGAGGACACAATCACTCGGCTGAATGGCACGTGGAATCGCAAGAATACTTCGTGTTGTCACTGCCTCTGAAAGCATGAGTCGAGTTGACTTTAGGGAAGTTGAATGCTTGGATGGTGCTGCTTGCTGGAGGACTCCATTTGAGTGCCAACAACTTGACATATGCCAAACTGAACTCATTGTAACCCCCCTCCAACATAAACCTGCTCTTCCTCCTATGTTCTTGACAAACGGCAATACTCACTCACCTTGTTGACTCTCACGCCCCTTCTCTCCTTGCATAGGCAGGGGGAGACTGACCCAGTGTGTCGAGGGAGCCAACAGAATCACTTTGGCAAAGACAAAGACACAAATATATGCAATAGCCTATAAGAGACTTAGACTTAATCCAGGGACAGCTTAGGAGAGCCGAGCTGTGGCAAGCAGACCCCCATGACTGGACAGGTGGTCCAGGAACTCCACCTGGGACATCTCAAAATGTGTATTCCCAGAGTTGGCCAGGAAGAGGGGTGAAGCAAATGGTGGAAGAGGGAGTAAGCCTGTGGCACACATAGGAATATTCTCTTGATGGCTTTGACCTCAGCCCGTGAGCCCAGAGAGGTCAGGCCTACCGCCACCCATTAGTTACTGCAAAACAGCTGGCGTGTTGCATAACCCGGTGACTGTGACCTCAGCCCTCCAACCCGTGGAGCTCCCGAAGGTCTGCACTGCAGATGACTCACAGCCCGGGGAGCTGAGCCAGGAGCTGAGGGAGCACCTGAGAATCCAAGCTGCCTCCTGTTGGATTTTCAAGTGGAAGGAGCAGAGATCGAGTTTCTCCTGACCCAGGTCAGCATCCGGATCCTTGTAGAGACCAAGTGGTAGATACTGAGGAGATTGCCGTAATAGAAATTACAGCCCTGTAGAGATATTAAGTAGTATAACCTGCAGGGCTGCATGGTGAGGTAATATTAATAGTAGGAGTCCTATTTCACAGGTACAGTGTGCGTTTCTCCAAAGACCTAGGCCCAGAAATATAGAAAATAGAGCCTTAAGGGGATGTGGCCAAGACTAATGGTTCAACCTTTCTGGAAAGCAAACAACATTGGGGCCAGTGCGGTAGCATATGACGCCTATCCTCTGCCTGTGGTGCTGGCATCCTATGGGGGCACTGGTTCAAGTTCTAGCAGCTCCACTTCTGATCCAGCTCCCTGCTTGTGGCCTGGGAAGGCAGCAAAGGATGGCCCAAGGCCTTGGGACCCTGCACCCGCATGGGAGACCTGGAGGAAGCCCTTGGTTCCTGGCTTTGCACCAGACCAACTCTGGCCATTGCAACCATCTGGAGAGTGAACCAGTGGATGGAAGACTCTCCCTGTCTCTCTCCTGTCCCTCTCGAGAAAGGAGAAAGAGAGAGGAGAAACACCGAGCAAGAAGCATGCAATCCCAAGTTGATGTCTCATCATCTCCAGCCAAATGTGCTTGGCCACTGAAGGGACATGCTAGCAGTAAGCCTGTGGTGAGAGCCCTGGCCTCTGTCCCACAGTGTGGGGGTGTTAGCCCGGAAGTCAGAGGGCCAACAGGAAGCTGTGCTTCCTGAGCCAGGCGCCCTTAGCTTGAGCCCTCAAGGCCATTCAAAGTTAGGCTGTTCCCGAGCTCCATTCCTTTGGGGGCACAGCACCTTTGCACAAGCCATTGTGTGGAGGCAGGGCAGAGATTGGACACTTAGTAGGTTCTTTCCAACTGATTGTGACCCCAGAAAAGGAGGTGGCACACTGGAGAACCTGGCAGCAACTGCCCCTGGTGGCTGACCCCTGCTCTGCAGGGAACCCAGCTGGAGACCCAGGCTGGTCTTGATTTAGGTGCTATCTAGGAAACCCAGAAGGCAATCTGCAACCTCTGACCACTTCAACCTGGAACATTGTCCAGGGCCTGGCCAAGAATGGAGACCTCAGGGCTTAGGTGCTTCATTCTTCAGGTATCATCTTAGGCCAACACTTTTTGTGCACTGCCCAGTTTCCAGAGAGACTGAGAAGGGCCAGCTGCAGGAGCAAAGCCCCCCTGTGCCACTGGGGAGAGTCAGGACTGCAGAACCTTCCCGCTCTCCTCAGCTGGCAATGTGCTGTGTGACCACTGGGCGGCACTGTTGGGTCACAAGAAACTCCGTAAAAGCTGACACCATTTCAGTTCCAATCTTCTGGAAGGGGTGAAAAAAGCCCCCTAGAGAACCTTGTAGGATTCTGGAACTTTGGAATTTCCCTCCCTGGCAAAAAGAATCTGTCCTAATCAACAAGGGATGCCGGTGGTGGGGAGGGTTAGAGGGATCCAGGCAAAGAGCAGGCACCTAAAGGGGCTGAAGCTCCCTCCCAGGCACAGCCTTTGGCAGGTGATGGGCTGAGGGCTGGGTGAGAAGGGAGACCATGATGTGGAAGCCGGGCAAGACACTGAACAAAGCAGAGAGTACCGGGCCGAGGGAGACGTATTGGTTCCTGACTGGGAGGTTTTATGGATGCTTAACTAGAAGGTGCTTGGTGGCTGGAATGGAGATGCAGTTAGGGGACCCAACAGAGTGCACGCAGCTGCAGATTCGCTTTCTGTTGGCTTGCAGGTTAGGTCTGACACCTCCCTTGCCTTCGTGTCCCTGCATCTGTGACATCCCGAAGCTCTGCCATGTCCACCTTCTGACTATCCCTGGAAGTCATCCATACCGGTCCAGACCACCACCTCCACCCTGAGGCACATCGCCATCTTCTCTTTGCCTTGACTGTGAGATCGGACTTCCAGGTATAATACGGAATGCGCAGTTCAATTTGCACCTCACACAAAGAAAAAGATGCTTCAGCACAGTCAATGAAATGTTTGAAACATTAAAAGAAAATTCGTCGACCCCGGTGTGGTAGCCTAAGTGGTAGCCTGGTGTGGTTAAAGTCCTTGCCTTGCATGTGCCAGGATCCCATATGGGCACTGGTTATTGTCCCTGCTGCTCCACTTCCCATCCAGCTCCCTGCCTCTGGCATGGGAAGGCAATAGAGGACGGCCCAAAGCCTTGGGACTCTGCACGCACATGGGAGACCTGGAAGCTCCTGGCTCCTGGCTTCAGATCAGTTCAACACTGGCCGTTGCAGCCACTTGAGGAGTGAACCAGCAGATGGAAGATTTTTTTTTCTCTGTCTCTTCTTCTCTGTAAATCTGACTTTACAATAAAAAATAAATATTGTTGTTTTAAAAAAATAATCGCTGGCATTCAAATCTAACTGAGCAACCTGGTTTTTATTTTGATTTTTGTCTTTTCGTCGCTCCTTAATCAGGCAGCCTCACCAAGAACCTGCACCTGTACACATCAGCTGCCATGAACTTGAGAACTTTAAGTCCAACTATATGACCAGACTTCTCAAAGCCCTCCATGAAAAAAAAAAAGCTCCCCCCTTCCACCATGTGCTGATCCCGTGCCGTTGCATACACCCACCAATGCCTGACACACAAGGAAAGCAAACAGCCATCAAGTTCAACCATCTCTGACTTGTCCTCTCCCTCCCGTCTCCCCCTCCCCACCCCAGAAAGTTAGCAAATGTAGTCAACAGTGTGGAGCACAGCGCCTGTGCCGTGTGGACCACCTGATCAATGTGTGAAGCATGAATGAACGGATGTGTGAATAAAGGACAATCAGCTATTTGCAATTTCCTGGAGCCCGGACCAGCCACTGGAAGTGATAAGAAGGGACGCCAGGGGGCAGAATAACCTCAGTTTTCTTTTTCTAGTAGGGAGGGGCTCCTGGCTCCTGGCTCCATTCTCCAGCTCCAGGTAGAGTTCTCCTTGTTATGGTTTGTTTTGCTTTTAAATCATGGAAACGCAAAGCAGGAAGGGACCTTAAGAGACCTTTGGGACCCATCCCTTGCTTCCATGAAGTTTAAAAATTTCTTTTCATTTCCATTTTAACCACCTGCGAGCAGGTGATTCAAAGCATCCTTCAGTTTGTTACAAATATGTCACGGAGAGGTTAAGGGACATGCTCAGTTTCAAGGAGGTCTGGAGCCCAGTGCTGCGTGTGTTTTTCACATCCTTCTCGCCACATTCCTGCCAGGGAGGGAGCATCCTCATCCTACAAGCTGGGCAGGAATGGCAGCAGCTGATGGGCACAGAGAAGATGGAGAAGATGTCGCCTAGCTGCATTACACAGCAGTAGAGCCAACACTTGGATGTGGATGCCCAGCCTTCCTTTCAAGGGTCCTTACCTACGTCACACTCAGCAGACTTTGCCTGGACTGGACGGAGAGGGAGGGGTGCTACTCGCAAGGTGTCTATTGCATGTGTCCCCTGGGTCCCCCTGTGGGCGGGCCTGTATGTACTGGGCATACTGCTTTGAGTCCAGATTGGCTGCTGTTGTGGTCAGTCAAGCCCAGGACATCCCTGCCGAATCACTGGGCTCAGGATGTCCCAGGAATCCTCCACCCAAAACCATGTGGCAGTAACAGATGGGGCCAGGCAGAGGGGGGGTTAGGGAGACACGTGGGATGTGAACTTGAATAGGGATGGGGATGCTCCCTTTTCAGAGTTGTGTCAGTGCAGGATCCAGACCCCAAGGAGTCTCATCTACAGATGTGGTCTCTGCTCCTCCAAGTGTGAGGTCACCTTAGCCCCTGGGGGCAGCTGCAGAAGCAGAGGTAGCTGGAGCCCCCAAGAAGAAGGCCAGAGGGGTCACAGGTGCTGGGGACCCCATTTCACCTTTCACAACTCATTCCTATTGTGGCATCTCAGCTCAGCACAGCATGCACTGATGACTTTGCTTTTGCTGCAGTCACTGTGCCTGTCTTGGAAGGGTCTGGAAGCGTCCCCACTTCAGAGCACCGATGTTAGAGAAGCTATTGAGTCCTTAGCTCTTCCCCCCAGCTCTCACATCCCATTCCCACTTACAAACACCTAACCCCAGCAGAACCCTAAAGGCCTGCCTTCACTCCTGATAGCCCTCATGCAGCAGCCTGCCCTCTTGGATGGAATGAGGCAAGTCCACTCAAACACACTGTATCCTGACGTGTCACTGTGCCCAGGAAGGCTTGCCTGGCCACCCGCACAGCTCCTGCTCTTTGCCCCACCCTAGTTCCATACCACCCTTTTGGATTGCTCCCACAGACTCATGGTAGAGCCATAAGAGCTGCCACCCAACACCCAAGCAGATGTTCAACCAGGGGATGTCATTGTTTCTTCTTCAAAGCCCAACCTCCACCTCCAATCTGGGTGCATGTTCTTGGAACCCTTCACCTGGCTGTGGTCTGGCAGGAGCAGGGGGGAAAGACACAATGCCACGTCCAAACTCATGTATCCTGACTACTGCCCTTCCTCTACCTCTTGCTTACTAGAACTAGAGCCTGTTTGGAGCCTCTTCATACATCCGGGATCTAGAGGAGAACCCCCAATTCAGATCCTGTTGAACGTCAACTGTATAGTTTCGTATGCATCTGCACCAAACCCCAGAGACTGAGCGTAACATGTGTGTCCCTCATGGACCTCAGCTCCTTTTAAACTGGGCAGAAATGGGACTGAGCACAACCCTCGGAGATGCTGAAAGAGGGCAAAGACATTAGCAGGGACTCATTGGCGAGTACAAAGACCCTTCAGGTAGCAGAAGGAGCGGACTCGTGGTCACCGATGAGATCTGTGGATTGCGCAAGCCCTGGAACTGTGGACGTCTCAGTTTCTTGATGCATAAAGTATGGATGACACAAACATCTGAGCAACGGAGAAGAAATGAGATGAGATCTTGTAGTGGAAGCCTTATAGCAACTGTAAAACGCTGCTCAAAGGAGACGGGGTTCATTATCAATCAGTTGGAAGAAGCCTGTCCCCAGCTTCAAAGAGCTTGTGGTAGTTACAGAGATGACAATAGAGGGCTGAGTTGTGGGAAGCAGTAGAGAGCAGGAATTAAGGGCAGGTCCTTGGACTCAGATGCACTTGCTTTCCAGTCCTGCCACATGCTAGCTGTGTGCCATAGTCCAAGTCGCTGCTACCTTCTGAATCTCACTTTGCCAAGATGTGAAGTGGAGCTGCCAATGATACTTCCCTGGCTTGCTTGGCACCGAGTGGGACCCCAGAAACATGCACTGTAGCCGATGTTCTTTGGAGATTGGTAGACATCACAAAGGGTAGGAAGAGCCGGGGAAGGTTGCCTAATGGAGCTTAGACTTGAGATTGCCCTTGAGTGAGAAGAATTTGGGAAGGTCAGACTTAAGACATGTGATTCTTGTCAAATCTTACAAAACAAAGTCTAGAAGTTCACTTCCATTCCCTCTAAAAGCATGGTCAAGCAGGTGGCCTGGCCCCAAAGAGGTGCAGCACTGAGAAGTCAGAGGGAAATGGTATCGTCATGGCTCAATTATTCTTCATGACGTTTCTGGGCCAATCCCTACAGTTCACCCCTCCCGTCCCTTCTTTGTGTCCCAGGATGAGTCCAAGACCTGTCCTGTCCATCCAAATCTTGAGGATGTGACTCTGGGTCATCGCTGGATACATGTGTGACCCCCTTCTAGCATGCCTTTCAACTTGGGGGGTTGGAGCACTGGCTAGAAACAGTGCCTCACCTCCCTTGGCTTTCCCAGCACTCAAGCAACAAGAGTGCTTCTTTTCCCACGTGAAACTTCGAGGGCTTCTTTGAGCAGTTTGAAGTATCATTTCTTGCTGGATCTCAGGTCTCAGGCAACACAGCTTGCACCTGCTTTAACACACAGGACTTGCTGAGTCCACACTCAGCCCTGGAGGCCAGCTGAGCCAGGGGGAGAACAGCAGGTGACATTCACCTGCTATGGTTTCTGTTGGAACAAAAATCATATACCACGTTCTTTTCTTCACTACTTTGTACTGCTCAGTACACCCTTAGTTGTGCTGCAATAAGAGAAAGCCAGAGAGCCCAGCGCCGTGGCCTAGTGGCTCAAGTCCTCACCTTGAACACCCCGGGATCCCATGTGGGTGCCAGTTCTAATCCCGGCAGCCCTGCTTCACATCCAGCTCCCTGCTTGTGACCTTGGAAAGCAGTCAAGGACGGCCCAAAGCCTTGGGACTCTGCACCCACGTGGGAGACCTGGAGGAAGTTCCTGGTTCCTGGCTCCTGGCTTCGGATTGGCGCAGCTCCGGCCGTTGCGGTCACTTGGGGAGTGAATCATCAGACGGAAGATCTTCCTCTCTGTCTCTCCTCCTCTATATATACACCTGACTTTGCAATAAAAATAAATCTTTAGGGCCTGGCGGCATGGCCTAGCGGCTAGGGTCCTCTCCTTGAACGCCCTGGGATCCCATGTGGGCACCAGTTCTAGTCCTGGCAGCTCCACTTCCCATCCAGCTCCCTGCTTGCGGCCTGGGGGGGCAGTTGAGGACGGCCCAATGCATTGGGACACTGCACCTGCATGGGAGACCTGGAAGAGGTTCCTGGTTCCTGGCTTCGGATCGGCACAGCACCGCCGTTGCGGCTTACTTGGGGAGTGAATCATCAGATGGAAGATCTTCCTCTCTCTGTCTCTCCTCCTCTCTATATAATAAAATAAATAAATCTTTAAAAAAATAAAAAAAATAAATCTTTAAAAGAGAGAGAGAGCAAGTCAGAAAAAATCTCAGTGGTTTACCACACAAGAAAGGCCCTCTTTCTTGCCCATTCAAAGTCTAATGCAGGTTAGACAATGGAGAGTGAGGCTATCTGAGAGAGGTGGTCACAAAAACTGCACAACAGGAGGAGAGATAGACAGGAACATATGCTTGACTAGGGCTGCCTAGCTGACTACCATAGCCCGAGTGACTTAACATCAGGCAATACTCATAGTTCTGGATCCTGGAAAGTCTACAATCAAGGTATTGGCAGTATCCGGCAAGAGCCCTCTTCCTGGCTTGGAACATGGTTGACTTTCTTTCTTCAAGATTGCAGTTTTATTTGAAAGGCAGAGTTATGTAGACAGAGCGGGAGAGACATTTTCTATCTGTTGATTCATTCCCTAAGTGGCTGCCTTGGCCGATCTGAAGTCAGAAGCAAGGAAATTCTTCCAGGTCTCCCATGTGGGTGCAGGATCCCAAGACTTCGGGCCATTATCCACTGCTTTCGCAGGCCACAAGCACGGAGTTGAATGGGAAGTAGAGCAGCTGGGACATGAACCAGCACACATATGGTTTGGCAACTCTACATGTGGAGGATTAACTTGCTACGTCACAGTGATGAACCTGATGCCTAACTTCCTGCTTTGTTCTTATTTGCCAGAGATGAAGAAATAATGGGAAAGAGAGTGTAAAAGAGAGAGAGAGAGAGAGATGAGAGAAAGAGAGAAAGAGAGCTCTGCTTGTAGAAACACTAATCTTGTCTGATCAGGGTCCCAACCACATGACCCCATTTAACCTTAATTATTTCCTGACTCCAAATAGGGCCACACTAGTGGTTGGGATTTCAAAATATGAGGAAGGAATGCAGCTCAGTCCAGAACAGCACGCTAGCTCGTACTGCCAGCCCAGATACGCTACTTGTTGCTTTCCCTGACTCTCCACCAAATCCAGTCACACAGGGTACACTTAATTGCAAGGCAGTCTGAGAAATGGGCACGAGCAGGCGGGCATTTTTTGAGTGCTGTCTTCGGGGCTGAGCCTTGCTGCAGAAGGCAAGCCTTGCAGGTCAGCCCGACAGAGCTGGGATGCAAGACAGGAAGCACATACACGCATATCTGGAAATGTCTGCCAAGCAGGTTCAAAGGCGCCAAGGCCTGGGACCTGATCTATTTATTTTTATCTTTTAAAAAAGATTTATTTTTACTGGAAGGGCAGATCAGATTTACAGAGAGAAAAAGAAACAAAGATCTTCCATTCACCAGTTAATTCCTCAAATGGCTGCAATAGCTGGAGCTAAGCTGACCCAAAGTCAGGAGCCAGGAGCTTCTTCTGGGTCTTCCACATGGGTACAGGGTCCCAGGGATTTGGGCCATTGTAACAAGTTGCTTTAGGGAAACTTCACAGTGATATGACACTATTATGTTCACAACCCTCTGATAGACTCCCCTAGTGTGCTGAACTTGGCCCGACATGATTGGCCCACACCTGCATCTCCAACCATGTCCCTGTGTCCAATGACCCAGGCTTGTTGGCCTCCATTCCCTTCTAGAAGGCCCAAGGTTTCTGCTACCTTGGGGCTTTTGCATTACTATTTTCTCTGCTTGGAATGTTCTTCTTTCATCTATTTCCTGGTTGAATTCCTTCCCCTCTTTCCGGTCTTACCTCAGATGCCATCAGTTTATAGAAGTCTGACTATAGGGGCCAGTACCATGACATAATTGGTTATACCTCCACCCGCACTGCTGGTATCCCATATGTGTGAAGATTCTAGTACTGGCTGCTCCACATCTGTTCCATCTTTCTGTTTATGGCCTGGGAATGCAGTGCAGGATGGCCCAAAGCCCTCAGCTTGGGCCGTTACAGCCATTTGGGGAGTGAACCAATGGATCTTTTTCTCGCTCTCTCTGTGCCTCCTTCTTTCTCTGTAACTTTGCCTTCCAAATAAAAATTAATAAAACTTTTAAAAGATACTGTCTAGAAATAACAACCTAAATCGTAATCAGGGGTCCTTACAGTATCTCTATGTACCATGCATGGTTTTAAACAACCTCCGTCTATCAACTCATTGAAGTCTCACAGTGACCCTCCAGCTTAAGTACCTTTAACCTGCCCATTTTTACAAACGAGAACACTGAGGCTCAGAGACTCCAGTAAGCTGCACAAGGTCACGGAGCAGGTGAGTGCAAAACAAGCTATTCTTAGTCATGCACAGGGGAATTTCCCTGGTTTTTGTTGTTGTTGTTGATCCAGCTTGCTTAGGAAGTACTACATCCACTTCTATTGCAGACAAGATCCTGTGTGCTGCTAGTCGCAATAAACAAACAACGCCCTGGACATTGCTGCTGAGTTCTCGCATCGACTTTCCATGTAACTGAGCTCCCAACCTCAGCAAGCAAAGCTCTTCTTTGAGGGATCACACTAAGTGAAATTGGGAGGGAAATCATGTTTACAAGAGTTGTTCTTTGCTTCAAGTTAGGGTCTCATACTCTAACCAGTTCTATGGCTTCTCTGCAGGCTATGTCCCCCAAGACCATTTCTTTCCTAAGAAAATGTGTCAAAGTGACCATATTACATTTTCTATAATTCCCAAGAGGAATCAAAACCTGTGAGTTTGTTAATCCAGCAGATTAACTCTTGAGCACCAACCATCTTGCAGGCACTATTCCTGGAGGTGGTGAAGGTAGAGGGGGTGAATTCTTTTCTGCCAGGCTCTTGCCATACACAAAAAGAAGCATTCTTATTACCTACATAAATCAAGTGAATTTTATTCAACAGTGTGAAAGCGCACCCACACACATGAACAGGGATTGCTCCACACATACCCATCATGAGTGGGCAATGGACTGAAGGAGAAAGGACTGAGAGGTGACACAGAGAGAACCCCAGCACCTGCTCCAGTTGGGGTCTTCAGTGGATGGTGAGGGAGAGAGAGAGAGAGAGAGAGAGAGAGAGAGAGAGAGAGAGAGAGAACGTCTCCCAGCACCCTCTTTTCTGAAGTGGAGAGCAGGTGTTTCCATATGTGTGAAGTCACCTAGGAGTTTCATGGTATCTCCATAAACGCTGTCCACCAAGTCCCAGATGAAACAGATGATACCTGGGGAAGGGGTTGCTGTGATTGACAAGTAAAAGACCACAATAACATATGGGGCAAGGCACGGGTGGTGGCTTCCAGGTATGCCCAGAGCAGCAGATCCTAAAATAGCCACTGCTTAGCCCTTCACAGAGTGGCACTACAGCAGACATAAAGACGACCGAAAGCCCTCGGCACTCTTGGAACATGCTATGCAGTGGAGAAAGAAAAATGAGAAAGCAAGAGACGGCATTCAATGATAGATGCTTTGGGAGATGCATAGAGCTTCCCAGGGCCATAGGGGCACCGGAGATGGAGATGGGTGCACTTAGAGCAGGGTGGCCGGGGAGAGCCTCATGAAAAGCTATCCATTTGCAGTGATGTGATGGGGCACAGGATTTTTCAGCAGTTACGCTTGAAACCCTTGCAGGTGTGAGAGCTCAGATATTCATTGGCCTGGCTTGTCCAAGTTGGGTGGTGGCGGCTGCTGTTGCTGCTTCAGCCTCATAATCTTTTTTAATAGTACAGTTGTCAGTGTGGCTGGTGGGTGGGGCTTCATGCCAGCACTCCAGCCCATGGGCACCCAGCTACTCTGCCTGCCAGGGCTTGGGAAGTTACTGTGTTGACACTGACCCATGCCCACGGCCATTGAAAGGGATAGGCACAATAGGCTCGCTCCCAACAGTTGCCAAGAGGTCACCGTCCAACCCTGGCACCTTCTCAGTTTGTGGGTACAGATCCCACTGAGGCCTTGGTTGTTGTCTGTCCTTCTGGATTTGTCTCCTGTGTTAAGGCAGGCTTGACACAGGCCTTGCCTCCATTTCCAAGCCACCAACAAGCCTATGCTCTGTAGTCCTTACTGAAAGTTGCAACCTGTATACTAAAGAGATCTTTGCAATACCCAGTGTGTGTGTGTGTGTGTGTGTGTGTGTGTGCACGCACGCGTGCATGTGCAATAGGAGGGAACACAAGGGAAGCATGTCTCAGGCCCTCACGTTTCATGCATTCATGTGACTCATCCTATGTCTCTTACTTTGAGCCGAGGGCTGATGAAGTCGTAGTCATGGGTTCCAGTTCTTTCATTCTTTTAACAGGATAGCAGGGGTTTATGAGCCTAACTCCAGCACCAGATAGACTTGAACTTAAACATTAACCCAGCTATATCCGTAACAGGCTGTACGGCCTTAGACACATCACTTTTACACCCTCCAGACTTTTTTTCTTATCTGTAAAATAGGACTAAAAGGAAGTAGCTTCTTCCTAAGCTTACCTGAGACTGTCACCGGCTTGATCCAATACCCAGGCCTCCAGCCCTCCTCTGCTTGGGGACCCACCTGAGTGCCAAGTACAAGGCCCCATCAGCCAGGTACAGTTCTATCTCATTCCCAGCTGTGCTTTGTGGTGGAGGACCTGACTGCAGCCCAAGGAGCTGCTCTGCAAGCCTGCTCCAACACAGTAGAGGAGCCCTGAACTGGGCCAGGGATCTTGTATTCCACCCTCAGCTCCTGGGCCATTGCCAATGCACCACTGCCTGTTACCTTTTCTTGTGAAGTGGCTTCCCATTTTGGTTGGGAACTATTTCCTATTATACTTTGTGTTCTTTTCAAAATATTTGTATTTATTTATTTTCATTTCTACCTGAAAGATGGAGAGAGGAGAGAGAGAGAGAAAACGGAGGTGGAGAAAAAAAAATATCAAAAAGACAGAGACAGAGAGAGGTCTTCCATTTGAGGTTCACTTTTCAAATGCCCACAACAACCCAGGCTGGGTTAGACTGAAGCTAGGAGCCCAAAACTCCATGAAGGGCTCTCACGTGGGTGGCAGGGGCCTGAGGACTTGACCCATCCTCTGCTGCCTCCCAAGGTGGGCTGGATCAGGAAGCTGGAATCAGAAGCAGAGATGGGACTCAAACCTAAACATCCAATATGCAATGCAGCATCCCAAGAAGCAACTTAACTACCAGGCAAACGCCCATTATGCACCTCTTACTTTTCACCATCATCTCACTATTCAGACACTATCTTCCGTCACTACTCATGTTGATAGGGAGGCACAGTCCTTAACTGGCCCACAGGGTGTGGCTTACTGGAGAGATAGGGAGGAGAGCATGTGGCTGTGTTGGGTGGGAAACCCCACGGGGCACTCAGTACCCATGCAGCCTAGACTTTCTGTTATCTAGGAAGAGGAAAAGGACTGTGAGGGCCACAGCGGTGCAAGTGGCAGTTGAGCTGGACCCTGTTGGCAAGGAAGTGGGAAGAGGATGCAGCAGGCAGATTCTGCCCTGGGTCCCTGGGATGTGTGTTGGCTGGCAGCAGGGATCAGCAGGTGAGGAGGAACTAAGGTGATGTCAGGGGTGGGGACAGTACAAAAGCACCCAGGAACATAGGGCCAGATGGCTGCTTTCCAACTTCCCTTCCATTCTATTTAGCTTTTATTTTCCACACTACTCCCTATTATCTTTCCCTTCTCTATCATCCTCCTCCCTTTCTTTTGAGTCCAGTTATTTCATCTGAAGAGTAAAGGCATTCCTATTGGAGGCCAGCAGTGCCGCCTCTCCTGCCTTCCTTTCCAAGTGTGAGAGTTGATTCAGTAAGAACTATCACCTTGGCGCTGCTCCACTCCCAGCCTTGGCCCTCATGGCTCCTGTGGATGTGCCCCCTGCTCACTGCACACTCCTGCTGGCCAGAGGCTTCTGGGTCTAGGCCTTGGGCTCTCTGGGTTCCTGCTTTACTGGGCACTGTGGAACAGGTCTGTTTCTTTTCTGACCCAACCGGCAGACAGATAAAGATGCCAAGTCTAGAAATCTCTTTGCCCCTAGAACCTCATGGGCTTCCTCCTGGCAAGCACAGCCTTTTCAAGAGGAGAGAACAGATAGGAGAGGAGAGCTAAGATGTTGTTCACTCATGAAATCCATGGGATGGGAGTAAGCCCGGAAATGCTGGGACAGAGGGCTCCACAGTCGGCTGCCTTGGCGCGGCCACTGCCTGGATTTAGTTTTCTGATGGCTGACGCTTCCGGATGTAAACACAGGCCGAGCCGGGGAATAACAACCCTCAGTCCCCAAACAAACAAAACAGGAACGGGACCTGTTTTGCACGAGGCAAGGGCGGTGGGGTGTCTTGCTGCAATGATGCGGCTTGAGGGGCCTTCACTGTGGAATTTCCTGCCATGAGTGTGATGGATTTTCCATTTTTGTCCTTAAAGGAGCCAGAGTGGCCCAGCAAGGTCTTCTGGGAGATATGTAGCACCATGGGGACTAGGCCTGCTCAGACCTTGAATAAATGCTGCTGTGTCCTCCCACAACAGCCACCCCCACCACTACCTCAAGACCTGTCACCCTCAGGTGCTTAAAGACACCTCTTTTCCTACCTGTTCTTGGACAACTCCCCTCGACATAGCAAACTATCCAGTTTGTGCAGGACCAACCAGCACAAGCTGGAACTGGGAGCAGTTTGGATTAAACTAGGCTGAAGCCCCCATTGATAGATATCAAGGAAAGATGAGCCATGTCAGTCTGGGGGTGGTGGGTGTTGGGTCCGTGAGCCCCAGGGGTGGGAGTCTGGAGGGCCCTGGGTCTCCTTGGCCAGATCCTAGGGTCCAGTTACTTAGTGGATGTTGGGTCCATGGGCCCCGGAGGTGGAGGGGGGATTCCAGTGGAGCTTGGGTCCCCTGGCCCAGGTCCTTAGGCCCACCTGCTCGGTGGGTGTTGGATTCGTGAGCCCCAGAGGTGGGAGGCCCGGAGGGGCCTGGGTCTCCTGGCCCAGGTCACCCAGCCCACTGCCTGAGTGCTGGGTGCCAGGTCCATGAGCCCCAGGGGCAGGGCATTCTAGTGGGTCCTGGGTCACAAGGCCCAGGGTCGTGGGCCTGTCTGTATAGTGGGCACTGGATCCGTGAGCCCCAGGGGTGGAGGGTCTGGCTTGGCCCAGGTCAGCTTGCCCAGGTCCATGAGCCCACCTAGGAGAACTGGTCCTCCTCAGTGTGGAGGATGGAGTGCTGAACGGCAGACCATGGTGTACATGGAGGACATGGTAGCTCATGGGGGCCAACAGAGAACATTTGGTACCACAGCAGAGAATGGAGAACAGAATATGTGAACAACTACCCCAGCCAAAACGATGACAGCAAATATCTGGGCGAATGGAGATTATAAGATCAACTGTGTCAGCCAATGGACACTGGAAAGGATTCCTCATCCATAGCTTGGCAAGATCGACACAATTTCAGAATTCTCGCATGTACCTGTGCAGAACCTTCGGAGCATGCTCCACATTGTGACCCTGGGTTGATATAGGGTGACCATTCCCCATCCTCGGGTACTAGGATGGTTGGGAGGCTGGGTAAGTAAAGCCTAACCCAAGAAATGGGAAGAAGAAATAGAAAGCCTGAAAACAATGATCATACCCACTTCTCCCTAACCCTAGATCCTTCCCATCCTGATTGATTATGTTAACATCATTTAAAATTTTTTAAAAAGGAAAAAAAAAAAAAACCTATTCAGCCTGTATCAGACACATCTCTGCCTGTTTTGCATTAGGGGCCAAGTTTTCTTGCATCCCTTACTTTGCTTTTTCTATTCCTGTTGCTTGCTGTACCCCGCTGCCACTGCGTTTCTATCATCGAAGGGGTAACATAGGATGCTGGTTATGTTCATGAAATCTGTTGCGGTTGATCCTAGCTCTATCGCTTACAATCTGCGTGGCCTTGGGCAAGTCAGTGAACATGTCTGGGCTTCCATTTCTGTATCTGTTAAATGGGTGGAGTGTGATAACAGCACTTAGTGGGACTCCGGGTAAGTCTTAATTGCAGGTAAGTCACTATGGCAATACCTTTTTGTTTTTTAAGATTTATTCATTTTATTACAGTCAGATATACACAGAGGAGGAGAGACAGAGAGAAAGATCTTCCGTCCGATGATTCACTCCCCAAGTGAGCCGCAACGGGCCGGTGCGCGCCGATCCGAAGCCGGGAACCAGGAACCTCTTCCGGGTCTCCCACGCGGGTGTAGGGTCCCAATGCATTGGGCCGTCCTCTCCTGCTTTCCCAGGCCACAAGCAGGGAGCTGGATGGGAAGTGGAGCTGCCGGGATTAGAACCGGCGCCCATATGGGATCCCTGGGCTTTCAAGGCGAGGACTTTAGCCGCTAGGCCACGCCGCCGGGCCCTATGGCAATACTTTTTAAAACTTTAATTTCACTCATTCTTTTTTTCTCTTATTTTTATTGGAAAGACAGATTTACAGAGAGAAGGAGAGACAGAAAGATCTTCTGTCTGCTAGTTCACTCCCCAAGTGGCTGCAACAGATGAAGCTGAGCCGATCTGAAGCCAGGGGCTTCTTCCAGGTCTCCCATGCTGGTGCAGGGTCCCAAGGCTTTGGGCCATCCTTGACTATTTTCCCAGGCCACAAGCAGGGAGCTGGATGGGAAACGGAGTAGCCAGGACACAAACCAGTGCCCATATGGGATCCTGGTGGATGCAAGGCAAGGACTTTAGTCACTGAGTCATCACCTAGGGCCCCAGCAATGCACTTTAGGTCATTTGGCACAGTTAAGACTATAAGACATGTTAGGATTATTGAAGATCTCAATCCTACACTTTCACAGGATTCAGTGCAAATGTCACCCCCCCCACCCCCGGGAAGTCTTAGTGATATGCCACACTATGAAACTTCTCTCCTCTACAACTTCCAAAGCCTTACAACTGGATCTTTGCTTGAAGAAATAGACCACTTGGTGTGGTCCCAGCATATGTGCATGCATCAACTGTGCCAGAGATGAGTCCCGTGACTCCTGTGGGGCGTGGCACAATAGGCACAAAGTGCTCAACAGACTCTTGAGGAATGTTGGGACACTGTTGCAAAATGAAGAGCCTAGGGCTGAGGCAGACTGTGAGGTGCCAGGCCTGTTAGCAGCAGGGATGTGTGCATCTATTAATCAGGCCTCAAGTCAGCAGGGAACAGAGGGAAGGCATGCAACGAGCAGCCCCCACTTCTGTGGTCCCCTGATGCCAACGCTGAGGTGCCCTGAGCCAGCTCTGGGCTGCTTCACAACTGCTCCAATCACAGCATTCTGGTTCTACAGCAGGGCCAGGTCAAATCTGAACTCAGAGTTGCCTCCAACACACTTCAGTCCTCCTAGGCCCCCTGAACTGGGAAGTGTAGACACTGCTTTCCCTTCCCTTCCCTTCCTTCCTTCCATCCTTCCATCCTTCCTTCCTCTCTCTCTCTCTTTTCTCTTTCTTTCTTTCTTTCTTTTTCTTTTCTTTTTTTCTTTCTTTTTCTTCCTTCCTTTCTTTCTTTCTAAGATAATTTTATTTTTATTGGAAAAGGAGATTTATAGGAAGGAGAGACAGAGAGAAAGATCTTTCATCCACTGGTTCATTCCTCAAATGGCCATAATGGCTGGAGTTGAGCCCATCTGAAACCAGGAGCTAGGAGCTTGTTCCAGGTCTCCCACGCGGGTGCAGGGTCCCAAGGCTTTGGGCCATCCTCGACTGCTTTCCCAGGACACAAGCAGGGAGCTGGATGGTTAGTAGAGCAGCCAGAACATCAATTGGTGCCCATGTGGGATGCTGGTGCCACTTGAGCCATCGTGCTGTGCCCTGCTTCCTTAACTTTGTGGCCAGGAATACTAGACACATGAAGCAGGTCCTGCTGCCAGGCCATGGTCTACCGAGGCTGGCCTTGGGCTTTCCTGGGTTGCTGAGTTACTTTCTTGGTGCAAACCAATCTCACGCCATCCTACTCAGCCTCACTGGGACTGAGTCATCCTTTTGTACGATGTATCCATGCTGTATATGTTACCTGACAGCCGTTCCGTTGCTAATTGGGTTATCACATAGCCATGTCAGAAAGGCAGGGCATGCGTTCAGGTTGCTCTTATTTTACTTAAGAATAATGCTGGAACATAAGAATAGTGATGTAAAGGGGGCTCTAGAACTTAAAATGTGGAAGGACAGATGAACTTGGGTACTATGTGTGCTATGTGACAAGGCTGCCAGGTATGAGAAATAAGATGGTTCAGGGCTCAGTACTGCCCATGGTGTCAGGGGTCTACCGGAGGTCATGGAACTTCTCCTCCGAAGGCACAGGGATGCTGCTGTGATTGCATTTACTGAAGAGCCCTGACGAAATGGGATCTTAGGAGGAGCGGGGTGGAAACCCAGCAAGCTGACTCACTCCATCTCCCATCTCCTCCCTCCACTGCTCCTCATTCATTCCCTCTAAGGATTCTGACATTGTTCCACATCCTTGCCCTGGCCCCTGAGGCCTTGACACCTATTAAGATTATCACTTGCTAACATCAAGAACTTATCCAAGTTTTTTTTTTTTTTAACAATAGATGATCTTACTAATGGTCAAGCAAAAAAAATTTTTTTCCCCACCTTATTATATGAACAAACTCCTTCTCTTCTGGCTTCAGTTTACTGATCTGTAAAGTCAACTAGAGTCAGATCAATCCTAGCTACAAAAAAGAGATATGCAAGACACACGTGTAATTTTTAAATAACATTTTATTTTTACTTTATTTTATTAAGATTAATTTTTGTTGGACAGTCAGATATAAAGAGAGGAAGATAGAAAGAGATGAAGATTTTCCATCCAATGACTTACTCCCCAAGTAGCCATAACGGCTGGAGCTGAGCCAATCCGAAGCCAGGAGCCCGAAGCCTCTTCCAGGTCTCCCACAAGGGTGCAGGGTCCCAAGGCTTTGGGCCATCCTTGGCTGCTTTCCCAGGCCACAGGCAGGGAGCTGGATGGGAAGTGAGTCCACCAGGATTAGAACTGGAGCCCATATGGCAAGGACTTTAGCCACTAGGCTATCACACTGGGCCCCACTTTATTTTTCAAAAAACGGTTTATCTACTGGGGCTGGCACAATGGTTCAATTTCTTCATCCTCCACCTGCAAGTTTTGGCATCCCATATGCACACCGGTTCGTGTTCCACTTGTTCCATTTCCCATCTAGCTGCCTTCTTACGGCCTGGGAAAGCAGCAGAGGATGGCCCAGAGCGTTGGGACCTTGCACCCATGTGAGAGACTCAGAAGAAACTTCTGGCTCCTACTTTCAGATAGGTTCCTGGTTTTGGATCAGCTCAACTCTGGCCATTGTGCACATTTGAAGAGTGAACCAACAGATGGAAGATCGTTCTCATTGTCTCTCCCCTCTGTAATTCTGCCATGTCAGTTTAAAAAATAAAATATTTATTTATTTAAAAAATTTTATATTAAACATTTATATATTTCTATATATGTATATATGTAGAATTTGTTCATTTTTATCCTCTGGGATAGCAATGCAGTAGCTACTGAGAATGGTTCTTCCACGACATCACTGAGGTATAACTGACATATGATTAAATGCATACACTGGAAGTGTACAACTTGACATGTTTTGACATCTGCGTACACTCATTATATCATCACCACAACCAAGATAGTGAACACATTCATCACTCCTGAAAGTTCCTATGCTTCTTTGTAATTATATATAGTTAATAGTATATTTTATTTAATTTGATATATCCAAAATAGCATACTTTTGACATGTAATCAATGTAAAAAGTATTAATGGAGCTGGGTGTTGTGATGCAATAAGTTAAGCTACTGCTTTCAATGCTAACATCCCAGAATGGACTGCTGATTCTCCTACTGGCCATTCAACTTCCAATCCAGCACCCTGCTCATGTACCTGGGAAAGCAGCAGAAGATGACCCAAGCGCCTGTGGTCCCATCATCTGGAGAGTTCCTGGACCCTGGCTCCAATGTGACCCAGCCCCGACTGTTGTGGACATTTGGGGCAGTGGACTAGCAGATGGAAGATATCTGTCTCCCTCTCTCTGTGTGTCTTCCAATCAAATCCATAAATTGATCCTTTTAGAAAGGTATTACTATGATATTTTGCAAAATCCTGGAATTCCAGTGTGTATTTTGCACTTAGAGAACATCTTATTTTGCACTAGATCCATTTCAAGTGCTCCTGCTGGTGATAGTTCTGTATAGTTAGTATAGGTCTGCCTGATCTTGAGGCACCTTGCCTCTGTTGCAATTGAATGTGGTTCCCAACCCTTCATCCATTGGAAATGTAATTCCCAAGGTAGTAGTGCAGGCAGGCAGGGCCTGATAGGAGTTGTTGAGAGGGAAGGCGTCCTCATGAATGGATTAAGATGTTTTTCTGAAAGTGGCTCAATTCCTGCAGGAGTGACTTTAATATCTAAAACGAAGACTTTCCCATGCACATGCTCCCTTGTTCTGCCACAGTGTGGCCTCCCTTCCATGAGTTAAAGCAGCAGCAAAGCCCTCAAACCATCACCAGACACTACCACTATGCCCTTGAACTTCCCAGCCTCCAAAATGATGAACTACATAAACTTCCTTTCTCATACATTACCCTATCTAAGACACCCCTAAGCCCCGTCCCAACTCCATCTCATGTTACAGGGTTTCACGTGTCTGCAGCTCCCGAAGTGTGTCAGCATCTTCAGGCCTCAGGCCCCTGTGTCCTTGGCTCACTCCGAGGGCCTCTCAGATGTGTGCCAGCTTTCCAGCATGTGCCCAGAGGGTGGCCAGCACGCTGATCTACATGTGTTAACTTGAACCAAGCAGGATTGCTGCTATCCCTGCTGTCACTGTCACCACATGCGCAGGCCACGTGCTGGCCTCCGGGGCAGCCTGTGCTACATCCATGGTCCCCGCCACCCAACGTCAGCCAACGCCTGTGCAGGAGGAGCTTGATGTGGGAACCCCTGTTATGAAATGCAATTGCAGAACACGCTGGGTAGGGGCCCTCTCTGTTAACAGCAGAGCTAAGGTTGGTCAGTTGCAAGGTGTGTTCCTAGTAATAATCACAGTTTGCAAATAAAAGACTTGGTAGTATAAATGAGGTTGGTGTCGGGATTAGTCTCTATATAAACAAGGGTGGAGTTGGAGGTGCCCCAAGGATAAGATTACTTTCCCTCCAATAAGGCTTTCATAAGTACGACAGAAGGGGGTGGAGCGGGCATAGCTACTGCTTCTGTGCTGGCATTGTACTTGACCTTGGCCTCCTCTTGACATACACCCACTTAGGATTTTAAAGAGCCGTGGCTGGGACTACCAAAAACATTGGCAGTGGGCAGAGAAGACTGAGGAGTCCGAGGACAGGAAGCCTAGGTGGGCCAGGCTATCCACAGTAAGAGACCTCAGTTGGCCTGGGGTCCTGTGCTGTCCCCAGAAGCCACAAAAGATCTGGAGGCTGAGTGAAGCCCAGGAAGGTCTGAAGTGGCTGCAGGGAGTGGGTGGAAAGCCCGGCATACCTTCCACACCCTGATGTCCACAGGATGAGGCAAATGACCTGGGAAAGGGTTGTGGGAGACCATGGCCTTGAACTCTCTCTATTCCCTTTTAAGCCTAAGGAGCGCCCTGCTGTGGGCTGACGGAGCTGCCTCCTTCCTCAGGGACAGGGAGTGGGGAGCTGACGGAGGCCCCCAGCGTGTCCTATCTTTCCAATGCATTGCCACTGGGAGCCAGGGGGAAGCTGTAGTTTTGGCTTGTGCAGCTGCAGCAGCAAAGAAGGCGGGAGGGCATCCTGAGGCGGGAAATGCCTCTCAGGGCCATCCCCAGCTGCTTCCGCCTTCCACCTTCCAAGAGGCTGTAGCTCCTCTGAATCCACGCCAAACCTTCTCCCCTGAAGCCACCCTCCTCCTGAGCTCTGGCAGGCAGCTGTGTGCCTGCGCGTCACGGGTCCTCTGAGGGGCTGTCAGTCCCCCATTGTTCTCCGTGCTTCTCCGGCATTCCTCTGGCTCTGGAAGGGAAATGCCTGAAGCTTCGCCCCCATCCTTAGACATGCTTGGCTGAAGAGTCACCAGCACTCCTGAGCCCTTGAGGGACCCTAATGGGGAGTGTCTGGCTGTATTGGCTGAAGTACAAGTGCACCTGCCGGAGGCCAAAGATGGAATCTTGAGGGGTTAACTGGGTCTCTGTGCCTTGGGCTCAACCAAAAGGCTGCCAACAGACATCCATCCCTTCTCCCTCCTGTGCAGAGTGACCCCCATATTCATATACACGGCAACACCCCTTCATTCCCAAACCTACCCATGTGCACACAGTTCTGCGCAGGTTCTTATATGTGTATTCCTGTGCAAGCCATTCTTCTAGGAAAGCCCTCTGACAGCCAGACTGAAGACTTACAGAGGTGAAAACAGAGACAAATCAATTAACTCCATAATGTTGTAAATTGTTGTTGATGTTATGTTGTGGCTTTTAATTGGTCGGGATGATATTCTGCCCGCTCTGTCTTCAGACCAGAGATGGTCTCCCCAAAAAACCATTGAATTTATCTGGACAATAAGATACTGGACTCTATGCTTGGTATACTCTTGCAATGAAAGAATCTTGACTGGATTTGAACTGTAATAGTGCAACAAGGTGGAAGAATCCACCATGGGTGGAGGGGTTGTGGGAATCCCAGAGCCTATGAAACTGTGTCATAAAATGAAATGTAATTAATTAAATAACCCCTCCCCCGAAAAAAGAAAAGAGAGACAAATGAGGAGTCTCTGACAATGGCCCAAGGGAAAGGCAATAGTGTGGTGGGCCTCCGAAGTAGCAGCGGCTGTGGCGAGGCGTGGGCAGGATCTGGATACAGACTGAAGGTCCAGTTGACAGGACATCCAGTGAGTTGGATGGAGGATAGGATGTGAAAGAAAGACCAACATGATACTTTTGGGTTTAATTTCCTATTTGAGTTTGACGGGACATAGCATGTTGAAAACAAATGACAGCAAGGAGGAAAGGCAGCTTGTCATCCACTGGTGAGCATTCAAGTGGCACACTGTACTTCACACACATGCACACATTTGAGCATTATGTTGACCCAGTGATGTTGGTATGGTGGGTGATAGCACTGATTCCATTTAACAGAAGAGGAAGCAAATACAGAGAGCAGAAATGCCTTCCTAAGTCACATTTCTGAGCAAGCCAGGGCCCAAGTTATGTATTCTGGCTCCCAATGGTTCCAGTCCAGGACTGACTCCTCATCAACATACTGCCTCCTGTGCTTAAAAACCAACCTTGGCTCCATCGTGGCTGTGAAGTCGAAGAGCTCTACTCACTCCCCAGGGAACTGAATGAGGGACCACAATGTTGGAGAAAGCAGGGCAGACTACAGCTGGGAATGAATAAGAATTCCATGCCCATTAAGGGACTGCAACTCAGCATGGGAGGCTCTGGGGATGTGAGTAGTGCAGGGAAGCCATGCATACTGAGCTGGTGAGAGACATACCACGAGGTTCATGGGACTTGGATTAGTCCTAGAGAGGGAATGTGGGGGACAGAGGGAGAGTCCATGTAGGCCAAACAAGGCCCTGTGGAGCAGACGGGCAGCCTGGGAAATCTGGCTCTCACTACAGACCTGTCCCGTTACTTCTTGTCCCTGCTGATCAGCCCGGCTGGCTTTCACAGCAGCTGACAAATCTGCATGAGTTTCCTTTCAGTCCTGGAGGGCCCACTGGAGCTGGACAGCTGCTTGCAGTCAGCCTTGGCATGGCCTAGCCTCCCCTACCTACTGGAGTAAGGCCTGTCTTGGACAACATTTAGAACTTTGCTGAGGAATTTGGGGAAGCCCTGCCTCAGTTCCCCCCCACCCCACTGCCCCCATCATGGGCCCTACTTACACATGTTCCCACCCGGAGATGTGGAGCAACTTGGGACTGGGTGCCAGTGTCTGCCAGCAGGCAAAGCAGTCAGGGCACAAGCTTCCTCATACCACTCTGTTCAAACTCTCAGCATGCATGTGTGTACATACACACACACACCCCTCACCCCAGGACAAGGGCTTTGTCATCCAAGAGCCCCAGAGTGACAAGGGGTCCCAAAGACCATTTAGACTCTGATGATTAAGATAAGAAAATTGACAGTAGAGAATTGAAAAGGATATGGGCCAAGATCACAAAGCCATTGAGTGGCAGAGGAGGACAGCCTTAGTTCCAAGGAGACTCGGGGCTAAGAAGAAGAATATTGGGCAGCTAAGGTAGCAGTTCTTCTAACAGTTGGTCCAGGGACCAGCATTATAATGCAGTGGGTTCAAACTTCATATGCCATGCCCTTATCTCATAGAAGGGTACAGGTTCAAGACTCCTGTTCAGTCCTGGCTGCTCTACTTTTGATGCAGCTCCCTGCTGAAAGCAGTAACTGATGGTGCAAGTCCTCAGGCCCCTGCCACCATGTGAGAGATCTGGAAGGAGTTCTGGGCTCCTGGCTTGAACCTGGCCAACCCCACCGCAGTTTTGGCCAAATTCACAGAAGTGAATCATTTGATGGAAGGTCTCTCTCGTTCTCATTCTCTGCCTCTTTCCCTCCCCCTCTACCATTCTACCTTTCAATTAAACAGACAAATAAATCCACCTAAAAACAAAAATCTGGACCAAACACCACTTGAAGAAGCATAGGAGTGGTACATAGTAAGTGTCCAAATCATGCATCATAAATAAATATTGCTGCTTCAGCGGTAAAGGAAAGACAAAACCATGGGGGTAGAAAACTCTACCCTGCTCTGGGTCCTGCTGGATTCAAATTTGTGAGCTATTGGAATAGCCATTCTGGACTTTCTTCCCAGAGGCAGGTAGTACAACTCTAGCTAGAAACTGGGGTGATGGTAATGGGAGGAGGGGGATAGGTCAGAGGGAGGGATACTCCATGCTAATTTGCCATAAATAACTCCCTTGCTTTTCCCTTCAATTTTTTTGAAGTGATGCTTTAGCAGTATCAGAAACACACACACACAGCAATAGCACACATGGTCTCTACAAGGCAGGTACTATCCTCACTTTTTCCACAGAAGGAAACTGGCCCTGAAAAGTTCAGAGCCTGCCTCATAGTCTCGCATCTGATAAACAGTCAAGATGGGATCTGAACCTAGCCCATTTGGCTTTCATGCCTGTGCTGCCAACCATTAGCCCACTCTGCCTTGTGCCTTGAGAAGGGCAGTTTGTCCCAGAGTTGCTGTCCTTGCTAGGAGGAGGCCAAGCCACTCACAGCCAAGCCACTCTCACTTGCTGGTGGCAGAACAAGGCCCAAGTTGGGGTTTTCCCGAAGCACCCAGGCATCCGTATCATGTCTACATAGCAGTCAGGGGCCCCAGTGGGGAGCGTCCATCCTGGAAGGGCCTATGACACCTTAGTCCCCTAGAATTCCTTGTCATGAGCTTCTCAGGCCTGTGTTGGGACAGTAGGGCCCTAGGGAGATGCAGCCATGGTGGAAATTTCTGCAAGAGAATGCAGGAAAGCATTATCTCTGTTCATTTACTAATTAGTATGCAAGCTCAGTGCACACGAGGGGCTTCCTGGGGAAGCCAGTGGAGAGCAAGGTGCCCACACTCTCACGGTGTCCCTGAGGGTTGGGGGATACAGCACACCCATCACACACATTTGCCTTAGTTGTGGTGAAGGAAGGCCAGCTTGCACTCAGGAATTGGGGAAATATTTCTTGAGGTTACCCCCAACTGAACCAATAGCTGTGGACCTCTTTGGAGGCATGGTATTCATGACACCTTCCTGAGTTTCCATGACAACCAGAAATCACCACCTCCAGCAACACTACTGGCTGCCAACTCAACTCATAACGTGGTCTGCCTGTCACGCCCAGCGGCTATGTCTTAAGGACTGGCTGTATCCAGCTCCGGTCCTCCCTGATGGGGCAGAGCTAAATGCGGCTGGTGGAGGGAAAGACGGTGAGAGTGCTCTCGATGCTTTGCATCTCCATGCTTCCACTCGGTGTGCCCAGACCTAGAGCAAGGGTCAGCTGTCATCCCAGAATTCCCTGCCAAGTAGCTGTTCAATGTTTAAGATGTACCAGCTTCGGTTAACCCCCTACAGGCTTCTTTGTTCTCATCTGTCAAAGGAGCAAATCGTCTCTTAGAGACTTACAGTAACTCGCACAGAAAGGAGACCCTGAGCTAATGAGTAGCATGTGGTAGTTGGTTGAAAAACAGTTAAGCCCAGAAGGCTCGGTAGGTTCATTGTAAACAGTTTTGTCTGGCAACCCCCCGCCCCCAACAGAACTCTGTCTCCTTTCCAGATCCTTCTTAGGAACCCCACACCTGGAGAGAAAAACAGAAGCCCCCAGTCCTTCTTAGGAAGTTGGAGCGGCCAAGGGAGAGTCCCCACAGACATTCCAGCACACTGCTCATCGTTTCCCGCGCCATCTCTGTCTCTTGGTTGGCCTCTTCATCTGCACTGTGAAGTGGCCAGACTCGTGGTTTGCCATAGAACCCTCCAGACTTTGAGGTTTACTGGGAAGGAGAGGGATGATGGGCTAAGACTTTGGTCCTGGCGTCTACTTTGATTGAATCTGTAGGCAACACAACTTTAAAAAGACTTCGCTCACTCTGAGCCCCCGCTCTTGACTTTTGTAGTGGAGGCAGCGGGTGGCTTCTTAGCTGATTCCCTCAGCCCTAGAGCACATGAGCCCAGTGGCCCAGGTGCAGCCCTAAAAGGGTCCCAATGCTCCATTTCTTCCCATGCCCGCCAGACTTTCTCCCTTACAGTCTCACCCACCAAAGCCAGGCTGCTTTAGCCAGATCTTTGGAGGAGTAGTACGGCAAGGGACCGAGACAGGAGAGGGCAGCAGAGGAGGTAGAGCAAGCCCCCCTGCCATGCTGACTCTTCCAGCCTCCCCCTCCCCGGGAAGAACAGCAGGGGCCAAGGCCTGAGAACACTGAGCCACTGGCCTGCTCTCCCAGGGTACTCTTGCTGACTATGGAGGGTGAAGGTCCAATCTGCATTTGGGACAAAAGGCTACCCGGTACTTGAGTATCGTTGTCATGGAAACTCAGAAAGGTGTTATTAGCTTCTTTTCAACTCCATGGCCCCTGTGTGGTCCCCGGCCTGTATAATCTTAGCAGTAGCGCCTCATCACCCTGGCAACCCATTAGCCTAGTGTTGTTACCATGGAAACCCCAGCAAGGTCGATCAGCCCAGGAACTTCCCTGAAGAGACAGGTGCAGGGGGACCCATCCATGACAATGTCTATTCCCCAAGTCTCTCAACCAACAATGGCCTGCTCCACAATCAATGAGGATAATTTAAGATTTTTTTTTAAGATTAATTTATTTGTTTGAAAGGCAGGTATGGAGAGAGAGAGGGAAAAACAGAAAGAGATCTTCCATCTGTTGGTTTATTCCCCAAATAGTCACCACAGCCCTGGCTCAGCCAGGCTGAAGCCAAGAGCTTCTTCCAGGTCTCCCACATGGGTACAAGGTCCCAAGGATTTGGTCCATCTTCCCCTGTTTTCTCAGGCACATTAGCAGGGAACTGGATCAGAAATGAAGCAGCTGGGCCCAGCGAGATGGCTCAGTGGCTAAATCCTCACCTTGAACATGCTGACATCCCAAGTGAGCATTGGTTTGTATGCTAGCTGCTCCCTCAGCTGATTACCTGTCAAAGGAACAAGCTCTCTGCTTATGGCCTGGGAAAGCAGTTGAGGACCACCCAAGGCCTTGGGAACCTACACCCATGTGGGACACCCAGAAGTTCCTGGCTCCTGGTTTTGGATTGGCTTAGCTCTGGCCAATTGCAGTCATTTGGGAAGTGAATCAGCAGATGGAGGATCTTTCTCTCTGTCTCTCCTAGTCTGTAAATCTGCCTTTCCAATAAAAAATAAAATAAATCTTAAAGAAGTGGAATAACTGGGATTCAAACCAGGATTTCAGGTAGCACCAGCCCTAGTATCTTTACTAAAGTCAGCTAAGAGTTTGTTGTGTGACAGGAAGGAATTTGACTCTGGAGAATACCAGGTACTTTTATGGATGCTTTTAAGGATCTCCAAGCATGAGCCAAAACTGACTCTTGCAGGACATTGAGGCTGGTATGAAGAGGCTTGAACCTGTCTTTCATTCACTTTTCCATTCATTCATTCACTCATTCATTCATTCAGCAGTTAATGAGCACCTATTGATCAGGTGTGCACTGCATATATCCTGAGTTCTTCTAATACCCGATCCCCTAATATCCTCAACTGAAAACAATGTTGAGACTCCTATTTGTAGCCTACCCCCTACGTCAGTGTTCAGGGAACTGAGATCTTTGTGAAATCTGGATAATTCAACGTGTGACCAGACACACCAGAAGATTCTAGAAGTCACAGCCGTGAGAAGTAAGAAGTGGCGACCTTGATGAGTAATGTGCTTAACGGTCATTCTTATGTTACAAATGGGGGATGTGGGGAGGAAGGGGTGGAGATTGACCTGCCACAAAGTGGCACAGCTAAGATGGAATCCTACCCTTTGTCATAGCAATTCAGTCTGCTATGATTTCTGTATTTGCTCCCTGTCACCCAAACTCAGGAATCCAATCTTCAAAAAAATCTTATGATAATAGTGCAAAGAGGATAGAAAGTTCTTTCAGTTATGGTGTTTGCAAGTGGATTAGATCACTTAGGGTGGAGGCCCCATGATTAGATCCTGGTGATTTGGTAAGAGATAAAGACAGACAGATAGGCACACTCTCTGTCTCTTGCCATGTGATGCCCTGGGCCACCTTAGGACTCTGCTGGCTAGAGTATCATCACCAGAGGATGAGCCCCTGCCCCCCATCTTGCACCATGAACTTCCATAATTGTGAGCCAAAAATAAACCTCTTTCCTTTCTAAGGTTAGGCTGCCTTGGATATGTCATTACAGCAATGAAAAGCTGAATGGTACACAGTTTTCCGGGTCATTCTCCAGGGAGAACAGCAGTTAAGTGGGGCCACGTCATGAGGTGGGCAAAGGAGAAGCCCCGCACAGTAGCCATAACCTGCAGAAGGGAGCTTGTCTCTGTTTTATGACAAACAGGAGCTGTGGCCAAATCCCTGGGAGCAGAAGAGGGCATTTCCTAGAAATGCTGGGGGTGGGGCTGGCGTGCCCCACCCAGAGCCAAAGGACAAGGCTTAGGTTTGCGTGTGAGCACTTAGCTTACTTCAAGCTGAACTTGGATCCTCCAGAGCTCCCTTCCCTCTGAGCTCCCGCAGAGAACTCTCCTTTTGGTTGGAGTCCAAGGGAGTCATTCAACTTGGACCTGCTGTTTCTGTTCCTAACTGAATGGTTCAAGTACTTAACTGATGGCCTCACCGAAACAATTTGCTTGCTCAGACTAGCAAGATAGACTAGTGTTTTGACTCAAGTTACAGGAGAAGTGAAAACGGTTTTTGTTTGTTGCTTGTTTTTTTTTTTTTTTTTTTTTTTGAAGAGCAACTTTTTATTAGGTTGGGGAACAAGGGCCAATTCCTAACGTGTTCCCACTCCACCTCATCCCAGGCCCCGGAAACTCTGGGCTAAAATACATACTCCCAAGCACAGTGAGATGCCCACAGGCTGCTGTACGGTACCCATCTAGGAGTACAGTCGGCTTTGATCAACTCGAGTCAGCTGTCCCTCTAACCTAGCCTTGCAGTTTGTTTCTTCTGATACCTGCTACGAATGGGCCAAGATGAGCTTCCCCTCAATGGCTGGCGTGTCATCTTGGCACAGATCGGAGGAAGGAAGTTCGTGCAGTTCCTAAGATTGGACAGCAGGGGGAAACCGCTCACGCGGCATTGGATTTCGTCCCAAAACTAAGCAGGCTGGGAGAAGGCAAGCAGGCCTTGAGTGCGCAAGTACAGCACAGGGGGACACCGAAGCAGCTATGCCTGAGCTACTGGACGAGCTGATCTGTAGCACAGAGGTATCCCCCCACACTCCTGTGCAGCTAGCGAAATCAGCAGGGCATTGGACAACTTTGTCCACAGAGTTGCACCCTGCCCACCTCAGCCAGGAGTCCAGAAGGCATTCAGCCAGCACCCAGGAGTTCAGCGGGAATCACTCGCCCTGCACGGAACTCTCAGAGCCTGCATCCTCCGGTGAAATGGGTTGAAGAAGGAATCGCATCAACTCCTTCTCTCCTGTGCGCATGCACACAAGACCTGCCCTCCCTCTGCCAGGAGCTGCCTTTTGCTGAATCCCCACGCAATTGTCAACTCCTGGCTTCCTCTCACCTCTAGGAACGGTCCAGTGAGCCCAGCTGCGGATCAGATCCTGTGCCCAGACAGAACCCCCGCAGTGCTCTGGCCACCACTCCTGGCCAGACTGTGATTTTTGAGTAATACACGTCTCGAAGCTGCACAGTACATGTGCAGGAATCTCTGGTGGATGCTGAGAAAGGCATTTGTATAGCTTTTCCCAGATTACAAACCAGGGTGGTCATACTGGCCTGAAACAGGCTTTTTTCTCCCATCTTCACACAAGCATGGTGTCCTTTACTGTACCAAACATGTTTTTTAAAAAGTGCATTTTGTGTATTGGAGAGACAGAGAGAGAGAACGAGAACTCTCATGCATTGGTGACTCCCCAGATGCCTGCAACTGCTGGGGTTGAACTGAAGTCAGCAGCCGCGGACTCAGCCAGGCCTCCCAATATGGTGGCAGGAACCCAATCACTTGAATCTGCTATGTCCCATTGTCCGGAACCACAGCTGGGAATTGAACCCAAACAATCAGATAAGGGTCACAGGCAACTTAACCACTAGAGCAAACGTCCACCTCCAGAAACAAACATTCTTTTTTTTTAAAAAAAAGATTCATTTTATTTTTATTGTAAAGGCAGATTTCCAGAGAGAAGGAGAGACAGAGAGAAAGATCTTCCGTCTACTGATTCACCCCCCAAATGGCTGCAACAACCGGAACTGAGCCAATCCAGACCAGGAGCCTGGAGCTTCTACTGGGGTTTCCACATGGGTGCAGGGTTCTGTGGCTTTATGCTATCTTCCTCTGCTTTCCCAGGTCACAAGCAGGGAGCTGGCTGCAAAGTAGAGCAGCTGGCACATCAATCAGTGCTTATATGGGATGCTGGTGCATGCAAAGTGAGGATTTAGCCACTGAGCTATGACACCAGGCCCGGAAACAAAGATTGTCACATCAGAAACTTCAGTTGCTCTTTGAGGAATCTAGGGATTATTATTCCCATTTTAGAAAAGATAAAAGTGAGGCCCAGCAGGCCGAAGGGGCAATGATCGGATTCCCTTGACCTTTTTTGTGGTTGTGGCCGGGTCTGGTGTGGTGAGGAAGCAAGATTGGCAAGCATGGTGCTCTGGAGGTTAGAGCTTGGGTTCTCATCCTGGCCTCACCTGGATGCTCTCCAGGGCTAGGGGAACACCCAGAAAGGCTTCCTGGGGAAGGTGGGTCTTGGTTGGTCCTGGAAGGAAGCAGAGAAGGCATGCCTGGGGAGACTAGAGGAGCCCTGGGAGATGATGTTTGGGTGACTCAGTGTAGCTTCTACTTCTTTAAGGGCAGGTGTGAAGGTTCCTGCCTTGCCAGTGCCTGCTGGGACCAGAGCCGGGGCTCAAGGCCAAGAGAATAGCTCAGGGGGTCTAGGCGGTACTGGGGAGTCATGGGAGGTGAGGACTGTCACACCTCCTTGCCTTCCTCCTTGCCACTGGAGCCTTCCAGGGCCGGCAGTGCTACAGTGAGCCTTTTTCCTTTTTTAAAAAAATTTCTTAATTTATTTGAAAGGCACAATTACAGAAAGAGGGAGAATGCAGAGATCCAAGGATTTGAACCATCCTCTGCTGCTTTTCCAGATGCCTCAGCAGGGAGCTGAATCAGAAATGGAGCAGCTAGGATACAAACCACCACTTGAAAGTAAAGGCTTAGCATACTATGCTTCACTGCTGGCACAGCCTGGAAATTCTTTAGCATCCAGGGAAGCTGGGCAAGCCTTCAGGTTGCACAGTATGGAAATTCTGATGTGGAGGCCCAAGCAGCTCCTGCAGCCCCAGGCCAAGGTGCCCACATTAGAGGCCAGTGAACACTCAGCACCTCTGGCGTGGCACCTTGGGTTACTGCCCAAGTTAGGTCATCACAAGGGAGTCTGCTGGGGATCTAATCCGGCCCTATGGAGATCCTACAGATTGTCTAGGGGACGGAAGTGTCCAGCAGCAGCAGCACACTCATGTTGGGGAAGTGGACCCCTAGCAAGGAGCATGCAACTGACGCGAGCTGAGGACAGACCCAGATGTGCCATCTGACTTGCCAAAGTGACTGCATTTCACCTCCACGAACTCATTTTCTCTGTCTATAAATTGGAGAAATGAAGGCTTGTTCTATCCATATTTCAGAGTTAGAACAAGGCTTTGCAGAGAAACTAGTTCCTACATAGTCAGCCTATACCAATGGGCTGATCCCCGTGCCAGGCAGTTTAACAGCATCATGGTGTTCAGCAATGCAGCAGCAGTCTGGCCTAAGTGGAAACACAGGTACAGCCCCTGGCAGGACCATAGATGGGTAAATACTGGTGCCAGGCTTTCAACCCTGCTCTGGTGCTAGACTTTCCCTTTCCACCAAAAGCCCCTTGTTTGTATGTACACTATCGGAGTCTGATATAGAAATGCCATAACTGGTGTACTTCATTCCTTTAACTCAAGAAGTTGATATAAAATGTAGGTCTTCCCCTGGGGCCCCAGGCAATGGCTCAAGCACTGAGTTGACGGACTTGCTGATGCTTCATTTGCGACAGGGTTAGGCAAACTATGGCCCGCCACCTATTTTTATAAATACAGTGTCACTGGATCATAGCCATCTCCATTGGTAGACATATTGCCTATGGCTGCTTGAGCTTGACAATGGCCAAGCTGAGTAGTTGAGACAGAGTCCATCTGGCCTACAGAGGCAAAAGAAAAAAAAAAGCCTCCCTGGCTCTTTGCAGAAAGTGCTGGCTGATCCCCGATCTGATATGTGTCAGGAAGTATCCTGGATGTGGCTCTGGCCTTTGGCAGAAGTCCAAGGCAGCAGCAAGGGGAGTCCCTTAGCCAACTCCCTCTGTAAGCACTGGCCACTCCCTAGGGGAGAACTGGCTTGTCCCAGGAGGCCCACAGGGGAGGAGAAGGGGGTGGGTTCCAGAGAAATGTTGGCTGAGTGAGCAGCCCTTCTGGGGTATAGAAATGAAGGGGCAGATTGATGGCCTCTTCTGCTCAGCAATGACAGAAGACAGTTCACACCAGGCCTCCTGCTTCGCTCTATGGCGGCCAAGAGAGACACAGCCCTAATTGATGGTGCCATCAGGGGGTACCAACACAGCCAAGGCTCATGAGAGAGTCCAAAATGTTAGGCTTCAAAGTGGCTCTGGCTCATTTGACACAGCACCCGGGGGTCTGAGAAGCTGTGTGTGGTCTGGGTCTGTTTGCTTCTCCTAATCTCAGTCATTTCAGAGGCTGCTGAATTTCCGGATAGATTCAAAGTGATGTTGTTTTCTCGGCTCCTCTGGGCCCCTGCCCTTCAACCTCTCTGTTCACGACCCCCTGTCCAGAAACCATCATGGAAGTGGACTGCTTTCTCTTGGCTCTAAAACTCTGTGGCTTGCCAAAGTGACCCCCTACTATTCACTGGGCCAAGTCAACATAACTGCAAAGGATGGCAAAACCACACGTCCCACCTTATTGTGGTTCTGGGTCTAATTATCTTCCTAGAAAGCCCCCAATTTTCCTTTCCCTCTTTTTATGCTCCAAGGACATCAGACTGGTAACCATCCAGTAGGATCCAGTTGGGTGCGAATGAAGGTGCCTTCGTGTCTGGTTCCCACCTCCACTGCCTATCATCTCTGCCCATTCCACAGCCCAATTGAAAGAAATGCTCCTAGACCTTTTCCAGGGCCAGCTGGGTCACTGTTCCATTTCCATTCATTCTCATTGCTCCCACCAGTGCCCACTGACCAATCAAATGTCTTGCACTCTCACTTTTCTGTGGTACTTCACACTGAATACCAATGCGCTCTGCAGTGGTGCATCTCTCTAACTGGATGACCATTCCACAGTACTGTGGAAAGAACTGAATTCTAGAATCTAAAGAACAAATTTTACACCAGTTACTAGCTAGCTGTGAGATTTGGCACAAGTTGCTTCCCCTCTTTTTCTGGTTTCTCATCAGCAGTCGTTAGGGTGATCCCATGAGTTTCTCTCTTTTCAAGAGCTCTACACTGTTCCAGGCCTGCACACTTATGGGTCCATATTGTTGCTCTGATCCCATCAGCCCCTTGGCTTCATATGAAATGAGAGCTTTGGGGGTTATCAGGGGGATAACAGACCAATCAGAATAAAGCCAGCCCACCCAAAATGTCTGCTTAAAGCTGGTCCCTCTGATGACCACTTTGCCTAAAAATCAAACTAGTAGTTTGAAAATAAGGCAGTTTGCACTGATTTTCCTAAGAGGCATGTCCAATGTGGTGTATTTTTTAAATCACTGTGTCACAATTTGTTGCAACCAGTCAATGACAAAACTGCCTTGTAGGCTTGCAGCTGACTTTTTGTATTTTCATTCCTATTGAGCAGTTTTATGTCTTTCGAGTAAGTTTGTCTGAAGCGTCTGAAGCGCCTTTAAGACTGTGTATGTCCAGGACTAAATATTTGTCCAATCTACAGAATTCACCGCAAGACTGATCGAAGGCACCCACTTTGCTCTGCAGTGTGTATGCCTGTGTACACCTAATGGGTTTATTAACCAAATTAGCATGTAGCCAATGTTCCTTTCCATTCCCCAAGATATTGGCATTTTGACAACCAGCATGAAGAAGTAAGACAGATGGGGCAGAATCGTGGTGAACTCTTTGCATTTTATTTTTCAGGCTATCTCATTTATCAAAGCAACTCGATTTCATGAGACATAAAGTGATACATACAATTCCTTACCAAAGGTACTTATTGCTGAAAACAAAACATTTCTCCAGAGAGGGCAAACTGGCTAGGAAGTCCTGAAAGTGTTCTGAAAGTAGATAAAAGAGAAGACACCCACCAAGGCTACAAAATAATCTTTAGTAGACATCCCATCTTTAGTCAGCAGGGTCTTAAAGACATTGCTTTGGAAAAATCCTTTAAACCACACTGCACACCCTCCCCCCAAATTGGACAACCATAGAAATGCTAAACAACTTAAAAGTGGGCTGCACTTTATGTATACTGGTCATTAAGCCCCGAAATTCCTTTTGTGAGCTTGCGGCTAATTGCGTTGTGACTAGCTGGCCTAGAACTGATTTGAGAAGCAGGTACATGATATATGCTGTGTGCAGGTACAGGGACAGCCATGGTCCTGAACATGACCTCCAAAAGTAAGCGTGAATTGGCAGCTTTTAACTCTTTATTATAAAGATATATTTACACAGAACAATCTTTACAAACACAGTGAACACAATTATGGGGAGAGGACACTTTCTTAACGCAAAAGGCCTTCATCTCTTTGTATAAATTAGCATAAGAATCAAACACAATCATTTTAAATAAGGCAGCACTCACCCCCCCTACACACCCCACCCTGCCCTCCCGCTATCCTCCTCCGGCCTGTATCTCCCAACCTTCTCAACCTGATATCCCCCTTTTCTCCCCTTCCCCACGGCAACTGAGCAGGGCTGCAGCTTATGCAGGCAGCAGGTGAAGAAAGGAGGAGGAAGAGAAGGAAGGGCCAGGGCCCTGGTAAGGAGTCAGCGACAGAACAGTCTTTCTGGACACTGAGCACCCTTCCACCCTGAGTCGTCAGGGTGACCAGGTCAGCTCCCCAGGATAGGCCTGGAGGTGGTGGCAGCGGCAGCAGCATCAGCAGCAGCACAGGTAAAGGACTTGGGGAAAGGCAGACAAACACTGGGATTATTGAGGTGCTCTGGGGTGGGGGAGTTGCCCTCTCACACAATGGGTGAGGGGGACCTGGCTTCTGCCCTCCCCTTTCTCCCTTCTGGCAGCCCCAGTCCCACCCGGAGAAGGAAGCCTGTTCTGGCAAAGGGCAAGAACGCCCCCCCATCACGTGCTCCTCTCTCTCCTCCCTCCTTCCTTCCTGTCCTTCTTCCCACCCTTCTGTCTGCTCTGCCTGAGCTCCTTCCCTTCTTCTCCCATCAACAGGAAGGAAAGGTAACTGAGCTCAAGTCTAAACTAGCAGGGCCTGAGTTGGGCAGTGCTGGTAGTGTGGGGCAGCAGGGAAGGCCAGCGGCAGAGGATGGCTTTGTCCCCTTGATGGGGCTGTGAGGAGCCAGCTTGCCTCTCCCTACTCTTCCTAACTAGCCCCCAGCACCAAGCCCTGAAAAAAGGCACTTCATTGTGTTGGGAAGATATCATTGAGAGGAAAGAGGGCATCATAAAGAGGGGGCGGGTTGGGAGACCTGGTCCTCATTCTTGCCTCTGCGGAGCCCCTGAGCAGGTCACTAGCTCTGTATTTGTAAGCATCCACACAATACTGGAAGCTGAGCTAAGTGATTGCTAAGGGTCTTTTCAGCTCTGACAGTCTATAATTTTTGGCAAAACAATCCTCTTGCTTCGTTCTTACCTCTGTGGGAAGGGTTTAGAGCCAGGGCAGAACCAGTGTCCCAGAACTTGAATTTAGCTGGGAGGGTGGGATGGGGGAGAGACTTAGAAGTGAGTATTAGGAGACACAACAAGGTGTGAGCAGTGACAGTGGCCTTTCCTCTTCCCCTCTTCTTACCTGAGCTACCACCCCAAGGGTCAGGGAAGGTCCCCAAGGAGGCCAACCACCATCTCCAGAGCACCAGTCCCCATGTGGCGTCCCCAGTGCACCCTGTTGTCTGTGTGTCAACACTCAGCCCCTGTGATCGGAGTCTCTTCATTGCACCTCTGTGTGTTCCTGTGCAGAGGCTGGTGTCATTATGGGAATCCCATTGATTGCTTGAGGGAGCATTTCCTGGCAGCCACCAGGCCAGAGGTGATTAAGGAAGGGCTAAGTATGCGAATTGGGTCCCCGAGGTGGGTGAGGTAGGACTAGAGCCACTCAGAGGGCCACGGAGAGCAGAGGGGGAGGCCCAGGGCTGGGTCTCCGAAGTCAGTCCAGGCAGGGGCCGGGAAGGTGGCCTCCACGGATCCTTGCAAGAGAACTGGAATCATCAGAACGAGGGCTGGGACCACACCACTGCAGGCGGCTGGAAAGTGCGAAGGTCAGGACCATCAGCAGCTAGAACAAGTGCAAGACAATAGCTGAATGGGTGTGAGGGCTCCAGAGAAGCAGGCTGATTTGTGGAGTGGACTGCGGGGGGGCAGGCCCTTGGGGGCGCCTTCAGTCCTAAAGAGAAAAAGGAGAGATGAAGACATCACTTGTATGACACACCCTCTGTCTCACGCAAGAGGAGGAGGCAGCTTTCATCCCTGCCCCCCAACTCCGGACAACTGCAGTCACACTGCCCCACCTCCCTTTCTGCCTGGTATCCCTGTGGGTTTCTGCCTCATTTCCCTCACTCCTGGATAAGGTGAGGTCCATGTTAAACATACACAGACATACCCTAAGCACCCCAACCACCCCCTCTCCTACTGGTCATCAAGGCCCAGCAAGTCATCAAGGACTTTCAGAACTCTCCAGTTAGCCAGCCTGTCCAACTCCCAGAAGGCAATGGAGAAGAGCTGGCTCTTTACTCTTAGAGAATCAGGAGATGAGCCCAAGTGTCCAGCCTCTTTGTGGGCATCCATGTCCACTTCTACATAATGCAGGGGCCACATGGGCACTCCACAAGTTGGGTGCTTGGCAGCTCTAAGGCTGTGTGTGTGTGTGTGTGTGTGTGGTGCGGGGACGGCTTGATGGATATAGTCCGGCTAGTGATAAGCGACAAGGTCACGGGATCACCAGCTTCCCAGCTATCCCTCCCTCAGCACGTTGGAGCCTGCCCACTGGCCAAGGGCTGCAGTACCTGCTTCAAAAAGGCATGGGGCCCTTATGCGAGAGGCGTGGCCGCTGGCGACGGAACTTCCTGCGACTTCCCTGCCAGGGCCCTGGTCCTTTCCTGGACCCCTTGAGCTGCACCAAGTAGCGAATATTGCCTTCTTCTAGGTCTTTCCCATCAGGAGGCTGCACCAGGGGCCCTGTGGGAAGAAGAAAGCCAGTTAGGAGGAAAGCTGATGAAAATTGATAGGGGTGGGTTGCAAAGCGCCCCCCCCCCCCAAATCTGGAAACCTCAGACCCCAGGAAAGGTAGTCTCTCCAGCAGGGGGCGCTCCTCAGAGCTTTTCTTTGCGTTTCTTTTGGATGGTGATGAAAAATCTTCAATGTATGCATCATGATTTTCTATCCTTTCTGCAGCTAATTCATGTTGTGACAGGCTTAAATAAGTTCTTTCTGATTTGGGGGGGGGGCGCACTTTAGGGTTTGTGCCTGTACTCCGGGCTGCAGTGCAGCACACATGACCCCATGGCATCCCTGCAAGCAGCATAAGTCAAACATTCTGACCTCATGCCATCACAAAGACCCCCATACACAGTCCCATGAGCTGTAGTTTTCCCTTCTCTTTTATTCTTGGCTGTAGTATTTTTTCTTAGCGAGTTATTTATTTATTTATTTGAAAAGCAGAGTTACAGAGAGGGGAGAGAGAAAGAGAAGCTTTGATCTGATAGTTCAGTCCCTAGATAGCTGTGATGGCCAGAGCTGAGCCAATCAGAAGCTAGGAGCCAGGAGTCTCTTCCTGGTCTCCCACATGGGTTCAGGGTCCCAAGGCCATCCTCTACTGTTTTCCCAGGCCACAAGGAGGGAGCTGGATGAGAAGTGGGGCAGCCCGGACTCAGCTTTCCCTGCTACATCATAATGCTGGCCCTGGTAGACTAAAGTTAACCTTGACCATCAGGCCATTGTACTCTTCCATTACAGGGTGACCCACTTTGGAGCACTGAAGCTTGCATATCTCCCCCTTCCCTGGAGCAGCTCTGGGGCTCACTTTTGCAACCAAGCTCTCCCGGTGGGTGTGGCTAGGGGGCGTGTCCCACTGCACTTGCCAGACTCAGAGGCTGAAAAATAGCACAGGACATGAATGAGTAGATGAATGAATGAACTTGATCACTTGGAACAGCACATCTGCGCCCAGGAGGTGGCAGGGTAGGGTGGGGAGTCGGGGGAGGCTATTGCAATGAGTCCCTCACAACCTGTGCCCAAGCTCTTCCTACTGCCCAGTCACAAAGCCCTGTGCCATGCATGAGGTAAGCGCCTTCTGTTCCAAGCCCAGTTGGCCTCTGCTCTGCTCTCGGGCTCCTCATGCCAGCCTGAGCCCTGACAATGGAGTCCAAGTGGTGCTGTGTTTGCTTGGGCACACGCGCCAGTTCTCCTGCATGCAGTCTGCTCTGCAGCCACACTGGTGCAGCTGGCACATGGGGACCTGGGCTCCCAAGGCAGGCAGCCTGGGTGGAGGAGATGGCTCTGGGAAGCTGCCCTCAGTTCTCTCCACGGCAAGCACATGAGTCCCACTGCCATTCATACAGCAATCACCACCAGCTCACAGTTTCCATCCAGCTTTTGTTGGCAGCTCGCCCCCAGCTGGCTCCCCCTGGTGGCCCTTCCTTCCCCTCCTCTCCCCTACCTCCCCACATCCTCACACTCGGATTCCCGCCTGGACTCCTCCGCCCTTAGATGCCTCCTCCACTTGCACACACAATTTCCAGGCATTCGGCCTCCTTAAGAGCCAAAAGTGGGTGAGGGTTGTCCTTATGGCTCCCAGGACGGCTGCTTTTTCTCCCTGACTCACATCCAGGCACACAGAGAAAAACCCCACAAGAAACTCTCTGGTCCATTAGGAAGTGGCCAGTTACCAGGATCATTCAGTAAATGAAACCATATAGCTATGCTCATACTCAAGGGGGTTACTGAGTCAACTCACTATCCTTGTCACTTCCAAGAATGAGATCAAAATCACATTAGCACTTAGGAGCAGTAGGTGTGATTGTGACAAAGGGGACTGTTTTCTGTGTGACTGTCCCAGAGCCATCTTCAGGGACAGGGGGGTGACAGGATGACCTTTACCAAGCCCCCGACACACACACACACCACACACACCAGCTACTGTGGTTTCTGCTCTGAGTTTAGGGGTCCCCTCAAGGCTCGGCCTACCTACTGCAGGTGCGTATGAAGGAAGCTGATGGAGTGTCCATGGAAGCAACACACTCAGGTAAGAAGGAATGCTCCGAGGCTGTGGCAATGCACAGGGGAACAACCCCACAGAAGCCTTGGTTCTCACAGGCAGGCCTTCAACTCCTGCAGGTGGGCCAAGAGCACAGGCCATTGCACCCAGAGGCCCAGCAGGTGCCAAGATGGGGAGTGGGTCCTCTTCCTGTGCTTAGCACCTGTACCGGTGTCTGTGCCAGCTGGGAAGGGGATGCTAGTGGGAAAGGACCCAGAGGCAGGCCCAGAGCCAGGAGGGGGAAGGAAGATGCCAAGAAGATGCCCCAAATTCTAAACCCACAGGAAGGACCACCCCAAAGCAACTGAGCCCTCAGCCAGCCTGAAGCCTTAGGCCTCTTACACTGCATCGGCTGGAGGCCCACTCTCCTCCTGATTGCTGGAAAGCTTCGGGCATCTGCTGGCTGGCTGAGCTCCTTAGCCACCTGCTTCCTACTCCTGCATTGACGCAGCTTAGCAGGTTACCTGGGATGCTCTGGCTTCCCATCGCTGCAGAGGCCCTGGCTCTATAGGATTCCCCTTCCCACCCTCAGCTCCGCAGAATATTTTGTGCCATGTCCTTGGCTGTTGCAAGGGAGCGAATCCCTAAAGACCCTAAGGTAGGCACAACTGCTCAGGAACACACCAGCCTTACCAGGAATGAAGCACCTGCTGTTCCTCACGTGGTCTGGCCTGCCTTGTGAGGATAGGGACCTCTGTGGCTGCACCCAACCCCTGTCCTATAGCCCTGTGTGTCTGTAGCATGGGGCTCCTTTCCATTGTCTGTCCAGTCCCTTAACCTGTCACCTTCTCCGGGGCCTTGGGTTGTCTTCCAGTGCCAGGTCTGTTGCCCTCAGATGCTCCATGCCTTGGCAGCCTGGCCCTCCCTGTCACTTGCCTCACTCCTCTGCCCGGAGAGGCCTGGCTCAGGTTACCATGTGGACGGTTAGGCTTGCTTAGAACCTCAGACTGGGGACACTTTGTAAGTGCTCCTCCCTCACTGCCACTGTGACTGCAAGCTTCCCTCGAACTGGAGCAGGCAGGAGGCGAAGAAGAGAGAGGCCTTCAGACATAGACCAAGGAACACTTGGCACTGGCCCAGCAGCCTCAGAAGAGCAAAGTGTATCCCAGGTCAGAAGGCAGTGGCAGGAGGCGCGTGGGAGTGGACATTCCAGAGCAGGACAGAGTGTGGGGACAGGAGGAAGCATGCCTGCAGCCCGGCCTGAGGACTCTGGCTGGGGACAGCAGGCAAGTCCGGGCCAAGGGGCCTCCTGTTTCTTCCTTTTATGGCCTTATTTTGTTGTCATGCACCTGAAAGCCAGGGCTACAGAGAGAGGGAGAGAGGGAGGAAAGGAGAGAGAGAGGAAGAGGTCTCCCATCCATCCACTGGATCACTCTCTAAATGCTTGCAACAGTCAGCTCTATTGAGTCTCCTATACAGGTGCACCATCATCCTCCGCTCCTCCTAACTCCAGATGCATTAGCAGGAAGCTGGACCAGAAACTGAGTGCCTGGGACTTGAGCCAACACCCTGATTTAGGAAGCAGCCATTCTAAGCAGAGATTTAACCCACTGCACCATAATGCAGCTCCATAAGGGTCCCTGTTTCTAACACAGGATAGGAGGCAACAGGAGAAGGGCATGTTTAGCTGGACCAGGAGGTGGGGGGAGTACGGCCACCTGCATGCATGGCTCTAGGAGAAGCCAAAGGGATAATAGAAATGGGAGCCGTGAAAGTTTCCAGTGCTAAGTTTGAGCCAAATGTACAGGGCAATGAGTTTACACAAGTCAGGTCTGGAGATGACCTAACCATGAAGGGTGGGTTAAAGCGAGGAGAAGCAGGGTCTGGGTCAGATCAACTTGCACTCCCTCATACGGAGCTCTCCTCTTTACCATCACTGCTCCAATAGCCCATCTCCAAAAGGAGTCAAGAGGTGGCCTGTTGACCAAGGGTCTTCTGAGTAGCCTCTGGGGGAGGATGAAGTGTGCAGATGCAAGCTTGGCTCCCTCAGGGACAACTTCTTTGCACCCACTCTTTCCTCGCTGAAGGCTTCACCTTGAGTGATTTGCCTGCAGTGCGATCTGGTGAGTCTCTTCTTGCCAGCTATCCTGGATGGTGGCTCCTGGAGCTCACGCCCTGCAGTCATTTCACATTCACGTGTGTTGGCTCCTGCTAGCCACTGGGTGCCCAGCAGGAGCTCCTGGAGAGAAAGCCCATCCCTTCCTTCCCCAGAGGTGGTCTACTCAGTGCTCAGGTCTAAAAGAGAGTAAGCACTTGAATAGCCACCTGCGGGCAGGAGGCAGCAGAGTCAAGCCATGAGCCTTGCTGGGAAGCCAGGCGATGCTCCCAGGAGCAGAGGAAGGAGGCTTGCCTAGCACAAGAGGCAAGCAGAGCTGCCTGGGCCCCTCTGAGGTTCCTGAGCCGCCAAGTTATTCTGCCGTCCTGAAGGAGCTGGGACCAAGTAGGGGCCTGTGCCCTTCCTCTAGGAACCCTGCCACCCTGCCCTCTCCTGCCAGCTCCCTGCCCCTCTATCCCTGCCACTGGCATTAGTCCACCTGTATTTGGCCTTGCCTTTATGTGGCACTGGGCAGGCAGCAGTGACAGCCAGGTCACAGGACCGTAGCAGCTGCAGGTGGGAGCTGACAGCCCCCAGAGACGTGGACACAGGGAGGTAAGTCTGGAGTGGAGCTGCTAGTTTATGGGAGGTGACCAGCCATGGGGTGGGCACATGAGGACCAGTGCCAGGTATTTGTCAGGTATGGGTGTATTGGGGGCAGAAATGCAGGTATCAGGTCATCGGACCCAGCAGGACCAGGATGAAGCACGCTCATGCCTGGGGCAGTGGAGAGGCTGCAGCCCAGATATGGAAGAAACAAGACCCTCGCGCCCACCAAGGAAGGAGGTTGTAGGGGAGGGCTGGTGTCCTGGGCAGAAGCAGGGAGAGGCGCTTCCAGGGCCTTGAGGTCCCTAGAAACAGAGACTAGCTCACATCTGGGATGGGGACCGGAGCTGCCTCAGCTCCCAAGCCCGCTTGGGGAGCAACAGTTGGGCTCCCTGCCGCCAGCGCTCCTGCCTATGCAGCAAGTGTCACGTCTGCAAGCTGGCATGCTCACCCCTGCGGGCGGCCAAGCTACGGGACCTGCAGGTGGCCACTACCCCTCAGAGCCAAAAGACCCTCAATGTGGGGGCCCAGCCCACCCAGCTCAGCTCACTTCCCTCCACTGACCCACGAAGGGGAACGTTGCACAACCCCCACCCCCACCACCACGTGGGACAGGAGAAGCAGGACACAAGCCCCTGGCTCTGGAACTGCGCTCAGTAGGAGCACGGAGTGTGTGGAGTGAGCAGCCCAGGCAGGTGATGTTCTGGGCTGAGCTGCGCTTCTCCCCTACCTCCCACCCGCAGCCACCTCTCCCGCCTTGCAAGCTGTCGGTGCAGCTGGCCGACCCCGCGTCCGGGGCGCCCTGTCAGTGGGCCTCCCGGCGTGGCCGGCGCGTGGCTGCTGCTGCAGCGCTCGCGCCGGGCTCCCCGGGAGGCCGGCCCGCAAAGGGCAGAGGAGGGCAGCGCGCCGGCTGCTTGCAGCCGGGACGAGCGGCGAGGGAGCGCGGAGCGACCGGCGGTTGGCCGCTCACTCACCTCCACACACCGCGGTCAAGGAGAGCCAGAGCAGCAGGAGCGCCTGCACGCACAGCCGCAGATTCATGCTGCTCCTCGGGCCGCCGCGGCCCCGAACAGCTAGCGGGAGGGTGGAGAGGAAGCTGCGCCCGAAGACACTGGAAGGCGCGCGCCGCGGCAGGCGCGTGGGGCGCGAGTTCGCGTGGCTCCCGGGCCGCGCTGCTGGCTCTGCGGTCCGCTGCGGTCGCTGGCCGTTGCAGCCTCGGTCTCCTCAGGCACCCGGCAGCGCCGCGAAGCTGTTCTTTTTCTAAGAGGCTGGCTGCTCCGCTGCGGCTCCAAGTGCCCGTGGCTCAGGCTGCCAGCGAGAAAGCTCCCTGCTCACTCCAGAGGTTGCATTTTGTAGCCAGTGGCTTGGCTGTGAGCCCATTTGGTCATGTGGTCATCGGGAGGCCTGGAGGCGGGGGCAGGAAGAGGGAGAGGGAGGGGGAGCGAGTGTGCAGCGCCGTCCCCCACTCCAACTCCCATCCCGGCACACACACTCTGCAGCCCCAGCCAGGGCGTGAGCGGGAACCCCGAGGTGGCCCCCCACAACAAAGGCTGCCGCGCACAGTGACTCCCCGGACAATACCCGCCTGGCCCTGGGCCAGAGGGTTTGCAGAGACCTGAACTATTTCAAACACAGGAAGCATTTTGGGGCAGTGGTTGGGGGCATGCTTAACCCTTTCTCAGCTGGCTCTCTTAACAGCTGTCAGAAAACCTGGGCGTTGGATTTGAGCTGCCCCCTCTGACCACGCCCCCATTCACCCCTCCACCTCTGACCCTGATCCGGCTCCTTCCCCTGTAAAGGTTTTCAAGAACCCCCTACCTCCAAACCCATCCAGCCCTACAACACACACACACACACACACACACACTGCTCCTCCTATCTTTTGCATCTCCAACTGAGTTTGAACAGAGTAGGGGTGACCTCCTAGTCTTGTGCCCAAGTGCTTGGATAATTGTGCAGCACCCTCGCTTCTCCACCTACCACCAGGGAGGCAGCCTCTAGTTAGAATGGCCACCCCACCACCACCACGCCAGAATTCATTCTCAGTAGCTGCCTCAAATCCTGCTCACCCAGAGCCAGGCTTCCCTTGGCTTCCTTGTTTCTGGGACAGACGATGGCACCTCCTATGGTGCCTCTCCAGTTCTCCCCTTTCCAGTTTGCCACCATTACAAGAGGGAGACCATTTATTCAACTCCACACAGGCCGGGCCGCAGTGCCATGTGCGTGGACTTGGAATTCCCCTTCATAAACGCGTGCTGAAGTCGTTTGCCTTCCCAGACTATGTTAGCATCTTCCACAGCCTGGTCACTCCTAAGCAAAGGGGATGCCACCATGTCTCACCAGGACACCCCTCAGAATGGAGCCAGCCGTATTCTTCCGGCTCTCTCCAAAGTCCCTAATATCACACTCTGCACATAGGTGGCACTCCACACATGTGAAAAAGAATCTGTTGATAGGTGTGTTCCCACCTTCTACCAAGGCAGGCGGTTTGTTTGCATTGCAAGTCCAGATTTACACAAAACATGCCCCTAGTGGTATTTTTGTGTGCCATCAAAGATGAGAGGTCGTGATATATTTAAAAATACAGAAATGCAGTCCATGCCCTGCATATTATCATCAGTCTCCCTCTGCCAGGATTACCACCTGAACAAGAGAAGAATCTTGGCTTTGTTCAGTTATATTCCCACACTTACTACAGTGACTGGAACAAGGTTGGTGCTCAGTCTGTAATTTTGAACATAAGGCTGGAACTTTCAGGAATCTTCCCATTGCATCCATCACAAGCATGGAAGGGTTCTCATTGGTAGTCTGTAGCTCCATGTGCCATGATTGGTCCAGTAGGAAAAAAGGCATATGAAGCAAAGCACCCTCTTCATGCATGAGCCGGTAATCCCTCCTCTGCCGCTGCCCCTGGAAAGCACTCCAGCCTGGAGGAGAAAGATCTGGCCTCTGATCTCCACCCTCATCCACTGTGGGGCCTGGTTATCAACATCTGAAGTGATGGGATCTTATGGAAATGATCATCTGTGTACCTGAAGGTTCTGTGCAAATCTGAAGACTCCCTAAGGAAACTCAGCATTCCCAGCTCTTGGTGGAGCAAGCCAGGCACGCTCTCCTAAGCGCCCCTGCTTAGGTACCACAGGCGCCTTCGTACTTCATCGCACTTTTGGCAGGGTATGGATGTGCGTACCTACCAGTGGTCGGAGCAGTGCTTTTTTGTCTAGTAACTACTGATTGCATTTCAAATGAAGTTACAGGTTCAATTCTTCAGTTATATTGGCCATTTTCACTTGCTCAGCAAGTAACCACCTGTGGCTAGTGGCTATTGTATTGGACAACACAGAATAGAGACTATCAATCATTCTGGAAAGTTCTATTCCATAGCCTTAGCTTAAAGCACTCATTCATTAGCTTTCTGTACTTTCCCCACATTACCCTGTTTTCCAAATGCACTGATGTAAAAGAAAAACAAAACAAAACAAAAACACACAAAAGCAAACCAATCCAAACCAAAGCTAGGCAACAGTAGATTGAAGACATCAGTGCAGAGCAAGATTTAAAGAACTGAACACTTGTGAGAATCTGTTTTTAATCTGATCATTCTATCCTCTTAACCAAATTGTGTTCTTTTTTCTAGTCCCAGATCCAAGATATCATCTTCCCCCATTCTCAGTCTTCCCCCATTCTCAGGCCATTGTCACACTTAACGACTTTGCGCTCTGTATAAATGTGCTGAAACACTTTCATTTCTTAAGGCCAGGCTCTGTGGGGCTGCAGTCATCTGAGCAAAGAGTTGATCAGCCCTGAAATCAAGGCCCCTGTGGCCGGGGATGAAACCCTGGGTGCTCATTCAGAATTCCTTACAGGTGCCCATCCATTTCAACATCATATGAAATGCCCACTTTTGTCTCTGTTTGTTAGATTTTACGCTCACTATTGGAGTTTCAAACATCTGCATTGTAGCCCTGTTCCCTCAATCCCATTGGGTAGCTTTGTGACTTTGGGCAAGTTATTCAGCCTCTCCACTGCTCAGTTTCTTGCTTTGTTAAATGATGCTAAAAATGATGCCTACCTTATTTGGTAAAATAGTTTGGACATAGATGTGTCTCTCCATAATTCTTATGTGGCACGAGGGTCCCCGGGGCATTAAGAGCAGGAGTCTCTGGGGAAGTGATTACGTGGATTACTGTCCCTATAACAATGTTGAGGAAAGCACCCTAGGGCCTTTTCTTACTTTTCACCTCTTCTGCCATGTGAGGACATAGTGCTGGCCCTCTCCAGAGTTAGCAGCTGTTATTCATGGGGCCATCTTGAAGCCCCCGCGAGACACCTAATCTGCTGACTCCTTGATCTTCAACTTCCATGTTTAGATCTATGAGAGAAATGACATTTCATTATTTTTCAACTACTCAGACTCAAGTGTTTTGATTTAGCAGTGGCAATACATGAAAACATCAAAGCTGGCCTGGCACAGTGGCTCAGTAGGCCAACCATCTGCCTGCAGTACAGGCATCCCATATGGGTACCAGTTTGTGTCCTGGCTGCTTCACTTCCCATCCAGTGCCCTGCTTGTGGACTGGGAAAGCAGTGGAGCATGGACCAAAGCTTTAGGACCCTGCACCCACATGGGAGACCCGGGAGAAACTCCTGGCTTCTGGTTTTGAATCAGCTCAGCTCTGGCCATTGTGGCCATTTGGGAAAGGAACCAGCAGATGGAAGATCTTGGTCTCCTTTTCTCTATGAATATGCCTTTTCATTAAAAAAATTTAAGTAAAAAAAAAGACTTCTTGCTAGGGAAATTAAATAAGAAATGCATGTAAAACACTTTGCCCAGTCTCTGGCGCACAGTACTTGCTCATACAATGTGTTTTGTGCTCTGCCTGTCCCTCCCTCTCTCCCCATCTTTGGCTCTGGCCTCTGACCTCTTAGATCTATCTGATCAGGAGGGAAAAGCTCTGTCTTTGCCCCATTCCATGTATCCCTGTCTTCTTAGTAACCATCAAAGCTGCTCACTATCTGATCTCCCCAAAGCAGCAATCTCTGCCAAGGCTTCTCTGATAAGTGCAGTTGATGCAAGCAGTTAACTAGGGTTAGTAGCTTGAGGTTATGCCTCCCATGTATGACATTCATCTTAAATTTGGCTTTTTAGAGCGGTGTCCTACTCTGAGGCAATAGCAAGCTCCACTCACTGCAGTAAGGAGACCCTCGCCCGACTTGCGTTTGGCTTCTCTACACAGACAACATTTTGCTTCAGAATCAATTAAGGAACCACTTTTTGTGGCAATTTACAACTAACTCGCAACCTAAAGGTGCGGCCACTGAAGCTTCACAGTGCAGCCTTGGTGCAATCCATTCCTCTAAGCCTATGTCTACAGATGATGACTGGTGATGATGGTGGTAGTGGTGGTGGTGGTGGTGATAACTGTGTTGTCAATGAGGATGGTGCTAGATAAAACTTGCATATGCTATGTGTCAAGCACGGGTCTAAAGGTTTTACCTATGTTAACTCATTTAATCCTCACACCTGTGAGAGGTAGAGCTTATTTTTTATCACTTCCAATGTCCCAATATGCAGAGGAGGCAGTTAAAGCTAACAGACACTAAGATATTTGTTTCAAACATTTATTTATTTACTTTAAAGTCAGAGCGAAAGCAAGTGAGAGACAGAAAGACAGATTCACCTATTGCTTCATTCCTCAGCCACAATGGCTCGGGCTGGGCCAAGCTGAAGCCAAGAAGCAGTAATTTTTTCAGGATCTCCCATGATCCTGAAAGAAGCCAAGCACTTGACCATCGCCCACTGATTTTCTAGGTCATTAGCAGGAAACTGGATGGTAAATGGAGCAGCTGGGACATCAACCAGCACCCATATGGGATGCCACCATCTCAAGTGATGGCTTTACCTGCTACATCACAATGCCAGTCCCACATTAAGCATTTTTCCCCCAACGTCAACCCACAGTCTTGCCTCACTAAGCATCAGTGCCCATTTCTTAGAACCACATATCAACTTATTTGCACATCTAACATGTCACTCCTACTATCTTTTTTTAAGATATATTTATTTTTATTAGAAAGGGAGATTTACAGAGAGAAGGAGAAATAGTGAGAGAATCTCCCATCCACTGATTCACTTCCCAAATGGCCACAATGGCCAGAGCTGAGCTGATCCGAAGCCAGAAACCAAACACTTCTTCCTGTCTAACACATGGGCACAGGATTCGATGGCTTCGGACCATTCTCTACTGCTTTCCCAGGCCACAAGCATGGAGCTGGATGGGGAATGGAGCAGCCAGGACATGGACCACTGCCCATATGGGATGGCCGTGCTTGTAAGAGAAGAATTAGCCAATTGTACCATTGCACCAGGCCCCTGACACTTGCCCCCTAGTATCTTGAATTAGAAAGCAGTAATGGTTGGTGGTTAAGCACATAAGCTATAGCTAGGATATTAGTTTGAGTGTGTCCCAGAGATTGATGGGCTAAAGGCTTGGTACCCAAAGGTGCAAAAAGAGTGGAAACTTAATCCAATTATTGCAGCGGAGAGGAGTGAAACACACACACACACACACACACACACACACACTCATAATGGCCAGGAATGTGTCAGGGCCAGAGGCAGGAGCTGGCAATATAATCAGGGTCTATCTCATTGGGCGAGAGGACCCAATTACCTGAGGCTTTACTGTTGCCTACCCATACTCCACAGTGATGGGAACCTGGCGTTCGAAGCTGTAGATGGGAATAAAGTCCAGGCACACCGATAAAGGATGTGAGTGTCTTAACCACTAGACTAGTCACCTGTTCCCCAATTATGGTATTTAGAGATGGAACCTTTGAGACATGATTAGATTGGAATAGGTCATTAGTGTGGAACCCTTTTTGTCAAATTAGGGTTGCTTTATGAGGAAAAACATTAGTGTGTTCCTTCTTGCCATGACATGCTCTATGCTGTCACAGGAGCAACCTCAACACTTGCCCAACCAATGGAGTCACTCAAAATCTTGGAATTAAACCTCCAAAATCTTGAGGCAAAATGAGTCTCCTTCCTTCATAAGTAATTTGTCTCAGGCATTTTATTGTAGTAATGAAAACCCAACTAATACACGCACACACACATGTATTCTGGAATAAGGCAGCTCTGTCACTTACTCAATGGGTAATTTTGAGTAAATTATTAACTCTTTTTTTGAGCCTTGGATGCCTCATGTAAAAAAGACAGCAACACCTTTTTCTTATGGGATTGGAAGGAGTAAGTGAATCACTGCCTACCAAGAACAGGGCATAATGTTTGGTTCTCATCATAAAGCAATCATTCTATATATTATATATTCTTACAGATCTTTGCATTTATAACAGCAATATGAGATAGTAAAATATGTCTTATTCACTTTTGTATTTTCATCAGCAGTGTTATTGCTTAAAACAAAATATAAAGTGTGTTCAATGACTAATATTCACCAATAATTGTCACAGGTTTATGATGTGAATCGAGTGTCCTTCTTTGGGATAAAAGTGTCACAACCAGTGCCTACTGGTCCCATAGTCCCCCAGCCAACTGCAAAGTCCCTCATGATTGCTGTTAGCAGGTGCAGGTCCTTCATTCCACAGCCCAACCCTTCTAGAGCATCTCACAGGGAGACTTCCCAATGTCGCTCATTCAATTTGTCCCCTGAGGCATAAGCTGAATTAATGAGGAAAGAAGTTCAGTTAGCAGCAACATCAGCTTAAAAAATGCATTTAAGAAGAGCCTCAAGGCTTTCGCTGTCTTCAGAACTATTTAACAGAAGCATGGGGGGAGCAAAAGCATTAGAGGTCAGCTGCTAACTGACGCCTCACTAACTAGCTCCATGGTGGAGTATCTTGGCTTGATTAAGCACAAGTTCTCAAAACTAAGACTTCTACTCATCATTGTATCATTACTAAGTACCTGTCAGAATCCATGGAGTAGAGTTGAACTAGTCTAACTTGTCCATAGCCAATCAAAGCGCCCAGCACAAGGCTTGCAATAGAGTAGCAGGTGCTCAAGACATATCTATGTATGAACTTCCCATTTGGGGTGCGAGGCCATTTTTCTCAGAAAACATTTGGTATTTATGTCATGAGACCTAGCCTGGAATACATGCTATGACCCAAAGGATCCCGATGACCACTGGGAGGAAATAACCTCATTCTTGGGGTTTGATGAACTTTTGCCAGGATTTCCCCTTCAGCTAGCTATGTGAGCCTCCCCTTGCCATGGTGTTCAAAACCTCCTAATCCTGACCATTAGCTGAGTGTTGGCCCTGGCCACAGACTGGGATCTTGGCTCCCACACTTGCCCTTTCCCCAGAGATACAGAGTCGAATACCAATGTAAGGTATCACTTTCAGTAGCCACTTTGCCACAACACCATACATCTGTAGCATTTAATGTTCAGTCCCACTGCACGCTAATTCCTTCCACAAGGCACTCCTTGACCACTCCCAGATGAGTTCTAAATATCCCAGAAGTATTTATTCCACTTCGATCTTTGCCAACTCTGTCACCTCTCAGGTGGCCTTTCGTATTTAGGAGACATCAGAAACTCCCACAGATACACCTCACTCAATTGAAGACCCAAGCTGTTGAAAGAGGCTGTCAGTGAACATCAGGTAATCAACTGTATTTCAAATGTTTTTGAAGGATTCCCTGTTCACTTACTGGACAGGTGTGAGGAGGGCTTCTCCAAGAAGGGGGAGCCTTGCTTCCGCAACCCAGCCCCACCCACCAAGGTGTCCCTTTTGCATCCTGCCTCATTCCTTCTGATCTTTTGGTTGCTCCCACAGCCCTACAGCTCCCTGTTGCTCCTGTTTGTCGTTCAGGGCAGTTGCATTTCCTCTGTACATCCTCTATGACGTCTCCCAGGAGCCTCCATCCTTCCTCTCCCCTAGGGTCTATAAATATTCTGGTTCCCAAGGGAAGGCATGCGAATTCCTTCCTCAGGCAGCAAGTCCTCAGAGCTAGGACAACCACTCCCAAACAAGCAAGTTTATCTCCAGGATCCACTGAAGGCTCATTCAACTCTTTCTTCCTCTGGCTTTGCTGGTCCGGATAATATGTGATCTCACATCTGGTACCCTTGTGTGCTCAAGCACAGCACACAAAGAAGACTGGGGTCTCAGTGTTGACTCCATGGCTGGTTCAATGTCAGGGTTGGAGCTCTGAGATAACAGGGTCAAAGTCGGGAAGCTGATGAGGTCAGTTCTGCTCCATCCTGAATCCAAGTTTGTACCATTAAGGTGGTCAGAAATTGACACCAATGACCACATGGATTCTAACTCTGGTCACTGAAATATTTGTGGGTTCTTATTTAATTGTCATATATATCTTCCACATACACATAAACAAATCAAATATCATGCTATTTTTAAGGTAACTTTTGAAAAAAGAAAAGCAGTCAATTTTACAGTAAAACTACATTTAGGAGTTTTTCAGAACTGGCTTAGAAAAATATCACAAACTTTCTGGCTTAAAAGAAAATAAATTTCTTGTTTTGTCATTTCTGGAAGGCAGAAATTTGAAATCAAGAAAATTTTAGACTGAGACATTGATAATTACTTGCTGAGCTGATGAATATGTTAATTCGCTGAGTTAATTTTTTCTGTAAACATCACACTTACCCCAAAAGAGCACACAATTATTACTTGTCAATTATAAAGAACAAAAGGAAAAAAAGTTATAGGAGATAATATATATTATATATAGTGTATTATATAATATTATGTACCACAAATAATATATGATATTATTTATAAAATTTATAAGTATTAATATAAATATTTATAAATTATATATTATTTATATAAAATTCAGGAGCAGCATTGTGGAACAGCAGGTTACGCTTGACATTCCATATGGGCACCAGTTTGCATCCTGCCTCCTGCACTTCCAATCCAACTCCTTACTAATGGCCTGGGAAAAGCAGTGGAAGATGGCTCAAGTGCTTAGGCACCTGACACCTATGTGGAGACCCAGATAGAGTTTCTGGCTCTTAGCTACAGCCTGGCTGAGCCCTGGCCATTGTAGCCACCAAGTGAGTGAACCAGCAGGTGAAAGATCTCTCTTTCTGACTAGGGGAGTGAATGAGCTGCATGTGAAAAAGATCTTTTGTCCTTTGACTTATTCCCCCAAATGGCTTTCAGGTCGAAGTCAGGAACCTGGAACACTAGGTCCCCCATGAGAGTGGCAAGGGCCCAAACACTGGGGCTGTCATCAATTTCATTGCTTTCCCAGGCTCATTAGCAGGAAACTGGATTGGAAGAAGAGCAGCCTGGACTCCAGCTGACACTCTAACATAGAATGCCAGTGTTTCAAACAGTGTCTTAACGCTTCACAGCACTGGTCCTGAATTCTTCCTTTTGTCTTTGAGCTGCAAATTTTCCTTGGTTGAGGGCTACATCACTTGAATTTCTGTCTCCACCTTCACGTGGTCTTCACTTATGTCTGTGTGGTCTCCTTCTGCCTCACTGTTATAGATGCCCACACTTCCATTAGGGCTTATCTGGCTAAACCAGGATGATTTCATCTCTTAGTTAAGCCTGCAAAGACCATTCTCAAACAAGTGTGTCACATTCACAGGTTCCAGGTGTTAAAGCCTCTACATAAGTGGGAATCCATTGTTCAACCCACTGTACCTTACCGCTTTGGTTCATATCCTCGGCATGCTGCAATCCAAAGAGCAGGATTGGGTCAATTTTACCTCCAGTATCTTTCAGATCCCTATTTCTCTCTGTTTCTACTGCCCCATGTTCATTCAAACCCTTTCATTCCTCCACAGCATTCTCCATAGCAACCAGAATGGTCAAGGCACTTTCACTTCTAAGGCTCCCCATGGCTCTTGAGCCCAAGATCAAACTCTTGACTACGGTTTACAAGGCTCTGCATAATTTAGCCCCCACCTAACTCACTAGTTCCTCTCTGGCTTCACCCCTTATTCCTGTCAGCAGTCTTCTTGTCACACGCCTTCTTACTACTCTTGTCTCCATCTGGAAGGTTTTCTGCCTTCCTCTCATCTTCTCCTGGCTACTGCCCATCAGCCATCAGTTCATCTCTAAGGTCAAATATCTCGCTCTCAGGAGAGCTGCTCTGGCCCTTAGACTAGCTGAGAGTCCCCTGTAATAACTTCTCTCACATATTGCCGTTCAATCTGTTGAATGACCCCTTGCATTCCAACTACTCACCTTCCACAAGGGCAACATCTAGCCAGAGACTGACACATCGTGTATGTTCACTCATAGCTGAGTGAAGGGATCTACACATGCACATTCTATTCCCTCCTACTCAAAATAAAAACAAAACAAACAAATATACAAAAACCCAGAACAATGCCTATCTCACAGAATTGAGGAACCAAAATGAGATAATGGAGAGAAGAGTTTGTTTTTCTTAAAAAAAAAAAAAAGATTTATTTATTTTTATTGAAAGTCATATTTACAAAGAGAAGGGAAGATGAAAAGATCTTTCATCTGCTGGTTCACTCCCCAAGTGGCCACAATGGCCAGAGCTGAGCCAATTTGAAGTCAGAAGCCAGAAGCCTCTTCAGGGTCTCCCATGTGAATGTAGGATGACAAGGCTTTGAGCCGTCCTCAACTGCTTTCCCAGACCACAAGGCAGGGAGCTGGAAGAGAAGCGGAACAGCTGGGATATGAACTGGTGTCCATATGGGATCCTAACACATACAAGGTAAGGACTTTAGCCAGGCTTGAGAAGGGAGGTTATAGGTCACGAGATGCCTGATTAATTTGAGGAATCATGCCAGCGACCAATATCATCTGCCCCTTTGGAGGGTGGGAGCACAATACCTAGGACTTACTAGCAACAGAAGAAACGGAGGTGAGGTGTAGCAGGACACTTTAAGGGCTACATTCTTCTGGATAAGAAGACCTTCTGTGGCTCTGCAGGATACAATTACAAGACTCAATTCTTTCACTTCAGACTTGAAGGTCATAACTTATCACCCTCTGGGATCGAGAAGAACATGCCATTCCCCTTAGGTGTAAATATTGCCCCAGTCAACTAGGGCGTATAGGGTTTTGATTGTCTTCCTTTAAAGCATCTGATGCAGGTGCAGCTTGAGGATAAGGTGACAGCCTCCAGGGTCCACCCCCCTCCACTTGGCTGCTTCCCATGAGGTGATCCATCAGCCGTGGCACTGGCTTAAGATGCTGCCCAGCTGACAAATGACTTTAAAGCGTGCCTCTTGGCTTCGCATTCTTCCACTTCCTCGCCTTCTTGGCTTTCACTGTCAACAGGCAGGAGGGTATCACCTCCTTCCTCTTGCTCCTCTAGCTCTCCATTGAAGAGACATCCCTGGAGGCTTGACATTCCAGGTCTTTGGGTTTCTGACACTTGATTTCCCCAGGCCCCATCAAGCCATAATCTCTTTTCCTGCAGGGAAGGGACACTTCCTCCTCTTCCTTCATATCCTCTCAGCTCTTTGCATTTGGGTCAAGAGACCTAAAAAGGCCATTTCTCATTTCCATCTTGTCTTCCATTGTTCTCTCCCCTGGGATATCTTTGCATTTGTGGTCTTGAGATGCCTCAGCGGGTTGGAATGTCCATTGCAAGCCGATCCTCTGAATCATACACTTCAAGACATTGGAAACAGCAGAGCTCATCAGGCCGTCATTTCCCCAACTTCCTCCTCTAACCTGGATGTCTTCCCACTTGCTTGATGGTGCATTTCCTTGCTTTGGCCACCAGCCTTTGAGGTTCTGTATATATAACTTCAGAGAGGTGATCAACAGAGGCATGTCACTGCATAATCCAAGCAAACTCTACAGTTTCATGTCAATGACTGAGGTATTCCAACTATAATGCAATATTTTGGTAGAAGATGATGAGATAATTATCTCTAATAGGCACTCCAGAACTAGAGTTGGAAAAGAACTAGGAGTGCACCTGTTAAAAAGCCTCCTCATTTTTCGATGATGACATTATGGAGGTATAGTTGACCTGTGAAAATGTGAAAATGTGTTTGCAGACATGGTACAAAAGTGTGCCATTAGTGAAATTTTGACATGTACGTATCTCCATGAAACGATCACCACCATCATGTTTCCATTGCTCCCAAAGTAACCTCCTGCCCCTTGTTGATCTCCAGGCATCTGTTAATTTTCTATTAATACAGAATTTGCACTTTCTAGGATTTTATATAAATGGAAAAACACAGTATATACTCTCTTTCACTGGTTTCCTCCATACAGCAAAAACCTTCTGAGTGTATCTTCAGTTCTCTCAGAAATATGCCTACAAGTATTTACCTGGGTTATATGACAACACCATATTTAACTTTTCAGGGACCTGCCAAATTGTCTTCCATAGCAACTGTGGCACTTCACTTTCTCACTACCCTGGTAAGAGAGTTGCAATTTCTTCAAATTCTACTAGTGTTACTTTTATTTTTGTTTTTATTATAACCACCCTAGCAGGTATCTCATTCATTTGGATTGTGTTTCCCTGAAGACTAATGATATTTTCTGCACTTCTCAGCCATTTCTGTATCTTTAGAGCAGTGTCTATTCAGATCCTTTGCCCATTTAAAAAATTGTGTCCTTTTATTATTAAACCATAAGAGTTCTTTATATGTTTTGGGTATCAAGCCTATCATTTGTAGATTTTTTTTCCAGTTCTGTGGGGTATATTTTCACTTTGTGGACAATGTCCTTTGATGCACAAAAGGTTTTGATAAAATCAAATTTATCTATATTTTCCTTGGAGTCATATCTAAGAAATAGTTGTTGAATCCAAGGGCACACAGATTTACAGCTATATTTTCTTCTAAGAAACATATTATTAGGTCTTATTTTTAAAGCTACGCTCTATTTTGTGCTAATTTTTATACATGGTGTAAAGAAGGAGACCAACTACATTTTTTTTGCATATGGCTATCCAGTTATCCAATACCATTTATTAAAAGTGGCTGTTCTTCTACCCACACTGAATTGAAAAAGCCATTACTGAGAGTAATTTCCAGTCCCGAGTACAGGTAATTTGGTATTGCTGGTGTCTCCTGCATCCCATCTTCACTTTCCATGCCCAATGACCTTGCCCTGGCTTAGACCATCATCATGTCTTGCCATGACCATGGGTCATCTTCATAGGATGACCCCAATTTGCAATCTCCAGCATTCCCCCTCCCCCACGCACCTTCACCTCTGTTCCCATAGATGCTCCCGCTGGTTATCAAGCAAGCCATATTTTTTCACAGCTTTATGCTTATGCACCTGCTACAGCTTTTGCCTGTAGTGTGCTTACTCTAGCCCCTGTCTGACAGACTCCTCAGGAACCAGATCAACTACCACTTGTGTCAAGCCCTGCTTCCTGGAGACACCCATTCACCCCTGCCCCTTCCTATCCACCTGTGTGCTGTTTTACCTTTTGTTGACAGCAAGGATCCAGCTCTCTTTCCCATTAGTATAGCTGCTGAGGAGCCAACAATCCCTGTAAATGCTTGCTATGGACTCAACTGTGCAGCTGCCAAGTGTGTGTGCTCAGGCCCTCATGCCCTAATGTAATTGTATTTGGAGAGAGGGCCTTTAGGAACTAGTTACAGTTAAAGGAAATCAAATGAAGGAGAGGGCCTTATCAGGTAGGTATCTGCCCTTCCTCCTCACTCCACTACTTCTCCACCCCTCCCCCGCCCACTGCACAGCAAGAAACCGGAAATCAGGAGGCCAAGAAGCCAGAAATGTGGCTCTTTCTAGAACCTGACAGTATGACATCCTGATCTAAGACTTTCAGTCTCCACAACTGTGAGAAAGCCAGTTTCCGTGGATTAATTCACCCAGTCTATGGCACTTCCTTAGAGCAGTCAAGTTAGCTGGCAGTGTTGAATGTAATTTTAAATAAATGAGGAAGAAAGGAAGAATCATAAGGCAAGATGAAACAAATGGAGGAGAGGAACTAAGAAGGCTGAAAGGAGAGAAGAATAAGAGAAAGTAAGGCAGGAAGGAGCATGTAAAAGCAGGGGCTGGGGGGAAGCATTATTTACCTGGGGACCAAGCCCAGGGTCAAGGGAATGGACCCAGGAGGCAGGTGAGTGCTGAACATCCAGGCACGGGTTTTGCAGGGATGTTCATTTCCCCCTGAGAGGCCGCCTGGTACTTTTCTCAGAAGCCATGTGTCCAACAAACGACCAGATTGTTATCTAGGGCTTTTGGAAAGAGGCAGGTTGGCTTCCTGACCAGCCTACAGCTAGCTGGGTGCCCTTGCCACGCGGGTCGACCACACCCAGCCGCCTGCGGACCAGGACAGTGTTTACCCAGTGGCTGGAGTGTCCTCGGAGGACTCGATGGCTCTCAGTTACACCGCATGCAACTGTCTGCGAGGGGCCGCACTCTGGCTCGCTGTCATTGTAGCCATGTTTGAGTCCGGACCACTAAAATACTTCCTTTCTCCATTCCCTGTTCCCACTCTGTGGCCAGGTGAGGAGGGCTTCTAGCAGCAGGGACCTGGCAGGTGGCTTTTGTTTAAAAAGAACGCTCTTTCTGAAACAATGGTCCTCAACTGAGCACAAGGCTGCTTTTTTTGTGTGTGGGGGTCACCCAGGACGTGAGCAAATTGATTTCAGACTGAACTACCCTCCGCCTCTGCAAACAGCATCTGGCGGTTTTTGCAATGACAGGACATCTCCCGGGCGGAGTACCAGGGCAGAACGGCGGCAGAGAGCACTGCCAGCCGGGCCCAGGGAGGGAATCGACTGGGCCCGTGGAGTTCTCCTCTCCAGCCCTGAAGGGCAGCTAGCTCAGTAGCCGTGGGCAGCCTTTGCCACAAGGCCGCCTCTTGCTGGGACTTGGAGAGTTGTCACTGGTGGCACCGCTGCTTACTTAGGCGCTGTGCCTGCCGGTTTGGGGAGGCGGCAGCCACCCTAAAAATCAGTCCAAAGCTGGATCTTGCCAACTCCGAGCCCCAGGAGCCCTGGCACCAGAGGGTCCGTGCTCCGATGCATCCGACTCAGCCCAAAGAATCAGGACTCTGGACCAAAATGTGCGTCCTATTCATTGACAAATCAATCAGAATACACTGAATACACTGGCTCCCGTTTGGGAGGCGGGATCTGGGGTGGGAGGTGGGGAGCGGGTGGAGCGGATTGCTGCTGCCAGGAACAGCTAGTTTAGGAGCCCGGTGCCTGCCTGCACCCGTAGGTAGCGGAGCGTGCAGCGCTGGCCAACTCTGCCAGTCCAGCCCCGCTGGTAGATGGGTGCAGGGACACAATAGGACCATGAGCCCTGGCTCTTTATCTCATTGTTCCCAACTCGTCGGAGACAGCTTCTGGCGAACGTAGCCTGCTAGTCCCAGCCTTTCCTGACCAGAGACTTTGTCGGCTTTTCCTTCCGCTTTGGGAGTGGGAGGTGTTGTCCATGTAAATCTACTTTGGGATGCCCATGCACCCTGTCAGCCTCTAAAACCCTGAGCAGTCCTTAGAGTGGCCCTTGCAAAAGACTGATGATTTGCTCTCTGCCTGAACAAGAGGCTGGGAGGAGCGCCCTGAAGTTCATACTCCATTGCCAGGCTCCATGTTCTTGGCAATACACAGATTCCAATTTAAAAGACCTAGGTGGAGCCTGAGACTGCTTTGCCAGCAAGCTCCCAAGTGAAGCAGGTGTTCCCAGGGTACCACATTTGGAAGAACATGGGTCAGAACTTTACTCCCCACTGCAGTTGACACAAAGATCCTAGTGGGGGTGCTTTAAGAACTATGTCAGCCGTTTTGGGGGGGCCCCATCCCCTATCAGAATGTCAGTTTGAATCCCCCAACTCCACTGCCCATCCATCTCCCTGCCTGGGAAAACAGTGGAAGGCGGCCCAAGTGCTTGGCTTTTGTCACCCATGTGGAAGATCTGAATGAAGTTTCTGGCTCCTGGCTTCAGCACGTCCCAACCTTGGCTACTGTGAAAGAAGTGTGTGTGTGTGTGTGTGTGTGTGTGTATTGCTCTTTCCCCCTCTCTGTCACTCTGCCTTTCAAATAAATAAATAAATAAATATGCTTTTATAAAAACTAATAATGCCAGGCCCTAACCCAGGAACTCTGATTTAATTGACCTGGAGTGGAGTTGGGCCTTTTTCAAAAAGCTTTTTGAGTGATTATAGTGGGCAAGTAGGATTGAGAGCCACTGGTAACAAGCAGCTGCAAGCAGGGACATAGGCTGCAGGTAAGGATATTGACTTCATAATGGACCTAACTGTGTAAGGCTCAGTTTATGATCAATATTAGGAGTTCAGTGTGTAATCACAGAGCATGACTGGTCCACATGGTTTCAAATGCTTCATATTACCTCACACTCATTCAACCATCAAGGATTTATTGAGTCATATAGTGTGCTGGACACAGAGCTAGCTACTAAAAATGCTGCAGGGAATGAGACAGGCATGAGAAGCCTCTGACATATTTAAGCACACAAGTGAAATGATCAGATTTACATTTTTATACCTTTCTTTTGTTGCATAAAGTGTTCAGCAATTGTGCTGCCTGCATCCCATATGGGCACTGGCTTGCATCTCGGCTATTCCTTTTCCCATCTGGCTCCCTGCTTATGGCCTGGCAATGCAGTGGAGGGTGGTCTAACTCCTCGGAACCCTACACCCATGTGGGAGACCAGGAAGCAGCTCCTGGCTGCTGGGTTGGCTTGGCTTAGCCCTGGCCCTTGTGCCATTTGGGGAGCGACTCAGCAGATGGAGATCTCTACATGTATACATACATGTGCATGTGTGTTTGTCTCTGCCTCTTTCTCTATAACTCTGCCTTTCAAACAAATAAATACTTTGAAATATTTTATTATGATAATTATTTATTGAAATGCAGAGAGAGAGAAATTTTAAATGCCCTGGTCTGATCCCAAATGACTACAATAGCTGGAGAGGGGGCGAGGCTGAAATGAAAAGCCCAGAACTCCATCTGCATCTTCCACACAGACGACAGAGACCCCAGTACACAAGTCATCATCCACTGCTTTCCAGGTGCACTAACATGGAACTGGACCAGAAGGAGAACAGCTAAGACTCTAATATGGGATGCAGGTATCCCAAGTAGCAGCTCAACCCACTGCACCACAATACCCCCCTCAGCTTTGTGTTTTTGGAAGATCTATCTAGCTGGAGAGTAAACACACTGCACGAGGACCAGGTGGATGGATGGAGAAGCTATTGCAATAGACCAGGTGAAAGATGGTGGTATCTTGGACAGGTGGCAGCACAGAGAAAAAGATGAATTTAAGAGTGACTAAGGACTTAGAATCAACCAGACTTTTAAGAGACTGGACATGAGAAATAGAGAGAGAAAGGACATCAAGGAAAACTTCAGTTTCTGACCTGTGCAACTGAATGGATGGCAGTAGTACAAAAACAGAGAAGACTGGAAGAAGAGCACATTGGGAAGAAAGGACATGTGTTTGGTCCAAGCAGAGTTACCAAATGTTCAGTTAGCAGAGCTGTCTGAAATTCAAAGAAGGGAGCTGTGCTAGAGATACGGATGTGGGAGCCAACAAAATAGGTATTTAAAAGCCGGGCAATGAGTGGATCATTTGGGTAAGGACTGTAGAATGGCAAGAGAGCTAACCCAGGTCTTAAAGAATGCTAATGTTTCATGACTTGCTCTTCTGAGGCCCATACTATTGGACTACACCAACTTCCCCCTTCTTAATCAATGTCATGCTTCTATCATTCTCTAGTCGCTAAAGACTTTCAGCAAAATGGCGCCAGAAACCTACCTTCTCCCCACACCCCCCATCTTGGAAGACTAATGCTGATATGGCCATCCCTTCCAATCTGTCTCCACTCCTTGGCTTTCTCATCTTTGTGTTCTTCTGAACTCCTCCCCCAAGCTGCACTCTGGCTCAGTCACACCTTGGGCTTCAACACCACTCTCAGGTGTGACACATTAGAAATCCCTTTTTGAGCCTCTCCTCTCTGCTGCCTCCTTTTCTTCTAGTACCTGCTCTAGTTCCCATGAAAACTATTCTTCAACTTTACTGGCCTGTCTATCCTACTGACTTTTTCTCATTCATTCTCCATGTCATTATCCAGCGTAGGGTCCATGGCATTGTCACATCAATGTCGATGTGGCAATGGCAGCTGTGTTCCCAACAGACTCAGGATAATAAGGGTCAAGACTGAGCTCTTCGGTAAATGGGCACAAGGACAGATTCCCTACACTGCAGATTTAAAATTCAGATCTGTATGCCCTGGGTACTAGGGATAGTGACTCAAGTAGAGAGGCCACCTATTTGTTTTGGAAATCAACATGCTATTCTTGCTCATATGTCACATGACACTGAGCACTGCAAGCTACCAAAATGTCATAGAGGCTGGAGCAAAGGCAATGTGTTCCTCAAAGAAGCAGCTGTGTGAGGGCTGGTGTTTAGCCTAATATTTAAGGTGTCTAGATCTCTTATCAGAGTACCGGGTTTGATGTCTGGCTTTGGTTCCTGATTCCTGCAAGTGCATCTTGGGAAGCACAGGGATGGCTTAAGTGACTGGGTTTCTGCCAGCCTTGTGGGAGGTCTCAGTTGAATTCCTGCCTTTTGATTTCAGTCTGGCTCAAGGAAACCATTATGGGTATTTGGGGATGTGAAGCAGCAAATGGATGCGCGCTCTCTCTCTCTCTCTCTTCCCCATCCCCATGTTTCTGAGTTCCAGAATATTGGATATCAAAGCATCAGAAAGTGAGACTAGCCTTACCCATTGGAAGAGTGAATAATCCTGATCATTTACTATAAAGGACCTTAGAGCTGCTGTTTGAGTGTCATGGAGTTGGGGGCTGAAGCTGAGACTTGGTCCACACTCTAGCTAGAGAGTGACAGAGGCCACAGTAAAGAACAAGAAGAAGAAGAAGAAGACCTGTGCAGCACTCTCATGGAATCTAGTTTGGCTGATATGGGGTGTCCAGGAAGGAGTTGGGGATCCCATTGCCCTTCCTGATCTCGTCCTGGGCTTACTGCCACTTGACAAATTAATCCACAGATGCTTGATGATACAGGATGAGCTTGTTGCTAGGAATGGCTTCTTCCCCACTCAGGAATGACTGAAAAGGAATTGGCACTGACCAACACAGGCTCCTCCTAGAAGAAGTCATCAACCTAGGAGAACTGGGGCCAGTTGCAACTGGATGTGAATGTTCTACCCAGGGGCTCTTGGTCCTTTTTTAGCCATAGACCCTTAGTAGTCCATTGAATCCTGTGATCCCCTTCTCAGAAGAATAGCTTTAAATGCATAGCAAAATATAAAGGATCATAATAAAAACCAATTATGCTGAAATATAGACAAATACAGATAAGGTCATTTAAAAAATTGTGATATCTGTACCTCATTAGCAGTATTTTTTTAAGAAAAATAAGGTATTTATTTATTTTGAAAGAGTTACAAAGAGTGAGAGGCCTCCCATGTGGGTAACAGGAGCCCAAATACTTCAGCCGTCTTCTGTTTCCAAGCAATTGGAGAGACTACATCTGGAAGGGAAACATCTGGGACACGAACCCCCTATGCCACAACACCAGCCCCATTATTAGCACATTCCATAGCAAGTCTTATAACCATTGTTATTTCAAAATAGTATCGAACATATTGCTATTGAAAGAAAGCTGCTCAGAAATACATGTAATTTCTGTTAGTGGCCAAGTCACAAGATCTTTTACTACTATGTTGGTTTGTGACCTGCAGTGACAATTGAAGAAAAGGCTAAATCATAGCCAAGAAACAGAAGTCAAGAGATAATTCTCCAGATCCAAGTTCATGAGTTCTGAATTCCATCCACAGGCCCCTTAAGAGGAAAGGGGCCCTCGGCTAGGGATTTCCCTGGTCCTTCCGTTATCCCTTGGTGGAAATAGTCATTGTCTTAGTGCCTTTGGTCTGCAAAATACTGCAGATGGGGTGATGAACAAACAGCAAGTTCCTTCTCACAGTTTTGGAGAACAAGAAGCCCCAGACAATGGTGTCAAAAGTTTAGGTGAGTGGTGAGGGCTTTCTGGCTAGCAGATGATCCCCTCTGGATACAGAAAGAGGTCAGGCAGCTCTCTGAGGCCTCTTTCCCAATAGTGAGATCTCTTCCCACTTCCCCCACTGCCTACCTCCCAATGCTGTCACCCTGGGTGTTAGACTTCCACACATATATTTGGTGGAACAGGGTGCAAACATTCAGCAACATTGCATTTTGCTTCCCTTTGGGGATGTCTTCTGTTTCCAGGAGGCAAGAATAGAGCTGGGGAGGTGGCTTTTAGTATTTTTTTTTTAGATTTATTTTTATTTTCATTGGAAAGTAAGATATACAGAGAGACAGACAGGAAGATCTTCTGTCTGCTGATTGACTCCCCAAGTGGCCACAACAGCCAGAGCTCAGCCAATCCAAAGTCAGGAGCCTGCAGCCTCTTCCTGGTCTCCCACATGGGTGCAAAGTCCCAAGGTCTTGGGCTGTTTTCCACTGCCTTCCCAGGCCACAGACAGGGAGCTGGATGGGAAGTGGAGCAGCTGGGACACGAACCAGCGCCCACATGGAATCTCAGTGCATGCAAAGCAAGGACTTTAGGCTACTGCACCAGGGTCCAAGCAGTTTGCATTCTGCCTTCCCTCTTAGGAGCTTGCACTGTTCAGGTTTCTCTTGTGCCAGGGAGCAATTCACACTTTCCAGCTCTGCCAGTTGAGCAGCTGCAAAGTGCAAGGGCCAGTGTTGACCCTGAGCATGGGAGAGGAATGTAACAAGGCCATGATCAGTAATAAGAACTCTCATTGACCAAGCCTTGTGGCACTTCACTCATTTAAAGAGGAATTACTGGGCCAGGCGCGACAGCGTAGCAGTTAAAGTCCTCGCCTTGACTGCGCCAGGATCCTATAAGGGCATCAGTTCTAATCCTGGCGGCCACACTTCCCATCCAGCTCCCTGCCTGTGGCCTGGGAAAGCAGTAGAGGACAGCCCAAAGCCTTGGGACCCTGCACCCGTGGGTATGGGGGAGACCCGGAGGAGGCTCCTGGCTTCGGATTGGCTCAGCTTCAGCCGTTGCGGCCACTTGGGGAGTAAACCATCAAACGGAAGATCTCCCTCTCTGTCTCTCCTCCTTTTTGTATATATCTGTCTTTCCAATAAAAATAAATAAATCTTTAAAAAAAGAAAGTGAGATTCAAAGGCTCTGTTTGAGAGAATAATTCTGTTTATTTAAGAAAAAAAGATAAAAAACAAAAAGGAGTTGCTAAGTGCCTACTGTGTGTCACTGTTCTAGAGGCTAAGTTCAGGAGTAAGATAAACTCCTGCTGTCATGAGGCTGCCTGTTTACTTTGGCCTGGCATGATCCTGGTCATTACAATCAAATGGGTAGTGAACCAGCGGATAAAAGATCTCTCTGTCTTTCTCTGTAATTCTATGTTTCAAATACTTAGAAATAAACCTTTAAAAAATTCTCTCAGCAGCTCAGATAGTGTGACACCGCTGCATTGGCAACCACATCTATTTCTTTTAAAAAAATTTTTTTTGAGAAACAGAATGGGGGAGAGAGAGAGATCTTCCATCTACTGGCTCACTTCCCAAATACCTGCAATAACTGCAGCTGGACCAAGTCAAAGCCAGGAGTCAGGAGCTTCCTCCAGATCTCCAGGCATAAGCACTTGGGCATTCTCTGCTACTTTCCCAGGCACATTAACAGGGAGCTAGACTGGAAAAAGAGTGGCTGCGACTTGAACCTGTGCTGTCATATAGGCTGCTGGTATTATAAGCAGCATCTTAATCTGCTATACCTCAATGGCAGCCATGGCAACCACATTTAGGGATAAGTTTGGGTCAAACATTGTGATATGCCACCTTCACCGCACATGCCACTGTGTGACGTGCTATGGGATGGGGAAGTGGGCATGCCCAGTGTCAATGGACTGATCAAGGGAGAGCTCACTGAGAAGGGGGGCCCTAGGATCTCAGCCAGGAGGAAACACAGCACTTAGCGTTTGCAGATGCTGGGGGGAAAAAAGTGCTGTGAGCCGAGAGGACAGCTGGGCAAAGGCCCTGAAATGTGCTTAGCACAGTTGGTCGGGGAATGTGGAGGAGCCCAGTGGGGCCGGAGAAGGGTTGAGTGAGAGGAAGGTGGTGCGTGCCCAGGACAGAGAGGAAGGGTAAGGACAGATCCAGCAGGACCTTGCAGGCCATTGCAGTGCCGTCCTCGACTCTTAACCCAGAACAAGTAGGAGAAGCCATTGGTGGAAACAAGAACCATCCCACAATGACACTCTTAAATCAAGGTATCATTATTCCCATTTTCAAACAAAAAACTACAGCTTGAAAAAGTTGAGTGACTCGGTTAAAGAGTAACAGAGCTGAAACTTGACCAGAGGCCTCTGAGGAGGCCACATGCCACCTACATCTTTTTCTCCTCCTCCTCTCCAAGCCTCAGGCTCAGGAGTGCATCTGCCTATTCTTTCTTCTGCTGTTTGTCAGCTCTCAGGCAGCAAGCGCTACTGCCTTGCCTCATCCACCAACCGTGGCCACCTGCGCTGTGAGCTCGCTGCCTGTGGAGCATCTGCCATGTGCCAGGTACCATGTTAGATGCTGAGGCTAAAATGATGGTTCAGAACAGTCAGGTGCTGGACCTCCCCGAGTTTCTATTCTAGTGCATGGGTAAGTAGGCAAACAGAAATCTATACACACAAAAATTATTAATTAATAAAAGCCACACAGATTAAAAAAAAACCTTCAGTGATTCTAAGCTTAGGACAGCAGGCCTCTCTGAGGAGGTGGCATTTCAAGAGGAGCTGTTCCAGAGGGACAGCAGGGCAGGCGGAGTGAAGGATGTGAGCAGAGGGTGGACACAATGCAGGAGAAGCTTGCTGGGGAAGAGGCAGGAGTTCAGGGTGCAGACACACAGCCCAGATCAGGCAGGGCTCCTAAACCATGAGCGTGTGGGAATCCACGAGAGTTTTAGCAGGAGGAGCGACAAATGGTCAAGGTAAGGTGGGGTTTTTTTAAACATTTATTTTTATTTGAAAGGCAGAATTATACAGAAAGTGATATTCCATCTGTTGGTTCATTCCCGCAAAGGGTTGCAATGGCTGGAGTTGAGCTGATCTGAAGCCAGGCCAGGAGCTTCTTCCGGGTCTCCCATGTGGGTACATGGGCTTAAGGACTTGACCCAACCTCCACTGCCTTCCCAGGCAATAATCAGGAGCTGAATCTGAAGTGAAGCAGCTGGGACTTGAACCAGCACCCATATGGAATTGAGTGTTAAATAAAGACTTAACCTACTATGCTATGGCTCTGGCCCCTCTCTCACAGTGAGATTTTAAAATCATGCTAACTTCCTCGTGAAAAGGAGGTTATGGAGGAAGGGTCAGGCAATGCAAAATTTTGGATGTGTGTTCAGAGACAAAGTCAACCAGACAGGCTGATGGATTAGATGTAAGAGATGAGGGGAAGGGGAAAATCCAGCATGTCCTGCATATGAGGGTTTGAGCAGGTGCCTGGGGGTATCTTAGTCCATTTGGCCTTCAATGACAAAATGTCTGGGACTGAGTGATATTTGCTTCTCACAGTTGTTCTTGAGGCCAACAAGGGAAAGACACCAGAAAATTTGCTGTACAATGAGGGCTCACTCTTGGCCTCATAGAAAATGCTACTAGGGCCCAGCGTGGTAGCCTAGCAGCTAGAGCCCTGGCCTTGCACACATCGGGATACCATATGGGCACCAATTCTAATCCTGGTGGCCCCACTACCCATCCAGTTCCCTGCTTGTAACCAGGGAAAGCAGTAGAGGACAGCCAAAAGCCTTGGGACCCTGCACCCACGTGGGAGACCTGGAAGAGGATTTAGGCTCCTGGCTTTAGATCAGCTCAACTCCGGCCACTGTGACTCCTTGGGGAGTGAATCAGCGACCAGAAGGTATTCCTTTCTGTGTCTCCTCTCCTCCTCTCTCTATATTTGACCTTCCAATAAAAAAAAATCTTTAAAGAAGAAGAAAAAGAAGGCTCTTTCTAGGGTCCAATGCCATGGTGTAACAGATGAATCTGCCACCTGCAATGTAGCCATTCCATATGGGCACTGATTTGAGATTGGGCTGCTCCAATTTAGATCCAATTCCCTACTTGTGACCTAGAAAGGCAGTGGAGGATGACCCAAGTCCCTGGGGTGCTACACCCATGAGGGAGGCCTGCAAAAGGCTCCTGGCTTTGGATCGCCTCAGCTACCGCCATTGCGGCCATTGGGAATTGAACCAGCAGATGGAAGACTTCCTCTCTGTCTCTCTGTGTCCTCTGTCTCTGTAACTCTGCCTCTCAAATACATAAAATAAATATTTTAAAAACTAAATTAAATAGAAGAAGGCACCTTCTCACTGCAACCTCACATAGCAAAAGGGACAAAAATGTTCCCTTCCAGCTCCCTGCTTGTGGCCTGAGAAAGCAGTCGAGGATGGTCCAAAGCCTGGGGACCCTGCACTTGCATGGGAGACCCAGAGGAAGCTCCTGGCTCCTGGCTTCAGATTGGCTCAGCTCCTGCCATTGCGGCCACTTGGGAAGTGAACCAGTGGATGGAGGATGTTTCTCTCTGTCTCGTCTTCTCTCTGGAAATCTGGCTTTTCAATAAAAATAAATAAATCTTTTTTAAAAAAATGTTTTCCTAGGCCTCCTTTATAAGAGCAGTAAACAGCTCATTCATAGGACTGTTTTGCATGAGTTAATCCGATCTTAAAAACTATTCCTTTACAATTTATTTGTTTTTATTTACTGATATAAAAGGCATAGAGACCGAGAAGTGGAAACAAAGACCTCTCTCTCGCGCTGGTTAACTCCTTGATGCTCTCAATAGTCAGGGAGTAGTCCAGGCCAAAGCCACAACTCAGGAACTTAATCCAGGTGTCTCACATGAGTGATAAAGTTCCAGTGCTTGAGACACTGCCTGTTGCTTCCCAGTGTGTGCAAGAGCAGAAAGCTGGAATCAGGAGCAGAGCTGAACCCCAAGCTCAGCCATTCTCATGTGGGATTCAGGTGTCTCAAGTGATGTCATGACTACTCCACCACCCCTTCCCCGGCCTCCGCCTGCTAATAGCATCCCCTGTGGAAGGGGCTTGGAGATAGAGATTCTGGAGGGACACAGACATTCTGACCATTGTAGATGATGGTGCCGTTTACACAACTGAAGAAGACATTAGGGGAGTGGGTTTGGAGGAAATCTCGATTTGTTTTGTGTGTATTTATTTGAGATACCTACTAAACACTCATAAGGTAATATTAAAAGTTGGTTGTATTTATGCAGCTGAAATTCTAGAGTTAGCTAGTCTCTAGAAATACAGTCAAAAATATTGCTTCTGCCTACACCTACCTGTGCTAAGCATGGTATCTGGTACATAGCAGGTGCCCCAAACAACGTTGGCAAGTTGGTTGAATGCAAGGTAGAAATCCATATGTACTTCAAGGCTTGGAATCAGACAGAACTGGCTTCCCACTTAAATGTTGGCTGTGCTACCTGCCAATTTGATCCTGGGATATGCTACGAAGCTTTCTAGACCTTCAGTTGCCTTACCTATAAAGCCGGGATAGTGACACTATTTCATCTGAGAAGTTGCTGTGAGGACTACGCTCTAGGCAATCCATGTAAACCATGCAAAGTGCTCAGCATGACCCCTGAGGTATGGCAAGTCTCAGCAAGCTGGTGACCCTTGAAACAGTCAAGGGATGAGATGGGCCTCTTAAATGTGAAAGTAACTCCTGGAGAGACATTTTTAATTACTGTGGGGGATGGGGAGTGGGAGGCACCATGTAGCAGGGCTCCATGTGAGAGGCAGTGACTGACATCCAGCGGTTAGAGGTGTTGCCCCTTGTGAGCCAAACTGGGTTTGCAGTCCTGGACTCAGCCTTTCTGTGCCTCAACGGGGATTGGGGAGGCAGGGGCAGTTAGAATGGTTATTTAATCTCTGTAACAGGAATAATAACAGACCCACCTCACAGGGCCATGAGGAAGGATTAAATAGTCCATGAAAAAGGCTGTGAACTGAGCCTGGCTCATACTAAAGGCTTAGCAGATGTGAGGAGCTGTTATCACAGGATGGAGGCAGGATGGGCTGCAAATAGGCTTCAGCTATGCCCCTGACCGCCCTCCAGAGAAGACAATCTTCAGCCCTGCCAGGCAGCAGAGCCCCTTCAAACAGCTCCACTCATGCATCACGGGCCCTTCTGCTCTGCCTACAGGCTACAAGTGGGCTACCAAGCTGCCTGAAGTTCTCAGGGTAGAGAGAAATAGCCCACAGGGCTGGTGCTCCCAGAGGGCCAGGCTACTTTTCCATTCAAATGCTCTCTTTGTTGCTGCAAAACAAGCCTGGCCCATCCCCACTGGCACCAGCCTGCCCATTGTTTCTCTGAATCCATCCAGCGCCAGGGCTGTCTCCCCCTTCCGGGAACGGCAGCCTGCAGGCTCCATCACAGCGCAAGGATCATGGAGCCGAACTTTTCCACAACTAAGGATTCTAGGGCAGGACCCAGGTTCAAGGACTCTAGACAGACCCATAAAGTGCCCTGTAAGGAGTTATTCCAATATCCTTCCCTGGACCCGGCGCGCCATTCCTTCTTCCTCACAGCTCATGAAGTTCGCGCCGGCCTAGCTATCCACCAATCGGATGTAACCTGGCTTTCCACCTGAATCCCACCTCCCAATCTTCCAGCTCCTTCCCCAACCCCGCCCACTTGCCAATCATCCCCAGGCATTCACCTGCAGGCGCCAATCCCCTGGGGGCCTGCCCTCAATCCCTCCCAATCCCCACCCCCTACACCTGGAAGACAAAAGGCTCCCCCAGGTGCGGCTCGCTCTCTTTCCAGGCTCTTATCCCTCCCGCTCTTACCCCGCTCTTACCCCTCTCTTCTCTCTCTCTCTCTTCTCTCTCTTGCTTTTCTTTGCTCTCCCCTTTTTCTCCTGGTTTTCACCACCTCTACCCGTTCCTGCCCCGTTGAAATAAACCTCCTAAGATACCTCGTTGCGTCTGGTGTTTCAGCTCACGGTAAAGAACCAGGTTGTGGGAATTAGCTGCGCGTAATAATATCGTAATATCGTATGAACTAGAACTCTACAACTTTTTAAATAACAGGCCCAACACATGTCAATAAAAGCATTTGACCCATGTCTCACTCTTGGATTGGCTCCCTGTGGTGATGACTGCTCAGACATCCTTAACATCTGAGCAATGGGCACAAAGTTTAAATGCTAGCAACATCTGAGTAAAGTGGTAGGCCTTGTGCATTTAAGATGAAAATACCAAACTGGCAAGGCAGACAAGGAGATTGCATAAAGTATGTGGGCTTTTGGGGGAAAGAGATGGGTAGGGATGGGGCAGGAAGTGGTTGGTGGGAGTGTGTTATCTATGCAGAAGGGACCTCTTTGGTCCTTGCAGCTTCCAGCTCTGCATCTGCTTGAGAGACTCTATGCAGCTGCTGCAGTTGTCAGACATCTCCCTGTGGGGTCCTCCTGTCTTTCATGCTTGCCTTCCACTAGGCTGAGATAAGACCAAAGAGGATTACCCAGCTCTATCTTCATCTTCAGGTTCTTGCTTCTAGAACCTTCTGCTTGATGATTTCTTGTTCTTAAGGATAAAGTTCAAACTTTTCTGAGGATGATCAGTACACACAGTTGAAGAAAAAATAATTTACGTGATTCAAAAGGCACAGAGACAGAGGGAAGACTTCCATCTGCTACTTCACTTCCCCAAATACCCACAATAGGGAGGGCAAGGCCAGGCTAAAGCCAGGAGTCAGCATTCCATCTGAGTCTACCTCACAGGTAACAGGTGTTGCAGGAAGGTGGAGGTAATCTTGGTTCTTAGCTCTCACTGAAGAATTTCCAAGGGGACAGTGAGCATAACAAGAGTTATTGAAAACAAGGAATCTCCTGCCATAGCAGTCAGGAGGTGACTGCAAGGGAGAAGTTGTTAAGGGAGCCTGTAAGTGCTTTTGTTTTTCTTGGAAAGGGAGATCAGATTTACACAGAGAAGGAGAAACAAAGCTTTCTAGTTCTTTCTAGACATTCCATCATCCAGCTCACTCCCCAAATGGCCATATCAGCTAGAGCTGAGCTCATCCAAATAATAATAAAGGGTGCTGTGCCGATCTGATGCCGGGAACCAGGAACCTCTTCCAAGTCTCCCACGCGGGTGCAGAGTCCCAAAGCTTTGGGCTGTCCTCGACTGCTTTCCCAGGTCACAAGCAGGGAGCTGGACGGGAAGTGGAGCAGCTAGGGCATGTAGTGGCTCTTATATGTGATCCTGGTGCTTGCAAGGTGAGGATTTAGCCATTGAGCCATTGCCCTGGGCCCTGTCTTTTTTATACATAAAATGACTCTCAGGACATTTTCCCAAGAGTACAGATTTAACCAATTAAGAGGCCAAAAGAATGACAGATCAACAGCAGATCAACAGCAAAGGATCAGTAACTATGTCTTAGCCTGCTTTCACTCATCCCATAAGCAATCTTAGGCAAGCTCCTAAATCTTTTGTGGGAATTCTAGAGTCAGTGTTACTGGAGCAGTCTATAGCTCTGGTAACTTAGGTCTGTGTGTTGTCTGAGTGACAGGGCAGATTCTTACTGCTGGATTCTTCAGGAGCAGTATAGCTCTTTGTGTTACAGCTCTTAGTGTCAAGGCTCTTCCTGACACAACCTCCTCTCTGTCAAGTTAAATATCTGCTGCCTTTTGGGTTGCTGGCAAGTCTGGCTATCTCATAGGGATGCTTGTCCCCAGTTACCTTTCAAGATTGCCTGGCACAAATATTTATACATTTCTAAAGCAGGAAGCTCACCCTGATTGGTCAGTGTGTATGTTAATGAGTCATACTTCATGAGCCAATCAGAGAATTAATATTGGAGTCTATCTACCATGGAAGCTTGCAGGGTTCTCAATTAGGTTGATTTAGCCCACTCAACACCACCTGAAGATTACACTGTATTTGTTCCCCCATCTTCTATCTCTCGCTTAGAGCTACAAAAGAGTGACATCAGGTGTGTTTTCTTTGCTATGTTTTTCTTTCCTTTCCTGAGATCCCTGGACTATAGCACAGGGACTCAAGTAACAGAGGCAAGTTGTTGCCTCCATTAGCAGAGATGGGTACAATAGAGTTTCAACATGGTAGGGCACTTGTCAAAATGGATAAGCACCTCTCCAGACAGAATCTGAAAGAAAATAGCCAGCCATTCAGACTGGGATAAACAAGGTTACCTAGTTTAATGCAGAGAAATACACATGATAGACTAGGTGAACCTCTCAGGAAAGGGCTGACAGTCTGGGTTCAAACTGGGACTTGCAAGGTAATGGAATCCAGTTCCCAATGTCACTTCTCCTAGCCCTCCTTGCTCTTCTGGACAAAGGATGTGCTGGGTGTAAAATAAGTAAAATTCCTCAAAATTTTCTATTGCCCAATATTATCAGTTCATGCTGGATATTCCACTTGGCACTGAGCAGAGAGGATTCTCCCAGGGTTCCTTGCTCAGAGGAAGGCTAGCACCCTTTATTAAGTTAATGGGGCAGGGCTTTGCAGTATGAAATACTAGAATGGTTCTGAGTTGTACTTTTGAGGATGGTATATTCCCTTCCTTGCTGTGTGGGTGTTATGTTTTCCTTAAGCACCTCCCTCACAGACACATAAGCTAGCTTCTTACTTCCAACCTAATACCTCCTAAGCATGCATTAGCAAGGAACTAGAATCAGGAGCAGAGCCAGGACTGGTAGCAGGCACTACGAGATGGAATATAGGAGCTTCAGGCAACATCCTAACCACTCTGCCAAATGCCCACCCCTACAAAGGAAATTTGAAAACTTCCAGGAGGGCCTGGTGCTGTGGTACAGCCAGATAATCCTGCTATTTATAATACCAGAATCGAATGTTGGTGTGCCAGTCCAAGTCTTGGCTACTCTGCTTCCAATCCAGCTTCCTGCTAATGAGCCTGGAAGGCAGAAGATGATGGCCCAAGTGCTTGGGGCCCTACCATCCATGTAGGAAACCTAAACGAAGTTTGTGATTCCTTGTTTCAGTCTGACCCAGACCTGGCTGTTGCAGCCACTTGGAAAGTGAACCAGCAAATAAAGATCTTTCTGCATTTCCCTATTGCTATTGCTCTTGCAAACAAGCACATTAAAAAAAAAAAAAAACTCACTAGAAGAACTTTCCAAATAATCTAACCATAATGTCTAGTTTTTAGAAATAATAAAATTGTAACCCGGAGAGGAGATGTGTCATGCTCAAGGACATACAATGAGTTATTGGTAAGGCTAGGCCAAAGAACTTCCGACTCCTAGGCCAGGCAGGTCTTTCCGCAGCTCTGCTTTCCACTATTCTGCTTTCAACCTTAGATGAGCTATTCAGATTTAGGGTCTCATTAAATTGCAGTCAGAGCATGGCTGGAACAGAAACAGTATGGGATGTGGAGGGTGGGACTGGGGCTGCTGGAACAGGTCTAGCATATCTCACTTCAGGTGGTCTTACAGACTCTTCATATAACCCCTCCATGTGAATTAGCTTGGGTTCCCACATAACACAGTAACAGTCAATCCAATCCCAGGGAAACCTATGGCTTTGAGTGAGAATTCCAGCATGGAAGGTGGGAGCTGTGTGATTTTGTATCAGATGTCACCCAGCTTCATTTCCTGCCATGGTCACATGCCTGCCTGGCTTCAAAGGGAAGGGCATAGGCTCTCTATCTCAGTGGGAGAGGGTAAAAACCCGCCTCTAACAGGTGTATGCAGGGCAGGAGACATTGGCACAGATGTCTTGATAAAATACTCCCTGACACACCCATCTTATTCCCCACTGTTCCCTCACTTGTCTTCCTAGACACACCTTCTACTTTCTTGGTTTAGCACTTCAGCTGCCATCGGACTCACTGACATGGGTGTTCTCTCTTCTTTAGCACATGCATACCCCAGTTGGGATCCCATTCATTTATTTTTGCTTGTTTGTTTGCCTTTGTTTTTAAATACTTATTTTATTTATTTGAAGGGTACATTTCCAGAGGGGTGAGGGGAAGAGACAGACAAGAAGAGAGAGAGAGAGAGAGAGAAAGATCTTCCATCCACTGATTTACTCCCCCAAATGGTCACAACAGTCAGGACCATGAGCTTACTCCGGATCTTTCAGGTGCGTGCAGGGACCCAAGCACCTGGGCCTGATGCTTTCCCTGACCATTAGCAGAGAGCTGGATGGGAAGTAGAGCAGCCAGGTCTTGAACCAGCATTCATATAGGATGTCTGCCTCACAGGTGGTAGTTTAACCTGGTGTACCACGATGCCAGCTTCTGGGTCCCACCATTTCATATAATATCTTTAAAGACTCCTGTGAAGACTTACAAGCTTCAATATTTCATCCATTTGAAGCATACAGATATTTTGATTATCTAATGAGGCCAAGGAATTACTTCATATTTGGTCAGGGCCAATCTGACCAAATATTCAACATCTGCGCCCCAATGTCTGGCTAGGTGAAGCATCTGGATCCTGCTGGCTGGAATATCCTCTCATTAGTCCTGGATTACAGAGCCTCAGGTTGGAATGGCTTCTGACCCTAAAAGCCAGGAGAGAGCTGCATTCACAGTGCAGTGTATCTTCCAAGGAGGGCGTATGGACAGATGCACTGTGAGTCCAAGGCCCTGGCAGTCAGGTGAGTGTGGCACTAATCTACATTGACAAGAGCCTCTGCTGGGACTCAGAAAACCAGGGTCCCTGTAGCAGCTCTTCATTTGACCCATTTTATATATGATGGATGATGATGCAACCCCTTATTCTCTCAGTAGGTCTCACTGTCCCTTCCTCTGCAGCATAAAACCTACAGCTTGCCCTTCTTAACTCTGTGGTAATCACAGAAAAAAGGAGCAACTAGAAGAGGGTGTTTGACCTGAAGATTAAGACCTTCGAGCCTGGCATAATAGCTCAATTAGCTAATCATCCCCCTTTAAGTGCATGGATCCTATATAGGTGCCAGTTCATGTCCCAGCTACTCGACTTCCCATCCAGCTCCCTGGTTGTGGCCTGGAAAAACATTGGAGAATGACTCAAGACCTTGGGATTCTGCACTTACATGGGAGACCTGGAAGAAGCTCCTGGCTCCTGGCTTTGGATCAGCCCCCATCATTGTAGCCATTTGGGGAGTGAACCAGCAGATGGAAGATCTTTCTCTGTCTCTCTTTCTCTCTGGAAATCTGCCTTTCAAATGAAAATAAATAAATCTAATAAATAAATAAAGATACTTCCATGCTTGGACTTGGATTTGGTGCTTACTTCCGACCTCTGACTCTAGCATGTAGCTGGCACAGACCCTGGGGGACAGCACATGATTGCTTTAGTGGTTGTCTCCCTGCCACTCGCACAGGAGACCTACGTCGAATTTCTAGCTTCTGCCTTAAGCCTAACCTAGCCCCTGCTGTTACGGACATTTGGGCAGTGAGCCAGAAGATGTGAGCTCTGACTGTCTCCATCTCTCTGCTTTTCAAATAAGTAAAATAAGAAATCCCTATCACTTAGGTCATTGTATTGAGAGAAAGAGACTTTTGATAGGTTTTAAAATGCTAATAGTTCTGGAATTTATTTCTTCCATCAGCTGTCACTTCCTTCCTCTCCAGCATGTGGGCTCCAAGGAATTGAAGGAGGTGGTGGGTAAATGGTAACGATGCTGGGATCGGCCAACAATCTTTCCCTGTGCACATATGGTAGGAGTCAGGCAGGCACAGCTTGGCAATGTGACCATTCTCCCCCAGGCAGGAGCTGAGGCTGAGCAGCGGGTTTCATTTAGAGCTAACGATTCCACTCTGCCCTGCTCCAACACTTATTAATAAGGCTCCTAATTAGCTGTGTGGCCCTGAGTGAATTGCTTCCCTTCTCTGGCCCTTGGCAGCCTTGGAAGGGCGTGGCCTCCTCAGCACTCCTGCTGCAGGAGAGGAGCTTGCTTCCTTCCCGGGGCTGTCATACTTGCTGTGTAGGGTTTAGTATGTGACTGCTCCTCTGCTGGGAAGCATTAAGTCAAAGCAGCCATCATCCAAACCCCTGCTTCCCTCCAAATAAAGAGGGCTCCCTCGGACACCTTTGCCTCTTGGGACCTATGACCCCACTGAGGCAGAGTGTGGGTCCTGGAGGGGGGGAGGGGAGAGCAGGGGCATTCAGCAGATAGGAGATCCCAGTCTGCTTGTATGTGTGCATTGACCTTGGCCAAGTTAGAGGATCCCAAGTGCTCAAAGTCAAATGGTGCTGCCACTCACTCTTCAAGTCCATCAGTCGTGAATCTCCGGAAGAACATGTCCCCAAATATGCTCACGCTCAGGGATCTACAGCCACACCAGGCTGGGGGCAGCTTCTCACTGAGCATGAGCGCCGTCCTCCTTCCGCTCACTCCAAAAAGCTCGTCACTTGTCTTTGCTGCTGAGGCGTTCTTGCACGTGTGCACAAAGGCTGGCCAGTTGCCGCAGGGAAAAACTCACAGTGACCTAAATGGCTCCCAGCAGGGGAGGAGTTATGGAAACAAGGGCACAGACATGTGATGGACCGTTGGACAGAGATTTTTTTTTTAATGAATTAGGCATGCATATGAGGCCTTGTGGCATTAGTCACTCAGGACATACTTTGAATTTGATTTTTTTTTTCAGTTGACAAATAATGCTTTTATGTATTTCTAGAGCACAGGGTGATGTAATAAATGTACACGCGGTATGATGGCTAAGTCAATCTCCATAGCTGATCTATCACTTTGCCTAGTCATCAAGACCACGAAAGTGACATTGATGTTCTATCATTAAGCAGACAGACCTTCTTCCAGTTCTGGGAGGTTTTCATGCACTCACTTGCATGTGTGCTCTGTAGGCCTCCTTTCTCATTCTAGGCCCTTTACTGGGGATCATCACTGTTAGGATGTGGGGCATTCTAAACTGTTGTTGATAATGCACACATCACCTGCACTTGTATGGTACCTACAGAAAGAAGTAGTTGTGCATGTTTTTAATGTATGCGCTGTGTCCCTCAGTCAAGCATATGGAAGGAAGCACGGACACAAGTTACTGGGGGTCCAGGCTGAGAGGTGGTTGGAGGGAGTGGTAGCATGGAGTCTCTTACCAGGAAGGTTTATGTAAAAGTATGCATATGATTAAGTTGTATAAAAACCTCCCTACAGGCTCCTGGCTTTGGATAGGCTCAGCTCTGCTTGTTGCAGCTATTTGGGGAATAAACCAGTAGACAAAAGATCTTTCTGTCTTGCCTTCTCTCTGTAAATTTGCCTTTCTAGTAAAAATAAATTAATCTTTAAAAAATAATTTCATTTATTTAAAATCCAGAGTTGTAGAGAAAGAGAGGGAAAGATCTAGACAGAGAGATCTTTCACATGGTGCTTCACTCCCCAGATGGCCAAGGCTAGGACAGACTCAAGCCAGAAGCCAGAAACTTCTGCTGGGTCTCCCACATGGGTGATGGGGGCCCAGATACTTGGATCATCCTCCATTGCTTTTGTCAGGGGGCATTAGGAGGGAAATGGATCAAAAATGAGCATATGCCCATATGGCATGCTGGTGTTTGTAGAATGAGGGAGGGTTTACCCACTACCCCATAGTACTTGCCCCAGAGGAATCTTTCAAAATACCTGAATGGTTTAGATTTTTCCAATGTGATTCTATTCACCAATTGTTTTGTACTGATCAAAAGCAGTTTCTTGGGGCTGGTGCGCTCCACCTACAAGCCCTGCTTCTCATATGGGCACTGGTTTGAGTCACAGCTGCTCCACTTTTGATCAGGCTCCCTGCTTATGGTCTGGGAAAGCACCAGAGTTTCACCCAAGTCCTTGGGACCCTGCACCCGGCTGGGAGACCCAGAGGAAGCTTCTGGCTCCTGGTCGTTGCAGCCACTTGGGAAGTGAACCAGCAGATGGAAGATCTTTCTGTCTCTCCTTTTCTCTGAAAATCTACTTTTCCAAAAAGAATAAATCTTTGGGACAAAAGCATGCTTTTAGAGTAAGGCATCTATCTGACAGGGAGCAGAGGGAGACATGGTGAGCAAGGAGACACATGGCTGGAGGGAGGAGCAAGTGTGGATACTGAGTCTCTTAGCAGCGGTAGTTTTTTACAGGGTCTCTTACCAGCGGTAGTTTTGCAAAACCATATGTATGGTGAAGTTGCATAGACCACAACACACATGCACATACAAATGAGCCAGCCCTGGCTGTTGTGGGCAAGCAGCCCCAGGCCTTTCTTTGCCATCATATGACAGGGACTTGAGCAACTGTGCAATGAGTGACAAGGATCATAGGAGCTGGAGTTAGGCAAATCGGAGTTAGACTCTGGCCTTTTCCGCAGGCCAGCTGCATGTGAACATCAGCCTGTCACCTCCGGGAGCCTCAGTGTGTTGTCCACAAGCTTGAATAGTTGTGCCTACTTCCTGAGGAGATAACAGGATAAATCCAGGAACCTCTGCAAATCAGCAAGTGCAGTCAAGTACGGGCACTTCCCATGTGGTCTTGATCCCCGGCTATGATCACATCAGGCCTGGAGCAACAGCGAAACAAAGCTGCACCTCCAGTGAAGTACATAGGGAAAGCTGGCAGTGAGTCTAGATTATTCCTGATGAACACAATGTGATCACAAGGGGTTCACCTAGGTGAGTGTGCGGGAGGGGGTAGGGTCAGGCAGTAATGCGAGAAAAGCTACACGGGCTGCTGCCAGCCTTGGAGGCAAGGAGTGTGGACGGCCTGGAAACTGGAGGCACCTCAGAAACTGCCTCTCCCCAGAGCCTCTGGAAGGGACCTGGATTTAGCTGAGTGACATGCATCTCAGAATTCTGCCCTCCAGAGCTCCCAGAGACTGTGTATGCCTTACTTGCAGCCACAGCGTTGGGTGGTCAAGTTTCACAGCAGCAATAGAATAACTGACACAGGGTGCCAGAAAGTTCCTCCTGACTAGTCTTCCTGCATCTGCCCTTGCCCTCTCCCGGGTGTCCTCCACACGTGCCTTACAAAACAATACTTCTCCCTCTTCCTCACTGCAGGCCCCAGGGTCTTTGCATCAGCTGGGCTCTTTGTTTCACAGATGGCATGGTTCCTCTTGACCTTCATGCATTAGCTCAAAGATAAAAACGCTGCTTCCTCCAGGAAGTCTGGGTTCAGTTCATGGTCCCTAGGTAACAACACACTGTATTCCTCTGCAGCAGGTATAGGTTTGCAAATCCAGGTGTGTTTACCTACAAGGTTTATTGTTGGTGGGTGTCCTGTAGGCTTGTAATGCTTCCCCAGGGCAGGGATAGCACTCTGCTCCTCTCCAGGCTCTCTGACACAGAGGTGGCACCCATCAAAGACAGCTGTTTCCATCACTTGGATCCTGGATTCTCTCTATTCTGACCAGCCCCCCCAATACAGTCTAGTTTGTGTGGCCTCTTTGAAAAGAGACACCCCTACCTTGGCCTAGGCCTCCTGGGGTATCATGAGCAGCACGTGGTAGAAGATAACAATGCAGTCCCCAGTCCCCACCTGTTGGGCGTGTGCCATTTCTGTTCATGTAGCCCAAGACTATGTTCCCTTATTGTCAACCATATCATGCTATGGAATCCAGTAGAAGTGGAGGTCACTTAAAGCTCCCTGCTTGGGCAGGGGGTGGGAGGGGGAGAAGGCTTGTGGTGGCACAGCAAATTAACCTTATGCCTGCAGTGCCAGCATCCCATGTGGAAGCTGGTTTAAATCCCAGCTGCTTCACTTTTTCTCCAATTCCCTGCTTGTTCCTGGGGAAGACAGCAGAGGATGGCTCAAGCACTTGGGCCCTTGCACCCACATGGGAGACCTGGAAGAAACTCCAAGCTCCTGATTTTGGATTGCCTCAACTCCAACACTTGGAATCACTTGGAGAATGAACCAGCAAGAAAAATCAATCTCTCTCTCTTCCTCTCCTATTCTTCACATCTCTGCCTTTCCAATAAAAAATAAAATAAATATTTAAAACAAAACAAAAGCTACCTGGACCTGGTGTTTGACCTAGTGGGTAAGCTGCCCGCGTCCCACATCACAGTGCCTGGGTTCAGTTTAGTCCTTGCTCCTGATTGTAGTACCTGGTAATGCAAAGCCGGGCGATAGTGGTAGCCCAAGCCGTTGGGTCTTCGAGCCATATGAGAGACCTGGATTGACTTGTTTTCTGCTGGCTTTGACCTGGCCCAATCCACTGATGAGAGCACTTCAAAAGTGAACCTACGGATAAGAGGAAATATCTCTCTCTCTCTCTCTCTCTCTCTCTCTCTCTCTCTCTCTCTCTCTCTCCTCTCTCTCTCTCTCTCCCCCTCTCTGTATGTGTGTCCCCTAAAACCAAAACCAAAAGAAAACAATCAACCCACCACTTTTTCCATGCCATCAAACCAAGTCACCTTTCAGCCATCCTGCCTGTGCACGGTTACTTGCATACCTTAATTGTGAAGCTGCCCAGCTGACCCTCATCTCTGTGGAGCTGCATTGTTTGGTTGGTTCGCCGTCCTAAGCTTGTCCAAATCTTCCTGAGTCCGAAGACAGCCACCCACCACATTAACCAGCCCCAGCCCCCAGCCTAGCTCATGTCATCTACACACCTGTACTTGCCTCCAAATCCTGGATGAGGAGCAGAACAGGGTGAGAATAGGGCTCTGGAAATGCTGCCAGGACCCCCAGGGCCCAGATATCCATGTTGGGGCATTTAGTCAGGGATACAAACTATGCCTAGGAAATCCTGGTTTTGCCAGTTACATGGCCATGACAGTGGCGCTAATAATCTACTAGGTCCAAGGGATGCCACAGTGAAGTCCCACAGACTGAGCGTGTGAAGCGATAGAAGTGTATTCTCTTAATTCTAGACGCTCGAAGCGAAAGGTCAAGGTGTCAGCAGCCACACTCTGCCCACCCCTGGAGGCTGCAGAGAGGAATCTATCTTCATTCCATTCCCGCTTCTGGCTGCTGACAATCCCCAGTTGCTTGTTCCTCTCCCAAAGCAAGCATTTGTGGAAAAGGGAAATAAAATGCAACCTTTTTCTAATGCAAAGGAAAATTGAAATCCACACCTACAAGGGGATCTCCAAATAGGTCATAAAAATGTATATTATAACAAACACATGTGGATTTCACTTTTTTGCACCAAAATAAACTTAACTTTTAATTCAACTTTTAATGATTTTTTTCTATAAAAATTTTTATCTACATATTTATCTGTTTGAAAGGCAGAGAGGGAGAAGGAGAGAGAAAGGATAGTGTGTGTGTGTGTGTGTGTGTGTGTGAGACAGAGAGAGAGAGGCAAAAAAATAGAGAAGGAGGTAGAGACACAAATGGGGAGAATCTTCTATCTGCTGGTTCACCCCCTCAGGATGTCTGAAACACCCAGGGCTTGGCCAGACTGAAACCAGGAGCAAGGAACTCCAAGGACCCAAGTATTCAGGTCATCACCTCCTCCCAGGTGCAGTAGTAGGATCTGAAGTGGAGGTAGGATTCTAAAGCATCCTGACACTGCATACAAATGTCTTAAGTGGAGGCTTAAGCCACTGTGCCACCAAGCCCACCATCTTTCCAGGTACGTTCTGAAATACCCTCAGAAGGACATCGGTCATTTCCTGCAAGACTCACTTGTACTCCAGGAAGCCCTCATCTTAACTCATTGGATCACAAAGACCTTATGTCCAACTAAGGACACATTCTGCAGCAGCTATTCAACACACCACAAACACTCACATTTTCTCATAGGCACTTTCCACGAGGGCCAGGAAGCTATTGTGGGCAGGATTTCTCAAACTGAAATGTGCACCCAAGGCACTGGGGGACTCTCGTTCAAATGCAGATTGGGGTGCGGGCAGCCTGGGGTGGGTCTGCATTTCTCACGAGCTCCCAGGTGATGGCCTGGCTGCTTGTCCTGCTTTCAATAACCAGGATGGAGGTGAAAGAGAGTGCTTTGAAACCAGATGTCAGGTAGGATTCTTGCATTTCTTTTGTAACACGATTTTCTCACGCTCCTATTTCTCCCACACCTGGAGCTTGTGTGAAAGAAAAAGTGTTTTCATTTGGGGCCCCCCTCCACTCTAAAAGCAGCCCTAAATGGTTTCTTGCTGGGCGGCAGAGAGGGGGTGATCAACACAGGCACACACACGCAGAAGCAGTAAAGGAGGACAAGGGAGAGAAGCCAATGAGAGTGATTAAAGCACTGGACGCAGGAGCCGAAAGGCTCCAAAACATAAGGCAAGAACAGGGAAATGTTAGCCCAACTGGACCAATGTACAATGCATACTCGTATTGAAAATTGCACTGGACTCCAGAAATATGGGCAATTATTAGGTGTTTTTTAAAAAGCACTTAAAATGAGGCAAGCATTTGGTGCAGCAGTTAAGCCACTGCTTGAGACACTCTCTTCCCAAGCAGAATGTTGGGTTCAAGTCTTAGTTCCTCCACTTCTGATCCAGCTTCCTGCTAATGCGGACCTTGGGAAGCAGCAGGTGATAGCCACAAGTCCTTGGGCTCCTGCAACCAACATGAGACACCTGGATGGAGTTCTGGGTTCCTGGCTTTGCCTTTGCTCAGACCCAGCTGTTGCCATCAACTGGGGAGTGAAGCAGCAGATGAAATTCCCCCACCCTGTCCCCCTTTCAAATAAAAAAAATAGTTAAAAGAGATGAAAATAACAACTAGCCTGATTCAATCACCACACATATCTTGAGTGTACAATTAAAAATATTTTTAGTGAGACTGATGCCATGGTTAAGCCACAGTAAGTTAAGCCTCTGCCCATGGTGCTATCATCCCATACAGGGACCAATTCGTATCCCAGCTGCTCCATTTCTTATCCAGCTCCCTACTTGCTTATGGGCTGGGAAGACAGTAGAGGATGGTCCAAGTCCTTGGGCTCTTGTATCTACATGGGGGACCTAGAAGAAGCTCCTGGCTCCTGGCTTCAGATAAGCCCAGCTCCAGCCTTTGCAGCCATTTGGGGAGTGAACCAGCAGATGGAAATTCTCTCTCTCTTTGTAAATCTGCCTTTCAAATAAAAATAAATAAATCTTAACAACAACAACAAAAGAAAAATTGCAGAATGATGCTGGGACAGCTAGAGCTCCACCTACTGGGGGTTCATTCAGAAACTGGGGTACATTCTTCAGAACTATTGTGCTGTGGGGCTAGGGCATCTGTCCACTAATTCCCATCCCCCATCAGTTGCAGGGTTCCTTGGGGAACCCTGTATCCCTGGTGCTGCCCCCAAACCCCCAGGCAGAAGCCATGAGAAGCTCAGCAGTGGGTTGCACAGACAGAGCAGCCTTCTGGCCCTGCAGGGAGCCTCAGCCAGGCCCAGTTGGTGGAGGGGAGGGAGGGGAGAAGAGGGGAGGGAGAGGCCCCTGCTCAGCTGCCAGGGAGCGCTTCCAGGATTTGCATGTCATACAGGTTCTATTTTGAGCCCATGAGCTACCCAAAGGAGCTCTCGCTTACAATTATGGTTATGATTGTCACCCAGCCCCAAGGATTACCTTGCCCCTAGGGGTGTAAGAGAAGAATCTGTCGGTGGCCTGCTGATTGCCACTTAAGACTTGCCTCACAGGAGGCCCTCCCCCGTGAGGTGGTAGCTGCATGGAGTGGACAGCTGGTCCCTTGGGGGATGTCATTTGTGCTTCAGGGTCACCTTAGGAAGGGGATACTTCCTTCCCTGGCAGTCTCTTACCTTCACCGTGTTCAACCTATCTGCGCCCTTGACATTCAGCATCACCTTTCAGCCCCATGGCAATCCCATGAAGTAGTGGCTCTGATTCTCCCCATTTTATAGTCAAGACAACCAAGGGCCAGAAAAACTAAGTCACTTACCCAAGGCCATTAAGTGACTGAAATGGGGTTCAGTCTTTCTGACTCACAGGATATGAGAGCTTAGGTTGGAGAAAGCCAGGCGTATCTCAGCGATTTACATACAAATGTAAACTACACTCTACACAGTGCAGGCACTTTCCATATTTATATGTGGCTTCATGTCCTACTTGAACACAGTGATTCCATTAAGGCAGGGCGAGGCGGAGGGTGGGGGACAACTCTTCACACTCAAAAAAAATATTTTTTTTGCTGCAAGTAACAGATATGCATCCCTTTCTGTAAGTCGGTGCATATTAACTTCCAGCCAGGTGGGCATTTAATGGGCTAGATGGATTTAGTGCCATGAACTAACTTCAGAACACAGAAAAGAATGACTCAATCCTAATTCAAACAAGCAAGCGATGCCATGGAGAACTGAAACAAATGACTCCATCTTATTCCTTTGATGACTGGCATCAGTGGATTTCCTCAGCTAGTGATTTGTGGACTATGGAAACAAACACAGAACTCCACTCCTGCCCACATTTCAGGAAGCCAGTATTCACCAAGTGCAAGACCCACCCTCCTGCTGGATCTGGGGCCATGTCTCCTCCCTTCTTAGGCAGCAAACTCCCCTGATGGAAGGGACGGATAAGTTGTCAACCACATTGTTGTCTCCACTGACTGTATGGACAGGATTATAAAGGTGCTGAACTCCCACCCCAAGTTCAAAGCAACCGACCTCAACTACATTGAAAGCTCTTGCAGAAAGAGGGAAGAAGAGAGTTTCTATATGTTTTCAGCTCTTTTTAAAAAGATTTATTTATGTTTATTACAAAATCAGATATACAGAGAGGAGAGACAGAGAGGAAGATCTTCCGTCAGATGATTCACTCCCCAAGTGAGCCGCAACGGCCGGTGCTGCCCCGATCCGAAGCAGGGAACTAGGAACCTCTTCCGGGTCTCCCACACGGGTGCAGGGTCCCAAAGCTTTGGCCCGTCCTCGACTGCTTTCCCAGGCCACAAGCAGGGAGCTGGATGGGAAGTGGAGCTGCTGGGATTAGAACCGGCGCCCATATGGGATCCCGGGGCGTTCAAGGAGAGGACTTTAGCTGCTAGGCCATGCCTCCGGGCCCTTTTTCAGCTCTTGTGGCTGCTTTTTTGTTTGTCTTTAATCTTGGTGTGTGTTTGTCATTTACTGTCTCTGGCGTCTGCGTGCCATGAGCTAGTGGTCCAGTGCAGGGAGGGGAAGCTCAAGACACTGAAAATAGATCGCAAGTGAACACATCCCTCTTACTCGAGGTACAGGCGAGGTTCATAGTGGGGGTGATGGCTGTGGACTGGCAGCAGAGGGAGTAAAGTGAAAAACAGCACTGGGCTGGGAGGTCACGCTGCGCTCCAGACCAATCCTGTGTCCAACCCTCTGCAGCATTTTCTGGATTCACCTCTCTCCTATAGACCTACCTCCAGTTAGCTTGCAAGCAGGCAGGGACACCCAGCCAGAATGCTTACAGACAAACACCTGGTGCATCAGGAGTAGACAGGTATGGTTGTTCACTTACCATCTCCTGAGCACCAGCTACACAGCAGACACCATTCCCAGCACCCCGGGCAGTCAGAAAGCAGCACCAGAATGCTTGCTATTGCCCAAGGGCACCGGGCTACTTGCACTTTCACACCTTTGCTTGTGCTCATCTATTCTCCCTGCATTATCTGTATTGTTTTGCCCACTTGGAAAGTAACATTGAACTTTCAAACTCTAGATCAGGAACAGCTTTGTTTTTAAAAACTTCTGTCTTTGTCCTGCTCCAACAGAGTACTGTAGACTGGGTGGCACAAAGGTACGGGTCTTTCTCACAGCTCCCGAAACTGCAAGTCTGGGGTCTGGGCACCCATTGTGGTCCTGTTGTACGTGACAGCCAGCTTTCCCGTTAGCAGACAATCGTCTTATTGTATTCTCACATGAAGAAGAGGGGCGGGGTAGAGGTAGATATAGTGATAAAAGTACATAAAGATAGAGATAGAGAAATAACTAGAGATATGGGCAGATACAAAGAGATGATAGAGAGAAATACAGAAAGATAGCTAGAGGCTAGAGATAAAATGATATAGACATGATAGAGGCAGAAATAGAAAAAGAGGAGAAAGAAAATTCTCTCCTTTCTCTTCTTCAAGGGCACTAATCTCATTAGGAGGGCTCTAATTTCATGACCTGATTGTCTTTGAGAGGCCCCCACCTCCCAATACCAGCCACAAAACCTGGCACAGAGCAGTTAGCAAATCACACAGGACTGCTATAAACTAAGAGTGAGCGCTTCAACTCCATCTGATATCAATTCCATTTTTTTCATGACAGGCTTGCCCACTGCCACAAACAGGTTGCAGAGAGCAGCTGGGAGACATTCTACCAAATGACCCATCAGAAAAGGGACTCTAAATGGAGAACACTGTTCTGCCACCACCCCTACCTCAGGCTCCAGCTGACAAGCCCAACTCCAAGGACCCACTGAACACACCAGCACCAGGCCGAGTTAGTCTGCAGCTATGAAGGCCCATTGAGGCTGGCATCCCCATCATGCTGCACATGCAAGTTCTCCTGCCCCCAAAGTGTGCAATGCATCAGGTAAATAGAAGGAGGCAGCTGATCAGACCATGGTGGAATGGCCCTCAGCCTCCTCTGCCTGTCACCCTTGTACCCAGTCTCCACTATGGGCAGAGAGAGGACTCAGAGAGAAACACAATAATAAAATAACAAGTAGATAGGATGATCTGCACACCTTGCAGAGGCTGATTGATAGCTATATCACAATCCATGGTCCCTTTGGCTAAGGAAGATCACTAGGCTAATCAATGCCACCATGTGGACCACTCCCTCAATTAGCCAGTGCAGCATTCACTATCTTCCAGCCACAGGTGTCACCCTTAAGTACCTTGTAAATTGGCACATAAGTCCCAGAGAGAGCATGTGACAGCTCTATACCAGCCCAACCATTTCCACCACTGGGGCAAGGAGCTGGATCCCCGAGGACAACTTCATCACATTTGGGTCCCACTTTCTTGCCATCTTGGGGATGAATGAGATAAACGGGCTGCTGTGAACTGTGAGCAGCAGGATGCAGACAGATGTGCTGCTCACAGTTCACAGCAGCCCATTTATGCTACACGATATCATGGCATAGGGCAGTTCATGGCGAGAGTTAGCACACGCAATAGCTTAAGTCTCTCTCTACTTTTTGAAAAAGATTTATTTGGTAGGTAGAGTTACAGAGGGAGAGGGAGGAAGAGAGAGAGAATCTTCCACACAATATTTCACTCACCCAAATGACCACAACAGGTTGAAACTGGGGTGGATGGAAGAAGCCAGGAGCTCTTTCTGGGTCTCCCATATAGACTCAGAGGCCAAAGTACTTGGGCCATCTTCCACTGCTTTCCCAGGCATATTTGCAGGGAATCAGATCTCAAGAAGAGCCATCCTGTCTCAGATTGGCACTGCAATATAGGATATGATGCCACAGTGCCAGTCCTCTGCTTCTCTTTTTACATAGAGATTAGTAGCATCATGGGGGTTCCATTATAGTGTCATCTAATTCTAATTACCTTCCAAAGCTCCCATCTCTAAATATCGTTAACACATGAATTTGGGTGTTAAGGTTCCAACACGTGAACTTTGGAGGGACACCTTCAAACCATAGCTTGATCTTTCCTATGCTGGGAGGACCAGGTCTCAGCCAGAGACTGTGATGGGGACAGCAGGCAGGTCAATGAGGGAATAACAATTGAGACAAACTTTTGAAGCTAGTGTCTCTCCAAGTACATGTCACTATGATGCATCATGTGCACTGCCACCCCAATGTTTAGGTTTCATAGTTGGTTTGTAGATAAGAATCGGGGTTGATCAGAATTGGCATCCAGGCCTGGGTTCATCCTGTGGCTTCCAGGGCAGCCCTGCTTACTGAGCCCAATGCAGCCTAGGGCCACACACTTGGCTTCATTAACACCAAGCTCTGACGAATCCAAGTGACTGACCCTGGGCTCAGTCTTCAGGAAGAGCTGCATTTAAAGTGTTGCAAGATGCCTATAAACAGGACACTAATGACATCCACAGATGAGCTGAAACTGCACCATTTAGAATCAGTTAAGACTGAGATTGAGTCTCTGGGGGTGGCAGGGGGAGGCTGGAAATATGACAAGGAAATAACTATGTGAAATGCATCCTGGACAGGGGCCAGTTAACTACATGTGTGTGCTGCCAAGTTCTCCCCCACAGCTATCAGGAGGCGGGAGGGCTGTGGAGAGCAGCGGAGCGGAGGAAGGCTGTGAGAGGGACTGTAGGGGCTCAGAGTGGATGGTCCCAGCTCAGGCATTTTCGAGTGAGCCTTTGGAAATATGTGGAGCATTTTCCTGCTCAGGTAAGGCCTGGAGAAATTCCAAGAGGCCCGGCAGGGTCATAGGGATCCCCAGGGAGTAGGATTTTCGGTTCATTGGACAGGCGGGATACTGTGGATGGCTCATGCTTGAGAACTTTCTGTGTCAGGTATACCAAAATCCCTAATGTCCACCTGTCACCTGGGGAGCCCCCCCCCCCCGCCCCCAGCAAGCTCAGATGCAAGGAAAAACTAGAATCATGGAAAGATAGCAGCGATAATGTCTCCGGAGTTAGGCAGGCCTGGATTGAACCCCTAGCCCTGTTTTGAATCATTAGATGGGTTAAGCTGTTTTCCTTCAGCCTCAGTTTCTTCATCTATAAGATGGGATGGTAGATATTCCTCATTGGGTGACCTGAGGACAAAATAAAATAGAGCTCACAAAACAATAATCACACTTCTTAACCCAGCATTACCCAAGGGAAAGTCCAGGACTGTACCACTGCAGGCCTGCTCCTGTGTCCTGTCCTAACCCTTCCCCTCAGAGCCATTTTCAAGTGGACAATAACCACATTCTCCGCCAAGCCTCAGTTGCTAAAAGAACAGGCCTTGCCTGCTCATGACCAACTGTCATTGGACATCACTCACTCCAACCCATAACTCCGACGTGAGTAGGCAGGGCCATACCTTCAGCTGGAGGGAAAAGTCCCAACTTTTTTCTCTCATAGCTTGGGTACAACAGGTCCTCACATGTCATATGCCATTTGTGAGTAACAGACCATAATTCAATGTCTGAGCTGGTTAACTTTGGCTGTTATAGTCCAACAGGGACTTGCCTACAGATTTTGTCCCAGTGTGTACCACTGGCCCTCATTCTAACTCTATCCAAGTCTTAAAGTCCTAATTGGATCCCAACCTTGGCCATAGTCTGAGCCCCCTACCCTATAATTTGCCATCTTTAAATGGAAGGGGGAGCACCTCAGGCCCATTTCCTCTCTATTGTTAAGAAAACAACATAAAGACAACTCAAGGTCTAGCACAATGGCTCAATTGGTTAATCCTCCCATTACAAGTACTGGGTTCCTATGTGGGTGTCGGTTTCTGTCCCAGCTGCTTTACTTTCCCTGCCTGTGGCCTGAGAAAGCAGTAGAGGATGCCCCAGTGACTGGAGACCCTGCACCTGCGTGGAAGACCCAGTTGAAACTCCTGGCTTCTGGCTTCAGATTAGCTCATCTCTGGCCATGGTGGCCATTTGGGGAGAGAACCAACAGACAGAATATCTTCTCTCTGTGTGTCTCTCCTTCTCTCTGTAAACCTGCCTTTCTAATAAAAACAAACAACTCTTTAAAAAAAAGAGGGCCTGTGCAGGACCTGGTTAAGTCCCCGCCTTGCATGTGCTGGGATCTCATATGGGTGCCAGGTTGTATCCCAGTGGCCCCACTTCCCAACTAGCTCCCTTGCTTGTGACCTGGGAAAGCAATGGAAAATGACTCAAAGCCTTGGGACCCTGCACCTGCATGGGAAACTCAGAAGAAGTTGCTGGCTCTGGCCTTTGCTACTGCTTGGGTGTAAATCAGTCAATAGATCTTTGTCTCTCCTTCTCTCTGTAAATCTGACTTTCCAATAAAAACAAATAAATCCTAAAAAATAAATAAATGAAAGAAAGCAAGACAACTCATGGCAAGGACCTGGCTTCATTGGTTCCCGCTCTCTTGAATATGAGCACTTACTGAATCTGAAATTACATAGAATCATTTTCCCGAGGAATGACAGACCCTGGGAACATGCCCCCTGGGTACTTACTGTCTCAGGCTGGCAGTGCCAACTGCTAGGAATCCAAAGGCAGTTGGCATATGGATACGATGCTCTCTCTGCTGGACCAAACTGAATGCCCTACTTGACGAGCCCAGTGCCTTGGCAAGAATAAGCCTGTGGGGAGCGCCCAGGTGGAACTGGGCACAAGGAGGTGGCTGTTGCTCTCTGCTAGCTACTAATAGTCTTTGTGTAGAAAGTTGTCTTCTCACGATGAATTTGGCTTCCACCAGCCTTCTGCAAGTAGTTGACTGCCTGCTATAAGACCCACTGCCTGAGAACTTGGTCCAGACCCCAGCAGAGAAACTGGCTTACATCTGTGCAGTTCCTTTCCATGAGCAGTTCCAACCGGGACCAGGAAGTGCCCTGTCAGGTTTTTCCAGACCCGCCCCACGTTCTCACATTTAGTCCCTTTGGTTGGGCCTTATGTCCCGGGTTCTTGTCCAGAACATGTGTTCTCCATAGAACTGGAAGCCTAGAAAGGAAGTGTGCAACCATCTCTTGTCACCTCCATACATACCAAACTGCCTCTTAACACCAAACCTTCCCCTAATCAGCTGCAGCCCACTACATTCTTGTTCATAAACATGCACGTACACCCCCCACACACTATGCTGTCCACTTTATTGGTTTTCATAGTCACATGCTTAACTTTCCGAAATTTAAACATATCATGGCACAGCAAGTAGAGGAAAGAGAAAAAGGAAATAAAAAGATTACATATACTAAAAGCAAACTACAATGGAATTAGAAATCCTACTATTCCTCAGGAGCATAGACTCTTGCTGTATGCAGCAGTTAATTCCCAGTATGCTGTTCACACTCCCAGAAGTTATGTTTCCTGTGCTCTGTGTACAAGTCCTTACATCCCAATTGCCCAGATGCTGCCTGCGGGGCCGTGATTCCCTGTCAGTCTGCAAGCTCCCGTGGACAGAACCTATGCTTTCTGCCTGCTCGTGCTCCTAAGAATAGGATTCCCGCAGTCAGTGGACACTCATTTGATAGATGCTAACTATATACCTTTATGGGGTGCAGTGTAATGTTTTGATGCATTTCCACATTGCTTTTGATCAGCTCCTGATTCCTCAAGTTATCCATCATCTCAAACATTTATCATGTCTTTGTGATGAGAATATTCCACACCCTCTCTGCTAGTATTTTGATTTATATGCTGCAATATGGCCCACTATCATCATCCTTCCATATAGCAGAACACCAGAACTTTTCCGCCTATGTGGCTGTGACTTTTCTACCTGTTAACAGCCTTCCCCTCCCCCACCCTCCCCAGCCTCCAGTAACCACTATTTTACTCTCTGAGCTCAGCTTTTTAAGATTCCACATATGAATTAAATTATGTGGTATTTGTCTCTGTGTGCCTGGCTTATTTCATTTAACATTACGATCTCCAGGACCCATGAACAGTTCCTTACTTCCCCATCCAATACACACACTGTGTAGCACGCTCTGAGTTAGCTGTCTGCAGTTCAAACAAACTTAAAGTCCAGTCTTCCTGCACCTGATATTTTAGTGGGAGGCGTACGGATCCCTAAAAGCAGAAACCAAGACACCTGTTCAATCACCAGGTATTGGGAACCAGGCTTTGAACTAGATCCTAGGACCCGATGCACTGACTCAATTGGCTAATTCCTTAAGCGCTGGCATCCCATATGGGCAATGGTCCTGTACTAGCTGCTCCACTTCCAATCCAGCTCCCTGTGTATGGCCTAGGAAAGCAGTGGAAGATAGCCTAAGTCCTTGGGCCCCTGTACCCACGTGGAAGACCTGGAAGAAGATCCTGGCTCCTGGCTTTGGATCAGTTCAGCTCTGGTTGTTGTGGTCAGTTGGGGAGTGAACTAGCAAATGGAAGATCTTTTTGTCTCATCCTCTCTCTGTAAATCTCTCTTTCCAGTAACAATAAATATTTTTTTCTAAAATAAACAAAACTAATAAATTAGATCCTGGAAGTACAATTCCAAAGGAGAATTGCTACCTGCCAGGAGGAGTTACTAGCCAGGCCAGTGTTGTGGCCACCCTCAAGAGGAAATGTTTTCTCCCAGCATCCTGGCTGGAAGCAGCTCCAAAGACTCTGGTCAGTTGCCTACTACCCACCACACCATCCTCCCTTCCCCACTACAGGCTGCACAGATTGGCTGAGAACTCTCAAGGAGTTTTCATCAGTACACTCACAAAGAACCACACTGCTGTCACCTTGGTGGGAGTGGGGGTAGTTTCCAGGCCTTAGAGCCAATGGAGCGATCATGGAGAAAAGCTGCAGCACACAGCCCACAGTCTCTCACAAGCTTGCCCCACAGCCTACTCCCAAGGAACACACCACAAAGGCCAGATCTGAAAACCAGGTCTCCCGCCCCCATGGAGCTGGAGAAGGCCCATTGTCTGGCCTGGGATTTGGCTGAAAGGAAAGAAACCATTGCCTTGAAAAGAGAAAACCAGACTTGAGGATTGGTCCTAAGCAAGGAAGGAAGGCAGAGATGCCAGGAAGGTGCAGGGGTCATGTGGTCCTTAGGATGCTCTACTCAGCTCACCCTTCAAGAAAGCTTTCTGCACGAAGCAGAGTTAACAGATATGCTACACTTGTAAACTTGTGACGGAATTTGCACGGAGGCCATTTTTTTTTTCTCCAGGCTGCTTCCACTCAATGAATGAGCCTGGAGCCCAGCAATGACTAAGTCCCAGCCCAGTCCTGCCCAACATGGGTCTTCATCATGAAAGATTTGCTTGAGACTCTCCCAGTCTTCTCCTGCTTCCATCCCTGTCTCTTCACAGAATTTTAAACCTGCATGTATAATCCCGTGTGGATGTCTGCTTCTCAGAGAAGCCAAGCTGATCTAGTAGACCAAAATCTCATGGGTTAGGGCAAGCAGCCTAATGGTTATCCATGCCTCCTGCTGCTCTAAGGGCTGCAGCAAAGCAGCATTGTTTTCCCATATCTTTGCAGTGGTTTAGAAGGGGTTCCAGCTTCATGTAGCTCCCATCACACTGAAAAAAACCTGCACTAACTCCACCCCTCAAATTCAGGGGATCTCTGTCTCCCTCAAACAGAAGTCTTCAAACATTCTCTTCCAATACATACAACTATTTTTATCCTAAAAGAAAAGTCAGGCTTTGTGGCATGGTAGATTGGGCCTCCACCTGCAATGCTGATATTCCATGCAGCTGCTGGTTCAAGTCCTAGATGCTCCATTTCTGATCCAGCTCCCTGCTAATGTGCCTGGGAAAGCAGCAGAAGATTACCCAGGTCCTGGAGCCAGCACAATAGCCTAGTGGCTAAAATCCTCACCTTGTATGCACTGGGATCCCATATGGGCACTGGTTCGTATCCCAGCTATTCCACCTCCCATTTGGCTCCCTCCCTGCATGTGGCCTGGGAAAGCCATGGCATCCTGCACCCATGTGGAAGATCTAAGAAGCTCCTGGCTTTGAATTGGCTCAGTTCTAGCCATTGTGGCCATTGGGGAGTGAATCAATGGATCAAGATCTTTCTTTCTATTTCTCCTTCTCTCTGTAAATCTGACTCTCTAATAAAAACAAATAAATCTTAAAAAAAAAAAAGATGATCCAGGTCATTAGACCCGTACACGCACATGAGAAACCCAGAAGTTCTAGGCCTCTAGTTTTGGACTGGCCCAGCTCCTGCCTTTGTGGATATTTAGAGATGGAAGTGCGCGCTCTCTCTCTTTCTCTTTCTCTATATAAACCTACCTTTCAAATTTGGATGCAGATGCACCTCACTTTTCTGTGTCCTTCAGAATTTGAGGGCAAGTTACATTTTGGGGGAGTCAATCCTATTGTACTTATCCTATGGAAATCATAATTAAAGGGAACCTGGCAAAGCATCCAAGGTCAGTTACAGCAAGGTCAATGGTGAAACTAAAGGCTGTGGGTGTACGTATTAGTCAGCTTTTCCTTACTTAGAGTGAAACACTGAAAGGAGCTACTTAGAAAGGAATGAAGCTCATTTTGGCTGGCAGTTTTAGAGGTTCACAGTTCAAGATCAAGTGGCCACATTGGTTCAGGCTCCTGGTGAGGCTGGGGGATAGCAGAAGAAAGATCAAATGGTGGGCTAGAAAGCAGATCACACTCTTCCTCCACATGCATGTGTCTCTCTTTATATAGATACTATGATTCCAACACAGGGGCTCCCACCCTAACAAGCTAATAAATTCCAAGCACTTTCAGAGGCTCCACCTTCACACATCATAATCCAATTCAATTCCACCCTCAAGCCATTAACATGAAACTCTAGGGAATCAAGGCTTTAACACATGAACCTTTAGAGAACACCCAAACTGTTTTTCTAAACTGTAACAGTGGGCTGCACAGAACATTACAATTGAACAGCAACTGTAATGGGTCCCCGGCCTCAGGGTAATCCCAGGCCATTAGGGAGACAGACAGGATTCACTAGTAAAAAAAAAAAAAATAATAATAGGCCACAAAGAAGGAATTAGAGTCAGGTCTTTGCTAATTTACTGGTTCTGAGAAGAGGACAGCGTTTAGGCTAGAACAGTCAGGGAGATCACTGAAGGTGGGTACTGGCACTAAGCTCCAGGCCATCCTATGGCCACTACTCAGCCATATTTCTTCCTTACTTTTCCTTGTCTAATTCCAGTTTCCTAGGGTTGCCTAGGGTGGTCCTGGCATGGTTCCCAGGGCCTGAGGTGGAGTGAACGTGTTAGGTCTGGCTGGAGTGTGGCCAGCCCTCAGGGCCAACTGCAGGCACAAAGCCAAACTAACAATGCCAGCCACTAGAGACACAGTGGCAACCACTGCTGTCCCCTCCTGAATACCACTTGAGGGTTGCTCTCCCACTTTGGGGTTTAGAAACTATTTTGTGTCTATTATACCTTCTTTTTGCTCTATTTTTTGCTGTTCTTTTTAAGAGCCTTGGTGGCTGTGCCTGGAGATGTTACAGGGGCAGGATCAGAGCCAAGGGAACAGTCACGCCAGCAGTGCTCCCTGATTCTGCTCCCTCAGCTTCTCTTCTGGTACCACTCTCTCCCGTCCCTGTGCCTGGTCTGCTATGGCAGGCACGTCCAGAGACTGTTCTCCAAGGAGGCTGACCAGCAGGGCTGTCTCTGTCCACTAGGCTTCCCATCCTATCCCACTGGGACTTTTCTTACACTGTAGCCCATTCCTCCAGCAGCATGCAAGCTCACTGCTGGTAAACACATTCACTCTCTCCTGGGCCACCTTCTCTCGTTGGCCACTCTAGCAACCCACACCTATAGTCCTGGTAGTCATTTATATATCATCAGTTCCACAGTGAGTTCTCTTGCCTCCAATGTCTACTGGACCCCAGACCTACAGAGCCTCCTTCACCTGTTAGGATGGCTAGCAGGCACCTCAAAATTCCTCATATCCAGCGCTGACCTCACCATCTCTGCTCACCTCTCTACAAAATGAACATCACACTCCTCCTTCCCTCTTTCAAAAGACAAAAATCTATACCTCTATGAGCGTTCTCTAGCTCAGTGAATGGCATTAAGATCCATTCACTGCTCAAGACAGCAAACTGGCACAGTCCTCAACTCTGTCCCTTACTTCACCCTCAAATCCACATCCGAAGTATCAGAGTCTTGTCAATCCCATCTTCTACATAACTCTTCAACATTTTCATATCCTTTTAGTTCTACTACCACTCCTTGAGTCAAGGCCACCAGCAACCCATTCACAGAACACTTTAAATAGCCTCCAAACTTATCTTCTGTACGTCTGCTTTTGTGTCTTGTCCACCCAAGAGAGCACCATCTGGCCACAAGCTTTTCTTTAAAGACAGATACGAATCATCACATCGCTTCCCTGCTGAAAAGCCTCTATTGCAACTTCCCCTTCCAACCACACTGGAGTAAATTGTATCAGACTTTTCTCCTGCTGTTAAACAAACTTAGAAAACTGAAAAAAAAAAATAGAATATGGACCGGCTGTTATAAGACATAAGAAAACAAGCAGAGTAGGACTGGAAGAAGAAAATTTCAGAAGAGCATAGAGTTCTCCCTGAGTTAAGAAAAACTATGTTGGAATTTGAGAGACTGAGGTGGCTGGCTTTCACAAAGCAGAGCATCTGGAAAAGAGGGGAGAGACACAAAGAATTCTGGATCAACGAAATAGTTCTTTGTAGACAAATGTGCTCCAGATATCTGCCCAGGGATTCTCTTAGTTGAATTGCAGACTACTAAACTACAGCTACATAAAATGAAACCTCACAAAACCAGGCCAAAAAAAAAAAAAAAAAAAAACTAACAAGAAAGCATAAGCCAAAAGCCCCAACGCACTCATGAGTATGAAAGATATACAAATTCCCATTACGCTGTGTGAAAAACAAAACTGGTGAAAATCTAGGGCATCCTTACAGGCCTCAAGAGGAGACATATCTTAGCACCAGGGATAAACTAGTCCTAGAATCAATTAGCTCAGCCCTAATGAACCTTAGAAATAAGCCTGAAGGGGCTCAAGCTGATGTGCAACTGACCTAACTGCCTTCCCGAACACAACTCAAGACTCCTGAAGGGAACACAAAATCTACAATACTCAACAGTGAAACATGTACAATGTTTAGCATTCAAAAAAAAATAACAATTACTGGACATTTAAGGAAGCAAGCGAAGTGTGTTGTTTGCATAGACAGGGGGAAAATATCAGTCAATAAAAACGGAGCTAGAAATGACAGAGATGAATTAGCAAATAAAATATTCAAAAGCAGCTCTTATTGGCTGGCACTGAGCCTCTGCCTGTGGCGCTGGCATCCCATATGGGCTCATGCTTAGGTGCCGGCTCCTCCATTCTATCCAGCTCTCTACTTTATGGCTTGAAAAAGCAGTGAGGGATGCTCAGGTGCTTGGGCCTGAACCCATGTGACAGACCCATATGAAGTTCCTGGCTCCTGGCATTGAATCAACTCATCTGCGATCTCTGACCATTTTGAGAATGAACCAAAGAATGGAATCTCTGTTTCTCTTTCTGAGTAACTCTGTCTTTCACATAAAGATTTTGAAAACCAAGCTTTTATACATAGGGTCAAGGATTTAAAGAAAAACGTAAGTATAAAGAGGAAAGTCATTTTCTATATATAGAACAAATAGATTTTTACGGGTGAAAAGTAGAATGAAGTTTTAAAAATCACTAGCTAAGCATGACATCAAGTTTGATTAATTGCACTGAAAACCACTGATGTGGGGGAAAATGATTAAAACAACTAGAAAAGAAATGCATTATATATAGGGGAACATTTAAAGTATTAAAGATCTGGGGCTAACACTGGGGCATAGCAAGTTAAGCTTCCACCTGCAGTGCTGGAATTCCATATGGGCACTGGTTTGAGTCCAGTGTTTCCACTTTCAATCCAACTTCCTGCTAAAGTGCCTGGGAAAGCAACAAAAGATAGCCCAAGTTCTTGGGCCCCTGTACTTACATGGGAGGCTTGGAGAATCTCCTGGCTCCCAGGTTCAGACCAGCCCAGCTCTGGACAGTATGACTATTTAGGTAGTGAGCCAGCATATGAAAGATCTCCCTTCCTCTCTCTCTCTATCTCTATCTGTACCTCTCTTTCTATAACTCTGCCTTTCAAATAAAACTAGAGTGATCTTTTTGGAAAAAGAAAAAAGAAAAAAAAGAAAAAACACAAGAAGCCATAGCTGACAAAGCTGAAACAAAAATAGACAAATTCTTAATCAGAGAGTTCAACAATTCTCTTTTGATAAACTGATATAACATGGAAAACAATCAGGGATACAGAAGATTCAACATCATCAATCAATCTGGCCTAGCTGACATGAACACAGCACTACACACAACATCTACAGAATACACATTCTTTCCAAGTGCACGTGAAACACATTCTCCAAGGTAGGACATGTGCTGGGCCTTACAATTAAGTCTTTCTACATCTAAAAGGGCCAAAATCCTTCAAGAGTATATTCTTGGGCCTCAACAGATTTAATTTAGAAATCACTGACAAAATGATGTCTGGAAAATCCCTAAATATTTGGAAATGAATATGAAATACTTGTAAATAATCTACAGGCCAAAGCATAAATAAAAAATGGAAATTACAAAGTATTTCAAAACAAAATACATAAAAATTTGTGGGATGCCACTAAAGCAGTACTTAGGGGGATTTTATAGCACTTAATACTTACACTGGAGAATAAAAATGATCTCAGATTAATTAGCTCTGCTTCAAATTTCAGAAACTTAAAAAAAAACCAGAAAAGCAGCTCAAAGTAAGCAGAAGAAAAGGAACATTAAAGGTAAAGGTATAAAGCAATTAACTAGCAAATATGCAAATAGAAGAAATCAATGAAACCAGAACTGGTGCTTTACAAAATCAATTAAATTGATAAACTTCTAACTAGATGATACCAATTACATGGATTGCATACATTTGTCACTACATGTTGAGTTGTGTGCTTATTCATTGTCTGTAACTCATATCTCCCAAAGGACAAAAGATTTGGACTGACATTTCATAAAAGAATGCATACAAATAGCCATATGCACATGATAAGACTTTCAACATCAAAAGTTATCAATGAGATGAAAATCAAAACTTCCATGAAATACTAGCACACATACATTGCTGGTAAGAGTACAATGCAGCAGAACCATTCTGAAAATTAAGCTGCTAAATTTCTCATGAAATTAAACATAAACCAATTGTTTGGGACAGCAATTCCACTCATAGATATTTATCCAAGAGAAATGAAAACCTATGCCCACAACAAGCCTTATACAAAAATGTCTGTAACAGCTTTATTTATAAAAACCACAAACTAGAGACAATCCATGTCTTCAACAGTGGGTGAATTGATAAACGAATTGTGGTGTATGAATCAATGGTATAGTAACACAATGGTATATCAACATAGATGAGAATTTATATCAATATATACCATGTACAAGGAACAAACTACTGATCCATGTTACGACGTGGAGGACCTCAGAACCATTATATTAATCAGAACACAGAGGCTGAGTACCATAGAATTCCACCCGTGTGTAACATAAAATAAGTAAAATTAATCTATAATGATAGAAAGCAAGACAATATTGTTCAAAGGTGAAGCTTGGAAGTGAGAATCACTGCAAAGTTCTTCAAGCTCAGAACTCAGGAAAGCCAAGTTTTCACAGTTCCTGTATGTTTGAATCATTTGAATCATCCGAAATCAGTTGCCAATAACATTCTGGTAGTTCAAAGTCATGTAAATATAATTCTATCAGAGAAACATTGTTCTGGCAACCCATTTGCTGCACACTGCTCTCAGGGAACCAGTTTCCGATCATGAGTTCCATGAATGATCCAATACCTGTGAACCCCAGAATTTCTCTTGACATCTGTTCAGCCCCAGGCGTATGGGAGTGAAGGTGGTGGCAAGGGGCATAAAGACTCCCCCTTGATTGGGAAACACGTGGACTGAGTTCTGTGTTCACATGGGATCCGTTCTGGCCTAAGAACAGCTTACCCTGAGAATTTCACTGGCCCTGACAAGACCTAGACATCAAGGAGAGACCTTCCTAGATTCTAAGGAAAGCACAGGAAAGTGCAAAACGATGCTCTGACAGATTGGAAAGAGCCCAATCTGCCCAAATCTAAGTGCTCATGGTTATATGGGTCTACATGTTGATCACAACTCATTGAATTGCACACTCATAATGGGTGCATTTTCCAAAACATAAATTACACCAACAATTTTCAAAGCCTCTATGTTGGATTCTCAAGGGCAATCCAGAAGAAAAAGTCAGGCTGTCTTCGGCCTAGACACTCTGGGAAATCTTCATCCATTGGTTCTTGGATGCCTACAGACTCATATCCAGGATGTTCTTCCAGCTCAGCCCTGACTCACTTCTTATGCCTCAGCTCCTGATACTCCCGTTCTCTCTGCATGCTCTAGACATTGTTAACTCAGACCCGATCCATAAAGTGTCTACACTCCTTTGTAATCTTACACTTCTACACGCTATGAAGTTTTCCCCCACTTGAACCTGCACCTTTTCCATGGTTGTTCAAAGTCCATCTACAATGTCACTTTTTCTGTGCAGTCTATCCCAATCACAATATTGCCAGGATTACTGGAAGGACAATGATCCCTTGGTGACCTTATAAGAACACACATTGTTGTAATTAAAGATTTATTTATTTTACTTGAAAGAATGAGAGAGAGAGAGATCTTTTACCCATTAATTAACTTCCTCAAATGGCCACTACAGACAGAGCTGAGCTTGTCTGAGTTGAGAGCTAGGAGCTTCTTCCAGGTCTTCCATGTGGGTGGAAGTATCCAAGAACTTAAGCAAATCTCTGCCACTTTCCTAAGTTGTCAGCAGAGAGCTGGATCATAAGTGAAGCAGCCAGGATATGAACCAGGGCCCATAAAGAATACTGGCACCACAGGCAGAGGATTAGTTCACTGCTACACCATTGCACCAACCCCAAGAACACACTTCTTATTGCCATAATACTGGTCAAAAGTGGGTACTAGTCAAAAGTTGAGACTTTTGAGTACAGACATTGGAACTGATGTAGCAACCTGTACATAACGAATAATTAGCGTCCATAATTACTAAAGGTTTTAACCATGTACATAAAGTCCATCAATAGATGCATCATAGCCTGGCAGTAAAACTGATTTAAAGTGTGTTATGCAGGCCTAGCATGGTAGCCTAATGGCTAAATTCCTCTCCTTGCAAATGCCGGGATCCCGTATGGGCACCAGTTCTAATCCTGGCGGCCCTGCTTCCCATCCAGTTCCCTGCTTGTGGCCTGGGAGAGCAATCAAGGATGGCTCAAAGCCTGGGGAACTTGTACCTACGTGGGAGACCCGGAAGAGACTCTGGGTTCCTGGCTTTGGATCAGCTCAGCTCTAGCCATTGCGGCTGCTTAGGGAGTGAATCAAGGGATAAAAGATTTTCCTCTCTGTGTCTTCTCCTCTTTGTATATTTGACTTTCCAGTAAAAACAAATAAATCTTTTTTAAAAACAAAGTTGTTCTGCACTATTCACTGCAGAAAGTGACATGCTCTTAAACTACATTCTAGCCACCAACATTAATGGCCTAAATCAGATCATTGACCACACTCGTATCAACTTTCTGACGGTCTCAGGGAATACTCAGAATTCCTTTTGCACAGAAACCAAAGCATATAACCTTTCCCAATATGATCCTTAACAAATTATTTATACAACTGTTGATTTCTAGTGTCACATAATTTTCATCTAGCTGAAATGAAATATTCCATTGAAAGACAAAAAGAAAAAAAGAAATGGATGACTGATATCTGGGGATTTTTCTTCCATAGCAAATTATAAATTTCTCCAGGGCAGGAACCATACCCTATTCATTTCAGCACCTAACACAGAGCCTGGCAACATTTTAAGCTCTTTATACAAACCGTTGAATGAATGAATGAATGAGTCAGTGAGTTCTCCTTGGGTCTCCAATGAGAGGTTTCATTGGAGAGTGGTTTCACCACAAAGAGTGATCTACAGACAAATAAACAAAAAACTTTTTAAGAACTGGGATAGCCAAAGAGAACAAATATAGGTTGTAGAATCCATATAACACTGAAGATTGGTCAACTAACGTATTTCAGACAACACAGGACCAGCACTTGTAAAATCAGCATCTGAGCTCCTTCTGCAGTCAGCATCAGGTGTTACATCATCGTGACATCACCGCTGACCTTTACCAGGCACATTGTATGTATCAGGCTTTGGAAGGAACACCTCCGTACATAGCAATGATTTCTTCTGCACAGTGACCCTGCGAGGAAAGTGTTTGGATATTGAACCATAGAAAACTGGCAATGTTCACTCTTTTCTGACATGCAGAGGGATTGTTTGCCAATCTTTTAAGATTCATTTGTTTTTGTATTAAAAGTAGATTTTTATAAAGAAGGACAATACAGAGGGAGAATGTCTTCCATTCAATGGCTCACTCCCCAAATGGCCACAAAGGCCAGAGCTGAGCCTATCAGAAACCAGGAGCCTGGAGCTTCTTCCAGGTCTCCCACACGGGTGCAGGGTCCCAAGGTTTTGGGCCACCCTTGACTGCTTTCCCAGGCCACAAGCAGGGTGCTGGATAGGTAGTGGAGCAACCGGGACACGAACTGGTGCACATATGAGATCCCAATGCATGCAAGGTGAGGACCTAGCCACTGATCTGTAGCACCAGGCCCTGCATCCCTTTTTAAAGCTGAGGAAACTGAATTTCAAAAAGCTGAGTCTCATGCCTAGATTTGAATGTGCACGTAAGTGTCTCCCGAGACCCTTTAGCTAGTGCCCCTCCCCCAATGTCGGCTTCCATCAACTGTGAAATTCCTGCTATAAACCACTCCACAGAGGCTAAGAGGTCAGACAGGGGCAGGCCTGGTTAGGGTTTCAAATGCTGTTTTGGCAGCCGTTGATGGGGAGTTGGATGAACTGGCTTGGTCTGCAAATGTTAGTCTTTTTGTGGTCTTGCCCCATCTCCCTAACCAACCACATACACATACACACAGAGAAAGAGAGAGAAGAAGAGTCATGCTGCTGACTCACACCCCACACCACAGTTGCCTTGTCCTTGCTCACGTAGCCTCAGTGGCTTGCAAGTCCTGCTCTGTCCTCAGTGTGTCCTCACTTGGCACCCACAGGAGCGGCTGCCTTCTCTGTGCTTGCTCCATGCACTCTCTTGGAGATGGCTGGATTGTGTGCTCTTGCCCCGGGAATATGACAACCACCAGAGGTTGGCAGAGGCACACATCTGAAGTCAAAGTTGACCCATCTGAAAAGGGTCTTTGAGCCTTAGATATAGCCAACAGCAGCTGAGGCCGACCCCAGCCACACAAATAGTCCACTTGGTCTGCTGACCAGGCCCTGGGAGCCACTTGCCGGGGACAGTAGATCTAACAGTGTTGGAGGTAGGTTGCAGGGACTCACACAGGGGAGCCCCTCAGTGACCCACAGTTCGTAGCGTGAAGGTAGTAACAGAGCATTGGTTGGACTGGGGCTGAGCAGGGAGTGGAAGCAAGGAAGAAACAGGTGGTGTGAGCCTTAGACGTCAGCTGAGCCTGAGAAGTGCAGCTGAGAAGTGGAAGGAGAGGCTGGGAGCTAAGACAGATGCTGAATGACGCTCTAACTTGAGGTGGGTATCAGGGGAAGCAAAACAGTAGGGCTGGGTGGGAGCTGTTTCTGCTGCTACAAGGCCTGGGCCATAAGAAGAGAAAGGAACCTGAAGGACTTTCCCCAAGACCCCTAGGAGCCGCTGGCTTTTCCCAAAGGCCTAAAAGCCCCCAGGATCTTAAGGAAAGAGGGCTCAATGGCTTGCTTTCCTTTTTTCTCTCACATGACAGGGAGCAACCTGAGGTGCCACAAAACCCTGGGAAGGAAACTGTAAGACCTGGGTGCTGGTCCTACCCCTACCTCCTGCAGCCTCTAATTCCTGCTCCACACTCGGCCACATGTCTTCCATCTATGCAGGAGGTGAGGCAGAATGGAGAGTGGAGAGGTGATTGGTTAAACCCAAGTCAGTCTTTAAAATTCTGATTGGCATGTTCTCTTTAAACAAGGTCTATTATAGCATCTCAACATTTAGGGCATATGAAAGGGGAACTATTAACCTGCTGGCACTTGCGAGAGGCAAAATGGGTGTGGGACAGACCTGGCTAGGCCATGGCACCTGCTGGGTCACATGAGAGCTGGCTCTGGAGATAGGCCAGGCTGGACGAGGCTGCAGCATGTGCTGGCAATGCAGAGACTGAGCAGGAGTTGGGAAAGCACCATCTCAGACTAGGCCGCAGCACCCATTGGCATGTGCAAGATCTGGGGCTATGGGAGACCTGGGAGGGGAACTCTGAGGACCTGCTGGTCACGGCTTCCACTGATGAACAGGAAATTCAGGACTGGGGGTGGGCAGATCCAGACAGGGCTGGAGCAACTGTCAGCCAGTGTGTAGGCTGGGTCTTGGGGCAGGCCTTCTCAACCTTAGTGCAACAGAACAGAAGACATCTCAGAACTATCAAGGCTACTCAGGTGGCACCCTCAGAGCATTCTTCCCCACATCAAGGGTCTCCAGAACATCAGAGGGCAACTGTCCCCAGTCTCTGGGCACTGGTGTGATTTGCTGGCTTTGAGTGGCCACTTCCACCCATATGGACACAGAAGAAAAAGGAAAAAACCTGAAACATTTGTCTTGCCCACCTTCCTCCATGCCTCAACCCTCCCCACCACAGTTGGGGGCATGCATTGCTCTCAACTCTGTGAACAATATCAAAACTACAATAAAATTGGGGGGAGGGGAGGGAAGGAATTGTTTTCAATTCTCTCCTCCCTTGCCCTGCCCTCCTCTCTCTCTACTCCAGAGCCTCCATGGCAGCCTAGAGACCTCTGGGCTCGAGGCAGTGGTACCCACTGAGCATGCATCAGCATTGCCCCATTGGTTGTTGGGCCTACTCTTCCAGTTTCCAGCACAGCCAAATGCGATGGCCCTGAGAATCTGCCCCCAGGTGAAGCTGGTGCTGCTGGTGCAGAGACCCATTGGGTTGCATCCTACCTAATGGCCTCTTATACAATCCATGCCCAGTCATTCCATATTGACACTCAATCTACCTCCAACAGCTCTTCTCTGGGGTTAGAGCATGAGATAGCACTTTGGCCTTATGCCTGGTCTACAAGAGGCAGTCACTCAAACAGAACTTCGAGACTATTCATTCGAAATGCCCTCCTTATCAGCCTTACCAGTAGTAAAACTACTGGCCAAGCAACTCACAGAGGTAAAGATTCATGCTAAGGAGCTTCCAGTCTGGCAGGACCCGTCCACCTCCACAGCAGGAAATACCACCCCCCACTGATTTCCCCATTAGAGGTTATTTCATGCTGAGTAGTAGCCTTTCCAGACATTCTTGGTTGTTGTTTCCCCCCACCTCTTTGGTCCAGGCTACACCCCCTGGGAAGCGGGTAACTGTTGAGTTCACAATATCTTGGCGCTCCCCAGATGGTTTCCCCATATGTAGGAAGCATAGCCTTGTGCCTCCATCAGTTCTTTCAGGGCAAAGCACTTACTTCTCTCATGCTTCCCAAGCACCCTCCACAGCTCCCAGCCCAGCACCTGGCACATAGTGCGCACTCTAGAACACTACTTTGTGGAATAAGATAGATGTGAGCCCTAACTTGACCCAGCCCTTGTAGGACCCCAGAAATCACCATCCCCATCACGATCAAGGTTGCTTATTAGGGAATGTGGGGCGGGCAGGCCTCCAGTGACATCCACCTGGGATGGCTGCTGGTGTGTTGGGGGACGGGGGAGGGTTTGGAAATTGGGCCCAGGGAATGCTAGGGGCCTCCCACTCCCCACATCCTCCTTTTCAGCCTCACCACTTTCTTAAATAACTTGGCACTGACCTTGGTGACAGACTTGATCATTTCCCTTCCCTTCATGATTGTGCTAAGTGACTGCCAAGGGCCTGTTCCTGGACAGTCAGCACATTCCTCAGGACTGCGCGCAGGAGCCCATCTGCTCCCAGAGCACTTCCTTTCCTTTATTGTGCTATTTTGGCTTCCATTTCCCATTTGGACAGGAGCATCTTCCAGCAGGCAGAGAAGGGGAGCGGGGAGGGGGGGAGAGAAGCCTCCCAGGCTTCCTTCATTTCCCATTCATCGCCCTGGTTTCGCCAGAAAAAAAATCAACAAACATCACACTGCATGTCAGGCACTCTTTGTAGCTCTCCACTGGAGTCCATGCAGCTGGTACTGGTAACACTCCCATGAGAAAGGGCCAGATATGAGCCCATTTTCCAAATGGAGAGACTGAAGCTGAGAGAGTTGAAGTGCTTGCCCAAAGTCACACAATACATGGTAGAATTTGGGGCTTGAACCCAGACATGTCTGGGTTTGGAGACTGAATTCTGACCCATTAGCTCAGCCATCTCCCTGAACCTTCAGTCTTGAGGTGTTAGATCTGGTCCCAATGGTATCTGAGGCCACAGCCCCTTTTCTCTTTCCACTCTGTCACAGCAGAACCAAGAGCCACTTCCATTCAAAACACAATTCCTGAGGCCAACACCATGGCTAAGCCTCTGCCTGTGGCACTGGCTGCTCTGCTGCTGGCTGCTGATCCAGCTGCCTGCTAATGTGCTTGGGAAAAAACAGCAGAAGATGGCCCAAATGCTTGGGCTCCTGTTCCCATATAGGAGACCCAGAAGAAGGTCTTTACTTCTGGCTTCTGAGTGGCTCAGCTCCAGCCATTGCCTCTATTTGAGGAGTAAACCAGCAGATTGAAGACCTCTCTCTCTGTCTTTCCTTCTCTCTCTGTAATTCTGCTTTCTAAGTAAAAATAGAATAAAACTTATTTTTAATGCACTCCCATATGGGATATCAACATACCAATCAATGGCTTAGATAGATGGAGACAAAACAAACAAAACAAAACAGAATTCTTTGCCAGATTTCTCTATTGCTTGCCTCTGACCCACCTTCTGTATATGATATTTAAACCCACAGATCTTAGGCCAACACACCGAGGAGTCTGTCTTTGGGTTGATTGCAAATGGGGTGAGATGACAATGCCAAGCAGCTGCCAGGCAGCTATCTAGCACTCCCTGTGTGTTCTGCTCTTCCCCTGGTAGACTGTAGGGAGGGACTGAGGAGGTGCTAAGCTCACAGTTCATCAGAGCCCCAGCGCTTGCACATTCTACTGCTACATTGGGTGTTAACCAGACAGGAGGCCCTCAGTGGGCATTTAGCATCTGTCTAAACACTCATTTGATATGTGCAATGGTGATGAAACTGGCATATTATTCTCCCTGTCTCCCATTTCACAGATGAAGAGGCTGAGGCACAGAAAAGTCAAGTAACTTGCCAACGTCTCAAAGCCTGGAAGTAGCAAGTCTGGGTTGTGAATTCAACTGTTGGCTTAGACTGTTGGCTTCTCAGTATATGGCTTTAAGTACCACCTTATGCTAGGTCCTTGGTGTACCCCAGGGCAATTGAGGTTCCAGATTACCCTAACCCTCTCCACGTCTCTTTCTCCTTATTTCCCTGTGATCTCAGAGAGACTTAGGTCTAATAACTCTTAGTGGCTGTGGAAATTCTCATTATAACCCCCAGCAGTATGACCTCTGTTCCTCTCTTTGCCACAGTTTCCTGATCTGCAACGTGGAGACAATGAGTGATGAACTCAGAGGGTGGTCGTGAACATTTGGATAGAGCAGGGTAGATTTATCTATCACTGCTACCACCACCTGCTGTTGCATCTTCTTCCAGGCCAACGCTAGCATCCTGCAGGGGAAACGGTGCTTCACGCCCTGTCACTTATCAGTCTTGCCCTCCATGTCAGTCTCTTCCTGTCCCAGCTGAAAGGCAGTCTTCAGTGGCAGATTCTCCAGGCTTTTCCAAACTCGGTGATTACAATTCCTCCCAGGAGAACCGAGAAAGCCATTTTCCCAGCATCTGAAGCAAGAATTCTATTGTCACTTGGTAACTCAAGCACAGCCAAGGTGACCCAGCCCAGCCCCTCTCTTCCCCACCCTTAGCAGAGGCAGAGAAGTCAACCAGACTGGAACATACCTTAGCAATGCCTCATGGCCAGAGTCCCCAGGGAACAATTCACAGCAAAGAGAGGCAACCATTGGAAATGCTTACGGGGAATCTGAGGATTTCTTGCCGAACTAGGAAGGAATGGTAGAGTGAGCCTCTCCCTCTTGCCTGCTTTACAATGAGTGTTTAAGTCCAGAGCAAGAAATAGAATTTATCCAGGAGATTTTCCCCATGGTTTCTAAGTGTCTGTGTGCTAGAATTCCAGTGCTGCTGAAGTGCTACTGATGTCTTGAGCCCTAAGCTCAGGGGTGGAGCACGGGGCTCCCTAATGAGCAGTCAGCCCTGGCAAAGGAAGGCTCCTTCACTTCTTCACCAGAGTGGAAAGTCAAAGAGAGGCAAGAGTGCCCACCGCTCCAGTCTTTGGAGTGTTGGCACTATTAAAAACACATTCTTGCCTAAGGAGAGTGATTTGTGTGGTGAAATCGATAAATTGCTATTGAATGCTGTCCAACCCCACTTGTTCAAACTAATTGAAGTTAGCCTTCAAATTAGCCAACCATCTGTATTGTAGGTTACTTGTAAAGAAATGAAGCTTTGTTGCTCTGAGTAATTCACAGTAACGCCAAGCAAACCAACAAATTACAGCCTCATAGAGGTCTTAGGAGCCTTGCCTTAATGAAAAGAAAAAAAAAATACATCCCCAGTGTCAGTCATTGGTCTGCAAATAGTCCTTCTAAAGAAATGATGAAGTTTGCTGCCTTCAAGTGTAGAAAGCAAGCATGGAGTTCATTTGTCCAATCTATTCATTTTCTTTATTAAGAGTAGAAGAAATAAGGTCAGGTAGGGCCCAAGCCTTCCCCATTTTACACTTATGGAATGTCTTCTAATGAGCTTTTACTGTAAAAGGGAACAATTGGAGAGCAGTCTTAGAAGTAGCAGGTGCAATCCATCTACTGATGGAATAAAAGATGGTTTTGGAATACTGTCACTTCCTTTCATTTTTTTTTTTCAAAGAAGACATTAGGGAGAAAAAAAGCTAACACAAGTCAAGTCCCTTGGTGCTTTGTCAAAACCCGGAATAAACATTAAAGGGAAAAAATCCGAAGGTCGAGAAAAGGAAATAAACAAGGAAAGTAAAACATGAATCATCCGTTACCACCTGATGGCTTCTTAAAAACAAAAATAAAACCATGGAAGGAAGTAGTGTCCATGCCACAGTTTGGCATTTTCATAGAGGACTGGGCACAGCCTCCGTGCCCTTTTCTTTCACAGAAGGAAGCAGACCCTGCCTTCAGTTTTGGACTGCCTTTTTCTCAAGGCCTTAGTCTGATGGGGCCCAGCCCGCCTCGGCACCAACTCCTTGCCTGGGGAACGTGCGTGAAGAAAGACAGGAGCACGCTTTATTGCATGTGTTTAACTGCACTTGCCTTGTTTTCCAAAGACTCCACAGTGGTTTATAGCAATTTAAAAAAAAAAGACAAAATTACAAGCAGAGAAACAGAATTAAATGAACTATCAACAGAAAAAAAAAAACTTTCTTAAAAGCACTTCTTTATTTTTATCAGAAAGACAGATTTACAGAGAGAAGGAAAGACAAAGATCTTCCACCAGCTGGTTTACTCTCTCAATGGCCAGAGCTGAGCTGAAGCGAAGACAGGAACCAGGAGCTTCATCAGGGTCTCCCAAGTGGTGGAGAGTCCCAAGGCTTTGGACCATCCTCAACCTCTTTCCTAGGCCACAAGCAGGGAGGTAGATGTGAAGTGGAGAAGCCAGGACACAAACTGGTGCCCCCGTAAGGGATCCTGGCATTTGTAAGACAAGGATTAGCCAATTGAGCCATTGTTCATGAGTGATGGTATTGGTGTGGAAGCACATTTTAAGCCAAGTGTTAAACAACTTTAAGGTCATGTAGGTCATTGTAGATCAATGGCAAGTTGTTAAAAGGAGGGAGAGTTGGGATCCCAACTAACTTGGGCTCCTAGAGGGCTTCCTGAGGGAGCTGAGTCTCTCTGGAAGGATGGAGTATGCCTCAGTCAGAAATGTCAGCTTTCTGCACCTGTTTGCTCACCGTAATCCCTGGCTCAGGAACGGCATAGTGTTCCACTACTTGGTGAGAGCATATCTACACACCGCTGAGGACACACCCTAGTAACTGGGTGTGTGATGAAAAGTACTCTCATTTTGCAAACCAAGCCACTTGCCCACGATGGCTTCTCACTTGAATCTGGCAAGGGTCAGCAGGCCCTTAGGACCCAGGTACACCAAGAAATGGAGAGCAGAGGCATGGGGCATGGGTGGGGAGGCTTCCCAGATGGAGCTGCCGAAGGAGACCAGGTAGCATTTGAAGGCTTGGCAGTGTTGGGGGGACAGTTAAGACTTAGATCCTCCTTGCTGCAGCCAAGGGACAGTTAGGAACTAAGGTTAAGCTCAGCTCAGGACTTGCTTGAAGCTGGCCAGATGGTGAAGGAATTTGGACCCTATTAGACAGGAAATGGGGAATCAGTGAAGGATTCTGAGCAAGTTGAGCAGGGGGAAGGATGTGACATGTTGCAAGGGATGTTTTCAAAGGCTGGTCCCTCTGCTGCTGTCTGCTGTGTGCAGGCTGAGATGGAAGGGTGTGGGGGAAGGCAGAGACTGACAAAGCAGCCACAGGGTTCCACAGAAGGAATGAATGACAGGAGCCTGAAATACAGCGATGGGGACAGAGAAGATGAGCGAGTCCCAATTCTAGTCACAAGCACCTTAAAAGGAGCAATTTGATACATTCTCTTCCAGACCCACAACTCCATGATGCCCAGGACTGTGCATGCCTGGTTCATCATTTGACAACTGTCCCCCATCCCAGGGTGCAGTGTAGTGCTCAACAAGTGTTTTATGAATGGATGAACGAGTGCCTTCATGAAGGCAGATACCAAATACAAAAGTAAATAGGAATAAATACATGTAAGAATACTGATAAAAATGGTTGTGTGATTAACAACAAGCAAGAATACACAGAAAATAAAATAGAACACCATCAAAAAAATAAATACATAAAAAAGAAGTCCCACGCTTTAACAGGCTTTCTTTCACTGTCATTGGTCCTACCCTAGTGGAGGAAGGTAGCTCAGGAGAGAGCAGAGCTGGCTAGGAAAGAAATCACCTAGAAGAAAAGGCTGTTAGTAGCAATGTTCCCTAGGAAGTATACAAGCTGGGTGTGGCACACAGCACAGGAACATCACAAAGTAAATTATAGACGGAAAGTAAAGGGAAATGCTGATATCTCCCTCATGAAAAGATTAGCTGAGGATCTATTTAAAGCAGCCAACTCAGGGTGGGCTAAAACACCATTTGGAATGCCTACGTACCATATAGGAGTGCCTGGGATTAAGTCCCAACTACACTTGATTTTTAAAGATTTATTTTTATTTAAACGGAGAGTTACACGGAGAGAAGAAGAGAGAGAGAGAGAGAGAGAGAGAGAGAGAGAGAGAGAGAATCTTTCATCTGCTGGCTCAAATCTTTCATCTGCCCAAATGGCCACAAGTAGTAGGGTCCCTGCCACCCATGTAGCAGACCCTGACTGAGCTCCAGGTTTTTGGCTTCAGCCTGAACCAATCCCTGAATACTGCAGGCATCTGGGGAACACATCAGCAGATGAAGTGCGTGTTCTCTCTCTCCCTCTCTCTTTTAAATAAATTAATCAATCAATAAAATAAGGTAGCAAACTGCCTTTCTATTATATTCATTTGAGACTATGATTTGATTTAATGAGATTGGATCCCTAGCCAGCACAATGTAGAGTTATGATAAAAGCCCTGAAGGAAGAGTCCCAGACCTAGCCCTTGACCAAGGCAAGTAACAGAATGTGGTGGTTTAGATGCTAAAATTGTGCTTCCTGAGTAAACATCCTGGATGCAGTATTGACTAGCTGTGCAGCCTGGGCAAATGACTTACCCTTTCTGAACATCAGCTTCCTCATCTGCAAAATGTGATAATGCAGCACCTGACTCTACCCAGGGAGGCTATTGTAAGGATTAAGTGATGTCATGCCTGCCATGTGCTCACCAATGTGCACAAGGTCTCAGTAAGTGCTGCCTTTCATGTCTAATCTTCTCTGACCGTGGGCAGGTCAGTCCCCTTCTCAGAGCCTTGGTTTCCTCGTGGGCCTGAGGCTTCTTTCATCCATACGTCAGGAATGTGGTTCCTACCCATATTACAAACTCATACTGTATCAAACATAAAGCATCTCCACTCCCTGGGGTCCATAGTCAATAACTCTGTTCTCAGAGGAACTAGAGGGACTCTTAGGAAAGAGAGACAGTGCATGTAGACACCAACCTAGCACAGATGCTTTGTCAGTAATACACTTTGTAAATGCCCCAAATCACTTCCTCAGCTGCTACTCCTAAACTTTAGTGTTCCCTCCCCTCTCCCAAACACCTTACTTCTTCTTCTTCTTCTTCTTCTTCTTCTTCTTCTTCTTCTTCTTCTTCTTCTTCTTCGAATTTATTTTTATTGGAAAGGCAGATTTACAGAGAGAAGGAGAGACAGAGAGAAAGATCTTCCAACTACTGGTTCACTCCCCAAATGGCTGCAACAGCCAGAGCTGAGCTGATCTGAAGCCAGGAGCCAGGAGCTTCTGAATCTGGTTTCCCATGTGGGTGCAGTGTCCCAAGGCAGGGAGCTGGATGGGAAACAGAGCAGCCAGCTCAAGAACCGGTGCCCATACGGGACCCTGGCACGTGAAAGGTGAGGATTTAACCACCAAGCTATGGCACCAGACTTAGACACCTTATTTCTTTAGCCATCTTCACCCTATGCTCTAAGAGGAGAGCAACCCCCAAAGCATTGCTATCCTTTGGACAACTTCCTCAGTTAACCCTCCATTTAGAACCACAAAGCCAAGTTCATCCTTTAGGTTTTTTTTCTCCACTCCCCAAACTCCAACTGGGATCTTTGCAATCACATCAACCTCTGCTGCCCTCTGCTGTCTGGCTTCACATGTGCTGGGCCCAGACGGGCTGGCTAAGTCCACCTCCAGTGGCCCATCAGTGATTCCAGGCGTCAGTTGCTCCTCTGACCTCAGGAATACAACATGAGTATCTTCTGAAACATCCATACTAGCACCCAATCTATGCAAACACAGTCTCTCCGGTTCATATCCGACACAGCCAAGCCACAGCTGGGGTGGTTCATGAGTTTACAGCTGCTGTCTTCAGCAAAACAAGTGAATTGCTTATAGTCTTGCACAGTCTTATCTACATATCCTCAAGCATTCCACAATCATTTGCTGAGTGCTTGCTATATGTTTGGCACTGTGCTGAATGCTGCATATACACTGTCTTATTGAATCATGGCATCAACCTGGCAAGCAGGTGAAATTGTTATCTTCCTTTTACAGATGAAGAAAGAGCGTTCAGAGACATACATATCTTGTTCAAGGTCACAGAATCAGTGAATAATAGAGATAGGGTCAGAAAAATAGATGGATTTACGTCTACATCTGGGGTTCCCAACTACTAGTCATGGTGTGGAGGGCAGTCTGAATGGGTAGACAGTGCAGAGGATAAGCCAGTTAGCATCTATTATATACTCCAGGGCAAAAGGCAGAGAAAGTGCTAGGGTCTTGAAAGATCTGGTGACTGACTAAATGTGACAGCAGGGGAGGTATGAAAGGATACTCAGAAACCTGGCTTGGACAACTAGGTCTCCAGGGACATGTTGGGGTGTCGGGGGGAAGAGAGAGATCCATTTGGGACATGCTGAGAGGGAGACATCAAGTTGGAGATGATCTGCAAAAGCTCTAGTTTTGGGCCCGGCACGGTAGCCTAGTGACTAAAGTCTCACCTTGAATGTGCCAGGATCCCGTATGGGCACCCGGGATCCCCGCTTCCCATCCAGCTCCCTGTTTGTGACATGGGAAAGCAGTAGAGAACAGCCCAAAGCTATGGGACCCTGCACCCGCGTGGGAGACCTGGAAAAAGCTCCAGGCCCCTGGCTTCAGGTCAGCTCGGCTCTGGCCGCTGTGGCCCCTTGGGGAGTGAATCAGTGAACAGAAGATCTTCCTCTCTGTCTCTTCTCCTCTCTATATATCTGATTTTGCAATAAAAATAACATAAATCTTAAAAAATAAACCTGTCGTTTCATGAATCTAGAGCTCAGAAAGCAGGTCTGGACTGGAGTGAAATTGGAGATAAGTGAGATTTTCCAAGGTCACTGGTTGGAGCTGTGACTAGAGCATCCATATTTAAAGAAGTGACCAGATACAAGACATATAGAACAATGACTTAGAAGAAGTAGCTAGAAGGGTAGCACTCCCTCTCCTTGGCCCTGTTCCTCCCTCTCTCCACAGGCCATGGCAGAACATGGCAAGAAGTGGCCACCCTCAAACCAGGAATCTAGTCTCCAACAAACTTTGGATCCTGATCTTAGACATTCTAGTCTCTAGAACTCAGAACGAAGTGTTGTTTGTCAAAGCTACCCAGCTGAGGGTCATTTGTTATAGCAGCCAACCCTCACCAAGACCTCTTATTTCTATACGCCATCAGTGAACAATCCAAAAAGAAATGAAACAATTTTATTTATGGCAGAATATGAAAGAATAGACTATCTGCCAATAAATGTAATAAAGAAAAACGAGCACTACAGAACATTGCATATATAAATTAAAGACCTAAATGGGAAGATACTTTCATCACTCACTATTGCTCAGAATACTTACAAAAGCTTTCCCCACCAACTTCAAGAGCTGTGGACAGAGACTTCCACACCTCCATGGGAGCACACGACAGGGTTATCAATGATTCCAGTAGGAACACTCCCAGTGAAGTGTTTGGAACTAAAATTAGACCACAAGGCATGAAAGTGAGGATGGACAAGTTCACAGAGGGGCACAAAATACCTGACATTGTGAAAAGCCCTGGCATGTTCCAGGGCAGGGGGGAGGAACCTATGAATAGCCTCCCCAGCTCAATTCAACTATCAACTGCAGTCTAGATCGCAGTCACAACAGGGTTTTGATAGGACTTAATGTGCTCATTTGCAGGCCATCTTGGGAAGAACATAGACAGCATAAACAAAGAAGTGTTCTGAAATGAAGAGGTACACAGGCACTGCCAGGTGTCAAAATGTAACACAGGCTGTAGACCTTGAAACAGCACGATGGAGGCACAGTAACACAGGTCAGTGGGACAAAACAGAGAAAAGGTCAGCCTTCTGAATATGTGGGAATACACTGTGCACCAAATAAGGAATGGCCTATCAATGAGGAGCCAATATACTAGTCAGTAAACGATGTTGGATAATTAGTTGCGAAATTGAGAGGAAAAATTCCACAATCTGGTTGGATCTGTACCTCATATTCCAATGTAAAGTCTAGATGGATTCATGAGTTAAACACATGTACTCAGAAAATAATATAAACTCTGGGACATATATGATATTTTCTTATGAAGTTAAGCCCCAAATCCTAGAGATTATATAAACTATCTTAATTTTTTGCTACATAAAAACTTTTACACTTGTAAAGTAAAAGCAAAGCTCAAAAGGAGACAATACTTGTGTTATGCAAATATTTATGTCGGATAAAAGAGGGATACACAAATATATGAATATATATTTGAATATGAAGTTCCCCTTTTTGAATCAGTAAGAAAATGACAATCTAATAGAAGATGGGCTAAGGAAAGAAATGGGTGTTCAAACGTGAATAAAAATCAAAGCCAAATTAAACATACAAGAACATACCCGACCTCATCTAGCAACTGGGCAAACACAACACAGCGGGACACCAATTTCCAGCCATTGAATTGATAAAATGTTAAAACGGTGACAATGTTCAGTGTTGATGAGGTCTGGAAACAGCTATTTTCATACTCGGCTAGTAGGAGTGTGAGCTGGTAGTTTCCTTTGGAGGATAATTTGGCAGAATTCTCTTGAAATGAAAAAGATATACCTTTCTGTTTCTAGATGTGGATCCCAGAGAAATTCTTCCATGCCTCCACAGCCTTCCATTGCATTTGTTTATGATGCAAGTTAGCCACACTCTGAATGTCCATTGCCATGGAAAGCAAGCAAAGTAGAGGTTTGAGGATGAGGGCCAACTTCTGAAATGATTTCCAGAGTCTTGGGAAATGAAATCTGGCTCAGGACAAGTCAAGGGACAGCCCAGCAGCAGCTAAAGCTCTGAGGATGAATAAAGCTGTGAACTTGGACGTCTGTAAAGAGAGAGGATTCAAATGCTCCGGAGTACATTTATTCATTCAACAAGTATTTATGAACACCTTTAAAACAACAGATAGTGTTCCAGATTCTGGGATGCAGCAAGCGCCAAAAAGAAATAAGTGTCAGGTAAGTGCTCTAAGGAGCCAATAAAGCAGAACAGGGGAAAGAGTAACACGGGTGTCATTTAACTAAGGAGACCAGAGACGGCATCCCTGCAGTGGTGACATTTGAACAGATATCTGGATGAAGTAAAGAAATGAGTCATGTTGATATCAAAGGGACAGCACTCCTGCTAGTAGGAACAATATGTGCAAAAGACCTATCAGTGGAAGGAAGTTGCTTTACTTAGGGATGGATGATGGCAGGATAGATGTAATGGGTGGGGGGAGGACACAAAAGAAAAGGAGAGTTAAACGTGCTGGCAAAAGGGAGGTTTGGCCCAAATAGCGAGGGAAGTGAGACCAGGAAGGATGTTGATAAATGGAGAAAAGAACACAGGGGAAAGAAATAGGAAGTTCTGGTGAAGTTGAAAGTCAGGATCATAAGCTGAGGGAGAGATGTCTTTGGCTAAAAGGATACAAGGGAGTGGTCCGAGAAAGGTCAGCTAACTGGAAGTTGGACTTCTGTACATCAGAAGACAGCAATTGCTGTGGGTAGCTGTGGAAGAGAAAGCTTTCGCCTTAAAGAACTAAGTCTTTAAACAGCTCATTGCCAGACATTTGGCAGGGCAGGAATGGGGGTCCCTCTCCACAACTGGGGAGACTCCGGGAGACTGATGATGTGGACTGCCACAGAGGCAGTAAAGGAAGTGATAGGGGAAGGCATTGTCACCAATGGCTCAGGGAAAGTTCCAGACCAAGTGACCAGAGGGGAGACTGGAAGGAGGAGTTCAAAGGGGCCCAAAGAGGAAGAAGAGGTACACATTCCAGAGTGGGGAGAATAGATGAAGATTCTATAATTTAAGAGCAGACAGTTCTAAGAGGTACTAGAACAAAGGTAGTGGGGCCAGAATGCAGATAGATCAGAAAGAGGCACAAGGGTTGGCTAAACAACAGGCTACTAATGACTACAGGTGGTTGTGGGTGACCCAACAGCACCAAGGGGGGCTTCAGAAGAAACTTGGCTAACCCCTGTGGCTTTCTAGACCCAGGTCTCAGTGCAGCGCAGGGACACTGAGGAAACAGTATACAAGTCTGACATATTCCTGGCGGGGCCTAGAACTTGGCTAGGGAGCAGGACTCAACTCAGGCTATGACCACTGAAGCGAATCACGCCAAGTGGCATCCACACATCTCCAGTCAGACTTGCTAGGACTCACTGTCAACATTCCTGTCCCATAATCAGCAGGTGACTCCCTCAGGAGGAGGAGGAGCCATGGGCAGCTGCGAGCTGCTAAAAAGGAGCTGCCTACTAGACTCACTAGCCTCAGGCTACGGGACAGCCAGCCCTTGGCCAGCCCTTATGCTGGGAAAAGAAGCCCTTTCCCTAGCTCTGGGCTACCTGGATGGGGTGATCCTGAACCAAACTATGCCAAAGAAGGGCAGGGTCTAGGGGAAAGAAGGGTGGAGGAAGCATGACTACCATTAATGGAATATTGCCAAACAGACAGGATTTTGCAAGTTGCCAATATTCGGCAATGACCAATGACGGGGATTATAGACACCAAGTGCTCCAGTGTGGTCATCACACACTGCATATATGTGATGAAATGTCACTCTGGATCCTACAAACAAGTGCAATGACTATATGCCAGTCAAAAATAAAAATTCATTCAAAAAATGATGAGCATGTACCCAGGAAGTGGTAGCTTATGGTTGATGAGGGCACATGTGACAGAAGGAGGTTCTAACAGCACACAGCAGCCCTCCAAGTGGCTGGCAAATGGCTTTCCATCACCCACCTCCTGCCACCTGCCCCTACCCCCATTCAGATCATGGGAGTCTAAACACACAGGAGTTTAGCATCAACTCAACAAACTCATGTTGAGCTGACTCTTTGTCAGGCTCTGTTCCGGACACTTTGGAGGAGCCAAAAATGTATAAAAGCAAGCTCCTGCCCTCAGATATATGTGACAGAAGAGGAGAGAGTCCAGAAATGAAAGGTTTTCGAGAACCTGAAACCGAGGGTGCGACAAGGGCCCCCAGCATGGAGGCCTGAATTGCAGATAGCCAGGGATTTGGTGAAGAAGGTGATGTTCAAACTAGACTTTGGTGGATGGAGAGAACATGGACAAGGAGTGATGAATAACAACACATACCAAGGATGAAGGCCTTGGACACTGGGCCAAGCAGGCTGAATTCTTTCCTAAGCCAAGAAAGAACTTCAGATGAAGGCAAAAGCGAGTCTCAAAGTGAGGAGCCAAGCCTTTGACACTTGCTCCCGCCACCTCTCCCTCGACCCCCAGCGCAGGTTTGAGTACCAGCCACTCTCCTGTGTCATGTTTATCTTGCCTTCTGCCAGTAAGACCCCAGTGTCTTCCAGCATGGCTCAGCAAGCTGTGGGCAGGGAGTGAAGGGCTTGGCAAGTGGCAGCCTCTTTGGGTGCCCACAAGGCCAAGGGTATGCACTCTATCAGCCCTGAAGTGTGCTAGCTCCTAAGTCCTCCTCCCACTGGCACAACCATAAAACCTCACATTTCCCCCTGCGGCACTTCCAGGTTCCCAGGACACTCTTGCCTCCTGGCATGCTGATCCCAACCCCTACCACGGCCCCTCTTTAACTAGCTCCCACAGCAGAGCTGTAGAGTTACCTGTTACTGTGAGCTGAGCTGTGCCTCAAGATACTTCATTGTTGTCACAGACTGGCAGAACGTGCAGTTGCATAAGGGGCATTCTGATGTAAATTAGGTGGGCTTTGATACCCTCCACCCCTTCCAGGACCAGGAATCAGCGCAGGATCAGAGAGCAAAATGATCAGCAGGTTGTGGCATAACCGCCTAAGAGGCCAAGGTCTACCATGTCGGCATCCCCTGTGAGTGTCAGTTCAAATTCTGGCTGTTCTGCTTCTGATGCAGCTCCCTGTCACTGTGCCTGAGGAAGCAACAGAAGACAGCCCAACTCCTTGAGCCCCTGTACCCACATAAGAGACTAGAAAGAAGCTTTTGGCTCCTGACTTTGGCCTGCCCAAGTCCCAGTCATTGCAGCCATTTGGGGAGTGAACCAGTGGATGGAAGGTTCTCTCTCTCTCTCTCTCTCCCGCTCTCTGTAACTGTGTCTTTCAATAAAGAAATAAGACTTTCAACATTTTTTCCTAAAAAAAGAAAGAAGAGGCACTGACAGGAGGAACCCTGAAAAACAACTTCTCCAAGTTCGGTATTTGGCCTTAAGACTAGCCTTGAAGCAAAAAAAGTGAAACAAGTAGAGGTCCGCTGGTAGGAACAAGTTAGAGCAAGACCCCAGTGACTCATAGAGCTGCCAAGCAACTGTCAATGAGGACTTTGGGCCATTTGCTCTCCCCACCCTTGTTTCTTTCCCTTTCCGTCTTTGAACCCGTTGCCAACAAGGGTTCAAGTCCTAAAACTGATGAGGGTAAAGACAGTCATTTTTCTGATAAGAAGATAAGGGAGGGGCTGAGAGGGAAAACAGGTGAGGTCATCCTCATTTCCAAGGCCAAGGCAGGGCCCCAGGGGCCCGATGGAGAGTGCTGAATACAGTGTGGAGTCATCCCAGGGCAGAGTCCAGAAGATGGGGGAGGGATGCCGGCCCAGTCTGTGCTTCCCAGCATGGCCCTTCGGCCCAGCTGATCTTTGCTATGCCATGAACTGCCACTTCAGCAGTGTTGGGTGCTGGGGCCAGAAAGAACAAGGTACAGTTGAGACTGGCTTTGCTTCTGGGTTCTGCATCAGAGCTAACAAACACTTACACAGCATGTGTTTACTCTCTGCCAGGCATGTTCTTGAAAACTCATCACATCTTTCGGAAGTTGATGGTATTGGAACTCCATCTTTGAGGAAAAAAAAAAACCCTCAGGGCTCAGAAAGGTAAAGTCGCTGGCCTTAAAATCGAGCTCTCTGGTGACAGAGCAAGATGGTGCTTGTGTTCAGGGGCGGGCTTCCCTCCTTGCAGAATCCCATCAACGCTACCACCTCACCCGTCAGGATGGCTACCACAGCACACAGAGGAGGAAGCATCCTCGACGGGGCGTTGCACTAGCCTTTTGATCCCTGGGTAATACTTGGACTGGCAGTGATGGAAGGAGTAGCAAAGAAAGAACAAGAAAGGGACAGCCGGAGCTTCCAGAGTGACCAAATGTCACAAGAGTCTTGCAGTCCTTGTTCCTGATCTGTCCCTCAAGGCTGGAGGCTCCTGGCCTCTGCTTTTTGCTTCCTGAAGGAGGAATTCACTGAATATTCTCACTCATTTACACTCTGCCCCTTCAGGGAGCGCCAAGAACCCCCACCCCCGCCCCTTGTTACCCCCTAAAACAGTGCATTTTGCAGTTCTTGCGCAGGTTATTGAGAGCTGCCTCGTACTTGTTGTGGAGAGAAGCAGAGTGTAAATACTTTCCAATAAAAGCACTGTGGGGGAGGGGCATTGGGCTATAGCAGGTACAGCTATGACCTATAGGACCAGCATCCCATATGGGCTCTGGTTCAAGTCCTGGTCACTCTACTTCCCATTTGGGTCCCTGCTAAATGCACCTGGAAAGGCAGCAGAGGATGGGCCAAGTGCTTGGGTCCTGCCACCCTCATGGGAGAATCAGAAGAAGCTTTTGGCTCCTGCCTTCAGACCAGCCCAGCTCCAGCCATTGCGGCCATCTGGGAAGTGAACAATCATGGAAGATTCTCTCTCTCTCTCTCTCTCTCTGCCTTTTCAATAATTAAATACATAATTTTTTAAAAGAAACAAAACAAAACAAAAAAAGGCTGGTTGGCCTTGGGCCCGCAAGCTAAGTAAGTACTCCTCCATGAGGTCTGTTTGTGGCTCCAAAGCTATCTACGATATTGCCTTCCTAGGAACCCAAGGTGTGAAGATTTTAGAGTTTTTAGGAGCTACTTTGGTGCTGGTGCCACTGCCCTCTAACACGGCCAGGCAGGGGAGCAATGCTGGCATTACTTCTCTGCTTGCCTCAGCAAAGTTGTGCCATTCAGGAATAACCTGCACTACAGGGAGCCCACGTTCCTGTTCTAGAAGCTGTGGCAGGAAGGGCCTGTCCTGTAGGCCCAACTTGATTTCTCAGCCCCCAACTCCCCCCTTTCTGGCTCTTCTTTCCTGATTCTTCCAAGCAGAGGTACCTTTAGGTCTTTGTCCCCTCCCCTGTGTGACTGTCTTAACAGCTTGGATTTTCTAGAATGTACAACAGGCAGCTGATGAGGGTGGGGCCTCAGCTCCCAGCATGCCAAAAGAATGGATGCTGTAGCCACAGGCCGTGTTCCCAGCAGGGTGCAGAGGGCTCCCCAGCAAGATGGAGAGAGAGAGAGAGAGAACACAAGCTTTTGCTGAGCCAGGCACTGAAGGAGGAGTTGCAAGCAGGGCTGCAGCCAGGGCCCAGCGTGGAGGAGCTAATGGGAAACAGCCTGGCAGATTCGGGAAGGGCTGGGGCAGGGCTGCTACAGAGGGGTTGGGCCAGGCAGGCTGATTGAAACCAGCTGTTGCTCCTCTGTCTTGGGGATCTTTGGACTCTGGCCCCAGGGAGGGCTCACATCCTATTCTGGGCTCCGGCACAGGTTGCCTGGGATAGCCCTAGGCTCCGCAGCCCTTTCCCAGTTCCCTGAGCCAGTCGGCAAGACAGACCACAGAGGGTCACTCTCCACTCAACAGCCGGTCGCCTCCTTCCCATCGCCAGCCTTCCATCCACCCATCTACCTCCTGTCTGCTCCTGCCCAGGAAAGGCCTGAAGGAAGAGGCCAGAGACCCGCCCTGCCCTCTCTCCCCAGCCCCTCCGTGCATCTGGAGCCCCCATGGCCTGGGCTCCCTGGGGCTGCTGCCTCTGGCTGGTACTCCTGTGCGGTATGTGCATCTGGGCCTCTTGGAGAGGACCAGCTCTGGCCTTTATATTCTGTGCTCAGCAAGGGTGGACTGAGGGCTAGGCCCAGGCTGTCTCTTTTTGGGTTCCTTTCTTGGTCTTGAGGAAGAGTCACCTCAGGGCATATCTTCAGGGCCCTTGTGACTTGGATCACATCTGCCTTGGCATCTTCCCATTTCCCCCACCCCTGGTGAAAACTAAATTATTCTGGCACTCATTAAAATGGAAGAAGGATTTGCAAAGAGGGAAGACAGATGGGGCTCATCTGATAAAGCCAAGACCGCAGGAGTACGGGGTACTTATGAGCCGAGGGAGGGGCTCAGGGAATGACAAATTCCTAAGAAGGGACTTTAAGAGTAAGTGGATTCTTGCTGGATACGGGCCGTGGTGACCATGTATCTAGGGTGAGGGATGAGAAATCTGATCAGCTATTGCAAGTGACTGGACATTGAGAGTGGGGCTTTCCCCTAAACTGAATTATCTTGCTAAGACCAGGCAATGCAGGCCAAGCAAAGGCAGGACAGGGCAAATGTCAAGGTCTAAGTCAAGAAGAGGACTTAAAGGAGCCTCTTTTTCTGTCTGTCTCTGTCTCACTTTCTGTTGAGATTTTATTTCATTTTTTACTTGAAAGAGTTGGAGGTAGAGAGAGAGATCTTCCATCAGCTGGTTCACTCCCCAAATGGCCACAACAGCAGGAGCTGAGTGGATCAAAGGCAGGAGCCGGGAGCTACTTCTGGGGCTCCCACGTGGGTGCAGGGACCCAAGGACATTGTCTGCTGCGTTCCCAGGCCATTACCTGAGAACTGGATCATAAGTGTAGCAACCAAGATTCAAACCAGCATACACATGAGATGCCAGAGCCACAGTCAGAGCCCACTATGCCAAGGCGCCAGCCCCACAGAGGAGCCTTTCTAAAGCTTGGTCAAGGAGAGACTCTGTGTCACCCCTATGGTGTCCTGTATGTCTTCGGTTTAGTGCACAGCTCAGTAACTGCCACCCCTCCCCTCCCCCACCCCCAGCTTCCCACCTTTCTGCCAAGTGCCTGCTCATTCACTCAGCATTCAGATCTTGAGCACCCCCTTGGTGCCAGACCCTGTGCCTGGGGCTGCAGGTGCTCAGTGGCAGAACCTGGCTCTGATGCTGGCATCTTAGGTGGCACCGTTTCATCAGAGATCTGTTCCTGCAGAAATGGGGGGTTGGGAAGGGCATTTTCTGAAATCAGCAGCCTAAGTCCCCTCTGCCCTTTGAGTTTGTGAGACCAAGACAAGCAGGCAAGGTGTTTGTGGCAGTAGGTCTCAGCTACCCTCCTTCCATGTACACATGGCTACTCAGAAAGGCCAAGTGCAGGTTAGGCTCTATAGGAATCCACTCTGCCCACCACCACCACCACCATCACCTTCACCCCCCACCACCACCTGCAAAAGAAAGAGAGTAGAGGCACAGACTATCAGACTGTCAGACTTTTAGGGAGAAAGAGATTGTATCTAATCCAAGTCTCTTTTATAGAGGCACAGGGCCTGGAGGACTTAGCCTGGTACCTGGCACACAGTAAACACTTAGGAAATATTTAACAATGAATATGGAGTCACTCTCCTCAGGTCACACCAAATGCACAGCGCAATCCAGTTTGACAATGAGGTATCCATGCATTCTGCGGCACCACGCTTCCCAGGCCCACCCTTCCCAGGTGCACCCTCCCCCACCTCTGCTCCACGGTCAGCAGAGTAGGAACATGGAAGGGACACTGTAGTATTGCATTCAGATGGCCCGGCATTCAAATCTCTGTTCTACCACCAACTCACTATGGCAAAACTTGGGCAGGTTACCAAAAACTTGACTTCCTCCTCTGTAGAAAGTGAACAGAAACTCCCACCGATCTCATAGGTTTCTTGCAAGTAAGATGCAGTTATCACTTAATGATGTGGCTACATTGTAAGAACTGTATCATTAGGCAATTTCTTCCTTGTGCAAACATTATAGAATACACTCTCAGAAACCGAGACAGCCCCGATGTCACTGGGCAATATGAGCTTACAGGACTAAAGTTGTAGAATGTGATCCATCATTGACAGAAACATAGTTTATCTGGCACATGCCCATAGTATAGATAAATTATAAAGTCCAGTATCCAGAATGCATTTTTTTTAAATTTCAAAATCAGATATAGAGAAGAGGAGAGACAGACAGGAAGATCTTCCGTCCGATGATTCACTCCCCAAGCAGCTGCAACGGCTGAAGCTACGCCGATCCAAAACAGGAGCCAGGAGGCTCCTCCGGGTCTCCCAAGTGGGTACAGGTCCCAAAGCTTTGGGCTGTCCCCGGCTGCTTTCCCAGGATGGCTGGCCGCCAGGATTAGAACCAGCACCCATATGGAATCCTAGCATGTGCAAGGCAAGGACTTTAGCTGCTAGGCTAGCTCTCCGGGCCCTAACAGGGGCTCTTTAAAAGCCACTCTTCTTCATCAGGCTATTGAGTGCAACTTGGATTGCTGTCTTAGATACTTAATATGAGGCCTGAACAACAGGCAGAGATTCAGATTGTTAGCAGTGCTCCGAGGGGGTCTGGGAGTAAGCCCAATATAGGCAAAATTAGATTTATAGAAGGCTGCAACAAAGGTGGGGTGATTATTTAGCAAAGTCCTCTAGAGCATTTCAGAGAAAATTTGATTACCAAAATTTAATTTACGCACAACTTTTCCACTTCACTAGACCCAATTAGATTAGAAGGAAAAAGAAAACGGATGTAATGAGCACTAAAACGCAAGCAGAAGTGGTAATCACTTGTCCACGAAATGCGGTTCTTTTTCTCTGTGACCCAGGGTGCCATCCAGTTCAGCCTGATTTCCCATGAAATGTGATTATTTGTCTCCACAAGTGAAGTGGGCCAGTGCGATGTGTTACAAAGGCCGGAGTGAGCCTGCAGGAAGAGTGAGGCGGCGCGAGGGTGCCCCAGTACTCTCCATGAGCTATCTGGTTCACAAATAACACTGGAATTTCCTCCCGGTTCCCAGCCACTGCCTGGAGCCACTCAGATGCAGCGAACCTTGAAAGGACCGACGTGAGAAACTGTTCCAGCAGCCCTCCGGTGAGACCCGCAAGGCCCCGCCCACAAGGTCCCGCCCTATTCCCCCACTGGCTCAGTTGCTAACCTCTCCATTTTACCGGACTTTCCCCTGAATTCCGGGCTCTGAGTTTTGCTTCTTATTAACTTAAGTCTGGACTGACAGCACCTTCTCAGGTGTCTCACACCACCATCACTCCCGCTACACCCGTGCCGCGAGCCCCATCGGTGGCTTCTCCCCTCCCACTCTCTCACTGTCCAGTCTTTGCTTTCTGCTCTAGCCAGGGCCAGGGGAAGCCCGGCTAGGAGAAGGAAGCAGGCAGAAGGGCGGAGAAGTAGAAAGGGATGGGGAGGAAGGGGGTACAGAGGACAAACAGGAGAAGGTAGGAAGCCAGGGGACTGAAAAGAGCCTGGCAAACAGACAAGCCACGTGAAGATGATAAGGCCCAGCAGACTGGAGTCCTAGCTGGAGACCAGAGAGATTCCTTCCGCAGCCAGAGGAGGGATGGAGATCATCAGTTGAGGGTAGACCAGGTCGTGTGAGGCGTGGGTATACTATCAACAGGATAGTCCAGGAGCCGGGTCTCCCACGTGGGAGCTCCCAGGGTGTGCTGCAGCAGGAAGTTGGAATCCACAGCAGTGAAGTCAGGACTTGAAACCTTGTAAAGCTTGTACTCTTTTTTTTTTTTAAAGATTTATTTATTTTTATTGGAAAGTCAGACTTACAGAGAGGAGGAGAGACAGAGCAAGAACCTCCGTCGATGATTCACTCCCCAAGCAGCCACAGCGGTCAGAGCTGAGCCAATCCGAAGCCAGGAGCCTCTTCCGGGTCTCCCGTGCAGGTGTAGGGTCCCAAGGCTTTGGGTCCCAAGGCTTTGGGCTGTCCTCCACTGCTTTCCCAGGCCACAAGCAGGGAGCTGGATGGGAAGCAGGGCTGCCAGGATTAGAACCAGCACCCATATGGGATCCCAGGCATGCAAGGTGAGGACCTTAACCACTATGCTATCACACCAGGCCCCTGTACTCTTTTTTTAAAAACTCTTTTCTTTATTTGAAAAGCAGAGCCAGAGAGAGATGGAGAGTATTCTTCCATCTGCTCATTCACTCCCAAAATGGCTGCAGTGGCCACAGCTGGGCAGATCTGAACACAGAAGCCAAGAGTTTCTTCCAGGTCTCTCACATGAGCAGTAAGGGTCCAAGCACTTGGGCCATCCTCTACTGCTTTCCCAGGTGTATTAGCAGGGAGCTGGATCAGAAGCTGAGCAGCCAAGACTAGAATCAATGTCCAATAGGGAATGTCCGTGCTTGCAAGTAAAGGATTAGTCAGTTGAGCCATTGCATTAGTCCTTACTGGGTTTCTTTTTTCTAAATCTGCCAACTCAACCCCAAGGCTTGCAATGGCCTGCCAAGGCTTGGACCTCTGTGTTTGCCTCCCATCTCACACTCAGGTCCCATTATTGTTCCAAAGGATCCCTCCCCAAGCTCTTAACATCTCTAGGTTCACCCAGGCAAGATCACTTTATCGAAACTAATCGGTGTCATGAGCTGCTGTCCTTGGTCTTCATCAATCCAAGGCAGCCCAACTACTCCAAGCTGTGCCTTAAGAGAAGTCTCATTTTCTCTAAGCAATGTGTGTGTCTTTGTGTGTCTCATTGTCTTCCTATGGTTAGTTCCTTCCAGTTACTGCAGTCAATACTACGGCACGGATAGCAGCCCTGCGCCAGCAGATAAAGGCCCAGAACCTCTCTGCCTACATCATTCCAGATACGGATGCTCACATGGTAAGAGACAGCTCCTCCCCCTGTGCGCTCCATTGCTTTGAATAGGTCAGCCCCAAAGAGAGGTTGTTCCAATTCTGAAGATGAAAATGGACAATGGATTTGATAGGTCATGGGAAGGAAGTACGGACCACACACCTGGTACCTCTTAGGCACTGGAAACATTTTTATAGGAGGGAGGACATCCCCAAATGTCCTTGACCTCCTAAAATGAAACCATAACCAACCTCACAGCTGACTTTGGTTGGCGGATTCCAAGATAGCAGATCTAGAGGAAATGTTTCGGGCCCCCCTGCCCTAATAGGGCTAGAATGAGGGCTAGGGATTGGAGGACTGGAATGCTCCAAGCTTCCATTCAGCTCAGGCCTGCCCATGACCTGTTGCAGGGGTAGGATGTTGAGTGAGACAAGGCAGAGTTCTAGACTACACCCAGTGAGAGGAGAGATTGGGAGATGGGGGAGGGACAGGGGGCAACATGGACAGCCAATAAGATGGCCTGAGAAAAAACTACTTTTCACAAAGCAATACCTCTGCTTACTCACTCCACTGCTTCTCACTACTGCTCCATCACTATCCCACCTACCTTTCCCAACGCCATCCCTGCTAAAAGGGAAGGCAGTGTCAGAGTTAATGAACTTTCCTGAGTTAGGACTGGAAGTTAACTATCTGAACTTCTCTGAGTCTCAGGTTTCTCTTCTGCGAGGTGAGTATGATGTGATCTGTCTCCAGGAGTTAGGAGGTGTAGAATCATCCTTCCATATTCTTAGAGGATTCCCTATCCAGATGCCCCCAGCTTGGATACCAAAATTCATGGATGTTCAAGTCTCTTGTATTAAATGGCCTAGTGTTCGCATTAGAATCTACACAATCTTCCCATATACTTGAAATCATCCCTAGGCTGCTTATGGTACCTAATACAATGAACACTATGTTGTTTAGGGAACAATTACAAGAAAAGAAGTCTGTGTTCAATGCAGATACAATTTAATGTATTAATATTAATATATTAACATTAAGTTAATATTAATTTTATATATACATATATATATATCTTTGCGATCAGTAGTTGGTTGAATCTGCAGTATGGAACCTGCAGCTACAGAGGGCTGACATTGCTAATGTATGGGGCCTGCTGCAAAAGTGAGTTATGCTGTGCTAGACTGGAGAGCGAGGGAGAGGAGATAGTTCAAGAGGAGAACCCAGAAGAACCAAAAGATCTGATCTTACATGGCACAGAATGTGCACTCTGGCCAGGGCGCCAACTCTTATGCAGGCCAGTCCCAGGTAACATTGAGTCCAGTTCTAGATGGTGAGATTGGGACTCTAAAACACACACAGTTGTTCAAAGGAGAAATAGAAGGCTAGGAGAGTGACGGAGGGCTTTCTGGAAGAGGTGTCAAGAGCCTTGTAGGAATAGTAGGATCTAAGCAGATAGAAAGAACTGGGCTGTGCTTGGGGGACTTGCCCTAGGGTCTGTCTCCATGGAAGAGAGTTACTGGGGGTGTTATTGCTTTCCTAGAGCGAGTACATTGGCAGCCAAGACGACAGGCGTGCATGGATCACAGGCTTCACAGGGACTGCAGGTAATGACCAGGACCCGCCCTCATTGCTTCTGCTGCAAGATTGAGACAGAGGGTCCCAAAGGACCTGGCCTGGCTAGGTCCTTGGCAGCCAGGACGCCTCCCAGTGTCTATAGTGTCCAAAAGTCCCTCTGTCACCCCAGAGCATCAGGTTTCCCAGGGCACACATCTCATGGCCCAGCAGCCACATTTCTGTGCAGAAAGAAGGCAGGCAACTTTATGCCCACCTTCCCATGCCCACCCACTGTCTTGGCCATGACCATATGGTGCCAAGCACTCCTGGGGCTATACTTTCGCATTCTGCCTCTCAGGGGCTCACTAATGCCCTTCACATGATGGTTCAACAGCAGACAACGTTTTGCTTTGCCTGTCTTTATGGCCAACATAACACTAGCTGGCCCAAGGAGCCACAAGCGTTGAGGCCCTTTGTAAGGTCTCCAGTTCTGCAAAGGAACTTGGAGGGCTCCAGGCTGCCCTGAAATGCCTAGTGGGGCCTCTTCTCTCCACTGAAGCCACTGGTTTGTCTTCCCTATGGGCCACCAAATCTTTGTTGTTGTTGTTTCTAAGATCCATTCATTTTTATTGGAAAAGTAGATTTACAGAGAGGAGAGACAGAAAGATCTTCCATTCCACTGGCTCACTCCCCAAGTGGCTGCAACAGCCAAAACAGAGCTGATCCAAAGCCAGGAGGCAGAAACTTCTTCCATATCTTCCACATGGTTGCAGGGACCCCAAGGCTTTGGGCCGTCCTGTATTGCTTTCTCAGGCCATAAGCAGGGAGCTGGATGGGAAGTAGAGCAGCCAGGACAAGAACTGGAGCTCATACAGGATGCCCTCGCTTACAAGGGGAGCATTAACCAATTGAACCATCACACCAGGCCCAAGCCACCAAATCTTGACCCTGAGAGCACCCACACACACTTTGTGGCACCACCAAAACCAGACCCCACTACCTTCCCTGCTAAAAGTCCTCATCCCCACATACCCACCCACCCAAATCACAAGTGCTTAACGCAGCACACTCTTTATGTTGCACCTACCACCACCTCCAGGTTCTGTCACATTTCTTGCCACACCTCCTTCCCTGAAGCCCCTGGTGACACTCTCAGAGCCAGCACCAGGTGGCCCTTCCTCCCAGCAGAGCCACCTTCCTCACCTTCCCCTGCCCTTCCAAGTCTGTCTGTTCTTGGCTAGGAACTGCTGTGGTGACCATGGACAAAGCAGCTCTCTGGACAGACAGTCGCTACTGGACTCAGGCGGAACGGCAGATGGACTGCAACTGGGAACTCCACAGGACAGGTGGGGAAGATGTAGGCGAGGGGGGTGCATGGCAGGACTGTCACAGGCAGAAGCCTGGCTGAAGGGCCTGAGACTTGCCCTGTAAGTGACTTCTGCACTCCTTCCTGTCTCTCAATAGGTGCCATTGCCAGCTGGATTCTTGCGGAGATTCCTGCAGGAGGACGTGTGGGCTTCGACCCCTTCCTCTTCTCCATCAGTATGTTCTTTCATCAGTCCCTGGCCTTGTCCATGCCCATGAGAGTCACTCAAGCTTCCCTGGGATGTCATGAACCCTAACCTTGGTAGAAGGACAGCCTGTGTGACCATCAAGGCAGAACATTTTGAACTTGTGGAAGGGGAACATTTTGTAGGAAGAATGTATTCATGGAATATATAATTAAAATAAGAGGTTTTTAATGAATATATATTTTTAGATTTATTTTTATTAATAAGTCAAATTTTTACAGAGAGAAGGAGGGACAGAAGGAGGGATCTTCCATTTGCTGGTTCATTCCCCAAATGGCCACTATGGCCAGAGCTGGACTGGTCCTAAGTCAGGTGCTTCTTCGCTATCTCCCATATGGGTACAGGGTCTCAAGAACTGGAGCCATCCTCTGCTGCTTTCCCAGGTGCATTAGCAGGGAGTTGGATCAGAAGGAGAGGAGCCAGACCTGGAGCTGATGCCCATATGTGATGCCAATGCCTACCATATACCACAGCATCAGCCCTTAATGAACATAGTTTTTTAGTCATGAGTAAAGAAGCCCACCTTAGAAGACTCAGGGAATCACTAAATGGAGTGGATTAATAGGATATCCTTGAAACCAGAACACTCCCTCTGTGCCCTGGAGCACTGCCAGTTGTGGTATTCAAAGCATTTGGTGGCCCTCTTGTGGAAGGTGGCTCAGAAGGATCAAAGGAGATGGGAGAGCTTTTAAGTTAAAAAAGCACAGATGTCTCTGAGCTCTGCTGCCCAGCCAGCTGGTCAACCCATGCACTCAAAGGCAACGTACTCCTGAACACACATTGAAGAGCCCACTTTCCAACTGGCCTCTTTGCCAGCCTTCCAGTGGCCTGAACATCACCATCCCTTTCGACTAGGCCGTTGAAGCCCAGTTGAAATGATTACCCAGAAGGGAGACTACACAGTCAATGGGATTAAGCAGAGGAGTTTAGCCAATCAGTGGTCGACAGGGTGGGGGTGAGTTCAGGGAAGTTAGGTTCGAAAACAAGGTAGAGAGGGAGGAGGAGTGGTGTGTCCAAGATGGAGCATCGGGCAGCTAGGGTGCATGGTGGAACAGAAAGTGAAGGGGAGCTGGGTTAGCTTTGTTTGAATCACACAGACAAGGGACAAGGAACTCCTTTCTGTCTCCACAGACTCCTGGCAGAGTTATGATGTGGCCCTGCAAGACTCCAACATAGAACTGGTGTCCATTACAGCCAACCTGGTGGATCTGGTGTGGGGCTCAGAGAGGCCCCTGCTGCCCAGTCAACCCGTCTATGCCCTGCAGAAGGATTTCACAGGTAATTCAGTAGGTCCATTCTCTTTCCCAACTCAGAACAACACGGGTCCCTGCTCCTGCTCCTTTGGCTGAAAAATCTATCATCAGAGATAGCAAAGCCTTGACTCTCAAGTCTCAGCCTGCTCCTGGCTCGCCTGCTTTACCATGAATATGTATGAGTCCCCTCCCAACAGACACCCAGAGGCTCAGAGGCTGAAGTGCCACAGAACGTATTCACGAAATGCTGGAGTCAGGAATGTTATGATTTGAAGGAAGAAAGGAAACAAGAACCAGATGATTTTTTAAAAAAAAAAACTGTCCCTTTAGAGAGAGAGAGAGGGAGAATGAGAGAAAGAGAGAGAGAGAGAATGAGTGTGTGTGTGTGTGTGTGTGTGTGTGGTAAAGTCTGGTCAGACCTGAATCCTCTTAACCTGGACTTCCGACCCTCTAAATGCTGAGTGATTTGCATTCGTGAGATGGCTGGGGTCCCATGAGCTGGAGGTGGAGAGAGGAAGGAAACAGCTAAATTGGAGGGTCAGTCTGTGGCATGCATTAGTGTTTAGGTTTGGACTGGACCACAAAGGAAAGTGAAGTGACCCAGAAAAAAAATCTAACCCCAACATTGACCTCCTGGATACCGTCTACATACACCATGAAAGAACTGCTTGCTCTCTGCATCTTGGCTGTAGTAATGGATCTCCTGATGAGCGCCAAGCTGCTAGTTGTGAATCCGCGTTGACCAGCAACCACCCCTACCTCCTCAAGGATTCTGAATGAGCCAATGAACTTGGACTCCAAGCCTTACCAGGGAATCTAAGAGGCTCCTTTCCACAGGCAAGTCCATGCACATTTTTGTGTGTCCATGGAAAGGAGTCAGAAGAACAGGAGAGAGATTTCAAAATAGCAGTGATGATGAAAAAAATGAAAACTATATCCAAGTTTTTCTCTTTTCTGGTATAATTTGCAGAATCCTTCTTTCTACAGCTTGACACTGACTCTAAAGAAATTTGGTATCTCAGACTTTTAAGTCATAAATAAATCTCATTTCATTCAGATAAAGAAGATCACAGTTACGCCAGGAAGGAAAAGGAGTTAGAAGAAACAAAACCTTCCAGACCCTAGAAGAGGACTCGCTTAGGTTTTCTCACTTCTAATGAGCCATCATAGGCTGCTAGTGTTCCATGAAAGCCTTCTGGTGCCAAAGATGGGCATGCAATCAACTGCAGTAGGCTTGCAGAGATGAGAAAGCCCTGGCAGGTTTTAAAGGCGGCAGGGGTTAAGGCTAAGGGCACAGCAAGGAAAGTGAACAACTTGAAGACACGTGCATGAATCACACCATTTGCATTTGATTTCACTTGTCTTCTTGGGAATATTTCCCGGCTAAACAATTATGAAAGCATAATTCTAAATGAAAGAAGCCAGCCAGGGAAGGCCATATATCGTACAACTCCATTTTGCCTGAAATACTCTGAGTAGGCCAATCCCTAAACGCAATAAAGAGATTAGTGGTTTCCTGGGGAGAGGAGAGGAGGGAAGAATGGGGAATAGACTCTTTAATGGGTGCAAGGCTTCCTTCTGGAATGAGGAGAATGTTGTAGAATTTGAAAATTAAATGCCTACATGAGTCATTTTATGTCTCAGTCTCCTGATAAGTGAAATGGGGCCACTAAGAATTAAAAGAATCTGCAAGAAGTGTTTAGCCCAGTACCCATGGCTTAGTAAGTACTGAGGTCACACTGCAAGGCAGAGTTGAACAGGGTCCTAACCCTGGTGCTAACCCTTCGGATAGGGCTGCTCTCCTTAATTCTGTTCTGCATGCTTGCTTATCTGTCAGAAAACTCTATCAAATCTACCATGCTTGAAGACATTACTCTACAAGCTTCACAAATATTAATTAGGTGAGCCTCACAGTGATTCTATAGAACTGGATCCTATTATTACAACCTGTCTCCATTTTACAGATATACAGAACAAGTCACAGGGGTTAAGCCCTCTATTCAAGGTCACCTAACTGGTAGTGGTCCAAACAGCATTTGAGCCAAGCCCAGAGCCCAAAGCCCATGTCCTTCCATGACTGCACAAGTCAGGCCTTGTTTGAGGGAAAAAAAAATTCTTCTGCTTTTAAACCAGTGAGAAACTATGAGCCTCAAGGGGCTAGAGGCCACTTGTACACATATGCATGTGTCAGGCTTTTTTTTTTCTTTGCTTCCAGGAAGCACTTGGCAGGATAAAGTAGCTGACATTCGAAACCAGATGCAGCAGCACAGCAAAGCTCCCACTGCTGTCCTTCTGTCCTCGCTCGATGAGACAGCCTGTGAGTGGGGCTCTGAATACCCGGGTGGGTCCTACCCCCAATTCCCCAAGCCTCCTGGGTCCCGAAGCACCTAGCTCTTGGGAGCTCTGTGCTCATGGCCGTGAGAGGACTGAGAGGGGTAAGGGGCCAGGAGTACACATCAAAGCCAGGGATCCCCAAGGAAGCTGGGGCCAGCCCACAGATTGCCACATGGCAGCTTACACTGGCCACAGTGGCCCTGTGCTCCTGTCTCATGAAGCAGACAAGAATTGGCACAAGCCTCCCAACAACCTGGCCACTGTCATAGACACCTGAACACTCCCAGCCTTAGCACCCAATGTGAGTTTTCCCCCATCCCTGGGTGGCTGGGTGGAAGCCCAGGCTAGCTCAGAGCTTCTGTCCTGATCCCTATGGCTGAACTGTGGACAGCACAAGACTCCAAGGTCAGCCTCATCAGCATCTCAAAGGCCCAGCAGAAGACACAGATGTGCTGCTGGCAAGCTTCTGCACTTATGTGCCTCCCGGAGTCACTGTCAATTCTCTCCCCTAGGGCTCTTCAACCTTCGCAGCAGCGACATCCCCTATAACCCCTTCTTCTATTCCTACACGCTGCTCACAAACAACTCCATCAGGTATGGCTTTCCCTGAGCCAGCTCCCAGCATTCTCCTCCAGCCTCCACCCTTTTACTGTCGCCTCCCCCAACTCCCCTTGCCACAACATACAGCCTCCTGCTGGCCTTTCCCCACCCTTGACCTCTGCTCCTGTAAAATCCCTAATCTGAGGCCAATGCAATGGCTCTACCGGTTAATCTTCCACCTTCAAGCACCAGCATCTCATATAGATGACGGTTCTTGTCTCACCTGCTCCACTTTCCATCCAGCTTCCTGCTTGTGGCCTGGGAAAGCAGTAGAGGAAGGTTCAAAGCCTTGGGACCCTGCAATCATGAGGGAGGCCCAGAAGAAGCTCCTGGCTTCAGATCAGCACAGTTCCACCTAAGTTCTGGTCATCGTGGCCATTTGGGCAATGAACCAGCAGATGAAAGATCTTTCTTTCTGTCTCTTCTTTCCATAAATCTTCCTTTAAAAAAAAAAAAAAGAAGAAGAATCCCTAATCTGGCCCACTTGGCTCCCTGTGCTGGCTTCCCCCTGAACTCTGCCCACAAAGGGACTCCCTTTGCCTCTGGTCCTTGGTGTTGCACTTGGCAACAGCCCTCTTCATGGTCTTCCCTGCACCCCCCATCCAGACTATTTGCAAACAAGAGCCGCTTTAGCCCTGAGACCCTGCAGTACCTGAACTCCAGCTGCACAGGCGCCATGTGTGTGCAATTTGAGGATTACGACCAAGTCCGTGACAGCATCCAAGCCTATGCCCAAGGGGATGTGCGGATCTGGATTGGGACTAGCTATACCACGTATGGGCTCTACGAAGTGATACCCGAGGTGGGTTGGCCAGGCCTTGGCCTATGCCAGGCACTGACTCCCTGCTGTAGATCAGATAAGTCTCAACATAAACTGGGGCTAAGGCCAAACAGGTCATTCTGTGACCCAGCCAGTGCATCAGTTCATCAACAAAGGCTTCCAGGAGGGTGGGAGGGGGAAGTGGACATGGCAGATGAGGAAAGACCTGCACAGCCACAAAACCCATATAGAGTATAATAACGCAGCAGGGAGAGTGGCAGGTGTTACCTCGATTGGGTCTTCCTGCTGGTCCTTTGAAACTACCACTGGACTCTGCAAGGGTGACAGGAAACCGCCTCTTCCTTCGCATCCCCAACAGGATAAACTCGTGGAAGACACCTACTCCCCAGTGATGGTGACCAAGGCCGTGAAGAACAGCAAGGAACAGGCCCTCCTCAAGGACACCCACGTATGTTCATGGGCAAGGGCATGTGACATTTTTGGAGCTCCTGTTCTAAGATTAAGGGAGGGAAGCCCCCTCGAGGAGCCTGTGGATTCACACAGAGAAACCAAAGGCTGATACCAATCTCTCGCCACATGCTTGCCTACACACCACCCTCCACTAGCAGTCCAGCATGGCGGGCTCTAACCCAGGCCCTGAGCTCAGGTATATCCAAGTTAAAACCCTAGCTGCCATCTACTTCCAGGCTGGAATACCTTGTGCAAATCAGTGCCCATCTCTGGGCCTCAGCTGGCTGAGCTGTAGGATGAGAGTCATGCCTGGAGCCTTCCAGCACAGCACCGGTGTGGGCTCAGTGAGGACACCAGGCTTTGGGCACTGCCTGGCATAGTAAGGTATAAGCAAATGTGAGACTGATTTCTTTCTCTAGCAAGAGGAAGGCTTGTTCTTGTTGGATGTTCTTGTTCAGAGTCAGATAAACCACTTCACAGGAAAAAAATTTTCTCTTTTTAAAGATGTATTTGTTTATTTATATGGGAAAGGTAGATTTACAGAGAGAACGATAAATAGAAAGATTCACTGATTCACTCCCCAAATGGCCACAACAGGCAGAGTTGGGCCCATCTGAAACCAGAATCCAGGGGCTTCTGGGTCTCCCATGCAGGTGCAGAGTCCCAAAGACTTGGGCCATCTTCCACTGCTTTCCTAGGCTGCAAGCAGAGAGCTGGAATGCAAATGGAACAGCCAGGATAGGAACCAGCACCCATATGGGATGCCAGCACCTCAGGGTAGAGGATTAGCCTATTGAGACATAGCACTGTCGCCTCCCTCCCCCAAAAAACACAACTTTTTCTTATAGAATGTTTTATTTTTTTATTTTTAAAGACTTACTTATTGATTTGGCAATGAAGAAAAAGAGAGAAAAAAAGAGATCTTCCATCCGTTGGCTCGCTCTCTAAATGGCTACAAAGTCTGAGACTGGGCCAGGGGGAAGGCAGGAGCCAGGAGCCAGGAGCCAGCTGAGTGTCCCACGGGAACAGCAGGAGCCTGAGCACTTTGCTCATCCTCCACTGCTTTCCAAGGCACACTAGTAGGGAACTGAATCTGAAGCAGAGCAGCCAGAATGCAAACCACACTCGGACTTGGGATGCTAGCACCCTACTGTGCCACACTGGCCAGCCTGGTCTTAGAAGTTTCAAACCTCTGCAAGAGTGGAGAAAATGGCATAGTGGGTCCCAGTGTTTCCATCACCCAGCTTCAACAAGGATCAACAATGACCAATGTCCTTTCCTCTATAACCTCACCTCCTTCCCTCAGCCTCCCAGATAGCATTTCTTTTGTCAACACTGCAGTGAGTGTTCATAAAAGATAAGCACTCTTTGAAAACTGAGAGCACGCTGAGATCCATGATAAACCCCAAGGAGAATCCTTTGAGATCAAATAGCTCCCCAGCCCCTCTGGTTTTTTTTATTATTATTATTAATTATTTTGCATTATGTTACAGTTTCATAGGCTCTGGGAATCCCCCCCACGCCCCTCCCCCCTGGTGGCTTCCTCCACCTTGATGCAGTATTACAGTTCAAATTCAATCAAGATTCTTTCCTTGTAAACATATACCAAGTATAAAGTCCAGCTATTTATTGTCCAGATGGGTTGAACAGTCTCTTGGGGAGACCATTTCTGGTCTGAAGTTAGAGCTGGTAGAATATCATCCCAGTCAATTAAGAGTCCCGACATAACATCAACAGCAATTTGCAACATTATGGAATTGACATGGTTGTGAGTAACCAGTGTGTTACAAAAAAAAGAAAAAAAGAAAGCAAGTTCTTAACCACAACCTATGATTAGCCCATTGACATTTCAGTTTTAGTTTTATATACAGAACCGACTGCTATATACCTTAAAATGGCTATAAGGTACCATTCGGCTGTCTCGTGTCTATTTCATTTTAGTATTTAGCCATTTGTTGTGTTGAAGTATAATTTTGCTGATCTTGGCAGATTTTAGGGTAATCTAGACTGGCTTGTAACTCTAACAAGACATTTGTCGACAATTAAGGTGCTGAACATTTTTTTGTTTGTTTGTTTGTTTTTGGGGGGGTGTGCAGGGAAATCCCCAACACCATGGTGAGGAGTGACTGATCTTTGTGTCCCACCCAGCGAGGCATGAGCCAATCCACACCAGCTCTTTCCTGTCAGATTCCAGGCTCTACTTTTTGTTGTCTATTTATTTTAGGTTTTTTTAGTTTGTATGATAGCACTCTGGACTCTGAACCCAGCCCCTCTGTTTTGAAAGCCCCAGATCCCTAGCTGCCCGGTGAGCTCCTTGATTGTGAAGCAGGCACCAACCGGAAGTTACTTGCTTCTTTGCTCCCCTTCGCTCCCTCCCCACCCCCACCCCTCCTGCTGCAGGTGCGGGACGCTGTGGCTGTGATCCGGTACTTAGTATGGTTGGAGAAGAATGTGCCCCAAGGCACGGTGGACGAGTTCTCGGGTGCAGAGTTCCTGGAGAAGTTACGAGGGTGAAGGACCGTGGCTACTGCTTTTTTGGCAGGCTTTTAGTAAGGGTGTTGGGGCAGGGAGGAGGGTTAGTAGCCTTGCTTGGCAGGGATGGAGGCTGGGGGAGAGAGTAAGATCTTCCTTGTATGTGGGAGCCTTTCTGGGACAAGGAGTGACACTTTCCCAGGGGAGCTGGGCACTGGCCATCAGACCACATTCCCCAATCCCTCTGCAAGTGGGACAACCCCATAATGCCCCCTAGTGTCTGATTCAGGCATGGGCTCACGTGCCCTCCAGGATCCTGGCTCCAGCCCCTGCAGCCCCTTGAAAGTATCAAGTAGGAAAGACAGTTCCTGAGGGCTAGGTGTCTTCATGCCCGTAATGATAGGTGTATGCGAGTGGGCCTTCTTCAATCTTTGAGTGCTGAGGCAGGACAGGGCTTGAGAACGAGGAGTCAGGAGGCAGAACTAGGCCAACCCCACATAGCTTGGCTGAGGTGAAGGCAGCTGTGACCTTCATTGATTTGGTCTGACTGGCTATCAGCCTGGTCACTGTGCCCCTTCACTGACCATTCCTGGCTCTGGTCCTTTGCAGAGAAGAAGACTACTTTTCAGGATCCAGTTTTGAAACTATCTCCGCCAGCGGCCTGAACGCTGCCCTGGCGCACTACAGGTACAAGGGGCTGGGAGGGGGCGGGGTGGGGGAGGTGGTCTGGTACCACTCCTGGCAGATCCTGTTGTGTGTGCAGACTCAGGCAGGGTGCAGACTCTGGTACCGGGTCCCAGTTTGAAGTTTGGGGTGAGGCCGTTAGTACTGGCATGGGCACAGTAGGGACAAGTTGGATGGATGCCCCTCCAAGGGAGGGCCTGGCATGTCCCAGAATTCTCTCCTCTTTTGTCCCCTTGGTTTCTCCAATGCCTTTAGCTGCCTGGCCCCAGCCCCTTCTCCCTGCTGGAGCTAGAGAGTGACAGGGGAGGTATTCCTCAGTGGCACCACCACTAAGGAGCCCTGCTTGGTTTCTTGGAACTATCTGCTTTCTGAAGCAGCAGGGAGTTAAAGAGTGCTGGCTGGCACAGGCCGGTCTACACCCAGCTTGTGGCTGGTTTCCTGCAAGGCCTGGAGCTTCTGAAAAAGTAGGTGGCTGGACTGCATGATTGCTACAAGTCTTCTGCATCCCACATTCAGGGCTCGGTTCTTGCTCCGTGTGCTAACCCCCCAAGTGCATGGTAAGCCTGCTCCTCGCTCACTGTTCTCTCTCCATCTCAGCCCGTCCGCGGAGGTGCATCGCAAGCTGTCCACAGATGAGATGTACCTGGTGGATTCTGGGGGGCAATACTGGTGAGTCCCCCTCCACCAACCCCCAACACATACTATCTCACCTCTGCTCAGGCATCCTGGGCCAGGCTAGAGCCTGCCCAAGCTTTATCTTCCTAGGTCGCAGGCTCCTTTTCTGACAAAGGAGTCACCTGGATGGAAAGAGCTCTGAGTGTCGTTCTCACCATCATACTTTGGGGTTGCAGGGGAAATAGGGTCCCTGGTGCAGAGGGAAACACACTGCGACCAGAACAATGCCAGTGCCTGCGGTATTTCTGTGGAGAGAGAATTCCCCTGGCTCAAGTAATATGCTCCTCATGATCACATAGTGTTGTTTTAAGATTTATTTATTCATTTATTTGAAAGAGTTAGAGAAAGAGAAAGACCTTCCATCCGCTGGTTCACTCCCCAAATGGCCACAACAACCAAGCATATGCCAGACCAAAGTCAGGAGTCAAGAGAATCCTCCAGGTCTCCCGTGTGGGTACAGAGGTCCAAGCGCGCGAGCCATCCTCCACTGTTTTCCTAGGCTCATTAGCAGGGCCCAAGATTGAAAGTGGAGCAGCCAGGACTTGAACCTATGTGGATATAGGATGCCAACAATGCAGGCAGTGGCTTAGCCCTATCCACCACAATGTTGGCCCCACAGTCACCTATTTTTATGGAGTATGGCCCGCTACAATCAGGCTCAGCAGCCCTGCCAGGTTGCACCAACACACCCGCCTATACTCTCAGCTACTTGTGCATTCCCTGGGTACAGCCCACCCACCACCAGCTGCACGATGCTCCTCAGCCCGATCTCCCCCTGCAGCACAAGTCAGCTGGCATGTCAAGTTGGGGGTAGGAGCAGGTAAGAAAAACAAACTTTGCTGCACATGTTGCTCTTGTGTGGCACCTAACTTGAATACTTAAGACATGACCACTGTGTAGAACAGGCTGACTCTATTCTTTCCTGGTATCTAAGCATTTGTTACGTTGGAGCTGATGTGAATCCTTCTGCTCTGGGAAGCCAATGGATTGTGGGAAGCTTGGGGTGGGCCACGGAAGGAGTGCACTGGGTTGACAGAGAAGCAGGCAGTCACTGCAGGGCAGTGAGCCATGTCTGTCTGATGGACAGGGCAAGTGTGCTGCTGACAGAGGCACTACCTTCGTCGCTAGTGCACTCTCAGGAGCCGACAGGGCAGGCACTCAGCATGGCAGCCTTTGCTAGTCGCTGGTAGGATGCTGAGTATGCTTGAGCAGGCAGAGATACAAAGAGGAAGTGGGTTTGTGGGGGCGTGGCTGACGGGGCATGCTCAGAGCAGGGTGATGCTGTGGAAATGGTCACCTCACTTCCTCTTCTCTTCTCCTGAAGAAGGCCACCATGTCTGCCTGGTGATCTGCTCTCAGCAAGGACCCCCCCAGCCCCTGGGGTCAGGTCTCCCCTCCCCCACCCCTGGGCAGCTGTCCCAGGTGATGGCTGCTGCTGGTGATTGGGGGTGAGGGGTGAGGGTCAGAGTCTTTAGCTTTCAACTTCACTTTACTGGAGCTCAGAGCCAGCTTGTGGGTCCAGGTTCCCGGTAAAGAGGGAGAGGGCCTTGTAGCCTCAATTGCCTCCTCTGTAAAATGGGGATAATGAGACCCTGCTGCAGCATCCTTTCCAGGGAGCAGAAAACAGGCCCTGAGCATGGTAAAGAATTTTCTGGAAGGGGGAGTGCAATGAATATACCACCACTCCCTGGAGCTCAGTTCCTCTGTCTGTAAACAGAAGAGGCCTTGCTTTTTACAGCTGCAGAGACACCTGCATCTACAAAACAGTCCAAGCTGGGGGAAGGGCGGGGATAGCGGGCAGTGATGGAAAGAGTAGCTGCTGTCACACAGCACTAGAGCTCTGCCTGGAGCGCTCGGCACAGCCTCGGTGCACAAGTGCACAAGGTGGCGCTTTGACCATGGCGGTTCTCTCTCCTTCCTTCTGCCTCGTTTGCCCCAATCCCAGCTCTGCCACTCGGACCCCAATGGAAAGCAAGCACACAGGAAAGGCATAGTCCACCCCCACATCCCTTCTTGGGTCCCTAGCCCCCAGAATTCAGCAGAGTCCCACAAGCTCATTTCTTTTGTGCATAGGGACGGGACCACAGACATCACTAGGACAGTCCACTGGGGCACGCCTTCAGCGTTCCAGAAGGTAAGCTCGGGACCCAGCTGGCCCCTCCTCTCTTTTCACCCCAAATCCCCCAGCAGTCACTCCACTAAGAACTCTTCAGCTCTCAGGCCTTGAATGTTCACACAGTGTGCCCAAGGTCACACAAGTCAGTGCAAGAAAGCCCAGGGCTCCTGCCACTCCCCTCTGAGACATCTGGGGCTGCCTCCTCAGCCCAAGCTTAGTCTCATCCCACAGGACTCAAGCAATGCACAAACATTTCTCTAGTGCCAGTTCTAGGTTTGGCCATTTGGACGAAGAGGGCCTGGCCCCGATCTCAGGAGGACTGGCAAGGGTACCTGGAGAAGGTGTGTGCAGGAGACACTAAAGGCTGGGACCTTGTCTCTCTGTCTGGGGCTGGAACCCTAAGCTGCAGTCATGCAGTCCCTGAGTACACTGGGTGCCAAGCACTGTGCTGGAAACAGGCTCAGGGCAGGGGGTGGGGGCAAAAGGGAAGGGAGGAGCCCCAGGCAGGCCCACAGGAACTCCCAGTGGAGTGGGCGAGTTCCCTGGCTGAGGCCGTGCTGCAGGAGATGCCACTAGATGCTTGCACTGGTATGGTGCAGTGGATTGACCATGTTGCCATGGAGCAGCGCCATAGAGGCCGCCCTCAGCCTTCCTCCCTGCCCTGACAGAGGAAGGTTGACCTTGCCCAGTGGTCAGGCCCCAACCCGAACTCAAGGTCTTACCAACACTAGCGGATGTTCCCAATCCCAGGCTGAGTGTGCCAGCCTTTGTTTGGGTGTAGACTCAACAGAACAGTGCCCTGTGTCCATAACCTTCTCCTCTGCTCCCTTCCCAGCAACCTCCATGGCATTTCGTGGCTGCTGAGGGAAGTGAGGCACATGCAGAGCTCCTTGCCCAAGGTGCCAGTTTGTGGAGGGCCAGCTCAGGATTCTGGCTGGGGAATTCTGTCTTCCAGGCTCCCTACTACCTCAGCCTCAATTCGCTACCATCCATAAGTACCCCCAAAGGGAGCCATATGGAGCCTGCAGCATGGAACTGCATGGGAAGGCCTTCCTCAGCCTCCTTTAGCCATCTCCCAGAAGCAGGGTAGCTCCCCAGGACAGTGCCTATCCCTGCACTGCCAAGGCACACCCAGGTCCCCTCCTGTGCTCTCTGTTCCCCGCTCTCTCCCCACTAGGAGACATACACCCGAGTGTTGATGGGAAATATCGATCTGTCCAGACTCGTCTTTCCCGCTTCTACATCAGGTGGGTTGCAGACACCAGGGGTGGTGCCCACAGCCTCGATCTGTGATTTCCCAGGAAGGTGAGGAGTATGTCATTATCCCATCAGCTCACATCAGTGAAGAGACCCAGCCTACAGAGAGAAGGGGACTCACCTAAAGGCACATAGTTGGTCAATGGGAGAGCTGGGCCTTGAACTTGCTCAGAGATTCATGTGGGCTATAGCAGTCAGGAGAGGATTCCAGAATAAAGGATGTGGCAAAGTGCTAAGTGTTGTGAATATAGGAAAATTATAGTACAGCCATCCATTCAGATAATGGGTACCATGCCCAGCATGACAGAAATAGTGAAAGGCTGGGCTGGCCCCACTGTCCCAGCCCAATGTCACCGTGCCATTGCAGACTTCCCTGCCTCACAGAGGCCAGCTCTCCTCAGGTACCATCCTAGTAGTTGAACAGGAAAGGGCAAGGCCGACTCTGCAATCCAGCCAAACTGATTGAAGGTAATGTCTTTTTCTTCCAGGACGAGTGGTGGAAGCTTTTGCACGCAAAGCCTTGTGGGATGTTGGGCTCAATTATGGACACGGGACAGGCCATGGTATTGGCAACTTCCTGTGTGTGCATGAGTGTAGGTATCTTCTCAGTATTTCCCCCCACTCCTGGGGTCTTCCATGTGTCCCACCCCCTATAGGAAAGAGATAAAGCATTTCACAGGTATGGGAATGCCGGGACCTGCAGAGGAGCCATGACCCACACAAGATGATCCCAGCTGGTGGACAGGGCTGCTCCACAGGCATCCAGGAAAGCTCCAGAGAGAGGAATGAGGTCTAGCAGCCTCCTGGCATAGACAGATCCATTTGGGTGTGTCCTAGGTCCAGGTAGACAATGATGTGGTGAACAGGTGCCGCTCAGAAACACCCCCCCCCCCATCCAGTCACCTGGTCTTCTTACCTGGTCTTTTCCAAGCTGGCGAATGCAAGAAAGCTAACAACATGTCTGTATCTTACCTTCCAGGGCCAGTGGGATTCCAGTCCAACAACATTGCCATGGCCAAGGGCATGTTCACTTCCATTGGTATGGTTGGTTCTCAGGCCCCTTTACCCAACCACTCCCATTTCCATCCCAGAGCAAAGCAAGCCCAGGATTGCAGTCTAGGCTGTGCATGCATTTGGAAAGCACACCAGCCACACACACAGCCCCAGGCTGCACCCACACACTTCATTTCCTCACTCCCATCCCTGCACCCAGGCCTTAAATGCCTTGTCCCATTACCCCCAAACATACTCAGCTCCTGCTCTCTTTTTGCCTTTGGAAGTTGGCTTGCAGCCATCCATCCAGAATCATCCATCAAGGGCTAGGGTAATAGGCCAGTGGCACCCAGGGAAAAGAGCTTTCAGCTGGGCTCTAGGGGTGCAAGGGTGAGTCAAGGGTGTGCTCATGCAGAACCTGAGGCCTGGCATGCTGCCTTTGCCCAGCCGATGGGATAGCCAGCAAACAATGGGATCATTAGGGCCGATAGCAGGCAGCAGTCGGCTAGGGTGCTGTGCCTCCCTGCCACTCATCACATGCATTGGCAAGAGACGCCTGGGTATGGGTTCTGCCCCTGCTTACTGCCACTAACATCTCTGTGTCTCCCAGAACCTGGTTACTATCAGGATGGAGAGTTTGGGATCCGTATTGAAGATGTGGCTCTCGTAGTAGAAGCACAGACCAAGGTAAGGTGCCCCTGACATGGGCCAGAATTGTGGCCAGCACAGAGGTAAATTTGGGCCACATGGGGCCAGGCACATGTAACATGTGGAGTCTTCCTTAGCTCCATAGGAATTCCAAAAACCAGTGTCCCTCAAACCTGCTTGCACACTGGAATTTTTTAGAGAGCTTTTGAGGTTTTTAAAATGCCAATGCCCAGACCCCACTCCACAGCAACTGAAGCCAGAATTCTTTGCCCTAAATCATTGTTTCTCGGTGCACATAATAATCACCAGGGGAGCTTGTTAGAAATGGAGATTCAGTATAATAACAACTAACAAGATAAAATACCTAGACATAAACTGAGAAAGCCTTACATGGAGAAAGTCTCTACAAAGGGACATAAAAAAGATGGAAGTAAATGCTGTTCCCTGGAAAGAGGCCTCAATACTGTTAAGATGTCATTTCTCCCTAAACAAATCTATAAATTCAAGACATCTTCAGTTTTGATGCTAAGTGGCTATTTTTGTAACACCACAAAATGATAGTAAAGTCTTTTTTTTTTTTTTTTGTAAAAATAAGCGCATAAAGATAGCAGGGTAGCAAGGGAAGAGAAGAAGAGTAATAACAGAAACTGGAACTACTAGATTTTCTTTAAAGATTTATTTTTCGCAGTTCTTTTTCATTTGAAAGTCAGACTTACAGAGAGACGGAGAGGGGGAGAAATGTCTTCCATCCACTGGTTCACTCCCCAAATGGCCACAATAGCTGGAGCTAATAAAGAAAAATGAAAATAAAACAAACAAAAAAAATAGCTGGAGCTGAGCCAATCTGAAGTCAGGTGCCAGAAGCTTCTTTTGGATCTCCCATTTGCATGCAGGGGGCCCAAGGACTTGGGCCAAGCTGCTCTACTTTCCCAGGTCATAAGTAGAGACTTGGATCCGAAGTGGAGCAGCAAGGACTTGAACCAGTGTCCATATGAAGGCAGGGTCATTTCCTCACCCACCTTCCCTCCACCACATCCCTTCTCATCCCACCTAGAGTCTTGCCTGGGTCTGCAATCACCTCACCTATGTAAAAGAAAAAAAAATGTAAAAATAAATAATTTTAAATTTTAAAAAGCAATGCCATAACAAAAGCCAAAAATGGTGACATGTATCAGCCAGGACAAAGAAAGCACAAGTGTTTTTTTACCATGAGCTTTTTCAAATCAGACAGACATAGTTGTGCCCCTCCCCCCACAAAATGAAAACAAATACATGATTCACTAATTTCCAACAAAGATGGTCCACACATCAGGAAAGACATGAAACTTCATCCTCCAACATGCACGAGTCAAAACAACACTGCAGGAGCGTGGTTTACCTCTCAGAAGGGCAAGAATAAGAGACTTGAGTGATACTCAATGGTTGTGAGCGTGTGAGAAAATGGGCGCTTTCCTACACTGATGGAAAGGACGGCTGGCCGTGTCCAGAGGGCAGTCTGATAAGATCTCTCAGGAGACCAATGTAGAATGTGGATACCTTTCAGTTCAGCAATCTCATCTGGATAGAGTCCTAGATACTCACCAAGAAGCTAATGCTGTGATGCTGATGGTAATAGTTACAAAGTGGGAAATAAATCTAAGAACCCCCCCCCCGCCAACTGATCCTATAAACCACAGTCTGTGTGTGTACTCTGGACTCCTGGGCAGCCCTTAGGAAGAGGGAGGTAGATCTTGTGTTCATATATGAAGCATCCTCCCAAGTTCACCACCACATCAGAGGGAAAGTGTGGAAAAGTGTGTGTGTGCTCAGAGCCATCCTGTGTGTGTGAATTTTGAAAGTGGACAGGAAGAAGATCACATTTTTGCATCCTATCTATCCTATCTTGGTATAGCTTGTGTTTCTTAAGCACCTGCATGTACAGACTCCCTGGGAGATTGGAATTCTGGGCCATTTTTTTTTCTTCCTTATACTTGTATCCTGTATAGAACCACCAATAAATCGATGCATGGAGATAGAGATGGGTGGTAGAGAACTCTAATTTTCCCAGGTTCTACCACACTGATTCTATCTCCAATGGGTCTACCAGACAGGCCCTGGAACCCACATACTTGACATTCTCCGTTCATGCTGTCAATGCACTTACTTTGAGAAATAGAGGTTGAAGTGTGAATTTCACAAGTCAGGGGGCAGCACCAAGGGAGTTGGGGTGCAGAAAGGTAGAGAGGGGTGGCCAAGGGAAGGCTTGGGTGTAGCTGGCATGTCCAGGCTTGACGCAGATGAGTTCCCTGTGCCCGTGGCTTCTGGATGGAGTGTTCCCTCCCCTCTTCAACCCAGCTCTTCTGCCTCCCTCACTTGCCTGCTCTCTCCCCTTCAATGTGCCACCAGTACCCAGGGACCTACCTGACCTTCGAAGTAGTGACTTTGGTGCCCTACGACCGGAATCTCATCGATGTCAACCTGCTGTCCCCTGAGCAGGTGAGTGCTCCTCTGCCCAGCCTCCCTTTCAGTCTGTGACCCACTTCCTTCTCCCCCACCCTGCGCCCCTTTCTTGTCCCAGTTCCCACCACCCCAAGATCCTCACCCCTCCTCCAGGGAGCTCCACCAATGTTGGTGGCACCTATAGGCACATACTGAGGCATCCCTCCCTAGTTCACCCCAGACCTTCTAGAACTTTTCAACCAAATCAGTGTGCCTAAGCTCAGCTAATAGAGAGTCTGAGGCTGAACCTCTGAGCTGTGTGACTCCCAAGGTCTGAAACTACAGGCAATCCTTTCCCCTCTCTGTGATCTCAGTCTTCTCTCATTGCAAATGGGAATGATATTGCATCCCATCATTCCTGGCCCTGAAAACCACATTTTCCCATACCCCTATAATACCTGTCCTGGGGAAGCACCTCTGGAAAGTCCCAGAGAATGCCTGAGGTCTGATGGTGCCTGCTGACCTGGGGTACTGGCACCAATATGTCCCCCCGCCACCACCACGACACGAACTGAAACCAAGAGCTCGCTTGCAGGCAACTCAACCTGGGGCGGCACTTGTCCCTTCTGCCCTTTTGCAGCTCCAGTACGTGAACCGTTACTACCAGACCATCCGCAATAAAGTGGGCCCAGAGCTGCTGCGGCGCCAGCTGCAGGACGAATATGAGTGGCTACAGCGCCACACTGAGCCCCTGGCTGCCAGAGCCCCACATACCTCCTCCGTGGCCTACATGGTGGCAGCCTGTACTGTCACCATCCTGAGCTGGAACAGCTAGAGACACTGGCTCCCTGGCTGACCCTGCACCTTCTAGGGGATGTTGGGTGGGGGGACTCACCTCCCCTTAGCCTCCTCCACATGTACCCCACCCCCACCCCGAGAACACTCCTGCTGGCCCATCACCTGGAAAACCATTGCCCCCAGCTGCCTGCCACCAGGGTCTCTGGTCCCTAGGCAACACTCCTCATCCCAGGGCTATAAAGCTCACTCTGGGCTCCCAACCCCAGGCTGCATCCTGGTGCTATCTTCTCTAGGGTCTTCTTGCCACTGAAATAAAAGAGCCACAGGGCTGGCAATGTTCCCCCACCCCCACCACCACCACTGGCTCCTAACTTCCCACATCCTTGAGACTGCCTCTGGACACCAGCATGTGCCTCCAACCTTACTATAGCCTCCTGGCTCTAGCGTACAGGAAAGAAGGACTGCAGCTCCTTTTGGGCCACCTACTGTGCCTGGAGAGGGGTAGCAGAATCCCTTGGCCTACCTCCCAGCCTCTCCCTATATGTTGAGCCCGCTCTGGGGCCAGGGGTGGAGGAGGTGGGGAGGGTGATTTTCTCTGGCCTGAGTCGGCCAGGCCAGCCGTTGGCCACCTGCACTCACATCCTGCTAAAAGCTTAAAACAGCCTTGCAAAGGCTCTGCCTCTGGGTTTTGCAGTGTCTGTTGTGTCGCCGGAGACTGCTGTTACCTGTGGCTTTTGTGGTAGCGGAGGAAGAGGAGAAGGCGAGGTGGGGCAGGGGCCCGTAAGGCTCCCAGAAGCTGTGCAGGGGAGCAGTGGGCTGGAGGATGTGTGTGTGTGTGTGTGTGTGTGTGTGTGTGTGAGAGAGAGAGAGAGAGAGAGAGAGAAAGAACAAATGTGAGAAGCACATGTGCATACATGCGTGTGTGAGCATGCGCACCACACCCAGCCAATCACTCCAGTGTGTCGTAACTTCATGGAGAGCACCCCCGCATACTGGGGAACTTGTCAAAAGTGGCCCAGGAAAGTGCCCTGAACCAAAGCTTTGAGTATAATACTGGGCAAAGGAAGGCACCAGGCCTGGCACCACCAGGCTTAGTTTGCTGGATGTGAGGGTAACCTGTGACTGCTCTCATCACCGATGCTTACATCCAAAGACCCCAGCCCTGACCCACCCTCACCAAGAACCTCATGGCAACACTCCTCAACCCCTGATCAATGAGTTGCTCTTAGTCCCTCACCCCACAAAGCCAGCCGCGACCGCCTCGAGAGCTGCTACTAACGCTGAAATCGTCACGTCATCATTGCTACCCTTGATTATGGACACTGAGCAAAGGTTTTGCCTGAATTTAACCGTCAACTCCATGAGAAAGTGCCCTTATAGTTCCCATCTTATGAGCAGGAGTCAAAGAGGTCAGAAGACTCCAGAATCTGCTGTGTCAGAAAAGGGCAAATAGAATGGCCTGTGCTCAAGCAGGCTCCTGGCACTGGTGGGAAGCAGAGCCCACATCCAACTGCTTCCCTGGGGCCTGCCTGCCCCGACCTTTGCTCCTACACTCTGACTCTTGCTCCTGGGGTCCTGAACAGCCAGCACACACTTTCAACCCAACCCTGTGCCCCCTTGCCTCTCTTCAGTGCAAGAGCTAGGACACGGCAGGCTCGCCTTCTGACCATCCCAGGATTAGGAGTGCTGGCCCCAGAACGGTGGCTGCAGAGAGCTACTGTGTCCCCAGGCTCTCCGTCTCCTGGGGACACTGCCTGCTTTTACATTGGGGGCTTCCTACACTGCAGGGCTTACACGTGTGGGGGTTCCTGGGACATCATTACAAATTGAACATAAATAACTGCCTCCCTGGGCTCTGGTATTTTGCTTTGTGTATTCTTATTCAAAAGGAGGAGCAGCAGGGAGAAGGTGTGCTCTTCCACTCACTGGTTTTCTCCTCAGGGCCACACAACAGCTGCAGCTGAGGCAGCCCAAATCCAGGAATCAGAAACCCCATCGCAGTCTGCCACATGGGTGGCAAGGATTCAAGTACTTGGGTCACTGTCTGCTGCTTCCCAGGCACATTAGCAGGAGAGGCAAAGTAGCAAGCACTCCAACCAGGGCTCCAGTATTGGATGCTGCCATCCCAGGCAGCAGCTTAACCTACTGTGCCACAATATCAACCCTGATCCTTTACTCTGATGCTGAAGAATGGGGCTTAATAAACCTCTCCTTGTCTGCTGTTGGTAGCTGTGGAGTTAGCCCATGGAAAAGTCTCTTTTCCTAGGAATTAGGATCTAGGGATCTATTCCTAGTTGGTGCAGTTGTGTGACACTGACTGAGTCACTTCACCTCTCTGGTTTTCAGTTGGCCCTTGTCTGAATTACCCTCACTGCCTTCCTGGTGAGGTGACAGTGAGAGGCCCATCAGACTCGGATGTGGCAGCCTTCTATAAACCAGGAAAATATACTGAGAGGAGATGACAATGCTAGCTTTGCCCTAGCATAATTTCAATTCTGGCTTCGCTTTTGGAGGCAGGGAAGGAAAAGGTTTGGGACCTATACACTATGTAGAAGCAGTGCAACTGGAGAGTTTGGAGTAAGTAGCTAGCACTGTCCCTCTCCCCGTGCTCTCTGGAGCCTGGGGTTCCTCAGAAATGCCACAAGGACTGTTCTAGAGAATAGAGCTTCAGCAGAGGCAGCCCACAGGAGCTCTCCACCAAATCACTCCTCAAGTGGCTGCAGGGCCAGTTGCCTAGGCACACGAGTGCTTGGCATCATTTAGAACGACCTGGTCCTGTAAGGTCCTAGGCTTGCTCCAATGTATTTCCACCACCATCCTGAAATTCATAATACTTTTTTTCAAATTTATATTTACTTTTTTTAATATTTAGCCATTTATCTGAAAGGTAGAACAACACACAGAGAGAAATTGTCTACCTGCTAACTCACTCCTCAGTGCAGTGGCCAGGATTGGACCAGGTCAAAGGCTGGGGCCAGGGACTCCATCCAGGTCTCCCATACAGGTGGCAGGTGTCCAAATACTTGAAAAATCATCTGATGCCTTCCTAGGCACATTAGCAGGCAGCTGGATAGGAAATGGAGCAGATAGGAATCAAATCTGCTTTCTAATATGGCAAGCCAGTGTTGCAAGTGGCCGGTTCACCCATAATACCCTAACGTTAATCCCTTAATCATTGTATAGCAAATTGTCCCACACTTTGGTTTTGCACCAGGCCTTGCAAATTTGATAGCTTTTGCCAAATAGGAACTCCTAGAACAAACAAAACAACGGGGCAATTGCTTCACAGTATAAGTGAGAAAACTTAAACAACAATCTAGAAGGATACAGGGCCTCATTCAAGATCACACAGCCTGCTGGGGTCAGAGCGAGCATGTCCACAGTACTGACTTGGCTCTGCTTTGAAAAGTGTACTTCTGTCACCTCTGTACTACTGCTAATGAGCAAACAGAGGCCCAGGGAGTTCTGTTTGAGGTCATGGAACCATGACAACAGTGGGGGTGGTGGGATTGAACTACTTTTTTTTTTTTTTGAGAGTCAGAGAGACAGAGAACTCCCATCTGCACTACCCCCAACTCCCACAACAGGCAAAGCTGGGTCAGGGCAAATTTGGGAGCCTGGAACTCCATCCAGGTGTTCCATGTGGATAGAAAGGCACCAACTGCTTGAGCTGCCACCAGCTGCCTCCCAGGGTGCACAATGGCAGGCACCTGGAGTCATCAGTAGAGCAGGGCCTCAGAGCCAGGCACAGGATGTGACCATCTCAAGCAGTGCCTCCACTATAACACCAAATGCTCACCTCCAATGACACTTTTGAATTCTGCCAGTGGTTTTTGGCATCGGAAAGGTCATAACGTCTAGTTTATTTAGAAAATAATAATAAGCAGTTCTCGTTCATTTGTTAGCCAGCTGGCTCCAACTGTTCAGGATTTGAGATCCTGGAAGGAACGGGGCTGGCTACTGTTCAGCCAGCCAAGCCCCATCAACAGTGAATTTTACCAATTCATTGGGCACTTCCTCAAATAGTGGTTGGGCACCCTTGATGCCAAAAACTATTAAAGATGCAAAAACAACTGTTTCTCTTCATCCCTACCACTCCCACCCCCACCACACGATGGCTCACCACAGTTGAGAGTGGGAGGTACTCCCCAAAACCCCACCCAACCAGCACTTGCTCAGAGATCAGCCCAACTCTTCACTTCCTTATTTCTTTGTGAAACAGGAACTAAACAAGCAGCTCAAGTGAATAGGATAGGTGGTTGAGGAAGCCCCAGTGGACCATGACAAGGCCACGAAGCTGAAAATCTAGTTTCTCTCCCAAAGGGTCCCAGGAAGCTTTGGGTCCTCATGCTTCCCACATCTCATGTGTTCTAGAATAGTTTGTTTGGGCTGAAAGACCCTACCATGGACATGGTCAAGACACACAGGGTATGGGCCCAGGATCAGGTTACAGAGATGCAGACGGGGCTGGTGTCAAGGGGATACAGGAAAATGACAGAAGACAATGACTCCAAATGCTCACTGCTGGTTATGCTTGTGGTGAACTGATACAGACTCAGTATCGAGTACCTAGCACTTGCTTTGAACCAGGCCCTGGTTCAAGTGCTCTGCCCCTGTGCAGTTATCTGAGTAGTAACTCACACACCCACAAGCAAGGTCCACATTCTTGTGGTTATGCTGTCACTTAGGCTTATCCCAGGGGACATCACTTGCCCAAGGTTATGCAGCCAACATGTTGTTATAAGGCAAATGAGACCTGATTCTACTCAACTCCATGTATGTAATGGGTTCTCCCTGCCCCTCCTCTCTTCCCTAGAGCCCTAAAATTTGTCCCCAAGGGGGTCAGGGGCCCAATATTCAGAAATATGTCCTTGCAAGGTCAGGGCAGAGTCATGCGCACAGCATTCAGCCCATCCCCATCCACCAAAGAAAAGCCCTCTGGGAAGTGCGGGTGATCTCAGCAGCCAAGTCCAGCCTCCACTGCTGCCAATATTTGCTGCAGCTGCCTGCAGGTGGGTTTTTTTTTTTTTTGCTTTGTTTTGTTTTTTAACTAAGACCTTATTGTGAGCTCAGAGTTCCAGAAATGACTCTTTCACTGGGGCCCTGTAGTGTGCCCAAAGCTGACAGCAATGTGTGTGCTACGTGCATGTCTGAGGGATGGGTGCAAGACCTGTCTTGTTGCTCTCCTCTGCCCTTATTCTACCCCTACAAGCCTACTCTTCTGCTGAAGATATCCACCATGAAATCTACCATTGGGCCAAGCTGCTAAAGGCGGGTTTCCCCTTGGGAATGCCCAGGTATTTTCAAGGGACTATATGTGCTCCTGGCTTAGGCATTTTTAGAGGCAGGAAGGTGGCTGCTTACCAGGGCTGAACTAGTACCACCTGAATATCCAAAATGTCTTCTGTGCAAGAAACCCCCACCTTGCAATTACCTCCCCTCCCTCCATTCCTAGCCATAAAGAAACCCTCTCTCCTCTACATGACAACTGATGGAAGTCAAACTGCTTCAGATATCCCAGCCCAACTCTCCAGGCTGAATATGACAAGTGTTTAGGACTTAGCCTGTTGACAAGCACTATCTAAGCCATCCTAATGAGAGCAACTGATGTGCATACGATGGGGTTTCCAGACACCCTCATTATCCTGTGCAGTCCCCCATGCAAGCTGGTCCTGTGGCCTTTGGAGGGTACCAAGAAAGGGCTGAGAGTGGACAGCCTCAAGTTTCTCTCACCTCCCCGCCAAGGACTCTGCACCAGCAGCACTGCAGCCAAGGGAGTAACGCATGAGCCTCACACTAGGCTTGCATTCCAAACTGGGCTCCTACCGCTTGCTGGCTGTACCATCTTGGACAACCCCACTGAACCCCTCTGTGCTTAGCCCACCTCTCTGGAACATGGGGATGATGACAGTGCCGGACTTAGCCAGTTGTGGTAAAGCCCACCCACCACCTGCTGCACAGTACTATCACTTTCAGCTGAATGTGGGAACGTGACAAGGAAGGAAGTGAAAAGAAGAAATCTTTGGGCTAGTAGTGAACACACTACTTGGGGTCCTTGTATCAGAGCACTTGGGTTCAATTTCTAGCTCTTTGTTTCCTGCTAATGGGCACCCTGCAAGGCACCAAATGATGGCTCTAGTACTTGTGTCCCTGCCACCAATAGGGGAGCCCCAGCCTGAATTCTGGGCTCCTAAGTTTCAGCCTGGTCCAGCCCTGGGGGCCTTTGGGGAATGAACTGGTGAATGGGATAGCTCATAAGTTCCCCCTCCCTCCTCATGTCCCTTCCTCCCTGTCTCTGTCAATCTGCCTTTCTTAAAAAAAAAAAAAAAAGATTTACTTATTTTTATTTATTTATTTGAAATGCAGATCAGATTTACAGAGAGAAGGAGACAGAGAGAAAGGTTCACTCCCCAAATGGCCACAACAGCTGGAACTGAGTCAATCCAAAGCCAGGAGCCAAGAGCTTCCGGGTCTCCCATGCGGGTATAGGGTCCCAAGGCTTTGGGCCATCTTTGGACTGCTTTCCCAGGCTACAAGCAGGGAGCTGGATGGGAAGTGGAGTAACTGGGACATGAACTGGCGCCCAAGTAGGATCTCGGCATTTGTAAGGCTAGGATTCAGCCATTGAGCCATTTAACAGGGTCCCACTCTGCCTTTGAAATACATATATTTTTTAGGTGCTGGGCCAATGCAATCTTGCCAGTTCCACTTAGGATCAGAACCACAGCAAGCTCCTAGATCCTGCTTGCCAGCCCATTATCAAGTTTAGAGTGGCCTTGTTCACCGAACTAGTGGCCTGGATCACTTCTTTAGCTGGGGGCGGGGGGGTCTGTGTACCTGGAGTGGAACTTATAAAATACAAATGATGCCGGGAAGTCTGCTAAAGCAGTGCTTGGGGCTCATCCGCCCACTGGAGCTTGATCTGCTAGGAATCTAGCCAGGAGAATCTTCTGGGAGAGACAACCTCCTGGAAGACAGCAAGCGCAGCCCACCCGAGAACCTGGGACGTCCAAACGCGGGTTGTTGATCAAAGGAGACAGGACTGGCTGGAGCTGAAAAGCCTGGCTGGCTGTATCCTGGAGTGGTGTGTGTGTGTCGGGCGGGGGGCGGGGGCCGGGGACGGTGCGAAGCACTATGCAGCACTTCTTTCGCAGGTGCCCTCCCTGCCCCGCCCCCACCCACCCTGCTGCCTGTCCTAGTCCTCCCTGGCCCAGCGAGGGCCTGGTTTGTTGGCGGCCTTTGAAGGCTCTGCGGTTAGTGTGTGAGCTCCTCTCGCTGCCAGGGCTGAGCAAACAGGAAGCGGGCACATCCTGCGCGCCGACCTGGGGGGTGGGGGATTGGCGCGGACAAGTCGCTGCTGCGCAGGTCTTGGAGGTATTGCGAGCCCCCCACCCCCACCCCCAGCGCCCAAGCCCCAAGGCGCTAAGAATCCCCGGTGCGCACCTGCCAGGGTCGTTGCACACAGCGCCAGGGAGCCTTAGCTGTTTATCACGCTCCCTCGCGGCACTGGGCTGCCTGCGACAACCTTCGAGCAGGAAAGCACTGGCCAGGGGGAAGGTGATCTGAGGGGTGCAGAGTTTCCTTCTGGAGTCCGGCCGGGAGGCTCAGTAGATTGCAGGCAAAGGAAGCGTGATTTCAGCTTAGGGGGAGAAGTACCTTGTTGCATTCGCTTGGACGAATGGTGCCAGGGCGTGGGGCAGGAAGTCAGAGGACATCTTGCGCCGGGCCAGCCCAGGATTTCTTAAGTGCCTCAGACGCGACACCTTTCAAAGATGCATCTTCATACTTGGTTATGATGTGCCAGGAGGTTAGGAATCAAAGATGGCGCCAATGCCCTGCAGTCAGCTCATGAAACCACTAGCAAGGCGTGTCTTGGGAAGCGGCCCCTGGGAAGTGAACATTCGTGCAGCTCCGTGAGCTGGTGTCCCATTGTGATCTCCATTTGAAGGAAGTCTTCTTTGATTCTGTGTGTGTGTGTGTGTGTGTGTGTGTGTGTGTGTGTGTTTAAGATTTATTTAGTTTATTTGAAAGGCAGACTTACAGAGAGAAGGAGAGACAGAGAGATGAACAAGAGACCTACCGACTGATGCTTCACTCCCCAAATAACAACAATGGTCAGAGCTGAACCAATGAGAAACCAGGATCCAGGAGCTTCTTCTGGGTCGACCACATTAGGCGTAGGGGCTCAAGGACTTGAATCATCCTCCACTGCTTTCCCAGAACACAAACAGAAAGCTGGATCAGAAATGGAGCAGCTAGGACACAAACTGACATCCATATGAGATACAGGCTCCACAGATGGAGGATTAGCATGCTCTGCCACCATGCCAAGCCCTTGGCTAATTTTTCTTTTTTCTTTTTTTTTTTTTTTTATTTTTAAGGAAATTGACCCCAGGAATTTCTCTTCTATACTCTTACCCTAAAGGGAAAACTGTGGTTATAAATGGGGCCAGTGCTATGGTTTAGCTTTTAAAGTTGCTGCCTGCAATGCCAGCATCTTATATGGGCACCCATTTGAATTCCAGTTGCTGTAGTTTTTGATCCAGTTCCCTGGTAATGTACATGTGAAAACAGCAGAAGATGGTCTAAGTGCTTGGATCCTTGCACCCACATGGAAGAGCTGGATGAAGCTCCTGACTTCTGATTTCAGAGCAGCCCAACTGCAGCCATTGTGGCCATTTGGGGAGTGAACCAGTAGAAGGAAGAGCACTTCCTTTCTCCCTTTCTCTGTAACTCTGCCTTTCAAACAAATAGACGAAGTCTTTTTTTTTTTTTTAATGTGGATGTGTTTACTTTAAGGAGGTTCAGTGAGCATTGATCAATTTGTCAATAAAAGAAGTCAGCAAACGTTTCTCACTATGCGCTTGGTTATTTCACACAGAGGGCTGAGCAACAGCCATTTTGAATCACAAGGTTGAAGAATATTTCATAGCATGAGAAAATGGTATTGTATTCCATGGGTGAAAATATTATCATTTCTGAAGTGTGACTTTCTTTATATTTAAAGACAGCTTTGCTGAGGTATAATCAACCATCAACAGTTGCATATTTTGATTTGAAAGACATATTTACAAAAGGGAGAAGGAGAGACAGAGCGAGGAATATCCCATCTGCTGATTCATTCCCCAAATGGCTGCAGTGGCTGGAGCTAAACTCATCCAAATACAGAGTTTCGTCCAGGTCTCCTACACGGGGTGCATGGGCCCAAAGTCTTAGGCCATCTTCTGCTGCTTTCTCAGGCCATTATCCGGGAATTGGATAGGAAATGGAGCAAACAGGACTTGAACCAGCAACCATATAGGAATACCACCACCACAGGTGGAGTCTTAAACTACTCCACCATGACACCAATCCCAGCAAGCTGCATATTTTAAAGTGTGCTACTTGATACATGTAGACATAAGCATGTATGTGTAGCTGTGAATTTCCCACCACTATCAGGATCATAGACATGCCCTTCAGCCACAGGAGTGTCCTTGTGTCCTTTGTGGTGTCATCCCCCCCCACCCTCTCCGTTCCCACAATCAATGATTTGGTTTCTGTGCAGTGTAATTTTTGTAAAAGGAAAAGTATGTTTGTAGACAGCAAGGTAGAGGAATGCTGATGATAGAAAAGGATATTCACTCAAAAGTGTGGAAGACAATTATGGAGAATGTTTATCTGTTTTTGCTGAATTGCATATGATGAAAAAACATTGAGAAGCAGCTGTCTAGCCCAGCAGTTAAGATGCCTCCCTCCCACGTTGCAGTGCCTAGTTTGATGGCTGGCACTGACCGCCAACTCTAGCTTCCTATTAATGCAGACCTGGTAGGCAGGGATGATGTTCAAGTGATTGGGTTCCTACCACCCATGTGACAGACCTTGACTGAGTTCTTTGCTCTTAGCTCTGGCCCCAACCCAGCCATGTTAGTTGTGTATATGGGGAATGAACCAGCAGGTGGGATATCTCTCTCTCTCTCTCTCTCTCCTCTTTTCTCTCTCTCTCTGCCTCCATTCCTTCCTCCCTCTCTCAGTCTCTCATCATGTCTCTGCCTTTCAAATAAATAATTACATTTTTAAGTAGATCAATTGCTTTTGCAATAAGAATATATCCTTCAAGCTATTAAGCTATGTGTTCCAGAGAATCCACAAAAAGAACATGCTGAGTAGGCATTCAATAAAGGTCTGTTGAACAGAGCATGTGCTGGTGGTGCGGAACTGTCTGTAAATGATTTTCAGCAGTGCTAGTGACAAATGCACTCACAGTGGCTGAAGAGTGCTGAAGGTGGGAGTGGTCCTTCTGGTGATAACAGGTGTGGATGTGTTGATGGAAGCATGCATGTCCCCTGCAGGGTGAACACTGAACATGATGGCTTTCGGAGTGACTGTAAGGGTGAGAGCATCCGCGGGTGGTTGTATATGGTAACAGCATCTGTAGGGCCAGGAAGTCAAGCAACTGTGGTGGTGGTGCTGAGACTCGTAGATGCAGATGATTGAGGGCGTTCAGCTACAAAGGTGGCTTCTCTGGTACTGGTGACAACAGGGATGGTTACACGGATGCTGGCTGGAGGTACAATGGCTGCAGAAATAGTGTCTCTAGGCATCATGGCCACATGTGTGCTGATGGCTACATGGAATGTTGGCAGCAGTGACAATAGCCATAGGGGTAATGGTTGTGGTAGTGATGGCAGTGATGACCTTGGAGATACAAGTTGACCAGGGGCATTAAATCAGGCATAGAAATGGCCCAACTTATGGCTTCTGGTGAGTGAGATAGAAGGCTTGAGTAGGCCCTATAATGTCAAATGGATTGGCCCACCTCTAGGGAGTAGAGTTTGAAGGACTGATGGTGATTGACATGAGATAACAAGAGCCAGGACATGTCTCTGGTTGTTCAACCCAAGATCCGGCTGCTTTAGAATCTCTGGAGACTGAAGCTGGGACTTCCTTCCTCCCAAGGGGCCGGCAGGGGCTGCGATTGCTGTAAGAGCAGGTCACGTGGTAGGGCTTCTTGTATGCTGCTGCCGCCGCAGCCAGCAGGTGTCCATTGCCCGGCACCCCTAGCTGCCACTGCAGCAGTCACGGTGGCTCGGTCCATGCTGTGCCCCCTAGACCGTGCTGGCGAGGCTGAGCCTGAGGCCTCTGCGTCTCGACCCGTAGGAGAGCAGGGACCAAGTCTCACCAGTGGGGAGGATCATGTTGCGTCGCAAGCCCTCCAACGCCGGCGAGAAGGAGCCCACCCAGAAAAAAAAGGTGGGGAGCATCTTTGAAAACTTGTTTTCTTCCTTCTCCTCCTCTGCTCTCTCAACCCTTCCCCTCCAAGATTCTGCCATGGAACCTGGCTGAGAGGGGATCGAGACCTAGTATTAGGGCCAGAAGTGTAGGCTAGAAAACAAGAATTGCAGACCTGTGATGCTCTGGCTGACTCCTAAGACTCTGCTTAGCGCTCTTGGCCCCACACCGATCCAACCATTAAGTCAGGAAGGACCTCTGGGAAGCCATCTTACCTGAAGGGCTGCCCTACCTGGAGCCATGCTGGATGCTCCCAGGCTCTCCTCCCTCTGCCTCAGCTCTGCCACAGCTCCCCAGGTCCATAGGAGCTGGGAGCCTGTGATGATTTCCATGCACAGGGCAAGGGCCCTCCAAAGTGTGTGGTGGAATGCGGGAGGTAGGGAGAGCAAGGGCTGAGGAGGAACAGCTCAGCCAGTGCCTGGGCGGGAGGTGAGGGGGTAAGGGATAGAGTATGGATTTGAAGGCCAAGAGGAGAAGCAGCTGTTGCAGATGGCTGAACTATTTGTCCTCTTGGGGTCAGAGGCTGACCGGAAGATTCCTTCAAGGCTCCACCAAGTCAGGATTTCTCTGGCTGGGTTGGTAGTTTCCAGGCCAAAGGGCAGGCTGATTTGATTGTAGGGTTCTCCTAAGTGGTATGGCAAATACATCCTGCACATGCACAAGATCCTAAGGCCATCCTAGATTCCTGGGTCAAGTTTCCAACTTCCGGGGCCTGCAAGCTGCCCGAAGTACCCTGCCAGCTTTCCCATAGGTACCCTGCAGGGCAGCCCCCTTTTCAGGGGAGCAGTTGCCAGGCAGAGGCTGAGACAGCTGAGAAACAGCCTCAGGGCACTGGGGTGTGCATCCTGCCCCATCTCTCAGGTCCTGGGGTGGCTGCCACTTCCGGCTGTATTCTCTGTACTCCCCACCCCCAGCCACTTTTCTGAGGTTGCAGTCGTGATGGGCAGGGGAAGATGGGGGATTCATGAATCTTCCCGTGGGGCTCTGTCACTCCCCCCATCCCCTTCCCCCGCCTAACACAGGGGAGCTCATCTCAAAAGCCTGCCATTGGCTGCTGCTCCCCAAAGCCACTTCCCCCTTGTTCTCGGGCTGCTTTGGGGTGGAAAGCAGAGGCTGCTATGTCGTTGACAGTGCTAGGCCCCAAACCACAGGGGAGTTGAGCTACAAGACAGTCTGAGAAAGAGCCAACATGTCACCCCGGGGTCCCTGGGCCACCTTAGGCAGAGGGGCCAGCAGCATGGAGAAGTCACAGCTCTCGCTATTTTTCAAGCCTCATTTATCCAGACCTCTGGGACTTGTCCTGGCTGTCTCCTGGAAGAAACTAGGCCCTGAGTGGTCCGCCGAGGCTCACATCCTTTAGAGGAGGGGAGGGCACAAAGTCTGGGGAGAGCCCTGTTATCTTGCCTCCCAGGCTTGCCGCCTAGAGAGTATGCCAGACGGGGGCCCAGAAAGCATGTTTGCAATGCTAGTTTGTTCTAGGGGCAGGACCTTGAAGAGCTTCTTGACTTTCTTTGGGCCTCAGTGTCCTTGTGTCTGAAAACAAGGCTAAGAAGGTGGGACAGCATGTGCCCACGAGGGTGGGAGTGCTGTAAGGTGTGACCCGGGTTGAGGAACACAGTGGGAAAGACGGGCCATGGTCCCAGCCCTGGAGCAGAGACTCACTAGCACCGACAGCCACTGCCTATCTCTCAATCTCTCACACCACTTGAGTCCTCCCTGCAACCTTAGAAGGGAAGAGCAGATACTGACGTGATTGCTCTTTTACATGGGACACTCAGAGAGGTAAGATGACTTGCCAAAGGCCACACAGCTAGTGAGCTGTAGAGCGGGGGGAGGGGGGGTGATCGCAGCCAAAATGATCTGTCTCAAGACTCCACGCTCTCAGCCACTACTGAATCTCAACAGAGTTAGAAAAGTCCACAGGCATGAGAGAGTCAACACATCAGCAGGAGAGCTCCGTGGGGCAGACCCAGACATGTGCAGCCTTCCAACTGTCAGAGCCAGGAGGGAGCAGGACGGCAGGAACAGGGTGTGCAGCATGCAGCACTGGGGAGGTCTTAGAGGCATAGCCCTTAGCCTCCCTTTGGGGACCTTCGCCTCTTTCAAGTTCTCGTTCCTTTAACCTGATGGCACTCAGAGGCCAATGCTGGGGACAGGAAGTGGAACACAGGCTTGTCCTGCACTTGTCTCCTCTAAAGATGGTCCCACCCCTCCGCTTCCTCCCCTTCTACCCTCCCTAGAACTACCTTTAGAGGGAATGGAATTTTGTTGTGGGTATTTGGAAAATGAACCAGCAAGTGGTTCTCTTTCTGCCTCCATCCCCCCTCCCTTTCCCTTTCTGAGTGGTCTCAATTGTTCCCTCCTTCTTGCTTCTTCCTTCCCCTGTATCCTGGGATGCCGGAACACTACGCCCCATGTGGCTCTCTTTCCACAGTACACTCCTAGCTCCAGCATGCACTTTGTGTTCTCAGGTACAGCACCCCTAATCTCACAGCCCAAGATTGGAAACACTCCCAAATACAAGACTTTCTGAGTGCTGACATGATGCTGCAAAGGAAAATTTTACACCTGACCCCTTATGATGGGTTGCAGCGAAAACACAGGTGCACAAATACTGAGTAACATTACCTTCCAGCCATGTGAACAAGATGTGTATGAAATGCAAGTGAGTGTTTAGAGTCCCAGCCACAAGCTACCTCACTATGTATATGTAGGTATTCCAAAATTTCAAAAATCCAAAATCTGAAGCACTTCTGGTGCCAAGCATTTCAGATAAAAGATACTCAACCCACAGGTGTTCATAGCACACAAGATAACAGGTAACTCCCTGGGTCTGGCCGGCAAGGGCTTCCACACACCTTCCTGCTCCACCTTCCATCATAGCCACTGGCACACCCACCATGCCATCACCTTACTCACTTATTTCCAGCTCCATCTGGACAGTCCGGCTTCTTCACTTGGCCCAGCTTAAATGTGCCTCCTCCAGGAAGCCCTGCTGAGCTCTTCCTTCTCCCTGTTGCCACCTACTCCCCTGGTAGCTCTGTTCACACTGCACCAGCAGTCTATCACACTTCGATCTTCAGCTATGTGAGCTCTGTCTGTGTGGCACGAGCTCAGCAACATGCATGGCTTCTATAGTCACAGATATGACACAGGGGCTCTGCTGAGGCTGAGTAAGCTGGGGCACTCAGAGGGCTGGGCACAGTGTCAGCCCAGGGAGAAGTGTTTAAGCCCCTTTTGCTGGACTCACACACACATAGGCATGTGGAGGCTGGGGTCTGGAGCTCAGAGGGTGCTCTGTGTGTGACAGGTACATTGAAGGAACCTACAGGGCATTTGAGGGACACGTGAGGAAGGTCAAGGTTTCCTAGGAAGCAGGGAGGAGGAAGGATGCTGCCTAGGGCACTGGAGAGCAAATGGGAAGATGTCCGCTGGTACGCAGCCTCTTAAAACTGGAGTCAGAAAACCTGCATATCGAAGTGTAACATCCATACAGAAAAACACATGGATTCTAAGTGCACCACTCAAAGGGTGTTCATGCAATGAGCATTTCCACAGAGGCAGTACCCACATCAAGAAGCACAGCACATCTAGAAGCTTCCATCATGGTTCTGTCAATCACTACACGACACATTCCTTTCCTCAAGGGGTCCTACCATCTAGATTCTAGTACCTTAGCTAAGTTTTGTTGGTATTTAAACTTGATATAAGTGGAACCATGCTGTAGATGCTGTTTGGTGCTGGCCCATTTTGTTACAGTGTGGATATGACACTGATTTTCATGGCGTTGAGGAGAGTGGTACTGTTCTCTTGTATGACTACAGTAATTCACTTAGCCATTCCACAATTGATGGGCATTTGGGTTATTTCCACTCAAATTGGAATTTGAGGGATGGGAGGAACCACTGTTAACAGAGAAAAGAGTGGTCTCCTCCCTGGTGGGGAAGTGCCCTGGGGAGGGGTCTGGAAATGGGTCATAGGCGAAGTTCCATGTAAAGTGGCATTCAGTGTGGGATTATTGCATGAAGTTCATATATATGAACTGAACATGTGTTTACTCATTTCATCCTCACAACAATCCAGTGAAGCAGGAGTTAGTGTCTTCATTTCCCTAGGGAACAGGCAGAAGCCCTAGAGAAGTTCAGGAACTTCTCCAGCCTAACATGGCAGTCAGTGGCAGAAGAGAACTATGAAAACATGCCATGTGACATCAAGCTGAGGTTCGGAGAGATTAAGTCACCTTAACTTACTTAACTTAATGGTCGCACATCCCAGAGTTGAACCTGGCAATGTCTGATGCCAGAAATTAGTTCTTTCCCTGAGGTCCATGTCCTGCCCTTAGACGTGAAAGGAGGGTCAGTTGTGTATGGTACGACTTCACTGGACACATGACTCCCAGCAATCCCTGCCCCGAAGAGAAGCCAGGCAGGAAACCTACATGGGCTTCCTCTCTGGATAGAGGTAACTCCAAAGTCACCAAAAAACAGCCAAGAGATCTGGGGCTGCTCATGAGGTTGGCCGAGGCAAAGAACTTGGTCAGCTAGTCCTTTCCATCTCCCTGGACCCAGAGTCAGCTGGCTGAGCCCAAGTTCCAACATCACCTCCATACCCCTATTCAATTGTTTCCTCCTGCTTTGGGTTAAAGCTGGGACACAGAAACCCTCACACAAGAGCCTGGAAACCAAGGCCAGCATGATGGTTCTACTGGAAAATCCTCACCTTGCAAGCACAGGCATGCTATAATTGACACCAGTTCGTGTCTCAGAGGCTCCATTTCCCATCCTTCTGTCTCCTTGCGACCTGGGAAAGCAGTAGAGGATAGCCCAAAGTCTTGGGACCTTGCACCCACATGGAAGACCCGGAAGAAGCTCCTGGCTTCAGACCAGCTCAGCTCCAGCCGTTGTGGCCTCTTGGGAGTGAATCAGCAGATGGAAGATCTTTGTCTCTCTTTCTCTCTGTAAATCTCCCTCCTCTCCAATAAAAATAAATAAATCTTTAAGAGAGAGAGCCTGGAAGCCTAAGGCCTCTCTTCCCAGCCCCTAGACTGCTGATTAATGACAGGAAGGGGCCTTAGGAAAGAGGTGCAATTACCGGCCTGTCGGGTGGTCAGCTTAGACTCTTCCCCAACAAAGCCCACTTTCGGCCCCATGCCAGCTCTCTTGCTCATTTTCCAGCCCCCCCAGTCCCTGGGGCTTCAGGCGCAGCTCTCAGCCTCCTAGTCCATGGGTCAGGCTGAGGGTTGGCCAAGGGAAGATCACAATAGACTCTGTGGGGCTATAAATAGCAGCTCGGCCTGCCCTCCTTGGGCTCAGGCCAGTCTGGTGCCCACCCTCTCTCTCTCTGTTCCCTCTTTTCCATTGCAATAAGAGGAGGAAGTATCCAAGCAGCTGCATCCTACTATACAAGAGGAGGAAATAAATGCAAGGTAGAGGAGAGAAGAAAGAAAGGGAGAAGGGAGGAACAGCAAGAGGGGAGGATGGAAGAATCAGACTCATGGGAACCACAGTGGCCACCCCAGGGTCACACAGTCACCCATGTTCCCCTTTCCCAATCCCCCAATGTGGCACGGAAGAGGCTGCTGGATGCAGGCTGCAGGCTGCAGGCTGCAGGCTGTAGGCAGCTCCACTCAAGGGGCCCTGATGATAGCATCTTTCTTAACCAAACCGCTGGTGGCCTGGTTGGTTTCTGGTGGACCTCTAGCTGTGTGTGACCACTGACCTGGAGATCAGAAGCCAGCTGTGAATGTGTGGAGGGGAAGGTGTTGCGGGGGTTGTCTCTGGACGCACATACACACACCCCTTTTAGTAGGAAAGAGGATGTGAAACCTTTAGCTTTGTGTGGGCTTGGGGCTCGGGTTCCTGAAGCCTTTATCTCGGGTGTCTGCAGTCTATCCCCCTCTATCTGTCTGGCCATCTGTGAACCTTGGTTCCTGTGTATATCTTCTGGTCTTGACTGTTCAGTTTGATACAGTCTGTGGGGCTCTGCCTCTCTTACCTGCTTTGCTCCGTTATGAATGCATGTACCGTTACAAAAGCCTAGTTCCTGAAAATAGTCTCATCATCACAAATAATAAACTACTGATTCATTGTATTGTCATGGGAAAAAATGATTGTATCGTAAGGCGTAAAAGAATACAATCACATCACATAATTTTGAACACCTTACCATCACCAATATGCAATGCACAAAACATTGAGAAAATTTTGCAGTATATTTTATATCTTTTCATCATAGTTTATTATGTTTCTAAAGCCAGTTATTTATCTTAGCTAAGAATATAGTATTTAGTGGCTGATGCTGTGGTGTGGTAGGTCATGGAGCTGGCATCCCATATGGGCACCAGTTTGTGTCCTGGTTGCTCCACTTCCCATCCAGCTCCCTGCTTATGACCTGGGAAAACAGCAGAGGAGGGCTCAAGTCCTTGGGACCCTGCATTCACATGGGAGACCCAGAAGAAGTTCCTGGCTCCTGGCTTTGGATCAGTTCAGCTGCAGATGTTGTGGCGTTTCCTCGAGTAAACCAGTGGATGGAGGATCTTTCTCTGTCTCTCTTTCTTTCTCTAACTCAACTCTACCTTTCAAGTAAAATAAGGTAAATCTAGGAAGATACATAATCTTTATTCCTTATTTAAAAAAAAAAAAAAAACAGGTAATGCCTAGAAGTTCAAACACACGGGTGGCTAAGGTTACGTTAATGGCTATAGTGAAAAGCTGAGATAAAAATGAGAAAATGGAATCTTTCTTTAACCAAATTAGGCCTAATGGTTTGTGTCCCAAGTCTGTGGGTGCCGTCTGTGAATGACCCTCTGTGGTGGTATTAAGGAAAGTGTACTGCCAGGACTTGCTAGCTTCTAGCAGAATGTCTCATTCTTGCTGGGACACAGTTCTTCAAACTGAAGGTTCCAATGTGTCTGCCACTAGCACTGCTATCAGACAGCACGTGCAGAGTAGAACCAGGGCATGGAGGTTGGGGCCACTGGGTGCGGGGAGTAATTACTGTTCGCAAGACTGTAGATTTGCTTTCACATGTGTGGAGGGATGTCTCTAGTGGTAGATTCGTGTTTCCTCTTGTTCACTTGGTCTTTCCGTCTAGGATTCTGGCAAGCAAACTTCAGGAACTGGTGGAAATTTGGGCTTAGTGTAAGGACTGCCCCGGCCTGATGCCCCTGAGGAGAGGAGCTTGGTCTGTGTCCAAGGTCAGGATGAAGCACAGATTGAAGCCAGATAGCTTCAAGGACATATTGACAGTTGGCTTCAATTGCCCTGGGTCCTCAGGGCACATACAGATCTGTTCATCCCTGTTGCACACGTGTGTGGTGTGGCGTATGTGTGTGTCTGTGTGCGAGCACGCGCACATGCTCCCCTCCCCATGCACAGGGATGGGGGTATGTGGGGGTCAGTCTCAGGCAGACATTTTTAGCACCACTGATTGTAATACCTCTGCTTCTTCCAGCTCTCCCTTCAGCGCTCCAGCAGCTTCAAAGATTTTGCCAAATCCAAACCTAGCTCCCCTGTGGTGAGCGAGAAGGAATTTAATCTGGATGATAATGTGAGTTTCATTGTCTCCTGGGGGGTGGGGAGGTCTGATCTGGAGGCAGGCCCAGAGCGAGAGGGGGTTGTGAAGGGGAGGTGGGACATGGAGAGAAGAGGACATCTAAGCATGATTGAGGCAAAGTCCCCTGAAACACAGAAGACCCGTGTCTCTCACCCACCCAAGTTTTCAGCACCAAACACTTCCCTGCATTCTTTCCAATGACAAGTTAAAAAGAAAATTCATCCCAAATGCAGACAGGATTGAGACAAGAAGGGGAGGATTGGGGCTTCTCAATCCCACTACTTCCAACCTCTGCTGTGACCCAAGGCCTTCTGTGCTTCAAGTTCTGGACCCAGGTGGGGTCACCAGGGTCCCTGAACCTCCTCTTTTGTTGTCACAGATCCCAGAAGATGACTCAGCTGTTCCCACTGCAGAGGATGCCGGGAAGAGTGGCAAAAAACTGGGGAAGAAGTGGAGGGCAGTGATTTCCCGCACCATGAATAGAAAGATGGGCAAGATGATGGTAAAGGCCCTGTCGGAGGAAATGGTAAAGCTTAGCAGAAGGGGGTGGGCCTGGGGGCTGGGACAGGGGCCAGGGCTGTGGCTCAGACAGGGCCCAAGAGCCTCCTTTGACACACAGGGAGTGTTATCTGTGAGAGGAGCACCCTCTCAGCCATGGGTAGCACAAGCAGCCACAGCCGGGGGCGGGGGGAGGGGACAGAGAACCCAATGGGAAGGGGCCTTGGGCTTAAGGGATGCCATCTAGGCAACAGAAGCAATTTTTGCAGAGGTACCTGAAGGGAGGGGCTCTGCAAGGGAGGTGAGCCGAATTCAAAGAGAATGTGGAGAAAAATACAGGTGCTCCTCACCCCTGCCCTCCCCCTCCCACCACCACATAAACCCATCATCCATCACAAGTGAAAATTCACTAAAGGTGCTTATTCTAGGGAACAATCTAGCTGAGCAGCACAAAGCCCCACAGAATCACTGCAGTTGCTGGTCATGATCGTGGTCATGGTCTGTCTCAGGGTCGACAGGGAGCTGTGTTCACCCACCACTGCCGAGCATCACAGGAGAGGCTTATTATACAGAGCACTAGCATGGGAAAAGAGCCAGATGTAAAATTCCAAATACAGTTTCTACTAAGTGCATATGGCTTTGGCAGCATCATCAAGTTGGGAAAAAAAATCGTTATTTGAACCGTAGTAAGCTGGGGACCATCTGCAGGGGGAACGAAGAAGGCTGGCTTTAGCTCACAGAGGCAGGTAACACACAGACAGCTGTGGGGAGACACATCCAGGTGAGTTACAGCGCACTGTGGGGCTGGTACACCTGCATCTCTTAGCAAGAGACACCGAGACAGTGGCGTGACAGGAGTGGATCTAACTGTCCTGAGCTTTGTGAGCCAGCTGTTATACAGAACCAATATTATAAATCAGATTATATACATTTCAATAAATTCTACTAAAACTAAGTCCTCAAAAGATATTACTTCCCAACTCTTGCATGCCCCCTTTACCCTTTATCCATGCAGTGGAGGTTATATATATCTATTGTATCTGTGTGGTGAAAAGGAGCTTGGCTATCCCTCCCAGGAACACCACGTGGGTGGCTTGGCATCAGCCAAGGTAGGGAGCACCTGGAAAACGGGCATGAGCAAAGCATCAAAGCTCTTAGCCTCCAAGAGTCAGCTGTGGAACAGTTAGCACAGCAGAACACAGGCCAACTTGGTGCTGGATTCTGTGCTTATCTTCAAGTGTCACCGTGAGGATCTGATGAAGAGGCAGGCGGGCCCTACACAAAAGAACCTAAGCAAAAGCAGTGTCCTCACACCCCCACCCCCCAGAGGAGGCCATTGTTGGCTTGGCTATGCCCTAGCGATGACCTTAGTCCAAGCTGTGCCAACATGGCCTTTGCTGGCTGTCGGCGCTGGAAGTTGGCGAGGCACATTCTCTTGGCTCCAGCTCAAGCCCCAATTGCTACTGAGGGATCGAGGCCTCTGAGAGTACTAGACACTGTAGTTGGCAGGGACCAGCTCTTGGGCAAGGCCAATCCCAGGTCCTCTGTACTAGGGTCTGTCTCAGGCACACCCAACAAGGCTGCTAAGGACTTCCGGCCTCACCTGTCTGTGCAGGCAGACACTTTGGAGGAAGGCTCAGCCTCCCCGACATCTCCAGACTGCAGCCTGGACAGTCCCGGCCCTGACAAGATGGCGCTGACCTTTTCTGAGCAGGAAGAGCGTGAACTTCCGGTGCTCAGCCGCCAGACATCAACAAGTGAGTAGGGGAGGTGCCAAATCTGGAGGACAGGAGTGTGTTAAGCTGTGTGCACTAGGCTGCTGGGAAGGGAGTATGGGATGCTGAATGCTTACTGTTGGCCAGCTGGGAACTTCTCTGGTCCCCTTCACCACAGCCTCTGGGGCTGCTACTAAATATTAGCATTTTATTCATGTGGAAACGGAGCCTTGGAGATGAAGCCACTTGCCCAAAGAGACACATCTTGGACTCCAAGATCTGGCCTGGAGGCATTTCCATAGTTCGGCGCCACATTGCTCTTCTTGGACCCTCCCGCCCGTCCTACCTTTCCCAGGAGGGCTAGAGGTTACGCTCTGTGGGCTGGAAAGCAGGGCAGGAGGGGATAAGGTCTTCAGCTGTGAGGAATCAGCCTCTTGAGGTCTCACCCTTGACTTTCTTGACTCAAGCTCCCACTCGGCATCCTTTTTTTTTTTTTTTTTTTAGATTTTTTTTTTTTATTGGAAAGGCAAATATACAGATAGGAGGAGAAACAGAGAGGAAGATCTTCTGTCCGATGATTCACTCCCCAAGAGGCCTCAGTGGCCGGAGCTGCACCAATCCAAAGCCAGGAGCCCAGATTCTCTTCTGGGTCTCCCACACGGGTGTAGGGGCCCAAGGCTTTGGGATGTCCTCGACTGCTTTCCCAGGCCACAAGCAGGGCCGCCAGAATTAGAACCGGCGCCCATATAGGATCCCGGCGCATGCAAGGCAAGGACTTTAGCCATTAGGCTACTGCACTGGGACCTTGGCATCCATTTTAAAGATGTGGGACTGCGCAAGAGGTTCAGTGCCTGGGGGAAGAGCTTTGGTGTCTGGGCCGCAGCCCTGAAGAGGCATTGCCTCTGCACCCACCCATCCTCTCCCAGGTGGAAAGAGCCCTGAAGGGTGGGTTGGGAGACCTGGAGTTCAGTGGATCTGGTGTTGCCAAGCACAAGGTCACTCGAAGAGTATCTCAACTGTTCACTGGGCTATTGGCCACTGAGGCTCCAGAAGCCCTTCCAATTGGCCCATTCTTTGATCATGAGCAGAGTTACAGAAACAGAAGGAGAGACAGCGAAACAGAGATCCTTCATCTGCAGATTCACTCCCCAAATGGCTGCAATAGCCAGAGCTGAGCCCATATGAAGCCAGGAGCCAGGAGCTTCTTCCAGGTCCTCCATATGGGTGTAGGCGCCCAAGGCCTTGGTCAATCCTCCACTGCTTTCTCAGGCCATAAGCAGGAAACTGGATGGAGAGTGGAGCAGCCAGGTCTGAACTGGTGACTATATAGGATGCCAACACTGCAGGAATAGGTTTAACCTACAATGCCATGGCAGTAGTCCCATATTTCTCCTGTTAGCAGTTCTTTTTCTGAGCCCCCCAGGGATGGGTAAGAAAGTCTTCTACAGTGTAAGGCTTGTCAGAGCCCAGTTTTCTTCCCCAGTGGGTACTCCCGGGGTTTCTAGTAACCCCCTGCTCCAAGTCCTCATCGTCCTGGGACAAAGGTGGATTTCATCCCTTTTCCTGTAGGCAGCGAGCTCTGTAGCCCTGGCCCAGGCTCTGGCAGCTTTGGGGAGGAAGCACCTGCCCTCCCGTATGCAGGGCCCTTCTGTGGCCGGGCAAGAGTCCACACCGACTTCACTCCCAGCCCCTACGACCACGACTCGCTGAAACTTCAGGTAAGGCCAGCCACTCTGGAGTCTTTACAGGGCTGCGGCTGTGCAGGAGGCTTGGACTGAGTGAGGATTAGAACTGTGTTGGGGCAGGGGGCAGCGTGGGTGAGGGTCGCTCCTCTTCTCTCCCCTGCTGTCCTCTCCTCTTGGCCCACAGAAAGGGGATGTGATCCAGATAATCGAAAAGCCACCCGTGGGCACATGGCTGGGCCTGCTCAATGGCAAGCAGGGCACGTTCAAGTTCATCTATGTGGACGTGCTGCCTGAGGAGGCAGTGGGACCTGCCCGTCCAAGCCGCCGACAGAGCAAGGGCAAGAGGCCCAAGCCCAAGACTCTGCATGAGCTGCTGGAGCGCATCGGCCTGGAGGTGAGAGCCTACACCTGCACTAGTATTAAGTAGGGGCACCAGCTGGAGAGACCCAGGGACCAAGGGATGACAGTGGTGAGGGGCTGGGGCCTAGGCAGGGGCGGCTAGGCGGCAGTGGTGCCAGGGCCCTGCCTCTGCCCACAGGAGCACACATCCACCCTGCTGCTCAATGGCTACCAGACGCTGGAGGACTTCAAAGAGTTACGGGAAACACACCTGAACGAACTCAACATCACAGACCCACAGCACAGAGCCAAGCTGCTCACGGCCGCCGAGCTGCTGCTGGACTATGACAGTGAGTGGCTTTTGGAGAGCAGGGTGCTGGCTGGGTGCCCGCTGGCATTCCAGGGAAGGGAGGCTCTCCCTGGCCCTGCCCCCACCCCTCTCTGTCTTCCTTCCCCTCTCCGACCACACTCAGCGTCAGGGTGGGAATGGGGGGGGGGGCTCTGCAGGAAAAAACACATTCTAGACTGCACTAGGAGCCTCAGGCGGAGGGGGGATCTTCAGTCAGTCAGAGTAAAGGGCTTGTTACACATGATGAGGCCCAACTCTGTTTTGGATCACAAGAGAGATGGAGAAGGCCAGGCTCTGGCCTAATCCCCAGCTCATTCTTTTCTGTGAGGCACAGCTGGCCTGGATATGACTCCCCCTCCCCACCCACCCACCCTGCTTCTCTCCCAATCCCCCAACCTTGGCTTCTAAGCTGTAAGTGGTGAGAAGAGGAGGCAGAGATGGCAGCAGGTCCCCCAGGGACCAAGCCACCTCCCCATATCCTATTCCCTTCTCCCACCCCCGGCAGCTGGCAGCGAGGAGGCGGAGGAGGGCGCCGAGAGCAGCCAGGAGCTAGTGGCGCACACAGTGTCGGAGCCCAAGGTGGACATTCCACGTGACTCAGGCTGCTTTGAGGGTTCAGAGAGTGGACGCGATGAGGTGGACCTGGCAGGCACAGAGGAACAGCTGCACGGCCTCTCCCTGGCCGGGGCACCTTGAGGTGGTAGTGACACAGGCTGAGGCTGGGCTGAGCTACAAAGACTGTGGGCCATGGACCCGGCCTCTGCGGTGGCTCCCCAGGTCTGACTGATGTCAGACCGGCACTGTCTCCCCCAGGAGTGCTTAGGCTTGCAGCCCAGTGGACCCCCACAAAGCTTGGCTGGAGTGGCCGAGGGGCCACCCAAGAGAACATCCAATCTGCCCAAACTCCTCTCTGCAGCAGTGACTGACAGCACAGCCCTTCCCCAGCGGTGCCTTTCCAGGACCAAGGCCCCTCCAAGCAGGGCACTGAGGAAATCCGCCCCTATCTCCCAGCACCAGGGTTCCCAAATCCTCCTCACTTCCCCACCCTTCTCTCCTCCCTATGGTACACTCCTAAGCAGGGATCAAAGCAGTCAGGAAACCTTAGGGAAGCTGCCCATTTAAAAGGACTCACCAAGATCACGATCACGGGCAAATCCTGATTTCCCTAAAGAAGACTCAAAGAATGACACAGGTGCCATTTCCGCCTTTTTCGTCCTTAACTTTCTTACTGGTTTGGCCACTGCATTGTTATGAGCCTTGCACCACAGCCTCACCTCCTCTAACTTAGGGTTGGTTGGGGGTTAAAATGGACAGTTACCGAGGGCCTTGCCAGCCCTGACACCCTGACATTAAATGTCCATCCTGCTCTTACTTGTGGCCTGGAACATCAATGCAGTTTCTCAAGGGTCTCAGAGTTCCAAATAAAGCAGCCCCTCCTCATCATCCATTTCATCACTTCATTTCATCTCACTGTAGCCCAGCTGCGACTTCCACAGCCTCAAAAAATGCTCTTACCTCACACAACATGTTCCCTCCCCTTCCATTTTGGGGCCACTCAAGGGGACTTCCTGTAAGGCTGAAGGCAGAAGGTCTGATCAGGCATCCAAGGCCAGAATCATCACTCAGAAGCCAAATGCAGATCCAGACCTAAACTTGGCCACTTGCAAGGCTCCTTAGCAGCAAAGAAAGCAGTCATCTTGACACCGTAGAGCCCACTACCCCCAACTTGGCTTTGCTAAAGCTTTTGGAGCACCTTGAGTCCAGAAGGGAAAGAGGGTTTCTGTCAGTAGGAGGTTTCCTTTCCCCCAGTACCAAGTCTGTGCTCTGAGTCATGAGATGCCTTGTCCTGGTGCCCGACTATCCTGAGACAAACAGTGCCCACTACATCTAGGACTGCCTGGTTAGTGGACACACTTCTTACCTACTACCAGAATTTGGGTAAAAGCTAGCTTTGGCAAAGGGGGTTGGGTGTAAATAGGAGGGGGAGGGGGTAAGAGGGAGATGGAGTTGGTAGCAATAAACTTTGATAGAACTGAATTATTGGCTCCTGTTATTTTCCTGATGGACATTAGGATGGGGTGCACGGTGGCAGTGGTGACACTCTTGCTCAAAGCTGGCCTCAGTAAAATGTGCCCATGTTGTCCTTTCCTGAAAGAGTGCCCTTTCATCTTGCCCTTTCCTGGAGATGTTCCTCAACTCCACTGACCTAAAACTTCTTCTGGAGCCCTAATTGGCTCCCACCAACCTGCCCTCTTCGGAAAAGGACTCAAGCACCCATGGCTGCTTGCCTCCCTGGGGCCTGAGACAGACAGAGATGGAGCTCTTCGATCCACTGGTTCACTCCCAAAGGCCCACAACAGCTGGGACAGGGCCAAACCAAAGCCAGGAATGTGGAACTCCTTTTGAGTCTTCTATGTGGATAGTGGAGTGCAAGAAATGAGTCATCATCTGCTACCTCCTCAGGATGTATTAGCAAGAAGCTGGATCAGAAGTGAAGTTGCAGGGACTCGAACTAGGCACCATGATATGGGATACAGGTGACTCAGGCAAATGTACTGCACCACAGTGCTTGCCCCTTGCTGCCATTTTACTAAATAGGTACTGAGCAAGCATTTTACATACATTATCTCATATAATCCCCACAGTGTCCCCCTGAAAACATCATCCCAGGTTACAGAGGAGAAGACTAAGGCTTGGAAAGGATGAAGAATTTTACTAGGAAGTTCCAAAGCAAAGAGTCTGCCGACTTGAGAGCCAAGGTTCTTCATCCCTCACTGTGATGCTTCTCAAAAGGCATGCTGCAACAGCCTTTCAAAGGCCCTGGGTGCTGCAGAAAACAATCTGACCTGCTAACCCAGCCACTCCTATTCTGTGACTAGATCAAGATACGTAGAACAGCACTAAGAGTACAAAGTTGGAAAGAACACAGCTGGAGCATCAGTTAGATATATTATACTCCTACAACACTATTCAGCCATTAAACAGGATATTGTAGAAAAATATTTAATGATAAAAAGGAAATGTTCCTGATTCCTTTATTATTTAATTTTCAAAAATTTAAAAGAGTTTTTATTAATTTACTTATTTGAAGGTAGACTGACAGAGGAGAGACACACACAGAGAAAGAAATCTTCCATCCACAGGCTTATTCCCCAAATGGCCACAGTGGCTGGGGCTGGACCAGCCGTGACTGTTGCAAGTATTTGGGGAATGAACCAGTAGGTGGAAGTTACCTCTGTGTCTCACCTCTGTCACTCTGCTTCTCAAATAAATAAATCTTTTTTAAAGATCTATTTATTATTTTTGTTGGAAGGGAAAGACAAAGATCTTCCATTCGATGCTTCATTCCCCAAATGGCCACCATGGCCAGAGCTGAACTGATCCGAAGCCAGGAACCAGAAACTTCTTCCAGGTCTCCCACACAGGTTCAGGAGCCCAAGGTCTTGGTCCATCCTCGACTGATTTCCCGGGCCACAGCAGGGAGCTGGATGGGAATGAAGCATCTAGGACACAAACCGGCACCCATATGGGATGCCAGAACTGCAGGTGGAAGATTAGCCCGTTGTGTCATCGTGCCAGATGCTCAAATAAAAAAGCTTAATGTGTATGTATGGTTGCTAATGCAGTAGTGTCACTAACTGGGTCACTAAGAAGGTTTTTTTTTTTTCTTAAAGATTTATTTCATTTCAAAGGCAGAGCTACAGAGGAGGGGCGGGGATAGAGAGGTCTTTCATCTGCTGGTTCACTAACCAATTTGCAGCAACAACCAGGGCTGAGCCAGTCCAAAGCCAGGAGCCAGATCATCTGGGTCTCCAATGTGAATGCACAAGCCCAAGCACTTGGACCATCTTCTGCTACTTTCCCAGGTGCATCAGCAGGAAGCTGGACTGGAAGTGGAACAACTGGGACAGGAACTGGCACCCATAGGGGATGTCGGCATTGCAGGAGCTAGCCCCAACCTGCTAGCAATACTCCTCACCTTTAATTTTCAATTTTAAAATTATACACATGTCATACAAATTTCTTATTGTAAAAGAAGTTTGTGTTCTATCAAGGGGAAAAGCAAATACTACGATATTATTAATAGTGTGATCTGCTATTTACTTATGAAATGGAAAGCACACAGAGAACAGACTGCAAAGCTCAGCAGCAGATGGTTACCAGCGGTGATCCTGGGAGGTGGAGGTAGGACTGCGGGAGGGGGGGTGTTCGCTTTCTGTGCGTCTACTTTGAATTTCTAATGCATGTATTAATTTTCTCTCTCTGAATCAAATCACAGTGTTTCAATTTTCGAAAATAAAAAAACAAACAAACAGGGCCCAAGCCCTCTGGCCTCCAATAGGGGGCAACCTCTGCCTTTTGGCACAGGTTTCTGGGAATATGTGGGGTGAATAACACCTAAAGTGCTTGAAATCCATACATACCAGGGAGACCTTTGCGGAGCAAGTTCCTACATTGTTTCAGGCCCTTGGGTACCAGCTATCAGCTCTAAGGAAAGGCAAATGCCAGAACGAGAGTAATGTCTAAGAAAATGATGCCCTCACACCCTCCCCTGTCTTTGGGAGGCGCTCAGCAGGAGAGAGTCTATCTCAGAGCCATAGACTCCAGTCTGGCAAGCTCAAGTCAGCTCTTACCTACCAGCTGGGTCATCTGCGTCAAGTCACTTGACCTCCCTGAGCCTCAATTTCTAACATTAATGAAGTGGGGATAATGTATTCCTCTTCATTGGGCTGTTAAGAAGATTTCAGCATCCTGGCGTGGTAGCCTAGTGGTTAAAGTCCTCACTTTGCACGCGCCAGGATCCCATAATGGGTGCCGGTTCGCGCCCCGGTAGCCCTGCTTCCCATCCAGCTCCCTGCTTGTGGCCTGGCAAAGCAATTGAGGACGGCCCAAAGTCTTGGGACCCTGCATCCACATTGGAGACCCAGGAGACTCTGCTCCTGGCTTTAGATCAGCACGGCACTGGCCTTTGCGGCCGCTTGTGGAGTGAATCAGTGGACAGAAGATTCTCTGTCTCTCTTCCTCTCTGTATATCTGCCTTTCTAATAAAAAATATATAAATTTTTAAAAAAATTTCATTATTGGGGCCGAGCAGGTGTGGCCTAGTGGCTAAAGTCCTTGCCTTGAATGCCCCGGGATCCTATATGGGCGCCGGTTCTAATCCCAGCAGCTCCACTTCCCATCCAGCTCCCTGCTTGTGGCCTGAGAAAGCGGTCAAGGATGGCCCAAAGCCTTGGGACCCAGCACCCGTATTGGAGAACCGGAAGAGGTTCCTGGTTCCCAGCTTCGGGTCGGCACAGCACCGGCCATTGTGCTCACTTGGGGAGTGAATCATCGGACGGAAGATCTTCCTTTCTGTCTCTCCTCCTCTCTGTATATCTGACTTTGTAATAAAATAAATAAATCTTTAAAAAAATTTTTTCATTATTGGTGTGTGTGCAGCACTTAGCACAGTGTCCAACACAAAACCAATATTCAATGGATAACATCATGTCAGGGTCAGAACCATGGTGTTCTAGGCTAAGCTGAGTATCCTATGAATGCCAGTTCGTGTCCTAGCTGCTCCACTTCCCATCCAGCTCCCTGCCTGTGGCCTGGGAAAGCAGTAGAAGATGATCCAAGTCCTTGGGCCCCTGTATCCACATGGGAGACCTGGAAGGAGGTCTGGGCTCCTGGCTTTAGACCAACCCAGCTCCAGCCACTGCAGCTACTTGGGGAATGAACCAGCACATAGATCTCTCTCTCTCTCTCTTTCTCTTTCCCCCTCCCTGTAACCCTACCTTTCAAATAAAGTAAAATAAATATTTTTAAAAGATTTATTTATTTTTACTGGAAAGTCAAATATACATATAGAGGAGGAGAGACAGAGAGGAAGACCTTCCATCTGATGATTCACTCCACAAGTGACTGCAACAGCCGGAGCTGCACCGATACGAAGCCAGGAACCAGGAGTTCTTCCAAGGTCTCCCACGCAGGTGCAGTGTCCCAAGGCTTTGGGCTGTCCTCGACTGCTTTCCAGGCCACAAGCAGGGAGGTGGATGGGAAGTGGGGCAACCTGGATACAAAGTAGCACCCATATGGGATCCCAGTGCATTCAAAGTGAGGACTTTAGCCACTAAGCAACCATGCTGTGCCCCAAAATAATTTTTTTTAAGTAATACTGGGTCTTCTCCTCCATCTGTATGACTCCTTTGAAATGTTAACCCCATTGCTTACCACAGACACATATACTTCTCTTGTATAAACAGGACCACTTCTTGGGGTCATTATCAAAATATGTAAAATTACACATAGAAAATTCTTGGCACTGAGTGTGACAACAAATGGCAGCTTCTTGACCTGTTTTAATAACCTCCAGGGTACTGAGCTTAGCACTGGCCACAACGGCAGTGTCAGCACGTGCTTGTGATTGACTGCCATGCCCACTACAGCATAAAGAAAAGCAAGAGCTAGCAGTGGAATGTGCTAGCTCCAAGGCCTGAGCAAAAGCCCACGCCAGCTGCACGGTCCAGTCTCTGCCAGGCTCACTGTAGCCACATCAGCCTTGGGCACTCAACTTTCATCAGGCAACTACTTTGGACTTCCATGGGGTGGGAGAAGAAACAAGATAAGGCCCAGATTTCATGAGAAAGAGTGAGAATACAGCCAGCTCCTCCCCAAGTCAGGGTGAAAGCTGCACCAGGCACTGGCAACACCATGGCCAAACTCTCTCCCTTCTCCCTGGCTGCCCACCTTATCTTACACTACCCCATGCCAGTTCCAATTAGCTGCCCAAAAAGGCCTCCACAAACTCCCTCCTTTACCCCACCCTTAAGCACAAGAGCCACATAATTTGATGCAAAGTCAGAACCCCAACCTCTCTGGTCAGCTTCCAACTTCTCACTCCTAAGCACTTCCCTCCCAGCCTTTCCACAGCAGTGGAGGCTGCAGTTGGGCCATTAGAGATCAAGAGCATTGAAGGCAAAAGCAATCCTCATGGGGACCATGCAACCAGTGCCCTTTCTTCTCTGCTCTCCATAGTCCCAGGAAAGCCCATTACCTTCCACCTCTTGACTCAGGAAATTCAGGATGAGGTATGTGGTTTCCCAGATGGGGAAAGAAGTGGCTCTCCCGCCTCTCGTTCACAATAGAGGCCACTCTAGCTTCTCACACCACGTCAGCCACATTTATACATTATTCAGCCATCAACACAATCAAGTGGGAAGGAACTGCCTCCCCTCTGGCCCCAGCCAAGACTCCTCCTCCAGGAAGGACTTAAATACATGGAATTCTATAGCACTTGATATGTAGGTTTCACCTTTTCCTACAACTTCACAGTGACCAATATAGCATTTGTATACCATTGCCTCTGGGACCAGGCTGGGACAGTCAGAAGGAGCCCAGTGCAATGGCCTTCACAAAGGGACAGCCAACTTGACTGTGGGAACTCGACAAAGCTACTTCCTGACTTTCTGTGCTAATGAAATCCCACCATCAGTTCAACCCAAGTGCAGGGGTCTGGAGAGAGACTTAAGTTTAAAAGAAACAAACAGCAGCAGCAGCAACAACAACAACAAAAACCCAAACCACCCTCATATTAGCTTGACAAATCATAGTCAAGTCTTCTATATGTCTAAGAAGGAGAGCTTTTTGGCAATATTAATCTGAAATGGCGAGTAATTCTAACACCATCACTCTTTCTCAAATTACCTAGAAAGAAAACCAGGTCAGAGCTGGTGCCATGCTGTAGCAGGCTTGACCTCTGTTACGGTTTAAGTCCCAACTGCTCCACTTCTGATCCCACTTCCTTGCTAATGAGCTTGGGAAAGCCTCTGCACCCACATGTGAGACCAGGGAAGCTCTTGGTCCCTGGTCGGACCAGTACAGCTCCAGATGTTGTGGTGTTTGGGAAGTAAGCCATTGGATAGAAGATTTCTCGTACACAACAAATATTTATTGCTGTGCAATAAATAAGAGGCTCATTTTATCTAAACAACATCTGAAGTTATTCAAAGTTCTGTATCCATCTAAACCAGCATGAATGAGACACAATAGGTTGTGCCATAGAATTCTCTGGACTGGGAGTCGAGTACATCTGGATTCTGGTCTTGGTTCCACTAGTAACTAGTGACCTTGGATAAAGTTAGAGTACATAAATGAAAGGAGGGAAAACCATGGGTTATCTTAATCCATGCTGTTCAACAGAGTTTGTATTTTATGACAAATACTAATAATTTCTTATTTGGGCACAAAAATCTCAACCCTTTCAACCAATATGGAACTGCCAAACAGCTGAAGATGGCAGGAGCTGGTTAAAAAAAAAAAAGCAGGGCCCGGTGGCGTGGCCTTGCGGCTCAAGTCCTCACCTTGAAGGCCCCGGGATTCCATATGGGTGCCGGTTCTAATCCCGGCAGCTCCACTTCCCATCCAGCTCTCTGCTTGTGGCCTGGGAAAGCAGTTGAGGACTGCCCAAAGCTTTGGGACACTGCACCCGCATGGGAGACCCGGAAGAGGTTCCTGGTTCCCAGCTTCGGATCGGCTCGCACCGGCCCGTTGCGGCTCACTTGGGGAGTGAAACACCGGACGGAAGATCTTCTCTGTCTCTCCTCCTCTCTGTATATCCGGCTTTCCAATAATAATATAAAAAAAAATCTAAAAAAACAAAAGCAGTGGAAAGGGGAGCTTGGAAGAAAGTTGGGGTACAGGAAAATGCTAGGGAGGTAAATTCTTTTTTAAAAGATTATTATTTTTTTAGTTTGGAAAGCAGAGTTGCAGAAATAAGGAGAAACAGAGAATTTTCCTTCTGCAGGTTCATTCCACAAACAGCTGCAATGGCCAAATCTGTGCCGATCCAAAACCAGGAGCCAGGAACTTCTTTCAGGTGTCATATGTGGGTGCAGGTCCCAAGGTTTTGGGCCATTCTCCATTGTTTTCCCAGGCTATAAGCAAGAAGCTGGATTGGAAGTGGAGTTGCCAGGACACGAACTGGAGCCCCTATGGGATGCCATGGCGTTGGCCCCAGGAAAGTAAACTAATTCCACTAGAGTTGGAAGACCAATTAAATCAAGGGCCCCCTTTCTCCTGGCCCACAGCAGAGTAGGAGCTCTTAGCTCTAATCTGTCAAATGATCAGAAAACCACCTAACAGCAGAAGAAAAATAAGTGAAGAACGGAATGAAAACACACAAAAAAAAATCCAAATGGCAATTAACCTAGGGCAGCAGGAGAGGTGCAGAAAACTTTTGACCTCAGTGTTAACACAAGAAATGCATTCAAGCTATATGACAACAAGGTACAAGTTTACAACTATTAGATGGCCAGAAGTTTAAATGCGATGCTTTGAAGTCCACTGACACACTACTGGCGGGACAAACTGGGACTGCCTTTCTGGAAAGCATTGGCCGTTATTTCCCAAAGATCTTTACACCAGCTTTCCCACCTCAATAATCCCGCTTCTAGGAACCGAGCCTAATGAAATAGTCACATATGTTCCCAAATAGAAGGAAGTTCATCAAGCACCATTAAAAAAAAATGGCCCGGCGCAGTAGCCTAGTGGCTTAAGTCCTCACCTTGCGTGCCCAAGATCCCATATGGGTGCCAGTTCATATTCTGGCTGCTCCGCTTCCCATCTAGCTCCCTGCTTGTGGTCTGGGAAAGCAGTGGAGCATGACCCAAAATAGCTAATGTCTGTACACCTGACATTAGGGGTAGGGTTATGTGTGTGTTATGAAGTCATTAAGAAAGAAATCTTCTCAAATAGTTTTCAATGATATGGAAAATAGTAAATTCTGTTTAAAAACATTCATGCAAGGGAAACATAAAGAAAGAAATGTATCAAAGCATTAAAGGTGTTTATTATACTTCAGTGATGAGTATGTGGGTGATTTCTTTAAAAAATTATGTTGGCATACCTGGAGTAATGGCTCAATGGCACGGGGATCCCATATGGGTGCCGATTTGTATCCTGGCTGCTGCAATTCCTATACAACTTCCTTTTTTTGGCCTGGAAAGGCAGCAAAGAATGGCTCAAAGCCTTGGAATCCTGCACCTGCATGGGAGACGCAGAAGAAGCCCCTGGCTCCTGGCTTTGGATCAGCTCAGTCCTGGCCTTTGCGGGCACCTGGGGAGTAAACCAGCAGATGGAAGCTCTTCCTCTCTGTCTCTACTTCTCTCTGAATCTGCGTCCTTACCAATAAAAATAAGTAAGTCTTCAAAAATGTCTTGTCCTGGGGCCCGGCGGCAGAGCCTAGCAGCTAAAGTCCTCACCTTGAACGTGCAGGGATCCCATATGAGCGCCAGTTCTAATCCCGGCAGCTCCACTTCCCATTCAGCTCCTTGCTTGTGGCCTGGGAAAGCAGTCGAGGGTGGCCCAAAGCCTTGGGACTCTGCACCTGTGTGGGAGACCTGGAAGAAGTTCCTGGATCCTTGCTTCAGATTGGCATAGCATCAGCCATTGCACTCATTTGGGGAGTGAATCATCGGACGGTCTCCTCTTCTCTGTATATCTGACTTTGTAATAAAATAAATAAATCTTTTTTAAAAATCCTACTTAAATTTTTCCATGTACTAGTCAAATTTTCAACAATGAGCATGTATTACTTTTCAAAAAAAAAAAGCATATTAAACATTGTAACATTCACTTATTTTCTCTCCAAACTTTCCAAATACCTAGTTTTGGATAATCTATTCCAATGATTGACAACTCGAGCATCCCCAATACTTCCTTGATATGTATCACAGTATGTAAGGTACCCTTTGCTACCCTGAAATGGACAGCCTAGTTAATGTAACTTGCTTATATACACCTTTTCAAGATAAGTGATATCATCCCAGCCTTGCCTCAGTATCTATGGGTAATTGTTTCCAGAACGTTCATGGATACCAAAATATGCATACTCAACTCTCTCACACTAGTGACTACTTCAAAACAAAATTCATGGAAAATGAAATTAAAATGTTTTTTTGGTGCAAAAATTTTTAAGAATATTTGAAGGGGAGAGTAACAGGGGTGGGGGAAGAGGATGAGTGAGAGCATGAGAATCTTCCATCTGCTGATTCACTGCCCAAATGGCTGCAGCAGCTGGGGTTGGGCCAGGGCGAACCCAGCTCCATCCTTGACTCCCACATGGGTGGCAGGGCCCAAGTACCTAAGCCATCATCTGTTGCTTTCCAAGGCACATTATCAAGCAGCTGGACTGGAAGCAGAGCAGTCATGACAAGAATCAGCACTCCCATACAGGCTGCTGGCATTGCAGGCAGCAGCTTAGCTCACTATGCCACTACGCCAGATCTAAAACAAAAGATTTTTGAGACTGTATAAACAAGACAGGTGGTGGGAGTCTTCCAAAAGCTTGCAGATAGGGCATATTGTGAAAAACTGCCTGGAGTTCAAATACTTTTGTACCAGAAATTTCCTGATTCCTTTGTCTATGAACTAGTTAAAACACCTACATAACATGGCATACTATTTGCAAATAGCCTATAGACATCTTTCAGTATACTTTCAGCCATCTCTGGATGACTTATAACAATGTAAATGATACCAAAATTGTTATTAAACTGTATTGTGTATGTTTACTACAAATGCAAAATGTTTAATATTCTGATCTATGACTGGCCAAACTTGACATACAGAAGCCACAGATATGGTGAGCCAACTATACTAACTATACTATAATGGAGACCTAAAAGCAAAGTAATTTCTGATAACATGTATGTCAATATACAAACACCCAGGCAAGACTACACTAACGTGCATAGCAAGTGGTGAGATGTGTCCACCTATCTCTAGAATCACTGTAAATGCATTTGTCAAAAAGGAAGACTCCTGTGAGTACAAACACAAGAAGCCACTCACATCCATGTGTGGCACTCCCATCAGACGTAATTTTCTAAAGTCTCAAATAAACCTTGGTAAGATTCAGAACAAAATAAAATGCCATCTTTCCCCAATTTGCACAGATGTTGTACTCCTAAAGACACAGTGTATATACCAAAACTAGAGAATCATTGTGCGTTTATTTGTAAATATGTAGACCCAGCTAATTATACTGGGTTTTTCCACCTAGATTCACATTGTGTAGGACACTTCAAACTCTTACAGGAGCAGATGTTTAGTTCCCATTCCCTTCTCCTATTTATCCAAAACATGAAACCCATGTGGAACCTCTTCTGGTGAAAGTTACACTTGTATCCTTTAAAAGTAGTGAAATGGGCCAGGCATTGCAGTCTAGTGGCTAAATTCTCACCTTGCGTGAGCCGGGATCCCATATGGATGCTGGTTCATGTCTCAACTGCTCCACTTCCCATCCAGCTCCCTGCTTGTGACTGGGAAGGCAGTCAAGGACGGCCCAAAGCCTTGGGATCCTGCACCCACATGAGAGACCCGGAAGAAGCTCCTGGTTCCTGGCTTCGAACTGGCTCAGCTCCAGCCATTGCAGCCACTTGGCGAGTGAATCAGTGGATAGATCTTCCTCTCTGTGTATCTGACTTTTCAATAGAAATAAATAAATCTTTTAAAAAAAAATGAGATTTCTGAGCTGGATTCCTCAACACTATTTCTAAAACCTAAGCACAGCCAAGGGATTCTTAAAACGTATTCTCAAAAGTGACACAATATGATAACATGGTTCTTCTTTAGTAGTACCAAGGCATGAAAATAAACCATCATTTACAAAAAAATTACCATGATTCTTGGGTGATTTTCTCTGGCCCTTGGACCCAGCCTCAGGAGTATAAAAGGAACTAAGCCAGAAGAAAAAGATAAACAGGACCAGGTCATGGCGAGTGGAAGGGGGCTATGTTGCTAGGTTACCACTTGAGCCAATCGAAGTGGTCCCAGAGAGGAAGCAGACAGAAGAGGTCCATCTTTGGGCCCCTCTAAATTAAGGGACCTCTCAAAGGAAAGGGGTCAAGGGTGAGGGGAGGGGACCATCATTCACACTGGGCACAAGTAAAGAAATGAGGCAGAACACAAAAGAAACAGATAGCCCTGTATTTCTAAAACCATTCAAGTCTGCTTCATTAATTGGCTTCCCCCCCAGCCCCAAAAAGAAAGATTTCTTTATTAAGAAATACGAGAGTGAAAAAACCCCAACACATACATATTTAGGCTCACATAAAAGTGCAGAGATTTACATATTAAATTGCATTTAAGTTAGAAAATAGATTTAAAAACAAAATACTTCTTTCCCCCAACAAAGGTAACGAGATTTGGTCAGTAGGAAAAAGGGGCCCCATGGGTAAAGGCAGGCTGGTCAGCACAGGAAGAATGGAATTTAGCTGCTACAGAATTAGAACCTACCTCTAAACCAATCCCACACTTGGGAAAACACCCAAAGAAGATGATGATGACCTCAGCTGGGGCCAGGAGAGTCCTGGAGCCAAATGGACACAAAGAAACCGCCCAACATTGCCAAACCCCACCCAGAGGCTTTTGGATTAATGCCAATCATCATGGCCGAAGGAAGAGGTGGTGCATGGGAAACTGGACGAATGGGGAGGAAAGGGAGGTGGAGTAGTTGGAGACACGGTGAGCCAATGGGAAAGACCTTAAGACCAACTGCTCAATCAAAGACCCATTTCAGGCCCCTTTCCCTGGGAAAGACCAACTCTCTTCAATCCCTCCCCTGAGCAGAACTCTGGACTACGGGTGGTCCCAGCTAGTGCATGGTATTCATGGGACAGATCCTCAGGCCAGGGTCTTAAATACAGACTATTTATAAACAAAAAGAAACCAGGCCCGGAGTATGGGAAAGCAATTGTAGCTTAGCAGAAAAAAAAAAAAAATGAAAAAGAAAACACCCAAAGCCTCACACTACAGATAGGAGATTTCCATCTTGACCCTTGACATTCGATACAGAGGAGACCAGAGACTAAATCACCTCGCATGTGCCAGGATCCCACATGGGAGCCAGTTCATGTCCCAGCTGCTCCACTTCCCATCCAGCTCCTTGCTCGTGGCCTGGGAAAGCAGCAGATAATGGTTCAAAGCCTTGGGACCCTGCACCTGTGTGGGAGACCTGGAAGAAGCTTTCTGGCTTCAGATCAGCTCAGTTCTGGCCCTTGTAGTTGGGGAGTGAACCAGCAGATGAAAGATCTTTCTCTATATATATATCTTTCTTTCTCTGTAAATCATCCTTTCCAAGAAAAATAAAATCCAAAAAGAAAGAAAGAAAGGGGCCCGGCACGGTGGCCTAGAGGCTAAAACCCTCACCTTGAGTGTGCCAGGATCTTACATGGGCGCCGGTTCTAATCCCAGCAGCTCCACTTCCCATCCAGTTCCCTACTTGTGGCCTGAGAAAGCAGCTGAGGACGGGCCAAAGCCTTGGGACCCTGCACCCGTGTGGGAGACCCGGGTGAAGTTCCTGGTTCCTGGCTTCGAATCGGCACAGCACCAGCCATTGCGGTCACTTGGGGAGTGAATCATTGGACAGAAGATCTTCCTCTCTGTCTCTCCTCCTCTCTGTATATATCTGACTTTCCAGTAAAAATGAATAAACCTTTAAAAAAGAAAAAGAAAAAGAAAGAAAGAAAAAACAGAAACCTTCTCTGGCCAACCTAAGGACCAGAAGGAGTGGTGAGGCAAGCTTAGGGAGGCGAGAAATCCATAAAAAGCCAGAAGAGGAGATAGGCTAAGGTAGGGGAGGGGTGGCTAGATTCTAATCATAGGGGGCTTCACATGAGAGCCAGGTTAACTGGAAAACCGTAATAACTCCCAAACTTTTCAGGCCTGCCTTTAATGTGAAATGACTAACAATATAATTGTGAGGGCCCGGTGCTGTTACCTAGTGGCTAAAGTCCTCTCCTTGCACGTGCCGGGAACCCACATGGGCGCCAGTTCTAATCCCAGCAGCCCCGCTTCCCATCCAGCTCCCTGCTTGTGGCCTGGGAAAGCAGTAGAGGACGGCCCAAAGTCTTGGGACCCTGCACCCACATGGGAGACCTGGAAGTAGCTCCTGATTCCTGGTTTCGAATCAGCTCAGCTCTGGCCTGTTGTGGCCACTTGGGGAGTGAATCAGCAGACGGAAGATCTTCCTCTCTGTCTCTCCTCCTCTCTGTATATCTGACTTTCCGATAAAAATATATAAATCTTAAAAAAATCTAATTGTGAGGAAAAAAAGAGAGGCAGAAAAAGAATGGGAAAGTAGAAGCAGACACAAAGAGGAACCTTTCTCCCAATCTTTCTTTTTTTTTCTCTTTGTATCAAATGCTAACCTAAAATCCTGCTACAAGGAATAGGAAGACACAGAGTAAAATATCTGGAGCAGCCAAATTCCATTACTTCCAATTCACTGAGTGAGACAGAAACTGGTAAGGAATCCTGAATACAGACCACTTAAAAAGAACTACATAACACCACTTGTAAAAAGATCACTCACAAAATATTTCCAGGGGAAGGCCCTGATGAGCCTGCTTTACTAACCAAGACTTGCTTGCAATCAACAGCATCCATCCACTTTCAAGCAATCTCCTAATAAAGAATTTGAACTCGGCAGGAAATAATATCTCCCGACCTTCTGAACTTGCTCACACCGTATACTGACTTGAAAGTCATTTCTCCATAGTCTAGACTAAGATCAACTTCGCCCTAGCGTGTATTACACTCCAATGAAGAGTCTGGGAGCTATCACTCCACCCTAAGGGTCCCCTGGAAAATAGAAGTATGGGTGGTTAACAAACAATCCCTTCCAACCCCCACCCACAACACCCCACACAGTCCCAAGGTGATTCTTGAAATGGACAGGGAAGGAGGAGGCAAGCAGTTTGCATTAGACACAGTTTAATTGCCTTCAAATAGATTAAAAGTTCTGGTTTACACTCCCTCCCCCCTCCCCATAAAGTCATCCAGACAGGACCCTGGCTTAGAAAGAGAAAAACGCAGGGGCTCTAGGAAATATAGCCACATATAATACATAAATCTTCTTCCCTGAAATAGTGCAGGTCCTGAGCAGAGCTGACTGGGGGCCGCAGCCCACCCCCTGGGGGAAGTGACTCTGGGACTCTGCCGGTGGAAGTGCTGGAAGAGTAGGGCTTGGAGGAAGACCCCGGTGTGGTTACCATAGCTCGAGGTGGGCTGAGGCCTTGGAGTGGGTTACCCGGGAGGGCAGCAGTGCTGGGCTTTCCCTCGCTCAGCCGAGGCTTAATGGAAGTACTGGTTAGTCATTTTTTTCTTTTTTTTTTTTCCTCTGTGTGTATGTGGTTTTTGTTTGTTTAAGGGGACATAAGGGGAGAGGAAAGGAGAGGAGAGCCTCTCTGTGCCTTGGTTTCCCCATTGTGCATTCAGGGCCTTTGAAAGCCTCACACAGGGAGTCTGAGGGGGTAGTGTTTAAGTGAGCACTCGGGCTTCCTCTGAGGAAAAGGAAGGACCAGAGTGCAGACTTTTATTACTGCCATTCCTGCTCCTAGTGAGAGCAAAGTCAAAATGAAAAACAAATTAAAAGGGGCTAATGAGAAGGGAGAAGTGAGACAGAGAGTGTGAAGAACTATGTTGTTGGCATCTCATTCATTCTTGTTTGAGAATAGCATAGGTATTAAAAAGTTTCTGGGGGCTGTATGGAAAATGTAAATTGTTATCTTCACTACACTTACTTACATGTATCTAAAGGGAAGATAGGGGAACTTGGGTGTTAGAGAGTAGATGGGGTGGGGCAAAGGAGAAACTACATGAATAAATACAACAAGTAGAAGGTATCTGCCTCATTCCTAAAAGGATTAACTGACCAGGCTGGCACTTTGTAGTTGAGAAAATCTGCCAATCCCTTTCTCTATCTTCATCAATTCTGAAGGCCCCAAGAATCCGGTTAGAATTCCCTCAAGAATTACCTCTACACTAGGCACAAGCAGCAGCTTGGAGCAGCTAGAGCCTAGTCTGAAAAAACTCTTAAGCCCCAAGTTGAGATCAATGGCCCCCAATCTGGAGGGCTGCGATCTGGAGGGCAGAGAGGGAGGAATTCAGGAAGACCTAATGGAGAACATGGAAAACAGGTGTCCCAGTGCAAGAGATCCATTTGTCCAGTTACAAGTGATGATGACATCTTTTGCTAACTGCCTTGAGCACAGAAAATAAAAAAAGGCCTTGCAGCAAGAAAATGCTACTGTGCCATTGGTTGACGAAGGACTAAAGAAAAGGACGAAAATGAACAGCTTGATTGCTCTCTGTCTCAAGTTTATCTTCTCCCCTGAAATCGCTCCTAGCCCTAATGAACACAAACAAAAGTCTCTTCCATGGAGAGGCTACTTCTCAGTTCCAGTCGCCTCCTGTGGTGGCTCGGGGGGTTCTGGAGGTGGCATCTCTTCCGGAGTGCTAGAGTCCTCGGGCATCTCATTTGGATTCAGATGTTCTGTTGGTGCCTTAGAGAAAAAGAGATCTTATTTAACACAAAGTTCTCCTTCCAAGTCCAAATGCAAATAATCCACACACACTCTTCCCCTGAACCCCTCAACCATGCTGATACTACAGTTATGCAACCACAAACCCCGAACTCAGAACCAAAGGCCAGGCTATCTTCTTCTCAGCAGGATGTGACAGAAGCTGTCTTCCTGCACCAATTGCCCATTATTAATCATAATTAAAATAACAATAAATACAAGGAGAAGGTGGAAGAAAGAAGAAACCATAAATAAGTACAGAGGTCAGGTGCTCCTCCCAACAGAATACCATAAAGTACTTGTCTAACATAGCTTGGCCCAAAGGTTATTAAACCTGCCTCTGCCCTAATACACAGCTCGTTTGTGATTCTAAACCAAAGAACATAGGGCATCAAATTTTGATGGTCATAGGTAAGGTTTGAAAAGACTCTCTCAGCTGATAATCACTACCCTAGATTGTTAGATTTGAGACAGACTCTTTTTAAAAAGTGATACTCAAAGTGATTATGATAATTACATAAACATTCGTTTGCTGGACTTTAAAAATTAGGGGCAGGCATTTGACCTAGCCGTTGCGCCAGTGGTTGGGATGCCCGCATCCTATTATCAGAGTACCTGAGTTTAAGTGTCTCAGATATTCTAATCCCAGTATGCTGTGAACGTACATCCTGAGAGGGAGCACCCTTAGCTCAAATAACTGGGTCTCTGCCATTCATAAGGGAGTCCTGGATTGCATTCTCTCTCTCTTTCTTTCTCAAATGATAACAAAATTAAAAATCAAAATTCAGGAAAAGCTAGATAGAGAGCAATGATCTGCCTTACAAAAAACATTTGCTTAAGAATAGATTTCCATTTAAATAAAGTTGAAGTCTACTAAAAATTTATTAGACTAAGTTTCATAAGGTTTCGGGATACAAGATCAATACACAAAAACCAAGTATTTCTGCACACTCCCAATGAACAATCTGAAAAAAAATCTAGGAAAAAAAAATCCTTCATTTACAACAATTACAAAAAGAATAAAATTTTTATGTTTAAGGCAACAGAAGTTTGAAACTTAGCTTAAACAAATGAAAATGTATGTCATGTCATCGGCTCAGAATTTTCTAGAATAGCAATATTTATCTATATGCAATATTGATCCGATGCAATTCTCATCAAAATCCCAACTTGCTTCTTTGCAGAAACTAACAAGCTGGTCCTACAATTCACATGGAAATTCAAGGCATCCAGAATATCCAAAGCAATCATGAAAGAAAATAAACTTGGAAGATTCACATTACTCAATTTTAAACCTTACTACAACACTAACATAACCAAAAGAGTGTGGTAATTGCACTAATTTTAACTATATTAATTTATGGATAATATAATAATAATAGTGATTAACAGTTAAAGAGTCTAGAAACCAACTCTCACATTTATGATCAATTTATTTTCGACAAGGAATGGAAAAAGTCTTTTCAACAAATGCTACAATAACAATGAAATATCTACAGGCAAAAGAAATAACGTATAGACCCCTTATCTCACACCATATAAAAGTGTACTCAAAATGAATCAAAGATTTAAATGTAAGAAGTAAAACTATAAAATTCTTACAAGTAAACAGAAATATCAATCTTCATGACCTTATATTGGGCAACATGTTTTGATGTTATTCTTAGATATAACATCAAAAGCACAAGCAACATAAGTTAAAAAAAAAAAAAGTAAGCTAAATTACACCACAATTTAAAACTTTGTGCTTCAAAGGTTACCATCAAGAAACTGAAAAGATGACCCACAGGGTAAGAGAAAACATTTGCAAATCATATACCTGGCAAAGAGTGTGTGCATATAAAGAACAACTATAACTCAATAATGACAACTCAATTTTTTAAACGGAAAAATTTTCCAAACATACACTTCTCCAAAGACAACATATAAGTGCCAACAAGCACACCGAAAGATGCTCAAAATCATTAGTCATCAGGAAAATGCAAGTCAAAACCACAATGAACTCACTAAGACAGTTTTAGTCAAAATGTCACATAATAGCCACCAAGGATGCAGAGAAATTGGAATTCTTCACTGTTAGTAGGGATGTTAGTAGTTGTTGTTGGCACACTTGGGCAGAGTCTAAAAGTTCCTCAAAAGGTTAAATACAAGGGTACTTCTATGAGCAAAAATTCATGGAAAAATGGAGTCAAAAGAGAAGTTGATTCTGGTGGAAAAATTTTTTTCATACTATGCATTTTCCAGGAACCTTCTGAAATTATCCTTGCAAATGTAGATTTATCATCTGATCCAGAAATTTTACTCCCAAGTACACAGCCAAGAGAAATGAAAATATGTTCACAGAAAAACCTACACATGAATACCCAGAGTTACTCATAAAAATCAAAAGCTGGAATAATTCAAATTTCCACCAGCTGGTAAATGGATAAATAAAATGTAGCATACCCCTGTACTGGAATATTATTCTGCATCTAAAGGAATAGAATACCACTATCTGCTACAACACTGATGAACCTTGAGAATACAAAGCTAAGTAAAAGTTATCCACAAAAGCCACATATTGAATGATACCATTTATATGAAAGGTACAGAAGAGGCAAGGTTAATAACAAAAGAAAGTAGATTATTAGTTGCCTAGGGAGGGGCTGGGGGAAATATGAAGAATGACTGCTAATGGTAACTGGGGACAGGGTTAATTAAAATGGCTTTAAATTGATTGTTGTGATAATCGTACAACTCTAAAAATACATTACTAATCAGTGAATCATCCATGTTAAATAGGGACTATATGATATGTGAATCATCACTAATAAAGCTGTTAGAAAAATGCTCAAATACTAAGAACATATATTTTATAAAACATATCCTGAGCGGCACAGCTGGGACAGTGTCCACAACATCTGTATATCCCAGCCAGAAAGCCTCTTTCTACCAAGGGAAACACGTCACTAACTCCAACACCATCCCTGAGCCCTATCTTTGCTCCAACACACTTCCCTCATCAAGGTCCTCTTCACGATGTTGAGGAGTGATACCACACCTCTCATCTCCACTATATGACAAGCACCTTGAGAGCAGGGACATCGTTTGCCTTGCTCCCTGGTGTATTCTCAGCACCTAGCAGAGTAACTGGCACACAGTAGCTGCTTAAATAGATCTCAAAGAAATCAGTGAAGCTTGGGACCCAGTGACATGGCTCTACTGTTTAATCCTCCACCTCTAATCACTGATATCTCATATACCAGTTCGTATCCTAGCTGCTCCAGTTTCCATCCAGCTCCACGCTTACAGCCTGGGAAAGCAGTGAAGGATGGTCCAAAGCCTTGGGACCCTGCCCCTGTATGGGCGACCCAGAAGAAGGTTCTGGCTCCTGGCTCCAGATCAGTTCAGCTGTGGCCATTGTAGCCATTTGGGAAGTGAACCAGAAGATGGAAGATCTTTCTATCTTTCGTTCTCTCTGTAAATCTGCCTTTCCAATAAAAACAAATAAATCTTTTTTTAAAAAAAAGAAATGAAGTTTAATCTACTTAAAGGTACAATGATATGGTGGCAACAGTGACGCAGTAGTAGATAGGGAAGCTGAGGGGATCAGGATAAAAAATTGCCGAACTACTCTTCTAAGCTTTAAAATTAGCCTACATCTGGGCTTGGCAGCGTGGCCTAGTGGCTAAGGTCCTCGCCTTGATCCCATATGGCTGCTGGTTCTAATCCCGGCAGCTCTACTTCCTCTCTATTTCTCCTCCTCTCAGTATATCTGACTTTGTAATAAAACTAAAATAAATCTTTAAAAAAAAATAAAATAAATAAAATAAAATTAGCCTACATCCTGACTAGCATCAACTCAGCCTGCAATAACACTTACTGGGCTTTGTGGCAAGAGGCTGCTACTGGTCTCTTGAGTGCTGGGAGGTCGGCTTCCACTCTCCTCCAGTGGCAAAATACCCCTTCGATCCAGCACGCTGAAGGAGACAGGAGAGTTTATCAGCAAAATAGCATTCACTCCTCCACCCACACAGCCCTCTGAGCCCTGCTGTGCATATTGGAAAACACAAATCAAGCCTTTAGCAATCTAGCCTGATTTGAGCACAGACCTCCTTTCATTCACTTTTTCTTCCACAAACACATGAAATAAGAATGGAAGAGCATGCATTCAAAGCAACCAGTCCATGGTCTAGAGTCTCTGTAGGTATGCTATCAAGTAATAATCCTTGGGGAGATCAATTGACACCAAGAGATCCCATTCAGCAGAACATGTAAGATCAGGTAATGAGATAAGGTGGACTTGTTCATCCTAAGAGCCCCCCAGGACCCTTTAGTCCCCCGAGTACCTGGGGGGCAATGGGCCACACAGCACTTCACAGCAGTTCTTCACAATGTTGCCATGGCTATAGGGATTCTGGACACGATTCTTCCCTGTCCATGATCCTTTGATCTGCAAGATAAAAGTCAAGGCTCACATTAAAATTGTTTTGAAGGGACCAGAGTTGTGGTACAGCTGGTTAAGCCACCATCAGTGATCCTATGTTTCTGTATCTAGAATGGTGATTTTGATTCAAGTCCTAGTTGTTCTCCCCATTCATCCCTGCTAATGTGCCTGGGAAAGCAGTGGAAGATGGCCCAAGTGCTTGGGCCCCTGCCACCTAAGTGCAAGGCCAAAATACAGCTCCTGGCCTTGGCTTTGGCCTGGCTCACAACAAATCAGCCATTGTGACCATTTGGAAAGTAAACCAGCAGGTGGAAAATCTCGCTCACTCTTTCTGTGTGTCACTCTGCTATCAGACAATAGAAAATAATACAAATTAAAATTATTTTGAAGAAAGACGTGCAGCATAGGATGATGAAAAAGTTTCCAGAAATGGGGCTAGCACTGGTGCAATTGCCTGCAGCACAGGCATCCCATATGGACTCTGGTTCAAGTCCCAGCTGCTCCACTTCCCATCCAGCTCCCTGCCAATGCACCTGGGAAAGCAGTGGAAGATGGTCCAACTACTTGAGTCCCTGCACTCATGTAAGTGAACCAGAAGAAGCTCCTAGGTTCAGTTTGGCCCAGCCCCAGTCACTGTGGCCATTTGGAGAGTGAGCCAGTGAATGGAAGACCTCTCTTTCTCTGCTCTCTTTGCTCTCTGTAACTCTGCATTTCAAGTAAATCAATACATCTTTTTAAAAAATTCTAGGGACCAGCATTGTGGCACAGTGAGCCAAGCTCCTCACAATATTGACATGCCATACGGATACAGGTTTAAGTCCCGGATGCTCTACTTCCAATTCAGTTCTTTATGCTAATGCTCCTATAAAAAACAGCAGAAAATGACCCAAGCGCTTGGGCCCCTCTACCCACATTAGAGATCCGGATGAAGTGCCTAGTCATTTCTGGAGTAAACTAGCGGATGGAAAATATCAGTCTGTCTCTCTCCCTTTATATGTAATCTCTCAAATAAATAAGATAAAGTTCTAGAAATATATGATGGCAATAATTACACAATGTGAATGAATGATATATTTAGATGGCATTGTTATATTGTGTGCATTAGTCACAATAAAAGGGAAATATATACACAACTATAACAATGTTCACAATACAGTGAGTGGGAAAAAACACATGATTGAATGATATGTATTTCTATTTTAAAAAACATAATGTATACAGATACACAAACCTGGACATGAACCTATACAAGTTTGTAAGACTATTTAAATTAAACTATTAATACAGCTGATGCCTGGGAAGTAAAATTGCAGGAACTTATTCTGTTTCCTTTGCTCATCTGTGTTTCCTGATTTTCTCCAATGAACGTGGATTAATTGGGAAATTTAGAAGTAAGAATTTATTTAGTGCAACTGTCCTGAGTCACTCCAAATCTGAGACACACTCAGCTTTTAATGACCTACTGTTAACGACCTTATACCCATATAAATTTTCAACCTTTTCATCCTTCCTTTAACCTTTTTTTCTTTTTATTTGAAAGGCAAATCTATAGAAAGGAGAGAGAGAGAGAGAGAGAGAGAGAGAGAGAGAGAGAACTTCTATCAGCGGTTCACTTCCCAAACGCTACAAATGCTCAGGGCTGGGCTAGTCCAAATTCATGAGTTTCTTCTGGATCTCCCCCATGAGTGCAGGGGTTTAAGTACTTGGGTCACTCTCCACTGCCTTCCCAGGCTATTAGCAGAGGGCTGGGTCACCAATGGAGCAGCCAGGACTTGAACTGGCACCCATATGGGATGCCAGCATTGCAGTCAGAGGATTAGCCTGATATGCCACATCACCGGCCCCTCCTTTTTTTTTTAAGATTTAGTTTTTTTATCTGAAAGGTGGAATGATAGACAAGAGCACGGGCACACACACACACACACACACACACACACACACATTTTCCACCTGCTGGTTCACTCCCCAGTGGCTGCCTCAGCTGGGGCTAGGCTAGGCTGGGAACCAAGAACTGTATCGAGGTCTTCCACAAGGGTGACAGGCATTCAAGCATGGGGGCCACTACCCACTGTCATCCCAAGTACATTAACAGGAAGCTGGATCAGAAGTCAAACAACCAGGACAGGAAAGCAGCATTCCATCAGAATGCTGGCATCAGAGACAGCAGGTTAACCCATGTACCAGTCTCCAGAAAGAGAGAGCTCCCAATCACTGGTTCACTTTTCAAATGCTTACAATGGCCACCGCTGGGCCAGGCCAAAGCCTGGAGCCAGGAACCTAATCCAGGCCTCCTGCAGGAGTGGCAGGGAGCCAGTTACTCAAGTTAGCACCACTGCATCCCAGAATATACACTAGTAGGAAGCTAGAATCAGGAGCAGAGGCAGTGCAGGGACTAAGATACGGGATGCCGGCATCCCCACCAGCATCGTAGCTGCCCCTCAGCTTCTTGTTTCTAGTGCCCTTGAGACATTCAGCTCCAAACAAAAGTCTATTCCTCTTCCACACATGTAATATTCTCCCATAGCACATTTCTGCTTTGCTCAGCCTCCCAGGCTAAAGAGTTAGCCCTGTAGCAGATAACAACAAAACAGTCTCTTGAGAGGAAAATAAATTGTGAATGGAAAAGAAGTTGACTCACATCTTCATTGGTTGTCTGGTTCAGAGCCACGAGGAAAGTATGAAATCCAGTCAGTCCCACGACGGACCACAGGGTGAAGAAGCAAATGAGAACTTCTAGCACAGTGAGGTGAAGTTAAGGAATGCAGAAGAAGCTACAGCAGGGGACTCCATGACCACAGTTCCACCATCTTTACCTCTGTAGTTGTCTATCTCCAGAAGCCAAGCAGCCATATAAAACAACAGATCAACTCTAAACTCATTGGATAGGTCTCTTACAAAAGGTAAAGGAGTTCTGCTTATTCACTATGAACAAATCTCTAGTGTGTTCCAGTGTTTGCCTATTTACTTATCATTCATTGCCCTTTGGAAGGAGAGGTGTAGGAGGAGGCTGAAACTAAACAATGGTGGCCATCACTGCCAATGAAAATGTAATAAAAAATAAACTTTATAAATGAAAACTCAGTGGGAGAAAATGGTTTATAGACATCTCATCTGAATCTGCTTTTCAGAAATGTAGCCTTAGCTGTAGCAGGATGATGGAGCTCCCAGTAAGTGACAGAAGAGGTTTATTAAGCGAAGTAGTCTACTAGAGGAGCCAGGGCTGAGCCTGGGATAAGAAGGGCCCGGAAGAGAGACAGACTCCAAGTAGCTGAAGGAAAAAACTTCCTTTTAATGCCTGGCTATCTTCCACTGCAGTTGTTACCACTAAGACTACATTTTTTATTTTAGAGACTTTGGCACTCTCTGATGTCTGAAACATTAGATGGTGGGAGAACTGCAGGGAGGAAGACTGCGGGAAAGTAGTTGAAGAAGGCTTCACAGAACACACTGCCAGGGGAGGATATGTTCCAGGAGTTTCTTTCAACGTCTCCAGAAAGCCAATTTTCAAGGATTCTGTGAAATTGAGAGTGGAGAGAAAAATTAGGGACTTCAGTCAAAACCACACACCCTCCTCATGCCTGCTCAGTGCTTTCCTTCCTTCCTGCTCTATCACGTGTTACTCCCTGGCAAGAAATAAGCTCTCACACAGGCAAGGGTGAGGATTCTCACCTCCAAGCTGGTAGACTCATTACAAAAGAGCCCATATTTCTGGTGCAAGATCAGGCACTGGATAGAGAGCTGGGCCTAAGGCAAGCCTTGATCCCTTCCCTTTTCCCTAGCCCTCAACTACAGACCCATAAGATGGGTATTGACAGATGAAAGAAAGCAGAATTCGCCAACAAAAATTCTTCTCCTGACTTATCTGGGCCACTTCCTAGTTTAAGATACAGCTCAGATTCCTCTCTTTGCGAAGCTGTCTTCATTAAAACCACACTTTAACCCCACATTCTACCTTCCCTGTGTGTGTGCCTCAAAAAGTTCATGGAAAATATAGTTAAAAGATCAGTTTATTTCGGTGCAAATCTAGGGGTTTTAATTCGATCATTTCTTATTTGAAAGACAGAGAGAAACAGAGATAAACTATCCATTCACTGGTTCACTCCCTAAATGCCTGCAATAGCTAGGGCTGTGCAGCCAGGAGCCAGGAACTCAATTTGGGTCTCCCATGCAGATGGCAGGGACCTAATGCACTAGCAGAAATCTGGATCAGAAGAGGAAACTTGAATTTCGGCTCTCTGGTATGGGATGCAAGCATTCCCAAATAAACATATCTTTTAATTCCATATTTTCCTTGAACTTTTTGAAGCACACCTCACATTTTCTTATCTCCCAAAGCAGACCATGAGTTATTAAAAAGCATTTCTCTGCTAAAACCTATTCTAACACTTTGCATGCCTCAGGTGTTACAAGGCAGAAGTGAGGATGTAAAACATACCTCTTGTCTTTGGGATCACTTTCAAAATGTGCAGCGCTCTGTGTTCAGACCAGTAATTAAGGCCCAGTTCTCAGCACAGAGCCAGTGAGAAGAGCAACATCCCCAGTAAACATGCTTCACTGTTTGCTGAGGTTTGCAGCCCTGTCTTAGGACAGCCTCATTGTTTAATGGGTCTTATGATGCCCTCACTGTGCTCAAAGTCCCACCAGGAAACCCAGCCACCTCATGCCCCAAGCTGTCCTCAAGTCTTCCCCAAACTCAGCACTATTCCAACAACAGACACTACCCTTCATACTCACTGAGCGCCACATAGACGATGTTAAAGGCGAAGACATAAATTGTGAGCAGGGAGAGAGAAAGGATGAAGAGGTAGAAGTAGCGGTAGTTCCTCTTCCCAACACAATTCCCCACCCAGGGGCAGTGATGGTCGAAGCGTTCTGTGGGAGAAAGACAGAGTCCAATGCCAAAGCCTCCAGAACAAAGGGCTGCCCTGCCATCCATGTAACATATAACTCAAGGAGCCCTAATGTCAGCATCCATTTCAGTTGAGAAAATATACATTTCCATCTTTCACTTTTTAGAAAGGCTTACAAAACCATTTCATCTGATCCCGACACACACCCCACAAGTTGGGCAAAAGGGAATACACTCCCCCTCCCCATCCATTTTACAGATGACGAAACTAGGACACCAAGCAGTTAGGTGATCTGTCACCTTCTGCCAATTAAAGCAAAGATACTGGTTTCCAAAACAAAAGCCTTAGCAGATGGGCCTACTAAGTTCTGCACCAAATAGAGGGAAACGGACAAAGAAAATCTGAAGAATGAGTAGTGTTGTCTTTCTTAACCTCCAGTTATTAAAACCATAAAAAAAACTACAATATATTTTAATGGTTTGGCATAGCTCAATAATGGAAAGAACCCAAAACACACTCTACAATATGTAAGAGTTTATTCTTCAGTAAACCCAGCATTTCAAAATCAATGGCGAAAGAGAGGTATTATTGCAAACAATCTTGAGACAGTTGGTTAGTTGCTAGAAACTAAGGGTGGATTTTTTTTCTCCTTAGACTATTTAGTTATCAAAATAAAGTCCAGATGAATTAGAAAGTTAAACATTAAAACAGTCAAGCCATTAAATACAACTATAAGGAACAGATGTACATTTATTCCCTGTATGGAAAAGAAAGGACATTACAAAAATGACAAAGAAAAACAGATTTTATTTCATAAACTTTGAGAAAATATTCAGTTTATATTAAAAATACTATGAAGAAATTTTAAAATAATGACAACCTATATAAATTTCTATGTGACTATATATTAAAAATCCTTACAAATTAATAAGAAAGTACAAATATTTTCTCAATAGTCAAAGGTTACTTGAAATTTGATAAGTATATCTTAAGTGTCCTCACCACATACAAATATGTACATATATACACATACCAAATGGCAATTGTGAGTGGTAGTGGGTATTTGACTAATTTGATTATGTTAATCATGGTAATCATTACAGTGTATACATACATCAAATTACCACACTGAATTCCTTGAATACATATACTTTTTGCCAATTACACCTCAATAAAACTGGAAATAGAAACTATATATAAAAAGAAAAAGGCAAAACCAGTTAATAAATACCATATAAACATGTCTAATTTTCTTCAAATTCACTCATTATTCTGTGCAATGCTAATAAAACAATAAGATTATTTTTTGTCTATCAAAATAAGAATATAAATAACAACATCCAGCACTAGTGGGAATAGGATCTTCTAATGCACTGCTTGTGGGAATACAAATTGAGACAATATTTCCAGAAAGCAATTTGGCAGTATGTATCAAGAACCTTATTAATGTTCATTACCCCCGGCAGAATAAATCTATTCTCAGCCATTTCCCACAAGGAAATGGAAATGTTTACAAAAACTGAAGTTCAATAATTTTGGGGGGTTTTTTGTTCAATAATTTTTTAATTTCATTTGTTTGTGGTAGGAGATACATAATTTTCCCCTGTAATTATTTTAACAGTACAATACAGTGGTATTACTTAAGCTCACAATGTTGTACAGTTATTACCACTGTCTCTATCCAACACCTTTCAGTATCCCAGACAGAAATTCTATACCCTTTGAGTGGTAACTCTCGATTTCTTCCTTCTCCCAGGGCCTGGCAACTTCTAATCTTAACTATCTACATATATCCTATATTCTAGATGCTTCATGTAAGTGGAATCATATGATATCTTTATGTGTTCTTTGGTTTTGACTTCTTTCATGTAGCATCTTCTAAGGCTCATGCGTGTTGTAGGACACATTCATACTCCTTTCCTTTGTGTAACTGAATAATAGCCCACTGTATTTATATGCCATATTTTGTTTAATTCATTCATCCATTAATAGACATTTAGATCGCTTCCACTCCTGGCTATTGTGAATATGGATGTAATGAACACTGCTACATAAGCAAGTTTTGAGTCCCTGTCTTCAGTTGAGTATTATTATGAACTGACTTGTACCCCTCTCCGGCCCTGTTCATATATACTGAAGCCCTAATTTCAGATGTGGCTATACAAGTGTTTGGGGATAGGACCTTTAAAGGCAAGAACTAAGGTTAAGTGAGGTCATAAGGGTGGAGCCTTAATGCAATAGGACTGCTGTCTTAACAAGATGTGCATGAGACACTGGGAGTGTATGCACAGAGAAAAGGTTGTGTGAGGACACAGCAAGGAGGCAGCCATCAGAAAGCCATAGAGAAAGGCTTCGCCAGAAACCAACCATGCTGACACCTTGATTCTGGACTTCTGGCATCCTGAATTGTGAGAAAATATATTTCTATTGTTCAAGTCACCCAGTCTGTAATATTTTGTTATGGTAGCCCAAGTAAACTAAAACAAATATATACCCAGGAGTAGAATTTCTAGGTCATATGGTAATGCTATATTTGACTTTCTAAGGAACTGCCAAACTGTTTTCCATAGCAACTGCAGTATTTCACATTCCCACCAGAAATGTATGGAGTTCCAATTTCTTTATATCCTTAAGCCCAATAATTTTGGTCATAACGTTAAAATAATGAATAACATCTAATGACAGGAGACTGCTTAAATGAATTAGAATATAACCATATGATGGATTATATAGTCATGAAAATAGCCTATCCAAAAATATTAAGATGTAGAAAAATGTCCCCAGCTGTAGGCAACTGTCTAGACTGATTTACCTAGGCAAGTGTTAAATTGCTGGCAGAAAAGCAGCTAATAGCTGGCAGGCATTCTGGGTGTGGTTAATGTCAAATTTGTGTTAACTATACCAGTGTGCCAACACAGTTGCTATTTTTTTTAAGATGTGTGGAGTGCAGACGTGGGCATGCCAGCAGACAGGGTCTGCATCACTGGCCTCAAAACTCCATCTGTGAGGGAAATAGATCTGTGGTCTGACCATGGAGTGCATGTCAGGACTGAGTTTCCTCAGTTTTTGAAGCCTATGCAGTGGACTGCATGCCCAGATGAGCTTGGGGGACATAACACCCAGTTCACTTAGGCCTGTGGAGGACATCTAGTATCATGGAGTGCAGAACAAAACTGTACAGCTCTCCCAGCCAAGCTCTGACAGCAAGTATCTGGGTGAATTGACTCTAAGGTGGACTGTCAGCCAATGGACCTCAGGAGGATTTCCTCATCCTTGGAGCAACAAATCAACAGCATCTCAGAACTAGGAAAACCACTTTAGCAGTGCCCTCAGAATATGCTCCACTCTTGGGGACCTTGGGATATCGGGTGGCTGTCCCCCATCCTAGGGCAGTGATGTGGCTGGGCTGCTGGCAGCATCCCTCTCCCCATTTTTCCCAGGTACATGAACAATGGAGATTGAAACCGTTGTCTTACTGACTTTCCTCCATTGCTCCACCCTCCCCACCCTAATCAGTGGTCCACATGAGCATGCATCCTTAATTATGCAAACATCACCAAAACTTACAAAAATTATAAATTTATTTTAATAAAAAGATGTAGAAAAATGTATGGTCCTTGTTAAGTGACAAAAACAGGCTTAAAAAACTATCATGTATGGTCTAATTCTGCAAATGAAAGTCTGGAAGGAAATATAGACTTATACTTTCTTTACTTTCCACATTTTTTACACTGAATATGTACTGTTTTAAGGAATCATAAAGACTACACAAAGGAAATAAAATACATCATTGTTAAATAACCACACACTGTATACTATAAGAATGGTACATCTTCTGGTTTTGATGATACAACACATCTTCAAAAACTTCATGGAAATGTGTATTTTGAAAATTCTCCAATGGGGGAATCTCAACTGAACTTGAGCTGTGGTTATGCAACAAGGTGGAGGAATCCACCATGGTGGGAGGGTATGGGGAGGGGTGGGGAGAACCCAAGTATCTATGTAACTGTGTCACATAATACAATGTAATTAATGAAGTTAAATAATAAATAATTAAAAAAAAAGAAGCTCACTCTATCTTTGTTTCTCTCTGTTTCCTGCTGAAAGTATCAAGTAAAATAAATCTTTTTTTAAAAAGTAAAAAAAAAAAAATTCTCTGCATGGATTTCAAAACACTGCACAAAATAAGCATCTTTTAATTCTGTTTTTCTACAGACTTCTTGAAGACTCCTCATATATCTTTCTAGGAAATGGATGTAAGGAATAGAGAAAAATGGCATGCCCAGGTGATTACTGTAACGTCTGGGCTACGAATTATAGCTAAAGCTTTAAGCAAATCAGTCATGCAAAAACACTGGGAAAATGTAGGTTTATACAGACATATTTCTTGCAGTATTTTAAATCACACTTTTTCTGATAATGTAAGTAACACATACTCATTTTAGAAAATTTGAAATTAAAAAATAAAATTACTCAGAATCCCACAACTCATAAAGAGCCACAGCACGGAGGTGTGTTTTTTTGCCTGTTTTTTTTTTCACGCATTTACATTTTTTAAGGTATAGCTGTGATCACAGTGTAAACATAGCCTATCTCCTATTTATGTCACTTAGTTTTCTAGTATGAGCCTTTTCCATAAGTCTGTTGTATGAATATCCCATAAGTTATTTGACCACTTGTCTATTGGTCAACTATTAGATTCCTTCCAATTTTTCATTATCACAATAGTCCTGCAGTAGGCATTTGTATTCTTAGATCTTTTACCACAACCCTGATTTCCCAGAAACTAAGCCAGTGGAATGAAAGGATATACATGTTTTAAGACTTTTGATGAATCTTTATAAGATTGCTTTCCCAAAAGCTTACCCTAATTTATAATCCCACCATTGTCGGATTAGGCATTATCAGGTCTTCTTTGTTTATTCTGCAGATCCAAAAAAAGTATTGCTTTAATATTTACCTCATGCTAACTAGGCAACTGCCTTTCTTTCCAGTTTTATGAACCATCCATATATCCACTGGAATGTCAGTGCTGTCTTAAAAAGTGGTTTTTTTTCTTTATGCTTAAAGAGAGGGAATTATTTATGAAAACCTTCACATCAGACCTTCTCTAAATATTGTTTCCTGGTTTATTGAATCCTATCTGCCTAGAGCTTTGCGCCATACAAAGCCAGATATAGCACTTCGTAAACTTTGCCTGAAGAACTGGCAAGCAGGAAAGCAGGACCCTCAAGCATGCTGCCTGGCATATAGAACTCAGAAAGCTGCCTAGTGATAATATCAGCAATTTCACATATGCCTATCAATAGGAACATTTATGGTCCATATCTGATCTTCCCCAAGGTTCAGCACACAGGACGCAGTGATTAAAGGAAGCCACCCATGTGGATGTAAGCACAGACCATATCTTATGCACTTGTGTGCATGCACATACACACACACACATCATTCTTGCTGCAGCAGTAAAAATAGAAGCAGACCTTTAGAATAAGGCTGGTTTCAGTTTTGTCTCAGACTAATTACAGGAACTCTTTCCTCATGTGTAAAATGGGGATAAACAATGATCTCACAGAGATGTTCTAAGTCTCACACAAGAGAAATGAAATGCACTTAACATGGTGCCCTGTATATCACAGGACCTCAATTAGGGAACACTGCTTCTCAGGTCTTCCTTCCTCAATACTGCCCCCCAGTGGACGAGGAGCTTCGTTCCCCCTGGGTAAGGTGGGCCCAGCAGCAGACCCAGTAGAAGAAACCCTCCAAGGCCAAAGCTGTTATCTCCCATTTACCCAAGCGGTGATTTTTAAAAATAAATATTACCTAGAGGATACTTAACTTACAACTTGACCTATACAGGTAAGTTGATTTAGAGTTGCTCAAGACGTTGCTTCCTCTCTCAATTTCCTAGGTAAAATCTAGCTTGTTTCCCCCATTTATCTTCCCACAGCTACTGATTTTTTTCCAAGAATTGCTGACCACCCGTAGCCTCTAGCTCAATTCAGCCTTTCCCCCAAATCCTCATCCCCTTAGTTTTACTCACCCACACAGTTGTCACAGATGCTGCAATGGGAAGCCCGGGGAGGCCGGAAGATCTTACATGTATAACAGTATTTCAGTTTCACAATCTGGTTGTTTATCTGGAAATTCTTGATACGCGGGGGTGGTCGCTGGCCCTGGGGCACTGCGCCATTGGTAGCTTCTATAAATCAGTCAAGACAGTTCAAGTTAATACTGGTCATTATTTCAACCCCCAAATGTCAGCATCTCTCTAAAAGCAACAAGCATAAACAAAGGCTGATTGGCCATGGTCTTCTCCACGTGAAAATATTTTACTTTAAAAATTTACTTAATTCTTTTTTTCTTTAATTTGTGGGTAGAGAGACAGAGATCTTTCATCGGCTTATTCAATTTGTAAGTGCCAACACAGTTTAGCCTGGACCAAGTCAATACCAGGAGTCCAGAACTTAAACCAGATCTGTCACGCAGAGGCATGAAACTCAAGTCATTGTCAGCTGCCTCTCTCCCAGGGTGCTCATCAGTGGGAAGGTGGGTCAGCACGGAGGAGCTGAGACTTGACCATGCACTCTGATACAGGATGCAGGCAGCGCAAGCAGCATCCTGACTGGTACACCACTCTCCCATCCCCAGACTAGACTTTAACATCACACAGTAGCCCCTTCCCAAGTTCCACTGAATGTCATGCAATTCTGTCATGTACATGTAAGAAACCCTGCACCCACATGGGAGACACCACGTGCAGCTCTGGCCATTGTGGCCGCTTGAGGAGTGAATCGTCAGACGGAAGATCTCCCTCCCTGTCTCTCGTTCTCTCTGTATATCTGACTGTCCAGTAAAAATAAATCTTTAAAAAATAGCGAAAAACTAAAAATAACCTCAATGTCATAATAGGAGACTAGTTGAGTAAATGATGATAAATGCATGGAGTGGAATTCTAGCCATTTAAAACCATACTGATGAATAGATGGTGACATAGAAAACATGCATTAAATATTGCAAATGAAAATGTATACCTAAAAGGAAAATATGAGGATCTACTGTGCAAAAATAAAACATACATATGAAAAAGAGTGATAACACTTAAAAACATTAAAATAAGAACAGGATGGAGGCAGCCCAAGCCTCATGCTGTTACACCACTATCCCACCCACTTAAATCCCATCCACTCAAACTGACATAACAGCTTAAGCTGCTGGCATCCCATATCTGAGCAAGGGTTTCCGTCCTGGCTGTTGCACTTCCAATACGGCTCCCTGCTAATACTCATGGGAAAGCAGAGGATGATCCAAGTACCTGGGCCTCTGCCACCCATATAAAAGACCCAGATGGAGTTCTAGGCTCCTGGCTTCAGCCTGCCCAAATCTGGCCATTGTAGCGTTTGAGGAGTGAACCAATAGATGAACACTCTCTTTCTTTTGTGTATCTCCCCCTCTCTCTGTTACTGTCTTTCAAATAAATAAAAATAAATCTTTAAAATAAATAAGAATAGCAGCAGACATTTGACCTAGTGGTTCAAATACCAGTTAAGATGCCTGCCCATATCACAGTGCCTAGGTTCGAGTCCCACATCAGGTTCCCAGCTCCAGGTTCCTACTGATGCAGATTCTTTGAGGCAACAGACAATGGCTCAAACAACTGGGCTCCTGCCACCCACATGGGAGACCTGGATTGGTTCCCCAGCTCCCGGGCTTCAGTGCAGCCTAGCCCAACCCAGCCCCAGCCACTGCAGACATTTGGGGAATGCAACAGCAAATGGGAGGTCCCTCTCTCTCTTTCTCAATCCCTCTCAAATAAGTAAAATGTTCAAAAGATATTATATGCTTATCATAAAAAAAGAAACAGAGAAGGCATAAAAAGAAGAGGTAAAAATCATTGAGAGTCTCTCAGCTCTGACACTCCTGTATTTTGGTGCATTTCCTTCTAATCTCATAACAGATAAGTAAATATTCATGATTGTTTTAAAGTGTGAGAAATTACAAATGACATTTTTATGAATCATATATACATTATATATTATACATTACATATATACATTGTATATGTGTATATATTATACATTATATATACATTAAATATTATATATATATTATGCACATTCACCCAAAGCTGTTAATTTTTTTCTAAATCGGCATTATTGACAATATCCCATGGTATGTATTATGATTTACTTAACCATTCCCTATTGTTGGGCATTGAAGCTGTCTCCTGTTTTTCATTAGTCAAAGGCTGTTGCACATGAAAAGTTAAAACATTAAAGATAATAGCCTATATCCCCTTTGATCACCACTCCAACCCCAGGCCTCTCCTCCCTTCCCCAAGAATCCATGTGTTAAAACTGATCTCTAAATCAGAGAGAAAGAAGAAAACTATGTTCAAGTAGGAGCAGTAATACATTAAGTTTTTGGCACTAAAACAGCTATATTCACATTTGAAAAGAAAGAAAAAAGAAGAAACAATGCACTAGAAATTCTCCTACAGTAATCTGTTTAAAATTTTTCTGATTGTTTGTTTTAGCTAAACCCTTAGACAAGTAGAATCACTGGGTCAAAGGGCACGAATTTTAAAGCCTTATCGCCAAACAGCCTCCAGACAGACTGTATGAATTTGCACGTCTGTCCACTGCAGCACACGAGAGTGCCTATTTCACTGCACCCTCATCATGCAGTGCAATTCTAAAAACAGAGTATTTTTCTATTCACTTTGGTTTTAAAAATATCTGCCATATGGAGCATTTTTCCTTTTTGTGTGGAGTGGGGTAGATGCTGTGAAATCAAACAATAACAGTATGTCAGTCTTAAAAGGATGGGACTGTTATTCATTGAAAAAAGAAGTACCAGCATGCCATCTTCATATTCCTTTGCACCTACTTTACATGATGGCACCTGGGAGATAGGGGTCTTGGCTCACTGTCCCCGGGACGTCACTTCTCTCTCCAGTTCCCCATATGTGCGAATACTGGGCTGAATATACGCTGATAAAACCTGGCTAGCAGAGACACGTTCGACCTCAAGAATGTGCTCTTCTATGGGGAAACATGCTAAATGCAGAGGTTACAACATAACAACTTGACTCTAGGTCCCAGTCTAGTGACAAGGTGGCAAAGAGCTAACCTTGTTAACAACCTGCTGTGAGATGCAAGAGACAAGTCATATATGGGCTTGACCTCAGCTTCTCCATACGTCAATGGAAATGGGACTATAAAGGAATAACCCAGATGAAGGGGAAGAAAAGCCAGCACTCCCAATTCTCCCTCACTACGCTCTAGTTTTCCGTCAGGCCCTTCCCAGAACACCAGCTGAGCCAACACGTCTCATCTGCTTTCTGCCCACTGTTCCCATCCTCATCCCACCCCGCCACCTCTGCTCACTCACAGGTACACAAGCCAACTGATCGACTCAAACAGCCTGGGATTTTTCAAAAATAACTATTAAGAAGCTGGGCAGAAATACGATTAAACAAATAAATACAAAAGCAAAGAAGTCTGCAAAGCAACCTCAAAGAATCAAAAACAAGAGCAAGCAGACTTTGCTCCCAGGCTGGGCATCTGAGGCTTACAAGTCCTGGATCCTTTTATTTTACTCCACCTGGCCTGGATAGTTGGCTGAAGCTACTGCTGTAAATGACCTTAAGAACCACTTGGTGGGCCCGGCGGCGTGGCCTAGCGGCTAAAGTCCTCGCCTTGAACACCCCGGGATCCCATATGGGCGCCGGTTCTAATCCCAGCAGCTCCACTTCCCATCCAGCTCCCTGCTTGTGGCCTGGGAAAGCAGTTGAGGACGGCCCAAAGCCTTGGGACCCTGCACCCGCGTGGGAGACCTGGAAGAGGTTTCAGGTTCCCAGCTTCAGATTGGCTCAGCTCCAGCCATTGTGACCACTTGGGGAGTGAACATCAGACAGAAGGTCTTCCTCTCTGTCTCTCCTCTTCTCTGTATATCTGACTTTGTAATAAAATAAATAAATAAATAAATCTTTAAAAAATGAAAATAAAGCTTTTAGAGCTTGATCAGAAAAAAAAAAAAAAAAAAGAACCACTTGGTGGTGCAAGGGGGCAGGAAAGGGATCGTCAACAAGCTAATCCTCTACCTTCAAGTGCCAGCATCACAAATGGACGCCGATTCGTGTCCTGGCTGCTCCATTTCCCATCCAGCTCCCCGTAGTTGAGAAAGCAGAAGAGGCTGGCCCAAAGCCTTGGGACCCTGCACCCAGTCCAGGAGACCCAGATGAAGCTCCTGGCTTCCGATCAGTTCAGCTCCAGCCATTGTGGCCATTTGGGGAATGAAAACAGATGAAATATCTTTCTATCTCTCCTCTCTGTAAATCTGCCTTTCCAAAAAAACCCAAATATATCTTAAAAAAACACACACACACAACTACTCGGGTAGGCACTGTTGGTCTGTGGACTCCCCACAGATACCAACAGGGGATGGATGCTGACATTTTCAGTGTGGCTTAACCTACCACACCACAAGACCACCCCACCCCAACCCCAAGATTTGAACCCTCAGCTGCAGACTTCACAGTCCAGAGACAGTAATTGCATCCCTAACTCTCCCAGAATTCTCAGTGGCTGCTGTGACCACAGCCATTCCTCTCACTTTTGGAGTTCCCCCTAAAACAGAAATTTTTGCCATGACTATGCTTCAGAAGATATATGGATTCCTTAAATTACACTCAAAATTGTGTGTAAGTACATGCATCTAAGAATATTTTAAGGAGATAAGGTTTATGGTTTCTTATTTAAAAAAAAAGTCAAATATGTTGGTGACCCCTACAAAAAGCCAATTCACTTGAGAACAATGCAGCAGGGCCTTGTTCACAAATCGGAAAGACAACCCTGCACAGGGTTAGAACAAAGCAATGGCATTAAATCTGATGACACCTGCCTTCCCGAATTCACAGGGTGACCATGATCTTAGATTGAGGATCTCAAAGAGGAACAGAAACAGAAGTGACTGTTTACCTGCAACTCCTTATTACAATTTTACTACCTTACTGATGAATGCCACCCACTTCCCAGCAGCTTGTGGGCTGGCAGAAAAACTCACCTATCTCCATTTCTATGAATGCTGCTTCATCTGGCAGGGCCCGTGGGATCACTCCAGGGTCGCTGAAGCTGGTCCTCAACAAGGTAGCCATAGAGAAGAGGAACAGCATGGCAGCAAACACAGGTATAGCAGGAGACAGCTGCACGGCCAGGTAGCGGCATCTGAAAAACAGAGGTAATTAAACATTTACTTCAACCTACCCTATGCTGATTGCCAGCTGTTGCAAATACATCAGTTTGGTCTTCACACAAAATGAGCAGTACCTCTAAAGAACATGTTATTTACTTCCTTTGAATTACCCCAAACTTCTACGTTGTTCTGCACACACAGTAGGAGTTCAACAAATACTTAATTGATTGGTGTCACTCAGGACAGAAGATAGCCTGAGGTCTGGCATGGTATGAGAGCAAGCTGATCCTCTACCTGCAGTACTGGCATCTCCTATGGTTGCCAGTTTGAGTCCTAGATGCTCCACTTCCCATCCAGCTCCCTGTTTGTGATCCGGGAAAGCAGTGCAGGATGGTCCAAGTGCTTGGGCCCTTGCACCCACTTGGGAGACCCAGATGAAGCTCCTGCCTCCTAGCTTCAGATCAGCTCAGCTCTGGCCGCTGAAGTCATTTGGGCAGTGAACCAGTAGATGGAACACCTCTCTGTATCTCTTTCTCTGTAAAAATCTACCTTTCAAATAAAAATAAATAAATCTTCAAAGATAGAAGACAATCTCAAGGACCCTCCCTTAGACCAGGCCCTCCAATCAGCCCATTGGGTGCGATTATTTCCTCTACTTCAGGCAAGGCTCATTCCTGCTAAGGGCTGGGAAGCAACTGAGTCTGGATCTCCAAGCAGCACAGGTTGATCTCATTTTGTGAAACTGCAGGGCTGTTCATATCCTGTATCCGGCATTAGAAGTGAGCAAAAATGAGGAGGAAGAGAGGATGAGGACCAATCAGGAAGCAGGCTCACAGTATCACAGGCTGTCTCAGCATAAGTGAAGACCAAAGAAAAGGTTCAGGGCCTCCAAGTGACTGCAGATCCCTTCTGTGTCTCCTCAAGATCATCACAAGGAGACAGGGCACTCACATCTTCTTAGTACCCCTTCCTGCCATTAGGTTCACTGCCCTCTTACCTCATAACGCACCTGAACGCAAATTCTCCTCCCTCTCTGGATAGCCCAGTTCTACTCATCATTTAGGTCCTGGAGACATCAGTACAATCGCTGCCATCAACACAAAGACAATTTCTGAAGTGCTTAATGTATAAATGCTGGGCACTGCACTAACTGCTATAAGCATTCTATCATCCAAGTGGCACACTGAATCCAGGAGGCAGATTCTGTTATATCCATTTGATACATGACAAATATGGAATTGAAAGAAGTCCTGCCTCCTCTCCAAAGGCCTATGCTACACTGTAATAACTTCTCCCTCTCTGCTCACTGTAGTCTTCATTGCCTAGCTGTTTGTCAGTACCTGGACCACATCTTCCCCAACTGAATCTCCTAGGGGCAAGAACTTAGTCATCTTGGCCCAGGAACACTTGACTTCATATTCTGGCTCTCCTAGTTCCTAGCTGGGTGACCAGGTTCACTTCAATCTCCTTATCTGTAAAATGAGGGTAATAATAGCACTTCATGGAGTCACTGTGTGGAACAAATGTCCTAAATATAAATCAGGTGCTTACAACTACACTTGACACAAAGTAAACACTAAGTAAATGTTCGCTATTGATGTTATCTGGATCTTATATTTCCAAGAGGCTAATACGAGTAATGGAATAAAGAAGCTATCAATAAACACTTGTTGATCTGAGCCGAATTTCACGTCAAGTAAACTGGAAATATGTGATGAGAGTTGTCATTGCCCTAGTTTTCTTCTCCTTTTCCCGAGGCACATTTCTTCTTCAAAACAGAACTCTTCTCTTGGAGGCAAACTCCAAATGGATGAGCAAGGAGGAGAAGGAGAGCAGGGAAATAAGCTAAGGAAAAAGCTTACCTCATCAGCATGGGGAATAAGCAAGCTGCTTCCATTCAGAGCAAATGTTTAACCCGGGGTTGTATACTCGCTGAAGCTGCAGAACTACCCCCGTGAGATCCTCCTCCTCCCACCTCAATCTCCCTGCCACACACACAACTGCGTGGCAGGGAAGTGTATGAACCAATTGTTATTTTAGGCTAAGCACTTTGTGATGAAGGTGAATATATATAAATTTTTTGAACCTAGAGATGATTTTAGTGGCTTTCTGATTTGCCTGCCAGTTGTTTTTAACAAGCCCTTGGTCTTATCATGCTTTTTAAAGATTTACTTCCTTCTCCTAAAAGAAATAGGGAACTGGAGATCTGACAGCTGAGTTCACGGTAACTACAATTCATGCTTATCACTCGTCTGACAATTACCCATCCTTCCATTTTTCCACTTCACTGGCACAGAGATAATTAAGCAGTGAATTCAGAAAGAAAAGTCATTTCCACCTATCAGAGACCCAAAGGAGACAACAGAAGCATGCGATTTTGTTTGGGTGAACAAGTGAAAACAGGAAAGAATCTTCTTCTGAGTCATTGCCCATCACTACATTCTCTCTTGAAGGCAAATAAGTAATGACCTCAGGCCTCAAACTGCCCTAGGTGTACAGTGTCCAATCAAAGACCTTAGGAAAACCAGAACTACCAGCCTGGCCAGCAAAGAGACTTTCATATCTTTGTTTTAAGGGAAAAGACACAGAGTGAGCAGAACAACTAGAAGAAAAATTCAAAATTAATGCATTAATCCATGCATGGAAAGACCAGAACTTAGAAGTCCAGCTCTGACACCTGCTTGTGGGTCAGACAAAAGACAACTTGAATTTGAATTACACTACGCCATCAAGGATAAAGGTCTCTGTAAGCTCCACACAGAATATCTTCTGCACCTGCTAAAACAATGCACTCTGTATGTCAACAAGTACACAACAAGCCCATTGTATTGTTCTCCTCCAGAGATGAGGCTACTGGCAGCCAGTTTTCTCTAGTGAGTGGGTGTGGCTGGGAGAGCAGATGTGGAACCAGTAAGCCTTTTCTACTCCAAGCAAGAAGAAAATTGAGAGCCAGCAGCTATGACTGTTGTAACCTACAACCCACAATGTTTGGTCTTCAATAGCGATAATTTTTAAATATCCCCTAGAGTGGAGGGATAGGGGAAACGTTGGTCAAAGAACACAAACTCTCAGTAAGGAAAAATAAGTTCAAGAAATATCCTGTACATCATGGTGACAGTCAAGAGTAACATATCATATTCCTAAAAATTGTTAAAGAGAATAAGTTTAAAGAGTCCTCATTCCCCCCAAATTATAAATGCGAGGTAATACACACGTTAGTCTGTGTGATTTAGTCATTTCAAAATGCATACATATTTGAATTCATATTGTATGATGTAAATATACATTTTTATGTCAGCTAATTAAAAAAAACACTACCCTAAGTGAGCCACATAACTGCAGAAAGCTGAAGGTCTATCTCTGCCAGGAATAAGCTATGTGAATATTTAATAGTAATTTCCAAAACTGACCCCGATAGTTAGGGGTATCTTGGGAAAAGATTGGATCTGACATCCACCAATATGAGCTAATTGTTTTTTAAATCCCTCAGTACTTTCCATGTGTGTCACTTCTTGGAATAATAACATCCAAGCATTTGTCAAAACAGAACTCTCCTTTGTCCTCAAAGTACCAAGAAGCCCTCCTCCTTTCAAGGGTTAGAAGTTCCTTTTCTCCCTGGTGAATTTTGTAAATGCAACCATGTCCCCATTAAATCGTTATCTCTGCCACCCAAAGACACACCATAATTTTAAGCAATCCTCTATCAATTTCTTCACTGACTTCAGGACTCCTTAGTTGGCTTAACTGACAGAGCTCCCACATGTCCCAGTGGACCCATGGTGGTACAGACCAGCACAAACCAGCAGTGCCAGGCTAGGGTGGTGTGTCATGTTCCATCCCCCACCCTTACCATGACAGTTCAAGTGGGGGGATGGTGATAATGACACATACTTGAAGTCACACAAGAAAACCCAAAAGAGATTCATGAGTGCAGCTGGTTTAAAAAGGAAAAAAATCTCAAATTCCATAGCTGGAGTAAGCCTCACAGGCTGGCCGTTTGGATCGGTGTTCTCTGTAACATTCTGCTTTTAAGTCTCTCTGATATCTGTCTTGCTACAGTTTTTGTTTGTTCTTTTTTCAGCCAACAAGTATTTACTAGCATAATAAATTAAGAACAAGAGAAATGACAGTTGGTTTTGCTGGGAAACCATAACCAATATATGAGACATGCAAAAAAATAATTTGAGGCCAATATTTTAGTGTTGGAATGGTGATTTGGAACTAAAAGTGGTCAGGAAAGAACTCTCTTGGGAGCTGGTGGCTGTTCACAATTGCTCCAATTGCAGCTGTTAAAGAAGACTCAATTTAAGGACCAGCAGCAGCAGCAGCAGGAAGAGCCCAAGGATGCACTTTGGTCCCATATGGTAAAAAAAAAAAAAAAAAAAAAAACAGCCTTTGCAGGCCCAGCACGGTAGCCTAGCGATTAAAGTCTTAGCCTTGCACATACTGGGATCCCATATAGGTGTCGGTTCATATCCTAGTGGCCCCGCTTCCCATCCAGCTCCCTGCTTGTGGCCTGGGAAAGCAGTTGAGCACTGGGACCCAGCACCCGTGTGGGAGACCCTGAAGAGGCTCTGGGCTCCTGGCTTCGGATCGGCTGAGTTCCAGCCATTGTGGCCACTTGGGGAGTGAATCATCAGATGGAAGATCTTCCTCTCCGTCTCTCTTCCTCTCTGTATATCTGACTTTCCAACAATAAAAAAAAAAAAAGCACCCTCCTCCGTCCTGTGCACATCATGCTCAGGGTAGCCCTGCCTTCCCCAGCGTGTCGTCAGGCAGAGGTAGGCTGAATACCTCCCTGGCTCCAACACTCCTGGGCTGATAGGGCCTAGGCTGGGCAAGAAGCCAGGGTTCTCCCCATGCCCTGGCAGTCTTAGCCACTGCCCATTCTCCCCAGCTTGGGTGGGTCCCTCGTAGGGCGGGCAAGGAGCCATGTATAAGCAGGAGGTTGGTATCGGGACAGGGCATAGGTTTGAAAATGAGAGTTCTACAGACTGGTGCAAAGAGTTCTGGTATTAAAGCGAAAGAAGTGCAAAAAAAAAAAAAAAAAGCAGCCTTTGCAAAAAAAAAAAAAAAGAAGAAGAAGAAGAAGAAGCAGCCTTTGCTCTGAGTCCTCCCAGACATGGATGGAATGTGTATCCTATTTACTGCTTCCCTTCTGTGACCTGAAGATGCATGTCCTCCACAAATTCATGTTCAGCCATACCCCTCCCCATGTGGTGACATTGGAAGGGTGGAATCTGGTCATCTAAGAACTCACTCTCATGAACAGGAAGTTCCCTCTTCCCTTTGGCCATGTGAAAGAGAATACAAGAAGAACATGGTCAGCTACCAATCAGGAAGCAGAACCTCAGCAGAAACCAAATCTTTGCTCTAGGATTTCCCAGGCCAGAGCACAGAAAAATAAACTTCTGTGGCTTATAAGCTCTACCCCCTTGCAGATTATGTCGTTGTTACAGCAGCCTGAACAGACTGAGATATTATGCTAAAGTACAACAAATACACAGAATCACCCATAAAATTGTTTCCAGGATCTTGGGACAATGCTCAGAGTCTGCTGAAAGGAAACAAGTTTCCTTTAACACTAAAAACAAAGTCAGCTTCAAGGTTTACTGTTATAGGAGGGTCAGAAGGAAGTGTGTTATCCACTTTTGCTGCAGTAGTAATAGGGAAAAATTACAATAACTCCCTGCTCAAGAACTTAGAACAATCTCTTTCTACCTATGATAGCAAGACCCAAACTAGGGGCTGACATTGTACAACAATAAATTAAGTCGCCACCTGCAATACTGGCATCCCATATGAGTGCTGGTTTGAGTACCAGATGATCTATTTTCAGTCCAGTTTCCTGTTATTGCACCTGAGAAACCAGGAAATGTTGGGCCGAGTGTTTGGGCTTCCGCCACCCACATGGGAGACCTGGATGTAGTTCCAGGCTCCTGGCTTGGATCTGGCACAGCCCTGGCCAGTGCAGCAACTTGGAGAGTGAATTAGAGAATGGAAGATGTGTGTGTGTGTGTGTGTGTGTGTGTGTGTGTGTGTCTTTTGTTTCTCTGGAACACTGCCTTTCAAAACAAATAAGATAATTAAAAAAAAAAAAAGCAACAGCTTTTAAGGTCCAGCATTGTGGGCCCAGCACAATGGCTCAGCAGCTGAAAACCTCATCTTGCACACTCTATGATCCCATATGGGTGCTGGTTCGTATTCCAGCTGCTCTATTTCCCATCTGGCTCCCTGCTTGCGGCCTGGGAAAGCAGTGGAAATGGGCCAATGCCTTGGGATGCTGCAGCTTCATGGGAGACATGGAAGAAACCTTTGGCTCCTGGCTTCAGATTAGCTCGGCTATGGCTGTTACGGCCACTTGGGGAGTGAACCAGTGAAACAAAGTTCTTTCTGTTTCTCCTCTCTGTAAATCAGACTTTATAGCTCACTAACCAACGGATGGAAGATCTGCCTGCCCTCCCCTGGCCCCGTCTTTTTAACCCCACCTTTCAAATAAATAAATAAATAAATAAATCTAGCTGCCATTGTTAGTTCATCACCATCATTAGGCTCTTTGCTTCTCATCATTCCACCCAGAAATACCCCAATAATTACCCTGAATTAGCTAGCTTCTTGCTACTGAACTAGCATATGGTGCCCCCTTTGTTCTGAAACACAATACCAATTTCTGACATTTCTGAGGCAAATTTAATAAGTCTCTTCTCTCCCTTAATAGCTAACATCTCAACTGATATCAGCCTGCCAAGGGACATCCCTGTTCTTTGTGCTTGTTTTTCTCAAGAGTGGATCACTATACTTAATTAAGACTCATTCTCAAAAGATGGGAGAGGAATTCAGTGGAGATCGACAACATGAAACTCATTACTACAAAAGGTTGCAGAGGTAGAAAATACACAGAGAAATTCAAAATGACACAAATGTAAGGAACAGTTAAAGGAAAGCAAGCTGTTCAGGAGAAATAACCCAAGCCTGCCTCAGTGGCATGCCTAGTCAGGAAGTTCAGTTTGCCTGAAGACAGAAGCAACTATGCCTTTCCAAAGCTGTCACATGATTGACCAAGTCATATATTGCATCCTAACTTAGATGAAGCACAAGATTGACTGCCACAGAAAAAGTCTCCAAAAAAAAAAAAAGCTTCCTTTGTTAGAGATTGTAACAAAATCACTTTTTCTTCTTTTCTAATGTTACCTAACATTAAACATTTTCTAATGTTACCTAACATACTCTGGGAATCTGAACTTTGTCATCATGAATGCTAATGTTCTATCATAGTCAAGGTTCAGCTTTGGTCTACACAGTCTGTCCTCAAACCTGATAATTTGCACTGTCAGATCTGCTTTTGCTACTCCACCCATCCCTAAGGACACTTCATCCTTTGCATCGGGATCATGCACAGAGTAACAGGGTTGGGAGTACTCACTGCACAGATATTTTCCAAACTGTCCCCATCTGGCAGTAAGGGGCTAGCAATGGCCACGGAGAAGATACGTCTTCATCACCTCCTAAAGCTCCTTACATGCTACACATTCACATTTAAAAAGGGGCTACCCCACTCCTGAAAGGTTACCAGAATGCCAAATCAAAATGCTGTCAGTGGGGGGCCAGTACCATTACACAGTACACTAATCCTCTGTCTGCAACCCCATATGAGTGCCAGTTCATGTCCTGGTTGCTCCACTTCCAGTCCATCTCTCCATTAATGTGCCTGGGAAAATGGTTCAAATCCTCAGGCACCTACATCCACATGGGAGGCCCAGATGAGGCTCCTGGCTTCAGACCAGCTCAGTTCCAGCCATTTGCAGCCATTTGGGAAGTGAACCAGCAGACAGAAAATTCTCTTTGTGTCTCCTCTCTCTCTTTCTGTGTGTGTGTGTGTGCATGTGTGTATGTGCGCATGTGTCTCCTTCTCTCTGTAACTCTGCCACCCAAAGAAAAATAAAATAAATCTTTTTTTAAAAAAAAATGCTGTTTGTCTTCCACAAAAAAAGCTTTTATTTTCTAGGAACCTGAACTTGAGAGACCCAAATAACCTAGGTGCCATTAGGTAAAATATACATTAGGAAGGAAGAACCCAGAATGTTCTGGTCTAACATTTGTCATTATGCATGGATTTAATTTGAATGCCTTCAGGACTCTATAGCCAAAAAAGCTGCAATGAGATGAAAAGCAGTGTCATACAAAGACACTGGCTAGCCAACTGACCAGGAGGAAATAGCCTTATTTGTGTGAGCCTGCTTCTCTCACCCACAAAGGGATGGTGAGAGTCTCCAAAGTCATTTCCAGCTCCATCATTCTATGAGTCTTGAGTTCAAGACTCTCAAATATCAAGTGTATCCAGAATGTACTAATGCAGCAACAGTAATTGACTACCTACTCTTTACAAGCCTTGGTGGAAGGCACTGAGGGGATTACCCAGACATGGGAAAACATCCTTGCCTGATCCTGAAAGAGCTCCTATACATCAGTGGAGGCCAGTAACACCTAAAAAGTGCCATCAGTGCAGAATTCAGAACTACAATCAGTGTCGTGTGACTATTTGTTAAATGATAAGGCTGTATGATTAGATCAATGAAGCTCTCAAAGACTCAAGAAATAATTGAGTGGCTGGCATTCTGGTGCAGTGCATTAAGCCACTGCCTGTGGCACAGGCATCCCATGTGGGTGCCAGTTCGAATTCCAGTTGTTCCATTTGCACCTACTAAATGTGCCTGGGAAAAAGCAGTGGAAGAAAGCCCAAGTGTTTGGGCTCCTGTCACCCATATGGGGAATGTAGAAAGTTCCTGGCTCCTTGGCTTCAACCTAGCCCAGCCCTAGCTGTTCAAGCCATTTGGGGAATGAACCAGCAGATGGAAAATTCTCTCTCTCTCTCTCTCTCTCTCTCTCTCTCTCTCTCTCTCTGTGTGTGTGTGTGTGTGTGCGTGCATTCCCCTCTCTTTGTAACTCTACCTTTCAAATAAACAAATACATCTTGAAAAAACTGAAAACTCATTGAAAAGGAGGTAGAATTTGAACAGGCTAGGAGAGGTATAACAATTCCTAAGAGATGTTACAAAGCTTCACTCGGTTCATCCAGTTCAATGATTCCACTGGCAATAATGTACACCAAAAGCACCTATGGGAACCAATCCAACAGAAATCCATCTGGATGGTAGCTGGGTGTAATTTCCTTCATATATGGTCTTAAAATAGCAGGCTACTTCTACTTCAAGGGTCAAGAGTTGCACAGTAATTCTCACCATAAGTGCAGCCTGAGTATCTTGCTCCCACTGGAGGGATCTGGTTGCAAAATTAAAACAGAAAGCTAGGAAGCAAATTCCAGGTGACAGTGTGCACTGGGGCCTTTCCCCAAGGCCACACTGAATCAGCAAGTTGAATGGGACTAAACAACAGCTTTTCAGGAGCTGGACAGTTCACAGGTCGTCAGTGTCAGTCGGCTCTAGTGTCCTAACATCCCAGGCCAAAGTGGCAGCTGTGCAGCCAGCATACAAGCCCAACAGGGTTTGAGTCCAAACAGCTGAAACCTGTACATGTGTGCAAAGGTTAAACTGGCAAACACACTCATGTTTCCTAAATCCAATTAACTTGCCCTCCAAATTAATTAGGAAATCTTTTTTTTCCTTTAAACATTATACAATCTTCACCCTGCTTTTAAATGGAAATACATTTACTATGAATACAAAATGCAGCTACCTGCTGGTAATCGATACTCTCCTTTTGTGGTGTATTTGAATCTTGTAAACATTCAGAGTTATACAGAATTTCAGCCTCTCGGAGTTGCAAGGGGCTTACTGACGATCTAGCCTGATCACCCTGTCTAGTCTATCACAGTAGCCTTGAGAGATAGCTACCCAGATTCTCCACAAACACTTAAAAAAACTTGGGGGAGGGGAGGTCTGGCACAGAGAATAGCATGCTAATCCTTTGCCCTGCAGGAGTGGCATCTCATGTGGGCACCAGTCTGTGTCTCAACTGCTCTACTTCTGATCCAACTCCCTGCTTATGGCCTGAGAAAGCAACAGAGGATGCCTCAAGTCTTTGAGCCCCTGCACCCATGTGGAAGACCTAAAAACAGCTCCTGACTCCCAGCTTTGGATTAGTTCAGCTCTGGCCATTACTGCCATTTGAGGAGTGAACCAGTGGATGGAGGACCTTTTTGTCTCTCTTTCTCTCTGTAAAATCTGCCTTTCAAATCAAAATAAATAAATCTTTAAAAAAAAAACAACCCAGAAAAGGGTGAGAGGTCCAGTGCCAAATTCATAACAAACATGCTCTGCATGACGGGCAAAGGGGGTGGCCCACTTTGTGGTCATACCCAGTTTCCCAGGACAAAGAAGACTCCCATTCCCAGGCATGGCTCAGGGTGGGGTGCGGGTGGCGGTTGCGTCGTGCACCTTCACAAACACTTCAAGGAGTACAGAGCTCACTGCCCACCCTCTCAGGTGGGCAACCTTTTGTATCACACGAGGTCAATCAAATATCTATCCACAGAGAGTGAAAGGGCCCTGCCATGCAAAGTCGAGGTCTGGAAAACCTCAGACTGAAAGGCTAGCCACCCGCACCACCAACACCATATGGTTTTCATTAAGGTACAGCCATGTGTCTGAGTGGACTTCTCAAGACATCTGGCTGACCCAGAGTTGTGCCACGGGTGCCTATAAATCAACTCACACTTGTTCCTAAGCACCTGCTGCAAGCAGATCCAGAACCAGATGTGACTCAAAGTTCGCACTGTCTTCCCACAAGGAAAAAAAAAAGCAGCAGCCAGAGAACATTGAGCCTACACTCCTAGACAACTGGAGGATGAAAACGGACAGCTGTCTGCCTAGTCCAACACCCTCTCCCAAGCCAAGACAGAGAGTGAGGCCAGTTAATCTCACTGAGTTCTAACACTAACAAAGGAGCTCATATCCTGCCCCTCGCCCCCACAAATCCTACCCACCACTATGTGGTTGGTAGTAAAATATAGACTCTGAAGAAGGAGGTCAATTAAGAAAAATTCCTCCGAGGCATGCCAATGTGCCTTTCACAGTGTGGCACTGGCTAAGCTAGGGCAACCATCACCTGCAGCACCTATAACTTGACAGACACATGCATACACACATATACGCTCAGGCACATTCACAAATACAACCCACAAGTCACAGTAAAAAGCCTCATCACTTGGGGTGCTCTCCTCTTCGGTCAGATTTATATTTCCCCATTCCATCCTCAGTTAATACTACTTGCTTCCTTTTCGTCTCCTCCCATCATCCACTCCCCAGGTCCTAACCTCAAATATATTTACTCTTTCATGCAGACAGCTGGAGCCCAGAGCAGTTTTACAGACAACCGTGCCCTTCGTATTAGTGGACAAAACACAAAAAATAATTTGGTGGTTGGGGTGGCTGGGGGAAGGGGGATGTCACTGAAGAAAAAAAAACCCTCAGTGTCTGTCAAAGAGTAACTTGGCTAATTATGGGCAATCTTCTACAGAGGCCTCCATGTAACAGATTCAAATCAGAGACTCTGTCACTGACTCCCAGATACAAAAAGGGCTAAACGGTAATAGCTCTCAGTTCCAAGTTCCCCTGGCCAGCCAAAGCAGAGGTTTTGGGCCCAGAAAGATTGGCTCCCTCAAAGCCTGGAAACAAATCTCATCTCTGTTTTTGAATGGTTCTAAATCATAATCATGTCACCAGAGAAAGGAGCAGGGACAAAAAGATCAAGAGAGAAGGAAGAAGGATAGAGAACACAGTGCATTTTGTACTTCCAAAAAGAAAACAAGACAGAAATTAGGCAGAAAACACACACACGCTTGCAGAGAAAGAAGCCTGCAAAAAAAGGGAAAAAAAATTGTTATGCACATGCTTGTCTGACTTCACATGCTCACTGGTACCACACAGGAGCACAAGTGCATACACACACACAGCCATGAGATGGACTGAGAGCAGCTAAGAAGCCTTTAGCAGCCAGCCCAACTTCAACAAACGCTTGACAAAGTCAGCAGCAGCAGCAGCTAAGAGCGTTTAACAAAGAGCTTCTCTGACCTTACTTTTCCAGCCCTCCTCTAAACTGGGCCCCCTTCTCCCACTGGTATTACTCAAGCCAGCTGCAACCACCAAAAGTCTGGCAAAGCAGCCCAAAAATCACTCGGGATGCACCGCAAAAGCCCGAAGCCCTTACAGAGGGAAAAAAAAAAATCCCCAAAGGTATCAGTGTTCATTTTAATTAGCCATAAAGGCAGGCCAAGAAGTCACCTCCTACTTCCCCAGGCCACACCCCAGAAATGGAAGCTCCGTTTCAGCCCCCCATCCCCACACATGAACGCTGTAGCAGGCTTTCATCAATGCTGTGTGCGGTCAACACACACATCCCTTGGCTCCTCTAGGCCCTCATCACAGTAATCCCAAAACAATTAGCACTGCTGCCATCCCCAGAGTACAGAGCCTTCTCAGCACACCCAAGAGTGGTGTCAAAGTGCCCTAGAATCCAACTGGCCACCTCCCTAGAGCAGTGGCCTACACACACTTCAAACGGTCACGCTAGTACTAGGTAGTATGACATCACAGAACAAAATAACTCCAAGGATGGGATCAAGAGTTGTTTATGCTGAATAACTGCAAAGGAAAAGAAAGAGCAACTTGTTTTTTAATAAGCACACACGTGCCACACAGCCAGCTACTGTGTGACACAGTGGCTACCCATCTGCGGGGTCTCCACGTAGCTAGCTTGTCAATGTCAGAGCCAGGTGAGGGCTGAGCCCTAACGGAATAGGACTCAAGATAAGAGTTGGTGAGTGCTGCTGGGTGGTGAGAGGTGTCCCTAGGCTTAAGAGGGATACAGAAGAGGCCATTTGGCACCATGTTCCTAAGAAGACTGAACAGAAGGAGGGAATAATAATTACAACAACCTCCTTTTATTTCCCTTTTCCAGAGGTAGTCCCGCATTGGTGCTACAAAATTGGCATGGACGGATGGAAGTTCTTGTCATGGTTTTTTGTTTTATTTTGTTTGTTCGTTTAAGGAAGCACATACTCTGCTATAATCACAAAGCAACAAATTCAGCTGATGTGATCTGAAGACATTACTCAAGAAAACACTAAAAGTCATCCAAGAACTAGGACTAGCCACAAATTCCCAGGAAGCCTCCCACCCCCCACCCCCATCTACCCCTGGTAAATCCGAAGTAAACAGCCAAGTGATTTTACTTAATGAAAACTCACTCAAAGGCGAAGAAGAGTGTACATGTCCCCAGGATGAGGAAAAGGGTCAAGTAGAAGATGCCCTTTTGCCGCGCCATCATGACCCGGCCATCACAGCAGAAAGTGTTCCTGCCAGGGAGCTTCTCCCACTTCCGGGTCACTTTCTTTCTCACCACCATCACCGACATGATTGGGATCCCCGGTCCAGGAGGGGCTGTATAATCACACAAGGAAACAGACAGAGGCTGAGCCCAGCTTGGAAATCCTGTGGGTGGCAATTGCTGCTGCTCGGTCAAGCATCATCAGAAGTCCAGTTGCTACTCCTAAGAAAAAGCACAAGAAAGAAAGGCAAAATAAGAAAATACACTTCCATCCTCTTCTCCCGGAGGCAGAAAGATGAAGATGTGGGAGAATTTCACTTCCAAGTAAACCTTTATGCTTCCAGTCAAATACTGATGAACTAACAATCAAGGAGCCTTGGAACTCACAGATCTCCATAGGGGACAGCCCAATTATTTTGTCTGGGAAATGAATAAACTGAGAACCAGAGAGAGGAAGGAACTTAACCAGGGTCACACAGCAGCACAGCTGAGGCAAGAAAGCATGTCTGCTACTAACTGCATGTCCAGGGTGCTTGCTGCCAAAGAGGAACCTTCTCCAATCTTCTTTACCAGGACTGTGCTGATAACAGTAGCATTTCTGTCCTGAAGGAGCCATTCCCTTCCCCTCCTGCACTTCTTCACCTTGCCACTCAAATATGAATCACACACCAGGGAACGAGCCAGCCTCTGGCCAGGCCGGGAGGTTCTGAACACTCTGTACACACACACACAGGCTCGCTCACACGCACGCACACGCACGCACACGCACACATATTTACACAAAACCGAGTTCTCCCAATGAAACCCTCAGTAACTTCCTGAGTCCAGGAAATGAAACAATTGGGCTGCTCTAACCTAACATTTGTGGGAATCTTAATGAAACCACATCACACAGCCAAAGGTGAAGGACTGACTTAAGCAGAGATCGTGGAATCATTGGCGTTTCATGAAGAGTATTGAGGGGGAGACTGGGATCAGGGGAGGAGATGACAGCAGCTGAGTTCAGGGCGACTTCCTGGGACATGTCCTAAGTGCCATCTCTGCTCAGCATCCCGAATTCCCAGGCCTAGCCTTTCTCAGTCCCCGCCAGCCTTCTGCTGCCAGGGGCGGTGCAATGTGGCCTCTATTTACTGATACCACATGCCCCACGCTGGCAAGACCAAGGCGGAAGCCTGCGGCCCGACTGACGAGCGAGAAAACAACCAACTGGAGATTATTCCCTGGGTTGGAGAGGGCAAGGATCCAAGGAGCGATCGAGAACCAAGCCGGAGAAAGGAGAAGGAAGAAGACTTGGAGAAAGGGGAGGGGGTCCCAGGGGTGCAGAGGACACTTCCTTTGTGTAAAACTAACCTGCCAAAACAATCTCCTTGTGATCCACTGGCCCAGCGGGAGAAAGGGCGACCAGGAAAGGGAACCCGACCACGGAGAACAAAGATCAAAATCCGCCGGGAAACCAGCAATCGGTCCACCAGTCCGGACTGCCCCCACCCCTTCCCAAGCCTCCCCGCCCAGGCCCCAGTCCCTAGCCGGGCCGCAGGAGCCGCCTTGGGAGGCCCGCCCTTGCCTCCACCACGCCGAGGACCACCGCCCCAAGCAGTTCGGGACGCGCGCCCGTCCACACGCACACGATCCACACGCTCGTACACACTCACACCCCGCCACGTGTAGTCACCCCGGGCCAGGGGCTTGGCGGCTGGCCGAGTTGAAAAGGGCGGTGCCTGCGTGTCTGCGTCCCAGCGCCACCGCCAGCGAAGGGGAGGCAAACCCCTCAGGCAGCTAAGCCTGGGAGCCCCCCACCCCCACCCCGCTTTACCTGAACCCAGGAGATCGAACTCTGGCAGGCAGCAGAAGACAGTGAGGGAGCAGCCCCAGGGGACCGTGTCCGCTGCCCCAAGGTGGCAGCGACTTCGCCCCAATCGGGGAGACTCTCTCCTCCTGACAAGGGGCCCCTACAGGCCGGCCCCTGAACCAGCTGTGGCAACCGCCCACCGCTGGCCGAATGGAACGCTCCTCACGTCACCAGGTCGCTCCAGTAGTGGCTCGCGTCCCATTGGCTGTTCAGCCTCGGCGCCTCCGCCCCTGCCGCCCCTACTCCGAGCTTCCATTGGCAACTCCGAACGCCACTCCATGCTGCCTCCGCCCACTCCCCCACCCATCTCTCTGCTACTTGCCCACCTGCCAAGCCACTACCAGCTTCTCTTTGGGGTCCTAGTAGGCAGTATGCAAAGTGTTGCCTTCTGGTGATGTAGTTCGGCAGCGATGGGAGAGGGAGGGTGGTGCTGGCGGGACAAGGAGGAGCGGGGACCACCCCCTCCCCGTCCGAGTCTCTCTCTCTCTCTCTCTCTCTCTCTCTCTCTCTCTCTCTCTCTCTCTCTCTCTCTCACACACACACACACACACACACACACACACACACTCGGGAAGATGCTGAAGCCACGCTAGCTCAAGATCCGGGTGCTCACTGCAAACCGGGTCCGCCCTGTGCTTCTCCAGCCCTCTTACATTCAAATCTACCGCAACTCCGGATTTTACTCGTGAGCCGCAAGAAGGTACACCCTGTACCTCCCAAGTCCCGGGCGGCAGCCAAGGACCCCACCACCACCACCACTGTCTCCCTCACTCTGGCCTGCATCTCTAAGGTTTTCAGAACAAAACAAACAGAAACAGGAAGTTGAAAGGGTAACTGTCCCCACGAACAGTTTTGCAGCCGCAGAAACGAGTAATTGATCTTAGGAGAGAGCACGAGGAGCGCCAGTCCTTCCAGGTAGCTAATGAAGTAAAGATTGCCAAGAAGGTTGGCAATCTCTATTGGATTTGGAGAGCTTATAATAATTAAGCAGAGGAATCCACTGCAGAATTTCCAGTCACCAACCAGCTTAATTCCTTCCTTCTGCCACCCTTCTGCAGTCACTGCTGTCTTGAGCCATTGCTAGTGACCCAAGAGAGCCTCAACCATGAAAAGACTGGGACTGGAATGGAGAAAATGGTGGAGGACCGCATTATTCTACTGTAGGGTGAACTTTATAAAGCATCCTGTCTGTTTCCACGGGTGTGGCTAGTGGAAATACAAAAAAAAAAAAAAAAAAGACGGAGCGTGGCCTCTGTTTACCCACCACACTGTTGAGGATGAGTGGCTATCTCACCAGCTTGAGCTTGACACAAGTTTATTCAGGTTGAGGCTGTTTGGCATTAGTACAGAAGAGATTTCCTCCGGAGGCAGTTTTTGTTGTTGTTGTTGTTGGTTGAAGGGCCAGCTGTTACAAGGTTAAGGGCTTTTCCCCCTTTCAGTGTTAAGGTCCCATATGAAATGAAACTGAAATCTACACCATTTCACGATAGACTACATTTGACACTTTCATAGCACCCTTCCATAAAAAAAAAAAAATTTAAAGGATTAAAAAATAACTAGGTAATTCCTTTATGAGACAGAAGCATTATAATTAATTTGTAGAGGAAAGTATATCTTTACAAACCTTCTATTATTCCTTATTCTAACCGTCAGTTTATTCCTTATGAAGTGTATGACAAGCTGCATTGCCTCCAGGGGTGTTCTTTGATTGTGTAAGGTGCTGGTAATATGGAAGGAAGAGGTGGACTTCTTTGGCCACACGAGCTCTCTGAATTCCCGGGCCTGGGTGTGTATCAGATGCCCTTAAGATGAGCGTGGTCACCTCAGCTGCCATCCTTCTGATTATGGAGAAGTCACAGGTAGGTCTCCGTAGCACTCAAACATACTTTGCCCATAGCTCAGAAGCAGGTGGAGCCTGTGGAGTCCTGGAATGAATGTGTCATAGCAACACATTCCTCAGGGCGGCCCCTCCCTGCTTTGGGTCACATTTCCCCTGGAATTAAGTGGCTCTGTCAATCAGACTTCTTTTCTTACAATTTATTATTAGTCGTGCTCCCCACTAAGAAAAAAAAACAATCAGGAAAAATTTATAGGGGATGATAATCCATTGCACTTCCATTGCACTTCCTTTTAGGTAATTACTTTCTTTTATGTAATCCATAAAATCTCAATACAGGCATAACTAATGACTATAGACAGATTCCCACCACCACCATTCTCTTCTCTTATCTTCCACTTTGTGAATCCAAATTGGTATCGAATCTTTGGGGTTACTTTTTATTGTTTTTAAAGATTTGTTTTACTTATTTGTGAGGAAGTGTGTGTTTGTGTGTGAGAGAGAGAGAGTTTCCATATGTGAGTTCGATGGCCAGTGGTGCTGTATAGGCCAGGTCAAAGCTAAATGTCTAGAACTTACCCATCCTGGTCTCCCACATGGAAGTTATGAACCCAAGTATCTGTGCCATTTTCTGCCACTTTCCAAAAGACCACTATCAGGGAATTGGATCAAAAGTGAGGCAGCGGGCCCGGTGGCGTGGCCTAGCTGCTAAAGTCCTCGCCTTGAAAGCCCCGGGATCCCATATCGGCGCCGGTTCTAATCCTGGCACCTCCACTTCCCATCCAGCTCCCTGCTTGTGGCCTGGGAAAGCAGTCGAGGACGGCCCAAAGATTTGGGACCCTGCACCCGCGTGGGAGACCTGGAAGAGGTTCCTGGTCCTGGCATTGGATCGGCGCGCACCGGCCCGTTGCGGCTCACTTGGGGAGTGTAACATCGGATGGAAGATCTTCCTCTCTGTCTCTCCTCCTTTCTGTATATCCAGCTTTCCAATAACAATAAAATCTTTAAAAAAAAAAAAAAAGTGAGGCAGCCAGTACTCATATTGTTGCTCATATGGAACGCTGGCCACAACACCAGCTCCACTGTTGATTCTCTTCAAGGGGAGTAACAGCCAGTGATGATCTCTCAAAACATCATTAAGATGTAGTCTTCCAGGGGGATGGCATGGTGGCACAGAGGGGAAAGCCACCACCTGCTACACTGGCATCCCATGTAGGCATAGGTTCATGTCCCAGCTGCTCCACTTCTGATCCAGCTCCCTGCTAATGACCTGAGAAAAACAGAAGAAGATAGCCCATATGCTCAGACCCCTGCCAGCCAGGTAGAAGACCTGGAAGAAGCTCCTGGTTCCTGAGTGAGGCAAGCACAGCCCTGCCATGTGGCCATCTGGGGAATCAATCAGTGAAGAGAAGACCTCTTTGTGCTTGTCCTCTCTCTGCAACTCTGATTCAAAATAAATAAATAAATCTTTAATATATATAATATTAATAAATCTTTTATATAAAGTTGATGCTGGTAATACCGGCATTCCATATACTGATTTAAATCCCAATTGCACCACTTCTGATCCAGCTCCCTGCTAATGAGCCTGGGAAAGCAAGAGAAGATAGGCCAAGTGTCTGGACCTCTGGCACCTATGTAGGAGATTCAGATGAAGTTACTTGCTACTGGTTTTAGAAAGGTTTAGCCCCAGTCATTGCAGCTATGTGGGTAATAAGCTAATAAAAGATCTCTCTCTCTCTCTCTCTCTCTCTCTCTCTCTCTCTCTCTCTGTCTCTCTTATTATGCCTTTGAAATAAATAAATACATACTTTTAATCTGTCACTGCAAGGCTGGAGCTTGATCCAGCAGATCTTTTCTGCAGTCTCCCAAAGATCTATTTGGCACTGCATCCAAGAACAGACACAAAGCATCAGCCTTCAACTCCACCTGCCCCAGTCGCCTTGTCCCGCCCCTATGCAAATGTGCCTTCCTGCCCCACCTAGCTGACTTGTAGTCCTCTCCTTACTTTGCAGCTATAAATAAATACAGTATATATTTGTAGACTGGATGAGAAAAAAAATCACGCTGCCCTGCCCACACAAAGCCAGCTAATATTCTTAAGCAATATTTGTTTCCCTGAGGCTTGGCCTAGTGTCACCGACATAGAAGAGGCAGGGTAGCATGTAACATGAAAAGCACATAAGCCTGATGTCCAGGCAGACCTAGGTTCAAATCCTGACGGTGCTATTCCTAGCTTGTATAACCTTACCATTTACCATGTTTCCCCCTGATTAGAAAAAGCATGGAAAATAACCTTGCTCTAGTCAAGCACCTGTTTTGCAGCACCATCTTCTCCACATTACTGTTACGCTGTCTGTTTCTACAACAAGAGAGCAGTGGCTTTCATTAAGCACCTCCTGTGTTCCCAGCACTGGGCTGGCATTGGTAACTCACCTCAGAGAGTGCAAAGCACCTTTAAGATGTCTGCACATGAAAGTCAATCACATAGAACACACAATGAAACCACCTGCAGTGTCAGCAAAAGTGTGCCTCAAATGCTACTGAACTGCTCAAAACTGAGTTGCTCTTTCTCCCTCTGATATCTGTCTGCCCCTGCTAGTTCCCAATTTGCTTTCATCTCTAAACTATGTCAGCACATGGCATGATTTTAGATGCCATGTGGAACCTTCAACATTCACCTTAAGACTAGTCTCTCATTAAACAAGAATTGTTAGCAACAGCAATGGAGACCATTTATTGAGGGTGTCTTCTGAGCCAGGGATAGTGCTTGATGCTTTATACAAATCATGTTCCCAGGTCACAGTCTCAACATGATGTCCAGGTGAGAGCATCTGATCCTGATTTGGCAATACCTGGTATTTGACTCTGCCCAGTCCTCTCATTCCAGGAGCTGACATAGGAGGCTATGTAGCTCCAAAACATAAGCTGGCTTATCAGTCAATCACTAAGTATGCATTGAACACCCATAGTATGCCCAGCCTGTGCTAGGCACTATGGGAAATACCAAAGAAGTATATGACATGATCCCAGCTGCCAACAAACAAAAAACATTCCAGGGAAGAAAAGACTGGCATCTATGAAGTCTTTAAAGAAAAATACGAAACATTGCAGAGTCAAATTAGCAACAATGTGCAGCAGTCTCATACCTAAGGATAGCTTGCCTCAACAGGTTGTACCCATCAAATACTCTCAGTATAGGAGTAAACAGGGCCTGGCGCGATGGCATAGCAGTTAAGGTCCTCGCCTTGCAAGCACTGGGATCCCAAATGGTCGCCGATTCTAATCCTGGTGGCCATGCTTCCCATTCAGCTCCCTGCTTGTGGCCTGGGGAAGCAGTGGAGGATGGCCCAAAGCCTTGGGACCCTGCACCCATGTGGGAGACCCGGAAGAGCTCCTGGCTCCTGGCTTCGGATTGGCGCAGCACCGGCCGTTGCGGTCACTTGGGCAGTGAATCATTGGACGAAAGATCTTCCTCTCTGTCTCTCCTCCTCTCTGTACATCTGCCTTTCCAATAAAAATAAATAAATCTTTAAAAAATAAACAGTAAACGGGTAAAATTTTCACTAGTGCTATGTGGCAGTAGTGCTCAACATTTTTTCACCACATAACCATTGATCTAATAATCCTACTTCTATATAGAATTACTAACATAAACATTAAAAGACATACATTCAAAGAGGTTCAGTATAGCATCTTTAATGGCAAAAATTAGCAAAGAAAACAAGCTATTAAATTATTGCATAATTGCATCTGGAGTACTATGCAGCTGCTAAAAATAATGAAATGGGGCAGGCATTTGGCATAGTAGCTAAGAAATTATACTGCTTGTGATACCCACATCTCATATCACAGTGCCTGGTTCAAGTTCAGCCTCCTCTGCTTCCTATCCAGCTTTCTGCTAATGTACACACTAGGAGGCAACCCATGATGACCCAAGTACTTAATGCCCTCATGTGGGAGACTCAGATGAGTTCCAAGCTCTTGGCTTTGCTTTGAAACAGTCCTGGCATTTGTAAAATTTGGTGAGTGACCCGGTGAATGAAAAAAATCTGTGTGTATATCTGTGTCTGCCTTTCAAATAAAGGGAAAATAACAGGTATGAGACATATGGAGTTAGGCTCCTGGCTTTTGCCCTGGCCTAACCCGTCTATTACAGACACGGGAGTGAACCAGTGGATGGGAGTCTCTCTCTCTCTCTCTCTCTCTCTCTCTCTCTCTCTCTCCCTCATGGAGGAGATCTTACATCCACAGGCTTACTCCCCATATGGGCCCAATGGCCAGAGTTGGGCCAGGCTTAAGTCTGCAGCCAGGACCTTCTTCCAGGTCTCCCAAGTGGATGGCAGGGGCTCAAGCATTCAGCCTGTTCTCTGCTTCTTTTTCAGGCTGTTAGAAGGGAATTTAATGGGAAATGGAGCAGTCAATAAATTCTTTTTAAAGTATTTTTAAAATCTGTTTAGTTATTTTGAAGACAGAATCATGAAAGAGATTGAAAAACACAGAGGTCTTCCACCTACTGGCTCACTCCTCAAATGCCTACAACAGCCAGGGATAGGCCAGACTGGAGTCAGGAACTCCATCTTCATCCTGTGTGAGTGGAAGGGTCCCATGTACCAGAACTATCATCCACTGCTTCCCAGGAAACTGGGAAGAAATCCAGCAGGAAACTGTATTAAAGGCACTGGGTAGTTGGGGCTCAAACTAGACACTTAGATATGGGATTCAGGTGTCCTACTTATAGGCTTGATCTATTGTGCCCCAATTCCTGCCCTTATTTTTTAAAAAACTAAATATCCATATGCTGGCATGCAAGTGTCCTCAGTATACATTACATTTAAAGAGTGTCTAAATATTTATAAAATCCAACTTTCGTTCATTTAAAAAAACTGTATGCTTATGTATGATTTTACTTGAAAAGTCTGGAAGGATATTCATCAAAAAGAGGTTTAAGAGTAGCGAGAAAACCTTTAGGCTTTACTTTATATTACTTTTTTAATGTGTGAATTAGTTACAGGAGACATGCATTAATTTTAAAACTTGAAAAATAAAGATTTGAACAATTGGCATAAGGCTGTACACCTCTTGCTGAATCTAGTGGAATGACTTACATGCATTTATCTCTCCTCCCTGCTAAAATACTATTGGAATCACAGTACAGACACTGAAAAAGCATAAGCCCACATCAAAGAAAAGCAGTATCAGACAATAATAAATTTCACAAGTTTCTGGAAGATAGAACTAGAAGAAAGGATATTAACACACAAGACTTAAGGACAAATTAGAAAGCCAACCAGTGCAAAATAGAAAAAAAAAGTCATAGAGAACACAAAAGGATGACTGTAGGAGAAAGAGAAATCAGAGAGAAATGATACGGTGAAGAGCTAGGAACATTGTGGATGCAAGAAGTGCAAGAAGCAGACAAAAATGGGGGAGGACAATAACAGAGAAAACAAAATCTATACAAGAAGTTCATGGGTTAAATGCATAAAACTGGTTTGGATTAACATAAAAAGTGGGCTTCAAAAAGAGTAGAATTTTTTCTGAAAAACAGACAACATGAGAAAAAAGCTGGAAGATAGTAGTAATAATGTAAGGAAGTTACATATTTACCCACAAGCAATAAAAAAGCAATCAGAAATTCAACAATTATACAAAATTGTCACAAAATGTCATTTTCCAATAATGAAGGCAACTAGAATACGGAATGATGTAGAGCAACTCACGGAGGTTGTGACATTGGAACTATAAAGAAGAAAATGCAAACCAAGGTACAACTCTTGGCTTTGCACTGAAAAAAATATATATATGAGCATAATTATATGAACACTGGTTTTATTGGTTTTTAGCTTTTGGAATGCAACCCAGAGACAAAGTATAGGGAAACTTGATTATGATTACACAGCATAAAGTAAATGTTAGCAAACTTAATGTGAATGTATACTTTGCAGAAGTTAGTTGAATTAGAGCAGGGGGGAGGATGAGGAAAAGCTTTAGCATTCTTTTTCTTTTAAAGATGTATTCATTTTATTACAGCCATATATACACAAAGGAGGAGAGACAGAGAGGAAGATCTTCCATCCGATGATTCACTCCCCAAGTGAGCTGCAACGGGCCGATGCGCGCCGATCCGATGCCGGGAACCTGGAACCTCTTCCGGGTCTCCCACACGGGTGCAGGGTTCCAACGCATTGGGCCATCCTCCACTGCTTTCCCAGGCCACAAGCAGGGAGCTGGATGGGAAGTGGAGCTGCCGGGATTAGAACCGGCGCCCATATGGGATCCCGGGGCGTTCAAGGGGAGGGTTTTAGCCACTAGGCCACGCCGCTGGGCCCAAGCTTTAGCATTCTTAGAAAAGTGCAGAATCCAAGGATATTATCTATGAACAAACAAAAAGGAGGTTTGTGTGTCTCATACAGAAGCACATAGATAACCAAAAGCTTCTTGTATTGCATTTTTCAATAAACTTCAAAAAAATAAATAAATAAAGCTAAAAAGTACACATTAGCATGGTTGTTTGTAGAGAGAAGAGCTAAACAGAGGAAACTAAAAATAGTGATGTAGTAGCAGAGGGTGGAGCTGCACGGTACATAAACTGCATCCCTATTCGTCAACACAGAAAGTCAATGCAAGATGTCTAAAGCTGGTAAAACTAAAGGGATTTCAAGAAAATACATGACTACCATAACCCCACTCTTGGTCTCCCCGCCTTGTCTCCTTTCGGTCTATCATTACATACTAGCTCAAAACATTCTTTTCAAACTTGACTCAGACCCTGTCACCCATGGCTTTTCCAATGGCTTTCCCTATCACTCAGAACAAAAGCTAAAGTCATTACAGTGGCTTACTAGGGCTTCACGCAGTCATCAGTCTCACAGTCCCTAGCCCCTGTTGCGTCCTCTATGGTTCTGCACCAGCCCCAGTGGCTTCCTTGCTGTTCCCTGAACACACTGGGTGTGTTCCCACTTCAGGGCCTTGCCACCAGCTGTTCTTTCCGCCTGTAATTATCTTTTATCAATATTTGCACAGCTTGCTTGATCACGTCCTATAGGTTCTCACTCTAATGGCCACTTCTCTGAGCAATTTTTTAAATGGTTTATTTATGTTCATTGGAGAGGCAGATTTACAGAGAGAAGGAGAGACAGAGAGCAAGTGACAGATCTTTCATTCACTTCCCAAACGACCAAAGCTGAGCTGATCCAAAGTAAGGAGCCAGGAACTTCCTCCAGGTCCCTGGCTTTCCTATCTGAAGAAAAAAAAAAAAAAAAAAAAAAAAACTGCAGCCTTCCCACCTCCCAAGTTCTTATCTCACTTTCTTTCTTTCTTTTTTTTTTTAAGATTTATTTTTATTACAAAGTCAGATACACAGAGAGGAGGAGAGACAGAGAGGAAGATCTTCCATCCGATGTTTCACTCCCCAAGTGAGCCACAACGGGCCGATGTGCGCGGATCCGAAGCCAGGAACCTGGAACCTCTTCCAGGTCTCCCGCGCGGGTGCAGGGTCCCAATGCATTGGGCTGTCCTCGACTGCTTTCCCAGGCCACAAGCAGGGAGCTAGATGGGAAGTGGAGCTGCCGGGATTAGAACCGGCGCCCATATGGGATCCCGGGGCGTTCAAGGCGAGGACTTTAGCCGCTAGGCCATGCCGCCGGGCCCCTTATCTCACTTTCTTTCTTTATTTTTTCCAATAGCATTTACTGCCTTTTAGCATGCGGCATGCATATTGTAACTGCTTGTTTATTGTTGCTCTTGCCACCAGAATGCAAATTCAATAAAAGCAGGGATTTTTACCTGTACTTCTCACTGATGCCCACAGCAGTGACAAGCCCTCAGCAGTAGGCATTTGTTATGTATGTGCCAAAACTCATGTTGATCCTCAGAAGCCCAGAATGGAAGTGTATTTGAAGATTAGGTCTTTACTGAAGTGATTAAAATGAAATGAGGTCCTGGCAAGGCCATACTCCAACGTGACTGACCTCCTTAGGAGCAGGGGAGGAGACCTCAGGGATGCAAATGTACACAGGGACAATCGTGTGAAGAGACATTAGGAAAATGTCCAGTGCTCGCTTTGGCAGCACATATACTAAAATAGGAACGATACAGAGAAGATTAGCATGGCCCCTGCGCAAGGATGACACACAAATTCGTGAAGCGTTCCATATTTAAAAAAAAAAAAAACAAAGAAAATGTCCATTTGCTAAGGGCTGGCATGATGGTGTAGTATGTTAAGGTTCCTCCTGCAGTGTTGGCATCCCACGTGGGCACCAGTTCATGTCCAGGCTACTCCACTTCTGATCCATCTCCGAGCTTATGGGCTGGGAAAGTAGCAGAATACGGCCCTGCACCCATGTGGGAGATCTTGAGAAAGCTTCAGACTCTTGGCTTCTGATCAGCTCAGCTCCGGCCGTTGTGGCCATTTTGAGATTAAACCAGTGAGTGGATAGACAATCTCTTGCTTTGTCTCTCCTCTCTCTGTAACACTGCCTTTCAAATAAAAATAAAATTTTGAAAGAGTGTTCCATTTGCAAGCCAAAGAGACAGACCCAGAACAGATCCTCCCCCTTTACATCCCTCAGAAACAATCAACCCCGCAGAATCTTGATCTTGAACTTCTAGCTTCCAGAATTTTGAGGAAACAAATTTTTGTTGTTTAAGCCACCAATAGGTGATGCTTTGTTATGGCAGCTCTAGTCAATAAGCACAGTGTTCAACAGTTTACTTAAATGAGTAGATAATTAGGTGAATGAATATGTCAGCAGCAGTTAGCAAAACCCAAGCCAAAGTGGCATTCCTTAGGGGACAACAGTGAGCTGCCAGCCATGAAGAATGATTTCGGGCCCAGTGCAATGGCTCACTGACTAAATCCTTACCTTCCAAGCACTGGGATCCCATGTGGGTGCCAGATCGTGTCCCAGCTGCTCCACTTCCCGTCCAGTTCCCTGCTTATAGCTTGGGAAAATGGTAGAGGACAGCCCAAAGCCTTGAGACTCTGCTGCCTTGTGGGAGACCTGAAGAAAACACCTGGCTCCTGGCTTCAGATCGGCTCAACTCCTGCCATTGTGACCATTTGGGGAATAAGCCAATGCATGGGATATCTTTCTCTCATTCTCTGTAAATCTGATCTACCTTTCTAATAGAAATAAACATTTTTTAAATCAAAGAATGATTTAACCTGAATGTCCATCAGCATGAGGTTGAGGAGCCCTATTTTACATAAATGGGGGAGATAATCAATCTAAAATAAGCTATTCAGGAAAGTTATGACTGTTAAGTAAATAAGAGTTAGCTTGTGAGAAGATAAAATGTAGCCAGGCTACCTAAGTATCCCCCAATCTATTCTTCAGTGCATCTATTAGAGAAAACTCCTGGCCCCCTATGACGCTCTGACAACAGTGTGAGGGACATAGGAGGAATGGTAAATACAGAGAGACTGGCAAACTTCTGTCTACAGATCCTTACACAAGCCTCCTCTATGCACCAGCATCAATGGGCCATTCATCCCATGGCCCCACACTCTCACTTCCCTGCCTCTTCTTGCCCATCGAATTTGTCCCCTCTGCTCTTCACTCATCAACCTCGACACTACTCTCTTTCCTCCAAAATGCCCATTCCAAAATTTCCCTGAGACCACAACCTCCACGCTGGAATGCCTTCGCTACTTCCTGGAGCCAGGTTTCTCCCTTCCATCATTCACACAGCACCTCTTGGATGAACTCTTTTCAAACTCCTTGAGAAGGAGGGCACAATCTCTCACTCATTGCATATTGCTTTATAAAAACATGCCCTCCCCACCTACCTTCCTCAACAACTTCCCAACACTGTCTACTTTCTTCCAGATACACTGAGAAAGCATTAACTGTCTGGATTGGCTAAGACTTCAAGTTGTCATGTGTTCATGATAAATGTAGCTGCATCTGGGTTCTGTCCAGTCAGAAATTTTTCAGGCACATATTTGGTGATCTCTTCTGGGAATACAGCTTCAAGGGAAGGGTTGTGAAGGCTTTTTTACCTTGAATGGTAGCATTTTGGGGACTGCCAGGTACTAAGAGCTTCCTAGGAGAAGGGAGATAGGAGAAAGGAGAAGAAGATCAATGCATTATGAACCATCCATAGCAGGAAACACAGAAGAGGAGTAGGCACCAATGGACAGGAGTCTCTCTCTCTCCCCCTCTCACTTGTGCATGCTCTCTCTCTCTCTCTCTCTCTCTCTGATAACAAAGTGTAATCTTAGAAATTTTTTAGAAACAAACATACAGAAGAAACTGCTAACAGTCGTCTTTATGGGGAGAAACTGGAGAACTTGGAGAAAAGCGATATAGAACTTTCTGTGCATATTCTTTTGTGTATATTCTTTAATAAGGTGGATTTGGCTCTGTGTTCATGTGTTAGCTAGACAAAAATAGGAATTTTGTTTTGTAAAACTACAAATTAATTTTGTATCAGTAAACTGTATAAAGCCAAACCACTGTCTAATTGCATGTAGAATGACCATATTTCTTATATTCAAAATTCAGATATTAAATATATAAGGGGGCTTCAAAGAGTCTGTGGAAATGAAACCAAACTATAAAATAGGGGCCAGCATTGTAATGCAGCAGATTAAACTGCATACAATGCTGGCATTTCCTATGGGTGCCAATTTGAATACAGGGCTGCTTCAGTTATGATAAGGCTGCCCGGTAACATGTCTGGGAAAACAGTAGAAGATGGCCCAGGTACTTAGGCTCCTACCACCAACATTGGAGACCAGGATGGGGTTCCACACTCCTGCCTTCATCCTAGCCCAGCAATTTCAGCCATTTGGGATGTGAATCAGTGGATGGAAGATTTCTCTTTCTCTAGTTGTAACTCTACCTTATTCATACACACACACACACACATACGCATATGCATATTGGATGGAACAGGCATTTAGCTCATCAGTTAAGATGACTATTAAGATGTTCTCATTTGGCCTCCTCAATCTAGGATTTGCGAAATCAACAGCGTTTCAGAACTATCCAAACCATTTGGGCAGAATCCTTGGAATGTGCAACATATCAGGACCCTGGGTTGATATCAGGTGGTCATTCTCCAGGTCATCCCCAGATACTGGAGCAGTCAGGAAACTGAGTATGGCTTTTCCCCTTATCTCACCCCTTCCCCCAGAAACAGGAATAGTAACTTTGCCAACAATGATCACACCCACTTTTCCCTAACCCTCAATCCTTCCCACCATGATTAGCTATGTAAATATCATCAAAAATAAAAATTTAAAAAGAAAAAAAGTTATCATTTGGGCCCAGCCTATTGGCTAAAGTCCACACCTTGCATCCACCTCAGAGATCCCATATGGGCACTTCTTTGTATCCAGGTGGCCCACTTCCCATCCAGCTCCCTGCTTGTGGCCTGGGAAAGCAGTCAAAGATGGCCCAAAGCTTGGGACCCTGCACCCACAAGGGAGACCCAGAAGAAGCTCCTGGCTTCTGGCTTCAGACAATCAGCTCAGCTCCGATTGCTGACGCCACATGGGGAGTGAACCAGTGAACAGAAGATCTTTCTCTCTATCTCTCCTTCTCTTTGTAAATCTGGCTTTCCAATAAAAGTAAATAAATCTAAAAAAAAAAAAAAAGATGTTCTCATTCAGTGTGCTGGTTAAGAAATCTCACTGGAAGCCCACATACTGTATTGAAGTACCTGGTTCCTGTCCCAGCTTCTCCACTTTTCATTAAGTTTCCTGCTAATGTGCACCTGTCACCCATATGGAAGACCTAGATTAAATTCTGGTTGTTGCAGACATTTGAGTATAAAAATGCTTGCTCTGTCTGTCTGTATCTGTCTGTCTCTTACAAATAAAATAAAAATAATTTGTTTAAAATGCCCACATTCTAAGTTACCTGGGTTTGATTCCAGGCTCTGATTCCTGACTAAATTCTGCTACTAGAGACATAGTTCCTGGAGGCAACAGATATTGGTCCAAGTGATTGGCTTCCTGCTGCAAACATGGTGTGGGAGATCTGGACTGAGTTCTTGGCTCCTATCTTTGCCCAGGACCAGTTGCAGACACTGGCATTTGGGATATGAACCAGCAAATGGATTTTCTCTCTCATTCATGCTCACCCTCTCTCACTCACTCTCATTTGTCTCATCTCTGCCAAAAAAAAGTGGGCAGCAGGTTCCATAAAATTTTTGAGGTTCCCTCATACTTTAGCAATATATTAAACACTGAATAATACACTGAGAAAAAGATGAAAAAGAAATGAATGCCCGCAGTGAGCACTGCAAGCAGTGTTCATGGTTGACAAGATTTTAACTTTTTTATTCCCATGGATGAACCTTCTCCTATTGACATATCCCATTACATCTTGCTTCTTGCTTTATAAAAAGCTTTATTTGAAAGTGAAGGAAGGTGGGGAGAAGAGAGAGAAAGAGACATCAATCTTCCATCTTCAAGTTCCTTCCCCCAAATGACTGTAACAGCCATGGCTGGACCAAGCTGTAATCAGCAGCCCAGAACCCCACACTGATCTCCCACATGAATAGCAGAAGCCATCTTTTGCTGTTTTGCAAAGCACATTAGTAAGAAGTTGGATCAGAAGCAGAGCTACCAAAACTTGACCCAGAGCCCTGATATGAGATGCAGGCAACATAAGCAGCAACTTAAACTGGCCTGAACAGTATGTATTTAAAATTATACTTTTTTTAGGAAAAAAATATTTATTTATTTTTATTAGAAAGGCAGATTTACAGAGAGAAGGAGATATAGATAGAAAGATCTTCCATCCTCTGATTCACTCCCCAAATGGCCGCAATGGTAGAAGCTGAGCTGATTGGAAGTCAGGAGTCAGGAGTTTCTTCCAGGTCTCCCAGGTGGGTACAGAGTCTCAAGGTTTTACGTTATCCTCTCACCAGGCCATAAGAAAGGAGCTGGACGCCTAACACAGCCAAGCTTTCCACCACGTACGTAGGTACGTACATGGGGTGAGCGGCTCTTTGGCGCCAGGCTGTGCCTGCTGGCCGCCCGGCCAGGAAGTTCTGGAATTTGGTTTCTCTGATATGCTGCATGAGACGCTCCGTGCTGAACCCACAGTACTCTGAGAATATGTATTAGTCCTTAAGCTTTTCAAAGGCATTTAATCTTCCTCTGAAGAACCTGTAGTCACTTTATAGTGCCGATCGCCAACATCAGCTCACTTAAAAGGCAAAATTCCGGGCTTGTCCAGCAGGATACCCCATTACCTGATAGGATGAGGGATCAGCAGAGGGGTCACAGAAGGCAGGACTATGACATTGACTGGCATTCGAGAACCATACTCGGGGCTAGAATGTGTGAGGCATGCGTGGACCAATCCCCTGAAACTCTGACCCCATTGGACGGTTTAGAAGGGCCGGTGGAGTCTATGCAGGAGGCATGACAGTCTATAGGGCGCTCTGGGCTGACCAGAGCAACCTCTGGCATACTTAACACTGGCTGGCAACAGGCCTGGTTGGAGAGCGTGGGGGAGGCCTTGGCTGCGTGGAGCCTACCACTAAGGGGCACAGGAACTGGAGGGAGGCTGAGTTCTGGTCAGGTCACAGTTGTAATCCCTTGGCACAAATATCAATTCGGATTTGACGCACCATGCCGGATTAGACCACAGCACAGTTTGGTACTCCAGAGGACCAGGATAGACGTTGGACGGGCTCGGCTAGGCCTCAACCCCATCTGAGCCATATATGAGATACGCGTGGGTATGGACGAGCCATGGCTGGGCTGAAACTCTCAACAGCAGGAACCAGAATGGATTGAAGAGCGGAGCTTGCCGAAGGACCTGCTGGAATGCGTGAAGCCCGACACCAGGAAGGAGTCGGAGGGAGGAACCTGAACAGTTCCTCTGACAGGACACTGACTCTACAAATAAACGCAGGAAGCATGGAGGTAAATAACCCAGAAGAGGCTTTGGAATGTGACCCACTGGCATACACTTGGCTCGGGTTGGGGCAGACCAGGCTGAGTCGGTTCACGTCATCCACTGGCAAGCCCAAGTGCTGAAACTGTATGGGGGCCTGGCCGGGTTTGGTTGCGATAAAAAAAAAAAAAAAAAAACAGTACAAAACACAAAATGCCAAGGTGAAATGGCCTGTGCCAGTAGGGAATGCAACACCCGACCAGTACTCCTCCCACTGGTTTAGGTGAGGGACGAGAGTGTGATGGGCAGAGCCAGGGAGAGATGCGATACTCATTGGTTCCAATAGAGGTCGGGGCTCAGAAGAGAACCAACCCAGGGGTTAAAACCACCAGCTGATCGGAGTGATGGACGGTGGCGGGCACTGTGCTTATTAGTAGTACATGTAGGAGCCTGGACTGGGAATGCCTCAAAGTTTTTTTAGGGGATTCCCCTGAACAAAATGGAGGAATCAAAGCAATTAACCAAGAAAAGATGGAAAATGGAGTAGATGAATCAACCACCTCAGCTATATGCTTCCAGCGGAAAACTGGACAAGGGGAAACCCTAAGATGGACTATGTCAATCAGTGGACTCTGCACCAGCCTCATCATACCTGGACTGTTGCTGATGATATATTGGAGCTTCTAATTGATCAAGGTGACGCTCTGCTGGCTCTGCCTACAAACCTGAGAGGGCCTCCCTAAGAGGCCGTTGAACTTGAACTGGACAAGTAGGATGCTGGACTCTGTATGGTGTAAACTTTTAATTAGGGAATCTCAACGGAACTTGAGCTGTGGTTATGCATCAAGGTGAAGGAATTCATGATGGGGGAAGGGTTTGGGGTGAAGGGGGGGGGAATCCCAGTACCTATGAAATTGTGTCATGTTATTAATGATTAATGAATATTAAAAAAAAAAAAAGAAAGGAGCTGGACGGGAAGTGGAGCAGCAGGGACACAAACTGACACCCATACGGGAAGCTGGTTTTTTGCAGGTAGAGAATTATCTTATGGAATCACTGCACCGGCCCCGCCCCTAATACTTTCTACTGTTCATCCTTCCAGTCCCATCCACACTGACAGGAATTTGTTTGCTTCTCCTTTTGCCCAGCTCTAAAATTTTGTACATACATACATATGCCCCGTACATACCTCAGACAACCTGTCACTTTCCTGAAACAGGAAAAATTCTGTTTTATTGTCAAACCCATGGACTAAATCCTATCTTATCCCTCCCTGCAATTCATATGTTTGAGTCCCAATACCCTACATGACTGTACTTGGAGATAGGGTCTATGAGGAAGCAATAAAGGTTAAATGAGGTCGTTAGGGTCAAGTGCTAATCTGATAGGGCTATTAAAGAGGAAGAAATATGAGATATTTTCTCTCTCTCTCTCTCTCTGTTTCTGATGGCTTCAGGCAAAAAGTCAAATTGGCCATGCCCTTGATCTTAGGCTTCTTACCTCCAAGACTGTGAGAAAATCAATTTGTGTAAATCACTCAATCTGTTTTTTTTTTTAAGATTTATTCAGTTTATTACAAAGTCAGATATACAGAGAGGAGGAGAGACAGAGAGGAAGATCTTCCGTCCGATGTTTCACTCCCCAAGTGAGCCGCAACGGGCCAGTGTGCACCAATCCGATGCTGGGAACCAGGAACCTCTTCCGGGTCTCCCACATGGGTGCAGGGTCCCACGGCATTGGGCCGTCCTCGACTGATTTCCCAGGCCACAAGCAGGGAGCTGGATGGGAAGTGGAGCTGCCAGGATTAGAACCAGCGCCCATATGGGATCCCGGGGCTTTCAAGGGGAGGACTTTAGCCTCTAAGCCACGCCGCCAGGGCCCCACTCAATCTGTTTTATTTGGTTATGGCAGTCTGATGAGAATAAGATATCAGTGGGTGGGCACAGTCAATTACACTTTTGTCAGATAAGCACAGACTCTGTAAGGGTGAAGAGATGAGGGATTTGGGGGGGGGTTGGGGTTTTGCTTTAGAATAACAGAGGTTACAATTCTATAAGATAAATGTAATAACTTGTGAGACAGCTATTCAGTTCAAAACAAGAATCATAGGAGAGAAAGTGTAACTGATTAGCTCCAGGGAGTTAGGTAGGTGACTCAGCAGGCATTAGGCTTAACCTTATTTCTCCATCATGTATTAGTAGTAGTAGTAATGAGAGAAAGAGCATGAGAGAGAAAGAGAGAGAGTGAGAGAGAGAGAGCACATCCATCCATGGGTACACTCAACAACAGCTACGGCTGGGCCAGGGCTGCAGCGGAGAACCAGGATATAATCCAGGTCTCCCACACAAGTGGCAGGAATCCAATTGAGTCATCATTGTTGCCTCCCAGGGCATCAGCAAGAAACTGATCATCAGGAGCCAGAGCCACGAGCTAAACCCAGGCACTCTGATGTGGAATGAGAGCATCTGACCCACTAGGCTTAAGATGTCTGCTTCCTCTTTCACCAATTGGATTACAGGAATTAAAGAGTACAATTTAGGGCCCAGTGTGATGGCTCAATGGCTAAATTCTCACCTTGCAAGTACGGGGATGCCATGGGAGAAGGAGAACCGATCTCCTTCTCTCTCTCTGTAATCTGTCTTTGCAATAGAAATAAATAAAACTTAAAAAAAAAAAACCAATAGGGGAAATCACTTGATGGACTAGGGAAGAAATAGCAGCCTCATTCTGTACACACAGTCTCTAAGCAGGATAGCAGTGGTAAGGCGCTAGCAGAGTCTTGCACCAACACAAACCAACTCTGCAGGAGTGAGCAGGCTTTTTGAGCCTCTCCTCCTCATATTCCCCACTGGGTCAGAGCTCTGCTTTGGCACATTGGAATGTGAACATTGGTAGGACCTGCTCCATCCTGATGGCAGGCTCAGAGGAAAATGCTAACTATGGCCATTTAACTCATTCACCACAGTATTGTTGGCCCGAAAAGAACTGAAATGCTTTTGATGGTGTTGATTATAGAGAGAAATGGAATATAAATGGCTACTGACAGGTTTCATTGTAGCAACTTTTATAACCCCATTATTAAGGAGATGAATATCTTCATATTCCTAAACAAGAAGTAATCACATGTCTAAAGCCTCTTTGCCCCTCACTTACTTTGTTAAAATGTTATTCTCATTTATCCTCCATCTTATCCCCCTTGGTGTGCATTAGTTACCATGGAAACATCAGGATACCATAGCTTGAGCATATCAACATCCCCAAATTCTGTTAGAGTATGAAAGCAATTTATATCAAGGTGTTGGGGGAGGGAGTTGTTGCTGACAGTTAAAAATGAATGTAAGACACAATATAACAATATAACATACGGCTCTGCTAGATAAACACAGCCCTGTTAGGGCAACACAAGAGAAGGGTCAGAACTTAGTGCATCTTCCTCTCTCTAAGAGAATCTTGATTGCAGTCACCAGCCAGGTCTACCCCGATAGAAGCTTTTACCTACACCACCAGCACGGATTCTTCCAACTCAGAACTTTAGAAGAGCAATTTTAAAAATTAGTCAAGGGTATCTGAACCACACTACAAAGTTACTTTTGTGCATATTACTGAACAACTGACTTCACAATGAACAAGCGTCTCTCTCTCCTCCTCTTTCTCTCTCTCTCTCTCTCACACACACACACTCACACACACACACACCATGCACACATCATATAGGAAGTCCAAGGAGACAATTTATCGTAGTAGTTAAGACTCCCCCATCACAAGTTGAACTGGCTGGGTACTGCCTCTACTCCTGAATTCCAGCTTTGTGTGTTACTGTACATTCTGAGAGGCAACAGTGAAGCTTCGAGTGGTGGGTCCCTGGTGACCACATGAGAGACCTAGATTGAGTTCCTGAATCTCAACTTCAATCTGTTCCACCTAGTCTTGTGGCCATTTGGGGTGTGAACCACAAGATGGGGATACTTACTCTCTACTCTCTTTCATCTCTCTCCCTGCCTCCCAAAAAAGTACAAAGTCCACATTCCAACCACCAAACGAACAAACTACATGTCATTGCACCTGTTCTTCCTGCTTTTCCTCCTATTTCAATACATCAGAGTCCCAGTGGAGTTCAATGACCTTCATGATTTCAGCTATCACCCATATGCTGCTGTAGTTCCAGTCCAAGGCCAAAGCCCTGAGGACCAAAATAATCAATGGTGTCAAGCACCAGTCCCAGTCCAGGAGAAGATCAACATCTCAGCTTGAAATGAGCCAAACAGATAAGAAGCATTTGCTCTTGTCCTGCCTTTTGTTCCATAAAGACCTCCAAATGAATTGGAAGACACATACACATGGAGAGACAAATCTGTTGTACTCAGTACACCATTTCAAATGCTAATCTCAAGACTCATCTTCTCACACATACCCAGAATGTTCAAACATCTGAGCACATCAATTCATACAATTAGCCATTATATCATCTTTTTTTAATTAGACACTACCCCATATTCTGTGTTGATATTTACACACTCATTTGAAAAGCAGAGCAGTAGAGAGACAGAGACTGGTAGAAGATATAGACATCTTCACCCACTGGCTCATTCCCCAAATATCCAGTAACAGCCAGGCCAAAGCCAAGAATCAGGGACTCACCCAGGGCATGAGTCATAAGGATCCAAGTACTTGAGTCACTTGCTGCCTCCCAGGACATTAGCAGGAAGCTAGACAGGAAGTAGATCAGTCAGGACTCAAAACAAGCACTACAATATGGGATACAAGTGTCTCAAGCAGCAACCTAGCCCACCATGCTACAACACCTACCAACTATTTTTTTTAAATCTCAGTTGTGCTATCATGTCCCAGTCAGTCACACTAGAAACTTGTTAATCATTTTTGCCCCCTCCATCTAGCTTATTTGCTACATTAAATCAATCACCAAGCTCTGTAGCTTTGGATACAGGCAGTTTGTAAAACTAAATAAATAAATAACAGCTTGACTGGATAAGGAAAAGCAGGGTAGACTGTATCTGGAATCTTCAGTTCACAGACTGATGGCACCAAAAACCAAGTCAAACTGGGCAACCGACTGCAGGTTGGCAACGGTCTAAGACCAAGGTCAAGGCCTGTGGACAAGGGTCTGCAGTTGGGCAACAATCCAAGGCCACAGAACTGTGTGCCTTAAGGATATCCACGGAAACATGCTGACTTCTATACTTGGATCATGCTATTCCTTCCTGATCATCAAGCATTAGCTGGTTAACATCAATATGGGGTATGGTTATCAAAGCTTAGGCCACACCCAGTCATGCAATTTGACTCCCCAAACTGTTAAATAAAAGGTTGAGACAGCAAGGTTTCTGGATAGAACTCCCAAGAAGGTGTGGGTAGGGGAAAGGGGGTTTATCTCTGACCACTTATTTTCTCTTTTTTTAAAAGGCTTATTTACTTTTTTATTGTAAAGTCACATATACAGAGAGGGAGAGATACAGAGAGGAGGAGCTTCCATCCAATGATTCACTCCTTAAGTGGCCACAATGGCCAGAGGTGAACCAATCCAAAGCCAGGAGCCAGGAGCTTCTTCTGGGTCTCCAACGTGGGCACAGGGTCCCAAGGCTTTGGGCCGTCCTCTACCACATTCCCAGGCCACAAACAGGGAGCTGGATGGGAAGCAGGGCCATCGGGACACAAACCAATGTCCATATGGAGAACTTTAACCACTAGGCTACCGTGCCAGACCCCTCTTTCTTTTTTTTTTAACATTTATTATTTTCATTGGAAAGGCAGATTTATAAGGATAAGAAGAGACACAGAGAAAGATCTTCCATCTTCTGGCTCACTCCTCAAGTGGCCATCCTCTACTGCTTTCCCAGGCCACAGCAGGTAGCTGGAAGGGAAGTGGAGCAGCCAGAACACGAACCAGCACCCATATGGGATCCTGCTACATGCAAGGCGAGGATTTAGTCACCAAGCCATCACACAGAACTTTATCTTGTGCCTACCTCATTTTTTATTTCCTCAATTGCAGGTCACCTCTTTTTCTAACCAACTTCATGCCACACAGGTCATGGTGATTGGCACACAAACAGCCAGTCTCGAGAGGAAGAATCACTGAACACAATGCTACAAGTGACCAGGAACAGAAACAGAAACAAAAAGGACAGGGTCCAGCAGTGTTGGAACCCCGAACCATCAGGGTTCATCACAGTGAGATTTTGGACAGTTAGTTCTCTTTGCCAGAAAAATGGGGCAAACTTTAAGTACTGTGAGTAAGCAAGATTGTGAGGTTTCAAGATATTTATCAAAAGATGAACCCAGCTCGATGACTCAATTAGTTAATCCTCTGCTTTGCAAGCACCAACATCCCATATGGGTGCCAGTTCATGTCTTAGCCGCTCCACTTCCCATCCAGCTCCCTGCTTGTGCTCTGGGAAAGCAGTAAAGGATGGCCCATTACCTTGGGACCCTGCACCTTGGTGGAAGGCCCCAAAGAAACTCATGGCTTCTGGCTTCAGATTGGCTCAGTTCCGGCCATTGCAGCCAGCATTTCGTACCAGTGATAGTCAATGTCCTGGCTGCTCCACCTCTGATTCAGCTCTCCATTCCTAACCTGAGAAAGCAACAGCAGATGACGGCCCAAGCCCTTGGCCGCTGTACATTTGTGGGACACTCAGAAGACACTTCTGGCTTCAGATCAGCTTAGCTTTGGCCATTGCAGCCACTTGGAGAGAAGAACTTTCTCTCTGGATTCCCTCTCTCTGTAAATTGGCCTTTCTAATTTAAAAAAAAAAAATCAACCAATCTTGAAAAAAAGACTTAACCGTTTCTTTCTACTGTTCCTGAGTATAATCCTTGGTTTCCTAAGCATGGTACTTTAGATCTTTTTGAGTGAGAGAAAGTGGGAATAATGTTAAACAAGATTCACCAGGGTGAAAAGGATTCGACCAGAATTCTGTGTTTCCTTTTTGACATTATCTATAAATGCCATAAGGGCTGAAGATTCCTTTCACTTTCAAAACAACTACTTCCTGTCCACTATCTCCAATACAGTTGTAACATTATTTTTATTTCTTCTAATGGCAAGCTTTTTCACTTTCAATAATATGTACAAACTTATATTTCCTGTTTGATCAACTGTAGATCTCCTCTCCTAACTGCCTACTTCGCCAGATGGAGACATCAGTGTCACATTTCTCTCAGCTCTCTTACCCTACTTGTCTGTCCAAGCCATTGTCTTATCAAGCCTCCTTGCTGCCCTCCAGGCTCTCATTCTTGCCCAATTTTAACACTCCACACAACAGCTGCAATTATCTCTTTATAAGCACAATTCAATTTTTGCTTCTAACAATGGCAGACTAATTTGTTTGGTATTAACCATTCCATGGAAAATAGCTATAACAACCGAACAGCACACAAAAATCTTCTTTGGGGGCCCGGCACGGTGGCCTAGTGGCTAAAGCCCTTGCCTTGAATGTGCCAGGATCCCATATGGGTGCCAGTTCGTATCCCAGCTCCACTTTCCATCCAGCTCCTTGCTTGTCTCTTGGGAAAGCAGTTGAGGATGGTCCAAGACCTTGGGACCCTGCACCCATGTGGGAGACCCAGATGAAGCTCCTGGCTTCAGATCGGCACAGCTCCAGAAGTTGTAGTCACTTAGGGAGTGAGCCATCGGACAAAAGATCTTCTTCTTTGTCTCTCCTCCTCTCTGTATATCTCACTTTGCAATAACAACAACAAAATTCTTGTTTGAGGCCTGGCATGGTAGCCTACTGGCTAAAGTCCTCTCCTTGCACGCGCCAAGATCCCATATGGCACCAGTTCATGTCCCGGTGGCTCTGCTTCCCATTCAGCTCCCTGTTTGTGGCCTGGAAAACAGTCAAGGACAGCCCAAATCCTTGGGACCCTGCACCTGTGTGGAACACACTGAAGAAACTCCTTGTTCTTGGATTCGGATAGGCTCAGTTCTAGCTGTTGCAGCCACTTGGGGAGTGAATCACTGGATGGAAGATCTTCCTCTCTGTTTCTACTCCTATATGTATATCTGACTTTCCAGTAAAAATAAATAAACCTTTTTAAAAAAAAGATCTTGTTTGATCACGTGGGTGTGTCACCAGGGGCACAAGGGATATCAAGGAGATGAGGAATCTAGAGAGAGGGATGAGCCAGAAAATTGGTTGCATTTCCTTGTAAGGAATTTATCAATTTGAAATCTGGGAATGAAAAACTACGAACATGAGTAGAAAACAGCAACTGAGAGTCTGAAAAGCTAAGCAGACCTCTCAGAAGTCTTAAGGAATTGGGAGGGGAAAAGAGAGTCCTTGTAAACACCAGAAAACATCATTGAGGTGTCCCAAAGGGTTATATCCTAGAAATAAAAGAGAAGAGGAAATTGGTCAGTCAATTTCCAAAGAGTAAAGCCCAGCCTGTTAGAGTCCCAGGTGCTCTACTTCCAACTCGGCTCTCTGTTGATGACCTGAGAAAGCAGTACTTCTTATCCACTTTCCCCTGATCCTCGACCCTTCCCACCCTGATCAACTACGTAAACATCATCAAAAATAAAATTTAAACAAAAGAAATACAATTTGGGGAAAAATAGGAAATATTTGGAAAGATATATTTACCCTGATTAGACATTAGACAATGCATACATGTAACACATAGTGCCTCATAAATCTGTGCAATTTTTATGTTTCCTGATTGATTTACATAAACACTTTTTAAAAAGATGAAGAAAACTGAAGAAGCAAAAATACCTGTGAGACACCAGTAAGGATATCACATGTGCATCATGGGAGTTCTAGAAGAGAATAGGAGATGGCCAGACACAGACACTACCGGAGAGGGAAGTGCAGGCTAAGCTGCTGCTTGATACACACTTCCCATAGGGGAGAGCCTGGTGAGAGTATCAGATACTCTATTTCTAATCCAGTTTCCTGCTAATGCCCATGGGAGGCAGCTGAAAATACCCACAGTATTTGGATTCTTGCCACCCACATGGGAGCCAGGATGGAATTCTAGACTCCTGGCTACCACCTGGCCCAGCCCTAACTATCACAGGCATTGGAGGAGTGAACCAGTGGATACAAGATCTTTGTTTTTTTTTTTTTAAGCTTTATTTTTATTGGAAAGTCAGATATACAGAGAGCGTACTAGAGACAGAGAGAAAGATCTTCCATCCGATGATTCACTCCCCAAGTGACCACAAAGGCCAGAGTTGAGCTGATGTGAAGCCAGGAGATTCTTTTTGGGTCAGCCACATGGATTGCAGGGTCCCAAGGCTACCGTTCCAGGTCTGAAGATCGATCCATCTCTCTCTCTCTCTCTCTCTCTCTCTCTCTCTCTCTCTCTCTCTCTCTCCACCCCCCTCTCTCTCTCTCTCTCAGATATTCTGCCTTTCAGTTACATAAATTAAATAGTTAAAAAGAGTATTTGAAAAAATAGAATGGGTTAAAACTTCCCAAATTTAGGGCTCAACATGATGGCCTAGTGGCTAAAGTCCTTGCCTTGCATGCACCGGGATCCCATATGGGTGCCAGTTCGTATCCCGGCTGCTCCACTTCCCATCCAGCTCCCTGCTTGTGGCCTGGGAAAACAGTCAAGGATGGCCCAAGACCTTGGGACCCTGCACCCACGTGGAAGACCCAGAGGATGCTCCTGTCTCCTGGCTTTGGATCAGATCAGCTCTGGCCATTGGCGGCCTCTTGGGGAGTGAATCAGCAGATGCCTGATCCTTCTCTCTGTATCTCCTTCTCTGTGTATCTACCTTTCCAATAAAAATAAACATCTTTTTAAAAAAAAAAAGAAAAAGAACTCTCCAAATTTGATTAAAACATTCATCTACATGTCTGAGAAGCTCAGTGAACTCAAAGTTGAAGCAATTCAAAGCTAGTAACAGCCAAACGGAGACAAACTGTTAAAAGTCAAAGAGAAAAGCCTGAGAACAAGAGAGGATACACTGTGCACTAAGACATTGTTGACTTCTCATCAGAATCAGTGGGAACAAGGAGGCAGGGACATGACATACCCAACATGCTGAGCGGGGGGAGTATTAGCTGAGCATTCTGTACTTAGCAAAATAGTAATTTGAAGATGGGAAGTAGGGCCTCCAGGATACAACCTAGCACCCATATGAGATGCCAGCAGATGCAAGGCAAGCATTTAGCCATTAGGCTACCACGCTGGGCCTAATTTTACTTCTTCCTTCCCAATCTACTTGGCTTTTCTCTCTTTTCCTTTCCTGAATGCACTGACTTGGAATCTCTGATACACTACTGAGTGCAAATAGAAACAGCAGATATCCTCGACTCTTTTCAAACCTTAGTTAGAGTGTGTTCACTCTTCCACACATCATGATGATGTTATGTGAACTAGACTTGGCTTGCGCCCTTTGTCATTTTGAGGAATTTACCTTTTATTCTGACTTGATAATTTTTTAAGACAGTTTTCTTTTCTTTCTTTTTTTTTTTTTTTTTGAAAGGCAGAGTTACACAGAGAGAGGGAGAGACACAGAAGGAGGAGAGAAAGAGAGATCTTCAATAATTGGTTCATTCCTCAATAGCTTATTTGATCAGGGCTGGGCCAAATGGAAGCTGAAAGCCTGAACTCCATCCAAGTCTCCCACAGGGGTGGCAGGTGCCCAGGCACTAAGACCATCTTTCACTGCCTTGCCAGGCACATCAGTAGGGAGCTGGATGGGAAGCAGATCAGCTGGAACTAAAACAGGCACCAATCCATGACTTTTTCCGAAAAAAAAAAAAAAAATCTGTCTCTGTTGCTCTCTGTGAAGCTGACTTTTTAATAAAAATAAAATCTTTTTTTAAAATTAAATTTAAAAAAACTTTAGTAAGATGAAGACAGCATAAAGTTACCATTTGAAACATTTTAAAATGTGCGACTCAATGGCATTAAGTAGATCCATGTTGTTTTACAGCCATCTCCAAAGCATTTTCATCTTCCCAAATCATAGCACTGCACTGATTCAACATAACTCCCCATTCTCTCTGCCTACAATCCCTGAAAATCACCATTCTACTTAGTGTCCTCACAAATTAGGCTACTCTAAGTACCCCATATAATTAGAACCCTTTGTACTTCGTATAATTCTATCTCAGCCCTATTTTTGGCTTGGAATTGAGCTCAAATAAAATCACTAAAAAACGAATAACCCAAAAGAAGGCAGAAAAAATATTAAGGGAACAGATGAGGGGGACGGAAAATAAAAAATTATCCCTGGAGGATGGGCACTGTGGCACGGTGGGCCGGCCACTTGAAATGTCCTCATCTCATACCAGAGTGCTGGTTCCTTTCCAGGCTCCTCCCCTTCTGATCCAGCTTCCTGCTGCGCATTACAGGAGGCAGTGTATGATGGGTTAGATTCCTGCCACAAGCTGGGAGATCTGACAGAGTTCCTGGCTCTTGGCTTTATTCTGGCCCAACCCAGCTGTTATGGGTATTTGCAAAGTAAAATCAACTGAGGAAAGTCTCTCTCTCTTTCTCTGCCACTCTACCTTTCAGGTAGGTTAAATAAATATTTAAAAATCATGATAGGTTTAGGGACCAGTACTGAGGCATTAATAAGCTAATCCTCAGCCCTGTGGTGCTGACATCCCATATGGACGCTGGTTCAAGTCCTGGCTGCTCCCCTACTGATCCAGCTCTCTACCTCTGGCCTGGAAAAGCAAGAGAATGGCCCGAGTTCTTGGGAGCCTGTACCCACATAGGAGACCTGGAAGAGGCTTCTCTGTGTGTCTCTCCTTCTCCATAAAAAAAAAAAAAAAACCTGCCTCTAAAATAAAAATAAGTAAATCTCTAAAAAGAACTGATTTAAATTAATTACATAATCACATTAAACACTAAATATCTAAATACTGCAATCAAGAGATTATTAATTGTTCAAAAGTTAGCTCTGTGTTTTTATATATGAGATTAAATATAAAACCGCAGGGCCCAGCGTGGTGACCTAGTGGCTAAGTCCTCACCTTGCAAGCACCAGGATCCCATATGGGCGCTGATTCAAATCCTGGCCTCCCCCACTTTCCATCCAGCTCCCTGTGTGCAGCCTGGAAAAGTAGTCAAGCACGGCCCAAAGCCTTGGGACCCTGCACCCACGTGGGAGACCCAGAAGAGGATCTGGGCTCCTGGCTTCAGATTAGTGCAGCTTGGGCTATTGCGGCTGCTTGGCAAGTGAATCATCGGACAGAAGATCGTCCTCTCTGTCTCTCCTCCTCTCTGTATATCTGCCTTTGCAATAAAAATAAATATAAATCTTAAATCTTATCTATATCTATATATGTATATATATACATATATACAAATCTTAAAAATACATATTTAAGATTTATATATATAATTTATATATATATATATGTAAGATTTAAGATTTATATATAACCACAGGGGGCCTGTAGTGTAGCATAGTGGGTAAAGCTACCTGCATTGCCGGCATCCAATATGGTCTTCAGTTCAAGTCCTGACTGCTCCACTTCTGATCCAGCTCCCTCCTATTGGCCTAGGAAAGTACCAGAAGATGGCCCAAGTCCTTGTGTTCCTACTACACATGAAATACCTAGAGGAAACTCCAGGCTCCTGGCTTCAGCATGGCACAGCCCCAGCCATTTGGGAAGTGAGCCAGTGGATGGGTTATTCTCTTTCTCTCTAACTCATTCAAATAAATAAATAAATAAAAGCCACAAATAGGTTAAAAGTAAAAAGGTTGAGGAAATGTATCTAGCCCAGCGTTTATGACACAGATTGGATCCCTGCCAGCCACAGTGGAGACAAGGATTTAATTTCAGGCTCTGCCTTTGGCCTAACCCAGCCCTGGGTGTTGGAGGTATTTGGAGAACTGGTGGGTAAAAGGGATCTCTCTCTCTCTTATCTCTCCATTTTGAATAAAATGAAAATAGATAATAATTTTAAAATGCTTTTTAAAAAGTTAGAGGATGAAATATATTTATCATGTTAACAGCAACCAAAATAAAGCTCTATCATGATGCCATAATAACATCATAGTGTCAGGCTTTTCTTTTTTTTTTTTTTTTTTTTTTTTTTCTTTTCTTAAAAAATAGGACGTTGAAATTTTTTAAATAATAAGAATAAATATTTTTAAAAAGAGGATGTTGGGCCCAAGCGATGGCTCAGGAGCTAAATCCTTGCCTTGCATGCGCCGGGATCCCATATGGGTGCTGGTTCATACCCCAGCTGTTCCACTTCCCATCCAGCTCCCTGCTTGTGGTCTGGGAAAGCAGCAGAGGACGACCCAGAGCCTTGGGACCCTGCACCAATGTGGGAGACTCAGAAGAAGCTCCTGGCTCCTGTCTTCAGATTGGCTCAGCTCCGGCTGTTGTAGCCACTTGGGGAGTGAACCACTGGATGGAAAATCCTTCACTTTCTCTCTCTCTCCTTCTCTCTGTAAATCTGACTTTCCAATAAAAATAAATAAGTCTTTTTTTTCAAGATTTATTTATTTTTATTACAAAGTCAGATATATACACAGAGGAGGAGAGACAGAGAGGAAGATCTTCCATCTGATGATTCACTCCCCAAGTGAGCACTATGGCCGGTGCTATGCCGATCCGAAGCTGGGAACCTGGAACCTCTTCCGGGTCTCCCACGCGGGTGCAGGATCCCAAATCTTTGGGCCGTCCTTGGCTGCTTTCCCAGACCACAAGCAGGGAGCTGGATGGGAAGTGGAGCTGCCGGGATTAGAACCTGCGCCCATATGGGATCCTGGGATGTTCAAGGCGAGGACCTTAGCCACTAGGCCACGCCGCCGAGCCCCCAAAAAATAAATAAATCTTTAAAAAACAAAATAAAAAGGGATGTCATTTCTCCTCAAATGTATCTATATATTCAATATAACTCCAATCAAAATCTTTAAAGACTTTTTTCTGTGTACTGACAAACTATCTCTAAAATGTATGTAGAACAAAAAAATACCTCTAAGACCCAGAAAATTTTTTGAAAAAAAGAACAAAGCTGAGGAACATATATTGTCTACTACAAAGCTACAAATATATGTATAGCTATCTAAACAAATAGTTGTAAAATTGCTACCAGAAATGCAGCATAGTTATGGTATAAAAATAGACAAATAGATTGATAGAAGTGATTAAAATCCAAAAATCAACCCACACATTTATGGTTAATTTATTTTCAATGAAGATTCCCAGGTAATTCAATAGGGAAGAATGCAGCAAATCTAATTTGAAGAAATAATGGCAAATGATTTCCCAGTTTAGGTGAAGGACATGTATGTCTAGGAAGAAACAGTAATGGAACACAAACAAGATTTACAAAAATGCCAAGGTGCACTGTAATCAAACCAATTAAGACCAACAATAAGAGGAATATCCGTAAAACATCCAGAGAAAAACACAGTGAATACAAGCGAACGGCGATTTGAACTGTCACGTTCTCATAAGAAATTACAGAGGTCATTCAATTGAGCAAAATAAGGTTCTATAGATGGACGGGGCTGGTGGTTGTACAACAATGTGATGCCAAAGGAAGGTACATTCAAAAATGATTAAAATGAGGGCTGGTGTAGTGGCATTTCAGGCTAAGCCTCTGCCTGCAGAGCCAGTGTCCCATTTGGCTGTACGTTCAAGTCCTGATTGCTCTACTTTTAATCAAGCTTCCTGCTTATGGCCTGGCAAAGCAGTGGAGAATGACCCAAGACTTTGGAACCTTGCACCCACATGGGAGGTCTGGAGGAATCACCTGGCTTCCGACTTTGGATTGGCTCATCTCTGGACATTGCCACCATTTAGCAAGGAAACTTCTGTTTCCCCTTCTTTTTTTTTCTGCCTTTCCAATGAAAACAAATAAATTTTTACAAAATGTATTAAAATGGTGAATTATTTTTTAAACTTTTTCCATTTTTTAAATTATATTTTTTACAATCTTTACATAATTAATTAGGGTAAAAAGGTTCAAGGGCTACAGGAAAGTGGGTAAGACTATTATTTCCATATTGTTTCCTTTATGTATCTGAGGTAAAAGGGGATATTAAGGGAGAAGCCCCACCCAGTCTCCCACCCACCCCAGGTCCCTTAAAATGGTGAATTCTGCAGTGGGCACTTGGCACAGCAGTTAAGATGCCACTTTGGGGACCCAGTGCAGCAGCCTAGTAGCTAAAGTCCTCACCTTGCAAACTCCAGGATCCCATATGGGCGCCAGTTCGTATCCCAGCTGCTCCACTTCCCACGCAGTTCCCCGCTTGTGGCCTGGGAAAGCAGTCGAGCATGGCCCAAAGCCTTGGGACCCTGCACCTGTGTGGGAGACCCAGAAGAAACTCCTGGCTCCTGGCTTCAGATCAGCTCAGCTCCATCCATTGTGGCCACTTGGGAAGTGAACCAGCAGATGTAAGATCTTCCTCTCTGTCTCTCCTTCTCCTTATAAATCTGCCTTTCCAATAGGAATAAATAAATCTTAGCAAAAAAAAAAAAAAGATATCATTTGAGAAACCCACATCCTTCATCCCAGTCCCTGGATTCAAGCTCCAGCTCTGCTTCCATCCCAGCTTCCTACGGATGCACACCCAGGGGATGCTTCCTGTACTTGGGTTCCCTACTACCTATCTGAGAGGCCTGGATTGAGTTCCAAGCTTCTGGTCTGGCATAGTCCTGGCTGATACAAACATTCAGAGAGTGGATCAGTGGGTGAGAGATCTCTTTCTCTTTTCACCTGTGTGCATGCATGTGCACATGCATGCAGGCACGTGCATGCCTAGTTTTCTGTATTTTCAAACAAATACATTTAGTTATTTAAGATTTTCAGTGGTGAGCCCAGCGTTTTGGCTCAGTGAGCTAAAACGCCAATTGAGATACCAGCAGCCCATAATGCTGGTTCCAGCCCTGGCTGCTCCATTTCTAATCCATCTCTCTGTTAATGTGCCCTGGAAAGCAGCAACAATGGACCAAGTCCTTGGGCCCCTGCCACTCACGTAGGAGTCCCAGATGGAGCTCCAGGTCCCTGATTTCCGCTTGGCCTGGCCCTACCCTGGCTGTGGCAATTTGGAGAGGGAATCAACAGATGAAAGATTCTCCTCTAGTTCTCAATCTGTGATTCTGCCTTTCACAGAAATAGTTTAAGTGTATAGTAATTTTTTAAAGTTTTTTTTTTAATTTTTATTGGAAAGGTAGATTTTCAGAGAGAAGGAGAGACAGAAAAATATTTTCTGTCGCTGGTTCACTCCCGAAAATGGCCACAATGGCCGGAGCTGAGCAAATCCAAAGTCAGGAGCCAGGAGCTTCTTCTGGGTCTCCCAAGTGGGTGCAGGGTCCCGAGGTTTTGGGCCATCCTCTTCTGCTTTCTCAGGTCACAAGCAGGGAGCTGGAAGGGAAGTAGAGCAGTCAAGACACAAATCAGCGTCCACATGGGATCCCAGTAGTTACAAGGCAAGGATTGAGCCACTGGGCCCTGCATGATAAATTTTGTGCTTTGTGTATTTTGCTATTAGGAACAACAACAACAACAACAAACCCTCCAAAAATGATAGAAATCCAACCTTCAAAACGCTGAAAGAGTAAAATGATCAAGCCAGAATTCTGTGGGAGTTAGAATTAGAGAACAGAGAAATTAGAAATTAGAGAATAGAGAAATTCACTCATCAAGAATGAAGGTAATACTAACCTTCAAATATTGCTGGTGAAATTGTAAAATGAGGGCCCAGCGGCGTGGCCTAGCGGCTAAAGTCCTCGCCTTGAACGCACCAGGATCCCATATGGGCGCCGGTTCTAATCCCGGCAGCTCCACTTCCCATCCAGCTCCCTGCTTGTGGCCTGGGAAAGCAGTCGAGGACGGCCCAATGCATTGGGACCCTGCACCCGCGTGGGAGACCCAGAAGAGGTTCCAGGTTCCCAGCTTCGGATCAGCGCGCACTGGCCATTGCGCTCACTTGGGGAGTGAATCATCAGATGGAAGATCTTCCTCTCTGTCTCTCCTCCTCTGTATATATGTGACTTTGTAATAAAATAAATAAATCTTAAAAAAATAGAAATCGTAAAATGAATTGTGCAGTGGTCTGTTGGGACCCAGTGTGATAGCCTGGTAGCTTAGATCCTCACCTTGCATGCCCAGGATCCTATAGGGCTGCTGGTTCATGTCCCAGCTGCTCCATTCCAATCCAGCTCCCTGCTTGTGGCCTGAGAAAGTAGTGGAGGATGGTCCAAAGCCTTGGGACCCTGCACCCACGTGGGAGACAAGGAGGAAGCTCCTGACTCCTGACTTTGGATCAGCTCAGCTCTGGCCGTTGTGGTTGCTTGGGGAGTGAACCAGTAGATGGAAGATCTTCCTCTTTGTCTCTCCTTCTCTCTGCATATCTGGCTTTCCAATAAAATAAATAAACCTAAAAAGAAAAAAGAAAAAATAGTCTATTCCTCAAATACTTACACATAGAGGTACCATCTGACCCAACAATATTCAAGAGCTGAAGACAGAGATTCAAACAGATGCTGTACACAAATGTTCATAACATCATTCATAATAGCCAAAACGTCCATCAGTGTGTGAATGGAAAGCAGAGTGTGGTATATGCAGACAATTGAATACTATTTATCGATTTAAAAAAAAAGAATGAAGTATTGGTATTTGCTAAAACATAAATCAAACCTTGAAGACATCATGCTAAGTAGGGATGTAAAAGTCATAGGAGACTACTACAAGGATACTTTAAAAAGCTTTTGGGGAAAAGGAGGTGCTATAGTATAGTGAATTAAGCTGCAGCCTGTGATACCAGCAACTCATATGGGTGCTGGTTCAAGTCCAAGCAGCTCCAATTCTAATTCTGCTCCCTGCTTATGTACCTGAGAAAAGTAGCAGAGCATATCTCAAGTGCTGGGGGCCCTGCACCCATGTGGAAGACCCAGAAGAAGCTTCTGGCTCCTGTCTTTGGGTCCAGCTCTAGACATTATGACCATTTGGTACATGAACTAGCGAATGGAAGACCTCTCTCTTTTTCACCACCCCCACTCAGTCTCTAACTCTGCTTTTCAAATAAATAAAATAAATCATACGAAGAAAAAAAGAAAGTCAAATCATCAGGAAAAAAAATGAACACTGGGAATGATAAATAACTGGATAGAAAACTATTTTCCTCTTAATTTATTTAAGATACATTGATTTATTTTTAAAAGCCAAAATTACAGCATTGCTTTGTGGGGTTTAAAATATGTAGTTATAATATCCTTAGCAATGCAACATGAAGCCTGGGAGATAATTGCAAATTTGCTGTTATTATTTTTTAACACAATAAATGTTATTTTGCAGGTTTTCCCAAGAGATTCAGTCTTTTTATTCTTTTTGTTGATCTGTTAGAGCTAGCTACTTTCACTGCAAATGATGCAATCTACGAGGCTGTACTTGGACCCTGCTGGGAGCAGCTTTTCCCTTTACTGTAACTCAGAATTTGACTTTGACTCATGTTTATATTTCAGAAGTTTTCACTAAAGAAGTTTTCTGCAGATAGAGGACATCTACTTTCCAGTACTGGTCTACAATCAGGCTCAACTTCTCCAGAAACATAATGGATTTAGCTGAGATGTGCATTAAACTAAGAAGCAGCCTCTAAAATGACTTTTAATAGGGTTTTTTTTACATCCTATAGGACATGTGGGATTTTATTTTGGTTTTTAAAAAAATGCCTCCACCCTAAATATATCATAGTTGAGCATCAGGCATTTAGCCAAGAGGTTAAAACACCCGTGTCTCGTATCAAGAGTACCTAGGTTCAGTTCCTAGCTCTGGCTCCTGATTTCAGCCCCCTGCTAATGCGGACTCCAGAGGGCAGTAGGTGATGGCTCCAGAGACTGCATTCCCGCCACCTGTGTGGGAGACCTAGCTTGAGCTCCGGGTTCCCAGGGCTGCTGTGAGTATAGGAAGTGACACAAGTGGAGGGGAGATTCTCTCCATCTCTCTCTCTCCATCTCTCTCTCTCTCTCTCTCTGTCTCTCTCTCTCTCTCTGTCTCTCACACTCTCTCTCAAAATAAATACTTATTATTTTTGAGCAGAGTGAGATTTATCAAAGACAGAAATCTCCTGCGGCAGCATCAGGAGGGAGGCTACAACAGAGGAAAGACCCCTCAAATAAATGCTTTTTCAAAACAGTCAAAATGAATGAAGATATCAAGACATTTGTTGTAAAGTCCTGGTGTTGCATGAATGACAAACAGTATCCAGTGATAACGAGAAGTGATAGCTTCAAAGGAATTGTCACATATGTTATCGTTTTTACATTTCTAAACTATTCTTACAGAAAACCACAACTGGGGTCAGAGCATCCTCCTGGTGGTCCAGCAGAACAACCACAGACTTATACTTTCCGCAATAAAAACTAGCAGTCTTTGAAACCAGCAAGGAGTTGCTCAAGGTGATTTGCAACCCCCCCACCCCCCGCATAAAAGGATTCACTCTTCAGGTCTCGGTTCAGGTTTGCCTTTGAGTGATTTCCTGTAATCTCTGCTGTGCTTCTTACTGGCCTCTTTTGTGAATCTGGTTACTTGCAAGGCATGGTGCATGACAATATCAATGCCAATGATTACCGTGCTTTCAGCATCTTCGCCCTTGGGCCCTTGGCAGCTGCACTTTCACCAATGAGCAAGTAAATCATCAACATCACCCTGAATCCTACTGACCATCTTCCCCCTCCACCTCCAGGCACAGCCCACCTATAATGTTTCAGATCCCATAAACGCCTGAGAACATCTTTTCCTGGCTATGACAGGAGGTGGTGGCCCTGGCTTAGTAGGATCCTGGCGCTCAGAGCTAGTGCAGTGCAGATGGAAAACTCCAGGTGGGAGGGGAACAGGTGGAAAAAACTATGTTCCAGAATTTTAAATTGGTACATCATACTTGTATCTATTTATGGAGTACAGTATGGTATTTTGGTACATGTATATAATGCATACTGATCAATCAGGGTAAGTTGTTGCTATTATAATCTGGGAATGTAAAGATTCTCTTTTCCCTAAATTTAGAAACCAACATAGCAAACCTGAGTGGAATTTCTGTGAGTTCTTAAATTGAAAACCAGTGCAAATCATCCATGCTTTCATTAGAATGCATATGAAGCAAGTGTTTTCTCATTATACCATACCGTTAATAATTATCATGATGAGTGGCATTTTCATCTTTCTACCTTTTCTCAGGTTAATGCTTTTACAGCTGGTGCTGTAATGCTAATCATACATTCAGTGGGCCCTATCTCTGGTAACTTAATCATGTAAAGTCAGCAACTCTAAACTCACCTTGGAAAGAGACTGTGCCCACAATATAGCTCATTCCCAAAATTCCTCCTCAGATGTTTTTGATTAACATATTGACTTCCTATATTTCTAAATACTGTTACATGTTAACAATTATTAATTTACATTCTTAGAGGTGAGACAAAGAATTTTCCATTCTCTCCTCCACTTCCCAGATGACCACAACAGCTGGAGCTGGATCAGGGTAAAACCTGGACATAGTAACTTCATCTGGATCTCCCATGTGGGTGGCAGGGGCCCAAGTAAGAATCAGAAATTAGAGACCAGCACTGTGGCACAGTAGCTTAAGCTGCCATCTGCAGTGTCAACATATGGTCATCCATATGGTCATCAGATTGTTTTTCAGCTGCTCTACTTCTGAATCGCTTCCCTGTTAATACATCTAGGAGAGCAGAGGATGATGGTCCTGGGAAAGCAGTAGATGATGGCCCAAGTCTCTGGCTTCTCCCAGCCATGTAGGAGACCCAGAAGAAGTTCCTGGCTTCTGGTTTTGGCTTGATCCAGTCTCAGTCATTGCAGGTATTTGGGAAGTGAATCAGCAATGAAAGATCTCTGTCTCTTTCTCTCCTCTCTGTAACTCTTCCTTTCAGATAGATACATGGAGATAGATAGATAGATAGATAGATAGATATAATATCGATTATATACATTATATATTAATATAATATATATATTATATATATACATATATATATAATCGAAGTTAAAGTTCAAGGTCTGTCTTATTCCACCACTTACTAGCTAGGTGATCTTGAGCAAATCTCTCTCTGCTGGACCACATTTCCTTATTTGTAAATTAAGGATAATGATTCTTGCTGTGCTCACTTGACAGTAAGAATTAAACCACTTGAAAACATGTCCTCAGGCCTGGTGCAGCAGCCTAGTAACTAAAGTCTTTGCCTTGCATGCACCTCAGGGATCCCAGATAGGTTCGTATCCCAGCTGCTCCACTTCCCATCCAGCTCCCTGCTTGTGGTCTGGGAAAGCAGTAGACTATTGCCCAATCCCTTGGGACCCCGCACCTGTGTGGGAGACCCAGAAGAAGCTTCTGCCTCCTGGCTTCAAATCAGCTCAGCTCCAGCCATTGTGGCCACTTGGGGAGTGAACCAGGAGATGGAATATCTTTCTCTCCATCTCTCCTCTCTGTAAATCTGACTTTCCAATAAAAATAAATAGATTTTTTTTAAAAGAAAACATATGTCTTCATAAAAACTTGTCCTTAAAACTTTTAAGATTTATTTATTTATTTAGAAGCCAAAGGAGTAGAGAGTGGGCAAAATGGAGAGGGTTTTTTTTGCCATCTTGTTGTTCACTTCCCAAATATCTGCAAAAAGTCAGGGCTGGATCAGGCTGAAGTTAGCAGTCCAGAACTCAATCCAGCCCTTCCATGTGGGTGGCACAGCCTCAAGTATTTGGGCCACTATCGTCTGCCTTCCCAGGTGCATTACTAGGAAGCTGGATTAGAAGCAGTCACTCGGACTCGACACTCTGATATGGGATGTGGGTGTCCCAAGCCGCAGCTTACCTTGCTGCACCACAACATCTTCCCTATTTGCATGAATTTTTATGTCAACATTATTCATACAGCCAAAAAGCATAAACAGCTCAAATGTCCATCAACCAATGAGTGGATAAATGAAATACAGCTATACATACAACAGAAGATTATTTAGCCATAAGGAATAAAATACCAATACTTGCTATAATATGTATGACTCTTCAAAGATGTGCTAACTGAAAGAAACCAATCACAAAATACTACATGATTTCATTCATATGAAATATCTAGAACAGACAAAACTATAGGGAGAGAACATAGGGGAGAGATTGCCTGGAGCTGGGAAAGAGATAGATTAATAGGGGATTGCAGTTGAAGGATACAAGATTTCTTTGAGATCCTGATAAAAATGTTCTAAAATTTGGGCCCAGCACAATGGCTCAGTGACTAGAGCTGAAAACGTGGAAGGACAGATGAACTTGGGTACTATGTGTACTATGTGACAAGGCTGCCAGGTATGAGAAATAAGATGGTTCAGGGCTCAGTACTGCCCATGGTGTCAGGGGTCTACCGGAGGTCATGGAACTTCTCCTCCGAAGGCACAGGGATGCTGCTGTGATTGCATTTACTGAAGAGCCCTGACGAAATGGGATCTTAGGAGGAGCGGGGTGGAAACACAGCAAGCTGACTCACTCCATCTCCCATCTCCTCCCTCCACTGCTCCTCATTCATTCCCTCTAAGGATTCTGACATTGTTCCACATCCTTGCCCTGGCCCCTGAGGCCTTGACACCTATTAAGATTATCACTTACTAACATCAAGAACTTATCCAAGTTTTTTTTTTTTTTAACAATAAATGATCTCAAGCCCAGCACAGTGGCCTGGTGACTAAATCCTCGCCTTGCTAGTGCCAGGATCCCATATGGGCTCCAGTTCTAATCCCAGCGACCCCGCTTCCCATCCAGCTCCCTACTTGCGGCTTGGGAAAGTAGTCGAGGATGGCCCAAAGTCTTGAGATCTTGCACCCATATGGGAGACCCAGAAGAGGCTCCTGGCTCCTGGTTTCCGATCAGCATAGCTCTGGCCATTGCAGTCACTTGGGGAGTGTATCATCCCACAGAAGATCTTCATGTCTATCTCTCCTCCTCTCTGTATATCTAACTTTCCAATACAAATAAACTAAATCTTTAAAAAAAAAAAAAACGGGCTGGGAGAGGGTCTGGTTAGAGTTATTGGGGGGGTCACCTTGACTAGGCCATGGCACCCACTGGTGTGATAGGCAGGCTGGAATGGACCACAGCATCCATCAATTCAAACTAGACTACAACACCCGTCAGTTCATTGAGAGATGGGGCTGGGGTAGAACTGACTAGACCACTGCAACCACCAGTATAAGTGATAGACCACACCTGACCCTTCACTGGCTGTTAAACACTAGAGTCGAGTCTGAGATCACCCCAGGTGAAGTTTCTTTGGGGGACTCCCCAAATAGATCAGTGGAATCAAACTCCAGCCACAGGGAAAATTATAAGATATGTGGTCCGACCTTGGAGTACATGTGTTGGGACTGGACCTCCTCAGTTGCTGACGCCTGCGCAGTTATAGACAGCATGCCAAGATGCACACAGGGGACCTGACAGCTCATCTAGGCCAATAGAGGATGTCAAATGTCTCATCAGAGAAAGGAAAGTAGAACAGGTTAAACAACTCGCCTGGTCAAGAGTTGCAGTAAGTATCTGGGTCTTTGGATACACTAAAGTGAACCTAGTCAGCCAACAGACCTTGGAAAGATTTTCCCAACCCCGAGCCCGGCACGGTGGCCTAGCACCTAAAGTCCTCGCCTCGTACGTGCCAGGAGACATGGAAGAAGTTCCTGGCTCCTAGCTTCAGATTGGCTCAGCTCCGGCCATTGCAGTCACTTGGAGAGTGAATCATCAGATGGAAGATCTTTCTCTCTGTCTCTCCTCCTCTCTGTATATCTGACTTTCCAATAAAAATAAATAAATCTGAAAAAAAAAAAAGATTTTCGGGCCCAGCGGCGTGGCCTAGCAGCTAAAGTCCTCGCCTTGAAAGCCCCGGGATCCCATATGGGCGCTGGTTCTAATCCTGGCAGCTCCACTTCCCATCCAGCTCCCTGCTTGTGGCCTGGGAAGGCAGATGAGGACGGCCCAATGCATTGGGACACTGCACCCGTGTGGGAGACCCGGAAGAGGTTCCAGGTTCCCAGCTTCGGACTGGCGCGCATCGGCCTGTTGTGGCTCACTTGGGGAGTGAATCATCAGACAGAAGATCTTCCTCTCTGTCTCTCCTCCTCTGTGTATATCTGGCTGTAATAAAATGAATAAATCTTTAAAAAAAAAAAAAAAGATTTTCCCAATCCTGTGCAAACAAATTATACAACATTTTGGAACTATCAAAACCACTCAAATAACACCCTCAGAAAATTTTTCCCCACAATGGGGTCTCTAAGGTGCCATCAAATGACCGTGGCCCATCCCTTGGTGCTACGTAGGGTGCTAAGTAATTTGGCAGCAAGGAGTGAGTCTCCCCTATTTACCCAATGCAGACACTAGAGGAAAAAAAATAATGGCTGAAACATTTGGATAGCTTTCTCCATACTTCAACCCTCTTCATCCTAATTGGAGACCCACATGAGTATGCATCTCTCTGAACTATGTAAACAATATATTTTTTTAAAGATTTATTTATTTTTATTACAAAGTCAGATATACAGAGAGGAGAGACAGAGAGGAAGATATGTAAACAATATTTAAAAGTAAAATGAGAAAATATTTTTTAAAATACACATAATATTGGGTTTATTTTTTTAAAAGATTTATTTTATTCTATTACAAAGCCAGATATACAGAGAGGAGGAGAGACAGAGAGGAAGATCTTCCATCCGATGTTTCACTCCCCAAGTGAGCCGCAACGGGCCAGTGCGCGCCGATCCGGAGCCAGGAACTTGGAACCTCTTCTGGGTCTCCCACGCGGGTGCAGGAACCCAAGGCTTTGGGCTGTCCTAAACTGCTTTCCCAGGCCACAAGCAGGGAGCTGGATGGGAAGTGGAGCTGCCAGGATTAGAACCAGCGCCCATATGGGATCCCGGGGTGCGTTCAAGGCGAGAACTTTAGCCGCTAGGCCACGCTGCCGGGCCCATAATATTGGGTTCCGGGTTCCTAGTTCCTGGCTTTGGATCGGCACGCACCGGCCCGTTGCAGCTCACTTGGGGAGTGAATCATCGGATGGAAGATCTTCCTCTCTGTCTCTCCTCCTCTCTGGATATCTGCCTTTGTAATGAAATGAATAAATCTTTAAAAAAAAAAAGCAAAATAAAATAAAACACTTAATTTCTAAAACCACACATAAATTATCATTATGCGTTACCTGAAAATGGATAGCATGCAACTATAAAGATTTTATTTTCTTAATTAGTTTAAAAATCATGTATTGAGTTCCTGTAATGCTCAAGGTCTAGCTTAAATTCTACATGGTACATTCAGAGTTATGAACTTACGGAAATATTCATTCTCCCCAGGAAGCAATTTTTGTGAAACATAGCTGGGCACTCTGGTACATAATCTTTTAGTTGTGGTCCATTTTCCCTTAGAGTAAAATTCTAATTGTACATGGCCCACAAAGCCTTAGATGACCCAAATCTTGTCTACCAATTACCTTTTATTCATTGTGTGTCTCAGCTCAATGATGTAGCCACTGTTCCATAATTTTACATTAGAGGAAAGTCAGGGGTAGTGGTGTGGTTAGAACTGAAAAGGGAGTTCCTGGGGGATCTGCCTCGAAGCCGTATTTGCATAGCAAACACGCTGTCTTTACTTAGATTAAGTAAAGATCAATAACAAATGTCAATGTTTTCTAAAATACTCTTATGCATACTTTGTATAAGATTAAGATAACATCATCTGACCATAAAAATATAATTTGGAAGACCTTGGGGGGAAGTGGAAGCAATTCAAAGAGGATGGAGAGATTGATGAAGACTAAAGAGTTTTTTGTTTTGTTTTTCGTTTTTTTCTTGATGGTGAGTATTCACTTGTATCTTTGAAGTAGGATGATATGGTCCACCTAACACAACTGTATGAGAGACACTAAATGTGGCAAGGCCAATAAAAAATGAATATATCATTATTCATATAGCTCACACTCTTTGATCAATGGATGACAGATGCTAGTCTATGGAATTGCCATTTATTCTACTATATGTATATTAATTCATGCAGCCCTTACAACTTTCCCGCATATTATCACCCTCATGTTAAAGATGAGAACACAAGGGAACTGAGTTTGACTTCTTCAAGAACCACGATGCTAGTAAATGACAGAGTGAACACTCAAACCCAGTCTAGTGCAAAACTAATACTGTATTTATTACGCTTTATAATACTCCCTTTTTAATATGAAAGTTGTAACAGCAAAAGCTCAAGCAGGGGGAAGTCTAAACTAACACAAGATCATTAATGATGGAAAAGCAGGAGATAAATAAGACTCAGAAAGTAAAAGTGACATTATGAGAGCTCTAAAGCATGAGGAAGAGGGAAAGCTCAATGGACTCTCAGACTTCTGACAGGAAGGCAGCTGAGGATCCAATCACAGAAGAAGGGCACAGTGGGTTAGGCTGCTGCCAATGCTAGCCTCTCACAGGAGGCAGGTACTGGTTCATTCAGCCATTTGGGAAGTGAATCAGCAAACAGAAGATTCTCTTTCTCTCTCTGTCTCAAATACATTCATATATATATATACACATATATATACATATATACATATACATACATATACATATATATACATTCATATATATATGCATATATATATATACACACACACATTTTTTTAACCAAAAACAACCACCCCAAGAAATGGAAGAACTTCCATGGCACCGACACAAATCATTGGTCACTTCAGACTGGATGAATGTGTGAGGCAAGCAGGACAGCTAGGAGACAATCCCAGCTGCTGGTAGAGAGCCCACTAGGTTTCGGTTCTGTTGTTAAACAGGTGCTGAAGGCGGGTTCATCTACGCAGGATACGTAAAATAAAGAGCGCTGAGAGCAGAATTTTGGGGAAGATCGTCACTTAGGGAATAAGCCCATTCAACATATTCAGGAGGCCGAAGGACAGCCATCCGGATGGTCACGAAGCTAAGACCCAGGAAACAGAGGTCCTGGGATCCCTGGATGGAGTTTCAATACAAAACTGTAACACAACTAAAAACTAAATTCTGAGAATCCAAGGGAAATACCTGCTTTTGTTGCCAATGTACCTCCAACACTTACAGTTTTGTCTTACGGTGCATAGTGGATGGTCAGAAACATTTCCTAAATGAATAAGGAAGCAACCTAGGTATCAACTACTAAAGATTAACAAGTATCTATTTAGCAACTTGGGGGAAGCGGCGGGAATCGGACCCACAGAAGGATCAGTAGAACGCTGGACCAACAACAAAATGGAAATGGGCTGAAAAAGATGTTTTCATGCCCTACCATTGCACTTTAAAATAAATAAATAAAAACTGAGAAGCTGGCGGCCAATGAGAAAGTGTAGCAACTGTCACACTCCATTCTTCCAATTTTAGTATATGTGCTGCCGAAGCGAGCACCACACTCCATTCCTGAACGGTATTTTGCGGAGCGGGAAAAGAGGGGAGTTATTCCTTTTCAGATGAGAGGAAATGATTATTCATTCACCCTCCTCTCTGAAACTCCGCAAAACGCCGGCCGCAAGGAAGACTCGCCATAGCCGGCAGTCATGCAGGCCGCTGCCGCCCACTGAGACGGGCGCTGCAGGCTCACCTTTTGGATTAGGAAAGGACGAAGAATACTTGAACTGGTACGCCCTAAATTCACCCACGAAGGGCCGGGAGGCCGGGGGCGGGATGAGGCAAGCCCCACCCGCCGCGCCGCCGCCAGCCGCCCAGGTTCCCGCAGGCCACCCCGCCCTCACGCCCGGCCGCTGGTGTCTCCCATTCGCTTCGCGCTATGCGGAAGTGACATCACTTGTCGCAGGCGATTGGCGGAAACTAAAATAGCTTGCGGCCGGCACGGAAATCGTCTCCCTTTCGACTTCCGCTCTCCCATGTGAGCGAGGCAGGTTGCTGAGATGAGCGCGATCCGGCATGCAAAGAGGTGAGGGGTTGAAAAGGATGGATGGGGATATCTGAGTCTCGTTGAGGGCCAGATTCCCCGGCATTTAGAAACGGGCCGCCGGCTTTCAACAGGTGGCGGTTGCTTCCCCTCCTAATACTTTGCCACTGGTTCACACTTGGGTTTCCAACTCTTTAAATTCTGCGTGTAGTTGCCTCCTGAGCCTTTCAGTGGCATCCCTGGAAGTACTGATGTGGGTTCTGCCTATACTGTTTACTGTGTTGCCTTGTCACGTGACTATTTTCTGCCTCTGCCGGGCCTTCTTGAACAATCTCGGCACAGGCCGGACAGTACCTTCTAAACTTTCCTGATATTGGAAACATTTCCTAATCATAGTCTTCCTACATGTAGTTAGCGCTCCGATATTTAGTTACCCTCCCCCACCCCCAGGAAACTAAAAGTAGTCCTTTTGCTAGTGTTTGCCTGCTCAGTACCGATTAGAGTTAACAAATAGACTCTGCGCTGCCTCTAGCGCGAAGCACCTGCTCCACGGGAAATGGCACTTCACTACTTTTGGCTAATTCTGCGTTTTTCCATTCCTAGGAACAAATTAACAGAATCCACTTTTGACAAAAACCCACATCTCTCAAGCTGTCTGTTTTGTTAGATGATTGTCAAGGACCCAGCATCAGTGGCTTTGGCCGGCTTACCAAGGACCTGCTGTCGTTACAGCATCCCACAGGTCCATTGGAAATGCAGGGCCAGCCCTGGAAGAGTGCTGGATCCCCTCTTCCATGCAGCTCTTTATGGATGTCACGAACCACTAGCTCAGTTCTTGGAGATATCGGATGACTTCTAAGTTTAATGGCTTGACACAGTTCCAAAGTCAGTTATGACACTTCCACAGGATACGAGTATGCATGTCTTACTAGAGATTATTTTTGAAAGAGTGATTTCAAATGATGATATTTTCTGTTGCCTCCTTTACCAGCCTTCTGGCTTTAGACCAACGGGAAGAACTAGTGGATTTACCGAAAGACTGCCCGTTGAGCGCCAGTGAAGACGAGGTGGGTGACAGCTGCTCAACTGTCCTCAAAAGCGAGGATACACTGCACATTCTTAGAAAGGATTGCAGTGGGAACATTCCCTATATATTTGCTTAATCTCAAATTCCAGTTCATTAGAACTTCATGTTAAGTGCTGTGTAAGTTTGGAGACTGTGTAAGTTACAATCACTGTCCTGTCTGCTTTCATTTATGAGCCCCAAATACATGTTCTTTTTTTTTTTTTTTTTTAAGATTTATTATTATTGGAAAGCCGGATATACACAGAGGAGGAGAGACAGAGAGGAAGATCTTCCGTCCGATGTTTCATTCCCCAAGTGAGCACAACGGCTGGTGCTGTGCTGATCAGAAGCCGGGAACCAGGAACCTCTTCTGGGTCTCCCACGCAGGTGCAGGGTCCCAAGGCTGTGGGCCATCCTCCACTGCTTTCCCAGGCCACAAGCAGGGAGCTGGATAGGAAGTGGAGCTGCCAGGATTAGAACCGGCGCCCACATGGGATCCCGGGGCGTTCACGGCGAGGACTTTAGCTGCTAGGCCATGCCGCCGGGCCCCAAATACATGTTCTTATAAGATCTCTCAGGTATGGATTTTGGTGGAGTTACTTAACAACGCTACTTAAATATGTATGTCTATATATGCTTTAATAATGGTGGGGGGTTGCTTTTTTTCCCTAGGAAAAGACACCTTAGTGACTGGCTGTAACTTATATGTGTCAGTATTTTGGTGTCAAGCTATACAACCACATTCTGTAGAGAAACATCAACTTTTTTTTCTTCTCAAAACAAGTTAAGACAAGCGAATGACTTTAGTTCCCAAGTTGCTAAGGATCCATGTCGCTTCTTATGGGGGAGTTTGGATTTTGAAGTTCTTTGAAACAAGATGCCTCATTCAAGATACCTGTCTGGTTCCTCAGTTCTCTACTGACCAAAGGAATGAAAAGTTTAACATGGCCCCCATTTTCCACATTGTTTCTCCCCCTACCCTCCATCAACATTCTGACAGTTTTCCCTTTTCTGTGTCTAGGCGGAGACTGATGGAGAGAGAAAACACCAAAAGCTTCTGGAAGCTATCAGTTCCCTCGATGGAAAGAATAGGTAACAATTTGCCTTGTTTGAGCAGGTTCCGGTTAGCTGATTCCATGCAACTGCTTTGCAACTTCATTCAATGCCTAATGTAAAGATCGAACAGTGCCTGGAACATAGAAAGCATTATGTAATTGCTAGCTATTATTCTTCGTGCCATTATTTGTGTCAGACCTTCAATTATTTGGATACTAAGTTAAATGTGTTTTCCACTATACTTCATTATCTTGTTTTAGATGGTTAAATATGCATAAAGAAAAAGAGTCAAGGGTTAGATTACCAAATCCAGGTTAGGAACAGATTTCCTGGTTGCTTTGGAGTAAAACTTGCACCTACAAAGCAAGACTTATTTAAAGAGAGAAGTGTTTGGTCCTCCGACACACACCCCATAAAATCAATCCATTCCTATTAAATTCTTTTGCCTAATTTCAGGCGGAAATTGGCTGAGAGGTCTGAGGCTAGTCTGAAGGTGTCAGAGTTCAACGTCAGTTGTGAAGGTAAGTTTTACAAAGAAAAATATCTAACCAAGTTGCCCAGCTAAAGTCCCTGCCTTGCTTGCACCAGGATCCCATATGGCCCCGGATTCATATCCCCGACTATTCCACTTCCCATCCAGCTCGCTGCTTGTGGCCTGGGAAAGCAGTAGAGGACAGCCCAAAGCTTTGGGACCCTGCACTTGCATGGGAGACCCAGAAGAGGTTGCGGGCTCCTGTCTTTGAATGGGCTCAGCTCCAGCCATTGAGGCCATTTGGGGAATAAACCGGCTGATGGAGGATCTTTCTTTCTGTCTCCTTCGCTCTGTGGATATGATTTTCCAATAAAAATGAATACATCTTGGAAAAAAAGCAGAAAACTATCTAAAATAGAGCCTATGGAGCTCCAAAAGCTTAGTGGTCACCTCACTACCCTCCAGCTCCCCCTCTCCCAGAATGATATAGTCAAGTGACTGAGTAGCTACTTTAGATTGGTTGTTCATGAGAGGTCTTTGAAGAAAACAAACTTGTAGCTGAGATGTGAAAGATAAGAGAAGTCTCAAAGTTGAGGGAAAACATTGCAGTCAAGAGAACAGCTAGTGTGACAGTTTTAACTTATAATGTATATAGGTTAAATATATGTATAGATGTAAATTGAACAATGTAGGAATTTTATACCATTGAAATATTCACAGAATTGAGAACTTGATACTTACTGGGCTCAGGAAGAAACAGGTAAGGATGTTTGATGACTAGAAAGGTGGCTTGTGTGACTAGAGCATAGTGGAAAGTGGGGAGTGATGTGAAGGTGGAAAGCCACTCAGGGACCAGGTTCCATAGGGCTGTGTCCTTTACCTTTGTAGGCGATTTTTCAGCAAGTTCATGGTGCTGATTTGCATGGTGACCCCCTGAGGAATGAATTCCCAAGGGGTTTGTTAGTTTTTTGTTGTTTGTTTTGTTTCACTTCTCAGTCTAACCAGAAGGTTTGGCCTTTATACAGGAACAGGTGAAAAGTTAGTCCTTTCAGATCTGCTCGGGCCTGTCAAAGCTTCATCCTCATTGGCCACTGTGAAAAAGCAACTGAACAGAGTCAAATCAAAAAAGACTCTGGAATTACCTCTTAACAAAGAAGAGGTTGAACGGGTAAGTCACTGAGAAAGTGGTTCCCTGTTGGGAAGAAACGGAGTTGACAAGAAAAGATGGGGTTAATCTAAAAAGAAGTTAAAATTTGTTTGACCACAGGCAAGATTAAAAATGGCAGCCCCAAGAGGGTAAGCCAGAGCCATTGTCCAGCATCCTGATTCTTGGGGCTAGAAAACAACATTACCTCCTACTTTCTTGTTACTCTGTTGGATTTGATACATAATCTCACGGGACTTTGCCTGCTTCAGATCCACAGAGAAGTGGCATTCAATAAAACCTCCCAAGTCCTCTCCAAATGGGATCCTATTGTTCAGAAGAACCGCCAAGCAAAGCAACTGGTGTTTCCCCTGGAGAAGGAGCAGGCAGTCTTTGCTCCCATTGAGCATGTGCTAGGCGGCTGGAAGGTGAGTACAGCGAAATGAAACTGAACTTTGGAAAGTCATGTTGTGCAATGTGCAGATTTCACAGCCAACAGTTGATGTGATTGGACAGATGAAACCTAACTCTCCCACCTTATGTCACCTTAGTTTAGCCAACAGAAAGAGAAGTGGGCAGTAGCAGAGCACTTGCTTGTAGTACATAAGACTTGGTTATATTTTTGCATTAAAACAGCTGTCAGTGTAAATGACCAATTCTGATCCTAGGGAAAGTAAAATAAATGTTGTTAGCCAAGTTAGCTAAAACTCAAGTATCTGCTGATAATGGGGATAAATATTTCTGATGATTTTTTTGAAAGTCACTACCATTCTCTTTCTAGAATGCTTCCTTTTCTACATGAAAAAAGATTAGTTTTAAAGTGCGGCTGCAGGGTAAAGAGAGACTTTAGAAAAAAAATCAGAGATATTCGGGTATGCGAGATTCAAAAATAAAAAAAAGTATAGAAAATACCTAGTAACAAATCTGATTGCCCCCATGCCCTGGCCCATCTACTGATTTTTAGCCTATACTTAAACCAGAAGTAATTACTTTGCTAAGATTTTCACTGTGGTTGTTAAAGTTTTATTTATGTCTTCATGGTTACTTCCATTTTAGTTGCAAAAATGGTAGTATCTGTACCTTGCTTTTTCCAAATGACACTAATCTGGGAAATAGCAAAATGCCAGTTTGGTTATGAAGGAAGAAATGGCAGGGGAGGAAGAGGTTACAATAATTCTGGTCCAACCTCTTCAGGACAGAGTGGGGCCCAAATGCTATGTGTTGAATGCACTGTGCCATTCGTTTCATTCTAAAATTACATCAGTGTGGCACACAGATAGAGTACTTAGTTCAAGGGGTGATATTTAGCTAGCAACTCCTTCCTTATAGCTTGGAGTGAAAAGTCCCAAAGACTAGTAGATACTAGAGTTTCTGGGATTTTATTTATTTATTTATTTTGATCATAAAAATCTGTACTAATTTCCCAAGATTTCACTATAGCTGAGAAGAATTAAATGAACTTATGCATGAGTAAGCATTTGTAAACTACAAAGTACTCGAAGTAAGGTTCTTCACACTTTCCCATGCTGATAGGCTCCACTAGTATTTGACTGAACTCATCATCAGCTAGGAGGGTGGGAGGATTCTGCTGCTATAAAGTGCTGCCACATTCCCCTACTGGAGATTGGAAATTAACAACACTAGCATTTAGAGGCTATGAAAAAAAAAAAAAAAAAGATAGTGAGGAAGCCTCTTTTCTAACCCAGGGTGTGAAACCTGGTTTATTAAAAGTGGAGTTAGGTTTTAAAGTTTTTCCAAAATGCAGTAAATCTTGTCATTATCAAATGGGGGGAAATGCGCTTTGGAAAGAGCTGGTGTTGTCTACTCTCATCTTCCCCTCCTTCTTTCAAACTGCAATCCCATATTTCATATGACCAACAAATATCACCTAGGTCTTCCACATATGCACCTTGAATTTTAGCACAATCCGAAGGAAGTTCTGCGCTTCCTTTCTCCAGTCTCCCAAAACATGCAGCACCACATCACCACCTTCATTCTGTAACTCTGAGTGGTATAAATCCCCGCCCCGTTACCCAGGCTGAAAGCTTGTCATCTGGTTCCTGTTTATCCCCTTGACTGTCCCCCCTCCCCAGCCCATACAGCTGGCTAGTCCTATCAATTCTGTCTCTGTAATAGCTCTGCGAACCCTGGTTTCTCTTTGCATTTTCGTTGTCACTCTCCTGGTAGAGCGCCTCATCGCCTTTCATTTGGAAACTTGACATCTGTCCTCAACAATATCACCAGGTCTTTCTTTCTAAAACAGAAAACTGATTGCCACTCTGCTGCTTAACATCTCTCCAAGGCTCTCTCTCACCTGTAGAATAAAAACGAAAGTACTTTGCTTTTTAGCTACCCTGGACAACACATTGCTCTTTGACCTACCACTCATTTCCCTATAGCTGGTTTCCCCTTATGCTCATTTCTTGGTTTCAGCTGTTTTCATCCTGACAGAATTGTACTTAGGCCTTAAAAGGCTAATTCAAAAAACATACTGCTTTCCCCCAAGCCTAGCTTACCTCCTAATGAGAATTAATGGTTCCTTCGCCTATGATTGATGACCACTGTAGAATGATGCTTAGCCTATTGTGTGATGTTGCTAGTGGCGTTTGGGTTTGTTTGTTTTTGGCTCCGAGAGGCTGTAAGCTCTATGAGGACAGGAACTATCCTAATTATGTATTCATGGCACGCCACACGAGTGCTGAGAATGGAGCTGCAATCAATAAGTGTGAATTGAATTGCAGATTACAACATTGTATTATAAATCACTTTGTAGCCTGTGACCGATCACTGCTGAAAATACTAAAACTGGAAGAACATGCACTTTTATTATGCAGGAGAATGTGTTTATGGCTAAATCAATAGCACTGTGTGGCATGATGATGTGTGTTGATGTGTTTGTCCAGATATTTGCAAAGTTGATAGTGACCATGATGTGTGTGGCTATTGGAGAAAACCACACATAATATGTGTGCAGTTTGCAATTGGCCTTGTTGACTGGTGCCGTCTTTGTTCCTTGCTAGAGTGGACCATGGCATGATTATTTTAGTTGGCCTCACAATTTCAGTTCAAGATGCAATCGGGGTCTTTTGTTGACATGTGAAATAGCTGGTATAGAATTCATGCATTTCATATGGATAGACTCTAGCTTGCTGCAAAAATTAACTGGGAACTGAGGAGTCAGAGCCAAAGGTACAAAATGAGTTAGGTTTGAACTATCCAGAAACAGGTCATGAAAGTCAATTATTTTTTAAAGTTAGTTTCGTACACAGTATCCTTTTGTACTCAGGAAGTTAAAATACAGACCCTTGCCATCAAGTAATTGTAGACTATGCCTAGGTTGTCATGTTTTTCTCATTTCCTTTCATCAATAATTCATGATATCCAAAGACATAAATGTACCAGTTGGCTGTGGTTAGAAACAGGTCGAGGTTCTCTGAGCTGTTATGTAGATACACTTCCCAGTTATACAGTCATTGCCAAATGATGCTTAAGATCCAACCTTTCGGGCCCGGCGGCGTGGCCTAGCAGCTGAAGTCCTCGCCTTGAATGCCCCGGGATCCCATATGGGCACCGGTTCTAATCCCGGCAGCTCCACTTCCCATCCAGCTCCCTGCTTGTGGCCTGGGAAAGCAGTGGAGGATGGCCCAAAGCCTTGGGACCCTGCACCCGTGTGGGAGACCCAGAAGAGGTTCCTGGTTCCCGGCTTCTGATCGGCACAGCACCAGCCATTGCGCTCACTTGGGGAGTGAATCATTGGGCGGAAGATCTTCCTCTCTGTCTCTCCTCTCTGTATATCTGACTTTGTAATAAAAAAATAAATAAATCTTAAAAAAAAAGATCCAACCTTTCCCCCCACCCCTTCCCTCTGGAAATATTCTTTTGCTTATTTGAGAGACAGGGAGCTTCCATCCACTGGTTGATTCCCCAAATGCTCACAGTAGTCAGGGATGGAGTGGAACCAGTCTGGGAAGCAGGTCACAGTTCAGGTCTCCCATTGGGTGAGGAAGCCTAATTACCCCAGTCATCACTACTGCCTCCCAGCATCTGCATCTGCTGAGAAGAGGAACCGGGCACTGAAGCCAAGATTGAACCCAGACACTTCCATAAGGGTCGTGAGCTTCTTAATATTAGTAGCCTAAGCACCAGTTCCTTGTGAACAGCCCCTGTATTGTTAAGTATATTTGAGGCGCACATTTGCCTTATAACTGGGAATCCCAGACTGTTATAATGAAGACAGTTTCTGAGTGGGCATTTAGGCTGGTGGTTCCAAACAGGAGCACTTGGAGTGGATTCCCAGTTCTGCTCCTGACTCCAGCTTATTGCCAGTACAGGTGCTGTGAAGCATCAGTGATGGCTCAACTGGGTTCCTGCCACCCATATGGGAGAACTGGATTATGTTGCTGGTTCCCAGTTTTAGCCCTCAACGGCATCCCACTTAGATGCTTGAGAGAATGGATTTCGGTTTTGTACATATTGGGAACCTGAACACAGAGTAATACCACTGAACACTGAGTAATACCAAAGAATATTGAATCCCTTTCCTGAAGTTTCTTAAACCAGAATAAAATGAGGTTTTATTTAACAAGCAAACCTAGAACATGTTTCTCTTGCTGTAACCAGCAAGTCAGATCCGGTTAGTGATTATAGTTATAAAGCCACCAATTAGCCAGATGTAGGACTGTTAAAGAGAGAGAACTGGAAGAACATGGCCTAAGATTTCCCCTACTCTTACCTCCTTAAGGCAAGAACCCCCCTGGAGCAGGAAGTCTTTAACCTCCTCCATAAGAACAAGCAGCCAGTGACTGACCCTTTGCTGACTCCTGTGGAAAAGGCCTCTCTGAAAGCCATGAGCCTGGAAGAGGTAAGTGTCATGGGCCCCTTGACCGGCACAGGCCTGCTGAGTTCTTCCCAGTGTCTGCCCTTGGGCCCAGTGTCACCGTGAGTGCCGTTTGCTTACAGGCTAAGATGCGCCGCGCAGAGCTTCAGAGGGCCCGGGCTCTGCAGTCCTACTATGAGGCCAAAGCACGAAGAGAGAAGAAAATCAAAAGCAAAAAGTAAGGCGTGCCAATAAGCTGCTGTACTGTGGCTGATCCTGAGAGAGCCTTTGTTGGCTTTGGTGGTGATTGAGTTCATGTGGAAGTGATCCCAACTGACACTTTTGCCTATAGCTGCGCCTTTCATTTTGGGTTTTGCTTTTTTTTCCCCCTAATTGATTGATTTGACAAAGTGGGAGGGAGGGGCAGGGAGAGCTCCTACATCCATTGGTTCAACTTCCAGATGGCTACATCAGCCAGGGTTGAGCCAGGTTAAAGCCAGGAGCTTCATCTCTGTCCTGCGTAGGTGCAGGGGCCCAAGGACTTGGGACATCTCCCACTGCTCCCAGGCCATTAGCAAGGATCTAGATGGGAAGTGAACAGCCAGAACTCAAACCAGTAGTCCTATGGGATGCTGACATCACAGACTGCGGCTGTACCTATTACACTGCAATAGCGGCCCCCTACTATTCTTGTTTTCTTTTCTCTCCAAGTTCTGCATCCAGCAGCTGTTGAGGCCAGTAGGACTTTTTGCCTGGTTTTCTTATTGTTTGTTTGGTTGGTTGATTTTGTTTAGTTTTGCCTCTTTGAAACTTAATATGCTTCTCCCTTGAGCTCTGCATGGGTGTGCCCCTGGGGACTCTAGGGAGCAACAGTCCCGCCAGCCCACTAAGCTGCCAACCCCTTGGCCTCCCCCTAGTCAGCTAGCTTTGTGAGATCCAGTCTGTCCCTTGCATGTAAGGAAACCCCTTGGGTAGTATGAGCACTTGCCTCCGTGGTATCAGTGCTGCAGCTCAGTCTCCACATGCTTCCCTCCTCGCCCTCTGCCTTCTGCAGGTATCATAAGATTTTGAGGAAAGGAAAGGCCAAGAACGCCCTCAAAGACTTTGAGCACCTGCGGAAGGTTAATCCACTTGCTGCACTGGTAGAACTGGAGAAAATGGAAAGGGCCAGAATGATGGTGAGCTTGCTCCTTGTCCCTGCCCCCTCTGAAGCTACTTGCCCTGGAAGGCACGGAGGAGGTCACAGTGCTCCTTTCTTTTCAGGAGCGAATGAGCTTAAAGCACCAGAACAGTGGCAAATGGGCCAAGTCAAAGGCAATCATGGCCAAGTACGACCTGGAGGTAAGGCAACAGAAGAGCGACACTGGAGGAAAGAATGGGATATTGGTCCCGAAGGATGCCAGAAGCAGCAGGGTTAGAGAAGTCATGAGGCTGGATGTAGAACCAGAAAAACTAAAACAGCATCGGACAAATCCATAAGGCAGAGAAGAAAATGAACAGGAACAGCATTGAAGGCCAAGTCCAGTAAGGGGGGAGGATTCTTTTTAATCCTTGGTCACATTGATTCCTTAGGAACCCAAAAAAAAAAAAAAGGTCTTCCTTTTTATTCCATTTATTCCATGGCATTGGCACAGTGGTGTGTGTACAGTGTAAGCAGGAAATACTTAATAAGGCCAGTTGAGGGGAGGCAGCTTTTAAAAATAGACTCGGGAAAGGTGTTATTGTGGTCGCTAATGATACAGCTCCGTGCTGTGACTCCTTTCGCCAGGCTCGCCAGGCTATGCAGGAGCAGTTAGCCAAGAACAAAGAATTGACGCAGAAACTGCAGGCATCCTCCATGAGCGAGGAGGAGGAGGAGGGCGGGGCCACCGAAGAAGGGGAAGAACTTGTCCCTGATGCAGTGAATGAAGTCCAAACCAATGCAGACGGACCAAACCCCTGGATGCTCAGGGCCCGCACCAGTGACCCTACAGGAACTGTAATCCAGAAGGACCCTGACGAGCAGCCAGAACCCATGGCCCCTGAGATGACTGGAAGCGAGGAGGATGAAAAGCCAGTGCCAGAGGAAGAAGCTTTGTTGAAAGAGTTTGCAGAAAGGCGATCTCTTAGGAAAAGAGCTGAGCTCACCCAAGATGCTGTGCCAGGGGACAGTCGGGAACCTCAAGGTGAGCTGGGATGCGACCAGGAGAGCTTAGTGATACCCACGCTCTGTGAGAGACAGAGCTCACTGCCCACCCCCACCTGCTGCACAGGGGTAGCTGTTAGAGTCTGGGGATTTGTCCCTAAAGAGTAATTACGCTCATAATAAGCATTTTTCTTTAACAAGCAGCCCCTCTGTACATGTACTATGTTCAGACCCATTTTCTACTCTTTCCGAAGCTTACCATCTTCAGAAAGACCTAACTGGATAGCTTTAAAGGTTGGGGAGGGGGCTATGATTAGAATTCCTGGGACTGACAGATCATAGAACTATGTGTCTGGCAGAGTGGCAGATCTCAAAAACTGCTGACCTATAGGCTCGCCTAGGTGGACTGTGAGATGATATGAAACGTCTTCAACTCAACTGGAAGTTTTCACTTTGTAAAGTCGGGGAGCCACCCTGAGCCCCTTCCTGGTCTGCACAGCAGGGGCTCTACAATTAGGAATTGTTGCATAACCAGCGTGCTGTGTTAGAATTGCGAGCGCACGCTCAGAAACTGTGTGCATTAGCTTCTCCACCCCATCTTCAGGAGACCCAAGACCACAATGTGAGGGATCCTTAAGCTTCAGCAGAGTTGGCCTGCCACATTCAGAAATCACCCAGCCACCTGGCTGTCCTCAAGTGCAATGTGATTTCACATAGGTGCCAGGGGGTATTGATGACAGTGAAGGTCTGTCTTTACATGGCAAAGAAGTGTTTTGAGAACTGTTGTTCAGAAGGTACTAGTTCTTAGTAACATATTTATAAGTAATAAACCATGGATTACAAGGAAGTGCATATAAAGGGCACCTCTTAAAAATGACTTTCTCTTTTCAGATTTGGGACTTAGCTGGCAGGGGAGGGGTTCTTCCCAAACAGGATATGGCATGCAGAAAAATTAAGCCACAATCCTGAGTATTCCATGTGCCATTGGCAGAGCTGGGAACAGGCCCCAAGGAGTCTGCCTCCCAACATCCTGCTTTGCATTGCTAAATTCCATTGCCTGCTCCCTAACAGATGGCCAGTAGTGAGCTCTCCAGGAGACCCAGCCTATAGAATTGTCTCTTCCCCCTTCATCTTTATTAGAGTGGCTAAAAGAGCACTTAGCACCCAGTGGGTGTGCAACAAGTACTCATCAACAGGGCACAATCCACACCCCCTTTTCTGATAGTTTCTTCATCTCCACCCTTCCCCCACCCCCCCAGATTCCAATACCCAGGAGGTGCTGTCTGAATTGAGGACACTATCTCAGAAATTCAACAAGGACAACCATCGAGCCAAGAAGCAAAAAGTAAGCTCGGTGGGCACTGCTGTCCAGGCCAAGAGAGAGGAGGCGGCCCCAGCTCCAGAAGAGGAGGAACCTCTGTTGCTGCAGAGACCAGAAAGAGTACAGACACTAGAAGAGCTGGACGACCTAGGCAAAAGAGGGGACCTCCCGCAGCAGGAGCCACCCAGACCCACGGCTCAAGGGCAGAGGGCAAGGAGCTCTGATGCCCCTACAGGAAAGAAAAAGAAGGAACAAATGATCGATCTACAGAACCTCCTAACCACAAAGTCGCCCTCTGTGAAGTCGTTGGCTGTTCCCACGATACAGGAGCTGGTGAGCAAAGACAGGGTCCTAGATCCAGAACTGCTGCGCGAAGGGTCCTTTTGCCACAAGGGAAAGTTCATGCAGCTGGTTTTCCCCAGGGATATATGTCAGCAGTTATGAGGCCTGAGGGAGTCTACAACCAGGTTAGGTCCAGTGACGGCTATAATGTGAAGGTGCTTTAAAATGTTCAGAAAATGAAGAGTTCAATTTTGGTCTAACAAAGACTTGGAGCATGTTAAACTGCTGCCTCTTAAGCTAGCATCCCATAGGGGTACAGGTTTAAGTCTCAGCTGCAGTACTTCTGATCCAGCTCCCCACTAATGCACCTGGAAAAGCAGCTCATGCTTTCCTGTTTCGTATGTGTGTGTGTTTCTCTTTATCTGTAACTCTGCCTTTCAAATAAAATTATTAGGGGGAAAAAAGTTTTGAAATCCATGCATACAGGAGCCTTCAGATAGCCTATGCAAAATGCATATTAGGAAAAAATGGTTTATAGTTTCAGAACATTTTGCACCAAATTAAACATCTGTGAATTCTATTTTTTCATATTTTTTTTTACAGAGATTCATTCACTCATTATTATTTGAAAGGCAGATTTACAGAAAAAGAGACAGAGGGAGATCTTCAATCCGCTGGTTCACTCCCCAGATGACTGCAATAGCCAGAGCTGGGCTATCCCAAAGCCAGGAGTCTGGAGCTTCTTCAACATCTCCCATATGCTACAGGGGCCTAAGGATTTGATCCATCTTTAGCTGCTTTCCTAGGCCATAAGCAGGTAGTTAGATCAGAAGTGAAGCACCCAGGACTTGAACAACACCCATATGGGATGCTCGCACTGCAGGTGGAAGTTTAAGCTACTACACCATGGTGCCAGCCCCTTCATGAATTTTTGCAACTACTCTCATAGATCCAGATACGTGGGTACCTCCAAGATCCCCCACATCCTAAAACCCTGAGCCTCCAAAACTTGCCTTGAAGACTCCAGCTGCCTTCAGGGGAAGGGAGTCAAAGCTGTGAGCAGCTCCCAGGGAGGGCCACTTGGAAGTGAATACTGAGCTATTCCTGAAGTTCCCTTGGTTCGGTGAGATCTCACATGGTCCTGCACTCCCTCACTTACATGACTGAAACTGTTAGAGCTAAGTGGTGCCTATCTCTCTCTTTAGGGACATGAGCTAGGGGAAGCATCCACTCAGACCAGGCTACCTGGAGCTCAGGCTAGCAACACAGATCCTCTGCCTTTCAGCTTCCTTACTGAAAAGTTAAAGCTGGGTCATACTGAATGGCCGTTGTGGCACAGTGGGTTAGACCATCTTATAGGATACCCACATCCCATCTCCAGGTGCCTAAGATCAAAATCCACCTCTGCTTCCTTTTCCAACTTCCTACTAATGAACTTGGGGGACAGCAGATGATGACTTAAGTTCTTGGGTTCCTACCACCCACATGGGATATTTGGATAGAATTACTGGCTGGCTACTGATGTGGACATCTGAGGAGTAAACCAGTGAATGGAAGAGTTCTGTGTGTAAGAGAGAGAGAGTGCCTGACTCTTGCCTTTCAAGTAAATAGCTTTAAAAATTAAAGTGTTTCATGATATCAAGCTAGGGATAGTTTTCTCTAGAGCAGGAGTGAGAAAAGTCATGCCCGCAGGCCTTATAAGGCCTACAAAATCATTTGGGCTGGTCCTGCCAAGGCAACCACAGGTGGGACTTGAAATTCAGTAAATCTATAGCAGGATTATTTTAAATTGATAACTTTGTATGGCCCATGAATTACGTTCTAAATATGCAAATGGCCCTTGGCAGAAGAAAGGTTCCCCACCCCTGCCCTAGTGAGAAGAAAATTAGAGCATGATTGACTACTAATTGGTTTGTAGTTAAAAGATCATTGTTCAGCATTTTCCCCTAGGGGGCGCTAAAATGTCACAAGCCAAAAAATTCAAGAGTTCTTGCCATGAAGCTGCAGGTAGTTCACTCTTCGTTTCTTCTCAGGAAGATGAAAAGGAGCGAGACCAAAAGCAGATAATCAAGGAAGCTTTTGCTGGGGATGATGTCATCAGAGACTTCTTGAGAGAAAAGAGGGAAGCTGTGGAGGCCAGTAAGCCAAAGGATGTGGACCTGACCCTGCCGGGCTGGGGCGAGTGGGGTGGAGTGGGCCTGAAGCCCAGTGCCAAGAAAAGACGCCGGTAAGAATGAGGAAGCCTGTCAGCAGGCCACCAGGCCATGTTCTCCCAGCTCACCCTTGAGAGCCCTCCCAGCCCTTCTGACTCCAGTCCGTAATGCTGCTTGTCCTGTTGTTTTATTTCCCAGGTTTCTGATTAAAGCCCCCGAGGGGCCTCCACGAAAGGACAAGAATTTGCCCAATGTGATTATCAATGAGAAGCGCAATATCCATGTCGCAGCTCATCAGGTGGGGTTAGAGAACTCTCCAGCTGCCCACTCACTTTGCTGCCCAGCTGTCTTGCTCCAGGGGAATGTTCTAGTGATCTAGTGATCGCTGCTCCAGAGGGATTTAGTGATCGCTGCTCCAGAGGGATGTGTGATCTTTTTTTTTTAATATTTATTTATTTGACAATCTTGACATAATTAAGGTAAAAAGGTTCAAGCACTACAGGAAGATGGGCAAGACAACTAGTTCCGTATTGTTTCCTTAATATATCTGATGTAAAAGGGGATTTTAAGGGAGAAGCCCCACCCAGTCTCCCACCCACCCCAGGTCCCAGATGTGGGGCATGCTCCGAGGGTCTTGCTCAAGTGGTTTTGATAGTTCAGCAGTTCTGAATTGCTGCCACTCTCACCACTCCAAGCATGATGAGGTCGTTGGAGAATCCACTGATTGACATAGTCCATCATAGGGTCTCTGTTTGCCCAGTATTTTCACTGCCAACATATAGCTGAGGTGGTTGATTGACTTGTTCTGTTTTCTGTCTTTTGATGGTTAGAGTTCTGAGTCCAGAAGCTCAATTGGGGGATCCCTAAAGAAACTTTGTCTGAGGTGTTCCCAGACTAGATTCTTGTATGTACTAGCAAGCACAGGGCCCGGCACAGTCCATCACCCCGATCAGCTGGTGGTTGCAAATGCTGGGTTGGTTCTGTTTCCATTCCTGTCTTCCACTGGAACCAATGGGTGTTGCAGTCCAGCCTGGTTCTGCCCAGCACATACTCGGCCCTCACATAAACCAGTGGGAGCTGCAGCCTAGTTGGAGCGACCCACAATAACCCCCACCAGGCCCGCCCCCTACCCTGGTTTGCCAGTATGTGTAGCAGACTAGTCCAGTCTGTCCCACAAGGGGGATGTGTGATCTTTACCGCAGAGTTCAATCTGCTGTTTTCCCTGCCTGTGAGATTGGTAATTCCCGAGAGACTGTACATTGCAGTGACTGGCTGGGAAGGCGACTTATATTTACAAGCAGCATCCTGGCAAGTCTGCATTTTGCACTGTGCTACCCAGCCAAGAATGACCATCCCACAGGCTTGGTGCTCAAACAAAGGCTTAAGGCTTAAGAAAAAGTGGTACTTAAGGGGTGAAAATTCGTAACTAGGAAAATTCGTAAGAGAAGAAACTTGGAGCAGAATCATGCTCATCAAGATGTACCGGCAGCTGCGATGTACAGTCAAGTTAGAGTACAGGCAAAATGTCAGGAGAAACTTTGTAACAATCAAGAGAGAAAATGGGCAGGCCTGGGGGGTGGGAGCATGTCAGGGGACTCAAAAGAGACAGGCCTGGGCGACCTTCATGTCCTCTTCAGTTCCGAGATCTGTCCCCAGCCAGAACAATGTTGAAATGAGCCAACGTTTTCCCTCCTGAAAAAAACTACAGGTAGTGAAAATACACATTTCAGTGATACTCTAATTTGATCTATTTTGTGGGCCAATCTGCAGAAATTGATTTGTAACCACGGTAATCCCAATTGAAGGTCATTAAGTAGAAAATAGGCAGTTGAGTGGGCAGTTACAGGATGCGGGAGGGGCAGAGGGTGCTGGGACAGCCCGGGGTTCCAGGTGATGAGTAGGGTGGGAACTGCCATGTAAAGGCCACCTTCCCCTTCCTGGGGTCTTACCCTGTTTGTTTCTAATGCAATCATAACAAACTGATTGACAAGCTCCCAAGAGACTCCCTTGATTTTCTTCATCTTATTAATAAGCTATATACCGTAGGATCCAACATACAATAGAGTGCTTCATGGTGTGGGGGGAGAAGCGTTTTTCTGAGACAGTATTCTTTACTCTCTCTCTCTGTCTCTCTCTGCCCCGTCCCCCCACCATGGATGACATACGCAGCTCTAACCATTTAATCGAATGGGCCATTCCCTCAACTGAAAGAACATCTGCTTCCTTCAGGACCAGCAAATAGCATGGCCACAGCTGCCCTCCAAACACTGCCTTTTATTTTTCTACTTGTTTGCTTTTTTTTTTTCTTTGGGCCATTAGGGGAGTGCTACTTAAGCATCTGAAGATAGCATTATGCTGGAGTAGAGAGTAGTAGCACCAGGCAAGGAAACAGGAGGCCTTGGTTCTGATTCTGCTACTGGTTCTGCCATGCTGCTCCTCATTAACTTAAGCAGATCACTCCCATCTTGAGCCCAAACCTTGGATCCAAGAGAGACCCTTGCCATTTATCTAGAGTCTTCGGCTCCACATTCTGTGATACCGAAAGAGGATAAAACTAATAAGCACAATAACCCAGTAGAGTTTATGATGCAGCAGCATGTCTTTGGGATCCTTAAGACATGAATTCTGTGGCCGGAGTTGTGCCACAGAGGGTTGAGCCATTGTCTAAGGCCCAGCCGTTCCACTTCTGATCTAGCTCCCTGCTAATGTGAAGACAGCAGAAAATGGCTCTACTACATGGGAGACCTGGATCAATTTCCAGGTTCCTGGCATTGGCCTGGACCAGCATTGAGTATTGTAGGAAGTGAATCAGTGGATAGATCTCTCAGTCTCTTCCTCCCTCCCTCCCTTTCTCCCTCTCTTAACTCTGCCTTTCAAATTAGAGATGAGTCCCATGTATTCATGAGAGGAGAGAAAGGGATTGGGAGCTTGAAGGGGGTAGATATAAACTCACAGAGATACACGGTGCCCGGGTATCCCTTCCAGTCAAGGCATTAGCTAGGAGAGCCCACTTGGAGGCAGTAGCCTTGGACTGGCTGTGGTTAGACATGTGTGGATCGTCTGTCCCTTCATTGTTGGGTCAGTCTCAGAGTCCTCATTCAACTCTGCTGTTCTCAGATGACCTCAGGCAGATTGGGACCTCAGGTGACGTGGGAGCCCTAACTCTTGGCAGCTTCACCCCATCACGATCTCCCTGTAAACCGGCCTATGCCCATCCTATGAGCTGCTGTTAAAGGAAACAGCTACCCCCTGGGCCTGGCTCCTACCAATTCACTTCTTCCTTCCGTTTTGCAGGTGCATGTGCTTCCATATCCCTTTACCCATCATCAGCAGTTTGAAAGGACCATCCAGACCCCTATAGGATCCACATGGAACACCCAGAGGGCCTTCCAGAAACTGACCGCTCCCAAGATTGTCACGAAGCCAGGCCATATCATTAAGCCCATAAAAGCGGAGGATGTGGGCTACCGCTCTTCCCCAAGGTCAGACCTCTCTGTCATGCAGAACAATCCCAAACGACTGTCTACAAGTCAGAGAAAACAGTTGCAGAATACCTCTGCAGACTAAATGGCCAGAAGAGTGACATCTTGGTACCCGGGACACATAGCCCTGACCATTCCTCCTGTCTCCACTGCTGCAAGATCCACTTCCTAACTGGCTCCACACAGTGGATGTGGCTAAATCACATTTTAGAAATAAAGGTGTTTTTATCTACTTAAGCCGAGAGTATGCTGTGTTGTCTCGCAGTTGAATACATGTCTTTTTCAAAGCCGCACACCTTTGAATGCACCTTCCTTGTATTTCTCTGGAGGCATTTGTCGGGGAACCTGATTTCCTGGAGTTGACCTCGATTGGAGTGTAGAAAATGTGTATGATCTTAAATCCATCACAGGTAAGATACAGTTTGCCACAACTGGCCATTTGGAGAGTTGGAAATAGTGACACACCGATGCGTGTTCTAACCTGAAGCTTAGAGCAGGATGTACAAAGAAAACCACTGCATTCTGCCCTAGAGTGATCCAGGACCAGGACAGTGCTGCCACTGGCCCTGTCCCCAGGTGTGCAGCCGCCTTCACTTTGCATGCCCAAAGCCCCCAACTTGTACAGTTTGCTGTCCTGAGCATCCAGCACTTCCTCTCTTGTAACAGGACAGGTTTTACCCCTCCTTTCACAGAATGAGGGTCATGTGACTTCAGAAACACCTGTTTCCTTCCCTTCCCAACTCCAGACTAACTCTTCATCACTGATTACAACTAGTCTATCCAGGGTTACCCTGCCCTGTGATGCTTCACTCTGGGAAACCTGCCTGTCTGGGTGGCAAATACCTGCCAAGAGTTCCTAATGAGGAATCCTCTCAGATTCCACAGCATGTGCCGCTTCTGTACCTTGCCTCGTGTGTCAGGTGTCCAGACACTCCCCAGCCTTTATAGACAAGCAGGCTAATTCTCCCATGGTCCAGGCTTCTCAGAACATAATGAAAGTTACAGACCACACCCAGAAAACTGCATAGGCATGTGCACTGTTTCAGTTTCAGGAGCTCTCGAGACATTGGGAATTCGTGCCCACAAACTTCGTCCTACACAGTCCAATGGTCCTCAGCCAAGCAAAGTAGCTAGCCCCAATACCTTTATCTTCTGGGAAAATATCAGTAGAGAAAGATACACCCAATGCTACACATTAGCCACTAAGTGGGGACTAACACTACCTCTGAAGGCAAAGTCACATGATAAATTGCGAGTTTCTCAGTGGTACATGTGGCCCTTACAATTGCTTATCCTGTTGGGTAACAACCTGGGACTTCGGAGGAAAGAGCATGTTGGACAGTGTTCAATACCTAAAGGCTGCTTCAAAGTTCTCTCTTTGGTTGTGATTAGCCACAATGCACTTGCCGGCTGACACTGGCCACCGCTGGTGGGGACTGGAGAATGCCCCTGCCTCCACTTAGACTACAAGATTGTCCTTCGTTCTAGAGCACAAAGCTGCCACCTCTGTCCCTCCCCACCCCGTAAACTAGAGCACCTAATCAAGTGCCCCCGGCAAATGTCCAATCCCTGTCTATTATGCCGGGACCAGCTCGATGCACCCCTGCAAACCACCCAAGCCCCCAAACGGATTCGATTGTTGTTTCGTGGGGCTTTTTTTTTTTCTTCCTGCGAACCTCCGAAGTGTTCTCCCTTCCCATTGGCTAAAGCTGCCCCTTGACGCCACCCTGGCCTTGCTCGCTGATTGGTCCGTTCTGGATGTGCCCAAGCCTTTTTCCCAGGGTGTGGCGCGCCCCCCTTCCCCGCCCCAACAGGGTTCTGACCCCTGGCGCCTCCCTTCCTTCCCCCCCAACTCCCCTCTCTTTCCAAATGGTACCTCCCTGGCTCAGCTTCCCCCCCACACACACACCCGGGTCCAGGCCGCTGCCCTCAGGGCCCCCGGACGGGGCGGGGCACGCTGGGGACGGGCAGAGGGCGGCGGTGGCGCCTTCCTGCCTAGCGCCAGGCCGCCCCCGCCACCCTTCTCCGGCCCTCGTAAGGCCCACTTCCCTTCCTCCCCAGTGGACAGTTTGCATGCTGCCTGCTTCGGGTGCCCCGTCCCGTCGGTGCACAGCCCCCCGTCTTGGGCTTTTCACTCATCCCCGAACAGCGGCGTTCAATCTCCGCTCCCAGCGCGGCACACACGCCCATCCGCCTCCACCCTCAGGGTCCCGCAGCATTTCCTTTGCCCGGGTCGCTGCACCCTACCCCTCCCGCAGCCGCCGGAGCCCCGGCCATCCGCAGGACCAGCAACCCTCGTACTGCACACCCCCCCCCCAACTCTGTGCGGTCGCTCCCTCGCAGCTTCCAACCTCCTCCCGCTCGCTCCGCGGCCAGCTTGATGGAGCCCTCCCGCCCCTCTTTTTCAGCACCCCGTGCTCCCTTCTTATGTTGTCCCTCACGTCCCCCGGCCAGCCGTCACCCCCTACCCCGAACGCCCCGCCCCTCCCTTGCTCGCCGACGCCCCGCCCCCCCGGCCCGTCCTTTTGTCTCCTCTTTGGTCTCTAAGTGCCCCGCCCCTCCCTCGCGCCCGCCCTAGCTCCCCTGACCGCTGGCTCTTATCTGCCCCGGGTCTGGCGCCCCGCCCCCGGCCGCGCCCCACCGGCCCCCTCCCGCCCGCCACCCCGGCTCCGCCCTCCGCGCTCCGCCCGCCGCCCCGCCGCGGCTCTGGCCGGCCCGCCCGCCCGCCGGGATCGCTCCTTCCCGGGCCGCCGGGAGACTCGCGCTCCCGCGCGCTCTCCCCGGACACGCACTCCCTCCGCCCCGCCGCGTTCACTTGCTCGCTCGCTCGCTCGCTCACCCGTGCGCCCAGGCCCTGCAGCGGCGGCCCAGCTCAGGGCACAGCGCAGCCAGTCTAAGCGTCCCGCGCGAGCGTGGACACCGTCCTGGGCGGCCCGCAAGGCCAGGGAGCGCGAAACCCGGACAGGATCGTCCGTCCCCCAAGACGACTTTACCCCGAGCCTGCTCCCCGGCTCCCACTTCAAACGTGCTTCCTAACGCGACGCTGGACGTTCGCTGTAATCTGGACGATGCTGCCGGACTATCCCTAAAATGCCCTCAGGGACAGTGGAGGTGCCCTTTACCGCGGCCCTCTAGGCCCCGGTAGATAGGTGGCAGAGCCGGCGACAGGGCCCGGCCACCCAGGGAGAGAGGACGGACGACTGCCCAGCGCCTCACCGCCCGCCACCGCAGCCCCTCAGGCCAGGTTCCCCGCCTCAGCACCTGCCCCACAGGGACATTGTCTCCTTCCCCTTTGTATGAGGCCCACTGGTGGGGCACTTGGACCTAAGCCGGGACTGACCGACAAGTACACAGAAAACCCAGCCACACATCATAATACACTTTTAAAATGTCTATTCAGCGATGCCTAAATTGGCTATGTTCCCTTGCCTACGGAAGGGAGGGGGCAGCCCCCAAGACCTCAGCCAGGCTTACCTGATGCCCTGACCACACTGGAAGCTCTCTGAACGGTGGGGGAGGGGGAGAGGACTTCAGTGGGTCCCTTGTGATTGGCAGACAAGTGAAAGTAGTTAACTGCCCCCCTTTGGGGTCTGTGTCATCGTGTGACTTAAGGTTGTAAACACCAGAGGGTCCGCTTGGGATTACTAGCTCGTGCCAGGCACAGCATGATGACCGGGACTGACCGGGGATGCTTTTTGTGACTGATGTCACTCATTCAGCAGCGATGCCAACGTCTTGGTCCGCTCAAAACTCCAGGGCTGTGAGAGGTCAACATTAAGGAGATGCCCTTGCTCCTATCCCCAGCTAACAGCCAATTCACCCAGCCACCCAGGGGCTGCTGTCACCCTCAGAATTCGGCTCAGTCATAAAGGTGACTTTTTGCTCCTGCAAATGGCTTTGCCAAAAGCTCAGAAACTTTGGATTTTAACACGTTTTGCAACTGGAAGTGGGGCGGGGCGGAGAAGCAGACAGATTCCTCCAAGTGTAAAGCAAACAGTGCCATATAATATCAACTCTGTAGCTCCTTATCCATTTCTACCACCCCCAGCGGGAACTCCAGGCGCCCAGGCCTTTGAGAAGTACCCATTGCTCCCATTTACAGGGCCACCTTACTCTGTGCATGGCAGCAACCTGCTGACTTCCAAGTGTGTCTGGCTCCCTGGCCCGCCGCACCCTTCAGCCCCCAGCCTTCCTCAGCCCCACACTGTCGCCCTCCTGCACCCTCCCTCCCCCTCCCCCAGCCAGCTTGCTGGATGTGGACACATCAGTGAACCAAGCAGATACTGCAAACACTAACAATTGCACAGTGTGGAGAGAGCAGCAGAGATGCCTCGGAGCGCCCAGCCTCCTCCTTTCTCTGCCTTGGCACAGATGTTCTTATTGTCCTGGAAACACATACTGAAGTCCCTCCCCAAGTGCGGAGGGCAGGGAGGGGGATACACCCGGGCTTGGTCCCCAAGGACACAGTCGCCTGCCCAGCCCAGTTCAGTATTCAGACTGAGACACTCACCGTTGCCCTTGCCCTATCCCAGCCAAAACTTCTGCCCCTACTGGGGAGAGGAGAAGCAGGAGAGCGTGGAGCTGGATCAGCAAGTTACCAAACTGTTGTTTGGGACTGTTAGAATATTGAAATACATATTTGGAAAATGCTCACAATGAACACTGGGAGCAAAGCAGTCAACACAGTGTCACTTCGCCAGGCTCAACAGTTCTGTTTTGTTTAAATGCTAATAGCCTCAAATGGGGAGCAGCAGCCATCAGTTAAATAAACAAGCCATTAGACTGAGACTACAAGTGTCAACACATGACAAATCTACTAATTGGGAGAAGGCATCCCGGGATAAGAAGTAAGGCAGCAAAGCAAGCTAGAGGGTGCGTGCTGGACTGCTGGAACACCATATGCAGGATTGGAAGCCAAGAACCGGGTTTGAATCCCGTCCTTAACGCCTACTAACTGAATGGCTTTCTTTGGGTGATTTCATTCCTCTGAGCCTGTTTTCCCATTGTGTAAAATGGGAACAATAGTACCTACTATTGTAAGGGCTGTTATAGACATAAATTGAGATAATATGAATAACGCTGATAGTATTGGCCTGCTGCGTCCAAAATGAGCAATGTCTCTTACTGACAATAAGGAACCTTACACATGGTAGATTTAAAAAAAAGATAAAAAATAATGTCCTCATGCTTGTTACATATTGGGCTTACATGGTCCCCAGGGCATGGACTTCTAATGTCCCTGGGCCCTCAGATAGAAATGGCAGAGGGACAAGCTCAGTAGCCTAGTGGCTAAAGTCCTCACCTTGCACACACCAGGATCCCACATGGGTATCAGTTCATGTCTCAGCTGCTCCACTTCCCATCCAGCTCCCTGCTTGTGGCCTGGGAAAGCAGTTGAGGACGGCCCAAAGCCTTGGGACCCTGCACCCGCGTGGGAGACCTGGAAGAAGCTCCTGGATCCTGGCTTCGGCTCGGTTCACTTGAGGAGTGAACCAGCAGGTGGAAAGATCTTTTTCTCTGTATATCTGACTTTCTAATAAAAATAAATAAATCTTTAAATTATTTATTTATTTTTATTGCAAAGTCAGATATACAGAGAGGAGAGACAGAGAGGAAGTTCTTCTGTCCGATGATTCAGTCCCCAAGTGCTGAGCCAATCTGAAGCCAGGAGCAAGGAATTTCCTCCAGGTCTCTCACACGGGTACAGGATCCCAAGGCTTTGGGTCTTCCTCAAATGTTTTTCCCAGGCCACAAGCAGGGAGCTGGATGGGAAGTGCGGATGCCAGGATTAGAATAAGCACCCATATGGGATCCCAGCACATTCAAGACAAGGACTTTAGCCGCTAGGCTACTGCATTGGATGCAATAAAGACATTTTTACCAAAGAAAAAAAAGGCATTTAAGGTGCCCAGGAAGGAAATGAAAAGAGCTTGGGAGAGGGGATAGAAATCTGGCATTTGACGGGCTAAAGTGTCATGAGCACAAGTTGCATCCTTCAGGGACAATTTTGCCTCCTAGTAAATTCTGCCCTGAACTCCAGGCCTGGAACCAACCCACACCAACTTCTGGCTACCAGGCCACCCCACCCCCACCTCCACCAGCACCTTCCTCTCCAGTTCTACTCACGGGCAGCATGGGCGGTCAGATCAGCAGCCTTCAATCAGTTTAGTTTTTGGCGACCATTCTTCTTTCCTCCATACCTCCGGACAGAGCAGAGAAACAGGCCCGTTGTTGGGGCCCTGCGCTTCACTAATAGGTTGATCTAATACAGTAAGCCCCCTTCCAAGTGCTAAGGGGTTAAATGCGCCTGCCCTCATGCTACCCCCAGCCCTTCTGCTTGCTCCCCACCCCTCACCTCTCTGTTAACAACTGTTTCCAGGAGCTGAGACCTTGCAGCAGCCTGGCCCCTTACCTCATTCTCTGCAAAGCCAGCACATGTGTTCAAAAGGCCCACCGAACTGCCCTGCTTTCAGGAAGCTGTCACAGGCCACCTGCTAAAATCACCAAAGTCACTTTCCCATCAGTTGCGACCCTCTTGCAGCCCTCCCTCGCACACTCCGCCTGGAGCCTCAAAATGAGCACCTGCCTGCCTTGTTTTGCTCCTGGCAGCTTTTAGTGGAGTACTCTCAGCTGAGGCTGCTTTCTGTACTTTGTTTCCGATGTATTGCAGATCTAGTTACCCACAATCAGTGGGACCAGCCTTGACTCCGAGGATTGCACTACATTTGTTTCAGCTTTGGGTCCCTAGCTCCCTCTCCCACACAAGCAGTGCCTAGCACTGCCTGGAACAGCACTTTGAACAAAAGAAGCCAGGATTTTGGTGTGAAATGGGAGCTGAGGCTTGCAGACTAGCTGGGGAGGAACGAACACGGTATGGGATGGAGGGGGCGGGGAGGAGTACGCAGACTCACATACACTCTGGTAATGGTAGCTTCATTTTACAGGGGAGCTGGTGAGGCTGACAGAGCTGAAGAAACTGGCCGTGGCAGGGCTGGGATTCCCACCCAGCTGGCTGCTTGCTACCTGCTCTGCTTCCATTTTACGGCATAGAAGACATACTCTGTGTGTGGCCTTGCAGGGCGGCAGCATCATGCACAATGTCTTGCGCGCTCACAGGGTAATTGGCAAATAATGACACTGAGTGGTGTCTATCTCATCTCAGAAGTCACCTCATCCCTGCAAGCCCAGTACAGAGTGGGAGCGCAGGCCCCAGGCCAGGATTTGAGGGAAGAAAGTGAACCTCCCCCATGGGCTCCTAAGACTGCATAGTTCGCAAAAGATAAACAAAGTTTCTTTCCTCACTCCCACCAGTACGGTACACTCTCTTCTGATCTCTACAATGACCTTGCCACACATAGCCTCCTTTGCAGCCTTGCAGGCTGCTCCCTGCCTCTCTGGACAAACATCATTCTTTGTAGCCTTTGTTCTGTGCCTCACCACCCCCACCCCACCCCCCAAAACGGACTCACCACCAGAGGATGCCCTCCCCACTGCTTTCCAAACCTATATTCTCCAAGTCCAGGTTCAGGTCTGATTGCCCTGCAGAAAGCTTCCCTAATTCAGACCACTTTGTACCTTTTTAATCTGGTCTGGTTTTCAGTTCGGTTTTAAAGCGGAGTCTTAATCTTCTTAGCTGTCTCCTGGCTTTCTGGGTGTCTTCTTCTGGGTCCTTCATTTCCTTGATCACATTCAAAGTCCCTGGAGACAGACTTTCTGCTGCAGGGAGGAAAAAAAAAAAGCAAAAAGTTTTTCAGGAAGAACATGTGGTGAACTTCCTTTTTTTTTCCCCCTCTGCTCTTGCTTCCTCCATGCTATCGCCTTGGGTTTCTATCTCTGCTGCCCCCAGCATCTTTAAAGACCATAATGTCTGTCTCCTTTGTAAATGTTCTTCATTCCTGGAGGCTGCACCATGTAGAGTAAGCCTCAGTCTGCAGCACCAGCATCCCATATTGGCTCCAGTTCATGTCCCAGCTGCTCCTACTTCTGATCCAGCTCCCTGCTTGTGACCTGGGAAAGCAGTCGAGCATGGCCAAAAGCCTTGGGACCCTGCCCTTATGTGGGAGACCTGGAAGAAGCTTCCTGGCTCCTGGCTTCAGATCAGCTCAGCTCCAGCTATTGCGGCCACTTGGGGGAGTGAACCAGCAGACAGAAGATCTTCTTCTCTGTTTGTCTCTCTTTCTCTGTGTGTAACTCTGCCTTTGACAAAGAAATAAAACTTTAAAAATATGTTTGTCGAGGGCTTTCATTTGGCCAGGTGGACAGAGGGATTGCTGGGATCCAAGAACCCTTTTTATCCGAAGCTACTGTGGGGCTTTTTGTTAAGCAGGTCTGTTAAGCAGGGGCGGGAGAGGAAATCCTAATCTTTGGAGCATGTTGGTGCCTGTGGTGTGAAGCCCCACTTTTCTTCTCTTTATCTCCTTTGCCCCCCACCATCACACAAACCATGCATGCACACACACTCACACAGTTACAGCTGGGTAGGAACAGCCCATCCTTGACTCGACAGAGAAGGAAGAGAGCATGCAACAGCCTCTGAAACAGAGCCACCCCTTTCTGCTTGACACAAGACTGGCTGACCAAGGGGTCACTGAGTAAGGACCACTGGGATGCCCCAGGGCAGCAAAGGATCCAAACCCTCTGCCCCTACACTCCCATCGTGGCCTGCCCCAAGAAGCTTAAGCTGGGGAAGCACAGAGCAGTACCCTAGTCCTTAAAAAGGCCCAGGCCATGGCACTGGAGTGGTAGCATAGCAAGCTAATCTTCTGCTTGCCATGCCAGTGCCAGTCCTGGCTGCTCCAATTCCCATTCAGCTCTGTGTTAACAGCTTGGGCAAGCAGCAGAGGATGGCCCAAGTCCTTAGGACCCTGCATCCACATGCGAGACTTGGAAGAAGCTCCTGACTCCTGGCTTCGAATCAATCAGCTCTGACTATTGTGGCCATTTAGGGATTGAAGCAACAGATAGAAGATCTCTCTCTCTCTCTCTCTCTCTCTCTCTCACACACACACACACACACACACACACACACACACATACCATGTCTGTAACTCTGTCTTTCAAGTAAAAATAAGTAAATCTTTTAAAAAATAAATAAAAAATAAAAGGCCCAGGCCAAATGCATGCTGGGTCACCCGAGTGTGTCAGTTTTGAAAGAGCCAGCTTGTACTGAACTTGGAGCTGTTGCTGGCATGCGGAGCCCCATTCTGAGGCAGGCATCCCCCTCGCCCGCCACCCACTGCCCCGCCACCCACTTACCCACAACGAGCAGGCAGCAGCAGGCAGGATGTTGCAGCCTCCTTGAACAGGAGGAGAAACTGAGGCACTGAGAACAGGAACCTCATTTTATCATCTGTAAAGGGAACCTCCTTCCCAGTTTAGGAACCTTCTTATCCTGGGCATGGGGGGTCAAGGGGAGGGGAGCGGTCAATCACCTCCGGTCTGGTCCCTGCCTTCGTATGGCCAAAGTTTCAGGATCCCATCTTTCCCACCGTCTCCTCTGGCACTCACCCAGCGGCTCTCTGACCACTCCCCGCCCCCTGCGCCCCGCCCACCCCCGCCAGGTGCCGGGTGCCAGGCCGCTCCCTTCCTCAACTTGCTCAGGCGACCCGGAAGTGCCTGGCCCGTGCGATCCAGCAGGCTGAGGGTCGAGACTGTGCAAAAAGACTAACAAGAGGAATTTTCTCCAGAGCGCCAGACTCTCCCCACCTTCCAACTTTGGCTCTGGGCATCCTCCATAGAACCTCCGCACTTGCCCTGGCCCTCACTACTTCAAAGTCACCTGCCTGCCTGGGGGCGGAGCCTGCCACGCCTTGCACCCATGTGGGCACCGGTTCCAATCGTGACTGCTCCGTTACTGCCAGCTCTCAGCGAAAGACGCAGAAGGTGGCCTAAGGTGTTTAGGACCTTGCCACACCCATGAGAAACTCCTGGCTCCTGGCTTCAGCCTGGCCAGCCCCAGATGTTGCAGCGGTCTAGGCAGTGAATCCGCAGCTGGAAGATTTCTCTTTCTCTCTCTCTCTCTCTGCCCTTCAACCCCACTTTGCCTCTGTAATTCTGACTTTTAGGTAAATAAATACATCCTTTTTTTAAGAAGTGCATTTTCGTGAAAAAAATTGTAAAATTCAAGACTAGTTTCATAATACTTTTTTTTGGACTTCGAGACTGTGGGTAAATGACAAAAGCTGGTTTACGGGTGTCATAGAATTAAAATTAAGGCAATGTAATAGAAAAGAACCTGGAAAAGTGTCAAGTACCAAAAGTAAGACTATTTCATGTATATATGTCTGTGTATGTTTAAAAGGAACATGAATTGTGGCACAGAAGGCTATGCCACCTCTTGGGACACTTGAATCCCACATCAGAGTGCATGCTGCAGTCCTGGCTATTCCACACTTTCTATCTAGCTTCCTGTTCATACACCTGGGAGGTAGCAAGCATTTGATGGCCAAATGCATGGGTTCCTGCCACCGGTGTGGGAAACAGAGAGAATCCTGCCTGCTGGTTTCCAGCTGGCCTAGGCCAGGCTGTTGCAGGCATTTCAGAGTGAACATGTGCATGGCAGATTTTTGTCCATCTCTTTCTCTCTCTCTTTCTCCATCTCCCTCCATTTCACTATTTCTTCTTCTCTCTCTGCCTTTCGGGAAAAAAAAATATTTTTTATTGTTTAAAGATGTGTTTTCTATCATTCTTTTTTTCTTTTCTTCTTCTTCTTTTTTTAAGTCATTTACAGAGAGAAGGAGAGAGAGAAAGATCTTCTGTCTGCTGGTTCACTTCCCAAGTAGCTGCAATGCCTAGAGTTGAGCTGATCTGAAGTCAGGAGTCTCCTCCATCTATATCTCTTACATGAGTGACAGGGACTCAAGTGTTTGAGCCATCACTTGCTGTCCTCCACAGTGTGCATTAACAGGAAGCTAGAACTGGAAGCTGAGCCAGGAATCAAACCCAGGCACTTCGAGATATGCATCCCAAGAGGCATCTGATCACCACCGCAAGAGCTAACTCCTGTTTTTTGGCTCTTCTGGGGCATGGTGAACAAGTACCGGCACTGGAGTCCAGTGGAGCTGGGACCAAATCTAAACTCCCCCTGCACCCCACCACCAGCTGTGTGACCAAAAACATATTCAATTTCCTCAGTCGACAAAATGCAGATAGTAAGTCTCCAACTTACAGTGTTCTTTTGAGGATTAAATGAAATGATTTGTAGAGAGAGCAGTTGGTTGGCACCTAGCAGACATCTAGTGCTCAAGGATCATTATAGCAACAGTAATTAACATTTTTAAATGATTTGTTTATTTATATTTGAAAGGCAGATTTTCAGAGAGAGGAGAGACAGAGAAAAAGATCTTTTGTCCCTTAGTTTATTCCCCAAATGGCTGCAATGGCCAGAGCTGGGCAAGTCCGAAGTCAGGGGCCTAGAACTTCTTCTGGGCCTCCTACATAGGTACAGAGGCCCAAGAACCTGGGCTGTTTCCTGCTGCTTTCTCCAGGTCATTAGCAGGGCACTGGATCACAAGTGGAACAGCCAGGACTCAAACTGGTGCCCATATGGGATGCTGGCATTGCAGATGGCAGTTTAACTTACTATGCCACAGCACCAGCCCCGATGTCTGGAAGTTTGTTGTGAATGATGTGAAACAAATCCTGAGACGTACAAAAGGCAATATTCCTTCTTCTCCACTGGCAACTAGGTGGAGAGGATGTGACCCAGGCTCTGCCAGCCAGATGCACTCTTGCTCTCTCTCTTTTTCCCCACCGCCATCTAGACTTTGGGACGAGAGCATCATGGTACTGACAAAGATTCCAGCCATTATTCTCAGAAGTCTCAGCAGCCACACGCCTAGCCGTACAGCAGGAGCTCTCCTGGAGCACGCCGTGCCCCTGTGGCCACCTGAGCTGCCAGGCCTGCATGGTAATCCTGACTTTCCCTGCATCCCTTCGTTCCTTCCCTCTGCACGAGGCTGGTTGTTCCTCACATTGCCAGAAACAGTAAGACCTACAATAGCCTTCCAGCAAACTCCCTTTCTGTCTATGTTTGTATAGGATACTGTGGTTTGCAACCAAGAGCCTGAGGTTTCCCTGGGGGTTACTTTGGTGGCTGGCATGAAGAGCTAACATTTTTGTTTTCCAAATCACATGTCCCCAAATCATTAATTGGGGAGTTTAATTTTTTTTATTGAAAATGCACATTTCCAGAGAGAATGAGAAACAAAGATCCTCCATCTGCTGGTTCACTCCCCAAGTGATCTCAATGACCAGAGGCTGAGCTGATTCAAAGCCAGGAGCCAGGAGCTTCTTCCTGATTTCCTGTTAGGGTGCAGGTTCCCAAGACCTTGGGCCATCCTTGACTGCTTTCCCAGGCCACAAGCAAGGAGCTGGATGGTGTTAGGTTTTTTTTTCCCAAAAACTCAAGATGCTGGACACAGCTAAGTGAGCCACACAAGAGGCCTTTATTTCAGTGTAGGAGGTAGCCCATGGGGCAGGGAGAAAGTCAGAGCAGAGCAGAGGGAGAACAAAGGGAGAGGCAGCTTTCATGGCCTCGGGGTAGGAGATAGGAAGTGTGGGGTCAGGGATTGGCTGGATGCCGCTGTAGATGGACACCGGAATACATGCCTTAAGGGATTGGTGAAGCTCACAGTTTAAACCTGAAGGTCAAAAAGCTTGATTATGCAAGTGCACCTTAAGGGGATTGAGATCTAAGATGTTTATGGTAGTGTTGGGTAACCAGGTGTTCAGGGAGACTGAGACCTAGAGGCTTTAAGGCAGTACTGGGTAAACTGGCATTCAAGGTGGCCCTGAGTCCAGGATGCTGGGTTCAGTCCTCAGAGTCCTTCCTTACGGATGGGAAGTGAACTAGCTGGGATCCTGGCGTTTGCAAGGGGAGGATTAGCCAATTGAACCATAGCACTGGGCCTTTCCCCAAATCACTGTTAAAGAATGCGTTCTTGGGGCCAGCACCATAGGGTAGTAGGTTAAACCTTCATTTATAGTGCCAGCATCCTATATGGGCCCTGGTTGGAGTCCCAGCTGATGCACTTCAGATTCAAATCCGTGCTATTGTGCTTGAGAAAACAGTAGAGGATGGCCCAGGTCCTTGGCCCCTGCACCCACGTGGTACACCCAGAGGAAGCACCTAGACGCTGGCTTTGGACTGGCTAACCTCTGGCAACTCTCTCGCTTTCTCTCTCACTCGCTCTCTTCCCTTCTCTCTATAATGCTTTCAAGTAAAATAGATAAACTAACAAAAAAAAGTCCTAGAACCTCAGCAGAGGATCTTTTATTCTCTCCCCCACAAGGAAAGTTTCCTGTTCTAGAACCGTAGTCTGTCTAGAAGGTGCTAAACCCTCTGAGTAACAAAGGGTCTCCCTGGCTCGAAGCTAGAGGGCTGCATTCACTTTTGTTCAGAAGGAAGGAAGGAAGGGAGGGAGGAAGGAAGGAAGGAGGGGGAAGGGAAGGAGGGAGGGACAGAAAGAGGGAGGGAGGGAGGGAGGGAAAGAAGAACAAATAGGGGCCAAGAGAGACACCTGCTCCCACTGCGCCCCATCTCCTCATAGCTCCCTATTATGTAATTCTCACTAACACCATGAGAGAAGAGGGCCTATCAATCTTCCAATCTTCCTCCAAACATGGGAGCTTGATTGGGCCTAGTCAAGCCCTGCCAGTGGCCGCAGCACTCGCCTCCTAGCCTACTTTTCTAATGACATCAGTAGTGTTCATTGAGGGCCCAGCACAGTAACCTAGTGGCTAAACTCCTCACCTTGCATGCCCAGGATCCCATATGGGCACAGTTCATATCCAGCTGCTCTGCTTCCCATCCAGCTCCCTGCTTGTGGCCTGCGAAAACAGCCAAAGATGGCCAAAAGCCTTGGCACCCTGCACCCACATGGCAGACCTTGAATAAGCTCCTGGCTCCTGGCTTCAGATCAGCTCAGCTACAGCTTTTGCAGCTACTCGGGAAGTGAAACAGCAGACAGAAAATCTTTCACTCTGTAAATCTGACTTTCCAATAAAAATAAATATATCTTTTTTGGAAAAGCTATCTTTCTTTTTAAAAAAAATATTATTTTTATTGGAAAGTCAGATTTATGGAAAAGAATGAAGGAGAGGGCCTGGTGCAGTAGTCCAGTGGCTAAAGTCCTCACCTTGAACAGGACCCGGGACGTCAGTTCCAGTCCCAGCTGCCCTGCTTTCTACCCTGCTTCCTGCTTGTGGTCTGGGAAAGCAGTTGAGGACAGCCCAAAGCCTTGGGACCCTGCACCAGTGTGGGAGACCTGGAGGAGACTCCAGGCTGCTGACTTCGGATTGGTTCAGATCCAGCCGTTGTGGCTGCTTGGGGAGTAAGATAACAGACAGAAGATCTTCCTCTCTGTCTCTCCTCCTCTCTGTATATCTGACTTTGCAATAATAATAAATAAATCTTAAAAAAAAACAAGAGTAAAGGATAGACATAAATCTTTAGTTTTCTGGTTACTCCCCGGGTGGCTACAACGGCCAAAGCTGAGCCAATCCAACGCCCGGAGCCAGGAACTTCTTCGGGTCTCCCACACAGGTGGCAGGGTCCCAAAACTTTGGGCTGTCCTCGACTGCTTTCCCAGGACACAGGCCGGGAACTGGAAGGGAAATGGAGCAGCCTGGATTAGAACCGGTTCCCATATGGGATCCCAGTGTATGCAAGGCAAGGACTTTAGCCACTAGGCTACTGCGCTGGGCCAAAACTAAATAAATCTTAAAAAAAAAAAGTGTCCACTGAGCAGCAAAGGGGCCTTCTCTACTATTCAGAGAGAGGATTTGCCTCTAAGAAAACCTTGACTTGTAGCAGCTTTTGGGAAGCGAGAACAGGGAAAGATGCTGAAGGGAAGACCGAGAGGGCGTTCTGGAATCAAGGCAGTCTTGAGATACAACATGCTACCACAAGGTCTATGGATGGACCACCATAAATGAAAGGGCAGAAACTCAGAGAAATGTCAGAGTGATGCCTGGGTGAGGGGCTGGTAGTGTGATGTAGCAAGTTAAGCTGCTGCCTGTGGCACCAGAATCTACTATAGGCAATGTTTGAGTCCCAGTTGCTCCACTTCTAATCTAGCTCCCTGCGAATGCCCTCGAAAAAGCAATAGAAGATGACCCAAGGTCTTGGGACCCTGCACCCACATGGGAGACCTGGACGACACTCCTGGCTGCTGATTTTGAACAGGCCCTGCTCCAGCCATTGCAGCCATTTCGGGGGTGAACTGTCAGATGAAAGATCTCTCTCTTTTCCCTAACTGTATCTTTCGGATAAATAAAAATAAATCTTGAAAAAAAAAAAAAAGAGAGAAAGCCCTGAGTGAAAATACTGACCTCAGTGTCTTAAGAATTAGTGGAATTTGAACGAGGAGACAGGGAACAGGTGGTTTCACAATAGTGTTTGTAATTAAGGGTGCTGTTGTGGTGCTCATGGTACAGGACAAAAGACAATAGGTCTGGGGTCTTTTACAACAGGAATCTACACAATGGGGACTGTTATGTTTATGCTACGCTTGTGTGAACAAAATGTTCACAAAGATCCTTTTTCATAACACGAGGAAATTCTCCTTGCAGTTTTAAATTGTAAAAAACAAAAAGGAAAGCTGTGGGGCCAGCATTGTGCCGTGGCTCAGGCTGCTGCTGGTGACGTCAACACCCTATATCAAAGGGTTAGTTTGAGTTCTGGTTGCTCCACTTCTGATCTAGCTCCCTGATAACGTGCCAGGGAAAACAGCGGAAGAGGGCCAAGGTGCTCGGGTCCCTTCATCCAAGTGGAAGAACTGGAAGAATCTCCTGGCTTTGACCTGGCCCAGCCTCGGCTATTATAGCCATTTAGGGAATGAACCAGTAGGTGGAAGATTCTCTCTCCTTCTCTGTCTCTGCAACTCCGCCTTACAAACAAATAAATAAAATCTTACTTTAAAAATGTGTATGAAGTCAAATCTAAGAGGGAAACTAAGTGGGAAAACCATGCATGTTGGGCCTGGCGGCATGGCCTAGTGCCTAAAGTCCTAGCCTTGCACACAAAGGGATCCCATATGAGTCGCCGGTTCTAATCCCAGCAGCCTTGCTTCCCACCAGCTTCCTGCTTGTGGCCTGGGAAAGCAGTCGAGGACGGCCCAAAGCCTTGGGACTCTGTACCCGCGTGGGAGACCCAGAAGAGGCTCCAGGTTCCTGGCTTTGGGTTGGCTCAGCTCCGGCTACTGCGGTCACTTGGGGAGTGAATCAATGGACAGAAGATCTTCCTCTCTGTCTCTCCTTCTCACTGTATATCTGACTTTCCAATAAAAATAAATTTTTAAAAATCATGCATGTTTTAATTATCGATTTCTTTTTTCATTTTAATATTTGTTACAAAAGTGACAGAACTGCCAATCCATGTGGACCTCCGCTTACTAGGCTCCAGCCTGGTCTGGCCCACCCCAGTTCCAGTGCTCACCAGCAGTGCTGCAGCCTAGCTTAGTCTGGCCCACCCCTAGTGCTGGTTTTTCATGTGCCTGTGAGTGCCAAGGCCTAGTCAGGGTGAAACCAAAGAATCCCTGCCAGACTTACCCCAAACATGGTTCTCATAACCATGAGCAGGTGCTGTGACCTAGCCTGGCCTGGTCCATCCACAGCCCCAGCCCTTGTGTACGAGGGTGGCGCTTTGGCCTGACCCATGGAAGCCCTCAAATTTCCCCTTCCAATCTACTCCATCTCAACTTCCTCGATTACCTGTCAGTGTAGTGGTCCAGTTTGGGGAAGACCCCTGAAAGCATTTTATATGTGTCAAACAAGCTCTCAGTGGCCACTATTCCAATGTGTTCCCAATCCCACAGTCCCTAGCAATGCACAGCCCCGCCACAGGCACATGTGGCTCCAGCTGGCATGTGCCAACAGTGATGCAGTGAATGCTCCGCCTGCTTCTCTGCCCCCAAGATCTTTTTGTTTTTGTTTTTTTTAAGTAGAACATGCATCTATGCTGGCACACTGGTATAGTTAACATAGAGTTGGCCTTAATCAAGCTAGCTACTGACTGATCTTCTCCCAGCAGTGTAGCTCTTGTCTAGGTACAAGGCAACCTAGGCAGTTGCCTATAGTTGGGGTAAAAACGCTCGTTTTTTTGTTTTTTTTTTTTAAACTTATTTATTTTTATTGGTAAGGCAGATATACAGAGAGGAAGAGAGACAGAGAGGAAGATCTTCCGTCCGATGGTTCACTCCCCAAGTAGCTGCAACAGCTGGAGCTGAGCCAAACTGAAGCCAGGAGCCTGGAGCTTCTTCCGGGTCTCCCACACGGGTGTAGAGTCCCAAAGCTTTGAGCCTCCTCGACTGCTTTCCCAGGTCACAAGCAGGGAGCTGGATGGGAGGCGGGGCTGCCAGGATTAGAACCGGTGACCATATGGGATCCTGGGCGTGCAAGGCAAGGACATTAATCACTACGCTATTGCATCGGACCCAAAACGCTCATTTTTTAAAAGACTGGACAGGGGGCCCACAGCAGTAGCCTAGTGGCTAAGGTCCTTACCTTGCATGCGTCAGAACCCCATATGGGTGCTGGCTCATGTCCCAGCTGCTCCTCTTCCCATCCAGCTCCCTGCTTGTGGCCTGGGAAAGCAGTAGAGAAAGGCCCAAAGCCTTAGGACCCTGCACCCATGTGGGAGAGTTGGACAGATCTCCTGGTTCCTGGCATTAGCTCAGATCAGCTCCATTGTGGTCACTTGAGGAGTGAACCAGCAGACAGAAGATCTTTCTGCCTTGCCTACTTTCTGTAAATCTGACTTTCCAATAAAATTAATAAATCTTTAAAAAAAAGACTGGATGGGGGGCTAGTGCTGTGGAGTAGCAATTGACAAGTTGAACAAAGTAATATAATAATTTCAAAAATTGCAATAATGGGGCTGGCACAGTGGTATAGAATGCTAATGCTCTGCCTATAGCACAGGTGTCCCATATGGGCACTGGTTCATGCCCTGGCTACTCCACTTCCAATCCAGTTTTCTTTTTTCTTTTTCTTTCTTTTTTTTTTTTTTTTTTTTTTTTGAGGATTTATTTTTATTGGAAAGGCAGATATACAGAGAGGAGGAAAGACAGAGAAGATCTTCAGTATGATAGTTCACTCCCCAAGTGGCCGCAACAGCTGGAGCTGAGCCAATCCGAAGCCAGGAGTCTGGAGCCTCCTTCGGGTCTCCCACGTGGGTGCAGGGTCCCAAAGCTTTGGGCCGTCCTTGACTGCTTCCCAGGCCACAGGCAGGGAGCTGGATGGGAAGCAGGGCTGCTGGGATTAGAACCGGCCACCATATGGGATCCCGGCGTGTGCAAGGCGAGAACTTAAACCAATACGCTATCATGCGGGGCCTCAATCCAGTTTTCTATTTATGGTTTGGGAAAGTGATGGAGGACAGCCTAAGTGTTTGGGTCCCTGCTTCCATCTGGGAGACCCCGCAGCAGCTCTCAGCTCCTGGCTCTGGATTAGCTTAGCTCCAGCTGTTGTGGCCATTTGGGAAGTGAGCCATTGGATGGAAGATCTCTCTGTCACTGTGTGTGTGTGTCTGTACCTCTCTATGTAATTCTTTCAGGTAAATACATGAATCTTTGGAAAAACTGGTGATCAAAATCATTTTTCTGCTTTTCTCTGTTTTCCAAATTTTGGACAATAAGCATGTACTTTCTGTCTTTTACCAACTGTCTCTTTCCTTATCTGATTGATCCTTCTTGTAATAGGAACAAATAAGAACATTCTCTTCTGCTCCTTAGAATCTGTAACCTCTTTCTCGGTAGGGCAAGAGCCCCATCTATTCCCGGGTCTCAGCCTAGAGGGGCACAAAGTGATGTCCAATAGATGTTTGTCAAATAATGAATTGAAAGAAGTAATAAATGAGTAATGGACACTAAAATGTTGACTCTTTTTTTTAAAAAAATATTTATTGTGGGCTTGTATTGTGGTATAGCTAGTTAAGCTGTAGCCTATAACACAGGCATTCTATATGCGAGCTGGTTCCAGTCCCAGCTGCTCCAATTCCAATTCTGCTTCCTGCTAATGGCCTGGTAAAGCAGTGCAGAATGGCTCAAATGCTGGCATCTTGCCACTCACATGGGAGATCCAGACAAATCTCTTGTCCTGGATTTGTTCTAGTGTTGGCATTATGGCCACTTAGGAACTGAACAACAAATAGGAAGGTTCATTCTCATTCTCTCTCTCTTCCCCCCCCCCCTTAAATAAATTTGCAACAGCCCGGGCTAAGCCAAGAGCTAGGAACTCCATCCGGGTCTTCCATGTGGGTGAAAAGGACACAAGAGATTGTTTCATCATTCACTACTTCCTAGGCATATGGGAGGTGAGCTGACGGAGGAACGGAGTAAGCTAGGACTCAAATGAAACACTCCATTATGGGACTCTGGCATCCCAAGCGGAGGCTTAACTCAATGGACCACAAAGCCCATCCCATAAACTTATCTTCTGAATAATTTTTCATTAATTGTGAAGTACTTTTGTATATACAAGAAATTAACACATTCAAGACCAACATCTCAGGGCAGATATCATGGCGCAGTTCGTTAGGCAGGCACTTTGGATGCCCACAATCCACATCAAAGTGCTGGCTGCCTCACTTTGCTGTTACTCTGCGTGGGGTCAGTAGGTGATGGATGGTTCAAGCACTCAAGGTCCTTGTCACCCACGTCAGAGATGTGCATGGACTTTCTGGCTGCTGGGTTCAGCCAGGTCCAGTGCTTGCTATTGTGGGCATTTGAGCAGTGAAGCAGCAAATGGAAGGCTTTCTCTTTTTCTCTGTCACCATGTCTTTCGAAAAAAAAATTGAAAAGAGGGTCCAGCATTGTTTCACAGCAGGTTAACATGCTGCCAGCATTGCCTCTTACAGTGTGATTCCATTCTCCGTTTCACAGCTTCTGATCCAGCTGCCAGTTATTGTGACTGGGAAAACAGCAGAAGATGGCCCAAATATGTAAACCTTTGCCACCCAAATGAGAGGCCCAGATGGAGTTCCTGGTTCCTAGCATTGACCTGGCCCAGCTCTGAATACGGCAGCCATTTGGGGAATGAACCAGTGGATTGAAGAGTTCTTTCTTTCTGTGTCTTTCTCTCTAGCACTTTGCCTTCCAAATAAATAAATACAATGAAATCCATAAATTACTCTTAAGAAAAAAACCACAATACCACTGTGGCTGACATTGTGACACAGTAAGTTAGGACACCATCTGGGACACCAACATCACATCAAAGTGCTGGTTCCAGTGCCAGATGCTCCAGCATCCTGCTCATGCTCCTGGGAATCCAGTGGCTGATAGCTTAAGGACTTGTGCCCTGCCACCCACAGGGGAGTAGATGGAGTGCAAGGCTATTGGCTTGAGTCTGTCCCAACCTTGACCGTGGCAGGCATCGGAAGAATAAATCAGAAGATGGAAGTTCTCTATCTCTCTGTGATTCTACCTTTCAAATAGATTTTTTTAAAAACCTGGCTTTTTATAAGATTGATTTCTTTTTGTCTCTCTTTTTTAAAAGATGTATTTATTATTTTTATTGGAAAGTAAGATTTACAGAGAGAAGGAGAGACAGAGAGGAAGATTTTCCATCCATTGGTTCATTCCCCAAGTGGCTAAAACAACCAGAGCTGAGCCAATCTGAAGCCAGGAGCTTCCTCTGGGTCTCCCATGTGGGTGCAGGGGCCCAAGTCTTTAGGCCATCCTCGACTGCTTTCCCAGGCCACAAACAGGGAGCTGGATGGGACGTGGAGCAGCAGGATATAAATCAGCTCCCATATGGGATCCCAGCACTTGCAAGGCAAGGACTTTAGCCACTAGGCTACAGCGCTGGACACAAAGATTTATTTATTTTTATTTGAAATGCAGATTTACAGAGAAAAAAGGGAGACAGAGATTTTCCATTTGCTGTTTCACTCTCTAAATGACTGCAATAGCTGGACCTGGGCCAGTCTAACTCCATCCTGATCTCCCACAGCAGTGGCAGGGGATCAAGCACTAGGGCCATCTTTCACTGACTTCCCATGGAAATTAGCAGGAACCTGGATCTGAAGTGGAACAGTCAGGAGTCGAATTGGAACTCCCATAAGGGCCATGGGAGAGGAACACTGAACAAATTGTGCACACCATTAGTATTTTTTTAAAAAAAGGGGTTTTTTTTGGCACCAAAACTCATCTCTTTAAAAATATTCAGGCCTGGCAGCGTGGCCTAGTGGCTAAAGTCCTCACCTTGAACGCACCAGGAACCCATACGGGTGTCGGGTCTAATCCCAGCAGCCCCGCTTCTCATCCAGCTCCTTGCTTGTGGCCTGGGAAAGCAGTCAAAGACAGCCCAAAGCCTTGGGACCCTGCAGCCGTGTGGGAGACCTGGAGGAAGTTCCTGGCTCCTGGCTTTGGATCGGCTCATCTCCAGCCATTGTGGTCACTTGGGAAGTGAATCATCAGATGGAAGATCTTCCTCTCTGTGTATCTGACTTTGCAATAAAAATAAAATAAATCTTTAAAAATATATATTATTTTTCAAATCCATGCACATAAAAGGTCTTCAAAAAAGCTTGTGGAAGATGTGTATTATGAAAAATTATGCGTGGACGTCAAAATTTTAGTATTAAACTAAACACAAAGGGATTGGCAAGGTGACACAGCAGCTTAGGCAGCCATTTTAGACTCCTGCATCCACACTCAAGCATCAGTTGTAGTCCCAGCTGTTCTGCTTCTAATTCAGCTCTCTGCTAGTGCACCTGGGAAGTAGCGGATAATGGCTCATGCATTTTTAGTCCGTGCATCCTGACCTGGATGGAGAGCCTGATTTCTGGTCTCGGCCTGGCCCAACCCCAGCTGTTTAAATCTTTTGTGGAGTCAACCAACAGATAAAAAATGTCTTTCTCCCTCTCTGCCATTCTTTTAAGTAACTAAACAAAAATCTTTTTTTGTTTTAAAGTAAAACAAATGGAGCCTGGTGCAATGTTTCAATTAGCTAAATCCTCCCAAGCATGCCCGGGATCCCATATGGGCACCAGTTCACGTAGCAGCTGCTCCATTTCCCATCCAGCTCCCTGCTTATGGTCTGGAAAAGCAGTAGAGGACAGCCTAAAGCCTTGAACCCTGCATCTGTGTGGGAGACCCGGAAGAAGCTCCTGGCTTCGGATTGGCTCAGCTCTGGCAGTTGCAGCCACTTGGAGATTGAACCAGTGGATGGAAGATCTTTCTCTGTCTCACCTTCTCTCTGTAAATCTGACTTTCCAATAAAAATAAATATAACAAGTCTATGAATTTCATTTTCTAAGAACTTTTAAAAATTGATTGATTTACTTATTTGAAAGGCAGAGTCACAGAGAATGGGAGAAAGAGAGATCTTCCATCCACTCCTTCATTCTCCAAATGGCCACAATGACCAGGGCTGAGCCAGACAGAGGCCAGGAGCCTGCAGCTCCATGCGGGTCTCTGGTTTGGGTGCAGGGGCCCAAGAACTTGACCTATCTTCTGCTGCTTTCCCAGACACATTAGCAGGGAGCTGGGTGGGATGCACAGCAGTGGGGACTGGAATTGCTGTTTATATGGGATGTGGGCATCGCAATTTCAGTCCCCACTGCTGTGCCACAATGCTGACTCTCCCATGAACTTCTTGAAATTCCATCATCCAGGTACTCTGGGAAGTATATACCGACCTTCCCCCAGGGTGTTGAAAAATCCCTCAGGGCTATAGCCTTCCTATAAGATTTTTGAAGTCCTTGCCCAGAGCAACCCAGCCAGCCCTTTGTCTCTTTTTAATAAGATTTTATTTATTTTTATTGGAAAGTCAGATTTACAGAGAGGAAGGTCATCCATCCACTGGTTCACTCCCCAAGTGACCGCAATGGCCAGAGCTGAGCCGATCCGAAGCCAGGAGCTTCTTCCGGGTGTCCCACTCTGGTGTAGGGTTCCAGGGCTTTGGGCTGTCCTCTACTGCTTTCCCAAGCCACATGCAGAGAGCTGGATGGGAAGTAGAGCAGCTGGGACATGAACTGGCATCCAAATGAGATCCCGGTGCATGCAACAGGTGGACTTTAGCCTCTAGGCTACGACACTGGGCCCAGCCCTTTCTCAAATGTGAGCTTCTAGTCTTCAAACTCCCAGGTTCTGGGCCTTGCCACCCAGGCCTTTGTAGCTGTCACATTCCTCCTCCCATGGAAATATCCCTGCTACAGCCACAAAGAGGAGGGGCGTCTAACAGAGATACTGGATTCTCAAAATTCAGGGGAAGGCCTGGTGGCTAAAAGGCGAGGGAACTCGGTGCAGTTTGCAAAGTAAAAGGAATAGCAAATAAAGGGATTCCCAGTGAATGCCAATAAGAAGGACACAGATGCCCCCAGGATCAACTGCCCTGTTCTCAGGGACCTGCAATCTAGATTTGGGCACCTTGCCTTTGATGTTCAGCTGAGGCTCTGCAGTGGCATATCAGAGAGCTAATGCTCCAATCCCAACGACTTCAATGGTGATGTCACAGAAGTGAGGCGTGCAGACAATGCCAGAGCAAACCTCCTGGTGTGCGTGAGCCCTATTCCCTGAATGGGGAACCACCTCCTATCCTCATGGGCCAGGGGGACAGTGGACAGGATACTGACTTCATTTCCTCTTGGCCCATGCTTCCTCAACAGAAAAAAAAAAAGCATGCTATGTGAAGTTTTCATGGAACTGGTAGCACTTTGGAAAATTATAGCCAATTCCCAGTAATCAGCACCAACAGGAGCCAGCAGTAGGGCCTGCAATTAGATAAAGAAAAGTAGCCATGTTAGCAATCCAATTTGTTTTAAAAACAACAGATTTACCTTTATAATTATGAAGCCGTACAGGTTCCTGCCAGAAGAAGGGCTCCAGCCCTTCCACTCAGAATAATCCTTGCACCTGGCCTTAAATCCCCTGGACGCCAGAGCTCTCCCGGCCTTTAAGGCCTCCTGCAAATCTTACTTCCTCCAAGAAGCCTTCCGGTTCCCCTGTCACTGATCGGGTCTCAGCATTCCAGAATTGTGGTGTAGCCCCTTTTCCAGTCTGCCTCCTGTCCCGGTAGAATGAAGGCTTCCAGCAGGCTGGCTCAGCTGCTTGGGCCATCTCAACACCTCACCCTTGACCCCCGAAGTGGGGCGGACCTAGCCCAGTGCCTAGCACCCAGGGACTTTTCCCAACGTCTTCAGTGTCCCTTGTCCTGTGGGACAGGGGCCCCTCTACTCTCAACTCCAATTCCCAGCGCGCTTTTCGATAAGGCTTTAAAGAGCAGGGGCATTTAAAGGGGGGGGGGGGTGCGGCTGGACTGGGCAGCTCCCTGCAGAGCTGCAGGGAGACGCTTTAAACCCGTTGCCTGGTCAGAGCAACCCAGTGAGGGAAATAAAGGACTCCCGTGGACCCTCGAGTGTGAAACCAGAGTTGAGGCTGGGGAGAAGTAAAGGGAGGGGGCGAGAGATCGGGAGCCGCCTGCCTGCCTTCCGCTCCCCGTTTCTCTCCAAGTGCTCACCGCCGGCCTCCCTTCCCGCTTTGGGGCTCTGTCGGTCTGTCGGTCGGCTTTCTCTCGCTGGCTTTCCTGCGCTCGCTCGTTCTCTACCTCTCGCACCGTTCACGTGACCGCCAGCTCGCAACGGCTCCGATCACCTCTTCCTGAGGCTGCACCTTTCGGTTGGTAACAGGAGACACTTGGGTGTTGGGGGCAGGATGGGTTTCCTTCCTTAGCTTTTCCTCCGCGTCTTCCTCGGCAGCTCCCGCCGCTCTTCTCGGCCGGGCCTCCACCCTTGCAGCCTCTCCCAGCCCCCACAGTGCTCGCTCTCCCTGCCCACTCCTTTCCCCCTCCCCGCTACCCGGCCTCCCCCCGCCCCCACGCTGCCGACCCTCTTTGGGGAGGGGGCTTCGGCGGCGCGCCAAGTGGGGGTGCAGACAAAAGGGCTAGGACGGACTCCGGGGCACCCCTCTGCAGCTCCCCACCACGTGGCTCCTCCCTGCTCAGGCCGGGGACAGCCCCCTCCCTTCCGCAGCCAGAAGTCTGGGGAGTTCGCCTCCGCCCCGTGAGGCATCCTTTCCGGGCCTCCTTCGGGCCAATGGCTCCGCCGCGGGTGCTGAGCCTCCCGGCGCCTGGAGCACCAAGGAATGCACCCAGCGGGGTGGGGGAGTCGCTCCAAGGGCCGAGGCAGCAATCTCTCGGTTGCTAGCGTGGAAACACACTGCACGGGTCGGTCGTTGGAAGGCTTCGGGTTCCAGAAAGGTGACAAGCTCCCCGACCTCATCGAGCCCTGAGATCTCAATCCCTCTTGAGAGTCCGAAACTCAAGAAAAAAGGACAGATGTAAAAGCAGACTGTAAAGTGCCCTGCCAAAGCAAGAGCTGGCCTACATCGGGGGAACCAACTCACCCAGCTACTACCTCCCCACAGCCAAAAGCTGCACATGAACTCCTTCCAGCGGCACCTTGGGGGCTTGTTCACCCACCAAGGCCACTGAAGACCCAAGTGACCAAGTCCAATAAACAACTTTCTAAAAAAAAAGTATTGTTTATTTTTATTGGAAAACCAGAGTTACAGAGAGGAGGAGAGGCAGACAGAAAGGTCTTCTACTTACTGGTTCACTCCCCAAATGCTCACAACAGGCAAGAGCTGAGCTGATCTGTAGCAAGGAGCCAGGAGCCAGGAGCCAGGAGCTTCTTCCAGATCTCTCATGCGGTTGAAGGGGCCCAAGGACTTTGGGGCCATCTGCCACTGCCTTCCCAGGCCACAAGCAGGGGAAGCATGGTGAGTGGAGCAGCCGGGACATGATCCTTTATGGGTTCTCAGCACTTCCAAGAGGAGGATTATTCAGTTGGGCCATCACACCTGCCACCCCCCAGACAATTTTTCAATGGTGCCTCCCTGGAAATGCACTCCTCGCTTGTGGCTCTGGCTGGGGCCACGTCACCAGGCAAGCCCTTAGATAACATTGTGTGTGCATTGGAAAGCTACCCCCCCCCCAGCTGACCACTTAATATAGTTTTAGTCAATAAAGCTAAGTTTCCTCAGGGGATATTGCCTGTGGCCAGAGCCACACTTGGATTTTCGGAACAGTCTTGGCCAATTGGATCAGAATGCTGGGAGGAACCAGTGCCTGGAGGAATTCCATTGCTCCAGCATGTCAGGGAGGGGACTAGAGGTGAGAAGTAGACCAAGCTTAGGCTGGGCCAGGACAGCTGCACCCACTTACAGCAAAAAAAAAAAAAAAAAAAAAAAAAGAAAGAAAAGTGAGAAGAGTCACCACAGCTGCCACTTATCAGTCCTTATGGTGATGATGTAGATGATGAGGTAACAAATGCAGAGCACACAGCAGCTTGGATCAAAGCTGCAGCAGGTACTATTATTATAGGTACTATTATTGTCAACCCTCCCCGCCCATCCCCCCCTCAGCTCCTGTAGAGCAAACAGGAAACAATGGCTCGGAGAGGACACCTTGAGCAAGTCTCACAGCTGGCTAAAGGTAGAGCTGCCTCTGGAATCCAGGTCTGACCCACACCACATCCAGGACTTCAACCACGACCTTATTTGGCGTCTGGTCGGCCAAACTGGAGTGATTCTAGCCCTCTCCCGCTAGCAAGGGACTGAGACAATCAGGCAGCAGGGCACAACCTTGGTGGAAAGTGACTATTTACAAAATTGTGTAGGGGTCAGCCCAAGAGGCCCCAAGTCGTCCTGCTGCCATTGTAAATGCCACAGCCTTGCAAACAAGTGCACACTCCTAGATTCCAAACCCTGAAAAACAATCCAGACATTCTCATCTGCCCATCCTTGTAGAAACAATCCATCTTCTGGCTTTGGTCTATCCATGCTGGGTAGGGAGGAAAGCAGAGCTTTACAGGGTGCCAGGCCATGGGGTGGGTTTCTTGGAGAGTGGTGTGGGGGTAGGCTTGATCCTGGACCCCCATGGCCCCATCCCCAGTGCTCCCTGGAGGGAGGACAAATAGGCCCATTGATTGAAAACTCTCCCGGAGGGCATGAGAGTAATGACTCAGGCCTGTGTGGTGCCTGCACCCCCTTTGACCTCCCCACTGACCCCTGCCCTGGGAGGTTCCAAAGACCACAAATCTCTGGTGCTTGTGGGCCATGTGGTTTGTGGCAGTTGGGAGTTCTAGAGGGGAGGGGGAGCTGCAGAGGGGACAAGGGGATGCTGCTTGTCACTGTGTGGGTCCCCAGAGAACTAGCAAGGGGCAGGCAGGGCCCCTTCCAAGCCCTGCTAAGCCACACTGCAACCACTGATAGGGGCTCCATCATTTATTTTTGAAAGCAACAGGGCTCTGGGCTCATTTGCATACATGTTTGCACTGCCTGCTGTATTTTTGGTGTGGGAGAGGGGTATTAAAACCAGAGCATACTTAACAGATTCGTTTTTTTTTTTTTAAGATTTATTTATTTTTATTGGAAAGTCAGATATACAGAGAGGAGGAGAGACAGAAAGATCTTCCGTCCCTTGATTCACTCCCCAAGTGAGCGCGAAGGCCTATGCCATGCCTATGCCATGCCGACCCGAAGCCAGGATCCAGGAAATTCTTCCAGGTCTCCAAAGCTTTGGGCTGTCCTCCACTGCTTTCCCAGGCCACAAGCAGAGAGCTGGATGGGAAGTGGAGCTGCCGGGATTAGAACCGGCGCCCATATGGGATCCCGGCACGTTCAAGGCGAGGACTTTAGCCACACTGCTGGGCATACTTAACAGATTTGTAACTGGTCACATTGATCCTGTCCAGGTTGGTGAGCTAAGCAGCCAGCCAAAGATGGCCCCTCAGTCTTTCTACCCCATCTCAGTGTGAAGCCCAATAAATACTAAGGGACTACTTGTAAGCCAGCTGTTTTCCAGGAAGGGTAGAGAAAGCAATTTTTTCACCTTTAAAAAGGTTGGGATTCAGGCCCGGCGGCGTGGCCTTGCGGCTCACTTGGGGAGTGAAACATCGGATGGAAGATCTTCCTCTCTGTCTCTCCTCCTCTCTGTATATCCGGCTTTCCAATAATAATAATAAAATCTTAAAAAAAAAAAAAAAAAGGTTGGGATTCTTGGGGTGGTGCTGTGGCATAGTAAGCTAATCCTCTGACTGTGGCACGGGCATCCCACATGGCTGCTCCACTTCCCCCTGCTTGTGGCCTGGGAAAGCAGTCAAAGATGGCCCAAAGCCTTGGGATCCTGCATCCACGTGGGAAACTCTGAAGAAATTCCTGGCTGCTGGCTTTGGATTGGCTCAGCTCTGGTCGTTGTGCCCATTTGGTGAACAGCAGATGGAAGATCTTCCTCTGTCCTCATTTCTGTAACCCTGTTCTTCCAATAAAAATTAAATATATATATGTATTTTGTAAATGGGAGGGACTCTTCATTTCTGTCATTCAAGAGACATTTTTGGAGTGTCTTCTATGTCCCAGGCACTTTATCAGGTACGGGACACTTCAGCAGTAAGGCGCTGTGTCCATCACTGAGAAAGGCCAACTCAGGCCCAGGACACAGAAACATAATCAAATAGCTTTAGCGTCGTATGCCATCCAAGAAAAGACTAGAGCAGACTGCTGCGGTAGGCCTATGTGATGGGAGGGACTCGGGGAGACTAGTCCGGAGGTAGGGTTGCTTAACCTGGGTCTCAAGCTTGTAGCCACTCCCTCACCTCCTTCCCCTTTCCTAAGGTGTTTTCACCTCCTCCGGAGCCCCAGTGCAAAATTAGCAAATGATTCTGCTTTCTGGGAAGCCTCAGTTTCCTCATCCTCAAAATGGGGGTCATCAGTCTATGACTCGGGTGGGCCCTATCTCCCATCCACCTTGCTGGAGTCCTGAAACCCATCTGGATCCTGATCCTCCGCCTCCTCCCCAACCCCCTCCCCAACCACCACCAGTATGAGGGCGTAAACAGCAGCCTCTTCAAGGTACCACGAAAACACGTGGCAGATCTGGAGAGTAGGGAAGGCGGAGAGGTGGCGACGGGGGACGGGACACGCGGGGGCGTGCACTTTGGGGTGTGGCCCCAAAAGAGGGCGCCCGTGGCGGTGTGGGTTCAAGTCCGCATTTAACGTTCTTCACGTTTTTAGCTATACTTCCACAGCTTTCCTCTCCCCCACTGTATACGCGGGAGCTGAGCAGCAGCAAGCAGCTCCCTAACGCAGCTCGTCCCACGCGAGATCCGGAGGAGCAGGGCACTCAGGGAGGGCTGCCCCGCCAGACCTCCACTCCTTCCGTCGAGTGGAGCGCATTTACGCGCACTCCCCATCCACATTCCCCTCCCCCAAATCCTAAAGATAGCCCACCTTTGGAGGGGATTCCCAATCCCGCTAAGTTTTCTGCTCGCCCAGAAAGGGATTTTTTTTCCATTGGCCCCTTGGGGCCCCCGAGAGGGTGGGGGCGAGAGCTCGAGGACTGGGCAAAGGCAGAGCTGCCCGCGCTGCCCCTCCAGGATTTCCAGCACTCAGCGCAGAGAGCGGTTCGAACTTCGGCCTCCGCCGAAAAGGCCTGGGCGCTTCCTTTAAAATGCAGAAACTCCCAGAGTCCACACCCCCGCCTCTCGGGCCGCCTCCCTCCCCCTTCCTCCTCCGCCCCCGCCCTAGCCGAGGCTCCTCCTTCCCGAGCTCTGCGCGTGGGGGCCTCCCTGCCACCTGCCCGCTGCCCATCCCACATGCAAAGCGTGACCGCCGGGGAAGGAAGCCGAGCGCGCGCCCACACCGGCCCTGCGCCGCGGCGACAGCGAGCAGCTCGCCTCCTCCGTCCGTCTGCGCTTACCCAGCATGCACTTCCAGGCCCTGAGCTATCTCGGAGCCGCAGCCCCGGGGTCAGAGCGGCCGGAAGAAACAGGAAGTTTGGGACGGTCCTAAGTCGTGGGGCTGGGAGTCCGACACCGCAGGCCCTTAGTTCTGCGCTGCCTCTCCCCCCCCCCACCGCGCGCCCTCCCTCTGGCCAGCTTCCCTGGGGTCCCTTTTGGGGGCTGGCCTGCTCTCCAAAAATCCAGATGTGTTTGGGGGTCATTCAAGGCGCACTCCCAGGGTTCCCTTCGCGGTAGCATCCCCTTGCTCTCTGGCTGGAGGGGCGGGATGGGAGGGAATGCACCCGCCAACCCCGGTGGGGTGCTGGTCTTCCAGGGAGGCCTGTCTTGTGCCTGCGGAGAGGGAGGGACAGTCTAGGTTGCAATGCCGCTGGGGTCGGGGGCTAGCAGTTCGCCTCCCAGGGCCATCACTTGGACGGTAGTTAGGGCCATCTCTTGGTGTAGAGTCAAGGGTGATTGCCTGTCCCTCCCCTTAATGGTTAGCCACACTCTAATCTGCTTTTTGGAGCTGCCCCGGGCTGCCCCATTCTCCTTACCAACCAGCTCCCTAAATGTTCAGCACTGTAAACCATGGGCACAACACAGAGAAAGAGGGACTACGCACCTTCCCCCCCACACACACACACCTTCCTGGTGCAGAACAGGGCTAGAGCTGTGAAAGGTGACCCTCCCCATCCTCATACCCCTTTGGCCAGCCTGAAAGGAGTAGATATCCAGCACCCTTGGCCTCCCTCTCTGTCTTGGCCCCAGCATGGACCACTTAAATTGTTGTCAACCTCAGCTGGACCCACTTGAGTTCTTACTAACCTATGGATCGTGGTGGAGTCCCATGGGTTGTCCTGATCCCAGTATGCCATTTGGCCAGTCCTTTTCCAGGCGTTGCAAAAGAGCCCTTGGTAGAGACTCTTCCCACAGCCTCATGCTCCTGGCCAGTGACTTCTTCCCATTCACCAAGGGTTTCCAAGCTGTGTCTCTTCTTAGAGGTGCTGATAACAAGGGGCCAGGTAGCGGAGATGAAGAAAGGATGAATATTTGAGGAGCATAGAAGTGAAGGTAAAAATGCATTTGGCTGTAGAATGACCATTTAAAAAAAGACTGCTATAAGCATAGTTTCTGTCCCAGAAAGAATTAATTCATCTTTCCTCTGTACTTGTATAGCATAGGATTTATACCCATGTCACATTGAATTGTAATTATTTGTTCAAGTATTTCTCCCTCCTAGATGGTGATCTCCTGGAGGGCAGAAATGATGCCTTATTTATTGCTGTACAGATCCTAGCTCACAAAAGGGCTGTCGAATAAATGAACTTTAATGATGTTGACCTCCAGGCTCTGGTTCAGATCTAATATTCCATGATGCAATTTGAACATGCACCCACGGCCCACGGATACAGTCACATTCATGTAAACACACAAATGGGGCACATCCATAAATACTGTGATGTCACAGTCTAAGTGTGAGCATAAGATCACTCCTGTGGAGGTGAACAGATGTTACATGATACCAAGAAACTGGTAGCCTTTGGAAAGCTGAATCTCCAAAATGAAACATTTGAAGTGTGGACAGCCAGCATCACAACTGATGTGGCCGCTTTCTCTTTCACTGCTCTGCCTTTCCAAATAGCCACAGTCCAAAATGTAGGAACATTTCAGGCTGATACTCTGAGTTTCTTCAGTACAGGTCTTTCTGATTTACAGACCAGAAGATTCTTGGGTCCAAATTGAAGCTGCAGTGGAAGTATCCATCCTGTTTCCCCAGTGCTTGCTTGGAGCATGCGTGAGTGTGACCACATGTCTGTCTGCAGACACCTGCTTGGAACTGCCCACAGCTCTGCTGACATACGTGGATATGGGTGCATCCTGAAACATGTGCCACAAATACACGCAGGCACATTCTTCCCTCAGTTCCCACCAGGCAAGCAAGGATGGCCTCATCCTCACTTGGGAGGAGGCAAGACTGCTGTGGGTCAGGGAAGAGAGAGGAGAGAGAGAGCAGGGGTCACCGGACCTCCAGACAGCCCTGGTAGATAGCATAGGGACTTTGCAGCTGTCACTTAATGTGCTTTGGTTCACCAGCTCCTCAAGGCTTTCTGTTGTTCCTCTGCAGAGGGTTCCAGGGAGTGTGCATCCTGCAGGCATGCCGTGTGAGGAAGCTGTACATTTCCAGCTGTTGTCTCACACTGACGGGGATGGGAGGTAGAGGTGGGGGGTCAGGAGGGGTGCTGACGGATGGGAGCCTTCCCCTCACCCCCACAAGCAAAATGCATTACCCACATTACTCATGGCCGGCCTCTCTTCACATGGACATGGTTATGGCACCAGAACCTTGGCAAGCCCTTCTCAAGAGGAGAGAAATTATGGCTTTTTCTCCACCTTGCCTTTTCCTAGGGGAACGCTTCTGTCAGCCCCTCCAACTGGAAGCCTCCGCAGTCTTAAGCCCCACCTGCCTCTGCTGGCCGCATTGCAAACACACAGCCTGCATCCTAACCTTTGATGGCCATGTGTGTTTGCCACCTCGCCCCCACCCCTTCCCTAACTTTGTGCCATACTTTACAGCTTGCAAAGCACTTTCTTCCCAAACATGCTTTCTTTCACCTGTGCCACGGTGTTTCAAGGCAAGTATCCTTTCTACTCCAAAAGTCTGCAGCTCAGAGAAGACAACAAGTTTTCCAAGGTCACACAGCCCATACCTGGGAGTGGGGCAGGGCTACATGTCACAGCTTTAACCACAAAGTACATGCCATGCCACAGTTTTGCCACGCTTGATGCCAGACTCCTGAAATGGAGGGAAACATCTTTCTGCTTGTTTGGTATCTGATGGGTAAACCTAGCTTTGTGCATGGTTGGCATCGTGATACCTGGCTAACCAGAGAAACCCATGAAACAGCCTGCCAGGGAATCCTGGAAATTCCAGGAAAGAAGAGGCTGCTGCACCCTAAAGGTGTTGTGCACCATTAGTATTTGCAGCCATGCCCACTCAAGAGGTCAGGCACAACATCCTAGGAGTAGATCCGGGCTTGTCTCTCTCCCTCTTCTGGAGCTTCAGCGTGTCAGAAGCTCATGAATAAAGCTGGTATTGGAGCTAGACATCAGCTAGTAGGAGTGGGACTGTGGTCTAGAGCCTACCTTGCAGGGATGGGCTGTGCCAACAGAATGCCCTGAAGCCCCAGCCCTTTCATGCAAGGCTGGCTCGAATTGAGCAAGCCCCCCTACTTTGAAGAGTCGTGGTTGATTTCTCCCCACCCCTAAGGCCTCCCCCACTAGTCAGGACCGCCCCCCACCCGGCCCCGCCCCGCCCCGCCCCGCGCCGCCGGACTCCCTCACTGTACCTGGGCCCCTGTCCGGACTGTCCTCAGGGGCGGGGCCAGCCCTAGGGCAAGCTGGGGCAGGAAGTGGTTGCAATTACACACTCCCGCCCCGCTCCGGCTGCCACTGCCGAGCGACAGGGCTAACGCGACCGGCCCTCTAACGTTCGTCCCTAGGGCAGAGGCTTGGAAAATGGCTCAGCCGGCCCGGAGGGCGGGCTGCCTGGGAACTCCTGAGCTGGAATGAAGCTCCTTCCTAAAGGACAGGGAGTTTCCAAGGTTGGACAAGGCTGATGTCTCCACTGGCTGCTGCTGGTGGCATTCAGGAGTGGAGGAGATGATGGGGACGTGTGTGGGGGGGCTTGCGACCCCACCCCAGCGTGTCAATCACTGTACAGCGTTATCCTTTAACTCGGCTGCTAGCAAAAAAACAGCTTTTTCCCCTGTCGACACAGGCAGCTCTGATCCCTACCGAATAGGAGAGGACATGCTTTGATCCTACAGTGGTTTTATACCCCCTATTCTGCACCACCCCTTTATCCCCCCACCCCCACCGTGTGTTACCCATGGCCATCTGGGGCCGGGTATGAGCCAGGTGGAGGGTGGGGCTGGAGTGGCGAGCGGAGTTAGTGCATGTTTGACTGAATGACTTTGATGGCAAGCATCTTTAGCTCAAAAAGCTGGGGTTACTTTCTGAAATGGTGGTAGAAAGTAGCAGCCAAAAGATAACACAAGGAGTCTCTGAGGGAATGGGGGTGAGAGAAGTGGTTAGGCTTTTTAAAAATAAAGTTTTAGGGCCCGGCGGCAAGGCCTAGCGGCTAAAGTCCTAGCCCTGAACGCCCGAGGATCCCATATGAGCGCTGGTTCTAATCCCGGCAGCTCGACTTCCTATCCAGCTTCCTGCTTGTGGCCTGGGAAAGCAGTAGAGGACGGCCCAATGCATTGGGACCCTGCACCCACGTGGGAGACCCGGAAGAAGTTCCTGGTTCCTGGCTTCGGATCCGCGCACCGGAGCTTCTTCTGGTGGTAAGGGACCCAGGCCCTTTGGTCTGTGGGGCCAATACTGTGGGGCATTAGAGTAAGTTTTTGCCCGTGGTGGTGGCATCCTATACGGACACTAGTTCATGTCCTGGCTGCTCCACTTCCCATCCAGCTCCCTGCTTGTGGCCTGGGAAAGCAGTGAGGTTGACCCAAAGTCTTGGAACCCTGTACCCACGTAGCAGACCTGATTCGTAGCTTTGAACTGGCCCAGCTCTGACTATCGTGGCCATCTGGGGAGGGAACAAGTGGATGGAAGCTTTCCCTCTCTGTGTCTCTCCTCTTGGTAACTCAAGGTCTCCTGCTGCCCAAAGGTGTAGTCTTGATGGAAAAGCCTTCACTGCCTGTTGGTTGGTTGACACAGTGACAGACAGAGAGCTTTCTTCATGACCTGGAGGTGCTTATGAAGGGGTTGTAGCTGCCCTTTGGGGTCAGGGCATGGAGGGAAGCTGGCACAGGGCAGGGCTGCTTTGCTGGGATTGGCACAGGACATGTATTTCTCTCTGTCGGAAAATTCCCAGGCAAAGTGTTCAGAGCCTGCAAGTGTTAGAAAGTAGATTCTTCCAAGGTCGTTCACTGTGTGCTTTAGTCTCACGAACTCAAAAAGACTTACCACCGCATGCAGATAGGTAGAAACCCAGAGGGCCATGGGAAGAATCAAATCAGGGACAGGCAAAATGGCTCAAGTGGCTAGTCCTTCACTTCCAAGCACCAGCATTCCATATGGGTGCCAGTTCATGCCCTGGCTGCTACTCTTCCCCTCCAGCTCCCTGCTAATGGTCTGGGAAAGCAGCAGAGGATAGTCCAAGTCCTTTAGCCCCTGCACCCATGTGGGAGACCCCGAAGAAGCTTCTGGCTTCTGGCTTCACGTTGGCTCAGCTCCAGCCATTGTGGCCATTTGGGGAGTGAAACAACTGATGGAAAATCTCTGTCTTTCATACTCTGTAAATCTGTCTTTCCAATGAAAACACATAATTCTTTTTTTAACTTTCTCATTTTTTTTCTGTATCTGGTGTAATGGGGGGGGGGATAAAGGGAGAAGCCCCATCCAGCCATCCCAGGGTCCCCAATGTGGGGCATGCTTCAAGGGCACTGCTCAAGTGGTTTTGATAGTTCCAAAGTTCTGAATTGCTGCTGCTCCCACCATTCGAAGCATGATGAAATCTCTTCAGAATCCACTGACTGACATAGCCCACCTTAGAGTCTTTGCCCAGATTTTCACTGCCAATACATGGTTGGGGTAGATGATCAATTTATTCTGTCCTCCATCCTCTGTTGTGGTACCAGGCATCCTCTGCAGGTTCCTCCATGTGCTCCTGAATATGCTGTCCACTGTTCCATCTGACCCTCAGCTCTGACACATGCACGCCATGGTCGGACCATGGAACCTGCACTTCTCTTCATGGTTGGGGTTCTGAGATCAGCAGTTTAGTTGAAGGGATCCCCAAAGAAACTTCGTCTGAGGTGATCCCAGACCTGATTCTTGTGTGTGCTTGCCAGTACAGGGTCCAGCTCAGTCTGTCACCCCAATCAGCTCTTGCACATGCTGGTCGTTGCAATTGCTTGGTCAGTTCTGTTTCCAGCCCTGTCTTCCACACGAACCAATGGGTGCTGCAGTCCAGCCCGATCCTGCCCACTTCATACTCGGCCCTCAGGCAAACCAGTGGGAGCTACAGCCTAGTCAGGGTGACCCGCAATAACCCCACCAGGCCCGCCCCCTGCCCTGGTTCCTGTGCTTGCCAGTATGTACAACAGACTGGTCCAGTCTGTCCCACATCCCATTCAGTTCTCATACATGTCAATGGGCATTGAAGCCTAGTTCAACCCAGCCAGCCCCACTATCCAGCCCACACATATGCTGGTAGGTGCCGTTCTGTCTAGCCACCCCTGCCACAGTCCTGGTTTTCATGCTCTCCAGTGGGAGTGGTAATCTAAGAAGGAGGTGCCCACTATTTCCCTACTGGGCCCACTCTCACTCCTGGATCATGCACTCTCCAGGTGGTTCTACAGTTCAACTTGACAGAACTAGCCCCCAGTGCCAGCATCTGCCAGCTGATGCTGCGGCAAAGCCCAACCAACTCTCACCCACTCTGATTTATGCTTGTTCCAGTAGGAACAGCCAGCCCAGCCTGGTTTTTCCCTGGTCCAGCTCACATGAGGCCCACAGGTATTGTAGCCCTGCCTGGTCTGGTCTGCCCCCATCCCAACTCACGCTCTCCAGTGGGAGTGATGGTCCAGCAGAGGAGCCCTCCACATTCCCCCTACCAGAAAACAAGAATCAAATTGGGATAATTGATGGCGAGTGTGACCTTGGCAGTGTGCTGTGTCTCCCAGTGCAGTAGACATCCTAGAGGGATGGCAACTTGCTGCCGCTGAATTTCAGGGACACACCAGCTACTCAAGGGCCTGACCTGGTCCCTGAGTGGGCACCCTGCTCCCCCACTGCATCCTATCTCTCATTCAATCAGTACATGTCGATCACTAGTCCTTGCTCTGACTCTGTGTCCCATTACCATCCTGCAGATGTAAAGACTACCTTCTAACCTGGATCTCCACCTGAGAGCTAAGCAAGCCTAACTATGAGGCAAGCAGCCCCCTGCCTACACCTCATGGAAGGGTTTCTTTTTGCACTTCTCCCTTCTCTGCTCTTTTTCTCTTGCTGTGCTGACAGTGGAGTCTGAAGTTACCTAGGACTTAGCTTGCCCACCTCCAAGGAGCCTGGAACCCTGAGGGGGAAGGGGAGAGGGCTGTGACCAGCTAGCTCCTGCCAGCAGGGGCAGGCTGCTGGGGAGGGGGATCTTTCTCTTCTGGCAATGCTAGAGTGAGCCATAGCCTCAACAACTTGACCAGGCCTGGCCTGGGAGAAGGGGAGCTATGTCTGTATAACAAGCAAAAGCCCATTCAAGGGTGATGTGAAATGAGGCTTCAAGCTCGGGACAGTATTGAGTCCAGGCTTTGCAAGGTCACCCTCCTCTTAGAGGAGGTACTGCAACATGGGGTAGTGGGGAGAACGGACTTACAGTGGAGATGCAAGCCAAGCCTTTCGTGTTTGTGTGTGTCTGAAGCCTTGAAAAGCCAGGAGAGAAATTATGCAATTGGTGTTGTGTTGGAATAGCATTCTCATCTTGGGTCCTGTCAGAGCAGACACCTCGGTTAGTCCAGTTTTGGTTGTCACCTTGTGGGGGACAGGTGAGGGGCTGCAATGGCCAGAGCTGAGCTGATCTGAAGCCAGGAGCCTCCTCCAGGTCTCCCACATGGGTGAAGGGGCCCAAGGACCTGAGGCAGCCTTCACTGCTTTCCCAAGCCATAAGCAGGGAGCTGGATCAGAGGTGGAGCATCTGGGACTTGAACCAGAAGTCATATGGGATGCTGGTGCTCTAGGTGGAAGTTTAACATACTACACCATGCTGCCAGCCCCAGGAAAATATTTTTTGAATATTTATTTTATTTTTATTTGAAAGGCACATTTAAAGAGAGAATCAATGAAAGAGAATGAGAGAAAGAAAGAGTTTTCCATCTACTGGTTCACTCCCCATATGGCTGTAAGGGCCTGAGCCAAGCTGATCAGCATCCAAAAACCAGGAGATTCCTCCAGGTCTCCCACATGGTTGCACGGGCCCAAGGACTCCAGCCATCCTCCTCAGGGAGGGTGGATTAGAAGTGGAGAGTCTAGGACATGAACCGGTGTCCTTATGGAATGCAGACACCAAAGGCATAAGATTATTACCATATTTTGCCACCACGCCATCCCCCCAAAAGTTATTATTTTTTTGAAATATTTACTTAATTTACTTAAAAATTGGAGATTCAGAGAGAGAGAGATCTTCCATCCACTGGCTCACTCCTTCAATGGATGCAAAGGCTGGAGTTGAGCCTATCCAAAACCAGGAGCTTTTTCTGAGTCTCTCATGTGGGTGCAGGAATGCAAGGATTTGGGACATCCTCCACTGTGTTCCCAGGCCATAGCAGGAGGCTATCAGTCCACTCTACTGAGCAACTTGATGGTATCTTTTCGCTCCCCTTGAGGGGGTGGTCTTGCAGGTATTCACAATCAGTGGATCTAAATCAGGTTCCACCAACTTGTCAAAGTCCCTGTCTGATATTTTAAGTCTAGTACAATCCTGTATAGGACTGTAGAGGTTAATAATAACATCAAGTGCTTTCTGGCTTTTGCTAGAAAACACTGACTTCGGTGTGATCATCTCAAGCAAATCCGAAGTTCAGATGCATTTGGTGGATTTTTCGGGGCGTGCACTTGGTGCAGTGGTTAGGGTACCACTTGCACTGCTGTCCACATCTCATATCTGAGTGCTCGGTTCATGTCCCAGCTCCTCCAGTTCTGGTCCAGTCTCGTGCTGTTGCACTGTGGGAGGCATCAGATGAAGGATAAGTCCTTGGCTTTCTGGCACACGTGTAAGAGATGGAGATTCCAGTCCAAGCTCCTGGTTTCATTCCGACTCAGCCTGGATTACAAATGGCCATGTTTTAAATGTGGGGAGGGAAACATTTGAGGAAATCTCTTTGTCCTGTCTGTCTGTGTCTCTGCCTTTCAAATAAAATGAAACTAAATGTTGAAAACATATCTTATTTAATAGGTAACTATTTTGTTAGTTTTTAAAGAGATTTATTTATTTTAAGTTTTATTTGTTTATTTTTAAAGATGTATTTATTTTTATTGGAAAGGCAGATAAACAACGAGGAGGAGAGACAGAGAAAGATTTTCAGTTTGATGGTTCACTCCCAAAGTGGCCGCAATGGCCGGAGCTGAGCCAATCCGAAGCCAGGAGCTAGGAGCTTCTCCCAGGTCTCCCATGTGGGTGCAGGGGCCCACGGCTTTGGGTCGTCCTCAACTGCTTTCCCAGGCCACAAGCAGAGAGCTGGATGGGAAGTGGAGCTGCCGGGATTAGAACCGACACCCATATGGGATCCCGGCGCTTTCAAGGCGAGGACTTTAGCCACTACACTATTGCACCAGGCCCAAGATTTATTTATTTTGCTTGAAAAATCTTTACAGAGTAAAGGAGAGACAGAGAGAAAGATCTTCCATCTGCTGATTCACTCTCCAAGTAACCTCAATGACTGAAGCTGAGCCAATCTGATGCCAACAGCAGAGAACCATACTGGTACAGGGTCCCAAGGCTTTGGGCTGTCTTCAGCTGCTTTCTCAGGCCACAATAAGGGAGCTGGTAGGGAAGTGGAACATTCGGGACACAAACCAGCATGCATATGGGATCCCGGACGTGCAAGGTGAGGAGTTTAGCCACTAGGCTACTGCATCAGGCTCTATATATTTATTTTGAAAGGCAGAGAGAGAGAGAGAGAGAGAGGTCTTCCATCCACTGGTTCACTCCCCAAACAGGCTCAACACCTGGAGCTAGACAGATCGGCACCTAGGAGACAGAAGTTCGCTTCTGGTCTCCTAAATGGGTGTAGGGGCCCAAGCACTTGGGCCATCCACTGTAGGTTTCTCAGGCATGTTAGCAGGAAACTGCATGGAAAATGGAACAACCAGGACTCAGTGTCAGCCCCTAGGTGAGTATTTGCAACATGCGGTTAAGAGTCCATACTCTGGAGCCAGATTGCCTGGATTCTACTCCTGAATCCAAATTTTTTTCCTTTTCTTTCCTTTTCCTGAATCCAAAACTTACTAGCTAGGATAGCTAAACATATTATAGCATATCTACACGCTGGGATATTATTCAGCTATTAAAAGGAATGATGTGCACTTGCTGCATCACAAATAAATTCTAGGAGAAAGAAGCCAGACACAAAAGGCCATATTTTGAGTGATTTATGAAAATGAAATGTCAGGCCCGGCGCTAAAGTCCTCACCTTGAGTGCGCCGGGATCCCATATGGACGCCGGCTCTAATCCCAGCAGCTCCACTTCCCATCCAGCTCCCTGCTTGTGGCCTGGGAAAGCAGTAGACAGCCCAAAGCCTTGGGGATCTGCACCCGCGTGGGAGACCTGGGAGAATCTTTTAGCTCCTGGCTTCAGATCGGCGCAGCTCCGGCCGTTGCAGCCACTTGGGGAGTGAATCATCGGACGGAAGCTCTTCCTCTCTGTCTCTCCTCCTCTCTCTATATATCTGACTTTGCGATAAAAATAAAATAAATCTTGAAAAAAAAAGAAAATGAAATGTCTTTTTTTATATTAATGTGTTCTTCAAAATAAAGATTTCTATGAATTCTTTGAAGACACTTCCAGGGCATGAATTAAAAAAAAAGTGTAGTGTCACAGTGGGTTAAACTGACACAGCGTAAGGCACTGCTTGCAATGCTGGTATCCATATCAGAGTGCCAAACCGTCCTTGATGTGCTTCTTCTAATCTAGCTCCCTGCTGTTATGCCTTGGGGCAGTGGAAGATGGCCTTAGCACTTGGACCCTTGTCACCCACTTAGGAGATGGTCTGGTGTCCTGGTTTAGGCCTGGCCCAACGCAAGCCATTGCATCCATTTCAAGCTTGAACCAGCCGATAAAGAATGTTTCCCTGTACTTCTTTCCCTCTGACTTTTAAGTCAGTATAATCATATTTTTTAATTAATTAATTAATTTTTTATTGGAAAGACAGATTTCAAGAAAGAAGGAGAGACAGAGAGAAAGATTTTCCATCTGTTGGTTCACTCCCCAGGGTGGCTGCAATGGCAGGAGCTGAGGCGATCCGAAGCCAGCATGCAGGAGCTTCTTCCAGGTCTCCCACATGGTGCAGGGTCCCAAGGCCCTGGATCATCCTCTACTGCTTTCCCAGGCCTCAAACAGGGAGCTGGATGGGAAGCGGAGCACCAGGATTAAAACTGCCGCTCATATGGCATCCAGGTGTTTTCAAGGCGAGGGCTTTAGCCACTAGGCTACTGCGCTGGGCCCAGTATAATAAGCTTTTAAGAAAATTATTATTTATTATTGTTTTATAATACAGTTCTGTAGGAAGTATAATACACTTTTAAAACAAGTATTTATAGCCAAAACAAGCTTACCTTTTAATTTTCCACAAAGTTACACAAAATTCTTATCTGAGAGAGATTGATTTTATATCTTCTGATTTACTCCTCAAAATGCCTGTTACAGCTGAGGGTAGGCGAGGCTGACGCCAGAAGCCTGGAACTCAGTCCAGGTCTCCATGCGGGTGGCAGGGACCCAACTACTTGAACCGTCACTTGCTGCCTCCTGAGGGTGTAGATTAACAGGAAGCTGGAGTCAGGAATGGACTCAAATGCAGGCATTTCCCTAAGGGGGTGTGGAACTCCGAGCACTGTACGCAATGCCAGCCCCCACCCCTCTAGTGATCCTGATGTATTTGAAAGTTTAAGAACATTTAGTATAGACCACATGTGCACTGAATGCAGAGCATTCTTTCTTGTTTTGTTGTTGTTGTTTAGAAAAATCCAAATCCCAGCTTTCAGCTTGCTTTTTAATCATCTTCTGACTTTCTTCACAAAACAACAGATCTCTCCCCTGGAGCCCCTTGGTGTTTAAAGAGCAAAGAACAGACACACATGAGTACGTACGAACACACAGAAGCCCGACATAAGCGTGGTATCTTTAGTGGGTTATCTATAGCAGCAAAACTATGCGCTTCCCCGCTGCTGTTAATATTGGAAGCTCTGTACTAGGCCACACGGAGGCCACAATGAGACACGGCCTGTGCTGTACACATGCCTACGTGTTCTAAGAGACGGGATGGGCACTGAAGAGGCTGGGGCATTGTGCAGGTGGTTGGCTTGAGAAGTGTGGTGTGTGTGTGCGTCAGGCATATAGAAGGTTAGTGGAAGGCACTGGGGGACAGAACTCGAGCAGATCCATGCCCCCGCGAAGGCTCACTTGTCAGCCAGTCCTGTTGTATTTTTGGAATACTTGCAGTTGGCTCACACATTACCAGGCATTGTGGGAAATGCCACCTTGTATGACAAGGGTCCTGCTCTCAGATGAAGGTGGCCCCACTGAAATCCAGGGCACAACACACAACGTCGGTTAGTGCTCAGCTGTGCTGTCCTTAGCTGTGAGGCCAAGAGGGTCAGGGATGGGAGCAGAGCTGATCTGAGGCCCAAGCATTAGGACAGAGTTTCAAGGAAATAGAATCTGAAGGATTTACCCTGGGGGAGAGAAACTCCCCAGGCTGTACCCGCATCTCACACTGGAGCCAGAGCCACTTTGGCGTCAAAGGCAGAGGAACGCAACCACTCCACATTCAGGGAGTTGGCTGACTAGCCTCCCATTACTGGGGCCCACTTAACTTGGTATTGTTTGCAATAGGCTTTAATCTCTTTAGGGGGAAGAGCTGATAATTTTCCTGAAAGGTCTTGGTAAAATGGATTCTATTTCCTTTGCTAAAAACACATCTCTTTCTCTATTTTTAGTTTCTTTTCTTTTTAAAAATATTTATTTATTTATTTATTTGTTTGTTTCTTTGTTTATTTATGTTGTAAAGTCAGATTTACAGAAAGAAGGACAGAGAGAAAGATCTTCCATCCACTGCTTCACTCCCCAAGTGGCCACAACAGAGCTGAGCCTATCTGAAGTCAGGACCCAGGAGCTTCTTCCAGCTCTCCCACATGAGTGCAGGGAGGGTCCCAAGGCTTTGGGCCACCCTCAAATGCTTTTCCATGCCACAAACAGGGAGACGGAAGAGCAGCTGGGATATGAACTGGCACCCATATGGGATGCCACCACTACAGGCAGAGGTTTAGCATACTACACCATGCCGCCAGCCCGTTCTTTTTTTCAACTTTTATGTTAATGATGAATTAATTTAAAAAATGATGAATTAATTAATCAATTAATTTAAAGGACAGAGTTATGGAGAGACAGAGACAAAGACAGAGATTTTTCCATCTGCTGCTTAACTCCCCAAGTGACTATAAGGGCCAGGGCTAGGCCAGGCCAAAGCTAGGAGCTGGGAGCTAGGAGCCAGGAGTTAGGAGTTGGGAGCTTCATCTGTGTCTTCCACATGGGCGCAGGGACTCAAGCATTTGGGCCATCCTCTGTTTCTTTCCCAGACACATTATCAAGGGCCTGGATGGGAAATAGAGCAACCGGAACTTGAATAGGCACTGCACCACAGTGCCGGCTCCAAACCCTAATTTTATAAATGAAGAAACTGACATTCGGAGAAACGCGTCCAAGGCGATATCACCAGGAAGTGTCAGGGTCAGGTTTCAAGCCACATCTATCTAACTTCAGAGACTGTACCTGCAAAATGGAAAGAGAAAGACTGAAAAATACTGACTTCAAAATGAGTCTTTAAGAGGGCTGGTGTCTGTCGTAGTGATCAGTAATCTCCTTTGGGTACCTTTATTCCCTGCTAGAGTGTCTGGATTTTGGTCCAGCTTCATACTTGATTACAGCTTCCCCACTGAAGTACATAGCGGGAGGCAGCAAGTGATGGCTTTAGGTACTTGGGACCTTGCTATTCATGTGGGAAACTCGGGCCGAATACCCAGCTCACAACTTGGGCCTAGCCCATCCTGAGGTTGTTGCAGGCATTTGGTGGAGTGAATCAGGGAAAAGCAGGTCTCTCTGACACTACCTTCCAAATAAATAAACTTTTATAAATAGCTGAGTTTAATCATAATGAGGCTCTAAAAAAATCATTTTACTCATTGGAATAGTAGACTTACAGAGAAAAGGGGGGAAGAGATGAGAGATCTTCCATCTACTAGTTCACTCCCAAAATGATTGCAATGGCCAGAGCTGGCTCAGTCTGAAACTAGGTGCTTCTTCTGGATCCCCCATGTGGGTGAACAGGCCTAAGGTCTTGAGCTGTGTTCTACTGCTTTCCTAGGTCACAAAACAGAGCTGGATGGAAAGTGGAGCAGCTGGAACATGAACCAGTGCCCATACTGGATGCCAGTGCCACAGTGGAGGATTAACCTAATGCCCCACTATACTGCCCCCCAGCTCATTCTTAGATTTCCCCCTTCTCCACCTCTAATACCATACCGTTTGGTTAAGAACTTTGTTAGAGTTCTTAGGGGCAAGGGGAGGGGGCGTGGTCAGGGAGCTGAGGGGCATGACCTGGTGAAGCCTCTGTGCAGATTTTAACCCTCCCCTTTCTCATGGCTTCCTCCTCCCCCTTTGGCTATAAAACCTAGAAAGATTGTTGGTTGTTTACAGAGTTCAGTTTAACCAGACTTGCTGTCTCCCCATTGAGGCAGGGGGAATTGGAGGGAGCCGGAAATGGGGAGGAGGTTGGGGGAGGCGTCAACCCTGCTTGCAAGAAGCTGGGCTCCTGTGAGATTTAGGCATCGCCAGTGGGGACAAGCGTTGCCCTCTCACCCTCAGTGGGGCCTAGCTGGACACACAGTTGAGCAGGAGACGGCATGTTGGGAGCTCTTTCCTGTAAGTTGTAAGGTTCGGTCTCTGTCCGTCTCTCCCACTGTCCAACTTTCACCTTTGGCCAATTTACAGTCCTCCAGGAGTGCTAAGGCCCCCAAGTTCCATCCCACCTTCACTTGCAACTGACTGAGGTGTGGGAAATGGACAACCAGTAGCTTCCAAGTTGCTTCATTTTGATAAGTTATAAAGATCTGAACCACTGGGATTTTTTTTTTTTTTTTTTTTTTTTGTCATAGGGTTGGGTTGTTTCACCAGTGAGACAAGGGCCTTTGATTGCAGAACAAAGCAGAGAATTAAAGTAATTATCCTGTAGATTTAGCTCAAGGTTGGTTTGGGCACTAAATTACTCTGGGACCCCACATGACCTGCTTTGTCTGCTAGGCATCAGAATGGCAGGGCCTAGGCCAGTGTTACCCCAAGGTCCCAGGAGGCTGGTGCTGCTGACACGAAGTTTATGGCATACAAAACTATTTTCCATCCACACCTGGTTTGGCGCTCGTGAGGTGTCCTTGTAAGGGAGGCAGAGCAGGTGCATTGATGTCTGGATTTTAGAGGGAGAGAGGGAAGACCTAGGTCACAGTACCTGGCATGAGACTGGTATGACTCAGTCAAATGTTAGGGCTTGCTTGAGGTATCGCAGGTAGCCACTGGGAGGATGGTACCAGGACCTGACTCTTAGAAGTCCCTCAAACAATCCTCTTTCCATTGCACCAAGGTGCCCTGCTTGGGGCCCTGGATGTTACTGGTGGGAGAAATAATGAAGAAAAACAATATGCCTGAAAAAGACTATATTGGCATTTGAGGCAAGTGCTGCACTCTAAAAAAGTAGAGTCAGGACTACTTTGTTTTCTAGGTCTTAAATTCACTTGTTATGTGACCTCAAGCAAGCCACTTGTAGATAGTGTAGGCTCAGTTTCATCTGTTACCAAATCAGGAGTTGTAGTGAGAAACAAATGCAATAACACAAGGGGAAGGGTCTGTAAATGCGCCCACGCCCAATGACAAGAAGGTGTTGCCATCACGGCTCTGGGTGCTGCGGCTCTGGCTGTGAGCAGGTTTCCCACAGCTCTCCCCAACCCGTTCCTTGGTTTCCCATCATCTCCTGTAGGGCAGGAAGCCTGGCCCCCAACAGGAAAGGGCTCAGAGAAGCTAGAGCTTCAGCCAGGAAACAAGCATCTTGCCCCAACATTTGTTTCGCCAGATCAATGTTGCAGCTAAATGGTGAGACACCCGCCTAAGCACCTACCAAGGTGCCCAGGAGGCACTGCAGCCTCAAGCCAAGGGGTAAAATAATCAGTAAGATCCTCAGGGCTGGAGAAGTGTAGGTTTCATCATTGTTAGATCAAAATCAGTGGGGACAGTAGAGTTAAATCAAAAGCAGAGTTGATGGGGTGGCAGGGGTGGGGGTGGAGAATTGGGGTAGAGTCCTGCGTTATTAGCCCCATAGAGATTGGCTCCTTAACAGTGCATGTTGAATTCTCATGTTGATCAGTATAAACAAATCATTTCCAAATCTTCACTCTCCTGGTGCAACTAAGGCCAAATACTTTTAAAAGTGTGTGTGTGTGTGTGTGTGTGTGTGTTATTTGGGGAGGGAATGCATGGGATCAGAGGAGTGGCCAAGTGAAATAAGTACCAAAGTGGTTCCTAGAGCAACATAAAATGGCCAGGCTGTCCACTCTGCTGGCAGTTGATTTTGAGTTTGTTGAGGATCAGCAAAGAGGAGCCATGGAACAGCAGGCCTTGAAGCCAGTGCAGCCTCTGACAACTAACTGACAGCTAACTTGCTGCAACTCCTCAGGCACATGGTTCGGAGCAAGTGAGGGAGACAGAGCAGACAAGTCTCAACTGTTATCTCCCAAGTACTTTCCAAGGAGAGAAGACACCCCCATAGCTTAGAGATGGAACTTCTTGGCCTGTGAGCAGCCCTGGGGGAGGGGTGGGAAGGAGAAGGAGGAAGACATTCATCCCACAGAGCTTCCTTCTAGTCTCCATGAACCCCTGGCTTCCTTTCTATAGATAAATACATAATACATAATAAATAACATCAATATATCTACGCATAAAAATTTTCCCCCAAATTCCAGTGATCCATTTCAAACCGTCCAGAAACTTACGGGCACCTCCCCTAATGCTCTCTTGTCTAAGACTGTGCTTTAAAGACAGTCCTGACCCCCCCACCCCCATCCCACTAGCACTGGCTCAGGGCTGGAGCCACTCAGAAACACCCTAAGACTGAAAGCAACTCAGCCGGCTGCTTCAGCTCCTTGCTGAAGCTGCTCTCCTTGGAGTTAATGTAAAGTCATCAGAGTTACATTGCGGACCGCAAGCTGCTCAGCCCTTCAGTCCCGCCGATGGCCTGCGATGTAAACACACATGAGGATTTATTCCTTTGCCCAGGCGGAGGAAAGTCGTTAGGGTAAAGGGTAAGGGTCAAGGGGCTCGGATTGGTGAATGAGGAGCCAGGGGAAAGTGGGCATAAACCGAAGGCTCTTCCAGCCGGGTTTTTGGCTGCGAGTCTTGCAGGCTTCCCGGTTTACAGAGGTTTGGTCCGCGCCCCTCTTCTTCCTCCTCCCTCGGGTCTCTCGCTCCCCCCCCTGCCCCGCCCAGCCCCGCCCCACAGATGCCTCTACGTCCAGGCGGGGGGCTGCCCCATTGAAGTAGGTGGGGGGCTCGCGGGTTTGCAACCAAGGGAGGTTGCCACGAAGGGTGGGTCGTCTCTCGAGACGCGGGGAGAGGCGGCGAGCCCCAGCATTTTCCCTTCGCCAGCACCTGTCCCATTTTGGCGTTGGGGCCGGGGCTTGGGCTGTGCCCGCGGGCCGCCTCGGTTGCCCGAGGCCAGAACCGTGCACCGAGGTCGCTCAGGGTGGGCAAGTGGGGGGCCCGGGAAGGGGCGGGGCGGCTGGTGGGGGCGGCCCCTTAACGCAGGCAGGACCCCCGCTCCCCCCACCCTTCCCCGCGCACACGGAGGCTACACGGGGAGAGAGTCACACAGAAAGCACGAGCGAGCGAAAACGCTCGTTCTCCGATCCCGGACCGCGTTGTTCGCCACCCCCCCTCCCCTTCCTGGAGCCCGGGGCGGGCCGGGGAAGGTGGCTCCGTTCTTTCCCCAAGGCCAGTGCGGGGTCTGCGGCTTCCCGGAGAGGTTCCGGCTTCCCCGGGGCTGGCAGGGGGAGCCCCGAGAACTGCAGGCCCGCCCCCCCTTCCTCCTCCTTCTTCCCCTCCTCCCCCACGTGTCCTCCCGGAGCCCAGCGGCCTGATCCCAGCACCCCCCACCACCTCTCCCTCCTCCTCCTCCCGCTTCGCTCGTTTCCCCGGTGGTGTGGAGAAGAGCAAAGTTGCGACAGCGGCCGGGGGGCTCTGCCCAGGTAAAGGGGGCGCCATGAGGGAGGGGGACGGCGAGGCCCTGCAGAGGGGGCAGGGGGAGGATAAAGAAACTTGGTTTGCGCGGCCCTCACCCCGCGCGGGTTCGGGTCTTGCGTGAATTGAGCCCTCGTGGCGAGACGCGGCAACGCCGCCAAGCACCGAGGCCGGCGCCCGGAGCCGGACCGCGCGCTTGGGCCAGCTCGGCGGGCGCAGGCAGCGGGCCAGGCCGGCACCCAGGCAAGGGCGGAGTAGGTGGCCGTAACACCGGACCGAACCGGGGACTCTAGGGCTGTGGGCACGGGCCGAACCCGGATCGGGCCGAGTTGGGTGGCGAAGTGGGACGTGGATTCGGGGGCGGGGCGCGGCGTGGGGGGAGGAAGCGAGCAGGCCCCGGTGGAGTGGCCCGGGCGTGGGGGCGGGGGGCGAGTTCGGGGCACTTGCTGGGCTCGGGACCCAGTGCTAGGGCGGGGCGGCGCTAGGGGCTGGGCCGGACCGCGGGGGGAGGGGAGGGCAGGGCTGGGGGAGCCGGGGGTGGAGTAGGGGCGTGGAGTTGCGAGCGGGGTCTGGCCTCTGCCGGGGGCGAAGGTAGACCGGCGGGGCCGAGAGCCGAAGGAGGGAGGCCCGCGGTGGCGCGGCGGCGGGGAAGGCCAGCTTCCGCGGAGTTTGTGCCCGGGCAGCCCGGGCTTCGGCCGCCTCACTCGCATAAATGGGGCTAGGGGACTGACTGGTAAGCAACTCCCAGTGTTAGACGGTGTTGGGCTGCAATTCCGGGAAAAGCGAGCAGAGACACCGTCTGCAATTATGCCGCACCCCCCATACACACCTCTTAGCATCTGGACTGTGCTCTCTGGGGGCCACAGACCCTCCCCACCACAATCCTTTTACTCTCCAGCACTCCCTCCCCACTTCTAGTCCTTCCTTGGCCATCTGACTCTCCTAAGGCTCTGCGTTTAGGGGGTGCACGGCCACGGTGTGTGTGTGTGGGGGGGTGCGGATAATTTTCCTTCCCGTGGCGGCAGCCTAGTTAGTATCTTATTCCTGCAAGGTGCCATCGCTTTTGGTCGCGTGAACATTAGCATTTAGATAATTTATCCGCCCCCCCCCCCATCCCCATGATTTGATGGCTGTTAAGGAAAGGGACGAATCCTTGAATTTGCGCGGTTGCAATGAGGTTTGAAGGTTGGGATTTACCTCCAGGTCACTTCCACTGCCAACTCCTCATACCTGAGAGCCACTTCCATGGGGATCCTAACCTTGAGCGCGGATGGGGAGAGGTGGGGTAAGGGAGTACTAACGTGCTTCTCTGTCTCTACACAGGATCGGCGTGGCGAAGGACTGCTGGTCTCAGAGGGAAATTAGCTGCCACTCCAACTTGGGTCACCCCCAATATTACTTTGGTGAGGGGGACAACATTAAGAAGGGGATCTTGGTGCGTGGGGGCTCAGCCTCAGGGCGGGGACTGGCCAGTCGCCCAGAGTCTCCCATTTTTTGGCGGGGAAGAGAGGCAAGCCCCGACTTCCAGACTTCCAGGGAGGAGTCCTGGGGAGGGGGATGGGGGTGGCGACGACGGTGGAAGGGAGCTAGGAAGAACGGGGCAGTCCCACTCTGCTTGCAAGGGGAGCTTCCCTCAGGCCCCTGGGAGAAGGGGACTGAATGTTTTGTGCTACCCTGCAAGGGGAGATCTGGAGTCTCCGGGTTTGCACACTGGATCGGGCACCAGTGGCCTGAGAAAGTCAGGTCGGGGCATAAGGTGGAGAGCGTTGGGCGAAAAGGAGAGGACCCTCTGGCCGCAGCGCACTGATCTCTCTTCCTCAACCTCTCCTTCTAGGGGTGTCGAGGTGTTGGGGGGGCGTGGGGCTGTTGCAGCCCCGCGGATTGAGTGCCTCCGCCTCTCCCGGGAGTCTAGCTTTTTGCCCGGCTTGCTGCAGCCACTGCTGCCTCCCTCTCCGGGATCCGCTCGGTCCTAGCAGCGATCCCCTCCTCCTCCTCTCCCCTCCCAGTGTCACCGGGGCTGCTTGGCTCTGCCCCCTTCTCCGCCGCTTGCTCCCTGCTTTCGTCCCTCCCTCTCTTGCTCGCTCCCTCCATTCGCCTCCACCTCCCCATTCACCCCACCCGCGTAGGCGGCATTCTGGGAGTTGTAGTCCGCTGGTGTGGGGGCTAGCACCGCCCGCAGACCCGGCCGGACTCCACTTCCCGTCGAGCCCTGCGACCGGCACCCACTCCACCAGGCTTCGCTCGCACACACAGACACACACACACACCGCTCTCCCCCTCACTCTTTCGCTCGCCGCGGCTGCTGCCAGTGTGTGGCTCTGTCTCTCCTCCGCTTTGCCGAGCCCTCCCTTCTTCCTCTCAGTTCCTAGAGTCCGACCGCCGTCGCCGCCGAGAGAGAGGAGAAGGAGGTCGGTGGTGATAAGGGGCGGAGGGGGGGGCTTAAGATCGGGGCAGTATCTGGCGGGTGGCCGTTAAGAAGGGGTAAGAGGGAGCCCGGGTGGCGGCCTGAACCTCCCCGCGGAGCCGACCCGGGAACAGGTGCGTCTTTTTTTCTCTCCCCCGACCCCTCCACCTCTCTTGACTCCCCGGCTTTTTCGTATCCCCCCCCCTCCACCGCTTCTTTCTGTCTTAAGCCTTTGCTCAGCCCTGTCCCTTCTTCGCCCCGCGGCCGCTCTGCTTGCCCCCCGGGGGCGCCGTCCTCTTCGTGTCCCCGGACGTAGCGCTCCCTGGAGCTCGGTGTGTCCTCGCCCCTCCCTTCGGGATAGCTCCCCAGCACTTCCCATCTTCGAACCCCATCCCTGCCCTGCTCTACCCCCTTCTCGACCCCCTTCTCTCTCAGCCAGGTGAGACTTATTCGCTGTGATCCCAGAGAGTCTTTTCCCCGGCTGGGCGGGGGTCTCCATGGAAACGGGGGTCGGTTGATCCTGGGGTGGGGTGGGGGATGAACCATAGGAATTACCCCATTCCTCGGAAAGGGTGGTGGAGGCTACCGTCTTGATAACTACCTGGCCCCAAACCCTGATACAAGGATCCAAGATCCGAAGGGAGGTTGGTCAGCAGGGCAGGGCGAGAAGAGGCTTGTTTTATTTTTTAATTTTTTGGGGGGGTCCGTAATGAAGTCTTGAAAAGACCAGGAGAAAATACCCTGCAACCTCAGGGGAGGTGCGACGGCTGCTCCCAAGGCTGCTTCCTTCTTCACGCTGAGGTGAGGGAACCGTAGGGTAAGGGGTACCCCTAGGTAGCGGCGGGGCCTGAATTCGGGAGTGGGAGTGCTGTGATGGGGGCAGGGGCAATTATCCCAGTCCCTGGAAAAAAGGCGGGGGATGACTTCGGAGCGCCCCGGTTCCGCTGCCCTCTCTCTCTAGGGGTGGGGACCGCCGGGCCAGGCGTTGCGAGGAGGGGGCTAAAATAGAAGCAGGATGAAATGGGGGGGCAATTTGTACTAGCCCCGGCAAGCCGGGTGCGGGGAGGGGGGTCAGGCGTGCTAGCCCTCTACACGCTTCGCGCCAGGCCTGGAGGCAAGGGGTTTGAGAGAAGCCCAGGGCTTGAAGGAGAGAGGCTCTGGTTACGGGGCCGGGTTTCGGGATCAGGGGCAATCCCCCAGCCCTTGGAGGAGGGAGAGGGATGGCCGCGAACCCCAGGGCTCCCCCACCCTAGGTCCAGAGGGGCGTGAGGAAGGGACAGCAGGCCCAGCGGAGCTAGATTCGAGCGGAATCGCGGCCAGGGAGTGGTGGGGCTTAGTGGTGGGCTTGGGGGGAGCAGTCCGGCGGCGGGGCGGCGGGGCGGGCGGGCGGGGCGTGGGGCTCCGGCGGGCGGCGGGGCGGGGCCGGGGCGGCGCTGCCGCCGCCGCTGCCGCCGCTGCTCCTGCTGGGGCCGCCGCAGCCGCTGCCGCCGCCGCGGCCGCCGCCGCTCTGGGCGGGGAACGGAGGCCAAAGGGAGTCCCGTGCCGGGGCAGAGGGCGCGGGCGGCGCGCGGTGGGGAGGGGGCCGTCCTAGGGGCGGGGGCAAGCGGGGGAGGTGGAGCCCCCGACGGGAGGCGGTATGAACCCAGACCACGACGACGAGGAGCCCCTGGGACCCGGTGCATGGAGGACGAGGTGCTGGGAGAAGGAAGGGGTGGGGGTGGCTCCCACGACGGACGGGCCTCGTGGGCTTGTCTCCTCGAGGTTAAGCTTCAGGATAGAGCCCTGCGGAGATGGCCAGAGGCCCGGAAAGAGATAGGGAGGCGAAGTGGATGGTGGAGGGGGGGGCCCTCCTCGCCGGGGTCCCGCCGAGAGGAAGGCTGGGCCAGAGGGACGTCCGGGGCAAGGCTGGGAGGAGCCGGCCGCACTACTGCTGGGGCTTTCACGTTATGGAGGCTCCGGAGGTTGTTGTAAGGACCAATGTGGTCTACGGGAAAGGTGGGAGGGAAGCATGCTGCGAAGCCAGCAGGCCAACAACACAGGCCCATGAGGGTGCCTTCCCTGCTAGTCCGCCCCCACCACCCCTTCCCCAGCCCCGTTGAAGCGCTGTGTTTTTGTTTTATTGTTTTCCAATTTACTGTATTGGCCAGTGTGGTGCTTCTGAACTCCTTCTCCGTGTCTCTTGGGGGTAGATAGTGAGGCCAGGTTTGCCTTGAGAAGCACATGTCTAGCCCAAAATTTGCGGACTCTTGCTGCCAGTGTGTGAAGCAGGCCTAGTAACTTTGTGTACTCTTCTAGCAGTTTGGAGGTTGCCCCTGTGGCAGCAATGAAAAAAAAAAAAGGAAAAAAAACCCTCTTTGCTGAGACTTCTAGAGAGTGCAATTGTGGGTTAACTGGTCTCCCGCCACCACCTCTGTCCCGGAGGCGGGTGCTGGTTCCTGGGGGAGCTCCCCTGGTTTTTTAAACTTTGAAGGCTGTTTCTGAAAATCTCGGCACTAAAACCTTTCAGAGGGAAAGAAATGGGAAATGCATTTAGGGTTCGGGGTAGAGTAGCGTGATAATAAAATTCTGATGTGGGAACACACGTGAAAGGTCATGTAATTCTGTTTCTCTGTCCTAGCCTTGAGTGTGGAAATTGAGTGAGGCTTGTTAAGAGGGACTTGGTGGGTGGCAAAATAGATGGTATTGGAGGACAGTTTGGTGTAAAACTGGGTCTTGATATCTCTGTGTAGTACTGAAAATGACAGTATGTACGAAAGAAATTTGGAGGATTAGATTTGGGGTTCAAGTGGGACAGTCTGATTCCAGAAATCACCCAGGGGCTCTTCAAACAGAAGCAGAAGGTTACAGAGCAGCCTGTCAAATTTTGGTGGTCAAGCAAAGTTAGGAAGGACTGGGAAAGCTGGCAGAAGTAGAGAATTCAAGTCAAGTGTAGAGAATCTGAAGTTTGATGGTAAGGTTTAGGAGCAATGTGGCAATTTTCACTAAGTCATAGGAATGTTGATCAACAGACATCTTTTCATAAGGTGGTTGAGGCACCTGCCATTAGAGCAAATGGGCACCAGAGTTGCAGGCCTTGGGGCACAGATCATGGCCAAAATGGAGTGTATAAGAGGGTTGACCCCATTACTAGCTTTGCAGCTGGGCTTGGTGGGTTTCTTTTTCCTCTGGTTCTGAGAAGACTAGTACTCTGTAAGTCATGGGTGATGCGAGGGGACAGGATGCTGATTCTATATTCCAAAGGACTAGCTCTTTAGAAGAAGCCCAGAAGGAAGGGAGTGCAAATGGTTACAGTAAGGGCAGGGGAAAGCCAAGGCTCCAGCTAGCACTGTTGTTGGAGTCTGGCTTGGGCAGAGTGGAAGGGAGTTGCAGAATAGTAGCTGTACCAAGGACACTCCTGCAGCTGGCTGTGGCTATTTAGATGTGTCAGGAAGCAGTAGGGAGGAAGAGAAGAATCCTTTCTTTCTCAGTGGCTTAGGCTTTCTAGGGGAAAGTGAAGGGAATTTCCTGCTTTTATTTGTAATGCAATTCACTTTAAACAGGTAAAAATGTTGATGAGCACAGGGGGCAGTGGGTCTCATAATGTGCTAGCTGTGGGATAGGGATTTCATGGAAGGTCATCTCTGAGAGAAACAGAATTAGGGGAGAGAGGACTTGGTGAAAGCAAAAGGGAAGTCAGGAAGAGGATTGGTTGAGCAGTGGAGAGAGAGGACATGTGGTCTTCAGTGGGCCTGTGTGAGGGGCAACAAGGAAAAGTAGTACCTTGAAATCTTCAGAATAATCTTTTTCCAAGAAAAGTTTGAAGAGCTCCTAGAGTTCTTTACACTTTCATTATAGAATCTTGCCCACTGAGTTTGAGCAAGAAAGAAGAAAGATCTTGGTAGCGGTAGATTTTGGGGAGAAAGTGCCATTTACAGACAGATACAAACATATTTACCTATAAGGAAACAGGATTTAGTGAGAGTATACAGGTGAAAATGCAGAATGTGACAGGAGAGGCAGAAAGAGCCGAAGGAGCATGTCATTTGGCGCTTTAGTTGGGGAATGGAAAAACTAGCCACAGCTCTGAGAAGGTGTAAGAGGCAGGGGTGGGGTGGGGATGGGGAATCCAGGGCTTACAAGTTTAGGCATTAATTAGAAAATCTAAAAAGTAACGATCCTAAGTAGGGGAAGGAATTCACTGTCCTAAGTAGGATGGCATTGAGAAGAAGGAGAAAGTGGGAATATACCAGTATTTCAATATGCAAGTAGGAGGGATCCTAGATATAAGGAGGGCAATGATGAAAATTCAGAAGGAATTTTGGATAAAGAGTGGTGTGATAGTCTTGGGGCAGAATTGGAGGGTAGTATAGGGGTAGGGAGAAAGAGACTCTATTTAGAGGTTGTATTTTGTAACAGATGGAATGCCCCATTGATTTTAGCTGAGCTAAGTTGGGGATGGAATAGAACAGTCATAGGGAATGGAGAGCTGTTTGCCAGGGTCAACCAAAATCTGAGATTGAGTGAGAAGAAATTTGCCATTGAGAGAAAGAAAGAGAAAAAGTGTGTGTGTGTGTGTGTGTGTGTGTGTGTGTGTGTTGGGGGGAGAGGGGGAGAGGAATAAATGCTAGAGTTCCACAGAGAGAGAGAGTTGGTTTAAGTGGAAGTTGGTGGGATAAAACAGGAAAGAAAGGGAAAAAGCCACTGATGATTGCAGTAAGGGAAAGAGAAGACCCTACTACTTCGGAGTTTTCAGAAAGAAAGGAAGCATCTTCCTGCTGGAACTGGAATTAGATGTTAATCCGTGCTCGCCAGAATGTTTAGCATCAGGACAGCCAAAGAGGGAGGCAATAAGTAATTTACCTTTGGGCCTCTAGTGCGGTGTTTTACATAAGCTCACAGACGAGGCTTCATTAATGCTGGGTTTTGAATGGTCATCCTTAAGATTAGTTCATCTACCTTTTCCAGATTATGTCCTTTCCTTCTTCCCCTGTAACTTAAAAACCATCTCTGATGGTGAAAATTTTATTTGGTAAGCTGAAGTCACATTCTGATCAAGGGTAAAATTTAACTGTAATTCTGTCCCCTTCTAATTCTATCCACTTCTTCCTCTTTTTTTTTTTTTTTTTTTTTAAGGCAGAACCCACCCTTTTCCAATAAAACATTTAAAAATGGATCATTTTTTAAAAGTAACTGCAGGCTACACGTCAAGGTCATAGTTTCCCTGGTCAATGAATTGTGATAAACTTGAACAGAAATAACTTATTATTTGTAAAATATAACTTTCAGATTTACCCAGAAGTGTGTGCGAAATGGGATGTGCTCTCATTTCAAGACCTTCAGCGGGACCGATGTGTTTTAGCAGGTAAAGCTGCAACCTGCAATGCTGCCGCCCTTTATGGGCACTCATTCATGTCCTGAGTACTCTACCTCTGATCCAGCTCCCTGCTCATACCTGGGAAAGCAGCAGAGACTGGCCCAAATGTTTGGACCCCTGCCACCCACTTGGGAGACCTGGAAGAAACTCCTTGTTCCTGGCCATGAACTTGCCAGCTATGGCTGTTGTGGCCAACTGGGGAATGAACCAGTGGTTGGAAGATCTCTCTCTCTTTCTGTCTCTCTGATTTTTAAAAAAAAAAGGTTTACTTATTTATTTTTTATCAAAACGGCAGATTTACAGAGAGAAGGAGAGACAGAGAGAAAGATCTTCCATCTGCTGGTTCATTTCCAAAATGACTACAGCGGCCATAGCTGAGCTCTCCAATCTGAAGTCAGGAGCCAGGAGCTTTTTTTCAGGTCTTCTGCATGGGTGTGGGGTCCCAAGGTTTGAGCCATCCTCCATTACTTTCCCAGGCCATAAGCAGGGAGCTGGATTGAAAGTGGAACAGCCAGAACACAAACTTGGATTCATATGGGATTTTGGCACTTGAAGGGGAGAGTTAGACAGCTGAGCCTTTGCGCCAGGCCCATGTGTGTGTGTATGTATGTATATATATATATATATATTTTTTTTTCTTTTTGAGGAAGATCTTCAGCTAAGTGTTCAATGAATAATCAAGAATGCTAAGGAGCAGGCAAACCTTTGTGCCTGAGCCTTTTTTACCTACCTGCTGTCTGCTAAGAAACCCCCATTACTAGGGTATGCCTTGAAGTCACAGTGTTAGTGCTATTTAAGGATGCAGTCCAGGGAAAGGAGAAGCAGCAGATTTTCGCTTTGTGAAGTTCTGTGGAGAAGTGCACCATGCCTGAACATGATCCCAAGACTTAGACAGTGCTCTCTGAACCTGACTGCATGAGACTGTTAGATATTCTTCTGGCAGGGCTCCACTCCATTTAACCTGGTGTCCAGGTTAGTATAGCGTAATGGTTCTCAAATTCCAGCACACAACTAAATTGTTTGGGGAACTCAGAATATATGACTTTGGGTTAGAGTTCCTGTTCTTCCATTTCCTGACTGTGTGGTAGGACATAAGAGGTGCCCTTCTTCCTTCCTTCTTTCATTCCTTCCTTCCCTTCCTCCCTCCCTCCTTTCCTCTTCCCCTCTTTTTTTTTTCAACTTTTATTTTTCATGTTATGGTTCCATAGGCACAGGGATTTCCGCTTCCACCCCTCCACCCCTGCTCTTTTGATTTACTTTATTTGAAAGGAAGAGAGATAGAGAAAGAAAGAGATCTTCCATACACCAGTTCACTTCCCAGGGAGCCACAAGGCTAAGGCTGAATCAGAAGGAGGGCAGGAGCCTGCAGTTCCATCCAGATCTCCCACAAGGGTTTAGGGACCCAAGTACTTGGACCAGCCTCTGCTGTTTTCCCAGGTGTATTAACAGGAAGCTGGATCTGAAGCAGAGCATTTAGGACTCAAAACTTGGTGCTGATATGGGGTGCTGGCTTTGCAAGCGGCTGCTGAGTTTGCTCTGTCACGGCACAGACCCCTGCCTAACTTTCTTGAGCCTTGGTTTTCTCATCTATACATTGCAGATGATAATCCAAAAATCACAGGGCTCTGAGGATTATATAAGATGAACTATATATGGTGAAGATCCATAGTTGATGTCCAATAAGAGGAATCTGTCATATCATAATTCTTGTGAAAGTTTTTTTTTCATTTATAAGACAAGGAAAGAGACAAAGCTAGATGGACAGAGATCTTCCATCTACTATTTTACTCCCCAAGTGTTTGCAGCAAGTTGAGGTGCGTTCAGGAAGAAGCCAGGAAGGAGCCAGGAGGGAGCCAGGAACTCCATCTAGATCTCCTGTGTGGGTAATAAGAACCCAAGTCATTCGACTATCAGCTGCTACCTGCCCCCTCTCCAGGTGCATTAACAAGAAGCTGGATCTGAAGTGTGGAATTACCAGGGCTAGAAACAAGCACACTGATACAAGATGTTTCTAAAGCTGCGATTTAACTGCTGTACCAAAAGGTCCCCGGAAAATAGAATAAATTGTGGTGCAGGGGGTTAAGCCCCTGTCTGCTATGCTGGCATCCCACATGGGTGCTGATTAGGGTTTCTGCTGCTCTGTTTATAATGCAGTTTCCTGCTCATGTGCCTGGAAGGCAGAAGATGGCCTAAGTGTTTGGATTCTTGTCACCCACTTAGGAGACCCCAATGTAGTTCCTAGCTCCGGCTTTAGCCTGGCTCAGCCTTTCAGGAGTGAACCAGTGGACGAAAGATTTTCTCTGTCTTTCTCTACCTCTAGTAAATAAAACTCAATATAAAATATATTTATCTTGGCGCCCAACATTTTGAAATACAGGCATAGTTCTTCATATTCCCTATTTTTCAATGAACTTTTAAAAGCATTTAATTTATTTGAAAGAATCACAGAGCTAGTGATAGAGGTAGAACCATCTCCCAGTTCACTCCTCAATGCCTGTAGTAGCTGGTGCTGAATCAGGGAAAAAACAAGAGGCAGAAACTCCACTGGATGTTCCATACAGGTAGCAGGCACTCAGGTACTTGAGCTATCATTTGCTGGCCACCAGGTCCATTAGCGGAAAGTTGGCTTGGAAGTGAAGCAGCTGGGACTCAATATCAGGTGCTCAGACATGGGCTGTGGACTTAGCTCACATACCACAATATCCACCCCTCTGTTAACTTTTTGAAGATCTCACATATACAAAACATTTTGGGGCACCAAAATTATCTTTTTTAATAAAAAGATTTATTTATTTTTATTGTAAAGTCAGATTTACAGAGAGAAAAACATTCCATCCTCTGGTTCACTCCCCAAGTGGCTGTAACAGCCAGAGCTGAGATGATCTGAAGGCAGGACCCTGGAACCTCTTCAGGTCTGCCACATGGGTGCAGGGTCCCAAGACTTTGGGCTGTCCTCCACTGCTTTTGCAGGCCACAAACGAGGAGGTGTAAGGGAAGTAGAGCAGCCGGGATACCAGCTAGTGCCCACCAGGCTACCGTGCTGGGCCCAAAATTTATCATTTTTGTAGATTGGAAGATATGATGGGAGAGTGAGAGAGAGAGAAATGGATCTTCCATCACATCAGCTGGTTCAATTTCCCAAATAACTGCAATGGTTGTGATTGGGGCAGGCTGAAGCCTGGAGCATGGAACTCCATCCCCGTCTCCCACATGGGTGACGGGTCCAAGCACTTGGTTCATCTTCCACTGCGCATTACCTACCGACTGGGAGCTGGCTTGGAAGTGGAACAGCCAAGATTTAGTCTGGTGCCCATATGGATGCCAGCATTGCAGACCCCTGTACCATAACAGCAGTTCCAAAGCTATCTCTTAATTTCATTTTCCATACACATTTTCAAATGCCCTCAGATTAGTAACAGGTCACATTTGCAGAGTGTCATGTTGGGGAGAAGTGAGTTGACACTGTATCATCTCTGTTGGAGGTGAAAGTGGTAATGTCTTCTAGGTTGTAGTGTTGATACCGCTCAGTATGTCAGTGAAGGAGCTGAAGAGTGGATAGCCAGTTGAAACTTTAAGGGACATTTTGGGCCATGGGTGACATTTTAAAAAGCTACTGCTTTCTGAAAAGAGCTGCTGGGTTTAATTACAACTGGTTGGGCTTTCCAGCTGTCTCTGACATCTGGGAATTCTACAAAAACTGGTAGATAGAGCCCAGCTCTGGTATGGCTGTATGACAAGGGTGTTTATCAGCAATAGACTAGCAGCGAATAATACCTCCAATAGCTCAGGGTTCCCCATACCAAGCTTTTTTTTTGAAGATTTATTTTATTTTTATTGCAAAGTCAGATATGCAGAGAGGAGGAGAGACAGAGAGGAAGTGAAGCTGATGATTCACTCTCCAAGTGAGCGCAACGGCCAGAGCTGCGTTGATCCAAAGCCCGGAGCCAGGAACTTCCTCTGGGTCTCCCACGCAGGTGCAGAATCCTAAGACTTTGGGCTGTCCTTGACTGCTATCCCAGGCCACAAGCAGGGAGCTGGATGGGAAGCTGGGCTGCCGGGATTAGAATTGGCGCCCATATGGGATCCCGGAGCGTTCATGGTGAGGACTTTAGCCGCTAGGCCATGGTGCCGGGCCCATACCAAACTTTTTAGCAGAGAAAAAGCATAGACTGTAAATAGATCTTTCTGCAATTGAGGTGTTTATTTTTTTTAGAAACTTTGTTTTGAAAGGCAGAGTGATAGACAGGGATCTTCATTGACCAGATGACCAGGGCTGGGCCCAGGTCTCCCATGCGGATAGCAGGAATTTAAGTGCTTGAGGCACCATCTGCTGCTTCCCAAGCACATTAACAGGGCACTGGATTGAAAACAGTAAGCAGCACTCAGACTAGGACTCTGATAAGTTATATGGGCTCCCAAGTGCTGGCTCACCCACTCTGCTACAGTATCTGCCCCTGAAGCAGTCCTTTTTTTTTTTTTTTTAAGTTTTATTTATTTTTATTGGAAAGGCAGATATACAGATAGGAGGGGAGACAGAGAAGATCTTCCATCCACTGTTTCACTCCCCAAGCAACAGCTGGAGCTGATCCAAAGTCAGGAGCCAGGAGCCTCCTCTGGGTCTCCCACGTGGCTGCAGGGTCCCAAGGCTTTGGGCTGTCCTCAACTGCTTTCCCGGGCCACAAGCAGGGAGCTGGGTGGAAAATGGAACAGCTTGGATGTGAACCAGCCCCCATATGGAATTCTAGCTCTTGAAGGGGGAGGATTTGCCAATTGAGCTGTTGCGCCAGGTGCGAGAGATTTTTATCCACTCTTTCACTCCCCAAATGGTTACAGTGGCTGGGACTGGGCCAGGCTGAAGCCAGGAACCAGTAACTCCCATCTGAATCTGCCAGGTGGATGGCAGGGGGTCCACCTGGGCCTTCTTCCACTGCTTTTTTCCAGACCATCAGTAGGGAGCTGATTTGGAAGTGGAGCAGCCAGGACCTGAACTGGTACCTTTATGGATCCCTGAATTAAAGACAGTGGCTTTACCTGTTCTGCAACATTACTGACCCCTCATTTATATTGTAGCAAGGCAGATATTAAAATGAATTGTTGCTTGAGCACAGATCTACTGACAGTGGCAAAAGGCAGCGTATATGACACTTGGGTTTAAAAATTAGCTGTGGGGGCCCTGGCGGCGTGGCCTAGCGGCTAAAGTCCTCGCCTTGAAAGCCCTGGGATCCCATATGGGTGCCGGTTCTAATCTCGGCAGCTCCACTTCCCATCTAGCTCCCTGCTTGTGGCCTGGGAAAGCAGTAGAGGACGGCCCAATGCATTGGGACCCTGCACCCGCGTGGGAGACCCGGAAGAGGTTCCAGGTTCCTGGCTTCGGATCCGCGCACATCGGCCCGTTGTGGCTCACTTGGGGAGTGAATCATCGGACGGAAGATCTTCCTCTCTGTCTCTCCTCCTCTGTGTGTATCTGGCTGTAATAAAAAAAAAAAATTAGCTGTGGTTAAATTGTACTCAGATAATTGGCAGTTGATTTTACTGCTTTGCCTTACTCAATTTTACTTATTTCTGTGGCTGTCTTCATTGTGAAAGTAGAGAGAGTTTTGTGAGAGTAAGGGAAGCAAAAGGCGTCCATAGACTTGATTTTTACATGGAATTTTTGGTTTCCGCATGATGCAGAAAGGATTTATCTTTTTCCTAGTATTTTAACAAGTATTTATTGAGTGTGTATTGTATATTTTATTCATGCGTGGTATTATTTGGAGAGGACTGTTAAAAATAGGAAATTTCCTTTAAAAAGATTAATTTATTTGAATGGCAGAGTGACAGAGAGTGGGGATAGTAGAGTTGGAGGGAAGAGATCTTCCATCCACTGCTTTGCTGCTTTGCTCTGTAAATGTCTGCAACAGGCAGAACAGGGCCAAGCTGAAGCCAGGTGCCAGGAACTCCACTTGGATCTCACATGTGGTGGCAGGAACCCAAGTACTTGGGCCTTATCCACTGCTTTCCCAGGCACATTAGCAGGAAGCTGGGTTGAATCAGGAGGAGCCAGGGCTTATGTTTATTCTCCAGTGACCTGGTATGCTGCAGTCCCAAGTGGCAACTGTACTTGCTGGGCCACAATGCCCAACCTCTGATAAGAAGTTGAATTAATGCGGACAGTTTGAAATTCTTCGGCTGATATAATTTAATCAGAGATGTTTAGATATAGATTTATTAAAGATTTTTTTTAAAGATTTATTCATTTTATTACAGCCAGATATACACAGAGGAGGAGAGACAGAGAGGAAGATCTTCCGTCCGATGATTCACTCCCCAAGTGAGCCGCTACGGGCCGGTGCGCGCCGATCCGAAGCCGGGAACCAGGAACCTCTTCCAGGTCTCCCACACGGGTGCAGGGTCCCAAACCTTTGGGCCGTCCTCTACTGCCTTCCCAGGCCACAAGCAGGGAGCTGGATGGGAAGTGGAGGTGCCGAGATTAGAACCGGCGCCCATATGGGATCCCGGGGCTTTCAAGGCGAGGACTTCAGCCGCTAGGCCACGCCGCCGGGCCCAATATTAAAGATTTTTTAAGATTTATTTATTTTTATTGGAAAGCCAGATAGAGAGAAAAAGAGACGGAGAGGAAGATCTTCCGTTCGCTGATTCACTCCCCAAGTGGCCACAATGTCTGGTGCTGAGCCGATCCAAAGCCAGCAGCCTGGAGCTCCCTCTGGGTCTCCCGCGTGAATGCAGGGTCACAAGGCTTTGGGCCATCCTCGACTGTTTTCCCAGGTCACAAGCAGGGAACTGGATGGGAAGCAGGGCCGCAGGGACGTGAACCGGCACCTATATGGGATCCGGGTGTGTGCAAGGCAACGACTTTAGCCACTAGGCTATAGCGCTGGTCCCAGATACAGATTTATTTTTGATTAAGTAATAAATATTAATATTTTAATAATAAGTGCTGAAATTAATTGAACCCATTAGCTAGATCTGGTTTGGGGTGAGAGAATATAGACAAAATAACCTGATTGTAGTCTCTCCAAATATTTGTGTACAAGGTCCAGGAGACTAAAAAAAGTAAAAGCTGGGTGAGGAGGAATCCTCTTTAAATGAAAAATTCCAAGAATCATGAGTGCAATGTATAGTGAGAGGAGAAGGGTCGTGGTGACAGCCAACAAGCGGCAGGACACAGGAGCATCACAGAGGGGAATCTAGTGACCTAGTGTAGTGTTTCAATTTTGGATGGCACTAAATATTCTCATGGCGCTGCTGAAGACCAAGACTGAGGACACCAAATCCTAGTTTTGGTCTAGAAGAAATCAGAAGTGCTTAAAAATGACCTTGCTTGTGTCTGAAGTGTTGGCAGGAATAAGGTGGTGTGCAGAGTGATGAGATCAAAGGGCTTGGGGATGGATTTGGATAAGAATGCTCACAGGGAACTCTGGGGAGATGGCAAGCCCTGGGCACTCCACAAGGTGACTACTTTGGAAGTAACTGCATTCATTTGCTTTAGTAAGCTTTCATGTGTTTAACAGACAGTTAACATTCTTTTGTATTCAATCTCATAAATGTTTATGGGGAAGGCTTTTAAATGTGCAAGTATCCAAGGAGCCTATGAAGATGTCCATGCTGGAACCATGTGCAGCCTTCTTGGTAAATGCTTGGTAAATATTCTATAGCCTTCTCGGCAAGTACGAGAATTGATGTATCTAGAAGAAACAGGATCCGGTGTCCTTTGTAATACTGATCTCTTGGGGATAGACAACAGTGGAAATATTTGGATGGGAAAAAAAAAGCCCCATGGGAACAAGAAAGTGCTAAAATAAATCTAGTCAGGCAGAAGGTTGGGTGAACAGAAAGGATCTTTTTCTTTTCTTTTTTTCTTTCTTTTTTTTAAAATTAGAGTGAGAGAAAGAGCGAGAGAAAGGTCTCCCTCCACTGATTCAGTCTTTTTTTTTAAAGATTTATTCATTTTTATTACAGCCAGATATACACAGAGGAGGAGAGACAGAGAGGAAGATCTTCCGTCCGATGATTCACTCCCCAAGTGAGCCACAACGGCCAGTGCTGCACCGATCCGAAGCTGGGAACCTGGAACCTCTTCCAGGTCTCCCACGCGGGTGTAGTGTCCCAATGCATTGGGCCGTCCTCTACTGCTTTCCCAGGCCACAAGCAGGGAGCTAGATGGGAAGTGGAGCTGCCGAGATTAGAACCGGCACCCATATGGGATCCCAGGGCTTTCAAGGCGAGGACTTTAGCCGCTAGGCCATGGTGCTGGGTCCACACTGATTCAGTCTTAATGTCTGCAAGGCCCAGGGCTTACGCTAGGCCAGGACCAGAGCTGAGCAATTGGAACGCAACTCAGGTCTCCTATTCAAGTGGCAGGAACCCATTTACTTGAGCCATCACTACTGCCTCCTACATTAGCAGGAGGCACAAGTCAAGACCTATGGCCAGCAATCAAACCCAGGCACTCTAGTGCAGCATACAGACACTGCAGCTAGTTACATTTCTACCTCTCCTTTTTCCTGTCTTCAAATTGCCTGATAATTTTTTCCCAGTTGATGTTATATATGCATGTTTGTGAGTGGTGGTAGAAGAATCTGCTTTGCATAAAGGGAGTCAAATAAAATGATTGGGATATGTATACGCTCGTGACTCTGGACTTACTGGGAATGACATTTGGTTAATAGGAGGGAAAGATGGAGAGGACTATGAGGAGAATATTAGCGTACCTATGCATGAAAACTCATTAAAATAAAGCAGTTTAACAACATGGTGGTATATTAGGTTAAGCCACTGCCTATTGATACCAGCACCCCATGAGTTGCCAGTTCAAGTCCCAGCTGCTCCACTTATGATCCAGCTCCCAGTAAATATTGCTGGAAAAACAGTAGAAGGTGGTTTAAGTGCTTGGGCCCATGCTACCTGCATGGAAGATCCTAATGGAATTGCAGTCTTCTGGCTCTGGCCTGGCTTAGTTGCAGTGTTTGCAGTCATCTGGGGGAGTGAGCTAGCAGATGGAAGATCCTTCTCTCTGTTTTTGTCTCTCTCCCTATAACTCTGCCTTTCAAATAAACATATCTTTCTGTTATTTATTTGAGAGACTGAGTTACAGAGAGAGGAGTAGGAGAGAGAGAATCTTCCATCTTCTGGCTCAGTCCCCAACTGGCTGCAATGGTCAGAGCTGGGCCAGACTGAAGCCAGGAACCTGGAGCTTCTTCCAGGCCTCCCACATGGGTGCCAGAGTCCAAGCCCTTGGAACATCCTCCATTGCTTTCCCAGACACATTAGCAGGGAGTTGGATAGGAAATGGAGCAGCCGGGACTCAAACCAGTGTCCATGTGCGATGCCAGCATCATAGGCAGAGAGTTAACATGCAATGCTACAAACCCAGCTCCTCAAATAAAGAAATATTTTTTAAAATAGGTTGAGAGAACTTCCACATAGTGGGATAGTGGTTGAGTTCTAAAATGAAGTCGAGAAAGCAGGAATGTTATTCACCTGTTGAATATACTTGGAATGAGGCAGAGTAACAAGGAGGGTCAGATCTGTAGTAGGCATTCCATGTCTAAAGCCAGGTAAAATTCTCCTTGTAGGGTATGTGTACACTTTCATACGGAAAACAATGACCTAGAGAAATTTTAACTTTCCATCTAAAGGCATGCTGGTGACAGAGCCAGAAGCCGTAGCCCTTTCACTTGAGCCCTAGGATCTCCATGTCGGGTCTCTTGGATTTCCTTAGGGGTGGCTTTGATCCTGCTTTTGCAGGAGTGGAATAGTGGGATGACCTTTGCAATGCATGGGTCAACCTTGGTCTTAGGGGAGCTTTCCTGAGAGCGCTGGCTTTTGATTGGAGCACTAGGTCCCAAAGTTGATTTTCTTTACTTATTAGTCATCACTGACCTAATCCTCCCTCCTTAAACTGTCTACCGGCCACTCCTATCCTCTTGAGGATCAGTTCAGAGCCAGGCTTTGAGATGAATATTTTCCGGCTCTTTCATTTTTAAAAGTCATAATTGCTTCCAGGTCACTGGGCAGTATGAACCAAAAGGAGCCTAGGGGAGTGCAATAAGATTTAATTTAACAGAGACCTTCTTAGTTTGGAGTTTCTAATTTGCTATCTTGATGGTAGAGACCAACCATGAATAAACAGGCACTGTTTCCCGCTGTATGCAGTGGGTCTGTTTGTGTCACCTTGCATCATCCTGTACTTACTGGGTCTTTGGACACCAAGGAAGCTAAGCGACTCTGTAGCACTTGTCAGCAGGAGGAATACCCTGTCAAGAGTACCTTGTAAGAGTCAAGGTTTAAAGCTTCTGAAACGCTGTCTACCTGGCACAGAACATGTGTTGAGTAGATTCTGAATTGTCTCTTTTTGTGCCTTTCTCCTCCTCATATGTGAGAAGACCATGATTGTGCTTGTAGTTCTTTTGAAATCTGCTTCATTTTGGTATCTTCACTCCAAAACAGAGAAAAAAAATGTGACCCTATCTATAAAATTGCCTTTGAGATTCTAGTGCTGCCCATGTGCTATTGGTAACTCCCCTTGCCCTGACACGGGCTGTCATTTGATGTTGTTCTTCCTCTTTTGACAATATATTCGCTAAACTTTTCTAAAATGTCTGTCTTCAGTGCTTCCCCACAGTGTTTCAGTTTGGCCTGTGATGGGGAAATATTTTAGGTTCCCCTATTTCATTTTTTTCCCTTTTGCTTGTTTTGTGTCATGGGCTTCTCTTTTATGCCTTTCCTACCTGCCCTTGTTTTCTAGTGCTTTTTTTTTTCCTTTTGGATTTTAAAAAAAGATTTCTGTTTCTGTATGATTTTTCTTCCATTGCCTGCTGGTCCTAAGCTTAGCTGCTGTTTTCACCATTGAAGAGTTATTGCTCTCCTAAGCAGTCCGTTTTCATTTGGGGTTCCCCCGTTCATAGTGCAATGGTGAGTCTGGTTAGCTGCTCTCTGCTGCTTACTTGTTAGATTAGTTTGGTTGAATCTTGGTCAGTCTTCTACTTCAGTGTGTATGTGCCTCCTGAAACTGGGGAGTTGGAGTTGATTGTTTCAGCTAGGCCCTTCGCTTGGATTTGGTGGAGCAACCACGTACTCTTCTTGGTCCTTCCCATGAGCTGACTGTGACTATGCCTTTTGAGTTTCCCCCCACACTGTGAAGAAAGTTCACAGTGCTCCCATCGTCTTCCACTCACGGTTTCCAGCACTTGATTGTTTGGACCAGGCAGCTGTTCATTACTTTCTCCTTTTTAAAAAGATTTATTTATTCTTGTTGAAAAGTCAGATATACAGAGGAGGAGAGACAGAGAGGAAGATCTTCTGTCTGCTGATTCACTCCTTAAGTGGCCGCAATGGCTGGAGCTGAGCCAATCCAAAGCCAGGAACCGGGAGGTTCTTTTGGGTCTCCCACGCGGGTACAGGGTCTCCAAGGCTTTGGGCCATCTTTGACTGCTTTCCCAGGCCACAAGCAGGGTGCTAGGACACGAACTGGCATCCATATGGAATCCCAGGGCATGCAAGGCAAGGACTTTAGCCACTAGGCTACTGTGTTGGGCCCAGCTGTTCATATCTTAACAATTACATGCTTGTGACATCTGGGAAAATCTTTTCAGATATTTCATAGCCTTGTGCCTGTGCTTCCTGGGTCATCTGGGATTACCAGGTTTCCACTAAGTTCCTTTGCAGAACTTTGCCTTTGATGTAATGATTCCCATCTAAAAGCCAGAGGGAGAGCACACACATGAGTACCAGTGGTTAGAGTGAGAGCAAGCTAAGATGCAAGTGTGTGTACCAGTGAACCCTCCCTCGTGGTGGCATATCTGTGAGGTTTTTCTTTTTTGATCCCCTCTCCTGAGTGGTTTACAATTCAGCAATTACTAATTAGATTGGACATGAGGTAGCAAAACAAAACCATAAGCCTACTAAAGGAGGACTCTCCAGAGACTTAAGAGTCTATTTTGAAGAGCTTCTCAGTCATTCTGGCTACAGAGACATTGGCATACACTGGCCATTCTGACACCTCCTTTCCTATGTGGGCATCAAGGCCAACAGGAACCGGTTGTCATTTTAAGCATCCCCTTCGCTTTCTCTGGCTCAATAGGACCGATACTGCTCCTGTATTCTCCTGCCTGCATTTCTACCCCCTCTTCTCTCCCTATGCAAAGGGAGTAATAGGCTTCAAATGGAATGAGGTGCACCTCTGAAAAAGAAACCATGGTAGGAGATGAGGAGGCAAAGCTTTAACTGGGTGATGGATCTCTAGGATCTCATAACAATGGAGGTATCCAGTATTGGCTTTGCTGTCTAGGAAGTTGTAAAATGTATATCCTATGGTCGTTGATTTCCCTTTAACTTGATTTTTCTTACTTTTAGCTTGTTTGGTCTAAAAAAAAAATCTTTATCCAGGTGATGTTCCCTTCTAAAATACAGGGATTTCCCCCCTCTGATTTCTGCCCCAGATCCTAGGAACCATTGGTCCCCTCTAGATAGAACCAAAATAAGCATGAATGAAAAATCCATGTTCACTGACATGTCTGCTGCCTGTGGACATGGAGGGACTTCAAAAATTCATGCAAAGTGCATATCAAGAAAACACCATGTATGGATTTTGATTTTTATACCAAAATTAAGTTCCCTTTTAATTCCATTTCATCAAATTAAAAAAGATGCTTATTTATTTGATAGGCAAAGTGTAAGAAGGAGGGAGGAAGGAAGGAAGGGAGGGAGGGGAGAGAGAAAGTTTATGCCCTAAATGGCTGTGACAGCCAGGTCTGGGGTAAGCTGAAGCTGAAGCTGAGAATCCCATCCTGTCTCTCACATGAGTGGCAGGGGCTCAAGCACTCAGGACATCTGCTGTCTTCCCAGTCACATTAGCAGGAAGGTGAATCAAAAGTAGAATAACTGGGCCTGGAACTGGTAGTCCAGCCGCTGTCACATGTGCTAGCTTAACTTGCTGTATTACGACACTGGTTCCTTCCATAAACTCTTTGAACTACCCACATATTTAGGTAGCAACGAAAACTTGTACTTTGTGTTGAAATTCACTTTGTGACAAGAATGGCCCCTTCCATTGCCTGAGTCCTCTAATGCTTCACACAGAAAGAAGATGGAAAAAGTATTTTATATATCAGCCAACAGGCTGAGCCATTATTTCTTTTTAAAGACTTATTTTTATTTATTTGAAAAGTAGAGTTACACAGACAAGGGAGGAGAGAGACAAAGAAAAACGTCTTCCATCCACTGGTTCAGTGGTTCACTCTCCACATGGGTGCAACAGCCAGGGCTGGGCCAGGTCAAAGCCAGCAGCCAGGAGCTTCATCTGCATCTCCCATGTGAAAGCAGGAGCTCAAATACTTAAGTCAACTTGCCCTGCTTTCCCAGGCACAGTAGCAGGGAGCTGGATCAGCAGTGGAGCAGCTGGGACATGAACCCATGCTATGTGGGATGTGAACACTGCAAGTTTAACCCATTCTGCCACAACATCACCTCGAGGCATTGTTTCTTAAACTGGAAATGTTCTGAACTATTTAAGAGATAGTCAACACTTGAGTAAGTAGGATGCTAAGTTTCTAGAGGCCCCAGCACTGTGGCATAACAGGTTAATCCTCTGCCTATAGTGCCTGCATACCAAATAGCTACCAGTTCATGTCCCAGCTGCTCAGTTTCCAATCCAGCTCCCTGCTAATGACTTAGGAAAGCAATGGAGGCTGGCCCAAATAGTTGGGCCCCTGCCATCCATTTGGGTGGGAGACCTGGAAGACGCTCCTGGCTCCTGGATTTGGACCTGCCCAGCTGTGGCTGTTATAGCCATTTAGAGAGTGAACCAACAGGTGGAAGATTTCTCTCTGTGTGTGTCTCTCCTCTCTATAAATCTGCCTTTCAAATAAAAATAAATAAATCTTTAAAAAAACTTTCTAAAATTACACTAACCCACATAACTGTCTTAGTAATGTTTAAAAGATAATTTTCAGCAAAAGGTAAAAAAATCATGACTCTCATATAGATAAAAAATAAAAATGTGTTTAAGATTTTATTTTGTGCAGTAATCAGCAGGGGAGCCAAGACAGACTTCATAGACAGTTGAAAGAACCGCAAAAGCACAAATTTATATGGAGTGAAGAATTGCATTGTAAATGGAGGCACAACTGGTTTTTCCCCAGTGATGTGGGAAGTGTTAGATAGGACAGAGTTTGCATATCCATCAGTTACCTGCCATTCCCACAGGCTCCAAGCAGTTTGGATGATGAGTCAGGTTAGAATCCAGCAGCCCAGGATGTGCTATAGATACTTTGCAGTGTTGTCTGTAGTGAGTAAGCATGGTGCACTCTGTTCTGGTTTCAGTCCTATACAACACACATTTACTGAATGCTTACTGTATGTAAGACATTTCCGAGGAACCAGAGACAAAAAAGGGTGATCTTTTTTTAAAAAATTAATTTTACTTTGAATGTTATTTTTTAAAAGATTTATTTATTTTTATTGGAAATCAGATATACAGAGAGAAGGAGAGAGAGAGAGGAAGGTCTTCCATTTGCTGGTCCACTCCCCAAGTGGCCCCAACGGCCGGAGCTGAGCTGATCCGAAGCCAGGAGCCAGGTACTTCTTCTGGATCTCCCATGCGGGTGCAGGGTCCCAAAGCTTTGGACTTTCCCAGGCCACAAGCAGGAACCTGGATGGGAAGCAGGCCTGCTGGGATTATAACTGGCACCTCTATCGAATCCTGGTGCATGCAAGGCAAGGACTTTCTCCACTATGCTTCTGCACTGGGCCCAATGTTATTTATATGGTTGAGGGGGATACACACCCATGTGGGCCTCCAGTTAAAGTGGGGAGGGTTGAGGTATGGAAGAAGGTGGGTAAGGATGATACTTCTTTTTTTTAAGATTTATTTATTTTTATTGGAAAGTCAGATATACAGAGAAGAGGAGAGACAGAGAGGAAGATCTTCCATCCAATGATTCACTCCCCAAGTGAGCCGCAACAGCCGGTGCTGCGCCTATCTGAAGCCAGGAACCAGGAACCTCCTTCGGGTCTCCCACGCAGGTGCAGGGTCCCAAAGCTTTGGGCCGTCCTCTACTGCTTTCCCAGGCCACAAGCAAGGAGCTAGATGGGAAGTGGAGCTGCCGGGATTAGAACCGGCGCCCATATGGGAACCTGGCATGTTCAAGGCGAGGACTTTAGCCACTAGGCTACTGTGCTGGGCCCAGGATGATACTTCTTTCCTAAGTGATTGTCTAGTTGTCTGGAGGATGGATGTCGGCAGATGTTTCACTCAGAATCAGTGCTATGGTGGGGGGCTTGGGAGGGTGGTGGTAGGAATTAGATGTTTGAAGAGAACCAGAGAGTGAGGGGTTAACTGATCAGGGTCAGAGCTGGTGGGGGGGTGGGATTTACATTTAAGCTGGAAGGGTGACAGAGAAGAGGAAGTGGGGTAGTGGGGTCACAGGAAGGGGCCAGCAGAGTGAGGAAACAGCCGAGTTCTGAAACTGGATGGTCTGTTTATAAGGAAGGGTCGGGAGCTGAAGGTGGCGAGGGTGGCAAGGCTAATGGCAGGAGAAGGCACACCAGAAGCCTGGAGAGAGCTCTGAGCCCAGGTTGTGACGACCCCCTAAAGGCTGTGCTAAGAACTCGGACGCGATTCTGAATGTTTTTGAGGCAGGAGGGGATGACATTTTTGAACAGGCACTTCAGATGAGTTGTTTGTAGAATCTAGAGATTGGAGGCCAAGGGAGCAGTTATGAGGTGAGCATAATATTCTGGATAAGAGATGAAGGCTTACATCAGGGAAGTGGCAAGAGAGGCAGAAGGAGAGGATGGAGATGGCAATATTAAAGTTTGGCTCCTGATTGGATCTGGGCAATGAGAATAGAGAAGGAGTTGAGGAAGTTTACAGAAAAGGGAACAGTAGTGCTATTAACTAAGAAGGGGAACATGCTATGCACTAGGCATAGGGGCAGAGAACAGTTTCTTGAGGACATATCATGAGTCTGATTTGAGACCTGATGGGTTTGAGGGACTCAGGAGACATCCATTTGACAGGGATTTGTAGGTAGCTGGAAATTCCGGTCTGGGCCTAAGGCAGGAGATCAAAACTAGATACAGACTTGAAAGTCATCATTACATACAGGGGTGAGTTGAAACTGTTGGAGATCAAATACTGAGAGAGAGATGAGGAAGCAAGGCTGCCATATATACCAGAGCTGCAGGAACTAGAAAGAGGTCCAATAAAGCAGAGAAAGAAAAAAGAGGCAAGTGTCAGGGAATGAGGAGAGACCAAGACAAGAGGAAGACTGAAGGCAGAGGCAGGAAGAGGCAAGAGCAGACTGTGGTGGAGAAGGGAAAGGAGGGGAAACTGAAAGGGAAACTCAGGAAAGTGTCAATGTGTGAGGTACAGCTAGAGAAGAGAGGTATCAGAGAAAGTTGTGAAAGAGGGATGTGCTGAGAAATAGAAGAAACGTGGAGGAAAGGGGACGAAAAAGACAGCTGGGAGAGATGAGGAGGAGGAAGAAATACGAGGAAGAGGAATGCAGCAAAATGAGAAAGAAAGTGGAAGGGGAAAGATGAAGGAGAGAAGGGGAAAGGGAGTAGGAGGGGAGAGTATGAAGGAAGACAGAAGAAAGAAAAGATGGGAAAAGGGGGCAGAAGTGAGGTGAGACAGCGTTAACATGGGTTGATGCTTGGGTAGTGCCACAGTGTTGGAAGGGGGAGAGACAGGCCCCAGAGAAGCTGGGAAGGAGATGGGGAGGTGTAAAGCAGAGAGGTGAGGGCAATGGCACCTTTGAAGTCCATGAGGCACCCATGAGGTCCACGAAGAGTAAGGGGCTGACACCTCTCTGCTCTCCGACCACCTCCTTCCTTCCTTGTCTCCAGGACACACTGGCCTCCTGACCCTTCTTGATCTTAGCATCTCCTACTTGGAGCCTTTGCATACTGTCTTCGCTCTGCCTGGAAAGTTTTTTTTGCCTTGATAACCACATTGCCTGTTCCTTCACCTTCATAATGTTGTTGAAATATCTTCTCAGCGAGGCCTATTCTGATTATTTTGTTTCAAACTGTAGTCTACCCACACCCTAAACACATGCCCAAGACTTTCCTTGTACCCCTTAACCTGTCTTGCACCACCTTCTAACATGCTATGATGTAGAATGATTTGACATATTTATCACCCAGCTCTTCTCTCTACCATGGAAGCTGCACACAGATAAGGATTGTGGTTTGTTTTGTTAATTGTGGAATCCCCAACACCTTGCACAGTGCTGACACATAGTAGGAGCTCAAGATATACTTGTTGGGCTCGGCGGTGTGGCCTAGTGGCTAAGGTCCTCGCCTTGATCCCATATGGCCGCTGGTTCTAATCCCGGCAGCTCCACTTCCTCTCTATCTCTCCTCCTCTCAGTATATCTGACTTTGTAATAAAAATAAAAAAAATAAAAAGATAAATAAAAATCCAGTATATAAGCTTAAATTTCATTGTACTTTAAAAAAAAAAGATATACTTGTTGACAATGTGTGGCTCTACTCCTAAATAATAATGGGACGCCCATTGCCACTTATAAGTATACTTCTACATTTCAATACTGTATTTACCATGCCAGGATGTGTTGAAATATCAGAAAGTTAAGCTTGTAACCATGAACTGAGCTACTGTGCTTTTGTGATAACATGGGGACAAATAGTGGAAAGATAAAATGGGTAGGGAAAAAGGGGAGGAGGAGAGATGAACTACTGTGCCTATGAAACTGTATCATGGACAATAATAAACAGTTTTTAAGAAAGAAGTGCTTGTTGGATATGAACAACCTGTAACTTAAAAAAATACATATGGAACAAATCTCTGACATGATTGTATTTTACTGTAATTGACTTCATTGGAAAGTGGAGACCAGCAGAATATTGTCATCACTCTAAGATTCTGTTTGGGTGAGCTTTGATAAATATGAGTTTTAGGTAATAAATTAACTGAAGAGTTTAAGGATCTTCGGACAAAGTCATTGTGTAAGAGTCTGTGGTGTTTAAGAAATACTTATTTATTTGCTTGTTTTTATCTACTTGAAAGTTACAGAGCAAGCAAGAAAAATCTTCCATCTTTTGGTTCACTCTCCAAATGTCCAAAATGTCCAGGTCAGGGCCAGGCTGAAGCCAGGAGCCTGGAACTTTAGCCAGGTCTCCCAAATGGGTGGCAGAGGCAGAAGTACATTAGCCATCATTTTCTGTCTGCCAGGACATATTAACAGGAAGCTGGATCAGAAGCAGAGCAACTGGGACTCAAACCAGGCACTCTGATATGAGATGTGGACATCCCGAGTGGCTGCTTACCTTGTTGTACCATAACACTCTATCTCTTTTGCTTAGTGCCTCATTTTCCCCAGAGGTGAATTGACCATGCAGTGGCTGACAGCATGCAAGAGCTGGACATTGGCTGGAGAAGGGGGATGGGGTGGGAGATGGGGATGACAGACTAATAGCAAGGGACAGGGGCAGAAGTGTGCATTGATAAAACATTGGTGTTTGTTTATTTATTGTCATAGTACACGGAATATTGTACCTGATTTGAAGGGAGCTTCCTTCCAGGTTAGATGTATGTGTTATGTCTAACTTAAAGGCAGAATGCTTTTGAAGGTCTTATGAAGAAAGTATCTGCTTCCACTAGAGAGCTTCATTTAGCTGCATTACTCAAATCCTTCAGTACCTGTGAGAGTAGAGATGAGAAATATTTCCCATATCTTTCAGTGCACCATTTATATATGAGTATGACCCTCTAATTGTAGTTGGTTAGGCTTAGGCTAAATAAGTAAAGCAAAATATACTCTTGGGCCCGGCGGCGTGGCCCAGTGGCTAAAGTTCTCACCTTGGACGCCCTGGGATCCCATATGGGCGCCGGTTCTAATCCCGGCAGCTCCACTTCCCATCCAGCTCCCTGCTTGTGGCCTGGGAAAGCAGTCGAGGACGGCCAAAAGCCTTGGGACCCTGCACCCGCGTGGGAGACCTGGAAGAGGTTCCTGGTTCCCGGCTTCGGATCGGCGCAGCTCCGGCCGTTGCGGCTCACTTGGGGAGTGAATCATCGGACGGAAGATCTTCCTCTCTGTCTCTCCTCCTCTCTGTATATCCGGCTTAAAGCTGCGCCGATCCGAAGCCGGGAACCTGGAACCTCTTCCAGGTCTCCCACGCGGGTGCAGGGTCCCAAGGCTTTTGGCCGTCCTCGACTGCTTTCCCAGGCCACAAGCAGGGAGCTGGATGGGAAGTGGAGCTGCCGGGATTAGAACCGGCGCCCATATGGGATCCCAGGGCGTCCAAGGTGAGAACTTTAGCCACTGGGCCACGCCGCCGGGCCCATAAATACATAAATCTTAAAAAAAAAGAAAAATATACTCTTATCTCACTTGTCTAAAACAATGAATTTCCTTGAACACTGAAGCACTTTTGTCTTTCAGAATAATTTAAACACCACTCTAGGGACCAGCATTGTGTCATAGGGGGTTAAGCCACTGTCTACAATGCTGGCATCCGATGTTGGAGCACCGGATTGGGTCCTGGCTGCCCTATTTCTGATCTAGCTCCCTGCTAATGCACTCTCAAAGAAGCAGAAGATGACCCAAGTACTTGGGCCCCCTGACACCCACATGGCAGACCAGGATAGAGTTCCAGCTCTCAGCTTCAGCCTGGCCCAGACCTGGCTGATACAGGCATTTGGGTAGTAAGCCAGTAGAAGGAAGATATTCTCTCTCTCCCTTTCCCTTTCAAGTAGTGAAAAAAAATTTTTTTGTAAGGTCATTGGAGGTGATTAGCAGTGTCCTCATCTTCAACCTGAAGCCTATAAGTTCCTGGAAAGCTGGTACTATCTCTTCAGTGTTTGGACCTGAATTTTTCATAGTGATCTGGCTTGGGAATGAGACTGCTTTAACAAGCAGATGTTGTAATTAATCCCTTTATTGAGATACTGGTGTGTAGAAGGTGGTTACAGCAGCTGTCGTTGTTCTCAGTTTTGATGTCTTGGGATTCTTTTTCCCCAGGGGGAGTGGCCACAACAGGTCTTACCTGGTGGTGAGTGGCTGTCATGATCTCTACAGCACCGCTCTACAGCGGCGTGCACGACTGGACCAGTTCTGACCGGATTCGCATGTGTGGCATCAACGAGGAGAGGTGAGGAGGGTATGACTGTTTCCAGACTTGGAGTGGCATCTGGTCACCCTCAGGGAAGCTGCATGCAGTGGGGCCTGGGAGGAGGGTCCTTGGGAGGCAATTGGGTTGTTTCTAATTTTCTTGAGCTGGCATGGACTGTGTGAGGGGCCAGCTCTGTCATACTGTGTCTGCTCAGGTGACCTGAAGTCAAGGAGGCCAGCAGATGACCTTTTGTGGGCTAGAGTTTATCTCCTCATTAAGAATTGTTAGATTGTAAAGTAGAGCAAGGGGAAGGAAGCTTAGGTAATGGCGATTTTTATTTGCTACATCAAAGGGTGGTGCTCAAGGATACATGGAAGATATTTTTGGTCCCTGACCTGGCCCTAGAAGAAAGACTGTTTTGTCATGCAGCTTTAATAGTGAGAACTGGTGGTGGGCTTTCTAATGGCCAGCCCTTTCCTGCCTTGCAAGGCCAAGGATAATTCGCAGTGAGATCCTTATGAAGTGTCAAAGGAGGATGAGACTGCCTGATAACGTTTTTCTGTAAAAGAGTTGGTGACACCTGCCTGATCTGAGTATATTTTCAGTTTCCTGTACACCCAAAGTATTTGATGGACACTGAGATAGACCACTTCCTGGTCATGCTCCCCTAGCAAGGGCCCTCAAAATGGCCTTTCAATTTTATGGTTGACTTTCATAACCCTTAGCCAAAGAAGTGTGTCTGGTGATGGTTTCAGTGCCTCTCCCATTTGAAGAGGAAGGCCTTGTTCTCTTGTGCTTTCTGGAGTCTCACTGTTGTTTCAGCCCATTGACTTAAAACTCAAAGGTGCCAGAGAAATCACCTAGAACACAGAACAATACAGCTTTGTTGGAATTTAAGATCTGGTGATTCTTGAGTCAGTGTTCAAAGTAGGTACATAAATGTGCATGTCAGAGAGTATTGGTAATTTTGAAGGCAAAAAGGAATAGATATCTTTGTGTTTATCTCCTTTCTTCTCTGTACCTAACTGGATAAGTAAGTACTTGTCTGAGGTTAAGGTTAGGAGAATAGACCTTTTTTATTTTCTTAAGCCATTAGTGCCTGATAGCTTAATGTTCTCTGCACTGAGGAACAAGTTAGAGATGGACTTAAAAGGAATGTAATTTTAGAATCTAAAAGTCAAGACCAAGGAAAATACGACAGAATTCTTCTTAGACGCAACAAGAAAAAGGTTATTCTCCTTTGTGTGTGAGGTGTGTGTCCTTGGATGATTAGTAAGAGATGATCCAGGGCAAGGCAGGGTGGTGCTATTGATTTGTGTAAGCACGTGTTAGCAGGTCGCGTTAATCTTGTTATAAGTAGTCCTGACTTTGATGCAGAGGGCTTGACTACAGGTTTCCAAAAAAACCGGTAGACAAGTTCCCTCGGTTCACTGTCCATTCTAAATCCTTGCCAAGAAAGGAGCAGGAGATGGGCTTGAAATCTGATTTTCCCTCTTTATGGATCTTTCTCGGGATGCTAAATTACCAAAGATACCTAGTGGTTAAGATGACCTTTTAAGCATTGTCACTTCTGATCTCATCCACCTTTTATTGTTGCCTTCTCGCCAGAGTCTAGGCCGTGCCACAGCCAATTTTCAAAATGTAATTCCACCTTATTTTAAAAACCATCTTTCTCAGCTCCATACAACTTGTAGAACTTGGACATGGGGTGGTGGGGAGGGCTGTAAGGCTGCAGTCAGGGGTAGACTATGAGAGTCAGGCTTTACAACCCTGCCCAGGTTCATCAGACACAACTGAGGACCCCGGTCCCGAGACTGGTTTTGTGCTGCCTTGGCGGAGCGGTACTCTAGCCAACCCTTCAGTGAAATCTTTGTGGGTCGGCTTGCCTGCTTCCTTTCCAGCACAAACTCATCCTGCCATCCAGCAAACACTACACACATACTGATAGTCATGGAACATGGATGACGAGGGCCACAGGGTGGCATGTCCAGCGTCCGTGGCAGTCTCGAATGACATACTTCCTGAGGAGAGGAAGGGAAGCCAGTATCCTGTGAGCCTGGGCTGGAGGATGAGTAGGAATAGGACCAGCAAAGGGTGTGGAATGTATGTTTGCCAAAGATCCGCAAAGGAATAAAGGAAACCAGCCTTGGCCTCGCAGCAGGGCACTCTGCAGGGACTGGAAGGATGGCGCCCCCAGGGTGTGTTAGGCTGTATATTTTTCTCCTGCAAGTACTCTGAGCCCAACAAGAACCAAAAGAAGATCCATCCAATTGTTTTTTAAAGATTTGTTTATGTTTGTTGGAAAGCAAGATTTAGAGAGAAGTAGAGATAGAGAGAAAGATATTCCATCCACTAGCTCACTTCCCAAATGGCCACAATGGCTGGAGCTGAGCCAATCCGAAGCCAGGAACTAAGGGCTTCTTCTGGGTCTTCCACATGAGTGCAGGGGCCCAAGGATTTGAGCCATCCTCCACTGCTTTCCCAGGCCACAAGCAGGGAGCTGGATAGGAATTGGAGCAGCCAGGACATGAAGCTGTGATCATATGGAATGCCAGCACTTTGCAAGGGGAGGATTAGCCAATTAAGCCACTGCATTGGGCCCAGTCTGTCCAATTTGAAAGGGGTATCAGCCCTTAACCATTAGGAAAATGGCCTGAGATGGCTGTGGCCATTTCTGGTTTAAGTTCAGCAAACCTTGCACATACCAGCCTGTAGCATCTGATAGGAAGAATCAGCAGCTGGATTTTCAGCCTGTTTTGACCTTCTGCTCTCTTGTCCCATTCTTTCCCACCCCAGCTTGCACCCTCATAACCCTGCCTGGGGGACCTAGCTGTCGCCAGGCACCCCTACCCTGCAAATTGTTCCTGTCCCAGGAGTGTCTCTCAGTGAAACACTTTAACCTTTGCTTAGCACTACACACCCTTCTCAGAGGGTTTCAAACCTGGCTGCTTGACCTTGTGCTCAAGCCTCAGGGGCTGGCAGTGAGGCGTGGGGTCTGGCTGGAGCATCCAGGCCTGTTGCCACTGCTGCCATCACTGAGTTTCCTCTCAGCCTGCTTCTGTGGCTTCTCTCTCGTGGTGGCTGCCTTGAAGGCCAGGCTTTTTGCTTTCAAGTAGGATTGCAGGCGTGGGAGCCCATCAAGGGGCAGCAAGTATGCAGCTTGCTCCCCTTTGTATGGTCAGCAGGGGAAAGAATGTAAATAAGCAGGCCTTCCCCTTCCCGTGTGAGGTTAGTAAGAGGGGAGACTGCTGCTGCCTTCCCTGCACTCCCGTCCTCCCCCAGAACCATCGATTGGCATGTCTAGTTAGAACACGCTTCCCCCTGGCCCAAGGCTGGATATAGGCCGTGCTTGTCTGGTCTCTTGGCAATTTATATGAAAGGAGCTTTTCCCTTTCCCTCACGCCTTTCCTTTCCGCCTCTTCCCCAACACCCCCTACCCCTGCCCCACCCAGGCAGCACCAGAAACCCTTGCCTCTCCTTAGGATCATTTCTTTTCATCATCAACAGTCATTTCCAGCACTGGAACCCTCCCATTTCTGCCAGCCTAGCTGTCACTTCAGGAGAACAATCCTCCTTCTCCCTTACCTTATTTTTTTTCCTTGCTTCCCTTACCCCAGGCACACCTTGGGATTCCCCATTTTTTTGTGGGAGGGTGGGAGTTGTCAGCAGGGCCCTTCCATTTTTGTTGGGGTTGCATCCAAGTACCCCTGTTAACCACTTCACCAGTGCAGTTGGTGAGGGGGCTGGGGGTAAGAATGGGGTGGGGTGGTGGGTATAGATACAGTGCCTTTCTCTGGGGCAAATGGGGCACACAGGTCAGGCCCACCCAAGGAGACACGCCCCAGTATCATTTGGTCCCTTATTCTTTAATGCTGCCCTCCTCCCTGGCTGTTCCCAGCTGAGGCTCTGGTGTCCTGGGCTTATTCTCCAGGGCAGGGGGCAGTGTGTTCTTGTGGTCCTTCTTGCTACAAGTTTCACAGGTATTTTTCCCTTTCTGTAACTTTACTCTCCCAGTCTAATCCTTATCCTCAGCCCCTAGCTGCCCCCCCCAACCAGAATATAACTGTTTTGTAAGATTCTTAACTTTGGAGAGGACTTTTTCAGCAGGTGGGGGTACAGTTGAGTTTTTCTCTCTTGGGACCCATCTCTCTGGCCTTGAGCCCTTCCTGCCAGCATATGCCAGGCTGATTTTGAGTCTATGACCTTGAGGAAGTCTCCCTTCCAGAGGGGAGAGAATATGGCAGTGCTGGGAGGCCAAGGGGAAAAGTGGGGGGCCTTGATGGGTGGGGAGGCTGGGATGGGATGGGTTTCAGGCAAGGGTGGGAAAAGGGTAGGAGGGGGCATGCTGGCAGGAGCCAGATGAAACTGTAGAGGAGTAGGAAATGTTCCCTGGTGGGAAAGAATTAGTGACTTTAAAATGCCACCCAACATGCAGTGACCTGGTGGCCTCGAATCACTGTCTGCACTGATGCTACTAAGCACATGTATCTGCTTTAGGCGGACTGATCGGGCAAACAGGTGACAATTCAGACAGCCTAGCCTGGAAAACACAATGTGGCCAGCGATTTGTTTTAGAAAAGGATTACCCTCATGGCACCAACCTCCAGCTCCCCTTATGGACTTCAAATAAGACAGCTTTTAAAACAAAAATGGGGCCCGGCGGCGTGACCTAGTGGCTAAAGTCCTCGCCTTGAACGCCCCGGGACCCCTTATGGGCGCCGGTTCTAATCCCGGCAGCTCTACTTCCCATCCAGCTCCCTGCTTGTGGCTTGGGAAAGCAGTCGAGGACGGCCCAAAGTTTTGGGACACTGCACCCACATGGGAGACCCGGAAGAGGTTCCTGGTTCCCGGCTTCTGATCGGCGCAGCACTGGCCGTTGCGGCTCACTTGGGGAGTGAATCATCGGATGGAAGATCTTCCTCTCTGTCTCTTCTCCTCTCTATATATCTGACTTTGTAAAAATAAATAAATAAATCTTTTAAAAAAATAAAATAAAACAAAAATGGCCTGCATGCCTTCTCAGGCCTTTAGGACATTCCTTCACCCTGTAGGGTCATGCCTTGTCCATCCTGGGGAGTACCCCGATGGGTAGGCTCTGGGTGTTGGGGGTTGAATGAAGGTACTGGGAGTCCTGCACACTCCTAGTGGAAGCTTGCCATTTAAAGGGAGCAACAGGCTGAAGTCGAATTAGGCAGAAATCTGTAAAACTGGATGTGCAAACTGGGCTTTGTAACCCAGACCTCCCCCAACCCTACTTCCTTATGAGCCCTTGCAAGCTGCCAAGGGGAGGAAAATGGGCAAGTTTTGTGGGAACGCAGGCAGGCAGCGGTCAGCATTCTGGGGAGGGTGGTGATGGGTCATAAACCAGGACCTCATATTCCTTCTCTGGTTGTGTCTCTCCTGGCAGAAGAGCACCTCTTTCTGATGAGGAGTCCACGACAGGTGACTGCCAGCACTTTGGATCTCAGGAGTTTTGTGTCAGCAGCAGTTTTTCCAAGGTAAGGGGTTGTGAGGAGCCACCTGCTGCCCACCAAAGAGTAGAGCTGACCCAACCAGCTAAGCCTGCATCCCAAGGAAAGGGGCTGGACCTTTGCTGGGACTTGCTGAAGATGGGAAAGCAATTGGTTGGCTGCTATCCATCGCTGCTTGGTGCAGTTGCCAAGAGGAGCAGCTCTGGCCTTCCAGGGGCCTCAGGACCCTCGCACCGGCCACAGGGAGGCTAGCTGAGAGGAGCAATGCTCTTTTGTCATTGCAGGTGGAGCTCACAGCAGTTGGAAGTGGCAGCAATGCCCGGGGGGGAGACCCAGATGGCAATGCGACAGAAAAACTTGGGCACAAATCAGAAGAGCAGTGTGATGATCTCCAGCCGAAAATGGACTATGCGGGGAACACAGCCGAGGCCGAGGGCCTCCTGGCACCGCTGAGCAGCACAGGGGACGGCCTCAAACTGCCCCCGGGTGAAAGTGCCGAGGCTGGCGAGAGCAGGGCCGACTGCTCCTGGACTGCCCTCAGCCCCCCAATGAGCAAGCAGACCGAGTGCTCCCCGGCACCGGCTGGGGCAAAGGCTTTGGACTCTCGCCATACTGTCGGGGAAAAGAGTACCTTCATTTTGGCAACTCTGGGAACTGGAGTCCCCGTGGAGGGGAGCCTGCCTCTGGTTACCACTAACTTTACTTCGCTGCCTGCCCCCATTTGTCCCCCTGCTCCTGGTGCAGCCTCTGTTCCTCCATCAGTTCCAGATTCATTCCAGGTTCCCCTCTCCGTCCCGGCTTCTGTGCCCCATTCTGGGCTCGTTCCAGTCCAAGTTGCCACTTCAGTCCCAGCTCCTTCTCCCCCCTTAGCACCAGTCCCGGCCCTTGCTTCGGCACCCCCCTCCGTGCCCACGCTCATCTCTGACTCAAACCCCCTCTCTGTTTCAGCGTCCGTCTTGGTGCCCGTGCCAGCTTCTGCACCCCCATCGGGCTCTATTCCCTTGTCAGCTGCCGCTGCTCCTGCCCTCTCAGTCCCGGTCTCAGCACCACCCCTGGCTCTAATCCAGGCTCCTGTGCCCCCTTCAGCTCCTACATTGGTCCTCACTCCCGTTCCCACTCCAGTTCTGGCTCCTATGCCGGCATCCACCCCTCCTGCCGCTCCTGCCCCTCCATCCGTGCCCATGCCTACTCCCTCCCCATCCTCTGGCCCATCTTCCACTCCCACCCTCATCCCCGCCTTTGCTCCAACGCCTGTGCCTGCACCCACCCCAGCCCCCATCTTCACTCCAGCCCCCACGCCCATGCCGGCTGCTACACCAACTGCCGTTCCCACCTCGGCACCCATCCCGGCCTCCTTCAGTTTGAGCCGGGTGTGTTTTCCTGCAGCTCAGGCACCAGCTATGCAAAAAGTTCCCTTGTCCTTTCAGCCAGGGACAGTGCTGACCCCAAACCAGCCACTGGTATATATTCCACCTCCGAGCTGTGGGCAGCCACTCAGTGTAGCCACACTGCCAACCACCCTGGGCGTCTCTTCCACTCTGACGCTCCCTGTCCTGCCATCCTACCTGCAGGACAGATGTCTTCCAGGCGTGCTGGCTTCCCCAGAGCTCCGCTGTTACCCGTATGCATTTTCAGTGGCCCGGCCTCTGACTTCTGATTCCAAGCTGGTCTCTCTGGAGGTGAACAGGCTTCCTTGCACCTCCCCATCCAGCAGTATCGCCACCCAGACCACGCCCGACGGGGTCCCTGGGCCTTTGGCAGATACCTCCCTCACCACCACTTCTGCCAAGGTGCTTCCAACCTCTCAGCCTTTGCTGCCGCCCCCCAGTGGGAGCTCGGCCCCACTGCATCCCACCAAGTTGCCAGGCGGTGCTGAGCAGCAAACCGAAGGGACTTCCGTTACTTTCTCTCCCCTCAAGTCACCGCCACAGCTGGAGCGAGAGATGGCCTCTCCATCGGAGTGTAGCGAGATGCCCCTCGACCTCTCCTCCAAGTCCAACCGCCAGAAGCTTCCATTGCCGAACCAGCGCAAGACGCCCCCCATGCCCGTCCTGACTCCCGTGCACACCAGCAGCAAGGCCCTCCTCTCCACGGTCCTCTCTAGGTCTCAGCGTACAACCCAGGCTGCTGGCAGCAATGTCACCTCCTGCCTGGGCTCTACTTCCTCACCCTTTGTCATATTCCCTGAGATTGTGAGGAATGGAGACCCGAGCACCTGGGTGAAAAATTCCACCGCGCTGATCAGCACCATTCCTGGCACATACGTGGGAGTGGCCAATCCAGTGCCTGCCTCTCTGCTGCTGAATAAAGACCCCAACCTGGGCCTCAACCGAGACCCTCGCCATCTCCCCAAGCAAGAGCCCATCTCCATTATCGATCAAGGAGAGCCCAAGAGCACCGGCACCATGTGTAGCAAGAAGGGTGGCCAGGCTGGTGCCGAGGGACAGCCAAGCACAGTCAAAACTCGTTTCACCCCAGCCCGCATTGCCCCTGGACTGCCAGCATGCCAAACCAAGGAGCTGTCCTTGTGGAAGCCGTCGGCGCCAGCCAATATTTACCCACGGTGTTCAGTCAATGGGAAACCCACCAGCACCCAGGTCCTGCCTGTTGGCTGGTCACCGTACCACCAAGCGTCTCTGCTTTCCATTGGCATTTCCAGTGCCGGGCAGCTGGCTCCCAGTCAGGGGGTGCCCATCAGGCCCACCAGCGTAGTTTCCGAGTTCTCCGGCGTGCCAGCTGTTGGCTCTGGTGAAGCCGTGCACGGACTGCCTGAGGGGCAGCCACGGCCCGGGGGCCATTTTGCTTCAGAGCAGGACACAATCACAAAGAACAAAACTTGCCGGATTGCTGCCAAGCCTTACGAAGAACAAGTTAGCCCCGTGCTGCTAACTCTGAGCCCACAGACAGGGACCCTGGCACTGTCTGTGCAGCCTAGCAGCGGGGACATTAGAGGGACTCCGGGGCCTGAGGAATCTGAGAGCCACCTCGGCCCTGACAGCACCCCTAAGCTGGAAGGCCCCCAGGGTGCTTGTGGCTTAAAGCTGGCAGGAGATGTGAAGCCCAAGAACCAGGTGCTAGCCACCTACATGTCCCACGAGCTGGTCCTGGCCAGCCCTCCAAGCCTACGCAACCCGCCTGAGCTGCCTTTGCTACCTCATGACAGCCACTCCCAGGAGCTCATCTTGGACGTGGTCCCGAGCAGCAAGAGGGGCTCCAGCACGGAGCTTTCACAGCTTGGAAGCCAGGTGGATCTGGGGCGGGTGAAAACCGAGAAGGTGGATGGTGATGTGGTCTTTAATTTAGCTACCTGCTTCCGGGCTGACTGCCTCCCAGCCGCTGCCCAGAGGAGCCAAGCAGAAGTGAGGCCAAAGGGCGGGCAGGCACGAGTGAAACGGGAAAATGTTGGGGTCCTTACTTGCAAGAACCAGTGGCAGCCAGATGACATGCTGGAACCCGTGCCTCCCAAGAAGAAATGTGGCAAAGAGAAAGAAGGCGAAGAGCACCAGCAGCCACAGGCTAAGCCTGTAGTCCGGAGTTCCATGGGGCCCAAGGTGAGTCCCTGGCAGGGCAGCGGGTGAGGGGGGAGGCGAGACCCCTACAGGTTTGCTGAACTCTTCTGAGCTCAACTGCATGTGCCCCTAGAGTAGCTGTGCAAACCAAACTGACCAGAAGGCCTTTATCAAATGAAAAATGACCCACCATCCCCTGTCTTTGGCTGTTAAAAAGTTACCACCTGAACCATTCTTAAAAATTATGTTTATTTCATGGAGGGATGAGAGGGAGTGTGTGAGTGTGTTGCAACAATCTGATTCACACTCCTCCCAAATGCCTGCAATGGCTAGGACTGAATGGGAGCCAAAGCCAAGCTTTGGAAACTCAATCTATGTCTCATTTGGCTGACAGGAATCCCATTTCTTGAGCCATCACCCCTCCCCTGCTAATCCCCCTCCAGCCTGTATTGGCATGAGGCTGCAATCAGGGGCTGGAGCCAGGTATTGAACTTGAGTATTTCAATGTAGGTCGTGTGAGTGTTTACCTCTAGACCATCTGTCCATCACACACACTGTCCCCTTTCTAAAGTCACATCCTGCATATATGGTGTTTTAGCCTGGGGAAAGGCTGGCTCATGTGTTTTAGAATGTGGGAGCTGATTCTGTCCTTGGGGTTAGGGAAGCAATTGTCCTAGATGAGGCTGGAAAGTGGAAGAGGGTATTGGCGAGGGAGATTAATAACAGACTGTTCCATGCATAACCACTCTTCATTGTCCTATACCAAGTTAACTGCTGGCCTTGAGACTTAGGGCTCAGGAAGGGAAAGGTCCTTTGGCAGGGTTACTGTTTGTACCACAGGGGCAGTCTGCTAAGGATTTCCATGAAGTCCTGTGAGGTCAGTCAGTTAGCTTCTAGGCTAATCTTCCTGTTTCCTAGTGTTCTCATGTTTGAGGTGGCAGATTTGGGGTTTGGCTTGTTAGGAATCTAGCGGGTGAGGCAAGTGAGTATTCAAGTGTTGGTTCATCATAGACTGTGGATGGTTGCAGTGTGGTAAGCAAAAGAGTGGGTCAGGAGCATGCTACTTGAATCCATTCCTCCAGAGAACAGCTCCTAGGCCATTGGTAACCCAGGAAGATTCTGAAAACATTTGAGGACAAGATTTATTCAGCAGATAGAGCAATGGGAAATTCTGTTAACAAGCTTACAAATCTGATATTGGTAGACATTAACAAATACTCTTCTAACTGGAGAGCTGTGAGTTTGTTCATGGCACAAGTTCATTGTCTTCTTTGATGCATAGACCATTGTGAGAAGCTGATGAGAACCATGAATCCTATCACTAGAAACGCAGCCTCAGATTTTTGCCAGTAATTTCACTGGATTCATGGGTACAACCCCTCCCCAAAGGCTACGTACAGACTCCAGGTTAAGAATCCCTGGAATAGAATTTGGGTAGATTTGACTCAGTAGCCCCCTCCCGCCAACCCAGGGTATCAGAGACAAAGTAAGAACTTGGGTCATGGCATAGAACAGTCGGTAATGAAATAGGAATAATCATTCATGTCATTGGGATTGGACCTGTTGCCCTCTTCCTTAATACCAAGGGCTTTCTACATATGCTATTTAATTGTCTGAACAGGAACTTGGTGAGATGAATGTCGTTCTCAACTTATGGGTGAGAAAATGAAGGAAACAGGCTCAGAGGGGATAAGTTACAGTTGACACAACTACCAAATGGCAAAGCTGCAACGCTAGTCTCGTGTGTTCCCAATTCCCTGTTCTTCAGCAGTACCACCTTCCCTCTGCTTGCCCACAACTGGCTCAGTGAACATTTATCAAGTGTTTGTTGAAACGCCCCCACCCCTCCAGGCAGAGGGACACTGTCTTCAGGAGGATGATATAGTAGAATTGGTGAGGAATCTGTTTTCTGGATCCAGGCCCAGAGCTTGAGTTTGATTCTTAGTGATCTTAGTGATACTGGTCAAGCTACTCTCTCTTGCCCTCAGTTTTTTGGTTTTTCTTTCTTTTTCTTTTTTTTTTTAACCCACAAAATGAGACAGTAATAGTACCTATTCATACGGTGGTTGTTCAGATTAAATGATGTGATATGCAATGTCCAGATTAGGGAAGCCCATAGAGGCAGGCAGTAAGTAGATTAGTGATCACCTAGGATTAGTAAGGATGGAGGAATTGTCTTGACTGTTTAGTGAGTGTGGGGTTTCCATGTGCAGTAATGGAAAAGTTCCAGAACTAGATAAGTGGTGATAGTTACATATATCTGTGATTGTACTAAAAACAGGTGAATTATATACTTCAATTGTGAATTGTGTGATACAGCTCAATAAAGCTGTTGTTAGGAAATAAATGAGGTGATCTCTCTCTCTCTCTCCTTAGATTAGATTGATGTAAGTACCTGACACATGATAAGCACTTAGCTTAATACTTGGCACATAATAAAAGTTAGAGATTACTTTTACTGTGAGTATTATCGCCAAAATAGGCACAGTCTCAGCTCTCAAGGAACTTGATGTCTTGCAGAAGACTCAATAACAAGCAGACACCACTCTTCCTATAGAAGATGAACAGTTCAGTAGACCCGCTGATGAATGCAGAGGTCAGAGAAAAGAAGTTATGGGTTAAGGACCTGCATGCAATGCAGCCCTAGTAACTTGTCTGTAATGATTTAGTAAATGTCCATTTTCTTGCAGACCAAGTAACTTCGTTCTCTTTTTAAATCATCCATTTTCTCAAGAAAGAAACTGCTGGTAAGCCAAGCAAGATCAGAGGTTAATTCACAGGAGTTCCCTTTAGGACATGGCTGAGGAACAGAGTATTGTCCTGTCACCTGCATTGCCTACCTGCTCAGAGCCTCTGGAAACCCTGAAGGACATTCTCGATAATCAGAGTTCTGCCTCATTGGTTCTGGGAGCATCTTATTATTTTCTCATTCTTTGGAAGATGTTTCAAAACTGCTAACTGGAATATTCATTTATCTGTTCTTCTCTATCCTCTCAACTTTTCGCATAAATTGGAGTATACAAGGTATTTTTACTTTCCATGCTGCCACAGACAGAAATCCCTTCTAGATGTTATTTCTTGTTTTTGTCTGTCTTGGGGAGCAGAAGTTAGTATCTGTTCTGGTGCAGCTAAAAACAACTCAGGAGTAAACAGGACATGTTCAAATTCATATACATTTCACTCCTATTTCCACCCCCCACTTGAAGTTTCTGACCATACCTGAAGGTCAGTATTTGAGCAGCTGTTCCTCATTTTCTCCCTTCTCAAATTCTTTTCATTCACTGATACTTTGTAAAAACTGACAGAGCACAAGGAGAGAGAAACTTTCAGCCCAGCCCTCTGTTGAACAACAAGCAAGGAGAGTTGATGGGCTTGGGCGAGTCCCGGGAATTGGGTAACTCCCCCTTCCTCACATAGGTTCTTCCATCTCTTAGCCGGAGGTAGACTGTGTGGGAACACCTTCTAGAGGTAGGTCTGCTTAGGGGAAAAAGAATTCAAGTAGGTTTAACTCTTCCTTTCTGGTTAGGCACTGCTTTCCTTATTTAAACATTTTGTTTATTCCATACTCCCTAGATCTCAGAATGCTGGAGACCCCTCATTGTTCTGTGTCTCATTGAGTGGCATAGAAAGACCTCCAAACTTGTGAAAATCGGTGACTTTCAGGCTGAGGGTGGCTTTGCAGTGTATAAGCATGGCCATCATGCCTGCTGGATGTATCAGGCAGTAGGCGAGAGTAGGGAAAGGAGAGGTAGTCAGAACTGATGCCGGGGGTCCCAGGTCAGGGTCCAGGAGCCCAGGGACTTGTTGCCAGCTCTATATCCTTTTTTTGCAACACAAATGAGCCAACTTGCAAGTGACCCACCTTTTAGGAAGCCCCTGGGCTGTGGGCTGCCCTGCATAGATCACCCAGCCTCAGTTTCCTCGTCCGTTGAGTATGGATAATGTCAGCCTTCTCAGAGTCGTCGGGAGGATAAAAATCCAATAATAGAGATGAGAGCCCTTGGAGAAGTGGCAAGTGCTGCAGTCTAAAGTGGTGTTGTTAATAATGCCCGGGTCTTTGCATTGTGCTTCATATGTCTGGAGGGATTTCAGTTGCCCTGGTGTCATGTTTTTCTTTTTGCCATAGTTGAATCTCCTCTCTGGTATTAATTTACACATGAAAACAAACGATTTTTTTCTTGAGTTGGCCCATACTGAAAATTATTTTCAGTTGTTGGTGTCAGGTCCATTCACAGCTAAGTTATTTGAACAATGTAGTCAACCCAACTTGCAGAAGAGTTGTTTTTGGTATTTGGATAGACAGAGTTGTAAAGTTTGTACCTTTTACAGTGACTCTGGATGATGAGTGAATGCAGATTCTGTAGACATTATTTAAAGATTTATTTATTTTTTATTACAAAGTCAGATATACATAGAGGAGGAGAGACAGAGAGGAAGATCTTCCGTCCGATGATTCACTCCCCAAGTGAGCCTCAACGGCCGGTGCTGTGCCGATCCGAAGCCCGGAGCCAGGAACTTCTTCGGGTCTCCCATGCGGGTGCAGGGTCCCAAGGCTTTGGGCTGTCCTCGACTGCTTTCCCAGGCCACAAGCAGGGAGCTGGATGGGAAGCAGGGCTGCCGGGATTAGAACCGGCACCCATATGGGATCCTGGCAACTTCAAGGCAAGGAGCTTTAGCCGCTAGGCCACTGCGCCGGACCCGTTTTTTAATGTTTCTTTATTAGTTTATTTACACTTAAAATGTGAGATAGAGATTGAGAGATTTCCCATTCACTAGTTCCCTGCTCAAATGCCAGCTCTAGTCCAGGCTGAAGCTAGGAGACCATAACTCCATCTGGATCACCCTTGTGGGTGGCAGAATCATCATTGCTGCTTCTCAGGATGCATTGGCAGGGAGCTGAATCTAAAGCAGAGCAGCCGGGAATTGAACCCACACTCCAGTATAGGATGCCAGCATCAGAACAGTGGCTTAACTTGCTGTACAATGATACCTGCTCTGGGAAGAACTTTGTTTCCTTTCTTCTTCTTCCTTTTTTCTTTTAAAAGATTTATTTACTTGAAAGGCATCATAGAGAGAGAGGGAGAGATAGACATGTCTTTCATCTTCTAGTTCACTCTGCAAATGTCTGCAATGGCCAGGGATAGGTCAGGTTAAAACCAGGAGCCAGGAGCTTCATCCAGGTCTCCCAGGTCTCCCTCATGGGTGCAGGGGCCCACCCAGGCACTTGGACCATCTTCTTCTGCTTCTCCAGGAGCATTAGCAGGAAGCTGGATCGTAAGTAAAGCAGCTGTGTGTTGAACCTGCATCCATATGGGATGTTGACATTATATAGGTGGAAGCTTAGTCCTTTATGTCACAGTGCCAATCCTGAAGAGCTTTCTTAAGAATCAAAAATGAGGCTAACATCGTGACTTGGTTAAGCCACTGCTTGTGATGCCCATATCCCATGTGAGTGCTGATTTGAGTCATGCCTGCCCTGCTTCTGATGTAGTTCCCTGCTAATATGCCTGAGAAAGCAGTAGAAGATGGCCCAAGTGCCTGGTCTTTGCCAGCCATGTGAGAGACCCAGTTGGAGTTCCAGACTGCTAATTTTGCCCTGGCTCTGAATTGGCTGTTGCAGGCATTTAGGGAGCGAACCAAAGAGTGGAAGATTTCTCTCTCTCTCCCCCCCCCCCACCTCTGCCTTCAAACGAGCCAATAAATGTTGGGGGAAGAAAAGTAGCAAAAGTGACCTCCACCTGACTCTACCCTTCCACAGTGCCGGAAGCCACCTAGTGACCCCCCGGAACCCACGAAGAAAAGTCCCAGGGGATCCTCAGAATCAGGAAAAGAGCACAGTGCAGTCAGGGGAAAGCACAAGCCGCGGAAGCCAGCGAGGCCAGAGGCCCAGTCTCCAGGGAAACGAGCTGACGGCCCCGAGGAAGGTAAGCCCTCAGGGATCCGACCTCCCCCCCCCCACTGCTCCCTGAGGGGCTCGTGGGGCTTGTTCCTGGGCTGGGCTGGGCTGGGAACTCTGACTTCCGAGGCCGGCCAGGAGGGAGACTGGGGGTGCCTCTTCATCCTGCATTCCAGAACAAGGCTCATTTTGAAGGCCAAAGGAGGTATGAGCTCCCGAGTAACAGATCGGTTTCTCTGCAGTGGGTTGAGGCTCAAACAAGAAACAGATTTCAGGGGGATTTAGTAAAATGGGGATTTCTCTACTTTGAGATATATTGGAAAGTTCTGGTTCAAAAAAGAGAAATAACTTGCCACCTATGTGGCCAGAGGGATTTAGAAAATTCCTAAGTTCTTCTTGTTCTTCGGTGATAGGAATGGTACCTGCTTGACCTGCATGCTTTGCCACCAGTAGTTCTGTGTGCCGTCAGGGAGGGAATCCCATGCGGTCCTGACCACAATAGTTTGTGCTCATGGTCTGGTCCATTTGACATGCCCTTCCTGTTCTTACATAACTGTTTTTCTCTGTTCGCCATCTTGCTGCTCCCATCTCCCTGCCTTCCTCAGTCCTCCAAGATTCGTTGCGGTTACGCTTCTCTGGCACTTACTCCAGCTTGGTTCTAACTGTATAATGGCCTCCAAGTCATCTAGGCTTGCTGGACCTTCCACCTCCTGGCCTACCATTGAATTAATTCCACGAATTGACTTTCTTAATGTTAGCAAAAATGACCAACCTCCAAGTTTCCAAAAGCCTCTGGGAAATACATATTACCTAAGAGACATGCCTGTGTGATAGTAGCATAAGGCAAGGTCATGTGTGTAACTCAGGGTAACCAGGGGCTGAAGCACTAACTCTCCCTTGATTTTTTTCACCTTAGCCTCTCTGACAGGGTTTTCCAATTGTCAGACTCTGATTGTGCTGTTTTTGCCCCCAAACCATGCATTGCTCCAGGTTCCATGGAGAAGAAAGCAAAGAGCAGTTTTCGGGACTTCATCCCTGTAGTTCTGAGTACCCGCACGCGCAGTCAGTCTGGTAAGTGAGATTAAAGGCATGGCGTCTTCACTGCAGAGAAAGGTAGACATTCATTTGAATGATTTCACCACTGGCCCAAAGCAGAGAGTTGACAGTTTAATTCACAGTGCCAAGTTGTGTGGCTCCTTTCTACAGGTGGCAGCAGGGATAGTGCCCATGGTCTTAGGGTTATTGTTGGCCTGGCATCCCAGGTCAGGGATCCATCATGTCTTGTCAAGAGCCAGTGATGAAACGAGGCAAGAAAAGCTGGTTCTGCTGCAAGTTTTGGCATCAGAGGGTTATAGAGGCCCAAGTGAGACAGTTAGCCTTTGGGTCTGGATCTTAGTGTCCTTTTATGGTGGGCATCATCGTGTTTGCCTCCCTCAGTGTGTATTGGGCAACCCTAGAGTTGAATTCAAAATGACCCTTGCCACGCACCAGTGATCTTCTCCCAGCCTCCACATTGGTACAGGGTGCTAGAGAGGGTTTCTCTTGGATCTCCAGGTAGACTAGCTGCCATGGGGAAATGAAGCATTGTGGAGACTCAGTGATCTGGCACCTCAGCACATGGCAAACATGAAGGTCATTGATGCTCATCATGATGGCCTAGAGGCCTTGCAGAATCATGAAGGATCTTCTGAACCATCATCAAAGAGCGATTACACTCAGGCCAGTGGCATTTTGGCATTAGCCACCCTCTACTGCATTTGAGTCTGGCCATTGGTGATCCCCGTGTGATCTCTATGGTGATTGTATGTTACCCAGAGTATTAGATTAACCGGAACACTTGGTTCCCTTGCTCACTCTGTGTCATGGAAAGTTTGCTGCATAGGTGCTGTCTGCAAGTGGTCTGACCAATTTGAAGCTTGGGACCAGGATCACTGTGTTTGCCTCTCTCGGCTTACCTCACTTGGGTCTGGGGATGGTCAAGTTAATAGCTGAGGCTTGCAAGAAAGATGGTCATGCCTTGCAGCTGCTTCCCAGGAAGGTGTCAGGTCTCCGGGTGTCCACAACCAGCCAATTTAGGTTGTACTTTTGTTGTTAGAATTGAAGGAAAGTGGCAAAAGAGGAGAATGGCCTCCTGGCAAGGTGGCCGAGGAGGGGCGGAAAGGTGCCACCCGGTCCAGTCCCCAGGGCTGTCAGGAAAGAAGGGGAAGTGGCTGTCCCGCCCAGTAGTGAGGAACAGCTATGCTAGGGTGGGGATGGGAGGCAGTGCTGGGCAAAACTCCACCCCTGAACTCTTGGCAGCTCTGCAGGAGGTGGGGTCAGTGGAAGGGAAGAGGGACTGGCCAGGGAGCACTTGGGTGTGACTGTGACTAGAGCAGGCTGTTTCACAGGAAAAGGACCCCTTGCTTGGCTTTTCTTTTGTGAGGCTTCTGCTCGTTTAGGGTGGCTCTAGCAGTGAAAATGGTGGGGCCACAGAGTGAGCAGGCCTGGGGAACAAAGCCAGTTGGGCCTTCTTCATGCTCCACCAAAGCCGGATTTGCTGAACAGATGGACCTGTGGTCCTCTTCTGCCCCCTTCCTCCTGAAGCTTGGTACTTTCTATGTGCTAAACATGAGTTTGTGGGTTGAATTCAAGTGTCACAGTAACATATGAAAGTAAGGTTGTGTTTTTTTTTTATTTATTTTTATTTTGAAAGGCAGAGTTACAGAGAGAGGAGATAGAAAGAGGGAGATCTTTCATCTGCTGGTTCACTCCCCAGATGGCCACAATGGCCAAAGCTGGACCAATCCAAAGCCAGGAGCCAGGAACCAGGAACTTCTTCCAGGTCTCCCACATAGGTACAGGGGCCCAAGGACTTGGATCATCCTCCTCTGCTTTCCAAGACCACAGCAGGGAGCTGGAGTGGAAGTGGAGCCACCAGAGCCCATATGGGATGCTGGCAGCACAGGTGGAGAATTATCTTGCTTCATCGTGGCACTGGCCCCAGGGTGTGTGTGTGTGTGTGTGTGTTTAATAGTGTTTAGTAGTATGACATGTCAGTTTCTATAAAGTACTTCAGGGTGAAAGATCATATCTGAGCCTCCAAACAGCTCCAAGAGGTCAGTAAGGGAAGACTAGTAGCCCCATTTTACAAATGAGGAAATAGAATGAAGGAACTTTTGCAAGGTGCATGGCTAATAACTGGCAGAGCCTGAACTTGAACCTAGACTTGGGACCCCTAGCCTAGGGGACTTGCTTAGAGTGTACACACTGTCTTCTGGAGAGGTCTGTGACTGTCTTCTGTGCATCTCGTCCCCAGGAAGCATCTGCAGCTCCTTTGCTGGTATGGCAGACAGTGACCTGGGAAGCCAGGAAGTCTTCCCCACCGAAGAGGAAGAGGAGGTGGCCCCTACCCCAGCTAAGCGGCGAAAGGTGAGAAAGACCCAGCGGGACACCCAGTACCGTAGCCATCATGCCCAGGACAAGACCTTGCTGAGCCAGGGACGCAGGCACCTGTGGCGAGCCCGAGAGATGCCTTGGAGGACAGAGGCTGCCCGGCAGATGTGGGACACCAATGAAGAAGAGGAGGAAGAAGAGGAGGAGGGCCTGGTGAAGAGGAAGAAGCGGAGACGGCAGAAGAACCGGAAATATCAGAGTGGGGAGTACCTTACTGAGCAAGAAGAAGAGCAACAGCGGAAAGGGAGAGCAGGTAAGGCTGGCCAGGGGACTGCCATTCCCGCAACAAACTGGGCTGCTGGAGAGCCTCAGACATCACAGATCTTCACGCTGCTGCATTCTTTGCTGCAGCCAAAGGCCTCTGCAAGCACTGATGCCCATTGTGGTGATCTCCGGCTGTCAGGTGGGGTTATTCAGCTTCATCCCAGAGCTTCTGGCTTTGCATTGAGACTGAATGAGTCCAGAATGATCTGCAGGAGAGCTGAGGGCATGAGGGTCAAGTCCTCTGAGTCCTCTGTTTTTCTTTTCTTTTTTTTTTATTTTTTAAAGAGAGGTCTGAACCTTTGGGCCAGGCCATGGGGACAGAAGTTGTCCCCCAAGTGGGCAACTTGATGTCAGTGAGTTGAGACTTTCAGGAGTCTGGGTGCTCTTTCCTCATATCCCAGGTTCAAGAAGAATCAGGGCATTGGCTGCCTTTCCTGGGGTTCTTCAGCTCCTAAGCTCAAAAATACAGCAGTTCCCTCAGACCTGCAGTACAACTTCCAAGTCAAAGTCAGGTACCACTTGGCTTTCTCCGTGAAACCACAAAAAGTACTTAGAAGCAGAGGGAAGCATTGGGATGACCCAGAGCAGCTCCATTTTTGTTGGACCTTAGGTGGGAAAGTACACAGCCCAAAGAGAAAGGCAAGCTTTCTTTGGTCATGTCTAAAACTGTCACCTGTACTCCAGGAGGCACAAACTGCCGGGGTCCATTGGCAATGTGTTTTACTAAGGACTGTTCAGGCCCATTCCTATAGTAGATTTCTAATTGAGCAAAAAGCACATCCCTCAGTTGCATAAGAACACTTCTGTATCTCACTCTCATTCTATGACCATCTACCCTTGAAACAGCAATTGATTGCCTCCCATGATATATTCATACTGAGCTACTGGTAGACATCTGCAGCTTGTTATCAGTGGAAACTAAGTAACCTCATATTGAGCGGGCACAATTCTGGGTTTCCTATAATAATGCAGCAAAGGCTTAACCTCATTTCTGGCTCAGCTTAAATGGTGATGTATATGCTGCTACTATCCTTATGCTCAAGAGAGTAATTGAGCTAATTTTCATCAACTATGCAGTGAGTAGGGGCAATTTTCCCTTTCTCCTGCTAGAGTCATAACGGATTGGTTATGGATGAATTGTTGAGCCATTGGCCTCAGCCACTTGTGTTGGGATGAAGAGCAGTGTTTGCACCCACCCTTCTTCTCTGATGTGGGCTAATTTTCTCACTTGGAGGATTCCTACGAAACTCTTTGGCTCTTGAAACCAAAAGGACCTTCAGGGTAGCCTGGTCCCTTTGGCCAGTCAATGCAGAGCTAGCGATTCCACAGTGTTTCAAATAAGTGACTAGCAGGCCTTTGGACACCTCTAGTGGCACAGAGAACATCACCAATCAAGTCTTCCTAGCTTGTTTGGGAGAAGCTCCCTTTGTTGAAAAGTCTGTATCTGTCTCCCTCCATCTCCCCCCCCCCCACCTCCGCCCCCTCTCTGGATGTGTCTGAAGGGCTTTGCATTGAGGCAGCTGGCTTTGGCATGTCTTGTGGTAACCTTCCTCTCCAGCTCTGATGATGACATTTTTTATGCAGGAATTGCCTGCCAGACCTTTCTATCTTCTGGAAGCTCCAACTCCACCTCCTCCTGTCATTCGGTTTGACATCAGAGAACTAGGCAAAGGTCAAACTAGGCAGGTCACCCTTACTTACCCCTGTCTAAGCCTGTGCCCAGGATCTTTCTTCTTCACCTTCAGAGAGATTAAAAAAAAGAGCCACTTCCTCTCACACTCCTCCTTTGTGTGCTATGTACTCTTAATTCCTTAGTGTGCTATGATAAGGCATTAGCTCCTCCACAGCTGAATGAACCTGAATTTGCCCTGCCCTGGGTGAATGGGGTAAAGGCAAAAAAAATCTCTTTTGTGAGTCATTGAACGCTGTAATATGGATTTCCTATGTTTCCCGGGGTCCTAACTGTTCCTTCCTCCTTTGCTTCAGTCCAAACTTGCTGCATCAAAACCCTAGTTGAGGAGTGGGCATGTGGCTAAGTGGATAAGACAAGCATGTCCCACCTCTTGAACCTGGGTTTGATTTTTGTCCAGACTCTTCATTCTACTTTCTGCCATTGCAAACCCTGTGAGGCAGCAGTTGGTGATATAAGTAATTGGGTTCCTGCCACTCAGGTGGGAGACCTGGATTGAGTTCCTTGATCCCAGATCCCCAGCAATGTAGGCATTTTGGGAGAGAACCAGTTGATAAGAGCTCTCTCTTTCTTTCTCTTTGTCTCAAACAAAAATTTAAAAGTAAGTTCTAGTTTAGAAGTTGCACAGTGAAAGTGCCGTTAGGGATATTTATCTTTGTTTCACAAGTTAGAGATTGATCCCAGTTCATGTATTCCATAGACAGCATGATAATTTGCTGTGTGCTAGGTGTGGTGTTCTATCCTTTAGGGACGTAACATACACGTTTGGCCCTAACTAAAAAGTCCATGCATAAATAATAAAGCAATATAATGTCTTACATGTTATCAAAAGAGTTTTGTGTGTGTTAATTTCATTTTATTCTTACATCACTCCTATAATGTGAATTGTATTATCTGTTTTACAGAGAAGGAAACTGAGGCTTACAGAGTTTCTGGGTTGCACACTGTTGACAGTTAGTGCCCTAGTCATGTAACCCAAGTTAAAAGATAGCGAAAGATACTATTGCCCCTATACCTGAGCCATCGCCCCCACACATGGGCTTTAGAGCGCACCTCTTGGAAGGAGAGTCCTGAGAATGGAGTTCCCAACAGGCCTTGTGAACTTACAATGCACTTTGCTCAGTGAGCTGTGGCTAGAGTTTGAGGTGTCACCCCATGTGTTGTTGTGACACTGGTGACTTGGTTTCCAACCAGGGAAGGCAGAGGATTTCTGCCATGGACTACCAGCTGCGTAGGTTCATGGCATCTTCTGGATTCAGGGAGGTTCTGGGGCTTTCACCTTTGTGTCCTCAGAGAGTGACAAGGAGGACCATCAGGTGAGTAGAACTGAAGGCAGAAGGCAGCCAGCCGTCTTACATGAATGCCCTATCCCCACTGTACTTGATGCTTTTCATCAGCAGAGCTGCCAAATTTGTTTTTGGCTTTTTGTTTTTTAATGTTGTAGTGGAGACAGACCAGTGTGCGGGGGCGGGGGAGAACCTGAAAAGAAACTTCAATTTGCTTAGGCCTATGGGTGAACCCTTTTAAAGTTACCCTTGTCTTGGAGACAGTCAGATAGGCTGCCTCCTGCTGGCAGGGCTGGGAGCTGTCTCTGTTGATAGAGGGAAGGACTTGGATGTTGAAGTCCAGTGTCCATTGAAGGAGGGCTTTGGGGCACAGTCAGCAGTGCACTAGGTTCTGTTAGCTGACATTTCCCCAACTTCACATTTGCATTCTGATCCCCATAGGTCCTCTGATTCATTCAAGAGGATAGTGTTGTTTCTGTGGGTTCTGTGTCTTTGACATGGTTCTCTCCCGTTTTCTTGCCTTCAGATTTGAAGGCCCGTAAGCAGAAGACTTCCTCCCAAAGTTCGGAGCACTGTCTCAGGAACAGGAACCTTCTCTTACCCACCAAAACCCAGGGGATCTCGGATTCACCAAATGGCTTCCTCCCAAATAATTTGGAGGAGCCAGCCTGCCTTGAAAATTCCGAAAAGCCATCAGGAAAACGGAAGTGCAAAACCAAGCACATGGCAAACGTCTCTGAAGAGACAAAGGTATGTCACTATCAGGGAACATGTCTAGGGGAGGGGCACAGGCTGGTGGAGCCCACCAAGCTCCTTGGTCAGTAGGCATTTGGGGAAGGAAAGGCAGGGAGGTATGGCAGGGATCAAATGTACTTATCGTTATTAAGGTATTCCAAACTTGTTCTAGAAGGAAAAGGGGGCAGATCTGAAAAATGGGAATTCAGGTTTACTTACAGAGTTTGGGCCCATGAGGGCTTTTCCTCTCCACTGTCTGGATCTCCTTTGAGTTAAAGAAGCATTCTAGAATATGGCAGGATGTTAGTGTGAATATTTTTGTTAACATCCAATGTTAAGCTTTTGTCATTGGAAACTAATCAATCACAGGGCTTCCTGAACCAGTCAAGGTAAGGAAAAACAGCCACAACAACTCATGGGAGCAAGGAGTTTGATAGCCAGACAAGGGTGGCCTGAGGGTGGGGCTGGCTGAGGTATTCTACTCAGGCCCAGGTTATAGCTGCCCTGCTCTACCTTTTGTCCCAGCTCCCATATGTCTGGTGACAGCCCAGGAATGACCAAGTAAGCAGTCATAGTCAACCCGAAAAGCATTCCTAGGATGCCCTTTCAAAACAAACATCTCTTTGGGGTCTAATGTTCATAGCATTGGGGTTGGATTCCACATTGCACTATCACGGGGTGGGGGGAACAGTGCTCATCCATGTGAGCTCTATATTTGAGAGAAATGAAGGTCCAGATTCAAATATGTGATCCATAATAGGCACTTGTCATCGCTCACCCCTCCCCGAGGCCCAGCTGGGCTTGTTGTGGTGCTTGTGGTTGTTAATGGCTCTCTCCATCTCCAGTTCCTGGGCAGGGATCCCTGAAAGGGCAAAAAGGTGGGAGACCCAGATGCTTGCTTCCCCTCTAGCCCTTCCCCTACCCAAGCCACAGCCTTATTGCAGCCCACATGAGGGATGCCAGGCTATTTCCTCATCCTTCAAAACGGAGCTATACTCCATGGTCTTTGTGGCTCACAAGAGTGCTTGGGGAAACAAAGGAGGCAATGTCTGCGACGGGCTTCGATCACCCTAAAGTGCTCTCTGGGGCTTGCTTGGGCATTCTCTTCATCATTTGGGCTGAGGCAGCATGAGGGGCATGAGGCACAGGCACAACATGGCCATGACATCTGTTCTTCATGACCCTCAGAGTGGGAGAAAGACAGGGCCCAAGGGAAGGATGGTCTGTGCCAAGTGCTTTGCTTCTGTTACCATTCTTGTTTCTGGGAACCAATGCTTTTATGCTTTTGGAGGCTAGTGCTTTTTTTTTTTTAATATTTATTTTGTTTATTTCAAAGACAGTTACAGAGAAGAAAGGGAGACACACACAGATCTTCCATCCACTGGTTTAGTCCCCATATAACTGCAAAAGCCAGGCCTGGCCCAGATGCAAGCCAGGAGCCTGGAGCTTCATCCCAGTCTCCCACATGGGCAGCAGGGGCCCAAGCACTGCTACCTCCGCTGCTTTCCCAGATGCATCAGCAGGGAGCTGGATCAGAAGTGGAGCAGCTCAAACATGAACTGATGCCTATATGGAATGCTGGTGCTGCAGGTGGCAGCTTCACCTGTTCCGCCTCAATGATTTAGTTAGCCTCATCCGAAGGCGGCAGAGACTTAAGTGCAGTTACTTTGCCTTGCTGCAGCAGGCCTGTGTACTTTAAGAGCCACAGCGCCTCCCTGTGGCTCTCAGCCTTCCAAACAGCTTTGGTCTGTACATGGGAGACCCTGCGGGCAGGGAGATTGGATAGGAAGCCTTGCAGCCTAGCGGAGCTGGGACAGAGGGCACCCCAGGTTCCTGCTTGTCCTTCCTCCCCCCACCTCCCCCACACATTCTGATGACTCCATCCCACCCGGTGGCTCTGCCTGGTAGTGTGCCTGCAGAAATGTGTTTCTGCATGTGTTGCCGTCCCTCCTGGCTCCTCTGTTTGTCCCTCTCACCTTCCTTTCATTTCTGGTTGCCCCAGATGGCACAGGACTTTGTTGTAGCAAGTAAGATGGCGGGAGGCTAGAGGTACTCCCCAGCACTGGCGTGGGGCCTCCGCCAATTGCTGTGGGGAGAGGGGGAAGCAAGGGGTGTCTACACTTGTACTTGCTCCTTGCCTTGCTGTTCTGACAGCTGTGGCTGCCAGAAGGCATGTTACCCTTGGGTTCCTGCTTGAGCCTCCTGAAACACCTGGGTGCTTCAGCCAGCATCCTCTGGTTCTGCCATGGCATGCTCTCTCCTGCTGCTGACCCAGGGGTGCTGGGCCCTCCCAGCCAGTCTCTTGCTGCCTGGGACCGTACCTCACTACCCTCTGGGATGAAAGACTAATCATTAGGTCTTCCCATGCCTCTTGGGATCTTCTGGAGGAAACAACTGCCCTGAGGCCTCAGCTTGTTCTCTGCCACTAGGCTGACTTGGCTGACTTTCCCTGGGCAATATTTTCTGACTGCCTAGTGCACTGCACCTGGCCACTGTTGGTGCACTGATGTGCACAGCTCTGAGTCCTAGAAATAATGAAAGGAAGATGAACCCCATTTCCGGGGAGCTTTTTTTGTTTTATATATATTTGAAAAGCAGAAAGGAAGAGAGAGATCTATGCACTGGTTCACTCCTCAAATGGTTGCAACAGCCAGAGCTGGGCTAGCCTGAAGCCAGGAGCCTGGACATACCTCCGGGTCTCCCACATAGGTGCAGAGGCCCAGGGCTTTGGGCCATCCTCTGCTGCTTTCCCAGGCCACAAGCAGGGAGCTGGATGGGAAGTGGAGTGGCTAGGACATGAACCAGCATCCATATGGGATGCCAGTGCCAAAGGTAAGGCTTACTTGCTGTGCCACTGCACCGGCCACATCCATTGACTTTTTGAAGATGCCTTGCTATCATTTATTGCAGTGTAACAACTTGGTCTAAAACCTAGCAACTTAACAGAATAACAAGTATATATTCTGTCACACAGGTTTGCGAAACTCCGGAATTCGGGAATAGCTTGGCTGGGCCTGCCTTGGGGTCTTTCATGTGGTTGTAGTCAGGGTGTCAGCCAAGGTTACAATCATTTGAAAGCTGGAATGGGGCTGGAAGATCTGCTTCTGGGGTGGCTTGCTGAGTGGCTGGCAAACCGATGCTGGTTGTTGGTAGGCAGCCTCCTACCCTGGCCCCATTGCGCCTCTCTAAAGCACTCCTGAAGTGTCCTCCTGATTTGGCAGCTGACGGTCCCTCTACAAGGCATTCGAGAGGGAGCAACACAGAAGCCACAAATGTCTTTTTGGGTCCCAGCCTTGGAAGTCAGACTGCAGTGTCTGCAATCTCCTATGGCTTACACAGGTCAGCCCTGTCTTGCGTGATTGGGGCTACACCAGGGCCAAGGGTCAGGAGGTGTGGTCGTCAGGGAGCATCTTGGAGGCTGGCTAACACAGTCAGCCCCCTGCCCCCTCCTCAGGGATTGATGGCCCTGCCACAAACAAAGGGAGTCCCCCACACAAAGGGCCCCTCAAAGTGGCATCCAGTTGTGTCATTTGCTCCAAGCCTAAGGTCTCTTCATGTAACTTTGGTCCACAAGCAGACGAGGCTCCTTCTGTCTGGTTCCTCCAGCACAGTCGCTCCTGATCTGAACACGTGGTACCTGCCCCCATTCCCCTGGAAGGACCCCAAGACCATGTACAGCCAGCTAGGCTTGGGCTACCACTTGGAGACACTCCAGTTTGAAGGGGGAGAAGGGAAGACACTTGGGGCACACAGGAAAGAGGCTCTGAGTGCCTGCCCTCCTTTTTTTTTTTTTTGCCTGTCCTCTTAAGGTTATGGTCCCTGGTTGGGCTGTTGTCTCTGAGACCCTGTAAAAAAGATAGTATGGCTCAGGGGGGTTGTGCTGTGTCCCAGGCTCCGGAGCTGGTGCCTGGCTGAGGCCTGGTTCAAGCTCAGATGTCTCTCCATCTGAAGTCAAAACTCACCCCGCTGTCCCAATTGGATCTGGGTATGGTCTGGGGACACTGCATGGAGAAAGACAGGCAGCAGTATCCAGGCAATGCCTGTGAGGGTGGTGGGGATGAGGTCCCAATGTCCTTGATTCTCTTTACTCTCTGCTTGCATTTGTTGTTGCATCTGACTGACTTGTAAAGCCCTCACTGAAGGCACTGGTGTGGTGACTCAACAGGCTATTCCCACACCTGCAAGCACCAGTATCTCACATAGGCATTGGTTCATGTCCCAGCTGCTCCATTTCCTTTCTAGCTCCCTTTTTATGGCCTGGGAAAGAAGTAAACAATGGTCTAAGCCCCCGGGACCCTGCACCTGCGTGGAAGAACCAGAAGAAGCGCCTGGCTTCTTGGTTTGGACTAGCTGAGCTCCAGCCATTGTGACCATTTGGGGAGTAATCCAGCAGTTGGAGGGTCTTTTTCCATATCTATAACTCTACCTTTCAAGTAAAATAAATCTTTTTTTTTTTTTATAAGACTCACTGAAATCGGGAAGGTAGGCAGGTGGGCCGAGTGCTTAAGAGGAACAGGTATGTCATCCACATCTCTGATTTCCAATCCCTTCATCAGTCTGTACTTCATGGGGCTGAGGATTTAAGCCTCTTGCCATCTCGCCACCACTGGTGGGTAGCAGGTCCTCTGGCTTTCAATGTGACAGTGGTCTATGCTCCTGGGATTACCATCAGCAAAGCACAACATAGGCATCACTGAGGGTACATGGCCCAAGTGGAGTGGCTGTGTTGTCTGGCCTGCCCCATGGCCCTATCTTGGCTTTCCAGAGTAAAGGTCGTTGGAGCCAGCAGAAGACACGCTCGCCCAAGTCTCCCACCTCAGCGAAAGCCACGGAACCGTGCACACCCTCTAAGTCCCGAAGTGCCGGCCCGGAGGAGGCCACGGAATCCCCCACAATCCGGCAGATCCCCCCGGAGGCACGGCGGCTCATTGTGAACAAAAACGCTGGCGAGACCCTCCTGCAGCGGGCAGCCCGTCTTGGCTATAAGGTAAGCTGGCTGCTGACTGCACATTTCCATCAGCCTGGGCACCTCTGGCGAAGCTGTTCTCACCCTTGGCTCCCCTGGGGTTTGTGTCCATGCTGGCCTGCCTCCCCTGCCCACACTGCCTGTAGAGGGTGGGGGTTTGCCTTGCCCTTCATCTGATTGTTTTGTGGGAATACAAGTTTCATTTGAATGCCAGTCTGCAATAATGTTGAAGTAGTAACAAAATATCATCCAGTGCATTCCTGGGCTTGGGACAGGAGTATGGGGATTTTTTTTTCCTTGTCTGGAATTTCTCTCTGTGGTCGTTCCCCTGCTCCAAGAAGAATAAAAGGTGATTATTACCCACTTTTTCACCATCCCCTCATTGCACCTGCTGGGAGAGGTGTCAAGGGGCAAGACTGAGCGACCCCCTCTTTATCTTCCTTCTTGGTGTGTTGGGAAGATGGCAGGAAGGGAAGCTAGCATGTAATGGCACCTTTTTGGTCATGCTGAGGTCTTTGATGACTTCCTGTCACTTAAAGCTCACAACACACCTGCACGGTCACTTTTATTATGCACACTATATGGATGAGAAGAGCGAGGCTCAGCAGCAGCTCCCTCTGCCAGCTTACACAGAGCAATGCTGGTTTGCTGGAGGGTAGTGGGGGAGGGCCAGAAGTGACTACCCTGGCGTGGATGTTGGTCCAGCCGAAACCGGTATTCGGGGCTTGTTCATCCTACCTCATTTGTAAATTTTTCCCAGAGGCTGTGCTTGCCACGCCCATCTCCTTGCCCCCATCTGCAGCTGCCTTGCAAAGCCAGAGGAGTGCAGGTCTAGGTGCTGGGGCTTTGCAGGGGGCAGGTGAGCCTCTTAGAGTGACTGCCAGCCCAAACGCGTGTTCTCTGCCATCAAATGTACCTCTCTGCTGCCCTGGAGACACAGCAGAGCTGGCGTCCCGGTGGCAGCAGGGAGACCTGTCTGTGCTCTCGAGGCTCTCCCTGTGCCCACAGGACGTGGTCATGTACTGCCTGCAGAAGGACAGCGAGGACGTGAACCACCGCGACAATGCCGGCTACACAGCCCTGCACGAGGCCTGCTCACGTGGCTGGACTGACATTCTGAATATTCTCTTAGAACATGGTGCCAACGTGAACTGCAGCGCCCAGGACGGCACGAGGTAAGGTTGTCCCACCCCGGCACCCACCTTTGCCCCTAATTTAGGGCACTCGGCAGTTGAACCTTGGCTTGGTCAGGAGGCATTTCTAAAGGACTCATGTTGAGGGCAGGCACTGATAAGTTCTTGGAAGGCCAGTGTACCACAGGTTCCCATGAGAAGGCCGGGGTTGTCAAGGCATCATCCTATCCCTTGCAGGTGTCAGCACTAACACTGCCCCGCCCCCCTCCCTGATCAGCTTGGTGGGACAACTGTTTGAGGGAGACTCTGGGGCTTTAGAAGTTAACTAGGGAGCTGACCTCAGGGTAACATTCCACATTGGATCTTTGTGAATTGATCTCTATACTTTTTCTTTTTCCTAAACACACCTACTGTGTCTTAGAGAAATCGTACCCATTCTCCTCTGTTCTGACAGAGGGCTTGCTTCTTGGGGAAAAAAGAGACATGAGCTCGGGGTCAGGTCCTAGTACCTGGAGAAAAGGGTGCAGGCTCCACTTGGCTGCCGTCACCCCACTCCTTCCTCTTGAGTGGCACTCCTGGGTGTCTCAGTTTGTACCCCCACTGCATCTGCAGTAACTTCTTCATTGCTCCTAGGCCCATTCTCCGCCAAACTCCACGAAGACCAGCATAATATTATTGTGTCCTAGGAACTGAAGATTGAGGGTGGCAGGAGAGGGACAGGGCACGCATGCAGATCTGGGGTTAGGGAGAGAGAATGAGAAGAGAGGAGGAAGATGTGCAAAGGTGGAATGGAAGATTATGGAATTACCCAGGGGGAGGGGACAGTCATCTCATTTGTTCTCTGCTGAGGTAGCCTGAAGCCAAGACACCTCAGTTCCTGCTGGCTGCCTGTTGTCCTCACCCTGTGTCACCTCCACAGGCCAGTTCATGATGCAGTGGTCAACGACAACCTGGAGACCATCTGGCTTCTGCTGTCCTACGGGGCTGATCCCACGCTGGCCACCTACTCGGGGCAGACGGCCATGAAGCTGGCCAGCAGCGACACCATGAAGCGCTTTCTCAGTGGTGAGCACTGGCACACTTGCATCCGCCATCCCTGGGGTTGACCACTTCCCCTTGAACTTGGGAGGAGGCCCTGTTCATCTCCCTTGATCTCAGAGTGCTTCCCATGAGAACCACCTGCCCTCTCCTCACACGTTCCTTCAAGCGCCTCAGAAATTCCTGTCTGCTTTGTTCATTTGCAAAAGAGAGAGAGAGACAAACAGGGATACATGTGCCAGTTTCTTCCTCAAATGCCTGCTCCAACGGGGCTGCTGAGGGCGATCCTGACTTTGGCTCAGGTTCCAGTCAAGCTGAGGAGGCCATGCAGGACAGATCTTAACCCCTCCTGGGTGGGGAGTGGCAGGAGAGCCTTCTCCATTTCCCTCCACACCTCAGCTCTGCTTCCCCAGGGCCATGTCCTTGAAGGGTAGGCAGAGCAGGCCTGAGATGGTCCTTTAGTCATTTGCCCTGGGCAGTGATAACTGCCATTCGCTCTAGTGGAGCTGGCCCTATGGGGTCCCAGCACCCCGGGCGAGCTGCCTCAATGGCCTCCTCTCACATACTGTGCTCAGCATATGCACACGTGTGAATCCGTCAAGATCCCAGGAAAGCACTCTTGCACATCCAGAGCATCTCAGTGCAACGAAGGGCACCGCAGACTCTGTCTTGATCAAGGAGTCTCGGGCAGCAAACCCAGGGGGCTCTGCAGTGGTCTCGGTGGATCATGTGGTTGTCCAGGTCCAGTGAAGGCTGTCTGACCACTTCTGTAATCAGATGAATCCTTTCTTTCTTTACTTCCTAGAACCTCCAAAGAATGGATGTTGTAAACATTTGGAGTATTTAAAAATTAGAAATTAATGTTTTTTTTCTCTTCTGTCAGCTCAGCCTAACTACCAGCCAGCCCTCTTTAAGAGTTTATTTGTTGATTTGAAAAGCAGAGTGATGGAGGGAGGGCCAGAGAGATAAAGAGAGGGAGAGACACAAAGATCTTCCATTTGTGCCTCACTCCCCAGTGCCCATGGGCCAGGCCGAGCACACAGTTCCATCCAGGGCACCCTTGTGAGGGCCAGGAATGCCAGGATTTGGGCTATCACCTGCTGCTTCCCAGGTACATGAGCAGGAAGTTGAACGGAAACTGAGGAGGCAGGATTTGAACTGGCCTCCAAAATGGCATGCTGGCATCCTGCCCTTTAGCCAGGGTACCCCTTTGAATAAACAAATGCTAGTGTGTGTTGCAGAGTGCTAACTAAATCTTTATTTTAAAGATGTATTTATTTTTATTGAGACTGCAGAGTCATAGACAGGAGAGACAGAGAGAAAGATCTTCCATCTGCTAGTTCACTCCCTGAATGTCCCGCAACAGCAGGAGCTGAACTGATCCGAAGCCAGGAGCTTCTTCTGGGTCTTTCATGTAGGTGCAGAGTTCTAAGGCTTTGGGCCATCTCCCAGCTATTTTTCCAGGCCACAAGCAGAGAGCTAGATGGGAAGTGGAACAGCTGAGACTTGAACTGGCACCTGTATGGGATGCTGGCCCTTGCAGGTGGAGGATTAGCCCATTGAGCCATCATGCCAGCCCAGAAGACTTACTTTTTTTTTTAAGACATATTTTATTTTTGTTGGAAACTCAGATATACAGAGAGAAGTAGAGACAGAGAAGAAGATCTTCCATCTGATGGTTCACTCCCCAAGTGGCTGCAATGGCCAGAGCTACACTAATCCAAAGCCAGGAGCCAGGAGTCTCTTTCGGGTCTCCCACGTGGGTGCAGGGTCCCAAGGCTTTGGTCCGTCCTCTACTGCTTTCCCAGGCCACAGGCAGGGAGCTGGATGGGAAGTAGGGCCTCTGGGATACAAACTGGCGCCCACATGGGATCCTGGCGTGTACAAGGTGAGGACTTTACCTGCTAGGCTACCGCACCGGGCCCAGAAGACTCATCTTATTGCTGGCACTTCATAACCTGTTGGAGCTGCATGGCTTCATCCAAATATTGACCCTGTTTCCCCATTTTATGGGTGTATAGCTGGTTAGTAATGGGGATTGGGAGCTGATGGAGTGCTATAAAATCTCTTTGCCACAGAAAGTTCTAACAAAAACTTTGGCTTTGACCCAAAGGATGTTTGGGGGCGTTAGAGGACAACACTCAAGGCTTTGTTAAAATTGAGGTGAAAGTCACCAAGCATTAACTGTTTTAAAGTGGGTGATTCAGTTGCATGTGGTGCATTCATGACGTAGTGTCTTCGTCATCAGGGTCTGTTTTCATGCCTCACAGTAAATATATGTCTGGTGTCATCACTGTACGCCTGCCCCACCACATTTCCAGGGATGGCTAGATAGAGTGGTGTCCAAGGCCACAGGACACACGCGAGGATGCGGGCCAGGAGCTGCAGGCTGCTTCCCTGCCACCCCCACCTCCTCAGCCCCCGCGGCTGGGTGCATCTGCGGAGACTTGTGGGTTGTTGTTTCACCTGGCCCGTGTGCTTGAGGCACTTTCCCAGCATGTTTTTCAGCCCCAAGCATTTGCTCAGCCAGATTCTCTGTAGATTGTCTTCAGCCTCGCCCACTGTACGTGCCACTGAGCAGCAAAGGAAGGCAGATCCCTGTAGGGTGCAAAGAATGCCTTTTTAAAAAAGATTTAGTTGTTTGTTTATGTATTTTTATTGGAAAAGCAGATTTACAGAGACAAGGAGAAACAGAGACAAAAATCTTCCATCTGCTATTTCATTCCCCAAATGACCACAACGGTCAGAGATGAACCAATCCTAAGCCAGAAGCGAGGAGCTTCTTCTGGGTCTCTTATAGGGTTCAGGATCCCAAGACTTTGGGCCATCTTCGACTGCTTTCCCAGGCCACGAGCTGGGAGCTAGAAGGGAAGTGGAGCAGCTGGAATATGAATTGTTGCCTATATGGGGTTCCAGTATTTGCAGGTGGAGATTTAGCCAATCAGTTAAGCCATTTAACTGGCCAGAAGGGCTCCATTTTGTGCAAACTTAAGAGGGGAGGCTGAGCATCATGGTTATGCCTCTTGTAGTCAGTCTCCCTTGCCTCACACAAGGTGCCTGTTCTAGATAAGTCTGATACCCAAACCCTTCTAAGAGGAAGGGTACACCATGTTGTTCAGGCTTACTGTAGTAGATCCTTTTTGTGAAGCAGAAAAATTCTGATCATCTGGGCTGTGAATGTGTACTTTCTTCATATTTGGTGGGCTTCGTGTGGGGCCCATTTTGCCGGAGACGGTAAGGATGGGTGGAAAGAATGTGGGGGCTTGGAGCAAGTGTTGCTCTTTGGCTTGGGATGTCAGAAGGACCAGGACTGCTCTGGTCTCCACTGATGAAAAGGTTAACAGTTACCACTTGAGCTCACTCAAGTCACAGCTTTCTGTTCTTCCTGGTAGAGACTTCTGCTACATGACTCCGTGTCAAAAGACCACTTGTTTTTTGTTTATTTGTTTGTTTTGTTGTTGTTTTGCTCTGTCTCCTTTCATGTCCCTCAGCTGGTGACTTGGTTTCAGGAACTGGGGAGGGGTATGATGGAACCCTGGGAAATGGAGTAGCTGCTGCTCAGCCACTCATGTTGAGATTAGAGGCTGTTCTTAGAAATGAGGCTCAGAGGGGTGGGCACAGTGCCAACACCCCATAGGGACACTTGTTTGTGTCCCAGCTGCTCCACTTATGATCCAGCTCCCTGTTAATGGAAAAACAGAGGTGGCTGGCCCAAGGCCTTGGACCTCTGCACTCATGTGAGAGACCTCGAAGAAGCTCCTGGTTCTCAACTTCGGATCAGCTCAGCTCAGCTCAGCTCTGGCCTATATGACCATTTGAGGAATGAACGAGTGAATGGAAAATCTGTCTTCTGGCTTTTCTTCTCTCTGTGTAAAAATCTGCCTTTGAAATTAAAATTAAATAAATCTTTTTTAAAATAGGAAGAAATGAAGCCTGGAAGTACTTTTCATGAAGGCATTGAGGTGAGATTCACATAAAACAAAGAAGTGAGCAATTCTGAGACTGGCTTTGGGCACAACAGATACTCCTTAGGACACCCCCATCCTGTGTCCTAGTGCCTGGTCCCAGTCCTAACTACTGTGCTTCCCATCCAGCTTCCTCCTGATGACCATCCTGCTAGGTACTGGGCAGAGTGGCACAGATACTTGAGTCCCTGCTATTCAGATGTGAAACCCAATAGGAGTTCCTGGCTGCAGCCTGACCTAGCCCTGGCTGTTACAGGCATTCAGGAAGTGAACCAGTAGACAAGAGATCTCTACCTTTCAAATACAGAAATTTTTTTAAAATTTGCTACATTGTGCAACTGTTGTCATTCACTAAGTTTAGAACATTTTCCTCACCCCACAAGCAAAGCTGATACCCATTAAGAAGTTGCTTACTAGGTTTGGCATTGTGGAGGGGCAGGTTAAGCTGCCACCTGCAGCACTGGCATCCCATATGGGCATTGGTTCAAGTTTCGTCTGCTCTGCTTCCCATCCAGTTCCCAGCAGCAGAGGATGGCCCAAGTGTTTGGGTGACCCAGAAGAAGCTTCTGGCCCCAGGCTCCGGCCTAACCCAGCCCCGAGGCATTATGAATATTTGGGGGATTAACTAGCAAATAGAAGATCTCTCTCTCTCTCTTTCTCTCCCTCTCTCTCTCTCTCTCTCTTTCTGTGTATCTCCCTTTGTGCCTTTCAAATAAATATTTAAAAGAAGAAGTTGCTTCCCATTCCCCCTTCCTGTTCTTGGAACCACCATATGCATTCTGTGTCTGGGTTGACTTATGCAAGCCATTTGCAGTGGACTCCTGCAGTGTGCACGAGGCCTTTCCCATCTGACTTCTTTCATGTAGTATGTATTTTCAATGTCCGCCCATATGTTAACATGATTGCATACCTATTCTGTTGTATGGCTGTGCCCCAGTTTATCAATCCATTCACCCTCTGGGGATGATTCATTCACCTATTGGGGGACATCTGGGCCATGACCACTTTTTGGCTATTGTCTGTTGAGAGCAGAGCCACCGTGAATACACCTATACAAGCATTTTGCTTTTTGCTTTGTCTGTTTTCAGCTCTTTTGAGTGTATGCCCATAGGATGAAATTGCTGGGCCCTGGGTACTTGTTCAAGGACTGTAAATGCCTGGGGATGCTGGGAAGGAGCTTGGGGAAGAGGCAAGCAGAAGGAAGGTGCTCTTCCATCCGAGCCATGTGTGGATGTATGGCTGTGCTTGAGGAGTGTGAATGGAAGTTGTACTGCGAGCCTTCCATGTGTGGGTACAGGGACTTGTTCCAACTTTGCATCTTTGTTCGTGTTAGCTAACTTTTGGCTGTCTCAGAATGGCACCTTGAACTGTAAATGACCGAGATCTGCAGTCAGTGAAGAGAATTAGAAGAGTGGGGGTTATGGCTGGTTCTGTGGCATAGCGAGCTAAGCCTCAGCCTTCAGCACCAGCATCCCGTATGCGCACCAGTTCTAGTATGGACTGTTCCACTTCAGATCCATTTCCCTGCTTATCGCCTGGGAAGGCAGGAGAGGATGGCCTAAGTCCTTAGGGCCCTGCACCCACGTGGGAGACCTGGTAGAAGCTCCAGGCTCCTGACTTTGGATGGCTTTGGATCGGCTCAGCTCCAAGTACTGTGGTCATTTGGGGATTGAACCAATGGATGGAAGATCTCTGTCTCTCCCCTTCTTGCAATAACTCTAAAAAAAGAATGTGGGGTGCAGGGAGTGCTCTGAAGGCAGCACCTAAGGAGAAGCCCCTAGGAACATGGTAAGCTAGGGCTGCTCTAGCGGAAGCCACTGTGACCTTTTGTTGGGGGCAGGGGACAGTGGCTTGTACTTGGCCTGCTTGTTAAGCAAGCACTATATAGCCTTTCCTTATAATATGGAAATTATATGCTAGTTCATCCCCCTTCATTCTTTCCTTCCTCCTTCCTCTCCCTCCATCTCATGTGTTTCTTAAGCTCTCATCATATGCCAGTCACCTGCTCGGTGTCAGGGAGCCAGATGTGTGCCCTGCCTTTTGGCAACTTCCACTCCCATTCCTGTACCTGCCCCTACACCCAGCATAGGGTTCAGCCTGGAATAGACACCTGCCTTCCTAACAAGTGCTTCTGGAGGAACGAATTCCAATGCTGTAGTGGCACAGGGTATAGTGGGGTGTACAAGCCAGCTGGCGTGGCCTCCAGGTTGTTACACAGCGTGTACGTGATGGAAGCTGCTCCCTGTTGCCTTCTCTGACCCTTTATCTCCGGGAAGATGGCTCAGATTGAAAGTCTCTCAGGCACTCGTGCTCCTGACAGCTAAGGGCCTTGATTGGATGCCCTGCGGGAGGTACAGTGGATGAGGTCATAGTGACACTGTCCCTTGGGGCAGTCTAGCTCTGCTCCTTTAGGAGTGAATACCTGCCAACTTCAGCATGGGATTGGATGTTTTCTGGTTTTTTGTTTTTGCTTTTTTTTCTTTTCAGGTCCTTCCTCTCCTTCCCCTCCCCTATGCTCTTTGCACTGTGTCCTGTTCTGTTGCCCAGGTGTCACTTTGAGGGGTGATAATAGGCACACACAGAGCTAAGTCAGTTTGTCAGTTAGGCTTAGTCAATGTATTAGCAGCCACTGGGGCCATGTGTTCACAGATGGCCTGGGAGCAGTGCTCAGGAAAGCAAGGAGACCTATGTGTCACCCAGGCGGACTGAGCGCTGACATGGTTCACATGGTAAGGTGTAGCTAGGCAACAAGGAGGCTAAAGGGGACTGAGGTCCAACTCCAGAGCAGGGGAGCAAAAGGTGCTTTTTATGGTGGTAAAATGCATGTCACGGAAAGTCTACTCTTTTAACCACTTTGATTTATTTAAAAGAGCTTTTTTTGAGAGGCAGAGAGAGACTTCCCATCTGTTGGTTTCCCTCCCCAAATGCCCAGGATGGCTCCAGCCGGTCCCAAGCCAGGAGCCGGAAATTCAGTCCAGGTCTCTCATATGTGGGGGACAGGGACACGGTTACTTGGAGCCAGCGGCACTGCTTCTCAGAGCCCCATGTCAGCAGGAAGCTGGGGGAAGGAGGCAGAGGCAGGATTGTAGCTCTGCGCCCTTTGGTAGGGGATGTCAGTGTCTCCGTGAGTATCTCAGTTGCTAGGGAACAGGTGCGTGAAGTGTGCTCAATGACAGTGTTGTCTCTCTTGCTATTTAGTTTTGCAACTTTTTTTGTCATCCTGAAGGGAAACCCCAGCCCCATTCACAGTCATTCCCCATTTCCTTGGCCACCATCAGTATGCTTTCAGTCCATCTACTTGCCTCTTCCAGATGTATTAATTTTTTTATAGGTAAATTTTCACTTATTTAAAAAGGAGAGTTTTAGAGAAGGAGAGTCAGGCAGAGCAAGAGAGAGAGAGAGACAAGCACACGCACACACACAGATCTTGCATCCACTGACTCACTTCCCAGATGGCCACAATGGCTGGTGCTGGACCAGGCTGAAGCCATGAGACAGAAGCTTCTTCCAGATCTTCCAAATGGGTGCAGGGGTTCAAGGGCCCAGGCTGTCCACTGATTTCCTAGACCTTAACAGAGAGCTGAATCATAAATACAGCAGCCGGGACTGAAACCAGCAGCCATATGAGATGCTGTTGCACCAGGTGGTGGCTTAATTCCCTAAGCCACCATGCCAGCCCCTTCTGGACACTTTATATAAGTGCAGTCCTACAACATACTGCCTATTTTGTCTGGCCCCAATCACTTGGGCTTCCATGCTGTGGCAAGCATCAGAAGTCCATTCGCTTTTATTGCTTGTGATACTCAACTGTGTGGATCGGTCATGATTCACACGAGCCAGGGACCATTGGGACCGTTTACCACAGCAACCCCTGTGAGTAGAACTGCCGTGAACACACATGCATGTATACTTGCCTCAGTGTTTCCTTTGGAGTGTTCAATCAGGAATATAGCTACCAGGCCACGTGGCCATTAATTCTTTGTTGAACTTTTTGAGGAACTACCAAAGCACTTTCCCAAGCAGGTGAATCATTTTACATTCCCATCAGAAATTGCATTGAATTGATGGGCATGTGGAGTGTTTCCTCCTTGTGGCTACAGTAAATAGAGCTGCTGTGAATATTTCTGAGTTTTTGTTTGAACACCTGTTTGTTTGTTTTTGGTTCTTTGGGTGTATACTGCGCTGTGGAAGCAGAAGATGCTTAATGAGGATAAACCTAGCCGTTTCTCCCCATGGTTTTCAGGGATGAGGCAGAAGGCATTTTGCTTCCTTATCTTACTTTAAATTCGCGAGATCATAATTGAATCTGTAAACATTGGAAGTTCAGGGAATGGAAATCTTGCACTGGGCCTCAGGTTGTGCTAGTGGAGCACTTCCCTTGCCCCACTTGGAGCTGGAGTTCCCAGATGGACATACCTTCAGGATTATGTGCACTGCAGGGAAGAGACAGGGTGGGGCCTGGGGAGTCAGAGCCCACACATGCACACTTGCACGTGTGTCACCGCCCCCTCTGGCCAAATGTTGACCTGCAGGAATGCAGACCCAGTGTTGCCAGATCTGATTTTTTTTTTTCCCAAAAAAAAGTTGGAAATCAGAATTTTTGAGTGAAACTTCCCAATTTGAAAGACATTACAAGTTAATTAATAGATCAGTTTTAAAATATTGGGCCAAACCACAGATAGGCAGTTGGGCCACATTGGGCACGTGGCTGCTGCTTTGCAGTCTGACTGGGAACAGGAAGCCTCTCTCCCCATCCCTCTCATCACACCAGACTCCCTGTTGTGGTCCCTTCTTCCTTTCTCCCACTCTGATTGTCCCCCATGCCTGGAGCACAGGGTTCCTTCTGTGACCTGCCCTCCTCATCTCAGTGCTTTCTCTTCTCTCATCAGATCACCTCTCAGACCTTCAGGGCCGGGCAGAGGGTGATCCGGGCGTGTCCTGGGATTTCTACAGCAGCTCTGTGTTGGGTAAGCTTTCAGTGGCCTTCCACTCTTGATCTATGGCTCAGAGAAGCCCCATTGGATGCAGGGTCTGCTGCTTCTGCTCCAAGATAGGAATAGTTCTGCCCCCAGGGACTTGGTCTTCCTCTCCTGATAGGAGCTCAAACCTCGACCCCCGCCCCCAGACCCAGGGGTCACTCGCTGAAACCAGGAAATTGCAACGGTGATGTGCACAAAGCCATCCCATTCACCACCCTAGGTGCTTTTAAGCTTCCCCCACATCTAAATGTCTTGTTCTCCTCCCTGGCTTTGTCTTCACCCAGCTAGAAGTCCCTAGGAGTACTGTCACCTCTTCTGACTTCGATCACACTCAAGAGGGACCCAGTGTGTCCTACAGCAACTATCAGCACCATCCTTCCCAGTGCACACACAGATTTTTGAGATAGCTCTGTCTCCAGAGCCCTTAGCCTCATGGCCCAGCTTTCCTCTAGTGGAAGATCAGCAAGTCTTTTATCTAGTGGTGGATCTGCCGGCATGCAGCCACACTGGGCCAGGGGCTAAGGATTAATGGAAGCCACCACCCCTGAGCCTATAGGCGAGCTGCATATGGGTGGGGGCCACATTCCAGCACACAGCTTGCAGAGTGGTGCCTTTTAGACCTCCCCCCACCATCCCCTGCCGTGTGCTCCACTACAGCCCAGACTTACAGACCAGGCAGCAAGGCTTGGAGAACTGCAGCTAGAGAAAGGAAGGCGCCCCTCTCTGTCAGCTGAGCACCTCACCTTGCACATCACCTAGCTTTCTGCAACCAGAGGGCAGCCTGATAGAGTGGCTCTCTGGCCACGGACTGCCATTCTCCAGGACTAGGACTTGCACGTGACCTCCTGGGGATACACACCACAGGACCAGCAGCTCTTGGCTTCTGCTGGGGTGGAGGGTGGTTATGGCTTTGTCATTTGTCTCTGAAGTGCCCCTCTTCTCTCCAGCCCAGCCCTGATGTCACTGGGCATTTCTTTGCTTTTGTTTTGGGCAAGTAACAAAATACTGATTCTGTGTGTGCTCCTCACAGAGAAAAAAGATGGGTTTGCCTGTGACCTCCTGCGGAACCCTCCTGGCAATGCCGAGCAAGAAGGAAACGATGGTGAGGAGGACGATTTCATGTTCGAACTCTCAGACAAGCCTCTTCTCCCTTGCTATAACCTCCAAGTGTCGGTCTCCCGTGGGTAAGTGGCTCCACAGACACCCAGCACCAGGTTCCTGGCCAGTCCTGGCCTGCCTCCGTGGGAGACGGGGGCTCTCTGGGAGGAAGTGGAGCAAAGGAAAGACAGAATGTGCCAAAGAGTCTCTTGACCCACTGCCCTGGGTCGACTGCAGGCGCTGGCCATGTCATCTGTTTGCACTGCCTCAGTTCCTGCATCTAGAGCCATTCCCTTAAAGGCTTTGCGCACTGTCCCTGCGGACTGGAGATAATGTGGGAGATCTTGGAGCTGATGAACTAGTAGAATACCTGGAACATCTTTGTGCTTGCTGGGGAGAGCCAGATTGGATCTCTGAAATTGAAATTCTCAGCCCAACCAGGAGGACAAAGGGTTGTCATAGCCGTAGGACCATGTGGATCCTTAAGCAACCCACAGTGTGTTTTCTTGCGGCCTGAGTTGACTAGGTGATGGTGTGGAAGCTGTCATTGCAGATGACAGTACATATTTCAGTGAGGATCACTTATTTTCCAAGACCCAAATGTGCCTGACACTTCCCGTTGCACCGAACCCACATGATCTTTATTAGAGGATCCACACGGGGGCCAGACAGCCTGTGGTTCTTGTTGGGCATCCCCGCCCACACGTGGGCACTTGGAAGCATTGCTTGGCCCACACGGGAACTCAGGGTCGATGACTGTTCTCTTCTGAAGGAATTGCTTCTCTTCACCATATTCCTGAATTTCGGATACTTCAGTGGCCAGCTGTGAGGGTCGTTTTCTTTTTGGAAATCCTTATTTGGCCAAGCAGTCAGCAGCTAGCATGAAGGGCACCAGGACTGGGAGAGTGAGGTGGGTCATGAATTAGGAGTCCCTCTGTTTGCCACTCAATTAGACCACTGCTTCTCTTCTGCATGCCTGCCCTCAGGGCTTGATCAAAATAAAAATAGCCTATATGATGACACGCGAGGGATCACGTTTCAGGGGCTTGTGGCCCTTATTCTTCTGGGCTGAAGCTGATCCCTGAGGGTGGGGCTGAGCCTGTGGGATATAGTATTGCACGCTTAATTATTTCCTGCCCAGCATTGAGCAGGGCCTGCTCTGAAACAGGATCTTAGGCCACAGGCAGTAAGAGGGCCAGGATAGTGAGCTCTAGGTGTGGCCACCAAGGACCACCACGGGGAGCTCTGTGAAGCGGGCAGCAGCCCCACTTGCAAACAGCTACGTTCTTTGAGAACCAAGGGACGAGGGAGGAAGACAGGAGGCTTGCTGGGGTCCTGAAGTGCCCTGGATATCTCAGACCCTGACTCAGTGTTGCTCAGCAGGGTGAAGGTTCTAAGGACACGGAATTTTGTGTGTCCTCCGTGCCCCCCCACACATACACACCCTTCTTTGAAAACACTGGTCCACATGATAGTGGCTACAGTCTCTTCGTCTTACTCCCAAATCCTGGGAGGTAATGCTGTTTGCCGTCATTTGAAAGAAATGTATTTTGCAGACTGCGTTTTGCAGATCTGGGATGTGGGGTGGGAGGTAGTGGTTGGCAGCACCATGTGGCCCACTGGGTTCCATAAGCATGTTCTCTGAGAGGCTGCACCAGGTACAGTACTCAGGCCTAGAACACAAACCAACCTCTCAGGACCCCCAGGTCCAGTGGCCAAGGCAGGCAAGTGCAGAATTGACTCTCATCAAGGACCAACAGTCCTAAGCAGACTTCTTTTTTTTATTGGCAGAAGCTCTCAACAGTTTAACAGATCACCAAGAAAACACTAAAAAGTTCCAGTCTGACCCCATGCCCTCCCATGCCTATGCTGCAGGGAGCACAGCAGATTTGAGTTGCTTTGGCAGCATTTTAGTATCGGGCTCTGTGGTAGACGAAGGGTTTAATTAGAGGCATGAAGCAAGTGCTGTGAGACTTCGAAACATGAGCTACTTGATCAGTTACATCACCAGAACGTCTCCCAGGGTATGGGGGAGGAATGCCAGCTGAGCTGAGCCAGGAAGAAAGATGAAGGGCATGGCCTGGGCAAAAGCCCTGGGGCATACAAGTTCAGAACCTTTGGGAACAGGGGTGGTTCTCTATCCTATGGCTGGCACTTGGTGGGATGTGAGTAGCTCGTATATGAGAGAGACAGGGAGAGAGATACTGAGTGGGTGTTGGCTTCAAGAGGTTGCATGCAGTCCTCTCTGGAAGGTCTTGCATGACATGATGCAAAAGATTTTGTTTCTTGGAGATCCTGGAGATCCATTGAAAATTGTTTGGGGAGGGAGTGGAAAACCAGATTTTATGGTTGGAAAACTGATTGGATCAGAGGATCCAGTGAGGGTGTGGAGGGTACGACCAGGTGACTCTTGTCCTGAAGTGGTGAAGGCGGGACCCAGCCCAGCACGGTGGCTGGGAAAGCAGACCCTGTCAGTGGGGCCACAAGGGGCCATGTCACTTCTGGGTTTAGCCATTGGATGGACCTGGCCCATGCCTGGCCTCTCCTGCACTCCTCCCAGCTGTCCCTAGGTTGCCACCAGTTGGGAGTGCTGTCTGTCTCAGTGGAGGCCAACTTGCTGTAATGTGAGCAATGGGCCTGCACAAATGATGGTACTGCTGCCATAGCCACCACCAGAAAAAAAAAAATGTCTAATGCATTCCAGAGCCAAAGAGAAATGCCTTTTGGATTACCCGCACTTGAGGCCTTTTTCCACAGCTTCCTCTCTGCTGCGGGAAGATTTGGAAAAAACAAACAGGCAGGGGGAGCAGAGGAAAGGGAAACTAGTTCCATTGTCAAGGGCGTGGGTCAAGGCAAGCACTTGTCCTGGCAGATGGCCGAGCCCAGGTCAGAGGGGTGCCGGCTAGGTCCTGGGGACACCTGCTTAAGGGACGTTTAGTTTCTGGAAGGCCCATTCCCTGCTTCCTGCCTGTTCTCCCTGGTGTGGAGAGAGGGCTCACCTGCTTGGCTGAAAGCCAGGCCAGGCAGCTTAAGGGGCCAGGGACAGTCCTTGGCCTTGGCTGCATCCAAGGAGCTTGCATTATGCTGAGAGCCTGCCAGAGGACCCTGGGTTTCCAGGGCAGAACGGAGCCAGGGTAGACTGCAGGGTCCACATGGGACACCCTGCCTCACTCCACACACAACGCTGGCCCCCAAGCCAGTTGCGTTTGCTGACTGCCACCTTGTCCTCCTTCCAGGCCCTGCAACTGGTTCCTCTTCAGCGACGTCCTGAAGAGCCTGAAGCTGTCCTCGCGGATCTTTCAAGCCCGCTTCCCGCACTTTGAAATCACCACCTTGCCCAAAGCTGAGTTCTTCCGGCAGGTGGCCTCCAGTCAGCTGCTGAGCCCAGCCGAGAGGCCTGCGGGCATGGACGACAGCTCCCCACCCGGGGCCTCGGAGACTGTGGAGCTGGTGCGCTATGAGCCGGAGCTGCTCAGGCTCCTGGGCTCTGAGGTGGAGTTCCAGTCTTGGAGCAGTTGACCAGGGAAACAGCCCCCTACAGCAGTCCTTCTCTTCTTTTTTCTCCCTAGTTTGCCCTTCTCCCCACCCCCAGCTTCACCTCCCATGTCTCCTCCCTCCCCTGCCCCCCTCCACCGAGCACCAGACTGCAGAATGAGGCAATAATACGGACCAACAAGAAGCCGCCTTATTAATGCCAGCATTAGTGACTGGATTTGTTTGTTTGTTTGTTTTGGTTACAATTAGTTCTCATCTCCCTGTCCTTGTTGTTGCAGTTGGTGATGGGGGGGGTGGGAAGTTGAAGTTCACATCTGAGGCCGGTGGAAGGTCCCCAGTGGTGGTGGGAGGTCCCCAGTGGTGGTGGGAGGTGGCCACCACCAGGGTCCAGAGGTTCTCTGGACAGGCCTTTTCACATGACACCTGACACCACAGCGGGTGAGAAAGGAGAAAAAGCCTGAATCTCTGAGCAGGGGTGGGAAGGGCCCCGCCCCCATCCCCCTGTGTTCTCCCGTCTGCCATAGTATTTATTTTATTAGTATTTAATTTGTATTGTTTCATTGGTTTCTGATAAGTCTGTATCACTGTGACAATTTGAGACAACTTGTTTTGTTGAGGGATATTCTTGACCTTCCTTTCCTTTCCTGTCCTGTCCTGTCCTGTCTTTTCCTTTCCTTTCCTTTCCTTTCCTTTCCTTTTCTTTCCTTTCCTTTCCGGAGCAGCTCTGGGGCTGCTCCCTCCCGGGGTTGACCCCCACCCCCACCCCTCTGCGGGGGAGGGGTGGCCCTGGGGGCCTGAGAGCTGCGGGTAAGTAAATGCCGGGGCTTTGGTGCTCCCTTCCACCCGCTGCGCCCCCTCTCTCCCTTTCTCCCTGCCCTTGGCAGCAGCCCCACCACCATCTTCTAAGCAGGAGAGGATTGTGGGGTGGCGGGGATGACACGTCAACAAGTTACCCTCATAAAGGAGCCTTGAGAAAGGGGCCTCCCAGGGCCTCCCCATCACTGTTTTCACTGTTCCCTCAAAGCCCACAGCAGGGGTTTCTTCCTGCCCCCCCTCAACTACACCTGTCCTTCCACCCCAAACTCCCACCCCCATTCTGACATCCTGCCCCCGCCCAGATACTGAGCCTGGCACCCCTCAGCCCTCGAGGCCTCCCATCTCTGCACCTGCCCTGTCCACACAGCTCTTTCTCCCACTTGCCCCTTCCATTCTTCCCAGAAGCTGCATGCACGCATGGGGGCTGGGAGAGAAGGCCACAGAAGAGACCCAGGCCAGAGCAGGGCACTGGCCTTCTGCCTGGGGATCTGGGACAGTCCACACACTGCCCCGCACCCTTCAGGCTGCCCTCCCAGCCACCGCAGGGCCTCCAGCACTGGGCGGGGGTTGGGGGGCGAAGCTGGTGACAGAAGAGCTGGTGTGGTCTCCTTGTCCCCCCTCCCCGCCTCCCTACGTGGTAGTATCTTTCTCCCTCTCGCTCTTATTTTTCTACCAATTGCTATTTTTCCGAACAATCCTTGTAGAGAGTATGTATCATCATTCAAAGGCAGGAGAGCCTTGTTGTGGCCAGCCCTGGTTGAAGATGGTACAGTTTTATTGTACAGGTGCTAAAAACAACAATAACAAAAGAAGAAAATTGGGGAAAAAAAGACAAAAAAGCAAAAAAAAAAAAAAAAAAGCCAGTTTGAGGATGGGACAATCTGTTCCCTAGAGGCTCCCAACCCATGCCGGAGCCTTGGTGGTTATTTTTGTTGTATTGTGTTTGTTCTTTGTTCCCCGTGGATGGGGGGAAGTTCTGGGCCCCCTTCTGTAGACTGCTCCTCCAACCATACTGCCCAGTTGGTTTTGAAGTTGTTCTCCCTTTAAAAAAAAAAAAATATATATATATATATATATATATAAAGTTGAGGGACTTTGAATTTTAATTGTTTTGGTTTTGCTGAGGTTACTGGTATTGTGTGGTTTATGTTTTTGTTTGCTTTTACTTTTTTTTTTTCCGCATTCAGGTGTGTATTCTCGCTGCCCTTCTTGTTTCATTTGAAGCAAATGGTTGTGGAGTCAAAAACACTTGCATACTGAAAAAAAAAAAACCTGTGTCAGGGCTTCTGTCCGCCGGCTTGCTTTTCGCTCTCCCCCCTCCCCATCCCCACTCCTACCCCTGTCCACCCCATGTGACTTTGAAGAAGGTGGGTATCCCAATGCAAGAAATGGGGACACTGCGATTGTATTTTGCAGCTCCAGATGGCCAGGGCTGCAACTGAAGAAAGGCAAGGTGGAGTAGCTGGTGAACAGGTGGGTCAGTGAACTACCTTGGAAAGAAAATGAAATGCGCAGAACAAATCCAGGGGAGGCAGAGGAAGAGTAGAATGCAGGGGAGCCAGTGGGTGGAAAACTGAGTATATGAGTTACTTTGCAGAAAAAAGATGTGTGTGTGTACACACGCCTGTGCACCAACATTCCTTGTCTACCATAGGATGGGGCAGTAGCATTGAAGGAAGGAGCCCTCATTTTTGGTGGCCCTGGGGAATCATTCTCCTTAATGAAACCACCTGCCTCCTGGTTAACTTTCCTGCTGTGGACCACCCAGCCACTCTGGCTTCTGGTTCTCTGAGTCTTCTCATTGGCTTCCATGTTGGGCCAGGGCCTCCATGCCCACCCATGCAATACAAGCTTGCCCCTGGTTCTGGTTTCCTACTACCCAGCTACCATGAAGGCAGAAGTGCACACGAAGTTTACAAATTGCCTTCCCAGTTCCAGAAGGACGGTGGTAGGAGTCAGGATCCCCCTGATTGATGATGGCTCTAAAATGTGCAGGGGGCGGAGGAGAGAAGGGTTCATGAGCAGCCTGGGCTGAGGACCCATTAAGACAGATTCTTAAGCATTGAACCATCATGCTGAGCTCATATGGGCAACAGTTCATATCCTGGATGCTCCACTTTCCATCCAGCCCCCCTGTTTGTAGCCTGGGAAAGTGGCAGAGCATGAGTCAAAGCCTTGGGACCCTGCACCCATGTGGGAGACCAAGAAGCTCCTGGCTTCGGATTGGCTCAGCTCTGGCTATTTCAGCCATTTGGAGAGTGAACCAGTGGATGGGAAATCTTTGTCTCCTGCTCTCTGTAAATCTCCCTTTCAAATAAATTTTTTTTTTTAAAGAAGCAAAGCAGAAATGACAGGTGGCAGAGAAGACTTTGGAACTAAGCAGACAATGTGAGCAAAGGCTTCCAGACGAAGGAGGAAAGTTTCCTTGCTTCGGAGTCCCTTTGTTGAGAGTCCCATTGCTAGTGCGCCAGTTTATAAACATGGATGCAGGAGATATGTGGGCCAGGAGAATAAATCCATACCCCAGTTCTGGGATGGAGTACTTATTGAACAATTTCTTATTAGAATGATTGAATCCTTTAAGTGTGGTGTAGGGGAGAGGGCCGGCTGATACCGGGTGAGAACATCACCTTTCTTAGCCTTGAGTGGTCCATCTGGGAAATGAGGCCCGAGTAAGCACCCAGAGCCCAAGCAGACTCATGCAGAGGGTGAGTCTTGGCTCTTGGCTGACATTACTGCCAAGGTCACAAGCATGATGACCGTGTCCCGGCCTCAGTAAACCTGTTGGCAGGAGTGGGCATGTATGCGAATTGGAGTGGGGTCTATTCCACCGGCATGCTGTTTGGCTGCTCCTGAGAGGCCTGAAGGGCTTGGACCTGCCGTACCCCTCTGCCACCTGGGCTGGAGCTCCACATATTACCCTAGAACACAGATTTCCACCCCCCGATGGGGGCTGGCCAGTCAGGAGCTGGGTGTATGCGCCAGGCTTCTGGAGCCAGGGCTCACGCGGCGGGTGGGTCAGGGCCGTCAGCGGGCCAACGGATGTCAGGACGCCTCAATCGCTCTGCGATTTCAAGGCGGAAGGACCGCGGCACATGGAAAGTAGTTAAATGCAGGCCCAGGTGGCGAGTGGGCCAAGAGGGAGGCAGCGGGAACTCTGGGCTTACTTCAGCTGCCCCCGCTAGAGGCCGGCCGAGCCCGCTGCCTGCTCACCTGCTGGTCTGCACGCTTGGGGGAGGCGGGGCTAGGGAGGACATGCAGGGGCGGAGCCAACGCGCGACCTGCCAATAGGGAGAGTGCATGCAATGGTTTGGTAAATTTCCCCTAGGAAGTGCCAGGGGGCTGGTGGGAAAGGGAAAAGTTGGAGGCTCCCGAGCTGCGGAGGGTGTCGGTGGGGCCAGAGCCACCAGGGATAGCGGGGGATGAGGGGATGTGAATGAGTGGTGGGACAGGGCTGGCCGCCCGGCCCTTCACGGGCTTCGCCGGGGAGACCTCTCTGGCCTAGTGGCGCCACCTGCTGGGGACCGGCGCCTCTGCGCCCGGCGTACCAGCGCAGGGGCTCTTGCCTGGCGTGCTGGGACCCCCGAGGAACGGGTGGGCAGACTCTGTGGCTCGAGCGGCTTTGAGAACCACTCAAGTGCTTCGCTTAAAATGCCCTCTCCCTGGACGCGGAAAGACCCTCACAATTTTTGTCTTGCTCCACCCACCGAGGCTTGCATTTTCACTGCTGAGTTCCACCCAGAGGGGAGGAAATGGCTATGAGGCAGCTCCTGGAAGGACGCCCGCTGTGTGGCATGGGACAGCAGCTGAGTCGCCTGTGTAGTGCCTGGTGGCGGTGAGACGGGCGGCAACCCAGGGCTGCTCATGTGGTGGGGGGCTGTGACAGAGACAGGCAAAGGACCTGGCTGCCTGCGAGGGCCCCCTGGCTTGGATTGAGCCTCCCTGACTCCTCCTAGCCCGCTCTGGGCTAGCGCATGTTTCTGTAATTAAAATCTGCCTTTGTTCTGTCAAGAAACATCTATTGAGCACCTACTGTGTAGATGGCGCTAGGCATACACAGCAGTGACTAAGACAGCAGCCCATCTTTGAGGAATTCAGTGTATACAGAACCCATCAAGAAGGTTTGAACTGGCTCGGCTGCTGCGACTCTCAGAGGCAGAAACAGAGCACTGAGCAGCCAGGATCAGGCACGCATGTTGCAGCCAGGAAGGGCTGGGTCAGCTCTGGACTCGCTTTAACCACTGCAAAGGCACACCTGTTGGTACTACGTGACCCTGGCCAGAGAGGACCTGCTACCTGAGGCTGTCATGGGGCCTCTTCTCATTCAGTCAGAAAGTGTTGACACTTCGGAATTGGAAAGAAAGTGGACAGAGAAGTTTCTGGAGGGGCAGAGCATGTTCCAAATTGTAACAAGTCTTGGGGGTGTAAGGTGGGAGAGGGGAATGCCGGGGAAGGGACTAGGAGAGCGCTGAGCAGTGGAGCCCCTGCGGGAGGTCAGAGGTCATTGACATCCACATGTGGCGCCCACCGGGGCTCAAGCAGTTCTCACCATCAGCTTCATCTTGTAGCTTGGTGCTGTCCCCATCCCCTAAAGAGGGAGTGCCCTCACTTGGGAGACTATCGAGGTAGTTTGTGGTAACAGACTATTGAGGTAACAGTTTGTGGTTACATCACAGGCTCACCACAAAAGCTGACAGGAACTCACTGACCAACAGGCTGGCTGCTCTGGGGCAGGGATTCCAAGAAGTTTGGAAGGCTGCGTGCTTTGGTGGGCTCCAGCAAGGGGCCAAGCACAGTCTCATCAGGAGCCAGAGGGAGAATCTTGATGGCAGACTGAGGCCTTGGGCTGTGTCTGAAGGCAGAGCTGCTGTCTGGGACCCACTGCCCTGAGATCTGGCCAGCACTCGCCCACCCCACCAAAACCCCAGCACCGACCTGAGGACTTGGCAACCAAAGGGTTATTGCCAGCCGACCTATGTAAAGAGGTTGGAGGTTAAAGGTTTTGAACCTCACCCCCTACCTGGAGTCATTGGAAGCTTTTTAACCAAGGAGGGACTGAGGGGAGTGGGGGGACTGGTGTCCCTGGTGGTTAGACCTTGCCAGCCTGTGGCCTGTCTCAGGAAGGGGAGAGGCTGTAGGAAGTGGGGGTGAGGCTGGAGGCCCTGGCAATCAGGCCTTTTAGAGACGCTGCAAACTGTGTGGCACCTGGGGATGGGTGGCACAGGGACAGGTTCCAGGGAGACCATCAAATAACTGAAATTTCCGGCCAAGGTTTGGAAAATGGTGGCACCATGAATGGAAACAGGCAAGCGATGATGGCTTTTTTGTTTTTATTACAAAGGGAGTGTGAGTGTGTGTGTGTGTGAAGTGGATCAGGTGAGCCCAGAGGTTGGGGGGTGGGGGTTCGTGCACTGAGACTTCCAAGATTTACCCGAGTCAGGGGTGGGGTGTGCAGACAAAACCTTTGAGTAGTGACCTTCTTGAAATACTTACATGGAATGATCAGAAAATTGTCACAATAAACTGATTTTATTAGAAAAAAAAAGGAGAGAAGGCACTTTAATGCCACGCGGGTAGTAACTGCACCCGCACAACCACATACACTCCCCTCTCCACAGACGGGGAGGGGAGAAGAGAAAGTGGGAGGGGAGAGAACGGCCAGGGGAGGTAGTTAGGTCAGGTGGATGGTTTTGTGCCCAGTCCTGAGGTCCCGAGGCACGGATTCACATTTACCAAATTCCCTGGAGAAGAGGTGTCCTGGAGGCCAATGTTTCTCAACCTCGTCCGGCCCTAACCTGGGCGGGAAGGTGGCAAGCTGGTTCACAGAAGGGGGATGGGGAGCAACAGTCCCATAGCCACGGGAGGGGGTGGCAAAGTCCCCTCCCTCCACCCCAGGCGAACAGCAGAGACTGTGCATGCAGGAGGAGCTACGGAGGTGGCTCTGAGCTAGGTCACTGCCTGGCTTGCCCTCAGTGGCACATGGCAAGTGGGAAGGATCAGCTTGGATCTTGGCTGGGACTGGCTGCTTCTGGAGGGGCACTTGGTGTTTCTCAGAGCACCTGCCACCATGATGACTGTGGTAGGCAACGAGGCAAACACACACAGAGTCTGCAACCAGCCTGTGCCCTGGGTTCCTAAGGCTTGCTTCTCTCCCTTGCTGAGTGCCATGGTCTCCTCCAGCCACAGCATCCCTTGTCCTGATGCCATTATGCGCCATCAGTCCTGTGCAGTCCAGAGTGTCAAAAACTCAATCTAGGTTTCTATAAAGCAAATTCAAGGATGCTTTCCCTTAACAAATCCCCACCTCTGTGGTTGAACCCTGGAGGGACAGACAGAAAGGCACACACCCCCTCCAAAACTAGAGTTCACGACCATGCCCTTGTTCTCTCCAAAGAAGCTACAAGATAGACCCACAAGCCACAAGTATACACACACATGCATACACACCAAAAAAAAAAACCACCCAGAGAGATTCACATATGGGGCCATCACCCCATGTAGGGAACAGGGACAGGGAAAGCCAGCCAGGCACAAGGACTCAGAAGCCTGGGAGTAGCCCTGCCGGCAAGCTCGCAGGTTCGCAGCTTCAAAGGCTATACCTGCCATTACCAAGGAGCCCATTTGCCTGCCAAGAGAATATCCCCTTAGGGCTCTGGAGTGCCATGGTCAGATGTCAGGAACCCTCCACCTGGGCATGGTGAGACCGAGCAGGGCTGGGGGCCTGGGGGCCTGGGGCTGGAGGGGTGGGGGGTGGGTGAAAGTACTGAATCCTACTGAAATGTAAAGGGTGGCCATGCTACATAAGTCAGCCCATCCCACAATGCTGCTCTGCTGTGCTGGCGAGCTCACACTTCTCACCACCTGCTCATTTACATGTCACGGGACTCCATCTTAATGAGTGAAGTGGGGTTAAAGGGAGAGAAGGGGGCTGGGGTGGGTGATGTGGTGGGCAGGCTTCCAGCTGTGCTCATGCTAGGTTCAGCCATTGGGAAGGACCCTGAGCCTGAGGCAAGCTCAAGTTCAGCCACTGGGGTCAGCCCAACAGAGGGGCGTCTGGGCGGAGAAAAAGTCTGGCTCCCCGTAAGGCTTGCATTCTGGGGAGCCCTGGAAATGACCTGGGCTGGGAGTGGCTGAACATGAGCCTGATCCCTCAGGAGCTCCCTCAGGGTCTCTTCGGGCACCAGCAGGCCCTCCATAGGGGCCCCGGTCACAGTGCCCTGCACATAGGAGGAGGACTGCAGGGGGCCCTCCTTGACCCCTGGGACTGCACCGGAAGTCCTGATGAAGGCAGCAATGACAGTCCCAGGGGGCTGGGAGCTAGACCCTGCTGAAGAGGCGCCCGAGACTGAGGTGGCTACAAGGTGGTTGGTGGGCTGGTTGGCCCCTGTCAGGAGCTGCGGGAGCCCACTGAGAATCAGCGGGGTCCCTGTAGCTGTAACCTGGCTCTCTTGGAAAGTGGCATTCAGAGGGAAGGAGGCCTGCAAGGTGAAGGTGTCCTTGAACGTGCTTGAGGCAGGAGGCACACTCTGCAGCACAAGCTGAGTGGAAGTAGTAGTACTGGCAGGAGGCCCATTGGTCAGCACTGTGGTCAGCGGGATGGTCTGCAGGGTCAAGGCTGAGCCTGATGCCACCGGTGCCACTCCCAGTTGGATGTTGGTGGGCACAGCCGCCGCCGCCGCCGCCGCACTGCGAAAAAGGATGGAAAACAGAGTTGCCTAAGGCAGTAGGCTCGCCCTTGTCTGGCCAGCCAGGAGGGTGTGCTCACAAGGAATAGAGCCCGAAGGGGTTCTCTTCCTTCCTGGTTGTCTTAGCTAGCCCCAACTGAGTGTTTAACATTCCAAGTGGCTGATGGCTAGGCAGGCAGTTCACCCTACGGCGAAACAGTACACAGACTGAATACCGACTCTCTGGCTTTGCAGCTTGAGGAAAGAAACTGAGGCAGGGGCCCCCCGCTTACCCCCCAACTCCCCCGCAGCGCAAGGGACCGTAAGCACTAGAGCAGAGACTTGGCATCCGAGCCGGGCAATATCCGAGCTCGCCATCTCTCCCTCTTTCCTACCTCCCCACCCATTGAAAGAGCATCTGGGCTCCCCAGGATGGGCTAGAGAAGGAGTGGACATGGTGATCCACACTCCAGCCACTTCAGGGGGCAAATGGGAGGTTCTGTGATGGTATCCCAAGGCGCAATTTCAAAAACAACCTGAACCCCCCTCATAACTCAAGGGAAGAGCTGTTAGTGGCCTTGGTGTCCTTACCTCCCGGCTATGGTGAGTTTGGCCTGGGTGTCTGGGACAGAGACCAAGATGGCAGAGGTAGTAGGGGTCTCTGAGTTTGCAGGCAGACCCTGTTCCAGGCTTGCAGACGGCTGCAGGCCCACATGCTGCAGCTTCGGCTTCTCCCAAGAAGAACTGGCCTTGCCCTGGGGGGCCGCTCGGGCCGACATCCTGGAGCTGACGCGACGGCTACCATTGCTGCCGCTGCTGCCACCAGCACCATCACCAGCACCGCCACTGCCGCCAGCACCGTCACTGCCGCCGGCACCGCCACTGCCACCGGCACCAGAGGAGGATGCAATGGCCTGTGAGGGCCCTCCTGGGCCCTCCTTTTTCTCGTCCTCATCTTCAATCACCACCAGATCCTTGGGCATCTCCTTAAACTGGTACACCAGCCGCTGTCCTTCCACCTTGGCCAGGATGCCCCTCTGATAGTAATACCTGAGCACCAGGGGGAGGGACAGAGTTAGCCAGGGACTGAGTAAGGGCGGGGACAGGGGCTTCTCTCTCTTTCTCTCTCTCTCTCTCTCTCTGATTTGTACAAAGTGCACAGACAAGGGACCGAGGTATAATACAAAGGGGGCTGTGCGCAGGGGCAGACATAGCAGGCAGAGGGCAGGGCAGGGAGAGAGACTCCTAGGACACAAGGAGCCGCAGAGAGGGGCAGGGAGCATCCCCCCCACACACACCCCTGGAGCAGCTGCTTACCTCAACGCCCGTCCCATGGTCTCGTAGTTCATGTCCGGCTTGTTTTTCTGCTTCCCCCACAGCTTGGACACGGCTTTGGAGTCCACCAGCTTAAAGATGCCTTTCTCTCGTTGGGTCCACTTGATGTACTTGGGGCAGGTGTTGCGGTCTTGCAGGAGCGCCAGAAGGAACTCCCATAGGTACACACTGCTGCCTGCGAATGGTCCAGCCCCAGCCCGGAGGGCAGCGTCAGGAGCCAGCCCAGGCAGCACCCCAGCCGCCTGTCCAGCCAACTCCCCAGGGCTTGCCACCATACCTTTGCCGTCCTTAGATTTCTTGCGGATGGGGACGCTGGGATCAGTAACAGGCGATGTACTGCGGTTGTTCTTTGTCTTCCGTACTTCGGAGGTGGGGGAGAGGCAGGGAGAGCAGGATGAGGCTGGGGCTGAGGTGAGGCCAGGCTCCTGAGCTAGGGGGCTCTGGAGCTGGCCAGGCAGGTGGACCCAGGTTGTTGGCCCTAGCCCCAGCCTGCAGGTACCTGCACTTGCATCTGCTTATGCGGGTGGGTGGGAGTGGGGTGAATGTGGTGGTACTTGGGTAACTACAATCCGGTGCAGCCTACCTCTGGAAGGGCCAGACGGCCTGAAGGCACCGTGATCTGGTTGTGTAGATCAGTGCAGTGCTGGGGTTCAGTCACCATTAGGACAGGTGAATCAGTAACACAGGGACTTGGGAAAGCCCAAAGTCCTCCTCATATGTGGCCTCGGTTTCCTGAGCTTGGCGGTAGAGAGATAAGCTCACCGTGAGCTCTGGCTGCGCGTCCAGACACTAGGGGCCCGGGGACTGGCCAGAGGCCCACGCCTGCAGCCGGGATGCTGCCCACCCTGAGCACATGGCTATTTCTGGGAGAACTTAGGTGTGTGCACAAGGCAGACAGCAGCACATGGGCCATAGTGGGCTGTTGAGCACACACCTGCTACGCCCAAGAAGCTGTCTTCTTTGTATGGGGACTCTCAGGCCACTGGGCCCTTGTAACCACCCCGTAACCCCCTCCACGCAGCCCCTTGAAGATACTCATACACACACACACACTCTGGCCTTACTTCTCTTTTTGGATTTGCCGGTTTTCTTGGCATGGTCCTCCTCGGAGATCTCCAGGTTGAGCTGCTGGTTGTCACTTCCACTCACACTGTGGAGGCCGGAGGGCTCCAAGGTGGTCTGCACACAGCTGGACAGAGTAGATTGCACAGGCTCGGCTTCTGGGAGCATTTCGGAGGGACTGACTGCAAGGAGAGAAGGCTGCGCTAGGTGGGGCTCAGGGCAGGGCTCCTGGCGTGTGCTCCACCCAGTGGGAGGCGGCTCTGGACACAGGATACACCCAGAATAGCCTCCTGTGTTCTGTAGTGGCCACCAACTAGCCCCGATCAGAGCCCGGTAAAGTTCCAGCTGGCATGCAGGGTCAAGGGCCACATGAACTTAGCCATGGATGCATTTCACAACCCCAAGGGGCCTGAGGGATCGTTCAGCTTGGAGGCCAGCGGCAGGGTAGAGCAAGTTAAGCCTCTTCCTATAGCACCAGCATACCATATGGGTGCTGGTTTGTGTCCTGGATGCTCCACTTCCCATCCAGCTCCCTGGTGATGGCCTGGGAAAGCAACAAAAGATGGCTCAAAGCCCTGGGCCCCTGCACCCATGTAGGAGACCTGGAAGAAGCTCCTGACTTCTGGTTCCAGCCCAGTACAAGTCTAGCCATTGTGGCCATTTGGGGAATGAACCAACAGATAGAAGGTCTCTCTCTTTCATTCTCCTTTCGTAACTCTGCCTTTCAGATAAAAATATTTCTTTCCATTTGAAAAGCAGAATTATAGACAGGAGAGACAGAGAAAGTCTTCCATCTCCTAGTTCACTCCTCAAGTAACTGCAAGAGCCAGAGCTGAGCCGATCTGAAGCCAGGAGCCAGGAGCTTGTTCCGGGTCTCCCATGCAGGTGCAGGGTCCCAAGGCTTTGAGCCATCTTCTACTACTTTCTCAGGCCACAGGCAGGGAGCTGGATGGGAAGCAGAATAGCCAAGACATCTACTAGTTTCCATATGGGATGCCAGTGCTCGCAGGAGATTCAGCCTGTTGAGCCGTGGCACTGGCCCCAAAGAAATACATTTAAAACAAACAAGCAAACAAAAAGAAAGCATTGAGCTCAACTCCTCTGCTCTTGTGATGAGATGGACCAGGGATGGCAAGTCACATGCCCCAGTGGCACACAGCGTGGGAGCCCTCAGTAATCTTGGTTGGATCCTCAGAGAAGATTTCAATGCCTTTCCGGGAAAAAAGCAGTCTGTGGGAGACAGGGAGCTTTTGTCCTGTGATGGGGGTCTGATGAGGAGCAAGGCTCATGCCCTGGGGACTCCTGGCGACTTGGGAGCCAGGCAGGAGGAACAGGGAGGTATTTTCTGATTAAATCACAGGCTGTTGTTTGCCTTGGTCTTCCCAAGAGGCATACACGTGACATTGTTGCAGACACAGTGCAGGGCGGACTCCCAGAGGCTGGGAGAGAGGAAAGGGCAGGGGTGACTCTTCCCGGGAATAGAACTGCAGTCCTCTAAGGCGAAAAGAAGCCTGGAGATGGGCAGTGGTTCTAGATCAAGCATGGCAGAACTTCATGCTGCGAGATGGTCTCTGCAATCCATTTGGGGGTCATGTATATTCTATCCACAAGTTCAAAACTGGCAAGCGGGCCCGGCGGCGTGGCCTAGCAGCTAAAGTCCTCGCCTTGGAAGCCCCGGGATCCCATATGGGCGCCGGTTCTAATCCCGGCAGCTCCACTTCCCATCCAGCTCCCTGCTTGTGGCCTGGGAAAGCAGTCGAGGACGGCCCAATGCTTTGGGACCCTGCACCCGCATGGGAGACCCGGAGGAGGTTCCTGGTTCCTGGCTTCGGATCGGCGCGCATCGGCCCATTGCGGCTCACTTGGGGAGTGAATCATCGGACGGAAGATCTTCCTCTCTGTCTCTCCTCCTCTCTGTATATCTGGCTGTAATAAAATGAATAAATCTTAAAAAAAAAAAAAACTGGCGAGCAACCAAAATTCAAAAACTCACCCCCTGGTCGTCTCTCCCTTGGCTGTGGTGCCCTCGTGCCCCTCCCATACCAGTCCTAGCTTGATGATGACTTGTATGAGCGGCACTTCAAAAACTTCATGGAAATGGAACACCCAATTTCATTTGGATACAAAACAAAAACAAACAAAAAGGAAACTTGTGCCCCAATTTCTCAGGCGATATATTTTCCATGAATTTTTTGAAGACCCCTTCCTCGTAGATTTGTGGCTGTGGGTATGTAGGGCCAGGGTGCACACGGGCCTGAGAATCCAGTACTTGTAACTTAACATTCTCAAAAGGAACATTTGTGAGGCACGAAGGCAGGGGTTGAGGGAGGGGTGCTCTTTCAGACTTACAGATCTGTTTCTCGTCCAGGGTGTTACTGGGAGATTCCACATTAAGCAAGACTTCAGTGGTGGACATGGTGTGTGAGGTGGCTTCATTGTCATCTGCTTCCAGTTGCATGAGGATGTGGGGGAGAAAGGAACAGTGCTCAGTGTCCAGGGCAGGGGCATTCTGGGAGCCGGGGGTGGGTGGTGGGAGGCCCAGGAGCCACTACAGACCTGGGGTCTAGGGGACAACGGTGTGGAAGGAGGCAGTGTCCCACCCGCTTACACAACCTCTCCACCCCGCTTCTGGCACCCCACCCCGTGGGGCTCCCTTGGCATAGCTTGCTCCTGCATGCAGCGTAACACTCGGAGCTCCTTGTCTTGGGAGCTTGTCCATTCTGCCTGGTGTTTACTGATAGACACGGTGACCTGGGTTCCCTTGAGGCATAACTCTGTTCCACACCCCACCTTCGGCATCCAGGCAGAGAACAGACCTGCCAGCAGAAAACTGCCCTCGAGGACCTGGTCTTGCGCCATGCACAGGGTCCCGTCAGTGATGACACCATTGTGAACGTCATCCAGCTCCAGGCCCGAGTAGAGATGCAGCAGTTCTGGGTAGGGTACCTGCTCCACGATCACAGCCGGGAACACGGAGGGATCTTCCAGCTGTGGATGAGGAGGCAGAGGAGACAGATGGTGCTGGGCTCGTTTGCCCCTTCTTAGAAGCCTTCCCCACCTTCCCTTTATCTCTGGAGCCCTTGCCTTTGGAGGGGCTGGCTGGGGGCTGCCCTTTGTAGTTTGTGTCTCTTAGTCTAGGTCCAACCTTTGAGGGGCTCTTGATGAATACAGATGGGTTAGTTCTAGACTGCCACCGCTCAACTAACTGGGTTAGGTTGCTTGCAGATCTGGCATCCCTTAATCTGAGAATTGGTTCCAGGCTCGGCAGCTCTGTTTCCGATCCAGCCCCCTGTTAATGTGCCTGGGAAGGCAGTGGAGGACAGCCCAAGTGCTTGGGTCCCTGCACCCACATAGGAGGTCCAGATAGAATTCCTGACTTTTGGGTTGACCCAGCCCTGACTGTTGTAGACATTTGAGAAATGAACCAGACAAACCAGCAGATGGAAGACTCTCTCTCCTTCTCTCTCCCCTCCCTCTCTTGCCCACTCTCCATCACTTGGCTCGCCAAATCAATCTTTCTGTTTTCCCAAACAGTGCAATCACAGCTGTTTTCTTTTACAAAACTTCTAGAAGGAACTATATAAGGATGCTACTGGTAGTTATATTTTAGTTCTCTTGGGTGATTTTCTCCCCACTTCTTTCTACTTTTCTGTTTTCCACATTTCCTATCCTTAATCCTTCTTCATTACACTGTCTTTGTGCAATTTTCATCAGTGTTTTACTCAGGAGAACAGGTTGAGAATGATTCTCCGCCAGCGACCCTGAGGAATCAGGTTTAGCCTTTGACAGTCAACCTGGCTGAACCAAGTTCAAGGCAGTTCCAGGGGCCTCAGGCAGGGTTATAAGTGATCTCGAAGATGGTCCAGGGCACACAGGCAGGGGGAGTAGCCAAGGCTACCATGCTCTCTGGAGGTGTGCACCATAAGAGCCATTAGCCATGGGAGGTTATTTACATTTCCTTGTAAAAAATTCAGGCCTTCCACTACCTTCACCACATTTCAAATACTCCCATAGCTACAGGTGGCTAGTGACCCCAGACTGGACAGCATATGGAATAGTTGCAATATTCCAGAAGATTCCATTGGATTTTTACTGATCTAGAGCAAGACTGCCTGGGTTGAGACCAGGCTATATTTTAGTAGCAGTATGAAGAGAGGCAAGCTGCCTAACTATTTTGTATATCAGTTCCAACCGCACAGAGCTGTGTAAACAGATGGCCACAGGAAAAGCCCTCTGCTCAGGGCCTGGCCAGCTGTAAATCCTGGGTAAGCACCAGCTATGAGGAGCTTTTGAAAAATCTGACATTTTATTTCTTAACCTGGGCTTGTTTTATAGTTATCTAATCATCATCCTGACTTACATACTCTTTTGTATTCATGACATATTTTGCAATAAAAATTGTCTCCTACAAAGAATGAAAAGGGGTTTTGGGGGGGTGGCTGGTGCCATGACAGAGCAGCTGAAGTCATTGCCTGCAATGCTGGCATCCCATAGAGTTGCTGATTCAAGTTCTGACTGCTCCACTTTTTTTTTTAAAGATTTATTCATTTTATTACAGCCAGATATACAGAGAGGAGGAGAGACAGAGAGGAAGATCTTCCGTCTGATGATTCACTCCCCAAGTGAGCCACAACGGCCAGTGCTGCACTGATCTGAAGCTGGGAACCTGGAACCTCTTCCAGGTCTCCCACGCGGGTGTAGTGTCCCAATGCATTGGGCCGTCCTCGACTGCTTTCCCAGGCCACAAGCAGGGAGCTGGATGGGAAGTAGAGCTGCCAGGATTAGAACCGGCGCCCATATGGGATCCCAGGGCTTTCAAGGCGAGGACTTTAGCCGCTAGGCCACACCGCCGGGCCCAACTGCTCCACTTTTGATCCATCTCCCTGCTCAAGTGCCTGGGCAAGCAGTAGAAGATGTTCCAAGTGTGTGGGTCCTCACCACCCAAGTGGGAGACCTGGATGAAACTCCGGATCCCTGGCTTCAACCTAGACCAGCCCTGGCCTTTGTCATTTGAGGAGTGAACCCAGTGATTGAAAAATCTATCTCCCCCTCTCTCTATGCAACTTTGCCTTTCAAATTCACAAAATAAATCTTAAAAGAGTGAAAGGGAAGGACCCGGCGCCATGGCCTAGGAGCTAAAGTCCTCACCTTGAATGCGCCAGGATCCCATATGGGTGCCAGTTCTAATCTTGGTCACCCTGCTTCCCATCCAGCTCCCTGCTTGTGACCTGGGAAAGCAGTCGGGGACGGCCCAAAGCCTTGGAACACTGCACCCACATGGGAGACCTGGAAGAGGCTCCTGGCTCCTGGCTTCAGATTGGCTCAGCTCTGGCTGTTGCGGTCACTTGGGGAGTGAATGGACAGAAGATCTTCCTCTCTCTCTTTCCTCCTCTCTGTATATCTGACTTTATGAATTAAAAAACTCTTCAAAAAAGACTGAAAAGGAAGTGAGAAGGTACAAGCCACAGCAGAGATAGAAGACCAAAACTGTGGCGGGCTGCGGACCCCTTCTCTGGAATGCTTGTGACCAGAAAAGCCTTTGATTCCAGGTGTGTCTGTTTTGTTCTGTTTTGTTTTAAGATCCTGAAATATCTGCACAAACTGCCAGAGAGCATCTCTAATCCCAAGATCTGAGAGTGGAAACTTCAGAGCCGGGTCATGACTCAAAGGGTTTTGGATTGCAGAGCATTTAGGTTTTCAGATGTTTGGATAAGTGTTGCTCAACACATACTTTGAAGTGCTGGGGCAGGGGGAGGCAGAAGGCAGGGAACAGCTCTCTTTCTTTTTCTTTCTCTCAGATTTACTTATTTCACTTGGAAGTCAGAGTTATAGAAAGAGGGGGAGAGACGGAGCTTTTCCATCTGCTGGTTCACTCCCCAAATGGCCAGAATGGCCATGGATTGTACCAGGAGCCAGGAGTTTCTTGCAGGGCCCCCAGGTGGATGCATGGGTCCAAGGACTTGAGCCATCCTTTGCTGCTTTCCCAGGCCGAAAAGCAGGGAGCTGGATAGGAAGTGGAGCAGCCAGTACTTGAAATAGCAACTATCTGATATGCTGGTGCCGCAGATGGAAAATTAGCCTGTTATATCAGCACACTGGCCCCGGAAAGCTTTTCAGGGAGATGTTCAGGTTGCAGAGAACTGTTTGTGAGATCCGAAAGATACAGCATTGGTGGGGGAAGGTGACTGATAGTTTCAAGTCTTGGAGATGGCAGGAGAGAGCAGATGAGGCCCAGGGCTGGGTCGCTTCCTCTGGGAGAAAGAGGGACATTTCCCTCTCGCAGGTGAGCAGGGAGGCAATGACAACAAGGGGTAGTAAGGGTAACAGGTGAGGAAGTGGCATTGTGACACAGCACGTTAAGCCACTGCTTGCAATACTGACATCTTAAATCAGATTGCCTGTTTGAGTCTCTAGCTGCTCTGCTTCCGATCCAGTTCCCTGCTAATGCGCCTGGGAGGGAGCAGAAGCTGGCCCAAGTCCTTGTGGCCCTGTACCTGCACGGGACACTCAGATGGTGTTCTTGGCTCCAGGCTCCATGACTGGCCCAGCCCTGCCTGTTGATTGGGGTGGGATCTACTTCCCTCTCTTCTCTCTGCCTGTCAAATAAACAATTTAAAAAACAATGTAGAATCCAAATGTCTAAAGGTTAAAGATACAGGCCACCATTATGGCACAATGAGTGACGTTGCCGCCTGTAACCCATTTCAGAGTGCCCGTAGTCTGCTTCTGATCCAGCCTCCTGCTAATGCGCCTGGGAGGGCAGCAGAAGGTGATCCAATTACCCAGGCCCCTGCCACATATGTGGGAAACGTGGCTGGAGCTCTGGGATCCTGCATTTGGCCTAGAGCAGCCCTGGCTGTTGCAGGCTTTGAGCCTGTCTGGCTTGGGAAAGCGGTCTGCTGAGGGTGAATGGGGTAGGTTGGCAGGTAAGGGTAGCCTCTAGGAAGAACAGAAACACTTGTTAGGCAGACCAGATGCACATAGAAAAATTACAAGTAGCATTAGAAACCCATGGCGGGTTCACTTTTTTTTCCCCGTTGTCTCCTGCCTTCTCTGGGAGGCTAGGCTTGCCAGTGCTGTTTAATTAAATCCAGTAACTTGAGGTGAGGAGCGGGACAGAAAGTGCAATGCACACAAAGACCACTAGGGGGCAACCTTTGGCAGGACTCCAGAGATCGACAGCTTTCCATCCTCGAAAGGATTTATAGGGTACAGAGCTTTCAGTGATAACCCAGTCAAAGCTTTTCTAAGCAAAGATGGGAAAGTAGCAGTTGGCACTGTGGCACAGTAGGTAAAACTATGGCCTATGGTGCTAGCATCCCATATGGGCACCAGTTCAAGTCCCAGCTGCTTCACTTCTGATCCAGCTCCCTAATAATAATGTACCTGGGAAAGCAGTGGAGGATGGCCCAGGTACTTGGATTCCTGTACCCACGTGGGAAACCCAGAAAGATGCTCCCCCCCCCAAAAAAAAAGAAAAAAAAAAAAAAAGAAAGATGCTCCCGGCTCCTGATTTTGTGCCAGCCCAATGCCAGCCATTGTGATCATTTGAGGAGTCTGACAGTCCCAGTCTCGGGGGGCACCCTGTAGTTCCAGAACAGTGCTGTCTCTCCCTCTAGCTAAGTGGGTGTTCCAGCAGCTTTCTCGGTGACACTAAGGGGCAAGGTCTCATGCACCTGCTCACTCCTTTTCCTAGCAGCTCCTTAGCAGATTTGGTGGCTAGGCATGGCATGTAGGAGACCACTGCCCTCCATGCGCCTGTTGACTATGGACGGGCCCTCTGTGAGTGACTGATTGGCAAGTGGACCTGGCACCCTGAACACAGGAGGTGCTTCTTCAGTATGCGCAGGGTGCGTCTGCCTGCCTCCCAGCTTCGGCTGCATGGGCTTTGTTCTCCAGGGCCTGTTACCTGGTGGATGTCATCCATGCCGTTGCTTGCAAATTCGAAGACCAGGTCACTAGGCTGCAGGGTGACAGCCATGCTGTTAGGTCACACAGCTAGTAGCAGGGTCCCGCAGGAGGGCCCAGGGGGAGAGAGGCTTGGGGGGCTTCTGGATGCAGCGTTGCCGTGCCTCGGAGCCTTGAACCTGCGCTGAGCCAGTAAGATCGGAAGTGGAGACAGCTGCAGCTTGTAGGGGCCTAAGCCGGGTTCAAGGATGCATGCTGAGCTGAGCCAAGTGCAGGAGCGACCTAGGGACAAGGAGAGAGACAGGGCAATGAGGAAAGTCACGTTCCTTGCCCTCTGCTGCCAGAGCAGAGGGACTGTGGCCCACCAAGGCAGACTGCCAGGGGCAGGATAGACAACGGTAAGGGGAGGGCAGTGGGAAAAGGGGCAAGGAGCAAACAGGAAGGAACCAGGAGAAGAGGCAGTAGACGCAGTCCCTGCAGGGGTCAGTGGCCAGGCCTCGATGCCCCCCGACACCTGCAGCCTCCCTCCCTGCCGCTGAAGGACGTGACCCGGAGACAAGGGCTCTCTCTCTCCACTCTGAAGACTAATGCCTGAGTCCCTTGCGCTGGGGAAGGCATCGTGGCAGTGAGGCAAGGGGTGGCCAGTGCCCCTGGCTGTTTACCTTAGGGAGTGGGGGGATGGGGGAGCTTAGTTGGGAGGGACAGACTCTATAGAGAAGGCAAGATTTCTTGCTGTGGACACTCTGTGCGTGTGTGGGGTGGGGTTGTGCTTGTCAGGGCTAGCAGCTGGGTGGGGGGAAGGGCGCCCATCACCAGCCAGGCCACGCCTCCAGAGGAGAACCTGGCCACAGAGGGCCAAGTGGGTTGCTGCGTGCCCTTCGTGCTGCACCCCTGCCCCCTACGGCTGCCAGCGAAACCAGCCTCAGCCACTTTGTGTGGGTTTTATGTTCTCTGCTTGGCTGTGCTTTCAGTTTCAACATTGCATTGTGGCTCTGGGAACCTGGGAGCAGAGGCCCGGCACCCTGGGATCTGGGGGAGGTGGCAGGGAAGCAGCGACCATGCAGCATCCCAGGGCCGGCACAAGCCACTTTTCCAAGAGTCTTTCGCTAGCTCACATGCGTGAGCACATCTTGCTGCCCTCCACCCCGCCCCCACACACACGCACTGGAGGTGCATGCCCCAAGCCCATCTCTGCAGCTCAATGCCCCTGTCGGGCTGTGCTCTGACACGTTACAGAGACTAGCAGAGTGGGAAGTGTCACACCCTGTCCACCCTGGAAGCCCCATGGCTGGCCTGATCCATCCCTCCAGCTGGCCTGCTCTCCCCCCTCGGCTTTGCAGTGAGCTGGGGAGGGCCATGACACTTCTGTTTGGAGTTCACAGGTGTCTGTGGAGCCAGCATAGCAGGAGAGAGTCATTGGTGCCCACTTCCAGGATGGCCAATTGTCCCCCAGGGTTGGGGCGTGGGGAAATGAGGAACTTGAGAGGGGCAAAAGAGAGGAAAGGGGGGAGCACGGGTGACCTCCCCAATGACCGCTGTCCCCGATGGGAGACACCCAGGCCTCTCCCACTTCCTTTCCGTTAGCCCACAGGGCCAGCCCCAGCTTTGCCCCACCCCCGCCCTCACCCCCACACCTTTCCAGCCCCACGGGCAAAAAAAAAAAAATGCTTGGAGAATACCTTGGGCTCCACTCTGTTCCACCCGCAGGGTCTGAGTCAGCCTGCAGCTGAAGGAGACACGGGAGGCTGCACCCTCACGCAGGCAGGCCTGCCAGCAGGCACCTGGACTCCGCACTCCCTGCCCTGGTCCCACCCAGTCCCTCACTAAGCCTCCCGGGGCCATTTCTGCTTGGACAGTCTGTCCCTTCGCTTCAGCGCCCTCATGTGGATGTCTGCATTCCGCAGCTGCAGCCCTCACACCGTCCTGCCTGCCCCAGGAAGAAGAGCATTTTCTGGCCGAATCCAATAAAAGGTGATCACTTTCACCTAATCCCACTCTATCTAAATCTGAAACTCTGTGCCTGCCTCACCCAGGCCAAGGCCATTTCGGTGTAACCCTTCCTTTCCGGTTTGCATGTCTCCTGGGCTTCCCTTTCACAGATGGGTGTTTCATCTGTGCAAGGTCACAGCCGGTTTCAGTGCCTGGGGGATGCCTGTGCGCCTTCCTCACCTCCAGCAGTCCACAGTGGTCTCCTGGAAGGCAGGGACCACTCTGTTGGCAACTAAGTGCTTGCTCAGCACATCGCCCTGGGCCCCGCATGGAGCAGCAGCCACTTCTTGTCTAATCACCCCTCACTGGGAGACTGGTCGTGTTTGCTGAGCATTCTTCTCAGCTGTATGCTTCCAGGTCTACACAGGATGCAACCAGCACTGGGGACTCTTGCTCCCATAAGGCTGAGCAAGGCTGAGCGAGGCTGAGTGAGGTTGAGTGAGGCTGAGCGAGGCCTGCATCCCCTACGAGGTCCCATCTGGAGACTTGTGCACTGTCCTCATTATCTACGCTTTGGGCACTGTCTCTGTTTACTTTGCAAGTGCCATTTGGGAGGTGTGTGTCTGTGTGTGCAGGGTGCGTGCATGAGTCGCAAGTGTGGGGACATGTGCGTGACAGTCACTGTATCCCACTGTGGCCAGCAAAGCTGCAAGCTTGGTTCCTCCTTCACAGAGCCAGGAGAATGCTCAGCCCAAGCTCCTGCTGACTGCAAGAGGCCTATGCTGGAGACCAGGGTGGGCTGGCTGCAGCCTGAAGGCTGCCCCTATTACAGGTGAAAAGCTAAGGTGAGGCCCAGAAAAGCTAAGGTGAGGCCCCCACCTTCACCCCCAACACGCACACGCGCGCGCGCGCACACACACAACACAGACAGAGTTCACTTTGTCAGGGAGCAGTAGGGAGGGGAGGCAGCCAGAGCAGTGGCCATCAACAAGGTGTGGAGCAGTGAAGTTTAGATCATCCCAAGCGCATGAGTCTTGGACCTGCTTCTTATCCACACTCAGGACTCAATTGGTGCAGTTTCCACCAGTCCAGGACTCTAATCTGCTCCTGCCCCGATGCTTACGACCATGGCGTGCTCAGGCTGCAAGTAGCTACCCTCCCCTCTTGGCCAAGGCTAAGAAAATTCCCTCCCCACCATGCCGTGGAACCTTCCAGTCCCAAAAGCTTTCCCCTTCTCTTCCCCCCCCCCCACTTTGAGATGTTTTGAGGATTTGAAAGTAAGAGGTGGAGAGAAAGGCTCATTTGCATGTTCACTTACTCTCTGCCCCGAGGTCCCTCAAAATAACCTCCCTCTCCCAAGAACCTGAAACCAAAGAAGCCACCAGCAGGCAGGCCCTCCCTCCACTCTGTTGGAGGCTAGAGAGGCCCATGCTGGGGAGGCCACTCCATCCGGCCAGGATCCTGCCTCCGTGGCTGCAAGCAGGACATGCATGAAAGCAGACACTTTGTTCAGAGAATTGAGGTGCCTGGGAACCTGCAGAAACTAAGGGATGCTTACTCCCCCAACCGGAGTACAGCTCACAGATGGCTCTGGTTGCCATCTGCTTGCCAAGGTGGTCAGAGTTCGTGGGCTTCCCTTCCTGTGGGTTTTCTCCCTCTCTTCCAGGGCCCTACCCTGTTGAACTAAAAGCAAAGTGTCTGTGGCAGCGCAGGAGTCAGTGGGTTTAGTGGGGGAGCCAGCATGTGAGGGCATGAGCATTAGCAGCCTGCAGGTGCTGCAGGTGCTGGCTCTCTGGGGCTCTGAATGAATTTCCTAATCAAAGAACTATGGAAGCAGCTTGGACTGCTCCATTGTAACCACAAATGGCCGGTACAGGGCCCTGCTGGGGTTGTCGCTGGAACACACAGAGCAATGGTCAGCACCACCCACTCGGGCCTCCCTTACAAGCAAGCGGCTCCTGGGCAGAAGCCACATCCAGTCTCCACGGAGTGATTGCCAATCTGCGCCTGCGTGCCTTAGGCCAGAGGCTCTCCCAGAACGGCTCGGAACAATCGTGCCATTTTCCCATGGGGCCAGGATACATGGGGGCCAGATGGCCAGCCGGGCCCCAACGCCACCGTCACCACTTCTCCTTCCCCCAGAGCTCCTTGTCCTTGGAGCCAAGCTCTCACCCCTGAAATACCCTGTCCTTCATGAAAACCTTTCTGGAATTCTCTGGAAAGGAAGTGACCATTTCCTTCATGCCATTTCCCACTCCCTCGACACCCCTCCCCCACAACCACAAACAAAATGGAAACTACCCTAGGAACAGCTGTGCCCTCTACTTAAAAACAGCCCCTCCTCCTCTGGCTAGGCGTCATCAAGCAGCCAAGGCGCCTGCTGCCCTACCGTAACCAGCAGAGAGGCTCTGCAGCCCCAGGCGCAGACAATCCATCCATTGGCAGGACTCAAACCCATAACCTTGGCCTGGCTCAGGCCCAACTCTGATCAGCAAGCGAGTCCTCCTTGAGCCGGCACCCTGTGTCAGCTCCTTCTCTGTTCCTTTCCTTCCAATGCCCCCTGTATTTGACATGAAATTAAGAAGAGGGAGGGCGAGCAGGCCAGAGTTTTGCAAGCTTTTGTTGGTTGGGGTTTCTCTGCTTATTTACAAGAAACCCAGTTTCCTTCCGCACCCCTGGGTCACTGCCTGATTCCAGCTCATGGTTTGTCACACTCCCATGGTGAGGTGGGTCTCCTCCATATCCCCCTCACCCGTCTTCATCCTCTGCTCCCCTCTTCCAGGCTTCCTCCTCAGGCCCACAATCCATCCCAGGGAGAAGGTGATCAGGGCTGCGGGAGGTGGCAGGCTGCAGGCTGCAGGCAAAGAGTTGTCTAGCTTTACTCCTGGGGAAAGAGGGGGTGGCAGGGTGGAGACCCATGGCCCACCCACGATGGTGTCTACCGCCCAGGATGAGGGAGGAGAAGGAGGAGGATGAGAAGGGTCATGCTCTCCTGGCTGCAGCCCCATGTGACTGTGACCTTGAAAAAGCCACCCATCTTTCTGGGCTGTGCTTTCTGTCATCCTTCAAGTGGGTGAGGGTGCAGGGTCATGGAGCCTTAGCAGGTGCTCAGCAGGCAGTCTTGGGCGAGTGAAGGTGGCGGGTGGGAGGCACTGTGAAAGCGAAAATTCACTCATCCAGATGGTGAATTCCAGGCCACCTCCCAGGCAGCAAGGGGTCAGGGCCCCAGTCTGCGGCCTTGAGAGCCCCCGAGGAGCTCCCGAACCCAAGAGAGGGTGGGACTTAGATGGTTATTGGCTGGGAAGGAACCGATTCCTGGCTTGGGTTGGGGACCCTGCACGGAGGGGCAGGCTGGTGCAGTCCCCTGCCCTCCCCACCGTCAACCCTGGCCCAGCCCTCTGGGTTGTGGTTATGTAGCAAGAAGAACAAACACTACAGACTCCCCAATAAGGGAGGAAGGAGGGGGGGAGGGTGGCTGACAAAGGGAACCGCTGGCTTCAGTGGCCCTGAGAAAGCTAAAACAACGCCACCTGGAGGTGCCTGTAGCCACTACACCTACTCCACTGAATGCCAAGGACAAGAGGCGGAATAACAGAAGGGCCACTACAACGTCCGCAGAGCCTAAAGGCATGAGTTTTGACGCCAGCAGAGCTGGTTCCGCCTTAGGGTTTGTGCCTACCACTTTCCTGAGAAAGGACAGGATTGGGGCGGGCTCTTAATCAAGCACTTGAGACGCCCTGAGACTGAGCCCTGGCTCTGCGCCCCATGGCAGCGTCCTGCTCACGGCGGCCCTAGGAGGAGGCAGCAGTAGACAGCCAAAGTCATTGCATCCATGACACGCACGTGCAAGAGCTGGATGAGCTCCCAGCCTGGGCCTCAGCCCAGCCCCTGCCATCACAAGCATCTGCAGAGTGAACCAGTGGATGGGAGACTGGTCTGTCTCTGCCAGATAATACAAGAAAATGTCCAAGATATCATGCAAAAAGAAAGGGAAATGGAGATGGTGAGTCAAAATGAAGGCTGAGAGGGGTAGAGGAAAGACAAGCAGTGTAAGCACTGGGAGAGGGAGGGGCTGGGAGAAGCTACAAAGTGGATAGGATGTGGATGCATCAGACAGCGGAGGAATCGAACATACATATATATACACACATATATATGGCTGGCGCTGTGGTATAGTGCTAAAGCCACCGTTAGAGATGCTGCATCACAGGTGAGCAGTTTGAGCTCTGGTTGATCTGTTTCCCCCTCCAGCTCTCTGCTAACATGCCTGAGAAAGCAGGGGAAAATGCCCCAGGAACTTGGGACCCTGCACCCATATGGGAAAGAAAAAGGCTCCTGGCTCCGGATCAGCCCATCTCTGGCTGTTGTGTCTGTTTGGGGAAGTAAATCCTCAATGTAAACTTTTGTCTTTCCTTTTCTCTGTAACTCTGCCTTTCAAATAAAAATAAATATTTTTTGTTTGGTTTCTTTTGTTTGTTTTTAAAGATTTATTTATTCTCATTACAAAGTCAGATATACAGAGAGGAGGAGAAACAGAGAGGAAGATTTTCCATCTGATGTTTCACTCCCCAAGTGAGCGCAACAGCCAGTGCTGTGCCGATCCGGAGCCAGGAGCCAGGAATTTCCTCCAGGTCTCCCACGCGGGTGCAGGGTCCCAAGGCTTTGGGCCGTCCTCCACTGCTTTCCCAGGCCACAAGCAGGGAGCTGGATGGGAAGTGGAGCTGCCAGGATTAGAACTGGTGCCAGTATGGGATCCTGGTGCGTTCAAGGTGAGAACTTTTAGCTGCTAGGCCACAGGACCGGGCCCTCAAAAATAAATCATTAGAAAAAGAAAGCCATCCTCTAGGTGAAGGTAAGAGTGGGTCTGTGAGCACAGGAGGTGGCAGAAGACAAGTGGGTAGCTCTGGAACCTGGGGGATGATTTTCTTAGCCTCCAAAGGAAAAAGCTGATAGACTATAGGGTAACAGCCTTGCTGTAGAGACCCCCAAATGTGTAATGGTTCCACTGTGAAAATGGTACCAGATATGCGTGATCAGGGCAGTGAAAAGGACTGACCTTGAGTTTAAACTCATACATTTTATTTATTTTTTTCTTTGCTTATTTTAAAAAATGTATTTATTTTTACTGGAAAATCAGATTTACAAGGAGAAGGAAAGACAGAGAAAGAAAGATCTTCCATCTGCCGGTTCACTCCTCAAGTGGCCACAAAGGCCAGAGCTGAGCTGATCTGAAGCCAGGAGCCAGGAGCTCTTCCAGGTGTCCCATGCGGGTGCAGTATGCCAAGGCTTTGGGCCGTCCTCCACTGCTTTCCCAGGCCACAAGCAGGGAGCTGGATGGAAGCAGGGCTGCCGGGATTAGAACCAGCACCCATATGGGATCCCGGCACACGCAAGGTAAATGACTTCCTACTAGGCTAGTAGGACTAGCCACTAGGCTACTATACTGAGCCCAAGCTCACAGTTTAAAGATGGGATTATCTTCCAAAACCCAGGTTTAATGAGGGGACAAAAAAATGAGGACCAAAACAAACATTTTGCTAAGCCTTGGTCTTATCTGGGTCCGTTGGCAGGAGGGGCCTAGGCAGGTGTTCAGCTGTCAGACAAGCCAGCAGCCTGATCTGATGCAAGTCCAAGGGGATTTCAAAAAGTTCACGGAAACAATGAAATGAAATGAAGTTTCTTTTGTGGGAGAAAAATAGGAAGGGAGGATGGAAGGAAGGAAAAAAGAAAAACAAAGATAGAGGCCTGGAGCCAGTTCGTATCCTGGCTGTTCTACTTTCCCTCCACCTTCCAGCTCCCTGCTTGTGGCCTGGGAAAGCGGTCGAGGACGGCCCAAAGCCTTGGGACCCTGCACCCACGTGGGAGACCTGGAAGAAGCTCCTGGCTCCTGGCTTCAAATTGGCTCAGTTCCAGCCATTGCAGCCACTTGGGGAGTGAACCAACGGATGGAAGATCTTCCTCTCTGTATATCTGCCTTTCCAATAAAAATAAATAAAATCTTTAAAAATTAAAAAAAATGTAAAAGTCATGCTTAGCTAAGGATCCACATCCAAACATTCCACTGAATGGATTGGCCCACGGGTCCTCTTTTGCCAACCCCTGCTTAGGTCTAAGAGGTGAAGAGGAGATGAGAATTAAACCAGGCGAGGAAGGCTTAGAAGAGATGGCGCTGGCTTCAGATCTTGAAGGATGTGTGAAAGTTGAATTGACAGAAATTGAGGCGGGAGGGCTGGCGCAGTAGCCTAATGGCTAAAATCCCACCTTGCACCCTCTAGGATCCCATATGTGCACTCGTTCTAATTCTGGATTCTCTACTTCCTATCCAGCTCCCTGCCTGTGGCCTGAGAAGGCAGTAGAGGACGGCCCAAAGCCTTGGGACCCTGAACCCATGTGGGAGACCTGGAAGAAGCTCCTGACTCCTGGCTTCAGATCAGTTTAGCTCTAGCAGTTGCGGCCACTTGGGGAGTAAATCAGAGCATGGAAGATCTTTTTCTGTTTCTCTTGCTCTTTGTAAATCTGACTTTCCAATAAAAATAAAAAATAAATCTTACAAAAAAGAAAAAAAGAAATTGGGGCAGGACATTGGACCGGGATGGGAGTAGCATAAACAAAGGTGCACACGCGGGGAAATCATGGAAGCTCAAGGTATTTGACACATGCATGGGTTCATCATTAGTTACTGGAGTACTGTAGCACCAAGTACCAGCCTTGTGCCAGGAGAAATGCCCTTAGCTTTGCCAGGTGTGGGAAGTGGCCCAGAGGGAGTGGGCACTGGGGAGTCCCCCAGCCCGACGCCTCATGCACATGGGAGTCCCGGATCCGAGCGAGAAGGCTTGCATCGGTTTCTAGGACACACGCCAGCAGGGGCCTCAGCAGACAACATGGTCCCTTCAATAAAAGTTATCTGCCTTAATATCCTGTTGGTGCTTAGACTGATTACCCTGGCTTCTAAAAGACCCACTAATGAATTTAATTAGTCTCTGGTCAGTGCTGCTGCTCCCTCCCTCGCTCCCTCCCCTGACAATGGAAACAAACTGTCCCTAGGCTAGGGGGGCAGGGAGATGGCACTTTAAAGTGAGCCTGCCAGGGTTCTGTGAGGGTCTTCAACATGTTCATGAAAAAAGCACATTTATGGACAAAATATGCACAGATTACTTTCTTTTCTTTTTTTAAAGATTTCATTATTTTTATTGGAAAGCCACATCTTTCATCCGCTGGTTCACTCCCCAAGTGACTACAATGACCGGAGCTGAGCTGATCCAAAGCCAGGAGGCCAGGAACTCCATCAGGGTCTACCACATGCACAGCAAGGGCCCAAGTTCTGATCATCTTTGCTGCTGTCACAGGTCAATAGTAGTGATCTGGAAAGGAAGTGGAGAGGCCAGGACACGAACCTGTGCCCACAGGGGATTTTAGGCATACAAAGTGAGGATTTAGCCTTTGAGCCATCCAGCCGGGCCTGTGACAGGATTTTTATGGGTCCACAATGCCTAAGGAATTTACTACGTGATCCTTAGCCTGGCGGTTAAAATCCTCGCCTTGAACGCACCAGGATCCAATATGGACACCGGTTCTAATCCCAGCAGCTCCACTTCCCACCCAGCTCCCTGCTTGTGGCCTGGGAAAACAGTGGAGGACACCCAAAGCCTTGGGACCCTGCACCATGTGGGAGACCGGAGGAAGCTGCTGGCTCCTAGCCTCAGATCGGCTTAGCTCTGGTTATTGCAGTCACTTGGGGAGTGAATCAGCGGATGGAAGATCTTCCTCTCTGTGTATGTGACTTTCCAATAAAAATAAATAAATCTTAAAAAAAAAATAACCTACGTGATCCTTAACACGACAAGTGTGCTGGCCTTTAGCTTGAGAATGTCACAGAAGGCTCGTGATGGAAGTGCCTAGGGGGGAATGGTAGGTCAGTACGTACAAAGCCAGAGGCTTTGTATGCTGAAGTCTGTCCTGCTCCAGGGTCAGGACACCTGACTGAGGTCTGAGCAAGTCACTTCCTGGCATGTTGCCCTTTGCCTGGCGAGGGCTTTGACCTGGATGTAGTGAGACCCTCAGTGGGCTTTAGAGAAAGCCAGCGACCTGTTGCAGTTGCTAGTCACCTAGTTCTGAGTAGGCTTGGTCTTGATTGCTTCATTGTTGCTGCCGCCACCACCACCACCGCTGCTGCAGCAGCTCTCACAGAAGACCTCCCCCCTTGCCTTGCCTGGCTGTGGTTTCCGGGCCCACACCCCTGGGCCCCCCTGGCTCTCAGCGCTCACCTGCTCCGCCCACTCTTCCCTTGCCCTGACCTGCCTGTCCTGCTCTCTCAATTTCTCCCCCTACAAACATAGCCTTTTCTGAGCACACCACCTGCCCCCGCCCCCTGGCTCCTGGCAGTCAGGTGGCTCAAAAGCCTCCACTTTGCGGTCGGGAGGCAGGGCAAGGAGTCTCCCCTGTCCCCCCACCTCCCAGGGCCCATGGTAGATACACAGTAAGTGGAGCTGGAGACAGGGCCAGCTCTCCCCGCACCCCTGCCCTGCCAGAGGAAACAGCCCCTGGCTGCCACTTCCTGTCCCAGGGGTTTCAGCAGCTTCCCCTACAGGCCCCTGTCACCCGCCCCCTTCCCCCGTGGCTTTCCCCACCCCCACCCCAGCCCCACGCAGGTCAGAGAGTGCAGAGGGGAGGATCCTTCACTGGAAGGCAGATCGGACAGCTGGCTACACGGGACGGGGGGAGGGGGAGACGCCCCAGTGGCAATGCCATCAGCCTGAGCTCGGCCACCAGCGCTGTCTCCATGTCCCTGACCTGTTCACTGATGAGTAAAAATGAACTAGTCACTTTGGGGGAGGAACTTCAGAGGGTTGGATACACAATCAGAAATTAGAAATGCTAAGGTCTGTTCCCAGTATGTGGAGGGACAGGCTGAAGCCATAGGACCTGGGGCAAGTCATAGGCCAAGGAGAGAGGCAGGTGACACAGAAATCAATGTCACTTTATTACCTGTAAGGGGGCTTCCTGTCACTAGTGTTTATGGACAGAGGCAACAGTAGAGAAAAAAGTATTACATCATATGTAGGTCAAGGGTAGTGGCATTTTCCGGGTGACGGAGCAGGGAATGCTCACATTCCACCGCGGCTGCCTATGTGGCGTGATCATTTAGACTTGGTCAGTTCCTCCCAGGGCTTTTTGCCGTGGGCCAATGTGCCTGTGAGGGATCCTGTTGAGAGTGCCTAATGATCTATGGGGCTGTCTAGGACAGCACCACAGACCAATGCCCTAACGAGGGCAGCGGTAAACAAGTTCAGGAAGTGTCTTCCCCTTGGGACTAGGCTGCGTGTCCTGCCTGCGGGAGTGACCTTTTAGTTGATTGGCTAGGTGTTATATATAAGCAGGTTGGGTCCTGGAGCAGGGGGGCAGAAAAAGAGGGGAGAGAAAGAAGGAGCAGATGGCTTTCCTGTTTGCATGCTGCCTGGTGGAATAAAGAGTTCCTACACATTCACTCAGCGTCGGGTTTTCTTCCGTGGGTTCGGAGATTCCCCGACATCTGGTGCCGTGACTCGGATCCGCTTCAGCTGGTAAGCCGCAAAACACGGGACAAGGTAAGCAACTGAGCGCACAGCTCAGGAAGCCGCACACGTGGGAAAAAGGTAAGTAGCTGAGCATAGGCTCAGGAAGCCGCTTTTGCGGGGACGCGCGCGTCAGGTTCATAGGGTAGTGACGAGAGGTTCACGGGGTAGGGACGAGAGGTTCGCAGGGTAGCGAGCGATGAGAGGTTCGCAGGGTAGCGATGAGAGGTTCGCAGGGTAGCGACGAGAGGTTCATGGGTAGTGACAAGAGGTTCGCAGGGTAGCGACGAGACAGCCTTCGGTCAAGGAATAATACCGTTCAACATTATGGTGAATCTATCTTCTAGTATGTGTATGCAGGAGCTGTTATGGAAACTGTTGAAAAAACATGGTACTCCTGTGAAGGCGAAAACGGTGCTTGCATTTCTGCAGACAGCAGGTAGGGTTTCCCCTTGGTTCTTAGATGCAGGTCTTCTGACTCTGCCCCAATGGGAGCGCCTCGGGAGAGACCTTCTGTGGGCGGAACGGAAGAGTCCGTTACCGCCAGGAACCATTGGTTTCTAGACCTTGGTTAAGCCATGTCCTACTGAACGATCAGGTAAGTTTAAGGAAATCTTGTAGGAAGGGGAAGAGCTGTTGCGAGAAATGCAAGAGGAAGCTTCTTCAAAAGCAGCAACTAGTGAGTCAGGAGGATCAGATTCAGAGGAGAAAGAGGAAACCTCAGGGAACGAATTGGATGAGCTGGTGGAAAGACTAGAAACTGTGTCGGTAAGTCATTCAAAGAAATCCTGGGTACCTAGACCCCCACCAGGAGACCCACCCTTGGCGCCTATGGCTCCTCCCTGGACTGGTGATTGGGATGTATTAGGGGTCCGGCCACGCGACCTCAATGTGGAGGAGAGGCAAGGTTGGAGAGAATTGCGTGGCCCTGGGCAGGTCTTTCCCGTACAGGAGGACCAAACCCCAATCCCCCTGTACGCTCCTGGGTCCCACTAGATTTCAAGCTAGTGAAAGAGTTGAATTATATGCTTTCATTTACCATTTTGTTTACTAGGTTCCACAGTGATTTAAATCATCACAATCCAATATACAGAAATCAAATATCTTTCTTTAAATTGACTAATGATTCATCCTTTTATAGAAAATGTCATTGACACTTAAAGTCATTTGATACAAGCTAATGAATTCTTCAGCATTCCTTCAGAAAAGTAAAAAAGAATTTGAATAGTATATTGGTAAATCTTGTAACATACAAACTTGAACAATGAGAAGAACTATTTGGGTCTAAGTTCATGCTTATAAGCAGAAAACGGATAAATTACTAGAAAAAATATTGACAACATGAGATCATAACACTTTGGAATAGGTTTTAGGGACTTTGCATGTGCACCTGTGCTTGTCTTTCAGTTCTTGTTCACTCTTACAGTGGTATTTATTCATCTATACTTGAACCTCATGAAATAGTTCTTTTATTGTTCACATAATAAATGAACATTTAAGAGTTGTATAGACAAATGGGATGCAAAATTTACTGCAGTTTTTATATATACCCGTGTATCTATATATGTATATATCTAGGAAGGCAAAGGGAAAACCTGAAAACGGTGAAGAGAGTATAAAATAGTACCTGAAGATAATTATAAAGGCCTTTTAAACCAGTTTAGGTCATATCACAGGTGATACTATATAACCTCATCATATCAACCTAAAATTAAGAGGCTTCAAAATGTACTTGCAATGAATACATTCAAAGCAAATATTGAAGCCCTCTTACTGTGTAACTGGTATATAAACTTTATAGTACATTTGCTTTGGGATGTATTAGAGAATATGTAGTCTTCCGTTAAAAAAGGAACATTCTGTTACTGCTGTAAGTAAATCATGAGATGACTGTTCTTCAAAAGAAAGATTTATTTTTTTGTCGTTATAGTAAACGCTGTTGTCACGAATGTTTCTTATTAGATATAATTAGAAGAATGGTGATTTATCAAATTAGCGAAAGAGGAAATTATTGTATAGCATGTTTTGTACTCCTAAACCAAAAAGTTAAGATGCTCTTAAAATTGCATTGGGAAATGCTAGATATCCAAGTATATGAATGTTCCTAATTTTCAAGAGTATAAATTCTGTTCTAAATTTGCTATCAAACATTCCACTGGCATTCCCTATAATTCCACGGGTCAGGCTATAGTGGAACGTGCTCATGCCATACTCAAGATTCTGGTAATTAAACAAAAAGGGGGAGTAGGAGCCTCCCTCTTCCCCAATAGCCCAAAACACCAATTAGCTCTTGTTACATGTATGTTTAATTTTTTGATTTTGGATTTGCATGGCCGCTCTGCTCCTGAGCGGCATGCCTCGGGCGATGGCCCCTGTAAAGACTGGGTTATGTGGAAGGATGTCCTAACAAAAGCATGGCGAGGCCCGCATCCTGTCTTACGACAGACGTGAGGTGCAGTTTGTGTTTTTCCGCAGGATTCTGAAGGACCAGTGTGGATACCTGAACGTCTGACATGTGTGGTGAAGGAGCCTCCTCAAGATGAAGCCCCCGATGTGGTGGATGCTAATGACTGCACTGACAACGAGCTTGGCAGCGAACAGGCACGACCAGGACCTTCACCTGTGGATGATAGTGAGGGCATGGCTGATGCCCCTGCCAGTGACCAATAACAGCCGTATATTGCCTATGTTCTTTACCAGCAATGAGAGTATTGGGCTGCCCACTATCCCTTGGGATAATAAATCGGTACCATAAGGAACATAAGTATCATCTTGCCTGGTACTGTGTGCTTTCAAGCCCGGGCCTATGCTATAAATGAGACTCGACCCTGCGTCCTGATGGTGGATCGGACAATAGGGAGGTTTCAGGATAACCCAACTGATGGAGTAGCTATGACCATGACTGCCACCGTTCCTTGACTCTGCCCGCAAGCTGAATGTGGCAATGGTCTGTGACCAGAGTACATCAGATACTGCCATGCTGTGCTGGTGTTTGGAGATGGCCCCCGGAATGGACAGGATGTCAAAGTACTGTGTCACCCAGAAGAGCGGCCCCAGGTTTTGCTGTGACAAATTTGTTTTCCATCTTTTCCAACTCAACCTTTTTTGGGTATGATTATTCATATTGTGATCCTGCTCAGTGTTTGCTCAACCTTGGAATGCCTGAGTACTGTGTACCAGCAATGGTGGCCGCTCAGATATATCAGCATTCGCTTCGGCTCGTGGGACAGTGATACAGAACTGTGCCTATATCTATAGTAACTCACGCAGTTGGGAAGAAAATGTAAATGTGACCTGTAAGAGTCATGTCTCTATACCCCCTGCCTTTGTATGTGTTTCCCCACCATTTATGTTTTTGGTTTCCCATTGGTTCAATGCTTCTTATTTGAATTGTAGTGAATATGGGGGTAGCTTGGACCCAATGTTGGAATGGGTCAGGCACTGCTGTGCTGACAATGGCAGCTGGTCCTTGAGGTTCGATAATTTAACCAGAGGGCTCCGCACACAAATTCTTTCCATCAATGCCACACGGGTAAGAGTAGCTTCAGTAGAGCAGTGGGCCAATTGGGTCTTGAGAGGCCTTTCATTTGCTCGCCAGTGGGCTGGTCTAACCAGCGTAGGTCTGCTCCTTGTCATTCATGTGCTCTGGGTTGGCTGCATCACCCTAACTCGGGTATGGTGCCATTAAGCCCAACAGCAGGTGCTAGTGCAAGCGGTGCTTGTGCTCCATAGACGAGAGTCCCCCAAGGTATGGCTGAACATGCTGGACCAGTAGTCAAAGACGGGTTAGTATCTGATATGGGCTCTACCAACCTAAGACAGGCGCCGCGTCCACGGCCGCGCAGTCAGCCCATGACGGGTAAGGAGAGTGCTAACTCGGAACACCTAAGACAGGCACGGTCCCTTGTTAATTAAACAAAAAGGGGGAGCTGTTGAGAGCGCCTAACGATCTATGGGGCTGTCTAGGACAGCACCACAGACCAACGCCCTAACGAGGGCAGCGGTAAATAAGGAAATGTCTTCCCCTTGGGTCTAGGCTGCGTGTCCTGCCTGCGGGAGTGACCTTTTAGCTGATTGGTTGCTTCCCACGTGCAGGGGTGACCTTTTAGCTGATTGGCTAGGTGTTATATATAAGCAGGTTGGGTCCTGGAGCAGGGGGGCAGAAAAAGAGGGGAGAGAAAGAAGGAGCAGATGGCTTTCCTGTTTGCATGCTGCCTGGTGGAATAAAGAGTTCCTACACATTCACTCAGCGTCGGGTTTTGTTTCGCGGTTCGGAGATTCCCCGACAGGATCCCACAGGCAGGTGACGTGCGAGGCCTTTGGAAGGCCATGGGTCAAGGCAGCAATGGTGACCCAAGGTTCTGGGCTGCTGGTCCATTGCTAGCTGTCCTTGGAACAGGTCATAGCTATAGATCCAAGGCCTTGATGCTTGTGATGGGGGCCTTGGGGTAATGGACACAGTTACCCTACTGCCCTCATGATCATGTCACATAGCAGTGAGAAGCTTAAGGGGATCCCAGAAGCTGTGATTCTGGATGAGCCAGCAAAGAAAATTTCAAGACCCCTGGTAATAGTTCTCCTGGATCTGAGAGCTCATCATTTTCCACCTTCCACTCAGAGCTCTGCCCAGCCAGGCCTCTCCCCAAGAGAAAACGGGGGTTCACTCTTCCCTCTGCCCCTCCCAAAACAAATAGAACTCACTCTCCCCAAGGTAGGGCCCCAAGGATGGAGGCTACTTCTCAGTGCCTGCAAGTTGGCATGAGCACTGCTTCACAGCTGGTACGAGGGATGTCCGGGGAGCCTTAGAGGCAACATCTGGATGTGCAACTGGACTCCTGCCAGTCCCCCTCCTGCCAGATACAGGGCTAACCCAGGGCCCCGGGGATTGGTTACAAGCCGGACTTGAAGCTGGTCATGCATGTTTGGAAAGCACATTGAGCCTTGGTAGAGGGGGGTGGAAACACTTGAGGTTGGTGCCAGCTGGGGGTGAGAGCTCGTGAGGTTGGCACCAATCAGAGCCAGTGCCAGGCCTAGGGCGGTGGGTGTGGCTGCTGTGGCCTCATGTGGCCACTCCCGGGAGGGGCAGAGGGGTGTGGGTGCTTGTTTAAATGTGGGCAAGATTTCTCTTCTGCACCCTCTGATAGCAGTTCAAGTTTCTGCCCTAGGTCTCGGGAAGTGGAGAGTGGTGGGTCAAGGAGGAAAAATGAGAGGGTGACAGGCTGGAATGGGGGGTTGGGTAGGGGTGGCACGGAGTTACAGTACTGTGGTTCGGGCTGTGGGGTTGATACTGTGCAGGGGTTCTGTCACATTATCCCCGTTTGTCCTTCAGTGGCAAAGCTGGGGTTTGAGTCCAACTTTGTTTCCACCTGCTAGCTTTGAACTCAGTTTTCAGGGTAGGCAATTTTGGTAATAATTCTAACCATTCCCTTTTAAAAGCAGCAGAAGTGAGGCTCAGAAGAGATTAGGTAACATGATTAATATCACAGTGTCAATCAGGAGGAGGCAGAACTCAAACCTGGACCTGGGAGACCTTGATCTCCAAGTCCTTGCTTCTCCTCCTGTCCACTCTGATGACCACCTGCTGGGACCCCAGCTGGCTCACAACCCTCAACTTCTAAGGCTCACAGGCCTTAGGAGGTCCCTTCAGCCACAGCATTCCATGCCCTACAAGGCTTTCCCAGTGAATGCTGACTTCCTGGGTCAGGTCTACCCAACTTGAGCACTAGTTGTATAGTTCTGCTGATGTGGCGGCTTACGCTGCTTCCTGGACATTCCCTGGCTTCAGCCCTGGAGTTTCCCTGACATGGTCCTAGCCCCATAAATCTACCCTTGCTGTCTGTCATCTAACACATAATGTCAGTCTGGGTTCTTATCTCCGGGTGTTGGTTCACAAGTTCACTCGAATATTTATGGGAAAGCCAGTCTAGAGCACCTCAGAGGGGCCAGACCCATGGCCAGGTGCTAGCTCGGGAGACCCAGCCCGTTGTCCATGGTAAAGTTCCTAGATCTAAGTTGACAGCAAGCTGAGTTAGCCCATCTGTCTAAACATCATTGCCGATGTGTAGCAAGCTTCCCTTCAAAACTGAAGCCCTTGGCCTGGCACCATGGCCTAGCACCTAAAGTCCCTGCCTTGAATGCACCAGGATCCCATTTGGGAGCTGGTTCTAATCCTGGCAGCCCCGCTTCACATCCAGCTTTCTGCTTGTGGTCTGGGAAAACAGTTGAAAATGCCCCAAAGTCTTGGGACCCTGCACACATGTGGGAGACCTGGAGGAACTTCCTGGCTTCGGACTGGCACAGCACCAGCTGTTGAGGTCACTTGGGGAGTGAAATCATCGGACGGAAGATCTTCCTCTCTGTCTCTCCTCCTCTCTGTATATCTGACTTTGCAATAAAAATAAATCTTTAAAAAAAAAAAAACTAAAGCCCTGGGGCCAGCATCCTAATATAGTAGGTTAAGCCTCCACTACCCATAGCACTGGCATCCCATATGGGCACTGATTCCTGTCCCAGCTGCTTCACGTTCAATCCAGCTCCCTGCTTATGACCTGGGGAACAGTAGAAGATGGCCCAAAGCCTTGGGACCCTGCATCCATGTGGAACACACAGAAGAAGCTCCTGGCTTTGGCCTGGCATAGCCTTGGCCATTGATGCCATCTGGGAAGTGAACCAGCAGATGGGAGATTCTCTGTCACTCCCCTCTCTCTGTAACATTACCTTTCAAATAAATAAATGAATCTTTAGAAAAAATATCTGAGGTCCTGAGGCTGGGTGGAAATGGGAAGTGATAAAGATACTGTAAAGTTGACTCTGATGATGGATGTGCAACTCTGAGAAATATACCAAAACATGCTAAAGTGCAGACCTTATGCGGGGAATTTTCTAGTACGTGAACTGTATCTAAGAAACTTTTTATCTTGAGAAAAACAAACAAACAAAAGCAAAACAAGACAGGCCCAGCACAGGACCCACTCAAGGCCACACTTTTTCCCTATCAGCCTCCCTGAGGCCCAAATTAAGCAGAGTCATGGAGCGGAAATAGCAAGTCCACTCTGTGTGTAGAGATAGGGATGTACTACAGGTTTCAGGGTGAGCAGTGGGAAAGAGACAACAGCAAGGGTTGTGGGACCAGTGCTGTAGCACAGCATGTTAAGTCACCAGTTGCGATACCAGCATTCCATAAGCGCGTTTCCAGTCCCAGCTACTCCACTTCTGATCCAACTCCCTGCTAACAAACCTGGAAAGCAGTAGAGAATGGCCCACGTGCTCGGGTTCCTGCATCCATATGGGAGACCCTGACGGATTCCCAGTTCCCCGCTTTGGAAGCAAACCAGCAGATGGAAGATTTCTCTTTTTCTTTAATTTTGACTGTCAAACAAATAAACCAACCATTTAACAGAGTGAGAGAGAGCGACCAGGAACTTGAACTTCAGCTCTGCCACTCATGGCCAGTCTCTGTATTCGTTTTCCTATCCTCTGTGAAGTGCCTGTGGCTGAGTTTGTTGATTCTTTGCTACCGGCCTAGCTGGTTCTGACCCTCTGGATTTCTAATTAGAAGGCCCTGCAAGACAACAGGATGGATGGTGGACAGGCGGCTCTTGGTGGGGGGTCTGCAGGAGACCTTTGACACAATTGACACCAGCGCTGTTCCAGTCCATGCTCCATGACATCTATTTTCCTGTGAGTCACATTCTCTTGCATTATTCTGCTGGTGAGGCTTGCCACGTGGAACACCTTGGTTCTAATTTCCCCTGGTAGTGATGGGTGGTAGATCAAGTTGGAACCCAGATCCACCAAGAACAGCCCTTTGAGAGGGTGGTGAAGAAGGTCCCTGGCCAGCAGCCTCTCCACTCCCCTGCCTCGCCCCTTGCTCGTGTGGAGCCTGCGTACCCAGTGTGCGGCCGGGTAGAGATCACTGACCGCTCCCAGTCTAGCCCCTGTTGGAGAGGATATTTCCACATCAGGCCCCCACTTCCTGCAGACTACCCGTGCTCCGGTTTCCTCCCCCCACTCCTGCCATCTGGTGGCCTGCCCTCTGCCCCCTCCCCTTGTGGGGTGTTTCCAGGCTGCCTTATCTGCCTGGGGAATCTGCACCTCACCCTGGCGGCCCCGCCCCGCCCAGGGCCCTACCTGCTCTTTCGTCACCGTCATCCGTGGTTGCCTGCCACCACCACAGCGGGAAGCAGCACCCGTGGCTAGGATACCGCCCATCTCCCCGCCCCCACCACATCCCCACCCCATGCCTGGCAGGTTGGGGTGTGGACCAAAGTTTGCTGCCTCACACAGGCTTTCAGCCCCTGGGGCCCAGCCTGTCATGGTAGAACCTAAATATCTGTAGCACCAATTCAGTTTGCGCAAATGAGGAGGGCATGCTTGGGTTGCAAAGTGCTTGCTTTTCTATCTGCAGGCTATGCAGACAGGCCAGAGGGCTCTTCTGCTCTTTGCCACTAGGAGATGAGGGAGGGCAGCAGTAGGCTGGAAGGCTGGGGGGGTGGGGGGCAAGCAGCTGTTTTTGAAGTTGGGGGATGCTGTCAAGGGGCCACAGGCTGAGCATGAAAGAGGAGCTGCGGCCAGGAAATCCCTCCCACCCCAGGATCTGCTCACCCGCCCAAAGGCTGGGATGAAGCCAGGGCAAACCACTGGGCAAGTCAAAACACTGCCCTCCCAAGACATAAAGATCTAGACTATCCCATCGGATATGTTTGAACCAAAGTACAAGACAGAGAGGTGGGGACAGGAGGCAAAAGAAGATGCTGTGGGCAATGGGTTTTCCTTCCAGGTACTTTGTACTAGAATCCTGGCAGTTCTAAGTTTTGACCTGCCCATGTCAAGGACAGGTTCAGGGGCCTGCTTGCTACAGCTGACCAGGCCGCAGACTAGGACTCGAAGCCACAGTTCAAAACCAGTTCACCTTCCAGGGGCTTCCTTTTTATGCACCGATAAATCATTTTAAATGTGTTTGAGACGGTAGATTAAAACACTCACACTTCAGATTAAATGCTATACTTCAAAGACGTTTTAGAAGACTGTGTCCTTCTAGGTCTCTGGAATATGATTCAATAGGGGCACTTGGATGGGAAAGTTCAGAAAACCTCTGTGAGGGTTAATTTTGCCATTAGTGGGCCATATAGTCACAGGCAAGCCATGTCACACGGTTTCTTGCAGCCTCAGGCCTCTTCCACACAAGGATCTATACTCCCCGGTGCTCCTCGCAGGATTACTGACCCTAGCAGCTGGCAGGACCCCAACTCTCTTTCCTTCCTTCCAGAGCATCCAGGCATGCGCATTTGGCACAGTGGGTGAGGCCCTGCTCCGGATGCCCAGATACCCGGATGCCAGGCTCTACTTCTGGTAACATGTGGAGGAAGCAGAGTCCCTGCCACGCCCATGGGAGACCCTGATGGATTCCTAGCTTCTGGCTTCTTTGGCCTGTCAAATGTAGACATTTGTGTAGAGACATAGTAGATGGGAGATTTCTGCCCCTCCTCCACCTCTATCTTTAAATGACAAAAGCTTAAAGCTTCCAAATTACTATATTATCTACCTACCACTCAGGAAAATCAAAATCCATTTGGTATGAATGTGCTAACACCTGACATTGGGTTAATGCATCATCTCGCTCAAAACATTTATTGTTTTGGATTTGTTTTTATTTGACAGGCAGATTTACACATGCAGAGAAGGAGAGATGGATCTACCAGCTGATTCACTCTCCCACTCCCTTAGCATCCACAATGGCCATGGCCGTGGCTGGGCTGAAGCCAGGAGCCAGAGGCTTCTTCCAGGTCTCCCACATGGACACAGGGGCCCAAGCACTCGGGCCATTCTCCACTGCTTTCCCAGGCACAATAGTAGGAAACTATATCAGAAGCAGAGCAGCCGGTACTCAAATCAGCACCCATAGGGGATGTCAGCACCACAAGCTGACGCTTAACTCACTACGCCATGGCCCTGGCCCCAACACATCACATTTTTATTATAAGACACCGTCATGTGCTAGCATGCCTCCAGGGTGTACAGGGAGGCAGACCAGAGGTCAGATGAGCTAGGGGGTGTTGCTCGGGGGCTGCCTCTTGTCACAACCACAGCCACAAAGCCAGCTGGCTTTCACCATCTATTTTCCACCACCAGGGTCTCTGTTAACAGGAAGCTATATGCAGTGGATGTGAAAGGGCCTTTGAAAAGCTGAACGAGAGGCCTGATGCAGCAAAAAGCCCACAGGACTGGGAGTGGGCAGGATCAAGTTCCAGGTCCGACCCTGCTTCTGCTTAGCTCCTCCCCAGGCCTCTGAGCTGGCGCCGACTCCTGCTCAAGGACGCACATGAAAATCCACGGCTGTGGCCTCACCGGCCCCACTGCACAGGGCCTCCGAGTGCAAACTCATCATCTTGCTCTGCAAAGGTCCTTTGCAGTCTGACCCCACCCTACCTACTCAGCCTCGTTTCCCATGATTTCCCAACTCCAGCCTGGGCTTCAAGCCCAGTGGTCTCCTCTCGGGTCCCCTGAGGGAGCATTCCAGGCTCATTCACAGAGTTTCTCAGGCCTGCCATGCCCTTGCTGCTCAGGCAGGGGCCCCAAGCAAGTTCCTCAGTGCCGTGGAACTGCCGGATGACACCCTGTTGCCAGACCCCTTCCTCTAAACTACAACAGCCTTCAAAGCTCTATCGCAGTGTCTCTTAGTCCCCACACAGTCTTGTATTGCTCTTCTAGCATTTCAAGCGCATCTCTTGCTGCCCTGGCAGCCAGTCAAACTGATGGGATCCAAGCCCATTTGCTCTTTGGATGAACACAGGTCTGGGCATTCACAAATGAAATCCCCATAAAATCTCAATTTAGGGGTGACATCCCTGTAAAAGACATCACAGGTCCCGAGAGATCCTAGGGCTGTGAAGTATAGAGACAGAGGGCGGAGGTCACCAGGGCTCCAACGTTACTTCTCTTTTGCTCCAAGCCTCCATTAGGGGCAACCCATGCCAGCTGCAGTCATCTATTGCAGGCAGCCTTGGGAAGGTAGTTCAATAATCCAAATCTTCTCTTTGTGTACAAAGTCAAGATGCTCCCATCCTGGCTGGCCTTCTGATCAGCAAACCCTCAGGGAAGACACTGTTATGCTAGACTAGGTCTCAGAGCTAATATGCTGTTAGGAGAGTTCCATGAGGATAAACTTTTTTTTAAAAAAAGATATTTATTTTTATTGGAAAGGCAGATAGAGAGGAGGAGAGACAGAGAGGAAGATCTTCCGTCCATTGGTTTACTCCCCAAGCGGCCGCAAAGGCTGGAACCGAGCTGATCCAAAGCTAGCAGCCAGCAGCTTCTTCCAGGTCTCCCACATGGTTCAGGGTCCCAAGGCTCTGGGTCGTCCTCAACTGCTTTCCCAGGTCACAAGCAGGGAGCTGGATGGGAAGTGGACTGCTCAGGACATGAACCAGCGTCCATATGGAATCCTGGCGTGTGCAAGGCGAGGACTTTAGTCACTAGGCTATCATGCAGAGCCTAAGGATAAAGTTTTATTTGCAGCCCCTTTTGTTGTCTGTACAGACCAGGTTGAAAAGAGATTATAAATGGCACATATAAAGTGATGTATGTGGGGGACAGTGTGGTGGCACAGTAGGCTAATCTATCACCCTTAAGCTCCGGCATACTATATGGGCACTGGTTTATGTCCCGGCTGCTCCATTTCCCATCCAGCTCCCTGCTAATGGCCTGGGAAAGCAGCAGACATGGCCAAAGTCTTGGGACCCTGGACCCACTTGAGAGACCCAGATGAAGCTCCTGACGCCCAGCTTCGGATCAGCTCAGCTCCAGCCATCACGGCAATTTGGGGAGTGAACCAGCAGATGGAAGATCTTTCCCTGTCGCTCCTCTCAAATCTGCCTTTCAAAATAAAAAATATTTTTTAAATGAAAGAAAGAGGATTATGTCTTGTATTTATAAAATGATGTATGGGGGGGCCCGCTGTCGTGGCCTAGCAGCTAAAGTCCTCGCCTTGAACGCTCCCCGGGATCCCATATCGGCGCCGGTTCTAGTCCCGGCAGCTCCACTTCCCATCCAGCTCCCTGCTTGTGGCCTGGGAAAGCAGTTGAGGACGGCTCAAAGCTTTGGGACCCTGCACCTGCGTGGGAAACCTGGAGGAGGTTCCTGGTTCCTGGCTTCGGATTGGCGCAGCGCCGGCCATTGCGGTCACTTGGGGAGTGAACCATCGGATGGAAGATCTTCCTCTCTGTCTCTCCTCCACTCTGTATACCTGACTTTGTAATAAAATAAGTAAAAAAAAAAAAATCTTTAAAAAAATGATTTATGGGGCCCAGCAAGTTAATCCTCTGCTCTGTGGCGCTAGCATCTGATATGGGTACAAGCTCATGTCCCACGTGCTCCATGTTTGATCCAGCTCTCTGCTTATGGCCTGGAAAAACAAAGGATAGCTCTAGTCCTGGAAGTTTCTGGCCATTTGGGGAGTGAACCAGCGGATAGAAGAACTTCTCTATCTCTGTAAAATCTGTCTTTCAAATAAAAATAAATATTTGTAAAATAAAATAAAAATATAGTGATGTATAGAGCAGATAAACCAGGACCCATTGGCTAACAGTTTGTCATAAACAAAGAACAAATAATAAACAGTCCTATTTTACAATTCATGATAAAGTGAATGGATTCTTAAGCTCAAGAATATCAATATAAAGATAAGTACCATCCAAAACAACAGTGACATCAGGGACAAATATTACTACTATAAAACAAGATCACAGAAGCAAAGGCAAACAATGGCCATCAAAACAATTAATGCTAATAGTATCAATATTAAAAGAAAACAATTCGAACAACCTGACTGTAAAGTTCATATGGAATTGCAACAGTGATCAAAGCCCTTGACATTGATGTGGAGATTTTAAAAAAACAGATCAACCAATGGAATAAATCAGCTGCCACAGTTCAGTAACAGCAGTAATAGACTACTGATAGCTTTTCAACAAGTGATGTTAAGGTGACTGGATATCCATATTTAAGCAGAAAAGCAGAGGGGACAACATTGTGGCGTGGGAGGTTAAGCTACCACCTGCTCCACTTTTGATTCAGCTCCCTGCTGATGATCTGGGAAAGCATAAGAAGATCATCCAAGGGCATGAGCCCCTGCACTCATAGGGAGCTCCTGGCTTTGGACCAACCCAGCTCTGGCATTTGTGGCCATTAGGACAGGGAAGCAGCAGATGGAAGATCTCACTCTCTCTCTCCTATCTCTGTAACTCTGACATTCAAAAAAATTTTTAAAGTCAATCTTTAAAAACAAACAAAAAAGAAAAACAGAGAATTAGGGTTCAGACCTCTCATACAGAAAAATGAACTCAAACTGGATCACAGACCAAAACATAAAGACTAACATTAGCCAAATTCTAAAAAGAAAATGTAAGACAAAATATTTGTGACCTAGGACTGGGCAAGGAGAGCTGAGCCATTAGGGGGGAAACTAATGAGTTGGTTGTACTTCAGCAAGATGAAAAACCTCTGCTCATCAAAAGATACTGCAGAGAGACTGGAAAGATAAACCAGACCAGCGCACAGATTTTGCAAAGCACATAGGTGCTCAAGGTCTTGTCTCCAGAATACCTAAAGAACTCTCCAAACCCAACTACAAGAATACACACAACTCAGTTTCAAATGGGCAAAAGATGGGAACAAACACTTCTCCAAAGAAGATATATGAGTGATGATAAGTTCACAGAAAGATGTTCATCAAGAATTAGGGAAATACAAATGCAAACCACAGCAAGCTAGCATGGCGCACCTGTAAGAATGGCGACTGGTAAAGACAACACATAACAAATGTCAGGGAGTATGTGGAACAACCAGAACTGCCATACCGTGCTGGTGCAAATGGAAAAGGGCACAGTCACTTTGGAAAACAGGTGGACTATTTCTTTTTTCTTTTTAAAAGATTTATTTATTGAAGGGCAGATTTACATCGAGAAGGAGAGACAAAAAGATCTTCTTTCCACTGGTTCACTCCCCAAATGTCTGCAACCGCCAGAGTTGAGCTGATCTGAAGCCAGGAGCTTCTTTTGGGTCTCTCACATGGGTGCAGGGGCCCACACACTTGATCCAATCTCCACTGCTTTTCCAGGCCACACAAACAGGAAGTTGGATTGGAAGCAGAGCAGCTGGGACATGAACTGCTATCCAATGGGATGCTGGCACTTGCAGTTGGAAGGTTAGTCTGTTGAGCCCCCATGCCAGCTTGACAGTTTCTTTAAAAATTGAACCTAAGGGGTAGGCATTGTGGTGCAGCTAGTAAAGCCATCTCCTGTGACTCTGGGAATCCACTTGAGTCCTGGCTGCGCCATTTCCAATCCAGCTAACTGCTGGTGACCTGGGATAGCGATTGAACCTTGGCCAGCTGCTTGGGCTCCTGTACTCAAGTGGGAGACAAGGAAGAAGCTCCTTTTTCAAGTATGGCCCAGCCCTGGCTGTTGCAACCATTTGGGGAATGAACCAGCAGATGCAAGACTCCAATTCTCTCTGTGTGTGTGCTATAACTCTGTCTTTCAAATAAATAAATAAATAGGGGATCTGTAGCATAGTAGGCTAGTTCTCTGCCTGTGGTGTTAGCATCCCATGTGGATGTTGGTTTGAGTTTGACTGCTCCACTTCCAATCGAGTTCCCTGTTTGTGGCCTGTGAAAGCAGCAGAGAATGTTCAAGTCCTTGGGTCCCTGTACCACACGGGAGACCCAGAAGGCAGCCCTGGCTTCTTCAAATTAGCTCCTTCAAATCAGCTCAGCTCAGCTCCAGTTGTTGTGGCCATTTGAGGAATGAACCAAGAGATGGAAGACCTTCTGTATGTCTTTCCCTCTCTCTTTGTAACTCTGCATTTCAACTAAAAATACAATGAGTGCTAAAAATACATAAATCCTTTTTAAAAATGCATCGTTTTTTTAAAAGATTTATTCATTTTTATTACAGCCAGATATACACAGAGGAGGAGAGACAGAGAGGAAGATCTTCCGTCCGATGATTCACTCCCCAAGTGACCGCAACGGCCGGTGCTGCGCCGATCCGAAGCCGGGAACCTGGAACCTCTTCCAGGTCTCCCACGCAGGTGCAGGGCCCCAAAGCATTGGGCCGTCCTCAACTGCCTTCCCAGGCCACAAGCAGGGAGCTGGATGGGAAGTGGAGCCGCCGGGACTAGAACCGGCGTCCATATGGGATCCCGGGGCTTTCAAGGCAAGGTCCCCAGCTGCTAGGCCACGCCGCCACTGGGCCCACATCTTTTGAAAAAAACATTGCACCTATACAACCCTATGATCCAGCTATTCTACTCCTAGGAATTAAACCCAGAGCAAAGGAAATACAGGGCCATAAAAAGCTTTGTAGACAGATATTCAGAGCAGCTGTTTGTAGTAGATACAGACTGGAAAAAAAAAACCAGTGTCCATCCACTGATGAGTGGAAAATGTGTGATCTATCAATACATTGGAATGCTACCTGGCAAGAAAAAGAAATGAAATAGTGATGTATCAACAGCGTGGATGAATGTCATATGCACGCACTGAGAAGTCAGAGCACAAGGGAGCACAATTTCATAGAGCATGCGCACTCATCTCTGCTGTTGGAGAGTGGAGCAGCAATGGCCTCCGAATGGGGAGGAGGGCTCTCCGAGGGCCACAGGTCACTTCCTGGGAGGGACACCTACATTCACTCGATTGTGGTGACGGTTGTGCGAAGTAGAGACATGTGTCAGCTATGGTCAAACTGTACGCTGACAAGTATGTGCATTTTATTACGCGTCCATATCACCTCAATAAAGCTGTTGACTAAAAAGAAAGAGAAAGGTCCTCAGATTGGATAAAGCGGCGACGACAACAGCAACAACAGTAACGATAACAGTAAGTCTTTCTTGTGTCCTCTTTGCATTGTCACTCTCCTGTGGGAGAATACTGCTCTACTTCCAATCCAGCTCCCTGTTAACGTGCCTGGGAAAGCAACAGAGGATGGCCTGGGTCCTTGAGCTCCACATAAAAGACCTGAAAGAAGATCTTGGCTTCTGACTTGGCCCAGTCCAGGCCATTGTAGTCATTTTGGGAGTGAATCAGCAGATGGAAGATCTCTCTATCTTTTCCTGTTTTTTTTGTAACTCTGTCTTTCTGATAAACAAATCTTTTTGTTTGTTTTCTTAAAGATTTATTTTGGGGGGCCCTGCGCAGTAGCTTAGCGGCTAAAGTCCTTGCCTTGAATCTGCCGGGATCCCATATGGGTGCCAGTTTGTATCCCAGCTGCTCTACTTCCCATCTATCTCCCCGCTTGTGGCCTAAGAAAGCAGGGGAGAATGGCCTAAGTCCTTGGGACTCTGCACCCACGTGGGAGACCCAGAAGCAGCTCCTGACTCCTGGCTTTAAATCAGCTCAGCTCCAGCTGTTGCAGCCACTTGGGGAGTGAACCAGTGGACAGAAGATCTTTTTATCTGTCTCTCCTCTGTAAATCTGTATTGGAAGGACAGATTTACAGGAGAGACATAGGGGTCTTCCATCTGCTGGTTTAATCCCTAAACCAGCAGTAGTCACAGCTAGGCTGATCTGAAACCAGGAGCTAAGAGCTTCTTCCAGGTCTCCCACATGGGTGCAGGGTCCCAAACACAGGCCATCTCCACTGCTTTCTTAGTCCATAAGCAAGAGAGCTGGATAAACAGTGGAGCAACTGGGACATGAACCATCACCCATTTGGGATGCCAGTGCTTGAAGGTGGGAGATTAGTTTGTTGAGCTATGGCACTAGCACCATAAAGAAATAAATCCCCAAAACAAACAACAATGATAACAACAATAAAAACCCACCCGTGCATTCCTGGGGGGCCACCCATAGAAGCGAGCCTGAAATCGGGAACTGACTGCAAGTGCTGATTCCAATGAGCTTTATGTTCCGTTCCTCGTACTCAGTCCCGGGACAGCCTGGAATGCCCCAGAGCACCACCCATGTGGCTCTTTCCTCTTTTGAAAGGCCATCTGCCCTCTGGCCTCCAGGAAGCTGAGGCAAGAGAAGCATGCCTTTCCTCTAAGTAAGCTGAAGGATCCCTTACCACAAGCTGGGCCCATGTTCTGTGCCTTGGGTTGGTTGGCATGCCCGTTCTCACCTGCTATGTATGAAGGGCCCTAGAGGTGGGTTGAGACCCTTCCAGGGTGGGGCCTCGGCTTCTTGTGATGGCTTACCAAGGCAGGTGCTCTCTGTATATAGATTCTTCCGGAGTCTACAGAGCTGCTATCCTCAGGAGGTACTATGGGAAAAGGAGCATGTCTAAGTGTCTCCTTGTTATCAGGTCATCAGAAATCTAGGGAGAGTAAGATTAATTGCCTATCCTCCCTGCCTCCCAGGCTCTAACCTGGAGGGTGGCAAACCAAGGACCTGTGGACGTGTGTGTGTGTGTGTGTGTTGTGTTCAGGGGTGGTCCTGACGTGATCCCCTTTATCCTGGGCTATCCCTTCTCACAGATGGTTGCAGGTTCCTCAAGCAAACCCAAGCCCGTCAATGGGCAAAGGGGCACAACCCCCAGTCCTTGATAGATCCTCTGATGAAAAAAAAAAAAGCAGCACCCTGGTCCCACTCCATGCCCTCTGACCATTGGTCCAGAAATGGGCTCATCATGTCTTGCAGTACAGGGGGCCAGGGGAAGCTGTAGCTGGCCAGCTGACTTCCCGTAGGGTACTAACAGACCCACTAGCGCGGGAAGGTCTGGAGCTCTTTCAGAGCAGGCAACTATTTTGTGTTTCAGAAGCGAAGGCACTTGGGCTGGGGAGGGGTAAGGGAGAAAAACAGAGGTTGTTGGTGCTTCAATCCTACTCTCTCTCTACGACATGCGCATGTACCCTCCTTATTCTGTGTGACAGCGAAGCCAACATAAAGTTAGCAGAGAAACCTATAAAATGGTCCCCTTGGGCTTCCAAAATGGGTGCGGCTTGTCCTGCCGGCACTGCCATAGGAGTGGTCTATCCCAGGCACTTGGCAAAGTCAAGGGTATGTGGAGGAGAAAGGAGAGGAACAACAATAACAACCATGCGAGTAATGACAACATTGAACAGCTGCTAGGTAGTTCCTGGGTACCAGGCACTGCGCAGGGCCTTCGCATCCAGACTTGGTGCGTAGATGCGGCCAGTAAGCAGTAGATGCAGGACAGCAGCACTGCGTACGCGTTCTTCCTTGTCTAGACAATAACACTGCTTGGAAAGGTTGTTGGATCAGATCAGAAGAGGAAAAGAAGCTTGAGAGAGGGCAAGTGGACTCAGAGGCAGGAAGTGCCAGTGTGAGATGACAAAAAAAAGCCCACAGAGGAGGTAGGAAGGCAGTGCAAAGCTTACCCAACTGAGGTAAGCTGCTAAAGCTGTGACTTCATGTTAGCCTCCCTCTAAGAAATGTTCTAGAACTTGGCCTGCATGAAATACCCTTCCCCGTTGCCTGGCCCACATTCTCACCCTTGGGGTCTCTGCCAAGATGCTCATTTTAGGACACCATTTCCCTACCAAGAGGCCAGAGGACTCCGACTTGTCCCTTTTGTGTTGAGATGTGCTGAGCAGGGGGTGGATCAAGAGAGCACAAATGAGTGTGTGTGTGTGTGTGTGTGTGTGTGTGTGTGTTGGGAGCAGCTGTCTAGGTACTTACAGCCAGTTAAACTCAATAAGAGACAAGCCCTGTCCACACCTAGCCCTTAGAGACACAAGGGCAGCAGCACAAATACGTGGCTTGTCCTTGGTGGTCTGAGCAGAAACCTGAGAAAGTCTTTGGCCTTCAGGTCCCCGGTGAGCCCAGGCAGAGCTCTTACACACACAACTCTGTCCTCTACCTGAACCTCTGTGCTTCCAGAAAAGTCCCGGAACGCCTGGGGAGAGGTGGGATCCAGCCAGCCCACATCTGCCATGAACACCTGCGGTTAGTTCTCCTGTCCCTGCAGGATGGGCAGTGGCGGGCTGCAGGGAGAATGAAATGCACTCCCCTTCCACAGTCCGCAGCGCCCTCCCACCCGCTCTGCGTGCGTGTGTGTATGTGTGTGTGTGTGTAATGGGAGGGTTTTTTTTTTTTTTAATGAAATACCCTCGGCCTGGGTGGCAGGGAAGCCTGGCCACCCACCTGGTGTGTTTTCTCAATAGAGGCTGGGAACTCCAGCTGGGCCCATCACTTTGTAACTCCTGGAGTGGAGATGGGGTTCCACTTTGAGCTAACCCACACTCCCTGACCTGCTCTTTTATGCCACATGCGTTTGCCCAACAATCATGCCCAGCTTCCAAGGTCAGCCGGTGGCCAGGGAATAGAAAGGCGGTCTTTTCTCCCTTTTCTATTGAGGTCTGCCTTCCCCTGCCCCTCAAGTCTCCCACCCTCCCCCTGCCCCTTCAAGGTTAGTCGTCCCTCGCATCCCTGACAAAGCCTTGCCTCGCCTAGCCCTCCTCCAGCTGCTGCTGACCTCACAAGGCCTGTCCGCTGCGCTGGCCTCTGCCCTGAGGAGCACAATTAGCACCTGACCAGCCACCGGCCCGCCCGCTTGTCCTCGCCTCTGATTGTTTCAGTGTCTTAGTCATCTCTTCCGCCTCCTTCCCTCTCAGCTCCCCCACAGCGCCCCAGTACAGGTTGGACACACAGTAGGTGTTAATAAACGTCTGTTGAATTGAAACTCGGGAGCCCCTAGGAGGTCAGAACCCTCATAAGCACTCCGATCAGCAGTTTCTTGGCAACCAGCGCTGCGGCCCGAGGCACAGGGCATTAGCAGCTTCGGCCTATTACAGCACAGACAGGGCTCAGCGGCCAGAGATTTGGTGTTGATGAGAAAGGCCCCTGACCCCTAGGAAAGCGCCCATGGGATTCTGGGTACGTCACACAAACTTCCCTTCTCCCCTACGGAAACTAGTTTGCAGGCTGAGAAGCAGAGAGGCAATAAATTGACAGAAGCTAGAAACCTCTTTGCAGCTTTGAAAAAGCAGGCACAGGTTGGAGGGTCACGCCCAGGCCTGAGAAGAAAAGGCTGCCCCAGGCATGCCCCAGCTCAGCAGGGGGGAGGAGGAATGCCAGGAGGGGCTGGCCAAGTGGCAGAGAGAAGCCCAACTGCCTCAGGGGGCTACAAGGATGTTGGTGTGGGGGAGGTGGACAGCAGCAGCCATAGCTGAAGCCTGAGAAGGTCCCACTTTCCCATCGCTCATTGGCTCAAATCCCAGAGCCAACCTCACCGGGGTCCCCAGGCAAGACTGGGGGCCCCCAGATCTAGAGTGCATGAGCTCCCCACACTGGTTCAGGCTATCCATATTGATGAGTTAGCCACTCTTTCTGCCTCCCCTACCAACCCTGGGCCCACACAGGGTGATACACACAATCCTAGATGTGAACTTCAGGCACAGCGCGAGACAATGGCATTGTGCCAGTTCACACTAACTGTAAGCCACGCAATACTGTTTTAAAAGCCAGTGGATATGGATGTAGCCTAGTACCTGACCCTCACACTACCACCTTGTGAGGTAGGGCTCACTTGCTTGACAAATGATGAAACTGAGGCACACAGCTGGTTAAGATCGGCTAGGAAGGAAGTGACAAGCTAGAATTTCAACATGGAGGTAAGGGGCTGGAGGTACAATGAGAAAGTCAGGGAGGTGGGCTGTGGTAGAAGGTCCCAAGACCAAGTTTAGAACAGAGTTCAGTAGGAACATCACCCTTTTAGCCGGCAGCTGGCTGGGACGCTCCAGGCCAAAAGCCCCAATGTATGTACACATTAACGCCTTCAGCTTTACATCTCAATATGTGACAAGTAGACACACTCCACGGTGCAACCATTTAGTGCTAGGCATGGGAGTGGTCCCAGTGGGTGTCCCCACCCCCTTAAGCGGGCTTGTCCAGCGGTGGGCGCCAGGCCCAGGGCAGCCACGGAGCAAACATCAGGCAGCAGAGGGAGGAATGCCAGGCATAGCTGCAAACAAGCCACTCCTTTGGCTTACAGCAAGAGGCAGGGGAACATGGTGGCAACGTGAAGGTCTGCCTCTGGCTCTCCCATCCTCCGCTCCCTCCCCTTGCCCTCAACAAGGGATCCCAGGTTTGAGATCTAACCCCAGAGCCAACTGCATACAAGGTAGCCTCTTGGCAACACTGGGCTGGCAGCAATTGGAAGTTCTCCCCATCCCACACAGCCTGCACCGAATTCACAAAATCAGTCCTCCAGTGCCGTTTCTGCCCTGGGTGGGGGGTGGGGTGACACTGACTTAATGTTTGGGAAAACAATGTGATTGGAAAGGCCTTGGCTAACTAATAGGAGTGACAGGCATTGGAGCCGGGCATCTGTATTCACTGAGCATTTTCAGTGCCAAAGTGTCCTGTCTTCCGAACAAGGCGGGGTAGGGCTCAGTCTGTTCCCTTCACCTCCCTCCAAGCTGGCACCAAGGCCAGGGGTCAGCTCTAGGGGCTGAGTCTCCACTGGGCGTGCCCGCCAGCTGTTGGGGCGGGCTGTAGTGGCTCAGGCCCTCGGGTGGTGACCTCACTTCTGCTCCTGCCTCCCCACCTCCTCAGCACTCCTCCCATTTGAGGCCCCACCAGGCCAAAATCGAGAAGTCCAAGGTTAACTGTTCCTCCCCACTTTAAGAGCTAATTAAAATGATTAGCCACAATGAACTGTCAAACATTAACTCAAAGAAGCTGCTGGACCAGACAGGCCTCTACTTGGGGTGCAGGGATGAGGGGCCAGCAATCAAAAGGACCTCAGATCCCTCCGTCAGGAAGAGGGGATGATGTGTGGGTTGTGAGGTGGGGGGGGTCAGAGCTGAGGTGCCAATGGGGTCAGACAGTGACTGTTTAGGAAGCCCACGTCTCCAGCGTACAATCAAGAAAAAAAAAAAAGGCGGGGGGAGCAGCAGAGTTACGGTGCGATGGGACGGCACGGGGGTGGGGGTAGTGGGTGGGTTGTGAATTCATAAATTCATAAAGCCACAACCGCCTCGGCAGTTCCCCCAAACTCCCAAAGGCAAGGCGCTGGCGTCAGGGGACCCCGCGCCGCGAGAAGACGCCCTGGCGGCAGCAGGGGGAGGAAACAGCCGGGCGGGAGAAGCGAGGAGAGCGGGAACGCAGGAGCTGGGAAGGCTGCGGCGGCTGGCTCACACGGAAACTCCGGACCCTGCCAAGAGGTCTCTATCTGGCTGATCCAATTCTCCAAGCCCCAGGATTGGTGAGCTGGAGCGCGACCCTCAAGCGCCTTGCCGTGGACTAGCTAGAGCCTGTCCCCCACCCCACCCCCCGCCAGCCCCTCCACGATCCACCCAGTCTCTTTGCCCCCAAGAACAGAGTTTTAGGAGGTGGGGTGGAACGAGGTGCGGGGATTGCTTCACGGAATCCGGACTACCCGAGACGCGGGAAAACTGGCCTTTCACTGGGACTCGGAGAATCGAGTCCAAATCTGGCCCTGGAGCACAAGCCCACGTTTTCCAAGTGCTTACACGCGGTAGGGCGAGGCCAGGGCGCCAACTCCCCACGCTGCTTGTTGCTTTTCCACCCCTTCCCGGGCCCCCGCCTCTGCAAGGGGGCCCCCATCGCCCTCTGTCCCGCCCTGAAACAAACTTTTCAAGGTCCCCGAAAACTCCAAAGAACCGCCGCCATCGACGTACCTGAGGCCGAGTTGGCTTCGTGGGCCGCCGTGGTCCCCTTTCCGCTCCAGGGATCCCCCCGCGGGGTCCCCAGCCCCGCCAGCCTGCCTGCTCCCCTCTTAGAAGCCCAGCCGGCAAGTGGCGCCGGGAGCAGGGCGCCGGCAAAAGGAGAAGTGGAAGTTGAGCGCGGCACCCGGTCGGTCCCCGCGGCCGCCGGGGCCGCGGTCCCCCGCCCTTCTTCCCTCCCTCTTTTCCCTCCCTTGCCCGCCTGCCCCCGCCGCCCCGCGCCCGTGACTCACCTCGGCGCCGGGGCAGGCTGGTCCGAGCGGGCAAGGCGCAGGGCTCTCCCACACGTCGCGCCGCCAATGGCAAGTTGGAGGGCGAGATGCAAATACTGGGTGAGGCGGTGGCGCCCCTGATAAAAATGATCCCAGGATTAGGGGTGGTGGTGGGAGGTGGGGAGGAGGCGGAGTGGGGAATCCTCGGGGTGCAGGGTGGACGCCGGGCCCAGGGAAGTGACCGCCGGGCGCCCGGGGAGGGGGCGCAGGGCAGCGGAGACCTACGCTGAGACTGCGGAGCGAAAGGGGAAATTGCACTAGAGACACAGACACACACGTCCCCGCAGGCGGCGTCTGGGGCGGGCGCGAAGGAGGCCGGCCGGGAGGGAGGGACCGACGGGAGGGACCGCGGGCGGGGTGGGGAGGGAGGGAGGGACGAGGCTGATCGGTGGAAACAGCGCCCCTCCACCCCCTAGCCCGCCGCGGTCGCCAGCAAGGCAAGGGGAGCCCTGCCAGGGGCCCGTAATTCCGCGCGGCTTCCCCCTCGCGACTCGCTCGCCCCCAGAGGCACAGTGAGGACAGGGCTCCACGCAGAGCCCGCATCGCGTGCCGCTACCCTGGCCGACGGACCCCCACCCCCATCCCTTTCGGTTCACGTGGCACTCAGCACGGACTGACTTTGCCCTGGCCTGCTGGAAGCCCCCCACCTGAGACCCCCAGGAACGCTCCAAGCCTCCTGCTTGGCTGGCCCCCTGGACTGGCTTCCTTGACCCCATTGACCCGGAACCCTGTACAAGATGTTATTCAGCGCCAGCTGTGTAGAGAAACACCCCCCCACACACACACACACACACAACCCCCTGCAGGCGAGCCAGTGGGCGAGTCCTGCATTCTGGCAGATCTCAGAGGTTACTATTCAATATAGTAGAGTATCTCATGCAAGTTGGGGGTGTCTGCGAAATTGGGGGGACCTCTAGAGAAGTAAGCATAGGGCGCTCCAATCAGGGGAAAGGGCCGGCCCAGCAGGTGTAGCTGGAGTGCTGGGAGCAATCCGGTGCCCACTCTCCCCCTCCAGTTCAAAGACACGAAGCCGCTGTACTTGAGGCATCCACTTGAAGCCCAGTCTGCCATTCGGTCACCCCTTTGCTCCCTCTTGTGGCCTCCCTCAGTGCCCACAGCAGGCCCTCCTCCCTTCGACCTCTCCACCGGGTCCCACAGCTCCAGGAGAGTCTGCTAGAAATTGTCACTCCTAGTAGCCCCACATGGTCTAGGGGATGAGGAACTCAGCCAGGCAGTGAGCAGCAAAGCTGAAGGGGGATAGCCACCACCCCTCTGTCTTGGGGGGCAGCACAGGAGGGGTCCCTAAGGGGCTAGGGGTGGTCAAAGGGCCTGAGGTTCAGGGACCTGCTCAGCTAGGAGCATCCACCTGTTCCCCAGGGTCTTGGAAAAGGCTAGTCTTGGATACGCGGCTGGAGAACAGGAGTAATGGGAGAGGATAGTGGCAAGGTAGCAACAGATTACAGCATGGTTTCCTATTTTGCTAACAGCTCAGCGGTTTCTGACATCAGACACACCTGGATCCCTATTCCCAGCGTGTGGCTTTGGGAAAGGTATTTAAATTCTTTTAGCCCAACTTAGTTTACAATGAGGTGTGTAGGGGGGGTGGCAGGGAGTGGCGGAATAAGAAGAACACGTCTCACGAAGCTGTAATGTTGGCTGTACCTTGGAATCAATTTTATCTCCATCACACTTTCTCAACCCAGCTCCTGGGAGAAAGCTGGGCCAAGGCCCGTGCAGAAGCTGCTGGGGTCTAAAATGTTATACATCCCTCCTGTGAGTGTGTGCAGGCGTGCGCGGGTGGGGAGGGATATACCAGGCTGAAGCCTCAAGCAGAAGTCTTCCTCTTGGGAAAGATTGGGAGAGGGCAGCACTGGCAACCAGGTCATGGCCATGGTCATTATATACGAGAGTCCTGCAGTCCAGCCAGGGTTGTGGAAATCCCATATGAATTTCCACCTACCCCCAGCCTCACGACCTGAAGTTATAGCCAAAGCAAACTCCAGCCCACCCCCGCTGGTGAAGATCTTGCGCTATCCTCCCCTTGGGAAGCTGTGCTGGCCTCCTCTGTGGCCTTCCTAGCTGCCCTGCCCCATAGCATTGCTGCTCCTGGGCCTGCCAGCCCTTCCCCACCTGGCTCCGCGCTCTTCCACTTACCCAGAAGGTGAGTCCCAGTCAGGTGCGGCAAGCCGGGCTGAGATCACCACCATCCTGACCCTGCCGAGCGCAGCAAGGAAGTGATCCACAGATGTCCTGGCCACAGATTGGGCCTGGCTATGCCTTGCCTGGCCTATGGGCAGGATTTAAGCCAAACCCCCTTTGCAGGTATGTGTCAGGGGAGGGGAGTTGGGGGTGAGGAAGAGCTAATAATCATATTTCTGTTATTCAATTAGCCTAAATTTGCATGCATTGAATTTGTAAGATAAGCTCTGGAGGAAGTCTCCATATCCCAGGTCTTTATGAAGTTTGGTCTTTGTAAAAAGGGTTTTGTTCTGAAAATGTGAACAATGGAGAGAGGTATCTGTCCTCCAGACAAGCCCCAGGCCCCTACAACATTTCTGAGCAGCACCTGGGGGTACTGGGGGCTATGAGGAAGGTAATTACTTGAAGGGAGATGCCAGCCACACAGGGTGGGTACTGCCAGGCCCCTGGATGGAGGGTACAGGGGAGGGGTAGGTCACTCAGCATGCCAACCACAGACATGGTGGCTGCTGTGAGGTGCTGTCCCTGCCACCCTCAAGGATTCGGGCACTGGGCCTGATGTTGGTGAAACAGATTCAGTGGCTTTCTGGAATGGTGGGGCATTTAGAGGGATGGGGGAGAGCAGAGAGTCGAGTTCTAATTGGATGCAAAAGAAAACAAAGTAGAAACGGTTAGGGATGGAAGTTCAAGCAATGAGGACAAGGCTTCCAGAGTCTTCAATCCCACTAGCCCCCAGTGCTTATTTTAGAGTCAATGCACTCTGCCTTTGGGCTGAGGGGCACAGCACCTGCTCAGCTCCCTCAGGCACCTGCTTGGGGGAGTGGAGTACTTATCAGTCAAGGAAGCAACCAGAGGAAATGGGCCACCAGTGGCCCTAGGTAATCCCTTGGGCCTCAACCCCTTCTGCCAAATGCCTATTTTGCATCATCTTTTTGATCTTGAATGTGTCCTCAACATGAAGCTGGCGTGGTCCTGGCCTTGGCTGACCTGTCTGCAGCTGGATGCAGGTGGATTCTGATGCCCTCTCCCACCCTCGTGACTTCTCCTATTGGGGATACTGTGGAACGGAGCTATAAGCAACCACCACACTGACACTCAGAGGGACAAGAGGTCCAGATGAAGGGAGGGGCTCACATTTCATGGGGCGCTCCAAGATCTAGAAAGCCAATGGCGTGCCCCTGGAGCTGGGCAACAAAGGCAGGTGGCAGTGAGAAGAGACTCAGGAGAACTCAGGGAGTGCCCAGGATGGGCTTATACTGGGAAACCCCATGGGGGTGGGATAAGGAGCCTGATCACAGGTGCCCAGCAGGGAGTCATGAAGTAGCCTTGCCAAGCCAACTGTGTGTGAGGGGAAGCTGGCTGGCCCTCTGGTTCACCCAGTTGGCCTGGCCTGAGATTTGTACTAGGAGGTAGATGATTCTACTCTACACTCTTAGGAGTGCCCCATGCCACAGGGCAACAAGGGCGACGACAGGCCCAGTGGCAAGTATTGTGTGTGCTGGGGACTGAGGATGGCACTAGTCCAACAGGAAAGCTGCCCCACCCTTGCCTTACCCTGCCCCCATGGTGTGGGGCAGGTGGTGAAGGTGGTGGTGGTGGTGATGGTAGTGGTGGTGGTGATGGTGAGGCTAATTGGTTTTTGTTGCTTAATGCAGAAAAAATACAACATTAAATGTCTATAAAGGTGCAGTGTGAGTCATTTCACGGAATGTCTAGGCCCCTTTGCTGGCAGCAAACAAACTTTCCAGCTCTTTTGAGGAAGCCATCCAACTCGGCCGCGGTTGCTGGTGTCAGAGTGTGCGAGTGAGCGAGTGTGTGTGTGGGGGTCTGTGCCGGGGAGAGGTCTCTGGCGGGGGCCTGGGCCTGCCCTCCTGTGCCTGGGCGGCTCTCACAGCTGCAGGCGAGGCCGGAATCGCAACCGAGGTGGACTGCGTGCGTGCGTGCGTGCGTGCGAGTGCACGGGACTCCGATGTGCGTGGCGAACCCCGAGCCTCGTCGCGCATGCCTGTATGTTTGTGGAAGATGTGTGCATGTGTGTGTCTGCGAGGCAGCGGGCTGTGAGCCCGTGCGTCTGAGGGTGTCTACGTGTACATTTTTTTTCCTCGTCCTTGCCAAATTATCTTCCCATCTCTCCCCTCACCAAACAACGGACGGACTGATCCAGGCTAGCAATCCAAAGGGGGAGGGGTGGCAGGGGAGGGAGAGGGGTTGGGTGAGGGAGGTGGAGTGGGGGGAATGCAAAGTGATTGCACTCATCGGAGAAAAGTGTCAGCCAAGGCTGAAACTGAAACCGAGGCTGCAGCTCCGACCGAGGCGGCAGCACCCTGGGATCGTCCCGGGCTTCAGTTCCTCCCACTCCCCCGCCTCCTCCAGCAGGCGGTGGAGATTAGTCAGCCTGAAATTCCCATCCCGGCAACCTGGACTTGGGCTTGAGACAGAGAGGCCATGCTAGGACTTGGCCCGTGGTTAGCACATGACACCCCCCCCGATTAGTGCCCTTTATCACATTAACACAAATTAGTATTATCGGATCCTCTGGCAGCCACCTCGGCTAGGCTGGAAGGAGGGTTCCCGGTGGTGGTGGCATCGTGATGGGGCAGGGCTAGATTCAGGCTGAGGACTGTGGATCAGGATGAGGCCAAAAAAGAGGAAGGTGAGGGGGGAGGGGGAGTTGGGTGCATCAAGCTTGGCCACTTGGATCCTTTTCCTCAGTGGTGCTGCGGCAGCAGGCACTTTGGGGAGGGGGCTCACAGAAAGGAGCGGGTTTCCAGGAATAGCTGGGCGGTGTCCTGTAGGAAGGAGGCCCGGGTTCTGAGGTCTGGGCGGGAGCTGGTCGGTATTTCTCCTGGCACACAGTGAAATCTAGGAACATTTAGGATGCTGAGGGTTCTCCCCCTCCCTTTTTTCCCTTCTTCTTCTTTATGGAAAATCTTTAGATAACTTTTTCAGATGGCTTGGGATGCCCTAGAAGCAGGAGCGATGCATAGATGAAGTGACAGGAAGAAAGGGACACCCAGGACACTAGCTCAGCACGTGCATTCAATTTCTTAGCATGAGAAATGGGGGCTGGCTGCCCACAGGGTTCCTATGTCAAGGCTGCCATGGTGAAGATGGCCTCTGTTAGCCTCTGGAAAGAGCGAGGACCCCACCACCACCACCGCCTCACCATGATCTCCCCCAACCCCATCAGCTCAAAGGTGTTTGGCCACAGGCTATTTTTATGCCCTGATTTTCTCAGCACATTAACTAGGCAGCCACCGCAGAACCCTGAGCCACGGCACCGAGGTCCGAGGCAGCATCTAGGCTTGGCGAACTCGGGGCCTGCAAGGGATTGAAACACCCAGCTCTGTCTACCGGAGACCAAGGTTGCAAGTTTGAATCTCACGTGGAACTCAGCCTCCCACGTGAATGGCAGGAGGCTGCAGTGACCAAACATGGAGTCCAGCAGCTGGTCGCCCGAAGCTGGGCCCCCAACCCTCAGCTAGCTGTGATTCCTGGTCCCAGGCTGCATCCCAGGGGGCTAGAGATGCGTGCTGCATCTCAGGGGAGCCAGCCAAAGGAAACCCACCCCTAACGCCCGAGATGCGACTCAAAGTTTCCATTCTAAAGCCTGCTCGCAGGTCAAGAGCGCCATCCCGAAGAGAGCAAAGGCGCGGCCCGCAAACCACAACCCCTTAGGCCAAACGAGGAGCTGCCTTAAATTTTGCGGGGCCTGAGAGGTAGCCCGAGGGATCTGCGGAGAAGCGCGCACTGGCCATCCCTAACCCGGGGTCGCTTGCCCGAGGTCAAGTCATTCTCCTGATTCTTCCGCACCATGGGTGGGAACGTGGTCATCTCTGACTGGTTGGCTTGAGAGGCGGCAGGGCTTTGGTGGCCCCTGTCACACCATCCCCTTGCCACCCGACTGTCCCCACACCTCCCCAGATTCTCCGTGGGTCTGAGCACACCGCCCCTCCCCTTATGGCTCCTCTGCAGCGCCACCTGCAGGTGGAGCACACTTGCTACGGTTCCTCGTGGAGCGGCGGCCAAGACATTGACCTCTGGAAGGAGGAGCAGGAGAGGTGGGCTCCCCTGAACCCCCGCCCTTAACCCCGCAGGCGCGCCACCTCAGCCGCCAGGGGACTGACCGGCCCAGCCCCGAGGCTTGTTCTGTGCCAGCAAGGCACGAGCATCCGGTGTTCCGACCTTCCACTCCCTGCTGCTGCACTCTGAGTGGCCTCCAGCCCCGGCTGCCTCCTCACTGACTCATGAAAATGAGAATCCTCCCCCTGCCCAGCACACCGCTGGATGCTTTCCCTTCTCTCACTGGTTCCCTGCTCTCACCTTCTAGGTCCGTGCTGTCCTGTCAGGCAGGACAAGAGCTGCAGGACAAGGACTCGGTGGGTGCCTGGGGAGGGAAGTGGCCTGGGCGCGAGTCCCCAGGGAGACTCCTGCCCGGCCACTGGGTGAGCAGAAAGGGGGAGCTCCAGGGACTGTCCAAGGGGGAACTGGGCGCTTATACCCTGGGTCTCCTCTGTGGGCAGCGCCTGCTGAGTGGAGGCTCCCTGGGGCGCCCCTTCCCTCCTCTGGGTCTCTACACTAACTGGGGGAGTTCACCTGAAAGCTGAGTGTCTTTTTTGAAACCTGCTATTCCAATGAATAGGTCAGGCATGCAGTGGGGGAAGGCAGGTTTTGTGCTACCCAACCCCCCATCATTTGGTCTGGATAGGACTGGAAATTCAAGTCATTTACAACAGGCTGATTTTTTAAAAAGATGTATTTATTTTTATTGGAGAGGCAGATCAGATTTACAGAGAAAAGGAGAGACAAAAACATCTTTCATCTGCTGGTTCAATCTCCAAATGATCCCAATGGTCAGAACTGAGCTGATCTGAAGCCAGGAGTCAAGAGCTTCTTCTAGGTCTTCCAGATGGGTTCAGGGGCCCAAGGCCTTGGGCCATCCTCCACTGCTTTCCCAGGCTTCAAGTGGGGAGCTGGATGGGAAGTGGAGCAGCCAGGACACGAACTAGCACCCATATGGGATGCCAGCACTTGCAGGGGGAGAATTAGCCAGTTGACCAATCTTGCCAGCCCCAAGCAGGCTGATTTTAAAGTTGATAATTGTGTACGCTCATCAATGCTGTTCTAAATGCATAAACTGACCTTTGATGGTAAAAATTTTCCCCATCCGCAAGGGTTCCCCAAACCTTGAGGGGTGCTGAGCACCTGCAGGAAGTCAAGCTGCCTGGCTGCCAGTCACTGGGGCCTTTGCTCCTGGAAGTTACTATTGGAACTGCTTCAGCTTGGGGTTAGGTGACTTGGAGGTAAAGGATTTCCGATTCTCAGCCCACCACTTGGGTCACTTGGATGCAAGGTACTACAAGGCAGCTGAGTAGAAATTGGCTCAGCACACTTCTGCTTGCCCGCAGTATTAGTTTCCGCCAGGTGGCCAAAGGCCTCAGGCTCCAGGCTGGGGGAAGCCTACAAGAGGAAGGGGGCTCTGTTGGCATTGACACACCTCCTATTCCCCTTTCCTTCCGGTCAGGGGCAAAAGCCGATGGAAGCCCAAGTTCTGGGCAAGTATCTCTCCATCACATATCTGCTGTGTCTCAGGCTCAACTAAATTACAGACTTGTTGGTGGGGAGGGGGCGTTTTTGTTTTCTCTAAAGTTTATGGCTGTTTTAAAGATTTTGTTTATTTGAAAGGCAGAATGATATGGATGGGGCAGGGGGGACAAAGAGACCTTCTAGTCATTGGTTCACTTCCCAAATGCCCACAACAGCCAGGAACTGCGTCAGGCCCCAGCCTAGATTTAAGAACTCTCCTCCATGTCTGCCACATCTGGGACGGGACTTCAGTTTCTTGGGTTGCCACCTGTTCCCTCCCAGAGTGCACTACAGCAGGAAGCTGTCAGAAGCAGAAGTGGGATTCCAGCTACTGCAGGCATCGCTCCCCAGCATGGAATCCCACCTCTGCTTCTGGTCCAGCCTCCTGCTGGTGCATGCTCTATGAGGGAGAGGTGGGTGGCTCGCTCAAGCACATGGGGCTGTGCCCCTATAGTTCTTCTTGGACCCTGCATGATGCATCTGGCCTTGAGACCCCTAGAAAACACATCCGGCCTCTCTGGGGAGTGTCCCCATGAAATGTGGTATCCTTTAGCACCTGAACTGTGGCTCTAAACCTCGAATTCCCTACCTCCACCCCAGGAAAGCTTTCAGGCAGGCCTATTCTTAGCCACATTCCTAGCACCTACATTCCTACCTAGTTGTTTAAGAGTTCCTAATCCCCACCAAGTACACCCTGCCCATATGGCAGGTGGACGGTCACCAGAACCCAAAATCTCATATCAACCATGCTGAGAACCCTGTCGCTCCATGCCATGCAAGTCCCGAAGCTAGAGACCAGCCCTTGATCCACACCCCACCCCACCCCTCCGCCTGGCTCTTAACCCATGGCCATTTCCACACTGAAAGAAGCCTTGGTAGAGCTGTGCCCTGAAGGTCAGTGACAAGTGAGTCAGGAAGCTTGTAAACTTCAGCATCGGCCTCTTACCACACAGATACAAACAAAAGGAAATTGCACAGTGGAAAAGAATGACAATCCAGTCCCCTGATCTTCTGGGTGGGAAAGAATGCTTCAGGACCATGCCCCTTCCGGAAGGAAAGGGGAATTGGAGCTGTGTCCAATGCCAACAGAGTCCACTTCCACATGAAGTCTTCCTTGGGCCTGGAGCCAGAGGCCTTTGGCCACCTGCTTGAAACTAATATTCCAAGCAAGCAGAAGAAGTGTGCTGAGCTAAGCTCTATCCTTCCACTGTCTTGCATCCCAGTGGTGGGCTGAGAACCAGAAATCCTTCACCTCCAAGTCACCCCACCCCAAGCTGAAGCGATTCCAAAGGCCAGAGCTGGGCTGGTCCAAAGTCAGGAGCCAGAAGCATCTTCTGGGTCTCCGACATGGGCTCAGGGGCACAAGACCTTGAACCATCCTCCACTGTTTTTCCAGGGGCATTAGCAGGGAGCTGGATTGGAAGTGCAGCAGCCAGGATTCAAGCTGGCACTCATGTGTCATGATTGATCGAACAGACAATGAGAAGATGCTTAATGGAAAAATGATTTTATTAAACTATACTGCAGCCTGTTAGATATTAAATGCACTTAAACTTCTTAGTTTTTATGCTCAGCTAATACTCGCAGCCAAGTATTCTTTTCACGATTAGTTTACCACGAGCTGAAATACTACACGTGATGAGATATTAGGAGGTTCTTTTATTCCAACAGGGTAGGAACGGGAGTGTGTGTGTGTGGAGGGGGTAACAGGAAAGGAAACATCTCCTGCCATGGTGCAGGATGGGGGCTGCCAGGGCAGGGGAAGGGGGCAAGATGGAGGACGTGGGAGAGTCAGGTAAAAAGGGAAGGGAAGAGAGGAGAAAAGAAAAGGGAACAGGGCACACATGGAGGCTCATTTACACAGAAACAAACCAAGGTATGAGGGATGTGGGGAATTGGTTGGAAGGAAGGGCTGTGTGTTGGTCCCAGGAACTGGTGACAGAAAAGATCTGAACCAAAGGTAGGTGGGTGGGAACTAGGTGGAGGGGTTGCAAGAGATTGAGGAGTGGGATCCTCAGGTAAGAGGCCATGAGGTTCCATCTCGTGGGTGGATAACCAGAATGGCAAGAAGTTCATGAGCTGTGGGAAGGGAAAAGCAGGAGAGATGGGATGTTTGAATCCCTCTTCACACATCCATCATCCATAGAACAAACTTTTTACATCTCCAAAAGCTAGGATGTCAAAGCTCTTGTTACAAAGGCCAGTATATACAAGCTTTTGTTAACTGCTATCTTGGAGGAAACTAACAGTCTCTAGGGCTGGTTTTTCTATGTTAATTAAACCTAAAGCAATTCAAAAAGAGCAACATAGCCCGTGAACAAAGGGAGAGAGGAGGAAATAGCCTTGGGGTTAGGGGGGTCTTCTTCCATAATTTATAACCAAAGGGAGACAGGAAAGAGTTAGCACTGAGACTTGGTTGCTTCAAGATAATACAGGTGTTCTTGGCTCAAGCCTCTAGTCCATAGACACTCTGAGCCCTTTCACATATGGGATGCTGGCACTACAGGCAGAGGCTCAGCCTATTATGCCAACAGGCCAGTCCCCAGTCTGTTTATTTTACAGGAGGAAGATGACTTGTAACAAAGTAGCTGCTCAAGGTTAGTGAGGTAGGGTATGGCAGCTCAGATTCGGTTCTAGAACAGTGCTCTATCCACTATTCTGGGAGAAAAAAAATATGGACAGGGAGCGCTTTCTGGGACCTAAAGGAAAAAAACAGAGATTGAGTGGGGGTGGCTGTAGAGAGAGGAAGAAGGAAAAGCCTGGGGGGGGGGGCTGGGGGGAGTGAAGAGAGAAACCTATAACCTCTGGGCAAAGGAGTAGTGTTGTTGTAGGGTTTTTGACCCGAAATACGGCAGCAACCTCAATTCTTCTCTCGCAGGAAAGAAGAATTTTCATGCATAGTTTTTTTTTCATATTTCATTTTCCTTTTAATAATATGTTATACATGTGTATACATGCATGCACACAGGTGTGTATGTGTGAACCGTAAGATTTATTAGAAAAAGTTGAGAAAGTAGACTCCCATCCTAGTGACAGGACGGGGCCTTGAGATCCTCTGCCATAATGGCAGGAGGAAAAGCAATAGAGAAAAAACCGGATCAATGGTGGGGAAAGCATCTTTTAAAGGTTCCCCTCAAAAGTGTTTCTCCATAAACAAAATTCCTGGTTTCCATGGTACCTGGCCTTGGGACAAAAGGGCAGAAAGGTGTCACTGGCCAACTTCCTTGGTCCCTTTCTAATGATACAGAGGCCAGTCTGAAGCCCTCCCCCTTGGCAGTGGCAGGGGACAGAATCGGGCTGAGGCTTCAGGTGGGGAATAGATAAGTTAATGTCGCCCTTGTCTCTTGGGGAAGCATTCCTGATAAGTTAAGATATGCACTTGTCTTGGGAGAGAGGTGCTCTGGTGAATCCAAGACATGGTGGGGAAAATACCCCTTTATATTTGAGGAAAAAATGACTTGGGGACCCAGAAAACTCTAACTGCCTACTACCCAGTCTACCTCCTCTCACATTCCGCCCCCCAGAAAAATTAACCCTAACAGCTGTTAGGGGAAATGGGACAGTGACCGCTCTGTCTGCTTCCTGCTGACGGGGGGGGGGGGGGGGGGCGTAGTTCAAAGGGCAGCAGTTGGGTACTCCTCTGGGGGTCGGTCTAAGGGTCCCCAGTAGAACGCAGAAGTCATCAGAGCCGCCTGGCAGAAGTCATCAGAGGTTCCTGGTAGAAGTCATCAGAGGTGCCTGGCATTGTTTGGGCTCTGAGTGTTCCTTCTTGTTGAAGTCTAGATGGCAAAACAAAGACAATTATAATCTCTCCCAACCTAGAGTATAGTGGGATCAGTTGCAAACACCAGTTTGAATACTTGAGTTTTAGAACTTAGATGAGAAACATTTTGTTAAACATTGGACTTGAGCAGTTTAGTTTAAGGCTATGAACTAGATTTATTAGTTTGAAATAATTCTTGTTAAGCTCAAGTTTTGAAACAGTTAGATTCAATGAGCATAATAGAAGACATGAAACTTTCTGAGCTATATGAAGTTGTTATCTAGGTCTATTAGAAGGCCCAGGGACAATGAAAGGATTAACACGTGGCATTAGGGCATAAACCCATACAGAGCATGTAAACATTAAGTCCCCATGGAGTTACAATTTCGTCTAGCATGGCGATTCTTAACTTTTGAAAATACTACAGTTGCTTTATATAGAAGTGGTGGATTTTTAAAATAACAATTGTACTTTACCAGTTGCTGGAAACCCTAAGAGTGTCAGAAGACATTGAGCCTAGAACATAAAGCACAACACTGGAACATTTCATTACAACACTTATCTCAACCATGGCATAGATGGCAAGAGATTTAACTGGTTGCGAGTTACAATAACTCAGCAGCTTATGACAATCTAATAAGAATTCACAAAACATTACACCTTAAGGCAAAGGCAAGCGACGAACTAGTCCTATAGTTGTTACAAGCCATATGTTGACAATTGGAGAACAGAAGAGTCTTAAATAGACGGACAGAGAAATGCCCAATAATTTAGTAAGTGAGGAAGACATGAACCCTGCCTCAAAATAGTAAGGGTGTCCTATCCAGTGAAGTCTAGCAAAAACTGAAGAGGGAGATGGCAAACATGCCTGTTGGGAGCCTGGTCAGTGCTGCAGACTGAGCAGTTACAGGCTAACTTTTCCCTAGAAAAGCTTCTTTTCTGAGCTTCTAGATTAGTCTGTCTGTCACCTAAGCTAATTTGTGGCTTCTGAGAGACGCTGATGATCACCCTGAGAGGGAAGAAGCCCAAGCTAGCTAGGACAGAGAAGGCAGTGTCCAGATGGCCCTTCCACTGCGAGAACCACCCAGGGCTCTGGGTGCTGTTCCGAGGTGTCACTGAAGTCCGTGGATGGTCTTGAGCCTGTGCAGGTTCCTGACTTTCTGTCCCGTGTGGGAGATCCCATGGGAAATGACTGACCTGAAGTACTTGGCCTTCGAAGACAGTCAGATCTCCAATGGGACATGGCCCTGGGAGTCCATTCTGACGATCCTTGGAGAAGTGTCTTCTGCAATGAGGAGCACTTGAAAGGCCTCAGGGGATCTCACTGGAACCAGGAGCACACACCTCTCTCATCCTGTTCTGTTATGGGATCCCCTTCTGGTCTCTGAGGTAAAAGACCATGGTGACCCCTTTAAGAGGATATCAGGGTACTTTCAGGTCCCATTTGTAAGTTTCTAAAGTTCTTTCCTAATGTCCAGGGCAGTTAAGAATCTGTTATCTATATATCACCTATCCTTTTCTACATAGAATCTAATGGAATATACTCAAAGTCATTCCTCAAGCGTGTTAAGAAGCTGGGGGATTTCTCTGTGGCTCTTAATCTTAGAAATTTGTTCAAAGTAAAATAAAAGATTCAGCTTAGAAATTCTTATTTGTGAACACTTTCATCTATAAGTCAATTGAAATAGACTACACAGCTTGCCACATAAACATGTACATGCACGCCAGATAACATACATTATAAAACCAAATAGCTTTTGTAACAGCTTTTTGAAAAATCTCTCAAGTGTTTTAAAGTTACCATTTAGAATTGCATCTTGCTCTTAGTAACACTAGTTAAAGATGCTTTTAGTTGGCACCTGTAGCTTACTGTTTAACTAGCTCTATCTGCAATGGATGCAATAGTATCTGTTGGAAGTAGAAGATGAAGCATTCATTATAAACAACTATTTACTTTACACAACACACTGTGGAACCACCTGTAGGACTTTACACACACTTGTACTGTTTAGGCCTCTAAGCCTTGTTCACCAGGGTAACACTGTAAACAATAATTCAATAAGATTATTAGACTTTAGTGATGTTTTCACGTTTGTACCAATAGCAGTCTGTTACGTTGATATTTCATTATTGTACTGGAGCTAGCTAGCAGATTTAGTCGCCATTAAGATGAAAATAAGTTAAAAAACATTGTTTTGACAAAGAATCAGATTTTAATTCCATTGTACGAAAGGAACATTTAGGAAATGTTGTACACAATATGTTGAATCATACCATTCATCCATTAAGAACTTTCTGTCTACCTCTAAGACAAAATCTCACAAACAATGCTTTTTGCAAATTAGAACATGAATAATCGACAATGCAAGAACACAAGTAATCTCACAACTTGGTACAGCTTCACAATTAAGACAACTTGACCAATAAACATAACCACCAGTATATGCATTAGCAGCTTTTGAAACTTTAGCAAGCACCGCTCTAGGTGTAAACATTGTAGGCCAGATCTGATCAGAGCTAGGATGGCACTATAAACCAGTAGATAGTTAAAACTTCAAGACCAAAAAGCAACAAAAGCAGCAGAAAACTTTGCAAAACACTGAGAGCTCATCACTGAAGCCAGTTGCAATAACCCAGAAAAACCTTGATTTAGCACATGAACACAGCGTTAACAGTGAGATACACCTTGAAACAAAAGGCACATAGAATGAAATACTCCTAGTCTGGGGCAGAGGGAACTGCAAAGGGAAAGAATCTCAGGCTAGAAAGAGTTAATGAATTCTAAGTTCTCCCCTGGGTGCGGGAGTCTGGGGTCTGGCCCTTTGTTAATTAGCATTATTCCCGTTTGTTACTGAGATCAGTGACCTAGGAGAGACAAAATGAACTTCCATCTCCTGTTAGATATCTTACAATAAAGGGTGCAGTCAGGAGAATTGACTAAAAGAATTGGGAGGAGCCAAAGTAAAAGTCAGTTGTGTGCTCCATGTGGCGATGGAGCCAGCACAGCAGCATAGTTATGCAAAAAGACCCATCCAGACTAACTCTCTCCACTCTAAAGCTCAAAGCTGGCAGCCAGGCTGTGGCATCCCTGTATTTGCGGAGGCACCTCAAGGGGTATCTCCGTTCAGCCCCCCATTTTTGTGACATGCTAGCTCTGGGACTCCTGCCAGTACAAGTAAATCCTGGTTTTGCATCTATACATACTCATCAGAATAGCATGTGCTGGGAGTACTGAAATGAGGATAAAAACCAGAAGCGTCCCTCAGTTTCTATCTCTCCCGAGTCTAACACGTCTCTCAGGACTCCTAAAGCTCGCCTGTGGTGTCCAGGTGTGCACTGCTGAAGACCACAGAAGAAGGGAGGAAGGTGGGAGTGAAGTCAGCACCCTTGACTCATGTCGCTCGACCTTCCACGCCTTGTGGGATGTCATGGTTAGAACAGCATGTGCCAGAAATGAACAATCCGCTCCTGTTTCCTGCACCATGCTAGACCTAGACCTCTGCCTGGTCCAATATATTCTGATGTCCCAGAGAACATACAAGTCAGAAACAGCATGTGCCAAAAATATCCCCTGCACCATGCTGCATCTGGGACTTCTGCCGGACGAATATGCTCTCCCTTGAAATTTGTTCTAACCTCAAGTTGACAAGCCTGACCTCAAACTTCGGCCTGATTCTATAACCCTGTGTAACAATGTTCTTAACTAGAGCTGCAGAAGTACACCTGTTGACTCTGGCTTTCTGCTCACATTAGCGACTACACTTGTTAAGAACTATACTGGAGGAACTGTCTTTGCTGCCTGCCTTGTGAAGGAGTTAAAGGTGTAACACATTCTTCCCTCAAGTCTATCTCCATTGCTTAGATCTCATTGATAGAGGGGCCTAGAAAGAAACTCTGCCTGCTTTTTCCCTTTTCCCATCACAGACCAATTGATATTTAGCACATACTGACCAGTAAAAGAAAACCCAAAACCTGAATCCATAGAGGATGAGGAGAATTAGTGAGAAACAGCTTTTGAGAAGATCCTAACAGAAAAGGAAGCGGCGGACTTGTCAGTGCCTGGGGAAGTTTGGGAATTGAGGCACCCAGCACAGGGCTCGTGGCCTCGCTGTGGGTTGTGCCCATTCTTACTGACAACTGAGTCCCCGTGGAAGGAAGGAAAGAGTGCAGATTTCAGTCCGACACCCTGATGGGCTGTCGGAGTCCGGGGTACAGTCCAGAGGCCTTTCGAAAAACATCAGGGAGTGGCCCTGACCAGAATTTCTGAGGCACTCTAAGACTTCTCCAGGTCTCACGCGACAGGCTTAGTCCGCGAAAGGAAACTGAGTTTGGACAAAACCGACATTCCTGGAGCTGAGGAGAGAGAAGAGAAAGGTAGAATCCCAGCTTCCTTAGACTGAGCATACAGGTGCCTTTCCCATCAGAAAGCACTTCACGGTCCTCTGCTCTCTAGAGGCCTAGGGTCAGGCCGATGGGCTTTCGGGGAACACCAGGGAGTGCCCTGGCCAGGTCCCCTACTTGTCCAGGCTTTCCCTGTCCTTCCTGTGGCGCTGATCCACGGGAAGCGGGAAGCATGAAAAGATTAGAAAAGTGTCCCAGCTCCAGGGGATCAATTTAGCCAAGCTCAGCAAGCCTCGCCCCTGAGTCTTAAGACCGGCAGCCGCGCTAGACGCATTTAATTGGCTGACAGGGACCCGGTATTTCTTTTTCCGAGTTATTAATTGTGGAGAACTAGTGTCTCTGAAAGACAGGACAGAAAGTAGTCCGCTTAGCTCACCGTCCGACGAGATGGATGTCTGAGGCTGGCTGGAGATGAACTCAAATCTCGCTGGTAGAATCCAAGTCATGCGGCACCAAAACTGTTGTAGGGTTTTTGACCCCGAATACGGCAGCAACCTCAATTCTTCTCTCGCAGGAAAGAAGAATTTTCATGCAGACACAGTTTAGTTTTAAAGTAAGATTTATTAGAATAGTTGAGAAAGTAGACTCCCATCCTAGTGATGGGAGGGGGCCTTGAGATCCTCTGCCATAGTGGCAGGAGGAAAAGCAATAGAGAAAAAACCGGATCAATAGTGGGGAAAGCATCTTTTAAAGGTTCCCCTCAAAGGTGTTTCTCCATAAACAAAGAAAATTCCTGGTTTCCATGGTACCTGGCCTTGGGACAAAAGGGCAGAAAGGTGTCACTGGCCAACTTCCTTGGTCCCTTTCTAATGATACAGAGGCCAGTCTGAAGCCCTCCCCCTTGGCAGTGGCAGGGGACAGAATCGGGCTGAGGCTTCAGGTGGGGAATAGATATGTTAATGTCGCCTTTGTCTCTTGGGGAAGCATTCCTGATAAGTTAAGATATGCACTTGTCTTGGGAGAGAGGTGCTCTGGTGAATCCAAGACATGGTGGGGAAAATACCCCTTTATATTTGAGGAAAAAATGACTTGGGGACCCAGAAAACTCTAACTGCCTACTACCCAGTCTACCTCCTCTCACAGTGTCAGTTCCCTGAGTTGCTTTTAAAGACATATTTATTTGGAAGACAGAGATACAGAGAGAGGAGAGAAGAGAGAAAGAGAAAGAGTGAATCTTTAATTTGCTGGTTCAGGCTGCAGGGGCTGGGCCAGTCTTCCTTCTGTCTCCCACGTGGGCTCAGGGACTCAAGGACTGGGCCATTCCAGGTGTATTAGCAGCGAGCTGGATGGAAAGTGGAGTTGCCGGGATGTGAACCGGTACACATATGGGATGGCAGTGTCTCAGGCAGTGGCTTTATCCAGTGTGCCACAACACCAGGCCATTCATCCTATATTAAGCAGAGGAGGATTCCCAATTCTCTTGTTGCTAGCAATAGCAGGGCTGATTAAACCAGTAAGGAGTGGGGGGATGGGTGTGGATCATGATTGAACCAATGGAAGAAAAGCCTAGAAGAGAGAGAAACAGGATGTGGCACCATCTGAGGAGAAATAGAGTTGCAGTCAGAAATCACACATCCTTGTCTGTGTACTTCGGCTGGCCTGATAGTCCCAGCTGACTTGTTTGTGTCTGCCACTGGGTTATAAAGTCATTGAAGGTGGAGGCCATCTATTACTCATCTCCTTATCTCTAGGGCCTAGCTTCGTCCAACAGCATGCCCTCACTGCTCCTGGAGTGTTTGTTAGTAAATGTGACACACATGACTGCATTTGAGCATGTGTCCTCAGAGATGCACAATCCACATTTGGTGTGCTCCCGGATAAGTGCCTCTCTCATTGCATTGCAAGGGGCTGGGACAACCGAGGCGAGAAACTGCTGGGGAGATCAGGCAGGTGAGATGATTCCTGGGCTTTGAGACACCCATCTCGGAGGAGGAGGCTGCATTGGAACTAGGCCAAGTCTTCAGGGAAGTGCAGGAGTAGACAAAATCCCCCGGGGTCTCTGCCTGGTAGGGGCCTCCCAGAAAGGACCGGTAATCTGTCACTAAATTGTCAATGCCTTCCAGCCAAAGATCGCCAGGGGCTGGGCAAGTTTGCAATTATCTCAACAAAGGAGGAGACACACTGGAGAACAATGGGGTGTCTCTTGGGAGGAAGGTGCTAGAAAAGACTTACTAAAGGATGTGGCTTGACATGGGGGAACTCAGGAGTGTTTAAGAAAGCTAGGCCTGGGCCCGGCGGTGTGGCCTAGTGGCTAAAGTCCTAGCCTTGAACATCCTGGGAATCTGCGTGCAACTGAACCCTCAGATCTTGCAGCGCCTCCCCCCGTCCCGTTTTTATTTGAAAGATGGAGGTACAGAGAGAGAGAGAGAGAAAGATTTTCCATCTGCTGACTTGGTCCCTAAATGGCCACAAAAGGCTTCTTCCATCTTCTGCTAGTTTCCCAAGCAGATCAGCAGGGACCTGAATTGGAAGTAGAGCAAATGGTATTGGAACCAGCATCCATGGGGGGGCACCAACATTCCAGGTGGCAGCCTTACCTGCCACACTGCAGTACCCACCCCAAGATCTTGCTCTTATGTGCTAGGTCAGTTGCCAGCAACAGTGAAGTCCTTGGTGGCAATACCAGGACAGCTTCTGGATGTCAAGGGGCTGCTGATCGTTCTCACCCATTTCCATTTTGTGATGATCCCTGGTCTCCAAGCAGGGCTGAGTAGTCCAGTGTCTAAATAGTTAGACCCTCCCTGTACTCTGACCTAGTCACACCCACATGTAGAACCAGCCAGGCAGGGGAACGTCATCACTGGCTTGGACTGCGTGTAGCTGTGTGTGGTTTTGTGTACATGTGTCTGTACTCGCCAGAAATTCCCTGATAAGATGGGAAGGAGGCCAGAGGCAGTCCCCTCTCACCTCGGAGCCTGGCAAGACTTCCTCTGTGCCCGGAAAGCAAGGCACAGCCACAGAGCCCCGACAGGCTCCAGTGATGGTAGCAAGGGTGTACAGCTTTCTGGGGAGTCGGGGGGGGGGGGAGGTTTGGTGGGGGGCGGGAGGGGGGAAGCAGGGCCAGGAGGGAGATTGCAAAGCAGCCAAACATGAGAGGAGCGGGAAAGGGGTCGGGGTGGAAGGGAGGGGAGGAGTTCCTTTGTCTAAATGGGTCTCTTGAGAAGCTGCTCGTTTGCCTGCAAGGAAGCAGCCCGCCTGCGCTAGGTCACTGTGCATTCCCACCCCCATTCCTTTCTGTTTCAAGTCTCTTGTCTCCAAACAGGCCTTGTTGATTAGAACAAAAAAAAAAAAATTAAAGAAATAAATAAAACTCACATATGTTGACCTCATCCTTCTCTGAGAGGCTTAATTTGACCCCTTTCCAATGCAATAAACTTGCTCTGTCCCATCTCTCCAGCTGTCAACAATATGAGGACGTTCCCTCTCCTCCCCCTTCCCCACAGCTTCCACTATGACAGGTAGCAGGCAAAGGCCAGTGCCAGCTCGAAGTGGTGCCACGTTACCATCTGCTGTCATTTGTAAAATGGCAAGGGAGAGTGAGGTTTGAAATCAAGTGGGTGGATTCCAAATGCTGGCTGTTCTGGCAAAGCCCCGGCCCTTCTTCCTAGGGTGTGACCAGCCCTGTCCTGCACTGTGGTGTGCTGCAGCCAACCACGGCCTGTCTTCTGAGGGTCCAACCTCAGCTGGCCTTGTTGATCTGTGGAGTCTGAAGTCAGACCCCGTGATCCCTTGGGCCAGGGCAGATTAAGTGCATCCCAGGATTAAGTGCCAAGGTGTGGCAGCGAGTGACGTGATAGGGGTCTGTACGCCCTCCATAAATAACCTGAATTACTGAGCTTGGCAGCTACAAGGAAGAGGCTCGTGTTTAGTCAGCCCTGTTATCTAGCATCATCCAAGCAAGCAACCTAAGACATGTTCAGCATTTTGTCAAGGTTTTTGGAACCGTAGCATGTGGTTCCAATCCTATGGGTCAATCTGCTCTGTTTAAAATCCCTCCAGAATGACTTGAAGAACAAGCATCCCATATAGGTGCGATTCATACCCCAGCTGCTCCACGTCCTGATCCAGCTCCCTGCTAATGCTCCTGGGAAAGCAAAAGAGTTGAGACTCCTACCACGCACGCAAGAGACCCAGAGGAAGCTCCTGCCTTTAGCCCGGTCCAGCACTGGCCATTGAAGCTATTTGAGGCTAGTGGATGGAAGATCTCTGTCTTTTACTCTCTGCAACCCTTCTAAATAAATAAATCAATCTTTTTTTTTTTTAAAGATTTATTTTATTTTTATTACAAAGTCAGATATACTGAGAGGAGGAGAGACAGAGAGGATGTGGAGCCGCCGGGATTAGAGCCAGTGGCCATATGGGATCAAGGCGAGGACCTTAGCCACTAGGCCACGCTGCCAAGCCCAATAAATCAATCTTTAAAACAAAAGAACAATTAAGCTCAAAGGTAGTAGGTGCAAATGCGATTCAGAGGTGGGAGAAGTCACATAGTCCAACTGGTACCGACCACCAAGGTCAAACTTGCTTTGGGCCTTGAAAGATGAACAACATTTGGCTTGGTAAAAGGGAAGAAGAATGGCATTCCAGATATCATTGAGCATGGACCCAAGTTTAAAGGTGACAATAAACCAGATGTGCCCGTGTCTATCAGTACTTACTGAAACCATGGGAAAGGTTGGGCAGCCAGGTTGGACTGAGATCCTGGAGTGCTGTGGTAGAATTTGAACTCTGTGTGGATCTGGAGGGAAAGTTGTTGCCCATTCGGAAACAGGGAGGGGGCATGGACCAAGTAAGCAGTGCTTTTACTAGGTGATCTAGTAGCCATGCTGCCCAAGGGGGGATACCCTGGTTGATTGCCCCATTCTTGGCATCTCCACAGTACCTCTTGACTGCTCTGGGAACCTAGCTCACCGGGTTGAACTTCTGCACCTCCACATCTGCATTTTCCACTAACATCAGGAGCCCTTGAAAAGCAGTGGCAATATTTTATCCATCTTCCAATTCTGCCATTCATCTGGCTTGTAGTAGGCACTCAGTGAACATTGATTACGTGAACAGACCATTTACTTTTAATTAACCAAATTGTAATAGCATGCTGGATGGGGTAATAACTGTCAAAGAGTGAGGTAAAATTGCCTATAACACTAAACCAAGATAAATCAAAATTGGATTTGTTTTTAATGACTTGTGGAACACCTCAGAGTCTTGCTCCTACCTTTGTGAGCTGTAGTTATTACTGGGTACCAACTTCTATCTCACAGGATACGAGGTGAATCTTTGTTTAAAAAAATTATTGAGGGGCCCAAAGTGTTAGCCTAGCGGCTAAAGCCCTCACCTTGAATGTGCCAGGATCCCATATGAATGCTGGTTCTAATCCCAGCAGCTCCATTTCCCATCCAGCTCCCTGCTTGTGGCCTGGAGAAACATTTGAGGATGGCCCAAAGCCCTGGGACCCTGCATGCACATGGGAGACCCAGAAGAAACTGCTGGCCCCTGACTTTGGATTGGCTCAGCTCTGGCCATTGTGGTCTCTTGGGGAGTGAGTCATCAGACAGAAGATCTTCCTCTCTGTCTCTCCTCCTCTCTATCTGACTGTCCAAAATAAATAAATAAATCTTATAAAAAATTATTGAAGCTGGCAATGTGGCTAAACTTCCACCTATGACACAAGCATCCCATGTGGGCACTGGTTCTTGCCCCAGCTGCTTCCCATCCAGCTCCATGCTTGTGGCCTGGGAAAGCAGCTGAGGATGGCTCAACGCCTTGGGACCCTGCACCCGTATGGGAAACCTGGGAGAAGCTCCAGGCTCCTGGCTTCAGTTCAGCTCAGCTCCAGCTATTACAGCCACTTGGGGAGTGAACCAGATCTAAGATCTTTCTGTCTCTTTCTCTGCCACTCTACCTTTCAAAATGATTTTTTTTTTAATTGTAAAGGTAGAGTGACAGAGTTCACTCCCCAAATGCCTGTAACAACAGGGGCTAGCCTGAACCAAAGCCAGGAGCCTGGAACTCTGAGTCTCCCATGTGGGTGGCTGGGGCTCAGGTATTTGGACCATCCTATCCCATCTTTTGCTTCCCCAGGCGCATTAGCAGGAAGCTGGGTTGAAAGCAGAGTAACCAGGATTTGAACAGGCATTCTGATGTGATGGAGTAGTGATATTAAGCCAAGTGGTGGCTTAATCCGCTGCACTACAACTCCAGCCTTCAAGTGAGTTTTCTGTGCATGGATCTGGATATGGCATGCATCAGCTCATGTGCACTAAACTCTATCCACAGAGTAAGGACTGGCTACAGGGAAGCCAGTCCTTACAGTTGACAGCTGGCCTGTTTTCGTGCTCAGAAAGGATTTGGTCAGAGCTGCAAGTTCCTTTAATCAAACTCTGTATGTTTTAGAAAGCCAGATGTCTTAATTTTCTCTGTATAGAACTATTTGTAACAGGACTCTTTTTTTTTAATATCTACTTATTTTTTATTGGAAAGTAAGATTTACAGAGGAGAAACAGAAAGATCTTCTATTTGCTGGTTCACTCCCCAAGTGGCTGCAATGGCTGGAGCCAAGATGATCTGAAGCCAGGAGCCAGGAGCTTCTTCCGGGTCTTCCACTCTGGCACAGTGTCCCAAGGCTTTGGGCCATCCTCTATTGCTTTCCCAGGTCGTAAGCAGGGTGCTGGATGGGAAGTGGAGCAGCTGGGATACGAACCAGCGCCCACATAGAGTCCTAGTGCATGCAATGACTTCAGCCACTAGGCTACCGTGCCAAGACACCACCCATAGCAGGACTCTTAAAAATCATAAAAAAAATTTCTTCTCAATTGAAACAAGAACATATTTTTAATTTTAATTGTTTTTAAAACAATTCTAATAATTATTACATAGGTGAGAAGGTTATATGCCAGTTAGTAGAGTCAGGTGCAGTCCATCACCTGAACTAGCCAAAGTACATACTAGTGGATGCAGCTGCTTTGTTAGTTTTGCCCCCAGACCCATTTCTCATGTGACCCTATGAATGCTGTGGCCTGGCCCAGCCCATCACAGGCCCAGCCCTCATGCACACCCCCTAGCTGCCACACGAGTCAAGTCGGAGGTCACTCCGGAAAAAGTTTCTTGGAACATTTCCCAAATAAATCACTGGACTTATACCACAGCCACAGGGAGAATCACAGGATATGTGGTCAGACCTTGGAGTGCATGTATTGGGACTAGGCATCCTCGGTTGCCGATGCCTGTGCAGTGGACAGCATGCCCAGGTGCACATGACAGCCAGCTCACCTAGGCCAGCAGAGGATGTGGAGTGCCTCAGAAGTTGGTAAGTACCACAGGTTGGAAAAATTTCCCAGCTAAGCTTTGTGACAAGCGTCTGGGTCTGTGGATCCACTAAAGTGGACTTGGTCAACCAACAGACCTTGAAGAGATTTTCTCAGCCCTGATGCAACATAGCAGACAATGTCTCAGAACTATCAAAACCACTCAAGTAACACTTTTGAAACATTCTTGCCCATATCAGGTTCTCTAAAGTGTCAATGGTTAACTATCCTCATCCCTGGGTGTGGATGTAGCTGGACACCAAGAAGTGGCCCCTCTCCCATCCCCCCTCCCCTCCTGCAGGCACAGGTTAAAAAAAAAAATCTGAAACATTGGTCCCACCCACCTTCCCCCATACCTTGACCCTTTCCACCTAAACAGCCTGCTCCCAGACCCAGTCCACATGCATGCTGAGGGGTGCTGGTCCGCCCCCAGCCCTGGCTCTTGCACTTACCAGTGGGAGTTACAGCTTAGCAGGGGTGTTCCTATAGTTCTGCTATCAGGCCTACTTCTCAGCCCCAGATCTTGCACATGCTGACAGGTGTTTTGACCCAGCCTACCCCCAATTCTGTCACTTGCCAGCAAATTCTGCAGCCTGGCCTGGCCAGGCACACTTCCAGTCTCAACTTTTGCTGGTGGCTGCTGCAGCCTAGCCCAGCATGGCTCACATCCCCTCCTGGCTCCTCCATGTACCAGTAGGTCCTATAGCCCAGCCCAGCCTGCCAATTGGCCCACACACATGCAAAGTACTACAGCCCTGCCTGACCTGGCCCACCCCCAGCTTGGGGTCTCAGAGCAGGAGCTGTGGCCTAGTAGGGAAGTTCCCTAAGTTCTCCTACCAGATCCACTCCCAGCCCTGGATCTCACACTTGCAAGTGAGTGGTGTAGCCCTGCCTGGCATGGTCTGTAGCACTGTCCTGATCTTTGGAAATGTTAGCAGGTGCTATGTCTCAGCTTGGACCAGCCTGCCTCAAGATGTGGTTCTGATGTGTGCTGGTGGGTGTTGCAGCTTGGCCCAACCTGGCCTGCTCCCAACCCTGGCTCCTGTGAGTGTCACAGAGTTCTGTGGTAGTGCCTGGTTTGGCTGGTCAGCACCCCCAGCTCTTGCGCAAACAGGCAGGTGCTACAGTCCTACAGGGGTGAGCCCACAAATCCCCTACAAACTCTACCCCTTGACCCAGTTCTCTTGCATGCCAACAGGTGCTGCAGCTCAGCCTGGTGTGGCCCAACTCCTGCCCAGATCCTTGCAGGTGGGTACTGTGACCTAACCCTGCCAGTCAGGTTCCCCCCACCCAGCCCCAGTTTACACATGTATCAGCTGGCAGCAGGCAATGCTACTAAGCCCAGCCCAGGGCTCTCACATGAGCAGGTGTCTTGGCCAGATCCAGACAGGCCCTCCGAGGATCAATTTTTTTTTTTAAGATTTGTTTATTTATTGGAAAGATGGATTTACAAAGAAGAGAGACAAAGATCCTCCATCTGCTGGTTCACTCCCCAAGTGGCTGCAAAGCTTGGAGCTGAGCTGATCTGAAGCCAGGAGCCAGGAGCGTCTTCCCAGTCTCCCACATGGATGCAGGGTGCCAAGGCTTTGGGCTGTCCTCGACTGTATTCCCAGACCACAAGCAGGGAGCTGGATGGGAAGTAGAGCAGCAGGGACAGAAACTGGTATGTATATGGGATCCCAGCATATGCAAGGGGGAGGATTAACCAACCGTGCAATCGTGCCAGGCCTGAGAACTGATTTTTAAATAGATTTTCTATCATTGTCTATACCTACAATTCTATGATATATTTAAATAGCAGAATGTTAAACTTGCAACTGTTACTACAGGACTGTACTAATGTAATAATATTGGGGAAAATGGTGTGAGAGGATAATGGGGAGAAAAGGGCAAAGGGGGGAATCCCTATACCTACAAACATGCACCATGGAAAAAATACAAAATAATTGTTTTAAAAAGTTCAGTAATTAGGGCCCGGTGTGATGGCCAAGCAGCTAAAGTCCTTGCCTTGAATGCGCCAGGATCCCATACGGGTGCTGGTTCTAATCCTGGTGGCCCCGTTTCCCTTCCAGCTCCCTGCTTGTGGCCTGGGAAAGCAGTTGAGGACGGCCCAAAGCCTTGGGACCCTGCACCTGTGTGGGAGACCCAGAGGCGCTCCTGGCTCCTGGCTTTGGATCGGCACAGCACCGGCCGTTGCAGCCACTTGGGGAGTGAATCATCAGACAGAAGATCTTCCTCTCTGTCTCTCCTCCTCTCTGTATATCTGACTTTGCAACATAAATAAAAATAAATCTTAAAAAAAAGTTCAGTAATTCGGGGCCAGCACTGTGGTATAGTTTAAGGTTAAGCATCCACTTGTGGTGCCAACATCCCTTGAGGGTTCTAGTCCTGGCTGTTCTGTTTCCCATGCAGCTCCCTGCTTATGACCTGGGAAAGCAGCTCCTGGCTCCTGGCTTCAGACTGAACCAGCTCTAGCTGTTGCAGCCATTGGGGGCATGAACTGGCAGATGGAAAATCTTTCTGTCCATCTCTCTCTAAATCTGCCTTTTCATTAAAAATACATTTAGTGAAAAATAAAAGTTCAATGATTTAAAATGCCAGCAAAGGAGCTGACTTAGGAAATTTTGATTTGTAGCCTCAGGAAATGATGCCTATAGACAGGAGCTTCAGGGGGCAGGTACGTAATCTGGGGGAGAGCCAGGTGGAGGAGCCACAAGACCACAAGCCCCAAGCAGCGCACCTCTAGGCTTTTCTTAGGAGAGAACCCATCTCTGTACACTTCTCCTTTCTTCTGCACACAGGAATAATTCGGTTCTGGGTTGGGCTTGCTCTCCTCTCTGTACAGCTGAGTCTATTCTGAACATTTATGTCTTTGCTCACTCAGCAGTGACTTGCACACTAAGCACCTCCATGGGCCAGAGTGCCAGAGTCCAGCTCCAGCTGAGTTCAGAACTCGAGAAGGGTGCATGGATGAGGCGTAGAGAAAATAGACCACTAGGACTCCATGATCATCATGGACAATGCAATAAAGCTGTCCACTTTATTTATACAGAACCAGTCAAACTCTGGCTCAGACTTTTTATGTCATGGTCAAGTGGGTGTTTCCAAGGATAATTCTGCCATTTGTTTCACTTTAAAGCAGGATGTTATCCATTCTGACCCTCTGGTCAGGAAGTTCTCAATAGATGGTGCATATCAATCAGCAACACATTCCTACTACAATCCTCATTCTACAACTTAGTCTTGAATCAGTTAAGGGAGGAAAGGCATCACAGAAGGAAGGACCTAAAGATCAAAGAAAGAGGGAAAGAATAGGTTTTCCACACTTGATCTTAGCCAAAAGGCCGAGAAGCGATGTCAATTAATTCCATAATGATGTAAATTTTTGCTGATGGTATGTTGGAGCTTTTAATTGATCGGGATGATACTCTGCTGGCTCTGTCTTCAGACCAGAGAGGGTATACCTAAGAAGCCGTTGAACTTGACTGGACAATAAGATGCTGGACTCTATGTTTGGTAGATGCTTGCAATGAGGGAATCTCAACTGAACTTGAACTGTGGTTATGCAGCAAGGTGGAGGAATCCACCATGGTGGGAGGGTTTGGGGAGGGGTGGGGAGAACCCAAGTACCTATGAAACTGTGTCACATAATACAATGTAATTAATGAATTAAAAATAATAAATAAATTAAAAAAAAAAAGAATAGGTTTCCACTACACCTGGGGACTTAGCACCCTTGATTAGCATATTGTCAATGGGGGCAGCTGTGGCAGCAATAATGAAAGGCTTTTTGGCTAAAAACCATATCAGCAACATCAGCTTCCAAGCTCACATTGATACTAAACATTAACTCCACAGAGGCAGACAACGCCTAAATAAATTATAGAAATCTCAGCGGGGTTGTCCGGTGTCCATGCAAAGGGATGTGGAGCTGCATTCAGGTAGTCGCAGAGACATCTGCTGGGCCCTGCCATACAGCAGGAAGTTCCTTGTGGCCCTGCCTGCAATGGAACAATACTCTTCACACCTTCCTGTTTTCCACACCCATCACACGGACCCCAGCACCAGGGCCAGTGCTAGGCTCTGCAGATACAACCAGGCCTGAGATCTCCCTGCTTCCAGGGAGCCATGGGCTCAGCGTGGGGAACCAATGAACAAGGAGTGGCCTTAAAAGGCGAGTGGCGGGGGCGGTCTTCCCCGAGACAGAGAACTTTCCTACAGGACAGAGTTAGTGAGGTGAACGCGAGCCACAGCAGGTGCTGAGGTGTGCGTAGTGGTGAGGAACAATTCAGGGAACTGCAAGGAGCCTGGAGTGATGCAGTCAGGAAGCCATGGGGGTGAACGTTTGAGTACTTGGCAGTCGCTGCCATGTGCCTGCCCTTCTCCAGCTTTCCCCCTTCACCCACTTGCCCCCTTTAAAAGAGAATGAAATTTGATTTAGAAGAATCAGACTTTATTTCATGATGGGAACATCAAGAATCTCGCTACACGGCTGAAAATAGTCACAAGGGACTTGATCATTCAAAGTTGTACACCAGAGAAAGTTTGTGAATAATAATAATAATAATAATAATAATAATAATAATCCAACACGCTCCTTTGCCTAGACAATCCACCATTGGGGAGGGAGACGTGCCAGCCGCCTCTGCCGCAGGGTCTCAATCTTCATGAATGTTGAACAGCTTGGCTACTTCATTGAGGTCTTCGTGCTGCTCACCGTCCTTGATGATCTGAGGGGGACAGTGCTCTCATGTGCCTAACTCACCGCAGTGTGCCTGCAGGCCAGTCCCCACATCATACCAGGACTGGGCTGGGTGGGTAAGTTGTGGAAACGGCTGCTTGCTAGCCCTAGATGAGTAGCTTGCCCACCTGGAGGCCACCCAGCTGAGTTCCAAGTCAAAAAGGTAAGGTCCCTGAGCCCAGGTCCTAGCTTGGACCCAGGGGAGCCACAGCAGAGCTCTCCAAGCCCCTCCATGCCCCCCATTTTCCTTGAGGCGCTCTGGTAGGTGCCTACCTTCCTTGCTATTGGCATCCGGTTGAAGATGTTCCACAGCACGATCCCCACCACCACTTTGTCCCTGAGGTAGAAGATGACGCCTTTGCCGTAGTCCTCCCCTTGGGCTGGGGCCTGTGGCACAGCAGGGGTGCTGGGAGGGATGGTGATTTCTGAGGCCTCCGACTCCGTCTCACTCTCCGACCGGATACCCGTTCCTGTGGCCAAACCACAAAATGCACACACACACACACACACACACACACACACGAGAATGTAGGGTCAAAACTTCAGTTCTTATGGACTTGGAAAATTGTAGAAGGCAAGATTTTTTTAAGACTTGCTTCCAGGGCCCAGCGTGGTCGCCTGGTGGCTGAGGTCCTCGCCTTGCACGCACTGGAATTGGTTAATATCCCTGTGACCCTGCTTCCCATCTAGCTTTCTGCCTGTGGCCTGGGAAAGCAGTCGAGGATGGCCCAAATCCTTGGGATCCTGCACCCACGTGGGAGAGCCGGAAGAGGCTCCAGGCTTCTGGCTTCAGGCTGTCACAGCTCCGGGCATTGCGGCCGCTTGGGGAGTGAGTCAATGGACAGAGGATCTTCAGCTCCGTCTCTCCTCCTCTTTGTATATTTGACTTTCCAATAAAAATAAAATAAATCTTTAAAAAAAAAAATAAAAGACTTGCTTCTAGGTAATTTTTGTAGTGCTCTTTTGGTAAACCTTGGCCTTCTTCAGCTCCTTTCTACCGATAAGGCCAAGGACAATTCTTTCTTGGCAGCTCTTGGGCTCTGAGCCAGTCCTGATCCCAACTTCTCTTATTACCTCATTTAAATTTTTTAAAAATGTATTTATCTCAAAGAGGGAGGGAGAGACATCTTTCATCACTCCCCAAATAGCTGTAACCCCTGGAGTGTGGCTATGCCAAAGCCGAGAGCCTGGAAATCCCTCATGATCTCCTACATGGTTAGCAGGTTCCCAGGTACTTGGAATATCTTTTGCTGCTTTCCCAGGTGCGTTAGCAGGGAGCTGAATTGGAGGTAGAGCAGTCAGGGCTCAAACTGCTATTCCAATATGAGATGCTGATATTGCAGGTGGTGACTTAATGCACTGTGCCACAACACTGGCCCCTCAGTTTAATTTTATGCTATGGACATTTCCTTGCATCCGAATTACTTCAAACTGCAGAAGTCTGGTTTCTGTCCTCTGAGAAACATCCTAGAGTTGCCTGCTGTCACTTGGTAGCCACTTGCCACATACAGCTGCTTCAACAAAAATTATTTCAGATTCGATAAAATGTCAGCTTCAGGTACTTGTTTGCATTCCCCATGCTTCAAGTGCTCAGTGGCCACAAGTGAAGAGCGCAGAGCCAGAACATGTCCATCAGAGCGGAAAGTTCTATTGGACAGCAGTGCTAGGCAGACACTTCAGCCAAAGCAAAAGGTGCGTCCATACAGAAAAACCCGAGTGGAGGTGCTGCTTCCCAGAGGAGGTGGCTGCGGGTGGGGCGTGGCAGCCCGGGAAGGGGGAAGCTTGTCTTCTGCGCATGCCTGATAGGCTCTGACAGATGCCACCTGGCTGAAGAAGCAGGGAGCAGGCATCCCCATGAGGTACCCCAGGCGCTCTCTCAGATCCACTTCCCAAGAGTGTCCTGAACTAAGAGTTTCCTGGGAAAGGGACCAACATCTCCAAATGAACATCTTGCTTTCTGTTTCTTAAAGAGGCACCTGCCCTTGAGACACCTCTAGTGAGAAGACACAGAGGTTGCGCCAAGGTCACAGAATAAGGCCTGGGAGTTAATGAAAGAAACGTGTGTGGTGGGGGAGGGTGGTGCTCCCGTTTAAGGCAAACTTTGCATTCGGATCTGGAGGACGGAAACAGGCTTGAGGTATACCATGGCTATGGCTTTGCTAACCAGGAGCCCCAGGAGGGGGTGGCGCCAAGACTGAGCCCCCCAAGCTGACTGCTCGTGATTTGCGTGGCATGAAGAAAAACCCCACACCTCATCACGGGGGCTTCCTAGTCCCCCACTACCCCCGCCGCACTATTTCAGTCGGCCAGGAGCAGGAGATGAGATTTCGCCTGATCACAGACCACAGAGGAGTGAGGGCTTCGGGTTTGGCTGCTGCTCCAGCAGGCCATGAAGAGGGCCTTTCACTGGCAGGCCCCCTCCAGCCACACAGGCGCCCCCTTGTTCAGAATCAACCTTCACCACCGCAGCTCCTCCCCTTTCTGAGAGAAGTGCTCGGGCGCCCTTACCCGACTGCTCCGTGGCTGACTTGGGGTTGTCTTGTGCGGTTGCTTTTGCAAAAACACCCACTGTGGGCAAACTGCTGTCCACGAGGCCAATTGCTTCATAGCCAACATCGGGGCCCAGGTCGCTCCTAAGGAAAGAAGAGAAGGCATCCTGTTGAGGGCCTGGAAGGAAGGATGCCACAGTGCACAGTCCCCGTGACACTGCGTTTGCCCACCAACCTGGGGACTTAGAATGTGCAATAGCAAGCAGCAGCTGCAGGCTCATCTGTGCTGGAGAGGCCTCTGGGGACCACGCTGACAGCACAATGACCCCCGGCAGCTCTTACATTTCCTCAAGAATCCACGGTAGGAAGGGTCTTTTCCTTTTGTTTTTTTTTAAAGATTTATTTATTTTATTGGAAAGGCAGATGTACAGAGGAGGAAAGACAGAGAGGAAGATCTTCCGTCTGATGATTCACTCCCCAAGTGGCCGCAATGGCTGGTGCTGTGCCGATCCAAAGCCAGGAGCCAGGAACTTCCTCCAGGTCTCCCATGCGGGTGCAGGGTCCCAAGGCTTTGGGCCGTCCTGCTTTCCCAGGCCACAAGCAGGGAGCTGGATGGCAAGTGGAGCTGCCGGGATTAGAACTGGTGCCCATATGGGATCCTGGCGCATCCTTAACCATTACGCTATTGTGCAAGGCCCAGGAAGGGTCTTCAAAAAGTTTGTGGAATCCCTGCATGATAGCCTAGAGGCCAAATTCTCGCTTTGCATGCACTGAGATCCCATGTGGGCGCTGGTTCCTGTTCTGGTGGCTCCACTTCCCAACCAGCTCCCTGCTTGTGGCCTGGGAAAGCAGTGGAGGACGGCCCAATGCATTGGGATCCTGCACCCGCGTGGGAGACCCAGAAGCTCCCGACTTTGGATCGGCTCAGCTCCGGCTGTTGGGGCAACTTGGGGAGTGAAGTAGAGGATGGAAAATCTTTCTGTCTCCACTTCTCTCTGTAAATCTGTCTTTCCAATAAAAATAAATCTTTAAAGAAAAAGTTTGTAAGAAAATGCCTATTGTTAGAAAAAAAAAAACACTGCATAGATTTCAAATTTTCTACACCCAAACTTATCTTCCTTTTTTTTTTTAAAGATTTCTTTTATTTTTATTGCAAAGTCAGATATACAGAGAGAATAGACAGAGAGGAAAATTTTCTGTCCATTGGTTCACTCCCCAAGTAGCCATAATGGCTGGAGCTTCGCTGAGCCACAGCCAGGAGCCAGGAGTCTCTTCTGGTCTCCCACGTGGGTGCAGGGTCCCAAGGCTTTGAGCCATCCTCCACTGCTTTCCCAGGCCACAAGCAGGGAGCTAGATGGGAAACGGCCACTGGGATACAAACTGGCGCCCATATGAGATCCTGGCACATGCAAAGTGAGCACTTTAGCTGCTAGGCTACTGTGCCAGGCCCAAACTTATCTTCTAACTCCATTTCTCTGCAAGTATTTTTGAAGTCCCTTTGCACATATCATGGAAGGATCTAAACTTCATTAATTTTATTCATGCTTTCATCCAATGGCACACTCTGGGGGAAGCAATGGGTTCTTCACTTTTGCTATTCACTATCTTCATTTAACTCATTCTAAAACTGCCTTTTTTCTGGGAATCTAGTGTGGTGGCATAGCCTGTTAATGCTCCACCTGCAATGACAAGATCTCATATGGACACTGGTTCAAATCCCAGCTATTTCACTTCCCATCCAGCTCCCTGCTTAATGCCTAGGAAGGCAGTAGAGGATGGCTCAAAGCCTTGGGACCCTGCATCCACATGGGAAACCCAGGCGAAGCTCTGGCTCCTGGCTTCGGATTGGCTCAGCTCCAGATGTCCCAGCCACTTGGGGAGTAAACAGGCAGACGGAAGATTGCTCTGTCTCTCCTCTCTGAATTTACCTTCCTAATAAAAATAAATACATCTTTGGGAAAAAAACATCCTTGCCTTTTTGAAGATTTTTTTTTTTTTCAAAACACTTTGCACTTTCAGAATGCCAAATCTGTGATGTCCTGTGGTCTTACAAATCTATGGTCTCTTCCCGTGGCCTCCATACTGAGGCTGGGCTGGCTGCCTTCTCCAGCGAGGTCCCTTCCCCTTCTTGTTCATGTTGTTTCAATGGCTTTTGCTTGGAGACATTACCTGTTGCCACCACACTGCCCTTGTCATGCTGTTGGCCTTACAAACCACTTTACACCAGCAGACAGCCCAGGCGCTGTTTCCCGGACTTGACACTGTGTCACGTCATCTGTGACAACTCCCTGCCATCTGTTCCTAGGCCTGGACTGGCAGCTGCAGGTGTGGGAACTATCTGCTAACCGCAGCCACCACCTTACATGCGCTCACCCTGAAATTCACCTGCTTTGGTTTTTGTTGTTTGTTGCTTTTGTTGCCCGCTTGTAAAACTGTGTGTGACTGTCCTAAAATGTACTTCCATCTGCTGAGAATCGTCCCAAGAGAAGCCACTTTGAGGCTTCTAAAACCTTGAAATGTTTCTTGTACCCCATCTTTCAAATCATGAGGATAAAAAGTGTGTCAGATGAGGCCAGCCCCAGGACTAGGGAATGCCTGCTGCTAATTGTCTTTCTCCACAGAACTGCCTACACATGCTCGACTTTGAGTCACTGCTTTTTGTTTTTCTTTTTATTGGAAATGTAGCATCTGGGACTGGAACCGGTGCCCATATGGGATGCTGGGACTGGCAGCCTGAGAATTAGCCTGTTGAGCCACCGTGTTGGCCCCTGAGTCACTGCTCTTAAGGGTTACATAGGAAGGGTGACCCTTTCCTCAGGCTATGGCTTTTTAGACTTACCTGATAAAGGACACATTAACCATGGCTGTGTATCCCTTACCATCGACTATAGTTCAGAAGATGAGTTATTCTGTAAGAGATGCTAGAGGCCACCTGGGGAGGGATGCTTGGACATGAGAGGGAACTGTGTCCCCTCTCTCGGAAGCGAACTGGCCCGCAAGGGAACTGAGTCATTACTGCTGGCTTATGACCCTCTGAACACTGAGCTTGAACCGACAGAGTCCGTAGGCACGAGTCTTACCAGAACATTGACTGATGCCAGTATGGCTTAGCAGCTCCAGTCATATTTTCTCCAGCCAGTCTTCCACTTACAACAGCGTGATCATGGTGCTCTACTCGCCTCCTTCCCAACTTTATATCATAAAAGCACGCAGCATCCCCTGCCTTTGGAAGTAAATGCAAAACATGAACATATGATCAGAAAAAAAAAATAAGGACAGAATATAGACTTCTGGAGCCCCCAAAACCCTTGGAGAGTTAACTAATGACTTCCATTGACAGGCCCAAATGAAAACTAAAAGATCAAATATTGTTAAGAGTCCACTTTTCAAAGACAATGCCTACGTAGTGGGTTAAGCTACCATCTAAAATGTCAGCATCACATATGCTTAGATGCTTCATTTCCAATCTTGCTAATGCACCTGGGAAAGCAACAGAAGATGGCCCAAGTACTTGAGCCCCTGCACCCATGTGGGAGACCAGAAAGAAGCTCCTGGCTCCTGGCTTTGGCCTCACTGTAGTCATTTGGGGAGCCAATCAGTGAATGCAAATTCTCTCTCTCTGTAACTCACATAAATTAAAAAAAAAAATCTTAAAAAAAAAATCAAGATAACCTAAATCTTTTATGTTCCAGCTTATTTATACCTACTTCTCATTCTGTTCCTGACAAGTTAGTTAATAACCAGAATTTGAAAAATATTTCTTTCTATACTGTGAAATCAGTTTTTAAATTTTCTTTAAAAAAGTACTTCTTTGAGACCCTGGGACCACACGCACAGACACACAGAGCACTCCCATCCACTGCTTCGCTTCTGGAAACACCGCACTAGCCAGGGCCAGGATGAAAGCTTGGAGCTAGGCACTCAACACACCTCCCACACGGGAGGAACGGCAAGCCAGCACCAGGAGCTCAGCTGGAATCTAAGGCGAGGTGCTCTGATGTTGGTGAGGGCATCCCAAGGCCAGGCCAAACACTCAATGTGGGCACCAGTTTGTTTATTATTATGTTTTAAAGATCCATTTTTAATTTTTATTGGAAAGGCAGATTTACCAAAAGAGACTCAGAGAAAGATTTTTCTTCTACTGGTACACTCGCAATGGTTGGAGCTGAGCCAAACTGAAGCCAGGAGCCAGGAGCTTCTTCTGAGTCTCCCACACGGGTGCAGAGTCCCAAGGCCTTGCAATATGCTCCTCTGGTTTCCAAGGCCACAAGCAGGAAACTAGATCAGAAGTGGAATAGCTAGAATTTGAAGCAGTACCAGTGTTGAAGGTGGAGCCTTCAGACTACTACCATAGTGCTGGCCCCTATTTATTATTTTTAAAAATAATGGGACCGGGGGCATGGCACAATAGCTCAACTAGCTAATCCTCCATCTTTAAGTGCCGGCATCCCATGTGGGTACTGGTTCATGTCCCAGCCCCTTTACTTCCCATCCAGCTCCATACTTATGACCTGGGAAAGCAGTGAAGGATGGCCCAAGCCCTTGGGATTCTGCAGCACCCTTGTGAGGGGCCTGGAAGAAGTTCCTGGTTCCTGGCTTTGGATTGGCTCAACTCTATTGCTTTCATTTGGGGAGTGAACCAGCTGATGGAAGATATCGTTCCGTGATTTTCCTTCACTCTATAAATCTGCTTGTCCAATAAAAAGAAATAGATCTTAAAAGGAAAAAAAATATTTTGGGGGCCAGCATTGTGGCATAGTAGGTATAGCTGCCATCTGTGGAGCCTGGAAAAGCAGCGGAGGATGGCTTGGGCCCCTGTTACCCACATGGGAGACCCAGATGAAGCTCTTAGCTTTGGCCTTTTCTGTGGTCATTGGGGAAGTAAATCAGCAGGTCAAAGATCTCTCTGTATCTCCTTCTTGCTCTGCAACTCCTGCAGTTCATTCCCTAAATGCCTGCAAAAGCCAGGGCTGATTTAAATGGAAGCCGGGAGCCAGGAACTCCAGCAGGTGACAGGAAGTCAAGCTCTCGGCCCATCATCCACACTGCCTTCTCAGAAGCATTAGCAGGAAGTTAAGGCATAAGCAGAGTAGCCAGGAATTGGTCCAGCAGTCTTGTGAGAGGTGGGTATTTCAAGGTGGAGCCCAATGGGCTGTGACATCACACCTGTCCTTGGAGACGAGTCTTTAGCTGTGACAGCCTTTCACCTAGAAATCGTTTGCAAGATTAGATGCTTTTGTCATTTTGTATTCATTCGTTCAATAAACATTTACGGAGTAGTGAACTATGTACAAAAGCATTATGCTGTCTGGGTTGCTGAGAGAACTGACATGGCTCTGGCCTACAGAGCGGATAACCTGATACAAGATGCAGCAATGTTCTTAACTACCACGCAATGTACACAAGTAATGTGCCACAGGACCAGGGTAGACTCAATGGGCTGAATATGTTAAGCTGGGGTCAGCAGGGCCAGCTTCCCGAGGGACGTGGTATTTGAGCTCCCTGAGCCTTTGTGCATCCCTGTGGCTCTTCAGACCACCCAAAGCAACCTAAAAATCCAACCAACAAGCGCCAGCAGAGTAAACTATGAGCCCCCACTTCCTGGAGTATTATATAGTCATTAAACTGTTTACAGAGTCTGAGGCAATGAGGAAAAGGCTTATATTCAGGAGGTCAAGTGAAAAAGAGCACACTACACATGTTTATATATAGCATGCTCACCAGGACCATGTAAAACAAAGAGAACCACACATGTGCCAGGAAATACACTAACACAGAGTATTCACAGTTCCCACAAGTGGTCCTCCCCCTCTCCCTTTCTTGTGCTTTGTACATTGAGTCTGTGACTTTTAAACAGGTTAAAAACAACCTTCAAAATATTGTCTCTGCTGCTCCCTCCCCCTGCCCATTTTGTTTTTAAAGCAAGCTATGAAGAGGAAAAACACTGCCCTGAGGCTGCTGACTTCCAGCTGTGGAGGCCATGACTGAACGACAACGTGCTTGTCACCAGGCAGCAATGGGGAAGCTACCTCATGGCTCTGACATACTACATTCTTGTTTATGTCACAATATGCTTTGAAAAATAGCTCAAAATAGTACTCCAGAAAAAGGAAAACAGCCCTTTTCCTTTCCAAGAGACATGTAAGGAAACTGTTTCACCCCATTGCATGGATTCACATGCAGGGGCTTTCACATGCCCCCCAGTGATTATGGCCAATAGCTGCTTCTCACTGTGTGAACTGGGAGAGTTCTTGCAGCAGTTGGTGTGCGCACTGGTCATTTCCCCTCCAATGCCTTGCATCCAAGGTCACAGCCGATCTTCTAACTCAAGCAGCTCCCAAGCTTCCATTACCTGCCCTCAGCCTTTGTACACAGGGGGCCTGGTGCCTGGTGGCACTGTAGCGCACTTACCACCCAGATGTTAGAGCGTGCTTGGAGCTCAGCATTGACCCGGAAGCCACCAAAATCTGAGTCTATTTCCAGTCCTCCAGTCTTGGCCAACTCAACATTGGGCTCCAGCCCCACAGCTGCTACTATGTGGTCAGTTTCTACCTGAGGCAAAAACAAAACAAACAAACAAACAAAAAACAATAAAGGAAATACTTGAGCTCATTACCATACAGTTATTGCTGTAGATGTAAGACTTGCATATCAAATCATCAAAAATCAGCGCTTTAAAAATTCATGAGTTGATTTACTTTGGTAGATGGATTTTTCAGTTCTACTTCAAAATCCCTGCTCACCCCACAGACACAGCGCATCCTCATACGAGCTGCTACCTTGGCAAGGACTCAGTGTCTGTGACACCGATGAGAAGGAGCTGAAGGACTATGGTACCCAGGAGGTGCCTACTATTCTGCCTATATTCACTCTCCGCTTTGATGGGGGGTGAGGGAGTTGATTCACAAAATGATGACAGGCTAAGGGTCGCTGCCCAAAGCCACAACCACTGGCTTCGGCTGAAGGAAGAGGAGGAGTGAGGAAAGAGGAGGGAGAGCCCGAGCATCTCCTGGGGGCCTGTCTTCCCCATCTTACCTTCCTGCCATCCTTTAGTTTGATGAGTAACTTGCCACCGCTGACTCCAACCGACTGCACAATAGCATTGGGCATCACCTTAACCCCCTCTGTAAAAGCCAATGAGAACAAAGGCTGAGCCTGGGGGGCTTTGAGCAGAGGAAAACCAACCATCCGCTGCACGGTGGTACATCCAACCGAGGACACATCTATGAACCTGACTGACTGGAGGAAAGTGGAAGTGTTTCATCTGCCAGGTCACAAATTGCCTCTGGATTCTGGGAGGTTCCCAGGGAAGCTAACTTCTCTGGCCACACTCAGAGGAAACAGTGGGCAGCCCCGGCCAACAGTCTCTTTACCGCGTCTGACTTTTTCCATGGTCCAGTTGCTGAGGTATTCAGGGAGGATCTTTCCCATATTTCCTTTCTCGGGGAAGAGCTGAATCACTTCTATGCCTGAGGCTTGAGCTGGGAAGGAGAAAGCGAATAGCTACAGCAGGAGACAAAAATGAATCCCAGGAAGAAAGAAGGAAAAGGAAAGGTGCCTCCTTGCCCCTCTGTAACTCTGCCTTTCAAATGAGTCAATCTTTTAAAAAAGATGTGACCTAAGATGAGAGGAAAAACCACAGTCTCGCCCCGAAACTCACCTTTTCTACCAAGAGCACAGGCTAGTTCACTACCGAGGAAGCCCCCACCGATGATGGTAATGGACTTGACTTCTCGAGAAATCTTCTCCAAGGCTCTAAAGTCTCCAATCTGCAGGATCACACAAGTTTGGTAACAACACTCGGAAATATTTCCTTCTTAATATTTGACAACACTAGTTAGCACAGGAAGCTTCCTTTCCAAAAAGGGGCTCAGTTAGAGGACCTATGCTTAACAAGGACTTGGCCTTAATAGGCCAAGTTTCTTTCTCCAATGCAACATTCCTTCTGTCAACAGAGGTTCACAACTGGTGACAGCTCTGTCCCCTCTTTGCTAGGGGGCCACGTGGCAAATTCTGGAGATGTTTTTGATGGCCAGGGTGGGGGAGGTGCTGCTGGCAGCCAGTGGACAGAGGCCAGGAACATCTTATCCCACACAGCTGCCCACAACAAACACCCACCCAGCCCGTACTGTCAACAGTGCTGAGGCGGACAAGCATTGTTCTATCAAGAGCTAAGGATACTGGAAATCTTATGACACACTCTCCTAGATAAGCTGGAGACCTTTGGTGGTGATCATAAGCAAAGCACTTAAGAAGCAAACAACATCCCGTCCCCCTCCCTGCTTGCTTTTTACTTAGTGCTAACAGAGAACACTTGCAATGAAAAACACCAAGAGGCTATAACGGGTTTGTACGACTCAAATGCATCAGGACAATAAGCAAAGTATGGAAGGACAATAAAAGACACTGGATGGATTTCTCTCCTAGGGGCTTAAAACCCCTGAAGGAGGTACTAGAGATGCAGAGAGAGGAAATGACTTGCTCAAGACCAGAAAACAAGTTTGAAAGAGAGCCATCAGTAACACTTGGATCTCCTAGTTCCCGAGGGGTGGAGAATGGGGGGGGGGGGTTGTGTACTAGGAGAGATCACAAACTGAAAACACCAAGCAGCCAATTACCTTCCGGAAAAGTGTCGTTCTGCTCTTCACCTCTGCTCCAGCCCTATCAATGGCAGACAGACTTCTTGGAGTACCTCCTAGAAGCAAGAGGAAGAAAACCCTTTAGTCCAACAAGCAGGAGTTACCCTACACAACCCACCCCGGCCCACAACCAAAGGCAGAACTCTCTCCACATGCGACTATGGCCCTTGGGTGCTCCCTGCTGGTGCCACTATGACACTTACAGCACCAGATCGCTTTGTTTTCCTTCCATTACTTGAGCTTGTGGCAGGCTCTTCTCTGACTTCCCTTGGAGGAGCAGCAGACCCTCCAGGGGTCTACCCTCCCCACAGCTGAACCCAAGGCCTCAACTCTGGCTTCCACATTCACTCCTAGCGTGTCAGGACACTCAGCAGCTGGCACAGCTACACTGCTTTAATAACCTGCTTCACTCACCTCTCTTGGTTTCCCCCTTCCCTGACACTAGTTCTAATTTATTTATTTTCATTTATTTGAAAGGGAGTAAGAGCAATAGCAATGGAATGATAAAGTGAGGAAGGTTGCTCCAGACAAAGCAAGAAGCCTGGAATGCCACGCAGGTCTCCCATGGGGGTGGGCAGGGACCCAATCCTTCAAGCCATCACCTGCTGCCTCCCTGGGCGTTCATATCAGCAGGAAGGTGGAGCTGGATGCAGAGCCAGGACAGACCCAGGTACCCTGACACGGCACGTGGGAATCCCAGGTGACATCTAAACTGCTGCACCAAACACCTGCCCCTCCCTCCTGGTTTCTGATGCAGAGTGGCAATGAAGCCACAGACTGAATTACTTCCAGGGCACAGGGCTAAGCGGGCAGAGGTGGAAAGGGGCAACTTCTTCATGCCTGTGCCAGAAGGAATGGTGTGAATAATCGAGAGGAGCAGGCAACCCAGGACACCTGGCCTCAGCTGGGCTGCGCACCAGGGGAAGACATCCACTTGAGCAGATCTGGATTCCATTTTCCTCAGATTACAGAGTAACGCCTTCCACAGAGAATGCCAGAATGTCAGGATGAGCCAGGTCAGAGAAGAAAGCCAGCTCCCAAAATACGTACCTGTGGCAATCAAGCACTTTTCATAGGTGATTTGAGAGCCATCATTCAGTTTCACCATGTTGCCTCGCACATCCAGCTGTACTACCTGGCACAGTCACATATACACAAAAAAGAGGTAGAGATGAATTAGCTTTGAAAACATATTTTATTGAGATGCAATTCACATAACACAGAACACCCAAGTTTAACAGTGTACAATTCGGTGATGTTTACTATCTTCATGAGGATATACAACTCACCACAGCCTAATTCCAGAACATTTTCATCACTCTCTTTGAGAGAGGAGTTAGACTGGGTAGTAGGCAGTTAGGGTATTCTGGGTCTCCCAAGTCATTTTTTTCTCAAATATAAAGGGGTATTTTCCCCACCATGTCTTGGATTCACCAGAGCACCTCTCTCCCAAGAGACAAGGGTGACATTAACATATCTATTCCCCACCTGAAGCCTCCGCCCAATTCTGTCTCCAGCCATTGCCAAGGGGGAGGGCTTCAGACTGGCCTCTTTATCATTAGAAAGGGACCAAGGAAGTTGGCCAGTGACACCTTTCCGGCCTTTTGTCCCAAGGCCAGGTACCATGGAAACCAGGAATTTCCTTTGTTTATGGAGAAACATCTTTGAGGGGCACTTTTAAAAGATGCTTTCCCCACCATTGATTCGGGTCTTCTTTCTCACTTTTCCTCCTGCCACTATGGCAGAGGGTAAGGGTCCTTTCTATCTCAGAGCCCCCTCCCGTCACTAGGATGGGAGTCTCCTTTCTCAACTTTTCTAATAAATCTTGCTTTAAAACTAAACTGTGTCCGCATGAAAATTCTTCTTTCCTGCGAGACAAGAACTGAGGTTGCTGCTGTACTCGGGGTCAAAAACCCTACAACACCTTGACATAGCCTCAGATCTACTATCTGTTAGTCCAATGAGAAGAATGAGTTTTTGACCTGAGGTTATCCCCGGGGCAATCAGTCCTGGGCCAGCATTGTGGCACAGCAATTTCAGCAGAGCCTGTGACATCAGCATCCTATATCAGAGAGTCAGTTCAAGTCCCAGCCGCTGCATTTTTGGTCCAGCTCCCTGCTAATGTGCCTGGGAAGGCAGAGGAAGATGGCCCAAGTCCTTGGGTTTCTGTAACCCATGTGGAGTACAATGGAGTTCTAGGTCCCTGGTTTCAGCCTGGCCCAACCTTGGCCATCATTACTGCTTGGGGAGCAAACCAGCAGAGTGAAGCTCACGTGTGTGTTTGTGTGTGTGCACTCGTTCGCATCTCTCTTGCCCTGACTCTGCCTTTCGAATAAATATTAAAAATCATTTTTAAGAAATCACTAGCATCATCGCTTCTGGTATCCATTTTCTTTAAGGAGTCAAAAGTTCCTAAGCAGGCAACATCAGAGCAAGTCACAATAGTGCTTGAGTTCCTGTGTGCTTTGTGGAAACAGTAATAAGGGACAGCTTTTCTTGCTTTCTTTTAAAGAACTATTTTTTTAAAACAAAAGTTATCTTCTAATTCAATTTTTCCCAGAAACTTTGAGAAATGGAGAGACAGAGAAAGGAAATAATGCGGGTGGGATAGGGTGGGAGAGAGGGAGGGCAGGACAGCACGAGAGGGTGAGAGCAGGTCCTCTCACCCACTGATCCACTTCCTAAATGTGTGGAATGGCCAGGAGCTGCAGCTGGAAGCCAGGAACTCCACTCAGATCTTTTACACAGGTGACAGGAACTCTATGCTGCGAGCCATCCCTGATGCCTCCTCAGCAGGCACCTGGAGCCAGGAAATTGGGTGCTGTGCTGTAGGATGTGGCCATCCTAGCCACCCGGCTAGCCTTTTCCTTGTGGCTGCTCAAAATCCTGCTTTCCTTGTTCGTAACTCTTCCCCATTCACAGCAGTGTTGCAGAAGGCCTTCTCCAATTTAGTAGTCTTTACTGAAACTCGGCTCATCCCCAAGGACAGCTTATGTGTGGAGACACCCACACTGCACATCCCAGGTGAGCAAGAAGTGCTGGTGGCTTCCAAGTTTCTTGAAGTTGCTGCTACTTTCCACTTCTCAAGCCTTCCTTCTCCTCTGAGACTCCAGTCTCTATCTTTGTAAATCACTGCAATGGAGCCACCTCCTGGCCACTCCTTCTCATTGAGGACCTTGGGACATGGTTTGCACTTGTCCTCCGAGTCACATCCAGAAGCTTAAGAACAAAATATCTTCTTCTACCTCAAACATCCTGCCATTTATTCACAATTTTGCATCCTTCCAGCTTTCTCTCATTGTGACTGTCTCCTCCACCAGGCCTTGCCTTGCAGCAGGAAGTCTCTCAGGGCGTTGCCTGCAGGGGAGCAGTTCTCTTCATACCTTTGTGTCATCTACATCCACTGCACGGACCCTAGCAAAGATCTTTATATTAAAAATATATTTTTTCAATTTAATTGAAAGGCAGAGTTATGGAGAGAAAGAGAGATTGATAGACCCACAAAAAGAGGCTCTCCACCTTTTGGTCCATTCCTCAAATGGTTAAAATGGCCAGGAATGGGCCAGACCAAAGCCAGGAGTCAGGAGCTTCTTCCAGGTACAGGGTGCACATGGGCGCAGGGTCCAAAGCACTTGGGCTAACCTCCACTGCTTTCCCAGGTACACTAGCAGGGTGCTGGATCAGAAATGGAGCAGCCAGGACATGAGCTGTTGCCCACATAGGATGCAGGCATTTGCAGATGGAGGATTAGCTAATTGAGCCATCATGCCAGTTCTCCCAAACTTTAAAAAAAAAAAAAAAAAATTAACCCCAAAGGCAGAGACCTAGAGCCAGCCAGCGAGAGTTCTTCCACAAGCTGGTTCACTCCCTAAATCTCTTCAAATAGTTAAGACTGGTCCGGGGCCAAAATCAAGTCAAGTTTCCCAGATGGTAGCAGGGACCCAAGTATCTAAGGCAGCAGTGCTGCCTGCCAGGGTCTGTACTGGTAGGAAGCTGGAGTCAGGAACAGGAGCCGCAAATCATACCCATGTCTTCCAGTGTGAGGCACGGGCATCTTAACCACGAGGCTAACTGCATGCCCCACACATAAGGTGTATTCATAGTTTTGAAAAGTGGTAGAATTACACAGAGATGTCTTTCACCTGCTGGGTCACTCCCCAAATGACCACAATGGCTAGGGCTAGGCCAGGCTGAGACCAGGATCCTGGAACTCCGTTTGGGTTTACCAGATGGATAGCAGGGGACCAAGGGCTTGAGCCATCATCTGCTGCCTCCCAGGATGCACTGGTAGAAAGCTGGATCAGAGTGGAGGAGTGGGGACTTGAACCAGTGCTCATATGAAATGTCAGCATCAGAAGCAGTAGCTTAACATGCTATGTCACAATGCTGGCCTGTGGTCCCACATTTCAAACATTTTTAAAAATAAATTTATTTATTTATTTGAAAGGCAGAGTTACCAAGAGGGAGAGGGAGAAGGGGACAGAGAGAGAGAGAGAGAGACAGAGGGAAATCTTCCGTTTACTAGTTCACTCCCCAAATGGCCACAATGGCTAGAGCTAGGCTGGTGCAAAGCCAGAAGCTGGGAACTATTTTGAGTCTCCCATGTGGGTGCAGGGGTTGAAGCCCTTGGGTCATGCTCTGTTGCTTTCCTAGGCACATTAACAAGGAGGTGGGTCAGAAACAGAGCAGCCTAGATTTAAATCCATGCCCAAATGGGAGGCAAGTGCCACAGGTGGCTTTTCTAGCTATGCCACAGTGTTGGCCCCCACATTCAGATCTTTTCTAACTGAATAATGGTACCTGAAGCACTAAACTGAATGGGACATTTTATGATCCTTTTCTGAGAAAAGCCCCTTGCCACAGTAACCCTGGGGACTACACCCTCCTACCAGCAGCTCTAAGATGCCCTGACTCCTAACCCTTCTTTCATCCTGTTCCCTTGTCTCTTCCATGGTTCCATTTCTTCAGCCTGTCTTTGCCAAGTTGGGCTCCCCATGCCTCTGTCCCATCCCCGCAGAGGGGCTCCTCGGGAGGCCTCACCATGATCATGGCCTCAGCTCCTGCACGTGTTAGTGATTCCTGAATGCCCAGTGGACAGGCCCTCTCCAGTGTCATGGCCATATACCCAACTGCCTGCAGACACCTTCACATAGATACAGGGCTTCATGCTGTCTTCCCTTCAAGTAGTTCTGGGTCTTGGGTTGTTACGCCTAGCCCGGGGATCAGTGAAAACACAAGTTGTAATTACAAAGTCCTCTCTGCCTCTCCTTTCTCTCCTTCCTTCTGTGCTTTTTTTTAACTTAAAAAAAAATTTTATTTCAAAGGCAAGGTGTCAAAGTTACAGAGAGAGGAAAGAGAGAGAAATAGTGCTTCCATCTGTTGACTGCAGAGAGTAGAGCTGGGCCAATGTTAAACCAGGTGCCAGGAGCTTCTTAGGGGTCTCCCAGGTCACAAGCAGGGAGCTATATTAGCAATGAGCATTTTGGACATGAACTGGTACTTCTATGAGACGCCACTGCTGCTGGCAGAGGATTAGCTTGCTACACCAAGGTGCCAGCACTGTCTCTCCTTCCTTTCATTAACCACTGGGCCTTGTGAAAGTGGCCTTCTAAGCAGGACCCCACTCTCCTTCACTTGCGTGTCAGAAGGTAAGATGGGATGTGGCCAAGAGCCTGGGTTCTGGGACCACGATGCCTGCATCACGGGGTTTCAGGCAGCTTTGCTGTAGATCCCACCACTCTTTACTAGCTGTGGAGGTTTTGGTGAACATTGTAACTCATTTTTCCAAAAATCTCCATTTCTTTCTCTTTAAAATGGAAATGTTATTTACCTCCTAAGATTATAGTGAGGATAAAATCAGACAGCACACACAAAGAATTTCTTCTGAGATTACAGGGACTACCTAAATTGTACTTGTGTTCGTCACCGTCACCACCTGTGTTTGTCCTAATTTGGGCTCCTACCATGACAGCAGGGTTACTGAAATGATATTCGCAATTCGGTTTCTCTCTAGTCTTGTCTCCTTGAAGTATATCCTGCTCATGGCCAATAGAGGTTACTTAAAATTTGATCTAAGTGTTTATCATCACATCCAAGCTCCCTTGTACAGATCCTGCCCGAACTGTTTCAGGGAACACCTGATGCCCTCGACTAATAGCTGCTCATGGCGTCCCTCACCACTCCCCGAGCTGCACTTTCTATTTCGCCTGGACACAGCAAGCAGTGTTTTGGCTCACCTTCTTCCCGGTGAGGACAGCCACGCCGCCATTTTCAATGTGAGGCAGGTCCTCAGCAGACACGTAGAAAGAAGGTGGCTGGAAATATATGCTGTAAGGAATAGAGGAGGGGGGTCACATTGTAAGAACCCAGAACTGCTATCAGCTTCCCCCCACAGCTTTAACAAAATTAGGTCTGTATTTTATAACGGGAAGACTCAAACATGCTTAACTAAGTACTATTTTGCCATGAAGGGGCATTTGGCAATGTCCAGAGACATTTTTGGTCATAACAACTTGGGTTAAGTGGAGACCAGGGATGCTACTAAACATCCTATAATGCACAGCCCAAAAAATAAACAATTATCCTGCCCCAAATGTCAATAGTGCTAGTTCGAGAAACTCCACTTTAGGTTTAGATTCATTTCAGATCGGAACAAGGGGGAACACCGAAGCAGCTGGTATTCACATACCAATCAAAGTGAACTGTCCAGAATGGCATTGGCTAATGGAATGACTAGGTCTAGCTCATGCGACGCTACTTCCTCAGTTAGCTGTATTAATTGAGAGGTGGCTAATCTAACTGAAAACATCTTACTTGAAAATAGAACATGATAATGTCTGGCATGATGGCTCAATGGCTAAATCCTCACTTTGCAAGCGCTGGAATCCTATATAGGTGCTGGCTTGTATCCCGGCTGCTCCACTTCCCCTCCAGCTCCCTGCTTATGGCCTGGGAAAGCAGTAGAGGATGCCCCAAAGCTTTGGGACCCTGTCATCCACGTGGGAGACCCAGCAGAAGCTCCTGGCTTCAGATAGGGTCAGCTCTGGCTGTTGTCGCCATTTGGGGAGTGAATCAGCAGAGTATCTTTGTCTCCCTTCTCTGTAAATCTGCCTCTCCAATAAAAACATTTTTTAAAAGGAAAAGCAGGGAACTGGAAGGGAAGTATAGCAGCCAGGACATGAAATGGTACCCATATGTGATGCCAGCGCTTGTAGGTGGAGGATTAGCCAACGAGCTATTGTGTTGAGCCTCAAATATAGCAATTTTCATAGATATCCTGATTATCATGATTTTGACAAGCAGCTGAACAGGAACTGGTTCTCATATGGGATGTCATTGTCGCAGGTAATGGCTTTATTTGCCAGAATGTTGGCCCCAAGAGGTTATTTCTTACAATCTTCCTGCTTTACCCCTATAATTCTACCTGTTTGGGTGCCATTATGAAGTCTCTTCTACTTTTATGGGATATGACTGATATATGGAGATGACAACACAGGCCCAACTGAGCTTTATCAGAGAAAGCAACAGAGATCCCAGGAGTATTAGTATTTCAGAGGCCACCATTACAGGGTTGACTATTGGTAGTTCTCGTAACAGAATCTAGCAATTTTACCCTGTGTAGCATACTGCCTGTTAGCTCCATCAAGTGCGTACCACAGTGGGCATCAGGAAACAGCCAAGTCAGCCCTGCTACTCACTGAACACAATGAGTGCCCACATCCTAGCCGACTGCTGGTGCTTGGCTAAGATGGCTGGTCTGGCCCATCCTACATAAGGGAACACACCTTCGCTCTTTTCCATTCCACTGTTTGAATCGTAGTGTCTTGGTGACATGTGGATCATCTGAAAACCACAGTTCTTTGGAAAGAGGGGGTCGCATGTATGGTAGTTCTGGATCTTCAGATACAATCAGTACCTTTAGACACACAAATAACGCTTGTCAGAGCCAAGTTCTTGAAGAGGCCAATGTCAAAGTGTTCATGGAGGCTAAGTGCTTGCAGAGGATACCCTGTGTGCCAAGCAAAAAACCATGCACCTTACCCTGGCCCCAGGATCCCGAGCCCGAATGGATCTGGCTGCAGCGAAAGCAGCAGTGCCTCCACCGATTAGCAGGAAAGGAACATGACTGGGTACCCTGACTTGAGAAACTGGTTTTCCTTCTGGAGCTGTAAGCGACAGACCAGACAGGGTGAATCTTCTTCAAGCCTCAGATGACTTCCTGCCGCTATTAAAAAAAAAATCATCTTATACTTGTCTTAATTCATTACACTATGCTAACAATATATAGTGCCAATACTAATCTTAAACTTCAGAGCATTCTAGCAGGAGAGGAACAGCAAGTATCTCACTTCATTTTACAAGGGGAACGAAAAAAAATAAGAGGTGAATTCTTTGAACAATGTCATTCATTAGGTCTGTGCTGGAAGCAGGGCCTAGCTCAAACCTTTCATAATCTCTAAAATATATCCGACAGTATGTAAGAGAAAGTCTCTTGCCCTTCACATTAATTTAGTGATAATAATAATAATAATAATAGCAAGTTCACTTTCACCTTTTGTTAGTGATGAAGGGGCTAAAGGGGAAAACTCTAGTGGGTCAATTAAGGATTATTGCACAGTGATCCCGAATAAGGAGGTGCTACTGCAGAAAGCAACACAAATTGCTTCCCAGAGCTGTAGGCCTTATTAAAGGATTAAAACACGCCTCTGTGAAGAACCACGTGGCAAATCACACAACACAGAAGTGACAACTAGGGCTATGTGCTCCAGGCAAACAACTATCACTAACAACTCCAAACTAACACCTCAAAAGGGGAGCAAGACAGACCCCAAACATTTCCTCATTGAAAAAAAGAAAAAAGGCTTTCATCTGTGTTCAAATATTTTCCCTTGCCAAACCTGGCTGCTTTTGAAGAGCTTTACATAAAGAAAAATGACCATGCATAATTGCCACTAATTTTATTCTCAAACTCAAATTCTTGCCAAATGTTTTCAACAAATCGCTCCCAGTTCTGGGAAAATACTACAGCTTCCAGAAGCCGTTCAATCTCATACCATCACAGCCTCCAGAGTATCTGTAAGGCATGGTGCCTGAACTGTTAACGTTCTTTCCTGAGGTTCAAAGTCACAATGAGAATTAAGGGGATACTCACCAGATGCTTTGGCCAGTTTCTGTTTTTCTTCTGGTGTCATCCCTAAACCCGATATCCGCTCATTGTATCTTTTTTTGTCATCTTTTATTGTCTTATAGGCCTGCAGATCCAAACACGGAGAAAGTTTATTGCAACATACAGTTAGCTTGTACCATAAGAAATGCCATTTTCCAATTAAATGAGAAGCTTTTGTCTACATGCAATTGGTCTTTCTATGTGTAAGCCACTAAGGCAAAGAAAGTTCTTATGTTAGTTGAGTATGCATACTTGCTACAGAAGGAATACATTTGAAGCAGGTGAACAGTCTGAGTTTTAGATTTTTTTATGCTATAAGAACTCACATTCAGTTTTGGAGGTGTAGTTCAAGAAACATTTTATACTAGAAGCATGAAATGCTAAAGGGCTAAACTGAATCAGCAGCAGAAGGGGGCTTGGGCCATCTACACTATCCTGGGTAAAATTTTCCTGGTGAGCATTCCAGGCTTGCTGTGTACCCAGACAATGCCTGGAAACATGCCTAGCCGTGTCCTATTCTGATGATTTAATTCTTTCTCCTTCAATGGACTGTGCATTTTTTTTCTAACCTGATGAGGTGAAACAAGTCTCAAAAACACTACACAGGAGTATTTACTAAGGGACAAACACTGCTTAAACACTTGTCATGTTTTATATACCATTGTCTTTTCTACCCTTTCAAACGGTAGAGAGGCTCCTTTCTTTTTAAAATCATACAACCCTGGAGGGAGAGGGGAAGGGAAATCCCAGAGCCTATGGAACTGTATCATAAAATTTTAAAAATTTATACAACACCGTTTATTAGAGACTTCTAAAAATATATTTTTATTTGAAAGGTAGATTTTACAGAGAGATGAGACAGAGAGGTCTTCTATTCGTTGGGTTGCTTCCTAGAAGGCTCCAATGGCTGGAGCTGAGCTGAAGCCAGGAGCCAGGAGCCAGGAGCTTCTTCCAGGTCTCCCACGTGGGTGTGGAGACACAAGCACTGGGTCCATCCTCCAATGCTTTCCCAGGCCATAGACAAGGAGCAGCCGGGACATGAACTGGTGTACATATGGGATGCCAGCATTCAGGCAGAAAATTAGCTTGTTATGCCATTGTCCCTATTAGAGACTTTAAAAAGCAATGATGTGGGCCTGATGCGTTGGCTTAGCAGCTAAAGTCCTCGCTTTGAATGCGCTGGGATCCCATATGGACGCTGGTTCTAATCCTGATGGCCCCACTTCCCATCCAGCTCCCTGCTTGTGGCCTGGGAAAGCAGTCCAGGACGGCCCAAGGCCTTGGGACCGTGCACCTGTGTGGGAAACCCGGAAGTGGCTTCGGGCTCCTGGCTTCGTATTGGCTCAGCTCCAGCCGTTGTGGTCACTTAGGGAGTGAACCACTGGACAGAAGATCTTCCTGTCTCTTCTCCTTTCTGTATAGCTGCCTTTCCAATAATAAATAAATAAATAAATAAATCTTAGGAAAAAGCAATGATGTGGGACTGCTGCTGTGGTGCAGTGTGTTCAGCCACATCCGCATCCCGTATGAACTCTGGTTAGAGTTCTAGTTGTTCTGCTTCCAATTCAGGTTCCAGATAATGTGACTTGGGAAGGCAGAAGGTGGCCCAAGTAGTTGGGTCTGTCACCCACATGAGATACCCAGGAGGAGTTCCGAGTTCCTAGTTTCAACCAGGGCCAGTCTTGGTTTTTGTGGCCAAATTGGGGTGTGGAAGATCTCTGTCTTTCCTTTTATCTTTATAACTCTGCCTTTCAAATAAATAAAAATAAAAGAGAAGTGATCTGTGGCAATCGGAGAACCTAGGTCTGGGCTGAAGATATTCACCATAGGAGAAAAATGGTGCAGAAAATAAAGTTCGGTACTTTAAAAGACAATGGTGAATCCTTGAAGTAACCACTTCCTTTGTTAACAAGTTGAATTTAATTAATGTTAAATTTCAGGAAGAGTTTCTTTCATCTTGCTATTATAAACACACAAGTCCAATATTTACCCATACTGAAAACATCATTTCTTCTTAAGACAAGGACTTTGACCTAAAATGATGGCTTAATCTGGTCAAGTGAATGAACACAGGAATAAACTGGGGCCGTGTTCATGCTGAGAGAAATCCAAAAATAGCTTTAGCCCAGCTCACACCTCATAATGGCTTCCCCTGCGAAGGGAGGAGCAAAGCAAGAAATAGCTTGTGGTTTGGTGGGGAAAGGGCAAGAAAGAGTTCTGTTGCAGACGTGTATATATATATATATATACACACATCAGCTTTTAACTAAGTGTTCGGATATAAAAATAAGTTTATAGCCTTACTATATAAGCTTCACTTTTTCCCCAAGGGTTTCTTCTGCATTCTTAAGTTTGTAGAGATTTCCAATTCGTGACATAAACCCATCAGGTTAGGACAAACTACCAGCTTATGAAAAATGCTAGTGGTGAGAGCCTTTTTCATAGAAGCACCAGAATAAGATGGTGGTTATTCAACTTAAAAAAATTTGAAAAGAAGCAAGTGATTTTCTGAGTAAGGCACTGTGCTACACAATGGCAAGGGCTCCTTCAGGATGCTAAAGGCCGCTTGAGCTCTGCTTAGTGCCATGTCACATGACTGGGATCAGAGGATCTGAGGTTCTGCAGAAAGCCATCAGCCAACAGAGGACACACTGTCTCATGTCCATGTCAATCAGCAGCTCATATTTACAATCAAAACAGAAGTGTTACTGAAATCAATTTCTCAGACTGGCTGCAACATGTTAGCAGGCTGTGAAATCAATTTACTAGACTAATCCCAGCATTAGGGAAACAAACAAAAAGCATTAATGGTATATCACACCTGGTAAGAGCATCATTTCTTGATATCATGCTTTAATAGTATATCTTCATAATTATGAGTTGCAAAATAAAATATATTTATTATTGTGGATCATACCACAATTTTTAAAAGGGCCACTGGTTTATTCCCTTCTTTGTCGGGGGTGGAGTAGGGGGAAGGCAGAGTTCCCAAACCACAAACCGCTAAGGGAATATTTAGACTTAAATTAGGAACATTTCCTCAAATGTGAGAAAAAAAAGTTATGGAGGGATGCTATTACGGATTAAATACTTTTTTTTCCTCTCCCACTCATGTTGAAGCCCTAGCCCCCAAGGTGATAGTATTTGTAGATGTCATTTTAGGGGAAGTGACAAAGGTTAAATGAAATCAGAAGGTTGGAGCCCTAACCTAATAGGGCTGTTGTTCTTCAGAAAGGGAGAGATGCTAGCATCAGCCAGCTCTGCACATGCCCCTTGCCTGCCAACAACAACAACAAGCAGGTGGCTGTGTGACAGCTGAGAAGTGAGCCCTCACCAGCAGCTGAATTCTGTCTGACCCTGACCTTGGAATTTCTAGCCTCCCCAAGTGTGAGAAAAAGAAACTTTTGTTGCTTAAGCCATAGAATCTGTGGCCCAAAACATTAACACAAACACTGAGCAACCTATAGACATTCCTCACCAAGGATGAACACTGACTTTTTAAAATGGAAGGTTCTCTTGAGGCTGACACCAATTTCAGAGGAAAACCTCAAATCCACCTCAGATCAAGATTTCAGCGATTTAAAACCTAAAACAAAACTGTACAAAATAGTTGGACAACAGTTATAGATAGACAAAAGCTTATCATTTAAGCTGGAACTATTATAATATGGTACTTTTATCATTACCAGTGTTGGATAAACATGGAGAGTAATGAGGCATTTAATTGAATGACTTGGGAGAAACTTGTGCTTTTAAGATATTCCTTCAGCGGGAGAGAGCAATAGGGACTGGCCCTGTCTTGCATCAGGAAAATGCACATGCTCAGGTTTGTAGAGATCATCCAACACTCTGGTATAGCTGCACAAACCAGTGCTTTGACAGGCTTAAATTGTTGCAAACATACAGAATGGGGAACACGTCATTTTTGAATGAACGGTGTGGAACTGATGGGAAGAGCTGAGATACACAATGGAAATGTTAAAGCTCACAGTCGTATCTGAATTATGACTGAGAGGCCAGTTCAGAAAGCAACCCAAATGAATGTTAGCTTATACCACTTCAGCCACTAGTTGATCAAATCAGATATTACAAAAGGGACACTGTCAAAGGAACTGCCTTGAAGTAGAGGCTGTGGGTGGCAGAGGGAGAAGACTTCAGTTTCTATGGCTTTTTGCACCTCCTCAGAGGCATTCAATAAAATGCCTTTTCACAGTAAAAGTTGGGCTACACTGTTTCCTACAAGACATAAATATCATATTTTACCTAAAATGTTTCAAAATAGATGGCATTCAAGTGACCAACATTACACAAAAGCACAATACAATTTAGGTATAAAGATGATTTAAATTGTTAAAAAAAAAAAAACAAGCTTCAAAGAGTGCTGGCAATGTCCCTTTAATAAACAGCTAGGGAAAGCACATGATGTGAAAGATTTGACTGTACCCTAACAGAACAAAGTTTCATTAGTGCTAGGGTCTCACCCACCCTACCCCCAAATCCACTGCAATGGAAGCATCTTACATAACATGCGCCTGTGGCTCCTACAATTAAGAAGTACAATAGGCTGCTGCCATCTTTCCCAGAAGCACCTGTGAACACTAGTGATCTAGAGGCGATCCTAGGTGAAGACACTGCACAACTGTAGTTAAAGATAAAGCCAAGAAAGAAGCAAAAGGAAATTGAAAAAAAAAGTACCAAGTATTAATAATAATAATAAAAACATTCAATAAAAAGATAGGAAAGCAGGATTGGTTACCCCGTGTTAAAAATAGGGAAAAAAAAAAAAGGCGGCCAAATGCTGCTCCATGATTGGAGGAGAATGCAGATTTATCCAAGTATGTTGCAAGGCTGATCTCACCTTTTCACTCTGATGTGATTTACAATTGACAAGAGCTGGTTGCTTTCCCTGTGCCTTTGGGAGTCAGGTCAGGGTATGAGGCTACAGATAACTGCAAATAGTTTTCATGCCCTCCCCCTCTTTTTTTTAATCTAGTGATCATGGAACCAAGGTAAATTTATTATCTTGCCACAGCAGAAGTGACTAGAACTATAATGGCTTCTAATCACTTGTTCTTAGTAAGTGAAACAGCTTTCTTCAATCAAGGATGTTACTACGCGTTATCTAAGTTGGTTCATACAACCTTACAGGATCCAACTTTAGGCTATTCTGCTTAGTCACAACAAACCCTGCCAAGTTAAAAAAAAAAAAGCACCTACAGAGTAACTCTTCTGTGACCTGCTAAGCTGATCAGGGTTCATTTAAGGAGATATAATTATGGTAATACAATGTAGCAATTAAATACCGTATTTCTCACGTCACACATCTCACACTCTACTCTCAAACTGAAGACACTAAGCCTGCTTCTATAACTTATTCTCTACTTGGCATTCAGGGATACTTTTCCTCTTGGGAATGTAATATTTTTGACTGAAAGCTGCTGCGCTTTTTTTTCCCTCTATAAAGGTAAATTCTCAGCTGAGGAAGAATAAACTATTTGACAAATAGGTAAAAAATCAAATACTGTGCTAAGGCACTACAACGAATTTTGATTTTTTTTTCTCCCCCACAGGTTAGTGTATCGTATCTAAAAAGAACAGGTGCAATGTGGTGGATTAGTTGAATCTTTAAAAAAAAAAAAAAAAAAGGCTTTCAGGTAAAAAGTGTAAAGAGCAGAGATCAATCGGCACAATTCTGTTTCAGGCATTCCCAGCTTGGCCCCCGCAAGCTAGGAGACAGAAGGGCTTTGGACAAGCTTCTATGAAGGGAGAAAGAAGAATTCACTGCCAAGTTTGCAAGCAGAGTAGCACTAGGTCTAAGAGTGGGAGCCGTTCAGCAGCTGCTTTCCCAGGGCTGCCTTTCTACTTACATATGCACCAGCTCCTATTGTTGATAAGCCCACAAGAAGGACTAATACAGAATTATCGATTTTGCCCCCGGAGGCACCAGAGCCAGCCATTTGTCTTGTCATCTGGAGTTCTAGTGGACCATGCCATCGCTGGAACAAGTTGCCTAAGGAACACAATTTATGAAGACACACACACACACACACAAGTAAGAGTTAATACATGTTCATGATTAAACATCAATGCATTATACAAGACTTCACTGCCTGTCAGGCTTGCACTATGTTCACTGTTAAATGACCAATAAAAACACAACTGAAGCTGTAACGGGGCCCGGCGGCGTGGCCTAGTGGCTAAAGTTCTTGCCTTGAACGTGCCGGGATCCCATATGGGCGCAGGTTCTAATCCCGGCAGTGCCGCTTCCCATCCAAATCCCTGCTTGTGGCCTGGGAAAGCAGTCGAGAATGGCCTAAAGCCTTGAGACCCTGCACCTGCGTGGGAGACCTGGAAGAGGTTCCTGGTTCCTGGCTTCGGATTGGCGCAGCACCGGCCATTGCGCTCATTTAGGCAGTGAATCATTGGACGGAAGATCTTCCTCTCTATCTCTCCTCCTCTAGGTATGTCTGACTTTGTAATAAAAATAAAATAAAATAAATCTTACACAAAAAAAAGAAACTGTAACCAATACTACAGATAGCAGAATGCAAACTCTTTTAAGCTGCTTGCCTTTTCAAAAAAAAAATTTATTTATTTTTGTTGCAAAGTCAGATATACAGAGAGGAGGAGAGACGGAGAGGAAGATCTTCCATCCGATGATTCACTCCCCAAGTGACTACCTAATTGGAGCTGCGGCGATCTGAAGCCAGGAGCCAGGAACTTCTTCCAGGTCTCCCACATGGGTAAGGGGTCCCAAGGCTTTAGGCCATCCTATACTACTTTCCCAGGTCACAAGCAGGGATTTGGATGGGAAGTGGAGCAGCCGAGACACGAATTGGCACCCACATGGGATACCAGCACTAGCAGGAGGAACATTAGCCTGTTGAGCCATGGCACTGTCCCCCAGAAAAAAAAATTTAATAAATAAATTTATCTCCCCCAAAGAAATGAAGAATTACAGATTATGAAAATTTTTTAGGCTGACAAAATTGAAAGGGTTTGCCAACACCATGGCTCTTACGGCTCTAAACTAATCCAGAGGTTATTCTGATGAAAAGCCAGTAGGAAGAGCTCTGCAGTACGCTAGTGAGAATAATTAGTCTTGTACATGGAAACGCTGACACCACGGGTGAAGCAGGGGTCCTACGACCTTCTCTCTGCTGCTTACTCTTCATGTTTGTTAAACAGTAAGCCAAAGTATCCTCCCCCAAGCTATGGCCTGGGAAAACAGTGGAAGATGGCCCAAGGCTTTAGGTCCCTGCACCCACGTGGGAGACCTGGAAGAAGTTGTTGGTTCCTGGCTCTGACCCAGCCCACAGAGGCCATTTGGGAAGTGAATGAAATAGCACATGGAAGATTCTGTCTCTCCCTAGCTCTTTCTATTAACCCTGATTCTCAATCAATTAATCTTAAAAAAAAAAAAAAAAAAGCATAAGCAGAAGGGGTGAAAACAAGCCCAGTGAACACCTGAAACCTTTGGGACCCTGTGGACTCCGAAACTCTGAACCGTACGATCAAAGCAGACAGTGCACAGCGACTCCCTAGCATGAGAAGGGGGGACGACCCTGCAGCAGACACGTTCATAATTACATGAACCATCACACTAAGCACGATTTTAAAAGGACTGATTTGAAAGTGGCCTCTTTCTAGTTCAGGTCAGATTTTACTGGCAAATAAGTTACTAAAATGTTGAAAGCCCTACTTTGATTTCTGAACTCTACGACTTTGGACTTGTACTCTTAGAACAGGAAATGCCTTTTTCCTTATTGTCGTTTCTTACCTGCTTTAGGATACTTCATTACCACAAGAAATAAAATGGTTAATATGTGGACATAACAACAAATGGTGAGAAAAAATGTGAAAGGGGGAGAGGCTTATTTCAATCTGACCAGAAGATCTTCAGAAGGCCATACAAACGTTTTAAGAATCAGAAGAATGAACTAGTAACTCTCAAAGTTTAGAAAATGAAATTAATCAGAGAAAGTTCCATGTGGGTAAGCAGTTTGGCGAACTCAGTCTGTCCTCCACCTTTACCTCCTGGGTCCATTTACTGAAAATAAACACTAAAAACATTTTATATAAAACTCTTTGTTTCCTCTTAGATCTTCTTTTAAAAAAAGACTTTTTTTTATTAGAAAGATTAACAGAGAGAAGGAGAAACAGCGAGAAAGATCTTCCATTCACTGGTTCACTCCCCAAGTAGCCACAAATGCCAGAGCTAAATTGATCTGAGCTTCCTCTGGGTCTCCCATGCGGATGCAGGGTCCCAAGGCTTTGGGCCTGTCCTCGACTGCTTTCCCAGACCACAAGCAGGGAGCTGGATGGGAAGTGGAGCAGCAGGGATACAAACTGATGGCCATATGGGATCCTGGTGCATGCAAGGTGAGGACTTTAGCCACTAGGCTACCATACCTAGATCTTAAAATATAAATATCATAACAACGTTGTCTTAATTCACTTGATCTTAGCCAAAAGGCCAAGAAGCGATAACGTTGTCTTAATTCAATACTGATATGTTTATTCTTTTTTTGCTTGCTTTTTATAAGCTGACAAAACAAAGCGTGGATGTCAGAAAAGTTCAGCAGGTTTTGCTTCACCCGCAAGAAAAAAAATATTTAAAAGTAAATAAATTTTAAAAAATAAATTGGTTAACATTTAAATTACACCTAGAAAAGAAAGATTAAGACACTTTTATAAATGGTACTAAGATAAACACTGTATTGCTGCCCATATTTCCCCTTCAGTTTTTACCCAACAGATTACTCTCACACCTTTCTCGTCATAGCTTCCAAATGATAGAAATGTTTGCATTGTGACTGAAATCTGCCTTTGCACTTGTCATTCCAATGTGGGGGAAAGCCAACTGCCTCCCTGACTTCCCATGCACTGCACCAGTAGATTTGTTCTAGATTTTCCACAGGTGGCCCAGCTGGCACATACACAGTCTGCAGCTTCTCCTTCATGCCTACAATTTACCTCTCAATGAGGCCATTTGCTCTGGGTCACAGCGTCTGATCCATAGTTGGTTTCGCTCAAAATCTACTTGTGGAATTAAGGAGTTAAGGAAGGGAACAGAAATTCTTTCCAATTCTATTGATACTGACTGAGCATTGCATTTGCAGAGTTTTTGCTGAATCCCATTTGTTTCATGTTGCTTAGGAATAAATTAGTAACACTAACCGCTGCAGATTAACACTGGAACAGTATCTACATTAACAAGCACATTGTTGCAGGTTTCAAAACCTCTCTTTTCACACTCCCAGAAAGTCTTTTCCACACAATGAGCCACCTAGGAATCCCAAATGGTTAGGAAGCCTACATGCTTTTGAAAACTGCTTCCTTAGTGTCAAGTCAATTTTTTCAACAGATAAAATATAGAACAAGATAAGCCTATTTGGTCCATTGCAGTCGGATGCTTCTTTATAATAATAATAAAAAAAAGAAACCCTCACCATTATTTAACCTTGCTAGCTTTTTTGTTTATGTAGTATCAATGCTGGAATTTTGGAAGAATGAAAGTCTAAATAACTGTAGTACAGTATGAATTCCTCTAATGAAAAAGTGCAAAGGGAAAAATAATTCAGATGATAGCAAAAGAAATTGAACTCTATTCCGCAAAGTCCTTCACAGTCCTACCATTCAGTTATTGAGAATTCTCCATGAGCCACAGACTGTGCAAGATGTTGGGGGAAAATACATGACACACAGGATGTAACGCTTGTCCTTAGGTAATATCCCAGTCAGCAAGGGTAGAATTTGTACCCGACTCATTTTCTTATGAAAATGGGTGTAACACAAATTTGCAAGTGACTCAAGGTCACTCCATGTGGTCTCTGCATCCTTAGGCCAGAGGAACAGATAGGGAAAGGGTAGGCATTCCCAAACCTGCCTGATCAATGAATCCCACCAAGGGGCTTCCTGAAACACAGATCCCAGGATCCTTCCTGGAGAGTCTGCAACATGTCCGCATTCAATAATCCACTGGATATGGATACATATGGCCTGGGAACTTTTGAAAACAATCTAGAATATGAAGATGCGTAGCAAAGGTGTCAAAAAGTTAAATGTTTCTAGAAAATCTTGCTTGTTAACTGACCACATAAAGGGATGATTTGCCAAAGTTTTTCTTCTGAAATGCCTTAAGTAGCAAGAGTAGGAGGAAGACTCATTTTCTGAGCTTAAAAAAAGGGGTGACATTTGGCAGTGTCTACAGACTCTGTATCCATGTCCACAAGGAGACTTAAATTCCCTTTTGGAAAAAAAAAAGTGAGGGCCCAGCGTGGTGGCCTAGCAGCTAAAGTCCTTGCATTGAACGTGCTGGGATCCCATATGGGTGCTGGTTCTAATCCTGGCAGCCACGCTTCCCATCCAGCTCCCTGCTTGTGGCCTGGGAAAGCCGTCAAAGATGGCCCAAAGCCTTGGGACCCTGTATCCATGTGCGAGACCTGGAACAAGTTCCTGACTCCTGGCTTTGAATCGGCACAGCTCCGGCCTTTGCGGTCACTTGAGGAGTGAAACATCAGATGGAAGATCTTCTCTGTCTCTCATCCTCTCTTTATATTTGCCTTTGCAATAAGAATAAGTAAAATCTTAAAAAAAAAAAAAAATAGTGAAATGGTGGGGCCAGCAGTGGGGCATAGCAGGTTCAGTAGCTGCCTGAGCACTAACATGCTATATAATTCCTGGCTGCTCCATTTCCAATTCAGCTCCGTATGAAGCAGCAAGTACAGCAGAGGAGGATGGTCTAAGTGTCTGGGCCCTTGCCACCCATGAGGAAGACCTGGAGGAATCTCCTGGCTCCTGTCTTTGGTTTAACCCAGCCCTGGCTGTTGTGGCCATCTGGGGAGTGAACCAGCAGATGGAAGACCTTTCTATGTCTTTCCCTCTCTTTAACTCTGCCTTTCAAAAACAAGATAGATAGACAGACAGATATCTTTATAAAAGTGAGAAGGATTTCAAAGAAAAAATTGTTCCAACATTTGAATCCCAGTTCAGGGAGTCAGTGCTCAGTCTGGAAAATGGGCAGAGTGATGTTTAGTGACCAAATAAGACACTATGGAACAGATAAAGCTCTATTAGCTAACCTATCTGTTCCTCAGTGCTGAATGCACCCAGAGAGTGGTGCCTATTAGTCAGCTCAGGTTGTTTCCGGAAGGAGGCAGAGAATCCAAACAAATTAACTAGCAGCTACAATGGTATGAAATAAACTTGACAATGGTGACAGATGTGGATGAGACAACTTCGAGGCAGGTGTGTCAACATCCTAGCAAACAACTGGGGGTGTCAGGGAGGGAAAACAATGTATGAACATTGCCTCTTTCCCATCTCTGTAAAAACATATGACAGCTGCTATGCAAAAAGGAAATCAGATGTAAAGTGACTAGTAATCAAGTCAGATAATGGAGTTCATTTCTGAAACGAGAGTACCATTATTTCTGATGGAAATTAAAGGCAATTGATGTTATATGTTGGTGCAAGGCCAAAGAATATGTAACTGTATACAGAGCAATGGATACATATGTTACGGAGGCCGAATATTTTCTACAGTACATTCAACAAAGCCATGCAACTGGGGAGGGGGGGAAGAGCTGGTATTTTTCTGTAGTTTCAATGTCACTAACCACGTTAAAATTTCTAATCAATTTAGCTTTGCACATGCATATTAATTTGATCAGATTTTTAGTGAGACTTCAAAATGCTGGTAAAAGTTCTGAGTCTTGGGGCTGGTGCCATTGTGCCTGCATACAATATGGGCACAAGTTTGTGTCCCTGATGCTCCACTTTCAATCCGGCTCCATGCTTATGACCTGGGAAAGCAGTGGAGGATGGCTCAGGTCCTCGAAACCCTGCAACCATGTGCAACCTGGATGAAGCTCCTGGCTTCAGATAGGCCCAGCTCCCACCACTGCGGCCACTTGGGAATGAGCCAGCAGGCGGAAGATCTCTGACTCTCCTTTCTGTAACTCTGCCTTTTCAATAAAAAATAAATATATATTTTTTAAAGTTCTGAATCTTAAGCAAAATGAGCACATATGCTCTAAAGGCCAGTATGAATGAAAAATTTCTGGCTGTCTCAATTTCTCTGTAAAGTTCTGTGCAGGTTGCACAAAGCACCATCATTTCAATGCAGTAAAAACCTACATAGGTGACATCTACTGATGTCATCAGTTTATAAAATAGCTATTTATACGAAAGGTGGAGTTGAGAGAGAGAGAGGGAGAGTAAAGAGGGAGAGAATATCTTCCACCCTCTGGTTCACTCCCCAAATGGTCACATGGTCAAGGTTTGCTGAGCCCAAAGCCAGCAGCCAGGAGCTTCTTTTGGACCTTCCACATGGGTGGAGGGGCCCAAGCACTTGGGCCATCTTCTGCTGCTTCCCCAGGAACATTAGCAGGGATCTGCATGAGAAATGAAGCAGGTGTCATTCAAATCAGCACTCATATGAGACAGCAGCACTGCAGGCAGTGGCTTAATGCATTGTGCTACAGCTCAAACTGGGGACATCAGTGTAAAAGCAGGGAGGAGGTGTTTTTATGTTCCAGGACATAACTCATATAGTTGCCAGGAAACATTTTTTTGACCCACAGCAACAGGAAAAACTGTTCATATATACACTTTCAAAGACTCTAACAGTCCAAAGTAAATCTTTTCTATTTCTAAAGCACCCATAAGTTGTCTCCATACCTTAGACATCTCAAGGGTAACTTTTTTTTTAAAGATTTATTCATTTCACTACAGCCAGATATACACAGAGGAGGAGAGACAGAGAGGAAGATCCTCCGTCCGATAATTCACTCCCCAAGTGAGCCACAACAGGCCGATGCGCGCCGATCCGCGCCGATCCAAAGCCGGGAACCCGGAACCTCCTCCGGGTCTCCCACACGGGTGCAGTGTCCCAATGCATTGGGCTGTCCTCAACTGCTTTCCCAGTCCACAAGCAGGGAGCTAGATGGGAAGTGGAGCTGCCAGGATTAGAACCGGCGCCCATATGGGATCCCGGGGCTTTCAAGGCGAGGACTTTACCCACTAGGCCACGACGCTGGGCCCTCAAGGGTAACTTCTGATGCTACAAATGCAAATGTCCTATGGCAGACATTCAAAGTTTATTGATTTTTTAAAAGATTTATTTCATTACAAAGTCAGATATACAGAGAGGAGGAGAAACAGAGAGGAAGGTCTTCTGTCTCATGATTCACTCCCCAAGTGACCACATCAGCCGGTGCTGTGCCGATCCGAAGCTAGGAGGCAGGAACTTCCTCCAGGTCTCCCACACGGGTACAGGGTTCCAAGGCTTTGGGCCGTCCTCCACTGCTTTCTCAGGTCACAAGCAGGGAGATGGATGGGAAGCGGCGCTGCCGGGATTAGAACCAGTGCCCATATGGGATCTCTTTGTGCGCAAGGTGAGGACTTTGGCCGCTAGGCCATCACACCGGGCCCAGATTATTGATTTTAAAAATCATATATCATACAGGTGGATCACCCATTATCCCTGTTACACCCTGTGAATTGAAAAAGCAGCAGGCTCTGGGCCAGGGGTGTGATACAGATGGTGAAGTCGCCACCTGTTACACTAGCATCTCATATGAGCACAGGTTCTAGTCCCAGCTGTTCCACCTTTGGTTCAGCTCCCTGCCAATGTGCCTGGCCTGGGAAACCAGAAGACCGCCCAAGTACTTGGAGCCCTGCCAGGCACGTGGGAGACACAGATGGTGTTCAAGGTTCCTGGCTTTGGCCTCACCCCTTCCAACCCTTGCAGCCGTTTGGGGAGTGAATCAGCAGGCAGAAACTATGTTTCTCTGCCTCTCTCTGTATCTTTCAAACAAATAAATAAATTTAAAAAGCAGCCATGTTCGGAGAAATTTGTGGTTAATTGGAGGAACAACAGGATAATTATTAGGAAGGGAACAACAGGATAATTATTAGGAAGGGAACAGAGTTCACTGTTAACTTTTTGAGGTCCAACTTTGGGTGGCAATGTTGAGCTGTAGCAAGGGGACTAGCAGCTAGAGACAAACTAGCCAGGGCCCAACCTATTAATTAACTATGTGACCTTGAGCAAGTCATTTTACCTCTCTCTGTCTGTTTATTACCTGTAAAAGGAGTGGATTGAACTTTACCACAAAATACCTTCCAGCTCTAAAAGTTTGATGTTGCAACTTCATGGAGAGAGGGGAGGAGCAGATTCAATTCAACGCACGCTGCAGTGAGTGTCTCTCCTTGAAAGCTTGAAAGACCACAAAGAATTGGCAGGGACCGGGAATCTCAAAATGAATTCTGCACCATTCTTTCTCAGGATCTGGCGCCCAATAGCCTGACACTTTTACTAGTACTGCAGCGATGGTTGCAGGAGGCACTCAAATCTGAGGATCACCTCTGATGTTTGCAAAGCTGAGTGCGGGTAATATCCTCAATTACATACGAAAACTTAGGCATAGGGCTTAATGGTCCTATTTAAAGTCTCCCCAAAGGCAAATGGCTTAGTCTACCGGACCACGTGGCGCTAAAGAGGCCCGGTGCGTGTGGCAGGGAGGCCACGACCATAGAAGATGGCCAGCGGTTCTAGTATCACTGTACAGCACCGAGAGGCCTTAAGCCTACTACTGGGTTCAAATTGCTTGAAGGTCAGGTCGGCGGGACCGAGCCGATTCCTCTGCTTATAAAACTCAGGGTCTGGATCCTGCGGATTCGAAATTCACACGAAAGTGACAGTTTTAAGTTATCCAGGGGCGGGAGGGGGGAGGAAGCCCTGGGAGGCATAGGGGAGCCTATGGCGCCCAAGCCCTTGGCCATCCAGGTGGGGGTTAACCTGGGATCTGTCAGTCACCTGCAAGCCGGTTCCTCTGCCTCGGGCTTCGGACGCACACTGTCCGCACCAAGGGCACCAACTTCTGCTTCAAAGTCCCCGCCGCCAGGCCTCCACACCGGAACATTTCGGCCACCGCTACTCCGGCCCTCCTCCTTCCCTTTCTTCTTACGCACCGACAGATGGGTCATACACCACGGCGCCGGGCCCGCGCCCCCGCCTTCCACACGCACACTACGCAAGCTCCTCCTCCCAGTCCCGGGTGGGCATTGGACAGCAAGGCCGGCCGGCTAGAGACTGGGAAGGGGGGGCTCGCGAGCGGAGGCCTACTGCGCAAGCGTCTCACTGGGCGCCACATTGCGATTGGGCTACTTGCGGAGACGGTTTGCGCATGCGCCTAGCTGCCCGCCTGCTCACAGGTACCCCCTCTCCGCCCCCCCGCCCCGATTCGGGTGTGCGCCTGCGCGCCCTGGAGCTGCATGTATCGTTTTCGCGAGTCGGTGGCGGCGGCTTGGGTGGCTGGGTTGGGAAGGTATATGAACTGATTCCTAGAGCCGCTTTTCTCAGTGGTTGTGGCTGGTGTTGTACCGCTGTGTGTAACGGGATCCGCCGATAGCGCTTCACACCGTACGCTGTCATTTTTAAGGTCACAAGACTCTTAAGCCTTTGGATTCTCTTCCCAGAGTCCACTTTGCTTGGCTGGGCCACCTGACTTCTCAAATCCGGCGTGTACTTCCGTCTTTTACAAGGCACACTGTCCCACCCCAACGGCCTCGGCCGCGCACTCTGCCGTCGTTTCCCTTTTACGTTATGTAATTCTGTGGCCTAGAAGCTCCTAGCCAGGCACTGCTGCAGGGTCCTGCTGTTACAGCTTCTGTGCTTGAAAGAGCAGGATGCTGGCGAAAAAACCCACACTTGGAGCTTCTCAGACTTTGTACGAGGCATCTAAAGGAGGGCTTTCAGAGTTGTGGGAGCAGTTGGATGAGCTGCTGAGTAGAAAAGGTGCGAAAGACAAGCTGGATTGCGAATCATTTTTTGTCAGTGTGCTGCACGTGACACATACATGACATTCTCAAAGATTGGGGTTATGTATTCATTAAACAAGTTTTTTTGTTTATTTTTTCAGCAATGGATGTTTGGACTGAAAGAGGCTCTGGCGGCTATGAAAAATATAGCATGCGGTTGCTGTCTTGGGAAGATGACATGATGCCTGTCACTTAAATGTGGGGCTAGTATGTGACCTGCTGCCAGAGCCAGAGAGGAGAGTATGGAGTCACTGAGGAAGATCAAAAGCTCATCAGGCAAGAGCTGTTGTTTGAGCTCTGTCTCAAGGGTGGATATTGAAATCCATACAGTGGAGGAGCAGGATTGACACTGCAGACGCTGGCTGCGTTGTAACCAAAGGTAACCTTTCAGTGACAAAGCATGTTGACTTTTCTCATCTGCCAACCTCACAAAGGTGATAGGAAGTCGAAAAGAACCAATATTGTCATGCATCCTACAGAAAGTACCATGCTATTTGTCAAACTAAAAGATCTCTAATTTAAAAATGACAAAAAGTACATACTATATGAGGAAGTATGCATAAGGACAGCTATATGTGAACTAGTAAAAGATATAGCCTTATTTTTAAAACATTATTATTATTATTATTATTGGAAAAGTAGAGTTACAAAAAGAGGAGAGACAGAGAAATATCTTCATCCCCTGGTAAATGATGAAATGACTGCAATGACCAGAGCTGAGCTGATCTGAAGCCAAGAGCCAGGAACTCCTTCCAGGTCTCCACATGGGTGCAGGGTCCCAGGGCTTTGGGCCATTCTCTATTGCTTTACAAGGCCACAAGCAGGGAGCTGGACAGGAAATGGAGCTGCTGAGATACAAAGTTTCACCCATATGGGATGCCGGTGCCACAGGCAGAGGTGTCAGGATTGATCGAACAGACAACAAGATGCTTAACTAAGAGTCTCAGGAAAACATTTGGCCTGAAACACAAAGCACAACAACAAAAACACTTTGGGGTCATATTGTGGCTTTTTAGGGTGTGATGTGTACATTTAATAAGTTTGTTTCTGAGGGCTATAAGGAATAGCTGAAGTGTGTAGGATGGACCACTCCAAAGACAATGTCTTGAAGTTTTTGTTACGGGGTGAGTGAGATCACACCAGACATGTCTAAGGTTTTAGTAAGGAGTCTTTATTAACCAAGCTTGGTGATAACAGAACATACTAAGATAGCAGATGACAAGTCCAAAGACGTATACAGGGATCATGCTAACAGAACATACTAAACAGATCACAAGTCCAATCAAAGAAGTATACAGGGACCATGCTCAGGGGATTACCTGTCTTGGATCAGGCAAGAATCAAGGTGCCAGAGTAACGGAAACACCTGACCAGAAAGAGAGAGAGTGAGCCCCAGCTTCATGGACCTTTTAAAGGGGTGTGTGAGGGGAGTGGTTACACAAGAATGCAATACCTTCTCCTCTCAGGTAATAGGTGAGTCACAGGTGGGCAGAAGCGAATACCTAAGTGTTGTGAGTTAAAGAGTTAATTGGCGCTCATTGGGATGGGCAGGAACAGGAACTGGGCTTGTAGCTAAAAAGACTAATTGGACTCATCCGCATCCAACATCCTGGCCGATTTAGGACGTGGGGGGAAGAGTATACAAGGAGAGGTGAAGGAGCAATCACTGCACTCCATAACATTTTTACTAGTATATGTAGGTCCAGTGTCAGTTTTAACAGAGGGAATTTTCATGATAGGCACACAGGTGAAAAGGAAAGATTTAGTAGCTGGAGTAGATTCAGAACTCATAGACTGTGCCCAGAGGATTTAGAAAAGTTGTAATGTCCATGAAGAGATAATCAGGCTACCTGGTCCTTTACATGTGGCCAGGCATTACTACAGAAAAAATTAGCCATGGTTAACTACTGAGCCAGGTTCTGAAGCTCAGAATGGCCACTGCCCTCTGACTGGGACCTCCAAAATGTTGCAGCGTTGGTTTTACTATGTTAGTTAAACTTGAAAGCCAAAAGGGAAGAAAAACAGTCAAGCTGAACTAAGGGAGAGAGGAGGAGATACCCTTGGGGTTACAACCAGAGTGAGACAGCAAAGAGTTAACACTGAGACTTGGTTGCATTAAAATAAGCCATCACACCAGGTGTTCTTGGCTTGTGACAAGCCTCTAGTCCACAGACACTCTCTGCTCCTTCATAGAGGCTTTAGCCTGCTGTGTCACCATGCTGGTGGCCCTTGGCCTTATCCTGTACATGATGAAGTTATGCGCACACACACACACGTGTGTGTGTGCACATTATGGAATGGAGGTAAGGAACTACCTGTTTTAGGAAATCTAACCCAAGAAGCAGTAGTCTTTGGTGGGTGAAAATGATCTGGTGTTTCCCTACCTGCTAAACAAAATCATTCAGTGTTCAGAAGTGCAGGTGTTTAGTGATAACTTACTCAGAGCTGCTTTGAAGCATAAATATTGAAGATGTCAATTCTAAAATTAGGTGAAATTTATTTCTTTAATTTTTTAAACATTTATTTATTTTTATTGCAAAGTCAGATATACAGAGGAGGAGAAACAGAGAGGAAAATCCTCCATCTGATGATTCACTCCCCAAGCTGCTGCAACGGCTGGAGCTGAGCCAATCTGAAGCCAGGAGCCAGGAACCTCCTCCAGGTCTCCCACATGGTTGCAGGGTCCCAAGGCTTTGGGCAATCCTCAACTACTTTCCCAGGCCACAAGCAGGGAGCTGGATGGGAAGCAGGGTGGCTATGATTAGAACCTGTGCCCATATGGGATCCCGGCACATTCAAGGTGAGGACTTCAGCCGCTAGACCACTGCACTGGGTCTTATTTCTTTAGTTTTTAAAAAGATTTATTTGTTTTCATGTGAAAGTCAAATTTACAGAGAGAAGGAGAGACAAAGAGATCTACCCTCCACTGGTTCACTCTCCAGGTGGCTGTGATAACCAGAACTGGGTTGATCCAAAGCCAGGAGCTGCTTCCAGATCTCCCACGTGGGTATAGGGGCCCAAGCACTTTAACCATCTTCTAGTGCTTTCCCGGGAGTATTAGCAGGGAGCTGGATTGGAAACAGAGCAGCCAGGAATTGAACCAGTGCCCATATAGGACGCCGATGCCATACGCAGAGGCTTAAGTCATGATGTCAGAGTACCAGTGACTTTAATATTTTAAAGATGTTGCAGACGTTGATTTCCCGAAAAAAAAAATGGATTGGTTAAATATAAACTTAATCATATGTAAAAAGAAGCTTGAAGGTGCTTGTTAAAATCATGATAATCAGGTACCTATGAAAATTACTATATTCGGGGCCCAATGCAGTGATGTAGCAATATTATTATCCACCTGCAGTGCCGGCATCACACATGAGTACTGGTTATGTCCTGATTGTGTGACTTCTGATTCAACTGCCTGTTTATGCCCTGGGAAAGCACTGGAAGATGGTCCATGTCCTTAGGGTCCTGCACCCACATTGGAGACCTAGAAGAAGCTCCGGACTCCTGGCTTCGGATCAGCTCAGCTCTGGCCACTGTGATCGTTTGGGGAATGAACCAATGGGTGGAAGATCTCTCTCTGTCTCTCCTCTCTGTAACTCTGCCTTTCAAATAAAAATAAATCTTTAAAGAAAAAGGAAATAGCTATTTTCAAAATGCAATCATTTAATGATGCACAATTAATACAGGGGTGTAAAGCATGTTTGTTTGAAAAGACTTACGCATTTTACTTGAAAAATTACAGAGAGAGGAGAGACACAGAGATTTTTCATCCAGTGGTTAACTCCCCAAATGGCCACTATGGCTGAACTGGGCTGTTCTGAAGTCAGGAACCATGAGCTTATTCTGGGTCACCCATGCAGGGTCCCAAGCAATTGGCCCATCCTCTGCTTCTTTCTCAGGCATATTAGCAAAAAGCTGTATCTGAAGTGGAGCAGCTGGGACAAAAACTGGCAGCCATATAGTGTGCTTGCGCCATGGGCAGAGTATTTGCTAGTTATGCTACTGTGTCAGGCCCAACATGTTAGTGTTTTATTTTGATTTTTGTTGTTGTTGTTTTGCAGTGGTTGCAGTAAGGTAGTCTTGTCTTTTTAATTCAATTGTTTGTTTTACCTTTTTTTTTAAAAAAAATGCAGTCAGAACAAATTCCAAAAATACAAGTGACAACCCCAAAGTGTCAATCCATAAAGACAGTATTTTTTTTTTAGTAGAGCTGTTGCCCTTAAAAAAACAGACTCTTTGAAATGCAGAGAGAGACAGAGATATTGATCTTCCATTCACTATTTCATTCCCTGAATGACCACAGAGGCCCCAGCCTGGGCCAGGCTGAGGCTAGGAACCAGGAGCTTCCTCTGAGCCTCCCATGTGGGTGGCAGAAGTACAAGCACTGGGCTGTTGTCCTCTGCTTCCCCAGGCACATTAGCAAGAAGCTGGATTGGAAGTGGAAACAGTTGGAGCCCGTTTGGGCTGTCACTGTCATGCTGTTCTAGGCAGCAGTTTAGTCCACTGCACTACAATGCTGGCCCCAAGTTGCCTATTTTGAGATACCACATTTCCAGAAATCAAAGGATCTGCCTTATAAAGGTGGACCCAGTGACATTGTTTTTTTTTTTTTCTTTTTTTTTTTGCAAGAAGCATACTTGTAAAGAATCTGATTATGTAGATACAACATTTTATATATCTAAGTAAGTTATCAACTCTAGTTGTAAGGTGATAAAACCTCTTTATGCTTTCTGTATAGGATGTATTTAATTAATAGTTATCTTTCCTCCACTTTTATTCTACCTTAGAATTTGAGGGGGCCAGTGCTATAGCATAGCACGTTATGCCTCCACCTGCCAGTGCTGGCATCTCATATGGGTACTGGTTTGAGTTGTGACTGTTCCACTTCCATTCCAGCTCCCTGTTTTTGCCTGGGAAAGCAATGGAGGATGGCACAAGTTCTTGGAGCCCTGCACCCATGTGGGAGGCCCAGAAAAATCTCCAGGTTCTTGGCTTTGGACTGGTTCAGCTCCAACTGGTGCAATCATTTGGGGAGTGAACCAGAAGATGGAAGATATCCCTCTCTTTGTCTTTCCTTGCCTTGCTGTAATTGTGCCTTTCAAATAAAAGTAAATAAATCCTTTAAAAGAATTAGAGAGCTATTTGCACCTCCATGTTTATTGCAGCTTAATTCATAATAATTAAGATACGGAATCATCCCAAACATCCATCAACAAATGACTGGATAAAGAAAATGTGGTGTATAGACACTAGGGATACTCAGCCATAAAAAAGAATGAAATCCTGTCTTTGCAACAAAATGTGTGCAACTGGAAACCATTATGCTTAGTGAAATAAGCTAGTCCCCCCCAAAACCAAATGTCATGTTTTTATTGATTTGGGGTATTTAGTACACAGAGTACAAAAAAAGTGAGATTTGATTGTTATTTACAAACTTTGCTAATAGTCTTGAGGACTAGAGTTTTTTCCCCTACTTGTTAGTTGTTGAATTTTTTTCCTAATGGGGTATTAAGCCTGTGATTGATGTGACATGAAAGTATGATACTGTAAAAAAAAAAAAAAAAAAGGTGAGATGTCTGGCATTCCAGGCAACACACCCCATGTGGCATGTGGGTTCTGGTTTGAATCCTTGATACTCCGCGTCTGATTTTGCTCCTTGCTTATGGTCTGGGAAAGCAGCAGAGGATGGTTCAACTGCTTGGGCCACTTTATCCATGTGGGAGACCCAGAAGAGGCTCTTGGCTCCTGGCTTAGGATTGACTCAGCTCTGGCCATTGTGGCCATTTGGGGAGTGAACTAGCACTTGGAAGATCTTTTTCTCTCTCTATTTCTCCTTCTCTCTGTAAATCTGCCTTTTCAATTAAAAAAATCTTTTAAAAAATTAAAATAATAGAAGTAAGGAATAGGTGGGCAGGGAACTCAGGCAGGAGAGAAGGTGGGTGGAAAGTATCACTATGCTCCTAAATCTGTATTGTGAAATATGTAATATCTGTTCACTTTGTATAAATAAAATAAGTTAGACTATATACTAACATATATAAATACTAAAAATATAATTATATATTATATACATAATAAAATGCATATTATATATTATGCAATGTGTTGTATGTCATTTTATACAATATAATTATATATAACAATAATAGAAACAATAATAAATCATTTCTATTTGCTTATTATCTATCAATTCATTATTAAATACTAATAAATTATTAAGTAGTAGTTGATATTAATATATGACCTGTGAGTGTATATTAATATATGGTTAATAGTAATATATTTTGCTATATGCATAGAATTATATGTTAAATGTAAAATTATAGATATATATCAGTGCTTGAGATGCAGGCTTCTCTTTTTTTATGTTTTGTATTTTATTTATTTTTTGTTGCAAGGAGTTTATTCTTTTTAATTATTGATTAAATTGCATTATGTGACACAGTTTTATAGATACTGGGATTTCCCTCCTACCCCTCCCCCAACCCCCCCATGGTGGATTCGTCCACCTTGTTGCATTACCACAGTTCAAATTCAGTTGAGATTCTTTCATTGCAAGCATCTACCAAGCATAAAGTCCAGCATCTTATTGTCCAGATAAGTTCAACGGTTTCTTGGGGAGGTCATCTCTGGTCTGAAGGTAGAGCTGGCAGAGTGTCATCCCGACCAATTAAAAGCCCTGACATTACATCAGTAACATTTTATAATGTTATGGAATTATTTGACATGGTATTGAGTAACCAGTATGTTAAAAGAGAAAAAAAAAAAAGAAGAAGAATGCAAATTCTGAACCCTGAGATGCAGGCTTCTCATAGCAGGGTGTCACTTCCAATCTGATGTCCTGCTTATGTATGGTCCAAGTACTTGGATTCCTAATGGCCATGTAGAAGACCCAGATGGAGTCCTGGGCTCCTGGTTTGGGCCTGTCCCAGCCCTGGCTGTTGGGAACCTTTGGAGAGTGAACCAGTGGATGAAATCTCTCTCTTTTTCGATTAAAATATTTAAAAAATAAAAACAAATGAATTTTAGACAGTGGCCTTCAATACAGAGAAGAGGATTGTGCTTTGGCTCAGTGGTCATGTAGGGAAACTGTTTGGGATGCCTAACTCCCATCATAATGCTCTTCTGTGCTTCTGATGCCAGCTGCCTGTTCATGTGCATCCTGAGAGGCACAGGTAATGGCTCAAGCACTTGAGCCTCTGCTCCCCACATGGGAGATCTGAACTGAGTTCCTGGCTCCTGCTTTATCCTTCCCTAGCCCTGGCTTTGTGGCTATTTGTAGTCCCCAGCCCTCTCTGAATGGGAAGACCTCTCTCTGTCTCTGCCTCTCAAACCATGTAAGTTTAAAATTTACAGAAACACAGAGGAGAATGATCTAGCAAACTATTATCTAGACATTAGAATAAAAAACCAAAGTGTGTCCAGTGATGGTTCCTACATGGTACTGTGATCATTGATATTCATAATGATGACCTTGGATTAGCCCTAAAATTACAGCCTTCTGTGGATGGTTTTGGTGTTGAGCAGTATAATCTCAGGTTTTAGAAACAGGTGACCCACAAACACGGCATACAGTTAGCTGTAAATATATCTGCTAACTCATCTAATAAGCTTATTAGCTAGACACCTTGTTTTGACAACCTTGGACTTGGTTGAGTAGTCTCATTCCAGTTTGCTTATAGATGTATCACTGATACCCTGAATCAATTTTCTCTTAGTGGGAATGGATTTAGTTGCATTTGTCTCTTCTTGTTGTCCTGCTTCACACACAAACAATATGTAAGCTCTCGGTGCTACATGATCCCTTGACTGACAGGAGTAGCAAGAAGTCATGTGGGCACTATGCCATTGGCACATGTCACTATTGCCTATGAGGTATGTTGGAGGGAAGGGATAAAATGTTAAAAACGAACAAAAATGGGTGCACTTTATTGCATGTAAGTTGTATCTCAGTAAAGTTGATCTCAAGCAAAATCTGAACATTGAAATCGCTGTGGAGAGATGCTGCCCTTTAATAATGTAAGACAGTTGTGTTCATTTATCATCTTTCAAGCATAATCTAGGCTTCTGGCAAATTAGACCAGCCACTTTGTTCTACATTCAACCGCGGAGGGGGGGGGCGAGGGAGGGGCGTGAACCCGCCTAGGAAATGCCAACACCCTTTGAAACCCTGTTATTCTGGAAAGCCGTATGACTGTGCAGAAGGCTGGGGACTACAAAGCACTTTAGGTTTTATGCCGTGTCCTCAGACCCCCCCACACCTTGGGCCTGGTAATGGTCAGCCCCAGAAACAAAGTCCTCTCTTGCTGAATCTGCCACTGCTAGCTTCCCCCCTTCCCCTACTCCCTCTTTGACCCTCTCCCACAGCGGGCCTTCCCCATTGGTCAGCCACACGCAACTGACTGCGACAGCCAATGAGAGTCGCTCTCCTGAACATTCAGAGGATGGGTGCTCGTGGTGTGATGAGGGGAGGTTGGCGCCTGGTACGCGCACCCTCCCCTACATCTGGGAAGACTGTGACAGAAACAGTGACACCCCTTACATATGCACCCCCTTCGCCCCCTGGCTCCTTCCTCTCAGCTGCGCGGGGCTCCCCACAACCCACTGCATGTCTTGGTAGCGCCCTCCCCGGCTCCCTTGGGACCCGCGAGTGCACCTGCTCACCCATTAAGACAGAGCATCCCTTTATCCCCAGACTAGGCAGAGAGCGCAGAGGCTCTGCTCAGCTGCCTGCAGCTCCTGAGGTGAAGGAGGTGTCTCCACCCACACGCCACACCACCGAGACACACAACTCCAAGGCTCAAGTGCCCCAGTCATGCCTTAGGGTGCAGCGGCTGGCCCCAGCTGTGCTGCCCTGCCCCTGGTGCAAATGGGGGATGTGCAGCCTGAAACCTATAACACAAGGAGAAAGGAAGTCTCTCTTGGGGTAGTGTGTGCTGCTTTCCCCACCCCCTCCCTTTCCTGCTTAGGCGTCCTCCCTCCCATATCTCCCTGGGGATCCAGTCGGGGGTGGGTCTAAGCAAAGGCTTGGGGAGCGCCCATCGATCCCAGCGTCCTGTCCAAGGGCACACGCTGGCGGCAAAGGCTCTCAGCTCACCCATCCTCCTTCATTTTCTTCCTCTCCCTTTTTTTTTTTTTTTTTTTTTTTTTTTTTGTGGAGGGGCTCGGAGCTGCAAAGAGGGTGCGCTGGAGGAGGAGGGGGACCTTGTGAGAAGTACCCCCTTCACGTGCGCGTGCACACGTTGCTGGCGCACGCACACACAGGCGGACACACACTTACAGACAAGCACGCGCGCGCACACACACACCCGCACACACAACGCTCGCTCTCCTCGAGCACACGAACGTAGCTCACCGTTTTCTTTGTGTGGAGCCCTCGAGGGGGGTTGGGACCCCGGTCAGGTCCGGGGGAGATGGCGCAGCCCATCCTGGGCCATGGGAGCCTGCAGCCTGCATCTGCCACTGGCCTTGCCTCCCTGGAGCTTGACTCGTCGCTGGACCAGTACGTGCAGATTCGCATCTTCAAAATCATCGTGATTGGGGACTCCAACGTGGGCAAGACCTGCCTGACCTTCCGCTTCTGTGGGGGTACCTTCCCGGACAAGACTGAAGCCACCATCGGTGTGGACTTCAGGGAGAAGACGGTGGAAATTGAGGGCGAGAAGATCAAGGTGATGCTGGGGGTCAGGTCCGGGAAGGGAGGGGCCCGGGAGGGGGCCTGCCGCCTCCCACAGGGCGCCACTGTCCAGCGTTTGGCTGTGCCACGGCTTGCTGAGCCGGAGACCCCAGCCCTCTCCCCCAGCCCTCTCCCCCAGCCCTCTCCATCCTCTTTCCCTTAACAGTGGCTCTGCTTTGCCTCATCCATTATTATTATTTAAGGGTGAACAGGGAAGGATTGCCTTCTCACCCTTCTCTGCTTGACACCTCCTGCCAGATGAAGGGGCATGATGATTGTATCATTGACCCTGAGCCAGAGCCACTGCACTTAGAGGCACAGGGAGGCATGGGGATACCTCTCCATCCTATGGGATGGACCCCGAAGCACTTTAACATTTTGAGGTCTCTTCCACCTCTCGAGTGCTAAGAGACTTAAAAAGAATTCCACTTTGGGTAAACCTGAAACATTAGGAAGAATGGATGGAAATGCATAGAGAATGAAAGCTGCTTTATTTTCAATGGCAGTTTATAGTTTATCAGGGCTGACCTGGTGTGGGGGTGATTCTGGCACACAGCCAGGAGCCCTTTTAAAGGAATTGAGATAGGGTCATCTGCTGGCCCTCTGTAATAGGTAAAATGTGATCTTTTGGAACAGTTCCCCTCCCATGATTTCCTTGTTGCTTGTCTGCAGTGTGTAATGAATGGACTGCCCACTACCCTCATTCTGTTGGTTTTGTCTTCAGGAAGCCTTTGTGGAAAATTCAGGACAACTTATTGAGGGCCCTTTCTGTCTCTCTCCCTCCCCCATTAGCTTATCAAATGGGCTAATACCTAGTATTCTTGTCTGACCAGCTGTGCTTGCCTTTACTTCCAAAAAGGTAGCCGTGCACCAGAGCAGGAAGAAATGTATGTGCAGGGGGGATGGCAGGAGAGAGGACAAGGCAAGGACAAGTTCATGTGGCAGGGAAAAGGGGGGCAGGATATTGGCAAGGGAAGCCCTTGAAAAGGCACCAGGGACACTGGAGATCAACTCCTCCAGATGCCCCATTGGCTCTTTCCTGAGTGAGGGAGGATGTGTTTGGATCCTAGATGGGGGGTCAGGGTGTAGGTAGACTGCCCTTTTGCTGGCAGAACAGCCAAAGTGAGCCCAAGACCCCTCTCATCTGAGTGATGTAAAGCAAAGGGTTGAACTGTAACTGGGCAGACTGATGAACCTTCCCAAACTGTGCAAGGCTGCAGGACTTTGAAAAAAATGAATGCATATAAAATGGCTGAAGACTGATAGCTTCCGACTGATAATGGAGACCCTGGAAGATAAACCATCATCAATTGGAGATTGTAGACTTTAAGGGAATAGCTGCATTGCCTTTTACAGTCAAAGACGGTAGCTTGTCTCCCCTCCTTCCAGCTCTGGGTCTGATGTTGCTTTGGTTGGAACTTCCTCTAGTGTGTTAAGCTTCTTTGACATAAAGCCTCTTTGACATAAGGCTGTAATCTAGAATTTCTGCAACATATCTTTTTTTTAATACAAAGTGCAAATATGTTTATGCTTGGGCACTTAGATCCTCAAAAATCTTCATATTTAATGTTCTCATTTGTGTCAACACAACTGTCTACAGTAAGCAAGAGAGTTCTCTGATTTATAAGCCCATCTGAAATTTAGATGGAGGCCAAAAAAACCAAAAATGTTTTGGTGTCTAGGGAGAAGAGAGGAGGAAAAATGAGGGGAGGGGAAAAAGAGGAGGCCAGAAAGTGAGGGCTGAGAGGTGTAGGAAAGTCATCAGCCATGATGGCCTCAGTGTGTGTTGGGGGGTGTTCCTTCTAACACCCCTCTATCCAGCCAAACTGGATATGCTAAGCAGTATATGCCAAGGATTCAGGCCTTTTTCCCCAGAGGGCACAGCCTGTGACTATGTGACTCACTGGAAGCTCAGCTCAGCACAACACCACATGCAGATTAAGTGCTTCCTAGGGGTGTTTTGGGGGAAGATGATATTTTTATGAGGCTATGGCCTTGTGACAGAGCTCACAGAAGAGGCCAGCAAAGAGGAACTTGGGCTGGAGTTGAGGCAGGGAACTGGTGACCCTGCTTCTTGGAAAGCTGTTGGCAGCACAGGACAAAAGCTTCTAGGGGGCTAGAGCAGGTGCAGCCAGCGTGCGTGGGCAGCCAGAAGGTGATGTAGACAGGAGCTTTGAGCCCAGACTCTGGCTGGCCTATGGGTTTCAAACAGCAGGTTGCCAAGACCTTGCCGAGGAGGTGACTGCCAAAGGCTTTCCCCTTTGGAGGAGGCTGGGGTGGGGGAGGTAGGTGGGGGGAGGTGCACTGACTCTGGCCCTGGTAGCCCTAGACCACAGTTGGATTATAAAGTAGCTACTCCTGCCATGGCAGAATTGGTAGAGATCTCAGCCAGCTCTTCTCCTCTGGGCCTGAGTAGGCTGGGGCTTTGCCTGGGCTGACCCAGGGCAGCAGACACTGTCCACCTCTGCGGCCAGCCGGGGAATGGTTGCTAGGGTGCAGTGACACTGCTAAGGATCAGGGCCCCATTTGATGAGACTGAAGCCCCATTAGACCTCTTTAAGCACCACGTCGCCTGCTCCCACTGATCATACCATTTATCATCCAATGTTTCCTGTTAAGGCGAACTTGATCAAGCAGACTCCAGTAACTAGCAATAATATTGAGAACAACTTGTCTTTATAGAATAAACGGTCCCAGCTAGGCACTTTGCATATGCTTTCTTTGATCTACATTCATAACAGCTATGGAATAGCTGTGCTATTATTATGATTTTCATTTTATAGGTAAGGAGAGTGAGATTGAGAGAGATGAAATAATTCCATGACACCAGGAATATGATCGTTGCGCTTTCTCTTTTTAAAGAGATTGGTTTTACTTGGCAGAGTTACAGAGAGAGAGAGAGAGAGATCTTCCATCTGCTGGTTTACTTCCCAAATGGCCACAATGGCTGGAGCTGGGCAGATCCAATGCTGGCAGCCAAGAACTTCTTCCAGGTCTCTCATGTGGGTTCAGGAGTCCAAGGCCTTGGGCCATCACTAGCTTCTTTCCCAGACCATTAGCATGGAGCTGGATGGAAAATGGAGCAGCTGGGACTTGAACCGGTTCCCTTATGGGATGCCAGAGCCGCAGGTGGAGAATTAACCTACTATGCCACCATGCTGGCTCCCTGAGCTTTGTTCTTTGATTCTTGAACCCAAGTACTACACCATCTCACCAACCTTCCTCTGCAGTTTAGGACAGGGGTTTTCACTCATACTCAGAGCTCCTTACCATGCACTTTGCTCCTTGGACAATATGCAGTTCCTTAGGTTGGTGGAGTGTGCACTGAGGGCAGGTTAATGCCAGGCAGCCGGTCTAGTTGCTTCTTTCAAGCCAAGGACATGGGGTTATACTCTTCAAGGTCTCTTGTAGTTGCACCCAAGTTTTCAATTTTTGCACCACAAACTGAGAATCAGAGACTGCTCAAAGACCAGAAATTTTAGATATTTTCTAAGCCAGGAAAACTGAGGTGCAGGAAAAGGAAGTAGCCAGGCCTGAGCCCAAGTCTTCTGTTTTCTCTTCCAGTGCTCTTTCCACACGTTATGCAGCTTGGCTCAGAACAGCATGTAAAACCCCTGCTCTGGGCTGACCCATAGGCCACACAACACACAAGGTCACCTGTGACAGGAGCATAGAGGGACAGCACATGGGACAGCTGACAACCTGGGAGGGGTGACAACATCGCCCAGTGCCCAAAAAAAGGGTGGAGCTTCCCTAGCTACATCGTATAGATCCTGTGTCAGTCTAATGGCATTGGGAGATGTTCACAGGACTGTGTGCATATGGGAGGCAGGTGGTAGAGGGGCGGCTTGTTGATTCTCAGGGAAGCAGCCTTCCTACCTGGTTTGGTTCCTTGGGGACGGGGTGGTGTTGGGGAGCCCTCCACCCCAGCCTTCAGGATCTGACAAAACTACAGGGTAGCTGGGGCTCTGGACAGATGCCACCCAGAACCATGGATTTCTTGTCTGCTGATCCCCAGGCAAACGCCTTCCTGGGTTGCACACAGAGCAGATGGAGGTGGAGCTCCTGTTCCTCAGGAGCTGCCTGCCGTCACAATGACGTCACGCCTTCTTCCTTGGGTCTTTCAAGTTTCTGTTTTCTGCCAGTTAGCTTCATGGTTAATTAGCTATCGTCCGTGTATGCTTCTTGGTCTGTGCTTTGCTACCTCTCAGTATAGGAGTCTTTCTTTGTCTTCCTTAGCCATTCTCAGCATCAGTTTTGCATATGAGCCTTACAAGAGAAAAAAAAAAAAGGACTGCTTCAAAACTTTTTTGTGTCCTCCCTCCCCCTTGGGCATCCTCCAGAGGTTGGTGTGCATGTTTCTACTTTGGGCACTTATACCCTCCCCTATCGGCCTTGAACCAAAGCACAAAGATTGCTTGTCTGTGGAGAGGGGCCAGCTATGTTCCCTAGGGAAAAGCTGAGATCAGGTGCAGTGGGGGGAGGGAGGGCAGTTGGAGAAGGGGATTGCCTCAAGTAAAATGTTTTGTTGTTGTTTTTGTTTGTTTTTAAGGCTGAATTTCTCTCTTGCAGTTCCTCACAATGTGGCTCCTTAACCATCCTCCAGCACCCGTTCAGTTTGGGGCTACCCCCTACGCCCCCCCCACCCCGCTTTCCCCTCTCTCCTTCCCCTCCCCACTGTGATGCCCCTGCTTGGCTGCCAAAAGCTATGCTTTCCTACCTGAAGACAGAGGGGTGCAGGAATGGAGGCTGCTGGAGAGGACTGCCAGGCTTTCTGAGACCAGGGCAGCAACCGACATGCTCAGAACACTTCATGTGGTGCCAAAGGCAGCTCTTCCCCCAGCTGCTGCTTCTTTGGCTCCTCCTTGCACCCAGGGGAGCAACACACTCCCATTGCAGAAGTGAGGAAGGTGTGGCTTGGTTGAGGGAACTTAGAGGACTCAGTTAACTGTTCAGCCACCAAACAGAGGTGCTAGAATGCTACCTTTCCAACGGTGCCTACTCAACTAGTAACCATTCGGATTATGTTAAAATAAGATTCAGTCATTTTTATTGGAAAGGCAGAGTTAGACAGAGAGAGAGAGAGAGAGAGAGAGAGAGAAAGAGGTTCTTCCATTTGTTGGTCTATTCCCCAGATGGTGGTTGCAATGGCCAGGTCTGAGCCAGGCTGAAGCCAGGAGCCAGGAGCTTCTTCTGGGTCTTCCACATGGGTGCAAGAGTCCCCAGGCTTTAGGCCATCCTCTACTGCTTTCCCAGGCCATTAACAGGGAGCCATTAATGGGACATGAAACATCAGGGCTTGAACTAGCATCCATATGGGATGCCAGTGCCACAGGTGGAGGTTTAGCTTACTACTCCATGGTGCTGGCCCAGCCATTCAGATTTAATGGAGTAACTTTGGGGTCGGGAGGAAGTAAGATACTAAAGAGTTGGACTTCCATATTCCACAGACTCAATCAACCAAGAAATGAAATTGTTAAAGGAAAATTACCAGTGTGCTGCATATACATGTTTTTTTCCTTGTGTATAATTTATTTCATAAATAATGCAGTGCATTGACTATTTACTTGGCATGAAGATTCTAGGGCATCTAGGAATGCTTGAAAAATGTAAGCAGGAGCCAGTGCAGTGGTGGAGCAGGTTAATCTCCTGCCTGTAGTACTGACATCCCATATGGGTGCTAGTTCCTGTCCCAGCTGCTCCACTTCCCATCCAGCTCCCTGCTTGTGGCCTGGGAAAGCAGTGAAGGATGGCCCAAAGCCTTGGGACCCTGCACTCACATGGGAGAACCAAAAAAAGCTCCTGATTCCTATCTTCGGATCAGTTCAGCTGTGCTCACTGTGGCCACTGGAGAGTGAACTAGCAGACAAAGGATCTCTCTGTGTCTTTCTGTCTCTCCTTCTCTCTATAACTGCTTCTTTTTTTATTTTCTAAAGATTTATTTATCTTCATTGGAAAGGCAGATATACAGACAGGAGGAGAGACAGAGAGGAAGATCTTCCGTCCGATGATTCACTCCTCAAGTGACTGCAACGGCTGGAGCTGAGCCAATCTGGAGCCAGGAGCCAGGAGCTCTTCCGGGTTTCCCATGCGGGTGCAGGATCCCAAGGCTTTGGGCCATCCTCGACTGCTTTCCCAGGCCACAAGCAGGGAGCTGGATATGAAGGAGGGCCACCGGGATTAGAACCGGTGACCATATGGATTCCAGCATGTGGAAAGCAAGGACCTTAACCACTATGCTATCACGCTGGGCCCTGTAACTGCTTTTGGACCTGCTCTGTTTCCGACCTGGGCCGGTTCAACCCTTCTTAGGCAACCTGGTGTTTCCCCGCTCCCGGGAGGTCACCATATTGATGCCGAACTTAGTGCGGACACCCGATCGGCATAGCGCACTACAGCCCAGAACTCCTGGACTCAAGCGATCCTCTGGCCTCAGCTTCCCGAGTAGCTGGGACTACAGGTGCATGCCACTGCGCCCGGCTCAAATAAAAACAAATAAATCTTTAAAAAATTAGAAAGAACACAGAGGATGGGTAGAAGTTATGTACAAATTCTGTGTCATGTTCTGTAGGGGCCTTGAGCATCCAAGGCTTTTGATGTTGGAGGGCTTCTGGGAAGCAGACCTCCATGGAAACCATGGTGCTGTGGGCTTCCAGGGAATGCTAACTCTCTTAGCATCCCTGCTATTGCTGTTGTCATTTTCCTCTTCTGGATAAAAGAGATTAGTAACTGGCCCGAGGACAGCTAACCAACCCAACCTCTGCATCCTGGCACGGTAGGCCTCCTTCATCCTTGGCCCCGGTACTCTGAGATTGAAACACTCTGGGGACTAGACATGTGGCTTAAGGGGAAGGGGGCATCGTCAGGCCTGTGCATGGTGCACATGCCCAAGGGAGGGGCAGGGAGTGGAGGATGGGTCAGAGGAGAATTGGCTGCCAGGTGGGGGAAGAGATGCTTTCTGTGCTGGGCACAGGTCAGAGGCTTGTTTGGGGCTGCTGACGATGGGACCCCAGGCAGCCAAACCACACCAGATGCTTTTGTATGGTGCTGCAAGCCTGGTATTACTCCTTTAGCTTCTGAATACAGGCTTTCCAGCTCACCTCTCACCACCAGCAAGGGTACCAGCAACTCCAGCAGGGGCTTATAGAGGCCTAGGGTGGGAACAGTGCCTCCAGTTGAAATTCTGAGTGCCCAGGAGAAAAGCTTCAAGGCATGCACCTGGGTCAGGCTTGGGAAGGCAGAGAAGGTCTCCAGCAGACAGGGTCCTCCCTGCACTTCTGACAGCTTGTGTGGTGTTAGGTGGTAGAGCAGAGGGAGGGTGGTGACACAGTGACGTAGCCCAAGAAGAACCAAACAGGCAGGCATCCCCAGTCTCCATCCCCTCCCACACTCCCACCCGTGTTCCTGCTAGTGGTAGATATTTTTAGAGTCCTGAGCTCATGGTGTTAGAGCATCTGCTGCGTGCCTGAGGACTGATAGCGAGTTGACCTTCCTCAGAGGCAAGAGACAGGAGTTAAGGGCACATGGAAGGGGGCAGCCGGATGGGAGCTCAGCGGCAATGCTATTCTTATGCTAGGCCTGCTCTCTCCCTACCAACCCTCCTTTCTTCTCCTGGCCTGCTCTCACTTTCTGCCCGTTCTGAGCATCTGAGAGATGGAAGAAAGGGACATGTTTTCTAGCTGTGCTTTGCAGAAGCATATCTGTCTTCAAGGACTTGGGTGGCTCATTGGAACAGTCAGGCGTTCTCGCTTGAAATTGCCTTAGCAGTGGGCTAGGACAACAGACTGCTTGCAGTCTCAGTGGCTCAGGTCACTACTGTTTTGATGACAATGATAATGACGGAGATAATGGTGATGATGGTGATGGCAACCTCAATGAAAAGTGATCAGTTGAGCTGGGGACATGCCAAGAGCAGTGCTGAAGGTAGAGAGCACTCAATGGTGTGATGTAGGCTAAAGCACAATAGAAGTTCCCAAGAAAATGGAAGAGAGGTTGGAGAAGCTTGGAGGAAGAAGGTGGAGATATGAGCCTAGCCCTAAAGAATGAGTGGGATTTGGATAAGGCAATGAGGAGTAACCAATTCTGCAGTGAGGAGGGCAGACTAGCAGGACACAAGGAACAAGTGAGGCTTCACTGTTTATTTAGAAGCCAGGTCAAGAGGAGTGAAATTATGGCAGATGTAAAATTTTCCTTGTGGTACCCACACACACACTACAGGGTTCTGGTGATTTCTAGGACAGGATGATGCAATGGAATGAGCAGGGATTTAGGAAGGCTATTCCAAATGCAATAAAGCACTGGAGGAGAGACAGCAAGATTGCATAAGGTAGTTATCATTTATTTTGTTGCAAAAAATAAAATTAGAACCTAGAACCATCAAAAAAAAAAAGATTGCATAAGGCTTCATTGTATGTAGTCCAGGAGCTGAAGACAGGAGGAAATGTCCAAGGGACCTGGCTGAGGGATGGAAAGAGAAGAAGGGAGTTGGCAGCTCACTGTGGAGGAGAAGAAATGAAGGAGGACCTGGGACAATGAGAAGTGATGCTCAGAAGGGTGATTCTGGGGCCCTCAGCAAAGAGATCCAATTATATTTCCTAGATTATCTTCACTGACCACTAGCTCCAACTAAAGATTGGCCTGTGTTTGCAGAGCCGTAGTGATCAAATTAGTGGCCAGAATCAAAATCTCTTTGATAACTGAGAGTTGTATAGGGCCTTGGGACTATCTTTCTGCACAGGAATTTTCCTTGTCTAAGATACTGGAAATAGATTAGGCTCGAATATTTTTTGACTCCGGAGCATCCCCTGGGAGTTGTGTCTTTGCCTATATTACTGATAGCAGATTTTGTCCTTCATAATTTGGCCTTTTCCCCAACAGTTGAGAGATGCAGGGAGAAAAAAAATTCCAGTGAGCCAAATTACTTTTTCCATATTGAAGAAATTAATTGAAAAATACACTGAGATAAAATGTGAGATTTTAAAACACTAACTTTCTTTAGAAGTGAATGAAAAATGAAGCAACGCATGCTTACAAGGCAAAGTCTGGAAAATACATAAAACAATATAAATATCATCCACAATTCAACTGTCCATAAATAACCTTTTATGGGAGTCAGGAGTTAGGTTGAGTGGTTAGGATGATTAGGATGTTAGCCTCCTGATAACCAACACCAACTCCTGACTCCAGCTTCTCGCTAGTGTAGGCCCTGGGAGGCAGTAGGTTATGGCTCAAGTAATTAGAATCATGCCATCCCTGTGAGAGGCCTGGGTTGAGTGCCCAGCTCTCGGCTTCAGTCTTGGCTCAGTCCTGGCCATTGCTGGCATTTGGAGAGTGAATCAGTGGAAACTATCAGTTTTGATTTCCTATGTATGTCTAAGTTGAAGAGTTTAAAATCATTGTACCCATAGTACGCAAATACTCTGTATCCTTGTTTTGTTTGACAAGATTTATTTGAAAGGAAGTGGCAGAAGGAGATGGAGAGCCAGCTAGATAAAGAAATTGTCCATCTGCTGGTTCACTCCCCAAATGGCCACAGAGGTCCAGCTGGGCCAGATCACAGGCAGGACCCGGGAACTTCATCCAGGTCTTCTATGTGTATTCAATGGGTCAAGCACTTGGGCTTTCTTCCATTGTTTTCACATATGCATAAGCAGGGAGCTGGATGGGAAGTGGAGAAGCTAGGACTCAAGCCAGAACTCGTATTAGATGCAGGTAGGTATCAGGCAGAGGTTTCATTTTTTTCCATTTTATTTTTTATTGAAAGGCATATTTACAGAGAGAGCAGGACAGGGTACGAGAGAGAGAGAGAGAGATAGAGAGAGAGAGAGAGATTTTCCATCCACTGGTTCACTCCCCAAATGGCAACCATAGCAAGAGCTGTGCTGACCTATATCCAGGAACCAGGAGCATCTGGGTCTCCCGCGTGGATTCAAGATCCCAAAGCTTTGGGCCATCCTTCACTGCTTTCCCAGGCCACAAGCAGGGAGCTGGAAGGGAAGTGGAGTGGCTGGGACATGAACTGGGTGCAGGGCCCAAGCATTTGGGCGATCTTTTGCTGTTTTCCCAGGTTATTAGCAGTAAACTAGATTGGAAGTGGAGCAAACAGGACATGAACCAGTGTCCATAAGAAATGATGTACTGCAATCAGATGATTAGCCTGATAAGTCCTTTTCTTTCCTTTTTCTTTTTTCCCTTTTTTGTTGGCAGGCTTTTAAAAAATACTTATTATTTGGTGTCACAATTCCATAGGCTCTGGAATTTCTTTTCCTCCCTTCCCAAATTCCCCCTGCCCCCACTGATTTCCCCTATATCATTACAATAGTATAGTCCTTTATAGACAGTCATAAGTCCACCATTCTGCTATTTAAGTATATCCTGACATTGTAGGTATAGACAATGACAGAGAGTCCAGCATCTTACTATCAAGATATAATTAACAGTTTCATTGGGAGTCCATCTTTGATTTAAAAGTAGAGATTCTTACTGCATCGTGTCTTCACATCTCAATATATTAGTCCCCATTACACAGTTACTATAATCCCCTTAAATGAAAAGCCATAAAACAAGATCAACAACAGGAAAAAAAATTAGAAAACAACATGAAGTTAAATAACATGCTACTGAATGACCAATGTGTCGCTGAAGAAATAAAAAAAAAAATCAAAAACCATCTTGAAGAATACGATGCTACTGTGTGACCTGTGAGTCAGTGAAGAAGTTAAGAAAAACAGCTTTTTTTAAGAAATGAAAATAAAAACAAAAATATCAAAACCCCTGAGATGTAGTACAAATAGTATTGAAAGGACTATTGATCTTGTGTTTGCATGAAGGTTACCTTATATCAGAGAGAACATTAAGGTATTTGTCCTTTTGGGATTGACTTATTTCACTGAACATAATGGTCTCTAGCTGGGAGGGACCATTTGGTTGCAAATGATAGTATTTCATGCTAGAATTTCTGAGTAGTATTCCATGGAGTAGATGTACCACAGTTTCTTTATCGACTTCTCTTTGGATGGGCATCTGGGTTGTTTCCATGTCTTTGCTATTGTAGATTGTGCTGCTGTAAATATGGGATTATATTTCCCCTTTTCATAGCAAACTTCACTTCCTTTGGATATATTCCCAGAAGTGGGGCTGGAGTAGTGGTTCAAAAGGTTAATCTTCCACCTGCAGCACCAGCATTCCATATGGGGACTGGTTTGTGTCCTGGCTACTCCACTTCTGATCCAGCTTCCTACTTATGGCCTGAGATAACAACGGAGGAGGGCTCAAATCCTTGGGACTCTGTACCCAAATGAGAGACTCGGAAGAGGCTCCTGGCTGCTGGCTCTTGACTTTGGATTTGGACTGGCTCAACTCCGGCCATTGCGGCCATTTGGGGATGAGTCAGTAGGTGGACACACTCTCTCTCTCTCTCTCTCTCTCTCTCTCTCTCTCTCTCCCTCCCTCCCTCCCTCCCCACCTCTCTTTCTCTCTCCCTCTGTTCCTCTCTCTGTCTCTCTCTCTCTGTCTTCTTGGTAAATCTGCCTCTCAGAAAAAAAAATCTAAAAAAATGTTTATTTGAAAGTCAAATTTAGCAAGAGATGGGAGAAACTGACCTTTTATTCAAACCCTGGAAGGCTACAATGGCCAGAGCTGAGCTGATCTGAAGCCAGGAATCAGGAGCTTTTCCTGGATCTGTCACGTGGGTGCCAAAGGACTTGGGCCATCCTCCACTGCTTTCCCAGGCCTAAAGTAGACAGCTGGATCAGAAGTAGGCAGCTAGGACCTGAATGGGCATCCATTTGGGATCCTGGCATTAGCAGGGGGGAGGATTAGCCGAATGAGCCATTGTGCCGGGCCCTGTATGTTAGGTTTTTAACTAACCATCTTGTTCAGAGAGACAGTGAGAACCTGAGTGAGGAAAAGAGCGTGAGAGCGAGAGAAAGAGAGAGAGAGAGAGAGAGAGAGAGAGAGAGCTAGAGCTGGAATTAAGAGTGGAACTGGGACTCAAACCCAGGCATTGTGAAACAGGATAAAGGTCATATTGGCCTGAAGGCCTGCCCCTTGACTAACAACGCTGAAAAAACTTAACCAACTCAGAAACTTGTCTCTATACTTTAATAAATCCATCCCACTGATCTGGCAGTGAACTACCTCCTGGATCAGGACTTGTAACCTTATTTTCTTTTCTTTTTTTTTTTAAAGATTTATTTATTTTATTACAAAGTCAGATATACAGAGAGGAGGAGAGACAGAGAGGAAGATCTTCCATCCGATGATTCACTCCCCAAGTGAGCCGCAACGGCTGGTGCATGCCGATCCGAAGCCAGGAACCAGGAACCTCTTCCAGGTCTCCCACACGGATGCAGGGTCCCAGTGCTCTGGGCCGTCCTCGACTGCTTTCCCAGGCCACAAGCAGGGAGCTGGAGCTGCCGGGATTAGAACCGGCGCCCATATGGGATCCCGGTGCGTTCAAGGCGAGGACTTTAGCCGCTAGGCCACTCCGCCGGGCCCTGTAACCTTATTTTCTATACTGCTGTGGATCCGCGTTTCTTCTCTCATTGCTGACTCCACGTGTGGGTTTTTGTATCTTCCAGGTTCAGGTGTGGGACACAGCAGGCCAAGAACGCTTCCGCAAAAGCATGGTGGAGCATTACTACCGCAATGTGCATGCAGTGGTCTTTGTCTATGATGTCACCAAGATGACCTCCTTCACCAATCTTAAAATGTGGATCCAAGAATGCAATGGGCATGCAGTGCCCCCACTAGTCCCAAAAGTGCTTGTGGGCAACAAGTGTGACTTGAGGGAACAGATCCAGGTGCCCTCCAATTTAGCCCTGAAATTTGCCGATGCCCACAACATGCTCTTGTTTGAGACCTCAGCCAAGGACCCCAAAGAGAGTCAGAACGTGGAGTCGATTTTCATGTGCCTGGCTTGCCGGTTGAAGGCCCAGAAATCTCTGCTGTATCGTGATACTGACAGGCAGCAGGGGAAGGTGCAGAAACTGGAGTTCCCACGGGAAGCTAACAGTAAAACTCCCTGTCCTTGTTGAAACCAAATGGTGTAAATACAAGATAAATTACCCCTGGAGTTTTTTCTTTCCCTTTTTTCCGTGCCTGCATTATGCTGATACCTGCTTGTTTCCATACAAATTGATATCAAAATAAAATTTGTATAGATTATCATCTGGATTTATGTTTTATTTTCCTCTGAGAAGATCTTTCCAACTGTGATGAATGGGAGAGGCCACTTGCCCCACTGTTGCACACCCCACTGGGTGTCTGTTCAACCTGATTTGTCCTCATCTGAGTCACTTTTTTAAAGATTTTTTTTTTAATTGGAAAGGCAAATCAGTTTTATGGAGAGACAGAAAGCTTTTCCATCTTTTGGTTCACTCCCTAAGCAGTTGCAATGGCTGTTAGGCTAATACGAAGCCAGGAGCTTCTTCTGGGTCTCCCATGTGAATGCAGTGTCCCATGCCACAAGCAGGGAGCTGGATGGGAAGCGGAGCAGCTGGGACATGAACTAGCACACATTTGGGATGCTGGTGATTGCAAGGTGAAGATTTAGCCAATGAGCAATCACACTGGGCTCACTTTAAAAAAAAATCAGTTTATTTGAAAGGAAGAGTTAGAGAGGGAAGGAGGAAAAGAGGGGGAGAGAATCTTCCACTCCCCTGGTTCACTCCCCAAATGGCCACAAAGGCTGGAGTTGAACCAGTTTGAAGCCAGGACCAGGAGCTTCCTCTGGGTCTCACACCTGGGTGCAGGAGCCCAAAGCACTTCCACATATGTTAACAAGGAGCTGGATGGGAAGTAGACTAGGTGGGATTGAATCCCGTGTGCATACAGGATGCTGGCAGGGCAGGTGGCAGCTTACCCCATTACAACTACAATGCTGCCCCCTGATGTCCTTCTTGAATAATTCACTCTGTCACAAAGCCTCTCCAGTGGGCAGAAACATGCAAGAAGAATGGGACAAAGGCTAAATTTTGATTTTCTAGAGAGTCAGTGCAGGTGGCGGGATAGAGAAGCCTAGAAAGAAACCTATTGACGAGGCTCCATGATGTGCATCTTGGATGTCAAGATAGGTTTCTCACTATCTCACAAAGTAAAAAAAAAAAAATAGGAAGTGTCTGTTGCTCAATGAGTTGCTTCCAGAGTAGTTAGAATCTGCTCCCTGTTTCACCAAGTAGTTTCAGCCACCAAAATATGCATCCTCCCAACCTTTCTTGGATAGGGCAAGACTGAAGCTAACAATGATCGGTTAAACCCTCAGACCTCCCCGGGGGGGAGGGGGAGAGGTTGCAGAAGACATGTAAGAAGATGACAGTTTTCCAATGCTCACAGACACTATGGTCTAGCTATAGGAAGAAACTCTGTGATATCACGTATCATACGACATCAAGATTGTGCTGTGGTACTTGCGGGCATTAGTTATTCAACCTCAAGGAGAGTTCACAGACACATAATGGGACCTTTGATACGCGGACTAAAATGTAACGTTTGGATTGGTAAAACGGAGCGGAGGAAGCAGGAAGGTAGCCATAACCTTGGGAGTTAGACAAGAAAACAAGTGGGAATATGATCCAAGGAATGTAGAAAGGCCAGGGGGGCAGGACTGTGTACACTTGATTTTTGAGCTAAGGGGAGCTTGCGTTGGTTCTCCAACAGGAGGGGCTTGTGGGTTCTTCCTTACACATCTGGTTCTATTAGTGTGTAAAGCTCTGTGCAGTCAGCGATGGCATACATAGCTCCAGCTAAATTTCCTGTCCTATAGAGAGCTCTCTTATCGGAATCCCATGGTGAGAAGGCCCTAGGCATTTACCTGTTAGCTTTATGCCCCTTCTGTTCCCAGACAGCACAAGGTAACACACCAGATGTGCTTTCCACCCAAACAGACAATCTGTTACATCCTGCCTGCAGCTCTCTCCTCCCCATCTCATCGCCCACACGGCCTGAAATTCAGTCTAGTCCCTAGCCTGGTTCTTATCACTTGGCTTCCGCTTGGATCCTATTCTTGGGCACCTGTCCAGTAGGCACAGTAGAGCTGGCTTTCTAACTAGTTATTATCCCCAAATGCCCATCTGTTGATAAGCTGCCTGCTGAAAGCCCAGTTGCTGAGTCCCTGCCAGATGGACTCCCCCATGACCTTAACTGCAATTCTTCACCCAGGACACAAACTGTTGTGTTGCTTTTGATGTCCGTGACCTGGCTACAGGGATAGGCTATCTTTCAGTGACTAAAGTTGGACTTGCCTGTCCCAGTTGATAAATTTGAGCCTAGATCCTAGCCCCTTTTGGCCAGGACCTCTTTCTGCTACAACATTGTGAGTCCTCTAACTCAGACTGCATCTTCTTAGACCTGAATTTCACCTACAATCTCTCAGGCTTTCAACAAACACCTACTGAGCATCCACCTATGTACCATTTCACTGAGCCCTGGGGATGTATAGGAAATGTACACATTTCCTGCTCTCATAAAGGTGACAGATGCCAAACAAGGAATGCGATACAAAAATGAGCTTGTTTGAAAGACAGATAAGCCCTCTAGGGCCACACAATAGGGGGAGTGGATAGCAAAAGGCGGCTTTGAAGAGGTACAAGAAGGCTGAGGCCTGAAGGAAGAGAAGAAACTGTGAGATCAGAAAAGGGAAAATCGCTAGGCACAGGAAAGGGGCAAAAGGTTCCGAGGCACAAGTGAAGTTGGCATGGTTGATGCATTGATGGACTAGAGGCCAGCATGGTTGTACTGGATTGATCCAGGGAGGGAGAGGTGGGAGATGAAGTGCGGAAGTTTGTTAGGCTGGCTCCATGCAGTGAGAAGCCAGTAGGTTTTAGCACATCTCAGCACAGTAACCCTGACAATTTCCATTTCTCATAATTGAAAGATTTATTTTTAGATCTCCCATTTGGGTTACATGGGCATAAGTATTTTGGTCATCATCTGCTTCTTTCTCAGACTGGACTGTACATGGAGAAGTTGGGACTTGAACCTGTTCTTACTTAGGATGCTGGCACAGCAGGTGGCAGTTTTCTTCCTTTTTTTTTCTTAAAAATTAATCTTTAAGTAGTGTTCAACAGATTTGATGTGGTTTGTAAATACAACTTTTTTTTAAAAAAGGATTTATTTATTTTATTTAAAAGGTAGAGCTACAGGGAGAGAAGGTGAGACAGAGAAATATTCCACCTGCTGATTAGCTTCTCAAATGGTGGCAATGGCTGGGGCTGAGCTGATCTAAAATCAGGAGCCAGGAGCTTTTCTGGGTCTCCCATGTGGGTGCAGGGACCCAAGCACTTTGGTAGTCTTCTGCTGCTTTTCCAGGCGCATTATTGGATCAGAAGTGGAGCAGTTGGGACTAGAGTCAGCACCTATATGGAATGCCAAGGACTAGCCTGTTGAGCCACTGTGCTGGCCCCTATAATTACAATTTTAAGAACGGAATGATATTCCCTTTATCCCTCTCTCCCAGCTTCCTTCTTTCTTTTCGTCTTCTTTTCCTTGTTTCTGAGATAACATCTTTTAAAATCACATTACAATGCAAAGCTTAATACTTCATCAAATAAGACATTTCACAAGTAAAAACCAAAAAGACCTGGGGCTGGTACTGCGGCATAGCAAGTTAAGCCTTCACCTGTGGTGACAGTATCCCGTATGGGTGCTAGTTCAAGTCCTGGGTGCTCTAGTTCTGATTCAGCTCCCTGATAATAGCCAGGGAAAATAGCAGAGGACTGCCTAAATACTCAGGTTCTTGCAGCAAGGTGGGAGACCCAGGAAAAATTCTTGGCTCCTGCCTTCGGATCTGTCCAGCCCCTACCATTACGACCATTTAGAGAGTGCACCAGCTGATAAAACATCTTTCTATCTCTCCTTCTCTCTGTAAGCCTGACTTTCAAATATTCAAATATATATATATATATATATATATATATATATATATATATATATATATATATATATATATGGAGGAGAAGGGAGGAATAGGGTGAGGACACATTTAAATAGAAAAACATTAGCCAGGGTAAAGCAGAGAGGGCATATTCCAGGAGATAGGAGAGGACAGACTGATGGTAGAGGGGCACCTGGGGACTAATGGACACAGGAAAGCGCGGAGACAACTGTGTGGTATTGCAGTGACCAAATATCCCAGTGGCATTCAGCCAGCAGCGATCTGAACTGCACTGGCAGCAGGAACTCCACCGGCAGCTGGAACTTCACCAGCAACCAGGTTGGAAGGGGAATTCACTGGAAACTCAGGATGTAAACCCAGACAAAGAACTGCCCATCTTGCTGGTTTGTTTGATCTGACCAGGAGCAGAGACAGAGCAGCAGATCCCAAACTGGTGGTGTAGGAACAGGGTGGATGTCACAGCCCAAACTCCCAGTAGAGTTGAATTGGGTGCCATCTTGTGTAGGGAGGCAAAGGCTATGGGACAGGACTGAGCATGCACTGAGCTGGAATTGAACTCATTTCTGTCTCAGTGAACTGCAAAAATGTGGCATCCTACAGGTTCCACCCAAAACAGGTCTGGGTAGCCCTCAGACCTGACGACCAGAAGATCAAGAACTCTAGTAGTGGCACATCAGGCACCATTTTGTACAATGTGACAAAGGCTTTAAGACTGCAAGGACAATAGTGAGCTGTTCATGCGCTGAGCTGGGAGTGAACTCACTGAGCTCAGTGCATTGCACTAGTCCCACACAGAAAATAATACTAACTTTGGCATTGTACAAGTCAAAGTAGATTCATGTGGCCCTCAGAATTAACGTCCAACAGGTTCTAGCAAGATCAGTACCACCAATAACCTAGCTATATAGGATGCCTGGTGTCTCCTAATCCTGGGAACTGCTCCAACTGGAAGTGGGAGAAAGGTTGCATGGACAATGGTGCAGCCTCAGCATGGTATCACAGGAGGTGGAGAGTGATGAGCCAGAAGCTGGGGCTATGGAGACCACAGTGGAAGTCTAACATAAGACCTAGACCTGGAACTCACTGGAGGGAGTGGCACAGTTGGCTGCAAACAAAGAGCTGTGTACCAACCACAACAAGTAAAATGAATTGTAGACCTGTGAGTGACACAGCTTAGAAACTTGCCCAAAGGAGAAGACTCTGCTAAGCAGAAGTACAACGACCAAGAGCAAAAGATGAGACAGAGGCACAGTGAATATTACTGAACACTCCCCTGCAAAGGAGCAAAACCCTTTGCTGACCTCAAAGTTAACTGAGGAATACATACATAGAGAAAAGAGTGGATACAGAATTAAAAACATTTGTTATAAAACTTCTTATCAATGAGAAGCACGTTAATACAGGAGTTTAACAAATTTAAGGAACATGTCACACAGGAAATGAGTCAAATGAAAACTGATATATCAGAAAATGAAGGAAACAGTGAAGCAAATTAAAAATACAGTGGAGGGCCCGGCGGCGTGGCCTAGCGGCTAAAGTCCTCGCCTTGAAAGCCCCGGGATCCCATATGGGCGCCAGTTCTAATCCCGGCAGCTCCACTTCCCATCCAGCTCCCTGCTTGTGGCCTGGGAAGGCAGTTGAGGACGGCCCAATGCATTGGGACCCTGCACCCGTGTGGGAGACCTGGAAGAGGTTCCAGGTTCCCGGCTTCGGATCGGCGCGCACCGGCCCGTTGCGGCTCACTTGGGGAGTGAATCATCGGACGGAAGATCTTTCTCTCTGTCTCTCCTCTGTATATATCTGGCTGTAATAAAATGAATAAATCTTTAAAAAAAAATACAGTGGAGTCTCCAAAATAGAATGAACAAAGCAGAAGAATCTCAGAATTGGAAGACATTTCCTGTCACCAGGAGGAAACAAAAAGTTGGAAGCAGAGATGGGTCAAGTTAAAAAGAGTATTCAAGAACTGAAAGACACTATTAAAAGGTAAAATATAAGAGTTATGGGACTCCCAGAAGGTGCAGAAAGAGAAGCTGGGACTAAAGGTGTATTCAATGAAATAATAAGGGACAATTTCCCTAATCTAGAGAAAGAATCAGGAAACAACATCCAGGAGGGGCACAGAACTCCCAACAGGCCTGATCAAAAGCAATCTTCACCACGACACATGGTAATCAAGATCCTTAAATGTGCTCGTGAAAAAAATCAATTGACATATAAAGGAATGCCAATTAAACCCACAGGAGATCTCTCACAGGAAACTCTACAGGCCAGATGAGAATGGAGGGACATATTCCAGATTCTAAAAGTAAAAAATTGTCTGCCCAGGATAACGTGCCCAGCAAAGCTTTCTTTTGTCTTTGAAAATGAAATAAAATTCTTCCACAGTAAAGTTAAAAGAATTTACCTCTTCCAAACCTGCCCTACAAATGATACTTAAAGATGTTCTCTTGACAGAGAAGAGGAATAGCACCTACCAAAACCAAAGGCAAATGGGAAGAACATCCCAGTAAAATGACAACAGAAGACTAAATCAATGAACAACCCATTCCTAATATGACAGGACCAAATTACCACGTATTTATATTAAGCCTGAATGTAAATGGCTTAAACTCATCAATCTAACATAGATTAGTGGACTGGATTAAAAAAACAAAACCCATCTATTTGTTGCCTACAGGAGACACATCTCACCAACAAAGACCAGTGGAAACTATATCTCATGGATTTTGATTTTTTATTTCATCTCTTCAAAACACTTTTTTCCTCATTAAATTTCTCACTGACTTATAGAGCATATAGTAGCATCATTTTCTTCAAGAAGGTTCTTGATTTTCATTCATTAATAAAAATTATTAATAAAATGAAAAAGAAAAATATATAAAAATATATCTTAGTTTGATTAGAATTCACACAATAGATAATTAAAACTATTAAAAAAAATCCCCACATTTATCTGAAAGGCAGAGTTACTAACAAGGAGACACAGAGGTCTTCCACCCCCATTTCCCCAAATGCCTGCAACAATCAAAGTCTCCCACAAGGGGGCAGAGGCCCAAAGACTTGGGCTATTCTCTGGTGCTTTTCCAGGCAGATAAGCAGGGAGCTAGACTGGAAATGGAGCAGCTGGGCCCTGAACCGGTACCCATATGAGATGCAGTTATTGCAGGTCATGGATTTATCCACTATTCCACAGTACCAGCTCCTCCGGGTGACCAGTTAACCTGCTGTGTCACACTGGCCCCCTTTTCCTTCTATTTATAATGATTCTAGTCAGGTGGACATGCTGGCCACCTTAGGTGGTGGAGGAAGCAAGCAGAGTTCAGAAGAAAAGAGAAATTGCAAAGCTAAGTTACAATATCCCTAATCTCTGAGAAAGCAAGGAAGCTTTGAATCATTGCAAAGTCCTATAAAAAGCCCAGGTTACCACTGCTATTTATAATTACACATTTTTATAAAACTAATAGTAGCAGAGGTGGGTGCTTGGTGTAGGACACCAAGAGCCATTATTAGAGTGCCTGGGTTTGAGTCCTGGCTCCCTTCTTGATCCAAGCCTCCTGCTAAAGTGCATCCTGGGAGGCAACAGGTGATGGTCCTAGTACCCTCACTCACGTGGGAGACTTTAACGGATTCTTGGCTATTGATTTCACAGTGGCTCAGTCCTAGCCATTATGGGAATTTAGGGGATGAGCCAGCAGACGGAACATATCTTTCTGTCTGCCTTTCAAATAAGTAGTCAATTTAAAAATAAATTAATAGTTTGGACACCTGGTGCAATGGCTTAACTGGCTCATCTCTTTGCATGTGCCAGGATCCCATATGGGCACAGGTTCATGTCCCGGCAACCCCGCTTACCATCCAGCTCCCTGCTTGTGGCCTGAGAAAGCAGTGGAGGATGGCCCAAAGCCTTGGGGCTCTGCATCCGTGTATGTGACCTAGAAGAAACTCCTGGCTCCTGGCTTTGGATCGGCTCAGCTCCAGATATTGCAGCCATTTGGAGCATGAACCAGCAGATGGAAGATGTTTCTGGCTGTCTCTCCTCTGTGTCAATCTGCCTTTACAATAAAAATAAATAAATCCATAAAAATTAATAGTTTGGATAAATAGCTTAGGATTTCTGAATTCCTGGTGATAATAATGACAAATTTCCTTTAGACAACAAATTCTCTAAGCAGACAGAATTCTGTACTAGTTTCCACAAGGCAGTGTTGTTCCAGTCTTCAGACAGGAAAAGCCAGAACTACACTCTTGTGACATTAGAGAGTCTTACTACATGTAATTCAAGTCCTTTGATGGGATGTCATCACCCCAGCCGTTGGAGGGATGTATTTCCAGACCTGGGAGCTATAAGCTAAAGGTACGAATAACCGCATTGTTGATAGGCTGCCACTAAAGTGGTCAATTGGAAGCGCCCCCTGAGGGGCAGTTTCCAGAGTCTCCTCTTGGCAGCAGCCGTAGTAATAACAGTCACAGTAGCAACAGAAAAAGCAGCAAGAACCTCTGGGACAGTAGAGGAGCAGCAGCGATGCCAGTGCCTAATTTTTGTCCGATTTTATACATATCTAATATATATGAGGGCACTTCAAAAAGACCATGGAAAATAGAATTGAAATCCATGCATACTAATGAAAAATTGAAATCTATGTGTACTAATGGTCTTCAAAAAGTTCACAGAAAACATATTTTATGGAAACACTAGGTGTGGGGTCTGGCACGACAGACTAGTGGCTAAATCCTCGCCTTGCATTCACTGGGCTTCCAAATGGGTACTGGTTTGTGTCCCAGCTGCTCCACTTCCCGTCCAGCTCCCTGCTTGTGGCCTGGGAAAGCAGTGGAGGACTGCCCAAGGCTTTGGGACCCTGCAACCACATGGGAGATCCGGAAGAAGCTCTTGGCTCCTGGTTTTAGATCAGCTGGATTCTGGCTGGCTGCTGGGGCCATTTAGGAAGTGAACCAGCAAACAGAATATCCTTCCCTCTGTTTCTCCTTCTCTCTGTAAAATCAGCCTTTATAATGCAAATAAATAAATCTAAAAAAAAAAACTGGGTGTGACTTTTTTTTTTGCAGCAAAGAAATGTGTTTATTTGAAGGGGAGCATAACAGGGAGAGGGAGAAAGAGGGCTGGGCTAGGCTAAAGCCTGGGCCTCCCATGTGACGGGCAGGAGCCCAAGCAGTGGAGCCATTCTGTGTTGCCTTTCAGGCACATCACCAGAGAACTGGCTAGGAAGAACAGAGAAGCCAGGACTCCAACCAGGTGCTATGACATGGAATGTAGCCCACTGTGTCACAATGCCTGCGCCTACATTCTTTTAACACTTATTGTTATTGGAAAGGCAGAGTCACAGAGAGAAGGACACACACACAAACACAAAGTGAGAGAAAGATAAAAAGAGAGAGAGAGAGAGAGATCTTCCATCTGGCTTATTCCTCAAATGGTTACAACAGCTGAAGCTGAGCCAGTCTGAAGCCAGAAACTAGGAGCTTCCTCCTGGTCTCCCATGCGGGTTCAGGGTACTAAGGACAGAGTCCCAAATCACACACAGGTTATCATTGGTTGAGCAGGAATTTCAGGCAATCAGCTGCAGAGCTTTTAACCACTTCACTGCCCTGCCTCTTTAAGGATCAGAGTGGATTTACTGTACTCAGGCAGGAAGATGTCTTGAGGCCCTTTAAGTAGGAATAAAAGCTACAGAGTATACAACTCCTTCACAGATAACACACAGTAAGCGGAACATGGAAATAGTTCCAAGAAAAATAGGCAAGTGGGTAAATTAAGCAGCTAAGGGGCAAGGCGATCCCGCTTCCTACTAATGTGCCTAGGAAAGCAAAAGAAGATGGCCCACGCATTTGGGACCCTGCCACCTATGTGGGAGATTCAGATGAAGGTTTTGGCTTCAGTCTTGCCCAGCACTGGCTGTTGTGGCAAGCTGGGGGTGGGGAGATGTCAATGAGCAGATAGAAGATCTCTCAGTCAGTCTCTTTAAAAATAGAAGAACAAATCTGAGATGCCAGCCCACCAGCAGATGCCAGCATGGGGGACCGGGGATCCACGTGTATGTGTGTGTGAGCCATGGGCAGGCAGGCAGGTGGGCAGGGCCTCAGTTCCATGCTGCACCACAGGAACTCTGGCCTGGGAGACTTGCACCCTTGTGGGAATGGGGGCTGGGGATTGCTCAAAAAAGGGAGTATGGGGATGTGTGGGAGGGAGGACCATTGAGAGAAAACATGACAGGTGAGGAATGACTTCTGGGGGACTTCCACAGACCAGGCTACTGCACTTGCAGGTAAATGAGGGGTTCGAGACCGGATGGTTTGGAGGAGGGAAACCGAGAACCTTTCAGGGCCAAACAAATACACCTGTCCACATGGGAGACCTGAGTTAGACTTGTTAGTATTAACCACTGCCTACCAGTGCACACACGAAAGCCATGGTTGGAGGGCCTGCCTGATAGGGCTAGACCACAGTATCTGCCAGTGAGTGCTGTGGCAGGGGGTGGACTATAACACTAACCAACATGTGAGAGAATCATGTCTGGGGGCAGATTCTATGAGGGATTTGTGGGCCCACCCCTCTGGGACTGCAATATCTGTTGGCTTGCTCAAAGGCTGGAGGTGGCAACAGGTCGAGCTAGGCATGACCATGGAACTCACCCAACACTCATGGGAGCTGGAGTTGGGAACAGGCCAGGTTTGTCCAGCTTGCAGCACCCACACATCCATTCAAGAATTGGATGTGGGACTGGCAAGGTCACAACATCCACCAGCACATTCAAAGGCTGAGACTGAGGGGGAGAGGGTAGGGGCCTAGCACCTACTGACATGTGTGAGATCCGGGTCTGGGAGTAGGCTTGGTGGGAGAACTTGGAGAATTTCCTTACTGGGCTGTAGTTCCTGCTGCTGAGGCTGAGTCAGGACTGGGTGTGGGCCAGAATAGACATGACTGTTCCACTTGTCAGCAGGTGTGTCGACTGGCTTGGGAGGTGGACCAGGCAAGGCTGGGCCAAATGGTAGCACACTGGCATGCACAGGATCCAGGATGGGGTATGAGCCATGACAGGCTAGGCTCATACTCAGTGGTTTTCATGAGAGCCAGGGATGGGAGCAGGCTTGGCAAGCTGAGGCTGGAACACTCACTGGCAAGAGTTGGGGTGGGGGCAGGTTGGGCCAGGCCAGGCTGTAGCATCGGATAGCAAGGGCCAATACAGGGGGTTGACTAGTTGGGTAGGCCATGCCAGGCTGGAACCACTTGCACATGCAAGATCTGTGACTGGGAGCAGGCCTGGTAGGGAAGCTTAGGGGACTCCCTTGCTGGGCTGCAGTTCCCACTGGTGAACACAAGAGTCGGAAATGGGGGTGGCAAGAGTTGAACATGATTGCAATATCCCTTGGCATGTACTTGGGCTGGGTCTGGGTTGTGCCAGACTGTGCTAGGCTCCAGTACCTTCTAGTGCTCATGAGAGCCAGAATGGGTGTGGGCTGGGCTGGGCGTGGCTAGGTTGTCACACCTGTTGATCCACATGAAAGCCGGGTTTGGGGGTGGATCAGACAGGGCTGGGCTGTAGCACCCACCAGTGAGAGCTGGAATATGTGTGGGCTGCTCTGGCAAGGCCACAGTACCCACTGGTGAAAGTCAGGACTAGAGGTGGGCCAAGTCAGACAGAGCCAAACACTCACTGTTATGCACGATATCTGCAACTGGGAGCTGGTCTGATAGGGGTGGGTGAACTGGGCTGGACATGGCTGCAGCATCCCTTGGCATGGGTGTGGACTAGGTCTGGGGTGTGCCAGGCTGGGCCTGGCTCCAACACCCATTGGTGCTCATAAGAGCCAGGGTAGGTGTAGGACAGGCTGGGATAGGTCTCTGCACCTGCTGAATCACATGAGAGCTGGGTCTAGGGGTGGACCAGGCAGGGCTAGGCTGTAGCACCAGAGTCAGAATGGATGTGGGCTGGCTGGATAAGCCCACTGTATATGCCAAGGCAAGAGGTGGGCCAAGTCAGACTGGGCCAAGCATCCACCAGTATGCGTGAAATCTGGGGACATGACCTGATAGAGAATCTTGGGGTACTTCTTTGTCAGGACGCAGTTCCTGCAGGTTAGCATAAGAATTGAGGCTAGGAGCAACCCAGACCAGGCCAGGTTACAGTTAGTACCTGCTGGCCTGTGTGTGGGTCAGGTCTGGGGCAGGCCAGGTTGGGCCAGTTCATAGCACCCACTGGCATATTTGAAAACCAGAACAGGGTGTGGTATAGGCTGGGTTGGATATGGGATGGGTGGGTCCTGGAGTCTTGCCCTACCAGCTCACATTGGCAACTGGCAGTTCACATTCAGCTGCCAAGTGCTGGGAACAGGAGCAAATCCTATCAAACTAGACTGAAGAATCACCTGGAAAGTATGATATCCAGCACTGGGAGTGGGCCCAGCGGGGAAACTGTGGGCACCTCTCTGATGGGCTCTAACTCCCACAGGTGAGCATGAGAACCAGGTCTGGGGGTGGGCCTAGCTAGACAGGTGGTGGCACCCACCAGCATGAGTGTGGGCTGGATAGGTGGGTTGGTTGGGCTGAGGTAGGCTGCAGCATCCACTGGTGTGTACAAAACCCAAATGGCTGTAGGACAGACCAGACTGGTCTGCTGCACAGGAACCAGGGCTGGGGGCAGGCCTGGTGGAGGTTATTAGAAGTTGCTCCAACTGGGCTGCAGTTCCCATTAACGTACACGAGGACCGAGGGTGTGGTGGGTAGGCTTCACCTGGGCCGCAGCATCCTTCAGTTTGTGTGTGAGATGAAGCTGGGGACAGATCTGACCTGGTAACTGCAACCATGCTGAAGCTGGTGATGGACTGAGCTGAACCCTGCACTGACTGGCACAGAGGAGTCAGGTCTGGGGTCGCTTAAGTTGAGGTTTCTTTGGGGACCCACACCCTGCAGCAACTGGACCTCTGGATTCAAAACTCCAATCACAGGGAAAATGACAGGATCTGTGGCCTGACTGTGGAGTATGTGTCAGAACTGGGCCTCCTCAGTTGTTGAAGCCTGTGCAGTAGACAGCTTGACCAGATGCACGTGGGGAACACGACAGATCACTGAAACCTGCAGATGATGTCTAATACCATGCAGGGTAGAACAAATTGGGCACCAGTCCTGTTTGAGCTTCGACAGCAGGTATTTGGGTGAGCCGAGACTCTGAGGTGGACTATATCAGTCAATGAACTTTGGAGGGATTTCCTCAACCTTGGATCAATGAAATCACCAGCATGCGAGAACTATCAAAACTACTTGAGCATGCTGCACATTGGGGACCTTAGGATGACACTGGGTGGCTGTCCCACATTCTTGGGTACTGGTATGGTTAGGCTGCTGGGAGTGGCCCTCACCTCCTCTCTCTCTCTCCTCTTCCTCCAGACACAAGAAGAATAGAAAGGAAGAATGAAAGCAGTCGTTTCATCCACTTCCTCCATTCCTTGATCCTTCCTACCTTAATTGATGGTTCTTCTCAACAACGTAAATATTATCAAAAATAAAATAAATTATCAAAAGAAAAAAGTTCAAGAAACTAGTAAAGTATAAGTGGTGAGCTTTAAAAAAAAGATTTATTTTTATCTAAGAGAGATAAAGACGCAGACAGAGGTCTTCCCTCCACCTGCTGGTTCATTCCCTAAAAGACTGCAATGGTCAGAGCTGTGCCAATCTGCAGCCAAGAGCCAGAAACTTCTTCTAGTTCTTCCACATGGGTTCAAGGGCTGCAGGACCTGAGCCATCCTCCTTTGCCTTCCCAGGCTATAGGCAGGGAGCTGGATGGCAAGTGGAGCAGCTAGGACTCTAACCAATGCCCATATGGGGTACCAACACTGCAGGTGAAAGATTAGCCTGTTAAGCCAATGCTCTGGCTCCAAATGGTGAGTTTTTACCTGTACTGGAGGAAGAAGTGTGAGACATGGTATAAGCACTCAGCAGAACAATCAGCCTTCCATGTAAGAAGTAGAACAATGATCCTAGTTATGTCATACAACCCACAACTTTCACATAAAACTTTTAAAGAAAATAATTACCAAGACACTTTAACAATGCAAACTTTATTTAAAAATAAGTAATATAAAAATGTTCAACAAATATTTATTCAGTGTAACCAAAATAAACAAACATCAATTTTTAAAAACATATGTCTATATCTATATATATGGGTAGGAAACAAGCGCACTTCTTGGTCCCAGTACTTTTGAATATATTACCTTTATCCAAAGGAATTACATTAATGGCTTGATGGCTAAGATGATAACACGTATTAGATATTTGCAAGTTTAAAAGTTGTTTTTCAGGTTCTGAAAGACATTTTGCCAATTCTTTGTCTCAGAACTCATAATCCCTAAAATATAAATGATATTCCCAAGATGACACATGTTATAACATCAAATGGTCTGAACAGGTATCCAATTAAGAAGCTACATGTAGGTAATTATATGAGATCTGCAAAGAGTTTTAAGGAATGTCTGGAAGTTCTTAGCAGAAACAAAACACAAAACAAAAGGTAAAAAGAATAATGCAAAGGAGACAACAAAAAGAACATAAAAAAGTTAATGAAGAATGACATAAAACTAAGCTGCCAAAATCAATGAAGGTTTTAAAAATTACACATTTTGGGTATTAGTATTATTGAGAATTCCTAGTATTAATACTGAATAAAACCATAAATGGCAATAAGAATAACTTACCTCAGGAAGGTAACTTTATAAAAATTTTCTTTTTCTAAAAACAATGTAACCTGGGTTCGAAGACCAGAATTTTTATATTCCTTAGACTGCATGCATGCTAGATTAGTAAAGGACAGCAGTCAAACTGACTGAACTTCAACTTGGATGTCAAAGGACTGATTTTGCAGTCATGTCTTAGAATCAACTCTTACATGTAACAGCAAGCGCCAAAACCCTCAGTGGAAAGTTGTATTCAGTTTGGTGAGCTCTGAGGTCATCTCTGGCCGAATCAACATCAGACTTATGGGCAGCCAGTCAGGTGGTCAGGGATTCTCCTGACTTCTTAAGGCCACAAACTGGAGGAGGTCACACAGGCAAACAATTCACATTGTGTGGAAAGAGAGAACAGGCATTAGTTATGTCCTCTGAAGGGGGACACTGTCCAGTGGTATTCTGGACTTTTTTTTGAAATTTCTGTGTTGTTCCTGCATCTGAAAATGTATGAAAAAAAGAGCAATGACAAAGAGGAGAGATAAAAAAAAAACCCAGCTATTTGACCTAAAATGTAAGACTTAAAAGAAAGCAGACAGATCAGACAATAAACGATGAACAGTTCCTATAGTTTGGAATGTAATATTCCAAAGGCAAACACACCAGAGAAAAACACACATTACTTAAGCAAGCAAGGGAAGACTATAGTAACACAAATTAGTTTTGCAGAGTGCCAACTGGAGGAAAAAACACATGTTAAGCTACATTAACCTGACAGAGATCAGGTAGAGAATCTAGAGTCATTTGAAAACTGAAAAAACTTCTAAGACTTAGTGTCATGAATTGGTTGTTTAACCACCTTCATGTGGGAATATGCGTCAGAACTTTAAACTTGGGAAACTGCCTTTGGGTAAGAAAACACTTCAGAACATTGAACTTGGGATATTCCAACTTGTCTTGCACCAGGTTGCACGATCGTCACACAGCAGCAATCTAGTTCATCAACTGGCTTTGAAAGTAAAAACAAAACACTTTAATATTTCTCATTTCTGTTAATGATGCATTAAAATGCATGGAATGAAAATGAAACTTACCCAGCAGTGAGATCAGAAGTTGAGGTAATTTTGGTCACTGCAATAAGAAAAAGAGTTTTACACTTAAAGCAGTGTATGTGAAAAGCCAGACTTGGTTTAATAATATAAAGGGCCCATAAAAATACTGGAATAAATAGCAGAAGCCCAAAGTAACATTTAATGTATACTTACTATTCTCGACCACAACTTGGCAACTGTGATTTTTATAAAGACTTAAGTGTTTAGCCATACGATCTAGGCGAGTATAATCAGTTAGGAAATCACAGTGAAGGCAGACTACAGTAATGCCCCTATGGGAGGAAAAAGAAGAAAAATTAGAAAGAGGTTCTTACATTTTACGGCAATTCACACACAGGTTCAATAATTATTTTTAAGAGTCCATGTTCTTTTAATGTGATGTAATGTCATTTCAACACCTTAATCCAGGTTATTACTGCATCAGCCTTAACTACCACAATAGCTTTAATCCATTTATGTGCTTAGTTGATTGCAACTCAACTTGTACACTCCTCCAAACTGGTCTTCCTTTAGAGCCCTTGATTTTATTCAAGACATGGATGATTTTCCCAATGTCTTCAAATTAAAATTAAGTCTAAACTCCCCGGCACTGTTTTCAAAGGACTTCACAATCTGAATCTAAGCTTAAAATGATCCCCCCAGATTGTACATACTGTTATGCGAACTTCATGCTCCATTCAAACTAGTACTGGTTATTCACTGTAACTCACAAAAAGGCGTATGTACTGTGCTTTTTCCTATGATTTTTTAAAAATATATTTATTTATTTTACATTGGAAAGTCATATCCATAGAGAGAATTGGACACAGAGAGAAGATCTTCCCCTCCGTTGGTTCACTCCTCAAGTGGCCGCAATGGCCGGAGCCAAGCTGAGCTGATCTGAAGCCAGGAGCCAAGAGCCTTCTCCAGGTCTCCCATGCGAGTGTAGGGTCCCAAGGCATTGGGCTGTCCTCCACCCACTTTCCAGGCCACAAGCAGGAAGCCAGAAGGGAAGCAGAACAGCTGGGACATGAACCGTCGCCCACATGGCATCCCTGCACATGCAAGGCGAGGACTTAGCCACTAGGCTACTGTGCTGGGCCCCTTGCTACACTTTTATGCATGCTATTTCTTCAAATCAGAATGTTTCTCTTCACAGAAGCAGCAACTTCCCCTCATCCTTGAAATCATAAAGTCTCTTTGTCCTCCTTGTTACAAATAATGGCAAGTTCCACACATAGAAATTAACTAGTTTTCTGCTGAGAATTGAAATTTAAGTTGAGAAAACAACACCTTTCATCTTTAATCAGTCAAATAGCATACACACAACTGAGCTTAAAAATGAGGTAAAAAAGTGTCATCTTTAAAATTAAAAAATCCATCTACAGGTTTAAATTTTTTTTCTAAAACATGCAATATAGCTTGTCCTTTTCAAATTACTTGCATGCAGTATTGTTTTAACAATAACACTAATGCATTTTTAAAAACAGAATCAAGCTTTATTTAATCTGTGTGTCAGCTATTCGGTCCAAAATCATTAATTTTCAATATATACATGAACTTACTTACTCAAAAAGTATATATCAAGTGTCCACCAAGTGCAGATACTATTCAATGCCTGGTAAATATCTGGTAACATGAGCAAAATAACTAAACAGAGGAACATGGAGTCAAAACAAATCAGAAAAATGTGAAAAAAATCATGCTTGGTGATTTTGAGCAGAGAGTTTATAGTAAAATCAAAGTTAATTTTAATATCCTTAGAAATATTAATGAAAACTTTCTGTATATAACCACATTGCATATTTATCTTCATTTCCTAAAGAAAAAGTAAAAATTCCTAAGGCTTCATACTGGCTTCAAACCTCATACCAGCTTTGGTAAACTTACTTCTACTCAAATACTGAAGGTTTCCCCTTAATCACTGGCACCAGTGAAACAAAGTTGATTCAGGAATAATAGGCTAACCCTTAGTTAGAAGGGGTGGGAACATTAGCCCTGCCTGTGCTTTCCATGAGTTCCACAAAATCATTTGTCTAGATCTGCTAAGGCAACCGCAGGTGGAACTTGAAATTAAATAAATCTGTAGCAGACTAATTCTGAAGTTGATAAATTTATATGGCCTGTGGGTGATGCTATAAATATCAAAATGGGGCCCAGTGCAGTGGCCTAGCAACTAAAGTCTTTGCTTTAAATACGCCGGGATCTCATATGGGCTCCAGTTCTAGTCCTGGCAGCTCCACTTCCCATCCAGCTCCCTGCTTCTGGCCTGGGAAAGCAGTCGAGGACAGCCCAAAGCCTTGAGACCCTGCACCCAGGTGGGAGACTGGAGGAAGTTCCTGGCTCCTGGCTTCTGATCGGCGCAGTACCGGCCATTGCGGTCACTTGGGAGTGAATCATCAGACGGAAGATCTTCCTCTCTGTCTCTTCTCCTCTCTGTATATCTGACTTTGCAATAGAAATAAATAAATTTTAAAAAATCAAAATGGCTATTAGAATGAAAAGGTTCCCCACCCTGGTCTATTGGGACAATGAGCAGAACTTTACTATGTCCAGTAACAATCATATTATATACAAGGTACCCCAATATCAGGTTTGAAGAAGTACTGCAATTTTTAAATAGAGAAAAAGGAAAAAGATCAACCGGTTACCTGAAAGCTTTGGAAGAACGCTTCTTCAGAAAATGAATCTGCATTCTTTGAGAGTTGCCATGACTACTGGAGAGGCAATAAATAAATCAGATTTTATTAATTTTGTAAATTGAATCATACTAATTTTATAACTACATTTTGAATACCTTTAACTTCTGAGTTTTATTGATCATGACCCTTAATAATACAAATATGTTGGTCCTTGCTATGGTCTAAATGTGACCCACCCATTCATATATTAAAATACAAACTCTCACAATTATAATATTAGGTGGTGCAGGCCTTTGGGCCCAGAGAGCTAGCTTGCCCCTTCCACTATGTGGGGATGTAGTGACAAGGTAGTATTTATGAGCAATGGGTCCTCACCATACTCTTAAAACTGCTGACATCATAACTAGAATTCTCAGCATCCAGAGCATGAGAAATTTCTGTCATTTACACACTTATCAGTCTAGTATTTTGTTATAGCAGCCTGAATGCACCAAAACAGCCATCTTAGTTTAATTCAAAAGTTTTACCTTACATTCAGTTTTGCCTGAGGTATATTTTTGAATTAATTGTTTCCCTGAGAATATTCTTAGATGATCTGTACCTCACCACTATAAAAAACTCTCAAGAGTTAAAAATGTAAAGAATCAAATTAAACTTCTCCAGCTATTAAGAGTAAAAACAACTTAAAGGTCATTCACTAATAATTTGTTCTGCAATAATAGAAATCATTATGAATGATATTCATTTGTTACTTTCTGATTCTAATATGCTTTTTATTTTAATATGGATGGCAATAATCTGAATTATTCTGGAAGTAAATGCAACTCAAACTCAATGGCATTGCTAAATATATAAATAAAACCAAACATTTAAAGAACCCTTTGAAATTACTAGCAAAACCTTTTAAAGGAAGCAAAGTTCATAAGTTAAAATAATGCTTCTCCTGCATATGGGAACAGAACTCTGCAACCAATGGTAATAGCTCTCATATCAATTTTAAATTAAAAAGAAAAGCTTGTCTAGTTAGAAAACAAGACAGGATTAGCCAGGATTTGTGTAGCACAGCATTACTCAGAGTATCACCTGGAACCTTGTTAGAACGACAAAGGCTCGGGTCTCCCTGCAAACCTGCTCACTCCATCTCTAGCAGGAGGCCCAGAAACCAATTTTAACATCTCATTCTTATGCAAGCTAAATTTGAAAAACATTAGCTTTATCTTTTTTCTGACCGATCCAAACTAGCCAAACACAGTTAGCCTCAGACACAAGGTAACCACCATCATCATGGCATATATGCACAAGGAAAAAGAAAAGATTTTGGCTAGCAATAATCCCAAGACAATAGCCTTAGAATAGGGGGCAAGATGAAAACAAAGAGTTTCTTCACAGAGATAGTGCAGGCAAATGTGAAGTAGAATAGCTCAGTGATATAGAACTGAAATAAAGGAAAAATCTTTATGAATAACTTTGGTTATCAGATACTTCTGGAAGTAGGTGAACTGAGAGTGAAGGAACACTATATTCTAGGAATAAGCAACAAGGAAAATACTTTATTTTTAAAAACTATAATTGGGAGGGGGGCATGGTGCCGTAGCCTAGCAGCTAAAGTCCTTGTCTTCCATGTGCTGGGATCCCATATGGGCCCCAGTTCGTGTCCTAGCTGCTCCACTTTCCATACAAATCCCTGCTTGTGACCTGGGAATGCAGTAGAGGATAGCGCAAAGCCTTGGGACCCTGAGCTTATTAGCATGGAACAGGGCTGACCACCCCACACCAGCACACACACAAGCTATGGCTGAGAGCATGTCTAGCAGGGCTAGATCCCAGTACCTGACACTGAGTGTTAGATCAGGGGATGGGTAACAAACATTAGACTGGGCCATGACACCAACAAGTACACAACAGAACCAGTTTGGGGGGGGGGCGGATTCTGTGGGGGATATGTGGGCCCAACCCTATGGAATTACAAATCCTGCTGGTTAGCTTGAAAGTTGGAATGGTGATGGGCTGAGCTTGGTGTGACCATGGAACTCACCTATGCTCACTGGTACTGGGGCTGGGAACAAGGGCAGAAGGTATAGGCTGCAGCGCCCTAAAACAGGGTGTGGGGCGGGCTAGGCTGCACCAGTTCATACAAAGGCCAGGACAGTTGGGGCAGGTTATGTTGGGCAAGAGCCAAGCACCTGTTGGCATGTGTGAGATCTGGGTCTGGGAGTGGACCAAGTTGGGATAACTCGGGAAACTCCCCTAGTAGGTCATAACTCCCGCCGATGAGCACATGGTCCAGGCTTGGGTGTTGGGCAGGATAACTCTATCGTTCAGCAAGTATGTGAGCTGGTTTGGGAATGGGATGAAGTGGGCGTGGCCAAGCAATCCACAGCCCACTGGCAAGTGCAGAAAACAGGATATAGTGCTGCCACACCTACTAGTCTATATGAGAGCAGACTGAGCAGGGCCAGGTTGCAACACCTGCCAGTGAGTTAGGACTGGGGGCCAGCCAGGCCAAGCCATGCTGCAGCATCTGAAGGCAAAGGCCAAGGCAGGAGAGGGACTAGGCCAAGCTAGGTCAGAGCAACCACTGGCACACGCGAGATCTGTAGCTGGGATCAGGCCTGGTTAGGGAGCTAAGGGGATGCCCTGGCTGGGTTGTGGGTCCCATGGGTGTGCGCGGGGGTCAGCATTTGGGCTGCAGTCTTGCTTGGACATAACTGCAATACCCCTTGACATGTCTGTGGGCTGGGTCTGGGTTGTGCCAGACTGTGCTAGACTCCAGCACCCACTGGTGATCGTGAGAACCAGGGTGGGTATAGGACAGGCTGGGCTAGGTCTTGCCTCTGCTGAGCCACGCGTGAGCTACATCTGGGTGTGGACTAGGCTTGGTTCGGCTGTAGCACCCAACAGTAAGAACTGGAATGGGTGAGGGCCAGTCAGGAAAGGCTACTCTTCCTGTTAGAGCAGAAGGTGGACTAAGTAGGGTTGGCACATGGACCCATGGGTGGGTGGTGAGATATGGCACTGGGAGATGTTCTGATGGAGGAGCATGGGGAACTTCTGTCAGGACACAGTCTCTGCAGATGAGTGCAAGAATCAATAAAGGGAGCAGCTCAGATCAGGCCATCGGCTTTCCTTTGGCTCAGGTCTGGGGTGAGCCAGGCTGGGCCAGTTCATACCACCCGCTGGCATTCCGAGAGCCAGACTGGTGTGTGGGTCATTCCAGGTGGGGCTGTAATATCAGCCAGTTTACATTAGGGCTGGGACTGGGGGCTGGTTGGGCTGGGCTAGGTTGTAGTCCCCACCAGCATGAGAAGGAACTAGGCGTGGGCAGGGCCAGACCAGGCTATAGCACCCCTGGAGAATGCCAAGGGGAGGTGGGTCATGCCAGACTGGGCCGCAGCACGCAAGTAGCATACGTGAGACCCAGGGCAGCAGGGAGTGAACCCAGTAGGGGAGCTGTGAGGTGCTCCCCTGCTGGGCCACTACTCCCACTGGTGAGTGTGAGAGCTGGGATTGGTGGCAGACCAAGTCAGAAAGGGTTACAACACCTGTTGGCTTGCATGTAAGCTGGATCCGGGACAGGCCAGGCTGGACGGATTATACCTACTGCTACAAGCATAAGCCAGAGTGGGTGTGATCAGCTAGCAGATGCTGGCACAGGAAGAAAAAGCTAAACTTCAGCACCACCTGGTGAGTGTAAGATTCAGGAGTGGGAGTGAGCCCATTAGGGAAGCAGTGAGCACCTTCCTCTTGGGTTGTCACTCCAGCTGGTGAGCATGGAAACCAGGACTAGGGGCAGGCATGGCTAGACAGAGTAGCACCTGCTAGCACATGTGTTTGCTGGATAGGGGGCCTGGTTGGTTGGATTGAATTAGGTTTCGGTTCCCATCGACATGTATGAGAGCTCAGTGGGATGTGGGACAGAATGGACCAGTCTGCTGTTCATGCTGACAAGCACGGGAACCAGGGCAGGGGGCGGATCTGGTGGGGGTTATTGCAGGTCACTCCAACTAGGCTGAAGCTCCCACTGGCTTGCATGAGGGCCAAGTATGTGGTGGGCAGGATCGGGCTGGAGTGCAACACCCATTAGTTTGCATAAAAGACAGGGCTGGAGGCAGAACTGACCCAGTAGTGTGTGCATAGGCAAATTTGGGTGATGGACTGTACTGGACCCTGTATTGGCTAGCACACACAAGAAATCAGTTCTGGAATTACCTCAGATGAGGTTTCTTTAGGAATCCCCCCAACTGAACCACTGGACTCGGAACTCCAATCATGGAGAAAACTGCAGGTTCCATGGTCTGACCGTGGAGTGCATGTGTCAGAGCTGGGCCTTCTCAGTGGCTTAGATGGAGCAGTGGACAGCATATCCAGATGCACATGGAGGATATGGCAGTACACTGGAGCCTACAGAGGACACCTGGTACCATAACAGAGGACAGAGGAGAGAACAAATTGATCAACTACCCCAGCCAAGAATACCTGGGCAAACAGATTCTAAGGTGGACTATGTCAGCCAGTGGAGTCTGGAGAGATTTCATCATGTTTGGAGTGGCAAGATCAGCAGCAATACAGAATTGTTGAAGTTGAGTAGTGTTTTTGGGACCCTGGGATGTTTGGGAGGTTGGGTGTGGCTTCTTCCCTTATCCTTCCCCTCCCCCCAGTTACAGGAAGGAAAAAAGAGAATGTGAAAACAATGGTTTCACTCACTTTCCTCTAGCCCTTGACCTTTCATACTCTAATCAAATGTAAAAATTATCAAAATTAAATTGTTACAATTAAAAAAGTACAATGACTTTCCTACATCCTCCCTCTTGCTGCATATTTTTATCTCCATGATGAGACACTGCTTTAGAGAAATTAGCTTCCTGAATGACAACTTTGATTTGCAGTTTGCATGCTTAACTTACCCTGTCATATGCTCTCTACGGGCTTTATTACAGTTAGTGTTGTATTTGCAGAAACTGCAGTGTATATTTGCAGAAAAGTGGCTTGCAAAATCTTTTATTTTGGAGTGACACTCGATGCATGTGTGTATCTCCTGACGGCACCTTACAAAGGCAGAAAAGTGGTTTAAAATTATTGTAAAACAAAATAATGAAAAGCCTTATTAGCTTCTTAGTTGAAGTCAAGATGTTTAAATTAATCTTTAAATAGAGACTATAATTTCAAAATTTGCTTTAAAACTAGCTAAATTAAGTGTAAAAAATCTAATACCAGTTAATGTTTCCCTGGAATAGAAAAGATGAAATTAACTAACTCATATATCACAAGATGAAATATACAATTAGTGTGAACATGGAACTTATAAAATAAACAGTAATTCAATTCCTGTCCAGCAGTTGTATAAAAGTATCTTTTAAATAATTTGCTTGGGTTTTATACCAAGTAAGTAACTATGTTATGTAAGAGTGCACAAAACAGGTCTGTGACATGGTAAATTACATTAAAGTAAATATTAATACTGAAGATTAAATTAGTTTTGTCTATCAGGAATGGAGGGTGGTACCTTAACTTCTTCAAAGCTATGCTGATTGTATTTCTTCCGTTGCGCTGACTCTTCAATTGGGTAATGGGTTTCATGCAAGGGTTAGCTGTATCTCCCTGTAGTTGAGTTGTGCTAGCTGGACTTTCACTGGATAAAGTCTCGTCAGGCTTACTTGTCTTGCTTGCATTGGCGTTTGTAGAACTTGTAGCAGACGTACTATCACGGCATGGAGGCAAAACCTCAAGAGAAGTGCTTATAGAACTTTTAATTAGTGATTTTGAGTGAAGATGTCCAAACGAAGCTCGAATAGTAACCTTTAATAGAATGAATTTTCATACTAGTATAAAAAATATCACCAACTGCAAGCCCTCACCTTATGACCAATTGTTTCTGAAAGTATTGTCAAAACAGTTCAATGGAGAATAGTCGTATTAGCAAATGCTGCTGTAAAAGATGATAGTGAAATGAAAGAGTAATTCAAACTCCTTATTCTAATACTACAAAGATTAAATCAACGTATATCAATGACCAAATTTTAAGAGCCAAAACTGCAGAATTACAAGAAAGTACAGGAGTAAATTGTCATGACTATCTGTCAGCAATACCACAAGGAAATAAGAAAAAAAATAAATGAACAGGCATTTCTTTAAAGATATAAATACTAAACAAAAGAGTTACCATACGACCCAGTTATTCCAATCCTAGTTTTATTTTTCAAAGAGAAATGAAAACACTTCTTTACAGAAAAATTCACACAAGAATTTTTTTGTGGCAGCATGACTCATGCTTGTGAAGAAGAAACAATCCAAACGCTCACCAACTGCTGAATGCATAGAATTAAATGTTTCTAAAATCGAATGTTGGGACTGGGGTTAAAGATCTACCCAGTAAAGTCGCTACCTGGAACGCAGTCCTGGCTGCTCCATTTCCAACCTGGCTTTCTACTATTGAGTCAGAGAAAGCAGCAGAGGATGGTACAAGTGCTTTGGTCCCTGCACCCACATGAGAAACTGGGAAGAAGCTCCTGGTATCAGACATGCCCAGTTCCTGCCACTGAGACATTTTTGGGGAGTGAACCAGCAGATGCAAAACATCTCTATATTTCACTCTAACTGCCTTTCAAATAAATGACTAAATATTAACAAATTAAAAAACAAACATAAAACCCTAAAGGGTCCGGCATGGTATCCTAGCAGCTAAAGTCCTCGCCTTGAACGCCCCGGGATCCCATTTGGGCGCCGGTTCTAATCCCGGCAGCTCCACTTCCCATCCTGCTCCCTGCTTGTGGCCTGGGAAAGCAGTGAAGGACGGCCCAAAGCCTTGGGACCCTGCACCGTATGGGAGACCCTGAAAAAGCTCCTGGCTCCTGGCTTTGGACTGGCTTAGCTCTGGCCATTGCAGCCACTTGGGAAGTAAATCATCGGACAGAAGATCTTTCTGTCTGTCTCTCCTCCTGTCTACATATCTGACTTTCCAATAAAAATAAATCTTAAAGTAGAAATCCTAGAATGTTAAGTCCACCATACAAAAAAAAAATGAAGTACTGAAACATGCGACAGCATACATGAATCCAGCAGATATTATGCTAAACAAAGAAACTAATCTTTGAAGATCACATATTATATGACTCCATTTAGATGAAAATTCCAGAATAGGAAAATCCATAGGATCCAAAAATAGATTAAAGTTTGCACAGGACTAGTGGAGGGGAAATGGAATTACAGCTAATGGGTATGGGTTTTTCTCCCTCATGGATTCAGGGACCCTTGGGAGCACTTAAGCCATCTTCAGCTGCTTTTCCCCAGGCCATTAGCAGGAATCTGAACTGGCAGCCACATAGGATGCCAGTGCTGCAGGTGGTGGCTTTACCTACTGTGCTGCAGCGCTAGTCCCTCCATGGGTATTTTTGATCTTCAAGACAACTAAAATGCTTTCACAAACATAGAGGTCAAAATTTAACCCAAAGCCTGAAATAGCTGGAAAAGACCTGCATTATCCTTTGGTAAGTAGAAAACAGTTTCCAATAAATATAACCTTCTCTTTCTGGGAGTTCATTAGGCAAGAGTTTTGCTTCCTAAACTTATGGTGGAGATTACATTAATTCTTCATACAATATGGAGATTTTTGTTTTTTCTAAAGATTTATTTTTATTGGAAAGGCAGATCTACAGATAGGAGGAGAGATAGAGAGGAAGATCTTCCATCTGTTGATTCACTCCCCAAGTGGCTGCTACAGCCGGAGCTGAGCTGTTCCGAAGCCAGGAGCCAGGAGCCTCTTCTGGGTCTCCTAATCATTTAACTCTACTGCCCTCATGTGCTTGAGGAGCAGCCTATGTAGAAGCCTATCAAATACATGTGGCTTCATATTATACAAGAGCACTGGATCAGGGGCCAAAAGGTCTGAGGTTAAATTTCAGTTCTGCCTCTTTCCCAGTATGTGAAACAGAATAAGCACTTTCTTTTTTGTAAGCCTCCTCATGTGTAGCATGGGAATCTTTGCTTAATCTACCTCACTGCAACACGATATAGATCAAATAAGGGTATGCATGAAGAAGCTGAAAGTTTAATTCTAAAGTGTCATAAGAAATTCAGAATTATTATTATTATTATTGTTATTATTTGTGTATATTATCAGAATGAGAAGATAGACAAGAGGACTACATTGCTCCTATCTATCAGTATCCTGCATATCCAGTTTTAATTTGGGATGAATGTACTGTAGCAAAGGACATTGGTTAGTTCCCCTCATTGCAGCTATTCAGAGTATTGGTTTACATGATTTTAATTAATTTAAATACCAGGCATACATTCAAAGGTATATACTAAAACTCAAATATAAAAATTTTGTGATTATTCATTTCAGTTTTTATTATTCATCCCTCGCCTATAGCAAATTCTCGAGAGCTAATGTTATCTAAATGTTATTTAATGTTAAAGATAGAGAGGGGAGGCAGAGAAAGATCTGTCTGCTAGTTCATGCTCAAAACGTGTACACAGACAGCAAAAAGGAAAGATTTAGTTCAATGTGTGCTTCCTTACTATAAACAAATACTACCCAAGAGCAGAACTTGTATCTCTATATTCAGTAATGCCAACTTCAACAAAACAAATGGTTTTCAAGAGACTGATATATGCTGGGGTTACAATGACAGATCAAACACGATTATTCATAAAAACACCTTATCATCTGGCTGCTGAAACAGACATAACTATATGCTGCCAAATGGAATAGCTCCCAAAGCCTGCAGAATATTGAAACCTAATGACCCAGTGTACAATCAACCTATTGCCCTCACTGACAAAGCATACTGTTCTAGCAAAGCACACATCAACAGAAAACAAAAAACAAAAGAGAAACACAAGGGTCAGAAGTTCTTGCTTCCGAGCATAATAATAATAAAAGCTAAAGCTAAGATTACAATAAGTAGAAGTCAATTTTTAATATTACATCCAATAGGTTTCTGTTATTCATAAAAGCATATTAAAATACAACATTTGAAAGGCGGGTGTTCGACCTAAGCAGTTGAGACACAGGGTTAAGGTGCCTGGATCTCCTGTTGGAGTGCCTGAGGTCAATCTGTAGCTCCAGTTTCCAATTTCAGCTTCCTGTCAATGCAGACCTGTGAGACAGCAGGTGACAGCTGAAGTAGCTGGATCCCTGACACACATGTGGGAGACCTAGACTGAATTTCAAGCTCCTGGCTCTGGCCCCAACTCCAACTACAGCCATTTGGGCATTTAGGGAATAGGAGGTGAACCAGCAGAAGGGAAGATGGGAACTCTCCCTGTCTGTCTCTGTGCCTATTTATTTATTTGTTTATTTATTTAAAGATTATGTATTCAAAAGGCAGAATGATAGAAGGAGAGGGAGAAAGGAAGGAGGAGGTGGTGAGGAAAGCAGAGACTTTCCATTTGTTGATTCCTTTTCTATAAGTCCACAATAGCCAAGGTTAGGCTAGAAAGGAGCAGCCAGGTCTGTCATGCAGGTGTCAGAGACTCAAGCCATCATTCACCTCTTCCCAGACACATCCCGTGGAGAGCTGGGCTGGAGGTGAGTAGCTGGGATTTGAACTGGTACTAAAACGGGATGAGGGTGGCCCAGACAATGCCAACCTCACTACCTCTTGAATAAATAAAAATAAATTAATAAAGATACAACATATTTTAAACTTACTTTTGTTCCTGAAGGCAATCCCTGTAATTCTTTAGGCTTTATAAATGTCCGATGCTGTAACTTGTGATCCATTTTCTCCTGGGCGGTCAAAAACTGCAGCCTGCATTTTGTGCAACGATGAACTCCTTTTTTCTGTTTACATAAAATATTAACGGAAATCACAGAAATAGTATATTTTATCATGATAAACCCTGGTACCTGAAATTGCTTTTATTCTAATTTCTAAATTTTAGAAAAATTAGCATTTTACTATCTTCCATAATAGATATATCAAAATATTTTCATTTTTAAAACACTTCTTGTATTACTGAGTTTCAAAAGCAATATTACCATATAAGCATACATTCTGAAAATTATACCAATTAGATTCCAATCAGAAAAGTCTAATAGCAACTATAGCATGAAAGCTATTATAAATTTGAAGTATAAACAAAAAATTTGTAATATGAACTATCCAAGCACATGATCCTCTGGAAATGTTTTACTATATTTTAACTTTAAAACATAAATTCTTTTTTTAAGATTTAATTTTATTGCAAAGTCAGATATACAGAGAGGAAGATCTTCTGTCCGATGATTCACTCCCAAGTGACCGCAATGGCCGGTACTGCGCCGATCAGAAGCCAGGAGCCAGGAACCTCCTCCAGGTCTCCCACGCGGGTGCAGGGTCCCAAGGCTTTGGGCTGTCCTCGACTGCTTTCCCAGGCCAGAAGCAGGGAGCTGGATGGGAAGTGGAGCTGCCAGGACTAGAACCGGCGCCCATATGGGATCCCGGCGCGTTCAAGGCGAGGACTTTAGCTGCTAGGCCATCGCGCCGGGCCCTAAAACATAAATTCTTTTAAAGTTCTGGCTATTTCTATTTATTTCATGAGTTGGTAAAATATTTTGATTGACCTTATTTTATAAGCCCAACAAATCTGATAAAAACTTCCCAAGAAAGCTGTTACATAAACAACTGAATTGGTCTACCCAATCAAATTTTCTGCAATGATGATAATGTTCTATAGCCACACTTTCCAATTGGAAGATGTCAGCTACATGTAGTTATTAAACATAATTAAACAAAAAGATTTATTTATTTGGAAGGCAGAGATAAAGATTGAGATAGAAATGAGTGTCGCAGTGAAAAAGAAAGCTCTTCCATCTGCTGGTTCACTCCCCTAATGACTACATTTGCCAGGGTGGGGCTAGGCCAAAGCCAGGAACTTTTTCTGGGTTTCCCATGTGGTTGCAGGGGCCCAAGTAGTGGGGCCATCCTCTGCTGCTCTCCCAGGTGCATTAACAGGGAGCTGGATCAGACATGAAGCAGCAGGGACTCAAACTGGTGCCCATAAGGGATGCCAGTGCTATAGGTGTTGAATTTACCTACTATATCACAGTGTTGCCCCTCATTGAGCACTTATAAATGTGTATTCGTTTATTTGAAAGGCAGAATTAAAGATAGAGAGGGGAGGCAGAGAAAGATCTGTCTGCTACTTCATGCCCACATGGCTGTAACAGAACTGCTGCACAAGGAGTCACCAATTCTATCTGGATCTCCCAAAGTACTTGGGCCATCCTCTGTTGCCTCCAAGGTGCATTAGAAGGAAGCAGGATTGGAAGTGGAACAACCAGGACTCAAATTCACACTATGATAAGGGGTGCCAGCCATGCAGACATTTTAAACTGCTGTACCATGACACCAGTCCCTAAGAACTACTTAGTGACATCACATTACTAGGGAGATCCTAGAATAGAAAACTTTTTCTAGCGGTTCTTAAGGGTGAGGGGGCCCACAAGGATGAAAGAATTACAGGGCCTGGTGCAATGGCTCAGTTAGGCAATTTTCACCTTGCATGCGTCAGGATCCCATGTGGGTACCAGTTCATGTCCTGGCTGCCCCATTTCCCTTCAGCTCGTTGCCTGTTGGCCTGGGAAAGCAGTAGAGGATGGTCAAAAGCCTTGGAACCCTGCACCCATGTAGGAGACCCAGAAGAAGCTTCTGGTTTTGGATCAGCTGGGCTCTGTCTGGCTGTTGCAATCACTTGGGGAGTGAATCAGCAGATGGAAGATCTTTCTGTCTCTACTACACTCTCTGTATATCTGCCTTTCCAATAAAAATAAATAAATCTTAAATATTCAAACATGTGATACCATCACAGTCATAACAGATGATCTTGAGTGTGTTCAGAAATTCTACTTTTTAAAATTGTTTTCCACTTAACAAGTTAATTTTGATTATCTAGTGATGAACCAAAAGCTATGTTACTACCAGTGCTGAAGAAATTTGCCATCAAAATATAAGCAATATTGTAAAATATTTTGAGCTAACCAGTGAAGAAACAAAAACTGTATTAAATAATTAAATTCTATAAATCCACTGATTTCTGATTTTGGCAAAGGCATAGTTGTTCCTTCCCTCAACAACTCTCACTGTTTTATCAAAGTTTTGGTCAAAGGACAGTCTAGTTTCATGAAAAGAATCAGTTAACATAAAATGAAAAATCAAGGGAAAAGTACAAGCACTAACATAGACATCCCAGAAATTATATAGCAGAACTGGTAAAAGGAATGCAGGAAAGAAGTTACAACCTAAATAGAGTTCTCTGGCATAGTTCACATATCTGGTAATAAGTGACATTGCTGTTCCTTTGTAACCAATTGCTACAAAGGACTATTCTGGGTCACTGATGATAGTTGCATATCTTTCCATTATAAAGAGTGGGCAAAAAAGTAGAAATAAGGTTGTTAAGAAAAAAATGACAAGAGGGTTATGGGCTCTCAATTTCATATTTCAAACATACGTTTCCTATGCCCTAGATAACCACCTTCAAAAATATTCCCATTCCCACCACTCTTCAGACCTTGAAATAGCCAATCAAGTATTCCACTTTTTTCTTTTTTTCTAGAGTTGCTATTTCTAGTCATTTTTTCAGGATTAAAAAAAAAAACACCTTGTTTATGAGCCTCAGCATGGTAAAAAAACAACACACACACACAGGCAAAGAAACAAGTTTCACAAGTAATTCTACTTTCTATCTAGAACAAATTTAACTAATGTTTTCTCTTTGTGGGTACATTTATTTATTTTTATTTAGACAACACAAATTACTAAATCTCACCTGATGACTCATGTAATGATTCATATAGCTGGCTGCTATTTCACTAACTTTTAGGCAAAATGGGCATAACAAGTGCTTAGTGTTTTCATGGAATGTTTTAAAGTGAGTTTCCACATCAGCAAATGTTGATGATCTAAACTGGCAAACCTAGAAATGTAAAGAAGGTTTAGTTCGACATGAAAAATTTTAACATAAATGCAATTATTTCAAAGTAACACTTATGGGTCATTTCCTTAGAAGATTATATACTGTGTCAACTCTGCCACCTATATAGGCAAGAATCCCCTAACTGCAAATAATAAGAATAACTCCTGAAACAGAAAAGTTACTTTGCAAAATTTAAGGACATGTTCCAAAATCAGAGCTGGCCTTCCTTCTTCATTTCAGTTCTTCTACCCCCGACTTGGCTTGAGCTTTCAAGCTCTGATACTTCCTGCTCTCTATTTTTTGGCTAACTAAAACAGAGTATTTTTTCCTTTAAACTTTAAATAGCATCTAGGCTATGTCAGTGGCAATTTATCTTTATCTTCTTTTCTCATTTCTGGGAGCACTTTGATTCTGGAAAGATAATGATCCCAAAGCATTCAACTGGTTCCAGCTATGAGTATTTCCTTTCTCCTCAGCATGCCTATAATTTTTCTTACATGATAGGCGCACATGTTTGTGTCTGTCTAGTATACTTATCATGAAACTACAGCCTATAGGTAAAATGCAGCCCACCCCCCCACAGGTAATACATAAATTAAGTTAAGGGAGCTTTCATTAGTGAAGAAGATCTTCAATTTTAGGACAGTAACTAATGTTATTTAAATGGTTTCTAAAATCAGAGGAACTACAATGTTTCATAGCACATGAAAATTAAGCAAATATCTAAGTACAAAATAAAATGCACATACCTGGCATATATATGGCATCTCACCAGGTTTATGAGTGTCCTTCATATGTAGTAAAAGAATACGTTCTGATGCAAATGATAATTCACAGATTCTGCAAATAGCTGAAATAAAAACAATTATATCAGTCTAATGATATACACATATATATTTATACAATGTATATTTGTGTGTGTATATAAACATATATAAAAATATAAATAATAGTCATCTTGTACATCCATAACAACAAGTAGTAATAGTAGTAGGAATAGTAACAATGGCAGCTTTAACAATTCTCTAACTGGTAACTCTATAGTGTTATGTGGATATTAACTTATCTAATTTTCATAACTTCATTGAGGGAGATACGGTTATTTTTATCTCTGTTTCTCCAGATGAAGCTCCAGAAGCACAGAATGGTTAAGTAACCTACATGTAACTTGTAGCTGTATTAAAAGGCAGAGCTGGCATATGAATCTAAGTTGTCTAGCAATTAGACCTTGAACTTTAACCGCCACTGCAGCTACATTTTTCACAATAAAATGTAAATCAAAGGACAGCGATTTCAACTTTGAAAACCACAGAATCTAGGTGTTTTAATTTAGTCTCCTGTACACAATACATGGGTGGTGCCAAGGAAGTTCCACTAATGAATTATTTACGAGGGGTTTCAACTGCAGTAGCAAATTTTAAGTTTATAAAATGTGCTTTTCAACTGTGTCATCACATTACAAATCTTATTCCGGTTTGAGAAAAAAACAAGATTTTTTTTCACAGTGCAGATGACAAAAATCAATGCTTAGAACTTCAGTGAAATTGTCTCTTACTAGAAACCTCCTGAAGGGTATGTGTACTCTCAATGTGGCACTGCAGCTGGAAAGATGTGGGATACTGCCGGAAGCAGTACTGGCAGATGATAGGGTTTTCACAATTGCTCTGCTTTTCAGTTGTCACGTGATATCTCAGGTGGTTCATGAACCTATAAATAATAGACAACAGGTGCAATTATTCAGATTTATGACCAATAAAAAAACTTTATAATTAAGTATCTGAACCTAAGTTTAAAAGATGCAGTAGCAGGATTCAAAATTGTACCTCTAGGGCCTTAAGCACTCTAAAAAGATATGTACTCTTCCACCCATCCTTCCTGCAGACACAGGAGGGAAGACAGAAACTGCTGCCACCTCCTCCACATTCCACTCTAATCAGAGGCTCATATGAGTCTGCAACCCACTCACGTTTGTAATAAACATTAAAATTGAAAAAAACCCCAGATATGCACCCTAAGTAATTTACTTTCATTAACTGACTCTATAAACATTATTCCTTTTATCTTTATTTTTAAAAAAATAAATGAGGTCAATATGAAATATCAATGATTTGCTACAATTCTTCATCATTATTTAAGATAAAACATTTCTTTTTTGGTAAAGACCAGTACTAGCCTACTTTTCTACACATAATATGTTAAAAGGAAGGAAACCCTACCACTAAAAAGCTTTAGAATCATGAGAGAAATCTTTCTTAGTCCTCCAAGATGTACATTTTTTCAGTCCTACATTTAGCTATTTCAACTTCGTTAAAAGGCTTAAGAGAAGCAACTATGACCTTCAGTGGTAAAAAAAAAAAAAATACAAGTATAAACAGGCATGCTTATTTTGAAGAATGTATTGAAGTTCCAGGTTGAGTTTTTTTTTCCCCTCCTTCCTCCCTTCCATCTTCTCTTTCTTTTCAGGAGTGATCAGAGTTAAGATTTACTGAACACACAGCCAAGGAGCAGTGGGCTGGCAGGATAGCCCAAGACTGACTGCTCCCTCTTCGCTGAATTTTAAAGTAAAGTGATTCAATCAAAATTTTAAGACTGGGTCAACTATTCACAATTACATACTATGAGTCCTTAAAGAAAATAATCTTGAAGTGATCATTGTGAAGGTTTTTTTTTTTAAAATCATTCTTTCTTTTTCAGATTTCCAAGACACTGATTCTCTGTAAAGCTAGGTATGGTACACTTTGAAAAATATCTTTACTCCCTTAGTTTTGGTAAATGCCTGCAATTTGCTTTGAAAGGTACCTAAGGAGAGAGTGTATTCCAGCAGTTAAGATGCCTGTGCTATACTTCAGAGTGCCTGTATTTGTTTAATTCTCATGTCTGGCTCCTGAATACAGCTTACTTCCAATACAGCAGCCAGGTGTCGGTGACAGTTACAGTGACAGCTGAAGTAATCGGTTTCTGCCACTCATGTGGGAGACCTGCATTGCATTCCTGGCTCCAAGCTCTGGCCCACGCTCCTCCCTGGCCATCAGAGGCATTTGAGAAGTAAAACAGTAAATGGGAGCTCTTCTGATTTTGGTCTTTCTTATTCTACCTCTAAGACAACAAATAAAAATTTTAAATGGAGAAAGGTATCAAAAAAAGCAGATGATTCTATGGATAAATAGATATATGTGATAAAGTAAGCAAAGGTTAAGCTGAAAACCAAATTTGGAATGCTCCAAAATTCAAAACTTTCTGAGGGTTGAAATGACAGCATGAGTGGAAAATTCCACATGTGACCCGACAGTATGGATCACAGCCAAAACACAGGCATGTTAAAAATAGTGGGTGAAATTATCTTTAGGTTAGGTGAATAAGACATACATAAAACGTAAATGTATTTTGTGTTTTAACTTGGGTTCTGTGCAATATTCACTCCCTCAAATCTGAAACACCTTTGACTGCAAGCGTTTCAGATAAGAAACACTTCATATAGCAAAATTTTAATGGAAGAGATGTGATGGTAAATAGATGTTCTCTGTAAACTTTTTTTTCAATTTTGCTGAATATGAGGATATTTCATAATGTCTACAGACATACAATAAGAAGTTTACTTAGGTGCAAGAATTTTCAAGTACATGCACACAAAGGGTCTTCAAAACTTGGTGGAAATACAAAGTATGAAAAAAATTATGGGGGTAGGTGTGGTGGCTCAAGAGGCTAATCCTCCACCTGCAGCACCAGCATCCCACTGTGGGCGCATTTCTAGTGTTTGCTGCTCCACTTATAATCCAGCTCCCTGCTAATGGTCTGGGAAAGCAGTGGAGGATGACTTAAACCCTTCGGCCCTTGCACCCACATGGAGGACCCAGGGCAGCTGGAGCTCCTGGCTCCTGGCTGCTGATCAGCTCAGCTCCAGCCTTTAGGGCCATTTGGGGAGAGCTCAACTCCAGTCATTGTGGTTATCTGGGGAGTGAACCAGAGGATGGAAGATCTTTCTCCTTCTCTCTGGAAACATGCCTTTAAAATAAAAAAAAAAATAGAAAAAGAAAAAATTATTCATGAACTACAATTATTTCTTACTTCCCTTTCCTATTTTAACTTCTTTTTTTTTTTAAATTAAAGATTAGCTTATTTCAAAGGCAGATTTACAGAGAGGAGAGAGAAATGTCTTCCATGCCCAGATGGTTGCATGGCTGGAAATACTTGAAAATTTTTATAATAAAATGTTGGAGAAACAACCTCACCAACTTTTAAGCAATAACAAGCTGTATGTCTTGTACTTTGCTGTATCTCATTTAAGATGATAGATATGGGTCCAGGGCGGTGGCCTGGTGGCTGGAGCCCTTGCCTTGCAAACGCTGGGATCCCATATGGGCTATAGTTCTAATTCCGGCAGCCCCACTTCCTGTCCAGCTTCCTGCCTGAGGCCTGGGAGGGCAGTTGAGGAAAGCCCAAAGCCTTGGGTCCCTGCACTGGCATGGAAGACCCAAAGGAGGCTCTTGGCTCCTGACTTTGGATTGGCTCAGCTCCACCAATTTGGGCTGCTTGGGGAGTGAACCAGAGGACAGAGGATCTTCCTCTGTCTCTCCTGTCTCTCCTCTCCTCTCTGTCTCTCCTCCTCTCTGTGTATGTGACTTTCCAATAAAAATAAAAATAAGTCTTTAAAAGATGATAGATACAATAAGTAGCTGGACTCTATGCTTGGTATATGTTTGCAATGAAAGAATCTTGATTGAATTTGAACTGTAATACTGCATCAAGGTGGAGGAATCCACCGGGGGGAGGGGAGGGGGAGGGAGGGGGGATACCCAGAGCCTATGAAACTGTCACATAATGCAAAATAATTAACAATAAAAAAAAAATTGAAAAAAAAAGAAAAAAAAAAAAGATGATAGATACATGTTATGCCATGTAACTCAAAAGACAATAAAACGCAAACTCATGAAACTTGATAAATTCTTTAAAATTGTACTAGTAATTACATCTATGTTTCAAAATGTGTTAAGGTATAAAATTAAATGAGTCAGGATACATCAAACTTATCTAAAGTAGATAACCAAAATAGAACAGTTTCTCTGCAAGGTGAATGTGCTAAAAATAACTATGAACTGAAAAAATTTGAGCATTAAATGAGACTAGTAGGGAGGTGGTCAAAAGGAATAAAATGGTTCATTCTTGTGATTCAAGAAAAAGCAAGATTCTTGGAGCTATACTGGGATACAAGAGGTTAAGCTGCTTGTGATACTGGCACCTGTAGTGAAGCCCAAGTTCGAGTTCCAGGTGTTCTGTTTGCAACACAGCTCCCTGGTAATGCACCTGGGAAAGCAGCAGATGGCTCAAGCAACTGGACCCCTACAATTCACAGGTTAGACACAGAGGGAGTTCCAGGCTCCTGGTTTGATCCTGACTCGGCTCTGGCTATTGCAACCATTTGAGAAGGAGATCGGCAGATGCAACAGCTTTTTCTCCTTTTTGTCACTTTATCAAATAGATGAATCAATGAATGAATAAATCTTTTATAAAAAATAATTAGCAGGGCCCGGTGCAGTAGCCTAGCTGCTAAAGTCCTCGCCTTGAATGCCCAGGATCCTATCTGGGCGCCGGTTCTAATCCCGGCAGCTCCACTTCCCATCCAGCTCCCTGCTTGTGGCCTGGGAAAGCAGTGAAGGATGGCCCAATGCATTGGGACACTGCACCCGCGTGGGAGACCTGGAAGAGGTTCCTGGTTCCCGGCTTCGGATCGGCACAGCACCGGCCCGTTGCGGCTCACTTGGGGAGTGAATCATCGGACGGAAGATCTTCCTCTCTGTCTCTCCTCCTCTCTGTATATCTGACTTTGTAATAAAAATAAATCTTTAAAAAAATAATTAGCAGCTAGATTATAAAAAGATGTAAAAAAAAAAAACTCTTCATTAATGATACAGACTGAAAGCTTTTCGGGGACTAGCGTTGTGGCATGGTAGCTAAGGCTTCCTGTGACACCAGCATCCAACATAGTTCGAATCCTGGCTGCTCTACTTCAGATCTAGATCCCTGCTAACTGCCTGGGTAAAACGGTGGAAGATGACTTAAGTCCCTGACCCCTGCACCCACGAAGGTGACAAGGAAGAAGCTCCTGACTCCTCAGCTTCAGCCTAGACCAGAGCTGGCTGCTGCAGCCATCTGGGAAGTGAACCAGAGGATGGAAAACCTGTCTCTACTTCTCTGTAACTCTGACTCTCAAAATAAACAAACCCTTAAAATAAAAACAAGCCCTTTTCAACAGGATAACCTGCCTTTGCTCTTAGAAAGTGTCAGAATCATCTACTTAGGGATGGAATTTAACAAAGACACAACATTCAGATCAATAGTATACTTATTTTTAAGCAAATGCAAAGTACTTACATACCTGATATTATTTTTAAAAACTTTCAAGCAGCTGGGGCATTGAAAAGTTGTGTAACTCTTTGTTTCTTCCACATTACTTCCTTCATACTGTCCGTAATAAAAGTCACTCACTAACATAACTAATCTTTCTTTGTATGAATCAACCTTAGTGGTGCTTTTTGCATGTGAAAGTCCGGGTTCATTAGTTTTCATAAAATTATTTGCCATATCTGGACAACAACGCTGAAAGATAAAAATGTAAGCCACATTTATATCTTTTAAAAATTAGACACTCAAAAATGATTATGTGTTTACAACTAGCACCAGATTATATCAAACTGCATTTGATCTGTATCTGGAAAGACATTCACCAAAGTGTTTCCTGCTTCACACATTTTTATAAAGTTTCCAACAATAAATATCTATTATCCTCACACAGAAAAAAACTACTAATAAACTGGAAACCTTAGGATCAGAGATGTTCACACATATAGACAATTTTCCCTTGTAATTTTTCTTTTTAGATGCAAATATTATTTGATAACAATTTGTTTCTTATCCAGAAATATATATTGCATATTTGTGCCAAGATGAAATTTAAAAAGGAAGGGGTAGTTTTATATCCATTTATGTATAAGCTTCAGTATGAAACAGTAGTAGTATTTTATTAAAAACCTGACTAAAGCTAGATATGGAACATAGTTAACCTTCCATTCATTAAACACAAGGTACAAGAAAATGTGAGGCATAGACAAAGTATCAGTTACAACTTGAGAAGCTCAACATATCCGAGCTAAAATGCTTTCATATCTTACAGGTGATCTACCTTAAGAATAAAACCAACACCTCATATAAACTGACTGTAATGTGAAACACTTACAGGAGTCTTTTTGCCTCAATAAGATAAAACTTATTTTACACACTTTCAGTTGTAGAATTTCTCCAGAAGAATTCTTACATGGGTGCAGAAGCCATCCTTCCCTGCATTCCCAGGCCATAAATGGCAGCTGGATTAGATTTCTCTCCAGACTCATCAAATACAAACGTGTACAGATTTTTGTACATCAAGCACACCTCAGTAAAGTGTATTTTAGACAAATAGACTAGACTATATAATAACACAAGTTGGGCTAGAAAACATACACACAAAAGCTTTCATAAAAACCCAAAGCAGGGAGCCTGGTGTGGTGGCGTAGCAGCCAGTCTATACTTCCTATCCAGTTCTCTGCTTATGGCCTGGGAGAGCAGTGAAGGATGGCCCAAGGCCTTTAGTCCCTGCACGCACATGGGAGACCAGGAAGAAGCTCCTGCCTCCCAGTTTTATATCAGCCCAGCTCTGGTCATTTCGACCATACTGAAATTCCTGGACCCCCAGATATCCACATAGGAGATCCAAATGAAGCTCCTGGCTTTGGCTTGGGAGAACCCCAGCCATTGCAGCTATCTGGGGATTAAAGTAGTGGATGGAAGCTCATTCTGTCCCTCTCTCTGTAGCTCTTTCAAATAAATAAATAAAACTGCTTAAAAGCAATCATAATGTGAAAAACTAGCTTAAAAAAAAAAAAAAAAGGACAACTGGGGCCAGTGTGGTGGCATAGTCAGGTAATCCTCCACCTGCAACACCAGCATTCCACATAAGTTCCAGTTTGAGTTCTGGCTGCTCCACTTCCAATCCAGCTCCTTGGGAAGGCAGAAGAGAATGCTCCAAGTCTTTAGGATCCTGCACCCACATAGAAGACCAAGAAAGAAGCCCCGGGCTTCAGATCGGCTCAGCTCTGGCCATTGTGGCCATTTAAGAGAGTGAAGCAGTGGATGGAAGACCTCTCTGTCTCTCCTCCTCTGCTCAGTCTGCCTTTTAAATGAAAAACAAATCAACTTTTACAAAAACTGACAGAAACGAGAGCAATTACATCTATCAGGCCAATTAAATCTCTTTATCAGTGAATATAAATGGGTTTAACTCCTAACAGAAAACATAACATCACAAAATACAGAATAACACTACCGAGAATAAGAAATATAGCAAAACCAAAGCGATGTGGAAGAGTGCAAGACACTCGTAAAATAATAATAAGACACATGGAAATAAGAAATCAAGGGTTGTGAGCCTAGGATAAGACAAAACAGAATTCAGACTTAAACTCACTAAACAATCAGACAAAAAGATATTTTATAAAAAATCCATATTTATAATGAAGTTATAAGATATTCATCTTTGCTCCAAAGAGCAACACCACAAAATGGAGTTGGAGGGTATCAATGGAAAGAGTTAATATGGGATTTATATTCACCATTCTCAAATATATTCAGGGACATGAAAGAAGTAATAGACTCAACACAGCTTTGTCCCAGAATATAGAGTGCTCAATTTGGAATTTTGAAAATTATTCCTCTCCAAAATGTTTTGTGAAATGCGGAATTTTAATTAAAAAAACTGCTAATCCTTGAAACAGTGATAAATACCTTTTTTCTAAGTAACTGCTTTGTATTCTCTTCATCACTGTTTTAATCCACAGTGCTTTGCAGATTTTTAAAAATCTCTATTATTGCTATTGGAAAGTCAGATTTACAGAGAGAAGGAGAGACAGAGAGGAAGAACTCCCCCCTCCCTGGCACCGCTACTTCACTCCTGAAGGGGCTGCAATGGCCAGAGCTGAGCAGATCAGAAGCCAGGAGCCAGGAGCTCCTCTGGGTCTCCCATGTGGGTGCAGGGTCCCAAGGCTTTGGGCCATCCTCTAGTGCTTTCCTAGGATGCAAGCAGGGAGTGGAGTGGCCTGGACATGAATTGGTGCCCATGTGGGATCCTGGAGGATACAAGGCAAGGACTTTAGCCACTAGGCTACAGCGCAGGCCCCATATGGCCCAAAGCCATGGGACCCTGCACCCGTGTGGAAAACCCAGAAGAAACTCCAGGCTCTTGGCTTCGGATCAGCTCAGCTCTGGTGTTGCGGTCACTTGGGGAGTGAATCAGTGGATGGAAGATCTTCCTCTCTGTATATTTGACTTTGCAATAAAAATAAATAAATAAATAAATCTAAAAAGTCCTTTCCTCCTTATCATTAATACCTGACATTCAAGGATAGTAAAGCATTTCTACACTGGTATACCAGAATACTGTAGTATCTACCAAAATATTTTAAGTGGAGCATTATCTTATATGTCAATAGTACTTTGAAATTTACCGAAAATCCAGTTCCAAGTTTCTGACACCAAAATAAAGGTAGTTGAAAGTTAAGTATATTCTAGGCTGAAATAAAGTCATAACCTCCATTATTAGTTTACTTTTGAGTTGAAAATTAAAATGCAAAACTAAGATTTTTTTGAATAATGAACATGTATAGGTCACCACAATATAAGAAAATATAAGACAAATATAAGGAATTTTTAGGTTATATCAAATATCAAGCATCTAATAAAAAAGTCTGCTTTACAAGAAGTTTAAAGAATGACATGGTTAAATCAATACAATACTTTGATTAATATATCACTTTCATTAAAATGTCATATACATATACCATAATGTACATTAACCTAATTTTTAAAATGTCATGATTCAGAAGAACTGCAAAAATGCTGCATAATGATAACCATGCTTAATTATTGCTTAAGTTTTATGAAAATATCAACATGAGATTTAGCTTAATATTTAAATAAAGCAGTATTTACTTTTCTACTAATCATTACTCTTTTCAGGGATTTGTGAACACTTTAAAAATTGAACTTAAAAATAATTTTACCTTCATGTGGCATTTCAAAGCAATGCAAAGCTTGAACTCAGTACTGCACCTTGGACAAGCTTTTCGGACAGATGATGAGGCATCTGTACCTAAAATAAATGAAGGCTTCTATGACTTAAATTCATCCTGCATAACCTTGTAAAACTATAAGAAGTTTCAAAATTCATCAAATTGCTAATATTTAAGTATAAGCAATACAATATCTGTTTTACATGAAAGACTTCATACTTTCTGCTATTTCCACACAGTGGAGGGATGTCTCTGAAGAATAGTCCATTAAAGACAACAAAACAGATAGATTTATCTCAGAAACACTTGGACTGGTCTTTGGCTATCTGGGATTAACACCACACCTCTTAGAAATAGAAGGAAGTGCTAATTTGGGTGAATTTTGGTTGGAACCTACAAAAATTTAAATAGTGTGAAAGATATTTACAAATGCTTTAGTACAGAATATAACATATATTATTTGAGAGGTGGAGTTACAGAGAGACATAAAAAGATCTTCTATCCACTGGTCCACTCCCCAATGGCTCCAACGGCTGCAGTGGCTGGAGCTGAGTCAATCTGAAGCCAGAGGCCAGGAGCTTCTTTCTGGTGTCCTATCTGGGTTCTGGGCCCAAGGATTGAGCTGCTTTCCCAGGCCATAAGATGAAGCTGGATTGAAAGTACAACAGGCAGATGTCAACACTATTAGGCTAAAGCTTGGCCTACTATGCCATAATACCAGACCCAATTATTTTTCTTGTTTTGATGTGAGTAAATATTATGCATTAATTTGTCAGTAAACAATTTAGATACTCAAAAAATTATATCTCTCCATGTACTGAAATACATCTAATGAAATACAAAAATGTTAAATGCTTTGATTATAGGAAAATTTTCAAGAAGATAAAAGTCTTCACTTGACATATTAATGCATTTTAGGTTAAGGAAGAACTTTTTTATGCTAGACAAAGAATCAATTGCTAGCTCTTCTTCATTTGGAATTTCCACTGTTTTCCAATGGATACTTGCTGAGCATCTCCCACGTGCAAAACACTAGCATATTTATGTCATTTATTTGAGCAGATACTAAAATATTAAGAAATCAACTATAATCATGCATGTCTCAACACTTTTTTAAAAAATGTGTGACATGTGGGTCTGGCACGATGACTCAGTGGCTAAATACTTTCTTGCATCCTCCAGGATCCCATATGGACACCAGTTTGTGCCAGGGCACCTCACTTCCTATTTGGCTCCCTGCTTGTGGCCTGGGAAAGCAGTAGAGGATGGCCCACAGTCTTGGGACCCTGCACCGTGTGGGAGATCCTGAAGAGGCTCCTGACTCCTGGCTTCTGATTGGCTCAGCTCTGGCCATTGCTGTCACTTGGGGAGTTGGCCAGTGCACAAATCTTTCTCTCTCTCCTCCTCTCCTCTCGATAAAAATAAATAATTCTTTAAAAATGTGTGATAAGAACATGATTTAGACATTATTTACTTGAAAAGCAGTTACATAGAAAGAGAGAGAAGGGAGAAGAAGATGGGCAAGAAGAGGGAGGGGAGAGAAAAACAGAGAGAGAGGGGGAGAGAGAGAGAGACAGAGATTGTGATACCACTCACTCAGTGGTCTCAAGTCCCAGGTTAGGTCAGGCTGCAGCCAGGAGCCTAGAGACCCACCAGCTCTCCCACCTGGATGCATGGGCCCAAGTATCTGTATCACCCCCTGCTGCCTCCTTAGGTGCATTAGCAAAGAGCTGCATCAGAAGTGGAGGCACCACAGCTTCAGCTGCTCCAGCCCCACCAACATTTTTTTCAAGAGTATTTAAGGCATCAGGAAACTTATTTGATTCAAGTTAAGATCTGTCCACTCCATGACTGGTTCCAAATGAGAACAAGTTTAAAGACCATGTGTTAGCCAACTTAACAGAAATTATTCTATTATTAATGTGATTTTATGTAAAACCACTCAAGAAAGGCATTCAGGAATGATTAGCTCTATTTCATCTCACAACATAAGAAAAACTTAACATGAAGGTAAGGAATTCAAAACAGAAATTCGATTCCACATGTATATTCACTAAGTCTCTTTATAATAGCTCTTTAAAAATGCTAAACCAAACCTTGCATAACAGCCTTTGATGCAACTGGTGACTTTGGCAGTATTTTCTGGTTACACTGTAGGCGTGCAAGCTCATCCAAATCAATGTGTTGTAAACCCCCTAGATAATTCTGTAAAAAAAAAATCACAATTATTTTTGTTTTATAAATTTCATTATAAAGGTAAATTTAACTGTATTCAATACTTCAATGATTCAATTACCAGTAAGTCATGACACAAGGTTAATTGCTATGCTTTGCCAAAATTAGCACCTACTAGATGAGGGGTATGTGGGACTCTGCATTATTTTTGTGATTTTTCTAGAAAACTGACATTGTTGACATAAAAAAGTTAAAAAGCAATGGTAAAGCTGCGGAGGATGGCCCAAAGCCTTCGGACCCTGCACCCACGTGGGAGACCTGGCAGAAACTCCTGGCTTCAGATCAGATCAGCTCTGGCCGTAGTGGCCACTTGGGGAGTCAGCAGACTGAAGAGCTTTCCTCTCTGTCTCTCTTCCTCTCTGTATACCTGACTTTCCAATAAAGAGAAAAAGTAAGTTGCTGGATTGCTTTTATAAATTAAATGGAAATGGAAAACAGGGGCAAGCCCATTGTGGTGTAGTGTACCATGCTGCCTTCTGCAAATCATCAGTCCATTTTGGAGTGTTGATTTGATTCCTGGCTTCTTTACTTCTGCTGCAGCTCCCTGCTAATGTGCCTGGGAAAGTAGTGGAGGACAGCCCAACTCCTTGGGCCCCTGCACACATATGAGAGACCCAGCTACAGCTCTAGGTTCCTGGGCTTGGCCTGGAGCAACCCTGAAAGACACCTCTGTCTCTCTAAAGCTCTTTCAAAATAAAGAAAGACTTAAATTTTTTTTAATGGAAAATATCCACTTGTTATTTTTTTAAAAAGCTCTTTAATTTGAAGTTCATTCAAGTAAAGTTAAAATTTTAAAACATTTCTGAGATGACAACTCTGGTCAAGTAACATCACTTCAGAGAGCACACACATCATTCAACAAATAACTTGTAAAATAATTTTCTAAGTCAGAATTTCTTATGTCTCTTCAAAATAGTTCAAAAAGATACTAAATATAATGATAAGGTAAAAGAGTAGGTAAGTTGGATTCAGAGAACCTGTCGTTCATTTAACTGCATTAACTTTGGGCAAATCGCTTCTGAGTTTCAGGTTGTTTACATTTCAAATTGAAATAATAGCAATAAATAATTGTGTGTTTAGAATGTACTTACCTCTTTAAGGGTACATGCATTATATCAAATAATTGACACAATAGTACCAGTAAAATATCTTATATTACTTGTGCCCTTAAGCTACATCACATTGGCTTCAGAAAAGGTAATAATAATCTCCTTCCTTGCCTGCAAAAGTTTTGAGCTAAAGAGAATTTTTTTAACTAAGATTTTTAAAAAAATTTAAAGGCAGATTTTGAGAGAGAAGAGAGACAGAAAGATCTTCGGAGCCTGGCACGGTAGCCTAGTGGCTAAAGTCCTTGCCTTGAATGCGCTGGGATTCCATGTAGACACCAGCTTGTATCCCAGTTGCTCCATTTCCCATCCAGCTCCCTGCTTGTGGCCTGGGAAAGCGGTCGAGGACGGCCCAAAGCCTTGGGACCCTGCACCCACGTGGGAGACCTGGAAGAAGCTCCTGGCTTCAAATCAGCTCAGCTGTGGACACTGCAGCCACTTGGCAATTGAACTAGCAGATGGAAGCTCTTTCTCTTTGTCTCTCCTTCTCTCTGTAAATCTGATTTTCCAATAAAAATAAATAAATTTTTTAAAAAGAAAAAAAGAAAAAGAAAGATCTTTCATTTGTTGGTTCACTCCCCAAATGGCCACAATAGTGACGGGTGAGCCGCTCAGAAGCCAGGAGCCTCTTCCACATCTCCCATGTGGGTACTGGGGCTCAGGTACTTAGGGCATCCTCTGCTGCTTTCCCAAGTCATCAGCGGAGAGCTGGACTGGAGGTGGAGCAGCTGGGACATGAAAACCAGTGCCCATATGGGATGCCAGCTCCAATGGGAGAAGAATTAGCCTGTCACATCACCATACTGGCCCCAAGAGAATAGTTTTTTTGCTTTAAGATTTATTTATTTTTATCGGAAAGACAGATATACAGAGAGGGAGATACAGAAAGATCTTTCGTCCACTGATTCGTTCCCCAAGTGGCTGCAATGGCGGAGCTGAGTCAATCCGAAGCCAGGAGCCAGGAGCTTCTTCAGGGTCTCCCATATGGGTGCTGGGTCCCAAGGCTTTGGGCCTTCCTTGACTGCTTTCTCAGGCCACAAGCAGTAGAGCAGTCAGGATTAGAATCGGGGCCCATATGGGATCCTGGCACATGCAAGACAAGGACTTCAGCCATTAGGCTATCGTGCCAGACCCTCCAGAATAGTTTTTTTTAAAAAAAAGATTTATTTATTTTTATTACAAAGTCAGATATAGAGAGGAGGAGAGACAGAGAGGAAGATCTTCTGTCCGATGATTCACTCCCCAAGTGAGCGCAATGGCCGGTGCTCTGCCGATATGAAGCCGGGAACCAGGAACCTCTTCCGGGTCTCCCACACGGGTGCAGGGTCCCAAGGCTTTGGGCCGTCCTTGACTGCTTTCCCAGGCCACAAGCAGGGAGCTGGATGGGAAGCAGGGCTACCGGGATTAGAACCGGCAGCCATATGGGATCCAGGCGCATTCAAGGCGAGGACTTTAGCTGCTAGGCCACTGCACTGGGCCCTCTCCAGATTTAAAAATTAGAGAAAATCCCTTACTTGGGTTTCTCATTTTATCCAAGAATATATCTGCCATTCTCCACCCTTGATGAATCTTACAATAAATAACTTGCAGAGTTTTTAAGTATCATCACAATGAAAAGAGCAAATATCTGTTATAACAATAGCTTTAACCTCACAAGAATTTCAGGGAACACCATGCCACTGTGGACTAACTAATCACTGCTCTTAGGCAATGCTCCCATTTTCTAGAATATATTTAAATTTATGGATGGATATGTATACGAACATATTTTTAAAACTCCAGGTTAAACTGGATTGAAATCCCAGATCCATAATTTACAGTGTGGATAAAAGTGAATTATTTATCCTCTCTGAACTTCAGTATTCTCTCTTTTTTAATATATATATATATAAAATTAATTATATATATAAAATATATAAAATTAATTAATATATAAAAATTATATATATAAAATTAATATATATAAAATTTATATATTAATTAATTAATATATAAAATTAATTACATGATTGTATTATGTGACACAGTTTCATAGGCTCTGGGATTCCCCCAACCCCTCCCCGTACTGAACTTCAGTATTCTCAACTGTAAAATGGGAATAGTTGCAGTGCCCACCTCAATGGGATTTTTTTTACTTCTGCCAAGCTTTTAAACTGTGAAGCAATGTTTTCAAAATAAGCAGTGAGTGCCTGTGGGTGCGGTGGACTGATCCAGCCTGTCTCCAGCCCTGGCTCTCATGTGCACTGGCACGTACAGTGGCACAGCTCAGTAGACCTCTTGATTCCCCATTGTTGATGCCCCACTCTTAAGAACACCAGCGGGTGTGCCAGTGGTTGAGCCCCAGATTCAGCTATTTCACTCACTGTTAGGTACCTTGGCTTGTTCAGGGTGACCCCCCACCCACCCTATATTTGCATGTGCCAGTGGGCGATGGAACCTGTCCTGGGCCGCCCTATCCCAACCTCACATACACCAGAGGGTACAACAGCCTGGCCCGTTAGCACGACCTCCTGGCTGGTCCCTAGGCCTAGCTCTCCTATGTATTGGCAGGTGTAGCAATCCAGCCTTGGGAGACCTTTTGGGCCCTCCTATCTGTTCTATCACCTGTCCAGCTCTGTTGCTTACATGTGGGTACAGTAGCCTGTTCCATGGAAGTCCTTAGTAATCACTTTACATACCCTAAATAATCCTCAGTTTCCCCTCTCTGGCCTGTCCCTATTTTGGTGACCAGTCATGCAGGCTTTCCACCTCTGTTGATCTCCACAACCCCGTGTGGCCCTAATCAACAGTGTGTGCAGCCATGGTGGGCTGATTTTTGCTCATGTTTAGAGAACACAATTTTCAGTAACTTATATCTGATTTACCTGTAGCAGTACCTATAGCTACCGCTTTGGGTATTGCTGGCTGAGTTGTACTATAAAGATACTGACATTTTCTGATGGAGATTATGCTTCTGTTGGAATGATAACTATCATAGTTCACAATTTTAACTTGGCATTATATCCAATGTGTCCTTGATCTAATTGTAGAATTCCATGAACACTTACTTTAGTCGTCATGCTATCTGTAGATCTTGCATCAGGAGTAAGGTAGAGTACAGTGGACATAGAACATATTGTTGGGTCTCCTTCTGGTGGACTTGAAGAAATGTTTAGATCAGAACTACCTGTATTTTAAAATTATACAATAGATTGGATATATTATTGTATAAAAAATTATCATAGTATTACACTTTAAATTAAACCAGTATATCAATACTATAATACCTTGAGTGACTTTTTAAAAAAAGATTTTATTTTCATTTAAAGGCACAGTTACAGAAGAGGAGAGAGAGAGAGAAATAGAGAAATCTTCCAGTCACTTGTTCTCTCCCCAAATGGCTGCAATGGTAGGAGCTGAGCCAATCCTAGGCCAGGATCCAGGAGCTTCTTCCAAGTCTTCCAGATGGGGAGTGTGCCTCTTTCTTTATTCCCTTTGAGTATGAGCTGGAGAACATTACCCATGTTCAAGACATCTATAAGAGAGCCCAGCACGATGGCTCAACGGCTAAATACTTGCCTTGCATATGCCAGTATCCCATATTGGCACTGGTTCGTGTCTCAGCTGCTCCACTTCCCATCTGGCTCCCTGCTTGTGCACTGAGAAAGCAGTGGGTGGTGGCTCAAAGCCTTGGAACCCTGCACCCATGCCAGAGACCCAGAAGAAGCTCCTGGCTCCTGGCTTTGGATCAGCTCAGCAGCCACTCGGGAAATGAATCAGTGGATGGAAAATTTTTCTCTGTAGATCTTCCTTTCCAATAAAAAAATCTTTTTAATATTTATTTATTTATTATTCCATGCTGCAATTCCACAGGCTCTGGGATTTCCCCTTTCCTCTCCCCAAATCCCTACCTCCTACCAAATTCTCCCGTATCACTACAATATTATAGTCCTTTATAATCAGTCGTAAGTCCATCATTCTATTTAAGTGTATCCTGACATTGTAGACATGGACTATGGCAAGTCCAGCATCCTATTGTCAAGATACATTCAACAGTTTCATTGAGAGTCCATCTTTGATTTGTAAGTATAGATGCATGCTGCATTGTATCTTTACATTTATATGTGATAGTCTCTACTAGTTACTAAATAAACCTTTAAAAATATATCTATAAGAAGTATATATTTTTAAAATTGTTATTCTAATAGCAGAAGACAATTTGAGCCTGATAGTGACAGATACTTTAGATCAGTTTGATTGCTCACACTTGCACTCACGTGAACTCTAACCTCCAGGTTATTGAGAGACCAAAATAAAATGTGGAAGAACACAGGTTGTCTCAAAATTGCTTATCAAGAAAAAATTCAAACTATACAAAATGAAAAATCAGAACCTCCATCTTTTTTTTTTCTTACTAGAAAAGAACCAGATAATGAAAACAATTACACCGAGTCACACAAAATTAGGGCTTTTTTCTGATTATGGAGATATAATACACTACATGAGTAAGCACTATAGAAGTCTTCTAGGAGAAAAACCTGCCCAAAGAATTCAATAATGCTTTCATTCAGGGGTTCAAGATAAATATTTACATACTCAAGCCATTAAAAAGCCATTCCTGCCATTTAGTGTTTGTAGTCTACCAAACACACCTTTTATTCCCCTGTCAACCACTGTAGAGTTACAATATGTAAACTTTTAGCTCATACTTCATATGCTAAAATCATTTTATGGCTCACGCATAAAACATTCAAAAAACAATTAAAATTTAAAATCTGAGTTAACAACTAAGAAAAGGAATTCCAACAGTTGGCTTTATTCCACAGTGATATAAGCTACCACTTGTGACACAATATCCCCTACTGGAGTGCAGATTTGAGTCCTAGCTGCACCACTTCAAATCCAGTTTCTGTTAAATATGCCTGCAAGAGAAGCAAATGAAGGCTCAAGTTCTTGGACCCCTGCTACCTCTGTGGGAGTCCCAGACCATGTTCCAGGTTCCTGTCATTGCAGGACATCAAATGCTGCCATCTCATATAGGTGCTAGTTCGACTTCTAGCTGCTCGCTCTCTCTTTTCTGATATTTACTTATTTTCCTTGGAAAGGTAGATTTACAGAGAGAGAGAAGGAGAGACAGTGACAAAGATCTTCCATTTGCTGGTTCCCTCCCTAAGTAGCTGTTAACAACTGGAGCTGAGCCAACCTGAAGCCAGAAGCAAAAGCTTCTTCTCCCATGTGGGTGCAGGGTCCCAAGGCTTTGGGCCATCCTCTACTGCTTTCCCAGGCCACAAGCAGAGAGCTGGATGGGAAGTGGAGCTGCCAGGACATGAACAGGCAACTACATGAGATGTTGGTGCTTGGAACGGGACGATTAACCAGCTGAACCACTGTGATGCGCCCTACTCACATTCTTCAAGTACAGTGACTGAAGATCAGATCTTTTCTCCTTCATGAATATAAACAGTAGTTGCTAGAAAGTGGGTATAGTTAGTACCTAAAGCATATGTTGGTATACAGATAATGTATAATCATGCAGCACCTATAGATCTTTAAAAACTTTTATTTAAAAATTGATTACACAAATGAGGGGGTTGCAGACAATTGTGTATCTCCAATTAGGGTAGAGAGGATCGGGATGCGGATAAAAGGTACGTGAGACAAATGTGGCAGTCTTTTCTTCTGGGCCTTGTGAAGGACAGTGGGAGTACATTGTCTCTTGTTGTCAAACTACATCTGTGCTCAGAGATGGAGATGGTCATCTGATGTCCCCTGATGTGGAAAACAATGTTCTGAGGGTGTTCATTGATCTAAGGAATTGTCAGATTTGTTATATCGGAGGTGAGATATTCTAAGGTCAGCTAATCATTTCTACCTCAGTGTGTCCGCAGACTGCATTTGCTGCAAAGCTTGGCCAGGAGTATTGTTCAATCTGTTCTTCTTCCCATCTTGTGATGAGGTACTTGAAGTCTTCTTTTGATTTAGATGAACTGGCCTTCTTGGTTTTTATGTACAACTGGGTATGCTCTCTATTCCTGCATGGAAGTCAGCAACCAAGGTGGCCCAGTCCTGGAACATGTGCCCCAGGTTTAGATCACATATCTTTGTGATTTTCCCTGCAGTTGGGGTTCATGCACAGAAATTCAATTGGAGATCCTCAGATTTGGCTATCATGTTTGCCTGTTGTTGCAGAGTCAGTTTCAGCCCATCCCCTGTACCAGCCAATGCACTTACCAGTGGGGGCATCTGCCTGGTCCATCCCATCCTGAGCCCCAGCTCACATGTGAATTGGCAGATGGTTCAGCCTTGCCCACATCCGCCTAGGCCCAGGCCGCCTCACATATACCAGCAGGTACTGTTGCCTAGTCAGGGCAGCCCCAAAGAACCCCTTCCTGGCTCACCCAAGCTCCAGCTTTCATGCACGCTGCAGCTTCTTAGCCCAACCTGACTGGGCCCCTCTTCAGTTCTTGTGTGCACCAGCAGGTGCTCCTTCCTCATCTTAGAGACCCCATCTAACAACCCTTACCATGCCCACCCCAGGCCCAGTTCTTGCATGTGCTGGTAGGTGGCCTATCCACAGTCCTGGTTTTTGCTAGTGGGTGCTGTGGCCCAGCCCGGCTAGCTTCCAGACTGATATTTATGTGTACTAGTGGGTGTTGTGATTGGCTCAGGTTGGCCCACCTCTATCCCTGGCTCTTGTATGTATCAGCAGGTGTTGCTGCCTAAGCCAGGCCTGGCCTGACCCCACTCCCAGGTTTTTTTGGTGGGTAGAGTAGCTTAGCCCTGCCTGGCCTGCCCCAAGACCTGTCTTGCAGGTGCCAGAAGGTGCTACAATCTGACCCAACCCAGTCCTCACTGGCTCTTACGTGTGCCAGTAGGTGTTATGGCCCAATCCACATACGCCCTTGGGATTTCCCTTTCTGATTCACCCCATCTCAATTCCTCTAATTATCCATGAGTACAGTGGCCTGGTCTATGGAAACCCTTAAAAGTATTCTGTACATGTGAAACAAGCCCAAGCTCTCAGTAGCTCCTAATCTGATTTGTCTGTCCCGAGACCCCCTTCTGTAGGCAATGTGCTTTCTCTGCTTCCCACAATGTGTGTGGAGACTGTCTGCAGCTAGGCTCGGGCCCGGATTTGCCTACGCATCTTGCAGTTATCAAGTGAGATGACACTAAACATTTCTAATCTCAGAAGGTCCATAATACAATCTTTTCCCTAAGGTAAATTATTTTGCTTTTCTTAATCATATATCTTAATTTTTCACCTCCCTTAAAAATATTTATTTTAAAATGTTTGCTACATAGGTAGGAGGATTGCAGACCTACGCAGATCTCTGGTGGGCTCGGGATGAGGGAGAAAAAGGGTGAGGAAAAAGACCCTGCCTTCCCTCCTGACTGCAGGGCAGGGTGGGGAGATATTGTGCTGCTCCTTGCTACCAAATCACATCAGTGCCAGGGGACAGAGATGGTCTCCTGGTTTTGTTCCAGGGATCCTGATAAGAAGAAAAATATCTTGAGGGTGTCACTTTATTAGTCTCGATTGTTCTGAGAAGGTGTTAGCTTCACTGCACCAGGTGTGAGATATCATTTCTCTATGTTTCAGTATGTCCACAGCATTTAGATATTTGGTGGAGAATTTAGCCTGTAGCATTATTTAACCTGCTCTTCACTCCATTTTTTTAGTGAAGAATTCAAGGTCCTCTGTTGAATCAGAGAGGCTGGCTGTCCTGTCTTTTGTGTACATCCCTGTATGTTGTCTCTCAGTAATGGGGGCAGTCCCACAACATGTTCCCTGAGGTTGGGGATCCAGGAGAGGACTCACTGGGCTGACTCCTAGGAGTCCCTGCTGAGCTGGTTCCCAGAACCAGTTCTTACATGCAACAGTGGGTGCTGCAGCCCAACCCAGCAGAGCTCACCCCTTAACCCGGCCTCATGTGCACCAGCGGGTACTGAGCCCTGGTCAGAGTAATTCCCCCAGGACTCCAACTTGGCCTGCACCCAGATCCGGCCCCTGCATGTGCCCACATGTGCTTCAGTCAAGCCTGGACCATCCAGATCCCAGCCCCAGTTCCAGCGTGAACTGGTGGGTGCTGTGGCTGGCCCAACATGCCCCCCAGACCTGGCTCTCATGCACACCAGCAGATGCTGGTGCCTAGCATAGACCTCTAAGACTCTCTTCTAAGCCTGCCCTGACTTGGCTCCTATGTTTGCCAATGGGTGCTGCAGCCTAGCCTGGCCAAACTCCACCCCCAGACTCAGATCTCATGTATACTGGCAGGTATACTGCCCCTACCCTCAGCTCTTGTGCACACCAGCAGGCGTGCAGCCTGACCCAACCTGCCCCAGAACTTGCTCTTATTTGTAATCGCAGGTACTATGGCCTAGCCAAAGAGGCCCTTGAGGTCCCTTTTAGCTCCATCCCCTCATGTTTGCTGGTGGGTACTGCAGCCTCGTTCAGTCCAGCCCATTTGAAACTTAGGCCCCCCATGTGTGTCAATGGGTGCTACGGCCTAACCCGGCCTGGTCTGTTCCAAATGCCAGCTCCTTCATTTGCCAGTGGATGCTGTAGTCTAGCCCAGTTCAGCCTGTCCCCATTCCTGATTCTCATATGCTCCAGCAGGTGCTAAGGTCTAGCAAGTATATCCCTAAAAATCCCATATCAGGCCTGTTCCCACAGCCCCATTTCTTGCATGTGCTGTGGGTGTTTTAGCCCAGCTTGGCATTAGATCACCCCAGTCCCAAAACTTGCTGGTTGGTGCCGTAGCCTGGTTGGGGCAACACCTAAGAACTCCTACCAGACCTGCTCTCAAACTGGCCCTCACAAGCACCAGTGGGTATTATGACCTAGCCTAGCCCGGTCCACCCCCAGCTCTAGCTCATGTGTGTATGCAGGTGCTTTGGTTTGACACAGGAAGGCCCTCAAATTCCCCCATCTAGTCCACCCTGTCTCAACTCCCTAGGTGTTGGTGGTATGCTCCATGAAAGCCCCCAGAAAGCATTTTATATATGTCAAACAAGCCCTCACTGGTTCCCATTCCAACCCATCCCCAGTTCCCCAGCTCCTAGCAATGCATGCCCTCCTCCCAAATGCTTGTGACAGCAGCAATGGCAGTGGGATGGCCCCAGCTGCCATGCACTCATGGTGGCACAGTGAACTCTCGCCTTTTCCCTGAGATATTTTTAAAAAATAGAAAAAAAATAGAATAGGCAACTATACTGATACATTGGTATAGTTAACACAGAGTTGGCATTAACCAGGCCCAGAATGTCTTTGGCTGCAGTAACACTTGCCTAGGTACAAGGCGAGCTTCGTCCTCTGCTCACCAACCATATCCCTACCTTGAATTCCACAAATTCTTACTGACCTTTATCCACTAACCCAACTTCACTCCTAGCAGAAGAACAAGTACATCAAGCACATTTGGCAGCCCATAGGTTTTCCTCTTAGGAACAACCAACAACTATGTCATGAAACTTCACTGAAAAATAAATGCTTACTTGAAGAGGCTGGTTTTGAAGCAGGTATCTCTCCAACAAAGATCAAGTCATCCTCACTCGAAGAGTCTATAATTTGCCATGGTTCTAAATCTTCTTCTTCACATTCCATGAAGAGTTCTGCCATTTTTATATTATCTAATTTTTAAAAAGCAGAGAAGCAAACTTTAAAAAAGAAAATTACTGGGGGCTGATGCAGTGGTGCAGCAAGCTAATCCTCCACCCTGTGGCGCCAGCATCCCATATGGGCATCGGGCGGCTGCTCCACTTCCAATCCAGCTCTCTTCTTATGGCCTGCAAAGATCAAATCCTTGGGCACCTGCACCTATGTGGGAGACCTGGGAAAAGCTCCTGGCTCCAAACTCAGGATCAGCTCAGCCCAGTTCTGGCTATTGCAGCCATTTAGTGGCGTGAACCAGTGGACAGAAAGCCTTTTCTCAGTAAAAAATTTGCCTTTCCAAAAAAAAAAAAAATCTGCCTTTCCATTAAAATAATAGATGATTTTATAAAAAGAAAAATACAGGCACTGGCATTGTGACTTAGTAGGTTAAGTTTCGCTGGCATCCCATACAGATGCCAGTTTGTGTCCTGGCTGCTCCATTTCTGATCCAGCTCCACGTTAATGTTCCAGGGAAAGTAATGGAAAATGGTACAAGTTTTGGGACCCTGCACCTATGTGAGAGACCTGGAAGCAGCTCCAGGCTCCTGGTTTCCTGCTGCAGCCATTTGGGCAGTAAACTAGCAGATCAAAGATCTTTTTCTCTGTCTCTCCTTCTATCTCTGTAAATCCGCCTTTCAAATAAAAATATTAAAAAAAACTTTTTCACATGATATTTTTAATATATTTTAATAATATTAAAGACAATAATCAAACTGATATTCATAGTCACCGCATGGTAGCAAAAGTAAGAAACTAAGTAAGTTTAACTGGCCAGGGGTGGGCATTGTGGCGCAGTGACACTGGCATTCCAAATCCAACTGAGAGTTGCAATCCTGGCTTCTCTGTTTCCCATCCAGCTTCTTTTATAATCCCTCCTACACAGAGACTTAGAAATTTGGCAAAGTCCAACAATGCCAAATCTAAACAAATAAGAGACTCACGTATACTAATAACTAAAACAAGCTTATATCCATGTTGATACCATGTAGACGCCCATAGGTCTTTCTCCTCTCTTAAAAAATTATTTATTTTTTGAAACACAGAATTATCAATTGAGAGCCAGGTCCTGTGTCCACTGGTTCACTTCTCAAATAGCCACAACAGCCAAGGCTGGGCCTATCTAAAACTAGGAGCCAGGAACTTCTTCCAAGGTCTCCCATGTGGTTGGCCCATGTGGCCCAAGCATTTGGGCCATCCTCTGCCACTTTCCCAAGTGCATTTGCAGGGATTTGAATTGGTAGTGGACTCAAATTGGCACCCAAAGCTGGCACTGCAAGCAATGGCTTATCGTGAAAGTGCTAGCCCTTATCTCATTCTTTTTAAATGAGGGTTGCAACTGTCTATATTAAGATATTTTTGAGCGGCCAGTACAATGGCTGAACTGGCTAATCCTCTACCTACAAGTGCCAGCATCCCATATGGGTGCCAGTTCACATCCCAGCTGCTCCACCTTCAATCCAGCTCCCTGCTTATGGCATGGAAAAGCAACAGAGCATGGCTACAATCTTGGGCCTCTGTACCCACATGGGAGACCCAGAAAAGTTTCCTGTTCCCAACTTTGGATCAGCTCAGCCCAGTTCTGGCCACTGTAGCCTCTTGGGGAGTAAATCAGTGGATGGAAGATCTTTCTCTCTCTGTCTCTCCCCTCTGTAAACTCTTTCAAATAAAAATAAATAAATCTTAAAACAAATAGTATTTATCTCTGAGGATGAGGAAGAAACATTTCAATTTTACTTTACTGACATTTTTATTGCATATTGTTCATTTCTTATTGTAAGTAGATAAAATAAATCTAAATATACTGTAAGGAAGTGCGCCCACCTCTGTCTCTTACCAGGACAGAAGCAACACACACTGATTTCAGTTGCAAGAGCACTACTTACGTTCTAGCTCTAAGGGGCTGTCGTCATCCATGAGACTGCAGTCACCTAAGTAGCAACCCATGACATCATTCAATTTTAATAGTCACGTTAAGTTACACCAAATTTTGAAACATGAAATGTGATTCAGAAACACTTGGGTCTAATTTTAATTTTCAGTAAACTTACTCTGTGGCTGCAGACAGGGCAGCGTAGTTTTTCAACCTGTAAATCAAAGATACTATTAGAATGCATTTCAGATGAGCAGTTTAATATTCTGCCTTACCAAACTTTATTTTGTAAGTTTGATATATAATGCACGTCTGGAAATTGGTTCATTTCTGAGTAATTGCAAATTTAGTAAATAGAATGCTGAATAGTATAAGCATTTCCTGCTTGAAAAAAAATCTCATGAATTATTAAACTAGAAATAAAATTTAAAAGACTTCTCTGTAAAAATGAGCAATTATCCTGCAAAATATGTTTTAGTAAATCTGAATCTTGAAATGTTAAATGACATTATTAACATTTCAGGAATAATAAAGCATTATTGTAAGAAAACAAGTATAAGAATTTTTTAGTTTACACATACATTTTGGCTCCTTATCAACTAAGTAAAAAGTACAGAAAATTAACTGCATAAATTTCTTTGCAGATAAATTCATTAAAATAAAACTACTCAGTACCTTCTGCATTTAACATAATACGTTAAGTCCTAGGGGAACGTAAATGTGTTTATGGTTCTTTGAGCTTTAAAACAAGCCATCAAAATATTTGAATTGTTTTAGTTAAAATAAGAATTTGTATTTTTAATTCTCACATACATAATATACATTGAACACAAAAAATGCACTCCTCTAAAAAGCTTGTTCAGTTATTAAAACAAAACTAAACTAAACAAAAACCACAACAAACAAGGAGCTGTCATGATGGCATAGCATGCTAAACCTCTGCCTGCATTACTGGCATCCCTTACGGATGCTGGTTTATGTCCCAGCTGCTCCACTTTCTGATCCAGCTCCCTGCTTGTGGCTTGGGAGAGCTGTGGAGGATGGACTAAAGCCTTGGGTCCCTGCACCCACATGGGAGACCAGGAAGAAGCTCCTGTCTTTGGATCAGCTCAGTTCTTGCCATTGTGGCTTTTAGGGGAGTGAATCTGCAGATGGAAAATCTCTGTCTTTCCCTACCTCTCTCTGTATCTTTTTCAAGTTAAATAAATGAAATCTTTTAACCAAATACTGTCTGTCACAAACAAGTTGCATCAGGTAAATTTTCATCATCTTGACTCCAAATGTCTTTCCTCTTAAAAAACATTTAATGTGGATTACTTCTATTGAAACCCAGCACAGAATTAACTGAAACTGAGAAAACATTTCAATATTAATTTACTCAACAATGGAAATTAATTACAAATCAATATAAACACTTTCAACGAAAATAATAATTTTCCTAAAACAAAAAACCTAGCAACAAAAGTGACACTAATATACATTTTAGAAAAAGTTTTGGGCCCGGCGCAATAGCATAGCAGTCAAGGTCCTCGCCTTGAATGTGCTGGAATCCCATATGGATGCCGGTTCTAATCCCGGCAGCCCTGCTTCCCATCCAGCTCCCTGTCTGTGGCCTGGGAATGCAGTCAAGGACAGCCAAAGACTTTGGGACCCTTCACCCGTGTGGGAGACTCCTGGCTTTGGACTGGCTCAGGTCCAGCTGTTGTGGCCACTTGGGGAGTGAACCATCGGATGGAAGATCTTCCTCTCTGTCTCTCCTCTCTGTATATCGGCCTTTCCAACAGAATAAATACATAAATCTTTTAAAAAGTTTTAATATCTGTCTTAGTAAAAGACACTTTGATTTTATTAGCCTCTAAATTTTGTTTAAAAAAGTGCACTATGAATGAATTCTTATTCAGTAATAAAGTTTCCATGAGTCCTTTATTCTGACATAAAATATTTGCAAAGTGAATTAAAAATTTAAGAAGTGAATATGGCCCAGTGTACCCATATGTTACATAACGATGACTACTCTTCCTGGCATACCAAGACTTTCTAGGGATGTTCTTCAAAAGAAAACCACTACACAGAAAATGAATCAAAAAAGCTGAGGCATACATTTTGGAGTCACGTTCCTGAGTAAACCACATCTTTCTGAAACATTGCTCAGACGTCCAGCAAGCAAAACACAAATCATTCAGTCTGGTCTGCTCAAGGCAATCACTGGTGGGACCTGAAATTCAATACATCTATAGTAGGCTAATTTCTAAGCTAATAATTTTGTATGACTCAAGAGGAATGATATAAATAAACATCCAAATGTCCTTTCACTGAATAAATCTTTCCTACTTTTTAAAGTTGTGCTAAAGTTAGAAGACACAGGGTCATATATTTAAGGCCTACTATATTTAGTGTGCATAGGTGGTATATTTCTAATCTTTTAAAAGTTACTTTTTGGGCAGGCTCAGCAGCTAAATCCTCCACCTTGTAACTGCTGGGATCTCATTTGGGTGCCAGTTCCTTTCAGCTCAGTTCTGGCAGTTGGGGATGGGAGATCTAAGCTGGTTCACTCCCCAAATGGCCACAAACGCCAGAGCTGAGCAAATTAGAAGCCAGGAGCCCAGAGCCTCTTCAGGGTCTCCCACGCCGGTGCAGGTTCCCAGTGCTCAACTGCTTTCCTAGGACACAAGCAGGGAGCTGGATGGGAAGCGGGGCCACCGGGATTAGAACCACCGCCCAAATGGGATCCTGGTGCGTGCAAGGCGAGGACTTTAGGCGCCAGGGCAAGGACTTTAGGCAAGGAGCCATCGCACCAGGCCCTGAATTATGTGCCTCTTTCCCCATGATCTTTTCTCTAATACTAAAAGAGAAAAGGCTGAGTGATACAATACTGTGCTGAGAAAGTCAGACTGGATTGGGAAACCTAACTTAATAATGAGTAGGAATAACTGATATATTTTTTTAATAACTGATATTTGTGATTCTCCGACAAGAGGACGTTATCAATAGATATCGTGCAGCTTCTCAATAGGTTTGGAAATATTTTAATATTAAGTTGAAAAATATGAATTTTTAAATATAAATAGCGAAATGAAATAAAAATAAGCATCATAGTTCTTACACTTTTCAGGTTCCTCCCTTCCTCCCCTGCCCCAGTTATTTCTACAGCCACCGCATTCCCATAAAACTGTGGGCATGGTAACGGTGAATTAAACATCACAGGAGGGTCAAGAATTGGTTTTACTATGATTTAAACCCTTTCCTTGAGGTTGTTTATTCACCCTCAAAACAGTTCTATCAGTACTCCAAAGGCTCAGCTCAAAAGAGACAAGGGATGGGCATCTATAAAATCCACAATCACAAGCTGGTCGGATAAGGGACTCCGCACAGGTGTCCCTTGGAAAACACCCGCACAGACTTGACTTCATTTTACAAGCAAACCCCCTGCCTTTCTAGGTTTACTTGCTGCCTTAGAAGACAGCTTGGGTTTGCACAGAAACCTCCAAATCAGAACAGCTCCCGAATGCTGGTTTTTGTTGTTTGTTTTGTAGTTCAAAATTCTACTTGCAGGTCTGAAGGCATTACAACTCAAAGACATTCTAACGCAAGGGTCCAAACTGGGAAACCACGAAGCCGTAAGTTTTTCACCGATTTATAAAACAAAGCGAAACGAAACGAAACGCTGCATCTTTCCAGAGAATTCCTTCGATGAAGTTCCCCCATACTCCCAGAATCGCGCTCACCAGACACTTTCGTCTCAGATCTCGCTTGAGGAAAAACACTCAAACTTGAGGTTGGAACACCCTCTATCTCCAGAGCGAGCGAAAAGAAAGCGAAATGTGTTTTTACCTCATAGAACAAACCCTCAAAAACTCACTCTTGCTTGGGGGGGGAGGGGAGGGGAGGGGGCGGAACAAACAAAAACTCAACCACAGTGCATTTAAACCTCACGATTCTCCTGCGGGCTCTTAGCTTGCTGACAGTAAGGGAACGAAACACGATTTCTGGGATAGAAAAGGAAACCACTTCGACCAGAAGAAAGCAGGAGGCGCAGAAGGAGCGCGACGCGAGCGAGCGGACCCGGCGGGATGCAGCGACCAGAGAAGCCCGGGTGCTTCAAACTTCCAGCTCGGCTCACGGGAGACTGGGGTGGGCGGGGCTCCATCCGCCTCAGCCATCCAGCTTGAAAAAGTCCAAAGGGAGTCTCCTCCACAAAGAAAAGCCAAAAAAGTCAAGAAAAGCCAAAAAAAAAAAAAAAAAAAGTAAAAAAAAAAAAAAGCCGCAGAGCCTGAGAGTCACGGGCCTCGTGAAGTCCTGCGGTTTCGGCGCTGCGTGGACACATGGAGCGCCGCGTCGTCGCGGGGGGGCGGCTCCTCGCCCTCCTGCCCCCACCCAAACACCTGCCCCCACCCAAACTCCCCCACCGTCCGTCCCCCGCGCAGGGTCGGCTCACGATGGTGGCCCACCCGCGGCTGTGCCACGAAGCTGGACCTCTCACGCGTGTCCCGGTCCACTCCGAGAAGCCGCGCCGACGCTCGAGTCCCTCAGGTCGGCACCCTGACAGGAGGGTACCCGTGGCCACAGCCGCGCGGGAGAACCGCCGCCGGCATCCGCGGTGCAAGAGTGGAATGCGCTTACCAACCGCGGAGGGGAAAATCGGCCACAAGCGCGGCCCGAGGAGGAGCAAGAGAGGGAGGAGCGCAAAGGCGCTAGGCGACCACCAGGAGAACTGGCGGCCAGGGAATCCCCTAGGCGCACTGAGAGCCTCCCGCCAGAAGCCGAAATATATAGGCGGGTGCGTTGCATGATGGGAAGACGCCAACTCCACACTGAACATCCGGGCAACTTTTCGGAAAGACACTGTTCGCTACTTTCTAACGCCCTCGAAGGCGACTGCTCTGAGGTAAAAAAAAAAAAAAAAAAAAGCCTCAGAAACCTAAGACACCTCTCAGCTCTTACTGGACAAATAAACGGAAATAAAAGTCGTTAAACAAATTTTAACAAATTCATATTAAACATATGAATTTGCTTTTAAAAACAGAAGATTTATGTATTTGGGCCCGGTGCGGTGGCCTAGCGGCTGAAGTCCTTACCTTGAACGCGCCAGGATCCCATATGGGTGCCGGTTCTAATCCCGGCACCCGCGTGGGAGACCCTGAGGAGGCTCCTGGCTGCTGGCTTCGGACTGGCTCAGCTCCAGCCGTTGCGGCCACTTGGGGAGTGAATCAACAGATAGAAGATGTTCCTGTCTCTCTTCCTCTCTGTATATCTGACTTGGCAATTCAAATACATAAATCTTTTTTAAACATGATTTTGTATGGGGGGATGAGAAAATTCTTCAATCTACTGGCTCACCGCTTAGATGGCACAACCAGCGCTCATTTGGGATATGACAGCGTCTGTGGGGGGGGGGGTCTTTTGTTTTCCTTATGATTTATTTATTTTCATTGGAAAGTGTGATATACAGAGAGGAAGAGAGAGAGGAAGATTTTCCGTCCAATGGCTCACTCTCCAAGTGGCTGCAATGGCTGGAGCTGAGCTGATCCGAAGCCAGGAGCCAGGAACTCCTTCCTGGGTGCAGGGTCCCAAGGCTTTGGGTTGTCTTCGACTGCTTTCCCAGGCCGCATGCAGGAAGCTGTTTGGCCGCATGGGATCCTGGCGCCTGCAGGGCAAAGATTTTAGCCACTGAGCTACCGCGCCTGGCCAAGTGGGGGGGGGGCGGGTAAGGGAGGAGCTTAAAGCACTTAGCCAAACAATACCAGCCTGCCTGAAATATTAGCAAAAAAAAAAAAATCTGATTGCTATGATAGGGATTCTAGGGGACCAACAAAAGGAAAGAAAAACATAAAAACACATTAGCTTAGCTTTCCAAAGACCTGAGAGGAAGAGTTCTAATTTTGTTCTAGCATCCAGAGTGCTGGTTTGCCTTGCCTGCTGACTGCTTTTCTGGCCTCCTGATTGGTTGTTTTTCCCTGCTCTCTGATTGGTTGTTTTTCCCGGCTCTCTGATTGGTTGCCTTAATATCCTCTCTCAATTGTGGTTCCACTCCTCCCCTAACTGGATAAATCTGCATCCAGATGGTCAAGTCCTGTGTAAGAGTCAGCATATCAAGGTTCTTTGGCAACTCCTCCAATTTCTCTGTTTCTATGAATGTTCTGAGGGGTGAGACAAAATCCAAAATAACTTGTTTTTCCACAACATCACCAACACACCCTCTTTCTGGTTTCACGATGGCTCCACCCTGAGATGTAGTGGTTTAGAGATGGGAAGCTGGCGGGCATGTATGGGTCTGGCTAAGGCATCCACCCATGTAGGAAACCTGGGCTGAGCTCAGTAACATCACCACTACCTTCTGGTGCATACAAAAGCTATGGCTGCGGGCATCCATGATTGGGCTAGGCCGCAGTACCTCTCCACAAGTGTAGGAGCAGGGTGTGGACACAGGTCAGGCTGTGCTGGGCACCAGCCAGAATGTGAGAGAAACAGATCTAGGGGTAGATTGTGTAGGGGACTTGTGGGTTTGCATCTGTGGGACTTCACCACCTGTTGATTTGCATGAAAGCTAGGGGTGGTGACAGGCTGAACCAGAGAAATCACTGACACTTGCAGAAGCTGGGGCTGGGAGCAGGCCAGGCTAGGCCAAGCTTTAGCACCCATCAGCACATGCAAAGGCCAGGACTGAGGGCAGACCATGCCAAGAAGGCCATGGCACCTACCAGCACATATGAGATCCAGGACTGGGGGCAGGCCTGGTGGGGGAATTTGGGAAGCTCCCCTGGCAGGCAATAGCTCCCACTGGGGAGCATGGAAGCGGGGGCTGCTGGAAGGCCAAGCCAGGCAAGGCTGCAGCACTCATCAGCATGTATATGGGCCAGGTCTGGGAGCAGGTCAGGCTAGCCAGGCCATAGCACTCGCTGGCTTATACAGAAGCCAGGATAGGAGGTAGGCCTGGTGGGACTAGCCTACAACACCACCAAGCCAGAGCTGAGACTGGGGGTGAGCCATGTTAGGTTTGGCTGAAGCACCCATCAGCACATGCAAGACCTGGGGCTGGCAATGAGCCTTATAGGAAAATGTTAAGGTACTCTTCTGCTAGACTGCAGCTCCCACTGGTGAGAGTGAGGTCTGGGGCTAGGGGCAAACTGGACTAGGTAAGGCTGCAGCAACCATCAAGATGCAATGGGCTATGTCTGACGGCATGCCATACTGGGCTAGGCCCCAGCAGCAACTGGTGCTTGTGAGAGCCAGAACAGGTTCTAGATGGGCTATGCTAGGCTGCGGCACCTGCCAGGTATATGAGTCAGGTCTGGAGGTGAACCAGATTGGACTAGACTGTGGCATCTGCCTACAGGAGCTGGAATGAATGTGACCTAGGCCTCAGTACCTGCCAGTGAGTACCAGAACTTGGAGCAGGCCATGTCAGGCTGGCCCTCAGCCCTCACCAGCACAATATCCAGGGCTGGGAGCAGGCCTGGTAGCAGGCCACAGGGTAGGAGGCAGGCTAGGCCAGGCATGGCTGCAGTACCTGTTGACATATGTGTGTACCTGGTCTGGGAGCAGGTCCGGCTGGGCCAGGCTACAGCACATGCTGGCACATGCAAGATCCAGGATGGGATGCATGCCATGCTGGGTTTGAGCTACAGGACCTGCCAGTTCACATGTGGGCTGGTGCGGATGGTGGACCAGACTGGGCTAGGTTGCTGCACCTGCTGGCAAGAGCTGGGACAGGGGGCAGGCTGGACTGAGCCAGGTTTCAGCATCTGACAGCAAATGCTGAGACTTGGGATGGGCTGTGGCAGACTGGATCATTGCACCTGCTGGCACGCAAAAGATCCAAAGATGGGAGTAAGCCTGGTAGAGGAACTATGGGGACTTCCCTACTGGACTGCTGCTTCCACTGGTGAGCAGGAGAGCTGGGGCTCGGGGTGGGCCAGGCCAGACAGGGCTGTAGCACCAGTTAGCCAGTGTGCGGGCTTGGTCTGGGACAGGAGAGGCTGTTAGGCTGTTTCACCTGTTGGCATGTGCGAGAACCAGAGTGCTGAGACTGGGTGTGATTCACGTCAGGCTGGACCACAGTACCCCTGGCAATCACAGGATACTGAGACTGGTAGGGGAACTGTGGGCATTCCCCTGCTAGGCTGTGGCTCCTATTAGTGAGCATGAGAGCCAGGGCTGTGGGCATCAGGCTGGACCAGGCAGTAGCACCCATTAATGCTTGAAAATCTACAGCCCCAGTAAAGGAAATTGATAGGAGTTCCATGCCAGAGGTTCTGAGATTGCTGAGATTGTAGTCAGCACACCATAGAATTCATGCAAGGGTACAATTCAACGGTTTTTAGGAGGTTCACAGAGATACATGATCAATGTAATGGTCACTTTTGGAGCACTTTCAACATCTCCAAAAGAACCCTGTTATGCATAGGTTATCATGCCCCTCCCTGCCTCACCTCAGCACTCAGCTACACTCTAGCTCTACTACACAGCCAATAATCAATTTTATAACTGTACAAATTTTCCTGATCTATAATAGATTTATTATGACTGAACTCACAAAGTGTTTATATTTATAACTGGTTTTCTTTACGCTTACTGCTTTGAATGTTCATCCATATTGCAGCATGTGATTCTCTCCTTTACATGATTAAAGAACATTAATTGTGTGAAGTTAGTACAATTTGTGCATTTATTTGACTGTTTACGGCTAGTTGTGTTGTTTCCAATTTTGTCTACAACAATTATTACTGTATAGATTTTGGAGTGGAAATATATTTTCAATTGTCTTTGTTACTTAACTAGGAACATAGATCATATATCATGTAATAATTCTATCATTAACTTTTGATAGACTGCCAAATTCCACATTGGCATCATCATTCATTCGCACTAGGGTTTATCATGATTCCTTTCTCCACAGTTTGTCAACACTCACTCCTCTAGTTTCTGCTTTTAGGTTTCTTATAACCACCCTGGTGTTTACAAAAGTGGTACCTCTATCTTGTGTTTTTAGACATCTTCATGTAAACTATTTATTTATTTATTTATTTATTTATTTATTTATGAGACTGACCGAGTTCATCTGATTCACTCCTGAAATGTTTACAACATCCAGAGCTGGGTTTAGTCAGCTGTAGCTGGGGCCTGGGAACTCAAGTTGTATCTCTTATGTGTGTGACAGAATCTCAATCACTTCAGCCACCAAGGATTTAGCTGCCTCCCAGGGTCCATATTAGCAGAAAGTTGGAATTAGGAGTCAGATTTGGGAATCAAACTCACATACTTTGATACTGGATCTGGGCTTCGTAATGGAAGGGCTTTTTTTTTAAGGTCATTTCCCCATATTTATTTACTTTGAAGGAAGAAAGGAGAGAGGGAGAGAGAGAGAGAGAGAGAGAGAGAGAGAGAGACCGACCAAGACCTCATCTTATGTCTCACTTCTTAAATGCATACAACAGCCAAGGAAGGCCAGGTCAGGTTGAAGCAAGGGAATCGGGAACTCAATCCAGGTCTCCCATGTGGGTAGCTGGGACCTGCTGCCTGCAGACTATACATGGCAGGAAGCTTGAATCAGTAGATTATGTGGGACTGGAACCCCCAAGCACTTTGATATAGATGCAGCCATCCCAAGCTGAATCATAACTTCTGCACCAAAATAATTACCCCTTTCACTGTAGTTTTAATTTGCCTTCCTGTAATAACTCATGATATTGGGCATCAATTCATGTGCTTGTTGGCCATTTATATATATTATTTGGATGTCAAATGCTTTTTAAAAATCAAATTTAAAAAATATATACAACAAAATAAATAATAAGTACAAAAGAAAACTAAAATGGAAACAATATAAAAAAGAAGAAAGCAAAAAAGAAAAATAGAATATATATGTATATGACACTTAGTAAGCCAATGAAAGCTATCATGACACATAATTATTACTCAAAGAGCATAGTTTATATTTGAGTTCCCTGAGTTTGTACATTATATCAGTTTGCACTAATTTGCAATGACATATGTCCACTATCGTACAGCAGCTTCACTACTTGAGAACCAGTTTGCGCTTTGTCCATTTATTCCGTCCTCCCCACTGTGTTACCATAGTTTCCTCCTTTCCGAAACATCACATAGTAGGAATCATATTGTCTGTAGTTTTTTCAGACTGCTTACTTACTTTTTCCCTCTTTTTCCTTATTTCTTTTTTTAATGATCTATTTTTTTTTTATTTGAAAGATTTACAGACAGAAGGAGAGACAACCAGAGAGAAGCAGAAACAGAGAAAAATATCTTCCATTGCTGGTTAGCTCCCTTAACGACCTCAGTGGCCAGAGCTAAGCCAATCGGAAGCTAGGATTTAGGAGCTACTTTCAGGCCTCCCATGAGGGTGCAGTGTCCCAAGGCTTTGGGCCAACCTCGGCTGCTTTCCCAGGCTACAGCAGGGAACTGGATGGGAAGTGGAGCAGACAAGGCTTAAACTAAATTACAATTAAAGAATGTCTGGTGTGGGGTGGGCTGGCACTGTGGCATATAGAGTTAAGCTGTAGCCTTCAGTGCTGGCAGGAGTCCTGGCCGCTTCACTTCAGATCTAGCTTCCTGCTATGTGCTTGGGAAAGCAATGGAGGATGGCTCCAAGTGTTTGGGGCCCTGTACTCACGTAGGAGACCCCGACGAAGCTTGCACTCCTGGCTCAGATCTCTGTCTCTGTATCCCCCTCTCTGTGCAACTCTGTCTTTCCAATAAATAAGTTTTTACTACCACTATTATTATTATTACTAAAGAGGGGACTACCTGCTACAGGAATGAAACCTAGCATCAAACTGCCTGTCCTTAATCTGGCCACACTCTGGTCACACTCTCTCTTATCTCCTCCGATTCTGTTCCCGCTAAAATAAAGTTTTCTCTGCTTTAACTAGCTGCCTTTTTTTCTTTTTTGAACCCTAAAATCCTAAAACCTAATTTGAAAACCTCACAGAGGCCATCTGGTATTTACTGCAGTCACTGGTCCACAAACTTCTCACTGGGGAAATCTTTCCTTTCATTTCCTAATTGAACTTAATTGAAATTTGCCAGGTCTTGGTTCTACTCCACCTGAAGTTTCTTCCTGCCTCCAAATTCAGAGCTTTGCGCCAGGGAATGACTGTGTGACTGAATGTGCTTAATCTGTCCCTGTAAAACTAGGAGCAAGATTCCCAATCCCAAAGCTGACCAATTTTATAACCAGAATCGGATTCAACTCTGGGGAGCGTGACCGAAGACAAGCTGGGGAGGATTGAATGCATGTGGTGTTTGGAAACTTGAGTCCCGTTCTGCTTCTTGGAGTTTGGAGATATTTTTGCCCTTACAATACTGCATTAGACTCAAGCACTCAGTTTGACCAACGGCGTGCACCCCACTCTGACTGGAATACGCCCAACCCCTCCCTTCCCTAATTAGAGTACTTTCAGCACTTACCTTGGGACAGCCTCCCAGGGCTCCAACTGCCTGGAGTCGTGGACAACTTTCTCGGAGACAGCAACCGTCCGCAGTCAGGCCAGCTACGTCTCCCTCGTGCCCCCTTTAGGGACCTAGTGCAGCAGGGAAGCCAGAGGAGAGGGGGAGGAAGGAGGAGCCCGCCGTCTCGCGCTGCGCTTTGCGAGGGGCGCAGCCTCGCTGAGCACGCGGGGCGGGGAGACGCGGCTTCGCAGCGTGCGCTCTACGCCCCTCCCCGGTCCAACTCTCGCACTGCGGGTTGGGTCCTCTAGCCACAGTCTGGAATCCTTCCAGCTCTTCCCGCGTCTCGCCTCTCGGCATCCACCTCCCTGGCGCAGGTAGCCGAAGCGAACTGGAGACTAAGGGGTTAAGTACTGCCCTCCCGCCGCCCGCACAGCCCTTCTTTTTTCTTTTCTTTTTTCTTTTCTTTTTTTTTTTTAAACTCCTGTAGGCTTGGGCTGGAACCCGTGCTGTGGGCGGTGCTGAGACCACAGCGGAGAAAAAGATTCCTGTGTAAGAATCGAGTTCGCTCTGCCAGCCACAGGGAAGCAACTTCAACAGGGTGCTCGGTTGTGGCTCTGGAGCGGCACATGCTTTTAGGTTGGCGGTAGTGAGTGGAGCCGGATCCCGAGAGAAGAGATAGTACTCGTCTGTGGTGTCCCAACAACTGCGCTCAGGTACAGCGCAGAGCTGGGAGGTTGAGGAGCGGAGTGAGTGGGGTCACAGGGCGTTCTCAAATCGCGAGCGCGCCTTGCGCCCAGCTAACGCGTGTGGCAGGGGCTAGTGCCTGGCTGCAAGGCGCATAGGACTGCAGGGCAGCTTCAGCAGGTCCAGCAGGTCCGGAGCTGGTCCGTGATGGGCCGAGCAGCCAAAGGTGGAGGAGGACGAGCTGGAGGAGGAGGCTGCTTGGCAAAAGCCAGACTAGTCGGTGTTTCTATTTTCTTTCTTTCTTTCTTTCTTTCTTTCTTTCTTTCTTTCTTTCTTTCTTTCTTTCTTTCTTTCTTTCTTTCTTTCTTTCTTTCTTTCTTTCTTTCTTTCTTTCTTTCTTTCTTTCTTTCTTTCTTTCTTTCTTTCTTTCTTTTTCTTCCTTCCTTCCTTTCTCTCTCTTAAAGATTTTATTTGTATTGGAAAGGCAGATATACAGAGGAGAGACAGAGAGGAAGAGCTTCCGTCCAATGATTCACTCCCCAAATGACCATAATGGCTGGAGCTGAGCCAACCCGAAGTCAGGAGCCCAGAACTTCTTCCGGGTCTCCCACGCGGGTGCAGGGTCCCAAGGCTATGGGCCGTCCGCAACTGCTTTCCCAGGCAACAAGCAGGGGCTAGAACCGGTACCCATATGAGATCCCAGCGAGTGTAAGGCGAGGACCTTAACCACTACACTATCGCGCCGGGCCCTCCATTTTCTTTTTCATAAAGTCTCTTGCACTTCCATAGCGGAAGCTTTGGTACTCCTGTGGCCCCTGGAACCTTTGTGTTAGAATTATCCTTACCGAGGGAGCTGGTCATTTCAAACTTCCGTTCGCAGCTAATGCTTTACTGGTTGGAACCCCAGTTGAATCCTCACCCGACGGCCCCTCTGTTTAATCCTCATATCCTTGTTTTGAGGTAAAATCAATCTTCCTTTTGGAATGTTCATTTATGAATGAACATGTCTGGGCCCAGTGTCGTAGCCTAGTGTCTAAATCCTCACCTTGCATGAGCCAGGATCCCATGGGGCACTGGTTTGTATCCTGGCTGCTCCAGTTCCCATCCAGCTCCCTGCTTGTGGCCTGGGAAAGCAGTGAAGGACGGTCCAAAGCCTTGGGACCCTGCACCCACATGAGAGACTGGGAGGAAGCTCCTGGCTCCTGGCTTCAGATCTGCTCAGCACCAGCCATTGTGGCCACTTGAGGAGTGAACCAGCAGATGGAGGATCTTTATCTCTGTCTTTCCTTCTCTCTGTAAATCTGACTTTCCAATAAAAAGAAATAAATCTTAAAAAAAAGGGAAGAATCACAAGTTAGAGTAGCAGGATATACAAACATGATGTTTGATGATGGACTGATTAAGCACAAATTACAGAAAGTAAATTTAAATGTATCATTACTGGAGGAATAAGAATGGCATTTAATAATAATTTGGTCTGAATATGGGACATAATGAATCTGATTTAGTGGTATCTGAAGATGAATCCAAATTTTTATTAATGTGTATCTTTAGTATTAAAAGTTTAGATAAGCTAGCGAGTCATACTATTTCCTAAAGCTACTTGAAAATATTGGTTCTGCTCTGTTCTGGAAATTCAGTCACTCACGTGAAACACTGTAAAGCTTTTTTCCCCTCTGATCTTTACTTTAGGACAGAATGAGTCTCACTAAGCTTACAAAAATGCAGCAAAAAAAAAAAAAAAACGTGTCCAATGAAACTATTACAGAAAAGAGTCATTATAACACACGTCTACACATCAGGCGTCGCTCCTACCTCCTACTGGCAGTTAATAACCACAATTCAATCCATAAAGGGGTTGGGCATTTGGTGTAGCAGTTAAGATACTAGTTAAGATATCCCTGTCTAGGCCTGGTGCAGTAGCCTAGTACCTAAAGTCCTCACCTTGCATGCACTGGGGATCCCATATGGATGCTGGTTCGTGTAGAAAAAAAAAAATCCCTGTCCAGTTATGACTGATCTGTGAAGGGACAATTGATTCTTGGGTATTGATTCTGGGTCCTGTAACCTTATGAAATTCACTTATTAGTTGTAACTTTTGGCCTGTTTTAGAAGATTTTCTATTTGGACAATATGTCATCCATGAGTACTGAGAGTTTGTTTGCTTTTCCAACCTCTTTTTCTTGCCTTATTTCATTGATTAGAATTTCTTTGCTGGATAGAAGTGGTAAAGGAGATAGCTCTATCTTGTTTCCAATGTTAGAGAACAGGCATAAGTCTCTCTCATTGGTGAATGTGATGTTAGCTACAGTTTTGTAGTTTTCTATCAGCAGGTTGAGGAAGATTCCTTATTAGTTTGGAGAGTTAATCAGGAATGCATGGTGTATTTAATCAGTTTATTTCTCTATATAGATTGTAGTTTTTCTTTTATTTCTAAGTTAATATGCTGAAATATAATGGTCAATTTTAATGGTTATACCTAGTTTACATTTCTCAGATAAACCCCATGTAACCATAATAAACTATTATCATATTTTTAGAGTCAGTATGGTTCTAAAAACTATTTACTATTTAATTTATTTGAAAGACAGAGAGAGAAAAAGAGAATTTTCATCTCCTGATTTACTACTCAAGTGACTGAGGCCAGTGCCCAGCTAAGGAGCAGACCCAGGATTCCTTTGCAGATAGCAGGAGCCCAGGCACTTGCGCCATGTTCCACTGTCTTTTTAGGTACATGAGACCTGGATTGGGGCCCAGTGCCTTTGTCTCAATTGATTAAACCTCCCCCTTTAAGCACCAGGATCCCATATGGGCATCAGTTCATGTCCCTGCTACTCCATTTCCCAACCACCTCCCTGCTTGTTTCCTGGGAAGGCAGTCAGGGACGGTCCAAACCCTTGGGACCCTGCACCCGTGTGGGAGACCTGGAGGAAGTTCCTGGCTCCTGGCTTCAGATCAGCTTAGCTCCAGTAGTTGTTGTGGCCAATTGAGAAGTGAACCAACAGGTGGAAGATCTTTCTGTCTGCGTCTCTCTGTAAATCTGCCTTTCCAATGAAAACAAATAAATATTTTCTTAAAAAGAGCCGATTGTAAGTGGAGCAGTTAGGATTGAAAGCAGCATGCTCGTATAGGTTGCTGGAGTCATAGGCAGCAGCTTAATGTGCTGTGCCACAATGCCATAAGATCTTAAAAAACTAATTTCTTGGGCAGTGTTTCTTTTTAGTTTTATTTCTTGTAATGTGTTTGTCTGATCCTGTTATCAGGGTAATGTTAGCCTCATAGAGTTGGGACTTGTTCTCTCATGTTTTCCTAAAGAGTTCATATGAATTTTAATTGTTTCTTCTGTAAATGTTTGGGAGAACTGATCCTGTAAAGTGGGACTAAAATTTCCTTTGTGGGAAGGGAAGGCTTTCAAACTACAGATGAATTTTTGTTGTGGCTAGAAGGAGATTTGGATCATTAGTTTTCTTTTTGTATGAGCTTTGCGAATTGTGTGGGGTTTTTTCTTTGTTTGTGTGTTTGTTTTTGTTTAAAAGTTCATTAAAAAGGTTAGGAGATTTTTGCAGAGCCCTGTGGGTCACTGGTAGGAATGGAAGGGGTAGGGGAAGGAGAAAACTATGTCCACGGAGGGAGTAGGAGGAGAGAGAGAGGAGGATGCCCCACTTCTATTAGGGATAGAGATAGTTTCTTGTTGCTGTCCCCAGGATGTCCTGGGACCAGTACTTGAGTAATTGATGAGGAAGATTGACATTGGCTGGGGGAGGTACAACCTCCTACCTGTTTCCTTGAGCTTGCTATGTAGTTTCTGCTTCTAACCCTCACTTAGTGAATTGTTATGGCTGGCCAGAGGTTGTCCCTGCAATGGCTGTGGCTGTGTCCCCAGCCTCATCTTGATTGCTCTATTAAACTGTCATTGGCTTTCATTATATAAAAGGTGACTTATTCCATCTGCCCTCGTGGGAGCTCTTGCTTGTTTCCTCTGTGTAAATTCTGAGGCCGGTTTGTTGTCCATGTCTGCCTCAGTGTCCACAGGCCAAGGTGCTTTTTGTAGAACTTGGTCTAATGTGTTGTGCCACTTGCCTTTCTTTCTGCCCTTTGGAGAGGTACATGAGGTCTTCTGTTGGATTAGAGGAGCTGGTTGTCTTGTCTTTCAAATGCATCTGGGTATGTGCATTATTTCTCTGGAATCAACAACCGGGGTGGCCTCCACAACATGTGCTCCACAGTCAGACCATATGTCTATGGGATGTTCCCTGAGATGGGGGATCCTGCCCGTCTAAGGTATTCATATAATTCAGGGGGCCCACTCCTAACCAGGTCACCCTACCCGTCCTATTCCTAACCACAGGTCATGTGCTCCTCAGGGGTGCTGCCACCCAGTCAGGACTACCACCTGCCCTATCACCTTTACATACCTGCAGATGTGTTAGCCTGGTTATGATGATCCCTACCAAGCAGGCCCACAGCCCCAGTTCCCGCAAGCAGCTGTGGGTTCACTGGCTCAACCTCACCTGCCCCCTGACCTGGTTATTGCACTCACCAATGGGTACCTTGGCTTGGTAAGAACAATTCTCCAGATTCTCTATCAGGTTGGCCCTCTAGCTTGGCTTTCTCCTAGGCATGCCAGTGGGTGCAGCAACCTCGCCTGACCTGCTCCCATTCCCTGATCCTATGTACATGGGCAGGTGCAACAGTCCTCTCCAGGAGATCCTCTAACACGGCCACCTGGCTGGTTCACAGGCCTAGCTCTCCTTGTGTTGGCAGGTGTAGCAGTCCAGCTTTGGGAAACCCTCTGGGCCCTCCTATCTGCTGCATCACCTGCCCCAGCTCTGTTGCTTACATGTAGGTGTAGTGGCCTGTTATGCATCATATACCTTAAATATCCCCAGTTTCCCCCTCTGATGTGCAGCCATGGCAGCAGGGCAGGGAGTTTCAATGACACTCTGTGGCTTTTACTCTGGCACACATGCATGTTTTAATCAATTTGTCAAAAAATAAAAAAATATCCATTTCATCAGACATGTCAGATTTATTGATCTAAAGGTATTGTCAGTATTATCACTTTTAACATCATGTTACTTACCTTTTTTGCATAACAAATTGCTGCATGTTGAGAGTCTGAAAGCAACACATTTAAAAAAAAAGATTTATATCTATTTTTATTGCAAAGTCAGATATACAGAGAGGAGGAGAGACAAAGAGGAAGATCTTCCATCCAATGATTCACTCCCCAAGTGGCCACAATGGCTGGAACTGAGCCAATCTGAAGCAGGAGCCAAGAGCCTCTTCCAGGTCTCCCACTCGGGTGCAGAGTTCCAAGGCTTTGGACCGTCCTTGACTGCTTTCCCAGGCAGCAAGTAGAGAGCTGGATAGGAAGTAGGACTGCCGGGATTAGAACCAGCACCCATATGGGATCCCAGCGTGTTCAAGCCTGAGCGCTAGGCCACTGCGCCAGGCCCATAACACACATTTATTATCTCATTGATTCTGCAGGTCAGAAGTCTGGGTCCAGGATAGGTGTGTCTCTCATAAGGCTGCAATCAATGTATTAGTCAGGACTGGGTTCTTATCTGAGGAACAGACTGAGAAAAAAATACATTTCTAAGCTCACATAGTTTCTAGCAACATACAGTTTGTTGTGTGTTGTTGAATAGTGGGCTTTAATTACCTGTTGGCTGTTAGCTAGAGGTGCCCTCAGTTCCTTGCCATTTTGGTCTACCAAGTAAGATATCTTGCTCGTTAAAGCCAGCAATAGAGACTGTAGTAAGATCAAAGTCAGGGCATAATCAGAGAAGAGACATGCCACTACCTTTGTGGTATTTTATTGTTCAAAAACAAGTTACTAAGTCAGTCCACACTCAAGCTGGAGGAGCTTACACAGGGGCATGGATATGAAGAGGCTGAGATCGTTGAAGTTGACTTGCCAAAATCTTTGTAAGGTCTGGAATTAAGCAGCCTATCTTATTCCTGATTGTGTCCATTTCTCCCTTGGGCACCTTGGATAGAGGTTTATGTATTTTACTGACATTCTCCTTTTTTAATATTTGTTTTTTTAAATTTATTTTTGAAAGAGTTACAGTGGAGGAGGGAGACAGAGAGATAAGGGGATCTTCCACTTGCTGGTTCACCTCCCCATATAACTATACTGTCCAGAGCAGAGCTAGTCCAAAGATAGGAGCCAGGAGATTCTTCCAGGTCTTCCATATAGGAGCGGGGGCCAAGTACTTGGGCCAATATTTGGTGCTTTTCTGTGCCAAAAGCAGGAAGCTGAATGGGAAGTGCAATAGCCGGAACAGAAACCAGTGCATTACAGGTGGGATACTGGCATTGCAAGTGGAGCCTCAGCCTACTACACCAGAAAGCCAGCCCCTTAATGTTTCTACACTCGATCTTAGCCAAAAGGCCGAGAAGCGATAAGCCCCTTAATGTTTCTAATACAGGCATTAAATGCTGAACATCTCCTCCCATATCTTCAGCTATGTCTCAAAAATTATTCTATGATATGTTTTTAGTTTCATTCACTTACCACTCTTTTAATGATAATTTTTCTTTAGGTTTTTTTTCCCTTGGCCCATTTGTTACTTACAAGTGTTTCATTCAGGTTTGCATATATTGGGGGATTTTGCAGAAATTAAAAAAAAAACCTTTAGTTTTCAAGATTTATTTGTATTTATTTGCAACACAGATTTAGAGAGAGAGAGAGAGAGAGAGAGAGAGAGAGCCCTTTAATTTGCTGGTTTACTCTCCAGATGATCATAATGGCTGTAGCTGAACTGATCCGAAACCAGGAGTTTCATCTGGATCTCCCACGTGGGTGCAGGAACCCCAACACTTGGGCCACCCTCCACTGCTTTCCCAGTCTGTAAGTAGGGAGATCAAGCAGAAGTGGAACAGCCAGTAAACAAACTGGTGTCTATGTGGGATCCTCGTCTTGCAGACAGAGGATGAGCCTGCCACACCATCGTGCCGCCATTCAGAACATCTTCTGAGTCAAAGTCCAGAGCTGAGAACAATATTTTGGACTCATAGAGGGATGATGGGGTCTTGAGTACTTAGGCTAGCTTCTGCTGCCCTGCTAGCAAGAAGCTGGATCAGAAGCAAAGCAGCCAAAACTTGAACTGGCACTTTGACATGAGGTAGCACTGTTACAAGTGGCAGCTTCACAAACTACACCACAATGATAGCCCCTAGAAATCTGGGTTTTTGTTGATCTAGTTTTAAGACAGTGTAATACAATCTAATCTAATTCTATTGTGTTCAGAGAACATACTGGGTATGGTTTTAATACTTTAAAATATATTGTGAATTTTTTTTAATCTCAGCATATGGTCTATTTTGATAAATGATTCCTGCCATTTGAAAAAAATGTGTATTATTTTATTAGATGAAGTGTTTATATAAATGTCAAATCAAATCTGATAAAATTAAGATGTCTCTGTACGTAATGCTAATTGCTGGGACAAGCACAGCACGAACCAGGGTTTGAAGAGAGGACAATGCATAATGAAAAAAGATAGAGAACTACAGCTGCAAGCAACTGCCTAAGTTGCCTTTTACCTAGGCAATTGTTACACTACTGGGAGGAAAGCAGTCAATAGCTGGTGGGCATTCTGGGCCTGGTGTGTGCCAGATTTGTGTTAACTATTCCAGTATGCCAGCATAGTTGATTATTCTTTTATTTCCCTTTTTTAAAAGGTAAGTGGGGAACTCCAGGACAGAACATGACACCCAACTCCAGGCCAGAATATACCACCCCAGCCTCCAGATAAGGGGGAGGAATTAAGATTGCCCAGGGGTCTGGGGATGTATTGGAGCGAGAGTGACTGAAGGCATGTTTGACAAGGGAGGAATAATTTCTGGGCTCTTTCATGAACTGCACTGTTGCACTCACAGGTAGGCAAGGGAGCTGAGACAGAATGGCTAGGAGGGGGAAGCCACAAGACAGGTCTTGTTCAGGCCAAGCCACCTGCCCATGTCAGAGACCTTTGCTGAAATAAATGGCATCACCCACTGCCCACTAGTGCTCACAAAAGCTGGGGCTGCGGAACATGCCTGGTTGGGCTTGGCCGTAGTATCTGCCCATGAGTGTTGGAGCAGGAGTGGGCCATATCAGGCTGGGTAGTAGCAGCTACCAGAATTTGAGAGAACCAGATATGGGGGCAGATTCTGTAGAGGACTTGTGGGTTTGCCTCTGTGAGACTGCAGCACCCACTGGTTTATGTAGAAAGCTGAGATGGTGATGCTCCAAGCCAGACTGGACTACAAAACTCACCTGACAGGAACCCACCTGAACTAGTGGGAGAAGGTCGGGTAGGGCCAGGCTGCAATACCCATTAGCACATTTAAGGGCCAGGACTAAGGGCAGAGCATGCTAAGCAGGGCCACTGCCCCCTCTGGCATGCATGGGATCCAGGGCTTGGAACAGGCCTAGTAGGAGAACTCCAGATTAGGCCACAGTTCCCCCTGGGGAGCATGGGAGTTAAGGCTGGAGGTGGGCTAGGCTAGGCAAGTCTGCTGTACTCAGTGTTTGTGTGGTCTGGGTTTGGTGATAGGCTGGGCTGGGCCAGGATCAACACCTGCTGGCACACAGGAGAGCAAGGACAGGGTATGGGTCATGCGTGGCTGGTCTAGGATGTAACACCTGCCAGTGAGAGCTGAGACTGCAAGTGCACTATGCCAGGCTGGGTCAAAGTATTGCCAGGGCTGAGAACAGGCCTGATAGTGGAACTAGGAGGGGGCACTGCCCTGCAGAGCCAAAGCTCCCAATGGTGAGTGCGAAAGCTGAAGCTGTAGGCAGACCAGGCTGGGTATGGCTACAGCATCCGATAGCTGGGCTTGGCTCCAGAACCTGCTGGTGCTTACAAGATCCAGGATATATATAAGACAAGCCAGGCTAGGCTGTGGAACTCACCAGTTCACATGAGGGCCAGATTTGTGGGTAGACTGGGCTGGGTTAGGTTTTAGCATCCATCAGAAAAGAGCCAGAATGGGTGTGGGCCAGTCAGGCCAGGCCACAGTACCCATTAGTGAGTTCCAAGACTGGGGGCTAGCAATGTCAGTCTGGACAGCAGCACTGTTGGTACATGCAAGATCCATTGCTGGGAGCAGGCCTGGTAGTAGAACTGGGGGAACTCTCCTGTTAGGCTACAGCTCCCATTGGTGAGCAAGAGAGGCAGGGCTGGGAGCAGGCTAGTCTAAGCTGGACTGCAGTTCCTCTTGGCACATGTGTGAACTGGGTCTGGGGATGGGCCAGGGAGGGTCAGTTCCACAGTACACACTGGCACAAGTGATAACCAGGACAGGATGCAGGCCAGGTGGAAGGGGAACTTCAAAGACTCCCTTGCTGGGCTGCTGCTTCCACTATGAGTGTGAGCTGAGACTGGGGGTGAACAGGTTTGAGGATTGGCTAGACTGGGCTAGACTTCTACACCCACTGGCACACATAAGAGCCATAATGAGTGAGGGCCAGCCAAGCTAGTCTGCAGTACCAACTGGCATTAAACATGTTAGGCCGTAACGTAGTACCCCTAGCATGCACGAGATCCAGGTCTGGGAACACGGCTAGCAAGAGAACTGTGAGCACTCCCCCTCCTAGGTTGTATCTGCCACTGGTGAGCACGAGAATCAGGGCTGGCAGTAAACCATGCTGCAAGAAGGGGTGGCACCTGTTGGCATATGTGAGGGCCAGATCTGGGATCAGGGCGAGCTGAGCTAAGCCACAGCCCCCACACATGTGTTTGAGAGCTGGATAGGATGTGGGCTGGCCATAATAGAGGCTGGCACTTGCAAATACCAGGACTAGGGTAGGCCTGGTGGGGGTTATTGATGGTTGCCTTAACTAGGCCATGGCACATGCTGGTATGTGTGAGAACCAGGTTGGTGGCAGGCTGCTGAGATGGGCTGCAGCACTCCTCAGTTGAGATATGGGGCTGGGATGGTACTGATCAGGCAGCTGTATCCACCGGTTATGTGCATTTGCTGGTGCAGGTGACAGACTACACCTGACCCTGCACTGGCTGGCACACATGAAATCAAATCTGAGGTCACCCCAGGGGAGGTTTCTTGGGGGACTCCCTGACTGATTAGGTCGACTCAGACCCTGGCCACAGGGAAAATCACAAGATGTGTGGTCATCCTTGGTGTGCATGTATTGGGACTGAAGACAGTTGCTGATGCCTGTCCAGTGGACAGCATGTCCAGATGTACCCGGGGGGCATGACATCTAGTTCATCTTGATCAGCAGGGGATGTCAACTGCTTTGTCATAGGATGGAAAGCAGAGCAGGTCTGTGGGTGTGCTAAGGTAGACTTTATCAGCCAATAGACCTTAGAAACATGTTCTCAACCCTGGAACCACAAAACTGAGAATGTCTCAGGGCTATCAAAATAACTTAAGTAACACCCTCAAAACATTCTTCCCTATATCGGGTCTCACTAATGTGTGTTATCAACAGATCATCCCCATCCCAGGGATCTGAGGCAGTTAGATAACAAGGAGTAGGCTCCCTCTCGCTCCTCTCCAGTGAACACAGGAGAAAAAAAACACCCAAAATAGGTCCCACCCAACTTCCTCCATACCAGAAACTTCCCCACCTTAATCAGAAGCCAACATGGGTCTGCACCCCTCTCAACTATGTAAACAATACTAAAAATCAAACTAAGGGCCTAGTATGATGGCTTAATGGCTAAATCCTCACCTTGACAGCAGTCCCAGCTGCTCCACTTCCCGTCCAGCTCCTTGCTTGTGGTCTGGGAATGCAGTAGAGGATGAGCCAAAGCCTTGGGACAGTGCACCCACATGGGAGACTTGGAAGAAATTCCTGGCCTTGGAGCAGCTTAACTCCAGTCATTTTGATCATTTGGGAAGTGAACCAGCAGATGGAAGATATTTGTCTTTGTCTCTCCTTCTCTCTGTAAATCTGATCAGCCTTTCCAATAAAAATAAATGAGTCTTTAAAAAGAAAAGGGAAAGGGCCCAGCACAGTAGCCTAGTGGTTAAAGTTCTTTCTTGCATGCACCAGGATGCCATGTGGGTGCTGGTTCATGTTCTGCCTGCTCCACTTCCCTTCCAGCTCCCTGCTTGTGGCCTGGGAAAGCAGTCAAGGATGACCCAAGTCCTTGGGACCCTGCACCCACATGGGAGACCTGGAACAAGCTCCTGGCTCCGGATCAGCTCAGCTCTGACCATTGTGACTACTTGGGGAGTGAACCAGCAGATGGAAGATCTGTTTCTCCTTCTCTCTGTAAATCTGACTTTCCAATAAAAAGATATAAATCTTTTTTTTTAAAAAAATATAGACAGCTAAACAATTTTAAAAAATAAAAGTTTAAAAATGGTTTTTAAAAGCTATAAATGTTTGAAACTATATGACCTTTGGTAAAATTTATTGTTTTATAATCACATAATATCTATGTCTCTATAATGCTTTTTAATTATAAATCTGTTTGAGAGACACAGAGGTGGGGAGAGAGAATGAGCTAGCACACTTTGACTTGTTAGTACTCTCCCTATATGCATTTTTTGTCTGGGACCAACACAAGGGGAAGAAGAAGCTTGGTCCAGGTCTTCCATATGTGTGGAAGGAACTCAATTATTGGAACCATCACTATTAGGTCCCAGAGTCCACATCAATAAGAATCTGAAGTCATAAGCTTGAGATGGATATGTACCCAGGTACACCTATATGAAGACATCTTAACTGCTAGATGAATGCTCACCCCAGAACACTTTTTATTTGGATTTATTTATGCTTCTTTGTTGAGTTACAAGAGTTTAAATATTCTAGGTGTTAAATCATTATCAGATATATTATTTAAAATGATTTTCTCCCATTCTGGGTGAATAGATTTGCTTTTAATTTTTTCAGTAGTGACTTTTTGAGGCACGCATGTTAGAAGTTTTGATGAAGTCCAATTTATGTAATTTTCCTTTTTTTCTTATTCGCAATGTTCCTTTATTATTTTGTAATGTGTGGGGTATCTGTGGTGATATTCTGTCTATCATTTCTGCTATTGGTAATTTCTGTTTTCTGCTGTTGTTCTCAAGGTACCAGGTTTTGGTTTCTTTGATTTTCTGAATAACTTTTGTTTTCTATTTCATTGATTTCTGTCATGCTTTTAGTATGTCCTGTATTTTACTTGCTTTGAGCTAAATTTGCTCTTATTTTTCTAGTTTCCTAAGATCAAAGCTAGGGTCCTTGATTTGAGGCCTTTTTTTCTTTCCTAATGGAAGAATATAGTGCTGTTGATTTTGCTATAACTACGCTTGAGCCTCATCCTGTAGTTTTTCTTGTGTTGTGCTTCAGTTGTTCTCTTAGTTCATAATAAGCCTAATTTCCCTTTTGATTTCCTGTAGCTGTGTACTCCAGAGCTGTGTGTGGAATATCTGTGCCTGGTGAGGCCCGTTTCAAGTCTCAGCATCTGAGCATCAGATGAGAAGCTCAGAACCATGACAGTGAAAGCGATGCTCAATCTCACCATCCATTTTGATGTTTGTGCAGAATAAGCCTGAAAAGATAGGACAGCATACGGAAAGATCACCATCGGTGACATAAAGAAGCCTTCTGAAGGCAATATTCCCGGGGAAAAGATAAGGATTTTCTTGGCTGCCTAACTAAAGTCACACAGCTGGTAAAACCTGGTTCACTGCTGCCATGGGCTCCAAAGGGTTTGGCCAAGGATCCATATCAATGAATGAAGGTTTCTGCATAGAGTGGCAGCAGACAGGAGACAGTAGGGTTCATTAGTAATATTATTATATAGTCCTCATAAACAGATTTTCCAAATCACCAAATACTATTTGGACATAATATTTTTCCCCAAGATTCATTCATTCGTTTAAAAAGCAGATAGCAGACACACACACACACACACACACACACACACACACACACACACACACATCTATTCCATCCACTGATTCATTCTCCCAGTGACTTACAGCAGCCAGGGCTAGACCAGGCCGAAGTTGAGAGCCTGGAGCTTCATTTGGCTGTTCCATGTGGGTTGTCAAGGGCCCAAGTACTTGGGCTGTCCTCCATGGTTTTCCCAGGCACACTAGCAGGGAGCTTGATGGGAAGTGGAACAGCTGGAATAGGCACCAGAGTCCATATGGAATGCTGGAATCACAGGCTGCAGCTTACCCCACTGTACCTTAGTGCCAAGGCCTCAAAAATTTTATATATATAGTAGTTTTTAAATTGGAAAGCCAGGTTTACAGAGAGAGGAGAGACAGAGAGAAAGGTCTTCCATCTGCTGGTTCACTCCCCAAGTGGCCACAACGGATAGAGCTGAGTCAATCTGAAGCCAGGAGCTTGTTCCGGGTTTCCCATGTAGGTGCAGGGTCCCAAGGACTTGGGTCATCCTTGACTGCTTTCCCAGACCACAAGCAGGGAGCTGGAAGGCAAGTGGAGCAGGCAGAACACGAACTGGCACCCACATGGGATCCCGGTGCATGCAAGAAAGAACTTTAACCACTAGGTTACTGTGCTGGGCCCAAGAATGATATATTTTAGTATTTCTAAAATGTAATTTCTTCAGAAGTGTGCTCAGAATTATGGAAACAAATGAAATTGTTATTAGAAAAAACACTTGTTATAAAATGCTAGAGGTGGACCTTGTGGCACAGTGGATTAAGCCATTGTTTGGGAAACACATCCCATGTTGAACTGCCAGGTTCACTTGGGCTACTCCATGCTTCTGATCCTGCTTCCTGCTAATATACCTGGGTAGCAGCAGATGATGGCCCAAGTTCTTGGGTTCCCATGATCCATGTAGGAAACCCAAATGTTGTTCTTAGCTCCTGGCTTCATTCTAACACTTTGGGAGCAACTAAGGGATGGAATATATCTCTCAACCTCTCTTTTTCTCTTCATTCACCAAAATCTTATCTCCTAATTCCATTTCCACCCACTTCATGAAGTACGCTAAGAGTATATGGCTTCACTTTGATGACGTAACTAGAATAGATTAACTCATAGTAACAGAAAGTAGAACACTGATTAGCAGGGGCTGACAGAAGAAGGGAAAGTGATTGTTTAATGATCTTCTGTTTGGGATGATGAATTTTTCTGAAAATGGATAATGGTGAGCAACTACTTGATTGCACTTAATATCACTCAAGTGTATATTGTAAAGTACATACTTTGGAAAATGGATACAATGCTCCATTTTATGTATTGTGTATTTTGCTTCAAACAAATAGTGTTTTGGCTTAAATGCCAGTTTATGTGAAGTTCTTTGGTGCAGTGCTAGACTTATAGTGAATTCTTAATAAAGGATCAATTTTTTTAAAAAAAATATTTATTCTACTTGGAAGAGAGAGAGATTGAGAAAGAGATCTTCTATCTGCTGGTTCACTTCCCAAATGATTGCTATGGCCAGAGCTGGGCTTATCCAAAGCCTGGAGCCAGGAGCTTCTTCCAGGCCTTTCATGTCAGTACAGGGACCCAAAGCCTTGGGTCATCCTCTTTGCTTTCTCAAGGCATTGGCAGGGAGCTGGATCATAAGTGGAGCAGCCAGGACTAGAACCGGTACCCATAGAGGATACCTGCATGGTAAGTGGAGGATTAGCTTGCTACGCTATTATGCCAGCCCCAGTATGGATGTTTTTGTAATCATCTAAAACCATTTGGACATAGAATGGACTTTCTTGGTGATGGAGTAGTGAGCTTCCTGCTATGGGAAATATTTACAAACCTCCTAAAGTTTCATATGCAACCGAGTCATCCGGATATAATGTTAAAATGCAGATTTTAATGAGCTAATTTGTTTATTGCTAGATAAGCAGAGACAGTGAGCTCCTGTCTAGTAGTTCAATCTCCCAGGTGCTTGGGGCATCCAAGTCTCCTGTGCGGGTGGCAGGGACCAAGGTGCTTAAGCCATAATCTACTACCTCCCCAGGTATGCATTAGGGAACTGGAACGGAGTCAGGGGATTCCAGTATTAGAAGCAGGTATCCAAGGAGGTTTCTTAACTTCTGCACTAAATACCCACCCCTATTTTTCACATTTTTTAAAACAAGTGATTTATTTGGCAGGGAGAGAGAGAGACAGAGCAAGAAAGAGAGCTGCCCCCATCTGCTGGTTTGCTTTACAAATAGCCACACAGTCTTCAGCAGGTTCCCAACCCAGGAGAAGGGACAAGTTGCAATTTTGATCTACCAAGTAGGTAGCAGGAATCCAATTTCTTGAGTTATCACTGCTGCTTCTCAGGGTCTGTATGAGCGAGAAGCTAGAGTCAAATGCCAGAGCTGAGTATCAAACCCAGGCACTGTGATAGAGAACACTGATATCTTAACTGGGAGGTCCAATGCCTTCTCCAGATTCTGATTTAAATGGGTCCTAACTGGGGCTTGACATTTTTGAATAAGCTCTGTATGATGCTGATGGTGCCAATGGACAGCACTTGAGTAGCAAAGAGTTAGATGAATTCTTGGTGGGGAGGAATGCTGAAAGATGCTGTAATAATCTATCAATTGGGACACTGAGTTTGATTTCTTATACCCAAACGTTGGCTACCAACCATTTGTCACCACTAAATACTTGAAATTGAGAAATGCTGAAAGTATAATACACACAAATACTTAACACAAAAATTTTAAATATTTCATTTTTTATGATTACATGCTGAAATCATATTTAGACTATATTAGGTTAAATAAAGTATTAAAGATTTTAAAATGGCTATAAATAGAAGGAGATCAGATGATCTCTAGAGAGTGACACAAGGTTAGATTTTTTTTTTCTTTGGTAACCTGGGAAGAGCATGAGACTAAAATGAAGGTTACATGGAGAGCAAAGGGTGACTCTCTAGGAGTAGTGAGGGCCAGAGAGGGAAGGGGTGAGGAGGCCGCCAGTAGTTAGGAAAGCTCTCGGAGCTGTCGTTCTCCCATGAAAGAGCATTCTGTGTCCTTGTGATAGCGTCTGGGATACGAAGCCCCTAAACATCTTTTTTCCTAATATTTATGTTATGTTATGTTATGTTATGTTATGTTATGTTATGTTATGTGATGTTATTTTATGTTATGTCATGTTATTATTGGAAAAGCATATATAAGGAGATTCACTTCCCAAGTGGCTGCAATGGCCAGAGCTAAGCTGATCTGAAGCCAGAAGCCAGGAATTTCCTCTGGGTCTCTGGGTCTTTCCATGTGGGTGGAGGGTTCCAAGGCTTTGGGCAATCCTCTACTGCTTTCCCAGGCCATAAGCAGGGAGCTGGATGGGAAGTGGAGCAACCAGGATACGACTTGGCACCCAAATGGGACCCCGGCACATGCAAGGTGAGGACTTTAGACACTAGGCTATTGTGCTGGGCCCACCCCTAAACATTTTAAGATCCAAGAGAGAGGTGTGCAATGTATAGTTGCACTTTGTGGAATGTTGTGGCACATGCGTCCTGGCTGTTTTGGCCATGAACCAGTTGTGGTTGTCTTTGTGCTCTTTAACATTGTGCACTCTGGTTGCCTGATGTGGATTATTGACAGACTGCCGACAGTCTCTGTCTTAAGCAGAATAAAGCCATGCCTCTCCCAACTGGACTTTGGATGGTTGCCTCCCATAGCATGACAAAGAAAGATGGGATTGGGTAAGTGGGTTCCTTCCCAGTCACATTGGAAGACAAGAACATAACCCGTGGCCAAGGAATTTGGTTCAGCCATGAATACATTTCTTGGGATGCTCCCATCCGACATCAGAGAGCCTGGGTTCAAATCCCTGTTGCTGCCTTCAGTCGAGCTTCCAGCTTGGAGACTAGCACTAGATAGTGGCTCAAGTCTTTGGATCCCTGCAAGGAGCATTGGAAACCTAGAATGAGTTGCCAGGTCCTGACTTCAGCTTGGTCCAACCCCAATTGTTGTGGGCACTTGGGGTGAGTGAACTAGTGATTGAGAAAGCTATGTCTCTATGCCTTTCAACTAAATAAAAGTAATGGTTTAAAATTTGTGTACCCCACCCCCCACCAGTTGCCGAACACCTTGATGGGAGCCTTGTAAGGTTCCAGAGCCGAGGATCTAGTCAAGTCACTCCCAGACTCCTAATCTGCAGTAGCTGGGAGACACCAAGTGGATGCTGCAAGAAGCTGCTACATTTGCGTGTTTTTTTTTTTTTTTTTAACACAGCCATAGGAAATTAATACAGACTTTATCAGCAGCAAGGAGGGATTAAAGATACTCCTTATATTGTCACTCCCTTTACCTTTACACATGCTGATACGCAGATGCAGTGATTTCAGTGTTAATATTCTTGATGATTAGTAATGTTGAGAATGTTTTCATATGCTTGCCATAAGATATATTCTCTTTGATAAAGTGCTTTCAAATGCTTTTCCCCATGGAAAACTATCATTTCATTTTATTTTTTGAAGATTTATTTTTATTTGAAAGATCTACAGAGAGAAGGGGGAGACAGAGACAGAGAGACAGAGAGACAGAGAGAGGTAGAGCTCTTCCATCCACTGATTCTCATCACAAATGGCTACAATGGCTGGAGCTGAGCTGGTGGAAGCCAGGAGCTTCTGTCAAATATCCCACATGGATGTGGGGTCCAAGGTCATGGGCTCTTCTGCTTTTCCAGCTCACAAACAGAGAACTGGATCAGAAATAGAGCAGCCAGGACAGGAACAGGAAATTATATGGGATTCCTGCACTGCAGGTAGAGGTTTGGCCTGATGTGCCGTTATACTGGCCACGCATATCATTTTATTATTGAGGTTTTGCAGCTCTTAATATGTACTAGATAGGAAATTTTATGTGGATGAAAAATCTGTTCTCTAGTGTGTGACTTACCTTCTCACTCTCTTTCTAGTGTCTGGCAATGAAAATAAGAATGTTCTGAATTTTAAATTGAAAAGCACATTTTGTGACATGTAACAGAGCCCTCCTCACTGCAAAAAACCAGTGTTATGCTATTTGCAAATGCAGAGTATGCCACCTTGAAATATGTCACTTCAGCATAAGGGTTATTTATTGCTGAATGTCATTTAGAATGAACAGATTCAGGAACAGTTCTCTCTTCTCCCCTTATCTGTTAAAAGCAAAAAGAAAAGTTGATTCTTTGTCTGTAGCACCGGAATTCCATATGGGTGCCAGTTTGTGTTCCGGCTGCTCCACTTCCCATCCAGCTCCCTGCTAGTGGCCTGGGAAAGCAGTTGAGGATGGCCCAACTCCCTGGGCCCCTGCATCCACATGGGAGACCTGGAAGAAACTCCTGGCTTTGGATTGGCCCAGCTTGACTGGTGAGGTGATTTGGGAAGTGAACCAGTGGATGGAAGATCTGTCTCTCTCTCTGTTTTTCCTTCTTTCTTTACATTCTGCCTTTCCAATAAAAATAAATAAATATATTTTCAAAAATACAAGTGAAAATAAAAACAGAAGGCATGCGGGTAAGACACCCCATAGTATGTCCACATTTCACATGGGAATACCTGGGTTTTAGTTCTAGCTCTGGCTCCCGCTTCCAGCATCCTGATAATGCAGACCCTCAGAAGCAGCAGTAATGGCTCGAGTGACTGTGCTCCAGCCATCCACAGAGGAGAGGAGACCTGGATTTGGCCTTCTTCTCCTGCTCCTGGTCATTGTGGGTATTTAGGGAGTGAAGCATCAGATGGGCACTCTCTCTCAAATAAGTACATAAAAATTACTTGAGGAAGGTGAGGGAGAGAAGATTGAGTCTTATGCTTGAAGATGGGGAATCACCACCAAGTTGATTTGCATGAACAGACTTCCCTTACTAAGAAAGGTCCATCCTACTATTAATCATCTCATATATATTGGGCCATCCTCGACTGCTTTCCCAGGCCACAAGCAGGGAGCTGGATGGGAAGTGGAGCAGCGGGGACATGAACTGGCGCCCATATGGGATGCTAGCACTTGGAAATGGAGGATTTTCTGACTGAGCCATGGCACCTGCCCCAGGTTTTATTCATTTGCTGGCACGTTGTAAGATGTTGACTAATGGGGATTCCCTTGTTAATATTTCTGTTCTTTGTGTTTCTGTTTCAAAAATTTTTATGATTCTTTTCAGCTTCCACCTAGCTCTTTTTCAAATACAGTTGCTGACCAAACCGTGAACTCTGAGTACAGAGCCTGTAATTTTTCAGTTATGAATGTCTGCCATCCAATAGGCACTGGGGCTTCGCGCTTTTTTTTTTTTTTAATCCTTACTGCCTTTCTGAGCTCAGACCTTTTTACCATATTCCAGTATCCCCATCCTTCATTTTCCATTTTTGTTTCAAGCCTTTTGTTCCCCCATTTCATTTTCCCACTTTTTTTTTTAAACGATACTCTTCGAGCCCCTGGAGGCCCTCTCCTGGCACTCCACTGCTAGCTCCGCCTTTAAGGCCCTGTCACTCGCTCTGTCCCTCTTTCCGCTCGCTCCGCCCTTCACATCCTTTGTGCCTTGCTCTACTTCCTCCGTCCCACCTTTCCTAGTCCTTATAAGTGCCAGTCAAGAGGAGAGCTCGGTTCCTGATGTCGAGCAAGTTAACTACGTGAGGCTTTTCCCCCTTACAGTTCCTGAAATTCAGATTGCGCCCTTCAGGCCTTGGCGTCCGAAGCCTGGCCTTGACTGGCGGTTAGACCCTTGCCCTTTATACATCTTATTTCGCGCGTTTTTTTTTCCCCCTAGCCTTGCAGGGGGTGGAGCTACAATGACTGCGCCACCGTTGCCGAGACGACGCCTATGTTACTTCCGTTGGCTTCAGTGCTTCCGGGTTGGCTTTGCGGTGGCGTTTCCGACTGTGGGAGCCTCAGCTTCCCAGTCGTCCGACGAGCCCGAACAGGTGAGGGGGAACTCCTGGACTTCCAGGCTGGGGGAGCGGGGCTGGGCCGCGCCAGGCCGCGCGGGGCCAGGCTGGCCTGGGAGGGGCTTAACGGTGCTTTGGTCTCTCTCTCCCCTCAGCTGAGTCCCTTCCCTGTCTTTCACTCTTCTGGCATCGGTGGTTTTACTTCTTCGATTGAGCCCTGCTTCCTCGAACCCCTGGGAGGCCGCCTCCTTCAGGCGCCTCCCTTCTCTCCGCGAACTCGCTCTGACAGCTGAGGAACTGGCAAGATCCTGCTACCCAGAGGGTGAATGGGTATCTTTCCTGGAATAATCCTAATTTTTCTAAGGGTGAAGTTTGCAACGGCGGCTGTGATTGTAAGCGGAGTAAGCAAACACCTCCATTATACTAGTGCGAGGGATGCTGTTTGAAAGATACTCCCCTTCAACTTCCACCCCCTGAGGCGTTGGAGGCATCTAGTAAAATGCAGTCCAGTTGCTTGATTGGGATGACAACTATTGTCAACATGCATTCCTTTCACAAACAAGGGGAAAGCAGGGACGTTGATAGTTTACTCTCAGTGAATCCTAGTTTGTTCTCCAGATTAGAGATGTGTGGAGTCCGCACAAACTCTCCACTGTCTTCATCCCCTCCATCCTTGGAACCTTTGTGTCTCCGTCTCAGAAGTTGAGCTCTAACCTCACCACTAGCAAGTATCCTTGTCTGCTTACTCCACGCCATGCTGAGTTACTCTCTGCATCTCCTGTGCATAATCGTCTGTGCTTGTTGGGGCCCTAGTAGGTTAACTAAAATCACATGGCTTTCTTCAAGTCACTTCACCGTTAAAAATAGACTCAGCTCTCCTCCTCTCCCCTCCCAGCATTTCAGGGTAGCTTGCTCCTTATCATACGTCTTATCTGATGTTATTTCAGTCAACAAGGGAATTCTCTGTTCTAGTTAGGTCCTGGTCTTCCTTCTCAGCACAGATGGTACTGCTGCCTGCCTCCTCATGCTAGGCTTGTTCCTACATTGCTGTCTGTGTTCATCCTGCACCCCCATCCCTTACCCGCCTCCCCACTCTGACCTCCACAAGCCTTTCCAGGTTTTTTTTTTAAACCTCATGCTGATTTGTTTTCTTTTCAATGCTTCTTAGCTTTTAATGGTTTGTACCGCAAGTGAATGACTGATGTTTTCTACCGGATTCTAAGCTCTTAAGAAGCAAGTGCTAGATTTCGTACAGTTTTGATCCCTGCCCCATCCTGGATTTTCCAGGAAAGAGAGGTTGAGTGGTGAATATTGTCTTGGTGTTAGAACATATTTCTGTGGTTATTTTGTTAATATGAAAAGTATACCCATCTCACATTGCAGATTTGGGCAATTTGTATTCCTTTGATAAGTATTTGTCCTATTTTCCACCTTCTGAATCTGAGAGTTGCTGATCTTTCTTAAAGGAGAAAGTAAGAAAGGCATCCATGTTTCCTGACCAGATCTTTGGAATAGTGTATGGCTATGTAACTTGTAAGCAGGTACTCTAAAAAGTTCATGGAAAAGATGGAATTTATAAGATATAAGTTTATTTTGATACAAAAGCTTTTGAAATCCATGTGGAGTTTTTCTTCCCCCATAGTATGTGATCTTCATGAGCTTTCTGATGTATCCTAATATTCTGTGACATTCTTGCCGTCTGTTAGATTGTGAAATTGTCCTTGGATCTTCAGAATGCAGTCTGCATTTTGAAGATATTTTCCATTGGCTTCATTGTACACTAAGAATATTTAGGAGGTTGCATTTCTGTTTTAATTTAGGACTTATCTACTTTTACCTATAGTTGGGGTAAGCCCCCACAAGTCAAAATAATTTTACAGGGTGAGGGGGGGTGTTGCACAACTGATTTTCTGCAGAATATGACCTGTAGGCAGAAGAGTTCTGGGGATCAGGAGAGTGTTATAAAGAAGGGTTGTAGCATTGGCTGGGTCCAGCAAGTTACAATTTTGATTTCCCTGTAATCCTTTCCATACATCAAAGACATCACATTGGAAAATCAAGTATTTAATGGCTGTGTACATAATTCTGTGCAAGCTATTCAAAGGATTATGTAGGGATTTTATGTTGTTAAGAAGAAATAACATGGGACAATGAGAAGGTCACTTCATCTTAATCATTAATTCTGTACTTAATATTAAGATACTAAAAGGAGGGGACTGCCATTGTGGTGGAGGAGGTTTAAGCCATAACTTACAATGCCAGCCTCTCATATTGCAGCACTGGTTTAAGACCTGGCTGCTCTGCGTCTGTTTAGCTTGCTGCTAACGTATCTAGGAAAACAGCATGATGGCCCAAATGCTGAGGACTCTGTTACCAGTTAGGAGACCTGGATGGAGTCCCATACTGTTGGTTTTGGCTTCCCCCAGCCTCAGCTGTTAAAGATCTCTGTTTCTTCTCTCTCTGTCACTGCATTGCCTTGCTGTCAATTTTCTTTCTTTCTTTCTTTCTTTCCTTCTTCCTTCCTTCCTTCCTTCCTTCCTTCCTTCCTTCCTTTCTTGCCTTCCTGCCTTCCTTCTCTTCTCCCCCCCTTTCTCTGTCCATCCTTTATTTTCTTTCTTTCTAAATCAACTGTGGTTAATTAAACAAAATTATTTGAAAGAAATGACTTGGGTTGGGGGAGGGGAGGGAAAGAGACAGAGGCAGACAGACAGATCTTCCATTCACTAATTCACTCCCCAGATAGCCACAATGACTGACTGGAGCTGAGCCAATCTGAACACAGGCACCAGGAGTTTCTTCCAGGTCTCCTAAGTTGGTACAGGGTTTCAGGGACTTGAGCTAACCTCCCTGCTTTCTGAGGACATTAAACAGGGAGCTGGATTAGCTCCAACCCCCTTTTCTTTCTTTCTTTCTTTCTTTCTTTCTTTCTTTCTTTCTTTCTTTCTTTCTTTCTTTCTTTCTTTCTTTCTTTCTTTCTTTCTTTCTTTCTTTCTTTCTTTCTTTCTTTCTCTTCTTCCCTTCCTCCCTTCTCTCTCCCTCCTGCTGTTTTCAAGATTTATCTTTAAATTTTTATTTGAAATGCAGACTTACAGAGAGATCTTTCATACACTGCTTTACGCACCAAATGACCTAAATAACTGGAGCTGAGCAAATCTGAAGCCTGGAGCCAGGAGCTTCTTCTGGCCTCCCAAGCGGGTTTAGGAGCCCAAGGACTTGAGGTATCCTCTGCTGCTTTCCCAGGCCATAAGCAGGGAAATAAATCAGAAGTGAAGCAGTTGGGATATGAACTGGACCCCCATATGGGATGCCAGTGCTGCAGGTGGAGGCTTAGCCTGCTACCCCATAGTATTGGCCTCCAGTCCGTCTTTCAAACAAATAAAAATAAATCTTTAGGAAAAGATATAGAAGGGATAAATGATTCCAATAGTATCACACAACTTTGCAATAAATGTAACATAATATGCATGGCTGTAAAAACACTCAGGTTTTAGCTGAGAGTCGTATATTTCATTAACTGTGATAATTGAAATGCATTATATAGTATTAAGAAATGGTCATGGGCATTTAATTAGAAAATGAGAATTAGGAGAACATGAAAGCTGTGAATTTATTAAACATTGCCTGCAAAGCTTGGGTAAAAAATGAGAGAACTCACTTTCGGCTTTATGTGAGGAAGGACTGTCTGACATTAGAGCTAATCCAGGACAGTACAGGATTTCTTCCTAAGATTCTCTGTAAATGTTAGAGTACAAGATGTTACTTGCAGATGGAGGTGAGGGAGTGATTGTAGTAGCAGTATTGGATTTGCTCAGCACTCTCCAGTCTTGTATTTTAAGGATCACTAAAATTTAGATGAAACTGTGGGGAGGAAACCAAGGATTGAGTAGTCAGTGTCACTTTGCCAAATAAAGAAACTAAATAAAGCCAACTACCAATTACTATCATCATTTCGTACCAGAAATGTGATTTTTAAAATCTTCCTAGGTAACAGTGCTTTGAGGTAAATATATTTAGCTAAGGAAAGATGCTAGGTGCTCTTATTTTTCACTTCACCTTGGAATTGGGGAACTTTTATTGTGGGACCACTGTGCCAACTGTGACAACTCTGCCTTCTGTTGTGACTGTGCCCCCTGCCTTCACAGATTATTATTATTGTCCCCTGAATCCTGCATGCATTTTCCTTGTTAGAAGGCTAGGCAGCAGTTCAGTTCTGATAGAGGCTTTCTCTATAAGAAGAATTGAAATATGTTGTAAAGAAAAAGAGGCACAGGAATGTCTGAAACATTTAAGATTATTTTGGGTAATTTTTATTTGTGTTTGCATTTTCTTTCATTTTGCTTTTTAAATTAGAACCAAACAGATTTAGTGTGATTTGCAGGTGCAATTCTAAGAACATGATGGCATTCCCATCCTCCCTTTGTCTTTACCTTTTGAGATAACATCTTTTAGATTTACAGTAAATTGAAAGGCTAAGTATTTCACCAAATAAGTTTAACAAGTAAAAAGCAAAAAGACCTTAGTTTAACGGGAATTCAGGTAGCTGCTATGTAAAATAATCGAGTAGAAAAATGACCATTTCACTATTTTACATAATCTTTACATTTGTGATTAGAAAGTGGTGTTTCCACAAACTTACAAAACATGCCCTTGGTCCTGTTTTTCCAGCCCTTTTCTCTTACCATGGGAGTCATGTTTTACCATTAGCCCTAATTGTAAAATGTAGACTGTACTAAAAATGTTGACAGGTGGTTAGTACTTAGGATCCTTAATTCAAGCTGCAACTGATATTTCAAGTGCTTGTTCCTTTGCTTTTTACGGTTCCTTTCAGTAACTTTCTACCAAAAAGGCTGTCTGTTCCACATTTTGTGCTACTAGGCTATAATTATTTTTGTGGCCTGTAATGAAAGCATTCATTTTGCATGTTTGCCATCTTTTCTAGAAGATTGTTCTTTGCTTAGTTACTGGGAATTCCTTATGTGGAAACAAAGCAAAACCTTGTCTCCTCTAAAGATAGACAGTGACTCAAAGGCACTCACTCCAGGTTGTGGTGGGTGGATGGAAAGCAAGTAATAACTGTTAAAGTGCAAGCTTGGATACTTGAATTTTCACAAAGGTGATAAAGATTATTAACTAACTGTTACTGAGCTAGATGTCAGGCACTTTTCTAGGTGTTTTGCACCTATTTAATTTTCACAGCAACACATAATACAATTTTTATTGTTCCCATTTTACAGTTCAGAAAACAGGGAAAGAGAGGTTAAATAACTTGCCTTAGGTTGTAAAACTAGTCAATATTGGAATCAGGATTTGAATTTAGGCAGGCTGACTTCAGAGTCTTCATTCTTGACTATAAACCACTTCAGGGTGCTTTTGCAACTCAGATGTATGCATACCCTGAAGCTCTGTTTATGGGAAATCTGAGAGTTCATGCTAAGTAAAAAATGATTACTTTCTTCTGGTGACAGGTCTAGCGAAGGTGGCATGGGAGATGTGGTAGGTAATAATGGGAGAAGTACATTCTTAAGGGACCAGACATTGAATTAAAAGTTTTGTATATATGCATTTTGAAAGTCTGGAGGTGTGGAGGAAAAGGAGATCCGCTGGGTGGATGAATGTCCAATGTCAGAGAAAGGAGAAGCATCATTCACATCACTGTCATTTTCTGTGGGGGCCAAAAGGGAAGTGAAGAGATACTTAACTCAGCCTGGGCCTAGTAAATGGAGGGACTCAGTATAGATCAAAGTAGCTAGAGAAATTAAAACCATGGAAAAATGAAAAGGCAAAGAATTTGAGCTAAGATGGTAGTATGGACCTGTGCTTTTCACTTGAATCAAGCTAACTGAATATTATGAACTGCTTTTATGAGATGCCTCAGCCTGTATAGTTGCAATTCCAGGTTCCTTTACTTGTTTATATAGTTAAACATCTAAGTTGGGTGTACTGGATGGACTAAAGCCCCTTTGGGTGGGGATGAATAGCGCATTAAACCAGAGAATGAAGGGCACTGATTGATCATTGAGTGAGCAGCATGCCTACCCTCGTAGTGTGGCAGGACAGAGGACAGCTGTGATCTCCAGCACATAGGACAAGAGCCCTTATTTTGTGTTATTGCACCTTGTGGGGTTTTTTTCCTTTACAAATCTGTTTTACTTGCCAATTTTGTTTATTAAGTTATGTGACCAGATGCTAACAAATGTCCCCACTTCTTGTACCTTGTTCTGATTTGTGTTTGTTTTTTAGCACCAGAAAAGTGCCACTGTAAGCCATGAGATGTCTGGTCTGAATTGGAAACCCTTTGTATATGGCGGCCTTGCCTCTATTGTTGCAGAGTTTGGTAAGAATGTGAAAAAAATGACAAGTCTTTATTTTATGATATAGATAATAATGTGTGGTGACTGGCATCTGCGGTGAAAACTAGAGAGAAAAACAAAATGAAGCTCACCTTGTTTGTTTCAAAAACGATTGTCTTGGAGACATCAAGGAATAATTCTGGGATAGTCTTATTAATGGTGTGACTGATGAAGTTAGGGAAATCAAACTTAGGGAACTTTTAAGATAGTTGAATGATTGTTGAGTTTCTAGGCTTAATATACATGAGAATATAGAAGGAGTTGGATATGCTACAGGTTTCTGCCATATTTCTGTACTAATGATCTTTCTTTTTACGATAACCTGTGTATGACTTCTTAGTAAATATCCCAACTTTCTGTTTTCAAGCCTCTGTCCTATTTCAGAAGAAAGCTGACAACCAACATCAAACAAAATCCTTGATATAACTCTTGTAATATTTTTAGATTGTAACTTTTCATCTTCTAGTTTTTTTCTTTCCTGAACTATGTGCAAGTGATTGCAGTCCACTGGTCTTTGTTGACTTTCTTGTGTATGCTGTGGTGATGTGATAGCCAGATCATCAGTGGCTAGAACTATGTAGCCACCTTGGTAGTTTGAGACCTTGTACTGTTTCTTGAAGTGTGTTTTGTCAAAATGAAGGCAACTGCTTTAAGCTGACATAAGCACAATACATGAAGTGGGAGGGAGCAGCAGGAAGAAGACACTGATAAAAGGCAGATTTTATGTTACAGTTGCACAGTATTGCATGTATAGTACACACATATTGGGACCATCTAAAATCACTTTATTCCACCATCGTTTTAAGTATGTTGTGGATGGAGTAATGCTGGCCAAATTTTAACACATGTGACTCTTTGTTCTAAAGAGATATTCTAGTAGAGAATCTGTGTGTTATAAAAAGATCTTTGTCTTATGTTTCAAATATTGTCATTGGTTTTGAGTTAAGTAAAATCTAACTGTAACTCTTTGGAAATACTTATAAATGAGTGTGTTCTTTTGTAGGGACTTTCCCTGTGGATCTTACCAAAACACGACTTCAAGTCCAAGGCCAAAGCATTGATGTCCGCTTCAAAGAGATAAAGTATAGAGGGATGTTTCATGCCTTGTTTAGAATCTATAAAGAAGAAGGTATATTGGCTTTGTATTCAGGGTAAGACTGAATTCTTTCCTTACGTTGTGAACAGAAATACTTTTTTAAAAGAGACTTATTTACTTATTTGAAAGAGTTCTAGAGAGATGCAGAGAGAGACAGAAAAATCAAACTCATCATTTCACTGGTTCACTCTCTGAGTGGCTGCAACAATGGGAACTGGGTTAGACTGAAGCCATGGACACTTTTGGGTCTCCCACATGGGTAGTAGGGACTCAAGTACTTGAGCTATATCAAAAAAGAAATAACTGGAAATCAACCAGCACTTTAATAGAGGATGTGAGTGTTGCAAGTGGCAGCTTAACATGCTGTGCTGCAATACTGACCCCTGAACAGGAACACATTCTAAAGAAGCCATATAAGGGTGGGAATAGTGGTGCAGTGGGTTAAGCTGCTGCTTGGGACAACTACATCCCATATGAGAGTGTCAGATGAAGTCCTGACTTCTCATCTTCCATTCCAGCTTCCTGCCAATGCATACCAGAAAGAAGCAGATGATGGCTTAAGTGCTTGGGCCCTTGACATTCACATAGGAGACTTTGATGGAGTTTGGTTTTGTCCCAGTCCTTACTGTTGCAGACATTTTGGAGGTGAAACAGCAGATGGAAGATCTCCCTCTCACTCTCTGTGTCTTTCTCTGTTGCTCTACCTTTCAAGTAGATGAAAAAAGAAACACTTAGAAAAATCTGCACAGTTCACCCGATAGTTTGTACTTTCATACTCATGGTTTCAACATCTAATTCTGCATTGATGTACCAGTTGATTTTTCATCTACTTACAAGTGCTGAGATTTTGCTTTTGTGTTCATCTGGCTAGAAATGATGCATATTACAATGTATTTATCAGTGTAACCTAAGCTCTCTCCTGGTTCTCAACTTATTGGTAGCCATTGCTAATAGCAGCATCAATTAACTATTTTTGTAAAATTCTTCCTGAATTGGCAAATATTGGCTTATTTTAAATATTTCTTCTTTAGATAAATGTTACTCTGCAAGTTTAAACAGAAATATAGAATGAGAGAGAGGGAGACCCATTGCAGGGGTAGAGTGTCAACTTTTGACTAACCATTTGTTTCTGATTTATTCCCCAATTTATAGTTTATCTGCTGTCAATTTCATGGTCACCTCTGTGTCTAGGTTACCCGTTGATTGCACAGAATATGGACATCAATGTTATCACCAACTTATATTAGGCTTAATTTACAGGAGAATTTTTTGGGAGGAAATCAAGTAGTATATGTTGAAGCTAGTAATTTGTGGATCACCTCTTCTACCCTGTTCATTAATCATTGTGGATAATCACAAGATACAGTTTTTCTGATAGCAAGCAATAAAGGCAGAAATGCATATATTTAGTCTTCATTTTCAACCCTAACCATTTGAGCTGCTACTGTCTTTCTATTTATACCTCCCAGAATATAGTTCTGCAATTTGGAAGAATCTCAAAGGAGAATTGAGTGAGAGTATCTCTCATTCATAAGCAGAAATTAAATAGGGCAAAGTCTTGGCTCTGGTACCTCCTTGTTGATAGGATTCAAGATGTGTCTGCAGCTGTTTGGAAGTAGAGGTTGATGTTTTATAAAATCTCTGCAGTTTATAATAGTGAATAGTTCTTCTATGCATTATAGAATTCAAGTTGTTAATATTTCCCTAAGAATTTTTGTGTAAGTATTCAAAAGAGATACTGGTCTTTAGATTTCCTTTTTTGTGTTGTATTTATCTGGTTTTGGTATCAGGGTAATACTAGCTAAAATGAATTGGGAAACATTCCCTCTTCTGTTTTGTGGAAGAGCTGTGTAAGATTGGTGTTAATTCTTTAAGTATTAGGCTGAATTTCTAAGCAAAGTTTTACAAATCTGGAGATTTATTTATTTATTTAAACATTTCTTTATTTTTATTGGAAAGGCAGATCTACAGAGAGAAGAGGAAACAGAGAGGGAAATCTTTCATTCACTGATTCACTCCACAACGGCCAGAGCTGAGTTGATTCAAAGCCAGGAGCTTCTTCTGGGTCTCTCACATGGGTGCAGGGTCCCTAGGCTTTGGGCTGTCCTTTACTGCCTTTCCACTGCAAGTAGGGAGCTGGATGAGAAGTGGAGCAGCTGGGACACGAATTGCTGCCCATATGGGACCTTGGCGGGTGCAAGGCAAGGATTTGTTTATCCACTGAGCTATTGCACTGGGTAATATTTATTTGAAAATCAGTTGCAGAGATAGAGGGAGACACACACACACACACACACACACACACACACACACACACACAAAGGATCTTGCATACACTGCTTTACTCCCCAAATGACCACAATGGCTGAGGGCTGAGCCAGGCTGAAAGCAGGAGCCTGGAACTGCATTTGGGTCTCCCACATCAGGGGGCAGGGACTCAAATACTTGAGTTGTCATCAGCTGCCTTCCCAGGCACATTAGCAGGAAGCTGAATCAGGAACATAGGAACTAGGACTCGAACTGGCATGGTGATGTGGTATGTGGGTATGGCAAGTAGTGGCTTAACACACTGTACTGCATACCCATTCCCTTATTTGGGAAGTTTCAAATTATTGATCCAAATTCTTTAATGGTGGTCTAGTTTTGGCTTCAATAACAAAGTTCCATGGGCTAGATAGCTTATAAATAGCAGAAGGCTTTTTTCCCACCTCAGTTCTGAAGGGGCCCTCTGCTGTCGAGGGCCCTCTGCTGGGTTGCAGAATGCCCACTCATTGTATTCTCACAGGCAGAACGAATGAGAGCACTCTCTGGGATCCCTTGTCCAGGGCACTAATTGCACTACTTCACTGTTGTGACCTGATTACCTTCCAAAGGCCTGGCCTCCTGATAACATCCGTTGGAGGTTAGGATTTCAGTGTATGACTTTGCGGGAGGATACAAATAATCTATTGCAGTGATTATGCGACTTAGATTGTTTTATCTTGGTTGGGTTTTGGTAACTTTGTGGTTTTCAAGGGATTAGTCCTTTTTGTATTCCCTTTATTATCCTTTTAGTGGCTATAGGATTTATAGTGCTGTTCCCTGGCACTTTCCTGATGTCGATGATTTACATCTTTTTATGTATTTCAGGGATCTATCAACTTTACTGATTTCTTTAAGAGCATGCTTTATGTTTCATTGATTTTACTTTACTTTCCTGTTTTCAATTTCTTTGTTTTATGATCTTTATTTTTGTCTTCCCCCTGTTTTCTTTGGGTTTATTTTGTTCTTCTTTAGTACCTTGAAGCAGGCATCTAGACCATTGATTTGAGACTTTCCCTTTTTCTTTTTAAAATTTTTATCTTGCTTATTTGAGAGAAAGAGTGAGGACTCTCCCATCTGCTGGTTCATTCCCCAAATGCCTACAATAGCTAGGAGTGGGGCAGACTGAAACTGGGAGCCAGGCACTGAGACTAGATCTCTATATGGGTGACAGACACCCAAATACTTTTGCTATCACCTTCTACGTCCCAAAGGCACCTTAGAAGGGGTATTCTGAGGTAGATTGCAAGCATACCACACAGTATTCTGATCATCATGCAGAAAGACATATCCCCATTCTTTTTTTCTCTCTCTTTTAAAAAGATTTATTTTACTTTTATTAGAAAGTGAGATATACAGAGAGGAGGAAAGACAGGAAGATTTCTATCCATTGATTCACTTCTCAAATGGCCACAACGGCCAGAGCTGAGCTGATCTGAAGACAGGAGCCAGGAGTCTCTTCCAGGTCTCCCATGTGGGTTCACGGTCCCAAGACTTTGGGCAGTCCTTGACTGCTTTCCCAGGCCACAAGCAGGGAGTTGGATGGGAAGCGGGGCTGCCAGGATTAGAAGCAGCGCCCATATGGGATCCTGGGCATGCAAGACATGGACTTTAGCCACTAGGCTTCTGTGCTGGGCCCCTGACTTTTTTCTAATGTAAGCGTTTTGGGTTGTAAATTTCCCTCAGAACTGTTTTGACTCTATCCAATATAAATTAGTAAGTTGGACTTATACTTTCATTCAGTTCCATATATTGGAAAAAAATTCCTCTGAGACTTCTCTGACCAATGGGATTATTTTAAAATGTGTTGTATAGGGGTTGGCACCATAGCATAGTAGGCTGAGCCTCTGCCTGCAGCACTGTAATCCCACATGACTGCAGGTGCATGTCCCAGCTTTTCCAGTTCTGATCTGGCTTCATGCTTGTGGCCTGGGAAAGCAGCAGAGGATGGCTCAAGTCCTTGGGCCCCTGCACCTGTGTGAGAGATGCATTGGAGGCTTTTGGCTGCAGGCTTTCGATCAGCTCAGCTCTGGCTGTTATGGTCATTTGGGGAGTGAATCAGTGAATTGAAGAGCTTCTGTCTCTTGTCTCTGTAATGCTGCCTTTCATATAAAAATTAGAAAAAAATAACTCCTCAAAGAAAAAAAGATAAGTATATTATTTAATTTCACATCATTGCAGGGCTTTAATTTTTTTTAGAAAAGGTTTATTTATTTTTACTGGAAAGTCAGACATACAGAGAGGAGGAGAGACAGAGAGGAAGATCTTCCATCCGCTGATTCACTCTCCAAGTGGCCACAACAGCCATAGCTGAGATGATTCAGCGCCAGGAGCCTGGAGCCTCCTCCGGGTCTTCCACATGGGTGTAGGGTTCCAGTCCTCCACTGCCTTCCTAGGCTACAAGCAGTAAGCTGGATGGGAAGCAGGGCCGCTGAGACACAAACCAGGCACACATATGGGATCGTGGCGTGTGCAAGGCGAGGACCGCAGTGGGCCCTGCAGGGCTTTAATTTTTAAAAAAATTATGTATTTATTTGCTTGAGAGGCAGAGCAATAGGGACAGAGGGAGAAAGAAAGAATCAGTCTTCCATCTGCTGGTTCCACTCCCCACATGTCTTCAGCAGCTAGGTATGGGTCAGGCCAAAATCAAGTTTGGAATTCTATCCTGATTTTCCATATGGGAGGAAGGGGCCTAAATACCTGAGCCATCCTTCACTGCCTCCCCAGGCACATCAGTAGGAAGCTGGATTGGAAGAAGAGTAGCTGGGGCTTTAACTGGTACTCTGATATGGGATGCTGGCATTACAAGTCATGGTTTAACACACTGTAAAACAATATCAGCCCCAGGATTTTCCTGATTGACTTTATGATTTGATTCCATGATGATCAGAGAACATGTCGAATGTGATTTCAATGCTTTTACATTTGTTGAGATTGGTTTTTATGAAGTGTGCTATCTTGAGTATTTCTTGGCTGCTTGAAAAAAATGTCTTTTGTGTTTTTGGATGGAATGAGGTAAGTAATAGATAAGAGTGGGTAGATATGTATAGTCTTCAAATACGTGTTGAATACAATTAACCTTTTCTTTCTTTTTTGAAGAATTGCTCCTGCTTTACTAAGACAGGCATCATATGGCACCATTAAAATTGGGATTTACCAAAGCTTGAAGCGATTATTTGTAGAACGTTTAGAAGGTCAGTGTACTTGCTCTTTTTTGAGGTGCTACTTTAAAGGTATTGTTGAAATCACTCTTAGTGAGAAGTGTGCATCATGACATGCCTGCAAGGATAAAGTGAGTTTGTATTGACTTTGGATAAATCCTTGAAGAAGTGATGCAGGGATTAAACTTGTCCTTTATCCTATGGCGAATTTTTACAAAAGGCTTCTGGCCATCCCAGAGGAACCGTGGAACGGTGTTGTTCAGAAAATAAGTGCTATTGACATGAAGAAGAGAACTTGAACTTACAAGTCATTTTCCAGCTGCCAATTTTGATACGCTTTTGTTAGGATAATTTTAGGCTGTTAGAGTCGAGGTTTTGCTGTACATATAGCCACCTGGCCCACAGTCAGCATTGTCATATGTCTTTCTATTTGCTGCCGCAGCATTTCCAGCCCGATCCTGTATTTAATGATTATTTTACTGCAGGCCTGGGGCTGTTGGATGTTTTGGGACAGCTGAAGAGCCTTCGGTTAGTAATGTCCTTTGAATCACTTTTTTGTTCTCCTGAAATCAGCTTTTTCTGGACCTTCTTCTTTGGAAATCATGAAGGATTCCTTTCTTCTTTTTTTCTAAAATATCTTCCTTTCCTAAATTGTTCACTTGGGCTTACTTAGTCTTTATTTGTAGGCTCTTCATGGTGGGAGGAGTGTGAAGATTGACTTTTCACTGCAAAACTCTGCTCTGGGGTTTCTTTGTTTTTTTCTCTATGTGTGTATATCGGGGGGAGGGGAATTAGTTTTAATTTCTTGCTTTTCCACATTTGACTACAGGCATCTTCTGTAAATAAATAGCGGGTAAAAGAGATCTAAGGCCTATCAAAATTAATATTTAGGTAACTTTTTCTATTTGCTAGATTTTACGCTTTTAACATTCAGTTCCTGAATCTCTAGAGGTGACAATTATGCAGAAGAAAAAAAAAACATTTAAAAAGTATGTTCTTTAAATGTTTGAGATGGTTAGAGGGGAAATAGCACATTCTGAATTCATGTGGGGTATTGACATGTGCCACTGAGCTTTAGAAAATCATCTTTAAAATCAATAATGATTTTCATTTTCTGATTTTTATATATTTCATATATATATTTTTATATATTTGGGATCTAGAAATATTTGAGTTTATTTTTTGTAAGCTCTGTAGCTTATTTCTAAAGTCTGAAGGTTCCTTTTCGCTGTATTTTCAGAAACTGGCACCTAATTCAACAGAATTTTCTTTTTTTTTTTTTTTTTTCCTTTTTGCAGATGAAACTCTTCTAATCAATATGATCTGTGGGGTAGTGTCAGGAGTGATATCTTCTGCTATAGCCAACCCCACTGATGTTCTAAAGGTAAGAAAGATGTATGCAGTGTGATTTGAAGAGAAAATGACCTTTGAACCAGATTTCGGTTCTGGCACTACTGCTCAGCAGCTGTAAAAGCTTAAGAAAGTCACTACCGTTTCGGTTTCACTCAGTTACTGTGAAGTGAAGATAATGTAGGACTTACAACGTAGCTTTATTGCAGATCAGAGACAATATGTGTAGACTGCCTGTCATTGTACTTGATAGTAGATGTTAGCAAGCAGTAGTCAATTTATTATAATAGACTTGAATTTGTTGGTCTTCAAATCAGGGTATTAAGCATCTGTTGGATCCTTCCAAGGACTTTGCAGTTTGAGGGATCTCTAAACTTTCCAGATCTCGAAATTTTCATTTGTAGTCTTTTCTCGAACTAGTCTGAGAATGAAAATGTGTTTAGAAATACCCTTTCTCCACTTTACAAAGCAAAAGACATAAACCATTCCAAATCTCAGTATGGTATATCTTAATATATCCACCAAACAGTTTAAACCAACATACACTTTTTAGGTAAAGGCCTCTTTAATAATTAGTTGGAGTACAGTAAATCTCTGTTGTCTTTCCCTGTATTATCCATAATTTCTATTAAGGGTGAGATTTGGCTTTCAAAAAATCGATAGTGAGAGTATTCTTAACTCAGAACTTGAATATTATAGGTTAGTGGTGCTGATTTGCTAAGCATATAGTTGGATTTCTTTAACGTTTTAGCAAATCACTGAGTGAAATACTTATTGTAATGACAATCTTTATCTCACTTTATTTCATAATGTAGTAAATTTTAACCTTAAATTTATGATTAATTAAGAACATTAAGTATGAGAGGATTCCAAATTTGTAAAAATTATTTTATGGTGAATGAGGATGCATACTTTTTGGAACACTGGTGAAACCACAAGTGGCTAAGTTAATGAAGAAAGGATCAGTTATAATTTGGTTTTGAGAATGAAAGCATGACTTGAAAAATAACCATGAATGAAACCACTGATGGTTGATGGAGACACAGAAAAGACATGAAATATTTTTTTGAACTAAAGTGAGATTAATTTTGCTATAAACTTTTCATATCACTTTAGATTTACAGAATATTTATTTAGGAGAAGACTCAACTGTATCCTAAAACTATAGGATATTTGCAGTATAATTACCCTTGTTAGTCATTTTCAAGAGTAGTAATACTTCACTCTCCGAGATTTTCTTTTCTTAGCGCTCATAATCCTAAATCACCCACGTTATTCACTTCCATTTCCTGTCTTTCTGTCCCACAAAATTACAAGCCTTGACCAGTGCTACAGTTTACCCTCTCCTTTCTTATACCTATGTACGACCGAAGGTCTGGGGTCCAGCATGTTGACTCAATTGGCTAATTCTCCCTTTGCAAGTTCCCGAGTCCCTTGTGGGTGCCAGTTCTTGTCCCAGCTGCTGAACTTCCATCCAGCTCCCTGCTTGTGGTCTGGGATGAAAGTGGAGGATGACCCAAAACCTGCACCTGTGTGGGAGACCTGGAAGAAGCTCCTGGCTCCTGGCTTCAGGTGTTTGTCTTTGTGTCTCCTCTCTGTAAATCTGCTTTTCTAATAAAAATAAATCTTATAAAAAAAAAAAAAGATTGAAGGTCTGAGAGTGGGGAAAGCCACTATCTTAGACTTCGTGCCAATGGGATTTGTAATTGGGCTATTCATTCCTTTCACTTGTCCTTGAACAGTTCATTCTGTTATCCTCAAAGATGTTTTAAACCATCAAGCTTTCTTTTTAGCTCCTTCCTTCTATCGCCCTCAGAAGCTAACCCCGCCCCTTTTCGCCTTGCCTTCGACCTCTGAACTTTCTGTTGTTTCTGTACTTCAGCTCTTGTTGGGCACGTATGCCCATGCTAGCCGTGGCTCTCAAAACGTCACTGTCTTTTTTGCTTGTCCAGACTTCACAAAACAGCCCTCACCTTACACCTTTTCCTCATAATTTGCTATGAGCATTCCTGCTGCTTGATTGAAACTCCTTTCCCTCATAGTGCACATTATTCAGTCCAGTAGACGTAGTTTGAATCTCACTTAATCTGTTTTGACTAATCATTTCTACTTGAATTTCTCCTTTTCTTTTTTTTTAAGATTTGTTTATTTTTAATGGAAAGTCTGATATACAAAGAGGAGGAGAGACAGAGAGGAAGATCTTCCGTCCGATGATTCACTTTAAGCAGCCACAATGACCACAGTTGAGCCAATCCAAAGCTAGGAGCCTGGAGCCTCCTCCGAGTCTCCAACGCGGGTACAGGATTCCAAGGCTTTGGGCCATCCTCCACTGCTTTCCCAGGCCCCAAACAGGGAGCTGGATGGGAAATGTGGCTGCCAGGATTAGAAATGGTTCCCATATGGGATCCTGGCACATGCAAGGCGAGGACTTTAGCTGCTAGGCTACTGCACCAGGCCCAAATTTCTCCTTTTCTTTTGACACCACAATTTTTAGAGAGAAAAGGAGAGAGAGATCTGTCCACTGTCCTCAAGTAGCAACAGTGACTGGAGCTGAGCCAACGTGAAGCCTGGAGCCAGGATCTTCCTGGTCTCCCACGTGGGTGCAGGGTCCCAAGACTTTGGGCTGTCCTCGACTGCTTTCCCAGGCCACAAACTGGGAGCTGAATGGGAAGTGGTGCTGCTGGGATTAGAACCAGCGCCCATATGGGATCCCGGCGTGTTCAGGGTGAGGACTTTCAGCCGCTAGGCTATTGCCTACAATATTCTACAAATATTTCTTTTTCCTATTTAAACCTTTATCTTCAGTGCTTTTCTCTGCTATAATCTCTCTTTGGCCATTTTCATTCTCAATACCTCAGGATATAGGCTAGGCTGCTATAACGTAGAAACTGAAATATACAGTCTCGCACAGGATGCAAGGTTTTTTCCTCTCCCAGGTAACAGTTTAGAGGAGAGAAGTTCTTGCTTAATTGAGCATACGTAGTCCTTGCAGTTATCCAGGACCTGGGGGCCTTTGCTTTTAGTATACAAAATCCTAGAGCAGGGGTTAGCAAGCTTTTGTCTATGGGCCAAATCTGGAACAATGCAAATATAGTATATTGTTACATAATCACCCCACTGCATTTGTTTCTGTATTGTTTATGGTTGCTTCCGTGGCAGAACGGGGTGGTTGTGACAAAGGCCATAAGCTCAGAGAAGTCTAAATTGTGCTGTCTGGCCTTTTACATTAGAATAAGTTTGAACTTTGTGTTATGAAATTGTTTACTTTCTATTATTTTTAAAGGTTTATTTATTTATTTGAAAGAGAGATGGAGTGGGAGACACAGAGAAAGAGAGAGAGAGATCTTCCTTCTGCTGGTTCATTCCCAAATGACCGCAATAGCTAGAGCTGGGCTGGCCCAAAGCCAGAAGCGGAGAGCTTCTTCTGGGTCTCCCATATGGGTTCAGGGGCCCAAGCACTTGAACCATCCTCCACTGCTTTTCCAGGCATATATCCAGTGAGCTGGATCAAAAGTGGGACAGCAGGACTGGAACTGGCACCTATGGGGGATGATGACACTGCAGATGGAGGCCACAGCACCGGCTATTATGATAGATTTTTTTAAAAAGATTTATTTATTTTTATCGGACAGTCAGCTGTACAAAAAGGAGGAGAGAGAGAGAGAGAGGATGATCCTCCGTCCACTGATTCACTCCCCATGTGGCCGCAACAGCTGGAGCTGAGCCAATCAGGAGACAGGAGGCTCCTCTGGGTCCCCCTTGCCAGTACAGGGTCCCAAGGCTTTGGGCCATCCTCAACACTGCTTTCCCATGCCACAAGCAGAGAGCTGGCTGGGAAGTGGGACTGCTGGGACACGAATCAGCACCCACATGGGATCCTGGCACATGCAAGGAGAGGACTTTAGTCTTTAGGCTACTGTGCCTGGTCCACTTATGATATTGTTTTAATCTGCATGGTTGACGTTGAGCCACCATCATCCTTGAATTACAGTTCATATGAGGACAAAGTAAGGGATAAGAGTTTCCTTTTGTTTAAAGTACAGTGATTTACTAAGAGAAAGTATAGTTGAAGATCCAAGAAACTTCAAACCGAATAATAAGAAGCTCAGAGCCCCTTAGAGCACAGTTCATAAAGTATGCAGTGGAGATGTTTTGAATTTTAATAAGATAGATTTATTTATTTAAAAGGAAGACAGAATGAGAGAGAGAGTAATTGAGATCTTCTACTCATTGGTTTACTCTCCAGATACCAACAACAGGCAGGAGTATCCCAGGTCAAAGTGACATGCCAGAAACTCAATCCAGGTCTTTTAACTTGGGAGGCAGAGCAGTAACCTGCAGATTTCCAAGGAGTACATTAGGAAGCTGGCATGGAATTCAGCTGAGGTGGGATTCTGTCCTCGGGACTCTGATGTGGGATGCAAGTGACTCTTTCATCTTAACTCTTCACCACAAAAACCGTCCCTAAACATGTAGTTTTTGATCATCAATTTTAAAAATATCACAAAAATATATGGTAGCATAGTATGATGAATATCTTTGTATGCATCACCTAGATTCAAAAGCTACATTTTTCTATGTGCACTTCATTTATTTCTACTTTTCTGAATTATATTAAAGTATACCCCACACACTGCCATTTTACTCCCAATTCTTTGGTATGGGTTTCATAAAAGGAATGCTTTATTTTTTATTCAGATTTATTTATTTACCTGAAAGACAGAGTTATAGAGTGAGGTTGGCCATCTGCTGATTCATTCCCCAATGGCTACAACGGTTGGAGCTGGACCAATCTGAAGCCAAGAGCTTCCTCCAGGACTCCACGTGGATGCAGGGGCCTAAGCACTTGGACCATCTTCTGCCTTCCCAGGCACATTAGCAGGGAGCTGGATCAGAAGTGGAGCAGCCAGGACTCGAACTGGTGCCCAGATGGGATATAGGCAATGCAGGCAGCAGCTTTACTCAACACACCATAGTGCTGGCCTCAGGAATACTTCTTATGTAATCAGAGTGCCACTGTTACACCTAATAAAATGGATATCACTTCATTGATAATATCTGATACTCAATCTATGTTCAAATTTCTAGACTGTCATATATTTTTTATAGTTGACTGAAAAATCCAAAGTCTGTACATTGCAGTTGGTAGTTACATGGTTAGGTCCCTTTTACTCTGTAACAGGGGTGAGTGATGAACATCATTCGTTCTGGCCTTGCCAAAACAACTGTAAGTAGGGTTTGAAATTTATTATATCTAGGGCCAGCACTGTAGTGTATAGCAAGCTAAGCCTCCGTGTGCAATACCAGTATCCCAGGTAGGCGTGGCTGGGCATTTGGACAGTGAAGCATTAGATAGAAGATCTCTGTCTGTCATTCTGCCTTATATATAAATAAATAAATCTTTGAAAAACATTTTTCAGTGGGTTCAGGTTCCTGTTTTGCAAAAAGCGTTGTACTGACCCTTCATCTCAAAGTTTTTTATCCATTGGTGACCATCACTTGAATCATTTATTTCTGATTGTGAAGAGTGATTTTCTAATTCTTTCACTGCTCCTATGTTTCTTAGCCTCTTCTGCAAGAACTTTTCCTTGTTAAGTAGGGCTATTTGCTTATCCTGGAAAATGTGAAATTTCCTTCAAAGCAAAAAACAGGGAGATTTCAATCATCTCCATTCATGTTCCATTCTGAAAATCTTAGTTGCCTGGTTATGTCTAACATCTGCCAGGATGCTAGATACGCAGTTATGCAATTTCCAGCAGGGAAACTGTGTACCGAACTGAAGCTCTGTTTTATTATTGAAGAGAGTAAGTAGTGGTGGAGTGCAGTTAGTCACCCCCGAGATAGCTGCAATAGCCAGGGCTGGCCAGGTCTTTTTTCTGTGTTTATGGATATTTTACTTTTTTAATGTTTTTATAAGTTTACTTGAAAGGCAGAGTGAGAGAGAAGGAGGAAGAGAAAGAAGGAGGAAGAGAGAGAGAACACAAGTACAAGAATGTGTGTGTGTGTGTGAGAGAGAGATCTTCAATTTAGTGATTCACTCCCCAGAGAGAGAGAGAGAGATCTTCCGTTTAGTGATTCACTCCCCAAATGGCTACGATGGCCAGTGCTGAGCCAGACTGAAGCCAGGAGCCTGGAATTCCATCTGGATCTCCCCCATTGGTGGCAGGGGCTCAAGCTTTTTGGCTACCTCCTGCTGCTTTCTCTGGCACATTAAATGCTGCAAGATCAGAAGTGGCTCATGTGGGATGGTCTGCATTGCACGTGGCGGCTTAACCAGTATGCTACAGTGCCAGCTGCTAGTGAATTATTTCTGATGCTGAATAATTGTTTTTACTATTTCTTAATTTTTTTTCCAACACCAGAAATTACACTTTGATACGGGGAAATGTGATGCCTATGGAAATCATATTTATGAAATCTGTTTTCACAGAAACTACATTCTCTATATAGTTTAGCTGATTGTTTTTATTGTAATAGCAGAAATCTTTGTGATAATTCCCAAATATTGTTTCCAGAATTTTAAATGAGTACGACCTCTTACTTTGGTTCTCTGTCAAAACAAAGTGTGCTTCTTTCAGATCCGGATGCAGGCTCAAGGAAGCTTGTTCCAAGGGAGCATGATCGGCAGCTTCATTGACATATACCAGCAAGAAGGCACTAGGGGTCTGTGGAGGGTGAGTGCTTTTTCCTGCTCTTTTGTTAGAATGTGGGAAGAATACTTTTTCTCTATGAGGCCATAAAATTGTGAATTATAACATGTGAAATAAGATTCTCCTTGTCACCCGTGACAGGAGCAGCACCTGCCATTGGTCTTTATTTCTCCATAATGTGTACATGAGGAAAGTTGAGATAACCATGTTGGTTTGTTCAAATTCAAAGTACATTTACTTATATGTATTTTTCATCAGTCTTATGCTAACAAAGCAATATATGTTTGTGATAGTTTCAGTAATGCCTATCTTTAAAAGTTGTTGTATAACTTTTAAAAAAAGATTTATTTATTTTTATTACAAAGTCAGATATACAGAGAGGAGGAGAGACAGAGAGGAAGATCTTCCGTCCGATGGTTCACTCCCCAAGTGAGCGCAATGGCCGGTACTGCACCGATCCAAAGTCAGGAACCAGGAACCTCTTCCGGGTCTCCCACGCGGGTGCAGGGTCCCAAAGCTTTGGGCCGTCCTTGACTGCTTTCCCAGGCCAGAAGCAGGGAGCTGGATGGGAAGTGGAGCTGCCGGGATAAGAACCGGCGCCCATATGGGATCCCGGGGCTTTCAAGGTGAGGACCTTAGGCACTAGGCCACGCCGCCGGGCCCTCCATTAATTTTTAAATGACCATTTGCACGACAAAATGCTGAAAGTGATTATCTCTAGATGGTAATACTACTCAATTTTTTTTCTTTTCCAGCTTTTTATATCTACTAAATAATGTATAGTTCATCACTTACTTTTTATAAATTAAAAAAGTTATGGGGCCCGGCACCAAGGCCTAGTGGCTAAAGTCCTAGCCTTGAACGCCCCCGGGATCCCATATGGGCGCCGGTTCTAATCCCAGCAGCTCCACTTCCCATCCAGCTCCCTGCTTCTGGCCTGGGAAAGCAGTCAAGGACAGCCCAAAGTTTTGGGACCCTGCACCCGCGTGGGAGACCCGGAAGAGGTTCCTGGTTCCCGGCTTCGGATTGGCGCGCATCGGCCCGTTGCGGCTCACTTGGGGAGTGAACCATCGGACGGAAGATCTTCCTCTCTGTCTCTCCTCCTCTCTGTATATCTGACTTTGTAATAAAAATAAATAAATCTTTAAAAAAAAATTAATGGAAAATGCTGGCCATTGCAGTCGCTTGGGGAGTGACCCCCAAAGATCATCTTTAAAAAATTTTTTATTTTTATTGGAAAGACAACTCTACAGAGAGGAGGAGAGACAGAGAGGAAGATTTTTCGTCAGTCAACCCAAGCTAATGCAACGGCTGAAGCTGCGCCGATCCAATGCCAGGAGCCCAGAGCTTCTTTCAGGTCTTGCATGTGGGTACAAGCTCCAAGGCTTTGGGCCATCCTCGACTGCTTTCCCAGGCCACAAGCAGGGAGCTGGGTGGGAAGCAGGGCTGCTGTGATTAACACCAGCACCCACATGGGATCCTGGTGTGTGCAAGGCAAGGACTCCAGCCGCACTGGGTCCAGAAGATTATCTGTCACAGCACAAAGTGCGGAGAGGCACTGTTTGGCTGACTTGCCAGATCAGCAGAATCAAGCATCTTGACTCAGCTGTATCATTTCTACTTGATAGATTGAGTTTTAGAATTTAGAGATGATTAAACACTTAAATCAGAATTGTCCCAGAAAAAAATTGTCCCTGTGATATGCTCTTTTTTTATTTTAAAAATGTATTATTTTCATTGATCTGCTTTTTTGAAGTGTGGTTCACAAAACTTACACAAATTCTTAAGCAAGATAATGCTACTTCAATTATAAATTGCATTAGGGAATGGCATGGTGGCATAGTAAATCCTCTCCTTGTGTCAAAGCATTGCATTTAGGCATTGGTTCTAGTCCCAGCTGCTCCACTTCTCATCTAGTGCTCTGCTAATTGGCCTGAGAAAGCAGCAGAGGATGCACCCAGGTATGTGGCAGATCCAAATGATGTTCCTGGCTCTTGGCTTTGGATGGGCCTTCAGACCTGACAGCCAGAAGATCAAGAACTAGTACTGGCACAGTGTGGCAAAGGCTTTAAGACTGCAGGGACAACAGTGAGCTATGCTTGTTCTGAACTGGGAGTGAACTCACTGAGCTCAATGCATTGCACTAGTCCCAGAGGGAAAATAATACTGACTATTGCATCATACGGGTTAAAATAGGTCCATGTGGCCCTCAGACCTAACAACCAACAGGTTCCGGCAGGATCAGTACCAGCAATAACCTAGCTATATAGGACACCTGGTGTCTCCCTAACCCTGGGACCTGCTGCAACTGGAATGGACAACAGTGCAGCCTCAGCATGGTATCACAGGAGGTGGAGAGTGATGAGCCAGGAGCTGGGGCTATGGAGACCACAGTGGAAGTCTAACATAAGACCTAGACCTGGAACTCACTGGAGGGAGTGGCACAGTTGGCTGCAAACAAAGAGCCGTGTACCAACCACAATAAGTAAAATGAATTGTAGACCTGTGAGTGGCACAGCTTAGAAACCTGCCCCAAGGAGCAGAATCCGCTAACCAGAAGTACAATGACACACAGCAGAAGAAGAGACAAAGGCAAAATGAACATTACTGAAGACTCTCCTGCAAAGGAGCAAAACCCTACGCCAACCTCAGAGTTAACTGAGGAACACATCGAGAAAAGGGAGGATACAGAATTCAAAACATTTGTTATAAAACTTCTTATCAACAAAAAGCACGTAACACAAGAGTTCAAGAAATTAAAGGAATATGTCACACAGGAAATGAATAAAATGAAAGCTGATATATCAAAAATGAAGAATACAGCAGAGCAAATTAAAAGTACAGTGGAGTCTCCAAAACAGAATGAAGGAGGCAGAATGAAGAATCTCAGAATTGGAAGATATTTCCTGTCACCATGGAGAAACAAACAAAACGCTGGAAGCAGAGCTGGATCAAGCTAGAAGTATTCAAGAACTGAAAGACACTATTAAAAGGTCAAATATAAGAGCTATGGGAATCCCCGAAGGTGCAGAAAGAGAAGCTGGGACTAAAAGTGTATTCAATGAAATAATAAGGGATAATTTCCCTAATCTAGAGAAAGAAAACAACATCCAGGAGGGGCACAGAACTCCCAACAGGGTTGACCAAAAGCAATCTTCACCACAGCACCTGATAATTGAGCTCTCTTCAATCGAACATAAGGAAAGATCCTTAAATGTGCTTATGAAAAAAATCAATTGACATACATAAGGGAATGACAAATTCACAGGAGATCTCTCACAGGAAACCCTATAGGCCAGACGAGATGGAGTGATATATTCCAGATTTTAAAAGCAAAAAATGTCAGCCCAGGATAACGTGCCCAGCAAAACTTTGCTTTGTCTTTGAAAATGAAATAAAATTCTTCCACAGTAAAGAAAAGTTAAAAGAATTTGCCTCTTCCAAACCTGCCCTACAAATGATACTTAAAAATGTTCTCTTGACAGAAAAGAGGAATAGCACCCACCAAAACCAAAGGGAAACATGAAGAACATCCCAGTAAAATGACAACAGAAGACTAAATCAATTTACAGCCCATTGCTAAAATGACAGGACTAAATTACCACCCATACATAATAACCTTGAATGTAAATGGCTTAAACTCATCAATCAAACATCATAGATAAGTAGACTGGATTAAAAAAACAAAACCCATCTATTTGTTGCCTACAGAATGCATATCTCACCAACAAAGATCAGCGGAAACTATATGTCATGGATTTTGATTTTTTTTAGTTTACTTTTATCTCTTCAAAATACTTTCTTAAATTTTTCACTGACTCATAGATCATACAGTAGCATCATTTTCTTCAAGAAGGGTCTTGATATTTTTTATTTCTTCAGTGATACATTAGTCATTCAGTAGCATGTTATTTAACTTCATGGCATTTTTAATTTCTTCTTTTCTTCCTGTTGTTGATTTTGTATTGTGGCTTTTCATTTAAAGGGATGTGTAGTAACTGTGTAATGGAGACTATCATTTCCAGATGTGAGGATGCAATGCAGTATGCATCTCTACTTCCAGATCAAAAATGGACTCCCAATGAAACTGTTTAATCTATCTTGACAATAGGATCTGGACTCTGCCATTGTCCATGCCCGCAATAATGTACATATGACTGTTTATGAAGAACTATACTATAGTAATAATATAGGGGAAATCAGTAGGGGGGTGTATTGGGCAGGGGGTAAGGAAAATCCCAGGGCCTATGGAACTGTTTCATAAAAGGCAATAATCATAAAAAAGTAAATAATGCAAATAAAGAAAGAAGGAAAGAAATTGTTTGCCTTTGTGAATATACCATATGCATTTTCTTATATCATTAATATTCATAAAATGGGATTTTTATTGCTGGCACACTGCCGTTTTACATGAAGCGAGGTAGGGGCATTGTGCTAGTGAGTGGAACCTGTGCATGTCATCGCCGGAGGACTCACAAAGAAAGCACTGCTCGTCCCTGACCTCTTGCTTCCTGTTCCTGTTTGTGCTGGCACACCAGTGGGTGTCCTGCACACCCTAAATGTGTGTGAGAATTACACTTGGAAGTTCTCTCCCCATGGCTGTTTGTTTTCTGATATAATTATTTTATTGTATCACAACTTTGCTGGGATAATTCACATACCATGAAATTAACTATATTTGAAGTGTACGATTGATTTCTAGTACATTCTCCTACCATTATCAGCACTAAGTTCAGTTCATGTTCATCATCAGAATGAAAACCTGCTGTCCTTCAGCATGGACTTCCCATTTCCCCCAACCTGTCAAATCTTAGAAAACTTCTACTGTGTCTCTGTTTGCCTAGTCTGGATATGTCCTCCCCCTGGAATCCTCAGCACGAGGTCCTGTGCCTGGCTTCTCCCATTGAGCAGACTTTTCAGGGTTCATCTGTGTTGCGATATGTTCCAGTACGTCATTTCTTTGCATGACTGAGTGATATTTCTGTTCCGTGCATATATCACATTTTATTTATCCTTTCATCAGTTGATGTGCATTTGGGCCATTTGGAACGATGGGACTGTTCTAAGTAATGCTGCTGTGAACACTGTTGTATGCATGTATATGTTCACAAATCTTTTCCATGCTCCTGGGTATATGCCTAGGGTTGAAATGGCATGGTCATGAGCTAAGCCCATTTTGGCTTTTTAAAAAGGATTTTTTTTTTTTATTTGAAAGGCAGAGCAACATGCAGAGAGAGATCTTCCATCTGTGGCCTCGACAGCTGGGGCTCATCATCCAGGCCGCAGCCAGGAGATCAGAACTCCATCCAGGCCTCCCACATAGGTTGAGGGGCTCAAGCACTTTGGCCATCTTCTACCAGTTAGTCACACTAACAGGGAGCTGAAACAGGAGTGGCACAGCCAAGAGTCAGACCGGGGTTCTGATATGGAAAGTCAGTGTTGCAGGCAGAAGCTTAACTTACTGTGCCGCCACACCAACCCTTGTTTTAACCTTTTGAAGAGATGCTAAATTGCTTTCCACAGTGGCTGCCTCGTTTTACATTTCCATCAACAGGGAATGAGGATTCTAATTTCTCCAAACCCTCAGCAGTACTCACTTGTACTTAAAAAATATATGTTATAGCCATCCTGGTACGATGAAATGGTCTGTCATTGTGGCTTTGATGTGTGTGTCCCTAGTGATCTTTTAAAAAAAAATTTTATTAATTTTTATTGGAAAGTGAGATAAACAGAGAGGAGGAGAGATAAGAGAGGAAGATCTTCCATCTGCTGATTCATTCTCCAAGTGGCTGCAGTGGTCAGAGCTTAGCCGATCCGAAGCAAGGAGCTTGTTGCAGGTCTCCCACGCAGGTGCAGGGTCCCAAGGCTTTGGGCCATCCACAACATTGCTTTCCTAGGACACAGGCAGGGAGCTGGATGGGAAGCAGAGCCGCTGGGATTAGAATCGACACTCATATGAGATCCCGGCGCAAGCAAGGCGAGGACTTTAGCCGCTAGGCTATTGCACCAGGCCCCTCCCTAATGATCTTGAGCATCTTTTCATGGGCTTGTTGACCATTTGTATATTTCTGGGGAAAGTGTCTTTGTATGTTTTGTCCATCTTTATTTTGGATTGTTAAGAGCTTTTTCTGTGTTTTGAATACTATTCCCCTATCTGAATGGCTTGCAAATTGATGTCTGTTGAATAAAATCTTTAATTGCAGTTAAGTCCAATTTAGCTATTGTTTTCTTTATTTCTTTTTGTTCTTTGGATGTGAAATCAGTGACAGTTTCTGATACAACATGGGAGTTAGGGATTTATAAATAGGTGTGCCAGTATTAGTCTTTGATTTGTAAGAATGACCCCCTATAGTTTAGACTTGGATTTTCCTGACACATTGCAACTCTGGACCTGTATGTTGTTTGCTTTAAGATCTGTGTCGCTCCTTTTGTATTTCCTTGGTGTCTGATGTCGCTTGTGTTTTGTAGGGTGTGGTTCCAACTGCTCAGCGTGCCGCCATTGTCGTGGGAGTAGAGCTACCTGTTTACGACATTACCAAGAAACACTTAATACTGTCAGGAGTGATGGGGGACACAATTTTAACTCATTTTATGTAAGTAGAATAGGTTGTGCTGATACCGTATTCCCAAGATTTGAACACAAAAAAGCCTCTTTCACTGCAGTCCTCAGCTGGACCTGATAAATGGTATGTATAACCTAAATACCTTTTTTTTCCCTCTCCTAGGACCAGCATTTCATGCCTTCTGTGCTCTTTACATCTCATAGAGAATTCACATGCTCTGAGCACTTGGGTACTTGGCAGCAATGTCTAATACAAGATCTTCATTCATTCATAATTAGCCTCTATTTCTAATAAGCACATGTGTTATCTGCTTTAATTTTGCATCAGAAAGTAAACATTTCTCAGTAAGAATCAGAGAAAGCAAGGTGTAATTTAATGAGGATCTCTGAAATTAAAGCACAGTTTTTGGCCAAAGCTATTAGTAACCTCATATATATATATATATTATCTTGCCACCTTCATGATATTTTGCTGCTCAAATGTATTTGGTATGTGATGCTTGTAGTGTACAAAAAAAATTATGTAACAACTGGATGGTGTGTAACACCTCCTGCTTAGGGATTTGTTCAGCTTAAAACCTGCCTCTTAACAAATAGGCCAGGTTTCACATTGAAAGCTGAAGGAATAACCTTTGAATGATGTCTCTTAAGAAAAGGTTTCCTTTCTCTTTAGATTGTAATGCAAGAGCAAGTAAGGGCTTTTATCTAATGAACCTAATTTGGTGTATGTTTATATTTGGTCCAGTTTTGGTTTAAGAGGGCTAGAGGTGTCAGTGGGGACAGTCCATCTTACAAGTTTTCATCTTTAGTTCCAGCTTTACGTGTGGCTTGGCTGGGGCTCTGGCATCCAATCCAGTTGATGTTGTGAGAACTCGCATGATGAACCAGAGGGCAATTGTGGGCCATGTAGACCTCTACAAGGGTACCTTGGATGGTATTTTGAAGGTATGCACACTGTGGACTTGAGTTATATGTCTAATTTTCTTTCAGGTCTCAGACTTTCTTTCAACCTTTAGTTGCTATATGTCATTCTGAAGGTGAAGGAAGCATTGTATTTTCAAGTAGCCGCTCGCAGTCAGTCTCAGAAAAACTGTCTCCTAGGAAATCTGCTGCTTATACTCAGTGGTCCTGATGTCCTTATTCCAAATTGCGTGCTTGAGAATATAGGGTGCTTTGTATTAGTAGCACCATGGAGAATTAGCAATAGAAAAGGCTTAACATACTCCATATTTGTCCACTTAGACAAGACAGAGACCCTGTAGCAAAAAACTTGGTACTTAACAACAACAAAGGCCTGGTACCTGGTTTTAGTTCAGGGTTTTCAAAATGTTGACACTTTGAAAGTTTCCACTGTTAGGATTGTGGAAAGGTGGATTTTGTAATTTCGTGTATCACATAAGTGCTGGTGATGTTATTACTACTGCAGGGACAATTTGGGGTTAAAATATGATGCTGCCATATAGTTTCTCTGTTCTTTTTCATTTCAGTTAGCAACTGTTTATCACACATCAGGTAGCATCTGAGTACTAGCAGAGAAATGATAGTTGTTACAAAAGTGCTATAGGTATACAAACAGATAATCAGTATAACCCAGCAGTTGTGTGGGACGAATGTTTAGCCTATTTTGGAGGATAGGCTCCCTCTAGGCGGTGACATTCTGAACCATATAATGCCTCACATCTGTTGAGTACTTTATTGTGTGTCAGGAACTGTTCTAAAGAGACTTCCATGTTTTCATTCACTCAGTCTTCACCATTATCCTATAGTGAGCTATACTAAAGCACTGAGAATGTGAGTAACCTGCCCAAGGTTTTGCAACTAGCAAGTAGGAGGGGAGAGATTTAAACTCAAGACTGTTTGGCTTCAAGCAAACTTAACTTCTATGTTATAACAACTTCTTTATATGTAGCCAGATATATCCACTGCGTGTTCCTTATGCAGATCAAGTTATGATGTGTTAAACATGTTCAAAGGTTTGAAAGAAGGCTAGTATATCTAAATGTGGTATGGAATAAAGTATGAAATGAAATTGGAGAGAGGAAGTACTGAATCAGATAGGATCCTGTAGACCACTGTAGAGAATTTGCCATTAGAATGATATCCATTGGAAGCCTCTTGGGATTGTTAAGCAGGAGAGTGATACAACCAGATTTATAGTTTTCTACAGTTGTTCTGGCTGGTAGTAGAATTCCAAACCAGTTAGTGTGTTGTGGTGGTTCAGGTAAGAGACGATGGGATTGGATTGTACTTCTGAAACACCCTGTTGTTTAACAGTTCATGAATCTGGGTCATCCACACCTGGACTTGGATTTTCACAATTTCCAGCATCAGATTTTGTCTGAGTTTTTCAGCATTTGCTTGAAGATCCTTGGGGGGTAATCGAATTACCTCAGTGCTTCCATAAGTAATGTGCTTAGCATGTCACTGTTTGATCCACAAAATAGTAAGGTTAATTATGTCTGGTGTTCTTAGTCTATAGGATAGGAAAAGGGATATTTACAAATCGGGCCTTTCTTATGACTGTCTGGTCCAAATACATCTACTACAAATAGTGATAGACTTCGCTTCAGTAGAGAAGTAAAAAGATGTCTAACAAAATGTCGCACACATTGTAGTTACTTAACAGATATTTCTGTATTATGTAAGAGCAGCTTCTGCTGATTGAATTGAGCACATGCCAGCCACAGGTTTATGAACTCTGGAATGCATAATTTGCCATTTAATTATCATAACCACTCAATTGATGTGTATTGGACACCATAGAATGAAATAGGAAAGCAAAAGTCAGAGCAGTTTGCATTGTTCCCCATGTAATGGTCCAGGCCATCACATGAAGTAGGCCAGAGTGTTAGACACAATCTACAATGATTGAGGAGACGCAGAGAAGGACAGAGATTTGTCCAATTCTTTTTATCCCTTTCCCTTTGGTTTTCTTTGTAGCGCTTACCATTTCTGTATTTAACACACATCATTTTGTGTAATTACTTGTCCACCCCACTAGAATACATACTCTATGAGGGCAGAGACCAGATAAGTCATTTATTGCTGTGTAACAGATTACTCCAGAACTCAGTGCCTTAAAGCAAACATTATCTTGCAGTTTCTGTGGCTTATCGTTCACATGTTAGCTAGGGGTACAGCCATCTAAAGTCTTGACTGGGGCTAAGCTCTCTCCTTCAAAGCTCAGTCCCATGACCGTCTTCCAGAGGCTTCAGATCCTCGTCACACAGGCCTGTCTTTCTAGCATCCAAGAGAGAAAAAGGCAGATGCAAGGCATCTTGCAAGGCAAGAAAGAAAAAGGCAGATATGTAAAGGACCTTGTAGAAACTAGCAATGGCAGTGATGAAAATCCACTCTATAGATGATGCAGTCCAATCCTGAAACACTGTGGAATGGGGGCTACACAAAGGGTGACCATGTGGACATGGGTTCACGAGAGCCTTCTTGGAGGCTCGCGTTCATAGGCACTACCTCTGTTAGCTTCCCAGTGTCGAGAGGAGTGTCTTGGTAGGTGCTCAGTAAATATTTGCTAAGTGGGTAGGTGGGCGTAGATTACATGTGAATTCAATAAGTATCTTTAGAACAGTGGCCCTTCACGGAGCTGTATGTTGCTGAAGTGAGAGGTGAAAGATTGGCACATGTGAAGAGAATGGAGAATTCACTCTGTGTTTGGTTATATCTCCCTCAGATGTGGAAACACGAGGGCTTTTTTGCGCTCTATAAAGGATTTTGGCCAAACTGGCTTCGACTTGGACCGTGGAACATCATTGTATCCTTTCAGAATGTGAGATTGAAAGAAGTCCTTAAACCTGCAGGTGATTCTAGGTGGGGGGGGCGCTGATTTTGATTATTTATGGTCTTTTAGCCAGGTGAGAAATTTGGGTGTTGCAGTGGTGAACACTGAGGATGGAACTTTCAGTGGAGGCTAATACAAGCTAAAAGGGATAGAAAAAGTGGGTCGTACGGTCCTCTTTAAAGCAAAATGGCAACAAACATACGCAATCAGAAGGGGCGAAGACATTTTTAGAAAGCCTAGTGGGAAGTGCCCACAGGAATGCCATGCTGGTTTTCTTACAACTGACTAAAAGACTGGAATAGCCAGGAAGAAACAAAAGGACAGAAAATAGAGTGAAGAAATATACAAACAAGGCTTTTACTTATGAGTGAACGTCCCTCCTTTAGCTGTGTTTGAGTGCCTGCTGTGCATAGAGCCCTATGCAGAATGTCAAGTGTGGTGACATATTATCCAGTGGTAAGTATTGCAGAGTTGCAAAGTAATTCTCCACCTTTGTAGGGTCTGTAGGGTTGAGGGCAATAATTTCTTGCTCCCTCTTTGGAATTGTTTTGATCAGCTAATATCCTGTCTGTCCCTGAAAACTATACTTGAGTTTTAATCTGTTTATATTGTCACATGCCAGCAATAAAAATGGACACATGGTAGGCACTCAGTGCATGCTTGGTTGAGCAAGTGTTTTTTGAAAGAACTGTAAAGTAAGTACAGGGTAGGATAGCACAGGCCAAGTGCTTTCGGTTACGAGGATGCAGCGTTTAGTTGTGGAACTGGGTTTAGCTTTGGGTATGCACCCAGTGATCTTCCTTGACTTACTCTTCAGTTTTTTATTACATATGAGCAGCTCAAGAGGCTTCAAATCTAAGGACTAAATTATCTGTGAGCCCAGCCCTGCCAGCCTTTCTACTGTTTTCTTCCACTGTGTTCTAATGTATTTTGACAAAGCTCTATAAGTTTACTGAACGATTTGATCTCCCAAGGACCTCCTGGTAGAAGAACATCAGGGTCCAAAGTTGTATATGTGTTTGTGTTACCATGTTAACTTCTCCTACAGAGGAAGTGTTAACATTGCGATTCTGGCCCCAGATTGGTATCTTCTGTGAAGATGGATACTGATGGGTGACATTTAAAATTGCCTTCTTTCCAAATGTGGGTTAAATGGAGTTGGTGAGCCCCAACCATGGGCTAGAGCAGAAAGCATAGGCCAAGGCAGCTATTGCCATGTATGTTATGGACCTCAGTTCTCATTAAAGTATTTATTGGCATCATTTTGACTTTGTCTTCATTTACTTTTTTCTCCTTTGCCTGTTTTTTGTTGCGTTCTACAGAAAATGATAAACAGAAGGAAACTGTGAAATTGAGATTGAACTCTTAAAACACACATTAGTACTAATTATTCATTTGGAAGTTGTTACAGATAAGATGCTTAAAAAAGAATCTTACAGGCAAAACATTCTGCCTACTTTTTAATACTTAGAATAGTGCCTGTACATTGTAGGCACTCAAATATTTGTGGAGTTTATGGGTCATCTTTATCAATTTATTCATTTGTTCTACACACATTGATTATGTGTCTCTTATATCTTAGAACCTGGGAATATGAAAGCCTGTGTGATATGGTCTCTGTTTCCAAGCTCACATTATAGCAAGACAACAGATCTGTAAGTAGCTAACTGTAGTAAGTTCTAAGTACTCTGTAGGAGAGGAACAGAGTGCTGTCGGGGCACAGAGGACAAGCAGCCTTACCTAGACTGGGGGTAACAACTGAACTGAATCAAAGGAAGGGTGGATGTTCCCTCCCAGTAGAACCAAGTATCATACATGTTAACTAATGTAAAACAACACTTACCATTCTAGAAACATACCAAATAGTTTCAATGCCCTAGCTATCCTAGATGCTCTTCCTCATCATTTGTAGCCTCCTTTCTAACCCCACCCAGGCAACGCTGACTCTTTATTTCTTTGGTTTTACCTTTCCCAGAATGTCATACAGTTGGAATCAGGCAGTAGCCTTTCAGGTTGAATTCTTCCCATTTAATACTATGGGTCTAAGGTACCTCCAAGGCTTTTTATAGCTTGATAGTGCATTCCTTTATAATGCTGAATAGTATTCCGTTATCTGGATATACCATATGTATTTACCCAGTCATCTACTGAAGGGCATCTTGGTTGCCTCCAGGTTTTTGTAATTACGAATAAAGCTACTATATATAAGCATTTCTGTACAGGTCTTTGTGTAAATGTAAGTTTTCAGCTGGTTTAGATATATACAAAAAAGTATGATCACTGAATGGTGTAAGAGTATATTTAATTCTGTGAGGAGTTGCTCAGCTGTCTACCGAAGAGGCCTGTCCATCTCGCCTTCCCAACAACAGTCAATGAACATTACTTTTGCTCCAAAACCTCTCTAACTTTGGTGTTGTTGATGTTTTGGATTTGACCCTTACAGTAAGTGTGAAATGGTAGTTCACGGTTTATTTTAAAAAATACTACACCCACCTATTACAGACTCTACTCATCCACAAATAAATTAGTAAAAGGGGAACCTTTTCACAATTGTACAGGTTGAAAAATGGTTTCTTGAAGGGTTAATGCATACTGATAAAATGATTTTCATTCATCTTAATTCATTCTGGGAAACATTCCAGTGTATCTTCTCTCCTAATCTAAATAACTTTCTTCACTATAATTCCTTATACTACATACCACAATTTATAACTACATATTGTATTTGTTTAGTTAGTTGAGGGATATATATATATTTCCCATCATTATAGATTAATATCTATAGCTCTATAAAATAATTACTTCAGTTTTGTTCACTGATGGATTCTAAGGACCTTGCACAGTTAGGTACACTCAATAAATAGTTGTTAATAAATGATCTGGTAAAATGCTTAAAACAGTAAAGTTTCAGCAAATACTATAGAATGAAAATGTGAGAAATGATTATATGATAAATGTTGCTTCAAGCCTTGAGCCAATAGAAGAGACAGTATTGCCTTAGCTTTAAGTACCCTCTTGCTGGTAATGACAGCTGCTGGAGGCCAGCTCCAGCCAAGTTCAGAGCTTGAGAAGGGGGTGTGAAGTTGACAAAAAGATACACAAACACAGTCACTTGGTGCCTTCTTGTAACAGCTCAAGACGCTGTCCTTTTTTCTTTACCCAGCCATATCACAAGCTTCTGTACAAACATTTAATTGTTTTATTTGTACGTCATGACTAAGCAGCTGCCCCAAAAGATAATTCTGCAAAACACTGTATTCATATTCTTCAAAGCAAGCCGTTGTTCATTCTTCAGTAGTAGCCATTGGGCGACAGCCAGGACTTCAAGGCCAAGGTACATGCGATTACCTGCTAATCAGTAATACATTCCTATTACATTTCTATTTCCACAACTTGCCCATCATTTAATGGGAGAAATACATCACAAGAGGAAAACATAAAGATCCAAGACAAAAGTTTCAAATATTAAATCCCTGTACAATTACAGGCTCTACAACCCCATAAACAATCAAACAATAATTAAAACCATATCTCTATAATATTAATAAAAGCATCCTTTAATTCCTCTAGCCAAAAATTATACAAGCGGCTAAAACAGATACGTTTCCTATGCTCCAAAGAAGTTGCAAAGACTGGCTAGCCTTTAAGATCACAGTAACTGTATTTATCACCATAGCAGTTTCAGCTCATACCCCCATCACTTTCATTAATTTTTTAGGATACTTATCATGCGATTTCCAAGAAGGTGTACTACACGTCTGGGCCAGATTCCAGGGCAGTGGGTAGGCACACAATAAGGTGTCCAGAAATGGACACCTATGTGTAAATTGTTAAAAGGCCCACTCACGAAGACATTATCAGTGACATTAATTCCCAAGCTCACATTGGTTGCAAAAATCATCTCACAAGGGCAAACAACAACGCCTCAATAGATTACAGAATTCTTAGCATGTGGTTGGGTGTCCATGCAAAAGGGGGTGAGACTGCATCAAGGTGGTCAGAGAGACATCTGCCATGCCCTGCCATACTGCTGGAAGCTCCTCTGGGCCTTGCCAACAGGAGAGCTGTTCTCTTCACATCTTCGTGTCATCCACAACACTGCACGGACCCCAGCAGACTGCCTGATGTGTTTTCCAAGGTCACATCTCTCCTTTGAACTCCATGCCTCTTTTAAAAAGATTTATTTTATTTATTTGAAAAGCAAGGTTACAGAGACAAAAAAGGGGGAGATGGAGGCAGGGGGAGAGAAATCTTTCTTCTGCTAATTCACTCCCCAAATGGCCACAAAAGCCAAGGTTGAGCCAGACCAAAGCCAAGAGACAGTAGCCAGGAGCTTTTTCTGGGTCTCTCACATGGGTGCAGGGGCCCAAGCATTTGGGCAGGCCTCTGCTTTTTATTCCAGCTGTTAGCAGGGAGCTAGATTGGAAGTGGAGCATCCAGAGCTCAAAGTGCACTCAAATAGGATGCTTGTGTTGCAGGCAAAGGCTTCATGTGCCACAGTGCCAGCCTCTTCCCACTGCCTACACTGCATCTCTGTTAAGTGAAATGGCCCCAGCTATAGGCAAGTGCCTAGATTGCCTTATATCAAGGCAAGTGTTACAATGCTAGGAGAAAAGCAGCTATTAACTGGTGGCCATTCCAGGTCTGATTAATGCCAAATCTGCACTAACTATGCCTGTGTACCAGCATAGTTGCCTATTTTATGTATTTTCTAATTTTATGCAGGGAATTCTGCACGCTGCCTGGTAGCAACATGCAGTGGAAGGTGGGGGACATGCTGCTCTGGCCTCAAGGCAGGCTGTAAGCCACGATGCAGCAGGAGAGTTGCAGGTTGCCCAGAAAAGGGGGATCTGGAGATATGTTGGAGTGAGGGCTACCGAGGGTATATTTGACAGATGAGGAGTGAATTCTGGGAGCTTCCATGGACTGGGAGGTTTAGAGAGGGGAAACCAGAGGATATGGGTCAGGCCAAGGCACCCACTCATGTGGGAAACCTGGGCTGGGTCAAATAGCATCATTTGCTGCTCACTGCTGCATGCAAAAACTGTGACTGGGGTCAGCCTGGCTGGTCCAGGCTGCAGTATGCACCAGTGAATGTCAGAGTAGGGGGTGGGCCATATCAGGCTGGGCCACAGCACTCACTAGAATGTGAGAGAACCAGATCTGGGGGTAGAATCTATCGGGGATTTCTGGGCTTGTCTCTGTGGAGCTATAGCGCCCATTGGTTTGTATGAGAGATGGTGGTGGTGATGGGCCAAGCCAGGTTAGACCATGAAACTCACTGACACTTACAGGAGCTGGGGTTGGGAGGAGGCTGGGCTGGGCTAGGTTGCAGCACCCACTGGCACATGCAAAGGCTGGGATTGAAGGCAGACCATGCCAAGCAGGGCTGTGGCACCCACCAGCACACGTAAGATCTTGGGCTGGGAATGGGCCTACTAGGAGAACTTGGGGAACTCTCCTGCTAGGCCATAGCTCCTGCTGGTGAGCACAAGAGCTGGGGCTGAGGGTAGGCCAGGCCAGCAGTCATCATTGGCATGTGTGGGCCACGTTGGGGCAGAATTACTGGACCATGTCATAGCACTTGTCATTGAGAGCCAGGACTGCTTGTGGGCCACTCACGGCTGGATTAAAGCACAAGGGTGCAGGAGCTGAGGCTGAGGGCAGACTGGCTGGGCAAGGCTGCAGCACAGGCCAGTAAGAGTCGAACAGGTGTGAACCAGTCAGGCTTGGCTGCGGGACCCACCAGTGAGTGCCAGGACTGGGGATTGGCCATGTCAGGCTGAGTTGGTAGCACTCACTGCCAGCACATGCTAGATCCGGGGCTTGGAGCAGTAGGGGAACTTGGGGAACTCCCTTGCTAGGGCACAGCTCTTGCTGGTAAACACAGGAGCTGGGGCTGAAGATAGGCCAGACTGGGCTGCAGTACACATCGCATGTATGTGAGCTGGGTCGGGGCAGGATGGGCTAGGACCACATGGCTGTGTATCTCTCCGAACTATGTAAACAATATTTTTTAAAAAAATTAGAAATATGGGCCCAGCGCAGTGGCCTAGCAGCTAAAGTCCTGGCCTTGAGTGCACTGGGATCTCATATGGTGCCCGGTTCTAATCCCAGCAGCCCCGATTCCCATCCAGCTCCCTGCTTGTGGCCTGGGAAAGCAGTTGAGGATGGCCCAAAGATTTGAAACCCTGCACCCGCCTGGGAGACCTGGAAGAAGCTCTTGTATTGCTGCTGATCTTGCCACTCTAATCACGAACAAATCTCCAGATTGCACTGGCTGACATTAGTCCACCTCAATCTTCGTTTGCCCAGGTATTTACTGCCAACTCTTGGCTGGGGTACTTGATCAATTTGTTCTGTCCTTCATCTTCTGTTATGGTACCAGGGGTCCTCTGCAGGTTCCAGTGTACTGCCTATCCTCCATGTGCATCTGGATATGCTGTCCACTGCTCCATCTAACCCATTGAGGAGGCCCAGCTCTGACACATACACTCCACGGTCAAACCATGAAACCTGCAATTCTCTCCATGGTTGGAGTTCTGAGTCCAGTGGTTCAATTGGAGGGATTCCCAGAGAAACCTCATCTGAGGTGATCCCAGAACTGATTCTTGTGTGTGCTAGCCCAATGCAGGATCTGACACAGTCCGTCACAAATCAGCCTACGCACATACTGGTAGTTGCAATTGCTGGGTCAGTACTGTCTCCAGCCCTGTCTTCTATGCACACTAATGGGTGTTGCAATCCAACCTGACCCTGCCCACCACATACTTGGCCCTCTTGCAAGCCAGTGGAAGCTTCAGCCTAGTTGAAGTGACCTGCAATAATCCCCACAAGATCCGCCCCCTACCCTGGTTTCTGTGCTTGTCAGCATGAACAGCAGACTGGTCCGTTCTGTCCCACATCCCACTGAGCTCTCATACATGTCAATGGGCATTGAAGCCTAGTTCAACCCAACCAGCCTCACTATCCATTCCACATTAGTGCTGGCAGGTGCCACTCTTTGTCTAACCATGCCTGCCCCTAGTCCTGGTTTCCATGCTCACCAGTGGGAGTTGCAGCCCATCAGAGAGGTGCCCACTATTTCCCTAATGGGCTCAATAATCCCTTTGCACTCTCCAGGTGGTTCTGCACTTTAGCTTGACAGAATTTGCCCCCCATGCCAGCATCTGTTAAATGATGCTACAGCAAAACCCTACCAGCCCACACCTACTCTGACTTGTACATGTGCCAGTAGGTACAGTCCTGCTGGGTTCACCCCCTACTGCCCTGGGTCTCATGTGTGCTGGTTGGGCACTGCAAGCCAGTCTGGCATGGCCTGCCTCATCTTGACATTTGCCAGTGAGTGCTATAGCCTGGCCTGGCCCAGCCCATCCCCAGTTCCAGCTCACACTGGTGGGGGATACAGCCTAGCCAGCCAAGCCAGTCTCCAGTCCCGGCCCTAATCTGAACTGGCTGGTATTGCGTCCTGACTTGGCATGGCTCACAAACCATTCAGGTTCTCAGATTTGCCAGTGGGTGATATGAACTGGCTCAGCCTAGGTCACCCCAGACCTGAGCCAAAAATATGCCCGTGGGTACCATAACCTGGCCTGCTCTGGGCTGCTCCCTTTCTTGGTTCTTGTGCTCACCTGAAGGGACTGTGTCCTGACAGAAGAGTTCCCCAAGCTTCTCCATCAGAACCTCTCCCAATGCCAGATCTTATGCATACTGGCGGGTCATTGGGTCAGCCCTACTTAGTCCACCTCCTGCTCTAACAGGAAGAGTAGCCTTTCCTGACTGGCCCTCACCCATTCCAGTTCTTACTGTTGGGTGCTACAGCCCAACCAAACCTAGTCTACACCCAGACATAGCTCACACATGGCTCAGCAGAGGCAGAAACCTAGCCCAGCCTGTCCTATACCCACCCTGGTTCTCCAGAGCACCAGTGGGTGCTGGAGTCTAGCCCAATCTGGTATACCCCAGACCCAGCCCACATCCATGCTGAGGGACACTGGAGCCATGTCCAGACCAGATCGCATCCCTTACTCTGGTGCCCACAGTCACCAACAGAACCACAACCCAGCCAGGGAATCCCCTTAGCTCCAAAACCAGGCCTGTTCCCAGTCACAGAGCTTGCGTGTGCCAGTGATTGCTCTGACCCAGCTTAGCAGAGCCCCTCACTTGTCTTGGCCTTTGCCTTCAGATGCTGCAACCTGGCCTCGCCTGGCTGGCCCCCAGTCCTAACACTGCTGGGTGCTGCAACCCGGCCCTGCCCAGTCTGCTCCCATTCCTGGCTCATGTGAACTGGTAGGTGTAACAGCCTAGCCGACATGACATGCACTCCATCCTGTTTTCTGCACTTGCCAGCAGGATAAGGGCTGCTTGACCACGCCCCCACCTGCCCCTTTCCAAAACCAACTCACATACTTGCCAACAGATGGCGCTACATTGCTAGTCTGCCCAACACCCAGGCCTGGACCACATGCTCACCAGGAGGGGCTATGTCCCTCTAGGGGAGTTTCCCAATTTACCCTGATGGGTCCACTCCCAGACCCAGATCTCATGCATGCCAGTAGGTGCTAGGCCCCTACACAGCATGGCCTGCCCTATCCATCCTGGCCTTTGTTTGAGCTGGTGGATGTTGTAGCCATCCCTGCCCCACAGCCTGTTTTAGGGGGCTCATGCGGGTGCTACAGCTTGTACCTGTCCCGCCTGTTCCCAGCCCCAGTACCCATGAGTGTCAGTAAGTTCCATGATCATGACTAGCTCAGTCCATCACCATCCCAACTCCTAATCTAACCAGTAGGACTTGTAATTCCATAAGGTTGGGCCTACATATCCCCCATAGAATCCACTCATGGACCTGGTTCTCTTGCATGTTGGTTGGTGTCATGGCCCAGCCTGATGTGACCTGTCCCCTGATAAGACAGTCACTGTCAGGTACTGGGATTTAGCCCTGCTAGACAGGCCCCTAGCCTTAGCTTGCATCTGGGCTAGTGTGTTGTGGTCTGCAATGTTCCGTGCTAACAAGCCCAGCTCAGGTCTCCCATGTGGGCTGGGACATCAGTCTGACCCATTAAGATCTTCCAGTCTTTCCCCTCTGAACCACTAGGTCTCAATCCGCTAGCTTACCTGCAAGGACAGTGGCCTTGTCATTTGGAGTCCCCTAGGAGTCATTCCTCACTTGCAAGATACTCCCAGGATGGCCCTCCCTTTGCTTCTTTCCCTAATCAATCCACCATCCTTGTGCCCAGGAGTGCTTGGGTCCTTCAGCCTAGCCTTCGGAAGCCCAGTAGGTTGTGTGCTGGTCCAGTGCTCTGCTGACTGCCGCCCACCAGGGTCCCAAATTCCTGGCACATGTGCTGGCCTGGTGTCTTACCCTCCACACACACAAGAAGTCTCCAGACCTGGTCCACCAGCATATCAGAGTAGCGTGCTGACCTGTGATTCTCCTCTCTGCTCTCCTCACCTTGCCCAGGACCAAACACATGAGGAATTCCCCAGGTTTGCTCCATCTGCCTAGAGGTGAACTCCCAGGTCCCCACATGCCCACTGGCACTATGCCCCTAGCCTTACCCTCACCCAAGCCTGCACCCTTAGGCCCCTCTGGGCGCCCACCACCTCCCCACCTGGCGTGTTCCAGTGTGTGCCGGTACGGGAGCATGGTGGCCAGGCTGCTGCCTTCCCCAGATTTCATTAATTCTTGCTGTCAGAGATGGCCCTAACTATAAAACAGGAACCTGTTCCTGTTCCACATTAGATCATTTATTGAAAAACTTGACAGTATTAATTCGATGCTGCTAGTTTGGTACTTAGTAATTTGAATATGTAGCTAGACTTCTCCTGTAAAGAAGTGTTTTGTTATGCTTATAAACACATTTATTAGAAGGATTAAACTATTAAGGGTTATATTATGAATAATTCTGTATTATTCACTAAGGCATATTATTTGAGGAATAGTATTGTTTTGTCAGCCTAAGTCAGTTAGGATATTACCTATTTTTCTTTCTTTTTTTTTTTAGCTCTATGTATTTTTGTTGGAAAGGTAGATTTACAGAGAGAAGGAGAAACAGAAAGATCTTCCCTTCTCTGGTTCACTCCCCAAAGTGGCCACAAAGGCTGAAGCTGAACCCATCTGAAGCCAGGAGCTTCTTCTGGGTCTTCCATGTGAGTGTAGACTTCGAGCCATTCTCACTGCTTTCCCAGGTCAGAAACAGGGAATTGGATGGGAAGTGGAGCAGCTGGGACATGAACCACTCCCCATATGGTTTCCTGGTGCATTCCAGGCAAGGATTTAGCCAGTGAGCCACTGCACTGGGCCTTACCTCTTTTTCTTAACAAATGTCTCTGTCCTCTCAGGACCAACCATTCGATGATCTTAACTTTTAGAGCTTTGCTGTAAATGATTATTTCTCCCATCCAAGTACTAGCCAGGCCCGACCCTGATTAGCTTTCAAGATCAGATGAGATTGGGCGTGTTCAGGGTGGTATGGCCGTAGACAAATGATTGTTTCTTTATACTCAATGTCTCAGCCTCAGAATTCAGCTGTATTTGGGATGATGCCTTACTCTAAAGACTTTTCATGCAGCCTTATGATTTCTATTTATTTAATAAAAAGAACACCACATGCATTGCATATGAGGCTTCTATTGCTCTTGGTCATCTAAGGTGGTGGTTGGAATACTGAATGAGAAACATTTAGATTATGAGTCTTTTCCACATTGGAAAGCACCTCATTCCACATTTAGCTATCATTTTTGACTTAGTTTTCTCACCTATTAAAAAAATTCTCCTTGGAGATGATGTGATGGACAACCTTTTACCTTTCTATAGGAAGTGCTTTCATGTTTGTTGAATGGTTCAGTGGGCAAATCTACAAAAATACTACAGGTGATAAAAGCACATTGACCAGTTTTCCAAGACAGCAAGGCCTTTTACTGGGCCCTTGACTGTTCTTTCAGCGTGTTTATCAGCTTTTTAGTGCCTTAATGTCAATACAACTGAGACAGAATTGGAACTGATAGGGATTTATTATAGTAGCTAGGAAATATGATTCAGTCGTGGAATTGTTGGGCAACATGCACCAAATGAGAACAAACCTAAATAGAGGAGGAAATCCCCTCAGGCCGTTGGTCCTGTGTGATTATTTATTTGCTCCTGAACCTCCTGTGCTCGGGAGCAAATAAATCCTGCCTGCCTCCGTGTGTAGAAGTGGTTTTGAAAGCCACAGGAACTGCTTTTCTAATTAGAAGTCTCTGAGGGCCTCTGCGCGGCATTGGTGGTTTCTAGGACTCCTCATGAGAGAGTGCTTGGACAAGTGGGTGATTATGGTGAACATTTGGCCGGGTAGCTGCACTTTAAGTGCTCATGCACTTTACCCTGCCACGTGGGAACCATTAGGGGCAGCACAGCGCCTAGCCAACTGCAAGAGCATGGCTTCAACTGCAGCAAGAATTGTGTCCCAGGCCCTGTGAGGAACCATGTTCTGAGTGAGCTTGCCTGCTTAGCATGTCATAGTGCTGTAGGAAGCAGCCACTTCAGAAAGCTGCATAGGGAAAACCCTGAAATCTCTCTGTGGCTCCCACACTGCTGTGGGATGTTAATCTGCAGGGAGGGGCACTGGCAGAGTAGAGGGTATCAAAGGACTTCCTTTTGTAAAACAACAAAAACAAGCAAACTAAAACACAAACAACAGCAATTTGTGAACTCTCTTGGTATGGTTCATGTTTCCAGGAGGTTGCATGTTTTTATTTCTTTGAGATTTGTTGGTGAGGTTTGTTCATTTATGGTTCACTTAGGATTTCTTTTAGCAGGTATCCCAGGGAAACATTACGCTCTGGGAAATGCCAGCGGAAGTAGGAATCAGAATTCTTATCAATGTGTAATGCCCCTTGATCTAGTAATACTGCTTTGCAGAATTTATCCCAAGGAACTGAACAGAGACATGTTGAAAGTTATATACAAGGGTGTTTATGGTGGTATTCCAGCAGTGAGAAATGGGAAATGATCGAAATTTTAGCACAGCCATCAGAAATGGCTAAATTGTAACACTTCCTTAAAAATATACAACCAATTACAAGTTATGTTTCTGAAGAAGACTTAATGACAGAAAAATATACAACATTAAATAAAAGCAAAGATGAAAGAGGACAACAGATCATCTCTGGATACTATCATTTGTAGGCACCTTTATGATTTTCTGTATTTTCAAAAACTTCTAAAGCAAACAAGTTGCTTTAAAACTCAGACTAATAAACATGATTTGCACATCAACATATACAGCTCTAGAAGAAATCCTTGCAAAACCAGAACAAGTTTATCACCCAACTCCCAATAAACATTTGTGAGATAGGTATGCAGATGGATGAGTGGATTGAGTGGCTGATGGAGTTACGGTTCGCTCTTGTTGCCCAGTTGCTGGCATTCTCTCTGTGTGTCCTTACATTGTCTCTTGCATCTGCTATTTCACTAGTTTGGTTGTGACTGAGTATATTGAAAATGAAACCCAGGGCATGACTTCAATTCCCATTCGAAGCAGTTCAGTCTCTGTCTACGTAGATGGTGACCAGAGATGGACTCTGGCTGACCCAGTCTCAAAGAGGAGCTTACTGATCATGAGGAAAAGCATGATAGTGTTGGCAGCTCAGGGGAGCCAGTCTCTAAAACTTGTGAGACCACTCAATGTTCTCCTTGGTAGAGGGTTATGTATTCTCTATTCTTAACAATAGCCTCATGAGACAGAGGTGTGATAGATGTAGAACTTGAGCTCCCCAAGGAATAACACATAGAGCTTAGTCATGTCACAATTTGTGTAGTAAATTCAGAGTAAGCACTTCGTAAAAATAGGATGCGGGACTGATTGACCTACAATTGTTTCCCACAAGGCCTTATTATCTTTTGGATACTTTGATCAAATTGTTGAAACAGAATCTGGCTTCTTTGCAAATCTGTCAGGATACAACAACACAGGATGCATAAGTGAAATCTACATGTTTCCTCTCCAGTGTGCTCTCTTATCTGTGAAGCCACCTGTGTCAAAGAAAGCCATTAGACTTTTGCTTGACATTCTGTATTTCTGCTCTTGGCAGCCTATTCAACACAGTGTGCTCAATTTCAGTCACTATTATAACCAAGTATACTAACGTTAGTGCCTCGTTAGTCCCTTGTTTTCTATCTGCTCTGTCTCAATACTGGTAAGGTAGTCAGTTTACTCTATCTTTTTCAACTTGAGACATTCTTTGTTACTCATTTTGAAAAATTATATTCACAACCTGAAGAATTCACAGCCAAATTGCCCTTGTCCTATAGATCATTATATCTGAATATGATGGACTCCCTTAAAGGAGATCAACTGGCCATTTTAATCTATAGCATCATTAAGAGGTTGATGCTCACTCTGTGTAAGGTAGGTATTAGTAGCTTGGTTTAATGAATGAGGATTCTAGCTTTCAGAATTTAAATTCATGAATAATAATTTGAGCCTGATCTCTTGAACCAGTTCACTCACTGCCTGTGATTTTCCCACCATGCATCTGATGTTGGGGGGACAGCATGGTTTCTCGGTCCGACTGAACCTAATAATACAATGATCACCTAATCTCCCCCTCAGTTCCTACCTTACTCTTGTACCTTTCTTGGAAACAGATGCCAATTTTTACTTTTGACAAATAGCTGTATATACATGAAACACACAATAGGGAACACATTTGTAACATGGAATGATGAAATCAGGCTAGCTAGTTTCCATCCCATTTTGCTTATATTACCTTGCCAAGATCCATTCTTTGCAACAAGACCAGGATTCAAGCTTTGAATAACTAATATGGAGGGTGTTGATTTGAGCCTGCTTTCAATTTTTGTATTTTACTTAGTTCCCAGTAACTTGTAACCCAATCCAAAAACATGCCTTATATTTCTCGCAGGATTGTTCCTTGTTGGATGCTCAGCCCTTCAAGACATCTTGGGTTCCATCATGCATGGAAGAACTAACACATTCTTCCGTTGTAAGAACATAAGGCTTGCTGCGATGAGAGCAAGTGTACTCCTCCTCTAGGCCAGAATCATAAGGACAGGTGCAGTAGAAGAGATCAGTGAGAAGCAGGCCATTTGGGCTGAAGATAGAAGGTGAAGATGAGGAGAAAGCAATTTTCAAGAGTCAAGAAATGCAGAGGGATAACCACTATTCTCTGAACGACTGCTTAAGAAAAGCTGGAGGCTAATCTAAGCTTCAGAAGGAGTTGAGCAAATTCAAGTGCAAAAATTCGTGTGTGCTGCTATCGTTTTGAGAGGAAGATGGCTGGATTCCCTCCAGGTTTGGGACATTAAAATTTGAGATTCGAATGAAAATTTACAGGGACCTCTTGGAATTAACCATTGCACATTAAACTCAAATGCATCCTGGTACCATCATTGTAGAGGTTGAGGGATTAGCCTTCCAAGGCAGTTTCAGCACCAAATCGCAGACCCACGTATCCACACTGGTTTGGTTTTTTCGTGTCCTCTTTCATTGCTAACTCAGAAACTTTTGGGGGAGGTAATCTTTCGGGCCTTGAGAGCCAAACGCTATAGGACTCTGCTGCAGAGACTAGAAGTTTGAGCCGGGAGCTATAGGGGAGCTCACAAATGCAGGGCTTAGTTCCTGAGTATCTTTCCCCCTTCTGTTTTTGAATTCTTGCCACCAGGGCTATACAGGGAAGCTGAGTATAATTTTCAGCTGCCAACATTGTCATTTTCTGTACCCCATAGAAACGAGAATGAGGCACCTGCTCTGCAGTTGGTCCCATGTGCCACCTGGGTGCCCTCTTCTTGTGCAACTGAGCCTCTCAGGAAAATGCAAACTTAGGAATAAATGAAAGAAGGTCTAAGTCTGAGGGGCCAAGAGGGTCCAGTCTGGAGTGCTTGGCAGCACCTGCCGGGGCACCTACCTTTTTTTCTTCCCTCTTTCTTCCCTCCATTATCTCAGAATCCATGTTTCATTGTCATCAGCAAGTAGCTGCAAGTGACATGTGTGGTGACTGAGGAGAAGAAGCACCAGGAGGCATAATAGCAGAAATTACCACAAGGCAGGCAATTTCCTAAAGAAATCCTATTTTTTTAGGGTTGGCATTGTGATGTAGTGGGCAAAGTAGCCACTTTGTGAGCCTGGCATCCCATATGAACAATGGTTCAAGTTCTGGCTGCTCCATTTCCAATCTAGCTCACTAATGGCCTGGGAAAAGCAGTCAAAGATGACCCAAGTGTTTGGACCACTGCTACCCGCATGGGAAATCTGGGAGAAGCTCCTGACTCCTGGCTTTGGCCTGGCCCAGCCCTGGCTCTGACTGTAACTTTGACTTTCAAGTAAATAAAATAAATCTTAAAAAAAGAATAACAAGAAGCCCTGTTTTTGTTTTTTTTTTTTTTTAGGAAAACACACATTAGATACTAATTCATATTCCAATATCATATGCAAACTCACTATATAAAATTTCCAATTTACATTAGGGAAGGCAGCAGATTAGGGAGGGCCCTTTGCTTTTACCAAAACATTTACTTGAGTAAATCACAATACTAAACAGTTAAGGCGAGAGCTTTACTTCTCTAGTGCTGCACTGTTCAGTAAGGTAACCACTAGCTATGTAGCCAATAGCCCCAGTGGCTATTAAGCATTTTAAATATAGTTAGTTTGCACTGAAATGTTCTGTAAGGGTAAAATATACATCAGACTTCAAAGATCTGACATGAAGAACACTAATAATTTTATATAGATTACATACTAAAATTATCTGGATTTCGACTATAAACATCTATTTCTGGCTTTGCATTTCTTGATTCAAATAAGTGTGCTTGTACAGGAGACACAAGCCCATTACAAAAAGGAGAGGAAGCAGTGGGGATCTGCAGTGGGGAAATTTGTGGTGCAAAAAAGCATCCTGCCTCAGCTGCCCCTCAGCCTGGTCCACTGCATGAAGCAAGTATTCTTTCATTCCCCCAGGTCCATCTGATCTCCTAGTTAAGTCCCAGAGGGGACAAGGGAAAGGCACTTGGAGATTTCTAGGCCCTTATCATCTTAGCCATTGAGCTCGCAGTGGGAGATAGTGACAATGCGACAAGAACTTTCTCTGGGCCTCTCTGGGCCTCCATGCTTGGCCGAGACTAAGAGGAAGAACACCGCAGTGAGCCCCTTCTTCACTCCCAAGGCCATCTGATAGAGCTGCTGTCGTACCTCCTTCTGCCAATAGGCATAGATGAGTGGGTTGAGGAGGGAGTTGCCCACCCCAAGCAACCACAGGTATCGTTCCAACACGACGTAGAGCTGGCACTCCTGGCAGGCCACCTGCACAATGCCAGTGATAAAGAAGGGAGCCCAAGACAGAGTGAAGCTTCCGATGAGCACAGACACGGTGCGGACAGCCTTGAAGTCGCTGAGAATCCGTGGAGCTCGGCAAGCTCCAGCCATGGCTCCTGCATGCTCCATCTTTCGGATCTGCTGACTGTGCATGGAGGCAATCTTGAGCATGTCGCAGTAGAAGAAGACAAAGAGAAACTGGGCTGGGAAGAAGCCAACGCAGAAGAGGGTCAGCACGAAGCGAGGGTGGAACACAGCAAAGAAGCTGCAGGGTCCCTGGTAGACGGTCTGCTGGAAGATGGGGACTCCGAGTGGGAGGAAACCGATGAAGTAAGACAACAACCACAGCCCAGCAATGCATGCTCCAGCCACGAGCCCACTCATGATCCGGAAGTAGCGGAGGGGCTGCCTGATGGCAAGGTACCTGTCAAAGGCGATCAGCATGACCGTGAGGACAGAGGCAGCTGCAGAGGAAGTCACAAATGCCATCCGAAGGCTGCACAGGGTCTTCTGTGTGGGCTGAGCAGAGTTGGAGACTTGGTCAGAGACCAGGCCAGAGATGGCTACACCAATCAAGGCATCAGCCACAGCCAGATTCAAGGTGAAACAGAGACCTACACCGTCGCTCCTGTGGATCAGCAACAGCACAGCCAGGGCCACTAGTGCATTAGCAGCAATGATGAAGGAGGCCAGCACAGCAAGTATCACTCCAAACGAGAAAGAGGCCTCCATGTCTTGAAGCAGCGGGGCTTCCACTTACCAGATCATGCTGATTTTCCAGCCCAACTTCTCCAATGCAGGGGCCAGAGGAGGAGGAGCTGCAGGTTCAGAGCTACAGCGTGATTCCGGCCACTGATGGCCATCCAGGCTGGCAGCTGGCCATCTTAGGGATCCTGTGGGTCCTGAAGAGGTCCTCCTTCTCGTGCAGTCTCGAGCCTCCCGGCCACTGCAACTGCAACTCTCTCCAGGCAGCAATCCGCATGCAGAACTGCGGCTGATCCCAATCCTGAGCTAGTCCCTCCCCTGCCAACCTGCTAGTTACTAGACAACTCCCAAGTACCTGGTGTCTCACCAGGCCCTCTCATCTCATTGATGCCTCAAAGATTTTGTTCGGAGGCACGGGGTGGGGGGGGAGGGGAATTTTCAAGGTATCCTGTCTGATAGAAGATGTAATTGACACTCTGATCGTGCTTTTTCTCTGCCCCCCTCCCTGCCAGGTTTGATGTGAAATTTCCACTTTTCATCCTAAGCCTGTGTCACTTTGGGAGAAGTCAATACTTACTTTTCAAATCACTCTCCGTGACTATTAGGATTGCTTTTAATCAAGCAAGATGATCATCAGCGGTTGAAATGAGGAGGGCAGAGGAGCACACATTCGGGGATGTAGCCACACACAGAAGCTGTTTCCCACATCTTGTTTTCTGGAAGCTGACATTCTAATTCAAATAGGATTTCCCAGTCTTTGAACATAAAATTGTTCCTAGCTGCCACTTGGCTCACCGTAGAACTTGTTCTTGTCATTCACTTTCACATAGAGCCTGCTCCAGGCTGATGCTGCTTTCCCTTGAGCGTACTCCTGGTGAACTTTGTCTGCTCAGCTGGTAGCAGCTGCCACGCTTGTTGTTCATGATCTTGTACATCAGAGGTTATCTCCGGGGGCAGGCAGGGAAAGCGGAGGTGGACTCCATTCAGGAAAATGTCTCTCTTGATGTTTGGCTGTGGAATTTTCCATTTTGCAGGGTTGGGTCAAGGGGAGGCAGTGTTGCTGGAGCAGGATGCGATGGGCTCAGGAAACGCACTTCTATTCTGGGTTGTATAACCATTTACTCGGGTACATTAGAACTAACTAACCTTTTGCCTCCTACTCTCCTCTTGGATACCAAGAAGAGAGGGTTGGGGAGAAGAGTGGATTGAAGCTTATTTACTCAGTTAAGGTGACAGCACAACTGGGAAAGGTTAGTGTTTTAAGCAAGGGAGTGGAGAGGCAAGGCAAATATTGGATGTCAGGTTGTTTTGACAGCCTGAGAGAGCTGTCAGCAGACAGATGCCCCTCTTCCGGAGCCTTGGGAAAGCTGTGGCCCTGGGACTCGGGATTCTGCTTGTCAGCCCGAGAACAGTTCTTGCTGTTTGGTACATGCATCAGGAGGCTGAATGCCTTCCTTCCTTCCTTCCTTTCCTCTCCTCTCCTCTCCTTTCTTCTTCTTCTTCTTCTTCTTCTTCTTCTTCTTCTTCTCTCTCTCTCTCTCTCTCTCTCTCTCTCTCTCTCTCTCAAAGGAATCAGGGGACTGAGAAGATTTTTAAACATATGAGATGCTTATCACAGGCTTAATCGACTGCCACAGTGTCAGCCCCAAAGCCCAGATTCTTGCCTACACCCACAGGGTTTGATTCAGTAGGATCTGGTTGGGCTTGAAAATCTGAATGTTTAACAAGTTTCCAGATGCTGGCTCGGGGATGACACTTAGGAGAGCCACTGCTCTGGTGTAATTTTCTTTCTAGATTTATTTATTGGAAAGGCAGTTACAGAAAGAGACTGAGAGGGGGAGAATGAGAAAGAGAAACAAAGGAACAGAGACAGAGAACTCTCCATCTACTAGTTCAGTCCCCAAATGGCCACAATGGCTGGGGCTTGGCCAAGTCAAAACCAGGAGTGTGGAACTCCATCTGGTTCTCCCACATGGGTGGAGGAAGATCAAGTACTTAGGCTCTCCCCCTTGCCTTCCTGCGCACATTTATAGGAAACTGAATCACTGTGTTTCTTTGCATACCAAAACTACTTTGCAGAAGGATTGAATTAAGAATCTTCGTATGGAGAGCTTGGCCTTGATTTTTCCAGGTAGGCCTAGTTATATAATGACTAGGGTCTGTGTAGGAGCGAGTCAGAATATCAGTGCATAGTGTGTGTGGGGGGGGGGGGGGGGGGGGGAGGGGCGGGGTAACAGAAGCCAGAGATTGGAATGCTGTGAGGAAGGAATCACGGGGCAAGAGGCGGGGAAAATCCCTTTTTAGGGGCCCCAGAAGAAATCAACCCTGATAACACTCTAGCTCAATGAAGCTCACTTTTTTATTTTTGACCTTGACAATTGGAAAAGAGAGTTGTGCTGCTTTAAGCCACTAATTTTGTGGCAATTTGCTTTAGCAGCAATAGGAAACTAATACACGGGGTTGAAAGGCCCACAGGAGGAAATTATTCAAAAACGATTTTAGTTATATCGCTGCTTGGCAGCGGTTACTGCTCAAGAGATGTTAGACTGCAGGTGTCTGCTCGCCTGAAAAAGAGCAGCATTGCTTCCTGGTTTTCAGAAACCAAAATGCCAGTAGCCAAGAAATCCAGCAGAGGGCACTGTGCAGGCAGAAAGCTCTCCTGCTGTCTGGCTAGCTAAATAGAAAGGGTGTGTGAAGGGAAAGGATTTTTTTTTCTGTGTTTCTGGATTGTTCTGCATGAAGTTGTGGTACGGGGCAGCTTCAGGTCAGCGTGGTGAGTGTGGAGATCTTGTTTTCATTTGCCACTCGGAACCTTTTGGCTCCCATTTCCATCACTAGGGCAAGGATGTCAAATTCTCCCTTAAATCCCTGCAGAAAAGAAATTGGCTAATACCTTTTTGCTCAATGTTCATGGTTAATAGATTGGAGTGGGGTGGTGATGAGAGAAAAGGCATATTCAAAAATATTTCTTGCTTTTTTTCATTGCGAAGGTTTCTCGACAAATATTCATTTTGTTGCTGGATCTTAACCTTATTTATTTACTCCAACTTTCTTAGGAAAGCTGATGGCCTAGCTGAAGATACAGCCCCAATTGTGATTCCACGGTTACCTGAAGAAATGAGGAAGCTAGCGTGTGGTGTTAGTTGAGCACTTTGCAGTGGTTACTTCATCATAACTAATCAAGCAGAGATTCTCAGAAGCAGACCAGACCTGTATGCACTCTGTCACTGTTTACGTTTCATTTACAAGATGATGGTTTTTAAAGATTTATTTTATTTATATTTGAAAGAGAGAAATCTCCCATTCTGCTGGTTCACACCTGAAATGGCCACACATGGCCAGAGGTTACCTGATCTGAAACCAGCAGCCAGGAAGCTCTTCCGGGTTTCCTACGTGCGTGCAGAGACCCAATACCTTGGGCCATCTTCTGCTGCCTTCCCGGGTACGTTGTTAGGAATCAGGATTGGAAGTGGAGAAGCCAGGACTTTAACCAGTGTCCATATGGGATGTTGGTGCAGTAGGAAGAGGCTCAGCCTACAATGTCATGGCGCCCGCCATAAGCTTCCTACCTTCCCACACCACTGCCACTTTCAGTTTTAGGTTTTAAAAGGCACTCAAAGTTTGTACATTCTGACGTTATTACACTCAGCTAATTTCTGCAGCCAAGTCCTCTTTTGCCTTAAGCCAAAAATACCAGATGCGATGAGATAATAGGAGGTCCTTTTATTTCAACAGGGTAGGAACGGGAGTTGGGGTGGAGGAGGAGAAAACTAGAAAGGACATGTCTCCTGCCATGGTGGGAGGATGGGGGCTGCCTGGGCAGGGGAAGGGGCAGGATGGAGGATGGGAGAGCCAGGAGAAGGGAAGGAAAGAGGGGGGAATGAGAAGGGAGGAGCTGTGTGGGCTGTGTGTTTGCCCCAGAGACTGGTGACTGAGATTATCTGAGCCACAGGTTAGTGGGTGGGGACTAGGGGAGGGGCCACGAGGGATTAGGGCATGAGATTCTCAGGTAAAGTGCCAGGTTACATCTGATTGGTGGATAATCAGAACAGCGGGAACTTCGCGAGCTGTGGGAAAGGCAAAGCAGGAAGCGCAGGGTCCAAGATGGGATGTTCGAATCACTTCTCACCCCCAGTCTCCTACCCTGCGCCTGGCTCAATTACACTAATTCGCTATTATTAATTAATAAGTATTAAGTCACCCTTGGGCTCCTGTGTACAAACTTTAGCTCTATAAGACCTGTAGGAAAAAAAAAAGGCTCAATAATGACCCGTTGAATCAATCTGCCTGGTTGGTGCAGGGAAAGTTAATTGGACCTGAACATCTTTTGCTTTATAAAATGGGAATGGCAATTTCATATGGGGTGGGCAAAGTGGAGAGACAGCATATGCGAAGTGACCAGCACATATTCTAGTGACATTTAGGCCATAATCTGCCCGGTTGTTAGCTGTTAATTCCGCAATTATTTCTGCCTCTGGTTCAACTAGGAGAGAGGCTATGGAAAAGTCTAGCAGCTGGGACTGAAGCCGTCTCCTAAAGAATCTTGTTCAGTTTGCTCAAGTAAGCACTAACTAATTAGTTCCAGGCGTCGTTCACCGGCTAGGGATCTGGTAGAAGCTCAGGCACCCTTTTAAAGAGGGAACCGAAGGACTAAAGGGTAAACCACGTTTCAAGAGATGGTGATTCCACGGAGCCTGTGGGGGAGGGGGGGGAATCGGCGCTGCGTCATAATCCCGCGACGCCGACTTGTTGCGTCGCAAACTGCTTACTTATTAGAGCGAGCGACGCCGAGGTCGCGCATGCGCCGCGCAACCTTACCGGGGAAATTCTACATGCTGAGCGCGAACCTGACAAGATGAAGTAAGACCTGAATTTTCCTTTGGGTGCAGGGAGAGCGGCTTTCTGCGGGTAGCCTGGCGGGGCTGGGATGGCGGATCGTCCGCAGGGCCGACGGGCGGTGGGAGGCGCGACGGGCGGGAGCGGCTTGCCTGGAAGCGCAGGCGGACTCGGCTCTCTTGTTTTTCCTTGGGCAGTCCGTTAACTAAGGTGAAGCTGATCAACGAGCTGAATGAGCGGGAGGTCCAGCTCGGGGTGGCGGAGAAGGTGTCGTGGCACTCGGAATACAAGGACAGTGCTTGGATCTTTCTGGGTGAGACCCGCGGTTTTCCTCAGACTCGCCCCTGGCCTACTTTGGACCGTTTCAAGATTTCCGTCCTGCTCTCCTTCTCATGTTTTACAACCACTTTTCTTTGCATCTTCTGTCTGCGCGGGAATCCATATTCCCATTCACTGTATGACTTCTACCCAACCCTTGTTGCCAAACCAGTTATAGAAATTTATGTTTGCCATTCACTGTTGCTGCTCGGTTTTTTTGGAGACCATAGTTGTTGCAGACACGCTCATCAACCCATTGTACAGCTGAGAAAACTGAGGCACAGAGAAGATGATGAATTTCGTGAAGGTCAGATGGCAACAGCATAACACTGTTAGTAACAATAACGCATAGTCTTTGCCATGAACTTGTATTACTCCCAACTGCCCTACACCTTTCTAGTTCCCTCAGAATTCATATTCTGCCTCCAATTAACTACGGGCTTTTGTCCACGGCCGTGTTGACATCCCTATGTTCATTTTGTGCCACAGGCAGTAGTTCTGCAGAGTGACTTTTTAAGAAAGATTTAAACATCTTCCTGCAAATTTACTGTCACAAGGGCTGACTTGGTGCCGGGGCCAAGCCAGGATGCAGGAGCTTCTTCCTAGTCTCCCATGGAGGTGCAGGGGCTCAAGCACTTGGGTCATCTTCTGGTGCTTTCCCAGGCACATTAACAGGGAGCTGGACCAGACTGGAGAACAGCCAGGTCTTGAACCAGTGCCCATATAGGACGCTGGTCTCACAAGCGGCAGCTTTGCCTGTCCCACCACAACGGCAGCCCTGCCGAGTGACACTTCAGCAGGGTTGTTGCATCATGCATTCTGCTGCACACTCAGTATGCATTGCCTCACTTTTTATAACAACCCTAAGAGGCGAGTACTACTACCTATGTTTTTTTTTTTTTAATCATTTTTCCCCTGTATCTGGGGTCAGGGGAGAAACAAAGGGAGAAGTCCCACCCAGCCTCCCACCCATCCCAGGTTCCCCATGTGGGGCATGATCTGAGGGTCCTGCTCAAACAGTTTTGATAGTTCAACAGTTCTAAATTGTTGCCAAACTCGCCGTTCCAAGCACGATGAAATCTCTTCAGAATCCACTGGCTGACATAGTGTCTTCATGGTTGGGGTTCTTACTATCTATATTTTAAAGATGAAGAGAAAGGGTCTGGCAGCATGGACTAGTAGGATCAGCTTGCAGAGTCAGCATCCCATATGAATGTCAGTTCGAGTCCTGGCTGCTCCACTTCCCTTCCAGCTCCCTGCTTGTGGCCTGGGAAAGCAGAGGAGGATGGCTCTGTCCTTGGTACTCTGCACCCATGTGGGAGACCTGGAGGAGGCTCCTGCCTCCTGGCTTTGAAACACCTCAGCTCTGGCTGTTGTGGCCATTTGGGGAATGAACCAGTGGATGAATACTCTTTCTCTCTGTAAATCTGCGTTTCCAATGAAAACAAGAATGAATCTTTAAAAAGAAATAAGAGGAAAGAACACATGGAAGGGATATTGTTTGCTATGTATGCTTAATGGTGGTCTTCATAATGCTCAGTTGGTGGGGTTAATGATGTTGCATGTAAACTCATTTTGGATATTACCTATAAAATGGGGCTAATAAATATGTAAATTTCAAGTATATTTGTGAAAGTGGAGTTTTATGATAGAACCTGCTTTGTCCATAAGATTTTTTAAAGATTTGTTTATCTTTATTGGAAAGGCAAATTAATAGAGGAGAGACAGAGAGAAAGACCTTTCATCTGGTGGTTCACTCCCCAAATGGCCACAGTGGTCGAAGCTGAACCAATCCGAAGCCAGGAACCTGAAGTTTCTTCAGGGTCTCCCCTGTGGGTGCAGGGTCTCAAGACTTTGGGCCATTCTCTACTATTTCCCAGGCCACAAGCAGGGAGCTGGAAGGGAAATGGAGCAGCTGGGACATGAACCGGTGTCCCTATGGGATCCCAGAGCTTGCAAGGCTAGGATTAGTCAATTGAAGCATCGTGCCGGCGCCGTCCATAGGTTTTTGGGTATGAGGAAGGCTGAATGGATCAAATGAGTTTGGCTAGTGGGGACTGACCCTTCCACTCAAGCAGAATCACTCCTTTGTCCTGCGGACACTTCTATATGTACACCCGTCACTGTATCAGAGGGATATATACTTATAAGGTTTACAGGGAACTCTACGTCCTCAGTGCCTGGTGCTAATGGTGCTTCGTAGACATTTAGTAAATATTAAACTGACATGTTTGTCTCTTCTAGGAGGGCTTCCTTATGAACTGACAGAAGGGGATATCATTTGTGTGTTTTCACAGTAAGTCTATTGTATTTCCTGCCTCCTGGGTCAGCCAGGTTGGGTCCTTCCATATTACATTTTGTGGCATCACCAAAGCCATATACTGTTAAGCTCTAGGCAGCCTGGCATCCCTGCATGGGCAGGGCTGGAGCTTTGTGCTAGTCTGGATCAGTCCCTGGACGCTGTGGAAGATCCTGGAAGGTAGATATTGATGGCTGTCTCGGGGATTTTCGCTGACGTTGGCTAACCCCAGGCCTACACAGAAGCAGACTGCAACTCTCAGGCAGGTCCCAGGTTGGCCCACCTCCTCGGGTTCCTGCCAAGCAGGGGTAACCCATGATCACAGGGGCCTTCTGATCTCTCATCTGTGGGCTGCTGTAGAACCAGGGCTAATCACAGAGAGGAATTTGGAAGAACCGGGAGGTTTAGGTGGTTGTATGTGTTCTTTATTTCTGGATGAGTGGGAAGTTAGTGAGCAGAACCATGTCTTTACCCAGAGGCTGAGAATGGCACACGAGGAACAAGAGTGACTAGGAGACCTATACAGTTTTTGTTCTGCTGTGGGAGTGAATCAGTAGCACGTGACGGTCAGCGGATGTCGATGGCTTGTACTGGGAGAAGAACCTGATAGGAAAGAGCCTGTGTGGCTGTTCATAAAACCCCAGAGCTGTACTGAGTTGGTAGACAGTCCTCGGGGCCACCCCCTCAGCGACTCAAACACTGGAGCAGAACGCCACTGCCTCTGGATGGCATATCCTTCAGAAGCAGAGGATTTTTTTTTTTATCTGAGCTGGAAGCCTTTTTTTTTTTGTTTTTTAACATCCACCATATATATAATAGCTAAGTTCAAACTTAACATCAAAGTTTCTATACTGTTACATCTTGTTTAGCATTAACAGTCATAAATTGATAAAGCTTTTGGGGGGAAGAAAATTAAGCCACAATTTAAACTTTGCAGTATATAGTGATTAAGCATGGTTTTACAGAACTTTGCATTTTAACAATTGAAGAATAGAAAAGTTTCAGGCAGGTGAGCAGGGAAATGCCCAACCACCCAGTGAGTGAGGAAGAATTGAACTCTACATCCTACCTAGTAAAGTCCAGGAGAAGCAAATAGGGAGCCCGACCAGTAAGTACAGGCTGAGTGATTATAGGCTAATTGGCCTTTTCCCTGGCTGTTCCAGCCTTTGTATCTATATCTATGTCTCTCTCTGTCTATCTGAAAAGGCAGATGGGAAGCCTGATCAGTGAGGTACAAGCTGCGTGATTATCAGCTAGCTGACCTTTATTTTAGCATCTGTCTATCTGAACTAATTTTGGGACTCACAAGCAACCCTGATAGTCGGTGTAAGAGAGGCCTGGGAGCCAAGGCTAGAACTAGATAAGGACCAGAGAAAGCTCCTCTCCTGAGTCCAAAATTAGATTTACAACCCTTTTATCTCTGAGTACCACCCGGGGCTCCTGGCTGTAGTTCTGATGTCACCAGACCCTATGAGAGGGTTTGGGGCTGCTACCACCCCGTGTGGGAAATCCAATAGGAAATGAGTGACCTCAGAGTTCTCAGCCTCCAAGGGCATGCATATTCCCTGTGGATCTCTTAGGCAGTCGGGATACGGTTCTCGGTGTCCATACTGACAGAAGCAGAGGATTTTGACAAAGAAATTGAACAGCAAGCACAGGTGGAGGACCACAGACAGAGGGCTGGACAACCGTACACAGGCTGCGGACCCTGGCACATAGATTGATATGCTACAAAATGGTTGGAGCATCCCATAGACAGCCCTGGCCGAGAGATTGGGCAGCTTACAGGGCAGCAGCCCGTGGGAAAGGAATTGGACAACATGTGTGAGAAGGCCATTGGTGGAGGGCCTAGGCAGCCCACAGAAGCCGAGGGTCCTCCAGGAAGAAGTCTGTTTCTGTTAGCTATGATTTCTTTCCTTTCATGGTACTTTAGCTGACCCAGTCTTCATACTGGAACTGCTGTTATTTCTGCTTGCACTTAGTGGTGATTAGCTAGAAGTGTATGTTGATTCCAGTTCTCTCTTTTAGCTATATGCATTCTCTCCATGAAGATTGCCTTTGCCACCAATAACAGTGGCTTTCAAAACATACTTTTTTAAAAAGAAAAAGATTTAACTTTATTTTAATTTGAAAGGCAGAGTTATAGGGAGAGAAGGAGAGAGAGAATGAGAGAGAATGAGAATTTTCTACTTGCTGGTTCATTCCATGAATGACCACAATGGCCAGAGGTGTGTTGGTCTGAAGCCAGGAGCCAAATGCTTCTGGGTCTCCCACATGAGTGCAGGGGCCCTAGCACTTGGGGCGTTATGCTGCTTTCCCAGGCCATTAGCAGGAAGCTGGATTGGAAGTGAAGCATCTGGGACTCACACTGGTACCCATATGGGATGCTAGTGACTTTACCTGCAATGCCATAGTGCTGGCACTGAATTTTGTTTTTATTATACCTGAACATTGTTGTGGATTTTGCGTCAATAATGTCTTTAACTCTTATCACATGAATAGATACGGGGAGGTGGTTAATATTAATCTCGTGCGGGACAAGAAGACTGGAAAATCCAAAGGCTTCTGCTTCCTCTGCTATGAAGACCAAAGGAGCACAATTCTGGCTGTTGACAACTTTAATGGGATCAAGGTGAGTGTGCCTGGTGAGCAGCGTTTGGCTAGACTTCCGGGTGTGTGGCAAGGCCTGTAGAGGTGTGGAGACATTCATCAGGAAGGGATTCAGGAGGCGATTGTGTTGGCTCCCAGCCCTGTCATGACTTGCTGCACAGTTGGAGAGTTTGAAATGAAGCCATCTTTTCTGAGACATTACCTAATTTTTTGTTTTCAGATTAAAGGAAGAACCATCCGAGTGGATCATGTGGCTAACTATCGGGTGCCTAAGGTCTCAGAGGACATGGATGAGGTGACCAGAGAGCTCCAGGAGATGGGCTGTGGGGTTAGGACGCCCTCCCCGAGTGCATCTGAGGGTTCTGAAGATGATAAACCCTCAAAAAAGCACAAAAAAGGTAAGGTGTTGAAACCCAAGAGAAATCAGATTTAGTCTTAGTGCCTGCTCTTCCTAGCATCCACTGATTATGGTTGATAGTCGGGTGTTACATAAGAGAAGGAAAAGAGATGGGGGGATTTGTTTCAGTTGCCAAAGGGAAGATATCAGCCAGAGGCTACTGTTTAGGGTAGAATTGTATCCCCCAGAATTGTTGATACTGTTAGTTCTTATTCCCCCATGTGGTCTTATATAGAGAAATTTCACAGCAGGAACCTTGAGAGTGATGGATGTTGAAGTTGGCTTGTCAGATGCGTTTTCCTGACTGTTACACACTGCTTCCCAGGGTCTTCTCCTTCCATGCATGTTTCCTTCCAGGCAGGTGGCCAGTTGTAAACTGTTCCAGCTTTGTCAGATGTCACATACTCAGAGAAGAAAGGCATAGTTTTAAGGAGTTCTCTATTACTTTTGCTTCTCTTATTCCCCCTTTCCTCCAGACAAAATGGAAAAAAAGAAGAAAAAGAAAGACAAAGAGAAGCATGACCGGGAGGTGCAGTTGGAGCAAGCGTCCGCTTCTTCCTTGCCCAGAAGCAAAACCACAAAGGAAAAGGATGAGTCTGGACCGAAGCCAGAGAGCAGCAAGAGCTCCGAGAAGGCCCAGAGGTCAGAAACCAGGGAGGCACGGAAGCACTACCCTGGGTCCCCTGAGGCCAGGACTGCCACTGGCAGAAGAGTTGAGGAGCCAGCCAGGGAGCCGAAGAAGGAGAGATCGAAACATGAGCATAGGTCCTCCGACAGGAGGGACGTGAGAGACGAAAGGAACAGGGATAGGGATAAAGGACGAAACACAGAGTCACATTCGAACTGGCATGACGGGCATTCGGAAGGCCGGAGCCATCGGAGTAGAAGTCGGAGCCGAGAGCGATCGCATCGGCAGAAGAGGGCCCGTTGCTCCCGCGAGCGGGACTCCTCGAGTCTCAGTGACCGCAGGCGTCACTGAGGCCGGATCCACCACTCTGGAGATCTGGAAATGATATGTTTTTAAAATGTAGTCCAAGTCAGCTACACCGTTACCATTTCTCTCAGTAAAGTCTCTAAAGCTGAATTCTTTTAATTCTTGAGTAGTAGTCCTTTAGAGGGCTGTAGTTTCGGAGTCGGGTGCCATGCATTTGTTTTTTTAAGCACAATCCACATATCATCCCTGGGAACATATTTGGAACTTAACAGAGAGCGTGTCCTCAATTTGGGCTCACAGATAAGCCCTTTGAACCCATAGGCCACCCCCAGCCCGAGACGAAATTGCCAGAAAAAGGAAAGCACAGACAATTCTAGAGTCCTAGTCTTTGTCTTTGATGTTGAGAACCCAGCATTGCAAGGCCTTTTGAGTTTAGCAGATAGAACTACAGTGAAGTGGGGCTTAACTTGATTCAGACCACCTGAGGTCAATGTGATTGCATTCTGGTTTTGTTGTTGTTGTTGTTGTTGTTGTTGTTGTTGTTTTGAAAGGACTCATTTCATTTTCTAGGAAGGCAGAGTGACTTGGCTACAGTGACTGGGGCTAGGCCAGATCAGAGCCAGGAACTAACTACTCACATATTCCTCATGGGTGAAGGGGCCCAAGTATGTGGGCCATATTCTGCTCCTTTGCTGCACACATCAGTAGAGAGTTGGGGCAGCTGTGACCCAAAACTGGTGCCTACTTGGGATGCCAGCATTGCAGGCAGCAGACTGAACCCACTACACAACACTGGCATTGATGGAGTTTTATAGAATAGCCAGTTCCCTCTCCAGACCCTGTTTGAAATCAACTTTAAATGTCTTTATCTTTTTTTTTTTTTTGGTTGAGAAATTTTTCTACTTATTCTTTCGCCTTGAAACTTATTTGTATTGATGTGAAGTTTATTTAATATAAAAGTAACCTATTTCAAAACAGTCGAGTGGCACTTGCATTCACCTTGTTGTACAAACACCTGCTGTTTCTAGTTTGACACGTGAATATCGTCACCAAATGAAACTCCCGACCCAGGAAGCAATGACATGCTGTTACCCCATCGTCCCTGTCCCTGGAAATCACCCACCTGCTTTCTGTTTCTGTGGATTTGCCTGTTTTGGGTAGCTCAGAGAGGAGTCGTCACACAGTAGTGGCTTTTTGTGTCTGGCTTCCTTCTTTCAGTCTGGCATGCTCCAGGTTCATCCATGTTGGCGGTACGCATATCAATGCTTCATTTTGTCTTAGGGCTCAATAATGCGGTATAGATAGACCACATTTGGGTTTCCATTCTTCAGGGCGTACATTTGTGTGGTTTCTGCATTGGCATAATCAGCTCCTGATTCTGCGGGCAGACACACCAGACTGCTTCTGGGCTTAGTCTGCCATTCACATATCCACTCGCTTGGGTGGCTCCATTGTATAGCTCTGGTCTGACTGACAGGTCATTCTTATTTTGAGTCTTAATTTCTGTTTTACCATCAGTCCCTTATGAATTTGGTAGGAACTGTTTCTTGAAGTCTTAACAATGAATTTTCATTTTAAATTTTATTTCACTTGAAGTGCAGAATTACACAGAGAGAAAGAAAGAAAGAGATCCATGAGTTCATTCCTCTAATGGCCCCAATGGCCAGAGCTGAGCCAGTCTAAAACTGGGAGCCAAGAGCTTCATCTGGGTCTCCCCTGTATGTGCAAGGGCCCAAGCACTTGGGTCATCATCCTACTGTTGCCTTTCCAGGCCATCAGCAAGGAGCCTAGTGGCTAAAGTCCTTGCCTTGCATGCACCGGGATCCCGTATGGGCACTGGTTCTAATCCCAGCTGCTCCACTTCCCATCCAGATCCCTGTTTGTGGCCTGGGAAAGCAGCTGAGGATGGCCCAAAGCCTTGGGACCCTGCACCCGTGTGGGAGACCTGGAGGAGGTTGCTGATTCCTGGCTTTGGATTGGAGCAGTACCGACCGTTGCGGTCACTTGGGGAGTGAATCATCGGACAGAGGGTCTTCCTCTCTGTCTGTCCTCCTCTCTGTGTATCTGACTTTGCAATAAAAATAAAGGCAAGGAAGGGAAGAAGACGAGTTAGCAAAGCCTTGCAGTGCAGGTCTAAGAAAGTCTCAACAAAGCCAAGGGTGAGTATTTGAGTGTGTTGCCTGTCAGAGGAGGCCTGGCCAGTCCTGGGCACCAGGTAGCCCTGCCTTGGGCTTCTGCCTTGGCCACTGTGACCCTCTGCTCACATGCCCATTCCATGGTTAGCCAGTGATGAAGGTTCAGACATTTGGCTAGGTTGTTTTGTATGTTTGTTATTATGTATGTGACAAGAAGCTGACACTAGTCCTTGGGCTGAATTTCTTCAGGGAAGAGCTGGTTAGATGAGGCTCACCCATGTCATTGAGGCTGATCATTTGATTTTTTTATAACATTTATTTTTATTGGAAAGGCAGCAGATTTATGGAGAGAAGGAGAAACAGAGAAAGATCTTCCATCCTGTGGTTCACTCCCCAAATGGCCACAATGGTCGGAGCTGAGCCAATCTGGAGCCTGAAGCCAGGAGTCAGGAGCCAACAGCTTCTTCTGGGTCTCCCATGCAGGTGCAGGGTCCCAAGGTTTGGACCATCCTCTGCTTTCCCAGGATACAAGCAGAGAGCTGGATGGGAAGTGGAGCAGTCAGGACATAAACTGGTATCCATGTGGGATACGGCACATGGTGGTGGAGGAATAGCCAGTTGAGCCAACACACACACCTGATTGTTTCAATTTTTAAAAGGTTGAGCTTTTTGATAGATTTACAGAAATAGAAAGAGGGATCTTTGTTGGATCACTTCCTAGTTGGATGCCAGCCCTAGCCTGGGCCAAAACAAGAACCAGGAACTTCCTCTTGGGCTCCCACAAGGGTGGCAGGGGCCTAAGTTTTCCACTACTTTTCCCAGGCCATCAACAGGGAGCTGGATCCTAAGTAAAACAGCCTGGATACATATACACTCGAATGGCATGGTGGCATTGTAGCCATTGGCTTTACCCACTATGACACAGTGCTGGTCCCAGGATTTTTTTTCTTTAAAAAAATTACTGTAGGTGTTAACCCACCTCTACAGCAACAGTTAGACTAGTGTTGAACAACTGAGCACTATAATGTATGCCAAGTTGATGTTAAAAGTAACCATAACAATTGATCATCTTTTCCATAGTGTGGGGGCAATTCTAGTGGTATCCGCTTGGCCTTCTTACTCTAGAACCCTATGACTTACTGGTATTATTCCAAGTACCAAGTAAGTTTCAGTTAAGTGCTTATGTCCCCTGGGAAAGTCAGCAAGGTCACTTTGAGCCCTATCATAGCCAGGATTTTGTAAGCCCCTGGTGTCTGAGGCCTGTGATCATGCTTCTAGAGTCTAGGTCTTGGTCAGTGTCCTGTTGTAGAAATGTATGAATAGGGCCCGGCGGCGTGGCCTAGCGGCTAAAGTCCTCGCCTTGAAAGCTCCGAGATCCCATATGGGCGCCAGTTCTAATCCCGGCAGCTCCACTTTCCATCCAGCTCCCTGCTTGTGGCCTGGGAAAGCAGTTGAGGACGGCCCAAAGCTTTGGGACCCTGCACCCGCGTGGGAGACCTGGAAGAGCTCCTGGCTTTGGATCAGCACAGCATTGGCCCGTTGCGGCTCACTTGGGGAGTGAAACATCGGACGGAAGATCTTCCTCTCTGTCTCACCTCCTCTCTGTATATCTGGCTTTCCAATAATAATAAAATCTTTTAAAAAATTATAAAAAAAGAGAAATGTATGAATATTTTATTAAGTGGCTGTAAGTGCCTGTGGGACAAGCACTGGGCAAACCACATATTTGGCTATTGTCCTTCCCAGGAACATTGTCTGGGAGCTGAGCAAAGAACAGAACTTATTCACTCAGCTGCTCACTCCTTCAGTGTGAGTTTGTAGCTGTTGAACAACAAGCCTGCTGGCTGTTCATCCATTGAGCTCCTAAGCACACAGTGTTTTAGCCATTTCCGGACCCTGCGAATGACCCCTTGGATGGCCATTAGTACCTGTGGTTCATTATGGAATTGGTGACCTAAAGTTTTGGGGGTTATGTACCTCTGCCAAATCTGACTATGGAATGACACCATGCTCTCTATGGATGTTACTTCACCCAGGTCTGTTATGGTCTCTTGTATTGTCATTTCAAGGGCTGTAATGGGGTGCCGCTATTGATGGCTCATGGCTCGCACCACTTGTCAGGTTAATTGGCAGCGGACAGGGCACGGAAACAGAGTTTCTGCACCCCGCCCTTCCTACCTCCTCTTGTGCCATTCAAGTTAATTGAAGGCTGGAAAAGTGCACCCTGCCCCTCCTGCCTTCTGCGCCATCCAGAACAGTTGACAGCACAGAAATTACTCCAGAGGCCCCTCTGCCTCCTATTGTGCTAGGTTAGATTAGTTAACTATAGGAAAACTTTGGGCTTTGTCAACTTCCTGCCTAAAACTTTGTATTGCATGGCTCTCAATCTGATTGGCGGGTGAGAGCTTAAAAACCCTAACTTTGGGTGGCTTGGCGCAGTGGCTCCTAGAGTGTAGCAGAAGCTTCTGTCACCAGGCTTGGGCAATGAACACTCCTCATAACACCCTACCCTTGGGTCCAGTGTGATTTCTCCTGCACTCTGCGACAAGGCCTGTAGAGGAGGCCACCTTGGAACTTACCAATGGTGCTTAGCACTAGTGCTTTCCTAGTGGCCTCAGTGCCACCCTCTCCCACAGAGCATTGTCATTTTCTTCTGTTTGTTTAATTTGAAAAGCAAAGTTAGAGAAAAGGAGAGACAAACAGCTCTTCCATCTGCTGGTTCACTCCCCAAATGGCTGCAGTGGGCCAGGACTGGACCAGGTTTGAAGCCAGCAGCCAAGGACCCGATCCAGGTCTACCATGTGGGTGGCAGGGTTCCAAAGATTTAGGCCATCCTCTGCTTTCCCAGGCACATTAGCTGGGAGCTGGATTGCAAGTGGAGCAATTTGCACTTGAACTGGCACCCCTACAGAATGTCAGCATCACAGGTGGTGCCTTAAGCTGCTGCACTGCAACACCCTGGCAGCGTTCTTGAATTCACGTAATTGTTCATTTTGCCATGCTCACTTCTCTTGGCTTTTTTTTTTTATTATTACAAAGTCAGATATACAGAGAAGAGGAGAGACAGAGAGGAAGATCTTCCGTCTGATGATTCACTCCCCAAATGACTACAATGGCTGGTGCTGCTCCGTTCCAAAGCCAGGAGCCTCTTCTGGGTCTCCCACGCGGGTGCAGGGTCCCAAGGCTTTGGGCCGTCCTCGACTGCTTTCCCAGGCCACAAGCAGGGAGCTAGATGGAAAGTGGAGCTGCCGGGATTAGAACTGGCGCCCATATGGGATCCCGGAGCATTCAAGGCGAGGACTTCAGCCACTAGGCCACGCCGCCGGGCCCATCACTTCCCTTGGCTTTTGTGTTCCTTCCTCAGTTGTTTCCAGAGCAGTTCAGGCCTTCCTACCTATTTTAGCATTAGCAGGCCTCTGAAGCCACTCGAGTAGACTTCTTGCTTGTTCTTGCCAAGGAGTTAAGTCCTATATCCTGAGAAAGTGCTTCTAGGTCTGAAACCTGGCTTTTCTGGCTCTTTTAATAAATCGCCCTTGAAACCCAAGTCTACTATTTTCTTGGTTCCTGACAGTGAGTGCCACCTCATTCTTTTTCCTTCCTTCCTTTCTTTCTTTTCTTCTTCTTCTTCTTTTTTTTTTTTGCTTTTATTGGAAAGTCAGATATACAGAGGAGGGGAAACAGAGAGGAAGATCTTCTGTCCATTGATTCACTACCCAAGTGGCTACAATGGGTGGAACTGTGCTGATCCAAAGCCAGAAGCCTCCTCTGGGTCTCCCACGCAGGTGCAGTGTCCCAAGAATTTGAGCCATCCTCGACTGCTTTCCAAGGCCACAAGCAGGGATCTGGATGGGAAGAGGGGCGGCCAGGATTAGAACTGATGCCCATATGGGATCCTGGCGTTTGCAAGGTGAGGATTTTAGCTGCTAGGGTACCATGTTGGGTCCATTCTTAAAGCTCTTTTGGCCTGCTTCCCACACCAGGCAATTAGTTTATACCTCCTTTATTAGGCCTGGAACTTCTAAAGGTAGATCATGTTGGGATTAAGTCCCAGTTAACAATGACTAACTAGGAGAGGGTCTGGGGACATTTTCTTCAAGGGATACTAGTTGCCTGGTGTGGGGAGCAGACTGCTGCATCATTCGGGGCAGGAGAATGTTAGTCCTTGCTCAGGAATAGTGCGCCCTCTGCAAGCTGCTGACTGCATAGAGTCTGCTGAGCCAGCACTTTTGGGGGAACCCAGCCTTGTGTTTGTTTTTCATGATCAGGGCCTCACAAAGACCTGACCTCAGCAGAGGAGAGCTGCCCCATGGTAAACACTGCGCTTTCAGTCTCCCTGGACTTTGGCATCGCTGGGCCCTCTTTTACAGCTGGGCCTTGGCTGCTCAGCACAGGACATGAGGGCCTTCTGTGGGTTTTGCGGAAGCCCTCTGGCTCTCACAGTCTGTCTTCAGCTGCTTGCTGACTGTCATCCATTTAGCTTCAAATTACTGAGCAATCCTACTGTCTCTACTGTCCTGGTAGGCAGGCCTTATTTCTCCAGATGTGTCAATGGTCTGAGTTGGCGTGCCTGCAAGGCCATCTGCCTAGGTCATTGGAGAACTTCAGCAGGTAGACTACCACCCCGTGGCTGTGGCTATTCAGGCCCTCAGGTCTGTGTGCACTGTCCCCACAAAATAAATTAGAGAAGCAACCCAGAGCCTTGTCTTGCCACACAGCCTGTTTCCTAGACCACCGCTGGCAACATTTCTGCTAGTTTGGTTTATCTGAGAAACCAATGTCAAGGTGGGTCTAGACAGAGAATGACTAGGAAAAACACCCATGTGGGTAGTGGTGTGGGGTCAGGGGGACCCTAGAGGCAGACTGAAGCTCTGAGGGGGAGAGAAGGAGGGTGGATAGGAAAAGTCTTGCAAAATGCAGTTTTAAGAACATTTCAACAAAGTAAATAGCTGTCAAGTGGCAGCCCTTTATGTATTTACTTTTTCTGTATTTTAATTACATCCCTTTAAACAAAAGATGTGTTTATTTAATTGAAGGAGTTGTATAGAGAAGTCATGGCAGGTTTACTCTTTGTGGACCTCTGTAAGTTGTGGGCTCTTCCCTGACAGTACCCGACTTGAAGCTACCTGCCAGGGGTCAGTGTTGTGGTTCAGCCAGTTAAGCCACTGATAGTGATGCTGGTGCCCCATATCAGAACACTGGTTCATGTTCCAGCAGCTCTGCTTCTGATCCAGTTCCCTGCTATGTGCCTGAGAAGGCAGGAGACGATGGTCCCCGTATCCCTTGTGGGAGGTTGGATGGAGTTCCTGGATCCTGGCTCTAGTCTGACCCTGTCTGGTTGTGGCTATTTGGGGAGTGAACCAGCAGGTGGAAGATGTTTCCCCCTTCCTCTCTGTTACTCTACCTTTTAAAAATAAACAAACATAAATAAAATGGCTCCAAGCATGGTGGCATAGTGGATTAAATGCCAGTTGTGATACTGGCATCTCACAGGGCTGCCAGTTCATGTCCCAGCTGCTCTACTTCCCATCCAGCTCTTTACTTACGGCCTGGGAAAGCAGCAGAGAATAGCCCATGTCTTTGGACCCCTGTACCCACATGGGAGACCCAGAAGAAGCTCCTGGATCCTTGCTTCAGACCAGCCCAGCTCCAGCCATTGAGGCCATTATCGGGAATGAAAACACAGACAGAAGATCTCTTTGTGTCCCCCATCTCTCTATAACTCTGCCTTTCAAATAAATAAAAATAAATCTTTGATAAACTTTTTAAAAAGTTACTTGTCTGGGTGCCAGTCAGACTAGGCTGAGCTCCAGCACCCACTGGTGTTTGTGAGAGCCAGAATGGGCGTGGGACGGGATGCACCAAAACTACAGCACCTGCCTGGTCACATGAGAGCTGAGTCTGAGGGTGGGCCGGGCTGGGCTGGGTTGTAGCAGCATTGGTGAGAGCCAGAATCACTGGAGGCCAGTTGGGCTAGGCCACATACCTGCTGGTGAGTGCCAGGACTGGGGCTAGCCAGGCTGGGCTGGGCTGCTGCACCCTCTGGCACACACAAGAGCCTGATTGGATGTGGGCCAGCTGGGCCAGGCTGCAGCACCGGCTACCAAGAACCAGAATTGGGTGCAAGTCACATCAGGCTGGACCACAGTACCCACTTGCAGGTGCAAGAAGAGATGAGAATGGGGATAGCCTAAGAGATCTCTTTCAGAGCCCCTCTTGTTTCCTCTTCATGCTAACCACACTTACCAGAAACAACCAAAGCCCAGACTGAGACAAGAGGAAGCCACATCTGACTTCTTTGTTCTTCAGCGTTTCTCTTTCTCACCAGTCTTCCATCTCTCCACTATGTGAACTGCCAAACAGGTGACCCTTTTTAGGTATTTTTCCCCCTTAAGTCATACTCCCCTTCTTCCCTGACTTCACATAACTCTAAGTGGTGGATAAAATGTATCAGCAGTACATCACAGGAGAACAGTCTGAGCTCAGTACTCCAAGCTGTTGCTACATGAAAAGGAAGAGAAAATTTAGATGCATTCTTGAGACAGTTTCCACATGGTGTAACTGCCTCATTGTGTCATCCTATGTTTGGATGACAGGTGTTATCACCTTGATTTTTGTTTGTTTGTTTGTTTGTTTTTTGTTTATTTTTATTAAATTTATTCATTAATTACATTGTGTTGTAATTACATAGAATCTGGGATTCTCCCCCCCCCCATGGTGGGTTCCTCCACCCCGCTGCATAACCATAGTTCAAGTTTAGTTGAAATTCCCTCCCTGCAAGAATTTGCCAAGCATAGAGTCCAACGTCACCTTGATGTTTTGTCATTGGCTTTCTTCCTGTTACAAACTAATTTCCCCTCCCCATCTCTACCCTCAGACAACAACTGCCTCTGGGAAAGTAAGGCTACTTAAGTTTAAAAAAAAGAGAGAGAAAGAAGAGAAAAAGAAAAAGGGCCTGGTATGGTAGCCTAGTGGCTAAAGTCCTCGCCTTGCACGCACCTGGATCCCATATGGGCACTGATTCTAACCCTGGCAGTCCCGCTTCTCATCCAACTCCCTGCTGGTAGCCTGGGAAAGCAGTTGAGGATGGCCCAAATTCTTGGGACCCTGCACCCATGTGGGAGACCTGGTAGAGGCTTCTGGCTCTTGGCTTTGGATCGGCGTGGCACCGGCCATTGTGGCTACTTGGGAGTGAATCAACGGACAGAAGATCTTCCTCTCTGTCTCTCCTCTCTGTATATCTGCCTTTCCAATAAAGATTAATTAAATCTTAAAAGAAATAACAGTTTTTCTTCCTGTTGATTTTGTATTGTGGCTTTCATTTAAGGGGACGTATAGTAACTGTAATGGAGACTATCATATCCAGATGTGAGGATACAATGCAGTATGCATCTCTATTTCCAGACAAAGATGGACTCCCAATGAAACTGTTTACTGTATCTTGCCTATAGAATGCTGGACTCTGGGCCCAGCGTGATGGCCTAGCAGCTAAAGTCCTCGCCTTGAACGCGCCGGGATCCTGCTCCGTTTCCCATCCAGCTCCCTGCTTGTGGCCTGGGAAAGGAGTCCAGGATCGCCCAAAGCCTTGGGATCCTGCGCCCGCGTGGGAGACCTGGAGGAAGTTCCTGGCTCCTGGCTTAGGATTGGCTCAGCACCAGCCATTGCAGCTGCTTGGGGAGTGAATCATCAGATGGAAGATCTTCCTCTTTGTCTCTCCTCCTCTCTGTATATCTGACTTTGCAATAAAAATAAATAAATCTTAAAAAAAGAATGCTGGACTCTCTACCATTGTCCATGCCCATTGTCTCTGCTATGTCATGATGAACATATGACTGTGTATGAAAAGCTACACTGTAGTAATGATATAAGGGAACTCAGTGATAGAGGGAGGGAGGGTATAAGGGAAATCCCAGGGCCTATAGAACTGTATCATAAAATGATAACAATAAAAACAAATAAAATAAAATTTTAAAAATAACAAAACAGACTAGTGTTTGTAATAGACCGTTATTAAAAAACGTAAAGAATTTGATGTAATAAGCTTCAAATCTGCAGTACAAGCACTCTCATGTATTGAACAGCTAATCTGTTCTATGTACACTGTATATACATACATGAGTTATACGTATGTGTGTGTATAGTCTTCATACTGGAACTTTGACTATAGATTATCCTGCACAGTGCCTTACAGGTGGCATGAAATCCTAGAACTCACCTTCGTAAGGGCCTTTGACCTCACTATATAAGCAGAAGGGGGTTTTATAAAGGCACCAATATTTAATATACAAATGTGCCCCATCTGCTTTGTGTTTTATTGTCTCTCTTACCTTATGCTTTATCTTGTCCTTTGCTTGAAAAGGTATTTCTTTCTCCTCCTCTCTTAAGGTGGTGTCTTCACATGTGCTGTACATGATGGGTGATTTTTTTTTCTCCATAAATGCTCTTCTGTAAAACATTAAACACATATTTATTATCAACTTGCCACTGGAAATGCAAAGCAGATATACCTGGTGTGATGATGTATTTGAAGTGAGCCTGCCTTCCTATTTTCAGATTTCTAAAATTCACAATTGAATACAAAACTAGAAAGGTATGACGGGTAAGTTTGCTCTTACAGCCTAACGTGCAGATGAATATCTTTTAATAACTAAGCAGACCCAATTTAAGTCATTGCCCAGTTTCTGGAGACTGGTTCCATTTTCTAGCTAGCCCTTGTAATATAGAAGGTCTCTCCATCAGCAGTCTCCTCATGAATGCAGGCCACTTTAGAAAATTCTGCCTTTAAAATGTCAAAATGGTAAAATCCTTCCCATGAATTTAATCATTGATTAAAAACTCATTCCACCTTCTGATCAATTTCTTCTCTGATTTTCTGATGCTTTTCTTCAATTTTTTTTCTCCTAGTCTTACTTGATCTTTATCAGAAGTAACATTACTTCTCTTTCCATTTCTAAAGAGAACAGCTCATAGTAGTCAGTATGGGTTCTTGTTCATATTTTTTTCTGACCACAAATGATCTGATAGTAAATTAGATCAAACCAGTGGTCTACTGGAAATTGGGTGAACCAAAATAAAAATCTTGCATTGGCTTTAGAATGGGCACATCTCACTTTTTTTTTTTAATTGAGAGTGTGTTGGTGTATGTGGAAAATGGCAAAAACGGTTACAGTCTTAGAGGCTTACTTCAAGCAGAAAGCTATCTCCAAAGAGCGATCTAAAAGGATACTAGCCAAGATAAGTATGCTAAAATGCTTACAAATATTCACACACAATTTCCCATTTAATGTTTAAAATTCAGTGGTCCTTACGACTTCAATTTGTTTACGGAGATTGAATTTTCTTTTTATGTGGTTTTGATGTTGCTTTCCCTGTTCTTTCAGACTGTACTCCATTTTTTTTTGTCATGTGCTGGGCTTTGTAGAAGTCCCCATGAATCAAATCGCCATGCCTAAGCATAAAAGCAAGTGAAGGTGAATTGCATATTTCTCTCAAGAAATGACCTACTTTTAATATTTCCAAACCACCCGCTTGGTGGTTTTTTTATTTGTTGAATTACAGGGAATTTAAGGTTATTCAAGGACCTTTCAGCTAGCCTAATCTATCAGCTCAACCATACTGTGCTTGTTTCACTAATTTGTATTACAAAATTATATGTTATTGTAGCTGGGATAATGGCAAAAGGTGGAACACAGAGATTCAGGAAAAGCATTCACACAGAAATTATTTTTTAATTCAGTAGTTTGGAAGATGTGGAACTTCCAAAGATGGCTAAAATCAACCAAAGGACCAACCTCAAAGAATCAAGAGATTGGAATTCCCTTTAAAAATAAGTGACTCCTGGCCCTCTTGTAATTCACAAGTTCCTGAACAAGTTTTTGTCTTTGAGAGAAGACTGCAGACTATCAAATATCTTTTTCAAATGTCAACTTGGTTTACCTGTTGGACTCCCAGTTGCTCCAATTTCTCATGTTGAAGACTTGTTTCCCTAGCCTTGGTGCCAAGATTCCTAATCTCATGGGGGTTAGATGGTGTTTAGTACTTTTGTTTATCCAGTTTTTAGTTCTTTTTCACGCTTTAACTCCTTTTGGGCACTCACAGTATGTCCATTTAAAAATGCATTAACTTTGGTTGCACTTGTGTTTTTGTACCTGCTCCTGCCTTGGTGGCTCGTGCATCTCTTTGCAATAGCCATTCTTGGTGTAGAGCAGCCTCACAGTTCATATGAGTTTTCTTGCTATCATACAACATATGCACCTGTTTTTCAATCATTCTCTGAAAGAAAAAAAAGAATGTTTTTATATTTGCCAGAAGTAAACCTGTCCTTTAAGATGTCTTCATATATTTCTGATTCAGTAAATGTTCTGTGCATTGCAAATGGCTAATTCTGTAGTTAATTTAAGTCTAGTGTAGCTCTGTTCCAGGGAAATGAAAAATTTCTCTGTGAATGAAGGTAAACATCTCCATTTCATTTTCTATAGATCTCTTACCCAGATCTTATTTGCTAGTATAATACTTTTAGGTAATAACACTGTAAGAAAATTTTCTGCATAGGACTAAGCTTTACATAAAAATTTTCTTCCATGTTCCAAATGAAACAAACTTAAGCATTACCTATGCTATATTTTCTTTACAGTCTATTTTTAAACTTGTCAGATACTTCCTGTATTTGTTAATTTCCTTCAAGGAACATATGACCCACACCAATACCCCAAATTAAAAATACAAAGTTGTAATAATCATATAGCTTTCCAGAGAAGAGAGTAATATCAATCACTTAAATTGCAATTCCAGGATCAAGTCTAATGGTAATGCATTTCAGTGACAATTTTAAAGGCAATATCTCTATACCTTTACGTTATCACCGGGAAATTTCTAGCTAAATACTATTATCCCGTTACTGTAGTTCACATTACAACCAAAAATTTACCAATCCCAATCAATGTGCTGGTGTAACGCCAACATAGTGTTTAATACCCCAAAGAACTTACTGTATCACAGTGTATTTCCCATTTTGTCTTAGTTGTCCTAAAGGTGATGCATGATAGTCCTTCACACAAATACAGTGGCATCGTTACTTTGAATCAGGGCTAATGCGCTACAATGCACGGGGAAGAAAATAAACACATAAATGAATGTGTCTGTTTTATGTATTCTACTATTGTTAAAGGGGAAAGGTCAAGGAGGGAATGAGCAATTTTACTTAGGAAAGACAAAACAAAACAACAAACAAACAAACAAACAAAACCCAGCCTCCTGATGTCCCTGACTCAAATACTGGGTCATTTGTTGGGTTTTCATAAAATATCCTCTGGTACTCAACTGAAAGTTGACACAGGCTCTTACTGAATTGCAGAAGCCAGTGTCCATTAGGTTTCTAGGTTTTTGCTGGTTAACAGGAAGTAGATTTCAGTGCACTTAATTAATGCCGATGATGTAGCCACCTTTCCTTAATCTACTCAGGGCACCTTTTCGCTTATAGTATGTTTTTTTTTTTTTTTTTTTTTTTTTTTTTTTTTTTTTAAAGATTTATTTTATTTTCATTACAAAGTCAGATATACTGAGAGGAGGAGAGACAGAGAGGAAGTGGAGCTGCCGGGATCAGAACCAGCGGCCACATGGGATCAAGGCGAGGACCCTAGCCACCAGGCCACGCTGCTGAGCCCTATAGTATGTTTTTAAACGTGATTGTGTGGACTTTTTATAGCCAGTCTCCTTAAGTCAGCAGTAGGGATCAGTTAGGTTAAAATCATAAGACGGCTGATAAAGCTGCAAAGATTTCAAAGTATTATGTCGAATAAATGAGCTCACCCCATTCCAACATCAATTTATTGAGGTGATATTCATTGAAAATAAAATATGCACACAGAATTCAAAGAGAGAGTATATATAGTGGATGAATGCGTGTTACCCTATGGCTTTTCTGTTCCTCGCTTTCCCTCTCCCAGGCCTGCCTTTAGGCTGGAAGTGGCCTGTGGAATCTCAGGTTGGAAACTCTGTTCCATGTGCCTTAGACTGAAGCTCTGTGGTCCCATTTGTGAACATTGAGGTCAGTGCTGCCTGTTGGGAAAATGAGGACAGCGCATCTGAGGTTCAGAACCAGGGGCATGGCCAAAGGCACTTCAGGACGCATCACTATGGCATGAGTGGGGCGTGGTCCCTCGCACCTGCAGCTCCCCCAGACTTGTGCTCCGTGTGGCACCTCAGACCTGCAGCTCTGCCTGGTCCTGAGACCTGTGGCTCTGCACATCTCCCCTGCCCTCAGACTCGTGGCTCCGTGTGGCCCCCCAGATCCGCTGCTCTATTCGGTCCCCTAGACCCGCTGCTCTGTGTGCCGCCCCCCACCTGTGGCTCTGCCTTGGAGATAAACATTTCAGTTCATTTAACTCCAGCTGGTGTGTAAACCTGAATTTGACACAAAGCAAAATCATCACAAGAGTTTCAAAGTTAACGCTAAGCTAAAAAGGGAAAAGAAAATCGTTAGTACCATTGAAACGCAGCTTACCCTTTCACGTATTTCTGTAGTATTGAATACATTCTGACTTCTACGAATATTTGACAGCTTGACCCAGAGAGGCAGATCCAACAAGTGGGATGCTCCAACCTCCACTGACAGGAGGCTTTTCGGCATTGGCTGTCAAATGTAATGGAAAAGTTTGTCTCTGCTTGTAGAAACGGTTCATTCACTTTAGATAGTTATTCATACTTCGTTAGGTCCATACCTCTCAGTAAACCAAAAGATCTGAGGCTCAGAGTTAATGGACCCAGTAGTCGACAACCCAGAAGGCTCCCCCAATTTCCCCTGGAGCACCAGCCACACTCAGATCCCAGCCCAAGGCTAGTCTAGCGGAAGCCCAACCTGCAGGAGCTGAGCTACCACGGATCCACTCCTTGCTCTTCCTTCCGTGCCTGGCCCACCCCAGGCCCAATGTCCCGCCCCAGGGACCATATGTGGAAAACCAACTCTCCGGGACACTGTAGGCTTGCTATGCTGCTGCTTTGTCGAGGCTGCCGGCGGTAGCCTCGGTGGCCTGGGTAGCTTTGCTGCAGTTGCTACGGTACAGATCCATGGTCGCCATCAGCCCTCATTCGACCGCCAGCGGGTTGGAGGTTGAGGCGGCTGGCCGCTTTCAGGATACCTCCGCACACCGGAGCGAGGACCCCGAGAGGCCAAGGAGGCCGCAGGCCACGCCCCTCACAGAGTCGCCGCTTGTGAGGTGGTGCTCAGGTCTTCAAATCACCGCCAGGTAATCCCGCGCGTGGGCGGGTTACCCAAACGCGTTTCGCCCCGTTAGCGTCACGCTCGCGGGTGGGCCGCTCTAACCGGCGTCACTCAATGTGCGTCACACTCGCGGGTGGGCCGCTCTAACGGGCGTCGAACAATAAGCGTCACCTTAGCGAGTGGGCTGCTGTAAAGGGCGTCTGTCAGTGAGCGTCGCTCTCACTGGCGAGTGGGAAGGCTCGCCTTAACGCACGTCGCCCCCAGCGAACGTCACCTGAGAGGGCGGGTTCCTTTAAGGAACGTTGGCAGCTTCACTCGCGAATGGCGGGGGTGGGGGTTGGGAGCTGCTCTAAGGAATGTCGTGTCACTCCCCAATGGGGCGCGCTACTCTACCGTGTGTAGCCTGAATGAGTCTCACTCTCTCGACTGGGACAGGCTGCTGTAGCATGTCTCCCCAGTGAACGTTGAACGTCATGCTCTTGGGTGGGTGGGGCTGTATGCGTGCTGTGTCACACTCTCCTGTAGGGCAGGCTGCTCTAGCGTGTGTCTCATGCTCTCTAGTGGGTGGGTTTCAGGTGGGGCAGGCTCCTAAAACCTGCCTCGCCCAACAAGAGTCACATTCTTGAATGGGGCTGACTTTTCAGGCGCGTGTTATCCAAAGAACTTCACACTCGCGAGTGGGACATCATACTCTCCAGTGGAGCTGGCTGCTCAGCCTGTGTCGACCAAAGAATATCACATTCTTGGATGGGACAGGCTGTTCTAGCGTGTGTTTGCCAATGAACATCACACTCCCAATGCGAACGTCATGCTCTCCAGTGGGACGGGCTGCTCCAGTTTGTGTCACCCAATGAACACCGCAATCTCCTGTGGGACGTGCTGCTCTAGTGTGTGTTTGTCAGTGAATGCCCTGCACATGTGGGGCGGGAGGCTCTAGTGTGTTCTGCAGATGAGCTTCTCGATGGCGATTGTGACAGATGAATGTAATGTTGAAAATGAGCATCGTGTTCACTAGTGGGGTTGGCTGCCCTAGCATGTGTCTCCAGTGATAACACATTATCTGTGTGGGGTGGAGGAGTATTCCCCATCTTCTCAGCCTCATTTGGCACCCTGAGACTTCTCAAGTTTAGATGGTGCATCCAGTGGGCAACGGCCCTGCCCTCTTGCCTTGATAAGCAGACTAAGACTTCTCACACTCAGGTGACAGGCCTGTCTTGTGGAAACAGGGTAATGGCCCAGTGCTCCCATGCTTGATTGGCAGCCTCACTGGTCTGAGCCATGGTTCTCAGCCGTATACTCTTGACCATTGGTTGTGGCCCTGCCCTCTCAGGTTTGGTTGGCACCCAGCATCAGATTTCTCAGAAGAGGGTGACAGTCCATCCTCAGGTAACCTGGTGGTGGCCCTGTCCTACCAGACTTGATTGGCAGGCTCATACTTCTCAGAAGAGGGTGACAGTCCTGTCCTCCTGAACTCTGGCTGTGGCCCCACCCTCTCGGCCTTGATAGGCAGCCCCAAACATCTGAGGCTTGGATGGCAGCGCTATCCTCCAGAACTGTGATGAAGGGTCAAACCCTCTTGGCTTCTTTGTCACCCTCACACTTCTCAGACATGGGTGACAGTCCTGTCCTCTGGAACCATAGTGGTGGCCCTGCCCTTTCAGGTTTAATTGGCAGCCTCTGACTTGTCAGAAAAGGGTGTCAAAGCTCTCATTCTGAACCCTGCTGGTGGCCCCGCTCTCTCAGCCTTGATTAGCAGCCCCAATCAAGCACTGCTATGGGTAGAAGCCATATCCTTTCAAACCCTGGGGCGGCCTCCCTCTCAGCCTTGATTAACAGCCTCAGACATCTCAGAATTGAGTGACAGTCCTTTCAACTATACCCCTGACTCAGGCCCCTCCCTCTCAGGTTTGATTGACGTCCTTACACTTCTCAGAAGAAGGTGGCAGTCCTATCCTATGGATCCCTGGCTGTGGCCCCGGCCTCTTGGGCTTGATTTGCATCCTCATCCTCCTGATGCTGGGGCCTCAGATTCTCCTGCAGAGCTTTGCCCTGGTCCCACCCTCTTAGCTGTGATTGACATCTTTATACTCACTAAACTTGGGTGACAGTCCCTAGTGCTGTCCCTCTCAATCATCCTCAGCAGCCTCAAATGTTTCAGACTTGGGTGACAATACTTTCTTCTGGAACCCTGGTGGTGGCCCCACCCTCCTAGTCTTTTTCTTTTTTTCATTTTTTATTTATCTTTTTAAAATTATTTTTTTATTCCTCCTAGTCTTGATTGGAAACCACACACTTCAGGGAAGAGAGAGACAGTTCTGTGCTTTGGAACTTTGGTTGTCATCCTATCTTCTTGATTAGCTTCTTCAGCCCTCTCAGCCTGGGTGGGTGGCAATGCTCTGTTCTGGAACCAGGGTAATGGCCCTGCCCTCCCAGCCTGGATTGGCATTGGTAGCCTTCTGAGTCTTGGGTGGTAGCCCTGTCTTCCTGAATTGTCCTACAGGTTCCACCCTCTTGGGTTTGCTTGGCAAGCTCAGACTTCTCAGACTTAAATGACACTCCTGTTTTCTGGAATCGTGCTGGCCTACTCCCTCAGCCTTGACTGGCATCCTCTTTCTTCGGAGGCTTGGATGTCAGAGCTATCCTAATGAACTGTGATGTTGGTTTTACCCTCTGGGCCTTGACTGGCACTGTAAGCCTCCTGAGACATTGGAGCCTTATCTTCCTGACCTCTGATGCTGAGGGTCCCAGCTTCATGGGCTTGCTTGGCAACCTCAGACTTTTCAGACATGGTGGGTTCTCTTGTCTTCTGGAAACCTGGTGGCAGACCCGCACTCTCAGCCTTGATTCGCAGTCTTACTCTTCTTAGATCAGGAGGCAGTCCTGTCTTATTGAACCCTGGTGGTGGCCCTGCCCTCCCGCCTTGATTAGTAGCGTCAGGCTTCTCAGAAGAGGGTGTGAGGATTCTCATCCTGAACCCTGGCTTTGGCCCCACCCTCTCAGCCTTGATCACCAGCTTATCCTCCTAAGGTCTGGGTGATGGAACCCTGATGGAGGGGTGGTGACCCTGACCTTTCTGCATTGATTGGCACAGACTTGTCACATTTGGGAGACAGTCCTGCCCTATGGGACCCTGGTCGTTGCCCAGCCCTGTCAGCCTTGATTGGCTGCCTCAGCTCTCTGAGCGATGGTTCACAGCCCTAGGCTCTTGAAACTGGTTGGTTGACCCACCCTCTCAGACTTGGTCACCCTCACAGATGTGGGCTACCTACCCTGTTCTCTGGATCACTGGAAGTGTCCTTGCCATTTCAGCCTTCTGAGGCTTGAGTGGCAGCCCTGTCCTCCGTACCACTGACCAAAGCCAGGCTCTCTTGGGCTTGAATGACAGCCTCAGCCTTCTCAGATGTGTGTGGTTGTCCTATGTTCTGAAACCCTGGTGGTGCCTCCACCTCTGCTGTTTGGTTGGCATTGGCACATTGTGAGGTATGAGTTGTAGCCCTAACCTTCCCAACTGTGATGCTGGTCCCACCTTCTTGGGCTTGTTTGGCAAGCTCAGACTTCTCAGACTTGGATGGCTCCCTTGTCTTCTGGAGCCCTGGCCTTGGATTTACCCCTTCAGCTTTTTTTTTTCACTCTTTTTTTTCATTAATTACATTGCATTATGTGATACAGTTTTATAGGTACTGGGATTCCCCCCCTCCCAAAACCCTTCCCCCATGGTGGATTCCTCCACCTTGCTGCATTGCCACAGTTCAAGTTCAGTTGAGATTCTTTCATTGCAAGCATATACCAAGCATAGAGTCTAGCATCCTATTGTCTAGATAAGTTCAACGGCTTCTTGGGGAGACCATCTCTGGTCTGAAGGTAGAGCCGGCAGAGTATCATCCCGATCAATTAAAACCCCAACATAACATCAGCAACAATTTATAACGTGATGGAATTAGTGGACATAGTATTGAGTAACCAACATGTTTAAAAAAATGCAAGTTCTTAACCACATCCTGTGATTTCTTCATTGACATTTCAATTTTAGTTTATATACAACTGGGCATACCATATGATCCAGCAATAGCACTCCTAGGAATATATCCAAAACACCTGTTTCACGAGAAACCAACATGCACCCCTATGTTCATAGCAGCATAATCAGTAATTGCAAAAACATGGAAGCAACTGAAATGCCCATCAGCAGAAGACTGGATAAGAAAGCTATGGTTCATCTACTCCATGGACTACTACTCAGCTATTAAAACAAAATGCAGTTCTTTGTGGCCAAATGGGCCCAACTGGAAACCATAATGCTAAGGGAAATAAGCCAATCCCAAAAGGTCAGATACCACATGTTTGCCTTAATTTAAGATGAAATGATGTCAATATGAAAAATAGTACCTGTAAATTGTAATATTATTTCTACCTCAAACAGCCTATCCCACATGCAGTGAGATATTGTGAAATAACCAAACAACCAATAATCAATGCAAGTCAGACTGTTTATGATCTACATCAAAGAACTGTAAAACCTAATATACTTTTAATACCCTATGTTATTCCATAATGGAGCGGGAGAGCAGAGAAATCTTCCAACTCCCTAGAATGTGTGAGGTAGACGTGAAATACAACCAACCAGGATCATAACTGGTAACTCATAGACAACAGACTCGAATCAGAATTAAATAGTTAAAATACAAAGACATATAGGGGGAATCAAGAGCGATCCTGACAACCTTTTAACAGGAGGCCATATGCAAAGAGTGGGGGGGGACCCCAAAGCAGAGCAGGGGGACAGGAGGAGGCTGGTATCCCAACCCTGAAGACTCCCGGATCCTCACCAAGGACTATCAGTAAGAGCACCAAGGACTACATCCCAACTACCAAGGCGACCACGGGGAATTGGAGGGCCCTCGGAGGCCAAGAACTCTGAGGTCATCCACTCCCGTTTGAATCTACCACATGGGATGGAAGAAGTCCAAATCTTCCCTCACAGGATCCAAGAGCATCAGAACAACAGCCAAGAGCCCTGAGCAGTCCGCAGAAACAGAAGAACAGTAAACTTCCTTCGGGACTAGGGATAGGAGTTCTCTCTGGTCCTCGCTTGGTTCCAACTTTGGGTCCACACCCTCTCTGGCAATGATCATCAAGGTCGCTCTGGAAACCCCTCAAAACAAACAAATAACCAACCAACCAAAAAAACAAACAAAAAATCTAGAATAGATAGGCAGAGAACAACAAGGAAAGCCTAGAACCAGGCAGGAAACGGTCAGCGTGGACTCACTTATATCTTACTAGGGGGGACACAAAGATTAGTTACTCCTCACTAGGGCATTGAAGATTTCTCTGCACACCCCTCCTAAAACTGTTCTGCACCTAGACTGTTGACATATGTCTTGTTAGAGTTATAAGCCAGTCTAGACTACCCCCACCAAAAAAAAAAACCAGCCAGGTTCAGCAAAATTATGCTTCAACACTATAAAAAGCTAAATCTACAATGAAAATAGACATGAGACAGCTGAATAGTAATCTATACCTCTCAGCTTTAATTGGCATTCTCATCCTTCTGAACTTTGGGTGTCAGACTTATCCTGTTGAATTTTGATGTTTGTCTTGCCTTCTCAGAGAAGAGGTTGGCAGTCCTGTCCTCTGGCAACCTCAGCCCTCTCAGGCCTGGGTGGGTGGCAGTGCTCTGCTGTCTCCAGGGTAATGGCTTTCACCTCTGGGCCTTGCTTGGTAGCCTCAGGCTTCTAAGACTTGGGTGGGAGCCCTATCCTCCTGAACTTTGATTCTGGTCCCACCCTTTCAGCCTTGGTTTGCAGCCTCATTCTTCTGAGACTTGAGTAGCACTCCTCTGCTCCGGAATCCTGGGGAGTTCCCTGCCCAGTGTGCCTTGATTGGCAGCCTCACACTTCATAGACTAGGGTGACAGTCTTGTCCCTGGTGGTAGCCCCGCCCTGTCAGCCTAGATTGGCAGTCTCACTCTTCTGAGCCATGGGTCCCAGCCCTATTCTATTGAAGCTTGGTAGTAACCCCACCCATTCTCAGCCTTGATTGACATCCTCAGACTTCTCAAACTTGGATGTCTCTTCTGTCTTCTGAAAACATGGGGATGGCTCCACCCTCTCAGAATAGATTGACAGCCTCAGGGTTGTCAGGCTTGATTAACAGTGAGTCCTCTGGAACCTTTGTTTTGGTCCCTGCCCTCTCAGCCTTGATTGGCATCGTCATCCTTCTGAGGCTTGGCTGTCAGACCATCCTCTTGATCCCTGACCTATCCTCTTGCTCTCTTGGCCTGGATTAACAGCCTCAGCCCTTGTGGCTTGGATGGCTGCCCTGTGCTCTGGAATCTTGGTACTGGCTGTTATGCAGATGAAGAGACACTAAGTAGGGAAGGTCCCTCCAATTTCTTCACAGTAGCTCAGCTCCATCTGCCCTGGTCACTGGTCCTGTACTCTGGAACTCCTTTATCCCAGGAGACCCATCTGTCTGAATCTATGGCTCTCTAAGTCATTCCTCATTTTATCCTATTCTTTTCCGTTTAGTCCAGTTTTGTACGGTTTCCCAAGTACAAGTTTCTCAAAAATTGCGTTGATCTCTCCTTGCATTTCCTCCAAGTAAAAGCCATCAACAAAACGTCTTTCACTTATTTTTACTGCATTAACTCCATCTGGCTTCCAGTAGATATTTGATTGAATCCATAAGTTACATTCATAAACTCTTTGTCAAAGGTTGTCTGGTCACATTTTTTTAGTGTTCTTTCCAGACCACAGATTTCCGATTTCTTTTATTCTGGACTGTTGTTAGGTTGAGAATATTTCAGGTCTTCAAAATCTGATTCATATTTGCTTAACAATTTGCTCTTTATTGTGTTTCTTTCCCTTTTCACCTCGCTGTAAGCAGCAAGATTTTCAACATGTAGCTTGCCAATTTCCTTAGCTAAACATCCAAGATCACCTTGCACAAGATCTAATTTTTCCCCAAAAATAGAAGATAATTTAGCCCAAATCTCTTCTGCTTAATAACAAAGATAACCTTCCTTCTTATGCCCAATAATTTGCTCCTCATTTTTGTCTGTGTTCTCACCAAAATCACCATTAGCATTAGTATATTCAAGCAGCATTCTCTTCCAGGCAATGAAAGCTTCTTCTATTAGAAACCTTAGCATTCTTCCAGCCTCCATTCAATACCCAATTGCAAAGCTACGTGCACATGTGCAGTTATTTCTTAGTGCAATATCCCGTGTCCCAATTCTGATATCTGCATTAGCTCCCTGGAAGTGCTCTAACTAAATACCACGAATGGTATGCCGTGAAATGACAAATTTATTTTTTCACAGTTCTCAGGACAGAAGTTTAAAATCCATGATTTCTGTAACCTATGAAAAGAACAGCTTCTTGTCTTTGCCTAGCTTATTGTGGTTATTTTATAAATAACCCAGTCTTGGACAAAGACTTTGTGGCACAGTCATTTAAGCTCCCATCTGTGACACTAGCATCCCGTATGGGTGCTAGTTCAAGTTCTGGATGCTCAGTTTCTGATCCAATTCCCTGCCAATGCACCTGGGAAAGGAGCAGAATATGGATTAATTACATGGATCCCTTCAAATCATGTGGGAGACCAGGATAGAGTTCCAGAATCCTGGCTTCAGCCTGACCCAACCCTAGCCACTGGGGCCATCTGGAGTACGAGCCAGTGAAGGGAAGACACACTCTCTCTCTCTCTCTCTCTCTCAAAGAAATATTTTTTTTAAAGACATCAGTCATATTGAATTAGGAGCCTGTACTACTCCAGCATGATCTTAGGACAACTACAGTCATCCCCATAGTATCTGACATGGATTGGTACCTGATCCTCAGTGGATATGCAGGTCCATAGATGCTCAAGGCCCTTATGTAAAATGGTGTAGTGTTTTGTGTATAACCTGCATAACACGGATACCTTAAATAATCTCTGTATTATTTATGATACATGTTTCAATGTAAATGCCGTGTAAATAGTTGTTATAGTGCATTGGTTAAGGGAGTAATGACAAGAAAGAAGTCCACACACTTTCAGCACAAGTACCATTTTTTCTGAATGTGTTCAATCTCTGGTTGATTGAATCTGTAGATGTAGAGCTTATATATATGAAGGGCCAATTGTAATTGCACCTGTAACTTTCTACAATCATGGAGGTTAGGACTTCAGTGTGCATATTTTTGAGAGAACACCATGGAATTTATAGCAGAGCCAAAACCAAATGTGATAGGTCTCCTTGTATGCAGACTGTCTAGCATGGTGAGTTCGAGTGGGAGCGGGTCGCAATGAGGGTATCTACATCTGAACACAAGCAGGATAAAGGAAGCATCTATGAGAAATGTGTCAGGTTTTTGAACTTGAACAGGGTGAGCAAGGCTTTGCTCTAAGTGGGAATGGAGTTTTCAGAGCCTGAATGTAATAAAGAAGGCAATCACATAGAAGGAGCAACCTAACTTTGGGAGGTAGAATCCAAGCAAGGTGAAGAAGGTGACTGGCGTATGTTGCCAGGTCATCATGAAACATTATTGATACTATTGGTAGGACTTACAAGAAGTCTGAAAGTATTGGTGCTTATGTTGTAGTTATGCAGGAAGAATGTCTTTGCTCATACTGATACGGTATAACTAGGTAAGGAATTAATTAGGCTTATGTTTATCATTTAAAAAGTATTCATTTTATTTGTTTGAGAAGCAGAATTACAGAGAGTGGGAGAGAGAGAGAGAGAGAAAGAGAGAGAGACAGAGAGACTCTTTTCCAATGGCCACAGCAGTGGGGGTTGGGGGCCGGCTGAAGCCAGGATCTGGAAACTCCACCCAAGTCTTCCACGTGGGTGGCAGGAGCCCAGGGACTTGGGTTATCTTCCATTACCTTCTAAGGCACATTAGCAGGGAAGTGGATGGGAAATGGAGCAGCCAGGAGCTGAACAAGTATTCATATGGGATGTGACTTAACACACTGAACCACAGTGCTGCCCCCAACCCCACCTCATTTGCTTATACAATTTAGCATAACACCTCCACCTCATAAAAGAGGCTGAGAACCAGGGAGAGGTCTCTTAGTATGGTCCATGCTTGAAGAAACCACTCTCATTTCCTGTTTTGTGGGCAGCCCTCTGGTTCACTCATGACAGGTATTTTTACAGGTGGGGTGACCCACATTCAGGTATGAATGTATGTTTATTTTCTCACTCTTACATTCTATTCTATCATCTGCAACATATATGGATGCATCTGCTTTGAACTCTTATCTCTGTGAACAAGTGCCTGGAGTAAAAATTAAGACAATCAGGCCCATATCAATAACAGGTAGGAAAGTTGTGGAGAGGAGGGTAGAATATGGGGCACCAAATTGGCAATTAGAAAAAAAGCTCTTTGAAACGTGCTTGTAACTTTCCTGTAAATTCCAGGACAGAAAATAGCTAAAAGCTCTGAAACAAACATAGCAACATATTATAATTCTAGAGACCCAGGTGGTATGTTCACAGGTACCTATTATGCTTAATATCATAATGGCTTTATATCACAATTTCATCATCTCAAAATAAACAATTCAAAAATTAAACACAATGCACCTTTATTATAGAAAAATAAGAAGCAGGGGTCAGCATTTGGGTCACCAGCCTGGGTTCAAGTCACAGCAATTATGCTTCCAATCCAACTTCTGGCTAATACGTGTGGCGAGGCAGTGAAGATGGTTGAAATAAACAAGCCAATGGGTGCTAGTCATCCACATGGGAAGCCCAGAAGCCTTTGTCCTGACCTAATCCTGGCCAGTGGTGGCCATCTGGGGAGTGAACTATTTCATGGAAGTTCTCTCTCTCCTCTCTCCACCCCTCTCTCTCCTCTATGAATCATTCTCTCTGTCATTCTGCCTTTCAAATAAAAATAACCCTTAAATGAAAAAAAAATCAAGGAAGTGAATTGCTCAGAAATTCATCGCCCAGAGATTGTTAAGATTGAGTATCTTGGGCGGCACAGCACGTTAAGCTGCTGCCTGGAACATTGGCATCGCATATGGGCTCCAGTGCAAGTCCTGGAAGCTCCACTTCAGATCCAGTTCCCTGAAAATGTGCTTAGGAAAATAGCAGAGGACGGCCCAAGTGCTTGGGTCCCTGCCATCCACGTGGGAGGACCAGATGATGCCCTTGATTCCTGGTTTCGGCTTGGCATATTTCTTTCATGTTGAAGTAAGAGAATCATAAAAAATAAATAGAAAATTGTAAAATTGTCCAAGGCATAATTTTCATTAAAGTTCAAATCATATCCATAATTTTCCTTTGTCCATTTTTACAGGAAACGTAGAAGTTGCTTTTTAGTGTGTTCTGGTTGAAATTACCTGCTGATATGGCTCTGGTCACTAGAGGGCACACTACTACCAAGAACCACACAAAGTTATGCACTTCAAAACAAAACAAAAAAACCCCAAAAAACTCACATAAGTTTCCACAAGTTTTTAGAAACACTAGTTTGGCATCTTAGTAACATTTTTATTTATGTTTTCTTTACTTCCAGAAGAAGAAGTTTGTTATTTACATCTTGGCTACCAAAATAATAGATTTTCCGTTTCAAATTCTACCTCTTTCTGTTAGATAGTGGCATGAGCTCTCCTGAGGTCTTGTAGGTTCTTCCTTTGATTTTCTCACACTTAAGCAAGGGCGGAGTTGAAACAACTCCCCGTCAGTGATTGTGCCCTTGAAAAGTCTCTCTGGAACTAGAACACTTACTCTCATTTTCATGAATTAATTTTCTTTTATGGGCTTTATGATTTTCTAGAAAATGATCGGGGATGTTTTCCTCATTTGAATGTGAAATGATTCCTGACATTAAGGTGTTTTGAGGGGATGACATGAGCTGGGTTTATGTGAAGAGGAATTTTGAGGATAGTGAAACCTGCGGGAGATCTCTGGCCATGAAGCAAGGTCATTGCCAGAGCTAAGGGTGTTCTGGTGCACTGTTTCAATGACAACACCAATGAGACACAGTGTCAGAGGCAACAGAAGTCTGAAAGAGCAATGCCTTTTCCTATCTGTGTTTGATGAAATCCAGGCTTTCATAAATGTTTGATATGAATTTGATTAAAATGTTTCTTAAGTCCAAACTTGTACTAAAAGAAAAGTTGTCACTCAACTATCAGGTAAGCCTATCATTTAGTAGATCACAAAAATAATTACCTTTAGGATCTTAGAATTCAGTTTTAAACTGCTTGTATAATTAATTTATGAACCATAATAATTGTTACTTACTGAGGCCTTACAACGTAGCAAACATCTTGCACTTATCTGGTTTAGCAGCATGGTAAACACTATTGTTTTCTGATTTCATACTCTGAGGAGCAGAAGTCCAGAAACCTTAATTCATTTGATGACTTAAGTCTGACGTTAAAGTTTCAGCAAGGCCATGTTTCCTGTGAAACTGAGTAGATGCCTTCCTTGCTTCTCCTTGGCTTCTGCAGTGACCATCAGACCTTAGCATTCCTTAGCTCACAGCCACAGCACTCTAATCTCTGCTTTTGGTGTCTTGGTCATGGCTGTCTCTGTATTTCCATGATCATGTCCCTTCTGTATCTCTCTTCTTACAAGGACATTTGTTCTTGCAATTCTACCCCACTTCAGTGTGATTTCATCTTAACTCACATACTTAGATCTTTAGTGATTCTACTTCCTAATAGGATCACATTCAGAGGTACCACAGGTTAGAAATCCAATATATCTTTTTGGGGGAACATATTATAACCCATGATAGGAAGCTGTTACAGTAATTTGGGCAAGAGATAAGGGGGGCTTGGGCTGGGGAGATAGCATTAGAGGTAGTGAGAAGTGATCTGGTTATCAGTGTATGTTGATAGTAGACACAAAAGACTTTCCTGATGATTGAAGAATATGCCTAAGATAAAGAGAACAATCAAAAAGGACTCCAAGGAGTTTGGCTTAAGGAGTTACAAAGAAGTAAGCAATACTGTGGTTCTAAAATGAAGGAGAACAAATTGAGAGGGAAATCATGGTTTGGTTTTGGACAAACCAAATTTGAGATACTTGCTGTATATCAAAGTGATAATGTCCAATGAGCAGTTAGTTATTTGCACCTGGGCTTCAGCAGAGTGCTCAGAGCTAGAGATGAAGATTTGTGAGCGAGTTTCAGAGTGTGTAAGAGCTGACTTCCAAGTTGAGGCATGAACAGAATCAGTTGGTGGAATGCAGCTGTAGAGAAGATGGACAGTTGAATTTAACCTTGGTTCAGGATTTTACAGGTAAATATCATGAGAAGGAGGTGAGTAGCTGAAGATGGATGCCATAAAGTGATTATGACTATGGGCCATGGAATCTAACTCAGATAAATACAAAAATGGGATGTGCAAAGGTGATGGAGAGCACACAGATGGTCAGAGGAAGGAGGATTGTTGGAGCAGAGCAACGTGGAGACACAAAGTAGAGTCGGCTGCTTACAGAAGGGTTTTGTTTTTTTTTAAGGTGCCGCAGTAATTGACAATGACAAAGTCCAGAAAGTTAACATGAATTTGAGTGTTTAAGGATGGAGAGAGGCAGTAGAGAAAATCAAGCAACTGGAAGGCCAGAGTGTAGCATGGTTTGTTTGCAAGGTAGACAGTTCATGCATGCAAGTATGTGTATAGATTTCATATAGATAATGAAATCAACAGGAGTGGTGACAGGATCAATTATGGAGAGAAAGAGTGAACCACAAGCTAAAATCATCAATGAATAAGAAAGAGTGAAGAGAAAGGGGGGTAGATGGTAGTAGCAAGGTGTAATGGAGAATATAGCCAAGAGATGGAGCAGAGGGCTTGGGGAACCCATGGACAGAAGGTGTCAAGAACAAACAAGGAGGATACTGATCCCACCTCTGCTCCCAGGTGTACATGCAGCATAAGAAACAATTGCCACCACTAAAGAAAGCTGTATAGGAAGTAGCACTCTCATAGGGGAGCCACGATTTTGCTCAGGCAGGCAGACGTTCAAGGGAAATTTTGGAAAAGTGGGGAATGTATGAGATTTTGCGAAGAGTGGAATGGAAGGATTTCAGAGGTTTGTGGAGCGGTGGTAGACTGAGTCAGATTCAGAGGATGCAGAATTGATTTCAATGTGAGTGATAATGGCCGCCGGGCCCAGGAACAGAAGTATTAAAACCTATTCCATGTATGGGCCTGGTGTGTTAGCCTAGCAGCTAAAGTCCTCGCCTTGAACACGCCGAGATCCCATATGGGTGCCAGTTCTAATCCCAGCAGCTCCACTTCCCATCCAGCTCCCTGCTTGTGGCCTGGGAAAGCAGTCGAGGATGGCCCAAAGCCTTGGGACACTGCACCCGCATGGGAGACGTGGTTCCTGGCTCCTGGCTTCGGATCGGAGCAGCACCAGCCGTTGTAGTCACTTGGGGAGTGAATCATCGGACGGAAGATCTTCCTCTCTCTTTCCTCCTCTCTGTATATCTGACTTTGTAATATAAATAAATAAATCTTTTTTTAAAAAGCTTATTCCATCTATTAGATGGTGGAGATAACAGAACCTAACTGAGATGGTTGTGTGCTAACAAAAATTTAAAGTAAGTTTTACACATATTTACTACTGCCTGATAAGTGCTGCTGCTATTATTATTATCCTTTCACTTTAATTGCAAGTAGATATAGTTGCTCCATTTTACGGTTGGGAAAAATGAGGTTTAAAGGTACTAAATAAAGCCCATGACTAGAATTCAAAGTGAGATCTGTCTGTCTCAAAGCCTGTGACCTTTTAAGAATTTTATGATGTCTCCAGCAACACTGTTCTCATTGCAGAAATGAGAAGCACGATGCCACTCAGGCATAAAAAAGAATAAAATCCTGCTTGCAACACAATGGCACCGCTTGGAGACCATAAGCTTAGTGAAATAAGCCAGTCCCAAAAGGACAAATAACACATGTTCTCCCTGACATAAGACAGTCTTTATGCAAAGTGCAAAATAAATATATGAGGGTAATCAAGTATATACATATAGTCTCACAAATGAACTGTATAAGAGAAACTGGCGTATGGGGAAGTGAGGGTATGTTGTAGTATACATCTCTACTCCTGAATAAAAGGAGGAATCTCAAACATGTAAATACACTTTTAGTTTATGAAACCAGATTTTCCACCTTTGCCTGTACCTACTGTGCCATGATACATTTAAATGACGGGAAGGGAAAAAGGGGAAAGAGAAAGGAGAGGAATCAGGAACCCCTATACCTTCAAAACTGAATCATGGCAGATAAGAAATATACTTGAATTAAACAAATAATAATTGAGATTTAAAAAATCATCACAAGAACAAAACCCAAGTGTGCTCCTTAGCCCTTAAAGTACCCTGACTGTTCATTCCACTTGCTTTCTTCTTCAGGGCAAAGAAGCTGTCAGTTACCTTTGGTTTGCTGGAGTCATCCTTCTGTTCTCCAAAGCCAGCTTCTTTTCACTAAATTAGTGTTATTTCCCTGAAACAAAGGTGTTTCTGATGTTTCAGCTTTTCATCTTCTGCTTCAACATTGGCTTCCTGGGAGCTTTTTCCTTTCGGGTAGATGACTGCTGGTGTGAATACAAAGGCCTTGAGTCTGAGGACATTATGCTGGCGCTGGGCTGAGCATTATGACAGGGCTGGGCTCAGATGATTTGAGCATAAGGGAGGCCGGGTCTCAGATTTTTAGGAGACCCACATGCTTTTTGCTTCCCTTGCGGTAGCACTCACACCTTTGTCTCCAACTTTTTGTCATATGGCACTGGTGGCTCAGGCACCTGATATGCTCTGCAGCTTTGGTGCCACTTTTTTTTTTTGTTCGAAATAGCATGCCCTTCTAGGTGTTGCTCTCACAGCCCCTGCTCAGGCCTGGTGGCATATGGCATTCCTAAAGTCTCCCTGCTCTTACGCAGCTGGGAGGTGAAAATAGGAACATTTATGTTGCTGCAATGAGGAGAGCAAGAATTCAGTAGGATTAATTTCCAGGGGAATTGTGGGAATCAATGAACAGGAATCACTATCAGTTACATGTTTTGCATTTATCGGACAGGAAGTGGCTGAAGGTGAATTAGGAAGAAAACATTGGGCTGAATATGGCAGCAATATGTGAAGACCTGGCCTTATTCCCTACAGAGCATTTGAGTTAATGAAGGGCTAAAATCCCACATTCAGACTCTACAGAGTTTGCATTTTCACAAGGAGAAATCTGTGTCCCTCTCCCTCCCAAGTAAAGCAGTTTTGTGGGGAATATATAGTTTAACAACCAAAGAAACCATCACAATAAAAGTGATCTCTTCTTTGGCTCTGGTACAAACTAGTTGCGTGAGGAATATCTATTAAATGTGTGGTTAGGCAGATGAAATATTAGAAAGTGGTATGGCAAGTGAAGGAAATAGTATAAGCAGTAACCGTCCAAGCAAGAGTGTTTCCTGTGTGTTCTGGGGAGCAGAAAGTGGTTTGGTTAAAGTCAAATGGGTATGCTGTAATTTGGATGTGGTTTGTGTCATACAAGTTCCTGTGGTCCCCAAAGTTACAGTATTGAAAGTTACAGTATTGAAAGAGGCGGTGCCTAGGGGAGGTAACTGGGTTATGACTGGCTTCATGAAGGAATTTATGCTGGTCTTGTCCAGTAGGGTTAGTCTTGTAGTAGCAAATTAGTTCCTGTGTAAGAGATGATTGTAATAAAAGGATGTGCAGGTGTTTGGCTCTGTGGTTATGGCGCTGCTTGGGATGTCCAAATGTCATTTCAGAGTGCTTGGGTTGGAGTCTTGACCCTGTTTCTGATTCCAGCTTCCTTCTGATGTGTATCCTCTGAACCAGCAGGTGATGGCTCACTCACTTGGGCTCCTATCACCCACACGGGAGACCTAAGTTGTGGGATCCTGGCTTCAACCTGGCCCGGCCCTGACTATTGTGGGCATATGGGGTAGATGGAAGATATGTATTTTCTGTTCATCTCTGTCTCCCCGACTTTCAGACAAAAATTAGATAAATTTTTTTAAAAGATTTATTCATTTTATTACAGCCAGATATACACAGAGGAGGAGAGACAGAAAGGAAGATCTTCCGTCCAATGATTCACTCCCCAAGTGAGCCGCAACGGGCCGATGCGCGCCGATCCAAAGCCGGGAACCTGGAACCTCTTCCAGGTCTCCTACGCGGGTACAGGGTCCCAATGCATTGGGCCATCCTCGACTGCTTTCCCAGGCCACAAGCAGGGAGCTGGATGGGAAGTGGAGCTGCTGGGACTAGAACCGGCGCCCATATGGGATCCCGGGGCTTTCAAGGCAAGGACTTTAGCCGCTAGGCCATGCCGCCAGGCCCAAAAATTAGATAAATTTAAAAAAGTAAGAGTGAGCCCAGCCACTCCCCATTCTCTGTTTTATTTTCTCATCATGGGATCTCTTTCATACCACTGCTCTTTGCATGCAGTCTTGTCGTGTGACACCATTTTGGGGCACAACATGAAGCTCTTCTAGATGTAGGCATCTGAGATTGCCTGCAGAACTGTGAGCCCAAGTAGCCTTCTTTTCCTTTTGAAATACCTGCATCAGCATCATGTTTTCTGTGATGGTGACACACATCAGGCTGAGACAGTGCAGTCCGGAAGGAGGATTGTGGGCTGGATTGTCCAGCAGAAGAGTCGGCTTTCTGATTAGCAGGTGCTATGGAGTCATTGGACTTTTCTGAGCATAAGGTTGAGGACATAGATTTATTTTCTAAGATGATTCTGATGATAAAACTGGTGAATTTTTTTCTAACATCAATTGATGATCACTATGCTTCCCAGACCTCATAAAAGAATACTATGGGGGAAATTGGTGAGGTTAAGAGCAAGGTTTCAACTATTTAAGAGTGTGGTAGCAGAGCAAGTCTCAGAGACTCAAGGGCCCAAAGGCCAGCAGGGAAATCTTGTGGAGCCTTGAGCATCTTTGAAGGTAGAAGCAAAGGGGCCTTTGGAGAGGGAAGCATCAGAAAGCAGGGAGATGCCTACTGGTTCATACATAAAGATCTGGGAGGAGGTCAAGACAGTGGTCAGTTAAAGAGTTTTCCTTGGAAAGAAGTTTTTTTCTTTCTCAGAGGCGGGAGCAAACAGAGATAAAAAGAAATGTCTTGAGGAAAAGAATGAACCACAGGAATAGGAAAAAGAAAACAAACGTTTGTTCAGGCCCCCATACAGAGCTTTGTTCTCCCAGCAATAAATACAGTCACAACAGTCTTTCCAAAGCTTGCCTTAACACACACTTGTCCCTGGGATTTATGCTCTGATTGCTTCTCTGCAGCTTCAGTCACAGGCCACCTGACAGCTGCACTTGGCTCAGCCCTCCTGGTGGGTTTCAAAGACAGTAGAAATGGCTCTCCCCTGAGAGCAGGCGGTGGGCAGCACCTAGGCTCTCACTACACAACCAATTAAACCACTCTCACTTGAGCGGAATCTCTGGCTGTTCTGGGTCTGCTTGAGTAGACTCTACATTTCCATGTTCACATATATTGCAGGCTTGCAGATAAGGAGTCCCCAGCACTGCAGAGAGGAAGAGATACACATGACCTTAGACACAGGAGAATCTGTCACTTTCTCCAAGGGGGAGCCTCAGAAGATTGTACTTCATAGACAAGATCCCTTTGGCCATTCTGAAAAGGAAAGCATGTGGGCAGCTATGCATAGCGGAAAGCACAAGGCTCCTGTGCGGGTGCACCATCTGGACGGAGGCGTGTCAGCTCCTCTGTGCCTGTCCTTCCTGCACATTCCTCTTGGAGGCCTCTGGGGGAGCAACAGTCAGCCAGAGTCCGCGTTTTCCCCACAGAAAGATTACAGCCCTCTTGTAAATACATCTTGCAGAAACTAATTTAGCTGGTTCCACTTAAATGAACTGGGAAATGACCCAACAGAAGGATTGAAGTGGGGGACAGAGGGATTTGTGCCAGTTATACCAGTGCCTCTGGAGTGGCCGCTCTAGGCCTTTTACTTTCAGTAGCAGAATGTTGACTTTATGAATGTGCCACACTTTTCCATCTACTTAGCTGTGTTATTTAAATAAATTGCTTTGCTCTTGAGGGACCTTATACTCTTTGGCTCAGTGAGAAGCTTGTAGATTGGAGTCAGAGAAGCTGTCAATGTGGAGTCTAATAAAGTTTCAGTGTGGGGCTCTTTTGGGTCAGGGGCAACCTCACATTAGTTATCACATCTTGTTATTACGTGACATGGATATTGCTATAACAAGTAAATCTGCAGGAAACATGAAGATGAGAACTGCAAATTGGCTAGAAGAAGTAAGAGATGTCAAGTTGGACGCATGTGGTGCTATTCAAGATGCGGACACCAAATCATTGCCCCGACTCCTTGCTTTACTCCAACCTCATAGCACTTTTAACTCTAAAATACTGTCCAGTTTGGATTACTCATTGGTTCTTTCAAAATAAGGCAGGCCTTGTTCGTTGGTGCCCACAGCTGGCGAAGACTAATTTTTAAGCAAACTTAATTAGGGAAGCTGCTCTGCTGCCAGGAATCACCTAGTGCATTCCAAAGCCTAATCTAAAGGGCTTGTGCCTTCCCTATTGTTCACAAGCATTGGGATTACTGCTTTCCCCCTCTCATGCGGGAAAAGGGGCACAGGAACTTGTTATTATTCTGCCTCCACCACTAAGCAGCTGTGTGACCTTGGCTGAATGATTTACATTCTCTGGCACTCAGCGCGTGATACTAGACTTACCTCTAGGGACTATTGTGATTTTTCAATGAAGTCATGAATTTGAAGTGCTTAGTGCAATGCTGAATGCATAGTAGGATCTCAGTGAATGATAGTTGCTTATTGATAACAATGATAGCCATTTAAAGCAAATGTGTAATGAATTGGTGTGTGTGTGTGTGTGTGTACTTCTGGGTTAATTCACTTTATTTGCCCAGGTATTAAAAGCACCACAGTCAGATTTGGGAAATCGCTGGTTAGTGAGATTTAGTCTCTCCCTACCCCAATATACTTACAGTTATCTGTTCATTCAGTTCTGCTAAAATCAGTATCCTTTGGCTGGCATGGCTGTAGAGTGCCAGGCCTCCTCTGCTTGGATCCTGCATACTAGGCATGAGACTTCAAGTTTATCTTCTCTTCCCAATATGAGACATTGGGCAGCCTGCATTGATATAATTGTCTCCCAACTTCTGATGAGATACAACTATGAAAATAGCAATCTTGTTTCCTCTTTAAGTTGTCAGTGGATGCAATACTGTAATACTGTATCCTGATGGGAGGGCATTCCCATGCGATAGGAAGTGCTCCCACTATTAATCTCCTTTGGATGTTTTTGCTTTTGCCATATAGCTGCATGTCCTGTCCCAACTTCCCTTCCTCTGAGGGAGAGCATGAATTCAGCATCTGCTGCTGATTTTGCCTTGATTTTCTCATCAAACACGTGCTCACGTGCACACACACACCATCTCATTTGGTGCATCTGTTGTTAATTGGCTGTCTCTAATGGTTAGTTGGCCTTCTTGGACTCTCTCCTTCTATTCCTCTAATTCTCATGGTTACTTAGAATGGAATTGAGAAAAAAGATCTGTGAATTATTTCTGTAGAAGACTTTTTGTTTTCCTCCATCTGTATGTGACATCCCTTTTCCTTCTCGTTGTTTCTTCTATGAACAGAATCAGATCTATGGATCTCCCTCCTCTTTCCTCTCCTTTCCTCCATTCCTCCTCCCTTCTCTCTTCATCTGTGTTTATGCAGTTATTATAGCAGAATGTAAGTAACCTAGTTAGAAGTTAGATAATTCAATTCTGTCCTTTCCTAGCTTTGTGAATTTAAGAAAATCATCTCACCTCTCTGAGCCTATGGTTTTTGGTCTGTAACATGGATATTGTGCTCTTGGTATTTTGTACTTTGCAGTATTTTTGTTTTTTGAAGAATGTATGTATAAAAATGTTGGGCTCAGATTGAGCACCTGGTAAATGCTGACTATTGTTGCAACAGTTACTACACATTTTTTGTCTCTTTGTTTTTATTTTAATGAGATCATGCATATAGATAACCTAAGATGGACAGTAGATAGTTGCACAGTAGTTAACTGCTCCCTTACTATTTGCTATTGAGGCTGATAGGGGAGCTTCAGGGAACTCCAATTGCTAGGCTGCTGCTTCCCCTGGTGAGCATGAGAGTTAGAATTGCGGGCGGGCTGATCTGGGAACAGGCCAGATTGGACTAGGCTGCCACACCCATTGGCAAGCACAAGAGCCAGAATGGGTGTGGGCCAGCTGAGCTAGGCTGCAGCACCAGCTAGAAAGTGCTGAACAGGGTACAAGTCATGTCAAGCTGGACTGTAGTACCTCCTTGCAGGAGAAAGATCTGGGTCTAGGGACCAGCTTTATGGCTACTCCCCTGCTGAGCTGCAGCTCCCACTGCTAAGCTTGAGAGCCAGGGCTGGGAGCTGGGTCAAGGAGGCAGCACCCATTGGCATACGTGTGGGTCAGGTCTGGGGTCCGAGCAGGCTGCGCTAAACTGCAGCAGCCATAGGTATGCATGAGAACCAGACGGGATGCAGGACAGACAGGGCTAGGCTGCAGCACATGCTGACACACACAAAAACCAGGGCTGGGAGTGGGCTTGGTGGGGTTATTGGAGGTTACCTTGACCAGGTTGTGGCACCTGCTTGTATGTGCGAACATTGGGCCAGTGGCAGCCTGGGCAAGGCCACAGCACCCACCCATCAGTTACCATGAGAGTTGGGACTGGAGGTGGAACTGACCAGGCAGCTGAATCCACAAGTCTGTGTGTTTGCTGGTGCATGTGACAGGCCATACCTGACCCTGTATTGGCTGGCACACATGAGTCAAGTCCGAGGTCATCCTGGGTAAGGTTTCTTGGGGGAGACTCCCCAGCTAGATGGCTGGACATAAACCCCAGCCACAGGGAAAATCACTACATAGGTCATTTGACCTTAGAGTGATGTGTCAGTATTGAGCCTCCTCAATTGCTGATGCCTGTGTAGTGGACAGATGCCAGATGCACATGGGGGACACGGCAGCTAGCTCATCTAGGCCAATAGAGGGCATTGACTGCCTCATCAGAGGATGGAACGCAGAACAGTTGGACAATTCTCCTGGACAAGCTTTGCAACATGTTCCTGGGCCTGGAGATGCACTAAGGTGGATCTCTCAGTCAACAGACCTTGGAAAGATCTCCATCCTGGCGCAATGAAGCTAATGGCATCCCAGAATTAACAAAACCACTCAATTAACACCCTTTGGAACACTTCCTCATGGCAGGGTTGCTAAGGTGTCATCAAATGACCATCCCCCATCCCTGAGATCCTGATGTGATTTGACAGCAAAGGGTAGCTCCATCCTCTCCCTGCCCACCTTCAGACATAGGAGAAAAAAAGAACTGAAACATTTGTCCCACCCACCTTCTTCCATACCTTGACATTTGCCCCCACACCAATTGGAGACCCACATGGGCATGTATCCCTCTCAATTACGTAAACAATATTAAAAAGGAGGGGGGGGTGAGGAGACATCACTGAATCCCAAATCAAAGATTAATGTAGTCAAATTGGGGCTGCTACTCTGATGTAGTGGTTTAAGCTGCTGCTTGCTACATCAGCATCCTAGAGTGCCAGTTCCAGTCTCAGATGCTTTACTTATGATCCAGCTTCCTGCAAATGTGCCTACGTGACACCCGGCAGGACACCTGGCAGGTCACATAGGCAGAGCACTCCTCAGGAAGGAGGTCCCTGGTGTTAGATAAGACCCACTGCCCTACAGCTCATCAGTTTGTACCTTTTGAAAGTTACTTGCTTCAGGCTAAGGGGAGGGCCAGACTGTGCCGGGCACTGGCCTAAAGCCCAGTGGCATGTATGAGAACTGGGTCTGGGATGGGATCAGGGGGAGAAACTTCGGAAGCTCCCCTGGTGAGTCATAACTCCCACTGGTGAACAGGTGGTCCGGACCTGGGGGTCGGACAGGCTGGGCAAAGTATCTCCAATGGCTCATCAGTGTATGAAAAGGCGATGGAACGGGTGCACCGAGCAGTACTGAGCAAACCTTAGCCCACAAGTAAGATTGGAAACCAGGATGGACCACAGGACATGCCCAGCTAGGTTCTTGCACCAACTGGTCTGCATGAGCCATGGACGCTGAGCCACAGTGTCTAAGGCAGGGGTCGCAACAGGTGACGGGCTGTGCCAAACTGAGTCAGAGCAACCACTGGCATGCTGAACACTGGCTGGGAACAGGCCCTGCTGGGGAGCTAAGGGGACACCCTAGCTGGGTGGAGGTTCCCACTAAGGGGCGCATGAGCTGGAATGGGGCTGTGTTCTGGTCAGGATACAGTTGTAGTCTCCCTTGGCACAAGTGTGGACTGGGACAAGACGCACCAGGCCGGGCCAGACTGCAACACCTTCTGGTGTTCTGAAGGACCAGGGTAGATGTGGGACGGACTAGGATAGGTCTCAACCCCAACTGAGCCATGTATGAGCTATATGTGGGTATGGATGAGCCGTGGCTGAGCTGAAACATCCAACAGCAAGAACCAGATTGGGTTGAAGGCCAGTTAGGAAAAGCCACTGTTCCTGCTAAGACAGGAGGTGAACTGAGTAGTGCTGGCTCATGAACCCACTGGTATGTGCGAAATCTGGTACTCAGAGAGGTTCTGATGGAGGAGCCTGGGCAACTCCTCTGGCAGGACACAGACCCTGCAGGTAAGCGCAAGAAGCATGGAGGGAAACAGCCCAGAAGAGGTCATGGAAAGTGTCCCACTGGCATACATTTGGCATGGGTCGGGGGCAGATCAGGCTGAATCAGTTCACGTCATCCACTGGCAAATCTGAATGCCGGAACAGAGTGTGGATCGAGCCAGGTTTGGTTGCGACAAAAGCAGTGCACAACACGGAATGCCAAGGTGAGGTTGCCTGTGCCAGATGTGACCGCAGAACCCAACCAGCACACATGTGAGAATCAGGAAGGGAGGGGGCAGAGCCGGCAGGGGAATAAGGGGTGGTTTCCTTGTTGGACAGCTACTCCCACTGGAGAGCATGAGCTGGGATGGGGGTAGACCAGACTAGGCAGGACTACAACACCTGTGGGCCTCATGTGGACCAGATCAGGGAAAAACCAGGCTGGGCTGATTATTCCTACTGGTGCAATCTACAATTAGAGTGGGTGAGGGTTGTTTGGGCTTAGCCGCAGCATCAGCTGGCAGAAGCTGGCACTGGGGGCTAGTTCTCTCAAGTTAAACCACAGAAACACCTGGAGAGTGCATAACCTGGGAGTGGGAGTGGCCTGGGAGGGAAATAGTGAGCTCCTCCCTCTTGGGTTACCATCCCCCACGGGAGGGCACGAAAACTAGGACAGGGGTTGGGGTAGCTAGACAGACACCCAACAACATCCGTGAAGGCTGGGTAGTTGAGCTGGTTAGATGGAACAAGGTTTTAATACCCATTGACATGTATGAGAGCAGAAGGGGATATGGGACAGATTGGACTAGTCTGCCACACATACTGGCAAACCAGGGTAGGGGGTGGGCCTGGTGGGGGTTATTGTGGGTCGCTCCGACTAGGTTGCAGCTCCCACTGGTTTATGTGAGGGCCGAGTATGTGCTGGGCAGAACCAGGCTGGACTGCAAACACCCATTGGTTCCAGTGGAAGACAGGGATGGAAACAGAACCAACCCAGCATTTGCAACCACCAGCTGATGGGGCAATGGACTGTGCCGGGCCCTGTGCTTGCTAGTACATACAAGAATCTAGTCTGGGAATACCTCAGACAAAGTTTCTTTGGGTTTCCCCCCAATCGAGCTTCCGGACACAGAACCCTAACCATCAAAAGACAGAGGACAGAACAAGTCAATCAACCACCTCAGGTATATGTTGGCAATGAAAATACTGGGCAAATGGAGACTCTATGATGGACTATGTCAATCAGTGGATTCTCCAACGACCTCATCGTGCTTGGAGTGGTGAGAGTGGCAGCAATTCAGAACTGTTGAACTATCAAAACCACTTGAGCAAGACCCTCGGAGCATGCCCCACATCTGGGACCTGGGGTGGGTGGGAGACTGGATGGGGTTTCTCCCTTAAAATCCCCTTTTACATCAGATATATTGAGGAAACAATACGGAACTGAAAAAAAAAAAAAAACCTGTTTTCCTCTAACAAAAAAAAAAAAGTTGCTTGCTTCAAACCTACCAATAGAAACCAGGCAACTTGTTCTTTTTGAAAGTTAACAGCTAAAACTGACCAATCATGACTGTATAATTATATGGGATTGTCCTGAAATGTATAAGTACCCTGTGCTGTTGAACCTTGCTCTTTTTCTGCCCTGCTGTTCTGCTGCAGCCTCAGCTGCAGCTACCCCTACCCCGCCCAGTCCTGCTGGGCTTGGGGGTGTGTGGCTGGGAAACCTAGGTTAACTTGAATAAACCGCCTTTATGTGTTTAAAAAGAAAAAAAAAAACACCATAGTATAAGTACTCGGGTCCTGTTGCACATGTTAGAGACTCACATAGAGTTCTTGGCCCCTGGCTTTGGCCTGGCCCAGTCCCAGTCATCGCAGCCATCCCAGGAGTGAATGAGCAGATGTAAGTTTGTTCGTCTCTCTCTCTCTCTCTCGCCTTTCAAATATATAAATCTTTTTCTAAATCCAGTCAAGTTATCAAATGGTTCTGTGAGGAGTTAGGCTAAGAGGCAGTTAGGTCAGGTCCCTGTTGGAATATGAAAGTGACAGTCCCTTCAGGAGTTGACAAAATGGTTGCTTCTCCCTGTCTTAACTGCACTTACTTTGATCAGGAGGGAAGGCTAGACAGCATTGTAATCACAGCCATCTCAATGGTTGCTATACTAACCTTCTGATCAGATAGTTGTTCTATCCTTCTGATTGGTTATTATCCTAGCTCTCTGATTGGTTATTATCCTTCCATCTGATTTGTTATCATTTTTTCCTCATGTGATTGGTTATACCTAGCTCTGGTTTTCAGAAAGGAGCCAGTTAGAGAAAGTCACTTTGTGTATAAAAAGAGCACGCCCTGGCTCAGTACGATGGCCCAGAGGCAGGGTCCTCACTTCGCATGCATGAGGATCCCATATGGGCGCCAGTTCAAGTGCCAGCTGCTCTGCTTCCCATCTAGCTCCCTGCTTGTTGCCTGGGAAAGCAGTTGAGGACGGCTCAAAGCCTTGGGACCCTGCACCCACATGAGAGACCTGGAAGAGGCTCTTGGCTCCTGGCTTTGGATTGGGTCAGATCGGATTAGATTGGATTGGCTTCAGCCTTTGGGGCCTCTTGGGCAGTGAACCAGCAGATGGAAGATCTTTCTTTCTGTGTCGTCTTCTTTTCTCTGTAAATCTGCCTTTCTTAGAAAACTAATAAATTAATTGAAAATAAGAGCAGCCCTCAACAGGCTGTCTTGGCGACTCTTCTATAGGAGTAACCCTCCTGACTGGGGTAGCCTGGAGATTTCTTGCATTCAATAAGCCTCATTTTGCTCACTGTCTCTGAACTTAGAGAAAATCTTCTTCAACACCCCTCCATGTGTCCCCGTGTCAATATTTCAAATGCAACTAGCCTAATTAGTACTATAGACAATGCTTCCCACTACTACTTAGAAGGCCCTGTGTCTTCCTCACTAGGTGGCCCAGAACCCCTTCTGGGAACCCTGGCATTATGTCCTGTACCACCATTTCTGTCTGCTGTTGCAGAGTTTTGTGATGGCTGATACAAGGGTGATTGTTGGAAATCATTGTTGACCCTCCAATTTATTCTTTTCTCATCATTACCTCTTTATGCTGTATAAGTCTCCTGATGGCAGTCAAGGCTGGAGAAGGTGCCAAAGTGCTACATTGCTGTACTTTATTGAGTTTTAATCTTGTTTCTACTTGTCTTTCTTCTAACTGAAAAATTTATGGTGTTTCAGAGTTTGGAGGACATTTAGAGCCTGTGAATCTGAGCCACTCATGTTAAAGCTGAGGGAATTGAAACTCTGAGATGTCAACTTATTTGTTCAGAGTCAGGTAGGGGGTTTGACACAGCTGAGGCTAGAGGCCAAGTTCAAGTGCTTATTTCTTTATAGCACACTGTTTTTTTTTTTAAGATTCTGTTATTTATTAAGCTACAGGTTCCAAACAATTTTGCTACTTCTGTCACAGTGTCTTTCATTTTATTTTTTTCTACTTTTTCTAGCTCTCCCACTGTTATGGATTGAATTGTGTCTCTCACCAATGATATTTTGAAGTCCTAAACCTCTACTTCTGTACTTCAGAAAGTGACTTTATTTGGAAACAGGTCTTTACAGAGAAGATCGAGTTAAAATAAAATAATTCTAACTAGACTGTTTTAACTTGAAAATAAGGTGACCTTCATCCAATATGACTAATGTTCTTTTTAAAAGGGGAAGCCTGGATAGAGGCAGGGAAAAGAGAATATAAAGGCACAGCAATAAATTGGTCGTGTGACTTGAGTGATGCATCTATAAGCTAAGAAATGTCAAGGATTATTGACAAGCACCAGAAGTTAGAAGAGGCAGGGAAAGATCTTCTTCCAGAACCATAAGAGATGGTATAGCCATGCTGACACTTTGATATTGGATATTTGATATTTTCTGGAACTGTGAGAAATTACATTTTTGTTCCTTTAAGTCACCCAGGTGGAGACACATTGTTATGGTAACCCTAGGAAACTAATTTAATCAGGCGGATAATTTAATACCATAAGGGTAAATATTATTAAATCCAGAGAGATAGAAGTTTGTTGAAAAATCAAGGGCATAGCAAACCCTTTGAGAGCAAGTAAAATGTTTATGGTGGCAGTTATGATTGTTGTCCATACCTTCTATATTAGGGCTCTCAGGAAGAAACAACCAATAGGCAACACACACACAGAGACACACACACAGAAACACGTGTGTGTGTGTGTGTGTGCTGTCCGAGGGGGGAGAGAGAGAGAGAGAGAGAGAGAGAGAGAGAGATAGAAGTTGGCTCACATGATTATGGAGGGTGAGAAGTCTCACAATTTGTCGTCTGCTGGAGGTCCAGGAGTAAATCAGTGACATAATGCAGTCCATGCCCAAAGACTTGAGACTCAGGGAAACTGATGGCTAATGACAGGAAATGAATATCCTAGTTCAAAAACAGCAAATTTATCATTCTTGCAGTTTTTTTTTTTCTGTGTGGGTCTTTAATGGATTTCATGAGACCAAGCTACATATTTAAAGGCCAATTTTTTTTTAACTTATTCTACTAGTTCAGTTACTAACCTTAGAAATACCTTCACAGACACATTCAAAGGAAATGTCCTCCTAGCTATCGGGCATTGATTAATCCAATCAAGCTGAGAAATGAAATTAACAATTAAATCTTTATTGAATCTGTAAAATCCCCAGGTCATGTTGTTGCTTGCACTTATTTTGAGAAATGGAGAATTTTTGAGGAATATGTTTTGGTGGGTGGCTGCATAGCATAGATATGCTGGCTAAAGATGTTCCTGTAGGCATAGTTACAGTGTTTGGCGATGGTAGTATGTCCCCTCTTCACATAGCACTCTAAAGATGTACATTTCTTCCTTCCTCTTGCTGTCAAGCTGATGCATCTGGGCCTTTCTAACATTAGGCCTTTTATATCTTTGCTTTGGTGGTACAGTTATCATTTCAGTCTCACACGGCAGTGACAGATCAAAGCCTGACTGTTTTTTTCCTGAGTATAACATTCCAGAAATTCATAATCATAAATATCTCTTTCTCCATCCCGGAACTGCTGCAGATACTGAGTAAACATACAGTGCTAATCTGCTCTGGGTGATACTCAGATGGGTCCTTGGGCTAGTTGCTTGGGCATTTTGGTAGGCAAGGATCTTTGCTTTCTAAACTTCTCGGTGATTATTTCTTCAGACCTGTGCATTATATAGTGCTTTTGAAAGCTAGATGGCTAACTAGCTAGCAAAGACTGCATTGAGGTCAAGGAGAAAAGACAGGTTACTTGGCTATGTCAAAAAGTAACCAAAGTTGAAAATTGGCCTAACTAATTGGCATTGTTAACAGCTACTCTGGGGCAGAGTGAGAATGGCAGGACTTTGACATTACCCAGGTCTAGGTTTTAGTTCAGTGTAACTTTAGAAATGTGAGTTGAGGGCCCCGGTGCAGTGGTCCAGGGGCTAAATCCTCACTTTCTATGCACCAGAATCATATGTGGGCACCGGTTTGAGTCCTGGCTACTCCACTTCCTATTCAGCTCACTGCCTGTGACCTGGGAAAGTAGTAGAGGATGGCCCGAAGCCTTGGGACTCTGCACCCATGTGGGAGACCCAGAGCAAGCTCCTGACTCCTGGTTTCTGGCTACTGGCTTTGGATTGGCTCAGCGCCAGTCGTTGCAGCCACTTGGGAAGTGAACCAGCAGATGGAAGATCTTTCTCTCTGTTTCTCCTTCTCTGTAAATCTGCATTTCCAATAAAAATAAATAAATTAAAAAAGGGAGAAAAATGTGAACTGAATTCACTGAATCTCAGATTTAAAAAATGAGCTCATTCCAGACTTTCAGAATACAAAGCAATAGCTCACTAAATAATAGTGTACTCACAATTATGTTTGAAACTTTGTTGTAGATATCACTGTAGCCTCCTATGTATCCTTATCGAAGCATGTTTCTGTCACTATCCTCACCCTGGCACTCTCCCAAGTACCACCACACATACATTTGAGGCAATTAATGGTGAAAACTAAAAAAAAAAAAAAAAAAAAAAAGAGAGAGAGAATTGTGTGGGAGGTAAAATTGGTCCCGAAATGGCAAGGGTTGGTGGAGGGCTTACTGCAATGTTAATTAATTAATGTATCTGGCAAAAGAATAGTGAAAGGACTCATTTAAGAACGTTATGGATGGTATTTCTACATTTGAAATCTAAATTAGAATCCATTGGGAAAATATTGGATTTCTAATAGGCTGCATAGTTTTCTAAACAAGACTATATATTATATTAGTGGGTGCCTGTAAGGAGTACTCAAATTGGTTATCTGTGGGTATGATGGTAACTTTTAGTGATCAGCTTGACTGAATCATGGTACCCGGATATTTGGTTAAATATTTTTTAAAAATCTTTCTATAAATGTATTATGAATTCTATAAGTGTGCATTGAAATCAGTGGAGTTTGAGGAATGCCGATGGTGTGGATGGGTCTCATCCACCCAGTTGAAGGCCTTAAAAACCTCTTATGAACAACAAGGGATTCTGCCTCCAGATTGCCTTTGGACTTGAGATGCATCATCAGCTCTTTTCTGGATATACAAGCTGCTGCCCTGACTTGCAGATTTTAAATTTCCCAGTCTCCATAATTGTATATGAGCCAATTTCTTATAATGTCTGTCTCCTATAGCACACACACACACACTTGTTGGCTCTGCCTCCCTGGATAACTGTGGATGCTGCAGTGGTTAGACTGCATCTCTTGTTTTCTCAAGAGAGACATAGTGACTGTTAACGATCTTGTTGATGCATGTGTTTGCAATGTATACGCCAAATATAGATACCTGAAACCTTATATCTCAACACAGAAACTTTCCGTAGCTCCTTCTGCCTACTACACAAAAATAAAAATGCCTTGGCTTCTCATTCCAAGCTGTTCACAATTTTCTTGCATGCCCAGTACTTCCTTATACTGCAATACTCCAAAGAAATTGTATCAAGTGCCTGTGCATGTGACATTTTTTTTGGAGTTTAACTTTTCTTAAACTTCAATAGCATTGCCGCTATCCTCTGCATACCCCAGATCTCACTACTGAGAAATCCCTATGATATTTTAGATTACCTAGGCAAAAAAAAAAATTTTTTTTGTGGGAAATGAGACCGATTTGTACTCTTTTGTTCTGGAGCTTACTCACTGTGAGGAAGACAAAGGCAAATAAATGAATAGGCAAATGTTTCAGATAATGATTAGGACACTGAGGACTCTGAAGCAGAGTAACATGTACAGAGTGACAGGGACTGCTACTTGAGATCGATAATGAGACATGTCATCACTGTGGGAGTGACATTGGAGCAGCTATGGGCCCTGCCCTCATAGATTTCACAGTCTAGTAGAAAAACATGGGTACATACACAGAAGGTGCCTTTTGGGAGCTTACAAGTTACCACGTGGGAATACAGAAAAGGGTTACTTGCCATGGGCTGCAATTGGGCACAGAAAGTGCCTTGTAGAAAGTGACATTTAGAGTGACACATAAAGCATAAGTGGGAGATGAGGAAAAAGAAAATGGAGGCGGAGAGGAGAACACTGCAGATGGAAGAAGTAGTTTGGGTGATAAATATCCAGAGGTGAGATATTGCCTGACTCTCTGGGAAACTCCTGAGAGTTCAGCAGGTTGAAACGCAGATGCACACATGGGAAGGAGTAAGATGATGCTGTGAAAAGAAGTTGGGCCAAAAACATGGAAGCAGCCAAAATGCCCACAGCAGAGGATTGGATAAGAAAGCTATGGTTCATCTACTCCATGGAATACTACTCAGCTATTAAAAAACACAAAATGCAGTTCTTTGTGGCCAAATGGGCCAAACTGGAAACCATAATGCAAAGGGAAATGAGCCAATCCCAAAAGGTTAAATACCACATGTTCGCCTTAATTTAAGATGATATGATGTTATGTATAACATGTTATGTATGTTATATGTTGTGTATAAACTAAAATTGAAATGTCAATGAGGTGGTCACAGAAGGTGGTTAAGAATTCGCATTTACTTTTACCATATTGGTTACTCATTACTATGTCAATTAATTCCATAATGATGTAAATTTTTGCTGATGGTATGATGGAGCTTTTAATTGATCGTGATGATACTCTGCTGGATCTGTCTTCAAACCAGAGAGGGTATACCTAAGAAGCCATTGAACTTGACTGGACAATAAGATGCTGGACTCTATGTTTGGTATATGCTTGCAATGAAAGAATTTCAACTGAACTTGAGCTGTGGTTATGCAACAAGGTGGAGGAATCCACCATGGTGGGAGGGTTTGGGCAGGGGTGGGGAGAACCCAAGTACCTATGAAACTGTGTCACATAATACAATGTAATTAATGAATTAAAAATAATAAATAAATAAATAAATTTTAAAAAAAAGAGAAAAGAAGTTGGGCTAGATCACAAAGAACCGTGCAGGCCCTGCTAGCACAGTGCAAGGTGTTTTGATGAGTTTGGTTATCATCGTTGTCTGCTTTCTGCATATAAGGCTCAGAGGGAGAAAACCATCTGCATGTGATTCCATAGCTACCAAGTGGCAGATGTGGGATTGACACCCAGCTACTGTGCCCTGCTACCTTGTCAGAATTCAATTTAGTTAGGCTTTCAGATAGAACACAAGGTAATCTGGATTGGCTGAACTATGTGTCACATACAGGGAATGTTCAAAATGTTCTCTGGAAATTCATATTATGAAAAGGCATGGATGATTTCAAATTTTCTGAAAGTAACTTATTTGACAGGCCAAATGACACATAGAGAGGACAGAGAAAGAGATCTTTGATTTGCTAGAGGGAAAGGAAAGGGAAAGGAGGGGAGGGCAGGATAGAGGAGAGGGAGAGGAGGGAAGACTGTTCAGGGCCATAACAAAGTATCACAAAGTGAATGGCTTAATCAGCAAGCCTTTATTTCTCTTGCTTCTGGAACCTGGGGAAGACCAAGGCCAAGGTGCTGGTCTGTTTTATTCCCTGGCACGGACCCCTTTGTGGGCCTTTACAATGACACCCTTGTCGTTGTATCTTCACACGTAAGAGAGAGAGTACAAATTCTGTTTTTTCTCCTTTTTTCCAAACAGATTTATTTGAAATAGAGAGAGTGATAGAGCAAAAGAGACGGAGAAAAATCTTCCATCCACCAGTTTACTTCCAAAGTGTCTACAGCTGCCAGAGTTGGGTCAGACCAAAGCCAGGAGCCAAAAACTCCATCTAGGTCTCCCACATGATGGATCCAAGTACCTGGTCCACCTTCTACCACTTTCTCAGGCATATTAGTAGGGAACTGGATCAGAAATGGAGCAGCCTAACTGCACACATGTGGGATGCCTTTGTCAGGTGGTGGCTTAACCTAGTACTCCACACTGTTGGCCCCTCCCGTCTTCTTATGAATATGTTAAACCCATCTTTGAGATTTTATCCTTGTGACCATCCAAACACAATTATCTCCCATAGGCCCCACCTCCTAAAACTAACATCAAGGGTTAGAGCTTTGTGATGGTTAGGGTGTGGTTTGTTCCTCAAACGTTTATGTGCTGGAAGCTTGGTCCCTAGTGTGCCAGCGTTGAAGTGGTGTACTTTTAAGAGGTGAGGGCTTGTGAAAGATCACTGGGTCATCGAGCCTTCATTGTCATAAATTGATGATTGCTGAAATCTCTTTAAAATGGGCCAAGTACGTGTCACTGGGTGCCTGAATTATTTCTGAGCTTTCACATGAAAGAACATGTAGTATTTGTCTGTGTTTGACTTATTGCACTTGTTTTCATGCCCTCTGATTTTATGCAGAGTGTTGTAAATTTATTTTTCTGGCTAATTACTATTCCAGTGTGTGTGTGTGTGTGTGTGTGTGTGTGTGTGTGTGTGTGTGTGTATCACGTTTTTGTATAATCATCTGTCAGTGAATGCCTAGATTGATTCCACATGTTGGCTATTATAAATAGTGCTGCAATAATCCTGTGAGGATGGATTTCTTTTCAATGCACTGATTTCACTTTATTTGGATATATAGGCAACAGTGGTCTTACTGGATCCCACAACAGTCTTCTTTTCTTCCCTTCCCTTCCTTTCCTTCTTTCTTCTTTTCTTTTCTTCTGCTTTCTTTTTCTTTCTCTTTTGAGGAATTTCCTTTCTGTTCCCCATAATGGCTATACAAATTCAGATTCCTCTCAACAATGCATGGTTTTCCCTTTGTCTACATTATCATCACTATTTGTTGTTTTTTTTTTGTTGTTGTTGTTGTTTTTTTGCCTTGTGATGATAGCATTCTAGATGAAGTGACATATCTCATTGCGGTTTTCGCTATACATTTCCCTAATCTAGAGCATTTTTCCCAGTATATTACCCCACAACACAGGTTACACAGTACTACATGGTTGGCTCTTAGGTGTACTACATACTAATGTATTACCTTGTTCAAGTTGCTTTGGTCTCTCTCAGCCTCAGTGTCCACACTAGGAAAGACATATTTCTTAGGGTAGTGGTGGAGATCCAGTGAGGTGATAGTCAGGAAGCACGTAGCGTAGAGCCTGGTTCTAGGTGTGTATACAAAGCAGGGATTATGAAGGAAAGTGCAGAGATACCGAGAGGAGTGGCACTGTGCTAACACATATGACCTGGGTTCAGAATTCAAAATCTATGCTGAAGAATATCGTTCCTTGCCTATGTCAGGCCCAGTAGTGCCCTGCGGTGGGAGTTGTTACTGTTTGTCATCAGTGTTGTCAGTCCTTTCCCTACTGGGCGTTCAGCAGGACCGCACTGTTCTCTCTCGAAGCCAAATGTGACTTTGTTTGGCAAATGCAATCTGAATGAGGGCTTCTAGGTAGGGGCATCTCACTGTTGGTTCTCAACTTTCCGGGGCTGTCGTCCTTTGCTTTTTCAAATGAAAAAGCACTCACTAGTATTGGAAGTGCAATGGTGGAGTCATCAAATGGAGGAGAGGCACAGTAGGCTGCGTGGGTAGTGTGGGGAGGGAAGAAACTTGTGCTAGTTTAACCCACTGAGATCTTGAAAGGATTTGGTTATGTAGCATGACTTGGCCGTCTTGATTTAAGCTCTTGAAAAAATAGAAGCAAAGTGTCCCTAATTTAACACTTACTGGTGTCTTTAAGGGCATGGTATAAAGTGAGGATAAAGTCAATGTGACTGATTTTTAACAACTTACCAGAATTTATAATTCCCCATATTAATATTTTTGCCTTCAAAGTAGTCACTGTGGAATTATATAGTAATTTGAAGGGTTTGTAAAATAGTTATGAAATTGCTTTTACGACCTTATCTCACAATTGATTAATTTAGCCATTTGCCACATGCTGAGCAATGGGGGATAGAGAGATGAAAGCCGACTTTTTTCACTTTCAGGGGCTCACCGAGCTGCAGCAGGAAATAGTGCTAATATAAGATAGGGCCATGGACAAGGGAGGAGGCCAGGTTCCCACAGACTTTGGAAAGGCTTTGTGGAAGTGATTTGATGTGCACTGGACAGACAGATGGCAATGGAGGTGAGGGCATCGCAACAACGGGCAAAGGCCCGGAGGCCAGCAGGAGCCTATTTGGGTGACTGCAAGTGGTAGCATTCTACTTCCCCGTGTGAGAAGGCGCTGGCCTAAGACACAATGCTGGAGAACCAAGGAGTTGTGGTTCCTGGAGACTGTGCTTTGCCATGCCAAGGAGTTTGTATTGTATTCTGTATGAAGGGAGAGTCGATGAAGGGTTGTAAGCAGGGGATATGAGTGATTTTTTTTTCAGGGGGGTAGTAAGGCAGGTATGGCAGCAACAGAAAAATGCAATTAATATTGTGATAGCAAAACATGGTTCCGTCCAGTCTCAGTGCCTTCTAAGGTTGTCAATTCCAATCACTAGAGTCCCTTATTGATGGGGTGCATGTGGTTGATGCAAGAAGTTTGGAGCTGTCAGAAGAGAATCAAATGTGGTGCATATAAGAAGGGAAGAAGGGAGGGAGGGAAGGAGAGAGAGAGAGAGAGAGAGAATAGTTTATGGGTGAGAAGAGTAAAGAATAGGAAAGTGAGGAGTGACTGAGAAATTCAAGAGAAAGGTGCCCAATGGCGCTCTTATAGATGCATCTGGTATTTGGTCTGCTGACTAAACAGATTGGACAACAAAATTTGCATTGTTTGCATGTGCTTTGTGGAGGGAATTTGCTATTTAGGCATGCAATGAAGTGCTGATGGTAACTTAATTTTTGAAATCTTTGTTTATTTAAAAAGGCAGAAATACAGAGATCTCCCATCAGCAGTTGCACCATCCAGCATCTGCAACAGCAGCCAGTGCTTGGCCAAGACAAAGTCAGGAAGCTGGTACTCAATTTGGGTCTCCCATGTGTGTGGCAGAAACCCATGGTCTTGAACCACATTACTTCTTAAAGTGTGCACTTAGCAGGAAATAAGATTCAGAAGCAGAGAAATATCCTGCATTCACTGGCTTACTCCCCAAATGACAGCAATGACCAGAACTAGATGGATCTGAAGCCAGGAGCCAAGAGATTCTTTGGGGCTTTCCACATGGATACAGAGGCCCAAACACTTGGGCCATCCTCCACCACGTTTCCAGCCCACAGCAGGGAGGTAAATCAGAAGCGGAACATCTGGGATTTGAACTGGCACCAGTATGGGATGCTAGTGTTGCTGACAAAGGTAATCCACTATGCCACAGTGCTGTCCCTTAAATATGTACATTTTTTAAAATAAGATTTATTTGTTTTATTGAAAAATGCAGATTTACAAAGAGAATAGGAAACAGAGGAACATCTTCCTTCTGCTGATTCACTTCCAACATGATTGCAACAACCAAGGCTGACCCAAACTAAACCCGGAACCAAGAACTTCTTTTGGGTCTCCCCATGGGGGCAGGGTTCCAAGGACTTGGACCATCTTCCACTGCTTTCCCAGGCCATAAACAGAGAGCTGGATTGGAAGTGGAGCAGTCAAGATACAAACTTGTGCCCATATGGGATCCTGGCACTTGCAGGTGGAAGATTAGTCTGTTGAGCTACTATGACAGCCCCAATTTGTACTATTTTCATATATGTCTGTTGAAATTTTTACCATAGGGACCAGTGTTATGGTGTACTGGGATGCTGGCATCCCATATGGATACTGCTTTGTGCCCTGACTATTCCACTTCTGATCCATCTTCCTAATCGCCTGGGAAAATCAGGGGAAGATGGCCCAAGTGTTTGGGCCCTTGTCACTCAATAGGAGATGGGGATGAACCTCCTCATTCCTGGCTTCAACCTGACCCAGCTCTGGGCTTGCTGTCACCAAAGGAGTGAACCAGTGGGTGAAAGATCTCTGTCACTTCATTTCTCCCTCTCTGTGTGTAGCTTTGCCTTTCAAACAAACAAACAAGTCTTTAACATATCTTCCTAAAATAATAAAAAAAATTAGGTTATCAATTTGAGACCCTGGGATGCCTTTGTGATTTGTTTTGGCCAGGAGACAACGGCAAACCGGATGTGAACAGAAGGCTGGAAAAATGCTGTGCTGGTCCAGTGGCCCCTCCTGCACCTCTGCCCTTGGCGTGAGCACAGGCTTAGCCCAGGCTTTGGAATCATGAAAAATTTGTAGACTGGTCACTGCAGCTGCCCCTGCTACCCAGTTGTCAACTGCTCACTATAGGAAGTGAGACTCAGCTGAGACCATAGCAGCCCAGCCAAGTCTGTCCCATAGCACCTGGCTGACCTGAAGACTCATCGCAGATCAAGGGTTACTAGTTCTTTCTGTTTTTGCCAACTGTGTTTTGGGAATGTTTTGACGCACAGCATTGCTGTGACAATGGGTAGTTGATGTACATGTTGTCCAGATGACCACGCCCCTACCCACTGGAGTTCCTGCCTCTGCCACAATCATGACAATGCAGGGGTTCAAGACGCTGCCACTTCAACCATTGGAAACTAGATTCACACGTGTAAAAAGCAGAACAGAGGCTATTGTGCTGACAAGGGCTCTGGTCTAGGCACCATGGCCAGCCATTCCAGACTGTCTTATACAGAAGAAGAAAGATGGTTGCGTTGCATTTATTTAGCTGGATATTAGCAATAGCTTTTAAGTGTCTCAATTTCTTATTCTTCTGAAAAATGCCCCCTTGTTTCTTTGTCTCCTTTGCGTTCTGAGAAGTACAAGCCTCTCTCTTTCCTTAGTGGCTTTTGTTCTGATTTCCTGTCTTTGTCCTACTGTTGTACTGCATTTAAACTTAAAATGCACTTGAAATTGGTTGGGAAGCTGTTATGAATCTCAAATCACACTATCATAGACATGATGAACTGCAGAGGTAGAGCTAATCTTTTCCTATGACAGGAAGTGAACATGTCAGCCAAGGTTGGATTTTGCCCTCTCCTTCTCCCGAATCTTCTCTCAGGCTTGGCATTCCCATGTTTTGTGTAGGTAAGTGAACAAGGTGAGGGAAGGCTTCAAAAGCCACTTAGCACGCTGCACAGTAGTGTCACATCCTGGCTTCTAGGAATCCAAGTCCCAAAGGCCCTAGAGGAGTAAATGCTTGCAGCAAGTAACCCCAAGTGTTTAAATTCAATTTTGCTTCAAGCCCTTTAATTGTGCTGAAGGCTGTTCCTTAACTATCACACAGGCTGATTTGTTTTTCTCTCTTTTGTGTCTTAGAGAAATTATTCAGAGTTCTTTTCTTATATTATCCTTGAGATTGGACAAAACACTCTTAAGCAGAATAGTCATTTCCATGAGAATGCCCGTATTCTTGGGGAAATGCATGCTGAAGAATTCAAGTACAAACTTTTGTGTTTCTTACAACTTACTTCCAAATGGTTCAGCACAAAAAAAAAATACTAATAATAAAATGTGTCCAACTACTGTTTATTTATGCAATGCAAATCTGGCAAAATGTTAACAATTGTTGGGCCTAGATAGAGGGCATATGGATGTGCACTGTACAATCCCTTTAACCAGCTCCACCAGACTTTTATTGCATATTCAAAGAACCTAACTCTATACAGAGAGTAACTTTTGAGTGACTTTTAAACATAGTACTCTGACTAGAAATAATTAATGAAGTAAATTCTAAGGACAGTGGCCTGCATTGTGGCACAGTGGTTGAACATTTTTGCCAGTATCTCTTATGAATGACAGTTTAAGTCCCATCTGCTCCAATTCTGATCCAGTCCCTTGCTAATGTGTCTGGCACAGCAGCAGAGGATGGCCCAAGTATAAGGCTCAAGTTCAGGTTCAGAACCAGGTGACCACACACAGTATAGTTCAGCTCAAAGCAAGCTATATTGGGAGCACTCCTGGGTTTGGTTCACTGGTCTGGTACTGGTACAGATAGCGGGCCAGGGAAGTCCCACATGGGGGTCCTGGGGCAGCGTTTTTACATGGAGGTCAAAACAGGAAACAGGAGTGGGGTCCGACAGGCGAACGAATTTTGCTTTACGTGGCGTTGTGGAGTGCTGATAGATTCCTTCTGGCTTTGGTGAGCCCATATGTCACGCTGTGCCAGGCAGGGGCTTTCTGTGTATTGTTGTCCCTTGGCCTTGTAGCATCAGCCACCCCCCTCAGCCACCTTCCTTTCAGGCTGCCTTTCACCCACTCCGGCTGGGCTTTACACCAAGTGCTTGGGCCCTGTACCCAAATGGGATAACTGGTTGGGATTCCAGGCTCCTGGCTTTAGCCTGGCTCAGTATTGAATATTGCAGCCATTTGGAGAGTGAACTAGCAGATGGAAGATTGCTCTGTGTCTCAACCTCACTCTTTGTAGCTCTGTATTCCAATAAATAAAATAAATCTTGAGAAAAAAAAAACTAAGAACAAGGAACCACAAAGGCATCTTCACCTTTCTCTTTAAATGCATTGTTATTTTTAATTTGGAAACAATTTTGTGTATAAGGATAAAGCAAATATGTACATTAATATTAATTAGACACTAACATTTCACTGTAAGGAAAAATAGTCAGAAATATACATTACATTGATGGAAGAGATTTGGAGGTTCGTGATAGTCACAGTGATTTCTAGCTTAACAGTTAAGAACCACCTGCTTATCTAAAAATCAAAAAGAATCCATCTGCTTGGTACTGCAGGCTGGCAATCTGACAGTTTTGTGCTTTGCTCCTCTAACCCTTCCAACAGATATGTTGATTTGTCCTTGTATCAAGGCCTTAAATCCTTGGCATACATACAGTGGCTTTTCCTGACTCTTTGATGTGTAAAGGAGAGCTATTTTAGTGGTGCTTTATCTCTCCCCTAACTTGGAGCCCTTTAGAGTCTCAGCATCATGTGGGTTGGGTTTTGTATAGTATTAGTTTCCTCAATAGGGCCCCTGGCTCTGCACTTTGCCCTTGGAGGCCGTGGAACTGACACTCAAAGGATGCAAGAACAGCAAATACTCCCAGAACCAAAGTGGAACCTCAGTGAATTCAGGCTGCTCTCATAAAGCCCCACAGAACTGGGTGGCCCCAAGACTTTCTTGCTCACAGTTCGGAAGGCTAGAAATCTGAAATCAGGGTGGCAGCAAGGGCATGTTGTGGTGAGGGCTGCCTTCGGGATTGCAGACTGCTGGTTTCTTGTATCTTCAAGTGCCAGAGAGCTGAACAGGCTCTTGAGGAGCCCTCTTCTAAGAGTTCTAACCCCATGCATGCAGGTTGCGCTCTCACGGACTCATTACCTCCCACAGTCATTACACCACGAATTAGGATTTCAATATGTGAATTTTAGGTGAACAAAGCATTCACCCCACAGCAAGTGGCTTTGGTGTTTTTAAACTCAGCTTATCTCTTTGGGGTTAGGCTTTCTCTTCAAAATTTGATCTGGTAACCATGTATCATCTTTTAATCATGTAAATATTTTAAGGGGATATTTTAGTATTTCATCGAGCATTTTTTTTGTTACTTTTGGCAAGAGGATTCATCCAAACAGCCTAGTCTGCCATTAAAGAAAATGGAGCCCCCAGAAGCTTTTGAACCTAATCAAAGGAGACCTTACAGGGCTATGCTAATGGAAAGAATTTGCACACCCTGGGAAACCAAAGGAAGGGATCTATTTAAGGCAAGGGGTCTTTTCAGAGTGTATCCATTTAAACCATTTATGTAACTCTCTAAGCCATAATGCTGGCCCTCCTTATTATAATGCCTTTTAAAAAAAACAGTAAAGTTTCAATTCTTTGCACTTGTAAATTACGCCAGGGATAGACTTAAAGCCACATCTCTCAGAGCAGTGCCTGCTTTTGGGTCACAGTGTCCTTTGTAAATCTGCTGAAAGCACATACAGAACAAACTAAGTATGCAATTTCACCAGGTTCACAGACCCCCTGAAATCCATCAATGGGTTTCAGGTTAGTATCCAGGCTATTCAACTAAAAACCAGCAATCCCACCGAACAGGGCTGAGAGAAAATGGGCGGCGTGTTTGAAAGACTTGGAAGGCCACTGGGGGCGCTGCAGCTCAGTGAGGAGGAATGAGTATGCTCTTCCTTGGGCAAAGTTGCATTGCTCAGACGGCATCTACGATTGAGAAACATGGAATAAACCGACATGGCACTAGCCTAAAATAACTGTTTCCTGTTGAATTTACTCTCTTGGATCTCGAAGATGAAAAGAACAGAGTGTGAAATTGAGCTTGTTCACATGAGCGGTTCTTCAAGTTCCAAGCTGGTTGGAAGTTAATTCTACAGCTGGAGGATTCTCTCTTCACAATCCGTCCTACTCCCTTTTAAACAAGGGATTGAGGGGAAATTCAGAAGTTTTGATGCTCACATAATGACTCTCCTGTTACATTTTCTCTCTTACATCTTGGATCCCTATGGATTAAGATCTTAAAAAAAAATGGGAGCTTTCCATCTAACTTGGTTATTCCCTCCTTTAATATTGTATCAATCATCAGGAGAGATCATGAAGATTTATTAATAAGAATGCATGTGGGTATCTTCCAAAGATTACACAAAAAAATTAAATGAGGTGGTCTTCCTAGGCTGAAGAAATATTCTTTTCTAAAAACACCCTTTCAGGCCCAGGGAAATAGCCTAGCAGCTGAAGTTCTCTCCTTGCATTCTCCAGCATCCCATATGGCCACCAGTTCTAATCCTGGCAGCCCCACCTCCCATCCAGCTCCCTGCCTGTGGCTTGGGAAAGCAGTGGAGGATGACCCAAAACCTTGGGACCCTGCGCCTGCATGGGAGACCCGGAAGAAGTTCCTGGCTTCGGATTGGCTCAGCTCTGGCCTTTACAGCCACTTGGGGAGTGAATCAACGGTAGGAAGACCTTCTTCTCTGTCTCTCTTCCTCTCTGTTTATCTGACTTTCCAATAAAAATGAAATAAATCTTAAAAAAACCCCACTGTTTCCAGGGCCAATCTTGTGATGTAGGGGGTAAAGCTGCCTCCCGCAATGCCCACAATCCCATATGGGCACTGGTTCATGTCGTGGCTGCTTCACTTCCACATCCAGCTCCCTGCTAATGGTCTAGGGAAACAGTGAGAGATGACCCAAGTGTCTGGACCTGTGCTCTCCACGTAGGAGACTCAGGTGAAGCTCCTGGCCCCTGGCTTTAACCTTGCTCAGCCAGAGCTGTTATGGCAGTTTGGGGAGTGGACCAGCAGGTGGAAGATCTTTCTATCTTTTTTCTCCCTCTCCATCTCTATAACTCTGACTTTCAAATAAATACATCTTTAAAAAAACCTTTTCAATCTGTCTAAATATCACCATTTTTTTTCTACACAGGAGAATGCCCATTGCTGGAAAAAATGAGAGAATATTGTAAAGTAAAAGGAAATAAGGAGCATGTGGTTACTAGTAAGTACCAATTATTTATTGAACACTTACCATGCACCAGACATTGTGCTCCATCATCATACACTACCTCACTGATCCTCAGAACAATTTGGTTATATAAGTTTTATTATTCCCATTTTGTAAATCTAGAAACTGGGGCTTGAATTCAGATACTTCAGAAATGATGGAGTTGCCATGTGAACATGACCCAGAAAGTCTGGGTCTATCCCAATCCCATAGCCATTGTGCTTTAACATTTTTATCTCAAGGACCATTACTTAGAGAAGCAGCCCAGTGCAGAAGAACCAGAATCAAGGACCTGCAATTCAGCTCTGACTCAACCTGATATTAAAGCCCAAGCACTCTGATTCTTCTTGCGATGCTTTCAGTGGACCCCAATTACCTTGAACAAAAAACCGAAGTTTCTTAGTCTAGTATTCAAGGTTCCTATTCAATTGTGGCTTATTTCCTTTTCTCAAATAACAAACCCACTCGAACTCTTCCTTCTTTTATTCAGTACCGCTTTAAGATTGATTTGTTTGTATTCTGACTCATCCCTAAGAAACCTATGCCCTCACTCCATGCACTGGTTTGGATTGGATTTTTTTTTTATTCTTCAATAATGTATCGAGTGCCTACTTTGTCCCAGGTATTGGGCTAGATAGGAACATGACAGATCTCAAAGACATTACGGTGTAGACAGAGAGATAGAGGCTAAAAGAATTGAAAATTCTTTTTATTTTGTTAGGACTGCAAGTTAGGATTAAGTGCCAGGAAGAGAAAAATAACTATAAAAATATTTTAGATGAAATAGTCACGGAAATTCATTCTTAGGGGGTAAGTAACTTTTTAACAGTTTCATTTTTATTTGAAAGGCAGATTTACAGAGGGAAAGAGAGAAACACACAGGAGTGGAGCAGCTGGGACACAAACCAGCACCCATATGGGATGCCAGCATCACTAGCTTAGCCTACTCCTCTGCGGTACCACCCTGGAGGTAGGCAACAAAGTTTAAGTAGAGATGTAAGAATGAGAAGAACCCAGCATTGTCGCAAGTTGGGAGATGTGCACTCACGCTAGAGAGAGGAAATAGCAGATGTAAAGCTCAGGTAGGTTCTGTGTTGTGGAACAAAAAGAAGGCCAGTGTGGCTAGAACAGAATGAACAGGGTAGAGTGGGGAAAAAATGAGGCTGGAGAGTTAGGGACAAGTTCATGCAAGGCATTGGTTTTGTTGGTTTTGTTTTATTTTTAAAAAATGAAATTAAAATCATCACAAGGCTTTAAGCCAAGGAATAGTATACTCTGTTTTGGGGAACAAGAATTCCTTGAACTCATGTTTAACAGGTTTGAGAGAGTTGGAGTAGAAAATAAAAAAGCTGCCTACAAAATTGACTCAAAAAGGAATGGAAAAGCTGAACTTTCTTTTCTTTCTTTTTTTTTTTTTAAGATTTTTTTATTGCAAAGTCAGATATACGAAGAGGAGGTGAAGCAGATAGGAAGATCTTCCTTCTGATGATTCATTCCCCAAGTGGACACACTGGCCAGAGCTGCGCTGATCCGAAGCCAGGAGCCCAGAGTCTCTTCCAGGTCTCCCATGCAGATGCAGCGTCCCAAAGAAAAGGGAAAGTGTGATTCATACCTAGGAAAATATATATCCATGGAAATTATATCTGAGTGTTCCCAGTGGTTGAATTTAGCCAGCATTCAAAGTATTGTTTAAAAATATGTACAAGGAACTAAAGGAAGTCATGTCAAAAGAGTTAAATGTGAGTATGACAGCAATGAATCAACAAAGAGAGTAATTTTTTAGTTCTTTTTTTAAAATTTTTATTGTTTTATGATACAATTTAGTTGGCGGTGGGCTCTCCCTTCCCCCTCTCCCATATTCCCTCCCCTCCCCTCTGTTCCCCTCTCTTGGATCATAATGTGTGTCCATCGTGAATTTTCCCAAGTCCATCATGCTGCCACTGGAGTATCTCCCAGCCATGTAGGAGAATAACTTTTCGTTGTAGATCAATTCTTGTATCCTGGGGTCCTAATATAGGTACAGAGAGGATTAGGCCTTTGTTGTTTATGGGCTGTACCAGTAACAGTTATATGTGGACACTGACAATCACAGGTGGTTATAAACAATCCATCTCTTGTGGATGGTTAATGAAGAATTACATCACAAGATCTTGTTACATTTGGTACAAGTAAGTATGAAGTAACAGTGATTGACATAGAGTAAGAGTCACATATGATATCTCTAGATATGATATGATATGATATGATATGATATGATATGATAGCAAACATATGATATCTGACCTGTTGGGATTGGCTCATTTAGCATTATGGTCTCCAGTTTGGCCCATTTGGTCATAAAGTAATGCATTTCATTTTTTTTAATCGCCGAGTAGTATTCCATAGTGTCAATGAACCACAATTTCTTTATCCAGTCCCCTGTTGATGGGCATTTAGGTTGCTTCCAAGTTTTTGTGATTGCTGATTGTGCTGCAATAAACATTGGGGTACATGTTGCTTTGTCATGTAACAAGTTTTTTGGATATATTCCTAGAAGTGGTATTGCTGGGTAATATGGAAGGTGCATTTTTAATTGCCTAGGTGTTCTCCATAGTGACTTCCATAGTGGCTGCACTAGCCTGCATTCCCACTAGCAGTGGAGTAGGGTTCCCTTTTCTCCACAGCCTCGCCAGCAGGTGTTGTTGGCAGTTTTCTGTATATAGGCGATTCTTTCAGGAGTTAGGTGGAACCTCAGTGTTCTTTTTATTTGAATTTCCCTTATTGCCAGATAGCTTGAGCATTTTTTCATGTGTTTGTTAGCAATTTGAATTTGCTCCTTTGTAAAGTGTCTGTCCATTTCCTGTGCCCATTTCTTAACTGGTTTGTGTGTTTTGATGTTATTGTTGTTCTGGAGCTCGCTGTATATTCTGGAAATTAGCCCTTTGTCTTCTGTGTAGTGTGCAAAAATCTTCTCCCATTCTGTTGGTTTCTTATTTATTTTGTTGATTGTTTCCTTTGCTGTGTAGAAACTTCTTAGCTTAATGTAGTCCCATTTGTTTATTTTGGTCTTGACTTCTTCAATGTGATTCCAATTAAAATACCAAGAACATACTTCACAGAACTGGAAAAAAATGATGCAAAGGTTCATCTGGAAACACAAAAAACCACGAATAGCCAGAATTATCCTGAAGAATAGAACCTAGCAGGAGGGATCACAATCTCAGATCTCCAGACATATTATAGGGCAGTGGTGATCAAACATCCTGGTACTGGTACAGAAACAGGGAGGTTGATCAATGGAGTAAAATAGAAAATCCAAAAGGGAACCCACACATGCACAGCTACCTAATCTTTGACAAGAAACAGAAAACAATCTGGGAAAAAAGGAAGTTCTCTTCAATAGATGCTGTTGGGACAACTAGCTAATAGCATGTACAAAAAAGAAGCAAGACCTATACCTTTCACCATAAACAAAGATCAAATCTAAATGGATTAAAGATCTAAACCTACACCCAGAGACCATCAAACTTTTGGAAGAAAAAGTTGGGCATACACTGCAAGTAATAGGAGTGGGCAAAAACTTCCTAGAAAAAAACACCGAAAACAAAGAGTTTTGACAAAAGACAAATCATAATTCTGAAGTTGAATACCTGAATTGAAAAAGTTATTGCAGGAGCTCAAGAGCAGATTGGATGGCAGAAGAAACAACCGGTGGATTTCAAGATGGATAATTTAAATAGAAATTAATCTATTACAATCAGGAGGGAGAAAAGATGAGCAGAATTGCAGAGACCTTTGCTACAACAACCCAAAAGCAGATATATAATGGGAGTTAAGAGAGACAAGACAAGAAAACATGCAAAAAGAAAGGACACGACTATATTTTGAAAAAACAAAACAAAACAAAAACAATGACTAGAAGCTTCCCGGAACAGATGGAAAACGTTAACATACAGATTCAAGAACCTCAACCAACACAGGTAGGAGAAATACAGAGACCCTTCCCTAGATATATTATAGTCTACATTTTTTAAGACAAACAGAAAATGACAAAGACATTAAGAGGGAAAATTACTTATTATGTAAAAGGTAGCATCAACACATTATCAGTATTCTCACTAGAAGCATGAGAATCCAGGAATTAAGGGGATGATACATTCCAAATGTTGAAGTGAAAAAAATTGATAAGCATTTTATTTTTCATAAAAATAGTATTTGAATATTGAAGGAAAAATGAAGACATCAAAATAAACAAAGACTAAAATAACTTCTTGTGTTCAGACTTTACTTATAACACATACTTAAGGACATCCTTAAAGAAGTCCTTCAGAATAAAAAGAAATCATAACAGGTGGTAATCCATCAGGAGAAATGTGGTGTTCCACAACTGATAAATATGTGACAAGATAGAAAAGTCTCCATAAATATATTTTGCTGATTTCTCCTGAGATAGATAATCTCATGAAATAATAATTATGATGTTGTATTATAAGGTTTAAAATATGAAAAGATATCATATATGACAGTAATAGCATGAAAGAAAGGGGAGTAAATAGAACTGTATTGGTGCATGGTTCTTGCAGTCTACCAGAATTAAATTTGTATTAATTTGAAGTGGATTATGACAAGTTAAGACTCTTTTTATAGTCTCTAGAGCAACCAGGAACAAAGTACTAAAAGTACATCAAAAATTAACAGAAGTATTTGACATAAGAGAAGACAACCAATGAGGAATAGCAAAGGCAGGAGGCATATAGAAAACAAGTTGAGAGTGACAAATGTAATCAAATTAAATGTTAATAGTCTGAAACCATAAGTCTCAGGCTGGATAGAGAAACAAAATCCAAATATATGCTGCTCACAAGAAACACGTTTTAGATTCAAAAATACAAGTAGATTTAAAGTAAAAGAAATAGATTGAAAGTAAAAGAGTGGAAAACGATATACCATGAAAACAGTAACTCTAAGAGAGCTGGAATGACTATACTAATAGCACACAAAAAGAATTTAAGACAAGAGCTATTAATAGAGTAAACCATAGCCACTATATAAATATTAAAGAGTCAAACATATGAAAGATGTAATAATCATAATTATATATAAAAACAGAGACTTGGGAGATATAGACTATTTGAAAATTACAGCTGGGAATTTTCAATATTGTCAATAACTAATAGACCAGCTAAACATAAAAAATAATAATATAGAAGACGAACAACACTATCAACCCATATTTAGAGAACACTTCATCAAAACATTGCAGAGTAAATATTATTTTCAAGCATACAAGGAATGTGTTTCAAAATGGAACTCAGGTCATGAGACAAGTTGGTATTTTGAAGAAGTTTGTAATCATAAAAAGTGTCTACTTTGGAAACACCATAATTTTAAAGAAAGGTTATTTATTTTTATTTGAAAGGCAGAGTTAAAGAGAGAGAGAGAGAGAGAGAACGCTTCCATCTGTTCCATCAGGGCTTGTCCACTCCCCAGACGGCTGCAGCGGCTGGAGCTGAGTCAATCTGAAGCCAGGAGCCAGGGGCTTCTTCTGGGTCTCCCATGTGTGCGTAGGGTACCAAGGACTTGGGCCATCTTTCTCTGCCTGTTCAGGCCATAAGCATGGAGCTGGATCGGAGGTGCAGTAGCTGGGACATGAACCCGTGCCCATATGGGATGCTGACATTGCAGGCAAAGGATTAGCCTGTTGGGTCACTGTGCCGGCCTTGGAAACAGCATAATTTAAAAAGAAAAAAAAATATTGGCAAACTCTATATATTTGAAAATTGAACATAGTTCTGAATCACCCATAAGTGAAACAGGAAATCACAAGAAATATTAGAAAATATCTTGAACGGAATGAAAATGAAAGTATCACAGACCAAAAGAGTACTTTGTGGGCAAATTAGGAATTTAAATGCTTGTATTAGAAAATGTATCAAAAAACAGAGTCAAGCCAGTAATATAAATTTTCTCCTGTAAGAATGTAGAAAAAGAGGAGCAGTCTAAAGCCAAAGCAAGCAGAAGGAAGTAAGAATAGAGTGGCAGTCAGTGAAAGAGAAAGCAGAAAATAATAGGAAAACCGGGAAAAAAAGTTGATTTCTGTGAAGATCAACAAACTGATCAACCTTTAGGTAGACTAACAACAACAACAATCAAACAAACAAAAAACCAGAAAGACACAAGCTGTTGATGTCAGGAGTGAAAAAGAATACCACTAGATCCTACAGAAATTAAAATGACATAATGGGATGCATTAATTTCCTAGGGCTGCCATAACAGGCTACTCAGAACTATGTGGCTAAAAGCAGCGGAATTTTCTTTTTCTTCTGCTCTGGAGGCCAGAAGACCAAAATCAAGGTGTCAGTAGAACCACATTCTCCTGAGGCACTAGGACATAATCTGGCCTTGGCTTTTCCAGCTCTGATGGCTATTAGAAACCCTTGGCATTCCTTGGTTTATGGCAACATGACCATCTCCATCTTCCTTCACTGTGTGGGTTTCTCCATGTAGTTATTAGTACAACAGTGATTGGATTTACTGAGACCTCATTTAAAAATGTTTTTTATTGTTTTCTTGAGAGTCAGAGTTAAAAGAGCAAGAGAGAGATATCTTCCATTTGCTGGTCCACTCCCGAAATGACTGCAATGGCTGGAGCTGAACCAGTCAGAAGTTGGGAGCCAGGAGCTCCTTTTGGGTCTCCTGCGTTGGTTTAGCATCACAAGTATTGGGTCATCCTCTGCTGTTTTCCCAGGCCATCATCAGGGAGTTGAATTAGAAGTGAAGCAGCCAAGATTAGAACTGGTGCCTAAATGGAATACTGGCATTGCAGGCTGAGGATTAGCCTACTAAGCCACCATGCCATCTTCCATGAGACCTCATCTTAACTAATTATATTTGGAAAGCATTTATTTCCAAATATGATCATATTCCAAGCTTCTAGATGGATACATCTAGGCAGATAAGGCATGCCATATATGGAGCATGCTATTCAACCTAGTTCAGGAGAGATTATAAACAACTCTGTGTCAACAAATGAGACAACTTGGATGAAATTTCTGGAAAAACAAATCAATGAAACCAACTCAGGAAGAAATAGAAAATCTGAATAGATTTATGAGAAGTAAAGGAAATAAAATAGTAACTACTTACCATTTCATATCAAAATGGTTTCACCAGTGCATTTTATTCAACATTCAAAGAAATAATACTAACCATTCCCAAACACAGCCAGAAATAGAGTAAAAGGGATATTTTCCAAATTGTTCAGTAAGACTGGTATTACCTGATTCCAAAGTGAGACAAAGATATTTTAATTAATGAACAGCACAAATTGCTATCTTTTTTGAATGCAGAAAGAAATGGCCTTAGCGAAATAGCAGCGTGATAGGCAAGATTCCCAAAGTTCCTCGGTCTTAGATGTACACACTTTGATCAGACATTTCATGAAACCCCAAATATACATATTGCTGTGAAGGGATTTTGCTGATGTAATTAGTATCCAATGTAATTCCATTGCTAGTGAAATTATCGAAGTGGGCCTTACCTTAATTGCAAGACCTTTAAGTGGGCTGGTCTCAGAAGACGAGGTCAGAGATTTGAAGTATGGTAAGGATGTGATGTCTATTGAGGCTTGGAAATGGAGGGAGCAGGGGAGCACTGGCTTGTAAGAGTTGAGAGCAGCTCTAAGAGGATAGCTGAAAGGGAACAAGGACGCCAGTCCTACAATGACAAGTCTTTTTTTTAAAACATTTTATTATTATTGCTATCATTTTATGATACAGTTCCATATTCCCTTATCCCCTCCCCAATTCCCCACCTCAGTTCCTGTATATCATTACTAACATATAGTTCTTCATACTCAGTCATATGTCCATCATTGCGGGCATGGACCATGGCAGTGAGTCCAGCATCCTATTGTCAAGATATAGTAAACAGTTTCATTGTAAGTCCATCTTTGTCTGGAAAGAGAGATGCATACCACACTGCATCCTCACAACTGAATGTTAGTCTCCATTTCACAGCTACTGTACATCCCCTTAAATGAAAAGTCATGATACAAAATCAACAATAGAAAGAAAAATAGAAATTTACAATGCCATGAAGTTAAATGACATGTTACTAGATATGACAGTCTCCATTACACAGCTACTATATATCCCCTTAAATGAAGAGCCAAAAAACAAAATCAACATCCGGGAGAAAAAAGATATTAGCAACACCAAGAAGTTGAATAACATGCTATTAAATGACTAATGTGTAGCTGAAGAAATGAAAATCAGGAACCTTCTTGAAGAAAATGATGCCACTGCATGATCTACGAGTCATTGAATGATTTAATCAGAAGAAAGTGTTCTGAAGAGATGAAACCAACAGAAAACAACAAAACCCATGTGATATAGTTTCCGCTGATCTTTGTTGAAGTGTGTCTCCTCCAGACAATAAACAGATGGGTTTTGTTTTTTAATCCAGTCTACTAATCTATGACGTTTGATTGAGCTTAAGCCATTTACATTCAGAGTTTAATATACATGCCTGTCATTTTAGGAATGGGTTGTTCATTGGTTTAGTCTTCTGTTGTCATTTTACTGGGATGTTCTTCCCGTTTGCCCTTGGTTTTGGTAGGTGCAATTCCTCTTCTCTGTCAAGAGAACATCTTCCCGTATCATTTGTAGGGCAGGTTTGAAAGAGACAAATTCTTTTAACTTTTCTTTACTGTGGAAGAATTTTATTTCATTTTCAAAGACGAAAGAAAGCTTTGCTGGATATGTTATCCTAGGCCCACAAGTTTTTTCTTTTAGAATCTGGAATATGTCGCTCCATTCTCTTCTTGCCTGTAGAGTTTCTTTTTTTTTTTTTTTAAAACACCTTTATTTGCTTTAAAAACATAAGACTTCTTGTAGAATAAAGCATAAGCATGTTTCATCTACAAAGTCAGAATATCTTCCTCGTGGAACACGCAGGAAGAAAGGAAAAACACACACATGGCAAAGTAGTCACAGATTACCTCTAAAATAATTAAGACTTTCGGCCAGAAAAATTAATCTTTTGAAAACAAAAGTATAACAATAACAAAAAGCCATATTTCACACCTGGTACTAACAGTAAACATTCATAGTACAAAATTATCTATTAAAATCAAATTCCTATATATTGAAAGTATTAATATCATCAAAATACCCATCGTACTTAAAGCAATTTACAAGCTTATTGCAATCTCAAAATACCAAAGACATTTTTTTCTCATATCTAGAACATTTTTTAACTATTTTTCAGATTGACATCATTTCATAACAGCCACATCAATCACAGCATGAATAACAACAGCAACAACGTCAACAACAAATTGTAGCACCTTGATTAGGTAATGTGCCACTGAGTAGGCAGCACATGCTTAACTAAAAGGAAACACAGAAGTCTCTTAGGAACTATGTTACCATTGCATACTCCATGGGCACTTGATGAACTCCACTAGAGAAAAGAAATTATTTGGAAGCAAATAAACCGACATAAAAACATCAAAACATCTGAGACACAGCCAAAACAGCCAACAGATGCTCAATGGACTATTGGAGTTACCCTTTCCATGTTGGCTTCCTTATATGAGAGAGAATATATGGTATTTATTCTTTTGTGATTGACTCATTTCGCTGAGCATAATGGTTTCTAGTTGGGACCACCTGGTTTTAAATAGAATAATATCGTTCTTCTTGACAGCTGAATAATAAATAAAGAAGCAGGACCCGCACCTGTCACACTATACAAAAATCAGCTCTAATTGGCTCAAGGACCTAAACCTACACCCAGAAACCATTAAACTACTAAAGGAAAACATAGGAAGCACACTCCAAGACATAGGAACAGGGAAAGACTTTTTAGAAAAGACGCCTAAAGCAACGGCGATCAAATCCAAAATGAACAAATGGGACTATATCAAACTAAAAGGTTTCTGTACAGCAAAGGAAACAATTAAAAAAGTGAAGAAGCAATCAACAGAATGGGAGAAAATTTTTGCATTCTACACAAGTGACAGGGGACTAATCTCTAGGATCTACAAAGAGCTTCAGAAACCCAGGGATAGTGAAAAAACAAACCCTGTAGCAAAATGGGCAAAGGAAATGAACAGACATTTCTCAAAAGAACAGATTCAAATGGCTAACAAACATATCAAAAGATGCTCAGGCTCCCTAGCCATGAGAGAGATACAAATGAAAACCACATTGAGGTACCACCTAACTCCTGTGAGACTGGCCTACATTTAGAATTCGAAAAACAACACATGCTGGCGTGGATGTGGGGAGAAAGGTACCCTCCTTCACTGCTGGTGGGAGTGTAGGCTAGTACAATCATTGTGGAAATCCATATGGAGAGTGCTTGGAAAATTGCAAATAAACCTGCCATATGACCCAGCAGTCCCGCTCTTAGGAATATACCCAACAGAAGTGAAATCTGCATATGAGAAGGGAATTTGTAATCCTATATTTACAGCAGCACAATCTACATTAGCAATGACATGGAAACAAACCAGATGTGCGTCTAAGGAAGAATGGTTAAAAAAACTGTGGTACATCTACTCAATGGAATATTATTCGCCTGTAGAGTTTCCTGTGAGAGATCTCCTGTGAGCTTAATTGGCATTCCTTTATATGTCAATTGATTTTTTTCACAAGCACATTTAAGGATCTTTTCCTTATGTTCAATTGAAGAGAGCTTGATGATCATATGTCGTGGTGAAGATCACTTTTGGTCAAGCCTGTTGGGGGTTCTGTGCCCCTCCTGGAACTTGTTTCCCAATTCTTCCTCTAGATTAGGGAAATTTTCCTTTATTATTTCATTAAATACATTTGCAAACTCAGCTTCTCTTTCTGCACCTTCTGGGATTCCCATAATTCTTATATTTGGCCTCTTAATAGTGTCTTTCAATTCTTGAATGCTGTTTTTGGCCTGATCCAGCTCTGCTTCCAGCTTTTTGTTTGCTTCCCCCTGATGACAGGACATATCTTCCAATTCTGAGATTCTTTCTTCTGCTGCTTCATTCTATTTTGGAGACTCTCCACTGTACTCTTAATTTGCTTTACTGTGTTCTTAATTTCTGATATATCAGCCTTGATTTGCTTCATTGCTTCCTTAAGTTCTTTGAACTCTTGTATGTGTTTCTCATTTTTGATCAGAAGCTTTAAAATGAGTTTTATGAATTCTGTATGCTGCATTTTCTTGATGTCTTCCTCAGTTAGCTCTGAGATTGGCATAGGGTTTTGCTCCTTTGCAGGAGAGTTTTCGGTAATATTCATTGTGCCTTTGTCTCTTCTTTTGCTCTTGATGATTGTACTTTTGGTTAGCAGAGTCTTCTCCTTGGGGCAGGTTTCTAAGCTGTGTCACTCACAGGTCTACAATGCAATTTTACTTATTGCAGTTGGTACACAGCTTTTTGCTTGCAGCCACTTGTACCACTCCCTCCAGCAAGTTCCAGGTCTGAGTTCTTATGTAGGATTTCCACCGTGGTCTCCATGGCCCCAGGTCTTGGCTCACCACTCTCCACCTCCTGTGATACAGTGCTGAGGCTGCCCCATTGGCTCTGCAACCTTTCTCCCCCTTCCAGTTGGAGCAGGTCCCAGGATTAGAGAGACACCAGGTGTCCTATATAATTAGGTTGTTGTTGGTGCTGACCTTGTCGGAACCTGTTGGACATTAGGTCTGGGTGCCACATGGACCTATTTTGACCCGTAAGATGCCACAGTCGGCATTGTTTTCCTGCAGGACCAGTGCAATCCACTGAGCTCAGTGAGTTCTCACGAGGTCAGCATATGTGCAGTTCACTGTTGTCCCCTGCAGTCCCAAAGCTATTGCCACAGTGTGCAAATTGGCGCCTGACGTACCACCACTACAGTTCTTGATCTGCTGGCAGTCAGATCTGAGGGCTACCCAGACCTGCCCTGGGTGGAACCCGTAGAATGCCACGTTGCTGCAGTTCACTGAGTCAGAAATGAGCTCACTCCCAGCTCAGCTCATGCTCCGTCCTTTCCATTGCCCTTGCCTCCTTATGCAAAATGGCGCCAATTCAGGGCTAGGGGGCTGACTGGGCTGTGAAATCCACGCTGTTCTCACACTGCCCGTCTGGGATCTGCTGCTCTGTCTCTGCTCCTGGTCAAATCAAACAGACCAGCAGGACGGACAGTTCTTTGTCTGGGTTTACCTCCCAAGCTCCCAGTGAAAGTCCCTTCCCACCTGGTTGCTGGTGGAGTTCTGGCTGCTGGTGGAGTTCAGATCGCCATGCTGGAGTATGCATGCAACACCACACTGCTGTGCCTGATGCTTTCCCGTGTCTTTCAGTCTCCAGGTACCCCTCTGCTGTTGTTCCGTCCTTTCCTATTTCCTGAAATATGTCCTCTCTGCTTCATCTTGATTAAATGTTTTTCCGTCTGTATAAACGTGTCCTTACCCTATTCCACCATCTTGATTCCCCCCTACAATGACAAGTCTTACAACTCATTTCACCTACCACGAGCTTGGATGCAGATTTCACCCCAGCGCCTGCAGACGAGACTCTAGTCTGGCTGGCACCTGGGTTTCAGACTTGTGATCCCCTCAGCAGAGAACCAATGATGACATGCTTGGCTTTTGACTTACAGAACTGTGGGTTCCTAAGTGGCTGTTGTTTTAAGCTGCTGGGTTGGTAGTAATTTGTTATGCAGCACTAGAAAACTATTACGATTAGCAAACCAAATTCAGCCACATATAAAAAGAAACATTCAGCATGGCACAAATGAGATTTATTCTCGTAATGCTAGATTGGCTTAACATCTGAAAACCAATTAATGTAAAATATTATATTAATAGCAACCTGCACGTATACCACAGGAGAAGCAGAAAAAAAGAATTGTAAAAATCCAACATCCATTCACAGTGCAACAGATACGAGTAGAAAGGGAGTTTTCTTGGGCCTAGCATGATAGCCTAGCAGCTAAAGTCCTCTCCTTGCATGCACCAGGATCCCATATGGTCACTGGTTCTAATCCCTGCAGCTCAGCTTCCCATTCAGCTCCCTGCTTGTGGCCTGGGAAAGCAGTCAAGGACGGCCCAAAGCCTTGAGACTCTGCACCCAGGTGGGAGACCCGGAAGAAATTCCTGGCTTTGGATTGACTCAGCTCTGGCTGTTGGGACTACGTCATAGTCGGAAGAGCTTCCTCTTTGTCTGTCTTCCTCTCTGTATATCCGGCTTTTCAATTAAAAAATTAAAAAGAAGGGAATTTTCTGAACATAATAATGGGTATCTACAAATGAATCCAGCTTTAACAGCATATGTAATGGTAAAAATGGAATGCTTTCTCCTAAGTTCAGAAATGGGGTACAGATAAATCTCATGTGCCACAAAGCCTGCGTAAATTGATCCAAAGATTTTGGAAATACCGTGATTTCTCAATGATAGAGGATTCTCATGAACTAGCAGTCCAAGTATTATGTGTGTACCCTAATACCTAGAATTGGAATGTCTCTTAGATATGTTCATAACCGCACCATAATAATCCAAGCTGGGAAAATGTAAGAGTAGAATGAATAAATCAATTTATGATAGCTTTACACAATCGAACACAGCATAGCAATGAAAATGAATGCACTAAACATTCACAAACGACAACGTAGTTGAATCTCACAGATTCATTGAGTAAAATAATGAATCAAAGGCTATCTCAGAATGATTATATTTCTACAACTTGAGTCATCACTGAATTATACCACTTAATGATGCTTACATAGTAAAGTTATGAAGAAAAATCAAAGGATTTATTACACAAAGTGTTGGTTAATGATTACTTCTAGGGAGAGAGGAATGATGTGATGAAGGACAGCAGCATGAAGGCACTTTTAAGGTCCTGGTAATGCTTACCTGGATGGTGGTTAATGGGTGTTCACTTTGTAATTATCCTTTACATTGAGCATATGTTTTATTGCAATCTCCGGGTATGATATATCTTACCACTAAGAGTTTAAAAAAGATGTTGAAATAGATGTACTTATATGGCAGAATTAAAGGAACTTGTTGCTGATTATTGTTGCTTGTTAGGAAGATTTCAGGGTGATTCTCAGGCTCTTGGAGCAAGACTGTGGCAGTGGAAGAGAAGTGGCTCAATTTGAATGATATTTTGCAGAGAAAAAGTGGAAAGGCTTTGGGAAGGTGAGGGTTTGGCCTGGCAATAAAGACACTGGTTGGGATGCCCGTGTCCCACATCAGAGCGTATGAATTCTGTCCTGGGCTTTGGTCTTGATTACAGCTTCCTGTTAAGCAGAAACCTGCGAAACCACAGGTGACAGCTCAAGTTTCTGTTTCTGAGTTTCTGTTCTTCATGTGGCAGAACTGGGTTGAGTTTTTGAATCCCACCTGTGGTTCCTTATATTTGGGGAATGAACCAGCAGATAGAATTCTTCTGTTTTTCTTTCTCTCAAAACATTTTTTCCCCTAATGGGGTTTGATAAGAGTATTAATCCATTATTAAGAACTAAGGATAATCTGTAGTTTTCTGTTTTTTACAGTTTGTTTACTTGAAGTTGAGAGAGAGAGAGAGATTTTCCATCTGCTTGTTCATTTTCCAAGTGGCAGCAATGGCTGGGGCTGGGCAAGGCTGAAGCCAGGAGCCTGGAATTCTGAGTTTCCTATGTGAGGGTCTGGAGTTCAAGTACTTGGGTAATCTTCCACTGCTTTTCCAGGAATGTTAACAGAGTTGGAACAGAAGTGGAGTAGTTGAGAGATGATCCAGATGCCAGTGTTACAAGTGGTGATTTAATTTGCTATACCACAATTCCAGCTCCCATATCTAGGATTCTGACTTGCAGAATAAGAAGAATACAAGTAGTGAGATAAAGAATGCTTTAAGAGGATGAGGCAGGGTAGAAGGCCTTCAGTAAAGTGCTAGACGCTGGAAGGTACCTGGGAGACACACAAATGGTAAATTAGGCTGTTGGTTACATAAGCCTAGAGCGCAGTGGAGAAACCAAAATTACTCTTTGACATTTGGAAATGTACCTGACATTTATCAAACACGTAGCATGTACCAGGCCTTCTGGACATAGCATCTCTTTCATCTTCTTGGCAACTCTGTGAGACCAGTGCTGTTATTACTCCTTTTTTTTTTTTTTTTTTTTTTTTTTTTTGTAATCACAGAGGCTTAGAAAGGCTTAGGTAGGATTTTTTCTTTTTTCTGAAGTCACACAGCTAGGAAACTGTAGAGCAGAGATTAGAATCCAGAGAATCTGTCTCTAGACCTTGTGATCTTTTGAAATATTAAGACCAAGATAGCCCCCTCACAGAATGCTGTTGAGAGTGTGTAGTGCTTTGTGTGGTACCCAGTGCCTGGGTCTGCCTTGCGTGGAAACGTTCGTCATAACCCCTTTGGAACTCTGATACCAGCTAATCCCATTCAGTTTCTGGTTTCTGGACTTTGATATTTTCCCAGATGCTGAGATCTCTTGCCATCTGATCATTCCCAAGTCCCTTTCTTATTCCTCCACACTTGCACGCCCTGGAATCACTAATTTACTTCATGCGCTACCATCCCTTTCTATGATGTCTTCTGAAATTGTCACATGGAACCCTGGCTCTCTTTTAGCTTAAGGTCTTCTCTGTGACCTCATGAATACTGCTACTCATTCTTCTCCATGACCTGGAATTACAGGATTGAAATTTAGACTTATTCAACTACCTTCTAGATATCTCTCCCCAAACATATCATGTCCAAAATTAAAGTCATCATTTCAAGCCACCACCCCAACATTCTCCTGTTTTCCCTGTCACCATGGATGACATTTCATCACATCACGATATTTAACTCCTAAATTTAGATTTCATTCTATTGTTTTCTACTGTTTCCATTACTGACATCTTTTGGGTGCTAAATTTAGTAGATTTTGCCTGTCTGGCACCTCTCATATCTATCTGACAATCAAACTCCCCTATCCCTACTGTCACTGCCTTAGTTCAGTTCCCGGTCTCATCTGGATTACTGCAAAAGCCATCTGACTGATCTTTCTGACTCTTCTTACATCCCTAAAACTCATCACATTCATGATAGATATTTAATCTTGTCTCGTTCTTACTCACAACCTTTCAAAATCCAATATGACCTTGTAAGATGTTTCTTTTAAAAAAATAAATTGATTTTGTAGCTTTAATATTAACATTTTGCCATTTCATTTCATATACAGAAATTATATGCATACTCATACATACTATTCTTCTTGAAAATGTTGTTAATATAAAATGGTGGTTTAATGACAATTACCATAATTTAGAGGCAGTGTGACACACACACACACACACGGCAAAAGAGAGAGAGAGAGAAAGAGAGAGAGAGAGAGAGAGAGAGACTCTTCTATCTATTGGTTTACTCTCACAAATGGCTATAATTGCCAGGGCTAGGCCAGGCCAAAAGCAGGAGCCAGGGAGCCAGGAACTCCCATGTGAGTGGTAGGGATCAAAGTGTTTGCACCATCTTCTGCTGTCGCCAAGGGTGCTTTAGCAGAAAGCTGGATCAGAAGCAGATCAGCCAGGATCTGAACCCCAGGACTCTTATACAGGCTGTAGCCCAAGTGGCAATTGTAACCCTCTGTGTCACAAAGTCTCCTTCAAATCAGTTTAAATTGAGCAATTAGTAGGACTTGAAAGGTATTCTATGATCTAGTGCCAGAAAAATTCACTGGCTTCATTTCTTGCCACCACCTCTTTCTCTAGAACTTCACCTTCCAGCTACATTGGCCTACTAGCAGTTCATTATCATTTCTCAGTCTTCCACACTTTTGTGCCACATTCTTTCTGCTTGAACTCTCTGACTTCTGTCAATGCAGTGTTCACTTAAATGCCACCTCCTCTCTATTGTCTTCCTAGATTCCCCAAGGTAATCACAGAGACACCTTTTCTTGCATGACATATGGATCACCATTACAGCAATTAACATTTTTCTCAGTTGATTTTTCCATGTGAGAGGTTAATAAATTTGTGACTTTTAGGCCACTTCCTATCTCAGAGGATGTGTTTGACTCACATGACATGCTTTATTGTGTGAAGGGAACTGAGGACTAAGCTCGTGTTTTCCCTGCTAGGAGTATCCCGGAACTGAGTAGTAGTTGCCTACTTAAAGGCTGCCCTTAACAGATGCCAACTCAGCTTAGTCTTGCCCCTCATTTCATCTCATTTGCTTCACATGTCCAAACTCTGGGAACTAGAGTTTGTTGCCCCTACCTTACAGCTCCGTGTGTGTGTGTGTGTGTGTGTGTGTGTTTCAAAGGTTTATTTATTTTTATTGGAAAGGCAGATGTACAGACAGGAGGAGAGATAGAGAGGAAGATCTTTCATCCGATGGTTCACTCCCCAAGCAGCCGCAACTGCTGGAGCTGAGCCAATCCAAAGCCAGGAGCCAGGAGCTCTTCTGGGTCTCCCATGCAGGTGCAGGGTCCCAAGGATTTAGGCCGTCCTCGACTGCTTTCCTAGGCCACAAGCAGGGAGCTGGATGGGAAGCAGGGAGCTGGATGGGAAGCAGGGCTGCCAGGATTAGAACTGGTGCTCATATGGGATCCCGGTGCATGTGAGGCAAGGACTTTATGTGCTAGGCTACCACACTGAGCCCTGCGACTTCTTGTTGTTCCTGGGGAAAGGGGAGAAACAAAGGGGAAAACCACTCACGACTTTCCACACGTCCCAATAACCCAAGGATGAGGAACCGCTACCCCATATCAACCCAGAGTCTCAATGTGTACATATTCTGAGGGTTCTGTCCAGGTGGTTTGGATAGTTTTGAAATGCCAATTTCATTGATCAAAGGATGATGTTACTCTCACAATGTCCATTGGCTCCATTCACCGAGATTTTTTGCTGTCATCATTTGTTTGGGGTAGTTGTCCAGTTAGTTTTGTTCTTCTGTTACAGCACCAAATGTGTTGCCACATTCTCCTTTTACAACAGGGCCTGTGCCCACTGCTCCACCTTATTCATTAAGTAAGGCATGTTCTTGCAGGCAAGTCCTAGTACCTGGGTCAGGTGTCCCAAGCGTAGGCAGATCCCCCACCCCTGGGGCTCATTCCTAGTAGGCAGGCCCCAGGCCCCAGGACAAGAGACCCAAGTCCCACCGAATCCTCCACCTTTAGGGCTCATGAACCTGGCACACACCCTGCAGGTGGGCCTTGGGACCCAGGTCAGGAGACTCAAGCCCCACCAGATCCCCCACCTCATGAAACCAACACTCACCTAAAAGGTGGGCTGCAGGATTTGGGCCAATCGACCCACACCCCACCAGTTCCCCTTTCCCTGGGGCTCAGGGACCCATCCTCCACCACACAGGTGGGTCCCATGACCTATGCCAAGCTACCCAAGCCCTGTCAGATCCTCTGTCCCTGGGACTCATGCACCTGGTTCCCACTGGGCCCAGGCTGGCATGACTCGCCTCATCTCAGCATCTACAGTCGCATTGTGCAGCCTGGCCTAGGCTAGTCTGCCCTCTGTTCCAGGCCTTGTTGGTGGGTGCTGCAGCCTATCCAAGCCCAGCCTGATTGCTGTCCTGGTCTTAATGTGAACTGGCTGGTGTTGGCTCCTCCTGCCCCCTGCCCTGGTTCTCAGATCTACCAGTGGGTGTTATGTGCTGCCTCAGACTGGTCTGTCCCCAGACCTGACCCACATGTATACCGGCTGGTACTGTAACCTGGCATGGTCTGGGCTTCTCCTTGCCTTGCTTCTTGCACTCACCTGCAGGGGTTGCATTCCAATGAAGGAGTTTCCCAAGTTCCTCCATCGAGTCTCCTCCCAGTGGCAGTTCTTGCGCACATCAGTGGGTTGTTGTCCCAGGGTGACTTTGTTCACCTCCTGTCCTGGCAAGAACAGTGGCCTTGCTCAACCGGCTACACCCATTCTGGTTCTTGTTGTTAGTTGTTGCAGCCCAGTGCTACGTGGTCCTCGGCCAGACACAGCTTTCACGTGGTTTAGAGGGAATCAAGACCTAGCCTGGCCTGTTGTACACCCAAACTGGCTCTCATGAGTACCAATGGGGGCTGGAGCCAAGATCAGTCTGTTGCTCTACCATCCCAGTGCACACCTGCGTCAGTGCAGTCTATAGCATGTACAGCCACGCCTGCTGCCCTACTCTCATTCTCACCAGTGGGAACCCCAACCCAGCAGGGGTGCCCCCTTGGCTCTCCAGCAAGGCCTGACCCCATCTGCAGTTCTTGGTGAGCCAGCAGAAATTGCAATTCCATAGGGGTGAGCCCACATCGCCCCCACAGATTCTGCTATCAGACCCACTTCTCTCACTCTTGTTCTCCCCTCCAAACCACTTTGGTGCCAGTCCCCTACATATATACACAAGTTGTGGACTGATCAATGGAAGTCCCTCAGCTGCAATTCCTAACCTGGGCATAAGAACCACAGGTCATCTCCCACTGCCACCTGTGTGATCCCATCATCCCCTGTAGATCAAGACCTTATAACCATCATGGTGTGCCCCAGACATCTCTAGGGGCTTCTCCCAGCACCTTTGGCACCTGGGCACCTGGGCCCTTCTAGGGGGAGCCATGTGGCACAGCTTTAGGCACCCATGTAAGTAAAAAAAAACTAACCTCTCCCCAGGGGATGCAGTGTGCTCGGCTATATGTATCTGCACTGAGTTCAGAAAGCCTCCGAGCAGGGGGTCTTGACGGCCCACCACACACACCCTTCCCCAAGGGCAGCACGTGGCCCATAACGCCATTAGTTTAAATATGCCATACACTAGTATAGTATGTGTTCCTTGTACATATAGTAGCATCATGATAAATATGTTTGATTTATCAGCCTATGAAATGCAATAATAAATTCTGGTTTTATCTGATAAAGCCCTGTGAAATGTCTTAGACAATCCTCAATGATCTCTGTTAATATGAGATATGTTTGTAATGCTCACTTGAGGGTTGTGCAGTGAGTAGATGTCTGTGGTGACAGTGCTGACACCCTCAAATCTGTCTCAAAATGCTGCCTCTACCTAACACAGTGGAAAGATCCCAGTCTTCCGTAAGGAAGACACTTCCCTGAAGTCTGAAGTTGAAGAATTCTCCAGAGACTCACTCAGTGTAAACTTTCATGCCACCTAGGTGGAAAGAACATAAGATTCTCCTACAACAGATTCCCGGGGACTTTTTCTTCTCACTTGTCAAGCTTCTATCAACACTATTCTCATCTCCATCTCTTTCCCTTTCTGCAGAGGCAGCTAGGCCTACCTGACATCTGACCATGCTAATAGTTTCTTGGTTACTGTGGGGGTTCTTTAGCATAAGTCAAGCTATTGGAAGCTTTGTCTGGGCAAAGTGTGTAGCTGACATCTAAAGGAACTATTCCCTGAGGCCGGGTGCTCATCCCAACAGAAAAGGAAGAGCTGGCAAGCCGGGAGGCAGTACAGAGCTTCATGTCTGCAAAGCTTGCTGAATTTCGAATAGCAAATGTGACCATGCATACAAAGAAAGGCGATTTTGTATTCTGACTACTTCTCCCCCTCCCCTAATGTCATCTGCTGCAGAGACACAGTAGCCCTCCTCCTTTTTAAAGATTCCAACTGAGACTATTGTCTCACTAAAGGATCCTTATGTCTAGTCCCAGAATTCTGTGTGTTCACTACCCAAGGCAAGTGCAGACAGAATGGAAGAGAGGTACAGACCACGGAGGAAGGATGTTTATTCAGGAAAGTGTGCAGCGAGAGAAGAGGCCTAAATGAATCTGCTAGTGGTAGATAGGAGTCACAAGTCACCAGCATCACATGTTACCTGCTTGCGATATACGCCATGTGCTTTATGCCATGATTCTTGTCTAACAAGGCAATAAAGCAGGGGTGGAAGGTGAGCAAAAAGTGCTTCTTGGTGAGAGTGTATTTTGGTCACGTTCTCTGTCCTTTGTGTTTTGTTAAATGCAGCCTGGCTGGGTTAGTTGATTGGAAGTTGTGTGCATTGTTTGGCTTATATATGCACGGTGCTTAGGCTCTGTCTCATGATGCTACTGTTCACACGGCTAACTGCATGACGTGCTGTCTCCTGCAGAGGGACACAGGAAGGTGCAAAGGATGCTAGGCATCAACCCCAACCCCTGTTCTTCACCTCACTAAAATAACATATACTGGGATGAATCATTTCTTAGCATCCTATGACAATATATTTTTAAAAATATTTATTTACTTTTATTTGAAAGGCAGATTTGCAGAGAGGAGAGATAGAGTAGGCCTTCCATTAGCTAGTTCACTCTCCAAATAGTTGCATCAACCACAGATGAGCTGGCCCAGAAATGGGTCTTCCATATGGATGCAGGAGCTGAAGGTCTTTGGCTATCTTTTGTTGCTTTCCCACTCTACAAGCAGAGAGCTGGATCCAAAGAGAAGCAGTCGGAGGATGAACTGTTGCGCATATGGGATGTTGGTACCACAGGATGGAAGATTAGCCTGTTGTACCATGGTACTTCCCGCCCCCGGCAATATTTTTGAAAGAATTTTCTTGTGATTAAGAGTACAGTGTCTTGAGTGAGAAAATCTTACATTCTTGTTTCACTTTTCCCACCTAGCAGCTGTTTGGTCTTGTGTAAATTATTTTAATTTCTTTCTTTTAAGGATTTATTTATTATATTTGTAAAGTCAAAGTTCTATATATAGCAAGCGAGAGAGACAGAGAGACAAAGACATTTGCTGGTTCATTCCCCAAATGGCCACAACGGCTAGAGCTGGGGCTCTGAAGAAGCCAGGAGCTTCTTTCAGATCTCCCATGTGGGTACAGGGTCCCAAGGGCTTAAGCCATCTTCCACTGCTTTCCCAGACCATAAACAGGGAGCTAGATTGGTTGTTGGAGCAACTGGGACATGAACCACTGCCCATATGGAATGTTAGCTCTGGCAGGCAGAGGATTAACTTTTAACTGCACTAGTCCCCAAATATTTTAATTTCTTCTAACTTTGGTGTCCTCATCTGTAAAGTGATAGCCTGATTCCTAAAAGTATGCTCTTAACTACTAAGCATACTGCTTTATTATGCACTTTAGTGTCGGCTATTGCTTTGGTAGTGAGGATGAAATAAGATATAGGAAAAACACTTGGTATATATTTGGCAAATAGTGGATATTAAAAATAGTTTTATTATGTTTTACTGGGATTACCAACACCTAGAGAGATATGTGGGCTGCGTTGAGTAGCTGCATGAGAAGGGGTTCAGAATGGGAAAGGAACTTTTTGGAGGAAGTTGTGCTGTTTGCTAAAATTATTTTTTGAGTTTGGAATTTGACACCCAAGTCAAGGGGTACAGCAGCTAGGTGGATGTTAAGATTTTTCAGAGCATGATGCATTCAATACCCTGTAAGGGCTGTGGAGAATGCTATGAGCTTGGCAAGGAAGTGGCTCAACTGGAAGACTCACCTGCCTCAATGTCCCCAGTGCTCACATTCAGTGTGTAAGACAGAGAAATAACTTGATGAGTCCTGGATCCATGCTCCATGCCTGCCACTCTGGATAACATTTAATAGATCCAAATTTATTTCAAGTCACTGTTTTCTCATGATTTTGAGCCACTTGGAAAAGTGACCAAAGTGCTTGTCATACTAATGCTTTATCCTTTTTGTCACTTGTTCGTTCTGTTTTTTAGAATTCCATAAGACTAAGTCTTACATCTGTTGTATCTTAATGGTAGGTCCAGATGTGTCTGCTGTATTATTTTCTGTGATTTGTATGCTTGAGTTATTCATATTTTACATTTTTTAATAAAAAAGAAAAGGAAATCCCAGATTTGCCCTCATTAATCATAATGCTCTGTTTCCATTTTTTTGGCATGATCAGCAGTCAAGATTTTAAAATCAACCTCACTGAAGTATTATTTACACGCAATAACATGAGCCTCTCTCAACTGTACAGTTTGAAGAGTGCTGGCAAATGCAGACACCCATCACCACCAAGATGGCCCACTTCTCAAACCTTTGTAGTCAATTCTTCCGCCACTGGCTCCAGGCAGCCATCAATCTGCTTCTTGTCACTTGTCTTAATTTTGCCTTTTATAGAAAGTGATATAAATGAAATCATACACTACATTAGATTTTGAGTCTGGCTTCTTTTGATCAGCAGAAGGCTTTTGAGATTCATGCAGCTTAATAAGCATATTTGTAATTCTTCCTTTGTTTAGCTGAATAGTTTTTCCTTCTGTAGTTACAACCCAATTTATTTATTCACCTGTGTTTGGGCAGTTAGGTTGCTTCCTGTTTCTGGACACTGTGAATAAAGGTACTGTGCACACTCATAGGCAAATCTTTCTGTTGACATAGGTTTCCATTTCTCTTGGAAAAATAACTGGGAGTGGAAGTTCCAAGACACGCAGTACATGTTCTTTACCAGATGCAACTGAATTGCTCTCCAAATTGCTTGTACCATTCAAAACTGTCACCAGCGAAGCATAGGGGTAGGGTGGCAGTCTGCAGGAGGACTTGGGTGTGAAGAGAGGAGTGGAAATGTTCTGAAATAAATTGTGATGATGCATACTTGGAGTTTGCTCAACTTTGGGGTTTTCTGGTATGTGAAACAAGAAATGATATGTCATTAATTTAAGCCAAGTGGTACCTGCATGTATTAATGCCTGTGGCCACCTCCCTTTCTTCCCTCTAATACTAACTCGGAACAACAGAAGCCATAGGGCAAATTGCTTCAGTGTGACAGGCTCTGCAACGTCATACACACGTGTACACACACACGTACATATACACATGCATGTAAACATATACACACACAGGGGAGGAATAGGAGAGAAGGCAAAAGTTTGGAGAAGGAAAGATTTTCTCATTCCTGTTTAGTCAAAAGCAGTATTATATAGCATCATTACAGATACACAGCAAGCAGTGGCAAAATTAGTTTGAATGCTAATGATTGAAACTTTTTTCCTTCATTGGACTCAAGCACATTTGACCCTGCTAATTCCAGTTTCTTTTCCAGTTCTATAACCTAAGTCTTCCATCTCCTGTTGTGACACCATAATCACCTCCCCTGGCTGATCACACTGCTCTATCCATCCTGCCACCTTGCTGCTTTTCCCAAGTAGCCAGGCTCAGATTTTCTGCTTGTCCTGTTCTCTAGGCCCATAAGATCCAGAGTCTTCTCTCTGGCAGTCATGGCTCCACCCTTTCTACACAGCCTTTCCAATTTGCTGGCAGTCTCACTTGTCACCAGGCCCTCTGTATTCCTTCTGACCCGTGTGCATTTCTTTTCTGCAGTTCTCCTACTCTTTCCTCACGTGCCACCCACCTTTCTCCATAACCTGACTCTCTTCACCCTAATCAGAGACCCACATGGGCAAGCATCCTTCTCAACTATGTAAACAATATTAAAAAGAAAATTAAAAAGAAAAGTGTTCAAGGAAGTACATTGCCAGTCCAGCCCCCTTTAAAAGCAATTGAGTTTATTTATTTCCTAGGTAGTCTCTCTCTCTCTCTCTCTCTCTCTCTGTCTCTCTCACACACACACACACACACACACACACACACACCATCTGTTGTCTCCCTCCCTAAAGGCCTATATAGCAGCCAGGGCTGGGCCAAGCCCAAGCCAGGATCCTGGATCTCAATCTGGTTGTCCCACATGGATAGCAGGGATCCAGTCACCTGAACCATCACTGCTGCTTCCTGGGGTGGGCATTACCAGAAAGCCGGAGAGAAGCCAGGGCTCAAGCCAGACGCTTCGAGATGGGATGCAGGTGTCCCAAATAATATCTTAGCTGTTGTATAAAATACTCATGCCTACTCCTTTTTCTATACCCGGTGTCAACATAGGACCTTCCCACTGCGCTCTCTCTCTGCTCAGGGTCACTGCTCTGAAGGATCGCATATCCAAGGTGGATCCTAGTAACGCCTCATGGAACTGGAGAGGGTGGCATTTAGTGTCACACACCTGACCCCTGTTCTTCCACATACGGGCCATATTCCTGGCTCTGAATTCCCTGTCCTTGTTCAGAAAAAAAAATCTAGCCTGATGTCATTAGTGACTCAATGATTTAATTTGCTCCATCTGTGTCAGGCAGGGACGGATGTTGCATCTTTCCCTCCTTGCTGGAGAGCAATCCTAGCTATTGCTGGCAGAACTTGGGGCCTGTGAGTCAATCACCTGAGCTTGTCCATAATCCTTATAACCAACTTTCAGGGGTGTTATATTCTGTTTTTACATATGTGGAATCTCACCCTGCAAGGGCTGAAAATATAGTGCTTTCAAATGAAAGTAGTGATTAGTATTTGTTATCTTCTTTGTTTCACTCGGATTACTTCGGCAAGAATTTCTGGTGCTACAGAAAACCAGCTGAGAAAATAACAATCCTTTACGAGCAATTTCAGATTTTCTAGCCCTTGTGCAAAATTCTGCTTTAATTTGTTTTCCATTATTACAGTCTCACATGTAGCAAATGAAAGAGACTGGGAGATGGAGAATGGCCCAGCTCGGCCATACTCTTCTCTCTTCTCACTGTGGGCATCATTTTACTTCTCCATGTCTCAGTTTCCTCTCTAGGAAAAAGAGGATCTGGGCGTGGATGGTCTTGGACGGCCCTTCAAACCTCTGACGTTTGAAGCTCATGAAGTATAACCATTTATGTTATGTTGAGGGATTTTTTTCAGATGACATTTATGAACATGGGCACTGGCTGAGTTTCTTCCTCTTTCTTTCACTAACAAGTGGCAGAGGTGGGCTTGCAAAATCGGAATTTGCTCGTGGCTGCAGCCAGAATGCTAGGAGCACATCTCAGAGGCATTGCTGGTGTGAATCTTCACATCTGCAGATAACCAGCGATGTAAACAACGTCTGTTCGGAAGGTCTGTTTGCTGCTTGGCTCTGGGTTGCTGAGCCAGATGTGCTCCTCCAGGGATTGTGTCTTAGTGATCAGAAAAGGGGAAGCACAACACCGAGTGAAGGAAAGCAAAGTCCTCTCCTTTCATCTTTGTCCTGGCCCATCTAATTCTGCTTGTTTCTACCTCAGCCACCTGTGCCTTACCATTTAGTGTATATGCAAGGGCACCCATTCACAGCTAATAGGGGCTGCTAATAGTATTCCTGTCTCCTGTCAGGGCTGTCACAGTTGATTGTTTCTTTCCTTTTTATTTATTTATTTTCTTTAAGCATCTTGTGAATTCCATCAGATTTAACAGTTGAAAATCAAGCTCATTAAGACATTCCTGAGTGTTTCAGAGGGAGCTAATTTTCTTAGATCAGGCTTGAAAAAGTCTGGTAAAAGGAAATCTAGATATAGGTCACTAAAAGCCAGAGAATGTTGGGAGGAGGGAAGGAATTGAACAGGAAATAGGAGGGGCTGTGTGTTGAATTTGGCAGAAATATCTGCTGACCTCATGGACACTTCCAAAGTCCACGCAGCTGCTTCATACATTGGCATGTGCACGAAAGTTGACCAAGGATGAGAGGTTCCGATGTTTTTAATTTCAATTTTTAATTGATACACGAAAATTGCACCTATTTATAGAGTACCATGAAATGTTCGGAGTAGATACCTCTATTTCCTTACCTTTCTTTCCTTTTCATTTTCTCTTTCTTTCTTTCTTTTCCTTCCTTCCTTCCTTCCTTCCTTCCTTCCTTCCTTCCTTCCTTCCTTCCTTCCTTCCTTCCTTCCTTCCTTCCTTCCTCTCTCAGAAATGGAACGGCTGGGACTTGAGTTGGCAGTGTGATAAGGGATACCAATGTTAGAGGTATTAACTTAGTCCAGTGCAGCACATATTGGTCCCTAAAACACTTACTTCTCAGTGTTAAAAACACTCCAAATTTTTCTTCTAGAGTTTTTAAGAAAAAAATATATAGCACATTGTCATTATCCAAAGTTATCTTATTATATGATAAAACACCAGATCTTTTTTCTATCTATAACTTAGAATTTTTAAAATCAACTTTCCACTCGATTCTCTCCCCCTCTGTTAACCACTATTCTACTCTCAAGTCTTCTGAGATCAACATTCCTAGATTCCGGATAGGAGTAAGATATAGTGCTTATCTTTTTGAGCTGTATATTGTCCTCAGTTCCATTCACATTGTTGTGAATGGCAAGATTACAAAAAGATGTTAATTTTCATTCATTCGTTTGTCTAGCATTTGAAAACTTTTATTTGAGACACACACACACACACACACACACACACACAAAGAGGGTGAGAGAGAGAATGAGAGAGAGAGAGAGAGAGAGAGAGAGACTTTCCTTCTATTGCTAGTTCACTTCCTGAATGTTTGCAACAGCCAGGGTGGGGCCAGGTCAAAGTCAAGAGCCAGGAACCAAATCCAGGCTTGCCCAGGGGGTGACAAGAACCTGTTGCTTCTCAGAGTGTATATTCACAGGAAGCTGGAACTGCAGGCAGAGCCAGGATTGAAACCTGGGCACTCCCGCATAGATTATGGATATCACAAGCAGCATTTTCACTGCTGTACCAAATGTCCTCTGCTGTACAACAGTTTTGTAAGGCAATTTTGTGCTCTGGCTTCTGTTGCTCTTTCTGCAGGCTGGGCAAAAACTTTCTATTACTTTTGCAGTGGTTTTCTCCCAGCACTTCTGTCTGTTTCTTCTCAGTGTTATTTGAACTTTCCTATTCATTTCTCCATTTTTTTAAATAGTAAGTTGCCCAGAAGCTTAGTTCTTGAACTTCTTCTGTACCAATACCCACTCCTTTTGTGTTTTCATTCTGTGTTATGGCTTTCAAACTTAGTCTGCTTTCTGCCACCAGACTTTCTCTCTCTGTATGTGTGTATAACTGTCTTTAATTTTGACTTCCAAATTAATAAACAAGTGAATTTATTATAATAAATAAGGAATAATTTATAAGCAAAACAAGTCTACTTCACTCATGGTTCTGGAAGTGGGGAAGTCCAAGAGCATTGCAGTGGCATCACGGGGTGAGCGAGTGTGAGCACCAAGGGAGAAAGGAAGTTGAACTCCTGCAGAAGTTTTTAGCCCTGTGATAACAGTATCAGTGCACCCATGAGAATGGGGCCCCCACAAACCAGCAGTCTCTTAAAGGCTCTGCCTCCTGGTTCTGTTGCAGTGGCTATACATTTAAACATGAGTTCTGGAAGAGGGCATTCAAACCGAAGTAATCATCTATATGTTACCAAATCCCAAGCCCACATTACTAGCATGGATTTCGCCTCTAAACTCCAGACTATCTAACAGCCTAGTTGACATGTGTGCTTGACTTTGTAATAGGTGTCTCACACTGAATAGGTGATTAAAAGAAACAACAACAACAAACACCCCGATTTCCCTCTCTGGTCTATTCGTCCTGCAGTCTTGCCCATTTCAGGCAATGTCTCTCCACTCCTTCCAGAAGTCATCCCTGATGCTTCTCTCTCCTTCACACCTTAGCCTTTGCAGAGAATCCCGGTACCCTCAGCTGCAACATCACTTCTGTCCTTTGCTGCTACCCTCATGCTATGCTGACCTCCTGGCAGATATATTACAGCTCCTCCTTTTTAGTGTTTCCCTATTCCCCCCCCCCCCCCATCCATCAGTTTCATCTTGATGATTTCACAGTGATCCTTTTTGGAAAGTGAGTAGGTCGTGTGGTGTCACTTGTCAGCTAGCTCAAAGGCCCTCAACGCCCCTCAGTGTACTTTGAGTTCATCAGAATCCAACGTGATCTTCTCTCTCCCCTCCAGGGAATTCTGGTGTCTCATCTCTTAACACTCTGCCCCAGTGACTCTGGACTCTGTTCTTCAGACTTATCGGGCACATTGCTGACTCTGAGGCTCTGTATTTGCTATTCCCTCTGCAGGAATACTATTCTGCTATCAACACGCCTCATTCTCTTATCTTTATATATAAATGGTCACAAGGGCCAGGAGGTATAGATCAGACCAAATCCAGGAGTAAGGAGTTTCATTCAGGTCCCTCATGTAGGTGTCAAGGGCCCAAACCCAAGCACTTGGGACATTTTTTGGTACTTCTCTAGGTTCATGAGCAGAGAGCTGAATTGGAAGTGAAGCAGCCAGAACTTAGATTTGTGTCCACATGAGATGACAGCATTGCAAGTAGCAGCTTAACTCACTAAGCTGCAATGCTGGCCCTCTTGCATTAGTTTTTATACAGCATTTATATAATCTCTCTCTCTCTCTCACACACACACACGTGTGCACACACACACACATACACACATCTCTCTCTCTCAGACACACACACACACACACACACACACACACACACACACACACACACACACTTATGGCTTAAACGCATGAATCCTCACCAAATTCATGTATTGAAATTGAAGACCCAGTGTGATAGGGTTGAGACATGGTGGCGGCAGGGGAAGGTTTTTGGGAGCTGATTAAGTTACAAGAGCTTCACCCTCACAAAAGGGACTGAGGGAGCTAGAAGGTTCTTTAGTTCTTCTACCTGCTGCGGTGTGAGGATACAGCGGTCAACCCCTCTGAAGGGTGCAGCAACAAGCGGAGGCTAAATTCTTACGAGACAACAAACGTGCTGGCACCTTCATCTTGAACCTCCTGTCTTTAAAATTATGCAAACTAAGTTATTTCTATTCTTTACAAGTTGCCAGTCTTGGGTATTTTGTTATACCACCAGGAAAATGTCTATATGTGTATATTCAATTTTGTGCTCTAAGAAAATTATGAAACACAGATATATAGCTATCAAGACAGGTAAACGATGGGTAGAGAGCTCCCATCCACGGGTGGACTTCCCAGGTGCCTGCAAGGCCCCGCAGTCCGAGCCTGAGGCCAGGAGAAGCTGTGAACTCAACTCAGGTCTCCCAATGTGATTGAGTCATTACTACTGCTTCCGACAATCTGCATTAGCTGGAGGCTGCAGTCTGGAGTCAGAGCTGGAACTCAAACCCAGACACTGATGGGGTATGTAGGCATTTTATTTAGTATGTTTAATAATCACAGGGTGAAATGTCTGCCCCTGTTTATTGCTTACTTGCTTTCACTAGAATGCTAAATCCATTAAAAAATATAGTTGAAAAGTTACTTTTTTCTCTTTTGTTCACTTTGTGTTTCCAGAGGCCAGAACCATGGTAGGCACATTATGATTAATGTGTAGGTCATTAGTTTGTTGAATTAATAAATGTGTGACGATACTGTCCCAGCTTGGCTGACCAGTGTCTAGCAGACAGAATAGCAAGGAAGCAGTGATACCACCATTCTGAATTTTTAGGTAATCACGAGAAAGGAAAGCAGAAGTTACTGATCACATTTTCTGATGGCTTTCTTTTCTGAGCAAGCTAGACAGGGGTAGAATTCCGGTCTTCTGAGGTTTTTTGTCCTCACCCTCTGTTAGCTGTGGTTCTGGCCTCCAAAATTGTGAAGGCTCTACTTTGTCCAGTTTTTCAGGTATTTCTGTCTTGTAGCCCACATCCCCTCAGCCTCTACTTAAAAAATCTTGCTTTTCTCACTGAAATAGTCCACATGTAAATTTTTCTTTTATGTGCGACAAGAATTGAGGTTGCCTCCATTCTTTGCATTGATTTCCGCTTAATATAAGCACTCAGTGCCAAAGAAGATGTGGACCGATGGTGAACTGTGATGATCAATTTCCCATGTCAACTTAATTGGTCCTTGTGGGGCCCAGATACTTGGTTAAAATGACTTCAAAGTGAATCTGTGAGAGTTCTTCTGGGTGAGATTATAGTTTAATTTGTAAACTTAATAAAGAAGATTGTCTTCCCCAGTGTCTGTGTGTGTTAGTATGTAATCTATTGAGTGCTTGACTAGAAAGAAATGTGGAATCAGTGGGAAATAGCGCTCTCTCGCTCTCTCTCTCTCCCTCTTTGCCTGACACTAGTCTTCTGTCCTCTGACTTGAACTTGTGCCATCAGTTCTATTAGCTCTCAGTCGTCACACTCAGACTAGCACTATACTCCCAGGCATTCCTGGGTCTCCACCTTACCACCAACAGACCAAAGGATTTCTCAGGCTTTGTAATTCTGTGAACCGACTGCTTATTATACATATTATATGTTCCTGTTGGTTCTGCTTCTCTGGAGGATCATGATGAATACACTACATTTATTTTTATAATGACTGTGTATTCCTTCATCCTTGCCACCTGCCCCAATAGTCCTCTGAAAACCATAGGAAAAGTTATGGAGGGAATTATCATCAAGTGTGGGAGGCTGCATCCACAACTCTTGGTAGCTTGTTTTTATTATGCATTTTCACTCCGGTGTACCTGAGAATAATGACACAGCAGCCAGCGGTAAGCAGTTTATATTATCTAATATTTCTCTTTTCTTTCAGCTCTGCCACCCCCTGTGTTGGTAATCACCTTCCCATTTTTCCAAACGTTCCTTATCCTTTTCTTCTGGGACACTAAGTTACGCTGGGTAAGTATAACTAAGTTGTGCTTCTGGGATCACATCTCTATTAACTTTTTCTGGCAGAATGTATTCCGCAGTCTGTCTTCTCTTCAAACCAATTTCTATCACTCTGGTTCAAGCCTTAGTCTTATGCCTGGCAAACCTTCTGAGCCTTCTGCTTGACTCCTTGGATCCCAGCTGTTTTGTTCTTGGTCTTTTAATTATCCTCTATCTTGACAAGGGTCTTAATCCCTTTGGGAAGCTTTAACGAAACACTGTAGACTGGGTGGCTTACAAGCAATAGGAATGTAGAGTTCACTGCTCTGGGGCTTGGAAAGTCCAGGGTCAAGGAGCTGTCAAATTTGGTGTCTGCTCAGGGCTCAGTTTCTGGTTTATAGCAGGTTCCTTTCAGCTGTGTCCTCACATTAGGAACGGGCAAGGCAATTCCCTAGGACCATTTCTCCTAGCTACTTACTCTCTTGCTGTGCCTTGACCTGGCAGGAGGGGGAAGGCATCTGACTGAGGTCTTTGATAAGGGCACTGACTACGGACACCAGGGCTCTGCCCTCACATTCTAATTAACTCTTCAAAGACCCATCTAATATCACCACTTTGGGTGTTAGGTTTTTAACATATGGATTTTGGAGGGGACACAAGCATTTAGAACATACGAGCAACACTTGGTTTCAGAACTTGGGGATGGAAACCAGGTGCACAGACTATGTGAAACGGGGGAGACTGAAAAGGAGGATGGAACAAGTAGCCATCAGCCTTCAGAGCAACTCCTCTAGACTCAACCATCAGGGAGGGAATCTTGTTGAGATGTTCTGAGGAGCAGTAGCAAAGAAAATCCAGAACGAGAGCTGTGTATGTGAGAACGTATACGCCAGCACTCAGGTGTCCTGGAGCCCGCCTACCATGAGGAGGCCCATTGTTCCCAGTACCCAGGCTACAATTTTTATCAAGGGTCTCTATTGAAGAGATGCCTCTACTTATAAGAAATGTTCTCTAGGGAAGAGTTCTCATACTTGGTCTGTGCTTGCCTTTCTTGGATGGTGCACTAGGTAAGATATGGAGGAACAGGTAATGGCAGTTATTATTTTGGGTGCCTGGCACTGTTCTTCTAAATTGTCCTCTGCCCCTTTCTCCCCTCAGTCCTGTAAAACTATTTTTTTCTGGGCACTGATTCTGTCCTAATCCACTTGGTGTGTGCATATGCACAGAGACACACACACTCACAAAGGCAGAGACACACAGAGATACATACACAGAAAGAGCGGGAGACACACAGGCATGCACTTGGGGCTTGGGATAGATACGCTATAGAAGGTCCTGGACTTAACATGGTTTCACTGGCCATTTTTCAGCCCTCCTGTGATATAAAAGTGATACACATTCAATAGCAATTGTGCTTCATATTGTGTTTAGAAATTGTCTGGTGATGCTGGGCCACAATATTAGTCCCATGATCCCAAGGGGAGAACACTCATAGTCTATAATACATTGTGTTGTTGGGATAGGACAGTTGGTGGGTCACAGATATTCAACACATTATCCAAGTAGGATAGTTCCAATTTTGAGTGAATTTACTGAGACACTGACCCCATCATAGGTCAAGGGGCATTGGCATTATGTGAAACACATTGAAATCAGCATTGCCGATTTTTCTCTCATGGGCAATATGGCTCTGGTTCAAAAGGGGGTACAACATAGTTCATTTTAATGTATTAACACTCACCCAGATCCTGATTCTTTGAACTACTCTTCAAACTCCTCCAGGACAAGTACCATGTGAAATTCATCATTGCTTCCCTTATTTGCTGGCAGGTTGCCTGAGAGTAGATTCTCAGACAACATGAGAATTAAAATGCTCAATTTCATGTCTTGAGGTCCAGGCACATGAACACATGGTTTTACTGCTGTGAGCATAAAATTTACTTTTTTTTTAAAGGGATAAAAGAATGCCTTATGTTTTGTTTCTATTTTTTCCATTTTTCAACTGTGTTGCCTTTTTATGACTCCAAGCACACATTGCACAGACACCTTCGGGGACTTTTCTCCGACAGCTCAGACCTCTTTTCTGTGCCAGAACTGGTGGTTTGAAGAGAAACATCTTGTGGATAGCATTTGGTTAATTTTCTTAACACAACGCTTTATACTTGCTCGCACAGAAGCTCAGCTGTCATTTTTTTCACACAGAAATACAGGCTGGAGGAGACTGCCTGCCATTTATGCATTGACCCAAGAGTTGCAAAATGTGCAATGAATCAGTATCTTGATCACTTACACACTTTATTGTTTAAATACACTTTATCTAGTAAAGCTTATTTAAAGCTTCCCATGTGATTGAGCACTATCATAAGTAATTCATAAATAGAATGAAATGGATCCCATCTTTTAAAACCATTTTGGAAAGTATATTATTTCAACCTAGCTGGTTTTCTTAGTAATCCTTGGTATTTTGTTTCATGCATTTAAGAACATCATTCTCGGGCTCCGGCATGGTGGCCTAGTGGCTAAAGTCCTCGCCTTGAATGCACTGGGATCCCATATGGGCACCGGTTCTAATCCCAGCATCCCCAGCTCCCATCCAGCTCCCTGCTTGTGGCCCAGGAAAGCAGTCGAGGATGGCTCAAAACCTTGGGATCCTGCATCTGCATGGGAGACCTGGAAGAAGTTCCTGGTTCCTGGCTCCTGGCTTCGGATTGGCACAGCTCTGATTGTTGCAGTCACCTGAGGAGTGAATTATCGGACAGAAGATCTTCCTGTCTTTCCTCCTCTCTGTATATCTGACTTTGCAATAAAATTAAATAAATTTTTATTAAAGAAACAACATCATTCTCATAAGGGTTCCATGGCTCCAAAAGTGTTAAGAGTCCTATTTTATATTCTCTCAGTCATCCTTGGCTGAAGTTGGAGATGAAATGGGAGAGAGCTGAGGACTCAGGAATCTGCATCCTTATCCCTGCTCCATCTTCCACTTAGCTGTGCGACCAAGGGGTGGTTCTTCATTTTCTGAGATTGTTGCCTTTAGCTGTGATCATGGTGAGGGATCTGTTTTCCCCTCAAGCTCCGAGGGTATGGGGGAAGATCAAAATGCCTGTGCCCAGAGTTGCTTTGAAAACACTTGAAAGAAGAATGAGACCATATAAGGTATTTGTTGAGGAGTATTAATGGGTTAAGGCTTCAGAGGTCTGATACCTTAGAGGGTTATTAATTTTAGGGGTGTCTAATACTTAAACATACATGAATGAATGCGACTGGGCAGAATACTCTTTAATCTGTCATGCACAGCATTTCCATTCAAGAGCTGATAACATCTCCGTAAGACTGGATAGCCTTGAGAGCTCATACCTGTGTGCAATCAATTTCCTTTTCTTCTCTCCATTGCCCCAATAATTAATTGCTTCAGTATGCCTTTGAGATCTTCCTGTAAGATAGAAAATCCAGGCAAGCTGAGATCTTCAAAGCTTACTGTCGAACTGAAACACTGGGGGGATATGATGGATCTTGGGATGTGGGAGAGAAGATAAAGCCCCTTTTGCCTCCTTGTTAATGGGATATGTTCTGTCCTGTGATGGGCGGGGGTGGGATCTGAGGGACACATCAGACTGCATCTGGAGATAGCAGCAGGAAGCTTCCTCTCAGGGTTAAGCATGGACCAGGCATTTCCTATGTCTTGATGAAGCATTCTTTGGTGCAATCTGATATTCGCTAAGCCAGCAGGTCTCATTCTTCTTTTAGCTTACTGTGTGGACTTACGGGATCTTCAATATTGGAAAAGGCAGCTCTGGCATTATGAAAGTTTTGTTATTAATATGACTATGAGTTGAACAATGATGACCACTATTTATTGAGCACTTATTTCTGCCAGGCATAGTCCTGGGCATTTTACATCGAGTCTCATATATATCCTGGAGTAGAGGGATGGCTGATGAAGTTAGCCTTTTTAAAAAGATTTATTTAATGAAAAGCATAGTGGTGTGTGTGTGTGTGTGTGTGAGAGAGAGGGGGGGGGGGTGGGGGAGAGAGAAAGAGAGAGAGAGAGAGAGTCTTTCATCTGCTGTTTTACTCCCCAAATAACCATAATATCTGGGGCTGAGTCAGCCTGAAGCTAGGAGCCAGGAATTCCATCTGAATCTGCCCTGGGGAGACAGAGCCTTAAGCACTCAAACCATTACCTGCTGTTTTCCAGGAACACTGGCAAGAAGCTGGATGGGGAATGGAGTGGCTGGGATTTGAATTGGCCTACCAAGAGGGGGTGTAGGTGTTTGCAATTGTGGCTTCACTGCTGCTGCCACAATGCACAATGCCCACCAATGCTTTTATTATTAGTAGTAGTAGTATGCATGTGAATGTAGTTTAGAATGCTATACAGGGCCCGGCGACGTGGCCTAGCGGCTAAAGTCCTCGCCTTGAAAGCCCCGGGATCCCATATGGGCGCTGGTTCTAATCCCGGCAGCTCCACTTCCCATCCAGCTCCTGCTTGTGGCCTGGGAAAGCAGTCGAGGACGGCCCAAAGATTTGGGAACCCTGCACCCGCGTGGGAGACCTGGAGGAGGTTCCAGGTTCCTGGCTTCGGATCAGCACAGCACAGGCTGTTGCACTCACTTGGGGCATGAATCATCGGACGGAAGATCTTTCTCTCTGTCTCTCCTCTCTGTATATCTGAGTTTGTAATAAAATAAATAAATCTTTTTTAAAAAAAACTATCAGAGGATAAAAAAAAATAAACACCTACATCAGTGTTTGCTCAACTGATTGGGCACTAGAGCCTAGCCCAATCACAATGAATCTCCCAAGCAGGTTGTCGGAGTATAACCTGAATGAAACTGGCAGGTGGAAGAGAAAATGAAAATGTGCAATTAAGTAGAGTTAAGTGAGGGAGAGCAAAGTGTTTAGGTGTGGCAGCTGTTGCCTTAGAATTCCATGTTACTTATTGTAATTAAATAAGAAGTAAGTGATGAGTGCAACATTTCCCTTGATTTCCTAGATGTTATGAAAAGGCTGTGCGAGAGCCCGTGAGAGTGAGGAATCAAAGACTTCTGCAACGTTGATGACAGAAATGCTTCAGTGAGGAAGCTGGTGTAAAAATAACCCCTGCGTGGTGTTGGTGCTGCAGAGGGGAGCCGTAAGGGGAAGGTGGCGTGTAGCATGAATGGGCTGCTGGGGACGTTGTTTCTAGTTGTCAAGGCAACTTTGGCATCTTCTCCCAATATCTTGCTAAACTCCAAGGACGAACCGGAGACGAGCTACTACGGAAGTACTTAGCTAATTATTCAAAACAGAACACCAAACTGAAGTATAAAAAGGAAATATTTATCTTTGAAAAATACAACTTTGAACACTGCCGACATCTCATTTACAGTCTTTTTGAGAAGCGCTCTGTGCTGGCTTGGCTTATTCAGCATGTTCTCTTACTTCCCATAGAGGCGCAGGGAGGGCTTGTTGGTGTTACTATAAGCACTACTGCCACTGTTACCGCCATTATTAACACACACACACACACACACACACACACACACACACACTCTCCTATCATCTCTGCCTTAGGATACTAGCCTTCCAACCCCTGTCTTCTCCTTTCCTGTTACAGTGACTGAGCAGAAGTTTCTGAAGGCCTGCTTGTCCCCAGCCACTGCAACCTGCCGCTGGGCACTGCAGAACAGTGAGGCATCACTGGTAACCAACACACTACACCACACAGAGCTGACCTGCTGGCAGAAAGCCTCACATACTTTGGCCCATTATTATTCATTCATCCATTATTAACACTCATACCAGCTTTTCATACACATTCAGTGTTGCAGTTAACCGAGCGTGGATGGCGGTACACAATTTGCAGTTCAACACGTGGTCAGCAGAGGGAAAGGGGCCGATGGAGAACACAAGATGGCCAGAGGAAAACACACATTAAAATACATCCCTTCTGCTGGTGTGGGTGAGCATGCATGTGTGCAAGCTCACCTGCCAGTGTATTTTAAGTCATACAAAACTAAACACGCCCACCTTTTAAAAGCAGACTATTTACAAGTGATTCTTAATAGTGCAGGCACCTGTCACTTGTACTGGATATTTGCTTGCTGTGAATACATATATCCAGGTTTTGTGTTCAAAATTCTGAAACAGATCTTTTGTTTGATATATTAGAGAAAATAATTTTGGAACATTTGTTAACTTTTGGTTCATAGTCATTTTGCAAAAAGCCACAAACCATGCTTTGTCATTTACAGGGTGAACTTGGTTAAGCACCTTCTGGAAAACACTGATGTGTTAAATGCTGGTCTACTGGGCATTGGAAAGACAATGGCAGTTACGTGGAATACTGAGAGCCCCTCTCATTCCTTTCATCACCAGCAGCTTTGATGTGAAGAGAAGGTTGCAAACACAAATCAGATACAAATAATCAGAAAACAACTCAGTTAACAGTGGTGAAGAAAAAAAAAATTATCAATCAAGGTCTACAACAGTAGTACAGACACTGAAAACACTTCCAAATACTCTCTAGCTTCAGGATTGTTTCAATACTACTAACAAGAAAGGGGAGAAGTTACAGCACTTGAGGTTTGAGGCGATTTCTTGTTAGGGCCTGTAGCTCGAGGTGCTGTTCTAGGATCCTTATTTTAACTCAGACGATATCCCATGGAATGAAATGACAAATTTAAAGCAATTTCCACTTGAAAACCATCAAAAATACAAATCACCTTCTAATCTTGCCCCGACATCCCCCCCCCTTTATTTTTCAGGATCCTAAGTTTTTGGCAAAAAGATTCAGGTCAGTTTCAAGCCCTCAAAGCCACAGAACTTCCATCTCTTCTCCAGGCTGGCTCCAACTCCAGTCATTTCTTGTTTGAAGGTGTGCTGAAGTCTACTCATGAGTCCCTCTACATCACTCGTGCAGATCTGCAGCGGAGAGAGGGTACCAACATTGAAAGCCAGCTCCACTTTCTGTATCTGGTGTCTTCATCCCACCCCCTGCCCTGCTGTGGCCTATGTGTGAATGCTGTCTTGCAGGCAGGGAGGGAGGCTGGGTGTGTGTGTATGTGTGTTTGTGTGCATTGTGGGTGGCATTCTCTTTCAGTATGTGTGTGTGCATGTGTGTGTGTGTGTCTTGTAGACTGACTTCTAGACAGATGGCAGTGTTCCTCTGCTTGGCCACTAGACGGAGGCTGCTAAGCTGGCTGATGCAGGGAGCTGGTGCCAGTCACGTAGAGAGGCCTCGGATTGTAGCAGGTTGCTCAGTGCTGGCGACGTCATGTGCAAGCCCATCGGAGCTGCCAAGTAATTTGGGAGAGCAGAGAAGCAGAATTGGCTGCCAGCAGAGTAGAATTCTTCCCACATCCATCAGTTCAAAAAGCAAAAATAACATGAGTGATGAATGCTCCTTACTTCCATGCATCGGTGCATCGGTCTCCCCTCAGCACATTTTCTCTGTCTCTCTCACACGCAGACCTCAATACATTGAAAGAATAAAATAATTCTGGGACTCCCTGAGGAGGCTCGTTTGGGAGGCTTTCTTTAGTATCTTCTATCCTACGTGTAAACCTAGGAACCAGGGCTTGATTGAGAAACATCAAGGAATCCTTTGAGAAAAATACACAGTTGCTGCTACAGTGAATGTTCCAGAAGCTGGAGGGAGGGATTCTCCAGCTCTGTCGCTACTACTATAGGCTCTCTTGGCACTGCTCTGGCTGGAAGCTGCCAAGGAGGAACAGAGACTGGGCTAGGAGTGAAGGCAGGCCTCCTTCTCAGAGCTGGCAGCAGGCATTACCCAGTTAGGTGGAACCATACATTGCAAAGTGTCATGCACAGTAGGATTCCCGTATCAGAGAAAAGTAGCTAGATAATGTTTATAGAGGTAACTATGCTCCAGGCGCAGCGCATGTAGAGGAAAGCATCTGGGAAACACACCGAATTCCAGTGACTGCCCTTGAGGCATCACATTGTGGGCAAATGTTACTTTCCCTCTACTGTATTTCTATACAGTGTACATTTTAAAAGATAATGTATGCAGTGTCTGTTTTTTTATAAACAAAAAAAGAGTCAGATAATTTTGACAGACCCAGAGTTTGATTTCATATTGTTGCAACTGATTATTTGCTCCTGGGTACTCCCATTCTGTCCTCCCCTTCACCGCCAACTGGGCTGATTGACTGCGGAACAGCATCATTCACAGAGGGAAAGGAGGGGCAGTGCTGGCTCCTCCCGTTAATGGAGGAGGGTGAGGCAGCACACTTGGAACATGCTTAAAGCAGTAGGATGCCCAAATGGCCCGGTGCCTCTGTTGAGAGGATAGATGCCTACATGGTCTAACAATCTGAACACTCAGCAGGAATTTGCATTCAGTGGCACTTCCCAACAGGTGCATGCCCTGTGACATAGTGAGTATGCACCATGAGCCTGTTTAACTGAACGCTGTTTCTCATGAGCCTGTTTGTTCTAAGGAGTCACAGCTCCCTCCCGCCTCTAAGAGATACCCTGGCTTCCTAGGGAATGTGTATGTATTCTTGCTCCAATTACCCCAAACGATAGCATCTGGGGAAGGCACTGGCTCATGAGATCAGCTATGAGCAGATATTCAGTCTGGGTCACAGAAGACCTTAGTTCATGGCTTCATTTTTTTAGGTGTCTGCTTGTGCAGTCAAGTAATCTTTTCACCAAGAAGCCTACATTCTCTTGTACCCTCTTCCCTGACCCTGTACCTGATTATCAAGACGATGCAAGTAGGAACAGATGTATTCAATGCTTGCTCCAAACGGATGAACATGAAGGAATGTGGAAATAATCCCTGCAGAGATAAGACCGTAGATGTTACACTTGACCTTATATTTCTTGGTAAGAGCTGACTCACATGCATGTGTACAATACAGATATACTGGATGCTATTCTAAGTTTACATTTTTTTGCTCATTTAATGTTTATAATAGCTTTGTACCATAGGTATTGCCATCCCCATTTCAAAGGTAAGCCATGTGAGGCCCAGAAAGTTTAAGCAAATTGTCCCAGGTCACACAGCTGCTAAGCAGCACAGCTGGTATTTGACCTCAGACAGTTGTTCTTAACCAGCATACACGCAGCTTCTGACTGTATTATATCATATGCAGGAAGGCTGGCATTTGAATTTGCTTCCATAATTGGAGACGGCTATAGGCCATTTGAATTCCAGATGAGTTTACGATGAGTTTAGATTGTGCATTATGCACATGTGTGTGTATTTGTGTTTGTTTCCATTTCCTTTGTGCAATCTTTAAATCAGATTTCACCCTCTTAGATATTAATAATGTCTGGCCATTGCAGCAAACATACAAATTCTGTACTCTGCCCCGATTAACTTAGTGCCTCTCCCAAAAGAAATCTGCTGAGTGTATTTAGGTTTCACTTTGCAAGCAGCTTTGTAAAGAAAAGGCAAACCTTCCACTCATGGTTGACTTGAGCGCTCACTAGCATTTTGTACTTACAGCCCTGAACGGCTCTGCATACTAGAATTCTTCTAGCAGTTTACAGTCTCAAGAAATGCACATGACTTCTCCTTGGTCTACCTCGGAATGTGACTGACAGCTGCACAATGCTGCCTGGGGTGTCCTGGCCACCAGGTTTATTGTTCCAATGCTCCATTTTCCGGCAACAGGTGATTATTTAAAAAAAAAAAAACAACCTTTAAATTCATCTCCTTTCATAAGATCTTATGTACAGCAAATAGGTTCAGGACTGAATTTGCTGAAAATGGCCAGGGAATAAAAGTGACATTTGATTTAGTTCACAAACCATAATTTCTCTGTTCCTTTAAGAGATTAATACAGAATAGAGTACATTTAAGTTGCATTTTGAAGTTCAATCAGTTCTTTGTGAACATCTTCCAAATATTAGATGGTAAGGAGGTGTGTCTGGGAGCGTTCTAAGAGAAACTGATGGTGGGACTCAAAATCGGTATAAAAAGGATCCTATTACAGTGTGCACTGCTTTATTCTTAAATGACTAGATAAACTGAATTTCTAAACACTCATTCTAGCTGAGAAAAATTCAGAAGAAAGCAGTCCGCTTTCAAAGAAACTGTAGAAATCACTGCAAGAAAGACTGTCAAACACCCAGGAATAACTCCAAAGATTGAGAAACATTGGACATTTTTGTGGGTTTACATCCAAACAACTGATTTAAAACAGAAACCATCCCTGCCCCTGTCAGTCCAAAACTGCCTTCTTAAAAACAACACAAGAAACTTTTATTTTAAGACTCTTTTTTCCTCCAGCGCTACTCACTTAGAGGATTCCTTCTATTCTCAGTGCTTTTCTGACAGGTCTCCCTGTTGCCCTGCCAATTTGTTAAGAATTTTAAGTTGGAAAACGCTAACAGTTGTCATTTTTCTTGAAGACTCAATGGTGAATTTCCCCCATGCATCTTGATTAACATATCAAAGAATTAAGTCTGAGTGTCATATCTGTTACCAAAGGACGGAGATAGATCTTGAAAGGACACAGAAGCCAGTTGGTAGGGGGGCCTTTTGCGAGTGGAGTGGCACCACTGGGCGTCTTACCCTCCTTCCTCAAAGGCAGCTAGGGTTATCTGCTGTGGTCTAAGGACAGCTTCTTCTTAAATGATTGCATACTTTGGAATCTCAATCTGCCACCGTTTTTCAAATGGAATAAAAAGCCAACAAGCATTTGGGACCTCTAAGTGCTGTGAATAGTTCTGTTTACTGAGGGCTTACCATGTGGGAGTAGGTTCATGTGAAGGGATGCAGATGAATTGTTACATTTAACACTTGTAACTGCTCATTGAGGTAGGTGATACTATTATGACTATTTTGCAGATGGAGGAACTGAAACTCAGATAAGAAATGATAGTTCCAAGAAGGGAAGCTAGGCCTGTTTGATTACTTTTTGTAAAAAAAAAAAAAAGATGTATTTATCTGTCTATCAATCATCTATTTGATAGGCAGAGTAACAGAGAGAAAGAGAGAGACAGAGACAAATAGAGAGAAGACAAATTCTTCTTCCCACTGGTTTACTTCCCAAATGGCCACAATAATCTTGTTTGGACCAGGCTGAAACCAAGCCAGGAGCTCCATCTGGGTTTCCTACATGAGTGGCAGGAACACAAGTACTTGGGCCATTATATGCTGCCTTCCTAGGTGTATGATCAGGAGGCTGGATTGAAAGCGGAGCAGCTGGACATGGGATGCTGCAGGTTCTAGTAGGACACTATGCCAGCTGCATCTGATTTTTTAACCATCAGTGAGCATTATCTCATTAAAACACACCATTGTTCACAGTCTCCTCAGCCACTGAGTAATGTGATATAAATATAATAATAATCAAAAAAGTCTTTGCCCCTGGCACCTGGCACACAGCTCCTAAAATCCTTGGAATTTCCAAAGCTTCAAGAGGGCTTTTGCATGCTAATGACTGATAACTGGGTGCCACTGAATAAACAGCTTTAGGATGGGAGCTGGCTGTCACAAGACCCAATGCTGGATTAGAGCATACCCCACAACAGGGAGGGGAAAGGGTATGAAGACTGAAGCAATTAACAAAGGTCAGTGATTGAACCAATCAGAACTATATAATGAGACTTCCATATAAGGTCCTATCTTGACTTCCAATTTTAGGAAATTATCAAATGCGGGTGGGGAGTTATGGGAACCTTTGGCTTTATAGCCAAATCTGACCTCAGCATGGGTCACTTTGAGCCTGGTTTCTAAGGTGTGTACAGTCTCGTGGGAGTGAGTCCTTAACCCTTTGGGACTTGGTGGTAACTTCAGGCAGTGTCAGAGATTTGGAGGAGTAGAGTTGCACAGAAGACCACGTAATCTGGTGGCAGGAAGTGGCATGAAATGCTCATTTAGTGAAAATCTCATTTAGATGCTGTCAGTCAGAAGTGTCATGAATGAAGACAGCCCAGCCAGTAACCTGGACAAGCTTGGGAGGTGTAGGCTTACTTCAGAGGCTCATCTGGAAAATCTGCTTGCTGAATGGCATCTGCACTGATTCCTGTGTGGACCTGAGAGGGTGTAGCTATCCTTGTGTGCAGATTTTATCTTGCTGATCCCTTCTCTGAAGGTAGTGTTTTTGTTGACATGCTTAGCAAGGCACTGGCTCTGAGAAGTCCTCCGGACTCTAGGTTCGCAGACTGTCAGGCCTCATAAGTGCATAACGTATGCTTATTAATCTCTAGTTAACCCCTGCCAGCTCCACTGTGCCTTATACATTGCATGTGTGTGTTAGCTTCCTTACCCACTAGCAGAGCTTCACGTTCAGACTTTATGGGACTGTTGGTCAAGGTCTTCTCCAGGGGGCAATCACTCTCCTGGCTTGATGCACATAGTCTTGAAGCACAGCTTTCCTGTGGGAATAACATGTCTCCTGGGTCAATTCATCTTAGGTGGTAGCAGGATTATTTTTAACGAACCACACAACAGCTAACTTCTTAATTACAAAAGCAATACTGCCAATTTTGATTACTGGGTGGGAAGGAAAATGGTGCAACTTACAAAAGTACTACCAAATAATCCAAAACTTCTTTACATGGCTTCAACACAAAGATTTAGTCATCTGTCTCCACCAAACTTTTCTTTCCTGCATTCATCTTCTTAATTCCATCCAACTAATCTGGGGAAGCTGAGCCAACATTTACTGTCTATGTGGATGCCAGCCATTGTTATATATGTATTATCTCCATTCTATAGATGAGGAAAATGAGGCCCAGAAATGTTAGGTAAATTGGTCAGGATTGCATTTCCAGGAAATGGTGAAGCCATTCTAGCATATTAATTGTTAAATGAACCATCCTTAATAAATTTTGGGCCCCCATTCTGCTGATGGTAAGCCCCACCTGTGAATGCAGAGCCACTCACAGGCCCTCAACTGTTGCCTTTTACAGTACAAATTACAGTCTCTATTGAAGAACAGCTCTCTGTCTTCTCTCTAATAAGGATGTTATCAGCCAGAATATTCCTGACTTCATAGCAAGAGGACTCAAAACGAAATGTGACTCAAAACATCATCAGCCAGTGGCCGCCTTTGTGGTTGGAAGTTTTTCTGAGCATAGGAGATAAATGTCCCAAGAGATACTCAGGTGGGATTCATGATCAGTAACCAAGCTGAAATACACCTCTAGACCTTTCGTGGCTCCTTCTGGCTTTGGATGCTGACAACATCTTCTCTGTGCTATGCATGTGAAGGAAGCGCTTCCAGAAGAAGGAATAAAAGAGCCATGGCTTTAGCCTCACTGATTCAATGTTACTGTTGTGAAAGAAAATGCCAGAGGTGGGAGGACAGATCGTGGATGACTCAGAGGCTTTGTCACTTTTCCCCTCATCTAAGCCCTCAGCGGGGACAGGGATCTTTCCATTTTCTTTAAAGATGTCTTCAAAGCTTCCAGGATGCTGTCTGTGAACGAAATGAATGGTCTATGCTGCGAAACATGCTGTTTGGTGGATTTACAGACTTCCTGGCTATAGTCAGAGGGGAACCCTTTCTTGATGAGCTACTCAATCTTTGGGCTCTGCACTCCAATCCAGGTAGTAACCATTATGCTAGGTTTGATTTAAAATACTCTCTCCCTTCTAAGCCACAGGGTTCACATCTGCTTCTAACCCCCTTAAAATGTCAAATTATCCTGTAAGCCATTCCTTAAGTAGAGTTTAACAGATTGGGGGCTGATTTAAGATGTAAAGATATCATAACATATTTTAGCCATCTTTAATATTATAACCAGCATTTAAAAAACTAGAAGGCATTACTGAAGGGATGCTTATCACCTTGAATTTTACTAGCAGATTCAGAGAGCCAGTCCTTTCATCAGTTAGACAGACATAAGCCACATTGTTACACTGCAAAACACTGACAATAATTCACTCCGTGACTTATTGTCAATAAAACCAAACAAAAGCAAAACAAAACAAAACAAAACAAAAAAACCCTCTTCACCAAAACTTATTGCTTTCCTCTCAACCTGAAATTATTTTTGCAGTCTAATGTGATGGCACTTTGCTTCCTAACCTAATTGTGTCAGGTTGAAATATGTGGTCACAAATCAGCTTCCCAGAGATCAGTTTATAATGAACTGTCATGAATTTCTCTAAAACACGCTTTGCTTAAAATAACAGGAAAAAAACTCATGCTGGCTGTGTTTTGATTATCAGTTAGATTTCTTTCTTTCTCCTTTTTAGCTGCCATTTCATGGTATGGAAAGTTTCTACTAGTCCACTACACTCCTGACTTCTATAAATGAAACACTTTATAAAGAGGAGAGCTACTTATGCTAAAAATGTCCTTAAATCGATTTATGGTATCAGTTTTAAAATGCTTGGGGAGCTATAGAGCCTTATCCTGATTTGAGCACTATATCATGTACACATGTATGGAAACATCAAATGCTATCCCTTGAATATGTATAATTCTAATGCATCAATTAAAAATAAAAAATGAGTGTTTCGAAGCATAATGTCATTAGCATAATCCTCCATCTCTCTACACCGTTCTGGTTACCCATTGCATTTTTTTTTAAAGATTTATTTATTTATTACAAAGTCAGATATACACAGAGGAGGAGAGACAGAGAGGAAGATCTTCCGTCCGATGATTCACTCCCCAAGTGAGCCGCAATGGGCCGGTGCGCGCCGATCCGATGCTGGGAACCTGGAACCTCTTCCAGGTCTCCCACGCGGGTGCAGGGTCCCAAGGCATTGGGCCGTCCTTGACTGCTTTCCCAGGCCACAAGCAGGGAGCTGGATGGGAAGTGGAGCTGCCGGGATTAGAACCGGCACCCATATGGGATCCCGGGGCGTTCAAGGCGAGGACTTTAGCCGCTAAGCCACGCCGCCGGGCCCACCCATTGCATTTTATGCAGGCAGCAAAACAGTTATGTGGCAGCTCTGGGGTATTATAGAAGCTCTGACAGTATAAGAGACGTTCTAGTAAATAGAAGAGATTTGGCACTTTTCAATTAAATCCTTGATAAATGAAATTCTCTGGGACTCTGCTCATTTCTTTAACAGTACCCACAAAGCTGGAAAGTGAGTTGATTTTATGAAGTGGAAGAATTAAAAGCATATTGCAAATGGCCTCCAGAAAACACTTTCAATCATTCATTTGAAGTACACCAAGGTTGCTGCTTGCTAATGGCACTCTGGGGGAAGGCATTGTGCTGCCAGACACATCCAGGGCCCGCATGCATGTTGTCTTTCTGAACTGAGTGCAGAAGATACACAGCCCGAGCTCTTCAGGGTCTGTAGCACTGCTGATTTCTGATTCTTGATTCAAGTTCCCAATCTTGTGCTTCTAAGAAGACTATCAGCTGGCCGCTCTGGTCAATAGGCCTTCCTTTTCAGAGGATAACTTCAGCCGAGGTATAAAGGATGTTGGAGAGGTATGATAAGGAGATGCCTGGCCACAGATGTCATACACCTTAAGTAGACCAGTCATCTGGTTCATGGCTAGGACACATTAATGTGTCTTGATATTAGTAGACTCCTCAAATGTCCTCAATGGTGGCTCTTATTACTCTAGGCTCTTGCTTAAGTCCCACTTCACCATCCCTGTTTTCCAGCTGTTGATTATGGTGTCCCTTTGTTTCTTCCCAAGGCTTCCCTCTTTTTGATGTTAGCTATCACTCTCACCAGCAGCTGCTCATTACCACACTAAATGTACAGTCTACAAAGACATGACAATGCAATGTATCATATGAGCTTTCAATGTTGCTATTTGCTTGAAATGAAGCAGGGAGAGAAGTGTACACTCTTGTCTTCCTTAAGCTAGGGAGGCTGAAGAATCTTAGGAATGGATTTATCTTTCCACTGAAAAATACATTCTCCACAACCCCTATAAATGCCAAGGACTCATCTAAAATCAAAGCCCTTGATACGAGAATTGCCCTTGAAGAGGGCCTTTAATCCCCAATCAGCCAAACACCCCACACTGATGCTTATGGCCTGATAGGTTTCAAGGCATTCTCATTGACGTTGAAGGGGGGGGGGCTGGTGGAAGGACCACAAGGGAAAAGATTCACTCAGCACTTACATACCTTTTCTTTAAGATTTTCCAACATTTTTTCCAGCTGTAATTTGTCGTCTTTGAGTTTTTCAAGTTCAGTTTCTTTCCTTTTGAATTCTTCTTGGACTTTGAGTAGATGCTATAAAAAAAATCAAAGACAATCGAGTCAGTAACAAAGGAGCTACACATGCCTTAAAATGCCTGGCTGGGCTTAGGTTATCAGGTGACTGGGCTGCACTTCCCCCTGGCACACACAATCATTTTTCCACACAGCGACTGGAAACTGAAAGCATTTTGCTTATTTTAAATTAATTTATCTGTCTCCTACAAATTTCCTTTGAGTTTGTGCATATTCTAGGAAGATCCCAAGAAACTAATTGATCTGGTCACTCCCTTATTCTGGCCAGAGGTAAGGACAGGACAGGGCACAGTTAATATAGTGTGGATAATATTTTTCATTGCTACACAGAAGTAAACTTGATATTGTGGAACATTCTTAAAAATAGCTATTTGTAAAGAAAGCATGAAAGAATCCATATTTCATATATTAGGTTTTATATCAGCAGGTAGGGAATTGGGCTTGTCATTACTAATAATTACAACAAATAGTGAGTGCCTAATATGTGTTAAGCATTGTATTAAGCATTTCTGTTCATGTTTTCTTGTAAGTCCCACATTAACACTGTGATGCTGCAATCTCTGAGGATTAGGGAAGTTAGGTAGGTTGCGGAAGGCCACCCAGAAAGTTAAGTGGCAGAGTTGGGCTTTAAAATCAAGCTGGGTGAACTCCAGATTCCAAGCTCTTCACCAGCATATTATACGAGTCATCTTTTGGGATATGATAGGAGAAATCTTACCAGTGTTTATAAGGCTCTTTTCCAACAAAAAGTAATTTGAATGAGTGGATTTAACTTTTTTAGGGGACAGAAACCTGTTCCTCACTGAGGTCTTGGAGGTGATAAAATGAAAAATAAATTTTCTCATTTTCAAACAGCATATGCAGAATAGTTCAAAAATCAAAGCAAGAGGTAAAAAAAAATAACAAAATGCCTCCAAAGTCTAGCTTTTCAGGGCCTTGCAAAAGGCCATCAGGATAGCTTAAATAGAAACAAAGAAAAAAAGAAAGAAGGGGGAAAAAAAACCCCAAAACACCGTACAACCCCCACAGTCAAAATTCTTTGAAGCATAGCTAAGGAAATGAAGTTTTTGGGTAGAAAGATCTCTGATATAATTTACATGATCTAATTAAACTCCATGGTGACAGAAAAAGGAGAGTAAACATTACTTTGAAATATTAATATGATATTACTGTCACACAGGAAAATGATGATGGCTGAAGTAATAACAGGGACTCTTTGTGCCAAAAGACTCCCCATTCATAATCTGTAATTCCAAGACATGGTTAACACATTTTTGCACAACTATAGGCGTAAGGAAAATGGCTGGTTGTCTGGCCTGATGGTACTCAGGAGTGCAATTCTTCCTGGAGTGGAAGCAGGTGCCAATCTTTTACATTGTAGGATCACTGTGGTGACAGTTACATAAAACATCTAGACACTGAGCATTGATTATCCTGAGACATATCTGACTGGCATGACAGTTGACACACTTATTTACTTTACTTCTATATTTAGAATTCTGTGCAGGTAAACTCTTTCACACAGATGACTGAAAAAAATAAAAAGTAAATGTTATTGTGTGCCCAAAGCACTGATACTTAAAAACCCATAACATTCTCACTTTTGCTCAAATTAAAGACAGAATTTTTGTTGTTCTCTATAAAGGGCTATATTATTTGGTATTCTATTAACTAGATACTTATTCATCAGCAGCTTTTCATAACTAAATAAATGAGGTTCTTCACACAGATCCTGAAGTCTTGTCTAGCGCCTGAAGTACCCCCTGAAGCAGAAAGAATATATTAGTTCGCGTTGAGTGTAGTTTTAATGTTCAATATTTTCATCGGAAATTGGTGATCCACTGCCAACTCTGCATTAACATGGATATTTCCTTAACCACAGCACATCATCTCTTCCTCAGGCAAGCCAGAGAGTACGACATCAAGAAGAAGAAAGGTATGTCTGACATTCTGTTTGCTTGCAGAGGGCTCTTTCATAGAGGAAGGCCTGATGTCATACTTCCAGGAAGTTCAGAAATGCAAAATGCCTTTACCTGTTGCATGCCTTGGAGCGCTTGCTGCAGGAACTTCAGCTGCTGTTCCTTGTTTGGGTCATCGTCTCTGTGGATTTTTCCTTGTTCTTGCTTGAGCAGTTCTACCTCATTCCGATAGGCATCGAGCTGCCAGCGGAGGCTGTCATTTTCTTCCTTGAGAGCCTCTGTCTGTGATACTAAGGCTAAATAATCAATATAAAATATTAACATATGTGTGTTCATCTGGTGTTTTAAATTAACCTGTATAAAAAGCCTTTTAATGTGTAACTTTAGGTCTGTTTTTGTAAATGAACCAAGATTCCAATGCAGGAAAGTCCTCCTCACGGGTCCTAAGACATTTCCAGGTAGCATCAGTTACTTGTTTGAAATGTGCAAAAAATATAAAAGCCCTGAAATAGTAAATTATAGGAATAATTATCTTAAACTCACAACTGCCTACACAATCACTTCCTGACAGATGCATTAAAAATGTATCGTTGGCTAGTGCTACAGAGAAAAGGTAAATGTAAAAACTAAGAAAAAAGACTTTTGGTTTTAGATCCAACATTTAAACAACTTGAAAGCCTTTACTCTGTCTTAACAGTAAGTAAAAAGTTGCAATCACCAACTCTCCTATGTATCAGAGAAGTGAGGTCACGGGGCAAACAGTTAGTTTCTAAATTGGAAATACAGGTGAATATAAAATTACCCTACTGGACCAGGAACCCATTAACCCAACCAGGGCCAGGAAGAAAAACTCAAATTGCCAAGTTCTTGGTGGCTTAGTGTGGATTAGTCCAAGAGTTAGAAACTCCAGAGGGACCCATTCCCGTGGGGAGGGCTCCCATGCTTTTGTTAGTAATATTTACAGGAGAACTACAGGTCCCACCTTGGATTTCAGAGGAACCTCTCTTGGGTTTCTGGTATGAGGAGGGGAAAGAAGGCTTTTGAAATTTGACATGCCAGGGAATTTTGCTCTTCTTAACAAGGCCTGTCCTTAGGAAAGTGTGTCTCACAAGGGATTAACCTTCTTGGTGGTATCAGAGCCTAACTGACCTGGGAGAAGAGAAGCACCTAAGTCCAAGCCCTTCTAGTCCATGGTGGAAGGACTGAGAAGCACTGGCTAAGGTCATAGTCCACGGGCATGGGCTCCCCAAAAGGATGAGACTTAATTACAGGACTAGAGAACTCTTCCCTCTCCCGACATTTTTCCAGCACACAGATAAATGTCTATTTGCCAGTTACTTTTACCCAATACACCATCTCTAAATTCTAACATTACAAGACACACTGAACACACAGTTTGTGGCTACAACTATAGAGTGAACATCAGAAGCAGACTCAGATATGGTATTGATATTAAAATAATTAGGTTATAAATTTAAAAGCAACATGATTAATATGCAAAGGGTTTTAATGGAAGAAGTAGATAACATGCAAGAACAGATAGGTCATATACAGAGATGGAAATTCTAAGGAAGAATTAAGAAGAATTTCTAGAGATTACTGAAAAGCACAATATCAGAAAGGAAGAATGCCTTTGATAGGCCAATAACAGATTGACATGGCTGAAGAGTCTCTGAATGTGAGGACATGACAACAAAAGCCTTTAAGAATAAAGCCCATCGGGCTTGGCAGCGTGGCCTGGTGGCTAAGGTCCTCGCCTTGATCCCATATGGCCGCTGGTTCTAATCCCGGCAGCTCCACTTCCTCTCTATCTCTCCTCCTCTCAGTGCATCTGACTTTGTAATAAAAATAAAATAAATCTTTAAAAAAAAAAAAAAGAATAAAGCCCATCTTAGTTCATGTAGTTTATGTAGGGTGTTATGATAAAATATCATGAACTGGGCAACATATAAAGACATTTATTTCTCATAGTCTAGTAGCAAGGAAGTCTAAAATCAAGGTATCTGAATTTTAGAGTCTGGTGATTACCGACTGACTTTCTGGTTTATAGGTGGTGCCTTCTAGCTGTGTGCTCACACCACAATGGGCAAAGCAGTCCTCTGGGGTCTCTTCTTTATGGAAACTAATCCTTGCAAGTACTCTCCCCAAAGTCCTATTTCCTAATAGTATTGTACTGGCAATTAGGTTTCAACACATGAATTTTTCGGTTCACAAACATCTAGACTATAGCAAAAGCAGAAAACAAATGATTTAAAAGAGTAACAATATATCCAAGAACTGCAAGACAATTACAAAATGTGGAAACACATTGATGGCAAGACAAGGAGAAGAAAAAAAACAAAAAACAGTATTTGAAGCAGAAATGACTGAAAATATCCCCAAGCTAATGTCAGAAACCATGCCACAGACCCAGGAATCTCAGACAATATCAAACAGGATAAAGGGCAAAAAACCCTGCCTAATAGTTAGGCATATCATACTCAAACTTTAGAAAATCAAAATAAAAAAAACCAAAAAAGCAAGAAATAAAAATTTAAACATGTAAGAGCAAATATAAACATTATATCTGACTTTCAGAAATTACATAAACAAGAAAAAGTAGAATGAAATATTTAATCAGTCAAAAGATCCAAGTTAAACATTACTGTAGTATGTGCATAACTTCCCTATGAAACTAAACATACTTTTTCCATGCAATCCAGCAATCATGCTGCCTGGCATTTTTATCCAAAAGAACTACAAACAAACATTCACATAAAAGCTTGCACACAATATTTTCACAACACTTTTTTTTGATAATTGCAAAAATTTGGAAGCAACAAAGATGTCCTTTGGTAGGCAAATTGACAAGTAAGTTGTGGTATATATACAGATACCAGGATAGTATTTATTGCTAAAAGGAAATGAGTTTCAAGCCATGAAAAGACATAAAGGAAACTTATGTGCATAGTACTATGTGAAGGAGCCAATCTGGGAAGGCTATCTACTATACAATTTTAACTGTATGAGATACTGGAAAAGGAAAAACTGTGGACATAGTAAAAAGATTAAGTGGTTGCCATTGTTCAGCCAGGAGGGAGGGATGAACAGGTGGAGCACAGAAGAGTTTCAGGGCAGAGAAATTATGGTATATGATACTATAATGACAGATGTTTATATATTTCTCAAAACACATAGAATGTATACCATTAAGAGTGAACCCTAATGAAAACTGTAATGATGAGTCAATACTGGTTTCTTGACTGTAACAAATGTACCACTTTCCTGAGAGAGGCTGACAGTGTGGGGAGAATGTATTTCTGTAGGGAGCATACAAGCAACTCCCTACTTTCTGCTCAGGTTTGCTATGAACCTTAAAATTGCTCTAAACAAAGTTTATTAATTAAAAATGAAGATGCATGGGGGATAAAAAAAAAACCTTGGTTAAGTTTAATTACTTATGGGTTGGGCATACTTTCTAAGGTCAAAAAATTGTAAAAGCTATTTCAGAATATTTAACCAGAGCATTTTCATTAATTCAACAAACATTTATTGAGCACCTTCTATGTTATGACTATGGTACAAAAGTATATAAGTCCACTAATCTCTATTAGTTATATACCATATTAATGGAAATATTTGTCCTTTATTTCTATTGTTTGATTACTAACAGAACATTAAATCAAGAAAGAGAGATTATTAAAATTGTTCAAAATTATAAATATGTATATAAAATGTGTAAGAAAATTAAAAGACAATTTCAAAGTGTTTCTTAGCTACCTATAGGAAGGGACTTTGGATACTAGAAAGTAAAGTAACGGAAATACAATCATTGAAATTTTTTGTTATAAATGGTAGAAGAGTTTCCTAAATGGATTTCAAAGACAAAATTAATCTTCTAGATACTGAAGACAAACAAGATATGATTGACAAAGATGAAATATATAGAATAGAACTACATTCTGAGCGTTAAAAAAATTCCTGTTCCTAAAAAGAGGCTCAGTTTAACTCTATGTCCAACCCGAGGGTTTTCATAAAACTACTAGGTACTGATGTAGGCTGTTGTGATCAGGTTGCCTCAGCAGAGCAAAGCAAAGCCTCTCAACACAAGGTTAAAACCAGGAACCAGGAACTTCACTCAGGTCTCCACATGGGTTGCATGGGTTTCCAGGTGCAAGGGAGACTCAGACATTTCAATATGGGATACCAACTCCTTACAACTAATTTTAAATTTTTTTTGCTGTGATCATACATATTTTGTGTCTTTGAAAAGAAATCCAGTGCACAGGAACTTGGCTTTGTAGCATTCCAATTAATATTTACCTTTACTACTTCTTCAAGTGGTCGGGATATTTTTTCACTGGACAGGCAGTAATCCTAGCAATCACAACACGCAAAGATGATGCTACAAGTGAAGATGGTTGTATATAGCAAACTGTACAAAAAAGGGGACAGCAACGATTTGCAGACAGTGGAACAGCATTTGGTTTGGGTCAGAAGTCAGTGAGACCTAGCACATAGGTTACTCTGTAAATCAATCCCCATAGATGGAGAGTAACTTACATCTGCTTTAGTTTACATGTTTATCCTGGAGCAGTCCACATGGCTCAACACAAAATAGGGACATTTTCTTTTTTTCCTTTTTTGCACTGCAGGCCCGAGACTATACATATTTAATTTCTATATGTCATATGGAGACACATGGGCAAGAAAAGGGCAGAGATGCAGAATGCTTAAAATCATATTCTCCAGTCTAAATACGAAAACATTCTCCCTTGGAGAAAATGAGTAGGAGAGACTGCCTCTGTGGCAGCTAGGGACCGGCAGCCGAGTGACAGGAGGTAATAATTGTTTCAGTTTGGACTTGTCATTAAGTAAAAAAAAAAAAAAAAAAAAAAAAAAAAGTAATCACCTATAATGCTACCGAGAACATCTTACCTACAAAAGGCATTTCCTGCTCTCTGAAATGAGGCTTTTTGTCACTTTAATGAGGACACCAAGTCTTTCCTTTAACAGACTTAATATTAATTAGGCCTATTTCTGATGTTAGAGTCCTTTGTACATTGCAAGAATGTCGGAGAGTTCAATATTACCTTTTAATAATATGTTTGCGCAGGTGAATACATGTGTCCTGATACCAAGTAGCATAGTACAGTGAGCACATTCATATCCTGCCATCATTAGTCCTCATCTTCTCCTTCTGGACTCTTTTGTATGTGTGAAAAATGTTTCTCTTTATGAGGATTACCCCTCAGATGAGAAGACAGCTAGTTCATCATGGCAATATGAAAGTGTGAAGGCAGCTGTGAACACCTTCTGCAGAAGTCATGAAGAGCAAAATCTAAGATACATTTTTTTAAAAGAATTTATTTATTTTTATTGCAAAGTCAGATATACAAAGAGGAGGAGAGACAGAGAGAAAGATCTTCAATCTGATGATTCCCTCCCCAAGCGGCCCCAATGGCTGGAGCTGAGGCAATTCGAAGCCAGGAACCCAGAACCTCCTCCAGGTCTCCCATGTGGGTGCAGGGTCCCAGGGCTTTGGGCCATCCTCGACTGCTTTCCCAGGCCACAAGCAGGGAGCTGGATGGGAAGCGGGGTTGCCGGGACATGAACCTGTGCCCATATGGGATCCCGGCGCATGCAAGACGAGGACTTTACTCCCTAGGCTACTGTGCGGCACCATCAGATAAGGTTTTGTACAACAAAAGATCAATACAGATTTTGTGCCATTAAAAATATTAATGTCTAGGTTTCTTCAGTGGTACAAGGAAAACAAACAAAGCAATAGAAGTAAATTCAGGCAGTCAGTCATGCTTACAAAGCTTCATTACAGGAGATGCTTAAAAATGTTACACAATTTTAGAAGGAAGAATGTCAAACATTCCTCTAAAGGCTGATAAAAATGCACTAGGGGGCTGATTTCCAAAAGGAAAAATCAAAGAGAACAGAGTGTGAAGAAATAGGGAAAACATATAAGGATCAGCCACTGGGATGGCAGCAAGTTGGTTCAGGCAAAGTCTCCAGTCCCCTGACCTTGCTTTACTTGCTTTGTTGTCTCTATTCCAATCAGGGTTCCATTAGTATGGAATCACTTGGTACCTCACTGCTCCCCTCCCGAGATCTTCACATCCCCCTCTTAAACACAGAATTCTCAACTGTCAATTATCTCACTGCCTTTCATTGCCTCAATACTCCCTTTGCTTTCCTTGCTGGAACCTTTGATTTCAGAGTGGAAGTCTCACCAAGCCACTGATTGCTTTTTGGCTAACATTCCATTGCTGGCTCATTAGCACAAGCACCCTGAACTCATGGTCACTGACTTCAATTTTCTTTGCTCCTTTCTAGGAAGTTGCAAAGCTAAGGCAACAAGACCAACACTGACTCCCGTGGGCCCTTGCTGACAGCACCTCTCACCGATTCCCTTAACTCATACTGCCCACGGCAGTTCCCCAGACTTGTTTCTCTTTCCTCATGGTCTCATTTCTGAATCATTCTGTAATCAATGGATGACAACGGAGAAGCCAGGGCTACCCGCATGTTTCCAGGTTTCCTGTTCTTGTGTGAGAGGAAGAAGGTTCTTCCTTTTATAAAGCCAACTCCCCCTGAATATGGATCACTTTCTCTTCTTTTCCAGAATCCACTTGCATAATTACCTATATGCACCCTTTCATTTTCTAACATCTTCAACTTCATCTTCCAGATGATTTGTTTCTTTTGTTGACTGACAACAACAACAAAACCCCTTAATTTTAAACTTATCAATTCTAGACTCCAATTACAAGATACCCTTATTTCCACATGTTTAGTTTAGTAACCAGCTTCTTGATCTATAGTTTGTTTTGGTCTACTTTTCTCCTTTCTTAATGCCATGCACTCTATCTTCTAACTCTATTAATTTACTAAACTGGCCTCTGCTTAATGTTATTTCTCTCAATTCCTATTTTCTTTATAAGATCTGAAAATACTGGTTACTCCCTACTTCCATATAATCTCCTGGTTTCCACACTCTAGTCTTCTAGTTTACTTGCAACCTCTCTGACTGCTCTTTTGGTAACCTCTCTTAAAGCCCCCTTTTTCCTTCTCTCTTAGCATGGTATCTCTCCAAAGCATTCTATTTAGCTCTTTACATTCTTCCACTTTCATTTATTCATATCCTAAGGAATTCAGCCAATTCTTTTATCCCTTCTAATTTCTTCAACTCTCACTGGAGTATAATTTTTTCTGCCTATCTGCTAATTACCTATTATCTGAAGCTGATCTCACATTCTACAAGTCATTGTGACTATTCTGCCAGTTCTACTGTGATGAGTTGAACTATATTCACCTCTGCCCCCCCCCAAAAGATATCATATTCTGCAAGTCAATGTGACTATTCTGTCAGATCTATTGTGATGAGTTGAATTATATCCACCTCTCCCCTCAAAAAGAGATGTCAAAGCTCTCATAATGTAACCATGTTTGGAGAGTCTTTACAGAGGTAACAAATTAGAGTGAGATTAAGGTGGGTCCTGATCATTATTTAAACAAAGGCAAAAACTAGACACGGAGACAGACATGCACACACCGAGAATGCTATGTGGGCATGAAGGCAGAGATGGAGGTCATTCATCCACAAGCAAAGAAACATCAAGTACTGCTAGCAACCGATCACAAGCTGAGAAGGGGGAATGGAAAAGATTCTTCCTTATAGCCCCTGGAAGAAATCAGCCTTGATGATTCCTTGATCTTGGATATCTATCCTCCAGTTTTGAGATAACAAACTTCTGTGGCTAAGTCTTCTAGAATGTGGTATTTTACAATGGCACACGTGGTGAACTAATGTAATTAGTTTTCCAGATCTTTCCTTTTATTAAACATCTATAGCCAATTGGTCACTAAAGACCTTAGGGTAGTCCTCTAAAGAAAAAAAAGTTGCAGGGGGTGATACTGCATTACCAAGGTCTGAGGTCAGCAAGGCCAGAGCCCCAGAGAGCCCACATTCCTAAAATAATGAGTTCAAGAAGCTTATGTACTTGGCCACATGTTCTGCTCTCCTCCTCCCCCTGAGCATGTGACGATGCACCTGAGGAACTCCTGGCTGGGATGGTGATTAGCTAGCAAACAACAAGGTGAATGGCCCTTGGGTGGATCAAGTTGATCTGAAATGATTCCCCAGATGAACAAAAGCCACCATAATGGGCATTAAGCTGTTCTTTCTTGGAGGATTAGTACACCCGTTTTATTAGGGAAGGTTCCCTTTGCTCCCTGCTTTAAAAACACTTCTATGTGTATCTTTATGCTTTCTCACTTTTACTTTTCTACCTTCTTCATCCTGGTCTAAACTGTTCTGGATGCAGCACATGGCAGTTGTGTTTCTCCACAATTTACACATTTATCTATTCAATCTTTTATCCTCCAATAAACATCATGCTTATTTTCCTCTTTGAGTCTTGATCTTTCCAATTCCCTCCCCCATCAAGATGCTTTTTTCTTTCTTCCTCTCATCCACACCCACACCTGTTCATCTTTTAATACCCGGATCAATTTCCACTGGCTGTGACTAATCTGACCCATAGTAATATCTCTTGCCCTTGCTGCATTCAAATCAGTACTTTCTAGATTTACACCAAGTGATACTTCTTATATTTTAAGTGCAGTTACATATATTTACATCTTTATTTTCATCAGTTTATGGGACACAGCACTTAAATGATTAAACTATTTCATAAAAAGATTATTCATTTGAAAGGCTGAGTTACAGAGATGGGGAAAGACACACACACACACACACACACACACACCATGCACACACGTGTGTTCACAAAGGGATCTTCCTTCTGCTGGTTTACTCACCAAATGGCTGTACCAATTGGGGCTGGGTTAGGCTGAAACCAGGAGCCTGGAACTCCTTCAGGGTCTCCCACATAGGTGCAAGGGCAGAAGTATTTGGGCATCATTTGCTGGTTTTCCAGATGCATTATTAGAGAGCTGTATTGATAGTACAGCAGCCAGGACCTGAACCAATGCCCATATGGGATGCTAGCAGTGCAGGCAGTGACTTAACCCACGGTACCACAACACCAGTCTTTGATTAAACACTTAACATGAGGATAATAGAAACTGGTTGGATACTGGGTGAAAAGAAAAGAGAAAATTTTGGCTAGAACAATGAGAATGCTTAGTCTCAATACTTTTTGCAAAAGTGCTCCTTGAACCACCAGCACCTAAGTCATTTAGGACACCAACAAAACAAATATTCTCAAACTTTATTACAGACCTGCAGTATCAGATTTGATAGCCCAGAAACTTGAATTTTCAAAGGTAACTCGAAAGATTTTTTTTGTCCTACCAACTTTGAGAACGACAAGTTTAAGAAAGGAGACGACAGAAGATGAAAGGAAGCAATTTTTCATGTTTTCTGAATACCTGCACTTTTTGTTATCGCTACCAATAGTTTGAAATAATTTCAGTCATGACTTACTATGATGTAAGTCTCCTTCTTCAACTCTCTGTGCAGAGTATACCTTTCTTCCATGGCAAGAATACTTTAAGGACTAGATCACAAAAAGGGACTGACGAACACATAGTCTCAGGAAGAAGAGAGATTCTGTGGCAGTCCAGCAAAGGTAGGTTGAACTGCTACTTTGGTTTTAATTTTTCTGGGGAAGAAAATTCTACCAGAAACATACTGTATGTATGAATGTATGTTTGGTATGGAGAGAGGGGAGAAAAACCACTCAGATCCAGTTGGCTCTATTTCTTAGTTGTAAAACCAGATGGTGGTAAAAACATGTAGCTGATGTAGATAAAAACTGAGGCCTCTCTCACTGGCTCACAGAGAGCAGGATTTCTGCAGCTGAGTACTACAGAAGCAAGATAGCAGAATTAGATACGATCGAGAGAAAGAAAAATGCACAAAAGTCCTTGAATTAAAACGAATTGAAACCTTCTGGGAGAACAGCTATTTGGTAAGCTCCATTAAGTCTATTGTAGATAGCTTTATTTGACAAAGCAGCATCCTGGCATGTGGAACAGGAAAGAAAATAGCTCTAAGATGATCTGTCAGGGAGTTTCCAGTCTCTAAACGAATAAGATTCTGTGCAGTAGCCAATACTGCTTTTAACTCAAAAGAGATACAGAAGCAAAATGCAATTATATAACCCTAGTAAGTGCATTCAATCCGAATCTCCCACACACTCTTCTCCCCAAATAACTCCTCAAATGCAGCAATTTATCAAGTGGATGCTCAAACTTATGGCTGCATTTATTTCATGGTAGCACTGGATACACATTGTATACAATACAGTAGAGGTTCAGGTGGAAGCAATCACTGAAGTTAAAGATTAATCAGCTATAAAACATACTAGCTAAGCACTTAAATAATCTGAATAGCTCTGTTGTCTGTTTTGATTATGAGTTTTTAGTATCTATTTGCAGTAATTAGTTCACTATTCTGCAGATGCTAACTACTGATTATGAAGGGTTTATCCAACAGACAGCGGTTTGTACATTTAAGGACCTAATATATGGGGAAATAAACAAAATTCAGATATAACAACTAATAAATGTCTTTTAAAATAGTCTGACTTGGTGATTTTCTTTCCTTACTGGCTCTGTTCACAAGATAACATTCTCACTAACAACACAGTGGGTGTAGAGCTCCTGACTTCAATATATATATAGGTATTGGAACCGGAAATTCAGATTTGCATTATAATTCTCTCTCTCTCTCTCTTTCTCTCTCTCTCTCTCTCTCTCACACACACACACACACACTCACAGGAGACAATAAAGCACTATATCTCCAATCTTTAGCACAGTGCTAAGCAGATAAATGACTAGTAAAATAATTTAACCATTACAAAATCCCTGTTCTTACAAGTGTGGGAGTTGAGGTTTAGTGGCGTAGAAGTTCCTCCTAGGTCAAGGAGGGAAAAGCGAAAGCAGGGACCAGAACTGTGTTTTGTAATTTTAGTTTCAGTGCTTTTTTCCATTGTGCCTTCTCACAATCAAACTCGTAAGTTTATCTGAACATTTTCCTACAAATACTGGCCTTTTGGCTATTTCATTCTCCGCCATGACATCCAAGACAGTTCCTTATGAAACTGAAGTCTATGCTGTTGTCCTGTTGTTCAAAAATTGCCCAATGGCAGCCCCTGTGACCCACATTGTAGCCTCCAGCTCACAGTGGCACCCTGGCTATACAAGAACAAACGTCTTCACCAAAACAACTACTTGTGAACTCTCGTTTGTTTCCCAGTATGTCCCCAAGTAATCACAATGGAAGGCAGCAAATAGACTGTCACAAGCTGCAGATCCTATGCATTTGTGTATACATTTTCTTCTAATTCTTTTTATACAAATAGTTAATGTTATAAAGACACATTTGTCACAAATGTTTATGTCTATCCTTATAGGTCTTTACCATAAACCATATAACTTCTTTTTGTTTGTTTTTTTAATAATTTTTACTTGCTTATTTGAGAGGCAAAAAGTAGCTAGCTAGCTAGCTAGCTAGATTCATAGATAAATTCATAGATAGAATTTTCCTGTCTACTGGATTGCTCTTTAAGTAAAACAGCTCCTGGCTGTTGCTGAAGCTGGAAATTCAATTCACGTCTCCCATTACTATATTTTCCATGATTTTTTGTTTGTGTTAACATTCAAATCTTAAAAACGTATTATTAATTTTAAGGTATCAATGGTATAGGGATCTACCTATCTTCTCTAAAAGGTTGGTTATTTATTTATTTATGCTTTTGTTCTATTTCTATTACAACAAATATTAGTAGGTATTAACCAAACATGGAAAGAACAATGTTGCATACAAACGCAGAACTTCTTGGAAAGTAAGTGCACTATATGTGTGTGTGTGTGTGTGTGTGTGTGTGTATATATATATATATATATATATATATATATATATTTGTAATTTGAAAGGCAGAGAGACATATAGAGGAGGATGGAGCCAGACACATATTCTGTCTACTGGTTTAGTTCCCAAATACCCCAATCAGCCAGGACTGAGTGAAGCTTAAGTCAGGAGCTTGATACTCAATTCAGGACTCCTATGGGGTGACAGGGACCCAGTTACTTGATTTGTCATCCACTTCCTCCCAGGGTGAACCTAAGCAGGAAGCTAGCATTGGAAGTGGAATTGGACTCAAACCTAGCCACTCCAACATGGGGTGGAGCTGTCTCAATGGTATCTTAAACACTGCTAACTTTTGTTTTGAGAGTGCATTCTTAACTAGACACTTGTAGGGAAGAGGGGAAAGAAATGGAGACCACAGAAAAGCCTATGGTCACAGTGCTGATATGTACTAATCAGCATGTACATGTATGGCCTCACCAATTACTTCGAGTTGATGCCCAGTCTTGTGGGTTGATGCCCATGGAAGACTTGAAAATACCACCCCTGTGAGTACATGCTTATTAAACAAAGCAAGGCAGAATCATCTTTACCTGATTCCTCAGTTTCTTTTGTTTCCGTTGTTTCTTCTATTTCATCATCAGACATTTCCATTTCTTCTTCTCGTCTGATTCCCATTAGCTCATCATTATGAATGTTCCGAATTTCCTAAGGTGAAAAGTTATGTTAGTTATATTGAAGCACTGAAAATGTTAAGGAAATGAACATAGTTAAGAATACAATAAAGCAGCTTTTAAATGGCATTTTCAAATCACCCTTTGGAGTATGTTTAAGGAAAGGGCAAAGAACATGTTGAGACTGTGACAGTTGCACTGGAAAAAAGTAGATTTGCATACACTCTTGTTTTACATGAATCTTTCTGTCCAGACTCACAGTTCTACCAGTCTATGATTTTGGTCTCCCTCCTAAACCAGAAAGTTCCTCTAGTCAGGAAAGATTCCCTACACTGTACATGGCCTACTAGGTTTTCCCTTAAGCATTCTGCCATTTTTACTTTCCCATTGCTGCTTGCTATTCTCTTTTCTGTTATAGTTTTACTCAATATAACTGTTGAACTTTTTTTTTTCACAGTTTTTCAAGTCATAGAGAAATGAACCATCATTGGCAAGCTGCTACTAGGCTAACTCTCCACATGGATAATACCTATAATCTTTGGACAAAACAAAGCCCATAAATTTTGTGGCATTAGAGAGTGAACAGTCAAGCATACTCTGAAGATCAACTGACACTTTGAAGAAGAGAAAAGACAGAGTGAGACAGAGACAGAGATTAAAACTCTGTATATAAAATCCATTTAAATTTCTGCATTAACCCTGGTCCACAAAAGCATAGGGCAGATTTCAAACAGCATAGCTAAGGCTAAAAGAACTAAATACAGCTTTAAGTTGCTTATTCCACAGACAGAATATTCAGACTGAATCCAACCAAGTGAATTGATAATTAAAGAAAAACAAACAAACAAAAAACCCAAAATCAAAAACCATAGTCAACATTCTCCAAAAGAACATAACAGAATCCAGAGTCTTAATAACATAATATTCAGAAAATATTAACACTATTCAAAAAATCCCAAATTACTTGACATTTAAAGAATGAGATGGCCCATTCCCAAGAGAAAGGGGAACGAGTAGAGGCCAACTTTGAAATGATCTAGATGTATAATAAAAAGACAAGGAAGTAAAACAGCTATTGTAACTCTGCTCATGTATTAAAAGAAAAATGCTCATTATGAATGAAAAGATAGGAAAACTGAGCAGAGTAATAGAAACTGCAATAAAATGAGCCTAGGTTCTTTTGTCTGGAAATAAAAGTAATCAAGGGTTCTTTTTAGAAGTTGCTATTCTTCAGCTGATTTATCCCATCTTTTTAGTCATTATGAGCATATTTGCTTTATATAACAAGCATAATTATGATAGCTGCTTTAATTCTTTGTCTGCTAATTACTACATCTGGGTAATTTTAAGTCTGCAAAGCACAGTATCTCAATATATGAAATAAAATAATTGGATGAGCCTAAAATAGAATAAAGATAAAAGAACAAAGAGAGAACTTAAAGATAAATATATTCAATACAAACATATTCAATCTGAAAAACAGAACAAACGATCTGCTCAAACTAAACAGCGCCTTAGGCACTCATAGGATGGCAAGCAGAGGTATAACATACAAGTAAATGGAATCCCAGAGAGAATAAAGAGAATAATTTTAAAGAGCCCAGAGAACTCCTAGCAGGATATGTACGGAAAAAAGCATTTCTAGGAACATAATTGTCAAACTGCAGAAAGTTAAAGATGAAAAGGCATCCTATCCAGAGATAAATACCACATTATATTCTATCCAGAGAAAAATATTTGAAAGGTATGTCTTCTTGCAGAAACAATAAAGTCCAAGAGCCAGTAGAAATGTATTTTTAAAGTTCAAATTTCTTTAAAGTTTCAAAATAAAAATATTTATTTACTCAGAATTCCATAGTTGGAGAAAAATTCAAGAATGAAGATGAGAGCAATATATTTTCAGACAAAAATACATGCAAAAATTCATAATGAAAAGACTTGCTCTGTAACCAAAGCTGAAGAAAGTTTTTCAGGCCAAAGGAAAGTGCTACTAGATGTAAGCACAGACCTTTAGGGAGGTATTGACCTTTAGGGAGGAACAATTGAAATGATCAGAACCAGACTGGAAATCACAGTTAGTTAAAAAAAAAAAAAAAAAGTAAACCTGAGAACCATGTACTTGGAAGCAGCTTGCACCACTAGGTGCCTGTCAAAGGCTCCTTAGCATCGAGCAGAGCATTTGCTGTCTACGTTAGCCCCTGCTGGGCTGTCACACAAGATGCAGTCTAAGGTGGTCAGTGAAAACTGCCTCTATTTGGAGGGATTATAATGATTTCATTTAAAAAAAGTTTTTTACTAATTCATTTCTATTTATTTGAAAGGCAGATGGATAGACAGAGACAGCCAGAGAGAAATCTTCATTCACTGCTTTACGCACCAAATATGTGCAACAGGACTCGCCAAAGCACCGAGTCAGGAACTCCCTGTGGATTTCTCACCTGGCTGGCAAGTAATCAGATACTTGAGACACGATCCACTGCCTTCCAGGGCGTGCTTTACAAGAAACTGGAACTGGAGGCAGAGCTGGGGCTGGAATGCAGGCACTCTGATATGGAATGTGGACATTCCATACAGATTTCTTTATAATCAATGTTCTAACTAGTAATGACCTCAACTCATATCTTCCTACTAAGTGACTTTTGCCAGGAAGAAATAACGCTTCTTACTTCTATTCATTTTTTTAAAAACTGAAAGTAAGTAAACAGCTCTTTAAAAATAAGAGCCCCCCCCCCCAAAAGTGAGCCACTCAAGATCATCACTGCTAGATAAGAAATAATATGAAAATCAGATTCTAGCATAGCAACCTCCATGTGCTACGGGGACATTACTTAAAATAGAAGACAATAATGACTTGTTTGAAAAAATGAACTTTAAAGGGCTGTGCTGAGAGATTTTCTATGTCTTTTTCAAACTCACTGTACAGAGAACAATAAAGAAATTTCTCATTTTTGTGAATTTATTCTGTCTCAGAAGTCTAGTTTTCAGTTACCATCAGAGCTCTACTGGAAAGGTGATTATAATAAAGTTTGGCACAGGCAAATTTGGATATTGCACAACTTATTGCATTAGGAAAAGTTATGATTTCCTAGTTGCCTAACGAAAATATAGATTGTAGCAGGATAGAAGCAGAGACCAACTCTCAATTCACCAATGCACTTAACTCCAGAAATGTTACTGTATTTCTCAAAAGAGTAAATTGTGTTCCTTCTATGGAAGAATCTCACGTAGGGAGATATGAGAGCTACAACATGTCCTGTAGCTACTCAGCATCCACAAAGCATCTTCCTGCTTTGAGCTGGGCAAGCAACAATAATCTCTTCTGAGCTATATCAGAAAAGTTCAATACATTTATGTTATGGTTTATCTAGAGGCCTTTCACATCTTTAAAAATCCCTAGAGACATAACATATCTACGGGCAAGTGTTTATTTGAACGTGTCAAAATACTTCAGGAACATGAATTTCTAGCTGCTTTATCCAAAAATAAGATGAGTGTAAGAAAAAGTAAGGATGTTGCTCTAGTTGTTCAGTCAGTTAGGCAAAGTGGCAGAGACCAATAACCAATCCTTTTTAGCTAGAAAAAATTAAAGCCCAGATCATTATTCTCTAGAAACAGCCAATACTATGTCAGATGAATGGGTTGAAGGGCAAACAGAACTGCAGAGGTTATGGAGGGTGATACAAAGGTAGATGTATATGGAGCACTTAGCAAATTAATGCACTCCTGGAAAAAGTGGGCGAGATTTTCCTCCTTGAAAACTTTACCATTACAAAACTGGGTATCTGAGGTACTAACTTCCTCCATTCTCTAGTTGGATGAGCAAAGGTCTGCTTTAGGAAGAACCCTAACAAATACTTTTAGATTGAAGGACTGAAAGGCAGCATATACAGGACTATGTCAGAACATTAGTGAGAAAATGAAATTAAGTTTGGGATGAGTACTGTGCCACAGAGTGAAGATGCTGCTTGGGTCTCTGACCTGCCCTATCAGAGTGCCTCAGCTGATGTCTGCTCTATGCTTTTATTCCAGCTTCCTATCAATGCATATCCTGAGTGGTAGAAGATGATGATTCAAGTATCTGGTCCCTGCCACCCATGTGGGAGATCCTGACAGAGTTCTAGGCGCTTGGCTTCAGCCCTAGAAGTTGTGGGCATTTGCAGCATGAACCAGTGGATGGCCAATCCCTTGACTGTTTCTGTTGCTCTTTTAAAAATAAATAAATAAATAATAAACAAAAAAGCCACCAATTTTTAAAAAAGATAACTGTCTTGCTGCACAGGTATTTCTCTTAATAGATATTTTTTATTAACTTTCTGAAGACATTTCATAACTGAGGAATGTACTGTATCTAGCTTGGACATAGGTGCAGGCAGGGAGAGGACTCTGGGCCACTGAGGTGCAGACAGGGAAGGAAATAGCCACCTCCTAGATTTGTCCCAATTCCTTGATCTTTGGATCCAGTGCTGGAACCAAAGGGGGCGGGCAAAGGTGTGTAAGAACAATTTTCAACACTTTACATTTCTAAATCTATACCTGAAACTGACTGGGTCACATCATGATTAACTGCATGTAAAGAGGTAAGAATCCTCCCAAAGTTCCCATATCACTTTCGTGGCCTATTGTACATCTTTGGTGTTTTTTATTTCAATAGTGACCTGTTAGTTCCTGAAACACATTATAATGACTTTTAATCTTCCTAAGGATGTTTTTTCCCTGAAGCTTAGAAATTTACACACCACTCCACAATGGAGGACAGAACACATCCACACAGAATAAAAGTGAAACCTGAAATTAAAGGAAATGCATGAAAAGAATAACTTCTGTACTAGCAGACATTATTGATTTCTTACCAAGTAAGCAAATCATAAATCCTTACACATTAATTACCAACTCTAGCTTCACAAAAATTTATGTGGACTTAAATTCATTTTATTCACGTTTTATGATTGAAACATTATTATTAGAAAAGCAAATTTCCTTACCGAATGTGTGACAAGATTCTATTTGGCCAGACTTTCAACAGTAACAGGAAACTTGGTGGAAGAGGGGCTAGAGAAGGCTTTGAGAAGGAGCAGAGGAGAGGAAGATAGTTTCTGTACTTCTGAAGAATTTGATTTTGAGATACCTTTTAATATAATGAAGCAAACTGCAACAGAGGTCCTTTCTTGATCAATGTCTATTGTATGATATATCATGGAAATACAAATTAGGTTGATCTAAATTAGGTTATTATGTTTTTTGATGAGTAAAAGCCAATAGCTAGTTTTAGTGCAAATGAATTCTAAGCAAGAGTATGTAGATGACTTGAATATCTATTTTTAAGCAGTTCTTCAGAGTTTGGAACAGTAGGTTGGAAAATCTGAAAGTTCCTTTAGCAATCATTTTATTTTATAAGAAGATTGGCATTATTAAGTATCCTTCCCTCTGGCCCAATGGCCATGAGCATGCAAAGGGGTATCTCCTGCTGTCTCTATCTAGGGCTCTGGTTTTTATTTATGTATCTTCTAGGTTTTAGTCTTTAATTTAGGCCAACTTGAGAGAAACATAAAAGTTTTAAACGATTTTGTAGTAACAGTGTTTGTACAACATACAGAAGTACCAGTAACGTCTCTGTAGACACTAACTTTCAGCAAGGAAAAGCACTTTCAGCTTTTCTTACTGCCCTTTTCAATTGTAACTCAAAAAGTTCATGTAAAATAAGGGAACAGGTACTTTGTGACATGTGGAAGTCATCAGCTGACTTGTTCTTAGATGCAACTGGTAAAAAGGTTAAATGTCAAACACTTCTACCTTGATGAAACCTCTGACTTAGGAGTTGTAGCTTTGAAGTCTAGGTCCACAAAAAGCTTGTTGTAGACTGTCTTTGAGGTAATTTCCTGTAGGGTGCTAAGAGGATTCCACAATGCTCAAAGGACAGTTTCTTCACTTCCCACAGGAAGAATTCTTTCTGCAGAATTGCCTGCTATCAAGCAGAAGTTTGCAGAGAGGAAAAAAAAAAAAAACACCCAAAACAAAACCAAGCCAAACAAAAAACAGACAAAAACAAAAAGAAAAACTATACAAAGCAACTGTGATCTAAACAGGCATCAATATAAAGGAAAAAACATCTTTAGCTTTAGGTCATGAGCTAGATTGGCTCTGCGCTTGATTTTATTTAGCAAGACTTCAGTGTCTCCCAGATCTTGCTGAAGTCCCAGAACCAATGGCTCAGAGAGTATGATTTTATGAACATGTTTTCACTCATTTTCCCTGAAATGCTCCTGCTGGTGCTCAAATTGTTCCTAAATAAACCATCTCACATACTCCAATGAGAGAGGGAATTGCGTGTTTTCAACTTATAGGTTAGAAAATACAGGTGCACAAAGGTTAAGTGATTTACTCAAGACCACAAGACAGATCATACCAGAGCTCAGAATGACAATAATTTCTGGTTCACTTGCCCACTGTAGAAATTTGTGTAAATCATTTGATAGTTCTTTATTTCATGTCTACTTAATATGTAAAACATGGGATTCTATACCTACTCATCATAGCTCGGAGGGTTGTTAATAATATAATGAAATACAATTTATATTTTTTTCAAACTGTGCATTTTAACCCAATTCTAATTTAACCATTTCAAATAGTTGCCATTATTTCCAATATTTAGGCAAAAAAAAAAAAAAACAGACTGAGAAAGGCTGAAGAACTTGCTCAAAGTCTCACAGCTCTAACGAGTCAGAGCTGAGGTTTGAATTCATGTCCATTTCAAGTCCAACACACTTTGCATTACTTCATGTCTGTTGTGAGGCTCATTCAGGTGAGATAATCAGTGTTAAAGGGCTTTGTAAGAGAAAATGCAGATATAAACACTAAAACCACCAGCTGATCGGAGTGATGGACGGTGGCGGGCACTGTGCTTATTAGTAGTACATGTAGGAGCCTGGACTGGGAATGCCTCAAAGTTTTTTTAGGGGATTCCCCTGAACAAAATGGAGGAATCAAAGCAATTAACCAAGAAAAGATGGAAAATGGAGTAGATCAATCAACCACCTCAGCTATATGCTTCCAGCGGAAAACTGGACAAGGGGAAACTCTAAGATGGACTACGTCAATCAGTGGACTCTGTACCAGCCTCATCATACCTGGACTGTTGCTGATGATATGTTGGAGCTTCTAATTGATCAAGGTGACGCTCTGCTGGCTCTGCCTTCAAACCTGAGAGGGCCTCCCTAAGAGGCCGTTGAACTTGAACTGGACAAGTGGGATGCTGGACTCTGTATGGTGTGAGCTTTTAATTAGGGAATCTCAACGGAACTTGAGCTGTGGTTATGCATCAAGGTAAAGGAATTCACCATGGGGGAAGGGTTTGGGGTGAAGGGGGGGGAATCCCAGTACCTATGAAATTGTGTCATGTAATACAATGTAATTAATGAATAAATGAATATATATATATATATATATATATATATATATAAAATTGAAATAATCAGGTGCAAAAAATGTGAGGCAGTGGTTTGGGAGTTGAATGACATTATAGGGGTGCATAGAGAAAATGTTTACATGTTTATTTCTGGCATGTGGAGTTCACCCTCCCCCCATTTAAATCCATTTTCAGTGTGCTAGTATAATACATTTTTATTTTTAAGCAACAACAACAACAAAAAAACAGTATAAATGTGATTATGTAAATGCTGAGGAATATGATGATTCCCCACACTGGAAAGAGGATTCAAAAATGAAGCTGCAAACGATGTTCCTATATACACAGGTTGAAAGTATCACAGCTGGGTGGAGATGCTTCCACAGGAACTGAAAAACTCAAGGCATACCTGACACTGATTCTACAGGCAGATCAGTGACAACAAACCTCCCATCACGGTTTTTAACTCAGATTTGGAATCGCACATCACACATTCTAGTGTTACAATAAAAATGTCACTTGAGCAGCAGCAGGGAAGTGAGGGTCAACCTCAAGCTGAAACCAGAGTCCACTATTACCTCTATAGCTGCCACTTTATAAGAATGGCAGAACGACTTTGATAAAGGAAGCTCAGAGGTCTCAATGCTCTAAGACAGCACCAGGCAGCTTCTAGAGGCTTCAACTGTCAAGCCACTCTACTAGATGAAAGACAGCCCTAATATTACAAATACTAGATGCACAGATCAGTGATTATTGTTAGACCCCAGACTAGCAAGCCAGAAGAAGTAGACTGATAATTATCCCAGCTACATCTTCACTCCTAAGGGTTCCACACAGCAGAATGAATTTAAGATAACACATGCACATTTATTATCCATTTGGCAGCAGGTGGTCTGGACACAGTGACAGGCTATAGAAAATGTCTTGATGTTTCATTAGGTCAGTACTGTGACCATGGGAGCTTGGCACCATTTAATTCTAGCTAAACTCCAAATCAATAACTTGTTAAATAAAGGAACTGGCCCACACAGGTACTACCAGGGTACAAAGTTACCAACCTCAGCTTGTTTGCACCAAACACTGATGTTTTTGCGTTGGGCTTTTGTGAAGTGGTCCCATGCCTTCTGTTTGGAAGCGGAATGGTACACGGCCACTATCTGCTCAACTGCAGCATCAAGTCAACAGTTGGATTCAGCCACAGCATCATCCAGGGATGATATAATGGGGAATAAAAGAAATAAAAAGAGAAGCATTAGGCTGCTGGTATCTTCTATTTATGACAGTTTGCCAAGCTGTGATTGGGGTACCAAGATTTTAAATGGAACTGAAAGGAAGAGATGTTAATACACAGGAAGAAAAAAAGCAAAACTTCCGAAGGTTAAATGTAAGTTGTGTGTGTTCATTCAACCAGGAGAGGCAAGAGTGATAGAAAATGTGCTTTGCTTGTGTTTAGTTCAGTACAAGCGATTCCACACAGCACAGACGCAGGGGGAAAAGTACCTGCGACATTCCACACCAGCTCCTTTCATTAGCTAGCCCTCTGAAGTAAGCTTGGGTGCTTCACTGAGACACAATTCAGTTTTTAAACACTGTGATGTACGTTTAACTAAAAGCATTGAACCAAAACCTAGATGGATTGAATCTGTTTTAAGCCTCCCCAGACTGGCTTGTTGACCAGAGAAATGTAAGTTTCATGGAGGAATACTATGTAAGTACAGTCCTAGTGAGTATTTCCAGGGTCTCTTAAGATGTCAATGGGAAAATGTGCACAAATATTCTAGGTTTTTATCCTATCCAGTTCAAGACAATGGAAGCTTAGCTATGACTCTTTTGGGAGAAGAAAAGCAGGACAGGAGTCACTGACAGGATATTCACAGAAAATTCAGACCTATTATGTTTTCTTTACAGTCATGTTTGCACCCTGTCTTCTCATGATTTAAGGATTTACATTCTTACGATGACTGCTGTTTTCTATTTCTACTTAATTTGAAGTTCTTAGGACATGCGCTTTCATCTCCTAGATTTTATACCCATAAACAATTTAAAAATACACGAGGAAATGGAAAAATCCCTCAATTCCAATTACATAGGAATTAAATATGGGAAGTCAAGTATGAGGAGAGGGAACTATAATTGTTTAAAAGCAAAATCATAAAGCTCTATCCTTATTTTTAAGGTGAACACAGTTCCATACTGAAGATATATAACTGGCTATATAATTTCATAATATGGTGAACAAAAATATTACTTGAGATTTTATCTGATTTGTTTCATGTAACAGACCTTGCTAACGTTGGAATGCTACTTCTTTTTGAAATGGTCATTTCTGTGGTTTCTGACTCCATCCCAGTGTCTATGAAATTTAGAAAAGGTAGTGGAGGAAATGAAACAAAATGCGAAAATAAACATTTGTTTTTATTCCTTAGTATGCACTGCTAAAATAGAAGTCTTAAAAAGCATATAACATGATGATAATGACGTAATCCTAAGGAAAACAAGCTTTAAAATGCTGATGCTACATCCTAATTCTTGCAATAAAATATCTAAGCTTTCATTGGGGCCCAGAGCAAAATCATAGGATATGACTGAAGTTTCAGTGTTTCTAAAAAACTAAGATAGATAAACAGAAAAAAGGTGAAACCAGAGCTCTGGCATCTGGCAGTATAAGAACAGTACAAGGCAAGCAAGAGGGAAAGCTTGCCCCTTGACACAATATGGCTCAATCAGCATGTGCTCCTGGGTGGAGCAAATGATGACTACGTCAAGTACCCTTTTATCCTTCCAGCAGAACTCTAACTTCCACTCACATTGAATGAGAATCCCAGAGAGGGCCTGTTTGAAGTTCTCTTTTGCTTCTTCCATATCTTTCTCATGAGCAGCTTTTTCATTCACCAGGCGACGGACATGGCTGTTGGCCGACTGGATCATGGAGTAGAAGTTGTTGGCACTGCGACGGTTCACCTCTCCTCGCTCTATCCAGGTAAGCAAGGTCTGCACGGCTTCTGAGAATTTGGAATCATCTGAAAAGAGGAGTTTATATTTAGGACCCTTAAAGGTTACCATATCTCCATCATTTTCCTCAACATATTGGCAAAGAGGCTAGCGGTGGATAAATGCAGTGCTGGGGCACGGGAGCCATGTGGGCACAGGTGGCAGGCAGGCAGGCAGACAGGCAGAAGGGAAGACGCAACAGTCAATCTGATTGGTCGTGGTCTATCAAGAATTTTCAGAAAGAAAATCCTTTCTGCTCTCCTGAAAAAACTTTTCTGTACGTAGAGTATAGTTTCTGACATTTTGCACAAATGTTTAACCTCTGTGATGGTGTGTGTCTGTGTGAGAGAAGGTTAGGACCGAGAATGAGAGGCAGTGAGGCAGAAATGGAAAGGGAGATGGGATAGAGGGGGTTAGGGAGGGAAGGAACGAGAAGTCAGCAGTAGGTTACCTAAGAATTTTACAATTCTGGGGTTCAGCAGGATAGCAGCGTAGTGGTAAAAGTCCTCGCCTTGCACACGCTGGGATCTCATATGGGTGCTGGTTCTAATCCTGGCTGCCCCGCTTCCCATCCAGCTCCCTGCTTGTGCCAGGGAAAGCAGTCGAGGACGGCCCAAAGCCTTGGGACCCTGCACCTGCATGGGAGACCTGGAAGAGCTCCTGGCTCCTGCTTCGGATTGGCTCAACTCGAGCCGTTGCGGCTACTTGGGGAGGGAAGATCTTCCTCTCTTGTCTTTCCTCCTCTCTATATCTGCCTTTCCAATAAGAAAATAAATAAATCTTATCAGAACAACAGCCAGGAGCTCTGAGCGGTCTGCAGAACAACAGTAAGCTTCCTTTGGGACTAGGGAGAGGAGCTTTCTCTGGTCCTTACTTAGTTCCAACTTTGGATCCCCACCTTTTCTTGCAATGACCATCAGGGTCGCTAGGAGCCCCCCATCCCAAAACACACACAGACACACACAAGAATGGATAGAGAACAACAAGGAAAGCATAGAACCAGACAGGAAACGGTCAGCGGGGACTCACACATACCTTACTAGGTAGAACACAAAGATTAGTTACTCCTCACTAAGGTATTGAATATTTCTCTGCACACCCCTCCTAAAACTGTTCTGCACTTCAACTGTTGACATATGCCTTGTTAGAGTTATAAGCCAGTTTATACTATCCTAAAATCTGCCAAGTTCAGCAAAAATTATGCCTCAACAGTATAAACTGCTAAATACTAAAATGAAAATAGACATGAGACAGCTGAATAGTACCCTATAGCCATTTTAAGATGTATAGCAGCCGGTTCTGTGTATAACCTAAAATTGCAGTGTCAATGAAGTAGTCACAGGATGTGGTTAAGAACTTCCATTTTTAACATATTTGTTACTCAATATCATGTCAATTAATTCCATGATGTTGTAAATTGTTGTTGATGTTATGTTGTGGATTTTAATTAATCAGGATGATATTCTGCCAGCTCTGCCTTCAGACCAGAGATGGTCTCCCCAAGAAACCACTGAATTTATCTGGACAATAAGATGCTGGACTCTATGCTTGGTATATGTTTGCAAAGAAAGAATCTTGACTGAATTTGAACTGTAATACTGTAACAAGTTGGAGGAATCCACCATAGGGAGAGGGCACGAGGAGGGGTTGGGGGAATCCCAGAGCCTATGAAACTGTGTCACATAATGCAATGTAATTAAAAAAAATAAAGAAAAAATAAATATTAAATTTTTTTTTTTTTACAATTTTGTATTCCAATAAGGAACAGTGAAGTTCACTCCCGAGTTTAACTTGAATTTGATGGTAACTTTACCACTGGTCCATGGAATTATAATACTGGACGAATCCTTAGGAAAGGGTTAACTGGATAGTAGTTTTAACACATCTTTAAACTTTTATAATATCACGCCTATATCTAATCCATAGCCACAGGCCTTTCACTTGGTCCTAGTTAGCATCTATTTTGATGCAATTCATCTTATTTCCATATTTTTCACATCATTTTATTCTTGCCTGAGGTCCCCTCAATGTAGATGTCTATAGCTATTTAGGAATTAGTCTCTGATGTTCAGACAGCAGTCGAGCCCTCTCGGCAGTACTTCTGGTTTTGCTTGCTGAGATGGCTGCTTACACGTTGTGCTGCTATGGACTCCTGGATGGAAGACGTTGGTAGCAGCCCACAGAAGCCTCATTCCAGGCTTTCACATCCCACTTTGGCCAGAAACCCTTGTGGTAAGTGGAAATATCTTTCATAATAAACTGAACTTCTGGCCTTCTGCCTTCTTTCAGAGCAGACACATAAAGAGAAGTCAGCCTTGACTTTGTAGCAATGTTTAATTTTAGTGTGTGGATATACTCTGTGAAGCTCAGTTTTGCCATGTCTAGAGGGTGAAACAACATCAGATTAATTCTTTTGGATTGAAGTGAATTGTTTGCTGTCATGTGAATAGGCAAGCATTGGGGCCTGAATCTTACTAATGCTTTCAGCTTCCCTATTGTTTAAAGTGCACCACTATTTCTGTGTGTCTATTCTAGACTGCATATTTTCTGTTTTTCCTTCATGGGAAGTCAAAATCAATCCAAAGAGATTCGTTAGATTTCCTTAAATGTGTAAGTCCCTTGGGCTATATGGCGCAAACAAGTCTGGTAAGTACAATCTGTTTGGAAAATGAAATTAGCAGCTTCTTGCTTGGTTGAGAGCACGAGAAGCAGGAGAAATTCATACCATTAGAGGTGTCATCAGTATGATCAATAGGGCACTAGCACCCATTCAATAAAATCAGCCACACTCAGGAAATGAGAAAGACTGGATTTTAGCTACAAAGACAAAAGACCAAGCAGGTCCGTTAACATTAAGTTAGCAAAATGGCCCCTAGAATCAAGCAAGGGGAACAGGAATCAAAAGTATAGGGGAAGTAGTCTGATTTAGTAATGTCCAGATGTCCCCATAATTGCTGTGTGAAATGAATTGTCCCTCTATAGTGACTGAAGAGGTTTTGTTTTATTTGGTCTTATTTTAGTTGGCTTTGGGTAACTTAACAAATACACTGTGATTACTTTTTGGGTCTCTGTTTTTCCAAAATTTAAAACAGGAATTCTATCTGAGTTTTCCATGGTCACATCAAGTTCTGTCATCTTCATACACTCATGTGAGATTTGTATAATTCTCACATGAGTACTTTGTGAGATTTATATAATTCAAACCAGCTTGCATTCATCATGAAAGGAGACAGTTAAAGGTTCCATGTTATGGATCCCATCTAAAATTCTCTGTTGTAGAAAAGTGGAGAAAGCCTGCTTCTTTCTAGCCACCTGATTTCTGGAGAGAAGAATGCCATCCTTTGAGTTAGTGAAGGAACAGATTCAAAGGGGGCAAGGACAAAGTTTCTGTCTCTTCAGTCACTAGGTACAACTCTATCTGTAAGTCTCCAGTACAAGAAATGCTTAGAATCTGTTAGTAGGAAATTCAAAGTATAAAGTATAACTTTTAACAATACAATTATATTTATCAGGCTTCACTAAAGAAAAGAGGTTGTATTTAAAATATATATATATATATATATATATAATATTGTGTAGCTTGAGATTCTTCTATACCTTTTAGTTTTTCAGCAACAATGCTGCATTCATGATCTGAATAGTGGACCACCGGGGGCGGGGACGGTGGCCGCAGCCTTTCTTCTTCCATCCTTCTCCGGTGGCGCTCCTCTCTTGCTAGCATTCGCTGTTTGCACTCCCACTCATACAGGTCATCTCGAGCCTGTGCAAAATCAACATGGAGCCGGCCTGTGTCCTTCTTGTCTGTACTGGAGCCCAGACGAATGCGGTAACCTAAATTCATACGATACAATTATGGCCAATAGAGCGAGGGGGAGAGAGAGAGAGGAAAGAGGAGCATAAGATGAACATAAGAGTGAGCAAATGTATCTTTCCAAGTTAAATATTTTAGATGTGATTGCAGCAGTTCCTAGTGATGACATAACCCAATATTCTCTGCTTCTATGCAGCAAGGTGAATTGTCACAAGACTCAGAATGCTACTCTTCTCTGACAACAGTTTATGCAGGATTCTGAAGCATACTTGTACTATTCTATGAGTTGAATCAGTCTTTCTCTTTCCTCTCACTTGCCACCTTGGCTTTGACCAATGGTACCAAAAAAATGAGCCTTAAGTGGTGCTGGAAAGAATGCGAATGGTGATCCCAAACAATAATCTTCTCAGATAATTTTTAGAAGTGTAGTGGTCATATAAGCACATAGAATTCTGGCAAAACTTACATGTATTAACTCACAATTTTAATATCTACACATTACTTTTTAGATGCATTTGACATATCTCAATACTTTTTTTTAAGATTTATTTTATTTTTATTACAAAGTCAGATATACTGAGAGGAGGAGAGATAGAGAGGAAGTGGAGCTGCCGGGATTAGAACCAGCAGCCATATGGGATCAAGGCGAGGACCTTAGCCACTAGGCCACGCTGCCGAGCCCATCTCAATACTTTTATTCTGAAGAAAAATAGGTATGATGGGCAGTGATATATATCCCAGGTGACACATAATTAATTTGTGATTCAGAAAACAAGGATTCAACTCCCTGCCTTTAATTTATGTTCCAACTACACCATCCAAGAGAAGTCTCTAAATGAAACTGCAAAAAAAAAAAAAAAAAAAAAAAGAGTTAAGTATTTTTTAGGTTGTACAAGTTGAACTAGATTTATCTATCTCCACATTTATCTCATTTCACTCTCAGTAAAAGCTTGCAGGGCAAACATTTTACCAAGGAGAAATTGAGTATCAGAAAGGTTGGAGAGGTTAAGCATCTTGCCCTGGGTCAAACAAGTAGCAAATGGTAGGACTGGGGCTTGAATCCAGGATGTCAGACTCTAAATCAATTGTACTCTCCTTTCCAACCTGCCTTTCAAGAGTAACACCACACAGATTTTTGCTGCTTGATAAGATACAGTAACAAGGATTAGATTTACTCTCTTCCGTCAAACAATCAAAACGTAAGAAGGAAATACATGAAGCAATGGCTTTTAACTGAATATCAAACAATTAGGACAGTGATCATTTTAAGGCAAGAAATAAACCAAGTGATCTCTATGATTATCTCAGACTATTACTTGGACAGCACTCAGGCCTTAGTAGAGGGAGGGAAACTCAGGCAGAGCATGGTGTTGTTTGCCTGCAGTCGAAGAGATACAACTGGGAGTCCAAGAGCCTGGCAAATGGAGTCCATCCAGCAGAGTATAAGAAGGAACAAAACTGTGCAAAGAGGTTCAGAGATGGCAGAGGGACTTCCATTCTTTTTTTTTAAAATATGGAACGCTTCACGAATTTGCGTGTCATCCTTGCACAGGGGCCATGCTAATCTTCTCTGTATCGTTCCTATTTTAGTATATGTACTGCCGAAGGGAGCACGGGACTTACATTGTTACGTAGCTGAGCAGTGATGGCTACATGCAAGTGTGGAAATGACTTGAACGTTACGTAACAATCCTTGGAGGTCACATTGAGCTGAGAAGAGCTCATTAGCTAGAGCACAGAATTCCTTCTTCACAGACTATCCAGGTATCAGAAAGAATCTGCCTCAGTAGTACAGACAAATTAGCCCTAAATTGCTCTGGTGTTATTGGGCAAAATCTAAAAATCTGGGGTGGATGTCCTGGTATTGCACTCTAAATATTTGCCTGTGTTCCAGCATCCCATATGGGCACCGGTTCAAGTCTTGGAGGCTCCACTTCCAACCCAGCTCCCTACTTATGGCCTGGGAAAAACAACAGAGGATGTCTCAAGGATCTTGGGACCCTGCACCCATGTGGGAGATCTGGAAGAAGCTCCTGGCTCTTAGCTTCAGATCAGTTCAGCTCTGACTGTTGTGGCCATTTGGGGAGTAAACTGGTAGATGGGAGATCCCTCTGTCTCTCTTCTTTGCAACTCTGCCTTTCAAATAATAATACATAAATCTTACAATAGAAAATCCTACCAAACCTAAAAAGCGAGAGCTAAAAGAATAAAATCTCTTTAGGTTACTTTACTGCATGTCAGAACAAAAGCTCAAGAATGGTTATAGAAATTAAAAATATCTGCTATCATATAAGGTAAAATTCATGATACTAGGCACCTAAGTAAAAAATTAACTTGCATGCAAAGAAGCAAGGAAATACAACCCACAATAAGTGCGTAAATAATTCATTCAATCAAATAAGACCCCGAAGTAACTCAGGTAATATAATTAATAGATAAGGACAGAAAACCAATTATTAAAGTGGTATTTCACATGCTGAAGAAGCTAGAGAAAATAATGAACATATTAAATGGAAACAAAAGCTATAACAGTAATCCAAGTATCTAGAAGTTTAAAATATAATATCTAAATTGAAAAAAATCACTGGATAGGATTTATTGCAAGTCAGTCACTATAGAAGAAAAACAGTTAATGAACTTGAAAACAACAATAGAAACAATTCAAAATGAAATACTAGAAAAAACTATTGAAAAAATGGAACAGAATATTGGTAAGCAACATCAGGAGGCTTAATATTTGCCTAATTGAAGTCCTGAATGAGAGGGAAAGAGAGGGAACAGAGAAAAACACTTGCAGAAATAAGGACAGGAAAATTCCAAAATCTGATGAAAACCAGATTTAGAAAGTTCAGTGAATCCCAGGCAGAAGAAACATAAGTATATTATACCGCACTGAATTGTCCAAATTAGTATGGAAGAGAGTGCCTTGAAAGCCACCATTGACAAAAAGTCATTTGTTACAGACAAAAAAAAAAAAAAGCAAGGATAGCATCATGCTATCATAACAAATGAAAACAAGAATATAGTAGAATACCACTTGAGAGAGAGGAAAAAAAAAATCAGTCAACCTACAATTCTGTATTGAAAAAAATCTTGCAAAGATAAAGGTGAAAACAACTTTTTGTTCTAAACGTAAGAATGCTAAAAATTCATTAGGAGCAGAAATGAACTACAAAAACTGTTAAGTGAAATTTAAGCTTAGGGAAAATGATATCAAAAGGGAATCTGGATCTATACAAAGGAAGGAAGAGCATGTATAATATATGATTCCATTTATATGAAGTTCTAGAAAATGCACACTAATCTGATAACGAACAGATAAATGGTTGCCTGAGGGGGAAGGGGCAGGGGCAAGAGGAATAACCTATGAAGGATGCCTGAAAGACACATTAGATGGTGTTAGACATATTCATTACTTGATTTTTGAATGTTGGTGATGATTTCACAGCTCTACGTACATGCTAAATATTTTATAACTAAATATTAGAAATATATGAAGCCCATTGGTATATTAGTTATTCTATGTCAATAAAGCTATTAGACATAGCAGTTAAAGACATCTGCAGTCGCCATCAGAGCATCTGGGTTGGATGCATGGCTCTGGCTCCTGGCTCCAGCTTCCTATCAATGTAGGCTGTGGGGAGGTAGTGGGATGCTTCATGTAATTGAGTCCCTGAAATGCACATATGAGACCTGAATTGCATTCTCTGTTCCTGGTTTTGTCCCATCCCGGCTCCAGATATTTTGTAGGCATTTGGGGAACTGAACCAGCAGCCAGAGTTCTTGCTTATGCATTCTCTCAGTTTCTTTGCCTCTCATTAAAAAAATACAAATGAAAAAAGAACAATATCCAGTAACACTAAAACTCTCACATAAAGAGGAAGAAAAGTTAGATTTCATAAGCAAATTTTTTAGGGCCCTTTATAGTTTACAATACACTTGCATCCTCATGTATCTTATTTGATCATTAGAACCTGCAGAAAAACGGGGATAGTAATGATTAACTTGTCTATTCTCTTAGGATTTTGGAAAGGATCAAGAGAGGATAGTATAAAAGCTCTCCACATACACACAGCAAAGGATGTTATGATGTTATGCAGTGCATACAATGTGCACAATTCCTGTTCCCAGATATGCTCTGTCAGAAGAAAAAATGATTATTTCTACATTTTCAGACCCTTTTCTAAGGTAAGTTTTTGTTTGTTTTAACCACTGTCTTGCCATGTGAGATAACAGTCAGGAGGTTTCTAGCACTTGTGAACTTTGGGGGCAGGTTCAAATTTAAAGGACACAATTTAGTTATTTTTACATTACTGATTGTGATCGCCTTTTCCTTTGGCATCCTTGATAATGTTTCTAGGAGGTGGCTGTTACCAGAGAGCTGATTTCAGTGATGTTTAAATGATGCCTTCTGAGCAGTATATACAACTATTTAGGGCTTTTCGAGACCTTTCCGTTTTTATTACAATAGTCTATTGTGGAATGCTTTGCTATCGTTGCTAAATGCTGTCAAATCTTCAGTAGAGTCTATGGCGCATAGCAACTGTAATAAGAGTGTTCTACATCTGCTTCCTCCTCTCTTTCCTCCATGTTACTAGCTTACTTTTTAAAAATCCATTACCTTTTCACCGACCTACTGCCACAGGCTTCTAACTGACCTCCTGTCTTATTTTCTCTTCTCTAATCCAGTTCTACACAGAGCTGTAAGATTAATCTTTTATTTTAAGGAAACAATCAACTCCCTTGTTCACAAATTTCTTCAGCAATTTCCTATTACCTAACAAGTACAGATCCCACTGCTAAAGCTTTCAAAGTGTGCTAACAAGAGATGGTTTTTCTCCCCTTATACCTGCTTAGCACATAAACTTTACTTTTGTATCTTCACTCATGCTCTTCCTATGCCGTGCCATCTGCAACTAAATGCTGTCTCTTTCTCAGATTGTATCCAAATGCCACCTTTCCTGATATGTCCAGTAAGATGTCTCAATTATTTATACTCATTCTTTCTCTCTTTCTTTCCCAACCCTATAGTTTTCAGTCATTATTATTAGCAGTGAGTATGTCTTATCAGTGTCTTCAATGATGCCTGGGCTACATAACTATTTAAATGAACATATAACTGCATAGTCACACTGTTCACAAAAGGGAAGAACTAAGTTTTATGCCATCTTATTATCCTCTGCACAGAATCTAACACAATAGTTTACACAAAGGATTCTAAATGAGCACCTGTTACATAGATGAAGATGCTCCTATCATAAAATGTCTGGCACTTGGATGTAGTGATTCCAAACTGTTAATTCTTAGGCAAGGAAGTAGCTAAATGCTCTGTGCCCTTTCCAATTACCCTTTCTTCTTCTTTCTAGTATTATTTGTCAACTGTGCAATAAAGAATTCGAATGCAAAGTAAAAGATCAGCGAGACTCTCTTGAAACCAATTCAACAAGGCCATTCACTTTATGATACTAATCAGAAATCACTTCCTGTCTCAGTCACCACAAATCTGAACTTTCACTATAAGCAAGAAATTTCATGCAAAACAATTCTTCATATATGCAGTGAACTATTATCACTTCTGGATTAGACTAGTGTTATTATTGATTAACTTATCTCCTAGTCATTACCCTTACCTATAATCACTCAGTCGACCTCCTGCCCAGAATATTTCTAAAATGTAAATCAGGTTATGGCACTCAATTCTTCAAAATCCCCCAGTGGCTTCCATAATAAAACTCATCACCTTAGTTTATAACTCTCAATGCAATTTGATATCACCTCCCTCTTTCATTTCCCCCCACCATCCCACTCCCATTATAATGGTCCAGTCATGCTAATCTATCCTCCATTTGAACATGTTCAGTCCATCTTCAACTCAGGGCCTCAGTTCAAATGTCAGAGAAAACTTGCTTTCTTAACAAACTCAGATAATTTTAAAAAAATCTTCTTCAGAGCACTTGCTCATTAACTGTTACATAATATTTTGTTACATCTAGCATATAACAGCCTTGATGACAAAAAGTTTACCCATACCTATCTGGTATGCATCCAATAATCTATCATTATACCAAGCAGTCAATAAAAATTTATACCTGAGCTTCATAACTATGTTTTGATATTTAGTTTGGTAACAGATTCTGTGCTGGATGTTGGGATATTAAATACAACACAGTCTCTTAAGTCTCTTAAGGAGTTTGCACTCTGCTGGAGGAGACAGATGTAGAAAGAGATAACTCTAGCACAGTTTGCTAGACATCAAGTTAGCAGGAAGCCCCAAGCACTGGGCTGTGGAGGCACTTAGGAATGCCTGGTTAAATCAGCCTGGGGTAGAATGTGGACATCAGTTGGAGATAGTTTTCCAGAGATCCTGCTGGAGTTGGAGCTCCAAAGTATAAAGATATGTGAATAGTGGGTGGAAATGGAAAAAGTAATTGAATTTTTTTTAAAGGGGCACAAAATGCCTTAGCACATTCTGGGAACTAGGTTTTGTTTAGTGATGTTGGAACATGGTATCTGATGGAACAACTGGGAGCTGATCTAGATGCTACTTATAAGGAATCCAGAGTTATCTCATAGACAAGTGGGAACTACCAAAGATTTTTAAAAGAGGATGGTGGGTGGTTACAGGCATTTGCCATCTCTGAAGGCAAGAAGGAGTAATATTAAGTTCATAGTTTGGCTGTTGCAGTTGCCAATACTCTCATTCCCAATCTCTGCACTGCTGCCTCACCGGCAGAGTGCCCACATGGAAACACCTACCAGAGAGATAAAGAGCTTTGTCCACCATGTACTCCTCAGCAAAGCGAATGTGACAGAAATTCTTTTTGCTTTTCCGGATAGCAATGATTTCTCCACACTGTTCAAACACTTCCACAATGATCTGTTCCGTTCCATTCTCAGGCAGGCCACCCACAAATACTGTTTTGCATCCTGGTGGTCTTTCTCTGGTTGCAGGAGGTGGAAGGTCTATATGCAAGAAAAAAAAAATTTGGAATTAAAAGTGTTTGCTTGGGATAGACCTCTTTGACACCTAACATTTCTCAGAGATAGCTCTATTGTTCCTGACAATATTTTTGCCTGAGTTCCAGGAAGATATATCCCCCAAGATGTCCATCTCTACTCAACAGAAGACTGCATGAACTTGAAAATCATTTTATTTGATCAATTTGTGAACATGATGTCTAAAGGGTAAGACCTAGGCCCATATATACATATATTTATCTAAAGGATCAATAAAATGTAGGCAAGTATACCATGACACTGAGATAGTTTGCAGTATGTATCTCTACTTCTGAATAAATGATGGACTTCCAATGAAACTTAAATATATTTTGACAATAGAATGCTGAACTTTATACCATTTGTCTCACTCAGAATTCTTGAGTTTTGCTCCTTCTTTTGCGACAACTCAGCTATGCCAAATATGCCAAATTTTTAGTGATTTTTGTTAAAGACAGTGGTGTGTGTGTATGTGTGTGTGTGCGCGCGCACGTGTGTGTTGGTTGTGTGCAATTCTACTCAGTTTAAATACTTACATTCAGGAGTTCTCAGAACCAAGGCTCCCCTAACTGTAGTTATACTATACTCTCTCTGTTTATACTTACTGAAAGAACTGTTTCAGGATTAACTTGACAATGATAGGATGAATGTTTACAGCTGTCAGAGTGATTTGGTTTAACAAAGTTGGCATACAAACTACCCCTTTTATTTTTTTATTTTATTTATTTTTTTTATTGTTAATTATTTTGCATTATGTGACAGTTTCATAGGCTCTGGGGATCCCCCCCTCCCTCCCCCTCCCCTCCCCCCGGTGGATTCCTCCACCTTGATGCAGTATTACAGTTCAAATTCAATCAAGATTCTTTCATTGCAAACATATACCAAGCATAGAGTCCAGCTACTTATTGTCCAGATTGGTTGAACAGTTTCTTGGGGAGACCTTTTCTGGTCTGAAGTTTGAGCTGGCAGAATATCATCACAGTCAATTAAGAGTCCCAATATAACATCAACAGCAATTTGCAATGTTATGGAATTGACATGGTTTTGAGTAACCAGTGTATTAAAAAGAGAAAAAAAAAAAAAAAAGGAAAACAAGTCCTAGCCACAACCTATGATTAGCTCATTGACATTTCAATTTTAGTTCATATACAGGACCGGCTGCTCTATACCTTAAAATGGCCATAAGGCACCATTCAGCTGTTTCGTGTCCATTTCATCTTAGTATTTAGCCAGTTGTTGTATTGAAGTAAAATTTTGCTGATCTTGGCAGATTTTAGGATAATCCAGACTGGCTTGTAACTCTAACAAGATATATGTCAACATTTTAGGTGCAGAACATTTTTTTGTTTGTTTGTTTGTTTTTTTTTTGGGGGGGGGTGTGCAGGAAAATCCTCAACACCATGGTGAGGAGTAACTAATCTTTGTGACCCACCCAGCGAGGCATGAGCCAATCCATGCCAGCTCTTTCCTGTCAGATTTCAAGTTCTACTTTCTGTTGTTTATTTATTTTAGGTTTTTTTTGTTTGTTTTGTTTTTTTAGTTTGTATGATTGTTTGCTGTGAGGGGTTTTCGAAGCGATCCCGATGGCCATTGCGAGGGAGGGGGGGTCCAGAGGTGGAGCCAGGCTCGGACCAGAGAAAGCTCTCCTCCCTGGTCCCGAAGGACGTTTATTGTTCTTCTGTTTCTGCAGACCACTCAGGGCTTCTGGTTGTCTTTCTGATGACGTTGGTTTCTGCACGGTAGTGTTTGGACTTCTTCCATCCCCTGTGGAAGCTCCGGTTGGGGGTGGGTGACCTCAGAGTACTCGGCCTCCGAGGGCATCCAATTCCCTGTGGCCTCCTTGGCAGTTGGGATATAGTCCTTGTTGCTCGTATTAATAGTTTGTGGTGAAGGTCTGGGAGTCTTCATGGTTGGGATGCAAGCTTCCTCCTTACCACCTGCTCCACTCTGGAGTGCCCCCCTGCTCCACGCACATGACCTCCTGTTAAGAGGTTGTCAGGATCGCACCCGATTCCCCCCTCATGCATTGGTATAGTAGTTTTAGTGTTGTTTAGTGCCGCTTTGAGTCTGTTATCTATGAATTACCAGATTTGATCTTGATAGGCTATATTGTACTTTTTTCTCAGTCTTTTTATGGTCCTGAAAGATTTCCCTGCACTCCCCCCCATTACAGGTTAACATAGCGTATTGAGGGTATAGTAGGTTTTACAGTTTTTCGATGTAGATCTTAAGTATTCTGACATTAATTGTTGGTTTATAGATTATATCGCGTTATCTTATTGCATTGGATACAGGCTATAAGAGATTGCACTAATATTACAATATACAGGTACTATTTCCCCTTTTATTTTAATTAATTAATTAGCCAACGAGATCTTTCTCTAATTTCTTGATGGACAGGTGAGTCTCTAATTTCTTGCTGGACAGGTGAGGCCTAGAGCCAATCTTAAAGCATTTAGAGGGAAGTATGAAAAACAGCACAGAGACTAAGCTCATCTGGGAAATTGTTAACTAAAGTGAGATGAATTTGGCCATAGAGAGTCATTAGAAACCCACTTAATGAAATGATTCTCTCTGCTTAAAAATATGCTTTCTACTTACTCATCTTATACATAAAGCCCATTGCAGCTGCCAGCTCCTTGTTGCTATTTGCGTGTTGCAAAGCATTTTCTAAGTAAAATCTTACAGTTCATAGCCCAACAAAACAAAGCATAATGGTCATGGGTTTTTCTAGTGTTGGTTTTGAATCTGCAAAGATTTATTTTGTATATTCTGTTCTTTCCACTTATCTACTAACAATTCTCCCAGCTCAAGATTTGGAGAGCTTGACAACCATTGATTATACCTCACATGCAAAAATAAATGAGTCTTACTCAAAGATTAGGGCAACACCCCCACCTGACTCTTCTCCATGTTGGCAAGCACTTGATTCAGGAGCTTCCCTGACTATCAGCATCCACTGCCTCCTCATTATCATCATCTATCTCATTGGTGTGGTTAAAAATGGTCAGTTTCTCGTGATGTTCTCTTTCCTTCTATTTAGTTCAAAATAGGGGTAGAGGGATTTAAAGAACTTACTCATGTTGTTAATTTTTTAATATCTGCGATTTCAAGAGCGCATTGTATTATGGTCCCCCTTCCATATCAGAGGGTTAGAGGGAAAGAAAAAAATAATCTAACAAGAATGTGAAATATCATAGTTATGGCCACTGGCAGAGAGTAGTTTTTGCCAAAACTATAGAGATCTGAAATCCTGTAATGACTTAGGATTTTTCAGTTTTAAAGCACCAGATGGAAGTCTAGCCAGCATTCAGTGAATTTTGGCCCTGGCAGAACATAGAATTGACCCGGGAATTAAACAATTTCTGGGCCTCACCCTAAGGAGCCTGATTAATTGTACAGGGTGTAGACTGTGCATTAGTTTTTGCTGTTGCTGCTGCTGTTTTAAGCTGTTTATGCAATTCGAATGCTTATCTAGGGTTGAAATCCACTGAATTAGAAAATCTCTGGTATTAAAGGGAAAGCCAGAGAGGCTAAGTGTCTCATTTGGTGTCACCCATTCGATAAAAAGATGGCTTCTCATTTATGGAAATGTATAGTGATGGAGTACTGGAGTCTACCATATCCAGATGTGGGGGTACAATGCAACATGCATTCTTGCTTCCAAACAGAAGATGGCCTCCCAATGAAACTGTTGGAAATGTGTAGACAATGGGATACTGAACTGTCTGACATTGTCTGTACCAGCAATGTTGGGGCACACTTAAATAAGAGACTGATGGAATTATGACTACTTATGAAGGACTATACTATTGTAGCAACATGGGGAAAATCTTTCAGGGGGTGGGAGCTTGGGGGGAAATCCCAGTCTAAACAAAATTGTACCAAAAATTCAAAAATTCAAAATAAAAATATGAAAAAAAAAAGAGGAGCATGGACTTGGAACAGGCAAACTTGGACTTAAATCTTAATCTAATTACTCACCACTCAATAATACCCTGCATGACTGGGAAAATTACATAACCTCTAAAAACTTCTTTTTCTATTTTAACAATAGGGATACTAGTTTCTACCTTTTGACAGTTATTGTAGGATAACTGATATTATACTCTCTAAATTGCATACAGTATAACAGCTAGCATTTGGTGAGTTCTCAGTAAAAACAGTAGTCATTATAGTGTCATTATTCATCATTACAGAACCCAGGTTTCTTAATTCTCAATCTGGAGCTTTCTATATCCCCAGAACAAGTCTGGAGTGGAGTACTAGCTTAGACCTGGACTGCTAAACTCTCAGCTCCCTTGCTCTACCCAGATCCTTAGACAAGGCTGCTTTGGAGAAGGAATAATTATTATGTTTAGAGGAATCTACAGCTATACAAGCTCATATGACTTTGACCATGGAACTCAAGAGCATCCCTACAGAGCAAGGTTTCAAATTAAAAGCCTTAGGATAAAATCCTGCTTTAGAATACAAAACTTTCTGAGGTTTACAATGTAAAGTAATAGAATGGCAAATGATTCTTCTTTAAAGCAAACAATCATCTTTTTATATTTGATTTAGCCCAGGTCTACTTTTAGCTTCATTGAGAGACTTCAAGGAGTGTTTGGGTATTTCTGCAGTTACATATAGCCAAAAAAAATGTAAATGCTCTTTTCCTTGAATATATTTATGGAATTTAAAAATTCCGTGAGGATTGGATAAGAAAGCTATGGTTCATCTACTCCATGGAATACTACTCAGCTATTAAAAAAAACAAAATGCAGTTCTTTGTGGCCAAATGGGCCAAACTGGAAACCATAATGCTAAGGGAAATGAGCCAATCCCAAGAGGTTAAATACCACATGTTTGCCTTAATTTAAGATGATACGATGTTATGTATAACATGTTATGTTATGTATGTTATATGTTGTGTATAAACTAAAATTGAAATGTCAATGAGGTGGTCACAGAAGGTGGTTAAGAACTAGCATTCATTTTTAACATATTGGCTACTCATTACTACGTCAATTCCATAATGATGTAAATTTTTGCTGATGGCATGATGGAGCTTTTAATTGATCGTGATGATACTCTGCTGGCTCTGTCTTCAGACCAGAGAGGGTATACCTAAGAAGCCGTTGAACTTGACTGGACAATAAGATGCTGGACTCTATGTTTGGTAGATGCTTGCAATGGGGGAATCTCAACTGAACTTGAACTGTGGTTATGCAACAAGGTGGAGGAATCCACCATGGTGGGAGGGTTTGGGGAGGGGAAGGGAGAATCCAAGTGCCTATGAAACTGTGTCACATAATACAATGTAATTAATGAATTAAAAATAATAATTAAAAAATAAATAAAAAAAATTCCATGATGAAGTCATCACCCTACTTAGATGCTGTGCTTCTTCTGTGGCAACTGTTCCCTAAGTGAAAAAAAGTATAAAAACCCACTAGAAGTAATGTCAAGAATGCTGGGGATGTATTTATTTTCCTTGAGTAAATGTAAGATGTCTCTTTGATAGTATTTGCTAAAATTTAGATGTATGCCATCAAGCCAGGAAATTCGCTGTGCTATTTTCCTTAATGGATAGCACCTGTTTCTTAATGATTCAAAGCACTCAGTTGTCTGGACTTGATTTTTTAATCTTTATGAAATACACTGATCATGGCACAGAAATGATAACCCATAAGAGTGCAAGCTTCAAGCCCACCAATTATTCAGGTCATATTTTCAGCTCTGTAGCATCCCAATCACCACTTAGGATGGAGACAAAGAAAACTTCCATGTAAAAAGGGTCAAGTAAACTGGGAGTATTAAGAACTTTAATCTTTGGTAATGGACAAGGAGGTGCTGCTAGCCATCATAAATCCATTCAAGCATCCACTCTGGGGAGCTGTGTTGGGACAATCCAGCATTAGGACAGAATCATTGCTGCTTTTTGACAAGTTACACAGGGAGCAGCAGCATATAGGGCCTGAAAAGCACTTGTATCATGCTTTTCAGAGGCGCATCACAAATCACTCAGCTTGTTACCAGAATATATAACGCAAAGTTGTTGAATTGGTTTTATTCCATAGTCCAAGACTCAAGACCCTCTGAATATCAGTAGGGGGTCAGATGTATTTCATTGTAGTTCCAGCTGTCTGGAAATAGAAGGATGGTGGATTTTTATTAATGCTCAATTTACCCACTTTCTCTAATTCTTTGTTTAAAGCCCAGCACTGAGAGTGACATTAGGGTCTAGCTGCTATAATATAAACTTTAAAAACTGCTCTTTTTTTTTTTCTGAGTTCTGGTCGTTTCCTTACATGCTTTGTCAAATAGCAAACAATGTTTCATCACTTATTCCATGCTCACTGTTATCCCAGTGCACTCAAAATGCAATCTCTTTACACATTAGGCCAGCAACTGAAATGAAAAGATTTTTGGCAAAACTGACTTCCCTGGAGAGATATGGCTGCCCTCTTCTCTCAGCACTGCCAACTGCTAATGAAGTTTCATATAGCCACCTTCTGAAGAAAAGACTGTTCCAGAGACTTTCTTTTGCCATACTTCCAAACCCTGCAATCACAGATTATCAACTTGAGGACAGTGAAGTACTTACCATTTATCTTTAAAAAGGCGAAAGGTTTATATGATCTGAAGAGAAACCAGAGTGTACTATCTTTAAAAGGCTGGTGCTTGTTCTGTTCCAGTCCAGTTTGATCAATTGATGTTATATACCAGGTGTGATTTTGACTTGTCCAGTTCAGAATGGTTATGTTACATACCAAAGATACATGACTATTTCGTGGTAGATGTTGGACTATGAAAGGAGGGCTGTGGTTAAGCTTGAGTACATAATTATTCTGTTGTGCCCACTTCAACGAAGTGTGCAGAACTGTGTGCTACCTACCAATTTTGCCTTATTTTTCTCAATCCATTTGGAGGGCTTCTTTTTGAGTAGATAAATCATTATTTTGGTAGCTATATTTATAATACATAGAATCACAATTTTCAACTTAGATGAAGCCTTGGCGGTTTCTTGATGAAAATAATCCAGTCTTTTTATCACTTTAAAGTGAAGGGAAATTGGGGTACAGAGAGATTATGTGACTAGCCCAAGACCGTATAGCTAGGTAGTGACAGAGCTGGGAATAGGACATAGTTGTCTTGACCTGCAACGTGATAGCTTGTCTACTACATCATAACATCATGTTTTTGTTGTTGTTCATTTTAAATAGATCCACCTAGAAAAGCCTGTTGGGAGGCTGACTACATCTGTCTGAAGCTCAAAATAGAGACATAAGGTGAATATACAGTTTTAGGAGTTATCACTATGTTTTGGCAATTACCTATGCCCTCTCAGTTTTTTTTTTTTTTAAGATTTACTTATTATCATTGGAAAGTCAGATATACGGAGATGAGGAGAGACACAAAGGAGGATCTTCCATCCATTGATTCACTACCCAAGCAACTGCAACAGTTGGAGCTGTGCCGATCTGAAGCCATGAGCCTGGAGCCTCCTCGGGTCTCCCACGTGGGTGCAGAGTCCCAAGGCTTTGGCTTGTCCCCAGCTGCTTCCCAGGCCACAAGCAGGGAGCTGGAAGGGAAGCGGGGCTGCTGAGATTAGAACCAGTGCCCATATGGGATCCTGGAACATTCAAGGCAAGGACTTTAGCCACTAGGCTACCACACTGGGCTGCTGGCTTCTTTTGAGACTAGTCCTTCTACATCCATCCATTTCCAATCCAGCCCCCTCTAATGTGCCTGGGAAGGCAGCAAAGGATATAGACCCAAGTGGCTGGAACACTGCTTCTCACGTGGGACACCAAGATAGAACTTTGGACTCCTGGTTTTGGCAAGACCTGGTTCTTGCAGCCATTTGGAGAGTGAACCAACAGACAGAAGAGCTCTTGAACTAGATCTCTCTGCCTCTTACTCAGATAATTTTTTAAATTGGTCATTGGATTTAGCATTGTAATATCTCTAGTGTTCTTCAACAAGGAACGTTTGGTACAGGGATGCAGATAAAGCATGAATGAAAGGGTCTTAATAAAGAAGAGCAGAGGGCTAGCATTCTGGCAAAGACAGTAGACACTTAACACTTCTGTCTGCAGTGCTGGCAACCCATAAAGTTACCAGTTCCATCCCACCTGTTAAACTCCCAATCTAGCTTCCTGCTAATGTTCCTGGGAAAGAGTGGACTACAGCTCAAGTGCTTGGGCCCTGGCACCAATGTGGAAGACCTGGATAAAGCTCCTGGATCTTGGCTTTGACCTGGTCCAGCTCTGGATGTTGTGACCATCTGGGCAGCAAACTGATGGATGGAAGATCGCTACCTCTTCCTTTCTTTCTTTCTCTTTGTAACTCTGCTTTCAAATAAACAAATCTTTTATAATAGAATTAGAAGCAGACAGATTAAAAAAAATATTTATTTGAAAGGCGGGCAGAGAGGGAGACATAGTGAGAGCGAGTGAGATAGACTTCCATCCACTGTTTACTCCCCAAATGGTTGTGATGGCAAGGGGTTGTTCAGGCCAAAGCCAGGTGCCTGGAACTCCATCGAGGTCTCCAATTCGGGTAGCTGGGACCCAGGCACTTAGGCCAGCTTCTGCTACTTTCCCAAGCACATTAGCAAGGAGCTGGATTGTAAGTGGAGCAGCTGGAACTTTAATTGGTGTCCATGTGGATGCTGGCCTCACAGGCTGTGCCTTTACCTGATAAGCCACAATGACGGCACCCTGAATTAAGGTTGCTTGGGCAATGTTGCTAAGGAATATACAGAAATGGAAACTCCTCTTTAGCCTTGAAAATGTTGAAATTCTTCATGGATACTGGAAGTGGTTTTCTTCCCTTATTGATCTTTCTAATTGGTTTCAGTCTTTCTTCTACCTTCAAATACTTTAAGAAGGACAAAGTAGAATGGAAAGCAGAGGAAGTACTTAGTATAGTAAGATTTGGCACCTGATACTTAAGTGGATATTCTTTACAGTGGCTTTAATTTCAGTACCTTCCATGTGGAAGTGTACCATTAGAAGTTGCACATGGAATAGGGCTGGAGGGAAGTGTGAGGAGTATGAGGTTACGAAACAGGCTGAGCTAGACTAAAGTATATAGCAAGTAGAAATTATGGATTAAAGACAGTCACAGAAAGCAGATCAGTATACAATTTTGAGGTCAGGAATTAAACCATCATGAATCTGTGGGTAATGACAATCCTAGAACAATATGATGACTTTGTATATGCAATGTATATTCAGATGAAGTGTCAGGTGAAACAGAAAGGAAGGAATTAAGGGTAAAGGTGCTTTCTAATAAGGCGAGAAGACTTAGATGCAAACTGGATGCTAAGTAAAGACCATGAGAGTTTTTGAATCATTGGACTTCATGATAACAGGAACTTCAGAAGCCATAGTAAGCAGAATATACCAGAGACAGGCAGAAGTAAGTAATGGGGTTTATATTCAAGGCCTGATCAGGCAGGGCTGATGGGCTCTGAGAAGACAAGGAGTTTAGTCACCCCAGATCCCCGTCCTTGTCTCATGCACTTCCCATCTCCCCATCGCAACATAAAATCTTAGGGTTGTTCTTTCAGCAGAGAACTAAAGGAGAGACACCTTTACTGTTTTCCCCATCCAATTAACTGGAGGCTGCATTGAACAAAAATTCAAGTTTTAAAAAACAAGTACAACACTAATTTACTTTAAGCTGTGTCAGGAGTGTTATTTCTGAATTCCAAAGCCAGTTTTCTTTACCAAAGACATGGTTTATGGACACTAATGCCCTTGTTAGTATTCTTAATATGAAGATGAACTCAAGGACTCAGCTGAGGCACAATGTTTCCTTCTGCTTCTGAGATCCGGGCCTTCCAACCTAGAACTGAGTTGGAGAAGGATAAAGAATGCATTTTAGAGATGCCTATCTATTTCTTTTACTAGAGACTATGAAAAGTTAGAGCCTCTATGAGCAATATATTTCTACAATAATTTAAAGACTGCTAAACAACACATTGTATATGTCACAAAGGCACGTATGTGACTCTTTAGATATTTAGAGACTGAACAGCTAGTAAAGTCATCTACTGCACCCGACCTGGACGTGACAGGTTATAAGCCATCCTGTTAATATAGATATGAAAACTAGTGAAGGCTGAGTATGTAATAAACACATGACCAAAATCTGAGACTCTACTTTTTTTTCAGTAGGTTTTCATATTGGTAATGAATAGATTCATGGCTTTTGACGTGAAAAAAGGTGCTATCAGGAATGCACAGCTTTTTCTAATTCAAAAGCAACTCATTAGAGGGGCAATGTAACTAAGAGACAAGTGTATAAGAGTGTTGTTCATTCATCTAAACACAAATCAAGCAATGACCATTTCAGCTGTCAAATGAGGTTCACAAGGGACATCTTATTTTCTATTTCATATTTCTCCTTGTAATATGTTAGCTCTTCTCTGAATACACTTCTGAGATACTGGTCTCCTAGATTTTTTTTTAAAGAAAGGATTTATTCATTTGAAATACAGAGTCACAAGAAAGGCACACACACACACATAATGAAGGAGGGAGGAAAGAAGGGAAGGAGAAAAGGAGAGAGCGAGAGCGAGAGCATCTTCTATCTGCTTCCTAGTTCATTTTCTAAAGGGCTGTGAAAACCAGGGCTTGGCCATGTGGGAGCCAGAAGCCTGGAACTCCATGTGGATCTCCCACATGGGTTTCAGGGGCCCAAATATGCAGGCCATCCTTTGCTGCTCTCTTAGGGTGCTAGATCACAAATGAAGGAACTGTAATTCAAACAAGTGCTCATGTGAGATGCTGAGGTTATACGCTGTGGTTTAACCCACTGTATCACAACAACAGCTCCCTGGATTTCGTTTTGGTATGGCAAGATGTATCTTGTTGGAAGCCAAGTTAAAAAACTAACAGATATTGGGGCCCGGTGGCGTGGCCTAGCAGCTAAAGTCCTTGCCTTGAACGCCCCGGGATCCCATATGGGCGCCAGTTCTAATCCTGGCAGCTCCACTTCCCATCCAGCTCCCTGCTTGTGGCCTGGGAAAGCAGTCGAAGACGGCCCAATGCATTGGGACCCTGCACCTGTGTGGGAGACCTGGAGGAGGTTCCTGGTTCCCGGCTTCGGACTGGCATAGCACCGGCCGTTGTGGCTCACTTGGGGAGTGAGTCATGGGACGGAAGATCTTCCTCTCTGTCTCTCCTCCTGAGTATATCTGACTTTGTAATAAAATAAATAAGTCTTTAAAAAAATAGCAGATATTAAGTTCATTTTTCATTGACGAAAGTAGCCATGATGATCTTTCTAGCTAACTCTGATTCTAAAATCATCTCAGGTGTGAGCATATCACACCACATATAAATCAGGTTTGCACTGGGGCCTGATTCCGTGACTGACTGACTCCTACTTAAGGTGGGAAATGAAATACTTGCCTGAAGTTACATGTCAATGGTTCAAATTTATCCTGATAAGGCAAGTTCATTTGATCTATAGTCTAAATTCTTTTTTTTAAAGATTTATTTATTTTTATTACAAAGTCAGATATACAGAGAGGAGGAGAGACAGAGAGGAAGATTTTCCGTCCCATGATTCACTCCCCAAGTGACCGCAATGGCCGGTGCTGTGCTGATCCAAAGCCAGGAGCCAGGAACCTCCTCCGGGTCTCCCACGTGAGTGCAGGGTCCCAAGGATTTGGGCCGTCCTCGACTGCTTTCCCAGGCCACAAGCAGGGAGATGGACGGGAAGTGGAGCTGCTGGGATTAGAACCGGCGCACCCGTATGGGATCCCAGCATGTTCAAGGCAAGGACTTTAGCTGCTAGGCCACGCCACTGGGCCCTATAGCCTAAATTCTTGAGTGTGTTCCTTAACAAACAGTTGTAATATTTGTACTATTATGGCAGCACCCTTGATGTGCCACCCAGGCCCAGTGGAACTGTGGAAAATTATTAATGAGGTTTGTTCATTCATACAAGTAGTTTTTAATAATTTTGAGCACATAAAACACTAAACGGATTTGTAAGAGATTTTTTTGAGACGATTTGTACTGCTGTTACATTGTAACCAAAATATGGCCACAATATCTTTGGAGATATTTTAAAGCAAGTCTAAACAGAAGGTTTACTCATTGTTGACAAGACAAATACCTAGATCATTTTTCCACATGAAGTGCACTGACTGGATGACTACAAGCACTCTAATTTATTTTCAACATTCCTGCTTGTCCTTCTAGTAAGTTGAACTGCACCTTGCTGTGCACTGCAGCGCATCAGTTGAATAGCAGTAGTTCATGTGATGTGTGAATAGTTAGCAGCATTGGAAGCGTCCCAGCACCAAATAAATATTTTCATGTACTTCAGCTTGGCTAGACCACATTCTGTGCCTGCCATTGCCAGCATGTGGGCCTATTATTAGAAGGAGATACTGCAAAAGAAGACAGTTTGGAGCAATTTGTGTAGTGTGCCTCCTTCTGCACTTATACACTTGAATTCCTTACCAGCTGGCATTAGATACATGTTGTATCATTTGTACTGTGGCCAGGACACAGGCATCTACTACTCTATACATAAAATTCAGCTTTGCCTAGTAAGAGAAAAATTTCCTGCCTTCTGTCTTACAGGTATAAGTTCTGTATACTCAACAATGAAGCTCTTGGGTATTTTTTTGAAAAAAAAAAAAGAAAAGAAAAAGAAAGAAAGCTTTCTTATACATCAAAGCGTCACAATTTGTATGAGGAACAAAGCAGACATTACTTGGATTTGGAGGGAAGAGTGTGCAGCTTTTACAGTGAATGATCTCTTTTACTACTGGCATATCTGGAGGAATTGGTGGAGGTACTATTCCCAAACCAGGCATCATTGGAGTTATCGGTGGAATCCCAGTCATCAAACCAAGTGCAGGATCAAAGTCTATAAAAGGAGAGAAAAGACAGAACAATAAATTACACCAGGCAATGTTAAGTGGAGGTTGAATGCTATTTTATAAGCTTCAAATCAAAGATCTTTCTAGGACAGAGGCAAAATACTTTAAAAACAGTATTTCACATGCCCAAGTGTTGAATACTATAGTTGTATGTTTCCCTTTTGGGATGGGGCTGCTTTGTTTGAACAGGGCCTATTTAAGTCTCTATCTCACTCTGACATCTAATGTCACTCATGACTGTGCCTTATTTATTAATCTTGTCTCCATTAGTTTGCAACATACACCCCAAGTTCCATTCTGAAAAGGTTTCTTAGTATCCCTTGTTTACACTTCCTGTCTCTTTATAATACAGTAGGACATCAAGAGCATTTAAAAAATTTTATTTATTTATCCAAAGGCATATTTACATAACGAGGAGAATATAGAGGGAAAGAGCTTCATCTGCTGGTTCACTCTCTAAATGGCCACAATAGCCAGGGCTAGTGGTAGGCTGAATCCAGGAACCAGGAGCTTCATCCATGTCTCCCATGTGAGTAAAGGGGCCCAAGTACTTGGGCCATCTGCTGTTGCCTTCTCAGGCACATTAGCAGGGAGCAGGATTAGAAGTGGGGCAGCCGGGGATATGGGATACTGGCATCGCAGGTGGCACTTTACTAGCTATGCCATATGCTGGCCCCTAAGAGCAGTTTTGAAGATTTGGCACACTTGGGTTCTCATTTTGCCATTTCCTTAACAAGAGGAATTTCCTCATTAGCAAAACAGCACTAATACCAACTGCCTTCCAGGATACTGTAATGAGCAAGCAAAGTGATGTAATGTACCTAGCACAGCTTGTAGCATAAAAAGGCTCAACAAGTAAATGTTTTCTGTGCCTTTGCTGGGTTTGTTTATGTATACACCAACAGGCTTCTGGTGACACAATTTTGCACAATATAACGAAAGATATATCACACCAGCCAGGTGTAGTGACCTATTTGCTAGGCAACATCTCTGGGAAGATTCCATAGGCATGAGTCCAGAAGCTTCTTGGAGCATTTAGTTGATTTGCTTGTGGGAAAGAGGGTTGGAGAATGGCCTCAAAGCAGAGAAACAGGGATTAGGGTGTGTATGGGTCCAATCTGTGATAGGGCTTCTTGGTCAGATGCTACTGCCAGCCCTGGTTAGTCTTAAACATTGTAGGTGAATTTAGGAAATCTCAAATGTGGAGGTAGATGTTTCAAAGCACAGGACCCCCTGAGGTGTCTGCCCAGTCTAAGTCCAGTGCTAATTTCAGTGTTCAAATTTTGTCTCTTTACACAATGTAATTTTTTAAAGAAGAGACTGCACTCCATTTCTTTCTCTATCTCCTACTCCTGCTCTTGTTATAGAAACATGTACAGTGGATTGCAAACAAAGAAAGGAGATAATGCAGGGGGTAATTGCAGTTGCAGTAGTAGGCCCTACTCACTGGGATTTTATTATGCTTGCCACAGTGGGTCAAAAGGGCAATGATGTAAGCATGTCCTCAAGATGGCCATAAAATGTCCTGAATGACTCTTGGAGACGATAGAAGAAATGGTGCCTTAACTGTAGGAAGAGACTGTGGTTTCCATAAAAGCAGAACTTCAAGTCCAGTGAAGAGGGAGCCCTGTGACTGTGCAAGCAAGTAGCACACAGCGATCCCCTACCACAAAACTAGCCCAAATAAACTTTAGCATTCCCTGTTCTTTCATGTTTGGGAAAGAAAAAAATTTCCTCCAAGAAGAATTTTAATTTTTATTAAACCATTTATTTTTGGCGTTCATGTCATTTTATGCATAAACACACACACCTTCCCTGTCATGGTTCTCATATCTCGACTCCCCCTCCTCACAGTTGCTATATGACCTTGAAGGAAGTTTGTTAATATCTGTGTGCTTCTATTTCCACTTTGTTAAGAGTGTCAACACATGGAAGCATAGCACAGATACAAAAACCTCTGGCACGATAGAGCATCCTGATATATAAGTTTCCTCTCTTCTGTTCAAACACACACTGATAAATTCACGAAATGAGGCACTCATTTTCAGATTCCATGAATATTCTGAGGGACCTACTGTCTGCTAGGCTTAAAGCAAGAGGTGTTGACTAGGTTTCCATTTGCATTTCCATCCTGCAGAACTTAATATTCCTGATAACCACTTTCTTATACCGTGTTTAAAACGGCCATTTATGTCTTTGGAAAATTTGATTCTTCATGCAGAAGACTTTGGAGAAATTGTTAATACTATCTTACCTATTTACAAACTGTTAATTTTCTCTCGGACAAGATTAGACTAGATTGTGTGCCAACTAAAAAATCCGATCTATATTTCCCCATCCTACTGAAATGTTTGCTTTCATTTCATTGTCTTGTCTACCTCCTCATTGTTAGTCATACAGCTGTGTCACTCACAACCCTACGTTAACACAGATTACAGAAACATCAGTTCATTAAACAAGTTCTGCGACTCAGACTGAGAAAGAAATGCCCGTCTCCACGTACTGTCTACTAATAAATGGAGACAAACAAAAACCAGATATGCAGGATAAATATAACTTTTGACTGATGTACTCACCACTCTTCTGTTTGGCATGATTACATTAATATTTTATAAATTCATTTAAAAGCAAATGTATTCATGACATATGGCTAAACCCACAGCAGATAAACTTCCTTTCTTCTTTTTGTTCAATATGCCAAGAGTTCCATAGGCTACACTGCTTAGCAGAGCTTGCTAGAGGGCAGGTTGTACATGACATTTCAAAGGTTCCTATGACTCTGATTTGTTTTACTTTTCATTAACCATTAAGTGCCACAGTCAATGTGAATTTCGGTTGTAAACCAAGAGAATTATTGAAATCATAGACCTAATATAAACATTTCACAACTTGGAAAAAAATCAAGAAAACCAAGAATTGAAATCCCATTAGGAGGGGCCAGCAGGCTAAACAATGGTACAGCAAGTTAAAACTGCCATTTGGGACATATAGACCCCACACTGGAGTGCTGGTTTGGGTTCTAGCTGCTCCATTTCTGACCCAGTTCTCTGCTGTGTGCCTAGGGAAGCAGCAGATGGTGATTCAAGTGCTTAAGTACCTTTCATCTATGTGGGAGACCTGGATGGCGTTCCTGCCTTGAGCTTTGCGGCCACAGCTATTGCAGGCATTTTGGGAGTGAATCAGCAAATGGAAGATCTCTGTCCCCTCCTCTTTCTCTGTCACTCTGTCTTTAAAATAGGTAGATAGAGCCCAGCATGGTAGTTTAGCAGTTAAAGTCTTTGCCTTACACGCGCCAGAATCCATATGGGTGCTGGTTCTAATCCCGGCAGCCCTGCTTCCCATCCAGCTCCCTGGCTGTGGCCTGGGAAAGCAGTCGAACAAGGCCCAAAGCCTTGGGACCCTGCATCCATGTAGGAGACCCAGGAGAGGCTCCAGACTCCTGGCTTTGGATTGGTGCAGCTTTGGCTGTTGCGGATGCTTGAGGAGTGAACCAGTGGATGGAAAATCTTCCTCTCTGTCTCTCCCCCTGTCTGTATATCGGACTTTCCAATTAAACAAAAGTCAAAAATAGGTAGATAGATAAATAAATAAAATTTAAAATAATATACCACCAGAGAATAGAATATACTACCAATGAATAGATCACCAGAGAAATGCTCTTGCTTTTCCAGTTCTTTAGTCTGGCTTAAGTAGTACTGCCAACAAGTATATCCATTGCCATTTGTATAACAAATTCAAACTTTGAAGGTTTGAAATCACAGAAAAGGATGGTAGAAAAGGCTAATATAGCTCTTCAAAGTCTTTTAAAATAAACAACTTTATTTTGTTTTTTCTTTTACTAACATTTCTTCTAGTAACTTCTCCTCAATACCGTTTTGATTCTTGGCTTGGCCTTTGCTAGAAGAATTTTAAGGTATAGGATTATATGCACTCTGTTGATTCATGTACTTCCCAAAGTCTTAGCCCATCGGAAATGCTACAAATGCTGTGTGTTGGGCAAGCTTGCTCCTCAGAATTATAGCTCTCTCACATGTTTTAAGTACTACTTCAATACAGCCTTAAGTCTTCCTGCTACCTAGCAACACGTGGTTCTCAACCTGGGGACATTATTATCCTTCCTTCTTTGTATAAATCTAAGCCAGAGATTTACAAAGAGGCAAAATGCTATCTAGTTGCCCATATGCCTATTCCTCCGATGTTTTTATGTCATATCCTGTAATAACAGGTGTGAAGGAATGAAAAAGACAAAACCCTTGATCTCAGGTTCTAGTTTGGAAATAGTCATGCATAGCTTTATAATGCTGCATCACTAATTATTGTCACCCACCATGATTTATAATGTAATAGCCACTATGCTAAGTGTTTTATATAGTCTCATTTCAATAGACCTATGAGCTATTTTTATCCTTCATTTTATGGATAAAGAAATTGGGGGTCAGAGAGGTTTAACTTTTCTGTTCAAGTTCACACAGCCAGTAAGAGGCTGATTTAACTTTCAAATCTGGCTTGGTCTACCTCTAATACTCATTTCAATCATTATACTGCTTCTCAGTATAGTGTGACAATTATTTCAACAAATTTATTTGTTTTAAAGATAAAATATATGTTATGTTGGGGCTTTTAATGTTGATCGGGATGATACTCTGCTGGCTCTACTTTCAGACCAGAGATGGTCTCCCCAACAAGCCGTTGAACTTATCTGGACAGTAAGATGCTGGACTCTATGTTTGGTATATGCTTGCAATGGGGGAATCTCAACTGAACTTGAACTGTGGTTATGCAACAAGGTGGAGGAATCCACCATGGGGGGAGGGCTTGGGGAGGGGTGGGGAGAATCCCAGTACATATAACACTGTGTCACATAATGCAATATAATTAATAAAAGAAAAAGAAAAGAAAAAAAGATAAAATAAAGCAGGTATGTTTTTAAAAAAAGTGGTAGATTAGCCACAAAATACTCCCATACAATTCCTGTACCCATTGGTGATGCATTAAAGAGTAATACAGATTCCATGTCACCCAAGAGTTAGAGTCTATATCCTCTAGCCCAGTTTGTATAGATTTGGACTAGTAGAATATTGTAGAAGGGATCGTGTGTCCTTTTTCAAGCCCAGGCCTTAAGACAAAGGCTATTTCTATGTTTTGTCTCTGGAACTTATGCTATGGGATCTTTGAATCAACATGTGAGATATCTGACTGTTGTGCTGGAGAGACCATATGGACAGGGTCTCAAGGTAAATGGAAGGAGAGGGATCCAGACGATCCCAGTCTTTCATCAATCTTTACCAAGATGCTATGTATCTGGAACCTCCAGACTAGACTGCTCTGAGGTATGCAAAGCGATATATGGAAGAGAATACATTCCACCTAAATTCCTCATCCAGGAAAAATTTAAAATGAATGTGTTTAAGCTATCAATTCTTTTTAATTAATTAATTAATTTTCTTTATTTGGGGTGGAGTGGGTGGAGAAAGAACCATTTTCCGATTCATTCCCCAAACATCTGTCACAGTCTGCTGCCTCCAAGTATGTACAGTAGTAGGAAGCTTGAATTGGGAGTGGATCTAGGACTTGAACCTAGGCACTGCAATATGGGATGAGGGTGTCCAAACTGGTATCTTAACTGCTGTTCAGAACTCTACTAATTATAAGGTAGTGTAAGATAGTTTGTTATACAGCAATTGAAAAGGAGAATATCTAACATGGCAAGGGTGAATGACAAAAGAAAGTATGCTAAACACCAGAACTAAATGAATCATAATTTTTCTCAGATTAATAGAAAGGTTCTTTGGGATCCTGTAGATCCCCAGAGCCACTGTTGTGAGCAATTGCTGTCACTGTGCCATTGCTGTGTAGAAAGGCTAGCAGAGCAATGTCAGATGACTGACACCCTACTACACATACGAAGACTACAGTTATATACAAAGCCCTAGAAGCCTTAGAGGTTTCCCATCTCTGATGTTTGACAGACGTCATGCACACCCATTTATGATTCAATGTTGGATAGATCATAGTAGGTCAGTTCATGCTGGTTTTCTTCTGGTAAAATGCAACCTCTACTTCCATAGCAGTGGTTAGGGATGGCTTCTAAAATTCCAGCTGCTAATTAACTGAGTACTTATTGATTTCCAGGCTTACTATAGTGATGGCAATATCCCTGTTTCACTGAAGAGGAAACTGAAGGTTATACAGATGACATAGTAAGTAAGGTCAGATAATAGGTGGCTCTTACTAATCATGTTCCTAACCACTAGGCGCATGCTTGCAAAAAAGATAACAGGTTTACAAGGGAGGAAGATGCTTTTTGTCAGAATAAACCTAGTGTCTACAGACTGAGCCCTGTAGCAGGTCTTCAAATGTTCCTATCCACAAGGCCACCTTAGGATTGCTTATCTCTACAGCTAAGATTTTTTAATTGAGATATTTGACACAAGTATTGCCAAGGTGTTATGTAGCTTAGGGGCCTTTAGATTTCTTTTAATAGCTTTACTTTTATTTCAATGGCAGTGTGACAGAGTAAGAGGGAGAAAGGGAAAGAGGAAATGCTGTTCCATCTGCTGGTTCATTACCCAAATGCCTGCTGAGGGGGCTGGGCTAGGCTTAAAACAGAAGCCAGGAGCGGTATCTGGGTCTCCTACAATAGTGGCAGGAACCCAAGCACCCTGCCAGCATTTGGTGCCATCCCATGAGAATTAACTCATGGTGGGAGCCAAGGATCTGGGACTTTAACACTCTGATATGGGATATGGGCATCTTAAATGGTAAGGTAACCTGCTGTGTAACAACACCTACCCAAAGATTTAAATTCATTGCTTTAGCTTTGGGTAATGGAGAATTTGGAATTGTGGCAATGTATGAACTGGAGTTAGGCAAAAGTAGGAAGTGACACACATATCCTCTTGCTTGTATTTTCAGAACTTGACCTGATTTTGGCTGGCTGGAAGCTCCTGCACATTCTTAGACAGTTTCTAGCTGCACGTAGTGACTTCTCCCCCATCCAAGTCTGCCTGGCTCCACAAAGGCAATCTTTGAGGTAATACAGAGACCAGTGAGGTGCAGGAGGTGGTTTGTCCTCAAAGCAAAACCACTGATACTCAATCACAGATTACTCTCAAAATAAGTGTTCCAATCCAAACAGGATCTAATTACATGTGCACAATTTAGTCATTTTATAGAAAATTATTATTCCAATTCAGCTATACTTTTCTGGGACATTGTTATTGCTTTAGAGTTCCTATATAATTCTCTGGAAAGTTAAGAATGGTGCCTGAATGGGAAGGTCTCTTCAATAGATGCTGTTGGGACAACTGGTTGATAGCCTGTAGAAACAAAAAGATAGACCCACATCTCTCACCATATACTAAGATCAAATCTAAATGGATAAAAGATCTAAACCTGCATCCAGAAACCTTCAAACGTTTGGAAGAAAATGTTGGAAATACTCTGCAAGATCTAGGGGTAGGTCCCTACTTCCTAAGAAGGACACCAAAAGCAGTAGAAATCGAGACCAAAATAAACAAATGGAACCTCATCAAACTAAGAAGCTTCTGCACAGCAAAGTAAAAAACAAAGTAAAAAAGCAGCCCACAGAATGGGAGAAGATCTTCGCGCACGACATAGGTGACAGAGGACTAATCTCCAGAGTATACAAAGAATTACAAAACAGCCAAAACACCAAAATAAACAAGCCACTCAAGAAATGGGCACGGGAAATGGGCAGACATTTCACAAAGGAACAATCCCAAATGGCAAATAAACATATGAAAAAATGCTCAAGCTCCCTGGCAATAAGGGAAATCCAAATAAAAACATCAATGAGATACCACCTAACGCCAGTAAGGGTGGCCCACATGAAAAACACCAACAACACTTGCTGGCGAGGTTGCGGGGTGGGGGGGGGGAAGGAACCCTACTCCACTGCTGGTGGGGCTGCAGATTGGTACAGCCTCTATGGCAAATCAGTATGGAGAATATTCAAACAACTCAAAATTGACATACCGTATGACCCAGCTATAGCACTCCTAGGAATATATCCAAAACACTTGTTTTATGAGAAACCAACATGCACTCCTATGTTCATAGCAGCACAATCAGTAATTGCAAAAACATGGAAACAACCAAAATGCCCATCAGCAGAGGATTGGATAAGAAAGCTATGGTTCATCTACTGCATGGAATACTACTCAGCTATTAAAAAAAAACAAAATGCAGTTCTTTGTGGCCAAATGGGCCAAACTGGAAACCATAATGCTAAGGGAAATGAACCAATCCCAAAAGGTTAAATGCCACATGTTTGCCTTAATTTAATATGATATGATGTTAAGCATATCATGTTATGTTATGGATATTATGTCATTTGTAGTATATAAACTAAAACTGAACTGTGAATTGGGGGGTCACAGAAAGTGGTTAAGAAATCGCATTTATTTTTAACATGTTGACTGCTCAATACCATGTCAATTAATTCCATAACGATGTTAATTGTTGCAGATGGTATATTAGTGCTTTTATTTGACCGGGAAGATACTCTGCTGACTCTGCCCTCAGACCAGAGAGGGTCTACCCAATAAGTAGTTGGACTTGTCTGGACTATGGGATGTTGGACTCTATGCTTGGCAAATGCTTGCAGGGAGGGAATTTCAACTTAACTTGAACTATGGTTATGCAGCGGGGTGGAGGAACCCACCATGGGGGGAGGGTGGAGGGGAGAATCCCAGATTCTATGTAATTACAACACAATGTAATTAATGAATAAATTTAATAATAAAAAAAAAGAATGGTGCCTGAGCATTTAGTCTCTAGTTCTTACTTGCTCTTGTCTAGATATATTTTTTTTATATTTTATTTATGTTTTATTCATTGATAGATATATTTTTTAAAAGACATTTCAGGTTGCCAAACATGAAGGAAAAAATATAAATTTCTAAGATAGACTGAATTGAAGATAATCCTGACCTTATCATCAATGTAAGTTCCCAAAACTTTGAACAATGACTGTCACACTCTATGAACATCTGTATTGCTTCTCCATAAGATCATATAAACACTTGTTTCAGTGCATTGGGAAACTGAGGCTCATGTATGATGACAAATCAGCTGGTAAGTGGGGACTGAGTGGGTTATATGGCAAAATTTCCGTTCACTAGGGCTTTCTGCAATACATCTCATTTTTGCTTTCAAATTTCATCTAATGGAGCTTTATTCCTTTAGTGCAAGGTCTATATGTATCTGCTTTTCTAGATACTTCTTCCTCTTAACATACATTGCTTTCTTATCTAGTTAGAATATTTGACAGGTTCACTGTCATGCCCTCAACTCTCGTCACAGATGCCATGACCACTTTTGGAGGGCGTCAATGAAGACACTTTCTATTATTTTCATGGTTTCCAACTTTCATGGACAAATAAACTAGCATATGTATAATTTTATTGTATTCATATAGTAAACTATATTTTTGCTTACAGGATAAAATGTATTTCAAATTAGCAAGAAAAATATGTGGAAAAATAGCACAGAAACTAACCAATTTATCATTCCTGCATCTCATAAAAGACGGAACATGCTAGTACCCAAACCAGAGGGAACCTATAACCCCAAATAATGGGCAGTCCTTTCAACTGAGAAAATTTAGCTTCATGACAAATTCACTGCATTTTAAATTTTTACCTTTTACAGCAGACTAAGGAAAGTAATACTGATTGGCCCTTGGCTATATGCCAGTGTTTGAGCTTTTTAATTCATTCACCTATTTCATTTAGTGTACCTTCCCCTATCCCTTATATGACACACCTTCTGAAAACTTTCTTTCAGTACTAGAATATCACACATGCACAGACATATGCATATGGCCATAAAAAGTCACTTCCCTGAAAAACTGGCATTTTTTTCTCATGGAAAATGTAAGTCATGCAACTGAACAGATTTGCCTTTGGCTGTCTGGGTTACAGGTGCAGTCCAGCTTTAGAAATGGGGTAGCTCTTAAGACTGAATTCTAATTAATCTGAATTCTAATTAACTTCCCCACCTGATCTTTACCTTCTTTTTTTTTTTATTAAATTTATTCATTAAGTACATTGTGTTGTAATTACATAGAATCTGGGATTCTCCCCCCCACCCTATGCTTGGCAAATACTTGCAGGGAGGGAATTTCAACTGAACTTGAACTATGGTTATGCAGCGGGGTGGAGGAACCCACCATGGGGGGAGGGGGAGGGTGATCTTTACCTTCTATTCTCACTTCTATTTTCCCAGATGCTAATTTATTTTATTTGTAATTTTGGTTTTTTTTTAAAATTATAGTATTTCTTAAAAACTGCCTCAAAGTCTTTGTGGAAGGAGCCAATAAAATTCAACCCAATAGCGACTATGGTCTCCACACAGCAAGTACTTACTCTTCCATAACTTCTAATCATTTAAGCACTATTTCCCCGCTGAAACTGATTTCAGTTTCTTTCCCTTCCCTAAATATTCATACACACACACACACACACACACACACACACACACACACCCCTACCTACGTAGGCAGCTATCTCAACTGTTACCTCTTTTTGAGAACCTTCCCTAACCATTACTACACCTACCCAACACTCCCCCAGACTCCACTCTGACTAAAAACTTAATCTAGCATACGTTTGTATTACAACACTTGCTATACTGTTGTATAATTATCTTCTTAGTCTTTTTAAAAAGATCTATTTTATGTGAAAGTCAGACACACACACACACACACACACACACACACACAGAGATCTTCTATTCATTGGTTCATCCCCAATGGTTGCAATGGCCAGAGCTGGACTGATCTGAATCTGGGTGCCAGCAGCTTTTTCCGTGTCTCTGATGTGGGTGCAGTGACCCAAGGAGTTTGGACCTCCTCTGCTTCACTCCCAGGCTATTAGCAGGAAGCTAGATCAGAAGTGGAGTAGCCAGGACTAGAACTGGTGACCATATGATATGCTGCCGCTGCAAGTAGCTAAGACTATGCAATCCTTATCTCAACAATCCTCCAGTCCTAGAGCTTTACAAATGTTTCCAAAGGCTTTAAATAGTTTTAAATATGTCCATATGAAATGGCTCTAAAGCATGTATCTACAGACTGTGATGATGACTGTGTCAGTATCTCTATTTGGTGGAGTAGCCGTTAGGAGACACAACTAAGCCTTAGCCTTTGCCAGCAATCTTGCTACACAGTTTCTATTATGTTGACCATATCTGGTTTGTCCTCCATGGCCATGTTATTTTTGTGGTTAATGCCACCATTCAAGTCAATCATGAAGCAGTCTGTTCTTAAAGAAAGACATGATAATACATAGATTGCATGACACACATATTTTGCTGAAGCTGAGTAGTTCTATCATATCTACAAGATAAACAGCTGCAAAATTTTAAGCTTTTCAGCTATCTTGTATAGAACCTCATTCATTTTCCTACAAGTGGGATCTCAATAACCTGTGAACTGAATGGCAATGGCTCAGTCTTTCTTTGAAAGGAAGGCCTGACCTACCACCTGTCAGACATAGTTGTATTAATGGTGGCTCGTGTGACATCTTGGAGATTTAACCAGGCATTTCTGCACCTGGATATACTCCATGTGGAGTACTGAGAGTACTGAACTGGGTGGGATTCAAGCTTATTTTGGAGAGACATTCATTCTATTTGGCGTAATGTTTTATATATTGTTGCCAGTTGGTAAAGTGTCACGATAATGAACTGTGCTTTTTTTTTCCCTCAGGGTCTTAACTAACATGCCACTGAAGGCACACTCTATCTGTGGAAAACATTAAAAATATTACAAAGCCCAAGCACAGGGCTCCTTGAGGAGCTCCAGGGCAATGGGCAGAGATGAGTCAGACATCTGTATTCATTCTCTGAGCTTTTGTCAGAGTTGGCCTTTAGAGTACAGTGAGAAATGTACCTTTACGGACTACACTATTGTAATAATACAGGGGAATTCAGTGGGGGAGAGGAGGTAAAGGGAGGAAAATCTCAGAGCCTATGGAACTGTATCATAAATTGATAAAATTATTTAATTTTTAAAATAGAAAATGTCCAGAGACAGGTAGAGCTTTGCTCTAGGAATAAGGCCCATGAAGACATATTTTCCAAGATTTTTCATTGCAGAGGTGCATGGGAGACACTCTATGAAGAACTCTTATCTTTTGTATGTTACGGACTTCCCACCTGGCTGCTAAGGATATTTTAATTGGAGAGAAACTAAAGGAAGCAAAAAGCAGCATTCACTGAGTACCTCAATAGGCTTATCCTTGGGTTCATCTGGGATGAATGAAGCAGAACAATGCTCTTGACTCAGAACACTTGACTCTTCTGAGTGCCTCTCTTCGTGTGATAACTAACATTAGTTTTATTTGACCAGCTTAACAAAGCAAGAGCGCTCCCAGTCAGAGGGGACCTACTTACAGGCCATCACTGCATATTAACTTCATTGAATAGCATCTGTACAAAACACCATGTTAGATGAAAGGAAGCTCCACACCAAACCCTAGAGATGGTTCATCTCTGCCCTCAACTCAGTGAACATAATAATCATGTCAGAGATTGCCTTCAAGCCATGTGTGTGTCTTTAAGAGTCTCAGGAGCCACAACTTTATAGACTTGAGCTCTTGGGGGATAAGTCAGGGAAGCTTATATGTTTCCTGTTTTTCATCAGTACCAAAGGCCTTTTCTGTTGTCACAGACTGGCCAGGTCAGACAGGACAAAGAACAGTCTGCTGGCTCAATAGGAAGCCTCTGGAGGGGCAGAAAAGTAGCTGAATTAGCCTTCAACAGGTAACAGGTAACAACAGGTAATCATGAAATCTATTCCCTGCCTTTTCCATTGTAAGCAATCATGAGGGGTGAAGATAGGATTAGGCAGATTTTTTAACCCACTTGGTTATAACCTAACATCACAGAGATGGAAGGTACTCTATTTCCCAGATATTTATATGTATTATATAGATTGTAAATGTATTTCACACCATATTTACAAGGAGCAGGCATGAGCACTGTCACCTGCATACCATTCTCTCCGCCTGCCACCGTCCAGTGTTTCACTGGGAATAATTTCATCTTTACATTCATTATCTTTCACTGTTGTTATGACCATAAGTAAAACACAATTCAGTCTTCCGCAACCCACATATCCTATCTGAACTTGAGACAATATTTAATAGCTGAGTTAGCGCAGGGATTACTGTTTACCAAGTCATCATTCCAATGCTTTACAGACATTGATTCATCAATCCTTGTAACAATCCTATGACATAAGATTATCTTCAGTTTACAGATGATAAAACTGAGGTACACAGAGGTTTAGTAACTTGTCAAAGGTTACACAGTTAATGGGAGATAGGGATTTGAACTTGGGCATTCTGGATGTGGAACCTTAATTTTATCTCAGTGGGAAACTGCCATCTAACGTAATGCAGATAGGAGAAAAACCAGTCTACACAGAACTCAAGCAATTTTATACATAGTTTGACAAAGTGTGTCTCAACCAGGCCATGTTACTGTCTCTCGTGTTTTAAGACAAAAAGTTAACTACCAAGATAAACATTAGCATTTCTAAGACCAGACTTCCTAGGAGCTATGAGTCAAATAATTCTCCTTGCAGCATAGCAGCAGGCAGAAATCAACTGAATCACGAGGTTGAAAGGAACCCTAACAAGCCTTATCTTTTTCTTTTTAATTTCTTAGGTAAACAAGGGAAAGGGAGCTATGGTGGAAATCAAAACAATTCTTGAGGGCACAAATGTCTGGTGAGAGCTGGATGTGGGGAACACTACCTAACCGTAGCTGCATAGTGCCCGAATATTTCCATTGCACATTGGATCCTCTTTTTAAATTGCATTTCATTTTATGACATTGTTTCTTAGGCTCTGAGGTTCCCCCAACCCCTCCCCGTGCCCTCCCCCTATGGTGGATTACTCCTTAGCAGCCATCTGAAGGAAGTAAGTATTTCTTTTACCTCAAAGATCATACAGTACTTCTAATAGTATTGGTTGAATGTCCCTAATCCAAACATATGAAATCCACTATGCTTCAATATCCAAAGCTTTCTGAGTTCTAAAATAATGCCACAATGGAAAATTCCATATTGAACCTCATGTGATGGGTTGCTGTCAAAACACAGATGCACTAAAAATACTGTATAAAATTATCTCCAAGTTATATGGGTAAATTCTATGTGAAACCTAAATGAACTTCATGTTTGGACACAGGTACCTTCCCTCATTTTGTATATGTAAACATTGCAAAATTAAAAAAATGAATCTGTGGTTGAAGACACTTGCTGTTTTAAGCTCTTCTGGTTCTAAGCATTTCCTTTTCATCTGTAAAGATATGAGGATTGATGGCTTAATATATTGACAGTGGTTTTGTATCAAAGCTTTATTTATTGGAAAGGCAGAATTACAGAGAGTGGGAGTAGAAATCATCTACTAGTTTATTCTCCAAATGGCTGCAATGGTTGGGGCTGGGCCAGGCCAAAACCAGGAGCCTGGACCTCCACTGGAGTCTCTCCTACAGTGGTAGGAGCTCATGAACTTGAGTCATCTACTACTGCCTTGCCAGAGCCTATGGAATTGTATCATAAAGTAATAAATAAATTAAAAATATATATGCATTGTTGTTTTCAGAGTATTTTAATAACATTTTTGAGCACCTATTGTGTGCTAGGTGTTATGCATAACTTTATTCTTATATCAACACTAGAGGTTAGATACCACTGATCTGATTTTATGGGTGATGAAACAATCTCAGTAGATACTCAGAAGATACTGGAATCATGGCATAGTAAATTCAGAATCTGAGATTTTAATCAGTCTGCAATATTTGTTTCCACAGTAACACCAACAGTAACATCTATTCATCCCCGATTGGCACTACCACCTATTTAAAAGTGAAGATCCGTGATCTAATCATTCAAGCCCTCCAAAGATTCCTGGTTACTCAATTTAGTTAGGGTTGATTTAGTATGGGAAGATACAGTCTAGATAATCATGGCTCATGGCTTGAATCACAGTTTGGTATAGCCATTCTTTGTTTTTGCCACGTATAGAAGTGATACTCATTTTTTCTCTATTTCTCATTTTCATACCCTTTTCTCTTCATACTTGGTGGCTTTCATGATTATTTCCTGGCTTTCAATGTAAATTTCTTTCTTAACTTATTAGTATTGTTGTTACCTAATGTACCTAATCCACATAAAAACCTATAATAATTGATGTGGTCTGGAAATAGTAAATTACTTTTTTGGGAGGGTGGGAGGGTGGGGTATATATAGTTATATAGAAGATCTATATCTTCTATATATATCTTCTATAACTAGTTATATATACTATATATATATACTAGTTATATATAACTAGTTATGTAGTTATATATAAGATAATTATATAAACAAATAGCAAGACAAAAAAGCACCACTCTGAATTAGCTTCTTAACTTTAATGAACCTTGGGCTTGGCAGCGTGGCCTAGTGGCTAAGGTCCTCGCCTTGATCCCATATGGTTGCTGGTTCTAATCCCGGCAGCTCCACTTCCTCTCTCTCTTCCTCTCAGTATATCTGACTTTGTAATAAAAATAAAAATAAATCTTTAAAAAAAAAAAAACTTTAATGAACCTTTGGATCACCTGCAGCTTCTGATGCAGTAGGTCTGGGTTAGGACTTAAAATGTTATAACTTCAATATATTTCAGTTTATTCAGAGCACAGTATGTGTAGCATGGTTCTAGCCTGGCTTTTAAGTAAGATCACAATTAAATGAATCTGGGGAAGTTACTATTTAGGCTGCTTAAAAAGCCATCTCAGTGTCTGAGATGGTAGTTCCCTAATGTCTTCACAAATCCATTGTAATGGTTAGTTAACTTTCACTGTCTAGGAAGGTTTCATGGCATCTAAACTACTCCTTCAGCTAATGTCCCTTCCATCTCTTTTCCTCTCCTTTAGGAATCTATGATTTTGAAGATATCGAAGGCAGGGCTTTTTGGCATCTCCATGTTTAATTGCCTTTAGATGAAATCTATAAAGTTAGACAAGGGTTCTTCTAATTCCTTGCCACAATTTTGTTGCTTTATATTTCAATGAGCTATGTAAATGGTCAGTAACTCTATTGTACATCAGATACACTTTCAGCTTGTCCAAAGTACAACAGTGAGTATACTAATGGCTACCTGATCTATAAAGCTCATATTACAAAAATGCACACTCTAGGCAGAATCTGGTGAATGTCAACTTCAAAATAAGTTGTGTCACACTGTTATATTTATTGCCACATGGTCAATAAAAACACTTGCAAGATGATTAAAAATAACATACCAGGTAAAATCGGTTGTCCAGAAATTCCTAGTGGTGCCATCCCAAGATTATTCATTGCTGTGGCCCATGCAGCTGGATCAGACATAGGCAGTGTCATTGCAGTGGAATCCACATTCAGAGTTCTACTATTATCAGCTGGAAAGAAATGACAAGCCAAGTAATTTGTGGTGTTAAGATTCTACTATCTAGTTTACTTACTAATACTAATGATGGCAATTTTTTTTTCCAAAAATGATCTGAAGGAGAGTGGTAGATGAGGTCTCAAGGCTGGCTTTCTTAAAAGGATTGAAACAATACAGCTCAAACTGGCAGGAAATCATGGAATTTGAAAGCAATTCACCAGATAACATTTTAGTGTAAGAGATCCCTTCATTTCTCCTCCATCCATCTCTTCCATACTTTTTTCCTTTTTGTCCCAAAGTATACACACCAAAGGGTCTTGAAATGATTAAGAAATTTCTTATTCTTTCCCATCTACTAGCATATGATTACTTCAGCAGCTTCTGTCTAAACTACTTATGCATGTTAACCAAGAAAAAAAATCTCAGAGCTTCTGTAGTTGGCAATAAAATACAAAGATTCTACTGCAGATGCAATTTAACATCTTAGTGATAGTAGTGCAGAATAGAGCTGGACACAATCAGCAGGTGTATTTAGGAGTACCAGAAAAAAATAAGACAAGAACCATGTCCCTTGACTTTAAAAGCTGCACAATCTAGCTGCTGAAGAGACTGATGATGATGGTGATACTATCACCACCTCCACCCACAAATTATTGCACATCTATTATATACCAGATAAAGCACTTAACATACAATGAACCCCAAGACAGAGGTACTATTCATATCTACATATAATAGTTAAGAGGTTTTAAATGGTTACCTTGTCAGAGGTCATACAGCACTGTGTATGTTTAGCCACTATTCCTTAATATCTCCAATTAAACAATTAGGAAACAATAAAAGACTTGAATTGTAAAGATCAGAAATTAAGGAATGATGAAGAGCTAACTAGGAAATACTTCATGGAGAAGACAGAATTTGAAAGATTGAGCCAGATTTCTGTAGAAGTATAGTAGTACTGAGTGATGGATAGTTATCAGTTATGTAAAGAAGGGAGAAGAAATTCCAGCAGAGATGATGTAAAGAAAGACATTAAAGCAGGTTATGTATACAAATGTTCATGCATTTATTGCACAGATGGAAGAGATAAGGTCACAGATCATCTGAGTACAAACAGACTTTTATTTCTAGAAATTCCCTTTGACTACTGATAGCCATAGTAAAAGTTTCATAACTTTTACCTTCCTAGTATGCATTTCTGCCAATTATATCCCCAAAGCAACTCTGTTCTAACAGCAGCTTGTCAAAGGCCACCACTTCCTTCCAATCTGGCAACATCAGGGGTGTTCCTTGTTTGGTTTATTTCTGCATGTGCTATTTTGGTCACTGATTGGTCAGAGTAAGTAAATACAAATTTCTAGAGACATTCTTTCTGAAATACTAACATTGACATTCATAAGCACTCCCTTTTGCTTCCTCTTCCCCATAAACCAGCCAGAAACATAAACACAGTGATTGCTGGCTCTAGGAGTTCATTAATGTAGTCAGAAGCCAGAACTGGTGACTTCTTTGTAGGAACTCCTCAGTCCTCATACTCAGTTTTCAGTGCTTTCACAAACACATATTTAAAGGCTAGGAAGAACCTCTTGTAATTCTTAACCAAGAAAAACAAACATGATGTATCAAAAACCCTTTCGGTCAGAGTTCACATGGCTATAATTAGGTCCATGTGTACTGCCAATGCTAACCATGGAATACAAGATCTCAAGGAACATTATAGTTGGAAGATACCTTTAGACATTACTGAATTTGCACTCTGTTTTTTTCTTGTGGCTGGAGAATGACTCCTATATGAAAGAGGTAGATTTGGAAGTACTGGACCCCAATGTAAAACAATATACTCATGGCTTTGTAATACTGGGAAATACATAAGAAAATCAAGAACTCTTTTCAACAAAGAATTTTGAGATCAAAGAATTACATGTTACAATGTACCAACCTAGCCAAACTCTGGACTAAATTGGGGCAAGGGTGGGGGTGGAGGAGAGGGAGAATGATCTAGACCATCAGTTTTTTTTTTTTTTTTTTTTTTTTTTTTTTTTAAGGATAGCACAGTACTACTATTTACAAAATGTGCATCAACTCAAACTACCTGTTAAAATTCTAGCAAGTATGGTTCCAGTTTGGCAGGTTTGCACGAGAATATTAGGAACAGCATTATTTTACATAAGGAATGTTGTTCTGAAGAAGTTGTGCCTTAAATGTCCCTTTCATCTGCTTTCCGTCACCTACACCCATCACCACCTATAAGACTGTACTTATTTTGCCAGGGGAATCTCCAATGCCAACTTGTCTGTGAAGCCACCTCACTGAAATGAATTACTCCTTCCTATGTGCTCTCATAATATTTTATCTATAATTTGATTTTAATATGCCTTCTGATTCATTTATTTTCTTCCAAACTTTTTGAGGCTACTATATGCTGAGTTCTGTGCTAGCAACTAGACACAATATGAATAAAAACTCATTTACTGCTCTGGAGGAACTTGCAGTATAGTGAAAGGCACAGTCATATAAACAACCAGATATGAGACACAGTCATCTAAACAAGATACAAATTATCATGATAAGTACTATAATAAAACTGTAAGTGAAGTGCTATGGGAACACAGTGGAATAATGAAAACCGTGGGACAGGATTTGTGTATATACATTTGGGGTTGGGTAGTAGAGGAGATAAAGCACGCCAGAGAAACCTTCACCAGGAAAGAAGTTTCTGAAATAAGTCTTTAAGGAGGCACAAAATTTTCTTCCAGGCAATGAGTGGAGAATTGAACAAGGAGAATATTTCAGAAGCAAAACCACCATGGCATTTACTATTAACTGAGCAGAATCATATTTATTCTGCTACCCTGCCTAATCTTTCAGGTCAGGGACTGGGTTTTAGGCACCTTTGCTTCCCCATTTCTTAGGTCAGTGTCTGTCTGGTATAGATATTCAAGAAACACCTGAAGGAAGAAAATAAAAGTATATTGATTTTGGACAAAATAAGCAATATATAAAATGACATTCAGAGATTGCATACCTTTTAGAATGATAAATTGTTTCCAAACATTGCTGACATGATTGCTAAGCTGATTTTCTTTCTAGGACAACTGAATGCATGCAGGAATTTCATTTGTAATAACCAGGGATAGATAAATCCAACTAATAATTCAGTTTAATTCAATTTGATCTCACCAGCTAGCATCATTTTCCCATCTTGGCTCAGCCATTTGTGTAAGCAAGCCTGTAAATTCTTACTTTAAAGAGAAATCCCAAATGATCATCTCTGGCAGCAATCTGGAATTGAGGTCTACATTTACAAAACACACTGTGCTAAACATCTGTTTAGAATTACTACTGTGAGGTGGCAAAGTTAAGTTCTGGCCTAACTTTTCAGACTGGAGATGGATATCCAGCAATTTCTTAAAAAAAAAAAAAATTTTTTTGTCAGTGCCTAAAGAACAAAGTCTAACATCATTTTCGCTCAGTTTTCTTTCTTCTTGAATTTGAATTCTGAATTTTGAATTTTATGGTATAATTCTGTAGAGTCTGGGATTCCGACCTCCTGCCAAGTTCCCACTCCCCAAGTGATTTTCTTCATATTGTTACAATAGCATAGTCCTTCATAAGGCATTACAATTCCATCAGTCTGTTATTTAAGTGTGCCCCGACATTGCTGGTACAGACAATGCCAGACAGTCCAGCATCCCATTGTCTAGGTATGTCCAACAATTCCACAGGGATCTTTGATTTGGAAGTAGGGATGCATCTTGCAATTTATCTTCACATTTTGAAATAGTAGTCTGTATTACTTCATCACTATATATTGCCTTAAATGAGAAGCCACGAAATAAGGTTAACAATAGGGATGAAATTAAAACAAAAAGAAAAAGAAGAAAAAAATATAGTACCATGGAGTTGAAAAAAATAGGCCACTGAATAACAAACACATGGGTGACAAAAAGAAAACACAAAAGTCTCTTGGGTAAAATGATGCCATTGTGCAATCCAATAGCCAACAATGAATGCAACAAGAGAAAAGGAAGTATTTAGAAGAAATTAAAATGAAATAAAAAAACATCACAACACATGGGATGCAACAAAGACAGTATGAAAAGGGTTACTGAACTTATAATTTGCATGACGGCTTCCTTACGTTAGAGAGGACATATGGTATTCGTCCTTATGTTTATGTCACTGAGCATAATGGTCTCTAGTTAGGATCATCTAGTGGCAAATGGTATAATTTCATTCTTTTTTAATGACTCAGTAATATTCTATGGAGTAATGCACCACAGTTTCTTTAGCCACTCCTCTTTGGATGGGCATGTGGATTGTTTCCATGTCTTTGCTATTGTAGATTGTGCTGCTGTGACTATAGGATTACAGATCCCATTCTCATATGCAGTTTTCACTTCCTTTGGGTCTATTCCTGGGAGCGGGATAGCTGGCTCATATATATGGCATGTTTGTTTACAACTGTCTAAGCACTTCTCCATACTGATTTCCATAGTGGTTGTACTAGCCTACACTCCCACCAGCAGTGAAGGCAGATACCTTTCTCCCCACATCCACAGCAGCAGGTGTTGTTAGTCAAGTTCTGAATGTAGGTCAGTCTTACTGGAATTAGGTGGTACCTCAATGTGGTTTTCACTCGTATCTCTCTGATGGCTAGGGAGCCTGAGCATCTTTCCACACATCTGTTAGCCATGTGAATCTGTTGTTTTGAAAAATATCTGTTTGAGGGTGTAATAATATTACAGTTTGCAGGTACTGTTTTTAGGATTGACATGTTTCATCTTAACTTAAGGCACACATGTGGTATCTAACCTTTGGAATTGGCTCATTTCCCTTAGCATAATGGTTTCCAATTGGGCCCATTTGGCCACAAAGAGATGCATTTCATTTTTTTTTTTTAAATAGCTGAGTAGCTTAACCCTGTATCACACTCAATAAGATATTGTGATGTAACCAATGAACCAAAAATCAATGAGAGACAGACTGCTTATGATCTACATCAAAGAACTGAAAAGCCTTATATGCTTTTAATACCCTATGTTATTCCGCAATGGGTCGAGAGAGCAGAGAAATCTTCCACCTTCTTAGTGTGTGTGTGAGGAAGATGTTAAGTATAATCTATCAAGATTGTAACAGGTAACTCATAGACAGCAGACTCGAATCTGCATTAGACATTAGCAAAAACTATAAAGACATGCAGTGGGATCCAAGAGCGATCCTGAGAGCCTCTTAACAGGTCAGATGCACAGAGCAGGAGGGGACCCCAGAGAGGAACAGGAGGACAGGAGGAGGCTTGTATCCTAACCCCAGAGACTCTTGGTACCTCACCAAGGACTATCAGTATGGGCACCAAGGACTATATCCCAACTGCTAAGGAGATCACAGGGAATTTGTGTGACCTTGTAGGCCAAGAACGCTGAGGTCAATCATTCCCTATCGGATCTCTCACATGGGATGGTAGAAGCCCAGAACCCTCCTCACAGGGTATAATGACATGAGAACAACAGCCAGGAGTCCCAAGTGGTCCTCAGAAACAGAACAGTAAACTTCCTTCGGGACTCAGGAGAGGGGCTTTCTCTGGTCCTTACTTAGTTCCAACTTTGGCTCCACACCCTCTCTTGCAATGACCATCAGGGTCGCTCTGGAGGCACAAAAATTAGATCAGACAGACAGAGACCAATAAGGAAAGCTTAGAGCACACAAGAAAAAGTCAGCTTGGACTCCCATATACTTTACTAGGAAGGACACAAAGATCAGTTACTCCTCACTAAGGTATTGAAGATTTCTCTGCACACCCCTCCTAAAACTGTTCTGCGCCTCAATTGTTAACATATGGCTTGTTAGAGTTAAAAGCCTGTTTGGACTATCCTAAAATTCACAGAGTTCAGTAAAAATCACGCTTGAATACTATAAACTGCCAAATGTAAATATGAAGAAAAAAAAAGACATGAGACAGCTGAATAATACCCTATAACCATTTTAAGGTTTATAGCAGTAGGTTATGTATAAACTAAAACTGAGATGTCAATGAAGTAGTTACAGGATGTGGTTAAGAATTTGCATTTTCTAACACATTGGTCACTCAGTACCATGTCAATTGACTTTATGATGTAAATTTCCATGATTCTTCCTGTTGATTTTGTGTTGTGACTTTTCATTGGAGGGGATGATATTCTGCCAGCTCTTTCAGATCAAGGATTGTTTCCCAAGGAAACTGTTGAATTTATCTGGACAATAAGATGCTGAACTCTCTGCATGGTCCATGCCCGCAATGATGGAATTTCAACTGGTTATAAGCTGTACTGTAACAATATGGATGAAATCAATATGGGGGAGGGCTTGGGGGGGTTGGGGGAATCCCAGAACCTATGGAACTGTGTTATAAAATGAAGTAATAATAAAAATAGAGCTAAAATTAAAAAAAGAAAAAGAAAAATGTCTTTATTACCTTTGCTCATTTTTTTCACAGTTTTTTAAAATCTGTCCCTGGGTTTCTGAAGCTCTTTGTAAATCCTGGATATTAGTCCCCTGTCACTTGTATAGGGTGCAAAAATTTTCTCCCACTCTGTTGGATGCTTCTTCACTTGGTTTCCTTTGCTGTACAGAAGCTTTTTAGTTTGATGTACTCCCATTTGTTCATTTTGGCTTTCACTGCCTGTGCTTTTGGTGTCTTTTCTAAGAAATCTATCCCTGTTTGTACTTGTTTAGAGTGCTTCCTGTGTTTTCCTTTAATAGTTTGATGGTTTCTGGGTGTAGAATTGGGTCCTTGATCCATTTAGAGCTGATTTTTGTATAATGTAACACATGCAGTCCTTGATTCTTAATTCTGCAAGCTGCTATCCACTGTCCCTATAGCATTTGTTGAATAGACAAGACTTTTCCCCTGGATTGTTTTCAGCTTTATTGTCAAAGATTAGTTGGCTATACATGTGTGGGCTCCCTTCTGGTGTTTCTATTTTGTTCCACTGATCTCTGTTTCTGTACCAGTACCAGACTGTTTTGATGACCACTGCTTTGTAGTATGTCTTGAGGTCTGGAATTGTGATTCCTCCAGCTTGATTTCTATTTTCCAGGAAAGCTTTAGCTATTCGTGGTCTTTTGTGATTCCAAATGAACTTTTCTATCATCTTTTCTATTTCTGAGAAAAATGTTGTTGGGATTTTGATTGGGATTGCGTGGACTCTGCATGTTACGTTTGGTAATATGGTCATTTTGATGTTGTTGATCCTGCCAATCTAGGAACATGGTAAGTTTTTCCATTTCTCAAAGTCTTCTTCTATTTCCTTTTTAAATGTTTTATAGTTATTCATCATAGATATCATCCACATATTTAGTTAGCTTAATTCCTAGGTATTTAAGATTCCTCTCCACTATTTTAAAGGGGATCATACTTACAATTTCTTTTTCAGCCATGGAATTATTTGTGTATATTAGTACCATTGATTTGTATTCATTAATTTTGTATCCTGGTACCCTGTTTTATCAGAGTAGTCCCATGTCCACAGAGGAAGAGATTGCTGGTTTTCCTAGGATTCCTACAATCACTGGCAGTAGCCAAGAATTTTCAGAAGGCATGTAAGTGCTGGGGTTACCAAACAGCTTTCAAAATCCCTTTCCTGAGTTTGAAGAATAAGTCCAGACATTCTGCTTTTCCTTTTCTGCTGTGTGACAACTCCTCAAGTGGTCAGAGATTATAAAGTGGTGGTGAATAAGTTAGTACTTTGCAGATAATCTGACTGAAATATGGCACTTTGGAAAGAAGAAGGCCTTAGCACCAAAACAATAAGATTTGGAAGTAATCATTCACTGTAATTTGGTATTACTCCATAAGCATTAAATCATCGCTCTGTACTTATGCTAAGACAAAAATTCTCCTTTTCTATTTACTCTCCTGTAATTCTTTTCTTGCATCCAGGCTCATCTTCATTAATTTTCACATGCCCTGTAATTTTGTTATACAGCATTATGCAAACCAAGGAGAGGATTTTGTCAACAACTGTCTAATGAAAGAACATTAAAGAGTAGGAAGAAATCCTACCTAACTTTCAAGAGCATTGAACATTGGTTTGTTAGTAAGGTGTCTCTGGTCTAGATTCCAGCTCTAATTTTAGGTTCATTCCCTTTATTTCCTTTCTTCCCTTCTTGCCTTGCTGTTTCCCAGATTTTTTTGCACATTTACTGTATATTCATTGAAAACATTTCCTGTGTCAGGCAGTAGACCAAATACTGAAGACATTATGGTGAGTCAAACAGACCATCCTTGGTCTTATGGAGCTTACATTCTATAGTAGGAGACAAATATTAAAATACAGATGAATAATTATAAGTATACACTATAACAAGCGTTATGAATAAAGACCTTAATTTGGTGATAAAAATGACAATCTATAAAATTAGGAAAATATAACAGTAGCTTAGAGGTTATCTGAAGATTAAATTAGATAGTGTAGATAATGAATTTACTATGGTTTCTGGCACATATGAGCGCTTAGTAAATGAAAATCATTACATGATAATCATTTAGATAATGATGATGGAGTGGTCTCTAGCTCTTACTTGAGGATCTCAAAGTCTATTGAGAAACATAAGTATATATATGAATTACTAAAATAATTATATAGATGATGAAATCAAGGCAAGACAGTTTTAGTCAGCTCAATATTACACAGCAGTTAAATGTTAAGCAGGAATATGAACCCAGGCAGTTCTGATGCCAATGTTATAGCCTTATTCATTACACTGAATTCCCTTCCAACAAGTGTATTTATTTTCCATGTTCTCCTAGTTCACGGAACAGACTGTGATCATAATCCACAGTACACACTAGTTTATTTATATTTTTGTACAGTTTTATTTATTTTTATTGGAAAGTTAGATATACAGAGAGGAGGAGATGAGAGAGGAAGATCTTCTGTCTGATGATTCACTCCCCAAGTGGCTGCAACAGCTGGCGCTGAGCCTATCCAAAGCCAGGAGCCCAGAGCCTCTTCCAGGTCTCCTATGTGGGCGCAGGATCCCAAGGCTTTGGGCCGTCCTCCACTGCTTTCCCAGGCCACAAGCAAGGAGCTGGATGGGAAGTGGGGCTGCTGGGATTGGAACCAGAGCCCATATGGGATCTCAGTGCTTGCAAGGCGAGGAATTCAGCTGCTAGGCTACCACGCTGGGCCCCTACACACTACTTTAAATTATCTTTATGTGTCCCTCCATTTAGTCTGGAATCTCTTATTCCTTCTTACTATTTTGATTACCTAGACACCATACATGACATAAAATAGATATTCAGCAAACTATTTTAAACAAATGAATGAGGAAGTTGGAGTGTATATAAGACAGTGCTGTACTACTATTTCTAGAAACAGGTGCTAAGCCATTTAGAACATGATGCTACTCTATTGTTGTAGTAAGATAAAGTCTCTTACAGAGCTTTTTTTGAGGGTTGAATATTAAGCAAAGATTGTCAGTGGAAAAAGAGAAGAAGAGAAGTGGTGATAATCTGAGTTATCATAATCCTGATATATTGCTAATATAATAAGAAAAATCACAATTATAGAAAAACAAACTTCAAGAAAGTTAAGTCTGGGGACAGAGAATTAACTTTCATTGTAGTAAAATTCTTCATGTATAAGAAGTGATTGATTGGAATTTTGTTGTAAATTTAAGGTAATTTAATTTACTATTAATTTTTTCTTTTAAATTTTTGTATAAGGTGAATAAACTTCATGTATTTCACAATACAGATTTTGTGATATTCTACAATATCCGCCCACCTGCCCACATTCCCTACCCAGTGGCCTCCTTCTTTCATTCATTCTTCTTTTTTTTTCTACTTGGAAGGCAGAGTTAGAGTAGATGTGGGGAGGGAAACACACAGAGAGAATCTTCCATCTGTTGGTTCACTTCTCAAATGGCCTTAAAATCTGGGCTAGGTTAGGTTGAAGCTAGGAGCCAGGAGCTTCTTCCAGTTGTAACATGTGGGTGTAGGGGCCTAAGCACTTGGGCCACCTTCTACTGCTTTCCAAGGAAATTTAGCAGGGACTTGGATCAGAAGAAAGGAAGCTGGGGTATGAACTGGCACCCATATGGGATATTGGTTATGCAGGAGGTGGCCTAATTCACTATACGACAATGCAACTCTCCCCATTTTTAAAAAAATATCTTACAATGGCATACTTTCAATTAGCTTTACAATCACAGGCTTAACATCCCATTAAAGAATTCAACACGTAGCAAGTAGGAACAACTCCACTGTTCCTTCAGAGGATAGACAAAGACTGTTAACAAGAACGAAATCTCGTCAGGCCCGGCGGCGTGGCCTAGCGGCTAAAGTTCTCGCCTTGGAAGCCCCGGGATCCCATATGGGCACTGGTTCTGGTCCCAGCAGCTCCACTTCCCATCCAGCTTCCTGCTTGTGGCCTGGGAAGGCAGTTGAGGACGGCCCAATGCATTGGGACACTGCACCCGCGTGGGAGACCTGGAAGAAGTTCCTGGTTCCTGGCTTCGGATCGGCGCAGCACCAGCCGTTGCGGCTCACTTGGGGAGTGAATCATTGGACGGAAGATCTTCCTCTCTGTCTCTCCTCCTCTCTGTATATCTGGCTGTAATAAAATGAATAAATCTTTAAAAAAAAAAAAAACAAGAACCAAATCTCAAATTGTCAATCTCACTCATACAGAGGCAGTTTTTTGTACTCTGTGTATTAGTTATCACAGATCAGGCAAATCATGATATTTATGTTTTGGGGATTGACTTATTTCACCAAGCATAATGGCTTTTAGCTGTATCCATTAAAAAAACACAAACAGGTTTTTATTCTTTTTACTGGCTGAGTAGCATTCCATAGCATGTGCGTATGTGAGTGTGTGTGTGTATGCCTCACATTTTCTTTATCCAGTTATCTTTATCCATCATCTGCATTGATTCCATATCTTACACGTTGTGAATTAAGCTGCTATCAGCATGAGAATACAGATAACTCATTTCATTCAGGTACATTTCTAGAAGTGGAACGGCTGGAAATATGGCAGAACTACTTCAAGATTTCTAAACAATCTCCATACTGTCTTCCATGGTGGTTTTAGTAGTTTACATTCCCACCAATTGTAGATTAGGGTATGTTTTCCATCACATCCTTACCAGCATTCACTGCTTTCTGATTTCTGTATGATAGCCATTCCAACTGAAGTGAAAGCTCATTGCGGTTTTTATTTACTTTTCCCTGATGACTGGTGATCCTGAGTAGTTTTTTCCCCATACATCTGTTGGAAATATGCATTTCACCCCTTGAAAAGTGTCTGTTTTTGGGCCTCCTCGTGCAATCGCCTACTGGCTAAAGTTCTTGCCTTGCAAACGCCAGGCTCAGCGCCAGCCACTGTGGTCACTTGGGGAGTGAACCAATAATCTGCATATTCATCTGCAGTAGGAGATACTGACACCTATCTCTTACGTACTAAGATAATGGTAATGACATTGGAATGGAAATGACATTGACTAAATGCTTACAATGTATGACCACTGCTTTAAACTTTTACATGTATCATACAATAGAATCCTCAAAACAAACCCACAAGATAGTCAATATTTATCACTATATTCATTTTATAGATAAGGAAAATGACACTTAAGTCACAGGTACAGTTAATGCTGGAATTCAAATTCAAATTCAGGAAACATGACTTCTAAGCCCATATTTTTTTATATCTACTTTGTTTGAAAGGCAGAGTTACAGAGAGAAGGATGCACACACACACACACACACACACACACATAGAGAGAGAGAGGGAGAGAGTGCGCTTCCATCTGATGATTCACTCACCAAAAGGCTGTAATGGTGGTCAGTGCTGGACCAGGCTAAAGCCTGCAGCCAGGACCCAGGATCAGGAACTCTAACTAGATCTACATATGCAGAAGGGGCTCAAGTAGAAATACTTGGCATCTTTGGTTGCTTTCCTGGGTGCATTAATACAGAGGTGGATTGGGAGTGGAAGAACCAGGACTTGAATTGGTACTCAACAGAAAATGCCAGTATTGCAGGCTACAGCTTAATGCAATTTGCCACAATGTTAGACTCAGAGCTCACTCATTTAACTACTGAGAAGTATATGAGGGTACGTCAAAAAGTTCATAGAAAATGGAATTTCAGGTAAACTTTGCATTGGTGTAAAAATTTAAATTTCATGTATAGTTTTTTCATAATATAAATTTTTATGAACTTTTTAAAGCATATACATGATATCATTTATACTTTTGATCCCAATACCTGATTTAGAGCAACTCCTCTACCATTATTTTAATTTAACCCCATTTCCATTCCATCATATATATATATATGTATATATATACATATGCCTAGGGGAAAAATATTCAGCTCTCCTATGGGAGTCTTCGCGCACATATCTGCTATTTTATGGAGGACAGCATGAATGGATGGCATGAACAGGAAGGTAGAATGTGGCGGGGAGTAGAGAGAGTGCTTTTCCATTGCTGGCTCACTCCCTAAATAACCACAACAGCCAGAGCTGTGCCAGGCTCATGCCAGGATCCAGGAACTTGGTATCCTGGTCTCCAATGTTTGGTGATAGAGGTTCAAGAATTCAGACCATTTTCCATTGCATTTCAAGGTGCATTAGCAGGGAGTTGGTTCATAAGTAGTGCAGCCAGGACTTGAAACTGCATTCATATGAGCTACTAATGTCTCAAGCAGAGGCCTAACCTGTTAGGTTACACACCAGCCTTCATTATCACATTTCTTTCTATATTTCCTCACCTAACACTTAGGTAAAAGTATACCAAAAAGCATAAGTAGGCTGCAAATAAACCAACTACCCCAGCTCTTTTAACATTTCTACTAACTAGCTGTTAAGCCAATTTCTGGGTTTTTTTGTTTGTTTTTTAGATTTCTTAAAATTGGAAAGTCAGATACACAGAGAGGAGAGATGGAGAGGAAGATCTTCCATCTGTTGATTCACTCCCCAAGTGCTGCAATGGCCAGAGGTGCACCGATCCGAAGCCAGGAGCCTGGAGTTTCCTCTGGGTGTCCCACATGGGTGCAGGGTCCCAAGGCTGTGGACCCTCCTCAACTGCTTTCCAAGTCTGCAAGCAGGGAGCTAGATGGGAAGCAGAGCTGCTGGGATTAGAACCTGCGCCCTTATGGGATCCCAGCACATGCAAGGTGAGGACTTCAGCCATTAGGATATTGAGCCTGTTCTCCAATTTCTGGTTTTGAAACTGATACATTAATATTACTGATGGACTTCTGATGTTGTAGCTACTGGTTTTCAACTAGAGATCTCAATATTAAACAAACCTGATAATTGCATTTCAGCTGCTGAGCAGGCTCTTTAAATTAATATTGTGCATGCTGGTGGCTGTGGTGGTAAGGAATGATGAAAGAAAAGATAGAAGCATAAAATGTTAGTTCCCCAAAGTGCCGTGATCTATGTTTCTCCCCGTGTAAGGGGTGATTTTGCAACCCTGCTGCTTCACTGTTGTTAGTTTGGCAAGATCTCTTGGGGAAAGAGAAGTCCTGGGTTAATCCACAGTCCTTCTGCTTTAGCCTTTGTTGCTGAAAATTTTTCCAACATGTTTCAGTCCACGTCTTTATCATAGAAAAGTACATCAAAGGTAAATATAGCACAAACTCGATCTAGAATTAGGAGGGCTCACTTGAACTCTGGCAGTATCATTTACTGGCTATGTAGCAGTCACTTATATTTGTGTTTGTACAAGTGTGTTCCAACCTTGTTCATCAGAATCATCTAGGGTGTTTGCTAAATAGGCCAATTTCCAGGGTCCACTGCTTAGATTGTGTGACACTGGGAACACTCTGCCTGCTGAGCAAGTACCATAGAAAACCCAAGCCTACTATAAATTTGAGGAACACAGACAGAGCTTTAGTTTGCTGATCTACACATAAGACTGATACCACCCGCTTTACAGGGTTGTGCTGAAAACAACACAGGTATTAACAGATGATGGCTATATCTGGATCTTTGTTGGGTTACACTCATGGCTTCAGGATACACTCATAATATTAATTGGCAAAACTGCTAAATCCATGTGGTACTAAGGGGAAAAATATGTTCCCCTGTCCCTGGAGGGACTCAAAGGGTAGTGAGAAAGGCAGATAGGAAAACAAAAATGACAGTGTAGCTTGATGGCTAAGCAGAGATGAAGAAGAGGAAGGCAGTTACTGTGCTATGAATAGAGGTGGTGGGTGCATAAAGAAAATGGGTAAAACGGGAAGAGGTCAATGACCTAGGTTGCGATGTACCTAGGTAAGTGTTACACTGCTGGGAGGAAAGCAGCTAATAGCTGGTGGGCATCCTGAACCTGGTTAATGCCAAATTTGTGTTAGCTATACCAGTGCACTAGCATGGTCACCTATTCTTTTTTCTCTTTTAAAATATGTGGGGCACAAATGCTGGCATGCAAAAAGACAGGGTCTGGGGGGCTGTGAGCAAGTGTGCATGGGCCCTGGGTAGGCAGGCGGGGCCCCAGACTGGCACGGCACACTGCCAGAGGACCAGGCTGGTCCAGGCTGTAGCACCTGCAGGAACATCCAAGAATTGTGAGTGGGGCAGGCTGAGCCAAAACCTCCACCAGCACACACAAAGACCAACACCTGGTGGCAGGATGCCAGGAAAGGGCCTACCACCTGCTGACACGTATGAGATCTGTGTCTGGGAATGGGCCTAGTGGGGGAACTTAGGAAACTCCCCTGGTAGGTAGGCTGTAGCTCCCGTTGGTGAGCATATGAGTCAGGGCCAGGTGTTATTCATGCTGAGCAGGGCTGCTTCACTTGTTGGCAGGTGTATGGGTTGACTCTGAAGGAGGTGGAACAGGCTGGGCCAGGCCAAACCAAAACACAATGGCATGTGCAGGCGCAGGATGGGATACAGGCCATGCTGGGTTAGGCTAGGCTATCACACTTACTGGTTTGCATGAATGCCAGGGATGGGAACAGGCTGGGCAGGGCAAGGTTGCAGCACTCATCAGTGAGAGTTGGTACTGGGGGCAGGCCAGGCCAGGCCAGGCTGCAGCATCTGATGGCAAAGGCCAAGACAGGATGAGTTATGCTGGGTTGGGTTGGAAGCAACCACTGGCATGCACAAGATCTGTGGCTGGGAATGAATTTGGTTGGAAAGCTAAGGGGACGCCCAAGCTGGGTTGTGGTTCCCACTAGTGGGTGCAAAAGCTGGAATGGGGGTGGCAGACTGGGCTGGAATTGGCTGCAGCATCCTTTGGCATGGTTGTGGACTGGGTCTGGGGTGTGCCAGACCAGGCTAGACTCCAGCACCTGCTTGTGGGTTATGTCTCTGCACCTGCTGAACCATCCAAGAGTTGGGCCTGGGCATGGGCAGGCATAGCTGTAGCACTGGGCTGGGCTGTAGCACTGAACAGTAAGAGCTGTCATGTATGTGGGGTGGTTGGGCAAGGCCACTGTTCTTGCCAGGACAAGAGTTGGGCCAAGTAAGGCTGGGCCAAGGACCCACTAATGTGCATGATATGTGTCACCAGGAGGTGAACTGATAAATGAACTTGGGGAACTCTTCCGTCAGGACACAGTCCCTGCAGGTGAGCACAAGAACCAGGGCTGGGAACAGACTAAGGCAGGTTAAGTACCCACTGGCATACGTGTGGATCAGGTCTGGGGGCAGTCTAGGCTGGGCCAGTTCGTAGCATCCACTGGTAGATGTGAAAACCAGGGCACTGTACAGAACGGGCTAGGCTGGGCCACAATGCCAGCCAGTTCACATTAGGACCAGGAATGGGGGCTGGTAGGGCTGGGCTAGGCTGTAATACCCATCAGCATGAGTTTGAACTGGGGTAGGGGGCAGGCCAAACTGAACCAGGATGTAGCACCTGCTGGTAGATGCCAAGGTGAAGCGAGCCATGCTAGTTTGGGCCATAGCTCCCACCAGTACATGTACAACCCAGGATTGGGGGCAAGCCCAGCAAGGGAGCTGCACAGCTGCCCTGCTGGGCCACTGCTCCTGCTGGTGAGCTTGAGAGGTGGGACTAGGGGACAGACCAGGCTGGGAAGGGCTATAAAACCCATTGGCCTGCATGTGAACTGGGTTAGCGGGAGAGCCATACTGGGCTAAATGATGTACCCACTGGTGCATGCATGAGCCACAGTAACTGCAGGCTGATAGGGCTTTACTGCAGCATCAACTGGCAAGTGCTGGGACTATGGCCAAGTCCTATCAGACTAGACCACAGAGCCACCTAGATCTAGGGCTGGGAGTGGCACATTAGGAAAATGGGGTCACTTCTCTGATGTGCTGCAACTCCCTCTGGTGAGCACCAGGGCTGGGAGTGGGCCTGTCTAGACAGATGGTGACACTCACTGGCATGAATGTGGGCTAGATAATGGGGTTAGTTGGGTTGAACTAGGCTCCAATGTGTACAAGAGGATGTGGGAGAGATTGGACCAGTGTGCTGCACATACTTGCATGCACAGTAACCATGGGATGCTGGGGGTCACTCTGACTAGGTTGCAGCTCCCACTGGTGTATACTAGGATGGAGTGTGTGGTGGGCAGGATTGGGCTGGGATGCATCATCCATTGTTTTTTTTTTTTAATTTTTCTTCTTCTTATCATTTTATGATACAGTTCTATAGGCCCTCGGATTTCCCTTACCCCCTCCCCAATCCCCTTCCCCCTCACTGAGTTCTCTTATACTATTACCATAGTACAGTTCTTCATAAACAGTCATATGTCCACCATTGTGGGCATGGACAATGGCAGAGAGTTCAGCATCCTATTGTTAAGATATAGTAAACAGGGCCCGGTGCAATAGCGTAGTGGTTAAGGTTCTCGCCTTGAATGTGCCAGGGTCCCATATGGATGCCGGTTCTAATCCCAGTGGCCCCACTTCCCATCTAGCTCCCTGCTTGTGGCCTGGGAAAGCAGTCAAGCACCACCCAAAGCTTTGGGACCCTGCACCCGCGTGGGAGACCCGGAGGAGGCTCCTGGCTTCGGATTGGCTCAGCTCTAGGGACTGTGGCCACTTGGGGAATGAACCATCGGACAGAAGATCTTCTTCTCTGTCTCTCCTCTCTGTATATCCGCCTTTCCAATATTAAATAAATAAATAAATCTTTAAAAAAGAAAATCAAGAACCTTGCTGAAGAAAATGATGCTACTCTATGAACTACTGGTTTTCTAATGAGATGGGGCTAGGGACAGAACTCACCAGGTGACTGCAACCACTAGTGTGTGTAGGTTGATAAAGATAATGGACTGAGTCAGACCCTGCCCTGGCTGGCACACTAAGGAGTCAGGTTGGGGTCACCTCTGGCGAGGCTTCTTTGGGGGTTCCCCCCACCCCACTCCAGCAGGATCACTGGACTTAGAACTCCAACTACGGTGAAAATCACAGGCTATGTGTTCTGACCGTGAAGTGCATGTGTCAGAACTGGGTCTCCAATGTGGTTGAGGCCTGTGAAGTGAACGCTTATTGGGGGACATACCAACCAGTTTACTGAGGCCTGCAGAGGACATCCAGTGCCATGGAGGGCAGAACAAATTGGACAGCTCTCCGGGACAAGTGTCTGGGCAAATCGAGACCCTAAGGTGGACTATGTCAGCCAACGGACCTTGGAAGGATTTCCTCAAACTTGAAGCAATGAAATGAACACCATCTCAGAACTATCAAAACCATTTAAACAGTATCCTCAGAACATGCTCCATATTGGGGACCCTGGGATGACACTGGATGGCCTTCGCTCATTCCTGGGTACTAATGCAGTTGGGTTGCTGGGAGAGGTCCCATTCTCTCGCTTCCCCTAGATATCTGAAAGAAAATGGAGATTGGAGGTAGTTGTCTCAGTCACTTTCCCCTATTCTTTAATCCTTCCCACCCTAACTGGTGGTCCAGATGGGCATGCATCCCTCTCAACCATGTAAATATCATAAAAAATAAAATGACTTTGTTACTAAAAAATTAAAAAAAACTGGATAAGGTGGTCTTAAACTGAGTTTTGAAAGGCAAGACAATTTTCATGGTACTATGGGCAGCTTAACAAGCATAGGATAAGACTGTATTAGTGCTGTCTAAAACCTAGAATAGAAATCACCCTTTTTGAGGGGGATGGCTGTGAGTGGAGAATATCTCCTTTGTCAGTTTCCTTATCGTTCCTCTCTCCTCAAATAGAATACTGCTGAGCAACTGGAGTCATTTTGTATTCTCCAGAGGGTTGGACTCTGAGAAAATGGGTATTAGACTGTACTGTTGACTTGCTCTGCAGGTCATTAACAACAATGCCATATTCTAAGTTACAGAGGTCGGATCCTGGCCATGATGATTATAAACAAGTCAAGTGCTAAATCCTACTGATAATGGGAACTTTGGCTTGAGAACTAGCTTCCTCAGCAGGGTCATCCTCAAATATTAAGGGCAAAGCTATATATACTCATACAGCCACAGGCAGCAGTGACTAATGGCTAGGTGCTGGGCCAGGAACCCTGGCCCTTTTTGGGTCTCTGCTACAGGCAGTCTAATTGCAACCTCCACAGTGTATCTCAACTTGATAATTAATCAGCAAATAGTGGCCTCTGTATTAGATCTGAGTTCTAATCCTGACCCACCACTTACTAGCTGTGTGATGCAAGGGGAATAACAATGTTGCTGTACTTCATTCTCCATATCTGAAAAATTAGGATGATAATAGTACCTACTCATAATGCTACAGAGATTCAAGGAGAAAATGTTGGAATAAAAGGTCTATTGTAGTGCCTTGCTTAATAAGTGGTTGTAGAATATTAATAATCCTTATCAACATATTAGCAATAGTAAGTATTGCCTCTGATATCTTACAGAAGACAGAAGTCATTGGGATAAGGAGAGACGGGAAGGTGTTATCATTCCTTCAGTGAAAAGGCCATAAAAGTAACAGTAAAAGTAACATAAAAGTGACTAGCCACTAATGGTAGGGGAATGTATTTATAACACAAAGGAATAAGATGGCTTCTCTTTATCAAGTTCTTTAGCAAAAATACTGCCAGGAAGAACTTGGGAACTAATTTATATTCCTGCCATCTGATTCATGCATTTTCTAAAAGTGGTACTGCTAGTAAAATTCTCAAGTTTTTCTAGTATCATTCCTACCATTTTATACCCAAACATGCTGAATTTGTTGCCGAAACCCATTTGCTTTTTTCTCCAGAAACATGGATGACATTTTCGTCCACGCTCTCCTAACCACCTCCCCACCTCCATCTGTGGTGGAGAAAAGCCAGTATTACCTAATGTCACATCTCCATTATACACGACAAGGTTAGGAAATAATGGAATAGGCAGAAAAAGAGCTTGGTCTCCAAGGCTAGTTTTCCAATAAGACAAATGGGGTTTATGGTCATAGCTATGACCTCTGTGACAGCTGGGTAGAGGAAACTACTGTTTTAATCTACTCCAGGAACAATCCAAATGCAAGACAATTTGGCTGACTGACAGTTTGTGGTTCTGGAACTGTATTAACCACAGTGTCTTTCCTGGAATCTATCTTATACATGATAGATTTTGTCCCCATTTAATCCAATAGCTTTTCTGAATATTTTAATGCAGCAATAGTACTCCAAAGAGCAAATGCAGGTGAATTATTGACTTTCATTTCTTTTATCCATTTCTGCTATAGCTTAAATTTTCTTCCTGAGTGAATCTTCAGGCTACTAAGTAATATCACCTTTAGAATATTCATTTTTAAAAATTGGTATTAACACAGAGGAGACATAAGCTTTAAAAATAAAAGGCATGTGGGTTGGTGATGATCTCCAGAGCAAACCTTACAGGGATTGGTAGAGCAAATTTGATTTGAAAATGATTACAGCAGGTGAATTCCTTGTAAATAATGAATTGGAAAGAAAATCAAACTGGGAGTATTTGCTTATCCACTTATTTCCACATGGAAGAAAAGCTGTAATTCCTGACAGCCTATGCTTATGGCATGTCTAGATTGGCCACAGAGAAATCAACCAATGAAAACACATGTGTTAGCTGGCCTGGTCACTGCATTGTCTGCTGGGTGCAATGTCAAGGAAAGCCATAAAGATAAGTCTTTGAGTAACAACCATAAATCCATGGTTACAGCTTAAGCAGTTAATTTCCAATTCCCAAATGACCAACACAATACTCAGAAGCTACAAATTCACTGTTCAGAATGGAGGTGAGGTGAGGGGCAAGGCAGCTGAAATACTCAAAAGACCCTAGGAAAATTCTGGAAAACCTTGCTCTAGTCACAAGTCACTTTCCTGAGAAACTAACTAGTATGTGACTAGAAGATACCATCAAAACAAACCGGATAAGGTTTTCATAAAATTGCACCCAGTTTTCTAGTGTTACTTTCTTACAAATTAAAAGCTAATCTCTGTACAGCAAACTAGTTTCCCACTGACTCACACTCTTTTTAGGTTTTTAAAAATTAAAGATTGGGCAGATACAAAGGGAAATTTAGAAGCTACAAGCACAAAGCATTTAAAACATGCAAAGAAAACTGCGTACCAACAGGCAACTTATAGAACTACTACTTTTGAAGCCCATCATGTACCTTTCCCTTTCATCCTAACTCAAAGATAACCATTATTCTAAATTTTGTGTTAATTATTTCTTGCTTTTCTTTAAAGGTTTACTCCATATGTTGATGTCATGTCTTCAGAAGCATCTTGTCTTGTTTTCTGAAGGCAGTTTTCATGCTCTTCTCTCAATATTCCCATTTTGTTCCTCGCTTACCACACTGTCCTCCATCAGCCAGTAGAGTAGATGACGATTTAGAAACATGCATGACTGCCACAGACACCATTTATCAGTGAAACCATAAATAAGGACAGTAATTCTTTACTGCACCATGCTTACTTTCCCTTGGTTTCTCAAGTGAATCTGCATAAATCTAATTTGTTTACATGCAGTTTCTGAGGTAGTTTAGGGACACAGGGGTTACAGTGGGCTAGACAGTAGGGTGACAGGGCTGCAAGTAGTACATAGCATGCATGTGGCAGGGGGTTGCGGTCAGAAGATTATGTCATCTACTGGCTGTGTAACTTGGCCAAGTCATTCAATGTGTTTGGGGCTGAGTTCTCTCACTACAAAAACATAGACAACAATAATGCTCATCTTACAGGATGGATTATTTAAACATGCAATACTGAATGCAAAGGTTTTTTAAAAACTACAGAAATATTAGTTGCTAACAAAGTCATGGTATCATATATATTCTACTAAAGCCATGGTAAAGGGCTACAGAGTTAGGCATTTTCTAAGTCTGGAGTTAATCTACAGATTTATCACTGCCAGTTGTCTGGCACAGCTAGCAGGAAAAACGGATTTTTTTTTTTACTCAATGCTGCATTGCTGATCTACATGGAAACTTTCCACCTTAAAACATCTTCCTCAAATCCCACTGTACCTGCCCAATCTGTGTGTGGGGAGTTGTGTTGGCTTCAGTCTACGTCAATGCTGGAGCCCAGGGCAGAAAGTAGTCACACATTAGAGGCATGTAACATTATCTCCTCCCAATCATTTCTCATAGGATGGTGATGGCTGGTAACTCAAATAGAAATGTATGCAAGATGTACTCTACACTTGATCAGCTTGTGCCTGAGGAGCCTTCTGAAGGTCCTGACTTTTGCTTGTGTGATATTAACATAACCATTTGCATGTCATTTCCATTTTGTTTTTAAAAGGACCTCTTCTTGAAGATCCATAAGAATGAGAGTAAGCAGTAGAAAGCTACGTTTGCATTCTGTAAAAGCTACAATCAAATCTGTAAACGGGCAAAAACACACACAAGAGATGCTCTATAAAACTGCTGGCAATTATTTCAGTAAATAGACACAAGTTGTGTGATTCCCCATAGCTGCCTCAGGTGTTGAATGAAGAGATTCAAACAACAGAGAGGGAAATATTGATCAGCTTTCTGAATATGGAGTTAGACTACCTGCCTTGGTTCTTAGGAAGGGGTGGGGGAGGAAGAGCTCTGGTAATCTTCCCATACACATTTCCCAGCCTCTAGGCTGGACTGCAACATGCCCATCTGTTGTTAAGAAAAAAGAATAGACATGGTATAAGTACACAGGACAGGCTGTTTGACCTCTGAGGCTATGAGGCTCTTGCCCTCGCCTAACAGCTGATGTCTGGAACAAGCAGGCCTGCCCCTCAAGGCTTCTACAGGCGCTAGCAAAGAGGCTCCAGCTGAGGGGTGGCTGCAACTATGGCAACCGATGCCCAGGAATGAGTTAACACCGGCTAATGGGTTAATGGCAGAGGCAAGGGCTTTTTATACAAATGCATTAGGGAAAGAAATGCAATACAGTGGGAAAGAGATCCATCAATAAAGCCCAGGGATAAAATCCACTACTATTCTTAAATTAGACTTGGCTACTTAAACTGTTTTTCCAAATAAATCTCCTGTGTTCTAGCTGTTCATTGAGCCACTGAGCTTTATTATTATTATTATTATTAAAGAATAAAAACAGTACCATAATATGCAGTGGGAAAGGAGAAAATAGTCAAAGGGTAAAACTTAGATTTGCAAACAAGGGAAAAAAGAGAAATAATAGAGATGTGTACAACTATGTCCTGAATATGTTCAAACAGCTTACTATTACTAACGATCACTACCTGACAATAAATCATTCCCCTAACATATGGATTACAAACTGCATTATTTTGATGCATTCCAATCAATTGGAGCTATGATGATAATGGGTAGTTGGGTGGCTAAACACGCCCCTCGCCCTGCAATTGCTGCTGAGTGTCCTCTGCTTTTGTGGTCACAAAACAACTGTCATTAATATTCCCTCACAGAGAGTGTTTTTTTTTTTAAATAGCATTACACCCTCATAACGTCCCTGGAAAGCAGGTAGATATGCATAGGCTTTTCTGAGGAAATCGGGAAGGCATGGAAACGTTAAGTGAAGATGGGTTAGGTGGCATCATTTGATTATAAAGGGAGCCAAGGTAGAGGCAAAGACCTCTGGGCTGCACATTTCATGAGGGCAGCAACTATGGAAGGCAATGGGTTGAGGTTTCCGTTACCCTCTCAGCTACAATGGAAAAGCTACAGTCCTTAAGCCACTGCATTTGGGAACTCTGCTGTGGGTCACAGCACAGAACCACAGAGCACATTTATACTTTTGGCAGAGAACAATACAACCCGAGAGGAAGATTTTTACTTCTGAGAAGAAAAGAGATTACATCTGCATTTAGAAATCAGTGTGATCCATTTGGATAGCATTTCCCAGTTACAAATGCAGTAATAGGTACTCATTGAGCCCCTGTAGTGCTCTTTGTTAGTGGCTATAGAGAGATACAAGTGAGGCAGAAAGACTCTAGGAAGACTGAAATTTGTCCCCCAGGGAGCTCATAATCTATCTGAGGCTTACAAATTTACACACAAAATAAAGACCAAACAAGACTCCATATCAGGCATGAACATTGACTAGTATAGGTGCCGTATTGATTAAAGTAAAGAAAATGATAAATCCTGAAATGTGGAATGATGGCAAATTCTGACATGAATGTTAATAGTAGGAATTAAACTAATAAGAATATCGGACGTTTCCACCAAAAATTAAAAAAAAAATTTGAACTGGAAAAGCATGAGGTATACTAGAAGAGCAGATGAGATGAAAAGGAACCAGGATATATATATATATATTAAAAAAACATAAATAATATAATAAAAATATACATTAAAAAAAAAAAGAAAAGGAACCAGGATGGAGGTGTCAGTCATTATCTGAGAATGATCATGTCATTTTTTCAAACAAACTCCACTGATAAGGTCTGCACGCTTGAGGACAGTGCTTCTTAGGCAAGTATACCTGCTTGTATATATACTCATGTACATCTAAGAGCTACCAGGAAGCTAATTCAGGAGCGACTGCTCTGGTGAGCACATGGAAAGCAGACAATCTATACATTGTGGCCTGCAGCAGGAGCCATGTGCTTTAGCAGCTAGACACATAAGGCCTAAGTTGTCATTCTGTTTGAGAAATTATTCAACATGTGTGCTTATGCAGGAGGTGTTATCCCATCTACAGCATATATGTAAGGAGGTCTGCATTATCTCCAAAATTATTTGGCTTAGTAGGTAAGATGCCCACGTCCCACATCAGAATACCAGGGCTTCTTTCTCAACTCTGACTCCTGACTCCAGCTTCCTGCTAATGTAAACCTAGGAGGGCAGTATGTGATGGCTCAGGTAATTGGTTTCCTGCCCAGCACCTGGGAGACTGCGATTGATCTTCTGCTCTTGGCTTTGCCCCAGTCCAGCCCTGGCCATTGTAGGAATATTGGGAGTGAACTAGGGGATGGAAATTCTCGATTTCTGAGTGCTGAATAAATTTAAAAATTAGCATTGGTGGATCCATTGTAGCATCTTTCCTGATGTTCAACAGTATCCCAGATGACACCTTCTAGAATCACTTCGTGGTGCTACAGCTCCAGGCCCTACCTAACATACTCTTTGTCATAACAGATATCACTTGGAAATTTGGGCATAGATTGTGAACTACATAACCCAATCACTGAACACACATTGTTCTGCACATGGTGGGTCAGCAGAATTCACAACAGGTGAGAGCTGAAGTTTGTAAATAGAAAAATACTGTGGAGCTTCCTTAGGTCAATTTGAACATTTCTCATTAGGAAGAAAATTCTCAGTGGTAACTGACTGTGTTTCTCTCCACAAGGCCTATTTAGACAAATGATCATGGCTATTTCAATTTAGGACAGTTGAAAGAGACAACAGTTATATCCAAAGTAACTGTCATGTTTGTGATTCTGGTTCATCCAGGTTCAAGGTACTGTAACTCTGACAGCAGCTATAAGTCCATACTTGGATTTTCCAAAGTTGTTACATGAATGTTACTTGTATAATTTGAACTGATGAGTATTTTGGACACACACAACAGGAGTGCATGAACTTACAACAGGGTTGGTTAAAGGAGGTGAACTGGAAGGAGAACTCGTGGTAAATTAGGAAGACCGATGAAGGTTAAAGGATGAGGTGAATCAGGGTGGAGGTGTCTGCGGTTATGTGAATGTAACTATGTCTTTTTTTTTTTTTTAGCCAAACTCCACTGATAAGTCTTGCTTCCCCCCAGGGACAGCATTTTTGAGATGAGCAAGCTTAGAAGTCATTTGGGAAGAAATATTTCTTTACTCTGACATGAGCAGCTAGGTGGAAAAGATGAGCAGACATTTGCTTTGGGAGCAAGAGGTGCTGAGTTTAATGCCCATCATCTCCTGGAAATGATGATATATTGTATACACACATGAAATCACTGCAGCTGCTTGCTATTTCAGGGGGTTAGGGTACACAGCCTTTTATCTCCAAATGTCTTGTTTTCAATCTGGCTATATCTTGAAATCTGTTTTGAATATAGTCCAGACAGGAGGGCTTTGGTCAAGCATTCAGTGACTAACCTTCAGGCAAAACAGAATACCAGGAGAGTAGTCTGACCTTTGTAATAAAATTAATTTGATGGTTACAATGCAACTTAGAGTCTGTAGCCTTTATTCACATAGCAGTCACAAGACAATTTAGCAGGCATTATTAAATTTGACTTAAGCTTATCAGAGAATAGAATTAAAGTTGACACATTTCAGCATGCCAGTGAATTGACTAAACTAGGCAGAAAAAGGAAGGCATACAGAATTCTACCAGGAACGTGTAAGGGACTACCCCTTACACATAGAATGCATTCAATGAGAGCTGATTCAGTAAATGAGACAATAAAGTAAGACAAATCTGGTGTGACACTTAGAATGGTCCTTTCCCTATTACCTCACATATTTCAGTCCCTATGAGATTCCCACAAAAAGGTTCGCAAGTGCCATGGATACCAGAGTAAGGGTGGAAGGTGTGTGGATTGAGGAGATACAAGGCATGATATCCTTCTACCTTACCCTTTCCATTCTAGTTAGTGGTTGGAGTATGGGCAGGCAAATGTTAATCAGAAACAAAGCCAAATTGATACCAATGAGGCGGGAGGGCTACAGCTTCCTCAAGGAACCAAAAGAAGTATACTGCTTCCTGAAAGCTTCTAAATAGTAGTACCAAGCATATGACCATCAAGGAGGAAATCACTGCACTTTAACAAGTGTGTCAAACACAAAGCCCAAGACTATTTGCCATGGGGAATCATGGTTGGTTTTGTTTAGGCAATACAATAATGTAGCTTTCTGAATCTAATGCTCTTTATTTGAACATTGATTATAGTGATTCATTTCTGTTCTTTTTTCTTTACTAAGGATATTTGCATTTATTAACAAATATAATTCATGGAAGATGATAAGGGAATCAAAAATTATCCAATTTGTTTCTATCCTAGGAGCAGAAAGAATCTTGCAATGATCACTTTCGTATCATTCTATTGATTTCACTAAGTTTTACTTTACAGTCAGGGCTTACAGCATTAACTATTACTCATCACTGCAGAGTTGGTACTAATTTATCACCACAGGGGTAATTTGGCTTTGCCTTGCCTACTACTTTTGTTTCCTCAGAACTGAACATTTTTCCAATCCAGGGGTTCTTCTGTACCACAGAAAGTATGCTGACTTTGTATTTCCCTAAGAAATACTCAGCACTAATGTGATTCTCTAAACAGCTATTAGCATTTTATCTTGTGTGAATAGTGAACAAGGTGCTACTCTTGTTAGACTGTAAAAACTGAGGGATGGTGCCTAACACCCCATTCCCAGGATAGGACATAATGAATGAATAAGTAGCCAGGATAGTTCTATTAATTTTACCATTTACTTTCTTCAATTTGCTGACAGTGTTGTAATGCTCAACAATAACTTCGGCTCATGCTATATGCTGGCTACTTTTAAATCAAGATGCAACTGTCTTAGAAAGTATTTGAGAAGTGTGTGTGTGTGTGTGTGAGAGAGAGAGAGAGAGAGAGAGAGAGAGAGAGAGAGAGAGAGAGAGAGAGAGACGAGCGAGCGAGCGCTAGCACTAGCGAGAGATAGCTATTCTCTACCCACTGTTTACTCTCCAAATTCCTGCAACAACTGGGTCAGGGCTAGACAGAATCTTGAAGCTCAAGCCTCTGTTTGGATCTCTTATGTAGGTAGCAGGGACCAAAATGTTTGAGCCATCTTCTGTTGCTTCCCAGGGTGCATACCAGAAGGAAGCTTGTATTGGAGGTAGAGCCAGGACTTGAACACTGGCAATATGATATGGGACGTGGGCAACCTAAGTGGCAATTCAATTACTGTACCAAGCACCTGCCCTGCTCATCAATTTTTAAAGGTAGAAATGTTTTTCCTAACTTAAAAGAAATCTAGTCAATCTTGTAAATATTTTTATTTCATGTTAATTTTGGCTTTCACTAGCTGAATTTAGCTTATATAAGAATAAACTTCACTAGCGATCCTCTTGCAAGTTGGTTGATGGTGCCTACAACACTAGCCTCAAGTCATGGGAATAAAATCGGTGGAGCCAACACAGACATTCACAATGCTCCAACACTAGTAAGGCATGAGAAACCAAACACAATTGGACATGTAAGGTTTACCTTGGAGCAGGCTCTGGGTAATCCTCTTCCTCAGTCTAAGGTCAATCCATTATTGCAAGAAATGGGGAATCCTTGCACATACCAGAGGGATCAGGGAACTCCTGGAAATGTCTATTTATTAAATAGTGCACATTTCCCCCAATATTTTAAGCATAATGCCAGCTAGTACATACTAGCTAGGAATTAGCCTAGCAGTAAGGGACTCACTTTTCACCTGAACACACAGATATCCACATCTATGTTGGTAGTCACGGTAAAAACACTGTTTTAGCATTCAGGAAAATCTCTGTGGCCAAGGTCATTCCTTATAATAAACCTCAGGGAAAAATCTTTTCCATTAGAATTATTAACATACTCCTCTTATTTTGTCTATTTCAAGGAATGAAGTGCTAATCACATTTTTAATCTGCTAAATGTGCTTTTTTGTCTTTACATAAATTATTTGAAGTTGACTTTAAGTTGCTTTGAATCAAAAATAAGAGCAGATACTAATATTTGCAGTTTTTTAAAGAGTTATTTTTTTATTGGAAAGTTAGATTGTAGTTTTTACATTCTCCATACAATAGATGAGTTGAGTAGAAGTAGCTGAGAATTACAGAACATACACAGGAGATGATAGGTGATGAGTTCAGCAGCCACCTGTATCAGCGCTTGCGCGCTCTCTCTCTCTATATATCTTTCTTGGGTTGTACTGCAATAAGTAGCAAACATTTTTCTGTTGGGAGACTGAGTTTTAAGATCTTCTTTTGGCTAAGTTTCTCTTTGTCATTTAGTGTCAAGTTTAGTTTGTAGGAATACTAGTGAGATTGCTCAGAGAGGATATGTGAGAGACTGGCAATGTAATTCCTGTTTATCTAGGGATGATGACTGCAGTTGTGTGAGTTTCTTTCTGGGATTTCTTTTTTTAAAAAATTATTTCATGTTGATAATCTTTACATAGTTGATTAGGGCTCAAAGGGTCAAGAGCTACAGGAATGTGGGTAAGACCATTGTTTCCACATATATATTTATTCTGTATCTGGGGTAAGGGGGGGGGAGATAAAGGGAAAAGCCCCACCCAGCCTCCCACCCATTCCAGGGTCCCTGACACGGGGCATGCTCTGAGGGCACTGCTCAAGTGGTTTTGATAGTTAAACAGTTCTGAATTGCTGCCAATCTCACCATTCCAAGCACAATGAAATCTCTCCAGAATCCACTGGCTGACACAGTCACCCTTAGTGTCTTCATTTGTTCAGATTTTTATTGCCAACACTTGCCTGGGGTAGATGATTGTTCTGTCCTCTGTCCTCTGTTGTGGTAACAGGTGTTCTCTGCAGCTTCCAAGGGACTGCCATATCCTCCATGTGCACCTGGATTTGCTGTTTACTGTTCCATCTGAGCCTTTGAGGAGGCTCAGCTCTGACACATGCACTCTATGGTCAGACCATGGAACCTGCACTTCTTTTCATGGTTGGGGTTCTGAGATCAGCAGTTCAGTTGGAGGGATTCCTTTCTGGGATTTCATTAAGGAAATCAGAAGATCCTTGGTTGGGTTGATATTTACAGAGCATACACTGAAAATGATAGCTGGGGTTCCACAGCCTATAAGAGCTCTTACTTACATGCCCATGAGGATGATAACAATTGGACAGTTACAGGCTTTTTCAATTTTTATGCTTTGCCTCCTGCTAGATTGCATTAGCTTCAAACACAAAGGTTAGGATATCTTATCCAGGGATTTCCCTTATGCAATAGACTGACCAAATATGTATGTGTGAGTGCAAGTGCTTGTCTACAAAGCATTGTGGCTTTTCCAATAGAAGGGGAGTTTGGATATGTTACTTGGTCTGTACCCTGCCAGAGGCATACTATGCTGACATTAGAAAAAATGCTCTTTTAAGGCAGATTTATAAAGTCTCATATTTAATCTCATTCCCCTCTCAGTCTAATGAACATGCCTTTCTCTCTGTCTCTAACAACAGTAACTAGACTGAGGACTTCAAATTTATGATTTAAAGGTCTATGAGGTCTATGAGTTGGTCCATTCTTCCCTTGTTATGTGACCAAGTTCAAAGAACTCATTGGATAAACTGTTAAGGAATTCACCCCTTTTCCAAGGGATGGGTGATGAGCACACCTCTACACAAAGCTATCATTTGTTGAACACTTCCTTTTGTGTTCATTTACTACACTACACTTCAGGTGCCTTTAAAACAACTTGCTAAGACAAATACTATTGAGATTTTCCTTTTATGGAGGAATAAATTGTCTTCAACATTTAAGTAACATGTTCAACAGCTTCTTGACTTACAAAAGATGGAAGCAAGATTCGAAGCCAGATTCCTTTCTTTTGGCTCTAAGTATCAAGCATTATGCTTAGTACCTCACTTATGGAAAGTCCTCATAACACTTTTTGAGATATAGCTATGATTCTCTTTATATCAAGTTTAACACATAGAGGTTCAAAAAGGTTAACAATTTGCCCTAGATAATACAAGCAGTAAACTGACAAATGAGGGTTCCAATCCAAGCCTGACTCCAAAGCAAAGTGCTTAATGACTGAAGTGTACTATTGCTACTGCAATCTGATCTAATTTTGCCATTTACCACAAGTTTGTCCTTATCATAAGTGGTACAGGGACAATAGATGGAGGACAAATTGTGATAGGTTAGTGGGATTTGTCAGTCACAGCATGAGACATTGCAGTTTAGTTGAAAACATATGTTTCATTTTCTTCTAGGGCTACTGCTACCCAGAACGTGGGGAGAGGTGATAATACAAATAGGGAGATAACTGACTTTTGTCCTCTTACCTCCAAGAGGAAGAGAGACCATGCAGTACATGATCGAGGACTAGGAGGTAATATTATCAGTAGGAATAACTGATAGCTAGGGACCATTATCTCAGCTGAGTTGCTGTACCAGTTATCCATTTAATGTCTTTTAGCTTCAAATTCACCCTTCTTGCCAGCTCTGTGAAGAGAGTTCTGGGCCCAGTAAATACTTTCCCTTCACCAGCTGGTATGTTTCGCTCTGCCAGTAGAGGGTGTTAGATACTTCAAGAGGCAAGGGCCTTTCTTCCTTGTTCTTGAACGCTGGAATGCTTACTGCACTTACTTGACAAGCTCCTAAGTGCAGGCATCCTGCTCTCCAGCGCCCTGTCCAAGCAACACACACAGCTTCTTGAGCATCAGGGCCCTGAGGCACATGCCACTTTTTCTTTTAAAGATTTATTTATTTTTATTGGAAAGGCAGATATACAGAAAGGAGGAGAGACAGAGAGGAAGATCTTCCGTCCAATGGCTCACTCCCCAAGTGACCACAACGGCCGGTGCTGCGCCGATCCAAAGCTAGGAGCCAGGAGCTCTTCCAGGTCTCCCATGTGGCTGCAGAGTCCCAAGGTTTTGGGCCATCCTCGACTGCTTTCCCAGGCCACAAGCAGAGAGCTGGATGGGAAGTGGAGCAGCCGGGATTAGAACCGGCAACCATATGGAATCCCAGTGCGTGCAAGGCGGGGACTTTAACCACTAGGCTATTGCGCCAGGCCCACATGCCACTTTTTAAGAGGTACTTGCCATGACTAACTTTTCTTGGAACTATAGAAGATATGTCTTCCACAAGGCAGAATTCCAGCAAGTTCTGTTGATCTGGATCTCGGTCTTGGGTAAAGAGGTTTTGGGTGCCTCAGCTCAGCTCTATGTGTAGTGACAGCTCCTTCTATATTAGTCTTATATTCTTTACAGTTCTCTTCACTTCTTACTAGCTAATTTCCTGTTACAGTTAAAGCTTATTTATATTAAATGTCTTCTATTAAAATTACTATATGGTCTCTCTCACCTCATTTCCTGATTTTTCCTAAACAGAGTTCATTCCAAGGGCAAAGGGATCCCTCTAGGAGAGTGCAGGTAGAGAGGATGGCCCTTTTCTGAGACACAAGGCTCAAAGAGAATAGAGCATCTTATTGTTTAGGGAGTCAGGAGATGACTTCTTTGTCTTGTTTTGCAATACTACAAGATGAATTAGAACATGGGTATCCTCTCAGGAGCCTGAATTTGTTTCATAAAGAGGAAAGAATCTCTTAAACACAAAAAGTTGCTGGAGGGCCAGGTGCGATAGCCTCGTGGCTAAAGTGCTTGCCTTGCATGTGCCAAGATCCCATATGGGCACTGGTTTGTGTCCTGGCGGTCTTGCTTCCCATCCAGCTCCCTGCTTTTGGCCTGGGAAAAACAGTCAAGGACGGACCAAAGCCTTAGGACCCTGCACCTGTGTGGGAGACCCGGAAGAAGCTCCTGGCTCCTGGCTTTGGATTGGCTCAGCTCCGGCCATTGTGGCAACTTGGAGAGTGAACCAGTGGATAGAAGATCTTCCTTTCTGTCTCTCCTCCTCTCTGTATACCTACCTTATCAATAAAAATAAATAAATAAATCTTAAGGAAAAAAAAGTCATTGGAGTCTGTGAGGTACCTGAACTTTGGCACTTGCAGGGGTCCTGATTCTTCCTATTCCAGAGTCCTTGAAGTTTAATATCTCAGATGTTCTAATGAAGGATGTATTTATGATGACAAGCTCTGAACAATCATCGTCATTCAGGAAATGACTGATACTGAACTCAAAATCTCCATGATGCTCCATAGAATGGTTGGTTAAAACTCAATGCCGAGTTCTCTACACAGTACGAGATCAACCAGTGCCATATGTTTCCACCCTGCTTTCCCAGGCACACACTCAGAAATTTTAGACCCAAGAAAAAAACATCTTTTGTTTAATTTTTTAAAGATTTGCTTATTTTCATTGGAAAGTCAGATATACAGAGAGGCAGAGAGATAGAGAAGAAAGAGCTTTCATCTGCTGATTGACTCCCCAATTAGCTGCAACGGCCGGGGCTGAGCCGATCTGAAGCCAAGAGCCAGGAGCTTCTTCTGGGTGTCCCTCATGGGTGCAGGGTCCCAAGGCTTTGGGCCATCCTTGAGACTGCTTTCCCAGGCCACAAGAAGAGAGCTGAATGGGAAGCGGGGCTGCCGGGGTTAGAACAAGGACCCATATGGGATCCTGGTGCGTACAAGGCGAGACTTGAGCCACTAGGCTACCGTGCCGAACTTAAGAAAATTGTTTTGTTTTCTATTAAATCGTTGAAAAAAATCATCACTTGTTTTATATTACTCATGGATGTACAGCTGAGTCATTTTTTTAATTTGAATGAAACATTTTCCAAAACACTTATTAACCACTACCTACCTATTGTTTTCTTTTCTTAGCTTTCCCGTTCTATTATCTCATACTTTGGTATTCTTTCCCCAAAGTTCAATAAATGCAAAACTAGAAGGCAAACAGTTAAATAAGAGAGAGTAAAGGAAACGTAAATCTCAAGATATAATTATCAACTATAATGCCCTCTGTGCATAATACAAATTCATCTTTGGTGTATTTAAGAAGCACTGGCCCACAAAAACTTCAGAGAATTAAAAACATTATAGCTAATCAGACAGCTTGTTCAATTGTTAGGAAGCTTCTAGTATACATACCCCATATGTTATAGGTCTCAAAGCAGTAGCAACTGAATTTCGAGCCATGGAAGGTTTCCCTACGGCATGTGTAGTCAGAGTAATTTGTAACGCACTTAGGGTATTTGCGAGGCTTCCAGGTGACCCTGTGCATCACCATGTGTTCAGATATGATTGACAATGCCAATTTGGGCTGTTGTATAACAATTTTTCCTGCTAGGAAATTGACTATTTGAAGTTTTAGGAAATTGGCTCAACTGTACCCCCTGCTTCCCTTGTGTTTGCTCCTTCTAGTCATGGCTGTAATTAATGTTCCTAGAAAGCTTCACTAGCTTTCTGTCTCTTACGTATACACACATAGGGCTCACATAAGCAAGAATGGAATAGGACTGCTACATCTGAGTAGTTTAAGGGACTAGGTGACATGTTGCCTCAGTTACAGCTTCCCCTTTAGAGTCAGAAGGTCCCTGATACAAATCAGGGGTTGCTATAAACAAGTGCAGACCTGCCTTTGTTTAAAGAGAAATTTCGTCTTCTACTGTTGTCATTATAATGACTACAGATTAGAGTAGTAGTTTTATCTAGGCTTACAGAACGGTCTGGTACACGAAGAACTATAAAAACTGCTGTGGAGCCAGCAGTGGGATGCAGCGTGTCGTGCTTCTGCTTGTGATGATAGCATCCAAGTGGAGCACAGTTCGAGCTTTAGCTGCTCTGCTTCCATCTACTTCCCTGATAATGCTCCTGGAAACTTAGAGGAATATGTGCCAAGTACTTGGGCCTATGCCACCAACAGGGCTACTCAGAAGGAGTTTCTGCTTCCTGGCTTTGGCTTGGTGAAACCCCAGCATTGTGACCATTTGACTAAAGAACCCATGGATAGAAGATTCTCTCAATCTCTCTCTCTTTTTCTCTCCTTAGAACTGCATTTCAAATACATAAATAAATATATAAATCTATTACACACATACCAAGAAAAAACTAACTGCTGTTGAAAGGAATCATCTAGAGGTTCAGGCGGGGTTGAGAATCAACACAGGGGTTTGACTTCCATAGCAAAGTACTTAACCACTCATTGCAAGGTTTCTGAAATGATGATGATGATGATGATGATGATGATGATAACAACAGCACTAATATAATATATAAAAATCAATCAAATAAGTTACAAAAGTTTCAGGCATTCAGAAAAATTCCGTAAGTGGTACCTACCAATACTTGTACAGTATCATTTGATAAAACCACAGCTATGGCATCTTATTGCCCTGTTCTCTTATACCCATTTTTGAGGTATTGACAAAGGAGGTATTTCCAGAGGTAAAAAGATTTGATTCATACAAATAATCCCAAATAATTTTAATGGAGGTGCAAAGGCAACCCAATTGTTTTTAACAAACGCTGCTGGGGCGACTGAACATTTTTGGTTGTAGGAAGGGGATCTTCACCAAAGTTGTACATAGCATATAAAAATTAACACAAAATGAAGCACAGTATCCTTGATGAACACAAATGCAAAACTCCCCAATGAAACACTAGTTAACCAAATCTAGCACAAAATTAAAAGGATCATATACCATAATGAAGTGTGACTTACTTAATGGGACGCAAGGTTGACTACACAAACTTCGATGAATATGATACTCCAAAGCAACAAATAAAAGTCACATAATTATCTCAATGCATGTGAGAAAATGCTTAGCAAAATTCTAAATTTTTTAAATTAAAAACTCTCAAAAAGTAGGAACAGAAAAAAATTAGACTTAAGACCATTTATAACAAAACCATAGATACCACCATCATCATCATTAATCATAGAAAATGGAAAGCTTTTCTACTAATGTCAGAAGGAAGGTAGGGATAACCACTCTAACCACTTTAATTCAACATAATGTTCATAAATTCTAGCCAGAGCAATTAGTTTAGAAAAAATAATTAAAAGTTTCTAGATAGGAAAAGAAGTTAAATTATTTCTATACAGGACATGATCTTCTATAGAAGATATCCAAAAGATTCCTTGAAAATTGTCTATTTAAAAGTTTCAGAGTATAAAATCAACTTACAAGCATTGGCCTCATTTCTACACACAACAACTTTTATGACAGGTGAATTAAGAGCACAATACCATTTGTAATAACACTGAAAAGAATTTAAAACTTGGACAGGGGGCAGTACTGTGGCACAGCAACTTGAGCTGCAGCCTATAATGCCAGCATCTCATATGGACAGCAATTCAGGTCACAGCTGTTCCCCTTCTCGTGTAGTTCCCTGCTAATGCACTTCGCAAAGCAGTGAAAGATGGTCCAAGTCCTTTGGCCCCTGTACCCACATAGGAGACCTGAAAGAAGGTCCTGGCTCCTGACTTTGGACCACCCCAGCTCTGGTCACTGTGGCCATTTGGGAATGAACTAGCAGATGGGAGATATTCTCTGTCTCTCCCTGCTCATCTCTGTGTAACTCTGCTTTTCAAATAAATAAATAAATCTTAAAACAGCAACAACAAAAACACTTTGATTCAGGAGTAGGGACAAGTATTGCAGTGTACCTATAGTTCCCAGTCTGCTAGTCTCTGTTGTAGGACTCCCAATGAAACATTTAAATATGCCTTTATGGTATGATGGTAGATTTTCCGCCTTTGCCTATACCTACCATGCCCCGATATATTTAAACAGCAGAAAGTTAAACCTGTAACTATTACTAAGGGACTATACTATGATAAACTGAGGGAAAATGGTTGGTAAGGGAAAACGGGGATGGAGGGTTGGAGAGGGAGGGAAAACAACTATACCTATAAAACTGCATCATGGAAAATACTTTTTAAGAAGAATTAAGAATAAAATAAAATTTTGGGATAAACTTCAGGAGGTGAAAAACTTGTATAATGAAAATTATAAAACATTAATAGTTATTGAAGAAACAGACAAATGGGAAGCCATTTATGTTGAAAGATGAAAAGACTTAATATACCAACATGGCAGTCTAATGGCTAAAGTCCTCACCTTGCACGCACTGGGATCCCATATGGGCCCTGGTTCTAATCCCAGTGGCAATGCTTCCCATCCAGCTCCCTGCTTGTGGCCTGGGAAAGCAGTTGAGGATGGCCCAAAGCCTTGGGATCCTGCACCTGCACTGGAGACCCAGAAGAGGTTCCGGGCTCCAGGTTCCAGGCTCTTGCAATCAGATCGGCTTAGCTCCAGCTGTTGTGGCCACTTGGGGAGTGAACCAGTGGACAGAAGATCTTCCCCTCTGTCGCTCCTCTTCTCAGTATATCTGACTTTGCAATAAAAAATAGATAAATCTTTTTAAAAAGACTTAATATTGCTAAAATATTCATATGCCCTTAGAAATAATGGTTTCTATGCAAACTTGATGAGAACCCCAGAAAATTTTTATAGAAAAATACAACTTTGTAATTTATATGGAACCAGAAAAGATCACAAAGAGCCAAATAAATCTTGATCTAAAAAAAACAAAGCTGGAGGTTCTACCCTTCCTTATTTCAAAATGTAATATAAGGTTAAAATAATAGGGGCTAGCCTTGTGGTACTATTGACTTAGCTGCTACCTGCAAAGCTGTCTTCCTAGATGAGTGCCAGTTTGAATCTAGGCTGCTCTACTTCTGATACAGTGCCCTAATGGCATGCCTGGGAAGGCAGTACAGTATGGTTCAAGTAATTGAGCTGCTGCCACCCACATGAGTGGACTGGAGTTCCCAGGCTCCTGGCTTCAGCCAGGCTCAGTCCTAGTTGTTGTAGCCATTTGGGCTGTGAATCAGTGGATGGAAAATGTTTCTTTCTCTCTCTTGCTTGTGCTGTCACTCTGCCTTTAAATAAATAAAATACCTTAAAATTTTTAAAGCAATAGAAATAACATGGTACTAGCACAAAGAGATATAGAGACCAACAGAATACATCAGAAATCTCAGGAATAGATCCCAGTATATTTCTATGGTCCACTACTCTTTGACAAATGTGCCAAGAATACATAAAACGAGGGAAGTAAAGCTTCTTCATCAATGATATTGGTAAAACTGAACATCTACATACAAAAGAATAAAATTGGATCTTTGTTTTATCACATATGTAACAACCAACTCAAAACTCACTAAAGACTTACATACAAGACCTGAAATCATAAAATATCTAAAAGAAAATGCTAGGGGGAAAGCTTCTTCAAATTAGATTGAGCAATTATTCAATGCATATGATACCAAAATTTAAGGGAAAAAAAGCCAAATATAAACAATTGGGAGTATACCAAGGTAAAAATGCAAAATAATTCTGTACAGAAAAGAGAATCATTAGAAGAATAAAAAGCCAGAGTACATATTGGGAGGAAAATAGAAGCAAACGTTGCATTTGGCAAGGGTATAATTTTCAAGATACATAAGCAACTCCTACAATTCAACAGTAAGCAAACAAAATTACTAACTTGATACAAAAAATAAAGTAAGCACTTAAGTACATGCTTCTCTAAATAAGAGTCATAAACGGTCAAGGGAAATGTGAAAAAGTGCTCAGGATCATCAATCATAAGCAAAACCCAATTCCAGACCACAGTGAGAGTTCAGCATGCATTTGTCAGAACGGCTAAAATTTGAAGGAGTTTTTAAATGATAATACCAAACGGTGGTGAGGATTGTAGAGATCAACTAGTGATATACACAGTTCTCTAGGTGAATCAGGAAGGAATTATTCTGAGTGAAAAAAAAAGCCAATCACAAATGTCACATATTTAATTATTTCACTTAGGCAAGATCCTCAAAATGCCAGAATGGAAAATGGGGTACATATAGGCAATAAAGATATTAGTATTTATTGGAAGACAGGGAGGTGGAGCAACATGGGGGATCCTTGTGGTGATGAAACTGTTCTGTGTCTTGACTGCACCAATGTCAACATTTTGGCTGTGATATTGTATTAGTTTTTCAAGGTGTCAATGGGTAAAGGGTATATTGGATCAGTATTCATTTTTTATAACCCAATGTGAATCTTCAATTATCTCAAAATAAAAACAGTGTAATTTCAAAGAGAAATCAGAAAAAAAAAGACATGCAGAGGTAGAAGGAGCAGAGTAGAAACAGTCCCTGCCACTTGTGGTACAGTTCAGATGTGTCCCAGATTATAACAAGGTTTCCAGCTTGGCAGGCTAATCCAATGTTTTGCAGAGTTCCTGCTGGTGTAGCAAAACAAGGCAGAATTTTCCCGCAGAGACAGCAATTGCTCCTCTCACTGGGATATTAGTTATTTCTCTTACAAATTAGGAAACTGAGAGGTATATGACACAGTTCATGAAGCCAAGGAAGCTCAGGATTACAGTCAGAACTAGTAAATTTCCCACAAGTCCTCTGAGTAGCCTTGTTTTTTGGACTCACGGTGTTGCTGCAAAAGCTTCCTCATGGATAAGTTAAGCAGATCAGATATTGGGGGCCAGGGCAGGGGTTGGAGTATTCTTTTGCCTGGATTCTGAAGGAGAGAGGCAGGAAAAACAGGTTATATGAAGATGGTCTAGAGAATGAAAAGAGAGGCATCAGACTGACGGAAGAGATAAAAAGTCACGTGTTTGGCCAGGGCAAAAGCAGAAACTTCTCTGCCTTCATATCTGGATAACCAGCATCAATTTACCTATTATGTATGTCATGCAGTACCTCAGGCAACCTGAAGAAAGGTGTTGGGTAATGACCAACTGAGTGTTGACAAATAATTTCTACATGCTGACTCTTTCACTCATAAATACTCAGGTAGAACATTAAAGACCAGCTTCCCTTTCCATCTGGATAATGGATCACAGGGTAAATACATTCATATTACTGGCAGAGTATTTTCAGACACAATATCCTCCTTGATGCTCTTTTCCCTTCCGTGGTGTCATCAAACATTCTGATGAACATTAACTATCAGATATTCCCATACATTGGCTACCCATTTGTCAAATCTACTGAAAAATGCCCAGGTGGTACACCTGCCATTAATGGGGCTTCTTTGCAACAGGTGAACATACAATCTGTCTGAAATAAGACAGTTTAAGATAAACTGAAAATCCCATTCATGAGAATGCCTGCTGTAGCAATTGGGATCTGGTTGTCTCACTGCAGTAGTGTAGGGATATTTCCATATCTGTGCCATCTTCCCTATTGCTTCAGAGGCAGAGAGGAGAATTTTGGCATAACAAATGCATTTTGTACTCAGCCCATTTTCACAAAGCACAGCATCTTCCTTTGGTTATCACTTTCTCTTCTGGTTTCCAGCTCTATTAACTCGACCAGAAATTTGATCCTGCTAGAAATGCTGTAGGTTTTTTGTCTATTATTTTAATAGAGTCTTGCAGTTTCCTATGGGCCATTATGTTTGTGCTTTGCTATCAGTCATTAATATTTAACGAGTCTAGAAGCTTTCACAAAAACCTATTGAGATGCACAAGCTTTAAGTGCCAAAGCTGTTATTTAATGATCTCAGGTGGGTACACTAATTCAACCTACCCTTGAGGGAAGGTGACCTCCTGGTCCCTCTGACTCTCATTAATATTACTGAAATTTCTTGTCAGTTACGAAAACACTCATTCACCATAAAGGAAGGATGTAGGATTTTTTCTGATATCATAAAAGTAACTGATGATTTTTGAAACATTGAAAATGATATAAAATAGTGTGAAAGGTTACACATATGATGAATGTCTATCCTGGCATTGCAAAGAGAAGAAAATAAATGAGAAATAACTCAACTATTCATTAATAGGGGATTAGTTAAATAGACGATATATTCATATAACAGAATACTTCATAATGAACAGGAATAGTAATGTTTATAGACCTGGAAAGATGCCAAAAGACATTTGTAAATGAAAAATAGGCTATGTATACTATGACAGTATGTATACTAAGACACATTTTTTTAAAAATAAAAAATACTGATATACTGTCAAAAAGCCAGAAAAGGTATTCACCGAAATGGCGATAGGTTCTCTCTGAGTGTTGTGATTGTTAGTCATTTTTTATATCTTTCTTCACATCTTTCTTTACTGTCTGAATTTTGGAAATATATGTACAGTAAAATTATTGCTTTTAAATAAACTACATGGTGTGGGCATTTGATCTAGTGGTTGAGATTCCAGTTAAAACACTGTGCCTCATATCAGACTATTTGAGTTTGATACCCAGCTCCATCTCCTGATTCCAGATTCCTGATAATGTAGTTCCCGAGAGGCAGTCAGGTTGGCTCAAGCAATTGGGTCTCTTCCACTCATATGGAAGATGGGAATCAAGTGCTTGCCTTCAGGCTTCAGTTGCCCAGCTTTAGCAACTGTGGGCATTTGGGAAGTGAACCAGTAGATGGGAATGTCTTTGCCATTCTTTCTGCCTCTCAAATAAAAAGATACTACAGGATCACAGCTATACAACTTACAAATTACTTTTACTTCAAACTACAACTTAAGTAAGCTTTACATCTCCATTTAAAACCCAAATTTTTAATCTATAGCAGAGACTGGCAAATTTTTAGGTTAGGGCCAGTTATAGGGATTATAGACTTTGCCGTTCTCACGGGTTCTGTTTTAACTACTCCACCCTATCCTTGTAGCAGCCATTACAACAAGTAAATCAATAGTGTGCCTGTGTTTCAACACAACTTTACAAAACCAGAGTTTGCCAAAAGGGTTGACTAACAATACATCTGAGGGATAAATGGGGAAGGCTGAAGTCCTAGGTGCCTTAAGAGTCCAGCTGTTTTCTTTACTATTCCGAGTTAGCACATGTAATGTTACTCCCAGAATTAAAGGCCAACATGACTGGACTTTTACACGTTTTTTGACAGTAGGGATGGGAATTTTCCTACTTGATACTGTTCATGAGTTATCTAAGATAACCCTGCCCACCCCAGTGAACTGCAGCTCTGCTACTGACAAAGGTAGAGTGCCCAGAAGCCTCTACGTAACTACAATAGGTTGAATAATTCACAACCAAGCAACTGAATGACCTTAATCTGAGCTAAAAATTTCAAAAAGAATCCATTGCTCCTTCAGGCCACCAAGCACGCAGAGTAAATCTGATTTCTGAAGAGATGGGTTATTATAGCCTATCCACAGGAAAGCTTTCAGAGAGCCTTAAAATGTTTAACAGACTAATTTAGAAGTTATTTAAAAGACTCATAAGGCTGAGGCAAAAGAAGGAAAAAGGCATTGTAGCTGAAGGTGGTTGACATTCTTAGTTATGGACAGCACATCTGATTCCAAGAACAACAATCGAATGATGGTAACTATTAATTGAATTCACTCTTTGATTTTGGCCTTAAGTAGCAATTATGATACAGTTTTTTGAAGCAGGGTACTTGAGACATTGAATCTGTAAAGGGTATTAACCAATCTTTTCAAAGGAAGGGGGAGTTAAACTACTGCACATGCACACACATGCACACACACATGAACATGCACAAATGCATATACACACAACCCTTTCTTTTTTGAAATGCTTATAAATTACATAGCTTCTAGATACTCTTAATACTGCTATTTACCACATCATAACAAATCGTATTCTTATACAATTATAAACTATGAATTCATTTTATTTCATGATACGGCTCTATAGGCACTGGGATAACCTCTCTACTTATATCCCCCCATTTATTGTTTCCTGCCCCCATACTATTACAATAGTATAGTCCTTCAGCAACAGCCACAACTCCAACATTTTTCTTTTTAGTATATCATGGTATTGTGGGTATGGCCATGGCAAAAACCTAACACCCTGTTTTCAAGACATATTTAGCAATTTCATTGGGAATCCATATTTTATTCAGGAGTAGAGATACATACTGCAATGTATCTTCACTTCTCGGTATGCTAGTTTCCATTATACAGGTGCTTAAGGTGAATACACATGTATATTCACACACATATGTATGTACACATAAGTTTATCTATCTATCTATCTATATATATATATATTATATTTTGCATGAAGGTTGCCTTATATCAGAGAGAACATATGATATTTTGTAGGCCCCGGTCTCCCAAGGGTTAACTCCACAGTTTAGCTTGTTTCTCTAGGGGTAACAGGATGGGCAATCTTGGCCTAATACATTTAGCTCCTGGCTTGAAGGCAAGTTCCTCTTTCCTGCTTCCCCTTTTTAAAGATGCCCCCAGGGGAGCTTAGGAGTTGCTTGAGCATTGGGATAATACTGGGAGGAACTAGGCAGACTATAAAAGAGGCAGGCTGAACTCAAATAAATGGCATTCTCTTTACAAGAATGACCCACTACGTGTTGTCTTGTGTTGTCTTTTTGTAACCCTAGTCCCTCCACTCGGCTCAGGGTATGCGGCGACACGGGCGTTGCTGACAATATTTGTCTTTTTGGGTTTCGCTTATTTCACTGAGCATACTGATCTCTAGTTGAGCCATTCTGATGAAAATGAACAAACTTTATTCTTTCCAATGGATAAGTAGTTTTCCATGGAATAAATGTACCATTGATTTTCATCCACTCTTCTTTCAGTGGGCACCTAGGTTCTTTCCAAGTCTTCAGCAATGTGGATTGAGCTGTTATGAATTTAGGGCTGTAATTCACTTTCTCATATGGAGATTTTACTGCCTCTGGATAAAGTCCCAGGAGTGGGGTAGCTGGGCCATACATTAGATCAATTTTCAGGAGTCTGAGCATTCTCCACATTTACTTTCATAGTGGCTGTACTAGCCTACATTCCCACCAATAGTGGAACAGGGTACCTTTCTCCCCATATCCACGCCAGTAGATACAGTTAGTAGAGTTCTGGATGTAAGCCAATCTCACTATAGTTAGGCAGAACCATAATGTGGCTTTTATTTGTATTTCCCTGATATCTTGGGAGCCTTAGCATTCTTTCATATGTCTATTAGGCATTTCAATTTCTGTTTTGTTTCACTGATCTTCCTCTCTGCTTATGCACCAGAACCAAACTGATTTGATTACCACTGCTCTATAGGTCTGAAATTGTGATTCCTCCAGCTTAATTTTTATTCTTCAGGATAGTTTTGGCTATTCAAGCTTTCTTAGGATTCCAGATGAATTTTTGTATCTTTCATATTTCTGAGAAGAACGCTGTTGGGATTTTGACTGGGATCACATTGAATTTGTAAATTAATTTTAGTAACATGGACATTTTGATGATGTTGATTCTACTGATCCAGGAACACGTAAAATTCTCTATCCTTTAAATGTCTTCTTCTCATTATTTTTACAATGTTTTGTAATTTTCATCAAGGAGGTCTCTCACATCTTTGGTTATGTTTATGCCAAGGCATTTAAGGTTCTTCTTTGCTATTTTAAAGGGGATTGTACTTTCCATTTTTTCTCAGCCATGGGGTTACTTGTGTATACCAGGACATTGTTTTATATTCATTAATTCTGAATCCTGCTATGCTGTTCAATTCTCTTATGAGTCCCAATTGTCTCTTGACTGAGTCTTTGATTCTCCTATGTATAAAAACATGTAGTCTGTGAACAGCGATGATATTAATTCCTATTTGGATTTCTTTAATTTCTTTTTTTTTTACCTAATAGTTCTAGTGAGGATTTCCAATACTATGTGGTGAAAGTGGACATCCTTGTGTAGTTTCAAATCTTAGTGGTAAAGGTTCTAGTCTTTCCCCACTTAGTATGATGCTGTCATTGGGTTTTTGTATATTGCTTTGACTGTGTTACAGAATGTTCCTTCTACACTTATCTTGTTTAGGGTCTTTAGCATGAAGTAGCGTTGGATTTCATCAAATGCCTTCTCTGCATCTACTGAGATAATCACATGGTGTGTTACATTTATTTATTTGTGTATGTTATTTGTATATGGCATCTCTGCATGCATAGATGAATCCCACCTGAACAGGAAGTATAAATTCATGGATTTAGGGAACCAGAGACAACTATGCAGGATTCTCTGTTACAGCAAAGCCAGAAGTGCTAACCTGAGATAGCCTGACATGTACTACCAAACATGGCAGAGGTTCTCAGCATTTACAGGAAGCCAGGACACATGGTGCAGTGGGGAGGGGGAATAAGGTGGGTCAAGGTGGGCAAAATGAGAAGAATAAGACAATGTCTTTGCCCAAGAAAGCACAAAGGACAATGTTTCAATGCTTGAAAGGGGTGGGGATATGGAGTAAAGATGCTGGGTAAGTATCATCTAAAGATAGAAGAGAGGGGGTCTGGTGTGGTAGCCTAGTGGCACCAGGATCCCATATGGGCACTGGTCCTGATCCCTGCGGCCCTGCTTCCCTTCCAGCTCCTTTGATTGTGACCTGGGAAAGCAGCCAAGGATGGCCCAAAGCCTTGGGACCCTGCACCAGCATGGGAGACCCTGAAGAAGCTCCTGGCTTCGGATCGGCTCAGCTCTGGATACCGCGGTCACTTGGGGAGTGAACCATTGGACGGAAGATCTTCCTCGCTGTCTCTCCTCCTCTCTGTATTTCTGACTTTCCAATAAAAATAAATAAATCTTTCAGAAAAAAAATGGAAGAGAGGACCATAGAGGAAGAACACCTCTCAGTAGTGCAGTTTCTATTTGATAGTGGGAGGTTACACAATTTGTTCAAGGCTCACCTTAGTTGTCCTGAATTGTAACTTTACCTTTTAATTTGTATCCTGATAGTGCATTACATCACTCTACAAAGCTTCTCACAAAGCTGGTTTGTGTTCATTTTTTAAACATTTCAAGAACTTAGGAATATTGCATTTTATATGGGTGTCAAATGGTTGCTCACATCACCTATAGAGATGGCTGAAATTTTAAGTTGTGGGAATCAATTGCTCTAAAATTTCTAAGTGGCAGATTCTGAATTAATAGGGCTTCCAAAACTGGTTGGAGGAGTTGCTATATAACCCAGAACCTGGGTCCATTGGCCTGATTCACAGCAAGGCAACCACTGACAGTTGGGTAATAGAAAAAAGGTTATTTGTTGCAAAGCCCAGAGCAAGTATCCAGGCAGCTCAATTTCTAAACTCCTGGAAGGATGGAAGTTAGTGAATCTTCCAGTGTGAAGATGGGGAAAGGCAGTGTGTGATCAACTCATGTGTAGCCTTCTGCTTGTTGCATGGTGTATGTGTCCTTTTTTGGTGACAGGGGTCTGTGTGCTTCCTTGGGATAGGCTAAAGGTAGGTTCCAGTCTGTCTGGGTCTCAGAGTAGACTGGGTGTTGTTCGCAGGGTCTGGGTGTAAGTTCACAGGGCCTGTGAACTTCTGCAAAGCCCTTGGAGTAAGAGGCCAGCACTGCAGTATTAGCTACAGAGCAATTCAAGTCTTTATGACTCAGGGTCTCAGCTGTGGCTTTACCCCAGTGTCACTCCTTTAACTTGGTAAGTTAATCTTTACGGAGTAACTGTAAGCTAAAGGAGAGATTCTGAGGCTTGATAAAACTACCTAGGCACTAGAGGTAGAGGCTTTGCTTCAGGGCTGGGACAGTCTCACTTTCCTAGCTAGTGGATTAGAGGCAGCATTTCCATTTTAGAGATGGAAATCATGATAACTACTTCAAAGGTTTCAAGTGTGCAACTTAAACAAATTGATACAGAGGAAGGCACAGTGAATGCGAAGTGCACATTTAGGGAAAATTGGCTTTCTGGTATTAGCTCTGCTTTTTCAAATTACTTTGTGATCTTGAATAAGTCACTTGTTTTCTCATTGGATGGCAGTTTCCTCGCTTGTAAGATGAGGGGGTTGGACTCCAAAATCTCCAAGGGATCTTTTACCTCTGACATTTTATGATTCCATAATTCCTGGTAGGTTTTGCTCTCCTGTCATTTATTTTCGCGGGTCATTCTGCCATCACAATTTAAGTTTCTGGCAAATCACAGATGGTCTTAAATAAAATCTTCCCTTTGAAGAAGAGGAAAGAACAGGATGTTTCTGCTGAAATGGCTCATGTCAGGTATGACCTTTTTAATTCAGAGCAGCTCTCTAGTGGTTCATTAACTCACCCCATGGGCAGCACAGCAAGCAAGTACTATTACAAAAGGCCCCAACTGCGCATCCAGAGAGAGCTGCCCTATCACCTTGTGAAAACAAAGTGGTTTCCTCTTTGTGCCCACACTGGTCAATTTTTAGATCAGGAACATATGATTCTATCACCGAAGGAATCCTGGCCAACTCACAGAAACCCTGTGCCAAGTCTAACACTTGCTTTGAGGGTAATGCTGGAGTCCTTTCCACAGAGAATTGATGGAATTACTTCCAAGTAATTGGTAACAGTGTTTCTCTATTCTAGACAATTAAAAAGGCTTAGAAAATATACCAGTAATTACCATAGCCTATTTTGCATGGTGCTTTGCATTTTATAACACATGCTAATAAGTGCATTTTTCTCATTTCATGTTCTTACTGAGGTAAGAGGAGGCATTATTCTTCCCATTTACCAGATAAGAAAACTAGAGCTCAGAAAGGTCAAGGGCTTGTCCCAAGTCTAATAGAATGTGGCAGCAGAACCCACATCTCAACTGAGTCACCAATAAACATTTGCAACTGTCTTGATAGACTTGTTAGATATCTTAAAAGCTGCAAGTTAAACATTAGAGATTTTAGTACTTAGTCAAGATATTGCAAAGTAATTTTATGTTTGCAGATGTCTGATGTAGGGTGAATTTCTCATAATGAGATCAGTGGCTTAGTGTGTACTTCAAAAAACACATATTACACAATTAATCCAATTGATCACTATATATCTACTAGAGTTAAAGCAAATATTTTTTAAAAATACCTATATGGGCCCAGCGGCGTGGCCTAGTGGCTAAAGTCCTCGCCTTGAACGCACCGGGATCCCATATGGGCGCCGGTTCTAATCCCGGCTGCTTCACTTCCCATCCAGCTCCCTGCTTGTGGCCTGGGAAAGCAGTCGAGGACGGCCCAAAGCTTTGGGACCCTGCACCTGTGTGGGAGACCTGGAAGAGGTTCCTGGTTCCCGGCATCGGATTGGCGCGCACCGGCCCATTGCGGCTCACTTGGGGAGTGAAACATCGGATGGAAGATCTTCCTCTCTGTCTCTCCTCCTCTCTGTATATCCGGCTTTCCAATAACAATAAAATCTTTAAAAAAAAAAAAACCTATATAACTGACTTTGTGGAATTGTTACAGGTATCTATAAAATTATCAAATATGGTCCCCAACCATGCAGACTAACTTGTGTGAAATAAGCACTAACTTGTGTGAAATGAAGTGCTAAACAGTGGAGTCACAACAATTAAGTGTTGTGCATGGAGAGAAGCTAGTGGGGGGAGTATTTGTGGAAGATACAGAACTGAAGCATTAAAGGGTGAGTAGAATTTAATTACCAGAGAGGCAGAAGAGGGGGAGTCTAGATTAAAGGGTGCAGAAGGGTGTTGAAAGAGAACAGTGTGAATAAAGCAAAGCAGAGCAGACATACATGTGATTGCACATCATGGGAGATAATAAGTGGAAAAAAGTGGGAGAGTGTCTGGTGAAGCCATGATTCACTCTAAGTTAAACAGAGGGTTGTTTGCCTTTCCCAGCATTCTATTTACTTACAAATAAAATGTTCACTGAAGGCAGATATACTGAAGGCTAAGAACTTGAGCTGTAGAGTCAGACCTGAGTTTGAATCCCAGAATTACTACTTAAACTTGCCATATTTTTTGTGGTTAATTAATTAATCTCTAGGGGATCCATTTTCTCCTCTATAAAACAGGATTTATAAAGAAGCCTATGATATAATCCCATCCAGTACTGAGCATAGTGCTGGTAAATGGTAAGCATTCATTAGTGATCCAACAAAAGATCATTTTTATACCATTGTTAATTTCTTTTCACATGGGTAAACAAAAAGTGTGTTCTAACCACCTGTTTTAATATTTTGATTTAAAAATTTTGATTTAAATTATGATTTACGAAACTATGATAAGCATAGTTGTCGGGACAAAGTAGGAGACGGTATTGAAGAGGGAAGCTAAGATCAGATCATGTAGGACCTTCAGGATTGGTTTGAAGAAATCGCCCTTGAGGGAATACCTAGGGCTTCTGACTGAGGAGGAAAACAAAACAAAACAGAACAAACAACAACAAAAACAAAGGAATCAGCTCAAGAGCACTTAGCAAACTGCTGGCAACAGTGGTCCAGGCCTGCAAACTGCTCTTCCTGATCTCCATTCACTTGACACCAAGCACCTCTCCGTTTTTTGCTCTAAGGGGCATTTCTAAAAGTTCTGATATGCTCAGCACATCTGGCTTCCCTCATCTACTTTCTGATGGATGGGAAATTCGGATCAGCATTTTGCCCCAGAGGCTCTGAGCATAATCACTTTCTAATAAGAGGTCAGGGGCATCTAAGCAAATCTAAGCAAAGGGTCAGATACATGGAGGAGTAGTCTGAGACACTCAGCGAAGGAAACCCCTGGCTGGAGTGAAGCAGGAGGAAATCACAGGTGCTAACAATGATAAGCCACAGATTCCCAGAAAAGAGCAACTGCTACCTGAGCCTGGAAGGTCATGAATGTGGAACACATTTTCAAAATAGGAGCCCAGGGACATAATTGTAATTACCAACCAATGAGCGTCCCCTTAGAACCAGAAAAACAGATGGATGCCCTAATTAAAAGAGGGAGAGACAGAGAACAATGCAATATTTAAATGTGAGGAACTCAAGAGAGTCAAACCAGCTCTGTTTCCGAAAAAGAAAATCACCCTGTTAACTCTGGGTAGCCCCAAACCCTATACCAAATCAAATGTTTTCAAAAAAAAGTTTCAAAATACAATCTTGTCTTCTTTAAGGTGGGCTACACTTTTGCTTTCAAAGTAAAAGAAGCTGGGGAATCCCTCCTCCATGACCACATGTACCATCTTTCTTATGTTTTTCTCTCTTCTCTTTTTCAAAAAGAGGAGAAACTCGGATTTTAACAATAGGAACTTACTGAGCTTGGTGGCTATCACTGTTTAAAAAATGGATTGTTGAACAGATAACATGCCAGCACTTGTAAAGTAAGTGCTAACCCATTAAAGCCAGTATAAGGACATGTCTAACTTAGTAGAGGAAATTACCTTTTTTTTTTTTTCCCTACAAAGGGTAACTAGAATGGTGGCTCTACAGTATTGCTTTCATAACTGCCTTATCAAAGAAAACAGATAAATTTGGAGCAGGTGATAACTGATTCCGAAATAGATGAAGAACTGTGCTCAAAGGCAGTGATAAATGGATTGACTACAATTTGGAGCAAGCTCTCTAATAAATACTAACAGGGCTCCATTTGTAACATGCGAAAAATAAATAAACTCTAAATAAGGAATATGAAGTTCAGCAGGTGAAAATAAAAATAATAAAGTGATAGCTATAAAAACAGTTTATCAAAGTTGCATAATTAGTAAATGGTGTTGCCAAGACTTAAATATGTGTGTGTGTAATATTAAATCTCATGCTCTAATACATTACATTGCTAGTTATTATTATGCATTATCTTCACAAAAAATATAATTGCTTCCTACTAAAGACAGAAGACAACTGAGCATCAGGAGACTAAGAAATAAGAATCAGACCACATAGCTTTAAGAGAGCAGACTGTGGCTGTTCTGAAGATTTACAGTGGTGCTAAGATGATAATGAAAACTAGCACTTGGACTAATGTACTGCTGAGAATATTTGGAACTATAAGGCAGTGAATGTCACAATTTTCTGGCTTCTTTATAATCTTTATTTGTTATATATAATAATGTAGTATTTAGCGCTATAATCCACTATTGATATGTCATTTCATGAAATTCCCACAAAAACCCTATGTGGGATACATAGGGAAATATATATATATATATATATATATATATATATATATATATATATATATATTGACCCAGATAACCAGTATAATAGAGACTAGCATACCGAGAAGTGAAGATACAATGCAGTATGCGTCGCTATGCGCAAATCAAAGCTGGACTCCAAATGAAACTGTTAAATGTATCTATGGACAACAGGATGCTGGACTTTCTGCCATTGTCTATACCTACAATGTCAGGATACACTTAAATAGCAGAATGACGGCCCTGTGACTGTTGCTGAAGGACTATACTATTACAATAATATGGCGGAAACAGTGTGTGTGTGTGTGTGTGTGTGTGTGTGTGTGTGTGTGTGTGTGTGTGTGTAGGGGGTAACTGGGAGGGGAGAAGGGAAACCCCTGAGCTTAAGGAACTGTATCATGAAAAATAATAATAATAATAATAATAATAATAATAATAATAATAAAAGATCCTATGAGGACTATGAAGGAGGCACAGTTGTGTTACCAAGTAGTAAACTTCATGATATTTGACATGTTTTAACGCAAGCTTGGGAGTGAGCATTTGGCTCAGAGGTTAAAAAATCTCTTGGATGCCCACATCCCATATAAGAGTCTTAGCTTTGCTTCTAGTTTCAGCTTCTTTATAATACCCTGGGAGGCATCAGTGATTGCTCAAAATAGTGGGGCGTCTGCTATCCAAAAGGGAGATTTAGATGAAATTCCCAACTCCTGTCTTGCCCTGTTCTAGCCTTTACGATTATAGGAACATGGGAAGTGAACCAATAGATGAGATTTCTTTGTCTCTGCTTTTCAGATAAAATACATACACACCTACCATGAGTATTCATCAGGAAGTGTCATGTGTGAGTTTGAATTGAGATGGTAGCAGGCGGAGTTGAATCAAACAACTGTGAATTTCTGTTTAAAGGAAGATTCAATAAATCTTATATTTTACCTGATTTAGCTTTAGAGCATTAAACACTGTAAGATACTGTTCCAAATACAAAATTATGAACTCTCCACAAGATTGCTACTATATCTTTGTGGTATATCTATACACACATTTATTTTTAAAATTATGCACATGCCAGGGTTTAAGGAGAACGCAGTGAATACCATCTGGATATGTGGAAGCTTCGGGTGATCTGGAATCCTAGCAATATTCAGTGTATTAATTAAGGCAATGCAACAAAGTGTGAAAATAACATATGCTGCATTTATGATGGGAAAGGAATTGAAATATATATATATATATCACTTTGTCAAGAACACACAATTACACACAGCTACTGTCACTGCTGCTATTCTCTGTTCCCAGTCGGGTGCCTTTGCCAGGGCATACCATATTGCCAGGAAAAAGTTCTATATATAAAATATGAGAAGTGAGGAGACTGATTGAAAGGATACTTCAGTAAAGAAATGCAAGAACTGTAAACAGCACAGAGACTGCAAAAGGCAGAGAGAGGGAAACAATGTATGCTGTCACCATTGCCACTGCCTGCAGCTGCTGCCCTTTACCCCTGCCTTGACTCCCTGGCCAGGACAGTCTCTTTGCTACCTGAAGTCCACAGACAGAAAAAAGAGATCTTTCAGGGCAGATAGCAGGCCCCTGTGAATCCTGTAGATGTAGACATTCTAGGGACAAGCCCTGGAGCTATACCTGCTTGTTTTGTGTGCTCTCTGGGACAGTTTCTCATAGCTTCAGGGACTGGTCATCATTAGCAGCCTATACACAATTCCATAGACTGGACTACAGTTCTTCCTATAGTTCTTTCCACTGGGTGATAAGGGGTCACAGTACAACCCTCACTTCATCCTTGCTTGCCATGTGGGAACTAGGAGCAGCACCCTCTGTGCCCTAAGACCATAGAACTGCTACTACTAGTGCCATTACCCCTGGAATAACTTGCACTTGCCTATGGAATCTAGATGGCCCTGCCTACACTCCTCTCTTTTGGGCTCATGACTCAGTCCACAATCCCTGGAATTACTGATATTTACCCTGTGAGACCTGGGTAAGGATCATGCCATATCCTGCAGCTTCATGATTGTAGCTATTTGTACTCTATTCTTCAGAGTCATTAGAACAGACCCTGCAGGTCATAAGAAAAAAACTACCTGTATTTCAGTTCTCCAGACCCACACTCACTATTGTGCAATCTTCAGCATTACCTGTATTCACATGTGAGAATGAGGCAAAATGCCCTTAACATCTCACAGTGCTAGAACTTTGGCTCTTTGTGCCGTACGCCCCAGCATCAGTCATGCTCATGTGGTAGATACTGGGGAAACTCCCATCTCCATTGCACAGTCTGAGGTTACTGGTGCCATGAGCCCCAACCACACGCTTGCCTTTCATGATAAGGAAGCAGCCACTCCTGTCTTCCACAGCTCTAGAATCAGGGTTATAGCCTTCAAAAACTCAGTGTGATTGATACCAAACTCTAGAGACTAAAGAAGCATTTCTTTGGAAACTCATATCCACTTCAAAGCCATATTACTATCTCTATTACCTGCTGTAGACTAGACAATTGTGGCTCTTGAAGACACTGCTGACACTGATGACCACTGAATAAATCACTCAGAGGTTAGTATCAAAGGCACTCAACAATCCAGGTGACATCCCATATTCCATATTCCATATAAACAAAAAGGTCTTTTCCAGAGACCCCTACTCCATAAAAAAGGTAACTATTATTCCAGATGTCAAAGTAGGGACACAGGAAACATGAATGAGCAAGAAGCATGGGACTTCCAAACGGATAAAATATTTCCCAGTGATAAATTATGATCTGAATTAAATCCATGAAGTAAGTTGAGAAAGTCTAAACAATGATCCTAAGGAAATGTAGTAAGATGAAAGGGAATACAGATAATTCAATGAAGTGATGAAAACAACAGATAACATGAATGAGAAATTCAAGCAAGAAAATATAAAGCATTAAAAAGAAATAAACAGAAATCCTGGAGCTGAAAAATTTCAACTAATTAAATGAAAAGCAAAGCAAAGCAAAACAAAACAAAACCTGAGAGCTTTAAAAGCAGAATAGACCAGGTAGAGGAAAGAATTTCTGATCTGGAGGGCAACACTTTTAAAATAGTCAAACCAGACAAAAATACAGAGAAAAGAAAGATAGAACGATGAAAGCCTATTTGACATATGGAATAAAATAAAGAGAATACCTATTTTTATGACAGGGATATTAAACAAGAAGAGAAGCAAAACAGAATTGAGAACTTAGTGAATAAAACAATAATTGAAAAATTCCCAAATGTTTAAACAGATACAGGAATCTCAAATGACCCCAACCAGACTTTACCCAAAAAGATCTCCTCCAAGGCATATTGTAGTCAATTTGTCAAAAATAAAAGGGGAAGGAGATAACCTAAAGACTGTAAGAGAAAACTGTCAATATAAAGAAAAATCAATTAGACTAACAGACTTCATGGTAGAATCCCAACAGACAAGAAACGAGTGTGATGATATATTCAGGATCTTGAAAGAAAAAAAATTCCAACCATGAATATTATATTACAGCAATGCTATTCTTAAGAAATAAAGAAATAAAGTATTTCCCAGACAGGGCATGAACTGAGAGAATTCAACATCCCCAGACCAGCCTTATAACAAATTCTCGAAGAAGTAGTAGTACTCATCATGAAAGGATCATATCTATCATTAGTAGCAACTTCACTAACAGTGGAGATACGAACAATAACCAAGAATATGGAAAGGAGTGACTATACAGATATATAGATATATAGATATATAGATACATATCAGTATTAACTTTGAATGCAAATGGGTTAAATTCCCAAGTCAAAAGCTATAGGATGGCTGAATGAACAATAAGATCCAGCTATATGATGCCTAGAAGAAACAAATTTCATAGGTAAAGAGCACACATAGATTGAAAGAGAATGGCTGGAAAAAAGACACATCATGCAAATGGAAACCTAAAATGAATAGGAGTAGCTATTCTCACATCAGATAATACGGACTGTCAATTAAAACAAAGTCATTCTTTTTTTTTAAGCATCTAAATAGTTTTGATCCCTTTTTTGAAAAAAAAAGAAAAAGACTTACATTGTAACAGAAAACTTGGCATATTTAGTACAGAAGTGGACATATTTGGTGGCTCCAGGTCTGTTATATAGGCTTACTTTTGGGATCAAAAAATGTCTTGATCCATTAGTGGTAGAAGGCAGAAGTTTTCCTTTTTCCCACAATCTAGATTCTAAATTGCTGGGTGACTAAAGATGAGACACCCAACAATTTATGTTACATTACTTATTCTTATACTTATTATGTTAATTATTTATTGTTCACTGCATGTGGAATGCTGCACTGTTTATGAAGACCCAGAAGAAGACCACATTGTCTCCATAATGGAGATCCATGTTCAAGAGAACCTTTACATTTTTTTTTAAAAGAGCTACATGAGAAAGAGAGGCAGAGAGAGGTATTCCATCTGCCGGTTCACTCCAAATGGCCAAAATGGCTAGAACTGAGCTGATCCAAAGCCCAGAGCCAGGAGCTTCTTCCCAGTCTCCCATGGGGGTTCAGGGTCCCAAGGCTTTCCCAGGCCTTCTACTGCCTTCTGAAGCCATAAACAGGGAGGTGAATGGGAAGTGGAGCACCTGGGACTAGAACCAGTGCCCATATATGCTGCTGACTCCACAGCTGGAAGTCCAGCCCCCTACACTACACTGTTGGACCCTGAAGGGTACTTTCGATTTTTTTTTAAGGCGCGTGTAAGGCGAGGACCTTAACCACTAGGCTACTGTGCCAGCCCCCCTGAAGGGTACTTTTAATGAGTATTACAAAGCAACACAATAAATTTCCTGGCCAGTCTAAGATCTAATGGTACAACCCTCATCTTTTTGTATGGAGCTTCATATTCACTCCTCTTTCCTGATTAGCATAAATGATTACAGTCTACAGAAAGTCCTGAGTTCAAGTGGTTCTCAAATAAGAATTTGAAGAAGAAACAAAATATGGCAATTGAATACTAAATATGCCAGGAAACATTCGTTAGACCAGCTCCAACTTTAAGCCCTTGGTAAGAGCCTGTCACTTGTCCTCCATACACTGTGATGAACTGAATCAAACAGGCCAAAATTCTCACTTCTGAGAAGGTTTCTATGGTATGAAGCGAAATTGCTGCTCTGTTGATATAAGCAATTGGTGAAAGGCCAGTGCATTTTCCAGCTTACACATTCCTCTTAAGATTCCCAGTAATGAGAGGTACTGAATGGAAATTACTTGCCAACAGATACTGTACCCACCATTGTTTTTCAATCCAGATAGGACACTCCAGAAATCCTTAAAGTATCAAGAACCCATGCTACTTCCATTGCCTTACACAGCTTCATTTCTCCAGTGGACTGATTTGCAACTGCTTTATTGCCAATACAGGAGTTCCTGTAAAAGCACGTTCTCAATTTTCTTTAAATTGGGCCCTTGATTTTGCCTTTTCTTATGCTCTTGCTAAGATGTTCTCTTTGTTTCAGACATTGGGAACAGAAGTGTAGCAGCTGTACACTAGTTCTTTGTGTGTACTGGGTCAAGATTTTATTCTGCCTTAATTTTCACTGTTTTAAACTACCCCTGCCATCATGTCCAACTTGACCATAAGCCTGGGATTCCCACTGTCCTCCAACTAGGAATTTCCAAGTGCTGAAATTGCCTTCAGTAACAAAAAGCTCAAGCTAGTTTCCAGGCATGAAGAAATCCCATTACCAATTTCCTAATGAGGAATCTGAAATCGAGACTGCCAGTCTAATCAAGGAAGGTTAGGAAAGATGGTTACATTTTGTTTCATTATCCTCCATCCCAAGCCAAGCTTGATGGTTGTGCCTGTGTGGTGCATGCACTAGCAGAGCCTGAAACAGGGCTCCAATGAAGCTCTTGTTCTCTCTCCATCACAACAGCACAGAGCTGTCAAAGTCAGAGATAAGTAAAGACCTGGGGCCAAAGGAGGCCAATTTGGTTGCTGTAAGAGACTGGCATAAGCTGGTGACAGAAGGTGAAAGAAAGATAATCCATGTTTATATCACACTCTTTAATATTAACTAGAACATGAAGGGGCTGTCAGGTGCCATGGAGTTCATTCAAGCTTTTTGATGGTGGTAATTTGTACCATCAAAGTATAAAAGCTTGAGAAGAAGAACAATTTGAAGATCTTCCCTTTCCAGGCAGGCAAGGGAACAAAGTAAGAAAAGATAGCTGCGAATCACAGCTTAGACAAGTGCTCAAAATGAAGGCATTAAAAGTTACGAGTGGTGTTAGATTGCACTCTGTAAGGAGACGGGGACAAGTCTACTAAATTCCTAATTGTGCTTTAATCAGTTCACAAAAGATAGCGATTAGTGCTCATCAGAAAGTCCAAATTCCTTTAAACTATTTATATAGGCAATGACCTTTCAAAGGAAAGAGAGTGAAAATAAAAGAAACTGGAATTAATTACTCAGTTTAGGACCCTTTCCATGCTCAGAGTTTTAACTTTCTTTCCAGGACTTAACCCCCACCCTCCGTTCAACTTTATAATACAGTACATGCAGATAAAAGGGGCCCAAGTGCCTCCTGTTTTCAATAAAATATTGATCACCATCTCTCTGAAGCCACTTTGTAGTTTCATCCCTCAAGTGACTCCAGAAATAGTGTACAGATGACCTGTTTTAAGAAACGAAGCAGCTCTGATCTGTGGACTTTATGGCCCTGAAGCAGGGTTTCACAAGTTGCTGCTTTGCTGAACAAGCTCTTTGTACACTGCAGTTAGGTTCAACCTGCAGACCAGTTTCCCATCCTATGTATTTTCCAACAATAAAAATCTGCAGCAATGTGTACCGGACTTGTAGCATTACGCAGATCTACCGAGTCTCTCATTTGGGGAAGTGGCTCTGATTGAATGTGGAGTCCATGTCTTTGGACAGATGTATGTATTCAACATGTGGAGGTCTGTGGGCAATTTGGATTCAAGCTCAGGCTGTAGACACCATTTAAAAAGGCCTGCAGTCAGTAACAAAGAGCAGAAGCAAATGTGGAATGATGCAGTTAGAGGCACATGTTCATTATGCTCTTGTTTTCCCCAACATTGTGAAAATTCAGACTAATAACGATAAAAGGTGCAGAAGGTTGGTGCTGCAAAGGCAGCAGCTATTAAGAACATTGCTGCAGGTTCAGATCTTCCCGGTATTCAAAAAGCAACTTGGACCAGGACTCAAGAGGCCATAATTCTACCAGGTCACTTCTTTCTAGGAAGCTCTAAAGGTACTTCAAAAAAAATGGGTGGAAAATGGAAATAGAAATTTCTTTTGACGTAAAAATTTTGAAATTCATGCATGTAAAGAGCCCTCAAAAAGATCGTAGAAAGCTGTATTATGAAAAAGCATGTGCTAATTTCAGTTTTTTTTACAAAAATAAAGTCACTTTCTAATTTAATTTTTCCATGAACTTTTGAAGTATTTTTTGAAGTATTATGTGTCAGATACTGTAGAAAGCACATTACTCTTTCTTATGCTATCTCATGTATTTCTCCACAACCATCCGATGGGTCTTATTTTCTGCATTATTATAGGTAGCACAGAGAGTTCAAACATTTGCCTAATGTGTCAGATTACACAGAGCTCTAGCTAGTTTTAAGCCTAAGCCTGTGTTCTTTTCCTTTTTTAAAAAAATTAATATTATTTTATGATACAGTTCCATAGGCTCTGGGATTTCCCTTGTCCCCTCCCCGAGTCTCCTCCCCCTACTGATTTCCCCTATAATATTATCATATGTTCCTTCATAAATAGTCATAAGTCCATCATTCTGCTATTGCACAATGGCAGAGAGTCTAGCACCCTATTGTCAAGATATATTTAACAGTTTCATTGGGAGTCTATCTTTGATTTGGAAGTAGAGATGCATACTGCATTACATCTTCACATCTGGATATGACAGTCTCTATTACACAGTTACTATACATCCCCTTAAATGAAAAGCCATAAAACAAAATCAACAACAGGAATAAAATAGAGAATTTACAACAATAAGTTAAATAACATGCTACTAAATGACCAAAGTGGCACTGAAGACATGAAAAAGAAAATCAAAGCCTATGTTCTTAACATCTTTGAAAAACTGTCTTCCACACTAACATTTTTGAACTGATGGTCTACACTATTTACTACATTGTACTGTCCCTTTCCTTAGTTTCATCACGTATTGGTAGGCTATTTGGACTGGATGATTTTCTACAGCCATCCTAATTATAGAAATCCAGTAATTTAATCTGGATGGAAGATGCAAGTTATCCTTCTTCCTGGCAGGTGTAGACATAGTTCTGGCAGACAGCACACCAACTTGGACCTGAAATGCTATGTTATGTAACTTTTTCTGCTGTGGATGTTAGATTCTGGAGGCCCTGGAGTACTGAATTTCTTGTTCATTTTTCTATAGGTTGGAACAGCCTCTGCAAAGCTGACCAGGCAGCTTTCTTGGAAACCAGGCTACTGTCACTCCCCCTACAGAGCCCCAGTGAAGTGTAAACAATGCAGACTCACTTCCCTCATACTCTACCACCCTCAGGATAAACAATGTATGCTCCAGGATTCTAGAAGAGATTCTGTGCCTGGTTCCTAGTATTTAATTTACTTCCCATTGTTTTCTACTTCCGGCAGGCCTGGGTTGCCTCAGATCACCTTAGAATCTGGCACAGAACAAGGATACCTGTGGAGTTACCCTTCTTATGTATTTGTACAGTTTTAAACAGTTGGGAGCAGCAAATATCAAATGCTAATAACACATAAGAAAAAGCCAGAAATGCTTACAGGAAGAACAGAAGTTTCCCTTAGATTTTTTTCCTTTAAAAATATGAAAATATTGTTAAACTCCTTGGTGGTACAGCTGAATATTAAATAGAAACATCTTAGAGAAACTTGCCTGAGAGATATATGAATTCTAAAATACGAAAAAAAAGACATTCAGTAGAAACTGTTAAGGAGAAAAGTGATAAATTTGCTTTATCAACAAAACAAACAAACAAACAAAAAATAACAAAGGATTTTCCTCCAAGGAGGAAAGAAGCATGATGTGAAATCTGCAAACAATGGACTTTTGAAAGATTTTCTGTGTTTGCTTAAAAACCAAAATAACAACTCAAACTCCATAGTATTAACAAGGGACAAAGGCTTGAGTTATTCACATGGGACAAGTGCTCTTCTGCAGCACATAAGTGCTGAGATGTTTCCAAAATACAAAGATGCTCAGATTGTGTTCCCTTTCAGGCATGATTTGAATGGTATTTGCCAGACACCACCTTTCTCTAAATCTCTACCATGCTCCAGGCTCAGCATTAAAATTCCTCCCCACTGTCATTCTTTTAAGGCTCAACAAAAAGGGCATTTGTAACAGTGATGGTGGGGAGAGTGAGGATGAGGAATTTCAAGGTACCTCTATTTATTTTGTAATTTGCCTCTGCATTTTTGTCTGTTTTAATGTCAGCATGTTTGTTTTTCTAACATTCTTCTAGTCTGTTCTCCAGTTTCTCTCTGCCTATCTGTCTTTGCCTGCTTTGGTTCTACCTGCTTGCCTACATTTTGTTTAAAAAAATCCTTTTACGTATTTCACAGAGTGGCTGCAGCAGTAGCAGGGGTGGTGATGGTGGTGGGTTTTCATCTATTGGTTTACTCCCAAAATGCCAACAATCAGGGTTGGGCCAGGCTGAAGCCAGGAGTTCAGAACTCTGTCCCTGTTTCCTACCTGGCTACTTTGTGTTTCTGTGTGTCTTTGCCTGAGGTCCGTCTCCCTGTGTACCTGCTGCTCTGAAGATCTCTATTATTCATTCCCTTTCTCCTTCCCTGCCCTTCTCCTGATCTCCTGTCTTCTCTGTGTCTGTCTGCATCTCATCATGTGTCTGTGTCTCCTTCTGTACTATTCTGTTTCTATGTCTCTAATGAATAGCTCTATCTTTTTCTATTCCTTTTTCTCTTTGTTTAAATATCTGTCTCTGTTTAACTGTCATTGTCCAGCTCTCTGTCTTTTGGTTGGCCTGTCTTGTGCTTCATGACCGCCTTCCTGTCTGTTTTGTCAGTTTCTACCTTTCTGTGCTTCTTGCTTTCTACTTGTTTCTATGTGTAAACACAAAAAACAGAGATGGAGTGGTTATCAGCAAATTTATCTATAAAGAAGACATACCTCTAAGATATGTAAGGCCCCATGGCTCTAGAATTCCCTATGTCTCTGAAAACTAAACTTATAGGATCCTGTCTTAGATCAGACTCCATGATGTAATTTTTATTCTCACAAGTCTGTCAAACCTGTAAGTTACAAATTAAAGAAAAACATTCATGAGAATTAACTGTTGATCCACAAACATTTTTAAAGCAGATGTCTGCTTTCTCGTTGACTGATTTCTCAGTGACTTACTCCTCTCATACAGGATCACACACAAAAAAACATCAACTCATATAGTCCTGCAATGCTACAGATATTGGACAGACAGTTGGGATAACTGACACCGCCACAAAGAAATCTGGACTTAGATGAGTGATTAGCTAGAATGCCATCCTTTTTCGTAGAGATGTACCTTGCTCCAAATTCCCTGGGAATGCTATTTGTAGGTTTTTGTTGTTGTTTTTGGTATAGCTATCCATGGAAGCTTTAGCTTTTCTGGGAATTCGGCCAGTGGAGGTTATACCTTGCTTCTGAATACTATCTGATACTATCTTTGGGTAGTATACTGCTACAGTCTCAAGTGGCTAAAAAAATCTCCTAACTTGAGGAACACTGCTGTTGTTGCTCAGCATTGATTTTATCTTGTGCAGTTCTTGAAAGATGACTGAGAATATATTTCTGTAGCTTTGGGTAGGTAACATGACCACTGTCAAACTCATTAATACTTTCTCCAAACTGAAAGGATCTAATGTTTAGAACTGTATGTGACAACATAATCTTTTGGTATATTTTGCCCATTTCCTGCACAGATAAACTAGTGATGGGGGGCTTACTGGAGGAAAGAAAGAATATTAATTTATAATTTTATGTTGAGCCTGGGAAAACTTCCTGTGGCATAAAAATTCTAACTTATTAGCTAGCCCAGGCAATTGGCAATGCTTGCCTCTGAAGAAGATGGTAACTGTGGAAGTACAAAGCACATTTTCAGGAAAAAGCTGTTACTTGAAATATCTTGGCATAATGTATCCTGCATAGCAGCAATTTAATTTTCACCTTAGGAGACAAAATATTACACACTTTGAAGAATATTTTAATGGCTGAAGCATAGAATTTCCATACAATCTACAAGAATTCTTAAACTTGAATTGTTCAATCTTCTACTTTTTTATTCTTAATATTTTCCCTAAAATGAGGAAGTCAAATTCCCTATGCGGACATGGCAACATCCATCTATCCCTAATGCCTGCCTTGTCCCCTCTCCCTTAATCTTGCCAACATGAGCATAACCTGTGTACATTCTTGCACATGCTTGTATCCTTACAATGTCATGCTCTCCATTCCTACAGACATGCAGAATGTGTTTTATCCAAGCTATAGAGATGAAAGAACAAGGTCATGTAGTTAAACAATATTGGTTGTGAGGTACAGATCTATAGAATTTACACAGCATAACTCCAAGAAACAGGCCACTTAGTTCCCGTATCTTTACTTTCTCTGCAAAAAAAAAAAAAAAAAAAAAAAAAGCATGGCATGCAGCAGAAAAATAATCTTTTTTGGCTGCATTCTTTTTTTGTACCTTAAGGTGATCATGGCAGAAAGGCATATGATGGTGAAGTGGTCACCAAATCAAAAACTGCCCTGCCTATTTTTCAATAGCTCCATTTTTTTTTATACCAGTGTTCGTCCCACCCCTACAATGAGGATATACCCTGGGTGGTCATTCCTTTGTCCTAATTTCTTTTCTTACTAAATGCAATTTAATGAGATTTCATTGTACCTTCATTAGTAGGTATAAAAAATAACAGAGTGATACTAGGTGTTCTTTCTTCTTAATGGAATTATCTTGTAGAACTACAGTACAATAAGACCCTGACATGTCTTTCACCATGTTGCTCTTTGACAGTCATAACCAAATTCCTTTCTTTTCCCACTAACTTTTTAAAATGTATTATTTTCATTTGAAAGACATAGTAATAGACAGAACGAGAGATAGAGATCTCCCATCTGTTGGTTCACTGCCTAAATGACTACAAAGGCCAGAGCTGGGCTGGACTGAAGCCAGGAGCCAAGAGCCAAGAGCTTCGTCCAGTTCTCCCACATGAGAGGGACTTGGGCCATCCTCCGCTGCTTTCCCAGGCCACAAGCAGGGAGCTGGATTAGAAGTAAAACAGCCAGGATTCAAACTGGCACCTATATGAGATGCCAGTGAGACAGCCATCTTAGCTGGTATGTCACAGCACTGGCTGCCTCCCACTAACTTACTAATACCTGGCAAGCCCCCATTTATTTTACATTTCTGTAATTTTGTCATTTCGGGTATGTTATATAAACAGAGTTGTACAGCATATAAACTTTCAGACTTTTTTTTTTAAGTTAGCATAATTCTCTGGAGAATCATTCCATTGTAATCAGTGCCCAAAGGTTCAACTGCTGGTCTCATAGTAGCTGCACACTTAGCTTTTAAATAGTCAAACTTTTCTACAGTGGTTGTATCATTTTACATTTTCACCAGCAGTGTATACTAAGTCTGTTTCGCCACATCCTGGACAGAATTTGGTGTTTTCATTCTCTGTTTTAAAGCCATTCTGTTAGGTAAAGTCTCATTGTGACTTTAATTTGCATTTCTTTAACAGCTCATGACACTCACCACCTGTTGTGGCTGTTCTAACTTATACCAGTTGTTGACCTTGTTTCATGACTTCCCACTTATGGAAATGTATAGTGATGGAGTACTGGGGTTTATCATACACAGACATGGGGGTATAATGCAACATGCATCCCTGCTTTCAGACGAAAGATGGAATCCCAATGAAACAGTTGGGCATGTGTAGACAATGGGATGCTGGGTTGTCTGACATTGTCTGTACCAACAATGTTGGGGTACACTTAAATAAGAGACTGATAGAATTATGATTCTTAATGAAGGACGACACTATTGTTACAAAACGGGAAAAACCTGATGGGGGTGGGAGTTTGGGGGGGGAAATCCCAGCGTATATGAAATTGAACCACATAACTCAAAATTCAAAATAAAAATATATTTAAAAAATAAAGTATATATCACCTTTAGATTTTATGAAATTTATAATAAATTTTTAATAATTAAATAACAAAATCACCTCTTTTATAAAATGCTCATTGGTATCTTTTGCCAATTTTCTAATTGGACTATTTTTGTTTTCCCCTGAGACTGATTTTCCTTTATCTAATCTAGATACTAATTCTTTGTTGGATATGTGGCTTGAAAATAATTTCTTCTATTTCTAGCTTTCTTTTTATCTTCTCAACATAGTATTTCACTGACAGTAAATGTAATGTTGGTGCAATATGATTTCTCAATTTTCCATGTAGAGGAGCACTTTTGGTGTCAAGTCCAAGAGCTGGTTCTCTGTCTCTAGGTCCCAGAGATTCTCTCCTATTTTCATAAACTTTTATTTATTTTTTTAAAGATTTTTTTTATTATTATTGGAAAGCCGGATATACAGAGAAGAGGAGAGACAGAGAGGATCTTCCATCCGATGTTTCACTCCCCAAGTGAGCCGCAAAGGCCCAGTACGCGCCGGTCTGATGCCAGGAACCTGGAACCTCTTCCGGGTCTCCCACATGGGTGCAGGGTCCCAAAGCTTTGGGCCGTCCTCGACTGCTTTCCCAGGCCACAAGCAGGGAGCTGGATGGGAAGTGGAGCTGCCGGGATTAGAATCGGTGCCCATATGGGATCCCGGTGCATTCAAGGCGAGGACTTTAGCCGCTAGGCCACGCCGCCGGGCCCCTTTCATAAACTTTTATAAATGTTGCATTTTAAATTTATGTCTATGAGTCATTTCATGTAAGTTTTTGCACAAAGAGGATTAGACCAAGGTTTTTTTGTTTTGTTTTGTTTTGTTTTTGCTATCATATGGTCAATTGTTCTGGAATCACTCATTAAAAAAATTATCCTCTTTACACTGAATTGCTTTCGTACATTGGAAGAATCAGTTGGATGCATTTATGTGGGTATACTTGTCTGTTCTCTATTATGTTCCATTAATCTGTTCATCTGCCACCTCACCAATACCACACAATCTTGATTACTGTAGTTACACAGCAAGACTTAACAGTGATTCCTCCTGTTTTCTTATTTTTTTTTTTCAATTCTGATTTAGCTTTTCTAGGACTTGTGCCTTTTCATAGAAATGTTATGATAAGCCTGTCAATGACTCCAAAAATACCCTGCTAAAATTTTGATGGGAATTTCATAAAATCTAAAGATCAATTTAGAAAAGATTGACATTTTTACTCTATTGAGCCTTATACATGAAAATAGTATGTTTCTCTCGTTAATTACGTATTATCTGATATTTAAAATTTATTCAACTATTTACCTAATTATTCTTAAAGGCAGAGTGACAGATGGAACAGGAAAGACCAACAGATCAATGGACACACACACATCTCACACTTGCTGATTCACTTCCCAAATGCTTGCTAGAACCAGGGATAGGGGATCAGACTGAAGCCAGGAACCAGGAAGTCTAGCTGGGTCTCCTACATAGATGACAGGGGGTCAACTATTTGGGCCATTCTCTGCTGCCTTTCCAGGTGCATTAGCAGAAAGCTGGACTGAAAGCACAGTATCTGGGACCCAAGTCAGTAACATGATATGGGATGCTGGTACTGAAAGTGGCAGCTTAACGTGCTGCAGCACAACAATGACTTCAAAGGTTCTTTGTTGAACGATTTTTATCATGGCTGCTTTGAAATCTTTATGAGATAAGTGTAACAGCTCAGTCATGTCAGTAGTGGTGTATACTAATAATTATTTTTCATTCAGTTTGAATTTTCTGGGTTCTTGGTATAATAAATTGTTTACAGATTAAGCAGACAGTTTGTAATATTATATTATCAGAACTTGAATTTTATTAAAACCTTTGATTTTAACTGACATTGTGTAACATCATTTTAGCAGAGGAGTGAGGGCATGTTGCCTCATTATTGCCAGATGGATGTAAAAGTCCAGGCTCCTCACTGGACTTACACTGACATCTGAGGAACATACTCCCTATGTTACTGATGGCCAGGGTCAGCATTTCAACTCCCCAGTAGTCTCCAATGACATCTTTTTTTTTTTATTTATTTTATTTTTTATTACAAAGTCAGACATACTGAGAGGAGGAGAGATAGAGAGGAAGTGGAGCTGCCGGGATTAGAACCAGCGGCCATATGGGATCAAGGCGAGGACCTTAGCCACTAGGCCACGCTGCCGAGCCCTCCAATGACATCTTATGGAAGGAACTTACTTCTGGGTGATGGAAATGTCAGGAATTTCTGCCAGGTCTCCTTTGACATCACCTCAAGAAATGGGGCTGATTTCACAACTGTTAACTGTCAGGGATGAGTCAAGTTTAAATTCCTCCAATGTTGCTTCCACACACACAGTATGAGGCAGGGGGAGGTGGTTCATTGCTGACCGGTGGGAATGAAAACTGCAGCTTAATACATTGCCTTCTGTCACATCTGGCAGTGGTGCTGAAATGCCTCATCAGAGTTGTATGAAGGTAAAAATTTAGGATTTGCATTTGGGTGGAAGTAGGTAGGATAAGGTTTACAGATTTGTCTACAGTGCATAACTGGCAAAGCTAGCTATTTTGTACATTTTCTATATTATTAGGCTTATCCTTTCTGATACTTCACCTGGAGAGGTCAGACAATCTCTCTAATTCTAACCCTAACTCTAACCCTAACCCATTAGTGTTTCTGAGCTCCCAGGGTTTCCATCTCCAAGTGTTAGACACATGAAGCAAAATGAAAATCCATAAGCAGACATTGTGGTATAGTGGGTAAGCTGGTATCACATTTTGGCACCATTTCAAATACTGGCTGTACCACTCTGATTCATATCCTTCTACTGCCTGCAAAAGTAGAACATGGTTCACGTACTTAGGTACTGCAATCCACATGGGCAGCTGGGACAAAGCCCAGTTCCTGGCTTACTGGTGCTTCCTGGCTTTTGCAGTCATTGGGGAGTGAGCTAGCAGATGGAAGATCTCTGTCTTTTCCTCTCTCTCTGTAACTCTGCCTTTCAAGTAAATAAAATAAACCTTAAAAAAAAAAACACTGAGGAGCTGGCATTGTGTCACAGTGTGTAAAGCTACTGCCTGCAGTACCAGCATCCCATATGTAATCTAGTTTGAGTTCTGGCTGTTCCATTTGAGATCCAGCTCCTGGCTTTGGGCTGTACAGCTCCAACCACTGCAGCAATTTGGGGAGTGAACCAGCAGATAAAAGATATCTGTGTGTGTGTGTGTGTGTGTGTGTGTGTTTCCCCCTTTCTCTCTAATTCTGCCTTTCAAATCAATCAATCATCAATCAATCTTCAAAAAGTACCCTGAAAGCCCAGGGAACTCACTGCTACCTCACTCATCAGGTTCTATGACCCGGAAATACTGTGCTTTTCTGTATGTTGCAGTTTTTGTATGATTTGTAAATATACCATAACTAGGGTTTTAGTTATACTTAGTAAAAAAAAATAAGAGAAAGCACATTCACTCCACGCTTCTGTAAGCAGATGTTTCTTCATTTGCCTTAAATTTCAAGATGCTCGTAGTTTAAGAGGAAAGTACAGTTTCAGCTCTTCATGTAAGTTAATATTCTGGTAATATTCAAGTTTTGTTTTTCCCAGTAATACACTGAACAATTTTAAAACAAAAACTGAAATTAGACAACCACTTCCAAATTTCTTCTCCCTATTATGACATTAAAAACTTGTCCTCCTAAAATGATACAGTTCAGCTCTTTTGATGGTGGAACTAGAGGAATGTTTGCAGTAAGAAATAAAGAAAGGTGGTAGGTAGGGTCTCTAATATATAATCATTGCTAACAGACTTACAGATCCAGGCCAAGAGCATATTTTATTCCTCTGGCTAGTCAATCCCCATTTAGTATAATACTTTACCAGGGAATCCTAATTCAGGGTCATATACCATGATTAGATTAATATATTATGGGTTGGAGTGCCAAAGTGAAAATATGCAGAAGTTAGAGCTTTTGCTGTTGGTGACATCCTAAGCGTGAATGCACAGAGACATTCATCATTTAAAATTAAGCACAATTCAGTGAGAGCTTTAGTAGATTAATAAAAGGTTGAAAACTCAAGAACTATTAAATTTTAAACGCAATTCTCTCAGTCATTTGGGGCCACTTCATGAAAATTAATATTTCTCAGAATCATTAAATTGTCAGGTACAAAATGAGTATAATGATTATTTCATAGAAGGGAAAGTTGGCAGAAGCAAGAGGAAGCAATACTAGCAATAACAAATATCATTTATCTAGTTTCGTTAGCATCAAAATCACTGGGATTTCATCTGGGTCTCTCACATGGATGGCATGTGCCCAAGCACTTGGGCTATAGCTTTTGCTGCTTTCCCCAGCTCATTATCAGGAAGCTGCATCACAAGTGGAATAACTGGAACATGAACTGCTACCCATATGGGATAGCATCAGAGGCAGCAGCTTCACCTGCTATGTGAAAATGCTGGCCGCTCTTGCCTCATTCTTTAAGATACATTTGGATGAACAAATTTTAGATTTAATATAGTTAAATCTATCAGTGTTTAATTTTAGAGTCAATTCTTTTTTGTGCATTAAGACATCTTGCACTATCTCAAGGTCAGTATGATATACATTTTACTAAAAGTTCTAAAATTTGATTATAGAAATTTATAGTTGCAATATTTTTAATATCCCCTCCAAAACTCAAACTGAAATGTAATTGCCATTGTAATATTTTTGAGATAGGAGCTTTAAGAGGGTGATTAGGTTATGATGACTTCAGCTTTATGCATGAATTAATGCTTTTCAGTGTAATAGTAGGAGTTTGGACCTCCTCCCCCAATCCTCTCTTTCATGTTTTGTTGTCATGTAATACCCTCTGCTGTGTTATTATGCAGGAGAACTTCTCAGCCACTTGAATCATGAGTAAAATAAACTTCTCTTGTTTATTATTTGCCATATGTTGTATTTTGTTATCGTATAAAAATAAATTGAAATAATACTCTTTTTTAAAAAAAAATTTATATTATTGCAAAGTCAGATATACAGAGAAGAGGACAGAGAAGATCTTCCATCTGCTGATTGACTCCCCAAGAGGCCACAATGGCCGGAGCTGAGTCAATCCAAAGCCAGGAGCCAGGAGCTTGTTCTGAGTCTCCCACATGGGTGGAGGATCCCAAGGCTTTGAGCCATCCTTGACTGCATTCCCAGGCCAGAGGCAGGGAGCTGGATTGGAAGTGGGGCTGCTGGGACAGGAACCGGCACCTATGTGGGATCCCAGCACTTGCAAGGTGAAGACTTCAGCCACTAGGCTACCATGCTTGGCTTGAAATAATACTCTTAATGATGTTATGTACTCATACAGTATAATATTTAGTTAATTTCCATCCTTTTAATTAAGAGTAACCATTTTCCAGTTCCATTTACTACAGAGCCTCTACATTTCCCATTGATCCAACTTCTTAGCTCGGTTTTTATTCGAGAGTTCCACACATTCATGGGTGTATTTCTGGGTTCTTTACTCCAAAGAGTTTTACATTTATTATCCCATGTAGTGTTCATAATAAGTAGACTGACATTAGCTATGTCATGTAATCCATAATGTTGCCTTATTACAGATACTGTTCTCTTCATTTTATAGATTTAGGAGATAAAGGCTTACAGAAGCTGGTTACTTGTTCAAGATCACAGATTAGTTGATAAAACCTCCAAGCCAAACCTTACAGTAGAAAATCACAATGGCTCTTACCTTACTAAGGATGCTGTGAAAGCAAGTCTGCATCAGGGGCAGTTAACTCTGGTTAGCTCTGTGCCAGCTAATGGGTGGTTTGAAGTAGGTTAGGATAGTATGAAGGAAAGTCAAAGGTTCTACTCAAATATCACTCATTCAGATAGGCTTTTCCTGGCTATCCTATCTAAACTGCAGTTTTTGGTCCTTTGGTATCAGGAATCTTTGAAAACCTTATGTATAATGTGTATCATACTAAAAGTATGCACAGAATTCAATTTTTTGGGATCAAGGTTACATTTACATTTAACTTTCAATTGCACTTTCCACAAGCTTTTTGAAATATTCTTTGTATATCTTTATATTTTGTTTCTCACTCACAGGAATGCATGTTCTATAAGGCTAGGAGCAGAACTTGTAGCTTACTGCTTGCTGTATGTCTACCACCCAAAAGGAATGCCTGGCATAAGTAAGGCACATGATAAGATTTTGTATGAGTAGATGGATGAATGAACATAAAAGGTAGCTTTGTCATTGTAGAATAGACAATCTTGCAGGAAATATGCTGAGTTCAGGAAAAGAAAACCCATGAAAGTAGGAAAAGCTTATTCATCCATTGAGTACATTTACTGGGTGCATGAAGAACTGTGATCAGTTTGGTGGAACAGATGAAAAAGACAGGTTCCCTTATAAGCCAGTCAAATCTACACACATGTGTGTGTATGTATGTATGTAAAGGAAAAGAAAGAGTGCTATTGGGAAGAAAAAAATACTACTTTGAACAAGAATTGAATTCAGGTGGGAAGACCTGTATAAGCTTCATGCTAGAAGTGCTATGTCAGAGCTGGGCTTTGACAGTATTTTCCTTCAAGTAAGAGGAAAACTGCAGTGCATATTCATTTAGCCAAAACCAAAAAGCAGAAACACTATGTGTACGTATCTTGGCATGAAGTACTCAGTGGTAAATCACTTTCATTTAGGGGAGCAAACAGGATTTTTCCTGGATAAGAGAAGGAGGATTCTTAGTTGAGGGAGTGGATTTAAAGCACAGGGCACGTTTTGGAAAGGAGTCCAGTGTTGTAACAGAACCTAGGGAGAGTGCCTACAATGTTCGCTGGGATTTGAAGTCAAAAGTTCAAGTTACCTGAAACTTTTCAGGGACTAAGTGACAGAGGAGGCAGGCCTGCCATCACAGGCAGTTCTTTCTCCTTCTTTCTTTCTCATCAGCTATCTTATTTCCCCTCCCCCCTATTTTTCCTCTTTCCTTTTTTTCCCAAAACAGAATATCATGGAGAGGCTAGGGAATCCGGAGATGTGGGATCAGGTCATAGCTTTGGTTGAAATGTTGTGTGATATTTAGAAACAGTTTGAGTAAAGCTGAGGGAAGACTGTTTCTCTCAACTTTGCTGTTTCACCTGGAAACATTTTTCTTTAAGAAGCTCTTGCAATAGTAGTAGCTGCTTCAAGCCATCATCACTTCTTCAAAAGAATCACCACTGTAGTGCCAAACCAATGCAAGGTGAAAGAATCCCTCAGGCATGTTGATTGAGAACTGCTGAACTAGATGTTCCCTCTTTTCAACTACCCCAACTTCTTTTCTTTGCTTTCTCACAAGTAAGCTTTCAGTTGGTTAGTGACTCGCTCTGTGGGGACTGCTTGGTCCTTCTGGAGGTGGTCAGGGATACAGATTCTTGTCCTGGAAGAAAACTAACCATGAATGGCCAAAGAATTCTGAAAGACTTGAGTGCCTGTCCACAGCAAAGGGGATGTAATTACTGGGCTGTTGCTAACTTGAAAAAACAACTCAGAGGCTCTGAGAAGCAAAGGCAGCCTGATCCTTTCAAAGAACATTTGTGAGAAATCGTGTGAGTACATGTGTTGCAGGAAGGGTAAGGTGCAAAGAGAAGGAATTCTAATTTATAGAGCTATCCGTGAAGGTCTGACTGTTTAGAACTGACCCACTGGCTCTTAACCTCAAGTACAGCATGGATGGGGGAGATAGGGTGGAAAAAGGAGATGATGAGTCCAATTTTGATAAGCTATTTTTAAAGTTAACCTACCCTTAACAAAGTTTTAAGTTGCACACAATGGAAAATGTAGCCTCAGCATGAAGCTCTACAGAGCCTAATTATTGGAGCAAATGTTTACTGAATTAGTTTTATAAATAAAATACCAACAATGCCTCTTTCATAATCCACGGCAAGTATTTTCTTTTTAAGCCAATTTTCACCCCAGAATATTTCTCAGTTGAAAACGTGTCACTCTTTAGGATGCTTAGACAGACTTAAGTCCCTATCTTATGATTATCTCTTACTTATCATCCAAGCAGTCATCAATTTCAACAAAAATAAGTTTTATTTTCATATCTTAATGGTCACTAACACACAGACAAAGGAAACTCTGGAAAAGCAAAAAGGTGTATTTTTCCCCTCAACTTCAATGCCCGTATCAGCTTCTCCCGCAAACAGATAATAATGGGTCTTCTGAGAGAGAAATACAGAAAGAGGCACTGTTACCAATTAAATAAAGGTGAATGGGTAAATTCAGTCTTACACCATTTGTGTAAACTCAGTAGTTTTAACTAAAAATTAATAAATGTGATCCTTTTGCATTTCTAGATTGCTTAAATTTACCAGATGTAGACACTGTGGCCTAAGTCTTATTCATTTCCCAGCTTCCGCTGAAATTAGAATATTCATTTACTCTTCCAGTCAGCATCACCTGACACACAGTAGGCATGTAATAAATGTTTCCAGATAAATATATTAGCACATTAGCATATTAACATATTGCTGCTGAGAATGCTCCCAAACTGGTTGCATAAATAGGTTAAATATATCCTCATAATTCTTTTAAAATTAGATGACCAAATTTTCAATTTCTTAGATATGACTAATATTTGTAGTCCTAAAAAATCTAGATGGGAATTTAAGAGACTATCCTTTTGCCAAAAGAAACTGCATTTTCCTTTGTACATACAAGATAGAACTGTTCCAGACTTCCTTGTGTGCAACCAAACACTTTCAAGTAGCAACCAAACATTCCTAAATGCCTAAACTGTCTGACTGCCTTAGTAGAAGACAGCTGGGGCCACAATGTTAGAATGACCAGAGGTTACTTCATTTCACATTCCCTTTAACACATACCAGATAGCTATGAGACAGGTGTATCCTGCTAATCTGTTTTCCTTCAGAGAGTACATGCAGCATGTTTGGAAGACAGACCAAGGGCTTCACTGCCAACCAGTATAGTTGGGATGACTAAATTTTGTAACCCTATAGTTAGAAAACTATGACTTAAGAGAGATTATGTGACATTGGGGCTTCTGTGAAAACCCCAAAGTTGTGAGTTTTTGCTAGTTACAGAAGTTCTAAGGGAATATACAAGAGGGAGATGACTAAAATAGACTTAATGAGAAATAACACAGCCTAAACAATGTTACATAAGAACATGTTTGTGACATAGACTACAGAAAAGGCATTAATTTCCAAGGCATTAAAGTAAGTCCATAATTAAAACAAATGACTTTAGAAATATGAACAAAAATCTCACACATGAATAACAGAAAGACAAGGAACAGAGCCAGAGTTGTGGCTGAGCAGGTTAAATTTAGAACAACTAACATACTGGCTGCTCTGCTTCTGATCCAGCTCTACATTAATACAACTGGAAAAGCAGTAAAAGATGGCCCAAGTAGTTAGGGCCTTGCTGCTCTGAGTGGGATGCAGATGAAGTTCCAGGCTCTTGGCTTTGACCTGGCCCAACCGCATCTGTTACGACCATTTGAGGAGTCAGCCAGTCGATGGAAGATTTTATGTCAGAAATCCATTCTTCTTTTATGGATGAGTAATATTCCATCATGCATATGATTCTATACCTTACCTATTGTAAATTGAGCTGCTATAAAAATAGGGATGCTGACAACACTTTCAAATGCTGATTTCATTTCGTTTGGACATGTTCCCAAGAGTGTGGTAGCTAAGTCATATAGTAGATGTATTTTTAGGATTTCCCACATGGGTGGCAGAAGCCCAAGTACTTGGGCCATCTTCTGCTGCTTTCTCAGGCATGTTAATAGAGAACTGATTCAGAAGTGGAGCAGCTGGCACAAGAACTGGCACCAATAAGGAATGTTAATGTTGTAGGCTGCAGCTTAACTTACTACACCACAGCATCAGCCTCAATGCATTTTCAGCTTTCTAAAGAGACTCCATAGTGTTCTTCCATAGTGGTTGTACTAATTCATGTTTTAACCAATAACATACTATGGTACCTTTCTCTCCACCTCCTTACTAGCACTTGTTATTTCTTGTTCTTTTTTATATATAATAGCCATCCTAACTGGGATGAAGTGATACTTCACTGCGGTTTTTATTTTCTTTTCCTTGATGGCTAGTGATCTTGAACATTTTTCATGTCTCTTTGGCTATTTGTGCTTCATCACTTGAAAACTGCCTGATTATACCTTTTGCCTATTTCTTAATTGGATTGCATGTTTTCTTATAGGTGAGTCTCTTGACCTTCTTTTATATGCCAGATACTAATCCTTCTAAACAGCAAAGTAAAAAACAAAGTGAAGAGACAACACAATGGGGAAAACAATTACAAACTATGTATCCAATAAAGAGTTACCAAGCAAAGTTGTAATTTCTGACTTGTAAAATTGGTAAAAATACATAAGATTGACAAGGTTGTGTGATGGCAAACAGTTAGGGCATCACTCTCTCAAATATCACAGTTAAGAGCATTATTTGATAAATGAAACATTAACAGATGTCACTTTGGCATTAATAAGTCACAAAAGGCATAAAGGTCTTAACCCTTCAATCCTATAATCTTAATAGATTCTATTCAATAATAAATACTTGCTCACATGTACAAAGCATGAACATCAATAACTATTATTGTGGTGGTAGACAAAATATACAATAAATCTAAATGTCCATTAACAGAAAGATCACAACAGTAAATTTCTGAATTGTAACAATGTTCAGCAAGCAATTATTAAAAAGGAGAGAAAAGTCATTTTAGAAGCTATCTTTTGTGGGAAATAAGTGACTAGAAATTGGCACATGGTGTTTGGGGCTTATAGAAATTATCTATGCCTTATTTTGGGTGCTGGCCTATCTTTGTGATCTACTCATGAAATTTCATTGGCATACTCATAGTATTTGTGATCTTGTATGCAAGCCTTCAAAATATTTTATTTTGGTAAAAATTCTTTTTTATTTGAAAAGCAGTAAAAGAGGGAAAGAAAGGGGGAAACTGAGAAAGAAAGGGAATTATCAAGAGAGATCTTCCTTTCACTGGTTGGAATGTCTGCAACAAATGGAGCTGGGTCAGCCATTAGGCCAGGCCAAACTCCAGTAGCTGGGAACTCAATCCAGGTTTTCCATGCGAGTAGCAGGAAACCCAGCTTCTCTAGTCTTCACCAGCTGCCATCCAAGCTGTCTATTAGTAAGATGCTGAAGTCAGAAGCTGCAGTTGAGATTCAAACCCAGGCACTCGGACATGGGATATGGATGCACCAAGCAATATCCTAACCATTGTGGCAAACATCTACGTGAGCAAAAATATATTTTAAGCTAAAAAGCAACAAAACAAAGCAGATTTGGAAGATGCCATGCTATAGTGGAAATGACTTCATTAGAAGCTTCTGTATTGCAAAGGAAACAATCAACAAAGCAAAGAGCAACCAATAAAATGGGAGAAAATCTACACAATAAATCAAAGGTTAATATTCAGGATTTATAAAGAACTTCAGACCCCAACCATGAAGAGACTGTCAGCCAGTGGATTCTGAATAGGGTTCATTGTGATTGGAACTGAGAGATTGGCAGCAATCCAGAACTGATGACCTATCAAAACTGTACGAGCAGGACCCTCAGAGTGCGCCTCCTGTTGGGGATCTGGGATGGGTGGGAGGTTGGGTGGGGCTTTCCCCTTTGTTTTTTTTCCCTGACCCCAGATACAGGGTAAAATGATATTGAAGTGGAAACAATGGTATTACCCACTTTCACCCTGTAGCCCTTGACATTTTGTTCCCTAATCAACTAAGTAAGATTATTAAAAAATAATTCAAAAAAAAAAAAAAAATAAATGTGTCTGTACCCTATTCCGGCATCTTGTTTCTTAAATGTATAGAGTTTTATAAATAAAATTAGAAGAAAAATGCAAAAAAAAAAAAAAAGAACTTCAGAAACTCAGCTACAGCAAAACAAGAAACCCTGTAAAGAAACAGGCAAAATAAATGTGCAGGCATTTTGCAAAAGAACAACTTCAAATGGATAATAGACATTTGAGCAAATGTTTAGGCTCCCTAGCTATTAGGGAAATATAAATGAAAATCACTTCAAGGTTCTACCTGGCTCCAGAAATCTACTAACAATACCTGCTGGTATGAATGTGGGAAAAAAGGGTACCCTACTGCATTGCTGGTGGGAGTGTAGGCTAGTATAGCCACTATGGAAGTCAGTATGGAGACTGCTAAGAGAACTGAAAATTGATCTACATGTGACCCAGCTATCCCATTCCTGGAAATTAATCCAAGGAAGTGAAGTCTGCATATGAGAACGTGAGCTCCAACTCTATATTTACAGCAGCACAATATACAGTAATGAAGACATAGAAACAACCCAAATGTCCATCAAAAGAGGAATGGATAAAGAAACTGTGGAACATCTAGTCCATGGAATACTACACAGCCATTAAAAGAGAATTACATCCTACCATTTGCAATAAAATGGTCCCTGAGCATTATGCTCAGTAAAAATATACCAATCACAAAAGGGCAAATAAAATATGTTCTCTTTGATATAAGTTGACATTCATGCAAAATACAAAACACATATGTAGATATATGTGACCAAATATATGCATATATTCTTCTGGAGGAACTGTATAAAGGATATTAGCATGTCAGGAAGTGAAGATACATTGCAGTAGGCATTTCTACTCCTGAATAAAAGGAGGAGTCCCAGTGAAACAGCTACATACATTTTGACAATACAGTACTAAATTTTCTATCTTTTTCTATACCCACAATGCCATGATGAACTTAAATAGTAGAATGTTAATCTTGCAATTGTTACTAGAGGACAATGCTACTGTAATAATTTGGGGGGGAAAGCTGAGAGGGGAAAAAAGGGAAGGAAGAAAGGGGAGGGAGAAAGGGGAGGGAAAGGGGAGGGAAAGGGGGGAATCCCTACACCTAATGAAAAAAAAAAAGCTGTTTTAAATCCTGGTGTTTTTATTTTTTTAAAGACTTCATTAGGAAGGTATTTGAATTTCAGAAATCTTTCTGCTCAAATAATCTTGCGACCATGGGCCAGTCACTTGGGCTGAAATGCATTTCACTTATATATATGAGATTAATTATACTTTGCTTAAAGGTACAGATATGAGCCAGGGAATTTCAACCTTTTTCATTTCCAAGTTTTATGTTTTGTCATGAAGCCCTAACAATTTAGTAAGCCATACCTCCACCAAATCTCTTGTGTTTATCTCTTCTCCAGTTCTACTCCCAAAACACTTAATTTTCACCTCTTGAGCCATTTCAAAAGGCTTTAATTTCCTAGGTAGGGGTATGTGGGCATGAGGGAAGGTAGAATGCGAGCATCACTATGCTCCCAAATCTGTATTGGGAAATGTGTTCACTTCATATAAAGTAAGTTTAAAACTTTGTCTTCCTCACTTCAGTTTTGCCCCTTTGTGACCCACAGTGAAAATGCTTCTGTGGGATATCTTCTCAAATATTAGTTCAGATTAAAAACACTGTTTTCTTCAGAAACCCTTAGAAACCAGCAGGGCATAACAGAAAATGCTATGATCTGTTGTCTAAAAACCCAAGTTTTTTAAATTACCGACTGTCCAAAAATCCTGGACAATCTAGTAAGCATCTGAATCTCCATTACTTCATGTATAAATTGACATTAAACTGGTTCCTCGGTATCCCTGGGGGATTGTTCCGAACCTACACACATTCTCCTGTGTACTTAAAATCATCTCTAGGTTACTTGTACTAATATGATATAGATACCATGTAAATAGGTGATATACTGTATCCCTATTCTTAGGAAATAATCACAAGAAGTCTGTGCTTATTTAGTATAGATGCAATTTCTTTCTAATATTTTTGATAGGTGTTTGCTGAATCTATGACACAGAACCAATGGATTTGAAAGACTGGCTTTACTGATATGCTCTTCTTCACAAGAACTGCAGCGAAAAGACTCTCACATATTGGTATGGCAAGTCCTTAGTCACATTTAACTTCATTTGCCAGTGGCCCAGAGAGAAAGCAAAAAACTTAAGTTCTTTAGCTACCACTACTCAACTCACTCCAATTAAGGCAGAGAACACTTCTGGGCAGTCTGAGATGCAACAGAAAGGTTTCTAGTTAACTGACTGGCTATTTGACAGGAGGACAAAAAGTGAAAGGCATCACCCTCTTTATAGACTATATACCACACAGAGAGTGGCATCCCACTGCAAAGGACAACAGTCTTATTGATAGTAAGTCCCAACCCAGGAGATTCGTAGTCCTCTCTGTACATACCTAATGTAGCATAAGAGCTGTTTAACAGAAACCTGGCACAAAATCAAGAAACACTGAAATCTTGTGGTTACCCTGCTGAGATAATTTAGGATGCATTAGTCAATGTTTCTTAGGCTGTATATGCTAGATCAGGGTAATTATGGAGAGCAAAAAAAAAAAAAAAGTCCAGATTAGAAAATAGCTTGCTAACAGAGCCACTATATTTGTAAGAGATGATATTTAAATCAGCATCTGGAAACACTAGACAGGACTGGTTGAATGCTCAGATTTTATGTAAAATTCATATGCAAATTCGATGCTCAGTCTTCATCTCAGAGGGCATGCCTGGTTTCCCTCTTGCTAGATACAAAGGCAACTATCGCTGAGGATCTCCCTCATATTACCAGACACATACAGAGGGCAGTGCTGTGGTGTGGCTGATTAAGTTGCTGTTTGTGATGCCGGCATGCCATATCAGAGCACTGCTTTAAGTCCTACCTGTCCTGTTTCAAGTCGAGCTCCCTGCTAATACACTTAGGAAAGCAATGAAAGATGATCCAAGTGTTTAGGCATCTACCACCTATGAAGGAGACCCAGATTGAGTTCTTGGCTCCAAGATTTGGTCTGGCCCAGCATCAGCTGTTGCAATCAATTGGAATCAATTGGTAAGTGTGTTGGCAGGTAAAAGATTATCTCTTTGTGTCACTCTGTCTTTCAAATAACTAAATCTTCAAAACAAAACAAAAAAGACTAACATATTCTCCAGGAATTAATCTTGGAGGAGAAAGGTACTTTCTCCACTTGATCTCTCTCCTCTTTGCATGAACAAAATTACCCATCTTCTGATTCATTTTTTCTCACACCAAACTTCTGGTTTAACCAGAGGAAAGTACGGCCTTTTAAACCTCATCCTATTCTGCCGTTCAATAGTATGAAAATGCTTCCACTTTTCACTCCAATTGTGCACTTGCTCTTAATTCTCTTTCTGGCATAGTGCCCAGTACATAATGGTACTCTGTAAATATGTTTTCTTATTTATTGACTACTAGCTATGAGTAGTGAATTTTTCAACACATTCAGCATAACTGCCAATAATTAAATTACTCATGTAATAATTTACTTAATGACCATCTTCTTGTGAGCATCACAAGGCAAGGGTCAGAGTCTGTCTTCTTATTCAGAGTTTATTGAAATAGCTTAATGTCTAACACAAGGTTTCAAACTAAGACTAAATAAATTTAATTGAACAAAAATACATCATATAGTAGGCACTATTTATTTCATATTGAATACTAAAAACAATCCTGTGTACTTGGATTACTACATCTGTTGCATATGTGATAACTCAGGCTGGATGAGATGCAGCAATTTGCCTAAGGTTGGGGCCAGGATTCTAATATGTCCTAAGAAACAGCCATTGCTCTGTCTTCTCTATTATGTTGCTTCTGCCACTAACTAGCTGTAGCCTGAGAAAGCATTCTAAGTTTTCCAAGCCTCAGTTGTTTTAAAATCTGTAAGCAAAAGAAGAAATGGTGCCTGTCTTTTGGCACTGTGGTGAAGTTTGATTGAATTTATATATGTAAAGCTCTTGGTCATACTGGTTGGCATACAATCAATATTTAATAAAAGCAGTTGCTGCTGCTGTTATTGTTGCTATCAAGTCAAATGCTTCGAGTAAAGTGACTGGAGCTAGAGAATGCTACCTACTGAAATCTGCTCCCTCTCCCTAATTAGCAGCATACATCATTTCTGCAATCCGGCATACCTCTAAAGGCTTTGTATACCACTCTCATCAACCCTCATCACATTCCATGAAACAGATCGCATATGAAAGTTGTTTTGTTTAAAATTCAAATGGAGAACAAGCAGAATATTTTAAGATCAATTCTATCTTACAAGCAATGTCTCATTCCGGAATACTATACCCTACGTGGCTTAAAATGTGCATTTTATCCCATGAATGAAATTAAAGACTGGGGGAAAAAAATCAAGACTTCCCCTTTAACCTACATATAGGGGAAATTTTATCATCGTGGATTTTTATTTCAATAGATAATAAATGAATATCAGGGAACAGAGCCAAGAAAAAACTGCAAATTAGGCAGTTCCTTTTTTCTGTTGTAATATTTTGAGAGGTCAACATTTACAAAGACTCCAAATTTAATCTGTCACAGAATACTGTAAACACCACAGTGCCTTAGGCATACTCTGATGCAAGATGGCTAGTGCATCGGTTTGTAAGCCTGGCTGCAGACTGGAGTCATCTGGAGTATTGTTAATAATATGGATATCTATCTCAACTGAACTTGAACTGTGGTTATGCAACAAGGTGGAGGAATCCACCATGGTGGGATTGCTATAAAAATCAAACAAGTTAACACATTTAAAATACTTAACGCCAGCACTGTGTGTAGCATGCTAAGCCTCTGCCTGTGGCATTGGTGTCACATGTGGATGTTGGTTCGAGTCCTGGCTCTTCCACTTCCAATCAAGCTTCCTGCTGTACCCACATAGAAGATCTGGAAGAAGCTTCCGGCACTTAGATTCAGACTTGGCCAGCTCTAGCTTTTGCGGTTATTTGGTAATAAGTAAACTTTTGGATGGAAGTTCTCCCTTTCCCTGCTCTCTAAATCTGTTTTTCCAATAAAAACATTTTTGTTGGAAAGGCAGATCAGATTTACAGAGAGAAGGAGACACAGAAACATCTTCCATCCACTGGTTCACACCCCAAGTGTCTGCAACAGCTGGAACTGAGTTGATTCAGAGCCAAGAGCCAGGAGCTTCTTCTAGGTCTCCATGCAAGTACAGGATCCCAAGGATTTGGGTCATTCTCTACTGATGTCTCAGGCCACAAGCAGGGAGCTGGATGGGAACTGCAATAGGCAGAGCATGAACTGGCACCCACATGGGATCCTGGTACTTACAAGCCATCATACCAGCCCATTTTTTTTTAAATTCTTACAACAATTCTAGGCCTGGTGCAGTAGCCTAGTGGCTAAAGTCCATACCTTGCATGTGCCGGGATCCCATATGGGCACCGGTTCTAATTCCGACAGCCCCACTTCCCATCCTGCTCCCTGCTTGTGGCCTGGGAAAGTAGTCAAGGATGGCCCAAAAAGCTTTGGGCCCCTGCATCTTTTGGGACTCTGCACCCATGTGGGAGATCTGGAAGAGGTTCTAGGCTCCTGGCTTCTGATTGGAACAGCTCCAGCCATTGCAGCCACTTCCATGTGGGAGATCTGGAAGAGGTTCTAGGCTCCTGGCTTCTGATTGGAACAGCTCCAGCCATTGCAGCCACTTGGAGAATGAATCATCAGATGGAAGATCTTCCTCTGTCTCTTCTCCTCTCTGTATATCTGAGATTGCAATAAAAAATAAATCTTTAAAAAATAAACAGTATCTGATACTCAGTAGATATTCCATAAGTATTAGCTGCTATCTGTAGCAGCAAAAATGTATTTTAATTGCTGGTTTTTGGTGCCATGAAAGAGAAAGGAAGACCTGAAAATTTGCAATCACATGTGAATAATGCTGAAATGGCAGCTCCATATTCTATGCTTGAAACCTATGAAAATGAGATTTCTTTACTGTAAGGTACCTCTTTGAGGGTATAAAAGATGATATGAGATTGATTTCATTGGAATTTGTCTCTATTGATTAAATTGAGAAAAATCTAAATGCCTCATATTTGTAGTAGAGTAAACTTTTGGGAGGCCAGCATTCTGGTATAGCAGGTAAAATTACTGCTTACAATGCCAGCATCTCATGTGAGCACTTGTTTGAGAACCAGGTGACCCACTTCTGATCTAGCTCACTGCCCATAGACAGGGGAAAACAACAGAAGATGTCCCAAGTACTTGGGCCTCTGCCACCCACATGGGAGACTCAGAAGAAGGGACTGGCTCCTGGCTTTGGCTGACCCAGCACTGGCTATTGCAGCCATTTGGGAAGTGAACCAGTGGATGTAAGATTTCTTTCTCTTTCCCTGTTTTTTCTTTCCCCCTGCCTCCTTCCCTCTGTTTTTCCCTCTCTGTAACTGTTCTTCAAGTAAATAAAAAAAAGTCAAAAAAAGAATAACAACCCTTTATTTCTGTACCAACAGAATGGGCTGTCACTGCCAGCTTCCCTATCCTGGTATTTAAAAAGTACAAAACAAATAAATAATAAAGGAAGCTGAGCGTTTTCCCATCTTACTTGTCACCATTCCATTGAAAGAAAGAAGCTTCCAATCTATTTGTGAAGGAGCACAGAGAGTACTAAAAAAAAGTCTTTCAGTTTTTACCCCACCCTTGCTTGCTTATTTACGGCTTGACTTATGCCTTAAGCTTCTCCCATCTAAATGCTCTGCAGCATTGCTGATCATCGTTGTGTTATAAAATGAGTACAGCTTAGGGTACAGGCATGGTCCTGGAGTGGCAGGCATGGTGGCCCACCACACTCTTGTTTCCTCATTTCCACGCAAGTGTGACACTGGCTACTGCTCTCTGTGACCTAGTCTGGTATCAAAATCTACATTTGCAGTGGTTGATGACTGGAGACTGCTTTATGCCATAGGTTCATGCCATGTTTTGCAATCTAGTTCAATTTATAATAAGGCTGATGGCATATTTTGTTCTGTACAGGGTTTTTTGTTATTTTTTTCTCAGTTTGACTGATAACTGGAAGGAGAAAATCAGTAATGGCTGCTTAACATCCTCAATTCATAACAAACAGCAGTAGTATTGCTAACAGTATTAACTGACAGACTTTAAAATGCTTTCCGCATTACAGTGATGGGAAAACCAAGGTTGCAAATATCTTCTGTGATTCAATCAAGATGAAAAGACTAATAAAAGTGGCAACTACAGTATTAAAAATGTCCACCTTTAGTATACTTTTAACAACATGTCTGAATATGCCCCTTTCCTGTATTAAAGTTATGGAGGCCCTTTCAGGTCCTAAGGACGAGATTTGCAGTCACTTGAGCAATTTACTAAGCTAAGAGATGAAGAAAACAATGTCCTCAAATGTAAGAATTCTTACTATGACATTTTTACTGATCTACAGTGATCCATTTCTATAGAGAGATTTGAATAGCAATCAAGAAATTGAAAGGAATTCCCTACACAACCATATGCACGTAAGTTTAATTCACAGAAAAAACACAATTAAAAGAGGCTTTCTCACTTATATGGCGTGGCCTGAAAAGTGTGCTGGGTTTAGTGGACACAAATTATTCACTGTCGAGTAAGCCAGTGTCACAAATAATTTCTTCTGTGATTTGTTGAGTTGCCTGAGTTCAACCCTACAGAGGCAATTCCCTCTAGTTGTTTCTCAGTCTTGAATTGCTCTCCCATTTTGAACATAAAGCATCTTCCCCTGTATGGCAGCCAAAATAGACATGGGGTTTCACATACTACACAGGTAGCTTGCTTCAAATCACGTAATGCCATCAGCTCTTCTAAAGTATCAACTTTCTATAGCAAAATTGAATCAATCATATTCCACAGTCCAAGTCAATTCGAAATGATTATATAGGGCTGGTAATAAGTAGTTTTTATTCTGCTATAAATTAACCATGTTGCTTTTAGACAAGGCCCCTCTCTGAGTTTCAGTTTGATCATCTGTAAAAATGGTGGAGTTATACGAGGCTGCCGTCAACTCTAAAACCATGATTCAAAATCCACTACTGGCCTCTATATTACTAACATATGAGACTTACACTTCATGTTTAAGATAATCAGAAAATCATTGAAAGCATGTCCCAATGATTAGGACAACTTACAAGAATGTATCTGTATTTTTCTTGTCCTGCCTTTGTGTCTGTGTGCCACCCTCAGTCTACGCTCCTTTGAACAGTCCTTAAAGCTGTAAAATTTTACAGAGTTTCTGTCAGACATGAGGAAAAAAGCAGCTTACTTTTTTTGATCTTCTAGTTATTAAGATAATGGTTTTATTTCTTGAAACTTTAATCAGATAAAAAATGTCCAAAAGACTAAAGAAACTGAGTAGGGCTATTAGTCTACTTTTTTCTTATTTTAATTCCATGTACAGGAACAATAGGCTCTTCTTGCCTTTGGCAATATAATAATTCAGCTGACATGCTGAAAATACCACACACCAAGATATAAAATGGTGGCATTTTCTCTCTTTATTAAAAACAATCGATGCTTTCATTTGTGGACTTCAAAGTATATGTGAAAAGGAAGTCTCAGGCATATGGGTCCGAGGAGAATCAAAGGGCTCTAAGTGTCATAAAAATCTTTCCAAGTTCATCACCCTTCTTCCAGGTAGGAAAGGAAACAAAAGTGTTCCCAGGCAAATGAACACTCATTTCATTTTTAGATATTTTTCTTCCTAGTGAGCTTTAATAACTTACTCAACAATCCATTCCAATGTACTTCTTTACTTCTGAGCAAATTGTTCTGCTGCTCTTTATGCCCACTTACTCTGATTAATCTAGCCTTGGCAATAATGGAACGTCTCACTGTCTTGATCATTTTGATCTCTAGAACGTTTAGGGGAAAGTTTAACAACTGAGTTAGAGGGTCTTTGACCAAAATTAGGAACTTTTGTAGAGGTCCATAATGTAACATTCCTGATGATGGGAGTCTATTTAAGTCAGTCATTTGACCTCTCTGGTTATTAGCACCTGATCTGTAAAATGCAATAAGTCTGAAAATACATCAACAAAAAGAATCATATCAATGCAAACAATATTGAATGAATGGGTCTTCGTGGAGTTCTTTAACTCTCAGAATCCAGTAATTATTGCAAATGCAAAATGGTTGAATATATCTCTTTTTTATAATAAACTATGAATTATTCACATGAAACTTTGAAATACTGTTTAGTATTGGGCACCAGATATTTAAACACATACCTATATTTGAGCATACACCTATAGAGAAAAGATAATGGGAGTGGGATAGTATCCATAGCTGGAAATTCACTCAGGTATCATAATAATTCCCAGTTAGTTGATAACTTCTCCAGAGAGCTGACACCTTCTTTTGAATACTATATCATGATGTTACTTAAAGCACTGCCAAATATTTTAGTCATTATTCAGCTGGCCTTGTTCATTCATGGATTCTTTCACTCTAGTGGGACTACCTGATAAGACAGTTGATATCTCTGAATTACAAATCTAGATGGCTTTCAACCAAGAGGCAGTTGGCAAAGGAAAGGAAAGGAAGTTGGCATTTAAATTTATCATGAGTTTAACAATCACTCTTTTGCCATAGAATACAATCTGAATTAATGTATTCATTGAATCTCACACAATTTGTATAACTGAAGCACCACTGAGGAAATCTTTCCATGGGGAAAAGATAACAATTGAGAGCAGAAAACATCCTGAACAAATTTGAGTTAAACCTTAAAAGCCATAAAGCAGGCAGATCTACAATGAAAGAGTCTATAGCCAGGCATAACAATAATATCTAATCCAGAATACTAATCTACTTCACAGACAGCTAGGGTAAGGCAATCAAACTTTATCTATCAGTTTTCCTTGGGTACTTAGGTAATGAAGCAACAGTTGCATTAGGGACAGAGATTCTTTTCGTAAGCACACAGGTTTGATCTGCAGTTGCTCTAAGTGTGTAATCTTATAAATGTTTGAGTTTGACCATTAGGGACAGGTAACACTGGCAGCTGATAAAGTCAAACACTAAAAGCTCAGTTTTGTGAAAAGTTCTATCTTGGAAATCACGATTAAGTAACAGAAAATACAAACGTAAATAGAAAGTAAGTACTCTACTAAATGCCTGATCACTGAACAAATAGATATTTTTCAGCATCTATGGTGCACAGGATATCATAGTAGTGTTAAAATATTTAGGAGTCAAGGCCCATCCAATGAAAGATCTGCATATGCACAGATACACAATAATTTAAATATGCCCAAAATCAATGTCAAGTGTTTCATACGAATATAATGACCAGAGGATTTCAGAGGTAGAAGAGAGTATTTCTAACTAGGATGAACAAGAAGTCTTCTTGGCAAAGACAGGATACGTACTAGGCAGACAGTTGGACAAGATTTTGACAGGTGAAAGAGAAGGAAAGTGTCATGCTAGGCAAAGGCAATAAACAGATAAACATGGCTCTACGATAGTTGAGCAAACTGAGTTTGGAGATGGGCACCTTATTAGCTTGGCTAAAAGAGAAAATCTGGGGACAGAAGCAGCAAAGAAAAAAGTTGAAAAAGAGGAACATGGAATCTCAGCCTTTGAGGATATCTTAGAGGAAGTAAAGTCCAAGATCTGCTCACCTTATTTTCAGTTGTATTCACACACACTTGAGTTTTCTCTAGTTTGCCACCAATCTTTAAATCATATTTTAGTGATGGGTGTAGATGCTTGATATCTAGATACATAGTTACTATGGCACCCTAGTTAGAAATGGGATTTGGACTTGGGGACCTGGCTGAACTTCTTTGCTTGATGTTCATCCTTGGCTAACCTGTCCTTCTTCTATAAATGTGGGAAAAAAGCAAACCTCCCATGGAGGGCGGAAGAAAATGAGAAATAATGCTTAAAGGAGGATGAAAAATCAGCAAAGTATATTGCCAAGGATGCCAAATGCAGAAGAAATATAAAAAAGGTGATATTGTTAACTCAAGTTGTGTATGCATTTTTGGCAATGTTTGAGATCTGACATGTTTAAGGTTTCAGATTTTTTTCAAAATTTGGATGTTTACAATGCTTCATTGGTCAAATCTCTCTAATCAGAAAATCCCAACCCTGAAATGCTCAGAGAATTCTGGATTTTTGGGGTTTGGGGATTAGGGATGCTCAGTCTGTGGCAATACATGAAACAAGAAGGCTAAAAGTCCACTGATTTTGACAGCTTGGAGTCAATGATGACCTTTAATAGCTCTAATTTCTCATAAAAAGAGAGCCATAGGAGGGATGGAAAAGGAAGAAAAAATGAATGTCTACTGAGAAACTGGAGCTGTAACCAAAGATTCCTCCCTCATGTGCAACGAAGGAAAGGGAGAGAGATGGCTTTGATTCAATGGGGGTTATAGGGTTGAGTTACACAATTGGCTGGGCATGTATCTCAGCTTAGAACTGAAACAACTGGTAGTTCCTATAAGGATTACCAACCCTAGCTTCCATCCTTGCCATGATGTAGTACATGTGACAAAGGCAGAGGGAAGTTCTGATATAAAAAATATCTCCCTCGTTCCTTTTTATCTAGCACTACAGAGGAAGAAAATAATATTATAAAGCAATCTGCCTGTTTATAATATCACAAAAATTTATAGCTGGATAATTTTGAGATTCCCTGTATTATAAAACCTTATTAATTTAGACTACACTAATTTGGAATTTGTGATAATTTAACCTGGGTGGAGTTACCTTTGTCCTACTTACAAAGAAAGGGCTCAGTAAGCAAATGGTGTGAACAAAGTTTCAAGGGAGCTAATTTAGCATGCCAAGGGTTTATTTTACCTATTTTAAAGAACATACGGTTGTGTAAGAACTTCAGTGTATTCATTATTTGAACACAAATTGATTCTGTGAATTATATATTAACTTACTGTTAACATCCTATCTCTGCAAATGTTACTTTGCTCTCATTGAATACATTCATTAGAAGTAAAATAGTACATTTTTAAAGCTAATTCACAGTTCACATTCAAATAACTTTCTTTTTTTTTTTTAAGATTCATTTTTATTGGAAAGTCACATTTTCAGAGAGAAGGAAAGACAGAGAGAAAATCTTCCATCTTCTTGTTTACTCCCCAAGTGGCTGCATCAACTGGAACTGAGCCGATCTGAAGCCAGGAGCTTCTTCCGGGTCTCCCAAAGGCAGGGTACAGGTCCCAAAGCAGGGTCCTAAGGCTTTGGTCCATCCTCTACTGCTTTCCTAGGCTAAAACTAGGGAGCTGGAGGGAAGGGGAGCAGCAGGGACACAAACTGGCGCCCATATGGGATCCCAGTGCTCGCAAGACAAAGGTTTTAGCCATTAGGCTATCGTGCCAGACTCGCTATTTCTTTTAAATTGATTTGTTTTTATGACACAGTTCTATAAGATCAGGTATTTCCCCTCCTTCACTTTCCTTTCTGCACTGATTTTCCCTCTATTATTATGATAGTATAGTCCTTCAAAAACAGTCATAAGTCTATCATCCTACAATTTAAGGGTGTCATGACATTATAAGAATTGAGAATGGCAAGAATGTTCAGCATCCTATTGTCAATATATTTTTAACAGTGTCATTGGGAGTTTATATTTTATTCAGAAGTAGACATATATACTTCATTATATCTTCACTTCTTGATATAATAATCTATCACACAGTTTCTATAGATACATATGAATATATACATGTTTACTTACATGCTACTGAGAGAAAAAGAGAGAGAGAACACAGAGAGAGAGAGGTCTTCCATCTGCTGGTTCATTCCCCAAATGGCTAAAGTGGCCAGGACTACATCTGGCTAGTCAGTCTCTGAAACTTTTTCTGGGCCTTTCACTTGAGTGGCAGGGGCTTAAATACTTGGGCCATCTTTTACTACCTTCCCAGGTGCATGGGCAGGAAACTGGATCAGAAGCAGAGCAGCTGGTATTCGAATCAACACTCACTCAGCATGCCAGTGCCACAGGCAGTAGCTTCATTTGCTGCACCACAATGCCACACCCAAGAATCACTCTTTACCTGAATGTTCCATGTATCCAATGATTTACTGTATTTTCCCTTTTCTTTTTTTTTAAGATTTATTTATTTTTATATGAAAGGTACTTTTACAGAGAGAGAGGTCTTTCATCCACTGGTTCACTTCCCAAATGCTTACAACAGCCATAGCTGAGATGAACTGAATCTAGGTGCCATAGTTTTTTCCCAGGTTTTCCACATGGGCACAGGGTTTCAAGGACTTGGTACATCCTCCACTGCTTTCCCAGGGCATAAGCAGAGAGCTGGATGGGAAACGGAGCAGCCAGGAGACAAACTGGCACCCACGTGGGTTAACAGGATGACAGAGTAGAATATTAGCCTGCTGCACCTGTACTCGTACAGTGGCTGACCTGAGTTTTTTTCTAAATTTGCATGCAGCTATATTTATTTATAAGCAGAAATACATATACAATATCACACATTATACTATATGATTGTAAGCATGCTGTTTTCATAAGCTGGTAGTAAAAACAAAAATAAAAAAAACATTAAAGTAACTATGAACATGGTTTACAGGATCCATCTCAAAAGCTCAGATCAGTCTCCATATGCTCAACATTCTATTTCCAAATTATAGTCAAAGAACAAAAAAATTAAACTTTAAATATCAAACAGTTAATATTTTGTTCTTCTACTGGTTTCTCATACCTTCTGTGGGAAAATTAAGGTGAGAATAGGCAGTACGAAGGATGGTAAAGGAGGTGGGTTGAAAGGGAAACTAAAATTCAGTCAGCTGTCATAGAGGATTTAGGAGAATCTGTTTGCTAGATATTCTAAGAGAACTCTCAGGACATAAAACACATAGGAGCATAGTGTGTGTTAGGGGTAACATGAGTAGAGGCAGAGAGATGCGAAAATATTCAGTTATCTTTGTTAGTAGTGAGGGGTGGCTGGCCACATGTGTATAGACAAAGATAAATGTATAATGAAACCACTCACTTGTACAACTCCTTCTACCTACAGTGACACTCTTTTACTGGTTTCCTCTTGTGTCAAGTTTATCAATTCAAGGATCAGCTAAAAACGTCACTTCGCCATGAAGCACTGCATAATCTCAAAGGCTAAATTAAACTCTCCCTATGTATTCCCGCAGTTTTTGGCTTTTATACATTTACCACAACGTCGATGATATTTTATCTTATTATCTGGGTTACTCATGTATGTGCTTTTCCCTCTCCCTCTCTCTCAGCAAGAGGGCAGGGGGCCCTGTCATTTCTACCATCCTGTCAAGTTCTACCACATACTAGGCTCTGGGAAAATGTCTCAATAGCACTCACTGAAGGCAGTGCATTACAGCCTATCTTACCTGAAGGAGTATTTGCTCTCTTTCTTTTCTTGCTTGATTCCCCTCCATTCTCAATGAGGCCTTCTGTGACCAGAGGGCCACTGGCACTACCAAACTGCAGGGGCTCGTTGTTGGTGGCAGGGTCAAAGGGCAGCTGGTTCAATCCTAAAGAAGAAAAAGAAAGCCAAAGTCCAGACTCCATAAAGGACTGGGTTCATCTCTAGATTTAATTATATGAGCCACTTGTGTGAAATCTTTTAGGAGCCCAGGAATGACAGGTAAACTATTCAGACAGCTGTCTTCTGCAAGTTTTACAGGTGTTGTTGACAAGTACAAGAGTAAAATATAAGATGGTAGGGGTGGGGACTATGGCAAACGGGCTAAGCTATCACTTGGGACAACTGCATCTCACGCTAGAGTATCGGTTACTCCACACTTCTGATCCAGTTTCCTAGTAATGTGCCCAGGAGGCAGAGGCTGATGTTCCAGATATTGGATACCTGCTGCCCATGTGGAAGACATGGATAGAGTTCCTGGCTTCTGGATCCTGGCTTCAGCCTGGCCCACTCTTGGCTGTTGCAGGTAACTGGGGAATGAACTAGCCAAGGGGAAGTTTCCTTCCTTCTTTTTGCCTCGTGAATAAATATATAAATTAATTGATCTAAAAAAATATAACACAATGACTTCATCATTTACAAATTCCCTCCTATTCTTGTGGGAATGCAATATTTTTGGCCAAAAACTAGCAATTGTCCTTTCCTTTCTCTCTTAAAAAGACAGACCTTCCAGGCCTGGCACAGTAGCCTAGTGGCTAAAGTACCTGCCATGCATGCACCAGGGATCCCTTATCAGCACAGGTTCATATACCAGCTGCTCTACTTCCTGTCTACCTCTCTGCTTGTGGCCTGGGAAAGCAGTAAAAGACGGCCGAACACCTTGGGACCCTGCACCCGCATGGCAGACCCAGAAAAGGCACCTGGCTTTGGGTCAGCTTAGCTCCAGCTGTTGTGGCCATTTGGGGAGTGAATCAGCGAACGGAAGATGTTTCTCTCTGTCTTTCCTCTCTGTGAATCTGCATTTCTAATAAAAATAAATAAATCTTAAAAAAAGAACTCTCTGTAAATGTGTCTGTGGTTGAACCTACTCTTTGAAAAAGGCTGGCTTTCAATTTCTTACATTATCTCTTGACATTTTTCCATCCCTTCATTACAAGGTTTTTTTTGAATGATTACAGGTATAATCATTACTCTATACTGCTGTCAAAGTTACTTCTAATAATAATATAGAAGTTTCTAAAACAGAAAGTAAGAGTGCCATAGCAAATTAGAAATGAATAAAAAGAGACAGACATTGCAAAGGGGTTAGCAGCTGCAGTGATGAAGAGTTATAACCCAAGTTTAGGCTTGTTAATCTGATCCTCTTCAGATGATGTCAGAAGCATGATCACTTTACTAGTCATTGCTGCGTAATATAAAATAGCAAAAGGGTATTTTCTACTATATAAGTGTTAAACAGTTCAATCAGATGTCAACAGTATCTTCTTTGGCAGCAGTGCCTGGAATTTCAAGTGTTTCAACTAAAACTTAATGAAATAGGGAATCAAAAACTTTGTTAAAACCCAAAGTTAGAACATCTCTTCAAAGTCTTTTATCCACTGGTCCTCTAATCCTATCAAAAGGGGAATCAGGTTGGCCTGATACTGTTTATTTTTTAACCCTCAATTATTCTATGATCTTCTCCTGTACAGTTCTTGAGGTAATGTTGCAAAATGTTAATAAATTCCTTGGAATTGAGCCGAGCATGATGGCTCAATTGGATAATTCTCCCTTTGCAAGCACCAGGATGGCATACAGACACCAGTTCATGGCCTGGCTGCTCCACGTACCATCTAGCTCCCTACTTCTGCCCTGGGAAAGCAGTACAGGATGGACCAAAACCTTGAAACCTTCATCTGCGTGAGAGACCAAAATTAAGCTCCTGGCTCCTGGCTTTGGATCAGCTCAGCTACAGGGATTGATACAGGGGAGTGAACCAGCAGATGGAAGATCTTTCTGTCCCTCCTTCTCTTTGTAAACCTGCCTTTCCATAAATAAATAAATAAATTTTTTAAAACCTTCCTTGAAATCCATTCAACTGAAGGTCCTTCAAATTTCAGTAAAATAAATACTAAACATCTAACACAAATACTTTACATTTTTGGATTTTTGTTTTGAATAAAAAGTCTTCTGCTACTGTTTTTATTCCACATAACAAATACTATTTCTTCAGCAATCAGACTCCATTTGAAACAGCTCCACTCAATGCCTTCTGGGATTTGTCAAACATTGTTTTCTTATTTAATGTGAGCAACTCAGGTGTAAGAATGAATCTTGCTTCTATATCATAAGCTAACTATTCACTGCATCAGACACATATACTATTAAATCCCTACCAAGGCCAGAACTAAAAAAAGTCACTTTAGATATATTAGAAAATACTGAAATCATGATGAAGATTATTTGGGATGAACACTAGAGATTTACAACATTTACAGATGAAGGCTTTTTTGACCAGAACAGTCTCAGAGTCAATAAAATTAACATTATTCCAGACCTTTTCTTGGCATTTCTTATTGCAATATCATATTGATCAAAACAAAATACATGGAAGATAATGTTGCAGTAAAAAGAGTGCAACAGATTGGGAGTCCAAATCCAGGATGTCATTTAGTAATTGTATAGCTTTTCGCATGAATTCTTTCCTAGCTTTAGAATGTGTGAAAGGGTACTGATAATGCAGTACAATATTGGTGTCAAGATATATATATATATATATAATGGAGGGAGTTTGGTTTAGTGGTTAAGACACAGCTTTGGATGCTGGCATCCCATATCAGAGTGCTTGGACTTGATCCCGGCCCTGTTCCCAATTCCAGCTTCCTAATAATGTGTAACCTGGGAGGCAGTAAGTAGTACCCTGGGAGCTCAAGTACTTGGGTCCCTGCCACCTGTGTGAGAGAATCAAATTGTGTTCTCCAAACACTAGCTGTTGGATGCACTTGGGGACTGAACCATCAGATGGGTTCATCTCTTTGTGTGTATGTGTGTATATACACATTGTGTGTCTGTGCATACATATATATACACACATATGTATAAGTTTTAATTTAGAATTAAATAATTACAATTGTATATATGTATTAGATACATATATACATATTACACATATGTAAGCTTTGGAAGCTCTAAGGATAAATCTTTCATCTCTCATGCATGCATACACACAAACACAATTATATCATTTATATGTAGCACCATGCTTAACACATAGTGTTGAATGAATGTGGCTAGCGATGGAAATGACTCATTCTATTAACCCATGCAATAAGAGTAAAGACTAGGCAGCTAATAATCAAGATGTAATACCATAATTTAAAAGTTTTGGTGTTGATTATATCAACTTACCTAATTAGATTTTAAATGCATCTCCATTATTTGAGTTTTATGCTGCAAGATGGTAAAATTCTGATTAAAGGGAATGCTCAAGAATGAGAAGGTTCTGATTAATGATTATTAATCATAAGTCTTTTTATGTCTTGCATTTGCAATTTTACAAAATGATCCAAGTGTATTAGTCCATTCTCTGCCTTATTAAACAATGGCTGAAGATGGTACAGAGCCTTAGAACCATGAACTATAAACTGAGGCTCACAATAGCACCTATCTCACAGGTCTGTCTACATAGTAAATGGGATCATGTATGTAGAGCATTCTGCATCACATCGAGCACATAGCACATGTCTGATTGCTGTTAACTACTAAAAATACTGAATGCATGTTTTAAGCTTCTAGAATTACCGGCATATAATGTAAGGAGACTGACTTGAATTCTACCTACTTTCATCATTTAATCCTTTTTCAAACTTTTATTTCAGAATAGTTTTAATTTACACAAAAATGGTGAAGTAGTACACAGTTTTGTTATGTTCCATAGCCAGATTCCCCTATTGTTAACATCTTATATTGTAATGATATATGCCACAAGCTGTAAAACTTTTCAATCATTTTATTAACATTTGTAACTGTTTTTGTAAAAGACAAAATTGTTTTTTAATCAACAGAGAGAGACAAAGTACTCTGATCTACTTACTGCTTCACTTCCCCACATGTCTGCAACATCTGGAGCTGGATCAAGGACAAATTCAGATGCAAGAACTGAGGATATCATGAGGATAGCAAGATACCAGGTGCTTGAGCCATCAACACTGCCTGTCAGGGTGCACATTAGCAGGAAGCTAGAGTCATGATCTAGAGCAGGGTTCTGAACCCAGATATTCCAAAGTGGGCATTTTAACTGCTAAGCTAAACATCTGCTCCTGTTGGCATTATTTTCTAAACTTTGTAGGAGTCCAGGAAGAAAAAAACTGTCTGTTAAAAGCATTCAGTCAGTCATTTCACTGTAATTGTTCCCTATTTCTACCAGAAGACAGATGATCACTTCAGAGATTTTTTTTCATTTGAATATGCCAACTGATTTTTTTAACATTGAGTAAAACCAAGACATTAGTACATTCTGTGTATTTACCTCATTTATCATCCAGATACGTGAAAATCCTGATAATTCACTATAACATGTCAGACCTAATTTTTAACAGGGAAAAGATCTCATACTTGAGACACACACACATATATACAAAGAGAGAGAACAACAGAGAGAGTGTGTGTGTGTGAAAGAAAGATTTCACTAAACAAGTTGATTCACTGAACAGAAATTCACATTTTAGAATACTGAGGGCTAAATAAGGCTCCAAAGAGACTTTAGTCCCTACTAAAGAGACAACAAACATCTATGACACTAGTGCTTTCTACCTGCCTTTATTGTATTGTTTCTTTCCTCCCTTGCCTCAGGTTACGATGGTGAAATGTGACCCTGTGGTCCACATCACTTGTTATTTGCAGCTGTGATCCATAGAGTGTATAATCTTGGCAAAAAGAAACTCAATTCTACTCTGGATTAGTTCCTTTTAAAAAGAAAAATGATTAAAATTCTGAGGAGCCTAGTAAACCAAATTCTAGGCAGTAAACTCGAGATAGAAATTAATGGTGCAAAAAAAAATATCTGTTTGAGGCAATAGGGACATTCTGGCAAATTTGAATATGACGCAAAGTTCTGTATCCTGAGTCCTATTTTCCAAATGACTTTGGTTTAAATGCATAGTGTGACTCCAGGTTAAGTGTGGGATGGCCTTCAAAGTAATTTGTAATTCAAAACTTTTGTAGTAATACAGAGGTAGAAGAATAGCCAGAACCTTAAGGTGCTGGTAAGTGATTTGTCAGGATTCACCCATCTCTGGATGACCCTCTTGATTTTTATTCACCCCTCCTCTTTCCTTAGTCTGGGAAACCTCACATGTGTGGTTCTTAGTACCCCAACACACACTGTCCCATCTACTACTTCTGAGGAAATAGAATTGCCCAAAATAATGGGCCTATATTACTCTGCAGCTACAAAGATTAAAAGTTGAAACAAATAAACTTGTCTCATTTTCAGATCTTAACTAATATCAAAGAAATGAAACCTATCTTATTAGCTTCCTAAGTTCAATATGTTGTATAGTTACAGGTAATGGAGAAGGGATGAGAAAGAAAGTGGAAAGTCTTCTTGCACATAGGCTTTCTTGAAGGGTGGTGGACATAGAAGCTTCCAGAGGAAAATAGTGGCCTTGTCAAAGTTATGCTATAGATCATAGGTTGAATTTCTTTAAAAAAAATTAGAGAGTGAGAAAGCAAGAGTTCACACATTTGCTGATCCCTGAAGCCAGGAACCAGGAACACAATTCAGGTCTCCCATGTTGGTGGTAAGAACCAAATTTATTTAGACCATCACTACTTCCCCCAAGAGTGTGCATGAGCAGGAAGCTGGTGTCAGGAATGACAGGTGAGTACACAACCTAGTACTAGAATATGAGATGTAGGCATCTTAACCACTAGACCAAATGTCTTCACCTAATAGGTCCAATTTTAATCAACAGCTATACTTCAAAATTTAGTGACTTCCTAAACCACTCGCTCAAGACATTAAAATCCCTCACCATAGAATCCCATACATTTCAGCCTTGTCTCCCATTAGGCCCCAAGTTATACTCTATTTCAACACTTCTCAGACTTCTTAATTTGCATACATGCTCACTGGAAAGCTTGATAAACTGCATATTCTGATTCAGTAATGCTAGTTGGAGCCTGCTTTTCTGACAAATTGTAAAATGATGCTAACTTTATTAGTGTGAGGAAAAACTTGGAGTAGAAATGACTAACACTGGCTCAAAATTGGACTACTTAGCATGAACCAAATTCATCCAGTAATTTCCTTTCAGACACTTTGGAACACAATGACTACCTGCTCTGTGATTCCACCCTTTCAAATACTACCCTTTAGTATTTATCTCCGATTTTACTTCTTCCATGGTCTTTCCTTAATTATCTCTATCCAATCTCTCTGTCCCTCTTTCTCTCTCTGTCCCCCACCCCGTCTCTTTCTCTCTCTCTCACACACACACACACTACAGCAATGGAAACAAAGGAAGTGTCAATCAGCAGCACAATCATTAACTGGTTGCTTAGAATGTGCCCCACTTTATTTTATTTTCTAGTTGTTATCTCCATTTTACAACAAGAAATATGAAGTTTACAGTATTGACAGTATTGAAGTATATTTATCAAGGTCTCTCAGTTAATAAACAGAACAAGCAATTCAGGTGTTTTTCAAAGGTGATGATGATGATGATGATGATGATGATTTCAAAGCCAGAGTTACAGAGAGAAGACACAGAGGGGTCTTCTCTTCACTGGTTTACTACGCAAACAGCTACAATAGCCAGAGCTGAGTAAATCTGAAGCCGGGAGCTTCTTCCAGGTCTCTAGTGTGGGTACAGAGACCCAAGGACCCAGGCCATTCTCTGCTGACATCCCAGGTCATAAGCAGAGAGCTGGATCGGAAGCGGAATAGCCAGGACACAAACTGGTACCAGAGGTGGAAGCTTAGCCTACTATGCAATGGCGCCAACCCCTAAGCATTTTTTATTTCATTTTTAATTGTTGTAATTTTAAGGTACTAGAATCTTAACTTCTGGCCTCCCTAGATCTTAATCACTACTTTTCCAGTGCCTTTTAGAGCAGTTCTTTGGTATATTTTATTTTATCATCTAATCCATCCTGCCTTTCACTATCCCTACTAGGTTTGTTAACTTTTTAAAAGATTTATCTATTCCTATTGGAAAGGTATATCTGTAGAGAGAAGGAGAGACAGAGAGAAAGAACTTGTGTCCCCTGGTTCACTACCCAAATGGCTTCAACAGTCAGAGCCAAGTTGATCCAAAGTTAGGAGCCAGAAGTTTCTTCTGGTTATCCTACACAGGTGCAGGGTGCCAAGAATTTGAGCCAACCTCCACTGCCTTCCCATGCTATAAGCAGGGAGCTGGATGGGAAGCAGAGTACCCAATACATAAATCGGTACCCAAATGGGACAGTGGCACCTGCAATGTAAAGGACTAGCATATTGAGCCATCATACTGGACTCGAGGTTGTAAACTCTTTGACTTTATGCCCCATTTTTTCGCACCATTCTTCCGTTGAGACACCTGGCATGGTACCTTGGTCCAAAGCACACTGGTAACCTGTACTGAACTTTGTACTACATCTTGGCTCCAACAATTGTGCTGCTCATCGCACAAATGAACTGACCTGTTTCTAGGGCAGTGATAACGGTATCCTTCCATCCTAGAATTTCTCAACACTCTTTGGGGAGTGGTAGTCAACTATCAGACACTCCACTCTTAACCTTGTCACTATGTAACTTCATTCTGCCTTTCTCAGTGATTAAACAAAGACACTCATGTGAGAAAACACTATGAAAAATACCTCTTGCATGAGTCTTCTGTGAATAGTTTTATGTACACCAGGTTGCAGATTATGATTTACAGACAATAATCATGAAAAGGCAATTGCTAGTGGGCAGCACAGTGGGATAGCTGGTTAAACCGACATTTGTGATGCCTGCATCTCATCTGAACACCAGTTCAAGCGCTAACTGCTAAACTTCTGATCCAACTACCTGTTAGTACCCCTGAGGAAGCAGAAGATGGCTCCCAAGTATTTGAGACTCTGCCACTCATGTGCAAGTTCCAAATGGAGTTCCAGGCTCTTGGTTTCAGCCTGGGTCAGAACTGGCTGTTGTGGAAATCTGAGTAGAGAACCAGTGGGTGGAAGACCTCTCTCTCTCTCTGCAAGTCTGGCTTTCAAATAAATACAATGATTCTTTGAAGGCAATCTCTAGTGGTCTGTTGTCGAATATTGGTAGCTAATAGCAATTTGTAGCCACTTCAATGAAAGTGTAAATTAACTAAAATGGATTAAAATAAAAGTTTAATTGAACCAGTCACATTTCAAATGCTCAAGAGTATCATGTAGCTAATGGCTACCATAAGGGACAGCACAAATTATACCAGTTCAATAACCACAGGACATTATAGTGGACAGGGCTGCTATATCTACAGTCAGACTTGCATTCAAACCCACATTGACCACATACGAGGTGTGTCACAAGTGGGTAAAGCATAAAAGCTTGAAAAACAGAAAAAAAATCACATTCCTCAATGAAAACAAATCTTAATAATGTTGATTTAATGTGACAGTTCAATGTGACAGATGGTAGATGGACAAAGTATTTTCCTTAGCAAAATGTCTGGCAGTCTTCAGTGAAACTGAGAAGAGAAATCCGTATTTTGTCATTGTTTAGCCTTGGGAACAATTACGGCAACTCTTTTCCTCTCCACATCTTCGGGGGTGGGGATAGAAAGAGGATGATTCATCAGTGCCTGCTTTGAGCTGGCTCTAGGCCATGCTGCAATTCCTGTTGACCAATTTTCCACCTGACTGACAGAAAAAGGGCACATTCCTATTACAGTGACCATTAGGTTATCTGTTTGGTCCATGCCTGAGAATGTGCCCAGAAGTCTTCCATTATGGGTGTCTCTGCCTAAATAAAATAAATAATTGCAGATTTCAGAGCTCAAGGATAGACAACTGTTCTGGTATTGAAATTAGAGTCTATCTTGTCAGATCTGTAATGAGGTCTTCCCTTCAGGTTGATTGATTTCATAAAGCTAAGGTAATTATCAAAAGCAAGCACAGTTCTCCCTACAGAAACCACTCCACTGGTTTTGAAAACTAGCTAGTGGGATCTGGTCAGGTGCCGGAGCTGAGCCAGCCCTTTCCATAGGATCAGTTACAACATGGCTAGGACGCCAATTTCCTCTAATAGAATCTTAAGACATCTGTAAATAAGTTGCAACTAAAGTTCATCCAAATAATTTCACATGCTGTGAGGGAGTGAAATTTGAAATAACTGTCAGATACATCTGTATTTCAGGGCAAGATGCTTTGAAGGAGAAAATGAGATCAAAACCACTCAATTTTTGGAGATTTTTATCAATTAATGCTAGGAGGATATTAGTATTTTTAAAGGCTGATACACAGCATAAATAGCATTTGTATCTTTTGCTTTTCCCAAAACGTATACACTACTAATATTAACAGATCTCTTTTCTTCATCCATTTATCTTCTTTTAGCTATTTATCCAATTACTATGCTATATTTAAAATTATTTCTTAATTAACCAATGATGAATTTATGGTTTAGCACCCCCAGAAAGATAGAATTACACAAATACATAAAATATTCATTTACATGTTCGAACTTTCTGTCCTCCCTCCTTCCTCTGGCTCATCCCAACTAATATTCTCATATCATTAATGCATTGAAAATACGCTTCTTATATTCTTTATCTTTGATTCCCATTTGGATTCATTTTTTGAAGAATATATGATTAAAAAATCTTTCTGTTGGCTGTAAAATTAAACACAAAGGAGAAAACAGATTCCTGTAATTTGCTATCATATCTTTATAAACCCAGGCTTCCCTTGTCCCAATTCCACCTTAGGAGTATCAACACAGAATACTGACAAATGTGTAACTCTTAGATAAGTCCCTACCTGAATTGAAGTCAAATCTACTAACAGGAAAATTGTATATGCTTTTTTTTAAACATTCATTTATTTTTATTGCAAAGTCAGATATATAGAGAGAAGAGGAGAGACAGAGAGGAAGATCTTCTGTCCACTGATTCACTACCCAACTGATTGCAATGGCCGGTGCTGCACTGATCTGAAGCCAGGAGCCAGGAGCTTCTTCCAGGTGTCCCACGCAGTTGCTGGGTCCGAAGGCTTTGGGCCGTCTTTTACTGCTTTCTCAGGCCACAAGCAGGGAGCTGGATGGGAAGCGGGGCGGCCAGGATTAGAACCAGCACCTATATGGGATCCTGGCACATTTAAGGTGAGGACTTTAGCCGCTAGGCTACCACGCCAGGCCCAAAATAGTATCTGCTTCTTAAGAAGATGGTTTATAATGTTAAGGAACTCTCCTCTCTTTGAAACAACTCAGTAAGATCTTAGATATGTTCTAGCCACAAGTCTGTGGTTTTCAATGTGTACTGCAATGAATGCACCAACAAATTAGTATCAACTCACTGTCTTCTCTTTTTTCTTTCATACTATTCATTCAGACAGTTCTGTACTTCTGCTGACATGCCAGGTGCAAGAATGTTAGGACTTCATGATAAAAAAGTTTCTCTTCTCCATAAAATCACAGACACAAAGGAAGAGATACAGACACACACACACACACACACACACACACAAATATGTGTGTATATCTCAAATTACTGTAGCTGCTCCATCTCTTACCATTTTTCCCAGATATTCCTTCCAAAAATTTTAAAAATTCTTCAAACTAGGTCATATATCTGGGCTTCTGAACATACCACTCCCTCTACATGTAATGTAATTTTTCCATTTTTTCTCTTTTCTCCATCTGAAGAGCTTTCACTTGTCCCTCCAAACTTTGCTCAAATGGCACCTCTTCAGTGAAGCTTTCCCTAACTCCTAAAGGCTCTCTCTACAGTAGTACACAGAACCTTTTTATCAGCGTCCTTATTGCAGGACCTGAGTTCATTCTGGATGTTCACAGACTTGTGCCTGGGTTCTGGCTGAAATGATGTCACATCTGGTTTGAGTATTAAAAATATCACTCTCATGGGAGGATGAAGGCATCAGACCGAAAGGAAAAAATGGTGATAGAGTAGCGAGATGACAGAAGAATTAAGTCATTTGCAGTTTGACAGAAATAAATGGATTTCTGATATATAAATGAATTAGAATCATCTGAACTTTTGAGTCTAATAGGATCTAGTCGTTGCGGGGAAAACAGGAGTACACAAGGTGATTCTATGTAAGAACCTTTAAGTCACAGTCTTGAAATCCTACAAGGTTTGTGGCATTCAGTATGAGAAAAAGCACTCTTCAGTGGGAGCATAGCCACAGAGCTGTGCTGAAAAATAAAACCACTTCCAATCTCTGGTTAGCATGCCATAAGTGCTGCCAGGAAACACTAGTAAATGGCTTACATTTGACCTTTACCATGTATTCTTAACAAAGCTTGTCAAAAGATAAAAATTCATGCAGGAGAAATAAAGCATAACAGTCTAAGAGGCAGGATAACATACTATTGGGCTAAGGAGGTGGGGGAGGCGGGAAACACTTTAATAATAGGCCTCAGCTTGGTTTATTTTGTCTACAGCATTCACGGACAGAGGTGTCTTTGAAGGTCAGTAATACTTAATAGATTCCTCTGCTTTCTCCCTCCATTCTTTTATCTTTTTTCCTCTTCCAAGCTACTCCTCAGCATGGTCTTATTAGAAAACCTTGCATTTTAATAGCAGCTGTCTTTTTGTTATTATAGTATGTTGGATTAATGTGACAACTCTCCTTTTAACAATACTCAAAGAAAGCTTGGAAAAATTAATGCTACATTGTTTTTCTCCCTGCCAAAGAATATAGCAATATAATTGTCTCCTGACGAAGAAGCACTCTAATCATCTTTAACTTTAATGTAAATTCATTTTAGAAAGATGCTCAGAGACACTGACAGCAAATCGGGGCTCCTAGGAGACTGCAGACTGATGGACTGAATTGATGAGAATGTGCAGCCAAACTGAATTCCATAAACATCTTCAACTGAAAAGATTATGTTTGCAAGAAGATAAGACTACTACAGAGGAGTCAGAATCACCTAACTATGGGAGACAGCACTTAAACCTTGCATAAATTCTTAACACCCAAGAGTTCTAGGCACCAAAGAGTCAGCAAGAGTACAATCCAACCATTCTGACTAAACAATAGCAGAGGCTATAATACCAAACAAAGGCAAACTGTAAACATACAGGAATTGTATAAGAGTGCATTTAAAAAGCTGAGACTACTCAAAAGCCAAGGTTTGTTAAGATCATTTACAATTTTATTCTTTCCTTAATTAAATCCATCTCTATTTTCCATTGTGGTTGTTCTGTTATTTTTAAAAGCTAACACCTCTACCCACCACACACATTCTTTCCCAAGTGTTATGTGTGGGAAAACGATTTTTTTCTAAGATTTATTTATTTATATTGGAAAGTCAGATTTACAGAAAGGAGCTACAGAGAGAAGATCTTCCATCCACTGGTTCACTCACTACGTTCACTCCCACAACGGCCAGAGTTGAGCTGATCTGAAGCCAGGAGCTAAGAGCATGAGAGAGCTGGGTCCCAGAGCCTGGGCTGTCCTCTGCTGCTTTCCCAAGCCCATAATCCAGGAGCTGGAAGGGAATTGGAGCAGCTGGGATATAAATTGTTGCCTATATGGGAACCAAAAGTCCTTGCCTTGCATGCCTATATGGGAACCAAAAGCATGCAAGCCAAGGACTTTAGCGTCTAGACTACTGCGCTGGGCTTGGGGAAACTAATTCTTTAGAGACAGATTTGGATTGGTAAATTTACAGGCTCAGAGTTTCCTGTAAATTTGGCACTTTCTTCGGATGAGAGGGGGAGAAGGAAATGGAATAGCAATGAACTAAGGCTTTGAATACCTGACCATGCTGCCTAGCCTCCTGGACAGATGCCACTCATGACCATAGAGCAGAAGTACAGGAAATGGATTTTACTTTAAAGTGTTTGCTTTGGGTCTCAGAAAGGCAGTTGTTTTCTTTGGTACATGCACAACACTACTTTGATTTTCTACAAACCAAATAGAGCTAAAAACACTTTCCATGTTCTTTTTATTTCTACCAGCTTCGTGCCTGCCTCACTTGATCTTAGAGATTTGTTAGGAGTATCCCTAGACTGAGAATGAGACTTTAAGAAAGTATATCTCAATCTTGGTTTCATATTAAAATTATCTTTGGGATTTCTTTTCATTTTATGTGAAAGACAAAGACAGATGGCTAGAGTCTGAAAAAGATCTTCCATCTACTTGTTCACTTGCCAAATGCCTGTAACTGCCAGGATGAAGCCAATGAACCCAGAACTCAATCTGGGTCTTCCATGTGGATGGCAGGGATCTAATTACTTGAGCTATAGCCTGCTGCCTCCCAGGGTATTCAAGAAGCTGAAAACAGAAGAATAGCAGGGACTTGAATCAAGGCACTCCAATATCAGATGTGGCAATCCAAGTGGCAACTTAAACAGTGTAACAAATGTCTACCTATTTATTTTAATAAGAAAACAAATCCCTGAACCCTACCCCCAGAAACTATGGTTTAATAGGTCAAGGTGGGAGTATAAACTTACAGATTTTAAAAGCTGTCTGGTGAATTTTACTGTGCAATCAGGATTGTAAAATCACCATTTAAAATAATGCTCTAATATATGGTCAACAAATGCATATGCATTGCCCAAGGTTTTAGTTTAATAAAATTTAAAACCAGATAATGTTTAGAGACTAAGTTCATTTACTCATCACCTACAAAATGAAGATAACTGTATTGGTTTTGTGGGTAAAAGTACATTATCCGGGCCCAGCGGCATGGCCTAGCAGCGAAAGTCCTCGCCTTGAAAGCCCCGGGATCCCATATGGGCGCCGGTTCTAATCCCGGCAGTTCCACTTCCCATCCAGCTCCCTGCTTGTGGCCTGGGAAAGCAGTTGAGGACAGCCCAATGCATTGGGACCCTGCACCTGCGTGGGAGACCCGGAAGAGGTTCCAGGTTCCGGGCTTCGGAATCATCGGAAGGAAGATCTTCCTCTCTGTCTCTCCTCCTCTGTGTATATCTGGCTGTAATAAAAATGAATAATTTTTTTTTTAAAAGTACATTATCCAATGATGAAGCTCTTAGCATTTCCTTTTTTGGGAAGAAAGATTAAAGGACTACTGGCAAAAACAAAAAGAACTGAAGTCTTGCAAAAAGCGTAACAAAGTATTATTACAGGATTAAGTTTATTTCCTTGATCCCAGGAGTATTAGCTAGAATACTTAAGAAATAATGTGTCTGTTCCCTTATTTATCCCCAGAAAAGATTCTAGACTGCCTTTAGGAATCGGCCTTAACTTTCACAATACTTTGGACTCCAGGCCATTCACTCTGTCATAAAGTAGATCATTCATCTACTCTATTATGTGTACAGTATCCTAAAGAAAGCAAGTACTGCATCAAAGCTAAAACTACATATGATAATATACTGCAATATGGTTTTGCTGTGATATCTGGCATCTTCGTGATTGAACTGAGCTTCAGAAAGGATACATTAAAATCTAAAAAATGAAGCTAAATATAGTGGAGTAACAGGCCATAAAGACAAAGGCTGTATTCTTTGCTGGTCGATCAACTTACAGCATAATCCTGGTGAGCAATTCTTTACTGGTTTCCTCGTTTAAGAAATGATTGAAATATGGGATCTCCAAGTTCCAAGCTTAAGAGGAAAAAAAAACTAGATAGAAAACATAATTTTAAATCTGAAATAAAACTCAGTAATCAGGATGGAAGAGAGGAGGGAACCCTTGAAGGATGCCTTCCTAGCACCATCCACACAAATTTTTTTAGTAGTGAACAATTTAACAGGAGTACAGTTAAGGTACCCTGAAAAGAAAAATTCGTTTCCAAAATAACTCTAAAAAAACAGTCTTCTTAAGAATTTTACTAATTATAAACCAGCATTATAAGGAGCTGCAAAAAAGTTTTTTTTTTTTTTTAACATTTGGATACCAATGTATTTCTACATTACCTACCAACAATTATTGCTATTTAGAGCATAATTGTGAAACTCAGAACAAGGGTCTAATGCTAAAATACTAACAGCATGTCTAGCATCTTTGAATAAATTACCCTAATTGACCAAAGTTTGGGTCAAATGTGAGATATTTTAACATATAATTATGTAATGACAAAAAAATCCATTTTTTTCTGCCAAAGTTAGAGAAACTGCTTTTAAAGGCAAGCATCATATTTGTGTACACATAAGAACAGGCAACAATTATGATCTAGAGATGTCTCAGATTCAATCTTTTTATCTATTAGTTTCGTTATATAGCAACAAGCATTCAGAAAAAAAAACCTAATCAGTGTGCATTATGCAACAATCAGACAGAATATTCCTAATCCTCTGTCATTCTTTTTCCTTGGCCCCTGGGTACTCATTAAAGGTTAATTTATTTAAATCTCTCAAACATTTATTTCAATCTACTTTAATAAACTAATGAATCTTTGGAATTGTGCCTAATCAGCTTATGTTTCCTATTTCAATATATCTACAAAATGTCTTTTTTAAAACTCAATCTTAATAGCTTTCTTCCCTTTTGGAAACAGGATTGTGTCTCAGTGACAACCTGATTTGAGCATTTGGTGACACATTTACAACCTCATACAGCACATAGAGAATGGCTGTGGCTTGTCTACTGCTATTAAGTATAGTTACACTTTAGAGGATAGTGAATTGATTTGTGTTTAGTAGGATAATAATCTTCCAAATTGAAATGGCCATTTCACAGTTTAGCAAGAGTGACAATTATATTAAAGCAAAGCCTCTAATAACTTCAGGCTCCTGTCAAATGTGGTGAGAGCCCATCAATGAAACAAACCCATTTGGGTCACTGTAAACTACAGTAATGCATAGTGCATACCATTTGGATTGGCAAATAAAAATGAAATCTGGAAAAGTCTTCAAGCGAGTACTACAACTAAAATGGTGTCTAGAAGTATCCCTTACAATCTGTCCAAATGTCATGCTCAATACATTTTGTTTAGCAGTCACTTTGAGGAATCTTTCACATAAGTAAGTCAAATGTTCTTAGGATAGTAGTTTGACAACACACTCTACATCAGAATGTCAGAAAGCAAATCTTAGGCACACTCATACATTTTTTCTGACTCCTATTCTAACAATATTTGACACTGTGACAGAAAGTGTTTCCACAACATCTGTATCGTGGGGAAAGGGATTAATGTTGCTGGTTTACAGATGAGGAAACCACAACTCTAAAGAATGCCAGTTAGTTATTTGAGGCCCTAACACAAATGTGTAGAGAATCTGGAACTCAGATCTTCTAACTACAATTACTCTTCTCCTCTAACATGTTGCCTCACCTGAGGGGTTCTTCAGGATACACGTATTTACTAATGCACAGTTTACCAATTATGAAAGGATGAAATACAAAGTGTGCTACCTCCAAGATGGTTTGGTAGGAAATAAAATTAAAATGTGATACATTGTTCAATACAACCTTATAAGTACATATGTGTAACTTCATGTAATCTTTAATTTTGCTTTATTTAAAATTGTTGCATGCAAATTAATAAAAATTTTTCTCATCCTTGGCCTGAATTTCTAAGTCTTTAATGAAAGCAGATGTTTGACTTTGCATTACATCATTGTCTGATGTTTTGGAGTGATCATCCTTGCTTTTGCATATCAGGAATTATCTTTTGAAGTTCACTGCTTATTCATTACAGGCATAGACACCCATTCATTCAGTCAGCCATTCAAATGACATTAATAGAATGCCTACTTTGTCGCAAACTAGAAGGCAGATGTGGACTGTGCCTGAAAGCTCCCCGTTCTGCCTTTTATCCTTAGACTAAGAACCTGAAGACATAAGAGCCTGCCATTTTGCACACAATATACACAGTTCTATTTGCAGAAATTACTTGAATACTTTTTACAGTGAGATTTCTGGCTCCCCCTGCAGCCCGCATGCCCCTCTAGACATATGTGAGTTAGGAGAAGAAATAGCAGAGTCTGCTTATCAAGTCTGACCTTTGGATAATGACTACTGTTCTCCCATCTGAGCTTGCTGCCGTTCTGCCTTGTGGTCAACAAAATGATTTGGCTCAAAATGGCAATATATCTGTTGCTGCTTCCTAGACACCCTCCAGCAAGCTATATTATTTTGAAAAAATGGTTGCTTTTGCCCTTCAGCATAGAGGTGAGCTGTATCACCAAATGTCTTGTCTGATTCAGTGAGGAAGTTGGAGTTTGTAGACAAGATGCCATTAAGTGTGAAGCAGCTGCAAAAGTAGGAACATTCATTTACTGCCAGCACTAAATAGATGCTTAAGTCTATTATTTTAACAACAATATATTCAGAGATTGTTATTATCTTTTCAACATTCCTTCACATCTCACAGCTATCTTGAGAGATGGCCATAGAAGGAATGATCATCTGGATACATATGGTAAAAAGGTCAGATCAGCTACACTGAGTTGTTCAAAGTTACACCAGCACGCTAGTGACAGGTTTGATCTTCCAAACATCATTCCAGGGATTAGGCCATTTTAGAGATACTACCTAACAGAAGGCTTGCATTTTTAAGAATTGGAGTCATCAGTAATTAACCCATTGTCTTAAATAAGTAACAACTATGGTACAAATACCATCTCTATATAAGAAGTGTTTTTAGTTCTGTAAGGACAGGGAGACAGTTATATCAAATGTACCTTTTTTCATAAATAATGAAAACATGGCTCACATCACTTATGGGCTATTTGTGTAATTTCCTGATCTTTTCTAACAGATGAAAATATGAGCTCATATATATTGGTACAAAATATTTACTTATGGCATAAGACAGATAATATTTTTAAAAGCTCATAATTTTGGGGGGGGGGCGCTGGTGCAGTAGTTTGCTAACTAAATCCTCCCCTTGCATGAGCTAGAATCCTATATGGGCATCGGTTCATGGCCTGGCTGCTTGACTACCCATCCAGCTCCCTGCTTGTGTCCTGGGAAAGCAGTGGAGGATGGCCCAAAGCCTTGGGACCTACACCCAAGTAGGAGACCCAGAAGAATCTCCTGGTTCCTGGCTTCAGATTGGCTCACCCCGGCTGTTGAGGCCACTTGGGGAGTGAACCAGTGGATGGAAGATTTTTTTCTGTCTCTCTTCTCTATAAATCTACCTTTCCAATAAAAAATAATTTTTTAAAAAAGCTCACAATTTATAAAAAGGTAAAGGTTTTTCCATTTATTAAAATTCAGTGTTTAATTCTCCAATAAAGACTTGTCCAGCACATTTTAAAAACTGTCTTATTAAACACAATTACACATTTTCATCTTTCTGATCTTTTTTTTTTTTCTTGAAGAATATGTGGGCTTTTATTAACTGATTTTTCTACGCCTCTGGCTTCACTCTTGCTTACTATAAGTAAACCACAAGCTTTATTATTCACACATATTTTATTAAAATAAATGTTACCCTCATTACTTCCTGGACTACCACAATGGATTTCTCTATGTGAACAAAGTCAATTTACCCATAGTGAAATCTTTTACCTTGAAAAAAATGAATTTTAACATGATTAGATCTGTACTTCATAAATAAGCCAGAAAATGACATATATGGTTTAATTACCAATCCCAATAATTAGTTTGTGAGCAAGAAAACGGATTAAATGAAACACAGCCAGTCATTCTAGCAAAAACAGATTAAAGACAGGAGCTGACTTAACTATGGGAGAGGTCAAACATATATGAGGGTGTTAATGAGTATAGAACTTGTTAAAGATCATTCAGAAGAGTGAAAGATGCTGAACACAACCAAAAATATCTGCAGAATATTACTGAAAGTGCCATACAACATACTTCAACCTACCATCCCCTAGGAACTGATGGAAATTTGCTCAGTATAATATGTTTTTCAGCATAATAAAGTGATAAAAGGGTCTGAAAAACAGAACTTACAACAGTTTCTTCAAGGGCCTGATCTTCTGCCCTTATCAGGAAGTATTTTCTCCAAAAGCTATACTATAAGTTCACTTTTATACAGAGCATAGGGCTTGTGAAATTCATATGGTCTTCAAACCTCTCGTTTTGGCCCATACTTTGTGCCTCCTTCCCCACCAGAATCATCAGCAGAGCACTAACAGGTTGCAAACTGGGTGATGAAAGTTTTGTTCACCTTGTCCTTGCCTGCCCACCCTCTGATAAAAGAGTTAATGAACAGTAAAATTACCCAAAGTCAGACAGCAGAATGGGGAATAAAGAATGCTCAGGTTATGGATAACCCACAAACTACATAATCAACCCAATAATCAATATTTCACATGAATCCTCAACTATTTCTTTCTTGTACCCTTCATTGTGTACTTTTCTTTAATGTCTTACACACAGAATTACTGTTTTGCGGAAAGTCTTTGGAGGAATGCCAGTGAGGAGATGGCAAAGACGTAACCATTGTTAAAACTGCCCTTGACACTTCATCATTGTCATGAGTACCCAAAGGTGTTGTTAATCTTTGCAGGAGCCCTGGGAACAACTGGATTACTACACTTTGCCTCAAGCAAGGAAGAGTTGATTCAGTGGATGTCAACATTCAGGAATGTTGTAGATTGGAATATAGATTTCCCTCTCATTGCATATACCAGAGTCCAGCTGCAGCAGATCTATTCCATTGTACTCACTTAAAATATTCCTCCTTTATTTTAAATCAATGCTTTCTTATTTCTTTTTCTTCAAAATTTTTAATATAAGTAGGGACTGTATACAAAATACTATTTAATCCATGCCACTAAATAAGTGATTTCATCTTCAGAATTCACATTAATGTATAACAAGTTTCCAGCGATAAGTACTCTACCCAGATCCACATTGTCAAACCTGGCATCTTCCCTGGTGCAAAAGGCATTAACATCTGAATTCTCAAATATCTCGTATTCCCAGGGAAAAAATTTGCCTATTCTACTTGCTATGGTCTGAATGTTTGTATCTCCCACCCCAACATTCAGGAAGTTAAGCCTAATCCCCAAGATTAAGTTTGTTGTTTTGTTTTGTTTTGTTTTTTTAAGTATTAACAAAGTGGGGCCTTGAGCCTGACTTGGTGGCCTAGTGGTTAAAGTCCTTGCCTTGAACTCACCAGGATCCCATATGGGTGCCGGTTATAATCCCAGTGGCCCCACTTCCCATCCAGCTCCCTGCTTGTGGCCTGGGAAAGCAGTCAAGGACAGCCCAACACCTTGGAACCCCGCACCTGTGTGGGAGACCCGGAGGAGGCTCCAGGTTCCTGGCTTTGGATTGGCTCAGCTCCGGCCACTGCGGCCACTTTGGGGAGTGAGTCAATGGACAGAGGATTTTCCCCTCTGTCTCTCCTCCTCTTTGTATATTTGCCTTTCCAATAAAAATAAATAAAACTTTAAAAAAGTGGAGCCTTTCAGGAGTTAACTAAGGGTATGAAGATTTGTCCCTTCTAGTATGCAAGGATACACAGAAGGAGGAGACACTTACGAAGCAGAAATTTCTCACCAGACTGGATGTGCTTTTTGGTCTCAGATTTTCACAGCCTTCATAATGATGAGAAAGAAGTTTCTGTTTGTGGCTTATCAATCTAAGGCATTCTGCTATTAGCAGACCAGACAAACTAAAATGCAACAATGATCATTTTAAGGCAAATTTTGGATTTCAAAACTGGTTTTCTCTAGTTTCAAAAAAATGTTCTTTAAACAAATAATTCCATGGATAAAGGAAAATGGTTACCATTTCTGGAAGAATATTTAAGAATCAATGTGATATAAGGGCAGTGAATAATATTCTAAAATCCCCTAAATCATAGACAGGTTACTGTTTGTGGGAAGACGTCTGAGATGGTGCAGGTAACTAAGTGCTCCTTGGTATCATCCCAATGCTTCTGAGTACCTTTTCCCTACTCAACTTTCACATTCCATGTTCTATTTGTATTCCTAAAAAGGATTTATAATGGTTTCCATGTCATGTTGTATAAGTATAGTTTCTTTCTCACAAGCTAACAGTATCTTGTCTGCTCAGTTTTCACTCCTATTGGTACAGAAATCGGTACATAAGTGCACATGCACACACACTGTTGTACATCACATCACACACAGCATTCCACAGATCCCCAACACAGGTCTTATGTAATATGCCACCTCGCCCTGATATCAATTCAATCTATTTTCATCATTCCTTATTCTCATGTGCTTACAGACATGTGTCTAAGGTAAACATTGTGAACAGATTTGCCATCTCCTTATTCAGGGAGTAATTTCAATGTTAAAACTCAAAGCAAAGTTCTACACTCAGATGACAATGATTTTTCCTCCTTAGACTTGAAAGGAAAAGGAGGAAAATAAAATTGTAGATGTTCATTCTCAAGGTTTTACTGTAAAGAAACAAGAAATTTTTATCAGAAATTAAGTGATTCATCAGTTTCTCCATACCAACCACACTGGTGTATGCTCAACTGAAAGAGTTCACAGATTCCTTGGCACTTGTTTTTAGGTGATTCTCTTACCAGACTGAATAAAGTGATTAAGTGCATCATCATTTCAATAAAGATCACGAAACCTTTTATGCTACTATAAAAAGTTTAGCTGGCAAGAAAATTGCTAGGTAAGAGAAAGATGTTACAACCTACCATAGCACTAGTCTACTGAGCTTTCTAATTTGTACATTTTTTTGCATTATGGAACATCATCACAGTTAATATTATGAGTGTCTGAGTATGTTTGACATACTAAAAAGCATCCTCCACTTAATAAATTGAAATAAATTTAGCCTTGTGTACAAACATAATTAAAAACAAACGAATAAGGACCGCATAATTGAATAAATACTTCTGCAAATTACTGTGCAAAAGGAGAGCAATGAGTTATCAACTACTAAATACTAACACACCATAAGTATTTTTTTAAAGAAGACTTCCAAAATCACCAACAGTTACTAAAAAGCAATTGTTATCATTATCAAAGCATTAGTTCTGCTTTCAAAATTATTACTGACTCAATAAGAGGTTTTGGGAAAATTATTCAATCAGATTGCAACTTCCAGATTTTTAATTTAAAATATTGTAAGGTGGTACAAAAACTAAGTAGATCTCATTAAACAAACTCCTTTACAAGAAGTATAAAATAGCCAGAACAGTGGCACAGCAAGTTATTCCTGCATCTGTAACTGGGCACTGGTTAACATTTCAGCTGCTCCACTTCCCATCCCGCTCTCTGCTTGTGCACTGGGAAGGCAGAGGAGGATTGTTGGGGCTGTGGGCCCATGCATCCGTGTGGGGTACCTACAAGAAACTCCTGGTTCCAGTATCAGAAGAGCTCAGTAAGGGCTGTTGTGACCATCTGGGGAATGAACCAATGGATGAATAACCACTCTGTCTCCCCTGCACTCTTTGTAAATTTTTTCAAATAGAAATTTAAAAAAATCTTTAAAAATAGAGGCCATTAACTTTTAACTATTTAATAGTGCTTTATAACTTACAAAGGCTTTTCATATCATTTCATGCTAACGTTCTGAGAAGTGGGGAATTGAAATGGGTATTTATTATCATCAATTTCCTTTTAAAATTAGAAAACTGAGGTTTAAGGATGTCCGTTTTTGCAATATATCTCATTAGGTGGTTAAGAAGCAACACTCCAAATTTAGTATTCTAGCACACAGAACACTGCTGGGCACATATGAGTATTTCTGTCCCTCATACATGAGGGATAGGTTCCAAATGACAGGGGAAGGAGGGATGGTAGCACTATAGCATATCATATTAAGCTTTCGTCTGCAGTGCCTACATTTGCAGGGACGCCAGTTCAAACCGTGGCTACTCCACTTTCAATCCATCTTCCTGTTAATGTCCTGGGAAAGCAGTGGGGGATGGCCAAAGTCCCTGGGTTCCTGCATCCAAGTGGAAGACCCAGAAGAAGCTTCAAGTTTCTGGCATCAGATTAGCCGAGCATTGGTCCTTGTGGCCATCTGGGGAGTAAACCAGCAATGGAAGATTTCTCTCTCTCTCTCTCTCTCTTTCCTTCTTCTATAACTAACTTTCAAACAAAACTAAAATAAATTGAAAAAAAAAACACTCAGTGGATTCTTGAATCTGTAGATAGTACTGAAACATATAAATACTATTTTCTCGATACATGAATACTTATGAAAAGGTTTAACTTATAAATTAGGCACAGTAAATAAAGTATAACAGCAATAAATAGCAATAAAATAAAATTATAACAATACAATAAAATCTCTAGCATCAGTACTGCAGTGCTTGCGGTCATTAAGTAAAGTAAGAATTCCTTAAACACTATTACTGTGGTATCACTGATCAATCTGATAAAGGAGATGCTTACCAAGTGCCTAATAGGTAGGCATTAGACAAGGTGCTGACAGGTAGGAGAAACGGATCATTCACATCCTGGACATGCTTCTCTGGCCTTCCAAAAAAATCAGAGTCATATAGCCAACAAATAACGGCCCTGGAATCCAACAATCCTGCCCTTTTCTTTGTTGACCATAATGATGGTACCAAACAATGAACTAACTCCCGATTGCTAATCTCTTTATAAATAGAGGATATTTTCTACTTCTCAGAGTTGCTGTGGCACTTAAATGGGATAATCCACATAAAACATAGTCAACTGAGGATTTGATATAGAACAAACAAACAAACAACAACAAACAAAAAAAAGGGGGGAAAATGGGATAGCTTTTACCTATTCTTCCTTCCCAATAGGTGTCCTAGGTACTTGAGCCAAGAATGCAGTTGATGACTCTCTTTTCATTTAATCAACAGATATTTATTTATTTTATTAAATAAAGCACGTAGGCCATGCTCTGCCGCCATCCTAGGCCATCAGCAAGGAGTAGATCAATATGGAATGGCGGTGCCACAGACAGATTAACTTGCTATGCCACCATGCTAGCCCAAATTACCAGATATTTATTGAGAAATTATGTTTGATGCTGTAAAATCATAGCAGATGTTTTCATGCAGAGCTCACCATGTAAGAGCACATGAATAGTATAAAGTAAAATACATTGTAATGCAATGATACAATATTTTATCTAAATACAATAAGTACATTAGATCAGTTAGCAACAGCTATGACTTACTCATTATACAGGAAATTCTAATGCCTCTTCTTCACTTGCTTTTTATTCTTTTCAAAATTTATATTATGAAAACAAATTTCATGTATTTAATACATACATTTTTTTTAAAGATTTATTCATTTTATTACAGCCAGATATACACAGAGGAGAGACAGAGAGGAAGATCCTCCGTCCGATGATTCACTCCCCAAGTGAGCCGCAACGGGCCGATGCTGCGCCGATCCGAAGCCGGGAACCTGAAACCTCTTTCCGGGTCTCCCACGCGGGTGCAGTGTCCCAATGCATTGGGCCGTCCTCGACTGCTTTCCCAGGCCACAAGCAGGGAGCTGGACGGGAAGTGGAGCTGCCGGGATCAGAACCGGCGCCCACATGGGATCCCGGGGCTTTCAAGGCGAGGACTCCAGCCGCTAGGCCACGCCGCCGGCCCAATACATACATTTTTAAAAACACAATACTTTGTACCATGTCTTCCTTCCCTCCTCATTTTCTTATTTTTCTTATAATTTTTACAAGGAAATATCATCAATTTTGTTTATAATCAAAAGCTTAATTCTCTGCTAAGTACCCAATTTTCAGCAATAAGTAGAAAAATTGCACTCTTCTTTGAGTGTATACTCAAGGGCTACAAACAATAATGAAATTTCAAAATGTTAATTTTGCTCATGCACATTTTTGTACTCCCTATGTTGGTTACAATAAACCAAGGAAAACTTACCTTTCTTTTGTGGAGTGGTCCTTTTAGAAAGACATGATACAACAACAACTAAGGCCCTCTTTATATACCCCATTCTATTTTGGGGATGTAAGGGTAAATGGCAGAGTATGGATAGATGAGTTGCATATGTGAGCAAGTTAGAAAATGTTTTTGCCGGGCTAGGCAGCGTAGCCTAGTGGCTAAGGTCCTCGCCTTGATCCCATATGGCCGCTGGTTCTAATCCCGGCAGCTCCACTTCCTCTCTATCTCTCCTCCTCTCAGTATATCTGACTTTGTAATAAAAATAAAATAAAATCTTAAAAAAAAAAAAAAGAAAAGAAAATGTTTTTGCCAACTGAGTTGATGCTAGAGCAGGTTCCAACATTTAACTAAAACTGGAATTTTCTTAAAGATTTTTCTTTTTATTGTAAAGGCAGATTTACAGAGAGGAGATACAAAGTGAAAGATCTTCATCTGCTGGTTCACTCCCCAAGTAGCCTCAGATAAGCTAGAGCTGAGCTGGTCCAAAGCCAGAAGCCAGGAGCCTCCTCCAGGTTTCCCATGTGGGTGCACGGTCCCAAAGTGTTAGTCTACCCTCGACTGCCTTTCCAGGACACAAGCAGGGAGTGGATGAAAGCAGAGCATCTGGGACATGAACAGGTGCCCACATGGGATCCGGCAGTTGCAGGATGAGAATTTAGCCACTAGGCTATTGTGTTGGGCCCTAAAACAGGAATAAAAAACAAATGTATTCTGAAACATTAGCAAGGGGCCAGTGCCATGGCTAAACTGGTTAATCCTTCACCTGCAATCATTAGCATTCCATCTGGGTGACAGTTCATGGCCTGACTGCTCCACTTCCCATCCAGCTCCCTGTTTATGGCCTGGCAAAGCAGTGGAAGATGGCCAAGATCCTTGGGAGTCTGTACCCATGTGAGACCCAGAAGAAGTTTCTGGCTCCTGGCTGCAGATCTGCTTACCTCCAGTCGCCACTGCAGCCACTTGTGGAGTGAACCAGAAGATGGTTCCCTTTCTCATTCTTTCTGCAAATTTGCCTTTCCAATACAAATAAAGAAATCTTTAAACAAATAAAGCCAAACCAATTTGGGTATAAATGAAGGGGAATGCAACTAAGGAAAGCAATTTTTTAAAATATAAATCCATAAAACTGGGACATCTAGTACTCCTTGCAACAGGAAGGGAAGACCCCTCACCTAGGCAAATTTGATTTGGGTGGGATAGCAAGTAGCCTAACAAGGCTTAAAAGGCCTTATGGGAATAACTTTACTAAGACTTAAATGGGATTTGGTTCCAGAACTCATGCAGGCATGTAAGCTCCAAACTTGTGGATTAGTGGTGAAAAAAGCCTGGAATCTGGATCCAATTAGGGTGTTTAGGAATTTCTTCGGCTACTTGGGGGTGTGTCCTTTGCAGGTTATTCTCAACACAGAAATGGTTATAAAAAGCCGAATTTGGGCTAGGCCACTATCACTGATTCCTAGCTCACTATGTGGTGATTCTTCAGGAAATACTCCACCAATGCCATTGTCTGAGATTACCAGATGGCTGAATTTCCAACCCACTGGATCTTGGACTACAAAACCATGAGCCAAAATAACCCTTCCATCATAAAAGTAGCTTGTCTTAGGCACTTCATAGCACTAATGAAAATATGACTGAATATAAATTCTATATCATAAAGACCTCAGCATAATTTGTACTCTCATAGCATCTGCAGTCTCTAACACCTTATTAATTGTGGAATGTGTATCTTTTCATTTTGTGTATTGTCTCTCTCTTCACAGAACCAGAATGTAAGCTACTAACTTTACATTTCTCTTAGTGTACCACAGAGTGCACATTTGTGGTACAATTCTAACTGCCTTTGTAGGTTTTAAGTTGCTTTTATATATCTAAGTATGATCAATATTTTTTAACTCCTCTGGCTTAGAAATGAGTTCCTATTGACAACAACAAGAAATGTCAATAAAGATGACAAAAAAGAGCAAGTGAAAATGTTCATAAGAATTTCATTACGTTTATTAACAGATTTAGTTGCCTAAAGACACCAAAAGTTAAAATTTGTTTTACCTTTGTTGGTTGCTGTAGTAGCTACTGTATTACAGAGTAGGAGTTGATTTGTGTGCAACTGTTGAAAACACAATGAACCAGTCATGACAATTTTAACAAGTGTTGATGCTGCCATACTCACTTCAGATAGCATCTATAACACTGTTGTGAAGCAGGTTTACAGCTTTACACCATCTAAATAATGCCAGCTGCATGTTTGCCAAGAATGGGGTCATTGCTATATTACTGTGCGCTACTGGAGTGATAATGAAAATTCACTCTTTCATGGTCCTTTATTTATTTTTTTAATGATTTATTTTATTTTTATTGGAAAGTGAGATATACAAAGAGGAGGAGAGACATTGAGGAAGATCTTCTATCCACTGGTTCACTTCCCAAGAAGCCATAATGCTGCAAGTTAGCCTGGAGCCCCGTCTGGATCACCCACATGGGTGCAGGGTCCCAAGGGTTTGGGCTGTCCTTGACTGCTTTCCCAGGACACAGGCAGGGAGCTGGATGGGAAGTGGGGCTGCCAGGATTAGAACCGGCAGCCATATTGGATTCCAGTGCATGCAAAGAAAGGACTTTAGCCACTAGGCTACCTCATTGGGCCCTCGTGGTCCTTTAAACAAGGTCAAGGCATATGCAAAGGTACCAGAGGTCACCATTTACTAGTCTTCCTATAGCAAGATTTACACAACTTGAAATAGAAGAAAACAAAGTTTGTTTTGATTGTCCACAATCAGATCACTCCTCATATTTGTGCCTTTCTCATTCTTTATGTATTAAAATTATGAGCAGAAAAATTTAATGGAAGCCTGCAGCTACAATTAGGAAAGGGTCCATTATTATTATAAGTTCCCAGCCACAGGAGACTTGCAGAATGTGTGGTAGGTTTGTTTGTAGAACAGATGTAAAGATGCAGCTATAATATAATACGAGAAGTAATTAAAGGGCACTAAAAGTGGAATGAGATAATTGGAAGTAGACTTGAACAAGATGATAGAACAGGACTTTCCAGCACTTACTTCTTCATGGAATCAATTTGAACAACTTTCTGTGTACAACAATATTTTCACAAGCGCTAGTGAAACCAGTTCATAGATTGTAGCAAAATGGGTATGGCATAGAAATTTTTAAAAAGACACATTGAAGAGGGCGAAAACAATGGTTTTACATGACATGTATCACCCTTTCTCCAACCTCAGGCAACAAAGTATGGTAAGAAATACTCTTTTGTAGGAGAATAAAAGGAGAGTGAGCACCAAACTTTGCCTTAGATCCCAACACTCAGCCTATTGCAGCAAAAGTTATCTATAGGCAGGCCTCCATGGATGCAGACTCCAGGCTAGTGCTCATGGACTGAGTCCACAAGCCATCAAAACACCAGACCAAACACCATAGACTCAAATTCCAGGCCTCCTTTTGCAGACTGTTTTCAAGTCCACCCCAGGAGCTGGACAACGCTAGTGGCCCTAAGCTCCAGACTTCCTCCAGAACAGGACAAACCTTTACAGCCCCAGGATCCAGGCTGTGTCCAAAGCCAGGCTGGGCACATAGCCCCATGATTCATTTCTACCTCAATGCTGGGTAAACATCCCTGAAATTAGGCACCAGGTCAACACTCCTGGGCATAGACTTAGGCATGTCTACTCACAGGCTGGTTGCTGTGAAAGGGTCCTGTGACAGGCTATAGCTCAATATTCTAGTAAGACTAAAACCTAAGCCTATCCCAGAAGATACAAGTGCTTAGACAGTCCCCACAGACCAGCCTCCACGACTAACACTGAGTATTCAGGTTCTATGCAAGCCCCCATGTTTCCAGGAGCCAAAGCAGCACCGGCAATACTTGGTTCCAAGATTTAACCACAGAGATCTACAATTTCATGCCTTCTCTAGTACCAGGTTTGCTCCAGCAGTTAGGCCACTTCTTGTGTGCCTATCCACAAGGGCCAGACTGATGCTTGGGTATCACTGGGTCTCAGAATTCCTCAGTAGACCCTGGTTTCTGGTTACAGTAACCAACAGATGCAGATTCCGGCAAAACCTTTATGGACTCAGTCTCCAGACTTGCTCTCATGGACCCAGCAAAGAGTCTAAATTGTGGATTCCGGCTCTGGATCCACTCTAGCGTCAGGCAAGCCCTTATGTACTCAAACACCAGGCTTAACCCAGGGGATCCAAGTGTAAAGCTTAACCATGGACTAATTGGTCTTTGCGTCAGGCTCAAGACCCATCCCAGTGCCAGTTCAGGTACTCATGGGTAACATATGTAAGGCTGACCTCATGATTTCAGACTGCAGATCTAGCCAAGCAGACTCATTCAATAAGCACACACAGTGGTTGTGGGTCACAAGTACAAAGTCATGGATACAGGTGCTAGATCTGCCTGCCTGAGGACTCCAATAGCAAGCGCTCTTGTGGACAATGCTGCACAACAAAGCAGTTCTTCAGAAATAGAGATAAAGACTTCCCAAAAGCCTTAGGAGTGCACAAAACACCATACCTATCTTATAGGAAATACTGCAGAGATTTCTTCAAGAAATGGGTATTAGGTATAAAAGGATAAAATTCCTTCCACACAAATACACTGAAAATGAAGCGATGGAAAGAGATATTCCGAATTATTAGAAACCAAAAGAAAGCAGAAATACCTATACTTGTATCAGACTTTAAAAAGCAAAACAAAACCCTTTGAGTCAAAAACTATAAAAACACAGAAAAAAGGATGTTACATAACTTGAAGGGGGTCAGTTAATCAAATGGATATAGTTGTAAATGTGTATGCATCCAGCATCAGAACACCGAAATATATAAAACAAATGTTAACAGACTGGAAGAGAGTTATGGTAATATAGGGACAGTAGGAGACATCATTATTCTACTCTCAGCAATCGACAGATCATCCAGATAGAAAGTCAATAAGAAAACATCAGAATTAAATCACATGTTAGAACACATGGACTTGAAAGGCATTTACACAACATTTCACAAAACAGCAGAACAGACGATCTTTTTAAATACATACAGAAAAATATTCAGGATATAGTGTGTGTTAGGATACAAAATAAGTCTTGACAAAAATTAATAAGCCTGAAAAAACAACAAGTATCTTTCTTGACCACACTGGTATTAACACAGGAAACAAAAGGAATGAGATTCACACATACACACAGAAATTACTCAACCAGCTATAGAAGCTACAAACCGATAAAAGAAAAAAAAATGAAAGGGATTTTTTTTTAAATGAGACAAAATGGACATACAACATACCATAATGTATAAGATGCAGAGCACAAAAACAGCAGTTCTAAGAGGAAAGCTAACAGCACTAAACAGCTACATGAAAAACCACCTACATCATACCTCAAGCAACTAGAAAAAGAAGATACAACTAAACCAAGAGTCAGAAGAAACGAAGCATTAAAAAGCAAAAAACGGAAGCAGCAAGAAATGAAAAGGCACCGGAAAACCAATTAAAAAGATCAAGAAACTAATTTGGTTTTTGGAAAAGATACATAAAATCAATAAACCTTTAACCAAGCAAAGGAAAAATAGAGAAAATTCAAATAAATAAAATCAGGGATGAAAGAGAAAACATGACAACTAATAGTCCAGACATGCAAAGGACCAAGAGGTTACTATATGCAATTATTTGCTTACAAATTGGATATTTAGAAGAAATGGATAAATTAGTAGACATATACAACTTTTTAAAAAATCACTAAGAAATTGGAAACCTACACAGATCAATAACAAGTAAGACTGATTTAGTAATAAACATTTCCCCATCAAACAAGACTCTGATGATTCACTGCTTAATTCTAGCAAACACTTAATGAAAAACTAAGACCAACCTTTCTAAAAATTTTCTAAACAACTGAAGCAAAGGGAATATTGCCAAACTTTTTTGGGTAAGATTTATTTATTTTTATTGAAAAGGCAGATACAGAGAGAAGGAGATACAGAGAGAAAGATCTTCTGTTTGCTGGTTCACACGTTAAGTGGCCCCAACAGCAAGAGCTGAGCCAATCCAAAATCAGGAGCCAGGAGCTTCTTCCAGGTCTTCCATGTGGGTTAGGAGCCCAAAGCTTTGAGCCACCCTCGACTTTTTTCTCAGCCCACACGCAGGGAGCTGGATGGGAAGTGGAACAACCAGGACACAAACCAGCACCCACATGGGTTCCTGGTGCATGCAATGCAAGGATTTCACCACTAAGCTAAGGTGTTGGGCCCAACTTATTTTCTTCAAGATTTATTTATTTGGAAGTCAAAGTTATAGAAAGTGGAGTGGAGGGAGGGATGGAGAAATAGAAAGACAGAATCTTCCATCCATTTATTCATTCCTCAGATGACCACAACCACCGAGGTTGGGCCTAGTCAATTCCAGGTGCCAGGATCTCCATCTGAGTCTCTCACTTGTATGTATGGGCCCAAACACTTAGGCCATCTTCTGTTGCTTCTTCCAAGCCATTAGCAGAGAGCTGGATGAGAAGCAGAACAGCTGGGATACAAACCAAAGCTCCTATGTGAAGCTGGCATCACAGGTAGTGAATTTATCCAACATGTCACAACACTAGCCCCCATAAACTTATATTTTATGAGTTAAGTTTCACCCTGACATTGAAGCTAGACAAGGACACTATAAAGAAACAAATTTGCAGGGCAATAACCTTGATGAACACAGATGCAATTATCTTTAACAAAATGGTACCAAACTGAAATCCACAACATGGTAAAAGGCTAATTTACTAAGATTGAGATATGTCCCTGGGATGAAAGAATGCATAAATAGAAAATAATACATAAAGGAAGGATAAAACATTCGATCATCTCAACAGATGAAGAAAAAGCATTGCAACAAAATTCAATATCCTTTCATGACAAAAAGTAAATGAATTAGGTATAGAAATAATGTATCCAAGGACAATAAAGACTGCATATGACAAACCCACAGCTAACATCTTACACAATGGTAAAAATTGAAAGCTTAGGAACAAGACAAGGATGACTACTATTTCTACTTCTTTCTTTATTTAATTGAAAGAGGAGAGAGCCAAAGGCAGAAAGAGATCTCTCATCTGAGGGTTCATTCCTGAAATACTAGGGCTGAGCCAGGAATGAGCCAGCCTGAAGCCAGGAGCTTGTAATTCAAGGGTGGCAGGGATCCAAGTGCTAAGGCTATCTTTCAGGCTGCACATAAACAGAAACTAAAATGAGGAGCCTAGACAGGACTTGAATCTCAACCCTTCAACGTGAGACACAGGCATTCAAAGCAGTGTCTTAACTGCTATCACAAAAATCAACCCCTTTCACTACTTCTATTTAACTAGTATCAGAAATCTTAAGCAGGAAAACCAGAGAAGAGACATGTAAAAAGGTACCCAGAGTGAAAAGGAAAAATAACATTTCCCTTTTACAGATGACATAATGGTATTTAGAGATTTATTTAGTTAGTTTAAAATTTATATTAGAGGCAGAATGACAGGGACAGCGAAAAAGAGTAACGGGGGAAGAAGAGGGAGGGAGGAGGGGGAGAAAGGGAGACGGAAATGAAGATCTTCCCTTTACTGGCTCTCTCCCCAAAATGGCTGCAACAGTAATCAGAAATTCCATTTGGGTCTCCAATGTTGGTGGCTGGCACTCAGGTATTTGAGATATCACCTGTTGTTACTCCGAACTGAAAGTGGAATAGGCAGGAGCCAACTGGTACTCTGATATGGGATATGATGGCTCAAACCACTAAGCCAGAATGCCAGCATGACATGATCTTCTTTGTAGAAAACTCAAAAGAACTGCATCAAAACCTGTTAGAACTTAATAATAATAATAATAAACATTTACTTTTAACATATTGGTTACTCATTACTATGTCAATTAATTCCATAATGATGTAAATTTTTGCTGATGGTATGTTGGAGCTTTTAATTGATCGTGATGATACTCTGCTGGCTCTGTCTTCAGACCAGAGAGGGTATACCTAAGAAGCCGTTGAACTTGACTGGACAATAAGATGCTGGACTCTATGTTTGGTATATGCTTGCAATGAAAGAATCTCAACTGAACTTGAACTGTGGTTATGCAACAAGGTGGAGGAATCCACCATGGTGGGAGGGTTTGGGGAGGGGTGGGGAGAACCCAAGTACCTATGAAACTGTGTTACATAATACAATGTAATTAATGAATTAAAAATAATAAATAAATTAATAATAATAATAATAATAAAGACATAAGTTGCAGGATACAAAGACAATACAAAAATCAGTAGTTTTTCTATATACTAACAAGCTATTTGAAAAACAAATTGACAATCCCATTTACTAAATCTACAAAAAAATATATATTAAGAAGTAAGACAGTACAAAGTTATAGACTGAAAATGATAAAAGATTGATGAAAGAAACTGAAGGCACAAATAAATAAGAGGATATCCTGGGTTCATAAGTTGAATAATTAATATTGCTAAAATTCTCATACTAGTAAAAATAATATACAGATTTAATAAAATTTTCAACATAGTCGTATTGACTTTTCTTCATAAATAGAAAAAAGAATCCTAAGATTTCTGTTACAATAGACCCAAACAACCATTGTTGAGCAAACAAACAAAGAAACAAACAAAAAAAGCTGAAGGAATCGCACTATTTGATTTCAAAATATCCTATAAAGCTACAGAAATGAAAAACAGCATAGTACTGGCACAAAATGGGTATATAGTTCAATGAAACAGAATAGAAAGCTCAGAAACAAAACTACACATCTATATTCAACTGATTTTCAACAAAGATATCAAGAACAAACATCTGGAATGGTCAATGGTCTTCAGTGAGTGTTGTGGAGAAAACTAAATATTCACCTACAGAATGAAGTTAGACCCTTACTTCATACCATATATAAAAATCAACTCAGCATGGAATACAGACTTTCGAATAAGACATGAAATTACAAACTTACTAAAAGAAAATATAAGGGAAACATTCCATAGCAGTAGTTTGGACTACAAAATTTTGACTGCGACCCCAAGAGTATAGGCAGTAAATGTGAAAATAGAAAAAAAAATATTTCACACAGAAAAAAAGGAAACAATCTTCAGATTAATGAGGCAGCCTATAAGATAGGAAAAATATTTACAACAAACCATATATCTGTTAAGGTATCAAATTAAAAAAAAAATATATGGACCTCCAACAATTCAACATCAAAGCAGCAATCCAAATGGACTAGAATAAGGTATTCTCCAAAATGGACGTACAAATTGCCAAAATATTTATGAAAAAATAATTAGCATTGCTAATCATCAGGGAAATGCAAATCAAAACCACAAATGAAATATCAACATAAGTCTGTTAAATCTATTATGAAAAACACAAGGGATAACAAGTGTTGCAAAGGATGTAGAAAGAAAATTCTTGCATACCGTTATTGGAATGTGAGTCAATATAGCCATTACTAAACACTAAATGCGGTCACATTTGCTGCAGCAATTAAGACACTGCTTAGGCTGCCCACATCACCCATAGAGTGTCCTGATTTGGGTCCCAACTCCGTTTTCCATTCCAGTTCCCTGCTAACTAACATTCTGGGAAGAGGCAGTAATGGCTTTATACTTGTCTTCCTGACACACATGGGAGATTCTGATGTCCAGGCTCTCGGCTGTTGCCTCGTCCAGCCCTGGCTGTTGTGGGCATTTGGGGAAGACAGCAACACATGGAAGACCAATCTCTCTCTCTCTCTCTCTACCTGCCACTGTCTGTATCTATCAAACTATAAATTAACTGATTAATTAATTTATGAACAGTATGAAAGTCCCTCAAAAATTAGAAACCAAATGTGATCCAGCAATCTCATTACTGGGTATTTATCTAAAGAGTGAAACTAATATATGCTGAAGAGATATCTTCATTCTCATGTTCATTGGAACATTCTTCACATTGCATGGAATTAACCTAAATGTCCATAACTCAAAGTATGGATAAAGAAAATGTGGCATATACATTCAATGAAACACTACTTAGCCTTAAAAGAAATAAATTCTACCACTCATGGCAAGACAGCTAGCCTGGATAACATTATGTTAAGTGAAATGATCTAGGACATCAATAGAATTACTGTATGATATCAATTAAGTGTGAAATCTAAGAAAAATCAAATCACAGAAGCAGATACAACAGCAATTGTCAGTGACTGAAGGGGTGAAGACTGAGGAAATGTTGGAAAAGGATACGAATTCTAGTTAGGAATAATAAGTTGAAGAGTTTTATTGTGTAACATGATGGTTAAAATTAATAGTAATATGTTCTTTAAAACAAATCAGAGTATATTTTGTTTCCATTGAAAAATGATAAATAAGTGATAATACATGTAACCTAGCTTGATTTAGACATCCCCCAATATATATGTACTTCAAAACATGTTGTTAAATACATACATTTTCAATTAAAAGTCACACAGCTTTTAAAGAGAAAAGAAATGAAGCGACGGGTTCTTCAGGCATATTTGAGTTGGTTCTTTAAAAACGAACAAAGCAGATGAAGGGAAGGGGAAACAGGCAAAAGATTTTGCTAGAGAAAAGGCTCTGGGGGAAAATAAATTAAGACTAAAACTCATGGCCCCATAGCACTTGAATATAACGTAAAAGGGTGTTAAGTGCAGAATAGCCATGCCTATCCTTTCATTGCACCATCAGGCATGGATGCCACCTGACCTCTTACATGATATAATTGCATCAGCTTCACTTACATAGTTACACAGAAAAATACTATCCACACTAAAATCCAGTAGCAATACGAAGCTAGCAGGTAGATTAAAAAGAGAGAGAAAGAGGGAGAGGGAGGGAGACAGAGAGAAACTAAAAGGGAAAGACTAGAAAAAAAAAAACACGATGCTAAGCAGTGATTTAAGAACGTTCACCTCTGACCTATGAGAGACAGTGTTGGGAGTGGCAGCAGACATCAGGGATACAATGTTTCTCATCGAGGATTTGGACCTAGAATATTAGACTCATAGTAATATTTGGAACACATCTTCTAGTTTTTGCTGAATAATTAAGAGCTTTCACATGGAAGCAGCACACAAAAGTCAGTCATTTGATAACAGCCAAGAAAAAGGTCCTGTTTAAGTGCGACAGGCAGTGATATCTGCATTTCATAATGCTGATCTGTTTGAAAAAAGATTCATATAGTTGATCATCACACATTCATATATCAGACCCTCTGTTCTTACTTAAAATGAAGGATTTTCCCAAGTTTGCTGAATGCAAGTCACTAACCCACAGCTCTGTTAAGTAAAGAATAATCAGGGTCAGCATTTTGCTGTAGTAAGTAAAGCAGTGCCTGTGACATCGGCATCCAGGCTGCTCCACTTCTGATCTAGATCCTCACTAACGTGCTTGGGAGAGCGGCTACAGATGGACCAAGTGAGTGGATGCCTGCACCCATGTGGGAGGCTAGGAAGAAGCTCCAAGATCCTGGCTTTATCCTGACCCAGCCACAGCCATTGCAGCCACTTGGGGAATGGGGTGAATCAGATGATGAATACTTTTGCGTCTCTCTCTCTCTCTCTCTCTCAAGATGTTTATTTGAAAGGCAAACTGCCACACGGCAGCTCTGATATTCTTTGCTACACAGTTTTATATTTAAAGACAAGGAACCTTGAAAATTTCACTCAACAAGAATAAAAGGTTCTGTTCAATTAAAGTGTATTAATGCTTAATGAACATTAACAATTAATAGCAACCAAGGCAGCAAAAGTTAAAAGGCAAGCCATAGACTGGAAGATAATATGAGGGAGTTTCAAAATGTTCATAGAAAATGTACTTAGGGAGCAGTGTTGTGGCACAGTAGGTTCGTTTGTCTTGACTCTCGGCTCCTCCACTTCCAATCCAGCTCCCTGTTAATCTGTTTGGGATCAGGAGATTATGGTCCAAATACTTGGGTCCTTGCCACCCACATGGAAAAACAGGACATAGTTCTTCCCTCTAGGATTGGGCTTGGCTCATCCCTGGCCTTTGTGAGCATTTGAGGTGTGAATGGAATGGAAGATTTCTCTCTTTCTACCTCTCCCTCTTTCTCTGTAAGTCTGCCTTCCAAATAAATAAGTAAGTAAGTAAATAAATAAATAAACCTTTTAAAAAGAAAACTAAAACATATGCGTATTTTCCACAAACTTTTTTTCTCCCTTTCACATAAAACACAAGAGATGTTCACATCCCGGCAGCCCCACTTCCCATCCAGCTCCCTGCCTGTGGCCTGGGAAAGCAGTGGAGGACGGCCCAAAGCCTTGGGACCCTGCACCCGTGTGGGAGACCCTGAAGAGCTCCTGGCTCCTGGCTTCCAATTAGCTCAGTTCCTGCCGTTGTGGCCACTTGGGAAATGAGCCAGCAGACAGAAGAGCTTTTTCTCCGCATCTCCTTCTCCCTGTATATCTGCCTTTCCTATAAATAAATAAATAAATAAATAAATAAATAAATAAATAAATAAATAAATAAATCTTTAAAAAAAACTCCTGAAAATCAAGAAAATGAGTAATAACTAAATAGAATCGTAGACAAATGGCATTAGCCAGCAGTTTAAAACAGAACACCTAAATGACCAAAAGGGCACATGCAAAAATATTAATGTTTAAAGCATATGACATTGTCTCCCAGCCATGAAATCGGCAGCATGCTTCAGTTTGACATTATTGAGGGCCGGGGATGTGGAGAAACAGCAACACTGGAGAGCAATTCAACAGTACCTTAGTGCAGCAGAAGATGCACACCTGCTACAGGCCAACACCGCTGCAAGGGAAACAAGGGCACACATGTGTCTAAGGAGACTTGCAAAAGTGATGCATGTCGGAGTATTTTTTGAATTAGGAAAAAATTAGAATTAACCTGAGAAGCTGATCAATAAGAAAATCATTGAGAACTATGCATAAAATAAAACAGTTCACGGGTATTTAAATGAACAGGTCTCCATACACAGATAAGTACTAAAAAGTGTAAGCTGCTTAATGACACAGTACAATTTATGTATTATGAATATTAAAACTGCATAAATATCTTTTCCAGATACATAAAGATATACAAATGCATAGAGGCAAATAGTCCATATAAACTTCAAGTGATACTTCTTCTGGATAGGAGTGGAGGGACATGTGATTAGGAAGGGCCACAAAACAAGCTTCAAGGAGTCACCATTTCTGTATTGCTTTTGGAGCCTGCATTTTCTCATCTTTACACAGGGCTGAGGATTATTTTAAATATTTCTTTTACTTATGTGAGAGGCACACAATGCTAGACAAAGAGGAAGAGAAAATAAAAGCAACAGTGAGAGAGCAAGTGAGCAAGAAAATACTTGCTAAATCCCATGCACTATTTCAACTCCACAAACTCCAGGAAACCTGGAATTCAATCTAGGTATCTCTGAGAGTGGCAAGGGCACAGCTACTCAAATGACCACCTGCTGCTTCTCAGGCTTCCTCTCAAGAGGCTGAAATCAGAAGCAGAGACAAGCCCTGAATACAACCACTCTGACATGAAATGCAGGGGTCCCAAGTAATACATTCAGTACTATGCCTAACACCCAGCCCAGCATCCAAACTCTTAATAGATTGAAAATATTAATGGCTGTTAATGCATACTATGTTAACCATTTACTAAACATGATTCAACTCTGAACCCTATTTTGTCATTCATAAGCTTACACAGTGCAAATAGAGAATCATGCTGTCTTTTAAAAAAGTCTCACAAAGAGATAAGCAGATGTAATTACATATTATAAACTTTCACCATATATACTGTCAAGCGCATAGTAAAATCACATTTTAAACCATTCATTTTATGTGTCTCAAAAGCAACTGCATTTCAGACATTAGTCCGTATTCAAGCTAATGAGATGAATCACCATGGCCTCTTGTTATCTCTATACAGTGTAATAACCGTTGCTGTGCTTGAACTGGGTCTAGGCTTTAATCTGGAAGGCTAATGTGCCTTTAGGTTGGAAAAAACACAAGTTAATGGTTGATTCTCTTTGTACACAGTGCATGGGAATAATTTTAAGGAGTCAACAAGAAACAGGGCAGCATAAGCAGCTGAAAGATTTTGAGTAGCTAGAGCGAAGGAAGAAAATCCTAGGAATTTGGAAGGGGGATTATTTCTACTGATTTTAGAAAATGTTTTACATGATATTAAAATAATTTATAAATAAATGGCCACTAAATCATATAGAGCAGTGGTTTCTGGGTCTAATATTTTTTAAAGGCTTACTTATTTTTATTTAGAAGGCAGATATTACAAAGACTGAAGGAGAGACATAGAGAAGGATTTCTATCCACTGGCTCACTCCCCAAATGGCTTTAATGGCAAACTGAACCGAAGCAAAGCTAGGAGTCCGGAGCTGGGGGCCAGGAGTTTCTTCCAGCTCCCGTATAAGTGAAGGGCCATTCTCTGCTACTTTCCCAGTCTAAGCAGGGAACTGGATGGGAAGTGGAGCAGCTGGGACATGAACCAGCACCCATATGGGAGGTCAGCGCTACAGGTTGGAGGATTAGCTTAGTATGCCACCATGTCAGCCCCATATCAGAAAATTACAATTCTTGTTGGGGCTTAGAAAGATAAAATAGCCTTGTGCTGATGGACACAATTCTCTACTGATCAGCTAATTAACCCAGACAAAATTAAAAACTCATCAAAAACATTTCAATCCACATTTAATACAAATGAGCAAATACACAATAGTCAGAATCGAAGGCCCTAATACAATTTGTTCAAGATTGAAAACTTGAATTACAGAAGTTAGAAATATAAGCAAAGAGCAAAGCATGTGTATTTTAGGACACAGTTTCATTGACACAGTATATTCAGGAACAGATCCAGCAACACACAGGCAAGACTGAAAAGCATAAAGTTCTTCCAAAGTTAGGCAGAGGCACAGCTACCTGCAAGTGGATAAAAATATACACCACAATGCTGCATAGCCTTTTTATGACACTGTCCTCTCTGAATACTCCTCTTCCCTACTCCCTCTTGCTAGGTTCCAACTGCTCATTGTTAAAGCTTCAGCATGAACATCTCTTCCACAGAAAGCCTTTCTACCCTCTCACTGTAGGAGTCTAAGGTGTGTACTCCTGTGAAGTATTCTACTACACTCTGATCAGCCCCCATTACACTTTATTGTAACTGTCTACTGTCTTCCTTATTCAATTATAAGCTAATAACCAAGACATTTGTCTTAAAAATTCATTATTAATAGACAGCATAAAGGAGACTGAAATAATTCAGTACAACTATATATTGTATAATTATCAACTCAGAATACGTGCATTATCCATAATTTCTTCATAAGGTGAACAATGAAAATCTTTCTTATAGGTTTTCTGAAATATATATTATTGCTGACTGTAATAACCTTTCTGTGTAACATCTTGTCATATTATAGTTTTCTTCCAGCATAGATAATACTCGGTATGTAGCAGGAACTCAATAAATATCTGGCAACCATATTAATTAATGAATGGATGAAAGTATACACATCCAGACACAAATTTATTCTTGTCAGTCAAATTCTGCACAGTACAAAGTAACTGATTTTTAAGAAAGAATTGAGAAAAAATTATATTAGATAGCATGACAGCTTGTGAATGTATGTATGTCTTTAAGTTTGGTGATGACAGCAGAAAGTGTTATGAATGTGTTGATGCAGGAGAGGCTTTCTAAAAGCACAAATATACCTAAATTATTCCTGACGAAACATAATTCCTCAGATTTATGTATTTATGCTCAAACTGCTTCCATCCCTGTTTCATTTATTCTTATAAGCTCTAAGCAAACTAGATAAGGACAGATACTATCATTGTCATTTTTCTGAAGGGGAAATGGATTGAGAAGTGAAGTGAACTACCCTAACTGCAAATGGTATCCCAATATCCAAGTTGATGCTCCAGCCACTAGAACAGTGTATCTTGGTAACATCACAATTATTATCGCAATCTTTTTTAGAGCCAGAGAAACAGTTATGAGCAAATACCTGAGAAAGCAAGCCAGCCCATAATTCATACTGACTAATGCTCTTTGCAGGTGTAGCAAAGGTAATTGAGCTTCTGGTAGGTAAAGGCAATTTCACTTGGTTCAAATTACTCGTAACTAGCACATACAAGAGAAAATCAGGGCTGGGATTGATATTTACCTTTTAAGTCGATGGAATTTTGCAGTAACATCAATCAGTACAGTAGAAGAAACCAGCAGGCTAATAAGATGAAATACATTTAACAAGAATGGCTAACAATTCAGCTACGGTAATTAAATCTAATATTTTTTCTGAAATGCACTTGACAAGGAAAAAAAATCTTTTTCGGTCTGACTTATCTTCCTAATTGACATGATGCGGAAATTGTCACTTAAATGGAAACAGCTGTATTAATTGAGCTCTTTATTTTAGCCCTATATGATCTGGTTTGCTTCACATTGCACAAAAGCATTTAAACAAGGATTTCTTCCTCAAATTTCTTTTCCTTATGGAAAAAAAAATCAATACACCTCAGGTGTTTTCAAACTCAGGCAGAAAAATAGATACTGCTCTCAACGTATTTCTGGGAATCAGCCATGAACAAGATTTTCCTAGGTTTTCAGCCTCACATGATGATATTTTTATCAAGGAGCTCAAGGTCCTCACAGGAATGGCTACTGACCTGCAGTTTGATCAACAGAGCTCTGAGGACGGTATTTGTGTCCAGAGTGAAGGGCAATTCTGGCCTTCATCCACTGGCTGCCAAGCAGATTAGTGGTACTGTTTTATTTGGATCTAACAACCCATTCTCACTGGTACTCATTCAAATTCTAAAGGAAGATATTATTGTCAAAAAAGATAATATGTATTGCAATAAATAAAAATGTATAACATTTACTTAACCCTTTTCTCCTTACTCTATCTCTAACTTACTAACAGATTTTCTTTCAGGTTTTTGTTGTTATTTGTTTCATGGGCACAATTGTTGCTGTGTGCTCCTCAAGATACTATAATGGTAAAACGCTTTCATTAAATGTCTACTAAATGCTAGGTCTATACTACCAATTACTTTCTGTGTTCTATCCCATTTAACCTATGGCACAATCAGGTAAAAATTATTGCTGTCCTTATTTTACACAAGAGGAACTGGAATAGCAGCTTACTGACTTATTCATAATTTAGAGAATGGCAGATTACAGATTTAAATCAAATTTCATTGGCTCTAAAATTCATTTTCTATGTCATGTATCCACCCTAAAGGAAACTGGTAAGCAGCAGAAATTTCATAGTTTGAGATTTGCTCTGACTGAAAGGGGTAATGGAACTTGGAGTAATAATAACAGCTAATGTTTATTGAGGCCATGGTACATGCCAGGTACTAATCTAAGAGGTTCACACACATTGACTTATTTACTCCATGCAATAAGCTTGCTTAGCTACATACTATAATTATACATATGGCAAACATGAAGACACTCTTGCACTACAGGGTAAAATGCCTTACTCAAAGTCACATAGTTGCGATGTGGTACAACTAGCATTCAAATTGAAGTAATCTGACTCTAGAGCATACATACTTCAACAAAATAATATTAGATTTGTTATGGTCAGAAATGACCCCAAGAGGGTATCAAATAGAAAGAACCTTGAAGATTATTTAGTCCAATCTTCTTATCTTTCCAATAAGAAGTGGAAAAAAGTTCACTGACTTGACTAAAGTCACATGATTTTCATATAGCTGAGCCTGACATACAGTCAAGGTCTTATGAGCCCTAGTTAAATGTGCACTCAATTATATCACACTGTGTCTCCAGCATGAATTCAAGTGGCAAACCATGACTTGAATTCAGTTAAATTGCCTTTCTTAGGCCTGCATCTGAGTAACTTAACATGAAGAAAATACACACAATTGAGAGTACGGGCTTCCATTTTTAAGGTCAGATTGAGCAATCACCAACTTCAATACTGAATTTCTTCACCCTTATAAGTGACTATTAGCTTTGCTGTTTTCTGGAATTTTGCAGTATCTACTCTCACTCCACTTTTTTTTTCCTTTTGAGAAAGAGAAAGAGAGGGAGGGAGGGAAAAGGGAAAGAGGGGAGAGGGAAAAAGAGAGAGTGAGAGCCAGAGAAAGAAAGAGAGAGAGAGAGAGAGAGAGAGAGCCAGCAAACCCAAGCAAGAGAGAGGAGAATACTCTCACTTAATGGCTAACTTTCCAAATGTATACAATGCCCACGGCTAATACTGGCTGCATCCCAAAGCTGGGAATTCATTTCAGATCTCCTACATGAATGGCAGAAATTCAATCATGTGAGTCATTGCCACTATCTCCAAGAGGCTGCACCAGTAGGAAGTTACAGTCAGGAGCAAGAACTGTGCATCTAATCCAGGTATTCCAAATAAGCATCTTAACTGCTATGCTAAATGCCCAACTTCTGCTTCCTGCTTTTAGCCAATGATCTTAGCTCCTACTTTATGAAGAAAACAAAAGTCATGGATGAATGAGCTCTTTCATATATACACATCTATCTACCTATATTTCTAGCTATAATCTTTCTCTTATGTCCTGTGAAAATGGAACTAGTGTCGCTGAATCCTATTCCTTACTGTTGCTGAAATTTGCTCCTGTGGATGTCCCTTTTCCTCTGTATAATTTTCCCCTCTCTTAGAAAAAAAAAAAAACGCTATCTGTGAAATACATGAAATTTGTTTTCTTAGTACTAACAAATTTTTAAAAATGAACTTTTTTCCAAAACAATAAAATCTGAACTATCACCACCCATAATAAATCCCAGCTTTCTGCTAGAAATTTGCCATGGATCCTATGCTTTTAACCACATATCCCAACCATCAGTAAAGCCTGTCTTTCCATTTTAGCTCCAAACTACATCTTGAATCTGTCCATTTCTCTTCATCTTTGCTAACATGATTCAGGTCACCATGTTCTCTGATTTATACACCTACCAAAAATAAATAGCCATAGGGTTGTCATGCTTCCATTCATGTCTATCTTTATCCCCAATCTCCACACAGGAGCCAAATAATTTTTACCAAAAATATAAAGCAATTAATAACACTCCTGTGCTTGAAACATTTTATGAATTTTCACTGCTCTTAGAAAAAAATCCACACTTGTTGGGATCTATAAGCCATCAATCATGTGATCCTTGTTTCCTCTCCCAACTTCATCTTGAGCCATGACCCCTTTCATTCAGCTATGTGGGCCACACCTATGTTCCTGCAACACACCAAGTCCTTTCTTAAATACCTGTGCTTGCTGTTCTAAAGATTCTTAGTATGACAAATGGCTTCTCATTAATTACAGTCTCATCATTAAATTCATCTTCCTAAAGCCTTCCTTCCATTGATATCTATGCCCTCCCTATTTTTTTCATCCTTAGCTGTCCTAGCATTTAATATATTTAGTATATATTTTATGTAGATATTTGCATATATCAATAGTCACCTGTTTGTCTCAGCTCTATCAGGGATGGGACCAGTGTAGTTCAACAGTGAAGAATACAATATCTAATTAAAAAGTAAAATTAATTCATGGATTTGACCAAATAATATCTAGGACACTGGTCAAGCATGCAGAGTCCTCAGATAAAGCAAAAACAGGAAATAGTGGCAGTGAACTATAAAGTTAAACACATTCACCTGAAAAGCTCTTTGTCAGGTACTCTATAACCACATAGCAAGGCATTGTTACCTAATAGAGGAAAATAATTATACCTTCTTTAGGAAAAGAAATCTGATTGGCTTATGATTTCAAATCTTTTGCAAAACTTTAATCTATGGGTGCTGATTTCCTTTGGTAGTGATACCCTTTTGAGTGAACCTTGAGGGTGATACCATTTAGGATTATCTTTTTCAAATATGCTCCCTCTCATTATACACATTTGAACAGAAAGAAGGGTTACACATTACTTGGTTGTTTTTATCTCAAACCATTTATTCCTCCGCTAAGTAGTTTATCGATTCTCTAACATCAATTCAAAGCTGAACTTTAAAGCACTCCTATCAGAAACATTATAGTATTTAAAATAAATGACTTGCCCAAACAATACCATGCCAGTTGCTGAAGAAGTAACTCAGAAAACCAAATGTACTTACAGACAGAAATCAAATGTAGATATTCTCTCATACACAGAAACTTGGCAAGTGACCTTTCTAAGAACAAAACGCAAAAATAAAACAGAAAAATCTACAACATGCAAAAAATCCAATAGTAAATCTAATTTAAAAAAAAAAAGTCAGAATTCTCCATACTCTACTACCTCCCACTAAAGATCCAGAACAGTCATTTTAGACAGGAAGAACAATCGCTTCTTGGCCTTTTGGCTAAGATCAAGTGTAGACAGGAAGAACAAGGTTGCCAAAAGTTTTTGTTCTATACTTCCTGTATATGTTTCACTTCCTACTCATCTAGTCCAACTATTTAAAAATATTGTCAAGCTATTTACTCCCTGGCCTCTCAGGATCCTCCTAGGCCTGCCTGTAAACCTTTCAGGAATCAAATTCTAACTTTCATCCTATAGAAAGCACATCTGCCTTCATATGCCACCCCGTTTCAGCAACATGTTGGTTATATGCAAAAGCTTTGTGTGTTATATGTACATATAACTCCATAATTGGCGGGACACAGTAAAGAGACAAATATTTGAATACTGTTACCACAACAGTAAGAATTCATAAACAATGTCATACATACAGAGTACTGAATTTCCATTTCATGACAAAAATTAAGAAAGTGCTAAACCTTTCTTGAGTTTCAGCCACGCTCCTCTAAAACACATGATTTACACTTTTATTTGGAGGTGTAACTCATCTGAGATGCTAAGGAAATTCCCCAAAGTGCATGAGAATTTGGGCATATATGAAATTACAATTGCTTTTTATTCCCTTTCTTCAATTCCACAAAAATGAGTCATCTTGATATATATCTTCTTTTTTTTTAAACATTTATTTTATTTTTATCACAAAGTCAGAACAGAGAGGAGGAGAGACAGAGAGGAAGATCTTCTGTCCGATGATTCACTCCCCAAGTAACTGCAACAGCCAGTGCTGCGCCACACAGGTCTCCCACGCGGGTGCAGGGTCCCAAGGCTTTGAACTATACTCAACTGCTTTCCCAGGCCACAAGCAGGGAGCTGGATGGGAAGTGGGGGCTGCTGGGATGCCGGGATTAGAACCAGCGCCCATATGGGATCCTGATGCATTCAAGGGGAGGACTTCACTCACTAGGCCACCATGCCAGGCCTAATCTATATCTTCTTTAAGGGACTATGGTAACAGTGGTGGCTTTTGAAACTGTAGGACCACACAACAGCAACCAACAAATGCCTGCTAGGTGCTAGGAATTATTCTAGTGGATGTAACAAGGCCACTGAATAGCTGCACAGGTTCAAATGAGCATAAGAGAGCAATAAGGAGAGAAGAACTTATGTCTAGACTGTCCTATTTTTATTTTTAATCAAGCAATATAACAGCAACTGCCATAGGCTATTAAAGTAAGATGTAAAACAAGGAGTCCCTTCTTCAAAGCTCCCTGAATTCAGCTTCCCTTTCTAATTCCAGCGTTAACACATATCAGGATCTGAAAACTTGAGGATATCTGAAAATTGAAGGCAAGTTTGTTGTTGAGTAGGTGAGAGGAAAGAGAACACTTTCTAAAGCAGGGCCCAGCCACCCTTTCCCTGAGCCGAAGTCTCCATTTTCAACTCTTTTATGCAACTCTTGAGATTTAGGAACTTTTTGACCTTTTACTTCCCTTCTCTTCAAAGCAGCACATGGAGGCATTTCTAGTAAACAAATTAGCTTAATTTTCTAAAGAGACTTCGAAGTAGATGTCTCTGCCAACCACGCATTCATTAAACAAATGCTTACTGAACACCTACTGTGAACCAGGGATTTCTCTTAGTGTTGGGATATATCAGCTAAGTAGGCCTTGCTATCATACAATACATACTCATTTTTAATTATTACATTTCATTTATTTGAAATGCAGAGAGGGAGAGAGGAAGTAGGAGTGAAAGGGAGACAGAGACAGAGAGACTGGACTCCAACTCTAATGAGTCATTCCCTAAATGACTGTGACACTCAGGACAGCCTGCAGCCAGGAGCTGAGAACCTCATCTGCGTCTCCACATGGGTAGCAAGGACCCCAGTTTTGGAGCCACCACTTGCTACCTCCCAGGGTGTGTATTAGCAAGAAGCTGGAATTGGGAGAGATTCTGAACCATACACTCCCATATGACATGTAGTCCTCCTAAACAGCATTCTAAACATTGCTCCAAATGCACGTTCCAGGGCTTACATTTTAAATGGGAATTGCTAAGCTACTGGCAATTCTGTAGTACTTACATTTCTTCATAATGGTTAAGTGAACTGTACAGTCCTTTTGCTCCTACATTATCTAACTTCTATTTTAGAATCTAACCTTTGATCCTGTCTTTTTACTGGTTTTCAAGTTTCTACACTCCACTTCCACTCTTATGGTTAGCCCAGGTGTGTGCGGCTGGTTGGTTCCACTGTCTCTGAGTTGCTCAGGCACACCTCAACTAACGTCAACACTTACCCTAAAAACGAAGCTCTTCTTACAGTGGCATCCTATATCCTTTTCAGACATTAGCAATAAGAATTGTACCAAAATCTGCAGGACACTGAGCTCTGGCTTCTAGTCTGGAGTGTCTGATTAGCCCTTTCTTGTCAGTTTAGCTAAGCCTCCAATTCCATTTACAAATCCTCATTTTTCCTAACTCCCTTTTAACCTTTACTTTTTGTTTGCAATGTATGCCTTTTCTTACTAATAAACATTTCTAAAAAAAAAATGATGAGAAAGGAAGATACCTGGAGTACAAAAGAAAAGGTCCCATTTAAAAGAATCTATTTGTTTTTTAAAAATGTATATAAGATGATTTGAAAAGGAAAGCTTCCAAGGCTGGGTCTACATAAGACTCTGGTATCCAATATAAACTGCTGCTTCCTGTGGAATTTTTGTAAATTGCCATTTAAATATTTGTGCTGTATGTTTCTGATTTCCTTAGGCAATTTTAACTTTTTGAAACTGGAGGGACAAACAAGAAAATCTTAAAATGTAATTACTCCTGCTAGTAAAATAAAATGTTGTATGAAATTTCTTTCACACCCTCCATTTTTCTACCCCATCTGAAATAGAAAATAAGATGAAAACACATCTGTCTAAAGTATAATTTTATGAGGAAGATAAGCACCTAGAAACAGAGGATGATAATCAAAGTGTCTCCTCCACCAGAGTAACACTAATGTAACTCAATAAAGTTTATAAACCCATCCCTGACAATCAAAACACAGAAAAGACAATTTCCTGTTTGTGGAAATAGATGTGATATCGAACAGAACCAAATCAGGCTGCAATCAACTTAGGGGAAAAAAATAGAAGAATGTCACAGGATTGCAATATGTTTGCACATTAGTTTAATAAAATTAAGATATCCAAGAGAATTTTCATTCTAGTGAGGAGGAATGAGGAACTGAATGAGTTACACAGAAAAAAAAGTTACACAGTAAAAATAGCTACAATTCACTGAAAGTTTACTATATTCAAGACACTTTACAAACAACTTTACATAACTTTTTTTCATTTAATTGTCACTATAATTTTAACAGGTGAGTACATATATATTCTTACTGTCTCTATTTTACACTTGAGGCCGCTGAGGCCCAGAGATCAGGTTGTACGTGTTAATACATACAGGTAACTCAGATTCAGGTGCATTATTAACTGCACAGCCATGTTCCCACCTATGGAATACACAAATAATATTACCTATTTATTTAATGCATATGTAAGTATATAAGATGCATAGTAGCTAGACAGTAGACATCATGACATAACAGAAAAAGCATTGTTAGGAGGCCTGAGTTCTAATCTAGATTCTGATGTTCACTACTCTTATGGCTTCAGAAACTTATTTAATGCGCCTGAGACCCAGTTTCTCCATGGGAAAGACAAGGATATCAAGAGAAAAATTCTATTCCATCCCACTTAGCTCTACTGTTCTCTTACTCTACTGTAAATAAACTATGTCACATGAATTATTATGAATGTTTTGCCTTTGAAGATAACTTAGACATTAGCAACAAGAATTGGACCAAAAGTAATTCAAGCAATAAATTCTGCTACAAAGCACATTCTTTACAAGGTAGATCTTAGGGAAAGATAATTTCAAAAGAAGAGCCTTTATACTTTATTTTATTTTTACTTTACTTTACTTGATTTTATTTTATTTTATTTTTATTTTTATTTATTTTTTTGTGAGAGCAAACGGACCTGCCAGCATAGCCTTTGAAATCTCCTTCACCATCAGCCAAAGCAAGACTTCAGTTAATCTTCACTAAAAATGAGAGTCTGCAAGTACATCAGACCTGCAGGTTGAGGGTAAGTTAGCAAGAACTAAATGGAGAGAAAAACCATTTTACAGGGTCACTGCTAAGCACAGAATCAGGGGATTTCAAAAGAAAAGTATTTATGGGTGACTAAATCAAAGGCTTCATTTAGGTCAATAAAAATAGTTCTAATATAAGCCTCATACATTGTTTCTGAAATATCACTGGTGCTTTGAGTCAAGTTGAATTGAGAGAAACATTAGCTGTGAAACATAACTTGGCCAGAGTTAAGAAAACTTTTCTCCAGGGACTGAGAATCTGGGCAAAATTTCACACAACCTTGGTAAGACACATAGGAATCACAATCACTGTGAGCAGACCCTTGGTATTGATCCTTTGTAACATGGAACAATGCAAAATTGATCAGCAAATTTCCAGAAAGAAGGCACACATTCAACGACACCATCGACTTTCAACAGTGGCTCTGGTGAGTTTTAGGAGCAATCAATGAATTGAAGAGTCGTATGTGTTTATGTTTGTATTTCTCCATAGCAGGGCTTCACTACTTCTCTCTGTCCCACAACATTCCCAGGTGACTACCTGCTCTCATCTTTGACACAGGAAGTAGTGCTAAGTCCCACTCCTAGCTGACTTTCCAGTGATATCAAGAGCCACTGAACAAAGGAGTTTAATGATAGTGTCTTTTGTTTCCACCAATAGTGATGGAATTCCCTGAGAGTTCATTGTTTTTCTTCTAAAATACTTTTATTCAGAAAGGTAGTAAGGAAAGGTGGACAAAGACTGAGGCAAAGGGAGACAGGGTTAGCTACTTAGCTATATCTTAAGGTAATTTTCATATGGCAGGTCGATTTTGTGCTTTTAAATTACATGAAACCATTTATGATCTAGTTGAGTATGCTATATAAATACACAGATGGCATTTGTAATTGACCAACATTAGAAATACAAAGGGGTATGAATGAATAGATGAGTGACATTATCACTGGATGCAAAGCAAAGAACCATCTGGCAGGTTAATGCAAAGGATGCATTAAGATAAAATGAGAGTTAGAATATGAAAGGCTATACTAGATTTATTTGGATTATGAATTTTATTATTGCAATTAGAAAAGAGAACCCTGGGAGCTAATCAAGTTTTTGAATTTCCCTTTGACCTTGTCCAGTGGTTTCTAAATTTACACTTCCAAAAGACTGTTGGAATGGCTTCTCTCTATTTTGGTGTACTAGTGCATTAACTTATTCTTCTCCTGTGCCAATATCTCAAGTAAACAGTGACATGAACCCTGTCTACCAGGAACTTTGAGTACCTAACTACATAAGTTCAAAAATGAACTACAAAGGATATAACTGCAAATTAGCCAGTAAATGTGCCAACTCTGGTTCACATAATTGTAGAATCAAAATGCTCATTGAGATTACCTTACTTTTTTGTACTTCTTTATTATTATTATTTTGCATGATTTGGTGCTGCATGTAGAGGGATTCTTTCCTTTACCTTCTCTTCCTCCATCCCACTTTTCACCACCATATTGTTTTCTCCCATATTATTAAAACAAGTACAACATTCTGTTACTTAAACATAGGAATACACAAAGGTAGAAAATCTACACTCATATTGTTAAGGTATATTTAACAGTTTCTTTAGAATTCCTCCTTTCATTCAGGTGTAGAAATGCATACTGCAGTGCATCTTAAGGTCTCGGTATGCTAGTCTCCATTGTACAGTTGCTCAAGAAAAATCTACTGAACTTGTACTCCACAAGAAGTTTGCTTTATATCAAAGAGAACATATTATATTTGTCCTTTTAGGACTGGCTTATTTCATGCAGCATAATGGTTTCCAGTTGGGACTATTTAGTTGCAAATAGTAGAATTTCATTCATTTTAAAGGCTGAGTAGTATTCCATGGAGCAGGTATATCACAGTTTCTTTATCAATTGTTCTTTCCATATGCATCTGTGTTGTTTCAGGAAATAATAGAAGAAAAAATAAATTCAAAATGTTATAAAGCTAAATAACATGCTACTGCTAGGTGAAGAAATGAAAATCAAGAACCTTGAAGAAAATGATGCTGCTGTATGATCTATGAGTCATTGAAGAATTTAATCAGAAGAAAATGTTTTGATGATATAAAACTAACAAAAAACAAAAATTCATGAGATATACTTTCCACCGATGATTGTTGGTGAAATATGTCTCCTGTAGGCAACAACTATATAGGTTTTGTATTTTAATCCAGTCTACTAATCTATAACGTTTGATTGATGAGTTTAAGCCGTCTATACTCAGGGCTAACATAAGTAGGTGGCAATTTGGTCCTGTCATTTTAACAATGGGTAATTCATTGTATGATTTAGTTTTCTGTTATTTTACTGGGATGTTCTTCCCATTTACCTTTGGTTTTGGTGGATGCTATTCCTCTTCTCTGTCAAGAGAATATTGGGCAGGTCTGGAAAAGGCATAATCATTAATATTTTCCTTAGTGTGGAAGAATTTTATTTCATTTTCAAAGACAAAGGAAAGCTTTGTTGGATGTTATCCTAGGCTGGCAATTGTTTGTTTTTAGGATCTGGAATGTGCTGCTCTATTCTCTTCTTGCCTGTAGAGTTTGCTGTGAGAGGTCTCCTGTGAGTTTAATTGCATTCTTTATATGCCAATTAATTTTTTTCATGGGCACATTTAGACATCTTTTCCTTATGTTTGATTGACAAGAGCTTGATTACCATGTGCTGTGGTGAAGACTGCTTTTGGTCAATCTTGTTGGAAGTTTCTGTGCCGCTCCTGGATCTTGTTTCCCAATTCTTTCTCTAGATTTGGGAAATTTTCCCTTATTATTTCACTATATAAATTTTTAAACCCAGTTTCTCTTTCTGCACTTTCTGGGACTCCCATAACTCTTCCATTTGGCCTTTTAATACTGTCTTTCAATTCTTGAGCACTTTTTTTGTTTTTTACCTTGACCCAGCTCTGCTTCTAGTTTTTTGTTTGCCCCTGATGACAGGAAATATCTTCTAAATTTGAGTTTCTTTCTTCTGCCTCCTTCATTCTGTTTTGGAGACTTTCCACTGTATTTTTAATTTGCTCCACTGTATTCTTCATTTCTGATATATCAGCTTTCATTTGATTCATTTCCTGTGTGACATATTCCTTAAATTCCTTGAATGCCTGCTTTATCTGCTTCTTGTTGTTGATAAGAAGTTTTATAACAAGTGTTTTGAATTCTGTGTCCCCCATTTTCTCGGTGTCTTCCTCAGTGAACTCTGAGGTTGGCAAAGACTTTTACTCCTTTGCAGGGGAGTCTTCAGTAATATTCATTGTGCCTGTGTCTCTTCTTTTGCTCTTGGTCACTGTATTTCTGGTTAGCAGTTTTGTCTCCTTGGGGCAAGTTTCTGAGCTGTGTCACCTACAAGTCTACAGTTCAATTTTACTTAATGCAGTTGGTACATGGCTCTTTCTTTGCAGCCACTTGTGCCACTCCCTCCAGCGAGTTCCAGGTCTGGTTTTTATGTTAGACTTCCACCATGGTCTCTACAGCCCCAGCTCCTGGCTCATCACTCTCCACCTCCTGTGATACCATGCTGAGGCTGCACCATTGTCCATGCAACCTTTCTCCCACTTGCAGTTCAAGCAGATCCCAGGATCAGAGAGACACCAAGTGTCCTATATAGCTAGGTGGTTGGTGGTGCTGATCTTGCCGGAACCTGTTGGCCATTAGACCTGAGGGCCACACAGATCTATTTTGACCCATATGATGCTAAAGTCAGTATTATTTTCCCCGTGGGAACAGTTCGATACCCTGAGCTCAGTCAGTTAGTTCATTTCCAGCTCAGCGCATGCACAGCTCACTGTTGCCCCTGTAGTCTTAACACCTTTACCACACTGTACAAAATGGCGTCTGGTGTGCCATTACTAGGTTCTTGATTGTTGGCCATCAGGACTGAGGGCTACTCGGACCTACCTTGGGTGGAACCTGTAGGATGCCATGTCGTTGCAGTTCACTGAGCTAGCGATGTTCAGTGCATATGCAGTCCTATTCCCTATCTTTTGTCTCCCTACATAAAATGGTGCACAATTCAGTTCTAGGGGGTGGACCGAGCTGTGAAAGCCACCCAGTTCCTGCACCACCTGTCTGGGGTTTGCTGCTCTGTCTCTGTTCTTGTTCAATTCAAACAGACCAGCAGGACAGGCAGCTCTTTGTCTGGGTTCACCACCTGAGCTCCTGCTGAGTGCCCCTTCCCACCCTGTCACTAGTGGAACTGATGCTGTCAGTGCAGTTCAGATTGCCACTCACTGAATGCCGCTGGGGTATCAGTCACTGCAACACCACATCATTGTGTCTGTCAGTCTCCACGTATCCCTCTGCTGTTGTTCTGTCCACCCCTATTTCCTGGAACGTTCCCTCTCTGCTTCACACAGGCTAAGGTTTCTCCATCTGTTTAAATGTGTCCTCAACCTATTTTGCCATCTTGATTCTTGATCTTGTCATTTAGCATTGGGTTTCTCATTGTTTGATTTAGGTTTCTATTTTGGTTTTATTGAGAAGTTCTCTATGTTTGCCTTTGGATTTGGTAGGTGTTATTATTTTTCTCTGTACCACATCTTTAATCTACATTTGTAAAGTAGCTCTAGTAGAGGCAAAGTCTTTTGTTTCATTTTAAATACAAAGGAAAGCTTTGCTGGATATGGCAATTTCTGGGATAGCAATAATTTTTTTTTCTTTTAGGATCTGGAATATGTCACTCCATTCTCTTCTGGCCTGTAAAGTTTCCTCTGAGAGGTCAGCTGTGAGTTTGATTGGGCTACCTCCATAAATTAACTGACTTTTCCCACATGCATATTTAAGTATCTTTTCTTTATGTTCAAGTGAAGACAGCATGATTATGTTTGTGGTGAGGATCACTTCTGGTCATTCTATTCAGTCTACTCCGCCCTTCCTGTTTTAAGTTTCCCCATTTTATTCCCCATGTTGGTGAAATTCTCAATTATTTCATTGAACAATTCTTTGAACCCAGCTTCTTATTCTGCACCTTCAGGAATACCCATAACCCTTTTGTTTTGCATTTCACTGTCTGTTTTACCGTGTCATCACATTCCGGCATGTTGGTTTCTTCTGGGGTTATACTACTGTTAACTCTGATCCCAGTGAAGGACTCTCCTCAACAGCCTGCCTATTGGTATCTTCTAGGCATTGTCTAAACACATTCAGAACCAGAAAAGTCCCATATTCACAAAAGCACCAATTTCACTCCCAGAAAATTGGAATATAGAAGTTTCCCCTTATATTAGGCTAAAATCTCCCTTTATCCTAGGTTCAAATCCAGGTTCCTTCAGTTACATGACCTTGCATAGTTCAATTAATCTCTCTCCTTCAGTTTCAGTATATGCAAAATAGAGATAATAATGTCTTATAAATTACATGGATTAAATATACTAATATAAGTCAAGTAATTGATACAGTTCCTCACACAAACTAAGTGCTTAGTAAACATCAATTATTGTTTCTATTGCTAATATTACTACTATTTTCACTGTTATTATCACAACTAAGGATAATCTATGAAGTAACACCTATTAATCCTCAATTTTCTTTATATCAGCTCTTCAAATATTAAAGACTCCTATCTAAATCATGAGATATACAACTGTGCATACCATCCCTGCTCCTTATTACTTCTATATTTGGCAAGTTATCATATACCATCAAAGCAAATACCTTCAAAGAAAATACTATCTACTGCACAGGATGGTGGTGAGAATAAAGGAAAATGCTATATATATTAAGTACCTGGGCACAGCAGGTACTTAAAAGTATGTCTTATCCTTTCTTTTTCTCTATTCCCAATTTTCTCTTTTCTAGGCATTCAAAGTCTAATGTCTACCCTTTCTTTGTATCACAAGGCTTTGTAGCTTATGATCATCTTTGTTTCATTCTACTTCACTAAGGGTACTTCTTTTTTTTTTTAAGATTTATTTATTTATTTATTTTTTAAACATATATTTTTATTGCATTTCCTTTTTTTAAAAAAACTAATTACATCGCATTATGTGATACATTTTTTATGCACTAGGATTCCCCCCGCCCCTCCCAAAGCCCTCCCCCCCACGGCGGATTGCTCCACCTTGTTGCATTTCCATAGTTCAAATTCAGTTGACATTCTTTCATTGGAGGTATTTACCAAGCATAAAGTCCAGCATCTTATTGTCCTGGTAAGTTCAACGGGTTCTTGGTGAGACCATCTCTGGTCTGAAGGCAGCGCCGGCACAGTATCATTCCAATCAATTAAAAGTCCCAACATAATATTTCCAACCATTTACAACATTATGGCATTAATTGACATGGTATTGATTAACCAATATGTTAATAGGAAAATGCAGATTCTCAACCACAACCTGTGACTTCTTCATAGACATTTCAATTTTGGTTTACATTCAACCGTATTCTATACACCTTAAAATGGCTTAGATTGCTATTCAGCTGTCTCATGCCTATTTTAATTTTAGTCTTTAGCAGTTTATAGCATTGAAGCATGATTTCGCTGAACCTGGCTGTTTCTTGGGTGGTCTAACAGGATATATGTCAACAGTTTAGGTGAGCATGTTTAGGAGGGATATGCAGAAAAATCTTCCATACCCCAGTGAGGAGTAACTAATCTTTGTGTCCCACCCAGTGAGGTATAAGTGCATCACTAAGGGTACTTCTTAAGAGGTAGTTCCCAGGATAGAAAACATTATTCTAGGTTTAGTCTAAATATACCATGAGGAATAGTGTTCCTTAATCTTAGCAAGATAAAACTGAAGGCATATGTGCAAGCAAGGCATGGGTTACATATACTGTCTTGTCATTTTGATTCTTTTTGCTCAATAATTTTCTTTCTCCTACCCTGTTAGCTATTAAACCAAGTAACATTAAGCCATCAAGACTTAATGTTACTGAATCGGAACAGTTGCACTGTCCAGCTCCTGCAGATTTTTCCTAGAATTCTGTTTTCCTAATACTTTGTGATGTATAATGTTGTCTTTTAGTCTTCTAACTTGACAAATACCATAGCAAGTCAGTGCCATCACAGGAGTTCCTTATAGGAAGATATAATCCCTTCCTTCAAGGATCATGCTTAGAATATATAAATCTCAATCTCTCAATCTCTCTCTCTCTCCCCCCCCCCACCTTCCTCTCACTCTTCCTCTCTCTCCTTCTATCTCTGCCTCTTCCCAACACACACACAAACACGCACACATTTATCCGCAGAATTCCTATTCTACTTTTCGGAATATTTCAATATACTAACATCTATTTCTCTATCCAACAACAACAACAAAAGATAGATCTTATAAAAGCAAGAAGACTACAAAGAATGTCCATTTTCTACAAATTGACATTCTATTGTTAGGTGCAAGCAGTAGCTAAAAGATAAACCCAAAGCAGTAAGAGAGGGAGAAATTTTGGCTTAGCATACCATCATTTATGCTGCTTTAAAAATCAGAAGAATTTAGGTCCATACTCACTTCCCATGCTTAATTCACTTCAGTATGAGTTACTTCCATGATGACAAGGTCTCCCAACAATCCTTTCTATAGCTAGAGAAGAAAGAGCAGAATTTCCAAAGGCCTATGTTACTAGTCTGCTTGCCCCAGGTGGGATCCCCGCTATTATCCATGAACTGTGACTGGGAGGCCGCTACACAGCAGATGGTTAAGAAAAGAGGACAAAAGTTTAAATTAACAACCATCACTAACCAACATTAAGTCTCTCTTTGAAACAACAGGAACTGTGAAATCTGAGTCTATATTTCTGCTAATGGTCAACAAAGCAGGGCTTTCTTAGGGGAAAGCAGGGGCTTATTGCTTTTTGTAACATAAATACACCAAGCAAGAATATATCAAGCAGAATATAATAGTGCATCACTGATTCTGTGACTGTCATAGGACTCTTTCCTTCTCCTCAATTAAACAGCTAACTGGAGCTGGGATCCATACAAAGAAAGTCACTCCTCCTCCCCTTTTTCCCAGTTTGATTTATGCAGAATCCCTGGAGATGCAAATTAATGTCTTCGTAGTCTAAAAGCCCCAGCTGTTTTGGAAAATCTATGACAACGCTTAACTAAGGTTCACAAATGCAAATATTAAGCCCCCATAATTACTATACTGGGTATTGCAAAGCTGACTCCATAATCAAGGGCCTAAAGCCAGCCTTATTACTTGTCTCATCCCCAATCAGGCTTGCCTGAATACACCTATAGTGCTAATTTAGTACTGCCTGAGGCACTGAAGGTTCTGGTTGGATATCTAAAGCAAACCTGATGAACAGATACAGAACTATAGGGATATAAGATCATAAGTCATCATTTATTAAGCATCGAATATCTATGAAACTCCATTTCTTCTGTAGCTGTTTTTTGGGTTACCTATTTCTCATGGTAAAAAAAAAAATCAGAAAAGGGCATGATTAACTCAAAGCAAATATCATCAGAAAATTTAGAGAAACTCAATTCAGCTTTATATTACCCTAAGACGGCCTAACCACCACCCCCAAGACACAGGCACAAACATACGCTTTACCTCCATGGGAGGAGATGGCCCTCATTTGCTGTTCCTATTTTGTCTCCTCTCATTTACTCCTCAATCACAGCATTCTGGATTTGATCACAGCATTTTACTGAAATAATCCTTGTAAAAGTCACTGACGTTCTTGTGCTAAGGCCAGTGACCACTTCTAAGTCTTCATTTTACCCTTTCCCTTTGCTGAACTACATTCTTCAAATAATTACTGCTTTCTTGGAACTGTTCCCTTGCCTTCAATAACATCCTGTGACTATATGGTTCCTCCTCTATTTCTTGCATACAAGTGTTTTCCAATGTTTAATCCTCATTCCTCTTTTATCTTTAATCTATAGTAAGCCAGTTATCTTTAATCTTGACATTACAAGTGCTCAAGGAAAAGTTTTAAAATGTCTGACAACTTTTCCAAGTTGATATGCAGAATTGTTTATATAAGTATTATGGACTTAACGTCAAGGAGCATCTGGTGACGTCAACATTTAACACAGTAACTGTCATATCATTGTTGACCAATACATATGGGTTAGTTAACTGAATGAATTAACCAAAATATAATAATTCCAGAACTTTGACCATGTGCTCTTCATCTTCACAATACTGACTTCAGCATGGAGCAGGAAACTGCAAGTTCCAGAGAAGTCAGCTGATGCAGGCATTAGGCTCTCAATGCTTCATTTTCATCATTTGCATAAATCAGAAAATATTGTCTGTGATTCCTTCTGGCTAGGCAAATCTAATTTTTGGCTTCCTTAACATATCTAGTTCTTATCTTCCAAACCTCATTTTGGGCTCTGTAGTTCTCCCACTACCCTATCCTAGTAGTGATTATCTGGATTGCACATTTTAAGATTGGTTGGGTAAAAATCAAGACATTAAATATGCATGTGTATTTGTTCTTTTGGGATTGACTTCTTTCACTGAACATAATGGTCTCTAGGTGGGACCATTTGGTTGCAAATTAAACAATTTCATTCTTTTTAACGACTGAGTAGTATTCCATGGAGTAGATGTACAAGTTTCTTTAACCACTCCTCTCTGGATGGGCATCTGGGTTGTTTCCTTATCTTTGCTATTATAGATTGTGCTGCTGTAAACATAGGATTATAGATTCATTTCTCACACACAGTTTTCATTTCCTTTGGATATATTCCTAGATGCAGGATAGTTGGGTCATATGGCGGGTTTATTTGGAGTTCTGTAAGCACTCTCCATACTGATTTCCACAGAGGTTGTAACGTAAATTATAAGATTCATAACCCTTTCAATATTGTTTTTGCTGCAACACATGGACTTTGATATTGTTTTTATTTTCATTTCTTCAAAATAGCTTCTTTTCTCTTATTAAATTCTTCACTAACTCATAAAAATATATATATGCATGTATAGTCACTTGAAGGAGACCTAGGATGCAAAGGATGTGAGATGATAGGTGTTCCTAAAAGTCCAATTTAAAGATTATTACAATGTTATAATATTATATTATAATTATAACATATAATTATAATATATAATCATATATAATATGATATAATATATAATATAATCATATCCATATCAATGCTAAATTTCTAAAACTGGATTAAAAAGCCACAATACAAAACAAAGTGACAAAAATTCTAGAGAGAAACAAGTACACACAAGTTACTGTAAGAAGGCTAAATCCTGGCATGGTACATGTAGGCAAAGGTAGAAAATCTAGTATCATACTGTAAAGGTATATTTAAATGCTTCATTAGGAGGCCTACTTTTATTTAAGAGTAAAGATGCATACTACAATATACCTTTACTTCCAGGTACTCTAGCCTCCATATACAGTTCATCTATGAGAATACACGTATATTATACCTACCATGCCATGATACATTTAAATAGCAGAAAGTTAAACTTGAAAATGTAACTAGCAGACTATACTATTATGATAGATTGTGGGAAAATGGTAGAAGGGGAAAATGGGGAGGGAAGGAGAGACGGGGAAATATGGGAGGAAGGAATCCCTTCGACTACAAAACTGTATTAAGGAAAATAACAACAAAAAGAAGGCTAAACCCCAGTAACAACACGGCTTGGTGAAATGAGGCTTACTAAAATACAAAAGAAAAGAAGACATCATCTTTAAAACAAGCTACAACTTGAACTTCCCTGGTCAAGAGACACGGAGGAAGCATAACAACAGAAGCACTGGAATTTGCTACAAAGCTATGGAAAAGATATAAAAATAACCAGCACTACGAATACAGTAACACAAGGACCAATTATCTACTGATCCCTAGGGAGGAACCAGATGGCCTTAAAGACCAATTCTCATCTCTTAATTCCTTTGATTGATAAGGAAGGGTATACTTCCATTTAGGTTTTTTTTTTTTTTTTTTTTTTTTTTTGCTAGCTTGTTTGTTTTAACAGTGACCTCTTCTCTCTGTGGACAAAGTTGATGCACTACTTTTAGTTTTCAGGTATTAAATTTGTATTCAATGATATATATAGTTGGTAATATATGCATCCAAAAAGTTCTGCTGACAAAAATGGTCATGCATTCATCTCTCTGTCTTTCACTTGCCACACACACATGCAGCAGGGAAGTAGGGAATTTAAATGCATGGCATGAAGCAGATGCATTTTTCCATAAACTAGCCTATATATCATGGGCAAGAGTAGAATCAAAGAAAAGCTTAACTACATTCTCCCCCATAAAAAGACAAATAAAGCCAAGGGAAAGAGTAGTATGGAGAAAAATGAAAGGCTAAAATGAAATTATGAGTGTCTACCCTTTAAAAACAAATCAAAAGAACCATTGTCCTTGCCAACACTGTAGATGAGTTAAACTCTTACAGTACAGAGAGATGTCTGCTTTGTATTCTAAAAAAAAAAAAAAAGACAGCATTTTCAGCATGATGAGATACATGTTACTTCACTTGTGGTCACACTTCGGTAGTATACAGTCAGTTGGTTATGTCAAAGATTCAGAGGTAGAATATTTAGAATAAAAACCAACAGATAGGAAAAAATCCTATTAATGTACAGTATGCTGGCTGGTCTTGGACAATGAAATGTGGATAAATAAGTACATGTGTTCTACATAAATTCCTTCAGTGTCTTATAAAATTTCAAATATATAATTATATTTTGAAATACATTACAGCTGAAAAGAGATCAAGGATCAGGGAAGTACATACGGAGCAATGGATCAGTGAAGAAGGAAGAAACTTTGAGAGTATGGGTTCTAACAAAAAATGTTACTCTTTAATATAAAAAACTTTGTGGATATACTGAGAATAGGTATGACATATTTTAAGAAAATGCAGTATTTCCCATCCAATCTACAAGCCAGAGAAGTTAGGAGTGGCTACTCGTATTACAAAAATATTCACATAGCAATGTTTAAATGACAAGTTAGCACTGCATATTTAAGTAAGATTTGTTACTAGATTATATATGCTAGATATTTAGTTTAGTTTCTTAAAAACTTTTTTTTTATACAGGGAAGTATCCCAGTACCAATATGTTTCATGTAGACTTGCTTTGGCTTTCTCTCATATAAATTCAAATTTTGACATACGGTCTCCCTAAAGCTTAGAATGTCTGCACAATGGACAGCAAGCAGAGAAGAAAAATCTATACTTCAGAACCAGGACACTAAGACTACATCCAATAAGTCTTCATTGAAGAATGAGTTTCATTTTATCACAAAAAGCAATTGAGAAAACATTCCTGAGGCATTTTAAAGACCTATGGCCAAATTCAAAACCATGTAATAACTGAAAGGTAAGAAGGACTCCAGAAACCTCATGAAAAGGTTGAATGCTACGAAGTATATTTTGAAAGTGATGTGTTTTCACGTGCATTAAAGATGAATCTCAGGCAAGCTCAGACTGAGGTATGCGGTTTAACAGATAAGATGTTTTTTAAACTATATCTAAGTACTGATTTGAAATACTTAAGATCTATGAATAAATAAATATAAATAGGATTGTTTTGAGGAACCCTCTGGTGTATCCTTGGTTGCCTATGTATATTAATCTGTAAGCATAATTTCTGGTAGTCTGTGCTGCTGATGGCTTCTATTTGTATATTTCTTAAATGCCCTAAGTTTATAGACATATTTGTTCATATTGTGTAGACACAGCACCCAGTTAGTAATTCCATTTGTGACAAACGTTACTTTCAATCCAGTTTAAAAAAATAAATTTTAAGAATTAGCACAGTGGTTTCAATTAGGTGGCCTCTAAGAAACAATGGCCAGAAGACAAAGGATCACAGGGGGAAAAAAGACTAAAACCAAGACAGGTGTCTTATTTTTGTAACCCAGAAATACATGATGAAGAATCTATCCACACCAACAATATAAAATCTTGACTTATTAATAGAATAAATGTAAACTAGCTGTTGTGCAATAAAAACCTCAATTCCAAAGGTGAATGGCTATAATCAATACATTTTGACTACAATGCAAAAACCCCTTTTGTCCTAGATTATATAATTAATGTCTAAGGATTTTGTTGCATGAAATGTTGCTTTAAGTAAAATATATTTCCAGTATGATTTTAAGCTAGAAAACCATCTTTTAGTCTAATACATGACCCAACTTTCTACCTTACTCATACCCTAAGCCATCCAATAGCCTCAGTTTCAAATCTCTTTAAAATATCCTGGTCACAAAGGCTTAGTTCTCAAACAAGCAAGATGGCTGGTTTGAGGTACGTGGCATGCTTTCCTTTACAACCAAGAATGAACACAACAAAAGAACAATTACCTCACTGGAGACATTGAGGCAGAACCCTCAGAGCATGGAGGGACTGTGTCAGAGACATGGCAGAGGGAAGGAACACCACACCCACGGTCATGTGAAGGAGGGAACTAAGCACACAGAAGCTGCTATTGCATCTCTCAAAAATCAACCAAGAGGAATTTGATCCGGTGTAAAAAGTGTAAGCAGAAAGTTCCTCTCAACCCACAGACACCTGAAGCATTTACCAATGGAGAATCCTTATGACCCCCACATGCCCTCAGTTAGAATTGGAGAGCTACTGGGTTACCACATTACTGTTTTGACCCAGAAAACTACCCAGGCCACATGGTGTCCTTCCTTACACAGGCCATGTTGAGGCCCACCCACTCAGGTTTCTGTGAAACATCCAGCCTGTTGCCCCAGCTTTTCAACCAATACAGCTCTGTAAACCAGCTTAAGAGAGTCGCTTACGCTCCCACTGACAATATGGTCCACCTGTAGAGAAAAGTTGAGTGGCCCTGTCCAACTTCCTACTGCCACACAAACAGCCAGGTAGCCCAGGACATCATCCTGTTGTAACAGAAACACTCAGGAAGCCTCATCCACACATCATTGGTACCTGCAAGCAGCCATACTGACTCATAGGAAGGCAAATGGCCCCCTCTACACACTCTCAACCCTGGAAAGCAGCAATTACGCCAACCCTGAGTAGGCCAGCCCACTCAATCTCCTGGGAAACAGAGAGGAAACTTTGCCTAAATTTTTGCTACCACAGGAAGCAGTCAGGCAGCCTTGCCCACTCATCCTTTATCCCATAATGTTACTGAGAAATCTACTCTGAGAGACATAGCTGGTTCAAACTCCCATAAGAAAAACACACAGAATTGCTCTTCCTCCCATGACCTAAGCAAGCAGACGAGCATCTTATTATCATATGTGCCCACTGAGGCCCTGATAAATGGACACATCCCAGCCTTTCCAAGCCCAGCTCTGAGAAGCTCATGGGTAGAACATCTTCAACAGGTCAGCCCCTAGAAACCAAGGTCAGCTGTGCAGCCCTTGGAGACTTACAGGCACACTGAGCCACATTTACTTTGACCCTCCTGCATGAAAACAGTCTCACACAACCCTTAATAAATGACAGGTGTGGGTCTCGGTGTGATGGCTCAGTGGTTAAATCCTTGCCTTACATGTGCTGGGATCCCATATGGGTGCCAGTACAAGTCCCACTGCTCCACTTCCCATCCAGTTCCCTTCTGTGGCTTGCGAAAGCAGTAGAGGATGGCCCAAAGCCTTGGACCCTGCACCTGCGTGGGAGACCCAGAACAAGCTACCGGCTCCTGGCTTAGGAAGAGCTTTGGCCACTCACTGTAGCCACTCAAGGGGAGAACCAGCAGCTGGATGATCCTTCTGCTTCTCCCTCTCTATATAAATCTGCTTTTCCAATGAAAACAAATCTTAAAAAAAAAAAAGGTGACAGGTGTCTCACTCACTCAGCTAGGTGAATTGTAACCAAAACTACCAGCAAACTCCCTCCAACTAAGGAAACATTCCATCCTCTGGTGCAATCCCATAAACTCCACAGCCTGAGTCACCACGCCACTTGCAGACACTGCCAACATGGACTGTAGCTGAAGAAACTGCCAACAGCATTACCTACACTAAAGTAGCCATCTGGAGCCATAGCCAATACAGCTTATAAAACCAACATTATGGGACACATTGCCAACAGGAAGTCTGTTACTACAGAAGTAACTTTATGAAATTGGAAGATGCATAAACACCAACATAGAGACACATGAAAAAACAAGGTAACATTAAAACTATACGGAAACAAACATTTCATGGCAACAGACCTCTTATTCAAAAAGGAAATCTATGAATTATCTGAAAAATAACTCAAATAATAAGATGATTTTTAAGAAAACTCAATAATATGTTACAAGAAAACACACAGAGACAATTAAGTGAAATTGAAATAATTCATTATATTAATGAGAAATTCAGCAGAGAGAGAAAAAACAGCACCAATCACAGGGCCAGAGTTATGATACAGCAGGTAAAGCTACTGCCTATATTTCTGGCATCCCATATGGAAGCTTCTTCGTGTGCTGGATGCTCTAAATCTGATGCAGCAACTTGGAATGTACCTCGGAAATGATTGCAGGATGACCCATGTGCTTGGGCTCCTGCAACCATGTGGGAGATCAGAATTAAGCTCCTGGCACCTGGCCAGCTCAGCTCCACGTGTCATGGCCATCTGGAGAAAGAATCAGCATATACAAGATCTCTCTCTCTCTAATTTTGCCTTTCAATTAAATATATAAATATTTTAAAACAAAAGTAAAATACCAGTCAGAATCTTGAAGGTAAAGAACTCAATATGTGTGTGTGTACACACACACACACACACACACACATATACTATTGGGACCCAGAAAAGAACTGATCAAGCAGAAAAAATAGTTACTGAGTTTGAAAGCAAGTTTTTGGGAATAAACATAATTCATAAAGGATGAAGAAAATCTCTAAGATTTATAGGACATTTAAAAAACTTTGGAATTGGAAAGGTCGGAGAAGGGAGAGGGTGTAGGAAAACTTCTTCAACAAAATAAATATTGGAAAGTCTCCAAACCTTGGAGAGGGTATAGACATCCAGGCCAAGGAATCCCAAAGGATCTGTTCTTAGCTTCAACTAAAATTATTCTCTTCACGGCATATTATACTTAAATCGCCAGAGCAAATCCTACAAACAATAATGTAAAAGTATCAAATTACTTACTGGGTGAGTCTTCACTGATTGAACAGCTAACTTTTCACCAGAAAGCTTACAGGTCAAGAAAGAAAGTGATGACACATTTAAAGTTCTAAGAGAAAAGAATTTTTACCAATAATACTATATCCAACACATATTCTTCAGAAACGCAGCAGAAATCAAGACTTGCCAAGACAAAACCTGAGGGAGTTCATCACCATCAGATGAGGTTTAAAAGAAAGGCTTGAAGAAATGCTAAATTAGAAATGAAAGAATAAGGCCCGGCGCTGCAGCCTAATGGCTAAAGTCCTCTCGTTGCATGTGTCAGGATCCCATATGGATGCCAGTTCTAACCCCCCGCAGCCCCGCTTCCCTTCTAGCTCCATGCTTGTGGCCTGGGAAAACAGTCTGGGAAGGCCCAGGTACTTGGGACCCTGCACCCACGTGGGAGACCTGGAAGAGGTCCTGGGCTCCTGGCTTTGCATTGCCTCAGCTCCAGCCACTGCAAACACTTGAGGAGTGAACGGACAGAAGATCTGACAGAGAATTTCCTCTCTGTCCCTCCTCCTCTCTGTATATCTGTCTTTCCAATCAAAATTTTTAAAAAAGAAATGATAGTAACTACCACCATAAAATACATGGAAATAAAAGACACAAAAGTACAGAAGATACACAAGAGAGAATCAAATCCTACCATACAAAAACCGACAATGTATCATTTTATATGCCTATTAAATACTTTTTAAATAAAAGTAAAACATTTTAAAATATGCAGAAAAACTAGCAAAGATGAGCAAAAGAGATGAAAGAACAAAAGTCAGGCAAAACATCAGAAAAAAATTAACAGAATGACAGAAGTTTGTCTTTACTTTTCAATAACACCCTTGAATAAAAATAGATTCAATTCGCCAATAAACAGACACTGATTTAAACAGATTGAAAAACTGGACTAAGAACTGGCATTGTGGAACAGCAAGTTTAGCTGCTGCGTGTGATGCTGGCAACAGCCTGTGTGATGGTTTCTCCACTTCCAATCCAGATCTTGGATAATATGCTGGGAAAGCAATGGAAGACAGCCCAGGCACTGGGGCCTCTACTACACACATTGGAGAACTAGATGGAGTTACAGGCTCCTGGTTTCGGCCTGGGCAGGCCCTGGTATGGGGCATATAAGGAAGACCGAGATATCTCTCTCTCTCTCTCTCTCCCTCTCTCTCTCTCTCTCTCTCTCTCTCTCTCTCACACACACACACACACACACACACTCTGCCTTTCAAATAATACAAAATAATATTGAAAAAAATAAGAAATAACAAACTAGACCAAAGAATAGACTGCCTGTAAGAAACCCATTTTATTAATACACACACAAAGACAAAGTGAAGGGATGAGGAAAGACAGATAATGCAAAAGGAAACCAAAAGAAGCAGGAATATTTAAACTCACAATATATAAAATGGACTTCAAACTGAAAAAAAAAACTAAAAAAGAAATGAATAATTCAACAGGTGGAAACAAAATCTGTAAATATATATGCATGTAACACTGGAGCACATAATTAAATAAAGTAGACATCAGACTGAAAAAGAAAAATAGAGTCTAATATAATACTTGAGGACTTCAGCATCCTACTTTCTTCAAGGGAAATATCTTTGAGATAAAAATCAACAAAGAAACACCAGATTTAAATTATACTACTACAGGCTAAATGAATCTAACCGACATTTACAGAACATTTTATCCAACAACTACAAAATACACATTCTTCTCATCAACATGCGGAAAATTTTCTCAGACACACCATATGTTAGGCCACAAAAAAGTCTCAATAAATTATAAGAAACTGGAAATGTACTGTGTACCTACTGAACATGATGGAATAAAATTAGAAATAAACAAACAAAAGAAACTACCCAAAATCATGGAGAGCAAACAACAAAAATTTTTTTAATTTCCTGAAACAAATGAAACTTACAGCACAAAATACCAAAAACCTGTGATACATCATAGGCAGATTTAAGAAAGTGGTTTATAGCAACAAGTATCTACATCAAAAATACAGAATTATTGCAAATGAGCAACTTAACAATGAAATTCCAGAAACTAGAAAAGTGAGAACAAAACCCAAAATTATAATAAATAAATAATATAGAAAAAACATAAACTAAACAAAGACTTGAAAAATTACAAAAAGTCAATAAAATCAATAGTGCTTTTTAAATTTTCATTAGAAAGTCAGATTTACAGAGAGAAGGACAGACAGAAATATCTTCCATCTGCTAATTCACCCCAAGTGCCCACAATGGCCCGAGCTAAGCTGATATGAAGCCAGGAGCCAGGAGCTTGTTTTGGGTCTTCCATGCAGGTACATGAACCCAAGGCTTTGGGCAGTCCCCTGTTGCTTTCCCAGGCCACAGGCAGAGAGCTGGAAGGGAAATGGAGCAGCCGAGGCAGGATAGGCACCCATATGGGATCCCAGTGCATGCAAGGCAAGAATTTTAGTCACTAGTCTACAGCGCTGGGCCCAAAAGCTGTATTTTTAAAATGTATATATTTATTTTAGTGGCAAAGAGACAGAGACAAATAAATAAATATATAGAGAGAGTTCCCATCTGCTGGTTCACTCCCTATATGCCTGCAATGATCAGTACTGGGTGGGCTGAAGTGTGATCCAGGAATGCAATCCAAGTGTCCCACATGGAAGGTCCATTGCCTCCCAAGATTTGCATTATCAGAACACTGCAGTCAGGAGCTGGGTGTTGAACAAAGGCATTCCAATACGAGACATTGGCTTATTTTTTTTTTACATAATGATTCATCTATTTTTATTTGAAAGGCAAAATTTATTTGAAAGGCAAATTTGAAAGGAGATACAGAGAGAGAGAGAGAGAGAGTTCTTCCATCCACTAGTTAACTCCCAGATGTCTGCAATGGCTAGAGTTGAGCCAATCGGAATTCAGGAGCCAAGACCTTTTTCTGGGTCTCCCATGTGGATTCAGGGGCATAAGGACTTGAGCCATCTTCTATTGCTTTTTCAGGCCACAAGAGGGAGTTGAATCAGAAATGAAGCAGCTGTGACATGAACACGTGCCCAAACGAGATGGCAGCTCTTGCAGGCAGAAGAATAACATGTTGAGCCACTGTGCTGGCACCTGGATGTTGACTTCTTAAACAGCATTTGAATGACCAGGCTCAACGTCCACTCTTTGCAAAGATTATAACATTGACAAAGCTTTAGCTCAATTAACCAAGAAAAAAGGAGAGAGCATCTCAATAAGTAAACCCAAAAAGACAAAAAGGAAACATTTCAACACTGTCATAGATACAAATGATCATTAGGAACTATAATAAATGGCTATATGCTAACAAATCTTAGAAGAAATGGATAAATTTATGGACACATATAACCAATAAACAGCTATATGGCAACAAATCATCTAGATTGGAAAATCTAGAAGAAATGAGTGAATTTATGGACACATATAACTTACGAAATTGAGTCATGAGGCCACAGAAAAGCTGAAGAGAACAATAACAACTAATCAGATTTAATCAGAAACAAAGTCTTCCAAAATAGAAAACCATAGGATGAGATAGCTTTATTGTTGAATGTTACTAAAAACTTTGAAGAAAAGCTAATGTCATCCTTCTCAAAATACTACAAATATAGAAAGTAGTTATATCCTTCCAGAACTCATTCTAGAAGCCCAGTATTATCTGATATAAAAACCAGACAAGGACAGAACAAAACAAAAACTAAAGAACAATATCTCAAATGAAAACATATGCATAAATCCTTAACAATCAGCTCATATATAAGATGTAGCAACATATAAAAAGATCATTTATTGCTAATAATTGAAATTTAACCCAGGGAAGGAAAGATAGCTCAAAATACACAAAATCAATAAACATGGCACATCATATCAATGGACTGAAGTATAAAAAATGGCTCTGTTTCTGTTTCTGATCCAACTTCATGCCAAAGTGTATCCTAAGAAGCAGAAGATGTAGCTACAGTGGTTGGGTCCCTGTCACCTACATAAGTGAACCGGATTGAGTTCACAATGGCCCAGCCACAGCTGCACAGGCATTTGGAGAATGAACTAGTAAATGAAAGATCTTTGTTTATTTCTGCCACTGTTTCTCTGCTTTTCAAATAGATAAATAAAATTTTTAAAACAGCAAATAATAAATATATAAATGTACAAAAATGTGCAAAAATGTTCAGTATGATGAATCATCCAGGAAATGCAGATCAAAAGCATAAGCAGGTATCATCTCTGCCAAGTTAGACTGGTTGCTTTCAAAAAGAGAAAAAAAATGCTAGGGAGAATATGGAAAAAGAGGTAATTCCTACAATACTGGTAGAAATTTAAGCTGTACAGCCATTATGGGAAATAATGTGGATGTTCATCAAAAACTATTGGTATATATTCAAATGAATCTATGTTGAAGACATCTGCACTCATACATTATTACATCCCTCATCACACCAGGCAAGACATGAAACCAACATGCTTAGCCATCAACAGAAAAATGGGAAAAACGTAGTCTATACACACAATGGAATGCTGAAAGTAACATGAATGGAACTGAAGGACATTATGTTAAATAAGTCAACTACAGAAAGATCTCATCTGTTCTCACTTACATAAGGAAGCTGAGAAACTTATCTCAAAGAATCATGGAATCATAATTATCAGAGCCTGGGAAGGTTTTAAGAAACAGGGATAAAGAGGATATTAGTAGGTATACAAGTATAGTTGGATGGAGAGGAATAATCTCTAACATTCTACCATAAAGTGGGAAAATAATAGTGACAAAAACTGACTAAATATTTCCAAATAGCTAGTAGAGAGGTTTCTAAATATTTCCATCACAAAGAAATGATATATGTATGAGGTACAGGGACATATATGTCGTAGTAGTGGTGGCAATAGTAGTAGTAGTAGTAGCAGTAGTAATAGTAGTAGTAGTAATAGCAGCAGCTGCTGCCTGGCCACCATCTATAAAATTACAATGGAACAGGTCTTGGTTTCTGTGAATATCTTGGCTTTAATATAATGACCTAATAATAATTATGTAATTAGAAGATCATATAAACATTAAAAGCTTTAGTTTTACAAATCAATGTCATCAAAGAACACCTGAAAAAAGCTAAATTGGAGCTCCTAATATATAGTACTAAAAGCTACAGTAGGATACACTACTGCAAGAAAATCCACCCACTTGAAATAATGGGCTAGAATGGAATGTATTTGGCATTTACTATAACAAAATCATCAATTATGGGGAAAAGAGGTAGAGAGAAAAGAAAACTGAAAGTAAACCTAAAGTAAAAATAAATGCTGTAAACCCAGCATGCATTTTTACAGTGGAAGTTATGATTTTATTAAATGGAGCCTGTAATTCTACATTTTAATGCTAAATTCTCATTATTTTTCTCTATTAGTGTTAACAAGAAAGTGCTAAAAGCAACACAAGGAAATAATAAACTGGGAAAATAAATAAAATCCAATTGTGTGTGTCTGGCCACAGAGCCAATTTGCTCCTCATTGAGTTGGCAAACAGCAATAGTAGCAGTAACTGAAGGCAGCAGACCCTCCCTAAAGGCTTTTACCTCCTTCACAGAGAGAACATTCTGGAGAAACTAGTCCTAGAGGATCTGTCTGCCCCATGTGAAAAACTGCAGTCCTAAATGATCTCCCCTAGAGGAAAGCTCAAAAATTATATTGCTAATATTAGGAAATCCAGATTGAAGAAGACAAGCAACTGAAAAACAGAGTGAACAGGCAGCAGGGGAAACAATGAGAGAGGGAGAAAGCTAAACCAACAAAATCAGGGAAGCTAAAGGAACAAATCAAAACTATTTCTACGGATGCCATGAGAGGGATAAATGACGATTGCTCAGTGGTACTTTTTCAGCAATCAAAAAGAAAAAACCTAATCAAACTTGAAAAAGAATTTTTAGTAAAGCTTGCATATTATAACTATTTTCTTAATTTTGATCATTGACAATGGCTAAGTATTAAACAACTGAATACATAAGGTAAAAGCATTTAAGTGGATGTTATGATAAAAAAAAAAACTACCTATTTACAATCCAGTTTCTGTAACTAGTCTATCCCAAGGACTATATCTACAGAACAAGGGCAAGAAAAATGTTTGACAAGATGGTGGTGGTACAGGAGACTGTAAGAACAGAATAAAATGATCTGGAAAGATGAAACAAACAATAAAGGATAACCAATACCAGTATAATCAATAGCATGAACCACTGTGACCATGATTTCACCAACAGTTGAGATACTGAGTTATGCCTGATGAGAGAATAAGGGTTGTTCAAGCAAATTTTTAACATTTTTCCTTTCAGTAATGTCACCTATGTATCAAGAATTTTGCTGATCACACAACAGTTGTGAATGAGTACAGAGCAGAATGTCATGGAAAATTCCATAATGGAAACTAGAAGATGAAGATTTTGAAGATTTTAGTTTGGAGAATATTATTAAGGTTGGTCAAATCACCCAACACTTTTAGAGGTATCTAAAACAGGTATCAAACAGTAGTGTTGGACCAATCAGTGGGGGTTTTGTTTTATTTTGTTTGTTCGTTTGTTTGTTTTTAGCAGCTAATTCTTCCTTCAAATGACATTACTAGAATATTACACATATGAAAGTTCAAAACCAAAATCTTATGCTTGAAGCTTAGTGAAGGTTATAGAAGCTCCACAATCTCTCTGCTGGGGATCTCATTCTCTTGAAAGTAGCCTAAAGTATCTATACAGAAGGGAAACACAATTTGGAAATATACAAGCTAGATGATACTTAAGGTTTCTTCTAGATCTGAAATTCCATGTCTAAACCTGAAATATTTCTCATCTCCATTTCAAAAGTAAAGACTTTCAAAACAGTTAGTAGAGAGGTTTCTGAATATTCCCAACACAAAGAAATGTGTGAGGTGTAGGGATGTGTATGCAGTACTACATACTCAACCCATCTCAGCAAGTACTTGCTAAATGTCTAGCATCCTGGAAAACAAAATATGGAATCCCTATCTTGAAGGAGCACACCATTTTTTTGATTGGGAAAGCAGCAACTCAAATAAATATCAAATAAATAAATAGAAAGATGTTGGATACTTAGATAAAGCTACTACTATTTATGTTCACTGATATTTAGTTAAATGTATAGGTCTCAAAATACTTTCCTTTTTTAGAGAATTTCTTCTAATATGGGCTACAAAAAATCAACTTTCTCCATTATTCACTTTACTATCTACTGTCTGTGAATATTTACTTATGACGTCACTGTATTCATATAAGAACAAAGCAAGAAAGCATACCCCATTATGATAGCCTACACCTTGAGAGTAGGTAAAGGCAAAACTCTGCATAAACATTTGAAGTATAATGGGATAAATTTATCCATCAGAAACAAATCACCAGATTGAATTTTGCTTTGGTAGGAAATCTTTCTTTCAATGAACCTGCTTATAGAAAGGTTATTCATATGCTCCAAGTAAAGTCTCCAAAGTAGATAAATGAAGCTAGAAACAAGGCCCATTTTCTCTCTGCATTCTCATCTCCATTAGTAGTGAGAAGAAGGCAGAGAAGTCAAAAAAGGCAGCTATTTTTCTTTTTCCTCCCAAGTTCAAATTCTGTCCGAAAAGGTATGCTTTGTCTTTTTGGACTCAAAGTCAGCCAGATGGCACTTAAGTAAAATAAAAACAACTGTACCAATGGCAGAGAATTTGATGGAGAGCTTATTGGAGACAGCTCATTTGAGTAAAAGCTTTGCCTGTTCAAGGAACAATGTAATTTTTGAAGAAAATCATTCTGGAAAGGGCCAGGTGGCTTTGTAGCTTTATGGCTTAGGTGATATCAGGTACCCAGGGCAAGTGTTGTACATAGCTAATACTCTTGAACATGAATTGTGTTTTCCTAGAAGGCTATGGGATTTGAAAGGATATTAAGGTGAACTCAAATTCTGTTTTCATTTAAGCATATTTCTAAGGTTTTCTTATGATAAATGATACACAATTCCTATTTTTAGTATGTCTTACAATTTGGAAACATTTTTGTAAATACCCTGAGAGAGTTTAATAAAGTTTCCTTTTTATTTATTTATGGTATGTGATACCTAGGTATTTAGAGAGGTACCAAACTAACAAAGTGAGAAATACCTTTATTCCTTTCCAGTTTTCCTCCAAGATGTAGTGACACCTTAAGTCAAATATTGCATCCATTCCTCTGCCTTGACATGTAGAATGCATGTATGTGGGACTCCCTAAGTTGCTACAAAAAAAAACAATCCATCTTGAAGGGGGAAATATGTTTAGGTTCTTAGTGCACAGAACAGATGACGTCACTATTTTCTTTCAAACATTTTAACTACTGTCTGTAAAATCTGGATTTAACTTAAGGTATTAAATTTTCTTTGGGAGACTTGATTTTAGAATGGATTCAGTTCTCCCAGGGTCAGCCTGAGTTTTAATGCACCAGGAACAACTTGCCAAACTATTACTGGTTTCTATCAACTAAGCAAACTTTGGAAATTTCTGGTCAATAGTCTTCAAGTTTTTAATTTACCATTTGTTATCAGAGAGCTACAACCTCTGTCTTCAGAAAGGCTTTGCCCTTATATTGAAGTATTTGTTGTAGACTAAGAAATGTGGCTTAGATAGGAAGTAGAACAAGTAAACAGAGAAAAGGGAAGTTATTTATTTTCCCTTTCACAAATTTTAATCTAACTTTGGACTTTGTGGATAGAATCTTGTGTTCCTGTCTAGTTTCATTAAAGTACATTAGAATTCTTTAGACTAACTACACAGATTCTTCTTTTTTCTACCCTCCTCCACCCAAAATTCTTCTGAATTATTTGTTTCGTCAGTCAAAATGTTTACTTAGACCTTATTATAGAGAATGACTTTTTTTTTAGGGAGCAGAGGTACAACAGTGAACAAAATACAGGCCTTGTCCTTATGCAGCTTTTATGATACAGGGGATAAGAGGGACAAAGAGCGGATGCACAAACATAAAACATCAGTATTAAGTGATACGAAGAATTAAATATCAGACAGTGATAAGTGATATGAAGAAAATAAAGCAGAGTAAATATACAAATAATAGTAAGAAAAGGCAATCCTGAAGTGATGACATTTTGACACAGCTTTGAGTGATAACAGGGCAGCTTCAATTCTCAGTCTCCATCAGCAATATTAAAGTGTCAACAGTGGCTGAGTGTAGAATCTGGATTTCTACTTCCATGTGGCAGTAGCAAATAGTGACCACTTGTCCTGACAGAATGATGTCAGAGGAGACTTATCCAAGCAGAAAGCAAATAAGATCCAGAGTCTCAAAATACATTAAAATGTCAAAAAATAATTAAAATTACATATCTAGACCCAGAAGAATTTCCATCTAAGACGACACAAGCACCAAAATTATTTAGATGTTAGAATTAATTATTAGATAAGGGTTTATAACAGCCACTATGAAAATGCTTGAGTACATGAGCACAGTAAAGTGAAAAAAAATCATGCTTCAATAAATAAATGTAAGCGAAAAGATGAACCAAATGCAAAATTTAGGACTGAAAAATACAAACAAACCTTTTGTAAAAAAAATCATTGATGGGCTCAATAGTATAATAGAAATGATAGGAAATTACCAATGATCTTGAAGATAGAATAGAATGATTTAATAAAAGAAGTCGTTGAGATGCCACTTTGGATTCCATATCAGCATGCCTGGGTTGAAATACTGCCACTGCTTTGAAACCAGCTTCCTGCTAATTCACAGCATAGGAGCCATCAGGAGAAGGTTCAAGTACTTGAGCCCCTACCACACATGTGGGAGACATGAATTAAGTTTCTAATTCCTTGTTATAGCTTGTGCAGACCTGGCTGTTGTGAGCATTTGGTGGGGAGGAGATTGGGATGACCCAGCAGGTGAAAATGTGTGTGTGTGTGTGTGTGTGTGTACATGCTTGTGTGTATGTGTATGTGTGAGATTCTTCTTTTATGATTAAATAACTTTTAACAGGAAGTTAATTAATATGAATAATAAATTGGAAATAGAACAAAAAATGAATAGAGCCACTGGGACCTATGGGGCCATAATAAAGAAACTAACTTGGTAAAGGATACCTACAAAAACCCTAAAGCTAAAATGCTTAAAGGTGAAACACTAAATACTTTCCTCACATTTTAGGGATTAAAGGAAAGATATTTGCTATCACCACTCTTATTCAACATAGTATAAGAGGTTCTAGAGAAAAAAGGAATCAAAAAACATACAAAGTGGTAAGAAAAAAATAAAGCGAATCTTATTTGAAGATGACACATGAGCCGCATAGAAAATCTCCTAGAACTAAATAAAACTCATTAAAAGCAGGGCCCAGAGCTATGGCTCAGTGGCTAAATCCTTGCTTGGCAAACACTGGAATCCCATTTGGGTGCTGGTTCGCATCCCGGCAGCTCCACTTCCCATCCAGCTCCCTTCTTGTGACCTGGGAAAGCAGTCGAGGACAGCCCAAAGCCTTGGGACGCTGCATCCACGTGGGATACTCAGAGGAAACTCCTGGTTCCCAACTTCAGATCAGCTCAGTTCTGACAGTTGCGGCCACTTAAGGAGTGAACCAGCAGACAAAAGATTTTGTATCTCCTTCTCTCTGTAAATCTGCCTCTCCAATGAAAATACATAAATCTTTTTAAAAATCAGATGAAAAGATATTCAACTGCACTAATTCTTAAGGAAATGGAAATTAAAGTGACAATGAGATATCATTTGCACCTATTTGAATACCTTAGATAAAACAAAACAGTAGCATCACCAAATACTGCCAAGAAGAATTGAGAAAATAACTCACATTACTGGAATGTAAAATGTAAAACAGTCAACCAAGAAGAGAGTTTCACTTTGAAAAGTGGGGGTGGGATGCCCACAACCCATATCTGGAGTACTTGGATTTGAGCCCCAGCTCTACACCTGATCTAGCTTCCTGCTAATCCGACATTAAGAGCAGGTGATGGTTCAAGAAGTTGGCCCTCTGCTATGCATACGAGGGACCTGGATTGAGTTCCTGCTCTTGGCTCCACCTGGCCCAGCACTAACTATCACAGGCATTTGGAAAGTGAACCAGTGGAGGATAGTACTCTTTCTCACTCTCTTTAAAATGTGCCCTCCAAACTCTCAAATACACAAAGGAAAAAGTTAAAAGTATGGGATATCTTATTCACCACTGTGGTTATTATAAATAGCATTCCTTGATATCAAAGAAGTCATTTCACAGTAAATGAAGAGTTGTGATGAACCCATAATCCTAGAATTACTTAGTTTTTCCCATTATCCTGAAGCAGCAGGCTTACTTCAACAGTGGAAGGATGTTTTGAAGACTTACCAACAATACCAGCTTAGTGACAATGAATCCCAGAATTAATTGCTGGGGTAGGGGGCAACAATGGGCATGGCCTGGTTCAGTGGTGATAATTCATAATCATATTTTCACTTTCTGTCCCTAAGACCTTAGAATCTGCTAGTCTAGAGACCGCATTTCTAAAGGGAACTAAGGTTACATTCCCTGGAACATTTTTCATGATACATTCTATTTAAGTCCATAAAGCAAGTCTCAGTAAATTTGAAAATGTTTACATTACATAGAACAAGCTATTTGACATAATGGAATAAAAAAATCAGTAACAGAAAGATACCTGGAAATATAAATAATTCTTGAGTTCAAGGATAAAACGCATAGAACAATAAGTCTTTTTTAACACTAAAACAGTTGACATCAAAATTTGTGGGATGAGATAAAACAGTGCTTACAGTAGAATATACAGCATTGAGAGCTTAAATGTTTATAGCAGACTTATTCATAATATATACAAAAGCAAAATTTGGATACTTCTAACAAATGTATACATTCATAATAAAAAAAAGTATCCAAATTGTATACTTAAGATCTGAGTACATAACTATGTAAATTTTATCTCAATATCACAAATGGTTTTTGTTCCATTATTTACAACAGTCATGACATGAAAGAACCTATGTGTCTGTTGACAGTTGATTGTATAAAGGAAATGGTGCTGTGTTAGAAATGGACCTCCTAAATGGCTACAACAGAGCAGTGGACAGCATGCCCAGATACATATGGAGAATATGACAGTCTAGTTGGGGCCTGAAGAGGACATCTGGTACCACAGCAGAGGAAGGAGAGCAGAATAAATTGCTCAACTACCCAGTCAAGCATTCACAGCAAATATCTGGGTGAATGGAGACTCTGAGGTGGACTGTGTCAGCAGATGGACCTTGGAAGGATTTCTTCATCCTTGGACTGGCAAGACTGACAACATTTCAAAACTATCAAAACCACTTGAGCCGAAGCCTTGGAGCAGGTCCCACATTGGGGAACCTGAGATGGCATCGGGTGGCTGTTTCTCATCTCGGGTACTTGGGGTGGCAGGGATGCTGGGGGTGGCTTCTTCCTTAATTTCTCCCTTTCTCCCAGTTACATGGAGAGAGGGGAAGATTTGGAAACAATGGTCTCACTCTGGCTAAATATGTAAACATCAACAAAAATTAAAAATAAAATAAACATAAAATGGTGTATATACAATAGGATATTAATCATCCTTAACAGAAGGGAATTCTGCTGCTTTTGACAACATGGATGAACCTGGAGAGCATTATGCTAAGGGAAACTATGCAGATACAAAAGGAGAGATATGACATAATATGACTTATATCATGGCAATCAAACTTAGAGAAGCAGAGTGGAATGATGGTTGCCTAGGGCTGTGAGGAGGGCAAAAATGGAGGGGGACTAGCCAAAGCACTCAAAGATGAAAATGGCCTAGAGAATGATTATAAAGTGTAATGCCTGCAGTTAACAATATCATATTTTGTGTGTACAAAGTTTCCAAGAGGATGGACCTTATGTTTAGTGTTATTACCTGCACAAAAACGAATAGGAATAAATTAGAGAGCAAGAGGAAGCTTTTGGATGGGAATATTTATGGGATACCTTTGAGGTGATGGCTTCATGGTGTATACTTATGTCCAAATTCATCAAGTTATATGTGTGTATACATATATATATACACACATATACACATATGTATATAGTTTTCAGTACATGAAATGCATATATATTTACATTTACACACATATACACACATACATACATGTATATATACACATATATACACATATATGTATATTGTTTTCAGTACATGAATATATATATGCATATGTATATAGTTTTCAGTACATGAAAAATTACACAATGATAAATTTCAAAGTAATGCATTCCTAAAATAGAAAAACAGAGAACACCTCTATCTCAAATATGACCCTTTTCAAAATCGCAAATGAATAAATTAAAAAATATTCCACATGCTAATGGAGTATTAAAACAAATTAGAATTTTTCTGCCCATGTGTACGTCTATTTTGAGACTTCTACTGGGCAGACATATGATGATTATCCCCACAAAGTCTCTCAGGAATTGAATACTGGGTCAGCTGGAAGCTGGGCCTCATCACCAACACCTTTACTTTTCTCCCTACGAAACAGCCTACCAGTGAAAACCATCAAGTTATATTTTGAATTTATGACAAATGAGCACTACATACCTTTTAAAAACACCAAGATAATAATATCTTCTTTCTCCAAGGAAGTAAAAAAAATTGGGTCTTCACATAACCTTCACATAGTGTACACAGTGCAGAGAGATGAATGCAGTAACCTAATAAATTTGTGAGGAATGATTGTACTACAGTACTTCAGATTGCATTTGATTACACTGGTGGATATGACATCCCAGTGATATCAAATCCACGGCATATTATTATTCATGCCACCCCTTCAGCCAAGATGCAGATCATTTATTTTGTCTTATACCTAGATATACAAGAATTTTCAATGGGAAAAAAATGAAAATAATTGAGAGTTGTAGAGAAACATGTGTAACTCTCTGATAACTTAAATTGACATACCCTGAGCAAGGAGAAAAAGTGACTATTCACTTATTTATTCATTCATTAAGAATTTACTAGGTGCCTAATGGCCTAAATTGGAGAAACAGGTAAATAAATGTATAATTATTAAATAGCATCATCAGAAAATCAATAAAAATAGGCACAAACTGAAGTGCAGAAAAAAGTCCATCAAAGGCTTTCGGAATGAGAAGGTATCTGAACTAAGTTTTATTGGACTAAGAGCTAGCTACGTCATGAGTAATAATACAGAGGGAGCATTTCAGAAATGATGAGCTATACAAGCACAGAAAGACCTGGGAGAGCAAAGCAACAGCATGTGCATAAACTACACACACATCAAGCACTATGAGCAAACAAGTTATAGAACCCAATTTGTGTTTTAAATAGAAAATTTCAGCAGCCTGGCGGATGCATTAGAAGGAATAAAAAAGGAAGCAAGACAGCCAATTAAGAGATGCATGTGATGGTTTGGTGCTGAATGAAGGGTTTAGAGGTGAGACAGAGATTATGGTCAATGATCAATTGACTTGATTTCAAGATTCTCTTGATTTTCCTGTTATCACTGCACATTCCCTCTCAGTTTTCCTTGCAGGTTCATCTCTTTACCACAGAAAAATAAAAGATCCAATTAAAAATGGGCAAAGTACATGAATGGACATTTCTACAAAGAACGTATAATGTACAGTAGGTATATTAAAATGTGCTCAGGCCTGGTGTGATGGTCAGTGGCTAAATCCTCACCTTGCAAGCACTGGGATCCCACATGGGTGCCATTTCGAGTTTCAGCTGCTCCACTTCCCATCCAGCTCCCTGCTTGTGACCTGGAAAACCAGTCAAGGACAGCCCAGCCTGTGACCCTGCACCCACGTGGGAAACCTGGAAGAAGCTCCTGGCTTCAGATCGACTCAGCTGGATAGTCTCTCCTACTCCATGTAAATCTGCTTTTCCAACAAAAATAAATACATCTTAAAAAAATTAAATGTGTTCAATGTCACTAATACTCAAGAAAGTGCAAATCAAAACCACAATGAAATATCATCTCCTGTCAGGGTAGCTATTGTAAAAAAAAAAAAAAAAAAGACTTTTTTTAAAGTGAACCCTTGTATACAAATATAAATATTCACAAATATAAACAGGAATATTCACAAGAAAAAATAGTATACAAATTCTTAAAATCTAAAAATATAACTGCCATATGGTCCAGCAACCCCACTTCTGGGTATATACATAAAGGAACCGAAATCCGGAGATAAGAGACTACCTACATTCTATGTTCATTGGAACATTACTCCCAATAACCAAAATAACGAAGTAGCTTAAGTGCATACTGGCAGATAGCACCTACTGGTACACATGAGAGTCAGGTCTGAGGGCAGGCCTGGCCAGGTGAGGCTGCAGCACCAACCAGTGCACTTGAGAGCCTATTCTGGGGCAGGTCTGGTAGGTATACTCAGGGATTTCCCAACTAAGCCATAACACAAGTAGGGTTCATGTCTAGGGGCAGGCCAGGCCAGGCCATAGCACCCACTGGCCCCTGCAAGGGGCAGGTTTGGTTACACACCTGACTGGTGTTCTTACAGGTTATCCTGACCAGACTGCAGCACCTGGTAAAGACAAGACTGGTTCTAGGGGTGGACCAGGCTGAGCTGGGCTGCAGCACCTGCAGCCTGTGAAAGCTAGTTCTGGGGACTAACCCAGTAGCGGCTCTTGGGAACTGGCCCGATGGTTTCGTTCCACTTGATCCCTTTGATCCCCAACTTCAGGAAATAACACATGAACATCTGATCTGGCCTCAGAGTACTTGCTGTGGGACTGGGCTACTCCTGTTGCTGACTCTGTGTAGAAAGAAACAACACACTGGGATGCACACAACAAACCGTTGACTGTATCTGGACAATTAGATGCTGGACGCTTTGCTTGGTATATGCTTGCAATGAACGAATCTCAACTGAATTTATCTGTAACATTGCAACAAGGTGGAGGAATCCACCATGGGGGGAGGGTATGGGGAGGGATTGGGGGAATCCCAGAGCCTATGAAACTGTGGCACATAATACAATGTAATTAATTAAAAAAAAAAAAGAAGACAGGATAACCAGCCTCTCAGAAATGGTATCTCACACCTGGTACAGTGAAGTTAACACTCTCTCAGAACAATCAAGACTAATAAAGTGACACCCTCAAGACATTTTTCTCCCCATCAGGATCCCTGGAACAAAACCAGGAGACTATCTCTGTCCCCTGGCACTGATGTGATCTGGCAGGAAGGAGCAGCACAATATCTCCCCAACCTGCCCTGCAGTCACAGGAGGGAAGGCAGGGTCTCTTTCCTCACCCACTTTCTCCCTCATCCCCAGCCCACCAGAGATCTGCATGGGTCTGCAATCCCACCACCTATGCAGCAAACATTTAAAAATAAAAAATTTTAATTTAAAAAAAGTAATACACGTACACAGTTTGTATGTTTGTGTTAACATTAATCATCCTTAAAAAGAAGTGCTGTCATCTGCAATAACATGGGTGAAACTGAACAACATCATCCTAAGTGAAATAATCCAGACACAAAAGAACAAAAATCACGTGACATGACTTATATGATGAATTAAAGTAGTCAAACGTACAGAAGCAGAGAGTGAAATGGTTGTTGTCAGGGGCCTGGAGGAAGATGAAATGTGGAGGTATTGGTAAAAGTATACAATTTCAGGTATACAGAAAAAGTAAGGCCCAGAGATCTACTGTACAATATAGTGCCTATAATTAACTACACTGTATTGTATACTTAAAATATTGCTAATAAAGTGGCTCTTGTGCTTCTGTCACATGCAAAATACAGTGGTAAGTGAGTAGAGGGTACATGTCTGGTGAAGCAGTTAAAAGGTTGTTTGGGATGCCCCTATCCCATACTGGGGTAACTGGACTTTTTTGGAGTTCCAGTTCAATTTTCTAATTTCAGCTTCCGGAAAATGTGTATTCTTGGGAGAAGGTGACAGGTACCTGTCACTCACCTACTGGCTTTGACCTAGTCCAGTCCCGGCCATTGTGGGAACTTAGTGAGTGAAACAGAAGATGAGAAAATTTAATATATCTCTTTCTTTCTTTTACTTTTCAAATAGAATTAAATTTAAAAATAAGAGCAGGAGGAAACTTTTTTTCTTAGGAGGAAACTTTACATGTGATAGGTGCATAGCACTGATTAAGGTGATGATTTTTCACAGTATATTAGTCTCCAAATTCATCAATTTGTATACACTAAATATGTATAGCTTTTTGAATGTAAAATAGTAATAAAGGTAGTAATTAGCACAATCCTCTTAAAATTCAGATTAACATCATTCTTCTGCTCAAAATCCTCCAAAAATTCCTTACTATACTCACAGTAAAAGCAAGTCCTTGCCATGAACCCAAGGTCATTTATATCTGCCTTCCTCCTCAAATATACCCATCAGAGTTAATCCTTGCCTACTCTGCTCTAATCACACCAGCTCCTTGAACAATACAAACACTCCGAGTACTGAAAGTCTTTGTGCAGATTGTCTCCTCTGCTTGAATGTCCTTCCCCCAGAGAGCCACTCTTTTCCAAATAATTGTTCAAATGTCCCTCTCATATGAGGTTACCTCATGCATTCCCTATTTGAAATTTTCATTTGTATTCTATCAATGCTCTCAAGCTTCCTAATTCTGTTCTTCTGTTCTGCCTCTCTGACTAGATATATACAAACACATATATAACCACTTACCATCTTCCATTTGTATGTAAAATCACCTAAGACTCTCCCCGCCCAGGCCTCTGTCTCTGTGTGTGTGTGTGTGCGCGCGTGCGCACGCTATTTGCCTATCTCCCTTATCTTAAATCCAACTTATAGGGCAGAATTTGGGGGGGAGGCATTCAGATGTATTTTGTGTACTTCACACAGTGCATGGCACATAGTTGGCATTCAATATATACTTGCTAAATAAATGAAAGACTGTGAAATAGAGCCTATGGGAGATTAAAAAAATAAGAAATAGCCAACTTAGCTAAACCAGAGAAGAGAAAAAATTTGAGAATATAAGTCTATCTCAATATCCAAGGGGCACAGGGAAAACGAATCATAGCTCCCATCCTCTTCTGACCAATTATTATAGTAAAAGGAATACAAAATTGTTTGTATCTATAAAACACAATTATCTATATTTCACCAGGACACAATAACATGAGCTTCCTGTCACATGGTATACATTACTGTACCACTCCTATAACCTAAAACTTAGATATTGTGTGTGCATGCGCACGCGCGCAAAAGAAAGAGAGATTCTAATAATGCTTAGGCTAAAGGAAATTTAAGGATGACCTACAGATTTTAATTATGCTTATCTCCTCCTTCTCCTAAAGCAAATAACCAAAACTTATACCTCAAATGGTACCTCTGAATACGGATTCAGAATGTTTAAAACTAAGAGGGACTTCAGGGATCACCTAATCTAAACTCTTCCTTTTTACTAATTACTTTCCTTTATTCAGAGAAAAGATGTCTTTCTTTCCAAATAAGGAATTGATATTTCAGAAGTGTATCCCTTTTGCAATGCATACATAAACAAACTCCTCTTAAACATTACACATATTTTTTCTTTCCTTAGCTTTAAATAGGCATCTGGTTTTATGATTAACAAAGCATTTTCTCTCTTACTTTAATCCTTTCTTTCCTTCTGTAGAAAAGGGCAGGGTTATATCTTCTATTTGCAGTAAATGGGAAATGGCTTTTGAATCTAAATGAAAGCCCATAATTTCTGAGTTTAGATAGAACTTAGACCTCATGAAATTAATTTAGCTAAAACTGAATTTAAAGATCTGCTGCAAGACAGTATTATTCTGCTTTCTACTAAATAACCACTCTACCATCAAAAATGTATATTTTTTCTAATTTTAGTTATTAAACTGAAATATAACAGAAGAAAACGCAGGAAGGGATATAAACTATGAAGAAATCTACATTATGCTTCTAAAACTCACTTCTTACTAGTTTACTTTTTCTGCCTCTGCCCTTCCCCATCTTTGGTAAAAGTAACAAGAAAGGGGCAACATTTAACTATAGTTTGCATATTCCATATGAATATTAACCTACACTGAAAAGCAGCATTAAAATAGAGGTGTTGTCAATGAAATAAGCCAGTCCCCAAATGACAAATAGGACACATTCTCTCTGATATAAGACAATCTTCATGCAAAATACAAAGCAAATATATAGCTGAACAAGTATAAACCTATATTCTCACAGATGAACTATATAATAGAAACTAGCATGCTGGCAAGTTTATATTGCAGCATGCATCTCTACACCCGAATAAAAGCAGCACTCCTAATTAAACTGTTAAATATTTCTTGACAATAGGATACTGGGCTTTCTATCATTGTCTATACCTACAATTCCATGATACACTTAAATAGCAGAATGCTGGACTTATGACCATTCCTGAAGAACTATACTATTGTAATAATATAGGGGAAATCAGTGGGGTAGGAGGAGAATGGGAACGGAGGAAGCAGAGGTGGAGTGAAGAATCCGTATACCTACAAAACTGTAACATGAAAAAGAATAATAACAATTTTTAAAAAAAAAATAGGTTGCTATTAATATCACTTTCCTGCCATCTTACTAATTCTAGAGTCACTCAAAAAAACTTCATTCCTTCATATTAACCTTTTTTTTTCATTTGGCTTTTCAATTTCTTCTCATTCTCTGTTTTAGTAAACATGATATGTCTTTAAAAATCATATGCATCTATGTGTTTAAGCCTTAAAAAAATTTTTTTTCGGGCCTGGCGTGGTAGCCTAAGTGGCTTAAGTCATCACCTTACACACACCAGGATCTCATCTGGGTGCTGGTTTGTGTGCTGGTGGCCCCGCTTCCCATCCAGTTCCCTGCCTGCTTGTGGCCTGGGAAAGCAATCGAGGATAGTCCAAAGCCTTGGGACCCTGCACCCACATGGGAAACCGGGAAGAGGCTCCTGGCTCCTGGCTTTGGATTGGCTCAGCTCCGGCTGTTGTGGCTCCTTGGGGAATGAATCAGTGGAAGGAAGATCTTCCTCTCTGTCTCTCCTCCTCTCTGTATATCTGACTTTCCAATAAAAATAAAAAATACACCTTTTCTTTCAAATATTTGTCCTTTATAGAGAAAGATCTAAACTTTCATACTTCAAAGAATAGGATGTGTTTTTTTTCATCACTAAAGATTTGACTTTAGTTCTGCATCCTTCCTCTTTCTAGAATTTCATTTGTGTATTTTAAAGGTAAAATAGGTATCAACAGACATGTGGTAGTAAAAATGACTCTGGCTTCTGTCTTGGACACTCTATCATTTTCTCTTGGGTCATTCTTTCTGAGTTGGCCACTGTTTTCTCATGAAGCAGCCCTGTAGAGAAGCTCAGGTAGCAAGGCACTAAGGTTTGTCAAGAACCACACTAGTAAGCTTAAAAGGGGATCTCCTCCCATTCAGCCAAGCTTTCAGGGCAAACTGCATCCTCAGCTGATAATTCAATCATTGCTTTATTTTGAAAGATCTTGAGCCACGGGCAACCAACTAAACCATCTCAAAGATTCTGGACACAAAAAAACTGCAAGATAATAATACTTGATTTTTAACTTTTGGGGTGATTTGCTAGAGGAAGTTGATAACTAAATAAAAACCAAGTTCAAAATACAGAAATTATTACATAATTAGCTTGTGAAGGAATCCATAAAAGCATGCCATTAGCATCTTCTAGTAAAATCATTCTGTCTCCCATATCAGTTATTATTACTCATGCTAAAACTGAAATAAATTATTTTAACCACCAAATTAAACGGTCTTTTCAATCCAAGGAATTCCCCGGTTTTCAGAAAGACTAGCAACGAAAATTTAATAACCAATACAGAAAGTGAGTTTAAACTAAAATCAAATTTCTTAATGGTTATGATTGTTCAAATTCGAAGGCAGTTATTCATTTTGATGCAGGATGTTGCATGCACCAGACACCAGGAGCAAAAGAACACATCCTATTCAAAGAGCAGATCATAAAAGGTCGGATTTCCAGCTATGTTTTGGTCTGCAAAGTTATGCAAATAGACAGCCATCATCTACCTCCCACTGGCTGCCTCACATGAGTCAGCAAGGCTAAATGATCCACTCTCATCTTCCTGTGCACTACAATAACACAGCGTTGTTTTCCAACAATAGTGCCTGATAAGCAAATAGAGAGAATCAATATATCTACAGAGGCTTGAATTTGAAGATGTTGCTCCTTAAAGATTTTCTTTCACTAGAATTATAAGGTTTACACAAAACTTAGCAGCAGTAGCCAAGCATATTCATTAATTTATTTATCACAAAGTATACACCAAGCACAATCCTAGGCACTTAAGAAACATCAGTGAATAAAACACACAAAGATCACTTAAGAAAGCCTTCAGAGAACTTATATATTAAATCTCTTTGGAATCTGACATGAATTATGTACATTTCCTTCTTGAAACTCTGCCATTGGCTTTTGCAGTCTTTTTTTTTTTTCCCCATAGTAGTCTCCAATGAATTCTTTGGTCTTTTCTTTTTTTTCTTTTTTTAAGAGTTTACTTAAATGAAAGGCAGAATTGGAGAGGGAGAGGGGAAGAGAAAAGGAGAAGCTATTCCGTCCAGTCGTTTGATTTTTGTAAGTTACATCTAATAATATGTACAATGTGAGAAATCATGACATTAAGTACTTATATAAATATACCAAAATACAATACTTTTTAACAAAAATATGCTTATGAAAGTAACTATTTTTCAAAAGAGGTAAAATTAATGAAAGACTAGTAATGCTTGTTCAGTTTTGCAATTTTTTTTTCCTAAAAGGAAGTTTAATAGGAGACAGCTAGATTCTTATGCCTGTCTCTGCATTCAATTTATTACAACGTTTTCTTCGGTTGAAACATTTGGGGAGAAAAATGTACCCTCAAGCAAATATACAGTTGAAAATGGAAGAATAACTGAACAGTCTTTTCAGATAATTGTATAATTCTTTGATATCACACCAAAATTTGACAGTATCCTTTTCCTTTAGTATAATGGAAAATCTGAATTTACATAAATAAACTTTGGGAGCTTTGTTACATGAAAAACTCTGGTCGGTCTTGCAATTTAAATGAATTGTTCCCAGGCATAATTTCCTAACATCATGCATTGATCATTTGATAAATATTGGTTCACTGACTTATGTAAGTAATTCAAATGGTGATGCATACTAAAAAATCACATTAGTTAATATATGCAATATGCATGTCACTAAAACCAGCTATATCTATTGGGAGACTCTGAAGCTCATGGTAGCAGATACGTACATGTCCTAAAATTCTAATTTTCACATGAAAATTTAAATTTTATCATTGGCAAGAAACAATTACCGATGTTTTCCTCAAATTAGCATACTATGGTTTTGAGAAAATGTCTGCCAAATACCCAGTGACAGAGAATAAGCACAGTCTGTCAGTTCTTTCAGGTTAAATTGAAATTTCAGATAAAAAGCTGCTAGTTTGCTTTGCAACTCAACCATGAAGTACTTTATTCTGAGACACCACCATAATTCATATATCAGGAGTTGCTTTAAGTATACTTCCCATTTTGACACATGGAAAACTTTTAAATTCACACAAGAGTAAAGAAGTAATAACTTAATAGTCATTGATTTTTAAAATGACACTAAGTAAAATTATTTTGTTTTCTTAACTATAACTTTTGGTGGTAAAAAGCACAACTAACCAGTAGTCTGTTGACTCCCTTGGCTCCTGCCAAGACACCAGCACTTTTACCCACAAATGCCTTTGTACCATCAATAAAATATTAACACAGTGAAAAAGGCAAATAGCATCATAGAATTATTTTGAAATTTTTTGACCTCTCAGACATTCTGAAATAATCATGAGGAGCTCCTCAAGTCCACTGACTACACTTTGAGAAGGACTGGTTTACATTATGCCTGAAACTTTCCTTTCTTTAGCAATATCTTTGGTGACTTCATTGATTATTTTGATTGAACTTAGTCTTCTTTAAGCATTCTAAATATACTCTGAGTGACATCATCCACCTAAATGGATTTAGCCATCACCTATAAACTAATGACTCCCCAAAATCTACATCTCAAGTGCAAATTTATCTCCTGACCTCAGGTCTATATTTCTGATCAATAACTTTTAGATGTCTCAATATAAGTATATACAATTTATCTTTCCTTCTGAATTTGTTCAAAACCCTGAATTCCTAAAATAAGCTCTTGGTGCCTTTGCAGAATAACCCATTCTAGAAATCTAGGGACCATCCTCAATTCTTTCTTCTCCCTTACCAATAAAGTGCCTAACCAAGGAAGAGCATTGGTTATACAAGATGTCACTTACTTTAGCAGTATCTTTGGTGACTTCACTGATTATTTTATGCCCAAATGCCATATTGGAGTGCTAGTTTTGAGCTCCAGTTCTACTTTTTAAATTGGACTTCCTGTTACTGCACACCATGGAAAAGGTAGTGTCTGCATCCCAGCAGGTAATATGGAAGGCCCAGATTCAATTCTGGGCTCCTGGCTTTGATCTGGCAGAGCCTGAACTGTTAGAGGCATTTAGGAAGTGAACCAATTGATCGAAGAATTCTGTCTGCTTCTACCTCTCCATCTATCTGGCTTTCAAATAATTTTAAAGTGTTCTCTTCTTATGGAAAATGTCTAACCAGGCAACATGAATTTGGGATGTAACACAATGCAAGTTTCAGAGCCTATTTCAAACTGAAGAATGCATATTCCATTTAAATACTGTATGAACCAAACAAAATACATTTGTTAACTGTATTCCTTCCAACCTCTGAAGTACAAGGTACATATTGAAACTTTAAAATAACATCTACTAACACTTGGCACACAACTAGAGCCAGAGGAACAAGGTGAAGGTGATTTTATTCCTGCCTTTCCCTTTCTAACCCCACTTCCCTGAAACCACTGTCATATCCCCATGGCAGACAGTACTTCACTAGTGATTTCAGCAAAAGCTGTAACTTCCACATGTTGGGTAACCCCTATCTGGGGCTTTCAAGAGGCTTAAACCCACTTCATAATCCCTCAATAAGGTTATGTCTGTTGGATAATTGGCACTGTCAAAATCAATAAGAAAAGTTTAAAAACAGTCATGACAAGCCACTCTGAAATGAGGAAGAGATTGTAAGTCGCTGATTACTATGATCTTTACAGAGAAAGCTATATAGTCTTTCCTAAATTGAGCATTAAGGTATAAAAGCATCTTATTCTCTAACACATTCAGAGTTTGAACACATGTAATCCAGCATCTTCCACTAGGCAGGGATTTAATGAACATTTTGTGAGAACATCTGTTTGTTATTTATCTTTGTCTCATTTTACACATCAGCAAATCCCTTTTTTACCACCAGGACAGAATAAAAATCACCATTTCATTATACAGCGTTCATAATTTTTAACTTCAGCTACAGGGAAGGGAAGCCATCATCAGCACTGTATTCCACCTGATGTTACAGGAAGAAATACAAGAGTGAGTAAGTGCAGAGGGGAAATGATTAAACATACAAATCCTATTAACACACACTCTGCCAGTGGCTACTGTGCTTACTGCTCCAGCAAGTGCTAAGAATTAAAAGCCACTCTATCTTTCTAAAAGGGTATTCTTATGTATTCCCTCTGGAGCAAACCTCTCCCCCCCCCAAAAAAAAATGAGTCTGTCTAAATGAATTTTTATGTTCCACAGAGAAAGTGTTAAGGAAAAAAAAAAAAAACTACTGAGACTACCAAGCATAGATCTTTGAGAACCTAGGAAGAGATACAGACTGCTGCTTTTTTTTTTTTTTTCAGTGTTTCTCTCACATTGTGTGAAGCTACCGAACAGTATTTCTACATGCTCCCACAATAAACCAGTATCAAAGCCAGTAGAACAGCCAGGGCCATGAGCTGAGGCTAGTGCATGACAGGAAAACAATGCAGCCAACTTAGGCAGAGCAACTATAGGCATTTCTGGGTGGAATATTCATCATAGCAATGCTTGGAAAATATTGCATGTTTTAAGGTATATATCAATACACAGCAAAATCTTTATTTTAATAATAGCCATAGTTATTTTTCCTTAGCTACAAACACACTGTTTTACATGTCACAGAGAATATTCAAGTAATGAATAAGATGCAGACCTTGCCTTCAAAAACCTACCATGATCTGCCCCCAGTAGTCATTTAGAGTACACATACATCACCAATTTTATATCATGGGAAAAAGTTCACTACATATAATCTTGCTGAAGAATAAGAAGATACCAAACATTGCACTGAATGACACGTGTAGACAATAGATATTGTTGCAGTTCACAGAAGGAGAAATCAAATGTTGTCTGCAAAAGTAGGGAAGGTTTTCTGTGAGCTATACTATGTGAATTAGACAACCTGGATAAGATTTTTAAAAGGTGAAGGGATAAAGACAAATAATCAAATTAATGTATACCGTGTCCCTTCATCCTATCTCAGCACTTGAGTTCTTTACAAAAGTGTTTTGAAAGTCCCTCCTCATAATCATCAAAAGGTAAAGGAAGAGATACACACACACACACACACACACACACACACAATCCCTCGCTCTCGCTCTCTCTCCTTTATGCTTTCCTTTCTATGCCACTTGGGAATAGAAATCTCAGACAGAAATTGATCCGAATATTTAGTTAAAGTAATTTATGTTGTAATATGTTTCAGACTAAATCTTATCATAAGACTTTTGTACCTTAAAAAAAATAATCAACCAACACAGAATCTCTAATTGGTACAATAATGTGAGAAAAATGTTTTGATTCTTTGTGAAGTCTCAGAGAGCATTATTTTTCTTTGGTTCCTGTCAGACATAGGTGTTCCCTCCTCACATGATCTACTAGCACTTTTGATAAGCAGCAGCACTGCACGGGAGCACATGCCTTTTCCTTTTGTTTGCAAGAACTTCTTTACCTCACTGGTCTCCTCACTGATAGACACAACACACTGCAAACACTGGAATCCATCTGAGAAGTTGCTATAAGCTAGCTTCCAGTTTCTCCTCTTTTGTTCCATTTTGTTGTATAAGACAAAAGTATTTTTTAAGACACAGGAAGTCAAAGAAGAATGATAAAAATATAGTTATCATGGATAATATAGTAGTTATTTTTTATTTATCTCAGTGATTCTCAACCAGGCTTGTATATTACCCAGTATATGCATATCATAATCCTCCAGAAAAATCTTCAAACTGTATATCCTCAATCTCAGATACTTCAATATTTTCTTCAAAGTGGCATAACCCCCTCCCCTGATTTCAGCATCAGCCCAGAATTAATGCTTACAAATCATCACCCGCTTTCATGGCCTCTACATGGTAGATCACCATGCTAATGAAAGGAATGAAGATAGAAAAAGAATGAAGGAGGAAAGGTAGGGATAATTTTTAAAAAATACAAAATCTAGACGCAACATGTAATACCAGTTTTCTAGTTGGATAAGCTTTAAAATCCTAATTGAAAGCTCTTCATTGTTAAGGACCACATTTATACTCTTCATACTCTAACAAGTGTGCTAAGCCGTGTTTGTCATGGCCTAGAAAACCGCAAGGTAAACACTGAGTTCCATTTGTAGTTGGGAAATATATGCCCTGACACTTTGGCACTGAGACTGTAGGGTTTAAAGGAATTAGAAAAATTCTGAAGGACAACTGAGCCCTTGGCAGCAAATGGTGGGAAGAGAGAGCAAAGGTCAACAAATCATCATCGCAAGGCTGGTATCATGGGCAATCACAGCAGTGTCATACATGTGTGTATGTATGCATATGTGTAGGAGGGTGATCATGCTATGGAAATCCTGTGGAACTTCAGTTTAACAACCAAAAAGCAAATGCAAAAACCAGAGTCAAGCAAAGGAATGCTGGACCGAGGAGAGAAAGCAGAAAAATAAAGAATGACATCATTGTAGTGGGAGGGCCAGATTCATGTGTAATTCCAAAATCTCAATAAGCCCAGCTAAAAGGATGAAATGCCACAAAGCTTGTTTGCAATACTCTATTATCAAAAGGAACTGTTGCTAGGGTAAGATAAAAAACAAGTAACTCAAAAACAACACATACACATTTGTACACATAAGCATGCTTAAATATACAAGAAGTAAAACAAACAAGTACAAAAACTCATAGTCACCTATCACCCATGCAGCCACTGACATCAATGGATGTTCACAAACATACACACACATGCACGTTAACTCTAGAATAGAACTGACTGAGAGGAAATCCATCTCTGAACTAATTTTCTCCTTCAGCTTGGTTGTTCTTGGCGTCTTCCCTTAGGTGGGAATAATCCCAATCAAATGCAAGAGGTATGTGGGTCACTGAAGAGGACACTTCATTTTGGTTGTCTTATATTACATGCTTACACCACGGGGATTCTGGTCACTTGGAAATCAAAAATGTAGTTATCAGAGGTATATAGTAATGGCTCTGAAGGGGTACAGAGAAACTGCACAAAGCCACTTTTCACAGGATCCTAATTTAAGTGAAGTGTGCGCATTTTAAAATCTATAGATTCTATGAAATCTATTTCAAAATCCAAATTGGCAATTTCTTGCAGATACTAACATGTTGTGTGACATTCAGACACAAATGCAAGAAACCAAGAATAGCCCAAAAAAAGAATATTCAAAAGAACAAGGTTAAAGCATTCTTATTTCCTAATTTCAAAAATTACTACAAAGTTACAATAATCAAGGCAGTGTGATAATGGCATAAGAGTAGACACGGAGATCACAGGAAGAGAATAAAATACTCAGAAGTAAACCCTTATATTTACCTGCCACTGATTTTCAACAAGGGTGCCAAGATCATGCAAAAGGGAAAGAACATTCTTTTCAACATGTGTTGTGGGGGCAACTGGATATTCACAGGAATAACTGTACACTTAACTTCACATAATATACAATTAACTAAAAATGTATCACAAACCCATACATAAAAGTTAAACAAAAAAAAGCCCTTAGAGTAAAACTAGGGAGTAAATCTTAAGTGTCCTTAAGTTAAGCAATGGTTTATTACATGTAAAATCAAATCACAAGCAAAAAAGGAAAAAAAAAAAAGACTAGGTTTTACCAAACTTAGAAATGTTTATACTACAAATTGATACCATGATGAAAATCAAAAGATGACCTATAAAGTGGTAGACACTATTTGTAAAACCACAATTAAATGCTATTTTATGTCCATTATGATGGCTAAAACAAGAAGACAGACTATAAAAAGTATTGATAAGATTGTGGAGAAACTGAAACCCTTATTCATTGCTGACAGGATTATAAAATTGTGCTCCTACTTTGGAAAACAATTTTATCATGGCCTCAAAAAGTTAAACATAAAGCTACAATATGATCCATGTATACAATCCCAGGCATACGTCCAAGAGAAATGAATGCATATGTCCACACAAAAACTTAACCATGAATGTTCATAATAGTATAACTCAAAATAGCCCAAAAGTGAAAATAACCAAAATGTTCATCAGCTGATGAACAAAATGCATAACATGTAACAGAATATTATTCAGTCATACAAACAAATAAAATTCTAATTGTGCTATAACATGGGCTAACTTTGAAATGCATGCATGCTATGTGAAGGAAGGCACATGAAAAAGGCCATATATTTAATGATTCCATCCATACAAAATATCCAGAATGGGAAAATCTATAGAAACGTAAGTGTCCGCTAAGCACTAAGGTAGGGAATGGTGAAGTACTGCAAGCTAGTGACTAAGGAGATCAGAGTTTACTTGTTTAGGAGATAATAAATGTTATAAACATCATTTTGGTAATGGCTATATAAGTCTATGAATAAACAAAATACCATTGGATCACATACTTAAAATTCATGAATTGTTTACTATATAAACCATAAAAAATTAGTTACTCCAGGAGCATACTAGGTTTGTTTTCTAATACTTAAGGAGCTACCATACAGAAATAAGATTGCTTGGTGAAGGTTCAAGGGGTATGTAAAATCAGGGCTACCACAATACCCAACTCCAGAGGATTCAATTCACGTCATAGTTTATGTAAATGGTGCCATGTTTAAAAATATGAGCAATGACTAGAAGCTGAAGAGAGACCAATTTTGGTCCATTTATGCAAACATTCAACAACTGGAACTGTTCAAAATGAGATGTCCTACCTTATAATCAAGTGTGCCAGATTACTGCAATATGAAAACACAAACTGGCTTTGACCATTTGAGCATGGAGTAGATGGTGTCATGGAGCAATGATTGCATATATGTGGGGGGAGAGAGGCATGGCTTCATAAATTTTAAGGTTTGCTACACTCCTAAGATTTGTGATAATATGTATTTATTACAAAATGTTTCTGAACTTTGAACTATAAACCTCTTTGCCTGATTCTTACTCATTCTTTCATTACACAGGAATATACAAGTATTTACATATGATTTCCTATGAAATAATGAAACTTGATACTGTGATTTAGGCCATTTCTAATGTTTATATATGATCTTCCAGCTTAGTCATTTAGTAATGGATTACTTTAAGTATTCAGCTTTAAACTTTGCATGTTACTAATGTTAAGAACAACATCCTACATTGCATCTAAGATTGATAATAGTTAAGTTAATGCATATAAACCATTGTAGATTCTCTTTCTCTTTCCATCTTCCTCTGTCCTTTCCCTTTGGCCAAAGATTTCAAATATTTGGGCTTGAGTGCACAAATGCTGTGAGAAATTGGCACTCTGTTCCACATGCTGTCAATAAATTTAACTTGGGATCATAAAGGAAAATCATTTGGCAGGTGGTCCATTGTGATTCAAACCTAAAAGCAGAAGGGGTACCAGTCCTCTACAATTTGAAACTAGTAAGAATGATTCTACCCTGAAAAGAGAAGTTCAGATACTAAGAGAGAGAGACTGCTTGTCCATCATCTGCCTCATAGCAATAAGGAGCAGTTTAACGGGCTAAGGAACACAGGAACATGTGGGCTGTTTTCAGGTTTTGACTATGTTGAATTATGCTACTAACAGTGTCCTAAAGATCAGAAATGTCTAAACAGCTTCAAGTATATACTTCACCTAATTCATCAAGGACAGGCAACACAAGCAGTAGAAACTAGCTGAGTTATCCTGGATCACTGACATATAAAGCATACACAGAATCATATATATGTAGTGAAATTGTACTCATGGTCCAACTAGTACACTAGAGCCTTACTATAAATTCCATCCTCAGAGTTCATGCCTTGGAACTGTGTCCTGGTGTTCTAAAACAGCCCTTCTGTTACTTCCAGTAATAAATCCCTGTGGAGAAAGTCCAAGAACGGCATTGCCCCAGATCATGTTCCATGTTAGAGTGAAGTTCTCCACCACAGCTTGTGCTTCAGCTGGCCTTGATGGGAGGCCAGTAAAAGAAATGTTCTGGACAGTATGCTTGTAGGTGGGGGTGGGGGAGTTATTTTTATTCTCAAAATAGCTATAAATATTTGACAAAAACAACTTTCTCTCTCATTTCAATTCCTCCCCACTCCCGCTCCACGACATTTTTTCCCTTCTTGTTAAAAGCATCACAAGGCCCATGGATGGGGAACTCTAATTGAGACAGGCAGAGATACTACTGAAATGTATGCCTCATTTCTCCAATGGTCCTATCTCTGCCTGTGCTTAGCCCTTTTCTGCCAGATTGTGCTCTTTATTGCTCACACCACTCATGAGTACTAATACTCAGAAACTACGCAAGCTGACTTTATTGTATATATTTTGTGTCCCACTCTCATAAACCACTCTCCCCAGATCCCTTATGCATTTCCATTGCTCTTTTTCCATTCCAAGCATCCCAATTTCAAAGCATGGAGACCTCACAGTAGTCTTATTAGCAATTAAAAGAGCATTCACACTACTTTGAGATGTTACTTGTCCATATGTTCAAATTATAAAGCTTTTAAAATGCTATATTATATTACACACTCTTAATACAGTTTACTCTGTCACCCACAGACTTATAAAATATGAACCACATGTACTTTCAATTATGATTTTTTTTGTAAATGCATAACTGAGATAAGAAGTAATAACCCACTCATCCCCTAGATTTTTCCAGATTGGTCCAACTTACATGAAGATTATTGACATATTTACTAAATCCAGACTTTAAAAATTATTTGATGCTCTTCATAATCATTATCAAAAGTTGAGGTGAACTCAGACTTGACAACTTTCACTGAATAAGCTGGGCAAACTTCCATGGCTCAGCAGTTTTTCAGGCTTGTGGTTCTTTGGAGTTCCTGCCCCACCTCCAAACTCAAGGACAGAGTTTGGGTAAACACCAACAAGGACTGGCAGTAAGAGTCAGCAGATTCAAGCCAGGGATTGAAGGGCAATGAAGAACATGTAGAAAGAATCTACAGAAGGCTATCTCTATAACCTCTCAGTCAGAAGCTGTAAGTAGATACATTCTAACCACCATTCCCCTCTTGTGTAGACAGCTAACCCAACGAGTGTTTTCTTTATGTTCCCACACTCTACACTGATCTGGGATTGTTCTAAAGACATAACATAGTACTAATAACTTCTCTTTCCTTCTCCTTCACCTCTCATTTGCACCTCCCCTCCAGTCCTTATCTCTCTGTACCCTACACACACACACACACACACACACACAGAGCGAGAGGGAGGGGAGGAGAAAGACAGAGATAGGGTAGGAGTTATCACAATTACATGTAATTACAATTACATGCAACAGGAATGTGGGTTGTGCATCCGGGAGACAAAGATGTAAACAAGTGAGTGGCATATAAAACCTTAGATAAGAAGGACTACTAACATTTACTAGAATGCTAATGAAGATTAGATGAAGTAATCTATGTAAAATCCTAAAATATTACCACAGTACACCTTTAAATTATAAAGGGTTCAGGCAAGCATGCTACAGCTAGTTAAACTATCGATTGGGACACCCACATCCCATATCAAAGTGCTAGTTCAACTCCCATCAAATTCACTTCTGATCCCACATCCAGCTAAAGCATCCTGAGGGGAATGGCTAAAGCTCCTGGGCACATGTAACCTGCAGGGAGTCTCTGACTCCCGCCTCAGACCTAGAGGGGAATCAATAAATAGAAGATTGGTCTATCTATATAAAGAAGATCAATATCTTTAGATATAAAGAAGATCAATATCTTTATCTTTCTTTTAACTTCTGTCTCTCTTTCTCTCCTCCCTTTCTCCCTCCCCCAGCTTGGGTCTCACTCTCTCATTTTGCCTTTCAACTAGATGAAAATAAATACACATTTAAAATAAATTATGGGAGAATCAAGATGGTGGAATAGGGTAAGGACACGTTTAAACAGACAGAAAAACATTTAATCAAGATGAAGTAGAGAGGACATATTCCAGGAAATAGGAGAGGACAGAACAACAGCAGAGGGGTACCTGGAGACTGACAGACACGGGAAAGCATCAGGCACAGCAGTGTGGTGCTGCAGTGACTGATACTCCAGCAGCATTCAGCAAACAGAGATCTGAACTCCACCAGCAGCCAGAACTCCACCAGCAACCAGGTGGGAAGGGACTTTCACTGGGAGCTTGGGAGGTGAACCCAGACAAAGAACTGTCCGTCCTGCTGGTCCGTTTGATTTGACCAGGGGCAGAGACAGAGCAGCAGATACCAGACGGGCAGTGCGAGAACAGCATGGATTTCACAAACCAGTCAGCCCCCTAGAGCTGAATTGGCGCCATTTTCCGTAAGGAGGCAAAGGCAAGGGAAAGGACTGAGCATACGCTGAGCTGGGAGTGAACTCATTTCTGATTCAGTGAACTGCAGCAACGTGGCATTCTACAGTACCACCTAAGACAGGTCTGGGTAGACCTCAGATCTGACAGCCCAGCAGATCAAGAACTGTAGTGGTGGTACGTCAGGTGCCATTTTGTACACTGTGGCAATAGCTTTAGGACTGCAGAAGACAACAGTGAACTGTGCATGTGCTGAGCTTGCAAGAACTCACTGAGTTCTGTGGATTGCACTGGTCCTGCAGGAAAATAATATCAACTGTGGCATCATACGGGTCAAAATAGGTCCGTGTGGAACCCACACCTAACGTCCAACAGGGTCCAGCAAGATCAGTGCCACCAACAACCTAACTATATAGGACACCTGCAGTCTCTCTAATCCTGGGACCTGCTCCAACTGGAAGGGGGAGAAAGGTTGCAGAGACAACAGTGCAGCCTCAGCATGGTATCACAGGAGGTGGAGAGTGGTGAGCCAGGAGATAGTGCTGTGGAGATCACGGTGGAAATCTGACATAAGAACCCAGACCTGGAACTCACTGGAGGTTGTGGCACAAGTGGCTGCAAGCAAAAAGTTTGTGTACCAACTGCAATAAGTAAAATCGCATTGTAGACCTGTGGGTGACACAGCTTAGAAACCTGCCCCAAGGAGAAAACTCTGCTAACCAGAAGTGCAATGACCAAGAGCAAAAGAAGAGACAATGGCACAATGAATATTATCGATATGCCAATCTCAGAGTTAACTGAGGAAGACATCGAGAAAATGCGGCATACAGAATTCATAAAACTCATCTTAAAGCTTCTGATCAAAAATGAGAAACACATACAAGAGTTGAAAGAATTTAAGCAAGCAATAAAGCAAATCAAGGCTGATATATCAGAAATTAAGAACACAGTAGAGCAAATTAAAAGTACAATGGAGAGTCTCCAAAATAGAATGAAGCAGCAGAAGAATGAATCTCAGAATTGGAAGATATGTCCTGTCATCAGGGGGAAGCAAACAAAAAGCTGGAAGCAGAGCTGGATCAGGCCAAAGAATGTATTCAAGAATTGAAAGACATTATTAAGAGGCCAAATATAAGAGTTATGGGTGTCCCAGAAGGTGCAAAAAGAGAAGCTGAGTTTAAAATGTATTTAATGAAATAATAAAGGAAAATTTCCCTAATCTAGAGAAAGAATTGGGAAACAAGATTCAGGAGGGGCACAGAACTCCCAACAGGCTTGATCAAAAGTGATCTTCACCAAGACACATGATCATCAAGCTCTCTTCAATTGAACATAAGGAAAAGATCCTGAAATGTGCACGTGAAAAAAATCAATTGACATATAAAGGAATGCCAATCAAACTCACAGGAGATCTCTCACAGGAAACTCTACAGGCAAGAAGAGAATGGAGTTATATATTCCAGATTCTAAAAGAAAAAAATTGTTGGCCTAGGATAACATATCCAGCAAAACTTTATTTTGTCTTTGAAAATGAAATAAAATTCTTCCACAGTAAAGAAAAGTTAAAAGAATTTGTCTCTTCCAAACCTGCCCTACAAATGATACTTCAAGATGTTCTCTTGACAGAGAAGAGGAATAGCACCAAACAAAACCAAAGGCAAACATGAAGAACATCCCAGTAAAATGATAACAGAAGACTAAACCAATGAACAACCCATTCCTAAAATGACAGGACCAAAGTACTATCCATACATGTTAACTCTGAATGTAAATGGCTTAAGCTCAATCAAACATCATAAATTAGTAAACTGGATTAAAAAACAAAACAACACCTATTTATTGTCTATAAGAGACACGCTTCACCAACAAAAATCAGCAGAAACTATATTGCATGGATTTTGTTGTTTTCTGTTAGTTTCATCTCTTCAAAACACTTTCTTCTGATGAAATCAATTCAATGACTCGTAGATCATACAGCAGCATCATTTTCTTCAAGAAGGTTCTTGATTTTCATGTCTTCAGCTACATGTTAGGAATTTTGTAGCATGTAATTTAACTTCTTGGTGTTGCTAATTTCTTTTTTCTCCCTGATGTTGATTTTGTTCTGTGGTTTTTCATTTAAGGGGATGCACAGTAGCTGTGTTATGGAGACTGTCATATCTAGTAATATGTCATTTAACTTCATGGCATTGTAAATTTCTATTTTTCTTTCTATTGTTGATTTTGTATTATGATTTTTCATTTAAGGGGATGTACAGTAGCTGTGAAATGGAGACTAACATCCAGATGTGAGGATGCAGTGTAGTATGCATTTCTGCTTCCAAAGATGGACTTACAATGAAACTGTCCGCAATGATGGACATATGACTGTGTATGAAAAACTATATTTTAGTAATGATATAGAGGAACTAGGTGGGCGGGAAGGGAATTGGGGAGGGGATAAAGGAAATGCTAGGAGCCTATGGAACTGTATCATAAAATGATAATAATAAACAAATGTTAGAAAAAGAAAAGGAAAAAATTATACACAGTTATGGAGTGGAATGTGTGCGATATCTCAATAAATGTGTACAGTGTGTATTGATTAAAAAATAAATTATGAAGGGTCCTGATCAGACTGAACTTTTTATTGAAAGAAATGTCTGTGCTCCTAAACAATGTAAAATCTATCACTGGAAATCGTAGATGTAGTCTTGGAGAGAGAGAGAGGCAAGGCATTAAAATTTTCCTTTATACCCAAATGGGTTTTATCTTTGTGTATTTCCCAAAACTGAGCTGTGGCATTCTCTTAGTCCTCAAAACAATAGAGCCTATTTGTAGAATGCAAGAGGGTGACCCTGAGTGGCACTTTACACACCCATTTTGAACTCTAAGCAGTTCAGTGAGGTTGGGTACAATAATAGATTCTGGGAGTGGGCTTAAATGGTACAAAAAAGAGGGGAGAGAACTGCCTGCTGTCCATTGAAAACAAAGCAGAATCAAGGAAAGTGAATAATACAAAGCATGAGAAAGGAATTTCAGAATGTTCCAAGCAACTGAAAAGAGTACAAAGTACTAGGATGTAAGTGACAGAGAATAGGTCAGATGGGCATCATTATTTACCATATAGTTTCCATGAACAGCAACAGTCTAATACTGGCTATTTTTAAAGCAACTATATACAATATATGCACATGATGAACTCTACACAATAAAACAGAATGTCTTGATATGTCTTCTTTACCTAGAGACTACAGTTTACTTCTGAATCAAATTCTTCCTAAAATCTATTCTAAATCTAAAATGTTATTTTCAATAATGAGATCATCCTGAAAGGGGTATAGTACTAGTTCAAGGATGATTTTTCAGAGGGAAAAATGGAAGTTAAAAAGCAATGAGTCATAAGTGGCTGAACAATCCAAAACATAATATTGAAAGCATCTATGAAAACTAAAATATATGAAAGCATTTATGCCCATACATTAGAACTAGGAGCTCTTTCCTCTGACTAACTCAACTTTCTCTAACTCAGATCTCTCAACCATAGTTTAGGAGTCAAGGCTTAAGAGCAAGACCATAAGAAGGCTTAAGCAGCAAGACAATATGTTGAAAAGAAACAGAGGGGCCCAGTGCTGTGGCCTAGCGGCTTAAGTCCTCGCCCTGCACGCACTAGGATCCCATACAGTTGCTGATTCTAATCCCAGCAGTCCCACTTCCCATCCAGCTCCCTGCTTGTGGCCTGGGAAAGCAGTAAAGGACTGCCCAAAGCCTTGGGATCCTGCACCCACTTGGGAGACCTGGAAGAAGTTCCTGGCTCCTGGCTTTGGATCAGCGTAGCTCCGGCCGTTGAGGTTACTTGAGGAGTGAGTAGGCGGACATAAGATCTTCCTCTCTGTCTCTCCTCCTCTCTATATATCTGACTTTGCAGTAACAATAAATAAGCTTTTAAAAAAAGAACAGAAACACAGTACTGATAAGAAAAAGAGTGTAGATTTTATGTACATTTAATTGAGATAATAATTTGTTAAAACACTTATGAGGATAACTCACTCTAAGCCATTTTTAATATTTAAACTATCATAAAAACTTATCGTGGACAGGTTTCACTGCTAGAACTAAAAATCCAAACTATTTTAATGACCTTGTTCCACAGTATAATTAATATTCACACCCATAGAGACTACAGATCAGAACTTAACATTTTATTCTTCACTTTGAACAGTGATTTGCAAAAGGCAAATTTACAAGAGGATCATCTGGAGAGTTTCCTAAATGCAGATAACTCACAGAGTGACTCACTAGATCAGGGTGGGGATCCAGGAATTGCCATTTTAAACATACACCGTAATACATGTTGTCATGATTAGTTCCTAGAAAAGTTTGACAAATACTTTGATTATGCACTAAAATTCCAATAATTATTTTACACATACTGACACATTTTGTATGTTTCCGTGTAAATGTGTATATAATAGCAAGCCTCTCTACAAAGTGCAAACTATTCCACTAAAGCAAATGAAGTAATGTTCAAGATAGAGTATAACTGCGAAACGGGCCTGGCATGGTAGTCTAGAGTCTTAAGTCCTCCCCTTGCATGTACCAGGATCCCATATGGGTGCCAGTTCACATAGCAGCTACTGCACTTCTCATCCAGCTCCCTGCCTGTTGCCTGGGAAAGCAGTTAAGGATGGCCCAAAGCCTTGGGATGCTGCACTTGCTTGGAGGACCTGGAGGAAGCTCCTGGCTCCTGGCTTTGAGCTCAGCTCTGGCCGTTGCAGCCACTTGAGGAGTGAATCACTGGACAGAAGATCTTCCACAGTCTGCCCTCCTCTCTGTATATCTGAGTTTCCAATAAAAATTAAAAACGTATATAAATCTAAAAAAAAAAAAAAAAACAACAACCAAGGATGAGTTAGGAGGAAAAAAAAACAAGAAAACAGCTACACTAGAAACAAATTTTGACAAAATTTCCCAGAATATCTATGCAAAGCAGAAGTGATCTAGCCATTCTGGAATGTTGAAGTTCTGGAACCTTGAGATAGCAGGAGAGGAGAAAATATCCTTGGTGATACAGCTGCTTAAGGCCTAAATGGTGCGTGTGAGTAATAACCATATGCAAGGCACTAGGCCACATGCTGAGAGATGAGTGAAATATGATTTATGACTTCAAGAATTCAATCTAGTGATGGGAAACAGACAATAAACATTATAATCCACTAGAAGGTGTGACTTGAGTTGAATCTCTTATTTCAGCAGCTCTAGGGCTGCTGGAAATGTGGAAGAATGGCAATTTAAGTATAGAAAAATTGTGAGGAAAGTCACAAGAGCTTGAAGAGTTTGGGTAGGTCTGGTGAGTCTGAAATAGTTGGCAGGTAACTAGGGCACAGAGAAGATTGTGGAGAAGGAGATCAGGGTGTAAAGGCATTCTGAGCTGCTGGGAAGAGACCATGATGGCCCCAAATGCCTATCTGAAAAAAAAATTAAATTCCTTTAGAAGATTTTTGAGGGGAATGCTGACAGGATAGGATCTATATTTAGGAAGAGCACTCTAACAGCTACATACAAAACAGAACGGGGAGAGAGTATATGCAAGAAAGATATGCTATGACTGGTCATTTGGCTACATGGAAAAATATTCCACACTGGTTGCCAATATTTCTTGTTGCAAAAGCTGAGATCAAAGAGAAAAGAAGCAATACAAAAGAGATTTTTAAAAGAAAGCATAAAATCTGAAGAACGAACATGAGCAGCAGCAGTGTTTAGAAACTTGTTGGCGATGCAGTGATCCACCATGACTGTGTCAACAGAGTAGCAGCATTGTGGGTAAGAAAGCAAAAAACGTCAACAGCCCAGAGAGTAGACAGCTCTAGACTGTCAAAGTCATCTGAGGATAATGGGATATTTGCTCTGGATGGCACACAGATGGGGCAAGCAGCTTTCTCCACGAAAAGACACAGAGCATATCACATAGTGGTCAAGAGCATGAGCAAAGGAGACAAACTCGCTGTGACTGATTTTTGACTCTGGTACTTCATAAGCATGTGATCTAACAGGGAACTTTTACTTCAACTCCTTGGTCTCCGTTTTCAAAACCTAAAGTGGAAGTAATACTACCTACCTTATGTGAGAGCTGTTAAGATTCACAGGTTTATACAATAGATTTCAAAAAGTTCATGGAAAATAAAGCTAAAAAAATTAGTTAATTTTGGTGCGAAAATTGTACCCCTTACAATTTCCAAATATAAGATTAATCAAAATTTAAAAGACAAAAGTGGTTTTCGAAATCCATGCATAGTTTTTTCCACACTATACATTTTCTATGAAGTTTCTGAAGGCCCCTCATGTAAGTTATATATAATACAGTTAGGCAGAACAAGTATCCAATAAATGTTTGCTATTCTTATTATTGTATGTGTGAATGGGTGGGGGGGGTCACATATTGAAACATACCATGCTCAATAACTCTTGAAGGCATCAGTGCTATGTCTATGTTACATCAATTAGCAAAACATAGCAACCCAATAGTCACCTACAATATACCACCCTACATAGATAGCATGTCTTAATTATCACTCATAATGCATATGCAAAGCCCTCTTCAGAAAATTGTAGATATGAATAAGTTGTAAAAATTGTAAATATTCTTAAGTATCTCCTTAACTAAGGCACTGCAAGATGGCTCCAGCACAATGTTGGCTGATGTCTACCAACCTTAATATTCCCATTCTTAAGATCTGTCCTTCGAGCCCGGCGGCGTGCCCTAGCTGCTGGCTAAAGTCCTCGCCTTGAAAGCCCCGGGATCCCATATGGGCGCCGGTTCTAATCCCGGCAGCTCCACTTCCCATCCAGCTCCCTGCTTGTGGCCTGGGAAAGCCACAAGGACGGCCCAGAGCACTGGGACCCTGCACCCCCGTGGAAGACCTGGAAGAGGTTCCTGGTTCCCGGCTTCAGATCGGCGCGCACCGGCCCATTGCGGCTCACTTGGGGAGTGAATCATCGGATGGAAGATCTTCCTCTCTGTCTCTCCTCCTCTCTGTATATCCGGCTTTCCAATAACCATAAATCTTTAAAAAAAAAAAGATCTGTCCTTCATTATCCTTCATACACACTCCGTTAGACAACCCAACTTCAGGACTGAACATCCAGCGCCTAATAATCTACCCAGCTCTAATTTTCCTTGGCCTCTAACAGTATAGGGAAGATGTGATTATTTTGCAAGTGAAAGAATTTTTCTTTCACCAAACAGGAAATGTCTTCTGTTAGATCATTTTCATTTAGCTTATATTTTTCTCTTTTTAAATGATCAGATTCTTAGAAGTTTATCTATTAAATACATTGAATCTGCTATCTTTGTATTAATATTACACTAACATAAAAATAAGTATTGGGAGGGGAGAGAAAATATAAGTTTCTTTAAAAACACCAATAAGATTTTTCTCCTTTTCTATATTAGGGGGCTTGCTCCCATGAAAAGGAACGGACTGAGAGGTGCTCACCAAGCTTCCAAGGCACAGAAAATTTTCCACCTGGAACAAAGTTCAATATGAAGCTTCCAATCACGCATCTAATTTGCCCAGTTCTGCTTCCTTGAATCCAGACATATTCCCTCAGTTCCCACCTCTATTTTTTGTGTCAAATCCCATTTAGGTTTAAAGAATGATAACAGGGCTTTATTTCAGCCTCCTTTCTTTGTTGCCCAAAGGAAATAACATGAAGATAGTTTTAAGATATGCTAACACATAAAGACATCTTCAATAAGTTCTAATTTACATTATATCTGATACGGTATATTCATCATTTTTCTAAAAGTCTCATAAACAGATTATCCCAACATTTGCCCTCTGGCTCATTTTCTTGCCAACATTCTGAAATGTTCATTGTCAAACGTGGAAAAAGAGCATTGTCAAATGTCAGAGAAGTGACTGAGGAAGAGGCATTTCTCCAGGACACACAACAGTCTCTAATGAGCTCAGAACTAAGAATGACTCACGACTTCCAGAATGTCTACAGGATTTTAAAGAAAGTTCTACCAGAAGACTAGCATGAGGCACCCAAATCTCTGTAAATTTGGTGACTTGGTATTACTGATTTTAATTCTTCAGTGGGGCACAAAAATCTGGCTTTTTTTCCCTTAAAAGTAAGGAAATTAAAATTGAGAAATTCATTTGGAAATTTCAAAAGATGGAAAAGCTGATAAGAGACGGGGGTAAGGAGTATGGAGCTGAGTTAGCTATATAAATTTTCCTGGGGATGTGGACCAAATGTTCCAATTTAAGAACTACTTAGCACTTCACATGCATGGGCAGTATATTTTAAAACAAATATAGTTTGTTAAAACAACCTTTAAAATGCATTGAGCAGGATATTAAAACCAAACTAGCACAACAGAATGAAAATATCCCATATTAACCTTTTAGACTGGATAAGGGTTTGCTTCCCAAAAACTTCACAAGGCTCTACTTTCATTCATATTGATGCATAAACTAATCCAAACATTAGTGCTTCTGACAAATCCATAAAATTAATCTAGAAAACATCCACATATCAAAACAAATGCTACCTTAAAATGATTTTGAAAAACTTCTCCACATTTCCATCAAAAAAATACTGTGTTTTAATAAATGACAGAATTTAGCCTACTTGATTAGTAGTTTAAGTCAAATTTACCCTGGACCCATCAACTGAGAGAATTCCCGGTATAACTAGAGAAAAACACAAAATCAAGCAGTCGAAGCGCTACTGCTTGTTCCATGTGAGACCCTGGGCCAGTTACTTAGCCTCGGTCTCTGTTTCCTTACCTAAGAAATAGGATAACATTGCCACTGCCTTCACCCAGGGCTGTTTTGAGAAAGAACTTTAAAAAAATGTGTCAAATCACTGTATAAATATTTTATGCAGCGTCCACTAAGATTCAGTAGTCAGAAACCTTATTGCAGTTGTGATTGTTTAATAGAGTAAAACCACTTTAAGAGAATAATACCATTAAGAAATTAAACATGTATCAGTGATTAGCACTGAATTAATTCATAAAAGCCACCTCGCTGGATTTGTAATTATTCATTAGGTCACCTCTGAATTGAAACAAGACAAGGAGATAATGTCACTGCTTTTTTTAAAAAAAAAAAGCAAACCTTTTTATTAACACAGGGAAATTCTGTCCAGAAATAGTAACTCCAATAGCATATTGAAGTCCAGCACTTTTCACAGCCGGAAACTTAAACCAGAACATCAGTCCATAAGAAATTTCTATTTACTGAACAAAGCAATATTTTCCATGAGAATGTATCAGCTTAATTTTGTATTGGAGAAAACGAGACAGTAACTGGTTTTAATCAGAAGAGTAAAACCTCAACAACTTCTCACATTCAAATATTACAGAGATGGCTCTTCTAGAGTCAATAGAGCATATACCGGAGTAGGGAGAAACATCCAGCAAGCACAAGTTTCCAACACTTAGTGAAACAAGCCAGCTGATACCCAAAGAAGAAACTGAAGCTATAAATTCAAATAAACAGGCTGCAGGAAGACTACACAAACCTGCTGTTGCTTTAATTGCAGACAATTCAACTCAGCAGCTGTTTGGTCCAGGCACTAAGGTTCACTGTATGCTCTTCAACGTAACCTTGAAATACTGTCACTCACTCACTTCTCCACATCATCTGCATGCTGTCCAATTAATCAGCGAAATCAACTGTCAAACCATGCATCAGAAGCAGAACAGGAACTTTGAGGTCTTAAGGGCAGAAGCACAATATTTTAAGGATAATAAAGCATGAAGGGAGATGAAGGTCCCTGACAATATGACATTTAAACTTATCAAAACATGCATTTGTAGGAACTCAACTTCCGGCAAGAAAGTGAAACTTTCTCAGGGTTTTTCATTTGCAAGAGTCCTTTCCGTCTAACTGCTACGTAAGAAGCCTTGCCAACGACATTCACAAATACCTGATGAGAGTTTTCAAGTTCTTTATTATTAAGGACCAACATGTTTCTGAAACCTTAACAGACTACCTAAGGAACACTGTTGAGCCAACGCTATTTTACAATACAGATGATTTGGAGCTGACAGTTTGAGATCAGCAGTACTTTTTTCTACTAGAAGAATAAACAAACAACAATAATATATAATGTTCATCAACTTGAATTCAACAATGATATAAAAATAAATTTACCAAACATATATTCTGAATGCTTCCTATTTGAAGTTTCCTCTCTCCCAACTGCATGCTAAATCTATATAACCAATTAAGAAATACAGGAGTTAATAAACTCAAGATAATCACAACACATACTAAGTGTTTCAAAATTGCTTTTTGCTTCCGATACACTGTGTCTTCTGTGCAAACACTCCAGGCTATATCACATACTACCAGTTGCAGGCACAAGACTTGAGAAATTCAACACAAGAATACAGCAAAGAAGCATGCACAATTAAGGGATCAGGACTACCAATTTAACAGAAAACCCAGATTTTACACAGCAATCTGCTATAAATATTATAGCTAGGGGCAGGCATGTTTTATGCAGCTGTTTTGTTTAGCTCATTAGAGCGCTATTTGTCCTTCAGTGCAGTTGAACTGGAGGCAAAATAAGACAGAAATGCACTTTAAAACAAAAGGGAAATTTCAGATAAAATAGAACATCATACCTGTATATTGTACCAGGAACATTGTGTGACTCTTCAGAGAACTGTTTGTTTCACGTTGTGTCTTACTGCAAGTTATTCTTTCCTTACCCTCTTCTCTCCACAGAAAGAAAAGCCAAAGCACTCGAAACCCCTACTACACCCTACCCCTAAGCCTCCCCACCACCGAGGGAAAAAAAAAAAAAACAGCCACAATTCAGATCAGATCCGATGCTTCTGTTTAGCTTAGCTCCAGCCGACCAACTGAGCTCTAGCAACGGAGCACAGGGAGGTGGATTCTGATGCCAGTAGCACTTCCATCCACTTCACTTACACAAAAGCAGGCAGTGGAAAATCCAAGAGCCTTGAAGACAAGGGCTGGAACTGGCTTTTATGAATTGCTATTACTGCATGTGTCACCATCCATCTCCAATGACGGACACTTATAGGCTGAATTGAGAGTAGAGGGGGTGGGGTGGAGGAGGTTGGAGAGCAGGTGGGGAAGCAATTAGCAGTATGTTCATCGGAGAATTCGTTCGGGATTTCATACATCAGTGCCTAAAGAAACAGCATGCAATTGACAAATCAGAACTTTACGATTTGCAAGCCTTAGAAGAAACCTTAGCTCACAGCTCCAAACAAAATAACGCTTGCCCACTCTTACAGGGCATGTGAAGTCGCCTCTCCACTTTCTCTTTCCTCTAGCTACCCTTATTCTTGAAAAATCAGCATTCGTAAGGAATATTTTGTAATTTCCCCTAAAGAATTACACATAAAAGGCTGAAAGCAAAGAAGCATAAAGGAATTAAATTCTATTGAACATGACATCTCTTAACAAAAAAGGCAGGAAGCTAATTATTTTAAGTCAACTTTTCATCCCTAGTCCCATTCCCCAGGTACAGCTTTCACACCTATAATCAGTGGATCATAAAACTTTTTACATATATTTACCACGGGGAAAGAAAATCTGTGTCTACCTAAAAATAGTTCAGCTAAATCAAGGTGAAAATTCAAGAGCTATGTACAGTATTCATTGGACAAGTGGCCTTAAGAAGTTACCTTGCCTCATTTTACTGGTGTACCAAATTGAAGTACATTTTTTCAAACCAATTTTGAAATTAATTACGAATAGGAACCAAAAGAAGACAGTTTCTTAGGAAGGAAACAGGGTATATTTGAAAAGAGCACTGGGTCTGAGTATCCGGAAACCTGAGCTCAAATTCTAGCTCTACAACTTTCTAGCAGTGTGACCCTGGACAGTTGCCTAACTTCTCTGAATCCAAATTCCTTTATTTGTAAGTGGGAGGTGATAGTAACTATCCTGACTGTGCCACAGGATTGCTGTGAGGAGCTAACATGAAAATTGATGTCAAAACACTTTTGTAACTTGTAAAGGTATATACAGGTATATGGGGTAATTATTACTATACCTCGGAGCAAATCTTGTCTCACTGAAGGGAAGCATTTTTAGCACATAATGCAAACAAATTTAAAGGAGTGATATAATGTGTGAAATATTGCCAGATTTTATGAGAAGGAATCACTGTCTGCTCTTAAAACTGCAGAGGGGAAACTTACTGGAAAACTTTAAAACGTGACACACCTGCATAATGCATTAAAAGTTTATTAAACAGACTAGAGCCTTCAATTCCCTCTTTCCTTCCTGAAATGTCTATCTCATTTTCTCCATATGGTCTGTACTATGTCCCTTTCAGAATATATACTACTGAATAATGAACACATCCTTTTGTTAAATCTTTTTTATTTACCTGCTACATCCCCACTTCCCAGTGTGTGGGGGAAAGAATTTGAGTTGATCAGCTGAGTCTAAATAAATGTACATGGTAAAAATTCAAAGTCATGCTTTTATAAGGATCCAAACTGCCTTGATACTTATATATACAGTGACCAGCTGGCTTAAGCTGAGACACTGTTTTAGCATATGAAGTCCTAGGGTGGCCACACCTGGGGCACTAAATGAGTCAGGCAATGTTTGGGGACTTTTGGTTCAGCCAAATCCCACATGTCCCCATTTCCATTTGTATGGTGGTTACCCAAGTACGTGTTTGTCCACATGGGCCAAATATGAAGCAGCCAAAAGAAAGGTGGAGACAATAGCAGAAATATCAGATGTCAGCCCCCTCCAGTACCATCTGTGTCCACAAACAAGTACACAGCCCTATTCTTGCGGGAAGAAAACTTTCTAATTGCCCTTTTTGAATGTCATTACAACTACTGAAAACGCCAATGAGATAGATAGATAGATAGATAGATAGATATTACATATTTTAAATTTGTGTTAACCCAATGGGCAAAATGGATGATATGAATCAAAAAAGTTAAGTGACTGGTAGCAAACAGCAGGTGAACTTTTAAAAGGGGAGAAGAAATAAGGGTTAGACGAGAGAAGCGAGACTGGATCTAAAGTGAGAGTTTCTAATCAGAAACATACTTAAAAACACTTGAAAAACACTTCTTATAGAAAATGCTTATTTTTTTAAAAAAGATTTATTTATTTTTATTTGAAAGGCATATTTATAGGGAGAGAAGGAGGGACAGAGAAAAGTTTTCTAACTGCTGGTTTACTCCACAAATGGCCACAATGGCCAGAATTGGGTCAGTCTGAAGCCAGGAGCCAGGAGCTTCTTCTGGATCTCCCATGTGTGTCCAGAGGCCCAAGAACTTGGGCTATCTTTCATTGCTTTCCAAGGTGCATTTGCAGGGAGCTGGACTGGAAGTGGAGCAACCAGGACATAAGTCGGCACCCATGTGGGATGCCAACCACAGTCAGAGGCTTAATCTACAAAGCCATGGTACCAACCCCCCTTTTATTTTATTTTATGCTATTTTATTTTATTTTATTTTATTTTATTTTATTTTATTTTATTTTATTTTATATATTCTTGCAGGAATGAGAATGGTCCTTTTGCTACTTCAGGAAACCACCAAGAACTTGAAAAGGTACTGGTAGCCCTAGCACCAGAATCACTTTCCTCTTGCATGAAGAAAGCCAGGCAGGTGGAATATAGTTCTCCACAGGCCTCACACCGCAACCTTCTGCCATAACCTTACCCAAGGTAAAATAGTCCACTAAGGTACGTGTCAGCCCAACTTTCAGTTTGGCAAAGGAGGCTTGGTGGAAACTTTAAAAATCACATTGATAAGCAGTAAAGACTGTACTTCAGAATTGTGCTATTCTGCCTTTGGACATTGCTACCAAAGCCCTCTATAAATTTAAGCTTGAAATCGACAGGCTAGCATTGTGGCGTAGTGAGTAAAGCCACTACCTGTGAGAGCAGCATCTCTTGTGGGCACTGGCTCAAGTCCCAGCTGCTTCACTGTTAACCCAGTTCTCTGCTAATGTCCTAGGAAAGCAGCCTGAAGTCAGTGAAACTACTTGGGCCCGTACCACCCATGTGGGAAATCTGGATAAAGTTCTTAGCTCCTGGCTTCAGCCTAGCTCAGCTCTGGTCATTGCAGCCATCTAGGGAATGAACCAGAAGATGGAAGGTCTCTCTCTAGCTCTCCCTGTCTCCCTGTCCTTCTAACTCCCTCTGTAACTGACTTTAAAATAAATAAACCTTTAAAAAAGCTAGGATTTGATACTCCCCAAATTCTACAGAAGAGTTATTCAAAGTACAAGTGATAGGACAGGAAAGAGAATTTTCTTTTTGTTAACTTTTTTTCCCATACCCAAAAAATGAGGATGCCATCAAGAACAAGACAGAGTATCCCAGATGGGAATGAGGTGGGAGACAGCAATTTCAACCCAGATTAGCAATTCTGGAAATAAACACATCAGAGAATCTTGATTTAAAATAAAAATCAAATCCACCAACATACACATAAGAAACTGCCACAAAGCTTCCATTATCCGGATTTCAAGCTCAGGAATAAAAGTAACCATGATTCTCAAAACCGCCCAGTTTCTCCCCAGCAGCCGTCATCGAGCCTGAGTGATCTTTTCAAACCAATTCTTGTCATTAGCCACCTTGACTTCAGAGTATTTTTGTCAAAAAAAAAAATCCCAGTGGAAGATTTCAAAGAACCAAGAACTTGAACTGAACCATGAACCTAAACGGTGAGAAACAACATTAATTCGCTAAATCACAAACAAAATAGAAATGTTAAGAATCTGACAGCAACAAAAACTAGTGAACTGATTTCAACCAGAACAAAGCTTCATGTTTTCTGAATCAGTCAAATTTGGACAAAAACCAGACAGTCCAATCAGTTTAAGTTCTGCAAAGAGCACATATCAAGGCTTGCTTTCATCTGCCTGAGCTGCCACAAAATAGCCACAGAACAAAGTCTGGATAAGGAGTCAAGAGAACTAAGTTCTGATCTTCGTCCACTATTGCCCTTCATCAAGCCACTTTGATTGTCATGGCATCAGCTTGCTTGCCATGGAATAGCTGAGCGGCGTTGACAATATTCCAGGCCTAAAAAGCTATGCTAATTGTGAAATGGACTCCAAGTGATGAAACACACAATGTCACAACTTGGCCACAATCTCCAGGAGCTAAAAGTCGCACCGTCCAACTGTCCTAACAATTCATATTTCTAAGTTATTTTTTTAGATTCATTTATTTTTTTGGACAGTCAGATATACAGAGAGGAGGAGAAAGAGAGAGGAAGATCTTCCAACCATTGATTCACTCCCTCCAAGTGGCTGTAACAGCTGGAGTTGAGCCAATCCGAAGTCAGGACCCAGAGGGTCTTCCGGGTCTCCCACATGCATGCAGAGTCCCAAGGATTTAGGCCATCCTTGACTGATTTCCCATGCCACAAGCAGGGAGCTGGATGGGAAGCTGGGCTGCCAGGATATGAACTGGTATCCATATGGTTTCCTGGCGCGTTCAAGATGAGGACTTTAGCCACTAGGCTACTGTGCTGGGCCCTCCAAATTATTTTGAAACATGACTCACATTAGGATTTGATAACTGTCCTTGTTCATCCTTGAGAATAGTTAATGCAGTACATGTTTTCAGAACTGCACCCCTTTAAATATAAATAAAATGCTTGGAGAAGTTTGCTTCCTTAAGGGAAAGCTACAGCTGACTGCCCCCTCCTCAAGAAGAAGGAAAGAAAAGAGTATGATCTATAATATCCTGAGTACCTACTACATGATGCTTTATATAATTTTCTTAATAAGACCTTATATTGCGGCTACATGTTAGGTATAATTATCTTCATTTTATAGGCAAGGAAACTGAGGCTTACTGATGTTAAAGCACATTTCTTCCTCAAATCCATGACTCACTGAACTTACTGAATAAATCATGTGCTAAAATACTACAGTAAAAGTAAACAGACTTGCATCAATACTGGCTTGATTCTTTACAATTTTACCTGACAGTGTTGAACAATTGTTAAGACCACTACCAGACTCCGGAGTTGGACAGACCAGAGTTTCTTGAATTCAAGTTTGAAACCAGGTTTATGGACAAGGTAGTTAACCACACTGAGACCAGAATTTTCTTACATGGCAAATGTGGTAAGAAACGGGACCTAAGGTTGCTTGAAAGCACCAATGATGTGGTAGCAGTAACACAATACAAGGCACAAAATGACTACTAAACAAATGCAGATTACAACTATCCTTTTATTCATAAACAACACAAGAAAGGAAAAACTGTAAGTGCTCTTTGGCTATAACACAGACATAGTTTGAAAGAGGTTTTCAGTGGCCCACCTGTACCTCCAAAAATAAGCTGCATCTGGATATAAATTAGCATAATCATGAAGCAACATGGATTTATTAATTGGTGATGCCTAAGTAGTAGCAAGATTTGCCATGTACTTTGCTGGTTTGCTAACTACTTATTGTCCCTAGTTTCCTGACACCCATTTTTCTAGATAGAGTAGCAGATAGAAGTATTGCCAAAAGTACCAGGTGGGCTAAAGCAGCTTTCTTTAAACCTCAGCTGTTCCCTCTCTCATCTTCTCCTCGCTTTCCCTCTCCACTCTTCCCCTCCAGGTCTTCCAAGTGGATACAGGGGTTCCAAGGACTTGAACCATCCTCTGTTTGTTTTCTCAGGCCACAAAGGGGGAGCTGGATCATAAATGAAGCAGCAGGAACCCACATGGGATGTTGTTACTTGCAAGTAGAGGATCAGCCTGCTGAGCCACTGTGCCAGCCCCTCCACTCCCCTCTTCCCCTCCTCCTCTCCACTCTTCTTTCTCTAACTCTTCCTCTGCCACTCCACTGTCCGTCCCTCCCCTCTCCCTTCTCCCCTACCCCTCCTCTCTCTGCTCTCCTCCCTCCCTCTATGCTCTCCTGTTCCTTGTCCCACTCCACTCTTCCCTCTCCCCCCCCACTCTCCCTCTCCTCTCTCTGCTCTTCCCCTCCATCTCCCCTCTCCCACCCTACTCTTCCCTCTTCTCCAATCGCCTCTCTCTCCCCCCTCCATTTCTATTCCCCCCATTCTCACTCAACCTCTCTCCACTCTCCCGTCTCTTTCCCTTTCTCCTCCCCCTTCCCCCTCCCTCTCCATTGTCCCTTCTCTCACTCCCCTCTCCCTCTCTCTCTACACTCTCCCACTCCCTTCTCCCCTCTTCTCTCCCTCCTCTCTGTCCCCCTCCCTGTAACTCATACGCCTCTTTTTTCTATGCTCCCTTCTCTGCTCCTCTCTGGGTTGATTTGGACATTGTGCTTCTTCCTCTGGCTGTAGCTCTGTCCCTGCTCATCAGCATTAAGTGATATTTATAGAATGTGTGCCTGGCACTGCACTAGATGAAATGGAAGGGCCTCCAAAAGGTAATCAAAGAGACAGTATTCCTTGCCTAAACAGATCAAAGACACACAGGCACAGGTAGATCACAGTCATGGCAACACAAAATAATGTGTTCATCTAGTGAATGATACTGAAGAATTCAGGAAAACTGTATGATGCCTGTAACTTATTTTAAAACGCAGAAAAAGAATGGTAGATGGAAAGATGAGTGATTAAGCAAATGTAATGACATTAATTATGGAATCTAAAAGGTGATTCTTTAGGTGCTCACAACACAATTCTTTCGATTTCCTATAGATTTTTAAATGTCTTTATTTGAGATGCATGGAGAAAGAGCAGAGGGAGGAGAGGGAGAGGGAGGATAGGAATGCACAGAATCGGTTTACTCTCCAAATGTCTGCAATGCTTGGGACCTGGCTGAGGCTGAAGGCAGGAACCAGGACCACAATCCAGGTATCCTCTGTGAGAGGCAGATACCCAGTCACCTGAGCCATCACCACTACTTCCCTAGATTCCCTAGATCTGCTTTAGTAGGAAGCTGTAGCCTGGAGTCAAACCCAGGTACTGCAATGTTGCATGGGAGCATCTTAACCAACAAGCTAAATGCCTGTTCCATGGATATTTGAACATTTTCATAACAAAACGCTGACAGGAAGAAAGGCAGGAGGAAAAGGATATAATTTACTCAACCTTAAATGTTTCAGGACAAAATAAACATTTATATAGAAAAGCATAAAGCAAACAGGGCAAAATAGTAAAATGTAGTGAATCGGAGTGAATAGTAGTTAACTGTTCCAGTTGGATCCAGCATCCAACTTATTCTTGAAACTTCTGAAATAAAAAAGTTCAGATCTAGTTTATTGAACACTGACTCATTTCACCTGGTGCCTTAGTTGCCAGTTAATTTATTAGACACAATATTAGGTTAATAGCAGAAAGGCAGAGAACAATAATCAAGCCATGTGATGACACTATCCTAGGTATGGTGAGAGATTCAGAAAGGTCAAAGGGGTAAAACAAACAAACAGAAATCCAGATAATCCTTTCCTTGGGAGAACTCCATGTATATGAAGGAATACCAAAGCAGTATCTCAAGGGATAATTTGCTGAAGCCGAGTTCCACAGGAGATAAATATTCAGATTGAAAAGGTCGGTAGGAGCCAGATTGCAGAGTACTGAATGCCAGGCTGAAGCATTTGGACATCATCCTATGGCTGAAGGGCAGCCATATCTGAGTCGGGGAAAGAACATTATCTACCAGTGAGTTACTGGAGAGCACAGTTAGTTTGGGCATGGGTACCTTCAAGAGGCATTTGTTTTATATTCATATACTTGTGCCCCTTCTATCTACTTTTTGCTTTCTGTATCTGGGCATGACCGTTAGGGATTTACAACATTCTGGATGCTGTCCATTTTTCTAACAATTCCTGACATCTCTTCAGTGTCTCTCTGCACAGCACCCCTGCCCCATACACCATTCCCCAGAGGGAGCAGACCAGCACTGGCCTCAGCCCTGCTGACTCAGCAAGGGATAAATAAGTCTCATAGAATGTTTTGGAAATGAAGCTGCTGCACTTTGAAACTCTGATTTCCATCATGCTAATCAACAAGCCTCAATTACTGCTGCGATCACTGATTTGATTGGAAAGAATGAATATTCAGCCAAGTGACATGTAAAGGAGTACAGGAAGGTATGTCCTGGATATAGGAGGGAACAATCGTCCCAAGCAGTCTCTATACGTGGAAAGAAAACTAAATAGAGATCAGCATTGCTAAACCAACACATGATAAGATTAAAGAACTCTCAAAGACTACTGAAGTAAAAATAAAGTTTTTCTCATCTCATTTCCCCTTCCCAGTGCCCCTCCTTGAATCCAATCATGCTATTCTCCCATTTAATACCCCATGCTGGTGCAGCAGAATAAGGGCCATGCTCATCAATAAGCAGACTGCCCTCAACCAGTAGCCCCAGGACAACTTTCCAGATTCTTATGCCATCTTGCTCTCCCACATTCCCAGAAGTTCACACACAATATTTTAGTTTTTTCTAAAGTGTTCATTTTTACATTTGTTACTCGCTAGTATGGGTCAACAGTGCCTCTGCCTAGATAGAATCTTTGACTCCTTGTACACCTTGTACATCCTTTATGATGCAGCACAAGTTAGACTCTTAACCCTCCACCATGTTCCTAAAACCTTGTACATTGGTTTCTCTTTAAGCACCTTTCACATTCCAATGCAACCACTAGTTTGAGTGTCTATCTCTCCCATTAGATTATGAGTTCCTTAAGGGCAGGAAGGCATTATGTCTACTTCATTATATTATATTCCCATGGGGTTGGTCGTGTGTGCGCGTGTCCACACACACATTCAAATATCTAGTGAAGGAATAAGTTTGAACATCCAGTGTCCCCTGAATTAAAAGTCCACATCAACTGAAAGGTGAAGATGAAAACATTATGTAACCAAGTCAAAGTGTGTTTGAGGACCTGATTGAAAACAACATACTAAGAGTACATACTATAGAGCCTTACCATGAGGCAGTTTTCATCCCAGGAAATTCTTACTAGCAATTGCAACTGAGTAAAAGGAAGACCAGCTAGAGTGGATGAGAAGGGACTGTATGGGGATTCCTCTGTCTTTACCTTTTCACCGTTCACACTCAAGCAATATTGTTGGTACACCAGTCTCCACTCACTGCTTCTACTCTTCAGGTTATAACCAAAATTCCACGTGTGTTCTGCCTACAAAAGCATTTGGACTAGCCTTGTTCATGGGAAGTCATTGGAAGTTCTCCAATTCTTACTCTCACGTATCATAAATATGCCAGGGAACATTCTGTGGATAAGAGGCCACCAGAAAACAAAGTACCAAAAATTGGGAAAGCACGGAGTTAATAAAAATGGTATTATTTTCTCTCCTATATTGCCAACGTATTTCACCATCCTACAATAGCTTATATTATGTATCAGCAAAGGGCAAAAAAAGAAAAATTAAGACTTCAGCAAAACTTTATGCTCTGTAGGCAAAAAAAAAGAGGGAACAACTCTGAGAATTCTAATACAAATCTTTAGACACGTGATCAGTAGTCACTTCTGAAAAGTAAACATTTGAACTGCTTTAAACAAATAGCAAAAACTAATTAGTACTCTCTGCAGACAAAACTGAGTTGTATGCTGGTTAAAAAAAATAAACTGAGTCTGTTTTGATCTTCAAAAATGTCACACTGGTAAACACTTCACTTTTTTGTACATACAAATCTGAAAGCCAAACCAAGCTTGAGGAAGATTTAAGAGACATAAAATTTGTCTGAGATGTCTGCCAAATCTCTGCAGCAGAGACAGAAACCCTGGAAGAGCTGACACAATCATAACTCTCACAGCATCACGGGCAGGCTTGTGCAGGGCTGGGTGCACACAAAGTCACTGTTCCTTCATTCACACTGTTTGTACACAGAGAAGTAGATTATTTGCTTCCCAGCTATCCGGTAGCTCATTTTTGCCTACATATCCCACAGAGGAAAATATAGGGGGAAAAAACACAATAATTCCTACTGGCATACATCTCAACTGTCAGTAGGGTAAACTTTCATTTATATGATAGGACTATTTATTAAAACCTTCTTTTAGTTGGTCGTGAAAGCTCACCGTCTCATGAGTTTCTGTGTGTGTGTGTGTGTGTGTGTGTGTGTGTGTGTGTGTGTAACCATTACAAAGGACATTTATGAGTATTTAGTGCCATGCCTAAATCTGCTTTCACATGGTAATCTATAATAATTCAATGAACAAACTGACACGCCATCTGTATCTTCTATATTCAATACACTTGATCCTGGAGCAGAAGAACCACGTTTTCATGTTCTTGAAATTTTTAGAAGTGACAACTCCTTACAAAGCAATGTTACTGTATTCAGGTGACTCATGCTTAAAGAATCAGTCCTTTAAAGAGCACCTTTTTTTTTTTTTTTGCACAAAGGATATTATTTATTTATAAGGATCGTGAATGACAATAGGATCACTGATACATTTTGGTAGAGAAAATCAGATATTCCACATTGACTCAATTGTTTGCCATATGTGTAACCCACTACACATGCCTAACATAACTTAACAATGCAAAAATATAGTGCCCGCCTGGGCTGTATTCTGTAAATAGGCTTAACTGTTAAATTCAACTCAGGACTTCCCTGGGGACAGACTGCTGAAAAGTACATGTACATAACATTAAAAAATATATAAATTAACCATTGACATCAGCTCCCATGAGACACACTGTTTCTTGAACATTCAATTCTATCATGGTTTTTCTGTAGCTCTCTGCTGACGTCCTCATCCCAAAAGGCAGAGAATTTCAAAGCAGAAAGAAAAATACAGAAATTGGAGCTATTCCTTCTCTCCTGCATGAAGTGTTCAGTATACAAAAGAAAGATTTCTATATGCTAGCACAAAGGGCATCCTGACACGGTGAGATCATGTCAGTCTAGGGCTGTTCTTGTTACGCTCTGGTCACAAATAATTTGCCAAGGGAACATATAAAGACAGCATTCATCTTGAAAAGTCTGGCAGGGATTGCAGAAAAATGAGGAGAGCTGAGTTAGAGCAAGGAGTGTTTTTTTTTCCCTTTAAAAAAGATTCTTTATTAAGATAACTTTTCAGTTCCCTTTGACTTTACTGAGCTTTCCTTATCTATATAATGGGAATAATTATTGCATGTATTTCATATTTTTGATCTGTGAAATTAAACGACACAAGACTTTTGGTTATACAATTGATATCAACATTTGGCTAACATTAACCAAATACCTGTGAAGTGCCTGGCACTGGCCTAAGAAGTACATTGGAACAAAAGCTGAAGCAGGTGGGAAAATAGGGGGCTGATTTTCAAGGTCCTAAAAACAGGCTTAAGGAGTTGGAATATTATCCTGAGAACAATAGGTAGCCTTTGAGATATTTTACATAAGGGTTAGAAAGCTTCAGATTTCTCATTCATGAAACTCATTCTGTCAATATTAGCAGAGAATGGACTGGAAGCGAGCATGCTGGAGACAGCAGTAAACCAGGCAACAAGTGATACACGTATGTTGAGTATAGGAGCTGCCCCAAGCCAACACAGCAGTTGATAGGGGTACACACAGGAAATGTTTTTATTTTTATTTATTTTTTTAAAAGATCTATCTATTTATTTGAAAGGCAGAACAAGAGAGAGGTTGAGAAACAGATATGTTCTGTCTGCTGGTTCATTCCTTAGATGGTCAGAACAATCACTTGTGAGTTAGGTTGAAGCCACGAACCAGGAATTCCATCCAGGTTTCTCACCCTGGGTGATCCTCTGCTACTCTTACAGGTGCATCAGCAGGAAGCTGGATAAGAAAAAAACAGCAGCTGGAATCTGACTCAGCACTCAGATGTGTGATGCTGGTATCATAAGGGGTAGCTTAACCTGTTCTACTACAAAGCTAGCCCCAGGAAAATACTTCTAAATAATTTTTTTAATTAACAAATAAATTAGAGTATGGGGTTGGTAAATATAAATATGCAAAACATAAAACAGAAGTCATATGTTACATTACCAATTACAGTAGAGCCCTGCTGTCATTTTTATGTGACCATTACAGGATTTTTCTATATATACACACACCAATGAGTGTGTGTATGGGTGTGTCTGTACGTATGTATACTGGGATCCATCACTCTACTGAAAATTTTATAGCCTGAATTTCTGGCTAATATACCATAAAAAAAACTTGCCACTTAATTAAATATTCTTTGGTACTGTCAACTTTTGATGGCTACTTAATAATGTATTCTATGGATGTACTAAAATCAACTTCATTGAAACTCCTAATAATCAACATTTGCTATTGCGTGCGTGCATGTATGTGTGTGTGTGTAAACTACCGTTACAAGCAACTGTGGTATACATACGTACATGCTGAGAACAAAATTTTTAGCAACATCACAAGTATTTCCTCAGGATAGAGGCCTAGAAGTTGAAGTGGCAGGTTAAGAGCTATGTTCAATTTTAAAATATATGATACAAATTGACAAAACACTCTCCCAAAGGGTTTTATCAAATTATAACACCACTAACTATGTATGAGTAGGAGATGGATTTGAGAGTGGTGGGAAATGATGGTGTCAACTGGACATGGTAGAGAAAAAGACATTTTGTAGCAAAACATCAGGGCAGTAGTAATGTAAACTCTATCAATAGGAGCAAAGCCACTGGAAGGCCCAAGGATATGTAGGTTTCTGGGCAAGTGAACAGTGAAAAAGAATGTCAGGTGAGACAGCCAGGGAAGAGAGGCAAGCATTGGACACAGTGGTTAAGATGCCACGTGGTTTGGCTCTGGGTCTGGTTCTTCTTCCAATCCAACTTCCTGCTAATGCACACCAGAGAGGGGAGCAAGGAATGGCTCAAGTACTTGGGTCCCTGCCAGCTGTTTGAGAGACTCAGATGGAATCCCAGGCTCCTGGCTTCAGCCAGGCCCAACCCAGACTGCCACAGGCATTCAGGCAGCAAACCAGCAGATGAAATATTTCTTGTCTGTAACTGTCCACTCTGTCTCTCCGCTTTTCAAACAAAGAATGAAAATACATTCTTGAAACAGAAGATAAGCAGTCAAGAAAGGAAGAAACAGATAAGAAGCATTACGCAATGAAATTACAGGAATTTCCTTTGTTGCCTTATTCAACAAAAACAACAAATGTTACAAGCAGCCACTATTGCCATCACATTTGTATTACAAAGGTCCACAGCTACATGCATGTGAACATTCTGATCTCTTTTTTTCATCCAATAATCATTTACCTCATGTCTATTATGTGCCAAGTGGTGCTCTGAAGGCTATGGGTATGGAGATGAAGGAAACCTGATTTCTGCCCTCAAGGAGGCACAGTGTGGTGAGCTTAGCATTGCCTTGTGCATACATGTACAAGCAGAGCGGAGTTACTGGAAAGGCTTCACAAAGGTGTTCAAAGCTGAACTGAGTGCTGAAGGCCAAGGAGTCCCTAAGATGGCCAACAGTCACAGATCACACACATAATTTCTTGTAAGTGCTTTGAATATCTGTCTCACTGCTCTCAAAGACACTTAGTAAGGCGGTAAGGATGCTTGCGCATGATCCAGAGCACTCTGGGACAGTGACAACAGTCGCCACTGCTAATTAATGCCCATATTTGGCAAAACTATGCTGATCACAAAATACAAAGGATAACAAACAATTGACACCTGCAGGCTTTTAAAACAAATCTGATGATATTGATAAAATGATATTCACAACTGCCATGTCCTACTAATTCTTACTTCCCAATTGTCTCTTAAATCTACTACCTCCTCTCATATGTTCCTACTTATGGGTCCACACCATCTCCATGCAACAGAGCACCAACCTCCAAAATGCTCATACCTCTTCCCAGTCCACCATCTCACTGTCATCCAAATATGAACATCTGATCATGGCACTCCTAAAACGCTTGAATTAGATGTATTGCCTGTAAGCAATATTTAATCAAAGTTCAGTCACTTGAGTGTCACTTAGTGGCCTTTACCACATTCACATACCAAGGTGAATATTACAAGCATACTTCCAAGAATTCACAGACAAATGGAATTAAAAGATAATATACATTTTCCATGAGTTTTTAAAATACTCCCTTATATTTAGTTAATAGCTATCTTTAAACCAAACTAGTTTGCTCTTCTTACCATGTCTAACTTAACTTTACAACTAGTGATCTAATTCATTGTATCCTGTATACAGACACATTCATTACCATGAGCAGACACTCTCCATTTTGAGGACCACTGGCTTATGGGGGTACATTCAAACTTCTCGGCACTGCAGTCAAGATTCCTCATAAATCAGCTCCAACCTATCTCTCTAGACACTTCTCTGACCTTAACACTTTTCTTTTCCCAAATAATCTGCACCCCAGCAGACTGTCTTTATATGTGCCACTCCTGGAAGGTCTCAGGCCTTTCAGCCTGAAGCCTTGGTATGGAATGTTTCCTTTCCATTCCTCTTTGTCTGAAAAACCCATTCCCCTCTTACAACCTACCTGTTACATCACCTCCTCACAAAAGTTTTCTCCCTGACTCTCCCTTATAGCCACTTACCCTGTTCTCTATCCCTCCACAGCACTTTGCCATGGCTGCCTCTGCATGCTGGAGTGCCTTGGAATTGTGGGCATCTGGTCCCCCAGCTAGATCCAGGGAGAGCACACACCTCCTACTTTGTGACATCTCCCACACTGCAGGTGGGCAGAAGTCAGGGGAGGAGACACAGTGACCCAGATCATTTGGCAAGAAAAAGCTACAATAAAACACAACTGAAATTACCATCCAGGTCCAAATAGCTTACAGGTATGACATCTTTGGTAAAGAGAAGCAGCTAATTCAGAAATAGTCATACTGGCTACAGTTTTGGCAGACAGCGTTAGCTACAGTTGCAATAGCAGTTAAGCTAATTTGGTTTTGGCAGGTACTTTATAGCAGACACATGCTGACATAAAAATTCAAAATGAATCACTTGGGTTTCTGCCACAATGATCAACCATATCATACAATAACCTCTCCTTCCCACATCTGGAGCATAAAGAGCAAAAATGAACATCAAAACCAGCAAACCAACATGAAAAGAGTCGGGAATTTGTACATCCAAACCCCTACTTGACTCTATAATGATGTGATTCAAGTAGGTTATTCCATTTCTTTGCATTGTAATTTCTTTCTACAAAAACAGGGAAAACAGCACAGATATCCTAAGGCTCATAAGATGATGCAACAAAGGATTTGTGATGATGCAGGCACATGTGAGCTCAAATAGATATCAGCCATTATTGTCACTTGATGAGATAAATACAATTAATGTGACCTATAACGACAGCAAATGCACTTCCTAATAAATACATGGAACAAGGCTTTAAAAAGGACAACCACAGATTTCAACTAAGAATTGCCATGAAAAAAAAATCTGTACAACAAAATTCTTCTATTTAAAGTCACACCTGGATCATACCATCACACTTCCATGTGTTCTCCAAGAGTTGATCTCAAATCAGGTTCCCCTAGGATGAAAAGAAAAATTACCCAATCTTAATTTTTTTGCCTTCAATTTTATTTGATATAGAATAGCATTCAAGTACTGTGAATGCTTTAAAGTGTCCCATTATGAAGATCCCAAACTTTTCGACACAATTCATTTCCCAGTACACCCCCTGCTACCTGTCACACCGTGTTCCCTCTTCTGAACCAACCACAGGGTCAGCAAGCATTTTTTCCCCTTCTCTTGGTTCATTTCAATTGCTCTTTATTTCTTTGGAGCCCAATTTAAAAATCACCTCCTCCTTTACAAAGACTACAGGATTGGTCTAAACGACAGAGGAAGGTTTCAAGAATTCAAAAGTGTCACAATCAACTCCCATTTCCATCAGTATGCGCTTCCACCAAAGCCTTAGAACTTTTCTGTGTGTTTGGTATAATTCAGAATGAATACCGCTGGTTTGCCCTGGTCTACTTTGTAGCTGGTGTATTCACTAAATACCTGAGTGCTATCAGTCTTGGCTGGGAATCCTGAAAGAGATCCGTTTTTAAAACAGGTTTAACTTGTTTTTTTTTTTAAAGGTTTATTTATTGTATTACAAAGTCAGATATACAGAGAAGAGGAGAGACAGAGAGGAAGATCCTCCGTCCCATGATTCACTCCCCAAGTGAGCCTCAACGGCCGGTGAACCAGGAAGTTCTTCCGGGTCTCCCACATGGGCGCAGGGTCCCAAAGCTTTGGGCCGTCCTCGACTGCCCTCCCAGGCCACAAGCAAGGAGCTGGATGGGAAGTGGAGCTGCCGGGACCAGAACCGGCGCCCATATGGGATCCTGGGGCGTTCAAGGGGAGGACTTAAGCCGCTAGGCCACGCCGCCGGGCCCAGGTTTAACTTGTTTTTAACCTTCACCAGAACACTGCACTGAACACGCTGTTCCTCAAAAAATAAGATCCCCCTTCTCTCCTGAAAATTGACTGGAACCCCTTACTAATCTGAAGTACCAGGTTGGGGCTAGGGCAGATGGCTGCAGGGGCCAGGAAAACCACTGTGATCTTGATCCCACAATCAGGGGGAGGGGGGGCGCACAGGAAACCTGACAAAAGGTCACGCCCCCAAGGGGACTGGGGAGTAGGTGCGGTTGGGAGGTGTGTATGTCCCCAGGCGTGAAGGACAAACTAGGCAGAAGAGGAAAGAAATCATCCTATTCCTGCAAGCAGTAAGGAGAGCCCAGGAGCCGACTACAGCGGAGCCTCTCCTCGGGAACCTAACTTTAGGTCTCAAAGCGGAGATGCTAAAACAGGTCGTCCGGGTGGATGGTGTTAAGCCAGGGGGAAAAAAAAGAAAGCAGGCGGTTGAGGGGGAAAGATGGAGATAGAACACAGAGCAAGATCGTAAGCTTCAGGGAAATGTTTGTGAGAGCTCAGAAGCCCACCCCTGACTCCCCATCGCGACACCCCCTTCCCCTGTAGAGGCGGAGCTGGGCGGAGTTTGTAGCAGGTAACAGCAGCCCCGGAAGCACCCTCCTCCCTAGGCCCCTTAGTCCCACAGTCCCCAGCCACCACCTTTGGGGCTTTCTGCCTCTCTGACCTCCAGTTCCCCGGCCACCGCAGCGCTACTTCTTATACAGCCACGAAAAATCGGCCCAAAGCGGCACCTCCTCGGCGCCAAGTGCCTTCGGGCACTTTCAAGCCGCGCAAATGTCTTCCGAACTCTCGGTCCTCACACTAGCCGGCCTAGACTCGGCACTCAGGCCCAAGGCTGGACTCCCACCTATACGGGGCCGGTGCGTCTCCCCCTATTGGTTACCGGTCACCAGGAAGCCCTGGGCCCAAGCCCTTGTCCTCATGGGAAATGTAGTTTGAGCTCTCTGGAGGCGGTTCTTCCTGAGCAGAGAGACTCTGCGGATGATAGAGGATTGTGGGAGATGGAGTCTAGATGCTTCCTTGGAGTTACACTCCCTCCACCCCTTCCTAATAACCCTAGCATTCAGATGCAGGAAGGTATTCTGGGTGTTGTAGTTTGCAGCGCACTTTCTTACAGAAACTTGTCTTAGGGCTTGAGGTTGATTTGTGAACACAGAGGCTTCAAATTTATTTTAATACCGGCTAAACTTTCTTCATGGGAAAGCACATGATGCTGCGATTTGATATTAACACTGTATTGCGTGTCTGTGTCTTAAATGTTATTTATAATCTTAGAAATAAATTTTAACTGGGCCCAACACAATAGCCTAGTGGCCAGAGTCCTCACCTTGCCTTTGCCACTGGGATCCCACATGGGTACTGGTCCATGTCCCAGCTGCTCCACTTCCCATCCAGCTCCCTACTTGTGGCCTGAGAAAGCAGTCAAGGATGGTTCAAAACCCTGGGACCCTACACCCACATAGGAAACCTGGAAGAAGCTCCAGGCTCCTGGCTTTGGATTGCCTCAGCTCCAGCCTTTGCGGCCACTTGGGGAGTGAATCAACGGACCAAAGATCTTCCTCTCTGTCTCTCCTTCTCTGTAAATCTGACTTTCCAGTAAAAATAAATCTTTAAAAATAAATAAATTTTAACCACAAGGGAGATAATAACAGTCCTTTAAAAGTGTCAAAAGTCTATTCTGTGTGAGCCACCTGCCTTAGAATCACTCTTTGGAGCTTCACCAGCAGCCAAGTGGGGAGAGGACCATCACAGAATGAAAATGGAGACCAACAAGTCAAAATACCCCCAGAAATATGCAAATACTTAGAGACTGAATAATATGCTGCTAAATGAACAATGAGTTATAGAAGAAATCAAAGGGGAAATTTAAAAATTGCTTGAAATGAATGAAGACACCAATACAACATATCAAAAACAATCAAGGCAGTGTTAAGAGGAAAGTTCATTTCAATCAATGCTTGTGTTAAGAGATTAGAAAAGCACCAAGTAAATGAGCTAACCATATATCTGAAGAGCTAGAAAAACAACAGTAAAGCAATCCCAAGATTAACAGAGGGAGAGAGAGAGAATTAACCATAATAAGGGAGGAAATAAGCCAAATAGAGACCAAAAGGACAATATAATACATAAGATCAACAAATCAAAATGCTGGTTCTTTCAGAAAATTAATAAAATAGATTCCCCACTAGACCAACTAATAGAAACAAAAGGAGGGAGAAGATACGAAGCAATATAATTAGAGACAAAAAAGAAATATAACAACAGACACCTTGGACACACATAGGATGATTAGGAACTCTTACAAGCAACTATACGCCAAAAAAATCAAAAGACCTAGAAGCTATGGATGGATTTTTGGACACAGGAAATCTATCAAAATTGAATTGTGAGGCAATTAGTAATCTAAATAGACCTATAACAAGAACAGAGATTGAACCAGTAACTAAATCCCTCCCAACCAAGAAAAGACTTGAATCAGAAACAGAGTAGCCAGAATTCAAACCCTCACTGCAATACAGAATGCTGACATTACCAACCGGTGGCTGAAGCCACTGTGGCCACAGTGCCAGCCCCTAGATTTTATTCTTTATCCGATAATTAGGTATCAGTCCATAGCCAATGGTAAGGCATAGTTGATTTCTAAAATTCAGCCTGTTGCCATATTAGTACATCACTTAGAGCTGTGTTTCAAATAACAGTGACTAACATTTCACCTATGATTATTGGGTTGTCTTTTGGGGTCAAGATTTAATTATAAAGAGAATCTGGAATATGTATTTGGCCAGAGTAGGCTTAGGGTGTGATTTGTGACTTAAGCCAGTGTTAGAGTTCTTTCTTTGTCTGTAGTGCATATCAAGAATAATCTGTTAAGTTATGTCACAGTGGCCAATGTTGGTCCTCATTCTCTAGTTGAGCAGTGACTTGTGAACATTTCAATTTGACCAGTATTCAAGTTGAGGCTGAATATAGTAGTCCTGATTTGATTTGGTGCCGAATGTGTGTTCATTGAATGCTGTTGGCAGTATGATATGATCAAACTTTTACTAGATGTTGAGGGTTACCAATAACCAGAGTAAGACTTATTAGGGAGAAGTTTTAGAGATAAAAGAGTAAGCAGGCTTTTCTGATTGGCTGTTGCTATTACATGTGAGTCTGTGGACACAGCTGGAAATGAGAATGAGCACCATATAGGATCTACTTTCAGTTTAGGTTTAGAGACTTAAGCTATAATCAAGGTTTGGAAATTAGGCTGTTACCAGGACTTAAGTTCAGAGAGTCCATGTTTTGTTGTCAGTCTGAAACTTAGATGCTAGCTAATGTAGCAGACACAAGGATATCAATAGCAGATTTCAGCCGGTACTAATGTTTAGCAACCATACCCACTGTCATGGATACATCTTTCTTTAGTTTGGGGCTATGTCTGTAGCAAAACTGTGCACCTCTCGCTAACACTAAGAATTGGTTTATGTCAGTGACATTCATGGTCTTTAAAGATAATTTTTACTTATTTTAAAGGCAGACACACAGAGAGAGAGAGAGAGAGAGAGAGAGAGAGAGAGAGAGATCTTCAATCCACTGCTTCACTCCCCAAATGCCTGCAATAGCTGCAGCTGGGCCAGGCAGTGGCCAAGAGTCTAAAACTCAATTCTGGGTCTTTCTCATATGCTTGAGCCATCACGTACTGCCTCACAGAGTATGCAGTAGCAGAAAGCTGGATCAGAAGAGGATATGAGCTAGAGCCAGACCCTTGATATGAGATATAGGCATCCCAAGTAGCATCTTATTCACTAAGCCAAATGTCTACCTCCAGTGACTTTTAAAAATAGTTTTAAGACTTGGTATGGGGCCCGGTGGCGTGGCCTAGTGGCTAAAGTCCTCCCCTTGAAAGCCCCGGGATCCCATATGGGCACCGGTTCTAATCCCAGCAGCTCCACTTCCCATCCAGTTCCCTCCTGTGGTCTGGGAGGGCAGTCGAGGACCGCCCAAAGCTTTGGGACCCTGCACCCGCGTGGGAGACCCAGAAGAACTTCCTGGTTCCCGGCTTCAGATCGGCATAGCACCGGCCGTTGCGGCTCACTTGGGGAGTGAATCATCAGATGGAAGATCTTCTTCTCTATCTCTCCTCCTCTCTGTATATCTGACTTTGTAATAAAAAATAAATAAATCTTTTTTAAAAAAGACTTGGTATGTGCAATCGTTAGTATTCCATCTCAGATTATTGTGAGGTTTAATAACATAAGGAGAGTTTTGATCTAGTCCCATCTTTTTAGGAATCATTGAACAGACAAAGTTTCGTTTTCAGATCTCAGACTATGGAGATGATTTATAGTCTTCATCCTAGCTCAGTCTATTGACAAAGTCAAGGCTAAAGTATGGTGGGAGCTGGGATCCAGGCTTGGGCTAACATTTAGCCAGAGGTGGGATTAAGTTAATAACAAGCATTCGGGGTCAGTCATTAGCCATTTGAGGAGACCAGATTTATCCTCAGGTGGAAAGTTGAGGTTAAAAGTTGGGCTTATGGGCTTAGTCAGGAATTCAGAAGCAGTCTGTAATCAAATATTGTAAGGTTCAGATGAGTTATGGGGTTCATTCTATCCCAGGTTCATTGAGTAATCCCATGATCATGTTTATGAGCCTAGTTGTTAGTCAGGTTTAGAACATGGGCTTTGAGCAGTTAATTCTCAGCCTATGACTATGTTCAAGGTTCCCTCTATGAGCAGGATTAGTGCATCTGCTGTAGCCAGAATATATCTTCAAGTTTTATAAAAGATATGGTTTTACTTCTTGACCACGATAAAGACAAGTCTGGCACAGGTGTAGAATTTGGTCGCTGTACATGTTTTCAGTCCTGTAAGAGGCCAAGTTTAGTACTCATTCTGTTGCCAATGTTGGGGTCATTTTATGGTTACTGCTAAGTCTGTGGAAATTGTAGCTGGGTTGGTTTCCAAGATCAGGTCTCAAGCTATGACTAAGTTAGGGCTCCCAGTCTGTCATCAGGGTTATAGCACAGTTAGTATCTTTGCTGAGTATTCATTTTGTGATCAGTGTAGGATGTTAAGTGCATCCCAGTGTTAGGTAACAGTCTGTAGCTTAAGTTAGGAACTCATCTTGCAGATACATTAAGGGGCTATGTCTCATACAGGTTGGATGCCTGTATTATGAATTAAGAATTTGCTTAGTGGCCAATGTTGGCTTTCAATATAGAGATTCAATCTAGGAGTAGTCACAATAGTCAGTATTTGTGACTAGGCATATATTACTTATTCAAGATTATTGGAATGCAGCTGGAAAAGCAGTTAAATGTGTGGAAAGAATTAAAATTTCTGTGCTAGGGTTAAAAGTTTGGTTTGAATTAAAGCTTCGAAAGCCAGAGTTAGAAGTCAATCTACATCTTGGGTTGGTGGCAAGATTTAATACAAGACTTATAGCCAGTGTTGGGAGCTTGATATGTGATTAGGCTTAAGTGATCTTCTGCTCCGCACAGGCAAGTGAAAGTGATTTGCTAATTATATTTCACTAAAGTTGTCATAAAAATGTTTTGAAAAAGTAAGATTCCTGTACATTAAATAGTAAGTGTGATGCAAAGAAAGGACCATGTAAGAAAGCTCATTCCTAAATTAAGACCAACAACGTTAGGGCCAGCATTATGGTATAATTGGAAGAGCTGTTTCCTGCAATGCTGGCATCCCACATAGACACCAGTGAGAAAATGAGAAAGTGTGCAGAAGAGGGTTTGCGACCATCTTCATGGGGGTCTATGCACTTTGTAGGATGAAAATCCATGAAACTCCTCCAGGAAGCTCATTATCAAGTGAGAGTTTCTGATAGTGTGTTGTCCTATGAAGAGCCTGTGGAGAGAAAAAGGTGGATGGTCATTTAGATAAGTCCCTATACTTTTGTTAATGCCTGAAGATCAACTTTACCAGCAGTATGTGCAAGGGAGCATTCAGCCAACTTTCCATTATTTCTAAGTTGGCTTGTATTTTGTCTTCTTTACATGGTATTATGAGGTCACATCTTCTGCTTAGGGAGCTTATATGCTGCTTTCAGGAGTGGCTGACTATGTCTCTGCTTTCATTATGGTGGTATAAATTCCTGCTATATCTGTGAGTCCTCATGAAGCCATGCAATAGAATTATAGATGGGCGCCCCAGCAGGATATAAGAGAGGAGGAGAAGGTGGAAGACAAGAGGTGAGAGAGAGAGAGAGAGAGAGAGAGAGAGAGAGAATCTGAAAATTGTGATAGTCAAAATATCCCAAGTTGATGACATATATGAATCTATGGATCTAAGACCTCAACAAACTCCAATAGGATAAACTCATATGGATCCTCTAAATGAGGCTGTAATTGACACAGAGTGATTTGGTTATAATATAGTACCTTTTCTCCAGATATAATCTTGTACTGAACAAAATACATTGAAAGAGCAAATCAGAGTTGTTTTGTTCTGCTCGTTTATTGCCACTCATGATCAGCACTGGACTCAGGTATATGTAACTCTGTTATTTCAAGCTCATGTTCTCTATATTTACAGCAGGTGAAGACTTGCACTAAGTGAATCATATGAACTTTGGGGTCATAGGACTGGAGGATGTCAACACTCTTTGCCGAGAGGCAAATGAGGAATGAATTCTTTAACCAACAAGCAAGAAGCTCTTATCACCATTCATTAATGTGTGTCAGGTATTTTTCTTTGCTGGCCTCCTCGAGTTACTAGACCATTGTCTATAAATCCAAAAATCTCTAAAACAAATATTTCTCATCATTTTCTGGCAAAACTCATTAGGCAACAATATTTGAGCCATATCAATAAAGCTTTTATAGTCTTCATTAAATCTATTTGTGTGTATATTTTCATTTTGCTATAGCAATTAGTAATGTGCTTGTCACACCTACCATGGGTGTTATATACCATACATACAATGTCTCATCCTTCCAAAATGCTCCCAAACTGTTAATTGTAGAAAATGTCTAACCCCAAGAATTTTGTATGAGGAATTTGGGACATGTGTGTCCTCTGTTCCCTGTCTCATTCTGATGTCACTTTTCAAACCTTCATCTTATTTCATACTTGGCAACCAAGGCCAGGTAATGGGAACACTGATTACTTTTGTAGTAAAACAGCACATCATAAAACAAATAATAACGAGTTGAATTAGTATGACAAGGGAGAAAGTGCTAAGAAAAATGTTGTCATTTTTTCCCTCTCATTCTAGGCTCAGAGCCAAAAACATATTCACCAGTATTGAAGAACTCCCCAAGGACTTCTACCTAAGGATTCATTTGTAACCCAGCTGGAAACAGAGTCTGGATGCTAAGCTCCAAATCTGATTAATTCTACTAGCACTGTAGTTATAATTGAGCACAACTTGCCAAGTTCTTATTCTAGGGCTTAGAATCCAAACTCTTTCCATGTACTGACTCATTTAATATTTATAAAAATCATATGAAGTGGATACTTTTATTATCAGCCCAATTTTACAGATGAAAAACCTGAATAGGGATCAAATAACTTGTTCAAGTTCTTGCAGCTGAAAATTAGCTAAGCAAGGACTATGACAGAGCATGTGTTAATCAGCTTTTCCTTATTTAACTGCAATACCTGAGAAGGACCATGTAGGAGGGAAGAACGTTCATTTCTGCTTCGAGTTTGGAGGTTTGCTCTCTAAGATCTGGTAGTCCCATTAGCATGGCCTCTGGTGAAGGCTGGCAATGGCAGTGTGTGTGTGGATAAAAGACCACAAGGCCAGTGAGGAAACAGAGTGAACAGCTGGATGGAAATTGGCATATATAACCAAGCCTGTCACCAGAACTACCTTCTGACCTGGAGACTTTGCACTATATCCGTTTCCCAAATGTTTTAAGTGGATCAAGTCTCAACCATAATCCTTCAACTCTTCATGTAAGACTTTGGGATTTAAACATCTACAAGTGTTTATGGAGCCAAATCCTGTTCTAACCGTAGCATATCTTATGCCTCCTTTGCATTTCACCTTTTTTTTAATTTGACTTATGACATAATCCATTGGACAGACTCAGACAGTTGAGGGAGGAAGAACGCTGTGAGACTGTGAAGCCAGTCAGTCGCTCTCCTCTTTTGGGACTTAGCAAGGCTAAGAAACTATTGTACACAATTTTCCTAACGAGGTGTGAATGTGGAATTCATCATGTGGATTTCATGATATGATGATCTGGCTATAAACATTTTTTTGTGGACTCCTAGGGACAATTGGAATGTAAAAGATCTTGTATTGATAGATGTGTTTTCTAATTCATGTATCTATAAGTATGCATTTATATGTTTATTCTGTGTCCATTTGTATGTATGAGTTAAGTATTGTATATTAGGTCTCCAACTAACAGCTCAAATAGGTGGATTAAAGCATGCATATTCCTGGGACCCATCCCTAGAGGTTATGACTCAGTTCAGCTGTGGTAGGACACAACAGCTTATTATTTGCACCTGAGGTACTTCTAATGCATGTTGGTGCAGAGTTCGTTTTGAGAAACACAGGATCATGGTTTACAGTGGGCTGTGGAACTGAACTGCCAGTGAGTGGTTCAGTTTTTGGGTTAGGCAAGTCTACTTGCATCTGTTAACCCCAGTTTACTCATTTGTAAAACATGAAGGATTAGAAGTAGTTGCTTTGTGAGGCTGCATATGGAGTCAATGACACACATTCATTTAAGGCATGTTTCATTTGATGTACCCAACTCAGCATAAGGAGCCAAATCCATTGTAGCCCTTATTGTTCATATGACATTATTTATATCATTAAGTCCCCATGCTAGAAGGAATTGAAGATGTGAGTTCTGCCCTCTAGAACTTGCAAGTAAGGAGATAGAAAGAAAACACAAAGAAACTGGAGAACATTTGCACATGTTATACTGTGAGATGCTGCCTTTAAGGGTGAGTAGTAAATTGGAACTTGGAGATAGAAGTCATTGAGAACCGGACAAAGGTTCTAGGCACCTTAAACCACCCTGTCTTGAGGGTCTCAGTTACCCCAAACCACCAATAACATAACTCTGGCACTAACATGTATGACAAAGATAATTTTAAAGGCTGCACTTGCTACGTGTCAGGTGTTTAAGGAAGGTAGAAGTCAACTTGGCTGAGTAGAGGAAGTTTCAAGGAAGAGGCAGAAGTTGAGTGGGCCCTTTGTGGGGATGGAAGGTGTGAACATGCGCAGAGAAGGGGAACAGGACATTACCAGGGAAGGAAATAGCTTATGGATGGCCATGGGGATAGCAATGAAGCATGCATGCAGGGAATACTAACCATGTCATTATTTCTGGAGTTGTGTTGTAGACTGCCATTCACCTAGACCACAAAGAGAACGGCAACCATAATGGTTGGTCCCACCCCCAAGCCACAACTATGCAGTACACATGCCCGAGGGCATGCTAGTAAAGAACAATTTACAGGGTCCATCTAGGGAACTGCGAGGACCAGGTATGTTGGTTACAGCCTTTGGATTCACTTCTGGTGAAGGATTTTGAGAACTTAGGAAGTGAACAAATGAAAGGGCATACAGATAGCAGGAGTGGGGATAAGGGGAGGAGGGGTAGTTCTTAGCCTGCCTCAGGCCTGCAGATAGGCCTGTGACGCATAACTCAGTTGACCCTTTGGTCTGGATTAGAAGGGTAGTAGGTCCTATGCTCCAGGGAAACTTAAGGTGGGGTCCTGCTTGTTGGCTTTCCATCATATAAGGTGTTATATGGAGGAAGAAATGTCAACCCGGGAGAAACGCTTCAATCTTTGGAACAAACAAACACACCAGTGATGCATCTATAAACCAATCCCTGCCCAGCTTCTCAAGGTTGAAGCTTTTCCTGGAAATTCATGGTTTGCACTTATCACTGAATGGTTTACATTTCTCATTCTGATAGATAGAAGCAACCACTGGGCCACAGAAAGCAGGACCCAATGACACTGTGACAGATAAGGCAGCAGTCATTCTGGCCAGCCTGGGATGCTGCTACAGTGTCCCATGCTTAGAGTGACTGCAAGCAAGGAAGCAGGACAATGGCAAGGATTGAAAGAGGGGAGCGTTACCTCTCTTGGTGGTAGCAAAAAAATTGCTCATTCTGACCATGGTTTGGGCCAGCACAATGACCCCCTGTTGACTCTTTAAGATAGCCATACTCATTCATCACTAGCTACCTGTTTGGCATTGATCTTTTTTTCTCATCGAGTTTGGACAAAACTGGGGGATGAGGTAGGGAATACACAAGGACATCTTGGAGGAGGAAATCACAGGTCCTGTGGTGTTCCAGAAAGAATACAAGAGGGCCTAGTGGCTAAGGTCCTCGCCTTGATCCCATATGGCCGCTGGTTCTAATCCTGGTAGCTCCACTTCCTCTCTATCTCTCCTCCTCTCAGTATATCTGACTTCGTAATAAAAATAAAATAAATCTAAAAAAAAAAGAAAGAAAGAATACAAGAAAGTACGATCCTGGGGATGGAAGGGAATGACAGTCAGGAAAGGACCAGCGGTCTAAATGACTCTGTGTGGAGGGCCCTAGTGTGACCAAGGACTGCTTACTAAGACAAATGCGAGACTACAATGATACAAATTGGAGACAGAACTTGCTACCTGCCAAGTGCTCTTACAAGTACTTTCCCCTTCCCAGTTCTCCTCCCCCGACTTGTTTCCCCTATATTAATTACTACAATAGTATGGTGCTTCATAAACAGTCATAAGTCTATCATGCTGTTATGTGAGTGTATCCTGGCATTGACCTACAATAGCAACTCTTTTTATCCCCATTTCTGACTGGTGGAAACTAAAGCATATTAAGCCTTATCTACCTCCCCTTTTATTCTCAGAATTCTTTTCTCATCCTCATTCTCTCCCTCTACCTGGTCCTCCACTAGTGAGCTCCTTTGTCTGTGGATAACTTCATCATAGTAATCTTCTAGCGCATACCATACAGTGTTCAAGGTCTAGAATCCTGAGGATTCCAGAGTCCGACACCTGTGACATTCCTTTCTGACACTCCCTGCCTCATTGTGACATCAGGGAGGTGCCCGTGAGTGGCTTTGAGGAAACAGGAAGAGATAAATAGGTAGAAGCGCAGATAAGTCCGTTGTCTCCCAGGAAAAGAGCTTTAAAGGGATTTAGAGAACTTATTGAAAGTGTGCCAAGGTGATTCTTTGTTCTGAAAGAAAGCCCTGCTGGTCCAAGAGGTGGAAGCGAAAGGTGACGAAAAGTAGAAGTTGCATCTTGATTTATGGGCTAATCCATCTCACACGGTGTAGTTTGAAGCAGGCATTAAACAAAAACTAAACTCTCCCCTCCAGTCAGAAAGTCTTAGTTGGTTCTCCAAGAATCCCCTCACTTCTTTCCCAGAGAATCCAACAGAGGTCTCTGGGAAGTTTCACGCACAATTTACAGGCTTCTCACATTCTCTGGTGCCACCTGGTGGACAGTAAAAGGCAGTGATGGCCAGTAGGGCAGGGAAAGAAGGATCAGAGGGAAGGTAAGTGCTGTGAGGGCAGGCACCGGGAGGTTTTAAGACACCCAAATGAAAGTGTTAAATACATCTTGACAATATGATGCTGGATTCTCTGCCATTGTCCATACCTACAATGGCAGACTACACTTAAATAGCAGATTGATAGACTTATGACACTTCATGAAGGAATATACTACTGCAATGATATAGGGGAAATTATAATGAAATGATACAAAGAAAATCCCAGAGCTTATGGACTTTATCATAAAATAAATAAATACAAAAGAAAGACACCCTAGGAACAACTGATTGCCTCTTGATGATGGTGGTTCTGGCAAGGTGAAAAAGGAGGGCCATACAGTATTAAGAGATAATATATGTATAATCCCTGGTCTACAGGCACATCTTTAACAGCATCAAACACTGTTTGCCACATGCCAAAACTGCACACCGGAGGCCATTATGCTTAGTGAAATAAGCCAGTCCCAAAATACAAGTAAGTTTTCCCTAACTTGTGGTAGCTAAAGTGCAGAGTACAAACACATACACACATACACATGCACACAACACACTTAAGCAAAATTGACATTTTGAGATCTCATTTTTATTTCTAGCTCTTGCCTATACTCCTGAGGAACAGTAGTTCTGTTACCTACTGCTTGTTGAGCTCTATATTTTGTGAAGGGTTAAGTTTGTGATTATAAAGAAAATTGAAAATATATCATTGTTAAAATTAAAAGAAAAATGAGAAAAGAAACAGGAAGGATAAGATTCGATGGAAGGTAAGGTGGGAAGTATGATTATATTATTAGAATTGTGCATATGAAATGTTGGGGCCAGCATGGTGGCACATCAGGCTAATCCTCAGCCTTGTGGCGCTGATATCACATACGAGAGCAGGTTTGTGTCCGTGCTGTTTTACTTCCCATCCAACTCCCTGCTTGTGGCCTGGGAAAGCAGTGGAGGACGGCCCAAAGCCTTAGGACCCTGCACCCATGTGGGAAATCGGGAAGAAGTTCCTGGCTTCTAGTTTCAGAATGGCCCAGCTCCAACCATTTGGGGAGTGAACCAGTGGATGGAAGACCACTGTCATTCCTTCTCTCTCTGTAACATCTGCCTTTGTAATGGAAACAAACCTTACAAAATTGTATATATGAAATGAGATGTATTTCTTTTTGTAAATTAAAAAAGGAATAACGACAATAATAAAGACTTTTGTTTGCATATTTTCCATTTGATCGTTACAGCCCCCTCTCACTGCAGATTTCTCATTTTACACACAGACAAGTAAAGTGAGGCCCTGAGAGGTCCAGTAACATGAAGAGCTCTGCAGTGGCAGAAGACAGCCTGCACACCTGGAAGCGCCATGCTTAGGTTGTAGCTGTTACCTGCCACCTGGCAGTGACAACCCGACGTGAAAATGGAGATCAGGCCCAGCGGCGTGGCCTAGCGGCTAAAGTCCTCGCCTTGAAAGCCCCGGGATCCCATATGGGCGCCGGTTCTAATCCCGGCAGCTCCACTTCCCATCCAGCTCCCTGCTTGTGGCCTGGGAAAGCAGTTGAGGACGGCCCAATGCATTGGGACCCTGCACCCGCGTGGGAGACCCAGAGGAGGTTCCAGGTTCCCGGCTTCGGATTGGCACACCGGCCCGTTGTGGTCACTTGGGGAGTGAACCATTGGACGGAAGATCTTCCTCTCTGTCTCTCCTCTGTGTATATCTGGCTGTAATAAAATGAATAAGTCTTTAAAAACAAAAAGAAAAAGAAAATAGAGATCTCAGAGGCTCAAGTCAGACAGGTTGTGGTGCAAGTGGAGCAAGAGGGATGAAAAAGGGGCCCATTTCATGGCCTCAATGCTGTTCTTGTTATTAATCCCTTTCTCGTATTTTCAGTGGATGGAATTTTATGCTTAATTAGACCATTGATGTTTAACTTGACATTTTTCATGAATGAATTTAAAATTATAATCTTCCTATTAAAAATCAATTCTGCTAAAACCTACATTTTGATAGCATATGGGCCCGGCGAGGTAGCCTAGTGGTTAAGGTCCTCACCTTGCACGCACCTGGATCTCATATGGGCTTCGGTTCTAATCCCCGCAGCCCCACTTCCCTTCTAGCTCCTTGCTTGCACCCTGGGAAAGCAGGTGAGGACGGCTTAAAGGCTTGGGACCTTGCACTCATGTGGGAGACCCTAAAGAAGCTCTGGGCTCTCGACTTCGGATTGACTCAGTTCCAGCTGTTGAGGCTGCTTGTGGAGTGAACCATTGGACAGAAGATCTTCTTCTCTGTCTCTGCTCCACTCTGTGTATCTGCCTTTGCAATAAAAATAAAACAAATCTTAAAAGAAAAGAATGCTTTTGGCTTTCCACTATACTGTTTTGACTGATGGGTTATTTATAAGATGTTCTTTAATTTCCAAACAATGTAAGATTTGGGTTATTTATCTGTTATTGCTTTCTAGTTTATTTACATTTTCACTGTTCTAAGTCTTTAAAGCTTTATTGAAACCTGCTTCACAAACTGTATGGTTCCTTTTGGGGAATGTTCTGTGAGCTCTGGAGTACAGTACGCTTTCACAATTTTTTCAAATGGTGTTCTAAATGTATATCAATTAGGTCAGTGTCATGTGCTGTGTTGTTTATACCTTCATGGAATTATTGCCTTTTCTCTGCATTTGTTGTGATACTTTGAGAAATGTGGGGGAAAAAACCCTTCTGATGCAGTTATAGATTTTCCATTTCTGCTTTAATTTACATCAACTTTCATATATTTTGAAGGTGTGAAATTGTGTGCTCCAAATAATGATGTGCACTCCCTGTAGAAGGTGTATTTCCATATAAATGAATGATTTTTGTATCATCATTACAACACTTTTCTGTGTCATCCTTTGAAGTTTATTGTTGAACTGACCCTTTCCCGTTATGAAATAGTCTTCTTTAGTATTCTTGGAATCATAGTAATAAGAATACATCAGTTTTCAAGTTTTTATTTTTAACTGATATACAAAAGTTGCATATATATTTATGAGGTACCAGGGCATGCTTTGTGTATCATGTTCAGATCAGGTCAAACATATTTATCTCCTCAAACATTTATCCTTTTTGCACTATATGCTTACATGCCACACATCTTTTCCTACCATTTTACCATTGATATTGTGTGCTTTATGAAATCATAAAAATTTTAATTGTATGTTTATTTAGTTATCTGCTTTGTATTTGAAAGGCAGAGACATACACATGGAGACACATACATTAATACGTGCTGTTCACTTCCCAAATGTCAACAGCATCTGTGGCTAGATCAGGTTAAAGCCAGGAGCTTGGAAGTGAATCCAGCTTCCCCTGTGGGTGGCAAGGACCCAAGTACTTGAGCCAACAGCTGTAGCCATCCAGGGTGTGCATTAGCAGGAATGTGGAATTCAAAGCAGAACAAGGACTGCAGTCAGGACAAGAGCCCTAGTGATTGGTGAGCACATCCGAAGCAGTCTTAACTATGCACCAAAATGCTCACTTAGAAAAACCATGGATGGTCTTAGGGGTTTTAACAATTATTTTCTTTTATTTGAAAGGCAGAGTTACAGAGCGGGAAGAAGAGAGAGAGAGAAAACGAGAAAGAGAGAGAGAGATTCCATCCTCTGGTTCACTCCTCGAATGGATGCAACGGCTGAGGCTGGACCAGGCTGAAGTTGGCAGCCAAACACTTCTTCCAGGTCTCCCACATGGGTGCATGGTCCCAGGACTTGAACCATCTGCTGCTGCTTTCCCAAGCCATTAACACGGAACTGGATCAGAATTGGAGAAGCTTGGATTTGAACCAGTATCCTTATGAGATGTTGGCATTGCAGGCATTGCCTTTACTTGCTAAGTCAAAGCATCAGCCTGGAGAACATTCTTTTACATATCATTAAAAAAATGAAATTACTCACTTCTCTTGGAAATTTTACTTAGGAGTAGAATTACTGTATCAAGGAAAAAACAAATGGATTGTTTCAATATTTTCTGTCAAATAATTTTTCAAAGTGTTTGAACTAATTTTCATGCACAACAGCAATATATAAAATTTCCAGTTGCTTCTCTTGCACAGTGACACTTATTGTCAGTTAAAACAAAAACAGCTTTTGTCTTTCATGTGGTCAGGAAAGCATAACTGATTAGCATGTTGTATTTGAATTCATCTTATATTGATATTGAAGTTGATATTGAGGCCCTTTTCTTAATACCTCTTGGCTATTCGGACATTCTGTGTTATGAAATGCCTGTGCAATTAGCTTTCTCGTTGTTTAAGAATCAAGTTTATTGAATCAGAAATTGCATTGAATAGATGGCACTCGCTTGAAGTGTGTGGCTTGATGAGTCTTGACAAATATATTCATCATGTAACTAAGATAATCAAAATGTAAGATTTTCCAGCACTCCCCGACCCTCCCAAATGTCCTTGTAGCCCTATGCAGTCAATTCCTTTGTTGCTGATTCCACTGATCTGTTTTTTTCCCCTGTCGTTTTCCTGCTGGAGTTGTATATAAATTGAATTGCCTAGTAACACTTCTTTTTTGTTGTTGTTTCTTTCCCTCAGCAGAATATTCTAAGATCCATTTTGCTTCATGTCTCAATAGTATGTTCCCTTTAATTGTTGGTGAGCATGCCATTGCATGCTTCCATAGAACATTGCTAATTCATTCTCCTGTTGATGTGCTTCCTAGTTATTGCTGTTATGAATGAAGGTGCTATGAATATTTATAGGTAAGTTACATCTTGCTGGTTTGAGTGAAAATTAGTGGAAAATCACTCGGCATAAAATATTGAAACAACATTTACATGCGCTTTCATTTCTCCTAGGTGAACGCATTGGAATTTAATTTCTGACTTATACGTTAAATATGTATTTAACTTTGAAAATGTTCTCAGATATTTTCCCAAAGTTGTATCATTTAAGGTTTCCCCTAGTGATACATGAAGTTTCCTTACTACCCCTTGTTATTGGCAATGGTTTAGTTTTGCTGAATATTGAGCATTTTACCATATGCTTATTTACTATCCAAATTATTTTTCTTTAAGAAAGTTCTGCTAAAACATTTAGCCTATTTTATTGTTTTAAAAAATATTTATGTATTCTGAATTCATATGTTGGAAAATTGTCTTGCACATTTCTATGGTTTGCCATTTAGTGTTCCTTTTGGTGCCTTTTTGGTTTTGTTGTTGGATTTTTGATTTTGTTTTGTTTTCCACAATACGTCTTTATAGGTATAGTGATTCATTTCTCTCCTTATGCTTCCTTCCTCTCCATTTCCCCCCATATTAGTACAGTAGTATAGTCTCTTAGTACATTTTACAAGTATAACTTCTGATATTTAAATGTATTGTGACATTATAAGTACAGGCAAAGGTAGAAAACTTATTATTGTAATATAGAGGTTTATTTATAATTTTCATTGGGAATTCTACTTTTATTCAGAAGTGGCCCACGTGGAGTACTGCATAGTACTTTTACTTCCTGGTATGCTAGTCTCCCTTGTACAGTTCAAGTATGTGTGTGTGTGTTTACATGTATATTAATATGTTATACTTTGTGTATTGGCTATCTTCTATCAGAGAGAACATGAGATTAGTTCTTTTGAGACTGTCTTACTTAATGGCAAGATTTCAAAGAGAAAATAACTGTGACAGAGTCCCATTTATAATAGTAGGACTTACTTCATATTTTTATATCCTATGTTATATATGTAAGTATCTGACATACATTATAACCTTAAATCCTGGGACTGTTACTGTGGCGTAGTGGGTTAGGCCAACTTGCGAATGAGTACAGGTTCCACTTTCTTTATTTTAAAAAAGATTTATTTTATTTTTATTGGAAAGTCAGATAAACAAAGAGGAGGAGAGACAGAGAGGAAGATCTTCCATCTGCTGGTTCACTCCCCAAGCATCCGCAATGACCGATGCTGTGCGGATCTAAAGCCAGGAGCCAGGAGTCTCTTCTAAGTCTCCCATGCAGGTGCAGGGTCCCAAGGCCCCAGGCCATCCTCGACTGCTTTCCCAGGCCACAAGCAGGGACCTGGATGGGAAGTGGAGCTGCCAGAATTAGAACCGGCACCCATATGGGATCTTGGCATTTGCAAGGTGAGGACTTTAGCTGCTAGGCTCCCACGTTGGCCGCTCTGATTCACTTTCTATCCAGCTCGCTAGCAATACATCTAGGAAACAGACAAAGATAGCTTAGGTGCTTGGTCCGTGACACCCATGTGCAATACCCAGATGGAGTTCAGTCTCCTGACTTCAACCTTGCCCTACCCTGGCCATTTCAGCCATCTGGGGTGTGAATCAGCAAATAGAAGGTTCTCTCTCTGTGTGTCCCTCTCCTCTCTCTCTCTTTTTCCTCCACCCTGTTTCTAACTTTGTTTCTGTGACTATCCCTGTCTAGCAAATAAATCTTTTGATTCATTATTTTTAATAGAAAAATGTATGTACAGGAAGGGGAAGCCAGGAGGCAGGGTGTTCCGGATCTTCCACATGGGTACAGGGTCCCAAGGCTTTGGGCCATTCTCCACTGCTGTCCTAGGCCACAAACAGGGAGCTGGATGGGAAGTGGAGCAGCTATGACACAAACAGGTGCCCATATGTGTTTGAAGGTGGATGATTAGCCTATTGAACCATCGTACCAGCCCTAAAGAAATGAATCTTAAACAACAACAACAACAAAAGCCCTTAGATGCTAAACATGCTTCATGTTGATAGAAGGTATTTTCTTTATTTTACAAAATAGAAAATGATGTTCAGAAATGATTGCCTGATATCACCCTATCAGGCAGCATCCGACCTGATCGACGCGGGGCCCCTGTGATTATGGAGGCTAAGCAGTACCATCGCAGACCATTAAGCCTGAAGTCCTGTGAAGAAAATGTCTCAGGATCTTAAGTTTTGATGTACAGGGCAGGAGAAGCATGTGCTATTACCGGGAGAGAGGTGGAGAGAAAATATCGCCTTTCTCTACCATTTTTGTTCTGAGAGTGCTGCCAGTTGGTCAGATGGTGCCTGCCCACATTAGGTCCAGTTATCTTCTCATTATCTGTCTATCTATCTATATCTAAAACTGCTCTTAGATGGAAATTTGTAACACTAAATTCATACATTAGAAAAGAAGAATTATGTCAAATTAATAGTCTAAGTTCTCTTATCAAAAAACTGGATAAAAAAGATAAAGTATATCCTAAGCAAAGAGAATGAAGGGCATAATACATGTAAGAAATCAATGATATTTAAAACAGAAAAGCCATAGCCAAAATAAATTAGACAAAGAGCTGGCTGGTGCTTTTACAAGATCAATGAAAGTGACAAATCTCTGGCAACACTAACAAAAGCAAAATGAGAAGATGTAGGAAGAGTAAACATCAGAGATGAAAGGGGGATTATCACTTTAGACTCTGCAGGCATGAAAAGCTCAATGCAGAGTGGTTAATTCCACACATATGCACTTGAACATTTAGAAGAAATTGACTAATGAATTGAAAACATAAACAACTATCAGTCAATAAATATTAAATACACAATTTAATGTCACTATAATTACTAGGGCAATACAGTCATGACTTTAAATTTTCAAATAAAAATCTACAGGCATTGATTTCACTGGAGAATCCTACCAAATGTTCAAAGAAATATCTTTTTAAAGAGTTATTTACTTATTTGAGAGGTAGAGTTGCAGGGAGAGAGGTGTGAGACAGAGAGACAAAAAGAGAGCTCTTCCGTTTTCTGGTTCACTGCCCAGGTGGCCCAGTGGACAGGGTTGGACTAGTCCATAGCCAGAAGCTTCTTTTGTGTCTCCGCATGTATGCCAGGAACCCAAGCACTTTGGCCATCTCCAACCACTTTTTACGGTAGCAGGAAATCAGATTGGAAGTGGAGCAGCTGGGACAGGAACCAGCGCCCATGCAAGCTGGCACTGCAGGTCTGCTTTACCCATTATTTCACAGTGCTCACCTCTCAAAAATTATTAATAGCAATTCTATATAATCTATTCCAGGAAATAGAAAAGGATGAAATAGCTGTATGTCTGAAGCTAATATTGCTTTGATACTAAGCTGAAATCTGCACCCCCCCAAAAAAACTACAAATAACTGTTATGACTATAGATACAAAAATCTTTGGCCACATTTCAGTAAATATAATTCATTAAGATATTTAAAAATTATACACCGCAGATAAATGGAGTTTAATTTGTGTTTCAAAAGGAGTGGTATTTGTGTTTCAAAAGAAGTGAAATACTTGAAAATTAATGTAATCCACTGTAATAAAAGGCCATAGAAAGAAACACCTTCTGAATTAATATAGAAAAATAATTTGCCAAAAATTTAAGTTCATTAATGTAAAAACAGAAAAGTGGTAATAGAAGAAAATTTCCTGAACTTGACAAGGAACATTTATAGAAAACGTATGGCTAATGTTATGCATAAAAAATTAGCGATATTAGCTGTTAGTGTAACACATTGAAACTACAATGACATATCACTATACACATATTTGAAAAGCTGGTTTTTAGAAGATTTCTCTATTAATTTGAAAGGCAGAATTACAGCAAGAGGGTATGAAAGACTGAGAAAACTCCCATAAACCGGTTCACTCTCAAATGACTGCAATGGGACTGAGCTGGTCCAAAGCCAGGAGCCAGAAGCCAGAACTTAGACCCTTAACAACAGGGACCCAAGTGCTTGGGTCATTCTCCATTGATCCCAGGCACAGTAGCAGAGTGCTGGACCAGAAGTGGAGCAGTCAGGATATGAACTGTTGCCCAAATGGGATGCCAATCACAGGTAGTGACACAAGACTTCTCCAAAGCTAAACTTTGTTTTTTTTTCAACGACAATACTCAATCAAACCTATTGTGAATGCAGGGAAATGGAATTTATCATATGTCACTGGTGGAAATATACAGCTTTTCTGGGAAATTAATGTGACTGTTTCTTTAAAAACTAAATCTATAACCAGCAATCATATTTCTGAGAATTTATTCCAGAGATAAAAATCTTTTGTCCACACAAATGCAAACATGACTATTCAAATAAGCTTTATTTGTGGTGGCCAAAAATGGAAAACAACCTACCTATCAACCAAATGAGTGAATCGTAACACTGTTGTACAGGAGTATATAAAGGGAACAAAATATTAATAAGCAAACCAAACTTCATGAATTGTTAGACAATTACATTGAATGAAAAATTCAATTACATTGAATGATACAGATTGTGAACTAATTAATAATTGTTAAGGGTTAAAGAGTGAAGAGAACTGATGAGCATATTTCCTATCTTCGCCATATGTCAAAAACACTTCATCGCAGTGTTTTTCTGTGATGTTACAATTGAGGGAAACTAGGAAAGCATAAGAATCTTCATGTATCGTTCTTTATAAATTCATATGCATAACACGGAAATAACAAGAAAAAGAATAATAGAAATGAAAAGCACACCTCAACTGCTTCAGCATCATCATCACCATCACCACCACCAAAAACTTAAGTTAAATAACGCCCCATTTCCAATGATAAGGATGCGTTCTTGAATTAGAAAATGTATTTGCTTCTACATCCTAATGCAGATGTTATTGCTCTCCAAGGAAATATTTTATTGGAAAATAAAGAGAAAGTGGGTGTTGATATTCATACAAAGAAACTGCAAACAAAATCAGAAACTGAAAATCAAAACATATCTGTGATGGACTCTCTCTCCCCAATTCAAGCATGAAGCAAAAGACATTTATACTGCATCAGAAAATAGTTAGGATTCTTCAATTAGAAATTCAAAGTATGTAGCAAAAATAGACATGAAAACAGAAACATGTGAATTAAGAGTTGACTGGCTCCAGAAAATTTATTGGAAATAAAAGTATCAAAGATACAAGCACAAAATTGTCATTAAAAATTGAAAGAAAGGTAGGCTGATAGAGAAATCTTAGGCTCACACTGTATTTCTCTGAGTTTCTTTAAAACGCTTCCCCATTGCTGTCTTGCTGTATGTGTTGTTGTTGGGAAGTGCGGTGCTGGAATGATCCTCATTCTGTTAAAGTCACTTTATCTTTTTACCAGGAGGAACTGAAGGTTATTATATTATGTTATATTATATTATATTATATTACATTATATTATATTATATACATGTATGAAGTCTCATAGATATCATTGGGAGGTTGCTGGGTGTTGACCATTCTGTGTCAATTTTTCCAAGTACACAGAAGCCTGTGTCAATATGATGATTTGTTTCTTGTATCTCCAAAAGTTTTTCCTTTGAACTATTCTTGTAATTATTAGTTTTGGTTTATTGCTGCAGAAAGAATGCATGGATACAGAAGCATGTCAAATCAAGATAAATACAACAGAACAGGTAGTAAGCTAAGTAAGGAAAAGGAGAGTTAAGAATGTTCCAGAAGGTTATAATGTATGGGGTAACTACTGCAAAAAAAAGTTGCAAGCCTTCTTCACCACCAAGATAAGGAAGAGCTTACATATATATATATATACGAAGTAGAACATAATAGGCACAGCATGATCCTCTTGTGATGCGTCAGTTTGGCTAGGATACAGCTCCCAGTTATTCAAACGTTAGTCAAGGGGTGGCTGATGAAAGATCTTGCAGTTGCAATTAAAGCTTCTAAACCATTCATTTTAAGTAAGAGAGATTATCCTGGATAATCTGAGTTGGCCTGACTAAATCAATTAAGAAGCCTTAAAATTAGGGCTGAATTTTCTCCAAAGAAGAAATTATACGTGTGAACAATGGCTTCAGCCTGTGCCTGTGGAGTTGAACCTGCTGGTGGTCTTTGATGCCTGCTTGCCCAGTGGGTTTCAAACTCTATTAGCCAACCCCTAACATCATGTGAATTAACTTTTGTAACAAGACTCTTCACACACACACACACACACACACACACACACACTCTCACTCACTCACCCCACCCTCTTATTTTAATTCTCTAATTTAACTGATAAACCACATAAAACTAAATAAAAATAGTGTGACATAGTTAAAATTAAACATATTGGTTATATCAATATATGCAAACAAGCTTAATTCACTTTTTAAAAAATGACAGGGAAAATAAGAGATGGAATTGGAGCATCTTATAATATAAAAAGTACATTTGAGTCATTGGTATAAACAAATGAATAAAAGGGGGCTGGTGCTGTGGCTTAGTAAGTAAATCTGCAGTCTGCTGTGCCAGCATCTTGTATGAGCACTCATTCAAGTCCCTGGTGCCCCATTTCCAATCCAGCTCCCTGCTAATGCTTCTGGGAAAGCAGTGAAGGATGGCCCAAGTACTTGTGTGTCCCTGCACCCACATGGGAGACTAAAAAGAATCTTCTGGCTGCAAGCTTCAGACTGACCCAGCTCCAGCTATTGGGGCCATTGGGAAGTGAGTCAGTGGATAGATCTCTCGTTCTGTCTCTCCTCTTCTCTCTGTAGGTACGCCTTTCAAATAAATAATTTTAAAAAATTAAAAAATGGGGCTAGTGGCTAAAGTCTTCACCTTCCATGAGCCAGGATCCCATATGGGTGCCAGTTCATAACTTGGCAGTCCCACTTCCATCCAGTTCCCTATTTGCGGCCTGGGAAAGCAGTGGAGGATGGCCCAAAGCCTTGGGACCCTGCACCCGCATGGGAGACCTGGAAGAAGCTCCTGGCTCCTGGCTTCAGCTTGGCAGTCCTGGCTATTGTGGACACTTGGGAAGTGAATCAGCAGATGGAAGCTCTTTCTCTCTGTCCTTCTCTCTGTGAAATCTGACTTTCCAATAAAAACAGATCTTTAAAAAAAATGTAAATGAATAGGCCCACATATTGATTTTAAATATAAAGCTAAGTATTTTATTGTTGTGATGTTGTATACAGTAAAAGTTTTTAATTTTTTAAGTTACTGATGTTATTTTCTAGTTTGTGTATGCAGTTGCATTTTGCTTTCTGACTTAATAAATCTGTTATTAATTTTTTTAATGAATGGAATAGAGACAGACCATCCGTATCAGGGCAGACATTTGTTCAGGTGGCTCAGATACCCTCACCCCAGTTCTGTTTCTAATTCCAGAGATCTGCTGATGCACACCCTGGGGGGCAGCAGGCAATGGCTCAAGTCCTTGGGTCCCTAGCATCCCTGTAGGGGTTCTGGACTGTGCTGTAGTCTCTTGGTTGTATCCTGGCCCAGCTCGGCAGATTGGGGAGTGAGCAACCAGATCATCTCTTCTCTCTGGCTTTCCAATAAATAAAATTAACCATAGAAATAAAAAGCTTCTTTACATAACAATTCCATATAAATTTATATAATCAGAGCTTAGTTACTGTGTTACCACCACCGCCCCTTTAAATATGAGTAAGACTCGGGGATTTGCTGCTAAATGGGGAAATATCGGCTTTGAAATGGGAAAACTTTCTTTTGTGCCCTCTCATGTCCTCATAGCCAGTAGCAGGATGCCTCCTATTGAGTCCTTGCCCCATGCTTCAAATCCCTTTGGCTTCCCCTTCTGCCACAAGCTGGTGAAAACTCTACATTTAAAGATACTCCTGTGATCTAAGCATACCTATATAATCTTCCTATTCTAAAATCAAATGTGCCACATAATATACTAAAATTATGAGTTGTACCTCATTATACACACACACACACACAGAGGATTATGGCATAATATTTTAGGGACCATTATGAAATTCTCTGACCTAATGATTAAGATATCAGGTAAGACACCCGTGTCCCACATTGGAGTGCTTGGGTTTGAAATTTAGCCCTTGCTTCTGTCTTCAGCTGCCTGTTAGTGCAGACCCAGTGGTGATGGTCCAAAATAGTTGGACCCCTGACACCTATGTGGGAGAGTTGGGTTGAATTACCAGCTGCTCTCTTCAACATCTGGTAAGGAATTTGTTGAGTGGACCAGTGGAATTTGATGAGTGGATAAGAGCCTGCTCACTTTCTCTCTCTCTCATTGACTCTCAAATTTTAAAAGTTCAAAAACATATAATTATTTTTATATAGTTTAAATATATACATTTATAAAGTCTAAATATATAAATGCATATTTATAATTGAATTCACACTTAAAGAAAATAGATTTGCATGAAGAATTGGATCCTTTTAGAAAATATAGTCTGCAAAATCAGCAGTTTTAGGTGTAATACAATTTACATTTCAAATTTATTTATCGGAAGCTCATTCTAATCTTATACTGGCTTAGAAATATATGTTACTTTAATTATATAAATTAAAAATGAGGTTGATAAAAATATAAATTTTGAAGCTTCAATAAATGTTTTGCAGAAAAGTGAGCCAAATGCTATGATCAATGAAAATATCATTCATATTTTATGTATTTTTGCAATTTGTAAGTTTATATTCTTATTTATGTATTGCTATTTTCTGCATTGATTTTTTAATTTAACAATATATTTTAATGGAAAATATTGATATTTTAGTGACTTTTACATTGCTTTTTTCTTACTTTTTGAGCAAAGGTCCCAGGCATTTTCATTTGCACTGAGTCTCATAATTATGTACCCAGTTTTGACCAGGCAAGAGAGTTACATGGAAAACAAATTACAAACCAATATCCTTTATGAAGATAGATACAAAAATCTTTAAGAAATAGTAACAACTTGAATCTAGTAATACATAAAGGACATAATACATCATGGACAATATTTATTTCAAGTAATGAAATTTTATTTAATGTTTAAAATTTGTCAATCTAATTGATTATGTTAATGAAATAAAGATTAAAAGGCTATATGATAGTCAAAACGAAAGGAAGAAAAAATGGGTAAAATTTACTATCAATTCATAATGAAAAGAAAAATCTCAACAAACTAGGTGTGTAAAACAAGTCAACAGCCAATATTTAATGATGAAATATCGGTTGCTTTACGTTTAACGTAAGAACAAGGCAAAAATATTTGCTTTCAGCATTTGTATTCAGCATTATACTGGTGGCCTGCTAAGTACAATACAGAAAGAAAAACAAATAACAAAGTGTAAAGGTATTTTTTATAAGATTTACTTTATTTATTTGAAAGGCAGAGTTAGAAAGAGAGAGGTAGAGGAAGGGGGAGAGAGAGAGAGAGAGAGAGAGAGAGAGAGAGAGAATCTTGTACTCGCTGGTTCACTCCCCAAATGGCTGCAATGACTGGACTGTGCCAGGCTGAAGCCAATAGCTTAGAACTTCATCTGAGTCTCACAGGTTAGTGGCAGGGGCCCAGGTACTTTGGCCATCTTCTGCTTCCACCTCAAGTTATTAGTCTGTGAAGCAAACATCAATATGTTTATTTAAAATGAGAGTCAGATGAAGAAATGTAGTTCTTAGGATCACAAAGTTAATGAAAGACCAAGCCATAACTGAAGCTTATAACATGCCTGATTTCTGAACTACTTCTTTTTTCCTGGCCACATTACCTCCTTCCCCTCTTCCATGCCATTTGGTTGTTTTCTCCCCTTAGGGTGTGCTTTGTCCTGTGCGTCAGACCAGGGAATCCACTAAAGTTTAACACTCTGTCAGAATTTCACTCGTTGGCTCTAGTGAAGGCGTGGAAGTGAGGGGACCCAAAGAAAGCAGTTTGCTTCCCAGAAGGCAGATGCCATATATGTTTAATGGATTATAAATATTGGCTGTGCAAACAGAACCATTTCTAACACCCGATGAAGGTAAAACAGACCTATACCCAATTCATGCTAGGTACAGCAACTGTGTTTGCATGCATCAGGCTATATTTCCTTCCTGTCTGCTTCTCTGTTGATACAAGTACTTCATGATGATGGCTACCACTTCCCCACCCATCTACTTACCTATACTTGGATTTGGTTCTCAGTCACCTGAAGCTGTGGTCTTGATCTCAAGACTGGAGAAAAACATTTCAAAATCCCTCTTCTGGAGTGAGGAGCTAGAGAATCTTCACAGATTGGTCAAAATAATTAAACAAAAAATTTTGAATGTGTGTGGACATTGACCAGAGGGCTTCCCTAAAATTGGAAGACTATTCAACAATTTTATTCGCAGGTTGTAAGAACAGTGGTTGATTGCAATACCTGAGCCAGAAGCTGCACCCATCCTTCTATCAGCATAATATGTGAAAGACCTACTGGGTAGATTGGGCAGATCCCAGGGCCACAGCCAAGTAGGCAGACAGTCTATATCTCTCCTTGTTGCCTGGTATGGAAAATCTATATTGGAATGGTAGTGGGAGCTGTGGAGATCTACCCTGATTCCCCCCTCTCTCCCTTTCAAATAAATAAAATATATCTCTCTTAAAAAGAAGAAAAATACATGAAGTAATTTGCCAAGTTTCTAGCACATAACAGTTATTATTCATGCTTCAAATGTCACTAAAGTAGGAGTGGTGTGTGACTCCTGACAAAGTTCTGTTATATACTGTGTGCCCCTTACCAGGGGAGCTACAGCCTTCTGGGAATGCAGACTTAACCATGAGAGCATCTGGATCCTTGCCATTGTCTTGGCAAAGTAACTTTTTCTGTACTCACTTCTGACCCTGGGACTAAAGACTACGGGCTTCTTGGACCTGGAGAGGACCTGGAGAGGGCCTATAACTCAAGGGTAGCCAAGGACTACTATGTGGAGAGTCTTGGGATCAGAGTCGCCAGAGGTAGTTGTTACAAGGCACATTCCTTGTCACTCACTGCCAATCCTCTATTACACTGCCCACCACCACCACCCTGCCCTGCCGTCCAAGACCTGCTGCAAAGATTCTGTTTCCAGAGGCCTGGGGTTGCCTTGGCAGTCTGCACTTAACACAGATGATCCCAGTCCGCTGCTCCAGTACTTCAACATGTCCATAAACATGGAATGCCCTGCTGGGGCCAGCCACCCCACATTAGGGACAGGGAGAAGGGATGATAGGCAGGCCAACTGTGACTGTCAAATGACTTTTCCCTAAATCCACTTACTCTACATCCCACAATTTACTGACATCAGAAGATTTGAGCCTTGAGGTTCCAATGCAGAACTAGTTGTCCCTTTAACTCTCATGTCACCAACATGACAGCCATGCTCTTCATAAATGAAAACAGTTCCATCTTCACTCAAGCTGCTCCATGCTTCATTTCTCCAGACTGAGCAAACTTCCCACCCTCTGTGTAATTAATTGGCTTAATGATGCTATTGCCTCACAGGGGACTTGGAAAGCTGAGCTCTTGTCATCCATTTCAGTTGCCTTTTCAGGCTTGGTGGATCAGCAGTGGGTGGCGGCTGTGTTCCAACTCTTCATCCCTTCCTGCTTCCTTTCTTCTTTACCACTGGTCCTGTCCAGGAATGACAGGCATTAGGTAAACAACATTAATCTGCTGCTTCAAGTTCCCCCAAACCAACATGCTAAATATCACTGCGTACACTCTATGCAGAGGACACATTAGTTTTGCTTGGTGAACATATCCTAATGAGGTTCCCAGAGGATAATTCTACTACCAGTGCAGAAAATTCAGGACTAGTCAACATGCAGAGTAAGAAGCATGATTGGGATGGTGACAACCAGGGTCATGTCTCCTGGAGTTTGTATCAACCAGAAGATTGACAAGCTGGAACACAGAGAAGTAGCCAAGCTCCCGGTGGAAAGATGGGTTCAGGTGGAAGAAAGAAGCCTTTAGTCCGGATACTTACACAGTGAGTCACTTGCCCACTCAGGGATACTTTTGCAGAATACGAAAGAAACCACCATGGACCTGTTGCTTTTTGCTGATGGATTTTAAAAAAAATTAAAAACTTACTATTTATTTATTTGAAAGGCAAGAGTTATAAAGAGAAGGCAAAATGGAGGGAGAAAAAGAAAGATCTTCAACTTGCTTGTTCATTCCCCAAACGACCACAGAGGCCAAGGTTGAACTAGGCTGAACTCTTTCTGGGTCTTCCATGTGGGTACAGGGGTCCAGGCACCTGGGCCATAATCCTCTGTGTTTCCCAGACACATTAGCAGGGAGCTGGATTGGAAGGGGAGAAGCTGGTACATGAACCAGTGCTCCCTTGAGATGCCAGTATCACAGGGCACAGCTTAACCTGTTGCCCTCTACATACAAAACTTTTTATGATACCCTTTTGAGGTAAATTATTTGAGAACATGTTTAAAGTATCGATTTAGAGTTTCTTCCTCTACTTGCAATTACTACCTTTTTGATCTCATCCAGTCAGTCCCTGAACTTTACTGTCCTAATTTGTTTTCCCAATCCTGCTTCCCAAACTTCACCACCTGCAAGAACCTTCTTCATCTTGAATCTTTGATATTTATTTCGATAATCTTCTCTTACATTCCATCCGTTTATTTCCTGGATTTCTGCAAAAGTTCCTTAACTCTTCTCCCTCCTGCTATCCTTGCTCTTAAAATTTATTCCTAGAACAACTATCAAGTGATGGGTTACTCTAATTGAAGTTTTTATTTTGATATTTATGCATTCACATAATTCAGAGACCCAGTGACACTTTTCTCAATTCTTCAAATGGTAATACTTTGCAAAGCTGCAGTGTAAGATCACAGTTAGTTTGTTGACATATGTCATAGGAATGGTCCTGGTTTCTCCAGTTTTATGTAGGAAGTAGATATTGCTAATTGTTTAAAGCCTAGGTTTAATTGCTTGATAAAGTTTCTACCTTTTTCAGTTGGCCAGTACACTTACAGGACAGTCCAGACTCAAGGGAGCCTGTGGAACCCATTGCACTTCTGCAATGGGGGGAATAGCATGATATCTGGGAAGGCATAATTAATGTGATTATGTTGAAGACAAATTACTACCAGGGAGAAAGCAGTATTAGATGATTATCGAGTGGTGGGATGTAACAGTGTTTCTCTGGAGAGAACTTTCAGGGTAACTAAAGCTGACTGGGCTTTTATCCATGTCCCTACATAGGTCACTCTGTTGAGGCTCAGGACATTAGGAGGGGTGACTTAAGGCCAACGTCTGTGCCTCGGTGTTGGTAAAGATGCTTGTTAGCCTGCTAGAGGCATGTGGCTAACTCCAAAAGAAAAAGAAGCTTTATCTGAAGGAGTTGATGGAGTCTGAATTGGGGCAAGGTCCTCTTTTTTTCCTTAGCCCTTCCTAAGGCCCTAGGGCTTACTTAAGAGCCTTAGTTAGGCTGTCAGCTCCTGGGATTTGTAGACACACCAGATCCCTGCCACTATGCCTTAGAAGCTTCTGATGTCTTCTTCCTATCTGGATTCTGCACTCCAAATGAACGCTGATTACCTTGAAGACAGCAACTACATTCACATTTCTTTTTACTTTGTCCAGCCTTGAGCTATTTCACATAGATGCTGTGTGTGTACACAACAGATAACATAAAGTATAGCTCCATTCCAACTCCAGATCTTCTCTGCACAGCCTCTGCAGATGAGATTCTGTGGACTAATCCGTGAGCACTGCAGCAGCCTAATTTATGAATTTCAGGCTTGCTTTATGATGCACATGTATGCTATACATTCATCCATTTTCTTTCATGAGCTCTCTCTCTCTTTCTCTCTCTCTCAGTCTTATTTGCCATACTGTATGAGTACATATGATTCTCAATGCTGAGAACACTCTTCTTTCCCACTGATCAACCGTCCTTCCGACTGATCTACCTCTTGGGCATGCTTCAGAGGTCAGGCTAAACGCATTAAAGAAAAAGATTACTGATGACCCTTGTTAAGCTATGGTAAAGCTTATTTCAATCAGGGGGAGACTGAAATCTGTACATGGCCTAGTGCAATGAGGCTTCACAGCAGGTGAAAGAGATTTAACCCAACTGTGAGTGAAACAAGGAAAAGTAGGGACTCGTAGGCAAGGAACATGTGGGGATCAGTTGACAGAAAATTATTAAAAACTCTCAAGAAGAAGGGAAGAATTCTGGCTAAAGTGACCTAAAAGGATTCTAACTGAAGGCAGACCAGGATGATCAGACACTGCTAAGTGATGATGGTACAGGATGAAAAAATCAATCAGTAATTGAGGGTGGTAGGATTTGTCAGACTCAACTAGCAGTGTTGTTGCTAAAATTGGGTCACACAAAAACAGGCCTCCAAAATTCAAGGTCTGGTTGCGAAGGAGATTCAGAGGAGTCTGATGAAAGTTTAATCAAGTAGAGACTCTGTTAGATGTTAACTTCCTCCACGAGATCTTCCCTGCTCTCACAAATACAGAGAAGGTACCCCTCTTTTCTGTTCCCGCAGCACCCTGTATGGCTTCCTCAATAGTTCTTTCCTCGGTCTTATTTGGCCATGTTGTTGTTGTTGTTTGTTTTTTGGCTTGACTTTAGAGCATAGCCTGTGTTTGTTGTCACTTGTTTCCCTATAGACGCTCAGTAAATGGTTTACTTCTGATCAGACGTTGTGATACAGCAAATGGGTGCACTTTCTTTTCAATGATGTCTCCTTTATAAATCTTGTGGAACAAGTTGTTAGGTGGGCAGACATTAGAACAGTGGAAAAGGAACATGGGTCCATAATGTCATGCAAATCACCTACAGCCCCTATGAATCATTTTAAGAGCTCTTGTTTAGCCTGTTTCACATTCCTGTTTGCAAAAACCGAAACATTTCTTTGTAATGTTCTATGTACATATTGCTCCATTGGTTCAACTTCCCACCACCTACTCAGTGAGTACCTCTCTTTACTTCAAGTATTCCGAATGCACATGAAACGTGGTCTGATCCTGGGGAATGATTGCCACACTCTGAGCCTGGAAAGTTTTTGCTTTACTTTGTAAGAAAAGTAGAAGTGTGGGTAGCCCTGGGGTGCCACTCAATTGTAAGAGGACAGTTAATGTTCTAGGGAGATGACTGATCCCCTAAGGTCATTTGCCAGGCAGGATGGTGATGATTAAATATAACTTTGGTCTACAGGTGGCCCTGAGACAGCAGACGGGATCCTGCAGAGCAGTGCATGTCACGAAGCAGCCCCAGGGTAGTAGACGTCAACAGTCCTGTTCGATTAATCTTTGGAAACACAGTCAGAATTAATGGGGAACTTGTTGAAAGTTGATAGACACCTTTTGAAAGGTGAAATCCTTTTCTGTTCCTGTTAAATGTTGTTAAGACCATTAGCAGAATTGGAATAGAGAAATATGAACTTTCATGTGGGAGTTTTGGAGGCTGAGAAGATGGACAGGATGGAAATATATTGACAGCTTATAATAAGCACTGAGGTGGGGAGTGATAACGAAAGATTGAAAATTGACAAATGAGTCAAACTGGCAGAGACCAAGATAGAGAGGGATGCAGTGCAGTTTATTTGCAGAGGTGATGAGGGAAAGAAATGAGAGCATCAATAATCCAGCAGGGTTGCCCACACTTAGAGCCAGATATGAATTACTCAGAAAGAGGCTAAAATTTGCCTAGGTGAGGGAGCGGGGAGAGTTTTGATACACTATGAAGAGATCACTTTCCAGCTGTTGAGAGAAGTAAATGAAGTTAGAAATACTCAGGACCAGAAGCCAGAGATCCAAGACATGTGTTCATTCAGTTGCAGTGACTGAATGACTCTAATGCCATCCCTGCTCCTCCAATAATGGGTTGCATACTTCCAAATGAATAATGGGAAATTTCCTTGAAAGCTATCAAGCTATACAAATGTAGGGAATCATCATTATGATCAACCAACAAAATCAAGCACAAAGGAATATTGCCTTCAGGAAGTATATGAGCTTTGAATTATTTCCTCTGATGAAGGTGAAAATGCTTGCAGATAATCTTGAACAGGAATGGTGTCCACATGACTTATCAGAGGCTTCAGAGATACACATCATGAGATTTTGAGGAACGAAAATATGGGAATGTAGGATGGGCATCAATATGGAGAATGTGACTTGTAATTTTGCTTTACATTTTAGCTTGGTCAGATCCTGAAACTGACAGTGGGAAGAAATAGACTACCAAAAAAGAACAATTAAATGGCCAGAAGCACTGGGGAGTAGAGACGTTCCAGAACCTCCAGAACAGGAGTGACACTTGCTAGTTGGCAGCTTTCCACCGCACAAGATGAGTTACAGTCATTCTAATGAAGGCTTTGGGCCAGATTTGCCATTTGAAAGCTTCTTTGTGCAAATACTATGTGAAGTGCTTTACCTGCCCCATCTCATTTAATCCTTACATGTGGAGTGAGATGTTATTTTTAGATAAGGAAGAGAATCTAGACTAAGGAAGATTAGTAACGTGCCTAAAGTCACATCACCAGTGAAAGACAAAATTTGGTATTAAGGCCAAACATTAGCTCCAGAATCTGTACAAATGGATATGGAGCTTCTTTGGGGGAGTCAGGAAAATGTTCTAAAATTGATTTTATTGGTGGTCGCATACCTCTAAATATACTACAAGTCACCAATTTATTTTTACACCTTAAATTGTGTGGAATGTGAATTCCATCTCCATAAAGCTGTCAAAAAAAAAAAAAAGAAGAAGAAGAACCAGTACAAACTTAATATAACGTTTCCTAGGATTCCAGATAGAGATCTGCTTTCTCCGTCTGAATTCCCCTAGCACCTTGCATACACTTCTACCACAGCATTCTTACTTACCCCAGGCACAGAATTGTCTGCTTACATGACACTTGCTCAAATCTAGGAGCTTCCAAAGGTCAAGGAACCTGTTCATTTCTTACATCTCACATTGCCTCCCAATCCTTCTTTCCACATTTGCCTCCCTCTATCACTCCTTCTCTGCCTATTTTTGCTCATCCAAAATTTTTATTGTGCATATAATGTGTACAAAAGCTATGGGCTAGAGGGCTGATGCTGAGGTATAGTAGACAAAGATATAGTCTATGACATCGGCATCCCATTTGGGCACCAGTTTGTACCCTGGCTGTTCCAATTCTGATTCAGCTCCCTGCTGAAGGACCTGGTAAAAGCAATAGAAGATGACCCAAGTGTTTGGGTCCCTGGACCCATGTTGGAGACCCAGATGAAATTCCTGTTTCCTGGCTCCAGAGAATGAATCAGTAGATCAAAGATCTCGTTCTCAGTCTCTCTCTCTCTCTCCCCACCTCCTCTGTAACTCTGCCTTTTAAGTAAAAATGAATCTTTTTCTTTTAAACAAAAAAAAAGCTGTGTACCTGGAATTTTGCCATATGATAGTGACTATGGCATGGTCTTTGTTCTAGTGTATTTATTTCCTATTAAGGAAGAAAACTGTCCATACTAGGGAACAAACATTTGACTTAGAGGTCCAACCTGATCTGACAGTTTAAGAAAACAGTTCCTCATAATTCATTGCTTTAACCCAAACTTAAATGGCTAGGGAAAATTGCCTCCAGGACACAGGGAAGCAGAATAGTGATTTCAACCCTGGAAACGCCTTGATGTCTTGGAGGAAGTGAAGACAGAGCTGCCTGGGTGGAACTTTAGGGCTTCATGTGCCATCAGGTGCCAACAGAGTAGATGAGGCATGTCTGAGATGAAATAGTGATCACTTCCTTCAGTTATCCTAGCACCTTTTTTGGAAGGACTGGTCTTTCCAATGGAGTTGTCTTGCAACCTTTTTCAAAAGTTTTACAAAGCCCCCATGGACAACTTATTCCCTGGTTTTTACTTTTAAGATTTTATTTAGGGCCTGGTGCGGTAGCATAGTGGCTAAAGTCCTTGCCTTGCATGTGCCAGGATCCCATATAGGCTCCCGTTCATCTCCCAGCTGCTCTACCTCTGATCCAGCACTCTGCTTGTGGCCTGGGAAAGCAGCAGAGGATGGCACCATTACTTCAGAGCACATACACATGTGGGAGACATAGAAAAGTCTCCTGGCTCCTGGTTTCAGATTGGCTCAGCTCCAGCTGTTGTGGCCACTTGGGCAGTGAAATCAGCAGATGGAGGATCTTTTTCTGTCTTTCCTTCTTTCTGTATATCTGTCTTTCCAATGGAAAAATGTTTTTAAATATTTTTAGTTAGTTTGCTGTTGGCTTCAACTGTTACCCACCATCTCACACAGGAGTAACACAATTAAACAGTTGCCCCAGACTGTTGTGCACAAATGCTCCCAGGTGAAAAGTTCTTTGCAATGGCAGATTGCCAAGTCAAGATAAATATGGACAGTCTTCCAAGAGGGCTTTCCAGAGAATCATGAGGTAATTTAAACTATGACAATTCTCCAGAAATAATTCTGACAAGTACAATAGCCTCTTTTCTCTCTCTCTCCCTCTCTCTCTCTCTCTCTCTCTCTCTCTCTCTCTCTCTCTCTCTCTCTCTCTCATATCCCCCAGGCTGTTACACAGGTAGACTATTATTTTTCAACACTACCATCGGCCTAGAGTGTAGGGAATTGGACTAGGGCAAGTCCAAACATCAAAAAGATTACTGAGGTACAGCTAGCTTCTTCAGTGAGTGCACATCAGATTTATGTAAACCCTTGATTAATTTCTACAGTTGTGAAAATTTTGAGTCTGATTATTTTTCTCGGGTTTTAAAATTGCTTTTATGGAGAAGAGGATTGTTTTCATTTTAAAATTTTTTGTTTCTTTCAGACACAGAGGTACAAACAGACACATCTACACAGAGTGAAAGTAGGACAGTGCATGAGAGAGAGAGAGAGTAACAGAGAGAGAGAGAGGTTCCCACTGCTCAGTCTTGGCTGGGTTGAAACCAGAAGCCAGAAGCTTCCTCCCAGTCTCCCATGTGGGTGGCCAGGACTCAAGCACTTGGGCCATGTTTAGCTGCTTTTCCCAGAAACATTAACAAGAAACTGGATCATAAGTAGACTATTTGGGATTCTAATTAGCACCCATATGAAATGTTGGCTTTGTAGGTGGCAGGTTTACCACTATGCTGCAATGCTAACCCTCACAACTCCCCACATAGTCTTAAGCATTCATCACTAGGCATTGAGTGTATGGCCTATGAATATAGCTGAGTGGAGGAAGGGATGATTCACTGATCATCTTGGCCACATACGCTTGAAATTCACCTCCTGCAACTCACAGCAGGGAGATGGGGATGGTGATTAATGCTGGCTACTTGTCCTCCTGTATACGAGAATCCCTTGAGTCCCTTGACTGGGAGTTGAAGGGAGAGGGAACCGTATCTTCTCGGCCACATTTGCCCCGAATTAAGTTTTTGTCTTGTTCATTTGGGGAGAATGAAAGAACAATTGATCATGAATCAAGTGCCATAGACTTTCACTGTTCTTACCAAGATTTTATATATTTCCTTCCGATTGGTGTCTTGCTTTATATCAATTTTGAGCAATTTTCAGTGGTTGATTTTATGTCTGTTTTTACTTGAAATTGAATTCCTGATAGTCACATTGTCTTTTGCTGCTCACTTATCTTTGTAACTTGAGAAGAATTCTGGATTCCGGGAAAACACCTGTATTTGCCAGTGCTACACTCTTGCATGTACTTCCTGGATCATGTGCTCAGATAGATAGTACATTCCTAGGGAGAAAACTTGAGATTAACACAACTATGGCACTCTGCCTAATAAATGGGCCCAGATAATTCATCCAAAGTATGAATGCACAATAAGTAGCTCTCTGTTATATTTGAGAATGACCTGAATAGTGGAGAATGGATTTATCCCTTAAGTCTGAACTCTGTATAGTGATTTTCTTCTAAAGGTAGAGTCTGGAAAGTGGGAAAGAGTAACTTACAGTATGGAAATTTGCCAAACAAGCCAGTTGATCAAGGTTATTAGCCTTAGTGACAAGTTAAATTACTAGTTTTCATTGTTGGTATGATATGATGTAAATGGCATTTGACCCCTACGGTTGTCACGTCAAAAACAAATTACTCTAACATCATCATGAGGAAGCATAACACAAATTTCAATGGAGGGACATTCTACCAAATACCTGATTCGAACTCAAAAATTTCAACATCATCAACAATACAGAAAGTCTGAGAAACATCACAATTGAAGTTAAGGAGATACAACAGCCAAATGTGATGTGGTGTCCTGGATGGGATCCTGGAGCAGAAAAAGAACAGTAAGTAAAAACCAAAGAAATGAAAATAAAGTACAGACTTTTGTCAATTATTGTGTATCATCAATATTGGTCTAATATTTTAATATTGGAGTTGTTAAGAACAGGAGAAACTGTATTGGGAGCATAGGAAGTATCTACTGTTTTCCCAGCTTTACCTTAAAAAGTTCCAAGATCATAAGTGTTTCCTTAATAAAAGACCTCTATAACGAAGAAGTAGGCTTGAGTTGGCCAGAAAGAAACTCAGTCTCAGGCTGATGCTTTTTTCCTGAAGATCTTTGTGAGAAGAGGCCCTTGGTTGCTCACAGAAGAAGCTAGGCAGAGTAGAATCATCACTCCATATTTCCACCCCAGGAGTTTCTTTCCTATGCATTTCTCCTCAGACAAAATCCAAGTGAGTGCACAAAGGTATCAGTTACTGCAAAATGATTTATGAGCGAAATAGTGCAAAGTCCTAAATGTCCACACTGGGGCAGTATCTAACTATGTTTATTCTGTAAAGCATCTATGCAATGAGATGCTTCACATACACAAATAGGAAATATTGCATACCATAATCCCTTGGAGAGGCGTATACACAGTGGTGTAAGAACGTTCTGAGATCAATCATGTTGAAAGCAAACTTGTAAAGTTCACTTATAGCCAGGATTTGAAAACTCTGTTGATCAAGAATTGTTTTTATGTCATTTATTATTATTATTATTTTAGCCAACACTATTAATTCTGTCCATAGTTCTAGAATTGCTGCACTATGGCTTGGATTTTATAGGGTAGAGCATATGTTTATATTGGAATATTATGCAGTAATCAGTGAAATTATGTTTTTTTCCAGAATATCTAAGGAGTTTGGAAAATATTCACAATTTGAGGCAAGGAAAACAAAATATACATTTGTATACGTAATATAATCTTATTTTTTTATGCTTGGGAAGAGGATAGTGGAAAGACTACACAGTTCAAGTTATGGGGTTACAGGTAATTTTTAAGGGTTTCCTATATAGTCTTATGCTTTCTGAATGAATTACAAGTGAATGTTTTTTTATTTAACCAGAAACAAGTACATACCATAAACTAATATTTTAAAGCTAAATTGTTTGTCCTCTTCATGTATTCTAAGCTCATTTGCTATTTGTTATAAGTATTTAACAATTATTTTGAAAATGCAGGACTATTAAAGCTCAAGGAAGGGATGATGAGACACCCTGGATTGGCTTGATTTAACTAGTGGAGTGTTACAAAGCAGAAGGTTACTCTTGCAAGCAGTAAAAAATAGCCATGGCCTGCTGAAGAAAGAAGCAATCGAATCTTCTAGGATGTTGTTATTTGGTAAATGCTGGACTTTGCAATTTGATATATATTTTCAGAAACAAGTGCTTTTCCTTTCATTGTCACAAGAATAACATAAGGCCTTCAGCCCAGTTCTCCATCTCAAATTGACCTCCAGAACACAAATAACCCATATGCCTGATAGTGCGGAGGAATAGCTTCCGGTTTCCTCCCACTAGACTCCTACGTTCTACCTAGCATTGCAAAAGCTCCTGCTGATTCTCAGGAGGCTGCAAGGAAAGGAACTTCCCTGGGCTGGCAATCTGCAAGGCCCATCCGTGCAGAAACAGCTCTTTCGCCAAAGCCAATGTGGAGCTGAGCACTGACATGTATGCAGTAGGACTTGCAGAATAAGTGACCTGAAACTCATTTTCAGATAGCCAGTTTCATTTATGGATGCTATATTCAGCCAATCTGCAAATTTACGATGAATTTGCATAGAATATGATGTGGTTGAAAACGAAATTCATGATGCTGGGGAATAAGGGATGCCTAATCTTACTCCAGCTTTGCTACTAATTCTTCGTGTGATCTTGGGAAATTTCTTCCCCTCAGATCCCCCAAGCAGAAAACAAGAGGCTTGACTTTGAACTTGGTTCCCTACTGCACTTACAGAAAAACCTAAACTCCTTTACAGGAGCCTCAGGTTTCTACATGACCAGGTCTCTGTCTTCCTTGTTGCCCTCATCCTCTACTACCACCCCTGCTGCACTCCCATCACACCTCAGGACATTTACACTATCTTTGCCTTCTGCCTGGAAGGCTGTATCCCAAGATCTGGCTCCATTTGTGTACTGTGTGATTTTGGTTTTTTTGTTGGGCACAACTAACTGGGCTTTGGCATCTTTTTCCTTCAAAATTTCTTTTCATGTTCTTCTTGAACTTAACCATATCACGGCACAATGGAAAGAGCAAAAACCCTGGTCCAAGTCCTAGTTGTCTCACGCACGCCCTCTAGCGGTAGGATTTCCAGCAAATCAGTTAACTATTCTTACTTTGTTCCTCAAGTGGGTCAGTGTGAACATCCAACCAGCTTCTAGTACAGTGCCTTGTTCACACTGAGCTCTCAATCATGAACATAAAATTTTTATTCCTATTTTGCTGCCCCTTTCCCACCATAGATGTCCACACCTCATTTTCCTTGCAACTTATTTTGCAGTATACATGAGCCCAGAGTTTTGAGGAGTTGTTACCGTCGGGTGCTGCTACCCTCCACCTGCACTGTCTTCAAGCTTCAGAGAAGCTAGCTTGTGTGGGTTGCTATTTAGTCCATTCCACCACCGCTAAGCTTCTTGTCCCTTTTCTTTGATCCCTCTACAAACACACACACACACACACACACACACAAAGTCTTCACAATTTCAGGGTAAATAGGTATTATAACAAAAGCTCTGTACAGATTTTTTTTTGGCACCCAAAGAAATATCTAATTTTATTCCATTTTCCTAGAAGTTTTTGAAGTATTTGCGTATGTATAGTAAATCATCACATTGCAGCCATCACGTTTGTAGAGATTCATTTGTCAATTACACTTTGATAAATCTAGGGAAAAAAGAATGCTGAATCTGAAATAAGGCAATTTTTAAAAAGATTTATTTATTTTTATTTGAAAGGTAGATTTGCAGAGAGAAGGAGAGACAGATCTTGCACCTGCTGTTTCACTCCCCAAGCGGCCACAACTGAGCTGAGCCAATCCGAAACCAGAAGCCAGGAGACTCTTCCATGTCTCCCACATGTGTATGTGCTCTGAAGAGGGCCGTCCTCTGCTGCTTTCCCAGGTCAGAAGCAGAGTGATGGATCAGAGGTAGAGCAGCCGGGAGATGAACCGGAGCCTATATGGGATCCTGACACCACAGGGGGAAGGATTAACTTGTTGAACCACAGCACCAGCAAAAGAAATCAGACAAATTTCAGCTCTACTCCTGGTTTACCTTGTCACTATTTGTGTGACTCTGGACCAGGTACTTTCCCCTTCTTAGTCTCAGATGGTTTGCCACATAAGGGAAATATTATCTTTATCTCATTGATCTATTATGTATTTATTAGGCACCTGTGAAACAGGCACTGGGAAGAGGATGATGAGAGCGGAGATAGACAAATCATCATGCCCTTAAATGGAGAATTTCAACTTTTCAAAGGGCAGAGACAGACACACACGATATTATGAGACAGTATCAGACTTAAACAGGGAAATAAAATTGACGTGACTTACTTGGTGATGGATGGAAAGGAAGGTAGAGGAATGAATCAGGAACCATTCTCTGCTTTCTGGTCAGCAGCAGTTGCCATTCATCAAAGCCAGCAGCAGTGGAACAGGCCAGGTCTGGGGAATAGCCATGGCTGGGGGGAGACACGGCATGTGTGGAGATCTCCTATGTGGTGGTGAGGATTTTTTAAAACATATTTTTGCCTCATTCAGTTAAATCCCAATGCAGCTTCATTAAGAGAATTACCATTCTCTTTTTCTAGGGCTGGAAACAGACTTGGAGGACTGAAGTGACTTGCCTGAATCTTATGGTTAGTTAGTGGCAGATCTGGAATTAACTTTCATTCTGTAGTCCAAATACATGCCTTTTCCACTACTTCATTCCATGAGGCCCAGCAAAGCCTGAAGGGGAAGGGAAGGCCGGCAAGCCAAGGGCAAGGACTCAAGCAAGACAGAGAGGGAGGAGGGAGTAGAAAGGGGAAGAGGAGACCACAGAGAGAAAAAATTGTGGCAAAGGTGGAAGGGATTCTCTCCAACGACTTAATTAAGATTTATTATTTGGAGACAGGTTGGGAAGGCTAAAGGGAGGTTCATATTTCGTACCCCCGCCTTTTCTACCAAATTTTGGCCTTGCACCCTGAAGTGGTGATGGGGAGGGGATCAAATGAGGAGGCAGTTTATGAAATGGCCCAAGGCCCAGGGCTAAATTTGAAATTAGCACGGGGATTTCAGGCAGAGGAATCAGGTTTCCAGGGCCACAGCTATGTCCAGCAGCTGGGGCCCCATGGAGGGATAGAAAGCTGACCCTTTTTGGCTAGCACTTTGGTCCCAACCTTTCTGTCACCTGCTCCATGTCTCTGGCGTTCTAGGAAGCAATGACAGTTACTCTCTTGGCTTACAGTCCATCAGCAGCAGGCTTCTGGGCAGTTCTGTGGAGTGAGGACAAAGAAACTGGGTCTGAGAACGAGCTGGGGGTAGGTTAGGCAGATGGGGATGATGGCCACTTGCTGCCTCTAAAGGCTACTTGGCTTCCCCAAGTCTCCTTGGCCAAGCTTTGCACTTTGATCTATTCTAGTTTATTTCTGTTGGCTTCTGCTCAATGTCAGGGAATCCCCAACAGTACTTCCATGATCTGTATCTCACTATCACAGTATTAGATATCTAGAGCTTTTCTGGGTGACAGGTAAGTATCTACTAAGCCAGAGATTCTTCTGGATTCTGACAATAACATGGCTGGAGGGCTGGAATATTCCCAAAGGTTAAAAGATTTTCTGTGACATTCCTTTTTTTAAAAAGATTTACTTATTTGTTTATTTTTATTGGAAAGATTTACAGAGAGAAATAGAGACAGAGAGAAAGATCTTCCATCCATTTGTTCATTCTTAAGTGGCTACAACGGCTGGAACTGAGCCAATCTGAAGCCAGCAGCTTCTTCCAGGTCTCCCACAAGGGTACAGGGTTCCAAGGCTTTAGGCCACACTCCACTTCTTTCCCAGGCCATAAGCAGGGAACTGGATGGGAAGTGGAGCCTCCAGGATATGAACTGGTGCCCATATGGGATCCCGGCACACACAAGGTGAGAACATCACCCACTAGATTACTGTGCCGCATAGAATCAAGATGGTGGAATAGGGTAAGGACACATTTAAACAGACAGAAAAACATTTAATCAAGATGAAGTAGAGAGGACATATTCCAGGAAATAGGAGAGGACAGAACAACAGCAGAGGGGTACCTGGAGACTGACAGACACAGGAAAGCAGTGGACACAACGGTGTGGTGTTGCAGTAACTGATACTCCAGTGGCATTCAGCAAACAGTGATCTGAACTCCACCAGCAGCCAGAACTCCACCAGCAACCAGGTGGGAAGGGACTTTCACTGGGAGCTTGGGAGGTGAACCCAGACAAAGAACTGTCTGTTCTGCTGGTCCGTTTGATTTGACCAGGAGCAGAGACAGAGCAGATCCCAGATAGGCAGTGCAAGAACAGGGTGGATTTCATAGCCCAGTCAGCCCCCTGGAGCTGAATTGGGCTCCATTTTCCGTAAGGAGGCAAAGGCAAGGGAAAGGACTGAGCATACGCTGAGCTGGGAGTGAACTCATTTCTGACTCAGTGAACTACAGCAACGTGGCATTCTACAGTACCACCTAAGACAGGTCTGGGTAGACCTCAGATCTGACAGCCCAGCAGATCAAGAACTGTAGTGGTGGTACGTCAGGTGCCATTTTGTACACTGTGGCAATAGCTTTAGGATTGCAGTGGACAACAGTGAACTGCGCATGTGCTGAGCTTGGAAGAACTCACTGAGCTCAGTGGATTGCACTGGTCCTGCAGGAAAATAATATCAACTGTGGCATCTTATGGGTCAAAATAGGTCCGTGTGGCACCCACACTTAACATCCAACAGGTTCCAACAAGATCAGTGCCACCAACAACCTAACTATATAGGACACCTGGTGTCTGCCTAATCCTGGGACCTGCTCCAACCGGAAGGGGGAGAAAGGTTGCAGAGACAACAGTGCAGCCTCAGCACGGTATCACAGGAGGTGGAGAGCGGTGAGCCAGGAGATAGTGCTGTGGAGAGCATGGTGGAAATCTAACATAACAACCCAGACCTGGAACTCACTGGAGGTTGTGGCACAAGTGGCTGCAAATAAAAAGTTTGTGTACCAACTGCAATAAGTAAAATCGCATTGTAGACCTGTGGGTGACACAGCTTAGAAACCTGCCCCAAGGAGAAAACTCTGCTAACCAGAAGTGCAATGACCAAGAGCAAAAGAAGAGACAATGGCACAATGAATATGACTGAAAACGCCCCTGCAAAAGAGCAAAACCCTATGCCAATCTCAGAGTTAACTGAGGAAGACATCAAGAAAATGGGGCATACAAAATTCATAAAACTCATTTTAAAGCTTCTGATCAAAAATGAGAAACACATACAAGAGTTGAAAGAATTTAAGCAAGCAATAAAGCAAATCAAGGCTGATATATCAGAAATTAAGAACACAGTAGAGCAAATTAAAAGTACAATGGAGAGCCTCCAAAATAGAATGAAGCAAGCAGAAGAAAGAATCTCAGAATTGGAAGATATGTCCTGTCATCAGGGGGAAGCAAACAAAAAGCTGGAAGCAGAGCTGGATCAGGCCAAAGAATGTATTCAAGAATTGAAAGACATTATTAAGAGGCCAAATATAAGAGTTATGGGTGTCCCCACCGGAGAGCGTGGGCTGGGATAGAGACAGACCCGACTAAGCAAGGCTACAACACCTGTGCGCTGCATGTGGACTAGATCAGGGCCGCAGCATCAGCTGGCGGAAGCTGGCACTGGGGACTAATTCTGTCGAGTCAAATCATAGGACCACCTAAAGAGTGCATAAACCGGGACAGAGAGACCTGGGAGGGAAAAGTGGGTTCCCCCCTCTTAGGTCACTACTCCTGTGGGAGGGCATGAAAACTAGGACGGGGGCTGGGATGGCTAGATAGAAAGGCACTCAACCACATATGTGAGGGCTGGATGGTTGAGTTGGTTAGATAGAACTAAGCTTTAATACCCATTGACAAGTACCAGAGCCAAATGGGATATGGGACAGACTGGACTAGTCTGCTACACATACTGGCAAACCAGAGTAGGGGGCGGGCTTGGTGGGGGTTATTGTGGGTCACCCCGACTAGGCTGCAGCTCCCACTGGTTGATGTAAGGGCCGAACCAGACTGGACTGCAACACCCATTGGTTCCAGTGCAACTCGGGACTGAAAACAAAACCAACACAGCAATTGCAACCACCAGCTGATCGGGGTGATGGACTGTGCCGGGCCCGGTGCTTGCTAGAACATACAAGAAACTAATCTGGGAATACCTCAAAGTATCTTGGGAGATCTCCCCAATCGAACTGCTGGACTCAGAACTCTAACCAAGAAAAGACAGAAGACAGAACAGGACAATCATCTCAGCTATATGTTGGCAGCGAAATATGGGGCAAACGGAGACTTTATGATGGACCATATCAATCAGTGGACGACCTCATTGAGCGAAACTGGCAATGATTCATAACTGGAGAACTATTAACACCACTTGAACACATATCTCAGAGCATGCCCCACATCCGGGACTTGGGGTGGGCGGGAAGCCAGGTGGGGCTTCTCCCTCAAATATCCCCCTTTACCTCAGATACATGATGGAAACAATATTGACATAATAGCATTACCCACTTCCCTACCCCCCTGAATCTTTTTTTTTTCTCTTCTCTCTCTTTTTTTTCTTTCTTCTTTTTCCTTTAAGTGTAATTAACTATGTAAAGATTGTCAACAATACAATAAAATAGATTAAAAAAAAAAGAGTTATGGGTGTCCCAGAAGGTGCAGAAAGAGAAGCTGAGTTTAAAACGTATTTAATGAAATAATAAAGGAACATTTCCCTAATCTAGAGAAAGAATTGGGAAACAAGATTCAGGAGGGGCACAGAACTCCAAAAAGGCTTGATCAAAAGTGATCTTCACCAAGACACATGGTCATCAAGCTCTCTTCAATTGAACATAAGGAAAAGATCCTGACATGTGCACGTGAAAAAAATCAATTGACATATAAAGGAATGCCAATTAAACTCACAGGAGATCTCTCACAGGAAACTCTACAGGCCAGAAGAGAATGGAGTGACATATTCCAGATTCTAAAAGAAAAAAATTTTCGGCCCAGGATAACATATCCAGCAAAGCTTTCTTTTGTCTTTGAAAATGAAATAAAATTCTTCCACAATAAAGAAAAGTTAAAAGAATATGCCTTTTCCAAATCTGCCCTACAAATGATACTTAAAAATGTTCTCTTGACAGAGAAGAGGAATAGCACCCACCAAAACCAAAGGCAAACATGAAGAACATCCCAGTAAAATGACAACAGAAGACTAAACCAATGAACAACCCATTCCTAAAATGACAGGACCAAAGTACCATCCATACATATTAAACTCTGAATGTAAATGGCTTAAGTTCAACCAAATGTCATAGATTAGTAGGCTGGATTAAAAAACAAAACCCATCTATTTATTGTCTAGAAGAGACACGCTTCACCAACAAAAATCAGCGGAAACTATATTGCATGGGTTTTGTTGTTTTCTGTTAGTTTTATCTCTTCAAAACACTTTCTACTGATTAAATCATTCAATGACTTATAGATCATACAGTAGCCTAATTTTCTTCAAGAAGGTTCTTGATTTTCATGTCTTCAGCTACACGTTAGTCATTTAGTAGCATGTTATTTAACTTCTTGATGTTGTTAATTTCTTTTTTCTCCCTGATGTTGATTTTGTTCTGTGGTTTTTCATTTAAGGGGATGTATAGTAGCTGTGTAATGGAGACTGTCATATCTAGTAACATGTCATTTAACTTCATGGCATTGTAAATTTCTATTTTTCTTTCTATTGTTGATTTTGTATTATGACTTCATTTAAGGGGATGTACACTAACTGCGAAATGGAGGCTAACATCCAGATGTGAGGATACAGTGTAGTATGCATTTCTACTTCCAGACAAAGATGGACTTATGATGAAACTGTTCACTCTATCTTGGCAATAGGATGCTGGACTCTCTGCCATTGTCCATGCCCGCAATGATGGACATATGACTGTGTATGAAGAAATATATTTTTGTAATGATATAGAGGAACTGGTGGGGGGAGGGAATTGGGGAGGGGATAAGGGAAATGCCAGGAGCCTATGGAACTGTATCATAAAATGATAATAATAATAATAAAATGTAAAAAAAAGATTACTGTGCCGGGTCCTTTGATACTCTTAAAATTGTAGAGTTTTCTTATTGCCCTTTTTTTTAAGAGACAGAGCTGAACAGAGATAGCTGGTTTATTCCCCAAATGGCTGAAACGGCTACTGCTGAGCTGGAGCTGAAGTCAGGAGTGGGGAATTCATTGAGAACCTTAACATATGTGGTAGGGGTCCAGCTGCTTGGGTCATCACTGCTTCCTCTCAGGGTACATGTCAACAGGAAGCTGGAATTGAGAGTTGAGCTAGGATGTGGACTTGAGCTCTCTAAGATGGGATGTGCACATTTCAACAGGTGGCTTCACCACCAGTGAGGACAAGTGAGATGAAAATTGGTCCAAACACCATTCTTTTGTATATGTGTGTTTAATTCTATATATTTATTTTATTTGTATATGCCTGTATATATGTTTTTATAATGTGTGTTATCTCACATAGTTATTGTTGTGTGTGTGGTAAGAAAAACTAAAATTTATTTTCCTACTGAATTTTAAATATATAGTACAAATCTCCAGCTATATGCTCCATGCTTCGTATTAACTCTTTAGACTTCTACATCCCACATAATGGTAACTTTGTAACTGTTGACATATATTTTCCCATTGCTCATCCCCACCCTCTCCCCTTGACTGCCATTTTCCTCTCTGCTTCTACGTGCTCAGGGTTTTGTCCTTAAGATTTCACATAAAAGAGAGACAATCCGATATTTTCTCTGTCTATATTTGGTTTATTTTACTTAGCATTAATTCTTCCAGGTTCATCCAAGCTTTCATAAAAGACAAGATGATTAAAAAACAAAAACCACCATGAATAGCATTCCATTGTATATACTACCAAAATTTCTTTCTTGGACAGTTGGGTCGATTTCATACCTTGGATATTGTGACGAGTGCTGCAATGAATGTAGGAATTCAAGTGCCTCTTCCTTATCTGATTTCAACTCCTTTGAATATATATATAGATGTGGAATAGCTGGATGATATGGAAGCTCTATTTGTAATATTTTGAGGAGCTTCTATACTGTTTTCCATAATGGTTGGCAAACTGAAATCGTATTTGACTATAATTAAACTCTAAAACTGAAATCTAAAACCTAGTCTGTATCATTTGTCTGGATGGCCACCTTACAGCTAAAGGCAGTCACAGGATTTTTGAGCTCTCATTTATGTTTCATTAAGATCAAGTTATGCTGAATGTGAAAGGAATCCCAAATGACATGGTTCCAACAAGATGGAAGGCTCATTTTCTAGAATTCCAAAGAAGAGGGGAGATAGGGTGCACAGGTTTGGTGTGGTAGCTCCATTAAGTTGTTAGGCACCATACGTCTTCCCAGCTGTTCCTGTGCTTAAGACATGTCCTTCATCATGATCCAAGTTGATTGTTATCTTCAATATTTGCTCATTGAGCAATGAGATGGGGGAAAGGACGAAAAGGGGCAGTTCCTATGTCTTTGAAAAGATCCCCAAGGAATTTCAAACACCTCCACTTAATGTCATTGACCAGTACTTTGTGCTATGGCTACTATGGTCGCCAAGGCAAATGGTTATTTTCACTGGGCATATTAGGAGAGGGAGGAAGTGGGAATTGGGATAGATAACTATAGACATATAGCAATCTTTCTCCCATTTTGCGCAAAAGAATTCATTAGCTTCACAATGTCCTGCTTGCATTGTCAAGGACTAATGAGAAAAAAAACAGAGGAGAACTTAATACATAAATGATGGCTTAGTCCCTGTGAAGGCCAAATGATGTCCCTGTGGGCTGCAAGAATGACAGTTTAGCAGTAGAACTGATCGGAAAAAAAGTGATGTGAGAGCTGAGTCATTGCCTGGCTCACAGTAATATAGCACGACCAACTCAAAAGAACCTGTATCCCAGTCGGCACCACAGTCACGATCTGAACAGCAATTTAATTTTAGAAAAACAACATAATCCATCTTGTTAAAATAAGTGTTGTTCATTTGATTTTATTGGTTTTTGTAGTTTTATTTACATTTCACTTACAAGTTTGCTTCAGCTTTATAATTGTGTATTAGACACAAATAAAAGGGATCTGTAGTACATTTTCTTTGTACATAGTTTAAAATTGCCATGAAAATGAGTCAATCTTTTATATTGTTAATATACATATATGCACAGTTTTAAAGGTGCCACTCGACTGGAAGATGCTGCCTGGAGCCACTGGGAACCATTGCAGTGAACAGGAGGACTGTAGGAGTTGGAACCCCAACCTAAGGCTTCTGGCTTCAAAGTCAGGGCTCTTTTCACACCACCATCCCAATGTTGTTGAGGAGGAGGCAGGACTGTGTTACAAAAACATGTGTGGAACCTAAACATAGCATCTGGTCAGAGGAGACTAATGTTGTGAGTGCTCAGAAAGGTCACATGGCAGCTTGAGCCTCTCTATACATCAATGGCCTGGCTCAGGGGGTGAGGACAAGGTGGGAAGTTTAAGGGTGATGTGGTGGTGTTGATTCAAACATTGTGTTCCTGGCAACCAAAAGCCCTTGACATATCAGAATCTTTTCATGTGAACATTTAACAAGCAGAAAGGATCTTGGGGCCAAATGTATGAAAATATATCTGCTTCCTGATTATGGTAACCTCCTTTCAACACTCTGACCGTCTGCCACAGCCCCTGTCAGCCAGTAGTGATGTAGTGTTACCTTCACCTTCTCCGTGCTGGGTGGAAGGGCTGCATCAAATGATAGAGACTCTTTTGAAGCTAGGAGTTGGAGTCAGTGGGGATGGGGGTGCTGTATTGTTTCCACGGGACTTGTTTCATGGTCTTTCGAGGTGGAAGAAGGGAAAGATCCTTGTCATTCCTTCTGTGGTGGCAGCCCAGGCCACTGCCACCCACCCTGATTAGGTCTTCAGATATTCCACCTGTTGTGAGAGAATCCCACAGGGCTCCAGAATTTCTGAGAAGGTCCTTGTCTCGCGTTAAAAGAAGAATCATAAAAAAGAAAGGGGGGGGGGGGAGAGAGAGAGAGAGAGAGAGAGAGAGAGACAGAGAGAGACGCAGGGGAGGAGGAGAGAGAAAGAAGGGCAGAAAGTGAAAAAGTATAGAGAAAATGGAAATGGGGAGTTTCAAAAGTTATTGGAAATGAACTAAAAGCTTATTGTGGTGCACAAAAAAAAAAAAAACTGAAATCCGTGCACACTTGTTTCATGATATTCATTTCCATGAACTTTTTGAAGACTTCCTACATGGAGAGAATGAAGCACAAAGATGTTTATTCAGAGAAATATATAGAAACAGCGGAAGTATTAAAAAGAGGACACGAAAAGGAAGAGAGAAGGAGAGTAGGGAGGATAGAAAAAATTTAGTGACACACATAAATTACTAGCAAATTCAAGTAGAAATCAAAATATTCTGAAGACTCTCTGCTGCCTCTAGCGGAAGAAAGGGGGGGTGACAGGAGACTTTTAAAAAATTTTAATATAAAGAGAACAGATTTCATGTATTTCATAGGTACAATTTTAAGAAGATAACCATGAGTCTCAACATTAATTCAAGTTCTTTGCTGTTGCTCCTCATTGAAATACACTCATCCTGCATTTAGGAAGTTTCCAGATCAATGAGATCTGTTGATGGATCTCTATTTAAAGGCATACAGCGAAAGAGAGGTATTCCTAGCAAGTCACAACATACAAAGTATCTAGAAAAGCTCAGGGAGAAGCCAAATTTACCTTTTGGATGAGACAGCTGGGAAGAGGAGTAGTATATGTGCACATGGTGTCGACTATGGAAAATCCATTCTGTGCTGAACCCAAGAGGGTTTTCTGCGGCAGAAGGTCATGTACAGAGGAGAGCGAACTAAGGCCACTGGAACGGTCCCTCAGCCACACACAATCAACTGTGTGAACATGTGCATGGAAGGCTGAGCCACAGACACCCACAGTCTCCTTCCTACTTCAACTCCTCTCTCAGTCATTGGCCTCTCTTATTTCATAAAGGACATAAACAATATAAGGTGGTGGCCGCATGACACTTATATTCACATCTACCTCTCTTCTTTGCTTTTTAATTGACAAATTATATATTTTTATTTATGGAGTACCACGTGATGTTGTAATGTGTGTATATATCACTCAATAATCAAGTCCAGCTAATTAGCCACAATATGGGAACAAGCTAACTGTCCTTGAAAAGACGAATGGACAAAGAGGATGTGCTATATATACACACACAATGCAATACTATTCAGCCTTTCAAAAAGGAGAAAATTGTTACTTAGGACAACATGGATGAGCCTAGAGAATGTCATATTAAGTTAAATAAGCGAGAAAGACAAATGCCACATGGTCTTACTGGAATGTCGAATCTAAACAAACAAACCCAAATGGAACACATAGAAACAGAACGAAGCACTGGTAACCAGGGCGAAGGGCGGGGGGGTACAGATGAACAAGCACAAAGGTGCAGTTAGACCTGAGGGATCAGTTCCAGTGCTAAATTGCATGGCTTGATAACTATAATTAGTAATAATACACTGCACATTCCAAAATTTCTAAAGGAATCGATTTTAAATGGGCTAAGTATGTGAGGTATAAGTATATGAATGATTATGTGCTCATTAGTCTGACTTAATTATTCCACCTCTCCCTTATTATTCGCCTTTTTCCCTCCAGATTCTGTTCACTGCCCCACCTCTATTTTGCATCCCCATTCAATGTCAAATTTGCAGATTTAGTGGGAGTAGATTCTGAGAAGGAAGCATTAACACATGCCATACTGTTTCCAATTCACAGCATTATCACAATGCCCAAGAGTTGGGCATAATAATACCCAATCTTGTAGGTTAACAGGGAGTAGGTATTTGGACTAGCAGTTAGGATGCCTGCATTTACTATCAGAGTGTCTTGCTTGGAGTCTTAGCTCTGCTCTAGACTCCAGCTTCCTATGGAGGAATGCCATGGAGGCAGCAGATGATGGTTAGAATAGTTAGGTTGCTTCCACCACTGTAGGAGCCCAGATGGAGATTCCAGCTTCTGGTTTCTGCCTGATCCAACCCCAGCCAAAGCAGGTATTTGGAGAGCAAACCAGAAAATGGGAACACTCTCTGATTTTTCAAACAAATAAGTGAATAAATAAGATGAATACAGACACACATTTTATAAAGCAGATGAGGAAACAGAAACTCCAAATTGATTAGGCACTGTAACCAAGATTACAGAGCTGTGCTGAGGTTCACACTTAAAAATCCTAGGCTGTTCAGCCCTTCCTACTTTTCCTGTGCCCAGGCAAGATTCCAACTACATCAAAAATAAGCTTGTCGATACCTGTCCATTTGGGACCTATCAAAACCAGAATGAGGTGGGCTGCACAGTGCAGGTCTAAAGAAAGCTTTTGTGGGAAGAAGACGAAAATATTAAGCTGATATACCCATCCTTTGGCTAAGCCACTGAGGATGATTACAAGTAATAAGAATTAATAGTACAAAGACAAATCAATTTAAGAACGTATGCACATGTAAAAGGAAACACTGTATGCTCTTCCTCTTTCCTGAAATTGTACAAGTGACAAGCTTGGCAGACAGATACCTAGAACTTCATGTAGTACAGGGTTCCTTTTGATCCTCCCACCAGAGCATCCGGAGGTAGGGTGGAGAGGCTGGTGAAGGTCTTTTTCTGATACCTGCTCCTTATTTCTTAGGCCCTTCTCTCTTTGGAAAATACTCCAGGTCTGTGCCCAACCATTAGCTGCCATTTACCGGGAGCATCTGCTCAGGTTGGTCCCTGTTACAGTGTGGCCTCTTCAGGTGTGTTGGCCTTCAAAAAGAAGCATCTGGAGAACTTTGTCAAGGGTATTAGGCTCTACTGTTAGGCAGTGAGGAGGAGAGACTTTGGGGTAAGGAGCATTGTCAGTATCCCCCCTCCCTGATGCCTCACCCCATGTGGTGGAGCTGTCAATGTCCTGAGCGCCAGGTTCCGGACTAGGTGCTTTTCATACACATGATTGTATGTGATGTTGTTTCAACACATGTGCAATCCTGTGCAGTAGGTTAGCATTGGACATATGATGATAATGAGATGGGAGCTCAGAGAAGCTGAATAACTCGCCCAAGGACACAGAGCAAGGACAGAATCAAGCTGAAATTGGAACCCAGAAAACCTGGTTTCAGAGACCACATTCACAGCAATGGCTACTTGCCGTCTCTCTACAAGCAAACAACAGCAAAGAATAGAGTGGAATGAAGCGGCATGCTACTTCAGTCCCACCACCAGAGACATAAAAATTCTAGCTCAATGTTCAAGTCTAGGTCACTTCCTCCCCCAGAACAAATCTGAAGTGCCAAGCACTAGGGCGCAAATATGTCCCTTCTAGAAAGCTGGCATCAGAATACTGAAGTGGGATTCAAACCCAAATCTTCCTGCTCTCTGATTCCATTGTTTGAACCCCCTAGGATAGCTCAACGTTGCACACTGGGAATTCTGATGGGACACAGATGGGTATTGTGAGATAAACCTGGGCTGTGATCAGAGCTTTTGCATGTCATATCATACTTTCATTTATGAAGACATGTGCTTTCAGTATAATGTGTTACAAATCATGTCCAATAGGAATGGACTGTTACTCTGCTATGCCCCATGTCCACTGCTTTGTATGGATTACCTTTTTTCACTCCTCCACGATCCTATGAGCTAGGTACTGTTGTTAAGTCTATTGTATAGGTGCAACAACAGGTGCTCAGGGAGACTACAAATGACCGTCAAAATCACACAGCTACTAAGTTACCAAGCTGGAAATTGCCCCTTGGTATGTGGGATTCCAGACCTGGGTTGTTACTGACTCCTCAAGGGAGGGTCTCTGGAGTACCTAAGTGAGGGATTTAAATAGTCACTTGGCCTAGCAGCTGCCCCCATGGCAACACATGGGGAATTGATGCTGAATAACCTCCAGTGACTGGCTTACATTACAGCCTATGCAGGAGTTGAACAGTGACTTAAAACTCCAACAGTTCTTGTCTCGGGCCGCAGAGACCACGAGGGCTCTGTGGATTAGAGCAGAGTTTGATTCACTTCTCTTGCTAGCATCTGAGAAGATAGTATGGGGTTCAGTCAGTACTGTTTTATTGATCGAATGAATGTTTTTAATTATTTTCATCTGATCTGGCTTCAGTTGCCTGTAAATGCCAGGATCCACCGTGTTCCAGGTCGGCATCAACCTTCCTCTAACAAATACGGAATATAGATGAGGGTCTGAACAATCTGTGCTGTTCTGTTTGATTTAAGGACGTCTGTGGCTTTGCCATCCACATTTTACCACCAGCATTTCATACATTCATTTCCTGCAGCTTTGGAACCTACAGAGGGAGGGCCACAGTAATGGAAAGCCAAGGCTGTAGCTACCAAACTAAAAGCCTCCCCCCACAATCAAACTCACATGAATAAAAACAGCACCAAACAGGTCCTGAGAACTTTGTACATACTAAGACACTTAGCAGCATTAATCCATTCAATCCTTACAGCCATCTCACAAGACAGATGCCATTACGTTTTCTGTTTTACCAATAAAATAGTAATAATCATGATAAAAAAAAAAAACAGACTCAGCAAGGGCCGGCAACACCCTTAACATGTGGCAATGCCATGTTGGATGCCATAGTCTCCATTCTTGACCATGGGGCTAGATGACTCACACTCATTACTGCAGGACTTGATGGACTGGCCAGGGGCACTGAGCTGACGAAAGGGCAGTAAGAACTCCTGAGACAGGATGCGGGTCTGATGGTGCAATGCATGGGAACAACCGCAAGGGGACTGCTTTGGGATGGGAACGGTCCTGAGTTGAGCTTTTGAATCCATCAACTTGGAGTTATCCTTGAGATACATAATTGGAGATTCCAGGTAGATAAATGGCCTGGAACTCACAGGACAGACTAGGGACTCTTCAACGAAGACAACTCCCAGTTACTACGCGCTCACTGGAAGCTGGCACTGCCCTCACAGACTCCTGGGGCTTCACAATCCAATGGAGATTGGGCATTACTATGCCCACTCTGCAGATAACAAAACTGAGCTAGTCAAGAAGACAATGATTTGCTCAGGATAATTCAGCTCGTAAACCGCAGAGACAGGATTCAAATCCAGGCAGTCTCAGTCCTCGACAGTCCAGCTTCTTCACTTGGAAAAAGTAATTGTAAAATGGAAACCATAATATCTACCACGTAGATTTGCTAAGGATATTATATATGGAAAAGCCCTGGCATATTATAGAGGTTTCATCAGTCAGAGCTATGACTACTAATAAGAGGTAGTATTTAGTGATTTTTAATTGATTCATAGTATCATTTAATTATTATTGTGAAGGTGGGATATAGAGGTTTCCCAACAAGGCTTTAATTTATTTCTGTTTGCTCAACTCCCCTGAGAAGCTGAGTGTGATCTCTGTGTTTCTGCCTTCAACCTTCTTTCAGAGCAGGTGGTTGTTAGCACCTTAAAGGACCCACACTGTTATCTTCAGTTCAGTTCATTTTAGAGTTTATCTCAGTACTTTCATTGCAATTTTGTCCTGTATATTGGCCAGCTCTCTTGGAACTACAAGACCTTAAGCAACAGCAAGCAACATGGGTGCAATCCCTTGCCTAGATAGAATACATAAATAAAAGCAAAAAATAAAATAAAATTAAATTAAAAGAAAGTCCATGGGCCTGGCGGCGTGGCCTAGCGGCTAAAGTCCTCGCCTTGAACGCCCCGGGATCCCATATGGGCGCCGGTTCTAATCCTGGCTGCTCCACTTCCCGTCCAGCTCCCTGCTTGTGGCCTGGGAAAGCAGTGGAGGATGGCCCAATGCATTGGGACACTGCACCCGCGTGGGAGACCCGGAAGAAGTTCCTGGTTCCCGGCATCGGATCGGCACAGAACCAGCCGCTGCAGTCACTTGGGGAGTGAATCATCGGACGGAAGATCTTCCTCTCTGTCTCTCCTCCTCTCTGTATATCTGACTTTGTAATAAAATAAATAAATCTTTAAAAAAAAAAAAAGAAGAAATGTCTGCAAAATTCTAACTGGATATATTTAAAAAAAAAAAAAAGACAGTCCTGTATTTACTTGTCATTGTCACTCTCCCCACAAGGGGGCGCTACCTCACATAAAATCCTTAGGCTTTTGCTGCAGTGATTAATCAAAACCCAAGGCAGCAGCAGAATACTAACTAGTTGCAAACAGACCCCCAAATTTATCTGACGAACAAACCCCTAACTTTGACCACAGCTTGAGCCTTGACTCTGGCCTAGAGTGGAGCTTATTCTGAAGACAGTGTGGCTTAATGGTTAAGGGATTGAGTTCTAGAGATAACCTACCAAGGTTCTGATTTTGACCTTATCTCTTCCTAGCTGTGTGCCATATCAGTTACAGCTCTTCTATGAGAAAAGGGGGACTTTCTGTCACTAAGAATCTCACTGGGATTCTGAGCAACACATGTTTGCAAAGTTTCACACAGTGCCTGGCACCTGCTATATGAAAAGAAATTTCCATAGTTACAACGATCCTACTATGTGCCAAACACTACTCTAAAACACGTGGTTTACAAAGAAGGCAGAATTTTTTATGAAGCTTAGGATTCAGTGGAGGCTAAAATGCTAACATTGTACTTCTACTGGCTAGCAATTGGCCCAGGTAACACATTGAGCTCCAAATCTCACTACTGCCTCAACTGGCATCTTATTAGGTCCTAGATGGGATGGTGGGGTGTGTGGCTCCAGGAACTTGCATTCCCACTAAGCCTGATACAATTTGAGATTCCATGATGTCTTTTCCCCATGTGCACCTGACCAGCTTCCTGCCATGTGCACCTTTATGTATTCAGGCTAAAGCTTCAGGTCAGTATGCTAATTTTGGATTGCAGTTCCCTTGTTGGCCTTGGCCTTGGAAGTAGGCTTATATTACATGTTCATGCCCTGGAGGGCCACGACTGCCTGCGTAGAAACAGGTACATGTACACCACGCACTGCACGCACTGACAAACTATCTCTCTGTTGCCACACACACACACACACACACAGCGTCTTCCACCCAAACTCTAGGAGCAAATTCTTGCCCAGTGGGGAGGGAGTGAAAGGTAACTGAACCCTACGAGACAGCTGGGTAGCTGGCTCAGCCCCCTGCCAGGCACTTCTCCTAGTAAGGGCATCCTTTGGGCAACAATATCCAATTGAAGACACCCAGCCCACAGGAAGCTTCATGACTGTCTCTCTTAGCCCCGCAAGCAATGTCCCCAGAACCCTTTTGGGGGATGTATTTAGAAAGCTACTGGTACTCACTGACCGGGTCAGCCAGCAGCTGGTGCCTGCTCGCCTGCCTGCCTGCCTGCCCTCTCCCTTTCTCCTCCCACCTCAATGACTGTATCTGCACCCAACAGAGATAAGCGATTTTAATCTCTCTAATTTGCGGTCTCCCTCAGGGCTGTGTGGTCTGGTCGGGCCTTCTGCAGTGCCCCTTTGTAATCCTCAACTCTGCCTGCTTCAGCAACTCCCAGCCCAGGCCTTTCAGTTGTCGTTCCGGCTCTGGATGAATTCCAGCTCCTTCAGTGGGAGGGATGTGTGGATGACTCCTGCAGGGTCTCATCAGCTTGTGGAAATTGGCTTCTCTTGGTTGCGATTTCAAAATGCTGGTGCATTCATTTCACAAATATTTTGGGGGTCCCTATTATGTCAAGCACTACACTCAGTCTAAGACACACGCTTTGAAATAGTCAGAGTTCTTTATAAAGCTCAGGAGTCAATGGGGGCTTAAGTATTAGCATTGTGCTTACTGCATGCCAGACTCTATTCTTAAAGCATTACCATCACGAACTGATTTTATTCTCAAAACTCGATAATACAGCAAGTCATACAGAGGATTGTTATCCCCATTTCACAGATAAAGAAGCTAAGGCTCAATTTTAGTGATTGTAATGGACTGAATAGCACCACTTTATGTTCATGTTCATCCAGAACTTTATAAGGCTCTTTTATTGAGAAATATATCTTGCAGTTTTGAATTAGTTATCAATCCTGAAATGAAAGCTTCCTGGGTTTAGGGTGGGCCCTAAATCTGTTGAGTGGGGTCCTTAGAAGAGGAGAAATGGATACAGAGAGACACAGAGAGGAAGGTGATGTGAAAATGGAGGCAGCAACTTGGGTTATGTGACTTTTAAGCCAAGGAGTGCTAAGGACTCCAGACAGTTCTAAGAAGCTAGGAGAGCAGTCTGGTTTGGTTTCTCCCTTGCAGTTTCTAGAAGCAACCAACTCTGCAGGTGTCTTGATTTCAGACTTCTGGTCTCTTGAACTGGGAGAAAATCCATTTCTGTTGTTTTAGGTCATCTAGCTTATGATCACTCATGACAGCAGCTCTACGAAATTCAATGGATTACCGACCCCAGATTTGAACCTAAACAGAGTCTGAGTCCTATCCTGCCCCAGAGTCTGTCTGCTAATTCCTTCTGAGTTCCTGCTCCCAGGAGTTTTGTGTTTATCATTGACACACACTACATATTGCACATATTTATGCAGTATGTATGATAATTCAGTGCATGTACACAATGTATAATGATCACATCAGAGCAATTAGCATTGCCACCTCCTCCAGCATTTATCATTCCTGTTTGTTGAAAACCTTTGAACCATTCCTTGCCAGTTCTTTTGCAATATAGCATACAGTGTTGTACACCAAATAGGGAAGGTGGTTGCGTGGCCTCCACTGGGTATGATGAAAGAGTGATGCCGGTAGTGACCCCTATGAGTAATGGTCCCTGCTCCCTCTGAGTCGCAATTTTCTCATCTACACAATTAGGAATTTGAGTAAGATGGTCTTTAAGGCCAATGCTAGTTGTGGCATTTTATGAGTCTGTGATTCATGGTTTAGAAGGAGAGGTGGCAGAGCGACAGTAGTGACAGCAGGTGGGGAGGGGGGATAAAGAATATGCATTGTATGTAATTGGCTGATTTTCAAAAGGCCTGTATATTTTAAAAAGCCCTATTATAGTAAATTTTTCATTATCTTTCCCTGTTGCTCTTTTTCTCTCGGACACCCTGTCCATCCCTCTTTTATACATGCATATGAATCTGCACATGCCTAGAGATTGCTCCCCAACCCTGGAGAATCAGTGTGTATTTGTGAATTTCAAACTGGTACATGAGGAAGGGGTCAAGGTAGGAGGGTCCAGCTGCAGCTAGCAAGGAGAAAGGCATTGTGGGGAGGGCCCCAGAGACGTGGGGCTAGAAACTGTATTATTAAGTGTGTTCATTAATGAGCCCAAGAAGGAAATGACTAATAAATTGATGGAAGGAGACTGATGGCACCACACCACTTGGTTAATTAAAACCACAGAGGTCTTAGAGTGACTTGAAAAGCCCTTGTGTATGGAAGTGATCGATAAAAGGCAAAGAAAGAATAAACCTTAGAAAAACTGTTCAGAGACTAATCATTGGATGTATGTCTCTTGCATGGAGTAATATCTACAACTGGGAAATGTTAAAACGATGAAATATCACTGGCCCAAAGGGTCTTTCCTGATGTAACTCCCAGGGATCCTGAATGCTCCCCAACCCTTGCATGCTTTTCATAAACTATAGTTGCTCACCCAGTAAGTCACTGGCAATGTGTCTGGGCCTGGCTCTGGAGCAAGTAAGAAGAGCTATGGTGTCCCCTGAAGGCCTCAAGACAGTGTTCATGCAAAGGGGAATCTGAGGTTCTTTTCTGTTGTCAGAAGTCAAGTGGCATGGACTTCCCAAGCAGGCGGTACCTTTCCCAAGATTAGCCACTAAGAAGATGGCTGGCAGGATGGCTCAACTGATTAATTCTCCCCCTTGTAAATGCCAGAATCCCATATAGGCACCAGTTCATGTCCTAGTTACTCCATGTTTCATCCAGTTCCCTGTTAATGGTCTGGGAAAGCATCAGAGGATTGCTCAAAGCTTAGCAATCCTGCACCTGTGTGGGAGACCCAGAAGAAGCTCCTGGCTCCTGGTTTCAGGTTGGTTCAGCTCTGACTGTTGCAGCTATTTGAAGAGTGAATCAGTGAATGGAAACTCTTTGCCTCTCCTCTCAATCTGCCTTTGCAACAAAAATAAATAAATCTTTGAAAAAAAGATGAGATAAAATTAATATATGAAGTGATGGAGAATAATTCTGGAAATTAACATGGCATCAATTTAGGTTCTTGGTGGCTATCTGTGGAGCAATGGTAGGTACCGTACAGCTTGTATTTATGGGCTCTGCCAGCAAGACTTTGTCTCTTGGTGAACTGGTAGAACACAAACACTAGATGTCTAGATTTAAACTAGGTTAGGTGCATAATCCAACTATAGTTACTTCATCTCTTACAATGGAAGTAATCATATTCTACCTAAACGATGCTTATGAGGAATACATTTACAAGACACGTATAATGTGTCATTCTTAAACTCATTACTTACCCTGTGTTCTTCATTCCTGTTAATGACACCATCACTACACCAGTTTTTTATATACTTCAGTGTCATTTTCAGTCACCTCCCTTTGCTCCAGCCCCTACATTCAATCAACTCCATGGTCTAGCTCTTCTCAATCCCTGTTTCTCTCTATCCCAGCACAGTCCTGCATTGTCCCACTCCTAGATTATTCTAACAACCCCCTTGCTGGTTCCTCTGCCACTGTATCTATCTCTGTTTGGCAGCCCATTCTCCCCAGCATGCTCAGATATGCTTTCTAAAACATGAATTGGAATAGGGTACTTTTCCCAGTTCCCATTTCCTTAAAGTTCAAGCCTGTTCTCCTTTCTTCTGTTTTACAAAAACAAACTCCTCCTTACACACAACCTAAACATGAGGCTAGTCAAGTCCCTTTTCCCATGTCATGCTGTTTCATGTGTCTGTGTTTTTGCATATTCTGCTTCTTTCCTCTACTCTTACTTGTTCAAGTCCTACTCTTCCAATTCCAGGCTCCAATGTGCCATCCTTTCCATCCCTTTGGAGAGGAAATTTCTGGTGCCCTCCTTCTGTCCCCACAGAACCTAATTGGCACCCAAGTCCAGAGCTCCTCTGGTTGTCTAAAAGTTGTTAAAACATGTATTTATTAGCCCCATTAATTTGAGTGTTTAAACCTAGCTTCCACGATCCAAGGAATAGAACAAACGCACCTGGCTGTGATCAGTCTGTTTTCTGGACTGTGTTCTTTCTGCTTCTTCAGTAAGTCCAAAACAAACCCTGTCATGGTCCCCTTGGGAACTTGAGAAATGTAGCAAATCCAGGTGACAGGAACTGATGTTGAACAAGCTGGTGCTACTGGATAAAATCTTCTCATAACAAGCCCTTATTAGCTTTCTGTCTTCAAGATAAATGAACCAGTGCTGATGGCTCTACAATCACCAACTCCTCTAAGTGAATATTGAGACCCCTGCTTTTGGAAAACCAGTGATCCAGACAGCCCTGCACAACTCTCTCTGCTCTCCATGCAAATTCAACAGACAGGTGTTTCACAAGGAATCTTTAGAAACATAATCTCATTTAATTGCTATAATAACCCTATCGGGGGGGGGGGGATATTATCATCTCCATCTAAATCTCATGGCCCCAGAGGTGAAAAGGGATGGCTCAAGATCGCTCAGTTAATAAGAATGAAAGTGACATTGTGTAAAGTACTATGTGGACATTATTTTATTGATATGACTCTGAAAGTCAATATCAGCATCAGCATTGCACAGTTGAGGAGCACAGAGCTCAGAGTGATGAAGTGATTTGAGCACTATCTCATGACAGTCACAGAGCTGGATCTATGAATCTGTGCTTCTTTGATCATCATTCTGTCGCACCACATGGACTTTCTGTTCCTCATCAGACCAGTCACAGTTCTCCAGAGAAAGCTTTGTCTCCTATGGCAAGAAGAGTTGGGTTCACAATGGAGCTTAGAATGAGGCACTGACAAAACAGAGAATGGAATCCAGGATGCTTCAGTCAAAACTTTAAGGTCAAGTGCTGGTGTGAAACTAGTCCTAAAGAGGGCTAGATCATTTGGAGCATGGGTCTGTGCCTTTTTAGGACCCCAGGGTAAGCATTTTTAATTGTCAACATTCCAAAAGGAAGCTCCCTGGGAATAAAGTGAGTTTGCAGTAAGAAAATCTATTCCTACTGCAAGCCTATTGGCTCTGAGAAATGAGTTCTGCTGAGAAAACATGAGCAGAGATGCTAGAGCTATAGCCACTTACTTTTCCATGTGACCCTCTTTTGGGAGGATGCTATCACTGTAATATTTGTTAAGCATCCTCCCTTGGATGCTTGCTCTTTTGTCCTGGACTTAAGTTTCTCTATGAGACTGAACAGAGGTCAGACCAGAAACTCTCCAAAGTCCTTCTGGTTTGAACATCCTATAGTTCTAGCTCCTCCAAGAAGTGTATGTTGATTGGCTGCTAACCTGTTGAGTGCTGTAAATTTCCTGGGCCAGCTCCCAGGTCAGTGTCAGCAGGGCCATGCACCCAAGCAGTCAACCTTGGACATAGCATGAAATTGGGTGCTTCGTCTCCTTTCTGACAGCCTCTTAAAGTAAGTGGACTGATGAAGCAGACAGGGAAACGATGACTCTGGCAGACTCAGCGAGATCCTTTATTTCCCCACTATCACCCCAAGGCACAGCCAAATGAAATGACTCTTGGAACAAAATGGGCTCATTCCATTAAGGAGATGAGAGTTCTATTAATTGAGAAGAAAGTCTCAAAGGCAGATAGGTCAGCAGCCAAGTTCCATAGCTAAGCATTACTCTGTGGGCAAAGCAAAAAGGGAGATTCTCCCAGTTTGGTGGCAGAGGTTTGGTAGCAAGGCTACAGTAGAGAGCACCAGCCTGGCAATCACCATTAGCACCAGTTGCAGTTGCCCTCTTCCACTTCCTGCTTCTGTTGTTCTGAAACCCTTCCATCTTTGCATGTCTTGCTTCCACACTACCGCTCAATCCCCACTGCTTTCTTAATTTGTCCTGGTTTATGGTATAGCACCTGTTTTGTCTCAGATGCTGTAGAATATTTCAAGCACCATATAAACCTCTCTCATACCCTTCCCTTTAAAGTGGTAACAGCCAATTTAGAATCCTCTAAACGGCCTTGTTAAAGCAAAGATGAATGTACTTCATTTCAGACATTCAGTTTCAATATATTTGGGTGAGGCTCAAGGATGTACGTTTATGGCAAATTCCCAGGGCTCCTGGCTCTTTGAGAATGGCTGCACTATTCTGACTTGTATTGGCATCTACAGATTTTGCTCATTCTTCAGTGTAATCCATTGTGTCTGTCTGCTTTTACCCATCTTTGTGCGAAGTTATTTGGTGTAACAGTGATTAATCTTTGTTTTGCTTTTTGTCTATATGTACTGTCTCATTATATGACTATATGACATTTGTTTATTCTGCTGCTGATAGACATTTGAATTTTTTAGCTGGGAGTGCTATGAATAATGTTGCTACTATAAACATTTTTACACATGTTTTTGGTGAACATATGCCTTTATTTATTGATAGATAAGGATACTCCAAAAAATTCATGGAAAACAGAAATAAAGGATGCATATATTTTGGTGTGTATTTTCTGAAAAACTGCAGTTTTTTTTCACAAAAGTTTTAAAAGCTCCTTGCATAGGTATATTTCAAGTTCCTTCACTAAAACAGATTTGCCATTTCATTCCATTTTCCAGAAACATTTGAGAACCCCTCATTTCAATGTATAGAATTACTAAACCATTAGATATATAGGCATAGAATATATGTGCACATATATATATGCACATATATGCATATACATGTATATATTCTATGTGTTTGTGTGTATACACCTAGGGCACACACGCCTTATTTTTACTTTGTCAGAAATCTTAAGCCAACTTTTGGAAGTGATCATGTCTATGAGCACAATGTAAGTGTTCCCAAATGTTTCTTACGCTTGCCTACATTTGTATCGCTATTCATTAAATATAGCCATTTTGGTGTTTGTGCTCAGTGATTTCTCAACATAACTTCATTTTGCATTTCAAATCTAACTTACTACACAGTATAAAAAGTTGAGGGGATAGGGCTCCCAAATGAGTGACACATGATATAGGCATTACACATGCCAGTTCAAATGGCACAGCAGAGTACTGCATGGAGAAAGGAATGTATCAGAGATATTCAAGTTGACCTTTGAGTTCAGAATACTAAGACTGTTAGTGGTAGTCCCTGAGTTAGAAATGTTCTTGTAGTGTTGGAGGTAGAGAAGAGGCTAATGTGCGCGAAATGCAAAAAAGAGGGGGAGGGGGTATAGATGATGTCAAAGAGATCTACGGAAACCATGTTTTAGAGGGCTAATAGGCCGCAGGAAAGAGCTTGGGGTTCTAAGCACAGTGGGAATCCAATAAAGGTTTTTAATGGCAGAGTGATACAGTCTGATTTATGTTTTTAAAATATCACACTGGCTAATGTGTAGAGCAGTGGCTTTCATCCCTGGCTGCAGAGTAGACTCATCTGGGGAAGTTTTTAAAAATATTGGTCACTGAATCTTACCTATTTGGATTCAGATTCAACTGAATTCCATTTGCTTGGGCTCTGGAAATGAAGAGAGAGAGAGAGAGAGAGAGAAGAGAGAGAGAGAGAGAGAGAGAGAGAGAGAGAGAGAGAGAGAGAGAGAGAACAGATGTGAGACCCATTTTGCATGTGAAATATACTGGGCTTGGAAAGTTTCCATGGATTATAGGAAGAAGGGAAAAACATAGCCTGTGCCTTACTCGGAGCTTGCAGTAGATTGTGAATCCCTTGGGGGAAGGAGGACAGGTTGTGAGTAGGACCATAAATTCACTTTTTAAAAAATTAATTACATTGCATTATGTGACACAGTTTCATAGGCTCTGGGATTCCCCCACCGCTCCCCATGTCCTCCCCCCATGGTGGATTCCTCCACCTTGTTGCTGTATTACAGTTCAAATTCAGTCAAGATTCTTTCATTGCAAACATATACCAAGCATAGAGTCCAACATCTTATTGTCCAGAAAGATTCAGTGGTTTCTTGGGGAGACCATCTCTGGTCTGAAGGCAGAGCTGGCAGAGTATCATCCCGACCAATTAAAAGCTCCAACATAACATCAACAACAATTTACAACATTATGGAATTAATTGACATGGTATTGAGTAACCGATACGTTAAAAAAATGCAAGTTCTTAACCACATCCTGTCACTGCTTCATTGACATTGCAATTTTAGTTTATACACAGAACTGGCTGCTATACACCTTAAAATGGCTATAGGGTACTATTCAGCTGTCTCATGTCTATTTTCATTTTAGCATTTAGCAGTTTATAGTGTTGAAGCATAATTTTGCTGAACTTGGCAGATTTCAGGATAGTCTAAACAAGCTTATAACTCTAACAAGGCTTTTGTCAACAGTTGAGGTGCAGAACAGTTTTAGGAGGGGTGTGCAGAGAAATCTTCAATACCCTAGTGAGGAGTAATACATGTAGTGAGTTTAAGACAAATGGGCCATTAAATACAAGGCAAAGACTCCATATGGATTGGATACAGTGCAAGGACAGGGAAGGAAGAATCATGAAGGAATATTTCCTTTCATGCCCTGTATTTCAGTCTTTCTATGACTCTTACTCAGTTCCACTTTTCTGATTTGAATCCTATCATTGTTCTTTGCATAACAATAATCTACTCAGATAACCTTCCTTCTATGTTAGCTCATGCCATTGCATGTCCCCTTTTGATGGCTTGGAGACACATTCTCCAAGCTAAAATACATGTCGCATAGATACTAGGCGTAGCCCTTTTGGCAGAATTTGAAGACTCTAACTGATTAACTAGAGAAAGGTTGAGAAACATCATGTTAGAATTTTGTCCCTTCAATTTCAGGAAGGAGATAACATCATCAGGGGTGGGGGGTTAGTCCTATTCCCTTTACAAAAATTGGGCTCTGAGCTGGAAGCTTTCTACACTGTCTCATTTGATATCCCAAATCTCTGTTATTAATTCTATTTTATAGTTGAAGGACTTGAGGCCCAGAGGCAAACATTTAATATAATGGTTAATATGTACACATCCTATAATGACTTGATACCTGGCCCTTGCTCCTAACTCTAGCATCCTGCTAATATAGATCCTAGGAAGCAGCAATGGCTACCCAAGTAAGTAGGTTTCAGCTATCTACATCAGAGACCTGGGTGGAGTTTTCAGCCTCCATCGTTAGCCCCAGTCCAGTTCTAGCCATTTGAGGCATTTGGGGAGTAAAATGGGGCTCTCTGCCTTTTGACTAAAGAGAAATATTTTAATGAAAAAATATAAGGTCCAAAAGATTAAACAAAGTCAATGAGTCATATAACTAGTGAGACACACAACCTGGAAGAATATTTCTGCTCCTGAGTGCTTAGAGAATCTTATGCGGTGATTGATTCATTCATTCTCATCAAGCACTGAAGTGTATGCCTGCAGGAGTCCTTCTGAGGAGTAATTCTGCAGAGTACTTCTGAGGAGCATCAGGGGAGTACAGGGTTTTCTTAGATAGAAGTGAGAGCTGCTGGTAGACTAGCATATGGTCTTTAGTTACAAGGTGCATCTCTTGGGTCCTGTCTTTCAGCAATCTGCCATTATTCCTATCCCTGACACAGAGATCCCAAAAGCTAAGGCCCTAAAAGGCAAGGAGGATTTTAGGTAAGGCAAACAAGGTAGTTTTTCCAAAGTCGTTGAGCCAGTTCTAGGCAGAATCAAAAAGAGCTTTAGCCCTCACCCCATGGTGGATTCCTCCACCATGTTGCAGTATTGCAGTTCAACTTAAGATTGAAACTTTTCTTGCTCTGGAATACATTCAATTTGAAATACAAAAAAACCCAGTAAATTAAAATAATTTGGCCTTTGGATTAAAAAAAGAGAGAGAGAGAACGTCAGGCATTAGTTCCTGCCCCGGGGAGTTCTGAGGGTCTTCCCAGCAACCCTCGATGCCTGCATGAGAGAGAAAGGAGGAAAGAGAGGCTATGTATTCTTGCTGAGGTACTCCCAGACGCCTACATCCTTGGAAGGAGATAGCTTGCTAAAGAAAGAAAAGGAGACGGGAGAAAGAGCAGAAAGAATTCTGAGGCCATAGCACAGGACTCTCACCGGCACTCCTGCAGTCACATCCCACCAGCACCTGCTCCCTGTGCCAGCCAGCCTCACAGCCCCCCTCAGCTCAGGGCTGGAAAAAGACATAGGACAGGGCTCCTTAATGAGAACATTTGGGAACCCAGGAAAGGTTAATGATCTGCAGCCTTGACCATCCGTCAGCTGCCCAGCCAGAGACAGTAAACACCGTTACTCATCTAATTAGCCAGGAAAGGCTAAGCAGGGGCTGAAGACAGGGCCTTGGGGATTACGACCCAAGTGTCCACTTGTTTAGAGCTGTTGAGAGAGGCTTCCCAGAGGGCACAGGGACCGTTCCCAGCAGCAGTTGAGAGGAGGCCCACTCCCAGCAGGTGCCCCTGCAGTTCAGGATACAGCCTATGGTGAAGATGCGGAGAGAAGCATACTGTGTTTATTGAGGATTTCCTCTGTGCCAGACATTGTAATACAGCAATCAACTTTATGCATATGTCTTGCCAATAATACTACAATCCTCTCACAATCATGGAGCACCTGCTGCATGCTGGTTGCTTTATATATGTTATTGCACTCCAATCTTTCCAAGATTCCTAGGAAGTAGTTATATTGTCCCCAATTTACAGGAGCAAAAATGAACAGAATGGTTTATTTGTTCACTTACGCAACATATGTGTATTACATACCCAACTTTGTGCCAGGCACAGCACTAGGTACTAGCCATAAGAGGACACTTTGAAAAGATCTTGCAAAAAATAAAATTAAAAGTTCATTTTGGGTAAAAAAATTGTAATCATACATAACTGTCCCATAAATCCATTTTCATGACCATTTGAAAGGCCCTCTAAAGTGCATGGATTTAAAATTTTCTGTTTTTTAAAAGTATTTATTTTATTTCTTTGAAAGGCAGAGTCAGGGAGAGTGAGAGAGAGCTTCCATCTGCTAATTCATTTCTCAGATGGCCACAGCCATCAGGATTAGGGCAAGCCAAATTTAGGAGCCAGAAGATTCTTCCAGGTCTTTCAACCGCACAGGAGCTAAAGCACTTAGGCCATCCTGCACTGCTTTCTCGGGCACAATAGTAGGGAACTGGGTAAGAAGTGGAGCAGCTGGGATTCCATTCTGATGCCAATATGGGATGCCAGTGTTAAGGAGATAGTTTTACCTATTATGCCACAACACTAGTCCCTCAGATTTTCTTACAATAAAATAGAAATGAATCCATTTTTGGATTTTTTGGTTTTGGTTTTGATTCCATTTTTGCACAAACTTTTTGAAGCTTCCTCTGCAATTATGTATGGACAGATATTTGCACTTTGCCCTCATGGAGGCTGCTGCCTAAATGGGGACCTTAAATATGACCTCATGTAACCAGTATGTAGAAAGCCTAGTTTAAAAAACTAGTGTCAGGGAAAGCTCTAGGGAGGTTGGTGAAGGGGCTGAGATAGCAGGTGTTGTGTGAATCAGACTAGGATGAAAGTGCTCATGAATCTGGTTTAGATTGAACATAGGTTGCCCAGCCTGGGGCAAGTTCTGTATTGTTGCTAGAGGAGACAGCCCTATTTGAGGCATATGTGCTGGCTGGACTCTGGCAGGCTCTTTTCCTTTCCAGCTGCCAGAACTGACCCTAGCTCCATAAAGGATACATCAAAGCTAAGAATACATGGGTAGTTTAAAGATTTGTGGAAAATTGGAATTAAAAGTTACGTGTATTTTGGTTAACACAAATGAAGCCCACACATATCTTCTTCATAATCTATAAAGAATACAGAATAATTTCCATGAACTTTTTGAACACCCTTCATATGCACGGATTTCAAAAAGCATTTTATACCAAAATAAACTCATCTTTCAATTCTATTTGTCACATTGGGTTTTCAAGTACCCTTGTAGTTTTGTGATTGCACAGTCAATGCGGTAGCCCAAGGCAGGGGAATAAGTATTTTTTGAGCATGTGGTGTGTGCCTAATCCTGTGACAAGCCTTGAGAGGAGGTGCCCAAAAGCAGTCAAAGACTCTCTTTTTTTTTCCAGAGAAACTTTTAATCTAGCCTGGAAATAGAACTTATTTTTATAGAATGATTAAGTAAGAGTGCCAGTTAAGAATGGTACAGGGCAGTTCTGGCTGGTCAGCTCAGAAGCCTGGGATACTTTGAGTTTCTTGAGAAAGAGGCAGACATAGATTGAAAGCAAATAAGATACACACGTGGAGTATGCAAATGAGTCAGAATACAAAGGTATGATGGAGAGATAGAGACAAGGAGAGACACAAAGGTGGTAGAAGGAGAGAGAGTAAAATGATGAGAGAGCAAGATGGAATCAAAAAGGACAGACAGAAGCAAAGAGCTACACAGATCAGTGTACCAGTGTGATACAGGAGATGAAGCAAGAGATAAAAAAGAGAGGCTGGGCCTGCACTTAGGCAGGAAGAGGTTCAAATGATGACGTCACCTCACCCGCTTCTTTTTCTGCACTGGTCATTGGTTCAGTCTTTTGAGCAACTGAAAGCGTGTGTGTGTGTGTGTGTGTGTGTGTGTGTGTGTGTGTATGTGTGTGTGTGTGTTTGTGTGTGTGGAGTTTCTAGAACACACTACATAGGCATGAGTGTATTTTTTCACCATCCTGTCACCCATGCAAGCTTAGCTTCTTGCAAAGTTTAATGCGACCCAACTTGTAAAGAGAATTCTTTACTCAATAAATCACATTCTCACTCCATTTAAGGAACTGAGCTTCTGTAATTTGAATCATAAGACAATGTTGTTTCCAGAATATCTAGGATAGTATCTATGTAAATGCAAGATTTTAGCCAGTTATTAGCTCTGTGACCTTGAGTCGCTTCGTTAACTTCTCTGGGTCTCAATTTTCTCCCCAACGACAAAGTAGTTGTATTTAGTCCTTGGCCACTTTCCCACTTGAGCACGTGCAAGAAACAGGTGTAGCCTTGGTCCCCAAGGAAATCTATCCTGATGACCTTTAATTTGAAAGGGTGAGGGGAGGGAAGGGGATCAACAGATCAGATCAGAAGGCAGTGTGGTATGAGGCAGGGGTATAAATAAAGTAATGCCTAAATCAGTCAAGTGAAATGTAATGGGCTCCTGGAATCTCAGCCCTGGTTCTGACTTTCTGGGCCCACTTGGTCAGCAAGGGAGGGGCCTTTGACTGCTCACACCCTTCTTGGCTCCTGTTTGCCTCCTGCCTAACTTTCGTCTTTGTTCCACATCTCTGTTTAGCAGGCCTAATATAACCTTCCTGGCCAGCAGGTGACACACCTGCATGCCCGACTTCTAGGTTCGCTGGGCAATTTGGCTTCTGTGCAATTAAATATGCCAGTATTGTAATCTCATGAGATGTCATAAAGGATTAATAAGAAACAACATGACTTATGTCAGAGGAGAGATTGAATAAAAGGCCCAAAATGGGGTCCTTTGGGCCAGGTAAGGGTGTATTGATGGGAGGGGTGCCATATTTACTTGACTGGTTATAGGCAAGGCTAAATTCTTCCTTGGTGTCTCCAATGTCTCTGGTCCAAACAAGCACTTTTTCCTCTATGACTGGGTGATGACAATAGCTTCTTGCCAGGGATTTTTGCTGCTGTTCCATTCACCATTTCATATCTTTCTCTTTATATAACTCAATGTTGGTCACATGTCTCTCTTACATGACTGTAAGCTGTGTGAGAGAAGCATCTTGTTATGTAATTCCCAACGCAAAGCACCATTGTTAGAGGGGCTGCTCAATAAGTGTACAGTAAATAAATCAATGAATGAATCAATCCCATGAGCCAGTCACTGTGCTCAGCATTGGTGAGTGGTCTTTCTGCATTCTCTAAATCCACAGTGTCAGCTCTTATCAAAGAACTTATCTGACAGCTTGTAATTGCTTGTTTATTAGCCTGGGATTCTGTGAGGATAGGGATTATATTTGTTAGGTTTCCTTTCACGGACACGTATTACCTCCAGCACCCTGCACTGTTTTGAATAAATGTGTGGAGTAATCGTCTACTAGAAATGCATTTTTCTCCATCTCTAATTGTTCGTTCAGCAATTATTTATTCAACTCCTTTTATGTGCAGGAGGTGTTCTCAGCATTAGAGATTTAGCAAAGAACAGAACAGACAAAATCCCTTGACTTGATGAAGCTTATATTCTAGTGAGGAAGGCAGTTGATAAATCAATGGACACATGTATATATAAGCAAATGTCAAGCAGTAATAAGTGCTAGGGTAAAAAATGAAGCAGGACCAAGAAGCAGAGAATGGTGCAGGGTATTCCTTTTATACCTGGATACTTCAAAAGGGAACTGTTTGAGACAGTGACTTGAGCAAGATGTGAATGAGGTGAGTGATGAGGCATTTAGAACAGAAGGAACTGAGAACATAAAGGAATGTTCTGGACAAGTTTTAGAAATAGCAAAGAGGCCAGTACAGCTAATATATAGTGAACGATTAGATGGGGAGGAGACAAGATCAGAGAGCAAGGCAGAAGCCAGATCATATAGGTCTATGGAGGCCCCAGCGAGGAGTTAAGATGCTATTGTAAGTGATGCAGAAGCCAACGAAAGACTTTTAAACAGACAAAAGCAACAATTGATATATGTTTTTAATAGACCTGTGTAATCTGATGAAGACAATCCTGAGGGCAAGAATAAGAGAGAACCCAGTGAAAAAGTCATTGTAATGGGCCAGGTGACAAATGATAACAGCTTGGTCCAAAGTGTTTGCAGTGGAAGTGACAAGGGACTGGTTGGTTCTGGATATATTTAGAAAACAGGACCAAACAGACCTGTGGATTGCTTGGATATAAAGTAGAAAAGAAAGTGAGATAACAACTAGGGATAATTCTGAGGATTTTATGCAGTTCAAGTGCCATCATTTCATGGTTCAATTCAAAGCCATCTGCTCTAGAGAGCCATCTTTCTTGATGTCCCCTAGCTTCCAACAGTGGCCATTAATGTCTCTATCCAGAAACCCATAAAACCTTAATCTGTAACAAGAGCATTTTACCTTCTGGCAGAGCAGAACTGCTCATGCATATGTACTTCCCCCATTCAACCTAGAATTCTTTGGGTTCTCTGTTGTGGTCATCTTTGTAGTCGTCACTGGAGCCAATACAATGATTTGTGCAGAATAGTTGGCCAGTAAATACTAATGGGATTGGATAGATTAACTAAATTGAATTTGTTTATTATTGCTGCCAGTGTATGGTTGCCAAACTTTCCAATCATTAGAAGGTAAGCAGAAGAATTATTTCAACATCACCAGCTTTTAATTACTAAGGTCCACTTTATGGATGCCTCTGCTTGAATTATTGACATCATGAGGATTAAAATGTGGTACCTTGATTAAAAAGGAGATTCATGTGTTGAGTGAGGGCTATGGAGAGCCTTGGAGGGTGGGGACATTGAATGAACCATGTACTCTCCACTTAGGTTTAGCTGGCGAAGGTGTGAAATGTGAAAATGAGGTAGAAGGTGACCAAGTTGATACAAAAACAGCAGGAGTGGAGGCCGGGATTTATGCTGCATGAGAATTGGAGCGTATGGAGCTGGGTTCACATTTCAGCTCTACCACGTATGACCTATGGTACTCTAAAGGAAGACATGTTTTTCAGCTATTTCATTTGATTTGAATTTGGATACAACTTATATGTCAAAACATATATAAATCTTAAGTTCATAATCAAGTGAATTTTTACAAATGCATAACCCATCTCTCCGATAAGTGTATAGACTGTCCCCAGCACTTGGTAGACCACTCACACCCTGCCCACTCAGTAACTCTGGGAGGAGAAGCAATTATAATAACCTATGGCACCATGTGGCAGTATTCCCCATGTCTAATCTTCATGTAAATCAAACACTATACATAAAGACTTCTCTTTTGTCTAGCCTTTTTGAAGCAAGTCACTTAAACTATAGGTCTCAGCTTCCTCATCTCTGTAACAGGAATACTAATGACATTTCCATTATAGAGATGTGAAAATTTAAGGACATAAAGCATTTAAAGAGCTTAGGATAGTGCTCGGGATATGTTGTGTGCTGAAATTAACTTCCTAGGGCTGTGTTAGGCACTACTGAGATACAAGGAAAGTGTAAAGGGCAATTCACATATCCTTAAGGTGCTTATAATCCACTTAAGGAGACAGGATGCAAAGTACTTGACAAGCAGTAGAGGACAATATGAATATATGACATCATTCATACAATGAGTAGCAAAGTGTCTAAAAGCCCTGGTTTTGACATTTTGTGACCTGGATTTCCAGCCCTGGTTTCCTTGTTCACCAGCTGCATGACCCAGGGAATATCACACAGTATCTGCAAGCCTCAGTTTCTTCATATATAAAATGGGAATAATACTACAGTTTACCTTATGGGATTCAATACAAACATTGAATGCAACACTAGATGTTCTGTGTCTGCAACAGGGCCTGGAATATGGTGCACACATAACACAGACACATTTTTGGGGGGTTTTTCTGCACTGGGACACCAGGACTCAGAAAAAGGCCCAGGTCACTACTTGAACTAAGTGACTTTCAATTGCTTACGTGTTGCAGCTGGCTAGGAGGCAGAGATAAACATTCAAGGTAAAGGAGACATTTCTTTACTTATCCCTCCATCTTTCTCTAATAGACACCTGACAATCCCAGGGACCACTGAATTAAGGAGTGTGCCTCAGCGACTCCACCCAAAACTGCCCTTTTCTTATTCACAAGGTGTAACTTCTAGAAACCCAAGTCCCTAGCAGGGACCCTGCAAAGCCATTGGGAAAGTGCTATGACATGCAGACACCAGACTAGAATTAGAGGATTCATTTGTCACCAAGCAGCAGAAAAACTTTCCAAAATCAAGAATTTTGGGGAGAAGGGTGTCAGTGTGTGATATAGAAAATTAAGCTGTGTCCTGCAGTGCCAGCATTCCAAAGAGCCCAGCTGCTACACTTCCAATGTAGCTCCCTGTTGTGGCCTGGGAAGACAGCAAAGGCTAGCTCAAGTGCTTGAGTCCCTGCACCCATGTTGGAGACCTGAGGGGAGCTCCTGGCTCCTGGCCTCAGCCTGGCACAGTGCTTGCCCAGCCCTGGCCATTGCCACCTTTTAAGAAGTGAGCCAGCAGATGGAAAATCTCTCTCCTTTGTGTGTGTGTAAAACTCTGCTTTTCAGTTAACTCAATTAAAAACTAATATTTAGAGCAGTTTGATGTCCAGATGAAGTTGAGAGAAAGAGATCTCCCATTTCCTCCCTGCCTCCATGTATGCCCGACACCCACCATTATTAGCATCCCCCACTAGGACAGTACACTTACTACAGTTGGTGAATGTATGCAGCCTCCTCATTTCACCCAAAGTCCACAGTTTACATTAGGGTTCATTCTTAGAGTTGTACTGTCTATGGACTTAGACAAGGGTCTTGTGCCATGTATCCAACAATGTAAGAATCAAATAGGGTAGTTTTATTTCCTTATGTCTGTCTATGTATTCTTTGCTCCTAACTGCTGATAATCACTGATCCTCTTATTGTCCCTGTAGTTTTGCCTGAGAAGTGCAATTTTCATAGCCATTTTGAAGATTACATTTGGAAATCAAAATTCCTTAAACACTAGTCAGTATGACAGGATTTTGAGAAAATATTTTCAAGACAGTTCATGAATTCCATTTCCTACTGTTCAAAACAAACGTTTGGGCCTGGCGCTGTAATCTACTGGCTAAAGTCTTCACTTCGCATACGCCAGGGTCCCATATGGGCACTGGTTCATCTCCCAGCGGCCCTGCTTCCCATCTAGCTCCCTGCTTGTGGCCTGGGAAAGCAGTCGAGGATGGCCGAAAGCCTTGGGACCCAGCACCCGCATGGGAGACCTAGAAGAGGCCCTGGGCTCCTGCCTTCAGATAGGCTCAGCTCCAGCCATTGCAGCTGGATGAAAGATCTTCCTCTCTGTCTCTCCTCCTCTCTGTATATTTGGTTTTCTAATTTTTTAAAAAAAGTTTTTTTTTTCAGCTTAATGGAATGAAGGATTATTTTTTTTGTCTTTTTTTTCTATTCATTTATTCATTAATTACATTGTATTACACGACACAATTTCATAGGTACTGGGATTCTCCCCCCTTCACCCCAAGCCCCTCCCCCATGGTGAGTTCCTTCACCTTGATGCATAACCACAGCTCAAGTTCCGTTGAGATTCCCTAATTAAAAGCTCACACCATACAGAGTCCAGCATCCCACTTGTCCAGTCAAGTTCAACGGCCTCTTAGGGAGGCCCTCTCAGGATTGAGGGCAGAGCCAGCAGAGCATCACCTCGATCAATTAGAAGCTCCAACATATCATCACCAACAATCCAGGTACGATGAGACTGGTGCAGAGTCCACTGATTGACATAGTCCATCTTAGAGTTTCCCCTTGTCCAGTTTTTCGCTGCAAACATATAGCTGAGGTGGTTGATTGATCTACTCCATAATGTTTTGATTCCTCCATTTTGTTGAGGGGAATCCCCAAAGAAACTTTGAGGTGTTCCCAGTCCAGGCTCCTAGATGCACTACTAGTAAGCACAGTGCCCGCCACAGCCCATCACTCCGATCAGCTGGTGGTTGTAATCCCTGGGTTGGATCTATTCTGAGCCCCGATCTCCATTGGAACCGATGATGGAGGAATCTGAACAGTTCCTCTGACAGGACACTGACCCTAGAAATAAACGCAGGAAGTATGGAGGTAAACAACCCAGAAGAGGCTTTGGAAAGTGACCCACTGGCATACATTTGGCTCTGGTTGGGGGCAGACCAGGCTGAGTCGGTTCACGTCATCCACTGGCAAATCCAAGTGCTGGAACTGTGTGGGGGCCTGACCAGGTTTGATTGTGATAAAAACAGTACAAAACACCAAATGCCAAGGTGAAATGGCCTATGCCAATAGGGAATGCAGCACCCAACCAGCACACCTCCCACTGGTTTAGGTGAGGGACGAGTGTGTGATGGGCAGAGCTGGGAAGAGCTGCAATCAAAAAAGTTTTTTTAAAAAAAACTTAAAATCAACATGTCATGAAAATATTTTTTAAACAAACAAACAAATCTCAGAAGCTTTTTCCAGAGCAGATGACCAGTGAGCTGATTTGTCTGTAAGGCATATTTTCTCTAGTGGGGCTTTGATGGTTGAATTTTGGTGACTTGATTCAGTCAGATTATTTTCTTGAATCTCTACTTATTTTAAATCTTCAGATTCATCCAAAAGACAAAGAAAAACCTGAAAGCTTAAAGTTTTAACATAAAATGTTTGTTGAATACATGAATTACATGAATCAGTTTTCTTTCTTTTTTGTCTTTCTCCCAGGACTTTCAGCGACTTTCTAATGACAGCAATTGCAGTTTTGAGGTTGGCATTGTGGTGTAGAGCTTAAAGCATCCACCTGTGAGGCTGGTATCACATATGGGCACCAGTTCAAATCCAGGCTGCTCCTTTTTCATTTCAGCTCCTTGCTCATGGGAAGCAGCAGAGGATAGCCTCAGGGTTTGGGCCCCTGCACCTGTGTGGGAGACCTGGAAGAAGCTCCTGGCTCCTGCTTTCGGCCTAGCCCAGCCTTGGTCACTGCAGCCTCTGGGCAGTAAAACAGTGAATGGAAGATGTCTCTCTGTGTAGCTCTGACTTTCAAATAAGTAAATGAATCTTAAGTAAGAAGTATCAGTTTCACACTTAGTTCTCCATTGCTGCACATGATTTTTCTGTCACTCTTTGGAGCTTTATTTACATGCCCCATTTCTCTAAAATTCTATGTTAATTTGCTTTAAATCCATTGGCGCTATGGATTGAGATACAAATCGTAGAGTATGTTCAAAATTTATTTGATAGAAAATATTTGAATCTGAATTTTACAGACTAGCAAATTTGAATCTATAGGAAGATACCAAACTATGGCATTACTCATACTAATGTAATTTTGAAAAATCATGAGATTTTGTTTCACACACATTGAAATGGCAGCATTTAATAGTCAGATGATATTATGAACTGGTGATGGTGTGGGTCATATTCTCTTGTGCTGTGGGTTAAAATATGAACAGGTATAGCTGCTATGGAGAGCAATCTGGAGTTTAATCGAATTAAATATGAATAAGCCCTGTGACCGATTTATGAGTCTGAACCAGGTCTTTCAAGGAACGCGAACAATAATGGGTGTTTATGGACTCACTGTGATAACAAAGAAAAAAAAGTTGGAGTTCACTAATGTATTCAAAGACTGCTGTTTAAAGTCAGAATTCTAGTTTAGATACATGTCTTAATAATCAACTCCACAAGCCACAACACAAAATACTAAAGACTGTGTGGCTTAAACAGCAGAAATTAATGTTCTCAGTTTTGGTGAACGGAAGTACAAGATCAGTGAGCCATTAGGATTGAGTTATTTGTTGGGGCTCTTTCCTTGGTTTATAGATGACCACCATCTCAGTGTGTGTCCACATTGGAGAGAGAGAGAGATGAGCACACACAGGATAAGCAGAAGCTCTCTGGCACTCTAATATCTCTTATTATAAGAGCACTAATGGCACTATGAAGCATGAAAGCTCCACTCTAACAATCTTACCTAACCCTAGTGACTCACAACCATCAGTTTTAGGAGGACATATTCAGTCTGCAGCACTTTACTCGAACCCATGGTTTTCTCTCATGGTAAGTACACTGATTTCATTTCAACATCCTGCTCCCCAAAGTTTTATTCATTCCAGCATCAACTTCAAAGCCTTAGTTCTAAAGTGTCATCTGTTTCAATCAGGTATGGGCCAAATTCAGATACAATTCACCTGGAGCCTAAATTTCTCTGTAGCTGGGAGCTGGTGCAACTAGACAAGTTATACAATTCCAAAATACAATGATGGGAGATGCATGGATTAGACATTCTCATTCCAAATGGAGAAAAAGGAAAGAGGGAATTGTGGGTGGAATTTATGGGTGCCAAGCAAGTATGAAACTTAGCAAAAAAATATTACATTTGATTTTAAGGTTCAAACAGAATGCTCTTGGTTTGAAGCTCTGCATTTTGGCTGTGCTGTGATAGTGTTTCCCAGCCAAGCTTCTGCTCAGGTCAAAGTCCTACCTCTAAAACTCTAGGAATCCTGCCCCCAGTTTTACAGGGAATTCACTTCCGGGGCTTCTGGGCACAGGTCATCTGGCCTGCTGGAGCCAAGGCAATGATCGAAACCTTGGAAACTGATGACCTCTGAAATTTTTTTCAACAAACTCTTCTTTATCTTCTTCCCTAATCTCTAAAATAATCTCATAGTACTGTCCTGTAGAGCTCCTTCAAATCTGACATCCTTTTATTCTATCCCATCTTTTCTGTCCCCTTCAGTTAAAACTGGCAGGATCTCTGCTGCTACAAGCCCATCTATTTCTGGCTTCTGTTAAGATTGCTGATTAAATTTATGAGTCACACCCATTGGCCTCTTTATAAAATTATAGTTCAGATGCACTCTCAGTGTTCTCAACAAGCTTTCTCATTTTTTTCAATAAGTATATGGTGAAAATGTTTTAAATACTCAGGATCTGGTTCCTTTTAAAAACATATTTATTTGAGAATGAAGGAGGCAGGGAAGGAGAGAGAAACAGAAAGAGAGAGAGAGAGAAATACTTCAGAGAGAGAGAGAGAGAGAGAGAAAGAGAGAGAAATACTTCAGTCAACTTGTTTATATATCAGGATTCTACTGAGCTGAAGCCAGGAGCCAGGAACTCAAGCTAGGTCTCCTATTCTCCTGTTAGAGTTCTCCTGCGCATTTTGAATATGTGATAATAGAATGTAGTTTAAAAGTTGATGGGGATATGGAATGCAATTACTATTAAAGTTAACCTTCCTAGCTCCTCAGTGTAATGAGATAACGAGAGACTGATGAGAAAATGTCTAGGGCATGCCAAGAAAGTCCCGGAATCATAAATTCTGAGTGGATATGTCAGTTAATTGACTTTAAGTATACAACACATTCTTTGCCCATTGAATTTTACTAATAAGAAGAGTGTTTGTCCTAAGGGCATGACATGAAGCCAGAATTTATTTCATTTTAAGGAGCATTATTGATAATACTCTGTAAGTCTAAAACCAAGTTAAAAGATTAAAAAGAAAAACATGATCCAAATTCTTAAAGAATTCATAATCAATCAATTTGCTACATTCTTACAATTGAAAGTAACATTGGTATTTTGTTGTCAATCAATTAGTCTGTAGTCTGTGCCATTTATTTAAGGATTAGAGCCATGAGTTGTTGCTATTGCAGCAACAGCAAGGATTGGGAGCTTACTAGCGTTAAGCCCCATGATTGAACTTGTTTTCTGCTTTTTCTTGGACTGCTGGAAAGGAAGTTCTTGGAGGAACAGAAAATGGATCAGGGATATTTTGCCTGGAGTTCAGGAATGTCTTAGCTGTCTCTAGATGTGTGACGATTTGTCATTCATATAGACAAAACTGTGTGTTGTGGCTCCAGAGAGAAATCATTAGCCAATAGAAGGATTTTTTTTATAAGAAATAACATTACTTAATGAATATGTATCAAAAGTCCAATAATATAAATATTCACTGCTTCAATTTAAAGTACTAAGCTCTTTGTTGAGCACTTTAAATCAATTGTCTGAACTTGATATGTCAGAGATACAAAGAACTAAATATTCACATCAATTCTGCAAAAACTGCAAGAAGTGAAAAAAGCTAAAACTGGTTGCCTTAAAAAAAAACTTTGCTCCTACAGTTTTATCAAATTAAACCACACTTGTTTGTATATGGCTGTACGGTTTTTCCGCTAGGGCATGAAACTTCATTTAAGGCATAGAGCATCCTGCTATAATGAATAGCTACCACCATTGTGATAATCATTTCCTGAATTCTTGGTCACTTTTCCCTTGTTCTAAGGCCTGATGCACAGACTTCCTTGACACCTTGATTCCTATCCTTATCCTAGGTCACCTCAACGCATCTCTTATACACCTAGCTTCATACCATTCTAATCTATAACTTCTTACTACCTCTAGCACTCCAGCCACCTGGCATCCTGCTGCACCATTTTCGACTCTTAAGATTCAACTTCAGTGTTCTAATGATACCCATATCTCCTAGTCACAAGAGATGGTCCGATGGTATCTACTTTTGCCTCCCTGGGGGATCCATTGCTTCAAGCCCTTTCTTTCAGTTTCATTTCTTTCTTTATCCAGCCTTGATCTTCAGTTACATTTAACAGCGATGGCATCTTCATTCCTCACTATTTAGCCTCGGCTCTGGGTCCTCCCAACAGCTAAATACTCCCACCACGTAATGACCTCTGTGGGAGAAGGGAGCAGCTCCTCACATGTTGGTGCCTCTCCTAGTCAGAATTCCCGCTCCCAGCGGGTCATGCTCATTTGCCCCAGGTCATCTCTCTTTCTCTCTTCCCACCTGTGTGCCACCCACCTGTGTACCGAGCTTCCTCATCACGCTCTTCAAGTCATAGCCCACTCAACCTGCCTCTCCTAACTCCCCAACAATTATTTCGAATCTTACCAGAGGGCACTGAAGCTGCCCTCATCTCCTTGCCTCTAAATCTAAAAACATCTCTGTAGATTCACTGCTCGCAATTCGTATTTTTTCCATCTCAGAATAATTGATTTTAATCTAGTTTTTCCACGCTTGCTGTGTATCCTCACCTCTAGCCTACCCTTTTTATCGCCCAAATTGCTTCTACAATTACCTATTCTTTTCCCTGAATCTCTGTTCCCCATCCCTCTTCCCTACTAGTTTCCTTACCTCTTGGTATTCAAATGCTCAGTTGTCCCTCTTCTTTAGAACTATTTTCTGGACACTAGTGCCCCCTTCATCCACTATTAAAGCTCTCCCCATTCTTTTTTTTTAAATGAAATATTTTTCTCTTTTAGTGAATATTTTTCTCATTTTTGTGAATGAACTTCAATTACATTTTTAATGAATGAACTTCTATTATTAATATAATATTAATATAAAACCAGGAAATCCAAAGGACTAATGGATTTTCTTAATCACAAATATCTCCTTTGGGTCAATGAAATGAAACACAGTAAAATTATTCATTGCACTACACTGAGATCTTCAATAATCTGTTCAAAAATATTCATCTGCATAAAACATAACTTCATGATTTATAGATTATCAATGGGAATTTTTCCATTGCTTATTTTTTAATTTTATTTTTTTATGTTTACATAGTTGATCAGAGTGGGAAAAGTTCTCCCATTCTTAAAAAAGTTTAATTCAATTATCTTTGTCCTATTTCATATTTCAATGAGACAGAGATAGAGATGAGAGAGAGAGAGAGAGGGAGAGAGAGAGAGAGAGAGAGAGACTGTTCCATCTGCTGGTTCAAGTTCCAGGGCAAAGCCAGGAGTCCGGATGTCCCACAAGGGTGTCAGGGACGCAAGTACTTGAGCCATCACCTGCTGCCTCCCAGGGTAGGCATTAGCAGGAAGCTAAAATTGGAAGTGGGGGTGCGACTGAAACCCAGGCATCCCAAATGGTCTTTTAAACACTGCACCAAATGCCCACCCCAGCTTCTATACCTCTAAAATCAAGGATCTGCATGTATTTAGTCTCTGTTTTATCCCTTACTGTTAGTATTTTCTCAGCACTCTGTGATCTGGCCTACCATAACATGACTTCACTGCCTTCTGTTCTCTGTGATTACTCTTTTGTCTGAATCTTATTTTTTAGTGCAGTTTTATGGAGATACACAATAAATCACACACATTTAAAAGACACATTTTCATGATTTTTGACATACATACATATATACACCCATGAAACTAACACCTCAATCAAAATGATGCAGTCTATCATCAAGGAAAGTTTCAAGCTACCCTTTGTAAACTAAGCATCCTTCTTACTGTCGCTAAGCAACCATTGATTTGCTTTTGTCACCATAGATTAATTTGCATTTTCTGGAGTTAATATAAATGGATTTAGACAGTATGTACAGTTTTTGTCTAGCTTGTTTCACTTAAAAGAATTATTTTGATATTCATCCATATTGTGCAAGCATAAGCAGTTTGCTCTTTTAAATTTCTCTGTACCATCCCATTGTATAAATATGCCATAATTTATTTATCCATTCACCAGTTAATGAACATTTGGATTGTTCACAGTTTGGCAATATTTTTAATAAATCTGCAACGAACATTTGTAGGTCATGGTATTTACATATGCTTTCATTTCTCTTTGGGTAAATACCTAAGACAGGAATGAGTGGGTTGCAAGGTAAGTGTATGTTTCACTTTTTAAAAAGTATCAGACTGTGTTCCAAAATGGATGTAATATTTTGTACTCCTGCCAGGATTAAATGGAGACTACAGTTGTTTCACATATTTATCATCATCTGTATTGTCACATTAAAAAATTTTAATTAATTTAAAAGGCTGAGACAGAGAGAGATAAAAGCACACACAGATCGTCCCATCCCCTGGTTCACTCTTCCAATGACTATAATTACCAGGGCTAGGCCAGGCACAATCCAACAACGTGAAAATCCAGTCTCCCTCACTGAGTAGCAGGGATCCAAATACTTGAACAATTACCTGTTCCCTTCTTGCATGCACGTTAGCACAAAGCTGTGTTAGAACCAGAGCTAGAACTTGAATTCAAATGTTCTTTTATGGGATGTGGGTTTTCCAAGGAGTGTCTTAACTGCCGTGCCATATACTCACTCCTAATTTACATGACTAATGATATTGAGCATGTTTTCATGTACTGATTTGTTATTTGTGTTTCTCCTTTTGTTAAGGGTCTGTCTGAATTTTTGTATATTTTTATTATCTTATTTGTCTATTGAGGTAAAAGAATTCTCCATATATTCTGTATGCAAGTACTTTAATAGATATGTAATCTGAAAGTATTTTCTCATGATCTATTTTTTCAGAAGAGTAGTTTTTAATTTTGACAAAGTTCAATCATCAGTTTTGCTTTGATAGCCCATATTTCCTATATTCTACTTAGAAAATCTTTCCCAAATGCAAGGCCACTTAGCTACTATTAACAGTTCTGCTAACATTTTTCTTGTTTTATCTTTTACTTCTGTTTGACACATTTTTTTGTTAATTTTGGTATATAAAATGGGATAAATCCTAAAGGCCAACATTTTGCACATGGTGATTCCACTATTTCAGCACTATCTATTGAAAATGAGTTCTCCATTGAGCTGCTTTGGTGGTCAGGACTCTGAACCAGCACCTATAATGGACAATGTTGTAGGGTGTGGCTCAATCAGCTACATAAGTAACAATGCTGGATCCTATAATAAATCTTTTTTTTTAAGATTTATTTTATTTTTATTACAAAGTCAGATATACTGAGAGGAGGAGAGATAGAGAGGAAGTGGAGCCGCCGGGATTAGAACCAGCGGCCATATGGGATCAAGGCGAGGACCTTAGCCACTAGGCCATGCTGCCGAGCCCTATAATAAATCTTAAATCCAGAAAGGCGTTTTTTCATTTTTTTATCAAGGTTGTTTTTGGTGCATATAAATTCTTTGAATTCTCATGTAAATGTCATTATTTGCTTTATTTATTTGAAGGTCAAGAGATAAAATAGAGATAGAGAAAGATCGAGATAGAGAGCAAATACTTATTCCCATTATCTGTTCACTCACCAAATGCTCACAATATCCCTGGCTGGCTCAGGATGAAGTCAGGAGCCAAGGACTCAATCTGGGTTTCCTATGTGGGTGGCAAGAATCCAAGTACTTAAACCATTATCTGCTGCCTTCCAGAATGTACATTAGTAGGAAGATGGATTGGAAGAAGAGGATCCAGGACTCAAATCAAGCACTCTGTTATGGCCTATGGGTTTCCCAGAGGGGTATTTGCCTGCTGCACTGAATGTCTATCCTCATTCCCATGTAAATTTTAGAATCAATTTGTCAATATATTGTGAGATTTTGAATAGGATTGTGATGAATGTATATATCAATTTGGAGAGAACTAGTGCCATAACAATAGTGTGCTTTTGATTCATAAACAAGATATATTTCTCCAACTATTTAGGTCTTCTAAAAATTTTCTTAGGAATATTACATATGTATTTAGCACATTCTTGCATTCATTCCTAAGTATTTGATATTATTTGTTGCTTTTGGAAATAACATTTTTCAATTTTCTTTTGTTTGTTGCTGGAATATGACAATTGGTCTATAGATATTGAACCTGAATCATGCAACTTAACTAAATTTTCTTTTTACTTCCAGTAGCACTTTTTTGTAGATTCTTTATGATTTTTCACAGAGATGACCCTGTAACCTGGAAATTAAATCTCTTTGTTTTCAATCAGTCTTTTTTGTTTGTTTTTGAAATTTCACTGCATTCAATCTGATTCCCAGTAAAATGCTCAACATAAGTGGTGAGAATGAACATCCTCACCTTATTTCTGACTTGAAGGGGAGAAGCATTCGATTTCTCAATATTCAATCTGATATTATCTGTAGTTATTTCATAGTTTGAGTTTATCAATTTGAGGATGTTCTCTTTTTATATTATTTTACTTTTGGTCGTGTTTACTTAGCTGAAAAGGACAGACGCCCATGTGGATCATTTATCAGTGTGGGGAGGGTCAAGGAATGGGGGAAATTGAGTGAGACAACAGTTTCTAAATTTTATTTTTCTTCCAGTATCTGGAGGAACTGAGGAGAGGAAAGAGGGATGATCCCAACATTCTAATTGCAGCAGTACCCAGGGATGTGGGATGGCTACTCAGTGTCATCCTAGATGCCCAGGGAAGATTATGCTCTGAGGGCACTGCCCAGGGTGGTTTTGGTAGTTCTGTGGTGTTGTTGATTTCATTGTTCCAAGGCTGAGGAAAATTTTCCAAGGTCCATGGACTGACATAGTCCACCTTAGAGTCTCCACTCATTTGAATTCTTGCTGTCAAAGTTTGGCAGGGAGAATTATTCAATTTGTTCTGCCCTCCATGGTACTAGATATCCTCTGCAGGCTTCAATGATGTGTCATGTGTCCCTTGTGCATCTGGGCATGCCATCTACTGCACAGGCTTCAGCAACCAAGGAGACCCAACTCTGACACATGTACTCCATGGTCAGACCATAGATAAAGTGATTTTACCTGTGGCTGGAATTTTGAGTCCAGGGGTCCAGTTGGGAGGGGTAGATAACTAAAGAAACCTTGTCAGAGGTGACTACAGACCTGACTTTTGTGTGTACCAGTCAGTGCAGGGTCCACTTCAGTCCATCACTCACTTCAGCCTACACACACACTAGCGGTTGCAGTTGCCTGGTCAGTTATGTCCCCATCCCCATCTCATATGTAAACCAATGCATATAGTGGCCCAGTCCAATCCTGCCCACCACACATTCAACCCTAACACACACCAGCAGGAACTACAGCTTAATAGGAGCTACCCACACAAAACACTAACTGGACCCACCCCCGGCCCTGATTCCTGTGCATGCTTGTGTGTGTGGCAGACTGGTCTAGTTGGTCCCGCATCCCATGTTGTTACAGACATCAGTGGGGGTTGTAGCTTAGCTCAACCCGACTGATCCCACTATCCAGTTCACACTTATGCCCAGTGGATGCTACCATCTGTCCAACTAGGCCTACCCTGGCTCTGGTTCAAATGCTCACTGGTGGGAGCTGCAGCCCATCAGAGGGGTGCCCACAGTTTCCCTACTAGGTCCATTCCCAGCCCTGGATTGTGCATTCTCCAGTTGTTACTGTGGTCTAGTCTGACAGGATTTGCCCTCCATCCCAGCACTTGCCAGCTGATGCTGCTGCAAAGCTCGACAAACCTGCACTTACTCTGGCTCCTGCATGCACTAATGGGCATGATCACTCTGGCTCTCCCCTTAACCCTGCTCAGACGCAGGCTAAAAGATGCTGTAGCTGTGCCCAGTCTGGTCTGCCCCAAGTCCCAGATCTCACCAGCAGGAGCAGTGGCCCAACAGGATAGCCCCTTCAGTCCACCTATCGGGCTCACCCCCTACACAGGGTTCTTAACGTGTCCTGGTGGGTGCTGCAGCCCAATTTGACATAACCCGCTTCACCTGAGCATTTGCTGGTATACCCTGGAATACAGCCTGGTTTGGCTTGGTCTGCTTTCTGTTCCAGCTCATGGTGGAGGGTGTTGCAGCCTAGCTCAGCCTGGACAGTCCCTAGTCCCAGCCCTAATGTGAACTGACTGGTGTTATGGCCCAACCCAGCCTATCCCACATGCCGTCCTGGATCTCATGTCTGCCAGCAGGTGCTCTGAACTAGCCTGGCCTGGTCTGTCTCCAGACCTGATCCACAGGTATTGTAACCTGGCCTGGTCTGGGCTGCTCCCGGCTTCAGTTCTTGTACTCACCTGCAAGGACTGCATCCTGACAGAAGAGTACTCCAAGATCCTCTATCAAGCCATCTCTCAGTCACCAGACCTCATGCACCCCCGTGGGTTCTTGGCCAAGCCTGACTTGGTCCATCTCTGGTCCTGGCAGGTACGACAGCCTTGCCTGACTGGCCCACACTCATTGCAGTTCTTACTGTTGGGTGTTAACAGCTCAGTCCCACCTGACTTATCCCCAAACCCAGCTTTTGAATGGCTCAGCAGGTGCCATGACCTGGCCCAGCCTGTCCTACCCTCACCCTGGCTCTTGCAAGCACCAGCAGGTGCTGGAGCCTAGCCCAGTCTGGCACCCCAAGACCCAGTCCACACCCATGCCAAGGGATGCTGCATGTCCAACCCAGATCACCACCCCTATTCTGGCTCTTGTATTCACCAGTGGGTACCTCAACCCAGCCAGGGCATCCCCCTTTGCTTCCCTGCCAGGCCCGCTCCCAGCCATATATCCTGCACATGCTGGTAATTGTTCTGACCAAGCCCAGCATAGCCTATCCCCTGGCTTAGCCTTTGCCATCAGATACTGCAGCCTGGCCTGATCCAGCCAGCCCCCAGTCTCCACTTTTGTTGATTGGTGCTGCAGCCCAGCCCTGCCCAGTGTGCCCCCATCCCTGGCTTTCATGCAAACTGGTAGGTGATAGCTTAACCTGGTATGGACCATATCTCATCCTGGCTCCTGTGCATGAGAGTGTGCTATTGTTTGGCCCAGCGCTGCCAGGACAACTGCCTCAGAGCCAACCCATACGCCTGCCAACATGTGGAGCAGACCTGCCCAGCCTGATCAAGACCCAGCCCTAACTCACATGCTCATAGCAGAAGCTACAGCCCACCAGCAAAGTTTTCCAAGTTCCCCCATCAGGCTCACTCCCAGACCCAGATCTCACATGTGCCAGTGGGTGCTGGCCCAGTCTCAGTCTTTGTGAGTGCTGATGGATACTGCATTCCAGCCACTCCCAATTCTTGGGTGTACCTGCAGGTGCTGCAGTATGAACCAAGCAGCTTGGCCTGTTCTGAATCCCAGTACCCATAAGTGTTGGAGAGTTCCATGGTTATACCTAGTTTGGTCTGTCACTACCTCCAGCTCTTGAGCAAACCAGAAGATGCTGCAGGACCACACGGTGAGCTCACATATTGCCCTCAGAATCTGCCCCCAGACCTAGTTCTCTTACTTGCTGGTTAGTGTCACGGCCCAGCCTAACATGACCCATCCCCTGCTCTGACACTCACTGACAGGTACTGTGGTCCAACCCCGCCAGGTAGGACCCCTCCTTCACCATAGCCCTACCTTTAAAGTGTTCACTGGTGGGCAATGTTAACTAGCCCAGTTCTGGTGTTCCACACGTGTGGGTGCATTGGTCTGACCCAGAAAGATCCTTCAGTTTCGCTCCTTGAATCTCCTGGGTCTCAGCCCCCTTGTTTACCTGCAAGTACAGTGGCCTTGTGAGCAGAAATCTCCCAAAAGTCATACGTCACACGTAATGTATCCCCTCCGTGTTCCCTATACATACATCCTTTACCCCCCTCCCTGATCAATCCACATCTCCCGCAGTTGTGAGAAAATGGGTTCCCTAGCTCAGTCTTCCGGTGGGGTGGCGTGTTGGTCTGGAGCCCTACCCACCTACCTGGGACCCCAGGTCCAGTCCTCTGGCACACATGTTGACCTAAGACCCTATCCCTCCACCCACGTGGGACTCATGCATGTTAACGAGTTCCCAAGCCTAGTTCACCATTAAGCCACACCAGCACTCTGGCCTAACACACTCTCCCCCAGCCTGCCTAAAACCCAAACATGTGCGGGAAGTTCCCAGGCCCACTCTGCTCTGCAGCTCCCTCCCCACATCCACTCACCCCCGACCTGAGGCCACCTAGGCACTGGCAGAAGGAAGGATGTTCTCTTCTGTGACAGGTTTACATAGAGGTTTCAAATAGGCATCCCTACGTAAACCTACAGTGTAGCCTCACTTGTGTTTATATTTTTAAAACATTTACCTGAGAGCCTGAGAGATAGAAAGACACTGATAAAGAGAGCTCCCATCTGTTGATTCACTCCCCAAATGCCCGAAATGACTGGGCCTAGACCAGGCTGAAGCCAGAAGGCCTGGAATCCACTCCAGGTCTCCCATATGAATGGCAGGGAGCCAACTACTTGGTGTACATAACCTGGAATCAAAAGAGGAGATAGATTTGTACCTAGGCACTCTGATACAGCATGCTAGCATGCCAAATTGTGTCTTAGCCGCTAGGCCAAATGTCTACCCAGAGGTTAGATTTGTAACATCAGAAATGTTGAAGTTTGTACAAAGTCTTTTTCTGCATGTACTATTATAATCATCTAGGTTTTCTGTTTTCTCTTTCTGCTTGCTAATACAGTAAATAACATCAGTTTATTTTCAAATATTAATAACATTCTTTATGTTAAAATATTAATCTTGCTTTGTGATCCTTGAATAAACTCTGCATAGCTATTATGTAATAGTATATAATATCTTAAATACATTGCTTCAGTTTGCTGAAGTTGGCTAAGAATTTTTGTTCTTATGCTTATAAAAGACTTTAAACCATAGTTTTCTTTACTGGCAAAAAATTTGATTGGGTTTGGTTTCAGGTTGCTGCCTCACAGACAAACTAGCAAAGCAGTTCCTCATTTTTCTATTTCTAGAAATGTTTATGTAGAATTTGTACTATTTTCTTCAGTGTTCAGTAGATTTAACAAAAAAAGCCATCCAGACATGGGATTTTCTTTGTGGAAAGATCTTTAATCAAAAATTACATAGTACACACTGAACATTTCAAGTTATCTCTTCAATCTCAAGTGAGATCTGGTAGTTTGTTTCTTATAAGGAATTTGTCCATGATCATATAAGTTGTTGAAATTATTGGCCTAAAACTGTTACTATCCTCTGTTACAAGTAGGATGTGTAATGATGTCACCTTTCTTGATCAGTTTGGCTAGATCAACTTTATAGATCTATTAAAAAAAGCAGCTTTTGCTTTCATTGATTTTCCTCTATTAGCTTTACGGTTTCATATTTTATTGATTTCTGCCTTTAACATTTCCTTCCTTCTCCCTTGGATTTAATTTGCTTTTACTTTATGGTTTGCTAGCATCAAAGTTTAGACCCTTGGGCCTGGCATGGTAGCCGCCTAGTGGCTAAATCCTCGCCCTGCATGTGACAAGATCCTACATTGACACCAGTTCATGTCCCAGCTGCTCCACTTCCCATCTAGCTCCCCACTTGTGGCCTGGGAAAGCAGTGGTGGGTGGCCCAAAGCCTTGGGATCCTGTACCCACATGGGAGACCTGGAAGAAGCTCCTAGCCTGGCTTCTGATCAGCTTAGCTCTGGCCATTGTGGCTGCTTGGCTAGTAAACCAGCGGATGGAAGATCTTTGTCTCTCCTTTTTTGTAAATCTGATCTGCCTTTCCAATAAGAAGAAATAAATCTTCCAAAAGTTTATACCATTGATAAGAGGCCTTTTCTCTTTTTCCATGAGAGCTTTCCATAATATAAATTACCCTGTAAGCATTTCTTTAGTAGTAGCCTACAAAATTTGACTTCTTGAGTTCTTGCTTTCATCCAGTTCAAAATACTTGCAATGTTTCTGAAACTTCCTGTTTGCACCTTATCTAATTTATGTGTATTGTTTAGAGTTTTAACAAAATATTTTGGGACTCATAAGATAAATTCTATTATGGATTTCTAGTTTACTTGTATTTTGGTCAATATAACATACAGTTTTAAGATTTCTGAGAAATAATCATGCTTATGTTATGGACCAGAATATGGTCACAATGAAAGTCATATATGTACTTGGAAAAATATTCTGATACTTGTGGAGGGAGTACTTTATATAATATCTTTTGGGTCAGTTTCACTGAAAGTACTGTTTCGGTCTTTCCTAACCTTGTTAACATTCTGTTTACTTGTTTTATTAGTTATTGAAAGAAGAGTATTGACTTTCCCAGCTATAATTGTGTTTTTGTGTAAACTCTGTCAGAGTTTTAAATAATGTATTTTAGTCTCTAATATTAAGCCCATAATATAGAAGGTTGTTACACAGTTTTAATGAATTGACCTCTTTAGCATTTTAAAATGACCATAATTGATCTGAAATCAACTCTGCAGATACTGATACGGTCACTCTAGCATTCCTGTATTTATTGTGAACATGCTTAACAGCTTTTCTTTCAGTCCTTTTTTTAAATTATTGTTACATTGCATTATGTGACACAGTTTCATAGGCTCTGGGATTCCCCCACCGCTCCCCGTGTCCTCCCCCGATGGTGGATTCCTCCACCTTGTTGCTGCATTACAGTTCAAATCCAGTCTTGCTTCTTTCATTGCAAACATATACCAAGCATAGAGTCCAGCATCTTATTGTCCAGAAAAATTCAGTGGTTTCTTGGGGAGACCATCTCTGGTCTGAAGGCAGAGCTGGCAGAATATCATCCCGATCAATTAGAAGCCCCAGCACAACATCAACAACAATTTACAACATTATGGAATTAATTGACATGGTATTGAGTAACCAATACGTTATAACAGTGCAAGTTCTTAACCACATCCTGTGACTACTTCATTGACATTGCAATTTTATTTTGTACACAGAACCGGCTGCTATACATCTTTAAGTGGCTATAGGGTACTATTCAGCTGTCTCGTGTCTGTTTTCATTTTAGTATTTAGCAGTTTATAGTGTTGACGCATAATTTTGCTGAACTTGGTAGATTTTAGGATAATCTAAACTGGCTTATAAATCTAACAAGGCCTTTGTCAACAGTTGAGGTGCAGAACAGTTTTAGGAGGGGTGTGCAGAGAAATCTTCGGCGCTCTCTTTCAGTTCTTTTTAAAGATACTTTTCCTGGTTTCCTCTGACGTCCATTGTTTTTAATAAGGAATATACTGCATTCTTCTGTTTATTTTTCTGTATGTAATTTAACTCACATTTCATTGCCTTTTGTAAGGGTTTCTTTGAAGATTTTACCTTAAACGCTAATTTTAAGAAATTAGATTATTATGTGTTTAGCTGTAGTTTTTTTTCCCTCCATGTTTTTTATGCCTTGAATTTATTGAGATCCTTAAATTTGTGAGTTTATAACTTTCATCTAATTTGGAAATATTTAGTCATTATTCCTCCCAATATTTTTCTTCTGTTCTCCCAACTCCTTTGAGGAATCTAATTACATGTCTATTACGCTGATTAAAATGTTCTCACAGCTCACTAATATTCTGTTAATATTATTCACTTTTTCCTCTGTTTAATTTTTAATGGTTTGTCATGCTATGCCCCAAATCCAGTAATCTTCTCTCTGAAAATTCCTCTTCTTCCATCTACCTTTACACAGTGATCTTGCCTATGCTACTTTTTCTTCTCACTTTTCCCACTCATTTGCTTCCAGGGTTTTTGGTTACCGTTTCTATTCTTATCATTACTTAAACTAAATCTTTATCTCGGATCATTCAATATTTCAGTGTTTATGATTGCCTATTTGACATCTTCTGCTTGACCCCAAGGCTCTGAATTCAGCACATACAGAAACTAATAGCTTCTCCTGTGTACATTTTTTCATAGTAAATAGAAACACAAAACATCTGACTACCAAAAATGAAGTATCAGTCTCGTTCAAGATCCTCTATAGTCTCCAACTCCAACATGCGATTGACTACATTCTGTCATTTTAATCTATACAACATCACTTAGGTGGTTCTGTTTTTCTTTGTGAAAACTGACGCTGCTTTGGCTTGGTTCTGCGTCATTCTTACATCAATGCAGTAATTCCTCTGCCATTACAAGCCTCCTCCAATAATTCTTCCTTTCCTCTTGTTGAAAAATAATTCCACTAGACATATCCTACTCTCCCTATAACCAAAAAAGATACAATTCCAACTTTTCCCACTCAATATACAAAGACTTTCACAGTTCTTTTTACATTGTGTTTCACTTAACATATTTTTTATGATTCTCTCTTGCATATAATCCATGATGACATATTTGTTGTTCTTTGAAGAGGCCACATTGTTCCATAACACTACACATTTGGTTAAACTGTTACTTCTACCTAAAAAATCATCTCCCCCTTTCTGCATGGTAAGATCTTTATTAATATTTCAGCCCCGCATCAAGTGTTCATTTTTTCTGTTAAGCATTTTCTTAGCTAACATGCTTAATATCTTTTTTCTTTGTGACACAAAAGCACATTGTACTTCTATTTTATCATTTATTGTATTCTACGGGAAAATTTTGTTCAAGCTAGTCTTTCTTATCATATTTCAAATGTCTGGAAGGCTTAAACATCATTTCAGTAATTTTGGTATCCTTAGGTTACTATCACAATGCTTAAAGTATAAAGTGGGTTAAATAAATGTTTACTGATATAATTATTTTTCATGAGTGATGAGGGATGTGGCAGGATTTCAATCTAGATACTCATTAATTTCAATCTTCTATCATTTACTACAGGATTCTATCTTCAAGTTTAATACTCAGATTCCCAGAATTGTTTTCTTTCTTGAGATTTCCTTGTTCTTGTATAGTTTTTGTAAGTGTAGATTTAAATGTCAGGTTTTAAGTCTGGAAATATATTGAAGACACGTTTGTATTTTCCAAAGATGGCTACAACAGCATCTCATATTTTGCATGATGTTGTACAATGTCACTTTTTCATCAAGAAGTGAAGTCTATTTTTTCTACCTCTTTGAGTCTGGATGGAACATATGATTGCTTTGTCCGACGAAGTACAATAGAAGTGATGCTGCGATGGTTCTTCAAATAGCTAACTCATTTGGCAATTTGCACTTTGTATTTCTTGAAAGCCAGCTAACATGTGACTACCATGAGATCACCAATTCCATGAAAAGCTCAAGTGATGTCCAGAGGTCATGGTGGATAAGAGGTCATGGGGCACATTGAGGAGTTGAAAGTGTCACACCTTGAGTTGATAGACATGTTGATGAAGAAACTCTATTAAAAGAGTGTCCAGCACCAGCTCTCCTTCCAACTCCACATTAACCAGAGGCAGACAAGGAGCTGAAGGCTTTCCAAATTCCTAATCAATAAAATTGAGAATACTATAAAACCGCTATTTAAGACCACTAAAGTGTTGATGGCTTGTTACACAGTAATAGATGATCAAAGCCAAAGAAAGAGAAATATAAGTATCATGCCTCTCATCATGAAAGATTTAGAGTAAAAATTTTTCTTCTAAAATTCTAAAATATCAAGAGAAGGAAGTGAACTTGTGGGTGTAAAGAAAGAGAAGATCATTAAAAGGTCCTCTTAATGCTTTCAGCAGGAAACAACTATATAAAACATACTACTTTTTGAAATGGTGGAGATGATATATAAATGACTTTCCAATGGGTGGAAAAATTGTTTTTAATATTATAGATGATAAGAAGAAAAGATAGACAGAAGCTATTACAGAGGGCAGAAAGGGTATTTTGCAATGACCAGAGCTAAGCCAATCTAAAGCCAGGAGCCAGGAGCTGCCTTCAGGTCTCCCAGGGTCCCAAGGCTTTGGGCCATTCTTTGCTGTTCTCCCAGACCACCAGCAAGAGCTGGATGGGAAGTGGAGCAGCTGGGACTCGAACCATCACCCACATAGAATGCCAGCACCACAGGTAGAGAATTAACTTGTTGAACCACAGAGCCAGCCCCAGATTATAACTTCTTTAACCATATCATTAGAAACAGAAAATTCCAAATGAAAGAGGCTGATCATGCTTTTCAACTCAGAAAACATCTGGAAGATTGTCCCAATTCTGTGAAAAATAAGGAGAATTTAAGAATGCAATAGTGTGTCACTTGGAGAAATTATTGACCTTTTAGGACCTTGTCAAGCTAGACAGTCTCAGAAACTATATTTACATGCATTCTTGAGATTCTGGAGGGACTCACACGATTCCTCAGAACCGTGTCCTGGTCTGGATCCACTGTGGTGGTGTGCTTCAAGTGTAAGTGCCTATCACACTAGCAAGATCTGGAAAAGCAGAGTCCAGAGAGAAAACTCATTCTGGGCTTTCTCATGGTAAGATCTGGTTATGACAAGTGTTCCACTAAGACCTCTGAGGAAGACTGTGGGATGGGGTGTCATGTTTGGATGGCCATGCTAGTCCACAAACAGGGAAGGATTTCCAATCTCCCACCCTTCATAAAGGAAGAGACCACAGGCTTGGTGTCAAGGTCAGCTGGACATGACTTCACCAGAGTTTTGCCCCTGTGTACTCTTGCTTTCTGATGTATGACTCATCATAATTAAATTTTGCTCTAGATTAACTGTAATTCCTGTACTTATTAAGCGATCAGGGTTTAAAACCTTTGTAAAAGAGGATGTGCTGTTCATTCTGATAATGCAGTTAACTAACCAACAGAGCTAATATTTTATTTTAGGGAAGAGTAATCTTTGATTAGTGGTGCATTTTATTTCCCAAATCTGTACAGCACTGGGTCACATCAGCAGTGAGAAAGCCAAAGAAAAATGGTAAAATTAGAACATTTAGAGTGTTTGAAGATAGATTACTGTGTGCTTTCCAACTTTGCCTGCTTCCTTGAAGCGCACTCCAAGCCCTGAACTCCTGCTTCTTGGGATGCACATGTACTTCAGGATTCTGCGCAGCACTGCATACCTGGAAAACATTTATGGAAGCATTTATCTTCCTTGCCTTCATTTTCATTTTCAGAAATAGGATGTAGTGTTGGCTTTTCTGAAGTTCTGGAACTATGAGATGTGATTTCATTCTAGTAGTTCCTAAACAAGATCCATGTGGAGAGCATTTATTGGGAGGATGGGGGATTGGGAAATGCTTCTTTGAAGAGGTGATATTGGAGTATTGACTCAGGGCTTGCATGAAAATCGTGGTATTCTATTTGGTAGTAAAGGAAATCAGTTTAAAAACCATATTAAAAATCAGGATGCAATATCAGCAGTGAATTTGGAGAAAAATAGACAAAGTAAGCCAATTTTTACATCGAAATTTGGATGTTTCAGGGACCAGTAAGTAGGGAGAGCCGAGGACAATTTCCAGGTGTTCAGGTGCCTAATGAGAGTGGCAAGGTATATGATAGTAGATTAGATAGGAAAGCTTGCTTCGTGTGGGGATATTATAATTTTTTTCTGGAGTAGAGGTAGAAATGATGTATTGGAATTCACAGTGGAGCATCAAGGTATGTGAGTCTAGAACTCAAGAGAGAGAATAAGTAGATTTGAGGGACCATCGACAGAGCAGTTTTCACCATTGAGATGTTTCCTGGAAATGACATGTTTGAATTAGATGATACAAAGTTGACCAAGGGCCTAACTCTGGGGAAAATTAACCATAAAGGAATTAGCCAAACAAGATCCAGGAAGAAGACTCAGCAGAAACAGATAACAGTAGCTTTAACTACTGGAAACTCAATACCTTTGAAGCACAAAGCAAGAAACACATCTGAAAACAAAATTAGTCTGTATTTTTAACAAAACAGAATTAGGGCCCAGTGTTATGACTAAATCCTCACCTTGCATGCACTAGGATCCCATATCCTATATGTGCCAGTTTGTGTCCCAGCTGTTCCACTTCCCATCCAGCTCCCTGCTTGTGGCCTGGGAAAGCAGTGGAGGGTGGCCCAAAGCCTTGGGACTCTGCATCCATTTGGGAGACCCAGAAGAATCTCCTGGATTCAGATCGCCTCAGCTCTGGCCATTGCAACTACTTGGAAAGTGAACCAACAGATGGAAGATCTTTTTCTTCTTTCTGTGAATCTGCCTTTCCAATAAAACTAAAAAAAAAAAAAAAACTTTTTTAAAAAAGCAGAATTAATGGGAAAGAGACTAAGAAAGACATTTGAGATTTAAACTTTAGCAAACACCAAGTCATAGATGAGGAACTGGGGAATATGCCAAGACAAAGATGTTAGTGAACAGAATTAAGCATTTTCCCTGAAAGCAGTTTAATTTATTCCCTACTCTGCCAAAAAGCATGGAGCCCTCACTTCTGAAGTCCAGGTGGACATCTCTTACTTTCTCATGGCTTATGGATGACAGAGAACGACATATTTCCTTCACGGCATCATTGAGTCCTTTGTGGGCAGTTACTGCCACTGGCCTCTGAGAAGGACTGAAGCTGAAGCTGAAGCTGAGCTTACTATATTCAATGATTACTAAAATCCAGCCCAAATAGATCATATATGCAATCAGATTATATTCAAACAGATTACATGCAATTCTAGTTTCATTGAAACAGAATTATCTGTTGGTTTCCATCTAGTTTCTTTGGTTTCTTACCACTGTGCCTGTGTTATGTTATGCTTTTATCCCTGGCAGTCTTTGCTGCTACCTATTGTCTATTTTTAAAAAGTTCTACTCATCCTCACAGGTCTGTGTCATGCACTATGAAGTCGTCTCAGACTCTTCAAACAGATCTGAATCTTCCCCTACACTCCCACAGCATTTTGTCTTCTTACAGCATGAATTGTACTTTGCTATGTATGTGAGATTAACCGTGCCTATTTTCAATTTCTTCTTCCAGACCCTGATGAATTCTTTAAGGACATAAACCATATCTTGCCTTTCCTTAAATCTTCTCCACCAGCAGTAAGCACGATGCCCGAAACACATAAAATGTTCAAAAAAATGCTCATAGAATAAATAGGTGAATGGATAAAGGAAGGAAAAGGGTGATTTGTAGAAGGACCCAATTCCTATCTCTGGCTCCCAGACCCAAATTGGATCTTATTACAAGTCGTGTATTGTGCCTTATTCCAATAAGAAAACAGATTTGCTGTATATCATGCCAAATCTTTCAATGGTAAGGCTCAACGGTACCCACTTTGCGTGTTTTGCTTTCTCTGCATGTAAGTAGGAGCAACTGCTATGATAGGCGAAGAAAGCACATGTCCTGAACATGAGATAGAGTTGAGTTAAAATTCTGTTATCTGTCATCTATCGTCTATGAGTCTAGAGCATATCACTTGCCTTCTCTTGCCTTCTCTGAGCTCTTTCAACAGGAATGTCACTGACCTACTTCTTTCTCAGTACTGCTATGAAGCCCCAGAGAGAGAGAGAGAGAGAGAGAGAGAGAGAGAGAGAGAGAGATAGAGAGAGAGAGAGAGAGAAATAGTCCCTCCTCAAACACTAAGTTCTGGGCAGAGGTGAAAGATTGCCATTAACAAGGCAATTAATCTGGCTCAGAATATGGAAATCCACATCCGGTCATAGTTGGACCAAGCTAATTTTTAAATCCCTATTCTGGCTGCTGCAGAGCCCTGGGACATGGCTTTGAGTGATATAGATGACAGTTGTCAATGACAGAACAATCTATATAGAAAGAGCTCAGTTATGGTGGGGGAATCCAAGGTAGTTAGATTGGCTAGGAACAAGCAGAGATCAGACTCTGCCTGGAGTTGATAAGGAGATCATCAGAACAATGTTGTAACATTCCCTGTAGGGAAATGAAAGAGAGAAATGAAGCCTTTTGTAAAAGACCTTGGCAACTTGTAGAACACTCTCAGGGACACCATGTCTGAAGTATTCCAGAAAACAGTATTTCTTTTTCCAATCCAATTTCAATTAGAGCTATATCTGAGCTCATAGCCTTGCCTTCCCTTCCCTTCCCTGTATGTTTCAGCTGATAATTTTCACTCGTTTAAGGCTTTGAGGTCAGTTGTGGAAATTGAGTCTCGGAGAGTGAAGTTACTTGGGCAAAGAGTAGCACTGGAACTTGACATTCAGGTGATAACCAGTTTTATTTAATTTATATTCGCCTTCTTTACTGTGCATTAAAAATTGCATTGCCTATTCTAGAGCATTTTGAAGAGAGGAAGAAACCTAGTCAAACATTTAAAACATACAATTAATCTATAACCCAAGCTCCAAGAAGTAGCCATCAATATTGGATCTATATTTTCTTCCATTTTCTTCTATGCGATTTCATATGTTTGAAATTCTAATATATACAATATTGCATGTTCCAACATACTTTTTGTTAGATCAGTATTGTGTAGTTCTCTTTTCTAACACTAGGCATCCCGTCTTCCAAAGCCATGTAAGATCTAAAACCACCATTTCTCAAACAATTTTTGGAGCAATGTCACATTGACCTCTTAATGTCTGATGTGGGAGGTTTTCAAGATGGTGAAATAGAATGAAGACAGATTTAAACAGACAGAGAAGGATTAGCCAAGGTGAAGCAGAGAGGGTGTGATCCTGAGAAATAGGAGAGTACAAGTCAATGGCAGAAGGACAACTCGAGAAACGTGGACATGGGGAAGCATCAGAGACAATGAAATGATGCTGCAGTGAAAAGATATCCCAGCATCAATCGATGTTCCATTGGCAGCCAGATGGAAGGGGAGTTCATCAGAAACTTAAGAGGTGAACCCAGTCATAGAACTAGAGGTCCTGCTGATTTGTTCAGTCCTACTATGGGTAGAAGCAGACTGGCAAAGCCCAAGCAGTTGGGTATGAGGACAGGGTGGAATTCATGGCCCAGGTTCCCACCAGTACCGTATCAGGTGTCATTTTGTGAACTGAGGCAAAGGTCTGTGGTTAGGGGTTGACGACAGTGAGCTGTGCATGCACTAAACCAGGAGAGAACTCAGTTTCAGCACAATTCATTGCACTGGTTCCAGTGGGAAAACAACATTGACTTGACATCCCACAGGTTCCATCCAAAATAAGTCTGGTTGCCCCCAGACAGAATTGCCAGCAGGTACCAGTGAGGAAATGAAAGAAAGAAACCTGTGTAATAGGCACCATTGACAACCATGTGATTTGATTAAAACCACAGCTTAGCTCCCTAAAGACCAGTATTGTTGGAACAGAGAGCAGGAGAAAGGCTGATAGCAACAGTGTAGCCACAGCACAAGAAGATGTGGGTAGAGAGAGGTGAACTGGGAGCTGGAGCTGCTGAGACCACGGTAGAAGGAGGTAAGGGCTATGGAAAGTACTGCTCATGCCTGAGCTGGGATTAAACTCATTTCTGGCTAAGCGAACTGCAACAATGTGACATCCTACAGGTTCCATCCAAGATAGGTCCAGGTAGCCATCAAACCTTATGGCCAGCTGAACAAGAACTCCAGTAGTGGCACATCAGGTGCCATTTTGTAAGGTGTGGCAAAGAATTTAAGACTGCAGGGACAACAGTGAGCTGCACATGCACTGAGCTCAGTGAGATCTCAACTCAGTGCATTGCACTGGTCCCACAGGGAAGTAATACCTACTACAGCATCATACGGGTCAAAATAAGTTCGTGAGATCCCCACCAACAACAAGCTAGCTATATAGACACCTGGTGTCTCTCTAATCCTGGGACCTGCTCCAACCAAAAGTGGGAGAAGGGTTGCACAGACAATGATGCAGCTTCAGCATGGTATCACAGGAGGTGGAGACTGGGAGCCAGGGGTTGAGGCTACAGAGACCATGGTGGAAATTTAAAACAAGAATCCAGACCTGGAACTCACTGGAGGGAGTGGCATTAGTGACTGCAAAGAAAGAGCCATGTACCAACCACAATAAGTAAAATTGAACTGTAGGCCTATGGGTGACAGAGCTTAAAAACCTGCCCCAAGGAGAAGAATCTGATAACCAGAAGTACAATGACCAATAGCAAAAGAAGAGACAAAGGCACAATGAATATTACTGAAGACTCCCCTGCAAAGGAGCAAAACCCTTTGCCAACCTCAGAATTTACTGAGGAACACATTGAGAAAATGGGGGATACAGAATTCAAAACACTTGTCATAACATGTTTTATATAACATCATATCATCTTAAATTAATGCAAATATGTTATATAAAACATGTTATTTTATGTATATTATGTTATATGTTGTGTATAAACTAAAACTGAATTGACAATGAGGTGATCACAGAAGATGGTTAAGAAATTGCAATTGTTTTTAACATACTGGTTACTCAATACTATAACTATTAGTTACACAACAAAGTTAATTGTTGCTGAGGGTATGTTGGAGCCTTTAATTGATCGGGTTGATAATCTGATGGTTCTGCCCTCGGACCGGACAGGGTCTCCCCAGGAAGCTGAGGAACTAGATTGGACTATAAGATGTTGGACTCTATGTTTAGTTTATGCTTGCAAAGAGGGACTCTCAACTGTACTTGATCAGAGGATATGCAACAAGGTGGAACATTCCACATGGGGGGAGGGCGGGGGGAGGGGTGGGGTGATTCCCAGTTCCAACGAAACTGTATCACATAATACAATGTAATCAATGAATAAAAAAAACACTTGTCATAAAACTTATCAACAACAGAAGCACATAAAGCAGGCATTCAAGGAATTTAAGGAATATGTCACACTGGAAATGAATCAAATAAAGCTGATGTATCAGAAATTAAGAACAAGTGGAGCAAATTAAAGTACAGTGGAGAGTATCCAAAATAGAATGAAGGAGGCAGAAAAAAAATCTCAAAATTAGAAGATATTTCTTGTCACCAGGAGGAAACAAACAAAAAGCTGGAAGCACAGCTGGATCAGGCTAAAAAAAAGTATTCAAGAATTGAAAGACACTATTGAAAGACCAAATGTAAGAGTTATGGGTATCCCAGAAGGTGCAGAAAGAGAAGCTGGGTTTAAAAATTTTATATAGTGAAATAATAAGGGAAAATTCCCCTAATCTAGAGAAAGAATTGGGAAACAAGATCCAGGAGGGACACAGAACTCAAAACAGGGTTGACCAAAAGCGATATTCACTATGACACTTGATAATCAAGTTCTCTTCAATTGAACATAAGGAAAAGATCCTTAAATATGCACGTGAAAACAATCAACTGACACATAAAGGAATGACAATTAAACTCACAGGAGACCTCTCACAGGAAACTCTACAGGCAAGAAGAGAATGGTGTGACATATTCCAGATTCTAAAAGAAAATAAATTGTCAGCCTAGGATAACATATCCAGCAAAGCTTTTCTTTGCCTTTGAAAATGAAATAAAATTCTTCCACAGTAAAGAAAAGTTGAAAGAATATGCCTTTTCCAAACCTGCCCTACAAATGATACTTCAAGATGTTCTCTTGACAGAGAAGAGGAATAGCGCCCACCAAAACCAAAGGCAAATGCGAAGAATATCTCAGTAAAATAACAGAAGACTAAATCAAACAATGAATTACCCATTGTTAAAATGACAGGACCTAATTACCACCTACTTATATTAGCCCTGAATGTAAATGCTTAAACCCACCAATCAAATCTCATAGATTATTAGACTGGATTAATAAACAAAACCTATTTATCTGTTGCCTACACATGACACATTTCACCAACAAAAATAAGCAGAAACGATATCTCACGGATTTCGATGTTTTTGTTAGTTTCATCTGTTCAAAACACTTTCTTCTGACTAAATTCTTCAATGACTCATAGATCATACAGTAGCAACATTTTCTTCAAGAAGGTTCTTGGTTTTTTATTTCTTCAGTGACACATTAGTCATTCAGTAGCATATTATTTAACTTCATGGTGTTGGTAATTTTATTTCTTCCTGTTGTTGATTTTGTTTTGTGGGTTTTCATATAAAGGGATATATATTAACTGTGTAATGGGGACTATCATGTCTAGTAGCATGTTATTTAACTTCATGGCATTGTTAATTTCTATTTTTCTCCCTGTTGTTGGTTTTGTATTGTGGCTTTTCATTTAAGGGGATGTATAGTAACTGTGTAATGGAGACTATCATATCCAGATGTGAGGATACAATGCAGTGTACATCTCTACTTCCAGACAAAGATGGACTCCCAATGAAACTGTATACTATATCTTGACAATAGGATGCTGCACTCTCTGCCATTGTCCAGACCTGCAATGATGGACATATGACTGTTTATGAAGAACTACAATATTTTAATAATATAGGGGAAATCAGTATGGGAGAGAGGATTTGGGGAGGGGATAAGGGAAATCCCAGGGCCTATGGAACTGTATCATAAAATAGCAATAGTTTAAAAATGGAGAAAAAGAGCTAAGAAAAAAGTTTCTGTCAACTTACTGGAGATCAGAAATTTCAGGAGCTTCCCTGCTAGGCACTCTTTTGGGCACTCTGGATGTGTCCTCCCCCTCTAGCCCTTTTTTCCTTTAGTCACCTACTCTTGCCTCCAATGCAATCTAAGATGACAAACAATAATCTGCAAGCAGGAATGTGATTTGATGTTAAAGACAACGTGAGGGCCTAAACAGTCCATCTTGTACTTTTCCAAGCTCAAAACGTTTTGTTTGTTTTTAAGGCCATTCTGTCTCTCATTGCTGCTTTTTCCATAATGATCTTCAGGTGGTTGCACTGCCCTGTAGTTTCTATAAGTGACAGCAAAGAAAAGAGAGGTTCTAGGATTGTGTTCAAAAGTATGTGGAATGAACTACCTAGAAATCTTCATCTGGTTTTAACTTCTGCTTTCACTAGCAGCATAATTCTTCATTGAGGGAGACAGAATAGTGTAATGGCTCTTGGCAGTTTAGTCTGCTTGTAACTTAGATCACTGGGAACTCCAAGTTAGTGCTTAAATGAGCTGTGGGTTTCTGACATTGGAATGCATAAAGCTTTTATGATTAGATAGCTCAAGGAGCTACCCATGCCCTTGATCTGTCTGAAACTGTGGTCATGTAGCTATTCAAATGAATTTTGTAAACCAGAGACTAATGCCAGAACATACCACAGAATTATTGAATGTGTGGTCTGGGGCCTGGAAAGTTGCATATTCAAAGCATCCAAGTGATGCAGATGCACACCAAATTTCACCCATGACACTCCAGTCTTTCAGCTACACCGTGGGAAAGTAAGGATGCCACAATGAAGGAAGCTTGAGACCCACTATTTACTATGCCATCCTCTTGGGAGACTTATAATACGTATTAGCCTATTAAAAGCTCTGAGAAGCCCACTAAAAAGGAAGTAATCTTATATCCACTGATAGAGAATTAATTACATAAATAATCATATAGATACAATAAATTCATATGGTGTATTTTAAAAGAAGAGCAAGATGGATCTCAAAGTTCTAAAATGCAGCCTGCCATCAATGTTAAGAGTACAGGTTCTGGAATCAGTGGGAATAGAGCTCAAGTATAACTTAAGTTTTTTAATAATTATGACTTGGGAAAGTGCTCTAAACCTACTGTCTTTTCTTTACTATGGGGATAGTAATTGTACCCATCTCATGGGTCTACTGTGAGTTTTATTTTTTAATTTTTTAAACATTTATTGTTTTTATTGGAATGTCAGATATACAGAGAAGAGGAGGGACAGAGAGGAAGATCTTCTGCGTATTGATTCACTTCCCAAGTGACCGTAACAGCCGGAGATGAGCCAATCTGAAGGCAGGAGCCAGGACCTTCTTCCAGGTCTCCCACATGAGTGCAGGGTACCTAGCTGGGCCTTGGACCATCCTCTCATGCTTTCCCAGGCCACAAGCAAGGAGCTGGATGGGAAGCAGGGCAGCTGGGATACGAAGTGGCACCCATATGGGATCCTGGCACGTGCAAGGTGAGGACTTTAACCACTAGGCTACTATACCAGGCCCTACTGTGAATTTTAAATGAATAAAAACATGAAATACTTTCAGAATTATGCTTGGCACATGGAAAATGCTCAATAATTATTAGTTCCTGTAATCACTGGCATGAGAAAGTTCCCATGAAATCTGAGCATACTTCAAAATGTTTATAGAAAATGTACATTATGAAAAATTCCTAAAAACAAATATAAGCTTATCCCTTAATTCAATTTTGCCATGAACATATTTGCCATGAGGTGTCTTTGTGTTGCTAAATAAAAGGCAAACCCAGTAACAATATGCATAGAATGCTTTCATTTGTGTGAAGAAATTGTATATAATAAATAACTTCATAAACAACAAGTGTGGAAGGATACTAAATCTGTTAAACAAGTGATTACCCTTGGGGCAGTAGGCTGGGAGGCTATAGGACGGACAATTTTTACTTTACACATTTGTGAAGCTCTTTTGTTCTTTCCATCCAGGTTTACTAAAGTAAAATTGACAAATAAAAGTTGTGCACATTTACAGTGAATGCATTGGGAAATGATTAAATCAGGTTATTTAATATATCAGTCACCTCACACCACTTAATATTCTGTGTATGATGGGAATATTCAAGATTCTCTCTTGGGGGGGCGGGCATGATGGCGCAGCAAGCTAATCCTCTGACTGTAGCGCTAGCATTCCATATGTGCGCCATTACGTGTCCACGCTATTACAGTTCCGATCCAGCTCCTTACATATCACCTGCGAAAGCAGCAGGGCATGGCTCAAGTCCTTGGATTTCTTTATCCACGTGGGAGACCTGGAAAGAAACTCTTGGCTCCCAGCTTTGGATGAACTCAGCTCTGGCTGTTGCAGACATTTGGGAAATGAATCAGCAGACAGAAGACCTTCTTTCTCTGTCTCTCCTCTCTGTGTAAAAAAAAAAATCCTTTCAAATAAAAATGAATATTAAAAAATAAAATACGCTTCTGAGAGGTTAACAGAATCTTGCACAGAACTGAACTCCAGTTTGGATGGCGTAGACAATGAAACATCGTGAAGTGTGAGACTAGTTCTTTCTAATTTCTGGGGAGACCTGTTATAGCTACCTACGTCCAATTCTTCTTCTCTTTTGTTCCTTGTCGGCCTCACAGTTCTTCTGACTCATCAAGTTGTCTTTCCTGCTGACTCCTTGCGCCCTCTGTATCCTGACAGCCGCTATGTGTATAAACTTGTCTTTGTATACATGAATTTCAGATTCTTAGTGCTGGATATTGCATTTTACAGAGGTCAGCCCATGCTCCAGCCTGTTGATTGTTACAGAGCCTACCTCTCAGATCCAGTCTGTTAGCTGGACCCTCCAGCTTCCCGAAATCCCCAATCTCAGAGTGCACACCATCTGTTTTTATTTGTACATGAATCACTACAGAAGAATGTAGACTTGACTGGGACTGACGTAGAAACCTGTGACCTACCACTGGAGACCCCAATCCACAGAATCAGCAGTCTCCTGCCAGCTCTAGAGTCTCACCTACAGACTGTATTTCTTCATCTGCCCTATGAAGAGCTCCTGAGAGTCTAAGTCAAAAGCCCTGTTGAAATCCAGATACATCCTGTCTACAACATTCTCCTGATCTACAAGCCTCGTAACCTTATCAGAAGAGTAAATTAAGTTAGTTCTGCCATGACTTGTTTTCCTAAAGGCCCTACTTAGTGTTATTACTAAAAGAGATTTGATTTGAGTCCAATTGTGGTTTCAATTTAGACATATTTACTGTATTTCCTTACCTGCTCAGTGTCCCTCCCTGTCCCCCTAAGGCTTGCCTGATGGCTAGAGGTAATTGGATATATAAATTCATGCAAAAGGAGTAGTGGAAAACATGGGCATATAGTACTCTTTGCAATATAGCAGTAAGAATGAATAACCCCAAAAGTAGAAATGTTGACATGTATGTGGGAATTTGGATTCCTGATGCTTGACATTGTGTAGTGAGAAATGAAAAGCATATTTTAACTAGAGGAGGATTTTTATATTGGTCACACTATAACAGTAAGGTTCTTTATCATTCTACCTGTGATCTGGGCCCAGTAGTGGAGGGCTACACTAATTTCTCAGATCAATTGTAACAAATTACTGCAAACTTTGTGGCTTAATGCAACAAAATTTTGTCAACTCCAAGTCTGGAGACCAACAGTCCAGTATCAACTTCACTGGGTCATGATCAAGGTTTTGGTGGGGCCAAGCTCCTTCCAGTGGTTCTAGGGGAAGAATCTGTGCATAGCCTCAATTAGCTGCTGGGAGCAGTTGGCATTCTCTGGGCTGAGTCTGCAGCACACCAATATCTACCTCCATGTTCGCATTGCTGCCCTCTCTTCTTTTTTAAGTAATCTGTCTTTGACTGACTATTGTAGGGTACTTGTGATTGCTCTTAATGACCAGGTGGATAATCAAAGACAGTCTTGCCATCTCGAGATCTCTAATTCCAGCTACCAAGTTCCAAGAAGTGTTAACAGGTTTGGGGGATTAAAATATAAATATTAAGGAGGGAATCATTACTCAGCCTATCATATGGAATCAAATGAAATGACTAATGCCACCTCAGTCCCTTGGTTAAATAAAAGATGAAAGACAAAACTGGAATACAGAAAATGAAAGTTTTGCAGAAATTGCCTCTTGCCCTTCTCTCTTCTTGTGAGCCCTGGTGGTTCATCAAGTTGCAGATCTGTTCCCGTACCTAACCAGGTCCTGATCATACACACCGTGCTGGGAAACAGCACAGTATAATCCACTCCTGAAATTCATCTTTGCCAGTCTTCACTTATTTGGGTGGCTTTCGACCTCCACAGCATAATTGCTGACGCAGTTGAAACTTTCACGGGATGGGGATAGGAGATGGGAGGGGGAAGATTGATTGGCTCACCAATAACATTTGTCTCTTGGGCTGGCAGTGAGCACAGGGGAGCCATTTGTGCAATCTAATTATTACGTCAATTGGGGGGATGGAGTAATGTTTCCCAGATGCCATTTGGCACCTGGAGAGCTGCAAATCAGCACTATCATATAAGCAACATTAATATAGACCATTGATTGGATTCATTGATCTCTTCCCCCTTCCCCTCCCGCTACCGCCCCCTTTACCCACTCCCCCGTCCTGCTTTTGGCTTCTTATTTAGACTTGGAGCAGAGAGCAGAAGCTTTGCTTTGCTTCTCCTAGTTGCCATGTTCGAGTAGGGAATCAGATTGATTAGATGTCATTTACAATTATATATTCTTAAGGAGCGATTGTGCATTGCTGAATTGCTGTCCCTTTTCCTAACCTTGCATCATTCAAATATTCTCAGCCAGTAGGACTGAGAGATGAACTGCTAGGGAACTGGAAACAGGCAGGAGGGAAGAGAAAGGCAAGGCTGCTGTTAAAATCCTGGCACCCGAGCCTGTGGAGTTACATACTCAGGGCTTTTCCCCAGGACCTTCCCATTCATTGTTGCAATGGTTCTTTATGTCAAGAAATCGCAAATCCCACAGGGGGGTTATTTTTCAGTTATTCTTTTATCATTAGCTAAGTAGTGTGTTGAGATTAGTTTCAACAAATTGCATGGTCCCACAGCCTAAAGAAAAAGAATCTTAGGCTATTGGGAGGTTTATAGTAGTCCCTGCTTCCTCATTCTCCTTCCACATATACTTCTTCCTCTTACAAGCAGATTTCTACAAATTTCTTTAGTAAATGGCAAAGCAATTAAATTATGGAGTTGGAGACAAATACTAAAATGTAGCTAAGCCAAAAAAATAATGCACATAAATCCAAAGAGAAGAGACATATGTGTGTGTATAGGTCTCTGTGTGTATTTAAGTTCATTAAATTCATACTATGGAGTAAATGACAGCCACAACAGACTCTTAGCTTGTCTGTGAGATCTGGAAAGGGCTTCCTAGTCCCAAGTCCAAACTCCTCAGTTTTTGGAAGAGTGGACTGAGAATTGACTCAGCCAAGATCTTACAACAATGCTGTAGCAAACTCACATCAGAAAGAAAGATTTAATAGAGGAGAGCTTAAAGGGCATGGAAGACAGACCGGTTTTGGACAATTTCAAAACTGTCTGTAGAACAAGTCACTCATTAAAGAAATTAAAAGTAGTTCACCATCAATGCTCAAAATATTCCTGTGCTTCTGTCTTGGTGGTCTTAAAATCTAGCTCAGTGCCTTGCTCAGAGAAAACTCTCAGCAAGTGTTTGATGAATGACTGGATGTCTCTAGAAATAGGGGAGTCTATTCATTGAATCTTCCAGTCTCTCACCCTATTGCCTTTCTACTTATATACCTATTGTTTAAAGAGCTGTCCAGGTTAGAAACGTTGCCCTTGGGTGGGATTAATAATTCTTTTATTTGTTGGAGACTTGGGTTGAACTCATATTTCTTGCCTTGCCTGAAGCATGAGAAGGGCTGGTCAGGTATTAGGATCAGAGATGATGGGATGCATGTGTCTTTGGGAGTCCAGAGACACCAAGTCTGTCTCAGAACTATGGGCATTCTTCAGCAGACAATGCAGCTTCTCAGTGGGAGCCAGCATCCCTTTCCCAACCAGCTTCTCTCACTATATTGGGAGGAACCCTTTCCTGGCTATGGTTGAGGCTACAGTATGAGTACATAGAGCATCCTAGGGTTTTTCACAAGCCACTTTGGTACTCATGGCCTGTGGAAAGGAAGTAGCAAGAGTTCGACATGTCAGTATCTGCTCTTAGCTTCAGTCCCACAGTGCCCACTCCCACCAATTCCACCTTCTTGTACTTTCCCTTTTCTGGCTCACTTGCAGTCATCTAAAGAGGCTGGGTCCAAGCATGGCCCCCAGTCCCCAGCATGCCTACCTCTCATCAGGCTGCCTTGATTAGGTTCCACTGCTCATGCCTTCTGTGTTCATGGCAAAAGTTTTCAGTCAGGGATGACAATGGAGAGCCAGGGAAGCCTTTGAGGCAGGGCTACCCATCAGCCTCAGAGGAAAACAAGATCCAGCAGCCAGGCCCACTCTTGTTGGCTGGTGGCTCAGCATTGGCTGAGAGTCGAGAGAGCCTTCAGTTGGCCTGAGCCAATGAAAAGGAGCCAAAGATACAATCTCTCTGGTCATTAAAGAGGCACTTCAACCTGTGATTGGCCCAAGGATACTTCACCTCAGGATTCTCCCATTGGCTCGGAATAGTCTGCTGGCAGCCAGATCACCCTGTGGTGAAGAGGCACCTACGTAGGCATGCAGTCAGGCACAGCCTGCTGCTGAGCCCTCAGGGGAAGAGGCAGAAAGAGGAGGAGGTGTCACGTTCCTCCCTCTACTTAACTGGTGACATCTTAGGCCCACCCATTTCTCCTTTTTGTGCCTCTCCCCCTGGTCTGGGCCTGCTCGCTCTTCTGGTCCCATTCCCCAAAGGACTTCGATTCCCAGTTATGGTGGTGACTGGCAACACAGGGTAAGATGTAGCCTTTTCTCAGGGTTATTTGCATTGTCATAGGGTTTTCCTGGATCTGAAAGGCTGTGATGTTCCAAAGAATTCATAAGTTCATAGGATTTTGGTGCCCACAGGGGACTTAGAAATAACTTCCCACATTACAGATGAAAGAACTGAAAGGTGATAGGGTTTTGTCAAAGTCACACAGTGGAAAGTCTCCTGACAACAGACAAGGACATGTTTGATACATCACAAATCTTGAGCTGTGGTATTTCATGTACTTTTCTATTCTTTAAACCACAGGTTGTCTGATGATGGGAAATTCCTTGTCTCTCTGGGGAGCTCTTCAAACTGTAAATTATGGATTAATTAATGTTCCCAACAGATTTTTAGCCATGTCTTTAGTGGATGAAGAGACTTGCACCATGGGCTTTGGCTCACTGCTTACTCTCTCCTTATGATTATCAATGCATGGTGGCAAATTGAGGGTGATCAGGGCTCTGGAGCTATGTAAGAAAGCTAGCTACCTAAGACATTGTCCTACTGGGCACTCTGGCCACTATCACCATCACTGTTCAAGATGCAGCAAGTCAATTACTAAATAAGAAAAGATCTTAGCCTAAGCTCCTGTCATGCTAATACGAGTGCTTCATTTTTCACTCATTTATCCTCTAAATCCCTTTTAGGTTAGAGACCAGGGTTTATTTGTTCATCTGTAAGACGATGCCCTGGAGAGTCCTGAAATCCCGGCCATAGGTAGCACTGCATCATCAACAATAACAAGGATAAAGGGATTTCAATGGCTTAATCCAGCTTTCCCTTATTGTTTTCTGTTTCCTGATGCTTCTGCTTTCGTCATTCCCCCTTTCCCATCCTTCAAAGGCCAATCTTTTCCAGGGGTTTTTCCTCACTTCTGCTGTCCACACACATCTCTCCCTCTTTTAGATTCATACTCTCCTCCTGGCCCATTCCCCAGAATGACGTCTAATTATATCCCATTTTGTGTTTTCATAGGTAAGTTTGATGCATATCAGTCTCACCTTCTTATCCAGATCTTAAGTTTCATTAAGTCAGGGTACTTTTAAAAAAAATTTTAAGTGTACCTTACAGTTTCTAGTGGATGTTCCAATTAGTCTAGATTCATAGTCTTTCTAATGACACAAAAAGTTCAAGCTATGCGTAAGTTTATAATTCAAAATAGACAATTTTATTATTGCACTTTATAAAGAGATGGAAAATGAAAGCAAGCAAACAGAAAGGAAATGACTCAAATATATGAGAGGTAAGGTGACAGATGAGTTTAAACTTTCCTGAGAGGGTACATCAGAAAACGTATGGAAAATGGATTTGAAAGATAAGTTTATTTGGGTGATAAGTATCTTAAAATCCACGCATAACTTTCTCAATACATTTGCCATGAACATCTTGTAAGTTTACCCACTTTTCTAAATTTTCAATGAGGATCATGCATGATGCTTATGATAAACAATAACTATTTGAAAGTGAATCAGATTAATGGGTGCTAACGTGGAGCAAGAAGAGAATACAGCTCATTTGACAAACTCTTCTAAGGTTGAAAAGTTTGTGGTACTGATGTGGGAATATATCAGGCTGATAATTCACAGTATGCACTTTCTAGGAACAAACACCCCAGTACCCTGGAGCTCTAAAGCCAAGTCTCCTTGCCTTGCCTCCCTTCCCATTCCCTCCTCTCTTCTCCTCTCCTCTCCTCTCCTCTCCTCTCCTCTCCTCTCCTCTCCTCTCCTCTCCTCTCCTCTCCTCTCCTCTCCTCTCCTCTCCTCTCCTCTCCTCTTTTCTCCAATTCACCTTTCCCACTGCATTTACCCTCTAAGTATTGATCCTGCAACTGGCTTCTTGGTTTTCTTCTACTTAGTTTTCACATACTGCCTCAGCATCTCCTGGGTCAGGAAGCCTGAAGGTTTGGCTTTGGCTTATGCTGTTGGTTCTTGCTTGCCTCTCCTGTTATTTCCAAGTTTGCCTCTAGAGAGCATCTCAGTGTGATAAGACTTAGTACACCTTCTCCCAGTTGGTTGGATGTAAAAACAACTAGCTCCATTCTAATGATAGTAACTCATTGCTCTCTGAACACTGGCTGAAGAGCATGATGATCTCAAATTCAATGCCACTCAGTACCTTTGCAGAACCTGGCTGACAGCAGCATTACTTAAGAATCACCTGAAAATTATATATGCAGCCCACCCTTTCATTTCACATTGGTGACAGACTAGTCCAAGTATCTGCCATGACGATTGTTCCTTTAGTTAACGCTACCTTATTTATGGTCAGGAAAGAGGTTTATTCACAGGAGTAACCACTTTTGTAGACTGGGAGTGGTACTCAACTGATACAAGGTAGGTCATCTATGAACTGGTAACAGAACTATGCGTTAGATTTTCCTAACAGTCTTTTTTTTTGCCAACAGTAAACCTTTGGGTACTTTTGGTTAAACTTATGAAACCCTTCTTAACTGTACATTTTCATTTGTGTGGCAGGATAAACACATGCAATGCACTGAATTCATCCATGCTTCTATCCCTTCCACCCATCCATGACATACATACATATAAGTATATCATGACATAAATATTAATTTTCTTGTTATGTGGAAATATGCAGCAACTGCTAAGGGGATCATGTAAGAGACGAAAATTCACATGATCATACAGGCAAAATTTTACTTTCTGAAACTTATTTGTCTCTGAGGATTTCAGATAAAGGTACTCTGGTCCTGAAAGCACTCATGTGTTTCTCTACTTGACTCAGCAAGGAACAGAGGAAGTCTACCATACAGTGAGGGGAGTAGGTATTCAAGGTCTTATTGAGGGAGGGAGGGTTTGTTGAGGCTCAAGTCGAGAATAGGGGAGTCACTCACCTTTAGTACATATGGCATGAACCAGGCTGGAAACAGAAGATAAAATGAAGACTTGAGAGTAACATATAACTGGAGTGAAACAAGAATGGTTTGAGAATGGGGGAAATGTGTAACATTTCTGGCTTCTTTGCCTGAAGTAAAAAATCCTAAGAGGGGTAGAATTCAGGATCACATTGTTTGCAACAAATGTTTGTCTTCAAATTTTTCTTACTTCTCTAAAGCATTGTTAAATTTTGAAATATGCTACACATAAGGGAAAAATGTATAAACCATAAGTGTACATATGGTTTATTCTGCCACCAAGTTTTTCTTTTAGGTAGAATATGTCCAGTGCCCAATATTCATCTTGGATCCCTTCCCTAATCATAATTCCTTTCTTCCTTCCTTCTTGAAAGGTACCAATTATTATTTTACCTAAGCTACTTCCTTGATTTTATTTGTACTTGTACACTTCAGCATTTCTAAACATTATGGTTTTGTCAGTTACTGACTTTACTATGGTTATTCCGAATGTACCCTTTTGTATCTTTTGGCCTTTTTCCATCAATATTCATGCATATGTGTGAAACTTATATTGTTCCTTCTCACTGTTGTGTAATGTTTCTTTTTGTGAATATGTCAAATTCATTTAGCCATTCTGCTATAGATGAGCATCTGAATCATGCCCACATTGTAATTAACATTACCATAGATATTTTGTTTGACTTTTGATGCAGATGTACATACAATTTTGCTAATACTATAACTACTGAGTCACCTGGCCTGTACATGTTCCATTTGAATGGATGCCCCAAGTTTTCCAAAGCGCAAACCAATTTATGTTTTTCTATCATTTCTAATCCTTGCCAATGACATGTATCGACAGAGTGTTGAGTTCTAATCATTCTGGTGGTACCTCATTGTGTTTTAATGTGCAATTCTCTGGTAATTAATGAGGTTGAGCACCCTTTCATATGTTTATTGTTCTTATACTTGCTCATGCAATTATTATTTAAGTCTTTTGTCCATTTACCTCCAACTAAGTTGCCCTTTTCTTGTTCATTCTTGGAAGTTCTTTATGCATTGTAGATACAAACTCTTTGTTACATGTGTTTTAAGTATATTCCGTAGCACTATGTCTTCCAACTTAATACTTTTTGAATCACATTTTCTTCTGTTGAGGCCTTAATATTGCTAAGGTCTTAGTCGGCTCACGTGGGCACTGGGGGACCCCCTCACTTGGTTACAGCACTGCTACTCCCACCTTCCTTTCCTGCTTCCCTCTCTTCCTTCCTCTTTCTCATCTTTCCTGTCTTTTTCTTCCTCCATTCATACCTTGCTCCTTCTAAGGGAGTTATTCATTATTTACAGTATGGATCAGAACAACAGGGTATAGACTGTCAGATTTGTCATGTGCCGCCACTGGTCAGAAAATCTTCATTCTGGAAATTACTTGGAGACTATGTAGTTCTCTCGTCAATGAGGAGGAATGTGAAACTCAGAGAAATAAAGGGAACTTGGCCAATGTCACACTGCAAGTTGATGGCCATGAGAGGACAAGAACTCAGGTCTCTTGCATCCATATCTTAGTTGTTTTCACTCTGCTTTGCTAAAAATGAACAGGACACACAGCTGGACATTGACTGGTGAGGTTTTTTTCTTATGAAAATAAGTGCTGTCTGTATCTGTGTAACAATGTAATCAGTAGAGACTATGGCTCATGTCTGTCTGGACCCAGGTTGAGAGATCACATCACCTCTGCTACTTTTCCATCTCCTGGCTGTCAGAGCCTGAAGGACAACAAATGGCTTGAGTAATGAGATGAGTTAAGATAGTGTCTCCCATGCTGAATTATGTGCCAGTTCCAGGACTACAGGATTCTGCCACAATCCATTTACACAAGAAATTAAATTGAAGATTGCAATGTAATATTCATATATTAAATCCTGGCGGACAATCAAAGTAATTAAGGCCAAATGCTCTGAATCATCTTGTGGCATCACGAACATTCTATTGCTGGATTTTTAGAAGGACTTATTTCTACAACCAATTATCTTGGAAATCATTAAGTCTCCTTTGGAATGTGAATAATCTGAAAGCCACCACAGTCTGTAATACTACTCAAAACTCTTTGCCCACATGAAAGAATTCTGCAATATAGGGGTGCTGGATGAGCAAAGACAATGATTTCCAAAAGCTGGAGTCTGGGGATAGAATCCAGTTTCTGACCATCACCTTCCCCTGTGGTGTTTTTCAAAAGGTGTGGGTATATTTAATTCCAAATGGAAACTATTAAAATGAAATAGGCTACCAGGCTCCTCCTAGCCACTTACAGACTGCTTGTTGGGTATAGTCCACTGATTGATTTCAAACAGAGATCTTGGCAAGGGGAGGTGGCTCTGGAGAGCCTCACAGCGATGAACAAGGTTGACCTACAGACCTCCTCCACAATGCCCCACCATGGGTTCCTTCACCTCCCAAGCTTTCTCCAAGCAGCCTCATCCCTTAGCTCCCCCTTTCTTCTCAACTGTCCTCTGTCCCAACTCTATAACAGCGCTGAACATAAAGTCATCTAGTTAGACGTCAATCTCCTTTCTGGAGAAGAAGTCAGAAGTTAGGTGCTGTGTCTTAATCTTTCTATTGTCCCCATACATGACCCAGAGGATGCATCAGAGGAGGTGCAGAGTACACGTGTGGTGGACACATCAAGGATCAAAGAAGCAAGACAGTGAATTAGCAATTAAATAAACGCACGAATTTACACAACTGCATCTTTGTTGGGAAATCACAAGGTGAGTACCACAGGAGCACTGAAGAGAGAAATCAAGCTTCCCCTTCTTCCTCAGTAAATATCTTAATTCTTTCCAAAACCAAAAGAAAAAAGCAATGTTATCAAACTATAACCAACCAATGAAACCCTGTGACCATAAACTTATGACTAAAAGGTAAATAAAAAATAGTAAGGACACTGGTGCTTCTAAGAATTGTATTCAGAAAGCGGTCAAATTCTTTTACCTGGCCTAATTACAAGACTTCGTTGCATCTTGAATACTGCATACAAAAAAAGGTCTCAGAATCATCAGTTTTGCCAGTGGGAATAATTAAAAGTGCACATATATGGTAATATGCCTACCAAATTATTTCTTCTCATAAATATTTATTCACAGCCTAAGTTTGTTGATGCTGAGCAGCATCAGTATTTCTGGGCTTTAGCTCACATGTGCCCCCTGTCTGCAGTGATTCTGATTCACAGATGAGGTATTTGAGAGATATCTGACTGCATCATGTTCACGTCTACCTCCCTGGTCCCAACACAGAGCTTGCCACATAGGAGGCACTCTTTGGTGTGACCAGATGTATGAATATTAAAGGGAAGAGAAGCTCTAAGAGCGGTTACTCGTTCTCCAAGCTTAGCTGCACAAATCGGGCCCCGTGCACTACAGCATCCTTGGACTTCCAGGCCAGGCTAATCCACCTAACTAAACAGTGCGCATTTTTCAAAGGCAATCGTCTTGCCCCCTGCTTATGCCTGGCTAGAGGAGGTAGCACAGTCTGTGTGTCATCCACAGCAGAATGGCACATCTACATTCATTTGTGGCTTTACTGAAAGGGCATCTTGAACCTGCATGTTTTGTATCATCACAAGCCTACTACTAGCCAGTGTCGGAAACTGTGCCAAGAAATATTGATACTGCACAAAATCAATAAACTGGGAGCACAGCTAAATATTTATCGGGGCAGACAGTGATGCCATGTTTGCTCGGGAAATTCAATCGAGTTCTGTCCAATTACTGTGGGTTTACATTTGAACGAATTAGCTCTTAGTCATAGAATCCCCAATGTCAGAGCTAGAAGGACCTGGGAAACTCATCCGACCTTGTGTAATTCGGAGCTTTTCAAGGTTTCCTTTTGCAGCAAAAAAAAAAAAAAAGTTTTAATTAGTACTCTTCTCATTCAAATGGGTATGCAGGAGCCCTCTGCTGGGTCTACACTCTCAACTGCTTTAAGCTGCAGAGAAGAAAGGAAATCTTGTGAAATTAACCAGGATCACGGCCCACTGGGGAAACATGATTTCTAATGTGGAGTGGGCATCAAGACAGCCTCCAACCTCTGCCGTCACAACATGGAGACCGGGGGTGCTCCACCATCTACACTCATGCCTGAAGGAGCCTTTTTGACATGATCATTTAAACTGGCAAGGGACATCTATTCTCCAGGAGGGTGACACAGTGCTTAGCAGGACTGAGTTCATTCAAAGAAAATACACCACTACCAGTTGTCACCGAGTCCAGAGGAAAATCCCGATGGTGAAGACACGGGAAGGTAAATGCCATTTATTAAGGCACTTACTGAAGGCAAAGAAGGGAGTACCACCAAAGCTAAGGCTTACCCCTCTGCTCCCACTTGGGTTGGCATCTGCTTCTGACGCTGTCTCTTCACACTGCACCCCCATTATGTCTCTGCTTCGCCTCCTGCTCCAGTGATTCAAATTCTTTGTCAGTTTCTGTCTACACCTCTAGTCTTTCAGTATCTGTGTCTTGGGACATGCTACTCTTCACATACTTCTTTGTTTCTGAATGTGTTTTTGACAGGCTGATGATGCACGTGCGCATGTGTGTGGGCATACGCTCCCATATGTGCTCAGAACTCTGCCTCTGTGGCCCCAATTTCATTTAGTGTTTGTTTCTGCCTTTCTGTTCCTCCCTTTGGTGCTTTTAACTCCCGAGAATGGCTAATGGTGAAAGTAGGAGGGAGGGAGGGAGGGAGCTTTCAGAGCAAAGAAGGAAGCTTCGTGATGCTGACCATTCTTTAGACCAGACCCAAGGCATTACACTGCAATCACATGTACCCTGCAGTCCAAGGAAAATGATACTAACAGGAGAGAAAACATTTCTGGTCCCTCAAAAGCCCTGAGTCTCTTCTATGTTTCTTAACTTTCTTCATTTGTCTTGCTCCAGCCATCCTCTGCTCCCTAAACCTTTTCCTTTCATTGTATCTTTAACCTTTGATGATCTTTTCTATTTTGTTTTATTTTAAAAAATGTTTTAATTTTTAGTGGTTTTATAACAGATTCAATGTGCTTTGTAGATATAATTCTAAGAGCATAATGATAGTCCCTCCCACTCTCTTCCCCCTACTTTTGGCTATTGAAATAGCATATTTTAGTTTCACACTATAATAAAAAGTTTGAATATTTGACCAAATAAGCAATTTAATAAGTAAAAAGGAAAAGGACCTCAGTTTAGTGGGAATGTAGACAGTGGTCCCTTTCTCGTGCTTCTGTTTTCTTCCTAGATTTCTTCTTTTCCCATGTACTTTATCTTTTTTCTTGTTTTCCTTTCTATTTCTTTTTCTGTATCCGTTTTTATTTCTTTACTTCCCCTCCTCCACCCCTCCTTTATTTCTTCTTGGCTCCACTTCCTGTATTTTTCTTTTTACTCTGTTCCTCCTGCTCAATGTGTGTCTTTTCTGCTTGGCCTTGATTTTATTCATTTTTCTCTCCTTGTTTCCCTGCCCATCTTTTTAGCCCTTTCTGTCTGGGCTTGTTTTCTTTTCCCATTGCCCATCATTAGCTCTGTTAGTGACTCTTTGTATATGAATCTGTCCACCTCTTTTGTGCTTTTTTTCCCAAGGATACTTTAATCATCAGGACAGAATAGCAATTATTCCTTTCTGCCCCCACCTAGGTGGTGGCTGGGTGGGATTCATGATCTGACTTCTCACTCACAGGTGGGTGGGGTCACTACTGCTCTCAGGAAACCCTCGCAACCCTGCTCCCCACCTCACTCACCATCACCCCACACCCCAATCTGCAGAGTCACACTGTGACTCCAGCTGCAGCTTGCATTCCCTGCACGTCCCATGCAGAGTGATGAGCCCCCAGGTGCAGTGGGAGAATTCATCAGCCGCCCGACAGGGCTAACGATTTACTCCTGAGAAATAATCCATATCCGGATAATGGATCACCCCTGACTCTCTGAGACCATTTGTCTTGGCACTTAAATGGCACCACAATCCAGGGGCAGAGGCAGGACTCTATCCCAGGTTCATTGGTAGTTGAATGGGGGCTGGAATAATCATGCTAAGGATTATGATAAGGAACACTTTGCATTTGCACGACACTTTCAAACTCTATAAATTTGGAGGGAATTAACCTCCCTCAGCTCATCACTCTTGCAGCTCACACTGTGCACAGTGCTTGCAGATTCAAAAACAGGGAACTTTAAGTGACTCACCTGGAGTCATCTAGCCTGTTACTGGCCAAAATTGGGAGGAAAACTATTTTCCAACATTTCTGAGATTCTTTCTTCTGGATGCTACACAGCCTTTCAATCACTGTGGCTCACTGTTTGTGTCTGGAAAAGGGAAGGGAGTGTAAAGAGTCAGGATATTGGATGGGGTTCATCCAGAGCCCTGGGTTTGAATCTTGGTTCTGCAATTAACAAGTTGTGTGGCCCTGGGCTGGTTGCATACTCCCTCAGGCCCTCAACTTTCTCCTCCACAAAATGGGGCTCCTAATAAACCTTCCTAATAAAACTGGCAGGAGGAAGAAGAGAAATTATGCACGTAAAGTGCTTGTTACAGCACCTGGGTCAGAGTAAAAGCTCCACGAGTGTTAGCTAGGATTATTACTACTGCCTGTGTCTTTGCCGTGTGTTAAGTGAACTCATGCAAATGCATGAGAAAATTGGTCTGGAGGAATATAAGAGGTAATTGATGAGGCAGCTTCCTCCAAGGTGTCCCTGAGGCCATTGATGGGGGAAGGGGTGTGCAAGGGTGAATTCTGATTGCGGGAGGAGCTGATGATTCTCCTTGGGCTGGGAGATTCCAGCTGGCTCTGGGAACAGGCCAAGAAAAGAAAGGAGGCTAGGAATCTGTGCTCAGAACCCAAATACGCTGTATTGCCTAGCAGGATAGATGGCTGGGTTTCAATTCCAGCCTGCTCTGTTTCCCCCACTCAAGGTCTCAGCTGTCTGTTTTCCTGGGAAGCTTCCCTTCCCCCCCAAAGCTGGACTGATGACTAATTCTTTCAGGGGAGGGGGCAAATATAAAAGTGAAAAGATTTTATGGAAGGCCAACACAAACCAAAAATAATGAAGTCTTGCACAGGAGGCCTTTGTGTAAATGGAATTTCACTGTACAAATGGAAGAAGGATTATTAATATTTCCAATAATAACAGCGACAATCCATCTTTAGAACTCATTCTACAGCATGTGGCAGCTAGAGATGGCGTGAAACATCCCCAGGGACTATCTGCATGCAGAACCACAGCGTGCATTCTCCGCCCCTTCCCTGGGATTGCACCCTTCCAGAATCAGACACGGAATTTAGCCTTTGGTGAAATCATTCTGACACTATTGAGGCTCCCTGGAGAATGGATGTTGTGCGGAGGTGGTAGCACCCTGACGCAGGAAGGCAAGGAATTGAAACATCTCCCAAGCACCAAGGTCAGGAATTGACACATCTCCCAAGGAGCCAGGAGAACTGATACATCGCCCAAGTCCCAAGGCCAGAAACTGATATATCTCCCAAAACACCTAGTGGAATTGATACATTTCCCAAGCACCAAGGCCAGGAATTGAAACATCTCCCAAGCACAGAGAGCTCTACTCCTTTGGAGATGAGAAGGGCTTCATCAAAGCCTAATGACTTATTAGTAATTCTCTTAACTGCTGAGAGTTCCAAGCTTGCCAATTGATAAGTATTTAGTGGGAACCCCCTGTGAGGCATCTAAAGAGGCTTGGCTGAGTTCTCAATGTGGTTGAGAAGATAGACCACAGACACATAAAGATTATTGGCAATACAAAGTGGTCCCTTGCACAAAGAGAGACCACTTAGGCTTGCAGAGCCTCAGTTTTCCTACGCTTTGGCAATGGCAGCCCCATGTTGTTGGGGAAAAACATTAGTCTTGGAGTCAGGCCACCTGGAATTTAAAATCTCAGTCACTTTCTAGGTCATCAAGGGGTTCTTGAACAAATGACTTCTCTGAGGCACAAATGGCCACATGTACAAGTTGGGGTGTGGTAGCAGTCCCTACCTCATTGGGTTGCTATGAGGATTTTCATGAAAGTACACATGTAAAAAGGCTCAGCAGAATGTCTGGCTGAAAGTAAGCTCCCGATAATCAGTCCTTCTTATTATAATATGCAGGAGGAAAGGCGGAGACTGTTTGGAAATAGAAGGGTTTTATTTTCCTCTTCAGCTCTTTATAGGCCTGACATTAAATTTCATAGGAATGCAAACCAGAAAAAAAAAGAACGTTTATGTAAACAATAATTATAAATCGGCTCAGTGATACCTTTTGTGTGCCTCCCCAGTACTGCTCAGTAGATTCAGTATGATCAGATTTTCAGAACAATGCACTACCAGAGGAGGTAAATTACATAGTCTTGTGATCTTGGACTCCTTCTCTGCACTTCAGTTTTCCCATCTGTAGAATGTGGCTAAGAACACCTACATCACAGTGCTGTTGTGAAAATTAAATTAAAATGTGTACAGAGCACTTGGCACTGAATAGGCAGAAAACAAATGTTAGCTCTGTTCCACTGCTCTCATTTCTAAAAATGGGAATAGGAAAGAAATCGACCTCACAAGGCTGTTCTGAAGAGGAAGTCCGGTAAGTATAAAGGAAATGCTTGTAAACAGTAAAATCCCAATAATTGCCTTTATGGAACATTTGTTATACACCAGGCAGTAGGCAATTAACAAGTCTTAATCAATTAATTAAACACCAAGTAAGCATCTACTGTTTGCAGGACACTGTTTTACAGGCTGCAAGTAACCCAGAGACATAAGTGTCCTAGGGTGGATGAGCTCCTCCCTAGCACAAGAGTGTGAAGGTTGGGATCCTTAGGGATAATTCCCTTTGGGCTATCAGAAGAGAATGTAGAGCAGAAGGAGAAATGCAAGGTGGGAATGCTCCCATAACACAGTGAATCCAGAGACAGATGAGGACAGATTTTAACTAATGAGAGGTCCACAGGGTGGCATTGTATGGAGGAGAAGGCAGATCCAATTAGCACAGAGGTGTATCTTTTGGAATTAGGTCCCAAAAATGACTCTGGTGACTGTCTTCAGAGAAGTGAAGTGTGTGTGTGTGTGTGTGTGCGCGCGCGCGCATGCTATTTTGCTGCAGATGAAGGAAGGAGTGTATGGGGAAATGCCCGAAGACATCTTTGAAGGCTTTCAGGACCAAGAGCTGATAGACCAGGGCTAGATGAGGCTCCAGGGTCAGCACAGATTGGTTTTCATGTAGGAGCATTTCAGTATCTTTGTGGGCTCTGGGGACAAAGAAGCACATGAGGAAAGAGAAGTTGAACAAGTGAGTGAGGATTATCGAACAGGCAGAAAAATTCTGAGACAAGACTTGTGAGGTTTGGCTAGAAAAAAATTGGTCTTTCTAGTAATAAGGAGAAAGCGCTCATGGGATAGCAAATGCTTTCAAGTGACTAGGAGGACTAAGAGCTGACCAAGGGCTGTCACATCTAGAATTAAGAGGCTCGAAAGGCCTCCAAGAGCAGCTGTCAAACAGCCAATGGAGAGCACATACCACATACCCGAGAATTTCTGTAGGTTTGGGAGCAGTGAAAGAGAAGAGATTGAAGGTAGGTACAAGAGGGTGAGAGATCAGTTCAGCTACAGCAGCAGAAGGCCAAGCTTTGGAGCAGTAGCACATGCTTTTGAGTATAAATGGAAGAAAGCTGTCATTCCACCACCAGGACACTAAGACCCTGGACCTAGTTTAGTACAGAAGCCATCCAATGCATGACGTATACCAAGTCAACAGCCTGTTTTCTCCCTTTTGCTGACACTGATACTCCAGAGCCACTCTTGAAAACAAAATCAGACTCCACAGTTGCTCAAAGACTTCAGTTTTCCTGTTCCTTGCTAAGGCACTACAAGCAGAGACCTGTGATCAGGCCCAAAGCTTCCTTTCCTGAAAGCAACAGAAAAGACTTTCTGGATATACCCTGGCATTCAGCTCTTTGATTTGTACACACAGCCTGCTAAATGTGTCACATCGCTTTCCTGCCACTTGACTCTGTCATAGCCACATTCTCACTTCCCCATCATAGCTGTTCTCTGATCATATAGACAAAGGCATCTCTGATGGCACCTTCCTACCCTAACCCTTGACTTCCAATCTGATAAGTCTACTGGGATCTGGAGGTGCAAACTGCAGGGCAGCTCCAACCACTGTATGCTTGGTAGGTGGAGAAGGGGTTGGGAGAAGTCAGGTGAGGAGGTACTTGAAGGCGTGCCCATTTCAAAGTATCTTAGAAGATAAAGTCAGTCCTCCTCACCTTTGATCCTAGGGCTAGTCCAGGTGCTCACAGGCCAGTCTTGATGGTGCCTGGGATGTGTGAAAACCGGTGAAAATAGGACAAGAGCTCAGCAGCTAGGAGAGGCAAGGGTGCTGTATCTCTTGTTCGGTTGTCCCAGGATTGAGTTACAGTGGAGAAAGACTTATTTGCATTGACAAATGGTCATTAACTGAGGAGAGGATTAGAAGTGAAAGAGGCTACAGGCTCAGAAATGTCAGCAGTTAGTATGCAGAATTCCTTCAGCGTATTTCCCCGTCCCTCTTCTCCTCGGTTTTTTTTTTTTTTCACTTCCCTCTACTGCTCTTCTCCCTGCCTCGCCTTTTCCCTCCTCCTGCTTACTCCATCCACCTCTACCCACCGCTACTGATGTGATTTCTCATGATCTACAGTCAAATGCCATTAATCCCGACAGGCTCACGAGGGTTCAGCTAAGCGGTCCTATGAACCAATCCTGTGAGTAGACAGATCAGGGGGAACAGCATGCAGTCGGCTCCCCTACCCCGCCCCCTTAAGGGTAATAGCAGCTAAACCAATGAACCAGAGTGACTGCCCCTAAAATAATCAATAAATCACTTGGGGTCCAAGAGAGGTGGAAAACTCCCCAGCAAACATTACTCAGGACATTTTCCATGACCTCCTCTGCCTTGAATGTCCATGGCACACCAGCCGCACAGGCCAAGACTGACTGCTCGCAAGGTGCCGCTCCCAGATTCCGGCCAGCCAGTTTCAGTTTCAGAGGGAGGTCATTCATTCCAGTGGGATGTGACAGGTGCCATCTTCAAGCTCCTGGCTCTGCTCCCAGCAGCAGGGACTGTCGCTGACTACAAATCCCCCAAGTGCCATGCTGGGCTGAATACAGTACACTCTGATGTTTTGCAGATGACCTTTCAAGGATCCACGAACCCAAGTTGGCATGGCAGTGTGATGTAATGGACCAAGCCCTGGACTAGTCTCATTTCAACCACTAACTTGCTAGGTGATGTTGGGTAAGTCACTTCCCCTTTCTAGAGCTTGGTGAACCCTTCTTTTGGATCTCAGCAACTCCTCTAGTGTGATGTAAAGAATTTGGACTAGATTTTCTCTAATAACACTTTCAGTTTTGATGAGCAAATTTGGAAATTTACAAAAAAAAAACAGCTATTTTTGGAAAACATCCAGCTGTAATTGAAATTCCTTTGGGCATTCCTTCTCTAGGGCTCCAATTTAGCTATTTTGTCCCCAAAGCTTTTAGCCTCAATTTCCACTCAGGATATGCAGTTATTTCCTAGCACCCAAGTTTTATCTAAGACTTAAAGACCCCAGCAGGGCAAGCTTTTCCTACTGTTGAGCTAGCTGTATGTTTCAGAGTGGACAAGCCTGATGGAGTCATGAGATGGAGGGAATGTACCACTGGACCCTAGATTTTAACATTGGCAAGTGGAGCAGTAGTTTGCGGGGATTCCCCCAGGCTTTACCTTTTTAGACTTCATAACATTCAGTTTAAAGAATGGTAGAAGAAAATGCTTGCTAAATACTCTCATAATAATTTGCCAGATTTGTGTGCACTTTCTCTTTCTCTCCCCCCACCCTAACTTGAAAGTATGTTGCAGTGATTACACCTCATGCCTAAACATTTCAAGCTGTTATCTCCTAAGAATAAGGATATGTTTAGTTGGGAAGATCATCAGACTGTCTTAGGACTTTAGCTCTCTCATCAAAGGGAAAACACACCGACTTTGAAATCAAGAGGGTCAGGTCTAAACACTGAATTTTAGGCTGAATCAGGGGAAAGGGAGCCAAGAGAAAGAGAAAGGGACATGAACGTGGTTCAGTTGCAGACTTGCTCCAAATCACTTTCCATCCTTTACTTCCTTCATTTACAAGGGGACTTCACAGAGTTCATGAACAGCAGGTTTTAAAGGCAAATTTACTTGAGTGCCCTCAATTTTTGAAATCTATGCCTAGTTTTTTCATAAAATATGCGATTTCCATGAACTGTTTAAAGACCCATGGTATTTAAATGGGAACTGTGCTCATCTCTGTCATACCAATCTCCCCAAGCTGAAGCGGTACAAGGTTCTGATAGGAAATAAATGTAAGAGCAGCAAGTGGTTGCAGAGATGCCCTTCTGAGCTAGCAAGGCTCAACGGCAAGGTTTTGGCATCCCCACACCTTTGGTAGCATATGTATACGTAGATGGTTCCCCTGCTAAGCCCCCAAGCTCTTGGACTAGAGGAAAGAATTTTCAGCTAGAATGGAAATCTCAATGGCTTGCTTCGCTCATGGCTTTTCAAAGGCATAAGCACACACCCTAGCATTTTGTAGTTCATTTTTTTCGATAACTCCAATTTTTCCTATTGATTATGGCATAAAACTGAAAGATCACCTCCCTACTTTTTCTTTTTGACATTTTCCCTTGCCCTGCCCCACTTAGTTCCTACTATTCCCCTGACCCCACCACTCTTGGGACTTCCAGAGTGTAAAAACTCTTTCATCTTGCCTACCCCAGCTCAAAGAGCAAAATACTTTATGAAATTAAGAGAGCATTTGGGATTTTAAACTTGATTTTAACTTTTCATTCAACCAGAGGGTTATGTGTGTAGGAGATGCACTTGCCAACTAAAAGCAATTTCTCTGCCTCCTTGGGGACTGAAGTGTAATCGTAGCTCTGTCTTTCTGGTGTCAGGATGAAACTTGCATTTTCCTGAGCGGTGTCAGCACACTGACAGACAGCTCCGGAGATCTATAGAAGAGTACTGGAAAAGAACCGGCAGGGGGGCGAGAGATCTGGAGACTAGTCTGGGCTCATCTCTCCTCCCTGGGGTGACTCTGGGCTAGTCACTTACTTTACTTCACTTTTCTGACAACAGAAAAGGCACTAATTTCCTCTCATTGCCCCTTTACAATGATGGTGTTAGGCTAGGACTTTGTCAGGCTTTGGTGATATGAGCATGTTTGGAAAGTAATAGAGCTACAGACTTTAAAAAAAAAAAGTGCTACAGACACGGCATGTCCTAAGGATGTCGTTAAATAGTTGGAAAGGAATTTGCAGCTCTCTTTGTCAAACTCTATTTCAGAAATGAGGAAAGTGGGGCTGTTGTGAGGTTCACAGACACCCCCTCAAAGCAGCCCTCTGGTTTCAGTGATCAGTTCCCCATGAGCTCAGGGCAATTCTCCCCAAACAGAACAGAGTGACTGGGTCTGCAAGTCCTGGGACTGTTGGCAGGTAGGATTGCTCATCTGACAATTCCCTCCATGGGCTCAGGGGTTTGTTTGAATTACTCCCAAAAATGCGGACATGTTCACAACAACCTGTGTGCAAAGGTGGCCAGGAAAGCTGAGACTCTCCTCCCTCCATAGTTTGAAGAGTGGAAGCCTGAGGTGTAGGTTTAGCAGCAGACACCCTCACGTTCACCCAGCCGGTTAGATAGGATGTCCAGCCTCACCCTTGATACTTTTTCTTAAAATGCCATGCTTTTTTCACTGTGCTTTAGTTGCTTCCTTCCCAGGGCCTGGAACCCAATAGGAAGAAAGTACTGTGTCAACATATGCACAAGGCTGTCTAGAAAGTCCACTTGGATGGCCTGTATGCTGATTTTAAACATATGTAGACCCGAACAGGAGTTAAGTTTTAAGATTTGTTCAATTTCCTGTGCTATGTGCTTGCCCATGTACCCAAAGGAAGTAGTATGAGGTTAAAGTGATCAAAATCCCCAGATTGCTGTCCACTTGTGGTTTCTGGCTGGGCTGTAGTGGAAAGAGGTGGTTGGCACCTTGCAAGGAAGGATTACTTTCTTCCCTATTAGAGGTGCCCTAATACTGGTGGGCATAACATCTCACATAGGGAGCCTGTGAAAAATGTTGCATTTTGGTCTCTAAGCCTAGAAATTCTTGTTCAGTAGGACTGGAGTGGAGCAGGAATCTGCATTGTTATGGCATATCCAAGCTGATTTTGATACACCTGATTCAATAGACCATATCTCTGGAAACAGTGATCCATGACAAGATTTAAATGGATTTGGTTCTTAGAGTTCTATTTAATTAGCAAAGGTTTTCTTGGATGCCAAGAACTTTTAGGGTGTTTTTTTGAAGGGGGTATAAATGATGGGAAGGCTTCAAGTCTTCCTTCTCAAGATCAACAAGTCCCCAGACTGAAGTCATTATTGTGACTGAAGACTCTAGGGCAGACAGGAACCTATGCTAGCAGCAGAGGATTTGCTTGGCTTGTAATTGGAATTACAATGGGAGACTTATAAAAAGCTGCAAGCTGTGCAACTCTGTGGCTTGAACTGTAAAGAGTGAAAACGAAGATGCCCAGGGTTCCCTTGGTGAGTGTACACCTGGGGATGAGGAGTCGCAGATCCAGGCTAGGAACCTGCTGTTTGCTCAAGGATCCCTGCATGCTTGCAACCCGTGGTGTGCCCATACAGAGAAAAGAAACTCTGCATTTTACTCAGACACCAACTTCCTCAATTTTTCCTGGATCATCAAGTGCCTTGAATCATTAACATATCACCCATCTGCAGATTCTGGGCATCCCCTGTCCAGCCCAGTCCTTGATTGAGCAGAGATAAGGTTCCAAGTTTTCTTCTATAAGTACGAATTCCTAACTCTAAAAAATCATATGTGATTGGGCCCGGAGGCGTGGCCTAGCGGCTAAAAGTCCTCGCCTTGAAAGCCCCGGGATCCCATATGGGCGCCGGTTCTAATCCCGGCAGCTCCACTTCCCATCCAGCTCCCTGCTTGAGGCCTGGGAAAGCAGTCGAGGACGGCCCAATGCATTGGGACACTGCACCTGCGTGGGAGACCCGGAAGAGGTTCCAGGTTCCCGGCTTCGGATTGGCGCGCATCAGCCCGTTGCGGCTCACTTGGGGAGTGAATCATTGGACGGAAGATCTTCCTCTCTGTCTCTCCTCCTCTCTGTATATCTGGCTGTAATAAAATGAATAAATCTTAAAAAAAATCATATGTGATTAAAGAAAAATTAGAAAATGATAAATTTGAAAATAATAAAATAGTTAAAAATTACCTATGATTGCATTGCTGAAATAAATCACAATTAAGAGTGTAGTGGGTTTACTTTTAGCCTTTCTTTCTATGCCTAGGCTTTTATTTATATCCACCATTTATGTTACAGTTTTCCGACATTTTGAATCCTGCCTTTTTATTTAAACATACAAGTAGGGTATTTTCAGGTTATCATACCTTCCAAATTATATATTTACAAGTAACAGCATAATAGTCAATGGACTGAATCAATCTTACTTACTGCCACTTACGGAACATTTGATAAATACTGGTTGAGTGAATTAATAAACAAAAGGATGAATGTAAGCTCCTATTATGTGATCAACATTTTCAGAGAGAACTTAGCACTAAGTAATTAAGTGGCAGAGTAGGCTGGCCAAAGAAAGGCAAATATGGAAACTGTTAATTTTGGTCGCTAGTCTTTCATTTTGGAAACATTTTTATTTCTCTCCCCGTCCCCATCAGCATAGATGCTTTAGTTTTTCTGGATCTGATTTATAACTAGTACCACTGCCAGTTAACAGCTGAAAGAATTGAGCATCAAAGAAGTCAAATGACTCACCCAAGATTGCATAGCTAGCAGATAGCAGAACAGGCCTTCTGAGCCACATCTGTGGGCATCCTTAGTATAATTTCTCCATCACATCACACCTAAGAGCAAAAGATACCAAATACGGGATTGTCAGGATTGTCGCTCAGGTAGGGTTAACCTGGAAGCAGAAAGATTCCAGTTAGCTAGGATCCTGGGGTTGAACTGGGTAGGCAGGCAGCCTTTGTACCCAGAGGGGGCCAGAAAGCAGCTCATTCAGTTGCAGGGGGAAGGGTTGGGCAATGAAATGCAGGACTCGTGGAGGCCATTACAGAAGCTAGTGCTGGATGAGCTCAAGGCAAGAGACAAGGCTGAGATCTCCATACCCATAACCTGAAGCTGGATATTTCTAGATGTCAGTCTTGTTTGGCTTGGATGACTGGGTATTTGAACAGAGGGGATTGGTGAAAGAGCAGGTCTTGTCAATGTTTGTTGTTCTTGATTGCTTATAGAAAACAGAGAAAAATGGAAATGACTGAGAAATTGGTGCAAGGGCAGAGTGGTTCCCAGAAAGGAAAGAAACTGGACCGAAGTCCTTCAGATTGTGGTTCTACTTGGCTAAGAACTGCGTGACAAGGTATGGGCAATTTTTTCCATTTTATGCACCTCTCCTGTTGCATTAATGTTAATATCAGTGGTTAGCAAAGCAAATGCAGTAACTGCTCTCCCTAAAGGATTCATGATTGCAGCGTCCGCCCCTAGCCGTTGGAAGAGAATTTTCCATATTTCTTTCTACATTCTTGCTAGCATTTTGATGGACAGAGTTCGTTTTCCCAGTGGAGAAAAACAAGGCGTGGAGTCATGTCTACAGCTGCCATTGGAGAATTGGGGGAGAAATTAATTTGGGCCCCTGGGCTTGAAGAGAAAAAAGAAATTTCACATAGAAGACTGTCCAACCCACTGTGTTCCAACTCTGGTGTCTGCTTCTAGCCCAGGACTGGGGAGTGGAAGAGGGTAGGGCTGAGGTACCACCACCAAATGCCACAAACACTGAACTTGTCCTAGCCTGTGCCCTCATATGTATTTAAAATGCAAAAATGCAGAGCCATGAAAAAAAGCACAAGGAGAACCAGCCCAGTACCACCCCCCCCATTGAAACATCAAGTATCAAGTGGTTTCTAAAAATTAATGTGGGTGCCCACTCCATGCTAGTATCCTGACAGACGCACAGGCTGTGGAAGGGTAGCATCTGGGGGGAGGGCACCCCAACATTATACTTGTCCTTTTGTCTCAATTGGGAGCCAGCCTTCTGCAAACACAAGTTCCTGGGCCAGAGAACATCTCCCTCTTCCTTGGAGGAAGGGAAAGGGGATTCCCAGGGTACAAAATTCATCTCCCATTCCAGGCTCCTGCAGGGGCAAAAAATCACTGCTCCTACTCCCACTCGCGGGCCTGTAGAACTGAGCCGTGAGTGACTTAAAAATCTGATCTGCAGCTACCCTGCGGCTGATGGGATTCCTCCCAAACACTGGCCTTAGCGGTGGGGGCGGGAAGGTTCCCAAGGCCTGAGCCAGTGCCTCCCTTTCACATTCCAGGGTTCCTGGAGCAAACAGCGCTTCCCGCTTGGATCGGGCTAAGATGAAGTCTTCGCTAAACCGTGGGGGTTTCCTAGAGCTGGGGTATAGTTCCCCCTCAGATCTGTGCCTCCCTGCAACAGGTGCACCACCTTGCCCTCAAATTCTATCTTCTGGGGACGGGCCTGCTTCCCTGCGTCGTGTTAAGGGTGACTTGGGAGAGCGGGTGACCTACCCTCCATCTCGGTTTCAGGGCTCACCGGGGTTGAGATGGCGTCTCCCCTCAGACTCTAGGCTCCCTGGGGTAGGGGCAGGAGCAGGGTCCCGCCCTCACAGCCAGAGCTTCTCAGGACAGTAGCTGTGTACTGGCCTCCCCGTACGTGGGAGAAGGGGCTGAGGGACTAGCGGCTTCCCCTCTGGCGGGAGGGGGCTCCCCTGAGGCCCTGCCCCTTTCATGACATGCTGGAGGTGTCCGGTGACCAAGACACTCCTAGCTGGGTGCAGGGTGCGGCCCAGGGCGTGGTCACTGGGGGGTACTTAGGACTGGCTGGTGCGAGGGCCGGGCCGGCGCGGAGCTTTAGCTGCGAAGCTGCTGGGCACTCAGCGCGGGTCATGGCTTGGATCCTGGACTGTCTTTTTGCGTCGGCCTTTGAGCCACGTCCGCGGCGTGGTGAGTGGGGCCCACCGAGGCGGGGGGCTGCGGCGGCTTGTCCGGGAGAGGGAACGGAGGTGGGGGTAGGCAAACGGCGGATGCAGCCCCGGCTGGGTGCCCTAGGGCTTGGCACGCCGCCCACGTTGCCTCCCTTGCCGCTGGCTTTTAGCTAATTGTTCCGGGCTCAAGGGACTGCCCCGTCGAGGCCCCGCATAAATCACCAGCTTTGCCGGGAACAGGCGAGCAATCGCGCTAATGGCACGGTGGGACGCAGGCGAGCGCGGGGGCGGAGTCGCTGGCTCAAACTCCCGCTGGGACAGCCAGAGCTTCGGGGCTAGAAGCACAGAAGCGATGGCCTGCCATAGGGAATCCCGAAAGGCCTAAAGATGAAAGTCCCTGGCAGTCCAATCCGGCCAGTCCGAGGCCAAGGATTCTGAAGATAGAACGGGGGGGTGGGGGTTTCGTTTGCGTTGTTCCAATCTTGACCACAGCTAGAGCGTGGGCAGTTTATGGTCGTCGAATTCAACCCCTTCATGTAAGAGATAGTGACACAGAAACCCATAGATGGGAAAGGCATGGTCAAGGTCATCCAAGGAGTTGGCAGAAAAAGTGGGTCGGTTTAGGTTCTGCACTAACTGTCCATTGTCCCAGACTTTCTGACAGAGGAGGCCTGGGATCTCTGGTCCTTATTTTCCCTTGGGTACTTAAGACCATGCTTGGTTTCTCTATGCCTTTGCGGAGATCACAACCTGGGGGTAAGTATGTGGGTGACATTTCATCCCTTTCTGGGAACTGCTTCTACAAAACGGATTTTAGAGAACTTTTTTTTTTCCTCCTTAAAGTTCCAGGGAACTTGAAGTTTCTTTTTGAGATTCCCTAGACTCCTCACCCACGTTGTCCTTCACTCTCCCTTCTTAGCCCCACCCCTTCTGGGCTGCCACCTGCCCCCATGCCACCTGTTTTTCCATAGTCTCCACCTCCAAAATCTATATTGGTGGAAGTGCGTCATTGGTCCACAGCCAGCAGTAGACTAAACCTGGGGTTGTCTCCTCTTTCCTCTGCCTCCTCATGGGTAGGGGAGGAGAAAGAGGGAGGCCAGGGCCTTGGGCCACTTAATTCAGCAGAGATCTCTTTTGCTTTCTTGCCAGCTCCATCACCCTGCTGAGACTCATCCCAGGAGTCTGACCTCCTGCTAGGGCACTGCAGTGTGCATGCTTAGCCAGTTCAGGTGCAATCCCTAGCAGGCCACAAGCTCTCAGCAGAGAGATCTGCATGGACACAGGCAGTTGATTTTTTTTTTCTTTCATGCGGTTTTTCAGTTGATGTGATCTTAGTGCATTTTAAAATATCTTGGAATTTCATTAGGGACCTACTAAGGGCTGATGGATACTGTACCTTTGAAAAGAGTATGGATAAAACTACTCCACCCCTACCTGGCCGGCAAGATTGTCCTGTGACTGCAAAGAGATATGAAGGCCGCTTGATTAACAATCTCATGGGAGATAGTATGTATCACACCATGCAGCTTCATCTAAAAACAATGATGTTTAGTAGCATTTGAAAGCTTTGCATTTAACAGAGCTCAAATCTTTGTCCTGGGAACTTCTGAATCTGGCCTTGGCACTGACCTTCATGACTCTCCTTCCTAGGGAACAGTGTAGTCCCTCTCTATTCCTCCCACTCCGTTTACTCCTATTCTTATCAAGGCCAGGCCTCTCCAGCTACTTCATCTGTTTCACATGTGACGTCACTGCAAGGCTCCTACCGACATCTCACTGTTCTTCTTTGAACATGCTCCAAGTTATAAATGCCTGATGACCTGGCCAAAAGAAGATTTCCAGCTGTGCCCCTATAAATATAGTCCTGGAGGGCTGACTTTCCCTCTTTTGGAACCTATGCCACACCCCAAGTACACACATACATAGCCATAAATATACCCGTACATACACACCCCACTCTCATGCCACAAGCCACGTGCCAGGGCATAAACACACACACCACACGCCCCCTACACACACACACACACACACACACACACTTTCTATGTGTCCTGTTACCTTCTTCACACAATATAGTATACTTACACATCTCACATGTATGTTCCTCTCACAGATTCTACATTCATGTCACGGAACTCACACAAAACATTTACTTATATTGGAATTACTTTCAATTAAGCCATTCTTAAAAAAAAAGAAGTAAGCTCTTTTCTGAGTCTGCATTCAATATTAGTTTCTATTTGAACTGAGACTACTTTACAGTTACTGGTGCATTCCCAAGTCTGTGAACCCTGTCGCCTATATGTCCTGTGGCACCGCTCTATTACCTTGCCAGAGAAGTTAATACAAGGGGACTTCTGATAAAAGGAACCTGAAAGGTAAGTTAATTTTGTTTCCCCCAAATTCTTCAGATACATGCATAGTTCTCCCATAAGGCACACCTACATGACCTTCCTGTAGACTTGGATCTCTCTTTTTTTTTAAGTAAATAATCATGTGATTCCATTTTCCATGAACTTTGTGGCCAAAATGCTTCTCATATGATAGCCCCTTAGACTCACAGAACTTTACATATACAAGTTTACTTACTGAAGTCACATCAGTTTGAAATAAATAATCCTTGAGTATAGAGGTTTTGACCAGGTAAGAGCCCACTTCATCATCCTTCAAGAAATGCTATAGAATGTGAGGGTAGCATTAGGAGTAACTATTGTTCATTCCTGGGATTATAATCATCTTTGGTGCCTCTTTTCATACTCCTTTTGCAACTCCTCAAGGATTGGGACAGGAGTGTTAGCTGGATGCTAACTAGGCAGAAGAGGGGAGATAATCGACATGTTTCTTCACTCTATCCCTCTTGCCCACACGGGCATCCTATCGTTGGCATGTCAGAGTAACCTGAGGGTCACAGTAGGTAACAGACAACCATATGTGGGCATCTGGGGAGAGACATCCTTGAAGTCTGGGGCAAATGGGGTCCCAGAAAAACCATCTTTCCTAGGGAACAGGACAGCATGTTTGGCCAACTTGAAATTCTCTCCCCAGTTCATGCTTGGCATTGCATGTGGCCTCAAACAATTGGACCTCTGTAAAGCAGCCAAAATTTTACTGCTGAAGGGCCCCTGGAGCCAACTTTACATACAAATCTGATCTCTTCTTAGAGATGGGACCCAATCGATTTGCTGTAGTCAGCCCTGGTTGAACTGTAGTAGGGATCAGTTTCTAGAGCTGAGGCAAGCTTGTCTGTGAGACACCTCACTTGCTTGGTCAGGAAGTCAGGCAAACATCTCCCTTCAACAATTGGCAGGAGTTCCCCAAGTTCCTTTGTGAATGACATGTTTGCACCTCAAATGACATTTCCCCATGAGAAACAAAATGGCATGCTAAGCTTCAGTTCCCAAGTTAGCTTACACTTTCAGGACCATGAGGATGAATTGCAGAATCTGTGTGCTTGAAACTGGCCAGAAAATTATCCTCTTGAAAATGTACCTCAGGTTCCAGCAATAGAGCTGACATTCACCAAGTTTAAATAGCAGGTGACGGAAGGCGCATCGAGCATTGATAGGCCAGGACGCCAGATCCTTGGGGGTTACTATGACAGTGAGGAAAGCAATATTGTTCCTTTGTTTTCATATTTATCTATCAGGACAAGCTAAATGCCCAACAATAGTAGAAATGTGAACTAACTAATTGCTGTGACATATCCACTTGTTCCATAGTATACAATCATTAAAAGGGTGTTTATGAAAAAATGCATTGTAACAGGGAACATGATGTGATTGTAACTATGTTAAACACATTTTTTGAAAGGCTGGAAAAAATTTCATCAACAGGGTGAAGGTTAGAGATTTCTATCAAGCTGGTGGGGTAATAGTTATTGTTTTTCTTTTTTTCCCCCAAAGTCTGTATAAAGTTTGATCTCAAATTATTGTTAAAATTTAAAAAGGGTTTTCAAGGTCTAATTGAGGATCCATGATAAGTAAATAATCTATGTAATGACCTAGATTTCCTCTATGCTAGTTTCATCTCAGGATTTTTTTCTGTTCAGATTTGTTCAAATGTATTGACTGAGTCAAGCAAACAGCATCTTTCTAGTGTTCACAAAATGTGCCCCTCATATTTGGGTAGAGAGGGAAGAAACACAATTGGTTTGAACCCAGGTCCACTCTTACTGTGTTGCTATGAGCAAGTGACTTAACCACTCTCATGACTGTTATATTTCTTTTGTAAAAGAGTTTATTTCTTTAAGTGAGACAGGGAGAAAGAGAGAGATTGATTTCCCATCTGTTGGCATACTCCCAAAATGGCCATAACAGCCAGGGATAGGCCAAGCCAAAATCAGGAATCAGGAACTTCATCTGGGTCTCCCACATGGCTAACAGAGACCCAGAATGTTAGGGCATCTCCTGCTGCCTTTCCAGGCACATTAGAAGTGGAGCAGCTGAATTTAGAACCAGCACTCTGATATGAGACACTAGCATTGCAAGTAACTTTGCCTATTGCACCACAGGGTTAGTCCCTATTATATCTTTTAAAATGATGTCAAGAGACCTACATGTCTTGATTATTAGTAATAATGATAATAGTTACTATTGCTGTAGATGTTGTTATATCAAATATCTTCTATGGCTCAGGTATCAGAAAGCATGTGCTCTATTTTCTCTCCAAATATTTATTATTTGTTACCATCAGTCATTTTACATAGTAAAGTATGACATTTGACTGTCATGACAACTTAGTGAGGTACTGTTTAAACACAAAAGCTCAGAGACGTTCAGTAACTAGCTTACTGTCACACAGTGGCTGAGCAAGGCTTTCAACCCCTTCAAGCTTCAGTGCAATCTAAAAAGATAACGTTCCTAGCATGATACGTCCTGCAGACCTATATAAGGAGGTCAGTGTGAATATGATGCTAGTGATCCCTTGCCCAAAGCCTCAGTTCTGATCTCTGTCTCATTTAATTACCTTTGGCTTTCCTTCCTGCAAAACGGTGTGCATTTCAGGTGGGAGAGGCAATGCAAACACCACCTGTGTCCTCATCGCACAGATTCTGAGTCACTACAAAGTGATCTCGCCTTCCTTCTGGCAGGATCATTTGTTCTCACATATCTTAGCAGAAGGAGGTAGATGGCACAGCTGATGTGTCTTGGCAGCACCTGTCACATCTCAGATACACCTCTTCAGAAACCGTCGGCTTCCCTGGGATGGGCACCCAATAGCCACAGCTGGCAGATCTCTGCCTATGAAGGAAACTTAGTGTTAAGGAACCTCATTAAATGTGATGGGCATCTCTGGAACCCCTTTTGCAATTACATCTGTCCTTAAGTGTCACCCCTGCAGTCTCCCTTCTCACACTGGAGGTTCTGCGGCCTCCTTGGAAGCAGATAGGGTTTGAGAGCTGCAGAGGTTCTCTCAAACTCCTAAATCATCACAGATTCCTCATACAGGGTCTTGCTGAGGGGTGGAGGGCTGGGAGAGCAGTCTCAGGTTAGGGAGGGGTAGCATGCAGGATGATAAGCACAGATGAAAAGAGGGAGAATGTTAAAGGCAGTGTCCAGAAAATGGCATTATCTGACAACCAGTTCCAATTCTCAGAGTTTCCTGTCCCAAATCATGACACCCTTTTGTTTTGTTAGTGTCTTTATCCTTCTCTTCCATTATATCCACTGCCTCCCATCTCCCTGACCCCTTCCTGATCCCAAGGTCTTAACCTCCCCCCCTGCCCCGCCCCTTCCACTCCCCGGGCCAATTCAGCTTTAGCATGTAGTGACATGTTTATGTCTCTAGAGGGAAGCAAAAGCCTCAGGGAGGAAGGGGTACAGATTTGGGGGTCTTCTCCCACTTCATTATTTTTGTCAAAGGGTTGCTATTGTTTTCCCCTCACTGGGAACAAGTGCATAAGTACTCATCAGAGTTGTACTTTGGGTGCTGCAATGTATACCTCTTGGGCTCCTCTTGTTCTCTACCCCATCATCCCAGCTTGTTGGCTGTTGGCTGTTGTATGGCCTTAGGAACCCTTCTTAGTTTGCAGGATAGAGTCTAGCAAAAGGAGACAGTGGTGAATCTGAGCTGGCATTCTGGCTACGTCTGCAGCTGGGTGAAGAGGGAGTAGAAAGCCAGAGACCTTCCCATGTGGAGTATTACAGTTCAAACTTGTGTTTCATTAACACTGTCAGGAGAAACTACAGGGTGAGAATTGAACTTATAGGCTGATTATTCTGGGGTTGCATTGGGCTGATCAAAACAATATGGCAAAAGAAGAAGGGACTATTTTAAGAGTGTCAGACAAACCATTAATGAGGAAAATTGGCAGCTTAGTCAACTCCACTCTCTGAGCACCCTGGCTAAGATATTCTGAGCTATGTGAGAATGCAAAATAAACAAACAAATAAATAAATAAAAATAAAGGAGGATGGGAATGAACAAATCCTGTGAACTTGACCAGTTACTCTGTGCTTGGTACTTGGCTGGCACTTTACAAGGTTTGCCTCCTTTAGTCATCCAAATAATTCTAAGGTAGGCATTAGCACCTCAATTTTACAGCTGAGGAAACGAACACAGAGAGGTGAAGCAACCTTCCTGTGGTCACACAGCAAGTTAGTGATCAAGCTGGGCCATCAAGTCAAAGCTACCTCATCCCAAAGTCTGCAGACAAGATGAAAGACCCAACCTTTGAGGGCTTTACTGTGTCTCTCTGTGTGTCCGCAATAAAATACACATCTTGATGACCTGCCCCTATATATTCTTGTTTTTAGGATGAAAGCAAGCAAATGGTTGTTTGCATTAGAGAGTATCAAGGGTCATCAAAGTGCTTCCTTCCCTAAAAAGTCACCCATAAAATCTTCACGTTATAGGAATACAGCTCTATAACTCCCAAAAGAGATTTAGAGTAGAGTAGTGTGTGTGTGTGTGTGTGTTTCGGGAATGAGAGAATGGAGAGACCTGCAGGGGGAGATGAAACTGAAGCTAGTGCTTTCAGAAGAGAGTTAGATGTCAACCTGGTCCCCTGCCAGCCAGAAACTTAGTGCCTTGACATCAGCTATAGGGAGGAGATTCCAGAGTTTGCCTCAACTCCTTGAACACACTTCATTGAGATAAAGCCAAGGGAATCTATGCCTTGCAAGGCTTAGATGGCACGCCCCCATTTCCACCGCCTCAAGGAGACAGTCTGGCTGCAGAATAACTTCAAGCAAAGCTTTTCTTGTCCCCTCCTCCCGCTCCTCTCACCCAGGATGAGGTGTTGACTGAGACCCAGCTGGAGGGAAGCTTTATGGATGTTCCCACTGCTTTTCCTCCATGTGCCAGGCTCATTTGTGCCTGTTGAAAGGGCACAATAATAACAGTGGCAATTTAGATCGTGCTTCTCCCTGCCCCCCTGAAAAGTGCTGAAGTGAGTCACCATAGTTGAATGGCCCCCCTCTCTCCACCCTTTCCTGACCTCTTTGTAGCAGTCCAGGCTGGCTCCCTGGGGGCTAAGCTAGAAGCCAACCTTTCCAGCTAGGGCCTTTAGCTGTGACTGAGCTGACATCATGCCCCCATCCCTATTCCCCGAAATGAATCCCCTACTAGAATGTATTGTTTTATTCTGGATTTCTCTGATGAGGATGCCCCGATAGCCTTAGAACAGCATGAATTCCTTGAGGCTAGCACTGTGCTCTTCCCATCATGAACACTACAAACTGGGGCCCACTCAGAATCTCTTCTGCTGGGGGCTCGAGTTGTTTTCCTGGGTGCACTTTGATACAGAAATAAGCGGTCTGCCTGAAACACACACCACATACCAACTTCTGGTGCTGCCACTATAAGAACGGGTCTGGGGGAGCTGACAAATCTTGCCTTATTCCACCCTGGCTGCTCACCTCCATTCCTTGCCACTTCCACCCCAGCTACCTCCCACCCTTGACCCTGTGGCTGGAAAATGCTCATTCTCAGCTCTTTCTTTCAGCACCAGCCCAAGGAGAGCTCCCAGAACTGCAGAAATTCTATGCCTAGTGTAATTAAAGACTTTGGGGGTGTCAACACAAAGCAGGTAGTTAGATGGGGAAAGTATCAGCTGTTCAGAGAGAAAGAAAGAAATTATGCTTAGTACTCCTGGTACTGTGGGCAAACTTAAAAGAAAAGACTTATTGGGAAATGATACTACTTGACAGAGACTTTGATAATTAGCAGGAGGCAGGAGGGACTCTGGGGCTGCCTGGCAGCAAAGAAAGCTTTAGGAAGCACAGCACATCTAAGTTCAAATCCAGCTCTGCCTCCAACAGTCTGTGTGACTTTGGGCAAATTACTTAACAACTCTGAGCCTCATGTATGAAGTATTAGAAAGTGGTAATGACTTCCCTACTTCACAAATCATTGGGAAGATTCAAGGAGATCATTCTGGTAACAGCACTTAGCACAGTCCTGATTCACAGTAATGGTAATATTATGATTATGATGAATTATTCTTACTGTATAGACCAGGCATTCTGTGCAGCAGCTCCGAGTTTGAAAGGAGGGACAACTCCTTGCAGTTAGATGTGATCATGTAATGATCAGTGTCATGTAATGAACAGTGTCATTCTGGTGGCTCCGAAGAGGGAACCCTTCATCGGGAGGGAGTTGGTACAGAAAGGCAGAAAAACTTTTTTGATTCTTGAGTTAGGGCTTTTAAAATAAAGTAGGTGTCTGTCATGAGGTCCCAGGGGGTGTAACAGCTTCTAACCAACTGGATCTCCCCCACACAAAGCCCAGGTGGGAAACAGCCAGGCCCTGAGCAAACAGTTGGGCTCCACTGGGCAGACCTCCCAGGGGAAGAGGGTCGGGTCAATGACCAAGAATCTTTTCAGTTTACTCCCACCAGCCCGGCACGGAGAGCGCAGCGTCCTACCTGGCTAGTCCCGTGCGGTGCCCTCTTCTTCTTTCCTCTAACCAGCAAGGTAAGCTCACACCAGGCCTGGGACCAGGGGGAGCACAGCAGGGGGCAGGCGGACACCGCCCCCACCCTCACCAAGGTGATCCGGCCAGCAGGGATCTCTGCTTTGGCGCTGGCCCCCACCTTGGGGTCCTTGTCCCAGTCTTGGAGCAATGTCTCCCCTCTTGCTGCTCCTCCCCCATCTCTCTCTCTCTTTCTCTCTCTCTCTCTCTCTCTCTCACACACACACACACACACACACACACACACACACACACATACAGAGTCGTCTCCGGGACTCTTTTAGACAACCATGGGCACACATTCTGCATTCATACACTCAGGCGGGATCCCCTTCTGAGACACACCAGATCTCCAGCCCTCAGTACATTGGCCACATTTGTGCACACCACACGCATAAACACATGAAAAAGACACACCCAGCACCTTCACACACAAAAGCCTTTGAGCACACCCGTTCAGTAGACTCACAGGACACTTTGCTCAGGAGCACTTTCACACATTGCACATGGCACACAATGCCTGCAAACTCACACTGGTACACAAAACCCACACACATTGTCCATGAGCTCCAATGGACATTCTATCCCCTCCTTCCCACACACATGCTGCACACATATTGACACTCACCATAGCCCGACCATCAACTCCGGCTGAAACACCCATGAAACACATGCACATCCAGACCGCACCCACTCAGTCACACTATCATTGTGCAGCAACATACAACCTGCAAGCATGCACAAACACCGTAGGGACACGTGCTCCATGGCAGAGCACAAAGGCAACACATACCACCCCTAGCATTCGGGTTACACCATGCACCGCGCACACCCCCCTCACCCAGCCACACACCGAACGCACACACGCTCCTACTGCACCCGCGCGCGCGCGCACACGCTTACATACATACATACATACACACATGGCTCGCCCCCGCCTTCCCTCTGGGCGGAAGGGAAGGGGGCGCGGAGGGAAGGCGGGGAAGAAAGGAGGGGGATGGGCGGGCCAGATGGCCCGCTCAGATGTGCTTTTCACTTGCACCTGGAGTGGGGAAGGAGAAGAGTTTGCCCTCTGTTCCTCATTCCTAGTTCGGTCAAGGCAGATCCAGTAGAAACCAGGAAATCACCGAGTTCCGGGCAATCTCCCGGTTGGCGCTAGGGCTCCAAGGGGACCCTGACTCCCGTTTGCAGTAGATCCAGTTGGAGGCGTCTCCGCCCCGCACCCTCCCTGGGGCTGCTTCAACACTTTGACCTTTGCCCGCTCCCCTCCCCAGGGGAGTGCTGTTTCCTCTCCCAACCTGGTGAGCGGGGGACTTTGTTTGGGTTGGGGGTAGGGTGGGAAGGGCAATTGGTTTAGAAACAGTTGGGAGCTGAGCTCCGCAACAGGGCTTTTTGCGAAACCTGTTCTAGCGTGGCTTTGGTGTGCTTTGGGAAAGGTATTTTGCAAAGCAACAAACTTTCTACGCAAAAGGCAATGACTGTGAGAAATCTCTGTCCCCTTGCCAGACACGCAGTAGGGCCAGGGCACTATAAATGTCCCTCTTTTCCTTTTACGTCATGCAATCTGCACGGGCAGTGTGTAGCCCGCGGCAGCTCTGGGACAATCTTCCCGTAGGCACGTCAGCTCTCCTAGGAACGGAGACCTCCAACCGGGCTGTCGCGGGCGGCAGGGGGCGGCAGAGTCATTGAAGGTGTTTTGCGCTTCTGGTTAGCATAGCCCCTGTAGGGAAACTCTGAGGTCCCCTGCCACCACGTGCGGGCGACAAGAGTCATTCTGAAATGCTCCGCGGTCACGTGTCCACTTGGCTGGCGTTCTCCGCTTGCTTCTTTTCTGTGGAACTAGGCAGCAAGGAAAAGAGAGGTGGAGGGAGAGGAGCCCTCCCGCTCCTCGTTCCTCAGCGGCGCGTGCCTAGTCGACAACCTGTAGTAAAAGTGCACAGGCTTCAGAGTTATCGGTTTAAGTCCCAGCTTTGCCACTTTGAAGCTGACTATCTTAGCACCTGAGTAAGACACTGAGGTTTAAAGGAGGTGACATTGGAATAGCTTATCCCACCTAAAATGCCCAAGATGTCCATTGCATCCTCGCCCCACCCCCCTTACATTCACCAAAGAGATAAAGCTGTGAGAGCTTGGAGGAAGGGATTCAGACGCTGGCTGGGAGACCTGGCCATCAGCCAATGCCCCCAAGGCAGACTAGAAGCAAGGAGGAGCGGTGATGAAGAACTGTGATGAACTTTGCTGATTTCTTCAGCCCTGTGTTCTGTGTGAGGCAACTGTCCATACCAGTATTTCAGCGGTGCCACTCACTGGTCACAGGAAGTTCTGCCTGGTGACTCCAGTGCTTGTGGTAAGGCCTTGCCACCTCTCACCTCTGCCTCTCTAGCGACTTCCTCACTTGGCCTCTTCAAATTCTTCTTCCCCCTCACCCAGGTGTCATATTAATATTATTAGTCTTCAATATGTAAAAACCCAGCATAAACAACGGCACTTCACAAAGATGGTAGAGATAGAATTAAAAGTGTGAGTTTATGTGGGTGCAATTTTTCTCCTCATATGAGTGGAAAATAAATGTTATGAAAAACCTAAGCATGGACTTCAAAATTGCCTCTTTTTACATCAAAAGGAACTCCTACTTGTCATCCTATTTTTCCATGAGTTTTTTGAGGTCCCCTGTTCATTCTTTGGGTGCCAGGGATGTGTCCTGCTGCCTTGTATTGCACTAGTGCCTAACAGAGTGTCAGACATACACGCAGCAAGAGCTGTCCTGGGTTGCATCCCTTGGAAGCATTAAGGAATTATCCAAAGGAACCTCAAGAGGGAGAGTCCAGTAGAGGCCCTATGAACACTGTGATGCTGGTAGCACTGGCTTTGGATCAGAATCAATTCCCTTCCTCCTCAAAGCCCTCCATCTCAGAGACTGCCTGGAAGGGCATGGTTTCACTGCAGCGGAGGCTTCTGCAGTCAATTAAGAAGAAAGCTTCTTTCCTGGAGGGCAAAGGCCCTGGCCAGCTAGAGTGAGTCACCACCTCAGAGTTGGGCAGCAGAGGTGGCGCTAAAGTGGCAATGAATCAGTCCAAGATGGCATGGGGAGATTACCTGAGTGATGATGAGAAGAGATTGAAGCAGGGAGCCTGAGTCCTTGCATTCCTAGCTGTGCAGTCAGTCAGCTCCTAAGGGACCTCCCACTCCACCCCCACCCCCAAAGTCTCCAAGGATAGTGCTGCAGCAGTTGGAAGTGGAAAACTCCTTTCCCAAGGACAGAGGTGCTTAGGGAACCTGGGTTCTGACCTTGAGCAAGCTCTTCCCCACCCTTGCCCTTGGCTTTTGAAGCAAGGTAAGGACTCAGTGTTTTAGCTATGTGAGTCCACCCACACATATCCACAGAGCTGCAAAACAAGCATTTATTTTCCTATTTTGCAGTTGAGAAAACTGAGTCTAAGTGACTCTCACTGACCTGCCTTCTCTAATATGTGAGGCAGTCTCTGTGTAATTATGTTAGCAAGACAGTCACTGTGATTTAATCCCCCAACCTGCCAGTCCCCTCTAAACTGATTCCCTGTGTGCCCAGGTTCAAATCACACCTCACAGCTATCCCCAGCACCAGGTCAAATGCTGGTGGTTACCTGAGAGAAAAATGTGAAATTGTCTTTCATCTCCTGGAACACCTACTCCTCCCTTCCCACAACCCCATCCCCAACTCAAGTCTTGCCCTGGCATATTATTCTAAGCCCACACATCAAAAAGCACAGAGATGCATGCCCACATCAGCCCTTCATCACAATGTAGGGAAACCGATGGCAGAATGCTACCATGGGGAAGGGGAGGAGGATCAGAAGGAGGGACTGCAGGAAAATTGAGAGAAGGAAAAAGAAAGAGAAAGAAAGAGAAAGGATATGGTAAAGTATGGTATAGATGCTAGGGACAAATTGAACCAGGCTCAAACTGTTGCTCCCTCCGCTTCTCCCTTCTCCCGATCTGTGGCTCTACTGTGTATAAAGAGGCAGTATCCAGCCCATTTTCTGTGGGAAGAGAGAGAGCCTCTCCTTCAGTGGAAGGGGAACTCATCCTGAACATTCAAATGACACTCCTAGGTTGGGTAAGGTGTATATTTCCTGGGGAAGGGGGGCTAGGGCAGGGGCATGGTACTTGAGAGCGCCACCAGTGCCAGGGATAAGAGAAACTTGCTACTTGATCGAATTTCCAATCCAGGCTCCTAAAAGCACCCCCTCTGAAACCTTGGGACTGCCACAGTAGCTGTGTGTGTCTGGAGTCAGCAGCTTTATTTTGCCTTTTTGCCTTCTCACCTTTGCCTGGACTCAGCGTCCCCCTTTCCTCCTGCCAGATTCACATGTAATCACTGTCTTTCTTGACTTCCCACTCCTTTTTCTTCTCCATTCCCAAACTTTTGTTATCTATTTCCTTGGCTCCAGAGGGGACAATATCCTATTGGGAGGGGTTATAATTGTGTATCTGATATCTGCCCCCTCCAGCTGAGATCTTTTGTGCATAATCTCATATTAACTTTGTTGCATCACATGAAAATATGGAGCCTGTGTGAATAATATATTTCTGCTTGGTGAATGGTAATTTGTATATATGATTGATGAGCTGCACATTAGAAGAGTCATTAAAAGTTAAGATGGCTTGGGCAGCTGTGGATGACCTTCAGACTTCGCACAGATATGCACAGAAGTCAAAAGTTGAAAATTTTGCACACTGTACTAGTTTCTGCACTGGGGCGAGGTGGGTTACTGAGGTCATTGCCATGCAGGTTGACGGAGGGCTATGTAATGTCAGCTTCTGTTTGCTCTTGCTGCTTCTGCTCCTTGAGCTTTGACCCAAATGACCTTTTGGTCATTGATTTCAGAAGAACAGAGGGCCTGGGCAAATGTGGGAAACATGGAGTAGGAGCAGGAGAGTCAGGCGAGGAGGGGTGCAGAGGGGCGTTGCTTGTACAGTGCTGTGTGCAGGCTGGCTAACAAAATATGCCCCCTGTCCTCCACTGTCGTTAAGGTGGAAGGGAAGCAAGGCAGCTTGCAAAAAGTGTGCTGAGCCAGGACTTTGGGCCTTCACCTTGGCTGTGCCACTGATTAACTCTGTGCCCTTGGGTTTTTCTAAGCACCCTACACTTCACCTCTGCCATCCCTTCACCTCTGATGTGAGATCTCCTGTGGCCTGGACCAGGGGACTTTGGGAGCACTCAGAGCAAAGGGACCCTGGGGCTGCATCCTTAAATGGGAGATTGGTTTCGCCTAAGGGAGGGGGTAGATTGTGGGGATACAGTGAGAAGTAGTGGGAGTAGCCCCGGGATTTCAGCAAACAGGTATGCGCAAGGCACTGAGCTGGCTGCTGTGTAGAAAATTGCTATGATTCAGCCCCTGCCCCACCGCAGAAAGCTTTAGAGAGAGTGGGGGAATCTGAGCAGCACAGCCAAGCGCTGGCAGTGCCTGCAGCTCCTCGCAGAACTAGCCGCGTTGCGAGAGACAGACTGCCGCATCGCTGGACCGACTACCTAGCATCTCTCGCGCCTCTTATTCCCTGGCTGGACCAGGACAGTCGCCGAGAGGTACTGCAGGGGCAGGGTGTCAGGGGGGCCGGCGTGCGGGGGTCCTGGCGTGGGGCAACCGAGGGAGGAGAGGGTGTTCCAGGTGGATTGCACGACGTGAGGGAGGGAGAGGAGGCCTGTGAGTGCTGAGCCCCTAACCCAGGTTTGCCAGGCAGTGGCTCAAAGCTTTGCGTTGTTCTGCTTTGCAGGGTGTGCAGCGGAGAGTAGTTTTGGCGCGCCGCAGGGTTCTTTAACTTTGTAGATTCTGCTCTCAGTGGAGCTACACGGGGAGGCCTGTGCGTAGCACCAGCTGAGTCAGAGGGTCCCGCCATAGTGTGCTGTGCTGTGCTGTGGCGGTCGGGGCTTGCGGTGTGGAGTAGGGTGGAGGTTGTCAAGCCGGTGAAAGAGAGAGAGAGGGAGAGAGAGAGAGAGAGAGAGAGAGAGAGAGAGAAAGAGAGAGAGAGAGAAAAGAGAGAGAGAGAGAGAGAGAGAGAGAAAGAGAGAAAGAGAGAGAGAGAGAGAGAGAGAGAGAGAGAGAGAGAGAGAGAGAGAGAGAGAGAGAAAGAAACGTGGAGTCCATAGCTCACCTCAGCAGCCCACCCTTTTCCCCCATCCCCATTACACGTACGCATCCTAGCTCAAGGGTAAGGACTTGCAGCCAAAAGGATGCTCAGTTCGGGCTGAGCACTAGAGGGGAACAGGCTCAGACTTCAGCAGTGTGGCTCCCTTGGGTCAGTGGGAGGGCAGGGAAGGGGGCACTCTTTAGCGTCCTGTACTTGACTGAGTCTCTTAGAATAATCAAGAACTTTGCAGGTGTGAGCGCTGTGTCTCTGTTGTGTTTGGGGTGAAATGGGATCGTGATATTTTGTACCCCTTGTCTTTTGGGCTTGGAGAAGTTTGCCGGCTTGTCTCAGGACACTCAGCTGCTTAGAAACTAAGAAGGCCTCCTGACTCTTGCTGTAAAGTTTTCGTTCCCTGCATCACAGCCCAGACAGTGGTCTAATTTTGAAATTGGATGGATAGCCAGGTGTGCAAGGGACAGTGGTGGTTGCAAAAATATAGTTTGTTTTAATGCAGGTTTTAAATGCTATTTCTATCATGAAAGCTACAGGGGAAAAGAAAATATCTTCCATAGCCTCAATTCCCTATGAAACCCACTCAGACAGGATTTTGAGAAGGAAAACTGGCATAAAATTGGATGCTTGTGTATGTCTGGGGGGGGGGAGATATAATCAAAAGAGAAGAGAAGCAGTGGGAATAAGGTGGGGGTTAAAGACGGAGGAAAAGCTGCCATCATCAGAGATTTTGAGAATTTCTGCTGAGGGTTTCCTTGACATGGCCTCTGTTCTGAAAGAATGGGTGTGGGACATGCTCATTGGCCTTTTCTTTTTCATGCCCATTGCTTGGAATTCACAGATGTGGTTTCGAGAGGCAAAGGCTGGTCGCACCTCTCTTATTCAGGGTATCATTCCCCTCTTTCCTTCTCTTGGACTGAAGAAGGGCTGACGAGTTTCTTGTGTGTGGAAATGTTTATGGGTGAGAGTGTGAGGATGTGTGTGTGTGTGTGTGTGTGTGTGTGTAGATGGATGTCTGTGAGTGTATCTGTGTGAAATGGAGAGTGACTTCAAGGTGGAGGCTTGGCAGAGAGCTGGGGAGTTGTGTGAATATGTACTAAAAACCTACAGCTGAGTAAGGGCCTTCCTGGTGAGCATGGACTGTGGATACAGTCAATCTTAATATTCCATAAAGAAATAAATGAGAAGAAATGAAGTTAGTACAGGGAAGCGTGATGTTAGAACCATGGCCTTCTCTTGACAGTCCTTCAGACACTTGACAATTATGTGACCTTCAACTAGGCTACAAGATCTCAAGGGCAGGGACTGAGGCTTTCTATTCCAGTTGTCTCTTCCCTTCCCTCCACCACTGCAGTGTAAGCATTGATGGCTTACATACAGTGCTGAGGAAGTCGAAAATAAAGAACAAACCCCTTCTGAGCTGGGGGTCAGCTGTACTATATACCCTGAAGTTGGTTGCCTTGCCTCCCTGATCACAAAAGATTCAGTGAAGAAACAGTTCAACTTATCCCCTCTGTTAGTACATTTCTTGTTGACAGTGGGTGAGCACCCATTTTCAGTTTCAAACAATGGTGTAGAGACATGCTTCAACTAGCTTTCCAGATTGTACCCATTGCAGGTATCTTTATTTCATGGGTTGACTGAATAATTACCACAGCCATAACTAATAGATATCATGATTCTTAGTAAAATAATTTGCTTCAGGTCACATAGTGAATGTGTGAACTTACAAGTGATGAGCATGGAGTTTGAATCCAAGTACCAATCTGTATTTCAGGAGCTTTCCAAAATACTAGGTAGGGGTGAGCTGGGTTAGAGATAAAGAAGGGTGAATATATAGGGCTTGTAGTGCTTTTCTCTCTTATTTCCCCCCTTTCCTGTATCTGTCATGACAGGTTTTCCCAAATCTCTCTCTATCTCTTTATCACTGGTATCTTCATTCCCATTTCTTAAGGAATAATACAGAGCAGCATAGTATGAATGAAACCTCAAAAATCCAGCCACTTCCTTAGGGAAGAAAATAGTCTTTACTTAGTCAATACAACTGCAGGTGGTAAATGTTGGTTATGGATATCAAGAAATACCATTGTTTGGTGGTAGGGAAGGGCAAGACCTGCTGGTTTCCGGAAGACATTCCTTCAGGGCATTGTTGTCCGAAATGAGGCAAGTCACAGTCTCTCCAGAACCATAGTTTGCTGTTATCTTTGAAATGGGAGGGAAATAATCCTCAACATGTCTCCTTCCCAGGGTTGTTGAGAGAATAAAATGGCATGATTCATTTATTCATGAATCACAACTAGCTGTTTTAATTATAAGCGCTTTACGTTCCCTTAATGCCTTAGAATCTAAAATGTTGCAATTCACCCAATAAACACGTTGAACACCTACTCTGTGTGTGCTAGAGTCTGCAGATAATGGATATGTGCATAGCTTTTGAGAAAATGAAAAAGCATAAGACAAACTAGACATTAAATATTTTTACTGTCTGTTGCCAGGACATCATAATTTTTTCTTGTCTCTTTCACTAAAAGCTAGTGGAAGCAGCCCCCAACAGGAAAAAAAAAGATATGCATGACACATGACACAGCTTGGAATACCAGCACTATTATGCATTCTAATACACACTGAAGAGAATAAGCACAATATCTACACCCTGTTGTATCTGATGTGACATGAAATTGTTTATAAATATTGTGTTTCATAATTCGGAACTAAAGTTGCTCAATAAAATTGTGAAGTGGCACCCCACATTCTGTTGAATGGCAAGTGCACTTATTTTTGCCAAGATGAAATTTGTGAGGACTGCCTGTTTTCAGATGTGACCTCTCTCCCAATTTATGGAATCAGGCTTTGTATGTGTGAATTTTTTTCATTTTATTATTTTGTGATATTAAAAGCAAAGCTGGGTGGGGTAAAGGGAAGAACCTTGAGACTGAGCGTAATTGGGTTCTAGCCAAGCTATCTTTGCGCCTCAGTTTCCTGAACTGTAGATAAGTTTTGGACTAGGTAATGGCTAAGGTCCCTTTCTATCTCTGAACTATATTCTAAGAGCATTCACATCAGAATATTAGCATAACCATAGTTAACTAGTTCCTGAATTTTTTTGCTGAAGCTAGGGATGTTTTGAACATATTTTAGCAATCCTGTCTCTAGTTTATGAGCATCTGCTGTAGCATGATGGGTTAACTCTATATATTGCAGGACACTGTCCCCAAATGTAATTGTCTTGGGGCATCACTATCGCATAGGATAAAATGAGCCATTTTGTTCATGGCATCTGCAGCCTTTACTGAAATGGAGGTTATAGGATAACAACTTTAAGGCTAACTCATTAATGTTCAGGGACGAATGAGATAATGTGTCCGCAGACCAAATTGGTGCCCCAAATGCTTTCATCTAGAGACCCGTATCTCTTTTTCATGTTGCAGTGTATTAATGGGGATGTCTTTATCCACTGTCACTGCCTGTAGACATTTGAATAGTGTAGCTGCAATGCTTTCTGGGCATCAGGCCTCATTCACTATCAATTTCTCCAACTCTAAGGATCTCCCAGAGGCTTGGAGCAAAATTCTGCTGATGCCATAAAGTGTCTAATTTGTAAGGATTCAAACCACAGCACCAGTACAGCCGGGTATTTTTTCTCATAGGTGTTTACTAGTGAGCATGCACCATTCCCAACTATTTGATGGAGCCAGTTGAGTAAATTAGTCCTCCAAATTGTGAAGACTGTGGATTTATGCCTAGCTGAAAGCATTTTCGTCCTCACAATGCCAAAGCAGGTGACCTTTCTGATGTTAATTTGTTTCACCATCTGTGCCATGCATTTTGTGACTATGTGAGGAAAGGGCTTGATGCTACCCAAGTGTATTTTCCCTTTTATACTGCTGGGGTCTTGATTTGGGTGTCCTTCTGCTTTTTGTTCAAATTATATCCTAACCCCATTTACTGATCCACATGAAATTATATGTTCTTTTGCTAGTGACAATGTAAAATTGGATGGTTTGAAAGAGAAATTAATTTTGGGATAAACACCATTTTACTAACCTGACTAATGGCATTGATTTCAATTGACCTATGCAGTCAATTCTCCTAAATTTTATAAGATGATATTTAAATCTTTGCCCTTGATGAACTTGGAGAGTGAAGTAGAAAGACCTGTTCCCAACAGTCTTCTGAGATCTCCTTGCCTGTGTTAAATTAATTCAAATGTAGTAGAGAGTGAACAGAGTAGGTCCTTCAATGCCTTGATACACATTCTAATTTTATGTAATTACTTTTGAAGCCTGGAGTTTGCCAGCAAATCCAGGCCCTCTGCAAAGAACTGCTAGTATCAACATGCTTATTAAAAACCAATGTTAAATATCACTCATACATAATTCATGTAACTCTCACACAGCCACTTAAATGGGTACTGGGTCATCTCCCCCATTTGACAGAAAAGGCTACTGAGGCTGAGAGAATCCAACTGCATTTCCTAGGATCACGCAGCTAAGAGATCATGAAGCTTGGATTTGAACTCAGCTCTGTTTTGGTTCCAACTCTAATGTCCAGACAGTTAATTTCTCAAAGATAACTGCTTTTGCAATAGTCTTCAAAATGAAGACGGAAGCCCTGTGCCAGGCTGTTCTTCCCTTCCTTCTTGAGTACCTTTTTGGTCTCATAAGACACTTGAGGCTTGTGCCGTGGCATGCTGAAGGGGAAAGGGAAAAACCCTTTGGAGCAAAAAAGAGATCTCCTGATGCTTCTCTACAGCAAGCCTCCTTTCGTGTTCAGCTTGGACAGTCAGGCCTGAGGACCAATGGGATACTCAACTCTCAAGAGCCTGTTCTGTGCCTGTTTCATAGTGCCTAAGGTGCTTACTCCTCCCTTCCGCATTCCGCCCAGTGCCTCTGGTCTGGGCACACTGTGCTTCCTAACTCTGTTCCTGTCTAATATCCTATTGGTGCTTTGCAAAGATTGACAGCAAGCACGACAGTGTGAGTTTTGCAGAACTGCAGCAGATGACTGCTCTTAAGTTTAGCCCTGTATGTTCGAGCAGGGAGGGAATGACAAACGGTTTATTCTAAGGCCTTTGATTTCCTACGGAATTGTAAGTATCGAGGCTGAGTCATCTCTCAAAAGCTCGCTCTCTCTCTTGCTCTCTCTCTCTCTCATTTTTGGGGCTGGTGTTGATTTGAGGTTTTACTGCTTGCTCTTACCTTGTTTTTTTTTTGGGGGGGGGGAGGGGAGGGATTTATTTTCCTCCTGCTTTGAGGGAAAAGAATCAGCTCTGCTGTCTGGATTACCAGAACTGGTAAACCTCGATATGAAGGAATAGCTGGAACTCCAAAACAGGTACAAAAATGACTGCATTTGGGCAAAAAAAAGAGGGAGGAGGGATGTTAGCAAATTTAAGCCAGAGCTTGGCTGTGTGTGCCAGGATGAGACCCTGGACTGAAGGGCTCTGGACCTGCTATCTTGAATGGGGGATGGTTAGAGACTTATTCTGGGACTGTTTAGATGCATGTACCTTTGGTTAAAATGGTCACTTTGTGGTTGCAGCATGGTGGTTGTGCTTAGGTGTTCATTTTGGGTCCAGGGGATGGTGCTTTGCAGTTGGAAGGGCTTTAAAATCCATGCTAGGGGTTTTCCTCTTAGCTTAGTTCAAAAGCTAATAGAAGACCCCTTATCCTTTCTTGTACTGCCCCTCCTAACTGGCCAGTACTTCTGTCATCTTTAAAGAAAGTAGGTGAAAGAGAATTTTGGAGGCAAAATTCAATGTGAGATTTTTTTGAGGGGGGGAGAGGATCGGAAGATCGCTCATTTATCTGGGTTATTGCATTGCTTACCTTTCCTTTGTCAAAGCCACATTACCTGGTCTTTGTAATTTAAGCTCCCCTGTTTTCTAAATAATATATAGAATATTATTGTAAAACTTTGTATGAGAAATGGAACACCAGGGAAAATGGTATATGAATATTTGCCTTTATATCAAAAGATATCAGTTCCCCATGTGCCAAAATATCCTCTCTGTTGGGAAACAGCATGTACATATTCACCCAAATGCCAAACTTGGGAGCTGTCCTAAATTCTCTCCTCTCCATTACAATAAAAACTACCTCCAAAGCCCTGTCAATCCCACCTATAAAATTCATCCTCTGTCATCCTCAACCAGCCCTAGTGATATTGGCGTGGACTAGCATTCTTTGCCTCTTGGGTGCTCCCTACTCTAAGTAAGCTTCTTAGATTCTCTGATTTTTTTCAAAAGTGCAACCCATGCGTCACTCTACATACAACCCTGCAGCAGTTCCCTGTTGCCTTCAGGAGAAAGTCCAACTCCCTTAACATGGCTTATAGGGTCATTCATGAGCTCATCCCTGCCTATGCAGATTTATCTTCTTCCAACCCCTTTAGAAAGCTTCTAGAAGATGACCTCTCTCCCATTTCTTTCTCTTTGCACAAGCTGTTCTTCTCTGGACACTGGCCACTCCCACCACCTCCACCCCTTGTCTCCAGGCAGAGTTTGATATTTTCTCTTTTTAGTTATCAGAACACTTTGCTTATGTTTTGGCCGACTCACTTGTCACAAGGTTTTGTATGTTGTTGATAACCTATGTTGCTCTTTCACTGCACTGTTAAATCTTGTATGGAAAAAATAGTACTATGTTGCTCATTCTTTGCATCTTTAGTGCCTGGCACAAAATGGGCAATTAATGTAGGTATCTGGTCTGTTTTTTTCTTTTGGATGAATGGATGAAAGAACAAATGGATAACAGAGGATGTGCAGGAAAGCATGCTGTGTGGTGAGTGAGGAAAGACCCACTGAGGGGTATTATGCAGTCCAGGGACAAGCAGGAGGTGGTGGGTTCCACCTGGAATGGGCATTTGGAATAGGTTTGCCATCACACCGAGACAAACTTCACTCTGCTCACCACTTTCATGTACAGAGTCTCCTAGAAATGGTCTGGCAATGATATTAGTTTGTTTTAGGGCAAACGTCTTATTTTTCCCCATAGAAAGTAATATAATAAAGTTGTACAATTTGTAGTAGATAAGAAAAGGCAAAGACACACAAAAGCTTACTGTTTAATTCAGAAGCTGTTAGATTTTGGGTACATTTCCTTCAACCTTTTATTTTTCTTGCACGCTTCTCATCACACAGTTATAATCAACACAAGTTGGAATATTTATTGTTAAAAATCTCTTTGTCAACATCATTTTAATGATGGCATGGTTTTCCATACTGTGATCATTACATAATTTATATAATCAATCTTATTACTGGGCTAGCTTTTTCCTCTTACTTTAATCAATCAATTAATTAATTAATTTTAACTGTTGCAGCTTATGTGCATATAGTTTCTTTTTTTCCTGTCTGTAGGAAAAGTTCACTAGGGATCTATTCCTAGAAGTGAAATGACTGGGTCACAGGGACTGGGGATGAATTTTTGGCTGTAGACCTATGTGCCCAGCTTGTTTTCTGAAGGAGTTGTATAAATTTACAGTGGTTCCAGCCTAGCAGAATATCCCCCTTTTATTCAACCTGGACAGCACCAAGTATCATCATCACATATCAAATAAACTCTTTCAGTGTTCTAATTAGTTGATTAAAATACTATCTTATTCTTATCTCAAAGTGTTTTTCAGAAATTGAAAGTTAAAAAACATTTTTTTTTCCTTTTGCCAGTTCGAATTCCTCTTATCTGCTCAGGGCTTTTTTTTTTTTTAAGTTGGATTTTTTTTTTTTTTTTAATAAGCAACCAGAGGCAGCTCAGCTTGAGGGTGAAGCCGCCTCCCAGTTTTCCCTCCTCCCCTACCCCCCTTATAGTTCTCTCCACCAGGTCCAGTGACAATTGGATGATGCAGCCTTGATAATCATCCGATTCCAGAATGGGTGGCTGCATTCCTTTTCGGAAGACAGCAAGGACACTGTGCCCCAGAATCATGCCCCTTTTGCTGTTGTTCTCTGCCTTTATTTTTTTAGTGAGTGTCCTGGGTGGAGCCCCAGGACACAACCCTGACCGCCGGGCGAAGATGGTATCTATACACAGCCTCTCCGAGCTGGAGCGCCTGAAGCTGCAAGAGACTGCTTACCACGAACTCGTGGCCAGACATTTCCTCTCTGAATTCAAACCAGACAGAGGTGAGTTGTACCCCGGAGTGTGGCATCCTCGTTTTCGGGCGAGTGGATCCCCCGGGGTTAGACAGGGCGGACTTTGGGGGGGGGGGTGTCCCGGGAGATGGGAGGGACTCCTGCCTAGTCTGGGACCTGATCGGTTCTCCTGGTGCTTGGGCAAGTGAGGGAGCGGGAGTTGAAGGCTGTTTGTGGAATTTCGGAGAAGGTAAAAATGAGATGAGTTGGGGTGGTCAGGGACGGGAGGTGGGTTGAGGGGGACAGTAAGACAGACAGATGTCCAGGACAGACAGATGGACAGAGGACAAGTGAAGCGACAAGCGGACCAGGTATGGTGCGAGAATCGGGCAGATCCGGGCAGAGACGCAGAGGGACACTCTTGAGAGAGGACCGGGACAGAGATAGCGCGTTTGAGAGAAACAGCGAGATGGGGAGAGAGACACGCGCGAAATCCGGAGAAAATCGGGAGGGCGGTGCGGGCTCCGGGGTGGCGGCAGGAGGTGCTCTGCGCGCGCTGCCTTACTCAGCCGGCTGCGGGGATGCCAGCGGGACACAGCAACGAACCGGGTTCGAGCGCACCTCGGGAGGGAATCTCGGGGGTACTAGACGCAGATCCGGCCGCGGAGCCAACGTGGGGAGGGGGAACGAAGGAGTCACCTGAATTGAGGGACGCTCCAGGAGGATTGGAAAGTGCAAGGGGACTGCGGGTTTGCTAGGCACTCTGAGCGGAGTGAGGCAGCGTGGGGAGCGGGCAGCCGCGGTAGCGGCTCTCGGAGCGCGGGGACAGTCTAGTGTCGCTGCTTCTCTCATCTCGCCGAGCCGCAGCGCGTGGAGCCGTCGGCAATCCGGGTGATCACGCACGCCGGCCGTAACTTGGCGACCCCGACCCGCGGTGGCGCTGCGGGCAGCCCCTCCCCTAGCCTGTTGCAGGATTCGGGCGCCTGAGCCCGGGAATTTCTGTTAGGAAGTGTGTTGGAGAGAGCGCCTACGAGTGCGTAGCAAGATGTAAGGCGCGCGTGGCGCCTGAGATCTTCTGGTTTGGTGAAATTCTTGGGAATCTCGTGCGTGCTAAAGGACATTGGTTCTGCTCTCTTAGGAGGGGAAACTGAGGCAGAGAGAAGACACAAAACACTTTGTGAGGATTGGACGGATGCCTCTCCCCAGAACCCTCCCCCCTTGTGGCATATGGATACATAGCGATGTTTTAGTCACTTGTAAAAGCCTATTTGGGTGTGGGTGTGAGTCTTTTTTTTTTTTCTTTTCCTCTTCCCCTAGCTCTGCCGGTTGACCGTCCAAACACCTTGGAAAAGTGGTTTCTGCTTTTGAGAGGACAAGAGAACGGTGAGGGCACCTGCGTTTTCTTTAGGAAAGAAACTGAATGCTGGCGCCCCCCATTGCCCCCACCTTGGGGCGCCCCTAGTTTCTAGAAGACTGGGAGGTGTTCACTGACCCCAGAGAAACTCCCCCTCCCTCCCAGAAACCCCTTGGGGGTGATATCAGGAAATGGCGCAATAGCTGCAGGCGCCTGGGGCGGTCCTCTCAGGCCTGCCTAAACCTTCCTCTTGGCCCCTGCCCAGACATATCAACCCGAGGAAACCGCCCTCACTGCTTCCAGGTGGTTTTCCCGGTAGGACTTCCGGCCGCAGGGATCTTGTGCCCCGTCGGGGTAGTTGGTTGGGGCTGAGATTTTTGGTCAAGGCACTGCTGCGGGGTCGGGGGTCTTCTGGATTTGCTCCCCAGGCACTGCGGAGGTGGGGTTGGCAGAGGGTGGTAGCTTCGGGGGAGTTACAGCCCTTGTAGTGCGCCTGCGGGCTGCTCAGCGCTGAACCCGCCTTTATCGCCTCGGGGCTTTGACGAATGGCCTCTCTCCCGGCCTCCCCTAGCAGTCTCTCTCAAGACTTTTGGCATTCGTCTGGAAGAGGTGCTGGTGAACGAGCTTACCCGCCGCAAACATCTGGAACTGACAGCTACCATGCAGATTGAAGAAGCCACGGGACAGGGTGCTGGCCGTCGTCGGGGAAACGTGGTGCAGAGGATGTTTGGCCGCATCCGGCGCTTTTTCAGCCGAAGGAGAAATGAGCCCTCTTTGCCCCGGGAGTTCACTCGCCGTGGGCGACGAGTGAGTTACCACCCCCCAAGTTTCAGGCAGGGGAACCTACTGAGGGGTGAGGGGTTGTGGGGTTGGAGGGGTCAAAGTCTGTGCTGTCACAGGCCGGGAAAACTGGACAGAACTGGTAATGAACGTCAGCCCGTGCTCTGGAGGGTCTGAGTATTCCCCCCTTCCACTGCCCCCCCCAGCATGTTAAGGGCCATATGGGCTTCTCTCTACAGGGTGCCGTGTCGGTAGACAGCCTGGCTGAGCTGGAGGGAGGGGCTCTGCTGCTCCAGACCTTGCAACTTTCGAGGGTTTCATTTCCCATTGGCCAGCGCCTTCTGGGATCCAAAAGGAAGATGAGTCTCAATCCGATTGCTAAACAAATCCCCCAGGTTGTTGAGACTTGCTGCAAATTCATTGAAAAACATGGTAAGGGGGCTGGAAACGGTTAACTAAAGGAAGGAGGTGATTAAAGGGAAGGGAAGAGTGTTCTAGAAAAGGGGAGAGAAAGGGGGTCCTCATGGGAAGGGTTTGGATAACACTGCCCCAGTCTCCCAGTAGAGTCTGGAATGCAGCTGGAGAGAAGGGAAATGCCACAGGGAAGAAGTTCCAAGATGCTGAACAATCCCTGGTCTTTTTTTTTTTTTTCCCAGGCTTAAGCACTGTGGGGATTTTCACCCTTGAATACTCTGCACTGAGAGTGAGTCAGGTAAAATGGCCATACATGCTTGTTCGTTGGGTGAGAAAAAAAATCAGTGGAGGTGCCCCCCCCCCCCGCCCCAGCCATACACCTGACAAGTGTCTCATGCCTGGTAGGAGAAGCAATGTCTGCTTTGGAGCTCTCACCCCCACCCCAGCACATCATATTGTGGTCTCGGTTCATGGAAGCCTGGATTTACTGAAGGAATAAACAAGATGGAGCCTGTGCTGGGCAGGGCAGACATTTCATGTCTTGTCTCTCACTATCTCTTTCTCTCTCTCTCTCTCTCTCTTTTTTTTTTTTTTTGTTTTTCTTCAGCTCCGCGAAGAATTTGACCAAGGTCTGGATGTAGTGCTAGATGACAATCAGAACGTGCATGACGTGGCTGCACTCCTCAAGGAGTTTTTCCGTGACATGAAGGACTCTCTGCTCCCAGATGATCTATACATGTCCTTCCTCCTGACTGCAAGTGAGTTGTTGGTTGGGAAAGGAGAGCAAACAGTGCCAGGGTCCAAGGAGTCTAGGGACGTTACTCAGGCTACGGGGACCCCACGGGATTAGGGAAGCCAGAAGAGCACAAGACAAACATCTCTCCGCAATATATACAGTAACTGTTTGTCAATTTAAAATAGAAACTTAAAGAAAAAAGAAAACTCTCCAGTATATTTGTTTACTAGCTCTCAGTGCTCCATTTGAAGTCTGTTTTTGGAACATTTCTTAAAACTGTGTGTGCCCTGTTGGGCAAAGAGGAACTTGGGTTCTCCAGTGGAGACCTGATGTTGATGGAAGTGCTTCCTCTTTCAGGGCTCCCGAGCGCAATAAAGAAAGACAGGTGGCCTGGGTACTTTCTCCATAACTGTCATCATCCGTTTTCAAGCTGAATCTCAGCTTCTTTTGTATCAGGCTGCTGCCGAGGCTAGCCACCACCCCCTCCCTACCCAGCCCTGAGCCTGCTTGTTCTTCCTTTAGCTCTGAAGCCCCAGGATCAGCTGTCTGCCCTGCAGTTGCTGGTGTACCTGATGCCACCCTGCCACAGTGACACCCTGGAGCGTCTGCTGCAGGCCCTGCACAAAATCACTGAGAACTGCGAGGACTCCATTGGCGTCGATGGGCAGCTGGTAAACAGATCTGAGAAAGGATAGTGAGAACTGGACTAGGGGACATCTGTGTATGGACGTGGTATTTGCATGGGAGGGAGTAGAAAGAATAGAATAAAGAGAAACTCGTACGATTTGTACAATTACATGTACTACCTCAGGGCCAATCATCCCTGCTTCCACTTACCTAGGTTCCAGGCAACCGAATGACTTCCACCAATCTGGCTTTGGTGTTTGGATCTGCTCTTCTGAAGAAGGGGAAGTTTGGTAAGAGGGAATCCAGGAAGACAAAACTGGGGATTGACCACTACGTTGCTTCCGTCAACGTTGTCCGCGCCATGATTGATAACTGGGATATCCTCTTCCAGGTAGGTAAAAGTTTTAAATATACTTGCTTTACACATCCTGCTCCCGCTCACAAGCAGAGGAAAAGTGTACATAGGCAGCCAAAGCAGGCAGCTGCAAACTCTCCCAGCTAAGAAATGCCTCCTGTTTTGGTTGGTCCTGGTGTCGTCAGTCCTAGGTCCTGGATACCTGAAAGAAATGAGTCTAAATGAAAAGGAGCTGAGTGGTAAAGGTTATAGTTGCCGGTTTTACTCTCAGGTGCCTCCACATATTCAGAGACAGGTGGCTAAGCGTGTGTGGAAGTCCAGCCCTGAAGCCCTTGATTTTATCAGACGCAGGAACTTGAGGAAGATCCAGTAAGTGATTTTTTTGGGGGGGGGGTGTAGGTTGTTCATACTTTTTACCTGAGGCACGTTCTCCTCGGAGGGCTTCCTACCCAAAATAATATTTAATCAACTTAAGTATGGCAACTCAGGCACTTTTCCAAATTCCTTCCCATTCAGGAGTGCACGCATCAAGATGGAAGAGGATGCGCTACTTTCTGATCCTGTGGAAACTTCTGCTGAAGTGCGTGCTGCTGTCCTTGCTCAAAGCAAGCCTTTTGATGAAGGTCAGTTCCCCATGGGAGTTCAGGTCCTTGATGAAGGTCAGGGTATTCTGAGTTCCCTGAGGAAGCTCTATCATTCAATGAAGAGATAGTGTTTGAATATTGAATGAAGGAGTAGTTTTGGGGGTAGTTCAAGCTGTTGAGGTTCCCAAATGATCTTGACATTCAAGGCCCACATATTGAAGTCATACCAGAGCTTGATGAAGATGATGATAATATTTCGAAATTTGATGCTGTCCCTCCCCTTGAAAATATTTTAGAGCCTGAGGTTGAAATTCTAGAACTCATTGAGATCCCAGATTTTGAAGAAATGCCATTTTTTACATGGTTCCAGAACCTGAAGGAGCCTCAGACGAGCAAGAAATCCTGAATTCTGGAGAAAATTTCAATGATGACATTGAGGAAGGACCAGAGTTTGAAGACCCCCAAAACCTAGACATCGCAGAAGTCCCGTACCTTGATGTGATTCCGAATAATGAAGAAGCTGTGGACACTGACGAAATCCCAGGTAATGAAGAGCACTTAGACACTAATGATATCTCAGATCATGCAAATGCCTTAGACAGTGATGAAACCCAAGATTCTGAAGAGGACTTCCCGGACACAGCTAACATTGTGGCCCTGGAGGCTGAAGATGTCTCCATTTCACTGCAATTCCAGATTCCCCATCCCCACCCCAGAATCCGGCTGTCAATTTTGAAAAAGTCATGAACATGGGAGAAATTGCAGTGCCTAAAGATCTGGGCCCTTAAGAAGTCCAGAATTCTAGAACAATTGGGTTCCACAAAGAAGATGCAAGAGTAGCATTTCTTGTAGATATCACTCTCCTTAAAAACAACTCTCAGCCTGGCCACATAGTGGACTATCAGTCCTCCCCAGAGTCAGTTAACAGGGATACCTGCCTTTTCTTTCCCATTTTGTTGTAAGTTTCCAGCTCCAGTTTGTCACTCACTTGCTTAGTAAAATTAGTGAAACTGATTTTGTGGTGAGAGTGGTGGATGTTGGGAGGTTGCGCTTTTCCCCGTCTCCCCTGTTCATCTGCTTTGAGTATAGGATTCCTGTACTCCTTCTGATCTCTAATCCAACTCACACCTCCCAGTGATCCTAGATTCTACTGTTACATTGAAGTTTTCCTATGTATCAGATGTTGGGGAACCGTTTCTGCTATATCTTCTTGCTTCATAGTGTTTTTGAGACTCAAACAGGTTTCAGGTGCTGTGTATGACATTTAAGGAGTTGTCTACGGCCATACCACCCTGAACGCACCCGATCTTGTCTGAAATTTAAAGGGTTGACATTTTTACTGTTTTCCAGGTTCTGAGGAGCCCGCTGTGCCTGTCAGCACCGCTTCTGCCCGTGATGGTGAGGATGAAGCGGATAATCTCCCCATTCTGGAGCAGGATCGCCCATTGCTCCGTGTGCCCCGGGAGAAGGAGGGCAAATCTGGCATGGGCTACTTCTTGCCTTAGATGTATTTCCTTCTATAAGATGATAGCTAGGGGAAAAGGGCGGGGATGAATCAGATATCACAAGAAACGTTAAGGAGACTCTGAGAAACAAAGATTGGAGGGTGAGCAGGAGTTCCACCTGATGCTCGGGTCAGGACGGGAATTCCAAAACACACTGCCAATCCCTTCACCGGGGAAGCTTGTTCTCTGTAGCCAGTAAAGGCAGAGCTATTTCTGTGTTGTACGCAAGCTCCCTGGTGCTACCTTGCCTTTCTCTTTTACCTTTGATCTTGGCTCTCTTTCACTGCAACCTTTCCTTTAATTGATGTAACATTTGTGATAAATGCCTGTCCCAGAGAAGCTCACAAATCTCGAGGTGCTTTCCCTTCCCCAAAGGGGATTGCATGTTTTTCCTGACTTTCCTACCCTCCTCCCGAGAGCTCAATTGGAAAGGCCCTCAAGAGGCATGCTGAAACGTTAGGTCAGCCTTCTGACACCTGACAAACAATTAATGCTAAACCGTGTCACACCAACTCATAGCCGTGTCCCCGCAGTAACTCCGTCGCCTCAGGATTTCCCATCCACCTCAATTCTTTAGACTTGGTGGCTCATCAAAGAGCCACTCCCAAATTTCTGTGCAGTTTTGCTCAGGTCACACCAACAGGGAAGCCTCAAGTACAATCCTAACTAGTTTTCTTGGGTCAAAAATTTAGAGGAAAAATTAGATTTTATTACCTGAATCAGTTTTAAAGGCAGCTGACACATGTCGTTGTCAGCAAAAACAGTTAATTAGGTACACACATCTTTCCAAGTAGTTAAAGTCACCTGATTACAAATGATATCTATTTTTACCATAGTTCCTCTACACAGAACACACAAATTTGCGGGACATGCACTGGTAACACACAGGTATGGGTTATGTCTGACATACAAAATTACAGCTGATCTTGAGGGGGTAACAACCGCTAAATCCATAGAATGAAGAATGTATTGTATTGAGGGATAGAAATCAATCATACACTGGGTAACAACCACAGAGCTCGAAGATTTGTGATTGTTAAAACTTCTCTGGCATTTAATCATTAATAAACATCTGTGTTGTGACAGCAGCATATTCATGACTTACTGTGTGTTTTTGTACTTTTTTGAGAAATTGGAAGGTGGGTTGGGAAAGCTCTGATGGAGAGCTGAAGAAGAGAGGGAGGAGTGGATAAGAGAAAAAAGAATGGGGATTTATGTGGGATGGAGAGGATAAAGGGAGGGATGACATGGAATGAAGGGATAGGGTGGCATAGACTAAAAGGGAGGGGGAGGGGAAAAGCAAATAAGACTAAAATAAAGAATAGGGGTGAGGTGGGGCAAAGGAAGGATGAGGTGGGATAAAAGGGTGTGAGTGACATAGAGTAAAGAAGATGGGGTGGGTGCACTAAAAGGAAGGCAGTAAAGTGGGATAAAGGGGAAGGAGTAAAGCGAGATAAAGGAGCAGGAATCATATAGGATTAATGGGAGAAGATAACATGGCATAAAGATGCTGTGGACTATCTGGGAGAGAGGATAAACAGGAAGGGTGATACGAAATAAAAGGGAACTAAATTGAATCAAAGGAAAGGACTACCACAAATAAAGTGAATAAATAGTAATCAAGGAAATAAATATCTGCAAATAAAGGACTGTGAATAAAGGGGAGAGCAGAATTACAAAAAAAAAGGTAAGGTAGAATAAATGGTTAAAGAGAGGAAGGAGAAGTATGGGAAATAAATGAAGCTGTAAAGGAGGTCTATACGAGGGAAGGGAAGCAAATACAGGGGCGATCACTAGGTATACTCCAATGAGAAATTCTTCCTGCATCAATAAGAAATGAAATTAAGGAATTATTTGGAGACATGTCTTCCAAGGGTGAGAAGAACATTACTATTTTATTGGCAGGACCTGCAACTCATCCTGAAAACTTATGGTCTCATGACACACTTGGAAATCTTCAATGTCTGAAATAGTGGCTCTAAAAATTCAATTGTGTATGTTCTTTATTTCTACACACTTTGAATATTATCCCACACAGCTCTACAGACAGCAAACATGTAACATTTGGACCCATTCTTCTCATAATCATTTTATAATAGTAATTATGTGGATAGTTAGCACATGTGTATTATGGTATTCTTCCAAGCCATTTAACATCATATTTAAGGCTTTACATGCATCATTTAATTTAATATTCACAGTACCTCTAGAGATATATGCTATTGTCATCCTCATTCTATTCTTGAGAAAAATGAGATGCACAGAGGTTAAAAAATCTTGTTAGCCCCTGTGAGAGAGCTGGCCAGTGGAAAAACAGGCTTCCATGTTGAAGGTTTTTTTTTTAAGATTTATTTTTAATAGAAAGTCAGATTTACAGAGAAAGGCAGAGACAGAAAGATCTTCCAACTCATGATTCACTCCCAAAATGGCAGTGATAGCTGGAGCTGAGCCAACTCCAAATCAGGAGAAAAGAGGAGCTTCTTTTGGGTCTCCCACAAGGATATGGGGTCCCAATGCTTTAGGCAATCCTCTGCTGCTTTCCCTGGCTATAAGCAGGAAGATAGATGGGAAGTGCAGCAGCTGGGACATAAACCAGTGCCCACATGATGTCAGTGCTTATAGGTAGAGGATTAGCCAATCGAGCCATTGTGCTGGCCCCAGTCCTACATGATTTGCTCTACCATATATTAACTCTCTGATATCAGTTCAAAATTTCTCTCTCAGTCACTTTGCTATAGCCAGGCTGGTGTCCTTTCTTATTTCCCACAACTCACTAGATATATCCTAACCTCAGGATCATTGCACTTGCTATACCCTCTACCTGGAGCCCTCTTCCCAAGACATCTCTATGTGATGCTCCTTCACTTCAACAGAATGGTTGGAGCTGAGCTGATCCAAAGCCAGGAGGCAGGAGCTTCTTCCAAGTCTCCCCGTCTCCCATGCAGGTACAGGGGCTCAAGGATTGGGGCCATCCTCTATGACTTTCCCAGACTGCAGCAGGAAGCTGTATTGGAAGTGGAACAGCCAGGACATGAACTGGTGCCCATATGGGATGCCAGTTCTTGCAAGGATAGGATTAGCCTTCGGGGTTTATACTTTCAACATGTAAGCCAAAAGTTTTTTCACTGTGTCCAATATCTTTACATATGACAAGCTGTTAGGTAGCAACTTTGATATCTCAGGTGGACACTAGCAGGTCTTTCTGGGACCTTCAGAGAGTGGAGCAAGAAGATAATGTACAGTCTGTCCATTCCAATCCTCTTGTTTAATAAACTGGTGACATGCTAGGCTTCTGAGTCAGGGCTTACCTAGATCAGAGATTTGGGGATAAGGTTCTGACAGATCATTTACACGAAATTCCATGATCTTGTGGGGGCCAAAATAGTACAATACGTGCTATGAATAGTTCATGGCACACTGTTCCTGTTCAGCTTAAAGACCAATAAATAAACCAGAACACAGATATGGAAGTAGGTTGTTTTAAAACATGGCCTTCTTGATAGCAGATTTTTACAACAGAAAGTGAGGGAATCCCCAAATGTACAAAATGTATCATGGAAAACAATAAACAATTATTTTAAAAAGAAGAAAAAAGAAAGCAGATTTTACATTCCTTCCCAGTGCTGAGTATGAGCCAGTGGACGGGCACTGAGAGTGTTTGAGATGAAGGTATGATGCTCTTTTTTAAATTTTATTTTTCATAATATAGTTCTTTTTAAAAGATTTATTTATTTATTTTTATTGGAAAGGCAGATATATAGAGAGAGGAAGAGAGACAGAGAGGAAGATCTTCCGTCCCATGATTCACTCTCCAAGCAGCCACAACAGGTGGCGCTGAGTCAATCCGAAGCCAGGAGCCAGGAGCTGCTTCCAGGTCTCCCATGCAGGTGCAGGGTCCCAAAGCTTTGGGCCATCCTCTACAGCTTTCCCAGGCCACAAGCAGGGAGCTGGATGGGAGATGGAGCTGCTGGAATTAGAACCGGCGACCATATGGGATCCCAGCGTGTTCAAGGCAAGGACTTTAACCGCTACGCTATCACGCCGGGCCCATATTTTATATAATATAGTTCTATAGGCTCAAATATTTCCCTTCTCATCCTCCCCATTTCTTCTTTCAACGTAACTGTTCTCCCCTTTATTTTAACAATAGTATAGTCCTTCAGTAACAGTCACAAGTCTATCATTCTATTATTTAAGTGTATCATGACATTGTAGTTATAGACAATGGCAGAAAGTCCAACATCCTATTGTCAAGATATATTTAACACTTAAATTGGGAGGCCATCTTATATTCGGGAGTACAGATGCATACTACATGTATCTTAACTTCTCGGTATGCTAGTCTATATTGTACAGTTCCTCTAGATGAATATATGTACATCTATTTTTACTTATATATCTATTGAACTTGTATTTTGCATGAAGGCTACCTTATACCAGAGAGAACGTAAGATATTGGAACCATGGTATCTACTTTTGCCTCCCTGGGGGATCCATTGCTTCAAGCCCTTTCTTTCAGTTTCATTTCTTTCTTTATCCAGCCTTGATCTTCAGTTACATTTAACAGCGATGGCATCTTCATTCCACACTATTTAGCCTCGGCTCTGGGTCCTCCCAACAGCTAAATACTCCCACCACGTAATGACCTCTGTGGGAGAAGGGAGCAGCTCCTCACATGTTGGTGCCTCTCCTAGTCAGAATTCCCACTCCCAGCGGGTCATGCTCATTTGCCCCAGGTCATCTCTCTTTCTCTCTTCCCACCTGTGTGCCACCCACCTGTGTACCTAGCTTCCTCATCACGCTCTTCAAGTCATAGCCCACTCAACCTGCCTCTCCTAACTCCCCAACAATTATTTCGAATCTTACCAGAGGGCATTGAAGCTGCCCTCATCTCCTTGCCTCTAAATCTAAAAACATCTCTGTAGATTCACTGCTCGCAATTCACATCATATAGCTTTTTTTTTTAATCTCACAAGTCTATATTCTAGTTCCTCTACCTTTTCTGCATGTCCCCTCTTTCTGCCAACTTCTCACCTCTCCTGAAACTTTACCCCACTTTCAACGTTCTTGCTTGAATCTTCAATGTCCCCTTCCTATTACTTCTACCTCAGTTCCTTCACATAAATGTCTACCAAATGTAAAAAACATTCCTTGATTTTTCAACATCCTGTATCAATTGGCTCCTTTTTCTCTTCACTAATCTCATTGATAGAACACTGTGTGTCTTTTTTCTTAATAGCTTCCCATTTAGTGGGGCTCGGCGCAATGGCTCAACTGGCTAATCTTCCACCTCAAGGCACAGCATCCTATATGGGCGCCAGCTCATGTGCTGGTTGCTCCATCTACTATCCAGTTCCTTGCTAATGCACCGGGAAAGTAGAGGAGTATGTTCCAAGTCCTTGGGACCCTGCAAGCAATGTAGGAGATCTGGAAGAGGTCCCTCCCTGGCTCTTGGTTTCAGATCAGGTCAGCTGTAGCCATTGCAGCCACTTGAGGAGTGAACCTATGGATGGAAGGTCTTTCTGTCTCATCTCTCTGTAAATTTGTCTTTCCATTAAAAATAGATCTTTGTTGTTGGTGGCGGTGTTAAGAACCTCCCATTTATCTTCAAGTTCCTAGCAACCAGACATCTGTCCTCACAATTCTAAGAATGGTGACTTAAGTTACCACCAATACTCCACCATTGCAATCAGTAAACTTTGGTAGTACTCTCTTTGGTCTCAGTTACAGCTCCCTCTTCTGATTTTCTAGGTATAATTTTAAAATTAAACTTTAAAAGTATTTTGACTTAACTGCAGATTATCATGAAGTCTTAGGAGACAATGCAGAGAGGTTCTGTGTACCTTTTTTGCATTCCCTATGGTAAGACCTTGCAAAAACTACAGTATTGTATCACAACTAGGATGTTGAAAGGGATACAGTTCAGGTATAGTAAAGTTCTAGCACCTTGAGAATGTCTCTGTTGCCTTTTCATAGCAAAGTATACAAATCTGTCTCTTGTCCTCTATCATATCCTCCTTTGAATTTGTGGTAATCTCTTCTATTTTTCATAATTAATCCTTTATTCAATTTTAAGCACATTATATTAATGAAGATATATATATATATATTCTATTCTATTCTATTATATATATATGATGCTTTCTGCATGGACTTTTTCATTCATATCTTTTACCTTGAGATTAATTCAGCTTATTTGTCTATAATTCTTTTTGTTTCTGTGTAATATTCCTTCATGTTATGGATTTGCCATAGTTTGTTAACCATTCATCTACTGAAAAACATTTTGGTTGATTCTTGTTTGGGGCTATCACAAATACTGTTAATGCTGTTATGAACATCAAGATTTTTAAAAATAGTATTTATCTGTTTTCATCAATTTGTTTGTGTGAAAGGGACAGAGGGACAGAGGGAGGTGGAGTCAGAGAGAGCCAGAGGGAGAGAGAGAGAGAGAGAGAGAGAGAGAGAGAGAGAGAGAGAGAGAGGGAATGAGAATCTTTCATCTGGTGACTCACTCCCCAGTAGCCGCAAAAGCCAGGGCTGGTTTAGGCAGATACCAGGAGACCACAATTCATTCAGATTCACTCATATAGGTGCAGGGTCCTACTACAAGAAATTCATCTGTCTCCTGTCACAATATGCATTATGAGAAACTGGGATTAGAAGTAGAGTAGAGTGTTGGCTTCGGCAACACATATGCTACAAGTGGAGTAGCTAGGACTCAAGACAGTTGCTCCAAATATGATTTGGAGGCATTCCAAATGGTGACTTAACTGTTGCACCACACATCCGCCCCGCCCCTCATGTACAGATTTTGAGTGGGCTAATGTTTTCATTCTCTGGGAATAAATGTCCAGCAGTGAAATTGTTGGATCATCGATAATTGCATGTTTACTTTTATAAGAAACTGACAAACTGTTTTCCAGCCTGGCTAAGTGACCTTGTATTTCCATCAGCAAAATATGAGTGAATCATTTACTTTGTATACTTGCCTGTATTTGGTATGGTTAGTATTTTTTTTTAACTTCTACCTATTCTGATAATCTTATAATGATATATTACTGCGAGTTTAGTTTATTTGTCCAATTCCCAATGAGGCTAACATCTCCTCATGTGTTCGTAATTGCCATCTGTATACTCTTCAGTAAAATACCTATTCATATGGATATTCAATTGCTCCAGCATTATTTGTGGAAAAGATTATCTTTTGTTTGTTGAATTGGCTTCACATCATTGTCAAACTTAGTTCATTGTTTCACATGAGCCTATTTATGGAGTCTTCACTGAGTTGCATTGAGCTATTGATATACCAATTACACATTCTATCAGTTGCAGTAGCTTTATAGTAAATAAAATTTGATATTAGGTGTTGTGAGTTCATCATGGTTGTTCTTCAGTACTGTGTCGGTTATTATCATGTATCTGATCATATAAATTTTAGAACCATCTTAATATTTACAAAATAGCTTGGTGGACTTTGCTTGGAACTGGATGGACTGGATAGAAAACTTTGGGAAGAAATCACTTAATTTCATTGTACTTTTTAACCCATGAAACCATTTACTTGGTCTTTTATTCTTATTTTTTTCTTCTTATTGTATTCTTATTTTTCTTCTCAGTGTTTTGTGATATTCTGCACAATTGCACTTAATTTTAGCACTATTGAAAATGGTATTATATCTTGTTTCAAATTCTAATTGTTCATCGTTGTTATGCAGGAAAACAAATGACTTTCACATACTGATATTCTATCCCGTGTCTTTGGTACACTTGCTTCTTCATTCAAGGACATTTTTTCTTTATTGTAGATCTTTTGACATTTTCTGCATGGACAACAGTTCCATTTGTGAATTTTTATCTCTTTTTAGTTTCAATTCCTGATTTTTTTTATACTTTTGTCATTTCAAGAGCAATATCTAAACAAAGTCGTACATATATGAATGCATGATTGTTACGGCTTATTTTTGTACTAGTTAGAACTTCTAGTGCAATGCTGAAAACAAGTTGAATTAAAACAATAGTCTTGCACTGTTCCTGATCTTAAGAGGAAATTCAACTAGTTTATCACCATTAAATCAGCTGAAGTGTGTATGTGTGTGTGTGAGTTTATTTATTTATTTATTTATTTATTTACTGCTATCATGTTGAGGGAATTAACATCATTCCTAGCCCATGGAGATTGTTTTTGAAATCATGAGTGGGTGTTGGATATTTGTCAAGTGTTTTATCTTCATCTATGGAACATGTGGATTTTCTTCATTGGCTTGTTGATATGATGGATTGCATTTATTTATAATTAAATGTTGAACTAGCTTTGCACTGGAATATTTGCATTTTTTAAAAAGATTTTGAGTATATTTTCATGAGAAATTTTCATCTGTGGCTTTGTTTACTTTCAATGTTCTTATTTGGTTTTAGTATGAGGATAATGCTAGCCTCATCGAATGACCTAAGAAGTGTTCTTTTTGCTTCTGTTTTGTAAAAAAATTCAAGGAGAATTGACACTATTATCTGAAATACTTGATAGGATTAATCAGTGAAGACATGTGTGCCTGTTTAAGATGTTGATCGAATTTATTTAACACCTATGAAACTACTCAGTCTATTTCTCCTTCTGTGAATTTTTCTAGTTGATCTCTTTGAACCAATTGATCTATTTCATCTAAATTATATGCAGTGTTGGACAAAGAGCTAATTGTACTGTTCTGTTATCATTTTAAAGTCTGTGAAATTAGTGGTGATGATTTCTCTTTCATTTCTGATATGGGCAATTTGTGTCCACACGTTTATTCTTGTTGAACCTGGCTAAGAGTTTTCAGTTTCATTTGTCTTTTCACAACAAAAGACATCTTGGTTTTATGGTCAAGAGTGAGGTTCTACGTTGGTAAATGTTCTATGTATACTTGACAAGACTGAATTCTGCTGTTCTTGGGGATGGAGTAGTCAATAATTATCAAATATGTCAAGTTGACTGACAGTGCTGTTTTGGAATTCTATACATCAACTGATTTTTTACCTGCCTGATGTATCAGTTAGTAACATTCATGGGTTGAATCCTCGAACTATACTAGTGGATGCATTTTTTTTCTTTAAGTTCCATCAGTTTTGGACTCACGTATTTTGACACTGTTGTTAGGTATATATTGGTATAGAATTGTTGTAAATTTTCACATAATTTTCCTCTTGATAAGTCTCTAGTACTTCCTCATCCATGACAAATTATTTTAGCTGAATGTAATATTGCTTATCCTGCTCCCTTTTGATTATTAATCTGTGTTTATAATTATTTTTTTATTTGAAAGGGGAGAGGAAGAAAAAGAAGAAGACAGAATTTGCTATTTATTGATTCATTCCACAAATGCCTGCAACAGCTAGGGCCAGATCAAAACCAAACTGGGAGTCAGAAACTCAATCCAAGTCCCCAGTGTAAATGGCAATGGCCCCAAACTTGAATCATCATCACTTGCTGCTTACTGGAACTAGGACTCAGATCCAGACATTCTGATCTGGAATGTGGGCTTCTCAAGTCAGTGTCTTGACTGGTATGTTGAATGGCCAGCCCTGTCTTTAAAGTGAGTTTCTTATATAAAAAAAACACATGGTTAGATTTTATTTTTTTCCCACTTTGTCTTTTAATTGGTGTACTTAAATAATTCTGGCTTACATGGATTATTGCTATACTTGGATTACTATTAACAATACTTACGTTTTTATACGTTGTCAGAGGCATTTTTCTGATTTTAATATTATTTCATATAATTTCATTTTAGCTCCTACTTTAGAGTACCAATTATTGTTTGAAAATTTTTCAAAAGGCTGTTCTAAAGTTTATCATATGTATTTTCACTAACTTAAATCTACCTTGCAATAGCACAGTATTGGTTCCCATTAATGCAGGTGTCATGCACCAGCTTATTCTCAGTTCCTATCTCTTGTCTCGTAGGACAATGCTTTCATTCATTTCACTGATTCATTTGCCTCAATCACCTCTTGTGTTGTTACAGTACTTTAAACAGTCAACCTTCAGATAAGTTCAGAATAGTAAAAATAGAGGATTTTATTTCATTCTCATTAATTCCTAGTCAAGTTCTTTTTCTTTTTTTATGGGTAAAATTTGAATTTCTGATCTATATTATGTTCACTTTACCTAAAGAGAGTCTTAATATCTCTTGTGGAGGAGCACTGCTGGTATGGATTCCCTTCATTTTTGTTCTTCTGATAGCTTTTTTTTTTTCCTTTGAAGGATAATTTTATTACATGTAGAATTCTATGTTAGTACATTGGATTCTTCTAACACTTTTCAGCTCCTTTCACTTCCTGTATCATTTCTGGTGTATCATTTCATTGTTTCTCTAGGCAAAGTGTTTTTTCCTCAGTAAGTTCTTTCATGATTTGCTTAATTGCCCTTAGTCTTCTTCAACTTGAATATGGTATATCTAAGTATGATATTTTGAATACTTATCCACCTTAGTGTTCTCTGAACTTCTTGAATCTGTAGCTTGGGGCCTATCCCCAATTTTGGAAAGCTGTTTGCCATTACAATTACAAATATTACTTTATCTTCCCCTCCTACCTCTGACAATCCATTTGCATATGTAAACATTTTATAAAAATCTCACCTTTCTTTGATATACTTTTCTTCTGTTTCTTCATCTTTTTTCAATTTCAGCTAGACACAAAATGCAATCTTAATCAGACATTATAAAGAATCAAATCTTGTCACTGGTGACAACTTGGATAAAAGACATAAAAACAGAGTCGGGTAGAAGGAACAAGTTCTAGTGTTTCATAGCATGGTGGGGATGACTATGGTTCATGACAATAACCATGTATGAAGAACCGTAGAGAAGAGCTGGTAAGCTCCAAGATGAATGATGAGTAAATGGAAATGCTAATTTATACAGTAAACATCTATTTAAAATATTGTGCTTTACCCCCAAATAGTGTACAGGAATCATAGATCAATCAAAATACCACTAATGATAATAATGTTCATAAAAAGAAAAAAAAGATACATGTCAACAAACAAATTTAATCTATATTTGTGCTATAGTATTTTTTATTTCTGGCATTGAAAATTTCTTATGTAGAATTGCCATCTCTCTGCTTACGGTACTTATCTGTTCTTGCATGTTGACATTTTTTTCAGTAAAATTCTTCATACTATTAAAATTTACATCTGATTTTACAACTCCTTTCTGATGATCTCAACATTTGTAATATAGCTGAGGCTTATTCTGATGCAGCTATTGTCTCTTTTGCCCGTGATTTTTTTTCTTACTGTTTCCGTGTGCCTTTGTGATTTTTGTTGAAAACTGAACATGTATTTGCTGCTAGGAATTAAGTTACAATAAACCTCTAGTTCAGGATTTATGTTAAACTGGCCAGGAGTTTGGGGCTTAATTATTTATTTATTTATTTTTGTAACTCTAGGTGACTCAGGCTCTGAATTTTCCTAGTGTTCTTGTATTGTTTTTCCAACTGGCCTTGTGCTTTCTTAACAACTCCTCTGAGAGTCTATGTCCTGCATGGCCACAGGACGCTAAAATGACATTGGAGCTCAGTTGGTGTGGGACTAAGATGTGGATTAGGGGAAAACTTTCATAATCATCTAATTAAATTTGTCTGTTAATAGGTCTGTACCTCTGGGCTGTGACCTTTACAAGTGTTTCTACAGCCATGAGAGCCTTTCTTCATCCTGTTCTCCACGTTCTTCTATGGTTTCATTGTTTCTCGACTATTTCCGTAAACCCCTGTTCCTTAGAAGCTACATTTCTCTTATTTGAGCCAGGAAGTCTGGAGGATGCTGGGTTATAGTGGAGTTGGATTCCTTTTTCTGGGATCAAGTGAGAGAATTCTAACATGACAAAAGCAAACCTGGGGAGTTGGCCTCTGTTACAGAGAAGACTCTAGGTGTATTTTAGAATAGTTTCCCTTTAGCTTACTCTTCCAGAAACATTTTCTTGGAGATTTGTCTTGGCGCAGGGCCATCCTAATCATGAGGATCTGATGGGTTTTCTAGAAGTGAAGTACGTAGCAATGTAGGGCCCTGCTAAGACTTTGGGTCCTACAGGTTTCCCCCTTTGACACTGGTCCACATTCATCCTCCAGCAACTTTTCACCATTGCTGTCTACATGTTTTTACCCCCTGATGATTTCAGTGGCTTCAGATCTGGTTAAGCAAGAATTCTGTTGCTGTGTATTTTTGATTCTGCCTCTTTTTCTTCCAGATTTAAGTTCTTGGAGGGATAATGAGAAGACTTGCTGATTTTCAGTTTGTCCAGTGTTGTCTTGTCATAATCACAGGAGTAACACCTTCCAGGCAGCCTACATGTAACTGAAATTAAATGTCTAGTGTTGTACTTTGAATGTCAATTTCTGCATTTTCATTTTCTGTGTGTAGAAATTGGATTGCTTTTTTTGTGTGCTGATCCTGTATTCTGCAAACCTGATGAACTTACTTAGTAGTTCTAAAAGGGCCTTGTTGGGGAAATGACTTGGGATTTTCTATGTGTGCAAATAGTGAACTGTATAATGTCTTCATTTCCAATACACACATATTTTATTTCCTTTTCTTATCCAAAGGGAGCAACTAGATTTTCCAATACTATGGCTATTGAATAAAAGTGTTGAGAAATTCTCACAGATTTCCCACTCTTTGAGGAAAAAAAAAACTTTGTTCTTTCACTGTTGACTTATGATAGGTCTCTTATTACACTGAGATTGCTCATCTTTATTCCTAACTTGCTGAGAAGTTTTCTAAAATCATGAATAAATGTTGAGTTTTGGCAAACATTTTTACTGCAACTGCTTATATGATCATATGACTTTCTTTTACCCTGTTGATACAATGGATTACATTTTCTGATGTATGAATATTGAACTAGCTTACATATCTGGAATCAATTCTACTTGGTCATGGTTCTTGAGCTTCTTTTCGCATTGACTTACTCAGCATGCTAGTTTTTTGAATTTTTGTACTTAGATTAATGAGCTCTGGCTTTCTTCTTTCTGATTGTTTTTATTTGGTTTTGGTATTAAGGTAATAGAGCCCTCAGAAAACGCACTGGGAATTTTTAACTGTTCTGTTGTTTGGAAGAAATTGTACACAGTTGGCACTAGTTCTTTAAATATTGGGTCAAGTTTTCCAGTGAAACCTGATCCATTTGACTAGATATTTCTTTTTTTGTGAATGCTAAAATTATGAATATAATTTCTTTAGTGATTAAAAACTGTTCAAGCTATCTTATTTTGGGTGAGTTTTAGAGTTCTCTAAGGAGTAGGTCCTTTTCATCTAGGTTGTAGAATTTATGAGCATAAATTTGTTGCTAGCATTACCTTATTATCCTTTGAATGGCTTCAGGGTCTACAGTGATATACTGTGTTTCATTCCTGCTATTAGTGATTTATGTCTTTTCTCTGTTCTGGTTGTCAATCTTGCTGGAGATTTTTCAATTTTATTGCTCTTTCCAAAGAAGCAGCTTTTTGTTTTATTGATTTTTTCTATTGTATTCCTGTTTTCAATTTCATTTATTTCTGCTGGTATCTTCATTATTTCCTTATTTCTGCTTGCATCTGGTTTATTTTCCTCTTCTTTTTCTACTTTCTTTAGGTAGTTACTTAGATTATTGATTTTCTCTTTCCTAATGTAAGCATTCAGTACCATATGCATTCGTTTAACACAGCTATAGGAGTATACAATTTTTGATACGTTGTATTTTTATTTTAATTCAGTGTGATGTATTTTAATTTTTTTCCTTGAGACATTCTCATTGACCCATGGAAGGTTAGTTCAGCTTCTAAATGGTTTGAGATTTTTCTGCTATTGATTTGCAATGCTGTATGTCTTACCTGTTTTGGTAGTGTTTACATTTGGTGCAGAGGGAAATGGGCCTGTAATGGGCAGGCTTGGGTCACTTTTCTCTTCTCTACAGTCTTGGGTTCCAAACCAATGTGCTTTTATGTTCTGCCTTTCAGAGCTCCCGTTTGCTTGATTTTTGCTTTATTTTCAGGGTTATAGTTATGCTTAGTGTGGAGAAGCTTGGGAAGTAAAGGTTGTGATCTTGAACAGAGGCAAAAATCTCATGGCTATTTTTAAAAACATTAGACATAATTTTCATATCCTACAATTTATCGCTTGCGCAATTTAGTATTTTTAGTAAAATCAGAGTTATGTAACCATTGCCCAAATTTAAATGCATAGTATTTTTCATCTCCAAAATAAACCATGTACCCATTACCAGTTACTTTCTATTTCTCTCATTTCCCAAGCCCAGGCAATCACCAACCTATTTCCACATAATTTGCCTACTCTGGATACTTCATTTAAGTAGAATTGCATCATATGTGATCTTTTGTGACTGACTGCTTTGTAGCATAGTATTTTTGAGATTTATCAATTTGCTAACATGTACCACAAAGTTCATCCTTTTCAATACTGAATAATATTTAAACAAATGGCTATGCCATGCTTAATTCATCTAGTAAATAATGATAAGGAGCACTTTTTTGTGTTTCTCCATAATAAAACAGTTTGCCCAATTTTAAACTGAGATGTCTGACTATTAATACTTCTTTTTGCAATTTGGATGATTTTCTTTTTTGAAGGTTTATTTATTTTCATTTGAAATACAGAGTTTTTCAGAGAGAGGAGAACTAGAGAGAGGTCTGCCATCTGCTTGTCATCCCCAAAGGGCTGCAATAGCCAGAGATGGGATGATCTGAAGCTGGAAGCCAGGAGCTTCTTCCAGGTCTCCCACATGGGTGCAGGGTCCTAAGACTTTGGGCCATCCTCTACTGCTTTGCTAGGCCACAAGCAGGGAGCTGGAAGGGAAGTGGAACAGCTGGGACACAAAGCAGCACCCATACAGGATTAACCTGTTTATCACCTCCACTTTCTTAATTATGTGTTTTGAAATGCAGAATTTAAAACTTTCAGTGAGGCCAGCTTACCATTTTAAAAACTTTTCTGGGTATTGCTTTTGGCATTCCTTTTAAGACATCCTTATCTGCCTCTAAATCATAAGGTGCCTTTCTCCCAGGGGGCACTACAATGTGCAGATGAGGGACTTCTGGTGGGAGAGTTCAGAAGAAATGTATTTACTGTGAGTGAAAACATTCTTAGATTTTACACCTAAGCCCTTCAGCTTCCTTACCCTATTCTGGGTCCAATTTCCCATTGTTTATTCTAAATATTTTTGGACATATATTTATTCAGGCATTAATTGGCGATCAGATGGATTTCTTCCTACCTTTCTTACCATGAATATTGCTACTGTGAGCATTTTTGTGCTGTTTTTTTTTTTATATGGATCTGTATCTTCATTTCTTTCAAGAATGTCCCAAGGAATGAAATTTGTTGAACTTTTTTTTACTAGGTTGACTATGTTGAACTTTCGAGAAACTGCCAAACACTTTGGAAACAATGATTATACTCTTCTACTTTGTTGCAAAAATGTATAAAATTTTCAATTTCTTCACATCCTTTACATTTATATACAAAGGTACTGCAAAAGGTTTATAGAAAAATGAAATTAAAAGACAAGTTCATTTTGAACCAAAGTATTGAAATTCATGTTTTTTTAACTTTTAATAGTATGTGTCTCCCACAAAATTTTTGAACTAGAATAAGGTGCAGTCATTTTACATGTCTAGTTGAATGGTACACATTTGTTCACTTAACCATGATCAGACAGGGTTTTCAACACCTCCGAAAGCTCCCCTGTGACCGTTTGCAGCAAATCCTATTCTGCATCCAGTTATAGGCAGCCATCAGTCTGCACTCTAGCACCGCAGAGTGATTTTTCCTGTTCTCGAAACTGGATCCGATATAATTACTTTGGATAAATATGGTCTTGTTCAGTTTATTGCTTTTGTGTTTCATCCTTTTGTGTTGAGGTATCAATTGTGTGCTCTCGCCTATTGCTATATCTTATATACACATACCATAACTTTAATTCTTTTTTATTGATTTGGAAAGCTGACTTACAGGAAGAGAGAGAGAAAGAGAGAGAGAGAGAATATCTTCTGTCTGCTGATCCACTCCCCTAATGGCCGTAATGGCCAGAGCTGAACTTCTCTGAAGTCAGGTGCTGGGAGCATCTTCAAGGTCTAAGAAAGTTAGGACAGTTATATCACAATCAGACCAGAAGAAGTATATTTTGATGCTACAAGAAACTATCAAGCTGTTTTCCAAAGCAATTAAGGATTATATGAAAGTTCTGGTTATTCAGACAGTTGGAATTATGACACCTTATGAAGGAATATACTATTGTAACGATCAGTTGTGGGGTGGGAACTTTTTTTTGGGGGGGGCGGGAATCCCGGATTACGGAATTATACCATCAAATTCAAAATAGAAATAAAAAAAGGAAAGTTCTAGTTATTCCTTACCTTGGAAGAAACATGCATTACAAATTTTAATTTTTGTTCTTTTTCATTTTGTTTTGAAATTGAAGTCATTCTAAGAGATTTTCAATAGTATGCCATCACAATTTTAGAATTTGCATTCCATTGAAGACTAATGGTTTTGAGCATCTCACATCTCTACTTATTAGTCCCTTGTAAATATTCTTTTGTGAAGTGTTTGTTTAAATATATCACCTATTTAAAAAAATGGGTTTTCTTCCAATTGTTGATTTGCTAGAATTAAAAAAATGCTTCTGTAAGGCTTCTTAGTAGAAGTCTTTTGTTAGCTATGTTTATCACAGATGTTTTCTATTTGCATTTTTTCATTTCATTAATGGTGTTTCTCAGAGACAGTCTTTAATTTTAATAAACTGATTTTTTACAAATTTGTGGGTTAGTATCTGTTTTTTTTCTTCACTAAGAATGCTTTTCCTACTCTAAAGTTTGTTCTATGCACTCCTGTGCTTTATTCAGCGTATTTATGAGTATTTGCATTTTCCTTTTGTTTTCGTTCCTTTAGGCAGTAGTTAATGATCTCTGTTGGTCTCCTGTTGATATCTCATTCTTCCAGTACCATTCATCGAAACTGTTATGTTTCAATTTTGAATTTCCTCGGTGTTTATGTCAAGAGTTAGCTGACAATATGTGTGGATCTGTTTTTAAAAAATTTCTTCCATTAATCTGTTTCTCTGTGATCAAACCAATGCCACAATTTCTTGCTGAGTACAGCTTTAAAACTATGTTGTTTATCATCTTCAAATTTCTTTTAGTTTTGAAATATCATTTTAGTTTTTGTGAATGCTTTGCTTTTGTATATACATTTGAGGATTTGAGGGTGTAAATGTGCTCACATCTACAGCAAATGTACTGGCACTTAGATTGTGCTTATATTAAATATATTGAGTAATTTGATGACATAATTAAAGTAAAATACTAACACTGAGTCTTTTAGTTCATAAGCATTTCTCCAGTAAGAAGGGAGTTCAAAACTTTGTGAAAAATGCAATTAAAAGATTAAAAGGTAATTTTTTTTGGTGGGAAAAAATCTTGAAATACCTGTGTTTTTTAATCTTCACTTTAAATAATTTTTATTTATTCACTTGAAGAGCAGTTGGAGGAGAGAGAGAGAGAGAGAGAGAGAGAGAGAGAGAGAGAGAGAATCTTCCATTTGCTGGTTAACTCCTCAGATGGCTACAATGCCCAGAGCTGGGCTTATCCGAAGCTGGGAATCAGGAACTTCTTCCAGGTCTCCCAAATGACTCTTGGGGCCCAAGGCTTTGTGCCATTCTCTGCTCCTTTTGCAGGCTGTTAGCAGGGAGATGGATAGGAAGTGGATAAGCCAGAACTCAAACCGTTGCCTATATGGGATGCCAGCGCCAAAGGCAAAGGATTAGCCTGAAATGCCACTGCACTGGTCCTAGTCTTGTTCCTAACTTTTTAGAAAGAATTTATTTTTATTTGAAAAATAGATTTTACAGAGAGAAGGAGAGATAATCTTCTGCATCACTCCCCAAATGGTAACAATTGCTCGAGCTGTGCCAATCCAAGCCAGGAACAACTTCTGTGTTTCCCATGTGAGTGCAAGGGTCCAAGAACTTGATGCTTTTTCAGGCCTTAGATGGGTAGCTGTATCAGAAGTGCAGCAGCTGGGACTGGAACTGGTTACCACATGGGATGCTGGGCCTCATGTGGAGGATTAGCACACTATTCCATCTAGTCAGCCCTTTGTTTATAATTTTAGGAAGAAATGTTTCAGCATTTTACCATTAAGCATGATGTTACCTATCAACTTTTTAAAGATTCCTTTTGTTAGTTTCAGGGGAAATTCCTTCCCTAACTAATTTCCTGAAATTTTTAACAGTCAAATATAAAGTTTACACATTTTCACATGAGATTTTCTTGTTACCTTTTTTATTATGTGAATAATACCAGCTTCATTGATGGGCTTCCACATTTTAAGCCAAATTATGTATATAATATATATTTTATATATATTACATAGTTCTGATTCTATAATAGAATAAACTACTTTTTTCTATTATATACTATCCATTTTATACAAAGTTGTACTGAATTTGCTAATGGTACATTGACATTTCTTTTAAATATGGATATTAGAATAACTGATAAATATTTTTCCCTTGTAATATCTTTGGTAGTTGTTACAGGATTGTCTTCAAAAGACTTGGAATGTTTTCCTTTCCACTTCCTTAAAACAATTGAATGAACTTGATGTTTTTGCTTTAACCTTTGAGAGAATGCATGAAGCATAAGGATCAGAGATTTCTTTTGGACAGGGTTTTAATTACAAATTCAACTTAGTAAGTAGTTGCAGAGTTGACATTTTGATTTCATTTGTATTCTTTAAAAAATTAGTGTCTTTCAGCAAATTGCCCAGTATATCTCCATTATCAAATTTAATGGCATATCATTATTCTTAACATCCTGTTATTAACCTTTTAATGCCTGTTTTATCTGCAGTCACATCCTTTTTGTTTTGATATTTTAAATTTGTTGCTAAATTATATTTCTAAAGTTTTATTGGACTCATTAATATTTTCAGAGAAACATGCTTTGAAATTCCCTTCTGACATTGTTGACATCTATTAGTTGTTCCTATTTCATTTATTCCTGATCTTTTATTTTTTCCTCTCTTTTTACTCACTTTGGGCTTAAGTGACTTTTTAAAGTTAGAAACCAAAATAATTTTATAATAAATTAGACTTTTTCTACTTAGCTAAATATTTTTTTACAAGATTTAACTTATGTTACAGTCCACAAAGTCTGATACATTGTGTTTTTGTCACTGAATTCAAAATTTCATTTACTGGATTACTCCCCAAGTAGGTGAAATGGCTGGAACTGAACCATTCCAAAGCCATGAGCCAGTAGCTCCTTCTTTTCTTTTCCTTTCCTTTCTTTTCTTTTCTTTTCTTTTCTTTTCTTTTCTTTTCTTTTCTTTTCTTTTCTTTTCTTTCTTTCTTTCTTTCTTTCTCTCTACTTAAAAATGTTTTTATTGAATATTAATGCATTACAAGTATTGTAAGTTAGACATTAAGCCAAAGCACAATTACAGGTTAAATATAATCACAAGTATGTTTTAAATAGAAAACCACCACAGAGGCAAGTTAAGTTCCTTGACGCCTTCTTGCAGAAGTAAGTAGAGGGCAAAGGAAAAAAGGTCTTCTGCTCCCAGTGAAAGATAACGAAAACTACAAGAGTGCACAGGCTGTATTTTCATGACCAAAGTGGCAAGGTTGTCAGATTCACAAAAAAACAAAGCAAAACAAACCAAAAAACAAGGAAACCCAGTCAAATTTGAATACTGATAAATAACCAATACCTTTTAAACTGTAAGTATATGCCAATTATGGCCTGAAATATCCATAAGCTGAAAAACTATTCAGAATTTAAATGTAATTGCTCATCAAGAATTTTATCTGACAATCCTACAAATAGACAAATACGAAAGAAAGAAAGAAAGGAAGAAAGAAAGGAAGAAAGAAAGGAAGAAAAAGAGAGAAAAAGAAGGAAGGAAAGAAGGATTGAAGGAAGGAAAGAAGGGAGAGAGGGAGGAAGGAAGGAAGGGAAAACAAAGTGGGGGATATGTTGGAAACCCCTATCACTGGTGGGTCACTCTTAGACTAAAAACTCAAAACAACACCAAAAATGAACTGAAGGGTTACTGCATTGGTTACTATATTGTAGTTTCTTACTGGCCCAAGGACTTGGTTCATCTTCTGTTGCTTTCTCAGGCCATCAGCAGGGATCTGGATGGGAAGTGGAGCAACTGGGACTCAAATCTGTGAGCATATGGAATGTCTGGGCTAAAGGCTGAAGTTAGCCTTATATGCCATAATGCTGGTTCCACATCTTCACATTTGAAGATTAACTTTTGTAGCCATAAAGTTGGGTTGTATATTTTATGCAGTTTGGTAATATCTTGCGCTTAACTGATGTCTTTAGTCACTTACATTTAATGTAATTATTATCATAGTTGGGTTTAGGTCTAGGATCTTATTCTTTGTTTTTTCTTTTTCCATAGTTTGTGTTTCCTGCATTGATTTTCAAACTCTGGTTGTGTAAATTGAGTATATCTTAGTATTGAAATCACCATGCTCATTCACTTATGAGCTCTCTAGCTTTGAAAATTATTTCAAGTGATGCTCTAGGAATTACACTAGACCTCCTTAATGTAGTGCAATCTACTTCAAATAACTTTATACTATTTCATATGGAAAGACCTGTCCTAGACTCACCCTGACTTTCATGAGCCCCAGTGGGTGCTGGGGTCTAGCCCAGTCTGGCACACCTCAGACCCAGATCACACCCATGTCAAGGGACACTGCAGTCAAGTCCAGCCCAGATCATCACTCCCATTCTGGCTCTTGCATCCACCAGCGGAAACCACAGCCCAGCTGGGGTGTCTCCTTAGCTCCCCAATCAGCCAGGTCTGTTCCCAGGCATAGATCTTGTGCATGCTGTAATAACATATATTAAATTAAATTAACAGCACAAAGATTTATTAGTTTCACTGAATAAAGGGTTCAACAAATGAAAGTAAAATATAGTCTAACAGAAAACAGTCAAGGGGTATACTCAATAATCAAGGCTTTTTATTTCCTTTATTTTTCCAGGTAAATATTAAATCAACATATTTTACACAATAAATCACAATGATTTTATTTCCATTTTTAAGTCATCAATGTATTAGACACTTTTAAAAAGACTTATTCACTTTTCCAAAGAGTTACCGAAAGAGATGGAGAGACAGAGGCAGAGAAAGATCGTCCATCTTCTGATTCACTCCCTAAATGGTGTCAACTGCCCTGACCAGGCAGCAGGGGTCCAGGCATTTGGACCATCCTCCACTGCTTTTCCTAGTCCATCAGCAGGGAGCTGGATCAGAAGTGAAGCACACATGTGAAACAATGTGTTATAACTTTTTAAAAAAATTTTTATTCATTTATTTATTTTAAAAAAGGATTCATTTATTTTTATTGCAAAGTCAGATATACAGAGAGAAGGAGAGACCGAGAGGAAGATCCTCCATCCATTGATTCACTTCCCAAGTGGCCGTAACGTCTGGAGCTGAGCCGATCTGAATCCAGAAGCCTGGAGCCTCTTCCGGGTCTCCCATGCGAGTGCAGGCTTCCAAGGCTTTGGGCCATCCTCCACTGCTTTCCCAGGCCACAAGCAGGGAGCTGGATGGGAAGCAGGGCTGCTGGAATTAGAACTGGTGCTCACATGGGATCCCGGCACGTACAAGGCAAAGACTTTAGCCGATATGCTACCATGCCAGGATCCATGTTATAACTTTTAAAAGTATTTAATGATTTTTATTAAACTCATTCCTAAGACTTGTATAATTTTTATTTAATTTTTTACAATATTTTAAATTTTTCTATATTTTGGAAAAATATTGGTGGCTTGTGTATAACTACTGAAAAACCTTTCTTATGTTAATATTGTATCCTGTTCTCTTGTAAATTCACTTAGCAATTCTAGGGTCTCTCTTCTTGCATGATAAGGATCTTTTGGTAGATTTCTTAGTATTTTCTAGATGCACATGCATTTCATTTATGAGTAGCAGCACTTTTATTATTTCCGCTCCACTAGTTAGGATTTCAGTTAATTTTTATGGTCTTGTGTAACTGGTTAGGTTTTGAGTACAATGATTATAACAGTGTTAGCGTGACATTAAGTGCTGGATTTTTATGGATTTTCTTTATCATATTGAGGAAAAATCCTTTTTACAAGCTCTCTAGTACATTTTATGCTGACATTATTTTGAATTTTGCCAAATATCTTTCTTTGCATTAGTATATATTGGCTTACTGTTCATTTTTTCCTGTTATTACAGTGAATTGAGAGTATCATTTATGCAATATACTGATCTTACTCGGATTTCTTCAGCATTAGTTGTATTTGTGTGTGTGTATGTAAGTGTGTGTATTCTATAAATTTTATCATGTGTTCATGTGTCTGCTACCAAAGTGAAAATACATGACAGTTTCATCACTACAGGGATACTTCTGCATATTGCCACATCTGCCTCCTCCCTACTACTCCTCCCACTCTTTAAGCAACCACGGATCTGTTCTTGAATTTTAAAATGTTGCATAAACCAACTCATATGAGTAGAACTGTATGGAATTAGCAAGTTGTGTGTGTGTGTCAGTTTATACTCCTTTATTATCGAGAATATCACATCACATTTGTTTAACTATTTTCCTGTTGAAGAACACTTCAGCTATTTCCAGACTATTACAATTGTTAATAATAGACGCTATGAATATTATGTAGTATGTTTCCAGTGGGTATATGTTTTCATTTCTCTGGGTAAATGCTCAGAAGTGCAATTTTTGAGCTACATGGTATTTTTTTAATCTTTCCTCTTAATATTGTTTACATAGTTGAGAGGGACGGGCTCCTAAGTGGTTCTCTGATTAGAGTGGGGTTGGTCAGGTACAGAGGAAGTTGGATCAGTGGGATAAATGTTTCAGTTTTTTTTTTTCCTCCTGTGTCTGTAGGGGAAGTGGAGGATGGAGCCATTCGTTGCTGTCAAACTACATCAGCACCTGGGGATGAGGAATGGTCATTTGATGATTCCTTAGAGACCCCGATGTGGCAAAGAGTGTTTTGGGGGTGTTACTTGAGTGGTTTTGACAATTCTGAGAAATTGTTGGTTTCATTGTTTCAGGGTTGAGAAAATCTTTCCAAGGCCTACTGGCTGACCAAGTCCACCTCAGTGTATCCATAGACCAAGAAACATGCTACAAAGCTTGGCCAGGAGAATTGTCCAACATATTCTTCGTTCCATCCTCTGATGAAGCACTCAGCAGCCTTTGATGGTCTAGATAAGCTGGCCATCATGTCTCGGTGTACATCTGGGCATGATGTCCATTGCCAAGGCATAAGCAACCGAGGAAGCCCAGTCCCTATACATGGACTGCAAGATTGGGCTGTGTATCCTGTGATTTTTTTCTGTGGCTGTGGTCTGAGTCCAGTAGTCTATTCAGGGAGTGCCCCAAGAAATCTTGCCTGGGGTGACCTTAAACTTGACTCTTACGTGCACCAGCTAATACAGTATCAAGTTTGATCTGTCACCTGCACCAGTCAATGCACATACCAATTAACGGATGCAGTTGCCTGGTCGGTTCCAGCCTAGCTCCGTATCACAGACCTGGTCCTCGTGCATACCAGTGGGTGCTGTGTCCTAGTTCGGACCACCTCCAAAACCCCAGCAGACTCACTCCTAATCTCAGTGTTTGCACATGCCAGCTTCTGCTGTGACCTAGTCTGGGTCAGCTTGCATCTCATGCAGCTCTTGTACATACTCATGGGTGCTGCGGCTTAGCTCGGTAACGACCCACCCCAAACTCAGCCCTCATGTATGTCAACAGGTGCTACTGCCTTGTCCAGCCTGGCCTGCCTCCAGCCCTGGTTTGTGCTCAGTAGCAGTTGATATGGCCAAGCAGGGGAGTGTTCATAGTTACCCTGCCAGGCGTGCTCCCAGCCTCAGATCTTGTGCCTGCTAAGGGGTACTGAGGTCCAGCCTGACATGATTCACACCCAGTCCTGGCACTTGTCTACAGTTGCTGTGGGCTAACCTGGCTGGTCCACACCCATTCTGGCTCTCCTTCATACCAATGGGTGTGGCAGTGTACCCAGCCTGGTCTGCCCCCAGTCCCAGTCCAAGTGCTGGCTATGGGTGCTACAGTTCTAATTGGATTGGCCCACCCCCAGTCTCAGCTCTTACTCTCACAGTGGAAGCAGCAGCTTAGTGGGGGAGAACCGGAGATTCCCTTACTAGGCCCACTCCTAGATCTGGGTCTTGCACATTTCAGAGGGTGTTGTGATCCAGTCTGAGATAGTCTGTCCGCAGTCTCAGCATTTGCAGCAGGTGCTACAACCTGGCTCAACCCAAGATGCGTCCAGTCCAGCTCTTGCCAGTGGGTATAGCAGCCTAGCCTTGTCTGGCTCACTCACAGTCCCAGCCCTCATATGAACTGGGGGATGTTGTGGTCCAACCTAGACTGCTCTGCACTCTGTTCTGACTCTCACTTGCACCAGAGTGTGTGTTGAGGACTGACCCTGTCCAGCCTACCACCAGCCTGGTTTACACGTGTGCCAATGGGTGCAGCAATTCAGCCTGGTCTGACTTGCTCCCAGCCCTAGATCTGGCTCTAACTAGCAGGAGCTGCAGCCTAACAGGGGTGTTTCCCAAGTTCCCCAACCAGACCTTCTTGCAGTAATGAATCTCATGTGTGCCAACAGGTGCTACCACCCAGACTGACATGGTTGGCTCCCTGTCTTGGCACTCACTGGTGAGTACTGCCACTTAGCCTGTTTGGCTAGCACTCATTCCAGCTCTTACAAATATTGCTATAGCTTAGTCCAGTCTGACCCACATCCAGATCTGGCTCTCATGTGACCTGGTGGGTGCTGTGACCTCACCCATTCCCACATCCATTCTGCTCTCATGAGCACTACAGCATGCAGGTGCATAGCCCCCAGATTCAACCAACATGCCTGCTTATGAGTACTGCAGCTTTGTCCAGCCTGGTCTGTCAACAGCTTAATCTCTCACACTCACCAGTGGGAGTTGCGGCCCAGAGGGGATCCCCAAAAGTTCCTCTACCAGGCCCATTCCCAGCTCCAAGTATTGCATGTGCTGGCTGGTGGTTTGACCCAGCCTGGCATTGTTCACCTGCAGTCTCAATTTTGGCTGGCAGGTGCTGAAGCCAGGCCCTACCCAGCCTCCTCTTAGCCGAGACTGCAGCGAGTATCAGGTGAGTTCCTGTCAGGTAAGCTCTGTAGTCTGGCCTGGCTAGACCTGTCATCACCTCCAGTTCTCTGTGTAAACTGGCAGGTGCTGTAGTTCTACAGAGGTGAGCCCTAGAGAATTTGTCCAGAGATTTCATTCTCTCCCTTTCCATGGCTCACCCCCTGTGGCTACCGTGGCCTAGCCCAGCTAGGCATGCCCCTAGCCACTGATTTTGCATGTACCAGCAGGTGGTGGGTGATGCTACTTAGCCCAGCCCAGGTCTCTCATGTGGGTAGGTGCCTTGCCCTGACCCAGAGATACCCTACAGTTTCCCCTTATAAACCACTGCATCAACTGCCTTGCCTACCTATGAATGCAATAGCCCAGTCAGTGGAAGATCCCAGAAGTCATCCCTCCCCTTCAAATATGCTCTCAACTGATCCCACTCCAGTATGTTCCCAGACCCCCTTCTTTGGGAAATCTGCAACGCCCTGGCCTGTGGGCCAGGGTGGCATGTTTCAGCTCAGTGTTCCCTGCCTTCCCCACATATCTTTAAACAAAAAAATAGAATGGGTAACTATGCTAGAACACTTTTATAGTTAACACGAATTTGGCATTAACCAGGTGCAGAATGTCCATTAGGTATTGACTACTTTTCTCCCAGCAGTGTAACACCTGCCTAGGCACAATGCAATCTAGGCAACTGGCTGCAGCTGTCGCGGGTAGATTTTCTGTGACACTGAGCTGCTGATGGTGGAGATGTAAACGTGTAAAGGCTCCAGTGTCACTAATCTCATTGTTCTCCTGAAGATTTGGGCGACTTTCTGGATTAAATGCTTCTCCATTTGTTTTAGGGACAAATTGAAAAATGATTTCCAGCAGCTAAATAGTCATTTTACAAGGGAGAACGTTCACTCTCCTCCCAGCTATCCATTCTGGAGTTCATCCAATGTTGTTTTTTTTTTTCCTGTACAGATATTCACTTGACCCAGAACTATTTATTGAACAGATCATTCTTTTTCTAAAGCAGTGCAGTATCTTCTTGTCATAAATCAGCTGACAATATACATGTGGACTTGATTCCTGACTCCAGATTTTGATCCATTTAATTTGCACAACCTTTAGCCAATACTGCACTCTATTAATGATATCTTTACAATAGATAGTCTTATATAGTAGTAAATTGCTTTGTTTGCTTCTCTTCTACAAAGTATTCATTGTTTTGGTCTTTTTCATTTTCTTTTGAATTCTGGGTCCACCCAGCAAAGTCTCCCAAAGTGTACTCAGATTTTCACTAGGATTGTTTGTATTTAATTTTGTGTAAAATTTTTGTGGTTTATTTCTTAATTGCTGGAACCATAGTTTTACTTCTTTCTTTTAAAATATTTGTTTATTTGAAAGTCAAATGGCCTCTCAACCTCTTGGTTAAGGTCAAATGTATTTGAGAACCTGAGTTACAGAAAAGAGATCATCCTTTCACTGGTTCACTCAAGTGGCCTCAATGGCCATGGCTGAGTCTGGCCAAAGCCAGGATGCTGGATGGAGTCTTGTCTGGATTTCCCACATGGGTGCAGGGCCCAAATGGTTGGCTGTTTTTCCAAGACCATTAGCAGTGAGCTGGATTGGAAGTATGGTAGCAGGAACATGAACTAGTGTCCACATGGAATGTGGCAAGGTTTACCTGCTGTACTAAAATGATGCTTCTAGGATTTTATTAGTGGTAAAGTTTTTTGTTTGTTTTTCTTCTTTTTTTTAAAATTACTTTATTATTTTGTGATACAAATCTGGGATTTTTCCTCCCCACTCCACAAGTCTCTCCCCACACTCCAATTGATTTCTCCTATTTTTCCTCTTTTATCACAACAGTATAGTCCTTCACAGTCATACCTCCATCTTTCTGTTATTTAAATGTATTCTGACATTTTAGGTATGGACAATGTCAGAGAGTCCAGTATCCTGTTGTCAAGATATATTTAATAGTTTCTTTGGGAGCCTATCTTTGATTTGTAAGTAGAGATGCATAGTCTATGATATATGATGGTCTATTACACACTTAGTATACATCCCCTTAAATGAAAAGCCATCCTTTAACTTCCAGTTTTTGCATATCTTTGTTGGTGTGATGTATCTCCTGTAGGCAACAGATAGAACGGTTTTTTAGTTTTTGATCCTGTTTGCTAATCCATGATACTTGATTAATGAGTTTAAGTCACTGAAAGTCAGGGCTAATATTGATAGGTAGTGATTTGGTCTTGTCAATTTAGCAATGGGTTGCTCATTGTTTGATCTAATCTTCTACTATCATTTTACTGAGATGCTGTCTACACTTGCCTTTGATTTTGGAACGTGCTATTCCTTTTCTCTGTCAAGAGAACATGTTTAAGTATCCTTTGTAGGGCAGATCTGGAAGAGGCATGTTCTTGGAGCTTTTCTTTACTTTGGAGGAATTTTATTTCATTTTCAAAGACGAAAGAAAACTTTGTTGGCTATGTTATTATGATCCGACAATTTTTTTCCCTTTTAGGATCTGGAATATGTCACACCATTCTTTCCTGGCCTATAGAGTTTCCTGTGAGATCATCTGTGAGTCTGACTGCCACTCCTCTATACGTCAATTGATTTTTTTCTCATGCACATTTTAAGGATTCTTTTCCTTATACTCGACTAAATAGAGCTTGTGTTGTGGTGATCACTTTTGATGAACCCTATTGGGAGTTCTGTGCCCATCCTGTATTCTGTTTCCCAATTCTTTCTCCAGATTAGGGAAGATTTTCTCTATTATTTCATTAAAAACAATTTTACACCCAGTTTCTCTTTCTATGCCTTTTGGAACTACAATAACTCTTATATTTGGCCTTTTAATAGTGTCTCTTAATTCTTGAATACTTTTTTTTAGCTTGATCCAACTCCACTTCCAGCTTTTTGATTGCTTCCCCATTGTGACAAGACGTATCTTCCAATTTTGAAATTCTTTCTTCTGCTTCATTCATCCTGTTGTGGAGACTTTCCACTGACTTCTTAATTTGCTTTATTGTATCCTTCATTCCCAATAATTCTGCTTGATTTTGTTTCAGTGTGTTATTTCCTGTGTGACACATTCATTAAATTCCTTAAACTCCTGTTGTGCTTCTTCTTCTTAAGATTTATAACGAGTTTTTTTTAAAAAAATTATTTATTGCCCATTCCCTTGATGTCTTCCTCAGTTACCTGAGTTTGACAAAGCCTTTTTGCTTCTTTGCAATATTCATTGTGCCTCTGTCTCTTCTTTTGCTCTAGGTTACTGCTGTCCTGGTTAACAGGCTCCTTTCCTTGGGGCCAGTTTCTAAGCTCTGTTGTCCACTGGTCTACAGATCAATTTTAATGATTTCATTCACTACCTGGTTCTTTTTTGCAGTCACTTGTCCCACTCTCTCCAGTGAGTCTCAGTCCTGGGCATTTGTGCTAGGCTTCTGCCAGTCCCCATAACCCCACCAATTCCCACCACTTCCCACTCCCTGTGGTCTTGTGCTGTGGACACACTGTTGTCTGCACCATCTTTCTTCCACTCCTGGTTCAAGCATTGCCCGGGATTAGGGAGATGCCAACTGTCCTAAATCACTGGGTTGTCAGTGATTCTGGTCTTGCCAGAACCTTTTGGCTGTTAGGTTTGAAAGCTACCTGGACTTATTTCAGTAGAATCCCTAGGATACTAGTTGGTACTATTTTACCTGTAAAAATAGTATAATGTGATGAGCTGGAAGTGAGTTCTCTCTTGGCTCAGCACCTGGGCAGCTTCCTCAGTGCCCCCCTCAGCCTTTTCCTCAGTACACAAAACAGTGCCCAATGTGGCACTGGTGGAGGTCTGGGCCTGCTGGCAGTTAGGTCTGGGGGTCACCCGAACCTATCTTGGGTGAAACTGTGGGATTCCAACTTGGTACTGTTTTCCCTGTGGGACCAGTGCAATGCATCGAGCCAGAAATGAACTCACTTCTGGCTTAGTGTGTGCACAGCTCACTGTTGTCCCTCTAGCCCCACAGTCTTTTCCTCAGTACACAAAATGATACTCAACGTGGCACTGGTCTGGGTCTGAGCCATGAATTCCACCCTGTTCCTGCATTCACCTGCTTGGGCTCTACCACTCTGCTTCTGCTCATGGTCGAATCAAGCAAATCAGCAGGACGGACAGTTCTATGCCTCGGCTCGCCTCCAGAGCTCCTGGTGAACGACCCTTCCCACAAGGCTGCTGGTGTCTGATTGCTGACCACCTCTGAAATATCTGGTCACTGCAACAATGCTCTGCTGTCTCCACTGTGTCCATGGGTGTCTAGGTGTCCCTCTGTCATCAAACTGTCCTCTCCTATTTCCTGGGATCATGGTCTCTCTGCTTCTTGGCTAATGATTCTCCATCTGTCTAATTGTGTCCTTGTGCTATTCTGCTAGCTTGTTTCTTCCACCAATGATCAAACTCAGTGATAAAATTTTAACATTCTAGTAAGTTTTTTAAAATAAATGTTTCACTATTCAAATTTCCAATTATTTTCCTTTAATATTCCCAGGTTTGCAAACCATTGTTATTTTTCTAACTGCTTGAAATTAGTAGGCTTAAATAATTGATTTTTGGTTTTTTTCTCAGCTCTAAAATGCTATTATTTGCATCTGTAAATTTCCTTTTGATATCTTGTAAAGCTGCAGACCACAAACTTTATTATATCCACTCTATTTTACTTTGAGGTAATTTCTACTTTTGTTTGTAATCATTTCCTTGATCTACTTCCTGGTTTATATTATATAATTTAGACAGAATTTAGAATTTTCTGTTTATTATTTTGTTATTTCCATGTTACTTCTGAGAATGATTTCAGTCTTGAGAAACTTGTTGATGTTTTCTTTACTGACAAGTTTTGTTAGAAGCTCCCTACTTACCTAGGAAGAAAATGAATCCTGTCATTACTTTGTGTAGTGCTGTAGGCATTATGACGAGTAATATGGTTTCATTATGTTGATCAGATTTTTTTGCCCTTTCTAATTTTTGTGTGTCTGTAGTGTTTAATCTATTTTCTCCTCTAGAGTTATTGGCAGAAGTATTGTCCATACCTCTAGGAAGCAGAAATCCCTCCATTCCCTGGACTCAAATCTCATATATATATTGTCAACTCCCAAGTACATCTCTAACCCAGATCTTTTACTTGGATTCAGGCCTATAAACTTAATCATCCACTAAACACTAAACTTCTCTCTAGTGTTTCACATATATGTTAAAATTAAAATCCACCTTCGTATCTTAATGAGACAAGGAATGAGACCACTATCAATGTGTTCCATTCTTGATGTCCATGTGCTGTTGGGCATCCAGGAAGTCACTAAATCATTGGATTTCACCTCTTTGAAATCTCTCTTCTCCAAACCCACTGACATTGCTTTATCGTCTCCCACTTGAGCCCCTTTGGAAGATTTCAAGTGATCTTTCTGTTTTCAGTTTTGCTCTCTTTAATTTACCCTTCATATATTTGCCAGACTTATTTGTATAAATTGTAAATGTGACTTATCCCGCCTCTACTCAACACCCTTACATTGCTTCTGAGCACCTGAAAGACATGTTTCCAATATCTAAGTTTTGCAATAATGTCTTTTTTTCTTTCTATTAAAGTTTAAATTTTATTATTTTTAAAAATTTTATGATATTTCTTTTTTTACTGGATTGTTTTCTGGTATTTCTGACTCACCCTTATGTCCATTTGGAAAACATTCTGAATTTTTAATGATCTATTTATTTTGACTTGAAAGACAGAGATACAGAGAGAGAAGGAGAGAGAGGGTGAGAGAGAGAGAGAGAGAGAGAGAGAGAGAGAGAGATAATGAGAATTCTCTATCTGTTGATTCACTCCCCAAATGGCCACAATGGGGGGAACTGATCCCTCCAAAGCCCAAGAACCAGGAGCCTCTTCTGGATTTCCTACGTGGGTGTAGGGTCCCAAGGGCTTGGGCCATCCTCCATTGCTTTCCCATGCCAGGAGCAGATATCTGGATTGAATGTGGATCACCTGGGACAGGATTTGGTGTCCATATGGGTTACCAGCAACACAAACTGAGGGTTAGCTTGTTATGCCACTATGCAGGCACCAATATTTTGCATTTTTGAAGAATGAATTCACTTGCCAAGTTCTTTGTATACCTTCTACTAGAATAGAATGCTCTATCATTGTTACCTATATGTAATGTTGTATTATATCACAAAACCTGTAACAATTTGTTTTACTTAATGTTGTAAATATGGTTGACAATTATCTGCATCCAGGTTCTGAAGTGTTTAAAATCAAGAACTCTAACTGCTTTATCTTTGTATGTTTCAGTGTTGAACTTGGCAGATGCTGTACACGTTATCAACATGGGCTGACAGAGTAAACAGAAATTCAAAAACACAATTTGCTGTACTTTTACCTGTTTATGCTCAACATCTTGCCAGTGTTATTAATCTTATTAGTCTGGTTATCTATATTTGATCAGAAACAACTTTATTTTGTGAGGTCCTGGTTGCCGTAGGCTATGTCTGGTATTTCAGTTAATCAGTTAAGCTACCATAGGAACAAGGGAGAGGATAAATGATTTAGACAGGATTTTTAATGTGACATCCATCATGAGAACTGCTTTTTCATTTTACAAGGTAGGAGAGCAGAGAGACTGACACTAATCACGTAGGTGGTCTTGGGAATAACTGTCCTTAGAAATCCCACAAGCTCGTTCATGCTAGTCCCATGAGTCGCTCCCTTTTCCCACTCTCTCACAGTGAGTGGTATTACCATTAATGCAGTTGCAAATCAAACACTGTAGGAATATTTAAAAGCTTACTGCTTCCTTCACCCTACAGCTCTCAGTCCATCACTAAGTTCTATTGTTTTTCTGTAAAATAAATCACAAATATTTCTGTTTTATTTTATTTTATGGCCAAATCCTTGTCCAAGATAGCATCATAGATAATCCTTTATAATAAGTTTTGGGGGTTTCATTCTTATTATATCTCACCAACAGACTGAGTTCTTTGAGAGCTTTGTATATTTTTGATGCTCTCTCTAGGAATATGTTGCCAATAACTGTGAAACTGGGTCCTAATAGTCAAAATATTACTTTCTTCCAGGTATCATATGTGCATTTAAAAAGGGACTTTCCAATAACAGTGGTTTAGGACAATGTTTCTTAAATGGTGACCTGTGAAATAACAGTCCTATATATCTAGTGAAATAATTTGGTGGGGGAGATGCAAATTTTATCTCTTTTTTTGTGATTAGTTACCCATAGACCATGTTAAACATTTTGAAAATGCTGTATTAAAGAATGTAGTTTAAATCTAGATACCTGGTGTTGACATTGTAACTCAGCAGATTCGGCCTCTTGTGACACCAGTATTCAGTTTAGGAGTTAGGTTTGAATCTGACTGCTTTGCTTCAGATCCAGCTATGTGCTGATGCACCTGGGAAGGCAGAAAAGATGGCTCTTGTCACCCATGTGGTAGACCAGAATTCCTGACTCCTGGCTTTGGCCTGGTCAGGACATGGATGTGACTATTTGGGGTGTCAACCAGCAGATGAAAGGTGTTTTTTTCTCTCTCTTGCTCCTTCTCAAATAAATAAATATTCAAAGTATACATTTTAAAAGATGTCTTGTAAATGACCTCAACACCCCTTAATATTGTGATATTAATATAAGGACAAGATTCTTAATTTGTCTTCTGGTCGATCCATTGTTTTTTTTTTTTTTTTCCGAAAATATCTAAGTACTCTCAATTATTTTATACAGCATACTCTTGTGTCAGATGGTCCATCTTTTAAAATTTTTTTTCATAAAAATAAATTCCTTTAAAAATTAACAGTCCCAGTGTTACCATTAGTTCACTTGACTACTTTGCCTGAATAGAGAGAAAATTTCAGTTACATTCCCCATTTGTCTTTTTCAAACTTGACATTCCCTGGGGAAGGGCAATCTTTACTATTGTAAGAGGATATGTATGTGTGTGTGTGTGTGTGTGTGTGTGTGTGTGTGAGAGAGAGAGAGAGAGAGAGAGAGAGAGAAAGAGAGAGGTTTGAATTTGCTTAGAGGTCATATCTCTCTGTGGCCATTGCTTACATATCATCCCGCATAATGACACAAACTGATGCATTTATTTCTTCAATGTTGTCTTGTATCTAGCCTCATAACTGTCTTCTACACTTTCTTAGAAGAAACTAACATCACATTTATATTCAGGGCAGATCTCTCCTGGTAGCTTTGTCACCATTATTAACTTGTCCTTCCTCTACTGTGTCAAACAAATTATTCCCTTGAAAATCACTTATATTCCAGATTCTGAGATTTTGCTTCCGTATTTTCAGAAGGACCTTGCATTTACATTTTCTATGTGTTCATGTATCTAATCACAAACAGTTATTAAACAGTTCTTATGTTCCCTGCACTGCCCGGGGCACCAGAACTGATGATAGAGAATAAAAATTATATTGCTTACCTTCGTGAATTCATTCAGTTCACATCTAGAATGTGCATCTCTCCACTGACTACTTCCTCATAGCCCTCAAAAATTCAGAGGCACTCCCCATATGGAGAAAATCAGTTGTCTCCTCGATGTCTCCTCGATGATCTTATCTCTTGTCTTACATTATTTCTGCTCCTTTTCATACAGTATACAAAAATCTAGAGATTGAATTGAACCATTTTTCCCTCTAGCATAAAAATCTTCTCAAGGGCCTGATGTGATAGCTCAACTGGCTATATTTCTCTTCAAGTGTTGTTATCCTATACAGGCCCTGGTTTGTGGCCTGGCTGATCCACTTCCTATCCAGCTCCCTGTTTGTGGCATTGGAAAGTACTGGAGGATGACTCAAAGCCTTGGAATCTTGCATCTGTTTAGGAGACCTGGAAGAAGCTCCTGGCTCCAGCCCTTGTGACCACTTGGTGAATAAAACATAAGATGGAAGATCTTTCTCTCTCCTTCTCTCTGTAAATCTGCCTTTCCAATAAAAATAAATAAAATTTGAATAAAAACAACTCCTCAAATTTTCTAGTACCTGCAAGATCATAATTCTTTGCAATGTGATTCCAATGTGATTTCTTGAACTAATTTGCTCCACATCTACATTATAATTCTTGTGCTCATGGCTGGTAGTAGAGTGGGGTGCCTAGGATACGAACCAAAGAGTGAGCACCTACTTTAACACATGTGCTCTGAATTCTTCACCCAGGTCTTGACCCTGCTTGTGCTGGATCCACATGACCTGTGTCCTCAAATACATGATGTGTACTTTTAAATAGTTTGCTTTGTTTTCATCCCCTCCTTCTTTCTTATTATCAAAAACAATATTCAGAAATGTACTTAACGTTTATTCATTTGGGTCATACCTAAGTAGAGTATGTGGCCTGGGAGAGCCAAGGGTGGTGTTGTGTTCTCACTACTGTAGCTCTAGCCACTAGGGAAAAGAAGGATACAAATCAATACACCTCTAAAACCACTTTCTCCATGGGAACTCACTCTGACTCATCTGTTCCTCTGAAAATCCAATGGTTTCTGTTTCTGTGCTTATACAAATCTCCATGAATGTAACTCATAGTTTTATCTGGTTGTGTGATGTGCACTCTAATTATCTCTCTCCAACTTTGTGTGTTTTTGTCCTTCAATAAGCTTTCTAAATGTCACAATAATTAGAGATTTACAGAATCCCTACATTGTACAGAGTTTCTACACACTTTCCTCTAATTTCCACTATCACTGACATCTTAGATTACCTTCACACATTTTCACAATTAATGAATCAATATCAATACATTGCTAACTAACAGTCATGTATATTCAGTTCTTCACTGTGTTTTTTTTCTTTCCCATCATATTCCATCCAGGAAACCATATTACATTACTCAGGTTTCTTTGTATTGTAACGATTTTTCAGACTTTTCTTGCTTTTGACGACCTTTATAGTTGTGAGGGTTATTGGTCAGGTGTTTTGTAGAATGTATTTCAATTGTTTTTCTTACTGACTTTTCTCATGGTTACACTGGGGCAATGTGTTTTTGAAAGGAACACCTCTGAAGTGTGATTCTTACTACATGAAATTCAAGGTATATTGGCAACATGTAATGCAATGGCCTGAGGTAATAATGCTTGTCATGTTTCCCCATGGTAAAGTTACACTTTGCCCACATCTACTTCTTTTCTCAACTCTTTGCAAGAAATTTGCTATGTGAATCCTATGTTTGCATAATTGAGTTTATGTTTTACTCTCTTAAGGGTAAATTAGCTGTACAAATGACTTGAAATTCTATGCCTGAGATTTGTCTATACAGCTCCACTTATTTATTCAGTAATTTATTTACTCCAGTGTAGATTGATAGATATTTATTGTGCTTTTTTGATTGCAAATATATTTAAAATATATTTAATTTATTCTTGGGTTTTATTTATTTAGTTTTATTTGAAAGAGAGAGAGAGAGAGAGAGAGAGAGAGAGAGAGAGAGAGAGAGAGAGACTTCTGTTTGCTGGTTCATTTTCTGAGTGCTTAATATTTGCGGTTGGGCCAGGCTGAGGTTATCATCTGGAAACTCCACACAAATCTCCCACAGGGGTTGTAGGAAACTCACTACTTGAGCCATTACTTGTTGTATTCTAGGATGTACATTAGCAGGAAGCTGGTTAAGAATCAGAATAGCTGGGATTCAAACCAAGCACTCTGATAAGGAGTGCAGGCATCCCAGGTGGCAACCTAGCTACTGTACCATAAAGCCCATCTCAGTTTTATTAATTTTATTGTTCTTTTTTTTTCGGTGTTAGTTATTGAGAACTATTTCAGTTAACTCCTGTATTCCTTTCACATAATCCCATTTTTTGAAGCACCGATTTACTCCCCAAGGGGCTGCTACAGCCAGAGATAGGCCAATCTGAAACCAGAAGTCAGCAGCTTCTTCAGGGTCTCCCATGTTTGTACAGTAGCCCAGGGACTTCTTGCTTTCCTAGGCCACTCGCAGGGAGCTGGATCAGAAGTGGGACAGCCGGAACCTGAATCTGCGCCCATATGGGATGTCGGTGTCACAGTGCCTGCACCCAATTCCGGTATTATTCTCTTATATTCCCATGGAATCCATCTTCATTAATAGGACAAAATGTTTATACCTTGCTTTTTTCTCAATTTACCTTTGTCTTATAAACTCTACTGATTTTCAAATCACTTTTATTCCACTCCCACTTCAGTGAGTTGGTTTACTACACTTGGAATGCATTTAGATTCACTTATTATTTTGAGTTATATCTTGATATTCTCTGCCTCTTAAATATGTTAAAACTTGCAAACATTGATGTTTAGTTTTTGTGTTGCAAAGTTCTATACTTTCTCACAAGACTTAATGTCAAGTATTCACCATTACAATATCGTATAGAATAATTTCACTGCACTAAAAATACCCTTACGCTTTACTTATTCAACCCTCCATCCCTCAAAAACCTGGCAACCTCTGATTTTCACCAACTCTATAAATTAGCCTTTATCACTCTGCCACTGAAGTGGAATCATACAGTAAGTAGCTTTTGAGACCAGCCTCTTTCACTTAGCAATGAATGTTTAATACTTATCTGTGTCTTTATACGGTTTTATTGCTCTTTGTAAATTACTGACTAGAATTCTGTAGGGTGGATCTACTGCAGTTCATTTAGTCATTCAGCTACTGATGAACATCTTGATTTGTTCCAATTTTGGTCAACTACAAATTAAAGCAAGTATCCACATTCACAAGCAGGTTTCTGGGCAAACATAGCTTTTCAAATCACTTGGATGAATACTTATAATACTTACAATACATACGATCCACGATTACTGGATCATATGGTGGGATTTTGTTTAAGTTTTGTAAGAAAGTGCCAAAATATCTTCCTAAGATACTGTATTATTTTTCATTCTCACTAGCAATGATTGACAGTACTTGTGTTGTTTCCTTGCCAGCAGTTGGTATTGTCAACTTTTTGGATTCTAAGCAATCTAATACAGTTGTATCAATATCTCATTGTTTGAAGTTGTAACTTTGTATTGATGAATGTTAAATATATTTTATGTTTATTTACCATCTCTATATCTTCTTTAGCAAGGGTTCTGTTTATGTTTTTTGCATGTTTTCATCTGATATATTTTTTAAAAATGTTTATGCTTTTGAGATATCTTTGACGTCTTTGAGATTTAATGGGGGAGAGGAGGAAGGGGAAGGAGAAGGAGAAGTCATTATTTTTGTAAAATAAGTTTTATTCTGTTTTGACTTAATACACAATAATTATACATGTTCATGAGGTATAATATAATGGATGTATACTTTGTATAATGATCAAATTAGGATAATTCACATATTTATCACTTCCAATATTTATCATCCCTCTGTGGCAAGGTAATTCAAACTTAAGTTATTTTGAAACATAATACTCTTGTTAACTATAGTCTCTTGACTGAGCAATAAGCACCAGATCTTCCTTCTAACTGTAACTCATTGTTGTCACCAATTCACCTGCATTCCCTCCTGCTTGCTGCCCACCGCATCCAATACCACTATTCTATTCCCTACTTCCATGAGATCCATCTTTTTCAGATTTCCTAGATGAGTGAGATCACGTGGCATTTGTTCTTCTGTATCTAACTTATTTTCTCTTAACATAATGTTCTCCAGGTCTATCCATGCTGTGGCAAATTACAGTTTTAATTCTTTTTCATGGCTGATCAGTATTCCATCGCACGGAAATATTTCAACCAGTTCCTGGAAAACTAGTCATAAAACTATGCACAGAGGTCAATTTTTTGGAGCAATATAAACTTTTACTTTCTTTTCCCATGGATTTTGAAGTATATTCATATACAGAGGATGGGAATTTTGTTTGATTCTATGTCTTTGCTATTGTAAATAGTGCTGCAATAAACAAGGTAGTGCAAATATTGGTCTACTTTTTTCCTTTGGCTATATAACTAGCAATGGAATTGCTGAATCATACTCACATGGTCATTCTAGCTTTAGGTTTTTGAGGAACTTCCATACTGTCACCATTATGGGCTATAGTAATTTGTATTCTCACCCAAAATGTGTTTCCCTTTCTCCACATCCTCAACAAACCTTGCCATTTTTTTTGTCTTTTTGATAGCAGCCATTCGAACAAGAGTGAGATGGCAACTCATTGTGGTTTCATTTAGCATTTCCTTACTACTTAATCATGTTGAGCATTTTTTCTGTTTGTCATTTCACTGCTTTCATTTGAGAATTATTCAGATCAGTTCATTTTAATTGGATTATTATCTTTCCCTATTGAGAATTTGAGTTCCTTGTATATTGTGAATATAAATCTTAGAGTTGTAAGTATGGCTCAAAACATGAAACGGTGCTGAGGAATGTTCATTTTGTAGTACAAGTGGCCCTGCCACTTGAAATTGACGGATTCCATGGAGTTAGAGACATTTGTTGCAGATGGAGATGCCTTATGCAGTGTCCGGTGAACACTAATAGAAACTTACTTAAGGTTTCAAAGCAAATGTATACTGTCTGTGGCAGAGAAATATACTCCACTCAAAAAGAAGTACCCAGTATGATATTGCATCCTGGTAGAAAATGAATGAGCATCCCACCCATGGGACTTCAATTGACTGTATAACACAAGCTGCCTCATGAGCTGAGTTATGGCATACCTACCAAATCATATAGTTAGTCACAGACATTATTCATAAAAACTAATAGATTCAGAATTAGATATGAGCATGTCCAGAGGATATGAGACAGTTATAAGAGCTACTCAGCCAGTCCTCTCTGTTGTAATAGGCAGTTCTCACTATTATAGTAGGGCCTATCTATTCCTCAGCTCCTAAATATGTCCTCATGGAACATTTTCTGTGATTAGCTGACAAAAGCACAAAGAGCCCAAATCTGGCCTGTGTGTCAATGTGAGCCAAAACGGATGATAGCTCTACTACAAACCAACTCAGGAATACTATAGTAAGGGAGAAATCCTTCAGGTTTGCAGAGATTGTCAGTCATTGACTTTGGTTAAAATCTATGTGTCTCAAAGTAGTAATACACACACACACACACACGTGCTTTTTTATTCATTTGTCAAGACATTAGGAAAAGCAGGATTAGAATAACAAGGATGCAAAAGAGACATGTGGCTGGACCTATGGGGGTGGGTACCAAACATGAGGATCTTTATATCTCCAATAATGCCCATGAGACAACATTCACTTGTGAAGAAGTGCTAAATCAGTCAACAGAATTACATTTTTAGGAGATTTCAGTCATCCTGTGTGCTGTCATGTCCATGTTTACACGGTGTAACTGTGAATGGAATTATAACATCACAGATAGCAGTCATGCATTGGAGCTATAATACTATAATAAAGAATCTTTCTTACTAAGATTAATTAGCTACTATCACGTAGAATTGTGAGCAAATGTATTTGTGATATTTCAGTACTAGAGATCAATGCTAAACTCTCAAAATGGCACTGTCCATTGAAGAAACAATCAAGCCATTTGGTGGTAGGCTGATTGCATCTTGCCCTGGGAGGAGCAATGATTTACTTGTATTCTCAGTATGGATTTACCTTTTCTGCTTACAGTGCTTCAGTCAACTGTCCTGAGTTCTTCCAGGAAGTCTGATTTACTAACATGAGATTCTACATAATATTACGTGGCATGAATGCATTCTCTTTACAATGATGAATGTATAATCATGGGATCCACTGGTTCCACAACATGCCCCATAATCCCGTAGCTGCCAGCTTACTACAGTTCTATTATTACCTCTTGAAGGTACAGATAAGGCCAGCTCCCAAAGTCGATGACTGTGATTTGGGAGAGGGGAAATTTTATCTTCGAGAGGCAATAACTGATTTTTTGTGTCTGATAGATAGCATATACAGATCTGAGGGAAGTAGGAAGAAGTTAGACTGCCTCCACTTACCATCATTCCTGGTGAAACACATGAAAACTTTAATTTCTATGACTCTGTAAGTATATGGTTTCCAGAAGGTGGGTACTTCTGCTACAGGACACTGGATGGTATTTATTTATTTTTATTTGAAAGGTGAATTGAGAGAGAGAGAGAGAGAGAGAGAGAAAGAGAGAGAGAGAGAGAGAATGTTCCATCTGCTGGTTCACTCCCCAAATTGCTGCAATGGCTGGAGATGAGCTGATCTGAAGCCAGGATTCAGGAGCTTCCTCCTGGTCTGCTACATGGGTTCAGGGGTCCAAGGACTTCAGCAGTTCTCCACTGCTTTCTAAGGCCACAAGCAGGGATCTGGATTGGAAGTGGACCAGTTGAACATGAACCAGTGCCTATATGGGATGCCAGTGCTAGCAGGCAGAGGATTAACCTGTTGAGGCACCAGGTTGGCTCCTTCCATTAACTTTTAAAAAAATATTTATTTATTTATTTATTTAAATTACAAAGTCAGATATATATAGAGGAGGAGAGACAGAGAGGAAGATCTTCCGTCTGATGATTCACTCCCTAAGTGAGCTCAATGGCCTGTGCTGTGCTGGTTTGGAGCCAGGAGCCAGGAACTTCCTCCAGGTCTCCCACGCAGGTGCAGAGTCCCAAGGCTTTGGGCCGTCCTCAATTGCTTTCCCACGCCACAATCAGGGAGCTGGATGGGAAGTGGAGCTGCTGGGATTAGAACTGGCCCCGATATGGGATCAAGGCGAGGACTTTAGCCGCTAGGCCACCGTGCTGGACCCACCCCTTCCATTAACTTTTGAAGTGCAGAGTTACAGAGTTAGGAAAAGACACAGAGAGAGAGAAAAAGAGAGAGAGAGAGAGAGAGAGAGAGAGAGAGAGAGAGAGAGAGAGAGAGAAATCTTCTATTCACTGGTTCACACCACAAATGGCCATAAAGGCTAGAGATAGGCGGGACTGAAGCCAGGAGCCAGGAGCTTCTTCTGGGATCTTCCATGCTTGCAGAGGCCCAAGCACTTGAGACATCCTCTTGTGCCTTCTTAGGGGTATTAACAGCTAGCTGGATCAGAACTGGAGCAGCTAGGACTCAAACCCATGCCCTTATGGTTTCCAGCATTGCAGACAGCAGCTATACCTGTTATGCTATAGTGCTGCCCATAAACCTTCTGAGGTATTCTCATATTTCCTACCACCCACAAGTGTGTGTTAACACTGTGCAACCTGTATATTTGAGAGTGGATGGTATAGGACAAGTCATATTGATGGATAAGATATAAAGGGTGAAGAAGAGAGATAAATGAAGCTTACATTCAGGATTTTGTTCTCAGCAATTGGATAAAAATAGTATCAGTAAGACTGGGAACATAGACATTTTTCCTGCCCTTTCATTTTAGACATGAAAAAACTGAGTGCTTCTGGGAAAATTGATATATCCAATGTTGCACAAAAGATTAGGGACAAAAATTCATCTTTTTGTTTAAATTTTGTCCAATACTTTTTCCAATGGATCCAAAAATTCCCCAGCTCAGCACTCTTTGCACGTTGGTAAGAGAGAAATGAATCAAATTAACATCAGAAGCCCAATATCAAAGCAGAGTGGATAGATGCTAGGGTCATAAATCTACAGTTCTGTTACCATGACTCATATTAAAGAGAATTTATTCACTAGGCATTGATTTTTTTTTTCATTTTAGCATTGGACTTAAAAATGAGTGATTTGATACAACGGAAAACACACTACCCTTGGTATTTAATGAGAGAAGTATCACAGCCAGGTCAGGTGGAGATGTTCCCAATCATGACAAAGAGGCTGATGAGGAAAGAATTTTTGTAGTGGAAGGAATCCCAGTCTTCAGGAGCCCTTTGTCTGGAGAAGGAATTAAGTAATCAAGCAACGAATGTCCAATGTGAGCCCATTATGTTCCAGGCACTGACTTAGGCACTGGTTGTATGTTGGTGAATAAAAGTGCCAATACAGGGCCTGGCACAGTAACTTAGTGGCTAAACTCTTCACGTTGCATGTGCCAGGATCCTGCACCAGTTCATATCCCAGCTGCTCCATTTCCCTTCCAGCTTCATGCTTGTGCCCTGAGGAAGCAGTAGAGGATGGCCCAAAGCCCCGGGACCCTGCACCTGCGTGGGAAATATGGAAGAAGCTCCTGGCTTCTGGCTTCAGTTTGGCTCAGCTTTGTCTCTCCTTCTCTGTAAATTTTCCTTTCCAATAAAAATAAATAAGCTTTTTTTTTTTTTTTTAAAAAAAAGAGCCAATACAACGAACTTAACTGAGTTCACATGTTAGTAAATGTACTACAGCGTTAAACATGCAGAATGTTCCACAGAGATGAATATAAAGGGCAGGTATAAAAACAGGTGTTATGGGCTGAACTGCCTCAGAAATTCATATTTTGAGGTCTTATCTTTCAACATCTCAGAATGTGTTTCAGTGAGCATGCCTTGTGCATCAGAAAAAATGGTTGGAAAAAATATCATTTTTGAAAGTGACCTCAAGGGTGTCATTGAAGAGGATACTCACTAGGGATGATAATTGTTTCTACTGTTGATCTTGAACCTAATTGAAGGAGCTGGAATTGCAGAGACATTGAACAGAGAAGCTCCAGATGGCAGAATTGTAAGGGATTCCTCTGAAGGCTTCCATATGCTCATGGAGTGCCTATATTTATAATTATCACTTACCACAGGAAATGTTTAAATGATTTACTCATTTGTGCAATTTAGCATTTTTACTACTTAAATTCCTTTTTTAATTCTCCTAGTTATGTACTATTAATAATCTTGTGCATAAAGTTAGAGCATTAATCATAAACAAATTGGTACAAGTAGGGTTTTTTGTAGGAGTCACATGATAACTACAGATTTTCTATATGGTGGACATGCGTATATATAAATTTGAATTTGTGCTACTACTTTGAAATAATTTCTGTTAGTTGGAATCTCTGAAGTTTAATGTATGCAAAATCTGCATTTCTGCAGTTTCCCCTTATTGCAGTAAGTTTTCTCAGAATTTAAGTGGGCTTCTTATTTCCTAAACTGTATCATTCATGATGTAATATGACAGAAAATTTAATTTTGTCATCTGTGACTATTAAGAAATAATTTAATATAGCCTTATTAGTCATTTGTGTGACCTCATTTTCTGCAATAATGGGTATCAAAACACAGAGAGAAGCAGGTTCCAATGTTTGGTGGTACAGTGGGGTGACCATGATTCACAATAATATACCATATATTGTACAAAACAGGCTGCAAATGCGAAGATTTTTTTCTCTATAGATACGTGTTGAACTATTGCAGCATACCTCAAGAAAAAGTTCAAGTACCTCATTTTAATCAACAATATTTTAAGTACAATAAAAAAGATGAAACAGAATAAAAAAGGCTATAATTATGTTTGAAGACAGGTGATTCAGAGAATTCATTAATGTAAAATGGGGGTTATTGGGGTGAAGACTAATCCAATACGATTAGTATGCTTATAAAAAAGAAATTTGAACATGTCTATATACAGAAAGTAGACAATGTGAAAACACAGAGCATGGTCATTTACAACCCAAGGAGAGAGACCTCCTGGGAAACCAAATTTGTTTTTTTCCAAAAAAGATAAATTTACTTATTTTATAACTTATTAATATAAAGAGAACATATTTAATAAATTTCAGGCACAATTCTAAGAATATAACAATAATTTTCTTCCTCCCTCCATCCTTCTTTCTTTTTTTTTTTGCAATAGTATATTTTTATTTCCTTTATAACCACAGGCTTAATGTCCCCTTGAATAAAGAATTCTGCAAGCAAAAAATAGAGACCACTGTTCCTCGGAAATACAGAAAAGGGTTGTAAATATCAATCAAATCACAAGATGTCAATTTTGCTCATGTAGATCAGGTTTTTTTTTTTTAACTCTATGTAGTAGCTTCCATGAATCAGAGAAAATATGATATGTCTTTTTGGGTTCAGTTTATTTCGCTAAGCATAATGGTCTTCAGTCAGAATGGTTATGTCATACAGTAGATCTATTTTCAGATTTCTGGGGAATCACCATACATTTTCCTTAATGCTTTTATTAGTGTAAATTTTCACCAACAGTGTACTAGGATATCATTTGTTATTTTTGTATTTTTCCATGAAAGCCATTCTAACTGGGATGGTCAGAAGCTTATTGTGGTTTTAATTTGCATTCCTCTGGTGGCTAGTGAGTCTGAACGTTTTTTCATGTTTTTTGGTGGCCATTTGTATTTCATCCTTGGAAAAATGCCTGATCATGTCTTTTGTCAATTTCTTAACTAGATCGTTTGCTGTATTCTTGTTGAGTTTTTTTGAATTCTTTATAGATCTTGGATGTCAATGCTTTATCAGTTGCATGGTTTGCAAATATTTTCATCAATTCAATTGGTTGTCTCTTCATTTTTTTGAGTGTTGTTTCCCTTTCTGCACAGAATCTTCTTAGCTTGATGTAGTACCCTTTGCTTATTTTTATTTTAATTCCCTGTGCATTTGAGCCTATTCAAGAAGTTGTTGCCTACGCCGATATCTTGCAATGTTTTCCTTTAGAAATTTGATAGTATCAGGTTTAGATCCTTGATCCATTGTGAGTTGATTTTTTATGTATCATGTAGAATATGAGTCTTGTTTCATTTTTCTGTGACAGAGATCCAATTTTCCCAGCACATTTTTTGAAGGACTGTCTTTTTCAGGGACTGATTTTTAAACTCATTTATCAAAGAGTAGTGGGATGTAGATATGTGGATTATTTTCTGTGTTTTCTCTTCTGTTCTATTGGGCCACATGTCTATTCTTAAGCTACTCTCAGGCTGTTCTGATTAAAACTGCTCTGTAGTATGCCTTGAAAGCTGGTATGCTGACGCCTCCAGCCTAGTTTTCATTGCTTAGGTTTGCTTCAACTGTTCAGGGTCTCTTGTGTTTCCATATAAATGCTTGGATTTTCTTTTTGGGATCTGAGATGAATGTCATTGGGATTTTGATTGGGATTGAACTGATTCTGTAACCTGTTTTGAGTAATCTAGACATTCTGATAATATTAATTCTTCTAATTCATGAAAAAGGATGATTTTTTTCATTTTCTGGTGTCTTATTCTATTTCTTTCCTTAATGCCAAGGGATGCAGCAAAAATAGTTTTAAGAGAAAGTTTATATCAATCAGTGCCTGCATCAAGATGTTGGAAATGTTTTAAATAAATGATCTAACCATGCCCCTCAAGGACCTAGAAAACCAAGAAGAAATCAAACCCCAAATTTGTAGGAGGAAATAGATAATACAAATTAGACAAGAAATAAAGTTGAAGTAAAAAACATACAAAAGATCAGTGAAATGAAGCAGTTTTTTGAAAAACAAATTGAATAAACCATTGCCCCAAATAGCCAGAATAAATGGAGAATCCCAAATTAATAAATCCAGAGATTAAAAAGGAGATGTTACAGAAATAAAAAGAATTTTCTGAAATTGCTGCAATTGTATGCCAAAAAATCATAAGGCCTGGAAGATTTATGAGAGAGAGAGAGAGAGAGAGAGAGAGAGAGCGAGAGCGCACTATCTTGCATCTGCTGGTTTACTCCCCAAATGGCTGCAAAGACCAAAGCTGAGACAGACTGAAGTCAGTGGCCAGGGGCTTCTTCCAGGTCTCTTACATGGGTTCAGGGTTCCAAGGATTTGGGCCAGCCTCCACTGCCTTCCTTGGCCATAAGCAGAGGGCTGGATGGGAAGTGGAGCAGCCAGAATTAAAACTGGCACCCATACAGAATGCTGGCACTGCTGGTGAAGGATTAACATGCATGTCACTGTGCCTGCTCTGTGAATAAAACTTTAAAAGAAGAATTAATTCCAATTCTTCTCAAACTCTTCAATACAATTTAAGAGCTGAGAAACTATCACTCATCTTTCCTTCTTTCTTTGTGGGAGAGGTGGAGTTTAGATTCGTATTCTAGGTTCTTGTTTTCCACCTAGAGAAGTAATCTAAGTGTAGGCACATAATTGGTGCACAAAGTGATAAAGATTATGTAAAAGAGCTTGTATTACCATGATTTCTGTACTGAATTCAAGCCTTTCCTTACTTTTGTAATATCATTTTTTACTTTCTCTCCCTCTGTTGAAGTGAGTTTCTTGCTGATTGAACTATACAAAGTAATGACTTAAGATTCCAAATGTGAGCATGCTGTCTCATAAAATTCTGACAATATCAATGATACTCTGATAATCCCTGTGTCTATGGAACTGTATCATGAACAATATATATGTATGTACACACACACATACATATATATATAACAGAAATACAATACAATGTATTCTGTATCATGAATTTATCATGTAAACTCAAGGACTGTGTTTATAAATACTTAAAAGTATCTAGGAGAATCCTGATTCATACCCCTGATTCTATGTCCAGCACTCATAAAAAAATGATATGCTTGTATATATTTAACAATCCTTGCGTGAAAAGCCCTGGCTCATGGAGGGCCTTAGGTGATAAGACAAATCTAGTATGGAACTTATGGCACTTAGGCTAGAAACAGAAACAGTAAATTAAAAAGGTGTAAGAAAGAAAATCCAAATAAAAATATGAACTTCAGTTGAAAAAAAAAAGTCCTGGCTCATTGCATCTGCTGATTTTCATGGTGTAAATACTCCAACCAGCGTTGTTTCAAGCTACTAATGTGAGACCACTGAACAAGAAGTTGAGAAGATATGCGTTACTGACATTTCCAAGTCAAGTATTCATGACTCTAACACATAGCCAAATATATGCCAAGTGTTTTGAGCGTGCCTTCAGCACAGTAAGTTCTACATTAATATTTGTTATATTGTTACATTAATATTTGTTTTATTTGTTTTTATTGTATTCTTATGTCTGTATGTATGCCTTTAGTGATGAGCTAGAATACTAAATTATGTTTACAGCATTTGGCAATTCCTATGAAAATGCCAATATTTCAAAGTAGTACTCATTCAACATGTGGTTTGCAAAATTCCTGAGTATTCAACAAGCCATTTGAACCTGATAGGAAACTGCTTAAACAAACTAGTAAGAGTTGGCTCCAGGGATGTCTATATTATCTGCAGCCTTTTGTTCGCAAACATTGTGAAGACAAATGCTAGTTTTTAGATTATGTGCTAGTGAACTTTTTCTCTTCTGAGCAACAATGAATTAGTATTGTTTATAACTTTCTCCCAACCTTTCATTATTTCCTACTTGACTAATTTTATTTACTGATACCAAAAAATTAGAATAAAATATGATACTAAAAACTCAGAATATCCCAAAAGTATTGAAAGCGACGGAATCCTTCCAAACTCTTTCTGTGAGGCTAGCATCACCTTAATTTTATTTTTTAAATTTATTTATTATTTTTAATTCATTAATTACATTGTATTATGTGACACAGTTTCATAGGTACTTGGATTCTCCCCAAAATTTTAAAACTAGAAAAAGATACATTGAAGATAGAGACCCACAGACCAGTATTCCTGATGAACACTCACACAGATATTCTCAACAAAATGCCAATTAATCAAATCCAACAACAGTAAAAAAAATCATTCATCTAGAACAGGTGGGATTTATTACAGAGATGCAGGGATGGCTGGATATATACAAGTTAGTAAAAATGATACACCACATTAGTAACTTGAATAAAATACAGATGATTATCTCAATAGATTCAGAGAAAACATTTAATAACCATACAAAATCAGTTCATGATAAAACCTTAAGGAAGTTGGCTACAGAAAAAACATAATCTCAACACAATCAAGGCAATGTATGACACATCCACAGCCAGCATCATACTGAGTGGGGGAAAACTGGAGATGTTGCAGTTAAGATTCAGAAGCAGACAAATCAGACAAGAGCGTCCACTCCCACCATTACTTCTCAATACAGTTTTGGAAGTATTAACCAGAACCATTAGGAAAACAAAACAAAACAAAAGAAAACAAAAACAAAAAAGCTATAAAAGGTACAAATGAGAAGGCAAAAAGCCAAATTAACTTTTGTTTGCAGACAATGTGATCCTTTACGTAGGGGAATCAAAAGACTTCACAAAGGTACTATTGGGACTCATAAAAGAGTTTGCCTGAATTGCAGGTTATAAAATCACCACACGAAGATCAATGCCAGTTATATACACTATCAATGTCATGGCTGAGGAAGAATTCATAAAACTAGCTTCATTCACAATAACTACAAAAAATTTAAGTACCTTGAGATAAATTTAACTAAGGATGTGAAAGATCTCTGCAATGAAACCAATTTTTCCTAACATCAGGCTTCTAATGAATAAATGTGTGAAGACACAAATTTATATGTAAGGGTGTGATGCCTTATTAAGACAGACCTAGGAAACTCATAGAGAGGAATAGGAAGTTTTGGAGTTGTATTAAAATGTGATTTTACCCAGGGAGGGAATGTAACACTTGAGCATAACCTGTAAGTAGAGAAGGAGCATCACATAGAGCTATTTAGGCAAGATGGGACCAGGCAGAGGATAAAGCAGGTACAAAGATCCTGAGGTCAGGGTATACTGAGTGAATTGTGGGAAACAGGAAAGGACATCAGCATGGATACAGTAGCATGACTGAGGAAGAAATTTTGAACTGATATCAGAGAGTTAATATATGATGGATCAGATAATGTAGAGCCGTGGCTGGCAAAATAGCTCTATTGGCTAATCCTCCACATATAAGCACTGACATCCCATATGGGCGCTGGTTCATGTCTGGGCTGCTTCACTTCTGATCCAATTTCCTGTTAATGGCCTGGGAAAACAGCAGAGGATGGCCCAAAGTTTTAGGAGCCTGCACCCATGTGGAAACCCTGGAAGAAGCCCCTGGCTCCTGGCATCAATCAGACCAGCTCATCTCTAGCTAACACAGCCATTTGGGGAGTGAACCATCAGATGGAAGATCTTTCTCTCCTTCTCCTTCTCTCTGTAAAATCTACCTTACCAATGAAAACAAATAAATCTTTTTAAAAAGGACCATGTAGGACCCTATAAGTACGTTATTGCATGAAATTCTGGTTTAGGTCCAGCCTCTATGGAAAAACTTGTTTGTTCCTGTACAATTTAAATGCAAAATAGTCATATAAGGCCTGGCGCAGTAGCCTAGCAGCTGGATCCTTGCCTTGCATGTGCCAGGATCCCATGTGGGCATCGGTTCGTGTCTGGCTGTTCCACTTCCTATCCAGCTCCCTGCTTGTGGCCTGGGAAAGCAGTGGGAGATGACTCAAGGTCTTGGAACCCTGCACCTGCACAGGAGACCTGGAAGAGGCTCCTGTATTTGGCTTAGCTCAGGCCATTGCGGCCACTTGGGGGGTGAATCAGCGGATGGAGGATCTTTCTTTTTGTATCTCCTTCTCTCTGTAAATCTGCCTTTTCAATAAAAATAAATAGATCTTAAAAAAATTGTCATATATCTCAGAATTTCTACTCCTTCCTTGTGTAGAGAACAACTGCTTGAACATTAAGGTTCATAGCAGCATGATTCACAATCACCAGAAAAAAAAATGAAAGCAACCCAAATATCCAGGAATGGATAATGAGATAAACAAAATGTATGACACATTTATCCCATGGAATGCTTGTCAACCATGAAAAGGGATGACGTGGCATTAGAAATGTTTTTGAAATTGCTACAATGTGAATGAAACTTGAACGGTTCATACTAAATGAAAAAAGCCAATGACAAAAAGGTTGAATAGCATATGGTTCCAATTCTGTAAAATATTTGGATGTAGCACATAAAGAGGTGTAAATGGGTGTGATTAGTAAATGGATATGGGGTTTCCTTTGGAGATGATGCAAATGAGCCTTTAAGTAGATGATTGTAGTGTTCGCACAGCACAGTGAACAGACTGATTTTCTCTAATGATAGGGATTGGCCACATGTGATGACAGAGGACAGGAAGTCCACACTCTTATCTGCAACTGTAAGGATCAGAAAAGTTAGTGATGGAGTTCAGTCTGAGTCAGAAGGACTGAGAGTAAAGAACACCAATGTCTGAGGGCGAAAGAAACAGATACTAGCATTCAAACATAGTGCGCATTTCCACTTCCTTTGCTTTGTACAATTCAGGCGCACAATGGATCTCATGATGTTCACCTGCATGGGTGAGGATGATCTTTAGTCAGTTTACTATTTCAACTGCTTTCATCTTCTAGGAACATTTTTAGGGAAACATCCAAAAACAACATTCTAAAAAAATCTGAGCATCATTAAGCCCAATCAAGTTGACATTTAATTAGCCATCTTGTACCACAATAAAAACAAGGGACAAGTTTAAAAGTGTTTCATTGAAAATGGAATTAGAAGATACAATGTATTTACGTGCAAACTTTACAAAAAAATCCACACATACTGGGAGAAACTTGCTAACTTGGTATGTTTCCAGTGTGATAAACACACACATACACACAATTGTTGGGTCCGGCACGGTAGCCAATCCAGATGTGCATCCAAAGAAGAGTGGTTAAAGAAACTATGGTACATCTACTCCATGGAATATTATTCAGCTATTAAGAAGAATGCAGTTATACCATTTACAACCAGGTGGTCCCAACTAGAGACCATTATGCTCAATGAAATGAGTCAATCACAAAAGGACAAATACCATATATTCTTTCTTATATAAGGAAACCAACATGGAAAGTATAACTTCAATAATCTGATTCATACTGTTTTTTTGGTTGTTTGCTTTTTTGGCTGTATCCCATGTGTTTTGATGCTTTTATTTCAGTTTTGTTTATTCCAAATAATTCCTTTTCTCTTGTCAAATTCATCACTGGCTCATGGATTACACGGTGGCATCATTTTTCCCAAGAGACTTTTGTGTTTCCTTTTTGTCACTCATGTGTTGGTTACTTAGTGGCGTGTTTTCCATGGTGCTGTAATTTGTTGTTGATGATGTTGTCATTGTTGTGGCTGTTCTAACTCATACCAGTTGTTGATCTGGTTTCATGGCTCCTCAATTATGGAAATGTATAGTGATAGAGTACTGGAGTCTGTCATATAAGATGTGGGGGAATAATGGAACATGCATTGCTGCTTTCAGATAAAAAATAGATTCCCAATGAAACTGTTGGACGTGTGTAGACAATGGGATGCTGGACTGTCTGACATTATTTATATCAATACTTAAATAAGAGACTAATAGAATTATGATTCCTTATGAAGGACTACACTATTGTAGTAAAATGGGGGAAAATCTGTTGGGGGTGGGAGTTTAGATGGGAATCCCAACCTATACGAAATTATACCACATAATTCAAAATTCAAAATAAAAAAATATTAAACACACACACAATTGTTGGGCCTGGCACGGTAGCCTCATGCCAAAAGTCCTTGCCTTGCACATGTCGGGATCCCATATGGGCACCGATTTGTGCCCTGGAGGCCCTGCTTCCCATCCAGTTCCCTGCCATATGGCTTGGGAAAAGCAGTGGAGGTTGACCCAAAGCCTTGGGACCCTGCACTCACATAAGAGACCCAGAGAAAGCTCCAGGCTCCTGGCTTGGGATCGGTGCAGCTCTGGCCATTGCAGCCACTTGGGGAATGAATCAATGGATGGAAGATCTTCCTTTCCTTTCTGTGTATCTGACTTTCCAATAAAAATATAATAAATCTTGAAAGAAAGAATTAAAAAAAAAATCATTCCCTTACTGTAAATTCTTCCAATGTAATTAGATATTATCCACCTCCTCTGGGAAATTCCCTATACTGAGATAACAGTGTTCCCCACTGGGGAGCCTCCCTCAGTCTGATGAAGAAGACATGGCCACTACCACAGGCTCCTCTGTGCTTATGTCCGGTGTCCTAAGTAGGGTCACAGAAAGCAACTAGCACAGCCCAGGCATCAGCACCAACTCACGGACCTACAATTAATGATGAAGAGATCCATATATGTTATAGTCCAAAGCTGAATACCAGCTAATGCCCATATCTGGGAAGAGCAATTAGAGTTCATTAATTGAGTTGCTGGTAACACCACCATTCTCAAGGCTAATTATCCTTAATTGGAGTTGTCTACTTTAATAAGCATTTTGTTTCCTTCCATTCAATTTAACAATGTTCCAGGCACTATGCTAGACACTTTAGGGAATACCATACTTTAAGGAGTTCACTGTTTAGTCATGGGATCAGCATGACACATAGATAAGCTCCAACTTAAGTCAGAGGATAATGAGTGCTGCGGAGAATTATATGCTAGAGTTAGAGCAGCACAAGGGAGAGAGAGATTAATTCTGCTTTCATGGGTAGAGTTAGAGCTTTTATACAGAGAAGCAATATTACAACTGGAATTTAGGACAACAGACAAAATGTCAGCAGGTAGGAGAAAGGCATTCCAAGTAGAGGGAACAGCATAAGCAAGAGATTGGAGGCCTGAACTTGCAGAGCAAATCTAATTACTTACAGATTTATTTATTTTGTTTACCGATCAATTTAGCAAGTACTCACTTAGCAACTATTATGGTCCAGATGTTCCTAGATGCTTTGGATCTGTCAGTGAAGGAAACAAATGCACTGTCCTAGTGGTTCTCACATTCTAGAGATTAAGGTAGATAATAAGCAAATAAGCAATTACACATGCGATTTTGTTAGATTGTAACAAGTACCTTGACGAGGAGCAGGGCCAAATAAGGCGGTAGGCAGGGATGGAGTGGGCTTCTGGTGTTTCATATAGAGCAGTTAGGGAAATCCTCCCTGCTAAGTTGTCAATTAAGCAAAGACCTGAACAAAATCAGGTAATATGTAAAATACATGCGAGGTCTTTAAAAATTCATGAAAAATGTATATTATAAAAACATTGTATTTTAAAATTCTTTGCACCAGAACAAATAAATTAAAAAAAATCATTTGAGAGAAAGAGAGAGAATGGAAAAAAACTTCCATCTTCAGATTCACAGCCCAAATGCTTATAGTGGCTATGGCTGTGCTAAGGGTAAAGGTAGAAGCCAATTCAGGATTTAAACCCAGGTCTCCCCCATGGATGATAGGGGTTCAATTACTTGCACCATCACTGTTGTGTTTCAAGGTCTGCATTAGCAGGAAGCTGGAGTCAGGAGCTGGAGCCAAGGATTTGAATCATAAAGTTACCTTTTAGTTTCAATTTCCATGGACTTTTTGAAATACTCTTGTATATTTAATCAAAGCATTTCAGATGGACAAAATAGCAGCTGGATATACCTGTGCCAAGAATATGCTTGCTTTATTCTGAGATCATCGTGACCTGAAAAAGAAGAACAAAGTCGCCAATTGGTAAGATGGGGAAGCCTGAGATTGCAGAAAATCTCAGATTGGTGGAAACCTGGATTTTGGCTTTGATTGTGCTAAATTTAAGATGTGTATTAGCCATCTAGTGTAGGTCTTCAATAAGCAGTTGGCTATCTGTGTCTGTAATTTATTGGAGATGTCCAGTGTATAGATAAAAATTGGGGCATTGAAACTGGATGAAATAGTAAGGGAGCAGTTCCTGATAAAGAAATGGTCCATGGATCAAGCTCTGAAATGCTCCTATGTTAAGCATTTGGCTTGGTAAGAGACTAGATAAATGGTGTGTGTGAGGGGTGGGGGAGGATTCCAAAGTGAAGACAGGTGATAGTGAGACTAAACTACAACCTGGCATGTAAAAATGAGCTCAGAGTTTAATAAAACATCATGGGGGTAAAATCATCAGGACTGGACATGAAATGCAGGACCATGAGAAGGGGGGAGGGCAGAGAGTGAATTGTCCAGGAGGCTTCCTGAGTATTATTCTGGCTCAGGTTGGTGGATGATGGTGTCATGGACTAACACAAGGAACAGAAGTATGGAAGGAGAAAATTGTCCTGAGCAGTCAGAGGAAGGAAGAGTGAGGGAAATATTTAACTCAGACTGGGACATGCAAGTTTGATACTGAAGATGTGTCAGATTGACAGTTGTAAATTTAAGACCTCTAGAACAATATAAAAACTGACACTGTTTCTTCAGCTGCTAACAACTGTGTGTGTGTGTGTCTGTGTGTCTGTCACTCAGTTTCACAGTGTGGTGTGGGAGCTGCAGGGTGAGAGCTGCAGAGGAGAGACAGCTGTGAAGGAGGAGATGCAGATTTCTGAACCGATTTGTTCCCTACTGACTGTGGCAACCTAGGAAAGCTGTCATGTCTCTGAGCATAGGTTGTTCTCTTGACAAATGGAAACAATAGTCATACTTCCAGGGATTGTTTTGAGGACTAAAAGAGATATTGCAGAGATATTGGCAAAATCCTTGAAAGGGGTAAGTGCTTACAAATTTTTTGTTTGAGCAAGGCTATGAATACAGTATTAATTTGAGTACTTCACAAGAAGACCAGAGAGTTCTAGATGGAGAGCTGCAAGCCAAGCAAGGCATGTCTGGGGTCTGAGTGGGGAGTGGAATAGAAAGCACCTAGTGGGTTCCAAGAGAACCTAAAACTAGGGATGTGGCCTTCAGGAAGGGCTTCTGGGAGACCACATCTCATTTGCATCCTGTTATCCCTCTCTGTTGTGCAGACCTGTTACTGCTATCTCTGTGCCAGTTTCGCCATGAATGTAGCTATCTCTGGGGACTGTGTGGAGCTTGGAGAGCAAGTAAGGCCAGGAACTGAGGGCTGGGGGCTGAAGAGATCTAAGTGGGTTAGCCAATGTCTGGATTGGGATAGATATAAATACAGAAATCAGGTTAATACAAAATGGATTATAAAAGCATAGCAATAATATGAACAAGAGGGGGAGAGAAATAAGAGACAGAAAGATGATGTATGGGGAATGGAAATATAATGAGAAGATTTCCCCTATAGCAGTAACTGTCAAGAGCCTAGCAGAGGGCCTGACGCTCAATAGGTAGACAGTATTTGTTCAAAGAGATCAGGGGGCAGTCAGAGAGGAGAGAGACAGAGAATGGTACCAGTGCTGTGAGAGTGGATCTGTAACTGGAATCAATTTGGCAAACATTATTGATCCCTATTGCCTGCCGAGTACTGAGAAAGGGGCTGGAAGCACAGCGCTGAGTCATGAACAGCCTCAGGCCCTCACAGGCTGGCGACTGTGGGGAAAGCAGTATTAGAAGGCAGTCACTTTTCTCAATTATCTGCAGTGTCTGAGTGTCCCCGGAAAGTCCTTACCCTGCCTGACTCTGGATGCTTTACTGTCCCCATCCCTACTATATATCAAATCCCAGAAAAGCCAACAAACACAGTTTAATATCAGTGATTACCACATAAACTGGAAAGAAAACTCAGTTGGAATGCTAAGCACTGTCAGCTGATTTATTTCTTTTTATTCTTTCCAGAATCCTGGAATATAGGCACCCTTGTTCTCACTTAGGTAGAACAAACCCAAGGCTCTTAAACAGAAGGACACGCTCAAGGCCACAAAGCAGCAGAGACAGGATTCAAATCTCATTTGCTGATCAGTACTCTATGCTTTCACCTCTGTCTACCTTTCTGAGTGAGCTAAACATCCAACCACTTGCACTGCCTTCTTATGCCATGTGAGAATGAAAATACAGGTACTGAAGCCAACTGGTGTTTAACAGAGGTATGTGCTGCACAGGAGTAATACTGGTTTTAGTGTAGATTTTCTTAAAGGATTTTATTTTATTTATTTGAAAGGCAGAGTTACAAAGAGAAAGGAAGAAGTGGAGAGAGAGAGAGAGAGAGAGAGACCTTCAATCTGTTTGTTCACTCTTCAGATGGAAGCAACTGCAAAGGTGCAGAGGTTGGGCCAAGCCAGGAACTCCAAATGGGTTTCACATACGTGTAAGGACATAGACACCTTGGTCAATTTCCATGGCTTTCCCAGGAGCATTAGTAGGGAGCTGGAGTGGGAGGGGAGCAGCTGGGACTTGAACTGGCACTGGAGTTGCCTATGGCAGTGTTACCCAGTATACTACAATGCTGGCCCCTTAGTGGAAAGCTTAAAGAACATTCCCAGTACAATTCATTCATTGACTCATTCAGTCACTTACATGTTAATCTATGCTTCAAACATTAGCTGATTCCATGCTGTATGTCCTAAACAGTTGAGGGCTTATAAACAGTAACCAGAATTTGCAAGTCCCTGGGGAAGCTCTCGCTTTATCTAGTGATGAGGAAAGCAAGGGTAATAGTTAACATTTGCTAATGTTTACACTGTTCCAAATACTTCCCATAGTTTAATTGCATTCATCTTCAAATTAACTGTAGGTGGGGCACATACTACTATTTTCTCTGCTTTCTTGTTAAAAAGTAGAGACCTAGGGAGTTTATATAAGCTATATAACATCATACTGCTAGTAAAGTTGCAGAATTTGAACCTAGGATATCTGGCTTCAGAGTTCCCAAAATGACATTTCTTTGAAGCTAAGATAAGTGCTAATTTTAACATTCCTTTTTCTCCCAGTATCCTAACATACCTTCTCCTCTAGTCAAAGAGTATCTCTCCCCTTCCTGCACCATTTTCCTTACCATCCCCAAGTTTTGGTTTCTTCTGCTACCTTGGCCTGGGGTACTCTCCTCATAGCTTTCTCTTCTGTGCTTCAACTCCCCAAACTTTATGCACATCAAAAGGCATCAACTCAGTCCTGAAGCTCCACAGTAAGCCACCTAATGAATGTGAGAAGCGATCTCTTTCGCTTCATTGTTGGGCAGCCATGGTTTTTGTTTTGGAGCTTCAGTAGCACTTACTATGTTCTGTTCATATTTTTTTGTATTATCATTATCTACAATGTTATGCTTCGTCCCCTCATGTGACAATTAGATGGTGACTTTCTTCAGAGTTAGGAGGATGTCTGGAACCCTCAAGGTGACTAGCATGGTGATTAGATGGTGTAGGTATTTATAAAAGAGTGAGTCATCTGATGCTTGGCTTCCCAGATACGTGTGAGCTTCATACAATAAGCCTTGGCCTAAGAATCTAAGTTACTTCCTCTCTGCAGGCTTCTTTTTTTTTTATTCATTAATTACATTGTATTACATGACACAATTTCATAGGTACTGGGATTCTCCCCCCTTCACCCCAAACCCTTCCCCCATGGTGAGTTCCTTCACCTTGATGCATAACCACAGCTCAGGTTCCATTGGGATTCCCTAATTACAAGCTCACACCATACAGAGTCCAGCATCCCACTGTCCAGTCAAGTTCAACGGCCTCTTAGGGAGGCCCTCTCAGGTTTGAAAGCAGAGCCAGCAGAGCGTCACCTCGATCAATTAGAAGCTCCAACATATCATCAGCAACAATCCAGGTACGATGAGACTGGTGTAGAGTCCACTGATTGACATAGTCCATCTTAGGGTTTCCCCTTGTCCAGTTTTCCGCTGCAAGCATAAAGCTGAGGTGGTTGATTCATCTACTCCATCTTCCATCTTTTCTTGGGTAATGTTTTGATTCCTCCATTTTGTTCAGGGGAATCCCCAAAGAAACTTTGAGGCGTTCCCAGTCCAGGCTCCTACATGTACTACTAGTAAGCGCAGTGCCCGCCACAGTCCATCACTCCAATCAGCTGGTGGTTGTAACCCCTGGGTTGGATCTATTCTGAGCCCCGACCTCCATTGGAACCAATGAGTATTGCAGCTCTCCCCGGCTCTGCCCATCACACACTTGTCCCTCACCTAAACCAGTGGGAGGTGTGCTGGTTGGGTGCTGCATTCCCTATTGGCACAGGCCATTTCGCCTTGGCATTTTGTGTTTTGTACTGTTTTTTATTGCAACGAAACCTGGCCAGGCCCCCACACAGTTCCAGCACTCAGACTTGCCAGTGGATGACGTGAACCGACTCAGCCTGGTCTGCCCCCAACCGGAGCCAAATGTATGCCAGTGGGTCACTTTCCAAAGCCTCTTCTGGGTTGTTTACCTCCATGCTTCCTGCGTTTATTTCTAGGGTCAGTGTCCTGTCAGAGGAACTGTTCAGATTCCTCCATCCGACCCCTTCCTGGTGTCAGGCTTCAGGCATACCAGCAGGTCCTTCGGCCAGCACAGCTCTTCGACCCATTCTGGTTCCTGCTGTTGAGAGTTTCAGCCCAGCCACGGCTCGTCCATACCCACATATAGCTCATATATGGCTCAGTTGGGGTTGAAACCTAGCCGAGCCCGTCCCACATATACCCTGGTCCTCCGGAGCACCAAACTGTGTTGCGGTCTAACCTGGCACGGTGCGTCAATTCTGAATCCATATTTGTGCCAAGGGATTACAACTGTGACCAGACCAGAACTCAGCCCCCTTCCAGTTCCTGCGCCCCTTAATGGTAAGCTCCACCCAGCTAAGGCCTCCCCCAAGCTCCCCAACCAGGCCTGTTCCCAGCCAGTGGTTGGTTGCTCTGGGTCAGCCCAGCGCGCCCCATAGACTGTCATGCCTCCTTCTGCAGGCTTCTTGAAAGCATTCTTTGTGCCTTTCTTACAGGATGTAGATGCCATGCAGCATACATGTGTGTTAATCCTATAGAAGACAGCAATGAACTTGTTTTCATCTTGGAGGTCCTGTGAGTAAGATTTTAAGCATAAGCAATTGACTGTGTCGTAGAAGATGTCCACCAAAACCATATGGGAAGTACAGATAAAACAGGATCTGACATGGTCAGATTTATAATGGTGAACAAGCAGGTATTCAGGAGAGCCTACAAGCAAGGATGAAACTGAAGTGTTGAAGCAGGCTCATGGCACTGCTGACCACCAAAAGCAGCTTCCTGAGTCTTGGTTCTTCAAATGTCACTGTCCAGATAGTACAGGTGAATTAGTCACAGATATGAGAGGCATAGTGGAATTATAGCATGATAGATATAAAGAATCCACTGCAAGTGTTTTCTATTTCACAGCAGCTGGCCTGTAGCCCTATGCAGACTCTCTATATGAGTGGGTAAAGTACAGCTTTACTGATAGCCACATCCCGGTTGTAAGACATGAAAGTCTGGTGAGAAACATTCTATGATGCCCAAGGAGAGAGTGTTTGTTATTAGGGGGATGCCTTGATGAGCCAGGAAGAGAGTAAATTTGGAGGTAAGGCCATCGGCTGCTCCTGACTTTTTTTTGTGGTAGCAGACATTCATGGGGAAGAGATTATGATAAAAACATATGTAATAGATAAGATTGGACAGTTGTATTAAGTGAAATAAAGATTGTGAGGAATACTTTGCCAGTGGAAGAGATAAGATAGACAAGCAACATGATGCCATTTTCTGCTAATGGGGTAGCTACAGGAGAATTCACAACTGTAGAATTCTCTATCCATCACCTTCCTCAAGGTTGGCTTTTTGGGGGAAATGGACGTGAGTCTGGTATCTGTGGTGAGCATGTGGGTCAATGATGCCCTAGACCCAGACCCTTGAAATGGCCGTGGTTGTGTATCTTGAACACAGATTGAGTCCTTAAATAAGGGAGTTACATGCAATCATAATTAGAAATGCTTTTGCTCACATATCATCAAGGGTTCCTCTCTAATGTCTTCCTCCCCTGTACATAGCTGTATATCATTGTAGGAACTTGCAATATGTATGGACCCTTTTTACAACCACCTTCCAGGTCATTAGCATGTATAAGAAGGGAGTGGTGACTTGGTAAATTGGATGCATGTATGAATGAATGCAGAGGTCTCTGACATGTTTTAGTTCTTATTTAAACCAAGATAGAATTTTGTAATATAGTCTGTTTTTATGCTCCAGTTTTCTTCCAAAGTGTACCAACCCTCATGTTGCTAGTTTTTATTGGTAATTTATACCATATAGTTAGGACACTTAAGTTTCCACAAAGGTCACTGTTGTGGTGGGGCAAATGAAATAATAAGAACAGAAAGATAAACTGACCAGAATGACGAATCCAATTTATTCAATGCAAATAGTTGAGTCAGTTTGTTCGAAGTTGTATTTTGTTCGGAAATGTAAGGTCATAGGGTCATGGATATAGAACATTTTACTTTTCAACTATTCATTGTTGATGTGTAATACAGGACAAGGAATAAAGAACAGAGGCTTGAAACTAATTTGTCCTCAGGCTAGGTTTTATAATCATCCAAGTAATTAGTTGTTTGAATGATAAAAATGCCATCAAGCTAAGTGTAGTGTGGGATTTGGACACAACTGAGGTCTTGGCTTCCTGCTTGTCCTTGAGTGGTGTGGTTGGCGTAATTGCAATTGAATTATCCTCTGCTTGAAGTAAGCTTGATAGGTGAAAAACTAGATTTATCAAACAAATGCATACCAAGTCTCTCTTTTATCACGACTCATGGGACATTTTGAAAATATTTTATTTGTAAGTATAAAAACCCCATCCCATATTTCTGGATGGGTCATGCCTGTTGCATAATGTAATAGGAAACCATTGTCCATGGAATACGACCTGTGATCCATATTCCCATATTAATTTAAGGCCCACATCCACTTCCTATAGATCCCAAATCTAAAGTAAAATTTCAGGGCATCCCCAGTCCTAACCTCATTTCACAGGTTGGAGAAGGAAAGAAGGTAGCTAAAATATAGTTACTTCAGTTGACATCCCATGGTGACAGTCTGTTTGGAATAATCCATAACACTTCCAGGGGAGAAAGGAGGATTGTGCTGGGACATGTCTAGTGCCTTTGTCATTTCTTCACTGTTTTGGCACAACGAAACAGGTATCACTTGAAATTCTCCAACAGAGCTGGATGAGGCAGGGCATGTATAAGGTTACTGGTAGGTAGAAACTGCACCATTTTCCCTCCTGTACACTGGTGGAATCACTTCTCAGCACATAGTTCTAAAAATGGAAGTGTGGGAGGTGAGAAACTCTCCTCCCAAGCCATGGAAGAAAGAGAAAATTATAGCTTCTGACACCTCAACACTATTTGAATAAAGGAATGAAGTTGCCACTGGAAACTGTACTAGTCCAGCACAAGGAATCACAGGCTTATCTGAATACAGAATCCAAAATGTAGAGGAAAAGTTGCTCTTCAATGAAGCACTGAAAAGCTTCACCTTGGTTTTGCTCCAGGACTCTAAAGTATGCCTGCTACTGAAGCTGATCACATCCATAGCCTGGGACTGCCTTGAGCTGTTGGCTGCAGGTTTCTACATCTTTAGCAGAGGTAAATGTGGCTGTCTAACTTTATCTAATGCTTCAAACAGGAAAGATTATTAAGCAGAGAATAATCCCTTCACGTTTTTTTTTTTTTTTGGACTATTTGAGGCTAGATTATCTACGGGTCGAACTTTCAAGGGAGGAATTAAAACATAATGGAGATCTTAGAAAAAATGTGCGAAGTCACTGGCAACAGTCAAAGTAAATGTTAAAAACCTCTCCTCTGTTGTTCTTTCTTCACTATTCCAAAAACCAGCGGCTCATAGGCTCTGAAGTTTGTAGATACCCAACTTCCTTTTCTTAATGAAAAGCTCATTAACATACAGTGGTAGTACATGATGAAAAAGTTCTAGTTCCTTCTAGTTACCCTCTGGGATCACACATAGCAAGTTTAAACTTCACAAAATGTTAACTTTGCAAACATTCATGCGAGCTCTTATTGTGCCTCATGTCCCAATACTTGGAATATTTGATATCCCCCAGCAAAATTTAATATCTAGCAAAATTTTAATCTCTATAAAAGACCCCTTTTTCTATCACTTTCCTGCTCTGAAGCCTAAAATGTATTCAAGAGGTTTAATTTTTAAATTTTTTTAAAAGAGGTTTATTTTTAATACTGCTTTTAAAATTCAAGTTTATTGAGATATCATATATGTTAAAATTAACTTTTTAGTAAATAGGTCTGAGTCTCAACAACTACATAGTCTACCAACCATCACATTATGCATAATCACCACAATATCTATGTGTGCACATATACATGGTCTTTTCATCACCCAAATTCCCCATGTGTCTCTTTGTAGTTAATGTCCTTCATCTCTCTCCACTCTTTACAATCACTTACTTCTCTCGCTTTTCAAGAAAGTTAAGTACTTAGAATCATAAAGTATATAATCTTCTGTGCTCACCTGCTTTCACATAGCATGCTTTTGCGATCCATTTACGTTATGGTACATATCAGTAGTTTGTTCCTTTCATTAGTAATGTTACTCCATCATAAACGTACTACAATTTAAGCATCCATTTGCTAGTTGATGGAAATTTGAATTTATCTTGTTTTATTAGCTGTTTTGATTAAACTGATTAAGGTTTTCATGTAAGTCTTCATGCACATGTTTTTATTTCTTTGGAATGAATAATATAGGTTTGAGGTGACTGTATCATAAGTTACATTAAGTTTTTTTTTTAAGATTTATACATTTTCACTGGAAAGTCAGATTTACAGAGAAGAAGAAACAGAGAGAAAAATCCTCTATCCACTGGTTCACTCCCCAAGTAACCCCAAAGGCCGGAGCTGATCCGATCCAATCTGAAGCCAGGAGCTAGGAGCCTCCTTATGTCTCCCACATGGGTGTAGGGTCCCGAGGCTTTGTGCTGTCCTTAACCACCTTTCCAGGCCACAAACATGGAGCTGGAAGGGAAACGGGGTAGCCGGATGCAAACCAGAGCCCATAAAGAATCTGGGTGAATGCAAGGCAAAGAGTCCAGTCACCAGGTTTCTGTGCCAGGCCCTGTATTGTTAAGTTTATGAGAATCTTCCAAACTGTCTTTTAGATAAAACTATGTTATCTCATTCTTCCAGTGGCAATGCATATAAATTCTATTCGCTGTTTATATTTCCCAGTTCCATCAGGATGTCCTTGTTTTGCATTTTTTGATCCTAGGACATATGTACTTATATTTTACTATGGTTTTAATTAGAATTTCTCCAAAGAAAAATTATATTGGACATCGTTCTTGAAGTGTCTGCTCAAAAGTTCTTGGTTTTCCTTAGGGTTGTTTGTTTTGCCAATATTGGGTTTTGAGAGTTATTCACACATCTGGATACAGATGGTTTCTGCAAATGCTTTCTCTCTGCCTGTGGCTTTCCTGTTTACTTCCTTGACAGTGTCATTCAGACAGAACGATACAGAAGTTTTGAGACATGATAAAATTGTTTTTCGCCATTATTCTGTTGTTGCCTGTTTCTTGTTTTTTTTTTCCTAAGAAATATTTACTTCGTTCTAGCTCACACTGAAATTTTCCAGAAGTTTTTTTCTTTAAATATGTATTTTTAAATTTTCTTTGAAGATCAGAGTTATAGAAGGGAGAGTAGAGAGATAGAGAGGGATTTTCCCATAACTGTTTCAACTCCCTATTTGGCTGCAGCAGCTGGGACTGGATCAGGTGGAAACCAGGAGCCTCTTCTGGGCCTTCCATGTGGATGCAGGTATCTGACCACTTGGACTATCTTCCACTGATTTTCCCAGGCCATTAGCAGGGAGCTGGTTTTAGCAGTACACTGCCAGACCTTTTCAGAAGTTTTACAAGCTTCAATTATATCTTTATGACTGTGATCCATTTGGAGTTAATTTTTATATGGTGCACAGCATAAAGTTCATTGTCATGCAAATGAAAGTCCAATTGTTCTAATATTATCCATTGAAGATACTATCCTTTCTACATTAAATATATATCGTCTTTGTAAAAAAAAAAAATCAATTGACCATATATCCCTTGAGTCTCTTTCTAGACTATTTTGTCCCATTGACCTCCATTTATACCTTTTTGCCAACACAACCTTTTCTTGCTTACCGTTGCGATATAATAAATCTTGGAAGAAGCAGTATAAGTTTCCGCCTGCTGTTCTTAATCAAAATTGTTTTGACTATTTCAGCCAATTTGGTCCAATATAAAGCATGGCTTTTAAGGATTGAAATCCCTTATGCAAGAGCTACTTAGAAAGAGTGATCATCCCCACAGCTTCTTCATTTAATATCCTCATTTGGCGTTTTTTTTTTTTTTTTTTTTTTAACCTTCGAATGATTGAATGACACCTCATGATGGATTATCTCAGCTTTAGTGCTTGGTTTCGCTAATTAAGGTCCCTGTATTAATTTCATATACTGCTTTAACAGATTACCACAAATTTAGGGACATAAAACATCCCAGTCTTATTGTCTTACAATTCTGTAGGTCAGAAGTCTATGTCAGGTCTCTGTGGTTTAAAATCAAGGCATTAGCAGAACTGTGTTCCATTCTGGAAGCTCTGGGATAGAATTTGTTTTCCTTCTGGAAGCTTTGAGAGAATTTATTTCCTTGCGTTTTTTTCAAGTTCTAGATGTCACCTATATTGCATCTTCAAAGCTAGCAATGGCCAAACAAGTCTTTCTCATACCACACGAGTGTAACATTGACTCATTTTCTGTCTCTCTCTGCTATCATTAATGACCCTGTGTTTTCACTTAGCATCCTTTGATAATCAAAATATTCTATTTCAGGATCACCGGAATAAGGACTTTAAATTGCATCTGAAAAATATTTTGTTTCTTGTCATCTCACCATGGAATACTTCAAAAAGTTCTTGGGCAATAGAATTAAAAGGAACATTTATTTTGCTGACAAATATTTTTGAAATACTTGCAGTTTTTACAGTATGTATTTCTAGTTTAAGGGTGTGTGTACATATATATGTGTGTGTGTGTAAGATAATATATTAATAGACTCTGGGGATTAGAATGGGAAATCTTTGTAAGATTGGCATTCTGCCTACCACAATCATGATGCATTAATTGGGTATATAATTATACACGTTTGTATATATATGTGTGTATGCACATATATACATATATACAAATATATGATGTATCTTTTTCATTTTATTTTCACATGTTGATATTTGTTGTAAAAATTTAGAGCTGAATTTTTCTTTTATATGAAATCTGGTAAATATCTACCTTATTTGTAGATTCAGAACATTTACATCTAATAGAATTAATGTTGGTGACATTTGCATCTATCTAAATCTTGTTAGTTGCCTTTTGTTCATCTCATATGCCCTTTGTTCATTTTTTTATCTTTCTGTTCTCTTTTGAATGATTTGAGCAATCATTATGTGTCCATGTTCATTTAACCTATTTTAAACGGGAAAATGAAGTTAAAAGATCATTTTATTGGGCCCGGTGGCATGGCCTAGCAGCTGAAGTCCTTGCCTTGAACGTGCTGGAATCTCAGTGGGCACCACTTCTAGTCTTGGCTGCTCCACTTGCCATCCAGCTCCCTGCTTGTGGCCTGGAAAAGCAGTCAAGGACAGTCCAAAATCCTTGGGACTCTGCACCTGTGTAGGAAACCAGGAAGAAGTTTCTGGCTGCTGGCTTAGTATTGGCATAACACTGGTCATTGCGCTCACTTGGGGAGTGAATCATAGGATGGAAGATCTTCCTCTCTGTCTCTCCTCCTCTCTGTATATCTGACTTTGCAATAAAAATAACATAAATCTTTTTTAAAAAAAAGATCATTTTACTTTGTTGCTAAACATTTTTGAAGTCCACTCTACTGACTTGTTTAAGCTTTTCAAAAATTTATTAGTCTCACTATGGTTTACAACACACATCTTAACTTGAGTCCAACTTCAAATAACATTGTGAGACTTTACATGCAGGATAAGGAACTTCACCAGTATGTTTCTAATTCTTCCTTCCCAGCTGCTATTTGATTGTTGGCAATATATATTATAAATATTCCATACTACTAAGTTACTGTTTTTTCTTGAAGCTATCTATTTTCTTTTATACAGATTGAAATATTTTAAAGTTGCCTTTCATATATACTTATTGGTTTTACTATTTCTAGCATTCTTCATTTTTTTCTTTAGGTCCAAAATTTCATTTGGTATCTTATTTGTTCTGCCTGAATAACTTCCTTAAATATTTGTGGAAGCACACAGCTGCTAGAAGTAAATTAGTGAAGCTTTTGTTTGTCTGAAAAAGGCCTTATTTTCTCTTCATTTGTGAAAAAATAGTCTCAATAGGTATAGATTTCTTAGTTGACGGATTTTTGTTGCAAAGCTTCTGAACTGCACAGTTTTTGATGGAAAATCTACTGTGATTCTGATTTTTAGTCCTCTTTATGCTATGATTCTTGTTATTTTAATATTCTGTTTTACAGTTGGTTTATTATTTTGATATGTGTTTTTGTTTATCCACATTCTGTTTCTCTGAGATGCTTGGACCTGCAGTTTATAGTGTTTCATTTTTTTGTTTTAAATTCTTAGCTATTATGTTTTTGAGTCATTTGTTTCAGTTTTTCTGATTGCTTTTTTTTTCCCCCAGAGACTCAAATTACTTGTGCTTCAATCAGTTGTGTGTTGTTTCACAGCTTTTGGATGTTCTATTTCCTTCTTTTGGATTACAGTTTGTATAATCCTCAACTGTATATTGTCAAGTTTAGTGATTCTTCCTTTGGCTTTATCATTGTATTAATGAGTCCATCAAAGGCATTCTTCATCTGTATAATTTTGCTACAACATTGCTTTGCTACTGTGGATTCTAATTGCTTGCATTTCCATTTCACTATTTCATATTTTTTTATGCTGAAATCTTTCCATCTGTACAGGCATGGGTTTTTACCTTTTCCATTGGGTCATTTATCATGCCAATCATAATTATTTTAAAGTCTCCGTCTAATATTTTCTATATCTGCATCCTCTTTGAAACAGATTTCATTGATTGCTTTAGTTTTTGACAGTGAGGTTTTTTTTTCCTACTTCAACGTTTGTCTTTTGATTTTTTTAGCTTTAATACCAGACAGTGTAGTTTAAATATAAGACAAATAGTGGCTGTGTCTGGAAATGACCCTGCCTCTTCCATTAGACCACTTAATTGTGAAATTGAGTCAGTCCACTAAGGCAATGAGCAGGCTTTGTAATTTGTGCTATCATTATTATCTGTATACCATGGTTTCTGAATTCCTCTAGTGGTGGGCTGCTTAGAGGTGTGTATATATATATATATATATAAAACATCACGAACCCGTCTCAAAGCTCAGGCAGGCTCTGTGCTCCTGCACTTTAGGGTTACAACTTCTTAGCCTCCCTGGCTGTCTTTGCATTTCAGTGTCAGTGGAACTCTGCCTTGTCCAAGGATATGTGAAAAAGTTCATGGAGAAATGGATTTGAAAGATACATTTGTTTTAGAGCAAAAATACTTTGAGATACATGCATTTTTTACTACACATTTTCCATGAACTTCGTGTCTGCTTGTATTTCACTTTTTTTTTGGCTCCCAAACAGTCTTTTATGGCTATTTTCCACAAACTTTATGAAATATCCCCAAATCTGCAGTTGATCTTGGCTAGGAGTTCCCTGTCCCTGCTCCAATAGTAGCAGTATCAGACCCATGTTTGCAGGACCTTAGGGCCAAGAAAGTTCTCTACGGTTTGTCTAGGTGCAAAAGGTTTGCTTATAATCTTGCTTCAGGAACAATGGATTTTTCTTGGCTATAAAACAATCTGAGAGCTGTGCTTGTTTCTGTTCCTCCCCAGAGTCAACAGATCTTTGGCTTTGTTGTGGAAGCCAGGGTTTCCTGCCCCAAACCTAGCATCTTCAAATTTCATTTGTTTATTCTTCATATACTCAAAGACAGCAAGAGGGAGAGAGATGGATGCATGCATGTATATAAATAATCTATCCACTGCTTTACTCCCCCAATGCCCACAACAGCCAGGACCTTCATCAGGCCCAAGCCAGGAGCTAGAAACTCCTGCTCTCCCACATTGGTAACAGCAGCCCAACCACATGAGCCATCATCTGCTACACACTCCACCACGCCCTTGAAGGCATTAGTGGAAAGTTGGATTGGAAGTGGAGTAGCCAGGATTTCTAGCGCATTGTGATGTGAGATGTCAATATCCTAAGAAGTGGCTTAACTTGCTATGCCACAAAGCCTAACACTTTTCATAAAACTTCTGCTTCACAGGAGAAAAGAGCCTGAGGAAGCTGGCAGTGAAGCCTACACTGCCATCTTTTTCAGGAGCCCCCAGTGTTAAGTATATGAAACATATCGTGTGTGTGTGTGTGTGTACGCACACATGCACGTGAAACTCTTCTTGTGCCTAGGACAATGATTTATTCCAAATTGACAATCTATTTCAACCTCCTCTTTAACCATTAGCTTTTTGTGGGAATAAAACCATTCTTTTCATTGTCCCCATACATGGAATACTCAGTCTGCCTTTGTAATTATTTAGGCTCATCCTCTTGGGTAGGCATTTTTTTTTCTTCCGAATAAATTTCAAATCTTCCCTAGTCAAGTTCCACTTTTATTTCCTCCTTGATAATTCCAACCCATTCTAATTTCTTTTTTGTTGATCACCCTTATAACTTATTTTTAAACTTTTATTGCTGCCAACTAGTAAGTGGACGTATAAATGGATACTATTTTCTGCTTTATTCTACTGCATGTTGTTGTCTCCTCGTTGTGTCAGAGGCCCTAACCAGAGATACAGTAAGCACCCAATGTCCTAGCAATAGAATTTAGTTGGAAAAAAATGTATTAAGCTCCTCTTGTGTCACATTGACTTAAATAACAAAACAAGCATAGCTATTCTGTTTTTTTTTTATTAGTGTTTGCATTGAGTTAGACCATTAGCAGATTAGTTTGACAAATTAACTCTGAATGACAGTGCAATGCAGCTGAAACAGCATAAGAATTAAAGCCAAATGATTCTGGATTGCAATTTTGGCAGCACTATTTATTGGCCATATTGGCCATATGTCTTTGGCAGTTACTTAACTTCTCCTGGAGAACAAATGAGATGGTAGTGCCTACTTGAGCGTGTAAACTATGATCCAGGCAAAAGAAACAAAATGGATAAGTTTATGGGAGCAAGGAAGGGCAAAATCCTGGAGCATTACTTGGAAAAGGAGAATCCAGAAGCGTGCTTTACTCTATGTTTGTGTGTGTATGTTTTGGGAGATAGAGTGGGGTAGGACAACAAGGAACGTAATAGTACAGATTTTCAAGCATTTTTTTTCTTCATATTGTCCTTTTTAATTTTGACTTAGTGTTTTGGGGCATTTTTCCAAATTCACTTCATTCGTAGATATTACACTCACACATACTAGCTATTTCTTGAAAACAGGGATCCTGATGTCACAGAACATGGGGTTCATAATGATCATGAAGTGAGGAAAAAAAAGTTATTATATAAATGGTATCATTCAGTGAAGGCAATATTTATAGCAATCTGTATTCCATATTATATGACATTTTTACGTTTTAAAATATTCTCTGTATTATTAACTTCCACACATAAGAAAGCATGTGGTAGTTGTCTTTCTATGGCTGGATGATTTCTCTTGGCCTGATGGTCTAAAGTTCAATGCATCTTGTTGTGACTGTCAGGATTCCATTCTTATTTATAGCTTAGTAATATCCCATCATTTGTACTACAATGTTTTTTTTTATTGTATATAGCACATGTTATATATACCACAGTAATCAGTTGATTAACATTTAGGTCAATTTCACATTATTGCTACTGTGAATTGTAGTACAATAAACATGGAAATTCAGACACCTCTTTCTTGTACTGGCTTCAAGTCCTTTGGATATATTTCCTGAAGTGGGATGGCAGAGTCACATGGAAAATTCATTTATAGGGTCTTTTCTTTTAAGATTTATTTATCGAAAGAACTACAGTGAAAATGAAAGAGGGGAAAAGAGATAGAGAGAGATCTTCTATCTTCTGGTTCACTCTCCAAATTGCCTTACCGGCCAGGGTTATATCAGGCAGAAGCCAGGAGCCAGGTGCTTCATCTGCTTCTATTGGAGCAGGGGCCCAAACACTTGTGGAAGCTTCTGCCACTTTTCGCAGACCATAAGCAGGATTGTAGATCAGAAGTGAACCAGCCAGGCACAAACCAGTGGCCCTGTGGAATGCTGGCATTACAGATGGCAGTTTAACCAGCTGTACTACAATGCTGGATCCCATTTATAGTTTCTTGTGGCTTCTTTATACTGCTTTCCATAGTGTTTGTACTAACTTGCATTCCCACCAACAGTGTATTAAGCTATCTTTTTCTCCACAATCTTTTTAGTGATAAATTTTTTTGATAATATTCACTGTAACTGCAATGTTCTATTACTTTTGCTATCTGCATTTCTCTGATAGCTAGGGTAACTGAGGATATTTTTTTTTTCATGTGCTTGTTGGTCATTTGAACATTTTTTAAAATGTGTATTCACATTATTCTCATTCTTTTCCCATTTCTTTTATTTTTTAAAGATTTATTCATTTTATTACAGCCAGATATACACAGAGGAGGAGAGACAGAGAGGAAGATCTTCCGTCCGATGATTCACTCCCCAAGTGAGCTGCAACGGGCCGGTGCGCGCCGATCCGATGCCGGGAACCAGGAACCTCTTCCGGGTCTCCCACGCGGGTGCAGGGTCACAATGCATTGGGCCATCCTCAACTGCTTTCCCAGGCCACAAGCAGGGAGCTGGATGGGAAGTGGAACTGCCAGGATTAGAACCAGCACCCGTATGGGATCCTGGGGCTTTCAAGGCGAGGACTTTAGCTGCTAGGCCATGCCGCCGGGCCCCTCCATTTCTTTCTTTTTTTTTTTTTTTTTAAAGATTTATTTGTTTGAAACTCTGAGCTACAGAGAAGGGTAAAGAGAGACAGAGAGAGAGACAGAGAGAGAGAGAGAGAGACTGATTGATTTCATTTGCTGTTCACTCACCAGATGGATGAAATGGCAAGGGCTGAGAGCCAGGCCAAAACCAGGAGCAAAAAGCTTCTTCCAGGTCTCCCACAAGGGTAGCAAGGACCTATACATGTTAGCCATCTTCTGCTGCTTTCCCAGGCATGTTAGCAGCCAGCTGGATTGGAAGTGGACCAGCTTGTGTATCCATATGGATTATGGCATCACTATGCCACGATATTGGCCTCTATTTCTGAAATGGTTGGTTGCTTTGTTGGTGAATTTCTTGAGGTTCTTATATACTCTGGATGTTAATTTCTTATCACATGCATAGTTTGCAGATATTTAGTTTCATTCTTTCTGTTGTCTCTTCACTTTGTTGTTTCCTTTGCTGTGTAGAAGCTTCTTTCCCACCCCCTTTTTCTTTCACTTTGTTGCTTTCTAATTTTTATCATATATATATATATATATATATATATTATATCAACATTTCCACATATGCTTTTTAAATATTTTGATAATTTTAGGTCCTAAAATTAGATATCTGTTCCTTTTTAAGTTGATTTTTAACTAAGATGTAAAATGGGTATCTTTATTTTCAAACTTCTATATGATGAACTTGAATTTTGCAAACATTTATTGAAGAGACCATTTCTTCCCTAGAGAGTGTTTGTAGCACAGTTGTCAAATATTAGTTGGTTTTAGATGTGTGGATTTATTTCTGGGGTTTATATTCTACTTCATAGATGCACATGTCTATTTTCATACCAGTGTCATGTTGTGCAGTATAAGGTATTATTTTGTTATGGTGGCTTGAACAGACTAACACACCGCCTCAGTACAAAGAACTGTGCATCAAGGATTGGGAAAATACCATTTCAAAAGTGAAACTTGATTCAGAAATTTGTCTCTAACCAAGACATCTGTTAGACTTGGAGGTGTGGTGTGGAAAGGCTGGTTTGCCAAGTAATTGTACAATAGAGAAAAATCTTGCCTATGAGATATTTGCCTATTTAGAGCCCCGAGTTTCACTTTATTCCAGTGAAAGATATCTTTTAAGTCAATGTTCTAATAAGATATTTTAAAATATCTTATTCATGGAAGATGGTACTAGTGGTGCTGGGCAGGGAGTGAGTAAAGCCACCACTAGTAATGCCAGCATCCCATCTGGGCATCGGTTTGAATGCCAGCTGCTCCACTTCTGATTCAACTCCCTGCTATACTGTTAATGGCCTGGGAAGGTATAGAGGATGACTCAAGTCCTTGGGACAATGCACCAATGTAGAAAACCAAGAAGCAGCTCCTGGCTCCTGGCTCCTGGATTTGGGCTAGCACAGCTCTGGGCCTTTTTTAGCCATTTGGGGAGTTAATCATCAGATGGAAGATCTCTCTCTGTCTCTGTCTCTTCCCTCTTCCCCTCTCCCTCTCTGCCCCTTTCTGTATGCCTTTCATATAAATACATCTTTCTGTAAAAGATATTTCAAATAGACCATGAAAATGCATATTATTTTAAAAATGCATGAATTTCAAGATTCATTCCATCAAAACTAACCTAATCTATTCATTCCGTTTTCCACAAACACTTGCCCAGCTGCCAATGGTAGGCAACACATTGTATAGAGAAATGTTCCAACTTTTTTTTTAACTTGCATAAGTTACAGAAAGCCTTAAGTGCTGGGGGCAGGTAGAGAAAGGGGAGAAATTAGTAGCAAATTACCACTTTGGGAGTATTCCATTTGTCCAATTAGCCCAGAAACTGTTGCCATTTTGTGTCTGAAAGTATAATTGTACTGTGTATGCCAGTGTGTGTGATCATTTGAGTGTTTTTATCTGTTTGTACTAATGGATTTGTGTCTTCATGTTTCCCTGGTTGGTTGTTTTGTTACTTTTTGTATGGGTTGAATCTGTGTGTGTATCTTATGAATGCTGAATTTTGCATTTGTGCATGTGTATTTATTAGAGCTCCAGGATCCTTTTGAAGGCTCTGATGATCTATGGATTAATTTTTAAAAGGTAAATTTTGTGATCAAAGGAAGTGCTTGTGCACTCCAAGTAACTTAGAGGCAAGGGTGGAATTTATTAGTTCAAGGCTGTTCTTTTTTTAAGAAGATTTATTTTTTTAAAAAAATTTTATTACAAAGTCAGAGACACAGAGAAGAAGAAAAACAGAGAGGAAGATCTTCCATCCTATGATTCACTCCCCAAGTGAGCGCAATGGCCAGTGCTATGTCAATCTGAAGCCAGGAGCTTCTTCCGGGTCTCCCATGCGGGTGCAGGATCCCAAGGCTTTGGGCTGTCCTCTACTGCTTTCCCAGGCCACAGCGGGGAGCTGGATGGGAAGTGGGGCTTCTGGGATTATAACTGGCGCCCATATGGGATCCTGGCATGTTCTAGGCGAGCACTTTAGCTGCTAGGCCACCACGCCGGGGCCCTCAAGGCTATTCTTTCCTGCAAAGTGCCTTCTCTCTAGCCCCAACACTACAGCCTGTAGAACCACCTGATTGAACTGGGCATTTCTCTACAAACGGTAGGTTTATGGTGAAGGATGATGGGGTGCATTCCACACCTTTTGTTTCAGAGATGTGTCAACTAAGATGTCACTATAGCAGTGTGCTCTTGTACTGCATCTTTGATCCCTTTGAAGAATAGCTCTTCTGGCATCAGTCCTTTCATGTTTTTCTGCTTCCAGTTCTGTTTTCTCTTTTTTGGTCAAAGTTCAGGATAGAGAATGGGGATTAGACTTTTTTTCTTTGCTTTTGGAGAAGGATTTGACCTCTTCCAGAGAAGGCTTCTGGCTGTAGCTTAGATGATGAGAAATCAAACTAATCTGCTATGCTTGGGGCTGCTTTAGAAACCCTGTCTTCCTCCTGTGTTCTGGGGAGAGTTGAGGAGGACCTCCCCAGGCATATCTTGTTTCTGATTCATTCATTCGTTCAGAAAATATTTGTGAGGTACTTGTTAGGCACAGCTCCAATTCCAAGAGCAGACTTCTGCCCTGCCAGGCTATTCCTTTTGGCAGAGGCCTTTGGTAGATAGCTGTGGTAGAATGTAAACCTACCCCTGGCAGGGTCAGGGTATTGGTGGATGTCAAGACCTAACAGGTGATTTAAAACTCTACCCAGAGCCTATGAAACTGTCACATAATGCAAAAGAATTAATAAAAAAAAACAAAAAACAAAACTCTGTGCAGTTTCCTGACTCCCAAGGATAGTGCTATCCAGAGATAGTGGCTCTGATTTGGTTTCTGCTTTTGTTTCCAAGTTGGCTGCTCTAGCATGGTAGATCTTGAGGAGTCTAGCTTCCCTAATTCCTTCTTATGCCCCAAGCCAGTTTTTTAAACATCGACAAAGTAACAGTGCCTGAAGCCTAAGGTGATTGTATGAACTGCTGCCTCCCAGCATCTGAATTCTGTCTTTCCTTTTTGCTAATGTAGAATTGGGAGTGACTCTTTCTTAGTCAGCTACAGAAGGGTCATAGGGTCACACAAACACAAGACAGGAGACACTGTGGTTTTGATCTGGTTCTTGCTGCAGGCTCAACAACAAGTCAGTATGCCCCTGATCTTGCTATTGAGGAATTAGATATGAGCAATTTCTAAGATTCCTTCCACTCTGAGTATGATTATTTCTAAAAATGATTGATTCAGGCCTCTTCAAACTGTATTATGAAGCACTAGGGAGAATGTAGAATAGATATCTTCTCTGAGAACTGGAGTACTTGTCATTTCTCTATGGATTTAAAAAGGAAGGGAGATGACATTTATTAAATGCAATGATCCAGGCACTCTCTTCTGTTGTGCATTGTTATTTCAATAATAGTTCCTAACTTGAAGAAATTTAGGGAGGATGAAGTAAGTATATATACGAAATAGTAGGCACACTGAATAGTGGGAGGTGTACACTTAGTGAATTTCTCTGACTTGTCCTCTGGCCTCTCTTTATCCATATCATTACCATTTTAAAAGATGAAGAAACAAAAACTCAGAAGACTGATTGATGTAGGTACCTAGAATCGTGTAGATTTCCTGCTCCAGAGGCCATTAGAATCCCATTGCATTACACTGCTTCTGAGGTGTGAAGTTTGCACTTACTTCCCACATAGACCTACTCCATTAACAGGTGAACTTGACAGGTTTGCCTTGAGGCCTCCTACTCTCAGGCCCAGCTCATCGTTGTGTCTTGTATTTGGGAGATGGTCATCCAGAGGTTTCAGGCATGACAGACTTCCCCACATGGGATTATAGCTCATCCCACCGAACTTGTACCTTTCATTTGGGCTGAATTAACATCACTCTCATGAGTTAACCATTCCCTAGGTCAGTCCTCTGGCCATGCAAAAAGGAAGTTGCCTGGAACCCCTGAATTCCAGCTTTGCAGGAAAGGGAAGATGACCTAATGAGTGAAGAGGAAAAGGATCACTTTCATATAAAGATAAGGGTATGGTTTTTTGCTCAGGATTGAATTCAGGAAATTCTATCCTTGGCTGGATTAATTCTGAGAACTGGAGCACGAATGGAGGCTATGGGAGCTTTGTAACTAGAGGTGAGAATCACTGCTGATCTTAGTGTAGGAAAGTTGGTAGACTGGGAATTGCCTATTGATGTTTACTAGTCCACATAGTACTAGGGCTAAAGGGGGGTGTTACTGAGGTAAGTGGCTGATGATTAATCTTAAAGGCAACTTCATGACTTGAAAATAACATTCTTATGAGATCAGTATAAAGCTCATTTGTCCTGTAGGAGCCTTCCCTGTGTTTCTCTTTAGCAGAAAGGCATATGGATTTCTGTTATCAGTAGCAGAGATTGTCTTGATGGAATGTGTCTCATTCTGGTATAAAACTCACAATGTATGCAGAACAATGCTGGGTTGAAGATGACATCCAAAGACCTTTAGTATGAGATTAGACAGTGAGTTAAAAATGTTGTTGCATTATGGTCAAACACGATAGTTTCTCGTGGTCTCTTCCATCTCAGTGATGTCCAGCACTACTGAATGTATCTTGCTTTGCCTCTCTCTTCCTCCATCCCTCCTTTCATTTCTCTGAATGCACCCAATATAGCCAAGGATACTCCCTCTCCTAGGATGCAAAGTTCAGCATCCAATAGAGTTCTCATACTGACAACCAACAATCTCGGGTTCCTAGTTATATCCAATGTGATAAAAAAGTGTCTAACTTTGCATTTAGGGGAGCATAATTTGTCTTCTGTGTATAGTAGAAAGTTCTGGAAGGACTGTAGGCTTTGAAGCTAGGTAAACTTTATTTTGAATCCAGATTCTGGAATTTCCCAGCTGTATGATGCTGAATGAATCAGTTTGACCTTCTCAAGTCCCATTTTCCTCATCTACAAAATACAAACCTTGAATCATCTACTAGGAGTGTTGTGAATATTTACTGAGATAACTTACAGAAAAGAGTTAACTCAGTGGTTGGCACAGGGTATGTGTGAAAGGCATATTTGATAGGTGAACTAATAAGTGAGTAAATACAGATGCCTTTCCTTTATCCCTGTGATAAAACACGATTTAAAAGGCTTTTGCTCTCCTTTAATTAGCTAGCAAGAACATGAATGTAGATTTCAGTGAACTCAGGGTCCGCTGTGTAACCTCAGTTCAGTTAAACTATTGTGTGAATGTTACATGTGTGCGTGAAATCCAGATAGAAATACTGAGTGTGCACTACTGCTCTGAAGGAATAATGAAGGTGTTACACAGAACCTGGCACATGGCACACAATCAACGTTAAGTCCATTTCTCTGCCTCTTCTTGGGCACTTTCACATATGTGGCCTTATTTAACGTCCAGAACAATCAGGTGAGATATGTATTGTCATAACAATGAGATAATGTATGTGGAGCAACCTAATGCAATATGGTACAGGTGGTCAGTAAATGTTTGTTTCCTTTCCCTTCTCTTCCTTAATTAAGTCAATTATTATCCTGCCAACAATCGTGCTTTTGCATGAACTATGTAAATATTTAAAAGAATGAGGTGCTAATCTTATGTTGCTATCAATTTAGAAGGCAGTGTGGACACCTGGTCTATAATCAAAATTATGTTGATTTTAATAAGATGACAAAAGATCACAAGGTTTATAGATGTAAAGTGCTTGCCTAATTCCTGCCTTATTATAGTGGGTTGTGAATAGATTAATTTGATATTTCAAAGTGTAACAGTCATTAGAAAACATTTCCATACAAATTATGGTTTTACATGTTATTGCTATGCTTTCCTTAGTATCAAAAAAATGTTATTTGCTTATGATGAGAAAAAGGAAATATGCATCTATGTATCTGTGCATAAATACACTTGTGCTCCTATGATTATAGAATTGAGGATTGGTTAATGTTTAGCTCCTTGGGCTCTAACCTGGTCCCTTATCTGGTTTCCCACTTCAGTCTCTAATACCTACTAATTTGGGGGTTAGGACATAATTTGGCAGAGGTTAAAGAGTGGACTGTGTTTTTGGGGTAGCGAACTTCTGTAAAATAACATCTGACCTATTGACAAGATGTTTTAGCTTAGTTTCATCATCTGTAAAATAAATGTTAGCATCTACCCATTAGTGTTGTTTTGAAGAAACCATCTATGAAGACATAAATTGATCCATTTAAATGCCTTAGCATAGAGTTTGTCATGTAGTGAGGGTTCAAGAAATGTCACTAGATGCCACTACTCTGACCAACATTGCCATCACCTTGGCAACTATGATGATCCTCATGGGGCAAAACCATTGCAGAATAGTTGAAGAATGAAGTGTGTATGCACAGGAAGGCCTGACAACTACCTTCACTCCAGTCTCTATATTGAAAATGTTTTCCACGGGTCTGTGTCCCTACTGCTTGAGTTATCACAGAGAGTATGGTCTGCTCATTGAATGTTGATGCACTAAAGATCTTTCAGGGATAAATGTGGATCATTTATACCCTTTGTTATTGTCACCTAAAGTTTCTACTGTAGAACATGTGGGAAACTGAGTTGAGTGTAATTTTAATTTAGGGAAGTCCTTGAATTTTTTTGTCATTTGAATTGTGATAGCTTCTTTTTCTTTCTCCTCACCGAGTAGAGTATATGAAACTTTCTCAGTTTTGTTGATTCTAGACTCATTAGAATTTTGTTGTAACTTTTATTCCCTGTCTGTAAATAAACTAGCCAGCTTATTTATATGCGATTAATCTAGGTACCACACACAATCAGGAAAGAAAGGAGAAGAGAATATGGTTAGGTGGATTGGATTCTTTTTCTTTTTAAAACTGATCAGATGTTTGGGCTGCTTTGGAGAATTAATTACCACAGGCAAGTAGAACATTAATAACTCAGGTGGAAATATTGAACCTGAATGTGTAGTCGGGAAATTTTCAAAAAGCTATACACCAGTGTGATAGTGTAACTGCTGGCAATAAATTTGGAGGCGAAGAGAGCCATGGAGAACTCTGTTGAACGAATTATCAAAGAAAGAAAAAGATGGAATGATGAGTGGTTTGAGATAATTTGTGTGAATGCAGAGGGCTTGGCACTGGTAGCCTTTTATCTCACCTTCTATCCCCAGAGGATTAGGATTCTAGAATGCCTTGTTTCAGTATTACTCTTTTAGATGGTTTTCCATGTACCTCCTCCCTGTTCCTTCTGTCCCCTCCTCCATGCCTTCTCCCTCTCTTTCTTCATTACTGTATCCTGCCCTTCTCCCGCCTTCTCCTCTACTTCCCTTCCTTCTTTCCTTCTATATCTTATTTTCTTACTCCTACCAAACACTTGTTCTTATAGGCATTTGAGAACAGTGTAATCAAGACATTCATTAATTCTAATCTCATTGAATTGATAATTTATAATGTTCTGGATATATCTGATCTGAGACAGGAAGAAGATAGCGCTTCAGTCATGCTTGAGCTTAACCTCATATATATATATGTATAGATATATATATATGAATTTTATGTTATCTCTATATGCATATACATATACATATGTACATACACATACACGTACACACATATCTGCACAAAATTCCTTATGAGTGAGGTTTGTCTACCTGTTCTTTAGCATGGGGGACTTAAGATGTTTGACAAAGGGAGTGCTTTTACCCTAGGAAGAAACAGGTAGATGTGGCCAAGATCCAAGACCATGTACTAGTTTATGCAATCCAAGGGTTGTCCTCCTAGCCATACTCATCAAATTGGAAAGACGAGGTTTGCATATTTAAAACAAGCAAGCAGGGCCCGGCGGCGTGGCCTAGCGGCTAAAGTCCTCGCCTTGAAAGCCCCGGGATCCCATATGGGCGCCGGTTCTAATCCCGGCAGCTCCACTTCCCATCCAGCTCCCTGCTTGTGGCCTGGGAGAGCAGTTGAGGACGGCCCAATGCATTGGGACACTGTACCCGCGTGGGAGACCCGGAAGAGGTTCCAGGTTCCCGGCTTCGGATCGGCGCGCATCGGCCCGTTGAGGCTCACTTGGGGAGTGAATCATCGGACGGAAGATCTTCCTCTCTGTCTCTCCTCCTCTGTGTATATCTGGCTGCAATAAAAATGAATAAATCTTTTAAAAAAAAACAACAAGCAAGCAGCAAATAAACAGGATGACCAAGAAAAACAGAACACCAACCCATATAGCAAAATAACAACAACAACAAAAGATAACACATGAAACATTTTTCTAGTTGGTCCTATATAAAGTTTCTTTCTTTGGCTTTGAAGGGCACAATCCGATTTGCTTTACATTATCTGGTTTGGGATTGAGCTTGCAGTATTAGAACCTAGTAGGAAAAGGAGTCAAGCCACCGACTGTCTCAAAAAGAACATTTGGGACTAAGCTACCTGATCTTCACCAACCTCTTCCAGGCCATAAAAAGAAAAAAGAAGAAAAAAGTTGGGTGGAAGTGAGATTTATCTTGGCAACAGGCACTGACATGGACTTTCAGACAGCTGTGAAATCCCCATTGCTTGGAAGAATATAGAGAAAAAACCAGGTGTTCTGTCACTGCAGGCTGGAGCTCAACATGCTGTCACCATGGGGAAGGACTTGGGAACTCCAGGCCATCACGCTTAGGAAAAATACAATTTACGACAGATTTTCATCCACTTATTCATGAGTACATCTAAAGGATATTAAAGTGCTGAGTAGAACTGGGAATAAAAGAGCAAATCCAAACATCCTCTTTCATTTTTGTAGACCCAACAAACATCATTTCCATGTGTTAACAACCTCCAAAGGGGGCAGTAGCCATCAGTCAAATAAACAATAATGTTAAGAACAGAAGTATTGGTCTGCTGATACCACGTTTTTCTTCTTCTTTAAGAGCTTCTCGACTGATTGGTTTCCTTTTAGCCCAGAGAAAAAGAAAACCTAGGTGCGGGGGTGGAACAGGAGCACAACATCTCTCTTCAATTATTTGAAAGGCTACATATGAAATAAAAGCGGGCGGGGGGGGGGGTTAGGTCTATGCTGTATAGAATCAGTGAACAAACCAGAAAGGAAAGGGCAGAATTTAAAGAGATTCTGATTTTGTTTTCTGATCATTAGAGCTTATCAAATGTGGAATATGTGATTTTGTGATCTAATGATAATAATAGTAATAAGATTGAGAGTCAATATTTAATGTGTTTGGGTAGGGCTGAACTGACTTTTTAAACATTGTGTCACATGTTTAAAAAACACACTGGGTTTCATTTCATTAGTACAGGTAGATTGTATTATCCCTATTTAGAGAGGGCATCATTGCAACTTAGAGAGGCTAAAAATTATCTTTTAAGGTCATGTAACTAAAATGGGATGAACTAGAGTTCAAATCAATATCTATTGCTTGGTTTTGAGGAAGTGCTTAAAAGGACTCCCTTTCTTGGGTTGTTTCAAAGTGTCAATAAACTGTCTTTAGATGGCATAGAAGCAAACAGAAGCTCACACTTCCAGTTAGCCAAGACATTTCCCAGGGTGTCCAGTGTAAGACTATGGTTTGCAAGCCAGTCCGGATAAAAGTGAATTATTCTGTTTATTACCATTTCTATTATAAGGCTATCTTCTCTGATTTTACTGTGAAAATGGAGGGCTGGGTTGTCGGCGGCAAAGGAGTACTCCCTTCCCTGTTCATTACAGATACGGTCACATTGTCTTCTGTGTAAACAGAGGTATGTTTGTATGCACATATGAAATTACTTTCCCAAGCCTATGAACACACACCAGTTTCACAATTTGCCTAAAACAATAGAAATTGAGATCAGGAAAAAAAAGAATGGAATTTGCTTTTCCTTCTGTAAAAACAAAAAATAGAAATAATTCATTTGGTTGTAATTTCTCCATTTGTCCAATGGTTTTCTTGTCACATTGAGAACTTGTCCATGAGTATAGGGTTTGTGTGTGTGTGTGTATGTGTATGTGTGTGTGTGTGTGTGTGTGTGTGTCTGTGAGAGAGAGAGAGAGAGAGAGAGAGAGAGAGAGAGAGAGTCACCCTATGGCAGTTTTGTAGAACTTTTTTTTCTTTTAATACATTTTTCAATGTTCTGCCTGATAATCGTGGCTTGTATCTGGAGGCCCACTCACTAAGAGCAGGTTGAGTCATAAGCAGGTTGTAAGAGTCCAGGAGACCTGCAGTGATGACTAAGAGAGTCATTATTTGATAAAAAAGGGAAAAAATAGGTATTTGGTTTGAAAGGAAGGCTGGGGGAGCGTGAAGAACTTCTTGAACAGAGAAAAAACACTTGGAAGCTAGCTGGCAGGGTGAGTGAGGACCGGAGAAAACTGGTCTTGTGTGGTAACACTTGCTGCTGCATTTTAATCACATCTCTATGTGACTGTTTTTTTTTTCTTTCTGTTTTTTCATCAAGCAAGAAAGGACACAGAGGGGATTCAGCAGTAACCAAGCTCTTTAAACTTTGTGCTGTATTCTGTCCCTTTGCACATTTTTAAATTGACAGCTAAAATTTTTCATCATAAGTTCAAATAAATGTAAACAAAGCATACTTTCTGTAACCTTGCAAATATTGACAGTTTAAATTAAACTCTTGCACCATTTTTTCAACATCTTCAGTGGATTCTAAAAACTGCAATACTTTGATATTCACTAACACTCATTAAAATATACATGGACAAGTTCTCTGATGTCTGGACATTTAGCCCTGCTACAGTTCTTCTTGAATTCACCTGTCCTTTCATTTATCTCATGGCATATACATTTTTATGCTTGAAGATCTCCTCTTGATCATCCAATCACACATCTTGACCAAAAATAGGCATGTATATGGAATTTTAAACAAAAAAACCCAATGTAACTGAACTCTCCAAAGCATTACAATAAATACATAAATAAATGTTACATAGCTAATATTTGGCAGAGTATGCATTGCAACTTAGGATTGTGCTTTATCTCTCAGATCTTTTTTTATTTTGTATTTTATATTTTATGGTACAATTATGTAGGGTCTTGAATTCCTCTCTCTTCAAATTCCTACCCCCTGACTGATTTTCCCCATATTATTACAATGGTATATTCCTTCAAAACAAGTTATAATTCCATCAGTCTGTTATTTAAGTGTGCCCCAACATCTGTTATTTAAGTGTGGTACAGATAATGTCAGACAGTCCAGCATCCCATTATCTAGATATGTCCAACAGTTTCATTGGGAATTCATCTTTGATTTGGAAGTAGGGATGCATAGTGCATTATATCTTCACATCTGGTATGGTAGCCTCTATTACTCCATCACTATTCATTCTCTTAAATGAGAAGCCGTGAAATAAGGTCAACAACAGATATGAAGTTAAAACAAAAACAAAAAGAAAAAAAATACAGCACCATAGAGTTTAAAAAAAGTGCCGCTGAGTAAACACAGCACGGGTGCCGAAAAGAACACAAAAGCCTAATTTGCATGATGGTTTCCTTATATTAGAGAGAATGTATGGCCTTTGTGTTTTTGGGATTGACTTATTTCACTGAACATAATGGTCTCTAGTTGGGACCATCTAGTCACAAATGGTATAATTTCATTCTTTTTAATGGCTGAGTAATATTCCATGGAGTAGATGTACCACAGTTTCTTTAGCCACTCCTCTTTGGATGGGCATCTGGATTGTTTCCATGTCTTTGCTATTATAGATTGTGCTGCTGTGACTATAGGATTACAGATCGCCTTCCCATATGCAGTTTTCATTTCCTTTGGGTATATTCCTAGCAGTGGGATAGCTGGGTCATATGGCAGGTTTATTTGCAGTTCTCTAAGCACTCTCCATACTGATTTCCATGGTGGTTGTGCTAGCCGACACTCCCTCCAGCAGTGAAGGAGGGTACCTTTCTCCCCACATCCACTCCAGCAGGTGTTGTTAGTAGAGTTCTGAATGCAGGCCAGTCTCACTGGAGTTAGGTAGTACCTCAATGTGGTTTTCATTTATATCTACCTGATGGCTAGGGAGCCCAAGAATCTTTTCACATATCTGTTAGCCATTGTAATCTGTTCTTTTGAAACATGGCTGTTCATTTCCTTTGCCCAGTTTTTCACAAGGTTTTTTTTTTTTTTTTTAGTGTCACTTGTGTAGTATGCAAAAAATTTCTCCCATTCTGTTGGTTGTTTCTTCACTTTGTTAATTGTTTCCTTTGCTGTACAGAAGCTTTTTAGTTTGATGTAGTCCCATTTGTTCATTTTGGCTTTGACTGCCTGTGGTTTTGGTGTCTTTTCTAAAAAGTCTTTCCCTGTTCCTATATCTTGGAGAGTGCTTGCTATGTTTTTTTTTTTAATAGTTTGATGATTTCTGGATGTATATTTAGGTGTTTGGTCTATTTAGAGCTGATTTTTGTATAATATGACAGGTGCGGGTTATGCTTCTTAATTCTGCAAGCTGCTATCCAGTTGTCCCAACAGCATTTGTTGAATAGACCAGGCTTTTCCCCTGGATTGTTTTCAGTTTTCTTGTCAAAGACTAGATAGCTATACATGTGTGGGCTCCCTTCTGGTGTTTCTATTGTGTTCCATTGATCTCTGTTTCTGTACCAGTACCAGACTATTTCGATGATCACTGCTCTGTAGTATGTCTTGAGTCTGGAATTGTGTGCATTTGGCTCTGCTAGACTCTGAGATCTCAGAAGAGAAAGTGACTCATGCATGATGAGATTAGAGATGCCTATTGGGTGGGCCTTTCTTATGTAAAATGGGCTACTAGTAAGTGGGAAAGCAGAGGAGACAAAGGAGAACTAAAATGGCTCCTGAAACTTAGCCGTGTTCACAGCATAGTGATTTGTGAGAGCACTCCAGATTAAATTGGAAATTTATTTTCCTAAAACTTTTCCCTTTCTGTATCCTTCCTTGGGAAGGCATTGTGCTATGTGTCCAGTGAAGCTTCTTTAACAACTCCACTATCAATATTTTTTGTCAAAAGATTTATTGTTGTGGGGCCATCCTGTACATTGTAGGATATTTATTTTATTTTATTTTTGAGTTTACTGAATTTTATTAAGGTTTTTCTAACTAAAGCTATGTATTTTGACAGAATGCAAATGTTATTGGGGCCATTAAACATCATCTCTGAATTTTCTCATGAAAAAACAACTTGAATATAATGAAAAGAGACCAACAAATGAATTTCTGCTTATTAAGCATGATCATTGCAAAAAAGATCCCTATTTAAATACCTACTTTTAAAACTCCTGCAATTTTAGTATAAAATATAATCACCATATAATATTTATTTTTAAACATTTATTTCTTTATTTGCAAGGCAGAGTTACACAGAGAGACAGACATACAGAGAAAGAGAGAGAGAGAGAGAGAGAGAGAGAGAGAGAGATCTATTTGCTGATTCACTTCTCAAATTGTTACAGTGGCTAGAACTGGGCCAGGAGTAAGCTAAGAGCAAGGAGCTTCTTTTGCATGTCTCACATAGGTGCCTGGGCAAAACACTTAGGCCATCTTCCACTACTTTCCCCAGGTCATTACTGGGAGATGGGAGAGCTGAATCAGAAGTATAGCAGTTGGAACTCGAACTGGCCCTGATTTATTGCTGTGGCACAGCACTGACCTGTACTGTAGGATAATTAACATCATCCCTGATTTCTATCTACTGGATGCAAGTAGCTTTCTCTCCACTTGTGGCAGCCAAAAATGCCTTCAGATATTGCCTAATGTTTCCTGGAGGGTGGCAACATCACCCACAACTGAGAACAACAGGCCTTGGGCTATGCATGCTCTAGTGTGAAAATTACTTGCCTATCTGGCTCGTTATTCTGTGCTTCAACTGTTGACATATGCCTTGTTAAAGTTATAAACCAGTTTGGACTATCCTAAAATCTGCCAAGTTCAGTAAAAATTATGCTTCAATACAACGAACTGCTAAATACAAAAATGAAAATAGACACGAGACAGCTGAATAATATCCTATAGCCATTTTAAGGTGGATAGAAGCCGGTGGTATATAAACTAAAATTGAAATGTCAATGAAGTAGTCACAGGATGTGGTTAAGAACTTGCATTTTCTAACATATCAGTCACTCGATACCATATCAATTAACTCCATAATGTTGTAAACTTGTTGATATTATGTTATGGCTTTTAATTGGTCGGGACAATATTCTGCCAGCTCTGCTTTTAGACCAGAGATGATCTCCCCAAGAAATTGTTGAATTTATCTGGACAATAAGATGCTCGACTCTATGTATGGTACATGCTTGCAATGAAAGAAGCATGACTGGATTTGAACTGTAATACTGCCATAAGGTGGGGGAATCCACCATGGGGGGAGGGTACGGGGATGGGTTGGGGAACCTCAGAGCCTATGAACCGATGTCATAAAATGAAGTGCAATAAAAATGTGTAAAAGGCTCAAATCAGCCAAATGTTACTTGTACTTAATTAGGGAAAAAGGCAAGATCTGGTTGTGTTTAAATTCTCTTCCTGAATGAGTGGGGAGTAGTTGAATCTGTGATAAGAGTGAGTTGTTATATCCATCTTAAAGGTTTTTGGAACTGACCAAAACATTGAGCCTTGAGGGGGCTGCAATTAGGTTAGGATAAACTATAAGTCGTGTGCTGCTTAAAGATGGGGATATACTTAGAGAAACATGTCATTAGTTGATTCTTTTATTATATGGATGTCATTGATTACTTCAACACAAATGAGGCAACCTCAAGGTTATTAGGCAATATTATCTTAGGGTGCCACCATGTCTGTGGGGTCCATCATTGACCAAAACATCCTTGTGCAGCAAGCACTTGACCATATTTAAAGATTCTACTGAGAATGGAGAAGAGTAAAGAAACTAGTTCAGGGTTATTGTGTCACTAACCACCCAAGATGGAAGCTTCAGGTTCTGCTGTAGGACCTGCATTTCAACCAATGGGGAGAATGGAAAGGGTAAGCTGAAAACATGTACTCTTCTTTTAAGAAATCACTCTAAAAGTCACATGTCTCATTCTGTTCATACCCTATTGACTTGACCCAGCTGCAAAGCAAATGGGGACTTTAGTTTGGTGGCTGTGTATCCAGCCTTTTTTTTTGTAAAGAAAAGATTCAATGGAACATAGCCAATTCCATTCATTTTCATATTATTGAAAAAATCAGATTGTCAAATAATGGATTCTAAAGAGCCAATGGCCCACAAATCTTAAAATATTGTTCTCTGGGAGCTGGCATTTTGATGCAACAGGCTAAGCTGTTCTTTGTAACACTGTCATAGTGTATCAGAGTGCTGATTCTAACCCTGGTTGGCCTGCTTCTGATCCAGCTTCCTGCTGATGTACACTGGAAGGCAAAAGAAAGCGACATGTGTATTTGGGCCCCTGCCAGTCATGTGGGAGACCCGGTTGGAGTTTTTGGGTCCTGGTTTGGCCTGGCCCAGATCTAGTTGTTGCTGTCCTTTGGGCAGTGGATGGAAGAATGGAAAACGATTGCTCTCTGTGTGTGATTCTGCTTTTAAAACCAATACATCATTAAAAAATCTTACCCTTTGGCTCTAAAGACAAACTCCCTGATGTAGTAGAAGGGAAGGGATATTGAGGGAGACCTAATAGACTGTCAAGATTGTCATTTTAATAGATGACATTGAACGATGGAAACACATTGAAGACACACCAATGCAACAAAATCATGTATTGACAAGTGAGAGATCTTAGATCTGAATGTGGGTTAGCCTTCCTCCAGAGGCAAAAATTGTTCACTGATCATGCTTACCACAGTAATTCATTCAACAAATACTTTTTTTGTACCAGGCAACATTCTAGGTTATGAGATTCAATACTAAATAAGAGTGGCAATATCTGTCCTTATGAAATTTACAGTAAGGGAGATAGACTATTAGAATTAAAATGCTGGGAAACTTTAAAAATGTTCATAGAGAATGAATAAGAAGATAAGCTTATTCTGGTATAAAATTTTGAAATTTGTGCACTCAAGGGGTCGTCAAGAAGTTCATGAAAAATGCATGTTATGGAAAACTATGTGTGTATTTCAAAAGTTTTTGCAGCAATCCATTTAATGTTTGAATTCCATTTTCCACAAACTGATGCACTATGTTAGAGATGATAAGTGCTGTAAGCGGAAATGCAGCGGGACCGAAGGAGGAAAGCGATGGCAGAATGGGGGTGGGAATTCATTTTTGAAGGAAATGGTTAATGATAGCCTCTGTGTTGGGAAAACCAAGGAGAATAAGTGGGAGCCAAAGCTCTTGAGAAGGAGGTGGTACAATGAGCTGAGAACACCCAATGAAAGCCCCAAGTTGCCCCTTAAAGAGGAGGTCGAACCAAGGGTCAGGAGCCAAACAGGGACTGGAGCCAAAAGAACAAAGACATCTGTGTGGGTGCCCACAGCTTGTGTGCAGTGTGGAACTAGTACAGAGTGGATATGCAGTACCAACACTGACTTAACGGTGTAAAATCATGGTGGGAATTTGTTTTCAACCCTTTTTTGTAGGGCATTACATGTAGACAAAGAACACACATGCACATTTACACAGCCATGTAATTAAGAGCAGTTTGTGTGCCTTAAAAATCGTAACTGTTGGAGTCACACAAAATGTGTGCTTTGAAGACTTCAGGCAAATTGTTGTCAATACCATAATTAGCTGTGATTTCCTCAATGTTTTCTATGTGGCAGGCACTTCATATGTGTGATCACATCTCATCCTTACATATTTCTATAGCTAGAGACTAGCTGTTACTTTAAATTGTCTTCATGTGAAATTAAGTGGTGATAGGTAACACCTAAGTAATAAGAAATGCAAGCTTTCCTTCTGGTAAATTTATGTTGCTTTTCTTAGTGATAAGTAATGCTTGTTAACGTTTCCCTTGGGTTGTTTTCATAAGACATTTTGTTGGGTTAACAAAAATATTTACTGTGTATTTAATGCTTACTTTGTATCAGGCACTATTCTAATTACACATCCTCCTCAAAACAATGTTGTGAAGAGATACTTTATTATCCTCAACTTTCAGTTAAGAATACGCGAGGCACAGAGAAGTTAAGTAACTTGCCCCAGGTCACTCAGCCATTAGATGGAGAGACTGAGATTTGATGGCTGGCATTCTGATTCTGGAGTTCATGTGTTTAATCATTACACAACACTGCCTCAAAACACAGACTGTAAGAAAATTGAATACGGAAAAAGTGCTGATTTCTCTGCTACTGCTGATGACGCATTCAGAAAACCTGGAATATCTGAATCATACACAAAATCCCATGGAGTAAATATTCTGTTTCCGGGTGACCGAACTTGGATACCAATATTTTAAACTGCTGTTAAGGATGACTGCATGCAAGACTTTTCTCACTGTGTGTGTAACTGCTTATAAAATGTGTGTGTGTGTGTGTGTGTGTGTGTCTCCCTGTGCTTGTGAGTCTAACCAGTTTTCTCAAATGTTGGCTGCTAGAGTGGCTCCTCAGAAAGTTCAAATCCAGTCCTTTATGAGATAGGATTTAAAAAGAAAGAAAGTCTCATTGTATTTTAAGATGCAGTTTCCTACAAGCTCCTCTTTCTCCACAATTGTGGTTCAGCTGTACAGCTGCCAACCAAGCATGGATGGATCAGTAGCATCAATGGAATAAGTCTGGGCTTTAGTCTAATCTTGCAGACTTGATTTCATGCTTTGGTCAGAAGAGCCATAAATATGATTAGCTATCTGGCCTGCCATTTCTTTGAATTCCCAACATTTAGAAAGGATTTTCCTAGCATGATGGTTTGGTGGCCGAATCCTTGCCTTGCATGCACCGGGATTCCATATGGGTATCAGTTTGTGTTCCAGCTACTCCACTTCTCTTCCAGCTTCCTGCTTGTGACTTTGGAAGGTAGTAGAGGATGGCCCATAGCCTTGGGCTCCTGCATGCATGGGAGACATGGAAGAAGCTGTTGGCTCCTGGCTTTGGATTGGTGCAGCTCTGGCAGTTGTGGACACTTGGGGCCGCAAACTGGCAGATGGAAGATCTTGTTCTCTGTTCTTCCTTCTCTCTGTAAATCTGCCTTTCAATAAAAATAAATTTAAAAAAGGATTTTACTTATGAATTTATTCTTTCCTAACACATAAAGTATTAGAACTATTGGTTCTATATATCTCATATCGTATAAATGTGAGGGTCTCAACTTGCTATGATAAATGGATTGTTCCTCTGGACATGGGGATAGGTCTGCACTACAAAGTTTCTTTTTTCTGTTTAGTCTCCTCATATGTATTTCACACTTTGGACACATGACAGGTTCAACTGGTTTCTATAAATGGTCTTCAGAGAGTAAGTTTAACTAGCTCTGACAAGGACCAATCCATGAGAAATGTCTTCCTGAGTGCAGCAGAGCTCTAGCTGACTGCGCTGGACTGTGAGAGGATCTAAGTGGTACAGTGAACTGACACCTTGGCACAGGGACATTGAGATTTCCTCAGGAACTGGGACTTCTGTGAAGCCAGAAAATTCCACTTAGATGGTAAATGATGTTATTGTGTTGGAGTTAGAAAGGATAACGGACCCGAGCTGGTGCACTTTCTGATGCTTTGTTGTAACCATCATTCTGGGAATCTTCTTGTGATGCAAGAGGCACTCAATGGAAGCACTCAATGGGACTCCAGAATCCAATGTATTGGTTTCTGGAAAAGCGATCATGCCTGGGTATCATGATACATCTACCATCATGCCCAGGATGCTGGTGGACTAGTTGAGGAAAAGCAGTGATTTCCAGAGTGTGTAGTATTATTCACCTCTACTTTTTTGAGACTATGAGCAGTACTGAATGCTATCTACTCATAGCAATGTAATATGACCTGTTACTGGTTATTTGCTGGTTCTTGAATTATCCTACATTAGTGCATAAAACCATGTGTATGTATGGTGGGGGGTGGGTAGAAGCTGGTAATTGAGTCAGGCTTAGCAGCTCCACAGTGGCAGTTGTAGTCCAGGCTTCTATGTTATCCAGCTTGACCTTCTATGTGGGAAAGAGATTGAACACTTCTACTACTTGAAGCCTCTGTCAAAGCTCTCCTGTCAGATTCCCATCTTCGCAACCTAGCCTGAACTACTTTTAATAGCCTAATGACGTTGTTCCCCTTTGAGGTAACATTAGCTTCCTATTGGAGGATTCTTTCAATAATTTTGCATGTGTCTTATTTTAATTAAAAATTTTATTTCAGATGATGCTTATGTAGTTTATCAGAGTGGGAAGGATCTAGGGTCAGGGGAAAGTGGGTGTGACCATTGTTTCCAGGTTTTCCATTTCTTTTCCCTGTTTTTAGGGAGAGTGGGGAGACAAGGGGAGAAACCACACCCAGCTGCCCACCTGCCCCAGCACCTGAAGATGGGGAACAGCCATCCAATATCAACCCAGAGTCCCTGTGTGGCGCATGCTCCGAGGATTTTGCTAGTTTTGAAATGTTGATCTCATCCATCCATGAATGAGGGAACATTTTCAATGTCCATTGACTGACATAGTCCACTTTGGAGTCTCCGTTTGCCCAGATATTTGCTATCTTCTTTGGGCTTGGGTAGTTGTCCAATCTGTCCTGTTTTCCTTCCTTTGCTATGATAACAGATGTCTTCTGGAGGACCCAATTAACTGCCATATCCTTCGTGTTGATCTGGCCCAGCTGTCCACTATTCCATCTTTTCTACTGAGAAGAACCAGTCCTTGCAAATGGGGCCGAGGACCCGATCCTGGCAACCCAGACCCTGCAGGACCCCCTGCCTTAGGGACTCAGATTGCTAGCACCTACCATGCAGACAGGCTCAAGGACCCTTCTCCCCTGGGGTTTGATGGATCCAGCACCCTCTGCACGTGCAAGCCCAAGGACCCAGGCCAGGCGATCCAGATCCCACCAGAACCCCACCCCAGGGGCTCATGGACCTGGTACCCACTGCATAGGCAGGCTCAAGAACCTGGGCCAGGCAACCCAGGCCCCACCAGAACCCCCACCCCAGGGGCTCATGGACCTGGTATGCACCAAGCAGGCAGGCTCAAGGACCTGTGCAAGGTTTTTTATTTATTTAACAGGGGGAAAGAGAAAAAGAGTGAATGTGAGAGAGAGAAAAACAGAAGTCTTCCATCTGCTTGTTCACTCCCCAAATTCCCACTGTTATGGGAAGATTTGGGCCAGGCCAAAGTCAGGAGACAGAACTTCATCCTAGTCTCCCCCATGGGCAGCAGGGACTCAGCTACACAGTCATCTTCTCAACTGTCTTGGCAGGATCTGGAATGAAAGTGGAGCAGCTGCACATGAATAGAATCTCTGATATGAGATTCCTGCACTTAAAGTAATAACTCTGTGTGACACAACATTACCTCCCATCGTTCAAGTAACTTTTGAGACTAGCTAAGAGAAGGCATGCTCCACTTGTCCTTGCGATGCAGTGGTTGCAACTGTATTTTGTGGAAACTTGGGGTTCTGATCTACACTGTGCCCTTGATCCGCTAGGTGCAAGTTCTCAGCAAAACCTTTTTGCTATACACTTACGTTGAAAACAAAGATGTCAAGGGAGCTTTAAGGAAACTGAAGCTTTGTTTGTACAATGATGAGCTCCATTCACCAACAACAATAATGATAACTTGAAGATCAAAACATTTGTTCCCATTCTTCGGGAACTCTTAAACAGACAACAAAAACAAAGCAAAAGCACAGAATAGATGATAATCTTTGTCACCCAAAATGATTTTGATTTTAATGGAGTGTTAGTCTAAGTTTCCTTGAAATGACTTAGTTTTCCTTGAACATATTTATATTGTGAAAGGGGAATAACAGCAAATAATTGCTGCACACAGTCCTCAAACACCCAATGCTAGCAAGAAGAACTTGCAAGTATGCTTATTTGTGTGAAATTTTATTTTTTTCTTTCTGTTTTTTGTTTTGAGGAAATAGTCCCTTTTTAAATACTTATTTTTCTTTTATTTGGAAGAGACAGAGACCTTCCATTCACTCCTCAAATGGGCCAGGATGAAGCCAGAACATAGAACTCAATCCACATCCACCACGTGGGTGCCAAGGCTTCAACTACTCGAGCCATCACATGCTGTCTCTCAGCTGAGTGTTAATAGGAAATTTGGGCCAGGATTCAAACTCAGGATCTCTTATATGGGACTTGAATATCCCAAGAGGCATCTTAGCCACTGCATCAAATCCCTGTTCTTGCTGTTTTGTTTTGTTTTTAAATCAGACTGGAAGATGCCAGGGCAGGTGGAGAAGTTAGAACTGTGTTAACCCCATATGTGGAAGCTCTCCCTGAGTGTGTTTATTTCATTCGACACCAAGGCTAGAGTTCTGACTGAAACGTTGTGTTAAATTGTGATTAATAATATAGCACATCTATTTTTATTAGAATTACAAAGATAAAGATGGAATCTAATAGAGTGCATGGAAACCCACTAGGAGACTGGTTTTGAGCAAACATACATTAAAAACTTATAGAGGAGGGAAAGAGGGAGGGAAGAAAACATCACTGTATTTTCAAAATCCTATCTATTGAATACACGGATTCTGCCCTCTTTATATTAATGGATAAAAAGAAGTAAGAAAAAGAACATAAAATTCATTACATATGTGATTGCCTTGAGGCACTGTTTTCTGGATTGAGTTTTTTCTAGCACTGCAGCTACCCACTGTTTTTTGTTTTCATTTTGTTCTTTTTGTTCCTCTCCCAGATGCTCTTTCTGCTGTGTACCTAAGTTAGTATTGCTGGCTTCACTTGTACTTCCATTTCTTATTTTTGTGTTTGTTGCCAGCTAGCTAATATTATCAAAAGGTATGGGTCAGCTGTGCTATGAGAGAGGGAAAGTAAAACATTCTGCTCTGAAAAGGGAGAAAGTACATTTATTCATTTTTCTGATCAAAGCTATTTATTGAGAGTCTAATAGCCAGGTATTGTGCTATGTTCTAGCAACAGAATAATGAAAACATAGATAAAGCTTTCAACCCCAGTGATATTACAGCATGGTGGCTTTGGTACTCAAATTGCTTGGAATTTATCTTTTCCCAGTATTTATAGAATGTGTAGATCTTGCAGGAACTATTTAAGCTATTTTAAAAGAGGCTCTCTACACATAAAATTCCAATAATTAAATTCACCTTAATTTTAGAAGAGACTGTATAATTTAACATTCAAGCTTAAAGATCCAAGAAAATGTTCAGTGGTACATGTGAATGAACAACATGCTAAGAATGTCCCTTGCTTATCTAATTCCACCTCATTTCACCGGTAAAATCCACCTGAAGTCTTACCTTTTCCTTGAACTTTTCCAGTACTGTCCTGCTCATGTTAATTCTTTTCTTAAGAAGCACTTCATTCCCTTTATTGGTTATTGTAGCATGTATTGGTTGGCACTTACGATGTGTATGACCTATTTTCACATGAGGTGGTAAACCATTCAAGGGTGGGTAGAAAGTCATTTCTAGCTGTATCTTCAAGTGTTCAGTATAGTACTTTGCGCAAGTAGGCATTTGATGCCCATTGTCACAGGATAGGCATCCAGGCCTCTTAACATGGGATTCAAGTCCTTTCATTACCCTGCTTCTGCCTCTTTCTACATTTTTGTCTCCCATCAGGCTCCATTTTACAATTTAGCATACAATACTTATAAATCTTAACTCATATCCTTTTACCAGAAAAGTCCTGCCATAATTTTACAGTGTCTGACTAATGCCTCTTTGTTTTTTAATATTCCATCATTAATTTCTCCTGGAAGCCTTTCTGGACTGTTTTCTACCAGCCAATACATTGAGTCACATGATGTGTCCTGGTGAGATTCATTGTAGAACAGGTCTTAAGTAATTATCACATTGTCTGGTGATACTTCACTTTTTCTACAGCACCTAGAAGAATACTTGGCACATACAAAACATTCAATGAAAGTTTTTTTGAGTGAATAGATGAATGGCTGTATGCCTTCCTCCCTAAGTATGCTATTATTATTTTCTTAGTTTTGAGTGACACCTATATCACAACAATGCCTAAATAATTTAGCACTAATAAATGTCACAAAGAAAAAGCACAGGTTTCTAGGAGGCCATGTAATAAAGATACCTAATTTGAATTGTGTTGGGGATATCAGAGAAGACTTCTCTGAAGAAATGACATTTAAACAGACATGAACTATAAATAGGAATAAATTAGATGAAGATAGTTTGTAAAATGCACTGAGATAGGGAATGAGTTTGACAGAGGAACCATCTAACAACAAGGTCTGTAGTAGTAAGCACCCCGACGTGTTTTTGGTACAGAGAAAAGGCTAGTGAGATTATAATGTAGTGATCAAGGGAGAAAGTTCCCTGAATAGGGCTGGAAAGGCAGGCAGAACCCAGATAAAGCAGGATTTCAATGGATTTCTTTGTAAATGAGAATGGAATTCCTAAAGGGTGTGTCATAGAGTGGCATAATCTATTTAATGTTATAAGATAATTTTGATTGCCATGTGGAGGCAGACTTGATGACAAAGCAGGCTAACATGCTTTGAGAAATCCGTTAAGATACTATTACAGTATTATTGTGAGAGATGGTGATGTTGTAGAGTAGGAGAATAGTGGCAGAGCTGGAGAGAAAGAAAATGAACTCAATATCATAGTTGGCAAACTTGAAAAGGTTTGGTGATGGATTATATAGGGAAGCATCTATAACATCTTTCTGGTTATGGGTTTGTGAATTGAATGCATGCTTTTGCTACTCTCTAAGATACAAGAATCCTGGAGTATAGCCAAGTTTTGGGAAGAGGAGAAATAATGAGATGGCTTTTGTACTTGATTATTCTGGTATGGCAGATGTCACATAGATAGCTAACTGGAGCTGGAACTCAGAAGAGATATCTGGACTAGAAATATAAGCTTGAAAAAATGTATTTTGGAGGCGAAACATGAAAGTGGGTGAAATCAGACAGATGAACCATGAGGCAGATAAACAGTTGTAAAGAAGAAGAGGGGTAAGAGTAGAGTCTTGGGAATTCTGTCTTTGACCGAACATGTAGAAGAATAGCGGTCTAATGAGGAGGAAATAGAGAGGTAGGAGGAAATTTGTGTGTAAATTCAAGTAAGCAGAGAGAAGAAAAATTTTACAGGGAGTTTAGCAAATTATACTGATTGCTGTTGGGACAAGGAGTAAGCTGAGGACAGAAAAATGTCTACAGTGTCTGAAAACATGGGAGACACAATAATCTCAGTAAAGGTACTTTTGTGAGGATGATGTGTATGTGCATGAGTCATATTGGCATGAGATAAAGAAATGAATAAAACGTGAAGAAAAGACGATGACATACTTGGATGAATCAGGATGAAAGGAAAAGAGAATTGGTGAGAGGTCAGAAAGCTTAAGGGAATATATTTTACAGTGTAAACTGAGAAAACACTTGAACATTGTTACACAGGGAGAAATCAAAGATGTGAGTGACAGGAGGAGTATGGTCTTTGGAAAGGCAGAAAGGCTTAAGTTCCAGAGCTTATGGGAAATGACTGGTTTAGACTCAAACTAGTAGCACTTATATTGTGACAAGTAGGCATTGAGTGCAAACTGTGTTCTTGGTTTTGCTTCAAGTACTAGGGATGCAACATTTGGTAAGTCATAATCTCTACCCTCATGAAACTCACAGCGCGATGAAAGAGACATATAATTATCATTAGTTTAATTAATGCTTTTATAAGTACAGGGTAGTGTAGGAACACTGGGCAGAGAAACTGATGATTGCATCATGTTCCTCAAGAAGATGTGACATTCCTAGTGCCCGAAATATGACCTTAATTGGATAGAAGGTCTTTAGCGAAGTAGTTATGTTAACATGAAGTCATTAGGGTTAGTCACAGTTCAACATATCTGATATCTTTTTACAAGGGAAATTTGAACATAGAAACAAACACGTCCACAGGAGAGTGCCTTGTGAACATGAACACAAAGATCAAGGTGGTGTGTTGAGAAGCCGTGGGACATCCAAGATTGCCAATAAGCCACCAGAGGCTGAGTGAGGCATGGGATACATTCTTCCTCACAGGAGTCTAGATGACAGATCTCCAGTCTTCAGTGGTGGGAGAAATGAATGTTGTTCAAGGCACTCACTTTGTGGTTACTTGGGATGGCAGCTCTAGAATACCAATTCAGATACCCAAAGCTGTTTGGATGGTGGCAGTCCAGTTAAAAGAAGAATTCAAAGAGGAGATATTATCTGAACTTCTTCGTTGTCTTCATCTTTTCTTTTTATATATATAAATTCATTTATTTGAAAAATGGATTTGGTGTGGCAGGGATGGGGATGAGGGAGAGAGTGCTAAGACTTGGGGTCAGCATGGTGCTCCAGTACCCTAATCTCCTGCCTGTGGCACCAGAACTCACATGGTCATGGGTTCTTGTCCTAGCCGCTCCACTTCTGATCTGGTTCCCTGTTAATTGCTTGGAAAAGTAGTGGAGAATGGCCCAAGTCCCTGGGACCTGCACCTACTCGGGAGATCAGGAAGAAGCTCCTGTCCTCTGGCCTCCAACCATAGGGAAATGAACCAGGACATGGTAAATCTTTCTCTCAATCTTTCCCTCTATCTCTGTAGCTCTGTGTTTCAAGTAAAATAAATAAATCTCAAGAAGAGAAAGAGGAGGAGGAGGAAGAAGAAGGAGAAGGAGGAGGAGGAGAAGGAGGAGGAGGAGACAACATCACTTTTCAATCCATTGATTCACTTTAAAACAACTGCAGTACTGGGGATAAGCCAAACCAAAGCCAGGAACCAGGAGAGCCAGGAGCCTCCCCAAGGTCCTCCATGTGAATGGCAGGGGCCCAAGCACCCATTGCTCTTACAGGTGCGTTAGCAAGGAGCTGGATTGGAAGCAATGCAGCCAGATATCAGATTGGCACCCGTATGGCATGCCAGCAGTTCTCACAGCAGCTTACCCAGTCATGCCAATACAACAGCCACAGCAGGCTGAGATTTAACCGTAGTCTTGCCATGAGGTGCTTTTGGATGCTTTCATGCAGTTGAGAGCATGGCATTCTCACTGTCCTTCACGTAAGTCTTCTGCCTCACAGCTAGCACACTGGAGTTTGCTGCTGCTTGCTCAGCATTCAGACTCTCCCCATTGTCCTCAGTCACTCTCACTCCCACCTCTGGGACAGACACTGTGTGTTCTCTGCCTGCCCACACTGATGTATCAGGACAATTCATGATTGTTCATTGGGGATGATGTACATAAGCTTACAATCTTGCCATGGATTTCCAGTGTTCCTTTCCCAATCTTTTCAGGTACTCACTAAAATCCAAATAAACTTAGCACACAGTGAACCCAGCAGGATTTTCCCTCAGACCTCATTCCATGTTTTTGGAGACCATCTTCATGTGAATTGCTTACTGGAGGATTGGACTGAGGTATAGACACATGGTATACTCTTACATATGCACAGGTATATAGGAGTAGGCTTATGCATACTGTCTTTCATGTATGTGTCTCCATACAAAATGCACTCACAAATCATACCATACACCACACATACACACAAACACACAGATTCTTTCAAGCTACTTATGCACTAATTATAGTTAGATTTGTAAATATCTGCCTTTCTTACGGCCAATAGCCTACTTCTTTTATCATTTTCCTTCTTTCTTTTGCTCACTAATTGTTTAAGTTCAAGTGTTAGCACTTCATTCACTGCAGAGCTGATGGCTTTAATTGGTCATCCCTGACATAGTTAAAGAAGGCATTTTAACTACAAAGAACTTCATTGGGAGATGGGCTCCAGGGGCATTATTAAAAGTAAGTGCATAACTGCTCCTTGGGAGGTCATTATATTTTACTCACTCTTGCTCTTGTAGAAGTTCTGTTTCTTATTGGCAACAAGGTGAAAGGGAATTCCCTGACTTCATTAGAAAGCCAGAGAAATAACTTTTACTTGCCAAGAACTTCCTTCTTACTGGAACATGCTCCTTCAGGAAGAGGCTGTGGCAAAAAGGCCTGTTTCAGGTACCTTCCCCCCCCCAAACGGAAGACTTAATAAACTCTCTAGAGCTTCTAGGCTCATCCCTAGAAAACAACCGATTCCCCCTCCTGACACACATAGACACATGACAAAACAACCACCTCATTAACTCAAACTGGGGAATAATTCAGGCACTACCCAGGCTAGGGGCATTTACAAGTGTGCCACCTGTGGGAAAGGAGAGAAAATGTTTTGCAAACATTTTACTAGCATCTCTGTTATATGCATTTAAACAGTATGTTTTTCACAATCTCTTATCTGTTCACCGAGGCTGGGCTGTCAGACCCTAGTGTGACATGCCTTGTTTGGAAGATACTGCAACAGCAGGAAGGAGATGTTTTCGAGAGTGTTCCCATATAATAAAAGCATTGCATGCAGTACCCAATTGCTTTGATGGATAAGTCTCTGTGCCATCATGCCCAGTGATTCTGATACAATTTGCCATTTTCTGGTGGCTTCTAGGGCATCTTGGTGTATTCTAATCTTATTAGATTGGCTGGGATATAGGAATGGCTTTAGGAGCCATCTTGAGATGTATCACTAAATGTCTTCAGGTTGTAACTTATTTCATGATTTATTCTATTTATTTGAAAGGCCAACTGACATAGAGAAGGGAGGAAGGGGCAGGGAGGGAGGGAGAGCGATAAAGAGCGAGCGAATCTTCCAAATACTGGATGAATTCCTCAAGCGGCTGTAATGGCTGTAATGGTTGTGCCACCAAAGCCAGGAGCCAGGAACTCCATCTAGGTGTCCTATATGAGTGGTAGGGGCCAAAGCACTTGAGTCATCTTCTACTACCTTCCCAAACACTTTGGCTGGGAACTGGATTGGAAGTATAGTTGCTAGGACTCTAACTGAATGCAGGTGTCACAAATTCAGGCTCAGCCTGTGCAGTACAGTGCTGGCCCCAGCTGCATATTTTTTTAAAATATTTATTTTTGTTAGGAAGGCAGATATATAGGGAGAAAGAGATAGAAAGATCTTCCATCCGTTGACTCTCCCCAAGTGGCCACAAAGGCCAGAGCTAAGCCAATGCAAAACCAGGAGCCAAAAACCTCTTCCAGGTCTCCTATGTGCTCAAAGGGTGGCAAGACCTTGGGTCATGCTCAACTGCTTTCCCAGGTCACAAGCATGGAGCTGGAAGGGAAATGGAGCAGCCAGGATGCAAACCCGTGCCCATATGTTATCCCAGTGGATGCAAGGCAAGGACTTTAGCCACTAGGCTACTGCACCGGGTCCCAGCTGTGTATTTTAAAAAGAAGTACCCTATCCTCTTTGTAAAGTCTTTGCTTACTGATGACATTATTTATGCCTCTAGTACTTCTTTGACATTTTCTATTCTATGCTAGGCTCAGGAACCAAGCTGAGTTACCATCGTGTATGAAGTAGGGTCAAAATCCTCAGGGGTTTTTCTATAAGTATTCTGCATGATTTTTTTTTTTTGTACATAGAGTTTGTACTGTATCTTTTGGCTGCCCTAAGGTTTTTAGAGGTTAATTCTTAGTCTTCAACTCTGTGAGCTGTGAGTACTATGTGATTATGTCTTGCAGGGAGGGATCCTTTGCAGCAGTGAAAAACATTGAAGTAGGATTAACATAGATTAAAGTGAACCTCATCAGTTTGGACCCCACTGGTTGTGACACATGACAGCTGTATTGGAGATAAGGCTTTGGTAGTTGCCTTTTCACCAGTCCTAGAAAGAAAAGCAAATGGCAAAGTAGTACCTTAAATGAAGTTACAGTAGAATATATTTCATTTATATATGACACATCGGTGATACTTGCTATTATGGATGCCATTAATTCATCTATTTGGAAATTTAATTCATTCATTTTCTTAAAAAATTCTTTATTTATTTGAAAGGTAGAAAGTTGTAGAGGAGAGAGGCACATAGAAAGGTTTTCTACTTGCTGGTTCACTCAGAAAACGGCTGCAGTGGCTAGGGTTGGGCTAAATCAAAGCCTGGAGCCAGGAGCTCTCTCCAGGTCTCCCATGTGAGTGCAAGGGCCCAAGCACTCATGTTATCCTCTCTTCTTTCTCAAATACAGCAGCAGGGAGCTGGATTGAAAGTGCAGCAGCTAGGATTCGAACAACCGTGCCATACTGGATGCTAGTGTTACAGATGGCATCTTTACCTGATACACCACAAAGCAGCCCCAACTCATTGTTTTTTATTTGGAAGTGACAATAGCAAACAATACTGTATCAGTTAATCTGTTGAGAAGAAAGCTCATGTGAATGAAATCAACCTACATGTCATCAATGAAATCAAGCTACAAGTCAATAGGGTATTAATGGAGCTCTCAGCCTTGACTAGGTGGTAGTGGCAACTGAAAAAAGACGAGTTGAATCCCTTTTTAGTGGAGAAATTAGAGGTTTGTGGCATCTTTAGCTCAAGAGCAACAGATGTGGGTCATGTTGCAAGAAAAGAAATTCATCTTGCAAATCAGAAAGCACCACAGTCTCCCCTTGAAGTGTAGTTATAAAAGAATGTTGTTTCTGATATCACTCTGTGAGCAAAGTTTCTGAAAAAGGGGCCAGTATTAATAAATGATACTTTATAGCTTTGAAAAATATCCTGGCATTTTGGGGCTGGCACTGTGGCATAGTAGGCTAATCTTCTACTGATGGTGCCAGCATCCCAAACAGACACTGGTTCATATCCCAGCTGTTTCACTTCCAGTCCTGTTCCTTGCTATGGCCTTGGAAAGCAGCAGAGGATGGTTCAAGTTACTGGACCATGTACCCATGTGGGAGACCTAGAAAAAATCCTCTGCCTTCAGATCGGCTCAGTTCTGGCCATGGCAGCCATTTGGGGAGGGAACCAGTGGATGGAAGATATTCTTCATTCTGTAACTTTACCTTTCAAATAAAAATAAAGCAAATCTTTAAGAAAGAAAAAAAATCCTGACATTTTATGGTCTGACTGGATGTCCCATTAATTATTAGTAGACAGCTCTATATGTGTCAGTTACCTTGCTAAGAGCTTTGCATGCATCGTTATTTCATCTTCATGGATAGTATTTCTATAGCAAGACAAGGGAACTGAAACACAGTGAAGTATGCAAGTCATCTACCAAGTTAATAATGGTCAAATTATGCTTCAAATACAGAACCAGCCGTCTTAGTCACGATCATATACAGCAGCTACACAAGAGATAGAAAACAAATATTCTAGAGGAGTTTATCTGGTACACGCCAGCAACTAAGCTGAGATTCAGGCTAACTGGTCCTTCCCAAACCCTACGTACCTACCCTCCAAGCTCATATAGTAGCGACCTTTAACTAGCTGTAGCTAGCATGATGATTACAAAATAATTTCTAAAATAATTGTCATTGAAATTATATCTCCCCTGCCCAGAGGAAGTTGTTACTCAGTGTTTGGAAGTGTAGCCAAGGCCAAACTGGCAACATGCTTTAACTTTCAGAAACAAAAGATTCAAAGTGAGCTGATCAGGTTTGCACTAGCTAGTAAGCACTTGTGATGTGTTATTTTTATCCTCGAAAACGAGTGGCCAGAATAAATGATCAGTATCAAACATGGAATAAATTAGGAAGTGAAACACTTTTTGTGGTAAGTGATGGTTGTGAAACAGTGCATGAGCTCAAGAACAGTAATTGGAACCTGCACGAGAGTTTGAGGAAAGGTATCCATGAGGCTGTGTAAAATGGTCATCCAGTCATCACAGGACCGATGGGAATGTGGAAAAGGTCATAGTTTTGTTTCATTAAATGTCTTCATGTCTTGCAACTGTAAGAATGATGGCTGAAGAATCCAATTTGGATGAAGAAGCTGACATGTTTTGGAAGCAACTCTAAACACAAGCCAAGTTTCTATAAAGATGTCAATGCCTCTTGAGTGATGAATGAAACCACAGAAGATTTGACATTTCTTTTGAACTTTCAAGGGAAGCTTGACAAAACAATGTGTTCTTGAACAGAATAGTAACCAGAATGGAAAATGACTTTTCTAGAATGACCAAGAAACAAAAGTACTAGAATCTTCAGAGGCATACATCTTCAAGCTAGATAGCTCAAAATTGGTGCAGAATCGAACACAGACTCAATAAATGGAGTTGTGCTCTTTTTCTAATAATTCCAATGTTTTATATGTGGGATTTACCATCAGAGGCAGTCATTTGCCCATGTAGGATAGACATTCTGAGGCTAAAGCACTGAAGCAATTATGTGATTTATTTTTCAACTTACGGTTGTGTGGTTGAAAAGTCACTTCTGCAATTATAGTTGTGTCAGGGCCACTACACAATCTCTGAGGGTTCAGCTCTGTCTTAAATTCTTGGAATAATCCTAGTTTGTGACAGGAGAAATAGAAATTTAGAGCCCAATGTGATGACCTAGTGGCTAAAGTCCTCACCTTGCATGTGATGACATCCCAAATGGGTGTCAGTTTGTGTCCAGGTTGCACCACTTCCCATCCAACTCCCTGCTTGTGTCCTGGGAAAGCAGTTGAGGATGACCTAAAAGCCTTGGGATCCTGCAGCCACATGGGAGACCCGGAAGAAGCTCCTGACTCCTGGCTTCAGATCGGCTCAGCTCTGCTCTTTGCAGCTACTTGGGGAGTGAACCAGTGGATGGAAGATCTTTCTGTATTTCCCTCTCCCTGCATAACTGCCTTTCCAAAAATTTTTTTTAAAGAAATAGCAGAAATTTAGACTTACTTTGACATTGCTATCCAATAACTTTACTTAGAGTACTACTTACCCTTCTATGGCTGCCTTCTAGACCCTTATTTGGATCTATCTAGACCCTTATTCTTATTTGGTTCCATGGTACTCCAGTGACCCTGAGAGTAGTGTTCTGATTTACCTCTCTCCAGGTATCACTAATCCTTAATTTAACATGAGATTTTATTTGTCTTTTTGGACTCCTGGGTTCCTTCCATCTATTTCTTGCATTGATTTCTATGATTGCCATAGTCTTGTTTCCCCAACAATTTGATCACTTGCTTGGGCTTACTCCAATAATGCTTAGACCACTCAGAGTTCTGGCAGCCCTAGTGTCTGTTTGACCTTCTGATCCTAGCCATGCCTGATTTACGCTAAGGTTCTGGATATCATTACGAGCTTGTAACCATAGAAATAATTGCTAAAGACGCTTATTTATTTGAATGATGCTGTTCACATTAATCTCCAAATTTACTTCTCAGAAAGACTTTTGGCCTTTTATAACAATGTAAATACATCCTCAAAGGTGAAAGCTAACCTCAGCTGATGTAATCCAAAAGAAAATAACTAAAGATGGAAAGAAAATACTTTAAAATAAGTCCCCAAGATGTTTAAAAACATCCATGCAGTGTTTGGCTTTTCCTGGGAACTTTGGTAATGACAGCAAGTCTAGTTTGGATATATAAATTCCATTTAGCATAGTAGTATTGTGAAACACAGCTTTTCATTAGCCTTGTTAAACCCCAATCTTGGCTAACTTGAAGAGTATTGGGATATGGCACCATGTTCCCACACTTTGCATCTTCATTCATTTTCATGTCAACAATGATCTTGCACTACATATAAAGTTGGGAATAGAAGGTAAGCTTGGAGAGCTTGTAAAGTTTGAGAAAACTGAAAACAGAGACTGCATTAAAGTTTAGAAGTCTAGGAGAATATGTCAGGGTGCTTGAATATAGTTTACCTTGATGTTTGATTTGTACTACAGAGAACCATAAATCAGAACCGAGACAGGTATTGTCGGTGGTCTTCTTTGCCTCTTCTTGTTCCACACTCACCCATTTCAGGCTTCTTCTCCCTCTTTCTCAAGCAGCTGGTGAGGTACCAGCAAGACATCTGGTCCAAACACTGGAGGTTAAGGTATGAAGAGAAGCTGGAGTTCTTCTAATCTGGTATGACAGCTTGCACTGATCAGGTTAATGGGGATAATTTCTCTTTGGCTTGTACCGACATATGAAAAGTTAATCTGATTTGTTATTAATTACACTGTCCAATCATTAACACAGTGTCTCACTAAACAGAGCAAATCTATTCACCTAGCAGAAGTAACTGTTTCGACCCAGTACAGTACTAGGACAGTGTTGCCTTTTGTGTTCAGCAGGGAGCTGTACTTCCGCTGTGAGTAGAGTCTGCACTTTGACACGCTTCTCACTGTTGGAGATGGACTGTTTTGAGTCACCAGTTCCCTCTGGGGAATTACACAGACACACACACACACACACACACACACACAAGATGATTGGCAGCAGATTCTGAGTACGTTGTGGTTTGGCAGGCAGAGGGTAACTAATTGGCCCATAAGAAGAATAAACAACCACATCTTAAGTGAGAACAGTGTACTATCTTATCAACTAAATGAAATAGTTTTAGATGGCACTTTTTAATTCTTTTATCAGCAATTGCAATGCAATTGCTCAGTGTTAAGATCAGTGCTGGGTGATAACAGTGTAGTATTCTAGGGAAACTGACACAAATATTGCCTTTTAACACACAAGAGGATAGTTTTAATAATATGGGGAAAATGGACTAGAAGATAAGTTTGTTTTGGTATGCCAAATTCTGAAATCCATACATAGTTTTACATATTCACCTATTTAAATACAATTGTGAAGAATTTATTGGGAAGCACTCTGAGAGTATGCCATAATAGGGCTGTGTGATACCCAAAGAATTAGCTAGATGAAATAGGGGTTGACAAAGGCAAGAAGGAGCAGAGTAAGTGAAAGTTCTGTTGAAGCTAGTGGGTTTAGGGAACTTAACAAAAAGATGGGGGTCTAGGGCAGAAGTTTAGAGAGAAACAATGAGGCAAAGATGAGCATGGAACTGAGGCAAGAGTGGACTTCGTGGGCCATTCCTGAACAGAAGATGGACCAGATATCATTGGACAATCTGGCAGGTAATGCAATTCCTTCCATAGAACATTTAGGTTTCCTAAGGCAGTGGAGAGGGCTGGAAAGTTTCTAGATTTAATTAATCTTGGGCTAGAAGATATTTTAAAAAAATTCCCATTGACTAACACACCAAACAAACCCCTCATTCCCTTTCAACAACCTGAACTTGGAAGAAAAACCAAAAGCCATGTGTGAATGGAGCAGATGAGGTGTTTTCCCTCAGCATCTGCACAGAATGCGAGACAGAACCCCTGAGAGGCCAGAAAGTAATTACGCTTCTACTCTGGATCCATGTAACCACAAGGAGTGTGTTCTACAGTCTCTATTTCATAATTGAGGGTAATTACAAGAAGTTAAAACTAGATTAGAGACAATTAGATCGTACACAACTGGGAGCTCTGTAGGTGGTCGAGGGGGAGTAGGAAGAACCAGCAGGCGAAGTGTTTTCCTAACCTGCTTAGCATTCTTTGACATGCATTGTAAGTGGAGGGTTCCAGTATAGTTATCTGTGCTCTGATTGTTTCTTGACAGATGGAGAGGGTGGGCAGGTGACATGAGGTAAACAAGCACACAGAGATCATTGAGAGCTTATCAAGATCACCTTTCTTTCCTAGGCAGAGTGTTTCTTAGGCCAGAAGCTGATATGTAGAAATGGAAAGAAAAGGAATTATGAGGGCTGCACTTCAATTGTCTTAGATGAACAACCATATTTTCGTCCCTCTCTGAATTGAGACACTGTGGGGGAGACATGGCAGGTACACAATCTTTAATATAAGTAGCTTCCAATTCTATTTGAGATGTTTACTGTGACTGGAACACAAAGTGGGGAAGAGAATGGTGAGGGATGATGAGCTCAAGATGTGGCCAGAGGACAGGAAGAGGGGCTGTGTTTTCATTCCTGGGGCACTGGGTGAACCATGGCAGGTCATAAAGAGGAAAAGGACACCGTCAAGTTTAAACACTAGGAAGATATACCCAGGCATGGTGGAAGGGTAGATGGGGAACATGACAAGGAGCAAGGCTGTGGAGTTCAGGCAAAGCTGCTTAAGGAAGAAGCTGGAAGCATTTATTAAGATAAAGAGGAGATGGGAAAGAAAGGCCAGGATGGACAGAGAGAAATGAGTTACTTCAGCATGCTTATTATCTATCACACATTCCATTAGTTTTATTGGTCATTGATTTCTTCAATTAATAAATAATTCTTTTTGCATCTTCGCTGTGCATTGTGCTGGAGGAAATTATGAGGAAGAAGGATGATATTATTCCAGTCTTTGAAGGGCTGGAAGAACTCTTCCAGTGAGTGGACCCATCAATAGCTGCTCTAGGAATTTAGAGATGGGTCAATCATGGAGAGACAGATGATCTAAGCAACAGAAGAAGATGAGGCACGGCAGCTAGAATGCACACAAATCCTGAAGACAGGCACAGTGAAGGATACTGCTGTGCAAAAGCAAAAATGGCGTAATAGCTGCATGAGTAGGATATTACGATTATATGTGCATATAGGTGTATTTGGGTAGGTGTGCAATATTCACATGGACTGAAATATCTAATGCAATAAAAACAACTTAGTGCCAACAGATATTTACATACTGTGCACACACACACACATGGGGGGGGACTTTTGTGTCACAAAACTGCTGCTATAAGTGGGGTCATCCTATCTTGCCCTTAAAAGGAATTTATACGTGGTGCTATAGCCTGATGGAATCATGTTTGTATTACTATATGCATGGATTAGCCTGGAGATCCCAAGGAAACTACATACTGTAGGATCAAGGGAGAGCCTCTACTCTGCTGGCCATTTCCTTAGCAGGAGGGAAGAGCAGTGGTCTGATCCTGCAAGCACTCAGCCTTGTCCCTAAACTTCTTCAGAGAAGCATATGCAGCTGTGAAAAGGAGCGCCCTGGGGCTAGGAGGGCATCTAGATCTCCCTAGCACATGTTCACCAACTCAGCCTGTACATAATGGAATTGATGCTGGGGATGAGAAGATCCTGTTAAGGGCAGCAGTCTGGGCTTCTGTGGGAATAGCATACGTTGTGGCAAGCATTCTATAGTACAGAGTGACCATGATGCATTTGGAGGAGCAGGTGCAGGAGGTTTGCCCACTTTGTCCCTGATGCTGAAGGAATCCTGAGGACAGTGGCAATGATTGGGATATAGGAGGCCACAGTGAGGAGGATGGGCACCCATGGTGACAAAAGAAAGCCATGAGGAATGCGCCTCCCCCATCCCCGCCACTGTCTCAGGATCAGAACAAGCCAACTTTAGCCCAGGGACCAAGACTCAGAAATGGTCAATCTCAAGCACAGTTTTAAAGCCATGGTGATGGTTATCACCAGAATTAGGAATCCACCAAGCCAAGACCCGCTTGCAAGCAGGCGCATTCACAGGTGGATATCAGAGTGGGCTGCAGATAGCAAGATAGTGGTTATAAGACATAGCTTCCAGCAGAAAACACTCAACTTCTGTCATAAAGCCAAAGAAATTGAACTAAACCCTGTGGCCTGCTAAAGGAATCACCACAGGACCTGAGAGGAGGGTCTGCAGGATTTTAGGGGCAAGGGAGGTAGTGTACCCAAACTCAAGGAAGGAGAAATTGAACAGGAAGAAGTCCATGCGGTTTGGAGGCTGTGGTCAATAGAAATGACAGTAGGGATGAGAATGTTCTCCAGCAAGGTCATTGAATAGATGCCCAGAGATATCCTGACAAGGAAAAAAAAACTTTAACCCGCATAGACTTCCAAATCCCAGAAGAAGCAAGGTTTTAATCATGGGCAAATGACCCATATCTGTGAGACTCAGGTGTCAGATCTAAGAAAAATAAGGAAATAGAGACATCTGAAAAAAAAAAAAAACCCACCTGTGATACTAAACAAGCATGATCGCACCAAAAATGCCTTGCAGCACAGAACTTAAAGTCCCTGTCTTTTTCTCTTCCAGAATGCATTTCCCCCTTTTAATATGCTAGGTGTATTTACTCAATAGTTCCAGTGGAATCAAAGAGTGTGCCATGGAGGGTGAACAGAGAGCGTGTCTCCAGTGCTCTTTCCCACTCTCCCTAGACACAGCTGGTGGAGAATCAGCTGTTGTTAGGCTCACAGTGTGAGGCAAACACTTCCTAATGGGGACACTCATGGTGCAGAAGCTTCTGTCCACTACATATTGCCTGAATTTTCGAAATGCAGCTTTTTAAGACTCAGTAGGCAGGTGAATCCCAAATCCTAACATGGTGTGGGAACTATTTCCCATGGAAGCCTTAAATCAGAGGGACTCTATCAGGAACAAAACAGGTGTTAAGTAGGGGCATTCAGAACTATTGGTCTTAAAAGTACCTGCAAGAAGAATAAAAGTTTCTGCCAGGTTAGAGGGATATGTAGCTGATTGCTTCCACAGCATTAAATTCCTATGGAAATTTGGGGAAAATATATGTAAAGTTACTCACTTGAAATGTTAGAGAAAATAATATTCCATCCTTCATAAATGAAAATGACATTTCTGACTCACAAGCAGTAGGATGTGCATTTAGAGTTAATTTTTTTTCTAGCACTGGGAATGGGTTAGCAATGAGTCATGGATGCAGCTCCCCATTTCGCACAACCCACCCTGTGCAGTGCTTAGAGTAACATGTTTGTGAAATGACTGTCTGGTCTTAGTGGCTGGGTTGTGACACGATGAGAGGCCAGCTTGTTTGGTAGTCTAAATTTAGGGTAAGTGTGAGATTACAATTCAAGGTTTGGTTCAGCGGATATTCTAGGCTGAAGACTGGCCATGGCCAGGGAATAAATCAAAGCCATTTTTGCTATTTTGTATTGGATGATGCTAATGTGTCCCTAAAAGGTTATAGATAAGTCATATTCTTCTAAATGAAATCCTATGTAAGTGCACCCAGGGAACTGACCCTCCAAAGAACTCTTATTAAGAATGCTTCTGTTGGGTAAAAGAATTTCCCCATCATTTACCCTTTGCATTAGTCTGGATTGTTAATACACTGGACTTGTATAAAGGATGGTCCCTTTACACTGGAGGGATTTGGGACATTCGGACTGCATAAGATAGTACTGATTATGATTACAGTGAATAAAGAAAATCAATCAGTAGCTAGTATTGTCCCTAGAGGTGACAGCTGCTTCTTAATTGGGGGATTAAACATCAGTGTTCTCTTACAGTTTTGCCTTGTCTTCAGAGACTGTCAGACAGCATTCAGAACCAACATTAACATCACTAGATTTTTATCATTCAGTCCCAAGTCTCATTAATTAGTAATGGAATGAACTTGATTTTCCCCTTTGGCTTCCAGGCTCATTCCTTAGTGATTACATATTGAAAGGCACATCAGCCTCTTTACATCTTCCACCCTCTCTTTTCTTTGAACGAGGAGTGGTTAATGTAGATGTAAAAGAAAGGGTTCAGCTCAGGACTCACTTTATTCACTCACTTGTTCATTCATTCACTCTTCTTACACCTTTGGACTACATACCATATTGTGGTTTAGGTAGGCACCGGCAATAAAACCTTGAAAAAGGAAGCCATATTTCCCATGTTACAGGCCCTACATTCCAGTGGTGGAGGTAGATATGAAACAGATGGTGTTACAAATCACTGTGAAATCACTATTGTGATAAATACTGAGGGAGACCTATAGGGTGCCAATACAAAGAATACCACATATGGAAAGCTGACTTAATTTTCCTGATAGTCATGGAAGAACTCGCTCAAGAAGAAATCATATTGAAACTGAAGTTTGCTTTTTTTCTGTGAGAAAAATCAGAAGGGAGGTACTATACAGGAGGTAAGGTAGCGTGTGCAAAGGGTCTGGGCGGAATAAGCACCTGGACCTCTGGAAGACTTAATACAAAAGAACGAAACAGCTACTGTGGCAATATTAGGTGAAACAGATGAGGCAAAGAATGCCCACAAGTGAGTCTGTAGAGACACAATCTCATTTATATATTTTTGCAAAGATCCTTCAGGCTTCCTTGCGGAGAATGAACCATAGGGGGCCACAAGGAAAAGTAGGGAAACTGATGAGAAAACTACAGTAGTAGCCTAGGCAAGAGGTGTTAATCAAAATCCAACTGAGAGAGCATAGAGGAGATTGATGTCAAGACTTTTGCATGGCAGCATTAACATGTCTTTGTACACTGTTATGAACCTATACTGGAATTTCCATAAAAGCATTTACTCTGAAAAATGACATGGATTGTAGATGAGTTTTAGGAGAAGGCATGAAACACAAGAAGCTATCAGGGATGAATCTGAGGTTTTTGTCTTAAGCAACTTTGAGGATGAGCACTTCTTCTGACACAGGAAGACCAAGTGGACAATATAATTTTGGTGAAAATTCCTTCCTTCTTTCCTTCCTTCTTTCCTTCCTTCCTTCCTTCCTTCCTTCCTTCCTTCCTTCCTTCCTTCCTTCCCTCCCTCCCTCCCTCCTTCCCTCCTTCCCTCCTTCTCTCTCTCCCTCCAATTTGTTAGAATTAGTGGGGTTGATCTTTTTTGGGGTTGACAGCTTCAATCCTCATATGGATCCGTAACCTGGTGACAGACAGAGCTCTGTCCTAAGATGCAGAGCTTTCTTTTTTTTTTTTTTTTAACATTTTATTAATATTGCTATTGTTTTATGATAAAGTTCCATATTCCCTTATCCCCTCCCCTATTCCCTCCCCCCAGTTCCTGTATATCATTACTAACATAGTTCTTCATACTCAGTCATATGTCCATCATTGCAGGCATGGACAATAGCAGAGAGTCCAGAATCCTATTGTCAAGATATAGTAAACAGTTTCATTGTAAGTCCATCTTTGTCTGGAAAGAGAGATGCATACCACACTGCATCCTCACAACTGAATGTTAGTCTCCATTTCACAGCTACTGTACATCCCCTTAAATGAAAAGTCATGATACAAAATCAACAATAGAAAGAAAAATAGAAATTTACAATGCCATGAAGTTAAATGACATGTTACTAGATATGACAGTCTCCATTACACAACTACTATACATCCCCTTAAATGAAGAGCCACAAAACAAAATCAACATCCAGGAGAAAAAAGAAATTAACAACACCATGAAGTTAAATAGCATGCTATTAAATGACTAATGTGTAGCTGAAGAAATAAAAATCAAGAACCTTCTTGAAGAAAATGATGCCACTGCATGATCTACGAGTCACTGAATGATTTAATCAGAAGGAAGTGTTTTTGAAGAGATGAAATCAACAGAAAGCAACAAAACCCATGTGATATAGTTTCCGCTGATCTTTGTTGAAGTGTGTCTTCTCCAGACAATAAAGAGATGGGTTTTGTTTTTAATCTAGTCTACTAATCTATGACGTTGGATTGAGCTTAAGCCATTTACATTCAGAGCTTAATATACATGGGTGGTACTTTGGTCCTGTCATTTTAGGAATGGGTTGTTCATTGGTTTAGTCTTCTGTTGTCATGTTACTGGGATGTTCTTCTCGTTTGCCCTTGGTTTTGGTAGGTGCTATTCCTCTTCTCTGTCAAGAGAACATCTTGAAGTATCATTTGTAAGGCAGGTTTGAAAGAGACAAATTCTTTTAGCTTTTCTTTACTGTGGAAGAATTTTATTTCATTTTCAAAGACAAAAGAAAGCTTTGCTGGATATGTTATCCTGGGCTGACAATTTTTTTCTTTTAGAATCTGGAATATGTCACTCCATTCTCTTCTTGCCTGTAGAGTTTCCTGTGAGAGATCTCCTGTGAGTTTCATTGGCATTCCTTTATGTCAATTGATTTTTTTCACGTGCACATTTAAGGATCTTTTCCTTATGTTCAGTTGAAGAGAGCTTGATGATCATATGTCGTGGTGAAGATTGCTTTTGATCAAGCCTGTTGGGAGTTCTGTGCCCCTCATGGATCTTGTTTCCCAATTCTTTCTCCAGATTAGGAAAATTTTCCTTTATTATTTCATTAAATACATTTGCAAACTCAGCTTCTCTTTCTGCACCTTCTGGGACTCCCATAACTCTTATCTTTGGCCTCTTAATAGTGTCTTTCAATTCTTGAATACTTTCTTTGGCCTGCTCCAGCTCTGCTTCCAGCTTTTTGTTTGCTTCCCCTTGGTGACAGGAAATATCTTCCAATTCTGAGATTCTTTCTTCTGCTTGCTCCATTCTATTTTGGAGACTCTCCACTGTACTTTTAATTTGCTCTACTGTGTTCTTAATTTCTTATATACCAGCCTTGATTTGCTTTATTGCTTGCTTAAATTCTTTCAACTCTTGTGCGTGCTTCTCATTGTTGATCAGAAGCTTTAAGATGAGTTTTATGAATTCTGTATGCCCCATTTTCTCGATGTCTTCCTCAGTTAACTCTGAGATTGGCATAGGGTTTTACTCCTTTGCAGGAGAGTTTTTGGCAGTATTCATTGTGCCTTTGTCTCTTCTTTTGCTCTTGGTCATTGCACTTCTGGTTATCAGATTCTTCTCCTTGGGGCAGGTTTCTAAACTGTGTCACCCACAACTGCAATGCGATTTTAATTATTGAAGTTGGTACACAACTCTTTGCTTGCAGCCACTTGTGCCACAACCTCCAGTGAGTTCCAGGTCTGGGTTCTTATGTCAGATTTCCACTGTGGTCTTCACAATCCCAGTTCCTGGCTCACCACTCTCCACCTCCTGTGATACCGTGGTGAGGCTGCACCATTGTCTCTGCAACCTTTCTCCCACTTCCGGTTGAAGCAGGTCCCAGAATTGGAGAGACACCAGGTGTCCTATATAGTTAGGTTGTTGGTGGCACTGATTTTGTCAGAACCTGTTGAACATTAGGTGTGGGTGCCACACGGACCTATTTTGACCCGTAAGATGCCACAGTTGATATTATTTTCCTGCGGGACCAGTGCAATCTACTGATGTCAGCATGTTCTCGCGAGCTCAGCACATACGCAGTTCACTGTTGTTCACTGCAGTCCCAAAGCTATTGCCACAGTGCGCAAAAGGACGCCTGACATACCACCACTACAGTTCTTGATCTGCTGGCCGTCAGACCCGAGCACTGCCCAGACCTGTCTTGGGTGTAACTCGTAGAATGCCACATCGTTGCAGTTCACCGAGTCAGAAATGAGCTCACTCCCATCTCAGCCCATGCTCTGTCCTTTCCCTTGCCCTTGCCTCCTTATGCAAAATGGCGCCCAATTCAGCTCCAGGGTGCTGACTGGGCTATGAAATCCACCCTGTTCTCACACTGCCCGTCTGAGATCTGCTGCTCTGTCTCTGCTCCTGGTCAAATCAAACGGACCAGCAGAACGGACAGGTCTTTGTCTGGCTTTACCTCCCAAGCTCCCAGTGAAAGTCCCCTCCCACCTGGTTGCTGGTGGAGTTCTGGCTGCTGGTGGAGTTCAGATCACCATGCTGGAATATCAGTCACTGCAACACCACACTGCTGTGCCTGCTGCTTTCCTGTTTCTGTCAGTCTCCAGGTACCCCTCTGCTGTTGTTCTGTCCTTTCCTATTTCCTGAAATATGTCCTCTCTGCTTCATCCTGATTAGTTTTTCCATGTGTTTAAACGTGTCCTTACCCTATTCTGCCATCTTGATTCTCCCCAGATGCAGAGCTTTCATCACAGCCATAAAAAGATGCTCTTAAGAGAAAGTCTCACAAATTCTTGCCCTCTGCTTCCAAAGGTACCAGGAAAGAGAATATTATCTGTATAACCTCTTAGGCACTTACTAGAAATTGTTCAAAGTCCAGAGTTAGCAACCGTGTTTTGGAAACACTGTTTTTTATGTGAAGTACAGGAGAGTGCATTTTGATGAAAGCTGTTAGGCTCCCTTCAGTGCAAGGAAACCTTCATTAATGGCAATCTACTATGCAGCACTTTCTATTAGCTGAGATCTTTTTTAGGTAAAAAAAATGTTTTGTCTCATTTTGCTTTTGTGTGGAAGACACAGATGACAACGGAGCAAGCTCAGTCAAGAAAACAATTTTCAAGGCATGTCCTAGGGTCAAAATACATTTAGTCCTGTTCTTTCTGTCTTCTCCATCTGTATTTGGAGTTCTGGCCATTGGAATTAATGCTCAAAATTATGACGACAGACTCTGAAAGCTCCTCAATCACGAAAGAGTGCTTCAAGCACATAATTATATTGGATTTACTAGGTAAGGACTATGGACTTAGAGTTTTCAACAGATTTTTATTTTAGAGCACATGGAAAGGAAACTGTTCTCAACTTCTAGTTACTCTAAAAGCCCTAATTAATCATATTCTCTATATTCATTCTCCCTGGTAGGCCCACAATCCAGATTTGCCTCAATGTTAATTCTCCTATGTGATTATAATCATCAAAGATATTCATTACCATGAAAGACTGTTTGGTGGGTCACGTTCAATAATCCTTCCCTGCTCCCCTCCATGCCCCTACTGCCACAAACCCTTCTTGCTTGTCCCTGGTCTACATGGTAACAGTTGACAAAAGTACTATCACAAAATTCAAAATGTAGCTAGAGCAATGAATGAGATACTAGTTACAGAAGCCCAAACTCACAACCTCTTGTAAAGCCAACCTAGGAAAATCTTGTAGAAAGGGAAACCCTGAAGAAGAATCTGAAACAAAGCTGCAGGCTGGCTGCTGGAAGGAGTACATTGTGGTGCAGCTCCACGAGGAGAGTGGTGATGTGCTGTCCTCACTGGGGTCCCAGGACTCTCCCTTGCTCTGAGGGTAACCCTCCCTTCTGTCTATTACAGTCAAAGCTGAGTCATGAACAAACGGTATTCAAATATTCTCTTAGTTCTTCATTGTCCCCAAGGTGAAAATAACTGATACCAAGAAAACTTGCTTGATTGATAGAAATCAGGAGTGTCTATCTATCTATCTATCTATCTATCTATCTATCTATCTATCTATCTGTATTTATATGGTAAAGATCATCTTTTAGGGAGTGGGAAACATCTGGCACATGGACCATATGAAATCTGCAAAAATGTTTCATCTGTTCCTTCCAAAACAACCACAGGTGGGATTTGAAATTCAGTAAAATTATAGGAGGCCTTTTTTTCTTTTTTAAAAGGTTCTTTATTTAAAGAGCTTTCTTTCTTCCTTCCTTTCTTTCTTTCTTTTTTCATTTTTAAAAATTTATTTATGGCCTGGCGCAGTTGCCTGGCAGCTAAGTCCTCACCTTGCATACCCAGGATCCCATATGGGCACTGGTCCTAATCCCAGCAGCCCTGCTTTCCATCCAGCTCCCTGCTTGTGGCCTGGGAAAGCAATCAGGGACAGCCCAAAGTCTTGGCAACCTGCACCTGCGTGGGAAACCAGGAAGAAGTTCCTGGCTCCTGGCTTTGGATTGGCTCAGCTCTGGCCATTGTGGCCACTTGGGGAGTGAATCATCGGATGGAAGATCTTTCTCTCGCTGTCCTCCTCTCTGTATATCTGACTTTCCAATAAAAATAAGATAAATCTTTAAAAAATACCTTATTTTGTTTTTATTTGAAAGGCAGAGGTACAGAGAAAAGGAGACAGAAGGAGAGGTCTTTCATCCACTGGTATATGCTCCAGATTACCTAAATCGCTGAAGCTAGGCCAGTACATAGCCAGGAGCCTGGAACATCTTCCAGGTCCCCCACATGGGTGCAGGGGCAAAAAGGCTTGGGCCATTTTCTGCTGCTCTCCCAGGCACATTAGCAGTTGGCTGAATGGCAGTTGGAACAGTTGAAACTGGAACCAGTGCCCATATGTTGCATGCCAACGCCATAAGTGGAGGCTGACCTACTATGTCATGGCACCAGTCCCAAGCAGGCTAATTTTTAAGTTGATAAATGTGTATGATGTTCTAAATATTCAAATAGTCCTTGGCTGTGAAAAGGTCTTCCACTCTTGATAGGTCAGTTCTTAACTTCAAATACATATTAGCCATCTCTTGTAATTGGTATGTGAGAGACATTAGACTGCTGATCAGGAAAATCACCCAGAGAAATTCAAGACAATCTGAAACAGCAGAGAAGAATCTTTGACTAATACTACTAATACCAGCTCTTCTACCTGCAAAGGAAGTTTTTAAAAGCTCACTCAAAATATAGTGAGTGATATCTTTAATAATTTGAATTTGTGTGATGCAATAAGGACTTTTGGAAAAAAAGTTGCTTTTTTCTCTTTGAGAACAACTCATGGCACATAAAAATCACATTTTAAAGGAATGGTACCTGAATGCTGGAACACCCAGGTGTCTAGGGCAATGGTTCTGTTATATTTGTTTTTGCACCTTGAGATCTGAAGACAGGCATTATTGAGGTCTGGAGACAGGCTTTCCTGAGGTGCCTCAGACAAACATTAGTGAGACTGAGAACCAGACTGGGAGCTATGCATTGAGACCTGATGACAGATATTTGTAATTCAACTATATTCTTTAGTGCCAGATTCTTTACCCCCACTCTGTTCTATTCCATTTGTCAACACGACAGACAATGAAACAGGCCAGGAAATATCTTAGGCCAAATGATATGTGATATGTCATTATGTGACATGCTGAGCCTAAATGTGAAGAATGGCAACAATTATCCAGATAAGTTTTGCAAAGAATAACAGCTCATACTTTTGATCCCCACTGTTGAGATATGACATATAAAAACTTAGGAGTCTGAATGATCTGGATAAATTGCTAAGATTGTCATTTACTTAATAAACACCGACTCTAATTATTACTACTATTTTATAATAGAAATCTAAAGTTGATTGAACTCAGAACACAGTTAACAGAAATTGTAGGAAAACGTGGCCTCCAAAATATGAAATACCCAATTGTAGGCTCAAAATTCAACCAGTTTTATTTCTGTAATTGGTTTCTTCAGTTCATCTTACCCTCTGAGGTAAGAAATAGACATCCTAGGCCTGCTCCATTCTTTGACATCGACGAGGAAGTGAAACATCTTCATCCTTGCTTCTAATATCTACCTGCCCATATTCTCGTGGTGCTATGCATCTGAGTGGCAGAGACATTTTTGTTCTTGTGTCTTTCTTTCCTCATCCTGGTGTCTGACTCTGACAATGACAAAACCCCAATACCTCCCTTATCTGTTTCTCACTCATCTCCACCCTTCTAGGAGTCACAGGCTGTCACCCACTCAGATATTCTTTTTGAAGTTTTCCTCTCTTAGACTCCCAATTTTCTTTGATGGCAACAAATTTACAATCATGAGGAAACTGCAGTAGTTGCAGTGACACAGCATGTTTGGTCTGCAAGCAAGGATTTGTCACGTGCCAAGGAAGGACAGTACTAATGCAGTTGAGAGCAGGTGCTTTCATGGTGGACAGCCCTGATTTTGAGTTCTGAGTTTAGTACATACTATCTGTGTGACTCAGGGCAGGAAAGTTAAGGTGATGGTGCCCCAGTGTCCTCAATTGTAAGAAAAGAATAATTCTAATGATAAAATTACTTCATAGTGTTTTTTTTTTTCAGGTCTAAATGAGACCATCTATAAAAGGTGTTGGCAAGGAACCCAGCCAAACACATTGTCGTTTTGTAATTCATGCACATATCTCTGCCAACTCAATTCATTTCAAGTGTTATCTTTTTCCTAAAATTGTGATTCAAAATAATAATGGTGTCATTGTCTTTCTATTATTTCTCTGGTCTCCTTTGAGTGTCTAGCACAAAAAATAAATTTCCATTAGGAACTCAGTAAAAGCTTATTGGTATAACATGTTTTTTTTTTTTTTCATTCTCAGTTAAATTTCAAAAAATCTACTTAGGTCCCCACCAAAAAGAAAAACTAAGTAATCTTTCTTAGCCTCTCATTATCTTTTTCCTTCTCAGAAGAGCAGGCCACCATGACCTTGGATACTCAGTTCATCCAGATAAACATTCACGAGCACTCGCAGTGTAGCTGCTGCTCTAACTGACCAACTTAATGTCCTGCCTTAACTTCCTCTCATTGGGGAGTCAGTGTCTGCCAGTTGGCCTAACATATTGTTCTCATGAAATTAGTTTCCCTTAAACTAACTTCCCAAGGCCAATATTCCCCCCATCACTTGAGAAAGTTAAAATGGTAGAGGATACAAAGAATATCTCACTGTCTCATGCCAAAAAAAAAAAAAAAAAAAAAAAAAAAAACCTTTCACCAAACTCTATGTTGTGAAGTCTGTGCGTTCAGAGGGACCAACTACTACCCTGAAAGCCAAAATTCTCTGCTGTGATAAACAGCGCCAAGTCTCAGTCATATAGCGGCGTTGGGAAAGATTTGGGACGTTTCCTCATTCTTTCTCTAGCACATTCGGCCAGTTTCATGTAACTTCTGAACCCTTTCCCACTCTCTCTAGCTCTACTTCAGTTCTCCAATTAGTTTCTGTTAAAACATTATTTTTAACTTTTAGTTAAATACACATCATGTTTCATTTAAGGAGCTCACTTATAGTAAGTGAATCCAGACCTGTGACAGGAATTTTTGTCCATAGTAGGCACTCAATAATTGTTGACTAAACAAAATAAAGATCTAGAAATATAATTATTTCCTCCTGAGTATGTTTCAGAATTGAATCGATAGCTAACATAAAGTGTTTTCAAACTTCCATTCCCCCACCCTCAGTTCAATATTCCTAGAAGGAGGCCACTTCAAAATATCAATGCTTCTTTATAAGCTTTGATTTATAATTAAATGTCTTAAACTCATTATGAAATTGAGGCCTTTTGAATGAGACACCACAGGACCTCACTACTGTACTAACTATGAAGGAGGGGTTACTGAGCAAATTGATATTATAAACAAAGTTTCAAGGGTCATGCTTAATTGGCTCAAGAAAACTGAGCATACCTAGTATAAATCAGTATTGCTGATTAAAAATGACTTATGCCTATTCATAAAAGTGGATAACTTTGCTCTTTGACAACCTTTTAAAGCTGTTAATTGAAGTGATTGAATACAAATGCATTTTAGATTTCCATTCTAGCGTTCAATCAGAAAAAAAATGTTTACTGAACATCTGTTACATTGAAAATATCTCACTGTGGACATATATTGAGTTATATAGTGTCTTTGCTCCTTTAAAAAGTATATACCTTCAAAGTTTTGTAAAACTACTCCATTTTCAAATGTGTCAGTAGGAGAAATTTGAAGAATGAGGAAGATTCTGTAATATTACTACTTGTCTGATTCCTATGTCTCTATTTTATACATTTAGATTCTTAAGCACAATAGATTTTCTTAAGTTTTTCTTTAAATTACAGTGAGTCATCCCTATAATTTCAACTGGACTTTATTTTCAATTCTTGTAATCTTGTAATGTGGGATCCTAGATTGCTCTGGGTTTCAGATATCATCACGGAAACCACTATACCCTTAAAACCTTTTGGGTAAGACAAATCAAAGAACACACTTCCATTTTTCCCTTGTTGTGTGACCTCTTTATCTAAGCAAGGTTAGCAACAAAGGACGGTTTCATTTCTAGTAGGACGCATCCCTAAGGAATTTCCTAGACTAGATTTTAGGGATTTTCCCATAAAATTTCGACAAAAGCAAGGGTTTCAACCTGTGTCTGTTGATGGGTGGTGAACACACAGTGGAGGAAACAGACTGTCAGGTGCCCAGAGATGCAGCTTCTCACGCAGAGAATTCAGTTCAGAGGAGACTGGGCACTTAGAAGAAGTGTTTTGTTTTTTCTTTGGTGATAGGGAATCACTAAATAAGTGGCACTGAGGACATTTGATATCGGTGTATATAGGAGAGTGCCCACTGTGCAAATGCCAAAAAAAAGAAAAGAATTTCTCTGAAGGGTAGGTATGAGTAGGCACAGAAGTGGGAGTAGAATGAAAGAAATCATGCACTTAGAACTCAGAAAGAACCCGTTAGATCTCAACATGGCCTCTTCTGGTTGAATGACCTGAGGCAGATTGCTTAAGTCCAGTGGACTTCAGCTGCAATATCTGTAAAATGTTAGGTAATTCAGTGGTTCCATAGAAAGAGCAAATTATTGACTGATACAGATACTTGATAGAATCTGTTCTCCTCCCTCTCTCTCTCTCTCTGAAAAATGTTAAAGAAAAGATAATCAGTGTTCATCTTTGCAAAGTAGTATAGCTGGAATGCCAGAGTGATGCTGCAATCAGGATTCCAGAGCTGAGAAAAGCAAGATTTATTTTCAAGTGGCATGCAAAATTCACACTTCATGGAAACATTATTTACTATGTTATACATTTCTTGGGGCCAAGTAGGTCACCCCATCTTACTTGTTTCTGTATTCACATGTTTTTCTGAGTGGTTAAAAACTCAGAAGACTTCAGAAGACTTCAATCAAGCTTATAGGTGATTTCATCCAGGTTTAATTTATACTTCAAAGAGTTTATTTAGGAGACACCAAGGAAAGAATGTTGGAAACTTGGATAACTGGTTTCCAAAATTTTTTAGTAGACTAGCAGCAAAGTTTGGGCCAAGCAATCTCCACGAACTTAAGAATGTTATTAATATAGAGTAGTGATTGGTATCTGGGTAGATTAGTAAGTGCTATCACATAAAGGAATCTAATTTCCTGCCATGTATTTTTTTCCCACTGGTTCCAAATGGAGAACTGGATCATACATTTAATGAACCCCTCTTGCAAGAATTTGCAGTATATAGGAGGGTGGTTTTCATCAAAGCTTAAGTGGTAAGGACAAAAGGACAAGATCTGAGGAACAAGGTTGTCATAGGAACCTCTTTTCCCTCAAGGGCTATTCAACAATATTAAATAATGGCCATGGCAAATACTGGCAAGACTAAGAGCTATGCATTAAGGTGAAGAACAAGATGGATGAAACAAACAAAACCAAGTGGGAGTAGGAGATGGGGGAAGAAAAGCAGCAAAGAATGGTGTGCTAGTAATAACACAGGCAACTTTAAATCACCCCACAGTCATGGTTGACCTACTTCAGAATCTTCTACATATTTTCATGTTGCTATCTTAGCATGTGTTCTCCAGCCGAAGTCAGGCAGCTGATGCTAGAGATCTTGTACTGAGCCATGTGCTGGGGTAGGTGCCATAAGAGAAACACATATTATCCAAGCACAGTTAAGAGAGCGAAGGAGCAAAGGAGCAAAGGAGTTTTACACCAAGGTGGAGTGAAGAATATTGATAGGAGTTCAAACAACGTACCAAATTAAAAGAAGTATAGAAGCCTTCCTGGGGAAAATAGCATTTGAAGAGTTCCTTGCAGGGTGCAATGGAATTCAGTAGATGTGAATGGGAGAGGACATTCAAGGCAGAAGGAATGGATTGAGCAAAGAGAGAAGAGTAGGATAAAATATGGGTGAAATTATAGGAAAACTCCATTATTTTCTGTTTTCTTTGCACCAAGCACTGTGGTAAGCAGTCTGCATATTACCTCGTTTAATATTCAAGGAGACACGATTCCATTACTGACTCTATAGATGAAGAAACTGAGTCAAGAGAAGCTTTATGAGATGCACAATGCCACACCACTATGAGCTGGTAAAACCAGGTTTATAACTTGAACCTATCTGAGTGCAGAGGTCACACATGCAACTAATCTGGACATTGCTTGCAACTCAGGTAATGCAAAAGAAAGCAGTGTGTTTCTGGGCACAGAGCATCAGGGAAAGGAGGAGTAGGATAAGAGATTCAAAAGGCAGCTGTAGCGAGACTTTTCTGGCAGCCTAAGGAGTGGGGACTGAATCTTGTAAACAATGGTAAATCATGGGAAATTTTAAAGTAATGGATTGACAGTCAAAGTGGTACTTTACAAAGATTAATGCATCAGCAGTGTGGAGGACGGATGGGAGAGGGGAGCCACTGGAGGCAGTTAAGAGGCTATTGTAGTACAATAGTCCAGCTGTAAGGTAGTGTTTTAAGTACTTGAATTAAGAAAGCCAAAGTGGGGAACAGACAGACATTATGAAGGCAAAGAAGAAGAAGAAGAAGAAGAAGAAGAAGAAGAAGAAGAAGAAGAAGAAGAAGAGGAGGAGGAGGAGGAGGAGGAGGAGGAGGAGGAAGAAGAAGAAGAAGAAGAAGAAGAAGAAAAGAAAGAAAGAAAGAAAGAAAGAAAGAAAGAAAGAAAGAAAGAAAGAAAGAAAGAAAGAAAGAAAGAAAGAAAGGAGGGAGACTCACAGCTAATTTGTTGAGGGGATGGTGTGGGTGGGGATATGGTGATGAGGAATTGAGAGAGGTAGGAATGTTAAACAGGGCACTGAGGTTTCGAGCCTTTGTGAGTAGAAGAATGATGTCAGTCATAGTGTTCTTGGAAAGAGGTTTGAGCTTAAGAAGGAAATCAAGGCCTGGTATGATGGCTCAGCGGCTAAATCCTCACCTTGCAAAATCCAGCATTCCAGATGGCTGACAGTTCATGTCCTGGCTGCCCCACTCCCCATTCAGCTCCCTGTTTGTAGCCTGGGAAAGCAATAGAGGATGGCCCAACATCTTGGGACCCTGTACCCATGTTGTGAGAAATGGATATCTAGAACATGAATTGACATTGAACATACCTAAAATCGGCAATAGAGAAAGAAGCATGAGGAGAGGCTATTCATTTTGGTGATTAGAAGATTTTTAGTGATTGATGGGGAGCAGTTCCAGGACAGAAGCAAATTTTAGGATGTGAAAAAGGGTGGGCTTTGAATAGAGAAATTTGAGACAGTGAGTCGAAAATACTTGGAAGACATTTTGTGGTGAAATTAAAGGACCAGAATAGATACTCAAAAGGTGTGAGGACTACCGCAAGATCGTCTTGGAGTAAAAGATGACCTTATCACACTTGCTAGCTGAGGTTTGTTAACTGGCTTTTCATAATACAAGTATAGAGATTAGACACATGGAGAGAGGTCCAGGTAAGAATGTCTAGCACAAATATCTGGATGAAGGTGACACGGGATAGGAGTAAAAACTCGGTGGAATGTTTACTTTGGCAACTGTGGGGATGGCGTCTCCCTCAGAAAATGCAAAGAGATTCTCTGAACATATTGAAATATCTGGAGGTGGAGCAAGGCTATTAAGATAGACACATACTTAATTTTCAAAGATGTTTGTGTACCATGCAGTGACTGGTCTTCCTGTTACCAGCAGATCATCTGTGGGAGGAAAGGTGAGTGGACATGGAGCCGAGAATGTCAGGACTATGTGTCCCTAGGTGCTGGCACAGTATCTGCAGCGCAGAAAATGCTCACTATTTTTGTTTTGGAATGAGTTGGTAGACAAAAGGGCAAAATTTAAAACAGTCACTAAGACGTAAACTACAATGTCACAGAAAGTGAATCAAAGGATTGCAGAACAACATTCAGGGGAATGACTATGATATCAAAGAAATAATAGCACTTTTGGTGAAGATGTGAGACAACCGAATGATGCATATACTTCTTGTGGGGCAGTCATTTGGTACAACCACTTTGAAATACCTTGGCAAAGGCCTACTAAAGCTAAACAAGCTCATGCTCCATGATCTATCAATTCCTCTCCTAAACAGATGGCTTATTTAAATGAATGTGTTAGTTTACTAAAACACATCAATAAGAATGTCCCTAAAGGACACTGAAAACTAACGCACTCACAATGACTAAATACCCTGAGTTTGCTCAGCTCATAAATGGTAAGGTTGGAATTTGAACCCAGTACATTCATGCTATCAACTTTCACATTTATTTCATTTGCTTCTAAAGCACACTGTTTCCAAAAGACTGGATACTATTTATATGCCAGAAACTCTTTACCTGAAATTTCTTGCCCAACGTGGTAGATATATTTTTTTTTCCTGAGTACCGAAATGTGAACCTAATTGGGTCTGGCCCAAAAATACGTGATTTTTCTCTCTCATCAAGAAGTGGAAGCTTTTGGCAAGTTTTAAGAAGGTGATATAGTGAGATGATACATTTGCAAGCTTGCCTGGTATTCCTGGCTCACAAGGCACAAACTGAAGCCAGAGTCCACTAATATCCTCTCTCATTTTTCGTCTGTGATCCATTCAGTTTATTTTAAGAGCCTGAGAGTCAAGGATTGCTCTAGGCATACTGATGGAGTAATAACTCATCATCTTTTTCAACTCTCACGTGCTATAGGCAGCTTTCTCACACATATATTTAACACCTGCACATGTACGCATGCACACATGTAGGACAGATCTCAAAAACTAGTTCCTTAGCATTCTAACTTCACAGCAAAGAAATTGTTAAACTCTAAAGAAGTGTTCATGTATGAGGTGGCTTAGTGGCTTTGGCCACTCAGTTCAAAGATACAGATCATGTGCTATCTCCTTTCTCCTGGGTTCCTGTTCTGATTCCTTCCTCACAGAAGTGTTCAATTCATGGCAAATATTTCAGACTCCAGCACTTTATGGCACAGATGATTAGCACATCCCAAATTTCCCAACATCCTAATAGTTTCTATCCAGAAAGTTCCTTGTTTAAGCTTGAATCATTAGCTCTTTTAAATTTTCTTTAAAATGTTTAGTTCTTTATATAAAGGGGAATCATGGGTCTTCAATAAGAGCAATTCTGGAAGGAGTGATCCTAACCAAGGTAAACTGATCTCTCAAAAACAAAAATTGAGGCTTCTGAGTTGGATGCAGAGGTTCTGACCTTTTCCAGGTCTTCCTGTTCTTCCAAACCAGAACCTTGCAACTTAAGCCCTATCACTCTCTCTGCCCCTTCTCTTCTTTTTCCCTCCCTTAAGACAGGTTTCTTCAACTGGAAGATGAGAATCAGTTGTCATGGTAACCCGTAACTGTGCTTGTTAGCCTCTTCTCTCAACCAGTTCTAGGCTCTGGACATCTGTTCTTGGTTCACGTCTCCTAATGTTCCCAAATCTAAGCCCAGGACCATATGTCAAGTCACATCATATCAGCGTGTAGGTGAGAAAGAGGCTCTCACCTGTATCCCAATCAGGAGAAACACTAGCGAGGAAATTAAGTAACAAAACGGAGTGCTCTCTAGGAACAAGGCAGCCAAAGCTACTAAGTAAAGTTAACTAAGGGCTTACAACCTTAACTGTATAAAAAACTCATATGCAGGCGATATCATCTCTCTACACAGATGAAATGAATGGAAACTCAGAGAGGCCAAGTGACTTTCTTAACATTACACAACTGTAATTCCAATTTAGTTTTGCATTTCCAAAATTGAATCTCTTGGGTTCACTAGATTGTAGTTTCTAATTTGGGAGAAGAAAAATTGAGTGTTAGGAAACCTTTGCACCTGCAAATTTCTCATAACCTTTTCCCAGGTATAGGGTCCCACCTTCAAATGCTGCCCATCTGGAGATATCCTCTCCTCTGTAGACTTCTCTTTTTCTGGCCTCCCGAAGGTCTCTCTAATATTTCCCTATGATCAAATGCGTACTTTCGCCTGTGTTCTCAGGCAGATCCCGAACCTTTTCTTTCTTTTATGAGTTGGGGTATCTTTCATGGGGTGGGGAAAAAAGTAGATGGGCTGATTTCTGACATGGACAGAACAAGAACACACTATATGAGTTTTCTGTTGTGGCTATAACCAATTGCCACACATGTAGTGGTTTCAAACAATATGAACATGTTTTCCTATGGCTCTGGAGGCCAGAAGCATGAATTAGCTCCCAGGGTCAAAGTGCACGAGTAACAATGACTGTGCCCCTTCCAGAAGCTCCACAGCTGCCTTGTCCAGCTCCTGGTATCTCAAGACCCTTGCATATGTCTTCAAAGATAGCAGCACAAAATCTCCAAATACCTCTTTACTTCTGGTGTAGGTGTTTCATCTGTTCTACTGATTTCCGTCTGCCTCCTTCTTAGAACTGCGATGATTACATTTACGGGCCATCCAAATCATCCAGGATAACATCTCTATGTCAGAATCTTTAACATACTCAACATCTACAAAGGCTCTTTGATCATAAAAGATGACATTCAGGGGTTCCATGGATTAGAACCTAGGCGGGGAGTGGTGGTGGCAGATGTAATATGCATCCAAGAGAGGCAGTTTTATCCCTTAGTCAGAGTTACTTTGTTTTGTTTTTTTGAATGGATTAAACAAAGACGTCAAGAATCATAGTAGATGATCAACATTAGCAATTACTTGAACTTAAATTTTGTGGAAATGAATCCAGGTATAAAGCAAGTCATTCCCAAGAGAGGAATCACTGTCCACTGTCACTGCAGAGGGAAGAAGAAGTGAAGGCAGGACTCAAAAGTGTTGACTTCCTTTTTGTCCCATCTCCACAAGAGTTGCCACATTAGTTCTATGCTTTGGTGATTTCTCTAGGAAAGAAAGGTTTAAGAGAGGCAGGCATTTAGCCTAGCCAATGAAATGCCAGGTAAGATGCCCATGTGCCATATCTGACAGGGTGTCTGGGTTGGATTGCTGGCTCTGGTTCGTACTCCAGCTTCCTGCTAGTTCAGGCTCTGGGAGGTATGAATGCTGCCTCAAGTGACTGAGTTCCTGCAACCTATAGTGGATCTAGATCATTTACAGTCATTGTGGACTGGGTGTAAGCCCGCAGATGGGAGCTTGTGCTCTCTCTCTCTCTCTCTGCCTCTCAAAAAGCAAAATAAAAACTTAAATAAAAAAGGAAGAGAAATTAAACAATAAGTAAGTGTTGAGGAAAGGGTGAGCCTCTACCTCTAGAGAACTGGGAATAAAAGTAGAATGGCTCTCCAGGTGAATTCTATTCTCCATATTCAGTCTCTTCGTATTCCCCTTTCTCGGCCAACTGAGAATGTTACACACTTAAAAACAGGGGAATGAGATGAAAGGGTCAAAGGAAAAGGGCTACTTTAATTTTTTTTTCTTTGAAAGTCCCCGTATGAGAACATCTCAGTCCAGAGAGAAACCTTCTTCCTCAAACGGTGGAATGTGGGAGGACTTCCAAGCAAGAATGAGAAAGAATTATAGGGTCATTTCCTGATAACTATTCACTACACTTCCTTGGCACTATCTTATATGAGGATGCTTTGGAAAGTTCATAGAAAATGAACTGAAAGATAACTTTATTTTGGTACAATTTTTGAAATCTATGGAAACATTTTTATAACTCACATTTGTTTTTTCATGAACTTTCGGAAGACCCTTTGTGTAGCGGAGGGAGAACATCCCCAAATACACTTTGTTGCTAATTTCTCTTCCCCATGCCTGCCTTGAGGAATACTTTTCAACACACCTAGAAGGTCTGGGTTGCAGCTCAGTAAAGAGAAAGCAGAATGAGAATATGCAAGGCTCAGATTCTGTAAACCATGGAAAGATCGGTGGGGTTGCAAGTGTGGCAGCATGCCTGCTCCCATACCAAATTGTCATGGTCTTGGAGTGTCAGTAGCATTATCACAAGCTCAGTGAGGGTTTGATTTATGAGAACCAGATGCAGAGTTTTGAACTGACTTTTTTGTAGAGTTAGCAGCTGGCTTCCCATATTTTGTTCATGTTCCAGGACATTATCTATTATATTGCTCAATGCTCCTCCTTATATAAAAACACATGACAAATCCTTCTCCAAGATCAGGGCCAGGAAAATGTTTCTCCAAGTGAAGAGGTCTGTTTTTTTTTTTGTCCTGCCAGACAATAAAAGCAGTGAAAAGGCACCCTGTTCATACTCCAGCCAGAGTTGACATCAACTCTCCAGCTGCAGCACTTTTGAGTCTGCTGAAAGGAAGCATATCAGAATGATGTGACAGGAAATCCAAGGTGAGTGCTCATGCATTGGGGAACACAGGTGACCTATGGCCTCCGAGGGAGACTGATTTCCATATCTCAAGATCAAATGGAGAATCCAGAGAAACTTCAGGCAGTGATGACGACACAAATTCCATGCCTGCAGAAATTTAGAGTCTGCGACTGGCTCCCATGGTGTGAAAGGGACAAGACCATCTCAGAAAGAGGTCTCCAACAAGTCTTGCCTTTGAACACCCTTGATTTGGTGGACCAAAAAGGTCTAGGAGCTAATAGAACTCAGGCAGAAAAAGAGAGACTAACTGTCCATGGTACATTCATAAAGATCTGTTTATCTCACAGCACTACAGAAGTGCATTGAGCCCTTTATGATAAAGTCTAGGAAATATTAAATTTCCTAAATCTTATTAACTCCTTAATCAGTTGATTATACTTTCCTGCAAATGCTTTTTAATTGATCATGAGACAAATGGATCACATCTTACAGAAATCCAGATGAAGGCTAGTGTGAATGGTATGGTCACAAGACAGTTGTAAACATTATGTTTTGATTCTCACCTTGGTTGCTAGGAAACTCGGTTCAAAATTGTGTGTTTAGTTGTTTTAATACAGGGTTAATACATTTTGCTTGTCCCCTTTATCTTTCCCTTTACACAGTTTTTATTGTTAGCAGACTTTAGTCTGATTGTAACAAGAATTGACCAATTGGAAGTCACCTCAAATTCTTTTTGAAGAAAGACAGAAAAATATATATCTATGTATATGATGTATTTTTGTAGGTTTATCAATTTCCTCATGAGTTCATCTTTGCATTTATTTATTTTTACATTTTGATTGATTCTATATCTTGTTTTGAAAAGCAGAGAGAATGCCCACCTCTTAGTTCACATTCCTTAAAAGCCAGCAGCAGCCGCCACATTTGGGCTAGACAGTAACTCCAGGATACCAAGAACTCGATCCAGGTCTCCTGTATGGGTGACAAGGACCCAAGTATTCCAGCCATTACCCGCTGCCTCCCAAGCTATGCATTATCGAGAAGCTGAATTCAAAAGTTGAGCCAATAGTTAAACCCAGGCATTCTGATAGGGAATGTGGACATCCCAAGCAGTGTCTTACTCATTGAATCAAATGCCCACCCCAACTCTTCCTTGGATTTAATGTGATAGTACTATTAGCCTTGACTTAACTGATATTCACCTTTGTCCTTCATTTTTGCTGCTATTGGCCATGTGGGAGTCTGGCCCAAAGTAAATCCTGCTAGCAGTTGATGAAGACATTGCTGCAAAGGAAAGAAATACCTCATTTTGTTAAGATGCTTTTATTATCCATGGTATTACAATAACACCTTCTTCATCTTTCTTGCCTTGGCAACACCTAATGGCAAGATGCTTTGATTCTTCAGTAACTAAAGTTCCTTTAATGGGTCCGTGATGGACCTGCCTTGTTTTGTGCTATAGTGAAAAATGTTATAAGGAAGTTGCAGTATATATTTTGTTGGTAACAATGCCTTAAGCTATTAAGGCCATTTGTTATTTTCTGAAAGCAAGAGAGATAATGCTCACTAATAAAATTCACTGTGATGCGAGTAGTTCTAAGTTTCTTTCCTACAAAGTGCTTCATAGCTCTCATGGGTAGACTTCCTTCCTTCATTGTTCTTATGTCCTTACAAGATGAGGAGGGGCACAACTCTTTCAGTGTTCATGAGCTGAACCCTGAACTATGAAGAGGTGATAAATAAGAACCAGATAAATGCAAACTGAATCCCCTCTTTGATCTCCCCCTCTCTTGGTCCACACTCTCCAGTTTTCATCTCCCATTTCCCTAGAATCAGCTTCCTTTGGTCACTGGTTCTGGTGTCTCATAGAAGACCCTTCCCTTGACTCTGTTTCTACACCTTGTCTGCAGCTCAAACATCAAAATTTTCTTTAACCCAATTTATCATTGAATCGAAAATGCTAAAGGGTCCACTTTATGGCCTGTGTGTATGAAGCCTCTAGGAGAGATTTTGTGCTATTTGTGATATTCTCTATGGACAAATCCAGGAAGGTGGGAAGAGCAGAATGACCTCTAGCTGGTCACTTGGTAGCAGCTGAAGTGTTCCATACTATGCAAGTCTGGGACTGATGTGAAGAAAGCAGAAGCAGCGGATAATGCAGGAAGCAGAAGGCAGTATGTGGCTATTCCACCTTGGAGACAGGCTGAGCTGTCTGAGGATGTGAGAGCTACCTCAGGGACATATAGCTGCAATTTCCAGCTCAGCCCCAAGTCTCTGGGCACCAAACTACCCTCAAAGTTCTACTATCATAAGAGGTTTAGCTTCCAGTAAAGAAAGAAAAACACAAAACAGGGTGATGAGAGAAAACACTGTAAGTTTTCCATTTCCCTTCCAGAGAAATCCACTACATCGAAAATGTGCTTCTGTTCACATACAGTGCTGTGTGATGTGACATACATGGACCAGAGATCAGTTCTTCAGGCGTGAGATTCTCGGACAACTGTGTATACTTAATTCCACTACAATACTAAGTGAAGATGTTTATTTTGCTAGCTTCTATTTTTAAATGACAGTGGAAGTTTGACAAGATCAAAGTTTCAACTTTGACATTGAACTCGTTTTGGAAGGCTGAAATGTCATTTCTGCCATCTGATTGGACACAAACGTATTAAAAGAAGTTTTCACAGGGGCAGGTAGAGTGGTGGCGGTATGCTATCCATGGATAAACAACTGGCTTCTTGTAGCAAAACATAAAATCTATTTCCAGCTGGAATTCTCAGAAACACTATAGGAAATTAGTCTAACTGATTGATGTGATCTCATCTGATAGATAGGAGTTGAAGCTTTATCCCTCTAGAACAGGTGATTAGAGGCAAATGAGGGGCAGGTTTCCATGACAACCATTTGGCTATCTCAGACCCGAAGAAGGCCTCTGAACAGGAAGCTTTGAGAAGGAATATGGGTTTTCAGGGACATGATGGAGTGCTTAGGGGGTGAAGTTTTGTGGGAGCATATCCACAGTCATTCTGAGTGTGCTGGAGAGAGATATAAGATGTTTCAGCCCCTTGAAGCAGGAGGAATGCCATTTTTGTTCACTCCTTTCTGTCCCACCTTCCTTGGAGGGAATTAGTACTAAAAAGAACCAAGGTGTCTTCAAAATCCCTGTAAATCTGTGCTTAGGGGCTTCCTTTCTCCTCCTCGAACTCTCATAACCAACCAGTCCAGCGAAGGGGTGTGGTTGAGAGTCTCCAGAGTGGCAGTGCTTGTGCTGTGGGAGGTACAGCTGGATAGCAGAACTTGTCTTGAAGGAGCATGGCTGAAAGCATTCCAATCACCTGCACCTTCCCCAGGAAATAAAGGTCTTATCTGATGAGAGCTACTAGAGGTTAGTGGTACAAATCAAAAATAAAGGGTGTTAGTCTTCTTAATTCAGGGGACTTTTTGCCAACTACCTTTGATCACTCCTGAAGTACAGTCTCTGCTCTCCCAACCTCTCTGTCCCTTCCTCTCCCTCCACTCATAAGTGAAGTATCACAAAATTGGCTATTATTTTCTCTCCCCGGCTAGTTTTGCTATTTCATGGTTCCACTGCCTGCTCCTATCTGCTCCCCTCCTCCTTCTACACACTCTCAAGGTCTTTGCTGACATCTGAGATATCAGATTTGATGAAATGTCTGTTTGTCTTCTCCAGGAATCTCAGAGGCCCTAGGGGATTCCCAGTCTAGGCCAACAATATCACTAAAGGACAGGAAGAGGGGAGAGCCTAGCGTTCTCTGGACTCTTGCTATGAGTTTTCGTATATGCTGACCTTCTGAATCTGTAAAAAAAAAAAAAAGACTGTTGGTGGTGTATGCTTTTTATCATTCCTTCTGTAAATGAGGAAAATGGGATTCACATGATTCCAAGGACTTGCCCACAGAACGAGAGTTTGTAAGTGGCAGAATCAGGATTTGAATCCATTCAATCCATTCTTCTTTCACTCCATTAGGAGTGTGGGGGGGTGGGGAAGAGAAGGTCGGTTTGAGGACCACCTGTTCCCAAGAGAGATGTCATTGCTGGCACTGGAAGCCTCTTGGGAGTGCAGCAGGAATCTTTAAGGATTCTTTATGTTTGATTGTTAAAATCATGGAAGCTTTGGTGCTGGGGTTTGCAGCAGCACTTTACTTTGAGGGCTGTAAACTGATTCTCCTCAGGGTGAAGGTAAGGCATTCAAGTTCACTCTCTTATTGGAGAATATGCTGTTCACACTGTGGCCTTCTGGATACCTGAGCCCAGAGTTCTCTGCATGTTCTGACTTCTTCATTTCCTTTCCATCATTAATTTCTCCATTCATCCATTCTTTCATTGAACTCATTCATTTCTTCGCTTTACTTCGAATATCTCTTAGGTGCAGAAATTATGCAGAAATAAATGTCTGAAGATCCAGGGATAATGAAGCCACAGGGCCTACATTTCTGTAATTTTTATCCTGAAGGATTTAGGAATTTCAGCAGAAGATGCCAATATAATAGAGCAGTGATAGCTGTAGATGGATTTCCAGTTATAGAGACTTCTAGTAGAATGGATCATGAGGTAATCTGTGAAGGTTAACCTTTGTAGGAAACAAGTTTCCTGGCTCCCAAGTTACCTATCTTCCTTCTCCAAGTTCCTGTGAGCAGAAAATTTCAAAGTCACCATTTTATTTTTAAAAATGGGGCCCAACATGGTAGCCTAGCGGTCACCTTGTACGTGTCGGGAACCCATATGAGCTCTAGTCCTAATCCTGGCAGCCCAGCTTCCCATCCAGCTCCCTGCTTGTGGCCTGGGAAAGCAGCTGAGGACGGCCCAAAGCCTTGGGACACTGCAACCACGTGGGAAACCTGGAAGAAGCTCCAGGTTCCTGGCTTCAGATCTGCACAGCTCTGGCTGCCTGTTGCAGCCGCTTGGGTTGTGAATCAGTGGACGGATCTTCCTATTTCTCCTCCTCGCTGTATATCTGATTTGCCAATAAAAATTTCTATAATAATAATAAGATAAAAATGGGGTTGTTTCTGGTGGAAGTCAAGGAGGCATGTTCATCATATGAATCAACAATTGGAGTCTATCAAGAAAAATACAGAGCTCAAATGGTCTTTTCCATTGAAATTCTGGGAAATATTCTAGGAAATTAGCCCACAACCAACTAATGCTATCCCCTCTAACAGAAATAATCTCATAAATAAATCCAATGAGTCTAGAGAGCTTAGATTGCTTTGGTACATAAAGAAGTAAGTAGGATGTACTTTTATATTAACCTGCTTTGTCAGAATGTTCCTGCATCAGAACATGATCTTTTAAGTGCTGTCCTCTACACAACCCTTCTCCTGTGTCCTTCTCCCTAGAGGTGGCCACCCATGTGTCCTGAGTGACCTTTTCTTCTTTCTACTCTTTCTCTTTGAAGGCTTGTCTTCTTTGCTGTTTTTCTTGGAGTATACTTGATACAAAAATTTGCACTGTCGTATAAATGGCTGAAAACAATACTGTATGTTTGGTAAGGTATTTGAGTTTTACTACAGACCAGCCACTTACTTTGGAGACACTAGTACTTCTTTGCAAATAACCATGCTCACAAATAATCTATTTTCTAGAAACTCTTGCATAACGCCCCAAACCCTAGGTATTATAGACTTAAAATTCTAATGGGGAAATTTCATAGAGTGGTACGTTGGGCTGTGGGGGCAACTAGGGAGGGCTCTTTCTCTTCTTCCAATATGTTCCACCTCTGTTACAGCTGTTTCAGGTGACATTATTGTCTCTCCCCACTTCCGGAAGTTTGTTTCTTCACACACTTTTGAAGTCTGCCATTGCAAACTTCTAGTCTAAACAAAGTGCAGTTGAGAAGTGAGTGTGGGCTTCTATCATTCCTGGGAGATGAGGAAAGGGAGGACATTTTACAGTGCTGTTGGATCACAATCGACCTGGCTCTAAATGGCTGCTAAGACCAGAGTCACTTGACCTCTTTCCATGTCTGAGATCTGTGAGGACGCAAGCTCCCGTCAACTCACAAGCATGTGTGATCACATATGTTTTTGTACATATTTAAGAATAAGGTAATTGCAGGGGAATTTCTGAAAAATGAATAGAGATGATAATGGCTTACCATTTTCTACCCACTGTCCTAAATATGAGGCAAGTATTATTACCAAAAACTGAAACTCAGGTATACTAAGCAAATTGCTTAAGATCACACAGAAAATGTAAGACATGAGGGACTGAACTTCATCCTAGCCCTAGAACTTGGGCTTTTAAAACCAATATGCTTGCATAATGTTTGCATTTCAGTAGGTAGCTAAAAGAAGTGCTAAGCTCTCAGAGACAGACATAAGCTTGAACAATGTCCTGTGAGTAAGAATGGAAAAGATGTGTCCCAGTGACACTAAGAAATCTAGTGAAGTATGACAAGAGGCAAGAAGTCCTGTGGGTCAGCAGAGTAAGAATTCCTGCATGGTTATCTGCAGGCAAATTGAGGCAAGTCCAAATGTCGATGCAAAAATTGCATCCTTTTTTGCCTTATTTGATATTTCAATTAATTAAAACTGAGTTTCAGGAGCTTAAAGAAGTTTACAGAAAGCATAAATGAAACTATTTTCAGAGCTGTACAGAGGGCTTTGGAGATACACAAAACACTAAAGCCCTAAGAGAAACATACTTAATAAAATTAATCATTCAGTACCATGAGGCATCAGATGAGGCCTGTTGTGAATTGCTTTCCCCATGTACATCACAGAGAAAATATCCAGCATTGTGATCACCAAGGTAATTTGTCTTAAGGTTAATAGACAGTTACAGAAAACGATGTTTTGTTGTGTTTCATTCTACATGGGCCAAAAGGTTCTGTTTGGCCTATGTAGCGTTTACAAAGAAGGCATTAGTCTAATAATTCCCAAGCGACAATCCTGGTAACATCACAAAATGACTTCTATTGTTGATTTACAAGAAGTGGGATTCTCGTTACTAATAGAGATGACTACCTGCATGGCACTCCCTGGTCTGGGAGTCCAGGGACCCTAAGTCCAATTTCAGTTCTGCCACTAATTAATGGTGTGACCTGGAGACTGTCTCTCAGTTTCTCTTGGGCTCAGTTTTCTCGCTTAGAAAATACAGATGTTAATTTGTTTTTTTTTTCCCTCTCTATTGTTGATTTTGTTTTGTGGCTTTTCATTTAAAGGGATGTATAGTAACTGTGTAATGGAGACTATCATATTCAGATGTGAGGATACAATGCAGTATGCATCTCTGTTTCCAGACAAAGATGGACTCCCAATGAAATTGTATACTATATCTTGACAATAGGATGCTGCACTCTCTGCCATTGTCCATGCCCGCAATGATGGACATATGACTGTGTATTGGGAACTGTACTATGGTAATGATATAAGGCAACTCAATGATGGGGGAGGAAATGGGGGAGGGGATAAAGGAAATCCCTTGATCTATGGAACTGTATTATAAAATGATAATAATAAAAAGAAGTAAAAAAAAGGAAAATGCAGATGTTGAACTAGAGTCTCTGTTTCCTCCGTATCACCTCTTTTCTGTTCTGTTCTGAATGTATTTTTAAAATTTCACAAAAAGTGAATCTTCTCATTGTGAAAATTGCAAGTAATGCTGATATGTCTTTGTTCATATCTGTTCCGAGATTTTCACATCTCTTCCAAGGCGGAAAGTAGTGAAAACTTTTAGACAGTTGTTATCTGTAGATATGCAATTATGTGCAGTTTCATGGGGATTATTTTAAAAGTAAACCACACTTAATTTGTTGTGCTGTAAGTTTTTTTTTTTTATTCAACAGCATGTTGGAACATACGAATCCATCTCATTCATTTTAAATGCTGTATAGGATGCATATACTGTAATTTGTTTAGCTATTCATCCAATGATAAATATTTAAGTTGCCTACAAATGATCCTGGTTCCAATTCTGCAGTGGACAATGTGGGGCATCTTCCTGTCTACATGTACACGTGTTTCTCTAGGACATAGTCTTTGATGGAGAATTTCTAGGGTTTAATATTTCAGTTTTATTAAACACTAAAATTGGCACATAAAAAGCTAGTGTCCATTTATGCACTTGCAGGAAGTCTCATTGCAACTTTATATCAGTACTTAATGCGGTCAGACTTCCACTTGATAAGGTAGACTTATGAGGTAAACTGTTTACTTCTGGTTTTTTTATTATCTATTGACATGTGGTTTTGTTAGTGAGTTCATTAATATTCTTTGTGCATTTATTTTAACTGTTAGTATTGTAGTATTGAAATGGACAATTATATTTTTTATAATCCTATAACAGAATGCCAGTAACTGTGAAGTCATAGCTAGATTGTAATTATGCTACTGCTGAATGAAATATTTATTTGCTTGTGGTGAATAAAATACACAAGCTAAAAACTCTTGTTCTGGTAATATTTATTCACTTTTATCATTAGGATTTCTTGGTTTTGCATGTTACTTAAAATGTTATTCTTGTCTCTTAAATTATTTCTACTGTATTTTCTTCTGATTATTTAACTGGGTTTTTTGCCTTTTTGTGGAGCTCTTTAATCTCCCTGGAATTTATTTTTATTCATGCAGTGAGATGGGAATCACTGTCTTATCTTTGTCTCTGCTTGTCTCTTGATGTTTCTCTACTTAAATGTATGTACACATGTATACATGATATACCTGAAAAAGTTCATGAACAACAATTGTAAAAGATTATTTTGGTGCAAAAACTTGAAATGCATTCATACAAAAGGGTCTTTAAAAAGTTTGCGGGAAAATGTATTATGAAAATATTATGCATAGATTTAAAAATCTTTATGTAAAATAACCTTTTTAAAAAATCATTATTCATGAAATTTTATTATCTATGAATTTTTATTATCCATGAGCTTATATATATATATATACACCCATATATACTCATGCTTATATGTGTGTGTGCAATACATGTATATTTCATACATAAATATATGTGCGTATTTTCCCAATCACAAGCATCATAACATTTATTGTAAGAGTTCATCCTTTCCATCCTAATTTGAGATGTTTGTTTATTAGTTTGTTCATATGTTTATTTATTTTCAAGTTTTTTTTAACTGGAAAGGCAGATTTACAGAAAAAAGGAGAGACAAAATCTTCCATCTGCTGGTTCACTCCCCAAGTGGTCATAACATCTGAGGCTAAGCTGATTTGAAGCCTGGAGCTTCTCCTGGGTCTCCCACACGGGTGCAGGGTCCCCAGGCTTTGGGCTGTCCTTGACTACTTTCCCAGGCCACAAGCAGGGAGCTGGATGGGAAGTGGAGCATTCTACTAGATATGAACTGGTGCCTGTATGGGATCCCGACGGATGGAAGGCGAGGATTTTACCCACTAGGTAACTGCACTGGGCCCCAAGATGTTTATTTATTAATCACATCCTAAATTTTCACTTATATACGTGCATCTGGTTTAGCGCACTGGTTTTGTTTCATTGACATCTCTGACTATTCTATCCATATTATAGAATGTGAATAACCATAGCTTTTTAAAGTTTTTATTTAATTATTAGCTTGAAATGCAAAGTTACACAGGAAGGGAAAGCGAAATATTCATCCATTTGCTGGTTCACTCTCTTAACGGCTGCAACAGCCAGAGCTAGGACAGTCCAAAGTCAGGAACCAGGAGCTTCTTTTGGGTCCCTCATGTGGGTGCAGGGGACCAAGCACTGGGTCATCTTTTGTTGTTTTCCAAGGTACACTAGCAGGGAGCTGTAGTGAAGCAGCTGATTCTAACCAGCTCCTATATGTGATGCTGGTACTGCAGATGTCAAATTAACCCACTATGCCACAGCACCATAATTGTAGCTTTCTAACATATGGTATTTGTTGGAAGAAAAATAAATTAAGGCCAGTGTGGTGGTACAGCAAGCTATTCATCCACTGCTGTGGTGCTGGCATCCCATATAGGTGCTGGTTAATGTCCTGGCTGCTCCACTTTCCATTCAGCTCTTAACTGTGTCCTGGGAAAGCATTTGAGGACAGCCTAAAGTCTTGGGATGCTGCACCCACGTGGGAGACCTGAATAAAGCTCCTGACTCCTGGCATGGGATCAGCTCAGTTTTGGCCATTGCAGCCACCTGGGTAGTGAACCAGCAAGCAGAAGGTCTGTATCTGCTTCTTGCTCTGTAAAATCTACCTTTCAAATAAAAATAAATATATTTTTAAAGGTAAATCCTCATATTTTGTTTACTTCTCCAAAATTATCTTGGCTATTTTTATGTAATTCCTTCTCTGAATGAGTTCTATTATCAACTTCAAATGATGCTGATTTTTTATTGTAATTATATTTAATTATGTAGGATAATTTGAACAGAAATGAAATTTCTGGAACAGTGATTCAGTCTGTACAGTAATATTGTATATCTATTTCTTCAGTTCTTTCACGGTCTAGAGTAAAGGTTAACATTTTCTTTAGATAGGTCTTTTGTATGTCTAGTTAGGTTTAACATATTTAAATGTTTTATTATCTTTATCATTATTTTATTTTTCTGATTGTGATGAGTTTTGTCTGTTACGGTTTTTTTTTATCTTATTCATTCAACAAATATTACTTTAGTGCTCACAATAGGTTAGCCTCTGTGTTTGACATAGGGACTAAAGATTTATTTATTTTTATTGGAAAGGCAAATCAGATTTACGGAGAGAAAAAGAAACAAAAGTCTTCTACCTGCTGATTCACTCCCTAAGCGGCCACAATAGCCAGAGCTGAGCCAGTCTGAACCCAGGAGCCAGAAACTTTTTCTGGGTCTCCCATGAGGGTGCAGGGTCCCAAAGCTTTTGGGCCATCCTCCACTGCTTTCCCAGGCCACAGCAAGGAGCTGGATGGGAAGTGGAGCAAGTGGGACACAAACAGGTGGCCATATGGGATAACTGCTCTTGCAAGGTTAGGATTTAGCCATTGAACCATCATGCCGGGCTCCACTCTAGTAATTAAAAAAGAAGAAAACAGGGATGAGAATTTAACCTTGCAGGTTAAACCATTGTTTGAGATGACCACACCCCTTATGAGAGTGTGTGAGTTTGAACCCCAGTTCCACTTCTGATGTCAGTTTCCTGTTGATCCAGACCCTAGGAGGCAGCAAGTGATGGTTCAAGTACTTGGTTTCCTTTCACTGATATGTGAGAGTTGGACTGAGTTCCCAGCTCCCAACTTTGCCCTGAAAATTTGGTTTATTTTGGAAATGTTCTGGTGGAAGAGATTTCTGCCTATTTCTCTGCTTCCCGAATCAAGCAAATAAAGAACTAAAGGAACAGAACAGACCTTTTCTCTTCAAAATCTAATGAAGTCATATCAATTTATTTTTTCTTTTTCCAGGCAGTCATATTTTTATCTTTCTCCCTAATATTTGTATTTATTATTTTCTTTGTATCATTGAACTTAATTTGACCCCTGGTATAATGTATCATTGAACTTGAATTGACCCCTGCTATAATGTTGAACAAAAGCAAAGATCTTAAGTGTCCTTTTATTATATTTTTATGAAAAAAATATGTTTTTAATTACATCTGCATGACATATCATGTGATGTTTCAATACATGTATATATTGTGTAATGTCTCTAATCAGGGTAGAAAAATATGTATTTACCTCCTTGAAAAGTTAGCATTTCTTTATGTTGAAAACATCTAAAATTATAAACATTCCTTTCAATAATGTTTTTGCTACATCTCATGGGTTTTGAGCTTGCCCCCAGAACTGACCCACACGTATGTTGGCAGATACTATAACCTGGCCTGGTCTGGGCTGCTCCCAGCCTTGGTTATTGTGATCACCTACAGGGACTGCACCAGACAGAGGAGTTAGAAACGAATTATTTAAATAACAACAACAATAATATTGATCCTACTTAGAAGTTAATGAACTGATTACTGGATGAAAGACATGCAATATACATATACGCGATGGAATGTTATGCAGCCATGAAAAGAATGCCATGCTGCATTGACATGTATGAGAGCAGAAGGGGATGTGGGATAGACTGGACACACATATTAGCAAACCAGGGCAGGGGGCGGGTCTGGTGAGGTTATTGTGGGTGGCTCCAACTGGATGGCAGCCCCCACTGGCTTGGGCGAGGGCCGAGTATGTGCTGGGTAGAGCCAGTCTGGACTGCGGATACCCATTAGTTCCAGTGGAAGGCGGGGCTGAAGACAGAACCAGCCCAGCAACTGCAACCGCCAGCTGATCGGGGCGATGGACTGTGACGGGCCCGGTTCTTGCTGGTACATACAGGAGTTTGGTCTGGGAACACCTCGGAGAAAGGCTCTATGGGGATTTCCCCAGTCGAGCTTTTGGACTCAGAACGCTAACCATCAGTTGACGGAGGACAGAGCAGGTCAATCAACCACCTCAGCTATGTGTTGGCAATGAAAGTGCTGGGCAAATGGAGACTCTATGATGGACTATGTCAAGCAGTGGATTTTCCAGAGACTGCATTGTGCTTGGAGTGGTGAGAGTGGCAGCAATTCAGATCCTTTGAAATGTCAAAAACACTCTGCCAGCTCTACCTTCAGACCGGAGATGGTCTCCCCAAGGAACTGATGAACTTATCTGGACAATATGATGCTGGACTTTATGCCTGGTAGATGCTTGCAATGAAAGAATCTCAGCTGAATTTAAACTGTGGTAATGCAACAGGGTGGAGGAATCCACCATAGGTGGGGGGGCGGGGAGTTTGAGGAGGGGGGAAATCCCACTGCCTATTAAACTGTGTCAGATAATGCAATGTAACCAATAAATAAAAAAAGAATGCCATGCTGATGTCTCTTACAAAATGAATGGGAATGGAGACCATTGTTCTATCTGAAATAGATTGGACACAGAAAAACAAATTTTGTATGCTTTCACTTACATGTGGTTGCTAGTACATTTAGAGATTGTATAAAAATGTGAGGATGCCATATTTTTGGTACATGTATATTTATAATTTTTTTCACTGAATTATATTCCTTATCATAATAACATCTCTTTTCTCACTTTGTAATCCTTGTTCTGAATTCCATGCTTTGTCATATTCATATCTCTGCTTTAAAGAAAAGGAGTATGTATGAATATACAGATAATATCAACACATAAAGCTTATATGGCAAGATGTTAAAAATGGTTAAATCTAAAAATAGAAAAGAAGCAAAACTTTAAAACAACAACATTAGAGACAGAGACTCAAAACAGTGAAAATTCTTAAAATTAGTTTATTTGAGGATCAAATTTGAATAGTGACATGTGATCAACAGGAAACTGTGTAACTTGGCAAACATATCTTCTAAGTTTATACCACTAAGTGAATGCAAACAGCCATGTTTTATTAATATTAGGGTAAGATCTATCAAAATTGTGTGTGTCATTTTGGGAATTTCTAGTTTCATGAAATAATTTGGGACCACTATTGAGGTGATTACATTACTTTAGATTTCCATCTGCTAATGTAGTGAATTAGTTAATAAATCTTCCAACATTAAACCATACTTTTTCATAGGCAAAACCTTATTGATCATGATTCATGGTGTATTTTTCAATACACTACTGGATCTGAATTGCTAATGTTCCATTTAGTCTTCTGGACCTGTCTTCATCAGCAATATCAGTCCCACTTTTTTTTCCTGCAGTTTTTCCAAATTTTGGCATCAAGATGATGCTATACTTGCACAACTAATTGACAGTATTTCTTCCTTTATGCAGGATGATATTTCATAAAGACTGAAAGCTTTTTCTTCATTGAGGTTTTGATAGAAACTTGCGCCTTTTTAAGGGGTAGATCTTTCGCACTATTGGTCAGGTCAAATGTCTTACTTCTTGAGTCAATGTTAGCAATTTAATTTCCTAGGAAATAATTCACAAGTACTGATTTTCAAAATTTAATTGTCATAAAGTGAAGCATAACTGTATCTCTAGCATTTAATGTCTTTTGTAATGTACTCATTTTTGCTATCATTGCATTGTTTACTTAGATCATGTGTTTTCCTTACTTAGACTACATTTTCTATTTGTATTTATTTTTACTTTCTCCTTTAACTTTGTTGTTCTTTCACTGCTATCTTGAGTTTTATAGATACGCAAATTACACATACTTATGAGAGACTGTGTGATGTAGTATATAATAGGTCAATACACATAAACACTGTGTATAAGCCACTCAGGACAAATATAGCTATCTCTTCAAACGTTTAACATCTGTATCTGTTGATAGCATCCTTTTTTTTTCTACAGAGAAGTAAATAGCACATTAGCATTGTCCATAGTCACACTACTTGGCGATAGAATCTCAGACGTTTTTATTCAAATATAGTTGTAACCTAGTGCCCATTAATCAACCCTTCTTCATTCTGCCTCCCTCCTTTCCTTTCCCAGTCTCTTTTCCATTCCATTGATCTTAGGATCTGTTTCTATTTCCACAGCATACTGTTTTTATTACTTTGGCTTTGTAATTTGTTTTAAGGTCAGGTAGCATGACTCCTTATGCATTTTCTTTTTATGCAAGATTGCTTTGACTACTTATGTTCTTCTGTGGTCCCACATAAATTTTAATAGTGTTTTTCATCATTTTATGAAAAAGATTCAATATCATTAGAATTTTGAAAGAGACTATATTGAAACTATAAGTGGCCTGAGATTATATGGAAATTTTAACAATATTTATTCTTGCAATCCTTGCACATGGGATACCATCCCATTTCTTTATATCTGCTTTAATTTTTCTTCAAAGATTTATAGTTTTGTTGTAGATATATTTACATATTTGGTTAAATTTATTCGTAGCTAATTTGTGTGAGTTTGTGTAGGTGTGTAAGTATTAGAAATAGAATTGCTTTTTGGATTTCTTTTTAGGATGATTGACTATTGGTGTGTAGCAGCACTACTGATTTTGCACACTGACTTTGAATCTTGTAACTTTGCTCATTTTATTCATTAGAGGTATTAGCTTGCTGGTAGTCTTTGGGATTTTCTGTATTTAAGAAAGTGTCATATGCAAATAAGGACAATTTGACTTTCTCCTTTCAAATTTGGATGTGCTTTCTTTATCTTGCCTAATTGCTCTGGCTGGTTTTATAATATGGCCATGTAGGCTTTCTTTTCTTTGAGTACCATTTTGGCCATGCTCCATCGATTTAGCTATGCAGCGCTTTCATCATTTTTCATTTCAGAATAGTTTCTATTTTTTTATTTTGTTGTTTTCCTCTGGAGTAACTGAGCAGGGATTTTGAAACTTATGTAGAATGAAAAAAAAACTTTCTGTTTGCTCATTATTGAAAATCTCTAATTGTAGTCATATATATTCAGTCCATTTAGGTGTAGTCTTAATGTTTATTGATTTTTTTGGTGACCATGTACATAAATTTAAGTAGTCCAGTGCGGTGCATGTTCCCTGTGTGTTTATAGGATCCTATTCTCTGTTTACTTGGATAAATTCATGCTCAGACCTTTTATAACAAACTCACTGTGTTCTTCAAATTCTCTTATGTTTTTGTTTCTACTTAAATTGTTGCAGGGTTTCCAGGAGACAGACATGAAAAAGCTTCCCATTAATGCTGTGGATTGTTGTGTTCCTCTTTTCATTTGTATACTTACATCAACCATTTCAAAGTTGTACTTTTATGAATGGGTTAATGATTAGTACACCTTCTTACTGAATTATACCAACAAAAATATTCCCCTTGTCCCTTTTAGTTTTTGTCTCCATTTTGTCTGGCATTAATATTGCTATACCTATCTTAGTTTTATTGAAATTTCCTTTATGTAGTTTTTTCAATGTATTTATTTCCAAGTTTCATGTATCAATTTATTTACAGTGTGTCTCTTTAAAGCTGCATGTGGGGACTGGCACCTGTGGCACTGGCATCAGGTATGGACACTAATTTGAGTGCCTATGGCTCCACTTCCTATCTAGCTTCTTGCTTATAGCCTGGGAAAGCAATGGAGGATGGCACAAGCCATTGGGTCCCTGTACCCATGTGGCAGACCCAAAAGAAGATCCTGGCTCCTGGTTTCGGATCTGCTCAGCTCTGGCCACTGCAACCATTTGGGAAGTGAATCAGGGGATGGAAGATCACTCTCATTCTATCTCTCAGGGTATAGTGCTTTCCTGTATCTTCTGCCTTTGGCTAAACACTCTAGCCAAAGTTTTCATAATAATTAATCTATTCTGGAATTTAAAAAAATGTTTTATCCACTACTTGACACCGTCAGGCAGAGAAGAAATAAAGAGTAAAACCACTCCGCTGTTCAAAATTGAGTCCTATAATTTAAAAATGAAGGATTCTCTCATGGCCTTCATACACAATCTATAGCTACTCTCCTTTGGGCTAGAATCTCATCTGGTGGTATAGCCATGTTATTCAACCATCCTAAATGATACATGTTTTAAACAGTTCTTTCCTCCATTAATCTTACTTCTCCAAGTTAGAACTAAATATTATTTCTCAGAATTCATGATATACAATGTATTTCTTAATTTCTGTTCCACAAGTATTAACTCTATTTTTAAAAAGATTGATTTACTTATTGGAAAACCAGAGTTATATAGATGGAAGGAGAGATAGAGAGAGAGAGAGACATCTCCTATCCACTGGTGTTCCATGTGGATGGTGAGGGTCCAAGAACCTGGATCATCTTCCATTGCTTTCCCGGGCACACTGGCAGGAAACTGAATTGGAAGTGGAACAATAAGGATTTGAGTCATTGCTCATATGAGATGCCAGTGTTTTAGATAGTAGCTTAATTCACTGTGCCCCAGTGCCAGCCCCAAGGCGTTATTTAAACATATATACCTATGTATTTTAATATACATTTAAATATAAATAAATGTTTAAATATATAACACACATTAAAAATACAGATGTATATAGATCTACCACTTGTGGGGACTTGGAGTTTCAGGAAAAATCAGAGAAATGTGCCTCGTTCACTTAGTCTTGCTTTTCAGGAATAAGCCGTAGTTATGCTTTCTCTTGCTCAAGTAGAGAAATACCTCAAATTCAAAAACAACTCTATAGGAAGTATTTCATGTAAAAAAGTGTGACTGAAGCTTAAAATCCTCTAAGATGATTTGTGGGACATAGGCTTGGACCCGAAGGGAGTAATTTTTTATAGTTTATTATTGTTACTATTATTTTAAACTTATTCTTTATTTAATGTATTTGAAAGACAGAGACAGAAAGAGAAAGAGAGATCTTGCTATTTCGTGACCAGATGTCTGCAACATCTAGGACTGGTCCAGGTTGGTGCCAGGATCCCAGAACTCAATCTGGGCCCTGCACATGGATGGTTCAGAATCAGATATTGAGTCATCACTTACTTTCTCACAAGGTCCACCCACAATAGCTGGAAACTGGAGTTGAGAACAGAGATGGGCCCTCAATACGAGAACTCTGATATGGGATGTGGACCTCCCAAACGATGGTTTAACCACTATGTCAAACAGTTGTGCCAAATGAGCGATTCTAGCAGACCACAAAGTGATCTGCAGTCACTTGTAGTATTTGCTAATGTTAAAGGCATGAATCCAGATCCACTGCAGAAGGTACCCAGTTTTTGCACAACTTTGTACATTGAATGTCTTCACAGAGCATTGACTTCAGAGGCCTGTATCTGGAGCTCCTATTTAAAAAGAATAATGGAAAGGGTAATTTGAAAATTCAGATTCATCAACAGCCATGTTAAATATCAGCTCTCTCTACAGATACGAGAGCTTCAGTTCAAGATCAAACATGACTTTAGTATGTCAAGGTAGAGGAGTTTTAGTGGAGGCAGGTCATATTGAAAGTGATATTATTCAGAAATTTGGTGCAGATCGGGAGAGAATATTTTGCAGTGTCCAAGTGTCTTCATTAAAGATACAGGGAGAGTTATTTGCAGCTGAAATTTTCAGATTCACAATAAAATTAACATACGAGCCTAATGGGTTCTCATCTAATAAAAAACTGAGAGTAGGTGCTTAGTATCCTAAAGGCAAGGCAACTTAATAAAATTAATCTATTGTGCTCCAAGTGCTTAGGTACTACAGGGCTTCAATGATGCATATTTCATTAAGTGATTGCGTAAATATAATTTTCTCTGTTGGAAAGTCTGAGTCCTTATGTTAATTTATTGAAACTAGGAATAAAGAACTTACTTAATGACTCATCAATGTTGGAGCTAAAAAACAGAGGACATTATATTGTATTGTTCCGCAAGACTGGAAGAAAGGTAGTTTGTGCCTCATCTGGGCTTAAATCCACATCGCTCTTCCAGAACCCATTCACTTTTCCTGGGCATCTTTGCCCCATTTGAGGGGCCAGAGAAACTCCACTGTCCTCATTGAACATTCCTAATGTATGCTATTCTCTCTATTTATGAAAAGAGCTGACTGAGCTAGAAAAAAAAAAAAGTTATGCCAGAGCTTGCCCATTTTCTCCTGTTTGGTCATGTTTCACAGACCAATCCCAGTAAGGGAAAGAATGTATCTGGGGTAGGACCAACCTAGCGAATGTTAACTTTGTATGCGTTGGGAAGGAGGTGCCGAGGGCTAGTGCTGATGTAAAAGGAACCCTGGGATACAGGCCTCTTATCCTAGTAATATATACCTCAGGTACATATCATTTTACTAGAGATTTTCAACAGTAGTAAGTCAGACCTATGGAAAAGTGCTCTTAAGAGACAAGTTACTCATATCCCGCAAGTTGTCTTAAATTCTGAAATCAGATGGAGACTCATGTCCAAATTGTCACTAGTATTAAATATATTCTTATCCTTTCCTAGGCACGGTGTGCTGATCTATCAAATTGGAAAGATAATCTCTATGTCAAGTTTTGATATATTAAAAGAGAAAAGCAGGGTGGACATTTGGCTTAGCAGTTAAAGTACCTGTGTCCTATAGCAGAATACCTGGATTCTAATCCCAGCCCTAATTCCAGCTTCCTGTTAATGTAGACCCTGAGAAACATCAGGTGATGGCGCAAGTAACTCAATACCACCTATGTCTTCTGGCTGTGTCCTGGTCCAATTTCAGCATTGCAAGCATCTAGGGAGTGAACCAGTGTATGGGAGCCCTGTCTATCTGTTTCCCTGCTTCTCAAATAAACAAGTAGATAATATATTTCACATATTTTTTTAAAAAAAGAGAAAAGCAAACATTAAAGTACATAGGAAAGTTCAGGGCACGCACAGGATGGTTCTGTATCTTCTGTTACTTGATCTGGACTTGTCAACGGTGAAGGAGGTAGAAAACAAGACACAAAAATGACCTAGACATATGGGGCCCAGGCACAGAAAGGCCAATTCTGACTCATAGTTACATCTGGGATAGGAATTTCTTTGGACCAACGGCCTACAGATAATGACAGCTGTAGTTCAAACCTTTTAACAGAGTATCTGGTTCTCATATTGGAGCAGGACTTTACTTACTAGTGTATGACATCGGGAAAGTTTCTAATCTCGTCGAATCTTAATTTTCTGCTCTGAAATTTGAGCAGGTATTCAGATCCTCAGAGTTACCTTTAAGGTTAATTAAGGTACTATTTACAACTGCATTTGAAACAAAGTAAGCACTCAGTAAAAGTATCTTGTGCCTCATGTCCTTATATGTGCATCATCATTAAAATTTTCATCATCACTATCATTAAAATCCAGAGTAATAAACTATCTGTAAGGACCAGAGCATTCAGTCCTGAGGTCAGATTTCAGATGACTGCAGAGGAAAGATTTTTTTCTAGTACTATTCTTGTTGTAGCTTCCTTTCAGGTCTTGGATGTTCCCACCCCAAGAGATCACTGTTTGATTTCCCTTTCTAGTCCCTACTTTCTGCTCTTTGCCGTTTCAGAAACTTTGCCATCAGCAGTTCTGTAGGGCACATTCTGATACCAATTCCCACAAAGACATAAATGGATATTAACTCAAATCCTACACCTTCCTTCCATTGAATTTACACTTTTAATAAGGACAGTCCCTTAATTCCAGATTCCATTAGTTATTACATTGCCTTCAACTCCAGGGATAGATTAGCAATAAACAAGTGGCTCCACATACGGATTTTTATGGTCAATTTTTCATACAAACTAGGAAATGAAAAACAGTTTGTAAGGGAAGAAGCTCAGACCAACATGACCAGGGCATGTGAAGAATAACCTAGACCTAAAGAGAGGTTGTAATAAACCAGGAAAACGACTTTCTTAACCCGGATTGCTCATCGACCGTCAAGCTGAAAAGCACAGGCCCCAGTACTGAACAGACCTTCAAGCTTACCTGTCACACCAATTTAAGATCCTTCAATTCAGGTTTCTCTTCAGCCGGGGAAAGTGCATTTTCAAACCACAAATTGGAAGGATGTGCAGACTCATCTTGGCCTTTTTGTTTTTTTTTTTTTTTTTTACCGCTTCTTTCCCTAAAGTGCTTTTAATCAGGTAGATGTTAAGCTTGAGTTCAGCGGAGGAAGAGAAAGCACGTTGGGCATCAGAAGCAACCATTCGGTTCTTTAAAGGAAAATTGCATCTAAACACTCTTTCAAGCTAAAATTCTCAGAAACACTCCAAAGAAATTAGCCCTTAACCAACTCATGTGATCTTCTCTAATCTTAATAGTCCCCTGCAAATAGGTCCAAGGAGTCTAGATTGCTCAGGTTCAGGAAGTGGTGGGTAGGATGATGTATCTTGTGATTAAACAGCGTGGTTCATTACAATGTCCTTGTTAGAACATGAATTGTAAATATTCTCCCTGCTTTCCCCTTGCTCTTTGTTCCCCAGCAATCCTTCTCGTGCCGTCTGATGACCTTTACTTTTTTACTTATCTTCTTCTCAAAACTTATTTTCAGAGACTTGTGCATTTTGTTTTGCTTTTGTATCTAATCTGGAAACAAAAATATCACACTGTAGCATGAACAAATAAAGAAATCCAGCTCAACAATATGTAAGATATTTGTATTTTAGTAAGGGACATTTAGTGCTAAAGATAGAATTACAGAACTGGTAATTAACTGAGTAGAGGGCTTCTTGACCAGATAGAGTTGTAGTATGTCTGCTTTTACCATGCACCTGTGACATTTAGTTAGGCTCAAGTCACGTCTGTCTACCTGGCTTTTTAAATCATCTTGCTTGGATAAGAGGTCACAGGTACCAGGCAGCAGCAGATGAGAAGAGGCTCCCACCGGGTTAGCAGTAGACTTAGCAAAATGTGGCCAAGTAGGTTATTAATACTCATTAATGAGGCTTTGTTCACCAACAGAGGATGTTGAAACAAGTATCTGGCATTCATATCTACATGTATTCAGCAAGCACCATTAAGTGCCAGACATGGTGTCAGATGTTGGGTTACAATAATTAATGAGGTATGGCTCTTTTCTTGGAAGAAGTCACAGCCTAGTGAGACAAGTAAACATTAAAAAAATACAAAGCAATTGGACAACTGGCTAGCCATTGGAACTAAGTATCTGGATCCCTATCTGACCCCTTCCATTAAAATAAATTCAAGATTGATGAACAATTCAAATATTAAAAAAAGAAAAAATCCACAAGCCAGTAGACGAAATCAGGGTGACTGTTTTTATGATGATGGTATAAAGTAGACTCCTCCAAAAAAAGCATGCTATAAAACAGATATAAGGGCAAGAATGATGTATTCATCTATAGAAATGTGATTGCTTCTATACAGCGGTGGTCAATAAATAAGCAAGGTCAAAAAGCAAATGGTGAAGTAGGAAAGGGGCAATTTATATATGCATATGACAATGGATGATTTTTAAGAAATAGAACTAAAGCATTTATAATTTATGAGGAGAAAATATTACAACAAATATTGCCTGAAGAATTCTAGATAAAAAGCCCAATGAGTAAAATAAACCTTCTCTACCTTACTTATAATTGTTTAAAACTAATCAAGCTTGGAGAGAAATTATTCCAACCAGATTAAAATTGTGGGGAAGTTTTACAAGCCTTAATGCTTTTGAGGGTGTAACTATGAATGCAGAGCTTTTTACTGAATGCATGGATTTTCTTTTTTTTTGCACCAAAATAAACTTGTCTTTCAATTCTATTTTCCATGAACTTTGTGAGGAACCCTGGTATTATGAAGGGGGCAATTTCACATATTTATCAAAACTGTGAAACTCCGTGCTCTTTCATCCAGCAAGTTTAGTTCTAAGAATTTATTCTAGGGACATGCAAGTATGTATTTTTAAATGGATGTTCATTGGAACCAAAGAAAGCAAGAGCGGCAGCAACAAAACAAAACAGCAGGAGAGAAAGTCCCCATAATAGGTCAGTAAATCGTGGCATATCTTTGAATATTGTATGAGAGATTATAATAAATACACACATACACACAAAGAGCACTCAGAAGTACATCTAATGAGAGAAGCAAGATGCAGAATAACATGATCCTATTTATGAGAAAACAGATATACAGATCTTACTATAGATGCATACACTGGTTCCAGAAAATTACACAGGCAAGTGTTAACAATTACCTTTGGGAATTCGGACTCTGGTGAATAGGATTGTGAAATACTTGACTTTTTTACTGTGTAGTTCTGTGTACTGCTTGCATATTTTAACTGTGTGTTATCATTACTATTACTAGTATTAAATAAGCATATTATTTGTAAGGGTACTGCAATGCATGCCAAGTGTAACATACATAACCTCAAGGAGGTTTCCCACAAGGCGGAGTCTATCAAACTAAGAAATAAACAAACAAAAAAAACCCAAAAGCAAAAAACAACTGAACAAGCCGAGTTTTGATAGACAACTGAGGATTAGTCAGGGGGAAAAAAGAAGTGTCAACGTCATTCCAAGTACAGAGCAACAGGGCGTGCTGTGCTGGGCTGGGGCGTGATGGGGTTGTTAGGACAGATGGGAGAGCAAGGACTGAAGGTGGAGGGGGAACAAAGGCCTGGACATTATGAAACACTTGGTCTGCTCTACTAAGTGCATTAGAGGAAAATCTCAGACTCTAGCTTTCTTGAAAATGATGAACTAAAAGATTCACACTGTGGTGTAAATGAATCAAAGCAAGTATTTGCATGTTAATATAAAGACACAATGTTCCAAAAGTCCAGTTTTAAGCATTAGTAATTAGGAAGGAGGAACCTCTCTCATGTCTCTCAATTCACACATTTATGAGAAGATGGTGCACCTGGGTATCTAGGTATCAGACTGTTTTACTCAGTGGGGAATCTGCCACACTACTGGAGGTGGGAGCAGATTCTATTTTCCAGAACCTCCCTGGTCCAGGACTGGCAATAAGAGGCTGGGGATAGACGATGGCTCCCATGGTAACCAGTCAGCTGTGCCCAGAACCCTGTGGACAGTTGCTGCTGTGAGGGACGGGGAATCAAACAGGTCAGCTGGTCTTCCTCCATTGCCACCACACAATGCAGGGAAAAGAAGTACATAGGTTTTCCCTCAGCCACTTGCTAGCTCAGTAACTGTGAGCAAGTTACTTAAGCTTTCTGAGTTGTAAGTCCCTCGTGAGGGAGGGTGAAATAATACCTGTTAAGCATGTAAAACAGCACCTGACATGTTGACAGCAATCGATAACTGTTAGCTCATCTAATCGTATTTATTCTGTCTTGCACTAAGAATCCCAGTAAAGACCATTTTCTTTTTCTACTCTAAAACCAGGTGTCCTGGGCCTGGTGCAGTAGCCTGGTGGCCAAAATCCTCGCATTGAAAGCTCTGGGATCCCATGTGGGTGCTGGTTCTATTCCCTGCGGCTACACTTCCCATTCAGCTCCCCGCTTGTGGCCTGGGAAGGCAATGGAGAGCGGCCCAAAGCCTTGGGACCTTGCACCCATGTTGGAGACCTGGAGAAGCTCCAGGCCCCTGGCTTTGGATCAGTTCAGCTCTGGCTATTGTAGCCACTTGGAGAGTGAGCCAGCAGATGGAAGATCTTCCTTTCTGTCTTTCCTTCTCTCTGTAACTCTGACTTTGCAATAAAAATAAATAAATCTTAAAAAAAACCAAAACTTTGAAACCACGAGTCGTTCCAGAGATTTTGTCCTCTTCCCCCAGAATCCCCACGAGTATTGCCATGGTGACTATTCTTTTTCATCTATGAGCCCACTGTAGGCAGCTGTTCCTGTGGGCACTGTTACTGCTACGGGCAGCCACTGAGGTTTTCATTTCCTCTTAATTGGCAGCCGTCTGAGACTTAAGACTCCTCATCCTGTCTCCACTTCATGACTTTTCCAGGCCCTACCACTGGAGGGAGCAACAGAGCTGACACACTAGAGTTTGCCTTCCAGAGTGGCTCTGCTTGCTTTTCACCAAATGTGGAAGAGGGGCCAAGAAGATAGAAGTGAGAAAAGTTCCAGCCTCTGCCTCCCGTCATGCCCCTGCCTCCCGTCATGCCCCTGCCTCCCGTGCTCTCCAAGGTCCCCAGGAGGTGCCTCCAGTCTGGGGTTTGGCTTCCTCTGCTTTTTCCCTCCTCTGTGGAGTGATTGAAACGAATCACTTCAACTAATAAGTGGAAATAGGTCAGTTCGATTCTTTTAGTTGCTGTTTTTCGTTTCTTTGTTTTTACAGCATGCATAGGAGGACCTGGGCAGAAAGAGAAGGCCAAAGAACTCCTTGGCCTCAGATGGAGTCTGAGAAGCAAACAGAGTCAGAATCATGAGAAGGTGTGGGTGAGAGAGAACACAAGCTGCTGCTTCTCATTGAGCCCTTGCACAGAGCTCGCCACATCCTCACTGCATTTCTGCGAATTGGGCTCTCTTATTATTCTCCTCCTGGAGGTGAAGCCATGGAGGCCTGGACAAGCTAAGGGACTGGTCCAAGCTCACACTATAGTATGACACTTGGGTCAGGGAATTTAATCTCTACGCTAGACTGCAGTTTGGAGAAAGCGCAACAACAGAAATATTTTTTTTTTGAAGTCTAGCAAGCTGTGGCAGAGACAACTCAAGGTTATTTTCAGTCATGTTTCAGTGGTATCCTCAAGTTGTATTTTTTTTTCTTACAATTTTCCTCTTGTATTTTCCTTTTACATTAGTGTGACTTGGTAGCCTTCACCTTTTCTTTGCAATCAGTATCTTTGAAGCCTCATTTGTTGTTTCTCCATGGCTTCAAAAAGAAAAGCCTGTGCAAAAAAGAAAAGAAAAGAAAAAGCAAACGGAAGCAGCCATGTATTTGTTACCTCTGGCATGTTAAGTGCTTTATAACACCACAGGCAATCCTTCAGACAACCCTTAGGACTGGATAGCTTCATAATTTGTTCCCATTTTGCAGGAAGAGATACTGAGGCCCATATGCGTTTCAGTGATTTGCACAAGGCTGTTGTAGCTGGTAAGTGACAAACTAGAAAAAAACAAACCTTGGGATCTCTCAGCTCCTCGGTGCCTGCTCTACAGGGCACCTAGGGAGATTCCGTGTGGCTCACATGGCGTCTCTAAGGCTGGTGGCTTGCTTCTGGTCAGATGAGAGAGAATCATAGTGTGTTAGCTTTGGCAGGAGTTTAAGTTGGGGGATTTCAAACAGAATGCAGAACACTGTCTCAGAGCGGTGAGACGAAGGGGGCAGTGAGGAGTGGCTTCTAGACTTAGCAGGTGCTCCAGGAGTTTGCATTCACAAACCCCAGCCTGGAGTCTTCTCCTTCAGGAGGTTGGCCCTTGAGCTTCTGAGTGGATCTTAAATGAAGCTAGGACTCAAGGAGGGTTTTTCTTTTTACTCTCTGACATTACCAGACTGCTAGAAGTTTTAGAGTGAAATGTCACAAGACTTGCGTGACGTTTCAAGGAAGCGAGGAGTAGAAATAAGCTCAGGGCTGAAGGAGGGGAAGGTAGACAACGTCTCACCTCTTCTTTGTCTTTGCAAGGTCCTCCGAGAGGGGATGAGTCATTGGAAAATCTTCTGACAGGCTCTTTGCTGAATAGCATTCACGAACCACTAATTCTTTCTACCAGGCCTTCCCTTTTGAAATCTTCTAATGTGTGACCAGTGTGTAAAGAGAAGGGACTTGTCGAAAGTTGACTCTCTGGTGTTGCAAAAATGGTCAGTAGTATAATAATAGTGACCCTATTAGCAGTCCTCAAAGTGGCCCCTTTCCACGCTGTCCCAAAGGATCGTCAGGTCTGGCGCCAGCAAGGATTGCTGCCGAGGGAGGAATCCTGCCTAGAACTTTTCTGAGACCTGCCACCATGCAGTCTGCTCTTTGTTCCCCTTTGAGCCTGGCCTCCTTTGGCTGCTCTCCCTCTGGTATGCCCCAGCTGCACTGCCGGCCAAGCCATTGCCCTTCACACACCCCACCCGCACACCGAGAGGCTTTCTCCCTTTGCTTGTTGCCAGAAGGAAGATTTAGATCAGCATTGCTCAACTCTGAGATGCCGACTTCTGTAAAATTCCAACCCTTGCTCTCGGGTACAGTCCTCTTTCAGAGCATTGTTCACCTTTATGTCAGGGAATCTTGGTGGAGCAGTCTACCTTGGAATCATCTGTCTTCGAATCTCAGGTTGAATATGCTGTGTCTCTGATTCTTTTGGCTGTCTGAGCCGCACTGCCTCCGCTCACATGGACCTGCTGTCAATAAACACGGGGTTCACTTCACAATAAAGCACATTCTGTTGCATGTGTGTACTCACTCGGATCAAAAGACGCAGGTTTACTACAAGTGGAGTTCTCCGCGGAGGTCTAAGCCAAACCACATCTCTCTACTACTTCCTAAATTGTCGTGTGATGATAGTGCTACATAAAATAACTCACCAAAAGAAAAGGTGAATTTTTACTGCTGCAAACTGTCGATGAGAATAGGGGAAAGTCCAAGGAATTTTAAGGCTGCTGAGTCTTTGGCTCTGGAGGCTAGTGGGATCATAACAGTTTTTAAAAGGTCCTCTTCAAGTGCTTCTGATGTATAGCCAAGGTCTAGAAGCATTCATCTAAAGCCTTGTTTGATAAAGTGCAATCTGAGTTCCAGCAGGCGCTTATGAGAAATAGAAAAACTCAGGGGCTGTCCCATATTTATCAGATCAGAATGTGCATTTGAACAGGATGTCCTGGTAATTCGGGTGCACATTGGCATCTGACATTTGATTATTTGTTTATAACCCTTGTCTATATTCCTGGGGAGCAGTGGTCTTCCTATTTAACCACTTGTTGAATTCTTTACTGAGTGGAGGGTTAAACTTGGGATTGTAGAGTAAACTGAAAGCATTTCATCATAAAAATTTAAAAGAAAAGGGGACCAGCACTATATAGTGCAGTAGGTAAGGTCTTGGCATCCCATGTGGGCACCTGTTGGAGTACTGGTTGTTCTACTTCCCATCCATCTTCCTGCCAATGAGCCTGGGAAAAATAGAGCAAGATAGGCCAAATCCTGGAGACCTGAATGAAGCTCCTGGCTCCTGGCTTCAGATCTTCCAAGCTCTGGTTATTGCAGATATTTCGGGAGTGAACCAGTGGATCGATCTCTCTGTGTGTCTCTCATTCTCTCTGTAAAAAATACCTTTCAGATAAGTAAATAAGTAAATAAATAAATAAATAAATAAATATTAAAAAGGAAAAAGGAAAAAAAGAAAGAGGAAGGAGGGTGGGAAGTATCATTATGTTCTTAAAACAGTATATATGAAATACAGTATATATAAAATCTATACCCTTTATATGCATAACTAAGCTTTAAAACAAATAAATCTATCTGAAGAAAAAAAAAAGAGGTGCTTCAGGGTCTGGGAAGGGTCAACTCCATGCAGCACACTCTGTAAAGGACACTTCTGGGGAGACAGCTGTCCTGTTCACCGGCATGCTGGAGTTTCCAAAATCCGTATGTAAACCTTATGCCTTCAATTGCACAATGAGTGTTTACATCAGTCTAACAAAGATGAATGGTGCCACTTAAAAAAAAAAAAGACAAAAAGATACATGCAGCTTAGCATCTAGCAGTTTCTTTTTGGTGTTGGGAGCTTGAATACCTCTGTTGGCAGTCTCCAAGAACTTGTAGCAAAGAAGCGACATACAAAAAGGCTAAACAAAACAATACACTTTGTCCCCCAATGCAAGGAGAATGTAGAAATGCTAGCCTGGTGAGTTTGACGTTGATCCCCGTAAACTTTTAGAATGGGCTATTAAGATAACTTCTTAGTCCTTAGAAAGAGATTTACTAATCACTGGGAACCAGTGTGCGCTCATTAAGAACAAGTCATGCCACACTAAACTCATTTCCTTTTGGATGGGTTTGTAACAGGAAGCTGCAAAAATGATTTACCTGGGCTTTAGGGAGGACCTTTGCAAGTACTTCTGTGATATTCTTTCAGATCACATGCAGAAATGGAGGTCAGCTGGTGGTATGGGTAATTGAATGTTTAATTCATTAAGCGACCATCCAGAAAAATATGGGTTTAATGAATTATTACAAACCCAGGAAGTTAGTGGGATAAGGCTGAGATTTCAAACTAAGACCGAGCTTGGCTGGATAATTTTGCCCAGTGTGCAGCACACAACCACAGTGCTCACTGTTGTCATCAGTCCTTGCTTTGACATGATAATGTTATCATTCTGAAATACTTTCACATTGATGATATCATTTGATACTCACTACAACCCTGCAAAATCAGAATAGTGATCGCCTCCATTTTACATAAATAAAAGCTGAAGTTGAGTGTGTTTTATAAAAAAAAGCTGAAGTTGTGTGTGTTTTTTATATATTCTTGCCATGTATACAAAAGATATTCTTCACAGACCAGTGACTCCGGTGAACGGCTGGAATTTCTCCATAAATCCATACTACAACCAGTTGAAAAGGTGATTCCAGCCAGGCTCCCATTCAGTTAAATTTACTTAGGAAAGGGGAGAGATCAAGACTTAATTTGGTGGTACGCATTTAGGGGTGAGGGGAGCATGCACAAGTCTTTCTTCGCAGTAAGCCTAGGGAGCAACTTTCACTGATTAAGAAGGGGAACAGAAGTGAAAGGGAATTGAACTGGATTTCCACAGGAAAGCTTCTGGTTTCGCATTGAGTAGTGGAGAGTGATTAAAGCAGAGGTACCTCCTTTCCTGGAGAATGCAAGGTCAGGATCTCAGAGAAACCTGAGATGGCAAAGCTTAGCAGTTATAAACAAAAACTCTAAAGCCAGACCGCCAGGGTCCAAATCTTGTCCCTAACACTTACTAGCAGGCTGACCTAGGCAGTTTGCTTAACTTCTACGTGCTTGCATTTCCTGCTTTGAAAGAGATGCAAATAATGATAGTACCTGCTGCATAGATTTGTGGGAAAGATCAACAGGCTTGCAAAAATCCCCTGAACAAAACTTTTCAATTTTGGCAAATGACTATCAGTACCTATCCAATAAAATAAAGTATGATTAAAGGCTGTCAATCTGGCAAATATTTATTGCACGAGTGCTATGTTCCAGGTGCTGTGCTCTCCGAGATTGAAAGTGACAGAGCGCAACTTGTGAAGCAAACAAAATTGAATTAGGACTCTAACTCTGCTCTTGCTTATGAGCTGGGTGGCCTTGGGTAGCATATTTAATCCCCTGCCCAAGTCTTTGTTTCCGCAGTACTTTAAGATGGGTATATTGGCTTCCAATGGGTTGTTGTGAGAACATAGTTGTGATAGTGGCTATTGGAGTGACAAATATAAAGAGGCTCGTTAAGCAGTAATGTGTGACTTCCAGAAACTGGAACTAATACAATAAAACCAAGCAGGAATGTGTGTATATATATATATATATATATATATATATATATATATATATATATATCAAGTCTTACATTTTAGCTAAGAACTCCATAGAAAAATGACACATTACCTGCATGAGGTACAAGAAAAGATTGAGTTGGCAAAAGCTTTGTGTGAAAAAGAGCTGTGGATTTCAGTTGACCGCAAGTTTCCTGTGAGGCAACCGTGTGACCTGGCTGCTCCAGGACTAATGTAATTCTAGATGACATTAACAGAAATGTTGAATTGCGATTCCAGAACGTGGTCGCTTCACTGTGCTCTGTACCCTGCGCTGGTCAGAACACTGCAGGTGTCTGGGGTTGTATGAAGCAAACTCATTGGCAAACTCTCAGAAAATGATGACCTAGGCTGGGAGCCATTGAAAGTTCTTTTTTGCGGGTGAGATGAAAATAAGCCAGGGAGAGAAATATGAAGAAAACATTTGGAACAGTTCTTTTTTCTAGTGGAAATGTTTACAGAACACACCCCACATTCAATCTGTTAGCAAATCCTGTTAGCTCTCTTATCAAATTATATCATACCTTGACCCTCTCTCATTGTCTCATTTGCTGCCATCCTGGCCTGATCCAGACTGTTTTTGATAGGACTATTACAATAGTCTCCTAACAAATCTTTATGAGCATACCCTGTCCCTATCTGTCCTCCATGAAGAAGGCTGGATGGTTCTATTTAAACACATCTCCACTCTACTGGCTCCTTATTTCACTCAGAGAGAGATGTGTGTGTGTGTGTGTGTGTGTGTGTGTGCGCGCGCACACACACACAGCTGGAGGGACAGAGAGAGATTATTCATGTACTGATTCACTCACCCCCACCCATTGCTCTAATGCCTGGGGCTGGGTCAGGCTGAAGGCAGGAACCAGAAACTTCTTTCAAGACTCCCACATAGCTTCAGGGGTCCAGCAGTTGGGCCATCTCCCACTGCCTCCCTAGGGGCATCAGCAAGAAGCTGAATCAGAAGGGAATTATCTAGGGCTCAGATCTCATAGACTTTGACTGGCGCTCATGTGATAGTGCCATGCCAGGCAGCAGATTTACTCACTTATACCTTTACAAAGCTGGTCCCTCAATTTTTTTCTAACCTTCTTCCTTGCTTGCACTGTTGCTTCCACCCCAACTTCCTCACAGTTCCTCCAAACTAACCAAGCATTCTCCTGCCTCAGGGCTTTTGCACCTGCTGTCCTCCCTGGCTGGGACATACTTTGCCCAGACAGCTGCACCACTTAATCCTTCATGTCTTTTCAATAATAATTCAAATGTCACTTTCTCAGGCGGGTCTTCTAGACCAGCCTTTACAACCACACTTTCCCACAATGGACACTTTTGTGTCTTTTCTTTGTTTTTTGCTTTGTTTTTCGTGAGAGCTCTTAACACCATTCATATAATTTGTTACTAATTTAGTTCACTGTGTTTTGTATCCTGAAATGGCAAGAATTCTTTGCCCTATTCCCTGCTGCAGCCAATGCCAATCACAAGATTAGACAGACATATGTGGCGTAAAATGCTTGGTTGAATCTGGCAAGAGGGGATTAGGCACAAATTCTTGTATCTCCAGAACCTGGATAATTGAGAGTTTATTACATAAATACATCTGTAAATGAATGCTGACTAAACTCTGACAGTACCACTGAATGAGATCTACCAGACTAGGGATGGTCAATTTCCCTTTTCTAAACTTTCTAAGATTATTACATATAAAAGTGGATTTTGTATTGCATGATATAATGACTGTAGATAATGTTAATGAACTGTATATTTGTGTATTTTAAAAAGGGGGCTGTCGTTTGGCATAGCCATTAAGCCACCACTTGGGACATCCACATCTCAAATAAGAGTACCTAGGCTCAAGTCCCAGCTCTACTTCTGATTCAGCTTCGTGTTAAAGCATACCCTAGGAGGCAGCAGGTGATGGATGCTCTAAGTCCTCGGGTCCCTATCACTTGCGTGGAAGACTCAGATTGATTTCTGGGTCCCTGGCTTTGACTATACTCAGCTCTGGCTGTTCAAACATTCAAGCATATGGAAAATCTCTTTTTAGCCTGACTTTCAAATACATAAATGAATATGTTTTTTAAATTCTTAAAACATGGTTTTGAATGTTGAGTATTTGAGGAGATGCCTATATTTACATGGGTTGGACATTATACATTGTATGCATGTAGTGAATATCCCGTGGTATGCATAAATATGTACAATTTTTACTTCATGGTTTTATAAAACATTTCAAATAGAAGGATACATTAAAGTAAAATCATCCAAAAGGAAAGTTGCATCCGTGTTGCAACCTGGATCAGAACTAGAATCAGTGAGTATGAAGGTAACAGAAAAGGGTGTACGTGGACTCAATAGAGCAATCTGAAATCCTCAGATTATCTCATGAAGCAGTGAGCTTTCTCTATCCCTGGATGCATACAAGAAGCGGCTGTGTATCTACATGACAGCTTTGTAATATTGGAAATTTTATTCAGGGTGGTGGATTGGACCACATCAACTTGACAATCTATGTAGCTCTGAGATTCTGGAGCCCAAGATGCATGAGCTAAGATCAGGGATAATTTACATTTTTTTTTTTTAAACTTGAGAGAGGTCCTTGGCCTATCTTTCTGGAGTCTCAGAGAGAAATGCTCCTCTCAAAGGTTCATTCCACCCTAATTGAGATTCCATTTCCCAGAAATTACCTGATGCTGGGCTGATGATTGGAGGCCAGCCAGGGGTAAAGGGACTGATTCCCATAGCAACCAGGTTGAAAAAACATACCATGCAGAGAATTGTCAGCAACAAGCCACGTTTGCATTATAAATAGATATTTAATTCATTGAGATAGTTTGTGATGCCTTCTGCATTATAAATAGATACTTAATTCATTGAGATCACTCTAACAGTAGGAAAGTTAAATCTTAAAGTCATTCTTTGCCATTAAGTATTTCACAATTAGCAAGTCCCCCACCCCTGCTGTGAGATGGACAGAACTTAATTCTCTAATAATAATAATAATATATATGTATATATGAGTGTTTTTAAAGAGTCAACTACTAGTCCAATGTCCCAGTACAAGGTTTATCAGAATTTTCTCAGATTGCTAGAGGATCTCTATTTGAACATTTTTGACATAATAGACCCCAGGTTCAATGGCTGCATTTCACTAGAGTTTTTTTCTGGCATGGTTGCTTTTTCTTCACTCTGGTTTTTTTTTTTTTTTTAACTTGAAGACTTCTCTAATTTCAGTCCTAAGCTCTCTGCTCTTTTCTTCACATTTCTCTTTCTCTTCATGAACAGCTAAAGCAATCAAGCAATTGCTTGGTAACTTGTGCAGTTCTACGACTAGCCTTGACAATACACACTTTGGAACACCCAAAGTTTGGAGGAAAAAAAATCAGATCTGATCAAAAGTCTTTTATCCTAAAATGAAGGACCAAGGACAGGCTCCCTTCCAGTATTCAAAACATACAGCATGATTGCGTGTTGGAAATAGAGAAATTGAGGGCAGAGAGTGGTGTTCAGCAAAAAGTAACAATTAGGTTTGGCTAAATTCAAATGTAAAAGCACTTTTGAAATGCAATTTTTAGAAACACTACAAGAAATTAGTATAAGCGACTAATAGAATCTCATCAAATGGGAATCAGAGTGGGAATATGCACTTCCACATTCCAAAGAGCTTACTACAAATTAGTCTATAACACTCAGAGTGTTTCATTCTGTAAAGATTAAGGGAAATGGGATGCACTTTTTTCATTAACTTGCTGGATAAATAAGCTTCCTAATGCAAGAATATAGCAGTTGTTTTCTAAACTGTGTTGTAACCAGGAATAAATAACTCACTGTGTGCTGAACCCCTGTACATTGATTGCTCTTTGAACAGTATTAACTTAGAATTACACAGTGCTGGGAGCCGGGAACTTTAGGGTCTTATTTGAGGGGGGCATGACCTCTAGGGCTCACAGATCAATTCTCCCAAGGTCCTGTATAATGTACTAGAACTGGGCAAACCTTTTTCTGCTGTCCAGCACACCTCATATGTGCTGAATTCCTAAACAAATGGATCAAGGGGCATGCTTGTTCAGGATGAAAGGTAATCGAGGGCTAAAGAATGAGAGCCAGATCCCATTTGGGATCCCTTTAAAGGAACACTATGGGATTCTTCGCTGTAAAACACCCACTCTACTTGTATATTCCCTGAGGTTTCACCAGTAGAAGACCAGGACTTCATTTAGGGAGGGGAAAAGTTATCAGCTTATATAAATTACTCATCCTTACAACTGACTTAATCTGTGTGCTGCAGTTAGTTGTTAGGTAGGGATCAGGAAGCACACTTGGCCAGTTTGAGTGTTCCACAGAGAGTGGATCCTGCTGTTCGAAAGCAGGTGTACCAGGGACCTAAAAGTAATATGATGAAAAGGTTGTAACTTCGGTGTTAATGATCCTTGAGTTCAGTTTGGAAAGAAACAGTGCTATTATTCATTCAATAAACGGATGGAAGGACAAAAGGACTCGGATGAGTGGCTTGTCATAGACAAAATTGCAAAATACTTATTTTACATTTCTTTCTCCTCCCCAATCCTTGAACTCCTTTCTTTGCCCTAGTAGCTCCATGTTCCGTTCAATGCCTTGGGAATCAGCTTCAACACACTGTTTCTGATTAGCTGTGAATGGGGATAGATAGAAGACTATTACCGCTTTTTTTTTTTTTTTTTTGCAGTTAAGTAGTGAATACTCTATTCAGAAGAATATATTTTTAATAGAATTTCATGCACCAGTACATCAGTACAGTGAGGGGCTATGGGGGCTGGCAACCTCCCTCCAATAAACGTCACACCCTGGTACATCTCTCAACTCCCAGAATTTCCTTGACACGGATTGGGAGGTTAAAGGTCAAGGATCAGTAGATGGGAGTGACTCCCAGGGTAAGCAGTGGATTTCCAGATATTGAGAGTAAAAGAGAAGACAGGAAAGCTCTTGCAAATAAGGAGATTATTATAACTGGACTGGCAATTCTACAGAGATATCACGAGAAGCTGATGAAGGAGAGTTGGTGGTGGTGTCTGGTTCTTCTTCTTGGTTACACTCTTCCAGGGCTATGGTGTGATCTCTTCCATCTGTCTCTGAACCTCTGTGTAAAGAAAAAGACAGGACTAAGGGAGGATCTGGGACCATTAAAAGCTTGTGGCGAGGCAGGGCTGAGATACTAGAGGATCATGGAGACCCCTGTTTCTTAAGCAGCACTCAGGTGTCCCAGAAGGAGGCTAAGATGAGATATTTACCTGGTTCGGAGCCGAGGCCACTTCTTCCACTCTATGGCTAGCACCACCCCCAAGGCTATGACAACCACCACGATGAGGCTACTCCGGACAATGTTACCCACAGTGCACTCCTGAGCAGCTGGCCCTGTGGTGATCAAAGAGCAGAGACCAAGGCCACGGAGGTTAACACGAGTGCGTTTCCCTTGATTTCGTGTTGGCTTGTTACTCTGGCCTCCTCCAGGGTTCACGAGTGCTGAGCCTGTAGAGGGGTGGTCAGTGACCCAGGAAAGGTGGAGGGGGGAGGGGGGAAGGCCTTGAAAGAATTCCTCTTACCGTGTTTGAGTGAATCCGAGATCCCACCTCCTTAGCATCTTGACTCCAAAGCCCCTCCCTTCTCCTGCCTTGAGCTTTCCATGGGGACTCTGCCTCGGATTCCACATGCAGCATGCCGGGACCCTCGGGGGACAGGTGGGGAACTGCCTCCTCACCTGCTGCCCCCACCAGCTCTAAGGGGTCACTGGGCTCCGACCAGATGTCAGGAGAAGCCTGGAGGCGGTAGCTGCAGCTATAGTTTCCGATGCCTTTTCCTTCTACGTTGTTGATAACAAAGTCTCCATCCTCTGAGAACTGCTGGGGTGCTTCCTCTCCCTCATGTTCTAGGACAAATTCAACACCTGGAAGGGGTCCCCGGCACTGAAGGGTGATGTCCTTCCCTAGCTTGAACACGGTGCTGGGCCATGCTGACAGAGAGGGTTTAGGTGGCTTGTCTGAAACCAACGAAGACATGGATTTAGAAGTGGCTCTGAACCCATCTCTCTGTTCTCTTTTCCGCTAACTGCTACAAACTACAAAATCCAAACTCTTACTGAAGTCTTCAGGGCCTTACCAGTCACCCAGATCTGCAGGGAGTCACTGTGATTTGAAGCTGCGAATGGGGCAGAATCCAAATAATAAACACAGCTATAGATCCCGGAGTCTTCACTTTGCACCACCGGCATCCAAAAGTCAGCCCTGTATCCGCTTGGCTTCTGTTGCCCTAAAGGCTCTTGTGTTCCCTCCTTCAGCAAGACAAATGTTGAGTCTGGCAGTTCTCCTTTACATTGAAGGGTCATATTTTCTCCAGGGGCCACCATGGGGCCAGGCTGGGCTAATAGGTTGGGTTTAGGGAGTAAGCCTGGAGGAAATGAAGTCCTGGTCAGAGAGAAGAGGCAGCTCTCTGATGTATCACCCCCTCGAGTCTGTGTTTGATAAAGAGGAAAGGCTGTTGCCTGCCTCTGCTTGAGCTCTCTGGAAACCATCCGTCCGAAACCACCTATTCCTTCTTCTGTTCACTCCCCATGCCCGCTCCAGAACATCTTCCTTTTACCTGTGACTATGAGCTCCAGGGTGTTGCTTGGCTGTATCTTGATAGGGCTGGTCCATTCTGGGTGGTAGCAGCAGCTGTAACGCCCTGTGCTAGCCCCAGACATACTGGTGATACTGAAAGCCCCATCATTGCTGGTGGATCCCCAGAGTTGTGCTGAAGCGGCTTCTCCTTCTTTGTGCAAAATGTACCCTACTCCATGGACTGGCCCTTGACACCAGAGAGTAACACTCTCCCCCATGGGGACCACAGAACTGGGCTCAGCAAACAGTGATGGCTTGGGGAATGTGTCTAGGAAGAGAAAAAGATAAAAGACATAGAGTGGCAAGTATGGAAACTTATTGCACACAGGATCAATCCTGGATCTCCCTCTTCCCAGACTCAACAGCTGCCTGCGGTTGACCCTCCCTGGCTGGATTACTCTCTCTGCCCCTTGTTCCAGTTCTCTCTATCCCATTTCCAGGCTTACCAGTCACCCATATCATAAGGGGCATACTGAGATACGATCCCCTGTTTGACATGGTGGTCTCATAGTAGATACAGCTGTAGTTCCCAGAGTCCTCTGTGTTGATGGTGTGGAGGAGAAAGTCAGCTGAGTTCCCCGAAACACTCTGAAACTGCAAGGGAACCTGGGTACCCTCCCGCAAGAGGGCAAACCTCATATCCTGGAAAGCCCCTTGGCAGTGCAGGGTCACATCCTCCCCGGGAAGCACCACGGGACCTGGCTGTGCCAGCAAAGAGGGCTTGGGATAGAATTCTGAAACAAAACAAATCACAATATGAGAGAAACTCCAATCCTCTTCTTCTGCCCTGCCCCCACCCACCACCACACACTACATTCTGCAAATAACTTTCTCTGTGTTATTCTAGAAAACAACATATGTTTACAGTGGAAAATTGGAAAAAACAGGGGGAAAAATCTAACAGAGAACACAATTATGTCACTCAAACATAATTCTTGTTTATATTTTTTTCCATTTTTTTTCTGTATGTGTAACTGTAACTCGGGTCCATCTAGCTGTAACTATTCACGTAATTGAGACCCCAGCGGGTGCTCCGTTGTATAGCCTGGTATTTTTCACTTTATATTGTAAACATTTTCCTATGACGTTAAACAGCCTTTGAAAACTGTCATTTATAATGACTGCATAATATGCAGCTGACATCTCAAGGCCCTCTCCCTTCCTCTGAGGGCTGTCCAGCCCACCAATCTCTGACAGCCTAGCTAAAGAAAAAGTGGACACTGAACCTAAAGCTCAAGGCCAGGCCACAAAAAGATTTCCAAAGTAGGGCAACTGGAGCTTGGCTCTTGGACCGGACCCGCTTCTCTCTCGCCATCTGCCTCGCTTCTTTCCCCAGAAGTGAACGATTTGCCTCTCCCCCTCCTTTGTCTCTCCTTCCTGTAATCATAATACGAGCAGCTGCTCTCCATGCCCTGTTTGCCACGTGCCAGGCACTGTCCTAAGCGCTTTCTCAGTGTCTCTCAAAAGCAGCCTCGTTTTCCTTTCCCGTTGACAGCCCTTCCATCCACTGTTCCGGGGTCTGGAGCAGATCCCACCACCTGGATTCCCCCCCACTAACCTGTCACAACCAGCTCCACTGCATCACTGGGCTCCGACCAGACAGCAAAGTCATAATAGCGGCAGCTATAATTTCCTCCATCACCAATGCCCACTGAAATGATCAGAAAGTGAGCAGAGCTGGCCCCGGGACTTGCCCAAGACCGATCACTGGATGCTATCTCGCTTCCATCCTTGTACAGAATGAAGCTCATGTGCTGCTGAGGGGTAGAGCAATTGAAAGTCACTCGGGCTCCAGGGGTGACCACGGGGCTGTGCCATGTCTTGAAGAAAGGTTTGGGGTACATTTCTAGAAAGCAAAACAGCAAAAACACATCGACAACAAACGAAGTCAAAATAAGCAAGCAAACAAATGCCAGTTCTAGGCAACTGCTCTGCTTTTCTCTATATAGTATTTCATTCAGAATTTGGTGCATTTAAATCTTCCAGAGAGAGCCCTGCCCCCTCTCTCACCCCTTCCAGAGGAATCCTGGCTGTCATCAGGGCAGGCAAAGGAGGCCGGGAAAGAAAAGGGTACTGCTGGGGCTCTACTGGTTCCCTGAGCCTCAGTTTGACCATTTATTTGGGCAAGAGGGGGATATGGTACCTGCTCCACCTCTGATGAAATAATTGATGGGAAAATAATTAGAAAAATTCAATCACACTCCACAAACCCAAGCTATTAATAACGAATATGGCTATTAATATCATGCAGCCAGAGGCCCTGGCACTCCCAGCGCCACGCCTGCCTGGCTCTAAGATTGGACACAGGCTCGTAGGACCAGCAGCAAAGTTTGCTCCAGGGAGAGGAGTGTCTGACCCAGGGCTGTGCCTCCCCTCCTCCCTCACACACCCTTTTCAGCTGTACCTTTTATGACAAGCTCCAGGGGCTCACTGGGCTCAGACCACTTGAAGGGGTGCCTTTCAGTGTGCGTGCGGCAGCTGTAATTGCCCTCGTCTTTTTCCTCCATTCTTCGGATTGTGAAGAAGGCTTCTCTCCCTACAGCACCAAGTTGCTGGACAGGTTCCTGCTCTCCCTCCTTATACAGAGCAAACCCCAGGCCTGCCAGCCATCCTTTGCACTGGATTTGCAGCTCCTGGCCCCGGATTGGAGGGGAAGCCGAAAGGACAGGTTTGGGGAGGATGTCTGGAAAACAATTTGGGGAGGGGAAAAGGGTCAGAAGTGTGGAGGTGCTCAAATGGGACACCCCGAGTTACTTCATCAGCAGAAACAGAAATCCATGCTAGGCTGCTTCTGTGCTCTTTCAGCCCGTCCCAGTCCCCCTGCTCTCTCCTCCCCGTCTCTCCCAACCCCTTGCCCCTGGCCCTTCTTCTCTCCTCCCTTCAGCATCAGTCCGTGGGTCTCCAGGTCTGCAAGCATTCCCTCACTCCCAAGAACAATGTTGGAGTCCCAAGGGTGCTGGGGGTCTGTTCCAGGAGAGTCTTTTGCCCTCTCTTACCTGTCCCCACCAGCTCAAGTGCTTCACTGGGCTCCGACACGGCCATCTCCTCCCATGAATGGCAATGGTAACTCCCGGTGTGGCTCTGGGTTAGGGCACCCAGGGGGAAGGCAGCCCGGACCTGCTCTGAGGCTGGGCGAGTTGCGATCCACCCAGTACCATCCTTCAGCAACACAAACTCCTTAGTCGAGCCAGAAGGGCTTCTGCACCACAGGGTTAAGTTCTTCCATGGGGCCAGAGGGAAGTTGGTCTCTGCCCACAGCTCAGGCTTAGGGGTTGGCATGATTATTTCTAGAAACAGTAGAGTTAATGAAGCCATCCTCTTTCTTCCCCTCCTTTCCCCTTCCCTTGAACCCCTTCCTCAGATCACACTGCCCACCTAGCCTCCCAATCCTAGTCCAAAGCCTTTTCTTCATTCCTTGCTGCCTCAGGTGCTGAGGAAAAGGGGCACCGGGTGGCTCAGCTGAACCTCCGAGAAGTGCAGAAGTTGGGAAAAAATTTGCAGGCAGAAAGGCAGAGTGGGAGAGTGAATGCTGCCAGCAGCTTTAGCAAGTGCCCCTTCCTGGCTGTCCTTCCCTTAAAGCCAGTCACTCCCTGGCCACTGACACTGACACTCTGTAGTTATTTCGGATCTCCAGAGAGGAATGTCCCAGTCTGGAGCAGGGAAAACTCACCAGTCTCTTCTGTCAATACTCCATTGCACAGTCCTGCAAGAGAAATTGCTGCCAGGGTTCTGCCCCAACCCCCACAGGACTTCACCCCGGCCTTCTGCCCAGGTCCCTTCCCCACCCCCTTGCACTCACCACAGCAGAGAAGGGCTGTAACTATGAAGAGCATGGTGACCCCTTGAGCTGTTCCCAGCAACCAGGCTTCTCTAGTGAGACCAGAAAAGAGAAGAGAGGAGTTGCTGGGAGTAGGGGGAGGGTGGAGAGAAGGGGGCGGCAATTTATATCATTGGCTTGCTCACTATCCAATAGGAATTGGATATGGCTAGGATAATGGGATATAATCTCTGCTGGCATTGATGACTTTTTCTTCTTGAGGGCCTAACCACCTGCAAATCTGTTTCTCTTTCATGACCTACGTGACCCCTTCCCTTGTCCCCTTTGCAGCCCATATCGTATGTCAGCTCCCCATGGCCCCTGATTAGGCTGTTGCTGGAACTGAGGCATCAGATGTGAACATACTTTTGTATCTCCTGCTCTCTGACTTCCTGGATCCTAGGATCAGCGGCTCTGGGTGTACTTGGGGGCAGCAGGGAAAATCTTGAATATTTCTTCTCTGTCATCAAGCTTAAGTTTGGAAGCATTAGTTATGATGGCAGCATTGGTCCTCAGACCAACCTGCCTCACCTGCCTTTGTTATGGAAGGGTTGCCTAGGCAGTCAAGATGAATTCCCAGAAAGGACTTAGAGTTGAGCTAAGCTTGCCAAACTTTTGGAACTCCCTCCTCCCACTCAGATTTTCAGTGGACATGTGCAGCAGTTTTGGGTTATGGGTCCTGTTAGAATCGTGTGATACTAAGCCAAAATCCACTGGATATTTTATATGTAGAAAACACCAAGTTGTCTTTTTAGTCTGGAAAACAGATTTTTCAAAGTTGTTTTCTCTGAATTCTAATTTCTGATCTCATTCTTTGATACAAAGATCTCGGGCCCAGGCAGGGCACCTGAAGACACAATATCTGGCTCAGAGATTACCCTGATGTGCATAGAACCCAGGAAAAATCCTGAGGAATTCTGAGAAAACAAGAACTTTACCCCCAACTGAAAACTTTTTGAAACTTTTACCCCCAACTGAAAACTTTTTGAAACTTTTACCCCCAACTGAAAACTTTGTGAGAGCCCAAATGATGTTTTTGTTGTTGTTTTTCAGAAGACTTAGGTGCCCCATTCCTCCTTGCTAAAACACTATATGCCTCATACCCCACCAAAAAACAGACACATACAACCATAGTCATCATTCATTGTGTCCTGAATACTCTTAGACACACAGGCCTATGGTCATCATGGGAAAGGGGAGAACAGCAAGAGGTGAGGTGAGAGGGAGTGGGCAAGATATTCAGATGCTGAGACATCCCCTAGCTTAAGAGCTGTGATTTCTCACTCCAAAGAACAGCAGCCTGAACACGGGCCATAGGGAGCAGGGAGAATCCTAGCTGGTACAGAGAACACTAAAGCATCAAGGGAAATGGCAGGAGAATTTCTTTGGTTTTCCATTTCATGGATCAGGGGACAGAGTTCCTGGCACCATCCATTGAGGTTCATCAGCTGCTCATCCAAATTAAGACTGTTTCAAGTGTGCTCTGTATGGGGTTGGAGGCCACAATGATAGAGGGACTGACTTTGTTATAGCAGCTAGATGGAACCTCGAGTCCTTTAAAAGTTGGAGTGAGGGTAGAAAGCCAGGATGAGAGTTTAATAGCAACCTGCAGGAAAGGAAGCACAACTTCTTACAAGAGAAAGTTTGTGCCAAGTAATGTGGAGAGTCCCAAGCACACTGGAGGAACACAAAATGGCCTGGGAGGAGACCTGAGCACTCTCTTGGTGGAGTAGGGGCTAGGGTAGAAAGGGTGAGCCATGAATGCTATTCTGATTATTTCTCCAGCTCCTGAGAATTACATGTTTCTTCACCCTCGGACTTAGACGCTGACTCTTCTGTGAGGTCAAAGAGAAATAGCTGATATGAGAAAGTCTTATCTTCTAAGCCCAGATGGTAAGGAATATATAGGATGTACCTCAGAGATTGGTCTCAAGCAAAGTGTGACCCATATCTGAAACTCAGAGGGAGCTAGACTGGTCTGAATTTGGAAAATTGAGGGCTGAATCAAGACAGTTACCTGATTCTGAGTCTCTGGCACTTCCACCTTACCCACAGCAATATCACCAGCAAGGCCACAAGCTGCATGATTAGAGACAGTCTGAGGGCTTCATTCAGAACATAATTCCAGGTGTGCAAGCCTGTGGCCAGAAAAGACCAGAAGCAGGTGGCTTGATGGAGCAAGGGGCAGGTGAATACCTTCACGGGGAAGGAGAGCCACTTCCCCCAAAATGCTCCTGTTGAGAAGGTGAGGCAGAAGCGGCCTTCCTTTTCATGGAAGATGGGAGCCCTGAAGGCATCCTGCTCACTGCCTTCAACTGATTGTGACACCCACCCCGGAGGAAGGGGGACGCCATCCCACTGGCCCAAACTTCCAAGCAACTGAGTTCCCATCTCATACAGTTCGGAGCATTGCCCTAGAAGTCCAAGGACATGAAGGAGAGCTCCAATGAAGAGTTAGCCTCACCTGCTGGCCTCATCAGCTTCAGAGGCTCAATGCGCTGCAATCCCCATATGTTAGGGTGTGCCTCTCTGCGGTAGCTGCAGCTGTACGTCCCTGTACCTTTCCCTTCAACATTACTGATGATGGAGTCTCCATTCACCGAGAACTTTTGGAATGCTGCTTTTTCTTCCCATTCCAGACAAAATTCAAGTACTGGATGAGATACCCGGCACTGAAGACTGATGGCCTCTCCTAGCTTGTACATGGTGCTGGATGAAGCTGACAGGGAGGGTTTAGGGGGCTTATCTGAAATCAATCCAGAGGCTAGCGTTAGAATTTACCTTGAACCATGGCCCTTCTAAGTTCTGCATCTGGTCTTGCCTTCCTTTCAACTTCAACTTTATTAATAACTTCAAAATTTGGCTGTAATCAAATTTGCTTTGCCCACCCCATGGAGCCCTAAGACTCATGGTTCTCTACATTCAATCTATAAGAACTCAGCACATGTGAACTTTCCCATGCGCTAAGGAAAATTACTTTTCCTGGGTCACAATGGGGCATGGCCATGCTGACAGTAACAACCCTGGAAGAGAAGGTCCGTAAAACTTCTGGAGAAAGTTCGACAGCACACAGTGTGTTTTCCCTAGGCTCATAGCTGTAAGAGAGTACAGGATGACTAGTTCCTTCTTAGAGCATTCTAGCAATGATAGAAAACAAACAGGTTTATGATAAAACAGTTGTTAGCACTTGCCTACAACCACAAGCTCCATGGTGTGGTGTGATGCTATCCTAATGGAGGTCTTCCAGGTGAGAAGGTAGTGGCAGTTATAGATGCCAGCATCACTGCGGGTCACATTGTTGAGGATGAATGACTTGTTGCCATTGATGCTGGCAGAATCCAACAACTGAAGAGGTTTGTCTTCTCCTTTTTTGTAGAGGGCAAGCCCCACTCCATCTATTGGTCCTCGACACTGCAGGCTCACATTCTGACCCGTGTGGACCACAGGACTGGGCTGAGCAAGTAGCCAGGTCTTAGGGAAGGTGTCTAGGATGAGATTCAAAATAGAAATGGCTAATGGTTTTGTTCCTACTTCTGCTTAAAAGCTCTTTGCCTCTGCTTCCTCCACCCTTGTCAAATCCCCACCTAGCCTCAGTAGTAAAAATCCCTAGCCCTTCTCCACTGTTACTCACTGGCTGAATGCTTACATTCTTCTTGGGGGCCCAGAGTGAGTTTTACATCCTTAGTCTTTATCATGGGTCCCAGGGCACATCCCTCTCTTACCAGTCACCCAGATTTCCAGGATATCACTAAGGAGTGAACCCCTGTAGGATCCGTCATAGTAAAAACAGACGTAATGTCCAGCATCATGGATCTTCAAAGAGTGAAAGAAGAAATAGGCCTCATTTTTTATTGACTTCTTGTGGTAAAAGGACTTCTCCAAGTCTTCAAGCTTCATTAAAGCAAAAGCCATTCCATAGATTGGCCCTTGGCACCCGAGACTCAGGTCTTCCCCAGGTGCCATAATATGCCCAGGATAGGCTGTCAGAGTTGGTTTGGGGTAGAGTCCTAGAAAGGGAAGAGACCCTGGAGTTAGAGGTAGGAGGATTCTTCTCTCTTGGTTTTTGTTTTTGTTTTCCTGAATTCTCCTAACAAGAAATGGTAGCTGAGGCTTACTCTTGCTCTCCCTTCTTTGGATCCTAGAGGCAGTCACCGATAGGTCTACTTATGCCTCTCCACTCTTACCAGAGTTTATAAGCTCTACCGAGTTCTAGCATTGTATAGGAGTATGTGTACTATCTTCAGTTCCTGAAATGCCAAATGGAGTTCTTCTATCCACCGGAGAAATCATACCTCTAAAAATGATTCTGATTTCACCTGTCTGTGCCCTGAATGCTCCTGCTGTGTTAAGGAGAGCTTCAGAACAGTAAGCACATGTGAGAACCTACTTCCAACATGAGTGCGGAAGGAGAATTTGGCCAGTAGTCTGAAATTCACAATGATATCTGTTAATAGGCCCACCCATTTATTTCTATGGCTTTTACTCCAAGGACCTGATATTGCAAAAGTGCAGGCAAACCTCGCTGTCATACCACTACTTCCTACCTTCAGCCCAATCCCAGGCACACCCAACCATCCCTTTTGGAAGAATCATCTCTGTAAAACACTGAAGATTTAGGATTGTCTTGGTTTACATGATTAAAGAAGGTGTGGTCCCCACCAAGCAAAATTAGGGAAGTGTGTGCTAGAGGAATCTATACTGGAAAGGCATGCATACAACAAACATTCATACACTCAGCTCAAACAGACAACCCGTTTTTCTTTGATCCTTAATAAAAAGCTATAGTAATGAAATTAATATCTATCATTTATTGAGAACATATATGCCAGGCACTGTACATATATTATCATTAGGCAAATCCTCACAACAACCCTGTGAGGTAGGCATTATTGTTATACCAATTGTGTAGATCAGGAACCTGAAGAACAGAGAGGCATTGCACATTAGATTGGATAGACACTGTGTTGCCATTCTAGAGTGGAGGGAACCAAAGCACAGGGGATGAAATGATTTACTCAAGATCACACAGGGAGGCAGTGTCAGGGTGGAACTAGAAACCGGATTACTGCTGCATCTAAGTCCATGCTGCTTTATGTAGCACCACCTTTTTCCCTAAGCATATTTAGTTCGATAGAGGGATTAAAACAAATACGGCCAATTCCATCTAGAAACATCCAGGCCATACAGCAGGGGTGGGCAGGGGAGGTATCTGGGATTTGGATATTTTTCGGTGCCTTCTTCTATGTTTGGAGCTTGGTACTGTCTTACTGGTTGTACTAACATGGGAGCAAATCATTTATAAAGCCATTTCTAAAATCTGAACTACCACTTTATTTGCCATTTGCTTTGTCTTTAATCACCAGAACTAACAATTTATCCTATTTTCCACACATAAAATAATAATTATAAATAATACATATATATATATATAAAGTTTCAAAAATCAGTTTATGAGATTGTATTGACTGTGCCTGGCACATATTGGATGCTCAATAAATATCGTTTGGATGAATGAATACATGATATATTGAACAAGAAGAGAGCAATAAAGCTGCACTGAGTGGAAGTTGCTGGATAGCTGAGTTCACCTACTAGTTAAGTGATGGGCTCTCATACATCTGAGTACAATATGTGTGATTCTAATTGCTTCTCAGGAAAACATGAAATGACTCTAGCTCATGGATCTTGCAGGGCCTAGAAAATGGATGAGGAAAGTAAAACCAGAAATGCTGGTTCAACCAGCCATGATCCCTGGGACAACAATTGTCAGATACCAGCAGCCATGGCCACACCCACCTGCTACAACCAGCTTCAGGGGGTTGCTGGGCTCTGACCACAGGGTGGGGAGCATCTGGATGTGAGTGCGGCAGATGTAAACCCCTTCATTCTCAGGTGTCAGGTTGTCAATGGAGAATATGGCCATTGTCCCGGTCGGGACCTGGTATTCCACAGGCTCTGCATATCCCTCTTTAAACAGCATGAATACCAGATCCTGCAACCAGCCATGGCAGAAGATGTTAACATTGCATCCAGAAAGAGGAGGAGTTTCGGCCTGGATCCAAAAGATGGGCTTGGGCAGCTGCCCTAAAAGGAAAGAATGAACAATTAGGAAGAGCAGAGAGTGATAGCAGTGCTCAAGGAGCAGCAGATTAGAGTTTTACTTCAAATGAGGTGCCACTGTAGGATCCTTATTTGTTAGCCTTCCTTCCTTCACTTATGTTCCAAGCTACAGTCTAATATACAGAGTAGGGACTTGTTTCCTATACAAGGAAGGCATGCATGCATTTGAGGTAAACGAATGAATGAATTAAACCTGCCCTGGGAAAGCAAGCTTGAATTGCAGGAGCTGCAGTACATTCTCAAGTATTTGTCGTCTTACCTGGTGCCTCCAGCTCCAGAACCTTGCTGGGTTTTGACCAGCCAGTCTCCTTCCAATAGCAGCACCTGTAAAGACCTGTGTTGGACTCAGTGAGGGGACCTATCGGGAACGAAACTTGAAAGGTCTTGAAGGAAGGGCTTATCCAGGTCATCTCTGTCTTATCCTTCAGAAGCAGGAACCTGCTGGATATCTGAGAAGGGCTTCTGCACCACAGGGTGATGTTTTCCCAAGGGGCTTGCGGGTAGTTGGACTCGATCCACAGCTCCGGTTGGGATTCCATCACTGTCATTCCAAAGATTATAAAGATATGACCAGCTCAGACTTCTCCATCCCATAACATTCCCCACAATGTTCCCTAAATTGGTTCTGACAGACACCCCTCCTTGTGTTTCCCTTGGGGACAGGAGTGGCTGTTTGTGTGCAGTGTGAGACAGGGACCCCCAGGATATCTGCTCAAGTGTGTTGGTGAATAGAAGTCTGCTTTCCTTTCCATCTGAGATAGTGTCTCATGATCCCAACGGCCTAATCTGTCTTTGGGATCTCAAGCCAGCTATGTTCCAGAATCATGGAAGTAAGCAAACGTCTTGTATCTTTCTGGAAATAAAGTAGTTGAGAGGGGAAGACTCACCTAGGGATGGCATAGTCAGACTCAGCCCTGAAAAGACAGATTATGGTAAATGAGAGACCCACCTTGCCCTTCCAAACACAGCGTTCTCCTCCCCCTCCCCAAAGTCCCCATTTATGTGGTTCATATGACAGGGTCATTTTATCCCTCACCCCTTTCTTGTACTCACGAATGCAAAAGAGCCAGATAGAGAATGCCTGCAACATGGCGGTCCCCTTCTCTGGGCTGTGCAGGGCTGTGGGGCTTCTAGTGCTGGATGTACACTCTGGGTCTTGAAGGGCTTTGTTCCTTAGCAGGTGGTGGGATCTAAAGGACAGAATTGTGTCTACTCATAGGACTTGTCCTTCTCCTTTAGTTCAGGTCTATAAACTGCACTTGACAACACTACATTTCCCCTTCCTCAAAGGCTCGCAGACCTGTACAAGGCCACTTGCTACTTGTTCTGTTTGTCTGTTTGCCTGTTTGCCTTACTATCTCATCCTCCCACCCGAAGTCCTGACTGGTATGTAAAATGAGGGATTTGAGACAATGTCTATTTGCCCCTGGGATCTCAGAAACCCCAAAAGTGACTTAAAACCAGCTTGCAGAAACCAGCTTGGATGGAAGAGATGGGAAGTGGGAGATCCTCCTTTTCAGATCCTTTACTCACACTACTCCGCCCCAACACACCAACATGCACGGAGTCCTTCTATAACCTAGTATGCTCATTTTGCTGATGAGGAAACTGAAGCTTATACAGAATATACAATTTGCCCGAAGTTAAGATTATAAAAAGTTAGGGCCAAAATTCAAATACATATATAACGCTGAGGCCTACCCTCTAAAACCACCATTCCAGAGGCAGTGGTCATCCCCTTCTCATCCTTCCTCTCCCTTCCCATCACATCCCAATCAGCCCTTCCTTTTGCAAAAATGCTCCAGATCTCATCCCTCAAAGTTCAGTACCCAAATTTCAAGTAGGAGTTGGAAAATCAAGCTGCTCACACTTAGTTAACAACGGTGTAAATGATTTGTTGGCTGCCCATGACTTCTAACCAGTTTTGTTTGCTGGCCCTGAGGAAAATGAAATCGATTGCATTTCAGGGAGTACAGCAAAGCTGTTTGAGTTCGGGGAGGCCTTTGAATTTTCCCAGAAGCCACTGCTAACTTCAAAGCCCCACACATACATAAGGCATACGTCCAAGATTTGGCCCCTCTTCCGTTTCCTCCCTGAGTAATCTTTTGCCAAGAAAGGTGTGCCACCGCGACACCAACTCAGGATACTTTTTCTCAACTAACTCTGTACTCGGAGTCTGAGACCCTGACCAAGCCCAGTTGTTTAAGGCTAGTTCGGTAGAATGGAGTAAATGCAGTTTCCAAACCAGAGAAAGGGGGTGATTTTGCTTCTTCAAACTCATTCTCTGCCTCCAACTTGCTGCACACTAAACTCTGGGTAGGACAGAGCAACAGAAGAGGGAAAGTTTCATTTTCAAAGTATCAGGGCTATGGAAAGCTGGTGAACAGAGAGAGATCGAAGGCTTTTTTGGCTTTCATTTCTCATTTTATATTGAGGGCTACTCAATGTATCCTTCCTGAACTTTATTTATATGTAAAGGAAAAGAATAGTATCTACTTAGCGTTGTTGTTGTGATAGATCAGAGATTATGTGTGTACATTGCCAGGCATATAGTGAGCATTTCATTTTTAAAAAGTGGTTATTTGGTCTTTCCAAAGTGAGCGTCAAAATTGTTGCAGTGTCCTAAAGGTGCTTGTTCTATCCCATGTCCAACATTCCCTTGTCCCCACTTACTCCTCTTAGGGCCAGGCCAAGGCTTGGATGCCACCCTGTTGCTTTGTTTCCCTGAGGTGCTGGGCCAGGATTTATTGGGAGAAACCAGTCTCTGCTGAAAGGGAAAGGTACAACCTGGGACCCCACCAAGGAAATGGTAACCAACCTTGGAGGCTCCAACCTTGCCACTTGGATCCCCAAATCAGGGTTTTTGCCTCCTGGGGTCTGGGTTCAGAGACGGGGAAGCTGGGCTTCTCAGTATGGCGGCCCCTTCCTCAATCAGTAACCTAAACGTTGCATTTAAAGTCAGTCCAAATGATGAATCCTATGCCCAGAATATGTGAGAACAGCCCTAAGAGTCAGGTTATTAGCCACGCCTATTTTTTGACCTTTCACCACCCCCAACTTTAGCTGTCAGGCCATTCCCCCCCACTTCACCCTACCCCAAACACTTTTCCTACCCACTCTTAGGCAGCGCTGCAATGCTTAGGAGGGTGACATATCAGGAAATATTTAAAGGCTCGCCCCCTGCATAGCTTTGAGGGATCCAGCAATCAAAGGGGTTGGGCACGGCGGGGTGCTGGGTACATGCTCCGCTGAGGGTTTGGAGGGAAGACTGAGAAGGAAAAGGCAAGATTTCACAGTGCTCCGAGATTCTCAGTGAGACAGGGCTGGGATCCGAGGAAGAAAGGGGGAAAGGAATGGATGAAGAGGGTGAGCGGACAGTCTGGGGAACAGTTTGATTTAAGGCAATTAATCACAGCAGGGAGATTCTTTCGGGGTTTAGTCTGAGATCTGGTGGCCAGCAATTAATCTTCAGCCACTGGGCTATGCGCTCATTTGCAGGTACTTACGGTAGTTGAAGGGCCGCTCCGCTGCTGGAGATTCTCCAGTGAGCTCCTCCAGATGCAGCAAACTGCCCGGCATGAGGAGAGCTGTAGAAGGACAGCCTCTCGGGCTGCGAGTCCCGCCTCCCTCTTCCCCCCACCCTCCGGCCGGCCCGCCCCGACCTCCTCCCCTCCCTCGCCGGGCTCTGGGAGCCCACCTACACCAACTCTGCCTAGCACCTGCAGTCTTCTGACGCCCACGATTGCTACGCCCCTCCCAGCTCCCCGCCCCTCTCCCGATTGCCTGCAGAGGTTTCTGGAGCCAAACTCAGGCCCCTGCCCCCCTCTTCTGTCGCTCAGAGTTTCATTGGGCTACTCTATTCTGGAAGGGGTGAGGGCCAGCTCCTAAGACAACCAAAGCTAGAGATTCTCCTTTCCAGCCCCCCAGCGTCTTTAAAGGGATCTCAGATCGTTTTATGTCCCGTTTATACGGAAAAATCACTACCCTGGTGTAAATGTCTACTATGTGCTCTTGGCTCCTGGACATCGTTCCTCCCGATTATGAGAATCACCCAAGAAGTTAAGCGAGTCTTTCCTCAATTTCACAGGTGAGGAAACTGAGGCTCAGATAGGGTTAAGCTATTTGGAAAACCTTCAAAGTCTAGTTTGGGAATAAAAGCCTAGATTTTAGAGACCCATACATTGAGATTTCCCTTCATAGATGCAGGACCTCAAGCAAATGACTTCAGTGTTCTGAGTCTGCAAAGGAAAACAGCAGAACCTATCGCACAGGGCTTCATCGGGATTGTGTGAGTACAAGCACACAGTAGGTCTGGCACACAGCAGGTGCTCAGGCCTACTGTGTGCTGTTAGCTGTAACCGCTGTTGGTTGTCACCACTGCCACCATCATTGCTACCACCACTATTGTGAATCTGTGAAATCTTTTCCAACTGCCTCACAGGAACGTGATTTTGCTGCCATTGAGCAACCTTTCACAAATGTTGACCATAGAAGGCTTTGGAAAACCATGTATAGATTAGACACTAGATAAACTCTTAATGTACATGATAGATTTAAAATAGAGCATGCAATGTCCTCACGGCCAACTGACAAAAAATATCTGCATTACAAACCAGTTGGAGAAGAAATAGCAGTTTTTTCTCCCATGAGTTTTCCTTCCCAAGATATTGACAATTGAATAAATGAAATGAATGAATGAATGAATGAGACATCTTTGCTTCACTTCCCAAATGCTTGGCCAGGCTGAAGGCAAGAAACTGTAACTCTGTGCAGGTCTCCCATGTGGGTGGAATGGACTCAAGTTCAAACCACCATGTGCTGCTTCTCAACATGTGCATGGCCAGACACCTGAATCAGCAACAGGATTGAACCCGGCAGTCCGATATGGAATGCTGATGTCTTAAGTAGTGTCTTTAGCCACTGTGCCAAACACTGGTCCCAATTAAAAAAAATAATCCTTCAGGGCCTGCGTCCTGACAGAGGAGTTAAAATAATCCTTCCATGAACAAATTGAATGTCTTCATGCATCAGGTGATATCAATTGTAGCTTCCTGGCATCTTCATCTATTACACATCATTATAGATTATTGTGTATAGGAGAGAATAGACATACAAATATTAAGCTGCTTCTGGGCAAGATGCTTACAACTCCTAGCCTTGTTTTCTTATTTAGAACATGAGGATAACAGTTACATTTCCTTATGCAGGGATTTGGGTAGGATTGAGCAAAACTCCATGTATACATCAACACATTGCACCTGGGACACAGCAAGCAGCCACCAGTTCAACACATGAGCATCGTGCTCTTTCTTTCTTTATGGCATGTACTATTGGGGATGCTGTTAATTCAGAGAGGATGATGGCTTCTCCCCTGGAAGAGTCTATAATCTAAAGACAAATTGTGATAGAGAGTGAACAGGAGGCAACCAGAGAAGGAGGAGCCTGGAGAGTGAAATGGGATTGCAATAGGGCAGATGGGTAAAGAAAGCCCAAGTCAGGAGACATGTGGCAATGACAAGTGGTTTGCTGTTCCTTTGTACCTAAGCCAGGGCATGTGGGAATGGAGAAAAAGGAGAGAACAAGGGTTCTTAAAACATTCGAGAGGCAAAATTTGGAGAAACCTGGTGATTGTTGAGAGCATAGTAGTGACAGTGATCATCTGTTAGAGTGGACACATCCATGCCAATTTTTAAAACATTTTTAGAGAAATCACTATGATAGAACCAAGCACTAAGTGTTTTATAAATCTTAAGTCATTTCATCCCCATAGCAACACTGTAGAATAGCTATCATCATCAGCCCCATTTTACAGATGAAGACATCGTAGCACACAGTAATCTGCCACCTGCCCAAAGCCAACACAGCCAGAAAGTGGCAGAGCTAGGATTCAAATCTGGATAGTCTTTATAACATGGTCCTGTGTTCTGTATGGTTATCCTGTGCTGCCTCTGCAATGAATGGCTAGAATGACAAAACTATGCTATGATACCTACATATATTGGAAAGTTAACCTTATTATGCAAAACAAATGAATATGCCATTATAACAATTTGGAGAAAACTAAAGAGGATGGAGCGTGGGAGGAGGAACTCCTGTGCTTCTAAATCTGTTTCATGAAATATGTGAAATTTACTCATATTCTATAAATCAAAAAAGTAATAAAAACTAATATGTGAAAGTATTTTATAAATTAGAAAGTAACCAGTGAATTATACTGTTAATAATTTAGAAGAAAATAATAAGAATCTGATGGTTCTCTATGAGCTGAAGTTCATGTTTAAGCTTGTGCTCTTGGACCATCAGCCTAAATTTAGTGCCCAGAGGTCTCACTACTTAGAGGAGAAGCTGAAAAGGTCCTTGGTCTGCTTCAGAGAGAACACCACTCACTCTTCCCTTTTGCTCTGAGATATTTTGAAATCTTGAAGGGAACTTTTATTGAGGCTACATAGAAACCCCTCATTCAAACTATGGGGTGGCAAGAACTCAGTCTCTTGATTATATTGGTAGGTTTTGAACCTTGCCAACCTACGGAAAGAGAAATTTCTCTGGCAATTTCCCTGGAGAAAGTTTGAAGGGTCCAATATTATACAAAGCCAGGAATAAGAGGTCAATGGAGCCTGGGCTAAGATTTAGATGAGGTGGAGTTCTTGACATTGACTCTGTTGTTCTTCCTCCACCATGAATTTGACACAACCGAGTATGCCTGACCCTATGTCTTTCACACATACACACACATTGGCAGAAGCTCAGGCTTCTCGTCTTGTAGAGTGAGCTGTTATTAAACAACTCTACTTTAAGGGATTATTTAGAGGATGGCCAGTCTTCCTTTTCATGGCAAGATCCCTGTGACTCTCTGCAGCCCCATGAGCTGGTGGGAAGGAGAGGAGGGTGCAGGGATGAGAGTTCCCAGTCTCCATTATCCTGTAAAATGTTCTGATCTCAAAAATATTTCTGGAACATATCCCTTTTCACTGTCAGAACTTGAACAGAGGGTTCCCCCAATAACGGCTTAAGAGTTTTCTCTTGTGGATTATGAGATACCTGTTAAAAACCAGATTTTTATTAAGTATACAGATGGTCCCCAATTTGCAATGGTTCCATCTGTGATTTTTCAACTTTTAATGGTGTGAAGGTGATAGGCATCCAGTAAAACATGTACATAGATTTTGCGTTGTGATCTTTTCCCAGGAATGAAATCAAATCTTCTCCTGTGAGGCTGGGCAGCAGTTAGTGCAACTCCTAATCAGCCTTGCACTTACAAGGGCAAGCTACCGGACTCTGCAGGACACTGTGTTGCTAAGTTAGGATTGCCATACACTAAGTGTAGTGAGTGGTTTAGGGATTTTCTCAGTTTATAATGAATGTATTGGGGTATAACGCTAAAGGAAGTTAAACAGCATCTATACACCACATTTTACGAGGTGGAGGATATGGTAACATGTCAGGGCAGAACTAATGTTATTTGATAGACCAAGTTTCTGGGCCTGGAGAAGAGAAAAGAGTACCTACTAGGGTACTTCAAAAAGTTCATAGAAGAATGGAATTAAAATAATCTTATATTAATGCAAACATGTCTTTTAGATGCATGCATTATTTTGTTCTTACCTAGGCATTTTGTACTAACTTGCTCAATTCCCTTCAAATTTTACAAAACTGCATCAGAGATCAGAGCACCACTATAAGAGCTTCAATGTGGAGTTCAAGGGAAGAATATGAAGGACTTAAGGGCCACAGAGTGGTCTGTGGAGTCTTTCTGCACAATTACTGCTACTATTATTTATCTTCTAGTATTACAGGGAAGAGACTCCTAAAGGCAAAGCTGGGCTATTCCCATTGGTGTGCTGGTACTAACTGGCTCAGGACAGCCAAAGTGAGAGAATCCTATCTCAATGCTGCATTGAGTAACATCAAAGTAGCTGCTGAAAATCAGTCATGATGAGGGAATTCTCATCACTGAAGCAAATGCTACAAACCAGGATTTTTTCCTCCAGAGAGTTGTTGTTCAACATTTGTTAGTAAATCATTTCCTTGTAGTTTTATATTTTAGGGCAGTGGTTTTCTCTGGGAAGTAGGAACTTCTTCTCTGAACTACCAAAGACTTCTGATCATTTTTGATAAACTGTCAAGAGAGTTGCCAGCATTGTGCTGTGCTCCCCCACTTTCAGCTTGCTGCTGTGGGCAGCCATGCCTATGTCAGATTTCTGGAGTGCTTGGTTCATGTGAAAGTTGATAATGTGTTTTAGCACCTCTCCCCACTGCCCACTTGGTCCCAGCCACTACTCTCCTTTGCTGCCACAGAGAGGGGTAGTGTGGTGTGTGCAGTAGATTAGAGAGGCACTCCAGGCACACTTAGCAACTGGAGTTCTGAGAAATGAGGAGGCCCAACTAGGCAAGTTAGTTGCCAAGAGCAAGACACAATGTGGGGTTAAGATTTGGAGGTGGGGAGTATCAACTTGTGGGGGAAAGCTGAAGCCAAACCACATAGCTTGGGTTTCAACGTATCCTTTGTTAAGCATTTCAAGCATTAAGGGCATAGTTTGAGACTTTAAGTCATTTCCAGAAGTTATAACAGAGCATTTGCAGGATTGTGCAGGAAGTTGCTAGAATAAATCAAAAGCAAGTGATGAACCAGAACTGAAATTTATTGAATCCAAAGCTCTCACTGTGAGTCCTGTGTGTGTTCAGGTTTCTGGGTGCTGTGGCAAAGCAAATGAACAGTGTGATTATCTAGGTGGATTTAACTTAAGGTTAATGGGTGGGCATAGAAAATTGTGTTGAGTTCTGTTCCAATCTAGTAGGGCCACAGGGTTCTGTTTGTACTTTGTACAATTTAGCAAAATCCATAAACTGCTGGCTGCCCTGCTGCCCCAGATAGCAAGCCCCTAACATCACAAGATGACTGTGATTTATATGAGAAACAGTGTGCATCCAGGCTCATGAGACGACAAGGGACAGACTCAGAGACAGACCTAAAAGATACAGGAGGACTCTGAGAGTGGGCTACAAAGTGTTTCCTGTGCTGCGAGAAGTTGTGGACTGGAGAAGGAAAGCTGGGTACAGAGTTATAGGGTTATAGTACAGTTTGGATCTGCCTCAGGCAGAACACTTTCCAAGTGCCAGGAAAGTCCTTTGAAAGAAGTTTCTGCTTCAGAATCTGACTTGCCTCCAGTGTGTCCAAAGTGTAGGAATTTTCAAAGGAGAAGGACGGGAGCAGCAGAAGAATTCTATTCAGGAATGCACAACTGGGCTCTTATCTATTTATTTTGAATCACTTGCCCAAAGGAAAGCATAGAAGTCAACCATCTGGTTCTTTTATGACCATTTATTATATGATTAATCAGCTATATAATTAAAATTAAATAAAGATGTCTAAATTACAAGAGCATCACAGATTAGCAATTAAAACATCATTGCAACATACTCTACTGTCTACAATCTGTTTCTCAAAAAATAATAGACTTATAGGCATTCATTTAAATGTACGCAGCTCTCTTTGAGTTTTGCTTATTTTGCACACTAGGATATGGTCAACTTTTCTAAAACAATCATGTGGCCTTGACACAGAGAGTAGGGAAAGACTTTGTTTCTATGAGCATGTTTGTTAATTTTGTTCATTGAGTTTAAGTTGACAACAAATTCCTTTTTCTTATTTGGTCTGTCATCTCAATGTCATGCTTTCCAGTCCATCTTGAAGTACTATCTTGGTGCATTCACATCCTCCTTCCCATTTACCCTTCCCTAGTCCTTTCCCAATTCCCTTTTTAATTTTTTTTCCATCCTCCCTTTCCATACAGTAATAATAACAACTTGATCCTTTTCCACTAACGACCAAGATCAGAAAGCAATTAATCATGAAAATAAGATTTACATTACACTAAGAAACTTGACTTTGTGAGTGAAGTCATATACATCAAAGTGTACCTTCTCCCCGGGCTGCAGCTAAGTTCAATGGAGTCAGTAATTTTGAAGATTTTTTTTTTTAATTGACACATTGGAATTTTGAATATTTCTGAGTGTTTTGGAATTTCACTGACAGTGTTTCCCTGTGACTGTCAAAGGTTCTTCTCTTAATCATCAAATGGAAATGATAGCTTGGCTGGATGGTTAGTTTGGGGCTTCAGACCCAGCATTTCTTTTGGTAGCAGATTTTTCATCATCTTGATCTCTCTTCCATTGTTACTAAAGCATATTTGTGTGTCAGTTCTATCTTTTCTTGATGAAAATTAGTTCTTGGGGGCAGCTTTGTGGCATGTGACACCAGGCATACTTCATGGACACTGGTTAGTGTCCTGATTATTCTACTTCCCATCCATTCTCGTGCTAATGGTGTGGGAAAAGCAGCAAAGATGGCCCAAGTCTTTGAGACCCTGTTACCCACATGGAAGACCTGCAGAAAACTCCTGGCTTCTGGCTTTGACTTTGCTCAGTCCCAGCCTTTGAAGCCATCTGAAGAATCTGAAGGGGGTAAACAGAATGGAATTTATCTCTCTCTCTCTCTCTCTCTCTCTCTAACTCTGTCAAATAAATTATTTCTTTAGAAAAATTACTTCCTTTTCCTTGAGTAACTTGCAGGATGATTTTTTTTTAAGTTTAAGAACTATTCAATTATGTGCATTGGATTTTTCCTTTGCAAGGGAAGTCTGAGAGGAAACCTATAGATTCCATCTGTATCTAAGTTAAAATCTATGTTTTTCTCTGCACAAGTTCTTTTTTTCCCCCAGTTATGTCCCCAATAAGAGTTCCCAGGCTAATCTCATTTTCTGAACCTTCAGGAATTCCACAAACATGAACATTACACTACCCTGACATGTTTTCAAGATCCATTACATCTTCTTACACCATGAAATCAGCCTGCTAAAATTTCTATTTTTTGAGATTGAAGATCAATTTGGCCCTTATTTATACTGATCCTCCTTCTGTGATATGTACTTGGCAATTTTACCATCTTTGGATTTCCTTCAATCTCTTGAGCTCATTCAGCAGCATCTTGCCGTCTTTTATGAGCTTTTCTTGTGGGCTTTAAAAACCTCTACATAGCCCCAAGTCAGATCTGTGCAGGTTGATATCAGGGTCCTGGGACTCAACCTGGATGGTAAGAATCCAAGTCCTTGAGCTGTCATCTTCTGCCTCCCAGTCTTGCACGTTAGCAGGAACAAGGGCTGAAACCAGGTATCTCAAGCAATGACTGCTTTCGCTGAAACAGCAAAAGCCTGCTCCTTCATCATTTGTAATTTTATCTTTTATTTCTCTTTTTAGGAAAACATTTGAATTTTTTAAACTGACAAATAAAAACTGCCTTTTAAGCTTAGGCAGTTTGGAGTTTTCTTTTCTTTTCTTTTTTATTTTCCTCTCCCAACAAAAGACGAGGCTATTGTTGGCTGGGAGGAGTACCCAAAGTTCTGTCATTTGGTTTTGCCCACAGTTATTCTCTCTGTCTTCTCACCCCAATACTCAAGAACTGGGGTCTTGCAACTAAAATGAAAGATCAGTTTGAAGCTGGAATGCTCAGAGCAATTATAGGAAATTAAGGTGAAACAAACTGATCTGTTCTCATCTAATACTTCTGCAGGTAAGAGCTTTATAACCCCAGAACTAAGATAAAGAAAGAAATAAGTACATAATAGAACAATCTAAGTATGCAATGTAAATTTGTAACTGTACTAGATAACTGAATGCATAAATGTGAAAACATGCAAAATGTAGTATGAATAAACACTGAAACATATGTGCACGTAAAATGATCCCTATGCATTGAAGATATTTAGTTTCCACCTGCCTGGGAGAAGTATAAAGAGTATGTTTCTGATTTAAACAGCTATCTATATTAAAATCATAAAGTACAGAGTGAGAATAATTCACCCGAACATCTCTATGTTTGTGGAAAGAGATTTTGACTTTGTGTCAGGGGGTTTGAATTTCATTTCTGGCAGAGCCACTTACTAGCTATGTAATCCTGTGACATTTGGCAAGCTCCTGAAAGTTATTTGAGTCTCCGTCTCCTCATCAGTCAAATGATTATTCAATATCTGTGAGCTAATTCTGAATATAGAAGTTTCTGTTAGCCTCAACCTGATTATTTTTTATGTCTGTATATAGTGTTATCTGGGATTCAGATGAGTGGATGTGGGAAAAGGACAGTGATGAGCGGGGGACAAACAAAATAGGTCTCAAATAGGTATCTTCTCTGATCATGCAGCATAATATTTTTAAGAAGTAAAAAAATACATATTCAGTTGGATTGTATCCAAGTATTGAAGAAAGATGATGAAATGAACTTTGTCCTTAAGATTTTGGTCTTGCGATATCCATGCTCATAGCCAAAGATGCTATAATGTAGACCAGGATAAGCTTTACAAGACGGATCATCACACGAAGCTTGATGAGAACATAGAGGAGAGAGTGTGTAATTCTGATCAGCAGTATTTAAGAATTGTTCATACATGTCCCTCAGACACAAACATCCCCCTAATGGGGCATGCTGAGGATACCTGTAAAGCTTTCTGATACAAAACATGTGCTTCACCTCCCCCTATATTTCCCTGACATTCCACCATTTGATTTACTTTGACCTGGAAGGGAGAGTGTTATGGGTAAAGAACTGCAGATTATACTGGAGAGAGTGGCTGGAAAAGAGATGAAAGAAATGGGCAGGAGTCAGATCCTTACAGACTATATGTGCCCTGTAGCACTCTTTTTTAGTATAATTTCATACTTTTGCTAAATTACAAGGCCAGACCATGATCTGGGTCCAAAAGGCAAGTTTCTAACTGAATACAAAATGACCTTCTCTATCTCCTAATGCTCTCCATGATGTTAGTTATGCTATCCTGGGCACAGATCCTCAGGGACAGAGCTCAGAGGCCACTAGCTGAGCCGACAGTCCACCTGTCCCTCTAATTCAGGCTCGTAGGAGTTCAGGTTTCTGTTTCAAAAGAAAACAAAAACTAGAGATGGAGCACTTTACAACTAGAGTCAAATATGTTAAACATTGGCTATGAAAATGTTGGCCCTTTTTAAGGTGGTAATTTTGAAATCATTTGTCTTAGGGTCCAATGTCTCCAAGCAGTTACTTAATGGGGTTTGCAAAAGGGCAGTTTAGAGGAGGACATGGTATGTTCAGAAGAGAAAATCACAATTAGATCCAGTGAATTCAAATGCAAAAGATGATTTCATCTGATTCTAATCTGAATTCTCAGAAACACCCAGAATTGTTATGGAAAATTAGTATAAGCACCTGATGGGATTTGTCTAATAAAAATTAGAACAGGTGCTTGGTACATCTACATTCAAAACAACTAGGAAATAGTCTTTTGTACCTAGAAGAACACTTTGGCACTGTGAGGTCTGAGGCAAAAAGAACTTACTCTTTTGTACATTTATTCATATTTATGTAGCCTGTTCTGGGGTTACATCAATAAACAAAAAGAAAAAAATATTAATCTAGTTTTTTTGCAAAGTAAATGCACTTTCAAATGCTTGAATATAAGGGGTATTTTCCTGAATTTGCTGGTTACTAAGATGCAGAGTTGACATTTGCTGCCAACTGTGACAACTGAATTTCAGGACATCATTTAGTAGTGTCTGATTGCTTAGAGTGTGCACGGCTCTGAAGAAATTTTTAGGTGGCCCTGTAAATTTCCATCCAAAACCCTTTCATTCAAAATCAAAGGAGCAGGTAGAGCAGGAAAGGTAGGCTTGTGGGAGAAAGTATAAAGAATGGATGGGCAGAGGCATTAAAGATCTTTTGACTAATTATGGCTTTTATTAAGAATTTTAACCTTCTTAGAATTAAAAAGATCCCCCAAAACTTAGGATGACACAAGGCAGTGAGTGATTATCAAGTTCCCAGGAAATCCACACTACAATTGTCGTTAGGCGCTATGATGTTAAAAATACCTATTAACTAATGGAAATAGTGCCGGACACTAATTAAAGTATCCAAATGACTTGTCATTATTAATAACCCTGGATTTCAACAAGGAGCACTTGCTGTGGAAGTTCTGTGACTATCCTGGGCACAGCATGACAATCTTTTAAAAATATGTACACCATGAAAGAATTCCACTTGAAATAGCTGTAAGATGGCGCCAAAAAGTTACCAAGTGGAACTTAGCACAGACTCAGAATGAAGTGGAAATTTATTCTATTGACTTCTAACGATCTAAACTAAAAAGGAATTTGAACTTTGCATGTTTTGAAAAATAAATGACAGACTGAATAACACGTGCTTTCTTGAATTCAAATGGTTTAACTGCAGCATTCTATCATATAAACAATCATTATTGAGTGTCCTTGGTAAATAAGGAAACCTGAAACATCCAATGAAATAAAATGAGTGAAGAATGGAAAGAAACAAGGAAGGAATGAAGCAAGCAAGGAAAGAAGGGTAAAAGAATATAAAACCTCTATACATATGTTGGCAGCTATAAGATTAGTAAAATGTGTCTATTGCCTTTTTAGACGAGGAGCGAAGACATGTAAGCAAATAAAAGCAAAAAGCATAAAATTCTAAGTTTGTTAAAAAAAACTGCAGTAAAAATGTGCATGGAAGTTAGGTGAAGAGCAGTCATCTTTGCAGCTGAGGGATCAGTGAGAGGCTTGTGGTTAAAGTCACGCATGAACTGGACACTGAAGTATGGTCGGATTAATCTGGCAGCTGTAAATACTACACGGTTAGTTCTCCAAGAGTAGACAGGGTGACTGATTCATCTGTGCACCTCCTGTAGCTGATACCGAAATGAGGCTAATAATAGCTAACACTTATTAACTGCTTACCATTTGGCAGGTCTTCGGAAAGCTCATAAAAATGTGTATTGTGAAATGACTATACATGGAGTGCAAAAATATTTTTGTGCCAGAATAAATTTCCCTTTTAATCCCCTTTCCATGATTTTGGAATACCTTCACTTTATTGATAAACATAAGATGGAATCTGACAAATCTGGGATTTTCTTTAATAATAATCTTGCAGCATTTCTCCCATGTTCAGTTTAGGTTAAATTCAGAAAAGAAGCACATTAGTTTGAATAAGTGAAACTAAAAATCCGAAAGAATAATGTCTGTCTGTCTATCTATCTATGAGAGTAAATGTGTGAATATATAGTGTGTATCTATGTGTGCACATGTACAGGTTATATCTATGCATGTTACAACTTGAAAAATAAAGAAAAACAATAATGAGACTCATAAGATATCTATTCTTTATGCAATACATATTTTTGTTGATTTTTCCTGTGTTCTACATTCTGTTCTTCCCAAAGCTGCCAGTGGTATCAAAAGAAGTCTAGTCCTAGTTTGTACAATGAACCCTGTTGCCTCCAACATCACTTCAAGGTCTAGGTTCTGTAAAACTTCTCAAATATCAACTTTGAAATTATCAAATCCTGATAGAATTTGATCATTTTTACTGAGCTCACCAACTAGCTGTTTAGTTGAGCATTTAGTTGAGTATTTGGTGAAATGGATAGTTGGAGGTGCTTTTGGATGGTGAGATGGAGAGAAGACTAGGACTAACCAGAAGGAAATTATGCAGTCTTTCAAGAAAATATAGATTGTGGTGGCAAGTAAAAGGCCCAAAGGAAGAAGAAGATAGTAATAAATGGCTTGTGAAATTGCTTTTAGTTCCGTGCTCCAACTTCCATCAGGTCATATCTGATGTGTGTTACTATTTTTATTATAATTCTTTATCTGTGCATAACACCATTGTTTCTCCTCCTTCCCCACCCCAAAGAACTCATAGGCCCATTTTACTCATTTACTTTCACAATACTGAAAATAGAGCCTACTATTTACTGAAAATACGGTAAATATAGCCTAGGTACATGGGGCCAAAGCTTATTTTCTTACCCTCCTTAGTATATAGTACCTAATTGCAGAAAAACAATCTGTTCAGAGGTAATGGCACTTTTGCACTGAATGTTGATATATTGTATATAATACAGTCATTGTAATTAGTAATAGACATAATAGCTTATGATACTTCTGAAGGATGTTACTGAATAGTGTTCTTAGCAGTTACAAAGCACTAGGCATTAACTGAGGAGGATTGGAAATACACTATTTATGTTCCTTAGATTGAGAATTTATTTTAATTTATGTTCCCTTGGAGTTTGGGGAAAGAAAGAAAAGCTAATAACTATCTTGATTTTCTCTAGAGATGAATTTATTCTGTGATTTTATAAAGCCATCAGCTCAAAGCTCAGTGTCATCTGCTCAGAATTATTCAAAGGAAAATATTTGAGGTTTTTCTAAGACGCAAATTTATCACAAGGTAGTAAGGTTAGATTGAATTCTCTTAATGTAATTTTAATTTCAGCTCTAAATAATTTGTCTCTTCTTCAAGGTTAAAAATACAGAAATTATACATAAACACCAAGATCTAGAAAATTTCTGAAGTACATTATCCACTCCATTTGTCTAACAAATATATTGCTTGTTTGTGACTGTCTCAACATTAAGCTGGATAAGTAGATGCAAAAATGAAAGGAGTTTGATTTGTGACGCTGTCCATTGCCCAGCAACAAAGGACTATGGTTGTTTTTGCAGCATTGCACCATTTTAGGAAGCTGGGGACAGTCTGAGCATATGCCACCTTTTCTGCTTTATGCTGAAATAGAAAAATGAAGAATCCCAGTGTATTGTTTGTCAACAGGTTAACTTCAGGATATTTACACTTTAAAGACATTTTTGAACAAATCTAAATACCCTTGAATGAATAATTATCTGTGCCTTTATTCACAAAGAATTATTTTTCAGAAAAGCAAGCAAATGGAGGATTTGCTTGACCATGAGACTGATGAGAATTATTTTTAAAGTCTCTGAATTAAGTTTTAAAGTGCATGCAAAATAATGCTTAAGTGCTCATAAATGTGGAACACAAATGACAAATGCTGCATCTGGATGGAGAGTGAGCAGATGCATAAGCAGAGGTCGGATGTGGCTAAGTAGCAGTGCATGTACTGAAGATTTAGGGGTTGGGGAGGACTGTATACTCAGTATTACTCAGTTGCATGTGTTGTGGCTGCACAGAAAACTAAATCTGTCTTCATCTGCGTTAATCCAGACTCAGAGTCAAGGAAGTGATAGTGCAGCCTAGCTCTGTGCTTGGCAGACCTGTACTTCAAGCATTCAATGCAAATAGTAGCATGGGGGCAACAGTTAGGGAGCAGCCACAAGCTACAGTCATCTAGAAGGGAGAGCACATTGTTGAAGAGTCAGAAAACCTCGCCGCTGAGGGGCCGTGGAGAGACCTAAGTTTACTTAGCATGGAACTGAAAATTCTCAAGGAGAAAAGGCAGGCAGAAGTTGGCTTTGAATCCTCCCTCTCCAAAGCTTCCTCCCCGCCACCCCCATTTCTCTTTCTTGCCCCACCTCCCACTCTTTTTCTCTTATTCTTCATTTCTAAAGCTATTTACAAGATAGCGATGTTCCAGTTTGGTTCTTTGGCACTGGTATTATTTCCATGCACATCTTAAACACCATCTTCCCTGCAGTCCCTTTTCATCTCTCCCTTGTTCTTGGTCTCCTCACTCACAGCCAGCAGGACTGAACCACAGTAAGGCTCCTCACCCCCTTCACATTTCTTTCTTAGGAAGGGCTTCATGTCCCTGGGAAAGGAAGCAGAATATGAATTAACTAGCACAGAACTTTAAGCCGAGGTCTTGTGAAAAAATAGCCTGGGTACAAAAGGAGCAATTCTAATAAAGCTATAAAATGAACTTCTTTAGTCCTCCTAATGCTCGTCAGCATTAGACATGGGAATCTGAGCACAGCTCCTCATGGGTGGGCTGAAAGTGCACCTGTAACGCTAATCTGGGTTGCTTAAACACCAGATTCCTGATTAACAGGAAAAATAAAAGGAGAGTTAGTTAATACAAAAGTTTGGACACAGAACACTACCATCTGAATGATTAAACCTATTTCAGAGGGCTGAAATACTAATGACTCCAATTTGTCAAAACATAGGCGTTTTAATGGGGGGCAGAAGGGTTGGCAGTGGTATGCAGCGTAGGAATCAACAACTGCATGCTTTAAAGCCAAACATAAAAGCTCTACCCGGCAGAAATTCTCAGAATCACTATAGGAAATTAGAGGTAATTGACTGATGTGATCGCGTGTAATAGAAATGGGACTGAGTGCTGAGTATCCTCAGAGTTAAAACAAGTAAAACGAGATGCCGATGCAAAAAAATGCTTATGGTGTATAACAGTTTATGTAAATTGACTACATCTTTGATTTAAATATTGTGTAAACATAAATCTTTGTGCCACTGGGTAACAGATGGGACGAAAGAGGAAACAAAGGAAAAAATACAATGGGGTAAAAAAGGAATGGAGTGACAGATGGAAAAGATCGGGCAGAGGAGAGAAAAATAAGGAAGAGGAAAGAGGTATAGAAATAGCAAAATTAAACTTAAATAGGAAAAGAGAGACAACAAAAGGGAGATATGATACAAATATTTAAACTACTACAATGCATCGATATTCACAAAAAAATCATCAGAGAAATGAGATATCAAATGTGGTTTTTTTCCCCCAACTTGTAATCATCAATAAGGACATCCTTGTAAAAGGCTGCTGAGTTAGACTGGGTGGATAGTCAGAGGAGTGTATCAAAAGGTTCTTGGTCTAATCAGCTCTTCCAGGACCCATTCATTTCTTCTCAGGCACCTTTGCTCTGAGTTGCGGGACTAATCAAACATCTCACTACTTCTTTGATTGATTGGTTGATTGATTGATTGGAAAGGCCAATTTGCAGAGAGATGGAGAGAGCTGATCTGAAGCCAGGAGCCAGGAGCTTCTCCTGTGTCTCCCACATGAGTGCAGGGTTCCAAGGTTTTGTGCCATCCTCCACTGGTTTCCCAGGCTACAAGCAGGGAGTTGGATGCTGTCACAGGCAACTGGGACATGAACTGGTGCCTATATGGGATCCTGGCACATGCAAGGTGAGGATTTAGCCACTAGACTGTCACGCCAGGCCCACATCACTACTTCTATTTCAATGTTCACAGAAACATTATTCATAACAACTCCAAACTAGACATACTCCAGAGCTCTGTCAGCTGGTTAGTGGATACATTTTGTGATATCTAAACCACAGAGCACTGTTCATCAAAAAAGAAAATAAGCTGCTTATGTATTTAACAACTTGGATGTGTATCAATAAAACAGGCTTAGTGAAAGCAGCTGGATGCTAAGGGCGGTGAAATATATGATTACTTTTATATGGCATTCTAGAAAAAGCCTTGTGATGTGTTGTTGGTGGGCTTATTTCATATTTGCTGGGGTTTTTTTTTAAGATTTTATTAGTTTGAAAGGCAGAAAGAGAGAGAGAGGGAGAGAGGGAGAGAGGGAGAGAGAGAGAGAGAGAGAGAGAGAGAGAGAGAGAGAGAGAGAGAGAGAGAAAGGTTTTCCATCTGCTGATTCATTCCCCAAATGGCTGCAGCAGCTGGGGCTGGGCCAGTCTAAAACCAGGAGCCAGGAACTTTTTCCTCCTAGTCTCCCAGGCAGGTACGGGATCCCAGGCATGCGGGCCATCTCTCACTGTTTTCTAAGGCACACCAGCAAGGAGCTGAATCACAAGTGGAGCAGCCAGGACTTGAACCATTGTTCACATGGGATGTCAGCACTGGGGGCGGTGTTTTAACTCACTAAGCCACAACACTAACACATGTTATATCCAGTGTTAAACATGTTAATCATAGAGAAAGCAAAAATATAACTAACAATATAGCAGAAAATGTCTAAGTGGTGCCTTACTATATCCCTGGAGAGAACTGAATTTCATATGAAGTTCTTCACAATTATTTAACATTTAAATAAGAAATGTTCAATGACTAGTCATAGAAGAGATAATGCTCTTCAAGGTAATTTTCAAGGTAAAAGATCCCTGCAAGATTTTCTAGCCTAAGCTCTCAATGAAACTTGGAATTCTCTCTTCAGTATCAGTGCTGGCAATCATATAGTTGGTATAAAATACAATTAATGACAATGAATTCACTATATCACAGCTCAACTCGTTTCATCTTCCGACAGCTCTGACTGAGCATTCTGCCTTATAGTCAACCTAATTATGTCTATAAAAATAAAATGCATTGTTTATGCATTATTCACTTCCATGTTAAAAAGCAGGGATTACCACAATTTTAGCTTACTGGTTTCTTCAGCCATTCTTTTTTTTATTTATTTATTAATTTCATTGCATTATGTGACACATTTTTTTATGCACTGGGATTCCCCCCCTCCCCAAACCCTCCCCCCCCCCACGGTGGATTGCTCCACCCTGTTGCATTTCCATAGTTCAAATTCATTTGAGATTCTTTCATTGGAGGTTTTGACCAATCATAAAGTCTAGCATCTTATTGTCCTGGTAAGTTCAATGGCTTCTTGGTGAGACCATCTCTGGTCTGAAGGTAGAACCAGCAGAGTATCATCCCAATCAAGTAAAAAACCCAACATAATATTTACAACCATTTACAACATTATGGCATTAATTGACATGGTATTGATTAACCAATATGTTACTAGGGAAATGCATGTTCTCTACCACAACCTGTGATTTCCTCATAGACATTTCAAATTTGGTTTATATTCAACCATGTTCTATATACCTTAAAATGGCTATAGATTGCTATTCAGCTGTCTCTTGTCTATTTCAATGTTAGTATTTAGCTTTTTATAGCATTGAAGCATGATTTTGCTGAACCTGGTTGTTTTTTGGGTAGTCTAACTCTATAACTTTAACAGGACAAATGTCAACAGTAAAACTACAAACACATGTGGGGGGAATCAGGAGCAATCCTAACAACCTCTTAACAGGAGGTCATACGCATAGAGCAGGGGGGCACCCCAGAGTGGAGCAGGGGGGCACCCCAGAGTGGAGCAGGGGGACAGGATGAGGCTTGTATCCCAACCCTGAAGACTCCCGGAGCCTCACCAAGGACTATCAGTACGAGCACCGAGGACTACATCCCTACTGCCAAGGAGACCACGGGGGAAAAGGAGTGCCTTCAGAGGCCAAGAACTCTGAGGTCACCCACCCCCATTTGGACATACAATGTGGGATGGAAGAAGCCCAGTTCCTGCCTTGCAGGATCCAGGGTCATCGAAACGACAACCAGGATCCCTGAGCAGTCCGCAGAAACAGAAGAACAGTAAACTTCCTTCGGAACTAGGGAGGGGAGCTTTCTCTGGCCCTTGCCTGCTTCCAACTTTGGGTCCCCACCCTCTTTTGTAAGGACCATCAGGATTGCTCCAGAAACCCCTCATAACAAACAAACATGAACAAACAAACTAGAATAGATAGACAGATAACAACTAGGAAAGCTTAGAAACAGACAGGAAGTGGCCAGCCGGGATGCACTTATAACTCACTGGGTGGGACACAAAGATCAGTTACTCCTCTCTGGGATGTTGAAGATTTCTCTGCACACCCCTCCCAAAAACGTTCACCTAAACAGCCATTCTTTGTTTGATATGGTTTTGCAGTGCTTATTCAACTTGATCACTCGTCTCTGTATATGTGGTTTATTTATAATCTTTATATATTTTTGTGCTAAGAAATGAGCAAAGTTTTACAGGTATTGTCTTTCAGGAATAGAGAATAGTACGATTATTACAATTATTACCTGCTTCGCTTTGGATATTCTATTCCTGTAAATATAATAGAAACATTTTTTGAGATTTGGAATCTATAGTAATTATGGGCCCTGTCATGGGGCATGTGGAAGCTGGCTTGGAATCCTGAAATCAAAAGTTTTACTTTATTTGCATCTGGCTTAATATGGCTTTTGATAGTAAATTTGCCGTAATTCTCACTTTTTTTTTTCTCTATAGGTAAGGCATTTGGTTTCCCCCTTTGTTTTGTTTTCCTTTCAGTTTGAATATAATATGTGTAGGTGTAGGTATCTGTGTATACATACGCATGCATATTTGATAAATATCTTGTTCGGGCTTCTCTGAGCTTCCTTAATTTGTGATTTTTTAACCTACCACTATTTTTGAAATATTCTTGGCTATTAATTCGTTAAGATTTTATGATACCCTGCTCTTTCTTCTCTTTCTCATGTTTGAATCATACAGGAGGGGCTTTGCAAAGTTCATAGACAGTGAAATTATAAGAAATTTACTTTAGCGTAAATTTATTTTCCTTTCAAAATGTACATTTCCCAGTTTTTAAGACACTCAGATATATTACACTTTTGGCATTATTTCGTTTAGTTTGTATATTTTGTAACTAGAGTGATCTTCTGATGCTTCTTGTGTGAATGTTGTCTGAGTCCCAGAAGGAAAGCCTTGCCACCTCATTTCTCTCCAGCCCAGGCAAGTGATTTTCTCTTTACGTCCAGCATCTGCTTGTTGGAAGGATGAGAGGAGAAAAGCTTTCAAGAGCTTTAGGCCTTGGAGTTAGGAATAAAAGTTCCCTATATTTTCTTAGTTGAAGGGAAAAAGGATCTCTTAATGTTCGCCAAGATCCTTTTTCAACAATCCTCAGTTCTTCCAGAGTATGTGTGTTTCCAACTGCTATTATTTCCATTCTTCTGTAGAAATTCCCTCAGCTGTTCCCATGGTGTAGCTCGCTGATGATCGTGCTCTTTCACTTGCTTATGTATTTTTACTTGGCTTTCATTCTTGAGGAATAATTTTATTCATTGAAAAAGCCTTGTTTTATTGTTTGCTTTTGTGTTGAATTCTTTAATACCTCTTTCCACTATCTCCTGATCTCTGTAGCTTCTGATTAGAAGCCCATGGACTTCTGAATTGTTCATCTGTATGCAATGTGTTGTTTTTCTCTGGTGCCTTTTAAAATATTTCTCAGTAAAAGGCATTCAATTTGGAAAAGAATAAGTGCAATCATCTCTATTTTCCACACTTTAGGGGATCAACATTTCATCCGGAATAGACAATGCAAGGGACACACAGACCAACTGAGTGCTGTCTTCAAAATAGCGTGTACCAAAATTGACTAAAGATAAAACTGATGTAAGAAATGTGGATATTCCTAGATCTATTTTTAAAAGTGACCTATCAAAACCTTTCCATGGAGAAACCTCAGGCCCAGATGGCTTCATCGTGATTTCTATCAAAACATTTAAGAATGATATTTATATACTGTCACATGATGGAGGAAGAAGGCATACATCCAAACTGATCTTATGAAGTGAACATAACTTGAATACCCAAACCTGCAAAGATGGCACAAATAAATAAAAATAGCAGATGAATATCTCTCTGGGATTTGCATATAAAATATTTAACAAAGTATTTGCCAAAAAATTGCAGCAACAAGTAAAAAGTATTAAGATATCATGGCAAGTATGGTTTATCTCAAGCATACAATGTTCATTTAACATTTAAAAATCTGTCACTAGTTCACCATAGTAAGAGAACAAAGGAGAAAGATACAGAGAGACGTTGGACAAAAGAATGTTTGAATAAATATAAAAATAATTGAGGAAGCTGGATACATATATTAATTGTGACAAATTCATTATACTAATACTAGATGTTAATAGGGGAAGCTGGGTGTAGTTTAGTGATTGTGACAAATGCATCACAGCAATACAAGATGGTAAACAACAGGAAAACCTGGGAGGGGGGAATATATGGACACATCACATTGTTTCATGACTTTTGTTTTGTAAATTTAAAACTATTCTGAAATCAAGCTTTAAAATTCACCATCAGTTCATCATAAATAGAAGCACTGAAGGGAACTACCTTAATTTGCTAAAGGTTATGTGTATAGAATCTACAGCCAGCATTTATTAGTGAATATTGAATACTTCGCCTTTATTATGAGGAATCAGGCAGTTGTTTTCATAATTACTATTCAGTATTGTCCTAAAGGTCCTAGCCAAAGCCTGGAAGATAGAAAGTAAGATTCAAAACTGTTTGCATTTTCAGTTGATATGGTTATTTGTGTAGAAATTCCCGAACGATGTACAAAATATCTCATATCAGTAAAAGCAAGTTTAGGAATGTCGTAGGACTTAAGATCACTACACTGAAACAATTATATTTTTAATTGGACCATTATTTTAGTAGATTTGCATGAAAGGGTCAGACATATAATGTAAAGATCCAGTGAACACTTTGCAAAATTTTCCAAATGGTAATGTCTTTTAAAATTATAAATCAAGGGCAGATGTTTTGCATTCTCCTTGGGTCACTAGTATCAAAATGCCAGGTTCATGTTCTGTCTCCATTTATTCAGATCCAGTTTCCTGGTAAAGACTCTTGAGAAACAGCAGATGATGGCTCAAGTAGTCAGGTCTCTGCCACGTACTGAACATGTAAGGCTCAGATGGGGTAACTAGTTCCTGCCTTTGGGCTGGCCTACCTCTGGTTGCTGCAGGCATTTACGGTATGAACCAGCAGATGGAAAATTTCTCTCTCTCTCTCTCTCTCTAAATATATATATATATATATATATATATATATATATATATATATATATATATATACACACACACACACATACTTTGGGTATCCACTAATTGTTCTCTATTTTTATAATTTTGCCATTACAGGAATGCTATATGAATGGGATCATACAATATGTGACATTTCTTAATTGGCATTTTCACTCTCCATATCTTCTTGGATATTTGTTCAAGCCATTGCATGGACCTGTAGATTCTTCTTTCTACTTCTGGGCAGTATTCCATTGCACAAAGATGTCACAATTTGTCCATCCATTAAAGAATAGCTATATTGTTTCCATTTTGTCAGTCTTAAATAATACAGCATGTTTAAGATGTATTTTTGAAGGAGTAGCAGAAAAATGAGAGAGAGATAAGGAGGAGAGAGAGAGAGAGAGAGAGAATCCTGCTATTTTCACTCCCCAAATGGCCGCAACAGCCAGAGCTGGGCCATGCCAAAGCTAGGAACCTAGAACTCCTTCCAGGTCTCCTGTGTGGGTGCAGGTCCCCAAGCATGTGGGCTATCTTGTACTGCTTCGTGGGAGTATTAGCAAAAAGCTGGATCAGATAGATCATCACAAGTAGAATAATGGGGACCTGAATTGGCACTCCAATATGGGATGCCAGTATCACATGTGGCAGCTTAATGTGCTGTGTCACAATGCTTGCCCCACCATACTTAGGTTTCTGTGTGAACATAACTGGTTTTCTGATATAAATGCCCAAGAATGAGATTGCTGGTTATATAGTAGCTGCGAATTTAGTTGTATAAAAAGCTGTGTGTTTATCAGATTAGCTAGGCCCTTTTATATTCCCCCTACCTGTGGAAGAATGATAAAATTTCTCAACATTCTCATCTGCATTTGGTATTGTTACTATTTTTTAATTCTGATCTTTATATTAGGTGTGTAGTGCTGTTTCTTTGTTGTTTTTTTGCTTTTGTAGAATGTTTATTCATTTGTGTTTCAGAGGCAGACTACAGAGAGAGAAGAAAAGAGAGATAGTGAAAGAGAGAAAGAATCTTCCATGCGCTGACTCACTCCCCAAATGGCCACAGTGGACATAGTTGAGCTGATCTGAAGCCAGGATCCAGGAGCTTCTTCTGGGTCTCCCACTTGGGTGAAGGGACCCAAGGACCTGAGCCATTCTCCTCTGCTTTCCCAGTCCATAGGCAGGGAGCTGGATGTGAAGTGGAGCAGCCAGGACTAGAACTTGTGCCACATGGGATGCTGGCACTGCAGGTAGAGGATTAACCTCATAAGCTGCCATGCCAGCCCCTCAATTAGGTTTTTAATTTACATTTTCATAATGGTCGATGATGTTTAACATTTTCAAGTGTTTATGTCTCTACATCCTTTTGCATGAAACAGTTGCTCATGTCTTTGGTACTTTTTATAGTTAAATTGTATTTTTTATTGTCATGTTTTAAAATTTCAGGTATTTCCAATTTGTTGTATGTATATGTGCTTTGCAAATACTTTGTCTCAGTTTGTAGCTTGATTTTCATTCCCTTAACAGTGAATTTTGCAGGATAAAATTTTCCAATTTATCACTTTGCCTTTCATGGTTCATGTGTGATTTCTCAGGAAAGGATTTTGGTGCAACAGCTAAGATGCCTCTTGGGATGCCTGCATTCCACACTCAATGCCTGAGTTTAGTTTTGCATTGATTTCTGATTACAACCTCCTGTCAAGGTGCACTCTGGCAGGCAGCAACTGATGGCTCCAGCACTTGGGTCCGTGAAACCAAGAGGGAGATCTGGATAGAGTTCTGAGGCCTGCCCTGGTCCCTGCTGTTATAGGCACTTGTATGGTAAATTAATGGACCAAAGACCCTTGTTTCTCTGATTTTTCAATAACAAAACAAATATATCAATGAACATTCAAACATAAATGCATTTTGTGACTATAACATCATATCTAAGCACTGTCATTTAATATTTGCTGAAGCCAGCCCTTAAAGATTAGTGGTCTTCCCAGAGAGAGTCTACCCAATAAGTAGTTGGACTTGACTGGACTATAAAATGTTGGACTCTGTGCTTGGCATATACTTGCAAAGAGGGAATTTCAACTGAACTTGAACTATGGTTATGCAACAAGGTGGAGGAACCCACCATGGGGGGAGGGTGGGGGGGAGAATCCCAGATTCTATGTAATTACAACACAATGTAATTAATGAATAAATTTAATAATAATAAAAAAAGATTAGTGGTCTTCACCCCTTTCTGGGAAGGAAAAAAAACGGGGAAAGGTACCTTGTAGCCTTTCTTATTGTGGAGTAAGTGAACCACAAAGAAAGTTAAGATATACAGAATCCAGTGGTTTCTTTATTCTGTAATAAGAGTAAAGTTACTGGGAATGATGTAGCATTCATTACATACTAAAGAGGCAGATTTTTTTTTCAAATTTGCTACCTTCTAATTTGTTGACTCTTCTTACAAGCAGAATAGGTGTTATTTAAGAGTTAACCAAAGGACAAGCAAAAGCATGAAGCTGTTAGCAACGCCTATATGGGATCCTGGTGCTTGCAAGGCAAGGACTTACCCACAAAATTGATGAGTTAAAGCAACAGACTAAATAATACTATTTTATTTTAAAACAAAAAATTGATGAGTACATATTGACATAAATAAATAACTGAATAGTTCAGAAAGAAAGGACAAGCCTTCCTCATAGAATTGAAAGTATTGAAGGAAGAAGGAATGGGGAAACGGAAACTCACCAATGACATAGCAAAGTAATAATTTCAGCAGGCAAGATCCATTGATGACTGTTAGAATTAGTGAGTGAAACTTCAAGGAGGAATGAGATATTTCATCTTTCTCAAATATTTTGAAATTTTATGTCTTTTGAAAAGGTACATTAACAAATTTTTGGTACTGTTTTCCTCTAAATTGGAGATAGAGTTTACTTCTCCACTTAAATGTGTGAAATTTAGTGTCTTGCTTGTTGATTGAAGTTAATGAAATGCTACTGAGTATGTATTATGGGTGTACTGAGTAAGCATGCTACTATGAAATGTAACTTAAGGGTAAAACAAACAAACAAACAAACAAACAAACCCAGAAGATAAGACCCAAAGTGGCCAAGATTAATATCTCAGTGATAATCCTGTGTGTATTATGTAGCTCCTGATATGATAAGTGAGAAGGTTTCTTTGCCTTTTTGTTATTCTTCTTAACATATGACCTCAATTTTACCTTGAGAAAATATCAGACAAAGCCAAATTAATTGAGCTTCCACATAATCGCTGAGCAATAAATGCTCAGGAGTGTCAAGAATTTGAAAGACAAGCAAAAAATGATGCATTTCCATAGATTGGAGACTTAAGGATCAAAGATAAGTAAATGACATCTGGGGATTGATACTGAGAAAAAAAATAGCACATAAATGGAAACTAGTGAAATCCTATTAAATCTGAAGTTGGCTAATGATAGTGTGTGTGCCAGTGTTAATTGTTGGGAAATGTATGTATATTGAATATTTAACTTGTTAGCATTAAGGAAAGCTGCGTGAAATTATACAGAAACTTATAAGAACCTTGTTACTTGTTCTTAAATCTAAAATTATTGCAAAATATTTACGGGAGGAAAAATACTTGAGTGGAAACTCCACAAAGGCAAATATGTAACTGGAAAAAATGCATCAAAAGTATTTAATATCATTAGTCCTAAGAAAAAAAGCAAATTAAAATCACTATAAAATATCAGTTATGCACCCACATGAAAATCAGGACCCATATGGGCACAGAAACAGAGAAATTGAAATTTTACTACATTTAGATAGAAGTATAGAATCCTGCAACAACTTTTGGAGACATTTCTCATTGATTTCTTATAAAACTTAATTTTCTTATGACTACACAGCTGTACTTCCACATATTTAGTCAATATGATTAAAAAAGTCTACAGAAAAATTCGCTCACAAACATCCACAGAATATTTAATCATAACAGCAAAAGCTGGAAACAGCCCAGAGGTCTATCAGTACGAGAAATGATAAGCAAATTTTGGAGCATTCATAAAATTTAACACTGCTCAAACTCATAAGGACAAGGTTACATTCTTTATGGAACAATATAAGAAACCTTGCAGGCCCCGGTCTCCCAAGGATTAACTCCACAGCTTAGCTTGTTTCTCAGAGGGAAACAGGATGAGCAATTTTGGCCTGATACATCTAGCCACTGGCTTAACCGCAAGTTCCTGCTTCCTATTTGTCAAGTTATCTGCCAAGGGATTGGATGAAACTCGAGGGATTTAGGGTGGCCACTAGAAGATTGGATAAACACTGGGAGGAACTCAAGGGATTGAGGGTGGCCACTACTGGGAGGAACGTGAGGATTTAGCGTGGCTCCTTGAGGACTGGATAAACACTGGGAGGAGCTAGGGAGAGTATAAAAGAAAGCCTGGAGTTGCAATAAAGATCAATCTATCACCGATCAGCATTCGGTGTACTGCGTGTTGCCTTGTCTTGTCTCTCTGCGTTGTCTGTGTTGTAACCCTAGTCCCTCCGCTCAGCTCGGATTACGTGGCGACGCGGGCGTTGCCAACAAAACCTCATATAGATAACACGCTTATTGTCTTATGACATTCATCTGAAGTTTCAGAACAAATAAAATTGACCTATTGTGGAAAAAATCAGAATATCATTTGCCTGTGGAGGATAGGGCAAGGATTGATTGGGCTAGAGAATAGGAAAACTTTCTGGTAGCATTCACTATTCCAACTGGTAGTTATGATACGCATTTAGACATTTGTTGAAACTCCACAAATGTGTACTTAAGGATTTTGTAATTCATTGTGTATAAATTTTACATCCAAAAACTATCTGTAAACAAATATCTTATACTAGTTAATAATTCAAAGTCCACATGATTTAGGAAGCAGTATAAAAGGGTACTTTATAAAGTTTGTAGAAATGAAATTAAAATATAATTGCATTTTGTGTGATTTTTTAAAATGCACACATAATATTTTCATACTGTGCATTTACAATACGTGCAATACAAAATTTTTGAAGTACCCTCATATTAACGGTTGCAACTATATTTGAAATACATAAAAAAGTGGGACAGAGAGAGGGACCGTGGGAGCAATGCATGCGACGTAAAGCAAGTAAAGCAAAGCACTAATGGTAGAATGTAGCTTGCGTATTTACAGGTTTTCATTTAGAATACTTTCAACTTTTCTCTGTGAATTGTGAAGATTTTTCTGAAAAAAATTCTGGGAATAACATATTTACTAAGTGAACAATTATAATTAAACATCAAAGAAGTCATAATGCTCTGTACCATCATTTGAAAACACAGAGTACTTTTAGGACAGATTTAGTATCAAAACACATTAAAATGAAAATTTGGCACTTAAAAACTGATGCAGATGGAATCAAGAAAACACATTAGCCATGGAATATTTACTGGCTAGATGAGAAACACTTGGTGACTGAATGACCAGAGGGGAGAGGGCTTATAGGTGGCAGAAACATACATAGTAGCCATAGACCTTTTGACCATTAGGCAGCAGTCAATTGTTAGAAAGCTGCTGCCATGCGTGGATCAGTTGACCAATCCTGAGAAAGAAATGACTTCCTGCATCAAAAACTGAATAGGCTAAATTAAAGACAGTCTTGAAGTGGTAACACAGGGAGCAAAGCTTATAACTGGTTACTATTATGATGGAGACCTCAATACTTTGTCTAGAGTCATGAGATTACCGGAAATACTGCAAAATCAGGGAACTCCAACTGAGGAGAATCCCCGTGTGCTAAGAAAGTAAGTTCATGATTCTACTCAGGTTTGTCTTTTTATTAATGTGCATACCCCAGAATACTAGTTCCCAAAGGGACGTGCTTTAACCATTAGAAGGTATTTGGGAAGCTGTGGGCAGATTTTGGTTGTCACAATGCTTGAGAGGTGCTACTGACATTTTGTGGGTAGGTACCAATGGTTCTGTCTGTCCTGAAATGCATAGGATAATCTTAGGTGATAAATAGTTGTCCTATATCCCATTACAGTTTTCAAACATTCCAATAAGTTTTAATAGCACGGCTGAGAAAAGCCATTTATAGTTAAGTAAATCTTGTCTAAAATAAGCTTTATCCTGTTGTTCCCCTGTGTATGTGCATTTCATGTTTTTCTTTCTTATTTGTAATGACTACCAATCCTCTTACTTCTCTTCAATACAAACCTTAAGTTACTACAATCAAGTATTTCATTATATTGTCTGATATAGTTGTGCCCTTGCGTTGGTATATTGAAATTATATCATTTCACTGAAAATTACTTTCCTTTCATTCTTTGTCCATATTTCAGCTTGGTCAGTCTATTAATTTTTTAAAAATTGTGTATTCAGTTAGATTATATTATTTGTGAACTTCAAGATAGCAAAGAGGGAGTCATAAACTATTTTTTAAGAGTATTACATCTCAGAGGATTGAGAATTACTGATCTAGAAGCAGGATTGAAAGATGAATATGAAAGTTATGTGAGGGTTGAGGTTGAAACCATAACTTATTATTACCACACTAGGAGAAACAAATCTTTAGCGTGGTTGAAACACTGGACCAGAAAGTTTGTGCCAAAGAGTAGCCATTATTAGTGTGTTGCACATTCTTCATCACCATGTATTATTCTCACAATAATACTGCAAGATAGGTCCTGTAGTTCTTTACTTTTCACATTAAGTAATTGAAACTCAGAAAGATAATTATCCAAGTTCTCTTAGTTGTTTATTGGTAGAGCCTAGATTGGAGCTCAAATTTGTCTGATACTAAAGCCACTTGCTTTGTATTATTCCGTTAAGGCTCTCCAAAACCAAGTTAGGAAATAGTGCTTGACATCTCCTACTCATTTACAGAAGAGTCAGTCTGCGGGTCTAAAAGCGTAAGATAAACTTAGGGGAAGAGGAAAAAGATGATGGCAGCAAAAGGAACAGAAAGGATAGTCAGTGTTTGCCTGGTCTCATTGTGTTCCATATATGTCTAAAGGAATCCTTAACAAAGATTTCCTAACTGCCTACAAAAGTCAGGTACAGAAATTAAAGATCAGGTGAGGTGCTGGGAAAGGGATCCAATCTTTGGGGAAGTGGGAGAGAAGAGGCTAGAGCACAGTTGCAAGAACACATCTACTTATCAGAGGCCAGAGACCCCGCAGAAGTGAACTGCAACATCAAAGAAGTGGGGGAGGCAAACTAGGGCCATATCAGCCAGACGTGCTGGGCAAAGGCCCCAGTAAATTCGTTCTTGCCTATTGAGCAAGAGTTGAGAGAGGGTGGGGTAAGTCAAAAGGCCAAGGAAACAAAACAAAAAAAATGTACAGGACATTCTGTGAACATGAATATAGCAAAAGACTCAACAATAAATGAATAAAAGATTGTGGCACTGCCTGCAGGGCTCTGATAAAGTTAAGCTTCTGGGATTTATGTGTTTGTTGATTATCCACTTTGTGGGCTACCTGTAGTAAATATTCAACCCCAAGCATCTGCGTCTGCACCTTCCCTCTTCTTGGCCCCCAAACCAATGTTTTGTCTCATTTATGCCAAAGTTGCAAGCAATTTGAGCAACAAATTATGAAGACAGAGCGTACAAACATAGGTTATGCTGTTATAATCAAAATTTACAACAAAATTAATCTGACACATATTTAATGATATGCATAATTGTTATTGTGCTGGGTGGCAATTAGGCATAAATTGTAAACAGTTCCTATAAATGCCTGTAATTAGAATTACTTCCAAACAGTTAAACCAAATTCTTAGTTTCTTTTCTGAGTTTGTCAACTCTTGTATATCCTTCATCTACATCCACATCAGCAGTGAAGATACTGAGTTGGCATTAATCATCACCTTCATCAAGCATTTGTTATTGTTACAGGAGGAACTCTAGGGGTCTTTTTGCCAAACAGCTACCTCTGGCTTCCACCTACAGGTTCCTTTAATCTGATGTGCCTCTCAAGATCCAAATTTCTCTCCGGTTGTCCCCTGCCAACCTTTGAGGGAGCTCACTGAACCCTGCAGAGGAGTTTCAGGTGGGGACACAGGAGAAGCTCCTGTCAACCTGTAGCAACAAAAGATCCTGCCTGGTGGTAGCAACCCTGCAGGTGGACATGAGCTCTGAATCACAGGACCTGGAACTCTAGGGGCAGATGGCTCATATGGTGTGGGTCATGGCTGAATTCAGCACACACATACTCCTGTCTCTGATCCCATGAGATGACTAATAGCACTATTTTCACAGGTTTCTTAAAGAGGGTAGATTGTTACTAAAAAGAAAACTCTGCTCAAGTCAAACCCTCAAAACATGCCTCCCTCACTGAATAACTCTGTGGACTAAAATGTCTTTAATTGCTTTTATTTTTCCAATAAAATAAATGGCTTTCAAAATTCCAAAGACACCAGCACATGGATAGGGTACTTGTCAGTAGACTGGGAGTCAAATAGAGCTGGATTCCACAGCTTAAACTTGCACTAAAATTAGGCCATTCATCCTCTCTAAACCTCAATTTCCTCATCTGTAAAATGGTGGTAGTAATAGAGGCTATCTCACATGGCTATAGTGAAGATTTAATTGGATATATAAAGCATCAGTGCATCACTTGAAACATGGAATTTCATTATCTGTTGGATGCAGCCTCGATTTCCTATTACTGTGGCCCTGCCTCTGTAGGTAGCAAAACTGCAGGAAATGAATGTATGAAATGCAGGTGATGAAATCTGGATGGCAAAGCCACAGACGTCCTTAAATCAAACAGAACAGCACAGATGGTTCAGACCTTCATCTATATTCTGCATTTGTTAGAGAGAAGTTAGTGTTGACCTGGAACATGGTAAAACCTGGCATTTAAAGACCAAAACCAGACAAGATGAAAATGGTCATTAGAAGCATTTGTTAAATCACCAAAAATGTGCTAACTGGGGCCCCTTCCCACCAATAGTAAGATCCTGTGAGGCTCAAGTGGATTATTCCAGATACTTTAGTGGGTTTGCGGAAGTGTGAGTTAACATTTGCAACTAATATGGCAAGGGCATTAATGGAGGGGTGTCTGCAGATGGAGGAAAATTTTTTTTTCTTGGTGGCTTCAGCAAAGCTTCTCTTCAAAAAATAAGTTTTTGGGCCTGGTGGCGTGGCCTTGCGGCTAAAGTCCTCGCCTTGAAAGCCCCGGGATCCCATATGGGCACCGGTTCTAATCCCAGCAGCTCTACTTCCCATCCAGCTCCCTGCTTGTGGCCTGGGAAAGCAGTCGAGGACGGCCCAAAGCTTTGGGACCCTGCACCCGCGTCGGAGACCCAGAAGAGGTTCCTGGTTCCCGGCTTCGGATTGGCACGCACCGGCCCATTGCGGCTCACTTGGGGAGTGAAACATCGGACGGAAGATCTTCCTCTCTGTCTCTCCTCCTCTCTGTATATCCAGCTTTCCAATAACAATAAAATCTTTAAAAAAAAAAAAAAGAAATAAGTTTTTACATGAGTGTAAAAACAGGTGAAATAGCAATATATAGCATAAATATATTTTTGTAATTATATATAATATACACATTATGTAAATATATATTTAGATAAATAAATATATACATTTACAGAGAGGAGGAGAGACAGGAAGATCTTCTGTCTGATGATTCACTCCCCAAGTGTCCTCAATGGCCAGAGCTGAGCCGACCCAAAGCCAGGATCCTGGAGCTTCTTTTGGGTCTTCCACATAGGTGCAGAGTCCCAAGGCTTTGAGCCATCTTTGATTGCTTTCCCAGGCCACAAGCAGGGAGCTGGATGGGAAGCAGGGCTGCTGGGATTAGAACTGATGCCCATGTGGAATCCTGGTGGATGTAAGGCGAGGACTTTAGCCGCTAGGTTATAGCGCTCCAGGCTCAGTACAATATATTTTTTTTTAATTAAATTTATTCATTAATTACATTGTGTTGTAATTACATAGAATCTGGGATTCTCCCCCCACCCTCCCCCCATGGTGGGTTCCTCCACCCCGCTGCATAACCATAGTTCAAGTTCAGTTGAAATTCCCTCCCTGCAAGTATTTGCCAAGCATAGAGTCCAACATCCCGTAGTCCAGACAAGTCCAACTACTTATTGGGTAGACCCTCTCTGGTCTGAGGGCAGAGTCAGCAGAGTATCTACCAGGTCAAATAAAAGCTGAACCAATCGCAAAAGGTTAGATACCACATGTTTGCCTTAATTTAATATGATATGATGTTAAGTACAATATATTTTTAAAACCGAGTATCAATCAGGAGTCATTTTTCTATATAGCTGAATCTTCTGAACTTACTATGCGCCTCCTAAAATGATGTGAACTCCATAGGCATAATTCTAGACACGATTACTCTGTAGCAAATAATCTCTAAAAAAAGAACAGAATAAGACAATAATTGCATTAATCTCATGAATTCTGTCAGGAGTTTGAACAAATCACAGTGAGAGTGGCTTGTATCTATCTTGCAAGGTCTACAAGCTCAGCCTGGCCAACTTTATGACTAAAAAAGATTTGACAGCTAGGAAACAAGCTCTTATAGAAACATTTGGACTCACATAGGGGAGATGCCAGTTAATGCTGGCTGTCACTGTCACACTCTTTCAGGGGCTTTGTCATGCTCTCCTGGTTAAAGGTATCACACTTCTTGCATTTTCAAAGGCTGGAAACACAGAAAATACATTCTACTAGTGGCATGAATATATACTAGTTTGCACATACGATATAGATCTTTGTCACCTTTGTCTGCCCAGGGACTATGAACACCTCCCTCTGGATTCTGCATGTGCCTTGATGTTCACGGCATGGTCATTTCACAGTATTCTAGAAGACTTCTTACATGATACCTCAATAAGTGTGTCAAAAGGAAGTTTTCAGCAAACAAGGCACTTTTTGTGACTTATTTTTATTACTCAATATTGGAAGTCACTGACTCAATTTTTTTTGAAAGACAGGATAACAGACAGAGGGAGACATACCTACTCACCCATCTCTCCTTTCTGCGTGCACGCGCGCACGGGAGAGAGAGAGAGAGAAGAAAGAAAGAGAGATCTTACATTTCTTAGCCCACATTCCAAATGGCAGCAACAACCAGGGCTGTTCCAGGCCAAAGCTTAAAGCCAAGAGCTTTATCTGGGTGTCCCATAGGGTGGCAGGCACCCAAGCACTTGGTCCATCTTCTGCTATTTTCCCAGACAATTAGCAGGAAGCTTGATTGGGAGTAGCCAGGACATGAACCTACATCCATAAAGAATTATGGTGTTGGAGTTGTAGGCTTTTGTCCACTATGCCGTAACACCTGTCCCATTACTTCTACTTGGAATAATACTTTTGTGCCCAGTTCTGTTATGTTGATTCCCTTGTTTGTCATATTCCATTGTTCTAAGACCTCACTAACATTCAAGGGAAGAGGCACTGACCTCACCTATTGATGGGGGGAAATGTAAAAGAGTTTGTGAATATGTTTCTAGCTCTCAGACACCTGTTTATCCGAACCAATCACTAACTAATCAGAATGGGATTTGCAAAGACATTGTTCCCTTTATTAAAAAATTATCTATCTATCTATCTATCTATCTATCTATCTATCTATGTACTATGAATCAGGCACAGAAGTTCTGGGAGATGACATGAAAAACAAATGCACAAATTATTTCATAATTACTCTTTTGCTAAATGCTAAGAAAGATAATAAGATGTTGAACTGGAACCTAACTTATATATGGGGTGACAATATCTTTAAAAAATCTTTCTCAAGGCTTTATTTCACTTGAAAGTCAATTACAGAGAGGGAGAGGATGAGATAGAGAAAGAAAGATCTTCCATCAGTTGGTTCACTTCGCAAATTGTGCCAATGGCCAGAGCTGAGCTGATCTGAAGCTGAGAGCCAGGAACTTCTTCTTCTGTGTCCCACATGGGTGGCAGGGCCCAAAATCTTGAGCCATCCTCCACTGCTTTCTCAGACCATTAGCAGAGAGCTGGATTGAAAGTAGAACAGCTGGGACTTGAACCAGCATGCATATAGGATGCTGGCATCACAGGAACAGAATTAGCCTACCAAACCACCACGCAGGCACCTGGGGGTGATAATATTGAAAAGGTAAATGTGTGATGTCAAATTTGAGGAGAGCAAAATATAAGAACCTACTACATCAAGATTTTGGGGGAAAGTATTCTAAAGAAAAAATCTAAGGCACAAAAGAATTTGTAGAGCAAAGAAATTGAAAAGGGGTGCCAATGTGACAATAGAGAGAATAATGATTTGTATTAAAGATGGAGTGGTTGATGGAGGCCAAACTCTTTGCAATTCTTAATAGTTCCACTCCTCCCGTCTCTAGTCTTATGAAGCACCCTCTTCATTTATCTCCACATCTTCTTGCTAAAAGGACTTTAATAACAAAGTCATAACAATTAACTGAGGAGAGAATGAAATGTGGTTCTTGCATTGTGAAGTAGATGGTCCACCTCTACTTAAAAGTCAGATATGGAAAATAGGGTCAAAATTTCCACAAAGTTCCTTAGTCATCTGAGGTGTGACATAGCTCAGTGCTCAGCTTGTACTTTTTCTCTCAAAGATGATAATGAAAAACCTGAAAAACTTGACCTCCGCTTATCTAGCCTCTGGTTTCAACTGTCAGACCACTTGATAGTTAGTTACTCATTGCCCAGGTCCATATGTCTTAACTATATCAACACCTCGGGATGGGGTTCAATAATGTCCAACGATCACAATGACAGTGAATGTGTTGGTGATGATAATAGCTATAATAATAATAATTAACACATATTGAATACCTCCAAAGTGTCACCAGTCTTACATACTGTCTCTTTTAACCTTCATAAAATGCTTGTGAGATCAGGTAATACAGACGCATGTCAATTGTGCAGCCTGTGAAGTGCATGACTAGCTGATTTCACCATCGAGCAAACATCATAGAGTGCACTCACACAAACCTAGAGGGTATGGGTCAGTCAGTCAATGTGACCTCTGATTAGGAGAGGCAGTAAACGTGAGGGTATGTGGTTGCTCCCAGCACACCATGGTACATTGTTTGATATTCAACCTTTACAAAAATGTAAGTAGCAAGGGAACATTGTTTTTCCCCATTTTAAAATTTTCATTTTATTCTTTTCTCATTAAAAAAATTATGATACAGTTCCTACCCCTCCTCCTCATCCCCACCTCACCACTGGTTTCTAAAAGAAAGATTCAGAGTATAGTGAATTAAGAGTGTAGTGAGTTAAGTAGTAACAGCCATTTATTGTCACAATGAAGTATTATGCACTGCACTTGACTGTGTGTGCTACACTTTTACACTACGAACAGTACATAAGTTATTCACAACAACATCACAACAGATATGTGAATGATCTTCTGTACTGTGATGTGATGGCAGCTATGTTGTTACAAGGTGATAGGAGTTCTCTTGATTTTCTGTGACAACCTTCACATATATGCAATTGCTAAGTGGCATATGAAGTCTGCATAGGCAGGACTTACAAATTAGTCTGACTGATTAGCTCACACTTTCCTTTTTTGTTATTTTTAATAAATCAAGGATGTTTTAAAAGCCAAGTTTCTGGATCTATTTCATCTTTATTGGAAAAGCACAGTTACAGAGACAAGGAGAGACTGAGCAGAGTTCTTCCATCTGCCGGTTCACTACCCAAATGGCCACAATGGCCAGAGCTGGACCAGTCCAAGCCAGGAGCTCTTTCCAGGCCTCCCATGTGAGTGCAGGGTATCAAACACTTGTGCATCCTCTTCAGCTTTCCCAGGTTATAACCAGGGAGTTGGATTGGAAGTGGAGCAGCTGGAACTTGAACTGGCACTCTTATGCAATACCAGTGCTTCAGATGGAGGTTAACCTACTATGCCATGGTGCCAGCCCCATGAGTTCATTCTTTTAAGTACTACTAAATACTACAATTTTTACAGTTAGGAAAAAATACAAGTAGATATTTGGAAAATTTTCACCTGCAGCTCTCCTTAAGTGAGTAATTGAATATTTCACTGTTAACCATGTGTCTAGCTTCTTATCGGCCAAACTGGACTGTGTTCTCTGCAAAAGGATATGCTCTGTCTTAAGGCCTGGCCTCCAGGGTCTTAGCTTTCCCTAAAACTGTTTCATGTTTGCGTTGTGATGAGGGAATAAAGTCTCTAAACTTAAACAAGCCACCATTTTGAGTTTTAATTATCCTTGAAGAACATGGCATGTAAGTCAGCCTCTTGAAGTACTTTGCACTAAATAATAAGCAAAGAAAAGCTTGCCTTTTACAGATATCCTTACTGATGTTGATGGGGTCCGGTCTCAGGCATTAGACAGAAAAGACCCAATTAGCTCTATTTGCTGTGCAATGTGGACATGTTGGCTTCTCATTGGTAGCTGGTAAAGTGGAGGAAGCAATGATTCTGAATTTCCCAGGTAGAGATACCCTTCCTCTTTCTTTGTTATACTTCTTTTCCCCTCAACACATTATACAAGGAATATATCTGCAAGATCTGTAACTACAGAGTTAAGGATAGAAGCATTAGGAAATCAATTATCATCTGAACAGAGGACAGTCCTATTCCAATAGGTCAGTTGATCTCCTCTGGGCTTGTTTTAGTTGAAGAAACGTTTAGCAGATGTGAGCTGTGCATTTAAGACTAGGTAATGGCCAAGTAGTTAGACCTAAGCACTTTCAAGGCAAATTTGCATGAATTTTATGCATTCTGTGTTGAAAAGAATTCCATGTTCATCATAGGTTATTGTACTTAAATTCATATTTAGCAAACACGTTTTAATTAAATTCATATTTAACCAGTATGTCTGACATATGCAAGAAAGAACGAATGAATAATTTGGGCTCCCTTCCAAACTCTCAAGGCAGTGTTGATCTCTCTAAGGCTTTTTCCAAGATTTTCCACACCTCACTGTAAACTCTTCTGTCAAATGAGCTCTAGGAAAAGTCTCAGACTTCTAAAGCTGGATCTATCCTTAAGAAATTATGCAGTTCATGGGCCAGCATAGTGGTACAGCATACTAATCATTTATTCTGTGGTGCAAGTATCCCATTTGGATGACAGTTTGTGTAATGACTATTCCACTTCCCATCCAACTCCCTGCTTATAACCTGGGAGAACAGCAGAGGATGGCTCAAGTCCTTGGGCCCCTGCACTCAAGTGGGAGAATGGAAGGAGTCTCCTGGTTCTGGGCTTCAGATAAGCTCAGTTCTGGCCATTGCAACCATTTGGGGAATGAACCAGTGAATGAAAGGCCTTCTCTCTCTAGCTCTTCTTCTGTCTTTGTAAATTCTGACTTTCAAATAAAAAGTAGGTAAATTGTTAAAAAAAATGTAGTTCAACCTTTACTTTACCCTACAATATAAACAACAGTACACGTTATTAAGTATAGAAACAGACACATATGCAAACAATTTCTGTATGATGTAGCCAATGCTAAAATAGAAATTTATGAGCAATATTTAAGCATCACAGTAACAACACAACCTAATTTTATAGAAGTACTGAAGGATCAGGAGCATTGCCCAAAGTTTGTGACGCTTGACATTTAATATTTGAAGGATGAAATGGTGTTGATTCAGCAAAAGCAAGACAGAAGTCAATGCAGGAATAATGTGTGCCAACTCCTGGAGTCACAGAGAGTGTAAGACTTCTGTTCTCTTCCTAGTTTGGGATCCTTGTGGTAAAGGTTGATTAAATGCTGAAAGAGCATGGACATCTTTCCATTATAGTAAGCTCATTCTGATAGGGGAGAAGCTACAAAACATCTCTTTATCCCAGCCCCTTGCTTGCCTTTATGGTTGCATTAGCATAGTAGACTACAAAGAACAATGGCCACAGCATTTGTACTTAACCTCCTAAGGATTTCCATTCTGGAACTAGGAACACACTAAGTTCCTGAAAAGCGTTATGCTCAGTGAATGTTGAGTTTATTCTATCTTGGCTGATAGTAAGAAGTGTTAAATCAAACATTATATTATACATATGTGTTTTGTTGTTGTTGTAGTTTGCCGTTTAAAGGTGCTGTCTTGGAAATAAATAACAAGTAACAAAATCTTCATCTTCATTAGGCTTATGACTTGGCTGAGAGAGAGAGAAAAACAAAATCTTCCCAAGTGTCTCGAAGCATTTCCATGATGGTATAGCAAAGTGGAATGTTTAACATTTCTACTTTGTGTACTATTCACAGTGGTTTGCTGAATTCGAATGAATTTGCATTGAATAACTTATTGGCATAATTCTAACTTCAAAACATATACCTCTCCTTAATTAAGTTTCATGAGAGACAGTGCACATCACCAAAGTTATATGCACCCTTCTAGAACAGTCTATAGTATAGAATACTATACTAATTAAGTATATCTATTTTTCTTTATTTTTCTTTTACACAAATGTGGTCAAAATATACACACTACACTACATCTTGCATTTTGAACTAAAACTATGCTATGGATATGTTCTATATCAGTACATATACAAGTGACAGTCATTTTTGTTGTCATTATTTGTTGATAGCAACATTGTAGTTGTGTGAATGTGCTTTAATTTCTTGAATAAGTTGTGTTGATTTTAATCTCTCATGCACAAAACTAATTCTGAAATTAAAAACTTAAACTAATTTTAATCCAAAGACTTTTTAAAAAATCTCATACATTTTAGTCACATCTGCAAAATGAGGATAATAGGAGTAGCTGTCTTATAGTATGATGAGGATTTAACACAACATTCAATGCCAAGAATTAGCATATTGTCTATGCTTAAAAGATGTTGAACAGATAAAAGCTTAACACACTTCGGGTTCATTAATATTGCAGAAATTGACAGAACAAAGGAAAACTCATCAATTTCACAGTAACTGCTTTTTTTAAAAAGACTTATTTATTTATTTGAAAGACAGATTTGGAAAAAGGAGAGAGAGAGAGAGAGAGAGAGAGATTTCCATCTACTGGCTCACTCTGCAATGGTTGCAGCTGCCAGGAACCTGGAGATTCTTCTACATCTCCCACGTTGGTGCAGGGTCCCAATTCCTTGCACCATTCTCCACTGCTTTCCCAGGCTATAAACACAGAGTTGGATTGGAAGTGGAGCAATGTGTCCATATGGGATGCCAGCACCACAGTCAGAGGTTTAACCTACTATGCCATAGCACCAGCCCCACCATAACTATTCTTAACAGTGTAGAAATATTTCCACCTAGTTTCAGGTTTCAAGAAGTGCAAAGAGCCATTAAAACACTCCAGCATTTTAAAAATATTGTTATTATTTTCCATGATACAATTTTTGTAAGTATGGGAATTCCCCCCTCCACCTCCTCTTCTTCCCTCCCTATTTCCCTCACATACCATTCTCCCCCATATTATTATAGTAGTATAATCTTTCCATAACTGTTACAAGTTTAGCATTCTGCTATTTAAGTGCTTCATGACATTGTAGGTATAGGCAATGGTAGAAAATCAAATATCCTATTGTCAAGGTATATTTAACAGTTTCATTGCAGTCTTCCTTTTATTCAGGAGTAGAGATGCATACTGCAACATATTTTCACTTCCTGGTATACTAGTCTCCATTATAGAGTTCATTTATCAGAATGCATGTATATGCTTGTTTACCTAAATATCTATTTGTTTTATATTTTGCATGAGTGTTCACTTATATGAGAGAGAACATATGACATTCCAACTTCATTTTGTCAAAATCTAAGTCAATCGTTTTAACCATTTTCTCAGAGCTTCCTTCACATCCTTGTTCCTTAGGGTGTACATGACAGGGTTGAGGGCAGGGGTAAGCACTGTGTACAGAAGGGAGAGCCACCTGAGAATGTCATCATACCTGGGCCCTGATGGGAAGCCATAGACAATCCCTAGTGTCCCATAGTAGAGACTGACCAGTGTCAAATGAGAAGAACAGGTAGAGAAGGCCTGCTGCTTGCCACTCGCAGAAGGAATTTGTAGGATGGTAGAGATGATTTGAATGTAAGAAGCCAGGGTCAGCAAGAAGGGTCCAAGGGCAAATAAAGTGGTACATATAAAAGAGGCCTTCTCAGCTAGCCAAGTGTCAGCACAGGCCAGTTTCATAATAGGCTTAAGATCACAGAAGAAGTGGTTGATCTCATTGGCAGAACAGAATGGTAAGCGAAAAATAAGAACCATGAGAAGGGTGGGGGCAAGAAACCCAGCCAACCAAGAGGTACCAGCTAGTCGTAAGCAGCACCAGTAGTCCATGACGCTGGAGTAGTGCAGTGGGTTGCAGATGGCTATGTAGGGGTCATAAGACATTACAGCCAGGAAGAAGCATTTTGTAGCCACCAGGGCAGCAAAACAATAAAACTGGCAAACACAGGCTGGGAAGGAAATAGGTACACAGGCCAATAGCAATGTCTTCAGCATTAGGGGCTCAATGGTTGTGATGTAGCCAATTTCTAGGAAGGAAAAGTGACCAAGAAACAAATACATGGGCATGTGCAGGGACCGATTAGCTGATATTACAATTAGGATCACAATGTTACCCATTAGAGTCATCACATAGGTGGTCAGAAATATCCCAAAAAGGAAACACTGAAGGCCATGAAGATCTCCAAAACCCTAAAGGATAATTTCTGAAATGTGAGTCATATTTGCAGCTTCAATGCTAGCCGTGCTTTGCATCTAAAAATAAGTAAATCAAAATTTGAAAGAGTTATTGATCAAATATGATTTTTAGAAAAAAATAGCTGCTTAGAGCTGTCATGCATATTGAGTATAATTGACTCCTTCCTGAAAGTTCACAGTTCTTGAATTTTATTAGTAAATTTAACTACAGTCTCCCAAAGGTCATTTGCAAAGTTGATCTGTAATTATAATAATTTCTTAGCATTTGCAATGTATAGCATCTAAAAATGGTGACTCAGGTACATAATTTATGCATTTTTACAATGTTTATTTCAAAAAATATGAGGTCACTATACTTTGATGATCTTACTTTGATTATTACTACTGTTGCCAGTGGCTTATCATTAGCAATGAATATTTCAAAAGTCTTCTGTACGTTGCTTAATATCTATGATTAAATCTGTTCTCTCTTCTAGACTTTTCATATTAGTTCAATTATACATATTGCTTTTCATTATTATAAAGGCATCTAATATTTAAAACTTATCTGAGAACAAGTTCTCCAAACATTAGTAGACGAGATATAGTTAATTAAGCAAGGGAACTAGCAAGTACATATGCTTTTTTTAAATTTATTTATTATTTTTAATTCATTAATTACATTGTATTATGTGTCACAGTTTCATAGGTACTTGGATTCTCCCCACCCCTTCCCAAACCCTCCCACCATGGTGGATTCCTCCACCTTGTTGCATAACCACAGTTCAAGTTCAGTTGAGATTCCCCCATTGCAAGCGTATACCAAACATAGAGTCCAGCATCTTATTGTCCAGTCAAGTTCAACGGCTTCTTAGGTATACCCTCTCTGGTCTGAAGACAGCCAGCAGAGTATCATCCTGATCAATTATTTACTTTTAACATATTGGTTACTCATTACTATGTCAATTAATTCCATAATGATGTAAATTTTTGCTGATGGTTTGTTGGAGCAAGTACATATGCTTTGCTGACAGCATCTTTTCTCATCTTTAAAATAGTATATTAATTTATGTTACATGTTTATATATAATTTATGTAACAAGCCGGTAATAATAGTAAAGGCTCATTTTTGGTGCGTATTAGGCATTTGTTCAACCATTCAGTACATATTTATTTGTCCTAGCTGTCTAGAAAATAAAAATCAGGAAAAACACTTTTTCATTTATTTTTTTAAAAACTTATTTATTATTTACCATAATGCAGTTCTGTCTCCTTCCTCCCTGTCCATTCCTTTCTCCTCCCGGATATTAATCCCTGAATTGTAAAATCTTCTGAAATTAACATTCTCAAGTGAGAAAAAAAGTGAAGTAGAGACTGATAAAGGACATTTGAGTTGTTCACTATGAAATTAAAAAATAAGGACACAGTTTGAAAATAATAAAAAATATTATGTGTTGTGGTTGGGGGATTGTGTGTGGCCAAATTGGAAAGCTTTAAAAATTGAGACCTAAAAAATTAAATGGGAAGGAAGGAGCAATGCAAAAGTTGGAAGTGGAGTGAGGTAGAGCATATCAGGTAGAGGAAACAAATCTTAAGCAAGGAAAAACAAACTTACAAAAAAAAAAAAACTAGTATGAGGGCGGGAGGGAGAACGAGGATAAAAGGATAAAATAGAAAAGGCTAGATCATTAGTCCTGTAAGCCATGCTATGGAATGTGCATGTTTAAACAGTGTAGGAATCCACTGGAGGCCGTTAAGCAGCATGTGATGTAATTTGGAGCTTAAAATCACTTTTGCTGCTATGTAAAAAGTGAACTACAGGGAGAACATTAGGAACAGAGTGAGATACTTAAGAGATTGTTAAATAGCACCAGATGAGCGATAATAGTATACCTGAATGTGGTGTTTACAGAAATGGTGGGAAGAGGGCAGGAACATTAGAAGGCAGAAATGTCACGACTTACTGATTGATGTGTGGAAGGATGAAAAGTGAAAGATCAGAGATGACTCAAGGGTTTCTGGTTTGAGTAACTGATGTCATTTACTTAGTGAAGAATATGTGGAGAGGAAGTTTAGAAGAAATACAAGTTCAATTTGTGTTAGTTGGAGATGTCTTTGAGAAATCTGAGTGAAAAAGAGAAGCAGAGTCCTAATATGGAGACAATGTAGCTCAGAATAAAATACTGGCTTTGAATATAAATTTGGAAGTTATCCAAATGTATGTAGCATTCAAATTCATGGGAGTGGGTGATACGACCCACAGAATGACATCCTACATTTAGTTTTGAGACTCTTTCCATTAGGTCTGATAGAAAAGGATCCAGAGAAAAAAACTCATTCAGGTAGGATGAATACCAGGGGGCAACAGAATAACAACTCTTGTATTTCAGGAGAATTATCAGTTGTTTTAGAACACATTGTGAGATTAAGACAATGACTGAGAATACTCTTCTATTTGGTTATATAGATAACATATTCAGTGAGATGATAAAAACAGAAGGGAAGCAAAGAAATTTGGCAGCAACTAAAGTAAGGTGAGCATCAATTCAACATTTTGTGTACTGATAAGTATGGTCTAGAGAAAGCAGATGTAGTTGGAGCTGAGTTGCTGCATTTAATATTAGGACGAAGAACTAGTTTGCTTCTGTAAATTCTGGTTTCTCATTGAAATATTAGAACAGGTCATTATGTAGGAGTGAAGATAGAAGAGAGCACTTGGGAGATTCGAAAGCAGAAGAAAACCTATACACTAGTTATATGTGGAAGTGAGGAGGCTGTACTACTAGAAAAATACTATTACTTTTCAGGCAGCATTGGCCAACAATTTAATGAGGAGATGAATTTAAGAAAGTGATACCAGACTGCTTTCTTAAATGATCTTCTTTAAAAATGTGCCAGGATAAAGTAGGCAGTTAGTTGGTTTAAACCAGATTTGGGATTTGATATGTTAAAACAGTGGAAAAGATTACGAGCAAGAGAACGGCGAGGGTAGCAATGAAAAGTCAAGATGAAGGACTGTATGATAAATGTCAGATCACATCTACTTTTTCCCACTCATTGTGAAGTCATAGCATACTGAAGCAGCAAAGAACATTCAAAATATTACTTGATCAATTTTTTCATTTTATAACAAAGTACTGTGGACAGATAATGTCCTTAGGATCAGAGACTCAGTAAATAACATATGAATTCCCATTTAGGTCTCATTTTCCAATGTTTGATCATTTCACTACAGCACATTTAGATTTTGTGGCTCTTTTAATCTTCTTTCACTGCTCTGAACCCAAGCATTAATGTATTACAGGTGAATTCATGGAGGAAGACTTACCTTCATTTAGAAATATACATGTCTGGAGTTTAATACTTTTTGAAGAGCCTTCAGATCTCTTATTATTTTTTTTATCTTCCCAACTTTCTTGTGAGGTATTTGAGAGTAAGTCCTTGATTTCTGTCAGTGTATTTACAGGTGAAAAAACTGATCATGATTCCATCACCCTCACCCCATTGTACTTGCATTTTGGTTATAATTTTTATTTTGGAAATATAAAACTAATTTTATGCATGCTGATGTAAATGTGAATTTACAAGACACAAATTATATTATGAGGCAAGAGTTTTTGTCAGGTAACTGGATAATAGGAGCCATGTGGCGATTGCCGTCATCTGAGCTGAACAACAAATGCAAGAAATTGAGATTTCCATGATGGAGATGCAATAAAAAGATGCTTTTTTAGTAAAAAGTGGTTCAGAGGGCAAAGTGAAGTAAATTATTTCAGATCATGGTGCATGTTAACCAAAGAAATCACTTTCCTAAGGGAAGACAGGAAGCCATTCCATGCAGAAGGAATCAATGCAAAAAGGTGCAGTAACTCAAGGGTCAAATTGGCCATAGCTTTGGGAGAGACTGAGTGAAGTGAGTAGGGGTTAATGACAGAAAAGGCAGGAGTAAACACAGTTTTGGAGGAATACCAGGAGAGAGTTTTACAGATGGATCACAGGAATGGGAGGAAGAAAACAAAATCGCCATAGAAGCCAAGGGAGAAGTGGAATCATCAGAATTACTGCTAGAGAAGATGCTGTCAATATTGGCATAGTGGGAAATACTACTGACGAGTGTAGTAACAAGGAGATACAACAAATTTGAGCTATATTTACAAGGGGATTATTGATGGATTGAAGGAGAGAGGGAGGGAAAGAACAAGAGAATCAGAGAGAGAGAACAAATAAAAGAGGTAGAAACTAAGACAGAAAGAAGGCATACTTATTCTTCTTGTTCTTTTTAGCAAATGATAAGCTCAACCACGAGTCTAGGCAGAACCTAAGTCCAGAAGAAAGGAAATATGGAAGACAAGTGAGGGGGTGAGTGATGGAGCCAAGAGGGTCTGAGGGGAGGTTAAGGGGGATGGGGTAGAGAACTACAGTAGTGGAGACTTTATCTTCAGGCACAAATGAAACGTCATCCCTTACAACAGGTAAAGCTGGGTACAAACAGTGATTATGGAGATAATTACCTCATCTTTTTCTTTCCACTTGATTTTGGAGTCTTAAGCCTTTTCTGGATGACTACGATGAACCCATGGTAGAAATGTCCATTTGCTTCCTCAGAGCCTGTCTTGTTATCCATCAACATAGGCGGAGCCCAAAATACCTAGTGCAGACCAAAGTGGGTTGCTAACACAGATAGGAGGTTTGCTGTACCACTACTCGGTATGACTAGCAGTACATCCAGCAACAGTGTGACAGACATGTTATTATATATCCTTTTTGAAAGATCCAGAAGGACCTTAAAAGCCACAGCTTCCCAACCTTTTCTTTTACACTTGCACAGCTATACTTTTCTAGCTTCCTTGGAGGGCTTCTAAAAGGAGGAACAAATTGTATGTCACCTAAGGGCACTTTTAGTTTTCAGGTGGTTGTGGCCAAATCATTTTTGGCTCTGGCCGTGACCTCTTTGGCTTCAGAAAGAACCTAACGCTGGCTCGTGCATCAGTCTTTTGAACACTCCAGCCACCTTCTGCAAGCAGGGGCTAGTAGATACAGTTGAAACAAGAAAACCAATTATGTTCAAATTTCACTCCTAGGGGAGATTTGCTTTTTAATTGAGAGATCAATGTTGAATTCTCATGACATCCTGAACTTTCATTCAGTGACTGTTGACTAATGGTGTGAAATTGGATATTGGACTATCTGACCTGTCACAGAGGTCAGAGTCATGGTCCAGATCGGTCAGTCTGCAGAAGCTGCTGACAGTACCAAGTGATAGTTTGGGAAGGGTACAATGTGAAAAATACTAAATTATTGAGAGAAAATCTAGGATCTAGGCCAGGCATTCCCATGCCTGTGCAATTTGGTGTCATTTATCTTAACTTTTTTCCAGTTTTTTTCCCCCACCTTAAATCCCTGCTCTGATAGCCTCACAAGATTCCTGTGGACCTCAAAGGAGACGTGTGAGAGATCCCCTTATTAAGTAAAGATCTGCATGACCCGTGTTAGAATCATATTCAAGAAACCTGATGTGGCTGATCATAGAAATTAAGCATAGTTTTTTTTTTTCAGTATTCGTAGAAGCCCAAACTCCTAAAACTGGAATTAAAACCCTTACTTTTTTTTTACATTAAATATAGCCTTAAAGCATCCAAACCCCCTACCCCCAAAAGCCTTCAGTCAACCTCAAGTGAATTCCTCCTTCTAATGAAAAGCACAACTGTTACAGTTGGGCTTTTATAATCAAATTTAAAGTCCGCATACACCACCTGTCAGAGGCAGTTTTTCAAGGTGGTTCCCTTGTCGTTTGTCCATCCTTGGGGCAAAGCTTGTACTTGGCCTCCTGGGAAATTTGCCTCAAGGCTGATTTTATGTGATGTCACTGTTCTCCATGTTGTTAAAAAAAATGTTGGGCAGAAGAGTGGAACCTTTCTGTACAGCGTTCAGTAAGACCTCACCCCTATTTTCTTTTTGTTTGAAGCCTGTGTGAGCCTCCTTAAATGCTCTGTGATCCCTGGTATAAAGCAAACTGCTTGCAGAGACATGGTCATTGCCTCTATTATCCCAGGACATCACTACTGGCATCACTCATTTAAGAGTACAAACCAATGGGCCCAGCATGGTAGCCTAGCGGCTAAAGTCCTCGTCTTGCATGCCCGGGATCCCATAAGGGTGCAAGTTCATATCCCAGCTACTCCACTTCCCTTCCACCTCCCTGCTTGTGGCCTGGAAAAGCAGAGGATGGCCCAAAACTTTGGGACCCTGCATCCCCCGTACGAGACACAGAAGAAGCTCCTGGCTTCTGGCTTTGGAATGGCTGAGCTCTGGCCATTGTGACTACTTGGAGAGTGAACCAACAGATGGAAGATCTTTCTGCCTCTTTTTCACTGTGTAAAAACCTGACTTTCCAATAAAAATAAATAAAAATCTTAAAAAAAGAGTGCCCCCCAAGTATTGCTCTCCTCTTCTGTGTCAGGCACTATTCTAGATGCTGAGAATACCCAGATGAGTTCTGTTTGGAAAGCTGGCTCCATGACATAGGAATTTAACATGCATTGGATGTTTTAAGTACATAAATAAACCAATCAACTTGCAGCATAATAAATTCACTAACTTGTAACTTTTGGATATAGCACAGAGAAGTGAAATGGGGAATCGGTTTGAAAGCAGGTAGCAACAGTGAAAACTCATTTGAGGGTCTGTCATTTTCATTGTTTTTTTGTTGATTTGTTCTCCAACTCATTATACACTTAACATTTGACTAACTCTAGCTATGATTTGGGTGTTAAAGGATGAAGAGAAATGAGTCAAGCTGGCAAGAAAGCCAAAAGAATTTGTCAGAGGGAATAGCATGTGCTACTAAGGAAAGGCAAGAGAGGAGACTGGAGAAATGGATAGACACAAGAAAATGGAGGCTGGTGCACACCTTCTTAAAAATAGGGACTTTATCCTGGGGTTAGTGAGCTACACACTGTTGGTGGCTGTGCACATAGGTTATAAGGAAAGGAAGAGACTTGAGGTGGAAGTCCACTGAAGGGGCTATTGGTAGACAAGCGTGGCCATTGAAAAGGGAAAGGGGCAGATGGATTTAGTTGATAGTAATATGGTTGTTGGTGTCAGTACAGTCAACTTCTTTCATTATCACTCAACTTTAACAAAAATAATTTTTGAAGAAATAACTTTCCTAAGAGACCCCTGATACCTAGTTGGAGCATGAGCTTGAAGTTCATACACGATTTGGTTATTAGATATCAATTCACATTTGCTATGAACAGCAGCAGAAGCAGACCCAAATTCCTCACCATCCCAGAGAAACCTGTATGAATTACAAAGCACTTCAAAAGCTTTGTGCGTGTTTTCAGAGAAGCACAGTTGTTCAAGAATAATGCGTGTTACATAAATAAATGAATGAACAAAACAAGGAATAAATGTATGGGTATAATTTACTAACATGGGCAAGTCTCTGTATTAGATAAAGGGCAAGGATGTCTCAGATGTAACTCTTGGCCTTGAAGGAAATGAAAAAAATCTTTCAGCTGGACAGCTCACCAACATGACACCTCCTTCCTAATTGCCAGCTTGCTGGTCACTAAGGCTCGGCAGGAAGTTTGATTAAAAGAAGACCCAATAAATGTCATGTAATCTTCCGTCTGCAGAAATTATTGAACTGAAGATCACACAAAGTGTCAGGTTTCTTATAATTTTAAGTTTATGAATTTTTCAAAAATGAAGTTTAATGAGGAGCACATCATTTGCACATAGTGAATAATTAAAACTGTATAAATAAGCTTCCTCCAACTCCAGACCTCCAGTCTCTCTTCCCAGGGGAAAGTACTATAAATGGTTTATGTGGGTTCTTTAAGTAAGAAATTGTGTATGCTTATACTACCATTTCCATACTTACACTTTCCCATATTTACAGAAAAACGATCACATAATACATAATAATGGATGGAACATTTTCATTTAATGTATCTTGGAGATCTTTCTGCATCTGAACACAGATGAATCTCATTCATTTTAACATTTTCACAGTGTCTAGCAGGTGAATGAGCCACTGTTCATTTGTTTTTGCTTCAAAGCTTGTTTTCTAAGACATAAAGCATTGTAAGTACAGCCAAAATTCCCTTTGTCCCCAGTCTCATTTCCCTTGAGCTCAAGGGGCAATCACTACATGTGTAAAGTTGCTATGTCTCCTTCACTTTCAAGTTTTTTTTATCATTCTATTGCGTATGAAAATATCCATCAACAATGTGGTGACATTGCCTATGTTTTACCTTTGACATGAAAGACATGGCAATGTTTTGCAGGTGACTCTATCCATTTCACATTTGTGTATTTGCACACATGCCCGCAGATATGTATAGCTTATTATTATACTGAATGCCGGTGGCTGCTTGGTTTTTCATTCCAACATACTGTATAAAAATAAGAATCACACAATTACAATTGTTTTTCTGAAATTCTTGCGTAGCGATTGCCCTAGATGGAGTAATACAAGTGTCAGAGTCCTCACGAATTGGAAGAGAAAATAAATCAAAAACTGAAGATATTTTGAGCTAGAAAAGAATGCAGAACATGTTAATATATTTTAGCCGTTTCAAGAGTGGTAATGAGTATATTTGATGATGGCTCTAATATTAAAAGGTACGAAAGTGTCAGAGTACACACAGATTTTCAGTTATACCGAGTACTGCTAACTTGTTCTCTAGAATGGATATATAAATTCACAACCCTATAAGCACTGTATAACAGGTGGTTTTTTTTTTCCTTACATTCTTCCCAGCATGTGGTATTAGCAGATGTTTTTATTTGGGGCTATTTAATGACAGTGGGGCAATGGAATAACATCACTATATTAGTTTAATTTGCATTTCCTTTTTGTTAGCAAGGAAAAGCATGTTTTCACTTACTTACTATCAAGGTTTACTCTGTCATGCATCATCCGCTAATATTTTCTCCACTGTCAATTTCAATCATTTGTTAGTTAGTGTAGTCCTTTATGTATTGTGTATCTGTTACAGTTTTGTTGCAAATGCCTTCTCTAAGGTTGCCCCTTGCCTATCTTTGTCTATTATCATTACATGACTTTTTTTTTTTGACCCCTTGATGAGATGTGGTCATTCATGGTGTATGCTTTTTGTGTCTTAAGTTCAGAAATACATTGCTTCCCTTGAAATTTTTGAAGATATTACTCAAAGTTCTTTCAAAATTTAAAAGCAGGCCTGTTGCAGTAGCCTAGCAGCTAAAGTCCTCGCCTTGAATACACCGGGATCCCATATGGGCACTGGTTCTAATCCCAGCGGCCCTGCTTCCCATCCAACTCCCTGATTGTGGCCTGGGAAAGCTTTGGGACCCTGCACCTGCATGGGAGACCCGGAAGAAGCTCCTGGTTCCTGGCTCCTGGCTTTGGATTGTCTCAACACCTTCCATTGTGGTCACTTGTGGAGTGAATCAATGGACTGAAGATCTTCCTCTCTGTCTCTCCTCCTCTCTGTATATCTGACTTTGCAATAAAAATATAAATAAATCTTTAAAATAAATAAATAAATAAATATTTAAAACCCACAAAATCTAAAAGCCATTTTTCACAGTTACTAAATTCATCTGGAAACTTGTTTCTGTGTATGATGCAATGTAGAAATATAATTTTATGTGTTCTGATATGAATAAGTAGGTTTTCCCACACCATTTGTTAAATAAGCCATAGTTCCCTCCCATGGTTTGCAATGCCAGTTCTGTCATATACCAAATTTGCCTGAATTATCAGACTTCTGTCTGAGTTTATCTTTTGTCCCACTGATTTACTGCTTTCTTCTTTCCAAATATATATTTTTGAAACTATTATACTTTTCTTAAGTGTTGATTTACTCTACTTGTTCTTCATATCTTCATAATTGACTCTAATATTTTTGATCCTTTAATTTTTCATAGGGACTTTATAATCAGCTTGTCAAATTTTATTAAAAATTACTGTTGGATCCTTTGCTTGAACTTGCATAGAATTTATGGATTAATGTTTCAGACAACTGATGTCTGTCAAGACTTCTTTCTTCTCTTCTTCTTCTTCTTCTTCTTTTTCTTCTTCTTCTTCTTCTTCTTCTTCTTCTTCTTCTTCTTCTTCTTCTCTCTCTCTTTGTGTTGTTCAACAGTGCCTACAATAGCTTCCATAAAAATCCAGGGCATTGCTAATATTTGCAGGCAGGCAACTCACAACGTTGCTTATTATTGTGAATGCAAACTTTTCTTCTTCTTTTTTTAAGATTTGTTTATTTTTATTGGAAAAGCAGATTTACAGAGAGAAGGAGAGACAGAGAGAAAAATCTTGCATCAGCTGATTCACTCCCCAAATGGCCACAAAGGCCAGAACTGTCCTAAGCCAGGAGCCAGGAGCCAGGAGCTTCTTCTGGGTAGCTCATGTGGATGTAGGGTCCCAAGACTTTGCGGCATTTTGAACTGCTTTCTTAGATCACAAACAGGGAGCTGGAAGGGAAGTGGGGCAGCCTATGAGCCAGCTCTCATATGGGATCCTGGTATTAATGGGGAAGGATTAGGCATAGTCCTAATCCTTTCAACTTGTCTTATTGAGGTATGATTTACAAATAATAAAATTAACCAATTACAATGTTAGCAATTCTGGCAAGGATTGACAAGTTGAGTAACTGTTACTAAATCCAAGAAGTTCCTTCGTCTTCCTTGATGTCAGTCTCTTCCTCCAACTGAGTCCTGGCACATTTTTGCTGTAATGAATGACGCATTTAGGGACATTCCACATGCCAGGTTTTGTTTGGACATGTTTTTAACATCTTCTGGATAAAAATTCCTGGGAGTGGAACTGCTAAGTTATATGGTAGGTATATGCTTAACTTTGTAACAAGTTTGCCAATTTGTACAAAAGTGGATGAACTACTTTGCATTCCCCACAGCAATATACATACATAGGTTTTGATAGTTATCCCGAATTCTCAACAGCACCGATATTTCCTGATTTTTTTTCCTTTTTAGCTAGTGAATGGTAATTTTCATCATGTCATAAACAAATCATTATACTTTAATGTATTTGTTATACATAGACTATTGTATCTCAATATATTATATTTTACTTATTTATAAAGCATTGTTAAATTGCTTATCATAATTGCTACAATTATGTTATTATATTATCAAATATAATGTATGCATATTATTAGATTATTTATTATATCTTATCATATTATAAAATATATTGTACATTATGATACAAATATGCTCTTATAGATTATATAATTGTAAATTGTAATATATAAATTATTATAAAATGTTTATTTTATTAAAAATAAAATATTATCTCATTCTGTTCTGCTACTATATAAGAAAAGTATTACTTTTTAAAAATATCTTCTATGCAGCAATATTGATTAGCTCCCTTACCAGTTAAAATAGTCTGAGCATTCTCTTTAGCTTTCTGTACAGCTTAATAGTCCATAAATAATGACATCTTCTTTATTTCCAGTGGTTAAATCTGTTTCCATTCTTTGTTTTGTTGAATGGACAAAGGTCTCTTGAACAAAATGTCACATAGTAGTTTAGAAAGAAACTATTGTCTTATTCATGGCTTAATGAGGAGTTTTCTAAATTTTTTGCACTGATTATGTTTACTGTGGGTTTTATTAGATAGACTTTGTCAGATTAAATGCTTCTTTCTATTCTTGATTTGTTTGGAGGTCTTTTATTCCAGGAAAGGTGTTGCATTTTATTTATTTTTCTTTATCTATTCAGATGAGTATGTATTGTTCTGTCTTTAATTAGCTGAAGCAGTGAGCTGCAATGGATTTTCTAAAATTATGCTATCCTTTAATTCTTGGACTCAATCCCCGGGTTATAAAATATGATTTTTATGTATTTCAGTTTAATTCACTAATATTTTTATTAGGACTTTTGAAGTTTTTGGTTAGAAAATGGGATTGGCTTCTAGTATTTCTTCTTTAGGACAAGTTGTCTGCTTTTGGAATCAAGTTTGTACTTGCCTCATAAAAGGGATTGGTCAAGTTTTCTTTTTTGTCCTACTTTGTTGGATATTTTGTAGAATATACAGGTTATAGAGTTTTTGAAACTTTGATAAACCTTTCTTGGAAAATCACATGGAACTGGTGTCTTATTGCAAAGGGCTTGGCCATCAATGATATTTATTCATTATTTAATGGCACATTCATGTTCCAATTTTTCTCTGGACAAGCTTTTTGTGAGCATTACTTTTTCAGCAGTTTTCCATCTCCTCAAATCTGTCATTTTTATTGTTACAAAAATATTTCATAGTATGCTTATTTTTTTAAACATTTGAAAATTTGTTTAGTAATGTCTAATTTTCAGTGTTAATAACAATGTTCACTCATTTTACTTATTCAGTCTTAGAGAATTTCTCAGCTTAATAATTTTGTTAAGAAATGTTATTTATTTGTATTTGAAAGGCAGATTTACAGAGAGAAAGACAGACAGAAAGGGATAGAAATCTTACATTCACTGCTTCAACCCCCCAAATGGTCACAATGGCCGGAGACTAAACAATCCAAAGCCAGGAGCCAGGAGCTTCTCCTGGCTTTCCTACTTGGGTGTAGGAGCCCAAGGCTTTGAGCCATCCCCTGCTGTTTCGCCAGGTCATAAGCATGGAGCTACATTGGAAGTGTTGTTGCTGATTCCCATTTCTTTTGTTTACATTTTGATATTTATTTCATTTCAAAAGGTTAGTTGATCTTTCCCACCTACAAAGACATGAGGTTGCTTAGGTGTTAATGAAGCTTATTATGAAGATTGCCACAAATACCAACTCTGCTGAACTATCATACCATTTCTTTAATCTTTTATTTCTCAATGCAGTGGTATTCAGTCTGTTGAAAATTGAATCAATAGGTAAGTTTGCTTTGACACATTTTTTTTTGAAATCCATGCATAAGAAAAATCCTCAAAAAGCTGATGAAAATGCACATTTTTAAAAGCTATGTTGCTGGCACAAGGTAGGTGTTAGCTATTATTGTGATTAAGAATCTTTTGGTAGGTCTGTTTAAATGACAAGCTAACTTCTTTTTTTTAAAAAAAGATTTATTTGTTTTTATTGGAAGTCAGCTATATAGAGGAAGAGAGAGAAGATCTTCCTTCTGCTGATTCACTCCCCAAAAGACACAATGGCCAGAGCTGAGCTCCAATCCAAAGCCAGGAGCCAGGAGCCTCTTCTGGGTCTCCCACGTGGATTCAGGGTCCCAAGGCTTTGCGCTGTCCTCGATTGCTTTCCCAGGTCACAAACAGGGATCTGCATGGGAAGCTGGGTGGCCAGGATTAGAACCAGTGCCCATACGGGATCCTGGTCTGTGCAAGGGGAGGAGTTTAGCCGCTAAGCTACCGTGCTGGGGCCAGCAAGCTAACTTCTTTTAGATCCTTCTTTTTTTTTTTATCACTTCCTTCTTGAGATCCTATTACTAATCATTGTAAGCCTCCAGGGCATTCAAGCACTATAAAACATGAGAGTTACTATATTGAAGTGGTTATAAAGCCAGTATGCTAAAAAAAAAAAAAAAGTCATCCTTGGAGTACCACTTAAAATAACCAAGAAAAAAAAGTTATGAAAGTTTTCACTATAAAGAAATGGCAAATATTTGAGGAGACGTATGTGCTTATTCTATTTGTGCATTATACAATGTGTGTATGTGTGTGTGTATACGATGTGTGTGTATCTCAAAACATAACGTAGTATTCCAGAAATACCACCATTTCTGGAATAATTACAATTGAATAAAAAATAAAACAATAAAGGAAGAGCAATCCACAAACTGGATCCTCAAAAGAGGAAGGAAATTCTGCACAGTTGCCCAGGGATTTGGAGGGGTGCCAGAACTGCTACCCAGGTGCGCTATTCAGAGATTATTTCCACTAGAGGATCGCAGCCTCTGACCCATCCGCTTTTACAAACTTGAAATCCTTATCTTCCGTGGAGCTGTTTCACCCATGGTTCCCTGAGAAGTAGTAATGCTGAAGTCTGCCTGAGGCCATGTCTACCCTTTCTGTTAATCAAGGAGACTGCCGGTGTCTGGCTGTACTTTATTTTAATATTGTTTCTTCCTGTTACAGGTGGGCACAGCAAAGGACAAACTATACTATCCCACAGAGGATTTGTCTTATTGGATTTAGGAATAGAACACTTGGGTTGAGTACTGATGCATACTATTTGTATTCCATGGCCTTTAGTAAATCCTTTCTGAATCATAGGATCTTCCTCAATAAAATAAGAATAATAACAGTTACTCCTCTAATCTCACAGGTTTGCTGCAAAGACCCAATAAGACTTTCTAGAAAAATGCTTTATAAACATCATATGTTCTCTGTTATAAGTCAACCTTCCTGAAAAAATACAAGATCAGAATATTTATCTAGAGGAATTGTGTAATGGAGGCAAGTATATCATAAAGTGTAGATACATTGCAGTATGCGTCTATATGTCTGAACGGAAGATGGGCTCTTGATGAAACTGTTAAATATATCTTAACACTAGATTTCTAGACTTCATACCATTCTCTGTACCTGCAGTGTCGGATGCACTTAAATAGCAAATTGATGGACTTTTGACAGTTTCAGGGGCTAGACTTGTTACAATTTGGGAGAAAACAATGGGGGAGGGGAGAGGTGGGGGAGGGGGGAACGGGAAATCCCTGAGCCTAAGGAATTGTATCATGAAAAATGAAGAATTTTTTTTTAATGCTCTCATCAGAGCAGATATTCAGAGAACATGTTCTGGGGTAGCCAAATTAATTCAGAGGGTGCTTATAATGATTGTCAAATTGCCGTTTAGGAATCTCCTTATCTCAGAGCACTGCCCTGTTTTCTGTCATCCAATCTCATATTTCACAACTTTGGCCTTTACTTTCTTGCAGGCTCCTAATCAGAGCCTGGTGGAGAAAACTAGACTATGTTCCACCAGCTTTTAAAGTAAATGATGCCTCATGCCTTTCCATCACTCTGAGGCTGAGGCCGCTTGCATCTGGAAGGGGGTGCCCCATTAAAATCACCTTCATTGGTCATCTTTGGTATCTAAAATTTCCACAGCACCAGTTGCCAAAATCTTAAATGTTATCCTGAATACAGTAATAAATATTATGAATAAAGTATATAAGAGATGTCACACATTGTGTTGGGGAATTACTGTAAATTAGTTTATTTGATCATCTTAAAAAGTGTAAGAAGTAACTAATATTTTCATTCATATCTCAGAAGCCAGGCAACTCAGACTTGAAGAATGCCAGTACCTTGTTCAAGGTGTCATAGCTGGGTGATTAGCAGAAGCGATACTCAAAGATATGTCTTCAGCGTGCTGATGCTAGTCTTTCATTCATGCTATCTTTTCTAAGTATGATGTTACACAAATAAGGGTTATTCGTTTTTCGAGGGATTCACAAATCCATCCTTTATTCTTTTTATGCTATTCTTGGAAATGTCTTGCTTTTGTAAATGATAAATTCAACCTGTAAAAATCTTAGGTGCTCCACCAGCTCATCAGGGTGATGGACTGTGCCGGGCCCTGTGCTTGCTAGAACATACAAGAATCTGGTCTGGGAATACCTCAAAGTATCTTTGGAGATCTCCCCACTTGAACTGCTGGACTCAGAATTCTAACCAAGAAAAGACAGAAGACAGAATAGGACAATCATTCATCTCAGCTACATGTTGGCAGCGAAATATGGGACAAATGGAGACTTCATGATGGACCATATCAATCAGTGGACCACCTCATCGAGCGAAACTGGCAGTGACTCATAACTGGAGAACTATTAACTCCACTTGAGCACATATCTCAGAGCATGCCCCACATATGGGACTTGGGGTGGGCGGGAAACCGGGTGGGGCTTCTCCCTCAATACCCCCTTTTACCTCAGATACATGATGGAAACAATATGGACATAATAGCATTGCCCACCTCCCTATCCCCCTGAACCTTTTTTTTTTTTCCTTCTCTTTCTTGATTTTCCTTCAACTATAGTTAACTATGTAAAGATTGTCAACAACAATACAATAAAATGGATTATATATAAAAAAAAAAAATCTTAGGTGCTCGTCATTGGGCACACATACATTTATCCTTCCAAGAAATCAGAGTAATCTTCGAAACATTTTTGGAAATGTATATTATGAAAAAAATCATGTGTGGACCTTGAAAGACATTATTCACCAGGAAAAAAAAAACCTAATCCTTTTAATGCCATTATCTGTGGACTTTTGGAAATACCCTCATAATCACTGGACACTTGGTGTGTTCCAGGCAATGAATTATACTTAAGGATCAAGCAGTAGACAAGACTGATAAAGTCCTTATTTTCATGAACTTTACAACCTAAAGGAAGAGAGAGATAATGAGTGAATACATACTTAGCAGTAACAAAAGTCTAAGTAGCATAAAGCAAGTTAATGGAATAGAGAGAGCTCAGAATTTGGATGGACAATAGGTGTACTGGCAGGAAAAGCCTGCGTGAAGAAGCAATCTGAGAAACCAGAATCTGATTGGTAATTAAGCAGCCCCACAAAGATTTTAGTGACAGGAATAGAACAAATCTCTGTCTTTAAATTCTACACAAGGCCACTGTCTCTAAATGCTAGTATGACCCAAGTAGAGGCTGACGAGGGATAGCTGAGTGTGTGGGATATTTGGGCTTGCCTCTTTACAAGCATCCTCAGTCCTTTCTCATGCACCATGCTTCTTTGACTAGCCCTTGAAGTCACAAGTAATCACTAGCCACTTTCCTGGTAATGCACACATCCAAAATATTTTAGAGCAACTCTGGTGGTTGGGCTGTTGCCCGATGTCCTCTTGGCAGGCACAGAAAATGCCATGTGCCACAACAGGAAAGCTTCTGGCACTAAGCTACAAGTTATAATCCTTCCTCATCTCCCCCTCTGGGCTTGGCCATTTTGCAGTAATTGACAGAATCATTAATATAGCAAAGTTTCTGCCTTGTTGACTGATTTCCCGGGGATGTCCAGGAATGCAAGCCAGGGGTTAAGCAGCTGTGACAGCCAGTATGACTGGAGTAGAAAGCTGAGCCATCACTAACTGACACCAAGGAATAAGGACCAGTAGTCATTTTTCAGATGTTTTAGGTACAGTTACATAGGAAAAAAGTGACTGTGAGATGCACTGTGTTACAAACCTTTCATATAAAATGTGTTCCTAGTGGTATTAAGACATTTTAGCCATAATTAAAATAGCTATTGTTTCCTCACATGTTGAGGCTCTGGGGATTACACTTATTGATGCGGAACACAATAATTAGAAAACATTTTACCTTATGATCTGTCCTATCTCCTTGTTTACCAAATCTTTTACTCTGATGATAAACTATAAATTAATTTTAAACATTAAGGGATTATTTAATTAGTGTTTATCTGGCCAACAAAATTTCTAAGCATCAGTCATTTTTCTGGTTAAATATTTCTGTGCTGAGTTGTCTCATACCACTCTTCCAATTAAAAACAAAAAACAGATTGGTGTTGTGGAAGACATGTACCTACATTTCTTGTTTCAGTTTTTCCATTCAGTAGATGTTTATTAAAGATCTATCATGTGCTTGTCATTGTTCTAGGAGCTGGGGAGACAAAATCAATAGTAAATTAATAGCGTCTCTTATATATACTCCATTCCCACTCCCTAGTAAAGGCACACAGAGAAGCACATGTTCTAGCTTAAAAGGCACAAAACCATCTCTTTTTCTGCTGGCTCTTTGGCGGCCTTTGTAAAAATTGTCAAGCTGTGCAATTTAAGGGTTAATGCTACTGATTTTAAGACAAGAGAATTGTTTAAAAAGTAGACTTTATGAATGTTTGCCTTGTGGACACATTCGTTTAATTCTGTTGCTTGGCTATGCAGAATTTTGTCATCATTTTAAGTACAGGAATTATTCTTTTTTGAAGTTAAATTGTAGTGCATTAGGCGATATTTGAACCAGTTTGTGAGCTTCTGCTGTGGTATGATGGACTGACTCCACATATTGCATGACACTGTCCCCACATTTAATTATCTTGGGCACCACCACCGCATAGCATAAAATGAGTCATGTTGTTCACGGCATCTGTAGGCTTTACTGAAATGGAGGTTATAGGATAACAACTTAAAGGCTAACTCATTAATGTTCAGGGCTGAATGAAATAATGTATCTGCAGACCAAATTGGTGCCCCAAATGTTTTCATGTAGAGACCTGTATCTCTTTTCCATGTTGTGATATATTAATGGGTATGTCTTTATCAATTGTCACTGTCTATAGACATTTGAATAACGCAGATGGAATACCTCTGGGCAGTGATCCTTGTGCATTATCAATTTCTCAAACTCCAAAGGTCTCTCAGTTGCTAGAGGCAAAATTCTGATGGTGCCCTAAAGTGCCAAGTTTGTAAGCATTCTAACCACAGCATCAGTACAGTTGCCACTTTCCCCCCTATCTGATGGAAGGCAATGGGGGTAAATTAGTCCTTCAAACTGTGAAGGCTGTGGATTTATGCCTCACTGAAAGCATTTCTGTCCTCTTGGTGTCAAAGCAGGTGACCTTTCCAATGTTAATTTGCTTCTCCACCTGTGCCATGCATTTCAGCGGAATGTGAGGAACAACCTTGTTGACATCCAAACGTGTTCCCCTATTTCGGTATTGCTATGTTAATGGCTTGTCAGAGGAGTCACCTGGACAAGGGAAAAATTTGAGGGATGTCCTTTCACAAGTATTTGGGGAATGAAGCCAAGGAAATTCAGCTTCATGGATGCTGCAACATGGAGAGTTTTTACTGTCCTACTTGAAATGAGTGTTCTCCCTTGGTAGTGATGTCATCCTGGCCAATTGCTGTCCTAAATTAAATTCTTTCCTATATTTCCCTGGCTCCTGAATAGGTATTGTGTCACTCAGACTTTGCAATTTCATGTTATGCATTTTTAAGAGATTTATTGAGCCATTCAGTACAAGGAACTGTGTTAAATTCAGTCGCAAAAATTTTATGTTATTCTTACCATAGCCCTATGAGGTAGATACTATTTTTATTTCTATTTTACAGATGAAGAAAGTGAAGTTCAAACAGAGCAAATAATTCTTTCAGGATCACAAAGGAGACCGTAATTAAAAGTCCTTCTGACTCTACAACCTGGGAGCCCTTTGCCATCGCACACAAAAATCACCTTGCAAAACAATTTGCCAATCTACTCAGCATTATTCTTTAAGATTAATGATTCTCCACACTAGGTACACATTTAAATCACCTGAATGCTCAAGAAAATACCATGCCCAGGTCCCATTCTCAGGTTCTGGTATAACTCATCTGAAGTTGGACACAGACATCCACTTTTTTTTAAAGCTTTCCAGGTGGCTCTGACATACCACCAGAGTTGGAAACTATGAATTAGAGGTTCGTGATAATGAGTTTCTTTTCTTGTTTCTTGTTCACAAGAAGCATACTTAATGCTTGTGGCCCAATTCCCCCTGTGTCTGAGGAAGCATTTGGAGTTTATACTCAACACCACAATCAGGGAGCAGTGTTTTCCCAATAATTAGGTTCTGCTACCTTTACAGCCTCACAAATGCCTCCTTTACTGTAGAATCCTGGCTGTCGCTGAAATGGTGAGCTGTGATTTTAGACAAATGCAAGGGATCATAGGACATAAACGCATTTCAAGTGACCATTATTGTGCCTTCCCCGTGAGATCAGGTGAATCACATCCTCCATCACGATTTTCAGACTATGAGGCAGTCTCATTGATCGGTATTTTGCTTCTTTCATGCAAGCGACTTTTATTGAGTGCCTATATGTGTTGGTTCATTTCAGTGGTTTTCGTCTGAGGTGATACTTCCCTATAAAAGTTGTTTGAAATTTTGTGGAAGTTATTTTATTGTCAGAGTGGGGAGAAACATTGACACTGCTAAGTCATAGGTGGCCAAGAATGCCAAATGCTCTATTAATGTTCAAGACTGACTTGATCGACCCTGATAAGCATTGTCTCACTCCAAACGCCAATAGCACCTTTACAGAGAAATAGTAGTATATAACCTGGATCAGGGATTCAAGGTCTTGGCTATTCAAAAGCAGTGGCTGTGATAACCGTTTTTCTGCTCTGGCTGAGGCTTTTTTCAAGGCTTTTCAATCAGTCACCTGTTACTGACAATGTTACAAACAATCACATGTTACTGTCCATTTAAACCTTAACAACCACTCTACACAAATGGGAAGTGAGTGTGTAACTTCAAAGAACTTACAATCTACATGGAGAGACAGAGTATACCCTTGTGGATAAGAGTTAAGAATGTCCTTCAAAAAATATGCCTGATGTGCATATATTAAACCAAAGGTGGGGGTGGCACAAAAGCATAATCCTCAAATTCTAATGTCACAACTTCATTTTGCCTGATTCTGACATGGTCATACATGAGTTTCAATTTTCTAAGCTGTAAAATGGGATATCTACATTGTACAACTGAAATATGTATTAGAAGTAACAAAGGCAATTATCTAGTACAGCATTGGCAGTATGCAAAGGAAGCAGAAAACAGCCTTTCTTTTTGTTAAGAACGTACTATAATAAAAATTATTTAACAGAGCAATATCTTCAACTAACTGGAACTAATACTTATAGAACACTCCATTCAACTATACCAGAATACATAAATCATAAAACAGTTTAAAATAATTGGAATTGTATAATATGGTCTCTAAATACAATTGATTTAAGCTAGAAAGCAATAAAATAAAGATAGCAGGAAGATTAATCATTTGGATATTAACAACACACTCCTAAACAATTCATGGATTAAAGAGGAAGTTTTAAAATGGAAATTATTTGGAACAGAATTAAGAAGCAAATGCAGCATGTCAAAAAAAACGATAACAACTCCTAACAAAGATACAAAGAAATGAAAATACTTGCACGTTGTCAGTGGGAATGTAAAATTGTTCAGCTGCTATAAAATATTACTGAAGTTTTTCAAAGAATTACAAAGTGCACTATCATATGATCCACCAATCCCATTTTTGGGTAGAGAGTCAAAGAAAATAAGCTCAATATCTCAAAGAGATAATTTCATTTCAGTATTAATCACAATAGCCGAGAAATGTAAATAACCCAATTATCCATCAACAGATGACTAGAATATAAAAATGTGGTGGAGCAGGCATTTGGCGCTATGGATGTCACTTGGGACATCCACGTCCCCTGGCACTGCCTTCGATCCAGTTTCCTGATAAGGCACAGCCTTAGGATTCTGTCATCCACATGGGAGACCTGGAATGAATTCCAAGCTTTTTGGCTTAAGACTGGCCCAATTTCTTGCTGTTGCAGGCATTTGGGAAGTGAGCCAGAGACTGGGAGATGGATAATCTCCTTCCCTCCCTTGCCCCCCAAAATCAAATGCATTTTTAAAGGAAAGTTGGCATATTTATACAAAAGAGTAATATTCAGTCTCGCAAATGAGGGAATCCTGACATATCTAACAACATGAATAAATCAGAGGGTATTATGCTAAATGAAATAAGCCAGCCACAGAAGGATAGATACTATATGATTCCAATTATATTCAGTATCCAAAATAGTCAAACCCATAGAAGCAGTAAACACAATAATGATTTCCCGGGGTTAGAGAGAGGGAAAAATGGAGAGTTCTTCAATGTGTATAAAGTTTCAATTTTACTAGACCTGTGGTAAAATTAGCAGCCTAAGTTACCAGCATTCTTTGTATTAACTTGAGAGTTGATGAGAAATATGTTGTAGCAATTATCATGCATTTTTGTGACCCTGTGAATCTAAACTAATAAGTTATTTAAATACATTTTCAGAATAAACAAACAGTACAATATTATGTATTTCAAAATCTATTAAGAGAGTTGATCTCATGTTATACGATCTTACCACAAAGACAAAAATGAAGAGACATAAGGATGCTGTGGGAGGTAGTGCAAATACTTAATACTTTGCGGTAATGAGATCACAACTGTTTACATATAAAATGTCATCAAATTATACACATATTAATTAAAACTCAAGGAAGCTACTGAGAAATACAATTTTTTAATAAAATATATGAAAATGACCAATATCATTTGCAATAAGCAAAATGTAAGTCAAAACCACCATGGCATATCATCTCACCACAGTTAGAATGGATATCACCATAAAGCTCCCCCTGACAAATGACAAATGTTTGTACTCTCTACACTGTTGGTGAGGGTATAAATTAATATGGTCATGATGGAGAATAGTATAAAGATTCCCCTCAAAGCTAAAAATATATATGTGGTATGATCTAGCTATCTCACTTCTGAGTATACATCCACTTCTGTGTTTATTGTGACACTTCAGAATAATCAATACAAATCGATAATACACATGTACATATAATACTCTACCACAAAGAAAAATTTCTGTCACTTGCAGCAAAATGGATGTAACATGAAGGTATTATGTTAAGTGCAATGAGCCAGACACAGAAAAACACAAACCATATGTTTCTAACCTATGTGGAAGCTGAAAAATATAAAATTGATATGAATATAGAAAAGTGATTACTGAAGTTCAAAAGGGTGGGATGAAGAGTGGGGAGACAATGGGATACGGGCACTAAAGCATAGTGTACTGGGGAGTGTACTGGAATCCCACAGCACAGTAGGATCACTATGGATCATATACTCTGTTATATACTTTATGAAGAACTAGAGCAAAAGAAATCAAAGTTTTCAAAAATTAAAGGAGCTATAAGGAAATAAAAGCACTTATTATTTTTATTTAAACAGATGCATTGTAAATGTCTTAAAAACTACATGGTATATAGAAAATATGCACAGTTACTACATTAATAAAAATGCATACAACCTTGTGGAATCTGAAGTAATTAATTAGAATCATAAAATATGACTAAAATTAAATGTACATGAATAAAAAAGAGAGGGAGGAAGGAGGGGAGGAAGGAATGAAGAATGAAAGAAAATAAGATATATAAGTGAGTAAGAAAGGAACCGTTTAAATTTGCAAACAAAATGATTAAAAAATTCCGGAGAATATAAAACAGCAGACTTCCTGAAATGTTGAAATGAGGTTGGTAGGGACACAGAAAATTTGATTGTAGTTTTCAGTACAGCGAATGAACAGCTGAGAATGAAACCCATAAAATATACCCTTTTAATGGCTTGCAAAATGACATAGTTAAATATTAGTACAACAGCATTTGTAGAAGATCTCTGTGCTGAAATCAGTAAATTTCAGCTGAGAGGTATTAAAGAGGGTGGAGAAACACCATCAAGTATGGATTAGAAGATCCAACATAATAAAGGTATTGATTGTCCTCAAAGTGATCTATAGATTTGATGCAATAGCAATAAAAATACAAGCAGGATTTTTGTTCTTATTGTTGCTATAGACAACAGAAATTTCTAAACTCTAAAATTTAAAATTTATATGGTAGGACAAGCAACATAAAATAGCCAAAGCAGTTTTGAAAAAAAAAAGTGAAATTGAAGGACTCATGCTATTGTTTTAACACAATAGGGGCCTGGCGCAGTAGCCTGGTGGCTAAAGTCCTCACCTTGCATGTGCCAGGTTTCTACATGGGTGCTGGTTTGTGTCCCGGTGACCCCACTTCCCATCCAGCTCCCTGCTTGTGGCCTGGGAAATCAGTCAAGGACAGTCCAAAGCCTTGGGACCCTGCACCCGTGTGGCAGACCCGGAAAAGGCTCCTGGCTCCTTGCTTCGGATCAACTCAGCTCTGGTCATTGCGGCTTTTGGGGAGTGAATCAACAGATGGAAGATCTTCCTCTCATATATCTGACTTTCCAATAAAAATAGTAAGTAAATCTTTGAAAAAGACTTAAAAAGGTACAGTGATGGGTACAGTGCATATTGGCAAAGGAATAAACCCTTGGATCAATGGAACAGGATGGAGAACTTAGAAACAGATCCACACAAGTAAGGGCATTTAGTCTGTGAAAAAGATGTGAAAGAAATCCATTGGAGAATGAATAGGTTTTTGAACAAATAGTTATCAATACAAAAAAAATGAAAAAATGAAAACCTTCCCAACTTCATGCCTATAAAAAATGAATTAGAATCATACATAGACACAAATCGGAAACTCTAAAAATTCTATAAAACAGTAGAAAACCTATACAATCCAAGTTTAGGAGACATATTCTTAGAAATGAAATCAAAAGTACAGCACTTAAAAAGAAAAAAAAATAAACATTCAGAACTCTTTATTAAAATTAAGAACTTTTCTTTGTCAAGGGCACTGACACGAAAATGAAAACATAAACTAAAAACTGGTTAAATGTTTGCAGTTTACATATCCAAAAAATTTATCCAGAATATGTGAGTAACTGTGAGTCAACAGTGAAAAAATATCAAACTAGAAAGGAGCAGAAGACAAAAGCAGGTCTTTAACTTAAAAACATATGCAGATGAGGGCCCAGTGCGGTGGCCTAGCAGCTAAAGTCCTCACCTTGAACATACCTGGATTCCATGTGGGCACCGGTTCTAATCCCGGCAGCCCCACTTCCCATCCAGCTCCCTGCTTGTGGCCTGGGAAAGCGGTGGAAGACGGCCCAAAGCCTTGGGACCCTGCACCCATGTGGGAGACCTGTAGGAAGTTCCTGGCTCCTGGCTTCAGATCAGCGCAGCATCGGCCGTTGAGGTCACTTGGGGAGCGAATCATCGGACGGGGGATCTTCCTCTCTGTCTCTCCTCTGTATATCTGACCTTGCAGTAAAAATCAATAAGCCTTTAACAAATATACAGATGAAATGGAAAATACATGCATAAGAATTAATTCATTATCATTAGCCGTTAAGTTAGTGCAAAGTGAAACCAGGGAGAGGTAATCCTACATAACTATTGCAATATCCGAAAATGCTGACGTGCAAGTACTGGCGATGACGGGGAGCAAGTAGAACTCTAATACATTGCTCTTGGGAACTCAAAACAGCACAGGCACTCTAGTAACAGTTATTAATCATGTACTTCACGTACGATCAAGCAATTGCACCCACAGATATTATTATAGAGAAATGAAAACTTACATTGAGAAAAAACACGAAAGCAATGTTAATACTAACTTTACTCATGATAGTGAAACACCCAAAACAATCTAAATGTCCTTCAAAGTGAATGGTTAAACGAGCTGATAGATGCATATAATGCATGCTAGTCAACACACACACACACACACACACACACAGAGACAGAGAGAGAGAGAGAGAGGGAGGGAGGGAGAGAGAGAGAACCAGATTATTCACTTAAGGCTCTTAAAATCATAGACAAGGCATGGGCATTGTGGTGTAATCAGTTAGCCTATGTTTGGGACATCACATCTTACGTCAGAGGGTAATTGAAGTTACAGCTACTCTGCCTCCAACCCGGTTTCTTGGTAGTGCCTACTGAGAGGCAGCAGATGATGGCTGAAGCGCTTGGGTCCCTGTTATCCACATAGGAGCCCATGGTGGAGTTTCAGGATCCTGGCTTCTGCTTGGTCCAGTTCTGGCTACCTGGCCCTTCTCCTAGGCATTCTGCATTTCAACAGGATGAAAAAATGTGATTAAAGATAGACATTATAAAAATCCTCAGGCAAATGGAGCTGAGTGTAAGCAGTATACAGGCAGCTGAATAAAGACATTTGATTAAATCCTTAACTCTAAGGGAGTCCATGGTGATTCTGATTGCCATGTTGTGAGTGAGGCTTTCTGGTGGTGGAAAGGAAGGGACTTGGAAACAGGAAAACATGAGGCAGGCATTGGACATTCATGAGGCATTGGACATTCTTGAGCTATGCAGTACACAGTCATGTCTTCGGGGCTGGTAAGCTTTAAATTTATTGTTCAGCAAGGAAATGTATGAGGGATTGCAGTAAAAAATCAGGTACCAGTCATGCAGGGCTTATAGATTAAGTGCATTCATAACATGTTGAGTGTAAAGTGAATAGCCTACAATATATAAAATCATGTTTTTTCACTGACTGCCTTTATGATGGGAGAGATGTAGAATTTTTATTTCACCTTGGCTGAAATAAACATCACATTCTAGGCTAAAAATGGCTGATTTTCAATCAGTGCGCTGACTTTGTTGCTACATGTGTGGTTTATCAGACACTGTCAAAAGGTCGATCAAGCCACTTGGAATTCCAAGCTTTTAAAGCATGATAGAAATAATATACCACCAAGTTAATTTCCATTTGATAGGCATTTTCCCTGCTCTCAGTTACATGTATGTAGTGGAAGGAGCAGAAACTCTGAAAATACACATAGGAAAGATAGATTCCCAGCACCACCACAGCTCCACCATGCTAGGATCTGTGTAACTTAAGGATTTAACCTCTCTGCATCCCAGTTTTCTCTTATAATGGCCCTTGTTCGGTGGGATCATGATATACAAGGAACTAGCTCTGCCAGCGAAGAAGGTTAGTACAAGTGTGCACCTGTGTGAGTCATGGAGAGATTACCGAGATTCAGTAACAATAAAGCAAGCCCTGATTTGCATAATGACATTTTAATAATAAAGATTTGAACACACCTCTTACCATCAAGCATATCTTTCATTGCCGGTAATATATTAAAAGCAAATCCTCTGATATGAAGTGTTTTACTTCACTGAACTTCAGAAAAATACTGAAATAGTCAGCAATAAGTGAATATATGAAAAATATGGCTTACTTTTAGCGAACTAATCTAATGATACCTCAAAAATGTTAATGAAATTTTCATGTGACCAGGAAGAAAGAAAACTATGATCGAAATTGTCTGGCAGAGGGGATTCTGTCAAAATTTTGCACTTCAGATCTTTTAATTTGTCACAGGATGAGCAAATATAAAACCAGAAAATACTTTTTTCCCAAGAAGTAAACACTTACACACAGTGGGGTGGTGGCAAGTGGCTCTACTGCACAGGCTAAAAAAAGTCATACTGGAGTAAGAGTCAGGGAGTTAAAGCTGAAAGTCATAATTCTCAGAAGAACAGCTTGAACTAGGAAGGCATCTCATCAAAACACGCGCCAGTGTGATGGAAAAGAAGAAAGGTGATGGAAAGAAGATGACTGCTGAGTTGAAGGCACTAAGGCATAACTTCCTTTGATCATATGCCCATTAAGACTGTGGGGACTGAGGAGAATAAAGGGTCACAGATGGCCACACAGTCAACCCAGGACTTTGGTGTCAATAAACAGCTGAGATGCTGAAGAATCCTGTGCTACAGGACTCTCTCTCCCTGACCGGCCCCAACTGCAAATGGCAGCATCGTACCTGAAACACTTCTTTGCTAGAAATTTGAGCATGGGAAAAGTGAATGGTACAAATCTAAGCAGGACAGCAGGAAAAATGAGCCTGAAGAGCGTGATCATGCCCATGTTCCTTACTGTCTTTTCCGTGTACAAGAGAGTATAGTCCAATGAGAGAGGGGCTAAACCAAAAGCGATACTGACGATGACTAGTCCTCCTTTGGAGAAGAAATCTCTTGATCACACTGGAGTTTCGAAGTCGAGACTTGGCGGTCTGAAATCTGCATCAGTGTTGTGCCTACAGGACAGTGATGAGCTCAACAGGTGATTGTGAACCTTAATTTCAAAGTTTTTGTGGATATCAGTAATTTCTTCAGACATTAAAACTCCACATTTTTAACATTTGTGATTCATTCATTTTTAATTCCTCTGGGAAAAGCCAAACACCAAAGTATGTGAGATGACAGTTACATTTAATGAAGCTGTAAAGAGATTGGGGTATACTGCATCATCTACTCTTGCCTTCTTCCTTGTTCTGACTCTGGTCCTGGCTTAAATGGCTAGAAGAGTTGGATCTGCAGCCCAGTCTTGGTGCAGTTTCATGCAGCAATCAAAAGCCAAGAGATCAGAAGTTTCAATAACAGAAGTTTTTTTTTCTATTTCCTACTTCTAAAGTACAATTCTCAGTGTTATTTCCTTCTCAGTACACATGAGATCCATGATTTAATGCTGTTCCACTACTATTTTTGAATTTATGGTGGTACTCCAAATTCCATATGCATTTAGTAGAGACCTCTCCTTCAGTTTTGAATTGTTATATTTTTCCCAGTCTAGTAACAGGCAATGTAATTTTCTCCTATGATACTGGGCAACAGTAGGTGAGTACAGCTCCCAAAGAATCCCAAAGTCGTGAGGGGGATCACCAAGTCTCTGCAGTGTCCTGTGTTGCTGAGCTAGGGTATTCCATACATTAGGCATCTTCAGGGCATTCTTGACTTGTGATTTCAATTTACAGTGGGTTTAGTAGGACACAACTTCATCATAAGTCAGGGATAATCTCTATCCCAGTGTCTATCTCACAGGGCCAAGTTCCAATTTCAGTTTGGCATTGAAAACCCTCCTACAATCCCTTCCAAACTTTGACAATTTGTTTTCCACTTTTACAATTCTACATACTGGGGATTTCAAATAGTAAGAATTTCAGTGGCTCTGGTTGAAATATAGTAATTATCACAAGAGGGAAAAAATACTCTACCTTCCCTACTCTGTTATCTGGCCCTGGGGCAAGTGTTGGGGAACAAAGCCTGGTGGAAGGAGAGAAGGCCAAGATACCAATGGAAACTACGGTCTTCTGGTTATCAGACTGAGGCATTGGGCCAGTGATGGTGCTGCAATAGGCATGGATTGCTATGTGTTAAAATTATCTTAACCCCACTATTTAGGATGTTCCAGCTTCGGCTCACTTTGAGTCAATTTCAACTTCCGTGCCTTAAATGACAATTTCCTTATGTGTGTTTTTCTTTTCCTTCTTCTCGGCATTCCATTTTTTGCTTGAAGTTTCTGCTTGATATGCTGTCCTTCAGAGGAAGTTTTTCCAACTGATACTCTCTCAGTGTCACCACTCTATTTCTTGCTGTTTCTGGAGTTTATTATCAATCATGCCCATGTTGAGAGACTAAGTGACTCGTTCAGTCCTTGAGCAAGATCCAAGTCCCTCAAGGCAACCTTCCCTTGCTCTTTTATTTCTTTCCTCATCCAGTTCCAGACTCAAAATATTATTTTCCTTTGATTTGCACAGCACCAATCCCTCTAGCAGGTTCTACTTCTCTTAGCATTCAGCCATTTGATGGCTCCTTTTCTATTCAGCCTGCAATTGCCGGAGTTTTTCCATTCACTTATGTGTACATTAATGTAATTTAAAGTTGCATTTATTGTGCACATAGTATGTGTCATGTCAGCATCTATGCTTATTGAGATACTGTTCCCTGCGCCTTTCCCCTTGTTCCTCCCGTTTTCTCCCCTCCTTTCTCCTCTCTGGACTTCCCTTCACTTCCCCTCCTTCTTCCCTTCCATCCACTCCTCTTTGATTTTAATACATTCTTTTATAACACGTACGCAGTCTGAGTCGTTTCTGTTAGCAGGAGTCTACTCAAACAAATGGATGATCTCAGATCCCTAACTTTAATCTAAGTGTTTGCTTTCAATTTCAGACCTCTTTGTAGTAGTTCACTGTATATTTATTTCTTGTGGATAGTATAGAGTTATCCCAAGATCAGTGTATTCAAATCAAGTATCATCCTCTTCCTTCCCAGATTCTCCTTCTTCCTGGATATCCATTTCCATTAACTACATAATGTTTTGCTAATTCAACATCATCATTGACTTTCTTAAATTTACAGCATATGTCTAATCAGTCATGAAGTCTTCGCTGATGCAATCCCCAGTTTGTAGATGTGATAATAGCCATTCTTACATTGCTGTACTGTATTTGTAATAATTATGAGCTTTACCATCTGTGTATGGACTACAATAGCCATTTTAATTATCTTCTTCCCAGTTCATCCTCCACCTGCTCCTAAGAGTTATCTTGTTAAATGAATTTGACTGTGTCATTGCCCTGCTTTAAAAATGTTTGTAATTCTCCATTGTGTATAATGCAAAGGCCACTCAATTTGCATAGCATTTTCAATCCAACCCAATCTGGGCCCAAATCAATTTTCCACATATTCTTCCCATCATTATCTCCACGTCATAGCCTCTAGTTCTATTTAAACCACTCTTATGTATGCATGAACATATAATTGAAAACATAAAACCTCCATCTTCACAATGACTACATCATTGAAAGGAATTTATGAGACTCTTGAGAGCAAAAAAAAATGTACATTATTACTTGTTACCCACTGCTTTTCATAAAAATATCTCAAAAATATTATATAAACTCACCAGGTTTTGAATTTCAGTTCTGCCATTCTTCAATAATGTGACTCTTGGACAGTATTGAGCCTGAAGCTCCTCATTTATAAGTTGGAACAATTATCCACCTAACTGTATAGGTTTTGAGAGAATTCCTCATGGCCCTTTAATGTTTTATCTTCTCTAGTTCTCCAGGGCCCTCCCTGGCTTTAGCAAACAATGGAAAATGCAGAAAGAAGCGGACTGTGGGGCCAAATGCTGAGCAGCACCTGCACAGACTGCTTCATGGCTGCTGCTGTGGCTCTTGGAAAATGTGTACTGATAACCCTTTGAGTCTAATTCTTTGAGAAACCTACGGATTATTATTATTTTTAACCCAGGTGAGTGAGCCATGTGAATGCTTGGTGCTTTGTGGTTATCAATCTAATATAAAGTATTGAGTACGTACTACAGATATATGCCTAACACTGGAAAACAATGGGAGAAGGTCCTAGTCTTGCACAGCTAACAATTGTGCTTTTGAAACATGTTGGAATATTTCTGGGTTTTATTACCCCTGGAATATGGTACTAGTTCACCACTCCTTCATGACCTGCTCACTTCTAATTCTACCACTCCCGGACGCTGATACCAGAAATAGTCTTTTGGAAACTCTGTGTATGTTTTTTTTCTCAATCATGAATACACCAGAGTACAATTTTTTAAATGCCCAAATCTTTGCTTTGACACAGAACTGTTCAGTCGCATGGGTGTTTCAATTGTGATTCTGCTGCAAAGTAAAGACTGGCAACCATTGTTATGAGCTTACTCCTATTTTTTTTTATTTTTAAAACTTCATTTTTAATTTTTATTTGGGAGGCAGAGTTACAAAGAGAAGGAGACAGACACAGAAAGAGAGAGAGATGAAAGAGAGTGATTCCATCTCCTAGTTCACTTTTCAAATGGCCTCAATGGTCAGAGCTGAACCCATCCGAAGACAGAAGCCAGGAACTTCTTCCAGGTCTCCCACGTGGGTGCAGGTTCCCAAGGCTTGGGGCCGTTCTTGACTGCTTTCCCAGACCACAAGCAGGGAACTGGATGGGAAAGAGGAGTAGCTGAGACATGAACCAGCATCTATATAGGATGCCAAGCACCACAGGCAGATTAGCTTATTACTCCTCTGTGCCAGCCGTCTCCACTTTTAGGAACTTGTACCCTGTGTTGCCCCTTCTTTCAGAACTCCTTACATAGCCACAATGACTTCCTTAAACTAGCTTAGATTTTATTTTCTAGCACCACTCCAACTGCTCTCCATAATCCTGTGACATACTGTATATAGACCGAGTGCTACTTCATGACTTTCTATCCTGTCCCATCTTGTACTCTTGGTATAGACTGTTGCTACTTTTGCTATCCATTAAAAGATAAATGACACCTCCTCTAAGAAGTTTTGTATTTGTTCACGTACCCTCTCTTCATCCCCTACTCAACTATGAAGTTCTTGGTCACTGAGAATGTACCTTAATCACCCCTGAATCCCCAAAACTTCAGCCATCACCACTTGAACACATTAGGTACTCCTTATACATTTGTGGAGTGAGTCGATGAATGAATGAAATTTTTGGAAAGATTTCACATCACTAAAAGTCATGAAAATGGGAAAGAAAAAATGAAGCGGATTGGAAAGAAAGGATTTGTAAGTTGAATACTCAGTGCAAGGATCTGTGTCCTTGGGAAGAAAGGATGTTTGTCTGGAGAAAACCAGGCTGTGCTAGGAAAGATAGCTAATTCCTACAGATAGGCAGCCAAGAACAGGTTGTGGCCAAAGTGTTGATGGCTGACAGCTGGAAGTATGGCTTATGAACCAACTAAAAATGACACATCATTCCAAGCTGCAAAATAAATCACTGGGACTCCAAAGACTTTTGTCTGCTTTAAAAATCTCACTCTACATGAAGACTTAATAAGAACACTCTAAATTGACATGACACTTTACAACTTTATCTATTACAAATTCACATATATAATCCTACTGAAACTTCCTAAGCAGTCTTATAAGGACAATATTATCAATTCTACTTGGAGACAGAAAAATGGAGTCTTTAAAACTTTCAGTCATTAGCTCAAAATCACACATGTGGTGGATGAGAGAGTCAGAAAGAATAGACCTTAGGATAAGAAATGGAGAATAAATCAGATAAGGAAGATAAAAATCAATAAATGAGGGAAAGAAGCCAACATCACAGTGTAACAGGTAAAGGGCATCAGTCATGTCCAAGAGGCTCCACTTTCAATCTAGCTCCCCGCTAGTGTGCTTGCAAGAGCAGAAAATGATAAATAATATAATAAAGAATTTAACCAATAAAAATAATAAATGTAATACAAAGTAAAAAGTGAGGGGAAATAAAGAAAATCTACAATAGGCACTTTAAATCGTACTGTGGGGTTATTAAAACCAAACATTTTGTTTTAGTCTCAGTGATTTTGATGGTGTTAGGTTAAAAGAACAGGCCGCTCCTAGACTAAAGCTATTGACTGCTTAGAAGGCACCAGGTAGGATGCAGGTCACTTTACATACAATACTAACAGTAGTTCTAACATGGTAGATATTACAATCCTCAATTTAAAAGATGAGACTCAGAAAGATTAAGAAAGTTGTCCAAAGGTCTTTAAAGGTTGGGGAAATATTTCAACATTGTTCTGTTTGACTCTGGAACTGGTGCTATTTAAAGAACATCATATAATTAATTTCTGTGTTGCATTGGTTACACTTAACAAAGATGTTTTATGCAAAAAAATCCTATCCTAGATTAATGTCATGAGACATTTCCTATTTTTTATTTTATTGTAAATAGTTTCATAGTTTGAGTCCTTCATTTAAGTTGTTAGTTCGTTTTGAAGTTTTTTTTTTTGTATACTCAGAGAAAAGAATCTACTCAAGTTCTTCTGAATGGAGATATCTACTTCTATCAATACAACTTATTAGATGAAGTTCTAATGGGTTCTTATTTTCTTGTTGTACCTCTAGATTTTTTGCAGATATAAGGCCCTTTCATCTGTAAACAACGACAATTAAACTTTCTCCCTTCCAAGGTGGATGTCCCTTATTTCTTTCTCCTGCCTAACTAACTACTCTGTATGGGACTTCAGTACTTAATCAAATAAAAGTGGTGGAAGTAGGTATCATTCTCTTGATTCAGAACTCAAACAGCTATTAACATTCCCTCATTGAGTATGATGTAACTTTTAAGTTTCTCACATATACAGAATGTATTGTGTTGAGGTACATTCTTCTATATCTATTGAGATATATTATTATGAAGGAATGTTGAATTTGTCAGATACTTTTTCTGTATCTAAGGAAATGCTCATGTCACTCATTCTGATATGTTTTACCTTTATTGATCTCTGTTGAACTATGCTTACAGCTCTAGGATGAATTCCACTTGATAAAAACACACAAGTGAGAAAAACAAAAATACACAAATGAGATTACATCAAAAGCAAAAAATCTTTTATGTAGTGAAGGAAAAAAAAAATCAACGGAGCAAAGAGCCTACTAAATGGATGAATATATTTGCAAGCTATGCATCTGATAAAAGGTTAATATCCAAAATATCTTACAACTGAAATAACTCAAAAGCAATACAATAAATCTTCTGATGAAAAAGTGAGCAAAGGACTTGAATATACATTTCTCAAAAGAAGATCCACAAATAGCTGTCAGGTATATGAGAAAAGTTCAACATCACAAACTGTCAGAGAAATTCAAGTTAAAGCCACAATGAGCTAGCATGTAATAGCTGTTTGAATGACTCTTCTTCTAAAGATGAAAGACAATGAATGTTAATGATGTAGAAAAAAGGGATATACCATTGTCTACTTTTGGTGAGAATGTCAATTAATAGAGCCATTATGGAAAATGCAGATGATTCCTCATAAATTATGAAAAATTTAAGTTGAAACTATACTGTGAGCTGGCTTTACAACAAGAATTGCTATTATATTTTTTTAAAAACGCGGAAAGAGCACAAATATTAATAAATATTTGGGGAAAATGCAACTTTTTGATACCTTTTGTGGAAATGTAAATTGGCAATTTATTATGGAAAAGAATGTGAAGCACTCTCAAAAAAAAATAGAGCTACCTTGTAATCCAGCAATGTCACTCCAGGTATACACAAAGGAAATTAAGTTAAATCTGTCTAAGAGCTATCATACTCCCATGTTTATTTCAGCACTATTCAGAGTAGCCAAACTACAGAATTCAGTCTTAAGTGTCTACTAACCAGTGAAAGGATAATGAAAATGTGGTATACACACAAGATGGAATACTTACTATTCAGTCATAAGAATGGAATCTTGTCAAGTGTGGCAACCTAGATGTACCTGGCAAAATTATGTTAAGTGAAATAAGCCAGTCACAGAAAGGGAAATAATATTTGATCTTACATGTTTATGAATCTAAAAATATTGATCTCATGTAGTAGAAAAAAGGATCGTGATTATCAGATTAATGGGTTGGGGAGAAAGAGGTATAGGGGGATGTTGGTCAAAGAATACATAATTATAGTTAGACTGAAGGAATGCATTTCATGAGCTGACCATTGGTTAAGGCTAATGAAAAAGTAAAGAGTTTGAATGTATTATGTAGTCTCATAACAAATATTGTCAACACATTGATTAGTGAGCTACACGTAAACACTCTGCAATGGATGCACTTGAAACTCTAATACTGCAAGAAAGCATATGATGCTACCTTCAATTTACAGCTGCATAAAGATAAATTTATTTTAAGAAGAAAAAGATTCCATGTAGTCTTTTTAATGTCTTAAGTGTTTATGAAATTAAGACACAAAGATAAAGAAAAGAAGAATGTTCTGAGCACGGATGAAGTAATCATGAAAACAAACCTGGAAAGAGAGTGGCCCTTGACTTGATTTTTAAGGAAAGGGTAAAATTGAAAGCATAAGCTAGGCAGCAGAAGGCATTCTAGGAAGGGATGCCAATGCCAAGAAAAGTACTGAGGAGAGCGGCAGCTGCTGGAGAATCAGAACAGAACAAAAGAATTTGGGTGTGAGAGATTGCTACCTTAACACAGACTGTCTTAAACCTCACTGGGGGACAGATGCATTCTTCATTCTGAGATATTTTGGTTTAGGAAAAGTTACATTCTTGGATGCCAACATCAACTGAGGTCTGTTCTGGTACAAGGAAATTGAATTGCTGATTGCTGGGCTGTGTTATGAAAGGGAGCAAGCCACCAGTTATCATAAGTCCCCTGCAGGGCTCCACTGTCACAACAGTGATCACTGGCAAATAGACCTTGAGATAAGAACAAGAGAAAAAAATGAGAGAAGAGATAAGCATGCTTTTTAAAAGATCCTAAATAGGTATCTTTTACAGATCAGATTTTTTATTGAAAAAGTAATACATTTCTTATAAAAAGTTTCCAAGTCTATAATGAGATATAATAAAAAAAAGTCAGTGTGTTACAGCATATACAAACATATTGGTCATATATACCCATCTCTTTACAAAAAGGGAAGTGTAATGCATACACACCATTGTGAACCTCACTTTCTAAAGTCACAAAAAAATTAAACATGGATATAATGTCATCTTGTCACAATTAGACCACTTTTATTTCTTTAGCTGAATATGATCTTAATGAATAATATACACTAATGTCTATCTCATCCTCTTACAAAGACATATAACTTGGCATCATTGATTTATTAACACAAACAGTGTTCTAATGAATACGTTGTGTCCTCCAAAAAGGTCGCACCAATTTATATTGCCTCCTACAAGGTATGAAATGACCATCTCTAGCCTCAATAATACCAAGCATAAACTAAATTTTTGCTTCCCAAGTGGTGGGAGGAGATGACGTTTATTCTTATAATTTGTGTTGCTTTCATGTTTGACCTTTTTATGTGTGTGTATGAGTGTGTGTTTTTGCCAGCCATGTATAACTGTTTTTCAATCAATTGTCCGTTTCCGGCCTCCACTCATTTTTCTATTTATGCGTTTGCTCTTTTTCCTATTGATTTGTAAGAGCCCTTTACACACTGAACAATTTAGTCCATGGTTGGTCAGATGTATTGAAGATGTTTGCCTAAGTTACATTTCAAGTAGAGTGAGAGAAACAGAGAGAGAGGACAAATTGCTAAAGGATGTGATTGATTGCCATGGTCTCAAGAGTGAGAATATATTCCATAATCAGACTCAGTCTCTCTCTCTCTCAGACACACACACACACACACATTATTAAATTATAATAGCTACAGGTAACATCCTGGAGATACCTACAATGAGTCAGATCACCAAATTTAGCAGGTAAAGATACGGGCTGTCTTGTTAATTTGAACGCCCAATAAATAATAAATTTTCCAGTGTATGTATGTCTCAATTATTGTACAATTTATTTATCTAAGGACTACTTGTTTATTTTTCATTTTTATTGAGTGTTCTCTGTTTTATAAGCAAAACTATCCGAAAGGAAGAGTGCCTTAAAACAGTAAAGAAAGTTGTGTGGATTGAAGAATTAACACATTCTGATCTATGGAAATTGCTTAATTCAGGTGTATAGATACAGGCTCAGGCAGAAAAAATTAGAGTTCTGGAGCGTAAACTAAATGAGCTTGCTTTGCTTGAAAAATGAAACCACTTACATAAAATGCAAGAGGCTCAAAGGATTTGAAAGCTTTTTGGCTTTCTGACTCCAGTTAAAAGGAAAATTCAGTTTAATAGAAATTGAAAAATTAAAATTATGTTATATTTGTGCCATACTATGAAGACATTTAATATATAGGTTCCTTTTTAAGATTAGTGTTTCAAGTTGAAATGATTGGGGAGGTTCCCAAAATGGATTTTATCACTTGGAGTTGGTAAGGAAATGTCATTCTTATTAATCACTTTCGATAATAAGCTTCAGTGCAATTCCTTATGATTTGTGGAGTCTTATTTTTAAGTGGCCAAGTGATTTGAATTTGAAACTTGGATGTTCTCTAATTCATGAATATTTGCTTACACAGGTCTTTCCTTAAAATTAACTTTATTTGGGACGTGGCACTGTGGCTTAGTGGGTTGAGCCTCCACTGCAGTGTTAGTATCCCAGGTAAGCACTGAATCATGTCCTGGCTGCTCCACTTCTGATCAGCTCCACTGGGAAGGCAGTGGAGCATGGCCCAAGTACTTGGTCCTCCAGATCTGAGTCGGTGACCTGGAAGAAGCTCCATGCTTCTGATATCAGATTGGCTCAGCTCTAGCCATTAGGGCCATTTGGGCAGTGAGCCAGCGAATGGAAAATCTCTCTGTTTCTGTTCTTTCTTTTGTGAGGCTGTTTTTCAAATAAAAATAAAATAATCTTTTAAAATAAGCTAACTTTATTTAACTTTACAAGCACCCATGTTGCATATTTTTAGTTTTATCTTTTTATTGGAAAGTCAGATATAGAGAAAGGAGGAGAGACAGAGAGGAAGATCTTCCGTCCGATGGTTCACTCCCCAAGTGGCCACAATGGTTGGAGCTGAGCCAATCTGAAGCCAGGAGCCCAGAGCTTCTTTCAGGTCTCCCACACTGGTGCAGGTTTCCAAGGCTTTGGGCCATTCTCTATTGCTTTCACAAGCCACAAGCAAGGAGCCGGATGGGAAATGGGGCCACTGGAATTAGAACTGGCACCCAAATGGGATCCCGGTGTGTGCAAGGCAAGGACTTCAGCCATAAGTTATGCTACTGCGTTGGGCCCCCACGTTACATTTAAAAAAGTCATTGCTTATACAGTTAGAAGATGTAAATTAAAGTCTTAGATTTTCCTGTTTGTAAAACTATGCTGTGAGTATGCAGTAAATAGATGGGCGTCTTTGGCTTGCAGGTTCCTAATTTATCAAATAGGAATAAGAACTGTAAAAATCAAATGAAATAAAGGAAGCATTTGACACAGCAGTTAAGATTCTACTTGGTATGCCCACATCCCACATCAGAGTGCGTGGGTTCAAGTTCAAACTTCCAATTCTAGCTTCCTACTAATGCACACCCTGAGAGGCAGCAGGTGACGGTTTGAATACTTGAGAGCCAGTCACACAGAGGGAGGACCCAGATTGAGTTCTGAATTTCTTGCTTTGGCCTGGCCCAACTCTGGCTGTGTGATATTTAGAGGAGCAAGTCAGTGGATAAGATCCCCACTTCTTTTTCTGCCTTTAAAATAAATTATATACATTTTTAAAGGAATTGCATGAGATACACAGGTGCAGTGGATGAAATTTTGTGGAGATTTAACTAATATTAATTTACAGATATCTAGGGTTAAAAATCACATCCATGCAACATCATTTCAATTGGCTGTTTTCTAGAGGATGGAATTTTGTTTAACATTTAAATTTTCTTTAAAATCTAATGAATTCTTTATTGTCAAAAATATGGGGGAAACTAGATAAATGTAACATTGATTTAAATGTAGGATGCTTAGTAAGAGATAGAAGAAATCAAAACATACAACATGTATGAATGTAATCTCTTATGGAAATTTACTGAATTTTAATATTGATATTTTCATTTTAGTTAGAAAGATTATGACCCAAATAAAAATCCTTTAACTATGAAGGAAAAGCATCTGTTTACCTGGGAGGAGTTGAGCCTCAAGACTATTCTATGGGGTACTTTTTTAAAAAAGGATTTATTTAATTATTTGAAGGATAGAGTTATGGAAAGAGAGAGAGAGAGAAAAAAGGAGGAGGGAGATCTTCCATGTGCTGGTTCATTCTCCAAATGGCCACAATAGCTAGGATTGAAGTAGATTGAAGCAGGAGCCAGGAGCTTCTTCTGGGTCTCCCACATGGGTGTATGTGCCCAAGCATTAGCAGGGAGCTGAATCAGAAATGGAGCAGCCAGGACTCCAACCAGCAACCATTACAGGATGCAGGCATTTTAGGCAGTTGGTTTTACCCAATATACTATAACACCAGGCTATGGGGCACCTTTTAAGACTACTTTGAGCTAAGTCAATTCATAGATGAGGAGGACATTTGATTTATACTAATCTTTTCTTACTGGAAATTTGTCAAGGATCTTTCTATGCTGTTCAGCGGTTATTTGTGGATTAAGTCCACTTGCTGTGGCTTCCCCATGTTTGTTGGAAAACATGTGATATAACAGAGACATCCAGAGAAGGTTGTTGAAAGGCAAGGTTTCCCAGGGACAGGAATTTGAGTGTTCCACTGAATACTCCTTGTCAGCTTCTACTATGTAGGTTCTACTGTGACTGGGAGGCAATTAGAAGACTTGGGTTCTAGTCATTAGCTCCACATGCTCTAGAGCAAGTCAGTTCAACTTCCTGGCCTTCAGTTTCCACATCTCTAGAAATGAGGTGGTGGGGCACGGGATGCCTCCATGATCCCCAGGTCAGACATGAGAAAAGGAATGAGAGAGCAGCTTTGTATACTCTTTGAAAAAGTAGTACAAATGAAAATGTGAAGGCTATGGTTTATCATCATTTATCGCGATTAGCTGTGACTATCAAGAATAATCTGAATGATGTGTGGTTTATATAGAAAGTGGAAATCTAAACCTGGAATTTCTCAGTGTACTAAGGAAGCAGCAATCGGGTCCTTGAACATTTCCTTACCAGTTTTCTCCACTGGGTCTCATGGATTCCACACAGTCAAGGACTCTTCCTTTCTGCTAGGGTCTCTCATTAGTATGTATTTGTCCATATACCAGTAGTGAGATGTATACTGAAGCCTTGAGAAGGGAGACATGATGGAAGCACTATTTTATGAATCACACAGAGAAGGTCAACATTAAGTTTTTCATTTGAGAATAAAACTTTACTTCACAATTAGAACAGTAATCTTAGGATAACTAGGACTAATGGAAGGGGGTTGGCGTGGGGGTAGTCACGTCATCAATTAAGTGAAAAGTTTGGGCCATAACATTATTGCTAAATGTCCCTTCTGCTGTGACATTTTAACTGGCAGTCCTAGTGACAACATTTCAGCCAGTGTTCTAATCCTATCTTCCTCTACTCCTACCTTCGCATTGTAAAGGAACTAATTTCCTCTGCCTTCCCCTCTAAGCCTCTCTCAGTTGACCTTGGCACTTCCTTCCAAATGTAAATTCCATCCCTTCCTCTTCTATGGACTGAAGCTTAATAAGCCTTTGAAGACTCGGGTACTGATGGATGATGAATGGAGTGACTGCAGACCAGGTAAGGTACTAGGTGTTTTGTGTAATTTCTAGTCCTCACACAAGCCTTTTAAACTATACTCCCCCCCCACACACACATTCCAGGATAGTAAAATGAAACAAAGTTTAAATACTTGTCAGAGATCACACCCCTAGTGGCAAGTAAGTGTTTAAATAGTGGGACTATGAAGCTCTTACACTTAGCCCCAAAGATCTTCTCCCACTTTACATATAGTCCAGATCTTTAAATCAAGTCTTGTAATTAGTATTATCTTGCAGTAGATGTATCTAAGTCCGTATGTTCTTGTTTGAATTCCTTTTTGGGTTCCCTAAGAGAAAAGACCACAGCTAATTCAACTCTATTCCCAGTGGTCAGTTTTGCGACATGTGCACAATAGGAGCTCAATAAATATTTATTGGTGAGTGGATATAAATATTAGTTTTCTGTTCAAAACCTGTGTTTGAGTATTAAATATGTTTTTATCACTGCAAGAAAATTGTAGCTAAGGCAATTTGAGAGCCGAAGCCACTGTTACCTGTGTTGCTAAGGGAAGTCAGTTACCCTGGGATACTAATTAACTGCAGCTATTGTGGAAATTAAGCCAGCAGCCCCCAGCAGGTTGAGAGAATCGAAGGGAGGAGGGAATCTAGAAGGTGTCAAGTAAGAAGGTGTATTTTCTGATTTGAGGTAAAGTGACCAAGGGAGGGGGTAACTTGTACACTTTCAGCACCATCACACCTCTGTGAAATCTATTTCTCCTTACTGGGCAAAGAGGTTGTACTCTATAATTAGCTCAAACACTGGAGGCAAGGTGAATAGATTGCCTGTGGCTGAGACTTACACTGTTTTTGTTTTTTTGTTTTGTTTTGTTCTGTTTTGTTTTTTTTTTTTTTTTTTTGCTAGCCGTTGAGGGTAAGCATCTGGTGGCTTTGACGTCAAAGCAGTTGCAAGGCTGAATGAAAAGTGTGTGTCAGAAGGGACATTTGACTCTGAGTTTAGATTCCAGTTGAACTGATGAAGGGAAAGGAAGAGACCAGTAAGAAAAGGTAACAGACTACCTGAGGCACCTAATGCTTTTCAAAGTACGACTTACTCCTCTGCTGTCTAGATTGCAGAATGGAAGCTTTAATAAAGGGATTTATTGGTGATTCTAGAAAAGTTTGAACAAAGTGCTTAACTTTTCTGCAACATATCCAAAAGTCAAATTTTGGGAACTTGGACTCAAGTTGCTCTAACAGACTAGTTCCACCTAGTGCTAGTGCACCTAAATTGCAGTTTGTTTTTCTGACAAAATGAAAACGTGGTCTTTAGAAGTGGCCATTGCAGTGTTCAAGCTATGAAAACACTCAACAGCTGAGCTACAGGTATGGGAGAAACCCTGGGCTGGGGACTACGATGTGTGTCTGGGGAAGAGGGAAGGAGTAATTTGCATTATCTGTTAAGTGTGACAATAATAAAAGCGATTGACAGCAGGAGGTGAGAGCACCAAGCTTTCAGGAAGCATATAGTGATTATGGCAGTGGGATTAACCCTCTCCCTACTGACTCATGCTGCTGAAACATGTGTACAAGAACTCATAATCTCTTTTGCAAGGGGGAGAGCCATGAGATGGTAGGGAAGAACATCCCAGGGGAAATTACCACTCTCATGACAAGAGAACATAATGGAATCCAGCAACAGCATAGTATCCTCTTCTATTAATGAAATAATTCTGTAAGATGATGGCCCAAGTCCACTGGGGTTGACATAGAGGTCTTCATGTCTCCAGATTCACATAAGCTAATACCTTCATTGAAGCACCTTCCACCCTGAGACTCCAAAGCTACAAAAGCAACAGACAGGTCAAAGTACAGGTCTTGCAGGTCACCAGTGAGGGTGGCTCTGCACTAGGAATTAGGAAAGCAAACACTCCCGGTCAGTGCCTGAGTTAGTGCACGTACTGAGCGCAACATGTCCAGGTGAATCAGGCTTTATGTGACTCACAGAGAGGTGACCGTGATAGTGCAGCCTGTGGGCAGATTTCTCCCAGCTCATCAGTGCACTGTGTCAGCTTGGAACACTCGCATCCACACTTGAGATGCTAATCGCTGAACGTGTTACAGAACTCACAACCTTACCACTTTCAGGGATGAATGTAGCTCATCCTGAGACTCAAGCTGTTTATTCGTCCATTTCTATCTCTGTATTGCCATCTTTTGGCTCGCAGTCTCCTGCTCATGCCCAGGTGCCGTATCCATGTCACACCTGGCACAGCCAATGGGCACCTGTGACCCTTGTATTGTGTCCTATGTCTTCTGTCAAACAACCAAGCTTCCAGCCAATATTCAGATTTCATAGTGTACCTTCCGGGTTCTTTTTAGGCTATACAGGATGGTAATGAAAAACTGAGACTCACCATCTGCACCTCAACAAAATCCATCCCCTCTGCTTTGATTCAGCAGATCCATAGACAAGACCATGGGCTGGATTTTGTCCAAGTGTTTCCAGTCCCATTTCCTTTAAGGAATTTCCCAGTGTCATCAGCCACTTTGGATCATGGGATCATGTGTTCATTTTTCACTGTATGTGGTATAAAATGAAGAATCATGGAACTTCAAAACACTTTTAGAAACAGACCAGTACAAATGGTGATCTGGAACAAGAGTCCCTTTAACGGGGCCACAGTGCATGCTCATCTGATGCCTACCTCATCACCCCCTTCCAGTCTTCATGCAACATAAATCCCACCAGTCTCCCAGGCAGGTGCTTCAGTCCAAAACACATTCCTTGACATCTATGGGAGTCAGAGAAAGTTATCCTATATTTCACAGCTCCCAAACATTCCTATGCTGCAGCCTGAACTCACTGGAGGAATGGGTAATAGTTAAACAAACAAACAAAAAAAAAAACAATTAAAAGCTTTGCAAAAACATTTTTTGATTGAAAACGTAGTTTGCTTTAGAAGTGATGTATTTTCTTTCAGAAAATATTTTGTAGAAATTCTTTTGCTAAAGCAGTTTGTAGTGTTTCCCCTGGGTGTGTGACTTCTATTAAGACAATGATCTCAGAATCTTTACTAGAAAAGCCCAAACAAAATGTTAAATCCCTCGAAGCATGCCTGGACAGGCAGATATATTGGTGGTCAGCTGAGAAGGGCAGCTTGGAAACTGAAATCAATCTGCTTTAGCCTCTGTGCTTTAGCAACATTTTCTTACGTTGCTCTCTCTGTTCCTAGTTGCTTTAGGGCTCATTCAGTTGAAAGGGAAATTTGTGCATCTGAACTTCAAGAAACACCTCCCTAACACAGACCCCTGGAATCATAAATTCATTCCAAATGGGATGAAGAGAAAGGGAGAAACTTGTACATGAAAAAGGAGTCTTCCTTTTACCTTGCAAAACTCATCAGGCAGGATCTTGATTTAAGCAGATATCAAATATTAATTCATTCATTAGGACTAAATTGAAAAGCCCAGAAAGCTACAAAGTAGTTCTTGGAGGGGAGTGGATGGTGACTGTCTTATTATTGACTCCGGGGATCACCTCTTATCATTGGAGGGTTATGAAAGAAGCCTCTGAGTGATGGTGCCTGGTGACAAGGGACAGGTGGCATGGAGGAGGTCTGTGCAACAGGTCGAGACTAGCGTAGGACAGGGAATGAATCTGGCTAGTAAAACTGGGGGAGGGGGGCAAGGAGGCTTCAATTCTGCAGGGTCTAGGCAAAAGAATCCAGCAGAGGACAGAGGAGCCAGCTCAACCCCAGGCACTGGCCGGTTGCTAGGGAAGAGGGAGGAGTGTCAACACAGGAACTTGAAGAGGCTAGGCTATGAAACTGACTTAGGAGAGAGACTAGAAGAAAAAAAAAAACACAGCGGAAATCCTGTTGTGATCCATACAGGCACACCTAAAATGTGTGGAATTTTGGTGCTTTTTTTTTTTTTTGCAACAGTAAACTTATGGGTGCTGATTCGTAGCACACAAAAACCATAGAATCAAAGCAATTTCCATTGTAAAAAAAGAAAAAAAAACTTGAGGAAATTTTTGTAGAATGAATCTCCCCCCCCCCATCAGACTCAAATTGTTTCTTGGGTAAAACTTAAGAGATTTAAACAGTTTTCTGACTTCAAAACACTTTAACATTTACCAAAAGAGATGTGTAGATGGCAGAATGCCTTCATATGCCTCTCACTAGGCTTCCCCTATAATTGGCATTTGACACTGATATGGTACCTTGATTAAAGGACCACTATCTACTGGTTGTTAACTAAAGCGCATATTTTATTCAGATTTTCTTACTTCATTCCTAAGGGTCTTCTGCTCTATGACATTCAGCCAGGGACCAACATCACACTTCCTTGTTAGTTCTCTGGCTTTCAGTGCTGTGGATGTCCCTGACCGTTTTGAGAAGTATACTCAGCTACTTTGTAGAGTACCCATGAACTGGGATTTCTCTGACACTTTGCTTCTGAGTAGACTGGGGTTATAGGTTTTGAGGAAGAAAATCAGAGCAGTGAATTGGTGCTGTCACACAATGCAAGTATTGGCATCGTCATTTATTATCCCTGGGCAAACGGAGACTCTAGGATGGACTATGTCAATCACTGGATTCTTCAACGACCTCATCGTGCTTGGAGTGGTGAGAGTGTCAGCAATTCAGAACTGTTGAACTATCAAAACCACTTGAGCAAGACCCTCGGAGCATGCCCCACATCAGGGACCTGGGGAGGGTGGGAGACTGGGTGGGATTTCTCCCTTAAAATCCCCCTTTACCTCAGATATATGAAGGAAACAATATGGAACTAATAATAGTCTTACCCATTTTCCTGTAGCCCTTGAACCTTTTTAACCTAATTAACTATGTAAAGATTGTCAAAAATATAATTAAAAATGGAAAAATATTTATTTTATTTTCTAATTGAAAAGGCAGATACACAGAGAGGAGGAGAGACAGAGAGGAAGATCTTCTGTCCAGTGACTCACTCCCCAAGTGGCCGCAATGGCCAGAGCTGGACCGATCCGAAGCAAGGAGCCAGGAGCTTCTTTTGGGTCTCCCACGTAGGTGCAGGATCCCAAGGCTTTCGGCTGTACTCGACTGCTTTCCCAGGCCACAATCAGGGAGCTGAACGGGAAGTGGAGCTGCTGGGACATGAACCGGTGACCACGTGGGATCGTAACAAATGCCAGGCGGTGCCACCTGGGTATTGCACTGGGCCCGGAAGCATTCTTTGTTTCTCTGTCTGTAGTGCTGCCTCAAAGTTGTGCTTTCTCATCTGGTTCAGGTGCCGGCAGTACAGATACAGCATGTCAATGCTGCTGCACACCGCGATGTAGTCCCCGTTGGTGTTGAGGGCCGAGAGGTAGACCAGCATGGAGCGGAAGCCCTCCTGGATCTTGGTGGGAATGGCGTTGAGGAGGGAGTACAAAGGGCAGAACTCTCGGAATATCATGGGGTCCGAAGTCGACGCCATGGCTGAGGCTCCCACAGGCCGTCCTCAGGCAGGCAATGGAAGGTTTGTCTCCTCGGGGAACCTGGGGGCTTGTAAGTGTTGGGATCCCACGTGGGCGTAAGTTCATGTCTCAGCTGCTCCACCTCCCAGCCAGTTCCCTGCTTGTGGCCTGCTGGCTGAACCCCTCAAGACGTCGACAGGGAGGTGAGGGACCGGGCAGATTGAAAAATCTTGTTACCTGCAAGTTTGATGTCATGTCCAAGAAGCTATGATCAAATCCAAAATCATGCAGATTTTTTTCTGGTTCTAACACGTTTATAGGTTTAGCTGTTAACTTTAGAACTTAGGTTTTGAGTTAATATTTGTACGAGATAAGGATCCAACTTCGTTCTTTAAGTACGGATATTTCACTTTTCCAGCATCATGCATTGAAAGCAATAGTTCTTTCCCTACTGAATAACCTTACAATTATTTTCAAATGCTTATTAAATATGAATATGAGACTCTATTTCTAAGTTCTCAATTCTCTTCCACTGCTCTATGTTTCTATGCATGTGCCAGTACCACAGTCTGGACTGCTATAGAAAGTGCTTTTACATACATTATTCTTAAGTATAAATTCACACATCAAAATTTGGGTTAGTAATATAATGAATTCCTGTGAAATTCTCACATCATTTTCCTTGCTAATATTTTGTATTGGCACGCATGCCATAACTGATGACCTACAGGTAACTTCTTTCTCTCTTTTTATCCAGACTCCCTTTGTCACTTTACCCCTCCCAGCTTCTAGTAATCACTATTCTGTGTTCACATTGAATTTCCTTTTCCATTGTCTAAAATTTAGAAACCAGGAAAGAAGAGTGTTCCAAGGTCTTCCATCCACTGGGCTCACTCTCCAAATGGCTGTAACAGCCAGCGCTAAACTGATCTGAAGCCAGGAGCCAAGAGCCAGGACCTTCTTCCAGGTGTCCCACATGGGAGCAGTGTCCCAAGACTTTGGACCATCCTCTGCTGCTTTCCCAAGCCATAATTAGGGAGCTGGTTGGGAAGTGGAGCAGTAGGGACATGAATTGGCACCCATATGGGATGCTGGCACATACAGGAGTAGGATTAGCCAAGTGAGCCATCACATCAGCCCCAGCGTCTCCAATTATGGAAAAACAAGAGGGGGTGGGGAAAGGTCATTGGGATTTCTTTAAGGATAATGCAATAAAAATAACAATGTGTTGAGTGTTTGTATTTAAGAAAATAATTTCATTCACAGTAGCACCAAAAATAGTAAGATACTTAGTGATATACTTAACCAGGAAATGTAGTACTTGTACACTGAATCCTGAAGCATTGTTAGAAATGTAGAAAGACAACCTATGTTTCAGAGCTGAAAGATTTCAGATTGTTAATTCAGACCGACAACATTACTTAAACCAGATTCAACATTATCCTTAAATCCCCATGGGCTGGGGTGGTCACCAGTGGAGTGAAGATATGGATTGTGTGCAAGAAATATGAATCTTTTAAAGATGTGAATGAATGAATAAGAAAATGGAGCCAAAATAAACCCCAATTTCAGGATAGATTTTAAAATAATGAATTCAGAAGATATAACATAAAAAGAAAAAAAAAACACCATTTGAGAATTACCATAGTAACCAGATTTGGTCAGGAATTGTCAACAGATGCTAAGGCAGGTGAATAAGCATGACTGAAGCACAGGGCAGGGGAACAGGCTCAGAGCATCTCCATGTAAAATACCTAACCATTCCACAGGGGAGAACTGTTACTTTATTTGAAAGAAACCTCTGAGACATCACCTTGCCTGAGTAATGCAGATCTCCACTGATGGGAAAAGATTAACATGATCTGCTCCATGGTGTACTGCTCTGCCTAGAGCACTACTTTGTTCCTGTGGCTCCGTGCCAGGAATGCAATGCCTGAGTTTAGACAACACAACTTACCAACCAAAGAGACCTGCATTGATGGACATCATAGAAAATGAAAGATATGTACTCCTTAGACTGTCAAAGTCATTAAAGTAAGACTAAGACCGAGGAAAGAATCTAGACTGCAGAAAACTAACAATATCTATGAAGTCCAAATGTAGCATGTGATCCTGCAGTGGCAGTGGATCTTGGAAACAGGAAGAGACCTCATTGGACGTTCGGTGAAATATGCATTGAATCCATAGATCGGGTGGCAGTACTGTGTCAACATTTATTTGCTGATTTAGATGTTTCTGTTTGTGAGTACAAAGGATAAAGTTCTTATTTTGTGAATCACATGCTGATAATTTTTGAGATGATTGACAGTGATGTCTGAACCTGCTCTCAAATCAGTTGATTCACAAAGGTCCAATTATATTGTTTCAGATTGTTTGTGGAGGGAGAGGGAGAGGGAGGGAGAGAGAGTGGAGAGAGGGAGTGAAAGAGAGAGAGAGAGAGAGTCTACTAAAATAAAATAGTACCAATTAGGGATTATAGGGAAAAGGGATTGTTCAATTCCTTTGAGTGTTTAATAAAGTTGAAGTATTTCTAAATAAACTGAAAAAAGCATCAGCACACAGATTTAATTTGGGTTCGAGAGTATCGTTAAAGTAAATTACTGCAAGTTAAAAAAATAAGAATTATAAATATTGTGAAATCATCTCTTATATAGCAGAAAAATGATTATCAAATTTTCTATATTAAGATTTATAAATTTTTCTAAAGTTAATTTATCCAACAATGAATGCATATTGTTCTTTAAAAAAAATAACAGAAAGCAGAGCAATAAAGACAGCACCCCTGCATCCAAAAATTTATTGCTACTCCAGCCAAGGAGAGGATGTGCCAGCATCCGTTGAACTTGGATGGTGTGGGCCATCACCCCAGGCCCCTGCACTGCTGTCTAGAGGGCATGGCTTAAGACTAACCTTCTCCATGGCCTGAGGTACAGCTTTCAGGCCTACACGTGAAGCGTGACCTCCAACATGGCTAGAATGTCAAGGGGAGCACACCTGGAACAGGATCTCTGACATGACCGGAAGATCTAGGGAAATAGACATGTCATACAGCCAATTATAGCGTCTTTGGTGGGCGTGGTGTCTGCCAGAAGGCTCCCTCCTGCCCTCCCTTACTCTTTAAAACCTGTAACCTGTGAGTAATAAAGCGGACATTCCTAACCAGCTTGTCTCCAGTGGTTCTTGCAGCCAAAGGCCACCGTCTACCTCACCCTTTGTGACCTGGGGGCCTGATGTCCAGCCTAAACCCCAAGAGGATGGGACTTTGTGATTGTTATAATATTTAAATAGGATACAGAGGAAGCAACACTGTGACATCTGGGATTAGGTTAGGAAAGTTCATGCCAGTTCTACCAGTTTCTCTTGGGACAATAGCTTTGGAAGCATATAGGCCTCATTCATGGACATCTGGTTACTAAGAAGTCACAGTGATGGGGGGAAAGAGAGAACAGGAGTGAAGGGAAGGAGGGAAAGAGAGAGAGAGATGCAGAGAGAGAGAGAGAAAGAGAAAGAGACATGACATATGTGAGATTTAATACAGTTGTATTCCTAGTTACCATTACGGCAGCTATATGAGGGATCCTGAGTGGGAAATGCTTGCCAAGTTCTTAATAAAATGAATGGTTATTGTTATCTTCAGTTGCTTTTTCAAGGTAATTTCTTATGCCTGAAGAGATAGCTGAAATAATTAATGTAGAGAAATCTCCAAAATGGAATTTTGAGTGAAAAAAATATGGAGCAAAACAATGTACTTAGTGAAGTACTATATATTATTTCCAAGGCATGGTTCTGTGTGTTTTAACACTGACCAATGAATAAGAAAAGTTACTTCTTCGAAGGATGACTGGAAGTCTTGTATCAAAGGGAAACTTCACATTATACTGACTGTATACTGCCACCTTATAATGTGTTATCCTATGCATGTGCTATTGGGAATAATTTAAATTTCTACCTTGTGCCATTTATCAAGCAGAAATGTACTTTGCTTAGAGGAAGAACTTGGTTTTATACAGCAAAGACTCCAATGCTTCCGTTTGGTTAGAAAGTTCAGTCAGTCTTTGTCTCCTAAAATGACACTATTCATAATAACAGCTAGTCAAATCTAGACATAGTGATTCTTTTCTTAAATAGCAACCTTACTGAGATATAATTCACATTTCAGACCAATCTCTACTATTTAGGCTTTACAATTCAATGGCTTTTGACAAATTAAGGAGTTATACAATCATCAACACAATCAACCACAGAGTGTTTCCTTTATCTCCTTGCAAATATCCATATCCATTAGCAGTCACTACCAAATTTCTTCTCCACAAACATCTTTTCTGTCTCTATAGATTTACCTGTTATCAACAAGCTGAATAGTACTGTATAGCCATTTTAAGGTGTATAGCAGCCGGTTGTGTATAAACTAAAACTGAAATGTCAATGAAATAGTCACAGGACATGGTTAAGAACTTGCATTTTCTAACAAATTGGTCAATCAATACCATGTCAATTAACTCCATGATGTTGTAAATTTTTGTTGATGTTGTGTTGTGGCTTTTCATTGTACAGGATGATATTCTGCCAGCTCTACTTTTAGACTAGGGATGGTCTCCCAATGAAACTGTTGAATTTATCTGGTCAATAAGACGCTGGACTCTATGCATGGTACATGCTCACAATGAAGGAATCATGCCTGGATTTGAACTGTACTACTGCAACAATGTCGAGGAATCCAACATGGAGGGAGGGTTTGGGGAGGAGTTGAGGGAATCCCAGAACCTATGAAACTATGTCATAAATTTAAAACAAAACAAAAAAACCACAATTGTTACAAATAGAGTCATAAAATCGCTGGTCTTTTGCGACTAACTTACCTAGCATAATGAGTTTAATTTCATTCATGTCACAATATGCTCCAGTACTTGTTTATTTTATTGCCAAATAATATTCCATGGTATGGATGTGGCACTTTTTGATTAGACATTCATGAGTTGATGGGCATTTGCATTGTTTTGATTTGTTCAGTGTTATCAAGAATATTGCTATGAACATTCACATACGAGTGAGTGTCTAGACACAGTTGTTGCATTGTCTAGGAAATGTACGCTGGTTTATATGGGGACTCTGTTGACTGTGAGGGCTGCTAGACAGCTTTCCCCAGAGACTGACACATCTTTCTCATCAGTCTTGTCTGAGAGTTCTTATTTGTCCACATTTATGTTTGTCAACATTTATGATGTGCTTGATTATAATGTATGAAAAGTTGTGTGCCATATATCTTAATATATTTTGAATATTCGTAAGATTCTTATCAGATATACAATGTACAATTTTTCTTCTAGAGATTTTTAGTTTCATTTTTCTTTTAATTTGGTAGTTTAAATATATTGGTTTAAAATACATTTTAATTTTTTTATTTCATTAGTTAAAAGGTAGAAATAGAGATAAGGAGTTAGGAATCTAGGGTGTTAATTCATATGTACATATCTGAATTCTGAATTCCCAATTTGGTTCACTGCATTAGCAGATTATTCCTGACCAAAATCAAGAAAGTAGTTTTATTTAGGTATTCATCATTCTGGGCATTTGTTTGACCACCATCTGAAGGAAAAGCTTAAATACTAAGCTAGCTATAATGACTCAGTCCATGCTGCCTCTGATTGCAAAGATGACAACGTTACAGCTTTTCCTTTTAACAGATTTATTGACATATAATTCATATTCTAGTAAATTCACTCAAGATAAACAATTCACAGCTTTTTAAAAAAGATTTATTTATTTTGTTGGAAAGGCAGATATACAGAGAGGAGGAGAGACAGAGAGGAAGATCTTCCGTCAGATGATTCACTCCCCAAGTGGCCGCAACGGGCCGATGCTGTGCCGATCTGAAGCCAGGAACCAGGAACCTCTTCCAGGTCTCCCACACTGATGCAGGGTCCCAAGGCTTTGAGCCGTCCTCAACTGCTTTCCCAGGCCACAAGCAGGGAGCTGGATGGGAAGTGGAGCTGCTGGGATTAGAACTGGCAACTATATGGGAACCCTGGGAGTGTTCAAGGTGAAGACTTTAACCATTACACTAACATGCTGGGCCCAATTCACAGCTTTTAATATATTCATGAAGTTGTGTACTTATCACCAAGGTCTAATTTTAGGATTTTTTCATTGCCCCAAAAACAAGCTCTGTATCCATAATCAATAACTCATAATTCCCAACCCATTCTAGTCCCTGGAAACTACTAATCTGCTTTCGTCCCTAATGGTTAATATATTTTGGACATTTCATATAGACAGAATTGTTCAATGTGTGGCTTGTTCTGTATGACTTCTTTCACTTGGGCAAGGCTTAACTCTGTTGTAACATCTATTTCTACTTAATTTCTTTCTATGACTGAATAATATTGCATTGCATGGATGCACAAGAGTATTTTTTTTAATTCATGAAAATGGAATTAAAATATACCTTTATTTTGGTGCCAAAAATAAATCATCATGTGTATGAGTTTTCATATACATGAAAATGCCGATTATGTAAACCATACAAATTATTTAAACATGTTTTTCATAAAATAAACTTATTTTTATTAAAAAAATATTTATTTGTGAGAATGAGAAAGAAATGCTTTCTGCTGGCTCACTGCTCAATTGCCAGAACTGGGCCAGACTGAAGCCAAGAACCGGGAACATAATCTTGGTGTTACATACTGATGGTCTTACACACTGGTGGTAAGAATTCAGTTACCTAAAGCTCCCAGGATGTGCATTAGCAGGAAATTGGGGTCGGGAGGTGGAGCATGGAATTGAACATAGGAACTCTGATGTGGGATGCAAGTGTCTTAAACCCTAGGCCAAGATGTTGAAATACTCTTACACCAATTTTGTTTAACCATTCAATCATTGGTGGACATTTGAGTTCTCTCCACATTGTTGTTACTGTGACCACTCAGGTACAGAAGAGTGTGTGGACACATAGTTTCATTTTTCTTGGATACATGTCCAGAGAAGAATTTATGAGTCTTATGGTACTTTAACGTTCTGAGGAACTATTTTTTCATAGTGGATATATCATTTTTCATGCCTTAACTGACTTTCCAGTTTTACCATTACATGGCCAATATCTTGATTCTTATAGAAGTAACAAGGACCCGGCTACCAAGAAACACCATGAGACAGAGTAGCAGTGAGGAGATTCGGATGGGGATTAGGAAATAAAGAGAATTGGAAAGTTCGTGACTTCAATGAAACCAAGACTTCAAAGAAGTTTTTGTGCTAAATCTGTCTGAATGTAGAATCTATGCTTTTCCAATGGTGCCAGTATTATATTTCTCTATGAGAAAGAACATAGAAATGAAACAAAAGTGAAATTAGAGGAAGAGAATAGGAAAGTACCCAAATCAGACTTAAAATCACCAAAAAAAAAAAAAAATCACCCTTACCCTATTGAAGCAGAAATAAAGTCTCAACTGAGGGTATTACACACTGAAAGTTAATATCCAATCTATGAAGAGGATGGGTCTGTGTACAGCCATACCACCCTGGACACGCCCGAGCTCATCTGAAAAGGATGGGTCTTCCTTTACCCTTGGCTGAAGCTGTGTTCTCCGCTCTACCACCAACTTGCCACTGTTACCTCCAATTATTGCATTTTGGTGTATGGGCTCTTCCATGCATGTAGGTTTCCAGGTTTTCAAGATGCTTTGATAATATTCCTAGAAACTGAGACCAGACCAACACAAGCCTAAGGGATGTTGTAAGGCTTTACATATATTGTTTGTGCCTGTGATCAAGGAGGCGATAATGCCATACAGTTAAAAAGAGTCAAATTCTATTACCCACTAGGTCCTGTTTATAGAAGTAAGTTGTAAAGCCTGCCAAAGGTGTTTCTTGTTTGTGGCTATTGTCATCATTGCTATGTGTAGATCAAGACTTCTGGCATCTCCCTCGAGTTTCAGGAAACATTTTTCAAAATTACATATTATGAAAAAATTGTACCCTGATACTTATCTTTTAATTGTTCTTTTCCACAGATTATAGAAACACATTCACAGCAGTAGTGGCAAGTTTTCATAAATGTCCATAATAAGCATTAGCTTATTGAATCTCCACAACAGCATAGAGAGAAAGAAGCTGTATTACCATCAGGTAATATTTAAAGATACTGAATTTGAGTTCACTTTGGTTTATTCAGAAGCCAAAGATAAGTGATTACGCTTTGGACAAACTGAATAACTCCATCTCTCCAGAGTTACACCTGTTGGAGGTGAATGGAAGAGGGAGTAGGTGTAGTAGGTGTAGTAGGTGTAGGGTTTTCAGTACTAGCAATTATCAAGTAAAAAATAAGGCAGGAATCTATCCAGATGGTTTAGACTAATGACTCCCAACATGTTCCATGTTATGACACACTAATTTTGGCTAATTTTACTAATTCCCCAAAGCAATATGTGGGTTCTTAAAAGTAATTAAAGTAGAATTAAATATTATGTTAATTAAACATGGCTTTAAATGAATTTTAAATAATGTGAATTGGTTTTATCTCTGGGGATAACTGCAAATTGCCTATCCTGATTGTGTGACAACTCACAGTATTAAGAACAGAAATCTTCACCAGCTTGGAGGATAGGAGTAAGCCAGAAAATCTGTCAGATCCCTGAGTTTGTGTCTTATGAGTTATGTTCCAGATGCCTTTGGTAACCGTGGGAGGGAACTCCGGTGTGACAGCATCTAAGTTTATTCTATTAGAGATGACTAATCCTTCTTAGATTTGTCTCTGTTTTAACCCTCTCCTCCTCAGGCTGCTTCTTTTCTACGCTAACACGGCAGTAAGGCAAACCGGCCTATCATCCTCATGGGGACCAATTCCAATTTACCTGTCTGTCCTGCTTCCATTTCTTCCACCCACTTTCCTGATGAAAGTCATGCTTAACCCTTTTTCCCAGCAAAATGAGGGTCGTCAGCTCCAGTGTCCCTGCCAGCCCTCATGTTCCACTTTCCATTCTGCAACTTCCACTACTGACTGATTCAGTTCTATTCCTCCTCTGCTCAAGTTGCTCTGCTCTCCTGCTTTCCCTGTGGGACCTGGAAGCCTGTGATTACATCTGCACTGTATCTATTAGCAGCCATCATCCTCACCATCCCCAGTAGACTCTACTCCAGGACAAGCACGGGTCCTTCTGCCCTGACCTCCTATGTGACTGACTGCTCATGGCCGCTTCTGGAGACTCGGTGTATGTGGTGGGGGCAGTGGTTAGTACTCCCCTCATTTCCTGCCCCAAAACTTCCATCCTTGGGGTGGATACTCAGTGAACTGGAACAGACTGGCTAAGTGCTCTGTTCTGAGATAAGCAGCAATTTCCATAGCATAGTACGAGGACAAATGTCTGGTAATAGCTTTCAAAATTCCAACCACTTCTCTTTTCCATCTGTTGAATGTAAAGTTACATTTGAAGTCTTTGTATCCACATGTGGTGTGATCACAGATCATCACTCTTCTCCTTGGTAACTCCATCTATACTATGTTCTTATTTATGCATTTAATAAAGCCCAGTCACGTCCCGAGTTGAGTATTTCACTCTTGCTTTCAGCACACTGATAAAAGCTATTGTTGGCTATATGTTCTTCCCATCAGTCTTTTCAAACTGCTTTGCCAACAATTAGTCATGAGAGTTCATCCATACATAGTATTGAACCATTAAACACAAGAGGAGAAATTGCTCTTTGATATTCATATATTTGCATGGTAGCTTAAGTGAAAAGAACAGGATAAAATAGCATCACACTATGTATCCTTTACAAATATATTTACACATTTATTTATGCATGTGCTTTAAGATGACTAAAAAAATTCCCCAAGTGTTAACAGTAGCTACTCTTTGGTGTGGACATTTGAGGTTACTTCAAAAAGTACATGGATAAATTGAATTTGAAGGATTCATTTTAATTCAAAAAATTGTGAAATCCATGTGTAGTTGTTTTCATAGTATTTCCATGAGTGGTTTTTAAAGATCTCACTATGCACCAAATTAAAATTTTTCACACCAAAATAATCTTATTTTAATCCTATTTTGGTTAAATATTTGAAGCACCCTTGTATATTCCTTTCATTTGTCCATATTTCTTATTTTTTCCAATTTTAAGCATGTGATTTTTTATCAGGAAAAATTAATTTTGGATAATTCAATTACCCATCAGGGATAATCGGCATGTGTGAAAAGATGGTGTTTCTTACAGAAGGAAAACTAACACTTGTATTGTCATGAATTGTGCTAACTTTTTTGTTAAAGTGGGAATAGATCTCTTAGTGGGTTTAAAAAATTGTTTTACACACTTTCCAAGAAAAACAGACAGTAAAACCAATTTGTACTTGACTTTTTCTTCAAGTGCTTAACTATTTTCTCCTCTGGAGCCCATCTTTTGTGCACTCCAGAAGAAAAAGTCGTCAATTTCAGCTTCCCCATCTCTATTTTCTCCATGATGTTAACCCAGCCTAAAGAAAGTCTGCACCCACAGTGTGCACTCAGAAAATGTTTGTTGATGGGTTTGCTTATTTTCTGTTTTCCATTAATCCCAGTCTAGCCATGATTTGTGCCTCCTGCCACTTCAGAATCATGTCTCTCATTTTACCTCTGTTGAGTTTGCTGCACCCAGAATGCCAGTCTTGTACAGTGTGAGATATACTTAAGATAGTTTCTAACTTAAGGATTTACTTTATCAGGGATTCTGGTTGTATTCAAGCCAGTCTCCCTGATGCACAGGGGCTTGGCAGGCGGCCCTTGGATACGCAAGAGGTCAGTGTGGGCACTTCGTCCTTCATATTTCCCTCCCAGGAGCCCAGAGACCTGACAGAAGCCCAATTAGCTCTGGCTCGTGGTGCTCCGAGGATGTCATGTCTGCAAGCAGGAGGAAGACCCAGCCCTCCTGAGACTTTGGATAATCTTATTCATTAACCCAGTAGCAAGGAGCCATGATTTATGAAACAACGAGGGTAACTTCTTGAAAACTTGTTTAAAAAGTAGCAGATCAGGATGCATCCCTGTGCTTGAGAGAATACATTATATAGCAAGTGAAAGCACCACCACAGTGGAAGAGGACAGAATGCAGAAGGAAGGACAAAGAGGTCTGTTGTAGGACATTTAATAATATTGGCTTTCTGTTTTTTGAACAAGTGTGTTGTTTGCAAGGTTTTTATAAAACCTACTGTTTTGTAAAGCCAAAAGCTGACTTGAAGGCACCTGACGGGACTCCCTCAGTTTACACAGATCCAGTGAGGTTCCCTCAGGCCTGAGAGGCCACTGAGCCTAATGTGGCTCAACCCCATGGTAGCTGGCTCATCACCATCCTGAGTAAACTTAAACAAACCTCAGTGCCTGTATTTCAAATTTAAAACAATGAAGAATTCTAGAAGTCATAAATTACAGCATGAAGTAGTAACCTAGCATATAGCATGTCTACAAACTATTGTTTTTAATTTAGTTTTTTTAATGTTTAACTTTTGGGCCCCTTTCCATATGGTAGCCTAGTGGCTAAAGTCCTCACTTTGCATGCACCGGAATCTAATGTGGGTGCCGGTTCGTGTCCCAGCTGCCATACTTCCCTTCCAGCTCCCTGCGTGTGGTCTGGGGAAGCAGTAGAGGACTGCCTAAAGTGCACATGGGAGATATGGAAGAAGCTGCTGGCTCCTGGCTTTGATCTGGCTCAGCTCCGGTTGTTGTGGCCACTTGGGGCGTGACCTAGCTGATGGAGACTCTCTATCTCTCCTTCTCTCTGTAGATCTGCCTTTCCAATAAAAATAAATAAATAAATCTTAAGAAAAAAAAAAACCTTTCTTATTTTAAAGGCAGAATTAGAGAGAGGAGGAAAGATTTTTATTAATTGGTTTGCTTTTCAAAGGGCCAAAATGGCTAGCTAGTGCTAAACCCTACTGGGGCCAGGAGCCTGGAACTCCATCTAGCTCTCCGACATGAGGAGTGGGGGAGGGGGGTCGAGACTTAGGCCATGTTGCATTGCTGTCCTAGCTGGAAACTGGATCAGAAGTGCAGTAGCCTGGACTTGAACTGGTGTTCATATGGGATGCTGGTGTTGTAGGTGGCAGCTACACTCACAGTACCACTACACTGTGTGCTATACACTATACTAACAAACGTGGGCACATCACCTCATTTTCGAAAATAAAACTGTTTATTTTGAAAGAGCCATGACAACGGTCACATCAACTTGTTTAAATCTCATAGCAACATAAGTGATCTTATCCCTGTTTTGTAGATAAGGAAACTGAAGTGAAACCAATTGTCTGGGTCACAGCATAAAGAAGTGAAGATGGATCTCATAGTCTGGCAGTCTGATTCTCTTAACCACCACACTGTACTGCTTGAGAAAGAGAAAAGTAACTCTTCTCTGTTAGCAGGGCTGGCTTCACATGCATGCCCTCAAGGCAACTGGACAGGGCCCTGAGGCCAAAAGGGCCCCACACTGGGGGTTTATGTCATTGTCACGAGAATTAAAATCATTTCAAAACTTTGGGAGGCAAATTCCAAATCTAATGGGATTGTTGAGTATCTGCAGGATTCTCGGAGCCTCTGATAGAATTCAGTCAAACTTTTCAATGCCACTTTATACCCCTGGGACAGATTTTTGGCTGTTCACAATTCTATACCTTAAGTCTGCTGGACCCCATCCAGTCTTCCCTTCTATGTCTCTCCAATAGAAGCTGCAACTTTCCAATGTTAAGACTCAGCATAGGGGGTGGTGTTGTGGCATAGTGCGTGAAACCACTGCCTGCACTGATGACACCCCACACTGGCACCGGCTCTAGTCCTGCTGTTCCACTTCCCAACCAGCTCCCTGCTAATGTGCATAGGGCAGCAGTGGAAGATAACCCAAGCGCTTGGTCCTTGTACTCTTGTGGGAGACTCAGATGAAGCTCCTTGCTCCTGGCTCAGCACTATTTGTTGCATCCATTTGGGCAGTGAACCAATGGGCAGAAGATTCTCTCTCAAACAGACACACACAGAGATGGAGAGAGAGAGAGAGAGAGAGAGAGAGAGAGAGAGATGGCTTTTCAAGTAAATAAAGAGCATATTTAAAAGGGCTCAGTGGCCATGTGTGAGCCATATATGGGTATGGACGAGCCATGGCTGAGCTGAAACATCCAACAGCAAGGACCAGTTTGGATTGGAGGCCAGTCAGGAAAAGCCACTGTTCCTGATAGGACAGAAGGTGAACTGAGTAGGGCTGGCTCATGGACCCACTGGTATGCACAAAATCTGGCATTGGGAGAGGTTCTGATGGAGGAGCCTGGGCAACTCCTCTGACGGGACACAGACCCTGCAGGTAAGTGCAAGAAACATGATAGAAAACAGCCCAGAATAGGCCATGGAAAGTTTCCCACTGGCATACATTTGGCATGGGTCAGGGGAAGACCAGGCTGAATCAGTTCTCGTCATCCACTGGCAAATCTGAGCACCAGAACAGAGTGTGGGTCGAGCCAGGTTTGGTCACGACAAAAATCCGTGCACAACATGGAATGCCAAGATGAGGTTGCCTGTGCCGGATGTGAACATAACACCCAACCAGCAACGTGAGAACCAGGAAGGGAGGGGGCAGAGCCGGCAGGGGAATAAGGGGTGGTCCCCTTGCTGGACAGCTACTCCCACTGGAGAGCGTGGGTTAGGATGGGGGCAGACCAGACTGGGCAGGGCTACAACACCTGTGCGCCTCATGTGGACCAGATCAGGGAAAAACCAGGCTAGGCTGATTATTCCTACTGGTGCAATCTACAATTAGAGTGGGTGAGGGTTGTTGGGGCTTAGCCACAGCATCAGCTGGCAGAAGCTGGCACTGGGGGCTAATTCTGTCAAGTTAAACCACAGAACCACCTGGAAAGTGCATAATCTGGGAGTGGGAGTGGCCTGGGAGGGAAATAGTGGGCTCCTCACTCTTGGGTTACCACTCCCACGGGAGGGCATGAAAACTAGGACAGGGTCTGGGGTGGCTAGACAGATACCCAACAGCATCTGTGTGGGCTGCATAGTGGAGCTGGTTAGATGGAACAAAGCTTTAATACCCAATAACATGTACGAGAGCCAGTGCAAACCAGGGTAGGGGGCGGGCCTGGTGGGGGTTATTGTGGGTAGCTCTGACTAGGCTGCAGCTCCCACTGGTTTACGTGAAGGCCGAGTATGTGCTGGCTGGACTGCAACACCCATTGGTTCCAGTGGAAGGCGGGGCTGAAAACAGAACCAACCCAGCAATTGCAACCACCAGCTGATCCGGGCGATGGACTGTGCCGGGCCCTGTACTTGCTAGTACATACAAGAATCTGGTCTGAGAACAACTCAGACAAAGTTTCTTTGGAGATCTCCCCAATCGAACTTCCGGACTCAGAACCCTAACCAAGAAGAGACAGAAGACAGAACAGGTCAATCAACCATCTCAGCAATATGTTGGCAATGAAAATACTGGGCAAACAGAGACTCTATGATGGACTATGTCAATCAGTGGATTCTTCAAAGACCTCATCGTGCTTGGAGTGGCAAGATTGGCAGTGATTCATAACTGGTGAACTATCAAAACCACTTGAGCAAGACCCTAGGAACATACCCCACATCAGGGACCTGGGGAGGGTGGAAAATTGGTTGGGCCTTCTCCCTTAATAACCCCCTTTAAACATGAAGGAAACAATATGGAACTAATAGTCTTACCCACTTTCCTATAGCCCTTGAACCTTTTTACCCTAATTAACTATGTAAAGATTGTCAAAAATATAATAAAGAAAGAAAGAAAGAAAGAAACTAAGAAAGAAAGAAGGGCTCAGTGTTTGAAGCAAGTCTGAAGTGCCTGAGAAACTACCAGATGGAGTTTTCAACTGCTCTCTGGAGCAACGGATCTGGAACTCTATGATAATTTGCATGTAGCTGCCATGTAACTCCCAACTAGGATTTAGGTGATGGAAGGTGGCTCCGAAGGCTATACAGTTGCTGGGACTTGAGGCTCTACAATCATTCCTGGAACCCAAACATTGTGTCTGACCTGTATGGAGGAATATACTATTTTCTGGTTTTCCTTGCAGCTTGAGCCAATTTGATAATTTCTCCACATCTAGCTGCTTGATTGTTATTGTTGTTGTTGCTTTCTTATTTCTAGGCTTTGGTTTCTTCATTTATAGATGATACCAAGATTTTTTAATCTCCAATATATGATTCTATGATTTCCTATGTATGGATAATTTTTTGGTTCAACAGATTTTAACAAGATAGCAATGTCCATAAACTCCAAACAGACAAGAGGCAGACTAACAAATTAACTGGGACTATACTTGTGTTGCTTGTGGAAAGTTTATTCAAGAAATGGCAGAAATGTTGGCCCAGAAATTGCACACAAAGAATTGTAGCTACTATTCAGCTGGAATTCCCACTAACCAGTGATGCACTGCCCTTTACAAAAGATATTCAAACTTTAATTAGTGAACTTAATTTATCATTGGGCTGACTATCACCCTTAGATTTTTTTCCCCTGTAAGTCTCAGTAATTACAATTGGGGGTAGTGCAGCGTCTGGCATAGTGGGAAAATGTGCTTGGGTTCACCTGTATCCTGTATTGCAGTGCGTGGGTTTTGAATCTGTTCTGTTTCTGATTCCAGCTTCCTGTTAATAAATACCCTTGAGGCAGTAGATGAGGGACCAAGTGCTTGGTTCCCTGCCCCCATATGGGAGACCCATGTTGAGTTCCTGCTTCCTGGTTGCTATCCAGTCTAGCCACAACTGTTTCAAGCATTCAGGGAGTGAAGCAGCAAAAGGAAGATTTCTGTCTTATTTCCTTATCTCTGTGTTTTTCTGCCTTTCAAATAAGTAAAAATTTAAACATAATACTAATTGTGCATGATGCTTAATGTATATGCATTTTTTATTTTTTAGAAGCGAGATTAAATTTATTTTATGCCTCACTAACTAACAGCTAGATTTACCTAATTGTTCTGAGTGCAGAGTTAGTATCATGTATATGCATTTTTACAGCCTCAGGGAAGCAGTGATGGTACAGCATTTGCAGGACACACATTCAGGAGTTTCCTGAATCCTTGTGAGACATATGTAGTGATCTTAGCTCAACTTACAAACATCAAGAACATCCTTGCTGTATATATGTGTACAGTACTGAAGAGTTGTTTAAATTTCAGTTGTAATCATATGCTCTTCTATAAGTTATAGTCAGATGACAATATTATATTTTCTAACCTCCTTGTCATCATTATTAGCATTACCATACAGCTTTATTGTTCAAATAAACATATTTATACTCACATACGTACACATTTCCCTCTTAACTATTTCTTATCAGGCAATTGTTTCACAAAATATATATTATTTTGTATGTATAATTTACACCAAGCTCTGTTGCTATTAATTTAAATAACTACAGTCTTCTTTCGGTATTTGTGAGACAGTGGAACCAGGGATAACAAGATCTGCAGATATTCAAGCTCTTCATATAAAATAGCATAGGTTTTTGATACAACCCACTCACATCCTCTTGTATATTTCTGATCATATGTAGATATCTTATAATACTTGGTACAATGTAAAGGTTATGGAAATAGATGCCATGCTGCATTGTTTAAGGAGTGATGACAAGAAGAAGTTTGTACACATTTGGTACAGACACACGTTTTTCTCCAAATCATTTTGATCTGTGGTTGGTTGAATCCAAGGATACAGAACTTAAGGATCATTTGTGTATCTAAACATTTTGCCAATCAAATTGGGTTTTTTTAGGCCTCATTTGCACTCAGAGAAAACATTGGATGATGCTGTGAGCCAATCTTCACAGAACACATTACATTCTTGAAATGTGTACTAGAAGTTTAGGAACAGTTCCACAATGTTTTCTGTAGGGCCACTTTCACTTCCTGATTTCTCAAACTGTATATGAGAGGATTTAACAAGGGAATCACCATTGTATAAAACACAGAGACCATCTGATTTCCTGCCTGTGACCCATGTCGAGAGGGCTGCAAATAAGTATACATGGTTGTTCCGTAGTACAGGCCAACAGCAGTCAAGTGGGAAGTACATGTGGAGAAGGCTTTCTGTTTCCCAGAAGCTGAGGGAATTGCCAGGATAGTCATGATAATGGACACGTAGGAGATCAGGATCACCACAATGGACGTGACAAGTGTGAATCCCCCACATCCAACAACCAAGATCTGGGTGAGCCAGGGATCTGAGCAAGCCAGTGCCAGCAGTGGAGGGATATCACAGAAGAAGTGGGGAAGGAAATGTGGTTGACAGAATGACAGTTGTGTGAGTGCAGCTGTAACAGCAATCATGTTCATCAACCCACCAAAGTAGCATCCTGCTACCAAGAAAAGACAGCGACCTCTTGACATGGTGATGTGATAGAGCAGTGGCCTACAGATGGCAACATAACGATCGAAGGCCATGGAAGCCAAAAGGTTGCATTCAGTTGAGGCAAAGATTATGAACAGACTCATTTGGGTCACACATTCAAGGAAAGAAACCTCTTGCAGCTTTGATAGCAAGTTTACCAAGGTCTTTGGAGTTATGGTGGAAGAGAAACAAACATCAAGGAAGGACAGATTCGAGAGGAAAAAGTACATGGGGGTGTGGAGCCAGGGGCTGGTTTTGATAAGGACCACAAGGCCTAGGTTACCCAACACAGTGATCACATAAATGATAAGGAAGGTTCCAAACAGCAGGATCACAAGGCGAGAGTCATCTGTCATGCCAAGAAGGATGAAATCAGCCACCATAGACGAATTTTCCATTGAAACTGGGAGAATTATTCTGGACTAGTTAAAAATTCTCTAGACATTCTTTAAAATGGGGAGACAAGTGAAAACAGAAAAATGTGGTAAGGCACTTCCACTCAAAGCACATTAATCCATGACACTCTTCAGATGTTACTACATTTATATTGTCACTTTAAAGCTCTTCCCAAATAGTATCACCATTTCCTGTGCATAACATGGAAGGCCGAAAAGCTGAAGAAAAAACAATGAAAACAAAAAAGAGGTAAAGGAAACTCATGGAATAAAAGGAGATGAGATTTTAAAAATATAGAGCAAAGGCCCAGTAGAGAAACCTTTATTCAAGTGTTCAATAAGTGATGAGATAACGAAAATAGGTGTCATTCAGAGCTCTAAAAAATCAGTGCCATGGAATTCCAGTTCACTTTCCCTTTCTTCCAAATCACGCCCAGGGAAATATTAGAAATATGGTAATGGGAAGATGATCATAGCAATTTCATTCTTCATGAGCAGTCCTTTTCCTTCATCTTTAGTGCCTGATACATAATAATATCTGAAACAGTAGAAGTCACCAATACTGATGTTTCTGATCAGACAACAGAGGATTTACTGGAACCTTGATTATTTCTTCATATTCAGATTGTAGCAGAAGTCAGAATGTCCCTGAACAAGCAGAGCAAACAAGCGCAGATTTGAAGTCATCATTTGTAACCTGTGAAAGCCCAACCAAAGGACAAAATAACCATAGAAGTCATGCAGTTCCTGGCTGAGCATCACCTAAATGATTCCTTTAACCATGCTTGGGCAAAATAATAAAGCTGCCAAAGGAACTGTGACTGTCACAAGTTCTTATGGAGCAGCTAAGTGTGATCAAAGCTTAAGGTTACACAGTGTTTGGAATCACACAACCGAATGTATAGATTCTGTCCCTCTCTTTCATGATCACAGGTCATTTCAGATGTTGGTTTGCTGCTTCATGCCTATGTCCAGCTCTTACTCTGGGGGAAGCAAGAAACAAGGGAATGGATGGATCCATGTAGATTCTTTTCAATTTATAGAACCTACACTAACTCTGAGCCACTGTGGCTCTCTGGATGACTGTCAGCAAGTGGTGTCTAGAAGGGATTGCTATGTTTGGATAGATGCTGGATAAGGAGACTTCTGGGATCTTTACCAGTTTTGGTTCAAAATAAATCCATGTCTGTTTCAATTCACCAGACAACATAAGTTCTTTACTTGGTGTGAGATCTCTGATTCTGGATCCACATGATTGAATTGGAGCCTTAATTCAGGATATCACTGGCTCTGAGACCTATGACTTCACCTATCTGTGCTTTAAGTTTATAAATAAAAGAAGGATATTGGGCGTAACATGATGGTTCAGTGACTAAATCTTTGCCTTGCATGTGGTGGGATCCCATTTGAGCTCTGCTTCATGTCCCAGCCCCACTTTCCTTCCAGCTTCTTGCTTGTGGTCTAGGAAAGCATTAGAGGATGGCCAAAAACCTTGGGACCTACATCCATGTGGGAGACCCAGAAGAAGCTCCTGGCTCATGGCTTTGGATCAGCTCAGCTCTGGTCATTGAGGCTATTTGGGGAGTGACCCAGCGGATGGAGGATCTTTCTTTCTGTCTCTCCTTCTCTCTGTAAGTCTACCTTTCCAACAAAAATAAATAAATATTTTTTAAAAAGAGAGATAAATTAGTAGGACCTGTGTCCTGAGGCCAAGATGAAGATGAAATGAAATATTAAAATTAAAACACTCGTACTATGTTAAATACTCTCTGAGCTCTTTTTCTCCATTCCTTTACAAGCACTCCCATTTATGTAGGAAAAGACTTTAAAGAGTTCATGAAAAATATGTATTATCAAAAATATGTGTAGATTCCAAAACTTTTTGCATCAAAGTGAGCTTATCCTCTAATTCTGCTTTCCAGAAATTTTTAGCAGTTTGTTTATATTTACCACATTTTGTCTCCCTCTCCATTTCACAAAATGGAAGCAGAGATTATGTGTGCGTGTGTGCATGTGTGCATTATTGTCATTTTAGATGAACAGAAGTGAATTTAGGAGAGATTGGCTGAAGCTTATTCTTTATAACTTTCTCTCACTCATGCACACAGACACACATTTAGACACACATTTAGACATACATTTAGACACACACACACAGAGCAACGGTAAGAAGAGCAAAGGTAGGACGAGTCTTTCCCTGGTGGTATTAATTCACTTTCTTTTGCTCTACCTGAACTGCTGGAGTTAACTCCTGTGTCTGTTGCCCACTCCAGCTCATCAATGCACTAAGAACAACATTCATCAAACTGCAAGCGGGGAGATGAGAGGAGAAAAAACCAAGTTGAATGGAGGTAATGGAAGAACAATGGCTTACGGGGACAAAGTCAGGAGTTCTAGTCTTGGTATTAATGTGCATTGTCATTTGGCTGTGGAAAAACAACTTCTCCACTTTTAGCCTCGGGTATTCTGATTTGGAAAACTGGGAGAAGCAATACGCATATTTTGCCTCTATTGAGGATTGGCGTGAGGATCAGATCAGATAATGAATGTGAAAACGCTCTGTAAACTCTGAAGGATGATACAATACACATGGAACAGATCCCTATTATTATTCTATCATGGGAGGTGGGAGAAGGAGGAGGAACGTGTCAGTCTGAACATTTTCTGTGCCCTGCCCCGCTGCTGCTTACAGAACTATGCTCTTTGTCCTCCCACTTACCCCCTACACACATCTTCTGCTCTGCCTCTCCACTGTGCAGGTGTCAACCTGTGAAGTTTTAAACAAACAACTCTAGGCTGTTCAAATATCTTGTGTTACAAGAAAGACAGGTTTTTAATGTTAGTTTCACGTCCTTGCATCTTCCTGTGCTTGCTTCGGCAGCACAGATACATTCTTACATCATCCTTTAAATGTCCCATTTTATAATAACTCTATTTCTGGGCATCCACATATATTGTAGGTATTCAATAAAGAATACTTGGATGAATAAATGACTTTCTATTAGTCCTTAAAGCATACTGAGGTCTCTTATTAAAGTAAGATCGAATTGCCTTTTCTTCCCAAAGGAAATAAACATAGAAAATTAAGACTTTACAAAGGAAATAATTTGATACTGCTATCCATACATGCCACTACATTAACTAGTGAACAAGTTTATTAATATTTTGATTAATGTGTCTTGGATATTTACTTCTTGGAAATAAACTCTTTTTGTTGAAGAAGTGGCCTTTCATAATTTTTAAAAGATGCATTTATGTATTTGTCGCCAGGGGAATTTATGTTCATAATATTGGTTGTTTTAAAATGCTTACTTTCTATTTTATAAATTCCTCAGCTTAGTTTACGGTATTTTAAAAATAGCCTAACATTTGCAATCTAAATAAATGTTCATCTAATTTTGTATTAGATAAAATTTCTTATTAAAGGCAAGGCTTTCACAAGTTCATATATTCCAGTCAATTGAATTCCAGACTAGTAAAGAGAAGTACAAAAAGGTGAAATGACTTGTCTAAGCTCTTGCAATGAATTAGTGGCTGAGCTGGTGTGGAATTCTAGAACTTCTGACCTGATCCTTTTCATAATGCCATCTGCCTTTCTTCTCAACTTGTTTGCTGAAGTCATTCTGGGGGAAATTTTCACCTTTGGTGAATTTGTCCTTCCAATAACAGATGAAAGGTCATTTGTTGACACTGTATTTGAACCACATAATCTTGAGCAAATTACTTGCTCCTTTGGTCCTAGTTTCTCCATCAATAAAATGAAGAAGCTAGACTAGGTGGTCTCTGAGGCTATTTCCAAGGTTGAATTCTGATTTCCCATGAGTGTGGGAGTCATACCATACACAGATCACTATTGATTCTCAGTATCTGATAGAGAAAACATGAAGGAACAAATTTCTGTGATTCCATGGCTCTATGTCAGATAAACCACTTTTTAAAACAGTTGTCTTCTCAGCCCTCATAGTGCCAGAAATGTCATGTTATCATTTGGTCTCCATGAGCAGGCAAAGTGTTCCAAATCTCTGTCTTCCATCTCTTTACCGAAACTTACCAGGCAAAGTTATTGGGCAAAAACACACAACAAAGTAGTTAAGAGATTCTCGAGGTGTGTCAATTTGAGTCCTAGCTCCAATTTCCAATTCTAACTTCCACTGACGCTCGCCCTGGGAACCAATAAATGATGGTAGTTAGATATCTGACATTCACAGGAAGACCTACATTGAGTTTTGGGTTTCTGGCTTTGGCAATGTCTGAGCCACAGGTCTTGCAAGCATTTGGAGAGCAATCCAGTGGAAAAAGACATCTCTGTGTGTATCTGTCTCTCTACCTTTCAAATGAGTGGAAAAAAGAAAAAGAAGAAAGAAAATTGCCTAATGTAACTGGCTGTATCACAAGTTAAATAAGAAAATATAGATAAAGTATTTAATAGATATATAGGTGTTTAGAAATGTTGCTTTGGGTCTGGTGCAGTGGCCTAGCAGCTAAAGTCCTCATCTTAAACACACCGGGATTCCATATGGGTGCCAGTTTGTATCCCAGTGGCCCTGCTTGCTATTCAGCTCCCTGCTTGTGTCTTGGTAAAGCAGTCGAGGACGGCCCAAAGCCTTGGGACCCTGCACCCATGTGGGAGACCCAAAAGAAGCTCCTGGCTCCTGGCTTTGGATTGGCTCAGCTCCTCCTGTTGCGGATGCTTGGGGAATGAATCATTGGACAGAAGATCTTCCTCTCTGTCTCTCCTCCTCTCTATATGTCTGATTTTGCAATAAAAATAAATAACTCTTTTAAAAAGAGAAATGTTACTTTGTCTCTTTTTAAAAATGTGTTTTTGTTGCATGATTCAATTTATGTGAAATGCCAAGAAATAGGAAAATTAATAGGCATTGCAAGTTGATGAGTGGTTTCCAGGATCTTGAAACATGGTGCAGGGAAATGGTGGCATGGGAATTTTTTGTGTGTGTGTGTGGCTGATGAAACTATTCTAAGACTAATGATGGTTATGGTTGTACAACTCAAAATATATTAAATGATGAATTTGTGCATTTCAGAATATGTGAGTTATAGAGTACATGAATTATATCAAAGACAACTGTTACCCCTAAATCATGATCGATACAGGAGAAAAATTGTCCATTATGTACCAGTCATCCTTGGCTGCACCTATATCCTTCTATTGACCTACAACTGAGTCCTGATAAGCACTGGATGAGATCATCAATTTAAAAGTATTTTTAAAAATTTTACTATGACAAAAGAAATGTATTCAAAGGAAATGTAAAATCATAATTGGGAAAATAAAGAAAGACGTGTAAGTGGAAAGAGACCTCCTGTCTGGCTGGCAAGGCTAAAACATAGGAAAGATGACATTCTTTAAGTTAATGCACTGATTTAATGCAATATCAATTAAACATTTTGTAGGATATTTTACAGAGCCTAACAAATTTATAGTGAAGTTAAGCTCAAAGACTAAGAGGACAAGAACACTGTGTATTAAGTAATGATGCTAGGTAGATTCTCGGATTTTAAAGTTTACTAAAAACTTTACATATTAAAGGAGTATTTAGCATTGGACTAGAAGCAAAGAATGACCAAGAAAATAGCTTGTGTTGGAGGGAGAAAGCGATACTCTTACAAAAAATAACCTCCAGACCATAAATAGCATACTAACAAATTCCAGAAAACTATTACTAAGGAGAAAAGTGGATTTTTGTATGTAACTCACATCATAGCCTTCAAATTCCAGATGTATCAAAAAGTCAAACATAAAAATCAAATCTGGGAACCTAGGAAAATAGAGCAGCTTTGTTAGTGTGGCTATTGTGGCCACTGAAAAAAATAAGGCGTCATTAAAACCAGAATGATGTGCTCAGAAACAGGATGATGTGTTCAAATGTATGACTAAAAATCTCTTACACACTGTACTATAATGAAATTAACATCTAAAAAGAAGTCATTAAAAGGGAAACTCACACAATGAGCAGAATTTTTCAAATGCCTCAGTCAAAGCATATAAAGAAATAATACAACATATGATATTAATGTCAGAAGCTCACCTGATACTTTTTTTAATAAATTGAATTGATAGCATGCCCATTAGTAAACACATTGAGAAGTTGATTACACGACAAATACATAACTTCATGAAAATATAAACTGAAACACAACTTTACCTGACTTGGTATATATGTATTCAATAAAAACCACTATTAGGAAACAAGTCACCATGCATATTGCTAGTGGCAATGTATATTTCTGGAATATGCTACACAATGTGTAACTGGTTTCTGCCTAGGCAATTCCATTTGCAGGAATATACCCCAAGGATATAATCTAAAATAATTGAAAATATGCAAAATATTCATTGCATCACTGTATAAATATTCATGAAGAGTATATATACATATCTTTAAATCATCATGCTTGAGGGATTCATTTACATGTAAAGACCCAGTTTCTACCCTCAAGGAACCTTAGTACAGTAGGGAAGGCAATTGTACATGTAGTAAATTCTTTCATAAAAATAAAAGCTGAGAGATACAGGAGCAAAGAAGGAGGGATGGTTTTATTCCAGGGGAGGAGAGAAGAGTGAGAGTGGGGAGAAGAAAGTTCTCAAGGAGAGGCAGATGGGGTACGGTGCATAGCCCTTGAAAAAAGGTTTCATAAAGGTTGGGAGTGGTAAAAGGAAAATGAAAATTTTTGAAAAACAAAATCCAAATATCCAATAACTAGGGACTGGCTAAGAGATCATTGATTATTAGGAAACTGAATGACAGTGCAGTCACCAGAAACTGGTAATGGTGACACATCACCAAGTTACCTAAAAGCATGACCATGCTTTCAGCAGGTCAGATAGGCACGCAGAGGGATGGATATCCCACAGTGCTGGATTCCCTAAGGTTACTAAAGTTACACAATTGAAAAAAAGTCAGCAATACAATATAAAGGTACGTGCTAGATCGAACCCACCAGCATTTGATCTGGTCCATCTCTGGGACTACCACGTCAAGTTTGGAAGGACTGTGGCAGTTGGGTTCCCACAGTGCTTTCCGGAAAGTTTAGATTGGGAGTTGTTTAAGCAGGGGGCTGGATCTGGCATGCTCCGATCTGCTACAAACAGAAGTCTTTCATAGATGTGCTTCCTCCCCTTCCTTCAGCCTCCCCAACCCCCCCTCCGCCCCGCCACTCAACCTGAGTTCACTAAATCCTCTTCTATTTCAACAAAGCAATCACAACTCTCAGTGTCCAAAATCCCTGAGTAATGGGACGGGAGTTAGAAGGACTCAGAACATCTGTCTTGTTTTACTAAGTCTACTGACAAGGAAAAAGCAAAGCACCAGAGACTGGGAACCTTGGTTTATGTAAGCTTGGAATTCATCAGCTCTGATTTCTGCCTACTACATTCTTACCCAAATTTATGGTGTGTTCTCTCTGCAGACATAAAATAAAAATGTGAAAAGCAATTTAGAGTTACTCAAAGAAAAACTTGTCTCTGTGCCTGAAGTTTTTTTCAAGTTATAGGCCCCAGGCAGTCACATCAAAATAGATCAGTTTTTATTGTATGGCCAGATCAGTACCTCTCAATGAAAGGGCTTGCCTCACTTTTCACTCCCTTACACTCTGTGTGATTTCACGAAAATACGCAAGGTGGCTATACTCACCTGCAAATTTTGGTTCTTTCCCTTTTTGCTTCTAAGCAGACCTTCGGCATTTCACTCAACCCATCCAATTGTTTCTTCTGAGAAGATAAAGACCATTAGCTCCTGGGACTCCTCTACATATAAATGGCTACACACGCAATTCACATGGTGTGATGCAGAATCATTCTCTCCTGAGGGACTCTGAAGCTAACCTGAGAGCTTCTGTGTAAAGGGACTCTTTCCTTAGTGTCTTAAGCTTGTGCAAATAACAACGACAAAAAAACAGGAACAACATCAACTCCTTCGACTAATTTTTTTTTCAGCCAGATGTCACTCAGTTGCATTACAACCATTCTCTTGTCCTAATTCCCCTTGGAGGCTAGTAGGTCAGTGACAGCACGCATGTATACCTCTGTGCTGATTAGTATAGGGTCACATTTTCAGGCCACTGTTTAAAAAGAACTATGAGATTATAAGATGGGCCCTGTGACCTAAATCTCTCCTTGTATCTGCCCTGATCCCATATGGGTGCCAGTTCATGTCCTGGCTGCTCCATTTCCCTTTCAGCTCCTTGCTTGTGGCCTGGGAAAGTAGTAGAGGATGGCCTAAAGCCTTGGGACTCACGTGGGAAACCAGGCAAATGCTCCTGGCTTCTGGATTTGGATTAGTTCAGCTCCAGCCATTGCAGCCACTTGGAGAGTGAACCAGCTGATGGAAGATCTTTCTGTCTCTCCTCTCTGTAAATCTGACTTTCCAATAAAAATAAATAAATAGATCTTTAGAAAAAAATATGGGTCCTGGCCTAAGTTCTAACATTTGCTGGATGTCTAACTTTCAACTAATAACACCCCTTTTCTGGTCTTCAGTTTCTTCATATGTGAAATATCATATTAGTCAGATTATTTATAGGGGACCTTTTCTACTTCTAAGATTCAGTGATTCAAAGACAATTGACATGTTTCTGAAGCAGCCTGTACATGATACAGTCTCAATGAATGATATCACTGTTAGCTGCTTTATAGGCCAACACACTATTACATTATGCCGAAAATATACATGTTAAATATTTATATGCACTCTTTTTAGACCTCAAAATAAACATGGATCTTCTCCCCTTACTCAATCTGAATAGATCAGTAACAGTATAATTATGATATCAGAAGTTTGATTTTGCATATAAGAGAAATTATCTTAGATGAGCATTCCAAAAACAAACAGTGAGTTAATGACAGAGCGCAAATAAAATCCAGAACACTTCATGTCCAGATTGGTAGATGTTCTCTATGAACTGTGATATAAGACAAAATTAATAGTGATGTTTTATTCTCTCCATGGCATAGTTAACTCTACATTAAGAGGAAAATAGCATACTGTAACTTTGAGTAACTCATGCTAAAACTTTTTTATTTTGAAGAAAAAGAGCAAATTAAAATAATTGAGCACTTGAGGAAGCTTCAGAGCAAATTAATGTCACCATTTGTTTCTCATACCTCCTCTTGTCTCTCTCCAAGTTAGCCTGACCATTTGAGCAAAGTACTCCAGAAAGCTGTGAGTCATCCTTAGCATCCTAATGCCTCCTGTTTTTATCATTTCTTCCCTTAACAAAAGATAACCAAATCTTTCTAACTTAATGTTCAAAACTCTTTTTGATTCTGATCTGCTAAGATTTGGATGTCTCCTCCAAGACTCATGCTGAAATTAATTGCTATCAAACTAATGGACCTTCTTGAGGTGATTAGGTCAAGATATCTGCCCTTGTGAATGGATTAATGCAGCTTCTTGGAAATGGGCTAGTTATTGTGCAGAGTGGCTCCTTTGATGAAAACGATAAATTCAGCCCCATTTTCCTTCCTCTGTCTCAAGCATGTTCTCATGTCTTCTGCAATGCTATGACTCAGCCAGAGGATTCTCATTAGATGTATCTCTCAGTCTTGGACTCCCAGCCCCCAGAATCATGAGCCAAATAGACTATGATCGTTTATAATTTACCTAGTCTGCAGAATTCTCTTAGAATGGCAGAAAATGGACTGGGAGAAGGTCAGCTCTTCCTATCTGCTCTTACAGGTCACAACCATTTCTCAGCTGGGTTACTACAACAATTGTTAACAAATATTCATTTGGGCTTTCCATATTCCGCTAGAATCAGTGTGCTATATAAGTGTATACACACACGCATATATAGCGCATATATATGTATATATTTATAGATTGACCTTTTAAAGTAAAAAAGTCAAGATTGAGATTGTATGTACTATTTTTAATATATCTTGTGCACATTTCCATCACTAATGATTGCATTTTCCTTTGGCTAGTTTGCTGCATATATGTTTTGGCTTTTCCCTAAAAATGCTATCACATTTTATTGCTATAAATAGCTTTTCTAACTGTTCTAAATAATAAATTGCATGTGACTAACTTATTTACCTACTATGTACTAAGAATTTATTACACCTTAGGCATTAGTGATACATAATGAGCAACACAATGTCTCTATTCCTGTAAGTATGCATACCAGTTCACAGAGACAAATAATAAATGTAGAATGTGATGAACGTTTCAGAATAAGAACATTAACTTTCATGATGAAAGATAAACAAGGATGTTCATTTATAAAAAGTAGATTAGAATCATGTTTATTTGCAAATGACATTTCAGAGGTATAAATCTATAAAGAAAAAAACAAAAAACAAAAACCCTCCAAAAAAGAAATGGTGTAAGGATAGCCACATTTTAGGAATAGGAAAATAGAAACGAAAATATTAACCAATTTCCTGACCCAAGAAAGCTGAATCGTAAAGCAGTACTGAGCCAATGAAGAAGACTATTTGCACCAGTGAATTCTCACAAGGTTCAGAAATTGGCAACATCAGGTACCTTTGTGAGTGCGAAAGTGGAACTTAAAATACCAACAGTGTTGGAAGATGATTTGCGGCCCTCTGCCCTTCAGCCCACTTTATTCTTCACAGCTGGGTAACTTCTGCACATAACTTCTCATTCACAGATGACTAGATGTTTTTCTTGAGATTAAAACATTGTTTGGACTGGATGTCACATACAGAATTGACTATGAGATTAAGCGAAAAGCTGGCTTTGTACTACATTTTGAGATCACAGACCATCCTCTCCTATGTGGCTCCTATAGTCAAGGCTTACATACCTCCTATGGATTATTAGAAAATTAGTTTTGAGAGAATTGGACTGCAGTTACAGAAATTTTTGTAATGATAATTAAAACTTCACTGAAGTAAGAGATTCAGTCTCATAATGAGGTTCATCATGACAAAAGTCTAAGGATTTGTTTTGTGTCCCACTCAAATAAGAGTATAAGGAAACATTCAAAAAGTCTAAGACATCTTTTTAAAAAATGATTTCGCAATAGTAGGAGATAAAAACAAGGAAAAAATCTCTGGAAACGAGATGAGCACTTAAAAGTCATTAAGTTGATCAGAAATATAATATGGTAATATACTCTCTACAAAACTAGAAAAAATAATTTCAAAATTTATAAGGAAACAAAATGTTCCAAATAGCCAAAGCATTATTTAACAACAAAGACAGAATTGGAAGCATTAGAATACCAGATTTTAAGACATACTACAGGGCTATTGTAACCAAAACTGTGTGGTAAGCACAAAAGTAAACATATAGACCAATGAAACAGAATAGAAACATGAGAAATAAATCCAAGCATCTACAACAAACTTATCTTTAAGAAATGTGCTGAGAACATTCCCAGGAGAAAGGACAGTTGCTTTAGTATGTAATGTTAAGAACATTGGATTTCCAAATGCAGAAGTTTGAAACAATATCCCTAATTTGTCCCTTATACAAAAATAAACCCCAAATAGATGAAGGTTGCAAATTTAAGACCAGAAACTATCGAACTATTAGAAGAAAACAAGGGTGAACATTCCAAGACATTGCCAGAGGCAGTAAATATTTGAATAAAACTCCAAAATCATAGGCAATACAAGCAAAATTGGACAAATGGTATTATATCAATCTATGAAATTTCCTGACAGCAAAGCAAACAATTATGACATTGAAGAAACAACCAACTTAATGGAGGAAGATAGTCGCAAACAATGCATCTGACAAATGACTGACTTCCAGAATATGTAAAGAGCTGAAAAAATCCAGCAAAAATGAACAATCCAGTTAAGAAATGGCCAAAGAACATAAATAGTTTTCAAAAAGAGAAAGATAAATGGGCAGAAGACCAGGAGAAAATACTGAGGATCACTTACCATCAGGGAAATGCAGTAAGTACCCCGGATGAGGTATCATTTCACTCCCCTTGGGTTGACTGTTATCCAAAAGTCAAAAAATAACAAATGCTTGTCAAGCTATGGAGAAAAAGTAGCCTTAATACACTATTGATAGGAGTGAAAATTAATATAACTGTTATTTAAAACAGTGTGGCAATTCCTCAGGGGGAAAAAATAACTGTGTCATATGACTCAGTCATCCAGTTTCTGGTAATAAAGGCAGTGAAATCAGCTCATGGAAGAGATACTTGAATTTCCATATTTACTGAAGCAAAATTCTCATTAGCAAAGATAGGGAAACAGCTTACATGTCTTCCAACAGATGATTAGATAAAGAAATGATGGTATATATACACGATGGCGTACTGCTCACTAATGAAAAAAGAATGACCTGGTTTGATGGTTCAGTGACTAAATCCTCACCTTGCACATGGCAGAATCACATATGGGTGCCAATTCATGTCCTGGCTACTTCATTTCCCATCCAGCTCCCTGCTTGTGGCCTGGGAAGGCAGTCAAGGATAGCCCAAAGCCTTGGGACCCTGCACCTGTGTGGGAGACCCGGAAGAAACTCCTGGCTACTGGCTTCAGATCGGCTCAGCACTAGCTGTTGTGGCCACTTAGGGAGTGAACCAGTAGATGGAAGACCTTTCTCTCTGTCTTGCTTTCTCTCTGTGAACATGCCCTTCAAATAAAAATAAATAAATCTTTCAAAATTTTTAAAGAATGAAATCCTGACATTGAAAACAAAATTAATAGAACTGGAGTTTATTATGCAAAGTGAAATAAGTCAGACATGTAATGACAAATTCTACATGATTTGTCTCATATGTAGATGTTAGTACATATAGAGCTTGTATAAAAATATATGGATGTCATATTATTTGATATGTAAATCATTATAAAAATAAACATTGTCTTCACTAAGTTAAACCTTGTATATAACAATATGCCATTCTTTCTTCACCTAATGAACATTGACATGAATCCCAAATTATGTAATATTAATATACCCACTTTAAAGAAAACTCGTATTTGTATGTATACAGTATCAACATATGAACTGAATATAGAGCTAGGTTAAGAATTCTTAAATCTCAAAAGGTAAATAATTATAATTTAAAAGTAAGTAAGTAAAAGAAAAGATTGTACTCATTGGAAAAGAACAATAGATTGCTAAAAAATTAACTTTAAAGTGCTCACAAATATTTTAAGACAGTAGAAATTAAATTTCAATAACAGTAATGGAAAATCAAGTTGAGAAATTCTTGCAAAATACAGGCCAAAAGAACCCTAAAGTAATAGAAAATAAGAGAGAAAACATTTTTTTTTCATTTTTTTTCTTTTTATTGTATTGTTGTTGACAATCTTTACATAGTTAATTACAGTTAAAGGAAAAAGAAGAAAAGAAAAGAAAGAAAAAGAAAGAAAAAAAAAAGGTTCAGGGGGATAGGAAAGTGGGTAATGCTATTATGTCCATATTGTTTCCATCATGTATCTGAGGTAAAGGGGGATATTGAGGGAGAAGCCCCACCCGGTTTCCCGCCCACCCCAAGTCCCGGATGTGGGGCATGCTCTGAGATATGTGCTCAAGTGGTGTTAATAGTTCTCCAGTTATGAATCGCTGCCAGTTTCGCTCGATGAGGTCGTCCACTGATTGATATGGGCCATCATAAAGTCTCCGTTTGCCCCATAATTTGCTGCCAACATATAGCTGAGATGAATGATTGACCTGTTCTGTCTTCTGTCTTTTCTTGGTTAGAGTTCTGAGTCCAGCAATTCGATTGGGGAAATCTCCAAAGATACTTTGAGGTATTCCCAGATTAGTTTCTTGTATGTTCTAGCAAGCACAGGGCCCGGCACAGTCCATCACCCCGATCAGCTGGTGGTTGCAATTGCTGTGTTGGTTCTGTTTTCAGTCCCGAGTTGCACTGGAACCAGTGGGTGTTGCAGTCCAGTCTGGTTCGGCCCTTACATCAACCAGTGGGAGCTGCAGCCTAGTCGGGGCGACCCACAATAACCCCCACCAGGCCCGCCCCCTACCCTGGTTTGCTAGTATGTGTAGCAGAAGACCAGTCTGTCCCCCATCCCATTTGGCTCTGGTACTTATCAATGGGTATTAAAGCTTAGTTCTATCTAACCAACTCAACCATCCAGCCCTCACAGATGTTGTTGAGTGCCTCTCTATCTAGCCATCCCAGCCCCCGTCCTAGTTTTCATGCCCTACCACGGGAATAGTGACCCAAGAAGGGGGAACCCACTTTTCCCTCCCAGGCCTCTCTGTCCTGGTTTATGCACTCTTTAGGTGGTCCTGTGATTTGACTCGACAGAATTAGTCCCCAGTGCCAGCTTCTACCAGCTGATGCTGCGGCCCTGATCTAGTCCACATGAGGCGCACAGGTGTTATAGCCTTGCTTAGTCGTGTCTGTCTCTATCCCAGCCAACACTCTCCAGTGGGAGCAGCTGACCGGCGAGGGGACGAGCCCCTTAATCCCCCCGCCAACTCTGCCCCTTCCTTCCTGGATCTCACGTGTGCTGGATGGGTGCTGCATTCATATCCAGTACAGGCAACCACGCCCTGGCATTCCATAATGTGTACTGGTTTTGTCGCAACCAAACCCGGCCCATCCCATACTCTGTTCTGGTGCTCAGATTTGCCAGTGGTTGACATGAACTGATTCAGCCTGGTCTGCCCCCGACCCATGCCAAATGTATGCCAGTGGGAAACTTTCCATGGCCTATTCTGGGCTGTTTCCTATCATGCTTCTTGCGCTTACCTGCAGGGACTGTGTCCTGCCAGAGGAGTTGCCCAGGCTCCTCCATCAGAACCCCTCCCAATGCCAGATTTTGCGCTTGCCAGGGGGTTCTTGAGCCAATCCTACTCAGTTCACCTGTCCTAGCAGGAACAGTGGTTTTTCCTGGCTGGCTTTCACCCCATTCTGGTTCTTGTTGTTGGATGTTTCAGCCCAGCCATGGCTCGTCCATACCCACATACAGCTCACACATGGCTCAGAAGAGGAGTGAGACCCAGCCTAGTCAGTCCCACATCTACCCTGGTTGTCCATAACACCAGATGGTGTTGGGATCTGAACCGGCCTGGTGCATCCAATCCCAGCCCACACTAGTGCCTCGGGTGACTACAACTGTTTCCTAGATAGAACACAGCCCCCATTCCAGCACATACACTCCTTGGTGGGAGCCTCATTCCAGTTTTGGTGTCCCCTTACCTCCCAGATTAGGCCTGTTCCTAGCCGTAAATCACGCACCTGACCGTGGTTGCTCTGAGGACCATTAGGTGCAAGCCTCAAGTTCATTTGGGATTCCCTCATTGCCAGCATTCTGTTTCCTCCATTTTGATTGAAGGGGTCCCCAAAGAGACTTTGAGGTGTTCAGAGGTCAGGTTACTAGCAAGCACAGTGCTTCACGCCCCAAGCACTGTGGGTTCAGGAGGGAGCCTCCCAGGCAGCAGGTCAATGAACCAAAAGTCAAAATCTCTCTGGTCCGGTGGCCAGCAGGCGGAGCCTGGCGCCAAATGGCGCACTGGCCGCCCTGAAGCAGCTCCCCATGTGTACGTGGTAGCTACTGTGTGTTCCCAGGCTTGAGGCGTGGCCATCCCAAGGCCCCCCCGGCAGGCAGCAAGGTAGCTGCCTGCCGGAGGTTCAAGTCCTTGGGCCCCAGTCCCACCCTTTCTGGCTCCTCCCCCCAGCTCCAGCCACATGGCGAGCAGTAGGGGAGGCCCAGACTCGCTACACAGACCCCTGGGACTCACCCAGAGAAGGGGTAGCCATCGAGGTTCCGGCAAATCTGGGAGCAGCTCCCCACGTGTACGTGGTAGCTACTGTGTGTTCCCAGGCTTGAGGCGTGGCCATCCCAAGGCCCCCCGGCAGAAGAGAGAAAACATTTTTAATGAAAGATTTATTGTATTTATTTGAAAGTCATAGTTACATACAGAGAGTGAAATATAGATGAGAAAGATGTTCCATTCAATGGTTCACTTCCCAAATATCTACAACTGCCAGGGCTGAACTAGACTGGAGTCAGGAGCAAGGATCCAGGAGCTTCTTCCCACTCTTCCACATGGGTGCAGCATCCCAAGGTCTTGGGGCATCTTCTGCTGATTTTGCAGGCCATAAATAGGGAACTGAGTGGGAAAGTGGAGTAGCTGGGACTAGAACTGGCACCTATATGGGATACCAGCATTACAGACAGTGTGTACCTGATATGTCACAACGCCAGCCATTAAAGAAAATGTTTTGTAAAACTTAGAGGATCGGAAGTGGATATTTAGCCTAATAGTTAAGATGGACATGCTTCAAATTGGAGTACCCTAATTGGATTCCCAGCTCTGGCTCCTGGCTCCAGATTCCTGCTAATGCATACTCTGGGAAGCAGGAGAGATGACTCAAAAGATTAGGCATCTGCCATTAATGTAGGAGAAATGGATTGTATTCTTAACTCCAAGCTTCACCCTGTGCCCAGCTTTGCCCATTGTATTTAGGGGAGTAAAACAGTGGATTGAAACTGTCTGTTGGTCTATCATTTATCTGTCGTTTATGTGTCTATCACCTCTCTCTCTCTCTCTCTCTCTCTCTCTCTCTCTCTCTCTCTCTCTTTCTCCTTCCCTAAAAATACAATAACTTTAAAAATACAATCAGGGCCCTGACGAGATGGCCTAGCGGCTAAAGTCTTCTCCTTGAACACCCCTGGGATCCCATATGGGTGCCAGTTCTAATACCGGCTGCCCCACTTCCCATCCAGCTCCCTGCTTGTGGCCTGGGAAAGCAGTCGAGGATGGTCCAAAGCCTTGGGATCCTGCACCCACGTGGGAGACCTGGAGGAAGCTCCTGGCTCCTGGTTTCGGATCATCTCAGCTCCAGCCATTGCGGCCACTTGGGGAGTGAATCATTGGACAGAAGATCTTCCTCTCTGTCTTTCCTCCTCTCTGTATATCTGTCTTTCCAATAAAAATAAATAAATCTTTAAAACATTCAATCAGAAGATCAAGCAAAGTGGTCTAAGTCTAGGAGTAATAGGCTTCTTAAACGAGAACAGAGAAAATGAAAGTGGGGTGATCATGAAGTAATATATTCAAAGAAAATTCCTAGAGCTGGAGAAACAGTTTCCAGATCAGAAGAGATAATAAAATTTCTAACAAAAAGTAGGTCCACACTAAGGTTCACCATGTTAAAATTTAAGAATGTTGGAGACCAATGGATTATTTGGAATAATGGTGATCGAAAAGTAAAGATGAGGAAGGGCCCCAACCGGACCATAATTGCATGACAATGTGTGTCACTATAGCCAACACATCGATTTCTTTCTATGCTACTCTAAAAGGTCATCTAATGCGCAAAGATTTCCCTTATCTCCATTGTTTCTTTTTTGTGCAATTCACTATAAGAAACATCAAATAGTTCATGAAATAAGAAATTAAAAAAGAATTTGCATTTCCATGAACTTTTTGAAGACCTTCTAAAATTATCTTTTCTATGGAGTAATGCAGTAGCCTATATATAACTGAGATCTCTGCTTTTGTTCTGATCCTCTGTAGCCCATTCTCTAGATAACAGCCAAAAGCATTTGCAACATGTGACCAAGACCTGTTTTCTCCTCCTACTATTCCAATTACTTTTGGGGATATTTTTGTATTACTTATTTTTGCTTTTAAAAAAAGATTCATCTGTTTTACCTGAAAGTGAGAGTTACTCAGAGAGAAAGCTTCCATCCGCTGTCTTCTTGGCCTGGCTGGACAGTTGCTTTCCTCACCACGATCTGACTTGGAGTGGGGTGGGGCTTGGAGCCTGCTTTGGCACCCATTCTGATAAAAGCACTGATATCATCATGATGGGACTACCCTCAAGACCTCTCGTAGCCACAGTTATCTTCCAAAAGCCCCAAGATACAAATGCTATGACGTGCTAGTAGCTGATGTTTAGGGATTCAACATATATCATTTGGGAGGGGGGAGTGGGTACAAAAAACTTCACAGCAGTAACAAAAGTGCAAAAAGGCAAAATTGCTGATTAGACTACTGGGAGATTCAATTGACTAGCTAAAGTCCATAATCAGTTGTCTTTTACTCTGATGGAACTATATAACATTTGTTCACGATGGAATTCAGAGGTAAGTTCATTTAGGCACATAATATTTTTTTCTTTTTTTTCTTTTCTTTCCTTTTCTTTTTTTTAAACTTTGTTTATTTATTTATTTATTTATTTTTGACAATCTTGACATAATTAGGGTAAAAAAGTTCAAGCACTACAGGAAGATGGGCAAGACAATTAGTTCCATATTGTTTCCTTAATATCTGATGTAAAAGGGGATTTTAAGGGAGAAGCCCCACCCAGTCTCCCACCCACCCTTCCCAGGTCCCTGATGTGGGGCATGCTCTGAGGGTCTTGCTCAAGTGGTTTTGATAGTTCACCAGTTATGAATTGCTGCCACTCCCACCACTCCAAGCACTATGAGGTCGTTGGAGAATCCACTGATTGACATAGTCCATCATAGGGTCTCTGTTTGCCCAGTATTTTCATTGCCAACATATAGCTGAGGTGGTTGATTGACTTGTTCTGTTTTCTGTCTTTTGATGGTTAGAGTTCTGAGTCCGAAAGTTCGATTGCGGGGATCCCCAAAGAAACTTTGTCTGAGTTGTTCTCAGACCAGATTCTTGTATGTACTAGCAAGTACAGGGCCCGGCCTAGTCCATTGCCCCATCAGCTGGTGGTTGCAATTGCTGGGTTGGTTCTGTCTCCATCCCTGTCTTCCACTGGAACCAATGGATGTTTGCAGTTCAGCCTGGTTCTGCCCAGCACACACTCGGCCTTCACATAAACCAGTGGGAGCTGCAGCCTAGTCGAAGCGCCCCCTAATAACCCCCACCAGGCCCGCCCCCTACCCTGGTTTGCCAGTATGTGTGGCAGACTAGTCCAGTCTGTCCCACATCCCCTTCTGCTCTCATACATGTCAATAGGTATTAAAACCTTGTTCCAGCTAACCAGCTCAACTATCCAGCCTTCATGGATGTTGTTAGGTATCTGTCTAGCCACCCCAGACCCTGTCCTAGTTTTCGTGCCCTCCCGTGGGAGTGGTAACCCAAGAATGAGGAGCCCACTACTTCCCTCCCAGGCCGCTCCCACTCCCGGATTATGCACTCTCCAGGTGGTTCTGTGATTTAACTTGACAGAATTAGCCCCCAGTGCCAGCTTCTGCCAGCTGATGCTGCGGCTAAGCCCCAACAACCCTCACCCACTCTAATTGTAGATTGCACCAGTAGGAATAATCAGCCTAGCTTAGTTTTTCCCTGATCTGGTCCACATGAGGTGCATAGGTGTTGTAGCCCCCTGCCTAGTCTACCCCCATCCCAGCTCACGCTCTCCAGTGGGAGTAGCTGTCCAGCAAGGAAACCACCCCTTATTCCCCTGCCGGCTCTGCCCCCTCCCTTCCTGATTCTCACGTTGCTGGTTGGGTGTTATGTTCACATCCGGCACAGGCAACCTCACCTTGGCATTCCATATTGTGCACTGATTTTTGTCGTGACCGAATCTGGCTTGACCCACACTCTGTTCTGGCGTTTGGAATTTGCCAGTGGATGACGAGAACTGATTCATAGGCACATAATATTTTTAAGGCCATAGGATAATATGCATTTTTCAGGCACAGATTGATGGCCTATTGTATAAATCTTGTAGTATGTCATTCTTTATCACTAGTTTGACAAAACCAATAGCTTTAACATCTTACTATGTATTGAATAATTTTCTATTTATTTTTCCTATACATATTTTGCCATATTTATTTCTGTGTACATTATGGTTTGTTTCTCTTTTAAATGGAGTCATTAGAAATCAAGTTATTGGGGCCTGGAATGATACCCTAGTGGCTAAATCCTCACCTTGCATCCATTGGGATCCCATATGGACACAGGTTCCCTGTTTGTGGCCTGGGAAAGCAATAGGGGATTGCCCAAAGCCTTGGGACCCTGCATCCACGTGAAAGAGCAGGAAGAATCTCCTGGCTCCTGGCTTTGGACCAGCTCAACTCCAGGCATTGCAGCCACTTTGGGAATGAACCAGTGGACCGAAGATCTTTCTCTCTCTCTCTCCCTCCTTCTCTCTCTCTCTCTGTATATCTGTCTTTCCGAAAAAATAAAAAAATAAATAAATCTTAAAAATATGTATTTTTCATGAACCTTTTTGGAATCCCCATGCGCTTATATATTCATCACTCAACTCTCTAGTGTACTACACTTCGGAGCCACTCATTATGAGACAAATATAGACTGTCATATCCTCAAATCATTCAAAGGTAAATAGGAAAGTGTTTTTCTTTAACAGGTTAGAAATTCAACATTTAGCTTAGAGAAGTCCTAAGTTCAAAGCCACAGTGAAAACAGACTCCAAACCATACTGGGAACATATAGGTCATGTTTTCCATTTTAAGGCTTTTCCAAGTGAAGATTTTGTTATTATTCCAAGAGACTCAAACCTTAGTTTGCTTCTTAATGAATTCAACAAAAGTCTAAAGCTTGCTCAAACACTCGGTCACTGTGGCCCTCACAGTGTACACTTCAATTATGTCTTTCGGAAATGATAGGAACGTAACTAAAAATCAGGAAGACCACTCCCCTTCAGAAACCTTCAAATATCATTTCTGAAGGATTATCATGTGTACTTGTTCCCTTGGCATTTCAGGTAGCAAAATTTCAGCCTTTCTCAAGCCAATCATAAGCTTGTAAGCACTTTGTTCATATGCCAGCTGTCTTTAAGAACAGTGTGCTCCCTAAGAGCCACACGGCAATAAATATTACTTAACAGACCAATAATTCCATGCCGTAATTGAAAAACGCCAAGATTAGTTCTGAGACTGAAATACTGACTAGGAAAGGATCTCAATAATCTCGTGATTGTTAAACATGTATGAGGGTAGGAAAGGTCCCCTTTCCAAATCTCAAGCCCTCCCAGGAGTATATTTTGTGAAGACATACCTATTTCTTTAAAAGGCAGAGTTACAGAAGTTACAGAGAGGGAGGGAGGGAGGAAGGGAGAGAGAGAGAAAAAAAAAGAGAGAGAGAGAGAGTATTTTCCATGTACCTACTGATTCAATCTCCAAATGACTACAACAGGGAGGGCCAGTCCTGGTAGAAACCAGGGGTCAGGAGCTTCATCTGTGTCTCCCACATGAGGGCAGGGGACCAAGGACTTGAACCATCTTCTACTGCTTTCCCGGGGAGCTCGAGCAGAAGCAGAACAACTGGGATTTGAACTGGCATCCATATGGGATGTTGGCATTGCAAGTGGCAGTTTAACTCACTATACCACAGTGCCAGACCCTCTGAAAAGTATTTTTGTAGTTCAAACCCACCCAACTTGGACTAGTCTTGCTTCATTTCGGATTGTTTTGTTTACCCTTGTTCAGCTGTTGCATTGAAAACACTTTTGTGGGGGTGAAAATGCATAAACGTCCACATACACACTTCCCCTAAATAGCTTGTTTGTTAGACATAGCTGCTTTGGGGTATGGTCCCAATCACCTAGGCTTTGAAAGTTATAAATTTCTGCTTCTTGAATCTGTTTCCACTGATGGAATAACATAAACTTGTAAGAAGGCATAGGAGTTAAGATTTGTCAAAATACAGCTCAGACATCTAATAGTGCATACTTTATAGTACCGATGCTCAAATATCTCACTTCTGATATCACCTTTCATTAGTACCCCTATGTGTTGGTGCCTCACTTATGTAATATCAGGAAACACTTGTTGAAGCTAATCGCTACAAAGTTGTGTGCATGTGAAAGAAAAAATTATTTTTCCTTAAGGACATGAACATGTGAGAACTCTTCCGGAGGATCTGCTGATCAGTGAACTTGGCAGGTAATCTGCTCCTTTTCCTCCACAATTCCGTTTCCTTCTTTTCTCTGCCCTGTTAAGGGTGTTTGGGGGGGGGGGCGGGGGGAGAAGAAAAGGCAAGAAGGGGAAACTGTGTCCATGGGCCAATGCCATACTCTTCTGCCTTTACTTCCTTCTCCTGGATCCTGAAGAACAATTTCAGTAGTGCTTCCTGTCCTGTGTAAACGAAGCAACAAACCATTCATAATCCTGGTGGTCCACCTCAGAGCCATTTCCAATGAAGCTGCGGGTAAGAAATATGCTCTGCGTTAGCTGGCAGGCTGCTGCAAACAGTCCCAGTGTTTTTCCCACACTCTTACTGAGCAGAGGACTCAAAACTATTTTATTCCTTTTCTCCTTCTTCTCACATTTCCTTATCTCCAACAAGAGCCACCTCCACCACCACCTCCAGATGACCCCTCCTTGCTAACACAATCTTCTGAAATAAAGTCACCTACCCACACACACAAACATAGGTGAACTGATTAGGCAGAATGTAATTTTACTGTCACGAACTCTCTCAAAGCTGGAAATTGGGAGATATCATGAATTATACATCAAAACACACACACACACACACAAAACCCACTGTTTTGGATGAGAAGAAATTTTATCATTTCTACTACCCACCTTCTAGTCATGGAAGATCACATCTCCACTATGACAGACAAAACTGTACCCAATTACAGATTATAGAATTGTTGTATGTCAGTGTGAAGGGAGTGCAGAGAGAATGTAGTCCAAGCACCTCGTTTTGCAGAAGTTGTGAAACAATGCCCAGAGAGACAATGTTCTAAAGGTCGCTCAAAAGGGAGACTTAACATCGTAGGCATGCTTGTAATGCTCTTTGCTGAAACAAACAACTGTATATTTAACGCCAAGCTTAACTGTATATGGATCTACCCCTGAAATGAAGAAACACCCATCTCTTTTCACAGCACAGATGACCCCGTTCACCATGTTTGAATACCCCTGTTCTCTTCGGCACTGCTTTGCAGCTTGTTGTCAATTCCCAGGACGCTTTCCTTCCCTTGTCTCTGAACAGCTCCCAAGCATGAGGAATCCTTAAATGCATTTGCTATGACGTATGCTGAGGCAGCCTTTCAGAGAAAAGGTCAGTGTCAGTGTCCTCTGTTTCCAAATACGACTCTTTTACAAAATGAGACATTCCAATACTGAATACCAATTGCCTAAAGACTTACAAATCTCCTCTAGGAAAGCCCAAGACTGCCAAAGAAGTGGCAAGTCCAACGATAGTTGCAATATTATTTATCAAACTGAAAAAAAAAAAAAGGAGCACAAAATGGGCATGAAGAAACAGCATCTGCTGGCCTGGAGGATTTTGTTGATAGGTCTGCGGGAGGTAAACATGACTCCTCATTCTTCTGTCCTTAAACTTATTTCTCTTGTGCCTTAGAAAGTCAGTTATGTCTAAGAGCTACTCTCTGGTCACTAAAAAATAGGAGTCAAATCTCTAGAGAACTACAGAACAAAGAAGTGGAGTCACAGAGAGAAAAGCGATTATTTGTATCCACTTTGCCTTGTAGTTTCTGATGTTAGTCATTCTCTGTTACCTATATGTCTGGTCTGAATGCTGAGTCACACTCACTGCTTTGCTTACGCACTGTCACATGCATTGTTAATCAGATGGTACACACGAAGACCTTTCTGTAACACCTAATCCACATTGCTTGGTCTCAACCTTGTTAACCCTTGATTTTAGCCAAAAGGCCGAGAGGCGATAATCTCAACCTTTTTTTTTTTTACAAGCTTGGAAAGCTCAACTTTTTACCTCTGTATGTTTTTCAAGTGGAATTTTGACTTGTAGAAAGTTTCCCCATTTTCCTTTAATTTTTCATGTTTCATTCCGAAATCACTTTGCTCCTAGTGTCTTCTGTAATCCCTACTACCATATCAAATTATTTCTTCCGTATGCATTTTATGCTTTCAGTTCCATCATTCACAAATTGTTGCCTACCCATTTTTCAGGTACTGTGCTTAGCATTGATACTAGAGCAGAATTTATAGACTAAGAAAGAGAAGAGTTCCAGCAAGTAGTTTTTATAGGAGATGGATAGGTGGCTATAGCATGTAACTGCAAGGAATCTAGCCTTAAACTGAGAGGTCATATGAAATGTATTTGAAAGGACCAATTAAATTGAGACCTGAAATCAGAATATGAATTAACCAGAAGAGGTTATTTCCTTTCAAAGAATACAGGCGGAAGGAAAGACAATGAGGCACAAAGTAACTCTGGCATTTAAGAGGAAAGGATAAAAGGGGAGAGTGGTAAACCTAAGAATTCAGAATAATGTCAGACATAATAGTTCACTTTAATAATTTTAGACCTTAAAATAAGCAATAGGAAGTCACTGAAATACATTAGCAAGGAACCTCTTTGAAGGAAACAAAAAATACACACTGATCCATGAGACTAGCTAGCAATGGGGGATGGGAATAAGTGGATACTTTTGAAAGAAATTAAAGGTGGAGTAATTACAAGATATAAATAATTGAATCTTAAGAAACAGTTAAGGAAAAATGGAAAACAGCCCAGATGGGCTTCAGGCAGTGAGCTTGTTAGACGATGAATATACAGGTGGAGATAACAAATAGTAAGTTAGGTATATAGTTTTGTGGCTCAGAAAAGACAAGTAAGCCAGTGATGAGAAGAATTATCACTGTAATGACAGAAGTGGAAGCCCTGAACATGGGTAAGTTTATTCTAGGAAGAGCGTAGAGTAAGCAATGAAACATCTGTGACATTACAATGCATACTTAAGTATTACATAGAAGAATCATGAGAAGAGCTGGAGAAGGAAGGGTTAGAGAAGTAGAAGGAAAAGCAAGGGAGGGAGGGACTCAAAAATTCAAGGAAAGAGGATAAATTCAGATACAATGTGATTATCTGAGGTGAATACTATAAACTTGCCAAGATGGGTGAATTTAGTAATATGTGTCATGGTGACCGTATCAAGAGATATTTCAGTGGAATTATGTAGGGCAGAAGACAGATTGGAGTGGGCTGAGGTGAAGAAATGCAGACAGAAATATAGACAATTCAAGAAATATTTGTTTAATGGTGGGAATGAGAGAGTTCACTAAATTAAGAGGTTTAAGAATGCAGGGGTGGGGGAGGTTGTGGTATGTTGCAACACTGGACAGACTAAACCATGTTTACAAACCTAAGACAGAATCCAGTAGACAAGGATTGGTTTTAGGTATAGCATAGTTTCCAGGAGCCAGAAGAAAGAATTGCCCTTTAATGGCAAGAAAGGTATCCCTCCAGATCAACCTGAAGGGGAAAAAAAGGGATTACTGAAATGTCTGGGGTCACCAGGTTTGGTAGTAGTGTTTTCTCTAGATTTAGTGATAGAGGCTTGGACGTAAATTTGAATACGTCATGAGGACATTTGCTGAGATTAGAGGAGAACGATAAGAGGAAAGTTTTCTCAGATAACTTTGGATCAACTTTCACACATGTCATTTTTTCTTCTCCCTGAGGTTCCCCATGATTATTAAGAGATGAGATAATACACTGGGTAAGAACATGGAATCTGAAGCAAAGTATCTTGGTATGAATCTTGTTCCCACCATCACCTGGCTGTGTAATTTGGGGGTAATTCACTGAAGTTTTCTGCCCCCAGTTTCCTCTTGTATGAGAAAATGGTTGGAATTGTATCTATCTCATAATTTTATTCTAAAAGTTAAACGAGTTAGCACACATGAAGGGCTTAGAGCAATACAACAAATGGTAAGCATTCTGTTGTCCCTTTGGTTAATATTATTCAAATTTCATCAGTTTGCTATTGTATTGCATGAAGATGCTATGAAAACTGTTCAACATTCAAGAGGGTGAAATTTTTTCCCAAAGTGGATAGTTTAGTTTTCAAATTTGAGTGAGTATACAACAGGGGCACACTATTTGTTTCTATTCTCAGTGATATATATATATATATATATATATGTTCTAGGAAATCAGTGACTACTGAATGTAACCCAGTAGGGAGGCTATGGTCCATAGAGGATGGAATTAAAGTGGTTTCTAATAAGGAGGCTTGAGTCTGTGTCCTGAGTCTCAGGGGTATTCTTATTTGTAAGTTCAGAAGCACAGACAACACAACCAATTGAAATTTACTATTCCAGCCCAGCTTTCTGTCTTTTCTATATTACAAAGAGGAAACTTTCACCTATAGATGAAAAAAATCACCAACTATTTTTTCAGTCAAGTGAAACTGTTGCTTTCTGGAATAACTTTGGAAATGGTCACATAATATCTGGGTAAGTGTCTTAAGAGGGGTGACCTCAACTTGCAAACATTCACTTCCCACATTCACTGCAAAGGCATTGTGTTAACTTAGTGACTTGACTATAAAAGATAAAAGCCTGAGAAGAGATAGACATCTGGCTATAAAAGATGGCGACAGTGTTGGGGAGAGATGAAAACAGTCAGTTAAGTGGTGCTAGCTGATACAATGCCTTGAGGGTCATATCAGGAATGGGGGTTGTCAAGCTTTGCTAACACAATCTACATTAATGAAAAAGCACAAATTACAGGAAAAATAATAATGTGCTACTTCATTATTTTAGTACATTCTGTACATATGAAATGGCTCAGTGTTGCCTGGCAGAGATCCCATCAGACCCGTTCCTGCCTGACTTATAATTAACACATTTATTTGTTAGCATGCAAATTAGCACAGCCATAGTACTCAGGAAAAAAATGTTACTAAATAAGTGCCACATTCTTTCCATAATCTTGGTCCAACTATTCATCAGTGTTATCCAATGCACATCATAGAATGCACAAAGTTTAACAGCAAACCAGCCAAAAACAAGAAGTAAATTTATACAATGGAAGCATAGTTTTGTTAGATTGGAAGGACATGATAAGGAGCCAATGTGTATATTGAATCTCGAAGGAACACAAAGCAGTTTACATTTTGGTACATTTTGGAATTTAAAAAAAAAAGGTAAAGCTTCCTATTCTTAAGCACATTTGGTATTATTTAGACTTAACACAGGTATGAGAAAAACTTCTTGCAGATAAGATTCAAAGCCTAGTTCTACTACTTACTAGCTCTGTGACTAATGGAGCAAACCCTTGCATACCTAGAATACAGATGATGCAATTAACAACACCCATTCCTCATGCAAATTGTGATATAAGCAGTATAGTGGCAATGCAGTGTCAAGGATTAAGTATGAAGGCTCTAAGATCAGACTGATTGAGTGCACTATCCTGGATCCACTGCATTATGTATCATTTTAATCATCTCATGTCGACCTTCTTTTATGTTCTCACTCATTAACTGTGTCTCTTAGTAGTCCCACTTAACTCTCAAGGTTGTGTTCAATATTTGATGAGATAATCCAGGTAAAGCACTTCACATAGTAATCTATAGTAATCACAACATAGTAATCCATCAGTAAACTCAAGCTCTTAAAGTGTTAGCTGTATCTTCCTTCCTTTTGGCTTCTGCTCAATTACATCATTTATGGTCTTGTTAAGGATTCTAAACACAACCTCTGTGTTGTTTAATTTAATAGGCAATCTTACCTGTTGTCTCTGAAGTCTTTAATGTAAGTGAATGCTTACAATGGGGAAGATTGCAAGAAGATGTAAAGAGAATTAATTGAAAGATGAAATTTTGAATCAGATGCCACAAGGAGATGGTGTCATCTCTGGGGTGATAAAACATCAGTTTCCGAAATGGAGAACGTGCAACACACAGGTTATAAAAGACCCATGAAATCATTTGATCTGACCATGCCAAGAAAACCATATGTGGGACTTGAAATTCAATAAATTTATATAGCAGACTAATTTTAAATTGATAATTTTGTGCAGGCCTCAGCTCATGTTGTAACTATCTAAATGGTCCTTGGTAGGTTCTCCTGCCTTGAATCATCATATATATGTTGGATATGTGCCTTTCTAAAAATAGGAGCTGGTTTAAATTTAACCTGAAGATTTCTTTTTGCCTTCAGAATCTGCAATCTTTTTAAATTAGTGAATAGTAATAGTTACTATTTGTGCAATAATTAAACCTGACATTTTACACAGAATCTTGTAAATCTCACAACACTCCTGTAAACCAGAAACTCTTTGTAGCTTAAACTGGGTGAAAAGCTTAGAAGAGGGCCCGGCGGCGTGGCCTAGCGGCTAAAGTCCTCGCCTTGAACTCCCCGGGATCCCATATGGGCGCCGGTTCTAATCACGGCAGCTCCACTTCCCCTCCAGCTCCCTCTTGTGGCCTGGGAAAGCAGTCGAGGACGGCCCAATGCTTTGGGACCCTGCACCTGTGTGGGAGACCTGGAAGAGGTTCCAGGTTCCCGGCTTCGGATCGGCGCGCACCGGCCCGTTGCGGCTCACTTGGGGAGTGAAACATCGGATGGAAGATCTTCCTCTCTGTCTCTCCTCCTCTCTGTATATCCGGCTTTCCAATAATAATAAAATCTTTAAAAAAAAAAAAAAAGAAGAAAAGCTTAGAAGAGCACAGAAACATGATCATACAGATAGGTATACATTCAGAATGTTCCTTTTTCATTCATTCACTCCTGTTCAGGTACAATTAATGTTTATTGACCACCTATTGCACCAGACTTTATGTTTGGCAGTCATGTATAGCCCTGAATGTGGAAATTCAAGCCCATGCTCTTTTGAAACCTGTTTAAAAAAATAGGGAAATAATATAACCAAGAAATGGCCAAGCTCAAGGCCTGATTCTATTCTCTATCATGGTACAGTTATGCCACTTCACAATTTTATAGTGAAATTAAGTTCTTTTCTTTTCAGACACAACACAACCACACATGAAGGAAATCAGACTACTATCTGGGAATTCTTCCTTCTAGGACTCATGGTGGATCTGAAAACAGCAGCTCATTTTATTTAGTCATCTGGTCACCATGGTAGGAAACTTATTCATCATTCTGGCTATTATTAGTAATACTCACATCCAAAGCTGTATGTACTTCCCCCCGCTCATCTATCCTTTACTGACATGTGCTTCCCAGCCACTGCAGTACCCCGAACACTGGCAGATATTATAAACCAAAGCCCAAGCATCTCCTTTGCAGAATGCCTTATATAAATGCTCCTGGTGGACCTAGCTAATTTCCTTTTGGCAGCCCTGGCCTATGACAGGTACATTACCATCTGTCGCTCACTATACTATGCTGCATTATTGACTCCTAAACATTGTGCTGTGTTCCTTGCGACTCCCTAGGTTACCTCCAGTTTTATCTCAGTGGTGCATCTCAGTAAGCTGACCCCCTCGGCTCTCTGTGATTGGAGAGTAATCCCACGCTTCTTCTGATACCCGGAACCCATTTTAACACTTGATTTTTCAGATATCCAAATCAACTACTTGGCAATTCTAGTTGTTGGTGGAGCAGTTCTCTTTATGGCCTTCATTTTCACTCTTGTTTCCTATGCCCTTATTGAAAGTACTGTGCTTCAGGTTCCCATCAGCCAAAAGGAAGTGGAAAACTTTTGATATGTGGTTCCTATCTCTCTACTGTGTCTCCCTTCTATGGATCCTTATTGAACTCTACTTTCTCACCTCTTCTGCCTACTTAGTAGAAAAGGATAACGTGGTTGCTGGCATGTATACAATTGTAAGACACATGATGAACCCATCCATCTGTAGTCTAAGAAAGAAGGACATGTAAGGAACACCGAAGAGACTACTCAGTAGAAAAAGCTCACTTTGAAGTCCACGAGTCATACCAAAACAGACATCTGTGTCAGGTGCTTAACCTAGGACAAGCTTGTAGACAATCCAGAACCCAAGGTTACTGTGTTATCTTAGTGATTGTCTGCCTATAAATTTCTTCCCCGGAATGTCACGGAAGATTCTAGACCATACTCATTTCCCATAGGAAAACTATTAACAAAAAGCACGAAATAAAACACTTCGTTGTGCCATAGTTTCTACCACTTACATGCAGAGTCGTATCTGAAATTTCATAGCTGTGTAGTCATTGTTTAATAATTGTTGATTTCTTAAAATTTCTGTCTCCTTTCCCCTTCCAACAAATCTTATGTTATATCATGGGGCGGGGAGTGCAGGATGGGAGGCAGGAATTAATAATGGTGCCTCACAAACTTAAACAAGAGTGTTTCAAAAATTTCATGATGAATAAACTTGAAAAATAAATTTGTACTATGATTACAGCACAGTGGGTAAAGATGCTGCCCATGACAAAATGAGTGCTGATTTGTGTCACAAATGCTCCACTTCCAAATTCAGCTCCATGTTAATGGCTGGAAAAAACAATGGAAAATTCCCTAATTATCTGGGTCCCTAAAATCCACGTGGGAGATGAACCTTCTGGTCCTCACTGTGAGCTGACCAATACATTTATTTTGGTGCCAAGAAATTAAAACCAATTCACAGATTTTTCCTGGTACATACTATCCATGAACTATTTCCCTCTCAGGTTGCTCTCACTCCCAGATTATGCATTTTCCAGGTGGTTCTGTGATTTAACTTGACAGAATTAGCCTCCAGTGCCAGTTTCTGCCAGCTGATGCTGCGGCTAAGCCCAAACAACCCTCACCAACTCTAATTTTGTTTGCACCAGTGAGAACAATCAACCAAGCCTGGCTTTTCCCTGATCTGGTCCACATGAGGTGCACAGGTGTTGTAGCCCTGCCCAGTCTGGTCTGCCCCCATCCCAACCCACGCTCTCCAGTGGGAGTAGCTGTCCAGCAAGGGAACCACCTCTTAATCCCCTGCTGGCTCCGCCCCCTCCCTTCCTGGTTCTCACGTGTGCTGGTTGGGTGTTATGGTCACATCTGGTACAGGCAACCTCACCTTGGCATTCCGCATTGTGCACTGGTTTTTGTCGTGACCAAACCTGGCTCGACCCACACTCTGTTCTGGTGCTCAGATTTGCCAGTGGATGATGTGAACTGATTCAACCTGGTCTTCTCCTGACCCATGCCAAATGTATGCCAGTGGGAAACTTTCCATGGCCTATTCTGGGCTGTTTTCTATCATGCTTCTTGAGCTAACCTACAGGGTCTGTGTCCTGTCAGAGGAGTTGCCCAGGCTCTTCCATCAGAACCCATCCCAATGCCAGATTTTGCGCATACCAGTGGGTCCATGAGTCAGACCTACTCAGTTCACCTCCTGTCCTAGCAGGAACAGTGGCTTTTCCTAACTGGCCTTCAACCCAGCCATGGCTCGCCCATATCCACATACAGCTCACATACGGCTTAGTAGGGGTTGAGACCTAGCCTAGTCCATCCCACATCTCCCCTGGTCCTCCAGGACAACAGATGGTGTTGGGGTCTGATCCGACCTGGTGCATCCAGTCCCAGTCCACACTTGTGCCTAGGGAGACTACAAACGTTTCCTGATCAGAAGGCAGCCCCCATTCCAGCCCATGCGCCCATTGGTGGGAACCTCAACCCAGTTAGGATGTCCTCTTAGTTCTCCAACCATGCCTGTTCCCAGCCATAGATCACGCGCCTGCCAGTGGTTGCTCTGACTCAGCTTAACTCAGCCCGTCACCTGTCCTGGCCTCTGCCTTAGACACTGTGGCTTAGCATCCCTGGCTCACGCAGACTAGTAGGTGCAAGAGCCTAGCTCAGCATGACCTGTGCTCCATACTGGTTTCTAGTTTCAATTGTGGACTAAGATTTGCTCAGTCCTGTTCAGTACACCCTGTTCCATTACCAATTGACACATTAGCCAGCTGTTGAAGCTACTTTGCCCAGCTCGTCCGACCCCCAGATCTGGATCCCACGTTCACCAGCAGGAGCTATGACTCGCCAGGGGAGTTTCCCAAGTTCCTCCACTTGATCCACTCCCAACCCAGTTCTCATACATGCCAATGGGTTTTACCAGTGCCCGGCTCAGTCTGGCTTTTCATTTGGCCATGTATGAGCTGGTGAATGCTGTAGCTGGCCCACCCCACACCCTATTCAGGATGCACATTCGGGTGCTGTTGCCTTGACCAGTCCAGACTGTTGTGGGTCCCTTGGCCTGTGATTGATGGCAAGCTCCTTGGTCACACCTAGTTTAGTCCATCACCACCCAAACTCTTGAGCTAACCAGTGGGGCTAAAATTTCCACAGGTTGTGGCTCACACATCCCCCGGCAGAATCTACCCCCAGAAATGGTTCTCGAGTGCTAGTTAATGTCATGGCCCTGCCTAATGTGACCCGTCTGCTGATCCATCCTCATGTCAGGTAATAGGATATCCTGCTGGACGAGCCCCGAGCCTTAGCTTTTGCATGAACTGGTGTTCAGTGCTCAGCACTGTTAAGTGATTACAAGTCCTTCAAAGGAAAAGTTACTGTCATTGGGCATCTTTAGGATTGACTCACATCCCAGAAGCACTGTGGGTTCAACCAGGAACTAGCTAAGCAGCGATTCAAAGAACAAAAACCCCAGAGCTCCCCGGCCGGGTGGCCAGCAGGCAGAGCCTGGCACCAAATGGTGCACTGGCCCGGGGACAACTCAGCACATGCACATGGTGGCTGGCGTGTGGGATCCGGTTATGAGATGCCCCATCCTAAGGCCCATGGTCAATTAATTTAAATATGCTTCTGATAATAGTGCTTTATTTTAAATGTAGAAACTAAAAAATGCTTAGTCTAAAATCTCATGGGCCAATTAGAGAGCTCACCAGGGCTTCTAGTATCCAGGAGAGAAGCACTTAATTGTGACTGTGATCATGTGATCATATACTTACCATGTCATGCTACAATTAAATATCAGAAAGTTAAATGTGTAATCTGTACTAAGGGACTGTACTGCTGTGATATCATGGGGACATAGTTGGAGAGAGGGAAATGGCAAGGGAGAAAGGGGAGGCGAATGGAGAGATCTCTGTATCTACAAAACTGTATCAAAGAGGGCCCGGCGGCATGGCATAGTGGCTAAGGTCCTTGCCTTGAATGCCCTGGGATCCCATATGGACGCCGGTTCTAATCCCGGCGGCTCCACTTCCCATCCAGCTCCCTGCTTGTGGCCTGGGAAAGCAGTCGAGGATGGCCCAATGCTTTGGGATCCTGCACCCATGTGGGAGACCTGGAAGAGGCTCCTGGCCCCTGGCTCCAGATCGGCACAGCACTGACCGTTGCGCTCACTTGGGGAGTCAATCATCGGACGAAAGATCTTCCTCTCTGTCTCTCCTCCTCTCTGTATATCTGACTTTATAATAAAAATAAATAAATCTTAAAAAAACTGTATCAGGGAAAAAATTTAAAAATTCGACTTGAAAAAACATTATTGTGAAAACATACGGTTTAAATCTGCGGGCCATTAAAAAGTGGTAGGTGAAGATTTAGATTTAGAGTCAATTACATCTTACAAATGTATAACACATCACTTACGTAGTCAAGTGAAATGCCTATCCCTCAGAATTATTGTCAAGAGCAAAAATCGACCCCCTCTTCTAAATTCTGCCTCTAATATAACTCAGCAAAACACAACAGCACATCATCTATCTGTAAAACTACAACATGAAATAGAAATGAGACCTGAATTTACAGATACATCATTTTAAAAAAAGCCATGAGCATCATAATAGGGCTTAGTGGCATGAGCTGAATCACTAAGCATGTGCACAAGGCCAATTACTCGTTGTCATGGAGCAATGATCGGGATTCTGACACTAGCTCCATGGGCATCTTTTCCTTTTCATTTTTGTGAGTCTCCATTTACCAAATAAGGAGAATGGACTATGCACTTTCAACATATTTTTTTACTTCAACATTCTGGGGTTATATTTTAGTATATTTTTTTGATAAAAATATTGCCTAACACCAATGCTTAATATTAGCTTATACTATTTGTGAGAAAATCAAAATCACATTAGAAGCATTTGTGACTTCAAGTTAACCCAGCTCAAAGGGTGACCACAGCTCTCATGTCAGGAATAATAACTTAATACAGGTTATTGTTCCTTGGAGCAAAATGTGTTCTTTGAGTATTACATAGCACAGTATATTATTTTTAATATTTCTTTAGGAGTCATACAGAAGGCCAAATAAGATGTCATACTTAATTTGAAGAAATTATACCATCATAGATCCACTAGTTTACAGCTTTTTCTTATTACAATGCAAGAAAGGAAAGGTCTACAGAAAAAAAAAAAAAACCAGAAGTTCCAACTTTTGAATGTAAATAGGCAACTACATTTTTCTTTTTTCTCTCTGGTGCAGCAGAGTTTTATGAAGCACTCACAGAAGAGATATTAGAAATCTAAATTCAAGTTAACTTCATAGAGATCTGAGAGTATCCGCAAATTCATTGGGTCATGAAATCCACATTTACATGAGAATATGTGTAACCCAAAAATTGAACCTTTGTTCAGATAACTCTCCCAGAGTGTGTCTTCAGAGTAGAAGGATGAACTAGAGATTTTAGTTACATTGGATTTATACAAAACAAATATACTTAATACAAAAGGTAATACACACACACACACACACACACACACACACCCCTATACATAGATATCAAGTTACACAGGAACTACAATATTTAAATGTATCCTTACTGATGAAAATATTTCATACATGATTGAAATCAAAAGTATGCTTTGTGACATACTTACCAAATAACATTTTGTAGAACAACTACTAAATTTTGGGCCCCGCGGCGTGGCCTAGCGGCTAAAGTCCTCGCCTTGAAAGCCCCGGGATCCCATATGGGCGCCGGTTCTAATCCCGGCAGCTCCACTTCCCATCCAGCTCCCTGCTTGTGGCCTGGGAAAGCAGTTGAGGACGGCCTAAAGCTTTGGGACACTGCACCCACGTGGGAGACCTGGAAGAGGTTCCAGGTTCCCGGCTTCGGATTGGCGCGTACCGGCCCGTTGCGGCTCACTTGGGGAGTGAAACATCGGATGGAAGATCTTCCTCTCTGTCTCTCCTCCTCTCTGTATATCCGGCTTTCCAATAATAATAAAATCTTAAAAAAAAAAAAAAGAACAACTACTAAATTTCAAATTGGAAACAAGGTGAAACTGAAAAAGTACAATAATGTTAAATGTCAAATGCCAAAAATAATTGAGGACATACATAAACACTTGTGAAATAAAGATCACAAATAAAAGCTAAAAGATTTGTAGAAGTTTCAAAATTATAATTTTGACCATTTCCTCCCACATCAAATGTGAACTGGAAAGAAGGTTAAGAACAGCTTACATCCATGTTATAGATACTCCCCCACTGTACCTTGGCATGCTTGAAAAACAAGAGCTCCTGAAAGAGAAAAAGAGGCCAGCAAGAGAGAAGGAGCTAGAAGAAGAAAAAAGGGCAAGAGGAGTCAAGTGCCAGTGCGGGTTCCTGGGAGCCTGCTGACACTGCAAGGTGCCCACCATAGGCTGCTCATTCACTGATCTCTGACCTCTCCCCATGCCCACAGCACAAGCTCCCTTTCTGGGGAAGCCTGCTCATGGAGGAAGTCCTCCAGCTGACGTTCGTTGTACGATTGACTCACCCCAGCTCCCTTGGGATGCCTGGGAGTGGCTGGGGAAATGACCAGGAAATGGATGGATGGATGGATGGATGGATGGATGGATGGATGGATGGACGGACGGATGGTACATGCCCTGGCAGATCCCAGCAGTAGACTCAGTAGAGGAAGCTGGGGCCACTGCAAGAGGCCGAGGCAAGATGGCTTCCCTCACAACCTGCACATGGTGGCACCGTGCCTGCCGTGGTCACCCTCAGAGAGATGCCTGGCTGCAAGCAAGCGCCAAGCTTCTTGCTATGCTAACAAGAGCAAAGTGACGCCTAGGACACAGCATCCTTGCTCAATGTCTCTCTTCCACAACGGTAATTTGCCACATCAACTTACCTTCCCAGACGCAAAGCGTCAGAGGGTTAGCTATTAAAAGACAGACATTTTCTCGCTCATTACAGCCTGCAATGTAAAACATCCAGAGATGCAAGGAGCCCTGTTTTCACCATTAAAACAGAAATTATTTCTGGCGGCTTTGGGAGAAAACGCAATTATTTTCCTTCCTGTTGCAGTGTTTCCACACTCACCTAGGGATGAGAGCACCCTGTTAAAACGGACTTGTCTTCCCTGGAAGGGTGCCAGCAAGCGATCTTCGCCAACCTGAGGGTTGGGAGGGGCTGGTCCCCGAGTCCTCACCCCTTGGCATTCGCAGTCAGCAAGGACAGAGGTAATTAGACAACACTGACTCACTGCCACTCACACGCTCTTGCACAAAGAGGCAACCTGGCAGGCAGAAGAGTGAACCGTCTGGGCATTGCCCACCCTTTCGGCAGTGGCCAGAGCCCATTTGGGCCAGATCTTGGCATTTTCAGCTAGACCGTCTTTGATCATCCAGTCAGGAATGGGCGTCTCCATAGAGCTTAAGATGGCTGTTCCCATGCCTTAGTGCACAGGCTTGAATGCCTCTCTGGCTTCTCATTCCAGCTTCCTGCTAATGTGCATCCTGGGAGGCAGCAGTGATGGCTCACCTAGTTGGATCCCTGCTTTGTCCCCATCAGTCCTCACATTTTCATGTCTAGGCACAGGTCTTTTGCCATTTGCCTGCTCCTACAGGAGAAGGGAGACACTTGCAGCCTGACCTACACTGCCACTGGCAGTCCATATTGATTCTGGTTCAAATTCAAATGCCTCACTTTTGACATAGCTATCTTATTTTGCCTGAGAAAATACTCAAGGATGGCCCAAATGTCTGTGCCCTTGTACCCATTTGGGGACTCAGATATAGTTCCTGGTTCCTGGTGTCTGCCCTGTACAGCCCTCTGTTTTCACAGCCATTTCGAGAATGAACCAGCAAATGTAAGGTCACTCTGTCTCTCTTTCTGTGTTTCCTCCATCTCTGTAACTCTGCCAGTCAAATAAAATAAATATAATATTTTAAAGAAGAAAAACAAAGTTGGATGAATCTTGCGTTTCTGGCTTACATAACTGATTTGAAGTGAGTTTCACCACTTACGTTAGAAAATCCATACTAAAGAGTAGGTTGTGAGGGAAAATACTAGTAGTTATTTTAAATTTCTAGCTCTCTGTCTCTGCTCCTCAAGCTTCAGAACTCTCATCTCTTTGGTCAGCTCCATCTGTTCAAGCTAGCCAACCACCACACAATTGTTTCAAATGTTAATAGTGTATTTTCATTTTCATGTGGATGCAGCTCAGACTGTAAAGAGAATAAGTCTCCATAGAGGCAACGTGTGTACAGTGCTAAATGTTCTGACCCAAAATTTAATCCACTATCAAGAAGTTTCCCGTTACGAAAGCACAGATATGTAAACTCTTTATTGAGAAAGTTAAGACCTTTTTAATTCAGATTTTTTGGAACTTTGGACCATATTTCGAGCTTTATGCCAAAGGAAAACAAGAACTATGTGGTCAGCCTAAAGCCTACTCAGGGGAATCGTTTTCTTCCTGGCACACTCATGTAGTGAAGTGAACTATCATAGTTATTTGACCACCTGCATCACCAATGACGCAAATGCCACAACCTCAGGCATCTGGACATGTTATTACACTTTTCTTTGTCAAGGGAGGATTTGTTGAGGCTGTCATTCTTAAAAGAGTTGTAATAAAAATGTCATGATCTACTTCCTTCTTAAGGTAGATGCAAAGCCTGGGTTGCCATGACACCAAACAATTTAATAAAAGTAGAAAATTCAATCAATCTATCAATCAGTCAATTCTTCCATTTCCAGAAGTATCAAATCACTTACCTGGGATAATACGATCTTTTTTTTTATTGTCTTTTGGGGGGACTGGAACTATTTTAACAACTTTCACTGTGGTGATAAAAATAATTACAAGAAACAAATGTCCTTCAAGTTTCCAGGTTTTTAGGATATTAAAAAAATACTCGTAATGTTGTTGAATGGGATTGAAAAATGTTCTAAAACTCACATACTACTTGAGACCTCTCACCAATGTAACCTATATTCATATTTCAAGCACCTAATACTAATAAAAACATGCCTGCAATAACAGGTTTACTGGGAGTACATGAAAGTCCAGAGTATCATCATTAACAGTATATCAGAATGATGGTTATAGGATGTTATATGTGTTGAAAGTTGTGTAACATAACGTAGTTACAGTGAACCACTTAAAAACACTTGCCACTTTGGGCAAACAGTGTGAATTTTTTGAAATCTTGTTTTCTGAATCAGTAAATTTGTGGCTGCTATGATGAATCTCTCTGACACTTTTGGGCTAGATTTGTTTATCTGTTTTCTCTATACAAATCTATGTATCCATTGATAATTCTATCATTGAAAAACTATTTGGTGCAGATAACAGTGAAAGATAAGTACAAGATACACATAAAAGTATAACACCAATGTGATGTATATGTGTGTATATGCATGTGTTTACATGTATGTATATGTATATGTATATGTATATGTATATGTATATCTATATGTATACATATGTAAAATTTTTGTATACTGGAATTAAATGTCTCCCAAATTTCTTTTGGACTCACACAGTTGGAAAGGCACATTATTAACAACTGATGTCCTTAAGAGCATTATGAAGCATAGTTTTCAAGAGTAATGGTTTTCTTAGTACTGAATTCAGAGAGAAATTTGTGCAAGGGGTCTTTGTAAAATTAGAAAATACAGTGTAGAGAACAGTGTCCTAAAAAGCAATCTGGCAGAGGAATACAATAAGAAGGTAGTTCCTTCATACTTTTCTTTTAGTAATGACACACTTCAATGTAGGCTGATAGTGCTAGGTCATAGGTTATTTTCATTAAACTAACTCTACAAAATGACAAAATAATATGGTCTAAATATATGTTGCTCTGATGGTTAGCTTGATTACTAAAAATATAAATCCAAAGAAATAAATGTATTTCATTTAAGCTATTACACATAACATTTCCCCCTCACAACTTAGCATTAGATAAGGTACAAATAACCAAAAATACTACTATACTCTTTTATGATTTATTGTAGGTAATGGTTTTCCAGGTTGCTAATTAAGGAACAACTTTTAAGATTTGTTAGTTGCCTAACTTTGAAGTGGATATTATGCCATGAAAATTACTCAGCTTAAATAATCATTTCTGAATGAATGGCCCAAATATGACTATCCTATGGTCTCCAAGGTATAATCTGATGGGCTGAAAAGGTTCCAAGTTCTATCACAAGGCCCAATATGTTTTTTTAAGTTTAAGAATGAACTTTTACAACTCAGTGTTTTAAGATGCATTCACAAAGTTGTGCAAATACCAACAATTATCTAATTTTAGAGCATTTTCATCAACCCAGTGTTTTCCATTTTTCCATTCCACCCAGCTACTATTTTGCTTTCTGTCTTTAATGCTTGCCCATTCTGTATATTTCATGTAAGTAGAATAATACAATATGAGGTTTTTTGTGACTGGCTTCAAGCATGTAGGGTCAAGGTTCATCTATAGGGCAGCATGTATTAATAATTCATTCCCTTTTGTAACTAAATATTTTCTAGTGTATGAATTTATCATTCTGTGGATGCATTCATAAATTGATGCATATTTGGGGGATTTGCCATTTCTGAACTACTATGATTAATACTAATAGTATTTGGTGTACAGGTTTTTGACCACGTTTTTAGTTGTCTTGGGTATATATCTAAAAGTGTAACTGCTAAGCCATAAAATAACTTTAATTCTGAGTGCTGACATTCTGATTCAATGGGATAAACCACCCCTCAGGACATCCACAGTCCATACTAACGTGCTGGTTTGAGGGCCAGCTACTGCACTTCTCATCTAGTTTCTTGCTAATGTGCCTGGGAAAGCAACAGAAGATGAAATAAGTAATTGGTTTCCTGCCACACAGGTGAGACGCATGGCTAGAGTTCCTGATCCAAGAATGTGTAACATCTGTCACTGCCTTACCAGGCATGCCATCAAAATAAATTAAAAATTACAAGGAGCCTTGTCTCTGCCATTAAACTGAAATATAAGTGGAAGTAGCATACGTACTCATCAGCTGAATGATTAAAGGAAATGTGATCTACACATGCTCCTCGAGTTATGATGTGGTTACATGCAATAAACCCAACACAAGATGAAAGTATTGAAAGTTAAGAATGTGTTAAATCAGCCTAAACTACAGGCCATCTTGTTTAGCAATACAGTATACTGTAGAGTATCATGTAGCTACCAGACAGTGGCAACAATCTGCCATTGCTCAACATTGCAAGAAAGAATTGCTTTGCATATCATTAGCTTGGGAAACCCAAAACTCAGACGTTGAAGTCCAGTTTCTATTAATGCATATCATTTTTACATCATCATAAAATAGAAAAGCCATTAAGTCAAATCATCATAATTTGGGGAAGGACTGTATATGCATACAGAAATATTACTCAGGCTTTGAAAAGAAAGGCTATCCTGTCACTTGCACTAACATTGGGAAAATGGATAGGGAAATGGAGAGGATAGAAGGGGAACTGCATCATGAAAACTAATTTTTAAAATAAATTTAAAAATAATTTAAAAAGTGAGTATAAAACATTTCTAACACATAGAAGATAATAGTGCAATGGTGATTAGCTCAGCCCAAGGTAGAAGAGTGTATTAGGAAAAGGGAGATGTTGACCAAGCAGCACAAAATTTCATTTAGATAACAGGAATAATCTTTAGTGATCTTATGCATAAAATTACAACTATAACACATAAAAAGTGTGCCAGCAATATTTCAAAATAGCTAAAATGAGATATTAAATATTCACCCCACAAAAATGCCAAATAAGTGGAGCGATGACTTTGCTAATCATCTTGTATTAACCATTTCACAATGCAAATGTGTATGGAAACATCACATTATATCCCCATAAATAAATAATGCATCCAATAAAATAAATAAAAGGAAGTTATATAGATGGAATCAGAAATTAAAGCACTGAGATCTCACTATACAGCTTCTAAAACGGCTAAAATTTGTAACATGAACAAAACCAAATCCTAACAAGATCATGGAGCAAAAGTTTCATTTACTGTTGAAATAATTCAAAATGGAATAACAACTTTGTAAAAACAATTTGGCACTTTCTTGTGTAACAAAATACATTCTTACCATATGATCCAGCAATTGTACTCCTTATACTTACTCAAATGAACTGAAAGCATAAACAAAAATCTGGACACATATCTGTACATCATTTTTATTAACATTTGCCAAAACTTCAATATGGCCAAGTTGAATTTCAATATCAATAGATGTATTGGTTAAAAAAACTGTAGTGCATTCATGTAATGAAATATTATTCAGCAATAAGACTAAGTGAGCCATAAATCCACTAAAGGACATGGAGGAAAAGTAAATGCATATTGCTAAGAGAGAGAGTTATCCAAAAATTCCACATACTGTATGAAACACACTGTCATTTGTAAGAGTTTGGGAGGGAATGGGAAATACATTGAGTGCATGAGATTTTTAGAGCAGTGATGTTATTCTGCATTATATTGTAACTTTGCGTAACTATCATAACATTATATATTTGTCCAGATCCACATAATATACAACCTCCAGAGTGAACTGTAATGTAAGCTATTAACTTCAGTTAATAATAAAGTATGGGCTCAAATTTCCACACTGATGCAAAAAAAAAAAAAAGTTAATCAAGATACAACCATGTGGATGGGTAAGGAAGTTTATGAGAACTCTCTGTACTTTTTGCTCAATTTTTAAATAAAACTGAAAATGTTCATAAATGAGGATATTCTCTAATAGCCATCCATTAATTTAAAAACATAATACAATGCGAAGATTATACTCATAGGGCACATCTGCAGTGATTTTAGTGTGGACAATTTACAAAGCAGGTGTTACTGGTTACTCACCACAGTCATAGAAACTTCAACAAAAGGACTACAGAACATCCAGTTTGAAGCAAAAGCAAAATAGCATATTTTCTTGTGGAATTTGTCTCATATATAATGATCAATAAGAGGTACAAATGCTTTGATACTTTCTCAATGCAAAAATGGGTGACAAAACAAATATATAGCCATTCTGAGACCCTCTATTTCATTTTGTGAAACATTTTTCTGACTATTTCACATACATATTTCGTCAAAAAGGAGGCTGGCATACATTATTGATGGATTGTTAATAAGGCCCATCATTTCAGAAGAGTAATGAAGCTTCCCTTCTAAAATAATTTAATAGCCTATATGCTAAGTTTAAAGCAATGAGGCTCTAGTGGTACAATTATAAGGATAAACAAATTTCAAGTGTTTGAGACCTTTATTGAAAATAATATTTAAATAGTTCGGGGCTAAGAATTTTTCATTAGGTGCTTCATTTGTTTAGAGTAATAAAATACTTTATAGAACATAAAAGAATATTACCATCTAGGGTGAATGAGAGGACTTAAAGAATGAAAATTAGGGAAAAGTTTACAGCCATTCTCTGGAGCTTGATGAATGGGCTGTTAATAGTTTCTGCTCAGTTTTTGAATGAACTGAAGAGAAATTAGAATAATTTCTCAGCTGTTTTTATTCACTCTTGAGATGATGAGAACTCAAACAGGACTCTATTTACTACCCACATCCCCTGATTTTTCCACTTTAGGGTGTAATGAGGTAGTCGTGCTGTAAAAGACAGATTCAACCTAGTACAAGATCAGTTATAAAAGGAATTGGGTCTTAATATACAAATGCCCTGTTACAAACCACTGACATTTTAAAGTCAGTATGGATAGCCTTGGAAGTCATTGTGCTTTCCCAAAGAAAAACAAATGTTTAGATTGATCACAGTAGTGAAAATTATGGGGACCAACGCTGTGATCAGGAAGTTATGCTAGAGATCAGAATCTCACAAATTTGCAGGATTGAAGCTAATAGCAAGAAGATATAAGAAAAGAAGTTGGCGACTTTGAACATATAGAACAGCTAAGGTATTGTCATTGATGTTGTTATTGAAATATATATTCTCTCATGGGAACAAGTAGTCAGTAGTAAACAAAAAAGCTTAGTTACTGTGAGTACCAGGAAGAGGATGAGTCACAAATGACAGCATCACAATGATAGGTCTTGGAGACCAAGGGCTAAAATTCTGCAGTAACAAGGATAATAAACAAACTGAATTTTAGCACACATCAAAGCAATTAAATAATCTGAAGCGGAAGCAAAATGCCTCCTGCCTTCCCTAAGAAAACTATCCAAGAGTAATAGAAATCTTATAAGCCAGGTGGGGAAGAAATGAGTACATGGAAATGTGGAGTTTATGATTGACACCCATAAGAAAAATTAGTCTCAGAAAACACATGGAAGAAAAGAAGAACACAAGATTATACTGTTCACTATAGGGCAGTGGTTATCAAAACAGCCTGGTACTGGCACAAAGACAGAGAGGAAGATCAGTGGAACAGAATAGAAACAACGGATGGAAACCCACACAGATACAGTCAATGAATCTTTGACAAAAAGACAGACAACAATCCAAGCAAATGGAAAGGTCTGTTCAATAAATGCTGTTGGGACAACTGGTTGATAGCCTGCAGAAACAAAAAGATAGACCCACATCTCTCACCATACACCAAGATCAAATCTAAATGGATAAAAGACCTAAACCTACATCCAGAAACCTTCAAACTTTCGGAAGAAAATGTTGGAAACACACTGCAACACTTAGGAGTAGGCCCTGACTTCCTAAAAAGGACTCCAAAAGCACTAGAAATCGAGACCAAAATAAATAATTGGGACCTCATCAAACTAAGAAGCTTCTGTACAGCTAGGGAAACAATCAACAAAAGTTTAAAAACAACCTACAGAATGGGAGAAGATCTTTGCACACTGCATAGGAGATAGAGGGCTGATCTCCAGAATATAAAAAGATCTCCAGAGAAACCAAAACACCAGAACAAACAAACTGCTCAAGAAATGGGCACGGGAAATGGGCAGACATTTCACAAAAGAACAAACCCAAATGGCAAACAAGCATATGAAAAAATGCTCAAGTTCCCTGGCAATAAGGGAAATCCAAATGAAGACAAAAATGAGGTACCACCTAACTCCAGTAAGGATGGCACACATACAGAATACCATCAACACTTGTTGGCGAGGATGTGGGGAAAAGGGAACCCTTCTCCACTGCTGGTGGGACTGCAGACTTGTACAGCCTCTATGGGAATCAGTTTGGCGAATACTCAAACAACTGAAAATCAACATACCATATGATCCAGCAATAGCACTCCTAGGGATATATCCAAAACATCTCCTACACAAGAAACCAACATGCACTCCTATGTTCATAGCAGCACAATCTACAATCGCAAAAACCTGGAAGCAACCAAAATGCCCATCAATAGAAGACTGGATAAGAAAGCTATGGTTCATCTACTCTATGGAATACTACTCAGCTATTAAAAAAAAAAAAAAAAAACGAAATGCAGTTCTTTGTGGTCAAATGGGCCCGACTGGAATCCATCATGCTGAGAGAAATGAACCAATCCCAAAAGGTTAAATTCCACATGTTTGCTTTAATCTGAGATGAAAAGATGACAACCTGGAAGATAGTACCTATATATTGTGATATTAGTGCAATCTCTAACAGCCTGTATCCAATGCAATAAGATAATGCGATATAATCTATAAACCAACAATTAATGTCAGAATACTTAAGATCTACATCGAAAAACTGTAAAGCCTACTATACCCTCAATACGCTATGTTAATCCGTAATTGGGAGGGAGTGCAGGGAAGTCTTTCAGGACCATAAAAAGAGTGAGGAAAAAGTACAATATAGCCTATCAAGATCAAATCTGGTAATTCATAGACAACAGACTCAAAGCGGCACTAAACAATAGTAAAACTACTATACCAATGCATGAGGGGGGAATCGGGTGCAATCCTGACAACCTCTTAACAGGAGGTCATGTGCGTGGAGCAGGGGGGCACTCCAGAGTGGAGCAGGTGGTAAGGAGAAAGCTTGGATCCCAACCATGAAGACTCCCAGACCTTCACCACAAACTATTAATACGAGCAACAAGGACTATATCCCAACTGCCAAGGAGGCCACAGGGAATTGGATGCCCTCGGAGGCCGAGTACTCTGAGGTCACCCACCCCCAACCGGAGCTTCCGCAGGGGATGGAAGAAGTCCAAACACTACCGTGCGAAACCAACGTCATCATAAAGACAGCCAGAAGCCCTGAGCAGTCCGCAGAAACAGAAGAACAATAAACGTCCTTCGGGACCAGGGAGGAGAGCTTTCTCTGGTCCGAGCCTGGCTCGACCTCTGGACCCCCGCCCTCCCTCGCAATGACCATCGGGATCACTCCGAAAACCCCTCATAGCAAACAATCATACAAACTAAAAAAAAAACTAAAATAAATAGACAAACAACAAAAAGTAGAGCTTGAAATCTGACAAGAAAGAGCTGGCGTGGATTGGCTCATGCCTCGCTGGGTGGGACACATAGATTAGTCACTCCTCACCATGGTGTTGAGGATTTTCCTGCACACACACCCCCTCCCAAAAAATGTTCTGCACCTTAAATGTCGACAAATATCTTGTTAGAGTTACAAGCCAGTCTAGATTATCCTAAAATCTGCCAAGATCAGCAAAATTATACTTCAACACAACAAATGGCTAAATACTAAAATGAAATAGACATGAGACAGCTGAATGGCACCTTATAGCCATTTTAAGGTATATAGCAGCCGGTCCTGTATATAAACTAAAATTGAAATGTCAATGAGCTAATCAGAGGTTGTGGTTAAGAACTTGCTTTTTTTTTTTTTTTTAAACATACTGGTTACTCAAAACCATGTCAATTCCATAATGTTGCAAATTGCTGTTGATGTTATATTGGGACTCTTAATTGACTGGGATGATATTCTACCAGCTCTAACTTCAGACCAGAAATGGTCTCCCCAAGAAACTGTTCAACCCATCTGGACAATAAGTAGCTGGACTCTATGCTTGGTATATGTTTGCAAGGAAAGAATCTTGATAGAATTTGAACTGTAATACTGCATCAAGGTGGAGGAATCCACCAGGGGGGAGGGGTGTGGGGAGGGGTGGGGGGATTACCAGAGCCTAGGAAACTGTCACATAATGCAAAATAATTAATAAAAAAAGATTATACTGTTCACATAACTCAGAAATTCTTGAAATCAGGAAATCATCCATTTTCTGTTACTCTCTCCTGTCAGATCATAGTACTCTGTCAGAAAACAATCTGATCTTTATAACCAAAAATAATATGAAAATGTAAGATCTGTAATTTGTCTTGTGAAAATCTAATTCCTAGTTTCTTGACCTCCTAAGAGTTTGTGACTAAGTTTTAAAAAAAAATCTAAGCTATGGTTGTCTCATCATATATGGTCATTCCTACAATGTTCTTTGAATATTGCCTGGAACATACTTGTTTCTCAATAAATCATTGACAATCGTCTTAAGCACAATGTTGAGCCACCTTTTAAAGGATGTGAATTGACTTGCCCTCAAAGGGATTCTCAGAGAAGACACTCTCACATTAAGATACAGCACCAGAAATTATCACTGACCATAGAATTTCCAAGAATCCAGGCATAGTGATTTTGCAAATCCTTTATATTATATAATTAGGTGGAGTTAAGTATCTTGTTTTATTACACCTTCAAGCTCTCTACAGACTGTCTTAGTGAGAGGCAAAGTGTGATTGGAGATTCACATACCAGCATTTAGGGGAATATGAGGCAATGCTTGATTGTACAATATTAAGTATTAAGTGCTCCCAAGCAGTTAATTTCTCCACTGAATTATTCCACACCACTGACTATTTGTATCACCAACTGATTTCAACAAAAATTTTGATAAATATTTGCTTATATATAGAAGGTTCGTGGGAATAGACTAACTCATGTCCCCTGCTCATATTTATTCACATTCATATTGTTTTTGGTTGAATATCCATTTTTATAAATCATTGATTGTGGCAGGTTCTAGAACAAGGGACTAACTTCAAGGACCTGAGAACTAAGCATTGGAGGGGAAGAGTCACTAAGGCAGAGTATAGAGCAGAAATGTTCTTTCGAACATTGATGCAGAAACTAATATCATTAGTGGTAAGAAAGGACCGAGAAAGTGTTTGGAAGATCTTGCAATGAGTTAATCTTTGCACTTGTCATTATTTTAGAGGGACATTTCAGACATGAACAAAATCAAAGCAGCAGCAAAGTATGAGTATGTGTTTTGGGGAAAAGAGAAACGAATTACATAAGAAAGACGACGAGGGAAGTGTTGTCAGAGACTTGATGATGGTGATGATGCTGCTGCTGATGAAACATCATGGGTAAGTGTCTTGAGTATCATCGTCAAGGATTTCAACATGTTTTTGTAGGCAATAAGCAATCAGTGAAGATTTGTGGACCAAAAATGACACAGTCAGAGGTATACTTTCAGGAAAGCTAACAGAGTACAAACATGCAGATTGGAACAGGATCCAGACAATCTGGGGGGAATAATAAACCTGAAAAATAAAATTTAAATTGTCTGGGGACTTCAATAGTCTGATGAAAATTGACTTGATTGTGAACAAGGAGATCAGAGAGGAAAGAGAAAGGAGATGACGCAGTGAAACGATATTGAAGATGTATAATTGTCAGCTTTGGCAATGGATGGAATGAAAACGACATGAGAGATGATGATAACAAATATGACTGACACCTTTCAGCCTGGCTGACTGGGAAGATTGCAATGCCATTAACCAATACAAGAAACACAAAAAGGAAGAAAAGGTACAGGAGGTGTTAATGATGGATTTGCTTTTTCAGAACAGCTCTGGAGAGGAGTGCTTCACAAACTTTTAGGTACATGTGAATCATCTAAGGATTTTTCTAAAATAAAGATTGTTTTATTGAGGAGTTGTTGAGGAGCTGTACATGAGATTCTATATTTCTAACAAGCCTTGGCTCTTGGGCCACACCTCAGAGCACTAAGGCTGCAGACGATAGCAAGCCAGAGAATTTGGATAGAATAAGGAGAGACTGATCAGCATGTGTACAGAGATAGAAGTTTGAAGACAATATTATCTCGAACATCTGTGTGAAAGGAAAAACAACACAGCTCAACTTCACTATATGTTTTTTAGATTACTACATTTATTTTAAAATTATTTTTAATATTTTTGGTATTTGGTAAAAGTATCCAGATACACATACTCAAACATTCACCTAGACACATACAACTTTTATTCTGACATTAAATTATTTAGAGTCCCAAAAGAAACCTCAAATAAACACTTGTGAATTCAGTTGCAGAATTGAGAAGTCAAAAATCTTTTTAAAATCTTTGTAAACAAAGGCATACTTAACTAACTCCAAGTTGCTCTTTCTTTACCTCTATCAGTGTCATGATAAATGTGATCTTATTTCTCCTTGTGATTCTCAAGGTGAAATGTAAGTTCTCTCCATATGGAACCTTGTCACTAGTCAATAAGTAATCGTTTCTATCATACAGTCTATGCAGTTCAATGTAACAAATTAATTGTTCACTGCTTTGTATCCACTCTAAATAATGTGATTAAGCCGATCTATATGTGACAACAGAGACATATCTTATTTAGTGGGATGGGAATATACACTGGAACAAAATTAACCCTTGACCTCACACAACGTCTCAGGGAAAGTATGGATTTTCTTTTAATCGAGAGATTGTGTTCTCTGCTATCCAAAAAAAAAGGACAACCAAATAACCCAAATGCCTGATGTCGTAAACAATCTTTCATCAGCCTCTGAATTCTCAGTTTCATGCTGGTTTTCATAAGAAACATCAAATCTTCTCTGCCCATCGCCTAAAAAGCAATGATGTCAACCACCTAGCACCTGCGTTACAAAAAAGCTAAAACCAAAGGGCAAGAAGAGGCAGGAGGATAAACAGGCAAGGGTAGTGGCAGCCCCATTCCGGGTAAACATTGTGAACTTGCAAAAAGGAGTACTGGGCCTGGCAGGTGGCATTTCCCCTGGCCCTTGGTTTGCAGGAGGCTCCCTGCAAACTCTCAGTAGAGGAAATAGCAGGAATGATGAGTCTATTTCCAAAGCCCTTTCCAGCAACCATCCAATTTCATGCATTCAGATTGCACTTAAAAATATCAGTCACCTCACCAGTCTTCTTAGGAGTCTTCCAAATGGGTCGCCTTTCAAAGACGTAATTGGTGCCAGGCAGAGAAAACAGCAGGCACTGGATAAAGGCTTCTGTGAATGAAGGAGTGAAATGAATGAACCTGTGAAGAGGTGAATGAAAAGCCTACAAACTCCAGGATCTAAATCTGTAAATGACCAGAAAAGTGCATTTCCTCTGGAACCATTTCATCTCAATTTGAGAATACTAATTTTTGATCTCAGGGCATATAATGTATTTTCTCATTCAGTCAATTCACATTTACAACAGTTTTTTTTTTTTTTTCACAAAAACCATTACAGGAAAAAAAACTGATAGCATTTTCACATCCTCTGCCTGAGACTTTGATTTTCTCTGTTCAAATGAGAAACGTGCTCCTGCTGAATTTTGTCGACGGCTGGAGCCCTTATACAAGCTGATTTAGACTTATTCTTAGCCCATTAAAACCCACAAATCTTTGGGGCAAGGGTGGTAGAGGGACCCCAAGGTAGGAAAGACAATAAGATCTTTGCTGCTGCTATCCAGTCCCTTTTCCTGTGGTCACTACAATTTCATAAAAAGCCAAAAAAGTCAATGCTATCTCTTTTTTAAACTTTTTCAGGGGAAATATTATTTTATTTATATTTTTGAATACATTTAAGGTGTTTAATATGACACATGTATTTTTAAATATTCATGTATAAGAATATGTAAAAAGAGAAAAAATTGCTGGTTAAACAAATTTAAATAATCAAAGATTAGGTAGCTACCATTTTGTATGCACACCAAAAATATCTAAAACCTAAGCTCTCGACAAATATCCAGTATACAGGACAATATAACTAATTGTGTTGTCATGCCACATGTTAGATTACTAGAACATTAATCCTATGTAACAGCAATTTGGAGCCAGTTCATCTACATCTTTTCCTTTCCATCCTTTCCTCCTCCTAGTAACCATCACTTGACTCTAGTTAATCTGTTTGAATTTCTTCTTTATATCCAGTGTGCCAATTTTATCTCCGATAAGCAAATGAGCATATATTCCGAGAAATCATATTGTGAAGTACAGAACTGCTTATGTTATGAGCTTTAACATTTTCAAAAGCAAATGAGAGGATTCTTAAGTTGACTTTGGAAGTCCTCTATGAGAATGTTGTTTAGGGCCCGGCATGGTAGCCTAGCGGCTAAAGTCCTTACCTTGCATGCCCAGAATCCCATTCAGGCGCTGGTTCATGTCCTGGATGCTCCACTTCCCATCCAGCTCCCTGCTTGTGGCCTGGAAAAGCAGAAGAGAATGGCACAATGCCTTGGAAGCCTGCATCCACGCGGGAGACCTGGAAGAAGCTCCTGGAACCAGATTTCGTATCAGCTCAGCTGTAGCAGTTGTGGCAACCTGGGGAGTGAACAAGCGCAAGAAAGATTGGTCTCTCCGTCTCTCCTTCTCTCTGAAATCTGACTTTCCAATAAAAATCAATAAAATAAATCTTTTCGAAAAGAATAATATGTAACAATCTAGCTAGATTCTCTTCAGCCTACAAATGAAATAATACTAAAAATTTAATTTTTCATAATTTAAAGAAAACAGAATGTGTCCTTCAGATATATCTTTGTTGAAAATTATTCATATTAATTGCTTAACAGCAAATTTCAGCTAAGTTCATAAGCAGGTATTACAAACAAATTATAACATGAATGATTCCATTTTAAAAAATGAAAATACAGGACCTGGGGCGATAGTGTAATGGTTAAGGTTCTCACCTTGAAAGCCCCAGGATCCCATATGGGCGCCGGTTCTAATCCCGGCAGCTCCACTTCCCATCCAGCTCCCTGCTTGTGGCCTGGGAAAGCAGGAGAGGACAGCCTAAAGCCTTGGGATGCTGCACCCATGTGGGAGACCCAGAAGGACGTTCGTGGCCTCTGGACTCGGATCGGCGCAACACTGGCCGTTGCAGTCACTTGGGGAGTGAATCATCTGATGGAAGATCTTTCTCTCTGTCTCTCCTCCTCTTTGTACATCTGACTTGCCAAGAAGATAAATAAATCTTTTTAAAAAATGAAAATACAGTAAGTAGAAACTGCTTAACTTGAAAAACACTTGAGAATGGGACCTACAGTAATATCTGTAAATTGAACCCTAAGTAAAGGCAAGTTTAACAGTATTTCATACTTAAATGAGGTGTTGATTGTAGGAGTATATATGCACTCTGTACTACTACACAATTTTCACTTTCTAAATTAAAACTCATGAAATAATATGGCAAAAACTTCTAGAAGTTTCAGGATAAATGTGATCATCTCCTACACTGAGAGAACATGAACCGGAGAGAAGGTTAAAGACAAGTTATATCCATATTATAAACATAAGGCAGGAATCTCAGCGTAAAGAGGACTCCGATCATACATTGATATGTTTGAAAAGGAAAGTGTGTCACATAGGAGAAAAAGAGGCCAGCAAGAGAGAAGGAGCTAGAAGAAGAAAAAAGGGCAAGAGGATTCAAGTGCCAGTGCGGGTCCCTGGGAGCCTGCTGACACTGCAAGGTGCCCACCATAGGCTGCTCATTCACTGATCTCTGACCTCTCCCCAAGCCCACAGCACAAGCTCCCTCTCTGGGGAAGCCTGCTCATGGAGGAAGTCCTCCAGCTGACGTTTGCTGTATGGTTGACTCACCCCAGCTCCCTTGGGATGCCTGGGAGTGGCTGGGGAAATGACCAGGAAATGGATGGATGGATGGATGGATGGATGGATGGATGGATGGACGGATGGATGGATGGTACATGCCCTGGCAGATCCCAGCAGTAGACTCAGTAGAGGAAGCTGGGGCCACTGCAAGAGGCCGAGGCAAGATGGCTTCCCTCACAACCTGCACATGGTGGCACCGTGCCTGCCGTGGTCACCCTCAGAGAGATGCCTGGCTGCAAGCAAGCGCCAAGCTTCTTGCTATGCTAACAAGAGCAAAGTGACGCCTAGGACACAGCATCCTTGCTCAATGTCTCTCTTCCACAACGGTAATTTGCCACATCAACTTACCTTCCCAGACGCAAAGCGTCAGAGGGTTAGCTATTAAAAGACAGACATTTTCTCGCTCATTACAGCCTGCAATGTAAAACATCCAGAGATGCAAGGAGCCCTGTTTTCACCATTAAAACAGAAATTATTTCTGGCGGCTTTGGGAGAAAACGCAATTATTTTCCTTCCTGTTGCAGTGTTTCCACACTCACCTAGGGATGAGAGCACCCTGTTAAAACGGACTTGTCTTCCCTGGAAGGGTGCCAGCAAGTGATCTTCGCCAACCTGAGGGTTGGGAGGGGCTGGTCCCCGAGTCCTCACCCCTTGGCATTCGCAGTCAGCAAGGACAGAGGTAATTAGACAACACTGACTCACTGCCACTCACACGCTCTTGCACAAAGAGACAACCTGGCAGGCAAAAGAGTGAACCGTCTGGGCATTGCCCACCCTTTCGGCAGTGGCCAGAGCCCATTTGGGCCAGATCTTGGCATTTTCAGCTAGACTGTCTTTGATCATCCAGTCAGGAATGGGCGTCTCCATAGAGCTTAAGATGGCTGTTCCCATGCCTTAGTGCACAGGCTTGAATGCCTCTCTGGCTTCTCATTCCAGCTTCCTGCTAATGTGCATCCTGGGAGGCAGCAGTGATGGCTCACCTAGTTGGATCCCTGCTTTGTCCCCATCAGTCCTCACATTTTCATATCTAGGCACAGGTCTTTTGCCATTTGCCTGCTCCTACAGGAGAAGAGAGACACTTGCAACTTGTCCAAAATTGATTCCATGGCCTTCGCTTTTGGTGGTTCTCTCAGTGTTGTGACTGTTAGGCAATGCTGGCCACAGTAGTCCCCCTGAAGTGTATCTGAGGCTTTTCTGCCTACTGTGCTGCTTGCAGTCTTAGTTGCTGCCCTCAGTTCTTGTTAACAAGGAACCCAGGGAGATGGTGTCTCCGTATCAGTGCTCTCTTGTCCCCATCAATTGAAGACCAACACTGTTAACGATGATTCATGCACTACGTCTCGCTTCATGAAACTGCATATCACCACCCCAGATGGATCTAGGAAAAACTACTTAGTAAAATCTGTGCGCACATAGCTTACCATCTGACTTTGCTTCTGGTTTTGTTTTTTCTTTTTATGGTGCAAAAAAGAGCCCAATGTTAAAATATAAGCCAAAGAATAATTGATGCTAATTACATTCTTAATGTTTCCTTTATGTATCATGGATATCATTTTAATGCATATATAAAGGACTTTCAAATAATTTTGCACCAACATCAACTTATCTTTGATTTCCCCTTTTCTACAAACCTTGTAAGGTGTTCCTATAGTGATATGTGTCTTTTTTCCTGTAATTTTATTAAATTGTGTGTTTAGTATAATGTACCATTGACTCTAGCACTATTTAAGAAACCCCAAAGATGAAACAGAACTACTAATAAAGGAATGACTTCTTCATTATGTTTAGTGGGTGTTTTTGGTTTTGTAAGTGACTGCTTTATATTATGCCCAATTTCCAACCTTAGGTAATTGGGTATCCTTTTAAAACTTATTTATTCATTTGAGAGAGAGAGCGAGCGAGCGATCCCATCATTTTATTCATTATCCAAATGCCTGGAATTCTAGCAGCAGCAAAAGGAAACAATTCCAGAAGCTAGGTACTGAATCCAGGTCCCACATGGGTGGCAGGGGTATCAACTATGTATCAGCCGTCATTACTCTCTGCAAGGATACACAATAGCTCGAAGATGGAATTAGGAGCTGGAGTCAGGATCCAAACCAAGGAACTTGAATGTAGTAGATGGATGTCTTAACCACTCATGTAACCTTTATGACAGTCACCTTTCATTGAATACCAGGGCAGTGGTTCTTCACAATGCATAATAGTGTGCCCTGGATGGAATTTTGAGGCATAACCAGTCTAATAATTCTTGTGGTATGTTTCTAAGACCAATCTTTTACCAAAGAAAATTGTGCTGTGCTTTTAAACAGCAGAGAGCCTGGTAGGGTAGAAGGCTTTGACAAAGATGATTTTTGGACTAACAGTGTGAAGGTGCCAAGATTTGTGGTAAAAATGTGAGAGGAAATATAAGCCTGGGGCTCATTTATTGAGCTGAGAATATCATCTTGGGCCAATGTGCATCAACAGTAAGAGAAGGAAGTATTATATTAAATTTTGGAAGATAGTGTCATTGATATTTTCTCTAATGATTACTACAATTGAGAATAAGCACACATCAGCAGACTCTGTAACAGACATAAAGAAAGGAAGAGGATGTCAAAAGCTTAGAATACCTAACAGTGATTATCAATTAATATAGTCAGAAAAGTAATTTTTAAATACAATGGTAAAATAAGGGGATTGATAGATACATGCAGACTATGAATATTTGCTGCTTAAAAGTAACCCAATGAACTTTGAAAGGTTACATTACAGAGCAAATTATTCTACAAGGAATGCCTAGGATGCAAGAAGTAATGTGAGCAAAGAAAATATTAACTTTATGTGCACATACAGGCAAATACTGTCTTTATGAGTGATGATTAGTAGTAGTTTATGGAACTATAAAAGGATCAGGAATAAGAACTCGATCAACAATATTGAATTGGAGAGTAAAACCTCAAAATTGAAGCAAATTGTTCGAATTAAGAATTGAGATTTTTTTATGTCATAATTTGCCTCAAGTAGGCACAGGTAAGTTTGCAGGTAAACATTAACAATGGCAAAGATTTATAATGTCCAAACTGAAAGACTAAAATAAGGTTAAAAATAAAAATATGTAAATACACACATAAACACACACCACAGTAGAAAAACTAAAATATGGCAAGTAAAACAAATTAACATTATAAAGGAACATTATAGGGGCACATGTGGTTGTGCAGTGAGTTCATGTGCCACTTGGGACATCTGTATTCAATATCTGAGTGAGAGTTCGAATCTCAGCTGCTCTGCTTCCAATTCAGCTTCCTGCTAATGCACCTGGGGAGTAGCACATTATGGTCAAATAGACTTGCTAACCTGCTACACACATGGGAGATCTGGATGAAGTTCTTGCCTGCTGTCTTCTGCCTGAATGAGTACTGGCTGTTGCTACCATTTGGGGAGTGAACCACCAGGTGGAAGACCTTTCTGTCTGTTTCTCTGTCTTCCGAATAAATAAATAAATCATTTCAATGGGGACACTGTATAAACAAGTCTAAATATATTGATAAGCAAAATACCTTTAAATAGATCCAATTTTCTACTGAAAGATTTTAACATTGGGTATTATAAAAATCTAAATATTGAAATCGAAATATTTGCTGTTACAAATCACACACTTAAAGCATAAGGGCAGATTATTGAAAGCAGAGTGGCGACAGAAGATATACCAGGTGACTACTAATCTAAAAAATCTGTGCCATCCACATTATTATTATTTAAAGAAAAAAAATTTAGGATAAAACAACCATCACTGGAAAGAGAAAGTCACTACATAATAAAATACTCAGAACAGCAAATAATGCTTAGTTTTTATGAAACTAATACACTTAGAGAAAGGAATAATCCATACACTTTCCTGGTGAGATTTCAGTGCAACTTTTCTTAATTATTGAGAAGTTATTCGGATAAAAGCTGGACTATAACTAACTTTACCTAATTGAAATAAATTGAAACCTACAGAATTAAATTCTACAACAAAGAATACCAACATTTTACACACGTACCTGGGACATTCATAAATGCTTATTGCAGTAAATGAAGTAAACCAAGTCAAGCTTTCATAGAACTGATATCTAATGCATAATTAAGATAGATATAAATATAAAATATTTTAAAATTATGTTATGCTTGGAAATATAAAAACAAAAGCTGAAGTCATAGATTAAACAACTAAAAATGAAAGCTCTGAAGTCATTAGATCTGAACAATGAGAAAATGTTTCATATAAAAAAAGTAATAAAAGTTTCTAAACCAGTTACTAGAAGGAAAGTTATTGCCATAATACTCAAAAATTTCTAAAATTGTTTTACATTTATAAGAGATTTTTCATAAAGTTTTATTAGACAATTAAATTGTTTCATATTAGTAGTGTTCAAATTATATTATATTAGGAGTAGTTGAGAAAAATATTTTAAAGAGGAATAAAATACAGATTGTGTATGTCTATTACATCTCAATAAAGTGTTTTTTTTTTAATAGGAGGGAGATAAATATAAGAGCATCAATCAAGGAAGCAGAAAAGAAAATGAGCCAGACAGGACACACATAACCAAGGATGCTCCTATTTGACAAATCTTGAGTAAGTCTGATCAAAAAAGAAGATAAAAAAAATTCTACATATGAAAAGCAGGTCATCAAGGGCCCGGCGGCGTGGCCTAGCGGCTAAAGTCCTCGCCTTGAACGCCCCGGGATCCCATATGGGCGCCGGTTCTGACCCCAGCAGCCCCGCTTCCCATCCAGCTCCCTGCTTGTGGCCTGGGAAAGCAGTTGAGGACAGCCCAATGCCTTGGGACCCTGCACCCGCGTGGGAGACCCGGAAGAGGTTCCAGGTTCCCGGCTTCAGATTGGCGCGTACCAGCCCATTGCAGCTCACTTGGGGAGTGAATCATCGGATGGAAGATCTTCCTCTCTGTCTCTCCTCCTCTCTGTAATAAAATAAATAAAATCTTAAAAAAAAAAAAAAGAAAGAAAAGCAGGTCATCAGTCCAGACACAGCACAGGGTAAAATTACAGTAACATTATGAATAACTTTTTGTCAAACTGAACCTTATAGGCCACTGAAATTTTTTAGAAATATGCTCCTAGTAATAAATAACTAATCAAGTTGAAGAACTGATTAATAAATCTGCCACCAAAATATTTTTGCTGATGTTTTCTACCAATCTATCAAACATTCGATTACTTATATATTAAAATGCATATTAAACAGAAGTTTCTGATAAGCAAAATATGAAATATTTTTCATTCATTCTATGAAATTATAATTTACTGTAAAACCTATAAAAGACATTATGATAAAGGAAACCCACAGGTTGTTCTGACTCATGACTCATATTTTTAAATCCTCAATTAATATAGATATTAATATATAATAATTATAGTATAATAATTATGAATATAATTATTAATAAAATTGTGATGTTATACTATTAAGTAATTGATACTATTAATATATAAGTATACATATATTAATATATATAATCAAATTCCAGCAGTGCATAAAAATAACCACATGATGACAAAGCTGAAATAACAAGAAATCAAAGATGTTTCACTGGTCATAGAGGGTGAGTAAATAATACTTACTGTATTAACAAACTAACTAAAGGGAAAATGTAATAGCCTCAGTAGACACAGAAAATACAGTTAGTACAACTCAGCAATTAGTTCATGAATACAACTTTTAGCAAATTGTGAGCAGAAGTTTCATAATCTCATAAAATATATCTACCAGCATTGTGTGTGCAGAAAACATTACACATTATAAGGAAACATTGAAGTCATTTCCTTTACTATCAAAAAATACAATGATCACTCTCATTGCCACTGTTCAACATTTTCCTGAAAGCCCTAACGTTTTTAGTAAAAGGAGTAAAAGAACATCAAGGCCCAAGATTAAAAGGGACAAGAATATAAATAAAAGATCATATTATTGCACGTGTAGAAAACTGAAATAAATATTTATGGAAATTTTCAGAAAAAAGATGAATTTAGAAAACTGAGGTTACTAGGAGAAATTTTATGTAACAATTGTATCTATACACCAGTAACAATTTGATAACGTATTCTTTTAAGACTTACTTTATTTTTATTGGAAAGGCAGATTTACAGAGAGAAGGAGAAATATGGAGAAAGATCTTCAACAGCCAGAGCTGAGCAAACCTAATGCCAGGATCCAGGAGCTTCTTTTGAGTCTCCCACGTGGGTGCAGTGTCCCAAGGCTTCAGGCCGTCCTCAACTACTTTCCCAGGCCACAAACGGGGAGCTGGATGGGAAGTGGAACAGCCAGGACACAAACCAATTTCCATATAGGATCCCAGCAGATGTAAACTGAGGATTTAGCCAATAGGTTATCACGCCTGGCCCAATAACATGATTTCAAATGACTATTTAAAAGAGAAACAAATTATAAGGTACCCAGAAATAACTATGGCAAAATATGTATAAGAGATATAAGTAGAAAATTATTAAATATCTAATATTTAGTAAGTAAAATACTAAAGTGGTTGGTTTTGTCAAACCAATGATAAGGAATGACATACTGCAGTTATAACTATCGGATCATGTTAAAATTTACATGTGTGAAATGATCATCTTTTCATTTAGTTTATTGCTTATATTCTTGCCTATATTTCTGTAGAATTAAGCTCTTTTTACTTCTTGCTCATCAAACTAGTTAGTGGAGAATTAATCCTTTGTCAATAATGTAAATTAAAATATGTTAAAAAGAAAGAAAGAAAGAAAAACAAATAAAGAGAAAGAAAGGAAGGATGAAGGGAGGATGTAAATATTATATTCTTAGAATTATATCACTGAATTACATCTAATCTATTGTCTGTATTACTATCACATTAACACAAACAGAAAGCACTAAAAAAAGTGATTGCAGTGAATGTCCTGTGTTTATTGATGGAAGACTTGCAAAAGATGTGAATTTTTCCTAAAATTATCTATATATCCAATTAACTTAAATCGTACTTCCAAAATGATTTTTTTTATGAATCTGGGGATTCCAAATTTCATATGAAAGTGCAAAAGGCAAGTACAGAGAAAACAACTGAAGAATGAGGGTGATCAGGACATTTTACAAAGCCGTATTAATTAAGGCAGAATATATATTAGATAAAATATATACAGAATATATATACAGATAAAATATAAGCAAAACCTATTTGATGCAGAGGTATAAACAGTTTAACATGACCAAAAAACATTACCAATGCAAACAGATATTAACAAGGACAGCTACAGTAAGAACCTAGATTTTTCAGCAGACAACGTTAAAGCAAATGATGACTGTGGAAGAGATGTTTTAACATGTCCAACCAACACAACATCAGTATTGAAAAGTCACAAAAAGTCCCTCATAATCAATAAGAACAGACAAACAACCTAATAGTACATGAACAAAAATTTTGGAAAATCTTTTCATAGAAAATCAAATAGCCAAAGACACACAAAAGATACATAAAATTAGTCTTCCACTTTAGATTTATGAAATGATTCAGGAAATGCAAATTTTGATCAACATGACATGCTGTTTTAAACTCAAAACTTTAGAAATGTGAGAAAACTAAATGTTAGAGAGTGAATATATGAGTGGAAATTGATACAAATGTATTGGAAACAATTTAGTACTATCATTTAAAGCTAGATAGCCTTCCTTCCCTACAATTTAGCAATCACATTTCTGAATGTACATCATAGAAAGCTTTCACATCTGCGTGAGGACAGATGTAGAAGTGCTTTTGTGATACCAAAACTCTGCAATTTATCCATGTGCTAGCCAACAAAGGGTAAGTAATATATAGAGATAACAGAATATTTTGCAATAGTAAAATGATCAAGAACATATAATGCCATGGATAGACTTTAAAAAACATCATGTCAATGTAAATGAAAATCCAAATAGATTATGTTGTGTGATATCAATAGTAGAAAAAATAGACAGTAAATTAAAGGTATGTCATTGTGAAAATTAATAGAAAAATAAGAAGAGAAAAGGAAAGTGGAAGTGAGTGAAGGAGTGAGGGAGGACGGGGTTGAAAATATTATTATATTTTTAAAACAGTATACATGAAATACATGAAATTTGTTCCATTTACATAAAGAAAAGAAAAAAGAGAAAAAATGAGATATTACTTAGTCATACACTTCAAAGCAAGGGGAATAAAAAAGGGGGGAGAGGATAATCATGCAATATGAGTACTGAAATAAACAGTTATCAGGATCATTTTCCAAACTACAATGAGTAAAGTCTTGTACTTTCTTAATTAAACAATATGATCACCTGCTTTACTTGCAAATATCATGACCTAAGACATTTGAACACATGCTTTTATATCAAAGAAATATGTGTTGGTGTTCTCATTCTCTAAGAAATGCACATAAAAATCATGTTTTGATTCTCCCATCAGTGAGAAATGAAACTAAGTACCATTGGAAGAGTTAAGGTAAAATATACTTAATTTGTATATTGAACATTTTACATTAAAATCACTTGAGAAACTTTTTGCACAAGCATCATTTGTCCTGTCTTTTCCTGTATGCAGCAAGCCAGTCACAAATCATCTTGAAGGAATGTCCTTCACTTGACAAGGACAGAAAAAAGCTTAATCAGTAGACTGGAAATTGGGTTACAATGAACCTGAATAAACTCGAAATAACTCTTACCTTTCACTAGCTTCTACATCTTCCTCACATCCCATATATCTCTTAGTAATTAATCTAGAATGTACCACTCTGGTCCAGAAATCCATTTGCCCCATTTCTATACAAATTGATTATTCTTTGTTTTGAAAGTTAACGTCATGCTTTGGATGTTTCTTCAGACTTCACTCTACTGTTTAGATCCCTACATGCATGTAAAATTCAACTTTTTTATGTTTCTCTTGTTAATTCATATTTTTTGGTTCCTATATCTAATCAATGAGTACACGTAACAACTATGTGGGGATAGTGGTGTTCCTCTGTGCCCTTGCACTATGACACCAAGACATTTAATAAGTGGAGATGTATCATTCAAATGATTGAGTCGTTCATTTCCAGAACTATCAAGCAACTTACCAAAAGTGAGGTAACTGTGTGTGTGTGTGTGTGTGTGTGTGTGTGACAGAGAGAGAAAGAGAGAGAGAGATACAGCCAAACAGATTTCAGTATCCCTTGAATAGCAATAAAAAGAATTTAAGCAACTATCAGACAGCCTTTTCATTTAACAGGATATTTAACAGGATATTGAAACTGCCTTAATGTCTCCAAATCCTTACATCATTTTTTTTTATTTCTGTTAAATCCAGTTGCCTTCCTATTGTTCAAAAGTTGTTTTACCCCATTCAGCTCACACTTATTTATCTGCTTAAATGCCTCTGTTCTCAACAGGTACGAGAGAAAAATGTACAACATGCCATAGTGAGCAAGTGGAAAATGAAAAACTCATTCTGAGTATGCATTTGGCACCATGTGGAACCAATCTGTCTCCTATTGACATTCAAATATATTTAATGTGTACAGATTCTATTCCAGGGACTGTGTTTGCAATGTAGTGGTCAATTCTGCCCTGTGATTAGTTTCTTTGAGGAGATCTTCACAAAAATATAACATTGCAGTACAATCGTTATAGATAATGTTAGATATATGGAGACTATTCTAGTGAATAGAACGAGAGGACAGCCAATCCAATTTGGAAGTAAAATCTTGGAGAACACATTTTAGTTGGTGGTACTTAAATATGATCTAGCCTGTATGTGGAGGAAAGAAACTATAAAGGACACTTCACAATGAGAAAACATGCTGTGTGTGAGTCAGGGTTGATAAAATCATTCATTTTTGTCAGAGTTCAAAGTGTGACCCATTGACTGATATAAGCATCTTCTGGAAGTGTTGGTGGATAATATTGAGGAATTTATTCCAAGTGTACATGTTGGTTCCTTTTTTGGATTTTTATTTTGAATTTTATGGTACAATTCCGTAAAGTCTTGGATCCCCTACACAAATTCCCACCCCCAACTGATTTCCCCATATTGTTACAGTATTATAGTCCTTCATAAGGAGCTATAATTCTATCAGTCTATTATTTAAGTGTGTCCCGACATTGTTGATACACACAATGTCAGACAGTCCAGCATCCCATTGTCTAGATATGTCCAAAAGTTTCACTGGGAGCATGTTGTTTCTTATGAACAAGACCTATAGCACCACCTTGCCCCTTCCAGCACGTGAGGGCTCTGAGAGAAGGCCATATTTATGAACTAAGGAGTGAACCCTCACCACACACTAAATGTGCTCATGTTTTCACTGTAGACTGTCTAGCCTCTGGAACAATATCAGTATCACACTATCCAGAGAATTTATGAGAATTGCAATTACACAACATTTGCTGGACCCCTGAGGATCTAAGGGGTGCACATATGTTCCGTGGAAACAGTGAGTCTCCATAGATCAATGTATTCTACATGGGATGATTGCATATCCACTTTTTTTCCAATTGGCTTAGATTAAAAGGAATAGGATAAATTGTAAACAAATCAATAAGTATTTTCTACATGTATCCTCTACCCTGTAATCCTCTCTGAATTCAAGTCCCTGGTAGTTCTGAGCATGAAGTTTTCCATGAATTCACAGAAAGCACATTTTTTTCTTAATTTACCTATCTTTTTTAATGTTTATTTTATTTATTGAAAGGCACAGTGACAGAGAGTGGGAGGGGGAAACAGGGAGAAAGAGATCTTCCATCGGATGGCTCACTGCCTGAATGGCCACAGTAATGACAGCTGGTCCTGGTTAAAGCCAGACACTTGAAATTTCCAGTCTTTGCCATGAACATTAGCAAGGAGCTGGATCAGAAGCAGAGGAACAGGAGCTGGGACTTTAAACCAGCACTCATGTTGGATGCTGGCATCACAAGTGGAAACTTAACCCATTGTGTCCCAGGTTGGGAATCTCCTGCCTTTCTCTAAGGAAGTAGGATCTTTGCCTCTTTGTACTTTCCTCACTTACTAGAGCCCAGATATCTGCATTTTCCCAAAAAATATTGAAGTCATTTATGCTCCAAATATGTTTACTTAAAAAAATTTTTTTTCATGATGCAGTTCCATAGGCACAGGGACTCCTCTTTCACGCGTACCACTCCCCCTCCACACTGTTTTCACTCATATTATTACAAGAATATAGTCCTTCATCAACAATCACAAGTCTAACATTCTTCTACTTCAGTGTGCCATGACATTGTAGATGTAGACAATGGTAGAGAGTCCAGCATCCTATTGTCAGGCTATATTGAGAGTCCTCATTTTATTCAGAAGTAGAGATGCATACTGCAACATATCTTCATTTCCTGACATACTAGCTATGATTCCACAGTTCATCTGTGAAAATATGTATATATACATGTTTACTTATGTATGTATTTGTTTTATATTTTGCATGAAGGACATCAGAGAGACCACATGCTATTTGTCCTTTGGGGATGTGCTTACTTCACAGAACATAATGGTCTCTAGTTGGAAACATTTTGTTGCAAACAGAATTTCATTTTTTGGTAGCTGAGCAATATCACATGGAGTACCACAGTTTCTTTATCCATTCCTCTTTCAATAGGCATTTGGTTGTTTCCATGTCCTCACTGTTGTAGATTGTACTGCTAATTATATAGGGTTGCAGGTCATTTTCTCATATGCAGATTTTGCTTCCTCTGAATATATTCCCAGGAGTAGGATAGCTGGGTCATATGGTAGATCCATTTTCTGTTGTTTTAGCAGTCTCCATACCAACTTTCATAGTGACTGCACTAGCGTACATTCCCACCAACAATAAAATAGGGTGCCTTTTCCCCCATATCCAGGCCTAATCCTTGCTGAATTTGATGAGGGAACCATCAAATGGAAGATCTCTCTCTCATTCTGCCTTTCAAATAAATGACTAAATGTTCTTAAAATATTTATTTATATTTATTTGAAAGAGTAACACACACACACACAGAGGGATATCAGAGAGAAAAAGAGAGAGAATCTTTGTCCACTGATTGATTTTTCAAATGGCTCCGACAGACACAGTTGTAGCCATGAGCCTAGAACCCCATCTAGGTCTCCTATATGAGTTTTCAGAGTACATGATTAGGGTCATCGTCTGTTACATAAACAGGTGCATGAGCAAGGAACCTCACCAGAAATAAAGTAGCTGGCACTCAAACAGCGCTCCTATATAAAATGCCAGTGATTGTAGGCACCCCCAAACTAGTTAACAGAGAATAACTATTCCAAGACATGCTAATTGCTGACCTCAGAAAGCCTATATACAGTATATTGACCCATATGATCAAATTCTATTCTTAAAAATATATTGTCCACTGTGAGCCTTGGGGGAGGGGTGTCAGATGGGGTCCGAGTCACCTGCCCTGGGGCCTTCAGCCTGCCTGTGTGGTGGGTGCTGTGTCCGTGAGCCCAAAGGTGGGAGGGGTTTGGTAGGACTCAGGTCACTTGGACTGGGTTCTTCGGCCCACCTGCACAGTGGGTGTCAGGTCCATGAGTCCTGGGGTTGGAGTGTCCAACAAATCAGATTGGGCATCCTGGGGTGCCAATGGCACTGGCCAAAGCCCACTGACTGCCCAGTGGCATGCTGGGTATGGCTTTGTGTGCAGGGTTGCAGGGAGTTTGTAGTATGTCACAGGTGGGTGTGTGAATGGATATGAGTGCTTATGTCTAGAGTTGGTGGTATGATCATAGAATCCGTGTGTCCGAATTGGACCTCATCAGTGAACAGACAGAGCAGTAGATGGCAGGCCTAGTGGTACATGGAGGATATGGCAACTCATTGGATCTACAGAAGACATCTGGTACCATAGCAGAAGAAGGAGGGCAGAACAAATTGGACATTGCTCCAACCAAGCAATGACAGCAAGTATCTCTGTGAATGGAGACTGTAAGGTTGACTATGTCAGCATATGAATATTGGAAGGATTTCTTCATCCTTGGATCTGCAAGATCGACAGTATTTCAGAACTATCAAAACCACTTAAGCAGAACATTAGGAACATGCTCCACATCGGGGACCCTGGGTTGATATCTGGTGACCATTCTCCATCCCTGGTACTGCAGTGTTTGGAAGGCTGGGCGTGGCTTCTCACTTTATTTCCCTCCTTCCCCCAGATACTGGAAGCAGAAAAAGAAAATTTGGAAACAATGGTCTCATCCGGTTTCCCCTAACCCTAGATCCTTCCCACCCTGATCAATTATGTAAACATCATCAAAAATAAAAACTAAAAAATATATATGTACATATACATTTTTTCAAGATGAAACTAAGAATTGGAATAAATAAGAATTGACAGCTTTCCATGTTGTGTTGTTTCGATGTTGTCTTTTGGATGGAGCTTAGATTATTTTCTTTGGTCTAAACTTGTATATGAGGGTATTTCAAAATATCATGAAAAATGGAATCAAAAGATAAATAAAATTAAAAATTTATGCATACACAAAATCTTGAAAAGCTTATGGAAATATATATTATGAAAAACTATATGCATATTTCAAAATTTGTGACAAAAGTAAAAATATCATTCAACTACATTCTCCACAAATTTTTAATTTTTTTAACTCCCATCTTTTTTTTAAAAAGATTTATTATTATTATTGGAAAGCCGGATATACAGAGAGGAGGAGAGACAAAGAGGAAGATCTTCCATCTGATGTTTCACTCCCCAAGTGAGCCGCAACGGGCTGATGCGCACCAATTCGGTGCCGGGAACCAGGAACCTCTTCCAGGTCTCCCACACGGGTGCCGGGTCCCAAAGCTTTGGGCTGTCTTCGACTGCTTTCCCAGGCCACAAGCAGGGAGCTGGATGGGAAGTGGAGCTGCCGGGATTAGAACCGGCGCCCATATGGGATCCCGGGGCGTTCAAGGCGAGGACTTTAGCTGCTAGGCCACGCCGCCGGGCCGAAATTTCCATCTTTTTAAGTGTCTGTTTCCCTAAGTCTTTTTTGAGTCCTTACAATGCCCATATACCCTAAAACAAGGGCTAATGCTCCATGTTTCTCAAAAGAGGAGGATGATTTACTACAGTTATAGGTACTCACAAGTTTGTAAAAGACTAGAACCCTGATTTCCCCACAAGCTGTACACATGTTGACGTTTGAGGTCAGCTGTGATGGTCTCACATTCCAAAATATGTGTCAATTAGATGAGCGTATGTATTACAATTCTCTTGAGTCAAACTCATAAAAAGTTTTTGAAGTTAATTCCCACAGCTTGCCTTCTGTTTGCTTAGGACATTTTTTTTATTTGCTTTGAAGCCTTCATTTTCTCTAATGTTAAGGAAACATTCTACACTTGCCCTATTGTTTGCAATTAGTGTGTCATTATGGGCTGGAATTTTCAGGTGAAGTTTACTGCCAAGTCTGCCAACTTTTTAACAATGCCCAGTGTGGTATCTTTGGAGGTTTACAAAAAAATAGTTTTTAATTGCTCAACTTTGAACAGTACACTGAGGTTAATCATGCCCCTAGAGTCTGAAAGAATGTCTGAGATGCACAGCTATTAGGAATATTCTGTTTATCTGAAACCAACGCAAAGGAACACAAGCAAGAATATTTTTTTTCAGGTTAGGAATGGAACATCATTTGTCAATGTTGAGTCAACGTTTCTTAGACTTCTGTTTAAAGGCTTGCAGGAGGCATTTTGCCGGTCATTCCTCCTAGTACATTCTTTTTCAGCCCATGTCTCTTAATCCATGACTCAGGCCTAGCTCATAACATAAGAGACAAAGAAGTCAGAGTTGTCACTTTCTATATTAGGTTCATTAAATTGTACATAACTCCTAGACAAATACAGACAATGACAAGTCATTGCCTTGGACACAGACCTTGGGAATAAAGTATACACTGTTTCTTTTGCATATCTCTTCTGACTGAGCATTTTATTTTTTTTAATTTTTTTATTATTTCTCTTTTTTTATTAATTATTTTGCAATATGTGACAGTTTCATAGACTCTGGGAATCCCCCCACCCCTCCCCCTCCCCTCCCCCCTGGTGGATTCCTCCATCTTGATGCAGTATTACAGTTCAAATTCTATCAAGATTCTTTCCTTGCAAACATATACCAAGCATAGAGTCCAGCTACTTATTGTCCAGATGGGTTGAACAGTTTCTTGGGGAGACCATTTCTGGTCAGAAGTTAGAGCTGGTAGAATATCATCCCAGTCAATTAAGAGTCCCAATATAACATCAACAGCAATTTGCAATATTATGGAATTGACATGGTTTTGAGTAACCAGTATGTTAAAAAAAAAAAAAAAAAGCAAGTCCTAACCACAACCTATGATTAGTTCATTGACATTTCAATTTTAGTTTATATACAGGACCGGCTGCTATATACCTTAAAATGGCTATAAGGTACCATTCAGCTGTCTCATGTCTATTTCATTTTAGTATTTAGCCATTTGTTGTGTTGAAGTATAATTTTGCTGATCTTGGCAGATTTTAGGATAATCTAGACTGGCTTGTAACTCTAACAAGATATTTGTCAACATTTAAGGTGCAGAACATTTTTTGGGTGGGGGTGTGTATGCAGGAAAATCCTCAACACCATGGTGAGGAGTGACTAATCTTTGTGTCCCACCCAGCGAGGCATGAGCCAATCCACGCCAGCTCTTTCTTGTCAGATTTCAAGCTCTACTTTCTGTTGTTTGTCGGTTTATTTTAGGTTTTTTTTTAGTTTGTATGATTGTTTGTTTGCTGTGAGGGGTTTTCGGAGTGATCCCGATGGTCATTGCGAGGGAGGGCGGGGATCCAGAGGTCGAGCCAGGCTCGGACCAGAGAAAGCTCTCCTCCCTGGTCCCGAAGGACGTTTATTGTTCTTCTGTTTCTGCGGACTGCTCAGGGCTTCTGGCTGTCTTTATGATGACGTTGGTTTCTGCACGGTAGTGTTTGGACTTCTTCCATCCCCTGCGGAAGCTCCGGTTGGGGGTGGGTGACCTCAGAGTACTCGGCCTCCAAGGACATCCAATTCCCTGTGGCCTCCTTGGCAGTTGAGATATAGTCCTTGTTGCTCGTATTAATAGTTTGTGGTGAAGGTCTGGGAGTCTTCATGGTTGGGATCCAAGCTTCCTCCTTACCACCTGCTCCACTCTGGAGTGCCCCCCTGCTCCACGCACATGACCTCCTGTTAAGAGGTTTTGACTGAGCATTTTAACTGCATCAGAAACAGAGTTCATGGAGGGGATCTTTGATTATTCATAGTCTTCCTTACCAAATTCATTATATTTCTACCAGTTCAGTCCCAACTCCTGATCTCAATAGCTCCTGAGGACTATCCTAAGGACTTTGCTTGACTCTTAGGATACCTCCCTACACCAAACTCCAGAGCTCATTAGTATTTGATTATACCTGATCTTCCCTGGCATAGTCTTACTAGACTTTATCAATAACTTACTTTGATGTCTTCCATATGCAAGAAAAATATATATGGTCTAATATAAAAAACATTGCTTTGTACTGGAAAAGCTTTTCTGGAATCAAGAATGACAGAAATGGAATTGGGCTCAAAGATGGTCTGTGTAGTGGAAAAAAAAAAAAAAACAAGCCTCCAAAATTTGAAGTGAAGTCACCCAAATCACACAAGCTGTGAGCTGTTCATGCTTTCTGCAGGGTTCCCTTCTGGCCATCTTGAGAAATTATATGTTAGGGATGCATTCAGTTGCCATATGGCTGATTAAAAATAAATTATTCCTTTGGAATTGTTAAGTATTACTGTGCTTGGATTGGCAGTGAAACCTAACTCAGTTAAAGACATGTGTATTAATTAATTTCATGTCACACTGTGGTATTCTGGACAAACATGTTGCTGAGTCACAAAATCAGAGACATTTCTCCTTGAAGCATGCATCAAAGAAAAGACTATATCAATATTTTTTCAAAGGACACTGGTTTAAAATGAAGAAAAACTGAGTTTTCTGATTATTTTCTAATTAACAATGTGATCTTTCACAAAAAATACCTGATTATTCTGAGCCTCAGTTGTATCATCTGAAAATTGAAGGTATCAATTTATGTAAATAAATTTGATTACTCAGGGTTGCTAATATGCTGATACCGTTGAGACTTATAGGACTTGGGCACTGGTCCGGAAAAACATACATGGATATGTATACGAGTTCATCACATAAACAAGAAAAACTAAGTCTATTTTTTACTTGAGAAAGTTCAAAGAGATAATAAAATCCTGAGTACACACCCTCCATCGCTACCTGACTGCCTTCCCCTACCTTATATTGTTTCTAGTACCATAATGTAATATGTCTTAATAATGTCTTTAGGCTATCTTTGGTGCAGATGAAGAATCAGATAACACAGAAACATGAAAGAGCCAAGAGAACTAGGTTGATCCGTGAAAGATACATTAAGTAGATTTAGGGTTTCCAAGATTAGTAGAATGTAAGAAGCATTGTTGAAGAAGTGAAAAAAAAAACATGAAGGTATTTGTGGAGCAACAAGGAAACTAACCCAACTCAAGTTTTAACATCGTGTTGAGAAGACATGGGTATCAAGAGCAGTCTTGTGAATCGATATCACATATGTGACTTCTTATATTGTGACCTAGTCTGTTTTTATAGCATTTATCACAGGCACATATTTATATTTGTGATCACTTAATATCAGTTTTCCAAATTAAGCAGTAAGATTCCTGAGAGTAGGAGCTTTATCGGGATTTTTTGCATGGTTCCATTAGAGACTCAGGGCCAAGCATATTGCTGACAAACTGTGGACACTCATTAAATATTTGTGGAACAAATGTATTCGTGTATGAATAAATCAGCGAATATCAAATCATTTTAGTGGTCGGTATTCATGTCCGATGTGGGAACACAGACTTGAAAAGTTGAAAAATGAGGAGAATCAAGATGGCAGAATAGGGTAAGGACACATTTAAACACATGGAAAAACTAATCAGGATGAAGCAGAGAGGACATATTTCAGGAAATAGGAAAGGACAGAACAACAGCAGAGGGGTACCTGGAGACTGACAGAAACAGGAGAGCGGCGGACACAGTGGTGTGGTGTTGCAGTGGCTGATAATCCAGCACGGCGATCTGAACTCTACCAGCAGCCAGAACTCCACCAGCAACCAGGTGGGAGGGGACTTTCACTGGGAGCTCGGGTGGTGAACCCAGACAAAGAACTGTCCGTTCTGCTGGTCCGTTTGATTTGACCAGGAGCAGAGACAGAGCAGCAGATCTCAGACGGGCAGTGCGAGAACAGAGTGGATTTCACAGTCCAGTCAGCCCCCTAGAGCTGAATTGGGCACCATTTTGCGTAAGGAGGAAAGGGCGAGGGAGAGGACTGAGCATGCGCTGAGTTGGGAGTGAGCTCATTTCTGTCTGGGTGAACTGCAACAACGTGGCATTCTACGGGTTCCACTCAGGGCAGGTCTGGGTAGCCCTCAGATCTGACTGCCAGCAGATCAACAACCTTAGTGGTTGTACGGCAGGCGCCATTTTGGGCACTGTGGCAATAGCTTTGGGACTGCAGAGGACAACAGTGAACTGTGCATGTGCTGATCTCGCGAGAACTTGCTGAGGTCTGAGATTGCACTGGTCCTGCAGGAAAGTAATACTGACTGTGTCACCGTACGGGTCAAAATAGGTCCGTGTGGCACCCAGACCTAATGTCCAACAGGTTCCGACAAGATCAGCGCCACCAACAACCTAATTATATAGGACACCTGGTGTCTCTCCAATCCTGGGACCTGCTCTAACCGAAAGTGGGAGAAAGGTTGCAGAGACAACGGTGCAGCCTCACCACGGTATCACAGGAGGTGGTGAGTGGTGAGCTAAGAGCTGGGGCTGTGGAGACCACAGTGGAAATCTGACATAAGAACCCAGACCTGGAACTTGCTGGAGGTTGTGGCACAAGTGGCTGCAAGAACAGTTGTGTACCAACGACAATAAAGAAAATCGCATTATAGACCTGTGGGTGACACAGCTTAGAAACTTACTCCAAGGAGAAGACTCTGCTTACCAGAAGTACAATGACCAAGAGCAAAAGAAGAGACAAAGGCACAATGAATATTACTGAAAACTCTCCTGCAAAGGGAGCAAAACCCTATGCCAATCTCAGAGTTAACTGAGGAAGACATTGAGAAAATGGGGCACACAGAATCCATAAGACTCATTTTAAAGATTCTGATCAACAATGAGAAGCTCATGCAAGAGTTCAAAGAATTTAAGGAAGCAATAAAGCAAATCAAGGCTGGTATATCAGAAATTAAGAACACAGTAGAGCAAATTAAGAGTACAGTGGAGAATCTCCAAAATAAAATGAAGCAAGCAGAAGAAAGAATCTCAGAATTGGAAGAAATTTCCTGTCACCAGGGGGAAGCAAACAAAAAGCTGGAAGCAGAGCTGGATCAGGCCAAAAAAAGTATTCAAGAATTGAAAGACACTATTGAGAGGCCAAATCTAAGAGTTCTGGGAGTCCCAGAAGGTGCAGAAAGAGAAGATGAGTTTGCAAATGTATTTAATGAAATAATAAAGGAACATTTCCCTAATCTAGAGAAAGAATTGGGAAACAAGTTCCAGGAGGGGCACAGAACTCCCAACAGGCTTGACCAAAAGCGATCTTCACCACGACATATGATCATCAAGCTCTCTTCAATTGAACATAAGGAAAAGATCCTTAAATGTACTCGTGAAAAAAATCAATTGACATATAAAGGAATGCCAATTAAGCTCACAGGAGATCTCTCACAGGAAACTCTACAGGAAAGAAGAGAATGGAGTGACATATTCCAGATTCTAAAAGAAAAAAATTGTCGGCCCAGGATAACATATCCAGCAAAGCTTTCTTTTGTCTTTGAAAATGAAATAAAATTCTTCCACAGTAAAGAAAAGTTTAAAGAATATGCCTCTTCCAAACCTGCCCTACAAATGATACTTCAAGATGTTCTCTTGGCAGAGAAGAGGAATAGCACCTACCAAAACCAAAGGCAAACGGGAAGAACATCCCAGTAAAATGACAACAGAAGACTAAACCAATGAATAACCCATTGCTAAAACGACAGGACCAAAGTACCACCCATGTATATTAAACTCTGAATGTAAACGGCTTAAGCTTAATCAAACATCATAGAGTAGTGCACTTGATTAAAAAACAAAACCCATCTGTTTATTGTCTGGAGGAGACCCACTTCAACAAAGATTAGCGGAAACTGTATCACATGGGTTTTGTTATTCTCTGTTAGTTTCATCTCTTCAAAACACTTCCTTCTGATTAAATCATTCAGTGACTCATATATCATAAGGTAGCATCATTTTCTTCAAGAAGGTTCTTTTTTTTTAAGATTTATTTATTTTATTACAAAGTCAGATATACAGAGAGGAGGAGAGACAGAGAGGAAGATCTTCCGTCTGATGTTTCACTCCCCAAGTGAGCCGCAACGGGCCAGTGCACGCCGATCCGAAGCCGGGAACCAGGAACCTCTTCCGGGTCTCCCACACGGGTGCAGTGTCCCAAGGCATTGGGCCGTCCTCGACTGCTTTCCCAGGCCACAAGCAGGGAGCTGGATGGGAAGTGGAGCTGCCGGGATTAGAACCGGCGTCCATATGGGATCCCAGGGCTTTCAAGGCAAGGAATTTAGCCGTTAGGCCACGCCGCCAGGCCCTCAAGAAGGTTCTTGATTTTCATTTCTTCAGCTACACATTAGTCATTTAATACCAGGTTATTTAACTTCTTGGTGATGTAAATTTCTTTTTTCTTCCTGTTGTTGATTTTGTTTTGTGGCTCTTCATTTAAGGGGATGAATAGTAGCTGTGTAATGGAGACTGTCATATCTAGTAACATGTCATTTAACTACAGGCATTGTAAATTTCTATTTGTTGATTTTGTATCATGACTTTTCATTTACGGGAATGTACAGTAGTTGTGTAATGGAGACTGTCATATCTAGTAACATGTCATTTAACTTCATGGCATTGTAAATTTCCTCTTTTCTTTCTATTGTTGATTTTGAAACATGACTTTTCATTTAAGGGGACGTACAGTAGCTGTGAAATGGAGACTAACATTCAGTTGTGAGGATGTAGTGTGGTTTGCATTTCTGCTTCCAGACAAAGATGGACTTACAATGATACTGTTTACTCTATCTTGACAATAGGATTCTGGACTCTGCCACTGTCCATGCCAGCAATGATGGACATATGACTGTGAAGGAAGAACTATATGTTAGTAATGATATAGAGCAACTGCGGAGGAGGGAACTGGGGAGGGGATAAGGGAATATGAAACTGTACTATAAAATAATAAGGATAATAATAAAATGTATATAAAAAAAAGAAGGGCGGATATGCAGGGAGGAGGAGAGACAGAGAAGAAGGTCTTCCATCCGATGGGTCACTCCCCAAGTGACTGCAAGGGCTGAAGTCAAGCCGATCTGAAGCCAGGAGCCCGGAGCCGCTTCTAGGTCTCCCGCGCAGGTGCAGGGTCCCAAAGTTTTGGACCATCCTCCACTGCTTTCCCAGGCCACAAGCAGGGAACTGGATGGGAAGTGGAGCTGCCGGGATTAGAACCGGCACCCATATGGGATCCCAGTACATTCAAGGTGAGGACTTTACCCCTATACTATCGCACCGGGCCCATGCTACACTTTCTATCTAGTTCCCTGCTAATACACTTGAGCAAAGAATGATGCTCCAAGTGCTTGGGCCCCTGAACCTACATGAGACATTCTTGAGTTCAGCCTGCCCAGCTGTAGCTATTGCGGCCATTTGGCAAATGAACCAGCAATGAAAGATTTCTTTTTCTTTCTGTCTCTCCCTCTCTATCTGTAATTCTGTTTTTCAAATTAGCAAAATAAATCTGTAAAGATAAATAAATAGGGGCCCAGCATGGTGGCTCAGTAGCTAAATTCTCCTGTTCAAAGGCCAGGTCCTATATTTACACTGCTTCATGTCCCGGTTGCTCCATTTCTCATTCAGCTCCCTGCTTGTGGCCTGGGAAAGCAGTCGAGGACATCCTAAGGCCTTGGGACCCTGCACCTACATGGGAGATCTGGAAGAAGCTCCTGGCTTCGGATTGGCACAGCTCCAGCCGTTGTAGCCAGTTGGGGAGTGAATCAGGTCTTCCTCTCTGTCTCTCTTCTCTATGTATCTGACTTTCAAAAAATAATAAATACATAAAATAAAATAAAATAAAATAAAATAAAATAAAATAAAATAAAATAAAATAAAATAAAATAAAACAGAAAAATGAGTCCATGGAAGCTGCACAGACCGAGGTGGTGGAAGTGGGGCTGAAAAGGCAATCATTAGGACTATTTCAACATGGGGATCAATAACACAGGCACTCTTCGCTGTGTGCTCTCCATCCTTGCTGTCCCTTGATAGGCATTTCTCTACCAGCTGCAGGCTCTGTCACGACACCAATTTTATACAGAAAGAATGTGAGGAAACTATGAACCAAAATAAAAAATAATTATTTCTTAGTTCTCTGAAAATCCCAGCAGTGGTACACGACAGACCCATGGTCCCAGATGCCTCCTTTCTTTTTTCTTTATTTGTTTTCCCTACACAAAATTTCACTTTGTGTTTTTTTTAAACAACTCTGATTTGGAAATATTTAATTGCCTGTTTTTTATAAGGTCCCTGTAGCTCTTAGAATTATTTCTTCCTGGTGAAGATCAGAAACTTTGAACTCTACTCATGAGTAGCACTTTGAAGCCTAAACTTATTTAAGTTACTGAACAGTTCATGGGCTTGCTCCCTACATTTTTTTTAAAGATTTATTTATTTTATTACAAAGTCAGATATACAGAGAGGAGGAGAGACAGAGAGGAAGATCTTCCGTCCGATGATTCACTCCCCAAGTGAGCTGCAGCGGGCCGGTGCGTGCCAATCCGATGCCAGGTACCAGGAACCTCTTCCAGGTCTCCCACACGGGTGCAGGGTCCCAAGGCATTGGGCCGTCCTCGACTGCTTTCCCAGGCCACAAGCAGGGAGCTGGATGGGAAGTGGAGCTGCCGGGATTAGAACCGGCGCCCATACGGGATCCTGGCATGTTGAAGGCGAGGACTTCAGCCACTAGGCCACCCCGCCGGGGGCTCCCTGCATTTTTAATTGAATCTTGAAGAGGACTGGACTTCAGATATCAAGCATGGACCAAGAATGTAGGTTTATAGATTTAGTTCAGAATAAAACATGCTGCCAGAGCCAAAGCCCTAATGATAGCTTCCAGTTAAATATGCAAACAGATGGAGAAGAAGTATGGCATAACTTCTAGAACCAAACTTCTCAGTGAAAGATAAGTTCTTGTTAATTATGCTTCCTAGATAAGTGAATGGTAACCAATGATATTTTTGTTTGTGTAAATTACATATAATGCTCCTGATAAGCTGCTGTCCATTTCCTAGCACTGCGGGCAGAGTGGTTGACATTAGACCTTTATAGAAAACTAAGGAATGCACAGAACCATGTGGGTATCAAATTGTATAGTGTTACTCTCTAGTAGTGATAATACCTGATGAAGAAAGAGTAAGAAATAGGATGAGGTATTTTAGGGAATCCAGCACATCTTTTGAAAGTCACCCAATATAATTTAGAATCCAGGGTGCAGATTTTTTTGTTAGTGTTTATTGTTTCCTTATTTTAAAATTAAATAACAGTTCTGTTTACCAGGGTTCTAGTTTACTGCAATAAAGTGATAGATTGATAAATATTGCTAAGAGGAAAAAGATGACTAAATTAGCAGATAGCAAACTGAAATACCCCAAAGGTTTTGATGCAGAGCATTCAAATGATTAATTCCTCTACATGTTGTAGCTTTTCCAGGGGAGATTTAGTAAGGGTATACTTGGGTCAAATGTCAGTGAAAGAAATGTTTGCTTAAAAAAATTGAGGACTTAATTAAATACCATCTCAAAAGACTGCAGACCAAGGGGGTTGTCAAATGAGATTTGACCTATTCTAAAATCATTTACTTCTTCAGAGATTTCCATGCATTTGGGAGTTTGGTAAACTGGGAAGGCTTTTGAAATCTTGCAATGAGAGCCTACAACAAGATCATCACAGTTCTATATCTACAAATACTTAGAAAATTGTTGCTTGGTGCAGTCTCATTCTGCTCCATCTACTAGTACTTGAGAGGAACTTTTGGTGATGAGCAGGTAAAAATACAAAGCTCAAATATTTTTCCTTTTCTTCTGTTCATCTTTTGGGTGTAAGGCGTGCCTAATCATCTGGTTAATATGGACAATCTCCAAGAAGGCAAGCATCAGCCATTAGGTAAAAGAAAGTTGGGTTCTATAACGACACTTCCAGAAGTTTGTAGGAAACCTAAATAAAGGTGTGAGTTTCATCTGGTGCAATATTTTTATAACATGAAGAATCAAATGCTATCCAAATTCCATGCATGGGGTTCTCATAAAAACTGTTGCACCAAAACAAATTCATTTTTACTTTTATTTTCCAACAAACTTTCTGATGTTCCCTTTTATAAATAATTGCAGGTAACAGAAGTGAGATGGAAAATATGCTTGAAACAGTTTACCAGGAATCTCTTAATGGTAATTCTGAGATGACACAATCAGTACTGACTTTGGAGGGTAAGGCCCAAACTAAATGAAAAAACAATCCCTCAGTTTAAAAGCTGAGTAATCGTTAAGTGTGAGAGGGAAAATGCCATCAATTTTAGTTCTCTGGGCTCCAACGGTATTTACTAATGGAAACGATGTCATGGGTTCAAGCCCAGTTTCTCTCAGTAACCTTAGCATCATTTCAAAATAAGCCTGTCATACAGTCAGAAACTGATTGCCAATCTTTTAGTCAAATGGCACATCAATTTAATCTCCTAAGATCATGAAGGACTGAGTGATAGACTATAAGCCTTCTTTCAATATTGGAGAACCAAACTACCTTGTGGCTCATAAGGGAGAAGGAGAAGAAACATCTAGGTATCAATATTGAATATTTAACATTAGAAGCAGTGTGTTACACTGAGTTCCAGGAGCAGCATAGACCTTTAAAGGGCACATTAGTCATCTGCCCATTGTTTGCAAAATCAGTTCTTCCTCCTGTCTTCAGCTTGCCCATCAGAGTTCTGGATATGGTACATATATAGATAATTGGGAATGAAGCATATTTTTGGTTAGCCAAAACATTTCAAAGAACAACTGTGCTAATTGCAAATATACCAGGTTTGGGGGTAATTTTCGAAGTATCCATTTGACTTTTATCTTTGTCCATTATCTCTCTGTAGAGATGAATGTCTCAATTTTCACTGGGAAAGGTGCAAGAAGTCCAAGGCAAAATCTCTCTCTCACAACCTCAAGACAAATGAAAGTAAAAGCGGCATTAAACCTCTCAAGCTCTGAGGACATTCTGGTGAAGGCAGGTCACCACCCTCTCCACCCCTCGTATTTGTTTCCCTCATCGCAAGTGGCAAACACTTTCACATCTGTGGATTTATCTTCTTTGTGTACTTGGCCTGTCTTAGAAGCTGAGAGAAGTAGAGTGGCACACAGGGACAGGACACAAAAGAGGGAAGTTGTGAAATCTTTCTTATAGACTTCTAAGGAGAAGTGAGTACCTCATCTCAGTAATGGTTAGAGAAATACTATGCCTTAGCAGACCCCTTATCTAGTCCACATACTTTCCAACAAAGGAGTGAAGCAACGGAGTCCCTATCCTCTGAGTAGTAAGGTTGTTTCATTTTATCTGAAAGGAATCAGAGAATCATAGGATGTTAGAAATAGGTGGGCTGCTACACACCATTTGGTTAATCAAATCGCAAAAGTAAATTCAGAGTAATTGAGGGGAAAAAAACTTCTCTAGGAGAGCTATCCCACGAGGAACAGAAGCCTTGAGAAATGGAGTAGAGAACAAGCGAGATAATTAGTTTCTGAAAAGAGCAGTTATACATTAAAGGATACTGAACATATAAAGAGCAAAGGCAAGGGAAGAGACAAATGGAAACAAAGAGAGGCTGCTTTACATTATGGAAAAGATAAAGTGATTCATTCACAAATTCACTCAACAAACAATTATTGAGGCCCCATCCTATATTATTCTAGGTATGGGCATAGAGCAGTGAACAATAACAACAACAAAAACAGTACAAAACTCTCTGGCCTGGTTGACTGTATATTGTAATTGAGAGATACAATGAACAAGAATCATTAATAGAAAAGGTATACAATATACTAGAAGTAATTCTAAAAAGAAAGTATGCAGAAATGAGTATCTGCAATATTAGGAGATGGAAATTAAATTCTAGACAAGGTAACCATGGAGGGACTCACTAAAAAGGACCCCTGTGAGTAAAGATGTGAAGGAAGTGAGAAGTAAACCAGGCAAGAGTGTGGGGTTCATGAGTGTGGAGAAAATCAAAGGCTTAGAGACAGGGATGTAGTTTGAGGGTCTGAGGATCAATTAAAGGGCTAGGGTGACCAGAGCAGAGTGGGCAACGGAATGGGTAGTAGGAATTGGTGACAGAGAGGTAACAGAGACACATATTATGCAAGTCTTATCAGACATAGCAAGTACACTGATGCTTAGCAAAGGTGAAATGGAAATCCATAGTTAGCAATGTGATACTGTGTGTTTAAAAATATGAGGGTATACAGGTTGTTAAACATTCCTATCACAAAAAAATAAAAGGGGAAAAGGTTTTGGAGATAACAGCTATATTTGAACATTGTGTATAGTGACTATTTCCTGTGCTTACCCTCAAGCTCATCAAGATGTTAAGTTACATATACTTGATTATAGGTTAGTCATACCTCAACGAAAAACAGAAACTTTCCAGTGGAAAAGCTGTGACCTGACCTAACTTAGAATTTCACAGGATCATTCGAACTGAATGAAGAAAAGGCCAGATAAAAAGAAACCAAATAAGACATTACTGACAAAATCCAGGTGAGTAATGACGATGTGTTGGAATGAAAAATGGAAGTTCAAGTGGCAAGAATATTTAGATTCAGAATAACACCTATAAGAACTTAAAACTTTACATGTTCATTTAATAAATATTGGTCCCTGTGAAACCCCAGGGACTTCCCTAGATGCTAGGAAGACACCAGGAAACAAACAGAAAGGGCAGTCTCTGTCCTCAATAAATTTATTTGATTGGGAGATCAAAAGTAAGCAAATAGCCAAGTTGCTGATGTAGTTTCTGCTACTGAAATATGGTATAAGAAAAATAAAGCGAGGTGAAGGAGTAGAGAGTAGCAAAGATAGGAAGAAAGAGCTTTTTCAGACAAGCTGTTCACTCGTATGTTCATCCAAAAAGTCATGTGTTCAGAAGTATCGGATTGGGTTTACACACTTCTTACTACGGTGCAGTATCCACAGCATGGAAAACACAGGAGACACTAGAAATGTAATTTGAATTAATACCTTAGAAGAGGGTTCTTCAATGGCTTCACCAACAACTTCATTTACAAACTGGGTCAGGTCAAAGAGGTATTATGGACTGAACTATGTGTCAGACACCATGGTAGATACCGACATTATTGGAAAATACAGGAATGCACAGACTAAGGAGGCAGACATAGTCACAAGAATAGACAATATTTTACCTAAGACAAATCATATGTCACAAGGTATCTTCTTGATGGAGAATATTAACACATATTGATATACTATCTATAGTCCTTAGAGGGAAAAAAAGGCAGAATCAATGAGAGGATAATCTACCTTATCTGCTTAGTTGGAAAAAAATTGTCTCAGAAGTAATCTGGTGGGAAAGAGCTGAGGATCTGTTCGTGTAACTATTTCCAAAAGGATGGGGAGTTTTCTGTTTTTGTGTTTGTTTTTTCTTTTTTTTTTTTTTTAACCCAGAATCAATGAGGGGTTTTCTATTTTTTTTTTTTTTTCAGAATCAAGAAGAGGATATTTTTAGGTTTCTCTATGACCCCACTGTATATAGTCTATGTGTTCCGAGTATTCTGAGAAAGAGCAAAGCTAAGGATCATGCACACTGATTCTGTTTTTCTCACACCTTCATCTTCACTCTCATTCTTTCAGGTAGAATTTGGCAGCAGCAGTGGCACTCATCCAACAAGTCATGACAAGAGGGAAGAATGTTGGTTTCTCATAGAACAAGTGTTCTGGATGGAAACAACCAAAATGCCCATCAACAGAGGATTGGATAAGAAAGCTATGGTTCATCTACTCCATGGAATACTACTCAGCTATTAAAAAAAACAAAATGCAGTTCTTTGTGGCCAAATGGGCCAAACTGGAAACCATAATGCTAAGGGAAATGAGCCAATCCCAAAAGGTTAAATACCACATGTTTGCCTTAATTTAAGATGATATGATGTTATGTATAACATGTTATGTTTTGAATGTTATATGTTGTGTATAAACTAAAATTGAAGTATAGGTGAGGTGGTCACAGAAGGTGGCTGGGAACCCGCATTTACTTTTAACATATTGGTTACTCATTACTATGTCAATTAATTCCATAATGATGTAAATTTTTGCTGATGGTATGTTGGAGCTTTCAATTGACTGGGATGATACTCTGCTGGCTCTGTCATCAGGCCAGAGAGGGTATACCTAAGAAGCCGTTGAACTTGACAGGACAATAAGATGCTGGACTCTATGTTTGGTATACGCTTGCAATGGGGAAATCTCAACTGAACTTGAACTGTGGTTATGCAACAAGGTGGAGGAATCCACCATGGTGGGAGGGTTTGGGGAGGGGTGGGGAGAACCCAAGTATCTATGTAACTGTGTCACATAATACAATGTAATTACTGAAGTTAAATAATAAATAATTAAAAAAAAAAAAAAACACCTGGAGTAGGGCTGGCATACAGGAAGCCACTCCCTACCCCCTCGCTAAAAACAAAAACAAAAACAAACAAACAAAAAAAAAAGAGGGAAGAATGGCCATGGACAATGACACAGCAGTGTTTGAGTTTCTCCTTATTGGCATCTCCAGTTATCCTGAGTTGAATGCCATGTTTTTCACATTGGTGCCAACAACTTACTTAGGCACATTGTTGGGAAATGGACTTATCATCTTTCTGATCCACTTTGACCCCCACCTCCACACTCTGATGTACTTTTCCCTTAGTCACCCGTCTTTCTTAGACCTTTGCTATGGAACGACCTCCAAGCCCCAGGTCTTGGTGATTGTTTTTCCACCAATCCCTACCTCTCTTATTCAAAATATTTGACCCAAATGAGTGCCTCCCTGGCTTTGACCACAACAGAGTGTTTCCTACTGGCCATCATGGCCTATGACCGTGTGGTTACTATCAGCAGCCCACTGTGCTATTCACTGGTCATGAATGGCCCAGTTTGTGTCTGGTTTGCTGCTACTTCATGGGGGGCATCACTTGTGCTCACTACAATGCTTGTTTTATCTCTAAGGCTTCGTTTCTGTGAGGCTAATGCCATCAATCATTTTGTCTACAACATTCTCTCATTAAGCTGGCTTGTTCTGACACCCGCCTCAATGAGCTTATGATCCTCATCACTGCCATTTTCATCCTGCTTCTACCCTTTGTGTTTGTTCTCCTCTCCTATATCCAAATTGCTACTGCTGTCCTCAGGATTCACTCACTTAAGGGCAGGTTCAAGGCCTTTTCCACTTGTGGTTCTCATGTAACGGTGGTAACAATCTTCTATGGGGCAGCCATATCCATGTACATGAAGCCTCAATCCAAGTCCTCCTCTTACCAGGACAAGTTTATTTCAGTATTTTATGGAGCCTTGACACCCATGCTGAACCCCCTGATATACAGCCTAAGGAATAAAGATGTTAAAGAGGCAATGAGGAAAGTTATGGCTAAAAGGGCATAAGTCTCCTTTCTTTTCTAAATTTCTAAAATAACACTCAGTTAGTTCCATCTTTAATTCTTTGGAAAATTGTTTTAAGGCTCTGACTTTAGCATTGAAAGAGCAACTTCTGGAAATTCTTCCACCCAAAAATATTATCGTTACTGAGAACCAAATTTCTATTAGAGATTTTATAATAATTTTGCTATTCCAAAACATGTAACATTGTTAGGGGCCATCCATTTAGTTAGTCACTTTCAGGTAAATAAGTCTACCTAAACCATTGCCTCACTGACAGAAGGAACCTAAATAAAGTTTATTATCAGTGGTGAAAATAAAGACATAACAGAAATACAAAAATATGACAGAGTGGTGTGATAAAAGGCCTGAAGCTTTACAATTATGATAAGAGCCAATCCTGCGTGTATGCATAGTATCCTTCGTGCCACTTAACATTAGAATCATGGGAAAACAGTATTGTTGCTATTTCCTACATTTGCTCAGAGTTTTATTCTTCTTTCTGTTTTCCAAACTTCTTTCTAATCTGTTAGCTTATTTTATATTTCTGATACTTTTATTCAACTCATAGGAAATACCCTGAAAATCCCTCTTCATATTAACAATGAGGAAAGAGAAACCGAGATGACATGTTGAGGTACATAACTAATAATGGTCTCAAAACTAGAGTTTTGAAGGCTTTTCTAGGAACAGTAGTTAAGACATCTGTTGGAATACTTGCAACTCATATCATAGTGCCTTGATTTGAGTCCCATTTTGGCTGCCAATTCCAGAATCCTGCTAATGCAGGTCTTGGGAGGCAGCAGGTGTTGCCTCAATGACTTGAGTTTCCACCTCCCACATATAAGTCATGGATTGAGTTTTGGGCTCCTGGCTTCTGTTTGACATAGCCTCAGATGTTGTGGACATTTGATGAGTTCTATCTCTGAAAAAAGCATACTGATGAAACAGTAACATAACATTCTTAACTACCATTTTGGTAAAGGCATAAAATAAAGTTTGGTAAAACTGTATTTGTAGCAATATTGATACTAACAGATATTTCTTTTTCTGTTTGCTTTTTTATTTTGTTTTTAAAAATTATTATATCCTACACACAAGGGAAAACACATGATATTTGTCTCTGTATCCAGCTTATTTCACTCAGCATAATAACCTCCAACTTCACCCATTATGTTGCAAGTGGTAGAATTTCATTCTTTTTAATGCCTGAATAAGACTCCCTTGTGTATACATGCCACATTTTCTTGTTCCAATCATTTGATGATGGACACCTTGGTTGATTCCAAATCCTGGCTATTGTAAACAGTACTGCTATAATATAATGGTACAGGAAGCTCTGATACAATGTGCTCCTGTTGTTTGGATATATACCCAGAAATGAGATTGCTGAGTCGTACATCACGTCTATTTCTAAAGAAATCTTCATAGTGTATTCTGCAGTGGCTGCAATACTTTACAGTCCCGCCAACAGTGTATAAATGTTCCCCTTTCTCCACATCTCTACCAACACTTGGTACTCTGTCTTCTGAATTTTAGTCCCGGAATACACTGGTTTTCAAACCTTAATTCACATAGTCTTATGAGAAGGAAACTATTTTTTTCAGAATTATTGAAACTATAATGTTATTATAGATATTTCATTTCTATAGGTGAAACTTGAGGCCCTATGTATAAAGAATAAACTTTCCCAAAGTCTTGAAAGTATTTTGAGATAGATCTGGTACTAAGATCTGTGTATTCTGTCTTCTGATCTCACTTTAGCTTGGGCAATTTTACCAAACATCATAAAATCCTCTCTTAAGCAATCTAATGGGAACCTGAAGTAAATAGGCAGAAAATAATAAATTGCACAGCACCCGCATTAGAGTCAAGCCACTATGGATACTCAGTATGTCCCTCATCCCCTGACTGCTGGAGGTTGATCTGACCTTGTGTGGTGCTGCAAAGTGAGTTTAGGCATACAGGGGACCGTGTCTCATCCTTACTCATTAAGTGAGAAAAACTGAGGATGAATAAGCCACTTATCAAAATAGCTCAATTTTAAAATAAATGCAACATTTACTCAAATTTCATCTATTATATTTTTTAAAGGTACTGTCATTCTTAGTGTCCATGGGGTACTTGGTTTCAGGACCCCTCATAGACACCCACATCTGCAGATGTTCAAGTCCCTTACATAAGAAAGCATACTGTTTGCATATATTATACATACCTCCATCCTGAACACTTTAAATCATCTGTAGACTAGTTGTAAGACCTGCTGCAGCAGAAATGTTACACACATAATGGTTAGACTGTATTTGAGGCCAATAATGACAAGAAATATTTGTACATGTTCAATACAGAAACATTTTTAAAATATTTTTATATTCAGTTGTTAGAATCCACAGATATAGAACCAATAAGTAGAAAAGGCTAACTGTGTATGATATTCATAGCCACCAAAACCATGTTTTTAATATCAAAAAGAAGAAAGTATTTGTGGAACATAAGCAAATAAATTCAATCCTCAATTTATTCATGCAACAAATACTAAATTTCTATTTTCAATCAGGCATTATGCTAGGTGCTGAGGTAAGTTTCTGATTTTGTGCAGAATGTTCCTTGCTATTGAGAAATATTTCAAATTGACACTGTGAAATAAAGATAAATGTGTGAAGTCCATAAAATATTAAAGGAAAAATCAAGAGAGCATTCAGGTAGAGAGAAATGCAGAAATTAGAAGAAATGTTAAGGGCACTTGTTTTAATGATGCTGCTTTTGGAAGAAGAGATAATCTACTCTCCGTAACAGGTCAGCTTACAGCTTAAAATGAGAATCATATTTTAATAGTTCCCCTACCACAAAATGGTAGCTATGTTTCTTCTTTCTTTATCTCTTTATTGATTTGGTACAGACACAGCTTGCGGAGAGAATGACATAATGAAGTCTGGAGATAGAGGTTGTAGAATTGATTCTGCTACTTAACTAGTTGTGTGACCTTAGTTATAACACTCACCGACCTTGAAATTTAACAAGAAGGCTCTGTTTAGTAACCCAAGGACCACTCTATTTCTAACATTCTGCATCCAGGTGTTATTTTGTATAGGTTTTCTTTAAAATAAGTGGAATCATATCATCAATTTACTCTGCAACTTGCTTTTGCCAATTGACTATGTCGTGAACATTTCTCTAGATCAATATATATTGATCTATCTTTCCGACATTAAATGTTAGCTTTGAAAGAAAAAAAATGGGGTGAACATAGCACCTGGTTAACATGGTTCTGGCCCTTCCAGCCCATTCTGTTTCTACACATTTAAACTCCAAAAACTATCTAACTCCACATCGATATTTCTTTTAAAATTTTTAAATATAAAAATGAGCTCTATGTGGGTGTTCTGAAATTAAATCAATGTTGAGTTTTTGAAAACTCCTAAGTTGAATGCTCTTCTCCATTTTATCAATTCATAAGCATCCCAAATAGCTTTCCACTGGATTCTCCTCCCTCTCTCCATGCTCCACCTCCCATTCCAGGCAATTGAGCACTGAAACCTACCTTTCTTCACCCAAGAAAGCAAGACTGAATGATTGGTTTGAAACCAAGATCATTTTGTCATAAGTTGAGGAGCTAGTTTGCAGACAGTCTCTGAGTCGTTTTTCCCAGTGAAGAATTCAAGAGTATTTAAGAAAAAGAGTGGCCCACTTATTGGAGTTGGGTTTTCAGTAGACAAGATCAGTAGAGTGCAACCAGAGAATAAGCCCTGAAAAGAAATTTGTTGGATTCAGTCATTCAATCTGCCATTTCTTTGTTCAGGTTTCTCTCGGGGCTCTCTTCAGCTGTATTGTGGACATACAATAACACCTAAATGTAGTGCTCAAATTGATCAGGTAAACAGAAACTGTTTCTGTTAGCTGAGGCAAAAACAGATTCACTATAGACAGTTGCAAGAATTGCAGTAATTTTTGGAAATTTTAGAAACTGCTTCCAGTTACATCGCTGATGTTTCACAGATGTCTTAAATGTCTTCCAACAGAACCCACACAACTAAACATGAGACCAGGAAAAGCAATAGTGATATTTAGTTCTCTACTGTTGCCTTGTTTCCTACAAGTTCTCCTCATGTGTGAAACACACTATGGTGATTTCTTGGCAAAGCACTTTAGGAAATGTAGTTTCTAAATTTACACTACAGGTTATAGGTGAAAAGGACAGGGATAGTGTTGAACACAACTTTATAGACTGGTTATGGGAATTACATGAATTAGTTCATCTAAAACAGAACAATGACTGCTCTAGAGTTAGAGTTCAAGAAACATTAGCTATTATTTATTATGCTGTCTGAGCCACATGGGCCTATCATGCTAAGAAATGATGTGCCTACTTAGTTCATAAGCAGAGTCACAAGTCTGCTTGCTGACTTGTGCATTGTAGCATCCATACATATATTACCCCATTCAGTATGTATTAATCATTTGCCTTATAGCAACTACTGTGCTGATTGCTAGGGATGTGATCCTAAACGAGGCATAATTATCCATTCTTCTCAAAGATCTCTTTAAGCAGGTAGACAGACATGAACACAGATAGCGATAGTGTGTGTCACATGTTTCTGATTTGTACATAGTTCACAAAGCACTTACCTTAGAGTTCATCTTATTCTTGAACAAATACTAGAAGTCATCTAAAAATTTATGAAAAATCCATGAAAAATCTATGCATGGGTATCAAAAATGCTTTGCAAAATGATATATAACTTCTACTTCTTTTTCCATGAACTTTTTCATCTTTTCCTTTTTAAAATCATTGAAAATGTTTTGCTAATAATTATATTTACTTATGGAGTGTCATATGACATTTCATTCTTCTTTGTATTTCTAGATGTTCCTTTTTGAAATTTTTGAGATAATATATCTTAATTTATCCTATATTGAAAGGCTGTAGTAAATCAAGGTTTCAACAAATAAAAAGTCAAAAGACCATAGATTACAGAAAAATAGGCCGGGGTTATAAGCAATAATCAAATGAAATATATTCAACTATATTTCTGTAAATTTTAAGACAGTCAAAAATCATTAATTATTTAGTGGTATATGCATGTTCTGACAAATATTCAAAGCCAAATTTGACAAAACAGTATTTGCACAAAACTGATACACATGAGTATTTCTTTTTAATTATAGTTCTGACATGTAAGGGGAAATATGTGTTAGCTAAGAGTTAAATTTTTAGTATTTCCCATATTTACTTCATATGCAGATATTACATACATGCACAGATATACTACTTTTTATGAAACCAGGGTTATTAATATAAGATAATATGTGATGTGTGACAAACATTGAAATGAGGAAATAAGGTTATATTGTCATATAAATGATTTAATGCAATGAAAACAATATTTATAATTACCTGTGTATCAAATGCTATGATATACACACGATTTTTCTACTCTATGTGCATCACTTCCACATATAAGAGAAAATATGTTATATGTGTCTTTCTTTTTCTGGTTTGTTGCACTTAGCATAATAATCTGCAGTTCCACACATTTTTGCCAGGATTTCATTCATTTTAGGGTTGAGTAATATTCCGTTGTGTGTATATACCACACTTTCTATATTCATTCAACAGATGATGTCCATCTAGGTTGATTTCAGATATTGCTATTATAAATTGAGCTGCTATAAATATGTGAGTTCAGATATCTCTTTTAAGGGTAAGGAAGGACTCTTGTTTCAATTTTCTATTTACAGAAATTCAGTTTTCCCAGCACCATTTATTGAAGCTACTGGCCTTTATTCAAGCAATGTTTCTATCACAATTGCCAGATTGGTTGCCAGCACATGAATTTACTTCTGGAATTTCTACTGTGTAGCATTGAACCTTGAGGTACCTTCATATATTTTCCTCAAAATAAGTTAATAAGTAGGTGCTATTTTAATGTATTTACCAAAATTTATAGATGATGACAAAATTCAGAGTGGCTGTGACATTACCAACATCAACAGTTAATGACAGGATTAGAACTGGAATAAAATTCTCCGGTATTTTTAAGAACAATTATCGTACTGATGGAAGTTTTATGACTTCTGGGACTCTGTGGAAAAAAGAAATAGAAGAATGTAAGATTACATATGAGCCAAGACAGGAAACTCACTGTTTTCAGACGGGTTATATTCTGTAACTATGACGCCAACTCTAACTATGCAATCTTGGGCAGCTTTGTGCCTTAGTTTTTTCCATTTATAATACAAAATCAAGCATAAGAATGCTTTCCATAAGTTTGTAATGAATGTTGAATCAGTTTGTTAGTATAAAAATGTGAGCAGTGAGCACTATGGCTGGAATAAATGAAGTCCTTAATAAATCTTATGTATTTTTACTGTTATTACAGAACTGAGTTCTTAAATTGAATTTTTGTTTGGCTAAACAGTAGCTGGTGGTCATCTGAATGAAAGTCTTCTCTCTCTTTTTCTCACCACTAGTAATGTTCATGGTAACTTTTCTGGGCATGTATGAACAACAGGTCAAGCACATGTACAGTACAATGTCATGATGGAGTGGGAAAAAAACACATGCTAAGGAGTCAGGAAGTCTGGATTCTAGTCTGGGTGCTGCCATTAATGAGCTATGAAATTTTGGGCAAATCACTTAACCTCTCTGGACTGCATCTGTCAAACAAGGGGAAATATATTCCTTAACCTTCCCTGTGGAATGGCTGAAAGATCAAATGAGATCATAGATGTCAGATGCTAAAAAGTTAAAAGTACATTACAAATGCTACACTATGGTATTGTCATCATCCTCAGAGTTAGCTTCTATATCTCCTCACTTACTCTTTTCAGTCAGTGAACTTGACTCAAACTCCTTTGAAATGTTTCCCAAATCCATGCCCCCACCTTTGTCCTCAATGCATCTGTCTTGACTCACAATGTTATCAGTGCTCACAGGATGACCATATGTGTTCCTAACTAGTTCTCTTTAGTTTAGTATTATATCTCTCTTAACTAGCCATATAATCAGAGTCCAAAGGGAATTTTTCTAAAAAGAAGACCTCATCTTGTAACTTCCTTTCTGTATAATACTGCTCCAAGATTGGAAACCTCCAGTGGCTTTCTATTACCTATGATATGTAACACTAATTAAGGTTGCTACTGATCTTTGCAGCATCTTCATCCTCCTCATCTTCACAGATCTCATCTCCAAGAAAAGAAGACTTTTTTCTCTGAACTTATGAAATTGTGCTCTTATGTATCCAACTCTCTGACAGCAATACCCTTCTCAACTTCCAGACTTGGCAACATCTGTCATCCTTCAAGGACCAAATAAAATGTCATTCCTCAGAGATGCTCTTCCCCCAGAGCTCATTATGCACCATTTAACCAAGGGAAGATGATTTAGTTCCATTGCCTTTGCTTAGCATTTTGCTTGACCCTCAATTCAATGTCTTTCAAGCTATTTCATAATTAGTAGTTTGGGAATGTTTGTTCCAAAACAACTAGATTATAAGCTCACTGGGCACAGGGACTTTTATTCATCTCTTTTCCGAGCATAGTTCCTGGTACAGAGTACACACACAATAAGGATTGATTGCATTAATAACTACTAAAGCGATGTTTTTTCAGACTATCAATGCTAACAAATGGTGTTTTCCTAATTTACAAGCTTCTGCAGACTGATATTTTTAAAAACACAGTAGAGATATCATAGTAACATGAAAGGACTTTAGATTTTGCTCCAACTTCTGTTCTTATTTTGTTGAAAGCTTCTTAACCCTCAGCTAGACTAGAAAGATGCCTTATTCTATGTCCTAAATTTTGAGTATATTAGTTAGAACTTTTAGCAAAAATACATATAAAATGAAAAACAACTGAATCATGTATTTAGACCAAACTGGCCAAGAAATCAGAAAAGTAGAACTGTTGCAATCAGGTACCTGCACAGACAAAGCAAATCATTGGAGGAGCGAGTGAGAGGATGTAGGACTACATTCAGACAGCTGTAGTTGAAATGACAGAACTAATCACTGAAGGCTTTAAGGGAAATTACAATTAGTGGAAATATTTGAATTAATGAATTTAGTGGGGAAAAGTAAAGAAAGAGAAATCTTCAGTAAACTATGTTTAGGGAAATTCACCTATGCAGATACTTAATTGAAAGCTTTCATGACATCACATAGGTTGTGGACACTCCTACCCCATTCATACATTCTTGAGTCACTTCTTGAGTCCCCATGCTGGAAACTTTCCCACGAAATGGGGATTCAGAGAAATTATCCTGGGAATGGGTCTACTTCCTGGAAACAAAAGAGCAGAAATGAAATTCACAGCAATCGCAAAAGTTTTATCACATTGCCACTAATGGACTCTTGGAATTAATGGGCAAAAGCTATGAGCATTTTAAAGAATTAGAAATAACACTATCAAACAAATAAACAGTTTCAACTCCATTGTGGGATTTATTTTACTTTTAGAGAGCTGTTCTCTGGAGTTTCTTCAATGAAGTCACTACTTTGGAACCACAGTGAATAGACACAGAAGGCAGCAGCAGAAAATGTTTAAAATCTTCCTCTTTTGCAGCTACTGTTCATATTTTGGACCAGATGAACCTCTGGTTTCCAAAATGTTGTGCAAAATCAAAGTACAACCCATTGTCAGAGAAACTGAAGAACTACACATGCCATCAGGAAGAAAATAACCCATGGTTACCTGTTATACAAACCAACATGAATATGTGAAATAGTCACTCTTGAAATGGATCTTCCAGGATGTACCTGTAACTCATTCTCAATAAAAGTTTCCAACAATTCAAGTAGTTGATGACACTGCAAAGCACAAGTAATTATATCATGGCAACTCGTGATGAGTTTGTGGTTTAGGTTTTTGTTTTCTTTTTGTTGCTGGTTTTTGATACTTATGCGAATATGATAAATTCAATTCCAAAAATATCCATATGTCAGAAACTAACCATGTATCAGGAACTGTATCAGGCCTTGTATCAGAAGTTTAGTCATACACTGGAGTTACAGAAATAAATGCAATATAAATCGTGCTTTCAGAAGGCTCATAGTCTAATCTGAATATAGTGCCTCATTTTTCGACTTCCACTTCCAACTTACCAGAGAAGAAAGACAGCCAACTTGGACATTTTATCACAAATGCTATTTCCTGAGTGTAACCTTATTTTTTAAAAGAAATAATTAACCGTCTGACCTGATCATCAAACATTTTACACACACATCAGAATATAATATATATATATATATATATATATGACACAATAGAAATAATTTTTTGACATTTTAAATGACACATTGAAATAGTAATAGATAATACTTGTATACCACTAAAACTGTGGGATAGTTATAATAATTATCTCACTTTTACATCAGACAAAACAAAGATGTTACACAAACAATGACTACGGCTTAATGGATCAGAAATGCATCCTGAATTGAACCAAACTTTTAAGCAATCTAATATAGATAACATAGATTCTTACCTTTACCACTATCCATTGCATGAGGCATATTTTGAGCTCATAGGAGCTTTCTGAACAATTCCGGGAACAAAGTGTCCCTTAATCTTAATATTGAAAAAAAGAGATGATTCGTCATGGGATGTAGGATCTGCCATGATAGTTGGGACTGGGAAAACCTTCTTCAGGAAACTTGTGTGAAGAAAAGCACTGACGTGTGCTCAAAATATTTCCAAAAAGATAAAAGAGCCGTGAAAATTTGTTTGAGTACCACCACATATGTGTAGTTAGCTGTAGAAAATTCTGGCCTGCACAGTGTTAAAACACTAAATTATTCAATGAAAAAACTCAGTCTGGTGGGACGTCCTCAAATCGCAGATGCACAAAAATCAGTGTTGTTTTCCAGAAATTCATACTGGCATTTATTTTGAGATCTTGAAGGCTATAAGATAGTAAAGAATTTCAGCCAAACTAGGACCTTATGATTCAATACATTGTCCTTCAAGTGTGAAATGTTAGTAACCCTTGAAAAAGTGTGTTCCTGAAAAATTTTCATTCTTGTAATACTACTAGAAAATTAAAGCCTATAACATCACCAGTAGATAAAATCCAAATTGCCTGGTCACTGCTTTAATGTGAGTCTAACAACTGTATTCCAAAAACTTTCCTTTCATAATGATTCTGCTTTCTAATTCTAAACTGGGAGGTTTCTATAAAAGCAAAGAAGACTTCTAATTCTCTTTAGAGGTCTCCAGGTGTCTTCCTAAAGACTCATTCTCTGTAATAAAGAAATATGATCTTGGAAGTTGTACAGCAGCTACAGTTTTTTTTTTTCTTTTCAGTTGTCTTCTCTTGGTTCTGATTGGTCTTCAGAGTTTGCTTATTCTGTGTCTGGTTTCAATAAGGTGCATACTATAATCTCTTTCTCTATCTCCTGAATTGATAAATACCTTCTGCCTTGTGAGATTTGGAGTGTTTTGTAAGTAGAGAATTCACACATATTGCCTGTGTGATTAGCTTGGATGATTCCTCCTTGCACCCAGATCTAAAGACAAACCTTGCATTCAGAACCTGCTCTCACTAAGGTCTGATACACTGCTCTTAACTCTTTAAACACATACTGTAAATGCCCTCAAATACTTATTTGTTACAGGACTTGAGATATATGCAGAAAAAATATTAATTTTATTAATGAGTATCTAGAAAAATATCTGAATTTTATTAATGAGCTTATTGGTGATGAAACTAGACAAAACAAAATAAATCAACATTTGGATGGAGTAAAACAAAATTAAAACATGTTTTTCCATTTTGTAATCATCCCCATTTTCTCTTTTCATCACATCTTCCTTTAAAAAAGGGAGGGACGAAAAAAATGTTAGTTGTTAAATATCATTTCTGAGCTACAAGACATTAATAAGACTGAACATCGTACGAATATCACTGAAATACTTTTACCTTAAAACATTTTTCCTGCAGTCAATTTATGACTTTGGGAAAGAAGAGTCAAAGAGCTGACATTGATTCATTCAATCAAAATATGCTGAGCCCATATAGTACATCAGGTGCTGTGTGAAGTAGATGATAGACCCATCAGAGCACTCTTCCCTCTCACAGTTCCTAGTTTAATTAGAGCGCAGAAAGTGAATAGCCAGGCAAATATACAAATGGAAATAAAAATCATAAATGAGAAGTTCAATATGCTATCAACAATTGTTAACACCCCAGCTGTAGGCAACTGCCTAAATTGCCTTGGACCTGGGCAAGTGCTATAATGCTGGGAGAAAAGCAGTCAAAAACTGGCAGGCTCTCTGAGCCTCATTAATGCCAAATTTCTGTTAGCTCTACAAGTGTGCCAATATAGTTGCTATTCCATTTTTAAAAAACATGTGGGTAAGGCAGAAAATGCTGGGCCAAGACATACCACTCCAACTCCCAGGAGCGGGAGCCCACAGATTATGAGCAGAAGGGTGTCTGGACTGTATTCGAGTGGGAGCAGCTGAGGGCAAGCTTTATGGGGAGGAATGAGTTTGGGGCTTCCAAGCACCAGGCCACTGCACAAGCAGTTAGGTGAAGGAGCTGAGATCAAGTGGCCTAGATGGGTGAAACCAGAGGCCATGTCTAGGTCAGGACAAGGCACCAGCCCACGTAGGAGACCTGGGCTGGGCTAAATAACATTGTCTGTGGCTAGCTAAAACATGCAAAAGCTGATGGGCCAGGCTGAGGTCACTCCAGATGAGGTTTCTTGGGGGATTCCCCATTTAATTTCTGGGCTTAAACCCAAGCCACAATGAAAATCATAATGTATATGGTATAGGACATGGTATCAGGACTATGCCTCCTTCTCAGTTGCTAATGCCTGTGCAGTGAAGAGCATGCCCAGATGCACACGTGCGTCATGACAGTCAGCTCATCTAGGCCAGCAGGGGATATCGACTGCCTCATCAAAGGATGGCAAGCAGAACAGGTTGGACAATTCTCCTTGCCAAACTTTGCAGCATGCTCCTGGGTCTGTGGTAAAGCTGAATTTTGTCAACCAATAGACCTTGGAAAGATTTTTCTCAAGCCTTTAGCAATGAAACCAGCAGCTACTCAGAACTATCAAAATCACTTAGGTAACACCCTCAGAACATTTTTCTCATATCAGAGTCTCTAAGCATCATCAGATGACAACTCCCCATACCTGGATGCTGATGTAGTTTGACAGCAAGGAGTGACCTTCTCCCCTTCCCCTCTATGGACACAGGAAAAAAAAATGGAAACATTTGCCCCATCTTCCTTCTTACATATCTAAACCTTCCTCATCCTAACTGAAACCCACATAGGGGTGCATCCCTCTCAACTATGTAAATAATATTTAAAGTTAAATTTAATTTAAACACAACTGTAACAAAGAGATCCGATTTTCACTGGGGCAGGGGTAATATTACCTGACGTTTTGCAAAAGCTAACATGGCAAAGATGGCCAGTTTATGAAGCAAAGAAGGCCAGGAAGAATATTTCCACCAGAGAGACTACAATGTTAGAAAGCCCAAAGGTAAAAGCAAGTTTTTATAAAAGATTTATTTATTTGTATTGGAAACTCAGATATACAGAGAAGGAGAGACAGAGAGGATGATCTTCCTTCCACTGATTCACTCCCCCAAGTGACCGCAAGGGCCGGAACTGATCTGATCTGAAGCCAGGAGCCAGGAGCTTCTTCTGGGTCTCCCATGCGGGTGCAGGGTCCTAAAGCTTTAGGCTGTCTTCAACTGCTTTTCCAGGTCACAAGCAGGGAGCTAGATGGGAAGCAGGGTCTCCGGGATTAGACCCAGTACCCATATGAGATCCTGGCATGTTCAAGGTGAGGACTTAAGCCACTAGGCTAGCACCTTGGGCCCATGAAAAAAAGTTTGAAGTGCTTCATTAAAACAGCTTGCTCAGGACAGGAAGAACTCAAGAAGACATAACTTAAGATATTTAGAATAAGATAATTTAGAATCTTGGAGGTAATAATAGATTGGTTAAATTTTGTTCTGAATACACTTGGAAGCCCTAGGATGGGTTCTGGACATGAGAAAGGCATAATCAAAAGTATGTACGCTTAACTGTGATTCTGGTTGCTGTGTGGAAAACAAGCTGTAGAGAGAGCAGAAGTAGCGAGATCAATGAGGCAACTAATGTATTGGGCCAAACAGGATGATGGTGACTCTCAGCAGATAAAATTTGTTAATGGAACTGCAATATATGTAGGAGGAAGAAGCAATAGGATTGGGTGGTCGATTTGGTGTTCAGGGTAAGGGAGAAGTAAAAAGGAACTAGGTTCACATTTAATGTCATAGATGTGAACCAACTAAACATAAATATCCCCAGCAAGAAAGGACATTACTAATTCCATGATTCAAGGATCTAATTACATTTGAGCAGTAAAATAGTGCATCTTTTCTAAGGGAAGTGAGTGTTCAAAGCAATTTTCCCGTGGAGTCCAGCCCCCGCCTCATCTTATAGATGAAGGAATTAAGGCTCACAGTAAATGGCACTACTTTGCAGATTAATCTTGTGCCCTGAAAGAATGTTTTATCTCCCAAATTAGAACATAAAGTTTCAAGTGCCATTGTTTGTTTTGTTGACATATTTTAATAGCACCTGTTATAGGGACTGAGAACATAGCAACTAATAAATACTTCTGAAATCAAAATGAATTAAATTTCTTCTTTGTTAGCAGGAAGAATAGAGCGAAAATTCTGATTGCTGATAATAATAGTGAAGAGACAAGAGTGCATCCTGATGTGTTTGTTTAATCATCCCAAATCCCAGATTGCTTTTTATTGTGCCACGAGAGTGATCGACCAGATCCCATGGGAGTAACAGTCTCATTATCTTTGTAGTTAAAAGAGCTTGTGTGAAGTTTCATACCTCAGCATGTTTTTACCAGAACTGTCTGCCATTCTTTGGAATCTGCTAGTGCAGATTGGTTTGGGAGATAATCCTACCGTTTCCTGTGATACCTATGATGACCATCACTCTTATTCTGGACATGACAGGGTGTCTCCTGGCTGTTCTGGCTTCCGGCAGATGAGATGCCATCTCAAATACCCTGCATTATACCATCATTACAAACAACCAGGAAAAAAAAACAGAATTGATCCCGGTGACATGGGACAATGTCTTCCTCTTGCCAATAATGCCAATCATGATCATTGTCACTGATTTTAGGAACAAAATGCCATCAAACATGTTATTTGTGAGACACATGCCCGGCTGAAGCTCTTCTTAAATACACCAATGAGACTTATTCTGGGTCTGGTAATCAGCATAGTCACACTGTCCCTGTCCTTAACTGCATTCTTTTCACTTATCCTCATGTTGCAATTCAAGTCTTTCACTACCCATGAATCTTTTAATGGGACAGCCACCCACATACACTTGAACCACTAAACAGAGTCCAAGAGCAGTGTAAAATCATTTCTACATTTTATTAATTTATGATCCCTAAGTTGGAAGCCACTTATTTACACACTGAAGAAAACTGATGTAAAAAATACTCAATGAAAAGTAATTAACATGTAAAAGATCTAAAAAGATCAGGATATTCCACGGAGTCTCATCTAACCAACACTTTGATATTGACTTATAAAAATAACAAGGTAGAAATACTAAAGAATATGTTAGTAAAGTAATTAGTTTCAAAAGTATTGTTTTTCTCTTTCCAAAAGTCATGAAAATAGATTATCCTTCCACTGAGAAAAACATGCTGAACTTTTTTTTTAAAGATTTATTTTTATCACAAAGTCAGATGTACCGAGAGGAGGAGAGACAGAGAGGAAGATCTTCCGTCCGATGATTCACTCCCCAAGTGAGCCACAACGGCTGGTGCGCCAATCCGATGCCGGGAACCAGGAACCTCTTCCGGGTCTCCCACGTGGGTGCAGGGTCCCAAAGTTTTGGGCCGTCCTCGACTGCTTTCCCAGGCCACAAGCAGGGAGCTGGATGGGAAGTGGAGCTGCCGGGATTAGAACCGGCGCCCATATGGGATCCCGGCGCGTTCAAGGTGAGGACTTTAGCCGCTAGGCCACGCCGCCGGGCCCAACATGCTGAACTTTTACAATGCCATCATTTATGTACTATATTATATAAGACAACTACACAGGAAGAGTTTTTTTAATGAAATAATAATTGATATATGTTAATCCTGAATAACTTGGTTTTATTTTATTAAGTGGTAAATATTACAATATTCCTAGGTTCCTTTCCATAGGTTATGGAGAACAAAGTAGCAAACTGGAGAATTCTCATTTTCAGGTTTTTTAAACGATGTATGGATAACTCAGGGTTTTAATTGATGAATGTGACTGGATTAAGATACAAAATTACTCCACTGTTAAGTGATATTCTGCATGCAATGACCTTTGATGAAGCAAAGAGCCCCTCGATACAAGTGTGTATGCTGTGGTTCAGATCTGATGACTCTGGAACCTGAAACTACTTGCCTTTACCAAAAAATAGGGCCATGTTTTCTATCATTCTCCTCACAACTTTCAAAGCTTTCCTGTAGTTGTTGACCTGAGGAATGTCGCTCAAATTGAACTCCAGAAGAACATCTTTAAAAAGCAAATATTGAACTATATTTTTATTATAACAGTTACAATGGCCATTATTTTAAAATACATAGAAGAATAGAGAATCATCTGTAACCCCAGGACTCAATGAGGTTTGTATGGTCTTTAGGATCAGGCAAATGTATATTATAATTGGCCATTTATATTGTGTAGGATTTAGCTTGTTACTTGTTTTCTTTGAGTTTTAGTTTTCGTTACTATAAAATGGGGATTACAAGACTGCCTGCCTCACAAAATTGTTTTGGAACTGACATGAGGTAACATAGGTTGATTTTCTATCACAATGTCTAGCAGACAATAAATGTAAGACAGCCATGTCAATTCACCCTATGATAGCCACACCCCCTGTGTAGGTAATCATTTACCATGTCTATACTAACATGGAAGTATCATTTAAAAATAATCTGTAATTGGGTGAGACCATGGTAAATGATGTTGTCAATGCTATCATCATTTGCATCTATCTCATTAGAAATGAGGTTGAATATGTTTGTCATGTTCATTGGTCATTTGTATTTTAAGAGTCAGGGTTTTTAAATTTGGATCAAAATGATGTACCAGCCGAATACTGAAAAAATGAAAATGTTAGCACTGAGTGTCATATGACTAACAAAAAGACTCCAAACTCATTTCAGCCTTGATTGACCCACTCATGACTTCCAGATAACTTCCTGACAGACAGACCCTCAAATTTATTCTACTACACTAAACACACCTGGAATTAGTCCTTTGCTGGTTACCAGCAGACGTTCACTGGAAACTATTGTAAATGTGAGTGAAGTGAGAAGATCCTAACCTTCCAACAAAGAACCCTTCAGAAAGGCAACCCATGACATTATACAAATTTTATCATAAGATTGCTAATTTAATCTCAAACATATATTTTATATGAGTTTAATTTCTGGTATTTTCTAATCCTCATTTAATGTAAAGCCTTTCCGAAACTGGAGGGACGGTGCTATTATGTAACCAGACACTGTGGTCCAATCAAGTCAAACACACGGCTGGGATGATGCACGGAAGAGGGGGGAAGAGGGAGTAAACGTGACTCCTCAAATTGAAGGGGAAAAAAGGAGTAAAGCTGCAAGCCTAGCAGGCGTTGAAGTTTGATCATATTCATTAGGAACTAAGAGGTGGTAGAGAAGAACAAGCAACAAAATGTGCCTAGTGCTAACTTGGAGAAATTTATTGGGGAAAGGCAGGGACCTTTTTAGCTGTGAGAAAATTAGCCAGGTAAACTAACGCTTTTTCTTTTGATTGCCTGTGGGAGAAGGTAGACAGAGCTCTCCCTTTTGAGAGAAATGTGTTACGTGTAGAAGTGGAGAGCAAGCTGCAGGAAGGTTGCTGCCATGAAGTCAAGACTGCCTTAGTGAAAAGCCTGAGATTTTTAAAAACAACTAATCAGTCAGAGATGCAATGTGTTAGGTACCTTATGGTCAGTGTTTACTGTGAAAATGCCCTTCTTCAAATCTTCCCTGTATTACTAAATAAACAAGTTTGATTTTTAATAAACAAGCAATATTTTGGAAGGACCCAATACCTTGGAAACTTGTGGAAACGTCTTATCTCTGCCAAAGAGCACTTACGACTTGCAGCTCATAATGGGCAACTCTGTGCACATCATCTCCACCAAAGGTGTGCTAAAATCACAAAGCAGCATCCTAGAAGACTGGACTAACCCCTTAGAAAGTTGGAATGACCCCTTAAAATCATCATCATTGCAAAAACAAACAAACTTTTGGCTGAATATTGGTAACAGTAAGGAAAATGCGCTTGAGACAGCCAGAACCACATCTTAAATGTGGCCCACAAAGAGAAATTTAAAACTTGGAAAGGCTCAACATCTGTCATTAGTATTTGTAGTGAGTTTGTCAGCAATGCCAGTACCAAGTAGTAATAAAATCACACTAATTGCTATGGAATACTCCTGGAGTTTTAACAACTCATCAAAGCATAACAATTTGAACTATCATTTTCATCATATGGAGAGAAGCACAAAGAAAGGTTCCTTTGGTCCTACTAATTGTTGCTGTTGGCTCAATTAAAATAATCACCAAATAGAGCTTTCCATGACTATATCTGAGTCAAGGCCCTGTATGTCCATAGCTGCTTGCCCACACATACACATAGACAAGAACACACAGACTTCATTGTCAGAATGACCTGGATTTAAATCCAGAGTTTTTAGAATCAAAAAGGACATTTTTTGGCTGTATAGTCTTAGACAATTTACTTTAACCTCCTTGACACACCCATCTTCATCTGCATAGTACAGAGAATAATAGTCTTTAATTTATAGACTTTTATGAGGATCAAAAAAAGATAAACCATGTAAAACACCCAATACTGCAGTAATTTAGTAAATAGGAGGCACTTTAAAACAGCAGTTGTTATTATTCTCACTGTCATCATCATTAATATTATGTGATTCTGTTTCTATAGATGCCCTACATAAAAGGATCCAGTTTATTCTTTGTGCAGCAAAGTTATCACATTTTTCTTTCATAAGGGATTTAATTATTTATTTGGAAAGCAGAATTAGAGAGGGGGTGCTGACATTGTGGTGCAGCTGATAAAGGCACCACCTGCAATGGATGCCAGTTTGAGACCCGGCTGTTGCACTCTCATTCAAGCGCTGTGCACAGAGAATGGCCTAAGTCCTTGAACCCCTGCACACACTCACATGAAAGACTTTGATGAGGCTCCAAGCTCCTGGCTTCTGGCTGTAGCTTTTGGATAGGATCATAAAAGAAGAGCTCTCAAAAGCAGTGATGGTTAATCTAGACTCAATGATCCACTTCTAAAAACACATTCCTAAAGAAAGCAAGCACTAGTGATGTTTAGAGAACCAAAATACGCATAGAACTACATGAGCAAAGCTATGAATGAGCGATATGGTCCGTCCTTCCTTCCTTCCATCTTTTCTTCCTTCCTCCCTCCATCCCTCCTTCCCTCCCTCCAACAATAACAACTAAACGCAGATACACAATGTGCATTGTCATAGACTTCTTTGATACATTAATGTTATACTGTTAGGTGCAGGGGTAATAAACCATAATAATAAATCATATAGGTTTTTTAATGCATAAAAGCAATGGGAAGGAGTCTAATGAGCAACAGAATAGGGGCTTCAAGTTTAAATTGAGTAATCAGGGAACACTTAATTGGAAATTGGATTTTAAATAACGCTGGGAACACGCATGTGAATGTGGAAGGGAACAAAATTCCAGATAAAGGTTCTAAGACAAAAGAATGGAAAACAAATTTGATTAACTCTAGGGAAGCTAGTGTGACTAGAGAAGAGTAAGCAAAGCAGAGGAAAGTAGCAGATAAGTTCAGAGGGAACCAAGAGACCAGAGAACGCAGATACTTGTAGCAGCCTAATTTATTTAAAGAATGTATTTACAAAATTACTCATTGTACATGAAAATCAGAGTTATACAGTGTGTGTGTGTGTATGTGAGAGAGAGAGAGAAAGAGAGAGAGAGAGAGAGAGAGAGAGAGAGAGAGAGAGAGAGATTGTCCATTCAGCTGTTTCACTCTCTAAATGGCCACTACAATCAAACTTGGGATGGTTCGAAACTGGAATCCAGCTTCTTCTGGGTCTCCCACATGGGTGCAGGAGTCCAAGGACCTGGGCCGTCCTCAGCTGCTTTCCCAGGCCATAAGCAGGGAGCTGGATGAGAAATGGAGCAGCCGGGAAATGAACTTCAGCCCATATGGGATGCCAGAGCCACAGGCAGAGGATTAACCAGTTACAATACTGCACTGGTCCAAAGAGATTTTTTTTTAATTATTTATTATTTAACTTCAGTAATTACATTGTATTATGTGACACAGTTACATAGATACTTGGGTTCTCCCCACCCCTCCCCAAACCCTACTGGACTCTATGTTTGGTATATGCTTGCAATGGGGAAATCTCAACTGAACTTGAGCTGTGGTTATGCAACAAGGTGGAGGAGATTTATTTTTAAAAATACTATTAAAAGTATTATTGCAACAATACATGTACCATAAAATTTACGTTTTAAATTGTAAAATTTAGTAATATCCAGTCCAGTCATGAAGGTGAGCAAATATACAGTTTATTAGTATATTTCTCACAATCGATGAAGTGTATTCTTTTCTTAACCCCAAATCCTTATAGCTCATCCACCACTCTTAATCTCTAGTAATAGACATGAAGATTTGCCTTTTTAATTTTCGCTCCCTATAAGGGAGAATATGTGGTATTTGTCTTTCTGGATCTGGATTATATCACCCAACATGGGATCCTCCAATTCCATGCATTTTGCTGCAAATGACAGGATTTCATTCTTTTATAGTAGAATAACCTGTTTATTCATGCAATGCACCTAATCAGACATGCTGATTGATTGATTGATTGATTTCAATTTTTGGCTATTGTGAACCATGCTGCCAAAAACATGGTGAAGTGATTATCTTTATATTTCAGGCATATACCCAATAGTTGAGTTAATGGATCATAGGACAATACCACTTCTAAATTTTGAATAAATGTCTATGCTGTTTTTTCACAGTGTCTATGCTAACTTACATGCCCATCAACAGTGGATCAGAGTTTTCACTTCACATCCTCACCAGGATTGGTTACTCTTTGTCTTTTTCACAAGTCATCCTGACTGGCGTAAAGTGGTATCTCACTGTGGCTTTGATTTCTATTTCCTTTATGGCTAGTGATAGGGAACCTTTTCCGTATATTTGTTGGCTATTTGTATTTATTTTGAGAATTATGTATTCTGGAACTTTGCTCATTTTTTAACTGGAATGGTTCTTTTTTTCTTTTTGAGTGTTTTGAATTGTTGATATATTCTGGATTTTAGTCCTTTGTCAGAAAAATAGCTGGTAAATAATCTTCTCCGTATGTTGGATATCTCTTCACTATAATGATTATTTCATTTGTTACAAAGACGCTTCTGAATTTGATACAATAACATGTGTCCAGCATTGCTTTAGTTGCCTGCACTTGCACGGTCTCAGCCAAGAAGTTATAACCTACACCAATGTCTTCAAGTGTTGCCCTATGCTTTTTCTAGCAATTTCATAGTTTCGGGTGCATCATTTAGGTGTCTAATCATCTCAAATTGATTTTTTCTTCTACTTATATACATCTTGCTTTGCCAGCATTATGTGTTGAAAAGACTACCCTTTTTCCAACATATATTCTTGGTACATTTGTCAAGAATCAGTTAGCTGTACGTATGTACATTAATTTCTTGCCTCTGTATTCTGTTCCACTGATGTTTGTCCAAGTTTTTACACCAGTAGCACGTGTGAAATGAGCTGCTATAAACACAGAGTACCCACAACTCTCTCATAAGCAAACCTCATTTTATTTCAAAAACTGCCAGGAATTGGACGGCGAGTCAAATTGCAGAGCTACTTTCAGATATCTGGGTAAACTCCATACTGTCTTCCATAATGGTCGCATTAGGTTACATTCCAAATACCGGTGATCAGAGTTAACTTTTCCCCCACTTCCTCACCAGTATTTATTGTTTTTCTGATTCTTCATTGATAGCCATTTTACCTGGGGTGAAGTGAAACCCCATTGTGATTTTTATTTTCGTTTCCCTCATAACTAGGGAGCCTGAAAATTTTTCCTTCGTCTGTCTGCTGGCCTTTTGAATTTCATCATTTGATAAATCCCTGTTCGTGTTCTTTGCCCATTTTTTAACTGGACTTTGTTTTGTTGTTGTTGAGTTTCCACAAGTTTTCTTAGCTTGAAGTAATCCCATTTGTTTACTGTTTTTGACACCTGTACTTTTGGGGCTTTTCCCAAGAAGTGTTTGACTACTCTTACAGCTCACAGAGTTTTTAAATCTAGAAATATGATTGCTTCAGATCATAGATTTAGGTACTTGATTCTTTTGGAATTGATATTTGTATAAGATGTAAGGTAGGGTTCTTGATTTGTATTTCTGCGCAGATAGATCCAATTTTCTTTTTTTTTAAGAGTTATTTGTTTTTATTGGAAAGGCAGATATACAGAGAGGAGAAGAGACAGAGAGGAAGATCTTCCGTCCGATGGTTCACTACCCAAGTGACCGCAACGGCCGATGCTGCGCTGATCAAAAGCCAGGGGCCAGGAGCTCTTCCGGGTCTCCCACATGGGTGCAGGGTCCCAAGGCTTTGGGCAGTCCTCCACTGCTTTCCCAGGCCACAAGCAGGGAGCTGGATGGGAAGCAGGGCTGCTGGGATTAGAATCTGAGATCATATGGGATCCCGGCGCATGCAAGGCAAGGACTTTAACCACTAGGCTATCACGCCAGGCCCGCTCCAATTTTCCCAACAACATTTGTTGAAGAGACTGTTCTTTCTACTTGGGTGGATTTCAGCTTACTCTTCAAAAAACACAGGATGACTGTAGATATCATGGTTCATTTGGGGTATTTATAAAAAGTTCCATTACTCTTTGTGTCCATTTTTGTGCAGTATCTTGGTGTTTTGATTACAACTACCTTGTAGTACATCTTGAATTCTGGCATTGTAATGTCTCCAGAATTGTTTTCATAATCTATTATTGCTGTAGCTATTTGTGCTCTTGTGCTTCTATATGAATTTTAGCATTTTGTCTGGACCTGAGAACAATAATAAATATTTTGATGGTAATCTGTAAATTACATTCGATAACATGGACATTCTGATTGCATTAATTCTGCCAATCCACAAACATGGAAGTTTTTTTCATTTTTAGAGGTATCTATTTCTTTCAAGTTTCGTAATTTTCATTGTAGAGAGCCCTCACAACCTTGGTTAAATTTGTTCCAAGGTATTTATATTTTTGCAGCTATTAAAAATGAGACTGATCTTACAAGGTCCTACTCAGCCCTAGAATTGTTCATGTATACAAAGACTATTGATTTTTGTGTGCTGAATTTTTATCCAGCAAGTCTACCAAACTCTTTTATGAGTTTCAACAGTCTCTTAGTAGACTCTTTTGGCTCCTGTATATAGAGTCATGTCATCTACAAACAGAGATAGCTTGACTTCCTCCTCTCCAATGGTTTACATTTGACTTCTTTTTCTGCTTAGTGACACTAGCTAGGACATCCAGGACTGTATTTAATAGGAGTGATGACAGTGGTCATCCTTATCTGATTATGGGTCTTAGTGTAGAACTTTTTCAACTTTTCCCCATTCAGTGTAATTATCACTTTGGACTTTTCACATGTTGCCTTGATTGTGTTGAGGAATCATCCTTCTATATCAAATTTCCTGAAAGTTTTTATCATGAAATTATGTTGTAGTTTATCAAATACATTTCTGCATCTATTGAGATAATTAAATGGTATTTAATTTACAGCTTCTTATGTGAAACACACATTACTGATTTACATTTGTTGAACCACACCTGCATACCAGGAGTAAATCCCACTTGGTCTGGTGAACAATCTTTCTAATGTGTTCTTCAATTTGATTAACCAGTATTGTGTGGAGGATTTTTTCATCTATATTCATCAGAACTATTCATTTATTGTTCTCTTTCTTTATTGTATCTTTCTCAGGTTTTAGAGTTACAATGATGTTGACTTCACAGCGAGAGTTTGTGAGGATTCTCTCCACTTCAGTCATTTGGAATAGTTTGAGCAGAATCAAAATTAATTTTCCCTGAAATGTTTGGTAGAATTCACTGGTGAATTCATATGGTCCTGGACTTTTTTCTGTTGGGAGAATCTTTCCTACAAGTTCAGCTAATCTCCATCTTAGTTAATGGTTTTTAAGTTTTCTACGTTCTCACGACTCAATTTCAGTGGAGTCTGTGAGTCCAGAAATATGTCAATTTTCCAATTTTCCAATTTGTTCACATGCAGCTGTTTGTGATAAGTCCTCACAATTCTTTGTATATGTGTGCTGTCCATCGTTACATTTCCATTTTCACCTCTTTGTTGATTGGGTCTTTTTCCTTTTCTTTTTGGTTAGCTGGGCTAATGGAGTATCAATTTGGATTACTTTTAAAAAATTCTTCAGTTCACTGATTTTGTAGCATTTTTGTTTCTACTTTTATTTAAGATTTATTTACTTGAAAGGCAGAATTGTAGAGATACGTTCCATCCACTGGTTCACTCATCAAATGGCTCCTTGCGATCAAACTACGTCAGTACCTGGGAATAGGGGATGTCTTAGAGATCCTGATGTAGCAAAAAATGTTCCCAGGGTGTTACGTGAATGGTTTTGATAGTTCTGAGACGTCACTGGCTTCATTGTATCAGGATTAAGAAAATCTTTCCAAGGTTTACCGGCTGACCAAGTCCACCTCAGTGTCTGTCCATAGACCCAGACACTGACTGCAAATCTTGGGAAGGAAAGTTGTCCCATCTGCTCTGTTTGCCATCTCTGACGAGTCACTCTACATCCTCTGCTGACCTAGATGGGCTAGCTGTCGTTTGCCTGTGTATATCCAGACACTGCACAGGCATCAGTAACTGAGTAGCCCAGTCCCAATACATGCTCCCCAAGGTCAGATTACATTTGTTGCTTTCTTTCTACTAACTTTGGGTTCGGTGTGTTGTTATATTTGTAGATCCTTGGGATGTATGGATAGGTCATTTATTTGATGCCTTTCTGGTTTACTGATAAAGGCATTAATTGCTATGAATTACCTTTTCAACACTGCTTTTGTCATATTTAATAAGCTTTGATACGCTGTGCTGTCATTGTCAGACAACAGCATCAAATACTCTGGCCACACTAAGTGCTCCCACAACTTTCTCTGAATCAGTTGTGTTCCATAATTCAGGGTATGGTGTCTCTTTCTTGAGGTGGTGGTGAGCTATGGCTCACGTCAGCTGCTGGCTGCTCTCCCTGGTTGATTGAAAGCAGCATCTTTGAGCTTTGACCCCTTTTCCACGGAACTTCTACTAATTTTTTTGTTAGCCGAGGTTCTGGAAATGCAGTCCTTTTTTAAAAAATAAATTCCAGAGCAGACTAGGTTAGCATGATTGTCCCCTATTCAGCCATTTTTTGAAGCCCACACATACCTGCGTAAGATATTGGCACATAAACGTTAGCAAGCTGGAAGTTAAATAAGAATGTATTATCTTGGTAAGTAAAGAGAGTACAAACCTACCAAGTCTGGCAAAATGAGGAAAAAGCAATTTGCATTGTCCATGTAATACCATGGAAATATAATGCTGCATATCAATTTTTAAATACATTACTGAGAGAATAAGTGAAATTACCCCTTCTCCAAAATAGGGATGCATGCTGTACATGAGAACACAGATAAACTGTGACATCTTCAGTTGTCACATGTAAAGACATTTGCACTTTTCACCCTGTGAGATACATGATGCAAATGACTTTTTTCTCTTTTGAATATTTTTAAAAAGACAACCAGATTGGAATCTGATAATGGCAGAGTGACTTGTCTTGGATCATTGTCTCATAGCTTTGTTTTTTAAAAGCTCTTTACAGAGCATTAAAAATGAACTATTTGGAAATATTGGAGAGCACCCAAAATCAGGCAGTAACTGGAATGCATTCAGCTGTTGAAAGAAACAAACCACACTGAGTAAAATCCATAGCAATGCAGCTTTTCCCCTAAGGGCGCTTCTCAGGAGATTTGATGCTAGGTAACTAGAAGACAAGCAGAAATCTCAACTCATATTGATGCTTGAGGTAAGGATGGAGTTGGGGCTTACCACAGTAGCTAAAAATTAAAGGAAACAATCCTGAAATGGAGAGTGAAACACAAAGGTGAGACCCAAGTTTTGTGTTAAACCCTCACCAAATACTTACACAACCACTGAAATAGGCATGCACAGAGAAAGATCAGAAAACTGACAGAAAGCAACAAATATGAAAAACTAGAACAGATATTTCGGCTGTTACTGAAGTTGTCAGCATAATGTGATGGAGACTGAATTCTAACAGTTCAGAGGACATTGGTAAATACCCTAGGCTTTCTTTCTGAAACTGAAGAAAGGCCATTCCTTAGGAATAGAGATTATACCCTAAGAGTAAGGGATTCAACATAAGACTAAGAGAAAAACTGAAAAAAAACAGCAAAGAGTGAAATGAGGGCTTCAAAAGTTTAAGATGGGACCAGCCCTGTGGCACAGCTGACAAGTTACCATCAACGATGTTAGCATCCCCTGTGAGAAATTGTATCTCGTTCCTCCACTTCTGATCCAGCTCCCTGTTAATAGCCTAGGGAAAACACTGGAAAATCCCCGCAAATATTTGGCCCCTGCTAGCCCTGTGGAAGACCAGGACAAGGCTCCTGACTTTAGCCATTGCAGTCCTCTGGAAAAATGAGCAGATGGAAAATATCCCTCTCTCTCTCTCTGATTTTCAAATAACTCTGATTTTCAAATAAATCAGTATTTGCAAAGTTCTATTTAATTAGCTTATGAAATAAAAGCTAGAATGAACATCAAAATACTCTCAGGAAGATAAGAGAATCATGAACCTGAGGATATCACCAGTAACATATATTATGCAAGAGACATGATTGATAATGAAAAATAAAAAAGCAAAGCCATAAATAGTAAGATATAAATCAAACAGAATTCACAATGACCTATATGTCAGATTACCAAGTGACTTTTTCAAATGACTATTTTATTTACTTAAAAACCAGTGACAGAGAGAGGAATAGAGAAATAAAAAAGCTTTCTGTCTACTGATTCACTTCCCAAATGACAGAAACAATCAGCGCTGGAACGAGCTGATGCTGAGAGTCTGGAACTCCATCCCAGTTTCCCATGTGGGTGACAGGAGCACAAGTGCCTCCCCATCTTCTGCTTCACAGGCACATTAGCAGGGAGCGGAATCAGAAGAAGAGCAGCCAGGACTTGAGCCAACTCCATTAGCAGATGTTGGAATCTCAGGAGACAGATTAATTTACTGTACCACTATGCCAACTCGCCTTTTTCATTTATTTTATGTTTAAAAATATTTAAGCATTATATTTATTTGACAGAATGGAAAATACACAGAAAGAACAACAGTGGATACTATTTCAAAAGGTATTATATGGACATATTACGTGATTCAGTGGGTTAAGCTACCCCTTGAGACATCAGCATCCTAGCAATAGCAGGAGTTCGAAACCTCGATGTTCTGCTTCTGACACAGCTGCACACTAATGTATCTACGAAAGTTGTGGAACACCGCTCATCTGCTTGGATTCCTGTGTCCCAGGTTGGAGAAAGGATGGAATGCTGGCTCCTGTCTCTGCCCTGGACCATATTTGTGTGTTGTGGACATTTGGGGAGTGAATCAGAAGATGAAAGATTTCACTCTCTCTCTCCCTCTTTCCCTCCCTTTTTCTATCTATAGCTCCACAATTCAAATAAATCATTCTAAAACACACAAATGTATTTTAAATTACATTCATGACTGACTTCTCATCAGAAAATACAAAGACAAAAGTAGACCAAAATAATTTCTTAACTTTTAAAATTTTAACTGAATTATAAAAATTGGCTATGAATACTGATGAGGTATCCAAGGATATTTTCATACATACGTGCATGGTGTAATGCTCAAATCAAGGTAAATATTTCTATTTCCTCTACCAGTTACATTTTCTTAAGGCTGAAACAAAATCAAATCATTTTGTCTAACTTGAACAAAATCACGGCAATTCAAGAAGTCTAAATAGTGAGAAGCTCAGAAACACCAGCTGCAGATAAATACAAGGAAAACAAATGAAGGTTCATGTTTACAGAAACCAACTAACATGAATTTTCTATGGAAAAGTGACAGAATAGAACAGAGAGTCTATGGAACAGTGAGGAAGGAGGACAGAGCTTCTGTGACTGGCCACACAGAGATGCCATTTTCACAGATCAAGGTAGGATGACATTGCCATGTGCGCCATCAGCAGCAGCTTTTGCTGAGGGAGGATTGCACAGCTGCCCCCCGACCCGACCCCCATTGATTTTTAACTCCAGTCTGGGGAGCTGATTAGGGTCTGAGCAAGTACATGGCTCTGACAAAGCATCCACTTTGAGTTTCTCCCCTACTGTACTTATGCAGAGTTCCAGACTCGGTTAGCTGTGCCATGGTTCAGCTGATCTCCGTTTCACTGCCAAGCAGAGTCAGAGTCAGGGTAACTTGTGAGCAAATGGCATGCTACTTGCAAACTGCAACTGTGAGAGTTTTTGGCTAAAAGATGTGGAGCTGCGCATACACTATGTGATGCAGGGACATTGAACTCAGCTTCTTAGGACTAACACCAGCAGCAGCCTATAAAACAATCCAGACCAAAATTGAGGAACTTTCTTCAGCTCTTCCCAGCTGATAGTTGCCAGGAGACGCTGACACAACCCCAGCAAATTTGTTGTCCGCCTTGTGTAAACTGGGAGCAGTTTGGTCTGTACCTTGCTGGACTAGGACTGTTAAGGTTAGTATTAGAATCCTCAGAATAATTCACACTCACTTGTAGCTGTATTGCTGGTTTTCATACAGGTAGCTACCACTATCCCCACTACCTGAACCCCATCCTGGAAGATCTGCTACACCTTATAATATCAGAACTGTAAAAATTAATACTAATTTGTTTGAAGAAACACAAACACACTGGAGTATACCTAGTAGACATAGAGAAGAATCTTCCTATATTCCACCTCTCTGGATCCATTCCTACCGATAAAAAATCTTGTGTAAACCTTGACGTCACCTTGTACTACAGAAACAGATTCACTTCAGTTCTTCCCATCCTGAAAACAAGAATTATAAGCCTCAAGATCAGTTGTGCCTTCCTGGAAGGGTGCAAGAAAGAGCTCAGCCACATCACACAGTCCTGAAACCACAGTTACTGATGCAACAGCCACTGAATCACTCAGAATTGACAGGCGAACATGGGGATGATCCCTCTGTCTCCTTCAGCATCAAGAGCAGAGCACTGGTTATGGCAATCTCACAACACTCAGTGTAACCAATACCAAACACTCTGGAACCTGAAGACACATATTCTACATTCACGTCAAGATAAAACCCATCCAAACTGCAGCAGAATGGGCCAATGTGGCGCTTATAGACGCAGCTGGCATTGATTAAAGCAATAAAAGCCACTCGGAGGACATATGGGCGCAATTAGAACCAAAATCAAAGCAACAAGCTAAGTGATGACCTGCATTCCATCTAATGTGTAAACTCTTTTCCCAGAAATACCTACTCAATAAAGAAGGGACTATTACACCAGATGTGCAGGTATCAATGTAGGGATGCAGAGACTTAGAAAAACAAGGTAATGTGATACTTCCAAAAGGACACAGGAGTTCTTCAATTGGATCCTGATTCAAAGATAATCTGTGAAATATCAGAAATAGAATTCAAAGCAATGATTGTAAAGAAACTCAGTGCAATCCAAGAGAATACAGATAGATAAAGAAACTTGGCAAATGATAGAGAGACATGAATGAATGATTAACCATTGAGATAGAAATCATTTTTAGAAAAAAGACCCAAAAAGAAAATTTGAAGACAAAATGTTCAATCTGTGAAATAAAAAATGTGACAGTTTAAACAGCAAAACAGATCTAGTAGAATATGTAATGTCTGACCAGAGGACAAGACCATTTACATAACCAAATCAGACAACAACAAGAGTAGAAAATCAGAAAATGAAGAAAGCCTACATTGAATAGGACATATCATTGAACCAGCAAATTCTCATTTTATAGGCATAATTGAAGAGAAGGAAAAAAAGTCATTGAGAACCTGCTAAATTAAAAAAAAATCCCAAGTCCTCAAACAAGACAAGGATATGCAGATACAAGAAATCAAAGAACTCCAATCAAATTCATAAAAAAAATCTTCTCCAAGGCATAAAATAGTAATGAAATTGTCAAAAGTAAAGGAAGAACTATTAGAGACGCCAAGAGAAATGTGTCAAGCTATATTAAAAGAAAACCAGTCAGAGTAACAACAGACTTAGCAGGAACACTACTGGTCTGATAGTGAGGTGATATAGTCAAGGTCTTATAAGAAATTTTCAGTTGAGAATATTACATCCATCAAAGCTAACCTTTAAAAGTGAAACAGAAATAAAGTATTTCTTCTTTAAAAAATGCATTTATTTTTATTTTAAAGGCAGAGAGAAGGAGAAGCAGAGAGAATGTTTTCCATCCACTGGTTCACTCTCCAAAGGCTGCAAAATCCAAAAATGAGTTAATACGAAGCCAGGAGCCAGAAGATTCTTCCAGATCTCCATGTGGATGCAGGGGGACAACAACTTGGGCCATCCTCTGCTGCTTTCCCAGGCCATAAGCAGAGAACTGGATTGGAAGTGGAGCAGGCAGGACACAAACCGGTGCTCATATGGAATGGTGGCACCACAGCACAGAGGATTAGCTCGCTGTGCCATGGCACTAGCCCTAAAGTGCTTCTTAGATGAATATAAACAAGTAATTCAACACCACCATACCAGTCTTTTAACAAATTCTGAAGGGAGTCCTATAATAGAAGGAAATATTGTGAATACATGTAATATCACCAAATTTACTAACAGGGCAAATACAATCGGTAAGCAATCAACAAAATGCCAAGACACAATTCTTATCTACCGATATTAAATTTAAATTTTGAATTTAAATCAAGTTTCACAATCAGAAAACATGGGTTGGCATAATGGATAAAAACATCATGACCTGAGCCTATGCTATCTACAAGCAACTCACTTGTACGAGTAAAAAATATATACATAGCTTAAAAAGGAAGGACTGGAAAAAGAAAAGCAGAAAAATGGAAGCCAAAGAAAAGCAAGCGTAGCTATCATCCTTTCAATAAAACACACTTCAAATTACAAAGTATGTGAAAAGGACAAAGAAATGCATTTTATTTTGATGCAAGGTCAACTGTAGTAAAGAACTCAACACCCCAAAGGACAGAAAATTTAAAAAGATGCGTTACAGTTGAGCTAGGCCACTCAGCAAATTAACCTAGTAGACATATACAGGACATTTTATCCAAAAGTTACAAAATACACATTCTTCGCATCAGCAATATGGAGCAGTTTCTAGGATAAGTCATATATTTGGCTATAAATCAAGTTTTGGTAAATTTAAAAATACTGAAATCATACCATATATCTTCAGAAGACAAAATAATGGAAGTAAAAGTCAACAAAAAATACAATATTCATAAATGCATGGAAATTAAACAACATGCTACCGATTGACCAATAAGTCATTCAAAAAACTGAAAATTATCAACTTTCTTGAAATAAAGGAAAATGAAGCACAGCATATCAATTCTGTGGAATATGGCAAAAACAGTACTAATTGGAAAGTTATGGCATTAAGTGCTTACATTAAAAAAGAGAAATGCTTCAAATAAATGACCTAATAATGCATCTCAAATACATAGAGAAACATGAACAAACTAAACCAAATATCAGAGAGAAGGAGAAAGGCAAAAAATAATGAGAATCAGGGCCGAAATAAGTGAAGTTGAAACTAAAAAAATACAAAAGAGTAACAAAATGAAAAAGCTATTTTATTTTATTTTAAATAATTTTTTCCAAGTTTTCTCAAACTATTCAAAAAATTGAGAGGGAATATCTCAAATTCCTTCTATGAGGCTAATATCACCTTAACTGCAAAACAATAAACAGATGAAATGAACGCAACTACAGACCAGTATCCCTGATGGAAACAGATTCAGAAATCTTCAATAAGATATCTGCTAAACAAATCCAGTAATGCATGAGAAAGATCATTCATCCTGATATGCTGGGATGGTTCAACATCTAGAAATCAATAAATGTGATACATCATATCAAAATTTTTAAATAAATTAGTTAAATAGACACAGAGAAAGTACAACAACTGATAAAGAACAATTTGATAAACCATCACATATCAAAAAATCTACATACTTTCATTATTGAAAAAAACCTTAAGTAAATTGCATATTGAACAAAAAAAAAAAAACCCTCAAAACACTTATGACAAACCCACAAGCAGTGGCGAATTGAATGGAGCAAGATTGAAAGCATTTCCACTAATGTTGAGAATCAATGTCCAGTTTCACCATTGCTATTCAATACAGTTTTGGAAGTCACCAGAGCTAGTAGACAAGAAAAATACATCAAATGGGTACTTAATGGAAAAGTGGAAGTCAAATTGCCCATTTGCAGGTGACAAGATTCTATATATAATGATGTCATAAGAATCATTTTAAAAGACTATATTGGGAACTCATAAGAGAATCTGGTAAAAATTGCCAAGAAATTGTAATAATAAATTGTGTGTTACAAAATCAATAACCTTTGTATGCACAATGTCATGACTGACAAAGACCTTATAAGATCAGTCCAATTTCTGTGACAATCAGTGGATTCTTCAATGACCTCATTGAGCTGGGAGTGGTGAGACTGGCAGCGATCCATAACTAGAGAACTATTAAAACTACTTGAGCAAGTATCTCAGAGCATGCCCCATATCCGGGACTTTGGGCGGGTGGGAAACTGGGTGGGGCTTCTCCCTCAATATCCCCCTTCACCTCAGATACATAAATAGTATAATGAAATATATATATTAAAATAAATAAATAAATAAATAAAGATCAGTCCAATTTACAATAGCTATCAAAAATTTAAATACCTTGGAGTGAATTAAACCAACAATGTGAAAGATCTGTACAATGAAAATTACAAAGCATTAAAAGAAAAGTCACAAAACAGAAAAATCTTCCATGTTCATGCATTAGAATTAATAACCATTAAAATGTCCATACTATCCAAAGCAATTTATATATTCAATGTGAACCCAATCAAAATACCAATGGCATTCTTATCAGATCTAGAAAAAAATCAGATTAAATACACATGGAATAAAAGAGACTCCAAAAAAAATTTAAAATCTTGAACAACAAAGTAAAGCTAGAAGCATTACAAAAGCAGGCTACAAGGCATACTACAGGGCAGTTACAACAGAAACAGCCTGATACTGTCACAAAAACAGACATGTAGGTCAATGGAACAGACGAGAAACCCTAGAAATTAATTCACTTGTCAACAACCAACTAATCTTAGATAAACAAGCTAAAATGAATCCCTGGAGGAAGGACTAAAATGAATCCCTAGATAAATGACAGTCCTTACAATAAATGGTGATGAGAAAATTGGACACTTGCCTTACGCTTTATACAAACGTCATCTCAAAATGGATCAAGGATCTAAACCCAGGACTCGATATCACCAAATTGCTGGAGAAAAATAGCAGGGAAACTCTGCATTGACACAGGCAAAGATTTCTTGGAAAGGACTCCAGAAGCACAGGTAATGAGAACAAAAATAGACAAATGGGAATATATCAAGGTAAAAATAACTTTTTTGCACTGCAAAGGAAACAAAGTGAAGAGACAGCTGATAGAATGGGAGAAAATATTTGTAAACTTTGCAACAGAGACAAGATTAATATCAAGGATATATAAAGAGTTCCAGAAACTCAACAACAGCAAAGCAATCCAATTAAGCAACGGGCAAAGGGATTTTGAAAAGGCTGAAATATGAATGACCAACAGACACAAGAAAAAATACTCAGGATCACCAGCCATCAAGCAAATGACATAAAAGCCACAGTGAAATGGCTTTTATTTAAGTTTTCACCTAACTGAAATGGCTATCATCCAAAAATCTAAAAGCAATAAATCCTGGCAGAGATTTGGGGAATAAGACATCCCTATACACTCCTGGTGAGAATGTAAACTAGTAAGCTAGTATGTGTAAGATAGTATGTAGATTCATCAGAGATCTGAAAGTAGATCAGTCATATGACCCTGCCATCCCACTCCTGGGAATTCACCCAAAGGAAATGACGAGCATATGAAAGAGTTAACTATAGCCCTATGTTTATTTTAACTCATTTCACAACAACTAAAATATGGAGCCAACACAAATATCCAACAGCTGACGGCTGGACAAAAAAAAAGTGCTATACAAATGCTATGGAATATTTCTCATATATAAAAAAAAGAATGAAAACTTGCTTTTGTAGCAAAATTGATGCAACTGCAAATCCTTGAGCTTAGTGAAATTAGCTAGCCTCAAAAAGGCAGCTGCCATCTTTTCTTTCTGATATGTGGCAATTAATACAGAATAAAAATTAACAATAAAATGAACATTTGGGGATATGATTATCACTTTTAACTTTTGTTTATAGTGCTGTGGAAGGGTGATCTTCCCATCTTGCCTTGTTGAATATTGTGATTAGTGGAACATCAAACCTGACAGTGTAGAGTGGATTAAAATCATGTGTTCCAAAACTGGTGAAGAGATGGGATTTGAGAAGAGATTATGAGGGTGGGGCAGGCAGGGGAGCAAGGACAGTGTGCTCATCTTCTTGAAACCGTTTATTTAGAATGCACAGTCTTTTCATATTAAAAAGTAAATAATATGTTAAATGATTCTATTTTCTACACACTCTTACCTTCTCTTGAAATTTCAAAATCATACAGCTAAAAAATTTTTTTAATTATACATTAATCTCAGTTTTACTTATCCATTCCTAAAAGCTTCAAGTATGTTTAACGGGTACAATTCTTATTATAGTACTTGCTTAATGGTCCTCAGTGTGTACCTATGCTTCAGACAATATGACATACAAATTTGATATGATGCTCATATCTTATCCATAAATAAATTACAATTTCATAAATATCAAAATAATATACATAAGCCACAGAAAAGATATATTCCATAAATATAAATTAGAAATGCTGTTTCCCAAGTACTCTGTAAGATAGTTCTTAACGTTTCAGTGGAGAAAATGAAAAGTTAGCATGCATGGAACATTCGGGGAGACATTTGACTTGAGAGCGTCCAGGACCCTTTCAGTCTTACAAATTATTTTAAACTTCTCAAAAACATGGAGCTTCAATTATATTATAAAACTGCATAATGTCAGTTTGTTTTTCTTAAGACGAATCATGACCTATCCGCAGGGGCAGGAGTTACTCAGAATTCATGTTCTGTTTTCAACAGCTACAGTAGAGCTGAGAGAAAGAATGAAATTGCAAAACTGAGCCTGCAATTATAAAATACTCTGCAAGTATTTCATTGTAAAATTGAAAGCATAAGAAAAATGAGAATGGAGGGTGGAAACATGGGCAAGAGGGAGGATTTATGCTCTTAAATATATATATATATATATATATATATATATATATATATATATATATATATGGAATAAACAAGTAAAATGTAAAGCTCATTTTTGAGAAAATAAACAAAGGAGACACCTTTAGCCAGGCGAATACAGAAGAGAAGAAAACTCAAATACATAAAATTAAAGGTGAAAAGAGATGTTACACCAACACCACTGAAATACAAAAAATTAATAAGAAACTACTTTGGGAAATGATCAAACAACATAGTGGACAATCTCAAATAAATGGATGAACTCCTGGCTCCATATAATTTACATCAAGAAAATGTTAAAATCTAACAGTTCCATAAGCAGCAATGAGATTGAAGCATCAGTTAAAAATGATCCTCCAAGGGAAACCTGAGGACCCGATAGCTTTAATACTGAATTCTAAAAAAAAAAAAAAAATTAATGAGGAAATAACTGCAATATTTTCTCAACTATTCCAAAATATTGAACAGAATGGAACTTTGCCAAACTCTTTTTATCAGTCAAGCATCAACAAAACTAAAACACAACACAAAAATTAAAATACAGGGATATAGGACCCGGCGGCGTGGCCTAGCGGCAAAAGTCCTCACCTTGAGTGCGCCGGGATCCCATATGGATGCCGGTTCTAATCCCAGCAGCTCCACTTCCCATCCAGCTCCCTGCTTGTGGCCTGGGAAAGCAGTCGAGGACAGCCCAAAGCTTTGGGACCCTGCACCCTCGTGGGAGACCTGGAAGAGGTTCCTGGTTCCCGGCTTCGGATCGGCACAGCACTGGCCATTGCGGCTCACTTGGGGAGTGGATCATCGGACGGAGGATCCTCTCTGTCTCTCCTCCTGTGTATATCTGGCTGTAATAAAATGAATAAATCTTTAAAAAAAAGAGATTATCCGCAAGCCATAGAAATATTCTATAACTTTACTGACACTGTAGCTATTTAGGTTTTTTTAAAATTTTGGAATTCATGCATTTTATATTTCACTGTTACGTCACTTCAAATTCAAAATAAAAATCTAACTCTCAGAGAGATGAAATGGATTCAGCAAACTTGTAAAGTTTATGCAAATGCCTTGAGAAATGGATTTCACTCACTACAATACCTTTGTACTAGGTTATTGACACAGTAACAGTAAACATGAGCAATCCCATACCCTTTACAAGTCCAATTCCAAATTTCTTCCAGTTTCTTTCTCTTCAGATGTTTTTCCAATTTTTCTATGATGATGATGTTGATAGTATCATTATAATAGAATGAGAGTTCATAAAACACTCCAGCTTTGATCTCCAACTCACCTTAATGGCACGAATTTAAAATCCATTTTAACTTCTTTATTACATTTATAACATCTGACGAGGAAAGCAAAATAATGAATTGTCAACCTTTGGCTTAGAACAAGAGAAGTGTAAGACAGGCACATAGTACTGAATAACAACACTTATCCTGTTGCATTATAACATTAGCTAAAGGCCATTTTTCAACTGCTTAGTGTTAATGACTGAGGATTTTGTTGTCCCAAGCTGCTGTCCAAGAGTCCCCTAATACACCTGCAGAGTAAAGAGTTGAAAATGTCCTATGGAAATATAATCACTGAATCCCCTGGCTGATTATTTCTAATCTTATGATGTGCCAGTTCAGCAGAATCACTGACAGTATCTTAGAATTGCCTCAAACCTCACAAAGTAATTACCACTTCAGTTACATCCTCTCATCTGCTGAAATTGCTCCTTCATAACAACAGCTACTCTTAACTGAACCCTGGATCAGGCACTACTGTGTATCATTCTATTACCCAAACTGTATTATGTAAGTGTTGCTCTAAGCATACCCATTTGCCAGGTGAAGAAACTGAGGTGCAGGAAAGTTTGAGGTCACACAACTAGCAAGTGGCTGACTTGTAACTTCAGCGGACAAGTGCCTGACAGTGTAACTCACACTCAGATACTAAGCTGTTTTACTCCCTTGCTCTGTCTTTATATTGTCCACAGCTAGAGCTTGCTTTTAAAAAGTGTTTGAACCAGGAATGCAGCCTATGACATTTACAGTGAAAGTACCATAAAAATTCATCCCTTTATGGTGAAAGAAGAGGGGGTAGATGATCGTACTCAGGAAATTGTTTCAAGGAAAGAAAGGAGTGGGAAGAAATGTATCACTTGGGGAATCTGATTATCCAAATGTTTACCTGCTTAGTTTCTGCATCATGGTAGAGCAAGCAATGGAAAAAAGGAGTTACTGCTCAAGGGACTCTGTCCCTTTAGTGTCTTTCTTGACCATTTAATGTGTAGCCACTAAATGTTTGCATTGCGTTGCAGTATGTGTTTTCCTATTCACATGACTGACTCCAGTTGGAAATATTTGTAGGCCTCTCAGGTAAAGACTTTGTTGGACAATGGTATGGCAATAAGCAAGTCTAGCATATGAGGTATGTTTTCTTAGACACAGTGGTAGCTCCAGGTCCATCTATTAAAAGCAGTAGAGCTACCAGTTTATCAGAATCAGAAGCGTTGTCTTTCCATCGTGCCAAAATTACGAAGAAGAGCTTTAAAAGTTAACCTGAACAATTTTCCATATTTCTTGCAACAATAGAAGACTATTCAAATTAACCTCATCTATTCAGGTGTTTAACATCAATATTTTACCTCTTACAGAGATAAAAATGAGTCTTTCCATCTAAAGGGCTTCTTATTAACTGTTCTTATCTGGTCAGATTTCACTAGGCAGACCACAGGAAGTTGTAGATCCTAGCACTGCCCGGATATTGAACTTTCTCCCACATCTCTGCCTGGGAACTGCCAGCAGAGTTATTACTGTCGGGGAATTATGCAATGTGTCTGGGTTTTGGAGTTATCTGATCAACACAGGCATGGGTGAGTAAAGCTTATCTTACCCCCACCCATCCAAAAAATTATGAACTTACAGTCATAGGCCTATAATAACCCTAAGTTTATCTTTTTCAATTTACAGTCAGTGTATGTTTCACTTGAGCAACACATTTAGGCTCCTGTCATAATAATAGAGTAGACATTTGAGTGCTTACTGTATATCATAGATAACACGTATGCATAATCTAATTCAATATTCATAATATCTCTGGAGTGAAAATTATTTTACAGATAACAAAACCTGAGTTCAGAGAGATTATATGGTTTGGCCAAGTTCACATGGAAATGGAAGAGCCAAGATTCAAAGCCAGGTCTGTCTACAGAGACCATGTCTCTAAAAAGTATATTGTTCTTCACAACTCAAATATCTGGGGTAACATCAAACTTTAATATATCATCATGTTGTTTCTGGAAATTGATTCATACTTGTCACAATGTCTATGTTACATTGGATTCATAAAATTTGGTTACCATGCATCAAAATTATTTCTCCCCCTTTCTCTCCCAGCAATAGCAACAAATTGATTTGATTTTTTAATATTAATCCTTCATGCTGTGCTGAGAAGATTTACTGGTGATCAAATCATAAAACTCTAACACAAAGTTAAAGATTTATTTATTCACTTGAAAGGCAAGGTGAGATCTTCCATCTGTTGATTGACTCTGACAAAGACCAAAGCGACCCAGGCCAGGTCAGGTTGAAGCCAGGAGTCAGGAATTCTATCAGAGTCTTCCACATCAGTGCCAGGGGCCTGAGCATTTCGGGAATCTGGCTTGACTCTCTTGGGTGAATTAGCAGGGAGCATGATGGAAAGCAGAGCAGATGGGACTTAAACCGACACCCATACAGGTGCCCCCCCCCAAAAAAAATCCAAGACAGTTTACTTTTTATTTTAGTTTATATATTTATGTTTTAAACAAATGCTATGGTAAAACATGCTAAACATAGGCTAAAGTCCCTGTCTTGCACACGCCAGGATCCCATATGCATGCCAGTTCATATTCTGCTCCCTGCTTGTGGCCTGGGAAAGCAGTTGAGGAATGCCCAAAGCCTTGGGACCCTGCACCCACGTGGGAGACCCAGAAGAGACTCAGGGCTCCTAGTTTTGGGTTGGCTCAGCTCCAGCCATTGAGGCTGCTTGGGGGCTGGGTCAATGGACAGAACTTCTCTGTCTCTCCTTCTCTGTATATCTGACTTTCCAATAAAATTTTTTTAAATATATTGTAAAATGCAGAAGATCTTCAGATGTTGCTATACGTTGATTTTGATTTGGTCTCTGAACTCAGGCAGTGCTTTAGCCTATAAAGTCTTTAGTTAATGGAATTCAAAGGGTAGAAAAATCCAATTATGGTGTTAGAAGGTAAGGCCTTCAGGATCGATTAGATTGTGTAGGTCATTAGGTTGGAGCCCCATGGCTGAATCCTGGTAGCTCTGTAGTAGATCACAGACAAAGATGTGCACACACTGTATCTCACTATGTGATGCTCTGCACCTCTGGATTCTGCCAGCAAACAGTCAATCACCTGTGGCTGGACCAATGAGACCTTCCTGATCATAAGCTATAAATGTCCAAACCAAGCAAAAATGAACCTTTCTCCGTATGAAGGTAGTTTGCTATAGGTATTTCACACTAGAGATACGAAACTGACTCCTGTGCTAAGAACAGGGCCAAGAGTTCTGCAGCCTTTACTTCTCTCCCTTCCCAGATACACTGGTTTGGAGGTATACATGCAAAAACTGGCTTTTGTTGGAAAATACAACCATGAAAAGGATGAGGAGAAACTGGAATATTTATACAATTCCAGAGAGAAATAAAAATGGTGATGTAGTTTTATAATATATCCTATCAATTTCTGATAATGTTAAAAATAGATTTATCAAATGACCCAGCAATAGAGAAATGAAAATCTAGGCACCCACAAAAATTTGTACAAGCATGTTCATACAACACTATTTATAATTTTTTTTTAATTCTGTGAGACAGAAATAAACACACACACACACAACTCTCATCTGCTGGCATATCCCCTCAAATGACCTCAATGACTGGGTCAGGATAAGGCTGAAGCTAAGAACTGGGCACTCAATCTGGGCCTCCCATTTGAGTGGCAGGGGATAAATTACTTCAGCCATCACGGCTACAGGCCAGGGCCTAATTTGATAAAAAGCTAGATTTAGGAGCCAGAAGCAGAAATCAAATCCATGTATTTTGATATGGGATTCAGGCATCTTAACCACTAAGGCAAATGCCATGCCTGGAACAATAATCCTAATAGTCACAAAATATAAACAATTGAAATGTCTATCAGCTGATGAATGGATAAATAACATGGGGTATAATCTAAACGGTGGAATATTATTTGACAATAAAAAGAAAGTAAGTACTGATATCAGCAATAACATGGATGAATTTTAAAATATCAAGTAAAAGAAGTCAGCCACAAAAGCTATGTGTTGTGTGATTCTATTTTTAATAGACAAACCCATACAAACAGAAAGTAGGTTAATGGTTGCCTAGGGTTGGGCAATGGAGAGGTGATGATCACTGGGTAGAAAATTTCCTTTTGATCTAATGTAAATGTCCTAAAATTGATTGTATCGATGACTTCAAATTGTGAATATACTAAAAATATTGAATTGTACATTTTTAAGTAGGTAAATTTTATGATATGTGAGTTATACGTTAATAAAGCTATTACAAAAAAAAACTTGAAAGTCTTAACCAGGAAAGGTTTAATAGGGGTGTGGCAGAGGAACCATATTGAAGAGAACATAGTGATAACAATCATTGAATTTTGTTGACTTCATGTATATTATAGAATGTAAGGGAAAATGAGAACTGAGCAGGTAAGAGATTAAATCAAAAGATAATACTAATGTACCATGTATTTCTCTATTAAAAAATAAAAACGGGGCCTGCAACAGTAACCTAGTGACTAAAGTCCTTGCCTTGCATGTGTGGGGATCCCAAACAGCACCAGTTTGTATTCCAGCTGCTCCATTTCCCATTCAGCTCACTGCTTGTGGCCTAGGAAAGCAGTTGAGGATGGCCCAAAATCTTGGGATGCTGTGCCTGCGTGGGAGACCCACAAGGGGCTCCTGGCTCCTGGCTTCAGATTGGCTCAGTTCCAACAATTGCAGCCACTGGAAGATCTTTCTCTCTGTATCTCCTTCTCTGTGTATATCTGTTTTTCCAATTAAAAAAATAAATAAATCTTTTTTTAAAACTTTTAAAGGTAGGATTTTGGATGTTTTCATCATAAAGAGCTGTTTACTGAAAATGCAAATATACTCATGCTTATTGCACATGACACATGTCTGCATGTATCAAAACATGTTACTTCATAAATTTTCACAATTTGACATGTCTGCTAAAATTTTAATTTTTATACCTCTTTTTGTTTATATGAACAGATTTCATGTATTTCACAAAAAATAATTTAAGCCCATAATACTACCCACCCTCCCTCCTTCTTTGTTTTTTTTCTTTTAAATTGTTGCAATAACATTCTTTCAACTTACCTAATATTATAAAAGCAAATACAAGGGAAGAAACATTTTCAAGAAGTGAGAAGATTAACTACTGTTACAGGGAATTAATCAAACACTAAGTTAGAAAATTGCATCCGTTAATTAATAGCCCATTGAGTCACATTCTAATAAGTTCATTTGTGTGATGGAAACAGAAGGTTGAGTTGGGAAATTAACAGGGGGTGTGGAAGTGAAGCAAGTTAATGAGGACAGTCATATTTAGAATCTTGGAGCAGAGGCAAAGTTGTTAAAGCAACCCTCTGCCTCCTTTTGGATAATCCTCCACCTCTCCTCACTCAACTCCCTAGTTCTCTCCTTCTCCTAGATTTGCCTCCGCTCATCTCTTCCTTTCTGTATGGCTCTATGTCTCTCTGCCTCCTTTTTTCCCCTCTCATAACTTATGCAAATTGGACCTAATGTAGCCTGTTTTCTAATAGAAATATCTACTGGATTGCTGGGCAGGCTGAAATTGGATGCTGCCACAGTGAGGGACTGACCTCACTGATTCATGAAGCACCTTGTTCCATCCTTGTTGAGGAATGCTAGTCATCTACACAGAAAACTGCCTTCCTACTCAGCTGAACTCAATCTCCCTCCCCACAGCTTCCCCCAGCATACCTTTTCATACCACATGAAAAATACTATTTTCTACCTAACATTTGTTCTCTCTTTTTCTCTATAGTCTTCTCTCTACTCTCCATCCTCATCTCTCACTCTCCATTATTCACTCAAGGATGACCCTGAAGTACAGGTAAAATGTTAGTTTTACGCTTGATAGCCTCAGATTAATCAGGAAATTGAATTGACAACACTGGTATTTTTTAAATGTGCATAACTGTAAATGCAGTAATATGCACATTGATATTTGAGATATTTATTTGTTCAGAATACCATGTTTCTAGCCATGAAATGAGTTAGGCTAATGTGGGGTTTAAATTAGTGTGTGTGTGTGTGTGTGTAAGTAAGTCTTATTTTAAGAAGTGTTAACATTCGTTAACAAAATTAAATGGAGCAACATTGTGGCACAATGAGTTAAGCTGCCACTTGGGATGTCCTCAACCTATGTTGAACAGCCAGTTCCAGTCCCGACTCTTCCCCTTCTCATCCAGCTTCCTCCTAATGCATTCTGTGAGGCAGCAGGTGATATAGCAAGAGCTTGGAACCTTGACACCAGTATGGAGAGACTGGGATGGACTTCCTGGCTCCTGGTTTTGGTTTGCAAACTTTTCCTGTTGTGGCATTTAGAGAGTGAGCCAGTGGGTAGAGGATCTCTCTCTCTCTCTCTCTCTCTCTCTCTCTCTCTCTCTCTCTGTCTTTCAAGCAAATGAAAAATAAAGAATTTTTAAACTAATGTTTTCAACTTTATTAAGAAGGAACATGGTCAAACATTGTGAAATCATCTTGCCTTTTTCACAAACAAAGCCATTAAAAGTTTAAACAACACTTTTTACTTATCCATGGCTCTGGATTGATGTGTGGGAGTTGGGTCAATCATCTTTAGCAGGAAAATGTTTCTTAAGTCTAATTTAGGTAACTTCCCAGATGATAGGTCCTTGTGACTTAATTAAGGGTTTGAAGGAGCCTGGAGGACATTGCTGAACGATGAAGTGCCTTAATTCTCCTCCATGTTCCTGTTACACATTGAATGGTTGAGTGGGCTATTCTGATGCTCCTGTAAGGAAACACTATCAACAATGCAGAAATGCTGGGAATTGATGTCTAATACTTAAAGAACCTGTTTACAAAGCTCTTCTGTGACTTAACATTGTTACCAGCACTAAATAGTGAGGAACTGTGCTTATAAATGCAGCTGCTGATTCCCTAAACTTCCTTGCAGCTTGAAAAAAGGGGTGACCGAAGAAAATCTTACTCATATTCCTTCCTTGAGAAACAATGGTCACCTATTTGCATATCTTTATAGTTTTGGCAGTATATGCCCATTATCTGGGTACCATTTGTCATTAGCTGGTTAGACTCTCACCATGCTGTGTAGTAGGAATGGTGTGAATTATTTCCTCATTCTTCACACAGAGAAACTAACCCATTTGGTTAGAGAAAGTAAACAAGCCACACTAACATGTCTCAAACTCAATATTCTTTCCTATGCTGATTCTACAAATAATAATTAATTGACATGGGCAAGGACTGCATACAGTTTCAAAAGAAGGAACATCCAAGTGTGGCATAAAACTGACATTGGCACATCCTTAATTTCTCTTCATTAGCAAATTTCTTTTTAAGTTTGTTAAGTTCTATGACTAATATCTTTAAGTTTCCACTGAACCTCAGCCTCCTATGCAAAACAAATTGTTCTGTAAAAACAGCGGAATCTCAAACTGTGAATTTTTACTATAATCAAAACAATTTGGGTTGGTTTTGAAACCTAGGCAAAGATAAGGGAAAGATTCTGTACAGGGTGTGAGTTAGCTACCTGTTCTTCCATCTGATGGCTTCCAACACACTTTTGGTCCAAGTTAAGTGCCTTGGCAAGTGACCAACTTCATTAAAACTCTCATTAAGATGTAAAATCAAGTATATTCACAAAAAAACAACCTCTACACAAACGTGCCTCTTTAAATATAAATATTTTCTGAGGAAGGTATGGTTCTGACTTCAAAGTATGACTCCTTAGTCACACCAATCCAATTTTGTTCCTACAGTGCAATAAACCCTTTTACATGTGCGCTACAATTAATTTTCAAAGCTACTTGCTTCTAACTAAGGAGATTCTGATATTAGCCAGCAGTACATTAGTATCATTCCTTCCTCTTGGGTTTATTTATCTCCTATTCCTGTATAACTTTGGCTGTCCTGAGGATATACTCCACAGAGGCCAGACTCAATACCTTTTCTAACTGTGGCTCCCATTTGACTGTGGGCATCCTGAGCTACGGGATAGCAATCTTCATCTCTGTGTGCCTATACTCCCAATTTTCGCAGAATGAGGATTTCTATGATATGTGGAGCAGTAACTGCCATGTGGAATTCTTCATTTATACTCTTAAGAATCAGAATGTAAAATATACCTTTACGAAAGCGATCAAAGGAACACTACAACTCTGAAGACCTTGGGTGTCTTGCTAATCATCTTTTTCAAAGAGTTACTCATCTTTTTGTCTCTCTCAAAGCAGAACTGGACAGAAGATGAACCTATCTTACATCTCATTACACGGAGGTCAGCACTTTCAAAAGAGATTTCCATGACAGCTTTCTTTAAAGAGAACTGTTGGTGTGAATATTGAAGATAGTCCTAAGCACATACATTTACTTCTCACTGTAATCATAACCAAAGAAAAACAGATAATAGCAGATCTTGGGTTGCATTTTACAGACACCAAAATAAATCACAGAAACATACACATTTCAAACCTCCCAGACTTAAATATGCTCAAGGGCAATATGCTTAAGGGCATTCACACCTGCTAAGCAGAAGTGATTTGGGGAGAGTGAACAGTACAGCTTCTGTGATATCACATAAGGAAAAAATTAATCTCTTACACAAAGACTAAACCTCAATATGCATAGCCCATAATTATAGACTGCCACTTCCCAGAAAAGAAACAAACAGCAATACTTGGGCTGTTAACCCAAGACTAAAAACACATTTTATGCACCAGCTCAAAAGCAGTGAATTAACCATGCTGTTCACTTGATGGAAGATGTTAGGTGGGAAAGCCTACTCTATGCAACCAAACCTATGCTATTTCATTCTGATGCTTTGCTATAGCAAGTTGTAATTTCACATTCCAGGGTGAAATCCAAGTGTGTTTTTGGATAAGTCACCTACCCAAGCCCCTCCTTGCCTACATACAGAAATCAGAGTCCAGGAAGTAAAGGGATACTTCCGCTTCTGTCCCAGAAACTCTGAGAGGTATCACACGACTGCTGAAGAGCTAATTCTAGGGAGATAAGGCATTTAGTAAAGCATGCATGAACATACCCACCTAATCTAGGCAACTTCTAGTCAACACATAGACACACTTCATTTCATGACTTTAATGGTTTTATACAACACTGAGAAAAAAGAAAAAGGCTTTCCACAAAGGAAACACTTCTGCCTTGCACATAACTCAGAACGCTATGGCTTACATGGCAGTGATTCATTGGTTTTTGTTCTAGAATTTGTTTGTTGATTTATTTATTTGAAAGGCCACTTGTCAGAGGGAGAGATGGAAAAATAGAGAGTGAATGAGAATCCACAACAACCAAAGACGAGTCTGGACAAAATCAGCAGCCAGAAACTCCATCTGGTTAGCAGAGCCTGCCGAGCACTTGAAATATCTTCTGCTATTATTCCAGGTTGATTAGCAGGAATCTGATATTTGGACTAGGCACTCCAGTATGAAATAAAAGCTTCTCAAGCAGCAGCTTAACTTGTTGTGCCACATACCTGCCTTAGTGATGCATTTCTTACTCCAAATTGACTTTCTACAACTCCATTCCTTCCTAGGTAGTTGATCTGACCCACTTACTGCTAACTTAGCAGAATGGGTAGGGATGTGGACTTGCATTCTGAGGAGATACAGCTATGATATACAACTATATATTTAACTATTGGAAGCAACAGAAATACAAATTTGGTGAGTCAAATCGAGATCCATAAGGAAAAGTGGAATTTCAGACATGAGACATGTAAGGGAAAACATAAAGAAATCGCAAATCCATAGGACTAGACAGAGGATTTTCTAAAAAGATCCTCAAAACAAAACAAGGGTGGGGCAACAGAATAGAGGTTACAGTTGGCAAGATCAGAACACGCTGATCTTAATGGAAAGGCTGTTGTAGAACATTGGTTTTCAACTTTTATGAATCACCTGCAGAATCTTGGCAAGATGCACATTCTAATTTACTGGTCTGGACAGAAAAATCTGAGACTTTGGTTTCCAATTATCTTGCAGGTAGCTCTACTGCTACTCCTGTGTGGGCTCTGTTTCTGAGTATTAAGACAGTAACTAATCCTAGCTAGAAAACATTGATCTCGTAATTCATTAGGTATTACAAAACAGTTAAAATAGAGCATTTTGCATGTTCTCACCACAAATAATTGATAAATACTAAAGTTGATAGACATGTTGATTGCCCTACTTCAATCATTATGTAATGTTTCTGTAGCCTAAAGAATCATATTGTGCCTTGAAAATTTGTATTTTTCTTATATGTCTATATGACATAAAATAAAAATATTATTCAATTAATGTTTTCATAGGGGTGGAAAAAAGATGGTTTACACATATAAAGTAACAAATAGGGTGAGTATTTCCTCCAATGTTCAAGGAATCACTTAAGATGTCCACATATGCTATTGGAGTGTTGGATTTGAGTTCCAACTCCTCTGCTTCCACCCATGTGAACCTGGGTGGCAACTGGCAATGGCTCAAGCACTTGAGTCCTTGCCACCCATGTGGAAGACATAGATTTCTGGACCTCTGACATCAGCCCAGGGCAATCAGGATTGCTGCACAAATTTGGAGAGTAGAAGGTTTCTCTGTGTATGTCTCATTGCCTTTCCAATAAAAATGAAAATAAATATTCAAAGGAAAGATAAATGCAGATTTAGAAAGTTTGTTTTCCAATTCAAATGTTTTACTATAACACAAAAGGTAAATAGCAAGACTTTCTCCCAGAGGAAGCATTTCTGCCTTAGACATCATTCAGGACCCTATAGCTTATAGACAATGACTCAATGAGGCTCTTCTTAATCCTTACTGATGTTGTTACAAAATGACGTCTACATTTGGATTTCCCCAGAGAATAATGAGACATTTGTTATATTGACAGAGACTAGAAATTCATATTTTTAGCATTAGACTGAAAAGGGCAACATGGTGGCCCCAATAACCTAACATCATAAATCAATAAAAATGTGTCTACCGCTGAGGTCACTGTTTTATAGCATATAAGGAGCCTGACTCTTCTATGCACTAAACACTGTTTATTATAAAAACTAATATTTATATGATGTCCAACAATTTACCAATTATTTTCACATGTATTATTACATCCCATAATCACACCTTACGCGAGAAAATTTTGGCATCATTTTCAGAAGAAAAAAATGAGAGAGAAAGACTTGGGGAAAGCAGATGATTCACTAAAGGCCACAACCTACATTCAGATGTCCTGATTGTAAACCCAGAATGCATCTAAGAGTCTCTCTTAGTTTATTGCAAGATAAAATCCTGATTGACATCTTTTTCTGGCCCATGCAACTATTGTCATCAATGAGGAGAAGAAATTATGTGAGACAAAGAGTGAAGTGTCATACCAAGAAACATGAAGTCTGTTTGAGACAGATATCCCTTGTCTTGATCTATCTACCAAAGAGTCAGAATTGTCTTTTTTATCCATTTCTGTGTCATTCTCAGTCTTTAGTCCTTATATTTACCAATAACACAGGCTATTTTGTCCACCTGTCTCAAGCCAATCTCCATCTTAATTTCTGTCTTGAAATTAGCCAAGTAATATATAGCAAACTGTAAGTACTTTTGTGTTTCAGTATGAGAACATTAAACTTTCTAGTTCATTTAACTCTGTGCCCCAACTGCCTGCCATGAATTTTTTCACCATTAGTCCCCTGGGACGTGGTCATTTGCCAGCGGTGCAGTTTCTCTAGAACTCAAAAGTAACCACATTCTTACTAGCAGCATTCCTCCCATTTTTGCAGAACTTAGAATCCTACCCGACACACAGTTGAGATACTCTTCTGTCAAAAGTTTCGAATGACGACTGTATGCCTGACTGCTGAGTGCTGCACTGGAATTTTCCTTGGCCATGCCCCATCAAGACATTTAGCTAAGCTTTCATTTTTACTAAGTCCTTGATTCTGATTGCTGGTCTCGGTCTATGTGCTTTTAATTATACTTGCTTAAATCATACATTATTTACCATGTTTTATTTCCTATCATAGCCTATATTTGAGGCAGAGCAACTAGGTACAATTGTATTGACAGTACAAGTACAGGAAGTAGCAATGAGGGACGTGAGTAACAAATCAAGGAATTAGGGAAAGTGAATTTGAAGAGTGTTACTGAACTAAGTAAAGTTACAGGAAGTTGATTACTTAAATACATTGAATTTTTTCAAAAAGTTGTAAAAACTTAGTTCCACTCATTGGTAGTGATCAGGGAAATTAATTTAGCTTCCATCTGCTGTGTCCAAACTGGCAAAATTTCATCCATAGAGCAAACTGTTTATATTTTCAGCTTGTTCCTGTATATGTATCAGGCATACTCTAACTGACAAACAACTTGGCAGAAGTTGGGAAGTACAAATCAAGGGCTTAAGATAAAATATAGTCAAATGAAAAAAGAATTAGGAATAGGATTTTCCTTATTTTATTTTATTTTTTATTTATACAAAGACAGTTCGTTCCCTATATTCCCTTCTGCCCGTGTTCTCCCCTCACACTCCTCTGATTTTCCCCCCTAATTTATACAGTGGCATACATTCAGCTCACTTTCCACTCACAGGCTTAACACTCCATTAGGTAAAGAAATCAACACATAGCAAGTAAAAAAATGAAAACAATCTACAATTTCTCAGGAATATAAACAAAGATGGTAAACAATAATTAAAACCAAGGATGTTAGTCTCATACATGCAGATTACATTTTTCTTACAATTAGTGGAAATGGATTTTTATGAGAACCCAATTCATGCTGGCTCCTGAACTTCAGTCTTTAAAAAGTCAAAAAAAAAAAGTACCTATTGTTTAAGCACCCACTCTGTGATATTTTAAACAGCCTGAGCTAAGAGAGTTAATTTTTTTAAAGAAGAGTGGAAGTATTGGTACCTATTTGTCTCCCAACACCAGGTTTATTGAAGTACAGTTGACAATGCATCTCACGGACGTAGGATAAGAATATATCAAATCCCAAGACAGGAACAGATGTGAGAAATACTAAAAATCAGAACCAAAATAAAAGAAAATTTTATAAAATCCAAACATTGACAAAAAAAAGTTGGCTTTTTGAAAAGATGGACAAAATCAAAAAACCTCTGTGCAGACTAATAAAAAAAGTGAGGGCAAATTTGAATAAATATAATTGGAGATAAAAAAAGAGACACTACAACTCAAATCACTGAAATACAAGGAGCATAACACATCACTATAAACAGATGCTAATAACCTCAAAGAACTGAATAAATTCCTAGATACATACAATCTACCATGAATAAATCAAAAAAGGATAGAAAATTTTAAAAAACCCATAACAGGCAACACCACCGAAGCAGTACTTAAAAGTTTCCTACTGTGGTCAGTTTTGTGATGTAGTAAGTAAAGCGGTCATCCGCAACAGCTTCATCTTATATGGATGTCAGTTCAAGTCTTCAATGATTCTCTTCTGTTCCAGTTGCATACTAATTTGCCAGATGGCAGGGCAACAGAATACGGTCCATGTGCTTGGGCCCCTGCACCCACGTGGGAAACCCAGAAGAAACTCCTGACTTCAAACTGGCCCAGGTTAGGTATTTGCAATTGTTTTGAATGTGAATCAATGCTCTCTCTCTCTCTCTCTCTCTCTCTCTCTCTCTCTCTCTCTCTCTCTCTCTCCTTTTCAAATTAAAAAAAAAAAGCTTTCTTTTATAAAAAGGAACTGTGATAGACCTGGCTCAGTAGCCTAGTAGCTAAAGTCCTCACTTTGCACACACCTGGGTCCCATGTGGGTGCTGTTGCATGTCCCAGCTGCTCCACTTCCCTTGCAGCTCCCTGCTTGTGGCCTGGGAAAGCAGTCGAGGACGGCCCAAAGCCTTAGGACCCTGCACCCCTGTGGGAGACCTGGAAGAAACTCCTTGCTCCTGGCTTTAGATCAGCTCAGCTCTAGCTGTTGCAACTACTTGGGGAGTAAACCAGAGGACAGAAGATTTTTCTCTTTGTATCTCCCTGTCTCTGTGCATCTGCCTTTCCAATGAAAATAAATTCATCTTTAAAAAAGGAACCGTGATATACATACACAATAGACTAATACTAAATAATAAACAAGAATGTAATCCTATATTTTGCAATAAATGGACACAGCAAGAAACAAATAAAATTTGTGAAGTAAAAGCCAGGCCTTCCCACAAAAGAGTCAGCATTTCCCGCATTTGTGATAGCTACTACAGAGTACAAAATATACTGACTGTGTAATAGTGAATCTGCCCTGTTATGATTTGATTGTTGTTTAAAACCCTTGTTTGTATTCCTGTGAAATAGTGCTCTTCACTTGTTGAGCAATATAATTAGTGGCACATTAAACCTGTAATGATAAAGTAATTTGAAAGCATATTATTGCAAAAATTGAAAGGGAAAAAAGAAAGAATAGGAGGAGGGAGGGAGGGAAGTACAGTTATGTTCTTAAAACTGTGCCTATAAAATATGTTCTCTTTATGTTAATAAAAATTTTAAAAGATGAAATGTTCATTAATCTGTTTTGATCAATACAAATTTATACATACATTGAAATCTTACAATGTAGCTCCAAAATATGGCAATTATTGGGAATTTTTTAAAATAAAAGATGACCAATATAACTATCAGAGAGATAATATTAAAAGGTGCTGTGATATATCGCCTCACACCTATTAGAAATTTAAAGACACCAAGTATTGGCAAGCATGTGGTGAGAGGGCAACCATGAATACCAGGGGAGGAAATGTTAATTGGTAGAGATACTATGAAAAACCACATGGAAGGCTTTCAGATAATCAAAAATACAGCCACAATATAATCCACTGATCCTCACCTCTGAGTATAAATCCAAAAGAATTAACAATATATTATGAAAAATAGTTCTACTCCCACAATCCTTGCATCATTATTCACATTAGGCAAGAGAAAAAAATCATTGTTCTTCAACAAATAAATATGTAAGGAGGGAGAGAGGGAGAAAGGGAGAGTTGGACAGGATGTATCTATGAAATACATGATGTTTGTCCCATTTTTATAAATAAAATTGGAGCTTTCAATTGACTGGGATGATACTCTGCTAGCTCTGTCTTCAGACCAGAGAGGGTATACCTAAGAAGCCATTGAACTTGACTGGACAATACGATGCTGGACTCTATGTTTGGTATACGCTTGCAATGGGGGAATCTCAACTGAACTTGAGCTGCGGTTATGCAACAAGGTGGAGGAATCCACCATGGTGGGAGGGTTTGGGGAGGGGTGGGGAGAACCCAAGTATCTATGTAACTGTGTCACATAATACAATGTAATTAATGAAGTTAAATAATAAATAATTTTAAAAAATTTTCAAAAACGGAAGTATGGGGTTTGTGCGTGAGTGTGTATGTGGGTGTAATTGAATATTACTCAACCTTAAAGAAAAAAGGAAACCTTGGCACAAAAACAGATACGTGGACCAATGGGACAGGATATAAACCCTAGAGAGCCAGCACTGTAACATAGTACATTAAGCCGCAGTCTGCAGCACCAGCATCCCGTATGGACAATGGTACAAGTCCACTTCCAAACCAGTTCCCTGCTAATATGTCTAGAAAAGCAACGGAAGATGGGCAAAATTCTTAGTCTCCTTTACCCACGTGAGAGACCTGGAAAAAGCTCCAGGCTCGTGGCTTCAGCCTGACCAAGCCTTGTCTTTTGAGGCCATTTGGGAGTGAAGCAGTGGATAGAACGTATCTCTCTCTCATTCACTCGCTTGTTCTCACTCTTGCTCTCCCTCTCTTTTCGTCCCTTTTTCTGTAATACTGCCTTTTCAAATAACAAGATAAAATCTTTCTAAAAAATAATAGTAACCCCAAAAACTAATCTACACATCTATAGCAGCTACTCTTTGCCAAATATACCAAGAGCAGTATTTGGAGAGGGGACAGTCTCTTCAACAAATGTTGCTTGAGAAATTGGATCTGCGCAAGTGAGACAAGTATGAAACAAAACCCCCACCTTATGTCTCACACAAAAATCAATTCAAAACGGACCAATGATCTAAAGAGATGATGAACTTTATCAAATAAGTTTTCTGCATCTATTGAGATGATCAGAAGAGTTTTGTTCTTCTATTGATGTGATTTTTTTTGTGAATGTAGAACATCCTTGCATCCCTGGAATAAATCTCACTTGATTGTGATGCATGATCTTTCTAATGTAACGTTGGATTTAGTTTCCTAACCTTTTGTCAAGATTTGTTACATCTATGTTCATCAAGGATATTCAACCACAATTTTCTCTTTGTGCTGTGTGTTTAATTGGTTTTGGTAACAGAGTAATGCTGGTCTCATAAAGACAGTTTGACAGAATCCCACATTTTTCAGTATTTTGGAATAGTTAGACAAGTATTTGAGCTACTTCTTCTTTAATATTTTATAGAATTGACTTATAAAACCATCAGGTCCTGAACTTTTCCTTCACGGGAGACATTTAATTCCTGCATGAATTTCTTCCATACACCTCCTGACCAGCTACAGACATAAAAACAGCCATATAGACAAATGGAACATAACTGAGACGCCAGAAATAAACTCATATATAGTCAACTGATTTTAGGAAAGGGTGCCAAAATACACAACTGGAAAATTAGTATGCTTCTTCAATGAAAAACGATTCAAAAGAATGAAGTTAAGCCCTTATTTTATACCATACACAAAATTTAATCCAAACTGAGTTAAAGACTTAAGTGCAAGATTGGAAAGTGAAAACTGGTGGTGTTTTTTTGCATTACAAAAATGTTGGTTTCATACAAGTTTTTATTTTTAAAAATAGATTAAAACCTCATTTATTTTATACATGCATTTTAAGAGCATAGTGATACTGCACTTCTTATTTTCATCTTTACCCTCCCTAGTTGGGAATATTCTTTTCGGGAACTGCTCAGTGTACATTGTGGGATTTCTAAATCGGCACATGGGCATTTGGGGTGCATATATATGACTGGAACTTAGAAGAAATCTGTGAGTTGTTGATAGATTAATAGAACTTTGGTTATCTTTACTGTAAATACTGTTTCCACATGTTCATGTATTTCATTTTGTTGTTACCATCATCTTCTCTTTAAGATTTCTTGGGGAAGCATATTTCATCCTTGCCACAGGACATTATTTACTTGATAGCTTGGAGTGGAAAATTAAGTCAAATATAAAGCACTAATCACCAAGTTTGCAAGGTGTCACAATAAATTGGTGTGTAGGTGCTAAAAAAATGAGTAATAGCTATAGTGTTTAGAGCTTTGTTAATATTTATGTTCTGTACATGCATAATAAGTTATTATTAGTCACACATGAGAAATATGCTAGTATTGTGATATATGAATTATCTTCAATGGAACATGGAAAACTTGTAGGAACAGCATATTAATTAGAATCAGCTTCAACAAAAAAAGAGAAAAATCTAGGATAGTAGTGACATCAGCAAGATGCAAATATGGATAACTGAAGAGTTCTCTTTATATTTTCTGTGACATTCGTGCTACCACATTTTCCCTCTGACCTTTCTGCCCTAAATCTCACATTGCAACCAAAATGGTTGGGCTCCAGATCATATTTGTATTCTAAGCACCAGCACAGGGGAAAGGGAAAATAAAGTGTAGGATGTGTCAGTATCATTTTATTAGAAAGTGTCAAAAGTTATATTTTTTGGCTAAGAATTTAGCCAGAAGAACTGAACTAAAATCTGTTTAGATAAACACTTGAATAAAATTTAGTGATCTGTTACCAAAGCAAACTGGGGGATCGGCTAATTAGGTAAATAACAAGTGATCTCTCCAACAGGGTATAATATCCATATGCTATATTTGGTGTAAAGAAAAGATAAATGGAAAAATGCACACTTAAAAGGTCTACAGAGAGACTTGTAATCAGGTGAACAGAATACGATATTTGAAGAGGTTAACCCTTGATACCCAAAAGGAGTTACCATGGATGAGCCCCAGAGGCAGTTAGATCAGAGTGAAGACAAATGGACGAACCAATGTAAAAGAAAAATCGTCTTTGGGAAATGTCTAAATCATTCAGAAAATTTGGTTTTATAGCTTGGTTTAGTCCCACTTGTCTACTTTTTTTTTCTTTTTTTTATTCATTAATTACATTGTATTATGTGACACAGTTTCATAGGAACTTGGATTCTCCCCACCCCTCCACAAACCCTCCCACCATGGTGGATTCCTCCACCTTGTTGCATAACCACAGTTCAAGTTCAGTTGAGATTCCCTCATTGCAAGCATATACCAAACATAGAGTCCAGCATCTTATTGTCCAGTCAAATTCAATGGCTTCTTAGGTATACCCTCTCTGGTCTGAAGACAGAGCCAGCAGAGTATCATCCCGATCAATTAAAAGCTCCAACATACCATCAGCAAGAATTTACATCGTTATGGAATTAATTGACATGGTAATGAGTAACCAATATGTTAAAAATAAATGAGAGTTCTTAACCACCTTCTGTGACCACCTCATTGACATTTCAATTTTAGTTTATACACAATATATAACATACATAACATAACATGTTATACAAAACATCATATCATCTTAAATTAAGGCAAACATGTGGTATTTAACCTTTTGGGATTGGCTCATTTCCCTTAGCATTATGGTTTCCAGTTTGGCCCATTTGGCCACAAAGAACTGCATTTTGGTTTTTTTTAATAGCTGAGTAGTATTCCATGGAGTAGATGAACCATGGCTTTCTTATCCAATCCTCTGCTGATGGGCATTTCAGTTGCTTCCATGTTTTTGCCACTTGTCTACTTTTGCTCTTGCTGCCTATGTTTTCAGTGTCATAGCCCAAGAATTATTGCCGGAATCAATATCAGGACAGTTTTTTCTTGATGTACACTGATTTTTCTACTTACTACTTGCTGAATTCTGTATATAATGAGGATTAAGCTTGTGTGTATAAAAGAAAATTAAAAATGTCAATGAAACTTAAAAGAAAATAAAAAAAAATCTGGAACCAGTGCTCATGTCTGTTCTGAATCTCATTGAACAAATGCACTAATACCCTATAACAAACACTGCTTTAATTTCCACCTCAGTGCACATGCTTGATGTGTCTCCCAAATGTGTAAGGTTTCCAACCTGTATAACCAAACCTAAAATAGGGTAAAAATGCTTTTCTTAATATCGACCATCTTCAACCACCTTTTGTCTCTGACCCTTGAGAGGTTGTTTCTCCCTTGTCACTGTATCTACACCAAAGTATGTGTGCTTCCCTTGCACACATTTATTCTTATATAGCTATGCAACACAGTGGTTCCCTGTGTCTAAATGCTTGGAAAGCTGGGGATAGTGGCACCCATCTGCACTAGCACAAGGATACTCCCATGCAATGCTAAACTTGCATAGATGCTCACATGGATGGTCAGAGATCCACAGCATCACCTCCATCAATAAGTAATCCACTGTATTCCTCTAACCCTTTACTATAAAGGGTTATCATAATAATTGTTTTGCCTTACCTCCAGATTTGTATAACCCAAGCTTTGTCTCAGGACCTGCTTGGGGGTACCCAAATTCATATCCCTCAGTGTCTCCCTAAACCTCTGACTTTACTTCCTCAATAATAAGACTGAATTGAACAGCAATTCTTCTGAATAAAACAGCCTTTTGCCAAACACACTAATCCTGTCTTCATCTTTGCTTTTCCTGAATTATCTCGCATAGCAGAAACCTATTCATTGACACAAAATTCAAGATGTCTGAGGAAATATTGCCTGGATATTTTTCCTTTATCATCCTCCAGTATTCTTTTAAAACCTATAATCTCTGATTAAACAACCACTCCTCACTCCAAGACTAGATCAAAAGAAATAAATGCAAAAAAAAAAGTCGTCATCTGTTTTGTACAGTTAAGAAATGGGAAATTCAATATGTGTTTATAGTGATAGCAAAGTTAAAATAGCTCATCTCATGCTACATTGCCAAATGAAGGGTAACAGAGACATAAACATTGTCCTTAAAAAGATTCTTTTAGAAGAAAAGTATGAATCAAAGCACTCACTGCAGTGCTGTTTGAACAGATGGTGTGATTAACAGCTAACATGTAAGCCTTCTTGGGAGTTTATGGAAAAGTAAACAAGAGGAGCTAAAAACAGTCACTTCATTCCCCAAAAGGTTCTTTCATTCATTTTACTAGGAAAACTGGAAGGTCTCCGTGTTTGGAGGCTCAATTTCCCTGGGAGGTGGCAGGGGTTGAAGGGAGCAGAGCCTTTCCATAGCAAAGCCACACAGACGCAGGAATGAGCTCCCGGTGCATTTCCTGGGAGGGGAATCACGTGGGGGCAGAGCAGCTCCTGTGCAGAGGTGACTCTTGCCAGAAACTCAGGATACTGTCTTTCCCTTTAGCTTGTCCTAAAGGACCCCGGATGCCTGGGAGAGGAAGTGAGCTCAGAGCTGGGAGCCAATCACGTTGCTGGCACTGTGCTAGCCACTTGACCTGTCTGGACAGCTTCTTCTAAGTCAAGTCAAATGTCCCTGGAAATCTTACATTTCAGGCTGATCTTCCCAGTGCGGAGACTGAAATTCAAAACGGGAAAGTGACCTGTCAAAGCTATACAGATACTCCCTTCATGAGTTGCCACTGAAACTCTGGCTTGTTGCATTTCAGAGCTCTTAAGAGAGGCAGCTGGCTGCAAAGTAAAGGTCACTGAGCAGCATGACTGAGGACAAGAATCTGAAAGTCCCCACAGCTCACCTGTGCCCTGGGAACAAGATATACCACAACTTCCCCATCTATAGTCTTTGTGCACCCTAACAGATGTGCGCTAAAGCCAAGATGGCATCAGAATATAGAATTGACTTCCTCGGACCCATTCCTGAGCATCCTTGGCTGATAGGTCAAAGTTTTTGCACACTGGTGCAGCAAACTCACTGTGCCACCTGTTCAATAAACTTTTGAGAGAGTGGCTGATCCTTCACAGGGCTCTTTCCCCATGGCCTTCACCGAAGGACACTCCACCAAAGGATGCTTCACCACAAGTTACCTTCAGGTTTCATTCACTGTTCTAACGTTTAATGGATGTTCAGTAACGCTCCACAATCTCATTATGGAGAAAATGGTAAGCAAAGCGGATTTGCTAACCTCCGTGCATAGTCAAACCCATTGGGGAGACACACAAGTGAACCATTAAGATGTAGAGACAAACCCTTGAATATAAGAAAGGTGATCTTTTGCCTTACATGAGGAATCAAGGTAAGCAAGGCACAGGTGTTGCTGTCTCCCAACTAAACACAACTCACAAACCATCCAGATACTTAAAATTACCCAGGTGGCCATTTCAGATTCATTTGCTTGCCTTTCATCCTGACTTTTGGTATTGCTTAGATGTGTGTGTTATTTTCCCAGGTCATTTGGAGTCGAACGTTGCCAGGAAAGCAATAGAATCTTTCATGTTTCCAAAGATCTAGAGATGTATTTAAGCAGAAATGCAACTAATAATCCAGAAAAAAACTTTCCTAGGCATGTTCTTAAAAATACTTCTGAGCTCAGGCCCAGCGTGGTGGCCTAGAGGCTAAAGTCCTCGCCTTGAACACACCAGGATCCCACATGGGCACTGGTTCTAATCCCAGCAGCCCCACTTCCCATCCAGCTCCCTGCTTGTGGCCTGAGAAGGTAGTCAAGGATGGCCCAAAGCCTTGGGACTCTGCCCCTGTGTGGGAGACCCGGAGGAAGTCCTTGGCTCCTGGCTTCAGATCGGTGCATCACCGATCATTGCAGTCACTTGGGTAGTGAATCATCAGATGGAAGATCTTCCTGTCTGTCTCTCCTCCTCTCTGTATATGTGACTTTCCAATAAAAACAAATAAGTCTTTTAAAAAAAATACTTCTGAGCTCTTTCATGTAAAAGTCATCTCATTGCCTCTCTAGAAGCAAATACCAAAGACTTTGGAATTATTTCCCTTGGTTAAAGTTTCTGAATGTTTAAAACTGAGTTTGCTAACGCCACCTGCATTTCTGCCTCTTTTTGGTTTTGTTCTCCTGTGTTTCTTTTTGTTTTTATAAACCAGATTATGAGAATGAATTTCTCACCCATTTAAAAGTGGGGTGTCCCTTTGGAGATGCATGCGGAATTTACTCTAGGTCTCTAGCAAATGGAATGGGAAATCTGACAATGCTCTATGTTGATATAAAACACAACTCAAGCAAGAGCTCCTTTCTTAGATAGATTGATGCATTGAGATATTGCTCCAGATGAATAGAAGAAATGAATTTCTGTAGTTGCTTAACACTTTGCCCTTTTCCTCAAATTATAGACACTTCTATCCCCAATGCCTTCCTGACCATCCCCTCACAGCTATAAATTACCACAGACAATAACAGTGCCTTGGTTTCCGAATTGTCTTTTCCTGGGTTCAATGCCTTGTGTGTAGTAAGTACTGATAGAACACTGAACAGTCAACATTTCTCACATGGCTTTGTTCAGTTCTCAAACTATTTTCTCAACATGTAAAAATAACTCATTCTCAATGATAGCTACCTTCATTCTTTTCCAGATAGAATCAATGTTGTTACATTAATTTACCAGATGGTAGAAATATATACTCTAAAACTGCTAAGGTGAGAGAATATTCCAAGGCTTTTTTAAAAATTCGTTTATTTTTATTGGAAAGGCAGGCGCACAGAGAGAGGGAGAAACAAAGAGAAAGATCTTCTGTCCTCTGGTTCACTCCCCAAATGGTCCGAAGAGCTGGAGCTGAGCTGACCCAAAGCCAGGAGCAAGGAGTTTCTTCCAGGTCTCCCATGAGGATACAGGATGTCAAGGCTTTTGACCATTCTCTGCTGTTTTCCCAGACCACAAATGGGGAGCTGGAAGGGAAGTGGAACAGCCAGGACACATACTGGCATCCATATGGGATCCAAGGCATGCAAGGCGAGATTTTTAGCCCTAGGCTACCACAGACCCTATTCCAGTTTTTTTAAGCTTTGTATTTTTGTTCACCAGGAATTTACCTGAAAACAAACCTCTGACCTTGCAGGAAACTTGCCTCTCCTAGGAAAGTACAGTTAGCTTCCTCTAAAAGCTTTATTTTTAAGTTGCTTATTGCTTTAAAATATTATTTACCCCAAATTCTTAAGGTCTTTGTGTTGACCACAGGAAATCAATCATATCTAAAGCTAAGAGTCATTAACAGTTTTGTGGTTCCATAGGAAAATGTTTGGATGCAAAAATAGGTCACAACATGTTCTTTAGTGTGTCATAATGACTATGAAAATGAGCATAAAATGGGGAGAAAAAGCCCAAATATTCTTTATGATCATAGGCCATTGGTGGAATTCTACTGGGGTTTCATTCCATTACCTGTACTTTTCTTTGGCCTCCATGCTGTTACTTTTGGTTGGAAAATGTTGATTTAAACTAGCAATTTTTGACTAAGCTTCATTTGTTTTGTAGGTGAGAAACCTAAAGCCCAGAGTGTCTTAAAATGGCAGAGCAAGAAATCAACCCTCAGTGCTTTTAGACTAAGTTTCTTTTGAATTCAAGTTTGAAGAATGTTACATAGAATTTGAACTCCATTCTTTAGTCAGTGTAAAATTTAGGGAAAGGTATGAACTCTACAAATTTGAAAACCCAACTCGTTCTAAATTTAAATGAGAAAAGTGCTTTTACAAGAGAAGTGGACATACTTACTAGTTTCCTTTCCTTCTTGAACAGAGCGGTCTTTTGGATTGATTGTTTTGTGGAGATTCTCCCTTGCCCTTGTGCCTTGTGATTGTTTTGTGGAGATTCTCCCTTGCCCTGGTGCCTTGTATCAAGTCATTTGCTCTTCCAAAATGTCCATTCCCAACAGAGGCTTAAGTCACCCAGGGATGCTCATGGTCTTGGGTACATAAGAAGATTAAGTTGTTTTGGCAAATGGCTGTAAATGTGGGTGAGAGTTTCACTAAAGGAAACTTGAACATTTAACATGGTGAGTGTTAACTCCTGCTGATTACTAAACACCTCATACTGAAGTTGACAGAAATTTCAAACCAGGGTCAGTGGATTAAAAAAAAAATCCTGACAGGTTTCTTTAAAGGCAAGCCTATCAGAGAACTCTGAGACCAGGCCCGGAAGATCCACAGGACTATACAGGCTTAAGTTCTAAGAGTGTTTTCGAGTGCAAACAGGATCTCAAACGAATGCTGTTTAAAAGACAAGACCTGTGGATACTTTAGGAATTGCTCTTCACGGTGACAAAGAGCATGAGCATGGGTGCTCTGCGATTAGGATACGGCCCAATGCAAATGAAGTGGGAATCAAGCTGGAAGACACTGTTTCAAGATTAATCAACATCCTGTCTAGATTGACAAACTACAGCGTGTGGATCAAATCTAGGCAGACACGCTTTCATATCTAAAGATTTTGAGGGTGTAGCCATTGCCCATTCCTTAGCATAATCACTATAGCTGATGTTGTGCTAAAACAGAAGAACTCAGTAACTGCAGCAAAGACCTGCTGTTAGTTAGAAGATACAATATTTAGTGTTCTAAGGCACAGTAGGATAATTTGGCTTGACAATAATTAATTACATACTTCAAAATAGCTAATACAGAGAATTTTTAAAATTCACAGCCCTAAGAAATGATAAATATCTGAGATGGTGAATAATTACTGATCTGATCATAACATGTTTTATATATATATATATATATGCATATATATATGCATATATATACATACTGAATTATCACATACTACTGAAAAATTATGTGTTGATTAAAATGCAAAAGAAAATGAGTGTTAGCATTACATTATGAGCATTTTTTTCTTACAAAAATTTTTTGAAAAAATATCAATGGTCTTGAAAGTAAAAACTACTTCTGATTACCAAAGTCCTGAGCTGGATGATCTGGATCATAGAGGAACATTAGAAGCAATAATCCTACCAAGGAAACTCAGGTAAGAGGGGATTTAAATAGATCCCAGCCATGGTGTGAAGGATTAGTAAAGAAAGAAACATGAAGGAGTCGGAGGGAGGAACCTGAACAGATCCTCTGACAGGACACTGACTCTACAAATAAACGCAAGAAGCATGGAGGTAAATAACCCAGAAGAGGCTTTGGAATGTGACCCACTGGAATACACTTGGCTCGGGTTGGGGCAGACCAGGCTGAGTCGGTTCACGTCATCCACTGGCAAGCCCAAGTGCTGAAACTGTGTGGGGGCCTGGCCGTGTTTGGTTGCGATAAAAAAAAAAAAAAAAAAAAAAAAAAAAAAAAAAAAAAAAACAGTACAAAACACAAAATGCCAAGGTGAAATGGCCTGTGCTAGCAGGGAATGCAACACCCGACCAGCACTCCTCCCACTGGTTTAGGTGAGGGACAAGAGTGTGATGGGCAGAGCCGGGGAGAGATGTGATACTCATTGGTTCCAATAGAGGTCGGGGCTCAGAAGAGAACCAACCCAGGGGTTAAAACCATCAGCTGATCGGAGTGATGGATGGTGGCGGGCACTGTGCTTACTAGTAGTACATGTAGGAGCCTGGACTGGGAATGCCTCAAAGTTTTTTTTAGGGGGATTCCCCTGAACAAAATGGAGGAATCAAAGCATTAATCAAAAAAAGATGGAAAATGGAGTAGATGAATCAACCACCTCAGCTTTATGCTTGCAGCGGAAAACTGGACAAGGGGAAACCCTAAGACGGACTATGTCAATCAGTGGACTCTGCACCAGCCTCATCATACCTGGACTGTTGCTGATGATATGTTGGTGCTTCTAATTGATCGAGGTGACGCTCTGCTGGCTCTGCCTACAAACCTGAGAGGGCCTCCCTAAGAGGCGGTTGAACTTGAACTGGACAAGTGGGATGCTGGACTCTGTATGGTGTAAACTTTTAATTAGGGAATCTCAACGGAACTTGAGCTGTGGTTATGCATCAAGGTGAAGGAATTCATGATGGGGGAAGGGTTTGGGGTGAAGGGGGGGGAATCCCAGTACCTATGAAATTGTGTCATGTAATGCAATGTAATTAATGAATAAATGAATATTTAAAAAAAAAAAAAAAAAAAAAAAAGAAAGATAATGACACATCTACAGCCTACCACCAAGAACACGCCTGATCTTGTCTAATCTCGGAAGCTAAGCAGGCTCGGATCTGGTTAGTACTTGGATGGGAGAAAGAGAATTACACTTAAAAGGAAATGTATGGACTAACTATTAAGGGACTCCAATATGAAATGTGCATGTGTACATATGTGGAGACTAGCACTGTGGCGCAGGTTAAGCTGTCCCTTAAGACAGCAGCAGTTCATACGAGTAACAGCTTGAGTCCTGGATGCTTCACCTTAAATGTATGTATCTTCATAATCGTGTGAGTGTGTGTGTGTGTGTGTAAAGATTTTTCTGTAAGGATAATCTAAAGCATCTAATGCTGGAATTGGCAAATTGTAGTCTGCTGATCACATCTTCCTTCCTCTGGTTCACCAAATGGCTCTAATGACCAGAAGCTTTGCCAATCCAAAGCCAGGAGCCAGGAGCTTCTTCTAGGTCTCCCACATGAGTGCAGGGTCCCAAGGATTTGGGCCATCCTCTACTGCTTTCCCAGGCCACAAGCAGGAAACTGGATCTAGAATGAAACAGCTGGGGGACACAAATCCGTGCCTATATGGGATATTGGTACTGCAGGCTAAGGATTAGCCTGATATGCCACCACACCCATCCCTGACCCATCTGTTTTCATAACTGAGATATCATTGGAACACAGTCACATCCACAAATTTACGTATTTTCTATGACATTAAGTTTTGTTTATTTATTTGAGAAATAGACAGAGAAAGAGTGAAACAAAGGCATGAAGGGAGGGGAGGAGAGGGAAAGAGGGGGAGAGAGAGCAAGAGACCTTCCATCTGCTGTTTGACTGGCCAAAGCCTCAAATTTCATCAGTGACTCCACATGAATGGCAGGGGCCCAAGTATTTAAACCATTTTCCACTGCTTTCCTAGATGCATTAACAGGAAGCTGGGAAGAAAGTGGAGCTGCTGGGACTTGAATCTGTGCTCAGTTGGGATGCCGATATCACAGGCAGTGGCTTCAGAGCTTCCCCAAATCTAAGACCTCTGCATCAGACTCTGATGCCCTTTTTCCCTCTGATAGATCTGCGTGTTGCTGTCCACCCATTTCAATCACATCCCCAGTCTTATCCATTACCTGCAAGAGCAAATGGAGAAATATAACTGGAAGCAGCACTTTAGCCTCATGATTATATATCATATCCTAACTCCTAAGTTACCCTGTAAGCTTGAAATTTTAAGATTTATTATCTACTTAAACAAACTTCTGCTACAACAGATCAATACTGTATTGGCAGAATGTTTCGAGTAACATACCCAGGACTCTGTTCTGGTTAACCTTTTTATCAGATTACTCCAATAAAGAATCTAAAGGCAAACCTGTCGTATTTTTGTATGCAGGTAAAGAAAAAGTAATAGGTGAAGTTTTGGATCCCAGAATTAATACTCAAAAAGACCTTAGTGAACTGAAACTCTGAACAATTTGAATAAAACTGAGTATTGTTTGGCAAATGGTGAAGTTCAGCATTAAGGTTAAAAGGAAATCAATCGCCCAGTTATAGGAAGGCACTTAAGGATTTAAGAGTAGTTTGTGTGGAAAAAAAAATCAGTATTAGCTGCCTTACTTCTCAGCTCAATATACGACTACTAAAAATAGCTGGGTATCCTGGATGGCTGGGAAGAGGTACACTGTCACATTCTGCCTCAACAGTGGTTCTGCGCTTGTGAATGAGATGAGAGGGGATGGGGCACAACATAAAGAAAAATATTTCAGCTGTGAAGTGAATGTTATGAATGAGTTTTTACCCAAAATCCCACACAAGGGTCGAGAGATTTTTCTGGAGATGAGATTTTCTATACTGAAATTGGGAAAGTTCGGGACAATCTTGAACTGTGTTTCAATCATATCCACATCCTGTCTATGCAATAAGCAGTTCAACTTGTTCTTGTTCTAGAAGCTGAGCTCTTTACCTAGTACTTTCTTCCCCTATATTTTCACAAGGTTGTTTCCTTTGCACAATTTCATTCTCAATTCAAATGTCACCTTCCTAAAACCACACATTTGTAATCAAAACGCTGTTCCACTACTCACTTGCATATCATCTTGTTACACTTTCTTCATAACGGTTCTTATTATCTGAAATTATTTTGTTACTTGTTATTCTTTCCTCATCCCATTAAAACAAAAGTTAAATAAAAGTGGAAATCTTGTCCCTTTTCTTCATTGCTATATCCTTAGCAACTAGAACAGAACCAGACATACGATAAGAATTCAATATATACTTGTTAAATGAATAAATGAGTGAATGATTATGCAAAACACAAAACATCCATGTACACATCGAAACTTCTGAGAAAGATGTCATGTGATAAGTAAGTAAAATATAGATATCCCATAAATTTTAAATACGTTAACTCAGGTCAACTTGCCATAGAATGTGCAGTAAACTCTGATTACAAGGTGGGAGAGCTGCTGTCAGTTGAGTCTTAATGAGATTCCTATGTAAGTTCTGTGTATATCCAGGAGAACTGAATCTGGAATGTTTGCATACTCTGGGCTGACCTCTTGAAATGAAAAAGATCTATTTTCATTTTAAAATTCTTGAGACTCTGTAGTTCTGGTCAAATTGTCATCACAGACTTTAAGAAATTTTATATTAATAGATTTACAGCTTTTCAAAAAAATGGTCTATGGCTTCACAGCCAGCTTGGCCTTTAGAAACATTGGCCATATCTACCTTCAGACCAGAGATGGTCTCACCAAGAAACCATTGAACTACCCAGGACAATAAGATGCTGGACTTTATGCTTGGTAAATACCTCCAATGAAGGAATGTCAACTGAATTTGAACTATGGAAATGCAACAAGGTGGAGCAATCCGCCGTGGGGGGATGGTGCAGGGAGGGGCGGGCGGAATCCCAGTGCATAAAAAATGTATCACATATTGCAATGTAATTAATTTTAAAAAATGAAATGCAATAAAAATATGTTAAAAAAAAAAAAAGAAAGAAACATTGGCCATAGAATCCCTTTCCATTATAAACTTTGCATTGATATGGTTATTTTCTCCCAAATTTCCAAGTCCATTCCATCACAATTAAGTCCAAAGCATCATTTCCCTTCAATGCTTCTTTAACCTTCTGAGAAGTGAAATTGTCAGCAAAGCAAATCCCAAATTTATCCGATGCTCTGCTTTTAATAGAATGAGACTTTTATCAGATGCCTGGACAGCTGAAGCCCTCCATTCCTGCTGTAGCTTGCCTCTATGCCAGTTCTGTAATCTTCATTAGGAAAGCAGCAACCATGCCCTTCATAGAGCATTTCCTTGACAGCACTGCAGTGTCTCCCAATTTTTATGCTCGCATAAATATTCACCATCTTATCCTTCATCTGTTGTGACTTTCCATAAAGTTTTAGTACAAATTAGCAAATATGGCGATGAAATCCCTAAAATAAACCACAAAGAAAGAGAAAGGTTTACCCCAACTCACTATGGAAGAATAGAACCAGTGACTCCAAAAAGGCTCATGTCCTATTTAGTTTTTCAGCAGAGTACTTCTCTATCAGTTGACACATTTCTCATATGAGGAGACTAAACATTTAAAATGTCAGAGAAACCAGTTCTTCAGGGTCAGATGGTGAAAAACAAATAGAATCATTAAATGTAACATTAAAAATACCTGAACAGGAGAATCCATTTAGTCAAAGTGCCATCAAAAGCTTTTTATTTTAGCAATTATCTTTTCAGACTCTCCTCAGTACAAGAAAGAGAACCAGAGAAAACAGGGATGACCCAGATTTGGACTCAAAATCAAGAGCTCAAAGCACAAAAAGCAATCACTCAATATTACTTCTGTTGGGGATGTAAAGTCCACCCACCACTCCTGCAGACAACTAGGCTAATGCTTCATAGAGAACCCAACTGAGCATCATAGGACACCTTTCAGAGGCTGCAGCCAAAAACAAACAAACAAAAAAAAACAACAACAAAAAAAACAAACAACAAAAAGCACTTGCTAGGTTGTCATGCTGTAGTATATATCTTGGTCTCTAGAATTCTTCAATATTAATTCTTCATAGCATCACTTGAACATTTCACTTGCCAGGAGAAATGGAAAATCTCTTTTCAAGAGTATTAGCCCTGATTTCCTGCCACTGCTGTGAGTTTGAACTCAGTCTTTGCTGACTTTCTCACTTACTGACTTTCTCCTTAACCATATTGGAAGTGCAATAAATTTAATATTAATGTGTTAAGTACAGCAGATATCTCTTCCTCGTTCTCTGTTGTTTTCTCTCTCCCTGTTTGTATCAGGTTACCTAGCTGCAAATCACTGACATCTCAGAAGTCCCCAGAGTGTAAACTTTTCCTAAAGACAGAGGTTATCAGCTTTAAAACAGCCACAGGATTATCCAGATTTTCAAAGCTCCCTCTTATATTTGAATTGTGGCTTCTTTTAATGCTACTTACATGCTTTTGGTCTGTCAGTAGACTGTATTTCGGCAAACACCAATATTTTTTAAGTATCTCAATGTATTCAGAAAGGACATCTCCTCAATTTATTTTTCTGTGACTTGGAACAAGGTAACAGAATTTTGGACAGTACGCGAAGAAATATCGTTTTAATATTTGTAGAGACAAAGAAAAACTGCATGTCATGCACTGGCATCTACATTATTATGTATGCTAGAAAATGAATATTTTTATTTCTTTTTGGGCACCAACCTTTCATGGTAGCCTTATTACAAGTCACCACTGTGTAAATAAAAGAAAAGATATTTAAACAAGTAGAAATAAATGCACACGATTCACCAGCTCAGTTAACTCAAGATTTTCCAGCCTTATAACCACAACTGATAGGAAGATTTATCGCCACAGCTGTTTGTATTAAACTTCTTTTCCTCACAGTTGAAAGAATCAAATTTCTTCTTGGAGATTAGTCATTTGTGGGGGTGTCGCCAACTGCAAAATGCTTCTGTTATGAATGAGGTGCACTCCTCTGTTGCTGTCCTCCAGCCCTAAGTCAGTGAGTAATTTTCATCTCTTTATGTGCCTTTCCCGCCTACCATCAGGAACAAATTCTAATGACTTACATAGTCAAACTTTCTTAAGTTGTTACTCAACTCTAAAACGTCAGATCGTATTGTTTCTGGTAACATGATAACCTCACAAGGAAGAATAGGATGAAATGACATTTTGGCACATGCTTGCAAGGATGAAATCTAAGCCAAAGAGATAGTATACATGCGGTATGAAAGCAGGAAGAGTTAAGATTCCACAGATGGCTGTAATTGTGCCAAGCTCTATGCTGGACTCTTTATAGAAACTATCTGACGCAATTCTCACAACTATCTTGCAAGACTTTAGGTATTATTCCTACTTCAGGCGAGGGAACTCCTTTTCTCTTGATTGTGCTGCGTCAGAATTTAGGTTTTGGTGCAGTTGAAAAAAAACAGGCTTTCCGTTGTGTTTTTCTACATTCTGTCTTTGGAGTATAAGAAACACCCAATTACATACATCAGTAATATAAGAGTAAGGGATAAATAGATTGATGCTGTCCCTACTACGAAATTCCTAAAACCAAAAGAGACTTCAATTCATCTCATCTTTCACTCCTTATCAAAAGTATGCAAAAACGAAAGAGCTCTGTCTTTTTAACACTACTGGAAGCAGTCATTCAAAATTTGCCAACAAACATACTAAAAAAAAAAAATATTCAACATCACTAGACATCAGGGAAATGAAAACCACAATAAGAAGTCACCTCATCCCTGTCACAATGGCTATTATCAAGAAGACATAGAGTAACACATTGTAGGTGAGGATGTGGAGAAAGGGGAACTCCAGTGCACTGTTGGTGAGGGTGTGAATTACTGCAGCCACTGTGGAAAGCAGTGTAGTCATTTGAGTAAAAATGGAACATAGAATTGCATTCTGATCCAGCAATATTACTACTGAGTATATAGTCAAAAGACATGAAGTGTCCATAAGACATGATAGCCAAGGTCCGGAATCAAGCAAGGTGTCCATTATCAGATGAATGGATTTTAAAATTCTAAAAACAATGGAATGCTATTGAGCCATGAAAATAATGAAATTATGTCATTTGTACCAAAAAAACAGATAGAACTGAAGGAAATTATGTTGTATAAAATAAGCCAGATACAGAAATACCTACGTCACATATTCTCATACGAGGAAGTTAAACATATACTAAATCTTAACACAGAAAGGTGGTTACCACTGGAAAAGCTGAGAGAGAACAGAGGGAGTTTGATAATGCATACCTAATCAGAATTAGGTCAAATGACTAGGTCCCTAGTGTTAGCATAGCACGGTGGGAAGGATACAGTTCACAACTGTATGAGCAGATACAAGCAAATATCTCTAAGCCTCCATTCAGAAAGTAATTCCAAAGAAGGGAAAATGACACATATATTACTGAAAACCACAGTATAATCCATAATACATATAAATATTAGTAGTGAAATTATTTCTAATTTGCTATGTCCCTCTCCACAAATTTTTGTAATTGATGTCCTCATGAAATTTTTATTTAATGAAGACTTCCCATAACCCTTTAAGTCCTTATAAAATCTGTCAATAGAAGACAGATGTCAGGAAACTTGAGCAAATGGTGAGGACTCAGTACATCCACTAATTTTTTGGTTTATTTCATGTCAGTTTGACTCAAGTTGCTTTTCATTGAATTGATTGACTGCTTTAACTACACATGCCATTCTAATGTACCATTCATAGGTGGTCCTGGTGCAGATTAGTGCCAAAAAGTGTTCAATTTATATTTTAAAATTATTTTTTTAAATTGTGAAGCAGCTTAAATAAGGCTAGTAAATATTTCTGGTTGGGAGAGATAACATGTTTGTCCATTTAGGTTTTGATTAAGTGTGAAATCAACCATTGAGCTATGTCCCTGTATGAAAATAGTAATTTTGTTTGACTCAGTATCGTATTAATTGATCAGATGTAAGAACTTGCATTTGCTCTATAACATTCCAAAGAACTTAATCTGTCTTTCCCAATCATGTAAGTTTCTATAAGAAAAAAAAAGACACAGAGAGAGAGAGAGAACATATCTTTCCACCACTGGATCGTTTAACAGCCACGCCTAACCCAGTAAATACAAATGACACGCAATAACTAACCAGAACTCCAGAACATAACAATAACTGGGTACTGAGATGTTCTTCCTCTTAGTTCCTCATGTAGGCAACATTGTATTTTGTCTCCTGTCCCAATAAGTGAGAAGAGTAATGAACATTCCAAAGAGACACAGCGCCTCCCAAGGGAATCCATGCTTAGCACATTTTCTCAATACCTTCAAATCCAGGCTGCCTTGTTCCTAGGACTGCTTATTTTGCTACCTGGTGACAACGTTAATGTTGCAATGAAATGGAACTGCCAATGTCATACTCCCATGTAATTTTTTTCTCAATAATATACTCTTCCTTGTATCAGTTACCCCATCAGCTAGGATCCATGTGTGTTGGACCAATGCTTCAGGAACTTCCCCCATCATTGCCTCTACCAGCTGCTATGCCTGGATGACTATGTTTCTCTTTCTGGGCATTACAGAGTGTCTCCTCTTGGCTGTCATATCTTATGGTAGGATTTTTGCAATCTCCAGTCCCCTGTGTTACGCTGTTCTTATAAGCAGTCTTGTTTGCATGGCCGTGGGAATCTGAGCAACTGTGTTCTTAGTTGTATTCATACCAATTCTTGCATCCCCAGCCCATTTTTGTGTACATTTCCTTTCTTTAAGATGAAAGATAAAAACAAGATTTTATTAAAATATACACAAATAACTCTCATTTTAAAAAACATGGAATACTCCCACAAATTTGCATGCCATCCTTGTGCAGGGGTCATGTTAATCTTCTCTGTCTTGTTCAGTTTTAGTACATGTGCTGCCGAAGCGAGCACTTACGGACACAATTTCAACAGGCATTTTACTATGAGATACAGACCCTGCAGAAACTCACCTCCCAGACATCCCTGTCAATCTGATTCCAGTCTTTCTCATGTTCACAGTGCCTCTGCCTTTCACTTTCATCCTCATTTATTACTTCTGCATTGTGTTTGACATGCTAAGAAACTGTTCTGTGACAGGCAGACTCAAAACTTTCTCATCTGTGAATCCTTCTTAAGTGGTCACAAAATCTTAGGGGACAATCATCTATACGTTTTGAAACCTCTGTCAAAGATACCCCAAGAAGAAGACAAAGTCTTCCTAACATTTTAAGAAGTAATTACTTCCATGTTAAATTCTTTTATTCATACCATGAAAAATGTGGATGTATAACGTGCGTTCATCAGGGCTGGGCACAAGGGCTAAATCCTCACCTTGCACACTCCAAGATCCCATATTGGTGCTGTTGCATGTCCCAGCTGCTCCACTTCCCATCCAGCTCCCTGATTGTGGCCTGGGAGAGCAGGAGAGGATAGCCCAAAGCCTTGGGACCCTGCACCTGCGTGGAAGACCTGGAAGACGTTCCTGGCTCCTGGCTTTGGATCAGCTCAGCTCTGGACATTGCAACCACTTGGAAAGTGAACCAGCAGGCAGAAACTCTTACTCTCTGTCTCTCCTCTCTGTAAATCCTAAGAGATTTTTTTTAATTATCTGATGTGTAAGAGATACAATGAAAAACTGGACTTATTTCAATGTATGCTTTTCAGAGCAAACAATAACAAAAAATACAGGTGGTCACTTCCTGACACTCACTAACAAGTTTGCCATGTATATGAACATTTTGTCAAGCCCCATTAGCACCTAAAGAGGCAAAGCATTATGGTATAGCACTGAAGACACCACCTGTGACCCTGGTATTGCATACGGGCACCATTTTGTGTCCTGTCACTTTACTTTAAAGGACTGATAAAAAGAGCAGAAAGATGGCCGAAGCGTTTAGACCCCTGAAACCTGCACCGGAGACCTGGATGAAGTGTCTGGGTCCTGATTTGGCCCTTGCCCAGTCCTATCATTGAGGCCAACTAGGACTGATTGAACACATTGAAGATTCTCTCTCTCTCTCTCTCTCTCTCTCTCTCTCTCTCTCTCTCTCTCTCTCTCTCTCTCTCTCTCCTTCCCCCTTGTCACACCATCCTCCTCTTCCTCCTCCTTTCTCTGTAAATCTGCTTCCACCCCTAAAGAAAATAAAGCCATGAATATACCCAAAAAAGTTCCGAGAGAGAACAAAAGTAGACTTTTGAAGGTAAGTGCACCATAGTAGTCCATCAAGCAGAGTGTCTAGTAACCAAACTCTGCTCTTTCACCCATGAAGTGGATAAAATTCACAAGCAAGCCAGTGTCTATGAAAAAATAGAACATTTAATCCTCATGTTACATTTTATAGGCATCTGCCTCAATTCGAATCACATGGACAATGGTTTCCCAATTGCCTTCTGGGGGTGATATTATCTCATGGCAGGAAGTACCTTTTGTGCATAAAGCACTCCAAAACACAAAAACAAAAAAATTATTTTTTCTGGGTCTGGCACAATAGCCTAGTGGCTAAAGTCCTCGCCTTGCATGTGCTAAGATCCCATATAGATGTCAGTTCTTGTCCTGGCTGCTCCACTTCCTATCTAACTCTCTACTTGTGACCTGAGAAAGCAGTGGAGGACAGCCCAAAGCCTTGGGACCCTGCACCTACATGGGAGACCCATAAGAAGCTCCTGGCTCCTGGATTCGGATTGGCTTGGCTCCAGCTTTTGGGGCCACTTGGGGGGTGAAGAAGCAGATGGAAGATCTTCCACTCTGTCTCTCCTCTCTGTAAATCTGACTGTCCAATAAAAAAAATAAATCTTTGAAAAATTTCTAAGTTTTCTGATATGTGACAGTTATGTAACACAAGAAAATGTATAAAAATGAAATGATCATTTGGGAATATGATTGTTTCTAGCTTTTCAATATTTCCATGTAACTGTGGCCTTCCTATTTTTTTCTTGTTCAAAATTAAGATTTGTAGTGAATTAACTACATAAATACAAAATGGATTATAATTATGTCTTAGCAAAAACTGACGAAGAGAAAGGAAGAAGTGAGGTGGACAAAGAGAAGTGGAGTGAAGGAAATGGGGTTGTCTTCTTAAAACTATACATGTTGAATGCACATATTTTCAAAAAAACACAGAACTTTTTCTGAAATAGCACTTTATCTTTTCATATGTGCTTTTAAACAAATTACCGTAGTCTATGCATATAATTTCTTGAAATGTTTTCCATATTCCAAATGCTAATAAATATTTCCCCAACCAACAAATTTCATATTTTTACAAATAAGAAATTTACATTGTGTTAATTACTTCTACAAAGATCAGAACTGAATTGCTAATCTTTTGCCTTCTCCCGTTTCTCTGCCTTCTCTTCCCTGATGTGTTTAGCGACCCTCTAGGCATTTCAAATCCCACTTCTCATACACATTTATGAGCCTCAGCATTTCTACTCTCCCCAAGAGATTTCCTGGCCAAGATTGTGATTGTTCTTTTCCCCCCATTGAATAAGACACCGCATACACATTCTGTTGTTGACAGGCAACATTTCTTATACAGTTTGTATCATGATAAATCACTGATTCTTTTCTTATCTTGCTTTTCACCAACTTGCTCCAAAATCCTTCATCTACAGTACTTTCATAGGGTAGACGCAAGAGATCTTCAAAAGAATTCTTTAAAAATGCATATTATTTTAAATTCTATGTATAGATTTCAAAAAGATTTCATACCAAAATAAACTTTGTTTTTAATTCTCTTTCCCCACAATTTTTGACATGCCCTCATATGTCTTTTTTTTATTAATTATTTTGCATTATGTGACAGTTTCATAGGCTCTGGGAATCCCCCTACCCCTCCCCCTCCCCTCCCCCTCCCCTCCCCCTCCCCTCCTCCTGGTGGATTCCTCCACCTTGATGCAGTATTACAGTTCAAATTCAATCAAGATTCTTTCCTTGCAAACGTATACCAAGCATGGAGTCCAGCTACATATGTCTTATTTCTAATTTTATTCCTTTCCGTATGTTTCTCTTTGCTAAAATGATTGTGATATTTTCTATTGTATTATTGAAGAGAGAAAAAAAAAACCTTGCATGTGCTGGTTCTTTGCCCAAATAACTATGCCAATCAGCACTTGGAACCGGCTGAAGCCAGGAGCCCAGGATTCCACTGAGGTCTCCCACATGGGTGCCATAAGCCCAAACACTTGAGACATAATGTGCCACCCCCAAGACTGTGCACTAGCAGGAGCTGAATTGAAAGTCAAAGATATATCCACCCAGATATTTCCACATAGGATGCAGGCATCCCAAGTTGGGCCAAATGCCAGATTGTCCTTGGATTTATTTAATTTCTTCCTGAAGTCTGAACTTTTATCTATTTCAAATAAAAAGAAATACATAAAATTATGTCTTTCTATGAATTATTCTACTGTCACAGCAAAGGGGATATAATACTGTTATATTCTGATCAAATATCATGAGGGAAAATCCTTGTAAAGTAATAAATTTCCGTTGGTCCAGCTTGATCCTCTTTCATTATAAATCTTTTCCTGGATTAGTTTACCTTGATATTAACAAGGCCAGAAAAAAAAAAGAGTCCCTGTCAATCCAGCACTGCACTTTACAGGCAGTACCGTGGATATAATCAGAAACTGCTGAACTCTGGGCAACAGAACCAGAAAACATGGGTCCAAATTCAAATTGTACACTTATTAGCTATGACAACTTGGGGAAATTATAACATCTCTGTCCAATCTTCTTCCACTATATAAAGATAATATCATTCTTATGGTGTTGTTAGATTAAATTTATAGTTCACACAAATGGTTTAGACAAGTTTCTGGCATATAGGAAGCATTTAATAAATGTTTAAAACTAGTGTTATTTTCAAAAATTCCCAAATAACCCCATTGTTGTCTTCTCAAGCCCACTTCTTTTATGTGTCTTCTCCTCAAAGAGCATCAACGAAGAATCTCATTAGCCCATTCTCTAATTTTAGAAACACAGTAATATCATATTTCTCACTGGCTCTCACTTTTATGGCTTTGCTCTTAATCTAGTTGACTCCTATTCCAGTTCCTCTGACCTATGCTTGATATATTTTAAGTAGAGACATCCCCAAACTTAGGAATGAGTTATGTCCAAATTTAACTCCTAAGTCATCAGCTTGGAACTCCAAGCATGTTTTCTCTACTGAGATAGAGTGGCTACGTTCCAAGGGCAGCTCACCAACACCTATTTAGGTCATCATTTTATCAGTAAGAACACTAAAAGTCCTAGGGCCACTTTTAAAATACGCTTGTTGCAAGACAGGTTTTGAGTCCCAGTTAATATTTTCAAACACTGAGGCTGTTAGATGAGGTTGCCGCTCCAGAAATAGTGATAATAATAATAATCTGCCACCACTTTTATGCTTCAGTGGATGTACAATGAAATATCATAGTACAGTGAAAGAGTGAGACTCAGATTCTCTGGAGACTACAAAGTAATGATTTGCTTCTGTGTGTGACTCACTCACAATTCGGAGGACTACTGATCATCTCTTCACTTCTTGTTCTGTCATTGCTGGTATTACACGACTTTGTATTACTGTGCCTGGAGCTATTAATGCTATAAATATTTAGTGGGTGGTTACTGTATGTTAGGGATACAAACCCAAGTTAAACAGTTACTGCATATGAGACGCTCACACTGGAGTTTGGGAATATACCCAGTGAAGTACTACAGATTCCATGATCCATATTTACATAAAATAAACAGCTCAATTTAACTTGGGTCAGCCAGGCAGTATTTCATAAAAGATATGCCATTTCTGGTAGAATCTTGACAAAGAACTTCCCAGTTGGATAAGGGAGAACAATTTTAATGGCAGCAATGTGAACAAGTATTAGAGGTATAGGACCAAGTTCAGTGTGTTTCTAGAACTGGCCAACAATACAACATAATTGCAGTCCAGGGTGTGATACACTTTTGTTAATATGAAAAACTTAAGAAAAAAGCAATAGGCCAGATTATGGGAAGACTGCTGCTATAGTAAGGCTATTTCAGATTTTATTATTATTATTATTATTATTATTATTATTATTATTATTATTTCAACAACCTTGATCCTGAAAGACTAACTGTGGCCCTGCATTTGCACTTCCCACAAACTAAGCATGGCTTTAACATTTTCAGAATGTTTTCATAACAGCGGAGAAGATTCTACATAGATTTGTGTGTCCTATTAGTTGCAAAATATTTGCAGCTCTGTCTCTTCATAAAAAGCATTCACTTGCTCCTATAGCAATTGATAATAACCTACTAAGTTTTTGAGCAAGCCAGGTTAACCTATGCTCAAATCGTATTTTAGAACAAATTATCTTCAAAACAAATGCGAATAACTGATTAAAGAAGTGTAAGATTGGACATAGGGACAGTTACAAAAACATTGCAATTATCTGAGTGCTGATGGGAACTGAGTTAGAATGTAGCAACAGGGAACGAGAAATGAAGAGCTGCATCAAAAAATGTCCCTCTTCCTTTTTGTCATATTTACATGTAATTTCATTTACTTAGCTGTATTTTCTCAGAAGTAGAGTAATTAGCACAAATATAATAAGGGATTGTGGGGGCAAGGTGAACATGCCCTCAAGATCATCCAGTTCTTTGCTACCACTCAGTAGGCACAGGGAGCTATGAAAAGGATAGAGTCCAAAGAGATGTAATTGCATTTTGTTCATGTACTGCAGTCCCTTCTTTGATCCACATTAGCTGCATACATTACATAAAATTACATTTTGTTCAAACAGAACATTTTTATTTAAAGATAATAAATATCCCCTGGCTTCTTGTGTGATCTCTGATATTCACTGTTCACCTGTCACTCCTTTAGACATCCTTCATACGCGTCTCATGCATCATGAGTCATGCCACCATGAGTCTTAAAAGGAAAATTTCTAAAAACATTATTTAGAAATGTCAGTGACTTAGTTTTACTCAGTTTTTCTTTGCTCAAGTATATTTTCCCTCCTTATTTTATCATATTGGCACCCCACATTCCACAGGAATCTGTGAATTCATGTTTACTCAGCCCATATAAAACATCTTAATAGTACATACATTCTTGTTCAACGTATTTTCATCAATATCATCTAATTTGAGCTTTACTCTACTGCAAGTCCCTTTGCAGACCAGAAATTCAAGGATCTGGATGCTACAATGATGTGCTCACCATCACATGGCTGGTTAAGTACTAGGAGTGGGGCAAAGCAGGTAGATTTTTTACTGTGCTTCATCCATAAGGGATGCAGATCCAGATTTTCTCATCAACACCTTGTTCATGATGTTCGCTCAAATTTGAGCTGTGAAATCTGTTGCTGAGTCACTCTTTGATTTTCTACTTGGCTTTACGTACCCTAGTATTAGTTCACATCCTTTCCTGTATTACAGCACCATAAAGAGCACTCAGAACTGACTGAAGTAACCTTAACTTGTCCATAATTTCTCACTCACAGCAGTCTCCTCTTTTTTCACCTCAGAAAATGTCAGTGGCTTTACCTGACACTGCTGATTTCCAATATTACCCCGAACGACTCAGTCTATTTCAGACATTTTTCATTTGCTCCTTGATTTTCTGTACTTCTTTTCTAATTTCTGTAGTTCTTTTTCTTTATTCTCCATCAGTTTACCATGAAATTGAAAATATTTTTTTCTTCAAAGGATTTGGTTTTGTTTTTTTCCCTCATAGCTTTCTTTACATTATCTTTTTTTCATCCTTATCAATCCTCTCAGGCAGCTTGAAATGAAAGCTGGGTTTCTCTTCTCCTTGACCATTCCTCATTGTTTTCAAGACGTTCACTTACTTACATGAATTTGCTCATCCTCCACTTACTTCTGCCAAATTTCCAAGCTTTTAAGAAATTGATTTCAGCTATTACCATTGCATGACCAGAAAAGTGCTATCTTTCATTTTATATGTCAGACCTCTACTCTCCCTAGCATATAAATCCTGTCAGCCCCACTGGATCATTTCCCTTTTATGTAAGCATATTGCAGTGTTAGTATACGCTTCCAAATAATCTTCTTCCAACTCTACATTTTCACACACAATTTTCAAAGTATTTAGCTTCACTGCTCAATCAATTATCTCTGCCTCTATTCCCTTTTCTGAGATGTGATTGAAACGTCCCTCTACTCCAAAACAACTCTACTTTTTAAAGAATGGAGAAAGGGGGCCCGGCGGCTTAGCCTAGTAGCTAAAGTCCTCACCTTGAATGTGCCCCGGGATCCCATATGGACACCGGTTCTAGTCCCGGCGGCTCCACTTCTCATTCAGCTCCCTGCTTGTGGCCTGGGAAAGCAGTCGAAGATAGCACAAAGCTTTGGGATCCTGCACCTGTGTGGGAAACCTGGAGGAAGTTCTTGGCTCCTGGCTTCGGATCGGCACAGCACCGGCCATTGCACTCACTTGGGGAGTGAATCATCGGATGGAAGATCTTCCTCTCTATCTCTCCTCCTCTCTATATATCTGACTTCGTAATAAAAATAAATAAATCTTTAAAAAAAAAAGAATGGAGAAAGGGAACTGCAACCTTAATTTACAAATCCAAGCTGTTTTCCTCTCCAATTGACATCTTTTATCAGGTACTCCATCCTATTTTTGAGACATTGAACTAGTGATGTTTAACAAAAATCTTGCCCCTTTGTTCTATTATCTCTCTCCTTTTTTATTGCATTTCATTTTATGACATCGTTTCATAGGCTCTAAGGTTCCCCCAACCCCTCCCCGTACCCTCCCCCCATGGTAGATTACTCCACCTTATTGCAGTATTACAGTTCAAGTCCAATCTTGTTTCTTTCATTGCAAGCATGTACCATGCACAGAGTCCAGCATCTTACTGTCCAGATCAATTCAACCGTTTCTTGGGGAGATCATCTCTGGTCTAAAAGCAGAGCTGGCAGAATATCGTTCTGACCAATTAAAAGCCATAACATAACATCAACAACAGTTTACAACATTATGGAGTTAATCGACATGGTATTGAGTAACTGATATATTACAAAATGAACCACATCCTGTGACTACTTCACTGACATTTCAATTTTAGTTTATATACCACTGGCTTCTATCCACCTTAAAATGGCTATAGGATACTATTCAGCTGTCTCGTGTCTATTTTCATTTTTGTATTTAGCAGTTCGTTGTATTGAAGCATAATTTTTACTGAACTTGGCAGATTTTAGGATAGTCCAAACTGGTTTATAACTTTAACAAGGCATATGTCAATGGTTGAGGCACAGAACAGTTTTAGGAGGGGTGTATAGAGAAATCTTCAATACCCCAGCTAAGAGTAACTTATTTTCGTGTCCTACCTAGTAAGGTATATGTGAGTCCCCGCTGACCATTTCCTGTCTGGTTCTAAGCTTTCCTTGTTGTTCTCTATCTATTCTAATTTTTTGTTGTTACTTGTTTGTTTTGTTTTGTTTTTGGGGGGGCTCCAGGGCGACCCTGATAGTCTTTGCAGGAGAGGGTGGGGATCCAAAGTGGGAACTAAGCAAGGACCAGTATTTCTCTCCGTTTCAAAAGAAACTCATGTCCAGATGCTTTATCTGAAAATTTTGCAAATACAATAAGCAAACTGCATGTTACGAATGATGAAGAAATTGATACATTACTTGTAGATAAGATGAAATGTGAGATAAAACAATTTGAGCTAGGTTTGGAAGCAAAATAGATTGTCATAAGCAAAATATGCTTCATGACGTAATCACATTCCAAATGGCTTTGTGGATGACATACAACGAAGGAAGGTAAGATGGCAGCATGTTGTGGAGTACACTCATAAGCGATGACGGTCAAACTTCATGCTGAAATAAAGAAGAAAGCAGTGAAAGTTTTAAAAATAAGGGTAATGTCAGTGGATGAATTTGTCAAATGTAAACCTAAAATGCATCATTTGAATTACTAGGGAGACAGCAATATTCTTAGCAAAGGAAGTAGTGTGAACCTACAAGCTTTGGTCAAAGGCAAATAGGTCCAACTTCCAATACAGCTGAACATACACGTTTGGGAGTCATCCACACTGAGGCATTAAATACATGGACATTCAAGTTTGCAAGACTGGACCAACAGAAAGGTGATAGAAATCAACTGTGTGGAGAACAAGTTGTAGGTGTGTATGATACCACCATGAGCAAAATAATAACTAGAAGAAGATCAGGAAGCCCATGGGTATCCATAGAAAACAAGGTGGGAAGAAAAGGAGCAAGTTGAAAAGAGAAAGTAGTTGTAGGAGCCTGAAATACTATTTTTAAAAAGTAAGGAAGAATTTAAAGGAGTAAGAGAGTGATTACCACTACCACACAGTTCAAACATGTGGAAAATGAAGGAATTCTGAGAAGCTTTCAATTTAACAATTAGAAAATCATTAGAAACCTTCCATCAAGGGATTTCAGTAAACTGGAAGGAGAAGATGTTGAATAATACTACAGATTAAAAAGTAGAGACAATAGTATAGACTACTTTTTGATGGTGTTTAGTGATGAAGCGAAGATAAGAAATTAGGTAGCTCCTGAACAAATCAGGATTGAGGAATGAATAGAGACCACATTATCTTTATCTGCTTGTCAGGTGATGAACATCTAGATCGGTTTCATTTTGATGTTGTGGATTGCACTGCAATAAAAATGAAAATACAGGTATCTCTTTGTAATTTCCTTTGGATATATTCTCAGAAGTGGGATCGATGAGTTATGTGGTACATTTGCTACTGATCATTCATGATTAGTGAAGTCTATAACTTAATAATTGTTCCACTTCTAAGAGGTTAAGCTGTGATAAAAGTGATAGCTGGAGAATGGATAGCATAGTCAAAGATAAGGGCTAAGAGTCAATATGGGGAAAAATGAGTAAAGTTTCTTTTAAATTAGAAGAAAGAAATTCTTTTATTTCAGTGTAGGTGTTAGAAAATGAACACAGAGCACACCTGAAAGGATAATCCTGGTGAGGCCAGGAGAGAGGAGGCAGTAATGGGTCAAGTGCATGCACATTTGTAGAAGGAAGGGTCATAGTTTAAGAATTACAATCAGATAACTTCTATTTTGAGGGCTGGTAGGTAAGTCAAGTATTGAAAAAGAAGGTGTAAGTGCTAGAGTAAAAGACAAGAAATTCTTTCCTATATTTGCAGCAGCACAATCTACAATAGCAAAGACATGGAAACAATCCAGATGTGCATCCAAGGAAAAGTGGTTAAGAAACTGTGGTACATCTACTCCATGGAATATAATTCAGCTATTAAGAAGAATGAAATTATTCTTCTACAACTTAGGTGGTCCCAACTAGAGACCATTATGCTCAGTGAAATGAGTCAATCACAGAAGAACAAATACCATATATTCTCTCTTATATAAGGAAATCAACATGGAAAGTATAACTCCAATAGTCCAATCCATACTGTTTTTTGATTGTTTGCTTTTTTGGCTGTATCCCATGTGTTTTGATGTTTTTTATTTCACCTTGGTTCATTCCAAATAATCTCTTTTCTCTAATCGAATACATCATGGGCTCATGAATTATACGATGGCATCATTTTTTTCCCAAGAGACTTCTGTGTTTCCTTGTTGTCACTCATGTGCTGGTTACTCAGTGGCGCTTTTTTTATGGTACTGTAATTTGTTGTTGATGTTGTTGTTGTTGTGGCTGTTCTAACTCATACCGGTTGTTGACCTTGTTTCATGGCTTCTCACTTATAGTAATGTAGAGTGATGGAGTACTGGGGTCTATCATACACAGACGTGGGGGTATAATGGAACATGCATCCCTGCATCCCGATGAAAGATGGGTTCCCAATGAAACTGTTGGACATGTGTAGACAATGGGATGCTGGACTGTCTGACATTGTCTCTACCAACAACGTCAGGGTACACTTAAATAAGAGACTGATGGAATTATGATTGCTTATGAAGGACTACACTATTGTAACAAAATGGGAAAAATCTGACGGGGGTGAGAGTTTGGGTGGGAATCCCAGCCTATACAAAATTGTACCACATAACTCAAAATTCAAAATAAAAATATATTTTAAAAGAAGACAAGAGAAGGCTAGTGGAAATGTCTAGCTATTGTGTAAGATAGAAGCAAGAGCAGCCTAAGAAGCATGAACTTCTCAGGCAGAAGTAAATACAGGGTTCAAGAAAAAATTGGAAGCCATTCAATATAGAAAGGCATGAATCCACATAAATTTGAGATTCTTACACTTAGCAGTCTACATGTACAAAAAGATGGAGGGAGAAAAGGCTACATTAAAAATTGAATTAATTCAGATAAAATTGAAGTCAAAATGGATTCTAAATAGCCCAAGAAGGCATGCTGATCTTGCAAAAACATAGGAGATTGCTATAGGTATAAGCATAGTCTATGAGACTGGAATAACGAATTGAACTCTGGATAATTCACATTCTCTATGTCATTGGCAACTGCTAGCTGATGAAGGGAGTTGGAGCTGGGGAATGAGTAGCAGTACAGGGTGCAACAGAAAGAGGAAAGATTAGAGGCAGGTAAGTCATTTTAGAAGTGATTTCGATGGGATTGATGAAAGGGCCTGAACAAAGGCACATACTTGGTTAGAGAAGAAAAGAAATGAATTAAAGATACCTGCAAAGACACACGAATGAGAATGTAATTGAGAAGTCTTGGTGATTCGGTAGAACTTTCATTTTTTAAAATTATTTTTCCTTATAAACTCTTCTGTCCTACTTCCCTCTGGAGCTGATAGGTTATCCTTCCTCTAGCAGTAACCAGGAGAAGAAAAAAAAAGACTAGATGCATTAAAAGCTCCTAAAGTACTCTTGAAAGCTGAGCTATACAATAGAAAGACTCTGGAGTCCTTGATTCTACCCTCTGTTCTACCACCTAACATCTCCATGTTTAGGCTGCTTTAGCCTCGTCAAGCCTCTTGTTCCTCTGTAAATTAAAGACTATGTCTCTTTTCCAGAGCTTTGGTGGAGTTTAAACAAAATGCTGAAGACATATATACAAGATAGGCTATTCAAATGCTTCCTGGAATACAGCAGATGTCCCAATGGTAGCTAGTTCTATTTCCAGTGTTTGGCTACTTTTTCTATCTTTGTTATTATCCTCCCAGCCTTCTCGTTAGTGAAGTGACACCAAGCCACATAGTAGATGGGTGAATCCATAAATGGTGCTAAAATAGGCCCTGTGCTTTAAACAGTCTGTGCAGCTCAGGTCACAAAGTATCGGGAATAATACTAGACACCATCCATCCCACCACTGAACCTGCTGACCCTAGGTTCACACCAATGATAGAGAATCTCCTTCAACAGAAACCACCTGTTCAGCTGGCCAATGAAACCACATCACACAATAATGGTTTCTACAATCACGTCTTTAGCTGCTGCCATACTAGATACACAAATAAACCCCCATTGTATATATCATATATTAGTATGCTATGTTCTTATATTCTCCCAATCATGTCTCACATCCAACCTGCTATAGATATGTCAACTGGAAAAAGACTTCAAATTTTCATCACTTGTGGAGCTTCCCTGCAAAGGAAAATCTTAGCAGCCGATGTCCTCTAATGGCATCATAGGAAGCTGTCCTTGAAATTATATTTTCCAGGGCCCGGCGGCGTGGCCTAGCGGCTAAAGTCCTCGCCTTGAAAGCCCCGGGATCCCATATGGGCGCCGGTTCTAATCCCGGAAGCTCCACTTCCCATCCAGCTCCCTGCTTGTGGCCTGGGAAAGCAGTCCAGGACGGCCCAATGCATTGGGACCCTGCACCCGCGTGGGAGACCCGGAAGAGGTTCCAGGTTCCCAGCTTCGGACTGGCGCGCATCGGCCTGTTGTGGCTCACTTGGGGAGTGAATCATCAGACAGAAGATCTTCCTCTCTGTCTCTCCTCCTCTGTGTATATCTGGCTGTAATAAAATGAATAAATCTTTAAAAAAAAAAAGAAATTATATTTTCCAGTAGTATGGGTGCTTAAAAGATGACATTCAATCATCTTTTAGATGATTGTGTTTCTAATTTTATGCTGTGAATGATGGGAATCATGTCAACATGGTGGCTCTCCTAAGATTTTTTATGTGCTCTAATAAAATCAAAATGGCTTATTGTTTTCTTAGAAATGAAGCTAGTATAGCTTTAATGGAAGTAGACTCTTCCCTCTTGAAGAATCATGAGATTGTTGCTCAAAAGTCCCAGCTGGAGTTACAAAATAGTCCGTATATGAAAGATCAGAATACTAGAAGCTTTCCAGAATTTTCCCCCACCATGAGCCCTGTGATCCAGCAAGACCTTACAAAGTACTCCTAACAGTATTGAAAATCTGTCAGCTGTTCTAGACTATTCCCTTGGCCAAGCTAGAACTAGGCTCAATGGCACTCTCCACTATCACATTTTTGTCATTGTGCATACCGTAAATCTACCTTCTTTTTTTAAAAAAATGAGACCAAAAAATAGGAATAGTGTAAAAGGGGGAGAAAAGTGGACTAGCATGTACTGGTGTTAAGCTTCTTTCATTATTCCAACTCTACAAGGTTGCCCTAGTACATAAAAGGAAAAAGGGGTTGTAAGCAAAAGATTAGCAATTCAGGTTTGTGTCAAAGCAGGTAGCTTTGTCAAAGCAGGTAACCTTCTGTTAGCTAAGAAATATCTAGGACATTTATCACAGCAAGCATCCATGCATGCTACTGTTTGAAATACACATGAATGAATGTTTATTGGATGTAGGATTAAAATAAACTCAGTATGTTTAACACATCTCTATAAATAAGTAAAATTTCACAAGACTATTCTCAGAGGGTAAGAATGGGCACCACAATAAGAAATAAGAATGCTTGTTCCATTTTCTCCCTAGCTCCTGATATTTCTTCACCCTTACAACAAATCATGCCTAGACTGTTAGTTACTGCCTAGCAATTCTCCAGTGTGAGTTCTTTTCATTTCATCTCCTGCTGGTGTAAATATGCAAAGTACCTGGGCATAGTGATTTTTAAAAAGTCTGTATGCACACAAGTAAACAATTTGGACACAGCCTTGTAGTTGTGTTTTACTAGTAAACATGTCTCTTTTGTTTTTCTGATGTCCACAAGTGCATTTATTTGTGTGTGTGTGTGTGTGTACGTGCATGTGTATAAGAAGAAGCAAGCACAAACAAAACAGTGTTCTATCAGAATAAGTGATTTTCTACTAGCGTGCCTTCCCACCCTCACTCCAGGCCAAATTATGTGCCTTTCTACACGCCAGAGTTAAGTAACCAGTACTATCTGAAATTACATAGCTCTAGCACTACAAGATGCTCAAACATTTGCTAGCATTTCCTGAATACATTTGCTTGAGTAGCTGGAGTCCAGAAAGTCAACCATCTGATTAGAGAAAGAACATTTCTGATGGCAGACATGAAATTGATTGTTGGGGTGGTTGGACTAGATCAAAGAAACAGGAATAAAAGTGAGATAAGTTGAAGTACGTCATCTAAACATAACTTATATCCCATTTCCAAGAGATCATACAGATTTAACTCAACAGTAAATAAAACAAATAAATACATTCTAAATAAGTTAAAACTAGACTAGACTATATAAACTATATAAACTATATAAAACTAGACTATATATATATATATAAAACTAGACTATATATATATAGTCTATATATATATATATATATATATATATATATATATATATATATAGTGCAGGAAATGCTGTAATAGGAGGGCACACAGCATTCTACAGATGCCTATCAGAGGCTCAGTGAATAAGTGCAAGCAGGAAGGACTTTTTGTAACGTATGTCATCTGAAATTTTTTGAAGAATGAATAGGAATTTTCCTGATGACGAAATTGTATCTCCATATGGAAAGAAAATAGTTTGTCCAGAAATGTGAAGGCATGAAATAGAATCATAAATACATTGCAAGTAGCTGTACTTTACTATTGTGAAGAGTTTAAAAGGTTGGTTTAGGAGATGGTAAGATAGGGAATGATCTGATTGGGAAAACAGACTGGATTCATGAGCAGGAGCCCGCTCTTGAAAAGTTCCTGTTGTACTTCATTGTAAAATCCATATATGTTTCGGCTGCAGTAGGTAAGCTCTCGGAGAGCTAGGGCTGTGTGTTTTGTTCATAAGACCCTCCCTAATTTCTCTAACATGGTACACAGTACAAAGCAGCTTTCCTAAAAGTGATGTCAATGAATCTCATACCAATGTATTTAAACATTTTCTTGGAGAAGAAGATCCATTAAATGACGTCAAGCAAAAAAGTGGTATGGTCAGATGCACATTGCAGATCAATTCTGATGGCTGAGTGAAGAAATTGGGAGGGACCAATACTGGATGCTAGGTGAATGTCCATAAGGCTATTGCATGCAGGTGAGAAAACCTAGTGGCAAGTAATAGGGAATTTGGAACATTAAGATATTTGGGAAATAGAATTACTAAAAGAGGACAATTGGATGACAGAAAAAATGGAAAGAACATGTCAAATATTGTATCACCTGTTTGGATGCTTGCACAACAAGGTGATCCTTTTTGATAAGATGGGGAATGTTGTGGAATGATTAAGTTTGTGGTTCAGAGCATGGGTAGCATTGTAGGAGTGTGGCATGGGGTGGGGCATAAAGATAATAAATGTCATAAAGAATGAGGAAGATATTACTTCCCTCATACAAACTTTAAGGCATCTAAGAGGTACTCACATGGAAATATATTCAGTAATTAGCTGAACGCATGCCTATGGCTCAGAAGGAAAATATGGAAATGCAGATTTAGGAGTCTGTATATGGTTGTTGTGACACGTGTTCCTCCATGGCCCAATGACCTCTGCTTACAGTTAAGTAACCATAGCCTGAATTCCTACTGTATATTTACTCTTTTTCTTAGTGTCCCCTGAAACAACCCTGGCTCCAATGACACCAGCTGACAGAATCCCCAAGAGATCATACAAAATTATCTACACCCTATAGGTACTACAGCTTACATTTATACCCACTGCTCTGAACTTGTTAACAGCACAAGGGTGCCCTCTAGTGCTTCATACAAAGCAGGAAGGGGCACAGAATGAATACAGTAAGCTTTCAACCAGAGTAACAGCCCTTTACTTCCACTTCCAGGGGAACTCAAAAGCAACATATAAACCTCAGATCTAGTGAAATCTTAAGTACTTCAGACTATTTCAAGGAAGAGAAAAGTCATGAATTTCTTCTCTCTTAAGGAATTATACTTTTTTTCAGGAGTCCAAAGAATTAGGGTGTGACCTCTCAACTCGTTTGTTGAATGGAAAGATTAGATTCTACACTCTGGTATCTTGGTGAATCTCAGGGGAAAGCTACCAGACAGACTGATCAAAAATTATTATTATTTCAGAAAAATAAACCTCAGAATTAGAAGGATTAGAATCAAGCTTTGTCTGAAAGAACTAGAGGGTGCGGGTGGGGGGGCGGGATCCTTGCTACAGATGTCCTGGACACAGTAGCCTCTGAATATGTAATAAACAAGGAATGTGCTTTTAGCCACAGTTGCCACCCTCACTGGAAACTCTGCATAGCAATCAGGGTGCTGCGGTGAGAGCAGAAGTTTTGTATTTTGCCCTTACCTTCAAGGAACAGCGGGTAGGATGTTTTGTAATACAGAATGCTGGGTAGTATACTCTGACCAGTATACTTATGACCAATTCCCAAGGTTATCCTGGTTTAAATGAGTATCATTTTGTATCCCTGGGCCCTAGTGAAGGTACAATGAGAACTAGATTTTCATTATTTATTGGCAGTACCAATAATAGTGACAAAAGGGACATTAACCATTTCAAGTAATAATATACAATCAGCCTCTTATGGATAGTTGATAAAGGAAGACCCCAGCACCAACTAAACTGTATCAAAAAAATTTAAAATGAATATCTTTTTCACAAAAAAAGGAGTATACATAATTGGATTAGCGTGAGACAATAAGAAAAAAAACCAGTATTAGTGTGTACTTCTCACATCTACCCCCTTTACAGATGGAGAGCAAAATGTCTCATTGTATCCTAAGGAAATGTATGATCTTCATCTTGGAGGCTCTGTCTTAAATTCAAGCTATGCCCTCTATGGATCCATACCATCTGTTCCTTCATCACCAAATATTCTGTATAAGCATGCCACCTACCAAATAACATTTTCGCAACTGAATGTCAAACTGAATGTGAATATGATTAATCTAAGGTCTGAGGCCAATGATTCTTATGTCAAACATTTGAGTTGTTTCTCTAACCTTAAGGTCAAATTCTTTCAAAAATATATAGAAAACAATCTGTGGTGAGAGGAAGTAAGAAGCCTGTACCAGTCCATGTAAATAAACAAGGAGTTCTATCTCTTGCAAACACTGCCTCAACCTCAGAGCAAGAAGTCTCCAACCTCACCTATTGATTCAGAACCTCCCACATCATGTTGGCCAAACAGAATTTATTTTAAAAGTCTACTTTTCTGAAATGTACTCCACTTACTACAAAATTCCCCCATTTTGAGTGTACCTGTCAAAAGTTCTAACAAATGTATATACCTCCTACAAATTACAAGCATCACACTCAAAATACAAAACACTTTCATGACTCCAAAATTTGTACAGATGGTTGTGTCCATTCCAATCAACCATTAATCACCACACTCAAACGTTAGCCTACCACTAATTTGCTTTTCTGGAATTTCATAGATAAGGGCAACTACTATGCACTCTATTCTATCTTCTTTAATTTAATTGAATAGTCTCAAACTTGCCCTATATCCTTGCATATAGTGGTAGCTTATATTGAATTACTAAGTAATATTCCATTCTATAGATATGCCACAGGTTTGTTTTTGTGATTTTTGTTTTTTGTGTTTTCTGTGTTGTTTAAGTTGGCAACTTTGAAAATGTGGGTTGTTCCCCACATGGTTATTCTTAGAAAAGCGATTCAAAAATTTTGTACATTTTTGTGTGTGATGTATTTTTTTAAATTTGAACAGATATGCGATAATTAAAAAAAAAAGTATACAATACAAAATGCCAAGGCAAGGCTGCCTGTGCCGGTTAGGAATGCAGCACCCAACCAGCACACCTCCCACTGGTTTAAGTGAAGGATGAGTGTGTGATGGCCAGAACCAGGATGGGCTGCAGTACTCATTGGTTCCAGTGGAGGTCGGGGCTGAGAATAGAACCAACCCAGCAGTTGCAACCACCAGCTGATGGCGTGATGGATTGTGGTGGGCACTGTGCTTACTAGTACATGTAGGAACCTGGTCTGGGAACACCTCAAAGTTTCTTTGGGAACTCCCTTAATCATAATGGAGGAATCAGAACATTAACCAAGAAAAGACGGAAGATGGAATAGATCAATCAACCACCTCAGTTATATGTTGGCAGCGAAATACTGGACAAGGGGAGACGCTATGATGGTCTAAATCAGTCAGTGGACTCTGCACCAGCCTCATCATACCTGGATTGTTGCTGATGATATGTTGGAGCTTCTAGTTGATCGGGATGACACTCTGTTGGCTCTGCCTTCGGACCTGAGAGGGCCTCCCTAAGAGGTTGTTGAATTTGGACAATGGGATGCTGGACTCTATGTATGTATATGCTTGCAATGAGGGAATCCCAGCGGAACTTGAGCTGTGGCTATGCATCAGGATGGAGGAATCCACCGGGGGGGGAGGGTTTGGGGTGAAGGGGGGAGAATCCCAGTACCTATGAAATTGTGTCGCGTAATACATTGTAGTTAATGTGAAAAAATAATAAAAAAATATTAAAAAAAACAAAAATAAATAAATAAATTTGAACAGATACCTAAGACTTGAATCGTTGGGCCATAAGGTAAATACATGTTATTTTATAAGAAACTGATTAATTATTTTCTAAAATAGCTGTACCATTTTATATTCCTATCCCAATACATGAGATTTCCAGTTGCTTCAAATTATTGTTAATATTTGGATTTGTCAGTATTTTTAATTTTTGTTATTAAAATTATGATAATATCCCACTGTGGGTTTGGTTTGCATTTCTCAAATAACTAATAACATTTCATTTTGTGCGTGCTTGCAGGTGACTTCTTTTGAAAAAATATGAACATTTTTATTCATGAAGCTTTGTCCTTAACGTGAATGAAAGCAATATTTTATATAGTTTGTTATATATGTGTTTTCAGAAACTGATGAATGAAATGGCACACAATCATCTGATCATTAGATGGCAGCATACCTTACCCTTACTTTTCATTCCAGATGAGATCACAGACTTTCTTGATGACTTTAGCATGACCTTGAAATGTATTTAAAAATTCAAAAACATAAATATTGCACCATGTCCTACATATTGTGTATGATCAAGACACGGATGATGTTCTATAATGCATCAGTCATATTAATGTTACAAGAAAACTCCAGGTAGATCAAATTTATCTTGAAATTATTGATATTGGTCAGGTGCTACTCATAGTATATTTGTTATGTTGCTGCTCTGGTTGAAACAATAACTCATTTCAAAAACAGGAGATAATTTGTTGAATTGATAAATTTTCCTGTTGGGTTATAGGTTTGTGAAATATTGATTTTGATTCAGCCCTTACAATATCCAGGAATACCTGGATCATCCAGAGCAAAGGACGGGGGCCTGTTGCCTTTAACTGTGAATAACTCAGCCAGTTCCCAAGTACAGCATCCACTCACTTGCATGAGTGCACACAGGTGCGTGTGTGTAGATGCAAGAGAAAGAGACAGAGACTCAGAAACAAATGGCAAGTACAGACTAACAGACTGGTGCCCCTCCCCCTCCCATTTCAGCAAACCTGTCTTCAAATATTCCACCTATGCAAAGGCACTTTTATGTCCACCACTCAAGATATTGACTAAAAGTCTACAGAGACTTTAGAATGATCCATATTTACTATAGTATCCTCTAATAAAAATACAGTCTATGAAACCCGTAGGCAGAACAAGAACTAGCTTTGGTAATTTGAAGTATTATAACACCCACAACCCCTAGATGTGTCATTAGTATTCCACAGTATTAGAGTTTGTCTTAAACTTACACCCTTTATGCTGCCACGACTTCAACCTGATGGCTATGTCATTCCTCACAAAAGTGGTAATTCATTCCTGTGCTACCTCTCAATCCATTCACACAATCATAATAAAGTAGTGAGCTATTTTCCTTACAGCGTCTACAAACTTTTCAACTGAGACATCATGACTGAAGAGTATTTTGAAGGGCCATCATAACTGCACCTGCTGTCGATTCTTAAATGGAACACAACAAATTTTTGAGGAATGTGCTTGGTGTTCTGCCTCTGACAGCTCAAAAGTCAAACTAGGGCCAATGTTGTGGCAGAGCAGGTGAAGTTGCAGTCTGTAAGGCCAGCATTTCACATGAATAGTGGTTTTGACACCAGGCTGCTCCTCTTCTGACCCAGCTCCATGCTAAGGAATCTGGGAAAACAGTGGAATATGAACCAATTTCTTAGGCTTCTGTACCCACATTGGAGATCTAGAAGAAACTCCAACCTCCTGGCTTTAGCCTGGCACAGTTCCAGCCGTTGTGGCCATTTGAGGAGTGAATCACTGAATGGACAATTCTCCCTTTTTCTCTCCCCTCTCTCTGTAATTCTGTCTTCCAAAAAACCAAAACAAATCCTTAAAAACATTCTAACTTGGACTACATGGTAGCATAGTAAGCTAATCCTCTGCCTGCAAGCATATCCTGACTGCTCCACTTCGAATCCAGCTCTTTGCTTATACCCTGCAAAAGCAATGGTGGAGGACCCAAGGCCTTGGGGAGACCTGAAAGAAGCTCCTGACTTCTAGCTTCGGATCAGCTCAGATTTAGCCATTGTTGGCATTTGGGAGTGAATCAACAGGTGGAAGACCTCTCTCACTATCTCTCCTCTATGTATAAAAACTGTCTTTCAAATGAAAATAAATCTCAAAAAAAAAACAGTTTTCTTAAAATATATACCAACCTACTTCAAAGAAATTTGTCTGCAACATAAAACATTGTTTCACATGAAAAAAGTCAAAAACAAGATCTTAATTGAAAAAAATCATAATGAAAGTCACAAATGAAAAGAAAATTTCTGAACTTGGTTTTTAAAGTGTCTTAAAATACAGCTAATATTACTTTAAAAATTGAAAGACTGAATGAACATCTTGTTCCTAGGAGTGGTGACAAGGCAAGGATATACAGTCTCATAATACTTCTTTGACATAGCTGTAGAAATTTTTAGCTAGCACAATAATGCAAGACTAGAAGATAAAAGGTGTGTATAAGAGAAAGAAGCAAAACTTGTCCTCTTTGTAGACATAATTGTCCACACAGAAACTGTCAATGAATATGCAAAAGTCTCCTAAAACTAACACGTGAGTTCAGTCAATCACAGACTACAAAATTAATATGCAAAAATTATATTTCTATAGACTAGCAAAGAACAAGTAACAAAAGTAAATAATACAATACTATTTGTAATTGCTCAAAAAGTGAAAGGGTGACGCAATGCTCTTGCACAATATATAAAGGAATTGTATGCAAAATACACACAATGATGTTGCAACGAAAATTCAAAAAAAGATCTGTGAGAGAGTAATGCATTCATGAATCAGAAGACTCAACAGAGTGAAGCTGGCGGTTCTGCCCAAAATTATGCCCGTATCTACATGATTCCTATGAAAATCCAAGTAATTTCTGTAGAATTATTGACAGTATGTATCTATGATAGCTAGATACATACACAGATCCTCAGAAAACATACACATACAAATAGAGAAATATAAACAATGTACTTACAGAAACTCTTTCCTAGATCTTTGTAGGAACTGTGAAATTTTTGTAAGCGGTCAAAACAAAAAGAATAGCTAAAACCATTTTTGAGAAAGTACAAAGTGGGAAGAATCAATCTCCCCAATTTCAGCTCTTGCATTATAACTTCAGTAACAGTAATCAAGACCGTGTGTTATTGACAGAGTGATAGACACATAGATCAATGGAGCAGAATGCAGAACCCAAAAATAGACACACAAAAAGACGCCCATTGATTTTTGGCAAAAGTGCCAAAGCAACTCAGTGGAGGAAAGATAGTATTTTCAACAAGTGATATTGGAACAAGTAAAAAGTCACATTTTATACAAAAATTAACTCAAAAGGTACTATGGACTTACAGATAAAGTATGAAGGTACATAACTTCAGTGGAGGGAACAGGAATTAGCCTTTGGGATAGAAGGATAGGAATAGAATCCATAGACTTGATACCAGAAGTGCAATATTTTAATATTTTAATTTAAATTGTGAAATTGGATTCATCAGCATTTAAATTGTTTTCGTTAGTTTCAAAGGGGTGGAAATACAGCCTTAGAATGGGAGAAAATATTGGAAGTCAAATATCTGACAAATGAATTTGAAATATTCAATAACAAAAAGGAACATAAACAAGCTAGTTAGAAAACAGGCAAAGACATGCAGACAAGGGAAATAAGCAAATGAAAATATGTAAAATACTATTAGTTACTAAAGAAATGATGATTAAACCACAATGAAATACCACTACACATTAATCAGAATATATGAAATAAAAATTAACTACAAAATTACCTTCCAAAACCTGGTAACAAGGATGTAGAAAAAGGAACCTCTCATACATACCTAGTAGGAATATAAAATTATAGAATCACCCTCTAATAGAGTGAGAACGTTTCTTTTAAAATGAAATATAACTGATTCATACAGACCCTTTCTGTTATTATTATTTTTTAAATTTTAGTTCCCTCCTCTCTTGTCTGGAAGAATAACACATATTGACAGCCAAAGAGTTCCACAGATTGGTCCTGGAGGCTTTAAAAGAATCTCAACATTCTTTTACTTTCTCCCATTTTCTCTCTTTTATTTCGTTTGAACTGGCAGTGAGACTGATAAAATGCCATTTCTATTCCTGGGTTCTGTTATGATGGCTTATTAGACCCATACATAGTTCAGACTCATACTAACAGTGTTATCAAATGGATGATCCACCACACACACTCAGTTCTTTTCTAAATAAAGCCTCGTTTTTTGCAATGTGACCAGGCTAAGAATTTTCCAAATCTTTACATTCTGGTTTCGTTTTACTTTACCAATTCTGTCTCAAGTTCATTATCTACAGTCTGTATATGATTGTTTATGATGGTAGTTCAAAAAGTTCATGCAAAGGGGAATTTTAAAATGCTCATTCTAGTACAGAAAATATTGAAACACATGCATATTTTTCATAATACCTATCCTTCATTAATCTTTGGAAATTTCTCATTTATATTATCTAAAAAGACAGAAGCTTCATCCACAGCTCTAGGTTGCTTGCCGAGCCCTTACCAGGATCACATTTAAAAGTCCATTTACAGCAATATTGATTTCCTTTAAAACGGACTTCAAAATGCTTCTAGCCTTTGTCTATTACCCTGTTCCACAGTCCTTTCTACATTTTGTGGAAATTAACAGCACCTCACTTTTGATACAAATTTCTGCCCCAGTATCCTATAGAAACTTAAGATACTTTCAGACAAGTGAGTGTAAAGTATGTCATTGTAAAATATTTCTTTAAAGGAAGGAAAAGTTGGGGGTGTGGGAACACAGATAGGAAGGAAGGTAGTGTGGGAGGTATCACTATGCTCCTAAATCTGCACTGTGAAATACATGAATTTTTCTCACATTGTATAAATGAAATCATTTAAAGTACTAAAATTAAAACAAAAATTACCATGGACTGAGTGGCATAAAATGGTAAAGAATTATTTCATACAGTTCCAGATGCTAGCATACCAAGATGGAAGTACTGGGAGATCTGGTGTCTGAAGAAGGTCCACTTCCTGGTTTGCAAATATGTGTTGTCTTTGTAGCCTCACATGGCTAAAAGCAATAACAAACTCGCATCTCTTCTTATGAGGACACCAATTCTTTCTAGAAGCTAGGCTCCATCCCTATGGCCTCACTATCTCCGGAAGTTCGTACCTAATAATACCATAGCACTGGGGATTATGGTTTCAACCCAATGATTTGGAGGGGGTGGGGAGCCACATTCTCTTTTATATTGTTGCTAACAATTGTAAACATTATTTTGCCAATTAATTTAACAAATTCAGTTGGATGATCAAATTTACAAAAGCATAAAACCAGTAAATTTCAGTACAATAAAAAGGAAAATCTAAATAGCTCAAAATCAATTTTGACAATAAAAAAGGAAAAATCGCTAAACAGATCAATAGCAATTTTGATAATCTAATTTATAACTTAAATTTTCCTTCAATGAAAATTTGAAGTCAAAATGGCTTCTTTGGTAAATTCTGTTCTGTTTTTATGAAGAGAGTTAACCCCATGAAAAATGTTTCAGAAAAATAAGCAGTATGTACTTTAAAATAATTTATGAGACCAAGATTATCCTGAAACCAACTAAGAACTACATTCAATACAATGACAAATCATTTTGTTTATATAACTATATGCGCAATGCCTTTTAAATACTAGCACATCATAAATAGAAAAAAATGTTAAACAACCAAGTAGTGTTTATCCAAAAAATACACATTTTCTTCAACATGCCAAGATAAATCCTAGTAAGAAAACACAAATACAAATCTTTGTGACCTTCTGCTGGCAATAATTTCTTAGGTACATTATATAAAATGCAAGTGGATAAATTGTATAAAATAAAAATGGGTAAATTGAATTTCGTCAAAATTTAAAATTTTTTTGTCTCTAAGTAGCAAGAAATTTAAAAGGCAATGCACAGGATTAAAGAAAATATTGCCAATGTATATCTGATAAGTATCAAGTACACAAATTATATAAAGTACTCTTACCATTCAACAATAAAAAGAAAAATAACTTAGCTTAAAAATGAGCCAAGTAATGGAACAGATACGTCTACAAAGATTTTTTAATGCCCAGTACTCACCAGAAAGTGCGCATGACCTCATCTTCCACCAAGGAAATGCAAATCAAAACCATGATAAAATGTCATTTTTATACTCACTGACATGGTTATAATTTTTTAAATGGAAAATAACAAGTGTTTACAAAGAAATTGGAAGAATGATGTTCAGAATACAGAATAGTGCACCTGCTTTGGAAAACAGACTGTCAGTAAAAAAAAAAAAAAACTTACCACTTGAGGCAGAAATTCCACTCTAAATAATACATTCAAGAGAAATGAATTTTATCTCTATATACATAACCATATAAATAAAAAATTATGTGTATAAATATAAAATGCATGCAGACATTTATATCAGATTTATTCTTAATTTCCAAAAGTGGAAACAACCCAAATGTTCATCAACCCGTGAATGGATAAGCAAAATATGTACAAACCATACATTAGAATATTATTTTGCTGTCTAAAAAGAACAAATAAAATATTGATACAGGCTACAGAATGGATGAACATCCAATAACGTTCTGAGTTGTATAAAACATAGAAGGCCACATATTACGTAATTCCTTTCACATGGAATGAGCATAAAAGGTATATCACCAAAGAGAAAAATGGAGGTTAGTGGTATTCAGGAACTGAAAGATAATGAAAATGAAGAATGACTGTTAACAGGAACAAGAATTGCTTTGGTAATGATGAAAATGTTTAAAGTTGGGTTCTAATGATTGCACAATTTGTGAATACACTAAATGCATTGGGTTGCAAGTTAATAGCCAAGTTTTGAGTTAGTTATGTATCAATAAATGTGCATTTATAAATCATTGCATTCACAGAGAAAAAATATTAGCTACAAAATGGAAAAAATTAAAAAACATTTGGCACCTGTTTGTGACAGAAACTCAGTGAGCTGAGAACAAAAGGAGACTTTCTCAACTTTATAAAGGTCATCTTCTAAAAAAGCCACTGCTAACGTCATACTTAATGGTAAAATGTTCAACACCTTTCACTTAACATCAGAAAAAGCCAAGGATGCTCACCATCCTACTTCCTTTTAATATTCAACATTGTGTTCCAACCGGGAACACTAAATCACACCGATTAAAAAAGGAAGACATAATAAAAGGGTATGTCAAAAAGTTTGTGAGAAAGTAGAATTAAAAGAGTTTATTTTGGTACAAAAAATTATGAAAACCATTCACATAATGGTTTTAAAAAAGTTCATGGAATACACACTGAGGAAAAAATATATCTTTACTCAAAACACTATGATTTTACATGTAGTCAATCTTAAAGAAACTGAGGGGAAAAAAATAACTCCTAGAACCAATAAGTGAGTTTACTAAGGACAAACCATATAATTTCCACATGTAAAAGCCAATGCTATTTTTGTATAGTAGCAATAATCACATAAAAGTATAATTTTAATATAATATAGGTTCAGGAAAATTTCTTTATCTTAAAATTAAATAAGATAAAAGCATAACTACATCTGCAAAAAAACCCTTCACAGTAGCACATATATTGGTGCTTGACTGAATAATTTGAAAAAACTGAATTTACATAAATGACAGAAATGTTGGCTCTTGTTTTGAAATTCTACCTGCCACAGTACACAAACTGAATTATTTCACTCACATAAACATGCAGAAAATGTTAGAAAACCTATAAAACAGGATAAAGACTGGTAGATAATTGTTCCTGCAAATGGAAAATGAGCAAAAGGGTACTTTTGATGGCTACTGGAATTTTCTATCTGCTGACTGCAGTGTTGATCACACACACACACACACACACACACACACTTATTAGAACTCTTTAAACACTTTAAATGAGCGTAATTTGTGGCATGAAAGTTGTGAAGCAAGCCAACTGATTTTTTTAAAGTAAAGGCAAAAAGAGAAACTTCCCTCATAAACAGAAGATGATTCAGTTTGATACCATGTAACCTGTAAGTCGTAGTCCTTTTCTCTGAAAACTCACATCTATACAGGGGAATGAAAAATACCACAAATTTTGTGTGTGTGTGTGTGTGTGTGTGTGTACAGATAGATACTATATGTTTGTAATTAAAATTTCTTTTTTTACTATTTACAGCAAAAGTTAAAACGATGTATTTTTAAATTATAACATTTGGAATTATAAAAATAATAGCACATGAAATGTGAAAGAAGAAATGACAATATACCATTTCAAATTTCTTCAAAAACCTGCTGTGATACATTGAAGATATCTGTGTTAAACTCTAAAACTGGTATTAAAAATGGAAGCAAGAGAACATATCAGAGACATGGATTGAGTTCCCAGATCTCCCAAGTCAATCTGACTCAATCTCAATTGTTATAGACGTTTGAGGAGTGGACCAACATAGAAATCTCTTTCTCTTTCCCCCTCCTCTAACTTTCTCTCTTGTTCTTCCCCTCTTCCCACCCATGCCTTTCCCCCTCTTTCCACAAATCCTTCTCTCTGCTAGTCAAACACTAGCCGAACTTAAGCAGAACTGCCTAAGTTGGTAAAGAAATCCAAGAATATGATTCAGATTACAGATGGGGGTAAAGAGGAACTATTGGAATTATTGGAACTTCCTGAGATGTAATCATGTGACAGGAGTTCAACCAGTTAGTTCAGATTCCCCCATGAGTACAAAGGTATGCTGCAAGATAGCATGTTGTGGTGGCAGGACAGGAATCAGTGGCATCTCAGAAGGAACAGAAAAGCATCCTTGGAAGCAAGAGTGTAGTAGGTCCAATGTCTTGCTAAGCAAATAGTGGGCACCAGAAAAGGGGGAGATGGTGCAGCCTGGTGAATAGGAGAGGAGAAGCAGTGACGTCTCAGTTTCCACCAATCATAGGAAGAGCATGGGTGCCAGGATAAGGTATTGTGAGAGTGTATTGTGGCAGGCACCTTCTTCCACTAGCAATTTTTGGAATATCCTCAATTAAGCAATGGAGGCCTCATGGGGAATAAAAATCAAAGTGAAGAAGACTAGTCAAATATGGCAGTAACTTTCAGGTAGTGCAATAAAACCAGTACAGGATTGACCTGCTGAGTCTTCCCAGTATATGGGGAACAGAACAAGTTGAGCAGGCAGGATCCTCTTTATGTGAGGAATATGGTAGCTCTGTTGGAGACATTCTAATTGAATCTGAAGGTGAGCGCAAAACACACAAGTTTCGTAACATGGACAGTAAGCCAATGTATTCTTCCTCCTTTTTTTCTAATGGCGCCCTTGGATTGAACCATTCCATCCACGTTGCAGAGGGCAACCCACTTGAATGAGTCCCCCTGTTCCAGCACTTTGTCTGATCATCGCAATTGCCTTCTAGGATCAACATGTTTTTGCAGACACAAGGTGGGCAAATTAAATAGCGTTACCATGAGGGTCACTGCCATTGCACCTTTTAGGATTTTTTTAAAAGATTGATTTATTTTTATTGCAAAGTCAGATTTACAGGGAGAAGGAGAGGCTGTGAGAAAGATCTTGCTTCAGATGGTTCACTCCGCAAGTGGCTACAACAGCAGGAACTGAGCCAATCCGAAGTCAGGATCTTCTTATGGGTCTCCCACACAGGTTTAGGGTCCCAAGGCTTTGGGCCATCCTCCACCTCTTTCCCAGGCCACAAACAGGGAGCTGGATGAGAAGTAGAGCAGCCAGGACATGAAACAGAGCCCACATGGGATCCTGGCGAGGACTTTAGGCACTAGGTTACCATGCCGGACCTGCCTTTCAGGATTTTAAGATTTCAGGATTCTGAGAGATGTAATATTGCTTTTTATCTGATATCATAGGGGGCAAAATAATTTTGTAGGCTTCTAATTGGCCTACCCTACTGTGATAGCTCTTTTCTTATGTACCAAAGGAGCAATGTGGGGATTCTGTCAACTACCCTCTATGTGCATTTCCAAAGATACATTCAAACATAGGGGAAGAATTTTAAGTGTATCTGTGGACTCAGTTGATCAACTGCGAGTCTCACTGGGAAAAGGCTTCCTTTAATCGTTAAACTCCACATGATCTCATTCTCAAAATGCCTGGTGACGGTTCCTCAGTGGTCTGAGTATCAATATGAACTCAGATTTTTGCATTTAAGACTCCATGAAATGTCTAGGTGCTCCTCTTTTCACAGCGTGCAACTATCAGAGTAAGCAGTCACAAAATCCCTGCGGAGAACTGGGGAAATCATCATCACACAATAATTGTGTTTCAGAGTCTTTTTTCTTCAGAATTCATCTTCTTCAGCCTATGGGTTCTTTGCCCATAAACCCATTCAGATAGACTGGCACAGAGATCAGGCTCTTTAATCAAGGTGGCTACATCAAACTTCTTTGTCATCTACTATTGATTTCTTTTCGTTGTATACATCTATAAGTATCTTGGATGCTTGTGTATCTTTCTTGCTTCCAAAAGATAATGGGTTATTCAGTCATATGCATACATTTTAATTTTTATTATTACTTTTATCATTATTATTATTTTCCATAATAAAGCTTTGTAGGTATAGGAATACTTTCCTTTCTCCCCTTCTTCCCTATCCATTTTTCCCTCTCACCATTTTCCCTCATATTATTACAGTAGTATAGTAATTTACTAATGCAAGCTTAATACTCTACTATTTAACTGGATAGGTATAGGCAATGCAGAAAACCTAGTATCAAATTATAAAGGTGTATTTAACAGTTTCATTGGGAGCTCTCCTTTTATTTGGAAGTGAAGATACATACTGCAACATATCTTCATGTCCTGGTATATATACAAACATTTTAAATGGCATTATTCACTCCACAAAAGCTCAGAGCTGGGCTGGTCCAAAACCAGATGCCAAGAGTTCCTTCTAGTACCCTACATGGGTGCAGGAGCCCAAGGACTTGAGCCATTTTTCACTGTTCTCTCAGGTGTATTATCAGGGTGCTAGATGGGAAATAAAGCAATTGAGACTCAAATTAATGTCCATATAAGATGCTGGCATGGCACCACTCCCCGCACCTTACACATACTTTTCCAGTAAGTCCTACTGTGGTCTTGCTACTGATGATAATTTCATCTGCTTTAAGGCCCGGCACTGTGGCCTAACAGCTAAAGTTCTCGCCTTGAATGAGCCAGGATCCCATATGGGCTCCCGTTCTAATCCCGGCTGCCCTGCTTCCCTTCCAGCTCCCTGCTTGTGTCCTGGGAAAGCAATCAAGGATGGCCCAAAGCCTGGGAACCCTGCACGCACGTCAGAGACCTAGAGGAAGTTCCTGGCTCCTGGCTTCAGATCAGTGCAGCACCAGCCATTGCAGTCACTTGGGGAGTGAATCATCAGAAGATCTTCCTCTCTGTCTCTTCTCCTCTCTGTATATCTGGTTTTGCAATGAAAATAAATAAATCTTTTTTAAAAAAAATTTATCTGCCTTGATTCTGACATAAAACTCAACTCCTCAGCCTCCATTATTTCAGGATCCTATCAAGCCAGAATCCCCTTTCGATAACAGCATAGCCTACAGTGTTCCTGACTTACAGAGGTTGGCAATAACTGTTTTCTTTGTGCTAGTACCTATCTCTCATCAGTGAAACTCTTGATATTCCAGTTGCCAGTGTTTCTCAAAGCTTTTCTAAGGCATGAAAATCATGTGATAAGTTATCTTATCATCCATAGTATATCCATGTAATACAGGAGTTTAAGGAATTTAAGGAATATGTCACACAGGAAATGTATCAAATGAAAACTGATATATCAGAAATGAAGAATACAGTGGAGCAAATTATAAGTACAGTGGAAAGTCTCCAAAATAGAATGAAGAAGGCAGAAGAAAGAATCTCAGAATTGGAAGACATTTCCTGTCACCATGGGGAAACTAACAAAAAGCTGGTAGCAAAGCTGGGTCAAGCTTAAAAAAAAGGTAGCCAAGAATGGAAAGACACTATTAAAACAACAAATATACGAGCTATGGAAGTTCCAGAAGATGCAGAAAGAGAAGCTGGGTTTACAAATGCACTTAATGAAATAATAAGGGAAAAATTTCCCTAATCTAGAGAAATAATTGGGAAGCAAGATCCAGGAGGGACACAGAACTCCAAATAGGCTTGATCAAAAGCAATCAACACCATGACACATGATCATCAAGTTCTCTTCAATAGAACAAAAGGAAAAGATCCTTAAATGTGCACATGAAAAAAATCAACTGATATATAAAGGAATGCCAATTAAACTTACAAGAGACCTCTCACAGGAAACTCTACAGGTCAGAAGAGAATGGAATGACATATTCCAGATTTTAAAAGCAAAAAAATTGTCGGCCCAGGATAACGTGCCCAGCAAAGCTTTCCTTTGTCTTTGAAAATGAAAGAAAATTCTTCCACAGTCAAGAAAAGTTAAAAGAATATGCCTCTTCCAAACCTGCCCTACAAAGGACACTTAAACATGAACATGCAGCAGTATCATTTTTTCAACAAAATTCTTGATTTTCTTTTACATTTCTTCGTGACACATTAGTCATTCAGTAGCATGTTATTTAACTCCATGGCATTTTTAACTCCCTCTTTTTACCCTGTTGTTGATTTTGTTTTGTGGCTTTTCATTTAAGGGGATGTACGGTAACTGTAATGGAGACTATCATATCCAGAAGCATATTATTTAATTTCATGGCATTGTAAATTTCTATTTTTTTCCTGTTGTTGAATTTGTATTGTGGCTTTTCATTTAAGGGGATGTATAGTAACTGTAATGCAGACTATCATATCCAGATGTCAGGATGCAATGCAGTGTACATCTGTACTTCCAGACAAAGATGGACTTACAAAGAAACTATTTACTATATCTTGGCAATAGGATGTTGGACTCTCTGCTATTGTCCATGCCTGCAATGATGGACATATGACTGTGTATGAAGAACTATGCTATAGTAATAATAAAGGGGAACTCAGTGTGAGGGTGAGGGGACTTGGAGAAAGAGGAGGGGAAATCCCAGGGCCTAAGGAACTGTATCATAAAATGATAAGAAGAAGAAGTTTAAAAAGATGGACTTCCAACAAAACTGATAAATATATCTGGAAAATAGGATGCTGGACTGTTTGCATTGTCCATGTCTATAATGTCAGGATGCACTTAAATAGTAGAAGGATAGACTTATAACTGTTTATGAAGGACTATACTACTGTAATGATGTAGAAGAAACCAGTGAGGTTTGTGGATTTGTGGAGGAAGGAAGACAAATTCCAGAGCCTATGGAACTGTATCATAAAATAGATAGATAGATAGATAGATAGATAGATAGATAGATAGATAGAAGATAGATAGATACAACCAACCTAGCAACAAGTTTTTATTGTTCCTTCAGGTCTTTGCCAAGACATTAAATTCTATATTTCAAGATCACTGTCTAATACTTCCTTTTTTTCCTTAATCAGTTGTATGTTCCATCCCACCTCTTAATCTAGCACCCCAGAATCAATTCCACATGTACCATATCAACCATATATGTTGATATATGATAGCCAGTTATTATAGCTCTTTTGGGATATTGCCTCTTCTTTATCCTAGTAGACCTAACAATTCCTTGTCTGGATTATATTGTAAACTATTGCTAGCCATTGGTCTGATAATCAGGAGAAATAAAGATGTATTTTGGGAGGAGGAAGGGACCCAGGTTGCATTTCTTTGCTTATTTGCAAGCACAACTGCTTAATATGGAAGACTGAGTCACTTCTGCAGTCCCAGAGAATTTAGGGAGATCTTAATGTTTAACATACTTTGTTGTATTTCAACCACATACCACCCTGACATTTCTCAGGACCTTACTTCTTCCAAATCAGGGTGCTGATCTTGGCACAGCTGACTTGTTGGGGCTGCAAATTTAACATTCTCTGCTCTGCTACTTTTGTATTTAAGGATTGGCCTGAACTTTGGGTGTAGTAAGTCTTCAATCTGAATGAGACACTGTCTTTGAATTTATTTATTTATTTATTCCTATTACAAAGTCAGAATTACAGGGAGGAGAGAGAGAAAGATCCTCCATCCTCCAGCTCACTCCCCAAATGGTCTCAAAGTGCAGAGCCGAGCCAATCCAAAGCCAGGAGCTTCCTCTGGGTCTCCCACATGGGTGCAGAACTCCAAGGCCTCAGACTGTCCTCCATTGCCCTCCCAGATCACAAGCAGAGAGCTGGAAGGGAAGTGGAGCAGCCTAGATACGAACCGGCACCCATATGGGATCCTGGAGCATGCAAGACGAAGCCCTCAGCCATTAGGCTACCACACCAAGTCGTGACAACCGTCTTCTTATATGTTGCTAAGGAGGCTCTGGATTGCAGCTTAGCTTCTATTAGTGCTTAATCATCTTCAGCCTTTCAATATCTTTCTCCAAACCATCAGTAGCTTCAATAACACTCCAATCATTTAGTCTTCATGCTTACTACTTTCCACCATATTTCTCAATCACCAAAAACATTGTACCTCCTATTACATACATTGTTACACCATCCCAGTTCACCACCAGTAAAAAATTTAACCCATGCATGAGAGGATACAAGTACTTCTTCTTTGTTGGATGGTCAACAACAATCAATCTGAAAATCTCATTAGTACTTTTCTTAATAGCACTGCTGGAACTAACTCCCACAACATATGGGTTCGGCCAAACCCAGAATCTGATGAGGTGATTTACATGTAGGATATTTATTTGGGAATACTCTTGGTAACATCAATGAGGGAATAAGGACAATAGAATTAGGTACACAGAAAAATCTCTGCTGTGATGAAATTATAAAGACTGAGCAAATCCTACGGGGACCTCTGGAACTGGAATGGATCTGGAAACCTGACTCACATTGTAACGAGAATACTACAACAGGGGGCCAGCATCAAGGCAAAGTAAGTTAAGCTTCTGCCTGCCATTTTTCTTTTATCTGAAATGAGAATTTAAATGTCAATGCTAATTTCTCACCATCATTTTTGGAATTCAATACATTAACAAATATGCAAATTTTGATTCCTCTATAGCATCTGCTTTCACACAGATCTGTAATAAGCTACTCCTCAGCACATCATCAAAACATCAAAGCACCCCAGCACAGCCATAAAAGAAGCTACCGAACAGAGGTTTTCACTATATCCATTTTCTATTATCTCAAACTTCCTTTTGAGATGAGTCTTTAATCCCAGTAGCTGTAGCATCTCCTATTTCCTCCCACCTCAATTTCTTAACTGCTGCCTGAAGGTATATGATACTTGCAAATGCCTTTTCTTATCTGGAATATAGAAGCCATGCATCTTCCCTGAGTAGGAATCTTAAGAATCACTTTGTTCGGTGGGCAACAGGTATCTCTGAAGCAATTTAGATGACTCCTTGCTCACTAAGCTTCTGGATATATTATTGTTCATAGTGTTCTTCATAATCTGTGGATCCTTTTGTATGTCGCTTTTCCAGTTTGAAACAAAATTTGCCCTGATTTCATGCTCAGTATTTCTGTTTTATTTTTGTAATCTGATTAACATTATCTTTTAATTCAGAGGTGGCTTGCCCATTTCAAAAACCAAGTCATGCCCTTTGACCTTTTCCATGTCCCCCTCCAATATTCCACCACCACAGAAGAGTATTGTATGATCTCTCCTGGAAATTGAATGGGATGGTTGCAGGTACAATTCTAATTCACTCCCTAAACACAGTCATGTACAAGACCTGAGATGGCCTCATGGCAAACTTCTCCGTGGAAACCAGATAAATATGCATTTTGAGTAGCCTGAGGTCAAGTCCCTGTTGCACACATTCTTTCCACACAGAATAACACAGGTGAAAGTAACTCAAGTAAAAATGATACAGGCAAGTCCAAGACAGATATGCTTCTCCCTAGATAACTATTAAAGGTCATTCTGAGATTTTTCAACTTACCTCACTACTACCAATGACAGACAATTTTCACAAACTTTCTTGGTTTGCATAACTTTATAGTCTATTTTGTGCTGCTATTATAGACTATGGCACTAAGTCATTCTTAAACAACAGAGGTGTATCTCTTATGATTCTGAATTCTGGAAATTCCAAGATCAAACAGTCATAACTTGCAAGGACTTCACTGCTGAATCATCCCATAGCAGAATGTAAAGGTAAGAAAGCATGTAAGGGAGAAGGTGAGAAAAGCAGGTGGCTGGAATCCCCGTTTCAGGAAACCGCTCACATAATAACTTACCCACTCCTGTGATAACACACTATTCATTTATGAAGGTTGACTATTCATGATCTAATCATCTATTAAAGGCTCAAACTCTCAACACTAATGCATTGGAGGTTAAATGACCAATCCATGAACTTTATGAAGCATGTTGAAAATCCAGCTGGCTGACTTTAAAATAAGAACAAGTTTACAGAATTTGATGACCCTTTTTCTCCATCAACAAAGCATGAAATGCCCTGGTTCATGTGATCATGTATCCGTTCACAACCGAAGTAATTTTTTCTGCCAAAAGAATCTGCAAAACTATGATCGTTGTGCTTTCCCTTCTCATGTGTGCATATCCTTGGGATGGAGCTACCTAGTGCCATAGAAAGACCCGCATCTGCACAAACTACATTGTAAACAATACTCAAAGGGATATACAGATGGTTTGGATAACATTTATGTAGTGTGATATGTGCAAGTATATGACAAATTGTGATACACAAACTTGAAAGGCAAGAAAATTCCAAAGAAAACCCAAGACAATTATGATCCCCACCTGTTTGATGGTTTCCCTGAACTCTATCTAAATTCAATTGCACTTTATCCTGTCAGATACACTGCTTAAGATAACTCTTTGCCTTGGGTATCTTATAGTGTTTTCCATAGTCCTTGGGGACAACAGATATCACACAGAAATAGTGTAATTTTATAGAATCAATAAGAGACTTTAGGAATCACTAAGAAACACATGTGCAATATTTCTAACCAAGTATCTCATTGTTGGCATTTAGGAGGAGTCATTACCACATTTAGGTTTTATATGGTAAGTGTGATAACTGGAAACCAGAAAGGCTAGTTACATATGCAAGTAACGGGGACAAAGTTGTGATTTTCTGTAGGCAAACAAAAGTCAACAGCGAGGACTCTTCAGGGAAGAGGTCATGGGAAGAAATTCTCTGATTTCAACTGTTCCACTCTTTCTGATATCCTCCAGTGCTTTAAGTTTGCCAAATCCAACCAGGAAACAAAAGGTAAAGAAGCTCATTGTTGAATAGCATAGAAATCATCTTTCCTCAGTCCACAGAAGGACAGAGGTGGGTGTAAATTGAATCTGGAGTACTAGAGTCATGGCCATAGCAAAATGGTTCCCACTCCAATCACCAGAGCTAAGCTCTTCGTGTCTGTGCCTGCACTTCATGTAGCAGCTCAGCTGTCGCAGACAGCAGCTAATTCTTTTCATGATCCCAGACCCCACTGTAATTCTATATACATCGGTGCTCTTGATCTTGGCTCTCTTACTATTTCACAAACACTCCTACTTTGCATAGCTTATTAATGTGTCCGGGTCAGTGATGCCTGCAGCCTAGCATTAATGTCATTATTACTGCCAATATCACATAGTGCTTCCACCTGTGCTACGCTTGAGTCCTCAGTTCTATAGCTGCTCTATAGTCACTACTTTTGAGACACCAGCTCAAAAGCCAACATGAGTTGGCCTGATCCTCAATAGCCCCTCAAGAGGGATGGCACCCAGGAAAAACCTCAGCCAGAATAGAGATGAGGAGATGTCAACAAACATCCCCACCAAAGACTCCAACAACCCTTGCAACCTTGTAGAAACCTAGTGCTGACCACAGAGGGTCTCAGAAATCTTCATCAAAACCTGAGTCAACTGTCAGAGCTGCACAAAGACTGCAAGGCTACACCATCAGTGGTGCCAAACCACTGCACTGCCTCCAGCAAGCACCCTGCCACCGGCCAAATGGAAGGTTTTTCACATTGAGACCAGGGAAGTCTAGAAGAGGTGACAGTTTCCACCAAATGTTCTGACACTGACTTTTTGGGTGACACATTCAAACCATACAGATATGTTAAGTGAAAATTAGTAATTGAAGGAGAATAAAGAAGGGAAGAATGAAAGGAAACAAAAAAGCTTACAAGATTTATGGGACAACATGAAAAAGAACTAGCATTTTGCATTGCAGAATATTCAGCAGGAAAAGAGACGGACTTTCAACAGAAAGTCCATTTAAGTAATAATAGCAAAACAATATTTCAACTCTAGTGAAAGATGTAAGTAGCCAATTATTGGAAAGCCAACAGTCTTCAGGTTTAATGCATGAAAAGGATGCACTAAGCTGCATTATAATCACAGCCCCAAAGAATCAAGGGAAAAGAGAATACCGAATGCATCATGAAAAATGAAGTACACCATATCTAAGAACTCCAATATGGCTAACAGCAGATGCCTCAGCAGAAGCCTTAGAAATCACAAGAGAGTCAGATGATATGTTCAAAGCAGCAAAGGAAAAAGGCTATTAGAGAATACTGTGCTTGCCAAAGCTGTCTTTCTAAAATGAGAAAGAGATCATTATTTTTTCAGCAAACAAAGGCTAGGAAAAGCAATCACTACCACACTGATCTTACTAGAAATGTGAAATTTTCAGCTTTAAGCTGAAAGACATTATTGAAAGAAATTGTCACTTGTATGAAACTGCAAAACTCACAAAAATAATTATACAAACTCAGAATGCTTTAATATTGTAATCATGGGCTATATGTAAATGACATAGATCTTTAATATGAAAGTTAAAGGACAAAACCATAAAACAATAATCGTTGGAGCCGGGATTGTAGTACAGTAAACTAAGCTACCATATATAACTAAGTTATTGGGTACAATGCTTACATCCAATCAAAGCACCTGTTCAAGTCTTGATGTTGGTCAGGACTATTTACAACTGTTATGACCATTTGGGGAATGAATCAGCTGGAAATTCTCTCTCTCTCTCCGTTATTCTGTCTTTGAAATAAATAAATCTGCTTTAAAATAAGGATTGTTAAAATAGTTTCTAATGGATGTGCAAAATTTAGAACTGAAAATGTTCTATGAAAAACATAGATTTGGAGGTCATTGTTTTATAATGGGTTAAACTACTTTTTGAGATGCTAGCATCCCCTGATCAGTGTCAGTTTCAGTCCTTAGTGTTCTGCTTCCAATCCAGGTACCAGTTAAAATGTCTGCAAAGGCAACTGAGAATGTTTCAAATACCTAGGTTCCTGTCATCCATATAGGTGTTTTTCCTGGCTCCGTATTTCCTGAATCCATGTTTTTCCTGAGTCCTGACTTCACTCTGGCCCAGACCTAGCTGTTGTGACCATCTAGGGAAAGAATGAGTGAAGGGAGAATCTCTATGTCTTCCTCTTGCTCTTTCTTCGTTTCAAATAATTCAATATTTTTAAAGGAGAAAAACATACATTCCAGTAAATAGAAAAAAGTTTAATGTAGTTGTTTCTAAAAATATATATATATGTATAAATATAAAGTATATAGGAAGAATATATATATGTGTATACTGTCTATATATAGAGAGAGAGGGAGAGAGAGAGAATATATAATATATGTACTAACTTCCACATATGATAGAAAGCATGTGGAATTTGTCATTCTGTATCTGGACCATTTTGCTTAGCAAAATTATCTTGATTTTATAAATATTGTTGCAAATGCCAGTATTTCATTATTCTTATGGCCGAATAACATTCCATAATTTTCCTTGTCTAGTGATGAGTTGATGAATATCTAAGCTGATCCCTTGTCTTTGCTGGGGTGAATTGGGCTATAAGAAACAAGGGAACGCAAATATCTTTCATATATGGAATTCATTCCCTTTGGATACAGTCCCAGAAGTGGGATAGCTAGATCCTATGGTAGATCTACATTTAGTTTTTTGAGGAATCTCCACACTGGCTTTTATTTTTTAAGATTTATTTATTTTATTACAAAGTCAGATATACACAGAGGAGGAGAGACAGAGAGGAAGATCTTCCGTCCGATGATTCACTCCCCAAGTGGCTGCAACGGGCCTGTGCGCGCTGATCCTATGCCGGGAACCAGGAACTTCTTCCAGGTCTCCCACACGGGTGCAGGGTCCCAAAGCATTGGGCCGTCCTCAACTGCTTTCCCAGGCCACAAGCAGGGAGCTGGATGGGAAGTGGAGCTGCCGGGATTAGAACCGGCACCCATATGGGATCCCGGGGAGTTCAAGGCGAGGACTTTAACCACTAGGCGACGCCGCCGGGCCCCACACTGGCTTTTCATAATGGCTGAACTAATTTACACTTGCACCAGCAATGTTGGTTCTCCTTTGTCCACATTCTCATCAGCTCTTTTTCTTTGTTTGACTTTTGCATAATAGTCCTACTAGCTGGAATGAGATCATAACTGCGGGTTGTTTTGATTTGCAATAGCATTTGTTCTGCTTCCTTACTTCTGTTCCTTTTGAATCTGCATCATTCTTACTTTCCTAATTCCTTGAGATGTAATGGTAAATTGTTTATTTTGGGGCCCGACACGGTAGCCTAGTGGCTAAAATCCTTGCCTAACACGTGCTGGGATCCCATATGGGCTCCAGTTCTAATCCCAGCAGCCCGGCTTCCCATCCAGCTCCCTGCTTGTGGCCTGGGAAAGCAGTCTAGGATGGCCCAAAACCTTGAGATCCTGCACCTGCTGGGCAGACCTGGAAGAAGCTCCTGGCTCCTGCCTTCAGATCGGCTCAGCTCCAGCTATTGCAGCCGCTTGAGGAGAGAATCAACAGATGGAAGATATTCCGTTCTGTCTCTCCTCTCTGTATATCTGACTTTCCAATAAAAATTTATTTTGCCTCTTAATTTTTAAATATGTTATTTACTTTTACTTGAAAGAGTTACAGAGAGAAAGAGAACAATCTTCCATGTAGTTCCCAAATAGCCACAATATCCAGAGCTGTGCTTGACCGAAGCCAGGAGCCAGAGCTTCTTCCAGGTCCCCCAACGTGAGAGCAAGGTCCCAAGCTTTGAGCCACCCTGCACTGCTTCCCCAGATTATTTAGCAGGGAACTGGACTGGAAGTGGAGCAGCCAGGACATGATCCAGTGCTCATATGGGATGTGGGGGCAGCAGGAGGAGGGTTAGCCTGATACACCACCACACCAGCCCCTGAGCCTTCTTTAATGTAAACATTCATTCGTATAAACGTCTCTCCTACAACTGCTTCTAGTTTGTCATGTTTCCACTTCCACTTTTCTCAAGAAATTTTCAAATTTTCATTTGTTCTTTGGTCTTTACTTGTTCAAGACCATGTTGCTGAATTTTCACAAATCCTTGTGTCTTTCAGAATCACTCCAATTATTGATTTTTTAATTACATAGCACTATGGTTATAAGAGATATTTTGTTAATTTCAATCTTCATAAATTTATATTAGACACATTCTCTGACCTAAGTTAGAATCTAACGCTGAGAATGTTCTGTGTGCACGTGGTTAGAATGTGTATTACGTCTCTGTTGGATGGGATGTTCTGTACTCACATATGTCTGTAGGCCCATTTGGCCTGAAGTGCAGTTCTTGCCCAATCTTCCCTTATTGATTTTATGTCAGGAAGATCATTGGTTTGCTGAAATTCTCCTAATATTATTATATCATATTGTTGTATTGAACTGTTTCTCTCTCCTCAAATCCATTAACGTTTGCTTTATCTAGACATTCCAATATTGTATGCATGTATTTACATTATAGCCTCTTCATAAATTTAGCCCTTTATCATCATATAATGATCTTGCCTATTGCTTTTTACAGTTTTAGACTTAATGTCTATAAATCTGGTATAAATGTTGCTACTCCTTGTAACTTTGGACTTCCATTTGCATAGAATATCATTTTACACCCCTTTATCTTCTTTTTTTTTTTTAATAATCTTACTTAGTTGATTAGGGAACAAAGGGTCAAGGGCTACAGGATGAAAGTGGGTAATACCATTGTTTCCACATCAATATCATTTTACCCTGTATCTGGGGTGAGGGAAAAAAACAAAGGGGAAAGCCCCACCCAACCTCCCACCCATCCCAGATCCCCAACAGGAGGCGCGCTCTGAGGGTCCTGCCCGTACAGATTTGATAGTTCATCAGTTCTGGATTGCTGCCAGTCTCTCAGTTCCAATCGCAATGAACCCTTTTCAGAATCCACTGGCTGACAGTCTCTTCATACACCCCTTTATCTTCAATGTGTAGGTATCCTTCAAGGTGAAATGAGTCTCCTGTACGCAGCATGCAATTGACCTTGTTTTTATATTGATTCAGAATTCTATATTCAATTTTTTACTCTTTTTAACATTTTTTCTCATGATAGTTTTAAATTTACAAAACAAGAATGAAGAGATGGTAAAACAAAGAATTTCTATATATTCCCCCATCCTATTTATCATATTAAAATGTCATACTAATATCTTTGTCACAATTAATGAACCACAACCTGCTTTCTCTATTTTTTAGCCAACTGCTTTAATTGACATAACATTTACATATGTTTATGGTGTACAATGTGCTGTTTTGATCTATGTAGACATTGGTAAATGTAACTATATCCTTATAATCTAACATTTCTTTAATTGGAAAAGTTCAAAAATCTTTGTACTACTTTTTTTTAAAACTTCAGTACATTATACATGTATGTAGATAGTCACAAGATCATGCAATGAAGCACTTCTTTGAAGAATATTCACTACTACAATGCCTAGACAACGGAATTGAAAGCAAGTTCTTCAAGAGATATTTGCATGCCCACATATGTAGTAGCATAATTCACACACACACAAAGGAGGAAACTCTTAGAACATACTGCATCATGGATAAAAACAGAGAACACTATACTATGTGAAATAAGCTAGTCTTATAAAGAAACAATGCTGTAGCTGTATACTTCCACTTACATGAGATATCCTGAACAGTCAAATTTATAGAAATGGAAAACAGAATGCTGAATACCAGGGCTTATGGAAAGAAAGAAGTGGAAAGTTGTTTAATGAGTATAGATTTTTTGTTTTGCAGTATTTGTTTCACAACAATATAAACATGCTTTATTTTAAAATGGGTAAGATAATGAATTATATATTTGCCATTTTTAACTTAAATGATATAGAATACATTAAATATTTTATATGAATCAGACTTTTTGAAGATCACATTCTTCTAATTCGATAATGCCTGGCTCCAATTTCATCTTTTAAAGATAATGCAGAAGAATTTACAACGATTATCACTTCAGTATTACTCATGAACTATTGACCTCAGTATTTAAATTATTACATTCTGTCACATATAGATAATGCCAAAATATGGGGTTTGAGGAGTTGCCGGGTATGAAGGGATCTTATAAATTGTAATAAAGTTTATTAACCAAAACCTAATAAACATCCATGGACAATAAAATTACTGAAGACCGGCTTTCTACTCAATACATTGGAGCCATTTAAGCCCCTCTAAGTGCAGACACAAACATGGGTTGAGGAGGAAGCCCCGAAGTGTCTTCAATGGAATTTCTGCACCTCTATCAAAATGGTATCTGAAATAGAAACAAATTGAATCATTTTAAAAGATTATTTTTAGTGGCTGTAGATCAAGATTCATATTGAGAAGAAAGGTTGCACTGGAATACAGAACACGTCTTTTTCTTTTATTTATTTATTTTACATTTTATTATTATTATTATCATTTTATGATACAGTTCCATAGGCTGCTGGCATTTCCCTTATCCCCTCCCCAATTCCCTCCCCCCACCTAGTTCCTCTATATCATTACTAACGTATAGTTTCTCATACACAGTCATATGTCCATCATTGTGGGCATGGACAATGACAAAGAGTCCAGCATCCTATTGTCAAGATACAGTGAACAGTTTCATTGTAAGTCCATCTTTGTCTGGAAGTAGAAATGCATACTACATTGTATCCTCACATCTGGATGTTAGTCTCCATTTCACAGCTACTGTACATTCCCTTAAATGAAAAGCCACAATACAAAATCAACAATAGAAAAATAGAAATTTACAATGCCATGAAGTTAAATGACATGTTACTAGATATGACAGTCTCCACTACACAGCTACTATACATCCCCTTAAATGAAAAGCCACAAAACAAAATCAACTTCAGGGAGAAAAAAGAAATTAACAACACCAAGAAGTTAAATAACATGCTACTAAATGACTAACGTGTAGCTGAAGAAATGAAAATCAAGAACCTTCTTGCAGAAAATGATGCTACTGTATGATCTATGAGTCATTGGATGATTTAATCAGAAGAAAGTGTTTTGAAGAGATGAAACTAACAGAAAACAAAACCCATGCAATATAGTTTCCGCTGATTTTTGTTGGTGAAGTGTGTCTCTTCTAGACAATAAATAGATGGGTTTTGTTTTTTAATCCAGCCTACTAATCTATGACGTTTGATTGATCTTAAGCCATTTACATTCAGAGTTGAATACATACTTTGGATGGAACGTTGGTCCTGTCATTTTAGGAATGGGTTGTTCACTGGTTTAGTCTTCTGTTGTCATGTTACTGGGATGTTCTTCCCATTTGCCTTTGATTTTGTTTGGTGCTATTCCTCTTCTCTGTCAAGAGAACATCTTGAAGTATCATTTGTAGGGCAGGTTTGGAAGAGGCATATTCTTTTAACTTTTCTTTACTGTGGAAGAATTTTCTTTCATTTTCAAAGACAAAAGAAAGCTTTGCTGGATATGTTCTCTTGGGCCGACAATTTTTTTCTTTTAGAATCTGGAATATGTCACTCCATTCTCTTCTGGCCTGTAGAGTTTCCTGTGAGAGATCTCCTGTGAGTTTAATTGGCATTCCTTTATATGTCAATTGATTTTTTTCATGTGCACATTTCAGGATCTTTTCCTTTTGTTCTATTGAAGAGAGCTTGATGACCATGTGTCTTGGTGAAGATCACTTTTGATCAAGCCTGTTGGGAGTTCTGTGCCCCTCATGGATCTTGTTTCCCAATTCTTTCTCCAGATTAGGGAAATGTTCCTTTATTATTTCATTAAATACATATGCAAACTCAGCTTCTCTTTCTGCGCCTTCTGGGACACCCATAACTCTTATATTTGGCCTCTTAATAGTGTCTTTCAATTCTTGAATACTTTTTTGGCCTGATCTAGCTCTGCTTCCAGCTTTTTGTTTGCTTCCCCCTGGTGACAGGAAATATCTTCCAATTCTGAGATTCTTTCTTCTGCTTGCTCCATTCTATTTTGGAGATTCTCCACTGTACTTTTAATTTGCTCTACTGTGTTCTTAATTTCTGATATACCAGCCTTGATTTGCTTTGTTGCTTCCTTAAATTCTTTCAGCTCTTGTATGTGTTTCTCATTTTTGATCAGAACATTTAAAATGAGTTTTATGAATTCTGTATGCCCCATTTTCTTGATATCTTCCTCAGTTAACTCTGAGATTGGCATAGGGTTTTACTCCTTTGCAGGAGAGTTTTCGGCAGTATTCATTGTGCCTTTGTCTCTTCTTTTGCTCTTGGTCATTGCACTTCTGGTTAGCAGATTCTTCTCCTTGGGGCAGGTTTCTAAACTGTGTCACCCACAACTGCAATGCAATTTTATTTATTGCAGTTGGTACACAACTCTTTGCTTGCAGCCACTTGTGCCACAACCTCCAGTGAGTTCCAGGTCTGGGTTCTTATGTCAGATTTCCACTGTGGTCTTCACAATCCCAGTTCCTGGCTCACCACTCTCCACCTCCTGTGATACTGTGCTGAGGCTGCACCGTTGTCTCTGCAACCTTTCTCTCCCTTCCGGTTGGAGCAGGTCCCAGGATTGGAGAGACACCAGGTGTCCTATATAGCTAGGTTGTTGGTGGCGCTGATCTTGTCGGAACCTGTTGGACATTAGGCCTGGGTGCCAGACGGACCTATTTTGACCCGTAAGATGCCACAGTTGGTATTATTTTCCTGTGGGACCAGTGCGATTCGCTGAACTCAATGAGTTCTCGCAAGCTCAGTACATGCATAGCTAATTGTTATCCCCTGCAATCCTAAAGCTATTGCCACAGTGTACAAAATGGAGCCTGATGTACCCCTACTATACTTCTTGATCTGCTGGCCATCAGGTCTGAGGACTACCCAGACCTGTCTTGGGTGGAACCTGTAGAATGCCACATTGATGCAGTTCACTGAGTCAGAAATGAGTTCACCCCCAGCTCAGCGTATGCTCAGTCCTTTCCCTTGCCTTTGCCTCCTTACGCAAAATGGCACCCAATTCAGCTCTAGGGGGCTGACTGGGCTGTGAAATCCACCCCGTTCTTGGCACTGCCCATCTGGGATCTGCTGCTCTGTCTCTGCTCCTGGTCAAATCAAACAAATCAGCAGGACAGACAGTTCTTTGTCTGGGTTTACCTCCCAAGCTCCCAGTGAAAGTCCCTTCCCACCTGGTTGCTGGTGGAGTTCAGATCGCTGTTAGCTGAATGCTGCTGGAGTATCAGTCACTGCAACACCACACTATTGTGTCTGCTGCTTTCCTGTTTCTGTCAGTCTCCAGGTACCCCTCTGCTGTTGTTCTGTCCTCTCCTATTTTCTGGAATATGTCCTCTCTGCTTCATCCTGATTAAATGTTTCTCTGTCCATTTAAACGTGTCCTTATCCTATTCCGCCATCTTGATTCTCCACCGGAATACAGAACACACATCTTAAAGGTTGCTTTTATTTCTTTCTCCGGTGAGTCTTGAGGGTGGCAAGCAAGAGGTACTATGCAATAAATACTGCAGTTTATTGTGCCTGGTTATTTGGATAGAATGTAAATGGGTGGGAAATGGATGGGAAAGGTGGTTATTAGAAGCTAGGAGACATGTAAAGAAATGAGAGGCTGGAAGTCCAGTGTGAAGGGTTCTATAACCTCTCATTTAGAATGTACATGGGGCTGGATGTAACATTTCCAGGACAGCCAGATGCAATGGTGTGACCGCAGCAACAAATAGATTCTTACTTGATATCTTCCACTGGTTAGCAGTGCTTACAGGTAAAAACCTCACACTGATCCTCTGCGTAACTCGAAGTCCTCTTGAAGATTGTATAGTGCCTTTCTGATACAGACCTGTGCTTGATGCCAAGGCAGTTCTAGCTTGTGCAGGAAATGTGAAGGTTGAAATCATAATGACTCTGGAAGAGGAGGCAGCATATGGACAAGTGAATGGAAATGTACAAGCTCTTCAATTACAACATGTAATTCATTTACTTCCCTTGGGCCTCAGCTTCAGGTTTGTATATTTAGGTTTTAATTTGAAGGGTTTAAATGTGAATCCTTCAATTCAAGATAACTTCATTATGATGCAACATAATGCAAGCCCTCATCCAGCAAATAGTACAGAGACCCTAAACATTAAATAATTACATAATCTAGTGGATATCTGCCAGCAGGAATCAGGGTAATACAGGTAAGACTAAAGGGTTAAGATCAAGAGATTAAAGATATTAGATAAGAATTGATTAGCATTGTGGAATTTATCCAGAAGTTAATATAGGAATATTTTTTAACTTTCTTTGACATAACTTCACATATAATTTTTTAATGTCACAAAGTATACAATTCCCAAAATTTATATATTTTTATCAGATTGCTTTATCATTCCCCCATCCAATTCTCCCTCATACTATCATTCTCTCAGTCTTCCCTCCTTTTGACACACACACATATTTTTGAACTGTGTGACAGTAATTTGGAAACACAATACCCCCTTTCCATTGCCTAAAATCAAATACATTCCCTAACACAACTACAGCACAATTAACAAAATCAGAACATTATCATTAATACAATAATTTAGAGTAAGCAATTGATCTTAATCAAAGTTCATCAGTTGTTCTAATAATCAATTTGTCCTTTCAGGAAAATGAACCAGTGTATTTGAATTTGTACACAGTTGTCACATTCCTTTAGCTTATTTTATTTATCCATTCAAATGTAATGTTTTGGTGAAGTTACCTTGATATGAAACTAATATTGCTTGGATGGGTCCATGAAGTCTGGCCATGTTGATACATTCAAGGTAGAGATACCTGGATTTTCTTGCCAAAGTAGGAGAAAGTAAATTCAGGGCACTGGAACTAAGTTATGGTGGGAGACTTGAAAATCAATCAACTGTTTTGTAGAATATACATTGGCATTGAAACAGCGTGAAGAAATGCAATGGTTATCTACAAAAAATTAGTGTTGATTATTTCCTCTATACTTTAAAAGTACACTTTTTTAATAAAATAGTAAATAAATTTTATGTAGTAAAATCTAAAAAAAAAAATCAATCAACTGACTCTAAGCTCAAAGAAGAGAATGTTGTCCAAATTAGGGAAGGCACTTAGCAATGGAAACACTGAGTGTCTCAGTGGTGACTTCTATCTACAGCTCAGAGATCTCAATGTAATATTCAACCATAGAAGTCGGCTCTGCTCATATAATTATCAGTCCAGATAATGTGCTTCTGAATTGTAAGAGGCCACATAGCAACCCTGAGCCAGTAACCATGATTATTATAACGTGCAGTAAGACTGAAAGGGAAATCACTTGTCTTGATGTCTCAAAATGTATGGTCAACCAACTATAGGAACCCCAGGCTGTTCCTAGGGAGTAACATAGACAGGCAGACAGTTGGGCTGTTGTTTCATTATGACAAAACAGAAAGCTGGCTGTCAGAAGGTTGATGTTAGATGTTACATGGAAAAATCCACTTCTCAGGGCAGTCTCCAGAGCTGAGTCACTTTACAGACAGAAAATCCATTGATTCGAGTGGATACTGAATCACTTAAAGTAGAAACAGCAACCATTCTGATATTTTCCTAATAGTGGCTTAAGACATTTTACAAGGGTTCTGTACATTGTGGAGAAGGGAAAATTTTGACTTTTCTAGAGCTTTATACACAAGATTTGACCTGATTTACAGACCATAAAACAAAATCTGAAGTACACGCTCCTCTGATTAATATAATGTGTCACAGACTCCTGGTGAGATTGAGGTATTTTTAAAGATTTATTTATTTTTATTTGAAGGGCAGATATACAGAGAGAGAATGAAAGACAGAGAGAAAAATATTTTCCATCCACTGCCTCACTCTCCAAATGACAGCAACGATTAAACCTGGGCCTGTCAGAAAGCAGGAGCCAGGATCACCTTTCATGGCTCCCAGGTGGGTATAGAGGCCCAAGGAATGGCACTGTCTTTCACTGCTTTCCTAGACACATTAGCAAGAGTTGCATCAGAAGTGGAGCAGCCAAGTCTCAAAGCAGTGCCCACAGGGAAACTGGCACAGCAGGCAGAGGCTTAATTTACTATGCCACAGTGCCAGTTCCAAGTAACTGAGTTTTGGCTCAAGTCTATCTCATAGTGGTTCATATGGATCTACAGCTCCCATGCTGTGGCACTTTCTCTTTGAATTCGTAATTGGAATATACACTGTTAGATTCTGTAGAGTCTCTCCCATTATTTCCTTCATCTGTAGCTTAAGGATCATTATAACAGAAGACTCACATGCAAGTCCCCCAAATGTCCTCTTCCCGAAATTTAAATCAGAAAAATATCGTGTTGATGGAGGCACTGCAAAAATTACTGACACCATCAGAAATTCAAAATGTGTGGCTCTAGATGGAGCCTCATTACATTTCTTTCAATTCTCCAAATTGAGCTCTTCAAAACTGGATGGTTCATACCTGATAATAGTTAACAAAATAGAATTTCTGATTACAGTTGCTACTATGATGGATTTAGTACCTTTATGAAAGCAAATCAACATAATCATGGGCACTTAGTACAAAGCTAAGTTTGACAGAATAGTTTCTTCCAGGTACACATCATCGGGAAGGATTAAAAGTCGTTCACTTTTGTACATCAAAGGCAGCAGAACACAAGCATTCATCTGTCTGCACACTGTGTTAACTCTTTGTCCTTTTTCATATCATCCATCAGGACCTTGAACATCTTGAAATTATTCAGAATACCATTCTGGTCCACTTCATGCTAATTGACCTATTGACTTAGAAAGAAATAACAAACACCAAGACACTTGTGTACCAAAAGATGAGACGTAGATTCCATCAAAATTCAGGGACTTCTATATTGTTGACATTTTAGTGGTTCACTGGTATGCAAACAGATGTAAACCTCACAAAGGTTCATGTACCTACCATACTGATGAAGCTTGATTATGGGGACCTTGGAAGATACTATGACATTTTTAGTAAGAACAAATTACTATACCTACTGATTCTCATAAACACAAAAGAACAACATTTTCTTAGATCCAATAGAAGAATCACAAACTAAGCATCAAGTTCTTTCACATAAATGACATGACTTCAAGTTCAGATAAATAGCCTTTGTTTACACAGCATCTTCTGTGATGTTACTATTCACTAGTCAAAAACAAAATGAGCACCTTATCACAGGACACCAAGGATAGCATTTTATTTGCAAAATAATATGCCCATTATGGGTTGTGTGCTATCAGATACATCAATGTCATTAGCTTGGTAGTCCTAACACCTATCATTTAATCCTCTGTACAATTAAATAATACAAATAGATGCAGAATGTATGAATGAATCCACTACATTAATTTAGTGGTCCAAATCCCAATGTCACGCAAACTTACTGCATTAACTCCTATCCTTCCACTCACACCAATGTCCTCCTGAAGTGATGTGGGGTACAAGTAAAAGAGAAGCAAGTCACCCGGACCTGATTCAAACATACATCAGCACAATGTCTTGGGACCAGTCAGAAATCCATGGCTGCTGCCACATTACAAATCTACCCAACTGGTAAAAACTGGAAGATTGGTTCTAACGAAGAAGTAAATAGATCGATCTGTGAGAATGGATATAAAATATACATATATTTATATCTCAAGTTAACGTAGACCAAATAACATCCATTAAAGAGGGATCTCTCAGCAACCAGGTGGACAAAATACTCATTCAGAGTCCAAACCAGGTCTCTCCTCAGCTACCCCAGAGCTTGCACAATTGCTTATGAAAAAAAAGTGCTGCAGGTTAAACCACCTCTCTGATGCTGGTGTCTTATGGGCTGCTCCAAATCTAATTCTGTTTTCTACTAACGCCTCTGGTATTGTAGTATAGACACTTCGACACTGCCACTTCTGTGGAGACCAGGATGGAGAGCCTGGCTCCCAGCTTCAGCCTGACCCATATATTTTAGATGTTGCAGCCATTTGGGGAGTGAACCAGCCTCCCCTCACCCATGCTGTCTCTCTCTCTCCTGCTCTAACTTTTTCCCTCTGCCTTCAAAGAGTTAAATCTTTAAAAAGAAAAAAAAAACATCTGACTGAAACACCAATGATTCTCTTTCAATAATGTTAATCTTTCTGCCATTTCTGAATGTCTCAATCCTCCAACAGTAGCGGCAGACAACAAGTCTCTGGCATGACACCACTGTTCTGGTAGGTTGGCTAGACAGTTGGTAGAATTTCAATTGCATCAGACCCCTTCTAATTTTGAGAGAGTAGCAACTCGTCTTTCCTGAATTGATACATACTGAGATATGAGCTTGCTTTCTTTGTGTGCAGAACCTACAGTATCCTCAAGGGCTTAGAAAACACCTGCTCCACTGAGATTAAACTGAGCACAATAATGCACAAAACCTAAGGGCCCATTTTTTTTCTTAGCAAGGCAGCTGCAACAATGGGCTCAGGAACATGAAAACCCTGAACTCAGAGTGTACCCCCTTACAGAGAATCAGCAAGCTTAATACAATGGTGGTACAATTGTCGAGGGCTTAGCCAAGGCACAAGCTCAGTCACAATGCCTTGTAACGTAGTATAATCACTGAAACCATATCCAATATATTATGTTTTTCCTTCCTGTCTAGAAAATTGAACACCCAAGAATGAAAAGGTAATAAGTCAGAGTAGTTTCAGTGGCCATCTCTTGGGTGACTCACCCCTGGAAGATTTGTTTCTTCATTCCTGAAAACAAAGGTCATTCTGGGGTTAAGAAACTAGTTAGTTGCAAGACTGGGAGTGGCACTTTCCCCGAAAGACAAAATAAATGCTTCAGCGAACCATGAGCTAGTAATAGAGCCTTGGAACTTTGGCCTTTTGATGGCAAAAAAAAAAAAAAAAAAAAAAAAAAAAAAAAAAAAAAAAACAGGCAAAGGAAGAAGTTGCCACATTAGATAAGCACTCTTATTGGTGCCAGGAGTTAGGGTTGCTTCCACAGTTGGGGCTAGAGAGGATTATATCCAAAACTCAGAAGATCCACTGAGCCATTTCTTAATAAATGGAGTTCCAGTGATAGTGATGGACACCCAGTGGTAGCAGCCACAGTCTGTAAAGGGAGAGGCAGCTGAGTCATCAAACCACTCTGAGGTGAGAGTCCGGGTCACACCATCAGAAAAGTAACCTAAATTTGCCAAGATGTCAGTTGATTGTGAGGAAAGCATAAAATTGGTGATTGCTGAAGGAGATGATTGCTACAGGCTATGCTTCTGGGACCAGATAGGGTCTTGCGAGTTGTATTTTGGGATAATAACCCTCAAGAAATCTTTGTAGGGGAATGTAAGTGTCCATCCATTTTAAAGACTGCCTCATCACTCGGTAAAGAAATGAGGACTTGCTGTATTCACAGAAATGGTGGGTCAATATTATAGCACTGTGGAATATGTTACATGAGTTTGAATTTGTGCCTCCCCCACCACACAGACACACACACACACCCCTTTAGTTTATGGAAGAGAAGACTTTGGCCTGCCAGGTCTTTGACCTCTTGCTAGCACATGATTCCCTTGGCTGAATACCATCAATTCTCATGGCCTCGCCTGAGCTCAGCTCCAGGCTCCAGTAGATCTTACGTGAGTCCTGCTTCTGCAATAACAATTGCGTCAGCACAAGGTCTGATGATTCAGACTTGTTGGAACTTTGTTTTTTTCCTACGTCTTCCAGACTAAAATTAGGTGCCATTCTTTGCATTGTGGGATTTGATTTTCCAGGGGATATTTGCGGAGTGAGATGAAACAACCTGCAAGGTCAAAGCAATTGACCATTTAACTCAAGGTATGGTGGGTTCATAGTTCTCAGCTAGACCAACCCAATGTGATCGAACAACCGACTATGTGGTTTTCTTTTCTTCTCTTTTCATAAAGCTGTAGACTTGTCCATCATACACTAGTCTGGATTTGCTTTCCCTCCTTTCCCGCATTGCTTCCCTTTTCTATGTATTCTGACTGACTCTGTAACTGCATCCCTCAACAAATCATCAACACAGAAGCTTTGCTGCAGTCTGTTTCAAGAAGAGTTAGGTTAAGACACACTATTTCACCTGATCATCAGCACCATAGACCAGTTCCACAGGTCACAAACCTGAAGGTTATTCCTGGCCACGTACCTCTTATTTAGCCCTATGTGTACTATGCAATACCTACTCAGCCAAGTCTAACCACTTCAGCATTATAAAAATGGCCTCTGTGTTGCCCCTCTTGCCATTTCTACAATGGTTTCTTGTGCTTTTCCTCCTCAGGTCTTCATCTTCTCCAATTATCTGGCCGCAGGCCTCCTTCTACCCATCTTCTCATGATCCTCCCAAATCAATATTTCTTTCTTCACTGAATTTCCCCTTATCTATGTATCCATTCATGAAAAAGAAAGCAAGAAACTACATCACTGAAGGTGAAGCTCACGTACAATATCTTCTCTGAAGGAGTGCTGATATTGTGGCTACACAAATGAATTCACAGAAAAAGGAAAAAAAACATTGAATAATTACATAGTCCCTTTCATGTGCCCAGTACTGTCCTGGATGCTTTGCATGCAAATCACTCGTTTAACCTTCACAACAATCCTATTAATGAAGTACCATGGTCATCCTTACTTTGCAGGGAAGGAAATGTAGAAACGCCCTGTTCTACGTGGTCACACACGCTCGCTGATCCAGGTCCTAACAAGACTAGAGTCCCTTCTTTGCTCACAGATATGCCTCCCAACCACTGACTTAGTCTTTGGATTTTAATGTGCTGAAATCAGCCAATTAATGACTAGTATAGACCCAGGATCTGATGCGGAGTAGGTATCTGATACATATTTGTTGAATTAATTAATTAGCTAATTCATTAATCTGGAACAATTCTTATACTAAGTTCCCCATCTTATGAAACACTTCTCATGAATTATCTCATCTCATCCTTTCTATATTTTTGTATTTATTCTCAGAAAGGTTACACATTCAGCAAGTGGAACTTGAACTCAAACCCTGTGCTTTTTCTAAGTATAATATATTGCTTCCTGTGTTTGTCTATGACATCAAGTGAAATATTAAAAACACTTCTGAATTTCCTCACTTCTGTCCCAGAGTCTGGGAGAAACACACACACACAATCTGTGGAATTGTTTTGGAAGATAACCTGGCATAGTCATATTATCATTTATAGATATGCTATTGCGCTTTATCAGAATTGATCCATTCTAAAATAAGACAAGATTAAATAAGTCATATAAATTTTAAAGAGGTATTAACTGTACTGGTCAATGTATTAGAACTCCAGAATATGAAAGAGTAGTACTAATTCTTACCTTTGATATTAAAGGATCTTGCACTTTCCTTGGCAAGTCTACTTCATAATCTTTTGAAATTGGCCTTGGTAATCTTCTTCATAGAGTTTGCCAACGTTTACATACATCCTTTAATTGAATTTTTAAAGCTCATTGAAAGTGTTATTATTGTATTTGACCACTCAGACAACTAAAAAAAAAAAAAACAGGTCTGCATTAAACACAGTTTCACATCTTGAAAATAATTACAATCTTTCACATAAACAAATGATCAGAAAAACACTAAGCATCCAGCATATAGGTCTTGTGTATAGCACAAACAGAAACAGAATTAACTCAAAGAAAGTAAAGCTGCTGTTTTATCTCACCATCATAAGCACACGAATCAGCACAGTGTTTAGCAAGTAGAAGGTATTGAAAAATATTGACAGTAACCATAAGTTCAATATGCTAATGACAGGGCTTCTGCTCTTGAAAATATCACAACAATCCATATTTGAAGAACATAGCAACCTGCCATGAGCCTATGGACTAACTTGGGCTCCACAGCTGGACATCAGTATTTGTGGAGCCATAGGGTCAAACAGCAAAGAAAACTAGGCATGATGTACTACGGACAGCATTATGTCACGGTGTGGTGGTTTCATAGGGAGGTAGCAAGCTTGTGCAAAAGAAGATGACTGGGGCATACTTGGAGGTCTTAGCGTGTGTAATGTGTCACTGAAGCAAAAATTGAGGTTGTGAGAGGTCAAGGTTGCTCATCTGTAAAGAATTCATATCCACATATTTGTAGCTTGGGTCATTCTGTGAATTCTGTGATCCGGAAGAAGATCCTAGCACAGGACCATGACATAATAGCTGTTTCATATGTACAGCAGAATGAATAGCGCTGAGTTAAAGGAAAAGACTGCCCTTGGCCCCAGGAATCAAAGGGGACACTCCCAGCCAGGCTGGGTCAGCACTTTGTGACCCTCCTTCACATGACAGCCAGCTACAGAAATGAGGAAGAGCAACTCACTTCTACAGCTAAGTGCGAGGAGAGCAGAGGCTTGGCAATACACAGGGAAACTAATGGAAGCTAATATTCTCCAAGTGAAGGACGACTTTGGGGACTCTGTCCTTCTGAACTTGGTCTAGAACTCAGTGGATATGTGATGTATGCATTGATACAAGAGCTTAAAAGTCTATCCTTTTAAATTTGTATGTATGTTTGTATATGAAGGGCAATTCCAGAGAGAGAGGGAGAGATCTTCCATCTGCTGTTTCACTCCTCCAACGGCTGCACCAGGTAGGGCTGGACCAAGTCAAAGTCAGGAATGTGCAACTCCATCCTGCTTTCCCACGCGGGTGACAGGGGTCCCAAGCACTTGGGACATCTCCCACTGCTTTGCCATGTGCATTAGCAGGGAATTGCTTCAAACGTGGAGCATCTAGGACTCTAACCAGCACTCATATGGGATGTTGACATTGTAGGCCATGGTTTAAATTACTACATCACAATGCCAGCCCCAGTAGTTCATCCTTTAAGATACATCCCTAAGATGAAGCTGACCTGAGAAAGTGACTCAGATTTTGAAGAGTTTAGGTTCATCGTCAAAGTCAGAGAACAAGCAGAAGCCAAGTAAGTCCCTCATGACATTCCCATGGCAATGCCTAAGATTTGGGGTGCAGTTAGGAATTGAACAATTGTACCACAACTTTGTGAGTATACAAGGAAGACTGCCATCCAAACACAGTCACATTGGGAGACCACATGGTTCTGCTCTTAAAGCAGAAAGGCTCTGTAGTATAGAGACTTGTTACAAGCATCCAGGAATGTCAGATATACCTTATACATTTATAGACACCCAAAACAGCCAATGATGACATACCACATTTGGATTATCCACTTATCAGTTATAAAAACAAGCGAAAAAAAGGTGTGGATGTTGATGTGTTATTGCATACCTGAACCATAAAAATGTTAGGCAAAGTAGAAGAACTCAGACACCAAAGGAACTGCTTTGATATGCAGTGCCCAACATGAAGAAATCTGTAGAGACAGAAGGAAGATCAGTGGTTACCAGGGGCTGGGGTTAAGGTGAGGAACGCTGATCTATGGAAATACCATCTCCTTTGTGGGTAACAAATCTCTCCTAGAATTAGATCACAGTGATTGTTGTCAAAGCTCTTGAATCAATTCAAAACCACAGAATTGCACAAACTAAAAGGATGTACTTTGTGATGTATGCATTATATCTCAAATTTTAAATTATGATAAGAAATAAAAGCTGGGATGAGTAGAGAAAAGAACTTCTGGGCCAACCTAAACTTGGTGCACAATTTTGCGTGCTGGGTCAGACTTGGCGGGCGCCATGAGGCCTGCGCCTAGTCATTTTCACACAAGAGCTATGTGCTTGAGTGGGCACAGGAACTCCCTGCAGAAGCTTTGCTTACTGGCCCCACAAAGCATTTTCTGCATGGCTCCTGAATCTCTGCTCCTACAGTCAGGTGTTTATTTCAGAAGCGAAGTTGTGTACTTGCAAGTGGAGGCATGAGTGTCTACACTCTCTCATCTATTCCCAGAGAAGACTAGGAATCCGGAAATACAAAGTGAAGTCCTGTTGTAACCTAGAGTACAGTACAACACCAAATAGGAAAGCAATAGTAGAGAACTGAGGTCCAGGGCAGAGCTGACGGTCATAAACAAGGTGCTCCAAATAGGAAAAGCCAAGGCCAATAGACAGCGGGACATCTCTCTGCGGGTCTGAGATGACAACTTTTCAGGACTTTTCGTACATTGGGTGCTGAACATATGGCAGGCCTTGTCAGGAGGGTTTTAGAAACAACACTTCGCTTTCTTGTTATGGCGACCCCACAAAGTAGGTAGTGCTGCAGCCTGAGTTTCCACGTGTGGGAATCTCGACACAGAGAGGTTCAGGAACTGGCTCCAAGTCACACAGTGGCTATACCATGAGCCTCGTCCTTCTTTAACCGACTCTACATAACTCTGAGTCCTTGATGTCAGTTGTGCTGAGGTCACCTGGATGGACCCCAACCACCAAACCCACAACGGGGTGCTGTAGGCAGGGAGACTGTTGGCAAGCTGGGAGGACCAGGTGGGTGCGGACCAAGGTTTTCAGACTCCGCTCCTTACAAGGTGCGTGCCGGAGGCAAGGGGAAGGCGTGCAACAGTTGGTCTGGGTCGCTGATGGCATGCCTAGGAAGAGGACGAACTGGACTTAGGCCAAGGTTACCCCTGGCCCTGGGAGAGGCCAGGTGTCCTGCCAGGACCTCTGTCGGCATCTAGCGGTGGCCGCGGCACACGACTGCCGCCCGAGGCGCGGGGATGTGGGGTGGGGTGGCCTGGGCTCGGGCCGGCGCGGAGCCCCCGGCGTCACGTGGAGCAGCAGTTCCGGGGCGTCTGGTGTCCGCAACTGCCCGCAGCCCCGCGGCGGGCTCGGAGGCGCCGGCGCGAGGTAAGGGGCATGGCCGGGGGGCGACGGGGCACGGCCGGGGGCAACGGGGACACGGCCGGGGGCGACGGGGGCTGGGGCGACGGGGGCTGGGGCGGGGGGGCCCCGCTGGGGCGCACCCGGAGCGGGGCGGCTGGGGAGCAAAGCCGCTGCGCGCTGCTCCCACCGGCGCCCCCGGAGCCAAGCTGCTGCCACCGAGCGGCTCGGTGCCGCCCGGGCCCGGCTGGCATGTGGAGCACAGGGACAGGCCTGGAGGCTGCAGGCCACTGTCAAGAGCCCTCGCTTTGCCCTGGCCAGCAAGGCCTGGCCTGGAAGCCCCTGGACCCTGGGTCCCCTTCTCTCCTTGCCTCCCTGCGCTGTGGAGCCAGGGGCCCTTCTGCCTCCCTCTCGGTGCTGCTTCCTGTTGTCCCATTGGGGTTCCATCTCCCTCCCCGGAATATGGCTGCAGCCACCCCACCCTCCCTGGGAGCCCGAGGGGCAGCACTGACCGCTCCTGTTTTAGGGGCTTCGCCCCGGGTCAGGCGGGAGGTGAGGGCTCACACAGCAGGCCTGGCACAGGGGGCCACAGATCCTTGCTCTGGAGCTGGACTGCAGGTTACTCCTCCTTAGCGACTCCATGAGGCTTCTGGAAAGCCCACTTCAGTGGCATCCAGCACCCTACAGAAGGAAGGAACCTAATCCACACAGAGGCTTTTTCCTCGCCCTGGATCCCCCCAGTCTTTTTCTTGCCTTGCTTAACCCTAACTTAGCAATACCTAAACACAAAATCTTGAGCCAGCTGCACATAAGTGTTCACAGAAGACCTGAACTCATTCCTCAGCTGCCTGAGAGAACTGTTCTCCAATTCAATTGACCGACCTTCCTCTGGCCAGGAGGATCTAGAGCTAAAAGGACAGAGTCTAGTTCATCTTTCTCAGCAGCTCTCTGAAGAGCAAAGCCAGCTCGAAGCCACAAAACACCATGTTTGGATACTAAGTGACAGTATAGGTGGGTAAGCTAAAAGCACAGAATTGGCAGGGGACAGCTTTAGAAGTTGAGAGGGAGAGGAGTGTACAACATTAAGCCTAGCTGTGAAGATGCTTGCATTGCCATATCCAAGTACCTAAGTTTGATTCTGAGCTCAGGCTCCCGATCTTTCTGCTAATACAGACGCTGGAAGACAGCAAGTAGCTGGGCTTCAGCCACCCACATGGGAAACTTGGAATGACTTCCTGGTTCCTGGTTCTGGATTGGCCCTCCAGGACTGCCACATGTCGTTTGGGGATTGAGTCAACAGCTGCCTCTTCTCTCCCTGTCCAATATTTTTTTTTTCCAAGTTTGAACGGACAAGGTGTTTTCATAACATAACTGGAATCAGTGTTATTGAGGAGGCAAGAATGAATCCTCACAAGAGAAGACCAGCACTTGAAAAGCCACAAGAAACACAGTCCAGATTGAGTTGTGATTAACGGAAGAAGGCTGTGAATGCTGAAGATGGAATGTTCGGGTGAGAGACAGGAAGATTCTTGGATTTTTTTTTCCCTTCTCCATTGTACTGTTATTTGAATACAGTATTAGAGACAACTGTTGAGAAAGTCTTTTATTTTCCAATTTTATCTGAAGTCAAAATAAAGCAAGCAACAAACAGTGCTTGGGATTCCGGTTTCTTGTCTTTGTCATCAAAACTAACTGCCTCCCATCAGCAATATTGATTGAGCATTTTTGGTACGCACAAAAGAACATACAGAAAACATTGCCCCTCCTGGGGTAGGAGAATTATATTCATTCTGCAAGAAAACAAATACACCTGTCTTAGAATGACTCTGTGTGTGTGTGTGTGTGTGTGTGTGTGTGTGTGTTTTGTGCAAAGTACCGAGGAAATAACACAATAGGGTGACTTTTGGGCAAAACTTAGGCCCACCATTGTTTGGACACCACAAAAGAGGAGAAAAAAAGGATATTAAAGCAGACAATGCCGAACCATTCAGAATAGTTAAGAGCATATATAGAGAGAAGTTCGATCAGTTAAGGACAGATTTGTTGCAGTTAAGAGGATGGGATGCGAGCAAAGGAGTCACATGATGTGACACACTTGAGTGGAGTGAGAAAGATCGAACAGCCTTTGTCCACATACACAGCCACTGAGTAGGAATGGTTGGTAATAAGACAAGGCTTTTACAGGAAGGTTGCTCTGTGCACCTGAAAAGAAGGAAGAAGAAAGGAGCAAAAGCAGAGGAAGGCTGTAGGAGTATCAAGACATTTTTAAAAATCAAAAGTCACTGGTTGGCATTGTGGAGCCGGTTAAACTGTCACTTGAGACAACTGCATCTAGCATCAAGAGTTCCAGGCCACGCTGCTCTGCTTCCAGGCCAGCTGCCTGCTAATGCACTGGAGAAGGTGGTTCAGGGCCCGTCACACCCATGAGAGCCCTGGAGGGGGTTCCAGGGTCCTGGCTTCAGCAGGGTCCATCGCCGCTTGTTGCAGGCTTTTGGGGAATGAACCAGTAGATGATATCTCTCTCTCTCTCTCTCTCTCTCTCTCTCTCTCTCTCTCCTTCTCTCTTTCAAATACATGAGCACATCTTTTTTCAAATATTAGTCACAGCAATAAACAAGTAATTTGAAAGCATAAATCTTACAGCTAATGCTACTTAGCTTTATAAGATAGGCTCCTTTGCTCGCCAAGATACAGTTGTTTTCTATATTTTAAAAAAAGACACATGCCATTGATGGCATTATGACACAGCACATTAAGCTATGACACCAGCATCCCATATGATCCGCAATTTGAGTTCCTGCTGCTCCACTTTTAATTCAATTGCCTGCTAACACACCTGGGAAAACAGCAGAAGATGGCCCAACTTCTTGAGCCTTTGTACCCACATGGCAGGTCTGGACTGTATTCCAAGCTCCTGTCATTGATCTGGCACAACTCTGGTCTTAGCCATTTGGGGAGTGGACCAATAAATGGAAGACTGATTTCTCTCTCTCTCGCCCTCTCTCTCTCCCTCTTCATCCGTGTGTGTGTGTGTGTGTGTACGTTCTTCTGTTACTCTGTCTTTCAAGTAAATAAGTCATAAAAATCCAAAATGCCATATACCAATATTTTACGGGAACAAATTATTTTTTTCTAATCTGTCTCTCCATCCCTCAGACAGGAAAATTCTAAAATAAGCAGGGAGCAGGACACTGGTCAGAGTGAATGACGAGCAAACTGTAAACTCTACCAGTTTATGTGGTACCAAAAGCCAACTGTTGTGAAATGTCAAATTTAATTTCACCGACAATAAAACTTAGAAATACATTTATTCTTCATTTAAAGAAAAATGAAAACTTTACTCAAGTGGGAGTCAAACAGAAGGAGTGCCCATCTGCTGATTCCTACTCAAACGTCCACAAGGGCCTGGAAGCCAGGGGCTGGGAACTCTGTCGAGGTCTTCCACTTGAGCCATCATCCTTGTCTCCCAGAGCCCGCAGCAGCAGAAGGCTAGAGCAAGATTCCAGAGTGCACATGGAACCCAGGTACTCAGATACAGGCCACAGACAGCTTGTTTTTAAAGATTTATTTATTTTTATTGCAAAGTCAGATATATATAGAGAAAAGACAGAGAGGAAGATCTTCCATCCAATGATTCACTCCCCAAGTGACTGCAACAGCCGGTGCTGCGCGGATCCGAAGCCACCGCACTGGGCCCTTTTTGGTCAAATATTCATCTCTGGAAATATATTTCTTCCAATTTAATTTGGTTAATGCTTCACATCATATCTCCTGGAGTATATACTTGGGAAAAAAAATGCCATATGGTCTCTTCTAGAACAAAATTAGCTAACAAGTTTGTAAAAATTTTAAGTTCCTTTCCCCTGAGGAGTAACTTCGCTTTCAGGGAAAATAACACACACCTCTTTTTTTTTTGTTTCCTTAAGGCCAACAAATTCATTTATTAGAACCCAGCCATGTTTGTTAAGTTTCAATCCAGGCCTCGGTAACTGTAGTACGAGAAGTTCTCAAGCAGGCGTGATTGGCAGAGATCAGAGATTCCTGCAGAAGGAAAACGGAACATGCCCATCTCACCCGTATGCATCGTTTCTGGAGAGTGGGGAGGCAAAGGACAGAAGCAGTCACACTTGCAAAATTCTTTCAAAAGCCATTCCCAATTGATTGGACACACATCTGCACATATTTTTCCCCACTAGAGAACTGGTGAACCATGAAAAGCAGCTAAAAGTTAAATTTGGCAAATGATCATTTTATCTTGGCAAGAGAAATAGGAGCGTGATACCAAGCACAATCTCATGTTTGGGTTACCTAAAAATTGTAATTATAAATGTGTACATGCTCAACTGACATAATCAATGATTAATCCTCCCTCTCCTACCCTTTGGCACTGGGAATGCTGATTCTGCTGTGCCTCAGTTTCCTTTCATGGGACTTCATCCAGTACAAGAGACTGCAGCAAGGTCACAGAGTAATTGAGGGTTCTCTGCTTTCTTTCAGTAAACCCTTCTGCTTTACACACTCTTCCTTCTCCACGCCCTGTTCTTTGTGGACACAAGACACAGAGCAGTGGAGAAAAAAGAGTTGCCATAATCTCAGACTCCTGCAATGCTTTGCAGTGATGAGTACTGTATACGTAGAAATGGAAGGTTACTGCTTGCTTGTACCAAAGCGCATTTACTCTGATTTGCTTTGTTCACTATAGGATGACCATTCATCTAGGTCAGTAGCTAAATACAGCACAGACACACACTCAGATATGTAATAGTTACATTTTAACTAATAGAGGGAACATACCATATTTGGTTCACCTATTCCTAAGAGGACTTTCAATCCTTCAATTTCGTTTCAATTTATTGACAGTACAAGACGGAAATAGACACGTTGACAGGTAGATATCTTGCTCCTGAAGTTTGATTCCTCAAAGTGAGTATGCTGGGTAAAATAATATGTATAGTTGTTTGAAGATTTATTTTAAAGGGAGAGAGAGAGAGTGCGCGCTCCCATCTTTTGGTTCATTCCCCAAATGGTCTCCAAGAAATGAGGACTCAGGAACCCATCCACTGGCTTCCCATGTGGTTGGCAGGGGCCCAAGCACTCCGACTTCCTGCTGCTGCTTCCGCAGGTGCACTGGGTGCATTAGGGAGCTGGGACTTGCACTGGGTGCTCTGATAGAGAATGCCAGTATCAGAAGCAGCTTCACCCGCTGCTCCATAACATTTGCCCCAAGAATATGTGTATTTCTAACTATGACCAGACATTACCATAACTACTTGCATTTCATTAAAATATTCGAGTGTTTTAAGTTTCCCTTCCCCACCCAATTTGCTTTGAGTGTTCTTTCTCATCAGCTCATCCTTTTGGCCACAGGAAGGTTTTCTTTCCCTTTCTTTTTGTGAACTCCTTTCAGGAAAGCCCTCCGTGCTGTATTTTGCATTTCCTGCACTAACAGTGAAGATAAGAATATTTTCATATAATTATTGAGTATCCACATTTTCTCTTGTGGAAAGTGCCTGCTCATTATGCATCTTTCCTATCAATTCTTTGATTTATTCACATCAAGAAGTATTAACTTGTAAATATACAGTGTTGTCCTTAATGGCTTTTGGTTTTAAAAAATGTGTTAATTTTGTTCATTCTCTTTTATTTACGTGTTTTATTTGAAAGGCAGAGCTACAGAAAAAGATAGTTAAAGAGACAGGGGACAATCACCCATCCACTGGTTCACTCCCTGGACCACTGCAAGAGCTGGGCCAGACCAAAGCCAGGGGCTAGGGACTCCAGCCAGGCCTCCCACGTGGATGGGAGGGACCCAACTGCTGTCTCCAAGGGGGTGCATCAGCAGGAAGCTAGAAGCAGGAGCAAAGCCTGACATCCAACAACAGCATCCAACTCCCCCCTTGCCCAGGCTTGTGAAGCTCTGCAGTTGAATGTGCCTGTGTTTATTATGCAAGATGTGACTTAGGATATACTGTCTTATAAGTCTCTCCTGTTTGAAGAGACATTTTCTTCTCTTTCTTGGCTATTTTATTTTAAATACCAATTCATCTGTACAGTATTTTGTACAATGCTGAAGAAGCTAGCTTTTTGGCTCAGCGCAGTAGCCAAGTGGCTGAAGTCCTCACCTTGAATGCGCCAGGATCCCATATGGGCACTGGTTCTAATCCCGGCCACCCTGCTTGTGGCCTGGGAAAGCAGCTGAGAACAACCCAAAGCCTTGGGACCCTGCACCTGCGTGGGACACCTGGATGAGGCTCTGGGTTCCTGACTTCAGATCAGATCAGATCAGATCAGCTCCAGCCGTTGTGGTCACTTGGGGAGTGAATCAACAGACAGAAGATCTTCCTCTCTGTCTCTCCTCCTCTCTATATATTTGACTTTCCATTAAAAAATAAAATCTTAAAAAAAAAAATAGTTGGCTTTGTTTTGTCCCATGAACATCCAGTTATTCCAGCACCAATTATACGTAAAACATCCTTTGTTAATAAGTGAAAAGTATATCTTTATATATGTTAACTCATACATATTTGGATCTATATCTTAAATTTTCATTTGTTCACATTTATATGCTTATTTATTAAACTTTCCAAAACCACGCATTCTACCAAGGGGCAGGAGCTGAAGTGCTGTGGAAGACAGCACACTGATTCTCAGGGAACGATTTGTCTTCTGAAAGACTCACTGTTTACTTCAAATCAGATGACTTGATCATTTTAATTACTGTTTGCAGCTTAAACGTTAACAAGCATTTCATTCAAACTTGCTTCAACAAAATGCGTAAAACAGAAAACAGTATGTATACTTAGAGTGAGCAATCAAAAGTGAGTACACAAGCAATTTCATCATCTGTTCCAAAAGAACTGAATTATTGCCTGAAAATGATTTAACCAAACTACGCTTGCTGTAGAAAAGCGATGTTTTAAAGAATTAAGATAAAATGCACATAATGTTAAATGTAAAATCTTAACCACTTTTCTAGTTAACCTCTTTTAAGTGTACTAGAGTTAGGTATGCTCCCCTTGCAACCTCACAAAGCAAACTCCAGAACTGTCATGCATGTTGCTCAAAGACTGCCTGTTTACCTCTCCCCCCAGTCCCTGACAACCATCATTCTCCTGTCTCTTTTTGTGAGTCTGACTACTGTGGATAACTCAAATAATTGAAATCACATTGTCTTTTTGGTAACAGGTTTATTTCACTTAGCGCAATGTCCTCAAGGTTAACACATGAGAGCATGTGTCAGAACTGGTTTCCTAGTTAAGGCTGAGTAACACATCATTCATAGGTATATATACCACATTTTGCTTATCCACTCATCCATTGCCGGAAATAACTGCCTCCGTGTTTTAGCTCTTGTGAAAAACAGTTATGAATATTGATGTATAAATCTCCTTAGACCCTGCTTTCAAATATAGGTATAGGTATAGACCTAGACATACGACTGCTTAATCATAAGACTGAATTTTCGGTCCCGGCGAAATAGTGTGGAGGCTAAAGTCCTCATCTGGAATGCGCAGGGATCCCATTTGGATGCCGGTTCTAATCCCGACAGCACCTCTTCCCATCCAGCTCCCTGCTTGTGGCCTGGGAAAGCAGTGGAGGACGGCCCAGAGCTTTGGGACCCTGCATCCATGTGGGAGACCTGGAGGAAATTCCTGGCTCCTGGCTTCAGATTGGTTCAGCTGCAGCCATTGCGGCCGCTTGGGGAGTGAATTATCGGACGGAAGATCTTCCTCTCTGTCCTCCTTTCTGTATATACGCCTTTCCAATAAAAATAAATAAATCTTAAAAAAAATAAACTGAATTTTTAAATTTCTCAGGACCCATCGTATTGTTTACTATTAGCAGCCACTCACTTTGCTTCATTTTGAATGTTCTGGGTTGGTTTTTTTGTTTGTTTTAGTAATACTCATTCTATAATAGCCATTCTAATGAGTGTTAACAGTTCATTGTTGCTTGGCTTTACACTTGGTTAACTAACGATGTTGAATTTTTTTAGGCTTGCTAATTTCTATTCTTTGTTAATCATTTCTAGTCTCCGTTGAGGAGATATATATCTAAGTCCTTGGGCCATTTCTTTTTTTATTTCTTTATTTGAAGGTTAGAGAGGGAAAGAGAGCACTCACCTGCTGGTTAACTCCCAAAATGAAGCCAGGAGCTTCATCTGAGTCTCTCCAGGAGATGGAAGGGGCTCACACACCGGAATCAGTTTTTGCTGCTCTCAGGTGCATGAGCAGGGTATTGGATCAGAGTAGAGCATTCAAAACTCCAATCGTGCCTACATGTCATGCCAGTGGCACAGGCAGCTGCTTAATCTACTATACCATCTTCAAATTGAATTGTTCACTTCCACGTTTAGTTGTAAGGGTTCTTCATGTATTCTGGGAACAGACCTCTTATCATATATATGAGTATCTGTAAACTGTGTTATCACCCATTCCATAGGTTGTTTTCCCATTTTTTTTTATGTTCTTTGATGCACACAGAATCTATCCTATGGGTACAATTATTCTCCTTTCTCGCATTTTTTATTTTAGCAGCTGATTCGGTAAGTATAAAATTCAAATGATTTTTAAATAAATCTTAGATACATGGGCCTATCATCATAATGCTGGTTCAGATCTTTCAATGATCCTAACCTTTTAAGCCCTCACTTGCAAGCTATCATCCTAAATTGAAGCACCAGTTCCAGTCCAACCCAGCTCCCTACTAATGTGCCTAGGAAGGCAGCAGACGGCCCAAGTGCTTGCACTCCTGCCACGCGTGCGCACCTTGGACAGACCTCCAAGACCTTGGCTTCAGCCTGGGCCAGCCCCAGTGGTTGTCGCCATTTAGGGACTGAGCTGTTCCTTTCTTACAGAAAACTTTAAACCTACAAACTGATTGCTAAGTACTACCCTAGCTGTATTAAATAAATTCTGATGTGTATTGAATTCAATCCTACTAAAAATACTTAATTCCCTTTCTCATTTTTTTCATGACACAATAGTTACTCAGAAATAAGTTGTATAATTCCCAAATATTTACGGGCTTTCCAGATTGGTTTATTATGTTAATTTCTAATTTATTTTCACTCATTGACTATGATCTCAACCTTTAGTTAATTAAGATTTGTTTTCTGGTCCAACATATATTCTATCATAGAGAATGCCTTCCAGAAGGCATTGTGGCATAGCAAATAAATCCGACACACATATGGTATGCACGACAGCTCAAGTCTCAGCTGCTCCACTTTCAATCCAGCTCCCTGCTGGTGCACCCGCGAAGGCATCGGAGGAGGGCCAGATGATTGGGCCCCTGTGCCCACTTGGGAGACCTGAAAGAAGCTCCTGGTTTCAGACTGGTCCAGCTCTAGCCATTGCAGTCCTTTGCAGAGTAAACCAGCAAATGGAAGATTTCTCTCTCCAACTCTGGTCTCTCAAAGATGCAAATTTTGAAAAAGACAGAAAATTCTTCATGTGCATTTGAATCAGTGTATATATTGCAGGCTTTGTGTGAAGTGTTTCACATATGCCAGTCAGATGAAGTTATTTGATGCTGCTAAGTGCTCTATATCCTTGCTAATTTTTGTCTAGTTGTTCTACCAGTTATGTGTGAGTATAAAAATGATCTACTATTCCTAATTCTCAGACATTTCTTTTAATTCTGTCACTCTTTTCTACTATTTGAATTTTTATTTTTACGTATGACTACACTTACACTTGTTCTGTCTTCTGCATATATACTGATTCTGCTACCATATCTTTGATTGTCTTTCTAGCAATTTCTTGTTCTAAAACCTCAGGATGAATCCATTTCTTCTGTATTAATAAAGCCACTACTGTTTTCTTATCATCAACAGGCTGTATCTTGTCTTTTTTTACTTAAAACCTATTTATTTTGAATTTAATGTGTGTCCCTGTAGATAAAACATAAACAAATTTCACTTCTCTATGCAGTCTGATGATGTCTGTCTTTTAATTTGGGTGTTAATTAAAATAACAAAAATTACTGCAATCTGGGCCCAGCATTGTAGCATGGTGACTAAAGTTCTCATGTTGCAAGCACCTGGCTCCCATATGGCTGCTGGTTTGAGTTTCGGCTGCTCCATTTCACATCTAGCTCCATAACTGTGGCCTGGGGAAGCAGTCGAGCACAGCCCCAAAGCCTTGAGATCCTGCACTTGCGTAGGATACCCTAAAGATACTCCTGGCTTAGGATGGCCTCAACTCTGGCCGTTGTGGCCACTTGGGGTATGAATCAGCAGACAGATCTTTTTGTCTCTCCTCTCTGTATGTCTGCCTTTCCATTAAAAAAATATATTTTTAAAAAATTAATGTAACCTTTGAACCTGAGTTTGCTATTTTAAAATTTATTTTCTAGTGCCTGGCACAATGGCTCAATTGGCTACTCCTTGCCTTGCAAATGCCAGCATCTCACATGGGTGCCAGTTCATGTCCTGGCTGCTCCACTTCCCATCCAGATCCCTGCTTGTGGCCTGGGAAAGCAGTTGAGGACGGCCTAAAGCCTAGAGACCTTTCACCCGCATGGGAAACACAGAAGAGGCTCCTGGCTCCTGATCAGCTCAACATCAGCCATTGCAGCCATTTGGGAAGTGAAACAGTGGATAAAATCTCTCTGTCTCTCCCTCTCTCTGTAAATCTGCCTTTCCAATAAAAATAAATTTTTTTAAAAAGGAAAAGAAGAAATCTCTTTTCTATGCTTGTGTGTCATTTATTTTCTATGTTGTATGTCTTTTTTTTCCTCTGTTCAACTTTCACTGCCTTCCTTTGTGTACACTAAGTACTTATTATTTCAATTTCTTTGTTATTTCCTATTATTTCAATTTCTTCAAAGTTTTAGTACATTCAAATTTTGGTAGTTGCTCCATGGGTTACAGTATGTATTTTAGCCTATGAAACTGTACATCAGTTTAAAAATTTACTTTTGGGGCTTGGCGGCGTGGCCTGGTGGCTAAGGTCCTTGCCTTGATCCCATATGGCCGCTGGTTCTAGTCCCGGCAGCTCCACTTCCTCTCTATCTCTCCTCCTCTCAGTATATCTGACTTTGTAATGAAAATAAAATAAATCTTTTAAAAAAAATTTACTTTTGGTAAATATGGAAACGTTGCTCATGTCTAATTCCAGGCAACCTCCAATATTGTCTTGTTACGACCCTAAAAATATCTGTATGTTATCAAGTGATCAGTATAGTGCTAATTTCATTATATTGCTATAAAACAATGATTATTGGGGCCTGTGCCATGGTATAATAGATTGTCTCTCTGCTTCTGGTGCTGGCAATCCCATATGGACTCCAGTTCAAGTCCCCGCTGCTCTGCTTCTGATCCAGCTCCCTGCCAATGTGCGGGGGAAAGGAGCAGACGATGGCCTTAGTCCTTGAGTCCCCACGCCCACTTGGGAGACCACAAGTCCGGGCTCCTGGCTTCGGGCCAGCCCTGCTCCAACTGTTGTGGCTGTTTGGGGGAGTAAACCAGTGAATGCGAGATCTCTGTGTCTCCTCTCTGTTTAAATCTGCCTTTCAAATAAAAAAAATTTAAAATGATTATCACTGTCTATAACTTTATAACTTAAATAATATGAGACACACTGCTGCATTGACTCAGTTCCTTGCCACTTCCTATGCTCGTCATGTCCTCTTGTGGATTCAGGTCACCATCTAGAATTATCTGCTATGAGCCTGAAAGACTCCCTGTTGGTGAGTCTTGCAATACAGCTCTGCTAACAAGGAATTCTCACATTCTTCTTCTATTTAGAAAGGGCATTAGTTCACTTTGTAAAAACCTCCTAATAGATGCAACTGGCTCGGGAGCAGATGGTGAGTCACAGGCCAGGTCAACACAGAGAGCATTCTTTTTCATTTCAAGCTGTAGGCTTTTAATGCATTTCCAGAACCCAGGATCGGTTGACTTGGTCAATGTCATCCAATTTTGTGGTAACTTTTGGGACAGATAATTTTCCAGTATCTTTATTTTTCAACAGATGGAAATGTCTTCCTTGAACTCAAAGGTTAATATTTTATTAAACCTAACTTTGAGTGGTATTGCATGAATGCTAATCATTTTATTTCCTAATCAATCATATTTACACAGGGTTTAGTCTCTTCAGGTTATTGTAACAAAAAGCTACAGACTGGGGCCAGTTTTTGGTGGAGTAGGTTAAGTTGCCAATTACATTGTCATCATCCCATACGGGGATTGGTTTGAGGCCCAGCTGCTCTGTTTCTCATTCAGGTCCCTGCTAAAGTGCCTGGGAAAGCAGTGGAAGATGGTCCAAGGCCTTTGGCCCCTGCTCCCACATGGGAGAGCTCGAGGAAGTTCCTGGCTCTTGGCTTAATCCTGGCCCAATCAGAGTTGCTTTGGCCATCTGAAAAGTGAACCAGTGCATGGAAGACTCTGTCTCTTCCTCTGTTTTCTGTAATTCTTTTAAAATAAGCAAATAAATCTCAAAAAAAAAAAAAACACCCTGCATCCTGAGTAATTTATAAACAAAACAAATGTGATGCTTGCAGCCCCAGAGGGTGCAACACTGTGCTATGAATGTTTCCCCCTAAAATTCTTCTGTTGAAACCTAAACTGGAAGGTGGTAGTCGTAAGAGATGAGGCCTTTGGAAATAATTATGAGGATTCCAACGGCATAAATGGGGCCAGTGCTCTTAGAAAAAAGGCCTTAGGGGGCTCGTTTTTCTCTTTCTTCCATGTGAAGACACAACTAGAAGGTACCATCATCAAAATGAAGAGCAAAACATTTCCAAATACCAAATGCACCTTCACGACAGGTTTGACGCGTTCCGGAGTGCAAGCAGCCTAAGCATTACAGCAGGACGGAGCGCGAGACAGCTTTCCTTTTCTTGCATGATTTATTACATTTTTGATTTTCTACTCCTTTAAGTCCATTTTAAAATTGCTTTACTCAGGTTTTTGAATGTATTTGTGTCGTTCGGTCATATAATAACATTTGGTAAATATAAGCTCATTCTTTTTTGTCTTATTACACTGTTTTAAAAGCTCTTTTATAAAACTGTTTTCAGATAAAGACATTCCTCTGAATAACATCCAGGCTTAAGATTTGATGTAGTCTGTCTCTAATAATATCTAATTTCTAGAAATTATTCATGTCTTTTTATTTTCTATTACAGTCAGAAATCTAAAACACTTTCATTAATTTCAAATTAGGTGGGTCTCTGGCTGCTATTTATGAACTATATTTAAATTTGCTGAAACATGAATATATGACTTCTAAATCCTTACTTTTTCTAATACAATAAATTGTTTTGTGCTAGATAAAACTAATTTATATAAATATTTCAACATTTAAAAATTCTCATTCTATAATGACAGTATGGTAGATGATGTGTTTAATACGGATACTGATTCAGTAATTCATTGTTTCTTCTAAAACTGGTCTATGTGTAGAGGCATGAGCCAGAAGCAAATACGCAGAAATTCAATCAGTGCTCATTGGAAGATTTACTTATTTATTGGAAAGGCTGAATTTATAGAAAGAAAGATCTGTCTGCTGGTTCACTCCCCACATGGTTGAAACAGCCAGCACTGGGTCGGTCAGGAGCCGGGAGCCTCGTCTCGTTCTCACAGGTGGCTGGCAGGGGCCCAAGGACTTAGACTATCTTCACTGCTACACCAGTGGGGTTTTTCTGTTTGCTTGTTTTGTTTTTTTTTTTTTTTACAAAGCATTTCCTTAGTTTCTGAATCCATTTATGCCTAAAATACAGAATCAGGCCCAGCGTCCTGGCTCCAAGTGCTAACCCGGTGACTGTACCATAGGAATCCCATACTGGAGCACTGTTTGGGGCCGCAGCTGCTCTGCTTCACTCCAGTTTCCTGTTGATGAGCCTGGGAAAACCAGCAGATCACAGAAGGGACTGAGCCCTAGGCCTGCCCTGGGCCTGAATCGTCCCTGCTCATTGTGGCCACGTGGGAAGTGAGGCCTGCCACCCCCACCGAGGCCTCTCTCCCCCTGGGGGAGTAAACCAGCAATGGAACACTCACCTTTGCACTGCACTTGGCCTCAAGTAAATGAATAGTTTCTAAAAAGGTACTTTCTACTGAAAAACAAAGAGTTACACAGATCACTAAAAAAAAAAAAAGCTTAAGATACAGAAGAATTTTGTTTTAATTATTTAATTGAGATCAGGTCAAGGCCTGGGAGGAGAGAAGGGGTACCCAATTCTTTTTTTTTTTTTTTTTTAAAGATTTATTCATTTTATTACAGCCAGATATACACAGAGGAGGAGAGACAGAGAGGAAGATCTTCCGTCCGGTAATTCACTCCCCAAGTGAGCCGCAACGGGCCGGTGCTGCGCCGATCCGAAGCCGGGAACCTGGAACCTCTTCCAGGTCTCCCACACGGGTGCAGGGTCCCAATGCATTGGGCTGTCCTCAACTGCTTTCCCAGGCCACAAGCAGGGAGCTGGATGGGAAGTGGAGCTGCCGGGATTAGAACCGGCGCCCATATGGGACCCCGGGGCATTCAAGGCGAGGACTTTAGCCGCTAGGCCACGCCGCCGGGCCTGGGGTACCCAATTCTCGAACCCCATCTCACACTTCACTGTCTGCACTCGCTAGATAGGCTGGCTGTGCAAAGCAAGACCTTGGAGTTGCCAAAACAACCAAGGCGAGGGGAGTTTCCCTGCTGCTTCTCTGCCCAGACCGAGGGAGTGGGAGGTTACAGGCTGCGCTCCCAGAACAGGACCAGATAGTCACTTCAATACTCCCATTCAAGACACCTCTATATCAGCCCAGGCACCTGGGCCCCCCCATTCCCTTCCCTAGGGTCATCATCATGAAAAGAAAGAAAACACCTCAAAAGAGCCCAAGGCCCTAAAGCTAGCAGCCAGCACTCCTCTTCCCCACTTCCTTGCAGGGCAGTGCTTTAAGATTCGGTTCTACTCGCACTTGTGTCCTGGCTTTTTATTTCCATACTAAGCCGAGGAAAGAACCCACCGAGCTTCACTGCTAACATTAATGATAGGAGAAAGTGCTTCTTTAGCATTCGTGTATGAGAGCCACAGCAAACACACAAGACATTTAATGTGTTCGTTATGAAACGAATACACAGAAATGTGTAACTTTGGATAAAGCATTGCTTGGGATAAAAGGATACCCTAATTCTTAGGTTTCCAGCTTCCGGCTGGGTCTGGCTCAGCTCTGGTCATTGCAGTCATCTAGACAAGGAACCAGTGGATACTAACTCATCTCTCTCTGTCTCTCTTTTTTTTTTTTGTAACTCTTATTTTGAAAATAAAAATAGCTGCTTAATAAAAAGTGGAATTTTAACTTCTGAGGAAACAAGCGTCTTGGTGAGAATGAGACATTTCAGATATTAACAGTATTTCCGGTGGAAAATTAAAGCAGCAGCACAGGGGGTTCAGCATACTTTACGCAGCTGTACAAAATGGAAGGCTGTTCCCCGTCTGCTGCGGGCGCTGCTGGCGTTTTTTCGGACACAAAGGGCGGGAGAGCAGGCCTCCAGGGCGTCGCTCTGAGCATAGCTGGAGCGCTACTGCCATCGTGCGGAAAGAGTTTCAAAACGTCCCGCACCTTCACCGCGCCCTTCCCAGGAGGCCTAGCGTTTGGCTGGGGAGCAGTCTGGGCTGCAACTGGTGCTCCAGACTAGGCCTCCTTGCATTTTGGTCCACATCCTTAACAGGCACCTGGCTGTTGGACACATCGTGGCGTAGGGCCTGGCAAGCGAGAAGTCTGGAATGAAGCAGCAGGTGGCTGGAGGCGCTGGCGGGTGGGTAGGGGTGGAATCCTTGGGCATGGACTGCAGTGATTACAGAGTGCAAGCCGAACCACAGGAGGACACAGGAGGGCAAATGCAGGTTCCTGCAGGCATTTCTCCCTCCCGGGCCTCGGCCATGGCACGGAGCAGTGCTAGGTCTTCCCCTGGGCCGTGTCTCTTTCATGGGGCCACAGCACAATCACAGGCAGTTCCAAGCGATTTTTATTACCGGAGCATGTAGACTTGGTGAGGGCCTCCTGTGCTCGAACTGGTGAGGCGGGGAGGGCCCCGGGAATAAAAGGGGGGAACCACCAAGGCAAAGCAAGAAATGTGCAAACCTAGTACCCACCCCAAAACATGGGCCTCCTTCTTCAAGTGTTCTAAGAAGCAGAAGAAGTTGTCATGCAAAGTACTTTATTTGCAGCAAACAGAAATGTCACAGGAACTTGCTTTCAAAGCCACACCTCTGCAAGCAGGGCAAATGGGCATCTTTAACTGGAGTGGGAAACGAATAGCTTCCCCCTCATAAAGGTGGCATTGTTATCACACACAGGTGTGTCCTCAGAGGCGGGTGCAGTTCAGCAACAGGCATGAATGCGGCATGTATGTTCGCTGCAGTTATGATGTCTGTGATAAAATGAAGCCAGTCTGACCTGGAGGTACTGTGTGAGCCATCGGAGCAGGCGTGGCGCTGGCAGTAAGGCTCGGCTTGCTTCCAGGTAGCTGATCATGGCTTCGGTCCCTTCTCTCCGTGGAACAAGTTTGCAAAAACCTGAAAGACAACTTAAGAGAACCTCAGGTGTTATCAGGATCTTGTGAAATAGCAATGAGTCATCAGGAAAAAGACGTCTGTGTTGCTCTGGCATTACCCAGTGACACTCCTGCTAAGAGGGCAGAGGGAGGAAAATGACAAAGAAAACATAGCACCAGAATGACAGCCATACTCCGCACATGCAGGAGAACTCCATCTAGTTGACGAGTTTCAATATAAACTGTTCAGCAATAATGATAGCTTGCTATTTGAAAAGCTAAAAAGCTCTGAGAGTGTAGAAACATTTTAAAGCCACTGGGTACATCACCTATAACACTGCTTCATTCTTCACACATGGTTATTAAAGCAGTGATGTCATACGGAAACGTGATTATTAATAGACATGCAAGATACAAGGGGGTAAAAGTGACGTGACTTGGGCCCCACAGAATAACACAACGGGTTAAGCTGCTGTAAGCGAAATAGGCATTCCAGACAAGAATACCTGTCCAGTCACAGCTGTGCGTTTCTCACTCAGCTCCTTATTTATGCTTCTGGAGAAAGGAGATGAAGAGGACCCAAGCCCCCTGCTACCCACATGAGACCTGGAAGGAGTTTGGGTTCCTAGCATTCGCCTGACCCAGCTCTGTCCAGCCATGGCAGCCATTCGGGAAGAAAACCAGTGAGTAAACAAAGAACCAACTGCTTGACTCTGGCTTCTTCGAGAAACGCAGAGCTGTGACAGTTCAATGAACACAAGGCAACAGATTAAAACAAAAAAAAGTGTTCATCAAGCTTCAGGTAGACAAAACACTCATTTACTTCCTTATAATTATTCAGTTTTTCATTTCCTTACCAGAGGCTTATATTACACACAGGATGTGGGCACCATTGACTTGTTGTTATTTCTTGACAATAAAGAAATCTACTGAGATTCAGCAACAAAATACTACCAGTTAATACAAAAATAGCTTGCAGCACAGGAAATTTCCCGTTTCCTAATATTGTGTGAAATATTCGGAGCACCAAATTCCATCGATTCCATGCCAAAAAGGAACTGAAGAAATAATGACTGGAATTGCCTGTGTGTATACTTCGAATACCTCGGTGAGCCTAAAGGCAGTGGTGCTGTTGCAGCCTGGTTGCTTAGCTCAGTGGTAGCGGCCATCCTGAACAAGCACATGCCTTCCACAGCATCCAAACAGTGGCTGCCTCTAGAAAATGAGACATGGCAAGGAAGCTTCCTTTGGTCCTTTACAGATTGGAATATTCTAAAATGCCTTAACATGCCACAAGTTGAAAATCAATCTAGAACAAACACGTTCAGAAGACACTGTTGCAGAATGCTTTACTGTGATCCTGGGAGTGAGCAATCCATATGCAGATTGAAAACATACTTAAATCCTAGAATTACAAAGAAAGGGGCACTTTAAATGAAAATTAAATCTATTTTTGTCAGAGAAAATTGTGAACATATGATAAAAGTCATTGATCCTTGAAATGGGAAAACAAGTAAATTATGCTTAATATTTTCTAAGAATTTGAATATTTTGCATCAGCTTGAATTAATTTTGTAAACTTCATGGATAACATAATGCCATGCAGACTGTAATACAAGAAAAAATACACACATATATTTGTAAGTATGCAAGTGTTAACATATTGACATATAGCAAGATGACAACTTCCTGACACAGTAACCAATATATTTAAGACTTCCTTCTGGACCTAGTGTGGTGGCGCATTGGCTAAAGTCCTTGCCTTGCAAGCGCTGCATCCCATATGGGTACCTGTTCTAGTCCTGGGTGCTTCGCTTCCCTTCCAGCTCCCTGCCTGTGGCCTGGGAAAGCAGTCCAGCATAGCCCAAAGTCTTGGGACCCTGAACACACGTGAGAGACCCAGAAGAAGCTCCTGGCTCCTGGCTCCTGGCTTCAGATAAGCTCAGCTCCGGCCGCCGGGCTCACTTGGGGAGTGAATCAAAGGAAGGAAGATATTCCTTTCTGTCTCTCCTCCTCTCTGTATACCTGATGTTCCAATAAAAATAAATCATAAAAAAAAACTTCCTTCCACATGTGCTCAACAATTTTAAAGAAAAATATTCACACTAATGTGCATATACCTCTAACAGTGCATTACTGGGCATTACTAATTGTTATAGTCAAGAAGCGTGTGTAGGTGTGAACAGGCTGACTCAGATAAACAGAATGAGAGTTTCCCATGTCAGAAAAGCATGTGAGTGAAACCTTTCAAAGCTATGCTAAAACACGCCTGCGCTTTTCCAAACCACAATAATGTACATTCGTCTAACTTTAATATAGACAGTACTTTTTGAACAAATCTAAACAAATATTTGTTCTCTTAAACTGAAAAGAGAGGAAGTAGTCCAAAGACTGGCCTACGCTATTAACAGGATCTGTGAAAGCACTTTACTGGAACAGCAAGGGTATATACTGAATGGGAAAAAACAGTCCCCAAGAATGATATGTGAGAGATCAAACATAACATACACACACGTGTTTCTAAACTCAGCAGAACTTGACAATATTGGATGGCAGAGAAATAGAACATGTTCCTATGGAAAGTGGTGAAAAACTGACACAATATTCAGAGAAACCTAAAATAACAAGCAATGCAGCATTAAAACTATGGGCACCCTGTCCAGTGGAGCAGTAGATGGCATTTAGAGAGTTGGCTCACTCACTGCACCTGCTTTTAGGGCTCAAGCCAGAGTGGCCACTGGGCAGGGAATGGAGGCCTCGCCTGTCTGCTGTGATGGGTCACACACCACCTGAATTGATGAATGGGTGCCCTGGATTATTGCAGCTTCAGGCACATTCTGCTGCTTTCTGCCGGCATCCGTTTCAGTTTCCGCAATTCGGGCAACTGGACGCAGAAAACTGTGAAAATGGTGCCGGACACACTGAGTCTGGTGGACAGTCCATCTCCGAAAGTGCCAGGTTCCTGTGTGGAGGTGGTGGTGGGGGACATTTTAAGCCACAGGGAGAGCTTTGCTTGAGGGAAGTGAACAAAATGGAGGGCCGCCCTGTTTTCTGGCTTGTTTGCTGCTGGTGGCGTTTTTTTGAGACAGGAAGGGCGGGAGAGGAGGCCTCCAGGACCCAGAGTTCAGCATCCCTGGAGGCTACTGCCATCATGCGGAAGGCGTTTCCAAACTTGGGCTCCACTCTGGCCTTCTCTGCGCTTTCCTCTGGCTTCTAAATGCCGATCTGATCCTTGGTGACACACCGCAGTAGCACTCGGGGCAGTGTGGGGTCCTGAGTGCTTGAGCAACAACCTGGACGACCTGGTCCTTGGCGTCAGAAGGCGGGGTCTGGCATGGTCCAGCTGGGCCAGGACCACCCGAATGCTCTGCCAACGGAATGCAGGCTCCAGTGTACAGGAGTGGGCCACTTATGACTGACGTCCAGGGCAAGACGTGGTCGGCTCTCAGCTGCTGTCAGGGATCCCTGCTCCCAGCCGCCCTGATGCCCCGCCCCACCACTTCCTTGCCAGCAGCGCCTGGGGCAGCGGCTCCTTCCCTCCAGACCCCTCACTCCGCACTTCCTAGACCAACACACTGCCAAGGGCCAGTTCTCTGTGCAGCAGTTGGAGCAGAGTGCGGGGTGGCCCAGATCAGAACTCCAAAGCCCCAGTACGCCAAGCCTTTCCCCAAGAGCTCAGCCTCCTGGGAGGGCAGCTGAGCTGGAGGTGTCCAAGTTTGGAAACGCCTTCCGCATGATGGCAGTAGCGCTCCAGGGATGCTGAGCTCTGGGTCCTGGAGGCCTCCTCTCCCGCCCTTCCTGTCTCAAAAAAACGCCACCAGCAGCAAACAAGCCAGAAAACAGGGCGGCCCTCCATTTTGTTCACTTCCCTCAAGCAAAGCTCTCCCTGTGGCTTAAAATGTCCCCCACCACCACCTCCACACAGGAACCTGGCACTTTCGGAGATGGACTGTCCACCAGACTCAGTGTGTCCGGCACCATTTTCACAGTTTTCTGCGTCCAGTTGCCCGAATTGCGGAAACTGAAACGGATGCCGGCAGAAAGCAGCAGAATGTGCCTGAAGCTGCAATAATCCAGGGCACCCATTCATCAATTCAGGTGGTGTGTGACCCATCACAGCAGACAGGCGAGGCCTCCATTCCCTGCCCGGTGGCCACTCTGGCTTGAGCCCTAAAAGCAGGTGCAGTGAGTGAGCCAACTCTCTAAATGCCATCTACTGCTCCACTGGACAGGGTGCCCGTACTTGAGAGGCCCTTGCAACTGCTTTATCCTGTGTTCACAAGTCTCCTTTTATGCATATAAAATGAAGTCCTCCATTCAAGGTTTCCATGCCTTTATATACATTTTATGTGCTTTTACCAGATTCTAAGTTATTAAATAATCCAAAATTATAAAATTAAAAATTACTGAAATGTTCCGGGGGAATTCTCGTTTCTAATCAGCCCTCAGTCTGAATTCTGCTGTCTGTGTCCTCATCAGGCAACAGGTTACCGCTGTCCCTGACTTAGGGGCAAAGCAAGCTGGTGAGCCTTGATACCCAGGCCACGTAGCTGGTTCACACTCTGCAAGAGAAATCCCAAAGCAATGTATATTTTCCTCTCTTGCTGACATTTGTGATAACATTGAATCAAATAGGAACAGAGGAGGGTACTGCAAAAAAAAGTTCATGGAACATGGAAATATCCCACGTAGGCATTAATTCCAGCTTATACTTTTCAAAGCGAAGTTATTGCAAAAAAAAAAAAAATTCCTCAAAAACCTGAGCTTCTTAAAAATATTCTTAAATTTAAAAAAATGTATCTTCTAATTCCATTTCCATGACTTTTTTATAATCCCTTGGCATGCACAGTCCAGAGAGTGCACAGTGTGTTGCATCTTGGTCCAGTTTCTCTTGTTACAACAGAAGAGCTGGAAGGAGTAATTTGCAGGGAATGGGAAGGTGTGTGGAATTTGCAGTTCAGGAGACGGGGAAGGCCAAGGCCTTGGTGATAGCACGCATGTATTAATATGTTCATCCAATTCAGATGGAGGAAGCAGATTAATATGATAAATGCATTTAACATAAGAGAACATATTAAATATAAATGGTATTTCAATTAAATATATTAAGCTATAATATTGAAAAATGTCACATGTTAAAATGAACAAAAAGTCTTTTAGAATATATCATAGTAAATATATTAAAGTATCTATATTAAATACTAGAGTAAATCTGGAAAAACATGAGAATGTTTAAAGACATGCATAGAAATAATGTAAAAGTGTATCTGTTGACCGATGTATTTGTGTTTCTGCATCAGAATATGGTTATTGTCTGAGTCTTGGCAAGTACCATTCCTTAGGGTACTAGCATGGTTAAGTCTTACACCTAAAAGAGAAACTAAAACACACACACACACACACACACACACCATACAAAGTCCAAAGAAGCAGCCGGAAAGTATGTAATGGCATGGGGAAATGCTGTCTTCTGATTCAAAATGAGCCCATGGAACAAAACTCTGAGGCATCCCTGGTGGACAAGGATACATATTTACTAGCTAGAATCATGCCATTGAGCCAGTTGTGATTTAGAGTCACTGCTCACTGGTCACTGCTCAGGCCTCAAGCCATACACTATTATCAGCAATTCAGTACTTAGGGCTACCAAATGAAACTCCCTGATTGTTGGGGATCCCAGCCAGGTGAAAGACCACTTGGCTTTTGAATTGTTAGCCAGAAAGACATGTGCCAGTATTCCAGCACTTTCCTCCTCTTCCTGACTTCAGCCATCCAGTTTATCCCTAAAGCAGATGCCATGTTTAGACCTAGTAGCTGGACCTGCCACCTTGAGGAAGTGAGTCAGACTGGCCTCCACACCAGGGGCGTCCATTCTGTTTGCCAAAGCAGGAGAGTGCTGGGGAGGATGCTAGTTTCAGACAGTTTTACTTGTAGATGGAAACCTAAATGAGCTTGTTTGGCCCAGTGCAAGGAGGCCAACGCACTGGGTTTCTAGCTTGCTTGCTTGCTGGAAGGCGTTTTTTTGAGACAGGAAGGGCGGGAGAGGAGGCCTCCAGGACCCAGAGCTCAGCAATCCTGGAGAGCACCCTGCACTCTGCTCCAACTGCTGCACAGAGAACTGGCCCTTGGCAGTGTGTTGGTCTAGGAAGTGCGGAGTGAGGGGTCTGGAGGGAAGGAGCCGCTGCCCCAGGCGCTGCGGTGTGTCACCAAGGATCAGATCGGCATTTAGAAGCCAGAGGAAAGCGCAGAGAAGGCCAGAGTGGAGCCCAAGTTTCACTCCAGAACTCTTCCGCAATAGCTGGGGCTCATGGGAGGGCAACTGAGCTGGAGGTGTGTGTCCCTTTGGAAACGCCTTCCGCATGATGGCAGTAGCGCTCCAGGGATGCTGAGCTCTGGGTCCTGGAGGCCTCCTCCCCCGCCCTTCCTGTCTCAAAAAACGCCACCGGCAAGCCAGCAAGCAAAAGGCCCAGAAAACAATGGTGCTTCCTGGTGTGCAGCCCAAAGTTTCTTGAATTTTTTGTTACTAGTTAGTTTTTATAGTGACTGTTTCTCTCATCTCTGGTATCTTTTTGTAAATTTTTTTCATGTTTTAAAAATTGCCAAAGTTTGCCCAAATTCTCTCTTCCCTTTCTTGAAGTAAATGATGTAAAACTACCCACAAATATCTCAATTATTCACACCTTCTGGTAGCTCTGATAAGAAGATGAATGGAATCTGAATGTGTTCAAACAGGTAGTTCTATTCAGCTTCTAGTGTTCCAATAATAAATGTTCACATTTTTAAACTGAGTATGTTGTACCTAAGTCTTGACATTATTTTTGCATGTTTACAATGCTATGATGACACTCAGTTTGTGGTTTCAGGAAATTTCAATTACTGCTCCAGAGTCCTGTTAAGATCAGACATATGCAGCTAAGGGATTGTGCCATGCTAACAGATCTGATTAAATAATTACTGCAATGCATGTATGAAATTCTTACTCAAGAGTAGATTAGGCCTCTGGCTCTGGTACCAGGATTCCATGAGCTCTAGTTTGAGTTCCAGCTGCTCTACTTTGATCTAGCTCCCTGCTAATGTGGCTGAGAAAGCAGCAAAAGTTCGCCCAAATCCTTGGGCCCCAAGTCCCACATAGAAGAATCTCCTGCTCCTGGCTTCAGCCCAGTTCTGGCCAGTGCACTCATTTGAGCAGTGAATCAGAGGATGGAAAACCACTCTCTTTCCTTCTCTCTCTGTAAATCTGCACTTCAAATGATAACAAATAAATCTTTAATATATATTAAATGAATATGTATTACTCTTTAATAAATATATTAAATCTTTAAGATATATATGCTGATGATGGCAACATGTCAGTTTGCACGTCCACTTTTCTGAATTTTACGTTAGTTGGATATTCTATATTTAAAAATGCTTATTTTGGGCCCGGCGGCGTGGCCTAGCAGCTAAAGTCCTCACCTTGAAAGCCCCGGGATCCCATATGGGCGCCAGTTCTAATCCTGGCAGCTCCACTTCCCATCCAGCTCCCTGCTTGTGGCCTGGGAAAGCAGTCGAGGACGGCCCAAGGCTTTGGGACCCTGCACCCGCGTGGGAGACCCAGAAGAGGTTCCAGGTTCCCGGCTTCGGATCGGCCTGCACTGGCCCGTTACGGCTCACTTGGGGAGTGAATCATCGGACGGAAGATCTTCCTCTCTGTCTCTCCTCCTCTGTGTATATCTGGCTGTAATGAAATGAATAAATCTAAAAAAATAAAAAACAAAATAAAAATGCTTATTTTTTAAGAGGAAAAGGTTATTTTCATATTTCAAAAATCATGCCTTTCGGTAAATAAACTGCTGTGAAAACGATCACAGAAAAAGAAAAATGTGTTAAATTTTAAAAAGTGGACGAAAATGCCCAACTTTGGTAAACAAGTCACATATGTGTATATATTAAAAATCACAATACGGAAGATCTTCCTCTCTGTCTCTCCTCCTCTCTGTATATCTGACTTTGTAATAAAATAAATAAATCTTTAAAAAAAAAAAATCACAATATACTTAGGGAAACATGCACGATATGGCCAAGAAAGCTCAAAGATCTGCTCCGTTTTTGTCTCAAAGCTCAGGAATTGCAGTTAGCCTTGGGAAGTCGGAGACCACAGCAGTCGTGCAACTTGGACAATAAGTTGTATAATCATCTGTGTAGGGAAAGCGATTTATGTTAGTGATTGAACTTCTCAATTACATGCTTTCAATGCATTATTTCTAGGTTCATATCAAGTATTAGTGCTTGCACAAAAATGAAAATGAGGCATGGAAGGAATCTACCAGTTTTTTTTCTAATTTATTTTAATTGGAATGATTATTTCATTGGAAAGATTTACAGAGAGAAAGAGAAACAGAAAGATTTTCCATCTGCTCTTTCAATTCCCCAAGTAGCCACAACAGCCAGAGCTAACCTGATCTGAAGCTAGAAGCCAGGAGTTTCTTCCAGGTCTCCCACGCGGGTGCAGGGTCCCAAGGCTTTGGGCCGTCCTTGACTGCTTTCCCAGGCCACAAGCAGGGAGCTGGATGGGAAGTGGAGCATCTGGGATACGAGCCAGTGCCCATATGGGATCCCACTTCAGGCAAGGACTTTAGACAATAGGCTACTGCGGCGGGCCCAAAAGTTGTTTAGTTCAAAACCTAGTTGACTCTTATGTCTTTAAATGAAATAACTGACTAGTGATCTCTCTATCTGCAGTACAATTTAGAAAGGAGGATACCATTTTGCTACTTTCTAATGTAAAACGTGTAAGCCAGAATAGGGCAGCATGCAAATGGAGCACAGGAAATGAACTGAATAAAGAGCAGACATGTAATGGCTACAGCTAGCCTCATCCATTGATGCATCCTTCGGGCGTGGATCCCTGAGACTTGAGCCCTGTAGAAAAATACAAAAAATCCCAGGGAGTTCAAGGCGGCAGAGAAAAAGGAGATTCGTGGAAGAGAGTCCTGGCCAAGTGCAGGTGGGATAACTGGAAAGAGAAACAGAAGCTACCTATTGATACATGATTTTAGGCTCCAGCTGGTGTTATACAGAACGAACAGCAATGGTACAGCAGCACAGGGCGAACGTATTCAGCCCTGTTTCCTGCAGCCTTTGCTTCCAGTGACTACTAAGAACACCTGGGGTGCAGGGCTCCAGGGCTCTTCTGAAGCCATACTGCCATGGCAAGGAAGTAATCTGACAAAAGCAAAAGCCGTTCCAAGGCAGACACAAGTCTGAGGGAGCCACACGGAAGCTGGATGCCCCTCAGCTCGCAGCCTTCCCAGCAGCAGCAGGAGACCAGCTCCAGGATTTGGCTTCCTCTCACCAAACAGGCCAAGCCACTGAGAGTCCTGGGCAGGCGTTCTCAGCACTTGCTTCATGTCTCAGTCCACTGAGCCATGAGGTGGCTCGGCTCGCACGGAGGTTCGGGCCTCAGCATGTGCAGTGTTCCAGTGGGAGGGAGAGGAGCCTCATTGCAGGTGACTTCTAACAGCAACTGCTTTATTTTCTGAGTCAGAAACATGTAGTCTGGAGTTCCCACTGCCTGAAAGCCTAAAAAAAAAGTATTGCTGGGCCCAGTGCAGTAGCCTAGCGGCTAAAGAACTTGTCTTGCATGTGCCCGGGATCCCATATGCATGCTGGCTCATGTCCCAGCTGCTCCACTTCCCATCCAGCTCCCTGCTTGTGGCCTGGGAAAGCAGTTGAGGACGGCCCAAAGCCTTGGGACCCTGCACCCGCGTGGGAGACCCGGAAGAAGCTCTTAGCTCCTGGCTTCAGACTGGCTCAGCTCTGTTTGGAGTGAACCAGTGGGTGGAAGGCCTTTTTCAGTCTCCTTTTCTTTGTAGATCTGCCTTTCCAATTATGAATAAATAAATACATAATTAAATAAATCTTTTTTTTAAAGTATTACCACTGTGCCCAGTCAATAAAACCGAGAAGATTGCTTGGAATTACAGACCTAAGCTCACCATAGGAATCAAGGATGGAGGGGGTGTAACCCCAGAAGCTAACAGCCACAGTGACACAGCAGCCTTTTTCTAAGGTCCAGGGTTGAAGGGACCTCTCTCATCTCAGCTCTCTTGAGACAGAAATGGGTTCTTTAGCTGCTGGACTTCCTTTAAAGAAGATGAGGCCCCTGAAGCTTGGGGAGCAGCTGTTCATTCGTATTAGCAGCTGCCATTGTCTGTGACTGCTTGTAATACTGACAGCAAATGCTTCAAGTCCTGGCCAGATCACCCCTTCAAGAAGCACAGCACACCCAAGATGGCCCGAATACTTGCCTCTTAGCGCCACTCTGCTGGACTCCAGATAATCATGGTGAATGATCTGACGACATGCCCAGCAGTCCCTGCAAACAAATATTGGTTTTCATTACTATTTTCATCTTTCTTCTCTTGTATGTATTCCATCTGAGTACTTATGTGTGTGTATATGCATGTGTTCCCATTGGTTTGTTGGTAAGAATTCAGACTCACATAGTATGAGGGAGCCACTTGGGTTGTGAGCTTTCTCCTTCTATCATAATTTTGCCATAACTTATATCACAAGGCCACATCACAGGCTTTTCAATATCCTTCAGACAAGTGCTTTTCCGGTCACTTAGAAATTTGCCCAAGATTCTGGTTTTCTTCAACACAGAAACTGATCTGTGTTCCCTGCGGCATGCTTTGACAGTTCCAGAAGTCCCAAGGCACTGATGAGAGCTTTGCTGATCACCAGTCGTCTCTGAGCTCTGAATGTCTTCCTCAATGTATTCTCGAAGGGGAAGGAATTGCGGTGAGAGTCGTTACAGCCTGCATCTCAAACTGGAACTCCTGAGTTCAAGTTCCTTCTCCACTTCCAATCCAGCTTCCTGCCAATGCACACCCTAGGAAGAAATAAGTGCTATCTCAACTAACTGAGTCTCTGCCAACCATACAGGAGATCCTAATGGAGTTCTTGGCTCCTGGCTTTCACCTGGTCCAGCCCCAGATGTTACTAATATTTATTTGATAGTAGAGTGAGCCAGCAGATGGAAGGTTTTTCTCCCTCTCTCTCTCTCTAAAAGAAACAAATTTTAAAGATCTTATTTTTATTGGAAAGTCAGATTTACAGAGAGGAGATTCAGACACAAAGATCTTCCATTCACTGGTTCACTCTCCAAGGGGCTGCAAAGGTCAGAATTGAGTCGATCCGAAGCCAGGAGCCTCTTCTATGTCTCCCATGCGGGTACAGGGTCCCAAAGTTTTCACCCCTCCTCGACTACCTTCCCAGGACACAAGCAGGGAGCTGGATGGAAAGTGGAGCAGGCAGGATTAGAACTGGCGCCCATACGGGATCCTGACACATGGAAGGCTTAGCTGCGCCGGGCCCTCTAAAACAAATTAAAAAAAAAAATCTTTAACTATGTCTGTGTAAAACATGTGTATATATCCATATAACATATACATTATTTACATGATAAATAATAAGGAAACTTCCCCTGCGCGCTGAGCTCTGACAGTGCTTCCAGGTGGGGCCCAGACTCCAGAATGCAAGACCAGTGTGTCCTACAATATCTCTCAAATGCAAGAGACAGGGGGAGGAGACCCCACCATCAGAAACCTGGCAATTGGTGGTGAATTGCTTCCTAGTTCCTCCCATGCTGGGAAGACATTCAAGCTCCGCCCTCATGACCTCAATCTCCTGGGATCGTATTTTCCCATCCAAGCCGCTGGGGAGCCAGGTTGTGCAAGCATAGCTCACGTTGTGTTCAGAACTACTGGCAAGCAGAGACTGCAAGGGCACCATTTTCACAGCCAGGAGCTTCTCAACATTCCTGCAAGTCAAACCATCTTAGACTTCCGGGTCTCCCAGGAGGAAATATTCTGGGATTATGATCTCATCAACTAATTTCCTCATGGTGGCAGTAGTGCTGCAGGAATGTCATGCAGCCCTGCCCCCGGGACCTCTGCTCCCGCCCAACCAGTCTGAAAAAAAAAAAAAAAGAAGTTAACAAAACCAGGAAATAGAACTACTTCAGATCTGGCCAGTTTGAGGAAACAGCTCTCTGCCCTTTTGCTGTTCTATTTCCATCTGGTATCCAAATGGAGCTTCACCTCTTTCCAGGCATCAGACTGCCACCAGCCCTTGGCTTCTCAGTTCAGGATCTTGTCAGATACCATTAAGTAAGTCAGGATTTTCCCCAATTTCTCAATTGACTTTTAGGAATGAGTCGCAGGATGCCAAGACTACATTAGAAAAGATGCTGAAAGTTCTAAATCTGGAGGAAGCCATTTCTAGTCACCTGGAATCACGCTGGTTGACATGGCTTTCCAGCTTCCTAGGACTTAGTTTTCCTAGAGACATTAGCTCTTTTACCTTTACTGCAAGGCTATTATTTGGCTTGCCTCTGGAGACTTTTCTCACAGCCCATATAGCTCGTATTGGTTTATGACACAGCATACAGAGGACACCAGGAGTCCCTTCATATTTAAAGTAATAATCGTGCCGATCAATTTTGCTTCCATTTCCATCACTTGCATTGCAAGTGTCACTCAGCAAGTATTTACACTCATCCTGGCTACCTCGACAGCCTTATTAAGCATTTTCATCTGGAACTCCTAAGTATGAGAACAGGCTTCAAACACATCAGCATCAGGCTGCTGTGCCTGCTCTACCGGCTAATCCTCTACCTGTAAGTACCAGCATCCCATACGGGCACTGGTTCATGTCCTAACCTACTCCACTTGCCATCCAGCTCCTTGCATGTGGCCTGGGAAAGCATCAGAGGATGGTCCAAGTTCTTGGGCCCCTGTACCCATGTGGGAAGCCCAAAAGAAGTTCCTGGTTCCTGGCTTTGGATCAACTCAGCTCCAGCCGTTGTGGCCACTTTGGCAGTGAACCAGCAGATGGAATATCTTTCCATGTCAATCTACCCAACAAAAATAAATACGGCCTTTTAAAAAAGATGTATTTATTTTTACTGAAAAGGCAGATAGACAGAGAGAAAGGGAGACAAAGATCTTCCATCTGCTGGTTCACTCCCCAAGTGGCCACAACGGCTGGAATTGAGCCTATCTGCAGTCAGGAGCCAGGAGCTTCTTCCAGATCTCCCATGCAGGGGCAGGGTCCCAAGGCTTTCGGCCATCCTTTACTGCTTTCCCAGGCCACAAGCAGGGAGCTGGATGGGAAGTGGAGCCACCAGGACATAAACCAGTGTCCATATGGGATCCCAGGCGCATGCAAGGTGAGGATTTAGCCACTAGGCTATCGTGTTGGTCCCCAAAATAAATACATCTTGAAAAAAAAAAAAAGACATCACTACCCTCTGAGACAACTGAAGAACTCAGCTTCTGTCCAACTGCACCTGCACCTGCACCAAGAAACGTGAGATGTGGCTCTCACTGGGGTGGCGGCAGGGGACACCATTCCCTGAGTCTGAGAGACCAGATACAAGTCACATGTTTGCTGTATCTGAGCTCAAACAAGACTTTCTTCTGGCAGTCCTCACATTGTTTGGTCTCCTTTGCGCATGACTCAACTCCTGTCTTATCTGAGGCACTGGGGCAGAGCCAAAGGATGACAGCCCCACGCTGTGCTCTAAGAGATTTCTTTAACCAAAGCCCCACCCTACTACTTCCTGTGCTTGCGCTTCCAGGCCTCTGCAGGCTCAGCGGGTACAGCCCCATCTAGCCAGCGGCTACACTCTCACGTCCCTTTTGTCATAGCAGCCCAGTGGAGCCCTTGCCTAAAACCCTGGAAATACTTAGAGAACCCAGAAAGGCCCACTAAGGATTTGCTGGATTTCTCCGCTAAATGAACTTTGTTAAATCCAAAGTGCTGACGGGGAGTGGCGCAAGCGGGGCGTCTGGAGTTTTCAAACTAGTTCCTCATGATGGCAGTAGTGCTCCATACAGGCCAACAAGGCGGCCTCCGCAGGCCTTCTCCCGCCCATCCTGTTTGAAAAAACGCCACGGAGAAACAAAGGCGCCAAGGAAGATGGAGTCCGGATGGTGCTGTTGCACTTCTGTGCTTGGTTTTCCATCTGAAACCAATTTGAGGCTGAAAACCACCACATTTATCAGGCGCATTTTCTTTTTAAGAATCTAGTTCCCAGCAGCTTTGCCTTCCTGCTCACTCCAGTGTTTTCCTAAGTTATCAAGTTGTCTGCTTCTGAAGGCCAGTCTCAAGAATACAGGGCTAGACAGAGACAGAAAATGCTGGAGACTCAAGCCACCACATTTCTAGTTACCAATTCACTTGCCATTGTCCAGCTTATCTCTAACTCTTCCAAGGAATTCTTCTGGATAAAGACCTAGGCCTTAAGTGCACCCATTACACTAGAGCCTTAAGCAGGGGACTCTTAAATAGCTCTCCCCGGGGGCCTCACAATAGCAGGAGATAAAGGTCTCAACCATAGGTCACTTAGAAGTTTGGTGGCATGATTTCCTTTATTATCACAAACACTTTTCTATCACATTAAATGGCTTCCTACAACTTTAGTGTATGTGTGTGTGTGCGCGTGCGCATATGTTACCATTTCTCTCATAGAGATAAGCAATTAAAAACATTGACTCATAGTAAGACAGGCTTCTTACCAAAGATTCCCATACAACCATGCATTGATAAAAAGTAAAGCACTCTCCCCAAGCCTGTTAAGACCACTGATAATCTTTTGGGTAACTTCCTTCCTGTCATTACAATACAAAGTTTTACATTTACATTCATATGAGACAATAAATTTACATTAATCTTGGGTGTTAATAAATGATGGTTTTTGTAAGAAACTGTCAAGTCCTAGTTTTCAGTGACTAAATCATGATGAAAACTATTTCTTACCACCCCCATTGTATATTGTAGGTATACAATTCATGCTACGTATTATGCACATAGCAACACACCCTTTCTCCAGTTTGAAGCCCAAAGCTAGGGCTACCTCTTTTGTCAGCCACAATTGCAATGCTAACTGTGCTACGCTGTCTTCACGCATCTGGCCCCCTTAGTCCAGCATGTGCTCAAGCCAAGCTATTACTCCAAAGCAGAACGTTTGCAAGTGTCTCTGCTGTACCTGTGTTGCTAAAGAGGTAAGTGATCGTCTTAGCCATCACAGGGTGCCTTGCCACTACTGAGACAGGCCTTCTCAGATGTCCCCAATCTGCCTCAGGAACGGCTAAACCCAACCACAGCTATAAGGAAAGCAATCTCGCCAGGAGCCTTAGGGTCCTAGTACTAGGTGCCAGAAGCTCAACGTGGATGTTGTGTGTCTCCTCCCCCACCTCCCCGCCACCAGGGAAAGTTCAGGTGGTGGTTACACACACCTGCACTACGGCAGAATAACCTTCCTTCCTCTTCTCTGGGTAGGTAGCTACCGACAACGGTACGAAAGAGTTTAGTTCATATGCAATGAGTCTATGAAATTTTACCTATTTCTCATTCATGCTGTAAGTGTTCCAGGGTTTTGATGTATTCAACTTCTCAAAGGAGGCTTTCTTGTCGGTCTACAAGGGCCCTTCACCACAGAAAAGCTAAGAAACAGAGAACAATAGCTGCTAATATGAATACAGACCCAAAGCCTCAAGAACCACAGTCTTCCTTTAGGGCAAAGTTAACAGCCGAAGAATTCATTTCTGCTGCCTTACATAAACTGACAGAAAAACAAGTCCGGCTAAGTGAGTTGGCCTCCACGTTTGACCCTAGAAAAGTCTGTAACGCCACTGGAGCTATTAGCATTCTCACCCAAAAAGCACGTTTAAGCTCTCTGGAGGTGCCTGTCTGTACTCTTTTCCAAGTTTTAGAATGCATTGGCTCAGCACTGTGGTCTATATTCCTTCTCTTGAGGCCTTCTCCACTCCAGGCAATAGAGAAACCAGACTCCCCCGTGTCCCTGAGACTACCAAGGGAGTACACAGTTGCTAAGGAGCTGCGTGGACTAAGGGCCACCTCCTCCCCTCATTCTAATGTTGAAACCTCATGCTAGCTCTAATGCTTCAGTGTCTAAGGGGCAGGGCTAGGGACAAATGCCCAAAGTCCCCACAAATAAGCTCTCTGATTTGTTCTACCCCTCTAGTCCTCAAAGGGTGAGTATGTGATACCAGCTACTTACACTTGTCCTGCCTCGTGACTGCCCACTCTATCCTAACCTCGTTCCCCACCCACCCCCATGCCCCTTGTTAGCTCTCCTCCCACCAGGATTCTGCCTTGACCTAGAGTTGCTAGAAAGATTCAGATTTAAAATGGAGATCTTCTCAGGGCTAAAGTTCACTCAGCTTTACACACACACACACACATACACACACACACACACACTATCCCAACTGCAGGGCCTCAGGAAAGTTCTACTTAAGTTGAGGTTTTGTCTAGCCACTCACTTCCTCTGGATGGCAGTAGGGTCTCGGAGAGCTCACTAGCCCTGCCCACCTGGCCCTTCTGCTTCCGCCCATCCAGTGTGAAAAACAGCCACCAGGAGACAAAGGAGCCAGTAAACAAAGCTGCCTTGCTGTTTGCCCTGTCTGGGGCCATTTCTACTTCTGGCTTCCCTCTGGGATTAAATTAAGACCTCTGTCACCCACCTTCATCAGAAATGCTGTGTTAAGAAGAAGTTCATTTCCACTCTCCCATGATTTACTGTTCTGCATTCAGCCCTCATCCCCGATGTTTTCACAAGTTAGCTGCTACCCCGGGACAATTCTTAGTGATACAAGGCTAAAGTAGAAATAAATAGGGCTTGACCTGCCACGTGACTTGCCACACTGCCTGGTTTCTTCAGAGTCCTCCACTGGATGTGTTTGCAAATTAAGTCTTAGAAAACAGCTTAAGGAGTAATTCAAGACAGCGTGCTTGCAAAGAATTCAGAAAACAAGCATTCACTAATTAAGAATAACAAATACCTTCATAAAATAACGAAGTAAGCATTATTAACCTTTTGTATGTTTACTCCCACTCTTTCAATACGCATGCGTAATTCTACTTTATGGTAATACAGGACAATAAATTAACACTTATATTGGATTTGTGTATTTATCATGTTCCAGATCTGGAAACTTTAATTTCTGATTCGTGAGTAGATTGAAATGATCACAAAACATGTGCAACATCTGGATTTTAGATAGTAAAGCATTTGTTAAGAGCTTTAAAAAAAGAGAGAGCTTTGACTTGATCCCTCATTGCAGAATATAAAGTTCTCATTTAATTTTGCAAAAATACATGCACAATACATACCTCTCATCCCACAACACAAGAATCTTCACTTCGGGCCGACCTCACCTACGCTGAAACACATCTCCAAAAATTACTTTGGAACAAGCACTCTGCTTAAGCCTCAGAACATTAGTGCTTCTCTTTCTTTGTACTTTTCAAATAAACACTAAATTTTTGTCTTAGACTAAAAAACCCAATAAAACAGAATTCAGTAAGTGAGGGCTATCATTAATATCACTAAATTTCCCAAAGGTATGTCCTTGGAAAACACGGCTGATGCATTCACACCGTTTCCAAGCAGCTAATGTCTATTTATATAAACACAAATACATCGACTCTTTCAAGTTAAGATGCTTACTTCTAACATGTACCATGATTATAATGTACAGATTTTTAAAGCGCTTGCTCATATCAGTGCATCCGTCCCCCCATACATAATGTACACATACACACTCAACGGTGTTGCCAAAAGTTCGTGAAAATGGAATTTTTGAAATGCTGTATTTTGGTGCAAACATTTTGCAATCCATGCACACAAAAATATCTGTACTGTGAAAAAATACACTTGGATTCCAAAATGTTTCTGCACCAAAAAAATCAGTTTTCATTTCATTTTCCACAAACTTTATGAAGGCTCCCAGTAGGTATGTTTGTTTCTTTTTAAACATAATTGGACGCACAAACCCTACAGCATTGCTTTAGCTCATGTGCATACTTGCATCTCAATATGCGCTTTTGAATGCCTGGAATTTTTTCGTATTTTGTGCTAGAAACCTTTCCACTCTAACAAATCATAAAATGACGCCACATCACCATAAGAACAAATAGCTATTTCAAAAATGTCCTTGGTGCTCATTCTTGTATCTCTGCAGGCTTAACATGCACTGAAATAAAAACCATACACAAATTCCCTTGTACTGTGAACATTAAAACGTTTCAAATATCATTAAATATTCTCTGAAACACATGTCTTGCCGTTTTGCAACCTGTTTTTGCATTTTTAGAAACAATCTGTGCAATGTACCTGCTAATGCAGCCACGTGTTCTCACTTCCAGCAGACAACGTTCAGCTTCCGTCCCCTCCTCTTGTTTTTGGTCCCCATCTGTGTGCGGTCTGCTGTCCTAGCATTACAGCTACGACTTCTTAGCCTGGCTGGGTGCTTCCACTTCTTTTCCAGTCCCTCCCAGCGCCAAGCGGCCTGAATGCACCTGTGACGCGCCCCCCACCCGGCCCCCGCCCCCAGCACTGCCCATGGAGTCCTCCTACAAACCACCTAGTCTTGTGCTCTGCAATCCAGTCCTACAAATCAAAGAAAGCCCAGGCCCTAAAGCCTGGGAAAACCACATGGAGCCTCCCACAGATTCTGAGGGGCAGGGAGCAAGACAAATAGCTATAGGCTCTGTGCTTTGTCAGTTGGTGGATTTCCTCTAGTCCCGCCCACCATGGGAGGATGTCAAGACTCCACCCCATGACTTCCTGTGCCCAGACTTCCTGGGAGCTACAGACGTAGTGGTGCTTCCCGATTGGCCAGCTGCTACAGCTCGACCCCATGTTTATCCACAATTCCAGGTAGAGCCCCAAGAGAAGAAGCTGAGATCCAGCTGAATCCGGGGCCTGCTCAAGGGCGCCTGAGGAAAAGTCCTTGGGGGCTTTCACCTGTGGGTTCCTCTTGATGGCAGTATTACTCCAAGAATGGAGTCTAATACTGCGCCCCCCACCCTCTCCTCCCGCCTGGGGGTGGGGGGGAATGTAACCTGACCCAGTGACAAAGGCCCCAGGAAAAGTGGCTACCTCGTTTCTTGCCAAGTTAAAAAAACAAACAAACCTGTTTACATTATTGTGATTTTACTTGCAGAAGCTGATTGGGGTCCAAGACTATAGGCTCATCAAGGGTCTTAGTTCAAGAATTCAGCTCCCCCTCACCTGGTCCTTACACTGCTCCTGTTTCTCGATTGAGCATCCTATCCAGCACTTTCTCACAGTACCAAACGCCCTTGGATTATCACGGAGATCCAAGTCGGATGGCTTAGAGAACAGTGCCTGTAATTCTTGACCTGGCTCCCTCTCCAGTATCCCTGGGAGTCCTACACCATTTTCCAGTCTGGATACTAGATCTGTGCGTTGAGGGGGAAGCAGCTAGAACTCCAAGGTGGTTCTCAGGACTGCCTGGTATTCAGTGCCCATTTAGACAGGTACACTTCCTCAAGTATGTATAAATTCCACTCAGAGGAGACTGATTTAGTCTTATCGTTTCATCATTTAGGGTTGGAGCACAGGGACATGTCCATGTTGCTGTGAAAGCTAGCAATGATTTCCTAGGAATTTATTGTGTATGTGCGTATCACTTAGGGATCAATTCTTCAATATTTTCTCTTAAGCAACTGAGACCCACAAAAGAATTAAAAAAAAAAAAAACCCATATGACTAAAAGTAGTACTGACCAGTTACTTTTTAGTAACCACTGGCACACATTTGGGTTAGTTTCAACATGCATAGAAAACTGAATGTAAGTATACTCAGACACTCATTTCAATATACACACCAATATTTGTAAATAGCTTTGTTAGTGGGTATAGGTGAGCTAGTGAGCTAGGTTTTGTTTGTTTGTTTGTTTGTTTGTTGGACAAGAAAGAATTCAGATGTGAGACAGAGAGCAGTGGTAAGCAAGGTAGCAAGGTGTAATGGCGTAGGGCATCTGTCAGACCACATGGGCACCTGTCCATACAGAATGGGAGAGAGTCACTCAGTCTGGAGAAGACCAGGTTACGTGGTTTAATGGCAAGAATACACCTGATGGGTCAAGGTAGGCTGTTCAAGAATGAGCTGAGAGCTGAGCGTGTAGTCTGTGCTCAGACTGGGGCTTATAAGGGAATAGGCTCCACTTGCCGCTGGCATTTCACTTTCCCCTCCTCCATCCTCTCCAGGGCAAAGAAACTGTTGATTGCGAATTGTGCAAAATTCCTCCCAAGCTTTCAGTACTCAGTAATTCCCCCAGACTGGGTAGCCCACCCGGCACTGGGCAGAGCAGCTTCCCCCAGGTCGCCTTTCCTGGGGGAAGCTGTGCAGGGTTACTGCACAGTGCTGTCGGGCGGGTGTCTCATCTGGAGCTGAGAAGAGGACTCTCCCGGGGGCAGGCTTGAGGGCTGGAGCACCAGAAAAGTCTCAGGCAGGACTCTGTAGTGGGAACTGCTGGGCCGCTTCCAAGGTGTGCTTGGGGTTTCTGCCGGTACTGTTTTCCTTAGGCCCCTGTCACACTCTTAGGCTAACGGGCTAATTTCAACTTCCTACCTAACAACTCCATACGAAACGGTGACTTGATTTCAAAATAAAATTTAGTTTTGTTACTGGTTAGATCATATTTTCACTTGTTTCCTGGGAAGTTGTCATTATTGTGGAAATCCACGAGACCTAAATTTTTACTGAATGAAATATTAGCCATAAAATATCCTCATGATTGCCATATTCACGAAAAATATGAAGAGATATAGTGAAGACATTTTCAGTTCATAAAGGAATTTTAACAAATGGAAGTGTAATGTGCCTGATGCCATCCCTCAGGTATCATGATTTGAAGAGTTCTTTTCTAACTTTATTAATATGTGCAGATTTACTATATTCCCTAAAATAAGCAAACATGCATAGTTCAGATGCAGTTTTTGCTCCGTTCTCAAAATTTCAGCTTGTATCTTATCTGAAATTTAATTTTATTATCAAAACTTCAGTAGAAATTATTACAGTATAAACAAAACGTGTGCATACATCTTATGCCATGATCCGGATCCATGCTTCATCTAAGCTTCAAGGCATTCACCATTTCAATAATCATGTATGATATTTCCTACTTATTTCCTTATATGCTTATTTAGCTACAAAAATGAGGTCTTGCAATTCTTTCACGATCATGGCAAACTTAACAAATAAACAAATGAAAATATGACTCAAACCATAATATATGGATGCATTTCATTTTAATATAAACTATGGCTGTATATAAAAGTAACTGCAAGTCTGAATATGTAAGCATATACATGTGCACACATGACTTTGCGTGAATACTCATGCATATATGGACAAAGAGGGAAGCTTAATTGCATTGTTATTATCATAATCATCATGACGAAAAATTTTTAATGATAGTACCTATATAGATGTACAGAAATATATCTCTATTTCCCTTTAAACACAATTGAAAGAATATGGAAAGTAGCTCTGAAGAAAATCTTTATCATTAGCTTACATAATTTTCCATATTCCAGCATACATATACATCATTGGAGAAGTTGATTGTTCCTTATTCTAGCGTTATTATCCATGAAATTCGAAAAAGCAATACCTGTTGTTCACAACGGTCCAAATATTTAAGATCTCTTAGGGCTGAAAACAAACTGATTCAATCCCCACAAGAATATTTTAAACGCCATTCTCATCTCTTACTTACATACATCTAAGGAGTTTTTAAAATCATGTTCAAATTCCTTTGTGTTCTCCACGTTCAAATATGTTTTCTGTACTGTATGTAGCTAGAGTACTTGTTCAAGTTCATGAACTATTATTTGCAAAACTAATTTTTAAGAGAGTAGCCTCGGGCCCAGCTTGTTAGCCTACTGGCAAAGTTCTCTCCTTGCATGTGCCGGGATCCCATATGGGCGCCGGTTCTAATCCCGGCAGCTCCACTTCCCATCCAGCTCCCTGCTTGTGGCCTGGGAAAGCAATCGAGGACGACCCAAAGCCTTGGGACCCTGCACTTGCGTGGGAGACCCAGAAGAAGCTCCTGGCTCCTGGCTTCAGATCGGCTCAGCTCTGGCCATTGTGGGCACTTGGGGAGTGAATCAGTGGATGGAAGATCTTTTTGCTTCTTCTGTACATCTGCCTTTCCAATAAAAATAAATAAATCTTTAAAAAAGAGGATAGCCTCTTACATTTGGAAATTCTCCAAACTGAACATGCTTCTTAACAACATGTTCAGCTACAAATTCACTTACAAAGCAGTGCAATGAAATCATAGGTAATGCCACCTCAAATGCCACCTCCAAATAGCTGGGTGGGAAGTGGAGCTGCCGGGATTAGAACCAGCGCCCATATGGGATCCAGGCACGTTCAAGACGAGGACTTTTAGCCGCTAGGCCACGCCGCCGGGCCCTACATATTCACTCCTTAGAACCCATATGTGTTTATGATCTTAAGTAAAGATAAAACAAAGAAAGACATCCAATCATAGCAGTAATTTTCAAGATCTTGATGCAGCAATGGTTTCTTAGGGAAAAAAAAAAATAGACCAAAATAAAAAAGCAAATGAACTGCACTTCACCAAATTTTTAAAATTTGTGTGCAATGGAAGGCGTAAGTTCTTGTGTTCCACAGCACAGCGTGGCGACTACTGTGTGTTTCATGACCAAATAGAAGATGAGAGCATAAAATTCCAAACATAAATGACAAAGAAAGCAAAACGGGTGTAACCATGATTTGATCACTACACAGCGCATGCACTTACTGAAATGTCACACTGTGTCCCAGAAATGAGGACAATTATTAAATGTTCATCAGAAAGAGCTCTTAATGTTTAAGAAGAAACTGGTACCCTGATTTTACCTCCATCCATCCAGAACATTATTAAATAATCATATTCTAGCCCCTGCATATGACTAAAATGATAAATGAAAATTTGTGTTGCAAACATCACAACTCAGAGGATGGAGTGGGGAAAACACTGAAGTCATGCAAATGATAAGGACTGGCATCCAGAATATACAGAACTTTCATAACTCAGTGCAGGAGCGATCACTCAATGTAAATTGAGCACGTGATCTGAATAGATATTTCTGCAAAGCAAATATAAATGTGGCCAATAAGCATGTGAAAAGATACTCAGCAACACTAGCCATTAGAGAAATCCAAATCAAAACCCCAATGGGATACTAACTCCAGCCTTCCAGGTTATCCATGCTTTAAAAGACAGCAATGAATGTTGATAATTTTGTGGATAAATTGGAAGCTTCATGTGTTGCTGGTGAGAATATCACAATGGTGTAATCATTTAAGAAATAAAAATCTGGAAGTTCCTCAAAAGTTTAAGGGTTCTAACATCATGTGATAAAGCAATTCCACTTCGAGGCATCATTCTAAAAAAAAGAAATGAAGATTTCTATACAGAGACTTGTAGACAAATACTCAAAAAAAGTATAAATTATAATAAAAAAGTGGAAAAATATAATTGCCATTCAATTGGTGAACATATACGTACATTGTAGTGTAGCCATACGAAAGAATTAACTATTAAAACAGTGGATAGCATGTAAAAGCTTCAAAATATAATAAGAGAAAGAAGCCCTACACAAAAATTCATACACTGGATGATTCCATTTTTGTGCAATTTAATAATCAGGCAAATCCATGAAAACAGAAATGTCGATCATTATTTGCCGGAGGCCGGGAAGCTGAGAATGGGGCTTTCCTTTGGGAGTGATGAAAATCTGCAAAACTGGTTATGGTAAAGATTAAATAATCCTGTAAACATGCTGAGAATCATCAGATTATACACTTAATTTAAAAAAATTATTCATTTGCCTTTTATTTGAAAAGGAGAGAAAAAATTTTCCTCATGCGGGTTACTAAATCAAATGGCCACAACAGGCAGCCCCGGGCTAGGTCAAAGCCAGAAGCCAGAGACCCCAGCCAGGTCTCCCTTTGACTGGCCATCACCTGCTGCCTCGGGGTGCACACTAGCAGGAAGCTGGGTCAGAGGGGGGTCAGGAGCACAGCAACCTTGACTGGGTAGGTAGCCCCAGGGGGGCAGCCTAACCCACTGAACTGAAAAGGTCCGCCCAGATTATAGACTTTCAGTTAGTGTATTTTACAATATGTACATAGTATCTGACTGCAAGTGTTTTTAAAGGTTTTAAAAATTCCTGTTTCCCTTTCCCTTCTTTTCAACTATTTAAACACATTGTTTTAGAATTCCATGATAATAATACTATTGGCTTTTTAGTCACACCTCGTTGTGTTATTTTTTTAGTGATGACCTCAGGCATTATAATATGTGGCCTTGACTTTCCACAGTGCACTTAGTTACTGTTTTACCACCCAGTGCAGAATGTAAAATCCTCACCACTGCGTAGGTCTGTTTACCAACCCCCAGCACTTGTGCATTCTGTCATTAATCATGTCATTAATCTACATACATTATGAACACCAAGAATGTTCAAAAATGTACAATTTCTATTGTAAGCATTCAAATATATGCTAGAGGAAGTAAGTGGAAATAAAGGCTTTTGTATTGATCAAATACTCCAAATTTCTTCGTTCTTTACTGTCTCGAACACATCTCTGCTTCTTCCCTTACCACTTTCTTACAACGTGAAGAACATCCTCTAAGGGCCCCAGCGCTGTGGTGTAGCACACAAAGCCATTGTCTGCCACATGGGCTTCCCTTATGGGCACAAGTTCAAGTCCCAGCTGCTCCACTCCCAATCCAGCTCCCAGCTAATGTCCTGGGAAAGCAATAGAAGATTGCCCAAGTGCTTGGAATCCTGCACCCATGTGAGAGACCTGGAAGAAGTTCCCAGCTTCAGTCTGCCCAAGTCCTGGCCGTTGCAACCATTTAGGAAGAGAACTAGCGGATGCAAGAATCTATCTCTCCCTCTCTCTCTGTAGCCCTGATTTTCAAATAAATGAATCATTCTTTAAAATAAAAAGAGCATCCTATAGCACTGATTTTAGTGCATATCTACTGATGAGAGAATCTGTCTTTTCCTTTGCCCAAACATATTTATTTTACTTTCATCTGTGACCGTTACTTTCAATGGACAGAGAATTCTGGCTTGATTCTTTTTTTTGTTCTTTTTCACTTAGCATTTTCAAGAAGCCACCAAAGAGCAAGACATGCTTATTGAATAAAAGGTGGAATATAACAGTGGTAGCATTTCAAGTCCTCATGGCAAATGGCTGCCCAAGATCACTACAGCAATGGGTAGAGACTTGTGTTGGTGTTGGGGTCCATGTTGGGACCTGAACAATGAAGAGTCAGGGGTGGATCCAAGTCAGGTTCAATAACGTTTGCATTTTGCATTAGTTTTTCCTTTTTTAAAATGATTCATTCTATTTTTATTGCAAAGTCAGATATACAGAGAGCAGGATCTTCCATCTAACGTTTCACTCCCCAAGTGACCACAATGGCTGGAGCTGACCTGATCCAAAGCCAGGAGCCAGGAGCTTCTTCTGGGTCTCCCACACAGGTGCAGGGTCCCAAGGCTTTGTGCTTTCCTTGACTGCATTCCCAGGTCACAAGCAGAGAGCTGGATGGGAAGCGGGGTGCCAGAATTAGAACCGGCGCCCATATGGAATCCTAGCACAAGTAAGACGAGGACTTTAGCCTCTAGGTCACCGCGCTGGGCCGTTTTTCTTTTTCATAGTATACATTTCAGGTCCCAACACTATGGTATGATATACTAAGTGCTACCTGCAATGCTGGCATTCCATAGAAGAGTGCCAATTCCATTGCTAGCTGGTCCACTTCTGATCCAGCTCCCACTGAATGTCCCTGGGGAGTAGCAGAAGATGGCCAGGTACTTGAGGCACTGTGTCCTACATGGGAAACCCAGATGGAGCTCTGAACACCTAGCTTTGACCCAGTCAAGCCCCAGCCTTGTGACCATTTGGGGAGTGAACCTGCAGACGGAAGATCTCTCATTACCCTCATCCCCACACCATCACATTCTCCTTCAAACAAATAATAAACACATCTTTCAAATTATAAAAAAAAAATAAACAAATAGTTCAATAGCAAAGAGAGAGCACATTAATTCCCAAATCTTGTTTTTTAATACCACTCTCCAAAATGGAACCACAGCTCTGTGGCAAAATGACAGATTCTGGAACTAGGATAAGAAAAATATATGATAAGTTGGGATTGTAGCACCAGTAAAGAAAATGCTACTAAAATTCCTATGGATTCAAGCATGTACAAAGTATGCAAAAACCAATGCATGGGTCCCTGCTGTGGCATTACAAGTGGAGTCTGTGGCACCAGCATCCCATATGGGCACCAATTAGTGTCTCAGTTACTTCACTTCCCATCCAGTTCCCCTCTAATAATGGCCTGGGAAAGCAGCAGCAGATGAATCAAAGGCTTTGGCCAGTGTATGTACATGAGAGACCCAGAAGAAGCTCCTAATTGCTAACTTCAGATGAGCCTACCTCTGGCCTCTGCAGTCATTTGGGGAGTGAACCAACAGAGAGAACATCTCTGTCTCTCCCTCTGTCTCTTTGTAACTTTGATTTAAAATCAATAAGTAAATCTTAAAAAAAAAATGGAGCTCCAGGTGGCAAAGCTGAAACAATTTCAACAACAAAATCAAGTAGTATTGGATTAGAACCCCTAAGTATAAAACACATATATTTATGTGTCTGTACTATAAGTGGTATAATAAATAAATAAAAGAGGAAAATGTTCACACAAATAAATTCCAAATAATTTACATACATACTCAGCTTTCACAGAGAGAGACAGAACACCCTGAAGACCGGCTGCTCCTAACAATTTCCTTCCAACCATACGATACAAAATTAAAAACAAAAGTAAGAGTAGCCTTTCCGACCTGCTACATCCCATTTGAACAGGTGATCAAAGTTAATGTCAACACTGATGTCATGCTGACAGTAGGCACTCTTGGTTTGACCTGATGCAATACAGTACTTGCGTCTCTCATCTTTCTCCCCAAGCCCTCCCCCCTCAAAAAACCTTTAAATTCAGGGACATTATACAAAATCGATGGTCAGTACTCATTACAACCATCAAGGCCATCAATGAGATGAGAAAAGGGAAAATCAGAAACGGACAGGCAGAAGCACTTACCGAGATACGGCAACTAAACACGTTAAAGTGGGATCCTGGATGGAGCCCTGGAACAGAGAAAAAGACATCAGTAAATGCCAAAGAAACCTGGATCTAGTGTGGCAGTCAGTGTTAATGATGCTTCAATATTGGTTATATGTTCTCTGTTCCTGTAGGATATTAACAGCAGGGAAAGAGAAGCCCAGGGGATACAGGAACTCTTTGCACTACCTTCAACATTTTTGAGGAACTATCAATTTTTAAATTAAAATTTCATTAACAAAATAAATATGAGAGTTCTTCAAAAAGTCCATGTGACACAAAGTTACAATGTATTTATTTTGGTATAGTGAGTTTTGAAATCCACTTTTTTTTGTACTATGTATCTTTTAAAGACCCTTTATAAATGACATTATAAAAGATGAGAGAATCAATATGCAAGAGAGTGAGAGATGCACTGAGGCTTACAAATGACTTGAATATCAGATATAAGGGTGTCTGATTTATACTCCACCCGGGACACCGAGCCGTGTGTCGGCAGTAGGCTGGACGCCACAGAGGGCCAAATATTGAGCAAGCTCCCCTTCTCCCGTCATCACAGCTCAGCACGTGTATCTCAAACCACACCAGACGTTCCAGGCCAAGGGGGTTTGCAGATGCTTTCCAAGAAGCGTTGTGCAGGCCATGTTCAGTCGCGAAACTTTCAGGGTACTCAGGAGCAAAATCAATGCCTTAGGAGCACCCTGAGCCCTCTTCACCCCCTACTCAGCCCCAACAACCTACATCCTCTGGCACCCTGAGTCTGGGGCCATGATCATCATTTGCTGCTTGTGAAAATGACACACGGGACATGTAGTAAATACGAAGGCCTGGAACCTAACCCTCACAAGAGTCCAATCGTATTACTTTGCATTGGCCGGAAAAGACTACTAATTCCCGCTTCCGGTCAAATCAGTGGGCTCACTGAAGCATGCCTTTGGGGGTGCCAACCACCAGTTCTTGTGGCTTTCTGGTTCCAGGTTGGAGACAACTGGTGCACAACGGAGACAGGGTGCCCACGAGGCATTCTGTCTGGATATGCTGTCCAGCTCCTGATTTCCTCTAAGACCACTAATCACCACAGGGGAAGGGGGCTTGGGTTAACACAGAAGAAAACAGCGGGCAAGTCGGCTACCAGCTGGCATCCCAAGTCGCAGGGAGGAGGAGCCCAGCTCCAGAGCAAGGATCTGTGGCCCCCTGTGCCAGGCCTGCTGTGTGAGCCCTCACCTCCCTCCTGACCCGGGGCGAAGCCCCTAAAACAGGAGCGGTCAGTGCTGCCCCTCGGGCTCCCAGGGAGGGTGGAGTGGCTGCAGCCATATTCCAGGGAGGGAGATGGAACCCCAATGGGACAACAGGAAGCAGCACCGAGAGGGAGGCAGAAGGGCCCCTGGCTCCACAGCGCAGGGAGGCAAGGAGAGAAGGGGACCCAGGGTCCAGGGGCTTCCAGGCCAGGCCTTGCTGGCCAGGGCAAAGCGAGGGCTCGTGACAGTGGCCTGCAACCTCCAGGCCAGGCCCTGTGCTCCACATGCCAGCCGGGCCCGGGCGGCACCGAGCCGCTCGGTGGCAGCAGCTTGGCTCCGGGGGCGCCGGTGGGAGCAGCGCGCAGCGGCCTTGCTCCCCAGCCGCCCCGCTCCGGGTGCGCCCCAGCGGGGCCCCGCCGCCCCAGCCCCCGTCGCCCCCGGCCGTGCCCCCGTTGCCCCCGGCCATGCCCCTTACCTCGCGCCTGCGCCTCCGAGCCCGCCGCGGGGCTGCGGGCAGTTGCGGACACCAGACGCCCCGGAACTGCTGCTCCACGTGACGCCGGGGGCTCCGCGCCGGCCCGAGCCCAGGCCACCCCACCCCACATCCCCGCGCCTCGGGCGGCAGTCGTGTGCCGCGGCCACCGCTAGATGCCGACAGAGGTCCTGGCAGGACACCTGGCCTCTCCCAGGGCCTGGGGTAACCTTGGCCTAGGTCCAGTTCGTCCTCTTCCTAGGCATGGCATCAGCGACCCAGACCAACCGTTCCACACCTCCCCTCGCCTCTTTAAAAAATATATATTTTTATTAGAAAGGCTTTACAGAGAGAAGGGGAGACAAAGATTTTCCATCCAATTATTAACTCCCCAAGTGGTCACATTGGCTAGAGCTAGTCCCATCCTGAGCCTGAAGCCAGGTATCTCCTTGGGTAGCTCACGTGGGTGGGTGCAGGGTCCCAAGACCTTGGGCCGACCACTACTTTCCCAGGCCACAAGATGAAAAGTGGAGCAGCTGGGACACGAACCAGAGCACTTGTGGGATGCTTGGGCTGCAAGTGGAGGATTATGTCACCTCACTGGTCCCTGAGTTATCTCATCTACTTACAATTTTTGTAGCAAGAACACTTAGAATTTACTCCTTGCAATATACAAAATATGACTAATTACTATGGCCTAGAGACACCACGTTCAAAAATATATCTCTTGAACTTGCTCTGACTGAAATCCTATATTCTTTAATCACCATCTCTCCAACCATCCCCATCACACTACTGGTAATCACTATTCTGTTCTCTACATCTCAAATTTGGTCTCTTTTTTTTTTTTTTTCAGATTCCTCATATAAATGGGATTGTGCAATGTTTATCTCTCTGTGTGCTGTGCTTGCTTGTCCTTCGGATTCATCCAGGATTTCCTGCTTGTTAAGGACCGAGTGCTACTCCATTGTGTGTAAATCACTCACATTTCCTTTATTCCTTCACTCCTGGGCACTTACATCGCGTCCCTGTCTCGGCTATGGTGATTCATGCCGCCAGGAACACAAGACTGCAGGTGTTTTCAACTTGTTGCTTGCGTTTCTCTTGGACATGTATCCAGTTGTGGATTGTTGGCTCCTCAGGCAGTTCGATGTTTCATTTCTTGAGGAATCTCAATACCATTTTCCATTATAATTGCACAAAATTTCTGCTCCATCAACAGTGTACAGGGGTTTTCTTTTCTCCCTATCAGAGCCCGCTTTCTGTGGACATCCTAACAGCTGTGATATGATATCTCACTGTGGTTTTCATAGCCATTTTCCAGATGATCATTGCTGCTGAGAGCCTTTTCATATGCTTGTTGCCCATCTCTGTTTCTTCTTTGGATAAGTATTCATTCAGGTTGCATGTCCATTTTCAAATCGAGTCCTTTCTTGCTATTGTGCTGCTCGAATTTCTTAGAGTTTTTCTATTGAACCCTTGTATGCATGGCTTGCAAATATTCGCTCTGATTCTCTGGGTGGTTCTCTCGCCTTGCTGATTGCTTTGCTGCACAGAAGTTTCTTATCTGACGTAAGTCCCATTTATTTGTTTTTCCTTTTACTAGACATTACCAAAACCAATGTTTTAAAGATGTTTCTCCATGATTTTTTTTCTCATAGCGGTGCAATTTCAGATCTCACCTGTAAGTGTTGAATCATTTCGAGTTGATTGTTGTACACGCTAAGAAAGGTGGAAAATGGGTGTCTAGTTGCCTTCTGGTATATGTGGACATCTAATTTTCCCAATACCATTTATTTATTTATTTTTGATTTATTCTTACTACAAAGTCAGATATACAGAGAGGAGGAGAGACAGAGAGGAAGATCTTCCGCCCAATGATTCACTCCCCAAATGAGCCGCAACGGCCGGTGTGATCCAAAGCCGGGAACCAGGAACCTCTTCCGGGTCTCCCACGCGGGTGCAAGGTCCCAAAGCTTTGGGCCGTACTCGACTGCTTTCCCAGGCCACAAGCAGGGAGCTGGATGGGAAGTGGAGCTGCCGGGATAAGAACCGGCTCCCATATGGGATCCCGGGTCTCAAGGCGAGGACTTTAGCCACTAGGCCACACCGCTGGGCCCCCCAATGCCATTTATTAAAGAGGCTGCTGCTGTTATGTCGTAGGTCGAGGCTGGCCTGAAAGTATATTAACAGAATTAGTGTTCTCTGAGCACACATGAGCAAGCCTAGAAGATTCTCCCTCCAGCTGAAAATAAAAGTACTTCCGCTGTGTTCAAAGCATTTGACCTTGGGAGCATAGCTTCAAGGCCATGCAGACCATGCTGCTCTGGGGACACAGGCTGAGCTTCCACCCACACGCCCCGTGTTCTGCTTTCACTCAAGTACACGGTTCAGTTTGACCAAAGACTTACACAGTTCCCAGCTGTCCCCATTGCACTACCTTTAAACCGCCCGAACTGAGGAGTGTCTTAAATGCTCCACATGCTGGGCCTGGCACGGTAGCCTAGTGCCTAAAGTCCTTGCCTTGCTTGTGCCAGGATCCCATATGGAGACCGCTTTGTGTCCTGAATGTTCCACTTCCATCCAGCTCCCTGCTTGCAGCCAGGGAAAGCAGTCGAGGACGGCCCAAAACCTTGGAACCCTGCACGCTCATGGGACACCCAGAAGAAGCTCCCAGCTGGTTCCTAGCTTCAGATCAGCTCAGCTCCAGCTGTTATGGCCACTTGGGGAGTGAACCAGCAGATGGAAGATCTTTGTTTCTTCTTCTCTCTGTAAATCTGACTTTACAATAAAAAGAAACTTTTAAAAATGTCCCATATGCTGAGTGTCTTGATTTATTCACTGTTCTGTTTGAACGACAGCTAGAAGAGGTGAAAATAAGGGCAGTTGCATATGGCTCAGCTTTCAAAGCCAGCCTGCAAGCCTTTTGGAGAGCCTACGAATGACGAAGTGTCAGCTATGGTGCCTGGCAACCTAGCTCTGTCCATATTTTTTTGAAATTAAATTAGATGTAAATTCTGGTAATGGGTCCAGATGTTCCTAATGAAGAATTTCAGTGAGCTGAACAAAAAGGTCCAACACTAAAGATTAAGCTTCTTACCAGGATAAGGCTACCTACACAGCACACCAACTATTTGGAAAACATCACTAATGTTTCCCTCTCTGCTTGTATCTGAAGCTATGGTACATGGCACATTTCTAGATCTTTTTAAGACTTATTTTTATTGGAAAGTCAGACATATAAAGAGGAGGAGAGACAAAGAGGAAGATATTCTATCTGATAATTCAATTGGTAATAAACATTTGAGTTGAAAAAGAAGTATAAGGAATCACCAGGCCAGAGGAAAAGGAGAAAGAGAGAGGGACTGAAACAGAGAAATGAGATGTGGAAACTGTTCACCATGTGAATATTTGCCAAATCAGAAAAGTCATAAATTCTCTTTTAATTGCCACTGATGGCAAGAGGTATATAAATCAAAGATCAAGATATATGCCAAGAAGGAAATCTAGCATGAAAACATTCACTCCATAAACTGATTCCCCGCCTCCAAATCTCCACGCTCAGGTATAAATGGCTTCATAGAGTCCAGCCCTTATGCAGAATTTCATCATTCATTTCATTTGCCAGAGAATGCAGAGAGAATTTCAGACCTAAAAAGTTTAGGTTTTGCACAACTGAGAAGAATTGCCCTCTAAAACCCTGGCTGATGGAATCCTCTCTGGAGGACTGCAGCTCCAACCTAGTCTGAATTGCTAAAGATACTTGTTAAATGATAATGACAAAAATAGCCAGAAACATAAACAAACAAGGCACCATAGGCAAGGAATAACAAACAAGACAACAAAAAAGAAAGCCAAAGTCAGTTAATACATTTATTGAGCACATACCACAAAACAGCAATGCTTAGGGTGCTGTAAGCAAGGACACTTTACTTTGGATCATTTCACTCCTAAGTAAGGGAGACCAATTCACCCTCATGCTGGAAGCAATGCAAAACTCCAAAGCTGTGACATTAAGGTCATTAAAATCCTATAGAAGCAGAAAAGGTTGTAGTCTCCACTCACTACTTTGAAAGAGGAAGGCTAAACCGCCTGGTGGATTCTGAGCAGAGTAGTTGGCAGTGAGCTTTGGGGAGAATAAAGACACAGTAAAGTTTGCTAAACAGTACTGGGAAGAGGAGTGCTTGGAGAAAACTATCTTTGGAGAGCTGCCAGAGGGCAAGACTGGCAGAATAACCATCCACTAAGACTAGAAGGCCACAAGGACTGGAGCTGAGCCAATCCAAAGCCAGGAACTTCTGAGTCTCCCACACAGGTGCAGCATCCCAAGGCATTGGGCTGTCCTTGACTGCTTTCTCAGGCCACAAGCAGGGAGCTGGATGGGAAGTGGGGTCATGAATTGCAGCCCATATGGAATCTCAGCACTTGCAAGGTGAGGATTTAGCCACTGAGCCATCATGCCTGGCCCATTGTTCAGTCTTTTGAGTTGTTGGCATATTGCAGCTATTAATCCTTTGTCAGACAGGTAGCTTGCAAATATTTTTGCTTTACATTCTTTTTTTTCCCCCTTAATTTTCCCATTCTGTTGGACAACTTTTCACTCTTGTTTCCTTTGCTTTGCAGAATTGTCTGCTTTTGCTATAATCCTATGGATCAGGTTTTGCTTTTGTTGCTTGTTCTTCTGGGGACTTATCCAAGAAGTTATCACCTACACAATACCTTGAAAACATTTCCTCCCAACGTCTTCTAGTAACGTCACAGTTTCAGATTTTAAATGTAGGCCTTTGATAGATCTTGAGCTGGGCTTTGTGTAGGATGAGAGGTAAGGACTCAATCTCATTCTTCTGCACATATACATCTGGTTATGCCAACACCATTTACTGAAGAGATTATCCTTTACTTAGTATGTGAACGTAGCTTGACAAAAACCAATTGGTTGAATGTATGTGGATAAATCTGTACGCCCTCAATTCCATTCTACTGATCTGTTTCAGTTTTTATACCACTACCAGTTTAAAGGAATTTATTACTATATTGGATTTTTTGGGATTACAACAAATTCATGATAATTGCTACAAAATAAATTTCAATAATTCCCATGTTAATGTGATGTTAGTGGAAAGAGAACAGATTCGGCGTAGTCCATAAATGCAACTGACAGATGCAATGGTAGTTCTCTCTCTTTCTTGGCTTTTGAGATAGCCTATTTTTACTTTACATTATACTCAAAGGCTTTATGATTCACTAAATAAAGAGCTCAACAAGTACAGGAAGTAATGACTGGAATTTATTCAAATTTCATGAAAATTCGAAATTCACAGATGTGAGAATTTCCACAAACGCCAAGCACAATTGACACAAAGGAAATTGTAGCAAGGCATATTATAATCATTTTTCCAAACCCCACCAATTAAGGGTGAGAAGAAGCTTAGAAGTAGTCAGAGGAAAAGTCACAGCATACTCAGAGGAACAAAGATGTGCATGAAAGCAGATTTCTTAGTGGCAGTAACTTAGGCAGAAAGACAACAGATCATCATCTTGAAAGTACTAAAAAAAAGTTGCCAACTTGAAACACTATACACTTAGCAAAAACATCCTTCCAAAACAAGGGTGGCACAGAGATTTTGCAGACATATGAAAGCTGAGTGAATTCATCAGTCTCCCTGTATGACTACCTTATGTGAAGGAAGTGCTACATTCCAGAGGGAAATGTCTGTCTACATGAAGGAACAAACAGCGCCAACAACAGTAATTAAAAGGGTTGCATGCGTAAGAATTGCTCTTTCTTCTCCTTCTTCTTAATTTTAAGTTTGCTGAAAAGGTGACAAGATCACAGCTACGCATGGAACATGTTTGATGATGGAGGCAGTTGGGAGGAGAAACGTGGGAACTGCTTCTGCCTGCCATTTTGTGTGTTCACAGGAAGAGAGGGATGGCCCCTTTGCATTTCCAGTCTGCAAGGGATCATGGGAAGGACAGTGGTTTCATATTTCCCCAGGCTGCCACTAAGGGAAAGTACATCCTGGGAGAAGGGAAAAATTGTTCATATAACTTATTAAAATCTTCTTAAAAATAATAATGGCTTAGATGAGCAAAGAGAATGTAATATTGAGTGTATGTCATATACAGAAATTAATTGTACAATACCAATAGGAGGCAGAATGGGGGATTTGTGAAAAGTATAAGGGTGAAATTCTTAGCCGATACTTGGAGTTGCATAATTTTACTTGAAAAAGTAAGCTTGGGAACCCGACATCATAACCTGGTTGCTAAAGTCCTAGCCTTGCATGCACCAGCATCCCATATGGCCACCAATTCATATAGTGGCAGCTCCACTTCCCATCCAGCTCCCTGCTTGTGGCCTGGGAAGGCAGTGGAGGACAGCCCAAAGCCTTGGGACCCTGCACTCACATGGGAGACCAGAAAGAAGCTTCTGGCTCCTGGCTTTGGATCAACTTAGCTCAGGCTGTTGTGGCCACTTTGGGAGTGAACCAGCAGATGGAAGATCTCTCTTTCTCTCTCCTTCTCTCTGTAAATCTGACTTTCCAATAAAAATAAACAAATCTTAAAAACAAGTAAACCTGGAAAAGATAAGGACTTATACTATAATCCTTAAGCCACTGTTAAAGTAACCAAACACCAAGTTACAGGTAATGACAAACAGGCCAACAAATGGCATAAAATGAAACCATACAAGACCAAACACACTGAAACTAATGAGAATAAATAACTAGAAAAGCAAAAACAGATTATAAGAATAGCAAATAAAAAGAGAGTAGAATTAAAACTATCATAAAAATAACTACATCAAATGTTAATGGTCATTTAGAAATGTCAGACTGGATAACGAACTGAAACTAAAAAATATGTTGCTGACAAGGATAACATTTTTAAAATCAAGATTTATATTTATTTTTATTGGAAAATCATATTTACAGAGAGAAGAGACATAGAGAAAAATCTTTGTTGTCTAGTTCACTCCCCAAGTGACCACAGCCGAGCTGATTAGAAGCCAGGACCAAGAGCTTCTTCTGGGTCTTCCACACGGGTGCAGGGTCCCAAGGTTTTGGGCCGTCTTCGACTGCTTTCCCAGGCCACAAGCAGGGAGTGGATGGGAAGCAGGGTGACTGAGATTAAAACTGGCACCCATATGGGATCCTGGCGCATGCAAGATGAGGAGTTTAGCCACTACGCTATCATGCTGAGCCCAAGAATCACATTTTAATAAAAAAAGAATTGGGTTAACAATGGAAAGATGAAAAATGCTATGCTATTCAAACAGCAATCAAAAGAAAAATTTAGATGATATATTAATGCTAAACAAGGTAGATTCAGGGATATGTAGGATTTTAAAAATTGTTTCATGATATTAGATTGGATAGTTTTATGAAGAGCACATAAAAATCCAAAATATTTATGTACTTATGAACAGAACTTCCAAATGTGGTTGACGAATGGAAAAGAATTACAAGGAGAGGAGGCCGTAATTGAAGCTGGCAATTTCAATCCCATCTTTCAACAATTAGCAAGACAAGTAGTCTGAGAACGAATACAGGTGTTTCCAATTGGAGGCACACCAACACTGTCAAGCTGACCTAACTTGTGCGGAGCACGCTGCCTTCACACAAAAGAAGACACACAATTTCTAAGTACCAAGAGAATATTTCTTAACGTAGGCAATGTTTGGGGCGATGAATTGAATGCTAAATTGGCTTCAGAGGAGTCGAAACAGATCAAGAATGTTCTGTGACCACAATGGAAGTAAATTAAAGAGCAATAACACAAACATCTCTGGGAAAGAAATTGCACACATTTGAAATCAAATGAAAACATCTGAAAGAACAGAACGGCCAAGGTAGAAAGCAGTAAGGGAAGGGTTTGGCTTGCGATGCACTGGCAGATGGGACACCTAGCTCTCTCCCTTTCTCTTGGTCACCCTCTGAAATAAATAAAGGAGGATTCTTAAAAAGGAAACCAGAAAGGAAATCAGAAACGACTTCCAATGGAATGAACAGGAAAGATACAACACATCAATGTTTGTAGCACTCCGTTACAGTGATTTTTTAGAGGGAAGAAATGTACAGCAATAAAAATACTGTATTAGTAAGACAAAAATTAATTAATTAACTAATTAAGGACTCAGTAAAGGGCAAATCAGAGCCCAGCATGATAGCCTAGTGGCTAAACTCCTCACTGTGCATGCGCCAGGAATCCCATATGGGCTCTGGTTTATGTCCCGGCTGCTTCACTTCCCATCCAGCTCCCTGCTTGTGGCCTGGGAAAGCAGTTGAGGACAGCCCAAAGCCTTGGGATCCTGCACCCGTGTGGGAGACCCAAAAGAAGCTCCTGGCTCCTGGCTTTGGATCGGCTCAGCTCCGGCCGTTGTGGCTATGTGAACCAGCAGATGGAAATACTTTGTTTGTCCTTCTCTCTGTAAATCTGACCTTCCAATAAAAATAAATAAATCTTGAAAAAGAACAAATTAAATTCACAGCAAGCAGAAGGAAGGAAATGATCAAATTAGAAGGAAGAACAATATAATAGAAACAGAAAAACAGTAGAGCAAGCCAGTGAAATCAACAATCCCTCTGAGAAAAAAATGTGTAAAATTCCTATCCATAACCTAGAATGGTAGTCATTTAGTGTAGCTCTTCCGATGCTGAATTAGAAGCTGGTGTCCCATGTTAGAGTACTGGATTTAATACCTTGCTCTGACCCTTGACCTCAGTCCGATGAATGTAAACTCTGGGAGATAGCAGTGATGACATCACTAACTGACTTCCTGCCACTCACATGCAATCCTGGATGGAGTTTCTGGCTTTGGCTTTACCCTAGGCTTAGTTTCAGCTGCTATGGACATTTTGGATATGAACCAGCAAGTCGAGATGATCTGTCTCTCTTCTTACCTCCCTCTCCTGTACACTCCCTTTGAAACACATAAGTGAAACATTAAAACCCCTCTAACCAAGCAGCCGGCATTGTGGTGCAGCCAATCAAGCTAAATTTTTGACATCGTCATCTCATATTACAGTTCCAAGCTGCAGTCTTAGCTGCTTTTCTTGTGATCCAGTTTTCATTAAATGAACCTTGCAAGGCAATGAATGGATGGAGGCCCAAGTGTTTGAGTCTCTGCCTTCCAAGTGAGAGTGAAATGGAGTTCTTGAATCCCAGAGGCAGCCTTCCAGCTTTGATTCTTTGGAATATTTGCGGAGTAAACCAGCATATGGAAAAATTCTCTCCTCTCCTCTCCTCCCCTCCCCTCCTCTTCCCTCTCCTCCCCTCTCCTAATCTACTCTTCTCCTCCCCTCTCCTCGTCTCTCCTCCTCACCTCTCCTCTCCTCTTCAACCCTTGCTCCCTTCCCCTCTCTCCTCCCCTCTCCTCTACTCTCTTCTCCTCTCCTCTCCTCCCCTCTCCTCTACTCTCTTCTCCTCTCCTCTCCTCCCCTCTCCTCTCCTCTCCTCTCTTCTCCTTCCTGCTATTCCTCTCCTCTCTTTCCCTCTCCTCCCCTCCCCTCCTTTTCTCTTTACTTCTCTCCTTTCTCTCTTTCTCCTACTAGCTGTGACACTCTTTTTTTTTAAGATTTTATGATTTATTTTTATTACAAAGTCAGATATACAGAGAGGAGAAGGGACAGAGAGGAAGATCTTCCGTCCGATGATTCACTCCCCAAGTGAGCATAACAGCCGGTGTTGTGCCGATCCAAAGCCAGGAGCCAGGAACTTCCTCCAGGTCTCACACACGGGTTCAGGATCCCAAGGCTTTGAGCTGTCCTCGACTGCTTTCCCAGGCCACAAGCAGGGAGCTGGATGGGAAGTGGAGCTGCCAGGATTAGAACCGGCGCCCGTATGGGATCCCGAGGCTTTCAAGGCGAGGACTTTAGCCACTAGGCCACGCTGGCCGCCGGGCTCACTCTTTTTTAAGTAACAACTCATTAAAAAAATTAACACCTCTGATAAGAGTGACAAGGAAAACAGAGAGAAGGCAAAAAATATCAATGTCAAGGCTGAGCGGAGGAGCCTGCTTTGACATAGCAGTCAAGCCGTGCCAGGGATCCCGTGCCAGTGATATGTGTGCTGCATTGCTTCATGTCCAGAACAACTTGATTTTATATGATTTAGCTTAAAATTTAGATGAGGTGGATAAATTCCTTGACAGACACAAGCAAGCAAAATTTGCTTAAGAATCTTTAACCCTGGGGCCTGGTTCAACGGCTCATTGGCTAAATCCTCCCCTTGCAAAAGCTGGAATCCCATGTGGTGCTGCTTCATGTCCAGGCTGCTCCACTCTCATTCAGCTCCCTGCTTGTAGCTGGCACCGAGGCATAACAGACTGAATCTGCTTGTGGCACCAGCATCTCTTATGGGTGCCAGCTCAGGTCGTGTTTGCTGCACCTCACATGCAGCTCCCTGCTTATGGCCTTGGAAACTCGCGGAGGATGGCTCAAGCCCTTGGGCCCCAGCACTGGCTCAGCTTTGGCCATGTGGCCATGTGGGGAACAAACCTGCAGATGGAAGATCTCTGTCTCTCCTTCTCTCTCTGTGGATCTGCCTTTCAAACAAAAAAGAAAATAAAACTTAAAAAAAAATGAAATACAACCATAAAATGATAATAATAATAAAAGTAAAATAAAATGAAGTACAGCACTGATGATATATGTAACAACATTGAAAGTTTTAAAAAACATTATAGAACAAAAGAATTAAAGGTTGATAGGCCGCATCATGTACATTACTGAAAAAAAATTTAAAACTGTACTTTTAAGAAACTCAAATCCAACGATACATAAATGATCACACATAATGAGCACTTGGGGTTTGTCTTAAGAATGCAAGGTTAGATTATAATTTGAGAAATTATTATAATGCAACAGATTAACAACCTGAGCAAATAGGACCTTATGAACATCTTCAATATAGAAGATTCATTTGAAGAAACCCAGCATTCACTTTTTTTTTTGGATGCTGTTTACATAGTTAAGAAGGATGCGTGCCCATGTGGACCACTGATTAAGGTGGGCAGCGTTGAGGAATGGGGGAAAGTGGATAGGAACAGCTTGCAATCTCCTTTTTAATTCCTTCTATCTTGGGAGAGTTGGGAGAGGAGAGGTGAGGGCCATTCCCAGCAGCCCAACTGCATCAGTACCCAGGGATGGGAGGTGGCCACCCGATGTCATCTCAGGGTCCCCGTGTGGAGCATATTCTGAGGGTATTGCTTAAGTGGTTTTTGGTAGTTTTTGATAATTCTGAGATGCTGTTGATTTTGTTGCTCCAAGGTTCAGGAAATCCTTCCAAGGTCCATTGGCTGACACGGTCCACCTTAGAGTCACTACTTGCCCAGATACTTGCTGTCAAAGCTTGACTGGGAGAGCTGTCTAATTTGTTCTACCCTCCATGGTATTCGACGTCCTCTGTAGATCTCAATAAACCTGTTTCATGTTCCCTATATGTCTCTGAGTATGCTGTCCGCTGCACAGCCTTCAACAACCAAGGAGATCCAGTTCTGACACACACAGTCCATGGTCAGACCGCAGCTCCTGTGATGTTTCCCCATGGTCGGAGTTCTGAGTCCAGTGATTCAGTTGAGGGTCGCCAAGGAACCCTCGCCTTAGGTGGCCCCAGATCTGACTCCTGTGTGTGCCAGCCAGTGTGGGGTCCAGCCCAGTTTGCCACCCACATCAACTGCGCACATACCGGTACTTGAAGTCACCTGGTCAGGTCTGTCACCAGCCCCATCTCATATGTAAGCCAATGGATGCTGAAGCCCAGCACAGCCCTGCCCACCACATATTCTACCCTGAGGCACACCACTGGGAACTACAGCCTAGTTGGAGTGACCCCACCCCCTAAAAAACCGCCACCAGGCCTGTCCCCAGCCCCAATTCCTGCAATTGCCGGTATGTGCAGCAGACTGCTCCATTTCTGATTCAGCTCCTTGCTTACGGCTTGGGAAAGTAGCAGAGGAAGGACCAAGTCCCTGAGGCCCTGCACTCCCATGGGAGCCCTGGAAGAAGCTCCTGGTTCCTGCTCCTGGATTTGCTTAATTCCAGCTGTTGTGGCCATTTGTGGTTGAAGCAATGGGTGGAAAATCTCTCTCTCTCTCTCTCTCTCTCTCTGTCTAGAAATCTACCTTTCCAGTAAAAATAATTCAATCTTTAAAAAGGAGAGAGTGAAAAATATGCAAATGTTAAAATCCAATGGTAAAAGTAAATAGCAGATCTGACTGAATTTGCTAGGGCTCTTATCATATTCCTCACTGAGAGAAGGTTGGAAGAAGCTGATGTGAAATGCGACGAGTTGTGTTCTCAGTAGACCCAAAATTCATTAAATCATTGTCACACAGAGAAATCCATCCCCGTTCAAGTGTGGGTAAGAATCCTAGAAGTTTGGAGTTCTTAAGTATAAGGAAGAGGCTTGAAGAAATACAAAAATGACAAGTATCCCTAAACTAGAAGAGTGACAGTGCCCAGACTTTATATTATTTAAGTCACCTGTAGAAAGAAAATTCAGCAAGTCCAAGCACGCTCTCTCTCAACCATTCTTAGCACAGTTATTTCACAGAGAGCAAGGGCATTTTGGGGAAAACGGAGTGGAAGGAGAAGAGAGGCTCTAGTTGCAACCTTTTGATGCATCCCAAGCATTTGTCTGAAAATGACTAAGTCACACTCTCAGTGTGAATGTATTATAACATTCTGGAAGACTGAATATTCAGAACAAAGAAGAGCTTCTCAAAGTCGAAGGTGACAAAGACAGGAAAAACACGTTATAAAGGGTGAGTAGCGAAGAGGGAAGTAAGCCAAGGGGATAAAAATTAGGAGTTTGAAAAAGGAAAGAATCAAATAGAACGGAAGACGTAATCCTTCCTGTTAACCAGCAGCACCAAAAGCACAAAGTCAGACAAAATATTCAAAGATAAAACTTGACTACTCTTGCCAACCAGAAGAGGGTGCTCTTGAACTACAAATTTATAAATTACAGCGGCTGCATGCGGTGATCAGGCGAAAATGAAGTTGAGAACATGAAAGACCAGGCACCTCTGTAGACGCAGTCTCGACTCCTCAAAAAGTATAATTGGTAAAGAAAGTGAAAACGACACTCCGATATTTATTTCCTATTTCTGCAGTAACAAATTACCACTAGATTACTGGCTTCAAACAACACAAACCTGCCATATCACAGTTCCTAAGGCCACAAGTCTGACCTGTGACCTTCGGGGTCCAATCACGGCGTTGGCAGAGATGCTCTTTCTGGAGGCGCTAGGCGAGAATCTCTTGTCTTTTTGCAGCATCTAGGAGCTGACTCGACTCATGCTCCTTTCCTCCACTTTCAAAATCTATCACACGCGAAAGGGAGGACACAGAATTGAACCGTGTTCAGTTAGAATGAAAGGCACTCATCATGGCTTCATGATAAAGATATATAGAGATATGTGTGTATATGTTTTGTGCATACTTTTCAACATAGATGTGCACATACATGTAGTAATATCCATATTAATACACACATAGTTCCCAGCCTTATACACTCTGAGAAATTAAAACGAGCACCACCAGAGGGACATGTACCTACTTAGTGCTCAAATCTTAGATAATGAGATCATTCTTTTCTGAAAGTGATCAGTTAATTTGGAGAAATGACTGATCCTTGGGCTGGGACTGGGAAAAAAAAAAAGATGAAGATAGAACAACCATGTCATTCAAGAAAGAGCAAAACGACAGAAACTTGCCTAAAGTGTATGCAGATCAAATCGGGGTCAAGTTGAGCACCAACAGGGATTATATAATTCATTGGAAAAAGTACAATTCCATTACAGTAAAAGAATGAGAGAAAGAGAAATAAGATGTGAAAGAGAGAAAATTAGTAGTTGGTTCTGAATTTGTACATTGGAGTGATTAAGTAGAGGAACAGATGTTGGGGCACTGCAGGTTAAGCCCCTACTTGGCACATTCACATCCTTTATCATAGTTGTAGTCCCAACTCCACTGCTTTGGATCCAGCTTCCTGCTGCTGTGCCTGAGAAGGCAACAAATGATGGTCCAATTTCTTAGGCCCTGTCATATGTGTAGGAGACACAGATGAAGTTCTTGGCTCCAGGCTTCAGTCTGGCCCAGCCCTGGTTAGTGATTCAGCAGATGGACGACAGCTCACTTGCTCTCTCGCTCTCTCTCTCTTTCAAATAAATAATTACACCATTTAAAAAGAAACGGAACTATAAGGTGGAGCTCTTATAGCAAATTAGAAATTTACACAGTCCCCAATATCTTCTAATAAAATGCATATCACACACAGGACAAAACAATATTCACAGTGGACACCCAAAGCAAGCATCCTCTATGATCAATTGTTCAACATCAACATCACTAACATTAGAATGCAACAACATCATCACTTCTTTTTTTTCTTCTTCTTCTTTTTTTTATTCATTGATTACATTGTATTATGTGATATAGTTTTGTTGGAACTGGGAATCACCCCACCCCTCCCCCCGCCCTCCCCCCCATCACCTCTTAATATTATGAAATTAGCACACAAATGAACTTCTGTGTTAGTTCTGACCCCACACTGGATGATTTGAATCTAATCATGAGGCAGTGTCACATGAAACCACGTTAAGACGACATTTTGAAAAATACCTGACTTTAGCTCTTTAAATGTGAAGGGCAGGGAAGACATAGATTGGAGAAGTATTTCCAGATAAAAGAAGGACAGGGAGATCTGATGATGCAATGCATGATGCTGATCGGTAAACTTTTGTACTATTCTTGAGCATTTCTGTTAGAATGCTTTTAAATTAACAAGCTTATCAAATAAAACTGAAAGAGTTCTTTTTTCAAATTTTCAAATTTTATGGTACAATTTTATACTATTTCTAGGTTCTGGAACTATTTAAGTAGCACTGGATTGTAGGTTTTGTATGTTTTATAGAATTTGTTCAGGAAGTTTTCTTAGTTTGTTGCTATGTGTTTAAGGAAAAACCCTATCTAAATTTATTTTACAGTTGGTCTACTGGATATCATCTGTCTTCTACAGTCAACTGGACAAGTTGAATGGTTATACAAATTATCCAAATTTACAAGTTTCTTTTCATAGAGTTACATGATGTAGTTTCTCTTTGCTATCTTGAAACCATAGATATTTAGTGTTTATCACAATTTTGTGGGCAGACTGAAGGATTCCTTATTTTTAATAAAAGAAGATATTAAAATGAAATGGTTTTCAGATAAGTCACACAGCAAAGCCAACTCTACATGTGTCAGCTGATGGATCTGCTTTGGACTACTGAGGTCTTAAATGGTTCTGAAAGACCTCACTCACAATCTAGGCATGACAGGTTGTCCATAGAAGCACTTCCATTCTTCTGCACATGGTATCTTCAGAAAATTATTTCAGGATCATTTACATGAAAGTGATTTCAGGGTTACAAACTCAAGGAAAAGAGAAAATATCACTAATATGTAAGCATACCTAGTTAGGCAAATCAAGTCACACGGTTAAATTCAGGAGTGGAGTAATACAGCTGCACCTCTTGCTGGGGACAGTGGTAAAGTCACATTGCCAAAGGGCATCTGCTTAAGAGTAGGAATAATTTGGGGCTACGGCCATGGTTCCACAGGCTAATCCTCCACCTTCGGGTAACAACATCCCATGTGGGCGCTGGTTCGTGCACTGGCTGCTCCACTTCCCATCCAGCTCCCTGCTTGTGGCCTTGAAAAGCAGTGGAGGACGGTCCAAGGCCTTGGGAGCCTGCACCCACGTGGGAGACTGGGAAGAAGCTCCTGGTTCCTGGCTCCTGGTATGGGATTCAGATTGACTCAGCTCAGGCTGTTGTGGCCATTTGGGGAGTGAACCTTCTCTTTGTAAATCTGCCTTTCAAGCAAAAATAAACATCTTTAAAAAACAAAGAACAGGAATAATTTGTGGTCATTTTGCCATCCATCACATTTTGCTCACCTAAGTTTGTGAGCCTTCTCTGAAGTAGACACGTTCTTTTTGTAAAATAAATAAATAAATAATTTACTTCAGAGTTCTGCAAGGGGTGCTACCGCATCCTCTGGTTCACACCCTAGATGGTAGCAATGGCCAATACTGAGGCAGTCAAAGACAGGAGAGCCTGCAGCTTCAGCCAGGTTTCTCGTGTGGGTAACAGGGGCCCAAACACTTGGGCCATCCTCCACCGCTCAATGGAAAGTAGAAAACCTGGGACATGGGCCTGTACCAGTATGGAATTACAGCTTAGTAGTAGGCAGTGACTTAACTGACTAGGCCACAAGATTGCCCCCCCCCCCCATAAAGTGAATATTTTCTGATGGGCATTTCATTAGGAATAAATATTTTACAATCTGTGCTTTCACTGAGAAGTCTGTCTACATATCTCTTCTCCATACCCCCATCTGCCAATCTTCTATTGTTCCTCTTACGGGGTCCTTAATAGTTAGCTAATCCGTTAAAGTTAAGTGCTCATAGAAACCTGTCTGTGAGGGTTGAGGAAGAAACAGTGAAGCCCAAACTACAGCTGCTGAGCCACATTCTCAGGTAATTTACTTCTTTTGTCCCATCTCTACAGACCATGCCTATTTTACAGGGGAGTATTGCTACATGCAATTACATGATTCGGTTGGTTAACAGCACACATTTCCTAAACTTTTATTGATGAAAATAAAAATCTCATCAAATTTAGGTTGAGTAGTTTTAATGTAATCTGATCTGATGTTCATTTTCTACCAGGCATGGAAAGTTACTTTTGCTTTTTTTTTTCTTATTTATTGATTTGCTTATTTATTTAGCTATTTATTTGAAAAGCAGAGTTACAGAGAGGCGGTGGGGGAGAGATACAGAGGTAGAAGCACAGATCTTCCATCTGCCGGCTCACTCCCCAAATGGCCACAATAGTCAGAGCAGGGTCAGTCCTATGGCAGGAACCAGGAGCTTCTTCCGGATCTCCCACATGATTGCAGGGGCCCAAGCATTTGAGCCATCCTCTGCTGCTTTCCCAAGCACATTCACATCAGAAGTGGAGCAGTCAGGACTGCAATTAGTGCTTGTCCGGAATGCAAGAGCCGCAGGTGGAGGCTTAACCTACCAAGATAGCTAAGCAAGAGATAAGGCACGCACACAGACTGGATCCAGGTCATTGAAGGACTTAGCACTAAAGACATGAGGTTTCCTTCATTGATGTCCCCACATACTATTCTCTGTGTTTTTTTTTTTTTTCTTTATACATCGCTTTGATTTTGCCTGACTATTCCATGCAATGTTTTCCCTGTGTCTAAAGTCGTGTGAAGCTGGGCAGAATGGCATCCATTGGGCCAGCAGGAGGGATCATCCACAATGCTGTCTGACCTTCTGCAGATACTCACATGAATACAGGGTCAGTAGAAATCCGCAGCTTCCCTTGCAATGATAAGAAGCTCACCCATACTCTCCTCTCATCTCTAAAGCCCCAGTAGTCCCTTTGTCTACTCTCCAAGCCTAGTGTTGCCCAAGCTTTGGCACTGGACTTGCTGGGGGCAACACAGGCTATTCTTCTCTGGAATCTCACTGACCCAGTGACTTTGCCTCCTGAGTGATAAGATAAGATGGAACATTTAGTCTTCTGAGCAGACAGCTGACCCTTCCCCACCACTCAGCATTTGCTTCACCTTTGTCTGTCCTGTTCACATTCAGGAAGCTAGAACCTACACATCACCACAGACATCAGGATTTCAGAGCAAGCTGCCTGGAACTTTCTGTCGTCATCTGTTTTGCCTTTTAGAAAGTAGAGTCTCTGACAACAAAATCACCCTCCTCCCCAAGTCTAGAGTCAGGCAGCATAAATACAGAGAAGATGTCTTCTGTTTTGTACAGTTAAGAAATGGGAAATTCAATATGTGTTTATAGTGATAGCAAAGTTAAAATAGCTCATCTCATGCTACATTGCCAAATGAAGGGTAACAGAGACATAAACATTGTCCTTAAAAAGATTCTTTTAGAAGAAAAGTATGAATCAAAGCACTCACTGCAGTGCTGTTTGAACAGATGGTGTGATTAACAGCTAACATGTAAGCCTTCTTGGGAGTTTATGGAAAAGTAAACAAGAGGAGCTAAAAAAAGTCACTTCATTCCCCAAAAGGTTCTTTCATTCATTTTACTAGGAAAACTGGAAGGTCTCCGTGTTTGGAGGCTCAATTTCCCTGGGAGGTGGCAGGGGTTGAAGGGAGCAGAGCCTTTCCATAGCAAAGCCACACAGACGCAGGAATGAGCTCCCGGTGCATTTCCTGGGAGGGGAATCACGTGGGGGCAGAGCAGCTCCTGTGCAGAGGTGACCCTTGCCAGAAACTCAGGATACTGTCTTTCCCTTTAGCTTGTCCTAAAGGACCCCGGATGCTTGGGAGAGGAAGTGAGCTCAGAGCTGGGAGCCAATCACGTTGCTGGCACTGTGCTAGCCACTTGACCTGTCTGGACAGCTTCTTCTAAGTCATGCCAAATGAAATAAACCAATCATATAAGTAAGATTCCATCTACATGAAGTACGTGAAAAGTCAAATTCATGGGGAAAGAGTGGATAGATGGTAGTTGGCAGGTGCTGTAAAGAGTAAGGAATAGGAAAGTAGTTTAATAGGTATATATTTCAGTTTTGTATGGTGATTTTTTTGTAGACTGGTCAACGATGTAAGTGTGCTTAAATTCTAGTGAGTATAAACTATTGGCAATGTTTATGTGTATGTAAAAAGTAAAACGATTAAGTTAAATAATTTTTAAAAAAGATTTATTTTGAGTCAGTGAGCCCCGGGGGCAGGGGTCCATTGGGACCTGGGTTGCTTGGTCAGCATCCTTGCCCCATTTGTGTGGTGGGTGCAGGGTGGGTGAGCCCAGCAGATGGGGGTCCCGGCAGGGCATGAGTCATCTGGCCTAGTCCTTGACCCACCTGTGAAAACTGGTCTTCTTCAATGACAAGGATGGAGCAGTGAACAGCTGGCCCAGACCCACATGGAGGATATGGAAGCCCACTGAGGTCTGCAGAGGACATCTGGTACCATGCTAGAGGAAGGACGGCAGAACAAATTGGACAACCACCGCAGCCAAATGACGGCAGCAAGTATCTGGGTGAATGGAGACTCTAAAGCCGACTATGTCAGCCAATGGACATTGGAAGGGGTTCCTCATCCTTGGATTGGCGAAACTGAGCGCATTTCAGAACTATCAAAAGCACCTGGGTAGAACCCTTGGAGCATTCACCCCATCAGGACCCTGTGTCAGTATCAGGTGGCCATTCCCCACCCTTGGGTACTGGAGCGGTTAGGAGGCTGGGTATGACTTCTCCCCTTATCCCACTCCACTCCAGAAACAGGAAGAAGAAATAGGAAATTTGGAAACAATGATCACACCCACTTAACCCTTGATCCTTCCCACCCTGATAATTATGTTAACATGATTTAAAATTTAAAAATTAAAAAAAGAAAAAAGAAAAAAAAACAAATTAAAGATTTATTTCACTTCTTTGAAATACAGAAGGACAGAAATAGAGGGAGTGGACGAGGGAGAGACAGGGATGGCGGATTCTCCAGGTGACTGCAAGAAGCCCAGAACCTGGAATTCCATCCCTGCCTCTCAAATAGGTGGTAAGGGCCCAAATACTTGGGCCATTTTCTGCTGTTTTCTTAGCAGGGAGCTGGATTTGAAGCAGAAGCAGAGGAACTGGGACTAGACTCAGCACTTGGACATGGTTTGCCAATGTTAGCAGCTTAACACATTGTGCCGCATGCTGGTGCCAAGGTCTTGATTTGCTTGATTTATTCCCTCTCAAACAGCTCTTTCAAAACTCATCTATAGCTTTAATGTCACCACAAACAAAATAGCAGCAGTCTTTTTTGTAGTGAAAAATAACCAAATGTGTGTAAGGTTCATATGGAAACGCAAAACACCTAGGGCAACCAAAGCAATTTTGAGAAAGAACAAAGTTTGCGACTTAAAATTACCTGACTTACTTAGTGTAGAATGTTAGCAAATAAAATAGTTTATTAATGGTAAACAAGTAGACAAATGAAAGAAACAAATGATTTCAGAAATAAATATACATACTTGCATTGAAAATCAGTTGTTGACAAATGCCCATATGCAATTCAGTAAACCAATGACAGCCTTATAAACAAATAGCAACAGGACAATTAAGCAGTAATAAGCAGCAAGAGGTACTGTAATCCACAACTTGCATCACGTAAAAAGAATTAACCAGCATGTACAATAAACATATATTACCCAAACCTATTACTATTCTAGACAAATATATGGGAGAAATCATACAATTCTAAATTAACAAAATTTTGTTAGCTACACCAAATTATCATTATAGAAGAATAAATTAATTAGCTGGACTTCATCAAAATTATGAACTTGTCCTCTTTGAAAAGCACTGTTAAAGAAAATATAAGCCACAGACCAGAAGAAATGGCAATCTGATGAAATATTTAAGCCTGTAATACATAAATATTTATAACCAGATGTGTTTATATCTAGAATTTATAAATTGTATTGACACAATCCAGTTTTTAAAGTGGAAAAAAAAATTGAAAGAGACATTTCAGCCACAAATGACACTAAAAATATAAAAGTTTGCCTAACTCCATAACTTATGAGGGGATTACAAATTATAAACATAGCATGTGTTCTAATGCACACTCATTCAAGATTGATCATATCAACTGTTACAGAGTAAGTGGCACAGTTGGAAATTTCATAGCATTTGTGGAAATGTACAACAGCACAACTTTAGAAAATGGGCTATTTCTTAGTATGTAGGAATTCATCTGCCACATGATCTAGCCAGTCCATTTGCAGAAATTTATCTAAGAGAAGTAAAAGTACATGCGTTACAAGCACTTACACGAAAAAGCTGCGAAATTTTCATTGGAGATGGTGGATGTTTGGTATAATGGCTAAGACACCATTAAGCATGTACACATTCCATGTCACGGTGTCTGAGTTCCAGTCCTGGATCTACTTCAGGTGCCAGATCCCTGTTAAGGTACACACTGAGAGGTAGGAGGTATATGACGAGTACTTGGAGCCCTGCCACCCATTTGGGATTCTCAGACTGAGTTTCAAGTTCCTGGCTTTGACCGACTCGATCTCTGGTTAGTGTGGACATTTGAACAACAAATCAAAGGCTGCTAGAGCTCTCTCTCTCTCTCTTTTCTTTTTGTCTTTCAAGTGAACAAAAATTAAAATAAATTTTAAAAATGCCTTAAAAGGTAAGTTTATACTGTTGCATAGTTTCTCTTTTTAAAATTTCATTAAGATAAAGAGAACAGATTCCATAGGTTCAATTCTTAGAAGATAATCACACTTCCATCCATTTCCATTTCCCTCCCTCAATTCTTCTCCTTCGTTTATCTCTCCCTCTCTTTTTAAAAAGATTTATTTATTTTTATTGGAAAGGCAGATACACATAGAGAAGGACGGATATACAGCGAGAAAGCCCCAAGTGGCCGCAATGGCCAGAGCTGAGCCGATCTGAAGCCAGGAGCCAAGAGTTTCTTCTGGGTCTTACATGTGGGTGCAGAGTCCCAAGGCTTTAGGCCGTCTTTTACTGCATTCCCGGGACACAAGCAGGGAGTTGGAAGGGAAGTAGGGCCACCAGGACACGAACCGGGGTCCATATAGGATCCTGTTGCATTCAAGGTGAAGATTTAGATGCTAGGCTATTGGGCTGGGCCCATTTCTTTCTTTTTTTTTTTTTTTAATTTGGTTTACTCTACATTTTCTGTGAAGTTTTGGAAGTTCGTGTAGCAGCTTTATTTTTTTTTTTTAAATAAAGCTTTTAAAGCATCTCAATGTCCAGCAGCATGTAAACTGTGTTATATCCATACAGTAGAATTTTAATTAATAATGAAAAGGAATGTAGTACCAAAACATGTTATAACATGAACAGAGCACAAAATAATTAGATGGTTGAATGGAGCCAAGCCAAAAAAAAAAAAAAAAAAAAAAGTACTTTACCATAGCAGTTCCCTTATGTAAAATCTGGAGAATGCAAGCTAATATGTTGACAGAAAGTGGATAAATGGTTTCCTGGAGTTGGGACGGAGGAGGGAGTAGAGTGGGAGGAGAGATCTTTCAGGGGCTCATGGAAACTTTGGAGAAATGATGAGCATGTTTGTTGTTTCATTTGTGGGCCTAACTTCATGAAAATGCATATACATCAATTTATCAAATTACATCTTTAAATATATGCAGTTAGGAGCAGGTGTTGTGCAGTGGGTTAAGCCATGCTTGGGAAAACTGCATTCCACATCAGACTGCACTACTTACTCTGCTTTCTGGCCTGCTAATATTCATCCTGGGCCCCCGCCCCCACGTGGGAGTCCCAGATGAAATTCTGGATTCCTGGTGTTGGGCTGGCCTGGCTCAGTCCCAGATGTTGTGGGCATTTGGGGAGTAATTTGGGAGTGGAAGATTCCTCTCTCTCTCTCCCTCTCTCCTCTTTGGCATTCTGACTTTCAAATAAACAAATTTCTTAAAACATGCGCAGTTACACCGCAATAAAGAAGATCTTTGCAAGATAGAAACAAGTAACATAAAAAGTAGCATGAAGCACAATTACTATAATGCCGAAGTTTGCCGCACATCACAAGGTCTACATTAATTACAGCTTCCCTCCTTCACTGCTTATTTGATATCCCTTTTCTATGCTACCAGAATCCTGGGCCATTGATCTTTGCTCTTACTTGTGGAAGGACCCCAAGTTTAATTCTCACTGGTGTTAAGATCTCAGTGGTATCATTTTTACTGACTTGCATGGTTTCCCTACAAACATATTTGGACACAGAAATACTAAAAAACTTGTTACAATCATAGAACTATGTTACAGCATAGAACTTTCGACCCTAATCTGCAGGAGTGATTTAGATTCCTAGTAATTGGCATCAACCCTGACCAATGGAATAACTTTCCTTTCTTCGCCTGTTGGATTACCAGCATGTTTCTAACATCATAAGAACATAATCTCAGTATCCAATTTAATATAATTATGATTTTAATCTCTGATTTGAAGCACAAGTCCCTTCAATTAGGCTCTCCAAATTCATCAGGACCTAGAACTAGAAATTAAATATATGTATATATATATATGTGTGTGTGTATATATATCTATATATATATACACATATATCTACATATATACACATATATCTATATATATAGATATACCTATACATATATACATATGTATATATACATATCTATATACATATATCTCTCTATATATATAGATATATATACACAAACTCATTATCAGTGGCAACTTTCCTTCTATTCTGCACCTCTGTCTCATGAGGGTGTAGGCAATGGCCACATACATGCAACGCCTTCATGGAAAAAACATATTATGAAAGAAATACATTGATTTCCAACTTACAGCACCAATTTTATTTTCCATAAGCTTTTAAGGAAATATTGCATCATGTATGATTGTGCTATACCCCTGGCAGTTTATTTCACCTTGAATTAGCACTAAATCTTAAAAGGTTATTCCTTCATTCTATCATTTGGGTGATGGAGCAAATAACAAGACCAATGAATACTGTGAGTGCCTGTCCATTGTCACAATGCTTTCATTTTAAAATGACTTTTTTGGTCAGAAGTAATATATGAAATGCAATGACAACAAATAAAACATTTTTAAGAACACAAAGATTAATGATCATCAAAGGTAACACTTTATTCAAAACATCTTTTGTGTGTAACAGAGTCAGTCTGCCTTCAGACCATGTTGTCCCCAAAGGGAATATTTCCATACTGAGGACCATCATGCCCTCTGCTACTTTAATATCAGAAGCTCAGCAGTGTTGATACCAAGATTAGCTTTAGTGAGAGGATATCTTTGGCCTTGATCCAAAGTCTAGCCTCCTTCGTTGCTGTCACTGCTGCTTTATGTAAGGGTCCATGGGGCAAGCCTCAGCACAGCCTCCAAAAGAGGCAGCCTGACATTCACAAACCATGTTATCTTGTCTGCCTGATTATTGCCGTCTTGAAGTGCATGTCTCTGGCTGGTAATTAGGCGGAATGTAAATATTTCCACATTCTGAGCCCATTTGGAGAGGTTCATTCTTTCGCTTTCCTCTGAGACTTCACTTTTCACAAATTTTAATCTTTTTCTGATACACTAACCATTTCTCATAAAACAGTATTGATTAGTATCTCTAGCCACTTGTCTTTCAACACAAAATGGAAAAAGAGATATACTGCCCATGATTCTTTCCATTGCGAGATTTCCATTTACTCTGGCTTTTCAGATTTGACACTAAGTGCGGCTGTAATGCAGTGCCCACCCACTGCTGCCTAGTGCTAGCATATTTAGTGCACCCTGTCCTGAACCATGGTCATGACTTTCTTGTTTGTGGGTCTGCTCATAGGTTATCTATAGCCATACAATAGTTTTTGGTAGAGGAAGAGATAGCCCAAACAATTGATGCAGATATCAGGGTGGTTCAGCCACCTGCTCATATAGTTTACTTTTGTCCTCTGGAGGTGCTCTGGCCAGTTTTGCCTATTGCATTTATTTACCTGGTTTGGTAGAATGATCCTGCATCCATCGAATTCCTTGATTTAAGGAATTAGATAATACCCAGACCAGAACTGGGAATTCAGATCATATAATCATTGATTTTTTGCTCTCTAATTATATATTCAGTCTCTTCTAGGCCTGGTAACAGATCAGAAGCTGCTTTACAAATGGACAGTGTTGTGGGATGGAAGGGGCAGCTCCACTTCATACTCTAGAACTCTCTGCAGTGATTCCACTGCTAGGTCTCCAGACTTTTCTGTTGGACACAAATACTTTTAGCACCAGTGGCTCTTCTAAGTCATAAATCTGAATGTCAGAGAAGCTTCTACCTACTCTGTCTCTGACCTGAACTTCGCATTCAACTGGGTTATCTGCTAAATGGATTCAAGAATTATAACTGAGTGTACTATATTTTGCCTCTTCCTGTACTCAAAGAGGCGTTTGAAATGTTTGACTCTTTCTTTAAATATGAGAGATCTTTCAAAAGTTCATGGAAAATTTCTATTAGGAAAATCTGTGCATAAGTTTCAAATGCTTTTGCAGCCACATAAACTTATAATTCCATTTTCTTTGAGATTTTTGAAATACCCTAGTGTATGCTAAAGCAAATTGCCTCTCAGTTTACAGGGTATATTCCTTCATACCCAGCCCACCACTCTCCTAGCAACAACACTGGGTCTCAGTCTCCTGGACCTTCATGGGATTACCTGTCACTGTTTTTGACATGGCTGTCTATACTATGAGGTTCTAAAATGCTCACTCTGGCGTTAACCGTTCAACTAGCATTGCTACATCAATGCACCAAGGCAACAGATTTTGTAGGATATTTAGGTGACCAAGATTCCTGTGGGCTGCATAAGAGTGGAGAGTAGGAAAAAAAGAAGTCTTTGCTCAATGGAGGACTGAAGAGATGCATTCTTATCACTACCAGGTGAAGGCAAACTGCTTCTGATGATCTTTCCTAACGGAAATTCAAAAGAAAGCATGCTTGGTCAGTGGCTGCATAATGAGTGGCAAAGGTTGTTTATCTCCAGTAAAGATGCCATGTCTGAATTGTGGCACCTCTTTAATTTGCTTGTAATAATTCACAGTCACTTTTAGGACTCATAGGGTTTTTGTACCAAAGAGCTAAATCAAATAGCGACATGGGAAACAACGTATGTCTCTCAAGGCCTCCGAAGTGGCATTGATCTTTGGTAATTACTCCCGCAGAGAAAGTATTAATTTAGGTTTTCCATGTTAGCAGGGGAATAGGAGGAAGAAAAATATTTCTAGGAACTTTATGTGATGCAGTCTAAAACTCTTTACTCAGTGGGATAACTCACGGTTGTTTTTAAAGATGTAGTTTTGGGGCCCAGCACGGTAGCCTAGTGGTGATCCCATATGGACACCAGTTCTAATCCCAGTGTCCCCGCTTCCCATCCAGCTCCCTGCTTGTGGCCTGGGAAAGCAGTCGAGGATGGCCCAAAGCCTTGGGACCCTGCACCCACGGGAGACCTGGAAGAAGCTCCTGGCTTCAGATAAGCTCAGCTCTGGCCATTGCAGTCATTTGGAGAGTGAGCCAACAGAGAGCAGATCTTCCTCTCTGTCGCTCCTCTTCTCTGTATATCTGACTTTCCAATAAAAATAAATCAATCTTTAGAAAAGATATATTTATTTGTTTTTGTTTTTTATTTTTAAAATATCTATTTTATTGTTTGGTCATTCAGTTCCATAGGTTCTGGGATTTCCTTCTCCCCATCCTCCATGAATTTCCCCTACATTATTACAATGGTATACTCCTTCATAAACGATCATAAGTCCATCATTCTGTTATTAAAGTGTATCCTGACATTGCGGGCATGGACAATGGCAGAGTCCAGCATTCTATTGCCAAGATATATTTAACAGCTTCATTGGCAGTCCATCTTTGATTTGAAAGTAGAGGTACATACTGCATTGTATCTTTACATCTGGATATGATAGTCTCTATTACACAGTTACTATACATCCTCTTAAATGAAAAGCCATGAAACAAAATCAACAGGATTTCTTCCCCCCATGAAGTTAAATAATGTACTACTGAATGACCAATATATTGTTGAAGAAGTGAAAAACAAAATCACAAACCTTCTTGAGGCATACAGTTAGTATGACCTATGAGTCAGTGAAGAAATTAACAAGAAAACCAAAAACTCTTTTGAAGAAATGAAAAATAATAAGAAAAATATAAAAACCCATGAAATGCAGCAAAAAGCATATTGAAGGGGCTACTGATCTCATATTATGCAGGACATATAACAGAGAGAACATATGGTATTTGTTCTTTTGGGACTGACTTATTTCATTAAACATCAGGGTGTCTAGTTGGGACCATTTGGTTGCAAATGGTAGAATGTCATTCTTCCTAATGGCTGAATAGTAACCCATGGAGTAGATGTACCACAGTTTCTTTATCCACTCCTCTTTGGATGGGAGTTTGGTTTGTTTCCACGTCTTTGCTATTGTAGATTGTGCTGCTGTAAATATAGGATTATGGGTCCCTTTTTCATAAGCAGATTTCATTTCCTTTGGATATATTCCCAAATGTGGGATACCTGGGTCAAATGGTAGGTCAATTTTCAGTTCTCTTAGCACTCTCCATGCTGACTTCCATAGTGGTTGTACTGGCCTAAACTCCTTACTTACTTGTATAAATGTATTTACTTACTGAGAAGGCTGAGTGACAGAGATGGAGAGACTCAAATTAAAAAACAAAAACAAAAACAAAACCAACTCCCATTCTCTGGTTCAACCCTCAAATGCCCACAACAGTAAGGGTTGGGTCAGGCCAAAGCTGTGAGCCCAGAATTTCACCTGGAACTCTGACGTAAGTGACAGGTGCCCATGATTCATTGCCTTCCCAGCTTCATTAGTGGGAAGCTAGACCAAGAGGGACATTATTGGGACTCAAATTGACAATCTGATAAGAAATGCTGACATCGTAATGCCGACTCCTAACACTTTCTCTTAATTTTTTTTTTTTCAGCCATGAGATATCCTTTATTTACAGGGAATACCGGAGGACCACTGGTCGCAAAGTTGGAGTAGGGGCAGGGAACTTCCCAAGACACAGCAATAACCTGCTGGGAGATATGTCTTACACTGAACTTTCCTATTCAACAGGATTCTTAATTTTTTTTAAAACCAGAGTATTAAGGAAATAATCACAGAGTGAATCTTTGAGCCCGATTAACTCATTGATGAAAAACTTGGGTCAAGACTCTATCCCTGATCTTCAGAAGCATCCATTATAAACAGCAGGCCATTAGGGTATTTTGGGTCTCCACGTTAAGAAACAAAGTCTAAGGACTTTAGGAAAGCTGCTAATTTCCCTTCCCCACTGCACAGTAGTTCTCTCAAAGGATTATATTTCTCCTTGGTACAGGCTTTAAGGAAGATTTCTAGTACAATTATCCATTAGCATTTGCAAGGGATTGGTTTCCTGGACTGTGCAACATGCCAAAATCTGTAGATACTCCAATTTTTTAGATAAAATGGCATTGTATTTGCATATAATGGGCGCACACCCTCTCATGTACTTTAAATAATCTCTAGATGACTTATAACACCTAATACAATGCAAGTAACTATGTAAACAGCTGGTATACTTTATTGTTCAGAGAATTATGACAAGAAAGAAATGCCAATCCATCTTCAATACAGTTGCAATTTGTTCTTCCCCCAGCCCCAAACACATATATTTTGAATTCAGGTCTGGCTGAATCTCTGGATGCAGAAACCACAAGTACAAAGAGTCAATTGTATGTACTTGTGATCACATTATAGTATTTTTCATCAGAGAGGTTCTCCCCATATAAGAATATGTAGGCCTACGAACAGGCTCAAATTGAGAACCAGGTAAGAGGCTATGATTTCTCACTATGGCAACTTGAATTAGGTTTGTACTAAAGTGTTTCTCCTTGTAGCAATTAGTAGCACCTTTGTAAACTGCCTATTTTGTTTTTAGGAAATTTGTGATTAGCTAGCTACCAATACATATAACCAGAAGCCAGAATATTTTAAATATTTTGCTTATTCATTCTATGTTTGTATTTTTTTTGGGGGGGGGCAATTCATCCACCTTGTGAATGTTGATTATGTACATCTCTGGGGATTTGATTATGAGTATTGAAAGCAGGGAACCACCATTTCGTCTTACCTTGATCGCCACAATGCCTTCTTAGCCTGCCCCTTCAGCTTTAGCCTTGCCTGCTTCAATCCATTTGTTTTCTTGTAGTCAGATTGACCTTTCTCTCCAGACCATCCTTTGCTCAAAATTCTTCAGCCTCTTAAAAATGGAATCACTGTATTTTACTTTTGCTACTCTGAGTCCAACCGAAATACCTGAGCAATAATTTTTATGAAAGAAATGGACAGAGGCATTTAAAGATAGAGAGAAGAAAGCAAACTAGCTAGCAACCTTGGGTCTCAAAAGAGTAACTGGGTGATGAGTTCTTTGTTTTGTTTGTTTGTTTACCTCACATATCCAAGAATGAATATAGAGAAGGAAGTAATTAGAAAACATCAGTTGTATGCCACACAAGGAAAAAATCCTAAAAAATGTATACTTTTAGTCAAAGGATCAGAAAAAAGACATCCTTGAAAGAGTTACAGCCAAATGCTGCATTTAGAACTGTGACACCATGGATACCATTGAGCCCAAGTCAGGAATCTAGATTTCTATCTCTACTATGAGAATAAGCTCTCTGCCAAATTCCTCCACTATAGTATTTTAAAAACTACAAGTAAACAAGGAAATTTAAGTAAAGTCCGGGGTCTCATAAGATGTTAGCTAAAAAGGCATACGTTCCCATGAAAAAGTTAGAAACATCAGGAAGATCTCAAACCAAATGAGAAAAGAATCAGCAGTTGATAACACTGAGATGACAAATATGTTCCCTATATCTGACCAAGACTTATGAATAATCACAAATATGCTTAAATCAGATGGAAAAAAATAGAGTTTTGGTAAAGAAACATTAGATAAAGAATGAAATGAAAATTTTAGAACTGAAAAACACAATAAGGAAAACAAACCTTGAATGACTGGACTGAACAGCAAAATAGAGAGGATCGAAGAGCCAAAGATTTTGAAAACAGGATCCAGGAATTATCCAATGTGAAGTAAATGGAAAGAATAGGTTGAAAAATGGTAAAGAGATTCAGGGACAGACACAACAGCATAATAAAACATCCAACTTTCTTGTCATTAGGATTCTAGAAAAAAAAGGGGAAAAGACTATGGCTGAAAAAGTACTTAAAGAGGTAATATCTGAAAACTCAATAAATGTTGCAAACATGTAGATTCAAGAAGTTGGGCAAATCTCAAAAAAGAAGATAAACAGAAAGAAAACAATACCAAGACACATCATACTCAAACTTCTGAAAATGGAAGAGCAGAAATATCATTGGGAGCTGTTCAAGACAAGCACAAGTGGAATAATGACTTTAATGTTAAACAAATTCATCATAAGCAGTGTCAATCTGCTTTTCATTGCCTTAATTAAAATGTCGGAGAACAACTTCCTTGGAAAAGCAAAGGTTTATTTCAGCACATTCAAAAATTCCAGTTCAGGCCAAAGGAGCCCCGGGCGTAGTCTATCATCTGTCTAGGGTGACCATGGAGGGTGTGGCAGCATCATCACATGGTGAGCACACATCTGTCAAGAGAGTGACACTTACATATCCACCTGAGGATACAAGGACTGAATGACGAACTGCTTGGGTAGAAAAATATTTCCAACAGAAGAAAGTCAGATCTTCCTTCCCCAGGATCTTTGTTTAAGTTATACTTCTTGGAAATTCTCATGAAGCACATTAGGATGAAAGGGAACATTACTTTTGGTTAGCAAAATACAGCAACTATCTTCTACTATCAAAGCAGTCTTCTCTCTCCTTCCAACTCCTATCCAAATGTAACTCCCTCCTTGTATTAAGCTTTTCAGTTGCAACACAGGGACATTCTCTTTAGTGCAAAAGTTACTCAGAGACTGAGGTTATGATATACATATGTATATATTCTGTGGTTGTGATTCAAAACGTGGATTCTTTGAAACCTGATTGTTTGGTGGGTCTGTAAACTAAACGTTTTTGGCAAATATCTTTTCTTTTAAAGTCTACATATTTAAAACGTCCACACCTTAACTAATTTTGCAGTGGTTGAGATCAAGGCAAGCATGTCTTCAGCACTCCAAGCAAAATATTATTTTAATATTTATGCATAGAAAGGAAAATTATATGCCATGAATTGGACATCTATAGTATTATCACGGACACTAGAGAAAACAATTTTAGTGGTTTCCTGACATCAGCATCTAATGGTAGCCTTACTACGGGTCATCTTTGTGCAAATAAAGGGAAAAGCTATTTAAACAAGTAGAAATACACGCACATGATTCACCAGCTCAGTTAACTCAAGATTTTCCAGCTTTATAACCACAACTGATAGGAAGATTTATCGCCGCAGCTGCCTGTGTTAAACTTTTTTTTTTCCTTGCAGTTGAAGGGATCAAATTTCTTCTTGGAGATTAGTCATTTGTGGGGGTGTCGCCAACTGCAAAACACTTTTTTATGAATGAGGTGCACTCCTCTGTTGCTGGCTGCATGCCTTGATTTTTTTCACCTCTTTCTGTATCTTTTCCCATATATACACAGACAACTTCTAGTGTCATAAAGAGTCAAATTTTCCTCATTGTTCGGTGGTAATGTGATAACCCGACAAGAAAGAATGGGATGAAATGACACTTAGACTCACGTTGACAAGGATAAAGTATAAGAAGACTAGAAATTCCACATGTGGTGTGAAAGTAGGAACAAAGCAAACAATTCATAGGTAGCCACAAATGTGCCAAGTGCAGTGCAGGACTCTTTCTAGAAATTATATCATTTCGGTCCTTCAGCAATCCTGCAAGAAACTAAGTGATATTATTTCACATCTGAAAAAACTGACATTTTCAGGGTGCACAGTTTATAAGTAAGTGAGTAGGCATAAAAATGCATAAGTTACAAATGACTTTACAAACACGCAAATTAAATCACAGGTTTTTTAAATTAAAATAACAGTTTTGCTAAGAACAGTTCACCTACCATGCAACTTTAAAAATATATAATTCAATGGTCTTTAGTATTTCCACAGTTGTTCAGTGGTCCTTACAGTCAATTTTATAATATACTTGTCACCTCAAGAAGAAACCCCGTATCATTTAGTTTTCACCCTCATCCACTCCAATCCCTCCCAGTCCCAAGCTGTCATGAATCAACCTTTTGTCTCTATATATCTGTTCATTCTATGGATAATTCCTATAAATGGAGTCATGCAAAGTGCACCTTTCGTGACCAGCTTCTTTTACTTAGCATAATATTTTCAAAACTCATTGGTGTTTTAGTATGTATCAGTACTTCATTAATTTTTCTGATCAATTAATATCCATTTTTATCAATATGCTGTTTATCAATATTTTATTCATCCACAATTTGTAGAGGCTTGGTGCCAAGTCTGAATAAGAAAATTTTAAAACTGAAAGCATTGTCCATGATTCATTAGCATGAACCAATGAAATTCAATTGCCTCGAATATACAATACTGATTGGATCTGTTCTAATGTTTTCTAGGGGATTTCTATATGAACCCATCAAATTGTCTAGTATATTATCATTTCTGGTACCTACTGGCTTTTATGGATTCATTTTGGTGAATCATATTTTGCTTGGACCTATGTGGGGATGAAAGATCTGGGTTAAGAAATCTCTGTTACTTGAAGATAGGTGACAGAAAAATTGAGCAAAGGGCAATATGTAATGAAACTTATCAAATACTTTGTTTCATGCTACTTTTTACTAGTTTTGTTTTTTTGAATTGACCTGTTAGCAAGAGATAACTTAATTTATCATATTATTTCTTATCTAAAATTAAAACTAGAAAAACTAGTTGATAAACAAATTCAAGCCACTTGGCATCATAACTGTTTGTTTAAATTTATCCACAAAATTATTAGCCAACCAATTTACTGAAACAATTGGAAAATTATTTTATGAGGATGTATGGCATGTATGCAAAAATAAATCACTGCTGATTTCTGCCATGGTTGTACCCAATCACCCAGTTATGCTATTCATGAGAGCAACAGGACAATTTAATTACAGGCAGAATAGAATTACTGATATCATGTAACCTAGTTTGAGTACCTTTCTTCAGGATCCAATGGTCACAACAGTTTTATCAACCTCCCCTTGAATTTGTAAATCCCCAAATGAAGCAAAATGAAAGCCAAAGTATGCAGTACAGTCTAACATATTGGCACAAACCCTACAAAGTTATGGCTGTGTTGGAATAAAAAAAAAAACTCTTAAACATGTTTCTGGATGAATTCAGAATGTAAGCACTTTGGGAAGCACTCTAAGCCCTCAGATCACCAGTGTCCCCAGAACAGCACCTGCAGGAGTTTTACTAGGTAGGCTCTCCACAGCAACCCACTGGGAGAGGCTCTTCTTTAGAGTACATGGAGCAATATTTTGTGCCCTACATCCTCTGGTACTTGTCACACAAGATGGATGGAATCAATACACAAGATGGAGTTTATGGGACACACTCTGGAGATTCCTCTTCTGCTCTCATTTTTCAGTCAGCCACCCCTTCTGAATTAATGCACAATAGACACTGAAGTCCCATGTTAAGGTGCTTCCATTTCATGGTAAGAATTATTGTTTGTATGAAAAATACTTTATAATTTGAGGAGTGCTATTGCATTAATTATTCTTCCTTATACTTAAAATATCTCATTTTGCTGTATTTATACATCATACATATTAATAAATGTTTTCTCCACATTGTTTCCACATATATTAAATTTTCATCAATTTTTCATAAGAAGGATAAACTGAAATTATCATTCTTCCTCTTCTCTTGCTTCTATGCCTTCTCTTTCATAGCGTAATTTCACAACCCTGCTGGCCACCTTTGCTCCCATTCTCATAGACATTTATGAACATAGCATTTATGCTCTGCCTAAGAGTTATGGCTGTGGTTAGTGTTCTTTCCTCCTTCTCCAAGAGATCCCATACGCATTACACAATTACCTAGTCATTCTTTTTATTGTCCTGGCCAACTAACTCACAAAGATTTCGGATACGGCACCAGCATGGGGTACTGAAACAGTATCATCTTCCTTCTCTATTCTGCACCCTTCTCCCAATACAAATTTTTTTCTTGAGTGGATGTTACATGTCTTGATCAAGGCTTTTCAATTCTGTTTCTGTTCCCTTTGTGAATTTTCATGTCTTTCCCAAGTTTATTGTACAAAACTTCCTGTCCAATAGGCTCTTGGGTATAAAGAGAGGAAAGTGTGAAGGATGACTCCTAGGTGACAAGGTTAAGGATAGTGATGACATACTGAGGCTGGGAATAGGTAGGCACCCAAATGTCTTCTTATGAGCCAACACATTTACCTGGCGTTCTAGAGAAAAGCTACAAATACAAGTTTGGAAAGGAATGAACAAGGAAGAGGATAGAATCTCAGAATCTTGCAAACAACATTTATGCGACAGGCACAAGAACCACTTCAGAAAGCAGAATGAATAAAGGTATTTAAAGATATATGAGGAAAATTTAATTTCTTCAATAATGAGCATTTTTTCCTAACAATTTACTTAAAATTTGCAATTGCCTCTCTGGCATTGCAGTCATCGGTCATTAAAAAAAAAGAAAAAGAAAAAGAACAGTTTCAAAGAATGGGAATAACATGAGATTTTTGTTGACAGTACTTTTCTTGCCTATAGAAGAAGTCAGAGGATTTTGAAAAGAAATCTCTCTTTTCCCACTCCTTGCCCCTTTCAGAATGAAGGTACCAGATGGTGCTCAACAAATGGTCACTGGTTTTCAGCACACATGCCATTCTTTTGCTAGATTTTGCTGCCCCCTCCAAGACTGACTTCATAGTGCTTGAACCTGTCCCTGCTTTTGCTCACTGAATTCATACCAGGTATGCCTTTAACAGTCACTTGACACTAATGACCCTCCAAAATTTGCCTATAAGTCACTATGCTTGAGGTCACCACTCTAATACATGTAGGCTTCCAGATTAAGTGAAGTGGAAAATTTTGTCCTCTAAATTTCCATAACATATTAATTGTACCTGTTAAATGGTAATTACAGGTTTCTGTTTTGTGTTCACATCATGGGCTTATTTTGTTCTATGTCACCAAATATAGAAACCATATCTTATTTCCATTTGCTTTTCTTGCAAGCACTGAACTCATGTGATATAAGCAGTCCTCCATGCTACTAGTCCCATTATTAAACTAGCTCTTCCCAGGTTCACACCAATGTCAAAGGCTGTTTCTCAAATCAGACCATGTGTGCTTTGTCAACAAAGCCTGACTACATACAGATTGCTAGTCGGATCATATGTTTAAACTTTTGCCATGTTGTAAACACAAATGCACTTCCTATCTTTCTAGATGCTATAAGAAGGCATGTTACATTCTTCTACAGAGCAAATTCCATATTATCCTGGCCCAAGACAATGACAACACTTGATCTCCAAGTCACACCGTACTTTGGATATCTGCAGCATGCTCATCTTGTGTATAGTATTACCCAGTTTAAAAAAATCTATTTGATTTATTTGAAAGGCAGAGTGACAAAAAGAGAGGAACACAGAGAAAGAGATCTTCATCCTTTCGTTCATTCCCCAAATGGCCCCAAGTGCCATAATTGTGTCAGACTAAACCCAGAACCCAGGAGTCTGGCTAGTCTCCCTCGTGGGTGTGAGGGGCCCAAGTGTTTCAACCATATTCTTCTACTGCAGACACAGTAGCAGGGAGCTGAATCAGAGTTGGAGGAGCCCAGACTTGAACTGGTATTTCAATATGGGATGCTGGCCTCCAAGGTAGTGGCTTAACCATCTGTACAGCAGTGTTGGCTCCTGTAGTACTTCTGTTTTAATATGGCTCCTGACAGGCTCAGCACAAACCGCATTTTATATAGAGGAGGCTGCTATTTCTCATAGAGCTAGAGATAAAACTGGCCTCCTACTCCACCAACCCCTCTCACATCTAAGTCCTACAAGCATAACCACTCAATTTATGCCAGTAAGGCAATTCTGCCATAAGCAAAATCTTAGAAGACCCCTCGAGCTGGTCACTACATACAGAATGAGCAGATGCAGTATATCTGTGTGAGATGGCGCATTAACAATAGTTGAAGACCCAAGAACCTTGCTGGGTAACGATTTGGATGATGTCTAATTATTAGCGTGAAAGAAGATGTACTTGATAACATGGGAAAATCTTAAGATTTTTGTGGAGAACAAAGAGGAGCATTCAGTGGAGCTCTAAATTGCATGCACGTAGACTTTGGACAAGTATATTTTTGAGGCAGCTGTCACTGAGATCACACCTGCTGCTTAGCTGCCTGCAGGGGCTGCCCTCCCAATAACCCTGGGTAGGTGGGTGTGCCTCTAATTACACCCTGTGAACCAGAGTCTCAGAAATCAACTATGAAAAGTCCCTCCTCGGGTTACACCCTATACCGCGCATTGCAAGTAGTTTACAGTTTTGCTGTTAAATAGGCCCAATAAGTCTACTTTAACTGAAGCAGTTTGTTACTGAGGTCATCTCCCCGGGAATTTTCTATGGACTTACTACGGAGGATCAGTTTCCCAGAGCTAAAGCGAACTTTGCTATTGTAACTTGAGTTGGGACACAATAAGACAGCTGGTGGTCTATCAAAACGAAAGGAAAGCATGCTGAACAGAATAAAAGCAGCTGGAGGGTTCTCAGTCCTTGGATCTACTGCATCTGGGACTGGCTGGACTTGCAGACTATTGGGGTGTTGTCCAGCCTGCTGCCTTCTGATCTCATGGTCATCAATGCTGAATCTCCTGGACACGGCTCTTTCAGTTTTGGAACCAATCATTTCTATTCACATATTGGATGGCAGATTACAGCTGGAAGCAGGTTCTTCAACACAGAGACACATCACCTAAAGTCTCCAGAAATTCTCTCACAAAGATACTGCCAACACTTCGCTTGGAAGCCATTTGTCTCTGTAGATAAAACATGTTATGGTGAGCTAGGCTTCAAAAAGAGAATCAGAGTCTATAGTTGTTGGAATGCCTTGGCCATGCACAAATCACAAAACTAATTATGGGGGAAGGGGGACATTGGCCCAGCTCTCAACAAACTTGGGATGTCTACATTTCATATCGGAGTGCTTGGCTCAATATCTGCTCCTCTGTTTCTGAGTTAGTTTCCTGCTAACGTGAATCCTGGGAGGTAGCAGAATATGGGTCAGGTGCTTGGGTCCTTGATGCCTATGGGAGAGCCCTGGATTGAGTTACTGGCTCCTGGAATCAGCCCAGCTCAATCCCGGCTATTGCAGGCATTTGAGAACTTGATCAGCAGATATAAGATCTCTGTGTGTCCATCTCTGTCTGCCTTTCAATTAAAGTGAGTATAAATAAATAAACATTTCAGAGTAACAGTTATATGGCATTTTATATATTCATACATCAGTAGCATTCTAACTCAGGCAGCAAAATTTTAGTGAACCCAGAAATCCCATCCACATCCTCTTCAAGCAGGAACAAGGAATATCAAAGTGAGGATGACACAAGATACTAGATATGAGACTCCATAGATTGTTTTGTCTGATAGTTATTAGTCACAAGTTACTAGTTAGTTACATACAAATTAATATTAGATAAACTCAAAATGGCAGTTCCTCATTCACACTAGCAACAATTCAAGTACTTAATAGCCACTTGTGACTAGTGGCTATCATACCTTACAGCATAGATAAAAAATATTTCTATTACCTCATAAACTTCTGTCAAACATACAGTTTTATATACATATATATATATACATATATATGAACCTTCTATATAACTTATATAAACGCACACCACATATATCTATATCTAAATTGATTTTTTTTTTTGCTTTGAGGTAACTTTTACTCAGAAATGTTCTCTCTGTGACCCCCCAACCCCACCTGAGTGATGTTACATACTCCTATAGGCTAATTTGTAATTCCCAGTATGGTGTTATCGCAAAGCAAATGTTTGATGAAAAATGAAACCTTGAAAAGCAGTAACTGATGCCTATTGCCTCTTGATGGAGAAAGAAAAATACGTAGATGAGAAGGTTATCATTTCCTCCCAGTGTGGCCATGAATTTTATTGTTATTTTCCCTTTCAAAAAGCAATCATGCTCAAATGGAGACAACTGAGCATATTTAAGAGTTCTTAAGATGATTGCACTGACAGGAAGCCCACCATCTTAACATCTCTTGTCATTTTTGCATATTCCCTCTATATTTCAAAACTTCTCACAACAACACACAGCACTAATCTATCACAGATCATGTGATCTTAAATCTTTTTCTAAGTTCCGCAGCTAAAGCTTACATTGCCCAAATTTATATCTAGACTTTAAATTCTGCCAATACTTTTCTTCACACAACTTGAAATTAATCCTTCCTTATCTCCTGTCCCTCTCCTGTTGGCAAAACAAAAGTTTGATGCTTTGTGTAACTTTTCTATATCCTAGGTTTTAGATAGCATTCTGCCTAATGATTAATCATCTTTTCTGAGTAATAATGTGATAAAGTATACACAGCCTAAAGATGGCAAACAGGTTATATGTCATTTGTTAACTCTGATTAATTTCTAGTAGCTTCCTGGAGGGTTATAGTAGGGAAGAAAGGCTATTTATGATCACTAGAATAGAAGTTGGAGTTGGGAATATGAGTCACTGCTCAAATAAAAGAACTGCAATATGGGGTGCAGGTATCCCAAAGGGTGTCTTAATCACTAGGTCAAATTCCTTCCTGAAATTCTTTTGTAAAAGATTTGTTTATTTACTTATCTATTTATTTATTTATTGGAAATGCAGATTTACATAGACGAGAGACAGAAAGAAAGATCCTCCATTCACTGGTTCACTCCCCAAGTGGCCACAATGGGTAGAGCTAATCCAATCTGAAGCCAGGAGCCAGAAGATTCTTTCAGGTCTTTCATGCAGGTGCAGAGTCCCAAGGTTTGGGGCCATCCTCAACTGCTTTCCCAGGCCACAAACAGGAAGCTGGATGGGAAGTGGAGCAGCTGGTACATAAACCGGCGCCCATAACAGATCCCAGCACATGCAAGGTGAGGTTTTAGCCGCTAGGCTATTGTGCTGGACCCCTTTTTAAAATTGTTAATTTCTGCATCAAGTTTACAAGTTTCTATTTTAGAAGCAGTGGGTATTTCAGATATTAGATTAGTAAGGTTTGCCATGATCAAACTTGACTCTCAATTATAACTTTCAGTGCAACAATATGCTGAGTCAAAACAATGTTTTTAGAACCATATGTGCACATAAATATTAAAGCAGAGCAACATACATGCATATCACATGGAAAAAGACACTTTGTTTCGAATGGGATAAAAATTGTTTCTAAAGATAGTATCCCAATATGCTGACAATGATTGTAATATATACATTATCTGTCGTTGTGCTCAGCAATTTATAACTAATGTTTTAAATATTAAAAACAGCAAGATGTTTATGATATAAATGGCTTTCCCTTAGGTGTGATGTTCTTACACAGAACACAAGAATTTTTTTTCTGATTGATGGCTTGAACTTTTTATTTTGCATTTTATGTCAATAGTTGGCTGATGTGAATGAAAGAAGAAACAATAATGAAACAAATTTAGGTAACATAGGCTACTGTAGGCCACCTGATTCATGCTTTCTGTTAGATTTATTTTATTTTTGTTTGAAAGGTAGATATATTTTATTTTTATTTTAAACGAGAATGGAAAAATGGAGAGAGAGCTTCCATCCACTGGTTTACTTCTCAAATGGTTGCAATGGCTGGAGATAAACTTATTCAAATCCAGGAGCCAGAAGTTTCCTCTGGGTCTCTATTGTGGGTACAGGGACCAAGGACTTGAACCATCCTCCTCTACTTTTCCAGGCCATTGTAGGCAGCTGGACAGAAGTGGATCAGCTGGGACACAAAGAGATACCATAGGTGGATGCTTAACCTGCTATGCCACGGAACTGGCTCCAATTCATATTTTCTACACTCACTTGTGCTGAGTACAAATGCATTAGTTCATTGTATGGGTGATAAATGGATAGTTATTGTGTCTATCAAATTTATGTAATAATGAATCCAATAACATCTGGATCTCTAATCTGAAAATTATCTTATAGCAGTTCTCAGCTAGAGTTCAGTAGCACATAGGAAGACAATTCCTAGAGAGTATTTTTCTAGATGTCATGACTCTGCTTCAGAACATGAGACATGTGTCTTACTGCTCGTTTCTTATTGGAGCCAAATTAAGTGTTATGGTGATTTAACACACAGGTACACGAATTCTTTCATTACTTGGGGAGATGCCCCAACATGTTCCAGACCCTCCCATAACTTCACCAACATAGCAAAAGCATAGACTTTTTATGGGATTTAGCTCTAACATTTGAACTTACAATTATGTTACTCAAGCTAATGGTTTTGCTACCGCAAACACAGCAGGCCCAGTTGATATGAGGAGGACAAGAATGGCTTCTCAGGAATTTTGAGCTCCTCAAGGTTACTATGGAGGATATTGTCAGAGAGCATGAAGTAACTTTGTACTGAGGGAAGGAAGTGTTGACTACTGTATTTACCACATAAATGTGAAGTAGTTTCAAAACTTCCTGATGATGTGCACTGCAATGAAATCCAAATTGGTAACTGTACACTAAATGCTAGAGGCTTACTTGAGCTGCTTTCAGAAATAGGCTATATATGACATAGCAGCTGCAATTAGGACTTGCATGCATTAAATGTACAGTCACCTATTGTCATGTATGAACTACCTAGTTTTATAGACTGGATGAGAAAATTGAGAGAAGTGACCATATCATTTCATCTTTGGTGATGACAATTATAGAAATCTGGAAATATGATTTTTGAAATTTCATTGCCACTTGGTCCTCTCTGCTATCATGGTCCTTAATGCATAAATCAGAGAAAGAATGGGAGTGGTTTTCTTTTCTCAGCAGCTGACAATACATATCCCAGAGAAATACAGAATATGGATCCAAGAGAAATACATAGACCAGAGAAAGTGTGTTTGGTGCCAAATAGCTGACTCTTAGGTGACAAAATATTGCAGGTGTTAGCTCAATCATAATGCAAAATTAGCTCTACAAATTAAAGAAATCTCATCTAAATATCAGCTCACAAAAGTGCCAATCTTATCATCTAACTTATCTAAATCAGGGAGAGGTAAGACTGTGTGTACAGTCCATCCTGGGACAAATTCCTTTGTATCCAAAGATCTGTGAAATTAGAAAACACAGCTATCTAGGGCTGAAGTTGGAGGGGGTAGGGCAGTTTGTAGAAGACTAATCCTCTGCCCACAATACCAGCATCCCATGTGGTGGGTGACTAATTCGAGTCCCGGCAGCTCCAGCTCTCTGCTCATGCCCTTGGGAATGCATCAGAGTATGGCTCAAGTCCTTGGGCCGCCAGACCCAAGTAGGAGACAGAGAAGAAGCTCAGATCAGCCCAGCTCTGGCCATTGTGGCTTTTTGAGGAGTAAGCCAGCAGATGCAAGATCTCTCTCTCTATGTCTCTCTGACTTTCATGGTAAAAATAAATCTTTTTAAAAGGATAAGCAATATGCTTTCAAAATAACTGGTCGTACAGGCACAGGATATACATTCCCATTATGACAGAGAATCTAAAGCCAGCTCCCTACCCAGTCTGGTAAATTCCATCAGGTTTAGTCTGAAAATAAACCTCTGTGCTTTTATACTCTGTCCTCTGGGTCCTGCAGGTTAGTGGCTCCACCTTTTCTGACATCAATATCTATACTCTGACTCAGAGTCATTCTGCCTGAGTCTAGTCCCAAGTCTATATCTTATCGGGCTAGTAGATAGTAATCACAACTACCTCATATGGTTGCTATGAAAATGAAATGTGACATTATATATAAAATGCGTGGTTTAGTGCCTATCATACAATCATTAGTCACTAGATAGTTTTTGCTATTTTATTGCATTCACTTATCTGACCAACCCTCCCTCACTTAACCAAGTAAGCAAGGAGGTATATTTTGTATTCCATTAAGAACTAAAGTGATTCAATATCTCTAATTTCTTCTAGCTTCTTAACTTACCGTAACCTATTTTACCCTTACTGAATAGAGATGGATTTTGCCAACACAAGGCAATGAATTCATATATTTGTGCATGATAATTCTTGACCAAAATACCTGGACATTTGTATCACAGAAATTGTATTCCTCAAAGGAATTCATTACATGGCATAAAGCATTATTATAAATCTAGGGGTACTAGCTTGTCTCACAACTTTCATTATGGGACACGATTTTAAGGCCTCAACTATTTCGGAAAGATTTTGAATCAGTTCCTTCTTTTGACTTTTAGGATACATGCTAATCCAAACAGAAAATTCCCTGTTTTAACTCTCATCCCAGAAGTATATCCACAGTCTGAGAAGTTCAGGAAAACATTTTCACCCGGAAGAAGCCTGCTACTCTGATTCTTAACCCCGCCCAGCCCAGCACCTTGCTGTAGAAGTTCTGTCCCAGACAAATGAAACAGTAATGATTTTCTTCCTCCACCCAGTTCCAATCTTATCATATAAGCTAGTAATACTGGCCCAGTCACCTCAGCCCTAGCTTGCTCATAGTATGGAAATTCTTTAGGGAGGGGTAAGCTGAGAAGCCCAGTGGCTGCTACTCCTAGCTTCTACCCTAAAAAGGAGTGTCAGTCCAGGATTGAAAGCACAGAAATATATTCCCCAAACATAATGGATTTTTAACACTTTTACTAATATAAATGGAGCAGTTTTCATGTATGTCATAAGTACAGTTTATGATGATAATCATACATTTTTCCCTCAAACCTCCTTTCTGCCTTCCTTTCTTTTTTTCCCTTTAATTATTGCAAGGGTATGCTTTGCTCCTAATCCAATGTATGTTCACAAGCTTAATTCACCAATCTTCATAACAGTCAATAAGAAAAAGTAGGGAGACCACAGTTCTACAGTCATAAAAACAAGGGAAAAAACACCCATACTGTAAAATATCAATTCCATTCCTTTTTAGATACTATATTGGCTACCACATATTAGAGAAAACATACTGCCTTTTGGGAACTGGCTTATTTCACTATACAATTATTTTCAGTTGCAGCATAATTTAATTTAGTGGAGAATATTAAACAGAATAAAATTTGAAAAATCAAAAGTATGTCAAATTAAACAACAATAACAAAGAAACAATAGGTTAAAGAATAAATTGTAGGAATTTGGAAAACAATTTCAGATGATTAGAATGAAAATACATCATGTTATAATCTATGCAATGTTACTAATGCAGTTATTAGAATAAATGTATAGTTATGTCTACATTACAAAATAACATGGTCTCAAATCAATAGCCTAAGCTTGTAACTTTAAAAACTAGAGAAGAAAAAATTAAATACAAAGAAAGCAAAAATAATGAATTCATAAAAATTAAAAACACAAATTAAATAAAGGACAGACAAAAATAACAAATCAATGAAACCAAAAGTTGGTTCTTTGAAAAAGAAAAATTGTGAAAACTTTAGCTAGATTGACCAAGATAATTTGAGAGAGGACTCAATCTACTAATATCAGAAATAAAAGTACATTACTAATGCATGGATAAATAAACGACATTACTAATGATCATTGCAAATATTGTATTATGCGTCCAGGACAACAAACCAAATAACCTAGACGGCACAGTCAAGTTCTTAGACAAAAATCGTAGAAACTGGGCCCAGAACAGTAGGATAACAGCTAAAGTCCTCGCTTTGCACACGCTAGGATCCGATATGGACACCAGTTCTATTCCTGGCAGCTCCACTTCCCATCCAGCTCCCTGCTTGTGGCCTGGGAAAGCAGTCGAAGATGGCCCCAAAGCTTTGGGACCTGCAACCAATTTTTAAATCTTATTAAAAATTGTAGAAACTAAGTCGAGAAAAAGCAGAAAAGCTAAAGAAATAAAAAAATCAGTAAATATATTGAATTAGTAATGAAAAAATTCTTTTTTAAAAAGATTTGTTTTTATTAGAAAGGCAGGTATACTGAGAGGGGGAGAGACAGAGAGGAATATCTTCTGACCGATGGTTCTCTCCCCAAGCAGCTGTAACGTCTGGAGCTGAGCTGATCCGAAGCCAGGAGCCTGAAACTTCTTCCAGGTCTCCCATGCGGGTGCAGGGTCCCAAGACTTTAGGCTGTCCTCGACTGAGAGTTCCTCGACGGAAGAGATCCTATAGTGTGTGTACATCTTCAGAGGCCCCAGCCACTTTCATTTTATGATTCCACAAATTCTTGCCTTTACATTTTGGAAATGGCCTTCTTACCAGTAGCTTTTTCTCTTTTACTTAAAGGCCAATTATAGAGTCACATAAGAGCAAACTGAAATCGGGTCCAGCCTGTCATAGCAAGGCCAGAGCTGAGGAAGTAGTGTTGGATTAGGTGTCCATGAATCTTTATTAGGTGAGATCGATTACAAAGGTAGAAACTGGAAATATCAGGAATATATTGGAAAGCAGAGACTAAGACAGTTGGGGCATGTAGTTCCTGAGAGAGTGGAAAATGTGTGGGCATCAGAGGCCTGATTTTATGACCAATGGCATGGCATGGCATGGGGAAAGGCTTGATGATTAGAGGAGAAAGGCCTAAGATATTCTGCCTCTAGACTCAACTTTTTATGAGGGTGTACCCAAAGTTCCACCAGTTCCTTTTGCATTCTGGGCTTTGTCTAACCACTTCAGGACTTCCTGTCCTTACAAAAGTAGGTATGGACGTTGAACATAAAGGAAGGTACATCAATGAGCTCTTGGAAATAGAATCAAAGGCAAAGGCAAGGATTTCTTTTGGTGTTGGGGCAACCTCTTTTTTTTTTTTTTTCAGAATGCATGGAAAAGTGTATGGTGTGAAAAATGATGTGTGGATTTAAAAAAACTGTAACAAAATAAACTCACACTTTTAATTCCATTGTCCACAGACATTTGGACATATCCTCATATAGGAGTTCAGGTTACAGTAGTTGAACACTCAAGGCTGTTACAGTACTCTTAGTCATTCTGCAAGAAGCTCCATTATCCGAGAGTCTGGTAGAAGTGTGTACCTAAAGAATGTCCTGTTCTGCCTTCCTGTCCAGTAATCCCTGTGCTTAAAGAGAGACGCACGTTGCAATGAACATGACACAAAACCCTGCTGAACAATCCAAAACCAGAAATGGCTGCTAGCGGTTCTGGCTTTCAAGGAGTTGCCTGTCTGGTGGAGACAACTGGACAGACAGCTATGTACTGAGAGTGGGACTCATTCAAACGTGCTTCAGAGTGTCCACACCTGATTCAGAGGCCTACTTAGCTAGCTCAATCCTTCTGGATTTCATATATCCTGACTCTACTCAGTGTATACTTTAAGCCCATATCTGGATTTCAAGCCAACTATTAGCTATCCTGAAAAGTGAGTGGCCAGAAAAAAGGAACTATATATCTCCCCCATTTCTAAGGTCTTAGATTTCTGCTGTAAATCTAGTAGTTCCTCAGCAATATTTGGCTAATGCTCTTATCTCAGTCAGTACTTCATATGTTATCCTGAAGATCCAATTTGGTTAGGTGTGGAAAGCGTTCCCTCCCCACTCTGCCAGTGAAAGTCCAATTGACTCTTTCTGTGCTCCATGCAGAGATTGCCACTGTTAGCAGGCTAAAAGAAGGTTTTTAAACATTCAAGAATATTACAGGTCATCTCTTTGCCAAACAACCATGTATGGGAAAAAAAAAATAACGTCCCTTTTGATAAACAATATATTCTGCTGCATCAGCTGCATTATTTTTATTTTCAACATCCAACCAATAAACTCAGCCAAAATCTAGACCCAAGAGAATGACTGCCTTTCAGTCTGACCTGCAAAGACTAAATATGTTTGGATTTCCAGTCTGCAGTGTAAGAATCTAATTTTCCATGAAAAATCATTGTATATATTATGTACTCATGAAGAGGTCTACCAAAAGCGGAGATTTAACTATGGTCTGCTCCAGGGCTGGCAATAAAAAGGCAGTTTGTCTATAGAGAGTTTAAAATAAATAGTACTGACTACAATTCAGTATGCATTTTATTGTCACTGTGAACATTCTCAATAAAATCAGCGATACAGCACTCTGCCATGGCAGAACACACCTGCCACCCACCCTTGATTCACCAATGTACTCACTATTTTCCAGGGTGCTTTTTTTTCCCAGGCATTGTCTTTATAACTCTGCAGCTATCTTCATTTTGCAAAGACAGAAAGTTAAATGTCAGACAGCCTAATTCACACAAGATTTAATAGACACACACATAGATTGAGAGAGAGAGAGAGAGAGAGAGAAAGATGAGGGAGAAACAATTAATAAATGGTGTGGTCTTGCCTCACTCCAAAGAACTTTCTAAGACATAAAGCTAAACAATTGGCATCAGAATTAGTATTAACTAATTAGTGTCACTGAAATGTAAGCCAGCATTTTACCAGTTGGCTTCATGTAATTTCAGTGTGAATCCCTAGTCCATGATTTTTTTTTTTAAATTTATTTTTATTTTTATTGGAAAGGCAGATATACAGAGAGGAAGAGAGACAGGAAGGTCTTCCGTCTGATGATTCACTCCCCAAGTGACCCCTGATTTGAAGCTGGCAGCCAGGAGCTCTTCCAGGTCTCCCACGTGGGTGCAGGTCCCAAAGCATTGGGCCGTCCTTGACTGCTTTCCCAGGCCACAGGCAAGGAGCTGGATGGGAAGTGGGGCTGCCAGGATTAGAATGGGCACCCATATGGGATCCTGGGGCTTTCAAGGCGAGTACTTTAGCAGTTAGGCTATTGTGCTGGGTCCCATAGTCCACGATTTTAACCACTACACAGTCCCACTGTGGTAGAAGAGTCTTGGATTAAGGCTTTAGACAGTTTTCTCTGCTATAAGGACTAGAAGAATTATCTGCCAAGAATGTAATGGAAAGAACATTGGATTGGGAGTCAATCACATTAAAGATTGGATCTTGACTGTACCAGGTACTAGCTCTGTGATCCTAGGCAATTCATTTCACCTTGTGAGCCTCAGATTCCACACTGTATGTGTACACTTTCTTTACGACATTGCTATCAGAATTAAATGATTTGGAGTTACTTGCCACATAACCGGCATTCAACAATAAATGCTGGTTTCCTTTTTTAACTCTGGGCAAAAGTAAACCATGTAGTGTTACAGTCAAATTTCAAATTTATAATGATCCTATGCCTCTGTAAAGAAAGGCCCCATCTCTTCTCCCACAATTTCTAGACCACCTTCCCCAATCCAGTGAAGTAGATATTGCAATTCTACATCAGAGCCAAGAAGCTTCATAGCGAGGAAGTAAATGATTGTATTAAAATGCCTTGGGCTACAGGCGACAGAAAAGCCAACATAGACTAACTTGAACAAGTAACTACTTTTATTTCACATGACTTAAAGTTCAAAAAATAGCACAGGTTCTGAACATGAGAATTTGAGGTTCCCAAGTGTATTTCTTTTATCTAGAAACTTCTATATGTGTGTACTCTCTGGTTTCAGTGGCTTTCTTCATGGAAGCTGACTGCCCAAATTCAAGAAGAGAAAATATATGCTTCTTTATGTTCAGGGACAAAGAAGAAATGTTTTCTCTCAATACGTGAAAAAGCAATTCCTATCAATGTGACTGTATTAAAGTCACATGGCCACCACTGTATCAACAGTAGTTGCTAAGTGTATGTCCTACAGTCATTAGGTTATTTTTTATTTCTGAGTCTATCACTGGCAAGCAGATTTGCCTTACCTTTGACAGCACCACCTTTCTCCAATCACTTGGGTTGGTGTGATTGGAGGTTGGAGATGATCATCTGAACAAAATCACGGCTATCCAATAGGCAGGACGAAACCCACAATGATGTGGGCTTCTCTGTGTCGCTCTTCTTTTCCAATAAAAATCTTTTTAAAAATACATACATATGGGGCCCGGTGGCGTGGCCTAGCGGCTAAAGTCCTCGCCTTGAATGCCCCGGGATCCCACATGGGCGCCGGTTCTAATCCCGGCAGCTCCACTTCCCATCCAGCTCCCTGCTTCTGGCCTGGGCCCAAGGCTTTGGGACCCTGCACCCGCGTGGGAGACCTGGAAGAGGTTCCAGGTTCCTGGCTTCGGATCGGCCTGCACTGGCCCGTTGCGGCTCACTTGGGGAGTGAATCATCGGATGGAAGATCTTCCTCTTTGTCTCTCCTCCTTTCTGTATATCTGACTGTAATAAAATAAATAAATCTTTAAAAAAAATACATACATATATATTTTTAAATGCAGGTGTTTCTTTCTTATTCCCACCATAGATGTTTCATCAGAGGTATCAGCATCCAACTTTTCAATGAACATTTGAATATGGAAAGGAAAATGGATTACTACTCTATTAAGTTAACTGATCACTTGGGGAAAATAAGAATGAGATTATTCTGCAAAGATGTTGTCAGCATTTGGGGACCCGGCGCCATGGCCTAGCAGCTAAAGTCCTCGCCTTGAATGCCCTGGGATCCCATATGGGTGCCAGTTCTAATCCCAGCAGCCCCGCTTCCCATCCAGCTCCCTGCTTGTGGCCTGGGAAAGCAGTCGGGCACGGCCCAAAGTCTTGGGACCCTGCACCCGTGTGGGAGACCTGGAGGAAGTTCCTGGCTCCTGGCTTCGGATCGGCACAGCACCGGCCATTGTGCTCACTTGGGGAGTGAATCATCAGATGGAAGATCTTCCTGTATATCTGACTTCCCAATAAAAATAAAGTAAATCTTAAAAAAAAATGCAGTCAGCATAAATCCCTAGATTGAAATGAAAATTCTAAGGCATCCTGGTCACATCTAAGAAGAACTTGTTTATTAGGAAGTAACTGAGGACCCGGCACTGTGGCCTAGCTGCTAAAATCCTTGCCTCAAACGCACCAGGATCCCGTATGGGTGCTGGTTCTAGTTCCGGCAGTTCCACTTCCCATCCAGTTCCCTGCTTGTGGCCTGGGAAAGCAGTCCTGGACAGCTCAAAGCCTTGGGACCCTTCACCAACATGGGAGACCTGGAGGAAGTTCCAGGCTCCTGGCTTCAGATCGGCACAGCACCGGCTATTGGGGTCACTTGGGGAGTGAATCATTGGACAGAAGATCTTCCTCTCTGTCTCTCCTCCTCTCTGTATATCTGACTTTGCAAAAAATAGATAAATAATTAAATCTAGGGGGAAAAATAGAAATAATTGAAATGACCTGATTAAAAGTTAATAGGTTCCTTGCTACCGGAAGGGCCTAATGACTTGTTGAATGGTCCTTAGGTGTCGAGACTATGAAGGGGCTTTATGAAGGAGAGTTGGAGAAATGACTGCAAAGGTCACTTCTGGCACTTCTGTGTTTGAATTCTATGATGGAGCTGTGATTCAGCTCAAAATAAATCGACAAACACCTCTCGGTAAACTAATGAAGGCATATTATGAGAGACATAGCCTGTCAATGAGATAGATCACAGTCTCAGTTGATGGACAACCAATCAATGGCACAGACACACCTGTGCAATCCTGCTGGCCATGGAAGATACTATTGATGAATTCCAACAGTGACTAGTCCAGTGAACAAGACAGTTTGTCTTTGGGGAAACGGATCTTAGAGGACATTTCCTTACCCCCTCCTGTGTGTTTGGATTAGCTTTAAAATAGGAAGCAAATGAATATGCCAATCACAAGATTCTCCTGAAACTTGAGACGCTAAACACTCAAAAGATTTTCCTTTCACTGTCTTGTTCTGTGTGCCTCTTAAAGCTTCATCTGCAGAGCTGAATTTTCATTAGCAAGTAAATTGATGAATTCCCTTGTTTGTTTAGTGCAATAGGTGTTAGTTTCTATGTCATCCCTTTCTAAACCTGTTACTTAAATGACTTCAAGCAATGATCTTTTGCTCCCACCATTCATTCTCTCCATTTTAAACAGTAGTCCTAGGTTAAGAATCAAACATCTTCACTCTAGGATTCAAGTCTGAAAACATAGGAAGAATGATTACCAGGCCTTCAGGGATCTAACTGTCATGGATGACCAAGGAGTGAATGTATCTTAAGCATTTACATTTATCATTACATGATGTGCTCTGTCTATGTACATTCCTGCTTCTCGCCTTTTTCGCCTTTTCAAATATTTTAATTTATTCCTCTGCAAACTTGTTAGTTATACATCACATTAATAGTTACCCTAGATTAGTGGTATTCAAAGACATCAGATAGTTCCTGAAACTCTTTAAGATCTGTGCGGATAAAGCTTTTTTTGTTGTTGTTTTGTTTTCCAGAATAATAAAAAAATCATTTGCCTTTTTCACGGTAATGATTTGGACATATAGCAGAAAAGCGATGGTAGGTAAAATTGCTGTTGTCTTAGCATTTATCAATGCAGAGACATCTTAATTGTATGAGAATACTTCCAAAAATTCACAGAAATGGGTTGAAAACTAAGTTTATTTGGGTTCAATGTTTTAAAAATATAAGCTAATAAGTGGTCTTCAAAAAATGAGAAATGCATATTTTGACAAAAATCTACACATAAGTTTCAAGGTTTTTGTACCAAATTAAACATATTTTTAGTTTCAATTTTTGTTAGCAGCTAATCATTGCTTTCTTCGCCATCAGGCACTTGAAGGGGTGGGGGAAGAAAAAGCGTGTTCTATAGAAGTATGGCCTTGATAGTTATTTTTATTAAACATCAACCCTTGAATACACATCTTTTTTAACATTCTAGTTTAACAGAATGAAAATTAGATGTAAGGCATTTCTGATTAACATCAATGTTTAGGTGTTAAGTAGAGAAAAATATTACTATCGTACTTTTGCCAGTTACAAACTGAATTAACCTTGTTATTCATAGAAAATCACTTTTTAATTAAAAGAATGAGGGGCAATCTATGTTTTTCTCCAGATTGAGTATTTTGCAAAGATTTTCTTAAAAAATGAACAAGGAAGCCACTCACTCCAAATAGACTTCACATAACATTTTTTTGTCAATAACAAAATACAAGTTTTACAACAAAAAATGAAAATTCTTTAAAACTTTCATCCAGCACACTGAGCTTGACTATTTCTAAATGCTTTTTTTTTTGTATGAGCTTATTGGAGATATTAATCAATACAGCTTTTAAAATTTTATATCCCATAATGTGTCACATTTGGAAGATCCATGTGATTCCAGGAATCAAATTTTTTTGAAATAAATGTGGTGTTACAAAATCATGTGTGGTCATTTGCAAGTGTGTGGGTGGGTTCTGAAGGGAGGTGAGCCAGGCAGGGCCAGGCCAACCTTGGTTCACTGGCAAGTGCAAGAGCTAGGCTGGAATGAGGGGCATGCTGGGCTAGAGTATCACACCTACCAGTTCACAAGAGTCAGGGATGGGAGCTGACTGGGCATGGCTAGGTTACAGCAGTCGCCAGTGAGTGTTGGGACTGGGGGCTGGTTGAGCCAAGGCAGGCTGCAGCATCTGATGGCAAAAGTTAGGACAAGGGAAATTCTTTGCTGAACTGGGTCACAGCAACCACTGGCAAGTTCAAGATCTGTGACTTGGAACAGGCCTGGTTGGGGAACTAAGTGGATGCTCCAGCTGGGCTGTGGTTCCCACTGGTGAGCGTGAGGGCTGGAATGGAGGCAGCAATCTGAGCTGGACATGACTCCAGTGTCCCTTGGCATGGGTGTGGACTGAGTCTGAGGTGCCTCAGACTGGGTTTGACTCCAGTACCCACTGGTGCTTGTGAGAACCAGGGTGGATGTTGAATGGGCTGGGCCAGGTCTTGGCTAGTGCTGAACCAAGAGAGGGCTGTGTCAGGGCATGGACCAGGTATGGCTGGGCTGTAACTCCCAACAGTAAGAACCAGATTGAGTGTGGGCCACTTGGGCAAGGATACTGTTCCTGTCAGGACAGGAGGTGGTACAAGTCACCCTGGCCAAGGACCCAACGGTATGTGAGATGTCTGCCACTAGGAGGAGATAAGATAGAAGAGCTTGGGAAACTAGCTAGGATGCGGTCCCTGCAGGTGAGCGCAAGAAGCAAGGCAAGGAGCAGCCCAGACCAGGCCAGGTTGCAGTACCTCCAGCCAATATGTGGGTCAGGTCTGGGATCGGGCCAGTTACGCCAGTTCATAACACCCACTGGCAGATCTAAGAACTAGGACAAGGTGCAGGACAGGCTGAGTTAGACTGCAGCACCAGCCATTTCACATTAGGGACAGGGCTTAGGGCTGGCTGGGCTGGGCTGGGCGGCAACACTGCGCCACATGAGCTGGAACTAGGAGTAGACCGGACCAGGCCAGGATACAGCACTCACCAGCATATACTGAGGTGAGATGGGCTGTACCAGACTGGCCGCAGCACCCACCAGCACATGTAAGACTCAGAAGGAACTCTTCCGGATTTCCTACATGGGTGCAGGGTCCCAAGGCTCTGGGCCATCCTCGACTACTTTCCCAGGCCACAAGCAGGGAGCGGGGCTGCTAGGACACGAACTGGTACCCATATGGGATCCCGGCACGTGCAAGGTGAGGACTTTAGCCACTAGGTTCCGCGCCCAGCCATTGGCTGTCATTTTATTATCTGTAGTCTTTATTCTGTTGAGATAGGATGCTTCTATACCTAATTGCTGAGCGATGTTTTTATCACGAAGGAATACTGAACTTTATTACATGCTGTTTTGCAGCTATTAAGATGATCATTCAGCTGATGTGGTTTATAACCTTATTGGTGTGTGAACATACAACATCCTTGCCTTCTGAGATAAACCTCATTTGATTGTGTCATATAATCATTTTTATGTGTGGTTGGATCATTATTGGTAATATTTTGTTGATATTATCAAAGATATTGGTCTGTAGTTTTATTTCTTTGATTAGGTCTGATTTGTATCACAGTAATTTGGGGTCATAAGATTTTTTTTTTCATCTTTTTGGACTAGTCTGACAAGTACTAGAATTAGTTCTTACTGAACTCTTTTGCAGAATTCAGCTGAAACTCCGTTTCCTAGAATTGTTTTGGTTGGGAGAACATTTTATTTCACGCTATTGGTCTGTTTAGATAAGCTGTATGTCCTTGATTCAACCATTATAATTTGTGTGTATCCAAGAACTCACTCATTTCCAAAGGTTTTCCAGTTTCTTAACCTATAGCTGTTCATACTTGGTTATTACAGTCTTGCTTATTTTCTGGTATTAGGTTGTAATGTTACCTTTTCCAGCTCTAATATATTTTTCCTTTTCTTCTCCTTCAGGTGTCTTCATGATGAAAATGTTTTTTGTTTTCACTTAATGGTGTCTCATGTATCTCTTAGACTTTATTTGTTCTTATAAATTATGTTTCCCTTATTTTTGTCAAACTAGCTTCTTATACTGTCTATTTTGAAGTTGCTTCAGGTCAGAAATTCCTCAAGATAAAAAACACATTCTGGGGTCAGCATGGCGGCTCAACTGGCTAATCTTCCACCTTCAGCCACCCGCATTCCGTATGGATGTCAGTTCATGTCCCAGCTCCTCCACTTCCCGTCCAGCTCCCTGCTTCTAGCCTGTGGAGGCAGTGTAGGATGGCCTAGGTTTTTGGACCCTAGCACCCATGTGTGAGATCTAGAAGAAGTTCCTGGCTCCTGGCTTCAGGTCGACTTAGTTGCTCCTATTGCTCCCATTTTGGCGATGAACCAGCAAATCAAGATCTTTCTCTCTCTGTCTCTTCTCTTTGTAAATCTGCCTGTCCAACAAAAATAAAATGATTTAAAAATATTCTTTCTTCTTTTTGATGTGTTCTGTTGCTGAAGTTTTCAGTTGTAATTTTTACTTCGTTCATCAATGTTTTCACTGCTAAAATTTGTGGTTCATTCCTTTTGACCTTTTTTATGTTTTCTATCTCAGTTGAATTTCTCATACACATGCATTGTTTTCATTTTTTCTAATTGTCTATCTTATTCTCCTGTATATGATTGTGTGTCCTTAGGACCTCATTGTGAATTCTAGATCAGGCATCCCATCATTTTCTTTCAGATCCTTCCTGGAGAACTGTCATGTTCTTTGGAAGCATCGTATGTCTTTGCTTCTTCATGTTTCTTGTGTCCTAATGTTGAAATCTGCACATCATGTGTAACACCTCCTTCTTCATTGTGGACAAGCCTTCATTGAAAAATACATATTCTCTTTAGATTGGATGTATCTTTTCAGTTGAGCAGTTACTGTGGCTTTTGTTTTGGCTGAGCCTGGAAGTGTAGCCTTGATGTCATTTCTTCAGTTGTAATCAGTGTCCTCTGTGTCTATGAGTGCTACAACTATCTAGACTGAAGATACCTCTAGAGACACATGACTGTTAATCCTTGTTAACTTGAAACTCCATATCCAGCAAAAAATGTCCTTCATGAATAAAGCTGGGACAGACATTTGATGCAGTACTTAGGATGCCACTTGTCGCATCTAACAAAGTGTGTATAGGATTACTATACTGAAAACTACAAGATGGAATAAAAGAAAAGCAATAGAAATAAATTAAAAGTTATGCCATATAAATGGAGAGAAGACCTAAGAGAAACATGCATTGTCTCTCCAAATTGTTTTATAAATATTATATGATTTTGGTAAAAAAATGCGAAATTTTTGTAGATAACAATAAAGTGAGTTAACAATAAATATTGAGGGGCCAGTGCTGTGACATAACAAGCTGGACCTTCAACTGAAATGCTGGCATCCCACAGGAGTGCTGGTTCAAATCTGATCCAATAGCCTGCCCATGGGCTGGGAAACCAGCAGAGAGGGGCCCAAAGCCTTGTGATCCTGCATGCCCATGAAAGGCTTAGAAAAAAACTTCGAGTTCCTGGCTTTGGACTGGCCCATCTTCAGCTTTTGTGGTCATTTGGGGTGAATCAGCGTGTGGAGGATCTCTGTGTCTCTCCTTCTCTTTCTGTAAATTTGCCTTTCAAATGAAAATAAAACAAATCTGGGTTAGGCACGGTAGTCTAGTGGCTAAAGTCCTTGCCTTGCATCTTCCGGCATCCCATATGGGTACAGGTTCTAATCCTGGCTGCTCCACTTCCCATCCAGCTCCCCGTTTGTGACCTGGGAAAACAGTTAAGGATGGCCCAAGGCCTTGGGGATCTGCACCCACGTGGGAGACCTGGAAGAGGCTCCCTGCTCCTGGCTTCAGATTTGTTCGGTTCCAGCCATGGTAGTCATCTGGAGAGTGAACCAGCAGATGGAAGATCTTTCTCTTTGTTTCTCCTTTTTGTAAATTCAACTTTCCAATAAAAATAAATAAGCCTTAAAAAAACAAATCTTTTAAAAAAGTGAATATTGAAATGCAGTGAAATTAAAATTAGCTAAATGAATTGTTAAAGAGAAAAAAGCAAACTTGCAGAGATTACTATATATAATTTAGAACTTACTATATAAATGCAAGAATAAAAATGTTGCTAATGATGAAGGGCCAGACATACAGATAATGGGATACACTCGAGAGTGCAGGAAGGTCTCTCTTAATACTTTTTTTGCTACATCTTATGGGTTTTGATATTTTTGTTTTTATTTTCATTTCTTCAAAAAAGTTCTTTTTTCTCATTAAAATTTTCAGTAGTAGCCTTATCAGATCTCCCCAAAATAGTCAAAGATGGACAGGAAACTACAGGGAGAAGTCTATTGAAACAAAGCAAGGGAGTTTTGTGACTTCTTCATTTACTTTTGTCTAGGCCCCATCCCCAGCATGGCAGCAGTCTTGAAAATAGCAGCTGTATTTATGGTGTGGGTTCTTGGTTCCAAAGGAAGCACAGCATACCTCATTCCCAAAGAACTGTGCTGCTTGTACTTGCATGGGGCCATCCTCAAATTGACATAGAGGTTGGGTTTGTTTTACCTAACTTGGGACTTGCAGTTTGAAGAAGCAGTTACCAGAAGGGTTTTCCTCTAAAACATGAACAATTAATTAAGGGTGGATGGCTAGCCTAGTGTTTAGGTTGCTCACAACCACTAATTAAAGCTCCTGGATTGGATTCTTGGCTCTCACAACTGAGTACAAATTATTACAAATGTAAACCCTTGGAGGCAGTGATGATGGCTCAGGCAACTGGGTCATGACACGTGCATGGTCCACTTGGATTAGGTTCCTGGCTCCCATCTTTAAACTATCTGTTGTGGGTGTTTGGGGAGTGAACCAGCGAATAGAGATACACTGTGTGTGTGTTGGGGGGTGGAGCATCCTAAGTAAATAGATAAATTAAAAAAATGAAAAATAAATCAGGAAGTTATTAGGGGATGGCAAAAAATAGTTGGAGCAAACAATAAAAAGTTGGAGAAGTGAGATAGTATGAGGACAAAGGGTACCTGGTCCAAGGTATCCAGGGAATCCAGAAGGCCAAGTACATACTTAGAGCTGGAACCAACCTATATGGATTCTGATGAGAAACTGGATATGAATATGCATAAGATACATTTGCACAATAAATCACTCCCCTGTTGTTGCTTTTAAGATTTAATAGTTGTCTTTGCTTTTTCACATTTTGGTTATAATGCTTTTAAGCATGATTCTCATTGTTTTTATACCCCTTGGAATTCATTGCACTTCTTGAATGTGTAAAGTCATGTGTTTCATTTAATTCTGATTAAATGGATCTATAACAGATTCCTTTCAGATGCAAAGCACCACAAAAATTTTAAAGCGAAAGGATGGAAGTATTTATTTCATGCAAACAATAATGAAAATAGAATTTAGGTAGTTACGCTAATATCAGAAAAAAAAACCAGATTACATGTTCAAAACTGTTTCAAAAGACGAAAAAAGATGTCATATGGCTAAAAATGCCAGTGTGTAAAATATTAATAATTAGAAATGTACACACCTCTAGATGAAGGTTTAAATAGATGAAGCAAGAACTGACAGAATTGAAAGGAGAACTAGAGGGTTCCACAGTGATAGAAACTTCAAAATCTTACTCACGATCATAGAGAGAATAACAAGAAAGAAAGCCAATAGGGAACAGAGCCCTCAAACAACACCATAATTGAAACACTCAGATACCCTCCTCCCAACAACAGCAGAGTACAAACTGCTGCCAAGTGCACCTAGAACAGTCTCTGGACTAGAAGATATGCTAAACTACAAACCAAGTCTCATTACAATTTAAAAGCATGGAAATTATGCTAAGTATATCATCTGATCACAGGGGAATAGAATTAGGTATCAACAGCAGGCAAGCCTGAAAATTCACAAATATATGGAAATAAAAACACACTCTCTAAAACAGCCAATGGATCAAAGAAGAAATCACAAGGAAAGTTAGAAAACACTGTGAGGCAAACAAAAACAAAACATAGCAAAACTTTTTCAATCCAATAAAAGCGATGCTCAACATGGAAATTTATAACCTAAATACTGGCATTAAAAAGAAGAAAAAGACACTATTGAATATTAAGAAAAACCTTTAGAAGAATGAGAAAATGTGAATGCTAACTATGTTTGATCATTACTTATTGAAGACATGTACTGAATTATGATGCTGTATACCATAAACATATACAAGTAAAATAATTTAAAATGCCTTGAACAAAAAACGTGAAAAAAAATATCAAATAAATAACCCTGCCTCACAACTCAAAGTGCTAGAAAATCAAGGTCAAAGTATGTCCTAAGCAAACACAAAAAATGGAAATGACTATGATTACACCAATGGTAAGTAAAATAGATGATGCAAAAATAATAAAGCAAGAGTTGATTTTTCAGAAAGTTTAATTTTATTAACAAATTTTTAGCTGCTATCTACATGGATTCACACATGTGCTCAAATGGGATGCTGTTGCTACATATGGTAGCTTTATCCACTGTGCCACAGCCCCAGCCCCAAGTCTGCATTGTTAATCTTTGGACTGTTTTGATCCATTAGTCAGTGTCTGAGCAAGAAATACATCTTTCCTAGTTACAACAAGAGAAGTGAAGTACGGACATCCACAGAAACAGGCCATCTTTTTTTAAGGAATTCCCATTCCTCTGTGAGCAACAGGAATGCATGTTTCACAGATCACAAGACAACATGATTATATTTGCTCACAGTTGATCTATAGCTCTTTGTTGGAGAGACCCAAAAGCAAAGATTTTTGACAAAACTTTAATAAGACTGTCCCTAATTTATAAAAACAGCAGTGACGGAGAAGGCAAATCTTCATGGTTTGGGCCATGTAAAAATGGGGTGTACTCTATTAGATGTGAACTGATGTACCAAGACCGGAATCCTGCTAGTGCTGCTGGGTTGTTGGCTAGATGCTCCCAAATTCCAAGTCCCTGGTGGTCTGGAGCATGCATTACTCTGAACTCTGTGCAATGACTAAAGTATGCTTGTACCAAGTCTTTAGACCCTGCTCAGCATTGCTGTGTCACCACGTACCTTTGTCATACTACACCGACAGTAATTTTGAGCTGCACACACACAAAAAGAAAGATGAGAGAAGAGGAGGAAGCTAGCAAGTGCCGAGTTCTAATACTGTATTAGGTGTTTCCTTGTGTAATCTCTCACTTAATGAAGTAGGTTTAATTTCCAATTTGTAGAACAAGCAACTGAGGCTAAGAGATGTGTATGAATTTGCTGAGGTCCATACAGCCATTGAGTGTCAGAAACATGAAGGCAATCTGTTTACCTGTCTCAATACCGGCTCTTTGAAGAGGCCCAGGACCTCAGTAGGTCCAATCCTTTAATTAAAAAAAAAATACCGTCACTGATGCCCAGAGAGTGAATCACCTTGTCCAAGGCCACAGGTTTTAATGACTCTTCTGGGGACGAACTCCAGGCAGGCGAATGAAGGCTTTGCCAATCCCCTCAGGGCGCTACACTGTAGGAAATTTCGGTACTTCCTTCCAAGGGTGTCCATCGGCCTCCCTGGCCACCGGGACATGGTGGAAACAGCACCAAATATCTGGATGCCCTTTGGAAATCGTTTTCCACAGCATCGTGATGAACAGTTTCCATGAGTGACTCACAGCACGGTGTTATTTTCCCGTTTTCTACAGAGTAAAAAAAAAAGGACACTGTGTAGCATGAATCACATTTTAACTGGACGGTCCTTTTCAAAGCTAATTCCGATCTGTGGGCAGCTTTGAAAGATCAGGGTATGAAAGTCTCAGCCAGTGTTTACTCCATGACTAGGTGAGAAAGTAATGAAACTGGAGAAATAACCCCTTCTCCTTTCTCATCTCACTCTCCAGTTGTTCCTTGCAGACGGTGGGTATAGGCCCTGCTGGGACACTTTCTGGGAGACTTGGAATAGTGAATGCAAACAAGAATTTTGTAAATCAAAACCATGAGACTTTTAAAGATCCTGCTAAGGACCCAGGTAAATTTCAATGCTGATTAGTGTTTAATCATCCTTATAGAAATCTCAAGATTCAGTAATTTGGTTGGACCAAGTAGATACTGCGGTTCCCATGACATTCAATAAGCAGCAGGAATATGAACTTTTTACTGTCACTTGATGATGGAAAATACTTCAGTGCTCACTGTGGTGCCAAGATGTGGGCCAGAGACTGGTACTATATGACAGTAAATATTTTGAGGTGTCCTCATTTTCATGGAACTTCCTATGTGGCATGTCTGTCACCACCGGTAAGCCAACTGAGAAGCACTCTGGAGAAGATGGAACTGAACTGAATGGAGATGTTGACACAGAGAAAAAACGTCGTGTGAGAAAGTAAGGCCACAGGGAAAGATCAAGGACTTGACTCAGAGAAAGCAATAGGTTCAAGGTCAGTGCAGCATGGCCTTAGAAAATAGTTGCTGGAAACAACTCCGGTAGGCTGGGAGGGAGGTGGTGAGGAGAGATTTGTTGAGAGATTTTGGAATAACCTTGAAAAAAATACAGCCATGGAGTTGAATTTAAGCTGCCTGCCTCCTCGGCAGTCAGGAGTTGAAACTCAAAGGTGATGACTCGGGCCAGGTTAAGAACAAACAACAGAGAGCTCCTCAAATGAGGAACAAGGGATAGCCATCAGCAGGGGTGGCAAGGACGGAAGGACATGAGTGAAACAGAAAATCCATGGTTGGCATTCCATCAACGTGACACGAACCAACCCAAGAGGAGCTGGAATATACACCCGTGGCTTGTGTTAGTGACTTCCCCATTGCACTCTCCGGCTCAGAGCAGAAAACCCAGTCCTCCTCCCGGTCTCAAGAGGCCAGAAAGGCTACAATCAGAGAAAAAAAGAAAACCCTCAAGGTGCAAAGTCATGTGATGTCTGTGAAGGCCATTTTCTCACTTATTCTCTCCTAGCTGGTAGCAGGAGACTCCTGTGCACATCTCATGCAGGAGAGTGGTAAGCAGGCACAGTGGTGAGGTCATCCTGCTACTTCTGATGTTGCGCATTGACTCGGGTGTCCCCAAATTCTGAACAATATAAAAACGGGAGGGATGATTCTAAAGTGACAAGGTACTTCTTAACATAATGCCTTGCTTTCGTTTCAAAAGCAAGAAATTCTTTACCTCCTCCTGAAATGAAAACCATTGATGATTCAACTTAACACACGTACTTAAAAAAAATACAAAGGTCTGGCACATTAGCCTAGTGGCTAAAGTCCTTGCCTTGCACGTGCCGGGATCCCATATGGGTGCCAGTTCTAATCCTGGCAGTCCCACTTCCCATCCAGCTCCCTGCTTGTGGCCTCGGAAAGCAGTTGAGGATGGCCCAAAGCCTTGGGACCCTGCACTGGCGTGGGAGACCTGGAGGAAGTTTTTGGCTCCTGGTTTCGGATCGGTGCAGCTCCAGCTGTTTCATTCACTTGGGAAGTGAATCATTGGATGGAAGATCTTCCTCTGTCTCTCCTCTTCTCTGTATATCTGACTTTGCAATAAAAATAAACTAAATCTTTAAAAAAAAAACCATAAATGAATAAGTAAGTAAATAAATGGATAAATCCCAGAAACATAAAAGGAACGGAAGGAAAGTGACATGTTATAAAACAACATTTATTTCTGTACGTGACGGATGGCGTGGCACGACCACATGAGAGGACAAACATGCCCCAACAAGTGTCCTAAAGCTCTCCTGGAGGGCGGTACTAGTGCTGCGGAGAACCACTGCTCTGCAATGACCTCACTTCGCACCTGCGCAAAGCGGAGCCTCAGGAGAGGAAAGCTCAGTTATGCCGCCTTTCCTTTGCTGAGTCACTGCAGCCTTTCAGTGGGACCCTCTCCGGTCCCAGCAGAATGTTCTGGAACTCCAAGCCAGCTACCTACCACCAACCCCGTGCTGTTCAGTGACTCTCATCACCACATAGCCCAATTATTCAAAAAAGAATGGGGGTTCAAGTTGACAGGTTTGAACTGCATTGTGCTACTGAGCAGTCATGTGACTCTCTCCCGCATATAACCCCTCTACAATTCCACACAGGTACATTGAAAGTAAAATAGTATCCGGAGGGTTAGGACAGTGTATGAAAGAGCTCCGATACCTCAATAAATGCTATTGAATGATATTAGTGTTTGGAGATACACTGTCAATTGCTTTCAACACTCCGTTAATGCAATGGCCACCATTTCACTGATGTGGTCACTGACGTCACAGTCGCTATAGTGAGTCCCTCAAGGGAAGCATTTCTTCCTTTCCATGAGTATACTCTTAGCCAGCCCAATAAGACCTATATACTGCATTTGAAAGGTATCTTGACAGTTTCAGTTTTGTTCTTCGTTTTACTGAGGGTCCCCAGATAGTGTCCCCCATCAAGTGCATTTCTTAATGTCTCAAACTAGTTTCACAAAAAGGATCCCTGGGACCTCAGCTGTGAACTTCCAAGGCAGTTCCTATTAACCTCTGACGTTGCAACAGCTTTTCTCTCCCCTTTTTTGTTTACATTTTTAATTATTTATTTTTAAAACATTTTTAAAATTTTATGACAGTTTAATAGGCTTTGGGGTTTCCCTCCCTAATGTTCTCCTCTCCAATCTTTCTTTTTTCTTTTCTTTTTTTTTTTTTATAAAATATATTTTTAATCCTATGATGCTAAGAGCCTTCCCTATGGATCCTGGGAGACGTATGTGCCCCAGGTCAAAAAGACTCCTGGTAGCCTTTCCTTCTTGTTACAAAGTTTCCACAATACAAAACTGGATTGGGCCCTCCTTGTGACCCTTGCCTTGGTAATTTGGATAATCTCTGTGGTTCCTTTCAACAGTAATGAGTCTCTATTTGGGGACTTAGCCAGCCTGCAGGCATGCCATGCTCACGCTCATCAATCAGGTGTGTCAAAACAATAGGAGTTTGGGACAGTACTCTTAGATATGGCTACGCCTTGGTAAACAACTGACTCCCACCGCAAGTAAGTAGAGCTCTCACACAGCTGTTGAAACACCTGAACACACACTCTTTTCCTCTCCCACATCTTCTGCCCCTCTCCTGAAAGTACACTTTCCCCACGACTAGGTAAACAGAGGGTCCCGGGAAGTGTTTACAAGGAGTACACACAGGGGAGAAGTACTAGGTCTCTTCCTTTGCAGTTCCATGTGGAGGCCAGATACATGAGCGAATTTGGTATTAATCGATGTGATAGCCCCCGAAGGGGCAAAGAGATTCAAAACAGGTTTTTCTTTCCAATTTAATATCTCAAGTTTCATTTTCACAACTCTGAGAATATCGCACTGCTAGTAGCCCCTAGGGGAGCAGCCAGCTTGCTGCTGGGGCTGCTCTGGGATGTTTCAGTCACAGCACAGGAAAGGCCGTGCAGGCATGCACATGCAAGCCCCTGCAAGAGCACGCATGTGCACATGCATGTCCAGCCAAGCCTAAAGCCAGAATCCTCATGCCTGTACCGCTAGGCAGCTTTCCTCAACCTTCGGGAGCTCTCAGATGAAGCAGCCCCCGAAACTATCATTTTCATGTTTGAAATCTGCAAATCACCATTACCCAAACTCCTCCCACAGGCAGTGTCACGTATATATTGGAACTGTTTTGGAGCACTATTTATGAGCAATATAGGTACATATGACCACATAAAATAAACTGTGACACACAGTGCAAGCATGGGCATTCACACACAAATAGACACATCTCAAATTATTACTAAAATCTTGTCCCCCATTGGGACGCAAAAGTGTCTGGGAGAATTTTTTAAATAGATCATTGAGTTTAATGCAAGCTATGTGTGAGTGATCAGGAGGAAAACAAAACTGTGATGGTAAGACGGCAGTGGGGCTCATAAAATCATGAAACAAGAAGAATATGGAAGAAAATAGTGACAGAAGGTAGAAGAGCTGGTTTCTCTAGATTCGCATAAGCCACAAAGCAGCGCATGCCACGTCGGACTCAGCACTCCCACCTCTAACAACATAGTTCTTCCAGGCTGCCGCCATTACTCCTTGAAGTCATTGAACTGGTTCTTCACCCTCTATAACATCGAACCACGCAGTACTTCCAGGTGCATTTGAATCACGATCACATGAGTCAATCACAGCAGCATCCCTTTCCAAGCCACGCTCTGTGGTCGGCTAATTTCATCATTACGCTGGACCTTCTTCTTTTCACACATTTTACCTCACCTTTTCCTAACAGCATGAATTCCAGGCTACGGGAAGCAGCTGGCCAGAGGGGTGATAAAGAAATGCAGCTTTGGAGTTGGATTTTTAGCCTAGCAGGTAAAATATCCATGTCTCACATGAGAGTGCCACAGTTCATTTCCATACTCTAGCTCCTGACTTGACCTTCTTGCCAGAGCAGACCCTGAGAAGAAAGTGATGGTGAAATGAATCGGTTTCCTGTCGCTCATGTGGAAAACCTGGATTGCATCCTGGCTCCTGGTTTAGGCTCTGGCTCAGCCCCAACCATTGTCAGGCATTTAGGTAGTGAACCTGCACACAGAAACAACAGCCTGCATATCTATCTATCTATCTATCTATCTATCTATCTATCTATCTATCTATCTATCCTCTGCATCTATCTCTTGCATTGTCTCTCATCACAGTTTCTAACATCTCTATACTTCTGTCCCTTTGCCTCTCAAAAGAAAATGATTTAGGCTTTAAAGTCAGAAAGAACTAAATTCTTAACCCACTTGCTAGCTGTTATGACCTTTGGCACATTACTTAACTTCTCAGTTTCTTTTGCTGCAAAAAAAATGGAGCTTGTAATATCACTGAGTTCAGAGCATTACTGTAAGTGTAACAATATAACCCATGCTAACTCTCTGTGCCTTAATAGTCGCTCAGTAAATGTTAGCCACCATCATACCATGATCATCATTGTCGCCACTCCTACCATCATTCCTATGATGAATTTCAGTGTGATGAAACTGTCCAGATGACCCTCACAAAGAAAGCAGCTTCTGTTGAACTCTGGAGCATTCCATTTCTTACAACCATGAAATAAAAATGCCTCTTTCTTTCATTTTCTGGATTTAAGACTATAGTTTCATTTTAGATGTTTTTCTATGCAAAGTAATTCCCATATTTTAGAGTAAAGATTTATCTTTTATTGATTTGAAAGGCCGAGTTTCAGAGGCAGAGGGAGAGAAGGAGAGAGCAAGTGGTTGTCCACCTGCTGGTTTATTTCCCACGTGCCTGTAACAGACAGCACTAAGCAAAGCTAAAGCCAAGATCCTGAAAATTCTTCTGAGTCTCCCACATGTACTTGTGTCACCCAGTGCTGCTTTCCTAGGCACATTACTAGGAACTGGATTGGAGGTGCAGTAGCTCAGTCTCAAACTGATGCCCATATGGGATGATGGCATCACAGGATGATGCCATATGGGATGGTGGCTCTGGAACTCTCTACCTTAGCTCTAACAATTGTCAGTCTTAGTTCTAGCAACTTAATCCACTACACTATAACATTGGTCCCAATCCCCACTTTCTTCTAGTCTGCCTTTTTTACATGCCTGTCTTTTGGCTGCACAGAGCTGCAGAAAGCAAGGCTCTGACCCCTTAAGGTACAGTGGTGAAACGTAGACACTGCCTCCTGTTAAGACCACACACAGTGGAGGAGTCTCTCAAAGGGAGACTGGAAAGCTATTAAGGAGGAGTCTAAAGCCCTAAAGAGAAACTGTAGCAGATGTCTACCGTGCCCAAGTATACAGCATGAAAAACTAGTGACCTAGATCTTAAGAAGGTAAATCTGATCGTTGAGTTTCTCCCTTCTTCTCAACATCCCCTTTGGCAGCAGAGTCATGGCCTGACAGGACACAATATTGGTCCATTGTGCTAGGAGTCCAAGGGTCTGTGCGTTGCTTATAATCATCTCTTGTGGTAATCTGCTTCACCTCCATACAGCTAGACAAAAATCAACTCTGTTTCAGTTTCTTTGCCATTTTGCATTCTCTTTCAGTTTGGTTCCTTCTCTCCAGTTAAGAGGAGGATACAAATTGAAAAGACACAAACCCCGTTGGACTTCCTGCTGTAAACATAGTGGAAAATGCCCTTACTATAATTCTCTGAACCCCTCTAAGCTCTAAGATCAGTCTCAATTGTTAGCTTTTTACTACCTCAGCGGCATGAAAAGACATGCTAGCGAGAAGCGCAGGATTAAAATATTAAGGCAATAAGGTAAGAAAGCCAGTGGTAATCAGAACTTTGTCCAGACCTTAACCTAGCAGCCAAGCATTGCAGGAAATAAAAACCCCTTAGAGGTTCTCTTGGTGTAACAGGTGTTGTCAGGGCTTCAGCCATATTCTTTGGAGCTCTCCACGTGCCCAGTACAAGTTCCCGGTTCATTACTACCCAAAAGTTAGTTTCCCAGAACTGTAGAATTCTGTGCAATCTGCATGTACAGCACTCTACAAATGCTAGCGAATTGACCATCTCCAGGAGGCACAGGATAAAGCTTAAGAGTTGGTGTCTAAATACCCCAGTTTGTTTTGTGGGCCAACACTCAGGTTCTCGGTTTTGCACCGTTTCCCGGAGTTGCTCCATAGGCTTGTCAGTCCTCCACCGTGGCAGCTACCTTAGCAGCACACTTACTTGATAGCCTTTATTTTCTTTGTATCTACTCCACTGCCTTAAAGATACTGCCTACAGTGTATAAGCAAAGCATTTTGATTTTAATTTTTTTCTTGGAATCTGCTTTCTAGAAAAAACAAGGCTAAGGCTCCCTGATTATCCTTGAGTCCACTGATTGAAAGTTCTAAAGGAGATGGGATCTTCTCTGTTTTTGTCTTATAAACATCTGTATGATGAACAGTTGATTCTTAAAGCATAGCCTATTAAGACTTATTAGCCAAATGGGAGAGAAAAACTACAGAACAGAGGAATTGTAATACAATTAATACACTTAATTATTTTCCCCTTGAGAGTAGCAATAAAAATGAAATGGATATGGTAAATCATATTATTATGAAGTGATATGAAAAAAAATCAGGATAAAGGCTGCTTGAACAAATTGAATGCATTTTAAAAGTAAATATAGGGGCCCGGAGGCGCGGCCTAGTGGCTAAAGTCCTCGCCTTGAACACGCCGGGATCCCATATGGGCGCCGGTTCTAATCCCAGCAGCTCCACTTACCATCCAGCTCCCTGCTTGTGGCCTGGGAAAGCAGTCGAGGAGGGAAGATCTTCCTCTCTGTCTCTCCTCTCTGTATATCTGACTTTGCAATAAAAATAAATAAATCTTTAAAAAAAGTAAATATAAATGAGAAGGCATGCAACCAGCTTCAACAACAGATGAATTATAAAATTTTGAAATGAAACAAAAGCTTATTTTTGAGCATGTAAAGATAAATAATTCCCTATGTATTTCACGTACATTCTCTCATTTAATCTTCACAATAATTCCAAAGGGTATTTTTAGCCTCCATTTTACACAAAGCTGAGGTGCAGCAAGATTGAGCAATTCTTATGGGTCACATGGCTAGCAGTATAGATATATACAATATTTTATAATAACTGTATGTGTGTAAATGCAGCTAGGAGGAAAAAAAATTCTCACAGACTATGTGGTTGTTCTGAGATGGAGAAAATATAGACGTTTTATTCATAGTAATTCAACAGACTGCCATATTCCCAGTCAGATCAATAGATCTCTTAGCTTTCTAACAAAATCAAATCTGGCATGCTTTGTACTCCTGATTCGGCTTATGAGTTCTCAAATGGCCACATCCCCAATTCAAAGAATAGGCTCTCAATAAATGCATTCAAATAAATATCTGAGTCCCAAATTTCCTTGGGATTATTTTCCAAACCGAAACCCCTCACTTGAGGTTGAAATTGTAGTCAAGCCAATCACCAACTTCGGAGTTAACTTGCTTCTCCCCTGTGATATCTCTGAGGAGCCTCTCTTTTCCCTTTGTTACCCCCCTTTCCAGCTCTTGAACAATGGCCAAGTTATTCTTCCTGAGTGTGAAAGCTGGATTCCCGGTGTGCCGGGTCCCTAGCTCCTCCTAGCTTCCTGAGTGCAGGAAAGCACTCCTGGCCTTCTGACCTCTCTGCCTGCGGTATTCTCTCGCTCTGACATAGCCCCCTCCCGTGCATCTTGGTTCCTGTCTGGCTCTTGTGTCAGATTCCTAAACCTTACCTCATCCAGGTGCAGATGTAACTTAAACCCTAGTGTCTAGTCTCTGCTTGCTGCAACTGGGAGTGCCTGTTTCAGCTTACTGGGGTCTCCAACTTGACCTGGTCTCTCAGACCTGGTGGCTGGCCCATGAAAACCTAATGAGAACGGTGTCGGGGGGGGGGGGTGGGTCTGGGGCGGGGAGAGGGCAGAAAGCCCTAACAGTTGGCTGTCAGTCGGCGGGCATCAGCAAGCGAGAGGTGGGGTCTCCAGCATATGACTGCAAATATTGAGCTTATTTACTCATTCTGTCTTTTGTTTGAGTTCTTTGAACACAGCAGGTTGCCCCAAACGATTTCAGACCGCAGAGAAATAGCCCCTGCCCTCTTCAGTCCATGAGTGAAAAGGCAAGTCAGACCTGTAAATAGATTCTGGCTTTTTCTGAGCCGCAGCTGCCTGTAGAGACATGCAACCTGACTACACACCCTCACAGGAAACGTGGCCGGGACAGGAGGCGGTGAGATGAGTATTGACATAGTCTGTGCACCTCTAGAGATTAATTCTATTTGCAAGGGAGCCTAGACTCTTGGGGAGTTTCCTGTTGACATCAGGGAGAACAGTGATGTGATGTACTGTAACAGGGGTCTTATGAGATCCCTGGCTGTGAAAAATAAATCCAGTCCATTGGCCTGAACAATTTTCACACTTTCCCCTTTTGTTGTCTTGGGAAAGCCAAGCATGCTTTATTTACACTTCTGAATATAAAAAGCCAAACGACTGAGAGTTTGCCAGAGGTAAATTCTCACTCCTGTGGGTGGAAGAAAGATAAATCTAAGACCCCCAACCCCTTCTTGTGACACTTGCACCTTCAGCCAGAAATGAGAGAGCTGCAGGTGGTTGCTATGCTAAGTCTCCCTGTTAATGAGACAGCCTAATGCAGCCTGGGGGCTCCTGCCCACTACTGGATCCTTGCAGGAGAACATGTCATCACCTGCCTGGCTGCTTGTTGTTTTCTGATGATTGTCAGATCTGGCCACCACCCTCTCCCCTCCTCACCAATTCCTCAGTCCCCCGAAGCCTTCAGCATAACCTTCCCTTTCACTAGTGCTATTGAAAATGATTACAGCTCGTATCTAAGGATCATTTTCCACCCTGTGAAAACATTTCTACAAGCACTAGGTGGGGGAGGGGAGGAGCCTGCTGATTCCCTTTGTTGCATTGGCCTTTTTTATTCCGTACAGTGGAATCCCATGTGTTAATGCTGCATTACTCTATATTGATTGACAACACCAGGGGGCCCTTTTCCTCGCTGCAGCATCCCTACACACAGTCAATGGGCAACTTCGATTGCATTCGTCGATTGAACAAGGGTGCCTCTGAGACAGCCCCTTCCATTTGAAGTTCCTGTTCTTAAGAAAGTTCAGATCCCTTTGAATAATCTGAGATGTGTGAAATAAGGTTAGTCACAGGATTTCCTGCCACCAGAGCTCAAAACAAACTTTCCTCACTTCCTCTTTTTTAAAGTTCAATTTAGGCTCACTGATCTAGTTGCTTTTGTTTTAGTGGTTACAGTCCCCACCCTATTGCCGATGGTTTGCAGGTTGACAGAATTTCTCAAGTTCTCTCTCTCTCTCTCTCTCTCTCTCACACACACACACACACACACACACACACGAGTCATATTGAAACAACAATCTATCAGAAAGCTAGACAACTTCATTTTGTTTTTTTTTCCATTCTTCGTCATGTTTCATTATCTGGCTTTTAATTCGTGCTGTCTACCATCCTCACGTGGAGCCTTTCTCCTGCCATCCTTCTCCCAAGACTCCAGGTGCTTAGCTTGCTAAGTTGTTATCCCCCACCCCAGTCCAGCAGAGCCCCAGGTTTTGAATCTTTACAGGCCTGCAGGAAAATTCTAACCTGTTTATCATTTTGCCTGACCCCACTGAAAGCTCCTCATAAGATGAATTTTTTATACTATTTTCCAAACTGCGAGTTTCTTAAAGATAAGAAATGAGTTTGACACATATGTGCACTGCAAGGTCATGAGTACCTGTTGAAAGATTGGAGAACAAAAATGAATGAATCAGGCAAAGTATTATTTATTGCAGGTAACAATATCTTAGTTCAGTAGAGGAATGCTACCTCTACTTTGGGCTATCTCAGGTTCTTACACTGTTATTTGCGATGCAACTGTAAATTGCTTTATTTAGAGATGTAGCTTTGTCAGTTTCGCCTGAATTGGCCAGTAGTACTGCTCTCCCTTTACCTTGTCCATTGAGGACCAGCATAACTTGTAATTTAGATTTGTAACTCCATTTCTTGCAGGTACCGTTCATGTGAGTGATTTTGTACAGATATAACTCCTAGGTGGGCCTTATTAAGGATCCATCTGTTGGCATTCCTTTATAATCATAGGCCTTAAAATGCTGGGGATTCTGGTTGGTCCACTTGACTTCCACACTGCAGTCCAAGGTGGAGATATTATCTTTGATTCTCATGCTGCTCCCTAAAAACATAAGGTTGTGTTTAACTTGGTCCTGGGTAGAAAGTATTTGCTCCTAGTAAAACTCATTCCTACCTAAGTACTCTGGACCTTCATCACCCATCCAACTGATAAATTCTGACTTCTCTGCTCCAGGAATTTTGTTACCTTCTACATTTTAGTTCCAGCCTGTGACAGAGAGCTTGGTGTCTCCATGAACTTGCCCGTGTAGCTTCTTTTTACTGTTTTAGAAGGTCTTGCCCAGAGTTGCCCACCATTGCACATCCAGGTTACTCTGCTTTGGATCTTTTTTACCTGTCTTAGTGCTTCAGTCAATACCTGTCCCTCCTACTACAGTCTCCTAATACGGCATATTTGCTGTTAACTTTCTTAAAGTATCTCAGTTCTTCATAACATAACAACTGAAGTTTAGTGACACCTCCCCTTTGACTCAGTCTGCCTAAAGGATTCGTCTACAATGTACCAAATAATGTAAGAGCAAAGGTTATGTTTTATGTAATAATCATAGGATTTCAAACATAGCCAGTAGTCACTAAGGATTTATTGATTTGTTTCCAGGAATACTACCCACCCCCACACAAATGCATAGAGGTCTACAATATGCATTACATGTCTTTTTTTTTTAAAGCAACAATGTCTTTTATTTTATTCTCCTTTTATGAATGTAAAGCTATTTGCATCCTATGCTTAATAAATGATTATGAATCAATGATAGCATGAAAGTCAATACTGATATTCCTCAAATGGACTAATTTCCCATCCATATTATTTTAGCGATTAGATCCAGCTGTTGCTCAGTTTTCCAAACTAGAAATATAGGGACCAGTTTCATTCACTTTTTTATTCCTGTCATAAATCTATATGAAAAAAGTTCAGCAAGTACTGTATATATGATCACTCTGTTAAATATGCCTCCTTTTCATTTCCTGTTCTATCATTCTCATGCAGGGCTTCCTGATTTCTCCTAAATAACTACAAGTGTCAGGTGTATTTGCCCCTCACTCTGTTTTACTTTAATCCCCATCAACACTCCAAATAATAGACTTTTGAGAATATGAATAGACGTGGCATTTACACACTTCGTGCAACTCCATGCCATGTTCTTAGGCTGAAGAGCTGCCACTTTTTGGTTTGCTAGATGTGCTGTCCTATAAATATTCTTGTTTCAAATTTTGGAAAATAGATTCCAAATCTCATATGTGGAGGAGTAGTAGTGGTGCAACAAGTTAAATATCACAAGGAGATCAAAATATTGTTACTAAAACTTCATAATTTCATCAAATTGGGTTTAGGTCCTTGCAACTGATTTTGTCCGCTAGACAGATTATTTCACTTCTGTATAAGAAAAAATTTCATGGGGTCAGAACCATGGTGTAGTAGGCTAAGACTGCCTGTATCACTTAAGGGTGTCAGTTCATGCCCTGGCTGCATCACTTCTGATCCAGCTCCCTGCTTATGACCTGGGAAAACAGTGGAGGATGGCTCACGTCTTTGGGTCCTTTCACCCACATGGGAGACTTAGAAGAAGCTCCTGGCTTTGGTTCGGCTCAGCGCCAGCAGTTGTGACCACATAGGGAGTGAACTGGCAGATGAAAGACTTCCCTCCCTATCTCTCTTTTTCTGTAACTCTACCTTTCAAATAGAAATAAATTTTGAAAGTAGTAAATTTCTGAAATATGCAAGTGGCACACAGGAAAATTATTACTACAGATTCCATAAGAAAGTAACACACTTGGGGCCAGTGTTGTGACATAACAGTAATGCCCTGGCTTTTGACACTGGGATCCCATATGGGTGCCAGTTTGTATGCCTGAGGCTCCACTTATGATCTAGCTACCTACTAATGGCCTGGGAAATCAGTGGAAGACCACCCGAGGATCTGGGTCCCTTCCATTCCACGTAGGAGGCCTGAAACAAACTCTTGGTTCCTGGCTTTGGATCAGCCCAGCTCTGGCCACTGTAGCCACTTGGGGAGTGAACCAGAAGATAAAAGGAAGATCTCTCTCACTCACTCTCACTCGCTGAGTCATTCAATGCCTTCACTTGAGGGATTATTTTTCATTTCTATAGAATTTATCATCATCATTCAATACATACTCAGCATTTATATACAGTCTGACATTGCTGAAGCGCTGATGAGGTTAAATATGAAAAATATCAAATGAAAAACTGGACAATATCCATATTTCAAGAATAGTTTTTTACTTTCAGGGAGTGAGAAGAGAGCAGTGAAGAAAGGAAGGATGAAGGGATGGAAACACAAGGTGTAACAGAAGGTGTAGAATTGGTGGGACTTCTGCTTTTGTTTCCATAATTTATGATGTAGCGAACTATTTTTTATAACCATATAATTCATGTTTTAAAAAAGTAAATATTCATTTTATGAGGTGCAGTGAGATGCTTCAAGATCAGCACATGTATGCAGTGTGTAATGATCGAATTAGGACAGTGAGCAGAGCCCTCTCCTTCAACATGTTCCAACTCGTTCCATTTTGATCTCCATATAGATTTTTACATCTCTATGAGGCACAGTGCAATACTTCAATACACATACACAGTGTAAACCAATCAGAGCAGTTCATTAACAGAAGTTGTGCATCAATTTCTCTTTTCTTGGACTTTGTAGCCTACCACCTCCTCTCTTTCCTTTATTGTACAGGATATAGGACATGACCAAATAGTCACACCTCTGTGCTACAAAAACCAGGACTTACTACTTGTATCTAACTGTGCTTCAGGACTCATTACCCAAACTCCACCTATCCCATCCACCTCCATATTTCCCATAGTAGTCACTATCTCAAATTCATGTTAATTGCATTTGTTTGGCTTCCACGTAGAACATTCAGTATTTGTCTTTCTTTGTCTTACTTAAGTTGTTGTCCTTTGGTTCCACACATTTCATTTTGCTCACTTTTATTCAGAATAGATGTAGCTGGAAATACATCATATTTCTCATATATGTGCTTAAAAGGAGGACAGATTTAGGTGTGCTACAAAAATGAGTTTGTCTGGTTATTACATGGTCAAATAGTGAAATGTTGTCATGGAATATTATCTCCTGTCTCTGCCTCTATCGTATTTATAATATACAAATATAGTTCATCCATATTTTGTGTCATTACATATTATACTTAATACATAGTACATATTTTATATTCGATTTTCAAAAAGTTCATGTAAAATGTTTATTAAGAACTATGCATGAGTTTCAACACTTTTGCACAAAAATAAGCTTATAGTTCCATTGCATTTCTCCATCAACTTTTTTTTCTCCATCAACTTTTTGAAATACCCTCATATACAACACAATAAATGATATATGTTCTTTTTTTTTAAATTATTTATTATTTAACTTCAGTAATTACATTGTATTATGTGACACAATTACATAGATACTTGGGTTCTATGGATAACATAATATATATCACTTTCTATTTTGTTTAATTTTGGTAAGGACACTTGATAAGAAATCTATTCTCTTAACAGAATTTGAAGTATATAACACATTATTGCTAACTGTAGGCAGACTGCTGGAAAGAAATTTCTAGAACTTACTCATCTTGCCTTGCTTTCAGCTTATATTCCTTGAGAGCAAATCTCCACGTATGGCACGCTGTTGCCTCTGACAGCTCCCCGTTTCTGCTCACCACTTGGGTGGGACAATTTTAGACATCTCATGCAGCAGAGATCTTACAATGGTTTTCCTCTAGTGACTTATTTCACCTAGCATAATGCCCTCAACATTCTTCTTTGTTGTCACAAATGAGAGGAGTCCTTCTTTCAGGTGAGTAATATTCCAGTTCATTGATATCTCCCATTGCTTTATGCAGTCATCCATTGATGGAGATTTCTTTTCACATCTTGGCTAGTGTGAATAATGTTGCAACGAACTTGGGAGAGCAGAGATCTTCTAATTTCAATTATTTTGGATGATGATCTAAAAGTGAGTTGCTGGATCACATGGTAGTTTTATTTTTTTGTTTCTGCAGAACCTCTGTACTGTTTTCTGTAGCAGCTTCAGTGTTTTGCACTTCTATCAATGGTACATGAGCGACCCAGTTGCTTTGCATCTTCATTAAGTCCTTTTTTTCCCAAAACGAATATTGGTTATCCTAACAAGTATGAAGTGATGTCTTGTAGTTTTTATTTGCACTTCCTTGATGATTTTTAATACTGCACAGCTTCATTTTAAAGAGAATTTTAATTTACTTCAACTTGGAAAATATTTCAGGCTTCTCACATATGAAAATGACTAAATCCAATCCTCTAGTGGTATTTTGGGAGGGGTGGAGGCTGTTCACAACTTTAAATAAAATCTATTTCATTTTATTGGAAAGGCAGATTAGATTTACAGACAGGAGAGACAGAGACAAGATCCTCCATTCACTGGTTCACTCCCCACGTGGCCACAATAGCCGGAACTGAGCTGATCTAAAGCCAGGAGTCAGGAGCTTCTTCCAGGTCTCCCATGCAGGTGCAGGGTCCCAAGGCTTTGAGCCATCCTCTACTGCTTTCCCAGGCCATAAGCAGGGAGCTGGATGGGAAATGGAGCAGCCGGGATATGAACCAGCGCCCATATGGGATGCCATCATTTGCTAGGTGACGATTTAGCCATTCAGCTCCCCCCCCATCACTTTATAGAATTAAGAGTAAACTTTCCCAGATAGCTAACTAATAATAGAGGAAGACATATAAATGGATTGTGCTACATTCTTACATAAGTACAAACTAGAAGCCACTGGAATGCATTCTATTTGACTCAGTGCATCAGGTATTCGTCCAGATTTATTCAAACATTGGTTCATTTAAAAGCATGTTTGCTATCTTCTCAGTGATAATAATGCACATTGGCTTCCTTAGGGGAGGTTGTCCAGGCACATTGTATGGTGGTCCCATAGAGTCCCCCTTCCAATACTAGGAGGCATTGGGTTTCAGTGTCTAAGACCTTTCCTTGAATTGGCCTCCCTGAGGAAGGAATTTTTTTCCTCCAAATAACACAAAACACCTCACCTTTTAAAGAGGTTGGGTTTATTACATCTAATTTACAATGAGTACTGTGATAGCTGCCAGATGGCAAATATTCAATTGCTGTTGGCTCTTCATCAGTAGTCGTCATTTTTAAATCTGCAATCAGTACCACAAAATATCTCAATCATAAAATGTTTTAGGATGCTTTTTAGCAAAATGAAGTGCATGATTCTTCTCTTTGCAGTGACATTGGAACCTATAACCTCACTTCATTTAGCAGAGGTGGGCATACAGTAGATAATCAAATCCTTGCCTTTGAGATTGACATAATAAACGTATTTAACTCCCTACTGTGTCATAAACACTGTGCTAGGCAAAAGGCCTGGATAGAAACTTCCTGGGACATGTCTCTAGGGGAATGAGTGTGTGGTGCAATAGTTAGGAGACAGCTCAGAATGACCACATCCCACATCAAAGTCCGTGCATTCAAGTCCTGGCTCCACCCTCCACAATCGCTTCTTACTAATGTGCACTTGGACAGCCAGCAGATGATGGCTCAAGTGCTTGGGCCTCTGCCACACATTTGGGAGATGTGGATTGAGATCCAGGCTCCTAGATTCAGTCTGGTAGCATTTGGGCACTGAATCACTGGAAGCAAGAGTTTCTCTCTCTCTGTGTGTTTGTGTGTGTGTGTGTGTGTGTGTGTGTGTATATTTGCCTTCCTATTTTGAAACAAATGTTTTAAAATTAAAATATATGTGTTTGGTCCTTGTCCAAGCAATTCTCATCCAGTGGATGAGAAAAACATACATGTAAATAAATAATTTCAGCTCAATCTGCAAGGCACTATAGTAGGAGTTTATATGAACACCAAGGCGAATAATGCATCAGGCTGAGAAACACCTCACTGAAAACATTATAGATAGTTCATACAAGGCTGGGTGGACAACAGGAGGTAGACTTCCCCCTTTCAATGAAAACAAACACCAGAAACAAACATGTTTAGAAGAGGGCTTCCTATTGTCAGTCCCGATTCTGTGTCTCGCAGCACTGAAGAAAAGGTTACTTGCAACAGAATCACCTACACTCTCCAACCCTCTCCCCTCTACTGCCAAGCAGGAAATGGCTGTCAGGGGCTACTGTAAAGCGGCAGTTAGCAGCCATACTTCCCACAGTCCATGAAACCTGGTGTTTCGGCCTGGTGTTTTAGTGACTAGGTAGGGACTTGTTACATCCTGAAAAAGCTATAGTTGTCTCTCAATCATTTGAGATTTGTTTATGCCTGCTCATCTGTGAACTCTGAACAAGAAAAATGTTGTTTGGTCCAGAGAGAACACAAACCCAAGTACTATTTTCTATGAACAACCAAAATTCTACATAAATAATAAGATCTTTGAATTGCCCATAACCGATGTCTTGCTCTTAACTTATCTTGAAAAGAGATAAAGCTCCTTCTTTTCCTTTAAATTGTTTCTGTGAATGAAATTACATCTTGTCTGGTTGATCTCTGATCAGCCGCAGTTCCTAATTATCCAATAGATAGGGTTCATTTCTGTGTCTTTTTTTGTTTGTTCATTTGTTTTCTTTAAATCTGTGGTTGCAATCTAAACTTTTTTTTGAATGAGGGGGACTTTCACCTCTGCCTCTTCCCTTCAAAACAGACCAGCGGAGTCTCTTCCTTAAGGCAGCATTTCAGTTAAGTGTTAAGTGGGAGGGAACTGATAGAGTAATTCATCCCTAAAGTGCTAATGAATGACCATGATCTGTTTCTCCTGTCAGAGCTGTGTGTATATTAGCAATGCATTCTTGTCTTATCCTAGAATGAGTAGGAAGGAGTCTGAAAATTGCAGGTCAGCGGTTCTTTCAGCACGGCCATGTTCCATAGGCTGTTTGCAGTGGCATCCGTACTTAAGGTCGAGACTATTCATCACGTGTCTGAATTAGGAAAGCTGGAATAATCTGGACAAAGAGGGCAGTGTTGAGCCCAGTGGTTTGAGGTGATGGTTAAGATGCTCTGATCCCACCTCGGAGTGTCCGTGTTTGATTCCTGGCTCTGCCTCCTAACTGCAGCTTCCTCCTAATGCAGACCCTGGGAGACAGTGGAGATGACTCCAAGCGACTGAATCCGTAGCACCTCTGTGAGAGTCTTGGTTTGACTTCCTGACTTCCAGTGTCCTTTCTAGCCCAGCTCCAACCGTCACAGGCATGTGGGGAGTGAACCAGAACAAGAGGGCTCTCTGCCCCTGTACCTATGGGATAAGCAAGTTAAAATTGTGCGTGTGTGTGTGTAAAGACAGTCTAGACAAAATGGCATTGCTCTTTAAATTAAATGATTAAAAGTCATAATAGCTGTTACCTAAATAAACAAGTAGAATTATACAAAGAGGTTTTAGAAAATTCATTGAAAATGTATATTGCCTCTAAATCTTTTTTCCCCATGAACATTTTGCTGTTCCCTAGAGGAAATTACTATGGAAATAAGGTATTCATGTTATATCCTTTAGAGTCTTCCTAGTATCACCTTGGAGGAGACACATATTATCATTTCTTACCACATTTCCTGTTTTTTGTATATACCATGGGACTATCAGCATATTTACATTTTTGTATATAAATGGTAGCATAGGGCCCGGCGCCGTGGCCTAGCGGCTAAAGTCCTCGCCTTGAAAGCCCCGGGATCCCATATGGGCGCCGGTTCTAATCCCAGCAGTTCCACTTCCCATCCAGCTCCCTGCTTGTGGCCTGGGAAAGCAGTTGAGGAAGGCCCAAAGCTTTGGGACATTGCACCCGCGTGGGAGACCCGGAAGAGGTTCCAGGTTCCCGGCTTTGGATCGGCGTGCACTGGCCCGTTGCGGCTCACTTGGGGAGTGAATCATCGGATGGAAGATCTTCCTCTCTGTCTCTCCTCCTCTGTTTATATCTGGCTGTAATAAAATGAATAAATCTTTAAAAAAAATAAAATAAATGGTAGCATTGTGGTATTGATTATATAATCGATAATATTATAAATAAATTATATTGTTTAGATGATTATATTATCAGCTTCAACTGGGACACACAATTGTGAAATAGGGGACGGAAATTAGAGTTACAGGCCATGCCCATGAAACTCAATGAGGCTAGTTTAAACAGATAGGAATTAAATCGCCATCTTTGATCTCAGTAATTACATAGTATAAACAACTAAGCTGTACAAGCATCCATCCAAATAAGGCCAAATAAAATAATTCTCCATAACTGGAAGTTTGAATTTTCTTTAGGAATGTGAATCTTTTCAGTTATCCAAATGGATCCAGTATATATTTAGTTTTAACATATCTACCTCACACTGTATGTACCATTCATTATATGTCAAGAGTATATTCTAAAATCTAGGGATAAAATAATATCTGAACCATGTTATTGTACAAAAATTATATATGGTATCTGTAAAAATGTTCCAAAGTGCTACACAGATGTAATAGGTCAATATTCTTATCTGGCTTCCAGAAAACCAGACTCACATGTGTACATATTCATAGAATAATCATTAGATATACAAATGAGAATAAAAGCTGTTAGGAAGAGGAGGAGCATGATGAGACCAATATTTTAGATAGATTACTTTGGCAGCAGTGGAAAGAATGGACTGGCTGGGGTAAGAGGAAGTGTGGGATGAGGAGAACAAGACTCTGGCAGTAGGGACACCACGCATTAGGGCACTGCTGCAGTCAGCCCAGGCAGTGAGTAATGCACTCACGGCTTTATGGAAAGCATAATTAATAAGTCCTAGCAATCAATGAATGGGTTAGTTATTAAATGTAGGTAGATAAGAAGAACGTGAAGAAATAAAAAATTATTCTTGAAAACTGAGAAGAAATACTAAATAGTAAAACGGCATCTTTCTTGAAAGAACAACGGGATTTTGTTCAGATTATTCTCTCTCCCTGTATTTATTGAAATTGTATTCATTTATTCAGTAGAGTCAAAGAGAGACACAGACAGCTCCCATGCCACAATGGGCAGCATGCACCAGTGGGTTAAGCCCTTTCTTGGATGCCCGCATTCCATAAGGGAGTGCCAGTTTGAATTCTGGCCTCTCTGCTTCTGATTCAACTTCTTCTAATCACTCAAGTACTTGGGTTCCTGCCAGCCAGGTGGGGGATTCAGATGGAGTACCTAGCTACTGGCATTAGCCTGGCATGGTCCTGGATATTGCAGGCAATTGGCCAGTGGACCAGCATATGGAACATCTTTCTTTCTTTCTCTCTCTCTTCCCCATCCTTCTCTCCTTTTCAAGCAAAATTAAAATAAGTAAATAAGCAATGCCTGTATGACAAGTCCAAGTGTCTGGGTTCATATAGCAATTCTTGCACCTGACTCCAGCTTTCTGCTATTACAACGCTGGCATGATGGGGCAGGAGGTTAGGTACCTTCCACCTACATGACAGACCTGGCCTCCTGGCCTTAACTCAGCCCAGTCCTGGCATTTCCAGCATTTGTGGAGGGAATAAGCAGGTAGGAATTCTTTATCTCGAAAGAAAAAGAAAAAAGAAAGAAAGAAAAAGAAAAAATACACTGCTAAGTTTAGCTAGATGCAAAAAAAAAAAAAAGAAATATTTATGTATTCTTATTTTTTCTATTTTCCATTAACTTTTGAGGTATATTCATATATACTATAAGCCCTCACCTTGCTTCCTGATGTACTTTAGATGGCATAGACATTTAGTTGGCATGCGTGTATAGAGTGATTAGGCAATCAAATTCTTTCCTTTCCATTTTTTTTTGTTGTTGTTCCATCTGAGAGCAGTATCAAGGAACCACAAATCTCTCCAGCCTAAGTTTTGCTTCCAAAGACTGGGTGGGCCTGGCAGTAATCCTGTTCACAGAGACCTGTGTCAAAGCATGAGGCCTCAGGGAACAAGTTGGTCCCAGAAGGGCACACTCCCATGGATGACAGAAGTGTAGCCAAGTAGGGGATCGGAAGACTGGCCGGCGAGGACAAGTAAAGGTTCACGTTGGAAAAGTTCTAACAAGTGCTAGGTCCTAGGGTGAGGCAAAGAAGTAAGAGGAAAAGTGAGTCACGCAGTGAGAAATGAGAACAACCGAAGGAAGAGTAAGGAATTGGAGTGTGAGATAAGCTGGGGTGAATGGTTCGGGAGAGAAGCCATGAATTCAGAAGGAATGAGGGAGGCCTGCTTTCGTGTAGCGTGGGCAGGTTGGTACAGGCAAATGCCTGAGAGTTGAACTGAAGCAAGCAGGCCCAGACGCTCCATACAGGATCCCTCAGCTCAAGCATGCCTGCCTCTGGAGCTGAAGCAGCTTACTTTCTTGTAATTATAGAAGAGTTTCATATTTGTGTTCCAGTTTCCCAGGATTTGCCATCTAAATATATACTCTCTTTCACAAACAAGACCAGAAATTCTTTCACCCACCCACCCCCCCCCCCCGGTGCACTTCAGGGGCTAAGATGATTTTTGATCCAGAAGCCTAAATCCAAGGCTATCTTTCTCATTCTATCGAGTTACTGTGTTCAAAGCGAATCCCTCCATTTATAAACACAGACTCCTTCATTAACTGTGTTTAACAGGTAGTGGAGGCTTAGTTACTGATAACTGCCAGACAGTGCCTTGGAACACAGCCCTTGGTTTTCAAATTTGCTGTAACATGATACAGAGCACAGAGCACATACTTTACTTCAAGGGAGAGGTCTAATTTTGTTCAGCTTTCTGCTCAGGCTATCATAATATGTGCATGTTGCTCTAGGCTCTCTGAGAACAGCATGCTGGCCTTGTGGTTGACAAAAAGTAAAACAAAGGGAGTCCGAAAAATGCGAAACTGCAGTAAATCCTTTCTGCATCCCAAATATAGTAGCAATCATAAAAGGGACAACAAGTGTTTTTTTAAAAGGCTTGAGAACAAAAAGCCACGCCGAGAAAGGGTCAGTGATCCCAGCTGTCTCCTCATGCTTCCCATCTGGGCTTTGAGCATTGCTTAGCTCTGAGGCCCCTTCTAAGAGATGGCCATTGCTGTTCTCATCCACCAAATGAAGGCAGACTCACTCAAGGAATGCAGGCCATATTGGATAGAGCCATAATTCATACCTAAGTTTTGTGATCCCCAAGATTATACTCTTAACTTGGATTCTTCGTTGCCTCCACACAACCAGATGGCTCCTATGCCAGGCAGCTTGTTGTTTACGGAGCTTCAGTGATGGCATGTCAGTCCACCAGCTTCCCTTAGCTGTCTCCTGCCTTTGGTGCTGGTCCCTTGCCATATTATCCCAGGATAAGTTATTTAACTCTGCTGAGCTTCAGTTCCTTATCTGTAAAATAGAAGCAATAATTACTTGAGAAGTGGGGCACTGGGGGGTCAACTAGGTATATCTATGTGAAAGTGTTTTAAACTGAAATCAAAATGAAGCTATTCCCTCCACTTTGCATACAAGCAAGTATAAACGCACAGTGGTTACCTGACTTAAAAATGGTTGGCTTCCTATCTGTCACTTGAGGAGGCCAGAAACCTCTTCTCCTACCATAGCTCCACTTGCCACAAGTAGAGAGCCAGATTTCATCATGAGGATTAACTTATTTTGTTAAGATCAAAACTTTCTTAGAGTAAGCTAATACATGGGCATAACACAGATACACTTTCATCAAAAAAAATAAGAATGACCTAGAGCCAGAGCACTACCTTACTGACTGACTTACTGACTTAGCCTCTGGCTGCAGTGATGTGGTTTGGGCAGCCAGTGCACACAGGTTTGGGGAGAGGGAGGAAAGGTGAGGGCACAGGCTCTTACGAGACACCAGAAGACTCAAAGGGCAACTAGCTGCATCACTTGCCTCATGGTCCAACTACCCATGTCACCATTTCAAAGCACTTTCATCCTTTCTCTCTTTTTTTTTAAAGAGGTTTGGAGTTGCAGTCTAACGTGCAAAGCAAAGCCGTCTTCATTCCTCCCTTTTCGCTTCCTGTGCTTCTCAGCTCTACAATGCTTCAGTTTTCTTGACACACTTCCTTCTTACAGGTAAGACTCATTTTCTGTGAAATAGATGACCACTCCTAGTCTCTCCTCTCTCCTCTGGCTCTTTTTCCTGCTGTGCCTTGAACACACACACATAGTGTTTTAATTACGGGAGAGGTCATAAAGGCAACTCGAGTTATACTCCGTGACATCTGTCAGTGTTAGAACAAGACACAGCGCATGTGAGCAACACTGGCTAGGTCTGTCATTGTATTTCACGAGAACTGATGTGACAAAGAAGCCACCACGAAAGTTTCCATGGGGTTTTTACACGGGGAATGTGCTCCATGGTTATTTCCCACTTTTTTGGTATGAAATGTGTCTTCTCTGAGACATAATTTCTCAAAGAAATAGCAGCATGAAATAACCTAAATCAGGTGCTAACTAGATGACCAAAGCCTCCTCCACCCACCTCTATTTGTACCAATTCATTCTTCAACAAGTCATTTTCTCAAAAAGTTATATTTTTGTGGAGTTCAAAGCAGTGCTTTCACGAAGAGTGCATGGTTTAGGGCATCAGTGAACAGATCCCAGCACGGTATAAATCAGTCATCAGACCCTCAAGGAATTCATGTGTCACTCTCTTACCCCTGTCATAATTCAAAAGAAAAAAAAACATATGTAATGAAATTTATGGTTTATCAGAACAAATTTTAAATTATTTTGTTATTTCTAACTTTGATGAACATGGTGTGTTTGTATGTTTTTATGGAGCACACAGTGCAATATTTCAACACACAGACATAGGAGCAATTGATCAAACCATGGTTTTCATGGGGGGCGGACTCAGACAGACATTAGCAAGAAGAGTGGAGAGTGGGATTGTCCTCTGTATTCATAACTTAAAGGTTTCAGACATTTCACCAGATCATATGAATAAACTATCTTGGTTTTCTCGTCTACATGTATAGTCTAAATCCCCACTGAATCTCTTTGCAGCTCAACTTATACTGTTACTGAAAGTGGTTAAGTTCCACAGGTTTTACTGCCCACTGTGTAAAGTCTCACTTCCTTTTGTTTGTCTTGGATTTGACTCTTCTGTGTTTAAAGGTCTGGTCTGAGCTCCAGCCAGTAAATAGCTTTGATCACTATTTACTCTGTGCATTCCCTTCTTGATGCCTTTATAATTGAGAAAAATGGTGGGGCCTATTTTCTAAGGTGAATGGATAGTGAATGGTTCAATGAATGGAAGTGCCTTACATCAGTGCTGGGCGCAGAGTGAATGCTATTAGAAGTACTAGGATTAAGTCTTGTCACTTCCTCTGGGTTCACATTTTTGAGTAGATGGAGGCTAATACTTTGAATCTGTCTCTCATGCCCTCATCCTTGCTGACCGCCTCCCACACTACCCTAATCTCATCTTGCCTTTCTTGATTTGTGACCCCTGGAAGTGAACGCTGTGTTCCTGATATGGCTGCTCCAGGGTTTTAAAAATTATTTTTCCAAAACTAGGATGTCACGATCTTATTTCTAATCTATTTTCTTTTGATGTAGAACTTTGTTGCCTCTGCTGGTTCCAACAGTACAGAGGGCTGAAACGATTCTCAAAATAACTCCCAACCCCAGCGTCACCCTCTACAGCCAAAGTAATAGCAGCTATAATTGTTTGTTCTGTCCACTTATGGTCCTCTGTAAATGTTTGACCTCACTTAAATGATCTATTGTTCCCTTTTTTCCATATCCTCCATTTCTTGCCAGTTACCCTAGGGCCACTTCATGAGTTTAGCGTTATCTGCAACCATAGAGATACCTCTGCCTACCTAACTGTGTAACACTTATGATGTACAGCATCAGTAAGTCTGGGTCTGTGGAGATCTAAATGCCAATGATCCTCCAGCCAGAGGAACACTCACTTGTTCCTAGCCTCCAACTTACTCTGTAAGTTAGCTTGCCTTCCCACAACATCTAAGTTCTCCCAAATCTAAGTGAACCCACTGAATGATGAAAAGTTCAACAATAGAGGCAGCCTGTCAGGATCTCTTTTAAAAAGTCTTTGTGGGCCCAGTGTGGTAGCCTAGAAGCTGAAGTCTTCACTTTACATGCACCAGGATCCCATACGGGCACTGGTTCGAATCCCAGCGGCCCCACTTCCCATCCAGCTCCCTGCCTATGGCCTGGGAAAGCAGTCGAGGACAGTCCAAAGCCTACACCATGTGGGAGAATCGGAAGAGTCTCCTGGCTCCCAACTTCGAATTGGTGCAGCACCGGCCATTGCAGTCACTTGGGGTGTGAATCAGCAGATGGAAGCTCTTCCTCTCTCTCTTCCTGTCCATATATCTGACTTTCCAACAAAAAAAATGTTAAAACAAAGCCTTCGTAAATTCTGTCTCTTTGGTTCCTCCTGGTCCATATGCTATTTACTCTCATGAAGAATGCTAATAGATCAATCATATAGAATTTTTCCTCACAGAAATCCTATTTTCCTTTTGAAAGGTCATCTTTGATTATGACTTCAGATTTATTATTTCGCTATAAAACAATGGTTCTGAGATTTCCAGATTTTCTTTGTGATAAATTCTTTCATAAGAGGGCCTGGCCCAGTAACCTAGCAGCTGAATCTTCACCTTACATGTGCCAGGATCCCATTTAGGTGCCAGTTGGTGTCCCAGTAGCCCTACTTCCCATCCAGCTCCCTGCTTGTGGCCTGGGAAAGCAGTCGAGGATGACCCAAAGCCTTGAGACCCTGCTGCCATGTGGGAGACCGGGAAGAGGCTCCTGGCTTCTGATCGGCTCAGTTCAGGCCATTGAGGCTGCTTGGGCAGTGGGCCAGCCGACAGAAGATCTATCTGCTCTAAGCTACTATGATGGGCTCAGGAACTCCATGGTTTTAAACAGACTTGTTATACTGAACTTGTCACATGCTTTGCCTCCTGAGTGTGTTTATTTTATCATCCCTATTAGGAATTCTACTCTCAAAACTTACCTGCTTTGTTGCTACTGCTAAAAAATTACACTGCTATGTTTATATGGTGTTTACTGTGTGGTAGGCACAGTTTTAAACCCTTTATGTTGCCCATTTAAAACTCAAAAATAGGGCATTTGGTGTAGTGGTTAAGGCATATGGTGGGACACCCTCATCCCATAAAAGAGTGCTTCTTTATTTATTCTTTCAAATAAATAAATTTTAAAAACTCAAATGCTGAATTTGAAACTTCAAAGACAGACGATAGACATGCATCGTGCTGGGGGAGGTCGTGATTGTATGGGCCATCAAGATAACTTCTGGGATGCAGGTTATATTTTATTTATATTTTTAACATTCATTTATTTTTATTGGAAGGGAAGATCAGATTTACAGAGAGAAGGAGAGACAGATCTTTCATCCGCTGGTTCACTCCCCTAGTAGCTGCAATGGCTGAAGTTGAGCCGATCTGAAGCCAGGAGACAGGAGCTTCTTCCAGGTCTCCCACAAGGGTGCAGGATCCCAAGCAGTCCTTGACTGCTTTCCCAGGCCACAGGCAGGGAGTTGGATGGGAAGTGGAGCAGCTGGGACACAAATAGGCACCCATATGGGATCCCAGTGCTCATAAGGCAAGAATTTAGCCACTGAGCCATCGCACTAGGCCCAATACCCTACTTCTTAATCTGAGTGGTAGATACGAGAGTATGTTAACTTTGAAAATTTACTGAGCTATTGAACATTTAATGATTTTTTTTTTAGCCTCTGTAGGCATCCCATATATCGATACAAGTTTAAAGAACAAAATGTAAGCCCTTACATTAGCTGAAGAAGGTAGATATTTTCAGCAGCCTCTTCTGAGAGGATCCCAAGATGCGGAACTGAAACACCTTATGGATGATCACAGAACTACACTTGAAACTAAGTAGCCTGGCTCCACAGTCAGTACCATGCTTTGCTTTATAAAGATTAATTACATTTTTCTTGTATTCTTCATGATAATATCTAAGCGCCTATGGGGCCCTGATAGCAATAGCTTTGGGATTTCCCCTCACATTTTTTCACCACCCCTTATTTCAATGCACATGGTTCTACATATATGCAAAGTTAGCGAGGAAGCCAAGGTCAACACTTCGCTGGCCTGACTCCCCTGCTCTTGTCCTCTATTTTCTGCCTCTCTGTGTTCCACAAAGATGATCAGAATGGTTTTCCCATGAGACTTAAGGATCATAATAGGAACAGGAAACTTCAGAAAATCCTTATTTTCAAATAAAAAAGCTTTTCCAACTCCCGCATTGATCACCATGCAGGTTTATTGTTGTTGGTATTGTTCTCATCGAAACATCTTAGGGATCTAGAAAATCAAGGAAGGAAGGAGACCATTTCAGGCATTTTGGATTCTAAGTGTCTCTGTTTCTGATTATCGTGTAACTTCTGGACAAGTCAGAAGGCTTCTGCAACAAAGGGTTAGATGTGCAAAGATTCGGAAGTATGGGTGAGAGTACTGGAGACTCCAGAAAAGGGACAAAGGGGCACAGGGAAGGAGCTATTTGCGAAGATGCTACAATAGAGCAGCTTATGTTCATGAACTCATTTGATTCTCACCATCACCATTTGAAGGAGGTAATCCTCATTTTGCAGATTCATAAAATGAGCTTCTGATATAAAATTCACACAGTTGCCTCTCAAGCCTGTGTTTTTCCTCAAAGAAAAAAAAAGCACAAATTATTCTATTGCACTGTTTTTCAAAAAGTAAATGTCTGGCTATTTTGGAACAATGGTGTTGAGGCCCAAGTTGTGGTTCAGCATGTTGAGCCAGTGCTGTGGTGGATATTCCATCCCACAGGGGTGCCCTTTTAGTTTCCACCTGCACTGCTTCTAATCCAGTTCCCTGCTAAAGGTCTGGGAAAACAACAGAATATGGTCCAAGTCCCCGGGCTCTAGCTGCTCACATGGGAGACCCACGTGGAGTTCCTTCCTTTGGTCTGGCCTAGCCTGGCTGTTGGGATCATTTGCGGAGTGAATCAGTAGGTAGAAGATATTCTCATTCTCTTTCTTTCTCTCTCTCTACCTTTCAAATAAACAAAATAATTTTTTAAAAGAAAAAGATAAATAAGTAAATATTTTTCTCTTAAAAAGCTCTTTCAGAGAGCTGTCTCTGTGATGTAGCAAGTTAAACTTCTGTTTGTGGTGCTGGCATCTCCTACAGGCATCATTTGTGTCCCAGCTTCTGAACTCCTGCTAATGGCCTGGGAAAGCAGCTGAGGATATCCCAAAGCCTTCGCCACTGAACCCACATGGGAGAATCAGAAGAAACTTCTGATTTTCAACTTTGAATCTGCCCAAGTCTGCCATTGTGACCATTTAGGGAGAGAATAGGCAGGTAGAAGCTCTCTGTCCTTCCTGTCTCTGTAATTCTGCCTCTCAAATATAAACAAATAAATCTTTGGAGAAAACAAACCTCTTACTGAAATAAAATCTACTCTTTCTAAACAATATAATGTAGCTTTGTGATGGAGGAGAAAAAGGTATTTGAAACTACAGTATTGATCAGTTAACTCCGCACATTATATTGGGTTATTACAATGACTCACATTTTTTCTTCTCTCTGTCCTAAGAGGACACTGACAGGAAAAAATTATTACAAGATATCATAGATCTTAGTGCCTTCAGAATAAAAGGTTCTAACTAAAAATACTGTAAGCAAATGATATGAACGATTAACGTCAACTCAAAGTTGTCATCAACGTACAACACGCCAATGGGACTTATCCAAAAATCATGATTTTCTTCAATAATTCAGATAAAGAAAGTAAGTTATTTTACCACTGCCACTCCAGAAGCCCTTGGCTCTTACCAGAGTGCCTGGTTTCAGTCATGGCTACTCTGGGCTTCTGATCTAGCTTCCTACTAATGCACTTATATCTGATGTTGGCATAGGTACTTGGATTCCCATCTCCAATATTCACTGTGTGTGTGTGTGTGTGTCTGTCACCTTGCCTTTCAAATAAATGAATTTTTAAAAATAAATGCAAATCTATGTAAATTGCAACCATTGACTGACACAGAGGAAGTACCATCTAAATAGCTGTTGCAATTAACTCATTCCTTTATTTCCATTAATTCAAGGTTGGCTTTGGCATCTGCTTTCAAAAAGGACCAGGAAAGAACTTCTTTATACCTCTTATACTATGTTCAGAACCTAAGCAGACAGTTGAAACAGGAGTATTCAGTTATGTATGCTGATTTTTAATACCTTAGCTAAAAAAAAACTAGGAAATATATTCAATAACCCAGCATTTTACAACCCAGACACAATTTCATCTGCCATTGTTCATAAAAATGACCTTTCCATATAGCAATAACCCTTTATGCTTGAAGAACCTGGGAAAAAATGAGAAAATATGTCTTTTGAAAACATATTTCACGAACTAAATCTGTCCTTCACAACCTAGTAAGCATATTTTTCTATATTTGCATAGTTAGAATCTGTACATTGTCAGATGCAACAGTAACATTAAATTTAAGAGCTGGTTTATTTCAGTTTCTTGCAACACCTAAGACAAATCCAAACACACAATAAAATGCAGTGTACAAAACATTTAAAATATAATCTATTTGTGTCTGCTTTCATGCCCTTATATTGTAAATGTCTACCACTATTTTCACAATTTATAGAAAAGCATGGTTTATCTATGTTAATTTCAAGTTGGCATTTAGCCATTACAGTGCTTTACCTTCACATATGGTCACCTAGGGGGATGTGTGAAGTTTCATAAGAGGTCGATATCACAGCAAGAATGGAATAACCAGAAGAGCATGAAGGATTGTGAAAAACTGGAGTAATCACAAAAGTTGCTGTGCATTTTCACAGGAGGCAAATACCATGACTTTGCCAGTAATCTGTACTTTAGATTGTAATAAATTGTTCCTGTTTTTCTTTCCATTGTAGAAGACACTAAGTTGGCTTCAGGAAAGCAGGCATGCATGTCATCTCCCACCTCATTTTCTTTTGAGTGTAGGAGGGAAATGTAATACATTGCGTTCTGGCGCACAATAATCTATTTTACAGTTGCATGCAAGAAAACCATCCTAGGAAACCTGGCAATGTAGCATTTCATTCTCTTCACATAATTTCTGTTCGCTATGGTGTTTCTTTCTTTACTGTCATTACTGTGCATTCAAAGGATAACCTGGCTATGCAGCAATACAGCAGATACTTACTGCTACAGTCTTCTAGCCATGAGTGTAGCCATTCTGATTTCGAAGGAAACAGTACTCTTTCTGCAGACTGAGATGAGGCCACTAGGCACAGGTAGCATTTGACTGACCCAAAACATGGGCCAGTAATTCAAGAAGTGGTTTTCAAAATGGGAAGTAAAAAGCTCCAATTTAGTTTCTGTTTTTAAATGTCCTTCATTGACGCCTTTCATGAGGGTATAAGGACTTTTTTTTTTTTTTTTGCTAACATTCTTAAACCCATATTTGCCATCTGGGCTCTTGTTATTTTCAACTCTTTTCTGGACACGTCCACTTAGATGTGACACAGGCAAGCTAAATGCACCGAAACAAAAGTCCTTATCTGTTCTTTAATCCCGGTTCTTTCTAGAATCCCCAGTTCAGCTCAAGCCTTCAACATTCACCTGGTCCCCTCTGCTGCATGACTCTGGCATTTTAAGCCTCTGCCCCATTCCTGCCCACATCCAATCGATTGAATACTGTTGATCGCAACTCCAAATTGTTTCTGGAATCTATCTCCTTCTCTTCATTCACAGGACCATTAATTTAGCCCAGTCCCTCCCTGGTACTTTTCAAACGGCCTCCTAATGGCCTCTTAATAGGTCCCTCTGCTGCGAATGCTCTCCCATTTTCAATGTAGCCTTTATGTGCTAAGCAGAGTTTTCTTTAGGAAGAAAAAAAAAATCTGGATCAAATTCCTCTCTTTCATAAAAGCTGCTAGGACTCATAGGAGCCTATGGGATCAAGACGGAACTCTTCTCAATGGCAGAAAAGGCTCCCAGGCTGCCTTGCCTTTATCCCTATAGCCTTGTGGCTGGGATGCCTCAGGAACTGTTTCTGCTTGTTTGAAACCAGACTACCAGCTAATCCTCCAACCAAGCTCGTCCTTTCTCTGACTCACAGTATATATCATAATCATCTAGGGAGGCTTGTATAAATGATATACATGCCTCCTTTCTGCATCTCAGACCGACAAATTCAGAGCCTGTGCGAGTGGGAGGGCACACTTTGCATTTTCACCAGGTCATCAAGGTGTGGAACATACGTGCTCAATTCAGGCACTTGTTCACACCGTCTCCTTCTGTCCGGAGGCCTCTCTCTTCTCCAGCTCCTCACTATTACTACCATCTCCCCCGCCAATATTCTTCCTGGCTCCTACTCATTTTATAAGTCTTAGCTCAAGCATCACCTCTTCTGTGAGACCTTCCAGGATCTATACATGTAAGTAAATTGCTTTCATGCACTTGTTGTTCTACTGTTTTTTTAAATTGTTATTTATTTTTACTGGAAAGTAAGATATACAGAGAGGAGAGAGAGAAAGTTAGATCTTCTGTCCACTGATTCACTCCCCAAGTGGTCGCAATGGCTGGAGCTGAACCAATCCAAAGCCAGGAGCCTCTTCCAGGTCTCCCACACGGGTGCAGGCTCCCAAGGCCTTGGGGCGTCCTCGACTGCTTTCCCAGGCCACAAGCAAGGAGCTGGATGGGAAGTGAGGCTACTGGGACATGAATCGGTGCCCACATGGGATCCTGGTGCGTGCAAGGTGAGGACTTTAGCCATTAGGCTACCACGCTGGGCCCCTGTTCTACTGTTTTTGACAGCTGCCTACTGTAGACATCTAAGACTTTGCATGTAGCTTGTGGTCTGGGGCATTCTGTTGTGAGAAAGCAAGTTCCTTGCATTTCTTTGCACTCTTAGTCACCATGTTCAAGACAGATATGTGAAAGGAAAGAAGCAAGAGAAAAGAGGGAGGGGGGAAAGCAGTCAATGGGACTTAAAATGGATGTGGGGCCAGACTGAAGGCATAAAAAGCTGTTTTATGTTCGGTTTCCTAGCAAAGAATGCTGCTGTAGTCTGAAGTTGGAGCTTCGTGGTGGGCCTCATCCTATGACATGCCAGATGTTAACTAACCTAAAAATATTGATGTGGCATAAGGGGAAAAACCCACTAGGATGGAGCTTTGCTTGTTTAGGGTGGTGACTTTTTACTCTACCAAAACTTCTGGTAGTCCCTGATAACAGCCCACAAGTGGCGCCTGTTCTTCCCTCACTGTGTTCATGTTTTCTGGGGTGCACCAGTAGCAAGACCATGGAAATGTTGCCCACAGAGTGCCAGGAGCTCAGGCAAGCAAATTGAAGGGTGTGACTTACACAACTGCCTTTCTTAGAGGTCCTGGCAACAAGTTCCTTTTCCTCAGTATGAGCCGATGGCATAGTAACTTCCTATTTGGTGTCAACTGCCAGGTTTTTTTTTCCTGTGTTTAACTGCCACCTTTGAGTACAACTGTTTTCTTGAGACGCCTACAAATTCAAGAACAGTGGTCAATTGAACACATTTTTAAAAAGTCCACTTGGAGGGCAAAAATAGCACCCGGCTTGGGTGTTTAGCATCAGTTTGTGTGAACACATGAAAGGCTCTCCTGTGGCTAGAAACTTCACCCTGGAAAGCAAACAAAGAAGCTACCTGACCTCCTTATACAAAGAGCTCAGTCTCCCAAAGAATCTCTCCCAAAGACCTCCCCAGTCCTGCCACGGTATGTACCCGCGTGGCTAGACAAAGCCAGCATTATGGCATGGCTGGTGTAGCAAGTAGTGGAGGAGACTGTGAGCGAGTCTGTGACTGGGGCTGATGGTCTTCCGGTTGGGGCCCAGGCAGCCGCAGCCCCCTCCTGCCACCGCCAACTGATTCTGCGAGAGCTTTGACAAGCAGTGAAATCGGAACCGGACTCCTTCTATAGGTGAATCAGAGTTTTCCAGCCATCTTTACCTCTCAGTTTTATAGCCCATGGCCAAGCGCAAGAAGCTCAATTCTTTCTTCCCTGAATGTGAACATTTCAAACCAAGAGAGCTTCTACACAGGAAACCACTTAAGCAGCATTGCTCCCACCCACCTCAGCAGTGTCAGGAAGTCAAGTCAGCACGAGAATTGAGCTGGGCTGAGTCTCAGTCTAGCTTCTGTGTGATGCCACACAGAGGATTATGTAAGCCCTCAAAGGTGCAAGATTATTTGGGAGAGTTCGGCAACTACACAGGCTTAATGTTTCTTGATGGAGAATTGACTCAAGTAGCTTTTTCCTCGGGATGCTTTGTTGGAACAATGGTGAGGATACAACATCTATAGGAACCATTATATCATGGTTTCCTATTTGATACACAGCATTGGGAGGTGACTTTGAGGTATCACATGTGCTGTTATTAAAAAGAGCAAAGGTGTGGGGGGTCCTACATGATAGCCTACCGGCTAAAGTTCTCAACTTGCCTGTGCTGGGATCCCATATTGGCACCAGTTCTAGTCCCAGTAGCCCCACTTCCCATCCAGCTCCCTGCTTGTGGCCTGGGGAAGCAGTCAAGGACAGGTCCAAAGCCTTGGGAGCCTGCACCCGAGTGGGAGACCAGGAAGAAGCTCCTGGCTCTTGGCTCCTGGCTTTGGATTGGTTCAGCTCCAGCCATTGCGGCCACTTGAGGAATGAATCATCGGACAGAAGATCTTCCTCTCTGTCTCTCCTCTCTGTATGTCTGACTTTGCAACAAAAATAAATAAATCTTTTTTTTTAAAGATTTATTCATTTTATTACAGCCAGATATACACAGAGGAGGAGAGACAGAGAGGAAGATCTTCCGTCCGATGATTCACTCCCCAGGTGAGCCGCAACGGCCAGTGCTGTGCCGATCCGAACCCGAAGCCAGGAACCTCTTCCAGGTCTCCCACGCGGGTGTAGTGTCCCAATACATTATGTCGTCCTCAACTGCTTTCCCAGGCCACAAGCAGGGAGCTGGATGGGAAGTGGAGCTGCCGGGATTAGAACTGGCGCCCATATGGGACCCCGGGGCTTTCAAGGCGAGGATTTTAGCTGCTAGGCCACGCCGCCGGGCCCAAAAATAAATAAATCTTTTAAAAATGAGCAAAGGGGACCCTTGCATGATTTCATTCCAAATATCAGTACAGAGCCTTGGAACCTCAATCACATATTCCTGTTGGGTAGCAAGTTTCTAGAATCTACCCAGATGAATTTCTTCAATCTGAAAATATTCAGTTCATTGAAGAAACTTCAGGTAGTGACATCAGTTTGCCATTATCCTCTACAGAACACTATGCATTGCAGCAAAATCATTAGGCTCAACATGTGGAAGTCCAACATGCAAAACCCAATCTGTACATTTTGTAAACTGAAGGAAGATTTCGCATAGTTTGATGAACTAACTTCTTGGAAGGCTCCTACAGAAAACCTGCAACATGAGAACAGGCCCCATGATGAAATACTTTTTAAACAAATCATCTTTCTTAGAGTTATTTTCTGTTCAATAATATTTGTCATTAGCTTGCATTTCACTCTGGGAGACAGATGTGCTATGGTTAGTATAAAAGTAACAAAGGAATGCTGCTTTGTTTCCACTAGCTATTTGATGTGGTCCAATATTCATTTATTCATTCTCTCTCTCTCTCTCCAACCTGCCTTGGGCACCCAAACTCCACATTGATCTGAAACTCTCAGGGAACAGTGAATCCCAAGTCTATTTCTTGGTAAATAGTCCCCAATTCAACTAGTATGTTACACACCTTGGCAACCACGGTCATTTGGGGCTGGGGGGAATTGGCCTGTGCTTTGGAGAATGGTTAGCAGCATCTTTGGCCTTTGTCTGCTCGATGACGGTATCAGACCTCTTCACCACTTGTGACAGGCAAAAATGATCAACAGCAGACAAAACTGGCCATGGTTGCGTATGTACCATGGCCTTAAGCCATTGACACCTTTGTTATTGTTTTTCTAGGGCAAGTTTTGTGATGCAGTGAAAAATGCTGGTATTTGTCACACCAGAATCACTTCAAGTCCTGGTTGTTTTGATTTAGCTTTTGATTTAGCTCCATGCTAAGTGACTGTGAGAGAAGCAGAGAACGGTCCAAGTGCCTTGGGCCCCTACATCCACTGGGGAGACCTGGAGGCTATGGCCTGGCCCAGCCCTGGTTATTGTGGCCATTTGGGGAGTGAGCCAGAACACAGAATATCTCTTGCTCTTCCTCTCTTCTATGTCTCTCACTCTGCCTTTTGACTAACCAACCAAATAAATCTTTTAAATGAAGTTTTCCAGACCATTTTTATCTACCTGCACATTCTGGTTATGATCGGTCCATTCAGTTAATATTTATAAGCATAGATAAGTTAAATATTTTACCTTTAGGACAGATGCTAAATTCAAATGATGAACCTTTGGGGGTGTGTTTCGAGGACATCATTTCACTAAGCTTATTTCACTGAGTTTTATTCACTGTTTATTTCATGTATGTATAAGCTTACCTAACACACATGTTTATTAAGTTTTCATGGGCACTCAGGTCACACAAACCAAACAGGTACAAAACGCTATCAAGCACCCAATGGGGCTATCTAGAAGCAAAAGGACCAGTACCTCCCTTCAAGCACTTCTTTCTATCAAGCAGTGTGACTATATTATAATATATTATTAGGCTCTGGACATTTGAAGTTAATATTCAGGTGCTTTTTGTGTGGGGGATGGGAGCACATCACAAGATACCAGAAGTTCTTATCATACTGCTTGGTTAATAATTTGAAAAGTAAAGCTGCTCAGGAAGGGGGCAGAAGAGTGAGTTCCTGGTACTTACAATGGAGTTTTCCTTTTTCATATGCTGACACTTTCACAAGATTTCATGTAGGGCCTGGCAAAGTAGCCTAGTGGCTAATTCCTTACTTGCATGTGCCGTGATTCCACATCAGCACTGGTTCCAGTCCCAGCTGCTCCACTTCCCATCCAGCTCCCTGCCTGTGGCCTGGGAAAGCAGTGGAGGACTGCCCAAACCTTGGGACCCTGTACCCGTGTGGGAGATCCACAAGAGGTTCCAGGCTCCTGATTGGTTCAGCTCCTTCTCTCTGTAAATCTGTCTTTGCAATAAAAACAAAATACTCACACACAATGGAAAAAAGCATAAATAAACCAAGGCAGCCCATGCAAAAACTCAGGTGGTCTCTACAGCAACAACAACAGATGGTTTATTTAGTAGTGGTAGACACAAGTGAATTTCAAAAGTTTACTGAGCTCTCAAAAGCAGCATGTGTCAGGGGTCCAGTTCCCCAAAGTTTCCTTTTAGTCTCCTACAGCATTATATAAGTCCCATGCAGAATGGTAAGGAGGAGAGCCACTTCTCTCATACACTTACATTTACATGAGCTGCTCCTAGGTAGTTCTAAAATGAACATGGCTGGAAAGAACTCAGGAGAAAAAAAAAAAAGACAATGAAAGATGTAACACACAATAAAGTAAACAATATAGAGGTTTAGTAAGAGTAGTACTCGAGAGTTTAAACTGGTATCAATGAAACAGTATACCTATTACACACCTGCTTATCTTAGTGAAAAATTTTGGGGAAACACACTCATTCATTCATTCATTCAACAAATGAAGGGTCTACTCTGAGCCATGTTGTGGGTTTGGAGGAAATGTGCCAGAAAAAAAAAAAAAAGACATGTTCCCCAGAGAACTGTCGCTGAATCTGAATTATTCTCCTATAAGAGAAGCTGTGTCTTTGGCCTCGAGGACCTAGATCATCTTGATAAGCAGACAACACAAAGGAAATACATGAAATCATGAGAAGAAAGCAGCACAGTGCCAGTGCTGCTCCCTTCGCGAGCACTGTGAGGAGGCAGCACAGAATCTTGGGCTCACTCCAGACCGCTACCAACACCTGCAGGGAAAGATGAAGCCTAAGACACATCCCCGGATGTGTCTTAGGGCATTCCAGGTTTTCCCGGCAGGCTGGCACTGTTACGTGGAAGCTGGGCTGGTGGAACATAGAAAATACACTGAGGCCTATCATCTAATTGGAAATAGAGTCTGGTCTTGAACTAGGAGTCAGAACAGTGCAATTATATCCTTTATCATCGTTTAAAACAAACAGAAACTGGGTCTGGCACTGTGGTGCAGTAGACTAAGCCTTTGCCTGCAGTGCCGGTATCCCATTTGGGAGCCAGTTTGTGATCCAGTTGCTCCACTTCCAGGCCAGCTCCTTGCTAATGGCCTGGAAAAGCAATGGAGGAGAGCCCAAGTCCTTGGGTCCCTGCATCTGCATGGGAGCTCTGGAAGCTTCTATCTCCAGACTAGCCTAGCTCCAGCTATTACAGCCATTTGGGGAGTGAGTGAGCAGATGGATGGAAGCCATGTCTCGCCTTTTCTCTCGGTAACTCTGCCTTTTGAATAAAAAGAAAATAAATGTTTAAAAACAGAAACCATATAGGTAAGCCCTTCATTAGTTGCAGGAGCCCGAGTTTCAACTCCCTGCTCTACCAGGCAGTAACTGTGTGCTATTTGGTTCAAATGATTTCACCTGGTAGAGCCTTTCCCTTCAATTGCAAACTGGTGTGTGTTGGGGAAGGCGAGGGTAGAAGACCCTTGGGGAGATTCAACAAAGTAGCGATCCCTGGCACAAAGAAAATGACATCCACGAACTACCACTACTAATGTTGATATTCGTATGTTGTTCTCTGAAAAAGATTAAAAATGAAGAAGAGAAATACTTGTCATATGTCTCCCAGAACCCCCAATTAGGTGGCAAGTGCAGAGGGTTGGGTGTGGGTATAAACAATCATTGCCTGTACAGACTCCTTACAGACTGCAAGGTTTTTGGAACTGGCACTTGGCTACTGCATTCTTAAAATGTAATTAACCTCCCGTGCCCTCCCAAAGGTGTTTTCATAATGAGACTCTTGCGAATGAAATGACTATCTGATACTGTTGTTAGCTGCATTAGGATACTTTCAAAAGAGCCTTTCTCACCCCCCCCCCCACACACACACTGTGGAGTGCCACAGAACAAGGGGAGGAGGCAGGGAGTGGCTGAGACCAAGGCCATGTGTGCTGAATTCAATAAAAAAAGTCCTGCTAATGATCCAATCTCATTTCCCTTGCCTCTATTATCCTCATTAATTTGTCTGCCTATACACCATCTGTTTTCCCATTTCTCCTCCCTTTCACGTGCAGAACTTGGGGTGGGGACCTCGAGGGGGGGTAGGAAGCCCCAGTCTGGCACACATCCAACTGGTAGCCCTAGAACCAAGGGGGAGCCTCAGGCTGGAGTTACCTGAAGTATGTCTGGGGACAGGGAACCTGGAAAGCAGGCGTGTGGCTACGGATCCACCCAGGGCTGCGGCCTACGGCTGGGGCGACGTGTAGGCGGGAAAGCGCTAGCGACTGCCGAGCCGGGGGCTCTGCGTGGCCCCACCTTCCAGCAGGTCGGCGAGCCCGGAAAGAGTTTCAACACTCTACAAGTTTCAACTCCAGACGTCTCCGACGCTGCCTGTGTCCTAGCCTCGCATGCCTGCCTGCAACGTGGCCGCCAATGGGACGCCCTCGTCCCGCTGGGCCGTCCCAAACTCTTTGGCTCTCACTCCAGACTCAGCCGTGTTCCCGGTCTCCCCGTCCCTGGGTTCTCCCCGCCGCGTGCCGGGAGAGGCTTCCCGTTCTCGGACTCCCGCAACCCCGGGCAAGCCCCTTTGCTGCCAGGAGCCTTAGCTCCGCCGACACCGCCCGGCTGCTGGGCGGGGGCAGGGCCAACGGCGGGCCCGCCCCCAACCGCCTCCCCGGCCAGGCGAGCAGGCGGGTTGCTGGGGCGCCTCCACCTCCTCTTCCTAAAGCGGCGAGGCGCAGACGAGCGGCATCACTCGAGCCCAGGTCCCAGCCGCCGCTCCACACAGCGCCCCGCGTTCAGGAAAAGGAGCAGCAGCGGAGGCGGTGGCGAGAGCAGCGGGCAGGCGCCAGAAAGGTAGACTGAGTCCCCGGGAGCTGCGCTGCCGACCTTCCACCACCCAGCCCCGGGCTCCGCGCCAGCAGCCTGGTAACCCCACTTTTTTGTGTCCTTCCAGGCCCCGGTCGAAAAGCCTGCGAGGGCCGCCGAACTACTCCCGGAGGAGGAGCCAGTCGGAGCCCCAGACGCAAACGCCAGCGCAGGAGCCGTGCGGAGCAGCAGTCGTCTTCATGGCCCACTCACCGGTGGCCGTCCAAGTGCCCGGGATGCAGGTGAGGAAACCAGGCCTCCCCGCCGTCCCCCACGTGACTGTCTGGGAACCCCGGGTATGTTCGTGCTCGGTCCCGGGGACGAGGGGCGGCCCTAGGGCTCCAGGGCTCCAGGGCTCCAGGGAAGGCTGGGCCAGACGCCCTGGCCAGGTGACCCCCGAGTAGGGCTCGAGGTGTTTCTTGGCGTCTAGGCTAGGTGGTGCTGTGCGCTGAGAAGGCGAGGAGGGACGGGGCGCGCAACTCGGTTGGAATTGCTTGTTGGAGATGATGAAAATAGGCCAGAGACACCTGCGCCTACTAACCGACGCGTTTGGGGATTCAGAGTGGGCGATCTTAACCTGGGAGAGCCCTGGTTTGTGGGGCAAAATACAAGTCGCCCTCTCTCCGTTGTCGCTCCCCCCCACCCCCGCCTTAGGCGGACACACACACACACACACACACACACACACACACGTTGGGGTGGGGTAAGACCAGGGGCGGCGATGGCTTTGAATTCAGCTCTTCCTGTGTGTAAATGCGAAGACCCAGGGTGACTTTTTTTTCCCCTTTCGCTGCAGATGTTTAAGGGTAAAATCATACCTAAGCTGTCCAAGCTGGCCCAGCCCCCAAAGGTGCTGTGAGAAATGCAGGGTTCCTGTTTAGAGTGAGATGATGGCCTCCTAGCCTCCTCTTCCTCCCTTTCCCACGAGAGGACTGTTCCATGTGGCAAAGGAAAATTACTGTGCTAAGGCAGGGGACCCAAGTTCGTACTGCGGCAGTCTACCCAGCCTCCTCCACACACCCCCTAATATATAATATATATATATAAAGAAAAAGTTATGTGGACTTTTTATGCCATCGCCTTGTTAAGTTGCTGCATTTCATACTGTTCTGCCAACTCCAGATCAACTAACTTAAGGCATTCACGTGCCCATCTCCGCTAGATAGCCCAAACAACTCCTTTATGTATAGGTCAGATGCTAAAAACACGAAAGCCTCAGACCCTCGTGGTCTGCTAAAAATGTGAGAGTAAACTTTTTCAAGTTCAGGCAAGTTGTGGAGAGTGACAAATAGTGTGTGTTTCTAGTCAAAATCAAAAGCGATTTGCCTTGGGACCTCAGCTTCTTGATATATGAAATTTATGTTATTTTTTTATATATAAGTAGCAGTTCATCTCATTTGATGCAGTTAGTGGTTTTTAAAATCCTTTTCCAAGAAAGGACTTTCCGTAGGACACTTATCTAGCCTAGGTCTCCTGGTGTGTTTAAGAACCAGGTCTTTCAGCTGCATTTAGAGCCCTTTCTGGAGTCCCAGGAAGTTGGCGCATGTTTAATAAGGGGGAGGGGATGTGGCTAGAGAAATGTAACACAGAAAATGGTAGGGTGTTTTTAAGGTTAATCTCTTCCAGTTTTGCGAAGTGCCTCAAAGTTGTTTCTTCCCTGGCTTCCTTGCCCCTCCTTCCCCTCTCTTCCCCCATCAGTGGCTCACATCCCATTCATTCACCTCTGTCTTTGGTTGTGTTAAGAAAATAGCAGCTTGCAAAGTAATTGCAGTCTGTTCTGATTTGGAAGGAAGTGGGAACTTTCTCCACCGCTCTCTCCCTTCTGTTGTATTGAGGGTCTCAACTGTGCCGCTGTGAAGTTTGCCGCGCAGGGTCTCCATGCTTCGGTCTTTATTGTGTTTGCACGCCTGCGTGCGTGCGTGCGTGCGTCAGCACAATACCACCGACTCATCAAGTTTGTGATGGTGGGGGAACAGTGTACTGGGGAGAAAATGGTTTTTGATCTTGACTGAGTTTGTATGGATTTTATTTGATGTATATGTATTCTGGTCTGTTTGATTTCTGTAGTTTAGGAGCTGCTTGCTAGCCGGCATTTCTTACTGCTCCCTACTTTTAAAAAATGTTTGTTTCAGCTGCCTGTCTTGAATTTTTGAGTCACAAGGTAGGTTAGAATGTGAATCGTCTAGTATACAAACTGTTCCTCTCAATCTATATCCTCTAAGTATTATGATCACTTTGTTCAGCCTTGTTTTCGTTGCACAGTCATCTCCACATTAGCAGAGAAGGGAATGCTTGTCATTCCATCTTAGTGAACTCGTACGTCCCTAATTTTTTACTTCCATTATCTTTCTTCAACGCTTGGTACAACATGAAGGTTTTGCAGTAGTTGAACTTGTACAATACCCTAAAAATAATTACATAGCAGGCAGTGTGATTTTTGAATCCAGGCTACTTTTCTATACTTTCTGCAAAAATATCACATGTGAGATGCACAAGTGTATTGTGTGTTCATAAAATTCTCAAGTTTTGTTGAAAAATCATGAGGGCCTTTTAGAACAGTAAGAGAGCTTGAGTTAAGCATGTGTTCTTGAAGAATGATGGAAAAATGATTTTTCCAGAAATAAAAACAAAATTCTTTCATCCATAATGTTTTTCTCTGAGGAGAGACTCGACGCAGAAGTCGGGCTACCTGTTCTATCACTTAAGACTTCCAGCATTATTGACTTTCAAACAAAGAAATTTCTGTTGCCACTACCTTAAAATAGAAAAGAAACTTGGAGTAAAGAAAGAAAACCCAGGATTTGATCCAGTTGAAACTCCTCCTCATGAATTGGTTATTCAACTTCATTTTGTTGGTATTTCTTAATATTGTGGTAATGAACATTTTGCCACAGTTACACCAGTGGGGAGGATATGAATATTTAGGTATTTAACCTGTGCATAGTTCATTAGTGCATAACTAAAAGAATTTCCGAAATGGGAGGTGAACTCTTAGAAAATATTTAAAGTACAGTTTTTTTTAAAAATAATAAAGTGGCAAATCTGTTTCCACTGGAATATTTATTATTTAATGTTTTAGAACCTCTTTTTCCCTCTGAGTTTTCAGTTATAAGTTGTATTTAAAGTATTTCTCCTTGGAACTTCCGTTGGTAGTTATGAAGACAGATACTCTTGATAAATGTTTCATAAAGTTTAGGTGGGAGAATAAATGTTGGATTAGAGTTGCAAAGATTATTGTATGAATGCTTTTAAAAAAGTTTCTGCTGAAGAATTTCCAATTTAACCTTTGTATATCTTTAAAGGAACTTAAGGTGGTACAACTTTAAAATGGTTTTTGAGATTTGAAGCGTAGATGTAGTTTAAGGATTAATGAAAACCTTATTGAACACTTTTACATAAGAGGTGTAAAATATTGCCTGGCCCTGTGAATCATGTTCTGGGTCTTGGGAAGGATATTGAAGTACAACATGACGTCACTCTAAATATTTTTAAATCTTCCTGAAGCATTAAAGCTGTGTGTGAACTACAATGTAAAATCTGCACACTTACCTTGAGCATAATAAAAGTTTCTGATTGGAAGTACGAAAGGTGGCTAGAAGGTAGGCTGGCAACCAACTATTGTTAGACCCATATAGGGAAGGGAAGAGTGCAGGTAGAGACGGGGAAGGGCACACCTGTGAGCAGATGTGCATGCACGTGCAATCTGTGAGAGCAGGAAAAATCATCTGGGCTGTCTTGAGAAATAATAGCAGTAACACTGGGAAATTGGATCAGGTCCAAACTATGGTGTTCCTTGAATACTATGGGAGGATTTTTGACTTTTGAAATGGCCTTTAACTTGTGATGGTTGCTATTGAAATAATATGGGGGAAAGGGCATGGAGAGGGTGGAAGGGGAAACCCCTGAGCCTAGGGAACTGTATCATGAAAAAGAAAAGTTTAAAAATAGCCATACAACATGTCTGACTTAGGGACACTCAAGGAGCAGTTAGCGAGCTAGCTCTCCAGCTTGGACGCAAAGAGAAACTGGAGCATGGACTGACTTACAGGCAGTTTGCTCCACAAGGGCTATTTCAATGGGATAGTCAAACTCTGTTGATGCCTTGCTTTGGCAGCTTGCCTTCTGTATGCATAGTACTGTGGTTAAAACAGAGAGACTTCCAAAACTTAATAATCAGTTAAGCGAAGAGGGAGTCTAAGCCTTTGTAGTGTTGTGTATGGCATATGAGAGAATTATTCTAGATCTGCCAGAAATTGGGCTGAAATGATGAAATGCCAAATCTGAGAGGGAGTTAATACTTTGCATTCTACACTTGTGGAGTTGGAGATAACATTTGATGACCAAGTAAAACAGCTCAGCAGATAGGTAAAGGTGTGGCTCTGGAACTTCAGTCATTTACGAGTCTTTTACTGAGCATGTACTATATACCAGGCACTTGGCTCAAAAATGAAGGCTGGAGTCACCAGCAAAGGGGAGATTACTAATTTCTGAGAGAATATGTGGATGGGAGGGAGCACCCTGATGACACACTAAACAGATTGCAATAAAAGGAAGCATTGCCTTAAGATGTATGGGAGGATGCAAGCGTGTGTAGAAGTAGAGGGGGAGTTAACTGTGGGGATTCTTTATTTGCCTGTAACCAAGAATCCTTCGTTGGACAAGGAATTCAATTTAGTACCAGAATCCGGTATGAGGAGTTCTACCTCCCCTTTCCAACCTTTGGAAGGAACTAATTGAATTTGCAATTTGGGGAGAATATTTGTGGAAGGCATTGCTTTTACTTTGTTAAAAGCAAAGCATTATCCTGGTTGTCGAGTGGCTGATAAAGGAGTGTGGAATATGCTAATGACAAATGGCAGAAGACAAGCTGGAACAAAATGATCAGTGTCAGCTTGTACCCCCTTAGGGGTGGGGGGGTACTAGAAGCTTTGAAGTTAGACTAGAGATTGTTGGGAGAGTAAATAGGAAGTGGAGATGCCTTGAAGAATAGCTAAAAATGGGTCCATCTTGTACTTCCCTGGCTTGAGTCATCAAAAATGACATAATCTTACTAGTACTTAAGAATCCCTGAATATTGTGATGTGCTGTGTGTGTGTGTTTATGTGTTTTATTCTGCCTTTAAGACTGGCAAATGGTAAAAAACTTCCCCTAGTTTGCCTCTATGAAAGGTTATTAGATAAATTAGCCATCTCCTGTGCAGTATAATTTGAGCTACTTTATAAAAGTTGTCATGATGTATATATGGGAAGTTCATCCTGATTTCCAAAGTCTCCATCCTGCCTTCTTCATGAACCTATTTAGAATGTCCCATTTCTTGTCTATAAGCAGGGGACCCAGCACCATGGCTCAATGGCTAAATCGAGCATCTCATATGGGCTCTGGTTCATGTCCTGGCGGCTTCACTTCCCATCCAGCTCCCTGTTTGTGGCCTGGGAAAGCAGTCAAAGACAGCCCAAAGCCTTGGGACCCTGCACCTGTGTGGGAGACCCGGAAGAGTCTCCGGGCTACTGGTTTCGTATTTGCTCAGCTTCAGTCATTGCGGACACTTGGGGAGTGCACTTTCTGTATCTTCTGTCTATAAATCTTCCTTTCCAGTAAAATAAATCTTTAAAAAAAACCTATGCAGGGTCATGCCTGATTAAGTACTTGGATGGGAGAAATGTACCCAGTTTCCAAGCATGTGTGTACCTACTGCCAGCAGCAGATCAAACTAGTCGTTAATTTGTATACTGCCTTGGATTTTTCCCTAATTATGTGTGTTGTAGTTGCCTCCTAAGCTAGTTTGTAGATTGCTTGGAGGCAGGGAGCCGGCATCTTGTTTCTTTTTACCATTAGGTATGAATCATACTTAAAAGTGCTGCCTAATAAGTGTGCTACAGACTTGACATTCTCTAACTTCATTTCAGTTCTGCCTTCCAAAACTGCTGAGGGAGAGAGCCCCAGCGCTTGCCTAGAAACCAGTGCTGACTTTCCATACATTTGTGGCTTTGTGGTCAACAGCCTCCTCTCTGCCCCCTACTCTATCTCCTCGTCCTTTTCCCTCCCTCCTAGTTGTAGTTTCCAGGCTGTTCAGTAACCTCTCTTACTGATTGGAATATCCCTACCTCTACTCTTTTGCCTCTGTCCTACCCTTCTCTGTAAAACAAGCAAAAAAAAAAAAAAAAACTTTCATGTCCCAGAAGTCATATTAGGAAGACTCTGGGAATTCCATTGGTATGAAGGTGCTTTTCATTAGTGGCTCAGCATGAGACCTCCTCTCTGAATGTAACCCATTTTTGAGGGAATAATGCCATAAAGAAATGGGTATCTAGCTCAGCGTGGTAGCCTAATGGCTAAAGTCTCCACTTTGCATGTGCCAGGATCCCATGTGGGTGCCGGTTCATGTCCTGGCAGCCCCACTTCCCATCCAGCTCCCTGCTTGTGGCCTGGGAAAGCAGTCGAAGACGGCCCAAGGCCTTGGGACCCTGCACCCCTGTGGGATACCCGAAAGAGCTCCTGGCTTCAGACCAGCTCAGCTCCAGCCTATGGGGCCACTTGGGGAGTGAACCAGCAGATGGAAGATCTTCCTCTTTGTCTCTTCTTTTCTCTGTAAATCTCCCTTTCCAATAAAAATAAATCTTTTTTTTTTTAAAGAAATGGAAATCTAGTAAGAGAATTTCAGGCATCTTGGTAAGAGTTTTTGACTGAATTCAGAAAGAGTGATGAGGTTGCTAATTTCACTTGCTGCTAGAAAAGGGAGTGAGGAGAACAAGAATCAGTGCTCTTATTAGGCATGATGCATTTCTTGTGACTAAGACTCAAAGGATTGCCATCATCGGTACATATAAACTATGTCGCTTTGAAGATTGACGGCCTGGCCCGTAGACTTGGCCTGGTCTAGCCCTGGGCTGTTGTGGCCACTTACAGATTAAATCAGCAGATGGAAGATCCCCCTCGCTGCCTTCCTACCTACCCATCTGTGTGTGTGTGTTTGTGTGTGGCTCTTGGCCTTTCAAAGAAGGAAATAAATAAACAATTTCTCTTGAAGATTGCTATGAGGTAACTTGCTTTCAGAAGAACCAAAATGAAATACCCACAACTCAATTTTGAAATGTTTATATATTTTTAATTTGTGAGGCAGAGGAGAAGAGCCCTATCCACTGGCTCCCTCCCCAGCTGCCCATAAGGCTAAAGCTAGGGACCAGGAACCTAACCCAGCTCTCCCATGTGGGTGGCAGAGCCCAGTTCCTTGAGCATCACCACTGCTTTCAGAAGCCAGAGCTGGATGTGGAAACTGGGCACTCTGCTATGTGGGACATAGTCATCTTTTTTTTAAATTTATTTTTATTGGACAGTCAGATATACAGAGAGGAAGAGAGACAGAGAGGAAGATCTTTCGTCTGTTGATTCACAACCCAAGTGGCCACAACGACTGGAGCTGAGCCAATCTGAAGCCAGAAGCCCTGAGCTTCTTTCAGGTCTTCCACAGGAGTGCAGGGTCCCAAAGCTTTGGGCCGTCCTCAACTGCTTTCCCAGGCCACAAAGCAGGGAACTGGATGGGAAGCGGGGCTGCTGGGATTAGAACTGGCATCTATATGGGATCCCAGCGTGTGCGAGACGAGGACTTTAGCTGCCAGGCTGTCGTGCTAGGCCCAGGACATAGTCATCTTAACTGGTAAGTTCGATACCCTTCTTGCACAACTAAACTATTCACCAAATCACTTGGTCATCTGTTATTGTAAAAAAAAGGTGTTCGTTTCTTATTTGAAAAAATAAAGAGGGGGAGAGAAGAGACATCTTCCACCCTCTGGTTCACTCCCAAAATGGCTGAAGCCAGGAACTCCATCCTGGTCTCTCACATGGGTGGCAGGGGCCCAAGCTCTTGGTTCATCTTTGATTGCCTTTCCAAGAATGTTAACAGGGAGGTGAACTGGAAGTGGAGTAGTAAAGACTGGAACCAGCACTCTGCTATGGTATGCATTGTTGCAAGCCTCAGCTCCCCAACCATTCTGTCACACACTGCCTGCAGACTAAGGTATGTGGTGGGGACTGCATCTTTGAATTAATGTTTGTTGAAGTCAAGTATTGGAGACATAAGCTAATCCCCCTCAAAAGTGCTGTGAAGTAGGACCAGTGTAAGTAAATTCAAATTTGGATTTAAAAATAAAAAGGGTAGGCATTTGGTGCAGTAGTTAAAACACTGCTTCCGTTATTGGAATGCTTAGATTTCAGTCCTGGCTCTTCTTTCCCTTCCTGCTTCCTGCTAATATATACCCTGGGAACCGGCAGGTGATAGTTAAGCACTTGGTCCCTGCAGCCCACACTGGGGATCCAAATGAAATTCCTGACTCTTGGCTGCTGTAGGGATTTGGGTTGTGAGCTCTCACTGTCTCTTTTCATTCAGTCTCCCTGTGTCACCCCGCCTTTCTATGTTTCCTCGCTCTTCTCTTCCCATAAATATTAAAACAAAAAACACGTAAAACAGGAGCTGGTGTTGTGACCTAGCTTGTAAAAGCACTGCCTGCAACATTGGCATTCCGTATGGACACCGGTTTGAATTCCAGTTTCTCCACTTCTTATCCAGATTCCTATGAATGGCCTGGAAAAACAGCAGAGGATTGTGCATGTTTGGGCTCTTGCCACCCAAGTGGGAGACCCGGATGGAGTTCCTGGCTCTTGGCTTCAATCTGGCCCAGCACTGGTCCTTGTCACTATCTGGAAGAATGAACCAGTGAATAAAGATCTGTTTTTCTCTTTCTCCTTACACACACACACACACTCTCTGAGAGCCCTTTGAAATAAATGAAAATTAAAAAATAAAAGTGTGAGTACATTGTTGACCACCCCTGCCTCCATGGACATTGATTGTCCATCTCCAAAACTTGCTATGACTCGGGCAAATCACTTGATGTGCATGTTCAGAGAAGCAGGAACACATATGAATGGAGCAGAGGTCCTGTCTTCTATGCCTGCCTGTAACCCCTCCCTGTCCCCCAACTTTTCAGCAGTAGACATTTTCATGGGGCTAGAGCTATAGGATGCTGCTGAAAACTGACAACAGCTTACTGTCTGCTCCCTCATTTATTGTAAGATTACGGATTAGAGTGTTTCGTGCCTTGGAATATCAGATTAGCCATTTGTACGGCACAGTTTAGGATCATCTGGCCAAATTAGAACAAAATTGTAGTTTGTGTTACTGGGTTCCAGAGTACACAAAATTGTAGACGGGTTAGATGAGAGAGTTGAAAATAATTCTCTTTAAAGGTCTCCACTTTCCCTCTTGTTCTAGTAACTTCAAAAAATGTACTGCTGAGGAAATCTGAGTCATTGTGTTTTTGTATTTTTCTCATGAAAAGACTTTGGATCTTTGTGATCCTTGCAACAGATACTGTATATTGTTAGTGATACCTTTTTTTATTCCCCTCTCCCTCTTTTCACCTGTTGGGAGTGGGGACTAGGAATCTGTAAAACCTATTAAGTTAAAGTACAAAGGAATGAAAGAAGTTGAGTTAATATCAACCATCGTTGGATTTTTTTTCGGTTTGTTTATTACATCACAATAGGGTGTCTAGTCAAAGACTAACAGTTGCTTTGAATTATAAAAGCGGCTTTCCACTATCAACTTAATGAAGTTCGCTGGATTTGAAATCCATATCACACTAGATGTGTTAAGGAAATTTCTAAGCATACTAGTGAATTATTCTACCAGGTTTCAGTTGCGCCTGGTAACATAATCCTGGGAGTAAATTTTTGGCAGGTGGAGGAAATACTTTACGAACATCTAAGAAGCATCCAGATTTTTCTTTGAAAATGCATTTTATAAGTTGCTCTATTAGTGTGGTTTTTCAGGCTCCCACCCAGTCTTCCATTAGACTGCTTTGAGACATTGCCACTTCACAGTATGTTATATTAAGGGTAGGCTTAACTGCCTGACCCAATATGGTATAAATAACCAAACAGTGGTGACGGGGAAGGCTGGGCAGCACAGATAATTAGCTAGGGTGAAAAGTTGTTATTAACGCAAAAAATTTGAGGGGAGTTGTTTCAGTAGAAACCATAAAGTCTGACTTTTTGCTGCATGCCTCTGCATCATCAGTATCGCTGCCTGCTAGACCTAGGAGAGTTTCTAGATGCCTTGTTCTCAATTTCCTGCTGCCTGCCTTAACTTTCAGCAGAAGCACAAAAGAAACCAATCAGCAAAGCATACACACATGCTACTAAGTATGGTGATAGAAAATAGAACTTTGACCTCTCGTGGTTAAAGAGACTATGGTTGCTGTGTCTGGCAGCCCCAGGGAAAGAAGCATATTTCAAATGTATGCTTTTTAAATGTTAGTGACCCCGTGGGAAAAACGGGCTAGCAAACTCATTAATTAGAGTCCAGTTGGCTCCTTTTGTTTTCATTCAGAAGCTTTGTTTGAAATGAGCTCAGAGCCTTTCTCTATGCTTATCAGTAAAGAGTAATATATTGGGCTTGCCCAGGTTGGTCACTGGTGACCTAGGTTTAATGTTTTTACACATTTTGTTTCATGAGACAACTCTGATTTAAGCTGGAAAATGATTAACAGCAAAGTTTGGAAGGTCTGCTTTGCATAGAACAAAGAGCTTAAGGTCTGTCTTTGAGGTATAAGAATTATACAGAGTCCCTGACCTCAAGAAGTTTATATTCACTGGTGTGACCAGATTGACAGTTAGAAATCTAACAGTACAGAACAATAGGATGAATCACTAACAAGATGGAATCTGATATGGATGCAACCCAAGGAGACTCAATCGGGATATGAAGCTAGGCCTTAGGCACATGCTTTAAAGAGTGGGGGATCATCAGAAGGCGCAGTAGGACACCTGTTACCTTTCTTCTGTAACAGAAATGCAAGGTAGGTGCCTGTTGGCATGAGGGCCTGATTACAAAAGGCCTTGAATGCCAGGCTGAGACATTTGTTCTTTGCTCAATTCACAGTAAGGAGTTTTGCTCAATCCACAGCAGCAGAGTTAAATGACGGGAGCAGTATTTGTTGATTGTTTGTCTTGGAAGATTGCGTTATGCTTGCAACCCAGCAGGCATGATTGGAGATAAGGGAAAGTTGGAGGTTTTAGTTGATAAGGCTTTATCTAGAACAGGGATGGTCAAACTTGAGAGTCCATGGATATCACCTGGAGGGCTTGTGACCCTACAAACTGCTGGGCTCTGTTTCTGGAATTTCTGATTTAGGAAGTCTAGGGTGAAGTCCATGTATCTTCATTGCTAATGAGTTCCTGGTTGATCTAGCGACCACTCAGCACAGCACAACTCAAGGAAGATCTTACTAGATTTTAGAGACTAATTCAATGTGGAAAACGGAGAAACATGACAAGGAACAAGAGAGTAAAAATTTGGGCTAAGTTTGGAAGAAAATAGGTCCATTTTTAGCGAAGCTGAAATGCTGGTCACACATCTAAGCAGAAACAATTAGTAATGTGTTAGTTCCTCAAAAGAGCTGGAGATTAGAGAGTTCCAGGTGGAAACTGATAGGAGGTGAAATTGGGATAAGTGAAGAAAACCAATTTATTGTGATCTTCTGAGAACTCAATATTGGGTTCAATTCTGCAGCTTCCAGATTCTCATGGTTGCCCATAGTTGCTGTTTTCCTTGATGCAAACAGCTTTGCAACTCTGACAGTGAATGCTCGTTCTTGTGATCTGTATTGACCTGTGATCTGTGAGTGCTGTAAGTAAGGGACTTCAAGTTTGATTTTTTGTATTTCTTATCAGTTTTTTTAAAATATTTGTTTTTATTGGAAAGGGAAATTGGCAGAGAGGAGAGACAGACAGATCTTCTGTCCACTGGATCACTCCACAGTTGCCCACATCGGCCGGAGCTGAGCTGATCCAAAGCCAGAGCCAAGAGATTCTTGTGGGTCTCCAACATGGGTGCAGAGTCCCAAGGCTTTGGTCCATCCTCGACTGCTTTCCCAAGCCACAGGCAGGGAGCTGGATGGGAAGTGGAGCAGCTGGTATTCTAATTGGTGCCCATTTGGGGTCCTGGTGCTTGCAAGGTGAGGACTTTAGCCACTAGGCTACCATGCCAGGTCTGATTTTTTTCTGTTTCTTAAACACTGTTATATCTGAATTAGTCCTGTTGATGATAGACAGTCAGAAAGTCTCTAAGAACCTTACTACCATGCTCAGCATGGCTAGGTGTGTACTCAAGTAAGCAGTTTAGTAATTGTTATGAAATGCAAAAAACCAAATAAATTCTGCTTATGCACGCAATTATGGAAATGAAACTTGGCTAAAGTGAAGTGAAAAATCAGTATCTGAAATATCAGTAAATGGTGATACTTCTCCCAGAGGTAGAGATTTAATATTCATGTATATATGTATATATTTATACACACACACACATATATATATATATTTTTAAAGATTTATTCATTTTATTACAGCCAGATATACACAGAGGAGGAGAGACAGAGAGGAAGATCTTCCATCCGATGATTCACTCCCCAAGTGAGCCGCAACGGGCCGATCCGAAGCCAGGAACCTGGAACCTCTTCCGGGTCTCCCACGAGGGTGCAGTGTCCCAAAGCATTGGGCCGTCCTCAACTGCTTTCCCAGGCCACAAGCAGGGAGCTGGATGGGAAGTGGAGCTGCCGGGATTAGAACCGGTGCCCATATGGGATCCCGGGGCTTTCAAGGCGAGGACTTTAGCCGCTAGGCCACGCCGCCGGGCCCATATATATATTTTTTATTTGAAAGGCAAAGTTGCAGGGAGTGATCTTCCATCTCCTGGTTCACTCCCCAGATGACCACAGTGGCCGGATGTGGGCCAATCCAAACCTAGGAAATGAGAATTGCTTCTGGGTCTTCCAGTTGTGCTTAGGGACCCAAGGACTTGAGCCATCCTCTGCTGTTTTCCCATGCCATTAGCCAGGAACTGGATCAGAATAGAAGCAGCCGGGACTCGAACTGGAGCGTATAAATGCCAGCTACACAGGTCATGGTCTGACTTGGTATGGCATGGCACCAGCCACTAAAGGTAGAGATTTTTAAGACCTTTTGCGGCATTGATACATCTCACCAATTTTTATTCCTCAAAATTCCTTTCCTTCCCTTTGTTGCCCTGCTCTACAAGCAAAAAACTGGACTTCAGCTTTGAGCTGCTAGTATATAAATACCAGTTCACAGCTCTGATATTGTGAAGCCAATTTAGATTAAGTGTTTGAATTTCCAGAAGGGGAAGGAAGTTACTTCTGAATCTTTAAGGAAATATCAAACCACTTCCCAAATGACCTCTCTGCTGTCTAAGGGCACTCTTTGACCTACTAGTTGAGACTCCAGTTAAGAGATCTACATCTCATTTTGGAGTACTAGAATTCAGTAGCCAGTTCTGGTTCCTGATTTGAGCTTCAGGCTGATGGAGGCCCTTGTGATAGCAGTGATAGCTGGAGTAATTAGGTTCGTGCCACACATGTCAGAGACCTGGGTGATGTTCCTGGATCCCAGCTTTGGCTCCAGTTGCAGACATCTGGCGAGTGAATCAGCAGATAGGATCTTGCTCTCTGCCTCTCAAGTGAATAAATGAATCAAAATAAAAACTATATGCTCTATACCTGTGACTTTATTATGGTACCTTTTAGCAACATTTACCATATAAGAAAGCTCAAACTTTAGTTCAAACAAAGGAGTAGAAGTACAAATAAGAGAATTGGGCCTATTTAATGAGTTTGCCAACACTAGACAATTTGAGCAAACTTGGACTTAAGTTTTCATGAAATTTCTAATATGAATACCCAACCAAGAAAAATGAATCTATGCTTCCAAACCAAATGTTTGTCACCCATGAGGTGTTTAAAATCAGTTACAGAAAAGTCCTCTTAAAATCGTTTCAAGGGCCCGGCGGCGTGGCCCGGCGGTGTGGCCTGGCGGCTGAAGTCCTCGCCTTGAAAGCCCCGGGGTCCCATGTGGGTGCTGGTTCTGGTCCCGTCAGCTCCACTTCCCATCCAGCTCCCTGCTTGTGGCCTGGGAAAGCAGTTGAGGACGGCCCAGTGCATTGGGACCCTGCACCCGTGTGGGAGGACCCGGGGGAGGTTCCAGGTTCCCGGCATCGGATCGGCGAGCATCGGCCCGTTGCGGCTCACTTGGGGAGTGGGTCGTCGGTCGGAGGATCTTCCTCTCTGTCTCTCCTCCTCTGTGTATATCTGGCTGTGGTAGAATGAATAAATCTTTTTTAAAAAAATTGTTTCAAGCCATGGTTATCAATATAATAAATTCATAGAATTGTTAGATGATTTGTTTCCCCTTTGAAGAATAAAATGTGTTTGGGTGTAAAAATTACAATACGTATCTATGACATCTCACACTTCTGTTCCTTTTCCAGGAAACAGTCTTTTGACCCATTTCTCATTCTGGATAGTTAAGATATTATTGGCAAAAATGATAGATGATGGAGGGATGAATGGGTCTCATTTATATCTACATGCGATGTATATTACACATGAAACATTGTGTGTTTTAATTTTTTATAAGGCTCAACATTGACCTGTGGAGTTTTTAACCAGTGATACCAGTTATAAAGATTTGAAAATCATGTATGAAGTAAGAGTTGCAGTATCCATGGCCTTGGTAAAATTTTTTACTATATGAGAGACATATATAAAATACATAGAAAGTTTGACATGATTTTAAATGTTTACTCCAAGGTGAAAACGTGATGAGAACTTAATAGGATTATCAGGATTTAACACATTGCGCTTTTACTGTGACACTTTCCACACTCCTATCATGGCCAGTTCTTTCTTCCTTTGATACTGAAACTCTTACTATTCTTGAAGAAATTGAACTCACAGCAGTCTGTTCCGTACAGCATACAGATCATGGGAAATTACTTTTAATGAAATTCAATACTAGTGTTAAGCAGTTTTAGTGAATTAGAGTTGAATTGAACATCACGCAGGATCACATTTATCAAGGCTTCCATTTCTTTGCTTAATTTTTCTCATCGGTCTTCTAGAGAAATCATTACATCAAAGCAATGTTTTTGATAAATACAAACCTGTTTCCCGTGAGGCGAATCCGAGAAACCGGATGGGATGTGAATGACTTGTAGCTAGCAGCAGCTTATCATTGTGTGAGCACTGGAAGCTGAAATTGCTGTGGCTACCTCACACTACAGCTTCTGGGGTGATAGGGAAGGGAGAAAAGTGAGCATCGGATTCAGTTTCAGTGCCAAGCAAAAATCTTGTACCAAGAGAGCTGCTTTTTTGTGTGTTAACTATGTCTTTGTGAATAATGATGACTGTCAATGAAAGATCTTTTTCACTCTGTCACAGCCTTCCCAAAGAGCACATAAAATGAAAACGTGGGATTCGACTGGTTAAATCATGAATCAAGTTTGAGGTTTTAGCATAGGTGTCACCTCCATGGTTGTTTTTTAGGACTGTTTCTGGTAACAGCGAGTGATGGTGGGGTTGGGGGTTGGGTGGGGGGAGATTCTTCCCGCTGTGTTGCTAGGGATCTTCTATCTACTGAGGTTCCGGCATCAGTTTTTGGAGGCTGCGGTGTAAACCCTGCTTAGGGAAGGTAGAATTTCATAATGCCAGACGATGACTGCTAGCACATGAGCAAACAGTAAGTGAGGGAAACAGTGTTGGACTCTGGAAGAACAGAAAGAGTATTGCCAAAGGAAGGAAAAAAGTAGCCTTTTAGTCTTTTGCTTTAAAGGTTGAGAATTCTCTCCATGTTATTGTAGAATGGGAAATTTCACTACTTTCTGCAGAGGGGAGAACAAGCTAACAGAAAACAAGATTGGGGAGGTAATAGTAATTCTTTTCTTATTTGCTGCTCGTGACTTTTGCGATGCCAGTTACATTTCCATAATTCATTACTATGGCAAGAAAATAAATGTAAAGCGTATTTCTCATTGGGAGAAAACTTGTGGAAGACCAGGGGAGGAGCCGATGTCATTAGGATGGTGACTGCAGGTGCTTTTCTGTATAACGTGCAATTTTAGTGGCATGTGAATTAGACCACTGAAGTGTTTCTAGACACTTGGAGTCATTTGGAGTGGCCCTTTTTTGCCTCTGTAGCCAAGATGAATATTTTTCATTAGCAAGGATATCTTTCTCAGTGCACTTAATTTGGCTCATTTGGACCACTATTTAAAGAGGAGGGCTTACTGCTTTTTGATGAATCTCACTTTTGGATGACTGGAGTCAGTATCATTGTTACTTTTTCGGTGGGTTCTGGCATGGAAGGTCTCCCTCAGGAAATGGTTTAAACAGTATTTTGGAGAATTTCAAGGCTTAGTGGCATCTCAGATTTGACTATAAAAATGAGTTTGCCTAATGACTTTTTAGCACCACTTGATTAATGTTTTGCCTGAGAAGAGTTCTAATAGTCAGCTTTTTCTAAAAATACTTTAGTATCCAAAAATACAGCATTCTTTCTATCTGTGTCTGGTAGTTTAGAAGATAGAAAATGTCTTCATATTATGAAAAAGAGAAGTAAAGCAACAACAACAACAAAACAAAAAGCCAAGAACCACTGTTTGCGCAAGGATTGCGGCGCCTCTCCGGGTTCCAGAGGCAGGACCGTCCTGTTCTCTACCTATGTGACTGCAGTTTGCAGCCATCAGGTTAACTAGACACATTTTGTTATTTTGGCTTGTATGTTTTGTGATGATTGTGTCATACAGTGATTGTGTAGGGGCGATACCGACTGGAAGATAAAGCACAGTTTTAGATGCTTCAACAAGTCTCTCTTCATTGAAAAGATGATCTGTTCATTGCAAGGGAATGTTCTTATTTCATATGATCAGGTGGTTCCAGAGTTTTCAGAATTTAATTTTCCTTTCTGGTAGAACATGGTATCATTTCCTCCTGCTTACTAGCGTGAAGATCTTCGGGTGTTCTGTTCCACTACCCTCTGAAATAATGTCTGCTGGCATCTCCTTAGAGGAAAGGTGAGAGGATGGCTTAGGAAAGCCCTGGTCGGCTCTGGAGTTGAGATTAAATTGTTTGTAAAAGAGAATACACTCACAGCATGAAAGGGATCAAGTACCCATTCCAACCAAAGTTTGGATTCGAGGTAATTGATTTTCTTCTGAGACAGTTAAGGTGGAATTACTTTCTAAATATGTATAATTAATTTTCCACTAAGAGGTAGTAAGGCTGTTGTGTTTACTTCTGCTTTGAACGGAAGGTTCATTGAAATTGTGCGTTTTGAAGTTATTCCTGGTGAATACTTGCAAATGCCTGCATTTTAAAAAGTTACAATCATAACCTTTTTTTTTTTCCAGTGCTGCTAGCTCTTTGAGCGTCTAATGCAGTATTTCTCAACCAGGATTCCTCATCTGAACCATAAAGCAGAGAGAATTATTTGAGTTAATGTTTTCTCAAATTCCCCCCCCCCCCAAAAGGACATGTAACTGAGACTAATTCTATATGCACCAGAGAGTGATTCATTAATTGCATGCAGTGGATTTCTTGCAGTTTCTTTGTGTGTGGCCTATAAGCAAGGTTTTTTTTTTTTTTAATGTTTTGAAAGAGTTACTTCACAAAGAATATGGGACACAGACTCAGTCTGCAGAGCGTACGTGACCTACAAAGCCTAAAACATTTACTGTTTGTCCCTCTGCAGAAAAATGTTTGCTAACCCCCTGCCTTAGGGCCTGCCATCCCGTTGAGGATTGCTGATCTAAAGAAAGGAAGCATTTTATAGTTTCTTCTCTGAGCTTGGGGATATAGTATGGTAACAACAAAGATTTCTTCTTTACTGACATAATTAACGTTATTTTGATCACATTGTTGTAATGCTTAAAATTTAAGGAAGGTTCTCAGATTATAGTAAATCCGTAGACAAAATTTTTTGCTAGCGTTACAGAGGAAAACGTTTGAGCACAGAATTGTAGGGGAAGTTGTCTGATGGTAGGTAATAACACATTACGTGTGTGTTTGCGTATGGATCCATTTTAATATTTTCCCCCTCTCCGGAGGAAGAGTACAGGGGCAGGTTACTCTGTAAAGGAATATAAGGGAGGGCAGGAGCATTAATTGCTTTTATCAGGAATTTAAACTAAATGGCCATATGCGTTAGAGAAGGCTAGTGAATAGCATGTGTTAAGTGTCAGATGTAATCACATCTGTTTCCTCCTCCTACTGAGTGTCTTCAACCTACAATTAAGGTCTCAGGTACTTTTTCAGTGGTAAGGAGAATAATACATAATCAAAAATGCATTAAAATTATTAGATCCTAGCCTATGAAATAATCAGGCTCTGACAAATGCTACTGAACTACTTGATTCAGTGAGGACAGGTGCCATCAGCCATCAAACACGTATTGGTAAATCACAAAATTATCAAGGGCTAAAAAGACCAGGCATTATTTGTAATTTGCTGCTGATTTCATTTATGTCCATATTTGGTTAATCAGGAAGTTCTATTGGCACTTTTTTTTTTCTTTCTGGAAAATGTCAGACATTCTTCTCTTAGCAAGCTATTCTGGCTCTTTTCACAAAGTAGACGCAAGGCTGCGTGCAGGCATGATGGAATTACCTGAAATACAGCATTTTTTTTTCATTCATCTACTGAAAGCTTTCAGTGGCTCCCTACTAGCCTGACAAGACATTCTGAGGAAAGATGAGTCAAGCCAGGCTGCTGCTGAGATGCTAAGAAAAAGCATTGCAGGGTAGCAGAGCCGGCCTCCAGACTGGGTGTGAAAATGGGAATAAAGGAAGGGAATGAAATTAGCTAAGGCAAAAAAGAACACAGGGAGTCCTTGTAAGGTTGTACTTGTCAAAGTGTTTTATGAGTCCATTTGGGCTGGACAGTGGGAATTTGTTCGGCGGATGATATTTTCTTTCTGTTTAGGGCTGCAAAATGACAGTATGCAAGTCAGCTCAAGTTGTAGATCACAGATCTTTAGGGCATACGTTTTTCCAAGCATTTTAATTATTTTGATGTGTCCATCAAGCTTCTTTTGGCAATGGCAATTCAAGAACTAATTAAGGAACATTGTCATTTGTCTCTCCTCCTGTGGTTACTTGTCTGTCATTGCCTCCAACTCCCACCCCAACCCAGTTAGAAATCACTCATTACAGAAGTGAAAAATCCAAGGGTTTGTAAACATCGCATCCAGTTCTAAACATATATTGCACTCTAAAATTATTAAACAGACTGTGTGGTATTTGTTTTGAAGAAATAAAACATAGATTTTGTGCATGAATGCAAATTTGGCATTGGATGTTGACTGCTGTAATGGGAGATTCATAATTTTCCTAAATTGTTAGACGAGCACTGCACATTTGAAATTATCAAATGCTTTGTATTTACCTTGCTCTCCCTATATGTATTTGTGTGAAGAGCTTAGAAACAGCTGTTTATTATATTGCCTATGAGTCAACTCATACTAATATTAGTAGACATTTCATAATTTTGGTAACGTTTCCCACTGATGAGAGCATCTATTTAATTCATGCTTTGGTTATATGAATAGATTTCAGCAATGTCACAGAACTTTGAATCTGAAAGTGGTGAATCTGCACCTATAGGTTATGGATGAAAATGTTCACAACTGTTCTTGATGGAGAGCACAACGGAGTGCTGAGAGGGATAGACATATGAGGGACCTTCACAGAGTTCATGGGAAAATGGAATTAAAAATTATTTTGGTGGAAAAATGTTCGAAATGTGTGTATACTTTGCCCATTATGTGAGTTTTCCTTCAGTTTTTTAAAGATTTCTCACAAGGTTGAGAGATTTCAGTTCAGAAAATGTTGGGGGATTTCAAATGGAGATCATCCACAACAAAAAGAAGAGTTGTCTAAGCCAGAATTCTTTGGGAAAATGGAAACATTACAGCATTTAAGGCTTTTGTTTCAAATGAATGAGACTCCTTGTGCAAACGAGAAAGAATGATGATAATAAAATCATCTTTGGAGAGGATGCTGAAATCTAGCTTGTTCCTCTCATTAGCAAGCTGCTTTCTTACATATGTGCTGAGGGTATCATAGTGCTCCATGCACATTTAACTTTTATGCTTATTTGTAAAAGTTCTTTGCTTAAGTTTTCAGGTACCACTATTTCACACATATCTAACATACAACATTTTTAGTTGCTTGCTGAGTGCATTCTTATTTATTAATGTGCTATTCCAAATATTTGGAAAAGTAAATAGGATATGAATGTAGCAATAAGAATTCTTCTAGTCATGTACACATAAACATAGTCTCACTTTGGGGAACTGAAAAGAAGATTGCAGAAAATATTAGGGATCATTCTTTTAGAATGCACGAAAATCTTTCTGCTGCGTTCTTAGTGTTTGCCCAGAGTAAAACCATTTGCTTTTGATGCCATCTTGCCATCAGTGTCATTCTTACAATCATAGAATGGTAAAGCCAGCAGTTTCCTAGAGACAATTTTCCTCAGTGCTAAATTCCATTGGGTAACTCTTCACAAAAACTATTTGATTAAATGAGTTTGGAGTATAGATTTGATTAAGGAGGAACGTGTTGGAGGGGAATCATTCTGCAGCCACTTTCTCATTAAGAATAAAAAGGTAGGTCTATGTAAAATTCCACTTTTTCAATCAGTGTTAATTTTCTAAAGAACTCATTGTGTTAATAATTTAGTGCTGTGCTTACAAGCTTCAGGCCCATTGATTTTAATTGGAATTCCACATCTAGAAGGAAGATAGGCTGTGAGCAAATCAATTTGGTTTTAACCCAATGCATTTTAATAAGTGTGCAAAAGATTGACCATAACATTACCCATGATAGTTTGATATTTTCTGTAGGGGCCTGCTGCCTTAGATTTGAACCAAGGTGTTTATTTTTTTAAGTACTGGAATTATATCCTTTAATTTTACCTCCACTGGGAATAGCATAAAATGAGGATCTAAGTGTCCATCACTTGAAATTGTCCATCACTTGAAACTGTCCATCACTTTAAAGTGCCCTGTGTGCATTTGATTAAATAATGGCCTGAATATGGATAAATTAGTATACCTGTTTTTATCTTTTATATACAAGTATTAAGAGAATCTTTGTCTTCCTTTCCTTATGTGGCCTTTCCTCCCTTTGCCAATGAATATTTTGTAGATAGAACTTATCAATCCCTGGCCATATTTCTGTAACATCCTGGATAATCAGTAATAATCCCTGTAATATTAGCATGAATGCTGATGGTTAATCCTGACCACTTTTTGAATTATGTATTTTTGTATGTGTTTAGCCCAGCTAAATTAAAAGAAATGTGCAACAGAGTAGTTCTTTGGGACTGCTAAATCTTTGCAGCACAGTATGGAATCATCCTATGTATTCCAGGTCACATAGTAGTAATGTGACGGTAGTTAAAGGTTATTGAGGATGTGCTTCTAAAATAAAATTTGCAAAGATCAGTGATATTACCGACATCCTTGTGGGTGTGGCTACTACCAGTTGTATTCTAGCTCCAAGTTATTTCAAGAACTGCTGTTTTGCAATAGAAAGAACTCTGCAGTTCAAAGAAAAATATTTCAACAATGTTAGGAAAGTTTTTATTTAGTAATGTGTCAGGGTAGGGATTGATTTTAAATTTCATGCTGATTTTTATAATCTTCACTTTATTGAATCTAAACTCACCCCAAAGCCATAAATGCCAGGTGCATCCAAGGGCCATTATGAGGGTACCTAGTTCTGAGGATGACTGAGCTCTCTTCTTAATAAGCTTAACGAAAACAGAATGGTCATAGCAATCAAAGAGGCTGCAAACAGTGTACTCCAATGGAGGCATAAGGAAAGGGCTGCAGGAGGACAGAGAATGAAGCAATTGATTCCCTTAGGGAATTAGGAATGTTTGTTCATTGTTGACGTCATCAGTGAAAGATGCTATGATTTCCAGAGATGGACAAAGGGACAGGTTATTGTAAGCTGGGAAAAAAAAAATGGCATCAGTTAAAGCCTCAAAAATTGAGAGTAGTTTCCTAATGGTATTGTAAACTGGGAAAAAAATGACATGAGTTAAAGGCTTTAAGTTTAAGAAAGTAATTCCCTAATAGAATATTGCATTTAACTTTGTCTGAACTACAACTTACTTGAATCATTGGGCTTAGGTTATGGTAAGATATGCCTGGAATTTTCCCTTTGGCCATTTAGGTTCCTTGGATGCTCAGGTTCTATATGTGATTGTGTATGGTTCTTCTATTGTGTTCTGAATATGACTTCACATTCTGAGTGAGTTCACAAAGGAGAGGATGGTTAGTGGAACACTAGATCCTGTATGAGATTATTGGTGATCTACCGCGATTTCTTGGGAGACAGTCATATACGACTGGGCATGGCTGCTGTGAGGAGCAAGAGGTCAGTCTGGGCAGTAAATCGTTCTACTCTTAACTGTTCTCATTACAATATCAGAGACTTGGGATGTAAATGCAGTCTACTAGTGATTCTGAAGTTCTTCCTGGATCATTAAATCATGAAGTCAGTTGTATGTCTGTGGCCAAAGCTGGTTGATCCCAGCCCTTGTGTTTCAAAACTAAAATAGTGACTGCTAAGTGATAAAAGGAAGGGAATAGAGGAATTTGACTTCTAGTATGTCACAGATTCACAATAGTAAGGGGTCGAGAGAGTCTACTTCTCTCCTTCATTACACAGCTGGCGAGTCTAACATTTAATCGCTGATTTCTTATAATTTTTGGGATAAGCAAAATTAAGTCAATTTTGCTTGACTGCTTTGCTTTCTCTACCCCTGTAATATGTATTTTTTTTAAAAAAAAATCCTTTTTCCTTTGGAATGGCTATAAGGTCAGAGGGAAATAAGCTAAATGATGCAATGGAATTTGCATCCAGCATTTGTTGTGATGATAGCCTTAACTTTTGGTTAATTGAGAGAAAACTGTGATTGTTTGCAGGACATTTCCTTCCCCCTTCCCCATGCGATATAAGTAAAGGTTTAAAAGGAACTTCAGGTTCCAGTTAAACAAGTCAAAAAGACAAAGTTAATTATTCCTTTTAAGAGATGTTAGATCCAAAGATAAGATTTACCTGGCTCGACAGAATGATGTGACATTTTTTATACTCCATTAAAATAAAAGGAAGGTAAAGACCTCTATATCTGGGAAATGGAACTAATGAACCTTCTGCCTCTAAGTGACTTTGTTGCTTGGGAATTTCTAAGGTACGGGAAGGTGTGGTTAAATTTCTTCTCACTCTTTTTGTATTTCATTTTTCTTTAGAAAACTGTGGTTGTGATGGTGTGAAAATAGGATCTAAGAAATGTTTCATTCTTTACCCGATTGTAAATTGAATTATCTCCCAGGCACAGGTGAAGAATTGCAGTCTTGACGTCCCACAATATTTCCAGCCTGCCTTGCTGTTTCCTCAGACCCCTGTCCATGAGAAGAAATGAGCAGGCAAAGGAAAATCTTCTCCAATCCACTGTCGAGTAGGAGGAGTCACAGTGAAGGAAAATGATCAATTATTCTTTTGTTCTGAAAACGAATTAGACTCAAAAGTATTAATCAGAAATTTCTCAAACTGCTTTGGTATTCATGCAGCTGTGTCAAAACCTTTTGTAATAATTTTAATGAAGTTATCCTTTATGAAAATATTTGCATTCCAAGGATTTTTGCTAATGAGTTGCAGTTTAAAATAGGAATAATACAGGGAGGATGGAAAAGTACTTACAAATTTAATTTTATTTCTGCCTTATGAATACATTTTTCTTGTTGCTGGGAACAATGTGGCTGCATGTTTAAACAGTTGCTTTAAAAGTATAAAATTGCATGTCATGTGAGGCTTTGCCATTAAAAACAAGGTTGTGCTGCCGCCGCCTCTTTCACCTCAGAACTACCTTTTAAGTGGGTAAAGACAGGGTGTCAGCAGTGAGTTGGTAGAGTGCTGAGTACCACGAGGAAGCCTGGTTTTGTTGTAACTGCATTTCGGACCATAATTCACTCATTTTTTTGCACAAGTGTAGAAGTGGAAATTTCTTATTTTATGTGGCAAAGGAGACTTATCATAACCTTTGAGAGAAACATAAAAATGCAAACTCACCATAACATAGGTAAACTGAGAACATATGCTTTATCCACTTAGTTAAATATTTTGAGCTCCTATAAACATGGAAATCCAAACTGAAGCAACTGACCACCTAAAGAAATTTGACCTCAAGCCAAATTCTTCATGGTTAATTTCAAATATACACAGGCATACTTAATTTTTATCTTAGTTCTTATTCTGTCATAAGCAAAAAATATAGTAGATAAGTGTTTCACTTTAGAAATATAAATCACAGATGTCTCTTAAGCATTTCATAAAACTTTATCAGATACTTTTAGTATGCGCTTCAGGTTTACAAAATAGAGAAATACTGTAACATCACAGTCTTCTGAAATTTAGAAAAATTTATGGGGAGCTTGTTTTACCCTTCTCATTATTAAAGTCATCTGAGCCCTCACTAATCATTTTTATAATTACAGACCTACATAAAACTAAGCAGAAAGTTAATAATTAGTACTCAGTGTTATTTTTAATTCTTGAGCAATTTCATCAGTTTGTAGTCTATTTTTGTGAACAGAACTGAACTGTAGCATTAAAGGGTTACAGAAGACTACAATAAATCAAAACTAAGGTGACAATGCAGCTGTTGACTCCCTGACATCAGATCCTATGGGACTCATTGCATATCCTCACAACCAGCTTCCCACATTGTATAGGCTAGTCCCTTCCAGTCTAGTTGTTGACATGGGAATAAAATGACCCAGGTAGTGAAAGCCTCCAAAAAGTCATAATTACTTATACATCACTTTTCTTTATAATACGAAATATTAGCTAACATTCACACACATGGTGGTTAGTTTTAAAGTAGTATAAAAATTTTAAGATTTCATGTGGACCAGCACCTCATTGACAAGCCCTTCTTCTCAGCCATCCAATTTCCTGGTAACCAGAATTTTTCTCTTCTGTTGGGTCCCATTTTTAGGTCCCCCATATTGTTAGATCATACAGTATTTGTCTTTCAGTGCTTGGCTTCTTGTACTTAACAGAATGTCCTTCAGATTTATCTGTATTATCATAAGTGATTGGTCACAGAATAGAAAAATCTAAAGAAACATAGGTTCAACAAAACTATTGTACAATTTAAAGATTGTAGTTACTGTATTGTGTCGTTTAAAAATACAAAAAGAGGGGGCCAGTAACATGGTGTGGTATAAGTTGATCGCCTGCATGTGACATCAGCATCCCATATGAGCACCAGGTTGAGTTCAAGCTGCTCTGCTTCTAATCCAGTTCCCTGTTTGTGGCTTGGGAAAGCAGCAGAGGATGGCCCAAGTGCTTGGAAACCTGCACCTACATGGGAGAGACCTAGAGGTGGTCCCTGGCTTCAGATTGGCTCAGCTCTGCCTATTGTGGCCATTTGGGGAATGAACCAGCAGATAGGGGAATCTCTCTCCCTTTCCTTCTGTTTGTAACTCTGCCTTTCAGATAAAGATAAAATAATTTTAAAAAATGAAAAGAAAGTAGATAAGCTTTCTTAACACAAAGCAAAGAACTGTTGGAGTATCATGCATATTAGATTTACTCATTTTCACAGTGTATATGTACTTTAAAACATGTTGAACATGACAATGCATACATGAGTATTTCAGAAAGCCTATATAAATTAAAAGATTATTTTCAATGCAAAGTTTTAGATCCATGCAGTTTTTTTCCATACTGTACATTTTCCAGGAACTTTCTGAAGATCCTTCAAATGCATGGATTTCAGAACTTTTTAATCAAAGTAAATATATATTTTTTATTTTCTTTATTTTATTAATTACATTGCATTATGTGACACAGTGTTATAGGCACTGGGAATCCCCCCACCCCTCCCCAAACCTCCCCCGCATGGTAGATTCCTCCACCTTGTTGCATTACCACAGTTCAAATTCAGTTGAGATTCTTTCATTGCAAGCATTTACCAAGCATAAAGTCCAGCATCTTACTGTCCTGGTAAGTTCAACGGTTTCTTGGAGAGACCATCTCTGGTCTGAAGGTAGAGCCGGCAGAGTATCATCCCAATCAATTAAAAGCCCCAAAATAACATCAGCAACAATTAACAACATTATGGTATTAATTGACATGGTATTGATTAACCAATATGTTAAAAGGAAAATGCAGGTTCTTAACCACAACCTGTGACTTCTTCATAGACATTTCAATTTTGGTTTATATACTACCAGGTTCTATACATCTTAAAATGGCTATAGGTTACTATTCAGCTGTCTCGTGTCTATTTTCATTTTGGTATTTAGCTGTTTATAGTGTTGAAGCATGGTTTTGCTGAACCTGGTTGTTTTTCAGGTGGTCTGAACTGACTTATAACTCTAACAAGAGATGTGTCAACAGTCTAGGTGCAGAACATTTTTAGGAGGGATGTGCAGAGAAATCCTCAATACCCCAGTGAGGAGTAACTAATCTTTGTGTCCCACGTAATGAGGTATGAGTGAATCCACGCTGACCATTTCCTGTCTGATTCTAAGCTTTCCTTGTTGTTGTCTGTCTGTCTATTCTAGGTTTTTTGTTTGTTTCTATGTTTGTTTGTTTGTTTTGAGGGGTTATATTTTTAAAGATATATTTGTTGGGAAAGACAGAGTTACATAGAAAGTGGAAAAGGCAGAAGATTTTCCAACCATTGGTTCACTCCCAAATGGCCCCTGTGGCCAGGGTTCTGGGCAAGCTGAAGTCAGGAGCCTACAACTCCATCTTGGTTTCTCACATGGGTGACAGGGATGGGAAGCACTTTGAGCCAACCTACTCTGGCTTCCTCAGTGCATTTGCAGGAAGCTGGATGGGAAGTGGAGCAGTCAGGACATAAGCCATCAGCCAAATTGGCTAACCATCAGCATCACAGGCTAACCCCATAAACTTATCTTTTCTATTTTTCCATGACCTTTTTAATGTTATCTCATACATTTTCTATGTCAATTAAAATACCAGTAATAATTTGTTATTTGGAGCATAGGAAAGCCATATCTATGTTTTCCAAATTCTTTTAATTTTTTTCAAATACTTTATAAATATCGGGATACAAATTAAACACTGGGTAATTGTGCAATATATTTATGATAGAAAGCCACTTCTGTGGTTTAGTAAGTGGAAGTATAAATTAAGTTACACATGAATTCAGGCAGTAATGAAGAAACCATAGACTTACAGATACCTGCATTCAAGATTTAGCTTTGCCACTAGTTAGCTACTTCATATCCTTGAGTAATGTGTAACCTCTTTAAACTACAGGTTTCTGATAGAAATCAAAAGGATTTTGTTGAAGGTATTTAAGTTCCTGTTCATCTTAAGGATTCTATAATTTTTCCTGTCCCAAGCATCATCTTTACCTCTCTACTTCTACCATCATTTTGACATAATTGACCTCATATTTCATGGCTTCCTGTTCAGTGATTTTAGCTTAGGACACTGCAGGCATACGCTAAATGCTGGCTTTGTGCTGGGCATACACTAAATGCTTGTCTTCATGGTAGTTAGTTATAAGGAGTTGCGTTGAATGGCCTGTACATTTCCTTCTAGCCCTCAAATGTCTGTCAGTTGTGTATTGCTCATACTCAGCACAGGAAAAACTTAGTGTCCTGTGGTTTTAGGCTCAAGCAGTGCTAATTTATATGGGTATTGATTTTAAGTCTTTTTTTTCCCCCAGTCTTTTCTGGTGGTACCTTAATAAGGAAACACTAAACAAACATCCATGGCATAGAAGGCATTAGTATAGGGAGACAAGTTCTAAACAGTGAGCTAGTTTAACATCGCTTGACTTGTTTCTTGAGTTTTGGACATTCTTCCTTCCAGTACAGCAGAGTTCAGCCCTTCAAATCCTTCAAATGATCTGTCTCTCCCTTAAGTTGTTGAGTTTTCTGAGTCCTATATTGGAGGTCTTACTCTGCTACCTCACATTCAAATTATTCTCATTCTTTTGTTCTTTCTCACCTTTGGCTCTCCAGCTCTGTATTCTACTAGAACTCTAAAGACAATATCTTGACAATAGGATGTTGGAGACTCTGCCAGTGTCCATACCTATGGAGTTAGGATTCACATAAATAGCACAATGATGGTTTATGAAGAACTTTTTATGAAAGGCTATACTATTGTAATAATACAGGGGAAATCAGGGGTTGGGAGTGAGGGTTTGGAGGGGGGAGAAGCAAAATCCCAGGGCTTATGGAACTGTATCATAAAATAATAAAATACATAATTTAAAAAACAGTTCTAATTCTGTCTACAATTTCTTTGTTTCTCCTGGCCACCCATTCCTAATGCCTGCCATACAACTTGGACTATTTTTTTTTAATTGTCAACTAGATGTAAATTTTACACTCTCAGTGTTGGCTGTCAACTTCCAAACTCGGTAATCAATCTCAGCTTATTATCCATCCTGTAGATTATATATGGAAGCTATTGAGTAAAAAGATTTTAGAATATATACACAGGGCCCGGCGGCGTGGCCTAGCGGCTAAAGTCCTCGCCTTGAACGCCCCGGGATCCCATATGGGCGCCGGTTCTAATCCCGGCAGCTCCACTTCCCATCCAGCTCCCTGCTTGTGGCCTGGGAAAGCAGTTGAGGACGGCCCAAGGCTTTGGGACCCTGCACCCGCGTGGGAGACCCGGAAGAGGTTCCTGGTTCCCGGCTTCGGATTGGCGCGCACCGGCCCGTTGCGGCTCACTTGGGGAGTGAAACATCGGATGGAAGATCTTCCTCTTTGTCTCTCCTCCTCTCTGTATATCCGGCTTTCCAATAATAATAAATCTTTTTTAAAAAAAAAGAACATATACACAAACAGTTTGGTATGTACTGTGTTGAATTTTATGGGTCTAGCTTTGAAAATAAGTGCTAATTTTAGAGATGTGTACTTAGAAGTGTTGCAGACATTTTTTTCTCAGCATATTAAGTATACCTATGAAGACACTCCAAGAAACTTGTGAAAAGTATAATGAACAGATAAGTTCATTTAGATGCACAGTAAATTTGAAATGCATGCATAGATTTTTTTCATATTGCACTTTTTCCACAAATCCTTTCAAGTACTCTGACACGTAAATAGCAAGGTCCTCTTGGTTTTTATTTTCATCTCCAGATTGTTCACTTTGAGTGTACAGAATTACATTAGACCCATGTGTTTGGGAGAAGTGAAGATAGTATATTCCCTGGAAACAAAGGGTGATCTCAAGACTAGTACCAAATGACTACGTAATTGTTTAGGGTGCTTTTCAAAAAAGCTCTTGATTCCAGAGATCTAGTCTTACATGTTGTGAATTAGTGGTTTTCGGGTGAGGTCTAGTGCTCTACATTTTTTAAAAGTGATACTGGTAAATCGAATGTACAGCCAGGATTATAAAGCTCTTATAAAATCTTAAAGCTTCATCCAGTTCTCGAAGTATCCAAAAAGTCTTCTTCCAGCTACCCCACAGAAGACAAGCAAAATGATCTCATATTTTTCTCTTTTGGACTTCATGAGAATATTTTCATTCAGTAATTGTTGTTTTTGTTTAGTATTAATAACTTCTGTGTAAGACTTAGATTTGTAACACTGTACTGTGAGGGGTGAAGACTTTAAAACAAACAACAGGTATAAAGCAAATCAAGAAACAATGTAAATGTTCTGAGCTTGGTCTCTGAAGTTTTCATTTTCACAGATTTATTATTGTTGAGTCTGTGAAATGGGACATACAGAAATGGTCCAATTGTTGTAAATCAAAATAAGTTAAATTACCAGTTTTTCCTTTTTTCTGCTGCAGAACCTACTGCTCCTTTCTTTATGGTGGGCATAAGGAACCCTTCTTCTCCCAAGGGCCATCTTGATATTTATAGCATCATTCATACGCTGTATAACATTACCAACTTAAAAATTAGCCTGTGGGACTGGGACCAGTGTGTATTATCCATCCTGTAGATTATATATGGAAGGTATTGGGTAAAAACAGTTAAGAATACATATACAAACAATTTGGGATGTACTGTGGCATGGGCATCCCATGTGGGTTCCAGTTCTTGTTCCTGAGCTCCGCTTACAATCCAGCTGCCTGCTATGGGAGGGCAAGCAAAAGTTGACCCAAGTTCTTGGGCCCCTACACCCATCTTAGAAATCTGGAGGAAGCTGCTGGCTCCTGATTTCAGCCTGGCCCAGCACAGGCTGTTGCAGCCATTTGTGGAGTGGAATTAGCAGATACACGATCTCGCTCTATCTCTGCCTCTCTCTGTAACTCTGCATTTCACATACTTAAAATAAATAGCCTACTATGAGTTCATTGAATTTTGAATGCCTTCTGTGGTTGCCTTGGCAGAGCTGGATCAAATAATTTGTGGGCCTTATACAGCCCAAGGACTGGACACTTTTCACCTCTATTACATGGTAGTGCAAACAAACATATGAACATATTACTAATATGGACATATTATGCAATAGTAATTTTGCAGTAGAGGCAGAAAAATGTGGAAATTTAAAAATTCTGAAAAGGAATATTGGTTTTAGGTAGAATGGGAGTTGACTTGGCTTGATTTCTTAAGGCTCCAAAGAACAATGGAAGTATTTGAATAAGCTAGTTTCTTTTTATAGATGATTTGTAAATTGTACTGCTTGCTACATTTATCATTTATTTACTGGATTGTTTCCCTCCTGTATTATAAACAGGCAGGAAATATATCTTTAAAATGAGGATTTGTTTATTTTTACTTGAAAGAGTTACAGAGAGAAGGACAGACAGAAAGATTGTCCATCCACTGATCACACCGCAAGTGGCCACACTAACTAGAGTTGCATCTGTCCAGGGCTGGGAGCCTGGAGCCTGGAGCCTCCTCTGGGTCTGCCACATAGGCACAGGGTCCCAAGACTTTGGACCATTCTCTGCTGCCTCTCCAGGCCACAAGCAGGGAGCTGGATGGCAAGGGGAGAAACCAGGACTAGAATCGGCATTTATATGGGAAGTTTGTGCCACAGGCAGAGAATTAGCTTGCTCTTCCTCAATGGTCTCAGAAAATATGTTTTAATAGACTTAGAGAACTTTAAGATGGTGAAAGAGGAGTTGGAACTGAGTGTTACCTGTTAGAATGTCAGGAGTTTGTGAGTGGGGCAGTGATTTGTATCCTTCAGATAGTTAGGGAGCTTTGCTTATAGTAGGGAGAACTTCTTTCCATGATCCTCTCTGCTCTGAAAGTTGGTGATTTGCTTGAGAAGTTTAGACCCCAAGTAAAAGAAATGCAAATATTGTGTAAATGATGGATCTTTGTCCTTTTCTCTCTCCAATCTATCATTCCTCAATTAAAAATCTTCAACTATGTTCATCAGTTAGTCTTCACTTCTGAGTCTCTTTAAGCTACAAAATGTGACTTGGATTTTGAACCTTTGATTTACATATTTGCTAGAGCTTTTTATTATAAAAAGCAAGAAACAGCTGTGTGCTCCCTGGGAGTGATGGTTTCAGTCAAATCCTTTTAAAACACTAATTAGGAAGATTAGGATTTAATTTTATTTCACAACAGTGCATAATAACCTTTTATAAAATTTACGAATATACTTCCTGGAGTGTGTTATCAGAAGGCATAGTTTAGGGCCCAGCGGTGTGATGGACCAGTGGCTAAATCCATACTTTGCAAATGCAGGAATCCCATATGGATGCTGGTTCTTGTCCCAGATGCTTCATTTCCCATCCAGCTCCCTGCTTATGACTGAGGAAAGCAGTCAAGCATGGCCCAAAGCTTTGGGACCCCACACTTCTGGGAAACCCAGAAGTTCCTGGCTTTTGGCTTCAGATTGGCTCAGCTCCGGTCATTGTGGCCACTTGGGGATTGAATCAGCAACCGAAAGATCTTTCTCTTTACTTCTGTCTGTAAATCTGGTCTGCCTTTCCAATAAAAATAAATCTTTTTTTAAAAAAAGAAGGCATAGTCTATGTATTTTTAATACATAGTATATTTTAGATTTTAGAATTATTTTGTGACTGAAAAGAAAAGGCTTAAAAAAAAAAACCTTTCCAAGTCTACCAAATTTAGGAAGTTAGAGGAAGATGACCCCGTTACCAGATTGTTGAATAGTTGTACCACAAGATAATAGAAAGAACAGCCATCCCCTTGAAACAGAAAGAATTCCTTGTGAGTAAGCCACTATATAATAATAATGAAGTTCAATGTCTTGGAATGAGAGTACACTAAAGAGATCAAAAAATGGTAGAACCTTGGTGTTTGAGAAAGACAACATTAACAAAATGTCAGCATTTAAGAGGAATTTAGCTTACTGAAAGTATAAACTATTTGTGATCTGCAATTCAATTTGTATATATTTATTCCATGTGGTATTGGATGGGGATACCCAAATAGTTTGTGCATCCAAGACACTGTCCCACATCTTTCAGAAATGAGGACAAGTCCAGTCAGATGTATTAGGTATGCCATGTGCAAGTTGTGCTTTAGGCAGGTTGAAATAAGAGAACTTAGAAAATTTTGTTAAAAGCAGTTTACTGAGGTAGTGGTGTGTCAATTGGACAGTTATGTGAAGTTGATAATGAAGTGAAACTAGTACAGTTGTTGTAATTGAGCAACTATTCCAGCTCTAATGGGTAAATGGAAATAGATAGCTCACCAAAAACTAGCTAGCAACTTCATGTTTTGTAGTAATTCCAAGAAACAGATTAGCTTAATAAAGCCCTTAAATGAAACTTACTGATGTGGGTGTTTTTTTTGAGAGTTTGAACATCTTGAGTTTTTATTTTATCAGCTAATGTATCTTTAGCAGAGTTCAAGTAAAGCTATAAAGATTGTCTCATGAAATGTAGTTGACTGGACAATAAGATGCTGGACTCTGTGTTTGGTATACGCTTGCAATGGGGGAATCTCAACTGAACTTGAGCTGTGGTTATGCAACAAGGTGGAGGAATCCACCATAGTGGGAGGGTTTGGGGAGGGGTGGGGAGAACCCAAGTATCTATGAAACTGTGTCACATAATACAATGTAATTAATGAATTAAAAATAAAAAATAATTTAAAAAACACACAAAAAAATTTTTAAAATGTAGTTGTAATTCAAAATTGTATGCATATTATAGATAAATGATTTTTCTGGACCACGAATGGGCAATATGTTTATAAATGTAAGTCTTCCTTATATGTTTTTTCATCTAAAATCCTACACCTGATTCCAGATTTTGTAATAGTATATTTTTGTTCCCCACTGTGGGAAGAGTTTTGAATATTCACCATACTACCAATTTCTTCAAGAGTACTAATAATTAAAATAAAGATTCAAAACATATTTTCAACCACTGATAGGTTCTTAAGTAAAAAAAATTTAATTTGTAAATCCTTGCCTTTGTAGTATTCCAATGGTAATTTGGAAGTGTGGGTGGAATGAGATTTTAGAAATTAAGAAGCAAAGTTAAAAAGTGATGCATATTGACATTGGCCAAAACTGGCAGTTTTTAATAATTTGCCATAGGTTGGGTTGGGTGTTCTCACCATTGCTAAATTTACAATAGTGTACAAACTGTGTATGATTAGTTTGCTGCATTAAAAAATAACGCCTGGTCCTCTGATGAGCACTGGAGGCCACACTTGCCGTGCGGGATTGTTTTGGCCGGCAGGATTAGCTAAGCCCGGTGTGTGTGGATGACTCAGTAGAATATGAACTAGCTGGCTCTTGGTTCCAATGAAGCACATGTGTAGAGTTCATAGAGTTTATATTCTTTGAAATAGAAAATCAAGAAGTGAGAAATGTTTAGAGATGGAAATGCCAGTTATCTCAATTTGATCACGTTGTATACATGTATTGAATTCTCACATCATACTTTATAAACATATACAGTGGAGAAAATACGAATAAGGGGAAATCCGATAAAATAACATTGTCTTATGTGACTTACTTTCCTTCCGTTAAAATACTTGATTCAAAACATTTTTGTTCTTTGTCTTCCCCCCCCCCTTAGAATAATATAGCTGATCCAGAAGAACTATTCACAAAATTAGAACGCATCGGAAAAGGCTCATTTGGGGAAGTCTTCAAAGGAATTGATAACCGTACCCAGCAAGTGGTTGCTATTAAAATCATTGATCTTGAGGAAGCTGAAGATGAAATAGAAGACATTCAGCAAGAAATTACTGTCTTGAGTCAGTGTGACAGCTCGTATGTAACAAAATACTATGGATCATATTTAAAGGTAATGTGTGTGCTATATTATTTAAGTCATAAATTATTTTCATTATATTTTCCTTTGTGACAAATTCTTTTTTTGAAAGGCAGTGTCTTAAATTAGAACATCTTGAATGTCAAGACAGAATTCACCCCATTAGTAGAACCAAGCACTCCGTTGTTAGATTTAACAGCTGTATCCTGTATACATCCAGCACTCCATTGCATGCTTTGACAGCATCTGAACTTTTGTGTTGAGGTTGATGGGCGATTCGAAATACAGCTAATCCTTGAGCTATATCTTTCAATGAGAAAAAGCAATCCTCAGATATCCACACTGTATTCTTAATATCTGTCTTTTTCATCTTTTCTTTTTTTTTTTTTTTTGACCTCACATTTGATATGTAAGTGTGTCACTTTTTCATTGAGTTGTGGTGGCTGTTTGCAGTTCTCTCTCTCTCTCTCTGCCACCAGGTTGTGATCTTTTTAACAGCTTAGCTGAAATAGCCTGGATATGTGTATCAGCACAGGGTACGGCACATCTTAAAGCAACTGATGAGTACAGTTATTTTTTGGTGTGTGTGTGTGAGGGGCTGGGGAAATAGGATTGACTTCAGAATGTGCTGTGGATACCAAAATACACAGATGCCCACATCCTTTATATAAAGTTGTATTTGCATATAATCTATACACATCCTCCCAAAGATGTTGTCTATAAATTTCTTATAGTATCTAACAATTTAATTTGAAAGTTCTGGAAATAATTGCTTTTCATACACTTTAGGGAATGACAGAAAAAGTGTGCATATTTAGTATAGTTATAATATTTTTAGTATGTTTGCTCTGCAGTTGGTTGGGTTTGGGACATGGAACCCCGCAGATGTGAAGGCTGACTATATTTGTTCAAATGGAATCAAGTGGAATATCTGTGTGTTCTTCCCGCATTTGGGATTTTACTGGTTCAATATCATGAAATCGGCAGACACCTAAAGCCCCTGGAGATGGACATATTGCTGTAAGAATTCATGGGTTCCAGTGTCAGAGGCCAGAATGCTGGTCTATTGAAATATGAAGAATGACTAGGTGCGTAAGGTTAGGGCTTAGCTTAGCCCATAAGTGGGGAACATCAGGCTTGCAGGCCATATAAGGCCAGCGAAACCATTTGGTCTCCCTGCCAAGGCAATGGCAGACCCGGGATGCAAAATTCAGTAAATCTACAGCAGGCTGATTTCTAAGTTGATAATTTTGTGTGGCCCGAAAGTGATGTTATAAATATCCATATGGCCCTTGGCAGGAAAAAAAAAATTTTGCAATTTTAATTGCAAAATTAAAATTGTTTATTATGACAGCATTGCACATTTTTCAAAAGAACACAGTGAAAGTATTACAGCTTTGACCCTCAGACCTTGGCGGTGGGGCGGGGGAGGGGTGGAAGAGGAGGGGAGAGGCGATGGTTGGCTGTTCCTTGTTGCCTTAAGGTGATGTATGCACATTTTGTGAAACAGCTGTTGCACACAACACTAGTTTCCGCGTGGAAAGGGCTTTTCTTATGGGAGAGCGTGAGGGCATGGTGGTTCTGGTACTGCTTAGGTCACAGCGAGATAGTCCTTTGTTCAGCTCTGACGTTTGAGTTTGCTACAGAGATCTGCAGCAAGAAGTAAAGAACTGAGAAGGCTGGGTTCACTCCCCCTTGAGCTCCTTTCACAGAACTCGTCATGGCTGGGGGGAATCTCTGTACACTGGAGCTGGCTTGCCGGTGGGCTCATCCGATGAGTAGAAGGCTAGAAGTTTGAGTCCTTAAGGTATTTGTCCACCAGGGCATGCCGGGATAATCTGGCAATCGGGAGGTACAGTTCCTCTCCACCCCTACCACCGCCGCATCGCCACCTAGGCACCTGGGACTGGAGGGCGGGCTTATTACAGAGCGAGCGTGATTGGGAGCCTGGGCGGAGGCAAGCTCCTATAGTGACGTAATAGGTGCCTAGACCATTTACATTCTACATGCGAAGGTACCTCAGATCTGGCCACGTAGTCACCAGCTAGTTCTGGCGGTTACTCCGCCATCAGCGTTGGAGGCATGGTGGGTGCGGTGTGATTCACAGAGGCAGTTCCGATTCTGGAGTGCAGACAACCTCAATGGAAGCTGAACCGGATTTGGAGTTTGGACAGAGATCGCTATCATAAGGACATGGTGTGATTGCAAGCCATTGCTGGTGTGACGACGTAAACGTCTGTTCATGGCGGAGCTGCGGACCGGTGAAATACGTTCACAAAATACGGGTTCCGACTGTGGGGTTCTCGGAGCAGCCACCACCCCAGGGGTTCAGAGGCTGGCATGGATGGAGAGAGTCGTGGTTCCCAGCAGTGTCTGCTTCTTAAGGGAGGGAGGATTCACTGACGTGAATGGCTGCTGTCTATCTCAGTAGCAAGAGACGCCTGTATTCTCAGCCCAGGTGGAGATAATGGCGGCGCGTCTGCCTCTGCAACGTTCTCAGTTCTTGGCGTTCTCTGATGTCTAGGCTGTGCTCATTCGCTGGCGATCCTTCCCTCGCTGAGACTACAGTTTCTGTCCCCTGCTGATTTGCTGAGGATTCTCTGCCTAGAGGTTATTTTGGTTTATGGATAGCTGCCTTTGTTTTTCCTTGGGAAATGCTGAAGAGTGACACTGCCTGCTTCTCTGTCTTGGTGACCTTACTCCGTTTCTCGCTTTGCTAAATTATTTACCACTTAATACAGATAAGAATTCCATCACCACTTTCTCTGCAGTTTCACAACGCCTAATTATGCTAATGGATGAATGCTTAGAATTAATCACGAATCAGCCAAACAGTTCCAGATACAAAAGTGGTTATCTTCACTCCTGCCGTCATGCAAATTACCTTCCTATATGATTCTAAAATGTAGCCGATTTTCTAAGTGAAGTATGTTGGAGATACAGATGAGTCACAAAATGAAGTCGCCATTGTTGTCCTTCTGGAAAGTTACTTGAAGTGTAGACCTTTTAGAGGACATGATAAAGCTGGGGAGTTTGTATCTAATTCTAGCACTTCATGTAGCAAGTCAGAATCTTAGAAACCGTGTATGTGTGTATTTCTGACTGTATTCCTAAGAATTCTAGACCCACTCTAGAACAAATGGAATCCTTGCTACATTTAATTACCTGTAATAGATCAGTTATTGTTGGTAACTGGCTTAAAATTTTAAGTAAATCCTATTTAAAATGCATCATCCTACATTAGAATTGCAGGTTTCATCTGTTGCATATAGACTTTACATATTCAGTGCGCCCAGAGAAAATGTATTGCAACTGTGTATTTTTTCATTCCTAAAATTTCACGCTTTTAGACAAATTCCACTCAAAGCCTAACATGGTGGCTTACATGTACTCATCACCAGAAACTCCACCATCTCCAGTACAAACTGACTTATTGTCTCAGATCTTGATGATATAATATGTTCATCAGTCAGTGATATAAAACCATTGTCCAAAATGTCTTCTTTAATAAGGATGAAACTGCCTTATTTTTCCACTGCTTTACTCATGTTAATTGAAGTCTGTTTTGTGAAAGACCACTTTGAACAATAGGTTGTTTCATGGTAAGATTGTAGAAATGTGCTAGCTACTGAATTATGTCACATGTGTCCTGAATATTTTCAAAGTAAACAAGTCATGTATGTATATACAAATATAAGTGTGTAAGTGTACACAAATTTATAGAGGGAAAGAGACATCGTATGATCTTACAACCTGTTCATTGTGTTTATTTCGATCACTCTTAAATTGACTAATGTATTTGCCATTTATATTAAAACATGGTGCAATTGTGAGGGCTTGCAATTTTTTCTAAACTAAAGCCACACCTCTGAGGGGTTTCTCTTTAATGCTGTAGGTGTATTTCAAGGCCACGTCCTCTTAGTACCAGCGGGGAACTGCGCAGTCATCCGTCCTCTGCTGTACTCACTGTGCCCCATCCTTGCATTTCAGATGATGTGGAAGGTTTTTTGAGTTAATTGGAACAAAGTAGGATAGGAGTTGTCTTCACACAAGATATCATACTGAACCAAGACCTCACTGTCAACTAGAGGAAAGGGTTATTGCGTTTGAGAGAAAATTATATGTTCTCTGAAACAATACGCAGTTGTGGTGATTTCCTTGAGACATGCAAAAATGACTAGGTATTCATTTCGACTGAGGTCACAGTATAACTTCATTTTTAAAAACAAGAGTAAAAACCAGACAAACACATCCGTGTGACCACAGTGTTTTCCTTTCATTTTAGCTCACTGCAGATTTTCTTAACAAAGTTCGTCTGTATGAAGAGTGCTAAAATAAGCAAAGCCTCCTCTTCTGATCTTATAATATTGGAAGAGTCTTTTATAATGTTTAAATATTTTTCTAGTTCAGTGTAAATCTTAAAATTAAGCTCACCCAGACAGCGGATAGAATCTGAATCGTGCCTTTATTTGCTACTGAAGGAGATGATTTTTAGACAGTGAAATATTGATTTTGATGAAACATCCACTTCTCTTTATGAGAAAAAAATTGGCTTCCCCCATATAGCATCAGTATTACTTCAAAATAACAAAAAAAGAACTGGACGAATGAAGTTAACACCCCTTAACCAAGTCTGTAAAATATTTATGGCCTCTTTTTTCTCACTGGAACTTTATGTGTGTTTTTATCCAGTGTATGCTCAATGTTTCTGTGATATTCTTTTACAAATAATATGTGTGTTTTTAAAGTTGTGCTATTTGTTTTTTTTTTTTTTCCATAAAACTTTCGGCAAGTCAAGAATAGAACATTTTCTTCTGTATAAAACATTCTTTATCAAAATGAAAATAGCTTGAAATCTAATATAATGTCCCAAAGGGCCCCATATTTGACTCCATTCAACACATGCTTATATATTGAATGCCTATTCTGTATTCATCTGATTCTATATTTTTGCCCTAATCAACCCATTTTATTCTGACCACGTCTGAATTCATACTTCTGGTTCCGGCCCTTCTCTCCTCAAACCTGCATACATACACACATGCTGGCCACTTGCCTCAGATTCCTCATTGACTTGTGGGCACATTAAGTATGATAACACAACAGCAGCAGAGATAGTATTTGAACTATCTTGGGTGTGACTGTGTTGGGGGTTGGACTGTAACAGCAGACAAGGCATATGGGACTGGAAGGAAGTGATTTCAGAGGTGGAGAAGTATGTGCCCATATTCGACAGAGGATGATCTCTGCCACCCTTTGTCGTTCTGGCAAGTCTGTACTGTGTTGTCATTTGCAGTAAACTACACATAACAGAATTTACCATGTTAGCTTCTTTGGTGTATCAGTGCTGTGATGTGAAGTATATTCATTTTGTTGTGCAACATCACCACCATCTATCTCCAAAAGATGTTCACTGGCTGAAACTGTACCCACTAAACCGTAAGTCCCCATTTTGCCCCTTGCTCACAGTCTTTGGCAACTACTATTCTGTCTTCTGTCTCTGGAAACTGGACTACTCTAGGTATGTCATAGAAATGGGATCCTATATTATTTGTCCTTTTGTGGCTGGTTTATTATACCTGATGGATTACATGGCCAGTATTATGATTAACTATTGGATTAACAGGCCAGCTCACTTAATTCAGTATATAAGTATTCCTATATCAGGCATAAAAGTTAGAAGCTGTTGCTTACTGGATTATATGCATTATAAGTAATCCTCTATCAAATATCTATAATGATTTTAATGTTTTCTTCTATAAGCAAATTCCCACTTCCCCAAGTAGCATTTCAATCCCCTTTGGCCAGATGTCTGTTTTGGTGGCAAATAATTATGGTTCAAAAGCCTCAAGGGGTAAGAGCTGATACTTCAGATACCAGCAAGATACTAGGGCCTAACTTCTTCCCAGTAACTAGTACAACTCTAGAACAGTTATTCTTTTGATGTTCCAAATTTGGGAATAATTTCCTAATCCCTGAATGGCCACCCATGTTGACACAAGACTTTAAAGTTAGTCCTATAAACCATTGTTCAAATTTATGGACCCTTTTGTAAGTAGAGAAATAACATTTTTATTTTCGCTTTAGGGACTTGCTGTGATTAAATATGTTATGGTTATGGTTTATAGTTGCTTTGTTCCTTTGGAATTGGGAACCATTGTGTAGATAACCATCTTTCCTTTTGCAGTTATTTACAAGGCAAACCAAACACACTTGCTTGCTTTCTCCATGCTGGAGTTTCTCGGTGTGGAAACCATCATCTCTCCACATTGTAGGATCATATTGTCTAGGTTTTGCAATTTGTTTTTTTTCCTCTGTGATTGCTGTTTACACTGAGCCAATGGAGGTGCTGTGGCCCAGGAACCTGTTGGAGGAATCTCTTGTGGGTTAAGCTTCCGTGAGCATAGACGCAACCTGCTAGTTTGCCACCAGGGCCCACTCAAGGCCATGCTCATGTGGCTGTCCAACGATCTTCTGAGCATCCAGCCCAATGGTCATCATCCACCGAGGCTTGTATCTAGGTGTAGCAGTCAAAAGGAGGCAACCAGAGAAGCTGCGGGGCAGCTACGTTTCCCTGCCTGTCTAAAAGGAGTCCTCCCTCCGCCTTGGGGTCCGCGTGCTGAGAAGCAGCATTGTTTTCAGACCTGAAGTTGCTGAGACATTACTTCCAGTATCTTGGCAGTGTGCATCTACTGCTTTAGGGAGTCACTTTTGAAGGTTTCTGTGAATACTTTTTAGGGACAGAGAGTTGGTAACTTTCTGTTTTGAATTAGTATAAATGAAGAACACACAGTTTTTAACTTGGAAAACAGGTGCTTTCATTCATGCAAAATTACAGAAACAAACATGTTTTACAAGATCCTTTTAAATGTCAGGTGCTTGGAAAACCTTCTAAATTCATATGGTAGAGCATAGTACTTGGTAGAAACAAACTGACGTCAAAAGAAAATTTTCAGTCTGTTTTAGCAGACAAAGATATTGAGCGATCTTCTGTCCACTCGTTCACTCTTCAAAAGCCTGCCACAGTGGAGCTGAGCCAAGCCAAAGCCAAAAGCATGGAATTCACCCCAGGGGTCCATATGAGTGGCAGAAGTCCAATCATGTGTGCTGTTACATACTGACCCCTGGGATGTGTATCCTTTACCAGCTGGAACCCAAAGCAGAACTGGGGCTCAACTCAGGCTCTCTGATAAATAGGATATTGGCATCCCAATTAGTGTCTTAACTTGTGGGCCAAATGCTCATCCTAAGAAAAAAAAATGTCTACCCTTGACACAAAGATACATCAGATTCACAGTTCTCACATTCTAGTAGTGGATTTCTGTATATAAATACAGATTACATGACTCACTGCCAGACCTCCTCTTTCCTCCCCACTCTTGTGGGAATATTTCCTCTCTCTCGTATTGTGTATACTGCTCCTAACAAAGATACTCCAGTCCTTTGTTCCTGGATTCGAGCTGGTTTGCTGTGGCCTGACAGAATGAATGTCAGTATCAGTGGACAGGCTGTGTGGGGTACGGAAGCACTGTTTCTCTTACACAGTTTACATGGTGACAGAATTAACAAAGGAGAATCCTTTTGTCTTCATTTAACTGAGCCCTCTCCCTACTTAGTCCCCAACCTCAGCCCACTTCCCATCCCCCCATACTACCCTGGGACCTCATCCCTGACTTTTCATCCCTCTTCCACCATTCCCTTAGCACTCATCATCCTGCAATTGAAGTTCCTTTTGCGCTTTGATAAAGTCCCAACCCCATGGAGATACTCGGAAATTTTAATTGAACTCCTTAGTACTTCCCAGAAATTTCAGAGTTTGAGAATTGAGAATCTTTATCCCACAGCTTGGGCTGTCAAGGTGAGAAATGTATTCCTGGCATCCCAAGATGAAGCACAACACTGAATATAGTTTTCTCCCAGAAAAAAATAAATGTCAAGGCATAAATAGTGATTTCCCTGGAACGCTTCATGCTATGCTAGGAATACATCTCGGCTGAATTGTCTTTTGCAGGGACTACTGCGTGAACCTAGCTGATGTTTTTAATGGGAAAGTGCTTACTTTAGAAATTCCCAATATCTTAAAGATGGACTTTTGGAACCTTTTTTTTTAAATTTTTATTTTGAATTTTATGGTATGATCCTATAGAGTCTGGGATTCCCCACCCCCACAAATTCCCACTCCCAACTGATTTTCCCCATGTTGTTACAACAGTATAGTCCTTCATAAGGAGTTTTAATTCCATCAGTCTGTTATTTAAATGTGCCCGAACATATGCTAAGTACTCTGATTTGAACCTTACACAATGTATACGTTGTTCAAAACAGCACATAGCACCCCATAAGTGCGTACAATTTTTTGTGTTAATTTAAATAAATATCAGGGAGCCGGTGTGATGGCTCAATTGACTAAGTGTCTGCAAGTGCTGATATCTCATATGGGTGCTGGTTTATGTCCTGCTGCTCCACTTCCCATCCAGCTCCCGACGTATGATCTGGAAAGCAGTGGAGGATGGTTCAAGTCCTTGGGCACCTGCACCCACATTTGGGACCCAGAAAAAGGTTCTGGCTGCTGGTTTTTGATTGGCCCAGCTACAGTCATTGTGGCTATTTGGGGAGTGAATGAGTGGCTGAAAGATCTGTCTCTCCTTCTCTCTGCAAATCTGTCTTTCCAAGGAAAAGAAAGTTAATCCTAAAAAATAAATAATTTAAAAACTTTTAAAATCACATGATAAGCATTCAAAGTTTTTACAAGTATTTATCTCCTCATTCTTTAATGTAACTGTCAGCATCATCATTCACAACAAATCTAAAGGTAAAGTTTACTTTTTCTAAATTTTATAAAGTTCACTATTTTCAGTTCAACAATAAAAAGAATATTTAGGTTGGCTTGGACATGTTAAAGGGTAAACACGTTTGGAGAAGGGAGCAATGGCTATTCATTTTGTTAAGTTCTGTGGAAAAAATATATTCCAGGTACCACGCAGGAAGTTTTAAACTTGTATCTTAGAGGCAGTGCATTGCTATGTGAGGGTTAGCATTTTTCCTAGTGTGTTACTTTAGCTTGGGTTTGTAATTATTTTTGTGTTTCATGGCTTTACAGGGTTCAAAATTATGGATAATAATGGAATACCTGGGTGGTGGTTCAGCACTCGATCTCGTAAGTATTTTTAAATAATTGCATACACACAAATACACTTCATAAAAATTGAAGTAAATGGTGCTTTTTGGTCAGGTTAAGTTGTTGCTTTAGCTACGTTCGAATGAAACTCTCACGCAGACACAGCTGTGTTGGCAGGTATGCGCATGATGTTGACGGCACAGGGGTACGTGAGAAATGCAGAGCGCTTAATAAAATCTTCCAAATTCAAAGTGTGTTCATGGCTGTCCATTTTGAGTTTTACTACTTCCAAGATTATTCCGGAAAATAATGTCTTCGATTTTTCAGATATATGTAATTGATGCAACTGTCACTAAAAGTAACAGTCCACTGCTATGGACTGGACGTTGCCCTCCCCCACCGCACACATGCTTTGTATGTTGATTCCTAATCCCCGAGTGATGATAAGAAGAGGTGGGGCAGGAGGCACAGGGGAGGATGGTTAGGTCATGAGGATAGAACTCTCATGAAGTGTCCTTTATACAAGGGGCCCCAAAGAGCTCTCCAAGTCACTTTCTAACATGTGAAGGTACAGTGAGAAGTTTGTATGGAAACCAGGGAGAGTTGAGGAAGTGTGCTATCACTAGACACTGACCCTCTGGAATTGTGAGAAATTAGTTTGCCCTGAGCCACCATGTATCTGTAGTATTCTGGTACAGCAGCCAGAACTGAAACTGTGCTTCTACAGTTCTGAACAAGTAGGTTTATAGATCAAGTTCTTCCCAAGAGTTCCTTATGGCCCCTCTATAGGTTATTTGGAAATATGTTGGCAAATTTCGTTATTACAATGACTTGAAAGTGCTACAGCCACTTGAGTGGACAAGGGTCAGAATGCTAAAATTCTGCAGTGCCTAGAAATCATCCCTAGGGGAAATGTGTCCATACATCAGGTGCTTTAGGGAAATGCTGCTTTCACCCCCGCTCCCCCGTATTACGGTAATCCTGTCAACATTGGTTCCCTGCCCTCCCCTTGTCCTCCACTTTAAAATCTGGAATAGCATGTCATCATATTTTTAACTTAATAAGAATTGCAAGAGGCAGTGACCACTGGACTGGCCTATGGGCATCTGAGTTTATATGGCTGGCTGCACTCCTCACTAAATCTGGGAGTGTGAACAAAGTGCCTAAACTGTCAACACTTAAATGTCTTACAAAACATTTGTTTCTAGGTTGTCTTCCATTTTTGGTACTTTGTGACTAACTTTTTTTTTTTTCACAATTCTGCCTGTGTGGTATTTCTAAGGGAAAAAAAAACATTTTGATGATCATTAAATCACATTTGCATTCTTATTTCTAAGAGGAGATGAGTTTTCCTAGCTTAAAATGACTGAATACACTTTTTAAAGATTTATTTTATTTTTAATTGGAAAGTCAGATAGACAGAGAGGAGGAGAGACAGAGAAGATCTTCTGTCCATTGATTCCCCCAGCAGCCACAATAGCTGGAGTTGTGCCGATCCGAAGCCAGGAGCCTGGAGCATCTTCTGGGTCTCTCAGATGAGTGCAGGGTTCCAAGGCTTTGGGCCATCCTTGATTGCTTTCCCAGGCCACAAGCAAGGAGCTGGATGGGAAGCTGGGCGGCCGGGATTAGAACTGGCGCCCATATGGGGTGCTGCCATTTGCAAGGTGAGGACTTTAGCCAGTAGGCTACCATGTCAGGCCCTGAACATATTTTCAATACTTTAACCCTGATGGGCTCAACGTTTCAAACAGCAGCAGGAACAGAAATGAGCATAGAGGGTTTTCTTTCCTTTAGGCGGAGGGATACTTACACCATTCTAATGAAATGGCAAAGAAATCTGATGGAGAGCTGCAGCTCACCTCCAGGAATTTGTCTCTGTAATCCGTTGCTGAACATGACAGTCCTTCCTTGTGCCTAACTTTTGCATCCTAAAGCTTGAGTTCAATTTTTCACTCTCTCTGCCCAGTAGTGAGAGAACCCCACTGGCCTTTGGCTATGTAGTAATCCTTTGGGCGTATGGAGTCAGGCTTCCAGCTCCTCTTGAAGTTGTCTTTTTAGAGCCTGGTTACCCAATGCCTTGTTTATTAGCCCTACAAGAAGCCTCTCCGTTGCTTTGCAGTTCTTTCTTTAGCTTTGTAAATATTGCCAGTCATTTCCAGATTTATCCGTTACCTTAGCTGGCCCCAATGTATTCACCATGTCTCCTTCCTGGTTTTTTGGGGAGTGTTGGCAGGGCTCATCCACTCTTTATCAGGTTCAGTGATAGCAGTGTTAAGCCTTTAAAATGGGCCAACCCCAACTAACAACCCTAATCCAAATCCACTAGTAACAGTGCGGTCACTTTTATGAAATATCTAGGCAAAATAATCGTAAGGTCTTAATCTCATCCTGTCATTGTGATATCTGTCTTATAAAACAAATGTCAATAAAGGAAAAGTCAGTGAATTTAAAATGGTCGCAGCACCTAGTTCCAGTTTTGCCACCAGTTAGCTGATTTAAATTTAGCAAGGCCTTCCCCCTTCCAATACCCTTATTTCCTCAAATCTGAAAGGAAGAATTTAAAGTGTGGCATTGTGGTGCAGTGTGTTAAAGCCACTGCCTATTACGTGGGCATCTCATAGAAGAGTGCTGGTTTGAGTCCTGGCTGCTCCACTTGTGATCCAGCTCCCTGCTGATGCACCTTGGACAGCAGTGGAAGATGGCCCCGGTACTTGGATTTCTACTGCTCATCTGTAAGAGAGTTCCTGGCTTCTGCCTTTGGCCTGTCTCAGACTTAGCTGTTATGGCCATTTGGTAGGTCAACCAGCAGGTGGAAGATCTGTTTGTCTCTTTGCCTCTCTCTCTCGGGCACTCTGCCTTTTAAATAAAAAAAAAAAAAAAAATATATATATATATATATATATATATATATATATATATACACACACACACATATATATGTATATATAGATTTAGAAAATAAAAAAATGACTTAGTAATTATTAATTTTGCACATCCAATGATATGGATGTAATTATAAAATTTCCCTGCTGTGTAGATCGTGCTATTCTTCATGTTTAATCCTGCACTAACGAATGCTGTTACATGGTAGAGCTAAGAAAGACTTGGATATTGAGGGCTGCTCTGCTACCTGAAACAAGAGAAAAGTAAGAGGGAAGTTGAGCAGAGTGTATTTTCTCACTTTCATACCAGAAGATTATGACTTGTAATTTATGTCAGCATTATGTAATTCAATCCTTGAGAGTCTCTCACATTCTTGAAAAACAGCTGGACAGACTTGGAGCATATTGTACATTATTTCACTGAATTTATTATACCCCACTTCTTTCCAAAAAGAAATGTAACCACTTACAACAAAAACACTTATTACTAAGGCAAATAATATAAAACATGAGCACCATGAGAAAAAGTTGGAGCTAATACGTGAACCCGAAGAGAACATGTCACATGACATGGCAGATTAGGGACTGGCTGGAAGTCAGGGCAGCTGGAGGAAAATCCACAAGTCTAGAAGTGTAAAGTCACTGAAAGAGTAAATGGCCCTGCCTTGCATCTCCTCACTTGAAAGTAGAAGCAGGTTTCACAAGACCAGACTACTACTCTAGGGAGGAGGGGTTATCTATGAGACATGATGGCCAGGGCTTAGGTCCCTAGCAAGAATCTCAGCTTGCACTCTAAGGAGAGTAGACCAAGACCCTGGTAACATCTGTCCTATAGTTGTGTTGACGATTTTAAAGAGAATCTCTGTTCTGTCTACTTTCCTTCTCTTTCCAGCTGCCACTTCTCTCCTTTTGTAATTAGTAACAACATGTTAAAGGAAACATTTTAGCTAGACACCTGGGACCATATTCTATATGATAAAAGAAGAGAAAAAGTTGCCCACACCACCCATCCACATTTGCCTGTTGCTGAGTCTTCTCATTGTCTCCCAGCAGCTGGTTAAGTGGGATTTTACTTTCACTGGAATTTAAACTGGACTTCAAAGTAGTAGATTAGTCAGTGGACCTTTAGGATTCCTCTGTGAAACTTTTAAATAAATATGTTTTAACCTTCTGAGCTAGGTAATATGCTATTTTATGCTTGCCATCTAAGTGCTAGCTTGGACCCCATGGACCTTGCCCAGCTTCTTAAGTAAACAAGGTATGCCTCAGCTGGCCCTGCCAATGCTTTATGATCAGGTGAACATAATTGGCACTTTTACTGGTGTGATGTTTGTCCCTTAGTTATTTACTACTAAGAATTTCATTGCCAACCACCAAAGAAATAATATGCCATTTTCACCTTTTAGAATGGCTTTAATCAGTGCTGTATAAATAGAAACTTTCAAGGTAGAAGTTGATAGATTTAGAAGTAAATAGATAATGGTTGTCTGGGAAGGGGAACCTATTGCATTACAGAAATCCCTGGAGTTTACTATATACCCAGACCACAGTTAATATTAGATGGTGAGACAGAAATATGAATGCTGTCTTAAGCTGCTAAATTTCAATGTGAAAAGTGCCCTTTATTGAGCATAAATCTGGCATTCATGAAAGATGTAATACACAAGGTGCCAAAGAACTGGGAGTCCCTCCCAGGGAGAGGCCAAGTGGGCAGTGCTGGATTTTCACCACCTCTTCCCTCCTTTCAGCAAACAGAGCTCGGCCTCAGCTCTGACTTCAGATTCCCACGCTTTCCTGTAATAATATTGTACAGTCCAGTGTTTGTGCTTTATGAGGTACCAGAATTTTGAAATAACCCTTTATTTTAAGGAAAGATTTTCAGATATTCCATTACGAGTTCTCCTGAAACCTAATCATTGCTTGCCTTGTGTTCCAGTTGGATCTGTTGCCTTTAGTTCAAGGAAGGGGGAAAGAAAGGGAAATGTGGTATGTTTACTTGAAAAAAAATCCCTCCATGACTTGAAAAAAGATTTTCTATAATAATAAAAGTCTAAAGATTTTAATTATTATATTCCTGACTAAATTTAAATTTTCATTCTCAGAAAAGTTCTGTTCCTTACAATGTTATTGAAACCTGCATGACCGACCTATGTGTCACATAGCTGGTTATTGGAATTCCTAGGAACAGTCTCATCTAAAAATCAGTTGGGTGTCAGTCTAATATCTAATGCTTTGAAATAGAAATACCAGAGTTCCAGTCTCTGATAGCTTTTTTTGTCTCATCTGTAGGGGAAAAAGTGATACCTGATTCTGTTGTTATTTGTGCATATTCAGGCATGAATGTTTCAGATAAATATTCAGGAAAAACAGAGTTTGAAGCTCATATGGAAGTAGATGTGCTGGTATTATCTTTCAAGATTAAATGTAATCTTTTCAAAACCCCTTCATTTTTTGGACTTAAGTCTATTGCCATCTTCCCCATTTTTTTAAAAGCTTACCTCATTTCTTTAAATATTGGTTTCATATATTTCCTGAGTGATGCTCTTATTGGAAAAATATCCATTTTGGATTTGATTTTTCCAAGCTTTTCGACATGTGTGTGTGTGTGTGTTTTTCCCCTGAAGCTGCGAGCTGGTCCATTCGATGAGTTCCAGATCGCTACGATGCTAAAGGAAATTCTGAAGGGTCTGGACTATCTGCACTCAGAAAAGAAAATTCACCGAGACATCAAAGGTATACACAAGGCTAACAGAAACCTGGGAAAAAAGACACATATTCTGACAAGACTGAATTTTCTTTCTTTTCCTTTTGTCCTCCCTCTCCCCCCCTCAGCTGCCAACGTCTTGCTCTCAGAACAAGGAGATGTTAAACTTGCTGACTTTGGAGTGGCTGGCCAGCTGACAGACACACAAATTAAAAGAAATACTTTTGTGGGAACTCCATTTTGGATGGCTCCTGAAGTTATTCAACAGTCAGCTTATGACTCAAAAGTAAAGTGTTACCTGTACAAACTGGTTTTGTTAATGCACTTTGTGTAGGACACCAACCTAGTTGATGCAGCACCCCAGTTGTTCTTGCCTCTTAAGTATTTCTGAAGCTAAGGCTGTGTCATTCTGCAGCTCTATCATGAAGTCCCTTGGCGAGTGTACTGTTTGAATCATATTCATATCACTGGCTTTCCATTCCACTCATAATAACATTCAATCTTTACTGTAACATACAAGGCTTTACATGACTTGGGCATTGTCTGCCTTTCCAGCATCTTCTCTTCTATAAGCCTATATGCTTCAGCTACAGTGGCCTCCTTGCTCATTAAACACAGTAATTAGACACCTACCTCACAGCCACTGTACTTCCTTTCCTTCTGTAACACCCACCCTTCCAGTGGGGTCTCTGCTTTATTGTTACCTACACAGAGAGCTCTTCTCTAGCCATCTTCTGCAAGGCTCTAGCTGTTGATCCCATCATTCATGATTTGTTTATGCTGCTTTCTTCACAAAACTTAGCAGTATCTGACTTTCTCTCCCTAAAATGCAAGGCCCGTGGGAAAAGGGATTTTTGTCTGGCCTATTCATTTGAATCCTTCATGCCCAAAATGGCATTTGGCACAAAATATGGAATTTCAGTTTTGAATAAATGGATTGTATCAATGAAATATATTTATCAGATTTTTTGAGAGATTTTTATATTGTATGACCATCAGATTCCACTGGCTATTTTGTGGCAGTTTATTAGCATGGGATTTCAAGGAACTGTATAAGTGTGTGTGTGTGTATATATATATATATTTTATTTCTCTTACCTTAGGCTGACATATGGTCTTTGGGAATTACTGCTATTGAACTAGCCAAGGGAGAGCCACCTAACTCTGATATGCATCCAATGAGAGTCCTGTTTCTTATTCCAAAAAACAACCCTCCAACCCTTGTTGGAGATTTTACTAAGTCCTTTAAGGAGTTCATTGATGCTTGCCTGAACAAAGATCCATCATTCGTGAGTATATAAGGCTGTTACTTCCATTTGTTTTCTATTACAAAAACCACTTACAGAAAAGATGGCTTTTGTTAACAGTGGGGAATAAAGTACATGTGAAAATTGTCAAAGATCCATCTAGAAATCTGGTTCTTGCCTCTGTATAAATTCTGTTCCATGCTTAATAGGATCTTTAGTTTCTTTTTTCTAGTATTCATCTTTTTCTTGGTCCCTAGCTTCCTCTTTATTCTAATGATTCTTTCCTGTTTCAAGGGGAGGGCAATTTGGGAAACAAAGGTTTTTTTTCATATTATGTCATTATTAAAGTATGTGTAAATATATATAATGCTGCTTAGTCACTGGTATTTTCATTTTTCATGAAAAATATATTTTTGTTTGGTGTTTACAAACAACAATAATAAGTTGAGTATTTTGATCTATTGAATTCCATTCATATACTTAGCAAATTTAATTATAGTTTGTTTACTGGTGTTAAAAACTGTTTTATGACTTTTAGAGATTAGAAATAGAGAAGATCTGTGTAAGCCTGATTTGACTTCTTCTAAGTTGATAACAAACATTTCTGATATTAGTAAATTGCTACTTTAAATAAAGACCCCATTGCCTGGTGTCTGCATTTAAAATGCATTAGACATTCATTGATGATGGAAAAATGGGATTGCATGATCAACACAGATAAAAAGAATAGCCTTGCTGGTTTACATTATTTCTTCTCAGTAGACAAGTGCATTTATATTTTATTTTAAAGCATTATTTTTGCATGTTTTTAATTTTTCCTTGGCTTTTAAGAGAGCCCTGCACAGTGGTTTGGTCACCTCCTGTCTGTTAGGCTTTATATAAATTGTGGAACCAAAGTAGTGAATCTTTAAAAAAAGACATTTCCTTATATATATTTTTAAGATTTTACTTTTATTTTTATTTGAAAGTCAGACACACGGACAAGAGGAGAGACTGAGAGGAATCGCCTCCGTCTGCCAATTCACTCCCCAAGTGACTGCAATGGCCAGTGTTGAGCTGATCTGAAGCCAGGAGCCAGGAGCTTCCCCCCAGGTCTCCCACGTGGGTGCAGGGTTCCAAGGCTTTGGGCCATGCTTGACTGCTTTCCCAGGCCACAAGCAGGGAGCTGGATGGGAAGCGGGGCAACCGGGACCCGAACCAGCAGCCATATGTGATCCCAGCTCATGCAACTCGAGGACCCTAGCTGCTAGGCTACTGCACCAGGCTGAGTAGTGAATCTTTTCTCTTTTTTAAATTATTTTTATGTATTTTTCCCTGGGATACATTTTTGTAGGTATCAGAATTTATCCATCCTATTTTTTTTAAAGATTTTTTTTAAATTAGAAAATCACATTTACAGAAAAAGAGACAGAAAGGTGTTCCCTCCACTAGTTCACTTCCTAAGTAGTTGCAATGGCTAGAACTGAGCTTATCCAAAGCCAGGAGCCAGGAACAACTTCTGGGTCTCCCACACATGTATAAGATCCCAAGGGCTTGGACCACCTTACACTGTCTTCCTATGCCACAAGCAAGGGCTGAATGAGAAGCAGAACTGGTATCCATATGGGATGCCAGCACTTGAAGGTGGATGATTAACCTGTTGAGCCATGGAATCACTAGTTCCAAAGTGGTGAATCTAATTTGAATGCCTTGAGCCACTTCAAGCACAAAATTAGCAGGAGAGGCATTGTAGTGCAGCTGGTTGTCACAGGGGACACTTGCATTCCACATTGGGAGTGCCAGTACAAGTCCCCGCTGCTTTGTCTTCTGCTTAGCTTCCTGCTTGTGCTGCTGAGAGACAAATGATGGCCCAGGTGTCTGGGGCTTTGCCATCCACATGGGAGTCCCAGGTAGAGCTTCCAGCTCCTGGCCTGCAGCCTGGCCCAGCCTTGGCTATTGACAGTGATTGGGGAGTGAACCAGTGGATGAAAGGTATTGCTCCCCCAACCTTTCTCTCTCTCTCTCTCTCTCTCTCTCTCTCTCTCTCTCCTTTTCAGGTGGACAAAGATAAATAAATTTAAAATACTAAAAGAATTTGTAATTATTTTAGAATTAGACAAATTACAAATAGAATTAGACACATTCTTCTAGCTTTTTAGCTCTTAACATGTCTTTGCTATTTTGTAAGCTAATAATTATTTTTTTTCACAAACATGAAGCACCAGGAAATAACCCTCTGTCTTAAATATTTTCCCATAGCGTCCTACAGCTAAAGAGCTTCTGAAACACAAATTCATTGTTAAAAATTCAAAGAAGACTTCTTATCTGACCGAACTGATCGATCGCTTCAAGAGATGGAAGGCAGAGGGCCATAGCGATGAGGAATCCGATTCTGAGGGCTCTGACTCGTATGTACAGTTTTTTTAAAAATGTTTATGTCGGTAGCCCGTCTTAGCATTTGCATATTTTAGCTATAGTGTAATGTGCTTGCTCCAGCATAACATATACATTGTGTTCTGCGGTTGTTACCTTAGCAGCTATGAAAGTGTTTTTTCAGTCACAGGATGTGGAATCTGTTGAATTTAGAAACTTGTTTTTCTTGGCAGTGAATAGGCTCTAGTTTTGAATGGTCTCAGTCTAACCCCTAGTGGATGCTTGAGTATATTACAAAATTTGAAACATGATCTGACAAAAGATGATATGTTAGGTTTGCCCAGACTAATAAAGAGCTGTGTCTTCCCCCCCCCCACACACACATTGATGGTAATCTACAAATCCCTCTAGAGAACTGACCCTAGACCTTTCCCATCTCTGGGCTGCATAGCTAATGTCATCAGACTGGTACGCACAAACACTCATTTATGCAAGATTTTTTTTTTAGTAGCATCATTTATGTGAACAATTCAGCCTCAAATTGAGTTTAGATAATCTATTATTCTACCCCCATGGAACTGGTAAAAAGGCAAGCACTGAATTGTTGTGAGTGTATACTCACATTCCTCCATTTAGGAGATTTTACCCAGCATTTGAACATAGGGGGAAGTATCAGAAGCATTTGTGCCTTATTCTCATGTCTGTTAGCCTTATCTGCCCATGACAGTTACCGATGGAACCTTCAAGAAAATTACAAGCCACGCTGCTGGAGATCCAGATTGAGTGGGGGAACAATGGGAAACAGATAGTTTTGGACATAGAAGATCTGCATGTGGGACTCTAATGTACTTTTAGAATTGAGAAATACCACTAATCTAAGTAGGATATAGCTCCCTGAAGCTGACATATATTGGGACGATGATCTGTGCAGTGTGCCTGCATTCATTTGGCACTTTTTGCGTGCTGAACTATTTTGAAATTTAAGGAGTTATCTTTGGCCATCTCTTTAGGGAATCCACCAGCAGGGAAAATAATACTCATCCCGAATGGAGCTTTACCACTGTGCGCAAGAAGCCCGACCCGAAGAAACTACAGAACGGGGCGGTACGTATGTGGGGATGATCATCTCCTCCTCGTAGGCTTTTCCCAACTATAGATACAATTATAATGGCCAAAAAGTGTTAGCATTGAATACTTCTGAATGACTCCCTCACTGGGTGCACAGTATGCCTCATTTGCCATTTGTTTGCAGCTAATTAAGAAGAGGTAATAGAAGTCATTAAGGTGACCATTTGTGTATTTTAAACGCATCTTACTTAAGAGAGATACATTAGCCTGGGACAATGGTGATATCTGTTGTAGTCCTGAAAGTTGGAGGCCTTCTGGATAATGTGTCAAAAGATATGGAGACTTGTATTCCATCAGGGCTTTGGGGTGAGATTCAAATTAGTTCACAATCGCTATGGGAGAGCTAAGACAATATGAATTGGTATTTTAATTTCATGTATATAACCCATATGATTCATTCAAAGGAGCAAGATCTGGTGCAAACCCTGAGCTGTCTGTCTATGATAATCACCCCTGCATTTGCTGAAGTAAGTGCAAGTTCTGTAGTGTTCAGTGCCTATGTTAAGTGGTGTAGTAGTGAAATGCTGTAACCATCCGTTTTTCTCAGCTTAAACAGCAGGATGAGAATAATGCCAGCCGAAATCAGGCCATTGAAGAACTTGAGAAAAGCATTGCTGTGGCTGAAGCCGCCTGTCCTGGAATCACAGATAAAATGGTGAAGAAACTAATCGAAAAGTTTCAAAAGTAAGCTTGAAATGCAACTTTAAAAATGACCTCGACATGCTTGTGAGATGTTCATTTGGGAAGCCACATAACTTTGATCCAAGCATTTCAGTTATTCCTAACAAATATGACGGTTTCATAGTTGCGCATGTAAAGAGTATTTTTTTTTTCCATTGCCCATCCAAACCTTACTTTTGGAATTATTCTCTTTAGGCATGATCAAGTAGTTTTCCACTGAATAAAATGGCCTTTTCCTCTTTTTCCTGTCTTTGCTAATAGCAGTAGACAAAAGGTCTCTAAGCATGGTCTTATTTGGTCCCTTGTAAAACATCGTTCAGGAATGTTTTCATTCTTGCCACTACCCTTGGCCTTTGCGGGAACACCATTATTCACACAGTTGCCAGTGCTAACATTCCTAAGTTTGACCCCCATATGAAAAGTTAAATAACAGATTTTAGGTAGTGAAACTCACTCCAGATGATATAGGGTCCTTCTGTTTGACTTCACTTTCTGTTCTACCTCTTGAACTATAAATTTGATTTTGTTCACATTCGAAAAAGTTCTTAGATCTAAAAGACTTTGGTATGTGTACACACACACACACTTCTGAAGTCAAGCAAGCTGTCGTAACTCCGTTTTATCTCTTCTTAGTACATCTTTTATGGTTCTTTGTGCAGACTAGGTATCCCTCTCTCCAAAATCCAAAATACTCCCAAATCCCAAACTTGTGGAATGCCAACACAACACTCACATAGTTTCAGATTCTAAAGCATTTCAAACTTCAGATTTTTTTTTTTTTTTTTTTTTTTTTTTTTTTGGTATTGGGGATGCTCAGATTGTGAAATCTGTGCAAATATTTAAAGATCCACAGAGCTGTAAAACCTGAAACACTTCTGATCCAACCATTTTGAATCCAGGATACTAAGCCTGTTTATGATATCATTGGAATCAGGATGAAACAAATTATATAGTCTGTAAAATCACACACTTTCAAAGACATTCTTTTCTGAGAAATACAACATATTAACTAAAGCCTCTTGTAAAGACCCTTATATTATAGTGGAAAACTTCCATTTATTTTCCAATTTTCCAGCAAAGCCATTTGAAGTTTTGAAATCAGAGGTAGCAGCGATTTTCAAACTTATTTTTCTGACATCTGCATGATATTGAATAGAAAGAATTTATTTCGTTTCTCGAATCAGGTACTTAAATATGAACATGTAACATAGCTGTACTTAAATTCATTTTTTTCCTCGACTTTCTAGGTGTTCAGCAGATGAATCACCCTAGGCAACTTCTTATTGGCTTCTGTTTGTTATGGACCCAGAGAAACCCACCAAAGCTCCTTCAAGTTTAACGATGTTTAGTTCATGAGCTCCATGTGCCTTTGGATCTTTGCAACATTGAAGATTTCGAAGAAGCTATTCAACTATTTTGTGATGGTGTTTATCATTTTATATTTTAAAGAGATTATTTTGTAAGGAATAACTTTTAATACTACAGTTTCACCTGTATTCTAGTGGACGTTGAGATACAGTTTTTCTTTTAGGTGTCATTATTTCCTAAGTTAGTAGGTTGAATACCTTTCACATTTTGCTCTTTAGTTAACTGTACACTCACAAAGCATACAGGTCTTTCAGAGTCATCCTAAATAGTTGACGTATATAAATCATCAGGATTTAAAACATTTAAAATGTTTTTGTCAGTACAAGCATATTAAAATGCATATTGGTGGGGAGGTAGAAATAAGTCCTACCTTCTTAAAACAGAAGTTTTTAATAAGTTCTTGGTAATGAAACCTGAAAAAGTATCAACTCTTTTCCCCTATTGGTATGAATTCCAGGCAGCTCAATGATGATCACATTTGAGAGCTCTGCGTCTGTAGGTAATGTGTAGCAACTGAGGTACCTCTTGGTGTGCAGTATTTACCTTCTCTTTTAGATTGAAGAGACAGTTGACCCTTATGGTTAATGGTTACAAGTTGAAAGCAATAGCATTTAGCTAAGAAGGGGGTTTTGGTAATACTGCAAAGTTTAGTTGGCCTTCATTTTTAAAATTGTTTGCTTAAACTGCATAGTATGTGCTTGAACTTAGAGAGCTTACGTAAAGCTGATTGTCATGTGATTAAGTACCTGATCAAAGGGTATAAATATGATTTACGCCAGCATATATTTTTCATTTTATTAAGTTGTCATATATACTATTTATACATTTTTTCTTCATAATTATCAGTACATAAGCATCATTTGTTTGTTTTTGCAAGGATATTTAAATGGATTTTCTAGTTCACATGAAAATAACCAGAGTACTGGATGATTTCCATCCATAGATAAGTTGGACTGTACAGTTCATTTTCAGTTATATTTATGGTACTGTTAAGTGGGTAATTCATTTTTCTATTTTAAGCCCAGTATATATTTTATACCTGCCTTAGTTCTTAACAGGGGGTGTATATCCGTAGTTGTAGAATCGTTGCTATTAACTAGTTTTGATAGCTAGTGTTCTATTGTTTGGGTCTGCACAATTTGGTTTTTGCACAGTGTCATTTAAAAAATCTGAATAATTGCCAAATATCAGAAGAAAGGTGTTAGTAAGTACTGAATTGTTTCTAATCTAGTTAGCCATTACATTTCGCCCTTTAAAAACCAGACATGAGAAAGTTGCTGTTCTCCAGATAATTCTTTTTATTGACCTAAACCATTAACAATTACTTCCAATAATTATATTTCAAAATAATAGTTCCACTCAGTCTTTTTTTTTAATCTGCTCAGTAACTGAAACTCAGTTACAGTTTATAGAGGACTAGAAATAATTTGGCACCCCATGAATTCACTGAGTATTTTTGTAAAAAAATGAAGCCAATACATTTATAAATTGATTATTTGAAACTTCCCGACACAACAGCATCACAGATACAATTGTACTGCTTACTCATTGTAGTCATTGGTCCTGTACACTGCTTATATGTGAAGCATATGCCAGTGTTTTGGGGAGTTTTAAAAATAAACATTTAAATGTCATGATCCTTGGTGTTTGTTTACTTGGAAAACACATTATTTTGTTTCAAAATATTTATCCTTTGTACTTAATTGTTGGTATAATTCTGTTGGAAATTCACATTTACAGCAAACATTGACAGCTCCCTCATAGTGCCTCCTGTCTTGACAAAGTTAAAAATCCCCTTTGACTCAAAAATATTCTGGGGTAGACAATAAATTATATAGTCACCTAATTATTGTTTTTATTAGAATAGCATGTACAGGTTTGTATCTCTGAAGAAAGCCAAGATTTCCAGTATATGAGATCAGAAACTGCATATGTCAGAAAGTATGGTTTAAGATTTTTGCTAGGGTTAGGGTTGAGGGTGATTTGAGCATAACTTCAGGATTATTCATGATTATACATGATTGTGTTTTAATATATTCTTATTGTTAAATAGCTACTATAGAATTGTAAGTTACAGGACATGAATCCAGGAGCAGAAAGGAAAATACTAGCACAAAAGGCATGGAATTTTATGTGTGTGTGTGTGTATATATATATATATATATATACATATATATATATATATATTACAATCAAATTTTTTTATTAATCACGTTGCATTATGTGACATAGTTTCATAGACTCTGGGATTCCCCCAACTGCTCCCCGTGCCCTCCCCCCAATGAGATATATTAAAAGTGCTTTTTATGATGTGAGAAATAAATGTAAGAAAACTATTTTATTCATCTTTTCTCCATTAAGTTGTAAATAACATCATTTTGCCCATATTGTCAAATCACTTCTTTGTAGTACTTAACAATATCCTGTTAATATATATCATGAAAAAACAGTAAACAATATAGCTCTCAAATACAATGCCATATTGTTCAAGGGGACCAATAGAGAAATTTTGAATTGGTCAAGAAAGGAATTTGGTTCATTAATTTAACCTGGTGTCAGTATTATCCCCTTTTAGCCACAACTTAATCCTGTCATTCTCTACTCTTTTGTCTTCCTCTTTACCTCCTATTTTTGTTGTTGGTGTTCTGTAACTAGCCCAATCAATCACTTCTGAAACTGACCATACTTAGAACTTCTAAATTAAATGAATCTTTTTCTGCCATTCTTTATTAAAATAATATTCTTCTCAATTCCTTGCCTACATACATGCAACAAGATATGGGAAAAAATTCTGACAGGATAGTTTAGATAAACTAGCATATTATCTTTTGCCATTCACTACATATAATTGTTAAGAATAGAGAAGTTACTGCTTCTCAGCTTTTTGGCTAAGATCAAGTGAAGAACAGAGAAGTTGTAAGACAAACGTACTATCCTCATCGGGTGTATATGTGGCTTTAGAAATTGACCTGAGTCATGAATTCCCTGGTTCCTGCCAGGATCTACATCAACTGTAAATGCGTGCTCTGTTCTGAGGTTCTATGCCCCACTAATTTATTCCTGAGGTTGTAACAGAGCCATGTTCCCCCATATATGTTCTAAAGTTAACTTCCTTCACATATAAGCCCACATTTTACTGGGCTCTACACTAATCATAAGCACTGAATACTTTGTTCAGTATCCAAAAAAAAAAAAAAGTCCTGCAAATCACACAGTGTCATTAGAAGCTGATTCCATATATCAATACCATTACTGTTCTTCTCTGTGAAAGACCTGGCCAAGGATATGTATAAGGAGGATGAAAAAATAGTCCCCTGGCCCACCACAGTGCTGGAGAGCAGAGGACGTGGTCCAGAGTCCGTTCTGATGGGAGAATGAAGGTCAGGCAATGAGGCAACAACTGGAGACTTCAAAAGCTTGGTGGCCCAAATTGAGAGTCCCTTAACTCCGATGAGTAGTAACCAAGACTGTGGTTTAAATAAAAAGTTTTCTGTTTTTGTTTTTGTTGTTGTTGGTTTCGTTTTGTTTTTTGTTTTTGCTTAGGCTGGCAAGCTGGAACAGGCTTCCAAATGTTCAGAGCTCACCTTTTAGGCTAAAAAGTAATTATGTGGTTTTAACGAAGTCCTGTCCTCAGTAGCTGGTGTGTTGAAAGAAACCTCTTCCTCCTCTTCGTCTAGCTGTAGACTCCCAGAAGACAAGCGGATTCTGGCCATGGGTGACCTCGTTCCCTTGCCGTACAGAGAGTAGTAGTCTGGTTTGAGAATCTCGGATTCAGAATCACTGGACTCACTAGCTACCTGCCTTCCTACTGTACTTTGATCCCTGAGAACTGTTGGAAGTTCCTGATCAGCCAACATGTAGGTAAACAAGTCAGCTTTACGACTCAGAGCAGGACAAGGCCCTAAAGGTCGAAATTCTGACCCAAAAGGAAAACGGATCGTTTTCATGTCTGACTGACTCTGGGACCGTTTAGGGGTTTGCTCTGGAATGCTGTATGCAAACTCATCTTCTATGTGCTGGCCTTCCTCTTCTAGGTCAATGTTGATGTTACTCCTGCCACTAGTCCTAGCCATAGCTTCTTGCAGTTCTTGAAGGTCTTGCTGGAAGTTCTTCAGTCTGATGCTTCTTGGGCTTCTTTTGGCTGGCTTCATGACAGTGGGTTCTCTATAGCTGTCTAGCCTTGACCTTTCCTCTGCCATGATTGGAGACCATCTGGGCACCTGGGGTGGCTTGTCCACATAAAAAAAGACTTGGGGAGGCATGATATCCACCTGCTGACTAGTGCAAGGAATATAGGGCACATCTGTGTACGTTAGCTGCCGTGCTGAACTTGCTTGGGTTGTGAGGCCAGAAGATGTGCTCATGTGATTGTCAGCGAACTTCGAGCTGGTTTTAAAGGAACTGAGAGAACTCCTCTCCTCAAAGAAGTCTCTGGGATCAGGGTCAGTGTTAAAGACTGGGTCTGTGTAAATCAAAGGGAAAGAGGAAGTGCTTTGGGATTGATGTAATGATGTGGTATGTGCCTCTGGTTTGGATCGCTCCAGTTCAGCGGCAAACGTCACCTCCACAGCTGAGTTCCTCCTCCTGCTATCTAGCCTGGGCTCCGACGCGTGCACTCCATTCACATTCAGGTAGTAGCCACAGTCATAGGTTAGTCTCAAGTCTTCCACCTTGAGAGAAGGGACACATGAATGAAAGAAAAAGCCATTTTCTCAGGGTGAGAACAGAGGTCTAAGTTAGCTTCAAATGTTGACAAGGTGGATTTTAGGAAGTCTTTTCAATGTAAGTCCTATTCTCGGGTTGATGGATGTATTTGGAAAGGGTGATGATGCGTGCCATAGTCCCAGTTTGTGTGAAGGGTGGGCTTTGAAAGTTTCCAACACAAACAAGTGGCACTTACAGTCAGGCGATCTATATATGCTAGTTACTCTAGCAGATTATTACACATTTGTGCACATATGTTGCAATATGCTGTGCTCCATAAGTACATCCATTCATTATTTGCCAATTAAAATTTTTAAAACACTTGGAAAACCAAAAAAAACCCTACATGTGGCATCATTTTTGGCCAGTGTCATCCCACTTCCGGCCCCTGAACCTGGACTTCACGTGGTATTGGCTTAGCAGCTACATTGATGAGCTGGCGTTCTTGCCTTTTAGCCCTGCCTCTTTGACTCACTGGGTGACGTTAGGCAAGTCTCCAAACCTCCCTGCTCCAGCATGCTCGGTAGATATGCTCCATATAAAATGGTGGGGAGGAATATTGATCCCCATACTAAATGGTACTTTGCATCATTTTATCTGTGTGAACTTGCGTGAAAGCTTGTGAGTTTATGAAACCTGGAATTAATTTTTTAGAAGTGCTAAAGGATAATAATGAACAAGGTTCATAACTCCAGTAAAGCTACAGTCACCTTGCAGATCTAGGGCGGCAACACTGTTTCCTTAAGTTACAATATTACAAGACAAAAATGTATAAAACCTTAATCCAAGCCTGCAGCTTTTACTAAGCCCTAAGATCCAAAGAGCAGAACATGTAATTATAAAATTCAAGCAAAAATTCATTTGCGTTTTGTCAGATGTTGGCAACACAGGTTGCAATCCGAAGATGTGCCAAATTACCCCAAGTCTAGAAGCAGCTCACAGAATGGTGTTGTATTGGCAGGAAAGAGTGAGTTGACAGACCTCCCCAGGAAAACAAACTAACTTGTACAAAGTATTTTACATACTGGGAAATTCTGGCAGAATCAGTTCTTGGAAGCATTGGAACTTTGGGCAAATTTTACATTTATGTAATGAAATAATAATTTTCAGAAACCTTACTTGTTTTGACACATCAGAGAGGATGTCTGGCGAGGACCTGCACTGTCGTTCGTGGTACTGAGACGGGTAATGTTTCCTGAAATCCCCAAACAGAGGAGTCATTGAAACGGCCTTCATATGAGTACCAGGGTACATAGAAATGTCTACACTCAAAAAGCAACATGAGAGAGAGAAACAAACAGTACCTTTCAAATGGCAAGTTCTTCAACCTCCCTTTTTTCCCGTATTCCAAAAGTTGCCTTTGGGTTCTTCCACTATTATAAAAGATGAAATAAAAATCATCAATTCCAGTTATTCAAAAAATTACTAAAAGCACAAGAGCCTCATTTACTGTTGAGTCCTGAGGAATGGCATGAAGTGAAGCTTTAACCATTACACTGATGTTAACACCCTTCCCCCCACAAAAAAAATATAGAGAAACCTCAGCAGAAGTTTTTAAAAAGCCTCTCAGAAATTCTGGACTTGAAAAATAACATACTGTCCTTTACCAGCCCTGCCCCTGCCTCTAAACTAGAGTCAGTTGATTCTGACTCTAAATTGTACAACTTTTTAAAAATGTTTGTTTAGTTTTATTTGAAAAGCAGATTTACAGAGAGATGGAGAGACAGAGAGGGAAAGTTCTTCCATCCACTGGTTTGCTCTCAAAATTCTCTAAATGGCAGCAATGGCCAGAGCTGAGCTGATCAGAAGGCAGGAGCCACGAGCCTCTTCCAGTTCTCCCACGCAGGTGCAGGGTCCTAAAAGCATCCTCTGCTGCTTTCCCAGGCTGTAACTAGGGAGCTGAGTCAGAAGTGGAATGGCTGGGACTACAACTTGAGCCTATATGGATTGTCAGCGCTGCAAGGTGGAGGATTAAACTGTTGAGCCACCATGTCAGCCCCAACTTTACAACTTCTAATGAGGCTATTTATCTGGTTCCTCAACCCATGGTAGAAGAAAAACAAAACAGTGGAAGAGGATTACTCCAATCTGTCATACACCAGTTTAAAAAAAAAAGAAGAAGAAGAAAGAAACAGGCCAACTGACTGCTGGGAGAGAAACAAGAGCCTACATAAACGTGAACAAAAATAAATAATCACGAGGAAAGTAAAACGAAAAGTTTGAGCCATTTATCACTGCAATGTAGGGTACTGCAAGCTTCGCTCCTATCAAGGTCATTATGGTACCGCCACTGCCTGCTGAGGGTAATAAGTGATGTTTATAATAACTCTGGTCATTAAGGGAATGGGTAAAATATGCTGAGCATCATTGGTTCAGGAAGACAGACTTATAAAAATATATGTTGGAAAGACTAAGTCAAAACCACACAGATATCAAAATCCCGATTCGTATTGAAGCAGGCTGCTCTTGAGAAAATTTCTGAAGTTAAAGCATTTTATTGAAATTATCTTACTTTGGAGCTGTCTTTGTAAAGAGCTCTCAGGCTTGTGAATTCAGGAATTTTTTTTTATTTCAGGATTCTAATTTGACCTCATTTCCATTCCTCCAAGATATGATCTGTAGTGAAGAGGAACCTCTGGTAAACACTGCTCAATGTTTTTAAAAATTTTGCTTGCTGGAGCTGGTATGGTTGTGTAGTAATCTAATCCTCTTCCTGCAGTGTGAGTTCCAGCTGCTTTTCTTCCAATCCAGCTCCATAATGATGGCCTGAAAAAGTAACTGAAGATGGCCCAAGTCCTTCAACCTCTGCGCCCACGTGGAAGACAGGAAAGCAGCTCCTAGCTCCTGGCTTTGGACCAGCCCAGCTCTGGCTGCTGAAACCATTTAAGGCGTGAATCAGCACATGGCAAATTCTCTCTCTGTTTATCTCATTCTCTATCCTTCTCTTTCTGTAATTCTATCTTAACACAACTAATAAAATATTTTTTTTTCAAAAACTATTTATTTGCTTGACATATAGAGAGACATAGATTGCCCGTCTACTGGTTCTCTCCAAATGCCTAAAAAACAGCCACGTCTGGGCCAGGTCAAAGCCAGGAGCTGGGAACATAACCCAGGCCTCCCATGTGGGCAGCAGGCGTCAACCTCTTGAGTCATCTCTGCTGCCTCCTAGGGCCTACGTCAAGATGTGGCTGATGTCAGGAGCCAGTCATGTGCAGAACTCGGGAACAGCAATGTGGGACGCGAACATCTCTCCCATGGCTTAGCTGCTAAGCTAAAACGTCCAGCCCCACTCACTATTACAATACATTATATATTATTGCTCTATGTAAAAAATGAAACCTAGAGGGGTTGGCACTGTGGCATAACAGATAAAGCTGATGCCTGTGATGCCAGCATCACCTTTGGGCACCAGTTCCTGTCCTAGCTGCTACACTTCCCATCCATCTCACTGCTAATGTCCTGGGAAAGCAGCAGCAAAAGATGGTTCAAGGTTTAGGGCCCCTGCTGCCCGAGCGACCCAGATGAAACTTCTGGCTCTTAGCTTTGTTCTGACACAGCCCTGGCTGTTGCAGCTATTTGTGGAGTAAACAAATAGAATCAATCCATCCTTCCTTCCTTCCGTCCGTCCTTCCTTCCTTCCTTCCTTCCTTCCTTCCTTCCTACCTTCCTTCCTTCATCTATAGAATAAATAGTAAAATACATCTATCTTTTGACAGAAATGGATTCTTCATTGCTTCCACAAGTTGAACTCCTCTAATCCTGCTTGTTATTGAAAAGAAGCAATGTGTAAATATTGCTTGTGGGCAATTCTTCCATTACCTGTAGCGAAAACTGGAACCCTTGCTGCAGAGTAAGGTTTTGGGCTTTGATTTGGGCTCTTCAGAAAGCCGGAAAAAGGCATGGTACTCTACACAAGTCTTCCAGAAAGCCTTGCAGGCATCTCGGCTGGCCATGGTGAACTCCAAGGTGTCCTTGCACAACACCTGTATAAACCAATCCCCACCAGGCAAAAACATCTTTCAAGAGTGTCAAAGACCTTCACATCCCAATGCCTTCCAAACTATCGGTTGAGCGGGCCCTGCAGCTTTTGATTTTTCCCCTTGGCTTCCCTTAGGCTTCACACCTAGTGAAACCAAATGATTGGCCATCTTCCAAGGAACAGACAAAGCCACTTCTCACAAACAGAGCCTTCTCTAAGAAGGTAGGCTTGTTTTGCATGCCTCCTTCACCTCAGACACTTTTCTTTTTTTACGCCTCTGCCAGGAACATTTTTATGAAGTTGTAAATTAGGTCAAAATGAACATCAAAGGGCATCCTTTCAAGTTGACAGGAAGTTATAAATGACCAACAGGAAAGGGGCGGGAGATTTCCTGTCTGATGGAATGGTGTGTAGGATGATTGCATGACTCTTTCTTAGTGTACAGCTAGAAATATATCTTCCTTCATATGTTACGTGGCTTTATGATGCTACGTGTTACTCAGCTAGCATATTCTAATCTTTCCTAGAGGAACTTGGCCTTCCAGATCCAAAGTTCAAGTGTCCACTATTTCCTGACTCACAGTATGTTCCCCACTAGATGGCCTGACTGCTGGCCTGACTACCATCTTCCCCATCTCCATGGAGCCTCTAGTGCTTTCCATGAGCTTCACACTGGATCTGGTCTCCTGAACTGCCCAAAAGGACATTTTTAGAGAAGACCCAGTTCATGAGCATGAAGCCCAGATTTCTGGATCTTCTATAGGTCAAAACTTTGATACACCTTCTAAAAATGTTTGTTATACTCATAAAAGAAATTCTCTCTAGTACCTTTGTTTTACCCTGTACATGGCAACCTTGGTTCAATCATTGCTTCTTTTGTTAACATATTGCCACCTCTCCCACCCTGCTTAGCTTTGGCATATAGTAGTATTTAGTAAGGAAAGCAGGTGAAGATACTTTTTTTAATGGAGCAGACTATTGAATTACTGTGTCCATCGTTGTTGATCTTATTCCCATTTGGCTCATCAAATCCCTAAATAATGGTCTCCAAGAAGATTTAGCCTTCAGGCCAGATGCCCCATTATCCTAGTCCTTATTCACTCTGAACCGCGAAGCTGACTTCTTAGTGTTCTGCCTTTAGTGAAAACATGAATAAAGCTCTGGTTTATTTATGAAGAGACCAAAGAGGTAGCACATCACCCATAAAGGCCCAGCAATTGGCAGGGGCAACCATGAAATGACAAGCAAACACAATGGAAAATAATGTATTAGAAAAGTTACTTACCAAGATATTGGCATGAAGTTTGATGAGAAAATGCTTTCTCTTGAAACTCAACTTGCGAATTTTAGCCCAGTTGAAAGTATTGATCTTGGTATTTCCCTATGATGAAACACATGACTGATGACCGAATGTATCAGTATGAATTTGTAAGACAATATAAGACTTAAGGGGAAGTAGCTTCATGAACGAAACCATCATTGGCCAGTTTCTTACATGGCTGGATCCCACTACACTCAGTACAAGGTACTGCTAAAGAAAGTATTTAAGGTGCAATGGAAGGCTGTTCTGGCCTGCAAGCAAGAAAGGCTGTCTCTGTCTCCATTTTCTTTCTGTGTAATTGCCTTTCAAAATTAAAAAAAAAAAGAAGGGATCTTATGGGAGATTTCTTGCCAAGAATGGATGATCACATTAAGAAAGGATTACTGCAACAGCTTCTCCAGTCTCACCTCTTTCCCTTATTTCCAGAATCAACTGCTAAAAAATGTGCTCTATTTCTCTGGCCACCCCATTTATTCAGACACCATTAGTAGCTCCCCACTGCCTGAATCATCAAATCTTGGTGGCATTTCCATACCTTGGCAGGATCACAGAACCTGCTTTCCCACTGCTCCCAGAAAACATCCTTTTGGCAACTCTGGGCCATCCCTCTTGTAGCCTCCTCATTTTCTTTATCCCACATGCCTTCCACACAGTCAAATCTTCCCAGCTCTGACAGCACCCCTTCTAGAATATTCCAATTGCTGTGCCCCCTACCCGTTTCCATCTCCCTTAAGCTACTTCAAGTCTCCTGGTATGACCCAAAAGTTTAGCTTTCGGTTTATTATTTGTTCAATAGGTGATGTATTACCATGTTCCAGAAATCACAGGTACTCGGAAAGATGTGCAGTACTGAGAGGTCTCACTCCTACAACTGTTCTTCTATTTCTGTGCCTGTGTTCCCATTCCTTATCGGCAAACACATTTCTTAATCTGTCGTGTATACTTGTCATCCAACTACAAGTAAATACGACAGATTAGTTATTGACTACTTACTGTCTGATATTGATCTATATTTCTCTGGTCTCTAAACCATAATCATCTTACTGTCAGGCACCATGTCTCTCTCTGCCCTGTCTCTGGAGCATATTCCTTATCTCCCATCCCTATCCCTTAGGCTGAAATAACCTTCTCAGGTTTTAGCTTAAATGTTAACTCTTGTCACCTCTGTTATCTTAGCAGCTCCCCCACACTTCTCACAAAATATGTCACATTTGTTTGAAAATATTTGTTTCTCTTAATTCCCCCTGTTAGGATTTTAGCTCCATAAAATCAGGATCATTCCTATTCACATCTGTAGCTTCAGTGCCTGGTATAGAATGGACACATAATAAGCATACTGAAGGGAAAAATGAATGATTATACAGGTGCCCACATCTGTAACGTAGTACAAACCATTGAATTGTGTAGTTCAAATTGGTGAATTTTTATGGTGTTTAAATTGTATTTCAATAAAGTGGTTTTTAAAACACAATGAAGAACACATAAGAGGTATTCTATGTGTAAATATGTACTGCCTGATGAGATTTTGGATAGGAACAACAGATAGACTAATTCAGACCAGCCATGCTCTTCCCAACCATCCACAGAAGTGTTCGCATTGAAATAAATCATCTCTGACATAACGGCCTTGCTCCCTCTCCTCCCGCATCATCTCTCAAGAATAAAATGTTAAAGTGGAACTGGATAACAAGGTCCTCCTGGGTGAACAGGTGCTCCATTGAGTGATTTTCCCAGCACTGCTATTCTCATGCTGACAATTTTGCAAGCAAATAAATGAGGGGCCAAGATTCATTGCCAAGTCCATACCTGACCTGCTTTGTGGCTTACTTCAATCTCAGGAGCTCGTGGGGCTGATGTCACCCCTTTGTCTCTCACAAGAGGTTTAACCACCAACCTACCTAGATGTCTGTCCATCATTCCTCTGTTGTTTTGATGCTTAGGCAAGTGTCCTTGAAACTCACCTTGGATCAAATTTTGAGTGCTCAGAGATATGAGGAGACCTACTAGACTAACAAGAATATTGCATTGCATTGCATTGTATTGTATTGTATTGTATTTTTATTTTCTCTTTGTGATCTCTTTGGAAAATTTGGAAAGAGTAGATGCACTTTGTGTCACAGTCTGAGTTTTGAGAATGCCAAAATCCCCCAGCGTGGTGGCCTAGCATCTAAAGTCCTTGCCTTGAATGCGCCGGGATCCCATATGGGTGCCCATTCTAATCCCGGCAGCCCCACTTCCCACCCAGCTCCCTGCTTGTGGCCTGGGAAAGCAGTCGAGGACAGCCCAAAGCCTTGGGATCCTGCACCCACATGGGAGACCCAGAGGAGACTCTGGGCTGTTGGCTTTGGATCGGCTCAGCTCTGGCCGATGCAGTTGCTTGGGGGAGTGAATCGTCGGACAGAAGATCTTCCTCTCTGTCTTTCCTCCTCTCTGTATATCTGACTTTGCAATAAAAATAAATAAATCTTTAAAAAAGAAGAAGCCAAATCTAAGCAATGCAAAACATAATAATTTATGAAACAAATTCCTCCAGAATGCCAAAATCCATTTAGCTAAAGTTCCAAAGAGCCTCTGGAGATGTTTTTGTTTCTCAGCCAGATTGTCCCAGTGTAGGTACTCCTCAGTATCAAGAGTCAATTATAGACTGCATATGGAAAAGCACCTCAAGGGGAGTGGGCTGAATCCAGACATTCCCAAGCAGGGTTTCCCTGTCTCCTTGGTATTAAGACTGAGGGTTTTGGATTGCCATGGGAATTCACATCTCACTTTGAGCCAAGAGACTGCCCCCACCCTCCTCACACGCACACCTTTCCCACTCGAGTGGTAGGGCTTGAAAGGGAAAGCTAGTTACCCGTAACACCAACACGCCCATGTGAGCAACAGCCAGGTGAATCTGCATCCCTTCCCCATCGCTGGCAGGATGAGGCCTGATGCCGTACATGTCCAGCTTCCTTGCTATGTCCAGTAACACAATGTCAGAATCAGCTGGGCTCCTGCCACTGCAAGGAGAAAGAATTTATGTGCTCAATAAATGCAGCAATAATGACCCTTCCCCCCTGCCCCCCCAGACCTCCAAAAGAAGCTCAGCCTTTCCTTGAACCTGAAACTTCTCAAGCTTAAAGAATTGCTTTTTTAGAGTCTGTCCCCAGCATTAGTGTCCTGGCTTAGGGAAAGCAGGTGCAAGTTAAAGTGCTTACATGTGCTTTTGATGAAAGTGCATGATCTTTTCCTCCAAACAATCTTGATTTGCTAAGTACCGGGTTTGTGCCAGATGTTTCCTATCTCTTTCTTCATGAAAGTCTCCCAGTTCTGCTGCAGGATGGAACATGTAACATTTTTCACATTACCATTGAGGAACTAAGAAATGGACAATGTGCTATCCAGCATACCCGCTGACCTCTGCCAGACAACCCTTCCTTTGCATGTAGCACAGTCTCATCTCTCCTTTTCCCCATCTTATGTGTATTTATGTCCATTTGGGGCAGGGCATCAATTGCCCCCTTTTCAAGTCAGAAGCAATGGGTTGTTATGAAGTCACAGTATAGTCAGCCAGAGACCCAGTGTAGCGCTCTCTCTCTCTCTCTCTCTCTCTCTCTCTCTCTCTCTCTATATATATATATATATATATATATATATATATAAGAATATTTATTATTTACAAGAGTGGGTTCTCCTCGGAGAGTTACCAGGCAAAAAAAAAAAAAAAGTCATTTATGGGCCTGGCACAATAGCTCAGTAGCTAAATCCTCGCCTTGCACCCACTGGGATCAAATATGGCAACTGGTTCGTGTCCCAGCTGCTCTACTTGCCATCTAGCTCCTTGTTTGTATCCTGGGAAAGCAATTGAGGATGTCCCAAAGCCTTGGGACCCTGCACCCACGTGGGACACCCAGAAGAAGCTCTGGGCTCCTGGCTCCTGGATTCGGATCAGCTCAACTCCAGCCACTGCAGCCACTTGGGGAGAGAACCATCAGACGGAAAATCTTCTCTCTGTATCTCCTTCTCTCTGTATATCTGCCTTTCCAATGGAAAAATGAGTCCTTTACACACACACACACACACACACACACGTTTTGAAAGTCGGATCACACACACGTTTTGAAAGTCGGATTTAAGAAGGAGAAAGAGACAGAGACAGAGATTCCCCCAGCCACTGGTTCACTCCCTAAGTGACTAGAACTGGGCCAGTCTGAAGCCAGGAGCCAGGAGTTTCTTCCAGATCTCACACGTGGATGTGGGGGCCGAATCACATATGTGTAGGAGCTCTAGCACTTGGGCCATCTTCTGCTGCTTTCCCAGGTATGTTAGTAGGGAACTGGATTAGAAGTGGAGTATTAGGAGTCAAACTGGTGCCCATAAGGACGCAGGCATCCTAGGTGGCAGCTTTAGCACCTACGCCACAATCTCAGCACTCCCAATATAGGTCTTAAAGGTCCCAAGAACATAGATATTGTGTTAGTTTTCACTGAATGTGCACTCTATTTTAGACTTTATTTACTTCCAATAAGCTCCTGATAGAAGTTGAATTGTGCCCTCCCCCAATTCATATGTGAATTCCTAATGCCCAGGGCCAGAGATTCTGACTCTGTTTATAGATAAAGCGTTTAAAGAGGTGATCAAGTTGAAATGAGTTTATTAGGGTAGGCTCTAATGCAATTTGACTGCTGTCCCTTCTAGGAAGAGGAAATTTGGAGGACATCATTGTGGTACAGTAGTGAGCTGCCACCTGCAAGGCCAGCATCCTACATGAGTGCTGGTGGAGTATTGGCTGTTCCACTTACAATCCAGCTTCCTGCTAATGCACTTGGGAAGGCAACTGAGGATGCCTCAAGTATTTGGGCCCCTGAAACTCATGTGGGAAACTGTATGAAGTTCTGGGCTCCTGGCTTTGGCTTGGCCTAGCCCTAGCTTTTGTGGTTGTTGGGTGGCATGAAGTAGTAGATGGAAGCTCTCTTTATTTTTCAAATAAATAAGTCTTCTTAAAAAATAAGAAAATGCAGACACCCAAACAGACACCAGGAAGGTGATTACACAGTAAGAAGCTGGCCATCTACTAGCCAAGGAGAGAGGCTTCAGAAGACTGACATCTTGATCTTGAACTTCAAGACTCCAAAACTTCCAGAAAATGAATGTCTGCCATTTAACCCACTCAGCCTCTAGTATCTTCTTATGGCAGCCATAGCAAACAAAAACAAAGCTGCTACCCCACTCTGCCCTAATTATACATTATCAAGAAAGGGAAAGATCAACTGCAATGCCAATTAATCACCCTCAGTTCATCACTCCACACATTTGTACTCTAGTAACTAATCTCCAGCTTTCTAGAATTTTAAATAGATTAATTGTTCTGGAACTTATTCATACTTTTCCAAATGGCTGACAGTTTACCCATGGTCGCAATTTATTCTTTTTTTTAAAGATTTATTTATTTTTACTGCAAAGTCAGATATATAGAGAGAGGAGGAGAGACAGAGAGGAAGATCTTCCATCGATGGTTCACTCTCCAACTGAGAGCAACGGCCGGTGCTGTGCCGATCTGAAGCCAGCAGATAGGAACTTCCTCCGGGTCTCCCACATGGGTGCAGGATCCCAAGGTTTTGGGCGGTCCTGAACTGCTTTCCCAGGCCTCAAGCAGGGAGCTGGGTGGGAAGTGGGGCTGCCGGGATTAGAACGGGCGCCCATATGGGCTCCCGGGGCATTCAAGGTAAGGACTTTAGACACTAGGCCATGGCGCCGGGCCCCACAATTTATTCTTTTTTTAAATGTCTCCGATTTGTTATTAGTGTAAACATCTCTTAGAACACTATGCCTGCAAAGGCAACAGAGATAATTTATGGTTCTCCACTGCTAATGTAACTGATCCCATGCTGTTGTGAATTTTTCATTCATTTGTCTTCTTTATGATGTTCACACCTCCTCCCTCTCTCTCTGATTTATGTGAATCACTTGCTCGACACTGATATACCTTGAAGTCAAAGTTCAGAACATTTGCTCTAAATTGTGATGTCTAAGCTAACACAAATGGGAACCCAGATATGCAAATCAGCGTAATAGACACTGCCAGAGTGAATAGACACTCCATGAAATTGTGTGGTGCTCTCCTCTTAAGTACGAACAATAGCGATCCGAGCTTGGGTGCTGGAAGGCTGACCTTTCTTCTATTTTGATTTTCCATTTGTGTTTCAGACAGATGGTATGTCCATTTTTTTTACAAAGGAGAGGTGTATATTTCTATTTGAAACTCACAATAGAATGAAGCTGTCTATTGAAAAAGCATCTTAACGGACCAAAGCAATAGCTCTTTTAGCTGTTATTCTTTTCACTAGTCTTGACAAATGTGCAAATCACACTAAAATACAGACTCAGCTGGTTCAGTTAGTTTTATCAATGTTCAAAGAACAAATAACCAATTCTTATTTTAGGAGATAGTGGAAGAGATGCATGCCAACTCATTCTGTCAATCCAGCATTACCTTGTTACAAAAATCAGATGAAACATTGTAAGAAAAGTACAGCTCAATCTCTCTGATAAATACATAGATAAAAATCCTCAACAAAACACCAGTAGACTGAATCTAGAAACACACCTAAAGGATTGTACACTATGAACAAGTGACATTTATCCCAGGTTTGCAGAGTGAGTTCAATAGATAAAAATCGATTACCATGACAATATGTTAATACAATAGAGGGAAAACACAACCACACATTGTTGTCAGAATACAATGAAAAAAATCCAACATCCTTTTATTGTTAGAAACACTAAAAAAAAAACACTCAACAAATGAGGAATCAAAGGAAACTTCTTTAACTTGGTGAAGATTATCTATGGAAAACCTACAGCTAAGGTCATATTCATCCCATGCAATGAGAAACTAAATGCTTTTCCCAAAGACCAGGAATCAGAAATGATGGATGGCCTTGCTGGGGCAGTTGACTTTATACAGGTGTTTCTAATCAGTGCAACCAGGCAAGCAAAAGAATAGGAAGAACTTGCACTGAAAAGCAAGAGATAAAACTATCTTTGCTTGTGTTCAATGCAACCCGATATAAAACAGCTGCAAAAAAACTAATACAATTAATGAATGAGTTCAGTAATCGCAAGATAGAAGACCAAAACAGAAAAGCTACTTACACTTGCAGATACTAACAATGAACAACTCTAAAATAAAATCAAATAACTTCATTTATAATTACACTCAAAAACTATAAAATACAGAGCAACAAACAGAAGAATCGGAAGATTTGCACACTGACAAACAATATTGCTAAGACAATCTAGGAAGAGAACAATGAATGACATGCAGATGAGTAAGAATCACCGGTAACAGAAGGTGACAGTTGTAATGACCATCTTCATCATTCTCATGCTCTTCACTGCAATAACTGCTTCTCTGTCCTCCCACTTCCACATTCCTAGGGTCTACTTTCATCTCAGAAGCCAACGTAATTCCCATGAAAACCCAATTCACATGATTTCACTCCTGTACTTAAACTTATTCAGTGGCTTCCCAGTTCCTCTGGGCTCATGTTCTAGGTCTTGGGCATGCTTTGAAGACTCGGCTTGATTATTCCCTTCCTCTCACAAGCAGACATAGCCATACACACAAACCTTCTTGACTACTGCACCCCACTCCCCCCGCTGCCCCACACCCTCAGACCTCTATTACTTCTTTCAAACTCTTCGCTCAGCTGTCACCTTCACAATAAGCCTACTTTGGCCATCTTATTAAAAAAAAATAGCACATGTCCCTAGAATGCTCCATCTCCTTTCTAGGCTTTATTTCTCTTGAATGCTCTTATCACCTTCTCACTCTCATCCAATTTATGCACTTGTTTTGATCATTGTCTGATTCTCCCTCATTCCCAGAATATGAGCTCCATCAAGAGAAGGGTTTTGCCCACTTATCACTGCTATCTGTGTTCCCAGTGGCTATAATATCTGGCACGAGGTACAGACTCCATAAATATTTGCTGAATGAATAACAAAACATTGTTATTACAGGAACTAAGAATTGAAATGTACAAGTTGTATTCAGGAGGAACTATCTGGCTAGAGCAGAGAGGCACGTAAAGTAGAAATAAGCAGACCTAATCAGATGTGGAATTTCCTCAATTCGCAGAATGCAGTGTGATTCAACAGATATTGGATGCATGAATCAATGAAAAAATAAGTTGTGTTCCTTGATTCAGTCTTACTTACCGTAACTGGGACAGGCTAACTAACTCACTGGGAATTTAGTTTTTCTGTTTTGTCAGCCCCTCACCCCCATATGTAAGGCATTGCTGTTAACAAAACATTCTCTGTTAGAGCAAGTGCTATTTCAGAAATGGCCACTAGGGAATGCCCAAATCCATCAGGCAGAACTGTTAAGAAGGAAATTGTGTTTTCCCAAAAGAGGCTGTCCAGGAACTCCAATCTCTGCTCTTCTAACAGCTAGAGGAGACCGATGGCTTCCAGCATTCTTTTCTTTAGCCTCTACCCTGTGTGGCCCAATCCCAGGGCCAAGCGCAATATTGGACATCGAGCCAGTGTCCCTTAGCTCTCAACACCCTCCAAAATGATGATCCATTCCCCACTACTTCTCCTAAACAGACCCTATGCGTGACCTGAATTGGGTCATTCTTTATCCCCTATTACTGCTGCTTCTTGGCCCACTGCTCATTTTCATTGTGCTTTCTCTATCACTACCTATTCAACTTCTCTTTGTTCTTTTAAATCCCAGCGCCAAGGTCACCTCCTCAATCAGTCACCTGTGATCACTATTTCTGTCACTTCACCCTCTCTTTATGGGATCTAGGGCTTCTCATCTTCTGTCTCAGCCAGGGGTTTCTTAGTGAATACTGAGTCAAACACTGTCCCTATCCAAACATGTTATTGTGGTGAGCCCAGTGAAATCAGACATCCACCATTTGCAGGCTGTCAGGAAGGTAAGGGAAATCGTTGGAAAATGAACTTGTGAAACCAACAAGAAATGAAGTTATCATCCCGCAGCATGAGTGAGGAATCCCTTATTCTTGGGAGGCCTCTAGAGGACAGGAAAAGTACAGCTTAGTCCTAGGACAAGAGATTCTGTCTCGAGCTGCCCAGTCCCTGTCTTGTAGGTTGTGGGAACAGCCTGATCAGCCCTGCACAACTTCCTGCTATATCCCAGGGCTCCTTCCACCTGTGTCCTGAAGCTACTTGGCTGTCAGGATATAGGAAAGGCTAATAGATGCTTGGGGCCTATTTCTCTTCGAGTCTCTCTCTACCTGTTGCACTCTGGCATTTGTTCTTCGACACCATGATAAAGAACAAAATAGAAATCACATTCAATGTGTCACTGGGCTACAGGAAGCAGGTACCAGAGATATAGCCTGGGGCAAGTAGAGGGAGTTGGCAGATTGCCTGACAATATCTATGCCTGGATTTTTCAAGACCAGATCTTGGACAGAGACATAAGAAAATTGGTGTTAGCTTTCCATCTACACCTTCTATGTGGAAGGTATTCTTGTCACTATTTTTTTAAAATTATTTATTTTTATGGGAAAGGCAGATTTACAGAGAGGAGAGACAGAAAGATCTTCCATTTCTTGATTCACTCTCCACATGGCCACAATGGCCAGAGCTTCTTCTGGGTCTCCCATGTGGGTGCAAGTCACCAAGCAGTTGGGCCATTCTCCACTGCTCGCCCAGGCCACAAGTATGGAACTAGATATTAAATGGAGCAGCCAGGACATGAACCAGCACCCATATGGGTCCCAGCATCTGCAAGGAGGAGGATTAGGTAGTTGAGCCATCACGCCCACCACCCCACCCAACACACACACATGTCATTATTTTAAAGACGAAGAGGAAAGTCGGCTTCAGGGAACTGAGAGGAACTTTATCCCACAACAGAAGGCAGTAAGGCACAGGACTTATTCAAATCCCAGTGACTGCAACACAGTAGCCTCTTTCTAACTGGATCAATCTCATCCAGGCTTTGTATTCTCTGCAGCATCTAACACAATGACAGGCACTTAAAGGGTGCGCGGTTCTTCTGCTTGGTCCTCTCCCTGGATGACAGGCCCCAAAGCAGACATTTATTACTTACATTGTAAGATATGAGATACCATCAACGCTGTGCACTTGTCACTGCATGGAAGTCTTCCTAGAGCCAAATCCTTCTTTATTTGCAGAGTAAAAAGATACCTGCAAAGAAGTTGGGGTGGGGGGTTAGAAATCTCTAGAGAGAACAAACAGGAGTAAGAGAGACATTTCCCTTCTCTGAGATCCCAAATGATTCAAGACAGGAAGTGCACCCCCAGTCAGTCACATGCCTTTTGAGGAGTGGTGAATAATTACAGAGGCTTTGCTTCAGTCCCCAAAGCAGCCCCAGACCACAGCTGAGCTGAGCCAGCACTCTGGCAATTTTCACAGCCGTGAGGAATAATTCTGGCCAAATGCTCTCGCCAACTTGAGGAAGTTGGCCCATCAATCTCTGGTGGTTTCTGCCCTGTAGCAAAGCCACATCTCTAGCGAGACAGAAAAGGAGATACAGCAAGAAGGGCTCTTGGGAAGCCAGTCCTGCACTGTTTACCAAGTGTTGTCAAGCTGCTAGCGCTATCCCAACAACATGGGAGTTTGGTGGAACAGGAAAGATGACCACATTTTACAAACATGGAAAAGGTGGGGACGGCAGGCTTGTTTGATCTTGTTTTGAAGACCCTGGTTGGGAGTATCTGGGTTCAGTGTCTGGCTCGGGCTCATGACTTCAGCTTCCTGCTAATACACTCTCTACGCAGCAGCAAGGATGGCTCAAGTAATTAGGCTCCTACCATTCATGTAAGAGACTCAAAGTTCAGTTCTCAGCTCCAAGTCTGAATCTAACCCAGCTCTAGCTATTGAAGATATTTGCGGAATGAACTAGCAAATGGATGCTCATTCCTCTTCTCTCCCCATCCCTTCCCTTCCCTCCTTTGGATAAGTACACCAGGGGAAACATCATAGAAAAGATAGGCATTAGGTGATTTTGATAATGTCACATCGTCCAAAGATAATGCAGCTGTGACTAGAACTGAGGCGTGCCACTGAATCCAAGCTTCAGAAGTCACAGACTGCAGGCCGTGACTGCTACTCATCTTATTCCTACTGCCTGGACCACTATCCAGAACCCAGCACACAGCACTTTACAGCGAATAGGCATGTAATTAATGGTTCCTGAGTGACATTAAACCAGATCGCCCCTCTTTTCTTTCCCCACAGAAGGCTCTTTAGAGTTGTGTAAAATACAGGTTTCCTTTGTTCCATACTTTTAATCTCACATGTTGAAGAGTGATCCTTGATAAAGATCAAAGAAAAGCCAATTGTTGTGGAAAAACATACACAACAGAAATTCCACCACAGGCTGATCTCTGTGGTGGTCCCAAACTGTTTCCAGTATTTTATTTTATACTTTGAACCATTAATTGATTATCTTGTGTGAGCACTTCCTTATAAATGCAAAGGAACTTCTAAAACTTGGATAAACTGGATTAAAATATAAGGTTATGGAGCGGCAAAAAAAAATTTAAACAGCTTTTCTGTAATATGCATTTTCCATCAACTTCTTGAAAACTCATATAATGTGAATTGCTAAATGACATTCTATGTGGAATATTTCTTTAACCAATTAAGCCTTGAAGGAAATGTGATGAACCAAAATTAATTGTAGGCAAAAGATGAATATCCAGATTGAAAAAAATAGGTAAATAAGCAGGTGATTATTCAGCTTGCAAAAAGCGTTCATTATTATAATCTTTCAAATTGTGAGCTTCCCTAATGCATTTTGAAGTGATTCAATTAGAAAAAATTATATTTGCATACCACTCTCAATAACTCATGTATTAGCCGCAAACCAGGCATCCTCTTACATTCAGCTATAATAAAGAATTCTTAAATGGACCAATGGGGAAAAAAACAAAGAAAGCCTAACCTTTGGCATTGCCTGTTTTCAAATGTAGATGTAAATGAGAATAATCAGCTTCAGCTGCTAAAGGGAAAGTGCGTTTCATTTTGCACCCAGCAAGGGAGAAGGGAAACTTCTCGTCATTTGACACTTTCCTTGCTGTTAAGGAGGCAGCTGCATGCTGCAAAATACCAAATCATTGCTCTGAACAGCTGATGAATCATTTATTATCACATTGATTTTCTCATTCTCTTTTTTTGGAGAAAGTTTATCTCCATCAGATTGGTCACAATTTAAAACTCATCTGAAATGGCCCAGCAACTGCAAACTGAGATAGATATGAACACATCAAGTTATCTGATGATGTGGTATACAACCTACAAATGTGGGGGGGGGGGAATTAAAAAGAAATGGAAGCTTATAAAAAGTGACTTCTGCAAAAACCCTTTCTTCTTCATGAAAGGGGTGAAGATGAACTGCTCTTCACCCATGCTAGGGAAGAGACACCAAGGAATGCAACTACACATGCTCTATTGTTGTGACTAAACCACCTCTGATTCCCTTGGTCTGTTTCCTCATCTACCCATGAAGAGGGCTGGATTAGATGATCTCCTAGATCCCTAGTATGTGTTAAGTGTGTAAGTCTAGAAAGCAGAATAAAGTTTTGGAGATTCCTATGTTGACAATGTACTCTTACAGAAATTGGTTTACATTGTAATTCTGAAAGGCATTTTCCCCAAGTGCCTACCATCACTTCAGAAAATTTCCCTCTCCCTACGGTAGGCACTCCCTCATTTGTCAAGGACCCTGGCAATCAGTTGGCATACCCCCTGACTGGAACACAGCTGCCACAAAGGAAAGCACACTTATTGTTGTGGCAGTTAATGGCACAGTCCCCCAAGTGATCACTCAGGCCCGCTACTGCTTCTAGAAAGCCACTCTCCTGCTCCCTCCAGTCTCTGTCCTTTGGCAGAGCAACACCTTGGGGGCCAGCCAGGCCCTCCCTCTCTCCAGCTCTTCACCATCTCGCAGAAAGTGATTTTAAACCAAGCCTTCCAAAGAGGGCCAGAAGCTCTTTCCCAGCTGAGTGGAGAACAATCGTTCTTTTTGTTTCTTTTCCACAATACAGATTTATAAGCATAGAGCTTCATCCCTCCCCCTCTTCCCTCTGTCTAATCCTCTCCTATTACTTGTCCCCAAGTTATTATAATAACACACTCATTCATTTCACTGTTACAAGCTTTCTGACATGTAAACATATCATGACATGGCAGATATAAAAAAGGTAGAAAGTAAAGTAACGTGATGTAAAAGCATCATTATAAATATTAAGAGGAATCCTCCTTTTAATTGGAAGTAAAGACACAGGCTTCATACAAAACCATTACTTCCAAGCATATTGGTTCTTAAGAGATATCATACAGCAGACGTGCAGGGAAATGCCTTGTAACTTACCTTGTAAGTTCTTCCCGCAGATGTCCAGGGTCCACTGGGAAAAATTTCACCATAAATTTGAAAACAATCTCCTTAGGATCTTAAAACACAACATCTCCATAAGTTTTATTCCAATGTCCATCACAACAGTTACAGGGCTACATACACACCACCCCTTCTTTCTTCCCTCCCTTCCTCATTACTTCCTCCCACAGGCTTTTCCACTTCAATTTTTCACAGGTATAAATTATCTGTTTGTAGAGTGAGTCGATGCAGATAGATATTGCGTAAATTTTTCTACCCTTCTTGCCCAATGTCTTTCCCCTTGGGTAAATATTTGTTCCTTTGGGGCCTACTATGTCCTCTCTATAAAATAGTTCCATTCATAAAAATACATTACTTGCTAGTTAGGATTCTACATTCCCATCTAAAAAAAAAAAAAAAAAAAAAAAAAAAAAAAGCCCAGCTTCAGCTGGATCTAGTGACTATTACCTGGTCAAAGGATGACATGAAGGGAACTAGAAGGGGTGCTGCGTCTATCTAAAAATCACATTAAGACATCATATCCTTGTGGCAGGTTTTTGGCTGTGCTTAATGTGCCAATTGGGATACCTACATCCTATATGAGAGTTCCTGGGTTTGATTTCTGGTGGTGCTCCCGATCCCAGTGTCCTGTTAATGCAGACCCTTGAAAGTAGCAAGGATGCTTCAAGTGATTCCCCACTCACATGCAAGACCTGGATTGTGAGTTTGCAGCTCTTGGCTTCAGTCCAATACAGCCACAGCTGCTGTGGATATTTGGGGACAAGCCAGTACAAGGGAGCCATTTCTTTTTATGAGAGATTCTGTTTGAGAAGTCTCTCCGCCTCTCAAATACACAGATAAAACTATCTCCTTATCTTTACAACCTTTTCTTTTAGAGGAATTGAAAGATAAGTTCAGCTTGGTGCAAATTTTCTAAAATCCATACATAGTTTTCTCATAATAAACATTTCTATGAATTTTCTGAAGAGCCTCATATTCCCCTCCCCAAAAATATAATTTCTTTATCTGGGGTTACAATCTAATTTGTCATCCTGTATATTAACCTTTGGAGCCTATACTTGAGATTAGTTTTGTCAAAGTCAGCAGAGCTAGGAATACAAAATAGCCAATGGTGGGGCAAGGCTAGAAAGTTATTCAGAGTCTAGTGCTTTGTGTGTCTTGCTAATGGATTTGGGCTTTCCTCTCAGAGCAACAGGGAGTTGTGAAATCATTTTAAGCAGGAGACTCATATGGTCAGAATTGTGTTTTAAACAGATCCTTCTGTAGATGATGGATTGGTGAGAATCCAGTTGGAATCTATTGGAATATGCCACATTGTTACATGGTAGGGACCGACAGAAGTTTGGAAAGCACCAACAAGTGAAAAGCAATCAGAGGGTGAGGAATCAGAAAAGAGACCATAAGAGAGTGTTTCTCAATGCATTAAAATCTACCTCCCAGGCCGGACATTGTGGCTCAAAGGGTTAAACCAACACATGGACAACAGCATCCCATATCTGAGTGCCAGTTGGATTTCCTACTGCTCTGCTTCCAGTCTAGCTTCCTGCAAATGTGCCTGGGAAGGCAACCCATAACAGCCTAGGTACTTCAACTCCTGATACCCATGTAAAAGATCAGAATGGAGTTGCTGGCTCCTGCCTTTAGCCTGGGCCAGCTGTGCCTAATGCAGCCATTTGAGGAGTGAATCAGCAGGTGGAAGATCTCCATCCATGGGTCTCCCTCTCTCCGTGTCACTCTGCCTTCCAAATAGCTAAAATCCTATAAACAACAACAACAAAAACAGGAAATTTACGCACCTCAGAAACATCTGTGGATTTTGTTAAACAGGCAGGTTGCTAACCCCCAACCCAGGAACAAAGCCCTGGAATGTGCAGTTTTTTGAAGAAACCAGGTGATCCCAATACACACTGAAATCTGAGAACAACCATCCTGGGGGAATCATTTCATACATCCTAGGTGCTGAAATCCCAATTGAAATGAGTGAGCAATGCTTGTGATGACACAAAATCAGAACAGCTTCCAGCAGCAGGTGCCTGCATTACAGATCGACATCTAGGATGCTGTGGACTCGCAGTGACTGAGTGTGACAGAGATTCCCAGAACCCATTTACTGACTGCTATCACGATCAAGGTTATTCAAATCTAGTTAAAGCTCCAGTAGCATGATTTCCTTCATCTCAGGCAGAACAAACCAGTTTTCCAAATTGCTACGTTTTCTGGATGTATGTAGGATTTAAATCACTCATCCAAGTCCCTTGCTCCCCTTCTAGGAAAGTGAGGAATTGGGTGGTGTTGCCGAAATATTTTTTCAACTTTGAGCTGGTAACTCTATTACTTAAGTGATTTTCCATACTTACTTTTTACTTGTTTTGTTATGGGCTTCAGAAGTTCCAACCAAACCTGGAATAACATTAATGAAAATATTGGTAGAATATGGCGATTGAATGCAGCTTTTCTTTTCCTGTTTGGTAACAGATAAAGGTTAATATGAAAGAAAGAAATATCGGAACTATTTTGACTTCCAAAGATAGCTGGAAACAGATAGCAATGTCAGAAGGATGACGTACCATTACCACATTCAGCCTGGCTCTCATAGCTCCCTAAGGACAGTGAACATTTTTGATCTATGAACTCCATTGTTGACATTTGAATCATGCACCTCTGCCGATGTAAGGACAAGAGAGGTGACACATACAAGGCTCATTAGTTGCTACGAAGACTACAGAAGGCATTTGGCTTTACATTTGGATCTTGCGTTCCTTAAACTTAAAGGCCAGCTTCAAGGACTTAATGAGGCTTTCTGGGCAGGTGCCAGGTTACAAACTTCCAAGGCAGAACGCAGTGGAAGAACCGGGGTGAATGGGAGGACCTAAGCAGGAAGGAGAGGCCCCTGAATAGTGTGTGGTGAAGGCGGGTTCCTGATTCCGGGGACTGAGGTCAAAATAGATAAAGCATGGTAGCTTGATCACAGAGTGACAAGCACAAGAAAGGCTGAAGGGACTGATGCTTGGCAAACAGAACGTGGCCTTTACCCTAATGAGGAGGAAGTAGGGAAAATAACTACCATTTTCAGGTGCTGGGCAAGAATGTAGATGATTTTGTGTCGTTTCATCAAAGCTTTGAGCCCTAATGACTTCACTGTGAACTGCATTTGAAAGCTATTCTAAGATGCAAAGACCCCTGTAAGAAAACAGACTTACGTTATTTCCAGCATGGCTGCAGAATTCCAATCCAAAATACTCCTTCTCAGCAAGGTTGAGATGGCTGCAACTCAGGTTAAACAGTGCCTTCCCAGACGATTTTTGCTGAATGAAACAAAGACATCAGAGCACAGTGTGTGTTCTTAACCTGTTACAGCTACTCTGGGTGGGATAAAGGGGAGAAGCCACAGGGCTTTGTTGGAGCCCTGATTCCTTTCAGCCGGGTCCTGCAGAATGCAACAAGCTTCACAGCTGCCTCTGAAGGTTGTGTTAAGAAATATCCCCCAAACAACCTCAGACTGATGACAAACTCTTTTGGCCAAAGAGAGCTTTGTATTTAGATTCGGCTCTATCTGCAAGTTGACTCTTTGGATGGAGTTCTTTCATCAATCCCATAGACAGTTGGAATGATTTTGCCCAAATTGTCAGTTCAATGAAGCTATAAATCTGATCCCACTTATCCCTGGCAGAGAAGCCTGCAGTGGTTCCGTCCGCATAACATCTCGGTGACTCAAGAGGCCCTGCCTGCCCCTGCAGCCTCATTTCTTGCTCCTCTATCACGACATTCCTCTCTTAATAATTGCAGCCTGCTCCTCGTCCCCCTCCCCCCACGCATGGCAAGTTGCTTCCTGCCCCCATGCCTTTGCTGCTGTCATTGCTTCTCCACCCATTGCCCTCCCAGGAGAGCTGTCCCCACACCCTGTCTGCAGTAGGTTAAAGCAAGGGCACAGTCTCTGGTGCTCCCCAATAACAGGGCTTACCTCGTAACTGGCACTTGTTACACTGGATTTCTACTTTCCCACTGAAATTGCGTTTCTCCCATCCCCCCCCCACCAGCGGAGACCTGGCTTTATTCTCCCCACCATTCAAGAGACTCAGAGGCTGGCACACAGTAGGAGCACCTAAATATTTATTGCTCCAACTTGAAACTGATTAAAGTAATTAGATATGCTCCTGAAATAGAGTTCTCTCCCCTCTCCTCTTCTCTCCTCTCCTCTCCTTCCCTCCCCTCTCCTCCCCTCCTCTCCCCTCTCCTCTTCCCTCCTCTCCTCTCCTCTCCTCTCCAACTTGCTCCAACTTGAAACTGATCAAAGTAATTAGATACGCTCCAGAAGTAGAGTTCTGTCCTCCCCTCTCCTCCCCTCCCCTCTCCTCCCCTCTCCTCTTCCCTTCTCTCCTCTCCTCTCCTCACTTCTCCTCTCCTCTCCTCTCCTCTCCTCTCCAACTTGCTCCAACTTGAAACTGATCAAAGTAATTAGATACGCTCCTGAAGTAGAGTTCTCTCCTCTCCTCTCCTCACCTAGCCTGGCCTCGCCTCTCCTCTCCTCCCCTCCCCTCCCCTCTCCTCCCCTCTCCTCCCCTCTCCTCTTCCCTCCTCTCCTCTCCTCTCCTTTCCTCCCCTCCCCTCTCCTCTCCTCCCCTCCCCTCCCCTCCCCTCCTCTCCTCTTCTCTTCTCTCCCCTCCCCTTTCCTTCTTTCTCTATCTTTTTGGAGATGGGCTCACTGAATCTGCACCCAGCACTCTGTTCACATAACCCACTATTTTTTAAAACCATAAAGTCCACACACATCATCATGAGCGCAAAAATCCTTCTCTGAGAATAAGATGTTTGAAGAGTGCTCCGAAAATCTCTTTTGTACCGAGTAATGGTGGAGGTTGATCCTCAGCAATCACCATTTTTGAACTTGAGGGTTGCAGTTCCAGAAAGGACACTGATGGGAAAATTGGGTCCTGGCTGATAGGCACAAAGACACGTTGCTGAAAACCCCTTGTTAAAGCAGAGTCACACGGTGACGAAAGTGCTGCAAAGGAGGCCAGGGTGCAGGGAAATGTCGCTGGAAATCACCGACACACAGAATTAGCAGCAACCTTGAGAGGTCAGCAGTCCATCCAGCACCCACCCCCGCTTCTCCCTCAAGGCAATACCGCAGTAACAGAGCCTACAGCTGGGCATTAAGAGCTTCCAGGAAAACTTCCTCCCAGCTGCCACCCCCACCCCACTCCACCCACGCCACCCCACTCCCACTGACCAAAAATACACCCCTCTGCCTCTGTGCTTGGCTATCTTGCGCAGGGCTCCAACAGCTCGAGATTCATTTGGGTTAACCAGGGTTCTATTTCTAAACACAAATAGGCCACAAAAGGGTGAAGTGTAAGGCATCCCTAGCACCTTGTAGAGACGGGGACTTCCATGTGCTGTGAGCAATGTCATTGAAACTGCGATCCAGGGAAAGGGGAGCAGCCCTGGGAGTGGGCAGGAGTGATGCCAAGGGTATGGGGTGCTGGAGGTATGGAGCAGGTAAGGGGGGTAGTTCTTGCCTATGTGGCAACCTTGCCTAGAGCGAGTGCTGACACAGACCATTCCAGGCAGATGAAATCATTCCTATTTTTGACATCCTACAGAGAAGGAGCTGCCACAGGAGTTTTTATTGTGAAACAACAACATTTAAAAAAGAGGATCTCTATAAAGAGAGGGATGACAACCATACTTTTTCCAACAGTAAATACTCAATTCAATCACAAAGGCCAAATTGCTGTCCTGGGCTCCAGTTTCTTTGCAATTTGAGAAGCTCAAGTTTTACCTATTTCCTCTTCACCATCTGTCCTTATTTTGCACAGGGGCACGTAATCCTTCCTATCCACACAGCCACATTCCACCTGTCTGTATGCTTAAATGTTTCTGCAGTCGCCCATCGTTCCAACCCAAAGCTTTCATTTTGCTTCCCTCCGTCAGATCCCACACCAAGTGCTGGTACAATATGAATAAGTCGCTGATTTGGCCACTCTCCTGTAAAGGTTGCCAACTGGCTCCCCAAACCAGTGGCATTTACGCCTATGGAGATCGGGCGCTCACATGGCTCATGGTTCTGGCTTTCCACCCTCGTCTCCAGGAGCGGCACTTTCCTGCAGTCCTCCATAGCTCTGTCAGAATTGGCCAGCACTATGGAATGTGTTGCATAATAGGTAAGGTCTCGGGTCTGTCTCAACGTGCAAGGTTTCACTTGGTTTTTGTTTTGTTTTTACCATTACGATCCTATTCCTCCATTTCGATGTTACGCCTCTCTGTCTTATATTATCTACTTAGGTATAACTTTTCTTTTCTCTGGCCTTCCAAGTCGCTGAACAGTTACTGGCTCTTGTGGAAGCTGGCACTTCTCAGTATGCTAATCAAGCTGCTTAGTGGATCTAAATTCTTTCCCATCAGTCAGTCCTCCCAGTCCGGAAACTCAGACTACAAATCTGAATCCTGTCTGGTCTTCATCTCCCTTGGATTACAGTCCAGCAGTGTCTACCTTTTAATAATACGTGTACTTTTTCAAAAATCACTTATGGTTTAAATCTATTTGACAGAAAGAGAGAGAGAGAAAGAGACAGAGAGCTCTCACTTGCTCCTTCATGCTCCCATCCTCCCTCAACTCCCCCACTCAAAAACCTCCAATGGCTGGAACTGGTATAGCCTGAAGCTGGTAGCTGGAAACTCAGTACCGGTCAACTTGTGGCTTGGTGGGAAACCAACCCCCTGAGCCATCACTGCTGACTTCTGGGGTCTACGCTAGCAGGAACCTCAAGTCAGGAGCTAGAAGCAGGTTTCGCACCCACCATTGCCATGTGTGACTCAGCTGTTACGTTGTGTGTCTTAACTGCTATGCTAGATTCCTATCTTATATGTATTATTTTAAATAGGCCTTGCACAACTAGTATTTATAAATCTAGTTCATGGGGTCAGAATCATTGCAAAACTGATATTTAGGGCTCCCAATGCATCTTCTCAAGAAAACAATACTATTCAATGTGGTTACCTCTAAAAAGCAAGTTACTGAAGTTCGTTTGCACCCAGAGTGGTTGGCAATTTGTTAAAATTACCTGATGGTAATCTTGCAATACTCTTTAAGTGGAGGACTGGGGCAAACCATCTAGCTCAAAGACTGATGTACCTTATCGGAAGATAAGAATCACAGTGTCTGAATACCTTGCCTTAAGCAAGTGGCTGGTAAAGAACGGACATTCAGTAAGTGTTTACTGAAAAAGAAAGTAGAATAGACCCATACATTTAACTCAATTCATGTTCATTAGCATGGGAGTCCCCCTTTAGGAGTGAAACAAATTAGTCACTACACATTTTTGGGTAAATTACTGAAGTTTTCTGACCCTCCATCTACTTATCTATAAAATGGAAGTAAGACTGCTATAATCTCATAAGATTGTTATGGGGAGGGCCTGGCGGCGTGGCCTAGTGGCTTAAGTCCTCGCCTTGAACGCCCCGGGATCCCATATGGGCACCGGTTCTAATCCCGGCAGCTCCACTTCCCATCCAGCTCCCTGCTTGTGGCCTGGGAAAGCAGTGGAGGATGGCCCAAAGCTTTGGGACCCTGCACCCGCGTGGGAGACCCAGAGGAGGTTCCTGGTTCCTGGCCTCGGATAGGCGCAGCACCGGACGTTGCAGCCATTTGGGGAGTGAATCATCGGACGGAAGATCTTCCTCTCTGTCTCTCCTCCTCTGTATATCTGACTTTGTAATAAAATGAATAAATCTTTAAAAAAAAACAAGATTGTTATGGGGATTACGGAAGATCATTCAGCTCAAGGTCTCAGTGCAGTGCCTGGTACATCATATGAATTACACAAGGTACACATGTGGACAAATGCATGGAAACGAATAGGGAAGGATATACAGCAAACTGCTAGCTGTATTATCCCTGGAGAATGCACACAACGAGGGAGACTTCAGTTTTTTACTCTGCATGTATCTGGATTATTATTATTTTAATGAGCAAGGACGGCAGAAACTTTCTTAACCAACTTCTACTAGACAATCAGCAGGCAATGTATTCCATTCCTTCATGAAAACACTGGTGCAATGGACGGTTGGCAGAAAGGTTAAGACACAGCTTGGGATACCCCCAACCCAGACCAGAGTGCCTGTGGTAGAGTTTCAGTTCTGCTCCCAGTGGCAGCTTCCTGCTAATGCATACCCAAAGGGGCAGCAGATGATGACGCAAATTCTTGGGTCCCTGCTGTACATGTGGGATGCAAAGGTTGAGTTCTTGGCTCTTGGTTTTTGTCCTGACTCAAACCTAGCTGTTGCAAGACTTTGGAGAGTAAATCAGTATATAGGAACTCTTCTCTCTCTCTCTCCATGTCTCTCTCTCTCTGTATGTGTGTATACATGTGTATGTCAGCCTTTCAAGTAAATAAAATAAATTTTAAAAATTAAAAGCAAACATTTGCTGATGCCCACATCAGTGATGAAAGCTCCTGGTTAGCAGGATACCTTAAAGTGATTGTACATTTTGACAACTTCCAGTTGAATTCAGTGTTTACAAATAATTATTTTTGTTGAAGCTATTTTTAACAGTTTTACTGGGTATGGCAATTCCATGCTTTCATTAAATTATATGTATGGCAAAAAGTATCATGACTGGTAAAATCAAGAATTGTTTCTATGAGACTAAAGTTGATCTCCTTACCCTTGAGTAAGGTGGGTCCATCCAAAACTTTGGGACAAATTGGTTTTGGATATGATGGCAACAAGATAGTGGTAGGAAAGAAAAACAAAAATTTAGAAGGATTCTGTCCTCAAATGGCTTTGTAAGCAAATACTGTTTCCATGTTTAACACTAAGAAATAAGTGCTGGAGGCTGATGGCATGGCCCAGCAGATTGAGCCACCACCTGCAACGTTCTTATGAATCCCAGCTGCTCAACTTACAATTGAGCTACCTACTAATGTTCCTGAGGAGGTACCAGAGAATGAACTGCTTAGTCCTCTGCCAATCACATGTCAGATCAGAATGGCATTCCTGGCTTCTGGCTCTGGTCTGACCCAATCCCAGTCACTGTAACCATTTGGGGAGAGAACCAGAGGATGGAAGATCTCTCACTAGCTCTTGTGCTCTCTTTGTCACTCTACCATTCAAACAAATAAGTCTTTAAAAACAGAAATCATAAATGCAAATCATTGATAACTCAGCATGGTGTTTTACAGAAGGAAGGCAAAGGTGAACACAATCAGAAACACGTATTCAGAAAAAGGACTTGGCCTTACATCACAATTGGCTAATATGACTAAGTGTTTTATAAAAGTTGTATGCAAGCATAAGAGATGCATAAACTTCTGACATTAGAAAAATGAGATTTTATTATATCCACATATTGATTGTATTCATAACATATACATTACAATTAAGGTTTCAGAAAAGGATGGATTGGAACAAATAATATATTGGGGACAGTAAGACAAGTAGGATATTTTTACTTTTTCCTTGTACTTTTTATGTCCTTCAAAGGAATCCAACAGCTATCACAACACTTAAACATCACAAATTGTCTTGTAGTTGCTTCTGCTTGAAATGCCAATTTTGGCTTTCCAAATATTTCCGACCTTCTCTTCAGGAAATTGCTCTTAAATGTACATGTGATAATCACTCACACTCCTCTGTGCTTGTGCCTCAATTGTTAGCCCAAAATACAACCAGCGTAGCCAGCTAGGGCTGCCGTAACAGAATACCACGGACTGGGGGCGCAAGTAATATAAACGAATTTCTACACAACCTGAAGGCTAGACAGCCAAGAGGGCAGTGGCATGGCTCTGGTGGGGCTCTGGTAAAGGCAGCTCTTTCTGGATACATATAGCCATCTTCTTGCTATGCTCTCAAATGGGGGAAGCGGAGGAAGGGAGAGATGGGAGAGAGCAGAGACAGGAAAGAGAAGGAGGGAGAAGAAGAAGACAGGGGAGAGGGAAAAGCAGAGGGATGGGGCTAGGGTTGTCTGTTTTCAGTCCTGGCTCTTCCACTTCTGACCCAGTTCCCTGCTAATGTGCCTGGAAAAGCAGCGGAAGATGGCCCAAGGGCTTGGGCACCCTGTGCCTGTTTGGGAGACCTGGGTGAAGCTCTTAGCTTCTGGCTTCAACTGGGCCCAGCCCCGACTGTTGTGAGAATTTAGGGAGTAAACCAAGGAATGACAAATTCTTTCTCCCCGTTTCAAATATGTAAATACATCTTTTTTTCTTTTTTGTTATTCATTAATTACATTGTATTATGTGTCACAGTTTCATAGGTACTGGGATTCTCCCCACCCCTTCCCCAAACCCTCCCACCATGGTGGATTCCTCCACCTTGTTGTATAACCACAGTTCAAGTTCAGTTGAGATTCCCTCATTGCAAGCATATACCAAACATAGAGTCCAGCATCTTATTGTCCAGTCAAGTTCAATGGCTTCTTAGGTATACCCTCTCTGGTCTGAAGACAGAGCCAGCAGAGTATCATCCCGATCAATTAAAAGCTCCAACATACCATCAGTAAAAATTTACATCATTATGGAATTAATTGACATAGTAATGAGTAGCCAATATGTTAAAAATAAATGCTAGTTCTTAACCACCTTCTGTGACCACCTCATTGACATTTCAATTTTAGTTTATACACATCATATAAAATACATAACATAACATGTTATACATAACATCGTATCATCTTAAATTAAGGCAAACATGTGGTATTTAACCTTTTGGGATTGGCTCATTTCCCTTAGCATTATGGTTTCCAGTTTGGCCCATTTGACCACAAAGAACTGCATTTTGCTTTTTTTAATAGTTGAGTAGTATTCCATGGAGTAGATGAACCATAGCTTTCTTATCCAATCCTCTGCTAATGGGCATTTTGGTTGCTTCCATGTTTTTGCAATTACTGATTGTGCTGCTATGAACATAGGAGTGCATGTTGGTTTCTCATAAAACAAGTGTTCTGGATATATTCCTAGGAGTGCTATTGCTGGATCATACGGTATGTTGAATTTGAGTTGTTTGAATGGGCACTCAAGAAATGGGCACTCAAGAAATGGGCACGGAAAATGGGCAGACACTTCACAAAGGAACAAACCCAAATGGCAAATAAACATATGAAAAAATGCTCAAGTTCCCTGGCAATAAGGGAAATCCAAATTAAAACATCAATGAGGTACCACCTAACGCCAGTAAGACTGGCCCACATGAATAAAAGCACCAACAACACTTGCTGGCGAGGTTGCGGTTGCGGGGATAAGGGAACCCTACTCCACTGCTGGTGGGGCTGCAGGCTGGTACAGCCTCTATGGAAATCAGTATGGAGAACATTCAAATATGTAAATACATCCTTAACGAAAAGAGAGGGTGAAGGCAGGAAGGGGGAGGAGGGGGAGCAAAGTTCTTTTTCTCTTTTTATAAGGCTATCAATCCTATTTGATACCCTATTGAATAAGGACCCCAGCCATATGACCTCATTTCACCTTCATTTCCCATCTCCAATTCAGTCACATGAGGGGTTAGAACTTCACAGTTTAGATTTTCGGAAACTGTGAACCCAGTCCACAGTCCAAAGCATGGACCCAGCTTTACAGTTCACATCAGTTACCCTATGACTTTTTTTTTTTTAACATTTTTACATTTATGACTCTTTTTTTGTTCTTTTCAACTGCTAAATCCACTCCCAGATAATGCAAATTTGTGAGGCATTTTGGAAAGAATGCACTCAGTTCCAGAAGGCCAAGAATGTGCCAAGCACCTGCAATAAATATGAGGGGCAGCACACCAGGGTGACCAGGAATGCAGGCTCTGTAGCCAGATGTACTTGGCCTTAGCTCTCTCCTCTACCCGTGAGATAAGTGATCTTGGGCAGACCACTCCATCTCTCAAAGTCTCAGTTTCCTCATTTCTAAGAATCTTCAGAAGCCAGACACAAAAGACCATATATTGAAGTTCCATTTCTACGGAATGTCCAGAATAGCCAAATCCTTAGGTGTACAAAGAAGATGCATGGTTATTATTATTACAGAATGGGGAGGGCTGGAATGGAGAGTGACTGCTAATGAGAGATTTCTCTTTGAGGCGATGAGAATATTCTGGAATTAGATAACTGCGATGGTTGCACAATACAGTGAATAAACCAAAAACCACTTAGTCATACACTTTAAAAGGATGACTTCTCTGATGTGTTCATTGTATGTCAATTCTTAAAAGAACCATAGAATGCAACTAATAAGAACATTAAGTGCATTGTACAACTCCTGAGCCATAGGAAAGCCCAGTCAGTATGTTTAGGTGGGTAGAGTGGCCATATATTTTATTGGCTAAACTTAGACAGTTTTGAGGGTGACAAGGGACTGAAGTGCTAATTATATTGTCACAACATGAATAACTTTGAGCTGGCTTGAACAGTCTCTGGATTGCAGTTACCTAGCTGTAAGTATTTGGACCATGTAAGGGCTATGTTCTGACAAGGTCAGTGTGTATCTGACTATTCAAGATCAGTAGTAGCAGACCTCATACACATGACTATTGGTTTTGCTTCATATAACCCAGTGCCCGCGACCACCACTGCAGTGGCAAATAAATGAGTTACCTTTCTGTTCGTCTATCCCTCTCATTGCACTTTTTCGTGGGGCAAGTTAAGCCATCACATCCACACCCAAGATGGGCACAGAGTTGACTCTGCTGTCTGCACTTTCTCCTTCACAAGCACCTGCAAAGCTCACCTAGCATCTTTCCTTTAGCTTGTCATTTCATTTCTTCCATCTCCTTTGGGGGGAGTGCTTTGTTCTCCCCTTGCAATTTTGAGCCATTCAAACTATGGGCTTAATTAGGATACACTTGCCTTTTCGTCCTTCCATACAAAAAGTATTACGGAAAAAAAAAACTGTGCATGGCTTTCAACATTTTCTTGGCATCCAGCTAAACGTGTCTATTAGTGCCCTCCCCCCAGGAACCTTGTGAAGTCCCCTCAGAGATGCTTTTACCCTTTGTGACCATTTCAGCAGTCCCTCTGAATCCACACACATTACTGAGCACCCACTGTGTCCCAGACAGTTTCCTGGGCCACAGGCGTACTGACATAAACAAGATGTAGGCATTATCACCCAGGGACACATAAGTTGGCACTCAAAACAGGCACAGCAGTGGTCCATCACAGTAGTCTGGATAAAGTGTCTTTGCAGAGGCGTGTATACAAGGGTCAGTACTGAATCACACCCAAAGGGCACTTAGTCTGTGAAGATGGGTAAAGGGAGGGGGGTAGCAAAAATGATTCCTAATGGAGAGGGCACTTAATTGGAGGCATGAGGGAAGGACTGAAGTTAGGTAAAAAGAAGTAAGGTGTAGGAAATTACAAAACGGAGTGTGAACAATAAGCCTGCAAGCATTTTTGGTATTGCCAGAAGAGAAAAAGTCAGATGCAGTGGCTAGAATATTGGACACACCAAAGAAGGCCTTTTGTAGCCCATGCAGTTATGTGCCATGGGGAGGGCAGCATGTGGCTGAAGGACTTCAAGCGGTGAATCCACAGCATTAGACTGGTGTCCTAGGAATACTGGTTTCGGAGTAGTTAGGGCACAGCTTCCCAAGCTGTAAAACACATGTGAATCATCTGGAGGCTTTGTTGCAGTGCGAATTCTCATGCCATAGGCGAAGGCAGGGCCTGGGAATCTGCATTCATACCCAGAGGCTAGCTGAGACTGCTGCTGTTGCTGTTCTGTGGATTCCCCCCTGAGGAATAAGAGTAGAAGGGATGAGAGCAGAAGGAGGTGAAACTGGTGATAGTCCGAGGAGCACGTGTTGTTTGCAGAGCTCAGGTGAGAGAAGCTGCTATGGCAGTACTTCAAAAAGTTTGGGGCAAATATCTCAACTGGCTGATGCTCCACCTCCAAGCGCCGGCATCCCATATGGGCACCAATTCATGTCCCAGCTGCTCCACTTCTCATCCAGCATCCTGATTGTTGCCTGGGAAAGCAGTGCAGGAGGGCCCAAGTCCTTAGGACCCTCCACCCCACATGAAAGACCTGGAGGAAGCTCCTGGTTCCTGGTTTTTGGATCAGCTCAGCTCCAGCCACTATGGCCATTTGGGAAGATCTTTCTGTCTCTCCTTCTTGCGGCAAATCTGATTTTCCAATGAAAATAAATAAATCTTTTTTAAAAAGTTGATGGAAAGAGCTGGGGTTGAAGTGTAGCAGATGAAACCAACCATTCCAACAACTGCATTCCGCAGGGGAGTGCTAGATCCAACCCCTGCTGCTCCACTTCCAATCCAGTTCCCTGCTAATGTACCCAACAAAGGATGGCCTAAATATTTGAGCCCCTGCCACCCATGTGGAAGAGCCAAATGGGGGTTCTGGCTCCTAGCTTCAGCCTGGCTCAGCTCAGCTGTTGCAGCTATTCAAGCAGTGAAGCAATGGGTGGAAGATCTCTCTCCCTTTTCTCTCTATTATTCTTTTTTCCCCTATTATTATTATTTAAAATAAATAAGTAAATACCTAATTCTGTTTAAGAAAGTGCATGCAAATGCATATTATGCAAACTCTATGCATGAATTTCAAGAGGATACTTTTTGCACCAAAATAGACTTAAGTTTGAACTTTTTGAAGTGCCCTTTACATGTGGGACATGTATCCATCAGAATGCAATTGGACTTGCACTCTTATATGAGGGAGAGAGAGACAGGATCCTATGGACTTCTGGCATTTTCTTTGTGGTTCTTACAGACTCATTGTCCTTTTGTCTTCTGTCATGGTAAAAGTTTGCATCCAGCACATCTGACACCAGGCTATATGTTGCAGCGTTTAGGAAGCATATTCCACATCAATGGCATTTGTTTCTTTACCAAGTGGTCCACGAACCGCATCCACAACAAGGGGTGACTTAGACAGCTTGCCTCACCTACTCCTCATCTATGCCTTCTTACTGAATTCTCCCTACGCCACTCTAGCTAGAAATCAGGAAGCTCAGAATATTCTTCATCAATCTATGCACTTGTTGAAGCCCTCTGTGGGGTTAGCCAGTTGAGTCACTGTGACAGCCCCTGTAACTACTTTTAAATAAATAAAGATTTTATGTAAAATATAAGTGCATGCATGAGCTGTGTCTGGGTGTGGGACAGGCTTGACACTGGGCTGTAACGCCCAACAGTAAGAACCTGATTGGGTGAGGGCTAGTCAGGAAAGGCCACTGTTCCTGCTAGGACAGGAGGTAGACTAAATTGGGCTGGCCCATGGACCCACCAAGATCTGGCATTTGGAGAGGTTCTGATGGAGGAGCTTGAGGAACTCCTCTGTCAGGACATAGTCCCTGCAGGTGAGTGCAAGAACTATGGTAGGGAGCAGCCCGGACCAGGCCAGGTAATGGTATCCACCGGCATACATTTGGTTCAGGTTGGAGGCGAGCCAAGCTGGGCCAGTTCACATCATCCACTGGCAAATCCGAGAATCAGAATGGTATGTGGGTCATGCCAAGTTGGGCTGCAATGCCAGCCAGTTCACATTAGGATTGGGACTGGGGGCCAGCTGGGCTGGGCTAGACTGTAGCCCCCACCAGCGTGAGTTGGAATTGGGGGTGAGCCTGGTCCAGCCAGGCGACAGCACCCACTGGCAAATGCTAAGGTGAGGCAGGCCATGCCAGACTGGGCTGCAGTGTCCAACCAGCACACTTGAGACCTGGGAGGGGGGCGAACCCAGTAGGAGAACTGCAGGGGGGCTCCCTTGCTGGACCACTACTCCCACTGGTGAGCGTGAAAGCTGGGATGGAAGCAGATCAGGCTGAACAGGGCTACAACGTTGACCTGTTGGCCTCCATGTGAGCTGGATTGGGGGAAAGCCAGGCTGGGTTACTGTTTCTACTGGTGCATGCATAAGTCAGAGTGGGTGTGGGTTGGTTGGGCTTTGCCACAGCATCAGTTGGCAGATGCTGGCTCGGGGGATAAATTCTGTCAAGCTGATCTGCAGAACCACCTGGAGCATGCAAGATCCAGCAGTGGGAGTGGGCCCATTAGGAAAAGAGTGGGCACCTCCCTATTGGGTTGCCACTCCCACTGGTAAGTATGAGAACCAGGACTAGAGGCAGGCATGGCTAAAACAGAGTGGCACCCACCAGCACCAGCATGGAATGAATAGTGAGGCTGGTTGGATTGGACTAGGCTTCAATGCCCATTGACATACACGAGGGCTAAATGGGAAGTGAGATAGACTGGAACAGTTTGCTGTATATACTGGCAAGCACCTGGACTAGGGCAGGGGACAGGCCTGGTGGGGGTTAATGCAGTTTGCTCCGACTAGGCTGCAACTCCCACTGGTTTGTAGGAAGTCGAGTGTGTGGTGGGCAGGATCGGGCTGGGCTGCAACACCCATTGGTTTGTGTAGAAATCAGGGCTAGAAACAGAACTGACCCAACAATTGCAACCACCAGCATGTGTGTAGGCTGATTTGTTCAGTGGACTGTGCTGCACCCTGAATTGGCATGCACACACAAAAATCAGGTCTGGGATCTCCTCAGATGATGCTTCTTTGGGTATCCGACCCCCCCCCACCACCAACTGAACTGCTAGACTGAAAACTCCAGTCATGGAGAGAATCAAAGGTTCCATGGTCTGATCGTGGAGTACATATGTCAGAGCTGGACCTCCTCAGTGGCTTAGATGGAGCAGTGGGTACCTCCCAAATGCACATGAAGGATATGGCAGTCCATTGCAGCCTGCAGAGGACAACTGGTACCATAACAGAGGACAGAGGACAGAACAAATTGATCAACTACCCAAGCCAAGTGTTGGCAGTGGAGTATCTGGGCAAATGGAGACTCTAAAGTAGACTATGTCAGCCAGGGGATTCTGGAGAGGTTTCATTGTACTTGGAGTGGCAAGATCAGCAGCAATTCAGAATTGTTGAACCATCAAAACAGTCTTGAGCAGGACCCTTGTAGCATGTCCCACATCAGGGACCCTGGGATGGCACTGGATGGCTGTCCCCCATCCCAGGGTATGGAGTCTGTTGGAAGGTTCCCTTTATCTTCCTACTTTCCCCAGGAACAGGAAGGAAAAAAAGAGAATGTGGAAATAATGGTCTCACCCACCTTCCTCTAGCCCTTGACACATCACACCCTAAGCAACTATGTAAAAATCATCAAAAAGAAAAAAGAAAAAGAAAAAAAATAGTGCATGCATGCCTTCCATACTTACCAGTGTAGTCAGAGGAAACCAGTTTTGCAAGAAATAAAGTGAATATACTCTTGAAAGTTTGCAGTGGGTAAAGCTCCCAGGAAAATAGGAAAGCACGTCTCTTCTTAGGGTAGGACAGAAGAAATCATTGACCAAGCTTTTGGGGGATTTAACACATGGCAAAAAAGGAGAACCGCTGAGAGCTGTGCGAGGCCAATTGCTAGGCAGCAGCAATTCATTCTGAGAGGGAGCACTCTCCACAGGCTTCCTGGGCTTAGAGCAGCTGGTGGAGGGTAAGGTGCAGTTAGACACATCAAAGAGCACAGACAAAGTAGGAAGTCGACTGGGGCCATTTCCCCAGAGTCCGCAGGACTCAGCAATAAAGCCGGAAGGGAAGCACAGTTTTGCTGTGTACTTCAGAGTTCCTGCTGAGGGTAGAACAAGAATAACCGTTATGTTGCTTGTGCACGTGTGAAATTCACCCCAGATTGTAACCGGTTTTTATTTTATTTCTGAAAAACATAAGGCAGTTCAAAGCACTGCTAGGCAGTGTCAAAGCCAGAAGGTTAGAAGTTGCTTGGGAGTAACTGTTCACAAAGATTTCTGGCCCAGGCCACTTCACAGAAGCTGAAAAAAAGAGAAATCACTCCTCTACTCCATGTGCCCCTATGGCAACTGATGGGAACGTGGCAGAAGAGACTTCACAAATCATTCAGCTGGTCCAGGACCTGAGCGATGTTTGAGATGGGTGGCAAACACCTTTTCATAGTTTCCAGGGAATAATAAGGTGCATTGCCAGAGGCCTTGTGCAGGCCCGATTCACACTCTTCACTGGTGCAGGTGGTTGGAGCAGATGACACTCTTAGCTAGATGGAGTCAGCCTCCATAGGCAGGTGTCTGGCACAGCAGTTAAGATGCTGCTCTGGACCCCACAATTCCTCCTTCCCAAACCTGGGCTTTGGTTAGGATGCTGCTCCTAATTTCAGTTCCTGTTGATGCAGACCCTCACAAGCAGAAGGTATTGTTCAAGTTCTTAGGTTTCTGCCACCCGCAATGAGACCCCGGATTGAGTTCCCAAATTCCAGGCTTCAGCCTTACCCCATTCTTGCCTTCTTGGCTTTAGCAAACATCTGGGGAGGGATAGGAAATATCTCTCATCTCTCTCCTCTCTCTAACAAATATAACAAATAAAAACTTAAAAATCATCCTTAATACTAAGAAAATACCCACAATATGGCCACCCTAACAGCAATCTTACCCCCACTCCTGGGACACTGAAATTAACATGCCTATATTAGAAGGACTATTGCAAAGTGACAGCATAATAACAGCATTCTCAAGACAGTGCTCTCAAGTCTTGTGGAAATTACTAGCTACCCTGGGTAATTAAAACAATTATAATTGTTTGTTCCACGTAATGCTTTAGCACTAAATCTGTGTCCTGTGCATCTATGCCTGATTCTAAATGGTAGTTGGAATTTTCGTTTGAGTTTGAACCTGACTCCGTATATATCTAGCAATATGAAACACTGAGGAAAACACAGAGCACATTATCATGTACTCCAGGCCTCTCCCGTGGGGAGATTTAGGACCACAGCAGTTATGAAGCTTGCCTGGGGTCTTTCAGCAGGTGAAGAGCAGACCTTGGAGTGAAATCAGGGTCTTCCTACCTCCAAGGATGGATCCTTTGAATCACACCAGGCTGTCCTTAAAAAGGCGAAGGGAAACCTAGTATCTAGGTGTGTGAGGGATAAGAAAGTACTGAGATAATTTGGGGAATAATAACAAGGGGGGACAGGGAGGGAGGAGGAGAAAGCAGGGAAGGACCCCTATACTACAAAATTGTATTATGGCAAATAATAGATTTTTAAAATAGAAAGAGATAAACACCTGTAACTTATTCTTCTGATTACTGTTTTTTTTTCTTCCAAATTCACTCTGCATTTCCCTGACTTTGTCATCTCTCTGAACTTTGGGCTGTACTGGGGTGGGCTCCATGCTCTCACCTCCTGCTTCTTACTCCAGTGCCCGCTGGGTCTCCTGAAGGCTCATGTGTTTCTGCTTTCTGTTTCTTCCTTCCTGTGGTCAGCTTCCCTTCACTTGGAAAAATACTCAACTCTTTTGCCCAGTGGGGCTGTGGGCAGGTTGAAAGTGCCTCTGCACTGACAGGCTGTGGATGTCACAGAAACTTCATAATGAAGTCCCTTAAGGAATGGTACCTTTGAAAATGCTTGGACATGAAGCCTAGTATGTGTGGGTTCCTGCAGAGAATCTAGACGGACTATTTAGAAAATCTTTTAAAATACATATTTGGGAAACTATTCCAAATTAAGTGGAATGGGGGCATACACAGGGAGTTTAGGAATCTTTAGGAAAGTAAGAGTTTAGTGTGTTAAGTATATAACAGGGACGGGCATTTGGCCTAGTAGTTAATATACTCATGGAGTCCAAGTGCCTGGATTTGATTCCTGGCTGTAGCTCCTGTCTCCGGCTTCTTGCTAATGCAGACTGTGCAATGTAGTGCTGATGGCTCAAGTCATTGGCTTCTTACCACCGACATGGGAGACTTGCATCGAGTACTGGCTCCTGGTTTCAACGCATGCCCACTCCAGTCTTTGTGCTTACCGAGGAAGTAAGCTAGCGGCTGGGAGTGTTTCTCTCTCTCCCTCCCATCTCAAAGACTGTTTGCAACAGATCCTCCAAATCCATATCTGTATCTATCTATCTATTAAACTTTGAATGTTGAACTGATATTTACATTGAATTTTCTTTTTCTTCTCATAAGTTTTTCTTTTTTGATCATTTATTTATTTTTATTGGAGAGGCATATTTACAGAGAGAAGGAGAGACATAAAGAGCTTCCATCCACTGGTTCACTCCCCAAATGGCCGCAATGACCAGAGCTGAGCCGATCCAAAACCAGGAGCCAGGAGCTTTTTCTAGATCTACCACAGGGGTGCAGGGTCCCCAGGATTGGTTCAACCTCTACTGACTGTAATCAGGGAACTGGATGGGAAGTGAAGCAGCCGGGACATGAACTGGTGCCCATATGGGATGCCAGTACTTGCAGGTGGAGGATTACCCTGTTAAGCCACTGCATCGGCTCCTCAAAAGTTTATTGCTTAACATTTTGTTTCAGAATCATCCTAAGTTTACCAAATGAAAACTGTGAGGTGGTAATAATACGTAGATAGAGCTCCCATATAGCCCTCATCATATTTCCGCTGTGAGCATCTCACTTTAGCAGCTTTGTCACAATTGTTTATCATGAGCTGAGGTTCTATTGTCTGTTGAAGGTGAATATGAACATTTCAATATGAGCAAAAAACAATGGCTGAGGGCTCCTGGCTGATGAATACCGTGAGAGGCCATGTGAGCTATCACTCCAGTGAGTCAGCCAGCTCTGAAGTGTCTCACCCCCCCCACTCTTTCAGCACCCTCATGCTAGCCAGGTGTCCTTGCCTGTCACCACATGCGCACTATACTAAGTGACCAGGCTTGCCCTGGGGCACAGACAGTGAGGGGGGTCTCCCAGCACTCTCTTGCCAACCTCCTAGCTTGCCACATTTAGGACCTCTCGGCTGACTCCCACTTCCCTACGCAGACACCCACCTGGGCTTCAGACCCTGGTTCTTCTAGTCTGTTCTCCTGGTTCTTTCTAGTCCCTTCACCTCCTCCTTGCTACACACTAGACTCCAGTAAGCTCTGCTCTCCTCCTGACTGCCACAAAAAATTCAGGAGTAATGTATTGTGCTGCAACGAACGCACATCTGTATCCACATGGGTGCTTCAAATGTTCACAGGAAGTACCTATTGTGGAAAAGAAAAAAAGAATACATGGACTTCAAAACATTGTGTCAACATAAATGTATCTTTTATATTTGGTTTACGCATTTACTCTCTCAATGCCTACAACAACTATGGCTGGGCTGGGGCTGAAGCCGGAAGCCAGGACCCCAGTGCTGGTCTCCCATGTGGGCTGCAGGAATCCATTTACTTGAGCTATTCCCAGTGCCTACCAAAATCTGCGTTAGCAGGAAGGCGCATGGCAGGAGCAAGAGACAGCAATGTATCACACCAAGCACTATGGTGTCGAATGTGGGTATTCTAACAAGAGTGCTGGGAGGCTCATCCCCAACGCAAGTTTTTTTTTTTTTAATTCTGATTTTCCATGTGTTATGAACACATTGGCTGAGTCACAAAGATTTGCTGAAGCTGCGGTCTAGCAGCACAGCTTAGCTCCTGAGCCCTCACATGTCCAGGTGAACGTGTTCATGACAACATTGACAGGGAGGTTCAAGGAGCTCCGTCAGTTATTGGGAGCAGAGATGATTACCTCTCCTCTGTTGCCTTTGGTGGGATCTGAGGCAGAATATTTTTTCATTTCCAACTCCATTTCCAACAGTCAGTGAGGGCTTGCTACGAATACACAGTTTCACACATGTGCATGGCTAACTCGGGGTACAATTGTTACTAAAACACACAAAATGTTCATGCCACATCCCACCTAAGATTTGATGCCCTAGACTATTTTATCAGCTCATGCTTTATCAGCTGACTCATTGAAGCTGGGATTGGCTGTTGACAGAACTCACCATTTCATTGATTCGATATATATTTATCGAGCATCAACTATGTTTTACGTTAAGTACTGATTATTCAACAAATTTCTCACCTTTGCAGAATTAACAGAACTTAGGGCCAGTTTGAACTCTTAATGCCGCTCAATAAGTTCCAAGAATGGTCTTAGTTTTTCACTTCATATGATTCTGAGGCCACCTGTCAGCCTTGTCCATTTCTCTGAGTTAGTCCATTTGTTCCACGAAAGCTCCCTAACAGCTCTCTTGCACGTCCTGCTTCTCCCAAGCCAGTTTTCCCACTAACTTCTGACCTTGTATTCTATACCATTATTCCCAATATTCAAAATCTATTTTTTTATGATTTATTTTATTTTTACTGGATTTACAGAGAGGAGGAGAGACAGAGAGGAAGGTCTTCCATCTGCTGGTTCAGTCCCTAAGTGACCGCAACGCCTGGAGCTGAGCTGATCCGAAGCCAGGAGCTAGGATCTTCTTCTGGGTCTCCCATGTAGGTGCAGGGTCCCAAGGCTTTGGGCCGTCCTTGACTGTTTTTCCAAGCCACAGCAGGGAGCTGGATGGGAAGCAGCACCACCAGGATTAGAACCTATGGCCATACGGGATCCTGGTGCATACAAGACAACTATTCCAGCTGCTGGGCTACCATGCCTGGCCCTCAAAAGCTATTTAAAATTAAAATATCATGATATCTCCAACATGGTGGGTCTGGATACGTATGCCCTGGCCAGAGGGTGAATAAAGTGGTCATACAAACTCTTAATACAGACTGCCCCATTAAAATCCGACTCTCCCACTTGGCTTTTGGCTTTGGGCAAGTTCTTGCACCTGTCTTCCTAGTTTACCCATCGCATGGGAATGTTGTTAATTCCTACTCTACTGAGGATATCAAAGAAGTAGTCCTCCATCTACAATTTGACTCTCTTTAGTTTCAGTTACCTGCAACCAACCAGGGTTCGAAAATATGAAAGAAAAATTGCAGAAATGAAGGATTCTGAACCGTGTGCTGTTCTGAGTAGTGTGATAAAATCTTGCTCCGTCTCACTTCATCATGACCCAGATCTAAACCTTCCTTTTGCCCAGCATATCCATGCTATGTGCGCTACTGCCCCCAACTTCCTTTAATGATGACTGTGGCCATCTCAAAAATCAGACTGACAGTTGTATTATCTTAGTGCTGATCTTGAAGTCACCATTATTTCATTGAATATTCACCTAAAGGCAAACAGTAGTGGTGCAAAGGAAGCACCAGAGCACAAAACCCAGAAGGACAAGGGTCTAGCACTGTGGCATAGTGGGTTAACGATAGCACAGTGGGTTAAGGCAGTGCTTGCATCATTGGCATTCCATCTGAGAGCACCAGTTCAAGTTCTGAATACTCTGCTTTTGCTTTATCTCCCCGCTAATGCACCTGACACAGTAGCAGAAGATGGCTGAATTACTTGGGCCTCTCCACCTATTTGGGAAACCAGGGTGGAGTTCCTGGCCCCTGCCTTCCGCTTGTCCAAGACCTTGCCGTTGTAAGCATTTGAAGATTAAGCCAGTAGATGGAAGCGTTTCTGTCTCTCTCACACATGCACACACACTCTCTCCCATTCTTTCCCTCTCCCTCTGTAGCTTTGCCTTTCAAATAACTCGGTTTTTAAAAAACAGTATTTTTGATTATCACCTTTTAAGAAAATACTATTATACCGTCAAGCTAAGCTTTACTATATAGGAAACCACCTTGTTATACATGCAAGCTTTCTTTTTTCAGCTGTTGCAAATGACACTAAGATAAACACACACTGTAAGCCAAAAAACACGTGCCTATATCTTTACACGACACTTTAACCATTTCTTCAGAATGCATTTTTCTGGAAATCAAAGTTCTTGTACTCATTCCCATATTGGCTGTCATATTTTGGCTTAAGACATTGAGTAAATATTGAAAAGTTTCAGTAAAGTTTTGCATCAAATGTTCATTAAGCCATAAAATGTCAATACAAAGTATGAGAGGGATTCATAACAAGAATTGCCTTTTTCTTTTTTTTTTTAATGGGTGACTGGTTTCTTTTTATTTTATTACTTTATGATACAGCTCCATAGACCCTGGGATTTCCACAACTGAAAATCCCCTCTCCACTGATTACCCCTGTATTATTACAATAGTATAGTTCTTCACAAAGAGTCATAAGCTCAATATTCTGCTATTTAAGTGAATCCTGACACTGTAGGTATGGACACTGGCAGAGAGTCCAGCATCTTATTGTCAAGATCTATTTAACAGTCTCATTGGAAGTCCATCTTTGACTTGGAAGTAGAAATGCATACTGCATTGTATTCCCACATCTGGATAAAATAGTCTCTGTTACACAATTACTACACATTCACTTAAATGAAAAGCCATAAATCAAAACCAACAACAGGAAGAAAAATAGAAAATTTATAACATGAAGTTAAGTAACATGTTACTGAATGACCATTGCATAGCTGAAGAAATGAAAAAGAATGTTATTTCTTGCCTCCTGTTCATCTAAGATCTATTATTAGATCATTTATTTGAGATACTTCCATTTTTTGTGAGCACCTGATGTTATAAATATCCCTTTCAATACTGTTTTTGCTACATCTCATGGGTCTTCATATTTTTGTCTTTATTTTCATTTCTTCGAGGTTTGCCTTTTTGTTGTTAAAGCAATGAAAGGATTTTATGAACCCAAACTAAGGATCAGAAACTTGGAAGAATGGGTTACAAGGGAGATTTGGGACTCGGGATTCAGTGTATTACAACATTCCTTAAAAAAAAAAAAAAAAGTAAAATGTAAAGGTGTGATTGGTGTCCAGGAGTAGGCCTTTGGCACAGTGAATGCCCTCATGGAATATCTAAGTGCCTGGATTGGAGTCCCAGTTCTGATGCCAGCTTATTGCTAGTGTGTACCCCGGATGGCAACAGGGGGTGAACTGCAGTTGTTGGGTCCCTGCCAACCACATGGGGAACCCGGATGGAGCTCTAGGCTACTGGCTTTGGCCTCATCCATCCTTGAATGTTTCAGTCATTTGGGGAACGAATAAGAGAGCGAGAGATCCCTCTCTGTCTCTGCTGTTTTAAATACATAAAATGAGCAAATTAAAAAAAAAATGGGGCCCGGCGGCGTGGCCTAGTGGCTTAAGTCCTCGCCTTGAACACCCCGGGATCCCATATGGGCGCCGGTTCTAATCCCAGCAGCTCCACTTCCCATCCAGCTCCCTGCTTGTGGCCTGGGAAAGCAGTCGAGGACGGCCCAATGCATTGGGACCCTGCACCCGTGTGGGAGACCCGGGGGAGGTTCCAGGTTCCCGGCATCGGATCGGCGCGCACCGGCCGTTGCAGCTCATTTGGAGAGTGAATCATCGGACGGAAGATCTTCCTCTCTGTCTCTCCTCCTCTCTGTATATCTGACTTTGTAATAAAAATGAATAAATCTTTTAAAAAAATGAAGTTCATGCATTTTTTTTCATAAAACCATTTCCATAAACTTTCGAAGATTTCTTTCATATTTGGATTTTTTTAAGATTTATTTTTATTGGAAAGTCAGATTTACAGAGAAGGAGATACACAGAGAAGGATCTTCCCTATGCTGGTTCAGTCACCAAGTAGCCACAATAGGCAGAGCTGGGTTGGTCCTAAGGCAGAATCCAGGAGCTTCTTCCGGGTCTCCCACATGGCTATAGTGTTCCAAGGCTTTGGGCCGTCCTCCACTGCTTTCCCAGGCCACAAGCAGCCAGCTGGATGGAAAGTAGAGCAGCTGGGACACGAACCATCACCCAATAGGATCCCGGTGGATGCATGGTGAGAGCTTTAGACACTAGGCTAACATGCTGGGCCCAGATGCCTGGATTTTGAAGTCATTCTGCACCAAGTAAAGCTAACTTTTCTTTTAAAAGGTGTATTTATTTTTATTGGAATGGCAGTTTTACAGAGAAGAGACAGAGAGAAAAAGATCTTCCATCTGATTGTTCGTTCCCCAAGTGGCCGCAACAGCTGGAACTGAACTGATCCAAAGCCAGAAGCCAGGAGCTTCTTCTGAGTCTCCCAAGTGGGTGCAGCAGCCCATGAGGTTGAGACATCCTCTGCTGCTTTCCCAGCCCATTACCAGGGAGCTGGATCAGAAGGGGAGCAGTCAGGACTTGAACTTGTGCTCATATGGGAGGCTGGCATGACATACAGAGATGGTTCCGGCCACGTTTCGGGCCCCTGCCATTTTTATATGGGGGTACTTGAAAAAAGGTCACGGAGGGCCCGGCAGCGTGGCCTAGTGGCTAAAGTCCTCGCCTTGAACGCCCCGGGATCCCATATGGGCGCCGGTTCTGATCTCGGCAGCTCCACTTCCCATCCAGCTCCCTGCTTGTGGCCTGGGAAAGCAGTCAAGGACGGCCCAATGCCTTGGGACCCTGCACCCGCGTGGGAGACCCGGAAGAGGTTCCAGGTTCCCGGCATCGGATCAGCGCGCACCGGCCCGTTGCGGCTCACTTGGGGAGTGAATCACCGGACGGAAGATCTTCCTCTCTGTCTCTCCTCCTCTGTATATCTGACTTTGTAATAAAAATAAATCTTTAAAATAAAAAGGTCATGGAAAATGCAACTTAAAGACAGGGTTTTTTTGTTTTTTGTTTGTTTTGGTGTGAAAGACTTGAAATTTCACTGTTTTGTCATAATATGCATTTTCAGTGAACTTTGAGAAGAGCCCTTGTACATCCTGCTACAGTAGTGCACGCATCTGCCTGCATTTCCTGCCCTTCCACTAGCCTTAGGAGCTCTGGGAGGGTGGGCTACATGCTCCTACTATCTGCATCCTGCATAGCTAACGCAGCACATCGAAGCAGTGAGGGCTCCTGTGAACTTGCAAAATGAGTGATGACGGAGGGGAGGATAATCACGCCTATTTCACAAGCTTATTAATTAGGGCAGGTATGAAATAATACTAAGTGCCAATTCCCCGAGCTTGCTTAGGGCAGTAAACTCTATTTCCTGGGTCCCAGGGCAATTGATAGTAACTTTGTAACAGAGCCCTGACAATCACTTCAAACATTCGGAGTAAGAAGTCCTGCCGGATCTTCAAGTCTGTTGAAAGATAAACTTTAGCATCATATAAGGCATCTCAGAGGACAAAGGACTTCTTTGGAAGAGAGCTAAGCCCCGTAATTAGTAGTGAGGCGCTGTGCCTAAGTGCTTCCAGGGCCTGGGGTCAGCTCGCCCACACAGCCCTCCGCTTTTTCTGGCCTCACACCTTGGACTCAGAAGAGAAGGAGGAAATAGGAAAAGAGCAGCAGAGGGGATAAAGAAAGGGGAGTTGACGTCAGAGTCTGTGGGGGTATAATTGTAGCTTTCGCACGGCAGCTGTGTTTAGACCCAGACAAGAGACCTCTCAGAGCATTCCACAGTCCGCCACCCCTCTGAAGTGCAGCCCCCTCCCCTTGAGCTCCCTGAGCGTTGCAGCCCTAGGCACATCTTCCCAGGGATGTCTTTCACCAGCCCCTAATTGGCCAATTCTGCGCCACCTACCCTCTGCAGCTGACCTCTTAAGGGTGGAGCGCGCAGCTGTGGGATTGGTCTGACCCAAGGAGTTTCCAACTCTGACAGTCTGGCCCAAAGCAACTTTGTGGCACCTGCTCTCTCACAAAAGCCAGCTCCAAGCTGGCAGCCTCCAAGCCCTTTGAGGAAATGGCTGAGCCAATCCAACTACCCTGCAGATAGCTCTGCCCCTCAGGCCATATCCTTCTGACTCCAGTTTGAAAACTTTCTGTTAGACACCAGCGCATCCGCATCCAGTATTGGAGCCAGTTTGAGATCTGACTGCTCCACTACCTGACCTGGAAAAAGCAGCAGAAGACAGCGCAAGTCTTTGGAACCCTGCAACCACATAGGAGACCCGGAAGAGGCTTGATCAGTCCCTCATTGTTGGGTCCATTTGGGGAGTGAACCAGTGGATGAAAGATCTCTCTCTTTCTGCCTTTCTCTGTAATTCTGCCTTTCAGATAATCAAAGCACAAATTAAGGCTAATCACATCGTGTGCGTGCGCGCGTGTGTGTGTGCATGCATGCACGTGCATTTTATAGACCAAGCATTGCAAATACAGTGTTGCTGACCTTTCAAAAATAGAGAAAGCCTTACAGAATGATTCCTGCCTGTAGCAGGTTTCACTGGGAGAGAAGCAGAGCTCTGGCTCCAGGGCAAGGAGCTTCAGCAAACCTTGCAGCACCAGGATGTACGGTGAAGAGGTGGCAAGGTCCCAACCAACTGAAACTCATCCCAGACATTCCCACAAGTGCAGACTTGAGCAAACACCCACCAGTCACCCACCTGGTTCCAAAGCCAGTTCCCCAGCTCCCTCCCCCAACACCTCCTAAAGGTGTTCTTGGCTTCCCCGTTTCCTCCTCCTTTGAGCTGTGGGGGTGGGGAGAGAAAGCAGGCCGGGACAGGAGTGGGAGTAGGAAGGCTCCCCTCTGAGTTCCAGCAGTAAAGCTGCCTGGCAGAGCCAGGTAACAGCAGAAGACTGGGGCCCTGGAGGTGTGGGCCAGGCTGCCCAAACCACACTTGGCCAGCTACTCAGCCTGGCCTGGGGCCAGGCAAAGCACAAGGACTTTCTTTTTCAGCTCAGTTTTTGAAAAGAATCAACACGCCTTAGGGATATGAAGGACAGAACCAACTCAGTGTAAATAAAGACATTCCCCGGGAACCACGGGAGGGCGGGCGGGGCAGCAGAGGCAGCCAACGCTGGCTAGATGGAGGCTGGGTCATGATTTGAGGATGAACTGTTTGACCTGGGGTAGGGGTGAGCTGATCTGGTCAGCCTGTTGTCAATATATCTGCAAACACTGAGCACCAAGTGTGAGGCAGGCTATTTAGGACAAGAACATACCATGAAGTCTTGGAAAACCAAGAATCTTTGCTGCACATCACAGCAACTACACTCTAGCCAAAACCAAACCACCTAACCGGCAACCAGCTAGGATTTTAAACAAATGTTGATTGATTGAATAATGGAAAAAGAGAAAGCGAGCACTCCCAGCCTCTAGTTCATTTCCCAAATGCTGACAATGGCCAAGCCTGGGTCTCGCCAAAGCCAGGAGCAGGAACTCAGTCTAGGCCTCCCCTGTGGACGGCTGGAGCTGATTGACTTCAGCTCTCATCATTGCTTCCTAGGGTGGGCATCAGTACGAAGCTAGGCTGAAGTCAGGTGCGTGAGCCAGGGCTGAACCCAGGCTCTATGATGTGGCACAGAAGCATCCTGTTACCTGCATCAGTAGCCAAGCAGTTTGAGGCGATACTGGCTGGGTCTTGAATCTCAGCCATCCACTAAACTTAAACTGAAATATGAACTTGGATAAGTCAACCTCTCTATGTCCCAGTTTCCATATCTCTAAAATATAGATACAAATATTTCAGACATCACCATCTTGAAATGCTGCTGCTTAGACATACGATTAAGTATCAGGATGCCTGTTCGTCATTTAGAATTTGAGCCAATTTCATGAGGTGTCAGGGTAGCAAGCATGTAGCACTTACTGCCACCACTCAGTGTGTTTTACATATGGGAATTCGCTTCACCTTCATCATGACTGTGGAATGGGTTGCCTTATATATTCCTGTTTCACAAATGAGAAAACACCAGAGAGATGTGGGGCATCTCATGCTACCCTCATTTTATAGGTGGTAAAGCTGGAGCTAGAGAAGTTATGTAACTACCCTACACAGTGACAATCATTTGATTTGTGTGAATGAGAATATACATCTAAAAGATTTCTGGAATCTGTCCTGATGAGAAATGCATCAATGATAATCATTCAGCAATGTTGTTAATACTACTGACTGACCAGAGAGTAATTTAGAATGTAGTCAAATATAAAAGGGCTTGCCTCTTTCCAACTGCTTCCTTCGAGGAAGCATTTTAGGTAACTCTAGACTGTTGTTCTGGGCCCTCCCAGGATTAATGACTCCAGGGGAAAGAGCAAATCCCCTAGGGCTGATGACTAAGCAGGGTCAACCAGGGCCTAAAGTGGGGGAAATTAACTCTAAAAGTCCTTTCCCAAAGAACAGACCCTGGGGGAACCCAGCTCTGGTGACCAGAGGTAGTTTGCAACATCAAGCTCTGGCAAAAGAAACTCCAAACTGACAGAAGACTGTCCTTTGCTGGTTTGTGAAGGGTAAAGAAAAAAAGTGGTTGTGAGAAAGAGAGAGGGCAGTTGACACTCGCCCACGTGATTTGAGTGTGGAGCCTTGTTGCTGCTCTCTCATTTCTCTTCCCAAAGACTTCACAAGGCAGGTGATACAATTATCCTTGTAAAACTTTTTAAATTTTGTACTTCTCATGGTATAGTGATTAGCCTCATTTTAGAGATAGGAACCAGGCTAGAAAAGTGAACTTTCCCCCTTGAAGCCCCATACCTGAATACCTTAAAATTGTAGGAGCTGTGAATAGAATTCAGACTGTGTAGCCCTAGATGTGTTCCTTTTCTGTAAGCCCATGCATAAAGCCAACATGAAACTGATCCTTGTTGCTCCCCACTCAACTTGCTGCCCTGATTTTGTTCTACATCTCAGTGAACAGAACCATCCAAGTAAGAAACTTGAAAGTTATGTGCTTCATTTTTATTCATGTCTTGCGTTCGAATGGGCGCTGCAATGTATCTAGGAATTCCACCTCTCTAGCACCTCCTATGTTCACCATTAACTAAACGGTCTCCACCATTAGCTTAACTCAAAGCCCTATCATCTGGAATACTGAGGTTTGTGGGAAGCTGGAATGAAGAACAAATTTCTTTTTGGTATAAAAAAGTTGAAATCCATGCACAGAATTATCATAACCAGTTACTAAAGGCCCAGCAAGTACAGATTTCAACATTTCTTCAACCAAATTACTGATCTAAATTCTACTTTCCATGAACTTGACGTATGCTAGTATGTCTTATAAGGTAGTTTGTCCATTTACTGTTGGAGCCACTAAATTTGATACTATTGTGTATGAGATCAGGTCAAGGCCTCGGAGGAGAGAAGGGGTACCCAATTCTTAAACTCCGCCTCACACTTCACTGTCTGCACTTGCTAGATAGGCTGGCTGTGCAAAGCAAGACCTTGGAGTTGCCAAGACAACCAAGGCGAGGGGAGTTTCCCTGCTGCTTCTCTGCCCAGACCGAGGGAGTGGGAGGTTACAGGCTGCGCTCCCAGAACAGGACCAGATAGTCACTTCAATTATCAGCCCAGGCACCTGGGCCCCCCATTCCCCTCCCTATGGTCATGATTATGAAAAGAAAGAAAACACCTCAAAAGGAAAGAATCTGTTGCACTTGAACTTGTTTCCTGGCTTCTTATTTCTATACTAAGCCCATGAAAGAACTCACTAAAGTTCGCCATTTACAGTCTAGATTCTACCTGGATTCTTCAACAACTCAAGACATATATTTCCCTTAATATTGGCTGAGTGAATGAATGCCAGAAGTAAATGATGTATAATGTCACTACATTGAGCTATTGAATACTCTTCAGGACTATCAACACTTTTAGGATAAACTGCACACTCCTCATATATAGAATATACAGGGTACTTCAAAATATCTGCGGAAAACTGGAATTAAATATTGAAGTTCCTTTTGCTGTAAAACTTTATCCAGTTCATGCGTAGGTTTTTTTTTTTTAAAGATTTATTTTATTTTTATCACAAAGTCAGATATACTGAGAGGAGGAGAGATAGAGAGGAAGTGGAGCTGCTGGGATTAGAACCAGCGGCCATATGGGATCAAGGCGCGGACCTTAGCCACTACGCCACGCTGCTGAGCCCCATGCATAGGTTTTTATGACATGTGTTTTTCATGCACTTGTTGACTATTCCTTGTGCGTTGCCTGAAACCTTGAGCTGCTGCTGGTTCTTAGCCTTGATTTCCAGCCACTCCGTTTTTCTAACATTGCACTGTTTACTCCTAGTGATCCTCTCTCGGTTCCGTGAAAGGACCACACTGTACATCAGCCTCACTCTTCTGCTTGTACAAATCACTATACTTTCCCCACACTATAGTGCAAATTCCTAGCATGTTTGGACAATTTTTTAGTACCTATTGGACAACTTCAATGGACTATTTTTTAGGAAGTTGTTCCTGACACCTCAAATCTGCATTATTGGAGTTGAAAGAAATGAATGACTTGCCTGAGTCCTCACAGCTGTGAAAGTGGCAAAATCAATTTATCCCAATTTACTAGACTCCAAATATACATTACCTCATTTATATTGCTCCTAATAACAACTCAGAGAGCTAAGAGAGTGACTGGCCCAAGATTATACAGTGAAAGTAGCACAGATTTTATAGCTCTCAAATCAGATGCATTTTTATTATAGAAATTCTGTCTCATTGGAGGTTTTTTTTAAATGAAAGTGGATGGGGAGAAGTAGAAGTTTGTCTATTTCACTATTAACCAAACTGCAAAAGCTCTCTCATCATTTTCCATTGAAAACCTAACTTCTGGACAAACATTCCAGGGGTAAATGTTTAAAGAAAAAAATCACTTGACAATTCTTTGATTCCCTATTTAGCTTGAACAGTACTCAGCCCTGGCCCTGCCTCCCATCTGACTCTTTAAGAAATAAAGCCTTGTGTACTTTATGATGGGATTCAGATGAGCTGACACACTACATCACTATATTCTCTCACTGGTACTCATTACCTAGCTAGGACAAGCCAGTGCAATCACACAGCAGTTGAGTAAAAGATATTTTAAGCTCCTGTTTTAACTCTGTCTCCAAAGGCCATCACAGTAAAAAGTAATTTTGCAAATTCAGCTTTCAAGACAGAAATGCACCAGGCGAAGGGATTCGACAAAGAGCTGTGTCGGTTACAGTGCTGGAGCTGCTATATCGGAAACAGCTCAGGCTTCAAAAATGACTGCCTTCCAATGACACTTTTCCCAATGATGGTGACATTGCTGTTACTGATGTGCGTGTGCACTGAAAGCACCCAGAGCTGAGCAGGAGAGCTTGTCTCTTTTTAAGATCTCAGAAAATATTGGTTATGGCTTTATCTTTCCTTTTGTACTATTACACAAAGCTTTGGTTTCATCCCATGAGACAAAACCTAAATTTACACTAAAATCTGATATTAATTTTCAGATCATTGCCTTACTCTGCTTCTCTTTTGCCCACACAGTCCCGTCACTACTGCAGAGTTCCCTTCTTAATTGTGTAAGGACATGCTGTTTCTGATAAAAGCAGCACTCAGAATGGTGGTGATGTTTGACGGTGATTCGTCTCAGGAAGTAAATATAAGGGCGTAAAGCAAGATGATGTTTTCGCCAAATTCACTTTGTTCCTTGTATCATTCTTTATTAGGCATATTCCAGCAATCCATATCTATCTGACACTCACCAGATGCACTAGGAAATTCACAGAGAAGATTGACTAATTATTATTATTAGCCAGCAATTATTATTAGATATAATTAGAGCATTCACTGTTAAAATCAATACATAGGACCCCAGAGCACAAATAAGAAGAAACCTTTAAAAAGGATGCCCTGAGGCCAGTGCCCCTTCCCAGCAATTAAACTCAAAGATATTAACAACTTGGACCGAGTAGGACAATCCCAGTGGTGGCTCAGAAAATGTAAAGCGAGAAAAAATGAATCAGCACAGCCAAAGTGAGTAGTATAGACTATTCAAAACAAAGCATGATTTTGCTCAAAAGCCTTACCTGTTGTGCCGTGCAAAGGGTCTGAAACATGCTGGGTCTTCAATAATACAAATAATTGTCAACTAAATGAATGAATGAGCAAATGTTCTCAGCATTGATGAAAGGAACTGTGTCATCAAGCTGTCACACATGAGAATTAACTTGTATAATTCCTGTCGCTCAGAATCTTCTGGTGTCATTTGCCTTCCAATGTAAGTGATGAGAGGATGCCCTTGTCTCTAGTCTCCCTCTAAATGGTGACAGTAGCATTTAATTGTGTCATCTTTACACTCAGTTCTTCTGAATCTGTAGGGCGGAGCTAAATTTGGATTCTAGCAAATTCGCTCAGATAATGGCTCCAGTAGAGAGGAGGGTTGTGGAATAAGGGTTCTGGGTGTCAATTAGCCTTCCTCAGATGTTATTGCATCTGATCATGTGTCCTTCTTATATTTCTACCATTGCATTTTCTGTAAAATCAGTACTGATTCCCAAAAGTCGGCAATTTTTTCATGATGTAATCAATTGTTCCCTTGAATTTCATCTAAAAGGCCAGTCCTCCCTGGGGGATGACCCATGCCTCTGGAGGATTCAGTGACTAATGAGTTTTCTTCATTATTGTTCTGTACATTTCTTCATCTTGTCTAAGATGTTGGTACTGGGATAAGAGGACATGCTTTTAATCAGTGGGAATGTTCATGCTATGATCTCCCAGACCTTTACAAACCACTTGCCTGCATGGTTCCTCATGCACGGGTAAGGAAAAGATGGCTGTACTAACTAGTTTACAGCAGTTATCAAAAGTTCACTGTGTTCCAAATTCAACACCCTCTGAGGGCAACATAAAATAAAAATTATCATAAGCAATCTTTCAGTAATGGAAGGCTGCTGACATGAATTTTTTAGATCCAACTAGATGTGGAAAATTGGAGAGAATTCTGGATTAGAAGCTCCAGTTTTACATTCACAAGCTATGTACTTCTGTGAAAATCACTTAAGCTCCCTGAGCCTCCATTTATTATTATTATTTTTTTTTTTTAAATCACCTGAGAAAGAGAGAGAGCATGCACGCACTTCCCTCTCCTGGGATTCAATCTGGATCTCCCATGTGACTGGCAGAGATCCAAGTACTTAACCCATCATCTGCTGCCTCCCAGGGTTTACATTAGCAGGAAAATGGAATCAGCAACCAAGTCGGTACTTACACCCACACACTCCATGATATGGAAGGCACGTGTCCCAAGCGGCATGCTACCATTGTGCCAAACACTTGTCCCCATATTAAATAATTCACAAGGTGAGAAAAGATGGTTTCCCTACCTTCACTCACCCAGTGGAATGGAGAAACAAATGAAGTAATGGATGTGGAACTGTATTTGTACATATTTTTTTTTTAAGTAATGCTATCCATGGGCAACTCACTACCGGCATCATTGTCATTACATCCATCGCCACCACCACTACCATCAGTCATCTATTGTTCGGGAAAGAAGACACCATTGGATGAGTGAATGCTGACTCATGGAGCAGGACAAGGCTGCCCTTTGAGGGGCTGTAGCCAATGCTATTTCCACATGCTCACTAACAGCAGGATTGGTACTTAGAGAGTAGCCTTCCACTGAGCAAAGGAGAGCAGACACTTTGACACTTGAATTGCTGGGTATCAAATCTCCCTCATTATCTTTCCAAGGAACACAATGTGTTGCAGCTGAAAAGAAACAACCTGACTGGAAGCCAAAAAGTGTGCTGGCTTCCGGGTGCTAGAACTGGCTCTTGAGAAGATGAATGTTGCAAAGCTACGGCACTGTGCTTCCCAGCCCACCCCCTCCCCCATTTGAATTGGGTCTGAATTGGAACCGCAGATTCAGAAAAGCCTTCTGTCACTTCTGTTCAAAGGCTTCTCCTTGAGATGCTTGAAATATCTATTAAAAATTTAGCCTAAAGCAGTGTCTTTTGAATACCCAGCTCACTAATTCAGGTAGTGGAGAATTAGAAGCGTGCACCGCCAGCTTGCAAATAGATAAACTACTCAAAAGACATTTTCCATGCCTTAAAGATAGTTCCAAGAAAGAATAGGAAATGCCTCATACCTCTAATGGAAGCTATTTGCTACAAAAACAAATCATTCAGGTCTGTGGACCTAGAAATGCCATTTGCTTGCACACAAACACACACACACACAGAGAGAGAGAGAGAGAAAGAGAGAGAGAGAGAAAGAGAGAGAGAGAGAGAGAAATGACAGGAATAGACAGCACAACAGCAGCTGAAGCCATGAAGTCATAACCCCAAAGCACATGAAATAGTTGTTTGAAAACTGGGCTACCCACACACCCAAGATCACTGCTGGGCTACAAAACTTGTCAGTTTTTTTTTTTTTTTTTTATCAAAACGAGCAACATTTAGCATGAATTTTGAGAAAACGAACTCTTTGTTCCTTGGTAGTAACTAATGTAAATATCCAAGCAAATAACATTCAAGGGTTCCAAGAAAAATGACGAACATTTCAAAATGTTCACATGTAAATCCTGACATCCAAATGTACATATCTTAAGAGGCTGGAACATGACCAGCAAATGATGTACTTAATGCATTTCTTCTTTCTTGAAGAGATGAGGTATAATTGTATGCAATCATCTTGTAGCTAGGAATTATATTAAGAACCTTGAACTATAAGTACTAAATCAAACTAAATTGTCTTTTATCTTATTTTTCTTTCATGCTTGTCATTACTTCCTGAAGTTCTCATTACAAATGCCTAATTCTGCCCGCTCAGAACCCATACGTTTTCTGCAGAAAAAAAAAAAAAAGCCAGAGCACTTTCCCCCGTTCTTTCTCTCACAGCCACGATTTTCTCCCCACAAATGCTTGTGAGGCAAGTCTCTCACAGCACTGTCTCAAAGAGCAATACTATCTCGTCGGGCAAGAGAACTTCTTGTTGCTTTGCTATTTCACAAATATTTAGCATTATCTCTTAAGTTTGTTGTGTCTTCCCTTGAGAAAAGAGAACCTGGTATAGAAGAAAGATTAATGGGAAAACATGAGCCGCACTGTGATATTAAATACAGACTTCTTTTCAAAAGCTCAAAACCACAGTCGTCCTTCGTTCAGCCCTAAAGAAGACATAGCATTGCTGACTAATGGGCTGTCTCACAAATGACCGTTATAGAATAAATAATAAAAGAATAATAGCAATGTGATTTCCACTTACATCAACCACAAAAATCTTCTGGGAGTCATCCAAAAACTGCACTTTTAAGTGGAGCATCCTCGGAGAGACTGTTGGGCTGCGAGCAGGATCAGAATGCTGTGGGTGCTGTGACAGCAAGGGGGCCTTCTCCAAGAATGTCACTCTGCTGGATGCAGTGCACTCGGGGTCCCCACCCCCAGCCAGACCTCCCCGCACTCAGCAGGGCCCGCTTCTGTTTGCTTAAAGCAATGCACACCCAACAGTGTGTGTGTTCTTCTGAGCTGACAGTCAATACCATCTGGGCAGTCTCTTCTTTCTGGTCAATGTCAAATCCAACTGGACTTACTTGACTCCTCTTAAACTCAATTGCTCTCTTCAAAAGACAGTGAGAAGAAAAGAAGTATTTGCAGTCTTGAGGAGCGTCTTTATTTCACAAGAGCACAATTTCACAATCCTAGAGGAAGCTTTGATTAACTGAGAATAGCCATTCTCAAAAATAAAAAGATGAGAGTTAGCTTCAGATTTCCAGACATCTTGTGGCCAGTCTGAGAAAATTTGAGTCTGTATCTGTATGTCTCCCTGTCTCATTTTAACCACTTTGAGTTTACATGATTTAGAAGTAAGAACCATATAAAAAGGAATGTAGGAACCACTTCCACTCCAGCTTTCCCCACTTTAGCTCTCTGTTATACCTCTTAGTAACCAATCTTATTAATCGCTTTGTTGTACTTTTTTAGTCTTTTGGAAATTCCTTATGCAAATACTATACAAGCAAATAGGAGCTACTGCTGCATCTCTTCCTTTTCTTACTTCTTAAATCATGGAGACCTCCCTTCTGCTGTGTACCAAGAGCTTCCTTGTTCTTTTTTTACAGCTGCATCGTGGTGCACACTATGGCTAAATCTCAGTTTTCTCAACCCAGCTGAAATGAATGTTTTCATGCATCTGTTTATTTCATATGTGTATATGTAGGAGTAGCTGTGGGATAAATTTCCAGAGTGGAGCTGCAAGTCACAAGTGAGGCTTCAGTCATAGTCAGTTATTTCTAAATTTGCCTCCATGAGTTCTTATGGGTTGAATTTGTTACATAAAATCCACATGTTCAATTTCTACCCACTCCACCCTCTCAAAGTCAGACCGTATTTGGAGAAAAGAATTTTGAAGGTGTAATCAAGAAGTAATTAAATTGAAATGAGGCTTGTCCACCTCAGAGGAGATTAGGGCCCAGACATAGGTATACGGGGAAAAGAGCGTGTGAAGGCACGGGGTGGAGGTGACAGCCACCTAGAAGCCAAGTAGAGAAGTCTCCAGAGAAACTAGTTCTGCCAACACCTTTATCTTAAAGTTCTAGCTTTAGGAATAGTATGAAAATATTCTGTTGTTGAAGTCACCTGTTCTGTGGAACTCTGTTACAACAGCACTCCTAAATTAATGCAAGTGCTGCACTGAATTTCAGCCCCATAAGCTGAAAAAAATTGAACATCTTTCATTTCTTCAGGTCCACTTTTATGACATTCCCTCTAGAAGGTTGTTGCACTTAACACACACTGTATACATACACAAAAGGAAACTGTATAGTAGAATAAACTTGCATCAATTCATGATCATTCAGAATTCATATATTGGATTGCTAATATTTAATAATTCAGAATTCAACTGTATTCAAACATGAGACCTTTAAAGATATCCTCAAGTTAAAATGAGACCATTAAAGTCGGTCCTACTCCAAGTTAACTAGTGTTCTTTAAAAAAACATACTAAGGCTGAGATACTTTAGCGGATGAATGTCCAAGGGAAATACCAGTGAGGGCACAGCAAGAAGGCAGCCATCTGGAGGGCAAGGAGTGAGGCCTCCAGAGAAACAAAGCTGGTTGACACCTTACTTTTGGACTTCTGACCTCCTGAACTGTGAGAAACACATTTTTATTGTTTCAGACACTCAGTCTGTGGTATCGTGTTATGGCAGCCCTGACAAATCCATATAAATGTTAAGAGCTCTCTCTGTCTCTCTCTCCCCCCCAACGAATTAAGTCAAACTCCAATTATCACTTCATTTCACCCCCTTAATATGTTTAGTATACATTTTTTTTAACTGTGGGCATTTTCTGCCATCACCACAAACCATTGTGATATCAAACAAAATCATTACTTTCATGATCTTCAATGGTCTCAAATACCTCTTATTTACAGTCAATTGGTTTGAAGCAGGATCTACTCATTGCAGTTGTTTGTTAAATCCATTGAGCTTTTTTAAATCTACAGTGCTGTCTCTCCATTCTTTTCATGCTTTGAATTTATTAAAGAATAAAGCCAGGGTATTCTTTTTTTTTATGGCCATTGTCTTACAGAATGTTCAGTGTTCTGGATTTGTCTGCATATTTCCATGTGAAATCATTTTATTTGTTCTGATTTCCATATTTCTGATATATGTCTGATGGTATTCGCATTAAACATTTTGGTAAGGATATTTCATAGTTGATGCAAATGACTGGTTGTTTCATTTTTAGAGATGCTAGCACTGATTAATTGTTTTAAGTGATGAACACCAAAGTAACTCCAAGTTTTCCTAACACAGGTTAAGGCACTTCTTCAATATTCACTCATGCTTATGTGATCTATTAGGTTGCTCTTTATTTATTGCTTGAAACTCAGAGCTACAGAGAGAGGGAGAGGAAGAGAGACAGAAATCTTTCATCTGCTTGGTCACTCTGCAGATAGCCACAATGCCTAGGGCTGAGACAAGTCAAACCTGGGGAACAGGGCCCAGGGCAGTAGCCTAGCAACTAAATCCTCACCCTGCATCCACTGGGATCCCATACAAGTGCAGCTTCATGTCCCGGCAGCCCCACTTCCCATCCAGCTCCCTGTGTGTGTCCTGGGAAAACAATGGAGGACAGCTCAGAGTCTTGGGACCCTGCACCCACGTGGGAGAACTGGGAGAAGCTCCTGGCTCCTGTCTTAGGAGAAGCTCAGTTCTGACCATTTTGGCCACTTGGGGAGCAAACCAGCAGATGGAAGATCTTTCTCTGTCTCTCCTTCTCTATGCAAAATCTGTCTTTCCAATAAAAAAAAGTAATCTTTTAAAAAAATGCTAGGAACTAGGAGTTTTGTTCTAGTTTTCCACATGGGCCTGAGGACATAAACACTTGTACCACCTTCTTCTGATTTCCCAAGCACATTTAGCAGGGAGATGAATCAGAAGTGGAACAGCTGGGAGATACACCAGTGCCCCTGTGGGAGCAGCATCACAAATGGCGGTTTTCTTTATCTGCTAGGCCAAACCCAGCCCCTTGGTAGCTCTTTTTGTTTATTTTTTTAATGAAAACCTTCTCTGATTTTATATTTCCTAGTTGGCAGTTGTTTGTATATGTGATGGGAATTTGTTTTTATGTCAATTTCATATCTTACTAACATACTAAATTTTCCTAGATGTTAGTTTTTCATTTGATCATTAGGTTTTTAACTTTATGATAATTTTATTCTTTGTGAAAATAAATGATTTTATCTCTTCTAATTTTTGTCACATTAATCAGGTTGAGTAAAACTTCTAATGAGTAATAATGGTAATAGTGAGATTTAGTGGAAAAACTTCCAATAGTCCTCTATTAACTAACACAAATGTTCTTGAGTGACACTTTTTTAAGAATTATTTTTCTTGGAAATGCAGATAAGATTTATGGAAAGAATGAGAGACATGGAGGAAGATCTTCCATCTGCTGGTTCACTCCCTAAATGGCTGCAATAGCCAGAGCTGAACTGATAGGAAGTCAGGAGCCAAAAGCTTTTTCTGGGTCTCCCACCGACATGCAGGGACCTGAGGACTTGAGCCGTCCTTCAAGGATGAGAACTTACCCATTGGAGGGGACATTTTAAAACATACATTTAGGACCCCACATGATGGTTCAATTGGCTAATCCTCCCTCTGCCAATGCAGGATCCCATGTGGAAGCTGGTTCATGTCTTGGCAGTTCCACTTCCCATCCAGCTCCCTGCCTGTAGCCTGGGAAGACAGCAGAAGTTGGCCCAAAGCCTAGGGACGCTGCACCTATGGGGACTCTCCTTAGAATCTCCTTGTTCCTGGCTTCGGATTGGCTCAGCTCTAGCCATTGCAGCCATTTTCATCATTTACAGAGTAAACCAGCAGATGAAAGATTTTTCTCTGTCTTTCCTTCTCTCTGTAAACCTGCATTTCTAATAAAAATTAAGCCTTAGTTTTTTTAAGTGTGGAAAGCAAGAATTATTTAAAAGAGAGTGAAAAGGAGGTCTCCTGTCATAGCGACAGCGGAGGCTCCAAGGGATGAAAAGCTCAAGAAAATGATGGAAGTGGTGTCTTTTATGCGCCATCTCAGGCAGGGGGCAAATGAGTCAAAGGGGAGAGAGGGAGACTCATTCACAGTGAGTAGTCTAGTTCCTTATCAGAAGAGTGTGATTGGCTGGCCCTTCCTCCCGTTCTCAGGATAAGCCAAAATCTCAGGCACCATTTTTTAGCTTCTTCATGATAAAAATTCAGAGAGAAGCAAGATGGCACTTTGATCGGCTCAGAGATTTCAGTAAAACTGGTACTCAGACTGGTAGAATTGCGATCTCAATAGGAGCCCCACCTAGCAGTCCAGTTGCTACTCTTACGGTAAAACCAGAACGTTGGAGGAGCTCCTCTTTCCAAAGGAGGCAAAGATTACAGATAGAGAACAAGATTTAATATTTAAAAAAAAAAACTGGGCCTTGCGGCGTGGCCTAGCGGCTGAAGTCCTCACCTTGAAAGCCCCGGGATCCCATATGGGCACCGGTTCTAATCCCGGCAGCTCCACTTCCCATCCAGCTCCCTGCTTGTGGCCTGGGAAAGCAGTCAACGAGGACGGCCCAAAGCCTTGGGACCCTGCACCCGTGTGGGAGACCCGGAAGAGGTTCCTGGTTCCCAGCTTCGGATCAGCACAGCACCGGCCGTTGTGGTCACTTGGGGAGTGAATCATCGGACGGAAGATCTTCCTCTCTCTCTCTCTCCTCCTCTCTGTATATCTGACTTTGTAATAAAAATAAATAAATCTTAAAAAAAAAAAAAAAAAAAAAAAAACTTCACCAGGCACGAGAGACCTTAATTACCTATTGGCCAATTTGACTCCTCACATTTCCTCCCCCAGAAAAAATGGACTCTGCTGTTGGGGACAAGGAAGTGATGGCTGCTCTGGCTGCTTCATGTTGAAAAGGGGCATCAAGGGGCAACAGCAGCAGGGTATTCCTCAGAAAGTCGATCTAGAGGTCTCTGGTAGAATGTAGAAGCCCTCAGGTGTGTATGGTGCTGCCTGGAGCTTGAGTCTGAAAGCTCTTGTTGGATGCTGGATAATAAAGTATAGGACAATTATAATCTCTCTGTCTCCTTCTCTCTGTTAGTCTGTTTTTCCAATAAAAATAAATTGTTGTGAGGTGCAAGAGGGATCACGCCGGATAACTCAAAGATGTATTAAGGATTCTTTATTAACCAAGTTTGGTGGTGGCAGGGCCCACTAAAAATTACAAAATGACAAGTTCATATGACAACCCAGTCTGAATTGAAACCCTGAGAGGAACTAATGGTCATTACCCTGAAGTCCATCCATTAAACTGAAGACCCATGTCTTAGCTTCCCCAGCAATGTAAGTTTCCCTAAGAGACATGCAGCAAACAACCCTGACACACCTACAAAGCTGTAAACATTCATCTCTTCCTGGCTTTTCTGTCCACATTCCAGCACCAGTAGGCTTTTACCTCTCCTGGAGCTCTTGAAAGTACACAAATTAGAAATACAACGTATCTTAACATTTGCATCTTCACTGAACCAAGCAGTGAACAGAGGGTGAGGAATAGACACACAGGGGCCATGTTCAGGGGCTACCTGTCCCTAGAATCTGTCCACGGGAAACCAGAGAACATCCAGCTACTGGGGAGGCCAAGCATCAGAGTGCTGGAGTGATGGAAGCACGCAGCCGAGAGAGCAAGCCTCTCCATATCATGGGCCTTTATGGGAGATTTTCAAGGAGAGTGGTTACGCAACAGCACAATATCACCTACTTGCAGGCTCCAGGTGATGACAGGTGCGCATCACAGTAGGCAGAATAGACCATGTAGGTGGGGGAGGGGTGGCTTTCAAGCTCATGACCCTGAACTAGCTGCCTAACACCACAACAAAATAAAAACAAAACAAAAAACCCCACTAAATAAACAAACACAAAAAACAAATCTTTTAAACCCATGCATTTAAACCAGATTAAGTAACAAGACCCCAAAGCACCATTCTTTGTCCTTACTGAGCCAACTTAATCTACGAACTGAATGAAAAAGATCAGGAAAATTAAGCCAATGAAAGGCTGTCATCTGACAGACAGGTTTGCGCAGCTTTGCTAATGTTTGGATTGCTCACAGTACAGGCTCCACAACAAGTGAAAGTGGAGAAGCCCCTGCAAGACTGGAAGGAGAAGCAGGGCTCTGCTGAGCAGCTGTTTGGAACCTTCCCGGCCATGTGAATTGGAGCAGGTCACTTTAGCAACTTGGCTTTCAGTACCTGTTCTAGCTGAGGGAACTTTAAAAAGTTTGTGGAAAATAAACTTAAAAGGCTTATTTTGGCCACAGAAAACTTTTGAAAGTTGCGAATAAGAGGGGCTTCCAAGAATTTCCAGGAAATACATGTGAAAAGTTATGCCTGGGTTTCAAATTTGCTTACACAAAATAAACTTAACCTTTAATTTTAGTTTGCTTTTAAAACTACTTGTAATTCTGGAACTGTTGGTGAACATACTGGTATGTATTTTGTTATGAATTTTTCACATGTTATATGTAGTCACTTAACAATGGAATGTATTTGGAAGCATCTTTTACGATTTTATCATTGTGTCAACAACTTGGAGTGTATTGACACAAGCTTAAACGGCATTGGTCAATCACTCAAAGTGACTCCTTGACTAAACCTAGTTATAAACATAAGATGCCTGAGACTGTTGCGGGTGTGATACATACCATCTTGTTTTTACTAAGCTTATCCTCTGGTTCCGTTTTCCATGGGCTTTTGGAAGTACTTGTACAAAGTAAGGTGACCATTATGTTAGTGCTGCTGTGAGACAGACTTATAAAATCGTATATTTCGGTGCTAGGCTCTCTGTATACACTCAAGAATTCTTTACTGAATAAGTAAAGATCCAAAAACTAAATATGTTCCAGTCCCTTTTTTTCTGCATGTAACTTTAAAATGGTAAATGAAAAAAATGCGATACCTTATTTTTCTCTTTTTCCATCTAGACTTTATTCCTTCAGTTTTTACTGGCAAAATAGAGACTGTGAATCCAAACAGGAAATGGACCAAAAGGAAATTTTCATATTCTACTTCGAAGTAAAAATCCAAAGTTGAGCTCAGCCTTGGAAATATGAGCCTGGCACGTCTGTCCTCAGTCTTTCCACACATAGGAAAGCAGAGAGAGAGAGAGAGAGAGCGCTGGGCCGAAGGCCAGGAGTGGAGCAAAAGGAAAGTGAGGAAAGAATTCCAAGACTTCTCAGCTGGGGAGAATTCGAAAAGTGCAACAAATTTCACCCTCAAGTACAAAGAAATAAACTTCAACAACCGCAACAAAAATTAAACATCGCAAAACTGCTTTTACCTAAACTCCCAGTAGTCATCGGTAGTGTAAGTTTTTGAATAGAAGTTGAGCCTTCTGACTGCAATGGTGGCCCTGATTCTTGGTATCTCGTCATGAGTGCCCTAAGCCGTTGACCGTCTGTCCATTTTCAGAGGTTAAAGTGTCAATATCCTTAGATGTTAGTCAACCTTATTTTAACAATACATTTAATAGAAAATCATGGCTCAAGCAACCTTTCTTTTTTTTTTCATTTATATATCTTATTTGGGAATATTTATTCCAGAACAATTAAACTAAATTTAGAGACAGTGTATGTAATTCATTAGCTTTTTATAAAAGAGACATGGAAATCATACACATGATGAAAGAGATCAGAACGTCAATGGAATAAGCAGCTTCGTGGAATGCCATTCAATAGACTTCAGGCACCATAGTTTTCAAGAATGTTAAGTGATCTTTCCTATATGGATCACTTAATTTTTCATTTTCTATGCCCCTGTAAAAATGCTTTATTTATAATTACAAAAACAGAAACTTCGTAAGTTTACCAACACAAAAACACAAAAGAGGAAATAAAGTAACCTGAAGCTAAGTCAATCACCTTGAGGTAACCAGCTTCTGAAATATTTATTTGAAAGACATAGTTACAGAGAGAGAGAGAGAGAGAGAGAAAGAGAGAGATTTCCCATTTGCGGGTTCACTCCCTAAACGGTCACCAGTTGGAGCTGGGGTGGGCCAAATCCAAGAACCAGGAACTTTTGGATTGTCCATGTGTGGTTGCAGGGCGCCAAGCATTTGGGCCATCTTCAGTCACTTTCCCATGTGCATTAACAAGGAGCTGAATCAGAAATGGAGCAGCCAGGATTCAAACCTGTACCCGTATGAGATGCTGACATGGCATACAGCAGCTTTATCTGCTATGCTGCAATGCCTGCTCCCTTCCTCATTTTAGATCTGAAGAATCTGAGTAGAAGACACTTGTTCAAGGTCATTTAGCTGGTTAGTAAATGATCTAGGTGCTAAAGTGTCAACAACTTAACTTTTCTAGAACTTACTATCTTTTTCCAGTTCATCATCTCTTGTCACTTATCAAAGAATTGCGTTTGTGTGTTCAAAAGCATTACAAATCTGCAAGCAGGTCTAAGGGTACCATGAGACTTAACAGCAAAAAAACAAAACAAAGAGCAAAAACAAACAGCAAAAAAAGAACTGTTTCTACGTAATACCAAATAGAAACAAAGATTATGTTAGCTTATCCCTCCAATTCAATTTTGTACAGGAGGTCTTAATTTTGCAGTAAGGGAAGTAAAACAAAGTTATGCAAATTAGAAAGGAGAAAATAAAATGATTCAATTTGCAGATGGAAATATTGTGTGCAGAAAATTGCTAAGGAATGTACAAGGAAGCTGTTGGAAAGAATAATTGAAGTTAGCAAGGCCAAAAATATTATATAATCTTTTACAAAAATATTAGTTGTAGAGAAGTGAATTCTGGCATGACAGGAGGTTGAGAAACATTCTCCTCAAAAAGCAGCTATAAAGCTACCCAAAGTAGCAGGAAAAAAGACACGCACACACTCACACAACCATTTCAGCATTCTGAAATGCAAACAAAGGCATAAAACAAATTGGGAGGTATTTGTTCAGGAAAAGTGCTGAGGTCTGTATGAACAGCATGTATCTGGTGTTTTTGCCTGGAGATAACTTCTGCCCACTATCTCCCAGCTCTGCAAGTGGGTTAATAAAACCAGGCTGGAGCAGGCTGTGCAAACCAGTAAGAGGGGCTCAGTTGCCTGGCAACATTGTCTGCACAAGTGGCAAACTCAGTGGCAAGTGAACAGGAAGTGTCAGTGGATTCGTAAGTGTGAGGTTTTGTGTTTGTTTCAGGGCAAGTAAGAAATCAATGTTCTAGCCTCAAATGTAATGAAATGTTTGCTGGAGATGATGTAGGCATAGGGTGTTGATGTCTTCCCACGGATCCTTGAGTTCATGCAAGGATGTGCACTGGAGGGGCAGAAATTGGAGCAAGCTTATCCACCCACATAATCCTGGCTGATGGAGATGGCATTCACACCAGCAGGAGTCATGAGCAAGCCTGACACAGAGCAAACGCTCAGAAAAACTGGAAATCAGCCTAAGTTTGCAAGTTCCCCAGCACCGGCCCACACCTAGATCCATCAGCAGAGAGGAACTTCTTCCTGGCACAAATGTTTGAACACAATCTAATACCTGCCTGCTCCGTTAGCTGGGAAGGCCCAGTGAGGACCCCTGGGAAACAAAGTTTCCAAACAAAACACCACTGCTCATTGGTGGAGCTCTCCCTCTCCTCTCCTTCTCCTTTCCAACTCCCTCTCCTCCTCTCCCTGGCCCTCGTCTCCTCTCCCTCTTCCTCTCCTCCTCTTCTCCTTCTCCTCCTCTCCTAGTCCTCTCCTCCTCTCCCTTTACCTCTCACCCTCTCCCGCTTCCTCTCCTCCTCTCTTTTTCCTTCTTTCCTCCCACCATCAATCTGCCATTCAAATAAATAAATTTCAAAAAAATTATTTAACATTTTTACATATTTGAATATGCATTTATTCACTTGGAAAAAAATGACAGAATGAGAGGGAAGGAGCAACAAAGAGAGAGAGATCTTATATCCAGTGTTCAATCCCCAAGTAGTTGCACCAGTCAGGGCTCGACCAGAGCAAAGCCAGGAAGCAGGAGCTTCTTCTGGGTTTCCCACATGAGTACCTGGCACTTTGGCTGTCCTCTGCTGCCTTCCAAGGCCATTTGCAGGGAACTGAATCACAAGTGGAGCTGCTGGGACTTGAACAGGCTTGCATATCAGATTTTGACATCACAGGCAATGGCTTCACCTGCTGTGTTCAGCCTCTTTAAATAAATCAATCATTTAAATAATTTATGCTCAAGAACCACATGACAGCTTGGAAAATACAAGGCAAAATCACTGAAAGTAAAGAAATTACTTTAGGAGATCAATAGTGGATTTGAGCTGCAGAAGCATCAGTGAACTTGAATATAGCACAATAGAGAAGATTCAGGGTGAAGAACAGGAAGAATAACAAATGAAGTAAAATGAGGAGCACCATAAATATTACTAAAATATCACCAAGTGTATCAAAATATACCTAACAGAAGTCCCAAGGAAAGGACAAGAGCAAGAAGCAAAAAACAATATTTGGCATAAGTAATGGCTTAAAACTTCCCAAACTTGATTTAAAAATTAACCTACACATCCAAGAAACTTGGTGAACGCCTAGAAATAAGCATAAACAGATGTACGCTTTAGAAACATATTAAGAAAATTATAAAAAAACAGGAAGATAAAACTTTGGAAATAAAAAACAAATTACCCACTAGGTGCATAGGTTCAATGTAATGTAATTAATGGTTGAAGACAATGGGATAGAGACCAGAAAACAATGGGATATCATATTCAAAATGGATTGGTGGAGAGGGGAGAGTATCTATTCTCTAAAAGTATTCCCAAACAAACAAAAACTGGGTGCATTTGCTGATCAATGGCAGGTCTGAAGAACTTAACAGATGATAACTTGATCACCTGAATCCCCTGGAAATCTCTGGAAATGGTAAGAACGTTGGAAAATGCCAAAGTTTGTATCAATAAATTTCTTTGACTTCTACTCTTTGCCTTTTAAAATAGCCATTATATAAGCCAGTAAATATAGCACTGTATGGCAGCGCTTATAACCTATATAGATGTAGACAGTTGCATAAAGAACGAAAAAGGAAAGAAAGAAATATGTGATTAAAGTTCTATATTTTATCCAGATGAAGTTAATATTATTCTGAAGTAGATTATAATAAGCTAATATGAAAATTGAAAACTCTAGAGCAAACATTAACAAAATAATACAGTAAAAGTAAAGCAATAAGTGGGTTATGATTATACATTAAGGACATTTATTAGCCTAAAAGAGTACTAAGTGTGAATAACACATTTTTAGGAAGTGACAGTCATAAATCCAACCATATCAATAATTTCTTGGAACGTGCATGAAATAAACACCTCATACAAAAGGTGCGGATTATCAGACTATGTACATAAAATTGTGCTGTGGTAGCACTGTGCTGTTTCAAGCCTCTAAGTTTGTGCTTTGCTGCAACAGAAAACTCAGAGATTTGGAGACCTGGAATGGGGCTGTTGCTGTAACAGATACATTAAAATGTGGAGATGGCTTTGGAATTGAACAGTGAATTGAAAGAATCAGAGAAGCTTGATTGAAAAACATCTCAGTGTTAATAATGTAGTCTTGTTTCCTTTTGATGCTTATCATAAGATGTCAGGAGAGAGAGAGAGAGAGAGAGAGAGAGAGAGAGAGAGAGATTGATTAAGGGTGAAGCTGTTGAACAAAATTGAACCAGTTGTTAATGATTTCTGAAGTTTTCAGCCTGTCCAGACTGTGAAACAGGCTAAAATGCAGAAATTTACTCCTAAGGACCCAAGTTGAGGCTGTGGCTAGACAAAGTGTTGCTAAATACAACAGAAAGATCAAAAGGTCAGAGTACAGTAGTCCCTCCTTATCTGCAATTTCACTTTCTGCGGTTTCAATTATCAGCAGTCAACCAGGATCCAAAAGTATTAAATGGAAAATTCCAGAAATAAACAATTCATATGTTTTAAATATTTTTCATTATAGTATACTTTTTCTATTTCAGCAATCTTCTTTGTTTCTTATGGTTCCTAATTCATTTCTCAAACCTCCTTTTCCACTTGTATTTGGAAGTGGGACAGAGACAGAAGGAGATCTTCCATTGGCTGGTTTACATCCCAGTGTCAGCAACAGCAGGATGGAGATGGCAAAGCCAAGACAACTCAAATCAGATCTTCCACTTAGGTGACAGGATCCCAAGTACTTGAACCATCACTGCTGCCTCCCAGAATGTGCATTAGCAGGAAGGTGGATCAAAAGTGGAACAGCCAGGACTTACACTAGGCCCTCTAATATGAAACACAAGCATGCTAAGTGGAGACTTAATCACTGTGTCTGAGTATCTGGCCCTATAAATTAAATTTTATCATAGCTGTGTATGTATATGAACAAGAGTATAGGCTGAATACTTTTAACTTGATAATTCAAAATCTTCATGTTCCAAAATCTAAGCCACTGTGGGGGGCAGCTGATTAAGGGTGCCACCTGCAAAGTTAGCTTTGCATATGAACTTTGCTTTTGGTTCTAGCTGCTCCACTTCTGATCCAGACCCCTCCTAATACTGCTCGGAAAATAGCAGAAGGTGTACCAAGTCCTTAGACCCTGCCACCCATATGGGAGACCAGATAGAGTTCCAGGCTCCTGACTTTGGCCTGACTTAGTTCCTGTTGAGGCAGATATTTGGGGAGTAAACCAGCAAACAGAAGATCTCATTCACTTGCTGCTTATTCTTCTCTCTCTTCTTCCTCTCTCTCTCTCTCTCTCTCTGTCTCTCTGTAGATCTGCCTCTCAGTTAAAAAGTGCTCTGAGATCTGAAAGGTTTTGAGTTGCTATATAATGCTACAAGTGCAAAACTCTATATCATGATGCTAATTCATTGGAAACACTGAAAAATACCTTCATACTATATGTACAAGGTACACATGAAATATAAATGAATTTTATATTTTGTCATGGGTCCCTTTCCCAAAATATCTCAAATATATGTAAATATTTCCAACACTGAAAAAACCCAAAATCCAAAACATATCTGAACCTAAACATTTTGGACAAGGGATACTCAAGCTGGATATATATACTAAGCTCTATTTGTAATTGTAGACATCCACTAGAGTTTGGACTGTATCCCCCACAGATAATGGGGGCAGGCTACTCTACCCAGCCACACCAAAGGAAAGGTCTTTGAAAAAGCTAGGATATCACTTACAGATTACCTCATTTGTTTCTGCAGAAATCAAAAATACAGAATGGAAGAGCTAAGAAAGATCCTTGAAAGAGCACCTTGCTCAATGGAGTGACTCTGTGACAAACCTGAGAGACACACAAGGTTCTTGAGAATGTAATACAAGCAGAAACATTGCCAATTTGGACTAAAAAGGACAGAGTATGAAGCCAAAGAAAGCTGTCAGAGTCCTAGAATTCTCCACGCAGGACACCAGCTTCAATGACCAGCAAACATGGACTTGTCTTTGTGTAAAAAGAAGGATGATTCAGCAGGTGAACCCAGAGGTAGAGCTGCTTGTCTATAAACTGCAACCACTGACTTGAAATAATGATATCTAGATCTCGAAAACAAATCAAATTTTCCTTCTTTGATTTTGAAATTGCTTGGTACTAGTTACATTTTCTCACTCTCAAACAACAATGTATGTAACTAGTATCTTATACTATCTTCCTATTTTGAGAGTCATTTATTTGTGTACTGAGTTTTGCATCTACACTGATTGATGAGGCATTGTGTCCCGAGGATGAATTCTACCTGGAGCTCATCCGTACTTGATGTAAATGGCATAGCTGATGACATGTGGGACTCTTGAGCTGACAAGACTTAGGTGACTTCATTTAACTTCAATTATTACATAAATGAATGAAGCAATTGGGGGACTTGAAATATAATGACTGTATCTTTAAAATATATATATATATATGCTTTTAATTGAAAGGCAGATTTTTCAGAGAGAAAAGGGCAGATAGAGAACTAAGGTCTTTCATCAGCGGTTCCCTCCCCAATGGCCGCAACTTGATCAGAGCTGAACTGACCTGTAGCTAGGAGCCAGGAGCTTCTTCTGAATTTCTCATATGAGTGAAGGGTCCCAAGTGTTTGGGCCATCCTCTTCTACTTTCCTCCAAATAGCCTTATCCAAATGCCCAGAATTACATGTCATGAGAAATTATTTGTAAATAAAACTGGGGAAGATTATTGCTGGGTTATCCAAGTCAGCTCAGTTTAAACACAAGCAGGACGTCAGACCATAGTTCACACAGAGGTCATGGTGGCTCACTGGGGTCTGCAGAGGACATCTGGTACCATAGCAGAGAATGGAGAATAGAACATGTGGACAATTACCCCAGCCAAACGATGACCGCAAATATCTGGGTAATTGGAGTCTATAAGGTCGATGGTGTCAGCCAATGGCCATTGGAAGGAATTTCTCATCCATAGATCCACAAGAGTGACAGCATTTTGAAACTATCATATCCACACGGGCAGAACCTTTGGAACGTGTACCATTGTGACTCTGGGTTGATATCAGGTGGCTCTTCCCCATCCTTGGGTACTGGGATGGTAGGGAGGCTGGATATGGCCTATCTCCCTATGTCCCCACAACCCCCAGAAATAGGAAAAAGAAATAGAAAGCTTTGAAACAATGATCACACTCACTTCTCCCTAACTCTGGATCCTTCCCACCCTGATAGACTATATAAACATCATCTAAAATTAAAAAGAAATTTCTTTAAAAATGGAAGTGAGAGACAATAGGGGCAGATATTAGAATGATACTGCGTGAGGAGAGTGTCTGCCATTGCTGACTCTGAAAGATGAAGGAAACAGAGTAAGGAGTGCTGGCAGCCTCTAGGAAGTATGAAAAGCAAAGAAGCAGTCTCCACGGAGGCCTGAGAAGCGAAGACAGCCTAACTAAAACTCTCAAAGTACTTTTAACACAGAGGTTGTTTCTCAATCTGCTAAAAGGCATGCATGAAGTACAATTAATAATTTTAATTGTGAAATAGTGAATGCCTCCTTTCCCCTCCCTTTCTTCTACCTCGCTAGGTATTCTTGAATAACTGAAGAATGTGTATTCTCATCATTTTGATCCAATATCACATTTGAGATTCTGTCAAGTACAATAAGGCAAAGAGAGAGAGAGAGAGAGAGAAATAAAATGAATCCAGATTGGGAAGAAGTAAAATTGACCTCATGGGCAAAAGAAATAATTATGTACATGGAAACATATTAGAAATTTATGATAAAATTACTAGATCTAAAAAATACAGTAAATTTGTGGGATGCAAAGACTACCCAAAAATACATTTAATTTCTACATAACAGTGATAAATATAAAATGGCATTAAAAACCATTCTACTAAAATGACTAATATTTAGCAATAAATGTAATAAAAGAAGTGCTTGGTTGCCATAGTGAGAACTATAAGATATTGCTGAGAGAAATATGATCTAAATGCAGAGGTACTGTATGTTCATAGACTGGAAGATGCAATATTGTCAAACGCAGAATTCTCCACCAGTTGATCCCTGAATCAACACTCAGGTTCAGTAGCTGCGGTTTTTGCTACAGTAGTTCAGGTGCTGCCTGCGAGGCCCATGTATCATATCCAAGTGTCTGAGTTTGAGTCTCTTTCAGACTTCAGCACACAGGCGCTTGCCAATGATCACCATTGACTTCTGAAGTGGTTGAGTCCATGCCATTCACGTGGCAGGCCACAACAGAGCTCTGACTCCTGGGTTCCATCTGGCCATCTATCAGTTGTTGGGGACATTTGGGGAAGCGGACTATAGGTGACAGATCTCTCTGCATCTGTCTTTCATTCTCTGCCTCTCTGTCTTTCCAGCAAACTAAAACCAAACAAACAAACAAACAAGCTAGGCAATCATTTACTTGAAGAAGAAAACCTAGGTTGAACATAGCGTCCCAGCAACACTTTTCTTTAAAAAAAAAAAAAAGTGACAAACTGCATACAAAATTTCTGTGGAAATAGAAAGGACCAAAGGACCTAGAATGGCCAAAACAATTTTGAAAAAAAAGAATATAAGTTGCGAGATTTACATAGTTTCGCCTCTTAAGTTAATGTGAAGGCAACCAAGTTCATGTGTAGATGGTTAGACTTTAAGCAACAAGAATGGGAAATCCCAAACTTAACTCTTCCATGTGTGACAAATCCACTTTTTCTACAAGATAGCAGAGCAATTTATTTGTGAAAGGGAAAAAATTTTCAGCAAATAGCACAACAAATAGAATAATTTGATATCCATTTGGAAAAGAAGCGAATAATTTGATATCCATTTGGAAAAGAAGCGAACTTTGAACCTTATCTCACACGCAGAACATATAAACACTAAAATGACCAGGAAAATCTTCCTAACTTTTGGATAGTCAAAAACCACCAAGTCAATCACAAAAGCATGAGATTCTAAGGAAAACAATAATAAATTTGCTATAAATTTAAAACATTCAAAACACATCATTTAGAAAACGAAAAGACAAGCAATGAATTGTTTTAAAAAAGCATTTGCCATGCTTAATCTCTGGCAAATGACTTATACATAGAATACACAAAGAACACTTAAAAGGTACCAAAGTAGAAGACAGAAAGTCTCATGAAACATACACAAGAAAGTAATTCACAATAAATATACAAATGATCAATAAATACATGAAAAAAATGTTCAACATAACCTAATCTTCAAAACTTTGGATTAAAGCCACCATAATACGGTTTTGGAGCCTGATACAATGGATGCTTTTAGGACTTCTGGCCCTACCAAGTGCTATAAAAAACATGGAGCTGCTTGACCTCTCACCCATTTCTCACACAAGTCATACATTGGAATGTTATGTGCTACAACTACTTGCAAATATACAGCACGCCTTACAAGTTTAAACATATATTTGTTATGCAACCTAGAAATTCCAATTCTAGGTATTTACACAAGGGAAATTATTTCTACGTAGACATTGTACTTGGATATACAGAGCAGTTTTGCTCAAATGCCTCCAAAGCAGGGAAAAAATGTGCATTAACTGATGAACATGTACCCAAGTTGTAGTGTGTCCATAAAAGAAACCATTACCCAGCAGAAAAAACGAATCAATGCCAACAGTTTGCTTACACCAATATAAGCAAGATTATGGACAAATGTGAGTGAAAGAAGCTAACAAAATAGTGCATACTGTAGAATTCCACTTGGATAGAAATTGATACAAATTTAAAATAATATCTAGAAACAGAAAACAAAATATTGGTTGTCCTAGGTGAGCAGTAGGGAGTACTAAGAGGAACAAGGAAACTTTTTGAGGTGATGAAAATATTTTCCGTCTTGATTGTGTTGATGACTGTACATCTGCCAAATTCATCAAACTGCGCTCTCCATATGTATATTTTACTGCATGAATTTAAAAGATTTTTTTAGACTAAAAGAATATTTGAGTTGTTCAGCATTTTTCTTACCATTCTACTCACATCCTCCCTTATTTGTCTCTATTTGAACGCAACAGTGAAGTGCTTTTAAGTTATAACAAAAACCACATCAAGTTAGAGGCTTATGGAAATCATTTAAAAGAGCAGAGAATTGCTTTGCAGCCAAAGTCATGTAGACTTCTACTAATCCAGGAATCAAGGAATGTGATAAATCAAGATGTCTTCGGTTATATAACTGAAAGCCCAACTCAAAGTGTCTCAAACAACTTCATCTACAAAAATATACAAGTGTAAAGATATCCAGGAATGTCTCAAGCAGCAAAGACCAGTTTTCTGGATTTACCTGTCCTGTATTTTCTCCATAATGTGAGTGCCATTTCTTAAAAAGACTTCTTTATTTATTTGAAAAAGAGAGAGCGAGAGAGAGAGAGAGAGAGAGAGAGAGAGAGGGAGTGCTTTGCCGAGGGTTCACTCCCCAAAGGGCAACAATGGCCACAAGTGGACCAGGCCAACACCAGAACCCTGGAACTCCATCCAGATCCAAGAACTTAGGCCATAGACCATTTTCCACTGCTTTTCCAGGTGCGTTGGCTGGGAGATATATCAGAAGCGAAGCAGCCAAAACATGAACCACTGTTTATATGGATGCCTGCACTGCTGGCATTAGCTTAACCAGCCACGCCACAATGCTGGCCTTGGTTAGTACCCTTTCTTAGCAATTTCCTCTCTTATATTTCTGCTGTAGTTGTCAGAAGCTCTTAGGGTCACAAGCCTCGTCATTCACACACAGCAGGGAAAGAGGATATTTGTTGTTTCAATATTCAAAACAAAGGTTTCATTTGTTTTGCTCATAGTGGTCTAAATTGTATCATGTGTTCATCTCTGAATCAACCACTGAAGTCAGTTGTGTCGCTGCTAGCTGAGCCGGCGTAGTAGGCACTGCGAATGTCCGAGCGAAAAGCACCGACACAAGGAGACCAGGATGATGTTACAAGTGCTGGGAGCCGTCTCTCTCGAGCCGTCCTCCACAAGCCTCTTTATTACCATATTATCTCCTCTTTCCCCCAAGCCCATCAACAGGACAATAGGACGCCAATGAATCTGCAAAGGCTAGGTGCTACTGCCTTAGGCCTGATTCCTGAGTGATCAGCTCAAGGAGTGTAAATCAGCTCCACAGCCCACAACAAGTTGTCTAAAATGCACTGACTGACTGTGCCAGTTCTTGGCACAAGATACATATAACTGGATCCCATTTGGTAGAGGATAGAGAGCAATAGATGCCAGGGCAGCAGCTAATGAATACTCATGGTACCAAGTTCTACCCTGATACTGAGAGGTCTTCGATAGCATACTCCCCATTTTCTCAAGAAAATGGGGATACTAACCTGTGGATAGCAACCATCATCAGTGCTCCGGCCAGGTCCCCTCAGACACTTTTTACTGAATCTGTGTGTCCACCTTCCCAGCCTGTGTGTTTTGCTCTGTTTTTAAAATCTAGTTTTTCAGTCCAACATCAACATTAAGAGGAAGATACAAAGATAACCCCCATGTGTCTCATGCTCTCACGTGTGTACAGCCTCCCTGGTTATCAACATCCTGTGCCAGATTACTAGAGTTATTTTTTTTAATTAATTATTTTGCATTATGTGACAGTTTCATAGGCTCTGGGAATCCCTCCACCCCTCCTCACGCCCCTCCCCCCTGGTGGATTCCTCCACCTTGATGCAGTATTACAGTTCAAATTCAATCAAGATTCTTTCCTTGCAAACGTATACCAAGCATAGAGTCCAGCTACTTATTGTCCAGATGGGTTGAACAGTTTCTTGGGGAGACCATTTCTGGTCCGAAGTTAGAGCTGGTAGAATATCATCCCAGTCAATTAAGAGTCCCAATATAACATCAACAGCAATTTGCAACATTATGGAATTGACATGGTTTTGGGTAACCAGTATGTTAAAAAAAAAAAAAAGCAAGTTCTTAACCACAACCTATGATTAGCTCATTGACATTTCAATTTTAGTTTATATACAGGACCGGCTGCTATATACCTTAAAATGGCTATAAGGTACCATTCAGCTGTCTCGTGTCTATTTCATTTTAGTATTTAGCCATTTATTGTGTTGAAGTATAATTTTGCTGATCTTGGCAGATTTTAGGATACAGATTACTAGAGTTATTAAGTTGATGAACCTACATACTGTAATTACCTAAAGCCCGAAGTTTACATAAGGGTTTACCCTAGTGTTGTGCACTCTATGTTCACCAATGTCCTATCATACAGAACACTTTCCTTACCCCTCAAATCCTCTGCATTCCACCTAGCATTTCTCCTTCCAACCCTTGGCAACCACTGAACTTTTAACCATCTCATAGTTTGCCCTTTCCAGAAGTCATGTAATTGGAGTCTAACAGTACGTGGGTGTTTCAGAATATCTTCTTTCATTCAGCAATGTAGATTTAAGGTTCTTCCCTGTCTTTTCATGGCTTGATAGCTCATTTGTTTTCAGCACTGAGTGATAGTCCATCAAATTGACATACTATAGTTTCTCTGTTGACCTACATACTGGTTACTTCAAAGGTTTAGTAATTTTGAATAAAGCAACTATAAACATTTGTGTTGGGGGGATGTGGTTATGACATAAATTTTCTACCCTTCTGGGTAAATACTAAGGAGTGAAGATGATACGAGCATATTCAGTTTTGGAAGAAATTACCAAATCATCTACCAATGTGTTTTGCTTTCAATAGATACAACTTGCCACTCTTAAGACGACTGTCCTTGAATGACCTGAGTCAGTTTTCCTATGAGATAAGAAATCAGGGCCTGGTATTATGGCTCAATGGCTAACTCTTCACCTTGTATGTTCCAGAATCCCATATGGGATAGGTTCGTGTACCGACTGCTCCACTTGCTATCCAGCTCCCTGCTTGTAAACTAGGAAAGCAGTGGAGGATGGCCCAAAGCTTTGAGATCCTGCACCCACGTGGGAGACCTGGAAGAAACTCCTGGCTTCAGATCAGCTCAGCTCCACCTGTTGGGACCATTTAAGGAGTGAATCACCAAGCGGAAGATCTTTGTGCCTCCTCACTCCATAAATCTGATCTGCCTTTTTAACAAAAATAAATAGATCTTTTAAAAAAGACAGGAAATCAGAAGACCCTTGGTGTTTACATCCTTTCAGGGAAGTGCTTAACCAATGACTGATTGGCATGGAAGCAATGAAGGTCCAGCTCTGATAAGCAGTTGGCATGCTAGAGTTCCCTGAGGGAGAGTGGTACAGCCTTAAGTGATACCGTTTTTTACTTTCTTCTATTCCTGATTTTCCACTCATTTGTCTGATTCTTCTAGGAGCAATTACTTAATAAATAATGTGTATATGGATTTTCATCTCAGGATCTGCTTGTGGGGGATTCAGCCTAACATATGCTGGTTGCTTAACTCACAGGTAGTAACTCAGCAAATGGAAAGTTGCAAACTTGCCTAGGTCAGGGTCCCTCCTATGACCTCCATCTCTACTTCCCTTTTTAGGACTGAATTTCAGGATCCGTGCAGAACTACTTTTCTAGAAGTGAGTATTTGTCTCTGTTTAGAGTTGAAAAAAACTGTCATTCTTGCCAACACTTTATTTCTAGGGATGTTAATTACTGGAATACTAATAATCACATCCACTCTCACTGTATTCGGGATCTTGGAAAGTTGTATTACATTCAGTTTTCACAACAGTATCCCGAAGTGGGAGTGCTTGTTATCATCCGGATGTTATAGATGAGGAAATGAAGTTCAGAACACCCAGCATCGGCCAGTGGCAGGGCTGACATTCCAGCCCAGGTTGCGGATGCATGACTCCAGGGCAGGACTCTGACCACTTCTGTATGTTGCCTCTTCATCTTTACCTACCTCTCAAGGAATTCAGGGATTCTCTGTTGCCTCCCTCCTCTCCCAGTGTGTACATCAGGATTTCATCACTTAAGACACATCTCTCTTAGATCCTGACACTTGGCCCCAAACTCCAGGCCTTGACTTTTTGATCATTCATCCGTAATCTTTGCTTGGTACTTCTATACAGGATGGTTTGTTTAACTGATCTTTTTGAGACTTGTAGAGAGACAAGAATGAGAAGAGGAATTTTTAAAAAGATCTTATTTCTTTTCATTGGAAAGGCACACTAACAGAGAGAAGGAGAGACAGAAAAATCTTCCATCTGCTGGTTCACTCCCCAGATGTCTGTAATGGTAAGAGCTGAGCTGATTTTAAAGCCAGGAGCCAGGAGCTTCTTCCAGGTCTCCCATGTGGATGTAACTCAATGTAACTCAGGATCCCAAGGCTTTGTGACATATTCTGCTCTATTCCAGGTTCATAAGCAGGGAGCTGAATATTCGGGAAAAGTAGCAGTTGTTACATGAACTGGTGCTCATATGAGATCCTGGTGCTGGCAAGGAGAGGATTAGCCAGTTGAGCCATTGTGCCAACCCCAAACATGAGTTTTTATTGAGTGTTGGCTTGCTGGGTACTTTGTTAATCAGTTAACTTGATCAATTAATGACAACTCCATTCAAATCTATGATACGGGTACAACATCAGATAAGGAATGGGGACAGGTTTTTTGGAGGGGGAAACAGGATTGGAGAGGTCTTACCCAAAAGAACCCCCAACTAATAACTGGCAAACCATGAATTTGGGACCTGTTGATTCCAAAATTCGACTTTGTTCTTTTTCATTACACTGGTAACTTTAATTATCCAGATGTTGAACTTGACTTGTTGACTATAGAGCCAAATGTGTTTCCTCTGTTCTTACTGACACGCTGTTATTAAAGAGTGTGTTTGCTCAATCGTGGCACATGTTTGTTTTGCAACAGGTAAAAGCTGCATTATTTGCCCAAACGTGTTTGAGAAGGTGGGAAAGGAGACCTGTGACCAGTCACTCGATCTGATGTCTCTTTGCTCCCTGCAAGCCAGTTCCCCATTAGATGTCTAATGCTCTTAGAGGGTTCTTGGGAAGTGAGGGGGACAACAACACAGATGAGTGAAGAGAAAAGGCATGATTCTTGTCATAGGCTGATATTCTTATTCTCAAACCAACACTGTTGCTCCCCACTTTCTGCCAAGTTTCAATTACATTACAGGCATTAAGATTTCCTTGAAGGTCTGCTATGTTCCAGCCTTCCTTACATGTTATCCATCTATCACTCGGCAAAAGCTTCTGTTGACTTCCGTCCATGTACAACATGGTTAGACACTGGACATGCAACAACAAATGAAACAGACAGAACACGTATTCTAGAACTTACATTCCCAGGGCAACCTAATAGAATTCTGTTTCTTTTCCTCAGCTCTAGCCCCATCTGCAACCTCGGTTTCTTCGCTTGTGTTTATTTATTATATTAAAATTCCAAGAGAGGGCCCAGCATGGTGGCCTAGCGGCTAAAGTCCTCTCCTTGAACACACCGGGACCCCATATGGGGACCGGTTCTAATCCCGGCAGCCCTGTTTCCCATCCAGCTCCCTGCTTGTGGCCTGGGAAAGCAGTCAAGGAGCCCAAGACCTTGGGACACTGCACCTGTGTGGGAGACCCAGAAGAGTTCCTGGCTCCTGGCTTAGGATTGGTGCAGCACAGGCCGTTGCGGTCACTTGGGGAGTGAATCATTGGATGGAAGATCTTCCTCTCTGTATCTCCTCCTCTCTGTATATCTGACTTTGCAATAAAAATAAATCTTTTTTAAAAAATTCCAAGAAAGAGTTTGCCTGAGAAAAGTTCCATACTGCCCAGAAAACAATGAAATCTGAGAAAATCCATTCCAAAAAATCAGATAATTAAATCTGAAATAGATCACTGGAATGAACACTTGGCACAGCAGGTGGGACACTGCCTGAGACAGCCATGTCCAACATCCGAATGCCTGTTTTGGAGTCTGGGCTGAACTCCCAATTCCAGTTTCCTTTCATAGTGTACCCTTAGAAGCAACAGCTGATGACTCAGGTGTTTGAGTCCCTGCCGCCCGTGTGAAAAACCTAAATAAGTTTCCAGGTTCTTGCCTTTGGTCTGGCTCAGCCCTAGATGCCTCGGGCACTTGAGGAGTGAATCAGCAGATGAAAGATCATTGTGTGTCACCAGAGTATGACATCAGAGTATGCCTACTTTTCTTCTTTTTAGAATGAAAATAAATAAATCAACTAACTAAATAAAATAGATCTGTAAGTTAAATACAATTCTTTGGATCCTCCAAGATTCCTTTTGGTTGGACACTAAATAAATGTTATTTGTTAGAGAACATCACCCTAAGTATGACTCATTCCTGAGTATGGACTTTTGGCTGAGTTAACAAGAAACAGAGTTGAACTCTTTTATCACCAAAACTGTAATCAAGACACCAATAAATCATAATATTGTATCCCAAACTTGTCATAGTTGAAGACAGCAAACTTATTTTCTCATTGAATTTTCATTGCGCTTGCATAAATTCGGTTCTATCATTACCTAATTTCACAGACAAGAAAACGAGAGGTTTGGAATAGGAGCAGCAGAGTCTGAGTGGGTTTCAATCTCCACATAGCTCGTATGTGGAAAAACTGGAGTTTGAAGCTAAGCCTGTTTACTTTTTCCTTGAGCAGATGCTCTGAGCACGGAACACGTGTGTGTTTCTGCTCCCCGCACTGCTACTAACAAAAGACAGTGCTTCAGAGACTTTATTAATACTGTTCGTAAGACAAATGAGTGGTGGGAAGCTACAGTATTTGTCTAAGCTGAGTTGCCCCTGGGTCTTTGAACCCGAAGTTCTTGGAGCCAACCACACCAGGAAGAGGCTGCCTTGCAAGCAAGGCAGTCTTGCCTCCCGTCAGATTCCAGCAATTCCATTTCAATCAGCAACAAAGCAAAGGACAGAAATGTATTAGTTCCTTTCCACTCCTTGAAAATTGCCTGTGATTCAAGCGAAAACAACCTAGGTTCACAGAATTACAATGACGCTCTTGAGGAGAAAGTGTGTGGGGGGGCCCAGGGAGCTGCTGAAAGAAGCCAAGAAAGCAGTGCATATCCAGCTGATGCGTTGCCAAGATTTCAGCTTAGAAGCACGAAAACATAATACACACTCTCTTCTTTGCCCCCTACTTTGGTTCCCTCAAATACCAATCCCAAAGTCAGTGCGCAGCTGAAATATTCAACGAGTCATGGATGCCCTCAATTGGCAAAACACAGCCAGGTCTTTGAGAGTAGATACAGTGAAATCCACCAGATGGTGATGTTTCCAAACACGGTGATGTGGAGCGTGACTTTGAGCTGCCTGGGAGGTCTGAAGTGTGTACCAAAGCCAAACTAAAAGAATGCTTCAGATAGTGCTGGAAAGTCAAAGGGCTCCTCTTACAAAGGCTCTGAAGGGTGGTGGGTCTTTATAAAGAATAAAGAACACGTTGGGTTCGTCGTTTGGAGCCAAGAGTCAGTCCTTTATTCTTGACACCAGGAACACTTCAGGGAACTTTTCCGAGGGCCCCAGAACTTCCCGTCTTTGAGAAAAGAGATTCCTAACTAAAAATGAACACTGATGTCAGTGATTGCAGACAGAGAGCGAGTTCCAGAGTGTGTCCTCAGATCAGCCCAAATGAGGCCCCCACGTCCCACACGATCTGTATCAGCGGTTGGCAAACTTTCAGCAAGAGCAGGCCACAGCTTTATTTAGCCCCTCTAATTTAAGGTTGGACATGCCAGGAATACATTGGAGCGTTTGAGGTCTCGCGACTCAACCCTTCACATATATGGACAGCAAATACAATTTCTTAGGTAGTAGTCAAGGCCTTCTCTGAACATTCAACTACATGTGCGATTTGAACAAGTGGGCATGATGCGTGCATTGATTCTCCCTTGCAGAGTATACTTGTGCATGTCTCAATGGGTATTGATAAATTGGAGCCCCCAGAAGTCCTCTTTCTCTCGGCCTGTGCCCCACTGCTCTGCAATTTCCCAGGGGATTAGGTAGATTTGCTTCCATAGGCCAATCCCTCTCTCTGTCGAGTGCTACTATATTCAGTCCTTCTGTGCAGGACAGCTCAGAACGTTATCCAGCAGGTGAAACACACCAGCCCTGCTGAAGACCACCCAAGCACCTGCTTCTCTCATTCTCTCATCTCCCTAGGTGCATTTCTTCACTCTCCATGTCAGTTACAGTGTCACCACTGCATAGATACCTACTCTGATGCCCTAGATTGGAAGACATTTTCCTCTCAGATATTCTCATATGTCCCTATTGGTGACTCCCAATTAAAAGCTGCTTCAATATGCTTTCATGTCTGAATTTTGCACTCCACTGTGTGATCCATGATGATGGAGAGGGGTGTTTGTCGTGTTTACCATGCTATCCCCAGAAGGCAACAGAGTTAATAATTGTCATATTTACTAATAACTAGCGCTTACACACGCCAGCATTATTCTCTGTGTCGAGGTGTACTCAGTCATTTAATTCTCACATCAGTCCTACGAGGTGTGCACTGTCACCACTGCTTCAGGGACAGGGAACTTAAAAGCCTGGAGAGCTGAAGTAGATTGCTTAAGGTCACATAGCTAACAAAAAATAGAACTGGGATTTGAACTCAAGTAATCTGAGGACACTTTAAAAAGTGCATGGAAAAACTGAATTGAAAAATGCCTATTTTGGTGCAAAAAAAATTCCCAAAATCTATGCATGTTTTTTTCGTCATGTACTTTTTCCACGAACCTTCTGAGGATCCCTCGTATGCCTGGATTTCAAAATAGATTGTCTTCAAAGACAATCATCTTTTAATTCCTCTTTTCAGGAAGTTTTTGAAGTAGTCTTGTAAGTCTTCAGAATTCACTGGGTCTTAATCAGTAAACCCAATGCCTCTCCTTGACACTCTTCCATGAATGGAAATGAGTGAAATTTAGTGACCACTTCTAATATATTCCCCAGTGACAATTAACATTATTGCTCTTCTTGGATCTCAGAAATGACTTAGAAATGTGCTTTAAAAAAACAGGAAGCCATATGGAGACCTCCAGCAATTATTTGTCAGCAACACCAACTCAGAGGGGTCTACCACATAGAACAGTCCTCTGATAGGCTAGAGAAAGAAAAATTTTTAAATACGTTTATTTTTATTTGAAAGACAGATCACATTTGCAGAAGGAAGGAGAAACAGAAAGATCTTTCATATGCTGGTTCACTCTCCAAAGGGCTACAACAGCTGAAGCTAAACTGATCCAACTCTAGAAGCCAGGTACCTCCTCCAGGTCTCCCATGCAGGTGCAGGATTCCAAGGCTTTGGGCCATCCTTAGATAGAGAAAATCTTAGGGTTGTCTTTTACATCACACACTGAAAAACACAACCCTACAAGCCAAACAAGGACTGAAGCAAGACCTCATCTATAGAATGGGGCTGAAAAGTCTGAATTATACTAGATAAATTAAGCTTAGGTTTAGTTATGAACAAAAAAAAAATCAGCAAATAACAAAATTACATTTCTTTCATTTTCTGTAATTCCCAAGGCCTTCAGTACAGGTTTGACACATAGTGTTTCACAGTGACAGCAGCTGTGAATAATGATATAAATCTGGGAGCAAAAACTAAAGCAGGGCATGGCACGATAGCTTGATTGGTTAACCCTTACCCTGCAAGTGCTAGGATCCAATATGATGAGGGTTCGTGTCCCAGCTGCTCCACTTCCCATCCAGCTCCCTGCTTGTGGCCTGGGAAAGCAGCAGAGGATGGCCCAAAACCTTGGGACCCTGCACCTGTGTGTGAGAACTGGAGGAAGTTCCTGGTCTCGGATCAGCTCAGGTGCAGCCGTTGTGGCCGCTTGAGAAATAAAGCAGTGGATGGAAGATCTTGCTCTCTATTTCTCCTTCTCTCTGTAGAACTGACTTTCCAATAAAAATACATACTTTATAAAAAATTTAAAGCAATGATCTTCAGGGCAGAGGTCTGAACCACCTACATGGAGAGAAAATATTGTCATGATTCTATATGGGCACATGCTGCTGCACTTCCCATCCAGCTCCCTGCTTGTGGCCTGAGAAAGCAGTAGAGTATGGCCCAAAGCCTTGGGACGCTGCACTCACGTGGGAGACCGGGAAGAAGCTCTTGGCTTCTGATTTTGGTTTAGCTCAGCAAGGGAAGCAAGGCTGCCATGATTAGAACCAGCACCCATATACAATCCCAGTGCATTCAAGGAGAGGACTTTAGCCACTAGGCAACTGTGCTGGGCCCGGAAGATCTTTCTTTCTGTCCCTTCTCTCCATAAATCTGATCTGCCTTTCCAATGACAATTTTTTTAAATGGTTTATTATTCAGGAAGAGGGTAGATCTCATACTCTAAAAACTAGAGATCTCATAGATAAATAAAGGAATTGATGGAAGCAAAGATGCATGGAGTCTAAAAAGAAAAAGGACATCCCTACTTACAGAATGAAGTGCAAACTCCAGACAAGAGTGAGTTATCAAAACAGGTTTTGAAGCATGTGAAGAACTTTACTGGAGTAGAAAAGTTGCGTAGGAAGGACATTTTGGACAGAAGGAACAGCAAGAGCAAAGGCATGGAGGTATAGATGAACAGAATCATTTCTTGTTTGGAGTTTAAGGTCCAGATTGTGGTGGCAGGTGAGGCTGCAATGGAAAGCTTCTGCCCTTTGGAGAAAGGTTGAAATGTCAAAGCTATGTACCTTTACTAAGTTGTCTGGCTTTCATGCTGAGCAGTAAAGTATTTTGGATACTGCTACAGTAATTTGTTTGCAATGTTTGAGCAGGAAAGAATGTAATCAGAAGACTATTAGAACGAAAATGTGTGTCTGGGACCCAGAGTGATAGGCTATAAGCTAACGTCCTTGCCTTGCACATGCCAGGATTCCATATAAGCATTGATTCTAATGCCCGTGGCCCTGCTTCCCATCTAGCTCCTTGCTTTAGGCCTGGAAAAGCAACAGAGAATAGCCCAGTCTTGGGACACTTAACCCACATTGGAGAACCAGAAGAGGCTCCAGGGGCTTCAGATTGGTGCAACCAGGGAGTGAATCATTGGACAGAAGATCTTCCTGTCTCTCCTCTTTTCTGTATATCTGACTTTCTAATAAAAATAAAATAAATCTTTAAAAAAATGTGTGGTACTAGCACTGAATTCTTTTCTACATTGTAAAATCACAGTTGCGGACCACAGGAATTCTGATGAGGCTATTAAGGTGAAATAATAAAACAGAAAGTAACTCACAAGCAAACCAAAGGCCTCATTTTAACAATTGACAGGAAAATTGTAACAGGAGAGAAAAGCTGTGGCGTCATTTCAGAAATGTTTGTCACCAAACAAGGATTTTTTTCCTCCTATCATTCAAGCAGCCAAATGAATTAGAATTTAAGGAAAGAGGCAGCTGTAGAACTTGATCTCCCAAGTATCCCATGTACCTTTACTGAGCTTAAAGATAATGCTGTCAAAATTATTGCCAAGATCTCACTAAAGGATTTCTATTTGCTATTAAAAACAAAACCCTGAATATAATTTTATTCTTTCTGCTGTGTGCATTGTCTGTTTTCTTTTATAAATCCAGTACAACAAACAAATTATTTAATAAAAATGCATGGGGAAGAAGCAGAGACACAACAAGAGTGTTAGAATAGGCAAATGATCACTCAATCAGTTCCTTGGGGGAGTGGAGAACATGTGCTACACATAGGCACACTGGAAAGATGGGATCTGTTGAAATTTATGCTTGGTTGTGGAGTAGTGTATCAGATGGTCCTGACATTTGGCATCTAATTTACAAGAAGAAAGCTGGGATCATTCATCCAATCAGAAAATGTAAGATGAGAAGCTGGAGATAGGGCATAGAAAGGAGCTAGTGAGTTTAGTTGAAGTATATGGATCTGCAGCACCTTTGGGATACCCAGGTGGATATGAGTTTCTTGAAAGTAAACTATGAGAATTCGAAGGCCAGGACAGAGGCTGAATCCCACATCCCATTTGAGCAATAACAGAAGCCTTTGGAGGGAAAAAAAAGTTGCAGAAACTGACTTTGTTAAAGAGAGGAGGAAACAGTCCAATAATAAGGGGTTCCAAAGTAGAAGAATGTTTCCAGAAAACGCAGGTGGACCAATAACGTGCTGATGTGGACAACTCAAAGAGGATAAAGACTCACAAGAATAAGATAGGAACATCAGAAGTAATGGAGAAAACTAACTTGGCTGAGCAGGCTTGGGAGGTGAGGACTGGTGGGAAATGTTTGGAAGGTGTGGCTGCATAGCCAAGTAAGCCAAGGAAAAGGAAAAAGGCTCAAATTGAAGGTACCAAGTTCAGTAAATGGTGGGGAAGTCAGATGTTAGTTGCAGACTACATTTGGAGCAATTGGTGTGTGAAGTGGGGTGGGCAGCCGATATACTCATGTTTAAGAAGACATGGGCTAGTAGAGGGCCGGGTAACACAATGGCTCGATTGGCTAATCCTCTTCTTGCAAGTGCCAGGATCCCTTATGGGCACTAGTTCTAGTCCCGGCTGTGCCACTTCCTTTCCTGCTCTCTGCTTATGGACTGGGAAAGCAACAGATGATGGCCCAAAGCCTTGGGATCCTATACCTGCATGGAAGACCTGCAAAAATCTTCTGGCTACTGGATTTGAATTGGCTCAGCTCTGGTCACTGTGGCCATTTCGGGAGTGAACCAGTGGATGGAAGATCTTTCTCTTTGTCTCCTTCCATCTGTAAATATACCTTTCCAATAACAGTAAATAAAGCTTAAGAAGGAGAATAATAATAATAATAATAAGATGACAATGATGACGACATGGGGTCACAGAACTGGAAGGTCCCTTGAAAAGATCCTCTAGTTTCCAATGACGTCGCATTAAGTACCAAATTCACATAGAGAGAAACCTAGGCACTTTTGGCTGTCACTAATCAAGTGGCCAGTGTTTCCTTGGTCCCATAGGAGCTCAAATGAACAGGACCTGTAAAGCATCCCTCAGTCCCATCTACCATCGCAGGGAATATTTCCAAATATTCAAAGACTGACAGCAGGGAACAAATTGTTAGTCTTCTCTAAGGACCGAAATATCCCCTCTGGAGACATTCATAGAGATTTTCCGGTTACAGAAAGCAGTGTATGAAATGTCAAGGCAGACAGAAAGTTTGATGACTGCTAAGACTTGAAAACTACAAAGTGGGCCTAGTCTGCTGTCTTCTTACCTTGAGACACTGATCAGGTCTCAGACATCAGGGTTGCAGTCAGGGATGGAAGCCTGCGTGAATTTCCAGAAGGCCAGCCCAGCTTATTTGTGGCAGAATACCTAACACCAGGCATGGTCTTTGTTCTTTACATATGCTCTTGTATAAACAGTTTGAAAGGAAAGAATCAGGCTCCAAGATGCAGCAGAGCTTGGTAGAAGGCCACATACTTCCTGGAGGAAATGAAGGCCTCAAGAAGGAAAGAGCTGTGTGCTTTTTTAAAATTTGAAAAATGTTTCTCCCACCCAAGTTTTTAACTTTACGAGTGGAAACATAAAATTGTTGTTTGAGTCAGTCAACAGCAACAGATAACTCACCTTAGATCACCTCAAATAGAAAATCTATAACCAGAAACCCTCAATTCTCTCAGCCAGGCCTCTGTGAACCCTTTGTGTACTCTCTGGCTCTATGAATTAGCCGAGATACTACATATTTTGTATGAAGATTGTTCTCTCTGTCTTTTCTTCTCTCTGTATCTCTGCCATTCCGATAAAAAATAAATAATTCTTAAAAAAACATATCAAGAGGGAAAGAAAAAAGAGGATACTGGGAGGAGTTCTACCTTGGGGTTGCAAAGAATGTAAGCCCATGGAGAGAGTAGCTAAGAGGAAACACAAGTTCTAAAGACAGCAATGATGTGTCAGCATATTCACCCAGCTTTGAAACGCTCACCAGCTCTGCAATATTCTAGCCACTATCTTCTCCCCAATGAAGGCATATGCGGGTATTTCTTTTTTAAAAAGCTTACTTTGGACATAGCATTCTAATGGTTTTATCAACTTATCATTGAATGTCTCTACTTGTATAAATCTTTAGAGCCTTATCATTGCTAATTTTCTAGCTTTAAAGCTAAATATCCTCATGCCCAAAAAGCTTACTTTCTAAAACACTCTATTACAATTGCTAAAACCTAAAATACTGATATCACCAACTATTGACAAGAATGCATAGCAAAAGGAACCCTGGATTCATTGCTGGTGGGAATGCAAAATGGTACAGCCACTGTAGAAGACAATTTGATATTTTTTGCAAAGCTAAACACAGTTGTATCAAATGATGCAGCAGTAACATTGCTTTGGATTTACCTCAATGAGCTGAAAAAAACTTGTCACACACTAAAAAATCCCACTTGCAAGTGTTTACAATGACTTTATTCATAACTTCTGAAACCAGGAAGCAGCAAAGATATCCTTCAATACGCAAATGGATAGAGAAGTTGTGGTACATCTACATAGTGGAGTATTATTCAGTGGCAAAACAAAGTGACTTATCAAGACATGGAGACATTTTAGATGCACCGCCAAATGACACCAGCCAGTCTGAAATGGTTACAGTGCTATGCGATCCCAGCCATGGCAGCTGTGGAGACAGTGAAACAGTTTGTTGGTTTCCAGGGGTTCTGGTAAAGACACAAGAAATGTTTAGGGCAGTGAAACTGTTCTGTATGATTTCATAATGGTGAATGGATGATGATGGCATGTATCAAAAACCCATAGAATGGCACAATGCAAAGAAAACTAAGGCAAACTACAGATTTTAGTTAATAATATATCAACATTGGTTCATAATTGCAATCAATTTAGCACCCTTAACATAAGATGTTCATAATAAGGAAGTGTGCACCTAGTGAGTGGAAATGGGAGAGTTGATAAAATCTAGTGACAAAAAATAAGGCCAGAAGAGCTGGACCATCACAGAATAATCCTTTACCTGTGAGTGTCAACATCCCACATGGACACTGGTTTGTGCACCAGCTGCTCCACTCCAAATCCAGCTCTGTGCTTATGGCCTGGGAAAGCAGTGGAGGATGGCCCAAAGCTTTGCGCTTCTACATCTACGAGTTCCTGGCTTGTGGCTTTAGATCAGCTCAGCTCTGGTCACCGGGGCCATTTTGGGAGTGAACCAATGAATGAATGCTCTCTCTCTCCCTCCCTCCCTCCCCGGTTGCCCTCTCTCCCTCCTTCTGTCTCTCCTCTCTCAGTAAAATCTTCCTTTCAAATAAAAATAAACAAATTTCTAAAAAATTAAGGACAGAGCAAAGGGCAATAAAAAGCTCAATATATGTTCCCAATCTCTCTCAGAACTTCATTTCCCTTTTTATTCTTTGGTGGTTGTTTTTATTTATAATCCCTGTGCAAGTGTGATACCAAGACTAGAAATCTGGATTTGATTTGTTTTAAAAAAAAAACATTCCAAAGGCACAAATACTGTTTTCAAGTTCATAGTTTAGGAATTACGAATCCAGGTAGTTAACTCTCTGCAAAAGAAAAGATCATCTTAGATGTTTGGAATGGCACCAAGACTTTGACCACTCCTCTAAGCTTCCTGAGTCTTCTATCAGGTATTCAGGCGATTCCGTCACTGTGATCCTGACAGTATCTCCTCTCACCAAGAGAGTGGGTGTTTATTCTATTAGAAGTTTATCCCTAGATCAATGACATTGTTTTATTTTCTTATTAAATTAACAGAGTAAGAGAGGAGAGAGAGAGAGAGAGAGAGAGAGAGAGAGAGAGAGAGAGAGAGAGAGAGAGAGAAATCTTCCATTGACTAATTCACTCCCCAAATGGCCCTAATGGCCAGGGCTGGGCCAGTTCCAAGCCAAGAAGTAGGAGCTTCATCTGCGTCTCCCACACATGGGCCATCTTCCTCTGCTTTCCTAGACCATCAAAAGGGAGGTGAATCAGAAGTGGAGCGGCCAGGACTCCAATTTGTACCCATATGGGAGGCCAGCAACACAGGTGGTAGCTGAACCTGATGTACCACAATGTTGGACCCAATGATGTACTCTTATATTTTTAACTATATTAGTTTCCTACAGATGTAATAACAAACTATAATCACTTATTGAGTCTCAGGGGGAACCACGATACTAAAATCCAGTGTTGCTCAGCTCTCTTATACAAACTGGCATAGTATTTGCATGTAACTTGTATCTACACTCATTCCCTGCCCCCCGAATGCTTTAAATCATCTCTAGAATATATATAAAACCTAACAAATGGTTGCTAGGCTGTGTTGTTTAGGGATTTGGGGCAAGGGGAAAGTCTGTAGGTGTTTGATACAAGTATAATTTACAAAATGTCCTCCTATCTGTGATTGGTTGAATTGCTAGATGTGGAGCCCATGGGCACAGAGACCTGACTGTTCCACAATCTGAAAAAAACTTAGAGCAACAAACATGGCTTGCATCACAGTTCTAGAGATGAAAGGCCTAAAGCCAAGACATTAGCTGAGCTGTGCTCCTTTTCACACTCCAGTTGGAAGCCTTCCTTGCCACTTCCTGACTTCTACTGGTGCCTACCCATCACCCCTAATCTCCACCTCTGTCATGACATTGTCCCTCTGTGTGTCTGCTTTTCTTTTCTCTGATAAGGACAACAATCACATTGGATTAAAGGCCCATTCTACTCTGTATTCCAACCTGATTCCATCTGCAACAATCTTATTTTCAAATAGTTCATAGTCTGAAGTACTGAAGAATAGGTATTTAGTGAATCTTGGGGGATGAGGGAACCAAAGCAAGCCACAGTGATAACAGAATGATGAGGTATGCTTTAGCTATTATCCTAAAACAAAGCCTTGTTACATATGACATCTACTTAGAAAAGCCTTGGGACTCCAGAAAGACCAAAGGAACAACTCTTGTCCTGTGTGTAGTCATGTTTCCTGAGGCTGCACATTCATCCCGATATTCTCTGCTTAGATCAGGAGCTCTGAAGACAATCTTTCATCCACCTCACCGAGCAAAACTATGCAGTTTCTTTAAGCCATCAAGCCTGCCAGCTCACAGAACATACCTAGCACCACTCAAAAGTAGGCCTCCAATCCCTTAAGTTGCTCCCAGCCTTGGTTCTGGACTACAACAGTAACCATTTGTTTCCACTTATTTTTTTTCCAGCTTCTGATCTCATGATTCCAAAGAGTGATTATGATTTTACTTGTCCTTTTGAGCTGCTACTCAGTACCATTTCTGTGGTTTTTACTAATGTCTTTCATCCCGAAATTCCAAACTGAACTCCGCCAAAAACCTTATGCTAGTTCTACATTGTGTATAACTATAATGTCCATCCCTTTGCTAACACAGTCACCCACAGACAGTATGTGCATGTGGATATACCATTTTCATGAACCAGAGCCAAACATCAAGCCATGAGCACTAAGATCGTCCCTAATGTTGCCATGAAGAATTTAATCTTCTTTCCCATGGACATAACCATTCTTTCATCAGTGGGAACATACTTCTGCTTCTATATTAAGACCTAAAAGAGTGTGTTTTTAAAACAAACTTTCATTTGTCCAACAAAATTCTGAAGAATTTATATATTTGTGAAGAATTATCTTCTGTAGAAATCTACTTTACAATTTTCACGCCTTCCCTGGAACAACCCTAGGAACGGTCCCCGGAAGCCTTCTAATGATTGTGTCTGACCCTTGTTTGTGAGCATTCTTCCTGCTTGACTTCACAGTGTCATTTGATACTATTTATCTCTCTCTATTTCTCAAAAACCTGCCTCCTCACTGATGAAGCATAGCTTCTGCTACTTGCTCTAACGTCATCCACCCCTGTTTCACAGTCTCCTTTGCCTTCTTTTCTTCCTCTGACCGTCTTTTAAGCACTGGAACTTTTATATGTTCTCTCCTTTGCCGTTGGTCCTCCCGCTATGTGCTCTGGTAGATGATCTCATTACTGCCATGGCTTCAGCTGTGTGATAGGATATCTGAATCTCTATTTCCACCCTCAGCTTCTTCTTTGAGTTCCAGACCTGTATATTTAATTACAGACTGGATCCCTGTGCTAGGGTAATGTATGGATCCCATATGTTTAAAATGCCAAAACAAATGTTAGTGATTTTAAAATTTATTTTCATTTTATTTTGAAATATGGGGAAATTAGGAGAGCAAATACACACATACAAGTGAGAGAGAGAGAGAAAATCTCCCACCTGCTAATATATTCTCTAAATGCCTGTGACATCCAGAACATCCAGGACTGGGCCAGTTGAAGACAGGAACCAGGCTTCCCACATGGCTGGCAGAGACTGAAGAATTTGCACCATCACCTGCCGCCTCCCAGGATGCATATTAATAAGAAGTTGTATTGAAAACAGAGTGGCTGGACCAAACACTCTGATATGGAATGTGGGCCATAAGTGTGGTGTCTCAGCTGCTGCACCAAACACCCCCATTCATCTCCCCAAAGCTCACTTATTGTCTATAGTTCCAAGCCAACATGCAGCCTACTGTTTGATCTCTCCTAATTGGCTTTGTATTCACTGCCTATATGCGATTTGAGCCTTTATTATACTTTGCATATTTTAGTAGTCTCCTGTGTGGTTTGCCTACCACTCCAATCCAGTCTCCACTCAGAAGAAAAAATGCTACAGCACAGGCCTAGCACAGTGGCCTAGTGGTTAAAGTCCTCGCCTTGCACACGCCGGGATCCCATATGGGCATTGGCTCATGTCCCACCTCCTCTACTTCCCATCCAGCTCCCTGCATGTGACCTGGGAAAGCAGTCGAGGATGGCCCAAAGTGTTGGGACCCTGCACCTGCATGGGAGACCCAGAAGAAGCTCCTGGCTCCTGGCTTCGGATTGCTTCAGCTCCGAGTGTTGTGGCCGCTTGGGGAGTGAACCATCGATGGAATATCTTCCTCTCTGTCTCTCCTCCTCTCTGTATATGTGACTTTGCAGTAAAAATAAATCTTTAAAAAAATGCTGCAACACAAAACTTGTTATTTCAGTGGCTCTCCATTACCCATGTGGTAAAGTTCAGTTTTCTTAAGTGAGACACTCCAAAGGTGGCCTTTTGCACTTTGAACTTCATCTTTTAGTTTGCCCCACCTACAGTCCAAAGCTTCAGTTATCTCAAACTTCTTACAAGAACCCAATGTGTTTTATTGTTGCATATCTGTACTTCAGCTCCCCTCTCCACCTGGCACACTCCCCCCTTCTCCACTCCCTCCTACTTGGAAAAGGCCCAGGACCAGGCCTCCTGTTTGAGGAAAACAGCAATGAAACTTCCGTGAGCATTTACCCTTGAGAGAAATTCCAGCAGACACTCTGCTGGTTCATTGCCCCCCACCCCTTTTGTGTATCGACTGTGTCACAGTGACCTTGGATCCCTGCCAGGAGCTGCAGGGCAAAGACAACTTCTGTGCTGGACTCTTCCGGATGTGTGTCAGTTCCGGGTGAAGCTGCAAGACTGCCAAGTTCTTACACTGATCTCCTGCTGGCAGGCTGACAACTTCTCCATGCCCTGAGTGCCAGCATTCGGACCAGGGTGCAGGGGGTGGGGTTCCGCTTCCCCACTGTCCCAGAGACAGTTAGCCTTGCCCTTGTCTTGCAGCCTGATTCACAAAAGCAGATGGATGATCCAGACTTTTCTCATCTCCACTGGCTCCTGGGTATGGACTCCAACTGCAAAGAGCCACTTTCTGTAACCTGGGACATCTCTCTCTCTCCCTCTCTCTCTCTCTCTCTCTCTCTCTCTCTGTGTGTGTGTGTGTGTGTGTGTGTGTGCATGTTTTAGTAATCAACCAAAATTTATTGACTGAGAACTACACATCACTCTATCAAATACTAAGGATTCAGAAATGCACTAAACAGGCAGAAGATAAAACACCTCCAAAAAAAAAAAGGAAGGAAAGAAAACCATTGCCTTCAGCCTACAGTCCAGAATGAGAGACAGATGTTAGAAAGACTTAAAAACAAATCGAAACATACATGTTAAAGACAAACACATAGACAATGAAAGTTATGTACGAAAGGGCAGGATTCTGTGAAAGTCACGGGCCTTTCTCAGCTTCCTTAGGAGGCGAAATGAGACTTCTCAAGCGAGTACCAAGCAATCCAGGGTGTGGGAGGGAGGGGTGTAAGTTTTACTTCTCGGTTTGTAGCAGAATTTGTTTATACATGAACATTGTTAACTCCTTGGCTGTCATAGTTGGTGCAATCATTTTCCAAATGTCAAAAAAGTCTGGTTAACTCTGAACAACAGCTGCATTTCAAGACTGCCGAGCTGCTGCTGCGTAGGATGTCCTCCGTACCAGATTTCCTGGCATTTTCCCAGGATTAAGCACGGGTTTTGCATTGTCGTCCCGGTTCCCTCAGGAGTGCTCTTTGATCTGTTTGTTGCCTCCTATCAGAGCACACGTGATTTCGACCCAGTCCAGTCCTGATGATGTGCTTTGATCGCTTGGGGAAGGTGGAGCTTTTCAGCTTTCTCCACCGTGAAGGTACTCTTCCCCCTTTGCATTAGTAAGAACTCTGGGAACGGCTTCCTCACCCTATTTGGACTACCAGGCTGCTTCTCCATGACTGCCTTTCTCAAGCAGGAATGAGCAAGCTTGTCACACTAGCCAGGCTCTGAGGCGTCACCGCCATGCCGCTGCAACACCTGGATGCTCTCCTCTTCCACACTGCTCGGTCCCTAAACCTCTGCACCTGCCTGCCACCTGTCTCTTCATACCACGCTAGGACTTTGTGGGGACCCCGTTGTCCCGGGAAGCAGGCTCTGACTTCTCTCTTCAAGGCCCTTTCTCATGCAGCTTACTCCAGACCACTTTAACTGTTCCACAAGAGAAAGGAAGATGAAAGTATAGAAAGAAATAAAACTGTACTCATTTTGAAATAAAACTGTACCCATTCTGTGGCCTCTGGAGCCTCAGGAATTGGAGAAATATGAGGATAAAAGAACATGCAAAATTTTATTTGAGATTGATTCTTTGAAATATCAGTGTTTCTGTAAGTATCATGGATTTAGCTAAGCAGGGTAATGCAGGGCACAGAATCAAGAGACATAAGTTCTTCCCCCATCTATTCCTAAAACCAGGGGTGTGTTCTTGGGTGAGTCATCTATCTTTAAGCCTTAGTTTCTTCCTTTGTAAACAGAGATAACTATATCACACCAAGTTTTTTTGAGTGTCAAAATTATGACCGGTGCAGTGAGTTAAGTTGCTGATTGTGGTAGCAGCATCCTATACTGGAGTCCACAATGCAAATACCAGCTATTCTGCTTTTAATCCAGCTCCCTGTTAATGCACTTAAGAAAGCAGCAGAAAAATGGCCTAAGTTCTCAGTTCCCTGCCATCTATCTGGGAGATCCAGATGGAGTTTCGGGCTCCTGGTTCAGCCTGGGCCAGCCACAACTCTTGTGGCCATTTTGGGGAGTTGAAATCATAGGCAGCACATGGAAAAATCATATTCTATCTGTCTCTTGCTTGCTCTCTGTCACTCAGCCTTTCAAATAAATAAATAAATAGTTTTGAAAAAAGTATAGCCAATGTATATGAAGGTATGTTGTGCATATTTAAGTTGCAAACCACATGTTGGAAAATGAGAAATGGCTGAAGTGTCCACAGCATGCCATTTCCTCTTTCAAAACAACTTGGAAGGAAGGGTCACAAGGGCAAAGGCCTGGAAGTAATACGAAGTGGACCGAGAATTCACCATCAGCAATTGGTTCAATGTGTTCAGCTGTAAACATACGCCTGGAAATATTTGGAGAATCTTCAGCTGTAAATCTCTTGGCGCTGAACTGAGCCAAGCAGGGAGGGGCTCTCAGGCAGAATGATGAAATCCAGGATGTCTTTCTCACCCATCTCAGCCATCCCCACCTCCACACTCCATCCCCCGCCCTCCCGCGGTGTCCCCTACTGGCAGAGTCAGAATCTACCTCACTCTTCAGAAATGTGGCAACGTGGAAGGGCCCAAGGGCAGGAAGGGGCTGGGAGAAGACACACAAGCAGTTCCGTCAATTTCCCTCCCTTTCACCTCTGGCCGGCAAGGAGTCAGGGCTCCACCTGGTTCTCTTTCTCCTGCTCAGCTTGGTTTCTATCCCAGAGCCTTGCAGTTTCCTGTGGGACTCTGGAAGATTTGAGACTTTTCCAGACTGGGCTAGGAATGTTCCCCTGGGGTCATTTTGAGGAAATTGGACAAGCACAGTGTGGAAGCAATACCCTCTCACCACCTTAAAAATCCAAGTCGCTATTTGTGGCCCTGTCTTTGCTGCTCTAAACTTCAGTCTTGGTGAGGGAAGAGAAAAGCACGTGTCTTGAAACATCTTGTTCAGTCTTCTTGCCTCAAACTTGCGAGTCCCTGGGGTGGTGGGCTTGGCAACTGAAGAAATACTGAAGCACCACAGCCTCCTTTGTTCAGATGTTGGAACCAATGGCTCTGCAAAATAGATACCATTAAGGAGTACCAGCCACCAGCCACCATTGAAGTCCCAGTGTAGTGCAGTAGTTCACGGGGCAGAGTGCACATTAGAATCCTACTTCAGGGGAATTATTGGAATCAACTGGGGCCTGATCCTAGGAATATGATTCATGCTTGGGGAGAGTTGAAAGGTTGGCAGGGATCCTCAGAACTCCCCCCACCCTAAGTAAAACAGTTCAGTTTGAATCTAGTTCCTCAAATGATTAAATATCAAGTTGAAACATGACCCACGATTCCTCCCCTAGGTACATAACCAAGAGAAGTGAAAATATATGCCCCTACAAAACATGAGTGCTTTATAGCAACCTTATCCATAATAGCCAAAAGGTGGAAATAACCCAAATTATGCATGAATGAAAGTGTCAACAAAGTATTATAGATCCATACAGTGGAATATTATTTGACTGTAGAAAAGGAATACAGTGCATACCAATACATGCTGTGACTTGGATGCACCTTTGAAATGCTACATTAAATAAAAGGATTTAATCCTGAACATCCAGATACAAGGGGATCACAACCCAGAGCGAGGACATCTACACAAACAGCAAGCAGATGAATGATTCCTTAAGGGTGGATCTGGGGAAGAAAAGGCTAGTGGGAATATAATTAATGGGTGTGATATTCCTTTTTGATGTGATGGAATGTGTGTTCATGATTACACCTTGTGAGCATGTATTAAAACGACTGAATTGTACACTTTCAATGGGTGAATTGTATCTCGGTAAAGATGATTATAACAGGAGGAAAACACTCTACAGATCATCTAACTATGAAGCTGAGTTTGAAAAGCACTGATAGAATTGAAGGTGCATGCACTTGAAGTTGGCTTTGACTTTCAAAGCCTCACTTTCCTCATCTAGAGAATGTAGGTGAAAGCTTCAGAGACTCATAGGCATGCAAAGAAGATTCAGGATGGAAAGTATGCGGGGAGTCTGCCACTGAGTAAGCTGGCACTCTATTGAAGGAAGCTATTGCCATGATTGTTTCTGTTCTCCTCTTGAAGGGCAGTGCTAGAGTCATCAGTTTTGGAGGCAATGGCGCAGCAAGCTAATCCTACACCCTGTGGCACCAGCATCCCATGTGAACGCTGGCTCATGTCCCTGCTGCTCCTCTTCCCATCCAGCTCCCTGCCTGTGGCCTGGGAAAGCAGCAGAGGATGGCCCAAAGCCTTGGGACCCAGAAGATGCTGTTGACTTGCAACTTCGGATTGCTCAGCTCTGGCCATTGTGGCCATTTGGAGAGCGAACCAGCGGGTAGACAACTTTGTGTCTCGTCTTCTGGCTCTGTAAAATTTCCCTTTCGAATAAAAACTTTAAAAAGATATCATCACAAGCAGAGTGGTGCAGCGGAAGCGTGCTGGGCCCATAAAAAGATATCATCAGTTCTCCACTTGAACTGGTTGAGAAGGCAATCGGAGTTGTGGAAGGGAGCAGGCCAAGTGCATTATCTGAATGTAGACTCTATACACGTCCTCTATGCTTGTAAGAATTCTTTAGTTGCATCACAAAGCTCACATTCCCCATGTCAGAGTGCAGCGTCATTGCTTGCTAAGGAGACACAATGCCTGCTGCTGTTTCTATCACCATTTAAGCTTACACAAGACTACTATTGGTCCCCAATGGGATCTAGCAGGGTGCCCTCACTTTTGGAAGTATTTTTGCCATCAACTTTTACCATTCCTCCCACTATAAAATGTCTCTCCAATCCATCCTCTACTGTGTATTGTCACTGTTGCTGCCCAACAGCAGGCCTCTAGATTCTCTTGCATAATGATTACAACATCCTCCTTAACCGCCTCTACCCCCTTTTAAACCCTTGCAAATCCTTTTCCATACTGAAGCCTGACCAATGTTTGTCAAATGCCAGTCTGATCAAATCCCTCTTGTTTAAGGAGCTTCCAATGGCTTAAAGCCTTTCAATGATTCTCTATAGCTCTTGAAGTCCAACTTGCAGCCTTATCTCTGGCGACTCCCTGCTTCCTAAATAGCTTTGGAAGTTCTCCCTTTTCCTCCCGCTCTATGCTCCATGTCTAACCTGTTCTTATCTTTACTTTGGGTTCTTGCAGTTTGCTATCAAGTCTGTCCTCAGCCTTGCCCCCTTTCAGTTCACCTTGCCCCTAGCAGCCTGGGAGACTCCTTGGCTTGAGAGTCCTTTGTGCGTCAGTGTTTTTTCTAATGATAAAGATCAACCTTCCTAACAGGGCTGCAAGACTCTCCAGGCTCTTATCTTGCTGCCTTTTCTCCTTCGTGCACACTCAGTACAGACATTGGAACTACTACACTTTTCCATATTCTAAGCCTCAACTTTTCCTACCCCTGGACCCTTGCGGATATCCTTGCCTTCTGGAATTTCCTGCCTCTGTCCTGGTACGTCCCAGGACCCTACATCCGTCAAGGTTTAGTTTAAATGATACTTCATTCAGGAACTTCCTTCCCACCCCCCACCACCGCCAAAGAGCTATCCTTTGGGGCCTGGTTAGAAACCTCAGACATTATCTGCATCTGAATTTTCTTTCTTTCCTTTTTCTTTCTCTCTTTCTCTCTCTTTTTAAATCACCAACTGAGCTCAAACAAGATATTAACTTAAAGATATTGGTTGCAGGGAAGGGTGTATGTTGGTACTGAGGGCGTGGTGGGTGACAAGCTTAGAGACACAAGCTCCTTGAAGTATTGAGGTAGATTGGAATCACCCCTGCTAGGTGGTCCCAAGTGTAAATTTAAACTGAGGGAGTTAAATCAAAATGACAGGAACTGTTGTAGAGTTGAAAAATGGTATCAAGATCCATAGTAAGGGACTAGATCTAACTATAAACGTGTTAGAGAGATATGCATGGCATATATCTCTTCGTGTGCATGTGTGTATGTAAATGTGCACACACATGCTTTCCTTCATAGGTACAAGTGATGACATATATTAATGAGGTTAGGCATAGCCCTGCATGAATATACATGTACGCCTGGGCATGCGAATCTGAAGCGTGATTATGCACACCTGCATAGTTCAGAGCAAGGAAGGGTCTGCGCTTAAACCTAAGCTCTGTCATTTGCTTGTTTTCACACATGTCCAGGTAGGGTTAGGAAACTGGTGGGGCAGGCCTCATCACAAACGCATTTGACTCAAAAGACTAAGAGGCCTCCTGGGGCGATCATTTATCTCAGGAGAGAAAAGAGGCAGGTGTACAAATGTGCCCCAGTAGGAAGGTTTCATCAGCAGAGAGCAGGGCCTTTGCTAAGTATAAGATGGAGGCTGTACTGGAATTTGTGTTCAGCCCTAGCCCCACAAGAATTCAATGCCCGAGTCTTATGTACATGCTACAGGTTGCAGTCAATAACAAGGCAAACAGTTGTTTTACAAGATCATTTCAACATTAGGACACATGCATAGCTCCACTCATTCATTTCTTAAAGGATTGTTTTTATTGGAAAGTCGGATTTACAGAAATGGAGATACAGAGTGAAAGCTCTTTCATCCACAGCTTCACTCCCCAAGTAGCCAACCAGAGCTGAGCTGATCCAAAACCAAGAGCCAGGAGCTGCTTCTGAGTCTCCCAAGTAGGTGCAGGGACCCAAGGCTTTGGTCTGTCCTCGACTGCTTTCACAGGCCACAAGCAGGGAGATGGATGGGAAGCGCAGCAGCCAGGACATAAACGGGTGCCCATACAGGATCCCGGAGCATGTAAAGCAAGGATTTAGCCACTAACCTACCACACCAGGCCCCCACTCATTCACTTTCTTGGGCAAAAAAAAATTTATCTAACACTTGCTGTGTATGAGATTTAACGTGAGGTGTCAAGGGTAGAACAGTGAACAACATGACAGAATGTATATGAGTTTAGCCTAAAAAAGAGAAAGGTGTTTTTTGCCACATCATGCCAACCATTTTGTTCTTTAATATCAATAGGCTGGGTCATAGTTAGTCTATACTTAACCTTTGTATGAATTAGAACATGGAAAGCTTTCCAGGCAGCCAAAAAGCTTGGTTTGGGGACAATAGGCAGGTGAACTAAAAATTGACCCCATTCTCTTGGGAAATTCCACTCCACAGACTTATTGCATGGCAGGGGAACACCAGATGGATTCCATGCAACCACTTCTGCACTTAGCTAGGCATCTCTTGCGCCATGTGCAACGTGCACAACTGTGCATGTTGTCCTTGCACAGTTGTCAGTAGTGAAAGGTAAATGATGAAAGTTAAAGGGTACATGATAATGTTGACTGGCACTGCCTTGGTTGGGAACGAAGACATTTCACCACCAACAGAAACTCTCGCACTAGTGAAGTAGGCTTGGTTTCTAGCGTGAGTTGCACAGGCCAGCAGAGGTGGCTGGGATGCAGCAGGTGTGCTCCCAGACTTCCTGAATGGAGCATTAGACAGCGGAATTGGCAGCTATGCCCTCCAAAATGCTTAGATTACACTAGAGTACTCAGTAGATATATGCTGGAGCAAAAGCATGGATAAAAGAAATTGCAAAAGCCACATGGTGGGGATTGACAGTATGCTGGGAACAGAAGGAGGAGGTAATAGCTAACAAAGTACGCGTGTGTGTGTGTGTGTGTGTGACACACACACAGAGAGAGAGAGAGAGAGAGAGAGAGAGAGAGAGAGAATGTATACACATGCTACACATGCAGACCAAGTGCTTCTCCTTACATTTCACATAAAGGAGAGAGCCCAAGGTGTGGAGCCATAGTCTTCTGGTATCTCCGAGAGGAGGAAGAGTTTTCTGTTGCGTAAAAGAAAATCCATTTGTTCAGCTATGCAGAAAGGGTTGTCTTCAATATTGGTTGCAACTATTGAATTTAGGTTTACAAGACTCAAAGCGCCTTTGATAGCAAAATAAAGCTTTCTTTATCTTTAATCTTAGAGCTTAGCTTAGATTTATGTGGATCTTTGCTGTAATGAGAACATCAAACATTTATAAAACTGCCATAAATATTCAGTTATTTCTATTGCATTGTTTTTTAAATTTGTATATATATATATTCTTTAAAATTTTTTTTAATTTTAATATACAATTCCATACATTCTGGGATTTCCCTCACCCACTACCAAATCCTCCCCCCTGCTCTGATTTCCCTTATATTATAGTACAGTCCTTCCCAACCAGTCATAAGTCCATCATTCTGCTATTTAAGTGTATCCTGACATTGTAGGTATTAACAATGGCTGAAAGTTCAGCATCATATTGTCAAGATATATTTAAGAGTTTCATTGGGATTCCATTACTTTTTATTAACATTTTTTGAAAAGATACATTTATATTTACTTGAAAAGCAAACTTTCAAAAGTGGAACTGCTTATAGTTGAAAATGGAAGGGAAGACAGAGAGAAAGATCTTCCATCTACTGGTTCACTCTCCAAGTGTACGCAATGCCCAGAACTGATCTGATCTGAAGGCAGGAGTCAGGAGCTTCTTCCAGACATGAAATGGCATTCAAATGGAATACCACCACTAGCAAAAAGAAGATTAACTTGCTATGCCACCCTGCCAACTCCTATCGACAACTTTTTTCTAATTATTAAGGTAATGTATGTTATCCTGAAGATATGAAAATTAAAAATTGGGTGCCATGTTTCATATAGATAAGTATAAATGTATGCGTATAATCACTATCATTAAAATGTATGAAATCTTTCATATATTACAATTGTGATGCTATACACAATTTTGTTTTCTTCTGTCACTTAGCCATTTTCAAAAATATTTATTTTTTTCATCCATTTGAAAGGCTGAGAGAGAAAGAGAGGGGCGAGATCTTCCACCCACTGGTTCACTGCCCCAAATGCCTGCAGGAGCTGGACTTGGGCCAAGGCAAAATGAGGAGCAGGGAACTCCTTCCAGGCCTCTCACATGGTTGGCAGTGACCTGAGCACTTGAGCCACCCTAAGGATGCATCGCAGGAAGCTGAGTCAGAGCAGAATAGAAGGGGCTGACGCAGTGATTCAACAGGCTAATCCTCCACCTACAAGCACTGACATCCTATATGGGCACCGGTTCATGCCTCCTCTACTCCACTTCAAATTCATCTCTCTATTTGTGGCCTGGAAAAGCAGAGGATGGCCCAAAGCCTTGGTACCCTGCACCCACGTGAGAGACTGGGAGGAAGATCCTGGCTCTCGGCTTTTGGCTTCAACTCAGCTCCGTTCCATTGTTGTGCCATTAGGGGAATGAACCAGCAGATCGAATATCTTCTCTTTCTCCCTTTTCCTCTCTCTGTAAATCTGCCTTCCCAATAGAAATAACTTTAAAAAAAAAAAAAAAAAAAAAGGAGCTGGGGTCAGTATGATAGCTCAATTGGCTAATCCTCCACCCGCGAGCACCTGAATCCCATATGAATGCCAGTGGTGTCCTAGCTGCTACTCTTTCTATCCAGCTCCCCGCTTACGGCCTGGAAAAGCAGCAGAGGAGGGCTTAAGTTTTTGGGTTTTAGGAGGTAAGAGAGATCTGGAGGAAGCTCCTGGCTCTTGGCTTGTGGCTCCTGGCTCCTGACTTTTGGATCAGCTCAGCTCCAGTGGTTGTGAACCAGCAGATGGAAGATCCTTCTCTGTAAAATCTGCCTTTCAAACAAAAATAAATTTCAACAAAGAAAAGAAGAAATAGAACAGCCATCTGGGAGTTTTGTTAACACACAATGTGGGATGTGGGAATCCCCAGCAGGGGTTCAGCATGCTGTGCCACAACAGCTGCCCCTCGACTTTTCATCAAGACTATTTCTGCACAGCAGTATACATTCTACGAAGCATGTTAATTAGTAAGTAGCTGCATGTCTCATTTTCTGAATATATCATAACTATTCTGTTTGCCATTACAAATAACATTGCAATAAATACCCTTAAGTATACATGTTTGCAAGCCCTTTCATTTACTATCGCTTATTTGGGGAAGTGGAATTTTTCAGTTAGGCTTATGAAAATTTAAAATATTTTAGATTCATGTTACTATTAATAACCTCATTTTTCAGGTTAAGTTAACTTTACACTCCATGTGCAAATCACTGGTGGTGTGTAAGTACTTTTATCACCATGTGACAAAGGTATGTTTTTGTTTCAGGCAGAATGACTGTCTAGCTTTTAGACAGACTCTGCAGATAAATATATAGAGAGAGACAACATCTTGTTAAAGCATCCAAAAGCTAATAAGATAGTAAGGACTTATGAGGCCTACATCTAAGTGCAGGTGGCAACCGAAAGAGGAAAGCCACACACTGGAGCTAATTTTTTTCTGACATTTGCCAAACCAGTTCAACATGCGCTTTGCTCTTTTGTGTGCATGTGGTTTCTGCAGAGGAAAACAGAACATGAATTTTAGGGTTCCTGTGAAGCGAGGAGCCCAATTAAGTGTCTCTATCCCCGTAAATCTCAGCAGCAAATATGAACCGGAAACAAACATCCAGCCTGGCAACACTGTAACTAACATTGTTGTGTTACCTCTCTAGCTAGTTGGGTAAGAGGAGGGAGAAAGTGACCATTCGAGAAAATTGTGATCAAACCTAGTCTAACTCTTGAGTGGATTTATTGCTCCAAATACACATTGTCTCTGTAGTTCTCCCAACATCTCAGGACACAAATTTAGACCATTATGGTCCCTGGCACCTTGCAAAATTATCCGGAGAAACATGTCAACCCAAAGCCACAAACGAACAGCTAAGAACTAAAAATAACTACACACAATGGACTCAGACAGAAATGAGAAACAACAGACAAGAGGGACAGGTCCACAAGAACTTCAGATACTGACACAGATGATAAATAATTCTGCTTAATATGCTTACAGAAAGGAAAGACTTTAAAATATCATCAGGAAACAAACTGCTGAAAATATCTAGCTGATATAAAAATAAGCAAATAGAACTTTAAGAAATAAAAATAAAATTGAAAAACAAAAAAATCAACAGGTGCTTTTTTAAAGTTTTTTTTTCTAATTGGAAAGGCAATTTTACAGAGAGGAGAGAGAGATCTTCCACCTGTTGGTGCACCCACCAAATGGCTACAACAGCCAGAGCCATGCCAAACCGAAGCTGGGAGCTTGCTCTGGATCTTGTACATGGGTGCAGGTGCCCAAGAACTTGCACTTTCCTCCACTGCTTTTCCAAGGCCATAGGCAGGAAGCTGGATGGGAAGTGGAGCAGCTGAAACAGGAACCAGCACCATATGGCATGCCCGGTGCTGCAAGCAGAGAGTCAGCCTGTTGAGCCACTGGTGGCACTGGCCCCAGTAGAGGGGGTTTTATGACAGATTGTGAACATTATGTTCCAGGGAGAAACAGCTTGCTAACTGACGTTTCCATAACCAAAACTGGGACTCAAAACAGCCCTCAATGGATTCCCCAATACGGTATGAGAAAATCATTGCCAACTTTCAATGATACTCCCTTAAAAATATATTTGAACGAAGATGAAGTACAGGGGCCCAAGCACTTGCGTAATTCTCTACTGCTTTCTCAGGCCATGCAGGTTTTTTTTTGTTTTTTTTTAAAAGCAAGAGAATTTAAACATAGTATCATAAAAATATTTCTCCACTGTTTTATTCCCATTTTTTTAGTAACTTGAACACTTTTAATATATAGCCATATATTTTTTTTTCCTATGAATTTCATTCTCTGTCCAACTTTCAGTTGAAGTTCTGGGTTTTCCTTCTAAATGTGCATGAATTATTTTGGAAAGATTTATTTATTTTTATTGGAAAGGCAGACTTACAGAGAGAAAGAGCCAGACAAAGATCTTCCATTCGCTGGCCACAATGGCCAGAGCTAAGCTGATCCACAGCCATGGGCCAAGAGCTTCTTCTAGGGAGTGTCTCAAGTGGGTGCAGGGTCCCAAGGCCTTGGCCTATCCTCCACTCTTTTCCAGGCTACACGCACCATTTGGTGCATAATTTTTTTTTTTTTTTAAATTTCCAACATAATTTTAAATTTTAGTTAATCTTTACCATATTAGATATAATTCTAAGAATACAATGCCATTTCCCTCCTCCCTCTCATTGTCCTTCAGCATATTTTAATACTTTCTTACAGCATACCTAGTTCTGTGAACCAGGGGTATTTGGAGGGAATGATTTTGGATTTCATTAATCTCTTTCTTACAGTTGAACTACACTGATTTAATTGCAATGTCTTTGAAATATATTTACATGAAACCTAAGGCTTGTGCTTCCCATCGCGCTCATTTTTTCCCCAATAATCTGAAAAGAGACTTGAACAGCAAGTTTTATTTCCCAAAGTGCCTTGACTGATTTCACATTGATGCCATGTGATTTCATCATGAAAGAATTATCCAGGAAGTGGGACAGAAGATAACTGATACTCCTTCACAGAGTATGGCTGAAACCATATTAAAAAATGATACTTAACTCACCTGTTTCAATCTACTCAGAAGAACATGATCTTCGGGGTGCGGAGAAATGATCTTTCCATCTCCCTGCCAACTTTTGTTTTCTTAACAAGCTGCAACAGAAACAAACACACTGATCTTTTCTGTCAGGAAGGTTCTGAATTAGCTAAGTGCCCAATGGCAGGTGTAGGGAAGTCCTGCACTTTGAGTCCAAGATGGTCTTTTAGGAGTAGCTGCCTTGTCTTGTTTGTGGTACATTTCTGTCATATCAACCCTCGGGGTGCTTGCTGAGGCACATTTAGAGAACAATGCACAATGGGATGAAATCCCATGCTAAATGGCACAGATGTGTAACACTGAATGTCTGTCCTCCACGGGACCAGTGAGCTCTACACTTGATTTTGTAACACTGCTATGTATTATTTTACACTAGTAAATAAACAAGCCTATCAGAACGTGAATTGTTTGCCAAAGGCAATAGATGTATTTGTTTCTAATGCCTCCATGGAAACCAGAACAGGAATGCCAGAGTCTTCACTCTGCTGTCCTCAGTGACAGATAGTTCAGCACTGATGTGCACGCCCAAAGACAAGACGGGAAAACACTCGGTAACCGACTAAGAAGCACCTTTATTTGCTTGGGTGGGGAGGGCAAACAGAAGAGGAAGTGGGATGGGGATGTATCCATACAATTTGAAAGGGTTGCAGAGATAGGAAAGCCTGAGTTTAACAGTATCGTGATTTTGGCTACAGTCCCATTGGTGCCTGATGGAAGAAAACAAGTCCTTATGATCCCGTTCCAACCCCCGTCGTCAGGCACAGGGCCAGAGGCAGGGAGGATGAGAAACTTGGCATGGCTAACTCTTCTGCATCAGGTATAGATTCACTGTTGACGCAAATGAGAAGGTTGACATCCATTCTGCTTACCCAAGAAATGATTAAATTTGTTTTAAGACTGCCACCCATGAATTGGCAGAAGACAGAGGTGTGTCCTCGGTGACAATCATGGCAAATGTACCTCCTCAACTGCCCCATCCAATGGGGCATCCCCTGGGCTGAAATTTTACGTCCATTTCCATCAGTTATCCCAACAGCCTTACTTGCTGCACAAAAGTGCTATTAATAAATAGTATCTTCTTCTTGCCAATTTAGTTCAGTTCAACAGAACTTTTTAAACATCTGTTTTGTGCTGTCAGGTACTGATGCCGCTAGTAAATAGCACATAATCCTTTCCCTTCGTTACTGCCTTAAAGGGGAGACGATTTAAATGCTTGAGCAGGAGCCAGGCAGAGAAGAAAAGCAAGAAAGTTCCTGACGTAAGGCAAAGGCTTGAGACTGTGTAAAAAACTACCAAACCGTCTGATATTAAAAGGAGAAGGTGTCAGGACAGATGTGGTTGAAAATGAGGACAGAGAGGTAGGCAAGGGTGAGGTCGTACTAAGGTGTTTGGACCAACCCCGACAGTGATAGGGAGCCCATGGGATGTTTTAGACTGGGGAGACTCAGGATGAGATCTGCTATGGGAAACGTTCTCTCTGGCTGCGTTGCGGAGAAAGGATGAGAACAGGCCAAGAACAGGAGCAGAGGAACTGACTGAGCAATTCGATTATCTAAAACTGTCCTGGTCCCCTAGCTAGAAACTGGTTACGTTCCGCTTCCTCTTCATCCTAACCAGCAATCACAGCAAGTCACACTGGTTCAAGTGCCAATGTTCATTTCAATTCTTCAGCCATCATTGAACCCTTCTATGTGTACACTCCTGAGCTGAGAGACAATCTTTCTCTCCCAAGAGAAGCTGACTGCTTATAGGAGTGATGAACACTTAAACAGGGAATTTTAAAATACTGTGGTAAGCAGTCACTGGGTGCTATCCAAGGTGGAAGTGAGGGGAGCAGAAGGGGGAGGCAGAGGAAAGGGGGAGGGGTGGAGAGGAAGTCTGAGTTATGAGAGTGAGTAAGAGTTCCCCTTGAGGGAGAAGGTGGGGGAGATAGTATCCCTCGTCCAGGAAAGAGCGAGTGCAAAGCCAAAGAAATAGAAATGAACTGAGCTTGTTGAGGGATCAGCAAGGCATGTGGGACAACTGGACTGGAGCTTGGATTATGAGCTGAGGCAAAGAACTGGCCGTCAGAGAGAGAGAGAAAGAGAGAGAGAGAGCCAAGTCCACAGGTGAAATCCTTGGCCAATAAGGGATGACCTGCAGAGCAGGGTGATTTCTAAACCAAAGAATGGTGTGATTGGATTTGCCGCTTGAGTCCATTTCTCAGACCACTTCAATTTATCACTGTCTCTTCATCCTCCCTGCCTGCGCCCTGCCAAAGCTCTTACTATTTCTTCATTTCTACGAGCCTGTGGTTTTCTTTATTGCTCTCCCTGCCCCAGGCAAGCCCCTTCCGCTCTGTGCTGCACTTTGGCATCTTGGTAAAATACCAACGTGCTCCTGCCAGTGACCCCACCCCCTCCCTGCCCCCACCATTGCTGAAAAGAAAAAAAAACCCCTCAAATACTTGCAGGGCATACAAGACCCTCGCATTCTGGTCTGTGCTGCGCTCTAGCCTGACCTTGTCCCTCTTGTGCTCAGCCCACCCTTCTTTCCAGCATTGTTTTACCCCCAGGCCTCCAAAGCCTGCCACGCCCACTCGCGGATTTGGGTCTCTTCTCTGACTGCTTTCCCAGAGTTGGGCTGAAATGTTCTTACTGCAAATTTCTCCCTAACCTTCAAGAATCATCTCACAAGGCAAGTTGCTCTGACCTTGCCTGGACTCGCAAGGGCCGACACATCCCTTGGCTCCCCTGGGTTCCCCTGCTCTCTGCTGCATGGCGGGAGACTACAGCATACTTGCAAGAGCTGCCTCACTCTCGTGGCTTGCAGCCTCTGTCTCCTGAGCTAGGACAGGTGCTAGAAATGTGAGGCTGTATCACATTTCTCTTAAGAGCTCAGCCCAGAGCACCATGCCAGGCACATCCTTAGGAGCTCTGCCAAGATGAAATGAAGGTGCTGATCTTCTCATCCTATTTTTGTCTCATCAAGCAACTATTTACTGTCAGAGGGAAATCACTTTTCCGAATAAGGTTACCATTCCTTGGTTGCTGTGGCTGCTCTTTTCACCGCTCAAGCTTCTCTTGAGTGAGAGAGCCAGGGCCTCACTCCCCACTCCCCAGGGACTCTGTCACCCACCATAGACTTCACCTGCAACCAAGGAGCATGCGGAAACCTGCAGTTTAAATGTCACTTCCTTGTATTTTGCGTTCTCAATAAAATGCCAAAGACCGTCTTTGGAGTTCTCCTAAGGTGTGGCATTAAGTCTACACTCCAGCTAGGATTCATCCAAGAGCCGAGAAACAAGAGAAATCTGTGCTAGGGTTTCCTGGGGCTCCCTCTTTAATAGCTGAACAATGACCCACAAAGCAGACACTTATTGGAGACTCACAAACTCACATAGCCTTGTATTCCTCAACCATAGATTTACCATGTGTCCCCTTTTAAGCACTAAGAAAACTTAGGAAAAAAAAAAGAAAACTTAGGTGTGGCTTTAAGTACCTCTCCCCCATCCTTTTTCACGTTCACAGCAACTGGCAGGAGCTTCAAACTGCTCAGCCCAGGACATTCCTGGAAGCCTACAGAATGAGCAACAAAGTATCCAGAGCCTGAGGAGCCAATTCCTGGAGGTTTTCTGGAACATCTGACTGTCTCTTGTTACATGGTAGTCTAAAGATCACCCACATTGAAGCACATCTATGGGACTAACATTTTGTGGGGGACAGCTTTGTTCTAGCAAGTGTCTCAACATCAGTTGGAGACTGAATCTTGAGGTTTGGGGACGCGATTTAAAAAATCTGAATCTAGTAGCTGTGTTACTCAGAAAATTATTATTTGTTTTGACAAATGTAGAGGTACTATGTACAAGTTTAATTATATGAAGTGCACATTGGTTGGTAAGTACAATGAGGGAATGGGCCAGGGACAAAAGAAGGCAGAGGGCTTGACTGAATGGGGTAGCTGAGGAATCTGAAGTACCTGGTGAAGAGGAATTACTGGCTCACTATAGAGAGACTATTAGAGAGATTATGGGGTTTCCATATGAACATTTCTCTGATTTCTGTAAGAATGAAGTGGACCTAGACCCTACTCACAGTGTGCTTGTCCACATCTTGGATCTATTGCAAACATTTTTCCTGGAAGAGTGTTGAGAAACAGCTTATAAACCAAAAGCAGAAAGCAAACAAGCCAAGGACAATTTAGGATTACAGAGGATGAGCAAGTGGAGGGAGGAAATGCATTTCCTTTGTTGCTTAAATGGTAAAAAAAAAAAAAATATCAAGCAAGGAATGGCAGCCTTAATATTTGCTAAAGAGGGGCTTGGCATTCTTGCATAACAGGTTAAGCCACTGCCTGTTGAGTCCCAGCTTCTCCATTTCTGATCCAGCTCCCTTGAAATCCAGAAGAAGCTCCTGGCTCCAAATCAGCTCAACTCAGCTCTGGCCATTGCAGCCACTTGGGGAGTGAGCAGGTGGATGGAAGATCTTTCTGTCTCTGAAAACCTGCCTTCCAATAAAAAAACAAATCTTAAAGAAAAAAATATTGATCTTGCTGGATGAAAGGTCTTTTATTAGAAAGAAGGAAGGCCCTGAGATCCCGAGTGCCTTCCCTAAACAAAGGGATTTTGGATTGCAAGGACAGTTGAACCAAAGACTATTAATTCATAGCAATAAAACAGATACTTTATATATATGAAGAAACAGATATAGGGGCTGGTGTTGCGGCTCAACAAGCTAATCCTCCACCTCTACCATGAGCATCCTATATGGATGTCAGTTTGTGTCCCAGCTGATTCACACTTATAGCCTGGGAAAGCAGCAGATGATGGCCCAAGTGTTTGGGTTCCTGCACCTTCGTGGAAGGCCTGGAAAGAAACTCCTGGCTCCTGATCAGCTCAGCTCTGGCCATTGTGGCTATTTGGGGTGAACCAGTGGATGGAAGATCCACCTCTCCTTCTAAAATCTGCCTTTCAAATTAAATCATAAAAAAACAGGTGTATAAATGTGCCCATCCACCCATAGATATATATTTACGTATCTAATCTAGGCCACAGAATTGAATGAGTTTGAAACACAGCAAGGTTAAAATATCTATTTAATATTTTAAAAATAGAGTTTGATAGTGAATAAGTGCTTGACGGGGCCGTGGCATAGTGTTCTAATCTTCTACCTGCAGTGCCAGCATCCCATAAGGGCATCTGTGTCCTAGCTGCTCCATTTTTGATCCAGTTCATTGCTAATGTACCTGGGAAAGCAGTATATTATAGCCCAAATGCTAAGTGCCTCTGCATCCATGGGAGCGATTTGGAGGAAGCTCTTGGCTTTGGACCAGCACAGTTCTGGCCATTGTGACCATTTGGGGAATGAACCAGAAAATTAGAGATTTCTTTATGTTTTTCTCCTTTTAAATAAATAAATATGGGACCGACGCGATAGTGTAGCGGTTAAGGTACTCGCCTTGCACACGCCGGGATCCCATATGGGCGCCAGTTCTAATCCTGGCAGCCCCACTTCCCATCCAGCTCCCTGCTTGTGGCCTGCGAAAGTAGTTGAGGATGACCCAAAGCTTTGGGACCCCGCATCCGCATGGGAGACCTGGAGAAAGTTCCTGGCTCCTGGCTTTGGATTGCCTCAGCTCCAGCCATTGCGGCCACTTGAGGAGTGAACCAGCAGATGGAAGATCTTCCTCTCTGTATCTCCTCCTCTCTGTATATCTGGCTTTCCAATAAATCAATACATAAATCTTTAAATATATATATATATATTAAAAAGTGACTAGAAGCTCCAATAAATTGATTCAACTGGCTAATCCTCCACCTCCCAGCACTGACATCCCATATTGGCACCAGTTCATGTCCTGGCTGCTTCACTTCCCATTCAACTCCCTGCTTATGGTCTGGGAAAGCCATGGAGGATAGCTCAAGTCCTTGGGCTCCTGCACCCATGTTTGGGACCCAGAAGAAGGTTCTGGCTACTGGTTTTGGACTGGCCCAGCTCCAGTCATTATGGCCATTTGGGAAGTGAACTAGATGATGCAAAAATCTGTCTCTCCTCTGTAAAATCTCCTTTCCAATAAAAATAATTAAATTTGCATAAAAAAGTGACTAGAGAAAACTCTTCCACCAGATAAAATAAAGTGATAACTGAATTGTTAATTTTTTTGAACTCAGTATTTTGAAATTTAATGGTATTGCTTAATATTATCTGAAAGATTTTATACATGGACAATTCACAGCTATCAAATTTGTGGCTGGTCTACTTTCTGTACCTGGCCATGTTATATACATGCATTATTCTTTCTTTCCTCATTACTCATAACTTGTGATTTAGGTTATCCAAACTGAGTAAATAAATATTACTTTTGGGACATAGCTTAGCTCCCCCCAACCACCTCCACCATATTCCCGAACAGTGACTAAAGAAACAAGTGAATTAGCACTCGATATGTAATGTAATGTATGTGATCATGTTTACCAAAAATGACTTTCAGTTACAAGGTGTCTGAGTTAGAGATCTAGAACAAGACGCAATATACCAAATAAGAAAACCAACCTGAGTAATACAGATGTCTATTTTATTAAAAAAGTTACAAACAGGTGGACTGCAGGGTCGTCTTACAAAATGACAAGAATGAAATCTATTGGAAAAATTTTACTTTTACAAATCTTTATAGGTAATTGTTCAATGTTTGTACTTATTATTTGAGATTTTACTTTTCACTGATAAAGATACAGTACATTAGATCCAGGATAATAGGTTACATGATTTTATTTGCAGAGCCCTACTGCAGTGATTTGAACAACTCCTAAACAGATGCCATAGTAAAGACAAGACATATATTGCATTTAATATTTAATTTATTATCCTAATAAGCAACATGCAATCTATTGAGGAAGCTAAAATAACTTTTGGTCCCTTTTCTTAAAATGTGCTGGAGAAACCATCATTAAAATCACTTTCCCCTGATTCCTGTGATCCTAGATAAATTCAAGTTAAATTTGCTGCTGAGGTCAATGACGATGAACACTGTATTTGAGGGGTGAAGGACAAGAAGGAGAAAGAGAGAGAGACAGACATGGAGGAGAGGGCGAGAGGGAGTCATAGAGGGAGGGGGAGAGGGAAAGGGAGGGAGAAGAGGGAGATCCATTGGAAAGAAACATTGCAAAAGCAAGCTGCAGAAAATTTAATCATGAATTATTTGATTCCTTTAGATTTTGACAAAGCTAATCAAGATGAACCATAATTACTTAACCTACTTTGAAATGAGTGTTTGGTTTTAAGTTTGGTATTAAGGTGCAAACTTAAATTACAGATTTCATTTCAAGCAGTTTATAAACAAAGCACAATGTTTCAATTGCCTCACCCTTACAATTTCACCATAAAATTCAAAATTTCAGATCAACAGTTTATGATGTGGGAATCTGATCAGGAATCAAATGCAACACGATTTTAAAAAAGGAAATCAAAGTTTAATCAATTTCTACTCAATAATTAATGGTCATGCTGACCAATAAATCACATGAATGTAGATATCACTTTATTTGAACATCACACACAATAGAAATTTAAAATTGCCACACCCTTCCGTAAACCATCACTGCATATATTAGGGCTTTCCTTGACAACACTATTGAGCTATTATTATAGATCAAAAGCATGGTTTTGGTTTGTTGTTTTATTTTATTTAGAAGCATGTTCAAATGACTAAAGCTGGGCTCCTAAAATCGAGAACTTTGGTGCAGTAAGTGAGCTGCAGTTACTAACTTCTGCAAATTAAAAGCACACGACTAAAACCAAATAAAAGCCAAGGAACAAAATACTGTCAAGCTGACACCATTTAAAAATCATTGCTAGGAAAAGCGCTTGTTGTCATGATGTTAAAACTGAACCAAAGATTCCTCTTTATAAATTTCTTTTCTGTTTCTATACCTGTGTTACGGTTAAAATGTTCAAGTATTCAGACAAAATGTGCTGATTAGGTAAACAACATGGAAGGCAATGGCTATTAGAAAGCACATTTGCAAAAATAAAATATATTAGCCCAGAGACTTGGTGCTATTCTCCCTCCTGTTACACAGATTTTGTCTCTACTACGAACATGCTTCTGGAGAAAATAACTAAAAAAGCAATTGTGATAGTGCAAGAAAACTTTAACAAATATTGCTTTAAACTATTATTCAGAAAGACAAAATATTAAGAGCTAGAAAGTGTACATGATTTTATTCGAATCAATTTTACATGTGCAGAAGTCTACTGGATGTCACTTACAAGCCTGACAGGCAAAGCTGAGCTACCTCTGTTTAGGTATACAATTAATTTACCATGGATACAATATCCCTTTTCAAAGGCATTGCTAAGTAGGTCATAACTAAATTTAGAACTTCACAGAAAGGAAAATGTTACTGCTGCAACTGGATGCTGTAAATGAGATTAACACATGTGAAAACCTAATGGAATTGAACACTTAACTGTTCAACTAAATGCTCTATAGTCAATTTCAAATACGGAACATGTTAAGTACAAAAACACATCACAAGCCCCACTTGAAGAAAAGGGATACTCCATCCATATAGATACAATGTGATCTTTAGTTTCTTTTTACAACACTGCCACATGTAAACAAAGTCTCAAAGTATTAACCGACCATTTAAAGGAGAAAGATTTTACAAATAGAATGAAGCACTGGTACGAGGTAATATACAGAAGTAACCATTTGTTTAAGGCTCAATTTTTTCTCCATTATAACTTTCTTTAAAAAGGCATTGAGTAGGTAATACTGAGTTTTGAGTAATAAATATACGTTGAGAAACTGATTAAAGAAATCAATGAAAATATTAAAAATTAACCCTTGCATATTAGCCATCAATAAGAACTTAGAAAGCTATAAAAGGACTGATAAAGAACAGATTTTGAAACATATGGTAAACGTGCTAAGCATTCCTGTTGAAGGTCATTGGATCTTGACGGCCAAAGACCTTATGCACTTAATTCGATGTATGGCAACATGCTGTAATAGAGACAGGTTTACCAAGGCTCAGTTCTGCAACCCAGGTTGTAAAGTTCTCCAAAGCAGCATCTGTGCAAATTTCCTCTGAGTTTTATCTGCAATGAAGATTTTAAAAAGTCACCAAATGCAGAAACAACAGTTTTAGAAGCTAGCATTGACAATGGATCTGCAAGTACAAACATGCACCACAATCTCAACCTGGAATGTCACTGTATTCCCCATCAGTTTAAATACCCTACCCCCACCACACACACACAAAAAGTCATCTGCTGTGGTCCTAACAAGTCAGTAGAGATTAGGAACGTAGCAACGATGCACTGGACAGAACGTGTGTTCGAAACTACTCTATTTTCATGATATGATCTCACTGTATACCTGTGTTATACAATGTGGCCAATGTCCATACTCTAATTGATCTTACAGTGTAAAAGTTGTGGCAAATGCTGATTCTACTTGGAACCTGACCACTTCAAAATTATAAGTTAACTTGACAGTATGCTAGACTTTTCCAAAAGCGAGTGTTTCAGTACTTTTCAAATAAGACAGTATGACTCGATGCTGGCTTGGATACCATGCACCTAGGTGGCAGCAGCAGTCCGCCCCCAGGAACTCGTGCTGTCAGGGGGCTCTGCCAGCCTCTTCCCGCAGCTCAGAGATGGCTGCCCTTGCACCTAGTCACCTGGAGAGCCGCAGCACTCTTCGGCTGTGCTGAATCACCAACTAGCTTCTAGGGAGAATGGAACTGCACATTAATGCGCACAATAAAATAGTGCACCAGAACACTAGAAATAACAGAACAGAAACTAGGAATGAAAGGCAAGCAATGCCAGAGTCAGACCATTTAAGGGCTCTGCCAGCATTTACATTGGTACAATTTTCATGCATGTCATTTGACAGTATTCAAAGAGCCTGAGAGAAGCCTCTGGCAGCTATTTCATAAATGTTGAACTTAATGTAGCTCTCATTCTTACTGAAGTTCTACCCCTAATCACACCAGAGACAATAGAACAAAACTCTCAGTCTCTTTAGAATCTATCACAGAAACATTTCCTTTTTCAGCTGAAATTTGGACTTTTTGTTAATGAGGGCACTGGTCATTTAAGTTTGGGCAAGTTTAGCTTCCTAATTATAAAAGTAGGGATAACCTCCTCCCCGTCCCAGGACTGTGAACATCACATCGTGCAGCATGTGCAAGTATCAACAGCAACACCTGAGTCAAGCACTGTTCCTTTCCCAAATGTGTGACAACTGTGTAACAGACCAGGACCTGGCTATTACGTCCAAACTAAGGACCTGGGCTTCTTTTTAGCTTAGTTTGAATCACTACATCTACTGGAGACACAACCACACTTCATTATACATGTATTTCATCACAAAGATTTTCCAGTAATTCAGACTACACTTCCCTCGATTCATCTAAACTTGTAAATTTCAACTTTGATCGACATTTCAAAATGTATAAATAGCTCAAGAGTTTAAGCTATTCTTATGAATTAAATATTGAATGCTTTCATAGACTTCATCCTCTGAAATCCAATTGAAAATGTAGTTAGCTGTGTTTTTTTTAATAGCCAGAATAAGCAAGGATACAAACCCATTTATTAGCTTATTAGTCTACATAAGTAAAAACGGACAAATTGATCACTTTCTACTTTCCCAAAACTTGGTTTAAATTTGTCCATCCACACACCCCTGGATCACAACACTCCAATGAAACTAAGGGATATGTATTCTGAGTCACACTAAGCAATATCAACACCAGGCATTCAGCATTAATGCTGGGCTACTTTTCAAAATACTACTATATTATAATTCTTGGTAGCAATTAACCCCAAAGCAGGAGTTTGTATGAAGCAAAAAGGACAGTCTCAGATCAGAATTTCACAGCAATATGTAAATGTTCTGGCTGCACAGTGACGGCAGCACTGACAGTGTTCTAACACACTCCGTCATTTTGAGAAACATCCCAGCTCCTGATGAAATGAGCACTCCATCACTCCTAGGATACCACATCAAGATGCATGGCAAAGGTCTGCTTTAGAGTTGGAACACCTTCTCCTCATCAGACATTTACATTTCTCTAATGAGGTATTATGGGTATTATGGGAGACTACAAAACACAGGGCAAATCCAACCTTGTGCTTAGGAAATCAGGGTCCCCCAAGCGGGGTAAACTGGCACACATGGTTACCAAGCACAGCACTGATTATTTTTTACGTCAGCCTGAAGAAAAAGGGAGGTTTCCAACTCAAAACGAGCATATCACTTCTCGGGGCAGAATGCATGGGCTCTGGGACGGCCTAGCAGTTCATATATTTCCAGCGTAACTGGACTTCTTATCCACAAGAGCGGCATTTCCTAGCATCCTTTCTCTCCTTTGCAGCATATGTGCAATCATAACCGCTCCCATCGCCCGCCCCTGCGTTTTAGCTACATAATATTCTGATGATTTATGCCAAGACTTATTTTTAAATAAACTTCTCTTCATTCTTTTCTTGACTTGGCATTTTCATACCTAAATATTAATTGCATTATCAGAAGACCATGCTGGAATTCTGATGACAGAGGTTAAGTTTTTAATATCTTGCTTCATTTCTCTAATCTGTGTTACACTCACAAAGCTGACTGGGGGTGCAGGAAAATTATGTCATTAAAAGTGCTCACTGTCATTCACCCGCAAAAGCTGACCCGCAAAAGCTGACCCTGTGACAGATTCCTTAAAGGGACAGCATGCATGCTTAACGTTTAATGATGAACTCAGTGTTAGGGAATGGATTATTTTTCTCATGTGTCAGACCTGAAAGCTCCAAAAATTTGAATACGATGAATCCAATTCTGAAATCTCAAGAGTGGAAATCTACAGCACTGCAAGCCCAGTGAGTTGATTCCAGCTCCTGGCTATGACTTGGGGCAGGGAGGATACAATTCTCCTCACTTTATAAAGCACATTTTGGAAATGCGATTGCTCTAACACGGTGGCTAGTAAAGGACTCCAGGAGTCAGCTTTTGATTGGATGCATTTTTCCCAATAGGACTTCAGTTTTTCTCAAGGACATTATCTTGCGAACTGCAGAAACCCAGGAGGAGGCAATCCTGCAAGAATGATCTTTCCTGTGGTAGGGCTAGGACACTACCCTGGTGGCAATATTCCAAGTCTATGAGGCAAGTTTTTCATAATTCTACTGATGGGTCACTCTAAGCCAGAGAGGTAATGGAGTGAATCTGCATGTGTCATATGCATTTCATTCTTCAATAAAAGCCTAATGTTGAGGTTAAAAGGAAGCAATTAAAGAAGGAACAGATACACAAAGAGTCATTCTAATCACCACACACCTCCACACCCAGAGCACATCTCACAGCCCCCATGGGGCCAAAGAAGCTCCAGGAGAATTAGGGGTGCCAGAAAGGGCAAAGATACGCTGTGCTGGCATGGACCCCAGGTCCAATATGGTGCACACTATTCCAAAACATACTTGACCCTCCACCCAAGCCTTCTTCTTTACTTCAGCTCACCAAATGAGCTAGATGACAGATAAGCCATTCTCTCTACTCCAGATGACACAGAAAGTCAGGGCAGGAGAAGAAAAGCAGTACCTAATCAAACTGTAACTTCTGCAACAGAATTGCACCCTAGTTTTATTGATATGACTAACATTTCACTTGGATATGAAAATGCCAGCATTTCAACCTATACAAAGTGACTGAAGATATTCTTTTCATATTTGCTCAAATCCAGCATTGTTATCTGCCCCCCCAAATAGGATTGGAAGCAATTCTGATTCTACATTTTTTACTTACTTAAAAAGCGGCTGAAAATGCTAATCAATTCCACTATATTCAGAAGTAGCTCAGTCCCACCCACAGATGGTCCAGCCTTCCAGGAGCCTTTGCTAACACCGCAGGCATTCTGCTGCCCTGGGAAATGATCTGCTAGTCTTGAGTCAAGAATCCCCCTTTTCCTTCAGGCTCACATAAATAAAGAACTGAGGCTGACATAAATCATGATCTTTGTTCTTTCTGTTTGCTTCATGGTGTTGGTACTCATTTGTGCGATTTATTCCAGTTGGGAAAACCCGTTCCAGGATACACTGAGAAAAATGGTATAGAATCTCCAAGAGACATTTAGGAAGTCCTAAAGAAAACCTCCCCTTCCCTGACTTTATTATTATTATTTTTTCATAAGATTGGCCCAGCACATGGAAAAATCATCATTACAAATTTCTATTTGCCCAAAACATAGACCAACCTGTCACATTTAAGGGAAAGCGTTACTGCACTTGCCCGCTTCCTTTGAAGGAGCCAGCAGATCTGAAGACATTCTTATGCTACTTGTGGCCATTCTTTGTGCTTTGAAATCATTCCTACCGCCTCATCCATCCCCTCAAATCCTACCCAGTCGGCAAGGCCTGACTCAAATATTGCTGCTCCTTCAACTTGTCTACTTCAGTGATGCTCCACTGGGAGACTCTACTCTCCTCCCTCTCCAGGGGCTATCTGACAGTTTCCAGGGATATATTCATCTGTCTCAACTGGGCAGGCTGGGGGACTGCCACCAGCATCCAGTATTACTGTACAAGCCAGGAATGCTGCTAGATATGACAACCCCAAGCAGAAGTGGAAATGCTGAGAAACTCTAACTGGAGGGAGGAGGCTCTTCTTGTCCTGAATGCGCATTGAATGCCGATTTCTTTCTTTAACACTGTGATGAGATTATTCATATAACATCCACACTTGTCAACAGTGGTATACTAAAATGGGAAATTGTCAGTTCTTTACACCAATACAGAGGAGTGGCAAGGTCATGAGTAAAAACAAAATAGATGGACAACATTGGCCTGGGTTGCTCTTCTGCTGCTGCCACATGGTAAAGCAAGTCCTGCAAAGCACTGATGGCAGCTACCTCAGGGCCACCAAGGATGAGACCAACCTGTATAGAATCTGGCCATGTTTCCAAATTTACTCTAACATGTCTGCCAGTGATCGCGGCAAGGTGAGGAAACCATCCTGGGATCCATGCAAAAGCACAGGTGTTCATTAAGAGACTGCTGAGCCAAATCAAAGGGTGTCAAGAAACAGGAAGAATTATCCAGAGCCATTTCTTGGAGCATTAATATAATTTTCCTCTCAGTTAAAAGCAACAAAATAACAATAATAATCACAGTGTTGCTTGTTTAAGTTCTATTATTCCTTCTTGGATAAGGTACTAGCAAATATTAAGGATAAATATTTCCTAAATCACCTCTACTTGGTAAAGCTTGATCGTCAGTGTCGATGTAGGACTGACAGACTTCAGAGCTCCAAGACTCACACTACAGGATCCAGAAGCCATCACCTTTGGTGGGGGCAACCAGAAACTTGACTAGCCTCAGTTTACACATTCCCATTCACATCAGTTGACTATTGCTTCATATCAGCTTCCCCGCCCCTCCCCCCCCCCACAGTGTATTTAGTTCTAAGAGAATATGATCAGAGTTCATTCAGTATTTTCAGAAAGTAAGCTGATTAGTTCTTCTATCTTACAGCCTGCATTTTGATTTGTGCATTATACTTAACAAAAAGCAAAAACAACACAAAGCACTTGATGATAAAACTTACTATAAATGCTTGGTTGGGCAACACATACACTAAAATTGCAACAAAACTTACTATAAACAAGAATATCTGTAGTTATTCATTTCTAATTTCTAACATATTCATCAACAGAAATGCACATAGCAGGCTTCTGATAAGAAAAAAAAATGCACGTACTCTGCAGGTAACCAAATGGATTAAAAATAATTTGATCACAAGCAAAGGAAATAAACTTGGAATAAAAAGCTTCTGAAATATCATTAGCAAGTGTCCATTTGGGAAGAATGTTTGGCCTGCATTCCACATTGGGCAATCTGATTGTGGCAATGCAAGACTCTGCAAGGCAGAGGTGATGGCTTAAGTCATTACCCCAGCCACTCACTTGGGAGACTTGGCTTTAGTCCTTGACTTCTGGTTTGGGGCTCTCACAGAACATCTGGCGAGTTCGCTATCAGATAGAAGCTCTCTCACTGTCTCTTGCTTTCTCTTACTTTTGGGTGTGCCTTCTGTCTCTCAAATTAATTGTAATAAAAAGAAGTTGTGCCTTTGCAATTTTGGCTGTGACTAATTTTACTCTGTTTACCCTCTTTAGCTATCTAGGTTAATAGTGAAAACAAAATTCAGAAATTCTGTGGGAGTAGGATACATTTTTATACAAAGATGATAAAACTAAAGCCAAGTACACATTCTTATTCATCTGCCCAGTTAAAAGTGTCAGCTAGCAGAAACAGAGTACGATGGTAAAGATGTTATCACTACACACAACCTGTTCAAACTTGAACCTTGCTTCTGCGAACTAAACCACCTACTACATCTGTTCCTTCCTAAAAAGACAATATTGCCAGTGTCATGGTCCCAAAAATGTAAGCTGGACTTCAGTCTGAATGGTGACTTTATTATAAAGTAACAGATCAGCTAGACATAGGAAAATGGATGAATTTCCATTATGTTCCAGTATGCTAAAGGCTGATGAGTGAGGCATTTTGAATAAGGCACTGTTGTCATCTTTCAAAGATGACACTACCTGCCAGGAGACCTTGTCTGAAAAGATAAATTAGAGACTGTTCAACTGGTCTCCAGGGAGCACATATAAAGCCAGACCTTTGATTAGGAATCATCACTGCGATCTAACATGCCTGTTGCCATTTGCAACACTGTCTCCCAGACTCAAGGTCAGCCTTGGCTCAGAAAGCTCAATTCCATCTCTGATACCGTCAGGCCTGTCTGGCACTGCTGCGGTTTCTCAGTCATCCACGATGTTGGCTGAGTTTATTAGCTAAGGGCTACCGTCTAAGTGAGACTACCTGCTCAACTACAACCAAGACTAAAAGACCATGATATGAATCAAATGATCTCATTTTAAATGCTAAGTTTTACATAACCTCACTTTGTCAAGACCTCATTTCATTGAAAACTTTTGAAATTATTATTATTCCTCAATTAGACACTATTTCCAGTTAGACAATATGACAAATTCTTTCACCCAAACTCCTCAAATGTGTATGTCCTTGTAATCATTGGTTGTTGCTGAAGAAAAACATGTGTGCGATTAGAAGCTAATACTTCTCTCTTTTGCAACCAGTTGTTCTCATTAAAAATAGACATTTTTCACTGTCAATAAATATAAACCATAATACCAGTACCTCGGCAATGCTTCCTCTACAGGACGTAATAAATTATCTGAATAAATTCATATTACCAACCAGTAGGTTTGCTTGTAACTTCCTTATAGTAAACTGAAAACTTTTTACAAAATGTCTTTTCTAATTTATGCATGTATTTTAAAATTTCTTTTAAGATAACACTCTTAGTTTCCTCCAACCTTGCATCATTTCATGTTTGAATACCTTTCTGAATACTCTTTACTGTTTATTAATTTCATCCTTCAGTCAACTGAATGTTTCCTGTGCTGGCGACTGTACCTTCTAACACCTCCCAGATGTTTTAAGCAGATTCTCATTAGGACCACTATTCATAATTAAGTCAAGATACACTGTGGTACTATAATTTTCTATTTTCAGAGGTCACTTAAGTCCCTCAAGTGCAGAACAAAGTGATTAAATAATCATCCTGCAAAAAAATAAAGCACTTAGATGATTAATAAATTGATTATTTCAATTATAAGCAACTCTGCTGCCTGCACATAAAAGCACAGAAGTCATCACGGAACTCATTGTCTTCTGAAGTTCTTCTTGAAGGCTCTCCAGTGCAGTTCAGAAGATACACCAGCCAAAGGGGGAAAAAGCGTATTGTGATTTGACTCAATCCAAAGAAATGTCAATAGGGAAGGATAGTAAAGTCACTTAAAAATCCATAAAGCTTGGTGATTGGAATACAGGCAATTGCTTATCTTTGTTTGGTTTATCTATATTTTTTAAGCTTCCTGTATTGATACAATTTTGTGCTTGGAGAGATGTCATTTTACAATAAAGACAAATGTAAGATTGTGCCATGTGTGTTATTTATATTAATCAGCTTCTTGCTATAGTTGTTCAAAAAAAAAAAAAACAACAACAAAACATTCCCGTCAACAACTAACCTGCTCGGTATGGCCATGATTGAGGTTATCTTTTTTTACTGGACAACGCAGGTTGTACAACACTGATCTTGCTTCTCAGGCAGGGACGAATAGTTCATTTGTCTGACGATCTCAGCAAAAAGTTCATCCACCATTGATTTACTTTTTGCCGATGTCTCCATGAAAGGGCATCCCCATTCTTGAGCAAGAGCTCTGCCTTCTGAAGACATAACCTCTCGTTCTGGTTCCAGATCCACTTTATTTCCTACTAGGATTAGTGGGACTTTTTCATATCTCTTCACTCTGACAATCTGATCTCTCATTGGCTTGATATCCTATTTGAACAATCACAGCGAAAAGGAAAAGAATTTATTTGTGTAATAGCAGAACTGCAATATCAACAACAGAAAAGTCAGCCCATGGTGAGTATATAAAGCTACATCCAAAATAAAACCACATACTTAAATGGAGAAAACATTGTTACTGTGTTCACTGAAGGAGGACCTAAATAATTTCCACTCAATAAGTTCTCTACCAGCCCAAACAAAAATACAGTAATGAAGAAAAGCTCCCAAATGTGCTTAATCTGCTCACACACAAAGTTGTTTGGCCATGTTCCTAAACCTGTCTGCTTGTCACTGCTTCTTGTAACACCTGTTATCCTAGTCCAGGATTGCAGCATTCCTGGCCGGTTAGCAAGAAAACTGGAGAGAAATTGTTCAGGGAACAACTAAAACACTTTATAATGCCCAAAAGACGAGAGTTTGAAAAAAAGATTAAGACACTTAAATATTTCATTTTAAAGTGATCATTTGCACTTGTCTTCCAATAAAACAGAACACTTGAAAATGCCCTTCATATACTAGATGCCAGGTGAGTCAGGCAGGCGGGAAAAAGGCTTTCTTTCCCTATGTTGGTATTTAACACTGGATTTTTTTCCCTTCTACGTGTATTAATTATTTCCTAAGTAACTATAATGCATTACAAAAGATAAGAACTTTCACAATTTTCCAGTAACATCAATTTGAGGGAGGGAAAAACATTGCTTTAAAACAACAATAGAGATTTAATCCTACCTAGCATTAAGGATTTTAAGATGTCTTACAACCCGAAAAGAGATGCCGTAAATATCAAATGTGATTAATTTGCATAATTCTAGTCAACTCAAAATTTACAGTTACTTGCTGCTTGCCACAGTTTGATTAGACCATGTTTCACCAGTTCAATCTTTCCGGTGTTATTATGGTAACCCAAAGCTCAGCTGAGTCCCAACCTCTGGCATTTGGGCTCCAAGGAGTTGAAGTCTCTGTTGAAGTCATGGCAGTTTTTTCCACTCCCTGTTTATGTCTGTAACAGAAACGGATTTAACGGGAATCTTGGGAGACACCCTTGAAAAGACTCCCAGTCTCGAGAGAGTCAGCTGAGCAGATAACAAAACCTCTGGAGGATCTTAAAAACAAAACACGTGTGAAATACTTACCTCTCACTTCAGTACTTTCTGGGGAAGAAACTTTGCTAATAGTATCGCTTTGGAACTTAAGGCTACAGAAATTGAACTTTCCCTTGGTCCCAATAGTTTTGATTCACTTCCCCAGAACTTCTTATCTTAAAAAATAATAATTTTCTGAAGTGGCTGTATCAGGTTCCTGGAAAAGTTCCCCTTAGTACTTTAAAGTACTAAAGAAACTGGAATTAGTACATTGGATTGGCTAAAGCACTTAAGGTCTCTTAAGTAAGCAACATTAAATGCATACCTTTAAATGCAGAAAAAATAATACCCATTTCCTAAATCAATGGAGGTCAATATAATGGGTCAATATGAGGTTATTTACTCTCAAGGAATAAATAGCAACATTTAGTGCATCTCTTAAAATAACGCTAAACCTTCAGTCTGTCTCCCAGGGAAGGACGAGGCAGAGTTTTCCTAAGAAACTGGACAACACCCAAGGTAGCACTGTAACCAAACAGAATTCATTTGTGATGGTGGTGTGGTGGGTGGGGGATGCAGTGCAGTTACTTGTAGGAACTCTACTTTTCAGTTAGCAACTGGCCTTTATATTGCATACCGCCAAGTCAAAATTGCCTATAAGGGAGTGCCAGGGTTCTTCCGGTAGCCTTAGTCGGATTTACAAATTCAGCTGAGTCCTCGGGCTATAACAGAGCCGGTGGCACAGCGCCGGAGGCACGCATGGGCCACCCGACAGGCCGCAGCTGAGAGCACACTCAGCTGAGTTATCTGTGCGCTGGATAATGGGCTCCACAGCCCTTTCCTTTCCAAGCCCTTTATTTGCTCAAGATTATCTGTTAAGGGTTGTTTGTGCTGAATGGGTTAATCAATACTTGTGCAATTGAACAGGAAACTCTGGAATGGTTATATTCCAGGGCTAAAGTCGGCCCAGCAGCCCCTTGTCTCTCTCTGGCTTTGCTTTGACTTAAAAATAAATAAATAACTCAAAAATATTCGTGCAAGCTTCAGTTTTCTCGTGCTTTCTCATTCTCTGTCTCTCCCTCCCTCCCTCCCTCCCTCCCTCTCTCTCTTTCCAGAAACAACCTGACACTTTGCCACGCCAAGAGTCACCTCAAAAATGCGCCATGTCTAACTTTCAAAAGCCAAAGACGGTCAGCAAGGCGCGGTTCACACTACGCGGAGGGGAAGACACGATTACCACACCCCCTTCCAACAAATGCACAAGACTTGGGTTGATTACCTGAAAAGACTGTTGATTAACCAGACTATACACCAGGATGAAGCCTTGGCCGTTTTTGATGTAGAGGTCTCTCATGGAGGCAAACTGCTCAGTTCCTGCGGTGTCCAGAATTTCCAGCACAGAGGGCGAACAGTCCACTTCGATCTCTTTGCGGTAGAAATCTTCAATGGTGGGGTCATATTTCTCAATGAAAGTCCCAGTGACAAACTGCACGGTCAGGGCAGATTTGCCAACCCCTCCGCTCCCTAACACCACTACCTTGTATTCCCTCATGAGGCTCACCTACACCAACTCCAACCCGAGGGGGGGGGAACAACACTCCGCTAGCTGCGGCGCGGCTAGGCGGAAGGTGGGCGGAAATCTGCGAACTGGGGAGGAGAGTGCAGAGGAGCCAAGGGCCCAAGCGGGGAAGAAGAGGAAGTTACAGGAGGGGGAGGGGAAAGAGCTAAGTGTCGGGGGTGGGTGGGGATGGGATGGTAATGCCCTTCCTATAGGAAGTGAAGCCCAGGCAGGGGGCGTGGGGAGGAGGGCGAGTCAGGGAGAGGGCGATCGAGGGTGGGGAGAATCAGCGCACCCCTAGAAGGGAAGGGGTGGGGGCCGCGGCAAGGCAGGCGGTTGTCCTTGGAGCCCGACAGCCTTCACACAAAGGGGCCCAGGGTCCCCGCTTCCTGCTAGCGCCGCTGGCGAGCCAGCCCAGGCCTGCGGGCTCCGCACCCGTCACTGCTGCCCGGGCGAATCTCTGGGTCCCGGCTCCAGCGAGAGTCGTCCGGCCTGTGATGGGGGGAGAAAAATACGCATTAGCCGCCTGACCCTCACCCCAAGCAGCGGTCCCGGGCTGCTCCTTCCCCCAACTTGGCCACCCTCACCAGGCTGCCGCCGCCACCGCCGCCGCTTACCCGGCCGTCCGCACCCGCCCAGCCGCCCGGGAGGCTCTGTCACTCCAAGGCCATGACCACCCGCTGGCTCGTGTGTGTCACCGCCGCCCAAGCGCTGCTGCTCGCCGAGGGGAAAGGGGCGGGGGCCGTCCGGCGCTGGTGGCGGCGGTGGCCGCAGGGACACCAGCCGATTCCACCTCTTTTTTTTTTCCTCACCCACCCCCCACCTCACCACCCCCCCAGCACACACCCGGAAGGGTTTCCCTGACACACTGGCTGAGGTGCCCCAGTTCCCCGAGACTGGACGGGATCACTTCCGGTGGGGAAAGTCCCACCTCTTCGGGGCGAGCCGGGTGGCGCGGGGGGCCGCGCCCTGCTGAGCCAGCCAGCCGCCCGCGGACGGTTTCGGGTCCAGGCTCTGGCCTTGGGAAAGGGCCTCTGGGAGAACCTCTGGCGTCTGTCCCTTCCCGCCCGCAGCAGCTGCTGACTCTCTGTACCTCCCTCCCCCTTCTCACCCCAAAGCCGTTGAAGCTGCTCTGGCTCGGCCTGGCCTCCTGCAGCTGGGCCCGAGGACCTGATCAGCTCCTTGGCCCGGGCAGGCCGACCAGCTAGCAATCTAAGGACCGGGAGAGAACGCCACACATCCCAGCACTACAAGTTGCAGGGAGAATAAAATCGGCCAGGACTTTATTTTCTTTGCTGGTATTGCTTCCATTTGATATTCTTCTGAGAAATGCATGCAAGATATCCCTAGACCTTGCTGTGCCTCTGGTTTTGTATGTGGTGTTTGGGCAGTCAATGTGATCGTTAAACATACACATTATTTTATCATCTCGCAAATCTGCTTTGACTCCATTAGCAAATACCAAAGTCACTGCTTACAAAAAAAAAATCACAAAGCTAGAAAACACCGTTACAAAGTTAATAGTACTCTGTTTGATTTCAACCATACACAGTAAAAAAGCGAATGGTGACTAGTTTATGGAAAATGGTTACACCTGCATAGTAATTTCTATTAATCTCATGTTGTCTCTTCCAAGTTCAAGTTTGGTTTTAAATGCTACCGTTGGTCATCATTGAGGTCTTTAAGACAAATGTTAGTTCTCTTAAAAATTTTCTGTTTCTGCTTTTTCATACAGTTGTTACCTATCTTTCCTTTTGCTAACTTTCTATTTGTGAAGTTTTGTGTCAGAGCCGCAGGGCCGCATGGCCAGGATGCTATGCTACATTTTAGGCACGTCACGAATTTTTCGATTAAAGCATACACCCAGAAACTCACTGGGCAGGCAGGTTAAAGTGACTCCCTTCTTAGAAACCCCAAATGACCAAACTTTATCAAAAGAGATTTATTGTGCAAACCAGCTGTTAGAACTGAGAAGACAGGCGAATCACAGCAGTGCGAGATCCCACTGTCCCTCCCTGAGAATAGCCCCGTGGTGGTGGTGTCACTTACAGTATTCAGGGGCTGTGTAGTTGAGTCTCTCCCGGTCTCCAGCTAGTGCCTTCTCTCCCGCGGAGTCCCCAGCTCTGGCTCCAGCTGGCCCCGGGGCTGCCGGATATTTGAGACGCTGCCCTCTGCTGGAAGAGCTTGTCGTCTCCCCATAGGTCAGCACTCCATCCACACGTGCTGTTGCCTGATTTGGAGCTTGGCTGCTCATCTCCCTGCCTCACTGTCTCCAGACTGTCTGCTGGAATCCATAGCCCCCAGCAGCCCCAAGTTTGGACATTCCTCTTCTGATCCAGCCGACGCTAAGTAATGGTAACCGGCCTCCTCTCTATTACTAAAGTGTCAAAAAACAACGAGTTCTTTTTGAAGTTGTCCCACCTGTTGGTAAACCTGATCATCTCTGACTGTTGGTCAAGGTTTGGAGAGAGTTCTTTGTTTCTCTACATAGTGAAACTTAGCCCTCCCCTCAAGACACAGTCCTGCCGGGTCAATTTCATTCACTTCAGAAGGCCAAGTGTCACACTCACCCTGAAGATCTTTCCCAGGTTTCTTAGGAGGGGAAGTCATTTCAGCACTAATTAGAAAAACAAACCATTGCAAGTGACTTAAGTGCCCTACAATTGATTCTTTAAAATTTATTTTTAATTTTGAAGTTTATGGTACAATTCCGCAGGCCTGGAATTCCCTGCAGCCCAAATTCCCACCCCTGACTGATTTTCCCCATATTATCACAATAGTATAGTCCTTCATAAGGAGTCATAATTCCATCAGTCTATTACTTAAGTGTGTCCCGACATTGCTGGTACAATGTCAGACAGTCCAGCATCCCATTGTCTAGATATGTCTAACAGTTTCACTGGGAGTCCATCTTTGATTTGAAAGTACGGATGCACGTTACGTTGTGTCTTCACATTTGGATATAGTAGTCTCTATTACGCCATCACTGTACAGTCCCTTAAATGAGAAGCCATGAGAAAAAGTCAACAACAGGTATGAAGTTAAAACAAAAACAAAAAGAGGGAAAAAATACAGCACCATGGAGTCGGAAAAATGTGCCAGTGAATAACTAACTCAAGCGTGACAAAAAGAAAACACAAAAGCCTCTTGGGTAAAATGATGCCACCATGCAACCCATGAGCCAGCAATGAATTCAATAAGAGAAAAGAAAGTATTTGGAAGAAAGGAAAATGAAATAAAAAAACATCAAAAACACATGGAATGCAGCAAAAACAGTATGGAAAGGGTTATCGACCTTATAATTTGCATGATGGTTTCCTTATATTAGAGAGAACACAGGGTATTTGTCCTTTTGGGATTGACTTATTTCACTGAGCATAATGGTCTGTAGTTGGGACCATCTGGTTGCAAATGGTATAATTTCATTCTTTTTAATGGCTCAGTAATATTCCATGGAGTAGATGTACCACTGTTTCTTTAACTCCTCTTTGGACAGGCATCTGGATTGTTTCCATGTCTTTACTATTGTAGATTGTGCTGCTGTAAATAAAGGATTACAGATCCCCTTCTCATATGCAGTTTTCACTTCCTTTGGATGTATTCCTAGGAACAGGTTAGCTGGGTCATATGGCAGGTTTATTTGCAATTTTCCAAGCACTCTCCATACTGATTTCCACAGTGGTTGTACTAGCCTACACTCCCACCAGCAGTGAAGGAGGGTGCCTTTCTCCCCACATCCACTCCAGCAGATGTTAATAGAGTTCTGAATGTAGGCCAGTCTCACAAGAGTTAGGTAGTACCTCAGTGTGGTTTTCATTTGTATCTCTCTGATGGCTAAGGAGCCCGAGTATCTTTTCATAAGTCTGTTAGCTGTTTGAATCTGTTCTTTTGAAACATGTCTGTTCATTTCCTGTGCCCATTTTTTCACAGTTTTGTTTTGTTTACTGTCCCTGGGTTTCTGAAGCTCTTTGTAAATCCTAGATATCAGTCCCCTATTACTTGTGTAGTGTGCAAAGATTTCCCCCCATTCTGTTGGTTGTTTCTTCACTTTGTTAATTGTTTCCTTTGCTGTACAGAAGCTTTTTAGTTTGATGTAGTCCCGTTTGTTCATTTTGGCTTTGACTGCCTGTGCTTCTGGCGCCTTTTCAAAGGGAAAATAGATTTTTAAGTGTTAATTTTGCAAACAAGGCCAAAATGTATTATAAAGGCTAAAAAATATGCTTAAAATGTACAGGTGCTCCCACTTATGCAAAATATGAGATGCACAACAGCCACATAACCACTAAAATCTGAAACAAAGTAATTACAGGTGCTGCATATTCAGAACTTTCATTTGTCCATCTCATGCTAATTTTTGAATGATGATCAGTTATGACTCAGAAAAGGGGAAGTCAATATAACTTTAGAATATTTTTAAAGGGGAAGATAAAAGGAAGTTGTTGATCACCGCTTTATCAACAGACAGTATTCCGTCTAGGTGTCAGCCTAATTTCAACAAACTCGCAACCACTGTCTGCCCTCCCCAAACATTTCTATACTTTGAGAAGGATTTTCACATACAGTGTCTCACTTGTCTGTACTTTCATTAGGCAGTAAGAGTATAAGGTTCAATTCAAACAGCGAGGCCTGGCACTGGACATTTAAGTTGCTGCTCATTTATGCAACCATTAACGCAGCCAAAGGAAGCACAGGACATTTAAGTTGCAGCTCCCCGTCATCCAACAGTGTGATGTTAAGCATGTGATTTCACCTGGCTGAGCCTCTAACTTCTCTCTACAAATGAGCTGAAATTTATTGTGACAATGTAAGCAGATGACAGGCAAAGTGCTTAGCACAGTCCTTGGTACATTAGGAAGTCTCAATCAGTGCTAGCTGCTGTCAATGTGATTCAATATTTTTTAACTGATTTTTTTTTTATTTGAAAGAGTGACACAAAGAGATCTTCCATCTGCTGCTTTATCCCCCAAATGGCACCATCAGCCAAAGTTAGGAGCCCTGAACTCCACCCAGGTCTGCCACAGGGATAACAAGAGCCCAAGGACTTGAGTCATCCTCTGTTGCTTTCCCAAGCACATTATCAGAAGCTGGAGCAGAAGTAGAGTAGCCTGGATTTGACTCAGTGCTCTGATGTTGGATGGGGACATCACACACAGTGGCATAACCCACTGCACCACAATGGCCTCTGTTTTTCTATTTTTAAAATAGGAGCTGGAGCTATGACTCAATTGGCTAATCCTCCAACTGCAAGCCCTGCAACACATATGGATGCTGGTTTGTGTTTTGGCTGTTCCACTTTACATCCAGCTCCCTGCTTGTGGCGTGGGAACCCAACAGAGGAGACCCAAAGTTGTTGAACCCTGCACTTGCATGAAAGACCCAGAAAAAGCTCCTGGCTTCAGACTGGCTCAGCTTCAGCCATTGTAGCCATTTGGGGAATGAACCAGTGGATGGAAAATTTTTCTCTGTGTCTCTCCTTTTTTATCAATTCTGCCTTCCCAAATAAAACTAAATAAATCTTTTTTTTTTTAAATGTGGAACATTGAATTAAAAGTTTATTTTGCTGCAAAAAAAATGAAATTCATGCATGACTTTATCATAGTATGCATTTTCCCATGAACTTTACGAAATGTCCTCATAGATCTCCATGGTTTTGCTTTTTTAAAGAGACCCCTTATTTATTTTTATTTCAAAGGCCAATTTTGGGCCCGACAGCATGGCCTAGCGGCTAAAGTCCTCGCCTTGAACGCCCCGGGATCCCATGTGGGCGCCGGTTCTGGTCCCAGCAGCTCCACTTCCCATCCAGCTCCCTGCTTGTGGCCTGGGAAAGCAGTCGAGGACGGCCCAATGCCTTGGGACACTGCACCCGTGTGGGAGACCCGGAGGAGGTTCCAGGTTCCCGGCATCGGATCGGCGCGCACCGGCAGTTGCGGCTCACTTGGGGAGTGAATCATGGGATGGAAGATCTTCCTCTCTGTCTCTCCTCCTCTCTGTATATCTGACTTTGTAATAAAATAAATAAAATATTTTTTAAAAATAAGGCCAATTTTACAGAAAGAATGAGAGAGAGAGAGGGAGAGAGAGAGCGGTCTTCCATCTGCTTGCTGGTTCATTCCCCAATGACCACAATAGGCAGGGCAGAGCTGCCACAAAATTGGGAGCCTGGAACTTCTTTCTGGTCTCCCATGTGAGTGCAGGGGCCCACGGACCTGGGCCATCCTCTGTTGCTTTCCCAAACTGTAAATGGAGAACTGGATTGGCAGTGGAGCAGCCGGGACACGAACCTGCACCCATCTTGGATGCTGGTGCAGCAGACTGATTAGCCTGTTGAGCCATAACACTGGCCCCAAGAGAGACCTTCTTTTAAAAGATTATTTATTAAAGGAGTACAGAGAGAGAGAGAGAGAGAGAGAGAGAGAGATCCTTCATCCTATCCATATTATCAGATGGCCACAATGGCAGGAGCTGGGTCAGTCTGAAGCTGGAGTCAGGAACTTCACCTGGGACTTTCACCTACGTGACAGGGACCCATTAATGTGGGCCATCTTCCACTGCTTTTCCCAAGTGCATCAGCAGGGAACTGGAGCAGAAGTACAGCAGCCTTTTACTGGGATGACAGCACTGTGGAAGGGGGCTTTACCTCCTATGCCACATACAGGGCCTGCTATATATATATATATATATATATATATATATATATATATATATATATATATATATATATTTTTTTTTTTTTTTTTTTTTTAATGGCTGTACTAATGTTCTTTGGTTAGCCAGTTCCCCGTTGATGGGCACGCACTACATGAGGTGGTTTTACTTGCTAGGCTACTATTGGGGCCTACCCTTTTTGTTTTGTTTAGTTTGGTTTTGTTTTTTAAATGGCTACACTACTGTTCTTTAGTTAGCCAGTTCCATACTTGAGGGACGCTGGTTGCTTTTAGTTGTTTGCACTGAATGTTTATACACACGAAGGTTCTTAATCAAGTTCATGAAAAATTCATGTTAGGAAAAAATCATGCACAGATTTAAAACTACTTACATTAAAATGAAATTATCTTTTAATTCCCATTTTTTTTCTCATGAATTTTTTGAAATCCCGCCCATAACATTGTCAGTCCATCTTTAGGATGACTTTCTAGTAATAGAGTAATTAAAAATAAGTGTACCTGCATTTAAAATTCTTTTGAGAAGCATGGAAAAGTTGTCCTTCAGAGATCACAGCAATTTGCATTGTGATTATGGCCATTTCATTTTCTTTATAACCTCACTCCAGGGATTAGTCACTGTAGCATTTTTATGGTTACTGTTCAAGTACTTGCCTTAGGGTACTTGCTGGACTGAAAAATGCAGGGTAGTGCTTTAGAAGGGAGTCTGCCTTTTTCCAGGTACACCTGCATTCCCTCATTTGTAAAACTGGGTACCATGACAGTATCTAGTTCCTAGAAGACTAAACGAGATAACCTATTCAAAGCAAAGAACTTTCCAAATATTTATGCTCAATTAATATAAAAAGTTGAAATAATCATATCTCACTCCTAAAACTCAGAGGATGGGGTTTGAGGTGTGGGGGGGAGGTCAATTCCCCAAAGAGCATGCCCTTAAGGTTAGGAACTTCTAATTCAAGATTAACCCTCTCTCCAAAGCGGTGTTGCTTTCAAGAACACAACCATTTTTTTTTAGATATTTATTCATGTTATAATATGAAAAACAGATTTACAGAGAGAAGGAGAGACAGGAGATCTTCCATCCACTGATTAACTCCCCAAATGGCTACTATGGTCAGGGCTGAACTGATCTGAAGCCAGGAGCCAGGAGTTTTTTCTAAGTCTCCTACGTGGGTGCAGGGTCCCAGACACTTGTGCCAAACTTCATTGCTCTCCTGGTCCATTAGCAGAAAGCTAGACCAGAAGTGGAACAGCTGGAGCCAGAACTGGTGCCCATTTAAAAAAAATGTTTTTCATTTGTTTGCAATTCATGCTTAGAGAGAGAGAGAGAGAGAGAGAGAGAGAGAGAGAGAGAGAGAGAGAGAAACATGTTTCATTCCCTGGTTTACTCCCCAGATGGTTACAATGACTGGGGCTGAGTCAGGCCACGGCCAGGAGCTCCTTCCTTGTCTCCCGTGTGGGTGCATGGGCCCAAGCACTTGAGCCTTCTTCCTGTGCTTTCCCAGGCACATGAGCAGGAAGCTGCGACTCCAGCCATCACCCATACAGAATGCAGGCATAGTTTAAGCCTCTGCTACAGAGCGCTTGCCCCAGTCAGTTTGAATTACTGTGTGAAGAAATATTATGTTATATACTATATGCAGAACACGTATATTACAGGTACAGAACTTTAGGTTACAAAATGACCTTGGCAGACTCATGAGGTGCTAGATAATTTGACTTAGGCACGGATTGCTCATTTCTATTTTTCTTTCATATAGATACCACCTTCAGTACAATACTTGGAACCATGGACTGTCCATAAACATGCTTTATGCTGTTCATGTCCCAAGTCCTATCCTGTTTTTTTTTTCTCAAAGTTGCCTTTGAGTCAGCAGAAAACTTGAGTCAGTTTTACTCTTGGCCCTTACCTCTGAACGTCTTCTGAAGGGCGTCTCTTCTGATTTCAGTACATTAAGGGCTTCCAAGAAGTCAGTTAAACTGTCCTGAGTTCCTTCCAGCTCCTTCTAGCTTCTATGTTCCAGTGTTGCCTTGAAATCCTCCTTCTAGCTTCATCAGCCATTTTTCCTATCTGTTGGTCTCCCTAGGTACCCAGAGCCAATTCTACATGCTTCCTGTATTTTTCCCATTATGGAAAAAAAAAATGTTCCTTGCAAAAAAAAAAAAAATAAAAATGTAATCCCACTACTCACAGAGAATTACTAATATTTTGTAGCCTTTCACAAGTTTTGTGTTTCTTTCCCCCGAGGGTCAAGAATGTTTTTTAAACACTGAATAGGGACAGGCATCTGTGCAAGTAGGTAGCCTCTTCTGCTTCCTAACATGCTGTGTTTACATATAATATTCAAAATACTCCGTAACCCCCATCACGTGCCTCAGTAAGGCCCTCTTTCCTATAGCTTGTTTTTTTTTCCTACAATCCATTAATATTTAACCATGTCCAACCTTACCCCTGGGAAAGGTAAGGGACTGCTTTCTTTTTTTTTTTTTTTTTAGATTTATTTTTTTAATTTTTATTACAAAGTCAGATATACTGAGAGGAGGAGAGATAGAGCGGAATTGGAGCTGCCGGGATTAGAACCAGCGGCCATATGGGATCAAGGCGAGGACCTTAGCCACTAGGCCACGCTGCCGAGGGACTGCTTTCTGAAGAGACCATTACCCCAGCCTGGCCAGGCAAGTGCAGTTATAGACAAAGAAACCTTATTTTCCAAGCGTGATAGCTAAGAAAGTCCCCAGAGAAGTCAGGGCCCTCCTGAACTCCTTAATCAGCTTCCTCTCTCCAATTCATGCTTTCCATGATGAGAGTCACGCATTTTGTAGCCTATGAAGTAACAAATAAATAGAAGAATTCATTTTCCTAATAATAATATAATGAATATAAATTTAAATAAATTTATATAAACAAATTAATATAAATATAAATAAATAAATATAAAATAATATAATATAGTTCCTAGTGACCGTGCACCAGCATCACCATGATGAGCTGCTTAGCAAGCCACGACCAGCCCCTCCCTCAGAGTTTCAGATTCAGTCGCCCTAAGGCAACTGAAGCTACTGCCTCAGGATTTTCGAGACTATACTTTAAGCACCTTAGGTCAATAAAATGGTAGGAATTCAATTTTGGTCCTTCTCCACTCTTTTTTTTTTTTTAATGAATTCGTCCACCCATTTATTCAACACACATTTATTGAATTCCTGCTGAATGCCCAGCACTTTGCTAGCATTTCAGATGATGCAGTCTACTTTTACAGTGCAGTGTGGCAGGTGCTATCCTGGGCATGGGTGCTAGAAGAGACTCACGCAGGCCATCGGGGAAGGTTGCTGGGAGAAGGTGATTGCATTATAGGATGGGCAGTCAGAAGGGCTGATAGGGGCAGGCAGCAGATAAGGAAAAGCCTTGTGTGGTAAGGGGAGGGGGTTTGACCTTTCCCCTGTGGGAAGCTTGAAAGATGTGCTTACGAAGGTGAGGCAGTGCATTACCCCAATCCAAAGTCCAGCCTCCAGTTTCCAGGCCCAGGCTCAACTCTTCGCTACACTGCTTGAGAAGTTGCTCACTTTCCTGGAGCCTCCATCTCCCCAAGTACAAAGGGAAAATAGTATGTATTGTTTAGCACAATACCCTCAAGCGTTATGAAGATTGAGCAACCAGCACCCGAATGTCCGGCATATGACAGGAGATTAACAAATGGTGGCTATGATCAGGTTTGCACTTGAGCAGGCTAAAATCACGGAAGGCATGCTTCTCGGATTATTTACAGTTCATCTGACGCTGCAGGACTGGTTCAAATACCAAAGCCACTTTTGGATGCCATGGCAAGTTGGATGATTTAATGATCAAACCATTATGATTGATTGCTTACAGACTATATTGTGGGCCTTGTGAAAAGTGATTCACACACATCATTTCGTTTAATTCCTTGCAATGACCTTGAGCATTAGGTATTCTTAGTATTGTTTCCAATTCTGCAAATAAAGAGATTAAGGCTCAGAGAAGTTAAGTAACAAACCAAATTGCAGTTTGTCAGTGCTTAGAGCTGGAATTCAAACTCTGGTCAAACTGACACCATTGTCTACCTTGTTCCGCAGCAGGAAGTTCTGTTTCTTTGGAGAATGGTTAATGGGACAATGGGTACTGAACCAAAAACAAACAAAAAGGGAAGATGGACTTTACTCTCCTGTTTCTCAGACTGTGAACAAATCTGGTTGTTGCTATTCTGTCTGGCAACATTAGCGTATCATCTGGCAGGAGTCACTTGCCTTTGGTTCTGTGGTTCTAGTATTGATGTGGAGGTGGTCACAATTCTCTTCCATGGCACTCTAGAGCATTTCCAAAAGAGAAATTATGGCTACTTGGACCGTATTAGACCACATGGGAGCCGGTTGGGTGTGTGTGAGCAGGGGAGCTTAATTCGTTTTAACACTGCTCTTACAAATGACAGTCTAATTTTTTGTAGTTACTATGTGTCAGGAGTCTGTAAGGCAAGTATTAGTACTATCTTTTAGAGCTTGGACGTGAGCAAGCTAAGATTCATGCAACTAAGTTCCCACAGCCAGAAATTGCACTCAGATAAAAAAGTGGTACATTCATTTTAGCAACCTCACATTTGTAATTTCTTCCTTTGATTCTGTCCTTTGATTTCTTTGATTTCTTTGATTCTTTGATTTCTTCCTTTGATTCTGTAGCTATGATGCCACTAAACACAAAGTTTAGTTTTGAATTCTTTTTTTAAGATTAAAAAAAATTATTGGAAAGGCAGATTTACAGAGAGGAGAGACACAGAGAGAGATCCTCCACCTTCTGGTTTACTCTTCAAATGGCTGCCTTGGCTGGAGCTGAAGCCACAAGCCAGGAGCATCTTTCAGGTCTCCCACATGGTGCAGGGACCCAAGGACCAGAGCCATCCTCCACTGCATTCCCAAGCCAAGATTGATGAGAAGTGGAGCATCCAGGACTCCAACCTGTATGAGTTACTGGGACTAGCAGGTGGGGGATTAGCCTGTTGATCCACAGTACCAGCCCCTTGAATGCTTCTATTCTGTGCACAATCTACCAAGAGTCTGTATTCACTTAAAACAATTTCATGCCTCACAAGGTCATTCTTCCTTCCCTCCTTGCTCTGAATTCATTCTTCGTTCACAATAATGATATGGAAGGGTAGATTTTTGCTGTTTAATGTAAGACCTGAGTGGGAATTGGAAGATTATTCAATAAGTGTGAAGTATGACTATAGAAACATTGTGGATTCTAGTCCTTCCTGATGAGAAATTTACCCTGTGTGCTTTAAGTATTGCAGCACAGCAAGCTAAGCCTCTGCTTGAGGTTCCTGCATCCCATATTGGAGTACCTGGTTCAAATCTGGGCACTTCTTCTTTTTTTTTTAATATATATTTTATTATATCATTTATGTATCTGAGGTGAAGGGGGATATTGAGGGAGAATCCCCACCCAGTCTCCCACTCGCCCAAGGTCCCAGATGTGGGGCATGCTGAGATACTTGCTCAAGTGGTCTTAATAGTCCTCCAGTTATGGATCGCTGCCAGTCATATCCCTCCCAGCTCGATTAGGTCATTGAAGAAGCCACTGATTGTCACAGTCCATCATGGAGTCTTCATTTGCCCAGTATTTCGCTGCCCAACGTTTAGCTCAGGTGGTTGATTGACCTGTTCCGTCCTCCGTCCTCTCCTAGCCAGGGCTCTGAGTCCAGCAGTTCGATTGGGGAGATCACCAAAGAGACTTAGAGGTATTCAGATTCCCGCATGTTCCAGCTAGCACCGGTTCCAGCACAGTCCATCGCCACAATCAGTTGGTGGTTGCAATCGCTGGGCTGGCTCCGTTCTCAGTCCCGACTTGCACTGGAACCAAGGGTGTTGCAGTCCAGCCTGGTTCTGCCCAGCATGCACTCGACTCTTTCATCAACCAGTGGGGTCTGCAGCCCAGTCGGGGTGACCCACAATAACCCCCACCAGGCCCGCCTCTCACCCTGGTCTGCAAGTATACATAGCAGACTAGTCCAGTCTGTCCCACTTCCCATATGGCTCCAGTACCTGTCAATGGGCATTGAAGCTTAGTTCCCTCCAACCAACCAACTCTCCAGCCCTCACGGATATTGCTGAGTGCCTCTCCTTCTAGCCACCCCAGCCCCTGTCCTAGTTTTCATGCCCTCTCGTGGGAGTAGTGACCCAAGAGGGGGAACCCCACCACTTCCCTCTTGGGTCTCTCTCAGCCCCAGTTTATGATCTCTTTGGGTGGTTCTGTGGTTTGACTTGACAGAATTAGCTCCCAGTGCCAGCTTCTGCCAGCTGTCTGCGGTTAAGCCCAAACAACGTTCACCCACTCCAAGTTATGCTAGAACCGGCAGGAATAATCAGCCCAAGCTGGCTTTTCCCTGTTCTAGTCCACATGCGGCGCTCAGGTGTTGCAGCCCTGCCCAGTCTGGTCTGTCCCCATCCCATCCCACACTACCCAATGAGAGTAGCTGTCCGGCGAGGGGACCAGCCCCTCCATCCCCCCGCTGCTCTACCCTCTCCCTTCCTGGTTCTCACGCGTGTTGGTTGGGTGCTGCATTCTAATCCAGTACAGGTAATCTCTCCCTGGAATTCCGTATCATGCACTAGTATTAGTCGCGACCGAACTTGGCCCGACCCACACTCTCCTCCGGTTCCCGGGTTTGCCAGTGGATGACATGAACCGATTCAGCCTGGTCCGCCCCTGACCCATGCCAAATGTATGCCAATGGGAAACTTTCCATGGCCCATTCGGGGCTGTTTCCTATCATACTTCTTGCGCTTATTTTGCGCATACCAGGGGGTCCATGAGCCAGCCCTTCTCAGTTCACCTTCTGTCCTAGCAGGAACAGTGGCTTTTCATGGCTGGCTTTCACTCCACTCTGGTTCCTGTTGCTGGATGACTCAGCCCATCCATGGCTCGTCCATACCCATGTATAGCTCACACATGGCTCAGTAGGGGATTGAGACCTAGCCAAGTCAGTCCCACATCCACCCTGGTTCTCCAGGACACCAGATGGTGCTGGGGTCTGGAAATCTGGGCACTTCTGCTCTCAACTCAGTTTCCTGCTAGTGCACCTGGGAGGCAGCAAATGACAACTTAAGTAGTTGGTTTTCTGTGACTTACGTGGGAGGCTCGGGTAAAGTTCTTGGATACAGGTTTCTATCTGGCTCACACCAGGCTGTCATAGGCATTTGGGGAATGAATCAGTAGATGGAAGCAATCTCTCTCTTACTCTTTCTCTTTCTGCACTTTTCAAACTAGTTAATATTAAAGAAAAAGTTGCAAAGTGAAATTCTGATCTACATGAACCTCATGTGTTTTCAAGAACCCCCCCCCCCAGCAAGTTCCTAAAAATGAGAACAGAAGGTGCCTCAAAACTGGATTCTCAGCCATTTAAACTGAATGGTGTCTAATTTGCCGGAGTCCAGCTCCAGCTGAGTTCGGAGCTCAGAAATGGTGCGAGGAGTCAGCGATAAAGAGACACGGACCCTGTCACTTGGTGCCCTCTCGCAACAGCTCAAGAAGAAGCTGTTCTTTTTGCTTACTCAGACACATTACAAGCCTCTACACAAACAACTAATTGTTCTATTTTTACTTCAAGACTAAGAGGGCTTGTACAGACATTTGGTCATTCCATCTGCACTTCAGGGCTAAGCAGGTGCCCCTAAAGATAATTCTGCAAAATATTGCATTCTTATTCTTCAAAGCAAGCCATTATTCATTCTTCAGTAGTAGCCATGGAGCGACAGCCAGAACTCCAAGGCCAAGGCACATGTGATTACCTGCTAATCAGTAATACATTCCTACCACATTTCTATGATTTACCCATTATTTAATGGGAAAATAGGTTACAAGGGAAAAACGTAAAATCCAAGACAAAAGTTTCAAATATTAAATCCCCCTACAACTACAGGCTCTACAACCCCACAAACAATAAAACAATAATTAAAAGCATATTTCCTTAATAAAAGCATCCTTAATTCCTCTAGCTAAAAATTATAAAAGCGGCTAAAGCAGTTACATTTTCTATGCTCCAAAAAAATTACAAAGACAGGCTAGTCTTTGAGATAACAATAACTGTATTTATTGCCATAGCAGTTTCAGCTCTCACTCCTGTCACTTGCATTAATATTTAGGATATTTATTAAGCCATTTCCCAGAAGGTATGCTATATGTCTGGGCCAGATTCTGAGGTAATGGTTAGCACACAATAAGGTGTCCAGAAATGGCATGGGCTTAACTGTGCTCCTGTGTGTAAATTGTCAAAGGCCCACTCACCAAGACATTATCAGTGACATTAACTCTCAAGCTTACATCGGTTGCAAAAGCCATTTCACAGGGGCAAAAAACAATGCCTCAGTAAATTACAGAATTCTTAGTGGGGTGCTTGAGTGTCCATGCAAAAGGGGGTGAGACTGCGTCAAGGTGGTCAGAGAGAAATCGGCCAGGCCCTGCCAAACAGCTGAAAGCTCCCCTGGGCCCTACCAAAACAGGAGAGCTGTCCTCTTAACACCTTCGTGTCATCCACACCTACTGCACGGACCCCAGCACTAATTGAAAAGGTTTATATTTGAATGTGATAATTTATTTGAAAAAAAAGATAAAAATGTTTGTCAAAATAGATTGTTATTTCTGTTTCAAATTCATGGCAATTCAAAAATTTGTCTATTTTCTCCCGCTTGTTTGGCACAGCAAACCTGAAAATGCAGAGTTCTGGCACTAGGTGTCAGCAAAAGATTAAATTGGAAACACCCACCTTTTTCTTTTTTGTATTCTTCAAAGTTTGGAGAATCAAAATTAAGCACATGTCCTGGATTTTTTTTAAGATCCAAAGCCAGGAGCCAGGAAGTCCCACCAGGTCTCCCATTCCTGTGCAGGGTCCCAAGGTTCCCAAGGCTTTAGGTCATCCTCCACTGCTTTCCCAGGCCACAAGCAGGGAGCTGGATGGGAAGTGGAGCTGCCGGGATTAGAACCGACACCCATATGGGATCCTGGAGCATTCAAGGCTAGGACCTTAGCCGTTAGGCCATTGTGCCAGGCCTGCATGTCCTGGCTTTTAAAAAGAAGACATACACAATTCTTTTTTTTTTTTTTTTTATTTTTTTTTTTTTAAAGATTTATTCATTTTATTACAGCCAGATATACACAGAGGAGGAGAGACAGAGAGGAAGATCTTCCGTCCGATGATTCACTCCCCAAGTGAGCCGCAACGGGCCGATGCGCGCCGATCCGTTGCCGGGAACCTGGAACCTCTTCCGGGTCTCCCACGCGGGTGCAGTGTCCCAAAGCATTGGGCCGTCCTCAACTGCTTTCCCAGGCCACAAGCAGGGAGCTGGATGGGAAGTGGAGCAGCCGGGATTAGAACCGGCGCCCATATGGGATCCCGGGGCTTTCAAGGCGAGGACTTTAGCCGCTAGACCACGGCGCCGGGCCCCACAATTCTTGATTGTTGTGATAATGAGAGGTTGGGTTGTGGCTTCTCTAAGTAGGCACCTTCGGGAGAACACTGTGGTTCAAAGCATAGTGAGACTAATTCAACCCTTAGCTTTGAATGGCCTAGAACTCAATTTTGCATCATTCAGGAAAGTGAAGGTTTAAATGTTTGAAGTTTAGGATGGACAGTGAGGCACATTCCTATGAAATGACTCATAAAATTCTGAAATTATACAACCCAAAGACACAGAACACTGAAGCTGACTGCAGGGCTTCTGATTAACTCAGTGATTACCCGTCTCACATGGGGGAGAAGAACAAAGTCAATTTTGAGGTCAGTTGAACAGCCCAGGGAGATTCCCTGGCGCTCTCAGTCTTAGTATTCACGAGAACTTCAAAATGTTTGTGGAGAAATGGAACCAAAAGATAAGTTGATTTTGGTGCAAAAACAATTGAAATCAATTTATTGGAAAGGTCTTTAAAAAAAATCCTGGGAAATGAGCATTATGAAGGAACTATGTATGAATGTTGAAAAGTTTTGACCTGAAATTAAGTTGTATTTTAATTCCATTGACAGTGACCTCTTTGGAATACCTCCTATTCATTATTTAGGCTACCATGTTATGTTCTTAATTTCCAGACATTTCACCCCTCTGTGTGTCTCCTAACACAGTACATGATACCACCCTCTACCAGTTAGAATAGAACATAAGGCATCATCCTCAATTCTTCCTTCATCCCCACTTTCCATAAGCAGACAACGATGAAATCCTGCCACGTTTACTCCTTGAAAGTTTTTCAATCTGTCCTCTTTTTGCTCACATGGCTGGCCCTCCAACCCTGCTATCCCATGCCTGCTTTTGTGGGCAGACAATTGAACAACATCCCTCTCCTAAATGTTCTAGTAGCCTCCTAAGTGACTTGTTCGTCACCGACAAATCCTGCATGTTTCCACCAGTGCCACAAAGTAAATTTGAAGCAAGTCTGATTATTTTCCTGCTGATTTCAGCGACACTCTGTGGGGATGGAGTCCAAGCTCATCATGAACTAAGTGCAAAGTCTTCTTTACTGTTTTTCCTCTTAGCTTCCAAGTTCATTGCCCACCTCACACTCTTCATGTCTTAGTATAACTCTTCATTGTCTCAGTAAATTTGCACTGAATTTCATGACTTTATATGCCATAAGATACACTCCCAAATGTGCCTCTCCAGGGCAGACTGCTCCCCCAGCTCTAGATTCATGCTTCATCTATAGTTCCACATGTGTTTGGATATCTCAGATTAAACATGCATATGTGGGAGCATTGTTGGCAAGAGTGTGGGGACACCAAGACTCTAAGACACTGACAATGGACTTTGTTGTTAACTTTTATCAAGGGTATTTTGACAATTTCATCACCCTTATAAATCTATATCCCCTTTGCCCAGCAATCCCAACAGCAGAAATTTATCCTACAGATATGTTTACATGCATTTGAAATGACACAGGCAAACAGCATCTATTGCAGCATTGTCCAAAACATCCAAATATTGAAAACCACCTGCATGGAGTTCCTGACTCCTGGCTTCAGGCTGACCCATTCCTCGCTATTGCAGGCACCTGCAGAAGTGAGTCAGAGGATGAAAGACCTCTCCCTCTTTCTCCTTCTTTTTCTGTCACTCTGCCTTTCAAATAAATAAATAAATGTCTCTAAGAAGATTTTCAAACTAGGAATTGTAGATATCTTAGGAGATAGCAAATCCATGCAAATGCAAAACATTATAAACAGAAAAGTGGTCTGACATATATGTACAATGTTTTAAACATATACAGATGTTATTGTGATGGACTAAATATAAATTCATATGCTTTCACAGATAAATGTAGATTTTTTTCTCATTACAAAACAATACAGCTGAAGGTAGAAAACTGACAACTGGTAGAAAGAAAAATATAAAGCTAAGCTAAAAAATCTACAACTCTAAGGTGAATACAGTTGTATATTTTTAGTAGACTAGATTTAGGTTTAGCATAATCACAATATAGTCTTCATTTAGGTCAGTATTGTGGTTAAACAAAACCTCATATTTCAATTATTACAGCCAATTAGACAATATTTACTGCTCCGTATGGGTTAGAGGTAAACTAATTGCATTATTTCTTTGGTTCTAGCTATGCCTTTATTGATCCAAAATGCCATTGATTTCTGCTAGCATTATTATCTGAATTCCATGAAATTAGGTGTGATCCATTCTGAATAACAGGGATTTTGTATTAAGTATTTGGGACTGACTACTGGAGAATCTAATAACAGATTCTGCTGAGTTGTGCCTATACACTAGGATAAATGCATATACAGTACCATACCAGGAAAGGAGTGGCAGAGCCTTGGACTAGGTCCATTATATCAGTGTAATGTCATTGCAGCAATAAACCAGAGGCCAGAGGAGATGTACAAACAAGACTGCCGATTCATGCAGTGAAAAACAAAAATGCCAACTCATACAAATAATGAGCAATCAGGAGATCTTAGTTTATTCATTCAGATGTGATGCACTGCTAACAGCAGTGTTTTGTAAGCTGTAAAGGTCTGAGTGTGAAAGGTTGCCCCTGAACGCCAACTTCCCAGACTCATTACTTCCCCTCTGAGTTTCTATCTTTTAAGTGTCTTTCTAGCTCGACCAACCTATGAATGCCGTGATTCTGCCTAGTATGAGACACTGTGTTGCTCGCTTCGCAGTAGTCAAAGTTGTGTAAAGCATCATTTAATTTCTTAAAAATCCCGGAGTTCAATGATTCAATAACTGCTTAGGAACTCATTTGCTTCTAGGACTCAAGACTTCAAATCTGTAAGCCGAGACAGAGCACGTAAGTGGAAGGTGGCAAAATTTCCAACAATGAAACAGTGCTGTAATGCTTGACTCAGCTCCAATTCCATTGATAACACTCCAAATACCCATCTACACACCAGTAACAAGAGGTGAGAGCATTTTGTCTTAAACCACTGTGTGCTGCTATACTGAAACATTGCACACTGGGTGATTTATAATGACTAGAAAATTACTTCCATTTGAAAGCTGAGAAATCCAAGACCCAGGTGTTTTTATCCGGTTTCCGCTGAGGGCCTTCTTGCTGTGTCCTCACATGGCAGAAGACAGAAGGGAAAGCAGCGTGGAACACATCCTCAGAAGGCAGAAGAGGGAAAAGAGAGCAAACCTACTCTCACAAACTTGTTTTCTAAAAGCATTAATCCATTTGTGAAGGTGGAGCCCTTTCAGCAAACCCTGATTCCCAACACTGCCACGTTGGGATTAAATTTCAGCATGAGTTTTAGAGATAGAAGCATTCAAAGCACCACACATCGATTTGAAAACAAAAATAGAGCAAAACTAAGGCATGCGTGCACTTGCTTTGGAATAATGGAAGGATTATTCAGATACTTGGTAACTGCCTGCTTAGCTTGTAACACGTGTTCAGTTTAACTGTGTGGGAATAGAATTTGGTCATTGGAGAATAGCAGGTGTGTTTGGTAATAGCCAAGCATCACTCAGAGTCATGACAAATGAATACAATCAATGATAAAGCTGCTCAATAGATTTTGAGGTAATAATAAACTGTGATCGGTGGAGTGAAGTTGGTTTTCTTGAGGGTCTTAAGATTAATTAGCTGTGAAGGCAGTTCTTATTCCTTGAGACATCTTGAGCATCGCAAGATTCAGTAGTGTTCCTCCTGAGGGAGAATGCTTCCCAAGGCAATGGGAGGAAGCTGGCCTACGTAATGGTTTTAAGAATTTGCTTAGTGAGAAATACTAGCTGTGTTACTAACAGTTAAATGTCACACTTGACTGATACTCATTGTTAACATCTTTCAGACAAGGAATACATTTTTTATTCTGATGGAAAATAAAATTTGGAAGAATGCTGAATTTCTCTTTCACTCAGTCATTTGTTTTGTACTACATGTCAAGTTAGAACAACTCCCAAAACAGGGCTTGGCATTGTGGCACAGCAGGTTAAGCTGGTTGCAGCCGCAGCTGCTCCACTTTAAATTCAGTTTCCTGCTAATGTGCCTGGGAAGGTTATGGAAGATGGCGCAGGTGCTCAAGCACCTACACTCATGTGGGAGAATGGAACAGGGCTCATGGTTCCTGGCCCAGCTTCGACAGTTGAGACTATTTGGGGAGTAAGTCAGTGAATGGAAGATGTGTGTGTGTCTGTCTGTGTGTGCGTGCGCACACGCATCCCCCATTTCTGTGTCATTATATCTTTCAAATAAATATTTTAAATTATTATTATTATTTTCCATGTTACAGCTTTGTAGGTATGTGGATCCCCCCTGCTTTTCTTCCTGTTTCCACTCCTACCGTTTCTCCCCATTATTATCACAGTGGTATAGTCCTTTTGTAACAGTTACAAGTTTAACATTCTGCTATGTAAGTATATCACCGCATTGTAGGTAGAGAAAAAGGTAGAAAATCTAGCATCATATTGTCAAGATATACGTAACCGTTTTATCGGGAGTCTTTTTATTCAGGAGTAGAGATGTGTACTGCAACACTTCTTCAAAAAGCTCACAGAGCAGCTTTATGAAATTGGCATAATTTCTCCCATTTTATGGAAGGCAAAACTGAGCTTCTGAAAAGCGCAGTGACACATGAATAAAAATTAGAACCTTTTTTCCCTTTAAGTGTGCCAAGAATCATAAATGTAATCTGCCCCATGAGCAAGTGTTTGATGCTGCATTGGGAATTCTGCTTGGGATGCCTGCGTGCCATAAAGAAAGTGTCTGGTTTGAGTCCTGGCTCCTCCACTTCCGCTCCATCTTCCTGTGAATGTGTTCTTGCAGATGGTAACTACTGAAATGCCTGGGTCTCTGCTCCTCCTCTGTGGGAGACCTAGGTTGCGTCCCAGGCTCCTGGTTTTGGCCTGGTGCAGTGTTGGCTGTTGCAGGCATTAGAGAAGTAAACCAGGGCGTAAAAGTGCTCTGTTGCTTTCTCTGTCTCAAATATAGTGAAATTCAAATTTAAACAACTCACCTCCACAGCGTATCTTTGTGGGGCAAGTTCTTGCTCAGTGGTTAGCACTGTAGCATTAGCACGACTGACTTTTCTTTTTGTGATGTTATAATGTTTGCACTGAATGGAGTACACCACTGCTTTTGTGCTGGCTTGCAAGACAGTAACATAATAAAAACTAATAATTTTTCTTTATTTTATAAACCAATGAATGGTGACACTTTTAATTTTTTCTTTTCTGTAGGAAAGCTCTTCTCCTTTCACTGTGTGGTTGGTATACTACTCAACATGCCTACATCTCATCTAGGAGGGCTTGGTTGATGCCTTCTTCACTTCTGATCCAGCTCCTTGTGGTAACTTCACAACACAGACAGGAGTCATGTCTTCTTTTTATATAAGATTTATTTGTTTTTATTGGAAAGTCAGATTTACAGAGAAAAGGAGATACAGAAAGACCTTCCATCAGGTGCTTCACTCCTCAAGTGGCCATCATGACCAGAGCTAAGTTTTCCCAAAGCCAAGAGCCAGGAGCTTCCTTCAGGTCTTCCATGCAGATGCAGGGTCCCAAGGCTTTGGACTGTCCTTGACTGCTTTCCTAGGCCACAAGCAGGGAGCTGGAAGGGAAGTGGAGCAGCTGGGACATAAACTGGAGTCCATATGGGTGCTGCCACTTCCAGGTTGAGGATTAGCCAATTGAGCCACTGCGCCAGCCCCTGAATTTTTCTTTTTCTTACAACATATTTTCCGTGTAAACATAGGACTGCATAGTGCAACTGGATTTGGTGTGGCTTATTACTATCTACTAAATTTTGGTTAAAGGCTTTCTGGTGAATTTATTTGCTTACTAGAAAAAAAAGATTCAAAAAAAACTTTATTTAGCTACTCACATATCTAGATCTCTGAGCCAGTTGTTAACTCATAAATGTTAGTATTGTTCTGGAATACTTTTCAACTAAAGACTGCACTTTCCACAATGGCTTCACTTGCATTGTTGTCTATCATTCTGATGCAAATGAGGGCTTTCACTTGTGCTGTAGAACTTATCAGCCAGTGTATTCAAGCTCACAGAAATAAATGTGCAGTGGTCCTAAGGAGCTGACATGTTAGTGCTCTTTTTTGATGTGTTTCCTTCTCCAAATTGGAGAGTCTTTATCTGCTGTAGACTACAGGCTATCTTGCATGAACATCATTCCTGCCTTTTCAACAGGAGTTAGTCTCCTGCAATATCCATTTGCCATAGGGGAATTCCATTACCTCTCCTTACCAGAAAGATAGATTCTGTCTGGTATTTACACGGAAGATGGGGGAAATTTAATTAAATTCTTTCAAGTGCCAGATTTACTTACACTATCAATTTACTGCTAAAACTACGATTCTCATTTTGGAGAAAGAGAATAGGACCATATGTCTCAAACTTATCAATTGTCAGCACTTCCAGTAATAGCTTTCTGTTAGAATCAAAGGATTTGGGTTTTTGTGTCCTCTGAGCCCTCTAGTTAGAACCTTACAGACATCATGATTTGAAATGGAATTTACTATACACATTTGTTTATTGGAATAAGTTTTGCAATAAATCTAAAAACTGATTTGAAAAATGTCTTAGGGCAAAATTTGGCAGCCTCTTCAAAGAGCAGTTCTTGTTTCGCTCCCATCATTGCCTGGTGAAGATTATGCAAGGATTAGATTAAACACCATCACCAAGAAATCATGCACATATTTGGCCAAATGACAAAACCCTGACCTGTGGGGAACCTAGAAAAATCCAGCACAAGTATCCACATCCGTTGGCATGGAAATAAATAAATATTATAAAAAGAATCTTGTTAAAATTCCTCGTGTCAGAGGTAAATACTCCTTAATTCTGTCCACAAAATTATACTGTGGGAAAACTTCCATTGAGTTTTGATTTACATGACTGTTTGATCTGTATATAGAGCAAAACTACGTGTGTATTTTCACATTTCTCTATTGTAAAGATATGGTTTACATTTGGATAAAAGTTGAAAAAACCTATTCAAAAGCTAATGGGACATGAGATTTGTCCTCAGTTAGCTTATAAAGAAATTGGAAAGATGAGACTTCCACACAAAATATCATTAAAGTCAAAGCTTGAAAAGAAGGGTGGAATGCATAGTTGTGTGAAGCAGTGTGCAAAAATACACATTGAATGCTATAGAAATATAGGAAGGGCAACACGGGAATAATGGAAGCTTGGGTCTTAGGGAAAGATTCCGAAAGAATGTGTGATTTGTGTTCTGACTCAAAGGCTAGGTATGCTGCATATGCACAGAACAGAACGAGAATGAGGTATTCTGATTGAAAAGAGGAAGGCAGAAAAGCAAAGGTATAAGAGGTAGAATCAATCTGGCTGGCCGAAAACAAAGAAGAGGCCAGGTTGCCTGGGGCAGAATGTGTGAGAAGATTGGTGTGGTCAGGTAGACTGAGAATTGGCTATGTAGGCCTTACTTAGAACTTGGTTGAACTTCCATAGCAAAGAAGAACCATCAGGACCCATGGAGTCATGTAATGACATGATGAAAGTAGTGCTGTGGAGAAATAAAACCTGGATTTATGAGATTACATATGGCCATCCAGATGGCAAATGGGATAGTTGCAAAGATTCTTACTTGCCAATGAGATGAATTTGAAGAGAAAGAGGCTGAAGACTGGCATGAAATCAGACTGTGATGGAGCGTGGGTTCAACCTGAATGAATGCAGCTGGAAGGACAGACCGTTCCAAGCAGCTTATGAGAGAGTTGAAACATTCTGATATAGTGTACTCAAGAGTACTGAGGGATAAAAATAAGCTGATGCGAATAAGCAAAGTGGAATAGTGAGGGCCGAGGATCACCTGGTCCTGGTTTCCTAGTCTAATCTAACTTTGTTTACTTGTCTGAAAATATTAGTGGACATATTAAAATTGTTCTTCTTCACGGGGTAACATGTGTGATATTTTGATAAATGTAAATACTGTACATTATCCAATCAAGGTAAATTGAGGGCTAGCTCCTCTAATATTTCATATTTATTTGCAGTAAAGCATATTCAAAACACTAGTTTCTAGCTGTTTCTTTGCTTAGAGAAATATCCGATGCATTGTAATTAACCCACTGGGCAATGGAACTCCAAGTATTCTTGCTTCTACTGAGAAGTTAGTATACATTAATCAAGAGAGACTGCCTCTCCAATCTCTGGTAAACACCATTACACTTTGAACATCTATGAGATTATCTCTTTAAAAGACTCCACACATAGGTAAGAGTCTGCAATGTTTGTTGGCACGTGCATGCAAGTGCGCGCATGTGTGAGATAAACTTATTTCACTTACCATAATGCCATCCAGTTCCATCCTCATATTAGAAATTGACATGATTTCATCCTATTTACAGCTTAGTAGTATTCCATTGTGTATGTATATACCACATTTTCTTTACCCATTCATCAGTGGACAGGCATATCAAGTGCCGGTATGTTTGAGAGAATGGTACTATTTCCCTTGGATGCATACCTAATAGTGGAATTGCTGGATACTCTGGTAATTCTAGTTTTAGCTTTTTCAGAAACCTTCATACTATTTCCCCCAATAACTGTACCTCACGTGCTCTTAGTCATATTGAGTTGCCTATGATTCCCTAAAGTCAATGTTTTTTTTTTTCCACCTTTCCAGTGCTTTGGCCAGAAGACATGCTCGTTCATTTCTCCTGTAAGAATTTATCTTAGGCAAACAGGCTCCTAAAGCCATCTAGATATGCATCCCTAGAGCTGGTACATGTGTAAGGGATTTAGCAGCTACAGTGAACGTTACAGACATCAAAGTAGTAAATATTATGCTGGATTTTCTAGGTAAGTCCAACCTAATTACAGAACTTTCACTGGAGTCAAAGTGATGCAAAGGAAGAAGAAATCAGAGGGCTTGACATGATGGCTCAATTGGCTAATCTTCCCTTTGCAAACACCAGGATCCCATATGGGTGCGTTTGTGTCCCAGCTGCTCCACTTCCATTCCAGCTCCCTGATTATGACCTGGGAGAGCAGTAGAGGATGGCTCAAGTCCTTGGACCCCTGCACCCATGTGGAAAAACCGGAAGAGGCTCCAGGCCCTTGTGGCCATTGCGGGAGTGAACCAGCAGATGTAAGATCTTTCTGTCTCTCTTTTTCTATCTAATTCTGCCTTTCTAATAAAAATGAAATCTTTAAAAAAGAAGAATTTGCTTAAAAAAAGGAGAAATCAGAGAGATGAAAAATATGAGAGGAACTCCATACACTGTTGCTGGAGGGGAAGAATTACGTGGACATCAGGAAAATGAACAGTATGGTGGTAAGGGTCACTGGCAACGCAGACCAGTGCTCAAAGGAGATGTCAAGGTTAGCAGGGACTATCAGTAACAAAGGAAACTTAGTTCCCCTGATTCAACCTAGCAAGTTTAGAAATTGAGGGTGTTTGCTTATGCTCCCCAGTTACTAAGCATCACTTACACAGTGTATCGTTAGCTATCTAGTAATTATTTATATTATATCTAGTATTTATTTATTTATAGTATTTTAGATATCTAGATATTTAGTGTATCTTTAGATATCTTCACACTCAGATAGGAATGGCAAGCCAAAGATCATTAGTTCTTTATTTTTGACAGTCTTTACATGGGCTACAGGAAAGTGGGTAAGACTATTATTTCCATATTATCTCTCTCTCTTTTTTTCTGTATCTGAGGTAAAGGCGGAGATAAAGGGAGAAACCCCACCCAGCCTCCCACCCATCCCAGGTCCCTGATGTGGGGCATGCTCTGAGGGTCTTGCTCAAGTGGTTTTGATAGTTCAACAGTTCTGAATTGCTGCCACTCTCACCACTCCAAGCACGATGAGGTCGTTGAAGAATCCAGTGATTGACATAGTCCATCTTAGAGTCTCTGTTTGCCCAATATTTCACTGCCAACATCTGGCTGGGGTAGTTGATTCATTTGTTCTGTCCTCTGTTGTGGTGCCAGGTGTCCTCTGCAGGTTCCGATAGACTGCCATATCCTCCATGTGCACCTGATCGTGCTGTCCACTGCTCCTTCTGAGCCTCTATCATCAGTTCTTTTTAGGAAAACTTCACCTACAACAAGATGGAGGAATCCACCATGGGGGTGGGTGGGTATGGGGAGGGGTTGGGGGAATCCCAGAGCCTATGAAACTGTCATAAAATGAAATGTAATAAAAAAAGAAAGAGAGTGAACAAAACAAGGAGGGAAAAGTACACATATTGAAAGAATGTTGAGAATAAGAGAAAATGTTTCTGAAAAAAATGGTTAAGGTCCTTATAGACATAAGAAATGACATTGTATCAATAAAACAATAACAGGGCTTGGCGGCGTGGCCTGGTGGCTAAGGTCCTCGCCTTGATCCCATATGGCTGCTGGTTCTGATCCTGGCAGCTCCACTTCCTCTCTGTCTCTCCTCCTCTTGGTGTATCTGACTTTGTAATAAAAATAAAATAAATCTTTAAAAAATAAATAAATAAAACAATAACAATTATACGAAGGAAAGAAGAACAAATTACCTGGAAATTTAAGAAATATGTTAGAGAAAAATAAATAAATGTGTTTGAAAATAACAGGGAGTAAGTTACATAGAAGACAGGTAAACAAAATAGAGATGTCATTAATGAAAACTGCTTGAGTGTTTGCTATGTGTTGTGCATTCTTCTAGATCCTTGTAATGCACTATCAACAACAACAATCCAGAAAATCCCTCTGACTTTGTGTAGCTCATACTTTGGTGGACAATATGAAGATAACAGTAGAAGGACAATTCAAGCAAATTAGGTCTATCACTGACCTAATTTGAATTTCCAGAAACAGCACAGAATATGGTGGGAACAAATGATCAAAGAAACAATACAAACTATTTTTCTAGCCCTAAGGGATATGAATTTCCAGATTTGAAGTTGCCATGTAGGGCACTTTGACATTCTAGAAGACTAAAGAGAAGAATCTGAAAACTTCCTGACAAAAAAGAGAGAAATCTGCAGACTGGATGATAATGGGGGAGGGATATCCTCAGAGTTCGGAACAAATGCCTATTTTTAGCCAAGAATTTTATTCTCAGCTGAATTAACCATCAAATCAGAAAGCAGAATAAAAATATTTTCAGATATGCAATGTCTCAACAATGTTGCCTACCATGCACCTTCACTCAGAGAGTGACACTCAAACCAAGTAAGAATATAAACTCAAAAACAGAGTCAGGGGAGCTGGTTCGTATCTAGGAGAGAGGTGATAGGCATTTATACAACAACAGCTGCACAGCAAGCTCAGAAAGAAAACAGTGCTTACTAGAACTGTCTGGGGACCCTAGCAGAATCACTTCTAGGGCTAAAATATCCCAACCATATTCCAAAATTCAAAACAATAATAACAAAACTGACAGACATTGTGGTACTAACATGTGGGCAACTATACTGAGGCATTGACAAGATTTTCAAAATATATAGGAAGATTTGGTCACGGGCTCAAACTATTAAAAAGGAAAAAATTATTCAGGTAATCTAATTAGGTAATTTAACTTCTGAAAACTCAGCAATTGTACAAGAAAGCAAATGAGGTCACAGCATAGTTCTTGGCTCAGTAGTGGACAATATTTACATAGTCATCGTGACACAGATTTTAAAGTGTGATATTCTATTTGTAGAATAAATGCAAACAAGGACATTAAAAACAGATGGAATCCTTATCTACTATTATAAGATGACTAGAGAAAGTATGAGAATGGAAAGATAGCAAGGCAAGCATATTTTAGGGGAATATGAAAGCAAAGATTGGAAGAATGCTTGACAATTGAAAGTGAGATAGGGTAAGACAAATGGGTGTTGCTTCTTTTTTATTTTTGTAAAATAAGCCTTTTGAAAAACATTTGTTTAATTTTATTGGCAAGGCAGATTTACAGAGAGAAGGAGAGATAGAGAAAGATCTCCCATCTGCTGGTTTACTCCGCCTATGGCCATCATGATCAGAGCTGGAACAAGGAGTTTCTTCTGGGTTTGTCACACAAGTGCAAGATGCTTAGGCTTTGGGCCATCCTCTACTGCTTCCCAGGCCACAAGCAGGGAGCTGGAAGTGGAGCAGCTGGGACACAAACTGGTGCCCATACTGGATGCTGAGGCTTCCTAGGTGAGGATTTAGCCATTGAGCCATCATGCTGGGTCCCTGTAATTAAAGCCTTTCAGGATAGATTAATATAACATAATAAAATAAGCATGCATTACTTAAATAAGGATAAAGATTAATTGAAAGCATACCAGTAGTGACTACTTATAAAATGCAGATTCTTTTCACTTTCACTTTCTGAATCCTCTATTGCTGGGCATTCTGCGCTTTCCTCTTGACCACAACCATAGAGGCAAGAGTCTGCAAAGCTCTCATCCCAGGCATGTACAGGGCTAACACTCAGGAGAAGGGTCATGAAGAGTGCAATCTACATTTATAAAGGAGGAGTTTAAAGCAGCTCAATGCAAGGCAAGAAATAATTTCTAAATATGGATACATGGGCATTAACACATCAGTTCCACTTTGCCATACTTGAGTGTTATGAACTGTGGTGTTCAAGGAGGAAGGGAAGGTAACTCAAGGAGCAGTAATCCTAGGGCTTAAAGTTTATCTCCCAGTGCAGGAGGGAAAGGGGGATAAGCTTGCATCTTAGAAGACAAAACCCACTTATCCTTGCCACCTCTACTATCCTCTACTCTGTGCCCAAATTAGAAAACAGGATATCATCCTTTGTTCTTCTCGCATCACCTTAACACATTCTAATCATAACTACCAAATGCCTCTTTCTATGCTCTGATGTACTTTTGAAGCAATCCAATTATTTCCAGCCTCCCAGTCATTGTTTAGTCCAATCTGTCAAATCCTATGATGGCCATAGCATTATCACTGGCCTCCTTGTCACTGATATGTTTAAATATTCATTTATTTGAGAGAGAGAGACAGAGAGAGAGAGAAATGGAGAGGTAAAAATCTCTTACCTGCTGATACATTCCCCAAATGACTGCAACAACATGGGCTACCAGGAACCTAAAACTCCATCCAAGTCTCCATCATCGGTGCTAAAGATCCAAGTATTGAACAGCACCTGCTGCTTCCCAAGGCTTGTATTATGAGGAACCTGAAGTCAGAAGCCAGAGCCAGAAATCCAACCCAGATACTCTGATGTGGGATGCCAGTATCTTAACTGCTACCCTGAATACCCACTTGCCTGACTCTATATACTTCATTGGCCCTCCAATCCTTCCATCATGTACTAAACTGTGACCCTCTCCCAGCGCCTCCCTCCCCGCCAAACTTCATATCTTGAACCCTTAATACCCAGAAACTTAGTATTTTGGAGACAGGATCTATATCGATGCAAGTAAGTTAAAATAAGATTATAAGAGCAGGTACTAATCCAACATGATTGTGTCTTTATGAGAATAGGAAATTGAGACATGGACAGCTACCAAGTAAAGAGACAACTTGTGCAAGAAGAGAATATTTTCAAATCATATGTCTGATAAGAGATTCATATCCAAAACATTGCAGGTAGTTCAGCAATTCAATAACAAAGCAATAAATAATCCGATTTTAAAATGGAGAAAAGACTTGTCTCTTCTCAAAAGAAGACACACAAATGGAGGCCAGTGCAGTGGTATACAAAACCCTGTATCTGTGGTGCTGGATGTGGAAGCCGCTTTGTGTCCTGACTATTCCACTTCTGATCCAGCTCCCTGCTAATTGCCTTGGAAAACATCAAAGGATGGCTCAAGATCTTCGGTCCATGACACTAAGTAGAAACCTAGAAGCAGCTCCTGGTTCCCAGCTTTGGATTGGTCCAACTCTGGCTGTAGTGGCCATTTAGGTAGTGAACCAGTAGATGGAAGATCTTTTACTGTCTCCCCGTCTCTCTCTCTGTAATTCTGATTTTGAAGTAAACATTTTTTAAAGATGACATAAAAATGGCCACTATGTAAATGAAAAAAAAGCTGTCCATATTACTATCAGTTAAATGCAAGTTAAAATACAAATTAGATACTACATCACATCTAGTTAGTACCAAAGAGGCAAAAGAAAACAAATTTTAGTGAAGGTGTCTAGAAAACGAAACGCTTGTACACTACGCATGGGAATGTAAGTTACTACTGCCGCTGTGGGTAAATTAAATCTACTACAGAATCCAGCATTTGGCAAAAAAAAAAAATGAAATCAACAAATGATACAGAAATCTGCATTCTGGTGTTTATTGTCATGCTAGTCATAATCCAGGTGTTCACAGATGGATGAATTAATAAAATGGTGGAATATATACACAATGGACTAGTGTTCAGCCATTAAAAAAGGAATTTTGTCATTTGCATCAACAGAGACGGGCCTGGAAGACATTGTTTGACGTGAAATCAGTCAAACACAGACAGCAATCTAAAAAGTTAAACTCACAGAAGTAGAGAGAACTATAGTGGGTTTTCAGGGCTAGCAGATGGAAATGGGGAGATTTTTGGTCAAACGAAACAAATAATCAGTTATGTAGGGTGAATAAATTCTACAGGCATAAAGTACCTCATGATGAGTAGAGTCAATAATATTATTTCATATTAATCTGCTGAGTGTAAAGGTTCAATATAATCACCACACACATGAAGAAGGTAACTAGGGGTTTAAATAGCTTGATTGTGAACATCACTGCATTATATGTCTCAAAACATTCTGATAAACAGAATTTTTACTTGTTAATTCTACCTTGATAAATTGGGGCAGAGGGGAGATCATTATATTGCTAAATAACTTTTTTGGGGGGGGGGGAAAGGCCATGAGTGGGCTTCAGTTTTCAGTCCAACCACCAACAAGCAAAAAATCTACATAAATTATAAACAATCTGTGTAAAGTCATGGCAAGGTTCTGAAACAATCAATCTACGGGGCAGGGGCAGAGATTTCAAAGAGGGTTGAACAACTCAGAGGAGAGCTACATTCTCCCAAGGGCAGTTGCTAAGTCTGGGTGCATTGTTCATATCTAGAATCTGGGCTTTGGACAGACAGATGGCCACTGCTGGAGAATACAGAAAAAATGATTCCCTTCATCTCTACTCTGCTTGCAATACTTTTTCTCATGTTCTACACCCACACACCACCACATGGCTGATTCCAACTTGTTCTGCCACTTCTTTTCATAATCACTTCCTCTATGCTTGAAGCTTTAGCTCCTTGTCTTTCTGTACTCCCACAGCCCCTTACATTCACCTCTAAGACTACTGATCTTCCTCATCAGATTGAGAGCTAATAAGGCTGTGTGGTCATGCCAGAGTGGAAGTTGGTAACACAAATAGTATGACCATAGTGCAGCTGCTAACGTTAGATAATTGGTTGTAGTCAACTTCTAAAGGGCATATATATCTATGCTCAGATACAAAGACACTGTGTGATTATAAGATAGAGGTTCATAAAAATATTTTTTAAAGATTTATTTATTTTTATTACAAAGTCAGATATACAGAGAGGAGGAGAGACAGAGAGGAAGATCTTCCATCCGATGATTCACTCCCCAGGAGACCACAACGGCCGGTGCTGTGCCGATCTGAAGCTGGGAACCAGGAACCTCTTCCGGGTCCCCCACGCGGGTGCAGGGTCCCAAGGCTTTGGGCCGTCCTCGTTGACTGCTTTCCCAGGCCACAAGCAGGGAGCTGGATGGGAAGTGGAGCTGCCGGGATTAGAACCGGCGCCCATATGGGATCCCGGCGTGTTCAAGACAAGGACTTTAGCCACTAGGCCACGCCGCCGGGCCCCCCATAAAAATATGAATGGAGTCTTATATTTCAAGGCTGAATTGAGTACTGCAAAAAATTATGTTGTTAGGGTTTTGGGCACATTATTTACAGTTGTATATTCCCTCTCTTGGAACAGATGTTTGGGGAAAACCTGTAAGACATCTGGCTCAGGGAGAGGAGAGGTCCTGAAAGTATGAGTAGAGAGAGAGAGCCATGTTAGATTTTCAATGAGCCTGTGGATGCCTGCAGATGCTGTTTAACTGCAACTACATGAGGGACTCTGAGGAAGAACAGCAGAACTGCTCGGCTGAGCCCAGTCAATTCAAACAATGGTGAGAGAAAATGGATTGTCATCTTAATCATTACATTTTGGGTCTGTTGGGAAAGAATAGAAACTCTCCCTTCATACATACTACATTCCCTACACTATGAAGTGAATAGTTCTGATTTCTAAAGCTTCCTGAACCCACAGAACCAAATATCTTTGCTGATGGCCCATTTAAATCCCCAGGGAAAAGGCTTTGCTCTTGACTCATGATACCTCTGTGTGATCCAAATCTCAGGATTATATCTTCCATAAGGTAGTAGGATTGAACTTCCATATCCATGAGTTGTGCATCCAAGGAGTCAACAGACCACTAACTTTAAATGGTTGGAAAAAATGCATCTGCTTGAACCTGTAGACACTTATTTTCTTCTTCTTTTTTTATACAGCACAGTATAACAAATATTTGCAATAGTTACACATATTACACATAATCTAGTGGTGGTTTAAAATATACTAGTGGATGTGTGTAGAGTATGTGTAAACACTCACCATTTTATAAAAGACTTGAACATTGACAGATTTGGGCGTCTTTGAAGAGTGCCAGAGCCAGTGTCCCACAGAAGGGTAATGCATTCTAAGTCCCCTTTTGGGTTGCAAACGGAAGTCCCTAGTTTTCACATTTGGGGATTCACTGAGTAGCTGGAAAACTCTTTGGATGACTCTCAATCACCCCCAAAACGTAAGCCTCTTCTCTATACATGTCTGTCTGTCTAGAAGTTGGTGATAGGTCAGTGGTCTTGCCTTGCTCGTTGCTACCCACCACTCCCACATACCTTAAAAGTCCTGGTTTCATTCACAACTTCTTATATATGGGTCCACAATGTCATTTTGAGGTTTGCATAGGATGAAGTTCAAACTGCGTATTTTTCCATAGGCATCATTCAGTTGCAAATTTAGAAGACATGATGCTGCTGGTGTTGTTGATTTTTGCTTCCCTGACAAGAGTTCCATTTCAACAGGTCCTGTGAAAACATTAATTTGCAGCTATAATAATTTCAAAGTAAATTTTGGAGGTAGCTGATAGGAACATCAGCCAAAAGATTACTGATACAAAACAACCTTCCTGATATTGTTTTATGCAGAATGCGCATTTTAATTGTATAAATAGAGCAGATTTGATGATCTAGGTTATGGACATGGAAAGGTGACATAAATAATCTGAAAAGGTCATTTGTATTTGTTTTGAGAATGTACTATAGCTTATTTTGCTTCAACAGCAGCAGCAGGTGTTCCTAATTATGGTTTGGCTTAGACTAATACTGGAATTAGCCTGTGTATTCAAAGCTTATATGTGTCAAAAGCCTGTTGGGCAATTGAGTAGGGAGAGCTGACCCAAGACTCTCAAGCCATGTGATGCACAATTTCCTTTCAGTCTTGAATACTCATGTTGCTAAGGGGCCTACAAGGTTTCATGCATGGAGTGAAAGTTGACCCTCACACTGATGGACTGGATGTCAACGCCAAAGAAAACCTCTCCCGTGTTCTCAAAAATCTCTCTGTAATTCACCTTCAGAAACTGTCATACTGTTCTGTAGCGGGAAAATTTAGGCTGCTGTGTGAGTTTATCCACTACCATGTCTTTCCCTGGAGGACTTTGGGGACCAGACAGAGCTGGGAGGCATGAGGAGCAGGCAGGATGGAAGGTGGTGCTTGGTCCAGGATGCAACTGGAGACCTTTAGCCACCACCATCATCTTGATGACTCCCAGATTCCTATCCTGAACCCAAACCTTTCTCCCTAAACTGTAGCAATGCATCGATGTATTTATTGCCCGCCAACTGTCCCTCAGGACTCCAAACCGAACTTCTCTTGCTCATTCCCTTCCAAGTCATCCTTTTCCTTCTGTGTTCATCAGCAAGTGGTGCCACTTTCAATCCAGTCTCCAAACGAAGAATTGAGGAATCATTGTCGCCTCTTCCATCTCCATTCTCCCCTATCTTTTTCACTTCTTGCTGATTTTATCTGCTGATTTTCACTGTGTTTGCTGACCTCTTTGCACTCTCCCTTCCAATCAGACCAAGCCTCCATTAACCCTGCATCTTGGACTCCAGCATTCTCATCATTGGCTTTTTTACATGAAACCTTGTTCCTTGCCTCTATCTTTCCACTACAGAGCAAAGATTTAGAAGGGCTGTTTCTGTCACAAAGTAAATCCTAATAGCTTGCCATCACCTTTAGGGTAAAATTCAATATCTTTGCCTTGCCTACAATGACCTTGCACAAGTGTGACTCCCGGTAACCTTTCTAGTTTTCTGGAACGTCTCCTTTGGTTCTCTGCACTTCAGGCATGCTCTGTATTTCTCAGCCTCGGGCTATGCCAGGCTCTCTGCTCTTTGAGCCCCTGGGGAAACCTCCACTTTGCCTGTAATGCCCTTTCACTTTGGTCCTCATCAGATATTCAGGTCTTCTTGCTTCAGGTTGTCCTGCAATTTGGAACTCGTCCTTTGTAGCGCTCTTCAGACCGTGAGGACTGCCAGGGCCTTTGTTCCTTGCTTAAGGTTTTAGCACCATGGTGGGAGCAGAGCCAGCACTTCCTAAATACAAAAACCTTCTTAACGGGTCTGCTTTCCTCAGAGTTCTCCTCTTCCACTCTCCAGAATCAGCTCTATTGCACCCAAGACACAGATCTGGTCAGGTGTACTTCGAGTTAAAAGCAAAACCAAAAGCCAATAACCAATGCTCCTTATCTAATGCAGAGTGAAGTCCTAGTGTTTTTGTAACATCACAGAATCAGGGTTTTGTCTGACCTTTTCATAAACTGCCCAATCAGCCTTCCTCGGTCCATCTTACATCCTGCCTAGAAGCACACACTGCCTAGAAGCAGACTGCCTAGTCAAGCTGAACTGCACACTGCTTATGGCCTATGCTTCAAATTGTGTAACCTTCATGCATCTGGCGAGTTTGTACTGTGCTTCTGCCTCTTATGGCTCATCACTTTTTCACCAGCCAACTGAAAAATCTTGATCCGTCTGAAGGTTCTGCAGTTCCCCTCCCAGACGAAAGTGATCATTCCCACCACTGAACTCCAGCCTGTTCTAGCTCCCTCTTGCCTTAATGCCATTATGTGTACACAGGACTCATTCTCTGCTCAACTGCAAACTGCAAGAGAAAAGAGTAGCATCATTTCTGCATGACCATTCACCTTCAGCCAACACTGGTAGTCTGGGGCTAATCTGCATCTACTGCATGCTTTCTAACCTTTTCCATGAAGTATGCTTCAAGGATCAGCTGCTTGGGAGTTCTGGTGGTTTGTTAATCATTCATAATCTTGGGTCCTCTAGATTTGGAAAATCAGAATGTACACGCTAAGATTCCCAGGTGATCCACAAGCATGTTATGATTTAAGAAGCAGTGCACTGCTTTATTTCACAAGGGAAAAATAGCAAACCCGAAGGAAAAACAAAACCAAACACACACACACACACACACACACACCCCATACACATTGTAATTTGGGGCTCCCAGATAGGGAATCAGAACTTTCAGATCAACTGCATCATGCGGGTTTCTCCAATTTCAAATTCCTGCTCTCGAGTTGGGACCTGGTGTTTCTCCCAAACCATGGCAAGAGCTGTATCCCAGGGCAGGGGGCGCCTACAGTGCTGTGGACACACCTAGCTGGCCCTAGCCAGGCTGGAGAGTTGTGATTCCTTGCAGCTTGCCTTAATCAATGTGGTCTCTAGCCAAGGTGTGAGTCAAGCCTTGTGTCCTCTGTTAAACAGCAGTGAAAGGAATGTGACGGAATGATGTCAAGTGAGCTTTTGAGCTAACCACTCCTAGAAACATCTGGCGCTGGCAGAGAATCACTATGAATGTGGCTAAAGGGAACAATTGAGCAATTTGAATTAATCACGGTCTTAAGTCTTTTATATGTAATGTATTTCTGTTTTGCTCTAAAGAGGCAAGTAACTAAGCAATGCTTCCTTGGCTTGACTTCTTTTCTTCGTCCTTCCCCAGGTTTTAGAAGAAAGCTAAAGCCCCCATTTAAAAGGACTGCCTTTCCTGTGTTCCTCTTCGCACCAACAAAAACAGCCTTCTTGCCTTCCAGAGGCCTTTCTTAATGATCAGCACAGCTCAAGTATGGTGTTCAGCACCCACTTGGCCTGCAGAAGTTACAGGGTCCTGCATAGCACATAGTCTCACTCCCTGGCTGTGTGCTACAGAGGAACTTGGTAATTGGAAAAACCCCTCAAGTTCAGGCAAAGTAGCTCAAATTGGCAAGTGGCAAAAGCCACTGTTTGTGCCTCATGCAAATATTCGCTGATCAATTACTGCTCCTAAAGCTCGCTCGCTCTCTCTCTCTCTCTCTCTCTCTCTCCCTCTCTCTCATTTGAGCTGCTTGGCTTCTAATCACCACCATACCCAGACTGACACAGGAGTGGTTTCTGACCAGTTTCTATCTGACACTGGAAAAGAAAGATAGCACTGTCCTTCTGCCACCAAAGTGACAGAAAACCCAGGCTTTGCTAGCAACCCTGTCACAGCCCCCTGGCTGCATTTAAATCAAAAGTGGTTATTGTCAAGGAAGACTTTGCCAGCCAAAGAAACAACTGTTTTGAATTAGAAACTGAGAGCTGGTGAATAGGCTGGTGATGGAAGCCGTCTTTCTCATGGGAAAGTTGCCCCTAGACAAAATTGTGATTTAGACACACATGTCACATTTCTCTCCTGAATTGTTCCTCCATTCGCCAGGGGTGTTGGTCTGGGTTCACTAGAGAAGCAGAACTAATAGAATATATATGGGGGATTCATCAAGGTCATGGGGAATGTATATTGGTTTTAATTACATTTGTCCACGAAGTTTTTGAAGTATCTCAATGTAGGGAGAGAGAGAGAGAGAGAGAGAGAGAGAGAGAGAGAGAGAGAAAACGAGAGAGATGAGAGATTTGGGGGATATGTCAAGTTCAAAACCAAGTCTTGAGTCAGAAGTCCTGACTGCAAGGCTGACCTGCACATTGCAAACTCGAGCAAGGTATTTGTTGCAAACATAAGGTACAGATCCTTCTTGTACAGGATACCAAAGCAGTTATGGCACTTCAAGTCCATTTAGTACAGATCACATTTTGTCCCATGATGTATTCATCTAATCACACTGTCAGCTTGGGTAGGGCCGGCCAGCCAGCTTTCTGGCTGCAGGTTCGACAGGTACACGGTTGTTAGTTGGGAACATAAGGACACATGGAATTTTGTGTTAGAGACACTGGTCTGCTATGATCCAACCACAGGATGGCGCCTATAGGGCAATGTCAACAGGAAAAAATTAGTTGGGCTACTTGCTACTCAAGTATTGCATTGTAAGACTGTTTTTCTATTTAAAAATATTTTGCTTATTAAAAAATAATTCATGCAACCATCCTGCCTAGTGGAGACCCTTGCTCTGGCCCTGATAGATCCCTCTCTTTGAGGGATCAGAGGCTCCTGGTCTGGGCTAGAACTCTTACCTCTGTTCCCCTGGAGGCTAGTCCTCCACTCAGTTCCCAGGCAGGGCTCACAGGTGTCTGAGTACCCAGGTGAAAACAAGGACTAGGAATGGGAGGGGTCACACACACACACACACACACACACACACACACACACACACACACACACTAGCACTGGGGCAGGGGGAGCAGAGAATCCTGAGAAGTTCACATATGTTTGGTCCCCAGCCCAGGTGTGTCATAGAATGCCTTCTCTGGAGGTCAGACTGGTTAGGAGGGAGGAAGCAGGGGATGGAAGGGAAGTGGACCCACAATCTACACCTGCCAGCTCCAGTTGTAGTCAGCCTCCTAGCTGCCATTCTCTGTATTGCAAGAGTAATTGTTCTCTTGATAAAAATAAAAATATTTATTATATACATATATTCGATTTGATTGGAAAAGCAGAGAGACACGAAGATCTTCCATCTGCTGGCTCACTCTCCAAATGTCTGCAACAATCATGCCAAATCCTGAGCCAGCAACCAATCCAAATGTATGGCAGGGACCCAACTGCTTGAGCTATCACCACCTGCCCCCCAGGATGTGCATCAGCAATGGCAAGAAGCCAGATTGGAAGGAGAACTGGGAGCTAAAGCCAGGGACTCTGAAATGGATGCAGGTATTCCAAATTGCATCTTAAATGCTATGCCAAATGCTTACTCCTCTTTATATGATCTCACTGCATGTTTGCATATATTCTCAATCATATTTGCAATTTTTGTCCCATTCTGTATTTTTTCTTTATATATTCTTGATGGCATCATTTCTTTTTTTTTTCTTTTCTCTTTTTGATAGGGTCCTTTGACAGACAATTTTTTTTATTTGGATAAAAATCAATTCATTAATTTTCAATTTACAACTAGCACATTGGATATTGTATATAAGAACTCTGTCATACCTAATGTAAGATCTTCTCTCCAGTTTTCCCTAGAAGTTTTACAGACACATAAGTCGACAATCCATTGTGAGCCAGTTTGTTCTTTGTGTGTGTGTGTAGCATGCATTAAGAATATCGATTCCTCTTTCTTCACATATGGATAAGCAGTTGCTGTAGATCATTTGTTGAACAGACTATGCATTTTCCATTAACTTATGTTGCTATGTTAGAGAAAAATCAGTTGACCATAAATAGACTCTCAACTCTGTGCCAGTAATTGTCTGAATTTCAGTGGTTTGAAACCAGTTAGTTTTCCTTTTTCCAAACTGCTTTGGTTCTTCTGTATCTTTTGTATTTCTGTATGGAATACAGGAAAGGCTTCTGTGATTTCGATAGGGTTACACTGACATTATACATCTGTTTGAAGATAATTGTCATCCTGCAATATGGAGACTTCCAATCCATGAACATCTTTCTATCTCTATTTATTTAGATCTTTATAAGGGTACTTTAAAAAGGTCACTGAAAATGAAATTTCGAAGTGGATTCATGCTGGTATAAAATATTTTCAAAATCCTTGTCTAGTTTTACTCATGAACTTTTGGAAGACTCCTTATATTTTCTCGCGGTAATGGTTTATAATTTTTAGTACACAGGATTTTTAAAATAATTTGTGTTAGATCTATTCCTAAGTGTTTCATATTTTTATGCTACTCTAATGGCATTTTAAAGCATTCATCATTAAGTATGACACTGAACTGTGCTTTGTCCTTACTATCCAGCCACTTATTTCTTGCTTTTGTAGATGTCTTTATCAATGCAAGGAAGTCTTCGTCTATTCCTAATGTGTTTAGAGCTTTTCCTGTGATGGGTGCTGACTTTCAAGCTTTGGAAAGTAGTGTTTCAGGAGGGGTCATCTATTGAGATAACAACATGGCTTAGGTCCTTTATTTCATTAATATGATGTACTACCTTAAAAAAGGATGTGGGGGAAAGGTACCTTAATCCTAATCAACACTGCTGGTGGGAATGTAAACTAGTATGTTATGGAAGAGAGTATGGACAGTCTTTTAGAGATCTGAAACTAGATCTACCATGACTCAGCTATCCCGCTCCTGGGAATTTGCCCAAACAAGATGGAATCACCATATAAGAGAGTTATTTGTATACCCATACTTATTATAGCTCACATCACAATAGAAAGATATGGAATCAACCCAGATATTCATTAATGGATGATTGGATAATGAAAATGTGATATCTATCTATATCTATATCTATATCTATATCTATATCTATATCTATATCTATATCTATATCTATATCTATATCTATATCCATCTATCTATCTAATGCAATACCACTCAGGTATAAAAAGATTGAATGGGATGGGTGTTATTTCTTCTTTAAATATTTTGTAGAATTCACTATAAAAGTCATCTGATTCTGGGTGTTTCTTTGTGGGAAGATATTAAATTATTCTATAAATTTATTTACTTGGCACATTATTAGTTGGATTTTCTATCTAATTTTTTGTCTGTTTTGGTAATTCTTGTCTTACCTAGTTCAGTTATGTTGCTCACCTTTTCACATGATTTTCGTACTAGGGCCTGACCTGATGTTGTGGCTTAGCTGGTAAAACTGCCAAGTGTTACACAGCCATCCCACATGGGTGCTGGTTTGAGCCCTGGCTGCTCTACTTCAAATCCAGGTTCCTGTGTATGGCCTGAGAAAATGGCAGATCATTCAAGTCTTCGGTTCCCTGCCACCCACATGGGAGACACAGACGAAGCTTCTGGTTCCTGCCCCTGCGTGGCCTTGCGCTGGCCACTACAGCCACTGGAGAGTGACGCAGGAAATGGGAGGTGCTCTCTCATCCTCTGTCTCAATCTTCCTCCTCCCATTCTCTGCCTCTTCCTTTCTCTGTATCCCCACTGTTCAAACAAATACATCTTTTTTAAAGTGTCAGTAAAGTTAAGCTACTTTATAAAAAATACTTTCGTGGTATTCTCTTACGATGTTTCATCTCTGTAGTGTTACTGGTGACATCCTTTCATTCCTGTATTATTTTTCTTGATCACTTTAGCCTATGATTTATCAGTTTTGTTAATCTTTTCAAAGAATGAACTTGTGAGTTAATTGATTTCATGTCAGTGTTTTCTATTTTATTAACTTTTTTGGAATTTTAACTCCTTTATTTTGTCAATCTGAACTCTTTTCTTTTGATTAGTTTTATAAGGATTAAGTAGTCACTTAAGATACCACTTATTGTCCAATTTAAGCACTTAAAATTGTAAATGTCCTTCTATACTCTGCCTTAGAAGCATCTCCCAAATGTTGATACTGTTTTTTTTCTTTCAGTTATTGATAAGTATGTCGCTTAACTTCTTAACACTCTGATTTATCAAGTTTCTTTCTGTTGCCAAGTCTCATTGAATTTAATTTTCTAATTGGGCATATTTTGTTAATTTCATTCCTTTGGAATGTACAGAAACTTATTTATGGCCTAGCGCATAATCCATCGGGGGGATGTTTGGAAGTATTGTTAGTGGACAGCAGGGATTTTTAGGTGGCACACATTGTGAGGACTGAAGGAGTAGTCACAGAAATAAGGAAAAACGGAGAGCCAGTGTGTAAGGAGAAAAGGAAAAGAAATTGATTTTGAAAAAAATCTAATTTTCAAGCCATGAAGACATCCAAATAGATATGTCCACAATCAGTTTAAAGGGTAGGTCGCAAGCTCAGGAGTAAGAAAAGGCTTCAAATATGACAGGACAGTGATCACACAAATATTTGGGTGCAGATAAGTCCAGAAAATTGGAGATACGTTTGGTAGTATTTTTTAAAATATAGTTTGGCCCTTTGTAGTCTTAAATTTCTCTAAAGCTCCCCAAAATGTCTAAATGTCATCCTGTTGTTGCTGGTGTTTGTTTGTTTTCCTTTGATTTCTGTTTTTCTTTTTGGGGAAACAGAATGTGAACTGATCACAGAAAGAAACATACCGGCTAGCAAGAAACTGAGAGTGAAAGCAAGTAAGATCCCATAAGGCATACAGGATCTTCTTCCAATCCCATCACCATAAAATTATGCTGGAATTGGTGGTCCAGAGTCAGTGATCGTGTTATTGCTGCCCCCACTCATTCCCACCACCTGTTTTTCAGTGAAAGATTCACTCAATTTCGTAAATACGTGTCTTTGTTTTTTTGTCTCAATTTCTTTGGCCTTGTCTTCATCTGTACCTCCTTCAGTTTACTGAGCTTTCCTTCAGGATGCCTTCTCACTGTTTATCAACCTAGCATGTAATCCTGCAATGGCCCATGTTTCTCTGAAAGTCTCTGAAACTCCACTAGATGGCAGTGTTTGGGAACTTTGTTAACCAGGCCTGGGGATTCCTGAATGCCTGTTGGAGGGTTGTACTTGGGTTTTTTGAGTTTCAACTGTTGCAACACTTTGTGAGGATAAGGCACTAGGCCTAGTTGGATCCCTTTGCCTAGCACAAAATAAATGTCTTTAAAACATTTAGTCCTGGAAAACCCATTTTTTAAGGTTTGCCTTCCCCCCCACCTTAATTTCACACAAGTTGCTAGCCACAAAGTGTTCCTTCAGCTTCTCTTTTATTCCACTTCGGCTAGTGCTGGTTGCTTAGTCATATTTTCTATGCACAATAATTCCCTTCTCCTTTCCCAACTAGTAAGCTGGATCAATCACCCCTTCCCCCTTTTTTGAGCATGGACTTGTACATTAATATACTGTCAAAGTTTGAAGGGCTGATGGATTTTGTTGCAACTAATTCATTATTTACAGATGGGGAACTGAGGTAAGGCAAGAGTAGAAATTTGAGGATAGGGTCCTATAGGTTGACCTCATGATTTGCTGGTAAGAATTAGCAAAAGCAATCATCATTTTGGACCTGTTGTTTGTGGGTATGGCATAGCTGAAAAGGGCTAAGACTGAGTCCTTGTCCTCCAGACCTCTAGACTCAAGGTGACCACACAAGGTCCATACTCCATGTGGTTGGGCAGTGCTTCTGTAGCAGGCACAGGGATTAGGGCGGGAGAGGGGGGGTGCTTGTATGAGGAAACAGTGCTGTGAGTGGAGGGGGGATGATAACTGGTCATGGGAAGTCCCAGGTTTGTTTTTATTCAGAAATCAAGATGCATCTAGAGGCTGTAGATGAAAGAGAAGTGAAAAGGGCAAGGCCAGCATAATGGCTCAGCTGGCTAGTCCTCGGCCTGCAAGTGCAAACATCCCACACAGGTGCTGCTTCGTGTAGTGGCTACTCTTGTTTCCATCCAGCTCCCTGCTTGTGGCTGGGAAGGCAGCAGATGATGGCCCAAAGCCTTTTGATGCTCCATCTGCATAGGAGACCCAGAGGAAGCTCCTGACTCCTTGCTTCGTATTAATTCAGCTCTGCTCCAGCCATTGCAGGCACTTGGGTGGGGGGTGAACCAGTGGATGGAAGACCTCTTTGTCTGTCTCTCATTTTCTGTATAAATCTGCTTTTCCAATAAAAATAAATAAATCCTAAATGGAAGAAGTAAAAGACAAGGTTCCAAGATAGCACAAAGAACAATATGTCGGTTCATAAACATCGGCTAATTTCTTACCAAGGCTGAACAGGAATCTATAGTCAGTCAATTTTCTATAGTCAGTGATTTTCCATTATGTTTAATTCCCCAAGAAGTTGCTTCTTCCCCTTGCCCCATTTCCCCCCACTATACTCAGCTCTCACAAAAGAGATGAAAATTAATTGAAAAATCAGACTGGAGCTTATTTCTACTACAGCTGTTCCCTAGTGACCCAACCAAGAGAGACCTGGCTACTCTCCACTCCACACTCCATTCAGTCACTGGATTTTCATTTTGTACTCACTAATGAGAGTCTGAGCACCTGGTCTCTGCACCCCAGAGCTCCCTTTGTTACAGGGGCCTTCCAGAAGCTTTGGAGAGCTCTTGACAGCTGAGAAACACCTCTAGGGACTGAACATGACCTCATACAAATGAAAGAGGCACAGAAACAAAAAGGCTTTTTGAAAGCAGGTCCAAACATGGGAACAGCCCAATGCCCTATTCAGATTGTCAAGCACCCTAGCATCTTGATCAGCCACATTTCAAAGCAAACAGGCTTACTCCTCCACTCTAAACTTTCTCTCCATATTTCCAAATGGCTTGAGACTTGTCTTTCTGCAACATACAATGGACATCCTCACCTCAGTCAACTTAGTTATCAGTAAAACCCTCTAGGCAACCAGCATAGTGGCATAATAGGTTAAGCCTCCACCTCTGATCCAGACATCCCATATGGGCACTGGTTCAAGTCCTGGATGCTCCATTTCCAAATCCAGTTCCCTACCAATGACTTCAGAAAGCAACAGAGGAGATTCAAGCGTTTGAACCCCTGCACCCATGTGAGAGACCCAAATGAGGCTCCTGGCTCCTGGCTCCTGGCTAAGGTTTAGCCCAGCGCCATCTATTGTGGCCATTTGGGGATTGAACCAGACGAATGGGAGATCTTTCTCTCTCCCTCTCTCCTCCACCTCCCCCCTCCCTCCATAAATCTGACTTTTAAGTAAATAAAATAAATCTTTAACAAAACCTGTGTATCTTTCCTCCTATCATTTGGTGCCTTCCTCCTCTGCAGAGTTCTCTTCCTTCAAGGGCTTTAGAGATTGTTTAGGCCTCAGATACCTCGGAGCTTTTAATGTGTCGCTGAGAATAGGAAGTACAGGGAAATAAGGACATATTACCACCCAAGGCCTCTATTTTAGAACTGCTTATGCTGCTGTAGCTGGTATTAATAACTATCTTCTTCTACTACCCAATCTCCAGTCCCTTTGATTTCAGCAAGTGCCTCAGCTGCTCATAGTTTTTTTCCTGGGAGGGTGACCCAAAGTTTCATCCCCAGGGTCTGCGCCATCAGTAGTCCTGCATGTGTTAGGTAGCTGGAGTTTTCCGGAAGCTGTTATCATAGGGCATGAGGATATTAAGAAGCACCCTAAGGGACTGCCTGTATTCTAGGTATACTCTTCCTCAGCTACATCACAGAGTAGTTCTCCAATTTCCCCTTAGTAGTCAGTATCAATCACACCAATCAGCACAGAAAGTCCTTTATTTGCCTGTTGATTGAGAGACATGAGGAGACCAAAGTGGCTAGACAACAGCCACAATTTCTAGTTCAAGGTAGTCATTGTTGTGTCTCCTGCTACAATCATTTTTTCCCTTTGTAACTAGGACTCAGAGGCTAGCAGAGCGTATGACATAATAATAGAAAGCAACATCTTGCTAATGGGTTGCTACTAAGACTAGGGTGAGTGGTGTCCCTCCCATTTCAATATCTTTTGGGGGGTATTTAAAAGAAAACTTCTTTATTGCAATTGTCCAAGTCCTTAGGATCTGTCCTGAAAGATACTTGAAGAAGATGAGGAAGACCACATACACCAAAATTTCAATATCTTTATTCCTGGACCCACACATCTTGGTTATGAGAAAAAAAAAGAATAAATTGGACATGATTTAGAGCATACACAATGTCCTAGATGGTTTCGTCCCAGTCGCATGAGACGGTGCAACCTAAGTGGTGCTGTAGCTGAGTCCCCAAAAGGCCATTCCAACTATTTTATCAAGCCTGCTTTTTTACAATAGCAGGGAGCATGATAAGACTGGTGGATTCCATGATCATGGTTCCACTGCTGCATTTCATTTTCTATAAAGTTTTTCTTGGTCAGAAACAATGCTATAAGATATGCTTCATGGTAAATAAAGCATTATATAAGCCCACAGTGGGTAGTTTGGGTGCAAGTGCTGTATGCATTGAAAACAAATCCATTTTCAGAGTGTCTGTTCTAATAAGGACAAAATGCTGATGGCAGAGGAGGAGCTGAGCAATGACTGTAACCTTGTTGGCCTTGGCAAGTGAAAGTCCATGTTGCTGAGCCCAGGCACCACAGCCATTCCACCCGATGAACACATTGCATCTGAGCCCACTGGGTGATGACAGGCATGGCAGGAAAAGAAAGCCGACTGAGAACAGATTGTCGCATCCACCTGATTATTCAGAGCTCTTCTGCTTAGGTCAATATTTGGTGAGTGTCTATTGGGACACAAACACCCCGTTTTATTGTACATTAAAATAATTCTATCCATATAGCCTTTCTCCCAATTTTTTAACCATGTTCCTTCCAATTCTCCAACTATTCGACTAAACCTTTGGCCATAGCCCCAGACTAGTATATAACTGTATGTCTTGCTACTTTGTTTTCCAATCAAAATGGGCTACAAGGTGTGCTACTTAAATTCCCGCCCACTGGGAGGATTTTTTTCCCTACTATCCTTCAGCAATATCCCCAAAACATGCTATGGTGCTGCACCTGTCCACTTGCAGGTGGTGTCTGCATATCACGCAGAACTTCCTATAAACAGGACCCAAATCCTTTCTATCTGACAATTGATCATAAGGTACTCTCCATGAGGTCACAATGCTGAATTAAAAAGAGAAGATAGTGCAGCAGGGTTGGGAACAGTGGCCATGAGTTCCCTCTTCATTTAACTGACTTGTTCCTTCTGAGTCTGCTTGGGTTAACCATACATATACATCATTGCAATTTGGTGATGGTACCTTCAGGTGCATACATGAATTTATGGCTTGGTAGGTCAGAGCACATAACAATTTGATGGTTCATGGTTCAGCATTCAGTCTCTACTTAGGCTCAATAGCAGGCCAAACTGTTTCTCAAAAGAATAGTTTTCTGTGGAGGACAATAGGGCTTTGTTCCAAAATTCTAAGGACATGCATGGCAATTCACCTGTAGGGTCTGCCAAAGGCTCTGAACTGTGTCTCTGACCATTACTACCACTTCAGATATCATTGGATCTGCAGGATCATGCAGGCCAAGTCACAGAGCTTCACCCCCAACTGGCAGCTTTTGGGGTTTCTAGATAAATGGGGGAGGCTAATTCACCTAAATAAAGAGTGTATTGAAATCCAAAGAAGCCCACTAGGCATTATGCTTTCTCTTTGGCTGCAGCAAGGGCCAGGTGCTTCAATTCATTTTTCCACCACAGCAGGGACATTTTGACATGCTGGCATATCACTGGGCCCCTCCAGAATCCCCATAGTCACTGAGATAAAAGCCCTCTAGGCTTTTGTTGGATTTATTTGCCATCTTCAAACAAGATGGCACTCCACCATCTTCTCATGTACGTGCTTTCCAACCTGCTCACACTTATATATTTGTTCCTCTGAACAGAACATATCTCCTCTCTCTGGCTGCTTTTAAGAGTTTCTCTTAATAGCTGCTCTTGGGCAATTTGATTATGATGCACTGGCTCTAGTTTATAGTTATATTGTGCTGAAACATAATTGAGCTTTTTGGTTTTCTGGGTTTAGAGTTTTCATCACATTTGGAAAATTTTCAGTCATTATTTCTTAAAATACTTTTTCTGTCCCACCTTGTACCGCCAGGATCTGATTACATGCATATTAGGCTATTTGTTATTTTTCTAAGTTCATTGGTTTTACTAACATTTTTTTTCTTTCTGCACTTCACTTTTAATCATTTGTATTGTAGTTTTCATCTTAGACATTGACTTTTCATACCTTCAATTAGGGTCTTTTTAATAACTATATGTAGCTACTCACATTAATGTAAAATTGATTATCTTTGACTTTTGAAAACTGTAAATACATATAATGATAGTGTCAGTGTGCTTTTGAATACATATTGTTTGATATCCTTCAGCCATTGCTTCTTTGCATGAGCTTTCTGTTCCTCTCTCACACTCGTTCTCCCTCTCTTACACTTCCATGTCTACAGCGATCTACTTAATCTTGTCCTGTGAGTCCTTTTAAGCACTCTTCCCTAGTTTTCATTTTTCATCTTTTTCTTTCTCTAAATCACTTCCAAGTTTGTTGGACCTTCCTTCTGGTTGGTCTAGTCTACTGAGTTAAATTTTTTGTTTACTTCACTGGTGCAGTGCTGCTTGGTGTTTTTAAAAGATTTCCTATTGCAAGGAGGGCTGGTGTGGTGGCTCACAGGTTAATCTGCCTACAGGTGCCGACATCTCATATGGGCACTGGTTCATGTCCCAGCTACTCCACTTCCTATCCCGCTATTTTTCGTTATGGTAATTTTCTGGAGATTTATCTCGTTCTTTTCTGTGGAGCATCTTTGCCTGATTGTTCATTTTCCGTGACTCTGTACTGTATCTGAATACTACGCAGAGCAGTTGGTTCTCGTAGTTTTCACAAACTGGCCCTGTACAGAAGAGCCCTTGTCAATCTGCTCAGCCAGATATGAGGACCTCTATAACTTTTCTGTTAATACAACCTGATATCTTTGTGCTTTCCAGTGACCAGGTGTCTACTATATCCTGGGTCCCATAAGTTGTAATGGGGTGGGTGATAGAGATTGATTTCTTGGGAAACTCCCAGAAAGTTGGATGTTCCATATAACTCTTTCCTTCCCCCAGGTAGAAGCCAATTGCTGAGGCTTTTTTCACCTGTCCATCTGGGGTGACCACTGTGCACATCTCCCCCTCTGTTCTTACCCTGGTTACATTACATCAGCACCCTGAAATAGGCAAATCACAAGCAAGTTTTTTGGTAAAGCCCTCAGAAAAGTTGTGTTATTCAATTCCTGCATTAATTCTTTCCTTCTCTGGGGAGAAATAGGCAGCTGTGTTCTTTTGTTTTTGTTTTATTGTTTGTTTGTTTTTTATTTGCTCCATGCTGCCCTTGGGAAAGCAACTATATTGTCTACCAGTCGTAGGCAGACTTCATTCTCTCCTGGGTGATTAGCCTGCCAGGTTCTTCAGAACTCCAAGACTAACCAGACAGGTTCCAGTTATTTGAGCAACCCTAGAGAAGTTGAGGCATTGTATATAAATATTATCCTCTTCCAAGGGGAAGTTGCCAGCCTGGAGAATCTCATTCTTTTTTTTTTTTAAGATTTATTTATTTTATTACAAAGTCAGATATACAGAGAGGAAGATCTTCCGTCCGATAATTCACTCCCCAAGTGAGCGCAACGGCCGATGCTGTGCCAATCCGAAGCCGGGAACCAGGAACCTCTTCCAGGTCTCCCACACAGGTGCAGGGGCCCAAGGCTTTGGGCTATCCTTGATTGCTTTCCCAGGCCACAAGCAGGGAGCTGCATGGAAACACGAACAGGCACCCATATGGGGTGTTTGGGCTTACAGGTGGAAAATTAGCCTGTTGGCCCATAAAGTTCATTATCTTTTAATGAAACTAAAACTTAGCAAAAATATTTACATCAAAATGAATTGATATTTTAATACTGTTTTCCATACACTTATTTAAGTGCCCCCCATGCTGAGTTGTACATGAGACTAAGTTAGAAATTTCTGAAATTTCATTGGTGTTGACTTAATCAGATGTATTATTTTGTTACTTTTTCTTTTGGGCAATACTATGTATTCCTACCTATCACATTAAGAATTACCCTGGCGTTAATCTTGTCCTCCACCTGCCAACCATACTGAAAGAGGGTTATCAGTTTATGACCCATTGGCAAGCTTGGGAACTCAGGATGTCTCTTCTCCTAATCTGGTACCTTTACCTACCTTTGGCATGCACCTTCCAACCATCTGTACCTGGAAGAAATTGTCCATTGTGTCTTTGCCCCTTCCCAAAGATTTCAGCCACCTGGAATTGTCATTGCTTAATATTTGTGCTCCACCAAGAGTTGCAGTCAGAAACTTTTAATATGTCCTGTTCACTAGACCTGAAGTATTGACATAAAATGCTAAGTATAACTTTATAAATATTTTTTAGTTTTAGCCGTATCACTAAAATTCATTCCCAGAATACCATTAGAATGTTTAAGGTCTATTATCAGTATGTTTTTACTATCATAGCAGGAAAATTTGCACTCAACTGTATTATTTAGATTTTTCCCTCCTTAAAGTATATATATTTGGCTCATGTTTTAAAGCCAAGTAAAGGAAAAAGTAAATAAAATTATTGTCACCAACACTATCGCATTTTTTCTTGTCCCTAAAATTCACTATCAGTAACACGTACAGGGACAGATTGCCTGTAAATACATAAAAGCCCTTCTCGGAAAAAGTGGGCATTTTGTTTCCATCATGGTGATACGCAGGTCCTTTGATAGGATGATTGATGACAAGAAGATAAGGAGGGATTAGAAGACCTACCTATTTGCACTCTACTAGCATCCTGTGGACACATCAGCATGAACAGTGGCCTGACTCCTCTTAGCTTGCCAGGATCCAGTGACCTGGACTACAACCGGTTACTGATGGCTGGAGTATCCCTGAACTCTAGCAGGAACAACTGAAGAATGGAATCTTGCCCACTCTTAAACCATTTTCCATTTTAGAAAGTGAGCCTTCGTGCTGGAAGTTGAATGGCATAGTGGATAGGCTGAACACTGTTCATACTTCCCAAAGATATCACATAGCCTCTATTCCTGAGGCTCCGAGCAGCCAGCTGAGTCCCCTCTCCATTTGCCTTCATGTATCTCCAAGGAAGTAGGATCAGCAGGATGGGGGTGGCAGGTTTTGGAACTTTATTTTTAGAGGACATGAGCTACAATTAAGATATTATAACTGAAGCAATGCAGAAAGTAACAAATGGGAAGTCAATGCTGATGAAAAATCTGGAAGCCCAGTGACAGTGTGGTGCTGGTGGGTTTGTATTCGTCTGAGACAAGATCAGAGTGACAGTCAGTATTACCAAGCCAGTGGGTCCTCACAGTAGGGCAGGAGGGTGGATGCATGACACGTGGCTGCAATCCCTGGAGTATATAAAAATATTATTATTTCAGCTATTTATATTTCCTGCCTAAGAAGTGTCCATTTACTAGACTTAAACTATGAATCTTTTGTAAAAAGAGAGGCAATCTAAATTGAATTTCTTTTCTTATTTTCCACCATAAGTATAATTTACAAAACAATGCATTGGTTCTGAAATTCTCTATTCGTTCCCCACAACTCAAACCTTTCCAGTTTAAAAATCTTAAAGCAAGTGCACTTTTTTGTTTCTTTTGTTTGGAAAGGCTCCCTTTCATCCAAACTCTTAAGGACTTAACACACTTCTGTTTCATATGCGTTGCCAAGCAAAAGCAGACAAGAAAGGGCTAAGCAGTCATAAAGCAAGGAAAAAAGAAAACCCCATTCCCCTTCTGTTCTTGCAGAGGTCCCTTAAAAGCGGATTTGGGAAGGTTTCATACAGTTGACTCTAGGAAAAATTTCCATGAAATCTGGTTTAGAAATGCCAAACCAGGGGGAGAAGTGAATTAGAGTGATAAAAATTTATTCAAATGTTGCATGTCAAAAAAAATGCCTATATGTGTTTGTATAGATTATATGACTCTGTGTGTAGAGTCATCATGACACCTAATCTACAAATACAGGCTCTCAATAAATTCATTAGCTCAAAGGAGCAAGAGGTACTTCCCCTTTCCTATGTACATCCAGGAACAGCCGAAGGCTGATTTCCGAAAGGAGAAGGCAATGGCAGACCCTGAGTCAGAAAGTCATCCTCTAGGATAAATCATAACATGTTTCAACATCAAAGTTTCTATTGGCATAAATTGATACAAATAACTGGGGGGGGGTGGTAACATGCCAAAATTTGCGAACATTTGAGCTGCAGACAGTCTTTGTTACAGCAACGCCTCTTCTAAAAGACTTTGCCAAAGAGCTTTTCTCTGCACCCACATGGGTGCAGAGACCCAAGCAATGGGCCACCTTCCACCGCTGTCCTGGGTGTGAGCAGGGAGTTGGATTGGAAGAGGATGATCTGGGATACAAACCATGCCCATAAGGCATTTGAGGAGCAAACAGGGTGTGGGAAATATTTCTCAGTCTGCTTTAAACAACTGAAATTTAATCTTTGCTTTAGATTTTTTTTTTATTGGAAAGGCAGATTTACAGAGAGATATATCTTCTATCAGCTGATTCATTCCTCAAATGGCTGCAATGGCCAGAGCTGAGCTGATCCAGAGCCAGGAGCCAGGAGGTGCTTCTGGGTAAACCATGTGAATGCAGGGTCCTAAAGACTTGGGCCATCCTCCGTTGCTTCCCCAGGCCATAGGCCAGGAACTGGATCAGAACTAAAGCGGCTAGACTAGAATTGGGGCCCAGATGGGATGCCAGAGCTGCAAGTAGAAGATTGACTCGTTCAGTCACCGTGCAGGCCTCTCATTACAGCTTTTCTAATCCAGATTCCTGTTAATGTGCACCTTAGGTGACAGCCAACGATGATGACTCAAGTGCTTAGATCCCTGCCACCCAGTTTTGGAGACCTAGAGTTCTAGGTTCTGCCTGCAGCAAATCTGACCATTGTAGTAATTTGTGGAGTGAACTAGCCTGTGAAAAAGTTCTTTCCATTTGTCTTTATGATTTTCAAATAAAATAAAAGCTTCTGTCCGCTCCTGTCCAAACTCGTCTGTTGCAACATTTTGGGGTGTGAACCAGTAGACAGAAGATCTCTCTCTCTCTCTCTCTCTCTCTCTCTCTCTCACTCTCCATTTCAATTTGATGAAAATAGTTTTTTTTTTAAATGGACCATGATGCTTTCTAGGTATTGAAGGAAATTTGTGAGTCTATAATGAGATTAAAATATACAATAAGGAAGGAATTAGAACTTGACTGTGACTACTTGCTACTTCAACTGGATGAAACAGTAACATAAATGTAAAAGACAATATTACATATGGGAAGTGAGAAAATGGAGGGACACAAAATACAATGCCCATTTTTTTTCATCAGCAGCTAAGTGGGTGACAATGTCATATTTTAAAAGGGGATATTAGGATGGAAGCATGGATAACAGGGAAGATGATCAATTCTGTTTCCCACATGTAATGTTTGAGATGCTTGGGAGGCAGCTAAGTGAGTCAGAAGGTGTGGTATCTCACTTGACATAAGAAGCACCATTTCAAAGGTAGCCACCATTTTCATTTGTATCTTAAACTCCGACGTACATGCAGAAAAGCTCTCATTAAAAAACCTATTGAGTGATATGTGCTCCCTGTTTATCCTGAAATGCAACTGATGTCTTCTGTACTCCTTGCCCTTGACAAGAAGCAGACTCCCTGTAGTTGGCAAAGGGCCACCTTTGTCAGGCTAGCCTATAAGCTCCTTCCCTTCAGCCTTGAGAATGGGGATCCTCTGGTGTCTTGCCTCCAGCCGACCTTGACCACACTTCTCTCTGTAAATTTCCTGTAATAAACCACACACTTTTGGGATCCTGGATTTGTCTGCTGCTTTCTTTGGTCTTTTGGCACCTTCTGCTTTTGGCAGCCACTTCTCTTATACTTCAGTTAGTCACAGCAGAAGGTGTGAAGCCCAAATGCATCTGGGCGAGGGACCTCTATGATCAGAATGGGCAAGACCACCTTTCAGTAGAGTGTAAAATTAAAAAAAAAATAATAATCATAATGGGTTGGTGTCTTATTTGCTCTCTGGGCAGAGGTGGATGAGACATAGAAAGAGCACAATGAAGCACATTGCCATAAAAGACAAAGGAAGAAGTTGTCTATTTTAAGTGTAATAAATTTTGTTCCATTGTATGCAATTTTATGGATTTGTGCAGTGCATAGTCATTAACTATTTTTTTTTTTTTTAGATTTTATTCATTTTTATTACAGTCAGATATACAGAGAGGAGGAGAGACAGAGAGGAAGATCTTCCGTCCGATGTTTCACTCCCCAAGTGAGCCGCAACGGGCCGATGCGCGCCGATCCGATGCCGGGAACCTGGAACCTCTTCCTGGTCTCCCACGCGGGTGCAGGGTCCCAAAGCTTTGGGCCGTCCTCAACTGCTTTCCCAGGCCACAAGCAGGGAGCTGGATGGGAAGTGGAGCTGCCGGGATTAGAACCGGCGCCCATATGGGATCCCGGGGCTTTCAAGGCGAGGACTTTAGCCGCTAGACCACGCCGCCGGGCCCGTCATTAACTATTAATACAACTAAGAAACACAACCATTTAATTCCCTCCCCAGCCCCCAAATTTCCTTGTGCTGCCCATTTGAAGCAATCTCTCAGCCATTCTTTATAACCATCACCATAGCTTTGGCTTTTCCGGAATGAGCTATAAAAACGGATTCATATGATTTGTATTTTGGGAGGACGGCTTGTTTCACCTACCATAGTGCATTTGAGATCCATACATGCTTGCTGTATCTAGCAACAATTCAGACCTCTTGCTTTCTGAGCAGTGTTCATTGTGCATTTATGCCACAGTTTGTCCATTCACCAGTTGGAGGGCAGTTGGGTTGTTGGCACACTTTGGAGATTGTGAATTAAGATACTGCAAACATTCATCTACAGATGTGCATGTGTGTGTATGTGTGTATACACAAGTCTTCATTTATTTGGAAAATGAAATACCTGGGAAGTAGTGTGGCTGGCTGGGTAGTATGAAAAGTGTACATTTAGTTTTGTAAGAAGGTGACAAACTATTTACCTTCTTCATTCCACACAAGCAACATATAAAAGTTCTGTTTGTTTCATGTTCTGATCAGTATATAGTATTGTCAGATTTTATAACTCATTCTAAGAGGCAACTAAACATAGTACACTGTGGTTTTAAGTTGTATTTATCTAACAACCAATGATTATTTGAGAGGCTGGGAGAAAGTGAGATAGACAAACAGCACTTCCAGAGTTGATTCGCTTTCTCCAAATGCCCACAGCAGCTGGGACTGAACCAACCCAATCCAAGAGCAACAAATGTAACTTGGGCAGCAGGAACTCAAAATACTTGAGTACCTGATATCACACAAGAGTGCATGTTAGTGGGAAGCTGGCATTGGGAGCAATGCCTGGATCAAATTCAGGCTCTCCAGTATGGGATGTGAGTGTCCCAAACAATGCCTTAACTTTTAGTCCAAATGTCTGCCCCTGGCTTAGGATTTTGAGCATATTTTCTCAGGCTTATTTATCATACCTAAATTTCTATGTTTTTCTCATTTGAAAATCCAGTTTCCTCTTGTGTTATTGTTGAGTTTTAAGGATTATTTATTTATTTTAGAGACAAGAGCTTTGACAGGTATGTAATTTACAAGTATTTTTCTCCCCAGCTCTAGTTCACCTTTTCTCTTCCTAACAATGTTTTTCCAAGAAAAGATTTTGCATTTTTTAAAGTTTTTATTTGAAAGGCTGATTTATAGAGAGGAGGGACAGAAAGAAAGATCTTCCATGCATTGATTCACTTTGCACACGGCTGCAATGGCCAGGCCTGAGCCAATCCAAAACCAGAAGCCAGGAATTGCTTCCGTGTCTCCCACATAAGTGCAGGGTCCCAAGGGTTTGGGCCATCCTCTGCTGCTTTTCCAGACCACAGGCAGGGATCTGGATGGGAAGTAGAGCAGCCAGGACACACACTGATGCCCAGATGAGATGGCACTGCAAGGCAGAGGATTAACCTGTTGAGCCACTATGCCAGCAACAAGAATAGATGTCTTTAAATTTAAGGTCTAACTTATTAAATCCTCCCCCCCCGTCCAGAGTGGTGTTTAGATATTCTTACTGTTTGACTTGAAACTTGATAACCTTTTAAGTACAGAAATGAATGGGCTCTAAAAGACCTGTAGATGAAAAGATGATTTCTTTTCACTGAGAGCAGTAGAGTATTAAGATTGGAGACAGGCTATGGAGCCAAATTGCCTAGATTTGAAAACTGACTCTGGCATGGGGTAGTAGCTACATGATCTTGTTAGTGACACAATCTCTCTGTGCAATAATTTTTCCACATGTAAAACAGGGATACTATTGGTACCTAACAGATTAAATGATGTGACTGAACTAAGGTCATGAATGAAGCCCTTAGAACAGTAACTGGCACACAGTGTGTGCTTAAAAATACAAGCTCTTATTATTATTATTTTTCTCCCAGTGCTAAGAGGTAGAGTGATACATTCAGCTACTCTATTCATGCTTCCCCTCTCTTTATTTTCTTGTACTCCAAAGAGGTCCAAGGTTCCCGAGAAGAAAGCAGATGACGTTGCACGACTCAAAGTCCTGGAGCATTTGTGAGTGCAATGTCAGGAATCCTGAGTGCAATGTCAGGATTGTGTTCAAAGACAGGGAAAGACGAAGTCACCTCTTGATTAGGCCAACATAGAGATGTTTCTCCAAGCCTTGGAAGAGACTTGCAGCTCCCCATTTGGAAATAATGACGGAGAAGGGCCACTCTCTTGCAGAACCGCTAGGGGAAACCTTAAAAGTCTAGCTCAATTCTAGATATAATTTTAACCCAGGCATGGGGGAAGCATGGCTGCTTGCTTTCATAGCACCATGCAGGTTTCAACTAGAAATTCTCTGTTTGACTCTCTCTGTCACAAAGATCACTTATGCATGAATATACAGTTCCAGGAATGGTGGTGATTTCTAATTTTGTTGTTTGTTTTTTAAAGATTTATTTATTTTTATTGGAAAGGCATATTTACAAAGAGGAGGAGAGACGGAGAGAAAAACCCATCCTCTGGTTCACTCCCCAAATGGCTGCAATGGCTGGAGCTGAGCTGATCCAAACCTAGAAGCCAGGAGCTTCTTCCGTAGGAGACCTACATGGGTGCAGGGTCCCAAGGCTTTGGACCATCCTCTACTGCTTTCCCAGGCCACAAGCAGGGAGCTGGAAGGGACGTGGAGCAGCCAGGATATATCCCATATTTGATCCCAGCACATGCAAGGTGAAAATTTAGCTACTAAGCTATAGCACTGGGCCCTCTTTTTTTCCCTTGCTTTTATGACAGTATGGAACTGTGGGATTGGAATAAATAGGACTTGAAGAAAAATTTTAAACTGTTACAGTTCTTGCAGCCTTATTTGTAGAGTACCATCCCTCTAATTATACAATGAGTCAATATTATAGAATCATTGCAGGATTTCTTCATTTCTTCCTTATAACATTAGATGGACTAAAGTGTGCATGTGTGTGTGTGTGTGTAGAGAGAGAGAGTGTGTGTGTGAGAGAGAGAGAGAGAGTGAGAATCTACAATTTAGGTGCTAAGAAAAATATTTTTAAAGATTTATTTATTTTTATTGGAAAGGCAGATTAGGCTTAGGGAAAGAATTAGAGACAGAGAGAAAGATCTTCCACCTGCTGGTTTGCTTCCCCAGTGGCCACAATAGCCACTGCTGAGCCAATCCAAAGCCAGGAGCCAGGAGCTTCCTCTGGGTCTCCCACGTGGGTGTAAGGTGTTAAGGATTTGGGTCATCCTCTACTTCCTTCTCAGGCCACAAGCAGGAAGCTGGTTGAGAAGTGGAAAAGCCAGAACATGAACTAGCTCCCACATGAAATCCCAGCACACACAAGGCAAGTATTTAGCCATTGAGCCATTGCACTAGACCCTAGGTGCTAAGAAATGTTACAAGGAAATATCCTCAGAGCGGTAATAAGCCAGAGTTGTAGAGCGGGGAGCAATAGGATCTCCCCACTGCAGTATTCGTTAAGAAGTGATTTATTTAAATGTCTTTCAGAAGTATGGTGAGACTCTAGGGTCTACCTGAGAACATGCGTTAGTTTTTCTAGGGCTTCCTTGACAAAGTACCACAGATTGGGTGTTCTAACAAAAAAACCTCTTTTCCTATAGTTCTGTAGGCCACAAAACCAAAATCAAGACATTTTTGGTACCGAAAACTATTATATTAGCATAGATTTTTGGAAAATCTGTACAAATTTCCTTTTATTCCTAAATTACACTACATGGATCACACATCTGCTGAGTATTTTTTAGAACACTGTAAGTTGAAGGGGAGCCCTTTGGAGGCATTCTTTAAAAATTCAAACACAATGGAAAACGTCATTGCACTGCCTCAATTTTAAGTTTGCCTGTCAAATAAAGCATATTGCTATTCAAGGATGCAATGTGATACAAACAGCTTTGGAAGGACTCTCCAGCAATTTTTGGTGATACCACAGCAAGGAGTGAGTTTGTGAACGGATGTGTCATTGGGGAGTGAGTAGATGCAACCGTGGCAGCATGCTCAGTTGAATATTCTAGTGAAGATATATATGAAGAAAAAGGCATTTTATCCATAATGGGCAAGGAACAAATTGCATAATGATGATTTTTTTTTAAGAGTGTGACATTCCTATAGGCATCCTCCAGGGCCATTGTTAGGCTGGTCACATTGGGCTACTCCTTGTGCAGAAAGCTGTGAGGGAAGGGAACGCAATTGAGGATGCGCAGGCAATGCTAATAACCAAGGCTGCCCAACTGGCAGCAGGTGACTTGGGAAACATTCTCTTGATCTAAAAGACACAGCTGCCTTTCAGCTGCAGCACATTGTACAGATGCTGCCAGATCTACATCATTACGTGAAGCATTTTAATTTTTCAATGTTGACAAATAATTCAGGAAAACAAACTGACAAATTGAATCTTATCCAGGGGCTAACATTTTTGAAATTTTGGTAGCATCAACTTTTCCTTCAGTTAGAATATTGTTCTTTGTTTTCATGGCATCTAATCCTTATCTTTCTGACTATATTCATCTCCTATCATATTTATTAATGATTTTATCTGTAGTAGACATCAACCAATTCAAGTTCTACTTTGGGAATACCATAGAAAGACTATAAGAGAGAAGTCTGCCATTGTTTATGCTATGCAATCATTGTCTTCTGACTCTATCTGATTGGATACTGCACATTCAGTTCACTAAACAGGGTGAGCACTATTTTCTCTCTAGGAAATTTGCATGTATGCAACTAAGCATCTTAGTTTTTTTATTCTGCAACAAAATGCCAGAATTTGGGCAAATTATAAAGGAAAAAATGCCTCATTGAGCACACTCTTTTGGAAGTCCAAGGATATGGTACCAGCATCTGTTTGACTCGTGCTGAGGCCTTCATTCTACATCACAGCATGGTGGAGAAGCTGAAGGACAAGTAGGAAACACAAAAAAGACAACAACGTAGTTGGTCCCAGAAACAGGAGCTCACTCCTTCCCAGTTCTGAGATAAAGGCATCACTTTCCCTTAACCATGTCTTATCTTTTAAGGGACACACTCCCAAAACTAACCACACTGGGAAATTCAGCCTGAACATGAGTTTCTGTGGAGGCAAACCATATTCGAATCATGGCACTAATGATATGTTAACATAGGCATTGATAGAGCCAGAAGAAACAAAAATCTATTCTGAACAATAGAGGTTAAAACTCATGTGCAAAGAGACATGGACTTGAAGCTCATGGAAGACAGGAAAGAAAAAACTCAGGACGTTGATATTTGCCACGCTTTGCTGCTTGAATTATAGTTCTTCATAAGAGGAATTAATTCAAATTGGAACTGAGAAAATATGTGAATACATGCATAAAGAATAGCAGTATGTCTAAGATACATGCTTTCTGCCTGTGGTCTAAAGTCTAAATTTCCCAGTTGTCCTATAATTTAGAGACACAAAATTCAGAAGACCAGCCACATCTGTACCTCAAATCTGTAGCTGGTATAGTCAGTGGCAAAGAATTGGCAACCAGAGCAGAAGGCACAGCTAGAACTTCCTTAAGTAGGCTTTATCAATCATTATCTGCCAACTCCAGAGGCAAACCCGCTAATCACCGCCTTATGATGAATGATGTCTTTAGCAAGGTTATTTTAGGGTGAGAGCAATGGGTAGAGTAGAGTGGACAAAAGGGGGACACTACAGACTTAGACACTATGTCTGGATATTTCACTTGTTGCTTGCGTGTGGACTTGATTGGCAGGTTAAGCTTCTAAGGGAATTTTATCACCCAAACCAATAAAACAATATGGTTTTCAATAGCTAATCAAACCAATGGTGTTCAATAAGAACTGCTGTGAAACTACACAGTTTCCATGATACTTCCACAGAACCTGACTCAGATCTGGCAAATAATGAACAGGAAGGATTCTTTTAAGGATAAATTTTGTTGAAATTTTTTAAAAATGCATAAGATCTCTTTCCCGTTCCCCAAAAAAGCAAAATCAGGAGCTGCTTTGTTGGCTCACCAAGGACCTTCACTTCACTGTCTCAGTAAGAAGTCCTCGTTATTCCTGTCTAGCAGGATTTGGCATAAGCTTTGGATCAGTGAATGTTGTATGTTTCCTTTGTAGGAATTTCATGGATGGAGTTTTTATTGCAACCTATTCCAACTACCTATTCCAACATTCTATAGTGGCTAAGTAAGGAAGAGATTATTTATGGTTTAATTTATAGCTTGCAAGAAGAGACTTCATTGAGAGAACTATGCAGCCTCCACAGAGCCTAGCTGCAAGGTAAAGCCACAATGCAGTAAGACTTCAGCTATGTCTCATTTTTAAACTAAGAGCAAAAGAGAATGTGTATAAATATTGGTCACTATGTGTGTTGAATTGCAGCAGACACTATGGGTTGATTCTTGAACATCCCTATGTAGCCTTTGTTTTCCCTGATTTCCTTTACTATTGAGGCTATGTAAATGGCTATATGATCTAATAAACTAATAAACCAATATACTAATATCAGAACACACCGATTGGTACTTCTGGAAATGTTTTTATCAGAGTTACTTATTTGGAAGGAGTGAGAAGCACACAGAGAGAGGGGTGGGGAGAGATCTTCTAACTGCTAGCTCACTCCCCAAATGCCTGTAACAACCAGGACTTGATCAAGCCAAAAAAAAAGCCCACAACTTTAGTTGAGTCTCTCACCTGGGTGGTAGGAGCCCAAGTGCTTGGGCCATGTTCCACTGTATTCCCAGGCATATTACTGAGAAACAGTTCACGATTGGAGTAGCTTGAACTCTGATATGGGATGCCAGCATTGCAAGTGGCAGTTGAACTCACTGTTCAGCATGAACAGCCCTTGTGGATTTTTTTTTTTACAATCATATTTAGGTGGCACATCTTTTAGTCTGTTGTTGGCTTTTTTTTTTTTGCCTAGAACATACTCAAAAATATCTGGAGATATAGCAGTCATGTTGTGTTCATAAGATGTGGAATGAAAATGTCTACATTGACAGAATAGCAAAGCTTTAGTCACCTGTGGAAAAATGCAAGCATGGTGGACTATACGGTGAGCTCTGCGGCCGTCACAAATAGTCTGCAAAAAAACTGGAAAGCTGGAACTGAAACTGATACGTATGAAAGCAGAGGGGAAACATACAGTTTCATAAAATGGCCCTTTATGCCACTTTGAATCCTTTAAAATGAATGAGAATCACATTAAGAAATTTGCAGGACTGGAAAGCCTCAACTATTTGCCCCAATATAAAACTATCCTCAACCCTGTTCATGGTGCACTGGCCAAGGTAAAGTGAAAGTACACACTCAGCTTTGTTCCTCCCCCTTCTCGCCTCATTGCCTGGCCATCCCAAGATAAACCTGGGTCAGCGGAGTGGCCAGCCTTCACTTCTGCTCTTGTCCGTTAGAGCACAGCCTGGGCTTCATTCCCTGTGCCTGTGCACTTGGTTTGTCAAAGGAAAAACCATCTTCTCATTCTGGAGCTCCAAAAAGCCATCCCAGATCCTTCACAAGTTCTTTCCTTCAGGTGGACCAGCCATTGGAATGGAAGCACTCCATGTTGGAGAAAAAAAAAATGAAGTCACAAACACTAGCATTTTTTAAAAGAGAGAAAGAAATAAAGTACATACTTAAAAGGGAGTGTTAAAAGGGAGTGTGGGCATACCTGAGAGTGAGTGGCACTCAATGACTTTCGGAGTCAGACCTTTATATTATCTGGCGGCATAGGGGTGTGGTGTCTGTGGCAGGTATAATTAAGTATACATGGAGGGTGGTGTTTGGGACAGGGATTTAGTACTGTTCATTCCCTGCCCTTTTGTGGAAGTCTATGAAGTGTTAGGTCTCAACACACAATAGGAGTTGTAGTTTCAATAATGGTAATTGTGTAATTTTTATTAAAATGACATTATGACCAGCCATAGGTCATCTCAGGGACACAGTTGACAGCCATATTAGTGGCTTACAATCATACTGGTTGTTTTTGGCCAGTGCCCATTTCTACAAACTGAAAATTATGATCTTCTGCAGCCCAAATGCAGAAAAATGTGAATGGGGCAGGGAGAGCTGCAAGAAGGGACTGGTGACCTCAGCTGTATCTTTTTTTTTTTTTTCTGCTCACAGAGATTTTTGTCTCTTGCTTCTTATGGAAGGTCGGGGGAGGAAGTCCACCTTCTGTAACTCTGTCAGGATGTTGTTCCTGTCTAGTCAGGATAACTTGATAACTGCCCTTCAATGTCTTTGGGGGAGCTAGAGATTCATTGTCAACCCTCCCAATAAAACTGCTAAATGTAGGTTTACAATAGGATGCTGGGCTTTGTACCATTGTCTACACCTATAATGTCATGATACACTTACACAGCAGAACAATGGACTTGTGACTGTTGCTCAAGGACTATTCTATTGCAATAATATAGGGGGAAACTGAGGGCAGGGGAAGGCAAAAGGAGAGAATGGAAAGGGAAATCCCTTAGTCTGTGCAGATATATCATGAAAAATAGGCTGGAATCCCTGCATGGTCACCAAATTTACATGAAATTGTGGAATTCTAGAAGAGAAGCAGAAATAGGACCCATGGCCGAGAAAGGAGAGCACTTTTGGGCTTTTATCCAGGTGATGGGAGTAAAGGGACTTCCTTTACCGAGCTCATGGAGCCACTTGGCCTGGTCACAAAGTCTTCTGATATCTGCTCTCATGAGACTACTCTTTTTAGTGTAAATGAAACTGGTTTCATTAATTGCTGCATATACTCTATCCTGTTTTAGCAAGGGAATCAAAAGAATATTGTAGTTGCTCTAGTGCCTTGCCAGAGATCTGGGTCAAGCAGTCCAAGGAAGTCCACAGGTTTTTTTTTTTTTTTGAAACAACTCCATGGCATGTAGTAGGATTTTCTTCTTTTGCTATTATAGTGAAAAAACTTATCAGGGAGTTTTACTGTTAATGGCAATTTCTCAAGAAGGATAAGAGACGATGGAAAGGCATGTCAGCTAGAAGTTTATGGTAGAACTAGTTTTACTTATCTTTAGCCTTTTGAAGATAAATTTGAGTTCCTTCATTGGATCACCAGAGCAGGCAGAATTATCCTGTGTATGTGCCTGGGAAGACTCAATGGGTAGAGGTTAAGCCCTTGACAGATGTACCCAGCTTGAAATTCAATGTAGTTTAACTGTAGTAGTCATGCTAGTAGCACCTAATAGGGTCCTTTCCATTTAAGCTGTTGTTAGTTACAGGGGGTAGGACTTTGGATACTTATTGCACTTTATCTGGTTGGGTCAGAAAGATTTCTATGCATCCAGTATACCAAGGAGGACTACTAAATATTAGTGCCCATTTGTTGTGGGCCTGTTAGTGAAGACTATCTGCCAATACTCTCGAGAGTAGATTTCTCTCCTTTGTAGAGGACTGAGTAGGGGATGTGGTTTGGTATGACTCCCACAATTCTTTGTGGACAAAAGGAGACAAGATTGAGTAACTTCCTTTATAACAGTATGTAGTCTCTTTCCTCCAAAAACCTGAAAAGCTATTGGATTTAGTGTTTGTCTTCCCAGGTGGATGGACTTACACATGTGTTTGATGATTCTCCACCAAAAGACCATTAGGATCAAAACACCCATTGGGATCTTTAGTAAATCTCATTGCTTAGTGTAAGTTGTTTTATTGCAGGGACCTCTAGCTGTCTCTAGAAGTTAGGATATTAGCGCTATTTCTGAACCCTTCTCTGTGACAGCCTTGCTTGCTGCCTCATCTGTTGCTGCAGTTCTGATTATTTGCCTATTCCACCCTTTAATGGCCCCTGTAATTTATTACAGCCACTTTCAGAAGCTTCAAAATGCTTGGAAGAGTCAAAAATATCTTGATCATGCTTTATAGGAGAGTCATTAGCAGCCAGTAGGTTTCTTTTTGTCCAAATTTGTGTGTGTGTGTGTGTGTGTGTGTGTGTGCGCGTGTCAATGTCATAAGGAAGAAGTATTTGCAACATATAGCTATTGACTCTCTGGACTTTTTCTAGTTATAAGGCTTTAGTCAAGGTGATGGTTTTGAATTTTCGATCCTAGATATTGGGTGGTAATGCATAGGCGTTCATAACTTAGGCAAGATATACTATGGCATATCCAGTCTTTCTAACCCCTTCTTTCATGACACTACAGCCATAAATACGTTCCAGGTTCGCCACACATTCATATTTGTAGAACAATCCTACTGCAGTGGATTTTCTCTGTGGTCTCTACCTAAGAGTGAACTAGTTTTCCAGTAAGTTTAGATGGCAGAAGCATAATTGGACGGAACACTTGGCATACTGTGAGAGTTACCTCTGGATATTCTAATAGGAGATCCTAGTATTTAGTAAAAGCATCCTCCTTCCAGACGCTCAGGTCCTTTAATCTGTAGGTTCTCTTATACTTGGTGTGGCCTAAATAAATTTGGTGGTTTCCTCTTCCAAACATCTGGTAGCAACAACTGTCCTCGAGCATCTAGGCTCTTTTGTAGCCACTGATTGTAGCTGTTTTCAAAAGTAGACCACAAGTTGCAGAAGTGGAATCAATTTTGGGGTAACTACATCCAAAGTTATTCTCTTTCAGCAGCAAAACAGATGAAAGTCTTATTTAAATTAGAAATCCCCAGAGTGGAAGTTGTTTTCAATGATCTTTAATCTTTCAAAAGGCCTTGTGTTTTTTTCCCTGTCCACTCAGATGGGTCAGTGCCATGACCATTTGATGATGCCTTATATAGGGTTTGGCTATCAAGCTGAATCCTAGAATCCTGATCCTGCAGAAGAAGTAATTCTCAGGAATGTTTTCTACTGTTTCCTTGTCTGTTTTAGCCTTACATATAATCTGGTTTACTTTCACTTAAGGAACAGGGCATGGTTTCTCGAGATCAGAACATACACCAGGTGGAATACTTCCTGGTTTAGACACCTGGGCTTTGGTTAGGGAAACTTTATGTTCTCCTCTAAAAAAAAATTTAAAACCTGAATGATGTTCTCATCCAAGTCTTCCTTAGAATAACTGCAGAAAGGGGTAATGTCTACATATGCTAAAATGATTTCCGTGTTTTATTTGAGTTCTCTAAGTTCCTTGGTGGAAGGCACCGCCAAACAAGTGAAGATTATCTCTAAAGTATTGAGAAAGGACTGTCATCAGGTGTACTGTTGAGTCGTTCTTGAGGATAGATCTGCATATTTCAGGTGTGAGCCACTACTGGGATTCTTCTTATTATTTTTTAAATTATTTGCCATTATATAGTTTTATAGATATAGAGGTTCCTCCTTCCTCCTTTCCTTCAGCTTTCCCTTTTTTTCTCCCCCTCAACCCACCACCACTTTCCCCTGAATTATCACAGAACTACTGGGATTCCAAGTTTGAGGTTATATAGAAGAAGAAATTTTTCAATTTGAGGATTGTGAACCAAGATGTGCCTTCAGACATTGAGGTAGGATAGCATAAGGATGTTGTACAATTGGATGAAGTGGGATGACAACCTCATTTATGGCTTTGAAGTCTTGAACCACTTGCCATTCTCTATTTGGCATTAAAAGTCAGATGGCAAGGGGATGGCCATGGAATCAGGACTTAATGATTAACAAATTTGCCAGTCACAAATTGGAGTCCCCACATGGGTTCCAGTTTTAAGGGATATTAGCATTAACGAGAAAATCATGCCTTGTCTTTTAGGAGGACCGTGACTGGGGCAGATGTGCAATCCATGTGTGTGCTCTGATATCTAATGATCTACTACTTATTTTGGACTGCAACTGGAGAATTGTTCAAATTGTGTCTTGTTTTGGTATTAATTGACATCATAATAAAATATTTAGGTTTAGGGGTAATTAGCTTGAAAGAAGACTCCAGAGAAGATATCACATTTCGGCCAAATAAAGGAATCAGACATTCAAGCATAACCAACAGCTGATGGGAGATCTATCTGGCAAACCAGAGGCAAAGTAAATTGTCACCAGCTCCCATGGTGACACAGCTTTTGGAGGATAAAAGTGCTGCATGGAAATTCAAAAGAAAGCAAATGGCTGTCACATGAGTTAGAAAATTGCTTTTTCTTATTTGCAATATCCAGGATCACCCAAGGGATTTGGGAGTGTGATGGTCATTTGGCTTGTGGGAGCCACCTGAATTCCTGAGACCTTTTAGTCGTTGGATAAGGACAAAAGTTAACTGAAGTTCTTCCTTCCCTTTAGAGCTGGGGACATTCCCATTCCCACTGCATGTCTTGTTGACACCGGCAGCAAGGACTGCACATATTTTTAAAGCAGGAAGACTCATTGCACCAATTTCCAAGCTTCTGCACTGAAAACACTCTCTCTTGGGCTTTTCAGCCAGGGTTAGATATCTCTTGGAATGGCCATGGTGGTGCTTGTAGCTGCAGTTATAATATGAGCCTATTGTCTGGACTGCTGTTTCTCATGTCGATGGTCCCCTTTCACTTCAGTTTTGTTTCTGTAAGTTAACACCAAAAGTTCTGCATGTAGTATCTGGTTCATGGGAGTTTGGGTACCACTACCAGTTCCTGGAGTTTCCTCTGAATATCTGGGGCTGGACTTACTGACCAACTGAATGCTGAGCACCATCTTTCCTCCAAGGGTGCTAGAATCTATATTAGTATATCTCTTCAATGCCTCTTTCAATCATCTTTGAAAGAAGACTGTATTGTCTCTTGTGTTAGCTTCCTGAGTTTGTCATAGTTTATGGGTTTTATAGTACATTTTTCTTTCATTCTATCTACTAGATAGGTCACCATACTAGCTCAGTGTTTCAAATATTCCTGACCCTGCTAGTAATTCCGGTTAGGAATTTGTAGAACTTTTGTGACCCCCACATCATACTGACTTGGCGCCTAAGCTACCATGAGCTTGGGCCTTGGCCCCCAAGATTGGTTGTTTCTCCTCTGGGGTGCAATAGATGGACAGGACAACTTATAGGTCACCCATGTCACATCAAGGGTTGGAGTTAGGGCCTGAAACTCCTCAGTAAATTTGCAGAATCTTCTGAAAACCTTTGTTAGCATTTGTTCACATTGATTGAAGTTAGTAATAGAAAAAAGGATGTGTACTCTAATTGTCCCATTATGTTTGTTTGTCACCTCTATCACAGGAGAGAGCCTACCTGTACCTGGATGATAGCAATCCCCAGTGCGAAGGACTCCAGCGAGACTGTGCTGTAGTAGATGGCAGGGGTGGCTGTAGGGTGGAGATTACGCTGGTAGGAGATGAAAGAGAACTGAGATCTGAGGGTGACAGAGAGAACTCCTTGGCCCCTGGGGATGGTTTACAATGAGACAAGCTGAGCTTGAGGCAATGAATCCGTGGATAGTAGAGGACCACTGAATAGTGGGTCATTCATCATCATCTATCATCTGCCTTTTTGAATCAAGTGTCACTAATAGGGTAAGGACATAACAGAGCCAATAGCTCCCTCTAATGGTAGGTTTTGAAATACTGTCACGGAGACAGAAGTGAACAAGTTGAAGGATAATTTTTTTTGAGATTTACCAGTATTCTTTATTTCTTTTTTTCCCTATAATCTTAGTTTATTAGAGTACAAAGGGTCAAGGGCTACAGGAAAGAGGGTAAGACCATTTTTTCCACACTAATATCACTTTTTTTTTTTTTAACCTCTATCGGGATCAGGGGAGAAACAAAGGGAGAATCCCCACCCAGCCTCCCACCCATTCCAGGTCCTTGATGTGAGGCATGCTCCAAGGGTCCTGCTCAAGTAGTTTTGATAGTTCAATAGTTCTGAATTGCTGCCAATCTCACCATTCCAATCGCAATGAAATCTCTTCGGAATCCACTGGCTGACATAGTCTATTCATGGTTGGGGTTCTGAGATCAGCAGTTCGGTTGGAGGGATCTCCAAAGAAACTTCGTCTGAGGTGATCCCAGACCCGATTCTTGTGTGAGCTTGCCAGTACAGGGTCCAGTCTGTCACCCCAACCAGCTTTGCACATGCTGGTCATTGCAATTGCTGGGTCAGTTCTGTTTCCAGCCCTGTCTTCCACGCGAACTGATAGGCGTTGCAATCCAGCCTGATCCTGCCCTCTTCATACTCAGTCCTCACCCAAATCAGTGGGAGCTGCAGCCTAGTTGGGGTGACTCCCCACAACCCCCATCAGGCCTGCCCCTACCCTGGTTCCCATGCATGCCAGTATATATCGCAGACTTGTTCAGTCTGTCCCACCTCCCATTTAGCTCTCGTACATGTCAATGGGCACTGAAGCCTAGTGCAACCCAACCTGCTCTATTATCCAGCCCACACACGTACTGGCCGGTGCCTTTCTGTCTAGCCACCCTTGCCCCTGTCCTGGTTTTCATGTTCCCCAGTGGCAGTGGTAACCCAAGAGGGAGGTGCCCACTATTTCCCTCCTAGGCCACTCCCACTCCCAGATTATACACTCTCCAGGTGGTTCTGGAGTTTAACTTGACAGATTTAGCCTTCAGTGCCAGCCTCTGCCAGCTGATACTGCAGTAAAACCCAACCAACCCTCACCCACTCTAATTTTTACTTGTACCAGTTGAAACAGTCAGCCCAACCTGGCTTTTCCCTGATCAAGGTCACATGAGGCCCACAGGGGTTGTAGCCATGCCTGGTCTGGTCTATCCCCATCCCAGCTCACGCTCTCCAGTGGGAGTGGCTGTCCAGCAGGGGAGCCCTCCACATTCCCCCTACTGGCTTTGCCCCTCCCTCCCTGGTTCTCACGTGTGCTGTTTGGGCGCTGCAGCCACATCTGCTACAGCTCATCTCACGTTGGCATTCTGTAATGTGCACTGGTTTGTGTCGTGACCAAACCTGGCCTGACCCACACTCTATTTTGGTGCTCGGATTCGCCAGTGGGTGAGATGAACTGGTTCAACCTGGTCTGTCCCTGACCAATGCCAAATGTATGCCAGTGGGTATCTTCCTGTGGCCTGGTCTGGTTTGCTCGCTATCATGGTTCTTGCGCAGACCTGCAGGGACTGTGTCCCAACACAAAAGTTTCCCAAGCTCCTCCATCAGAACCTCTCACTATGCCAGATCCTGTGCGTATTGGTGGTTCCATGGGCCAGTCCTCCTTGCTGGCCTTCAATCTATTCCAATTCTTACTGTTGGATGTTTCAGCCCAGCCAAGGCTCTTCCATACCCAGACACTGCTCACACATGGCTCAGTAGGTACAGAGACCTACTATGTAAGGAATTTTTGACTATTTTTGTTGTTTCTTACAGAAGTGATCAAGTTGAAGGATAATGTTAAAGTTGCAGGTCCTTATGATTGTTAACTTTCTCCACTATTTATCTTATAGTGACTGGGTAGTGCTGCAAAAGCAAATATTTTTGCTTATGTAAAAATAAATCTCACTTAAAGCTTCCCAATTTTAAAGATGTAGCCCAGGAATGAATCCATGGGAATGGACAGAGTGTTCCCATTGGCTGAAATAACCTCTTCATGACCTAGGGAGAGGAAAAGGAAGACAGGAAAAGATTTAGAGTCATGCCTCCAGGAGGCTCCTGTCATTGGACTAGGTCAGATTTGGGCATCCCAGCATCTCAACTGCATGTCCTGGGCCAGTTCATACCTGGCATCTCAAATCTTGAATATGATCTGTGGCACCTGAGCATCTTCTTGTCCTTTTATTTGGTCAGGGTATTCTTGTACCCCTGGGATATTCCATGGAAAACAGGCTGTATGAAGTTGGTCATAAGAGATCTGAGGTCTCATTCAGAGTGTTTTAACAGACTGGTAGAAGGCTTCTGGTCCATTTCGTAGCAGTTTCAATACGGTCCTTAACATGACCCTGAACATTCTTAGTTGAAGGGTGGGTAGAAGATTTTTCTTTTAAAGATTGCTGAGAAACTCTCAAATGGAGCATTGCTTAGAGCCTCCATCAGTCATGTCCCAAAACCACACCCAGATCTCTCTCCCTCCACGAGTGGCCATAGATATGGGGTTGGCAGCACTGTTATAAGTGAGGGAGGAAACAGAAGCCCAAAGTAAATGGAGGGTATGTTGGAGTCTTGTGGGAGTTGGAGCCAGGAACATGAGAATGTCCATATATCAAAAGTTTTCCATAGAGACTGCAATGGTTCTCAGGGGTTAATGGGATGGTGGAATTTGTCAGAGGTTTACTGCATGAGAACCAAACATCTCATTAGTAATGGTGGTAGAATAGATGATGGGGCACACTACCAAAGGGACAAAAAGTCTGAATACTTAGAAGGTATAAATGGAAGAAGTCGGGCAGTGTAGACTGTCCATGGCTAAATGGTGACAGAAAGAAGGACACCCCCCTCCTTAGACACTGCGTGGCCAAAAGGCAAGTTCCAACCTTTTGCATAAACCTTCTTCACAAGACCCTAAGGTGTTCTATCTACATGGTGTTGTCTCTCAGCCTTCCCACTTCCAATAGCTGCTGGAGAGAAGGCTTGGTTGACTTAAGAGTTTGTCCATAGTGGGTTACAGCAGAGTAAAGAAGGAAAGACACAATAAAACCAACACTTTCAAGTGCAAGGGAGGCAAGAGTTGAGAGAAAGACCTGCTACCTAATTTCCAGGTGGGCTTTATTCACCTGCACGATTTACTACAGATGTCATGGGCTGGCTGGCTCTAGGCTCTTGCTCTGCTGCAAGAATAAATTTGTGCATGAGAGGTAGGTTAAAGGTTAACAGACAACTAAGATTTATTTGCATGCCAAGCGACAGTACATTCAAGAGGGAGTGTTGGTACATTCATAGCGAGCAGCACCCAATGAGACTGAGGCCCATCCTTCTGCATCATCTGCAGGCATTGGTGGTGGTGTCTGGGGCGGGCAGGTTTTATTTTTTCATAAGAGCGGTGTTTTGAGTTGGGCGTGGATATACCCATTTCTGTGCCAGCTCTTGGAAATATAAGAAAGTTCATGGCGTCCGGTGCCTGATGGGAGCAAGAGCATTAGCTATAGCAATTTTGTCACCATAAGAATACAATTTGTAGATCATTATGGGGGAGCGGTCAGCAGCCATGTAAGTTACTTGTGGCCAGCACTGGTTCTGGCTAGTGGTTTTACAGAAAGACACTGATTTTCCACAGTGCAAGACACCAGGGTTTGGATGGAGCAAGTGGGGTTACAAAAAGGAGCTGGTGGTGTTAGCGCCTCCTTGCTAACTACTACTTTACTATATCACATGAAGAGAGTTTCAAAACAGTGTGTACTAATAGAGGTGAGGAGTAGATGAGAAAGTTTCCTAGGGTATATATTACTTCAGTGGGATTTCAAAGGATATTAACTAGGCAACAAGGGAGAAAGTGGACTTTCTAGACAGAAGGACACAAACAATGACTTGTAGGCATGACACAGCAGGTGGGTGCCAGGACCTACAAGCATTGGCCTGCTGCTTAAGGAAATGCGAGTGAAAAGACAGCTGAGGACTAGATCCTACTAGATGATACAGGCTTATGTAAGGTATGTTTAGGTTTTATCCTGAGCTGGAATGGGGATGCTGAACTGGGTTGGACATGATTGCAATATCCCTCAGTGTGGATGTCGACTGGGTCTGGGATGTGCCAATCTGGGTTGGGCTCCAGCACCTGCTAGTGCTTACAGGAGTCAAGGTGGGTGTGGGACAGGCTGAGCTAAGTCTTGGTACCCAATGAACCACACAAGAGCTGGGTCTATAGGTGGGTCAGGCAGGGTTGAGCTGTAACTCCCAATTGTAAGAGCTGGAATGGGTGTGGTCTGGTTGAGCAAGGGCACTGCACCTGCCAGGACAGGAGGTTGGCCAAGTCAGGTTGGGCCAAGAATCCACTGGTGTATGCCACTGGGAGGTGATCTAACAGAGGAGCTTTGGGATCTCTTTTGACAGGAAACAGTCCCTACAGGAGAGCAGAAGAACCAAGGCTAGGAGCAGCGCAGACCAGGCCAGGTTATAGTACCGGTCAGCATTCATGTGGGGTCAGGTCTGGGGGCAGGCCAGGCTGAGCCAGTTCATTAACACCCACTGGTTAAAATGAAAACCAGGACAGGGTACTAGACAGGCTGAATTAGGCTACAACGTCAGCCGATTCACAGTAGAGCTGGAACTGCGGGCTGTCAAAACTGGGCTAGGCTGTAGCACCCACCAGCATGAGCTGGGACTGGAGGTCAGACAAGGCTGAGCCAGGCTGCAGCACCCTCCAGCAAATGCCCAGTTGTGACAAGACATGCCACCCTGGGCCACAGCATCCACCAGCACATGTAAGATCCAGCAAGGGGCAGGTGGTGAGCCTTATAGTGAGGCTGTGAGGACTCCCTTGCTGGGGCACTGCTCCCTCTGGTGAGCATGAGAACTTGGACTGGGGCAGAAAAGGTTGGGCAGGGCTACAAAATACGTTGGGCTGCATGTGGTCTGAGTTAGAGGCAGAGCCATACTGGGCTAAGTGACCATATCCACTGGTGCTTGCAAGAACCAGAGTAAATGCAGGCTGGTCTACTTTGCTGCAACATTGGCTAGCAGGTGCTGGGGCTGCCAGCAAGTCCTGTCAGGCTAGACCGTAGAACCATCTGGAGCGTGCAAGATCTAGGGCTGGGAGTGGGCCCAGTAGGGAAACTGTGGGCACACCTCTGATGGACTGCAGCTCCCATTGATGAGCATGAGAACCAGGGCTGGGGGCAGGCCTGGCTGGACAGGCAGTAGTACCCGCCAGCATGAGTGTGGACTGGATAATGGGGTTGGTCAGGCTAGCTAGGCTCCTACATGCATTGCTGTGTAGGAGAGCCAAGTGGGATGCAAGACAGGCTGGACCAGTCTATTGCAGGAACCTGGGCTATGGATGGGTCTGGTGAGGGTTATTGGGGTCACCCCAACTAGGTTGCAGTTCCTGCTGGTATGTGTGACCGCCGAGTATGTGGTGATCTGAGTTAGGCTGGGCCACAGTATCCATTGGTTTGCATATGAGTTGGGGCTAGAAACAGAACTGACTGGGTGACTGCAACCATCACTGCATGTGTAGGCTGATGTGGGTGATGGACTAAGCTGGATCCTGAACTGGCTGGCATGCACATGACACACTGGAGTTAGGTCTGGGGTCACCTATGGTGAGGTTTCTTTGGCGACCCTCTTCCAACTGGACCACTGGACTTAGAACTCCAACCACAGGTACAATCACACAATGTGTGGTCTGATCACGGAGTGCATGTGTCAAAACTGGGTCTCCTCAGCTGTTGAAGCCTCTGCAGCAGACAGCATGCCCAGATGCATGTCGGGAATATGACAACCAATTCATTGAGGCCAGCAGAGGACATCTGGCACCATGAAGGGCAGAACAAATTGAACAACCCTCCTTCTCAAGCTTTGGCAGCTATTATCTAGGCAAGTGAAGACTCTAAGGTAGACTGTATTAGCCAATGGACCTTGGAAGGATTTCCTCAACCTTGGAGCTGTGAAATCCAACAGCATCTCAGAATTATTGAAACCACTTAAGTAGCACCCTCAGAACATGCTTCACATGGGGGGCCCTGGGATGACATGGGGTGGCCGTCCCCATCCCCTAGTACTGATCCTGTTAGGTGCTAGGAGTAGCCCTCTTCCCTTCTCTCCCAACGTACAGGAAGAAAGAAAAAGGAGATTGCAACCTGTTGTCTCAGCCACTTTCCCCCATTCCTCGACCCTCCTTATCCGAATTGGAGGTCCACATGGGCATGCATCTTTCTTAGCTAGGTAAACATCATCAAAACTAAAATAGATTCATTATTTCTTTAAAAAGAGGAAAAATGCAAATAACCTTTGCCCATACTGCCTTCCCAACCCCCTCCCCTACTCTTACCATTCTAGTCTGTTTCTAAGATAAATTTTCAAGCTCTATTTTCTCAGCAGTGGTTCGATTTGCCTGAAGGGTACTCTGCCAAGGAAAACTCCAGACTTTAGCCCAGCTTTTCTGAATCCCACTCCCTCCTGCAAATGATGTCTGACCCTCCAAATCTCCTGTCAGCAAGAATCCTCTTAGATTAAGCCAGAACACTCCCGCCCCTACCCCCTTTTACTGCTGTTTCCTCTTCTTCACCTTCTGTGGGCCCCGCCCCAACTCGATTTTAAATCTCCACTTTTCCTGGAATTCAGAATTGATCCCAGCTCAATACTGAGGTCCCATTCTCCCTATTGAAACAATCCTGAATCAAACTTGTTTGTACCTCATTAACTACTGTCCACCTCTGGTTTTCTCTGACAAGTTACAGAAGGCAGAGGGAAGCTAGAGCGCACGCTGAAAATCAGTGTGTGAAAGAGTGCTATGTTAAAATGTAGACTTTATTCCCTGGCCAGGGAGGGGCTGTAGAAGACCTTTGGTGAGAGAAACGTAGACAATAGTTGGTTTATTTTAAGAAAATGACTCTGGCAGCAATGCAGAGGATGGATTGGAAGGAAGAAGGATCAAGCGGCACAGCACTGAGTTCATACAACGTAATAATTCAAAAACACTACTTACAGCCTATTTAGTTTGCTATGGCTAAAAAAAAATAAATCCCCAGACTGATGTTTCACCAAGCCATCCTAACATTATCTGGAGATAATGACACTATTTCTCTACAAAGTGAAAAATAGAGGGCAACAGTGAGTGTGGCTACATATGTGACACTCTTTGACCATGTATTTTCTAAAATGTTCAGCTGTTCTGGCCCCACACACTCATCCTAGTTTCTCCCCAAATCCTAGGCATCTTTCAGAGCCAGAATTTTTCTGATGACATCCACTCAGAAAAAGCAGTTGCTTGGTACGGTGGTTCTTACTGTTGGCTATTGGCCTGCTTTATGGTAAACACTTGCTCCATATTCTCAGCAAGGCATTTTATACCAAGAGTGAAATTGGGGTGTGATTGTTTCTGCAAATGCCTCATATATTGGTGGCCCCTACCATAAGCTCTATATTTTGAATACTGATGTGGGATCTGATTTTTAAAACAATGTGTAAATGCCTTTTTGAAGTTTCGACTTCATTACTAGAGATTGAGAAGAGCCAAGACACTTCGAATGAATTCTACACACGTTTATTAAATACTTAAGAAAGGCACATCCAGAATCACCATCTATGTATGTATATGGATATACATGTATATACACACATAGACAGACACATACAAAAATAACACAGATACGATTCTCTCTTCACTGTCCCCTTTTCTAAAGAAAGATTTGTTTCACTCTTCAGATTGTGAAGGCTATAGGCAAAGTCTCAAGTCCTGGTTGTATTCTTTCCCACTTTTTTATTGAGCCCAACATTGATCCCTGATGGATTCATGACCATCTTCTGCAGCCACAAGATCTCCAAAGGAACACTGACTACAGACTCTTCAGATCCACGTGGCAGTCCTTTAAGTCCAATTGTTGATGTACAGGCTGCCTGCATTCACAGGTGCCGTTGCTATTTAACCAATCTGATTCCCCACCCACCCACCGGGTCTCTGTCTGCCATTGTAACTACAGGCAGCATTTTGCATCACTGTCAGGGAGACATCTCCTGCTTTTGTATTAAAATAACTTTGGATTCTATGCGCATGTATGTGTAATGCTTTGCCCTGCCTGCTTCTGCATTGTGCTCTGTTGCCATGCACAACACAGTAATGATGGACAGCACCGATCAGCACTTTCCTATACTGATGTCTGTATCCACATCGGAATTTTGTGTGTCTGTTTTAAGTACATATTTGTGTGGTTGGGATTCAACCTTTCTGCACCTGCCACAAGCCTGAACCTATGCTCTGCTGGCTGCCTTTGCTATCTAAAATACTTAGCTTGGAGCTCGTGGCTTTCAGTCTCCAGACACCCACTGTCATCCTGCCTAAGGAACTGTATGTCAGGTGCTGAAAGGAAAATCTGGGAGGGTTCAGTTAAATGGACATTCCTAGTATGGGAAGAGACAGAAAAAAAAATCAAATCACATTATGTGTGTCCCTCTGGTGAATGTTCATAAGAATAGACATTAGATTACCATCACATGCATTTCCCTAAGAAGTATAATCTGATTGTCAGTGTGTCATGCTGTCTACAGATGCTAACCATGGGAGTGGATGTTGAGCCACAGAATTTAGCATGCTAGCTAGCTAAAATATTATACACTATTTTAGATTTGTTTCAGAGCTTTCCTGATAATAACAAAATTATAGGCCTTCCTTCTGAGCCTTCATGGGTGGTAAATGACGGCATCACTTCCCCCAAATGATTAGATTAAATGCTTAGGCGTTTGCCTCGGAAGCCCTCATCTGTGCATGTGGCTGTCTGATAGCTGAACATTTAAAGAGCAAGCACTTTTCAATACAAATACTCCCAGGAGGTACTTTTTTTTTTTTTTTTTTTGAAGCATCATAGTCTGATGTCTTAGAAGTCAGCTCTGGAGCTAGTCTCCAAAGCCTGAGTTGTTAACCAGGAAAGTTCTGAAGGAGAAATGTCCAGATTTATGTGAGGAAGCAGTTATTGTAAGTTGCTACCCCAGGGCTTTTAGAAAGCCAGGGGCCATCATAAAGCATTAATAAGGGCTCGCCTTAGAAGGATGCTGTGCAGAAAAGTGATAAACTTGATTTCCATATGGTTTCACTATGGGTCATCTTTCTTCGAGTCAACAGAAACTCCAAGTCTCCATTTTTGAGTGATGGTCAGAAATGGCTGGCCTGAATGTTTGTTTACCTATCATGCAGCAGCTTCAGAGAGAAAGATGTAGACTGACTTCTGAAGAAACCAAAGACTTCTTGTAAATGTTTATATACTGAACTGGGTTTAGTGCTCACGATATGAAACTCACAGAAACACGTATGATACATCAAGGGTCAAAACCGGCTCACTAAGAACTTTGGGAGTGGGTACCACATTACAGTGAAGCAGGGCATTAATCAACAAGAGAGTGCTGTGTGGTATGGTGACACGATGGACACAGTTGTCTACCTGGCAATTCTGACGGTCAAAACCACATGAAACATATTCTGCTACAAAATATGACCTAAATTCTCTTCCCCTCAGTGTGCTATCAGCCTAATTATGGAAGGGTGGTCAATGCCGAGCTCCCGATTAGTGTTTTTGATATGTTTAAAAATTTGATGGAACAAAGTATTAGCTTTTCTCACGCACAAAAACATTTTACTTCATCCATCACATTGTTATGGAACGGCTCCTGCCCATCTTGAAAAGAATGTAATAAGCAACTCTTGTTTCATGTATTACACCGTAGGGACAGCCTAGAAATGAATAACTAGGAAACACACATTTCTCATAATGTAACAGAATATGCCTTAGCATTTCTGAGACACAATAGAAAATCAGTAAGCATTAGCTTGAAATTCTTAGTTTTCTTTTACTAAAACACAGCTCTCCACTTTTTGTTAGTTAATTTCATAGGAACAAGACACCTAACACAATGGATGTATTATCTACATAATTCAAAACACTGAAGGTATATTTGGAAATAAATTTACTCTTGATAAAACATTGAAACAAATCACAAACTTAAATGTTGTAATAGGATTACTAACTATTACTAATCATTGATATACTAGGATGTGAATAGCTTTTAAGTGAATTTCGAATGTGTAAATATGGATTCATAAAAACAGACAAAGCAGTTTATATAGTTTATTAAAATAACAAAAATGGAAGTAGCATACTAAAATGAATTGCATAATGCACACTTATAAGCACTAAAGCACAATAACTTGGAAAAAGCAAAAAAAGGTATCTGCAGTTGAGGGAATGAGCATTTGGGAAGCAATTTATATTCATGAAATATTCTGATCAATATGTGAATCTGTAATTTGCACAGTTCTAATCATTTTCTTATAACAGGCATTTTTAAGATACCATTTTGAGGGGGCTTTAAATGTATTCTCTAATTTTCTATATTATTCTGAATTGTTTTATGAATTCATAAAGTTAGCCTTTAAAATTGTGTGTGTGGAGTTATTTCTTAAATCTTACATGTAATTTTGCAATCTGGGGCAAATGGCTTATTTTCTGCTAATGAAAGCAGCAACAATATCATGGTGGTATCATTCTCTCAACTGCTAGACACAAAAGACATAGCAACAAATAATTTGGTTTTCATCACTAAGAAATAGCAATTTTATGCAGAATAAAGCTTTGGAACCATGCATTCTATGACAACTAAATCTTTACATTTTGCATTTGGGGAGGGAAAAAAGCAGGCTGAAAAGTTTGGTTGATTTTAGGTCTTGTTACAAAGGTATTTTTAAGATGCCGAGCAAGAATTTTCGCAGTATTTCTCAAGAGTGGTGACTGAGTTCACAGTGATACTTTTTGTTTTCTTTTTAAGTTTATCATAATTGAGGGTGGGATCTATTTAAGGATGAAATTTCCCTAGAAATGGCTTTAGAGGTAAGAATAAGTGGGAGGGTTGAACATGCATAAAATAGTTAAACTAAATTGTTTCCTGGGCTTAATAATGGAGGCTAGTTTTTGGTGTTACAATCATTTATTATACTTTATTCCTTAAAATGTTTCATTTAAAACACAGCCAGTGTGTTCTAGCTCCAAAGAGTGCGACCTGGTGGCCATCGACATACACACTACGCCAAAAATTCCCTGGATAGCTTTTACGATGCTGCTAGCATCATTCCTACACTCTTATGGTCCTTCCTGATTTAGACTCTCATCTCACTACCCATTTTATGAAAATATAATTTTGCATCTTATAAATTCACAACGCAATGTCAACACAAGGACGTGTGTTGAAATGGGGAATGATGATGGTGATAAGGCTGAAGCTGTAGCTCCTACTTTCAAAATGGATGAACGTTTATATATCATTGATGGAAATGCTGGTCAGATTGTCAGGCTGCTTGTTGTATGACCTTAAGTGTAAGTGATTAAGGACTGGGTTGAGGGTGGAGGGATCAGAAATTTCTAGCCAACTGGCCCTGAGATACTGGGTAACTTGTAAGGCTTGGATTGCTTTCTAGCTTTGGCTTATTTTCCTGTCTTTGTGAGGGCTATCAAAATGAATTAACAATGCCCAACAGCAACTCCTTCAACTCTAGGATGGTCTCTTCCTCCAGGGCAGGAGCAAAATGCCCCAAGATGTGAAGGGCTCTAAGTACTTCCCTTAACCTTTCTAACTTCCATCTTGTTAGGCCTCACAGCCTTGGGGCATCAGAAAGCGGAATGGCTATCTGTAGGCGGTGTGGGAGTCAACCTGGCAGAGATGGGCTGACTGATATATTCTATTCCAGTTCCTATGTTATGTGAGATTTTAGCTGATTCTCTGATATTTGATTAAAGCCAAAGTGTGGGAGGCTGAAGTGGTCCAGTAAGGTATTTTGTAAATTGTCAAAGGTTGGTCAGAAAACAGCTCTCACCAAACAGGTATAATATAATTAAGACCATTTAGTAACTTGGGCCAGGAGCATGGTTTCCTTTGTTGAAGAGAATGAAATATGCTACTGCTGGCCATACTTAACTCTTAATTGAAATTGTTTCATGGTTGACCATTTGGTTCACAGGTCTGGATTTCTGGTCCACCTTAAGAATCTGATTGTCACTTAAATACACAGTACATGATAAACAGATGAACCCATAATCTTCTGTGAATGAAATCTGATTTTATCACAATGGGAATATCTAGCTTGCAATTTACAGGTTAGCTCCTTGCCACCACTAGTGTGTGTGTGTGTGTGTGTGTGTGTGTGTGTGTGTGTTCAGTGAGGATTACTTTAAAAGCAAGCAATCTTTGCTAGTGGCCTTGTTGAAAGGTGACATAATTCTAGTCTTGTTTAGAGTTGTTAGCTGAATTTGACCTTTAACTGGTACTAGTCTTCTTTTTCGGTGACCTATAGCGAACTAAAAAGCCTCCACACCAGCAAAGCAGCATCATGCTTTAGGTAAGTCTTCTAGAAAATACTTTTCCTTCTCAAAGCCTTAGAAAAGACTCTCTTACTAACTTTCCCACTATTCTCACAGACTTCTTATACTTTTAAAAAAGCTCCAAGGATTGCTTTCATGGACTATGTACATAAGTGCAAAAAAGGTGTGTCTCACACATTCGCACCCTAACTGAGACAGTTAACTGCAGCATATGTCTCTTAAACACTGTTAAGGGGTCATTCCACAGTATCTTTACGTATGGGTTTATAAGTAGGAATTGATTTCATGTTATGCTTTAGTTTTTATTTAGATGTACCTATGTTTATCAATCTAGGAAACCACTTTTTCAGCCATCACTATGCTGCTTACACAAGGTAATTTTGAACAAATAAAGTTAGAATGAAAAGGCAATTAATATATCATAAATGCAATGACTATGCTTTGAAGTCTAAATACTGTAGAATAACCCTATCTAAGCAACAAATCTACAAACTAGAAAGCCTGCTCTAGAATCCATGTGTTGAAAACTTTTTGAACAAAAAAGTTACACAAGGATACAAATTCTGTTTTCACATGGGACTTGAGAAACAAACAAACAAAAAAAAAAACCCAACCAATTCTGCGTTCTGAATTTGGAGCTGTAGCCTTCTATCTGCTCATGTTATCACAAATTCCGAGTTTACAAGTAAAATTATTACACAGGCACACACACACACACACACACACACACACACACACACAGAATTTCTAAAGGTAGCCATGTTGTAGTTTTGTTGCGAAAGCAACAACTAAATATAATTAACAATTACTATTAGTATATAAAGCCAGAAGTTTATTCTTAAACTGTGAACTGCAAAGAATAGTTAATAAACTACATTTTCCATCTTCTCATGCTTCAGTGTCAGTTTCGTACCTACGGAGGCAAGCTGAATATAAGGGGTCAAAACTAAACTTTTCCTAACTCAGCTTCAAAATGCAATTCATTATTTACATAGAGATATATAAATGCAGTGAAATAAAGCAGTGAAATAAGTTTAAAAATGAAAACATTGCACCAAACAGAGACTTGGTGCTCAGGACCTACATTTGCAGTCATCTTAATTTTAGCAGGTTGTAGGCTAAATTTGCAAAGACGTTTTTAGAGTCTTTTAATGGTACTTGTTTTATTGTCTTAGGCAGGCACTGGTAAAAGTAGGCCACTATCTTACTAAATCTATTGATCAGAACTGGAGACTCATGAATTTTACCTTCAACTGAAGTGAAACATAAGAGCTAAGAAGAATGAGGATTCCCGTTGACGCTGTGTGCGCCACTGCCTGGCTAACAGACAAAAAGAACTCAGGAGAAATAATGGCTGCACTTTATCCAAGAGCAACCTCATTTTCACTCTCCAAAGGGGTAAAGAAAGAAGCCAAGAAACATTCCAAAAAGCACATGAGCCTTTTTTCTTACCTAGTAAAAAAAAAAAAAATACATAGAAATGCAGTTTTTTCATTTAGACTTCACTCTGCTTAACGGTCTGGTCATTAAAACCTGATTCAAGTTGTAAAGATTAATTTAACTTGGTTCTTGCTGATGGCAGGAAGGAGGTTCTTGCTTTTTCCCAAACTGCAGAGCAGGTGAGGTGAGGCTTCCCATTAATGAACACAGCCTAACAGTGTAGGGCAACACTTATGGCAAGATCAAAGTGCTTTATCATGTTCAAAACCAGATGGAGAATGTGGATGGAGAAGGGGAGAGTGTTCCACATCACAGTCAACTACAAATTACAGACTCTAATCTAGAAAAGTGAAATGAAATGAAACAGCTGGTGGTGGAATCAGGCTCCAATTGCAAAAGTAAATACTGTATTTAAATAGCAATTTTATGAATCCATTTATTTTAATTTAATCTTACTTCCTCTTTAAAATATACTTATGTTATGGTCACATAATGTTCTTTTACTAATTGCAACTACTAAAATCTTCTTAAAAGATAATTTTTAGATTATTTTCTCTGTATTTTTGACCCGTTTTATCCACATTTCAGCACTCTTGCGAATTTCTGCAGAAGACTGAAAGAAGTGGACAAAAACATAGTTTGGGATAAATAAAAAATAGAGGCCCTTGTAAAATACAAAGCTTATAAAATGTCAACTAAGAATCACAAGTGTTTAGGATTTATATGTACAAGTCATCCAGAAAATTTTTGTTTAGAGTCACTGATTAGTTTTGTGACTTGTCTTTTTTAACTGGAGATTTATAGTCTAATGACTTATTTTTCTCTTCTTTATACAGAGATAATTTGAATAAGTCATTGCACAAGTAATTAAAAGAGTGCTATCTTTAATGAGATAGTATGCTGCATCAAAATGTCGAAGTACACAAAATTCATTTTTACACAAAAAAGTTCCCATCTTCATTAAGGAATACTTGTGCAGACAAACTGCGGGGTATCCTCGCTGGATTCTTGCAGTCACACTAATTCTCTGGGGAGGCACTGGTACAGATGGTACCACATGTAGTTCTGTACTCAATCAATTTCAAAAAGGCATACTCTTCTTTTTGTTTGTACTTCTCTAGCAATGTTATGATTTTAAGAAACAGAAATGAAGTGGTTCTAAGAGTCCACAGGTAACATGAGAGCATCTCTTGCTCTCTTGAGATGATTCTGGGGGAGAGATGGACATTGGCTCCTTAAAGATCAAGATTGCTTAGAAATCCTTGTGGATCAGGATCTGGATTGAGAATTGTGATCCAGAGGACATCAACCACCAGAGAGCAGGAGAACTTTGTTCTTTTGTATTCCGAACCACATTCACCAGCTTTGGGATAAGAACCCAAGTGTTCTGAATCCAAAACTAGGTGAAGAGGAGGAGCGATTGGGGAATCAGGACTGACAGTTCTGGGTCCCACAATGGCTATAGAGCTTTGGGCAAGTCACAGACCCTGGACCTCAGCTTCACCAATTGTGAAAAGATCTTGGCCAGTTCTATTCTTCTGTCATTTCAAAATACTCCTTGCTGGCTTAAGGTTTCCTAAATCAGATTTTCTTTTGTCATTTTCAAGAAAGAGGAAAACAGCAAGTTTAAAGAGTGCCATTTTAAAATTGTGTTGTTCTGAAAAGTTTATGGAATTTCATCAAAACTTGGGGGCTTGGAGTTTTATTTTTCTTTAAGCTCATTTATAAAGCAACTTTCAAAATGCCAGCAATGCAGAAAATTGTGGGACCAAAACTACAGTATATAAAATTTGATAGTTTTATACATTCTCACAAGTGAATATCTATTTAGTAGAAAAGATAAAATTTACCTAAGCTGATGTAAAACAAATCATGCTCTCTTTATTGTGTCATAATAGTAATGTTAATATGTGGCTGAGTAGTGTGGAGACTTGTCACCTATCATGCAGAACGAGTTACAATTTCATTTGGTTGTAAAAGAATCTCCCAAGTATTAGTAGTGTGAATTTATCTCAGGTATGTGGGATACCTCCATTTTATGCCATCTAAAGGGCAGCAAAATCTTCTTTAGTAGATAAAGGCAAACAGATTCCAACAAGCAAGAGACAGGTGTTGACACTGGGACAGGGAAATGCGTGTCACATATCCCAGGGGCTAGTGCCTGTGCTGAAGTACTCAACAGAACTGCAACCTCAAGCTGAAGTTAAAGACAGACGAGGACAGCTTTCCTAGTTCTTTCCAACAGATCAAATGATTCCCAATGCCTCCCTGCTTGTCTGTCCCCACCATTAGTCCAAACTTGTACTAAGACCTCCTCTGTGATCAATAGAGAAGGTTGTCCATTTGAAGAGGAAATGCCTCATTTGGAATCAATCCTCTTTCATGAGAGAGAACTGACTTCTGCTGCATTGTACCTGATTTATTCAAAGAATGGGCTAACGAGCAGGAGCCATTGGCATTGAAAAAAAAATGGCACTAGCATAAAAGGTTACACTGCAATGGTTTTACACACTTCTCTCCAATATGTTACAACCATCTGCATGCCCCTCTCTCTGTGGTTTATAACATGTCGTTTGCATACCTTTAAGTCCCCAGGTACCAGGTTTCTCAGCTGAAGATGACAAAAATGGCTCAGTTGTAGACACTCAGTTTAGGAGACAAGAGTCTTGAGCCATGAAAATGTAATTAACATTTTACCTAATTTTCAGTGTAAATGCTGAGAAAGTCATTAAAAGATAAACTCTTGTTGCTCACACTATTTAAGAGTAATGGATTAGGGTTAATTGTGAAGAAGTAACTATTTCTTTCACACACAAAATAATCGAACAATTTGGCTGCATTATATAAGGTCAGATTTGCAGGTACAACATACACACATACATGTTCAGGGACTGCTTAGGTTCTAAACAGAGAACATATTAATTTGAATTCACTGTCATGTTTTTCAACATATACTTCTTCACTAGTAACATTTTAGTTGAAGTCAAACACCACATATACACAGGAAAATACTACAGGAGGTCAAAACCTAACACAACACAATACAACAATGAAGAAAATGGTGCTGTTTGTATTTGTTACATCCTAAATCAACTCAATAAACGACCATGTAAACAAAACCATAACGTAACACTTCAAAACAGATAACATTTCTTCACCAGGAATGTGTAGTTAGCATACAGTTCACTGTGGAAATTCACTTAGCATAAAAGTTACTGAAACGAATCACTAAGAATAATAGAACAAGTTACAAAAATTCTATGATCATGTTTTACCCCACAATTCAAATGAGACAAATGATAGTACTAGTTTTCTACTCATGTTTTGTTTTTAATACCCCCAATTGGTTTTGTAACGCTTTCTTTTTATTTGAACTGGTTGGCAGCGATGTTTGCTTAATGTATGGACTGCACCATGCTTACAGTTGTATTGGTAGAAGAGGACATATGAGAATAGATATAGACAGGCCAGATGGAGGTTCTCAGGGAGAGATTCCGATACTCCATAACTCTGCTGTTCAGAATTTCAACTGAAATGGAGAAAACAAACAACAACAAAAAGAGTGAGAAACATTCATGGGTTATTGAACAAGGAGGCAGGAGTCTGTGAGTCTTGCTCCAGTTTTGTGAGTGAACTTAAAGCAAGATACTTCCTATTCTGAATTCCACAGCTGACATTTATGAAAATGGGACTGTTGAGAATGATCCCTGAGTGCCATTTGGCTGTGATAAGCCATGGCAAGTCCCAATTGAGTACTGTTGTTGCAAACTGCCCCAAATTAACACTGTTCTATGCATCATCTACACATGGCCAAAATCCGTTACTCACATTCAACTCCTTCAACAGGCATATATTGAGAAAATGTTGCATTTTGCGATATGCAAATATAAAATAAATTTTCTTTCTATCCGAATGACTTAAAGTTAGGCAGGAAAAACCCAAGTGTGAAGTATTTATAGCCCTGCACAAAATTATACTACTGACCTTCAGAGAAACTATCAATGCCAGTTACATCACTAAAGTGATTATGTTCTGTCAAACATGTCTGCATTAAGAATCGATTTTCCCAAACATGTTCTGTTGGGAAGTTAGCTGTATTTACCACTATTTTTTACCTTGATGTGAAAACAGCCCATTTGATTGGTCAGGTGTCAGACAAATTTACATTCTCACATTTGGTTCTGTTTTCAAGTTGCCACTATTCCAAATGAAACCCCTGAAATTGTTACAATGTCTAGATCTGTGAATCAGTCCACAAATACTCTCCAAGGAGTCTTTTGAAAACACTCCTTACTATCGACTGAAGTTGGTTACCTATTGTGCTGTTAACTATTGGCTCTGTCCAAAACAGTTAGTGTTCTAGGCCTATGTGTCCCTAGCAGGACTAAGGGGTTAGTGACAGTGTAGGGAGTAAGCATGTAGGGAGTAAGCGTCTCCTTCGATTAAATAACACACGTTGACTGTGAGAATTCAAATGTGCAGTGATTAACACATGCAATTCAGAGTCAGCACCCTTGTTTAATTAATGCCTAGAATCAAGAGAACTGCAAGTCCTAAGTGGCTTCAAAAGTCATGCTTTCTGAGTGATGGCTCAGGTTAGTCTGTGGCTCTATGCGTTCTTGGCCGTGTGAAAAGGAGATGAAAAGTAAAGGGGTGGGGAAAGCAGCAGCAATCACATTTTAAAAGCCACAATTTCAATGACAACAATTCTCCCTGAGATGCATGGGAAGCGACACAATGCAGCACATTATGGAAGCAGTGTTTTCTCCAGCGTTACAGGAGGAGTACATTTGTTACTGCCTTCCTGAGAATCATCTTAGTCCAACTCTGACAAAACTGCTTTATTTACTTCAATTAAGAAGTGAAGTCTATAAACATGTTAAAGAACTAAAACTGAAAAGTCATCTGTGCCTTTCGTTAACAAATCGTAACCTTATAGTAACAGGAAACTTCAGCATCACTAAGCTCTCTGGAAAAACACAATACCAGCTATCATTTCTAAACTTAAACAACAGATTTTCACTCTCATACTTCAAGTTAGACAATTTAGAATATCTAAGTAAAGATCTATTTTATAAGCCATAGTTATCAGTGAAAGTATTGACCCAAACTTGTAAGAAATGCAATTGTGTAAATAAGAGATATAACCTATGAATATTATTTATATTAATACTTAAAGAAACTTACTGTTCTACTGGTAACTTCTACATCTGTGAAACAAACATGCTGCTATTCAGTTCATCTATTGATAATTGGGGCATCTACAGTAGCAAAAAAGATTTTAGATTAACATAGTTTCTTAAGAGAATTCTGCTTTGTTCACTGCTTGGACATGGTAATCAATACCCATACTACTTTTCACAAAAATAATTTGGGCATTATTAGTAATTTCAACTGATATTTCATTTTGCAAAGCACAGATTAGAACATAGGTTGCTCCTCCAATGAATTAGAGCCTTGTGTGTTTCACGGTTTTCACAGCTATAATTTAAGCTGAAATGGAGCATGTAGTCAGCACAGTTAGCACTTCAATAAGGCAAAAACATAGGCCATTACATTAGACAATAATTTATGCTATGTTTCTCCATAAAATCTCAAGACTCCCCCAAAACTTCTAATTTGCCCTGTGGCTCTGCCTGGGAATCCATAAAGCAAATGAACATCCAAACAACACAAGCATATCTAATGTCTGCGTGAGGAGACATTTTTGATAAAATCACTTGCACTGATAAGGATATCTGTGCAGTGGAAAGAAATGTGGTATCTTTCCTTCCAGCAGCCCTGAATGGACAGGTAATGATTGCACTAAGTCAAAAATCAAACACAGCAACCAAAACAGCAATACAACAAAATGAATCTTCCTCTTGGCCAATGAGGAAGCATTCCAGAAACATTTAGTACAGCATACACATTTGAGGATTGGTGAGAGAGCAACAATTGGATATAGGTTATCAAGAGTGTCTGGCCATCAAATAAAAACGAGTAAAGCTGTTGATGAACCTGGAGATGAACAGCAAAGCACACACCACAAGTACTCCAAAATACACACAAAGCCAGAACTTCTAAATGTGATCATTGCTTAGCAAACATACAATACAGACCAATGTCACCAATCCTGAAAGCATGTACTGTGCTCTACCAACACAATGTCACAGGTTCCAACAGGTGAAATAAATGAGCAAACCTGATTGCCTGTAGGTGCTGCAGCGAAGGGAACGGTGGTGGCAGGTGCTGGTGCTGCAGACACAGTGGTAGGTGTAGCACTGTGCATCATGGGCACTTTCAGTAGGAAACCATGGAAGCAACACATGGAAGAGTGGAGCATTTATGTAACCATGACATATACGATGGAATGGGGCATGGTAGGCATCACAGCAGCAAGCCATATGATATCGTCATGATGGATACACCAGTGTGCAACATGCAGTCACAGTCAGTGCAAAGCAACACAGCATGAAAGGGGGAAATTTAAAAAGAGAAAAGGGGAAATCCAATTATAGTTACCATTAAGGAAAATGGAACCAATCTCATCATTTAGTAAATTTTTGAGCAAAATCACAATGTTGTTGACTCAAAAGGCCACATTTTCCGCAGAGACTATAATGAGTACATATGGACACCTCCCCGAATTGTATGTTATCAGGGCTATCTAGCTGAGACTAGTTAAACAAATTTCACATTCACAAAGAGTATATGTTGTGAACTGCTGTTTGGGTTCTTTGTCTTATGCACATGAGTGCAGCCACTAAATTCGCAGGTGCAGAGGGACAGTTATACATGTATACTTACCGAATCTGCATGCCAACAATGTGATCCATTCGGTTGGTATGTGGTAGGGGAGCAGATATGAAGAATACAGAGGCCTATGTGTGTAGGTTTTTAAGTATGTCTCTGGCAAACTCCTAGTAAACTTTGGCTGTTTGTCATCAGGTTCATGGAGGACTTCATAGTAAATCTTGCCTTCACAGCAGACACTACAGCTACAATGGCTAGCAGCTGCAAAACTTCTTTCGGGATGTTTTCTCTTTGCCTCTTCTAGTTTCTATCTCATTTTGAAAGCTTTTTGGATGCTCCTCTAATTTCTGGCTCATTTTGGAAAGCAAACCAGGGAATTAACGCGTGAATGGCAAGCATGCATGTACAATAATTTGTCATGTCTGTATCAATTGAATTCAGATTTTAGGAGTCTACAGAGAAAGTAAATGGCTGGAGAGAGGAAAATTGACATATGCCTTGTCATAGGAACCCCAAAGTTCATTCCATTCACATGATGATCCTCAGAGACTCTGGCATTCTCCCTTCTACTCTTTTTTTTTTTAAGATTTATTTATTTTTATTGGAAAGGCAGATATATACAGAGAGGAGGAGAGACAGAGAGGAAGATCTTCCATCCGATGATTCACTCCCCAAGTGACCACAATGGCCACTGCTGTGCCGATGCGAAGCCAGGAGCTCTTCCTGGTCTCCCAAGCAGGTGCAGGGTCTCAAGGCTTTGGGCCATCCTCGACTGCTTTCCCAGGCCACAAGCAGGGAGCTGGATGGGAAGTGGGGCCACCGGGATTAGAACCGGCACCCATATGAGATCCCGGCACGTGCAAGGCGAGGACTTTAACCACTACACTTTCACGCTGGGCCCTCCCTTCTACTCTTAATTTTTTTTTTTTTAATTATTTTCCATAGGGACCCAGCGCAATAGCCTAGTAGCTAAATCATTGCCTTGCCTCTGCCGGAATCCCATATGAGTGCTGGACCGTATCCTGGCTGCTCCATTTCCCATCCAGCTCCCTGCCTGTGGTCTGGGAAAGCAGTTGAGGACGGCCCAAAGCCTTGGGACACTGCACCCGCGTGGAGACCTGGAAGAAGCACCTGGCTTCAGATCGCCTCATCTCTGGCCGTTGCGGCCACCTGGAGAGTGAGCCAGTGGATGGAACATCTTTCTCTCTTTCTGTCCTTTTCTCTGTAAATCTGCCTTTCCAATAAAAATAAATAAAATCTTCAAAAATTATTTTGCATGATACACTTCGGTAGGTATAGGGATTCCCCCCTTGCCCTCCCCATTCTCCCTTCCACTTTTCTGCAGTGACTTGTCTGTCCCTTACTGTCTCGCACACCAGTTCTGAAAGCACTCATGGTTTCCCTTTGGGAGCACACTGACCGAGCAGCAGCAGCACCACTAAAGCATGCAGTTTGCATTCCTAAGCAAGCTCTAAAGGGAAAACGACAGAGGAGCAACCCGGAGAAAACAGTCACAAAATGTAAAGGCACACACACACATCTTTTTTTTACACTAGGAGAAGTTTGTTTCCCTAATCAGATGCATATCATGTCCTTGTTAGCATCAGGGGAATTTCGCTAATTCCTACAAGGGTCAGCCAATCGCTCTGTAAAACAGGCTTCTAATGCCCAGGGTTCAGGTTTTGTTGCATTAATGAGGGCTGCTCCTAGGTGGTTGTTATTCTGACTTTTGTTTTTATCTCAATATAGCCTGCTAATGCTTTATGAGCTCTGTTATCTATTCAGGTCTGCAATGGGATGGAGCGCTAATGTAGTACAAACTCTCAAAAAGATTAGGAAGAGGTAGATTGGTTGAGCTGGTGAGGAGGGCTCATTGCTCCCTGCTTCTGTCTGTTCCTTCTGTCTGTGTCCCTAAGGACTATAGGAGCTTTCCTACCTACTTAGTATTAGTAAAGGACAAAATGGCTTAGAGACAGCGACCATGCTGTATTGGGGGCTAAGTTAGGATCTGCGTGTAAAAAACTGCTAGGAATCACACACTCGCCCAAGAGTCCATGTGAAATGAACCCATTGGGCCTAAATGTTGTGTAGCTGATGCTTCATCCTACAACACAACAGAAATTCATTACAGAAGTAATTCATTCAGAGTACACTAGTTTTGCTCCATTTAGCCTTTTTCAACATGTGAGTATCAAATGGTATAGATTACATGATTACATAGATTACATGATTCTTCAGAAATTAAAGAACGAAACTGCTCAGTCTGGCATTGAAAAGAAACATATAAAATATTTCCGGTGCAAGATTTACGGCACAAATATGGTACAAATGTTAGGGTTAGTACTTGGCCACAGTGGCAACCAAGTAGGACTTGAGAAAGTAGGATTATTTTGATTTCACAAATAGAAGAAAAAGAAAGTGCCACATTAAATGTTAAATACCCAGAAAGTCCCAGAAAGTGTCCAGCTACCTCATTCAGTCACTCTTTTTTTTTTTTCATAGTCACAACAGATGAAACAATTTTTCAGGTAAGAAGAAATTAAGAATTTTTGTACAAAACCTACCAATATTTGAAGTGGGTGCCATGCACAGTATTGGCCCTGTACACCATGCAGAAAAGCGTGGAAAGTAAAGAAAAGAGATAATTCATTATTACAGCTTTACTGAGAGAGATAAATTTTAAATAGAAAGATAATTTTTGGCAATACCAAGTAATGCGTATATACAAACCCAGTAATCACCAGGCTTACAAACACAGATTAGCTTTAAGATCACAAATTTAGATATTGAAAGTTAATTCTTGAATTCTTAGGTACAAAAAAAACCTTTAATTTTTCTTTAAAGGAATTATTTCACTGAAGTCACCAATGTATTGTGAACATAAATGTTAAATAGTTATCACAAAAATAATGTTTATTACTTTCAAAGAATGCTATGGGATCTACCACCTGGTGTTCATATTTCTATTTGGAGCATTGATGTATTAACACTGCCTCCTCTCCCTCACTGCGTCTGAGGACTTGAGTGTGAACATAGCCGTAACAATGGTTTGTTTCCATGGAAAAGGGAGCTCTTACCTAAACAGATTTCTGGTTTTGCTCATGATATAGGGAAAGAGGTTTCCTTCTGATATTTTGTCTTATCATATGGCAAAAAAGTGCAAGTTTTAAACAAAGTTAGTATGGAATTTTAAAAACCTAGATTGAATATCATCAACTTTGCCATGTTCATTCACCTTGCCTACACTTCCTGGGAAAGTCGGAAGTAGCTGAAGTGGGTAATCTCATATGGAGGTAAATTATCACATTTTCTGAGGAAACAACAGATGTCAGAAATAAAGCCTGCACCAATTCATATGGTTTTCACTTTTACTCTGTAGAAACTCTGTGTTTTTTTTTCTCTTGGAATTGCAGGAAAAACCTAATCTGTTATCCATTAATGATAACTTTTAAAGACTGATATAAAATGTACAAAGAATTACATTTCCCCCCTCAGAAACTATTGTATAAATGCATAAAAGCTGTGTAATGATTATTTGCTATTTATCTGAGAGGTACAGAGGGAGTCAGAGGAAAGAAAGATACACCACGTGCTGATCCACTTTCAAAACGCCTGAACCTGGGAGCCGGAAACTCAGTTCAGGCCTCCCATGCAGATGGCAGGTGCCATGAATTCAGTGACTGTGGTTGTGTCCTAGGATCTGTATTTTCTGAAGCTGGTGTCAGGAACGGAATCTGAATTTTTAAGCCAGATACGCTGATAAGGAATGTGGTCACATCTCATCTATTATACTGGATGCTCACTCCAGAGCTGTGACTTAAATGATGTCATGAAGAACTACGACAATGTAGACTTCAATGTGTAAAGACTGGGTGTGTTTTTTGTTTTTGTGAATTTCTTCCACTTCATTAACTGATTAATTTACTCATTAACTAATGTTTTTTTTTCAAACCATAATTTACTCAAGTGTTCAGTGTGTTTATATAATTAATGATGCTTTCTAAATTAATTTTTGAAGTTTGTGTTATTTTCACTTACTCATTTACAAAGTGGAGCTTTTTAGAATTCTGACAATCCACCATCCCCAATGGTTAATATTTTTAACGTATTTCTAACAGTTTCCATGCTCAATCTTAAAGTACCGACCACTGGAAGAAATTTATTTTCATGCACATATGGCATTTTTTTTTTTTTACCAAATTCTGATTTAAAGTTTTCTATCATCTTGACATAAAATTGTTACACTATTAAACACAGTTGGATGTAAGAGGTAACAATATGTGTTGCAAAGCACCATAAAATATATATTTCTGTATTTTTACGTTGTTAGGGTTTTATGCTATGTTATATTCAAGAGCTGGAGGCAACAGGTAACTGTTTTACATACACTGTGCTACACCATAAGTGTAACTTACTGTAGCTACTTTGGGTATATTAAGGAAATGTGGGATATAAATTTTTTTCAATGTTAAAAGGAAGTTATTAATTTATTATGCTACAGACCATGTCTGTGGGAATGATACCTAAGAGTTAAGAAATTAGTTTGAGACTGAATCAAGTAAATCAGTTATAAGAAGGAAAAAATAAGAACTGCTAAAAAGAGAAATGTGACTACTTTCTCCCAATTTGATTTCAAATCATTAACTTTCAGGAATCACAGAAGAACAGGTTGCTCCAGATACTAGCAGATCAAGCATGCTTGCCTTGTTTGATTTCTGATCGAAATACATGTCGACAGTTCTCCTAGCTAAACGCTTTGGAAGCTGCTATGCACTGTACACATTTACAACATCATGAACTTCACCAGGCCCAGAGCCTGTTCTTACCTGCAGGGATAAATGCCGGCTGCGGGAGCTGCAGGTTACCCCCCATAGCCTGCTGGCAGTGGAAAACACTCGGATTAAACATCGGAGTGGCACCATTGGTCTTCTCAATTCCCATTCTCTTTGGTATCAGTTGAACTGCACCAGGCTGAAGGGCCTGTCGGGGGATCAATGCATTAATCACTAGTAGCACAGAAAGAAAAAAAATACATAAATAAAAAGCATTGCAACAAGCAGCAACTATAGATGCCACAGCCAGGGGATCCTGAGAAGATATTCACCAATCAGCAGCCAAACAGCAAGGAAACCAACCGGGGAGACCAGCAGTTCACCAGAGGAGTTGTTCATCCTAAACACAAAATTAAACTATGGGCTGGGAGTGGGTGAAAGGTTGCCAGCGTCACAGATTGAAACATTTCTAAGGCACATGGTAACATAAAACTGTTACAGCAAATAGCAATTACAAATGGACAGCTTAGGGATGTTCACCGTTAAGCCTCAAAAATGAGATTAGCAGAAGCAAAAAATGTAGCAGGAAAAAACCTTTTGGCCCATTATAATTCCAATATGGATCTATGAGCTCACAGTATGCTAGGTTATAAAGCCTAAAACACATGCTGGAAGATCACAAGCTCGAGCCCCAGAAACCAAAATTCAGCTTATGCAGACTTCAAGTTCAGGTTCTACAAGTTCTAATTAAAATGTAAGGCGAATGCCAACAAAGCACTTCTCTCCCACTGCCTCTCTCACCCGAGCATCAGTGAGCAAAGTGTATTCCGTTTTTATCTATGGAGGCTTTCCTGGCATTTCAACGAGTGTTGTTTTGTTTGTTAAGACATTATAAAGTTTAATTCTAAAACCCATTATCCTTTTAAAACTCTCCTTTCCGGTCCATGTTTCCTTGAAAAAAAAAATGATTGTTCTTACAATTCTCAAATATGCCTGAATCACATTTGTTAGAGAAGTTTCATATTACTTTACATTCCTTTATATTTGAGAGGCAGAGAGACCGACAGAGCTTCCAGCTGCTGGTTCATTCCCCAAAGGTCCACAACCACCAGGACCCAAGCCAGGATACCAGGAGCTGGCACCGAGCTGCTGAGCTCCCACTGCTGCCTGCCAGAATGTGCAGTGGGAAGCTGGAGTTAGAGGCCAGCACAGGGACTCAAAACCCAGGCACTCAGATGCAGGATGCAAGTGTCTTAGCTGGTCTGTTACCTGCTAGGCCAAATGCTAATTCTACTTTACTTCCCCCGCCCCCAACAAATTGCACATTACTTAAAATACATGTCCCAACAAGAACAATGAGGTATCTCCAAATCCTTAAGGAGATGGGAACACTTGGTGTTCACTGAAGCAACTTTCCTGGTCGAAAACATGGTTCATGCCATGACATCCTTATTCATGTGAATGATGAAGATCTAAAGGTGCCAAGGTTTTCTTTTGGGAACTTTGTTCTCAGTACACATAGTGTGGCAGGTAAACATTTTATTTCTCCTGAATAAACAAAAGCAGGCTTAAATGAGTAAGGTTAAAATTAACTGCATCTGAAACTGGCAAAGAAACTGGAAAACGTGATTTAGCATTTCAAATGCCTCTGTCACCACGAAGGCAGGACACTACTTCCATAAGTATTTAAAGAGTTTGCTTTGGTGTAAGCAGATGATTTTCATTTCCCCAGCAAGTTAATGCCTGATATGATTGTCAGAGCCAGCGTGTTATAGCCCAGTAAACCACACTTTGGAGCAGGGCTCAGAGAACCATTCAACTGATAAATGCTGGCAAGGTCACACTGTTTGGTTGCTACTGAGGGTCTGTCCTGGCAGGTGAGTGTACAGTTCTGACTGGGATAAGCTTGCACTATTATCAACATTTCTGTGATCCACACCAGCTGGGGCCTCAACAACCTCATTAATTTGCAAACAAAACAAAACAAAACAAAACAAAACAAAAAAGCGAAACAAAACCAAACCCTGAATGAAGTAAATATCAGCTCTCTAAATCCTTTAAAAATAATACACACAGGGCCTGGCATGGTAGCCTAGCAGCTAAAGTCCTCGCCTTAAACGCCCTGGGATCCCATATGGGCGCCGGTTCTAATCCCGGCAGCTCCACTTCCCATCCAGCTCCCTGCTTGTGGCCTGGGAAAGCAGTTGAGGATGGCCCAAAGTCTTGGGACCTGCACCCGCATGGGAGACCCGGAGGAGGCTCCAGGCTCCTGGCTTCGGATCAGCTCAGCTCTGACCATTTTGGCCACTTGCGGAATGATGGAAGATCTTTCTCTCTGTCTCTCCTCCTCTCTGTATATCTGACTTTCCAATAAAAATTAAAAAAAATAAATCTTTAAGAAAAAAAATACAAAAGTTGAGTTCATTGAAGTCAATCTCACCTGTGTGCATAAACATGGTAAAATTTTTTTTGACAAAGTATTTTCATTCTGAATCCTTACATGTATAAGAACCTTAAACCTTTTCACCAAGCCCTCACCTACTTAAGGCTTACCTCCAATTCCTGTGGGCTACCTTCATCTTACCACTAAGACCTGCTCCACTTAGTGACTCAGAAAGGAACTTTATCAATGTTCACAGTATCAATTGGATGTTCGCTAGCTGAGGCTACTTGGAAAACCAGGGAAAATCCAATTGGAAGATGAGCTTATTTTGGTACAAGTTTGAAACCCTTGCATAGTTCCTCCTTAATATGCATTTTCCATGAGCTTTTTTTTTTTAAAGATTTATTTTATTACAAAGTCAGATATACAGAGAGGAGGAGAGACAGAGAGGAAGATCTTCCGTCCACTGATTCACTCCCCAAGTGAGCCTCAACGGGCCGGTGCGTGCCGATCCGATGCCGGGAACCAGGAACCTCCTCCAGGTCTCCCACACGGGTGCAGTGTCCCAATGCATTGGGCCGTCCTCAACTGCTTTCCCAGGCCACAAGCAGGGTGCTAGATGGGAAATGGAGCTGCCGGGATTAGAACCGGCGCCCATATGGGATCCCAGGGCGTTTAAGGCGAGGACTCTAGCCGCTAGGCCATGCCGCCGGGCCCTTCCATGAGCTTTTAAAAGATTCTTCATATAATATTTAGCTGTCTAAATGGAAATCTGGGGCTGACATAGGTATTTAACGAAGCATACTCAAATAATCAGAAATGAGCAGACATATAGTAAGGCCCTATGCCTGGGTCTGGATATGAGTTTATATGGCACAAATAAGCTACGGCTGTGCATCTCCTGTGCACGAAGATATTCATTTCTAAGGGAGTAACTGCACTCAACTCCTTTAATAAGCCCATGCTATTTCTAAACTCTATGCAGCCAACCTAAGTCATCAAAACATTGAAGGCTTAAACCCTGCAAGGAACAGTCTAGATTCCTTACTCTTTTCATAGATTAAAATTCTCACCATTCAAATAGATTTACAGGAAAAAAAAAGTGGCGTGTATTTTTTTTTAACATGCCCTAACAAAAAGTATGTTGTCCAGATCAAGGGAAAGGTTAAATTCTACGTCAGGGCTCTGATCCTCACAAAGCAATGGGTCGAATTCCAAAAGACAGTCATTGAGACCACACAGACTGTCCAAAAAACACTGCTGTGCCCTGGAAACCATAATCTACAAGCAAAAGTTGGGGGAAAATTTATGTGTTTTGCTTAGATAAAAGAATCTCACATGGGCTAGCCATTGGCTTGTTTAGTGAAGTTCCATTTGCAACCAGGTAGATGTCAACCCAATATGTGGAAACCTTCCTGAATTGGGATGTTTGAAAACAAAGGAATGCCTCTTGTGAGGAGGTAAGGGTTCTGTTACGGAGCGTGAACTGTGAGCATGCTTGAAGAAATTCAGTTCACACTGCATTGCCTGGCTCCAGGGTCAGGCATGGTGCTTTGTTTTTTGTTTTGTTTTGGTTTGCTGTTTGTTCGTTTGTTTGTTTTTCCTTAGAGTTTGTCCCTTATTGAAACTGGCACACATAAGTTACCTAAGGAAAAGTCCAGGTAGAGAAAGACATATAAAGGGAGCAGCACTTTGAAGGCCTTGACAGTTGTGACAAACTTCAATTAATCATCCCTTGTACTTCTCAAGGTTATCAAACTGCAGAGTTACTCCAAGAGTTTTCCCATTTTTGTCCTGTCAGTAGGCAAGGCCTCCGGTCCCTAGCGGGCGGAATTCCACTTCAGCCTCTGTGTCACCTGCTGCCCTTCCTCTCCCCTCTGTTAATAGCATGCCGCCAGAAAGAAAAAGCAACATCAACCACACAGGGAGACTCCAATCTATTTCAGATCCCATTTTACTCAAGTGTTTTGTTTTGGAAACAAATTAAGGATGGCGGGAGTAAAGTGCCACTGACAGTGGTTTGCAAAGTAAAGGCAACTTCCCCTCTCTCTAAGGTAGTTAGACTACGGGAAAGTACTCAAAAATAATTCACTGCTACAAATCATGGGCTCTGCCCTGCCTCTGAAATGGGAGAAAGAGCCCAGTACGTTAAATTAATTAACAAAGCTTTTAAATAATTATCTTCAGAAAAATCTTAACAAATAGAGAACAGTAAGGTTGTCTTTTTTCTAGCTTCTAGGCTTGACTGTTCCTATTAAGGTTCATTCATGAGCAGCCAACATTACAGTCACAGGCTATGAGACAAATTGGGGGATATATGAGTCATTTAGTCATTTAGCAGAGACGGGCCACAAGTTCAGCCTGCTCTTACCATGGCACTTGCAGTTGAGTGGTTCATGTGGTGATGAGCTGCCTTGAGCTTGGCCTGCAGATGTGCCGGAGGATGAAAATACTTGCATTTCTCCCGGGAGCATCGACCTTTGATATAATCCATGCAGACCGTCACAGTGTTATCTCCCACTTCGATCATGGAAACATCCGTAGGGTGAGCGTAGCGGCAATCATTCTCCCCACGGGTGCAATTTCCACGCTGAAATTCTCGGCAAACCTAAACGAAGAGAGAAAACCAAACGCATGCACACACACACACACACACACACACACACGTAGGTATCACAGTGATGACTGGAAGGTGATGGGTTATTTATTTTGCGACTGGATGTAGAAAGTAATCCTCAACGTTGTGCCGTTTGTTTAGGAAGCGGCTAAAAAGATGAGGGAGAAACCCAAGTCCACTCACCAGGAGATACACTTCTTCCTAGAAAGCAACTTCCGTCCCTCCCAAAAGGAAGCAATCTGTTTTCACTCCATTGAAATGAAAGTGCTTAGAAATACATTGGAAACCAAGTTTAACCCAGTTAATACAAGTATAACTGTTTGTTCGTTTGTTTTTGTAAGATGTGAGTCTTCACTGCTCTGCTGTTTCCACTTTAGTGCTCAGCAGTGTGCTGCTAGGTTTTCACATACTGAGTTACATGCAAAATCAGACTCCGTTACAACTGATAGTCCTGCAACGAAGTTCATGGGGATGTGAATTATGGCAAAACTACACCTGGATTGCAAAATGTTTATGCAGTAGATTAGCATTTGTCTTTTAAGTCTTTCAAGTACCAATCTTTGAATTTGGTGAATCTTCAAGCGTATATGGGGTTGCCAATGGTGTCAACTTTGTGAGAAACTATTTTTTTTTAGCATACAAAGAATGGAAAATAGGAGGTGATCTAAGGACTTTGAGAAATCTAAAAGATGTATGAAATTTCTTTTAGAATTCTTAGGCGTTAAGTGATATTTACTTTCTAGTAAAACGTTCTTTGTATTGTATTGCTTTATAGAGGTAAAATTTTACCTGTAAGTTAATCCACATAAATTGAAAAGTTCAACAATTTTAAAGGATGTAGTACATCTTTCTTAAAATGTTGACACAGCCTTACACTGTTTTCTGTCTGCTGGTTATAGTAAGTAGATTCATTAGTAAATACAAATACACTAATCCTATTTTGATAAGTTGGAGCCTGGGCACAAGGAGCGTTCATATCCAGATTCCCTGTGTCACAGACCACTGTGTGACTGTGTACATATAAAATGTTATTTGACCTATTACACAACTGAATCAGGGCATAATGTGGTCTAACTGCAATAGCAGAATGCTTAATATTTTTTCTGGAGTTATATTCTGTATGCCAAAAAGCTAGGGAGCCCCCATTTGAAATACATTAGGCTCTGAGAATATTGTTTATATATAAGGCACATAGCTAGTTTACAGGTATTCATATATTTCTTTACAAATACCTCCAGTTTGTCTGACCGCATCGGTTTTGGACCAACAGTTCCAGGCAATGCGTAAGGTGGGTTTCCAGAGATCAAAACAGGAGCATTTGGTACAAGTTCAGCAGGAACCAGGCTCATCCCATGATGAGGTATGTAAGGGTTGAAAGCCATGGCAGGATTAGGTGCAAGTGGCGGATTCATTGGAAAAGAAGTCTGTAGGTTTAAAAGAGGGGAAATAAAAGGGGTGTTACAGGCAACAGATTCATTTTATTACACAAGGAGGCATTAATTTAGAACTATCAGAATTAGTAGTCACACAGAAATTTATCATTGTTCCTTCTGATTTTTGGTAATATTTATTCTCCTTTGGAATTGCTTTAAACTAACAAATATCTAACAGTAATTTTATTGATAAAATGATTAAATGAGTTAGCCAAATTAAACCTCATTGTTAGAATCTGTTCCAAGTGTATTTTCTCTTTTACTACCAACAAAGCATGTCTTGAATGACAATGAGCCAATCTCTGCTCTCTTCCCACAGGTTTGGCTTTTGCAGGAGATTCTAGAAAACCTCTATTTTCTACCATCTTCTTCCCTGTCAGTACTACAGGGCTCAAAGGCTGCCTGTCCTACCACAACACCCCACCAGTTATTGCTAAGCATTGATTTTGCTTCTTTTCTTGGCCTGGCTGACAACAAAAGCCTGTCAGGAACTGTGGAAGAAAGAGGTAGATTAGAAAAAGTGAATACTTTAACAACTTCTTGCCATCTACCTAAAATGCGATTGGCATGGGCATTCTCTTAATATCATTTTTTTTCAATTAAAGGTCTGGTTTCACAGATTGATCTGCCTTGCATAGTTTGTCTTTATCTAGGGGGCCAGATAATGTTCGGAGTTCAAAACAAGGCCCTACACAAGCTACAGTGATCTCTGTTAGGAAGAAATAAATATGAAGTACACGCACTCAACTTTAATTTGTAAAGGAAAGTCTTTAAAATGCAAAGGATCAGTACTGGCTTTCTATTTTCAAATGTCCTGGATTTCAAGCGTTTGTTATGTGAATTGATGTTATAACTGGCAATCGCATAATTTATCACTTTACTGTGTTGTTCTCCCCTGTGTGCCAAACATGGGCGTTTTTCTTTCCCAAGGTGACAATCATTTCTTTGCAGGTTTTCTTGTCTCCCCCCATAGTACCCAATGGTTAATGAATGACAGCTTGATAGATTGAAAAAAAATCCATGATCAATTTTAAAATAAATTTTACCAGTTTTCAGAACTAATCACCAATCATGACTCAATGTATTATATTGAATAGCATAGCACATGTCCATCCTGACTCTGTAAGGTAGTAGTGCTGCTTCCCTGGGTACTCCCAACTGCCTGGACTCAAGAACTGGCAAGGCCCAAAAGGGTGAGTGCAGCAGGACATGAGAGCAAGAAACAAGAGAAAAGGGTAGACATCAGGTGACAACAAAGATGAAAACAGCAGAAAGGCTTTAAGGCTAAAGGGCCGACATCGCCAAATAGGGATTGTGACCTGCTGCCCCCTCTTAGGTCTGTTATATGCTTCAAGTATACAAGCAAAGGCTGTGAATTAATTATCAATCTATATTTAAAAATGTAAAGGGCTTGTTGACAGGTTTAGATGGCTTAAGGCTTACCAACAAACTGTACTGACTATCTTTGGGTAATAAAATTAGTGTTGTCCATTTAGAACCATTTCCTCTTCAGGTGTACATCTCATTCTGTAACACTGGTTACTGAGAAAAAAACGAATTCTTCATTCTCAGACTCAGAGCAGGGACAGGAAGTTCTGAGCTCCTTATTCATTTGCAAAGGGAAATTTCACTTTTCTCACCACCACCTCTGCCCCAGGGTAACCACCACATTTCACTAATTTGAACATGCAAGTGCTTAGTTTAGAATAATAGCCCGGGGTTAAACCAAGCACCTTCCAAGTTCACAGGTTCAACTTTAATAAGCGACTTAATCCTACGTCTACCTATTTCACAGCCTTTGATGTCAATAGAACTGCAATGAACTTACGTGTCAGTTCATTTTTATTTTTTAAAGCAAAAGGCTCTAATATGTTAAATACATGTCAGAAACCTAAATTATTTATTAATACTTCCAAAATATGAAGAGCTTTTTACTCCCAGAACCAGAGGTATGGATTTCCATATTTCCGATTCTTGGGAGATTCTGATTCTTGGGAGAGATACTCGATTTTATGATTAAGAAGATCTCCTAACAATTATTTACCTCTTATGATTCCAGAAGTATTATTCCCATTAGTAGGAATTCTCATGAGTTCCCAGTGACTTGCACAGTGTGTAGGAACTATCGGGCCCTCAGGAAGTTTCTGTTAATATTTCATACTATATCACCACAACACTGAGCCTTCCTCTTTTTTTAAAGTGTGGAACTTTTTTGAGAATAAGATGTAAACGGTGGGTCCCGTCTACAGGAAAATTCATGCGTGCACAAAACACCGTACATATATACTAAAAGTTCCTGAGCCTTCCCCCACCCCTTCCATCCATCTCTGGTATAAGATTACAGGCTGATTAGGAACTAAATGTTCTAGAGTTAGGATCTGCAAACTAGGCCTGGAAGACCAAATCCAGCCTGCCTTTGGTTTTCTATGGCCAGTGGCTGGAGTATCATTTTTTACAGTTTTAAATGGTAGAGACAAAAACAAACAAACAAAATGGACTGGCATTGTGACATAGCTGGTAAAGCCACTATTTGCAATGCCAGCATAGCATATGAGCACTGGTTTGTATCCTGGCTGTCTCACTTCTGGTCCAGCTCCCTGTTCATGCACTTGGGAAAGCAGTGGAAGACCTGCCCATAATTTTAGTTTCCATTGGACTTCACAGGAAACTCACCGGCTCATGCTTGTTTCACAATTTTTGCTTGATCACCTCCATACCCTTTCAGTGATGTTCTGCTGGGATTGAAATAGCCAGAAAACAAAGTGCTAGAGGACCATATAATCTCTGAACTAGTTAATTGTCCCCTCAATAATCAAGAGGTAATTTTACAGATGCAAACTGATAGTGGTGCCTGTGTACTAATTATACTGGCTAATGAATTAGTCATTGTTGCCCCAGAGTGAGCTAGAAAAAAATAAGTTTGAGAGGCAGAAGTGAATAACTGTCCTCCTGGCTTTCTGAGTTTGCTAATCACAGATGTCTCCAAGTAGTACTGCAGAGCAGTAAAGGCAAGCAAGTGGGCAAGAGATCGTGGAATTATCCTGGTATAAAAGGCATGAATAGTAACATTGCAGAGAGCACAAATCATGGTTCAGGTCTTCCTGTGTTTAGTGGGAGAAGCTGCAACAGTTGGCCAAGCATCAGAATGGAGTACCAAAATACCAATCAATCAGTGTAACATTAAATTACTAGAGAGAAGAATCTGGAAAGACAGCAAAATGCCTTCTTCTTTAGGCAGGACATTTGAGAGCCCATAAGCAAAGCAAGTCTACCTTTGTTCCCAGAGGAATAAAAACTGACCTGAAACTTATCTGTTAGCGATCACTCTACAATAATAATAATTAAATTAAATTTAGCATTGCAGTAGGAAATAAATACTATTTTTATTGTTGATTGATTGATTTGAAAGGCAGAGTAACACAGAGAGTGATTTTCCCTCTGCTGGTTCACTAACTGAACAGCTCAATGGCTGGAGCTCAGCTGATCTGAAGCCAGGAGCAGGAAGGTTCTTCTGGGTCTCCCGCATGGGTGCAGGGCCCAAACACCTGGACCATTCTCCACTGCCTTCCGAGGCCATAAGTGGGAGCTGGATTGGAACTGGAACAACTGGATTTAAACCAGTGACCACAAGGGATGCCAGCACCACAGGCTTTGGCTTTCCCCAATCCTGCACAGTGCCAGGCCCCAGCACTAATTTCACAAACAGCTACCCCTGCCACCAAAACAGAAACCAAAACATCTTACTGTGGGCTAGATAACAAATTCCTACGAGGTAAAATTGCTTCTTGCTTATGGTTTTAGGTACTCGTTTACTATTTAAAAATCTAGCTCAAGGAATACTGACTGAATTGAATGAAAAGAAAACCCCAAACTATTGGTTAAACTTTGGTTTGCCAAATAGAAAAATCCAATTTAAAAGTCCCAGTGCAAAAGAAAAAGAGAAGCTTGAAAAGCAGAAGCAGAGAAATTGAAGAAATTTATTAGTTTTGCTCCTAAGGAGGACATTAGGCGGATAACACTTGCAAGCCATCATTTGATAAAGATGTAAAATACACCTAACAGTATGAAAGTACATCTAACAGTATGAAAAGCCCTGGGTATTTTATGTAAATATACATATATGCCTATCATATAGGTAGGATGCATACATGTTTTTAAATGGAGAGACTAAATTACTAGCAGCAGAAGGTACCTGATAAAGAGTTGTCAAAAATGATACCGTCAATCAAAATACATAACTTCTTATTATATATAGTATGTGGTTGCAGTAGACTAATGAATTCTTATGTGGCTGATAGCCACAGCGTCAATCCTTAAAGGTTATTAAAGCAAATTAGGGGAGTGCTGGCATCCCATATGTGCACTGGTTTGTGTGGCTGCTCCACTTCCGATCCAGTTCCCACTAATGGCCTGGGAAAGCAGTGGAGGATGGCCCACATACCGGGGTCTCTTAAGTTCCTGTCTTCAGATCAGCTCATCTCCAGCCACTGTGACCGTTTGAAGAAAGAACCAGCAGATGTAGGATCTCTTTCTCTTTCTGTATTTTTCTCTGTCTCTTTCTCTGTGACTCTGCCTTTCAGATAATTAAATCTTAGAAAACAATCAAAAAAGCAAATCAAGAATATTTGAGTGCTCCTTTACTCTTCTCACGTGGTGAGGCAACCCCTGGTTTCTCTAGGAGGTGCCCTGAGGCTACTGAACCATCTCCCGCAGCACAAAGGAATGACTTGATTTAAGAAAAAATAATCACCCTTTCTAAATGAGATTGTCAAACATTAGCTTTGTGGTTGCTATTTTGTTTATCTTCTGCCAGAAAAAAAAATTTTCATAGAGCTTTCCAAATGTCCAGCCTTTGTCTCACGAACAGTTTCGAGGAAGCTGTCTATAGTTTAGAATGTGACCATGACGGTGAAAGCTGACAAGCCTAAATGGTCTCATTAGTAACAGGCTCTAAGCAAACTGAGCTAACCAGCCCCAGAGGTGAAGAGCAGAAACTGCACCAAGAGATTTCATTTCATTCATCTCTTGGGAATAGATAAAGGAGGATAAGGGAAAATGTTGAGATTTGCTACTATCAAAAACCCTGACACTATGAAAGCTAGCGAGTACTAGTGCCTTCTATTTGGCAACAAAAGGATAGCATATCTATTTAACTTAAAAACAAAACAACAACAGACTCCATGTCACATATAAACCAAGCTGGGGCAAGGCAGCAAACCTGCTGCTAGAAGATTTTCTTTGCTTTGCTATAAAATGACCTTTAAGCTATCAGAACACTGGAAAAGGGTGAGAATTTTTAGAAAAAAATAACCTTCCCATTATATAAACATATATTTTTAAAAGATATTACTATGGTCCCTCTCTCATGGTCTCAGATAAGGATCCTGGAAATGAGAGCCCTTGGACCTTCATGAGCCTCAGGGGAAGTTCACTTGTGGGGACAGTGCATTTTGAACAAATGAAAAAGAAAAAGAAAAAAGAAAGAAAGAAGGAGAGAAAGCGAGAAAGCATGAAAGAAAGGTCGACTGAGTGGTTAGCCCAGCGATTGGGATGTCCCATACAGGTGGAAATATCTGGGTTTTATACTCAGGCTCTTGACTGCAGCTTCCGGCTCACACAGACCCCAAGGCAGAGAAAGTAATGGCTCAAGTGCTTCGGCTCCTGTCATCTTCATAAGAGAACCACATTGGCTTTTCCAGCTTCTGCATTCAGTTTTCTCAGAATCTTGACCATGGGACTCATTTGGGGAGTAAGCCAGTGAGCAGTTTCTCTCCCCTCAAATAAATAAATAAATAAAAATTTAAACTATGGTTTAGATGCTATATGTAACAAAGTAAAACCCATGGGCCTAGCATGGTAGCCTAGCAGCTAAAGTCCTTGCCTTGAACGCGCCGGGATCCCATATGGGTGCTGGTTTGTATCCCAGCGGCCCCACTGCCCATCCAGCTCCCTGGCCTGGGAAAGCAGTCGAAGATGGCCCAAGCAAGGCTTTGAGACCCTGCATCCACATGGAAGACCTGGAAGAGGCTCCAGGTTCCTGGCTTCAGATTGGCTCAGCTCCAGCCATTGTGGCCACTTGGGTGGGTGGTGAATTGGATGGAAGATCTTCCTCTCTTGTCTCTGTGTATTTGACTTTCCAATGAAAATAAATGTCTTTTAAAAAAGTCAAACCATACCTAATCTTTGGGAAACTGTAGTGAACTCCGGTAGAATTCTGGGCTCATAGCATGGCTGTGGACTGTGATGTGACTTGTTTAACTTCTGTCAATGTGGAAAGTCCCATGACAATGACAGTCATAACTGTGCTAAGAGTCTAGTCATCTCCTTCCATGATAATGTGTATTTTGCCAAAATCACTTCACAAAAACATTTAGTGTCACCACATGCAGTTGAAAGGACTAAATGCCATCACTTACCATTCCATAAACAAATCAAATGAAAAGTCTGCTCCTGAACTTTGGTGAAAATGTACTACCATTTTTGTACTAATCAAGACTCTCATAATGTGAATACAGGCATAATGGCTGTCTCCACTGTGCCTATAACATACCCAGCCCATGTTACTCACAGTAATTTTTAACAACAGAGCCATGCCAAGAGTTACTCTCTATGTACAGCTGAACTACTTCTGTCAGGAAGGTGATTATGTGAACCAAAAAACTGTGATTCTGATATAAATGTGCAAAATGTAATGATACACCTTGGTGACGAAAGGAAGGATTTTATCTTCTTGTTCTCAGCTACTAAATCATTTTGCTAACTATTTTTAAAAAATGAAGGAATGGGCAGGCACTGTTTGCACAGCATGTTAAAATGCTGTTTGGGGAGCCAGCACAATGGCTCAATTGGCTCATCTTCCCCTTGCATGTGCCAGGATCCATATGGGTGCCACATCATGTCCCAGCTGCTCCACTTCCCTTCCAGCTTCCTGCCTGTGGCCTGGGAAATCAGTACATAATAGCCCAAAGCCTTGAATCCTGTACCCGCATGGGAGACCCAGAGGAAGCTCCTGCCTCCTGGCTTTGGCTCAGTTCAGCTGTGGCCATTGTGGTCATTTGGGGAGTGAAAAAGCAGATGGAAGATCTTTCTCTCTGTCTCTTTTTCTCTTTATGAATCTGTCTTTCCAATAAAATTAAATAAATCTTTCAAAATGATAAGGATGTTGCTTCTGATGCCCACAATCCCTCTGAGTGCCAGCTGAAGTCTTGGCTAGTCGGTTTCTGATGAAGCTCCCTGCTGTGCACAAGGGGACTCAATGGAGGATGGCCCAGTTCCAACCGTTGTAGTCATTTGGGAAGTGAGCAAGCAGAGGAAAAATCTCTCTCACTGTGTTGCTCGGATAAATAAGCAAATCTTTAAAAAAACAAAAGTGAATTTAAAAAAAATGGGTTACTAGCCTACTAGTTCTACATCATGTTCCACATCCGAGTGGCTGTGATGGCTCAGATTCTCAGATTCTTGCCACCCACGTGACTCACACGGACTGTGGGCCAGCTCCTAACTTCCGTATGGTCCCCGGTTCAGTCTGGGACATCACAGACACTGTTGGAGTGACCCTGTCGATGGGAGCAGTCTCTGTCCCTCTGCCTCTCAATATCGTTTTAAAAACAGAAAGTATCTTTCAATTCTATTTTTACTTCAATCCATTCAAGTCCAGGATTCCAAAGATTAACCAAATAACTCATAGCTGTTGTTTCATTAAAGAAGAAGACCATCAGAAACACTGGGGTCTAAAATTAATATTATTCATTAACTACTATTAATCTTCCTTTTTCTTATCTATTTGAAACTCGTGTTTTATCCTCTTTTTTCCTCTCTTTGGTTCTGAAGTGTTACATCACCTTCATTCCTTACTATTTAATGTCAAATAAACATATCAGCATGTTTATGTATCATATTAGTGACGAACATAAGGAAACCATGTAGAAAGGTGTGCTGGGGTTCAGACAGACAAGTTGGGATTCAGGAAAACCCTGAAGTGGAGTCCTATTGCCTTCATGGTATGGTGTTCCGTAACTTGAGCACAGGAGAGCAGACCATGAAAAGCATGCTGCAGCACCACAGGACTTGGCACACCCCACACACCCCACTGAAACCCTGAATGTGCTGACACCCTCTACAGACATCACCAGGTGAATACACTCAACAGGATCAAATTCACCTGTGTGTCCAGAGCTGCTTCCATGTGAAACCACCGCATTCAAGGAGAAAGGCTAAAGGAATTTTCCAGATGTGGTCTAGATATGCAAAATGTGTATAAATAAAATATTTTAACAGCCTTATAGCATTGCATATACTTTATGCATACATACACCACGACTGGGAGTGAAAAACCTTCCTCATAAGGAAACTCTCTGGTTGTGAAAGAGAAATTTTTCAACTGCAGCTTTGACAGAGGGTAATGCAGTGAGCCTACCTTTCCTACTGTTCCTCTACAGTACTCACGCTCGCCTCCTAATTATGCTGAAGGACAGTCTTCAACCTCTAGTTTTTTGCCATGAACACCACAAAGGAAACCTCCCTTAAGCTCCACTGAACAATACCAGGGAGTCACACCCTTTGTTTCACTTGCTAAGCTTCTATAATAAAGGCAGCAAAAAAGCTTTCAGAGATGGAATTTTACACTAGCAAATGTCGACAGAGACCTATTAAAGGCAGTGAACCAACTTACCTGCTACCCCAAGCATTCCACCAAAATTGACTAGGTGTGGCTTTTATTCATTGTTCAGTCACACTGAATAGAATCTGTTCTCTACACTGCCATCCCATTTAGGTTGACATTCACTTTATCTAAGGGCTTATCATACGCAAACCATATTCAGTTTTTCAAAGGTAGATGTACTCTTCTGGTATCCTAGAAACAGTCAAAGTATGCTTTGTGAAGGTCTGAAGTTCAAGTCATTGATACAGATATGTAACCATAGGAGGCACTTTCTAAAGTTCATGGAAAATGGCATTAAAAGAGTATGCAAATTTTCCATGAAGTTTCTGAAGGCCCTGAACACAAATACAAGGACTGGAAAATTTTAAACAAAAGCTGGAGTATTTTAGGGACAGGCATCTGTTTCTTGGTGGTGGTAAGGTGATTAAAAGGGACAGAGAAATGCCCATGACAGAGCAGACACCAGGGAAATGAAATATAATTATACATAAGTTCTGCAATAATGTGAGAATTCATATTGAAGAATTTTTTTCCAAATCACATTGGTAAATGTAACTGTAAATATCTCAGTCTAGCTCAGTTGCAGCACATCTACAAAGCAGCTTTGCAGACCACTGAAGAGGAGTATATCAGCTATCTCTGGGCTAGATATTTTGTATAGATTAAAACTGTAAAAATTCATCTTTTATCAGTTTATCACATCACAAGAACTATCGCAAAATAATCTATGACACAGCAAAACACCTTCCAATTGTTCCCTGTGGCCTTTGAAGTAATGCCTTGTACTGTGACAGGCTAGAAAATAAACTGTGTCCCTGTGAGTCATATCAGTTATCCTCAGCAATCTGCAATCACCCTCCAAGAAGAAAAAAAAAGGAAATATATTCTATTATAGTAAGCATGAGGGAAATCAAATTAGAAAGCACGGATGCTGAAAAACTCAATGAACTTCTCACAGGGTCCTAAAAAAGCCTCACCCTGCTCTCCAAGGTGAGTCAGCAGGACCAACATTGCAGGAAGGGCTGAGACTAGAAATGAGGAAACTGTAGCAGAGACTGAAGAGGAGGTGCACAGTTGACTTCGCATGACTTTACCCTTGATCTGCTCTCCCATTCCCTGAAACAGGGCATTGAGCTAGGCCCCTAAATGCATGTCCCAGTCCTACAGCATACCTTGGGATAAGGTAGCTGATGTAGCAATTTTGGTTCCTATTCCTTACTCAGTTTAAAGTTGGGACCTTCTGTGACAATGGTCCCAACTGTTGTAAACTCTGCCCAACATCTTCCCGCTCACCAACTCCAGCCTCTACCAATTACCTCTCCACTCTGCAGTTAGGAGTTCAGCTTTTAAAATGATTCAGCACAAAAGTTAGAGAATGCACTATTTATCTGTCCCTGTCTGGTTTATCTCACCTCAAGTAATGTCACCACAACTGCATCTGTGTCATCTCCTTTCAGGATGTACACGTATATCAAGACATCCTGTTGTAGTTCTTAGACATACAAGGGGTAATTCAAAAATTTCAATGAAAAATGGAATTCAACGATGTTTACTTTGCTGTCAAAAGTTTCTAAAATGCATGCATATTTTTCCAAAACATCTTCAAGGTATCCCCTGTACTATTTGTCAATAATGGCTCAATCAAGCTGAGAAGATGAAAGTTCTTTTTATTCCCCATGTACTCAGTCTCTGGGGTGCTGTTCATACTGTTCTCGGTGGCTACAAGGCATTCTTTTCTCTTTTCCCTTAGAAACAGGGAGGGGGTTCAGCTATGTTGCTGTGTCAAAGTCCAGGGAAGAGTTTGAACAAGAAGCTTAGCCATGAGAATAAAGTCTTATTGGAGGTGAAAGAGAAGTTTTGAAGAGTTCACTGATGACTTCCTGTGAACTAACTTACCAACTTAATAATAAATGAAACAGCACTGAGTTGCAAGGTAATACTTCCTGGCAAACTAATAGTATAGGATTTGAAATTTAGTATACTTAAATCTAGATAGCATAGAGGATGGATAATATGGTACAAAACTTTAGCGACTCATCAATGCCCTTTTGTTTTTATATGCTCTAATGGTGTACTAATTAAAGGGTATCATATCAACACAGATTTTGAATTCTGAAAATTAATTTTATGATAGGCTCTGCTGACAGCCGATTACCCTACTCTTCTTTTAAAAGATTTATTTATTTTTATTGAAAAGTCAGATATACAGAGAGGAGGAGAGACAGAGAGGAAGATCTTCCGACTGCTGATTCATTCTCCAAGTGGCCGCAACGGCCAGAGTTGAGCTGATGTAAAACCAGGAGCCAGGAGCTTCTTCCATGTCTTCCACGCAGGTGTAGGGTTCCAAAGGTTTGGACCATCCTCAACTGCTTTCTCACTCCACAAGCAAGGAGCTGGATGGGAAAGGGGGTGGCCAGGACACAAACTGGAGCCCATATGGGATCCTGGCACGTGCAAAGCAAGGATTTTCACTGCTAGGCTACCACACTGGGCCCAGAATACCCTACTCTTACATGTGCACTGCATCAACAATCTTTCTTTCTCTCTCTCTCTGAATGGATAATAAAGGTAAGAAAATGTTCTAAATAGATTTTGTTAATGGTTTAAATGAAGCACAATAGATGGAACTAGAATGAGAAACGACTGAATTGAATTTGAGATATGAAGAATTGTAGCAGAAAAGGGATGATTAGCATTCCTCTTGAGAGGTGTGGAACCAACCAAAGCACATTATATTTAAACGTGTCAGGACAAGATGGCCTCTAACAGGACAGCATGAACACATACAGCTTCATTACTTTCTAAAGGATCCATTAAACTCACTGATCCATAAAACACTAGACACTTGGCACGAATGATACCATATTCTTAATATCTGCAAAATGAAATTGTATGTAGGTTAAGATGAAACAATCATCTACTATCATGCCAATATAGTTAATAATACTGTGCTAATGTCATTTTGCTGTTTATTTTTTTTATCAAATCTACCATGGTAATTTTAAGTATTAATAGAGCGAAACTGGGTGAATAGTAACAGAAAAACTGCCTGACCACTTGTGCAACTTTTTAATACATCCAAAGTTATTTCAAAATAAGAACCCAACTAAACTCCTATCAAAGAAGAGAATTCCATGTGAATTAATATCAGAATCCAAAAATTTACATATAATAATCAAATCTGATGATCTTAAAAAACACCTTCATCCTGATATCTCTGTATAAACTGAACTCATGTATAAATACAACCAAAGTTACAGTCCAACACACCTGATTGCTCCCTTCAATAGTATTACTCTGTTGTGCCAACTTAGATATATAAGCTGGCACCCTAAGACCTGTAAGGACCTTCTTAAAGGCCTTTGAAGGTTATTCCAATATAGACATGTGCTCTTAAGAAAAAAAAGACACTTAATTGCAGTTTTCGAAGACATAGCTGTGGGATGGTGTTTGTCTTAGTTGTTAAGATGATGAAGTATGTGGGTTCGATACCCAGTCCTGCCCCTGGTTCTGTCTTCCTGGTAATGCAGACTATTGGAAGCAGCAATGGCGGCTCAATTAATTAGGTCCCCATCATGCACACGGGAGAACTGGCTAGAGTTCCCCGCTCCTGGTTTTGGCCTAGTCCAGCCCTGGCTGTCATAAACATTTAGGAAGTTAACCAGAGCAGTGCAGACTCACTGGTTCTCACTCTCACTCATTCGCACACTCTCTCTTTGCCTATCCCCATCTCTCCCTGCTCAATAAATATTTTTGTCAAAAAACACATGTTGGCAACTGTCAAAGTTACAGCTGTGACTCACAAGTGATGGCATCTGGGCGTTGTGGAGCATAAGCTGCATCTGCTGGGCGAACATGGCTGCGGCAGTCTTCTGATGGATCAGATTGTTGCGCCCATTAACCTCCAGCTGCGACCTGAGGTGTGGAGGTGGGTGCAGGTACTTGCAGTTGTCTCGAGTACACCGACCCTGATAATGGGGAACCAGATAGGATTTCTTTAGTTTTCCTAAAAACCTGATAGGGTTACATACACAGCAAAAGTTTATAAATCAAGCTTTCAGCAGGTAAGAGCAACTGCAGTAAATGTTTTACATGAATTAAGCCTTTTAATCTTCACACTCATCTTGTAAAACTGATCATTTATAATCTTCATCTTTGAGGTGAGGAAGCAGAGGCCAAGTGACATGTGTGAATCCTCAATTGCAAAGTTGCAAAGTCAGAAAAACTCAAATCCAGTTAATCTGATTCAAAACACATTCTCTTAGCCACTCTGTTTTGTTTAACTTTGAGATGCATCAACTTGTATTTAAAATATAAAATACTAGGGATAGCACATTACATCACTATACATTAAAAAATGCAACGTATCTTGTAAAATGCATTGTCAAATTAAGCAAGATCAGTAGTTTAGATTTACAAATAATTAAGACTAGCACTTAATAGCTCCACATGCAGAATTATGTAAATTTTGGACTGTATTAGTCAGGACAGTATAGGCTCCAAAGCTCTTTTTTTTCCCAAACCCATTCAATGTGAGGAACATCTTGAAATCCGGTAACATTCTATTAATCTAAGAGTGAATTCCTATAGCTGCCACTCATTGTTGTTCATTAGGTTCTGCAAGCAATGGCCCTAGATCACTTTGACAACTGAGACTAAGACATATTTTGGAGTTATTTAGTTTTCATTGAGGGGTTAAACACTTGCACGACAGGATAATATGTCAGTTCTGTAGACTCAAACATACCTTTAGTGTCACCCAAGTGCTGGTACCACTGTTGCCTATGGTGTTTTACCAATGTGGTGGCAAAGGATGTCACTGTTGCAGGTGCTTACTGTGATGTCATAATGTGACTTATTGTTACTTTGAATTCATGAACAAAATACAAAGGAGCTAAAGATTATCTTATCTTGGCCGAAAGGTCCATCACAAGCTTTTTAAGACAAAGGCAAATGATTATTTTTTTTCTTCCCACAGATACTAAGATTATATACAGTACATAAGGTTATGGGGGAGCAAGAGGGAGAGATTAAAAGGTGATTTCTTTTCTTCCTCTGTTTTCTTTTGTTGTTGTTTGTTTGTTTTTGTTTTTTTTTTTTTTTTGACGAGACATTCTGAATCCCAGGAGAAAAGAAAGATCTGATCAGTATGTGTTTCCATTCAACTCATAATGTGTATTTCCTTTATTTGCAATGCTTCAATGATTTACACAATTACTTCTCCATATTTAGTTATGCTACCATTAAAAACATTCTTATAGTTTTACTGAAATTCAAGGTGTGTCCTTCAAATTTTTTATGGAGCATAATGCCAATTCAGATACACCACTACTGCTCTTTTTTGGAGTGGTCATCACTCTTTAAAATATTGTAAGGCTGTCAATCGACATGTAACACTGTACCTATTTATGCACTACAGTATCACATTTCCATATATGTATGCAATGTAAAATGGTCAGATTGGCCCATTAGTGTGGCCGTATCTTAAACACTTATCATGTCTTAATGTTGGGAACATTAAAAAAATCCTCTCTAATAGCTACTTCAAAATACACAATTAATTGTTGTCAACCAGTTATTCTATTGTGCTATAGGCTATTAGAATTTATTCCTCTTATCCGACTGGACCCCATACCCACTAACCACGTTAAATTAAATGGCTCTGTTGTTTGGCTTCTCTTGGCAAGAGGCTGTGCTGCAGGTAGAAACTAAGTGATGTGAGAACAAAACTCTGCTAGGGCATTCTGGATGCAAAGCAGCAGTCAGCCAAAAGCGAAAGCCATCTCAGAAGCAAGTTTTCTTTAGGAAAAGTTACCAGCAGCAGGAAATGGACCAAGACAGACCAATATCAGGTGTCAGAGAGTGGAAGTCGTAAGACAGAAATACTGCCTTGATGGGAGTCCTTGGTGGGCAAGGACAGAACCTCAGGCAGCATACACGCCTAAGGTAACTGGCCACCGGCTCTGCTCTCCTCTTCTCTAGGCATGCTGACACATCTGAGGACCTCTTGGCTGGGACAGTAATTAGTCAGTAAACAAAAGACCCACAGGTAATCAAGTTAACCAGAACTATCATTCCCCAAGGGAAAAGAAGCTGCTGATATTGGCATTGAGTAGTTCCTCTTTAAGGGCAACCCTCTGGCTGCCAGCTTTCAAAAAATCTATTGTTATCTGTCTTTTCTCATTACACATCACTCCCTCTTCAGCTCCTGGTTCATGCTGCACATCAAGCTGTGTGAGAAATTAAAAGATGCGTTACTGTTTTTTTTTTTTTTTTATTGTTGAGTTAGTCCTTTTGCTTCCCCCATTGATTAACTACGTTAAAAATCAGATGGCATCTTAGTTTCAGTGTGCCTGTATAAGTTTCTGGCAAATCCTGGGAAAGGAATTTCTTGAAAGAAAGAGTTAAGAATGGCATTATAACCTACTTTTCCTGAATTTTTAAGTGTCCTAAGAGTAATTACATAGTTTCAGCACATACAAGCACTATATGAAAGCATTATACATGCCAAGAATTCCAGTAATAGAGACCTTATCTCCATGAATGTGGCTCAAGAAAAACTATAAGCTTCCATTTACTTCTACCATGTGAACTGCATCAAGGCAAAGTCACAAGGCATTTAGTACCAAGACTGGTTATTCTCCACCCACATAACAGGTTACCTGGGTCAGAATGCAACAGGAGGCGGCATTGGCACTCGGTAACTTCCACAGTCATCTTTGGGGTCTCTCTTCCTCTTTCCACATTCTAACATTAAAAATTTCCCCAAAGCTCAGCCCTAAATCCTTTTCTCTCATCTTTGATCTCTTCCCTGGGGAAACAAAGTTGTTCCAAAGTCCCATCTTTGCAATTGTTGAGATCTGTAAGCTCTAGCTTTACCTCTGACCTCCCTTCTGACTTTCAATCCTTTTTATTACCATTTGCAGCTGCATTTGGAAATCCTGTGCCCTAATCAGATCGAAATAACTGACTCTCGACCTTCCTTCTCCTTTGGCTATTTTCATCTTGCTAATACTCAGATATTGCCCAATCCTTATGTTTTAAAGCAGTTACACAGCTAAAGTGAGAGAAGAAATGTGGCAGCTGCTGAACAGATTGTTTTAGGATTGAAAAGCAATCTAGACTGCTTTTTCTTACAATCAGCAACTCCTTCAGCAAAATATATATACATATATGCATGTAAATAACATATATGATCTGTACATATATTATAATTATATGTGCATCTTACAAATACATATAGTCCACATGCATATACGTCACATTGCACATACATATTATAATGTAAACATTATGGTGTAAAATATTATATTTTATGTATAGAATATAATGCATGTATGCATATTATGTAATGTATATAATGTGTATAATTCATACACATTATGTGTACATAATACATAATATATGTATTCACAAAATACATATATGTGAGTGTGTAATAATGAGGACATTCTTTTATACTCAGGAGCAATAAAAAGATGAATTAAAGCAAAAAGAAAAAAATGAAATTTTATCATTTTTTACAACCGAGGACCTTAATATCACTTTCATTGAATGCAATGAAAGAATCAGTGTATTGACACATTTTCTGCTTATACATAGATTAAAAAACTAACACACTTCTGTGCTTTTATACAGATGTGTTACATATAGTAATTTAAGGTTTTTCTTGAAAAACTGATGACATTTTTTCCAAAGTAAAAGCAGTACACAGGAAGAGAAAAAAAATTACACTTTAAAATTACATCAGGTTGGGCTATAAAACTAAAGTATGAAGTTATGAGGCAGCAGGAGATTTAAAGAAACTTATTCATCTTAGTTATGAGATTTTTGTTGATTTATAAGGCATTCTTTTTTGAATGACAGAATCCATAATTTAATTCTATAACAATGCAAATACACAGTGATGCCACCTTACCAGAACCTGCTGCTTATGGTAAAGAAAGCTTATAAAAATACGCATTTTCTATCCAAACAATAGATGTGAAGACCAAATAATTTAATATTCATGTTATCTGTGGAATACAATGTTTCCAAAGAAAACCCAGCCCCTCATATTTTTTTCAAAATGACTTTAGAATTCAGGATAATGTATTTACATGCACAACACTTGGTGAAAATCAATCTCCTCTGTAAAGCACTCATTCTTCAAGAAGCTCAAACTAAATTATAGGCCAGAGTACTTTAATTGGCATTTGAAGGGGAACACGTTTTGTGACATTTGGTATCACTTGTTTCTGATCCTTGTAGGGGGATTAGGTTTTGGTAAATCATGTATGGATGGGATAAAGTGGGGGTAGGGGAGGGACTGATAAAGCAGTTGAGTTAGGTAATCACCTGGGATTCTTGTCTATTTGAAAGTCAATGACTATTGTCTAAAAAGATTCCACTGGGTTCCTAGGCCAACTAAACATTTTTGAGTGGGTAACAAGATACCCTGTTACACTAAATCTATAACAAAATGATGCTATCTTGGTTCTGAAAAAAAAAAAATCACCCCTTAAAATAGCTCTAGCCAAGCTACGAGTGCCCCAAACTCTCCTTCCAATTTAGACCCACAGGTGCGGAGTCGTCACATAGTAGTTCAAAGTATTAGAATGTATCAGAAATGCCTATGTGGTACTTGTGACCATCACCATTCTCTAGAAGAGCAGGCTATATCCCAAAAGAGCGGTGAAGACTAGTCAAGAGATTCAAATCAATCCCAATCTCTCGCCCTCTCTTGTTACACAATTAAACAAACATTAAAGACACTGGAGTACAAACTCATTCCAGTTCACTTCCATTTCGCCTGTTTTCCATTTCTTTTTGGCCTTCAAGTTGTCATTCTCTGCTAGTCTTTCACTGTGTTACTGAGTTAAGAAAGCAGCAAAGTGATTCAATAGGAAAATAACTCTCTGCTGAAGTAAGTGCTCCTACACCTGCGAATCTCCTAGCTCCCCTTTAGCATCTACAGTCTCTGAAAATGCAGTCGAAAAGCAGCAGGGGGAGAAAATGGCCAATGACATTTCTGAACTACATCTGCATCAAAAGTTGATGACAAAGGAAAAAGTCGTGAAGCCTGTATAAAACCTCCCAAACTCAATCTACTGCTTTTTTCCTACCTTCGGGCTTTTCACAAATGAGCACAAAGCCTTTGATTCAGAGAGAAAAGCAGCATTGTAGAGATTCAAATCCCACCTAAGTTTTGGGAGTTGTGAGAGCTGAAGCCTGTCAGATACCAGACTTCCCATGCACTTGGTGGTAGGAAACCCCTGTGAAATGCACTTTTTTTATATTCATGAGAGAAAGTCCTAGCATCCATCAAAATAAGAAAAGGACCCTAGGAAGCTGAAAATTACCCTTTGTCAGTCACAGTATCTTAACAAAAACAGATGTCTGTAGAATGATTTGCCTCTTCAAATACATTTGGAAGTATATGGAAAAAAAATAACCAAAATACCTTCTCTCAAATAACTAGATTATATCAAAAACATAATCCCACTGATCTGCCAGACTACTGAATTGAAAGCTAAATGTCAAACAAAGGCATGGAGCAGATATTTGTTCTAGGAAGAAAAATGGTGTTATTCCATTTTAATAATCATATGTTAAATGAAATTCCTATCGATATGTGCTCACAGTAACATACATACATGCAGAGCCAGGGCTTTTCACAGGAAGTACCAGTGAATTGAGCACTACAAATTTATATGTACTGGGTTTGCCTGGTTCTTGCAACCACCACAGCCCTGTCAAAAGCTAGCAAAAACCTGAGAGAGCTGTAAGTGACTCAACATCAACATATATTGAGTATTAGCCAGCATTCTAATGGCTACTTCACCACATTCTTTCTGTTAGAATTTCTTCTTTACAAAAATGGATATAATCTTCATCACTTTCTTCTCCAAATATTCCACTACATATAAACATGAGCAAATACGCACAAAGAGTATGCTTAAAATCCTACAGATGACTTCTATTTTTATGTGAAATACAGGCAATTACTCTTGGGGGAAGAGTGGTTTCATTTCTGGAATACACTGAAGACAAAATCTGAAAATACACCTCTCCCCACCATTATTTTTAATACTGCATCCCATCTGTTGTCTTTTTTTTCTCCTCTTGGCTTTTAAAAATATGTTTGAAAACGTCTCAGAAAGAGAAAGAGAGAGAGAGAGAGAAAGAGAGAGAGAATCTTTCAGTTTACTCCTTTAAATGACTGCTGCTACAACCAGTGATGGTCCATGCTGAATTCCTGAGTCAGGAACTCCATCCTGTTTCACACGTGAAGCATTTTGCTAGGAACTGGATCAGAAACAAAGTAGCTGGGACTTGAACTAGTGTTTCAATATGGATTGTCAGCGGGTAAACCCACTATACCACAATGCTGGTCCCAGAATCCTGCTTTTGGACACAACCCATACAAAGCAATGGTTTTGGTGCACAGTAAGTATCAAATGTGACCTACACAAGAAACTGGAAAAAAACAAAGTGATCCCATCGCCCATCTGCATCTGGAAAGCTTTTTCAATCTCGACCTCCCCAAACTCAAGGGAAGATTAGGCTTCCACAATCACACTGCTGTTCTGAAATAAGCCACTAAGATAATGTAATTCCCAGAATTGAAACATTGCAGGCCTGGACCGGATTTTAGGGAACATGTTGTGTACCTTTATCTCACAGAAAGTGAAGGCCATGGGAGTGAGGCAACTTGTCTTAATTCCCAAGCAGCTCAGCAATGATGACAGCCAAATTTCCATCCACTCACCATGCCAAGCAGATTCTCTGTGCGAACGTGTCTGGCTCTATAAAGATTATCCTGAGACCATCTACCCACCCCCACCCTCAGTTATCGGTCCCTTTTTTGTGCCTGCACCTTGTACTCAGTTTTATCATAGCACTTATCACTGAGTCTGTCAATAAATGGTTTGGATGCCTATTCCCACCACCCCCTTACCCATTAGACTTTGAGCTTATCTAAAGACAGAACTTCAGTTTCCAAATCTCTGCATCTTCAAGGGTATTTCTAAGCCTGGTGAATAGTAGCCGACCCACACAAGCTTGTTGCATTTTGTCAGAGTAATTTTTACAGGGCATAACCCTTAAGTGGATTTTAGAAGCCTAATTCCATCCGGTCTCCCACATGGGGCATTTGCAGGGAGCCGGAGCAGAAAGGAAGCAGCTGGGACTTGAATCAATTGGTGTTCCTATAAAGGATACCAGCAGCAGCTTAACCCACCACACTCTCTTGCTATGTCCTTCCCCAAGTTATTTCTTCTCCCTCCAAGAAGAGAGTACTCAACACCTAATTTAGGCTGTTCCTGCTTCTTTTCCAAATAAACCTTAATTCTGTTCAGGTCTAAGACATAGCTAACTTGTAACTTTTTTCTTTTTCTTTTTTTTTTTTTTTTTTTTTTGGCTGTGAACACAAACCCTAAGGAATATATATGACCATGATGGCTGAAAATGCTGGTAATATAAAGTGTAACTGAACAGGAAGTAACATGAACCCATGTGGCACACAAACATCAGTCAAGATTCAGGGATCTCTATCCACAAGCACTCCCAGGATACAGTGTCCCCCACTCCCTTCCTACCCCTACCTCAAAACAAAAGTAGCAGCTACTGATCCATATCTAATAAGAATGTGTGCCTGCTCACAGGGCTTGTGCTTGCCCAAGGGTTGCCTGTTTCTCCAGAGTGGTTTAGAAGCAGGTTTTTCCAACTGACCTGCCCTGAAGCCAAAATTCTCCTGAACAAGCAGCAGGTCAAATGCCCTGAAGACACTTAGACAAGGCTGGAATATGTGGCTTTAGGAAAATCACAGCTGGTGGAACTTTCTTGTGAGTAGCTACTGCTTACAAGAAAAATGTTCCTGGCTTCACTTCATGGCCGCATTCACCTTTATTCACAATACACAATTATTTTCAAATAAGCACAAGCTTGAAATTTTTCTTTGACGATTTTTGAAAAGCAAAGAACGCTAAAAATCCTACTTGTTCTTCATAATGAAGCCAGACTGCCTCACCAACAATAACCAAAGCCGATTTCTTCTTCCCTGCACTCCGTCTGCAAGTTTTTACCCCCTGCTCTAACCAAATACCTTCCATTGCTTTCGAGAAATATTAACTTGGCTGTCTGGGCAATTACAAGTTCTTCAAAAATGCACTATTCCTTTACAAAATAGACTACCGGGATCAGATTAAGAGCCAAAGACAATGGAGCACCAAGTTAACAAAAGTCAAAAAGCATTACTGGTGCAAAGTACTCATGGGAGCCGTCTTTAGAGCAGCGTAAGGACAGCCAACATAGAATGGCATTAAATACAGAAAAAGGGGGAGATAGTAATGACATTCAATTTCTCACTCCCAGAAACAAAACAGAAAAGCATACAACTTCACAAAGAACTTACTACATAGGCCTCCTTCTTAAATAGCATAAGAGATGTCTCTCTCTGGCCCATTCACCAAATCTGCTCTTAGGGTTCCTTTGCCCCTTTTTTTGGACACCCCATCCGGTCCCCACCCACAGCAATGTACAAGCTTCTTGCATCCTTTTCTTCCCGGCTATGGTTTCTGCTTACAATTCTATCTAGGAATGCTAGAGTTACCAAAAAAAAAAAAAAAAATACAGGACTCCCAATAAAATTTCAGGAAAAAAAATGAATAATTTTTGGTCAGTGGACACACAACCGGCACAATATTTTATCTGGCAATTGTTTTCCTATGTGTTCTACTCAAAAACCCACTTCACTTCTATACCTTAAGGGCCTAGGCAAGCCCCCTCATTGGAATAAGCACGAGTTCTCCCAGGCCTTCAGTTGCCCAAAATAAAGCAGAAGACTTACCTGATCAGCTGCAAGGAACTTAAGGAAGTTCGCTGGTGGAGAAAGATATTTTTGATGCTGTTGCTCCTCCCTACCAAGTGGGAGGAGCTACGGGGCTGCTACAGTATCAGCCACTCCCTCTTCTCACTCTCCCTTCCCACACTGAGTATGCAAACGACCGCGATGCCTGCTGGAGCTTCCGCTTATGGTTAGAACCAAAAGGGGAATGGTGTGTGACCCAGATCTGCCTGACTTCTGACTCTAAAAGCATAGAACCATTTTTTGAGCACATGAAGTGTTCCATCAAGATAAGACTTTCTTTTAACAGGTTTTTATTTTTGTGCACAGGGGTAAAGGGTGGGCTAGCATTTTTTTTCCCCCAGCCCTGTTTACGGAATACTCAAATTCAAGCAAAAGTCATTCATTAAAACTCAGGAAAATGACTGCTTCTTATTATATTTCTAAATGCATACGTAGGATCTCTGTAACTACTTATTCTAAACGTGCAGAAGAATAGCTGTTAGTTGCATAGATATCTTTTATAATCTATTCTTGATTACTCATATTAAGAGAGGGAAAAGTAGAGGAGCATGGCTAATTCTAATGAACCAAATAATATATTCAGGAAAAATGGCTATTCATAATAGCCCTGCATTACATACTATCAGAAAACTGGCAAGGGCAGACATTCAAGAATCAATTACTAGACACAGTCCTGAATTTATTTTTTTTCTCTTTAATAATGCAGGCACGTTCATTGGAATTATCAAAGCTTCAGAATTAGTAAAGTCAGAAAGACTGAAATTGTACTATGCTGGGGAAGATTATACCTTTACATGCATACGCTTGTGATATTAAGTGAAAAAGTTGCCAAGAGTCCTGCAGACCTTTTAGGCTACAGTGGGGACCACAGACCACCAGTCCCAAGACAGCACCTATGCAACCTGGGTTTCCTTCTCAGATGATTGCAAGAAATAACACATTATATTCTTAGAGAGTGACCATGTGCCAGGCATAACTCTCCTATCTGTTATGGTCAAGACATGTGTTTGCTTTGGTTAGTCCAGTATTTCCCAACATGGTTTAACTGGCCCCCCTTTTTTCACCAAATGTTTGTTGCCATCTGTTCTTAGAGCCCCCTATGAAAACCCTGACTGAATTCAGCTTCTTCATCGTACTGATAAAGACATTAAAGCTCAAACTAAAGTAGATAGCATTTTAAAGGCCACGTTAGTTTTCTCTCACACTCTCATTTTTAATTTCCCTCTTTCTAAGGCATGAATTCCAAAGAATTGCAACTTTTGTTGAAAAGACTTTATTTTTTCCTTTGCTTGATCTCTGGATATCTACCAAGAGACAAATTATTCCTAGGATCACCACAATGTAACATGTCATCTCCACATCCCTTTCTGAATGTTGCTACATTTTTTGTTTTTGTTTCCTTCTTTTCCATGATACAGGTTTGTAGAGGTAGAGATGATCCCCTCCTGCCCTTCCTCCCCTTCGTCCATTCCTAGTTTCCTCCCTCACTGTTTCCCCCATATTATTACAATAGTGTAGCCCTTCAGAGATAGTCACAAGTCCGTCATTCCACTATGTAAGTGTATCATGGCATTGTAGGTATAGGCAATGGTAGAAGGTCCAGCATTCTATTGTCAAGATATATTTAACAGTTTCACTGGGAGTCCTCTTTGTTATTCAAGAAAAGAAATGTATACTGCAACATATATTCACTTCCTGGTATGCTCTCTCCATTATATAATTCATTTATAAGCATATATGTATATACATGTTTATCTATGTACTCATTTGTTTAGCATTTTGCATGAATATTGCCTTATATTAAAGAAACATATGACATTTGTCCTTTTGGGTTTGGCTTACTTCACTGGGCATAAGGGTCTCCAGTTAGGTTCGTTTTGTTGCCAATGATAGCATTTCATTATTTTAAATGACTCTATATTGTCCTAAGAAGTAGATGCACCACAGTTTCTTACCTAGTCCTCTTTCAATGGACATCTGTGTTACAGGCATTTTTTCAAAAGAGCAAATTAAAATGCTTAATAGTCATATAAAAAATGCTCAGGCTCCATAGCTATCAAGGAAATACAAATGAAAACCATAGTGAGGTTCCACCTAACTCCAGTGAGATTGGCCTATATCCAGAACTCTGCTAACAACACCTGCTGGCGTGGATGTGGGAAGCAAGGTATCTTCCTTCCCTGTTGGGGGGAGTGTAGGCCAGGGCAGCCACTATGGAGGTCAGTATGGAGAATGTTAAGACAATTGAAAATTGCATAACCCCATTAGCCCACTCCTGGGAATACCTCCAGAAGGAGGTGAAATCTATGTATGAGAAAGTGACCTGAAACTCTGTATTTACTGCAGTACAATCCACAGTGGCTACATTTTGTCATATCTTTCCAAAGAGCTTCTGTGCATTTCTTCTTTAATTTGATGGCTTCACTTAGGCAGTTTGTTTAGAACTTCACACCTTTTGTTTTTAGCTTGGTTTTCCTCAATGTGACCTCTGTCCCTTGAAACCAAGTCAGGCAGATTTTCTATGACTTAATGGTCTCAAATGAGTTTTAACTGCATTAAAACTCAAGAAGTAAGACGGTATTAGCCAAACTCTTGAATTGTTGAGGGCTTTGCTTTCGCACTAAGCTTAAAACTTGGGGTTTCCACTTGGCAAAACTAAATTTCCTGTCATTATGTAAAAAGAGATTAAAAGAAGAATTTAATTCAGTTTTTTAAACAAATGTATAAGGATAATATGAGAAAGGCAATGGGTGCTGTTCAGATTTAAGCAATTCATCTTTGCAGGCCATAGAATAACTAAGAATCAATTAAATAATTATGTTTTTGAAGCCAGCCACAGATTCTGCCATCCAATAGTTATACGGCAGACAGAGTTTATTGATTTATTTTAGCATTTTGAAATGAGGGGTACAAAGATGCTAAACATGAGTCTTCTTTCAGATAATCAAGTGTTTTCTTTCACGTAAAGAAATGTAAATGTAAATGTCGGGCTTTTTTTTTTTTTTTGCCTTAGGGCTTAACAGGTTAAGCCACCACCTTCAATGCCAGCATCCCATATGAGGACTGATCTAGTCCCAGCTGCTCCACTTCTGTGCTGGCTCCCTGCTAATGTAGTTGGGAAGGCCATAAAAAATGGCCAAAGTGTTCAAATTTCTTCCCCCACATGGGAGACTGGAAGAAATTTGGGTGCCTGGCTTCCAGCCTGGCTCAGTTCTGTCTATTTCTGCCATTTGGGGAGTAAACGAAAGGATGGAAGATTTTGCTCTCTCCCTCTCTGTAACTATGTCTTTCAGATAACAAACTAAATCCTTTAAAAATGTATTTAAATACATGATCTTAAAATGATTGCTTGTGCATTTTAAAGTCTTCAGTATGAAATCGAGTTCCAAACTCCCAACAAAGCCAAATGTACCAACTGAAAACAGTCATTTTCCTCACACTCCTCTGTTACTAGCAAACCAATAGGAACAATACAATTTCCAAGTACTAATCTCTACATGGTGATATGGACTGCTATTGAAATATTTTGAGGCTTGGATCAAGTCAACATTTGCTGATGATAATATATTTTCATCACCAAAATTCTTGCTGAAAGCTGTGGACTAAGCTGAGAGTATTAGACAAGGCCCCAAGAAAGACTCCAAACTCCACGTGTACTGTGCATTTAAAGAAAGTAGCATTTTTAACCAAACAATTTTTTTTTCTAAAAAGCATCTGAAAATCAAACCAACTTATTATTTTTGTCCTGCAGACATGAAAATAAGGAATTTATTGATATAAATTCTTTCTTTTAAAAGTAAAACTCTAGCCTAGCTGGGCTGTATATCTATCAAATATATTAAATGTCTTCCAAAATATTTCAGAAGTATAAACAGAAATGACACAGTTCAAAATGAGAGTTTTGTGATTTTTTTTCAAGTCAGTCCGTTCGTTTTTAAATGAGCTTCTCCCAGTTGAATTTACTAAGCACAGCAACCTGTTATGCTCACCATCTGTTTTCAGAAGGCAGTTAATATTTGATGATGACAAAACTATTCTCAGGATTTAAAGTAATGAACAAGGCCATTGACAAACAATGTATCCAGCAACCAGGTTAGTTAAAATAAAGCTGTAAATCCAAGGGGTTTTGCTTTAACAGACAGCAAGCAGTCCATCAACCACAAATGGCTCATGCTCTAATGCAGAAGATATCTTTGGCCAAAGGCAGCCAAGGGGGAAAAAATAACGTGGCGAATGGAGAAAAGGGAAGTATCTTTGAAACCTATTCCTGATCCTCCCTAAGTTAGTTTACACCACTTGGAAGTAGGCTTACCTGGAAGAGTAGTACACATGTCAAGATATGACATCTTTAAAAATACACATTCTCCATCAGACCAGAGAGGGTATACCTAAGAAACCGTTGAACTTGACGGGACAATAAGATGCTGGACTCTATGTTTGGTATACGCTTGCAATGGGGAAATCTCAACTGAACTTGAGCTGTGGTTATGCAATAAGGTGGAGGAATCCACCATGGTGGGAGGGTTTGGGGAGGGGTGGGGAGAACCCAAGTATCTATGTAACTGTGTCACATAATACAATGTAATTAATGAAGTTAAATAATAAATAATTAAAAAGAAAAAAAAAAAAAAAAAAAAAAGCAATGGACCCCTGCACCCACATGGAGACCAGAATAACACTCTTGGCTCCCAGCTTTGGTCTGGCCTAGCCCAAGCATTGCATCCACTTAAAGAGTGAAGCAGCAGATGAAAGATTCCTTTCTGTTTCTTTCTTTCTCGTTGTAACTCAGCCTTTCAAACCTTTTTTTTTTTTTTAAGAAACAAAAAATGCAGTTTACTTGGAACAATAAACGGAGATTTGAGTAAAAAAAAAAAAAAAAAAAAAAAAATACACATTCTCTTCACTAAGAACCAAAAATCAACACAAACTTGGTCAACCTCAGGAAAAAAATCTTTCTGCAAAATAAACTGAGACTCTCTACGATAAATCCAATTCCATCCTCCAAAATATTTGATAAGGTGCATACAGTGAGATAAACTCTACAAGAGAAGACATCATCATGGCACTTCTTTTTCTATCAAAGGTATCTGGAGCTTCCTGGGTTTCATTGTATTTCATGTATTACAGACTGTAGATACTACATTCCAATATAGAAAGTCAAGTGACATTTCAGATGTGAACTAATTGAGACCACTGAGGGGTGTGCTGGATAATAATCATATATGCAGCTTTAATGCGTGTAATTTGGCAAGGAACACCTGCTAATATGCATTTAGGGATCATGTTGGAGCTCTCTGCAAAATTAGTTTTCCATTAATATAATAAAAGTAGTCAGAAAAATAAAATGCAATGAAGGGACTTAAAAATGCTGCAATTTGAACTGCATTTTCCCCCCATCATGTCCACCTGAATATTACTGGCTAATTTTATGGTGTATTTGTCATGTGGCAGGTGCTAGTCAAATGCTTTATATGCAATATCTCATTTAATCCTCACAACTGAGAAATCAGAGGCACAAAAGTAAAGGAAAAGGCCCAAGCCAACTAACAGAACTAATATGTCGCAGGTTTGGGATTTGAACATAGATGCTTTAGCTCACACTCTTTAAAAGGCAAAGTAAGAGAGAGACAGAGTTCTTCCATCCATTTGTTGATTCCCTGACGAGACTGACAGGGCTGGGCCAGGATGAAGCCAGGAGCCTGGAATTCCATCAAGCTCTCCCACATGGGTGGCAGGGGTCCAAGCAGTTGGGGCAGTAGCTGCCTCCAGGTACATTAGCATGAAGCTGGCTCAGAAGCAGAGCAGCTGGGACTCCACATACCAATATGGGACGCCAGCATCACAAGTGGTGATGAGCCACAGTGTTGGCTCTGAAGGTCAAATCCATAACCAGCACACTTTATGGCCTTATAATATTTTGACAGGGTTAAACTGAGGAATGAGCTGGTTCAAATATTTCTACTGCCTGGGCCACTGTTTTCCATCTAAGATCATAAGAAGGATGACAAATCAACTGGCAGTTAGCTCTGTCCAGAAGTCATTTAATAGACAAATGTGTGGCAACTGGGACATTTTGTTCCATACCTAGGGATTTTTAGTGACCCTAAATCAAATAAGACATAGTAACAAAATGTTCAAATAGTGTCCATCCTTCCAGTTATTTCTCTTAACACAGCTTTTTAGTTTGCACAAGTGCATCTTGTCAATTGGTTTGAGAGAAGTAACATCAAATAATCAGGCATTATGACATGAAAACTTAATCACAAATATCCATGACCTAAAAAAAAAAAGAACAGTCTAAGGACTGGCACTGTGGCATAGCTGGCAAACCCACCACCTGTGGAGCTAGCATTGTGGCTCAACAGGATAATCATCCATCTTTACATTCCAGCATCATATCTACATATATGATAAATATGATAAATATCTATATCTATATCTATCTATATAAAATATCCAACTGTTCTGTTTCACATCCAGCTTCCTGCTTGTGGCATGGGAAAGCAGCAGAGGATGGTCCAAGTCCTTGAGACCCCTGCGCACCCATGTGGGAGTCCCAGAAGAGGCTCCTCATTGGCTCAGCTCTGACTGCTGCAGCCATTTGGCAAGTGAACCAGTGGATGGAAAATCTTTCTGTCTCTTCTTCTTTCTGTAAAGCTGACTTTCTAACAAAAATAAATAAATCTTATTTTCAAAAAACCGCCACCTGTGACACTGGCATTCCATATAGGCACCGATTTCAGCAGCTCCACTTCTGACCCCACTCTTCACCTGGCAAAGCAGCAGAGGATGGTCTAAGCGTGTGGGTCCCTGCCGCACACATGGAAACCCAAATGTAGCTCTTGGCTCTTGGTTGCGACCTGGTCTAGCAATGGGTATTGTAGCCATTTGGGAAGTAAATCAGTAGATGGAAGATTTCTCTCTGTTTCTAAGCAACTCTACCTTACAAATAAACAAATAAATCAACCAATAGGTCAATCTTAAAATACATGGAGGTGCAGCTTTATGAAATTCTTGGCCTATAGATTTGGTGACTGCCATAAGAGAAAAACCATTATGAAAGAGAGTAGTGTCATCCAGAAGTGAGTCATTCAGACCACTGTTGTCTGAGCGCTGAGAGTTTGACACAGTAACAAAACAGAGAATATCCAGAACATTACAAAAGGTCAACCGTACCATAAAATGGATGAAGTGTTTTAAAGCGTTTCATTGCCTTTTCTTCTCATAGAAGCCTTTTCCTCTTATCAGAACTGGATGTGACTGTTGAACAGTTATTGCTCCCACAGCTAGGAATGTAGACAAATGCAAACTCATAGAAATGACACACATCACTTTGCAAAAACACTGCACACCCAAAGACTCATACAACCCCAAACTCAGTTTTAGAGTGTTTTTACTTAAATGACCATAAAGCCAGTACATTTTGAGATAGTGCAAAGTGAGGATGGTGTATGAACTAAAATTTGACCTTTTTCTGTGCTTCAAATATAGCCTTAGGAACAACAGTTATGTTTATATATTTTTTCTACATTATCAATTTCTTGTTGGTCAAGTAAATCCTACTGGGATGCCTGCATCCCATATGAGAGTATCTGGGTTTGATGTGGCTTCCAGGTGCTGACTCCCACTTCCTGCCGATGGGCATCCTGGGAGGTGGGTAGGAATTTTGGAGAAGAATTTAGGAGAATTTAGAATTTAGGAGAGCTGGACTGAGTTCCTGGACTCCCAGCATCTGCTCCTGGTTTAGGGCCCATTGCAGGCATTTGGAAAATGAACCAACAGATGGGAGTTTTGTTTCTGTCTTTGCCTTTGTGTGTGTGTGTGTGTGTGTGTGTGTGTGTGTGTGTGTGTGTGTGTATAGTTTTGCCTATAAAGAAGTAATAAATAAATAAAATGCTATAAAATAGATTCCCCAAATACAGTTGTGAAGTTGTTCAGACACAAAAGGAATATGTGATCACATCACTTAGGGGTAACATCTCAATTCTATTCTATAATTTATTAGTAGTTTTTCCCCCACAGCTTCTAAAATGTGAAGTGCTACAGAAATTTGCCGATGATAGCAGGAAATCTGGCTCTTAGAAGAAGTGGTTAGACAAGTGAACATGTCAAGTCCAGGAGTGTACTCAGACTTGTAAAGACAATGTGATGGGGAAAATAAGAGCAATCCAAAATAAACCCACGGTAATAGGAACCAAGTGTTTGGAGCCAGGTCAGAGGGTCTCTGTGCTGATTCCTTCAGCATCTGTTTGTAGGCAAAGAAGAAAAAATTTAAATTTGAATTTGAATGTAGTATGTTAGTAGACACAGTGCTAGGTTGGAATTTTTAAGTCCCTTGGATTCTAATTATTTTTCGATCATGGACAAATTATTTCCCAATTCTGTTAATTAACTTCTCTAGGAATAATTCGCACAGTCCACACTTTATAAATTCTTTTAAAGAGTACAGGAATAATGTAAAATTTAGTAATGCTTTGGAAGTAAAATAAGTGCAAAATGTAACAAAATATGTTTGTTTTTCTTTATTAGTTCTATTTAATAAAACTGAATTGCTTCTTGAGAATGAAGTATTAAAAAAATTAAGACAGATTATAATGACTTTTAAAATTATTTTACCTCCCCACAATAGATAATGCATTATTCTACCTAAGATTTTTTATTACATGAGTAATAAAAAATTATCACACATCTAGGGATATCCATAATGTCTATCCATGATGTCTAAAAACTGAGAACATTTTCCCTATCAGTCCTGGGTCTGAGCGTTAAGCAGTCACTGCTTCCTCAGTTTAGTGGCACACAGGTAAAACAGCAGAGCATACAGAGCTGATCTGGACTTGAATCTCATCCACCCAAACAAGAAAAAGTGAGCGATGACCCAGAACCTCTATATGAGACTAGCTAATCTAGTCAAGAGACAATTCTTGATCACCACAAAGTTTTTTGGGGGACCCCCGCACATTTATGTGTTTATTTGAAAGGCAAAGTGGAAGAGAGGGAGGGATGAAAGAAGAGAGATATCCATGAACTGGTTCACTTTCCAAATGCCTGTCTACAACAGCTAGCGCTTGATCAGGCTAAAGCTAGAAGCATGGGACTCCATGAGTCTCCCACGCAGGTTGCAAGAACCCTATAATACTAGACTTACCATCCACGGCCCCCCAGGAGCATTAGCAGGGAGCAGGGATGGCAGCATGTAAATCATGCACTGTATACGAATGCCAGTCTTACGACAGGCAGCTTAACCCACTACACCACAACACTCGCCCTAACATACACTTTTTGCCTCAAGATTTGGATGAAGAAGATTCATTTTTGAATCCTGAAACCTGAAAGTATTTTTTACCACATGAAAAAGCTTAGAGAAGCACATGCTTTGGTTGCTAATGTTTTATTCTAACCTTGCCATATTTACTATTCTATTTTATTTATTTATGGCATATTAAAACGATAAGAATTCAAGGCATTTTTCCCCCTGGTAAGTTGAGAAAGACAAAGCAAAGCAATCAACAAAAATTGGACTGGAAGAAAAGATGCTAAACATACATTAAATACTAACATAATCACAACAAGGGGATTTTAAAATAGTATGTATTTGAATCAGTAAAATAATGAAACTGAATTTAATTATAAAACTGTTTATAAAGGTTCGGGCCAATTTTCCCTTTTTCTCTTTTCCATCTCAAAAAATAGAAGCTGAGAATGACTTGTAAATATGGGATATACGGGACCTGGCGGCGTGGCCTAGCGGCTAAAGTCCTCACCTTGAATGCACCAGCATACCATCTGGGTGCAGGTTCTAATCCCGGCAGCTCCACTTCCCATCCAGCTCCCTGCTTGTGGCCTGGGAAAGCAGTTGAGGACGGCCCGATGCATTGGGACCCTGCACCTGCATAGGAGACCCGGAAGAGGTTCCAGGTTCCCAGCTTCGGATTGGCACAGCACCGGACGTTGCGCTCACTTGGGGAGTGAATCATCGGACGGAAGATCTTCCTCTCTGTCTCTCCTCCTCTGTATATCTGACTTTGTAATAAAAATAAATAAATCTTTCAAAACAAAACAAAACAAAAAATATGGGATATAGGTTTCTCTCTCTCTCTCTCTCTCTCTCTCTCACACACACACACACACACAATTTTGTTCTCACATATGTTACCAGTGAAATTTTCAGAGTCTGTGTGTGGTAGTTAGCAACAACACAGTTTTTGGCAAACAAAAAGTCACTAAACATAAAAATGAAGTTGTAAAATAATTTGGCTGTTTCGTATTTCAGACATCATCATGATTCTTGCCCAATCATCTATCATGTTAATATTTCATGAGAGATTACTAAATGTTCCACAAAAGTAGGCTTCTGTGGCCAAAGCATTTTGAGAAACGTTGGGTTACATTTTAAAAAAACTGCTATTATTTTATTCAGTACCTGTCTAGGCTCTCTCTCAGCTCAACAACATTGTAATGTTCCTTGGGAAGAGAAATAAAATGACCTTCCCAAGGAGACAGAAGTCTTTTTTTTTTTTTTTTTAGAAAGATTTTATTATTATTGGAAAGCTGGATATACAGAGAGGAGGAGAGACAGAGAGGAAGATCTTCCATCCGATGTTTCACTCCCCAAGTGAGTCGCAATGGCCGGTGCTGCGCCGATCTGAAGCCAGGAACCAGGAACCAGGAACCTCTTCCGGGTCTCCCATGCGGGTGCAGAGTCCCAAAGCTTTGGGCCGTCCTCGTTGACTGCTTTCCCAGGCCACAAGCAGGGAGCTGGATGGGAAGTGGAGCTGGCGGGATTAGAACCGGCGCCCATATGGGATCCCGGGGCGTTCAAGGCGAGGACTTTAGCCACTAGGCCACGCTGCCGGGCCCAAGGAGACAGAAGTCTTCCAGAACAAACACCACTTTCCTTCCACCAGACCTGAATATAAACAATTACTCTCTCCCCATGTGACCCCCAAAGAAAAGGATGGCGTAGAGGACAGGACAAAAGTACCACTGGGGAAACACCACCTGGAGTTGAGAATTGTGAAACTTTGAAACTTCAGTCTTAATTCACACTCTGCCGCTACTTTCCCCATGCTTTCTCTAAATCAAAGTTCTGTGCTCATCCACCTAATGGTGGTGTCTCTTTAAAAACATTTATTTGAGAGGAGAGAGAGAGAGAGAAAGAGAGATCTCCCATGTGGGTGGCAGGGGCCCAAGCCCTGTGGCATCTTCCACAGCCTCCCAGAAGCACCAGCGTGGAGCTGTACTGGAAGTACATCAGCCAGGACCCATAGCAGCACTCTCATATGGGACGTCAGTGTCACATGTCGTAATATGTCCAAATGTGCCACAACGCAGTCCCCCAATAGTATCTCTTTTTTTGTGATTTTTTTTAAAATTTTTTTAAATTTTATTTATTTATTTTTTATTACAAAGTCAGATATACTGAGAGGAGGAGAGACAGAGAGGAAGTGGAGCTGCCGGGATTAGAACCAGCGGCCATATGGGATCAAGGCAAGGACCTTAGCCACTAGGCCACGCTGCCGAGCCCCCCCAATAGTATCTTGACACACAGGTTGCCAAGCTTACTCCGGGTTTTCCGAGTCAGTAGGCATAGGGACGGGCTGAGAATTTCCATTTTGAACAAGTGCCCAGATAAAGGCTGATACTGTAATCTGCTCAGGCCACTTTTCAAAAGCTCTGCTCTGAGGCCATACTGTCCTATTCAACAATGAATCCAGCTCTTTGCTAAGCATTTTCACCTGTTATTGATCATTCGCGTCTCAAAGGTGACACTGAAGGCATTCAGATGTTTTTAATTCCACGTTCTGACATCAGTAGTGATGTTAGTCATGTAAAAGAAAGCCAGTCCAGGTCAATAAAAAGGACTTGGTTTTTCTCAAAACCTCCTCTGCTACTCCTAAGAAATACATTCACATTGCTTTTGTTAAATGGAGCTATTAGTGCTAATGGTGAGAATAGGAGAACTCTGTATGACATGCCGCTGACACTGGCTCTATAAACCTCTCCAGTCTTTTGCTCAGTATGACTATTGGCACTGTACTCAAATCCAGGCAAATCAAATGTTCTAATAAATACCCCCTCAGCTCTCTGATAAATCGCTACCTTTTATTCATCGCAGGAAGCCCAATCACGTGGCAGTGCTACCCTTATCCCTCATCCCCTACCAAAAAAAAAAAAAAGTATCTGGAGATAAACAAACTCAAAGGAGGAAAACACTTAGCGAACAACCAAATTCTGATCACAGAATTTTAATGTGGATAATCCACAGTTAAACACCTAAACATGAAAGCAAGCACAGAAAATAAGCTTCATCAATTTCCCACTTCGGTGAGACAATAGGGAAAAAAATGTATCAGACACTAGTCTCTCTTATCCCAGTAAAGAAAATAAACTCATGCCTGAGCAGTTGTAAGTATCTGCTACCCTTCCCATCCAGTTGCACTGGGTTTATATCGTGTTATCACCGGAAGCCTATTTTAAACTGAAGCCCCCAGTTTGCCGTATTGGATTGCACAGATTACATTAACTAATACGTCTATATGAATAATACTCAGCTAGCTTAATGAACTACAAATTAAGAAATCAGAAATAGAAGTAGGTCCTTCCCTTGCTGACTTGCTCTTTTGCTTCTGCCCCTGGGAAGCTAGCACAAGATGGCCCAAGTTCTCCAACCTCCCCCCCAGCCCCATGTGGGAGACCCACAGAGTCCTGGGCTCCTGACTTCGGCCTGGTCTCGCCTATGGCGGTTGCAGCCATTACAAGAGTGAATCAATGAATAAAAGGCTTCTCTGGTACTTCATTTCAAATAATAAATAAATTTTAAAAAAACAACAAAAAGATATGTCAAGTCACAATTGTGGAAATCATTGGCAAAAGTTGATGGCAGCAGAATGCTGATAAATACTTAGCATAAATTCCAGTTTTCTTCTCTGTTGAGAAACTTCTCCAAAATTTCCCAGGACCTAGTCCTGGTTTTTAAAACAGATTAAGTTGTCTAAATGTGCATTATATCTTGGTTACTGAGGATTCCACCACAGTCTTATGATCCTGTGTTCCCAAAAGCACCATTATCCAGGAATGGAGATGAAAATGGAGAAGGCATAGGAAATTTGGCTACCTTCAGAAACTTTAGGATAGATCTCATAGGTCTAGCTATCATTTCTTATACTTACATCTTCAAATTACATTCTTATTTTCACATTTGTAAGAAAAGCAGGTTGTAGGGCCGTTATATTGGTTCAGTGAGTTAAGCTGCCACCCCTGACACCGGCATCACATATGGATACTAGTCGGTTTCCTATCTGCTCCACTTCCTATTCAGTTCCACGTTCATGTGCCTAGGAAATTAGCAGAAAATTGTCCACATGCATGTGGGCCTCTCCCACCCGCATGGGCGACCTAAATGGAATTCCTGCCTCCTGGGTTTGGTCCGGCCTAAAACTGGTATGATAACTATTTGGGAAATAAAGCAATGGAATCTCTCTCTCTCTCCTCTATGGCCTCGCCTTTCAAATAAACACACACAAATCACTTTTTTTTCAAAAAAGATTTATTTACTTTTATTGAAAAGGCAGATTTACACGGGTGCAGGGTCCCAAGGATTTGGGCCATCCTCCACTGCTTTCCAAGCCAAAAACAAGGAGCTGGATGGGAAGTGGAGCAACCAAGACATGAACTGGTGCCCATACAGAACCCCTGTACTTGCAAAGTAAGGATTTAGGAATAGAGCCATTGTGCCGGGCTCTAAATACATAAACCTTTAAACAAAAGGAGTACAGATGGAAGGATCACTAGTTGAGCTCATATTTGTTCACCTTTCAAAGTGATGTTACATTCTCATGTTTCTTTTAACAAATATTTTTGAAGGTCCTACTAGGTATAGGACACAACAGATAGTGGTGCACTAGAAAGCATCTATTGCAAATCTAGGACAAATAGCTACAAGGATATTTAAGCATGTTTATGGGCCTGGGAGACCTAAATTGTTCTCTGTGTTCTTAGCTCTTGCTCTGTCCCAGCCCCCAGCTACTGTGGGTTTTCCGTGAGCCAACTACTTTATGAGAAATCTCTCCCTCTCTTTACACTGTTCCCTGACACTATTTCTCTGGCTTTGTGTCTAAAATAAATACTAAAATATTTATGGAGATTGAAACTAAACAATAACTTTGTGATGCCAGTATTGTGACCCAATGGGTTAATGTACTGTTGTACCACAGGCATCCCATATGGGATGGTCCATTTGAGGCCTGGCTGCCCTGCTTCTGATCTAGCTCCCTGTTGATACTCCTGGGAAAGCAGCAAAATTGGCTCAAGTACTTGGGCCCCGCACCCATGTGGGAAACTGAACAGAGTTCCTGGTTCCTGACTTTGGCACAACACTAGCTGTGGCAGTCATTTGGGAAGTGACTCAGCAGAAGGAAGATTTCTTCTCGTACCACCTCCAACCCTCCTGCCCTGTCACTCTCTGTCACTCTGCCTTTTTAAAAAATACATTTAAAAAAAAAAGATAAATTTGTTTTGATGCACAAACTTTTGAAATCTGTGTACATAGAAGACCTTTAAAGTTTGTGGAAAGTACATATTAGGTGAAAACTAAACATGGATTTCAAAAAATGTTGGCACCCAAATCAACTTCTCATTCCATTCTTTTCTACAAACTCAGTGAAGTGGCCCTGTATGATGGATCTTCCCTTAAACCTCAGTGAGCTGTGATGTTAAGGCGAGCACTGGAGCAGCAGGCTGGGGTGGAGCGTCGACGCCCTCTCCTTAGCCGTGCTGCCTGCACCTGCATCTCGACTCCATCTCCAGTTGTCTTCCCATTGCCACCATTTCATCCAAATCCTCAGCCTTTCAAACCTTCGATGCTACATCGCTTTTGTATAAAAGCCTCCCTCCCCCCAGTCTCTTTTGCTCTATCAGTTTTCCTGCCAGGCTCATAGTACCTCTGCTTACCAATTTCTCAGGGCAACAAGACAAAGCTCAATCTCCTGTGATTCGTAGACCATTCCTCTGCAACTTAAGCTCAGAGATTCACTTAACCGCCCCATCACATCAAAGACTTTGCTCCCAGCCTTTACTGAGCTTATCCCTGGTGTTTCACACAGTTCCCTTCTGCCAAGAATATCTTCAACAGTACCCCTCTCTCTCATGACTGTATTTTTATTCATCATTGCTGGATGTCATCCCAGTCTCTGATGCTCCCCTTGAACAAGCAACCACATCCTTAGAGGTCAAACAAGAGCCAAGTCTTGTATCACTTTGTATCCCACATGGTACTGATCTCAGCGGCCAACAAGTAATAGCTTTCAATGAATGTTTGTTGAATGAATAAATTCTTAGGGGAACTGGACCACAGAGAAACCTTAATGGCCTTAACAGGACTTTCAGCATTAAATAATCCCTAGACAGTCATACAAATCTTTGTAGTAAATCACAACCCATAGTCTTCTGAATCCAGTGCTGGAGGAAGAGAAACAGAAGTAGTAGTTCTCGTGCTTAGCTCACAGCCTTGTTAGAGCTGTTGCCATTTGCTGATGCCCTGCTTCATCTAAAATGTTTCGAAGGTTATTTCTGTGACTATTGGTTACTTTACCCAAGAAAGAGGTATTTCTCAAGACTCAAGGCTACCTTGAAATATAACACAACATTCCAAAGCAACATCTTTTCCGTGTGAGACACCAGCAGAATAAACAGGAAACTTCAAAAATGCTACAGACTACATTTTTATGAAATCTGGGGAAAATTTTTAAGTTCATCCAAGTGCAGTATGTGATTTAAACATAAACTTTGGGGGCTGGCATTGTGTCACAGCAGGTAAAATCACAGCTTGTGATATCAGCAATCCATATGGGTACCAGTTAGTATCGCAGCAGCCCCACTTTCAGTGCAACTCCTGGCTACTGGCCTGGGAAAAGCACAGGATAGCCCAAGCGCTTGGGTGCCTGTACCCACATAGGAAACCTTGAAGAAGTTCCCGGCTCTTGGCTTAGAAATGGCCTAACCTTGGCCACTGTGGCTATATGGGGAGCAAACCAGTGGATGGAAGATTTCTGTCTCTCTCTCTCACTCTGTTAACTCTGCCTTTCAAAATCAATAAATTTTTGAAGTGATAAGCTTGAACCTTAGGGACAGAAAAACAATGTCTGAGACAGGTGAGAAAACGTGTCAAATATGTGAAACAAGAAAACATAGTTCACAGAGATAGCAAAATTTCTTTATTTCTTACTTCAATGTTGCTTTCAGAAATAGAAGAAAGCACAAAGCCACTAAATTAATGTGATCATGAGGTGTTAAAGCAATGTGACCTTAAAAAGAATGCAATTCTAAAAAAGCAATTGCAACCAAATGATAATGCAGGACAATGTATTTAGAGGCAAAGAATCGATAGGTAGAATTTAAACTCACAGAAGAAAAGGGTTTATGTGTGTCCCTGCACATACTAAACAGAGAAATTAGAACACTGCTTGTATGCAGTTAGCCAGCAATCATGAGGAACACATAAGATATGTTTTAGTTTAAGGAATCTGTCCTAGTTAACACAGTTATATTACTATGGATTCTATAGCTTCACATTTATGGTTAGTTTTCACAATGCATGAAAGGACAAATACCATATGTCCTCTCTTACATAAGACAGCCTTTTGGCAAATTACAAAATAAATAAACATAGGTAATCAAGTATATATACATATACTCTCACAGATGAATGGCATAATGGAGACCAATGCACTAAGAAGTATAGTTACAGTATGCATCTCCACTACTGAATAAAATAGGACTCCCATTTTAAAATACGTAAATATACACCATGACACCAGATTTTCTACCTCTACCTACCATGTCATGATACATTTAAATAGTAGAAAGGTAATTTTGTAAGTGTTACTAAGGGTCTGTACTACTGTCGTAACTCCGGGAATAATAGCGGGGGTGGGTGGAGAGGAGAAGGGGAGAAGAACCTCTATACATACAAACTGTAAAAAAAAAAATTAAAGCTTTAAAAAGAAAAAAAAAGAGTATGGGTAAGAGCAAAAAGCAATTTTTTCCACTAGTTCTAATAGGTAAATAAAAATGTAAGCTTCAAAAGAAAAACATTCCATTTATGATAAAGGACAAATCCAGTTTAAAGCAAACAAATTTCAATGTCTATGACCCAGCTCCAGCTGCCAGACAGTTTCTAGCAGATGGCTGCTATAGCCATATCTATCTACTTAAGAAAACAACAGATTAGGACACTAAGCAATAGTGTGCAAACTCATCATAAATAAGATACTGGAAAATAGTTTACTCTTTTTAGAGGCCACATGCTTAAGTCCTAATCATGGAGAACATTTAGAAAAGGAAACACTGAGGAAGAAATGGAATCATTTACTGACTTTTGGGAAAAATGGCAGCAAGAACCATAGCAAAAAAAAAAAAAAAAAGCAAAATTCTTTTTTTTTTTTTTTTTTTGGTTTGTTTTTTGGGCAAAACTTTTAATTACATATAGCAGCAGCAAAACATGACCTTGGGGTGAGAACTGAAGGCAGAGAAAGAAAAACACTGAAAAAAACCAAGCAGGATGTCAAGTCTGTACTAGATAGCAAAGTAATGAAACTATAAATTTAACAACCCGATTAGATAGTGGAAGAAACAGAAGAAAAAGAAAGGATTGGTTAGACACAATGAAAAAAGAGCAAATGCTTAAGATTCCTCCGGGATATCTGTCTACATCAAAGATCAAGTGACATGCTATGCAGAGGACACCAAAGTCACTTCACAGAGGGTACAAGCAGAACGTTCATTTGCTCGGGCAAAAAGAGCAGTAACTAAATGATGCTACAGGAACAAAGTCATGTTCTTAGAAACCCTCATTCTTACTAACCGGGAGCACCAAAGTCATTTGTATTCGCATTTCTCACACACACACAAATCAATATTTGTAATGACTTCATGTAGCTATGCTACAGGAAGAGAATTAATAAATGATAAAGTAGACTTAATACCTAAAAATGACTTAAAAACAAGATACAAGAGCTGGCATGCAACAGACTGTTTCTAATTTTCAGATTTTCCAATCTATCCTATTTAATGATGCTCCTATGGTACAAGATCAGTCCAAAATGGTTTCATCAAATTGTGGTTGGAGAATACATCCTGAGCCCTATCCTGAGTCTTTGCTCACCAGATGTTCAATTGCAACTGGGCTTTGGGGTGGAGAGGAAAATGACCTTGAGCCAGGATTCCTTAAAATAATGTATGTTCAGTAGGACAGTTTAGATTACAAATTACGTTTAAAAAGATGCATTATAAAGTTGAAGTGCTAGGGCAATAATTTCAGCTGATCTGTGACACATATCGAACTAGTTGGCTAGTCACTGTACTGATGTAACAGAACTAACTAGTCATTGTATAGTTTTAGGCAGTAAAAATATATATTCTTCTTGGGCACCGGTTGATTTCTGGGCTGTTCTACTTGGATCCAGCTCCCTGATAATAGCTTGCAAAAAGCAGAGAAAGATGACCCGTGTGGGAGGCCTAAAAACAGTTCCTGGTTCTGGTTTTGGCCTGGCCCAGCCTTAGCCAATACAACTATTTGGTCAGTGAATCAGCAGATAGAACTTCTCCCTAGGCATTGTTCCTGCTCTCTCTCTACCTTCCCCCTCACGCTGCTTTTCAAACAAGAACAACTACAAAACTTTACAGGCAGGACCTCTGAATCTGCTGTAGGACAATATGAGTATGTCAAGAGCCAGAAGAGTTTGGTTTAGTAAAACAGTAGTCCGAATGTTTTTTCCTTCCATTTCTTCTAACCCATAGTGGGGGGGGGGGGGGGGAGGAAGACTGAAATGCCTGGAAAGCTCAATGGAGTCATCCACATTGTTTGATAATTGCATATGTAACCTTGGACAAATGACTCACTGAATCTTCAGTTTTCTCATTTGTAAATGCTGTGGGTTTTTAAATGAATGGTCTCCATTTCACAGCCAAAAGCTGAGATTTGAAGGATATGAGAGCTTTCTAGCCTTTTTAATTATTTGACTCATTCAGCTTTGGGGGCTTGGTTCTACCATCAGCTAATGCCTGGATTTCAGACTTTTCTCATAATCACACCCAAAGTTTTTTAAGTTTTTGGTTTTTTTTTTTTTAAACCAAAAGGACAGAAAAAGGAAGCAAAACCATACCCTGATAGAATTTCTGAGCTTCCAGCAACAGGGGAAATCTACAAATAAAACTGAAGATGTTTAAAACATTTTATTTCTAAATAACTTTGGACTTGCAGAAAAGTTGTAAAAATAGCACACTTGGAATCCACAGTCACCGAAATTGTATCACTGTTTGAAAACTTTTCACAGCCATAACTCAAATTAGCCAAACCAAGAACTTAACCCTGGTACAAGATTCTTAATTAGGGACATTTTTCAAATTTCCCCAACTGTATCTACTTGTCCTGTGTCCTCCAAGCCCTCTGACCTCTAAGAACACCTCAGGCTTCCCTTTCCTGGGATCAAGACGCTTTCAGTATTTCTGCAGAATGCCTCTCACTCACTTTTGGATTTCTTAACTGTTTTCTCACGATTAGATTCACAATTCGGCATTTCAGAAAGCAAGAGAACCACAGAATGTGCATCACATCAGAGGGTACAGTATTATCAGTCACTAGATTAAACTTAATCCCTAGCTTAATGTGCCATCTGCTGAGTTTCTCTGCTGCAGTGTGACCGCCCTTCCTTTTCAGTTGGTCACTATTCTGGCAGGTTCTGCTAACACCCTGTTTCTCCTTCAGCTTCTACTCACAGATCTTAGCATGCATCGGTGGCCCATGCCAGCAGTCATTATCACCACGCTGTTTGACCAAGGGTTTGTGTTTCCTTCATTTGTCCTATTCTTATTCATTGGAATTCTGCCCCCCTCTGCCATTTTCAAACACTTCTTACTTTCTGTCACCAAAAGACATTGCAAGTTCATCTTGTATTTCCCATCCTTTGACCCAGAGGCAACCATTACTCCAAGGAACCCAGGTTTGTTTTTTGGACGGTGGCAGAACATGTGGGCCCTAGGTGTGCTCGCTGCTATCAGAGTGCGGCTGCTTCTAGCTCCTCCCAAGATGCAGGGGCAAAAAGCAAATGATGCATACTAACAGCTGCACACGCAGATGTCTTCATCTCTTCTGTATCTGTATACATACCGATGTCTCCATGCTAAGCCACAGGATTCACCCCAGTCTTCCCCTCATCTTTGACTTCTTTCTCTGCGCAGGCTCTCACACTCTTATCTCTATTCATTTATTTGTTTAACCTTGGTGTGCACATAAAGCACTTAATATGTCTATGAAGAGCAGATTTACTAGCAAGAACACTGTGCTCATGTGCAACTTTTTATCTTTAAAATAAATGTAGCACTCGGGTCACTTGATTGGTGTCAGCACAATATAGCTTTTCCCATCTTTTGACTTTCAATACTTTTAACTGAAAATAAATTTTGGAAAAAGAACAATATGTTACTATTAATATATTTTATATATATTTTAAAGATTTATTTCTATTTATTTACTATGTATCCACTAATTCACTCCTCAAATGGCTGCAACAGACAGCTGAGCCGATCTGAAGCTAGGAGCCAGGAGCTTCTTCTGGGTCTCTCATGCAGCTGCAGGATCCCAAGGCTTTGGGCCATTGTTGACTGCTTTCCCAGGTCACAAGCAGGGAGCTGGCTGGAAAGTGGGGCCACTGGGACACGAAGCGGCAGCCATATGTGATCCTGGGACATGTAAGGGGAGGATTTAGCCACTGAGCCATTGTGCCAGGCCCTACTATTGGTCTAGAAATGGGAGACGAGGGATGGACTTGCTTGCTCCTATACATACAAAGCACATGTATGGAAAAGGGAACACTAAGTATGACAGTTGGGTCATTTGAGAGGTCAGCTGGTTTGGAAATGAATGAGGGTGAAATTTTAGTATCCTTTTATGCAACGATTTGTTTATCTGTTTGGAAGACTGGGAGATAGGGAGAGAGAAAGAGAAGGAGGTATCTTGTGTATGCAGCTTCACTCCCTATATGGCCACAACAGCTGGAGCGAGAACAGGCTGAAGCCAGGAACCCGCATTTCCATCTGCATCTTACATACACTTGGCAGAGACCCAAGCTCTAGGACCATCTTCTGCTACTTTCCCAGGCTCATTAGCAGGGAGCTGAATCAAAAGTGGAGCAGCCAGGACTTGAACCAGTGCTCATGTGGGATGCTAGCAACACAGGTGGCTTAATGTGCTGTGCCACAATGCCAGCCTAGGTTTTATAATAGTTATCTTTTTAATTTATTTGTATTTATTGGAAAGGCAGATATGCAGAAAGAAGGAGATACAGAAAGAAAAATCTTCTATCTACTGGTTTACTCCCCATATGGCCGCAATGGCCAGAAATGAACCGATCTGAAGCCAGCATCAGCAGCTTCTTCCGGGTCTCCTATGCGAGTGTCAAGTCCCAAGGTGTGATCCTCTACTGCTTTCCTAGGCCACAAGCAGGAAGCTGGAAGGGAAGCAGAGCAGCTGAGCACCCATATGGGAGCCTGGTGCATGCAAGGTAAGGATTTAGCCACTAGGCTATTGCACCAGGCCCAGTTTTATTGTAGTTTTAAAAATGTTTTTCTTGAGCCAACATTCGGTCTTTTTGTACACCACAAAGTTCTATAACAATTGCCTCTATCTTACACCAATTATCTTAATTATTCCAAGAAGAACTCTCATACCTACTGACAGTCACATTACACTATTCCCTCACTCATCTATTCATGTGTCTGACAAATTCTAAATATATGGAATAACGCAGAGGCTGGTGCTGTGGTGCGATGGGTATGAGCACCACTTCAAGTCCTGGCTGTTCTATGTCAATCCAGCTCCTTGCCAATGCATCTGGGAAAGCAGTGCGAGATGGCCCCAGTGCATTTTGGAAACCTAAGCGGAGTTCCTGGATAACTTTTTTTTTTTTTTAAGATTTATTTATCTCTATTGGAAAGGCAGATATACAGAGAGGAGAGACAGAGAGGAAGATCTTCCGTCCAATTGTTTACTCCCCAAGTGCCTGCAACAGCTGGAGCTGAGCCAATCAGAAACCAGGAGCCAGGAGCTTTTTCCGGGCCTCCCAAGCTTTGGGCTGTCCTCAATTGCTTTCCCAGGCCACAAGCAGGGAGCTGGATGGGAAGTGGGGCTGCTGAGATTAGAACCGGCGCCCATATGGGATCCTGGCGCGTTCAAGGCGAGGTCTTTAACTGCTACGTTATCGCGCTGGGCGTTTATGGCCATACCACTCTGAAAGCGCCCGATTTCGTTTGGATAACCTTTTGTTCTCCTTTCCTCCCTTTCAGGCAGATCGCTGTGCCCCGGGGCAGGTGTTGTGGTGCAGCAGCTGCTAAGCTGCTCCGACAGGCACTGCATGCCGGAGTGTTGCTAGGAGTTCCAGCTACTCGGCTGCCCGTCCAGCCCCCTGCTAATGTTCTTGGGAAGGCAGCAGATGATGTCTCAAGAACTTGGGGCCCTGATACCCACGTGGGAGACCCAGATGGAATTCCTGTCTCCTGAAATGAGCCTGGCACAGCTCCATCTGGTATATCAACATGGGGAGAGAACCTGTGGATGGAGAAATCCCTGTCTCTGACTTTCTCTATCACCCTTTCAAATAAGCAGATCCGCGAAAATAAAACAAAATACCATGCAAAAACTTTACTCAGTATAATGTTTGTGAGATTCTCCCATATTCCCTAATGTCTTACAGTTTTGGATGAGTAACATTGTACCGTATGCATTTGCCACGTTTTCACTATTCACTATTTTTCAAAATGTTCGAGTTATAAAAATATGTTACACGTCCACAAATTAAATTGTAAAAGATTGAACTGAAAATTTTCATTAAAAAAAAGCGAACAAGAATTTAAAAAAATCACAAGTAACTACCCTGTGAATATTATAACATGTGGATTAGCTCCGGTGGAAGGACTTAGAGGCTTAACAACAACTTCGAGTCAACAGGTAAGACTTAGTAGAGCAAAGGATACACAATAAAAGCAGCAGGAGAAAGATCTGAGGGATTGCAGACAGGCAGCCAAGTACAGGTCTCCTCCCTCAAGGCCATACAGAATACCCTTTACTTTACAATGAACTCTAGGAACACGCATGAAATGATTCCTCAAGGGAAGTCCAATGCAAGTGTCAGTGTCTGAGGCTCTGATGGGTCCTGGTCATTCACACATATCCTGCTACTCAAACCCATGCCCCCAACAGTGGAATCAGTGGAATCCTGTTCACGTACACCCCCGACCTTGACCTCTGTGCAAAACAACCTTGCCAAGCTGTGATCATCAGGGAACGCACTTGTAAAAACAAATGTCAATAACGCAGAAGGGAGTAAGGAAGAAGAAAGTGAACACGCTCTGGAGCAGGCGGTAGCCAGGAGTGCCCATGACCCTGGCAGCCGCCTGCCACCTGTATCTGCCCACCCCACACACACCTGTGCCGCCCGTGCTACATTTCAGACGTGTGATTCCCACGCGGCTGCCCCACACGTGATTCCCACGTGTGCTCTCGCACTGCAACGGAGCCAATCAGTGGGCCTCATCGCGGCCCTGTGGATGTACAGGTTACTGTCTAGCCGCCTTGCTTAGCTCTCTCTGCCTTTCAGTGTGTGCTTTGCTTGATGAAGCCTTGTTTATTAAGATAGTCTTCACCTCTTTCCCCCGCAAAGCCTTTGCTGGTGCTGCCTGTGCCTCGGCTGGCGAGCTCACAAATCTCTGTCGCTCTGAGCAGGTTATTTTATATATATATATATATATATATATATATATATATATATATATATATTTTGCAAAGTTAGATATACAGAGAGGAGGAGACAGAGAAAGATTTTCCTTCCGTTGATTCACTCCCCAAGTGGCCACAACAACTGGAGCTAAGCCAATCTGAAGCCAGGAGCCAGGAGCCTCTTCCGGGTCTCCAACGTGGATGCAGGGTCCCAGTCTTTGGGCCGTCCTGGACTGCTTTCCCAAGTCACAAGCAGGAAGCTGGATAGGAAGCAGGGCTGCCAGGATTAGAATTGGCATCCATAGGGGATCCTGGCACATTCAAGGCGAGTACTTTAGTGTCTAGGCTACTGCGTCGGGCCCCCAAAGCAAGTTACTAAAGGTGCTCACCTGCGTGTCCATCTGGCACTCAATGGTTTCCGTTCATAATGCTAGGTTTACATTTTGAGCTGCCAACGATGGACTGGGTGGTAAATATTCGCTTAGTGGGTGCTGTTGATGTGCTTGGTGGCTCACGTGAATCATCTCATTTGAAAGGTTGGCACAGCCTGAATTCTGTGTTCCCGGAAGAGCGACTTTGGGGATGCAAGTGGTGGGAGGCCAAGGGCAGACACCCCATGGCTGGTAAAACCAGACCCACTCCTGCCACAGGCCCCACCGGGCTTATTTCAGGGCTTACAGTCAGTGAAGGCAGGTTACTGCTAAGAGCAGGGCAGGCAGAGGATGGGGGCGGGTCTCCTCTTGGTCACACAGTCCTCAGAAACCCCATCTCTGGGGAACATTAATGGGAAAAACGACACTTTCTGAAGCTGGAGGTATTTGTCAGCCATGACTCCTTCACAAGTTGCAGTAAAAAGAGATTTTGGAAGGGTGTACGCCAACATGTAAAGGAGTCTCGATAGGTAATGGAATCACAACTTTGGATTCTGAGAACATCTTTCTTGGCCTCTGCCTTCCCGTTTTCTAGAGAAAAAAAAGATTTAAAATTCTCTGCTCATCTGGCAATGTGCTGAAGCAGCTTAGGCTGCCCCTGGAGTCACTGGCATCATACACCAGAGTCCCAGCTCCAGACCCAGCTGTGCCACTTCTGATCTAGCTCCCTGCAAACGCACCTGAGAAGGGAGTGCACAATGCCTTAAGTACTTGGATCCCTGCCACCCATGTGGAGTCTTGGATAAAGTTCTTTTAAACATTATTTCTTTATTTGAAAAAGTTTGCGGGGGAGACAGATCTTCCATCTGCTGCTTCACTCCCTAGATGGCACCAACAGCCAGGACTTGGCCAGGCTGGAGCCAGAAGATCTAGCCAGGTCACTCACAAAGGTTGATTCAGTTTGAAACTTTTTATTCTTTGTTAAAGCAAGTGATATTTACAAAAAAACACAAACCTAGTTCACTGGTAGCCCATGATATCAAGCAATCATGGGATGCATCAGGTAATATTCTGAAGGGAACTTTTAAGTTTAAATTGTGCCAAGCAGACAATGCAATTAAGCCAAAGCCAGTGTGAACCATATGGCATGAGAGACGTCTATGCAACTGGAAATCAATCTATGAGATGCACCGTGTAGATCTCTACCTAAAGATGGTCCGATTTTCACCCCTGAACACTCAGCACTCATGGAATAATTGGCATGGCACTTCAGCACTCTCAGCCATGCAGCTTGCCCCCCGTGATTATGAGGTAAATATAAGACACTGTATCTATTGTATTTATTATGAAGGGCAAAGAACCATTATGTGGTAGGTAGATGGCACTAATAGAATACACACACACACACACACACACACACACACACAACCAATTGAAAAGCAAAAGCTGCAGCCCCAAACTCATCAAATGACTGCTTCAGTTATTTCACTGCTCATGGAAAAAGAAAGCACAGATGAATTTCAATGATGTTTCAATTGTACAAACTCAAGAGGGTAGCAAATGCCGCAGTAACCGCTGAGGGATGTTGTTTGTGTACTCCAGATTATGACAGGACTACAATCTACACAGGTCAATCACCTTCAGCTTGGTGCAGCTTTCATGCATATCGTGCATAAGAAATAGCATGAAAGAGGACTGCAAATTACAAAGCTTTGCACAAACACTGAACTCTGATGAATGCGCTTTCTAAACGGTAAATTAAATCATTGTTTGAAAAGCTTTGTATATTTGAAATATAAAGCTCTTCATTAAAATTTGAGTATGTAAGGATTATGCAAATCATCTTTATTTTGCCTGACTGGCTACCAAGTTATTAACCTAATGCACAAATTATTTTAAAACAGTAGATAGTGAGTAGATATCTTATTATAAATAATCAAGTGGCTTGTTAATATTCATTAGCCATCATCTATTTAGTCTCTGAATTAAGCATTTTCTAAGCCTCAAAGTGTTAACACAGTATGTGTTTTACATCCAGTCACCCTTCATATCATTTTTCTTTTTTTTTAAAGATTTATTTATTTTTATTGGAAAGTTAGATATACAGAGAGGAGGAGAGACAGGGAGGAAGATCTTCCATTCGTCGATTCACTCAAGTGGCCACAACAGCCAGTACTGAGCCAACCCAAAGCTAGGAGCCCGGAGCTTCTCCTGGGTCTCCCATGCGGGTGCAGGGTCCCAAGGCTTTGGGCCATCCTCGACTGCTTTCCTAGGTCACAAGCTGGATGGGAAGCTGGATGGGAAGCAGGCTTCCAGGACTAGAATTGGCACCCATATTGGGTTGTGGTGCATGCAAGGCAAGGACTTTAGCTACTAGGCTATGATGCTGGGGCCATCACTTTTCTTCAGTGTTTAATTTATGGCACCGTTTTGCCTTTCTATGGGAGCACTTACTTGAAGTGTATAAACAGTTAGGAAGATCACAAACCCCTTCTGCATTCTATGATTCCTGGAAACACAGCATTTATAAAGCCTGCATGAAATCTTATAGGAGAGGATAAACTATAGAAACAGAAACACTTAATTTAAAGAAACTGTATGACACTCATGGCAGTTAGATTTAGATGTGTCTATCTGGAACATGAGTTTGCACTTTAAATAATAAAGCCTAACTAAATAGAATCCTTTTTATAATTTTAAATAGTAAACTCTAACTGAATGGACTTTCTTTAAGAACTTCTAAGACAAACAATTAATAGTAAGCAAGTGGCCCTTCAGTTAAGTGCTATTAGAGGTAACGCACTGTTTTTGTTTGTGTGCTCTCATCGCTTTCACCACCGTGATCTTCGAAGTGGGGTAGAGGAGGAATCGCCCAGCTGATAGAAATGCAGTCCCCCAAGCTTTGTGAGATGAAGAGCCGACAGTCAAGCACAGTAGCAGGGCTGGAATCATACCCCTCGTCTTCTGAAACGTATATGTAAAGTGTCTAGGGCCCAGCATGAGCCTCTCTGGACTGGATGAACGAGGCCTCTTCCCCCTGCAACTAGGCCAGGGCTGTTTCCAGTTCAAGGTATTCACCAGTACCCTAGCAGTAGGTTCAACTAATGCACAAAGGAATTGCAGATAAAACAGCTGTAGCTATACGATACTGAAGTGAAAACAAAAGCCCTTTAAGTACAATGTCTGCTGCAAATCAAGGCAACTCAAAGGCTTTCAACAGTGGAAAATCCCTTTATAACAAACTTCCATCCCTGATCTACAATGGTCTGCGTTAAGGACTAGTAACAGCAAACTAAGCACAAGGAACTACTTAATAGATCACTCAAGACAATGTTTTCTGAGGAAGCCATCACATGACAGAATGCATCTCTGTTAGCCAATGCAGCCATAAATAAAAATGTTAATGAGGTAAAATTGGTCATGATGAGAGTAAAACAATACCAAGAAATTGAAAAGATTCTTGTTAAGCTTAATTCATTTCAATAGATTTTGAAGTAAAAATCATGAATGCATCATAGCAAATCTTATTAATTAATCCAGGAATCTATTATCTTTTTTTTTTTTGCTTCTTTGCTTTAATTTGTACATCTCTACCCTTAATTTAGGGATTACCATGAATAAAACATGAAAATTAGTGCATCTTCTTCTGCAATCATACATGTCCTATTCTACACAATACCGCATCTGTCCTCATATTTTGTTCATACTTTAGTACACATTATTTGGGGTTCATGACCTCGGCAACAGGGGTTTTTCTTACAAGACATACTCACATATCTGAAAGTGGTCAATCAGCCGTTCAGGAATAAAATGAAATGAATCTAACTTTGCAGAAATATAGTGGAGCTAAAGGCTCGAAACGTATTTTAACTGAGACATTTTAAAATTCCATCCTTATCCTCCTGGATCCGGAGATTTTCAACTTCTACACCCTCAGTCTGACTTGCAGTCTGATTGGATCAATCCTTTGGAAGTTAACTGTTGCTTGCCCAAAGCATTGTGATTGTATGGATAATGAGGATTATCACCACTGCATTCAAAGCATACATCCAGCACAAAAGAAGCAAAGGAAAGCAACACTGCAACCCTTAACTCCCACCACAAGTGAATTGCTAGTATTTAAGATCACCTGTTTTTATAAATGGGCTTTGGTGGCCTGAGCTTTAGGCTGCTTTAGCCCCAAACATAGAGCCTACATCTGTCTTATAACATTACAAATAGAATGGGCCACTCCTAGGCCACTATTTATTTGTTTTTCTCAAAGAGCATGGAACTTCCAAAGCATAGAAATCTACAAATTCAAATGATGTGTATTCAGGTAAGACTCACCTTTAGAGAATCAAAACAGGCCACCACACGACCATTTTCCACGTGGCAAACTCTTGGCGGATGGGCAAACTTGCAATCTGCATCGGCTCGAGAGCAAGTCCCTCTCTGAAACTCTCTACAGACTTCTAAAGTCAGCCACTTGGTATCACGAATCAGGGCAACATTGACAGGCGTCATAGTGAAAGAAAATTAAAATCAAGTGTACCCTCTTTAGGACAATGTTCGTTACCTCCGATTATTAAAGGATTAAAGATGAATGCAAGCTAAATATGACGAGCTAGCAGGTTGCTTTGGTGAAATGTCTGGTTATCAGCATGTAGATTTTCACTTAACTCCGATCTGGTCTAGCCAAACAAAAAGCCAATTATAAAAATAAACGTTGGATCCAAATATCTAAAAATCAAATTAGAGATCAACTCCTAAGAAGGCAACTGTAAAGGTTAAGACACTGAATGTTTTAGTGTGTTCCTTTGCCGAATTTACTTCAAATAATTGGCAGACTTTCAAAAGAATTCTGTGCACTCTAGTTGATGTTTTCAATTACTCTTACAGAAAGCATATGCTGCTGGCTGCCCTTCAATTTGCAAAATGATCTCAGGATGGGGGGGGGGTTGGCGAGGAGGGAACTTTTCCTCCCTATTTCCTAGCTTTAGCGAATAAGGTTGCGGAGAGGTGTCCCAGCCCCAAAAAGGTTGTGTTGCAAACTCCAAAGGAGGGAAAATCACTAAGTAAATCGAGAATCACAGAAAACCGGAACTGGACAAATTGCTGGTGATGAACTACAAGCACACCGGGTTTTGTGGGGCAGGGAGCAGGGAATGGGGAAGGGTATGGCAGGCAGAGGGGTTAATAAAGAGACAGCTCTAGAGTAGAATCCAAGCAGCAGAATGTTCAGAAAAGGCACTTTTCCAAACCTGCAAAAAAAAATAAAAAATAAAATAAAATTAGCTAAAATAATGCCAGGCTTCTGGTTTAAACTCTACACTAGGGAGCTAAGTAACCATATCCCCATTAAACAGTAAACATCTAGACACTGACCATGCAACGTGTTGCAGTCAGCTACTGTCAAGGACAGGGGAACTTTCCAGTGTAAAAGTACACTGTGAAATGAAATAATCACTTAGATTTGTTGTTACCAAATGAGACTGGGTAAGAACCCATTTGGCAAATTCTTGTGCAGGGCAGAAATTCATTTTGGAGTACACTGCCCAGAAAGCACCATAGCACAACATGGTCACCTCTTACGTATTCATAATCCACTTATGTGTCCTCGGTTTCTAAAGGCTAAGAAACAAATTTTCGTAAAGATTTATTTTTTTTGAAAGGTAGAATAACACAAAGAGGAAGAAAAGGATCTGAGTCTCCCATGCAGGGAGCAGCGGCAAGGGCCCGAGCACTTGAGCCATCTTCTACTGCCTTCCCACATCCATGAGCAGGGAGCTGGATGGGAACGAGAGCAGTGAGCACTTGGCCCTCCAAGCTGGGATGCTAGCATCTTAAACCAGTGCACTGCAGCATTTGCTCCTTCCTGCCAGACCTGTCTCTTCAAACTGCTTAATCACTATAGCCTGGTTGACATCTTGATGATCTCTTCCCCCAACCCAAAAAAACAGGAATTGCTAAGACAATTTAAGTTGTTCTAAGAGGTAACTAGAATGAGCATTTGAAATACAACTGTTGACAACAATCTAATATAACCACATACAATGAGGTGGAAGCCTACTACCTGAGAAGTAGAGGATATAAGTGTAAAGTGTGCCCCACATAAAGAACAAATAATCCTTTGAAAAGCGAGTGGATTTTTCTCTGTGTATGATGTCTTATATCTCCATGAAGGGAAATTGAACAACTCAGAAAAAAAGGCAGAAAGCACCATAAACGCAATAAAAAATAAATATCAAACATGCTTAAGGTTTGTAGCTTAATCCAATGTGTCAGCCAATAAATTTTATGTAAATTATCTGGGGATATAGACAGATTAATTTACTGGCATCAGGACATGAACACATACTGTCATAACACTAAATAAGTACCAGAAAAATCAACTAATTGCTAACTTCATCAAAAAAACAAATTCTTGAAAATATTCAATTTTGAACATTTTCAATTACTTTACAAAATATGACTTTTATGTCTGTACTCAAGATGAAATTCAATATCCCTTGATTTTTTTCTCTTTTAGATGCCATTTAGAAGTTAAATGTCCACAAAAAATCAAGCATAACGATCCGCGTTGTGAAACTACAAGTTAAGACACTGCCAGTGATGCCAGCATCACATATCCAGTTTACAGTCGCAACTGTTCCACTTCTAATCCAGCTCCTGGCTAATGCACTTTGAAGGCCCCTGCCACCAATGTGGGAGACCTGGATGGAGTTTCTGGATCCTGGTTTCTATCCAGGTTAGCCTTAATCATCATGGCCATGGGGGAGAATGAATCTCCAGATGAAAGATCTTTCTCTGTATGTCTGCCTTTCAAATAATGGATTAAAAATAGAAAAAAAAATCAACAAAGCTCAAGAGGCAAATAAAATGTTTTTTTTTTTTTGAGTTGTTCATTAAGAAAATCTTTCGAAAATATACGTAACTTTGCTATCTTAGAAAAAAAAATTGATTGTAGTTTAGTCTCTGGTTAAAGACTTAGTGTCATCAATATCCATGGAAGTATTTTACTTTTCTTCCTTCAGTACAGACAGTTAATTATCACTTCTCTTATTATCACAATATCTGCCATAGTGGATTTTCTGGTTTCCTTCTGGAAAGCCCAATAGCCAATGATGGATATTGAGCAAATTATCCATTGAGTGATGGACCTAAAAGGCGGGTGCAAGGCTTTCCTCCCAAAGTTCTTACAGCTCTTACTGCTAGTGTGGGGGCACTTCTGCATTCACTTGCACGTAAGTTAGTGCTCTAGAGGGTTAAGGTTTTCAGGCAAATGATCTCTATAAAACTATTATATGAAAACAAGCTTGACAGAGGAAATTCAAATCAAAAGCACAATGTCCTGAGCCGCAATCACTTGGCTGTCTATGTTGTAAGAAAATATCGGAGACATTGGTACTCTTGTACATAGTCTGTGGGTATGAAAAACAATGCAACTGCTGTGACAAATCATTGTCGCAAAATGTTTTGTATTGAAAGCAGGTATACAACAAAAATCCTTCACAGGACTGTTCATGGTAACATTATTCACAATAGCTATGACCAAAGTGTCCATCAAACAATAAGTGGATAAACAAAATATTTTGTATACATACAATGAAATATTATTTTGTTATTAAAAGGAAAGACCTGGGCTGGTGCTATGGCTCAACTGCCTAATCCACCACATTCAACTGCAAGCATCCCATATGGGTGCATGGTGCTCCGCTTCCCATGCAGCTCCCTGCTTGTACCCTGGGAAAGCAGTCAAGGATAGGCCAAAGCCTCAGGACCTGAGCCCACGTGAGAGACCTGGAATAGGTTCCTGGCTCCTGGTTTCAGATCGGCTCAGCCCTGGCCATTGAGACCATTGGGGAGTGAACCAGTGAACAGAAAATCTTTGTCTCTCCTGCTCTCTGTAAATCTGCCCTTCCAATAAAAATAAATAAATCTTAAAAAAATGGAATGACATTATGACACATCCTACAAAACGAACTTCAAAGACATTACAGTAAATGAAATAAGCTAAGATGTTGTCTGATTTACTCTATATGATATACTCATAACAGCCAAATCAACAGAGATAGAATGTAGCTGAGTGGTTGCAAGGGGCTGGAGCAAGGGGAGAAAGCAGAGTGACTACTTAATGGATATAAGGTTGCCTTTAGTGGCAATGCAACTGTTCTAGAATGAGATAGTGATAAAATTTGCACATTTTTTTTCAGTATCGGTAAGTCCTGATTTATGCATTATTTTTTCCCCAGGGTAAGGAGAAGGGATGAGGAGAGTCAGCATATGTGTCACAAAGCAATTAGAAATGGGAAAGGAAGCACCCAACACAGGAAAATCCAACCTTCAAATAAATACACCCAGTGACGGGGTCCCCAAAGCCCAAGAGGACTTAGTCTCCTACAGTTCAGAACAATTGTTTGTCAAAGATTCAATCTATTTACTGACATGTACACTTCAAAAGGATGAATTCTATACTATGTGAATTATGTCTCAATTAAGCAATTATTAGTTCTTCTAAAAAGCTTTATTACTTATTTGAAATGCGTTGCTTCACGGGGGAGAGAGAGAGAGAGAGAGAGAGATCTTTCATCTGCCGTTCCACTCCTTAGATGGCTGCAACAGCTAGAACTGGGCCAGGTTGAAGCCAGGAGCCAGGAACTCCATCTTGGTCTGGCTGCAGGAGGTGCCACACGCTGTGCCACAATGTCACTTCCTAAAGCTATTTCTTAAAAAAAAAAAAACCTATATATAACAACTAAAAATACTTTTAAAAAGTCTAAAAGTCTAACGAGCTATGGATTGACCAAAGTTTTCCTAGGTTCTCCCAAGACATAAATTCTTCTCATTAATATTCCTGAGTTGAATTTCAAGAGAAAATGAGTACTAGTAATTGGCTAGTGCATAAAAACTGCTCCTAAAGAGTATGCTCTAAGAGTTGGTAAATTTACATTGAAAGACATATTCAAAGTGAATCCTGCAGTTAAATTATGAGTTTTGCATAGTGTTTTCATATATATCTTCCATGAACTTATTGAAGACACTGCATGGATTCCAAAATATTTTGTAGCAAAATAAAATGATCTTTTAATCCCATTTTCCATCAACTTCTTGAAGTACTCTTAGAGAGTTTGTCTGAAAACAGTAGAAGGAATGTAACTAAAAGAGGAATATGTATGTATACACACATATATGTGTGTGTAACATAATACATAAAACATATACATATTATCTATGTTTTATATATATATATATATATATATATATATATATATATATATATATATATGTTGAAGATTTGTTCAGAACATAAACAATGAGGTTAGGAGGAAAAACTTTTTAGCAGAGGTCCATAAGGTATAGAAACAGATAATAAATAATAACTTTGTGTGTTGAACTTCCACAAATGAAAAATGCAAGCAGGAACTGGCCTTTGGCCACACATTTTATGGAAGATGGGAATTTTCTCATTTTTTTTCTTTTTCTTCTTCTTTTTCTTTTTCATCTGTGACCTCTGATGGGAGCCTGGCCAATTCCTCAAAGCAATTCTAGTCAGCATATGTCTTCCTTTGAAATGGAAATACTCTAACCCTAACCCTAACTCAGAAGAAACTCAGTACACCTCTTATAGGAAGTTGGTGTGAAGGTGGGGAGGATTTTTCCCATGCCACCCTGCTCATCTAATGCAGAAAAGAGTGGGGGGGGGGGGAGAGAGAGAGAGAGAGGGAAAGAGAGAGAAGAAGTAGTGCCTGTTTTTTTCCCCTGGATTTTTAAGAACAATTTTGTTTGGGGGAATAATACAGCTTTATCCTATTTACATTTGAAGAATGGCAATACAGTTTTGCATTTATGATTTATGATCCTCTACTGCAGAACACAAAGTTGCCACTTAGTGCATTTTTACCTTATTTTTGTTTTCAGTGTACACATGCTTGTGTTTCATTGATCTTAAGAGCTCTCAAAACTAAAATTTGAAGGCTTTGGTGATAATCCAAAAATTTCAATGAAGGAAATGATGATCATAGAGGTTAAATTACTTATTTAAAGTGATAAAGCTTTAAGTGGCAGAGCCTTAACTCCCGGCAAAATATTTCAAATCTCATCTGTAGATCCAAGCAGAGGAATGCAGTAGAGACCACTGCTTATCTGCCTTGGAAAACTTAAACAAGGAAGGTCAATTATTTCTGCAGAGTAATCAAGGTTCTTCCTCGAAGTCACATTCCTGATAAATATCTTAGCACTTCGAGAACATCCCTGAGCTGTGCTGAGTCAACACTTACGCAGTATTTGCTGTGCTCTCAGCGCCATTCTAGGTCCTAAACCAAGCTGTTAAGGTCTGCGCTCCCACAGAGTTCCCACGGAGCGCTGTATCTGCGCTCCCACAGAGCTCCCAGGGAACTCTGTATGTTCATTGAAACAAAGAAACTGAATGTACAGAGAAATGAAATGAGTCGCGTTCCTGAAGGTTGGAAGTGGACACAAGGCATTCTGACTTTAATACAAGCCTTTAATCCATCAAGAATGATGCATCTAGTACTGTGACTTAAGCACACTTTTAATACTCAATACTAATGCACAGAAGGAAGTAATTAAGAACATCTGAAAATGACTCACACTGTGCTATCGCTCTGTGGATTCTCTTGGAGATGATGATACTGTCCTCATAGACAGGGACATGAACATAAAAAGATTATAATTAACCTTGCATAACTTCAGTAGGTAATCAAGCCATGGTTAGGACCCAGGCAGTGTGACTGCAGGGCCCACACTCTTCTTCATGCCTTTCACATTGTTCCTCATTGTGCCTTGTTGGGCCCCCTATCTTCTCTCTATTACGCTGTAAAATCTTAAAAAGTAGAGAATATGTCTTAGCTTTGCTAACTCCATCTTCTCACTGGAAACTCTCAGCAGAAACTGTATCTCACAGATTTCGATTTTTTTTTTTTAGTTTTATCTTTTCAAAACTCTCATTAAATTTTTAACTGACTCAGATTATACGGTAGCATCATTTTCTTCAAGAAGCTTCTTGATTTTCTTTTTCATTTCTTCAGTGACTCGTTAGTCATTCAGTAGCATGTTATTTAACTTCATGGAATTTTAAATTTCTTTTTTTTTGCCTGTTGTTGATTTTGCTTTGTGGCTTTTTATTTAAGGGGTACAGTAATTGTGTAATAGAGACTATCATATCAAGTAGATGTTATTTAACTTCATGGCATTGTAAATTTCTGTTTTTCTTCCTGTTGTTAATTTTGTATTGTGTTTTTTCATTTAAGAGGATGTATATTGATTGTGTAATGGAGACTATCATATCCAGATGTGAGGATACAATGCAGTATGCATCTCTATTTCCAGACCAAAGGTAGACTCCCAATGGAACTGTTTACTATATCTTGACAATAGGATGCTGGACTCTCTGCCATTGTCCATGCCCGTAACGATGGACATATGACTGTGTATGAAAAACTGTACTATAGTAATAATATTGAGGAACTCAGTGTGGAGAAGGGACTTGGGGAGGGGGGTAAGGGAAATCCCAAGGCCTATGGAACTGTATCATAAAATGATAATAATAATAATGAGAAGAAGTAAAAAATGGTAATTGAACATGAACCTTTTTGTTGCATTATGATGCTGTAAAGAAGGAGTTTTGTCATTTGAACACCATTTAGGCTGGGTGAGCTTTGGCCACTTGTGTCAGTTTTGAATCCACCGAACCTGTGAAGTCGAAGATTTCCTCACACTTCAAGCTTTCAGGTTAGAATAAGGATAACTGGGATTTTTGAGATACAGTGCATTCTGTGTCCATAAACAATGGTTTATTCCTGCTCATATGATAAAAGCAAGATCTTATAAAAACATGAAATGCACAAATGACTCCTGTCTATACCTCTGAGTATTAGGTTCATCTTTGGAGTGTTTTACCTAACAATGCATGTGATGAAATTGAACTGCGAAACCACAGAATGCCAGAACGAGAAACATTTCCTAAGTATGCTTCCTTGAAAATAGAAGAGTTCCTTTTGCTTTTTTCATTAATGCTCATCTATAAGAATCATAAATAAGCCATAACACAAAGAAAATGCAAGCCCCTTTTCAGACTGATTTCATTTTTTAACTTATAATTTTTTGCAATACTTTTTTCCTGTTAATTGATAGGAATATAAAGAACAGATTCAATGTATTTCATACATATAGTTGTAATATGATAGTCATTTCTTCCTCCCTAGCTCTTCTTCCTTCTTGTTTTTAGTTTTTGAGATAAAGTATTGTCAAAATGTTAATATTAACAGATTTCATGCATTCCAAGATATTCCAATATGACCACACTTCCTTACTCCACTGCTGACCCACAATCTTCCTCTCCTCTCTCCTCTCTTCAGCAGCTTTTTGCAGACATAACTTTAATCAACTTTATATTCACAATTAGTTTGTCACTAAACATGATATTCAACAAGTAAAGAGTAGGAAGAACACAGTTCCACAAACGCTAAAAACAATAATATCCCCAAACGATCACTTCATTCCTACCCATTTTTGTATTCTATATTAACTGCCACATATTAGAGAAAACACATGACGTTTTGGTAGAGATATAAACCAGTGCAACCATTATGGAAGACAGTATGGAGATTCCTCAGAGATCTGAAAATAAACCTACCATATGATTCAGGCATTCCACTCCTGGGAATTTATCCAAACAAAATGAAATCAGCATATGACGAAGTTATTTGTACTCCCATGTTTATTATTGCACAATTCACGATAGCTAAGATATGGACTCAACCCATAGGTGAACGGATAAAGAAAATGTGGTATACATGAACTATGAAAACATTATTCAGCCATCAAAAGAATGAAATCCTGTCTTTTGCAAAAAAAAAAAAAATATGGTACAACTAGAAACCATCTTACTTATTGAGCTTTAGTGAGACAAAGTATTTTAACATTATAGCCAAGTGCGAAGTGGCCCACCAAATAAAGAGATCAATATGTAAACAGTTAAAAAAAAGCTAGTTAATTGATAATCTACAAAAGGAATATAAAAACAGTAAAATAAATTATCATTTTACTCAAAAAAGTACATTTTAAAATTGTCAAAGGGATTGATATTGTGTTACAGCAGAGCAAGCCACCACCTGGGATTTTGATTTTCCATACCAGTACCAGTAAAAGTCCCCACTACTCCATTTCTTTTTTTTTTTTTTAAGATTTATTTTATTTTCATTACAAAGTCAGATATACAGAGAGGAGCAGAGACAGAGAGGAAGATCTTCCGTCCGATGATTCACTCCCCAAGTGAGCCGCAACGCCCAGTGCTGTGCTGATCTGAAGCTGGGAACCAGGAACCTCTTCCGGGTCTCTCACGCACGGGTGCAGGGTCCCAAGGCTTTGGGCCGTTCTCGACTGCTTTCCCAGGCCACAAGCAGGGAGCTGGATGGGAAGTGGAGCTGGCGGGATTAGAACCGGCGCCCACATGGGATCCCGGTGCGTTAAAGGCGAGGACTTTAGCCACTAGGCCTAGGCGCTGGGTCCCCACTGCTCCATTTCAAATGCAGTTTCTTGCTAATGTGCCTGGGAAATCAGAAGATAACCAAGGTTTTGGCCCCTGCCATTCATGTGGGAGACTCCACAGGACTCCCTGGATTCTGTACCTGCCTGCTGGTTTTCTCCTAGCTCAGCCCAAGTCATTTCAAGCATCTGGGCAGAAAACAAACAGATGAAAGACCTCTCCTCTCCTCTCTCTCTCTCTTCTCTTGCTCTCTTTCTCTCAATTTCTCTCTCTCTCTCTCTCTCTCTCCTTAAGTCTCTCTGTAACTCTTACATATAAACTTTAAAAATAAGCAAGTAAAATTACATATACACTACACCCATTATTAAATACATCCTTCAAGAAAAAAGTAAGATTTTAAGAATTCACTTATTTTCTCTTGAAAGTTATCTTGAAGATAAAACCAAAGAATAAAGAAACATTTCCTGCTAACTCAAGTAATCTAGTGGAAACATTAAACTTTTTCCAGAGATACTTGCAAGGCCACTATTAGGCGCTACTTCTGCCCCGTTTTCCTTCACACTGTCCTTGTCTTCTTTCTTTTGTCTTCCTACCTCAAGCCATCATGGCACTTAGACATACTGACAATGCATGATCCTAGATCACAAAGACACCGGTACCTAGAACAATAAGTGAAGATGCATTCCTTTACATGTGTTCACCAACCTTTTGAATAAACAATGAAGTCACTGTTTTCTATTTTAGATATCCCTTACATCTGTATTACTTCTGAGTTTCTTGTGGCCATTTATTTTGGCTCAACAAATATATGACACACCTGTCACACACTGCTTGAACTGGCAGACTGACAAGGTTTAAAAGCCTTCCAGTTTTCGAATTTACTTGAGGTTCTGTTTGCCTCATGAGCTTTGGTTAGTGGGTCACCACCACACATTCTTCAGATGCTCAGCACTGCAGATGGAAACCAGGAGTTCACAGGCTTCCTCTGGAATCCAAGTCTTCAGTACGGAAGGAAAAAGGCCATAAAAATAAGGATATTTTGACTGTGTGCAGGACTTTTTCATTAAGGTTTTTCTTTGTAAAGTATCTGTATTTTTTTTCACAGTACTCATAGGATAACAAAATTCATATATCTTTTCAAAAATCAAGGAAATCAAGTTATTCTATTTTTCAGCTCACATTTATGGTCACAGGAGAAAATAGAGTTCTTACAGCGTCTGTCTTTTAAACATAGCACAAACAATGGATATTATTGTTATTGTTTGTCAAATGAATCCACTTATTTTAAAAGGAGTCTATTTTTAAATAATATGTGAAATTATGAGAACTTATTTATAAATACCAGTTAAATACTTTAAGTTAATCCAATTTAACAGAAAAGCAACTTAAAACTCAGATACTAAATATAGCTATTATTAAATAATTCTGGTTAAATGTTTCCTTATGTGTATGGGACGGAAATTCCAGGGCCATGAAAAGATTGTCTTTTACCAAAAACTGGATTTACACTTTAACATAAGAGAAACTTAATGTAGTTGGCCATTTTAGTCCTATAATGTGCAACTATTCGAGATGAGAAAAGAAGAAAAAGAGAAAAAGAATGAAAGAAAGAAAGTCACAACACTGTAATATATATGTGTATATATGCAATATGTATATATGTATATACATGTATGTATATATGTAATATTAAATACCGGATATATATATATATATATATATTTGATAATTCATTATTTATCCGGTATTTAATATTACCCAAGCTGTGATCTAGATGCTGGGGAAGAGGTGAACAACAGAAAATCCTATTTCTTCACTACTCCATTCAAGTGAGTGGTAGCAGCTGGGAATGGAAGCGGAGCAGAAAATAAACAAATGTTAGCCGTTGTTCATTTTATCCACTCAACAAATATTTGTTACAAAGAAAAGCAAGGCCTTTAAGAGCATTCATGCAGGAAAATATCAATCCATAAGCAAACATTTATCGTGTGCCAACTATTTGCACAGACCTGTGTCAGGTGCTTCTAGAGAATTAAAAGAATTTCAAGGCACTGACTCTGCACTCAAGATGTCTCCTGTTTCACTGGGGAGGTAAGAACAACATATAGGAAATAAAAGCAAGCAATGCAGCCCCTTCAGAGCAAATGCAGTAACATTCACAACAAATGAGATGAGATTGATAGGAAGAGAATGTTATTAAGATTGGCATAATTCAAGGGGTTTTTCTCAGAGCAAGTACAGTTGGGTCTTGAAAAGGAGAAGCAGCTAGGCGAGAGCAGAAGAGAAGATCCCTAAAAAGAGGAACAATGTGAATAAAAGTGAGAATATCAGATTGGGCACTCGGCATTTGTAAGATGGTGTACACACATGGCCTGGCTAGAATGCCAAGTTTCTAGGGAGGAAGAGAAATAACATGGGGGTGCTTCCTGGAGGCCTGGAAATTAATCAAAAAAGTGTATATCTGTTACAGAAATAGATGACTGCCAAGGACTCCAAGCAAACTAGAAGCTTGGTGGCCAAAATTTAGACTATTAACAATGATTATCCTCTCAAAAATTGTTTTATTTAAGGAACTTACATCACATAATCAAAATCTGTGGATCCAACCATACTCTGGAAGAACAAAAGATCAAGGAGAAATGGACAAAGGCTGGCGTTTCTCTCCGCTTCAAGTATGGCTAGAGTGAAAAGTAGACTAAGAAACAAACTGAAAAGCATTTCTATTTTGCTGTCTACCCATTTATCAATGACCCCAACCTTAACAGATATATAACTCCATTCCTATTCTCAAATTGACTAAAATGTTTTTTGATTTTAATTTCTATGACGAAAATGTTTTTAAGAAGTTGAAATTTCCACAGGTTTTTTTTTTTTTTTTTTGGTTAGCTTTTCTTTTTAGAGAATACGTTCATTCCAGAGACCAAATTCCAACAGTAACTTCTTTTGCTGCAGTGGAATCCTATAAACTCCTGTTCTAGTGCTGTGACCAACATCTTAGCTAAAGTGCCAACTGAATCCAATTGAATTGAACAAACTGAATTGAACTGAGTCTTCCAAGCCACTGTGTGCTCTGGTAAGATTTGATTGAACATTCACTGTGCACCCTTATCCCACTCCAACTCATGCACAAACTTGCACACACACACACACACACATATACATATAATTTAATGTAATAATCAAAAGCTATTCCTAAATTTTTATTTCTCTTCTAAATACATACAAGCAGCCCAAGGGACTCTATAATCAAACATGTGAGTCATATAACAGGGAAACTAAAGTACCCTTTATGTGATTTAGCGGTGCAATTTATCATTGTTCCTAGTAGGTATTCAGTGAGGGATTGCTTATCTGAATTCTTCACTGACAATATAATCAATAAATTCAGATTCTCAGTCTCAATATGCAGCCCTCACTCCATTTTAGGAATGTTTTAACAAGTGAAAGGACAGACAAAAAGTTCTGTGGCCAAAAAAGTTGATAGTCTAAAATGTCTCCTGATTTCAAACGGTTTAATAGAGTTGAACAGAGTCTATCTAGAAAGCAAAATTTCTGTGAAAGTGTGTACAAGATTTCTAACCCTTTATTCCCGAAGTTACTACTTCCCAAAACATTATTTCATCACACACATGACTGAAATACACATATCTGTAAATCAACTGCTTAGAGCTCAGTGGACAGTTAGCAGATTTAGTAAAGTGTTGAAGAGTGAAATGTTGGGAGCACATACAGGATATATGCCTTGGTTTTCCATTTCCCAATCTTCATGCAGGCCAAAGAATACACTTCCTTTAAGTCTTCTAAGGTAAGGATTTCAGTTTTCTCCTGCCATTCCAGAGTTATTTTCTGCTGGATTGGGAATCACAAGTGTTTCTATACAAAAAAAGTTAGAGGTACTGTAAAATAGGCTGTCTTTTAAATATATCCTAACTAAATTTAGGACAAATACTCAACAGCCGTATTAATCCCCCCAAAGTGTAAGTATAATACTGTTGTTAATAAGGTCATCTTGTGGCCTAGATAGAATAGTTTTCTATTTCCCCAGGTGAGTCTCAACGAATCTCAATGGAAAGATTTCAAACACCCCAAAGTACAGGGGAGCTAGAAGGAAGATTGGTTTAATGATACCATAAGGTTGGAATTCAACATTTTAACTCTATAATTTAATAATCATCTCCATTAGGAGCAACACAGTAACATTGTCAATTTCAATTCTGGTTTGCCACAATGCACACAGAAATAGCTTATCTGCCCTCTTTTGCAAGGCACACAATTTAAATACAGATTCCTGTTCTTAAAAAGCAAGGATTAACAATCAAGTCCACAGCAAATATAAAAATGCCTCAAATAACTCAAAATGAGCTCATAACGAGGTTATCAAAGTCCATGAGGGACCAAGTAACGTATTGATAAGCCTCATGTTGCACAGACTCAAAACAGTTTATCTTTTGAGCTGAAATGCTTAAAATGTTTTCTGTACACATAAGGAGCTCATGATCTGATTTGATTATAGCTGATATTTCAGCAGTCTATGGTCAGGACGGGCAAGCATATCCCCAAAAGTTTAACCTAACTGTCCTGTTTCTGTGAGTTTGTTTCACTGACAACTCAGCTCAATGTCAAAACTTAACTCCTGGCTGTGTAGGCATCCCTGCAGCAGTGTAAACAGGAAGAGCGCCCTCTAGAACTTCCATTTGCTGAGGCAAGGAAGTCTTTTGCTTCTGAGATGGCCAAGTATTTACTGACCTCTGCCTTACCATGAATCTCGGGATATCCTCTTCCAGACAGTGGAAGCCTGGTTTTGTCCCAGCTACTTTTCTCTTGCAGGCTGTTTGTACTTTGAACTCTTTTTTTTAAAATAATGCTCTACCTGGTTCTCTCCCCTAAATAAAACCTGTTAAAATCAGACTTTGTTTCCCCACTTACAAACATCTGACCCTCCTGTGCACAGCCAAGCTTACAGTAGCTAGTAACATTTCTTCTGTTAGACAAATTCTTGACTTTGTCCTCTCTTTTCCCCCTTTTCTACCAAGAGATCTCACTGCCCCTGCTATTCTCTGGTCAGATTAAATGAGCTTCATGCAAAATATTCTCCATATTAATCTTAATTAACGGGGATACTTGGGATTTTATTAAAAATTCCAAGAGTGACCTCAATGTTTTAGAAATAACCATGAAAAACCAAGGAGGAGGACAAGTTATCTTCGCTGAGAACATTGTATTATATACTCTAAAGGCAGCATCCTGATTAGTAATTAACTTTTTTTTATGATAATAATAGTTAACATTTATGGAGTTCCTATTGTGTTCCAGCCACTGTGCTAGGTATTTTATATTCATTATCTCATTCATGCATCCCCAACAGACACTATGAGGGAGCAAAGTTAGTCTATTTTAATTTCTTTCTAAAACTTATCTCAAAAATTTCAATTCTAGCCCTGTCATCGAATAGCTGTGTTAAATTTTTCAATATTTAAAGTTCTCAGAAATCGCAATAGTCATGGACAACAATTTAAAAACCTTCATATTTTCAATTTTCTTCCCAACTTCTTACAATTACAATCCAAAAGCTTACTACTCTCTATCCATGGAAGCCAGGTAATCCCGAGTAACTTACAAATTCAGTGTATCTTCTCACGCATGCCTGACAAGTAAATGAGAAAATGCTTGACACACTGTGTTTCAAAATCACCCCTTCAGGAGAACACGTGGTCCAGAAATCTGGCATCCAGCTGGCAGAAGAGGAGTATAAACGTCTTTGGGCACACCAAATACCTCCTTCAATACTAAAGTTTCTCCCCTCAAATAAAAATTGGGTGTCTCAGTGAAAACTTTTAACCAGGATTTACAAACTAAAAATATTACAATACAACAACAAGATTGTCAGGACCTCGAAGGCCTCAACTTTCTGTTTCTAACTTATAAGCTTACTCCTCAAAATCTGGAGTATGAAAGTCAAAAATAGAAGGCAAAATTCAAAAAAAAATTCACCATAAGAGGGTTTTTGGACAAGATCTGAGTAGTGAGTGGAAAATAGAACTCCCAGGAGATGCTCAAGTCAAGGGAGTCTGTACATCAAAGTGCAACAGAGGTGAAAGTGGAAAGACTCACAAGATCGAGAGTCATGCCAATCAATCAACTCTGTTGAAATGGCCTGGCAAAAAAAAAAAAAAAAAGAAAGAAAGAAAAAGAAAAAAGAAAAAAAAGGAGAGGCAAAAAGAAAGTGCGGCAAAAAGGAAGAGGGACTTAAATAGTAACTTAGAGTCTTTACAACTGCATTGAGATGAAGGGAATGTCCACCCAAACTGATGAAATCCTACCCTTTAGTTACCATGTGATGTTTATCACTTTAAAATCATGTGCCTACACATTACAGGAGTGGTAAGGAAATTAGAATGAGCATTATATCATGTATACCACCAAATACTCAATGATTCAAATGATTAAATTAGACAGGCGTGTAATTCAATATATACTTGAAGGAGACCAAACGCCTTGATCCTATTTAAAATAACAATATAATCCCACCAATGCTCATAGAGTTCTCTGCAAATACAAACTTCTTCACTTCAGAGTGACAAAATGATTGAGGTTAAATTCCCAGGGTTCTAATATAGATAATATTATCAATTACATGTGCTGGTAAACATTTGTCCCATTAAAAGTGCTCCAGCCTTAGGCAACAACTTTTGCATTAATAACCACCAAAAAGACCAAGTTAGATGATCAATTTGTCAAATCAAATAACACATGTAGTGAGGGATATGGATTTTGAGAATTCTAGCTTATTATCTTCAGACAGGTAAAGGAAAGCCTCTAAAACATTTAGAGATGGCATGTCTCCAGTAGTTGAGTGTACATCAATAGTAGTTATTAATAATTAATATTTCCATCAATCTATTCACTGAGAAACATTTATTAAGGACTAACTCAACGCCACAAAGTCATAGGTTGTAGAAACAAATACAAATACAGTACAGCCCTTCATATTCATATCTTATAATCAAAATTTCAAATGCATTTCCAGAAGACTACCTTAGTGAATGAATGAATGATGAGATGATTTTGGAACCCCCCACACACACACACACGTTGGGAACCAGAACCATAGTGTATCAGAATTAGCCTCCATCTGTGGCACCGGCATCCCATTAGGGCACCAATTTGAGCCTTGGTTGCTCTACTTTTGATCCGACTCCCTTATAATAATGACCTGGGAGGCTCAGAGGATGCTCCTGACTCTTGGCTTCATACTGGTCAAGCTCCAGGTATTTTGGCCATTTGGGGAGTGAACTAGCAGATGGAAGATCTCTATGTATCTTTCCTTCTTTATATATAGCTCTGCCTTTCAAATAAAAATAAATAAATCCTTTTTTTAAAAAAAGCTATGTCTAGGTCCACAAGGCGAATAGGTCAACAGTACCATTTGGAACCCATCTATTCTTGGACCACATTCCTCACACACCTGACAATTATCTCTTGAGCTGCAGTTCTTTCTGTCTCTAACAAACTTCCATGAGCCTTCCCATGCTTCAACTCTATGTCTTTCTCAAGGAAGGCAGCTGAAGTTTTTCTTGTTGGGATGTTCCCACCTGATACCTCCTCTTCCTCATCTCCAATCACTCCTGCATGGGGCTAGAGTTGTTGTTTCCTTGTCCACCATTGTGTCCAAACTGATGAAGATTGAATGAATGCAGTCAAAAATAACACTACTTTGAATTGACTGCTATCGCAATTTTAGATATATTTTGTTACCTCCTCCCATACAATGTTTGACACAACTCAGCTTGAATATTATATAATAAAAGTGATAGCAAGCTTCCCATAGTTACTCATTAAATAAAATTTGAACTTCTCAGATGTATAATGAGTCTGAATATTTATATATAGTTGGGCTTCAAACGTTCATGAAAATGCATACTATGAATACAATGTACAATTTCACATCTTTTCACAACAAAATTAACTTCTCTCTCCATGGGCTTTTTAGAAGCACCATCTTAAATGACCATTTTTCCTTCATTTGCTTTCAAAATATATATTAGATACTAGGCACAAGATATTAGATACAGTGGTTATTCTCACGTACCTTAATAATGTAGCAGACTATAATTCTAATGACACACTAGATAAACTTGTATAAAAAGGAATATAGCACAGATTTATTTTAAAAAATGTGTTTCCATCTCTTACTGATTTCTAGTCTTTTACAGATTTATGGGGTGTACTTCTGTGGGACCGGAAATAAAATGTGTGTCTAGTAAAAAAAAAAAGTGGGGAGAAATTTAACTGATTCTTTCACAGCAAGCTTCTTAACTTCACCTAGCAGAAGGGACCCGTAGGTCCAGACAAGCTTCTCCAGTGTTAGCCTGTTTAATCGTAGTTTTATATCTCTTCCATATCTCTTCCTGTGCACTCCGTCAGAGTAGGACCTAGTCTGCTGCCTGACACTTAACAGGCTGTCTCTTCCTCCTCCTTTTCCTCCTCTTCCTTCTTCTTCTTTCTTCTTCATTTTAGAAATGAGGAAACTAAAGGCTCAGAAGAGTGAAGAAAGTCTCTGTGTGGTATTATGCTACTCAAGACATTTAATCTCAGTATCTGTTTCCGAGGAGGGATAAAACATGTGATAGTTCTATAAACCCTGATGTATGGGTAGGCACTTAGCTAACCCCAAATCCCAGCTATCAGCAAACTGATACCAGGTATCGTATGAGACCTCAAACCACCATAAAGTCAACGCCAAAAAAAAAAGTCCACAGATGTTGATATCTGCTTGGCAATTTTAGCCTTGACTTTAGCCAAAGTGAGCACTTTAGTATATTCAGTGAGGGAGAGTACAAAGGAGCGGGGTGGAAAAAAGCAAACAGCTGCCCTAGCGACAGAACACAGAGCTGATGTAACAGCATCCTTTGAGACTGGAGCAAACTTATCTAGAAATTGGCAATGTCTGTTAATTACATGAACAAAAGTTTTATAAAATCAAAATAAAGGTATACTGTTTCAAGGTGGTAAAAACAGAACAAATGAAAGCTGTACCTTCCCAGATCTTTGGGAAGTAGCTTTTCCAGATCCTTTAAAAATAAAAGATTAATTTTAATATTAAAAATAAAACTTTTCCAAAAATTGGAAACTTCACTTGAGTGCTCACATGAACAAAAGAGTGAGAAAATAAATATCATGGCTCTTTTTAAAAAAACCTATAAAATATATCCTAGCATAGCAATGAAGTTAAAAACAGTATTCTGGAGCCAGAAGAGGTTGTTCATAATTCCATCTCTAATAAGCTGACAGACTTTAGAAACATATCTTAATCTGCACTTCAGTTTTGTCATCAACAAACATGTCAATACTAGTATACATGTCGCAGACTTGTTTTGTAGATTGATATGAGTTAATATTTAGAAAGCACTTACAACAATGTTTTGTACAAAGTCAACACTAATTAAGTGCTGCTGAAATAAGTCACCTGAACTCTCCTTGTTCGATATGGAAAAAAGAATCAGACAAACCTTATCCCATTATTTTTCAGTGACTAAAATTAAAAATAAATTGAATAATTTACCATTTACTCTAATGCCATCAAATTCTTTATATAAATATTTACAAAATGAGAAACTCTGGGGACGAATAAAAAGAAAGGCAAGCAGTTCATTTGCTCCCCCGCCCCTCAGGGAAGGACCTATGGGGCGGGGACGGAGTTATGGAGTGATACATCATAGGACAATAAGCACCTTCTCACACTGGTGGCCCTCCCTTACAATGTGTGGAACTGTTCCAGTAGGTGGCGTATGCCTCCTTACTGGGTTTCTGTCACACTAGATGGAAAGTGGGACTAGAACTCCTAACGTCATCACACAAGGCTAGGGTGTCATGAATCAGTAACATCTTATCATAGTAGCAGGGAGGAAGCGCATTGCTAATTTGTGTGTGATGTATATAGTGCACTTGGTCTTTGGATGCCATAAAATACATACAAGATACTCCCAGGCAGATAATCTCACATCTCCAAATTATTAGAGGCAGCATACAACTAAGTTCTGATTCTTACCTCCTTCATAATCACAACTTGCTAGAATTATAAGAAAAAAAAAGTTGTGAACTCTTGAACTACTGTCTTATCCAAACGTAATATTTATTAGAATTCACAGTCACCATATGTACACAAACAAAAGAAATAATCACTACACTAGTCCTTGAACATAAATGACAAAGTGTCATAGTTTCCAAAATTTCCCAAATGTGAAGCACTACATTCTAGAAGCACATTCTGAAAATATCTGGCCCCGGTCCCGGGGCCCACCTACTAAGTGGGTGTCAGGTTCGTGAGCCCCAGGGGTTGGGGATTGCTGGGGTTCAGGTTGCCTGGCCTGGGTCCTGGGGCCTACCAGTGAAGTGGGCGCTGGGTTTATGAGCCCCAGGGGTGGGGGATTCGGCAGGCCTTGGGACGCCTGGCCTGGGTACTTGGACTCACCTGCAAGAACATGTCCTCCTTAATGAAAAAGATGGAGCAGTGGACACAGGCCCTGTTATAAGAGGAGACTATGGCAGCACATTTGGTGCTGTAGCAGAAGAACAAAACTAACTGGGCAACTATCCCAAACAAACAATAACCTTAAAACATCTTGGTGAATGGAGACAATGGACATTGGAAGGGTGATATAATCCTTGATTCGGTGGAATTGGCAGCATTTCAGAACTATCCAAACCAGCTGGACAGAACCCTCAGAATATATACACATTGAGACTCTGGGTCGATGTGGGGTAGCGGTTCCTCATCCCTGGACACTGGGACATGTGGAAAGTCATGTGTGGTTTCCCCGTTTGTCTCTCCCCTTGCTTCAGGAACAACAAAAAGAAATAGGAAATTTGGAAGCAATGAGTACACCCAATTTTTCCTAAACCTCGATCCTTCCCAACATGATCAACCACGTAATTATTATTAAAAAATAAAATTTCTAAAAAAAATACAGGAGTGAAAAAGGATGGACCTAGATTTTTCTATTATGTGTAAGGACCTGCACTTTTTATTGGTTGCTGAGTTGTTCAGTCATGAACGCAAGCAGACCAAAAGCTAAGACACATTCTTGCACATTCTTACTTTAACATGGAAGTTACAAACTCGCCATTGGGCAATGGTAATCTTCAGGTCTATTTCATAATTTTTCAGAGAAGACAACAGATCTATGGACAATAGGTTTTTTGCCTACAGTAACAAAGTCAGTGAGAGAGCCAGTTTAAGAGCTCAGTTCTGACAAATCTGAATTTGTTCTACAACTTTGAGAAAGTTTTAATGCCAACTTCGATCAATTCCTTTCTCAACCAAACTTGGTCTCTTCCTTTTCTCCCTCTGTGTGGGTTTCTCTCTCTCCTCTTACCTCAGTTAAATTTTCAGTGTTCATGTCATGAATATATGCGTGTGCGCTCATGAGAACTGAAGTCACTTCTGTCTCTACTTAAAAACAGTTCCGTCTATTTGAATAGAAAGCTGAAATCAATGCTTTGAAAAGCTCATAAGAAATAAAGCAGTGGCTTCCGTTTCAAAGCAAACTAAAACTTCTGGGAATCTGCTACATTGGTTAATAAATAATCTTTATTATTTGATGCAAATAAGCTTTTTGTACCAATCCAAGCAACAAAGTCCAAAAGAAAACAGAAATTGGGCCCGGCACTGTAGCCTAGTGGCTAAAGTCCTCGCCTTGCATGCCCCAGGATATCATATGGGCACTTGTTCGTGTCCTGACTGCTCCACTTCCCATCAAGTTCCATGTTTATGAAAAGTAGTAGAGGATTACCCAAAGCCTTGGGACCCTGCACCTGCGTGGGAGACCCGGGAGAAGCTCCTGGCTTCACAATAGCTCAGCTCTGGCTCAGCTCCGGCTGTTGCGGCCATTTGGGGAGTGAATCAGCAGATGGAAGATCTTTCTGTCTCTCCTTCTCTCTGTAAAGCTGCCTTTCCAATAAAAATAAACAAATCTTTAAAAACATTTCACTATTATCCTTGCCTGGGATGCCCTCTCCCTTCATCATGCTTAGAATTTATAAGCAGGCAGAACCTAGAGGCAAAGAGTAGAATTCTAAGCATAGACTAAACAGTCCCACAGAAGCTGACTTTGCAAAAATTTAAGAAAAAAAATCACATAATATTCCACCAAATAAATTAAGAAATGCATTTGCAATTACAGGTTTTGCTAGTTTTGTCAGGTTTAAGATATATACAGACTATCACAGCTGAATAAATTGTATCACACACAAATCCTAACAGAGTAAAGATGTACAAATTGAGTGGGTTTTCATAAAAATGAATAGAATATTGCATGTTTCGGTTCCAGAATTGAGAAAGATTAATCCGTTACCGTACCTAAGAAAGGTTGGTTGCACTTTTTTAAGGGATGAGAATGTGGCATGTCATTATGAATACAGAAAATGAATACATGACAAATAACTTTCCTTATCAGTTTTATGAAAATATAAATTAATATCCAAAATCAGTAAACATACAAAATAGATTCAACTAATGAAAATACTAATGATCAGTTACTAGCAATCACTTTTGACAGCACTCTTTTCAAAATATCAGGCCTCATTTTTTCTTGTTAAATGGCATATAGAATATTCCATTAAACCTTTAAAGAATGCATTTTCTTATACTTAATCTCCCTTAAATTCGTATTATATTTTTGTAATGATTAAGCAAAAATAAAATTCTTAGTTGTGGGTTTTTGACAAATAGGTCCACTATATTTGCAGTAGTGATTTTCAGAAAGTTCATGGAAATACTTATTTATGAAAAAAACTTCACAGATTGTAATTTTTAAAAGATTTATTTATTTTTGTTGGAAAGGCAGATATACAGAGAGAAGAAGAGACACAAAGGAAGTAGCTAGCTTCTGGGTCTCCCACCTGGGTGTAGGGTCCCAAGGCTTTGGGCTGTCCTCAACTGCTTTCCCAGGCCACAAGCTGGGGCTGCCGGGACATGAACCCGTGCCCATATGGGATCCCAGCGCATGCAAGGCTAGGACTTTAGTTGTTAGGCTAGGGCTCTGGGCCCTGGATTTCAATGTTCTGGCATGAATATAATCTCTTTTAACTCAATTCCCTGACAATTTTTTTAAAGTATCCCAGTGTCTGAGATGAGTCAGCAGCACATGCTAAAAAGAAAAAATTCGTAAGTTCACAATTCAAAATTGATCTCATGATGCTAAGCTAAAAATTAAGAAATTCTGCTCCCCACAATTATAAAGTTAACAGACATGGAGACTTTGGATTTTCCTATCTAATGGTGACTCAGAAGCAAGACTTAAAACGCCAGAAGAACATAACAGTTTACATGCTGTTTCCTTACTAGGCTACTAATGTAACTCTAGCAACTAAAGATGGAATAACAATAAAAAACATTCTCCTTGTATTTACTATCCAAATACACTTGCAATACTAGGCAGAGGTAAGAGAGGCATGTTTTAAAAACCATCGGATATTACAGAAATGCCATTTCCTGAAAGTAGATGGGAGCTCAAATGGAACAGCAGGGTCCAAGAGGGAAAAGTAAGAGAGTAAGGCATGAAAAACAGAAATAATCCAGATGTTTCAGTACTGAGTACAAATACAGTTTTCAAAAACCATAGTAGCATAAAAGACAGACTAACACGGAGCCTATCGACCACCCCTCACCAAATCACTGTGAGCATATATTTGTACATGTAAAGCCCTGTAGGGTTGCATTTTCTAAGTTATTATGTATTTATTTTGATATTGTAGTGACATTGCTTTTAGATAAATTAGGATTTTTTTGTTATTCATTGCACCACAAAGGGTGTGAAGCTAAACTTAAGTTTTAAAAGCTATCATTCCAAAGAAAACACATAGGTCATTCCCTATACACACACAAGCAATGTCTGCATGGGTATAGCAGTAATTTTTCCTCTATATAACATTAGGTGTTTGAAGCATTCACATGCACACAACACTTGAAAAAATCTTCCTACAAAGATTGTTATTGACAATTTGAATCAAAACTCCCACTGATCTTTAATTTAGTGACCTGTCTTATTCTTGTCTTGGTCCAGATTTCTATTTCTAAAAATGTGTGCAAATACTTTGGGGCATGTGTGCCACTGATGAGCAAAAACAATTTCCTTAGCAAATACAAATGTATATTTAGGAATACAAGGTGTGTACGTATCAAAATTCAGTATTGACAGCAGTTCATTTTACTTTTCTGTTAAACAAGCAACTTGTTACTATTACTAGCAACATGGCTATGAAATCTAAAATGTTATTTATTTTTAGTTATTTGAAAGGCATAGCTAACAACAGAAACAAAGAGAGAGAAAGAGATCTTCCATTTCCTGGTGCAGTATCCAAATGTTGGCAATAGCTGCAACAGGGCTAAGCCAGGAGCCCAGAACTTCTTCTGATTCTCCCACATGAGTGACAGGGACCCAAATACTTGAGCCTCACCTGCTACAGTCCAGTGTGCTTCTTAGCAAGAATCAGGAATTGGAAGCAGAGCCAGAATTCGAACTCAGGCACTCTTAACATGGGATGAAAACATTCCAAGTGGTATTTTAAGTACTGCACAAACCCCTGACCCTATTAAATCATGGTTACACTACATTTCATTTGAAAACACAAAAACATTCTCTGAACTCAGAAGTGTTTTCACATGAAGCAGACAAATTATAAAAGGCTGAATATCCCTTCACTTAATATTTGAAATCTAAAATGAGCCAAACCCCCAAATTTGTAAGCACTGACATGGTGATGCAATTGGAAAATTTCACACGATGAAGCTTTGCTTGGCTCACAAAATTACTGAAAATGTACAAGATTATATTCAGACTGTGTATAAGATCCATATGAAAAATAAATTCCATGTTTAGACTTGAATCTCATCCCCAAGATTGCTTATTATTTATATAGAATATTTCAAAACCTTAAAATAAATCCAAAACATCCAAAATCCATAAACACTTCCACTCTCAAGCATTTTGGATGAAGTGTATGCAACCTGTAACTTTTTATATTGGTGGCTCTGGTCCCCAAATAAATTTCCCACTACTCCAATTTCATGAAAAACATTTCTTATTAATTTTGAAGGCCCATACGATACCACAAAAGTTTATTGTATGCACAAATACCTTATTGCAGTAACACCGTGCTTATTAGAAAGATGGCAGGCAAGGAGAAGAATAAATCAAAAAAGAAAGATTTAAACAACACTTAGACACAAACATTAATTTTTCCTTAATCAGTCTCCATAGAATTCTTTCTGAAATGCTTTGTAAAATGGTGTTTTCCCAATAGATAGAGGATAGAGGGAAAAAAAGGTTTTGATTTTTCTGATAGCTCTGGATCATCATTAGAAAAATCATTAGTAATGCTCTCAAGGATATGTTGAGTACATTGTTAAATGGCCCCAAATGCTTGTGCCTTTGGAGTCTTCATGCTTCCTTTTACCATCTGTCTTCTTCCAGTAGCTGTTTATTGGCTATACTTACCATGTGCACTTGCCTCTCTTAAGTCCCCTACAAACACACCAATTCATTTTTCTCTGCTTTAACAAAGTCAGATTGACTCAAACAAAATGTAGTGTACTCTGTGCAACACGATAAATCAATTGCACTATATTCATGTGCTAAACACAGATGCCATGGGCTCTTGAGTGCTCTTAGGTCGTGTCCCTGTGAGTGCCATGTAGAAGCTTTAGTACTTGGCCTTCATGAAACCTTACAGTCTCTGGCAGGACCTGCAATTTGGAAGTAGTATTCTATCTTTTTATGAGATGTGACTCTTCTTGCAGAATCTGGCTCTTGCTGACAAAAAAAAAAAAAAAAAAAGGCGGGAAACAATTCAAGAAAAGACAGTGAAGCTTACACAGCTCCAATGGCGTGCATGGTATAGCAGGAGTTGACTTCACAACAGTCAGGGATGATGTTTGAAATAGTAAACAGCTGTCACAGAGGCGGGGCACACCAACCGGAACTGATGCCAATCTGCTAGGCACTGCTACTTTGGCTGCTGAATCATAGAACTATCCAGGAGGTAAGCAGTAGAGTGCTTACTCTCTGCACAGTGTTTATTTCCCAACCAGTAAGGAAGTATTCCCATAAGCGTTTCACTACTGTGGTCATACTTATGCATACTATTGGACTATCGCACTGTTATTTGTGCCAGGTGCTTGTTAACACAGAGCACACATTCAAATCCCTGGGCAGTTAAGGCACAGTGTATAAGAATATGGAAAAGGTTTGGACTTCGGGCTCGGCACCGTGGCCTAGTGGCTAAGGTCCTCACCTTGAGCCCATATGGCTGCTGGTTCTAATCCCAGCAGCTCCACTTCCTCTCTATCTCTCCTCCTCTCAGTACATCTAACTTTGTAATAAAAATAAAATAAATCTTAAAAAAAAAAAAAAAAAGGTTTGGACTTCAGTCAAAGAGCAAGAGAAAGGATTAGATTTTCCAGGAGGCCATCTAGGCCAAAGTAGAGTTTGGATTTCTACGTATAGAGCTTTCCTTAACTCTAAAACATAACTAAACATTATGATGATAATTAGGAAATACAAGGAACTGATCATTACTGCCTCTGCTGATCTATCCCAGTAAAAGCTCTGGGGAGTTAATCAATGAACACATGAAGGCTTCTAGAGATAATTACAGTATATTATTAAGATTTAACTTTACTGGCAAATTTCTGAACCCAACTAAATTACTTAATATTTTATTTAAAAGAATTTCTGATTAAAATTAATAAGTGATTATACAAGGGGTTCTATGACATTCAGGTATGGAGGAAACATTAATATATCTATATTTAATGTGAAAGATAAGATTGTGATCAAATCACAATGATGAGATCATTGTAAACATCTTGCTTTATAAATACTAAAAGAATGGAATGAATCTTCCCTAGACCCCAGACTGCGCAGCACTTAGTGTAACGTTCTGTCCCCAAAAGTTTCCATTTTTTGTGCTCAACTGGCTCCTTCACTCGTTCATGTCACTGCTAATGTTTTGACCTACTTAATTCTGAAAATACTAAATCGTCACTGCATTGGCAATAATAAATGTCAAACAATATCAAAAGATTAAAGGTTAACAATAACCTATATTAAGGTAAAAAAAAAAAAGTTGTCCCGGGGTTAATTTGTTGTTATTCTAAATGGCTTTCTAGGTGTCAGAATTATTTTGGACAAGGAGAGCTGCTAAACATTGCCAAAAGGACTGCTATCAGCAAAAGAAAACTGATAGTCACCAGTAAGTTTTAGCTCCTTAAGAGCATATTGCTTCTAGGTAAAAGAAAACAAAATCAGTATCCACGTACATCACAAAGTTGTCAAACAGAATGGTATCAGTGCAGTCAATAACTATAGTATGCTTTATTTCTTGTAGATTTTAACTATGTATCAAACATTCTTAAACCACTAATTTCCTTCCTGTGGAGTAATGCTACTTGCTAAGATTTTATCAAGCTAAATGATAGAAGATAGGTATGTGCTTCGCTGTAAAGCTTTGTGGGTGCATTAAAAATAAGAACAGAAGGATATACTTGATTTCTCTTTTCTAACAAAAATACATCAGAACCTAGACAGCTTTTGGTATGAAGAGACTCAGACTACACACTCCACGTAGAAGCTTTCACATCAATTTCCAAAGATTTGAATGTCATTTAAAGCTATGTATGACTTACTGAGAATAAAACACCAATCCATGAAATTTCAGTTGAATCAAATGTGAAATATGCACTTGGTGAATACCATGTATCAGCATTATTGTTAGCATTGTCACATATCTTAATTCATATATTACTTTCAGCAGTCCTGAAAGGGGAGTTATATTATTGTCCCCTTTTAGAGATGAAGAAACTGAGACAGATGAAGTAACTTGATTCAAGGTTACACAGTGGATGAGCCAGAATCAAACTCAACTGTGTTTCGGGATGCTTGCTGTCAATTAGCACTCTACACTACCTATCCTGGTCAGAAATGCATACAAACATAGGTTAAAATTTATACACTCGTTTCAGGATTTTGATTTGTAAACATTTGAAGTGCTTCCTATCAAGTTGAAATGATTGTTTAGATATTATTAAGGCATTCAAAATATGATTTTAGGAGATTCCTGGCAATATTGACTACAGGTTTACTTAAGTGCTATTTACAAACTGAATATATAATTTTATCATTTTTCTACATTTTATACTTTTAAAAAAGACAAGTGTAATTAACATTCCTGTCCTAGAAAAAGTGAGAGCCTTGTCATTCAATGTCATCAAATGCACAGAAGAATGCTCCAGAAGGAATGGACAAAGTCATTAGCTCATGAGCTCAATTGAGGCATAGAACTATACTCAGAGTTTCAGCATCCTCGTGAGACATGCCTGCCTATCTCCATCTTAACAAACATGACCCAGTAGCTGGACTCCTGCTCAGCTCTCTGAGTTTCGTGAGGATACACTTCATTCAACTTCACCGTCTAGCTCAACATCTCATACTGATTCTCAACAAGTACTTGTCAAGCCACTGCAAAGAGTGAGCACCTCCTATGCAGAAGACATTGTGCTGCAGGGAGGGAAAGCAAAGATTTGGTCCATGTGTCAGGTGGTTTAGATAAATGTTCAATACCTGGGGGGGATCAGAATGGGAAGGTGCTCTTCAGAACAGAGATGGTCAGTATGGATCTTCAGGTAAGAAGCCAACTCAGCTTCTAACGATCAAAGAATCAGTGAGAATCCAAAATGATTCCAATCCATTGTCCTTCCTTAAAAACACACCAATAATAATTCCTCTTAATTTAGCTGTTATTTAAATTTCATCATTCTGAAAATGACACTAGTGTAGCTTACCACGTATCTTAGTAAGTACTATTTGGTAACTGGAGATGCATGGGGAAGAAGAGAACAAAGGAAATGGTGTAGGGGGGGTCTCACCTGCTGCTTTGCTTCCTAAATGCTCATAAAAGCTGAAGCTGGACTGGGCCTGAAGCAAGGAGCCAGGGACTTAGTCTAGGTCTGCCACATGGGTGGCAGGGACCCAAGTACTAAGCAATCATCACTGCCTTCCAACGCGAGCATTAGCAAGAAACCAATTGCAGTTAGGAGCTGGAGCAGGATAAGAAAAACTGGCTTTTCAGTACGGGATACAGGCATCTTAATCAGTCTTTCTTTTCCTCTTTTTTCCCTAGTGGGCTTGTTTTAGAGTTAGGATCATTCTGAAACTAAACATTGGTTACCAATGAACATCACATTTATATTTAGAAGCATGCTTAACTATTTTCATATCAGTTATTGCATGAGAAGATACAACTGAAAAAAGCTACTACACTGATTTACTTACCTTGACAACATGATACTAGACAGTCTATCTTTGTCTATACATGAAATTCCATGATGCATGTATACAACAGAATGTTAATTTTTAATGGTTACTAAAAGACTATACTACTTTAACAATATGGGGGGGATGAAGGGAGGGGAAATAAAAAGGGGGAAGGGTTGGGCAAGAGGGAATCCCAATACCTACAAAAATGTACCATTGAAAAATAATTAAAAATAGGGCCTGGCACAATAGCGTAGGAACACGCCAGGATCCCATATGGTCGCCAGTTCTAATCCCAGTGGCCCTGCTTCCCATCCAGCTCCCTGATCGTGGCCTGGGAAAGCAGTCGAGTATGGCCCAAGGCCTTGGGACTCTGCACCCACGTGGTAGTCCAGGCAGAGCTCCTGGCTCCTGGCTTCAGATTGGCACAGCTCCAGCTGTTGCAGTCACTTGGGGAGTGAACCATTGGACAGAATATCCTCCTCTCGGTCTCTTTTCCTCTGTATATCTGACTTTGTAATAAAAAAAAGTAAACCTTAAAAAAAGTTAAAAAAAATTAAAAATATTTTTTAAAAAAGCAAGTTAAAGATATTTCTGAATATATTTGAACATATACTCGTTTCAGGCCAGAGGGGAAAGTAGCACCAAGGATGCCCTAATTTTAAACTCATAATAAATATACAGACTGCAAATATGCCTTATAAACAAAGGAAGAGGGCCCGGCGGCGTAGCCTAGCGGCTAAAGTCCTCGCCTTGAATGCCCCAGGATCCCATATGGGCCCCGGTTCTAATCCCGGCAGTTCCACTTCCCATCCAGTTCCCTGCTTGTGGCCTGGGGAAGCAGTCGAGGACGGCCCAAGGCTTTGGGACCCTGCACCCGTGTGGGAGACCCAGAAAGAAGTTCCTGGTTCCTGGCTTCGGACTGGCGCAGCACCGACCGTTGTGCTCACTTGGGGAGTGAATCAGCAGATGGAAGATCTTCCTCTCTGTCTCTCCTCCTCTCTGTACATCTGACTTTGTAATAAAAATAAATAAACTTTAAAAAAAATAAAATAAACAAAGGAAGACACGGTGTTTAATATTTTCTGCTGAAGGCATTTTGCACAGTTATAGGTATGGTGTTTTCCTGGGCAAAATCCGCTTTGAGAGGGTGGCCAGGGACAAGATGTTGGAGAAAGTCAGTTGCAGATATCACCCAGAGCTGGTACTCATGACTTTTCTCCAGTAATCTTGGGACTCTAACTTTCCATGTGATGCTCTGCAGTTTGTTAACTGGAGTCAGTTGAGTTAGTCTCCTTCCCCTTTATGACAATTAATTTTACAAATATGAGGGTACTATTTTTAATTTGATTTTTTAAAGAATCAAATTGTCACCAAGAAGAGACAGACCTTTGGGATCAATATGAATATTCAGGATCATCGATGTTGTATCAGAAACAGAGGCTTAATGGCTAAAGGCAAGCTTCCTTTTGATGAACAAACACAAGACAATTTGATTAGAATTGAATCAGAAGAAGTAACTAAGAATCCCTAAAAGACTATGAGTCCTACAAAGCCAAACTTACCCCAATTTGACAAAGACTTGCCTTCTTTTGCAGTTCTTCCAACTTCTGAGCAAACTGTTCATCACAGGCTTTAAAAAGCGCTTTCATGCTGCTATTGCACAGTTTGCATCTACTCAATATTTTACTTGAATAAAATAGACAGTCTTAGGAACTGAAATGTGAAATCATTTTGGTTTGAATCTCTACTTAAGACAGTATAAAATCTATTTTCTCCAGTATAAAGTGGTAAGGAATAAATTTAAGCTTAAAACCTAAGTAAGAAATAGAAAGCTGTAGTCATTTTAGGAATACATTCAACAAATGCCCTTCCCAGATAGGGTGAGGGTCGGGAGGGGGAGGATTATCTTTTATCCTAAATTACTCTTGGTTTTATGTAGTGTGTTCTCTTGGCATGAAGATGCATGAAAGCATTTTGATTTCTGCTGATAAAGTGTTCTTAAAGTTTCATCAACATTAATGTTTGCACAGAAACTGGAAACGCAGCCTAGAACTGCAAAACCTGACATTTTAAAGGATGCACATATTCACACATATACATTCATGCATATGCATCTGAGATTGTAGTTTTAATGTAATTTAAACTCAGAATGCGGCATTGTCTCAACTATCAGTTCTCGGGAATTCCACCTAAGAAAACTTTCCTTGAAATACAACGAAATAAAAAGTTTGAAAAATGCTGGTTTAGTAATTAGCAGCTCTGCAATGACTTTAAAGAGCAGTTTTTCAACATGTAGCAAAATCTGCATCACTCCTGTTTGAAATGAAAAAGGGATGAGTAGAACATCAAAGCAGCAACTATCCAGTTGACTAGAATCAACCTCAACATTAAATGCAAGGCTGGATTTATAGATAGCTTTTGTCAATAATCATGAACTTCTGAAAAAGAAGAAATAAACAACAATCTTCCTGAAAAAAATGAGGAAGGTAAATAAAATGAAGGAAAATCAATCTGGAGCTAGGCATTTTTTTTAATTCCATGGTGAAATACAAAAATCTACAAAATGAAATTTGCCAGAAACAATAAAGGAAAGGTGCTATCCATGGAAAGTCTCTTAACTTCGTGATGGACAGACACTGAATCCTAGTGTAAAGGCAAATTACAGAGCAAAAATATACTCATATCGTTGGTAGTTAGATTCAAAATCTCATTATTATTTAGAACTTTCTCCCACTCTCTACTTCACTTTCACTGAATCTGAGCTATAATAAGCTGTCAGTCACATTTTCACTAATTCAGTCACAACGTTTTCTCTCTGAAGCCATTTAAAAACAATCAGATCCTTTCTTTGGTGGAATTCCACTGTCTCTGGTTCAAACCAATCCCAATTCTTTCACAACAAGGCCCCAAGCACAGGCTAATCAGTGTTCTGCATGGATGACTTAAAAAGAGCATGCATAGGGCCCAGCACGATAGCGCAGTGGCTAAAGTCCTCACCTTGCAGCGCAGGGATCCCATATGGGTGCTGGTTCTAATCCCATTGGCCCCGCTTCCCATCCAGCTCCCTGGCTCAGCTCCAGCCGTTGCGGCCACTTGCGGAGTGAACCATCGGGCAGAAGAGCTTCCTCTCTGTCTCTCCTCTCTGTATATACCCACCTTTCCAATAAAAATAAATAAATCTTTTTTTTTTAAAAAAAAGAGCATGGTATGTATGTTAACAGAGATGTTGGATAGGTGGAGTAGCCATTGAGTGCATATTCCATGCTGGATAGACACTTCTGTATTCACTCGTGCCTTGTGCCTTCTTTTCATCAGCGAGTGAGCACATCTAAGTCACTCTTAGCCTTAAAACAACAAATTCCTTGCTTCCCTTAATGCAATTGCTTTTTGCAGTTCCAACATTTCTTATCTTTCATCACTAAGTTTCCCAGAAGTCATCATGACCACTTTCATATATCAACTATTGATTTATTCACACTGTATACCAGCTGCTAGCTTCTCTGATGTCACCCAGGGCCTCTCAAGTGCCAGAACCAGTAGCATTCATTTACTTAATTCCCATGGCATTTGTTGATTACTCTCTTTCAGAAATCTTTCCCCTTTGCTTGTGTGACACTTCGCTACTTATCATATCACACTCCTCACTACCTACTCTTCATCCACCTCTTCTCAAGCCTATTCTTCTGGGTTCCCTAAAGTTCCATCCACCAGACACTTAAACCAATATTTTGTAATACCAAGATAGCTAAAAGATAATGACTGACCTGCCTTATAGCTAAAAGATAATGACTGACCTGCCTTACAGGAAAATAAATGCATCTAGCGAGGGAAGAGACGGGTCATGGACCATGAAATGGTCCCCAATTGATAAAGAGAATGTGAGTAGACACAGGAAAAAAAATCACTGTGGTTTTTTTGGGATAGAATGAGTATTGTGTGTAAAAAGTGAGCAAAGACTTAAGTATACAATTTTTAACCTGGTATCTATTATGGATTCCAAAGACAGCATTCGCCTGGCTGGAACCAATTGTGTTTCATAACTAAGGAAATGCTGTCATAACAAAATGAAACTACTTAGCAGGTCATCTGGCACACAGTAATTGTTCAATAAATGTCAGTTGACTATGAATAAACACCTATTATGGGACATTTTTATTGGGTGTGAAAATGGGGGTTAAACTTTTATTCCTATATATAAACTCTTGCCTACAGATATGAAGATTGATTTAAAAGTATAATACATGCTTGAAGGTGAAAGTGGTTGTAAATACTGGTTCTCCTGCCACCCAAGTACTGCAAGAGCCCGTAGCCCACTGCGTGGACCGGCCAGCATGAGGAAGCACCAGGAGCAGTCTCAGGACTCTCACAGATGCACAGCTAAACTCTCTGTCACTATGTACACACTGACCCAATCAGAAGGGGATCCATAATAAATGCAAACCAAAACCCCAATGAGAGATCACTTCACCTATCAGAACAGCTAAAATCCAAAACACACAGTAATAAATGCTGATGAGGATGTGGAGAAAGGCCAATACTTAACACAGTGTTGGTGGGATTGTAAATTACTGCAGCCACCGTGCAAAAACAGTATGGAGATTTCTTTTAAAAAGCTGGAAATACACTTACTAGATGATATAGAAATCACACTGCTGGGAATATATTCAAAAGACTTGAACACCTTACATCAGAGAGATATTTGCACCACCATATTTTTGCAACACTGTTCACAATAGGGAAAAATTGGAATCAATCAAGGTTATCCATCATCAGATGAATAAAGTAGATGTGATATATATACAATGAATTATTATTCAGCTCCAAAAACTATATTCTACCTTTTGCAGCAAAGTGGATGCAACTAGAAGACATTGTTGAGTGAAATAAGCTATACCCAGAAAGACAAATATCAAATGTTCTTTCTTATATGTGGGGGTTAAATTTTAAAAAACAGAAAAAAGACAAACGTTTTGTAAAACCTGGTTTCATACATTTGTCAATGTAATGGTGAAAAATTTTATACTAGCATAGTGTTAGTGTGATTACTTCAAAATTTGCTGTATATGGGTGAAATTATTATTCATAGCCACTAAACCTGGATTTTTTAGCTGTTTTATTTGTTCAACTTATTTTTTTGGTGAAATTGTATGCCTTTTTACTATAATGTAAGTTTAAAACATTACCTTAAAAACTAACAAAAGACATTTAAAAAGGAGGATAAGAAGGGGATGGAGGAAGAAAAAAGGGAATATCATTATGTTCTTATAATTATAGTGGTACATCACATTGACTCTGTAAAAAAAAAACTTACTAATTGCTAAAAAATGAGTAAATTGCACAAAAATGAGTAAAAATAAACGTATTAAACAGAAAACAAGGGAGAAAAGGGCCATTAGTAGCACAGAAGCAATAGCACAGTTGATTGGATTGTCTGCCTCTTCATTTCCTCAGGCTGCATCGCTCTTGACAGCTGCAAGTGTGACGGCTCCGAAGTCTGGATGTATGAGACCGCCTTTACGGGAATCCAAGAAAACTCAACTTAAAACCCGCCATGGCCAGAGAGTTTGGTCCGGGAGTTGCTTGGCTGTTTTTAGTATCCAACGTGAGAAACACTATGAACCAGAGCTCCTGTTCTGGAGCTAAGATCAGGCTCTTAGACCAATCATTACATGCTTCCTGAAAGTGCTAATGATCGTAATTCTCGAAACCACGGGGTTTCCTCATTCATACCTTAGAAAAAACACTACTGACAGCAATACGAACACCATAGCTTTCTTTTGGCCAATAGAGTCCCACGAAAATGAACAATGTGAGCCTAGAGTCGATACAAGGAAAATGCTGGCAAAGTCAGCCTCTACAGTCTTACCATCTCCTGAGGAAAACTTCTGCTCAGAATAAACACAATAAACTCAGCTGGCAGAAAGGCCTTGCTTCCTGCTTGTAGTTTTAAGTGTAATTTGGAAGGTTGTTACATAACACAATACTGCTCTTTCCTTAACAGACTGAGAAAAGACAGAATACCTTGCAACATGAACAATAGGTTGGACTTTAATTGGCTAGGGCACACCCTCTCACACTGACACCCCCAAAACAATGACTAGTCTGTGCTTACTCCAGCTGATAATCCTGAATAACTCACACTTAAACCACATGATCCTTAATCAATCAACTCTACCCAGTCAACACTGTTTACAGTGAAACAGATGCCATAGGCAAAGGGATCTTCTGACTCCCAAAGCATACATATTCATACTTTCTAAACAGTTTTAACAAATAGAACAATGAATTGATAACATCTGTCATTCCCAGGATCTGAAAATGTATGCAATTTCATTCATTAACATCTTGCAAGGTTTTACAGATACAACCAGGGCAATCTATACAATGGGTATGCATTCGTTTCTCTTTCTTTGATGGTGCTAACTCTTTATTATCATGCCTAATTTGTTTTACATCTCATTTCATAAATTGATTTCTAATGATATATACACATTAGATGTATAAGGTTTTTTTTTTTTTCTATTCTTGACAGGTTTAAACTGAGCTATGTCTGTGTAGGGAGACACATATTCATTTAGGATCACAGAGTTTAGTGACTAATTGGAGTTGAGATTTTATTTTCAGAAGGATAACTTAAGCAGAACATATGAAGAAAAGTCTAATTGCATCTCAAGTCATCAGACTTAAGACAGCAGCGGTTGCTGGGGCTATTCTGAAGGCTCAATTGGCCAATTCTCTACCTGCAACCACCTGGATCCCATATGGTGCTGGTTTGTGTCCCAGCTGCTTCACTTCCCTTCCTGCTCCCTGTTTGTGGCCTGGGAAAACAGTAGAGGATGGCCCCAAGCCTTGGGACCCTGCATCTGTGTGGGAAACCCGGAAGATGCCCCTGGCTCCTGGCTTCAGATTGTCTTAGCTCCAGTAATTGTGACCATTTGGAGAATGAACCAGTGGATGCAAGATCTTCTCTGCTTCTCCTTCTCCTTCTCTTTGTAAATGTGCCTTTTCAATAAAGATAAATAAGTCTTTAAACAAGAAAAAAAAAGCAGCAGTTGCTTAGAGCTCTGAAGGATGCACGAGGAAAGATGCCTCGAAAAAGGCCCCGAACATGTCCACAGCACACGAGGACTGCCAGGCACTGTGAAAGCCATGGGGAAAACAGGAGGGTGAGCACACACTCCTTCCCTTCCTGGAGCTGCAATGATGCCCTAACAGGCAATTTTTTACTCCCCTTCCCCAATAATTAGTGAATTCAAAGGAATATACCAAAATTTCCCAGATTTTCAAGGATGATTCTAACCTCCTAATGGATTCCATTCAGTATTTAATCTTCTATCTGGTCAGGCTGGTAAAGTTTTTCCCTACAGTTAGGCTCAGTTCCCATCAGAACAGCAACAACAATTTCAGAAAAGCTAGGTGGTGACTGTCTTCCTTATTTATATAATCATTCACATTGATATCCTAGGTGTACTTATTAGCTTTCAGTATACAACTCCTATCTATGTTAAAATTTATTTTCAGTGTGTGCCTTTTGCATTGTAGAAAAAATTAGCCACTCACAGGTTTACTTTCAGGATATGTATGGTAAATGTATACATTTGAATTTATGAATCTGCAGCTTTTATTTTGGAAAATATATTCTTTCTTCATTATATTACTGTTGATTTGTAAAAAAGAAAATTGGGGCCAGCATTGTGGCACAGAAAGTAAACCCATAGCTGCAGTGCCAGCATCCCATATGGGTGCTGTTTGGGGAGCCAGCTGCAACTTCCAATTCAGCTCCCTGCTTGTGGCCTGGGAAAAAAGTAGCGGATGGCCCAAAGCCTTGGGACTCTACACCCATATGGGATACCTGGAGGAAGCTTCTGGCTCCTGGCTTCATCTCATCTCAGTTCTGGCCACTGTAACCATTTAGGGAATGAGACAGTGGATCAAAGATCTTTCTACTTGTCTCTCCTTTATTCTGCAAATCCAACTTTCAAATAAATCAATCTTTTTAAAAAATGAAAACCAACTTGTGATCCCTTTAAACAAATATTTTCCCCTACATTTAAAATGCAAATTGAAAACAGTATCTAAAAGCAAAAGAAAAGGAAAAAAAGAAGGAAGGAACGTGGGAGGGAGTGAATGTGAGAGAGGAAGGGAATATCATTACATTCTTAGAACTGTATCTGTGAGCTAAATCAGATCTGTTAAAAACCAAAAAACAAATCCTTAAAAATTAATTAAAACGGATTTTAAAATGTAGACAATTCTTTTGCTGCTGGAAGCACCTCGTGCTCAACCATCCCCAGAGGTTTCGTCATTTGGCTTCTCTTCCTAGCTAGTTTTAGTTTCCGTATCTCACATTCGGATAATACCACTAGGTAAATCCTGAATCCTTACATACGGTTTCTCCTTCCAGGGCTGAAAACTACTACTTCCATATTGAACCTTGGTGCATACCCACAGCAATATTGTCCTTCAAAGTTTGAAACACACACACACACACATAACCATCAAGTTACTTAACCAAATCACTTAGTACCATCAATCCCAATAACCCTTGAGCACCGTCCTGCCGGAAAAAAAAAAAAAAGGAGGAAAAGCAATTCTGACCTAGTTTGAAACATCTGCTAAAAACATTGACTTTTAAACTTTTTAGACAGCAACAAATCATAAGAAATATTTTACATTCTGTAAAAATCTTCATCTAAAACATGGGAGTCGAGATGCAGGTGCAGGCAGCACGGCTAAGGAGAGGGCGTCGACGCTCCACCCCAGCCTGCTGCTCCAGTGCTCGCCTTAACATCACAGCTCACTGGCCCAGCGGCGTGGCCTAGCGGCTAAAGTCCTCGCCTTGAACGCCCGGGATCCCATATGGGCACCGGTTCTAATCCCAGCAGCTCCACTTCCCATCCAGCTCCCTGCTTGTGGCCTGGGAAAGCAGTCGAGGACGACCCAATGCATTGGGCATTGGGACCCTGCACCCGCGTGGGAGGTCCGGAAGAGGTTCCAGGTTCCCGGCTTCAGATCGGCACGCACCGACCCGTTGCGGCTCACTTGGGGAGTGAATTATCGGACGGAAGATCTTCCTCTCTGTCTCTCCTCCTCTCTGTATATCCGACTTTGTAATAAAAATAAATCTTAAAAAAAAAATCACAGCTCACTGAGGTTTAAGGGAAGATCCATCATACAGGGCTGCTTTACCAAGTCCCCTTTCATGAAAAACACATGTAAAGGAGAAGTTCTGGCACAAAATATTTTTTAAATTCATACATGATTTTCCATAATGCAAAATTTCCGTGGCTTTTCTGAAGACCACTCGTATGCATATGACACACCCTAACATTTTCATACAATTTTTGTTGAAAAGAAACACAATTGTAAACTACTAAGTGCATTGCATTAAGCGCTAATACGTTGTTGCCTATCATTTAAAAAGTACAAGAAAATAAAGCCTTTTTTTGAATGTTTTCTTTAAAGATTTACTTATTTTGGGCCCGGAACGATAGCGTAGCAGCTAAAGCCCTCACCTTGAACACACTAGAATCCCATATGGGTGCCAGTTCTAATTCCAGCAGCTCCACTTCCCATCCAGCTCCCTGACTGTGGCCTGGGAAAGCAGTTGAGGATGGCCCAAAGCCTTGGGACTCTGCACCCGCGTGGGAGACCTGGAGGTAGCTTCTGACTCCTGGCTTTGGATTGGCTCAGCTCCAGCCGCTGCAGTCATTTGGGGAGTGAACCATCAGACTGTCTCTCCTCCTCTCTGTATACCTGCCTTTCCAACAAAAATTTAGAAAAATAATAAACCTTTTCTTAAAAAGATTTGTTTATTTTTATGTAAAAGGCAGACTTAGAAGGCGAGACAGAAAGAAAGATCTTCCATTGCTAGTTCACTTCCTAAATGGCAACAATGGCTGGACCTGACCTGATCTGAAGCCAGGAGTTTCTTCTGGGTCTCCTACACGGGTGCAGTGTCACAAGACATTGGGCCATCCTCTGCTGCTTTCGCAGGCCACAAGCAGGGAGCTGGATCGTAAGTGGAGCAGCCAGAACACAAACCAGCACCTGTATGGGATGTCTATGTTGTAGGCAGAGAATTAGCATACTAAGCCACCATGCCAGTCCCATGAAAGTCTTCTAATACTACAAGGTCATATTGTTGGCTCCAAATGCATTAGAATAAATCTTCACTCATTTTGATGCCACCAGTTCAAACTGTAACTAAACCAGATTAAAATATACACATTACGTTATAAACAAAGGTTTACTGATCCAGCTCACTGCTAATGTGCCTAAGAAGGCAGCAGAAGTTGCCTCAAACACTTGGGTCCTTGCCATTCATATGGGAGACCAGGTGGCGTGGCTGGCTCCTGACTCTGGCCTGGCCCAGCCCTGGTTGTTGGAGCCCTCCAAGGAGTGAACTAGAGGATGGAGGAAGATCTCCACCCCTTGTTACTCTCATTTTCCTCAACAAAATGTATTTAGTTATCTGAGAGACAGAATTACAGAGAAATGGAGAGATGGATACAGAGAGATCTTCCATCCTCCTGATTCATTCCCCAAATGGCGATATCAGCCATCGCCTTTCAGATACATACATACATATATACACGCATACATGTATACATACATTCATAAATCTTACAACGTTTGCTTCACAGAATAATAATGTCATAAAGTGGAGTGTATTTAACCTCTCAGAACAAACTGCCTCTGAAGTTTCAAGATGGTTATTTAAATTGAGCTGTGTTGCTAACTGGCAAGGAGTGTTACTACTGAGGTCAATAAGATATATGCCTAGAAAAAAATCTCAACTACTTTACTGCAAGGCATTTATACATCAGAATGCTATCCTATAATCTGAGCTAGCAAAATTGGAATGCATCTTCACATTCAGACTCACCAACGCTCAAAAAACAAGATCATGTTTGCAAATACATATATACTGCAGTTCATCAGTCACTTTTTAATTTATAAAGTCTACCTGAGGCAAACATCAACAGAACCATAGTAATGGGGACACGGTCCATTTGTAGAGTACTTCAAAACTACACAAAACTCCTGACTTTTGAGAACTGGTAATGACTAGCAATCTCTGGATTACTGAATATTTAAAAAACATATAATGACACTTGCCAGACTCAAAAATGAAACTTAATATTTGTTGCCTCTGCATGTGACAGTTTACTCAGGGCCATGAAGAAATCCAGGTGTCTAGCTGTAAATGACTGCCTCTTTTTAGAGGTACAGCCCCCCTCCATCCCTTGTCATGCCCCACCAAGTTTGGAAGACATGAAAGAAATTACATTTTCAAGGTAAAGTACCCACTCAGGTCCTGGAATGGGAGAAAGGGGAAGAGTGTTTCCCAATCTCATTTACGTGGAAGTCCCTACGAAAGGAACTCAGACCAGATGTTGATCTGTTTTGTAAACATCGAATATGTTGGCAAATTGAAGGCTTAGCAAAGTAAGGGAGTGAAGGACAGGCCAGGATGTCAGGGGTTCCTGAATGTGAAGCCGCTCTCGGTCTTAACTCTGTTTTTGCTCTAAATCAATGCCAAACCCTTCACACCTCAGCTGCTTTATAGCAGGCAAGAATTATACTGGGGCCAAAACTGTTTCCTGGCAATGTGTGGTGGGTTAAATGGTTAATAGGATAGCCCTCAAGGGTGATTTCACAAAAAGCACTCTTCATGTATATTATTTACTTTTCCTGTATTTGGAGATCAAAAGAAAATATTGGTATCTTACTAAATGGACTTTGAAAATAAATTGGCTTTTTCATTCCTTTCCAAGTTTTTGTGCACTTTAGTAATGATCAATTAGGAAGCTCAATCATATAATCTTACAAGTTCCCAAAGTAGCTTGAACACCCTGAATTGAGAATTTTTCTGGCTGTTAAGGGCAAGTTCAAAGTCCTTATCTTTATATTTGGCCTTTCTCCACTGGGCCATCTTCCTAAGGAAATACTCTTTTACCTTAGCTCCAACTGGCAACATATGAGAAAAAAAAAATTTTTTTTTAAATTTCTTGTCCCTACAAGGAAAAGCAGCTCCGTTGTCCAGAGCACGAGGCCACACAGCCATATCTAGCTCTGCCCATGCTGCTCTGGGCTTTTCAAAGGGCACAATGTGGTTTCACTTTCTCCCCAGCACTTTATGAGAAAAACAGCCTGGTCCCGTCGTGGCATTTAATGAATGGTCCTCTCTCCCTGGATTTGGCCTGTTGGTCCTTGCAACTAGTCATTAACTGGCAGGAAATGCCCTCCTCAGCAATCACTATTGTGTAAATAAAGCCATAAACTTTTGAAGGCCCAATGCGATCCCAGACCCCAAAGCTGCACGCGTCGGGGGGGCGGGAAATCTTGATTATAAAAGCACTGCCTCCCAAATTAAACTCAAACCACATGATACAGTCCATAAAATATGTAAAACCTGTAGCCCAGTGACAGATTTATTGTAGTCTTACAGTATAAAGAAAAAAAAATCTCTATATGGAAAACACACCTACTTTTGAGCCTAATAGCCCCCAAAACAGGAAGTCAAAATCAAGTTTGGAAGCTGTGGATTCACTCAGTTATAAAGACCAGTGCAACGAGCACTTTCTGTCATTGCTTGCCACTGTTTCTGAATATCTGAACTGCATTTTGTACATGGCTAAGCTATTACAGATATTTCTTTGAAGACAGATACAAGGCAATAAAGAAAGTCACTAGGCTTAAAAGTAAAAAATATATCTGCCTACCCCCTACCAAATCACTTAGTACAAATCACCCATCCACTCACTTGAACTACTGCATTTTAACGACTACAGGAATAGCACACCACATCAGGACAAAAGTGTATAGAACCAGATATTAGCTGGCTTAGGTGTTTCCTGTTAATTTAGGATCAGTGTTCACAACTAGTCATTATGCACCTGTCTAGTGAGTGACAGAATAGCAGACTGCAATATTCCAGAGAACTAGCTTGTTAGAATCGATCTCTGTCAGTTTCTCACCATCACTGCCATCCCATAAGAGGCCTTTTACAAGTTCAAAGTGTGTGCCTATGTGAGACTTCTCTAATCAGATCACATTTCAGATGTTATCATCATCATTACTGTTGTCACATGCTGAGCAACATGTAAAGGTGTTCTTATCTTTTCCCAGCACTGTGAAAGTCAAACTGTAGGCCAGTGTTCCAACCTATCAACTTCCTAATCACACAGGAACTTGGGAGCAGGCACTGCAGTGAGGAAGGAAAGCATTTTGCCCCACGGTTATATTTAATCTGTGACTCTCCCAGTAGGTCCACATAAATTTCCCAGCAAAACTAGGTTTCTCGGGCCCGGCGGCGTGGCCTAGCGGCTAAAGTCCTCGCCTTGAACGCCCGGGATCCCATATGGGCGCCGGTTCTAATCCCAGCAGCTCCACTTCCCATCCAGCTCCCTGCTTGTGGCCTGAGAAAGCAGTCCAGGACAGTCCAATGCATTGGGACCCTGCACCTGCATGGGAGACCTGGAGGAGGTTCCTGGTTCCTGGCTTTGGATCAGCGTGCACCCGCCCGTTGAGGCTCACTTGGGGAGTGAAACACTGGATGGAAGATCTCTCTGTATATCCGGCTTTCCAATAATAATAAATCTTTAAAAAAAAAAAAAACTAGGTTTCTCGCTCTGAGAAATAAGATTCAAATATGGTGGACTGATAGCTGATCATTCCGTGTATAGTCCAGCCAGAACCCAAGCTGGAATGTCCCAGTGGAATTGTTAATCTGCATCCACCCCTAGCCTGACTTGTGGCCTTCTTAAGGTAGCCTCTGCCTAGAGGGTAGGCCCCTGCTGTAAGCACTCAAGAAACAGATCCAGATACATAGGCGTGGCCCCTGAGAATCCTCCCCAATCAAGCTTTTATGCATTTTGAAACCTTTTAGACATAAAACAACATGACTCTGTGAAGTGTGCTAGGCTTTGCTTTATATTTCTAGCTGAGCTAATAAGGTTTCTCTTCAATTCATTCCAATTACTTTGGGGGAAATGCTGACATAAACATGTTGGGAGTTTATTTTCACCTCTGTAAAGAAATGTCCCTTGTCTTTGGGATCATCGGAGATCACAGACAAGAGGAATTTGGTAAAAGCACCCGGAGGCACCATTTAACAAAACTACTTGCAATCAGGCCATTTGTTGAGCGCGTACTTTCTAGAGGACGAATACAAAAACGCTTCACTTGGACAAGGAGGTGAAATGTGATCCCCAGCAGTGTGCACAGGTTTTGTTGATTGTGTCTCTGCACATTTTCATCAGAATTCAGAAAAGTTGCTACCTAGTCTGTAAATCTGATCTCGATAAAGCAGCCACCTTAATATCATGTGACGATCTCATTGTCTCCATTTGTGAAGCAAATAACTCAAGAATGACACCAATGAGATACATGCCCAAGCTAATGTAACTCACGGTGTTTTTGTTTGCTTTGTTTTACCGCGTGAAGATTGAAAACTCCAAAACAAAAGGTGTAACATAAGCTCTTGGGTTCTTTGGCTCTCGCTTCAATCCTAGCAATCTAGCAGGCTACCCCGTCCCCTCAACTCCCCAACACACCCTCTTGTTTAGTTTCTTCATATTGCTACGTAAGGAGAACTTGGAGAGCTCTACCTAAAGACGGATGGTACCCCGCACACAAAAGAGGATTGTGGTAGATCTGAAATGGCAGCTCTTGTCTCTTCTGCTGTGTAGATTTTGCTTTCTGGATGCAGTCAAAAGAGGCACTATTCATACCTGTATCTTGGTAAATAAAAACCCATGCAAATCCAACCTCTAAATGGGCAATCAGTGTCAGACTGAAAATGAGACAGCACCCAGTGTCCTTTTGGCGTTTCATCTGTGACTTCATCACTTGCTGAACTCTATGTGACAGGAGGCATCCAAGTCACAGTGTTTCTCATTTTGTTCCTTTGTGATCAGGCGCAACAGAAAAGAGCTGCTTCTCTCTGCTGAAGACTGACTTCTCTGGGCTGCAAGGGAGGTATACTAAATGTAATTTCAAGCGACAGAAAAATAGCAGCTGCCTTTTCAGGCCCATCCCCCAAAAGGGCTGCTATTGCTTGCCGCTCGCTGGACTTGTTACTGTGGCCTATGGCAAGACATCCAAGCTGGTGCCCAGCCTCTCTGTTGATTTTTTTTTCAATACAAAGTAGTAATTACACTACTTGAAATCATAGCAAGAAGGTTCTAAAATGCCAAAAAGTTAGAAAGTTTAATCTTTCCCTAATGGCCACAAAAGTTGGTCATTTATTTAACACACCAATTGAGACACTATCACATACTAAGCATTGGGAATATGAGGTAAAAGACCCAATAGTTCACCTCATCAGGCCTTAATGGTAGAGTCAAGAAAAGTTGAACGGACCTGAAGACCTTTCCCCAAATGGCCACAAAAGTTGCAGACGATGCCAAGGAGTTCAAGATTTGAGGAATCTGATGGGATTAATTTTAAGTGAATCTGAATGTCACAGAATGGAAAACAAGATCCAGCAAAATTGTCGATTTCTAGGATATTGCCACAGTCAGCCCAAGGACATGAAATGGCCTCCTGGAAGCTTCTTGTGTCAACCCCATGCATCTACATCTAGTCTGCCTTTGCTCATTTGGAGGGGATATCTTTCTGGGCTCTTCCAATTCTTTGAAAACCTGGGCATAAAATAAACTCACTCTTTCTTACCACCACCTCTCAACACTTTGTTTTCAAAGAATTCACTGTGCTTGGGTTTCTTGAAAAGCACATATAAAGGGACATACACACACACACACGCACATATTGCACACAGTACAAATAACACACACACACACACACACATTTGAATCAATTCTCCTTGTACTTATGGTTCCTCTGGAGGACTTATCAATACATGGATTTTCTGAAACAACAGCCTAGAGTAGAGCATTCAGTGTTCCAGCTCTTTTCCTAAGCCTCAGAGAGACATCACTTCTGTCCAATATATATTATACTTGACTGTGAACATGTTTTCTCTCATTCTTAGCATTGGAAGAATGATGTTAAAAAAAACAGGTGTTTTTCTACAATCTTCTATTAAGAGATCAATTGCATGGCTGTACACACTGTTCTAAACTGACCACTGATTCATGCACTTATGTGGGATGGTGTACCCAATTTGGAAGTACTTTTATTTCTCAAGTAAAAATGATAAGGTTTCACTTTTCCAGAATGTATTTTTTCTCTATCATTTAAAAAAAACCCTCTGTCACCCATTTTAATATTAAGGAGAACTGAACAATAGAATTATACTGCATCTTTACTAGAATGACCTGAAAGAGAAATCATTTTCAGATCCTTTTTATGTCATGTGACTGTCATTAACACCTGATAAGGTAATTGATACCTTATTTATCCTAATTCGCAAGGCTGCTTTCCCAGCACTGTCATTAGGCTATCTTGACACACATATAAGTAGGCAGGAAGAGTAGGATTCCATGAAACCATCTGGTTTCCGTAAGATCTAAAAGCCCACATTAATGGAGATCTAATTGCTTTCTTTTTGGTCATAATTTATGTTTGCTGGTTGGCTGGTTAGTTGACAATTAAACTACTTGCTCCAAGGTATAGTTTATTCTCTTGGAGGGTAAATCTCCACTTCACCTTATCTGAGGCTCACATTTCCTCCTATTCAGGAAGAGAAAGCAAAATCCCTCGAAGTAATGAAACTCCTGATTTCTGCTTTCTTGACATTGTATACATTTATAACTGAAGGGGGGGGGGGTGATGATACATCTGTTCAAGCTAGGAGAAACTGTCCAAAGAGAACACAGCAGCATAAAAAATCTGGATGAAGTCAAGGTGAGGGCAGCCCGCATGCTCTTTCAGACACTTAACCGTTTTAACATAGCAGCGACCATTATCTAACTTTAATTACGGGCTCAAATGACTTTGTCAAGTACGCACTGTAACTTATTCGTGTCTCCTAGCTATGCCACAATCCCTGCTTGTAATCCTATCAGACAACATTATTTATTTTGCAACAGAAGAATTCTGCCACATTCCTAAATTTAATGTACAATGAGCAGGATAAATGTAAAATTTTATGAATGAAAATCATCACTTTGATGCTTTTCGCTCCTTTCTTTTATTCCCTTCCCTTCCTCCCTCACATATACAGACAGCTGGGTGAAGAACAAGAAATGGTACTTCCAACTACATTGCTGACATCTGCACAAAGTCGAGAGCCCACCACTACTACAGCACGTGCAGCACCGCACAGTCACTCAAAAGACCAAATCTGCTGTAATCCCAAGCTGCTGTGATTACTTCTCTAAATTGTGTAGTTAGAAAGGCAGTAACACACCTATTGGTCGACAGGATGACTTCCACAAGTGTCAAAGATTATAGTGGGGAGCAAGAGAACTCATTTGAGGCCAACAGAATGTAGGCAATTGGGAAAATGCACATGCTAAACACTAAAGTGCACAAAAATATCTTTGGTGTAAATTAGAGGCCGAGCACAAAATTTCTTCCTTTGGGAATCTAAAAACTATCCAATTTTCTTTATAATTCAGCATTTATTAAGCACCTGCTTAAGTCAAAGCATTATTTAGATAGAATGCATGCAAGGGAATACCAAAGTTAACATTAGTTACCAGCTCATAATCGTGGGTTTTATCTTCTTACAAAGCAGATGCTGTGAAATGCGGGAAGTGAATAGTTGAGGGGGGAAAAAATAGATGCTTTACAATAGTCCCAGGAGTCGCTGTGAGTGTTTCAAGAAGCCAAGAAAAGTAGAGAAATGAAATAGTTCTTCAAAATAGAGCAGACAATGCAGCCAGCACCTTTAATCAGCATGGCATCAAATCTTGTCCAATTTTTTTTTTTTTTTTTTTTTTTTTTTTTTTTTGCTATCAAGTCCTTTAGGCAGGTTGTCATACACAAGTGTCGTCAGCGTATTAGGCGGCAGAATGGCAAATGGCCAAAGTTCATCCTAATGGCTCTAACACAGATCTAGCCCCAAGATCTAGTACGTTTACTTGAAAAAATAAAAGGATGCATTTGGTCTGAAATCTTGCAACAGCAAGACAGCATGTCCCAAAGCAGAGCGTAGGGAGCCTTGATCAAAGTATGTAATCACGAACAAGGGAGAAGTTGTTCTTTGTCATCTGCCCACTGCAAAAAAGGCAAGTACCTATTGCTCTAAATTGCCTCACACAATTCTCTCAACAACAATCTGGGAAACTGACGTGAAATGTATTACACCCATAAATTCCATTGTAAGCAGTCCAGCTCTTTGTTTCTAGATAGCACCTGGGCAGGAAAAACTGTACTATGTTTTAATAAATTAAATCATCTAATAGCTTTCTTTTAATTGATGCTTTTGCATGAACTCTACACACATGTATGGAGAGGCTGTGGAGATCCGAGCATAATTTACAAACAGCAACTTCAGAGAAGCTAGGAGAACGGAACTCCTCCAAAACACACAACAATCTCTTTCTCCCCTTTGCAGACACTTGCTGAATTCAGTAGCAGGAGTATCTGTCAACCAAGTAGCCTGTACTGCTCTGACAGAAGTAACAAGTGGGAAAAGACAGGATAATGTCAGCTGGACTATGGGCAAAAGCTGCTTTAGTCTGCTCGGTTAAATATGGAAACATCCTCCTAAAGTCATGTAAATAAATTACTTGGAAGAGTTTAAACAATGAGGATTACATTTGCACTGGCAAAAGAAAGAAAATGAATACGTTCAGCACAAATCTGAGGTCTCAACATCAATATGTTTCCCATCAGATGGGGAAATACAACCTTAAACCCGGATCATTTCCAGTAAGCCTTGATGTCCAGCCATTTATATATCTATATAATCAACAGGCTGTTTTCCGACCATTATATCAATAATCATCCAAACACTTATTGATTAAACTGAAGAGCCAGCATAGTGAAAAATGACTGGGCTCTTCAAAATTAAATCTTGCAATAGCTTTGTTTTAACTGATGCTTTCTCATGAACTCCATACAGCGATGGGGAGAGGAATTGCAGATCCTAGCCCAATTTAAAACATCGAGCTGGAAGGAAAGCACTTCTCTAACATACATAACTTTTTTTTTAACATACATAACTTTGTAACAATCAAACACTTCATTAATTACATCTATTTATATCCATCAGTAGCCAGTGCTCAGAGCAACACACAGTAGGTCCAACTCCCAGCAATTACAAAACTGCACAAATTATTAAGCTCAATATCAATTTCTTTTTCTTACCATAAATGCTTATGATATGAGCATTAAAATAGTTACATTTGTAAGTCCCTTCAAGTCTACTCTCATGCCCTTCAACAGCTACCCCATAGCGGTTGCTAAACGCTTGCTACCCGATAGCATTCATCAGGGCACGAACACACATGGTTTCACCAAGAAGCCGTGGCATTACTCATGGCAGTGCTTGGAAATGGGTAAATAAACTTGCAGGCATTTGTAATTTGTGTGCTAGGCAAGCCTTTCTTTTCAATTCCAAAAAGGTGAGGGGAAGGAAGGAAGGAGGGAAGGGAAACGAAGGAAAGAGGGAAGGGAAGAAGAACAGAAAAAGAAGAGCAAGAAGATGAAAGAAGAAATTTAAAGCTCTGAAATCTCAGCAAAATTGCGGGATTAATCTCTCTTCCATTTGTCATTTTGCAGGGTGAAAAAAAAAGTTTCATGGACACTGTATTTCATCAGTCCTAGAAATCCAGCTGCTGTCACAAATCCCAACCCAGCTCCAAGCCTTACCTTATGCAGCTAGTGCCAACCCAGACACTAAGGGGCCCTGGCTCTCAGCGGCAGCGGGAAGGGGCAGAGGCAGCGACAGTGGCACATGCCATCTGTTAGCGGCAGAAGCAAAGGCAGCGCTGCGCGGGGTGGCCCCGGTGCCGGGAGAGCTTTTAGCCGTGGTGTATACTGAATGCCGCCATTTTAAAGCAAGGTTCCTGAAATCATTAGATATAAGCAAATTAAAGCCCGCCCCACCTACATAACTTCAGGGCTGGGACGGGCAACCCGGCTCCAAGTCGGCCGCTGTGAGGTATAAAATGTCAAGTCCAGAGACACGCACACGCGGACTCCGGGACGGAGGCGACAATTCCTCCGCTCTCCTCTTCCCACTCGTCCCGGGGCTTTTCGCAAACCTCCTTTCAAGCCGGGAGGAAAGATTCTCTTTTCTCGACTCCACGGATGACCTGTCCCGGGACAGCGCCGCAGGCCGAGGCAGAGGCTGGGGGACCCCGGGCCAGCCCTCCCCCCTTTCTCCCCTGCTCTTGGTTCAGTCCATTTGGAGCACACCTCGGAGCGCCCCAGCTCCCTCGCGGCAGCCGGGCGGGCGTGGGGCTCCTGCCCGGGCCAGCTGCTGCTATGGCAACCCCGGCCCAAGCTCCGCCTGGTCCTGGCCAAAGACGTGCCCCTGCACCCCGTCCCGCGCCCTCTACTAGAGGTTCGATCCGAGACCCTGCTGAGCCCGAGCGGAGTGGGCCCGGCCACCGGGTGCCGCGACTCACCCTGCCTGACGACCGACACAAGGGGCGCGCCTAGGAATCGGCGCTAGTGAGGGGGCTTTGGGCGCCAAAAGCGGCAACTCCCGCGAAACTGCCTGGCAGTGGAGCCTGGCGCGGAAAGCCGACAGCTCGGGGCTGGGAAGCGGCCCGGGGCCGCCCTTGGCCGCCCAGCCCCGCCCCGGGCGGCCAGGTAGCGCGGCGCACCCCACAGAGCCGCCCCGCCACCCTCACCTGGCTCGGCGCACCGCTCCCAGTCCCGGCTCGTCGCCGCTGAACGCGCGGGAATCCGGGCGCGTGCCGCTCAGTTCCCGTGCCCACTCCGGGACTCTCTGTCCTCAGCCTCCCTCTCGCTGCTGCCAAAGAGCGCCAAAAAGTCGCGCTCCTGATCGCGCTCCCCGTGCGGGCACTTTCTTCCTGTAGGGCGCTGTTTCGTCGCGAAATAATATTCTTTGTGTGATTCGTTCATTCGTGCGTGGTTCTCGGAGAGCGCAGCGCGGGCTTTATTCTCAGGGGGTGTGGCGCTTCTCCCCCCAAATCCGGCGGCCCAGCCCCCGCCGCACAAGCCCTTTGTCGTCTCATTCGGAAGGGAAGGGGACAGGATGGGATGGGGGGGCACAACTCATCACGCTCAGGTTTTCGGAAAGCGAAAACAAATGGACCGCGCACACATCCCTGAGGGGGAAGGGGGCTGCAGCAAAGTTTTCGAGGGCTTCAGGAACTCAAACCCCAAGGAGAAATACAGAGTGTGGTTGAGGGACTGGTGAGACGAGATAGGTAATTCCCAAAGCTACCTAGGTCAATGGACACATGGGCTCACCAGGATAAATACTCACCGGCTGCCTCCCTGGCTCCTCTCCCGTGTGTAAATGCCCCGGTCCTTTCTGTTCCTCTAAGAACTTCAGAGGGAAATGTCGATCAGGGCAAACAGTTCCCCTCCTCCGAAGGAGTGTGCAGGGTAGGAGGAGCCCGAGGTAAGGTTCCAGATAGTTAGGAACCGGGGTGGGGTGTGTGTGTGTGTGTGTGGATAAAGAAAACGTAGTTTTATATTTTTATTAAAAAGTGTGCATCTGCACAGCTAAATTACAAGTCTCAGTGTCATGCAAGTGTAGTACGAAGAGCCCAGCTGGCCTTTAATTGGAGCCCCGCAGTAATACACGTGAACTTTTATTAATTTTATGAGGACAATTGCCATTGATGATGCCCACATGTGCAGGATCCTCAGTGACAAGCTCATAGCAATGCCTGGCTGCTTTTTGCAGTCAACACCTTTGCCATAGGCCAGAGTTCTGCATGCTTTACAGAAAGTACAGAAGCATTGTAGGAGATATTTAAGGACCGGTTAGAGGTTGAGGAGTGGAGTGAAGTCTCTGACGAATCATACTTTTTAATTCTGCCGACTGATCCAAATGGAATTCTCAGGCTAACTTGAGGCAGGAAATCAGTCTCTGTTAGATGCAAGATATTGGGAGCAGGATGGTAATGGCTGGGAGGAGAAGACTGGGTACAAATTGCCCCTCAAATAATTCCAAAAATGTCCAATGGCGCTTGGTAGGTCATGTGCAAGTCATGAGGCCAATGCTCAGGGACAGTATGTGACATTCTCGGCAGTTTTAGGCCTAATGTTAGCACAAGTCAGATAGCAGTTAAAAAAAGGGGGGGGGGCTCTAATTCCTGCCCGCTTCTCCTCACCTGCCTTTGAACATACCAAAGTACCTGCACTACTGCAGAAGTCAGATTTGTCTGACATATAGGAAGTGACTGTGGCAGACCAGGAACTGCTGCTGCTAACAGTAGGAGGTGTTGCCTACTGCAGTAGGCAAGAGAGAAGGGCAAGGCTGGAGTATATAACTTTATACCCAATGATCTAACAAATGAGGAACTGTTATCACAGTGAGTCAACAAAGGAGTCTTTATACCTAACATAACTTGGGTCAACACCAGCTCTCTTACCTCTCTAGCCACCATTGGGAACCCCAGCTCCTGTGGCAGATTTCACATTTCCCCTATACCACACAAAGTGGCTCAATTGTATTGAGTTGTTGAAATAACTGATCATGTCTGTAAGATGTTTAAGATCTGCTTGCAGGTACTACAGTTTTGACATTGTCCCTTATTTGAAATTTCTGATCGGTGAAAATTACAAATGGAACTATACGATTCTCTTTCCTATCCTGAAGAGAAGAGCAGCCTTATAAGCACACACTAGCCTGACAAACTATCTTCCTTTTATCTGGGGTGGCATGACCTCCCCAAATGAAGCTACGCAAATTTCCATGCCACCAAGCCACCAGGGAGTGTTTTCAAAGGTAGTAGGAAATTACTGTTCCCTCCTCTCAGCATTTTAAAAGGGCCTATTTGCTCTCTGGGGTGGACTCACCTTGGAATTACTTTCCACTTTACTAGAGTGGTTAGAACTAGCCAACATTTTCTCTCCTATTCTTCCCTTTAGGCATGATTGGGGGCACGACCCAGGAAAAATAGGGTTGTGGACTAACTGATACACTAGATGGGTTCTTACATTAATGTATGTACATTATAGTCTTAGAATACTTACACCTGTTCTCCCATGGCATTTTGGGATCATTTCAGAACCACTATGCTGATGGATCTCCAAAGGTCAGCGGCTTGCAACATTTGAATTTAAAATTTCAGTCTCTTCCCTCTTCTCCAGGCAGTCAAATGGAGGCAAGTAAGTAAACATTTAAACACACCTGGAGAGCACACTGTTTGTGTGCCAACCACATCTTAATGATTGCGATGGACACAGTCATGTAAAACCATAAGGCTGAGGACTTAGCGAGGCATGTAGCAGCCTCTCGATATACTTCCAATAAATACAATTAATAGTGATGCAGGAAAAAATCTGAAAGTTAGGTTGTGGTTTAAAATAAAAGGTTTATTGTCATCCACCACTGAATAAATGCTGCTGTGTTGTGAAAGATGCCAGGTAGGCAAAAAGTTACTTTCTAATAAGTCAGTGTGCCACGGTTGTGAGGTTTTTGATTCCTCAATGTAGCCTATCCATATTAGCATTTTAGTGCTCTGTTATGCAAAATAATTCATTTTGTTTTATTTTTTTAAAAGATTGTGTGGATTGTCAGACATTTGGGGAGGTCTGTACCACACACAAAAGGTGGAGAATTTCTGTACTGGTTTGAACCTGTGGAATTAGCCTGGTACTGTCAACAATAGTGCCATTGACTACTGCTGTGTGTTAGCCACCGCTCCCAGGCTGCAGCCCCACGGCAGCACTTGTGGTCATTCCATACAGAAGCCTCTGGCCATTGAAGGGTGGCTCAAGGGCTACAGACGCTGATTATTCATTCATTCCTGAAAAGCTTTTCTATTCAGGGTTGGGAATTCGAAGTTGGGTTCACACAAAGGTTCTGACTAAAGAAACGGGGGTAGGGATGGGGGGACGCGCAGAATCTGGTTGTTAAAAAGGTTTCAACAATCAAATAAATGTGGGCTTCCAAGGTAGGCCCTTTGGAAAATGCTGCAGACCGTATTTCTTGCACAGAAAAAGGACCAGGCAATCCCATAACTATCGTCATGCACCATGGGTGGATATTTTGGGCCGTAACAATTCATATGGGATGGTGGACCCCTAAGATTACATTGCCTAGCGACAACATAGCTGTCTTAGTTTATGTCAGTACACTCTGAAACTGCCTGCCATTAAATTTCACAAAACATGTCCCCATGGGTAAGTGATGATTGACTGTAATTGAATACCATAACAACTACAAGCATAGTTAATGAATTGACCAACAAGTCTCAGATTGAAAAGAAATCCCTTAAGTTCAGACTTTTTTTCACTTGGACAAAACTGTCAGAATTATCTACATATGTTCTGATAAACACAGAAAAAAACAGGGCAAATATTACAATTACACATTCCAAAACAACCAAGGGCAACTGGATTTACAAGGTGACTTTCCCCCAAGACTTTGAAGAGTATATTGTATAAATTGTCCTGATTGTTGAAAACTATGGTATATTTCTTAAATTTACACTCAGAGGGAAATGTGCTAAGCATTGTATAGAGAAAAAGATGACATGAAATTGTAAGAATAATAGAAAAAGAAAACCCAAGGTCCACTCTGATGTGGGAATTTGCTCATTACAATAGTAACCATTTAATGTGAAAGTGCTCCACATCGAGGCACTGTACTCAGTATTTTCACGCGTTAGCTCGTTTAATATTCATTGCAATCCTTATAAGGTTAGTATTATTATGCTCCCATGTGAAAAAAGGAAAAAATGAGGCTTAAGCAAAACAACAAAAGAGCAAAGCTATTAAGTAGCAGAACAGTGATTTCACATCAGTTTCTTCTGATGACAAGGTCCATGCTTTTAACTAGTAGATAGTACATATCCTGGGTACCTCAAGATGTCTGTAAAAAAAAAAATGAAAGAAAAGTTTGTTGTGATACAAGTACATAAAATCTATATAGTTTTTCCAATGTATTTTTCAAGAACGTTGTGAGAATACCTTTCCATGTATGCATGGATTTCAATTGTTTTGCACCCAAATAAGCCTACCTGACTTGTAATTCCATTATTCCATGAACCTTTTGAAGTACCCTCGTGTTAGAAAAGATAGGCCGTTTCCAACAAAAACCTGAACAAAATGAAAAGGATTCTTTATCTTTGGTAAGTTTAGTGTTTCTGAGAAATTCTTGTTCTGCTGAGAAGATATGAAAATAAATCATAACCAATTATTGAAGAAGACAAAAGTAAAGACAGATTTTTCTTTACAGAAAAAAAAAGAGAAAAATGACTGATATGATGGGATAGGCATAGCTACACAACGGTCAAGCTGGTCTTTGGGATGCCTGCATCTCATATGGGAGCACAAGAGTTCAAGTCCTAACCTGGCTTCCAAGCTAGCTTCCTGTTTAATGTCAACTCTGGGAGGCAACAGTGCTGATACTTGGGACACTGCCACCCATGTCAGCAACCAAACTGGAGTTCGACTATCCTGGCTTTAGCCAGACCCAACCCTGAGAGTACTTGCAGTGTGGACCAAAAAAGGAAGAGTCCCTACTCCATCCCTATCTCTCTTGCTTTCAAATAAAAATAATTGTATAGTTCAAACTAGGAGGCATCGCTTGATAGTGATTGAACTGCTAAAAACAAAAATTTGCAAAATCCAATATATAGGCTCTAGAAGAAATAAAAAATCACTGATGACATTGTGAACCCAGTTAACTTTCAGAAATGGAGTGAGCACTTAGCACATTGATGAACCAACTGCTTGGCGCACCTGCATCCCATTAGAGTGCTTTGGTTCCATTCTTGACTCTTCTTCAGATTCTAGTTTCCTACTAACATGCATCCTGGAGGTGGGGCAAGGGGCAGCAGGTGATGGTTCAAATACTTGGATCCCTGTCACTCACTTAAGAAACATGACTTGAGCTTCTCTCTGTTTTCCTGCCTTTCAAACAACTGAACATTTTTAAAAGGAAGAATCATAAAACCATTCATAGTCTTAGAACTGAAAATTCCAATCCTGAAAATTATTCCAGGACAATAATTCACAATAAAAAGAAAACTTAGTTTGAATATTAAAAAATACCTTAAAATGACTTAAATACCCAACAAAAGGGGAAGGCTTAATTTATTTGTGATATCGTAATACAATGAAATGAGTTGCACATTGTAAAAAAAATCTAGGAAAGTATATAGGAAATAAAAGTATTAAAATGTTTCAATGCAAATTTGTATTGTCCATTTTACATCAATACATATTCATAAGAATAATAATGACCAGAGTGCAAACGTTTATACTTAAGAGATTGTTAAATCAACATAGGGATATTATTTTATTTATCTTATTATTTTGACAATTTGTCAAATAGCCTAAATTAGAGTTATTCAATGTGAGAAGATCTCTATTTGAAATGAACTTTTGCAACAAGGTGGAGGAATCCACCATGGTGGGAGGGTTTGGGGAGGGGTGGGGAGAACCCAAGTATCTATGTAATTGTGTCACATAATACAATGTAATTACTGAAGTTAAACAATAAATAATTTAAAAAAAAAAAAAAAAGAAATGAACTTTGTCTCTCTTACTTTTGGCATTTCTTTTCCTTTTTCCTTACATATGTCAATATCTATTCTTTTACTTTCCTTGAATATCTCTCTGACCCTTTGTCTCTTACTTCATTTCTCCTTATCTGAACTGTATTTTTTCCTTTCCATTATCCCCTTTACTCTATCTTTTTCTCTTTTATTCATCTTAGCTCTTTTTGTGCCTCTGTTCTTACAGTGTTTATAATATGGACACAGAATGTATTTTATTTGTTTCATCTGTTGAAAACATTGTGGTTTTTTTATGTTAAAAGTGAGTCAGCAGAATTAATCACTTTTAAATTATTTTTATATAGTATGCCCAAATTGAATTGTCTTTTAATCATTTATGCACGGACCAGGCTAAATCAAAATCTCCATCCAGGCTTGAAACTATGTCAAGTGGAAAATATTCCACATCATAATTCCATTAGATTTATCATCACCGGATGAACCATGAAGATAAATAGGATAGATTTATATGTACTTGTTACTCCAATTTTTGAGTTTTCAAATATTTACTTTTCACCATGCTTTTAAAAATATGCTCTGGCCCACATGCAGCATGTTCATATAATAATTAAGATCTCATTGTGTTTTGCAATCATGATACTGTCAATGCAATAGCAGTCTGAGTGAGTACACTCAGTCATGGAATCCAAGATGAAACTGAATGGTGATGCAGGAATACTGACGAGAGGCAAGAAGCTAAATGTTATGCATTGGTTGTGTCATGACTTTGACAGGCTACTCACTTTCTGTCTTGATAGTATTTGATAGTATCTTGATAGTATTTCTGTTTTGTATTCAGAGATAAAGTGAATACAATGCTAGTAGCTTCCTTTTACACATATATGGTAGGATTAATTATGACAAGGTTCTGGGAGCACCTAAAGGTGCCTGGTCCACAGTAAGCACTCTAGTCCTGAAAGGAAGTGGAGCCTATCGCCGATTTGGAGGCATACCATACCCTTAGGCTGAAGAAGAGACTGCTTGACTACTGGAACATTCATCTGGTCAATCTTCCATTCATTTTTTAAAATATAGAATCCATCACATAACAATGGTTCTTATCAAACTGTGGCATTATACATGGGGTCTGAGGCCCTCACATCTGTCCATCTATTAAGGTAGGATCGAAGAGAAGAGGGAGGGCTCTAACAACAGTTTCTTGTCAACCACGTACAGCATGGAAGGAAAGAAGGTGCTATCAGCCTCAGAGGCCCTTGGGCTCTTTGAGCACCATCAGAGTGTCAGGTCAGTGGCCTGACTGTCCTGTCCTGTCCAACGTGGGGCATGGCTGCCATATCCTGGCTGTGATATCAGAACATATGCGAGTCTTTATGAGCCAAGGACTATTTCCAGTCTACCTTCTGAAATTGTGGAGGTTATGCAGTGCAAAGGGGACTTAAAGTCGAGATATTGGTTAGTATAGCACTACTTGAATTTCTTTAGCGTCACTGTGACCTTGAGCAAGTCACTTTGCCTCGCTGTACCTCTGCTCTTTGTTTGAATCTTGAAATAAGCACAATCTCCAGTTGGTGGAGTTTGGAGTGAAAGTTAAGTGAGACAACATATACAAGAGAGCTCAAAATAGTGCTAGAAAGATCAGGAGTGTTGCCCACCCTCTATTTTTTCTTGTCCAGGTCCAAATAGTCCATTTCTCAAGCTGCTCTTAAGATCAGGAGAATCTTCTTCCTGGGTCCAGGGAAGAAGAATTCCAAATAGGAAAGAGGGAGGAACATGCATTTTCTCCTCACTGTAAACAGGAAGGAGCATGACAAAGGCCACAAGGCAGCAAAGAGGTTTGGACACTGTGAAGAAGGCAAATGATCCTGAAACCAGACACAGGCTAATCCTGAAGCTGGGTTATGCGACGACACTCTTCCTCTTCAGGCTGCAATGAGAACTGAAATTTTCCTGCTATCAAGCCTTAATATATCCCACAAACCCTCTTGAAATGAACAAATTATCCAGAAAGAGTAACATTAACCTGTTAGCTAGATGCACACTTTGCCAGAGATTACTTTCAGCAGATTACTTTAGTTTTGGGGAGCTGGGCCCTGAAGCCAGTAAATGAGCAATGCTAAGTGGCACAGGGAGCTAATGGAGAGGCAAAGAAATCTGGATGCAGCTGGAAGGTTTCTAGGGACTAAATAGCTCAGTAAAGTCAGGTTCTTCATGGTCCCTTCGATGGGTACCTGCATTCCTAATGTCTTCCCTTCTCCCTTCAGCTGTATTAGTTTTCCCTTTTCCCTATGTTTTGTGGACCATACATCACTCAGCACAGAGCCAGGCACATACTTACCAGGCATTTAAGAAATGCGTACTGAGTGGAAAACACCTAGATCAGACATGATATCAGCATGTCTTGTATTGTTTCAGGAATATTCTCACATGTGCACAGCTAGGTCTGTTGCAGAAACGTACTAGAAGGGGTTAGCCTGTTGCATATGGTAAGGTAACACAATAGGAACTAAGAAAGCACCAAAGAGCTGGAAAATACAAATGGGCACTGGGGAAGTAAGAGTAGATATTCTAAGCAGAGAGGCAGAGTATTTTCTAGGAAACAACTAAGCAAGATTGATTCTAAGAATTGAAATAAAAATGAGTTTCCAAGATAGGGAAAGTTTTAAGAGGAAACATTTATTAGGAGCCTCGTGTGTGTGTGTGTGTGTGTGTGTGTGTGCCTGAATTCATCACATAATTTCCTCACAATAAGACCCAAAGAAATTATTGTCTCTACTGATTTCATAACTGAAAGACATACAATCAATGAAATCAGAAAGCCCAGCAATTTGTGGCATAGCATAGAAACTAAGTGTGTCTAAGTGTGTAGACTTGGACTCAAGTTGCCTGTGCTTGACCTCTGTCTCAATCACTTATTAACTGAGAGGTCTAAAGCAACTTATTAATCCTCTGACTTCCGCATATTCCTCTTTGGTAAAAATGAGTATGATAACAGTCAGATTTACAAAATTATTATAAAGCTTAAAGGAGTTAATATTTACAAAACACATAGCATAGAGTTTGCCACATTTGGGGTGTTACGTAAATATCTATAAAATAAATACACTTGTCCAAGATCAGGGAGCTAGTATGAGAAATAGAACAAACTTGAAGCTTTCAATCCTCACACAAGTTCTACATCCTCCACGGAACCCAAATCTTCTTTTTAAGGACATCTTCAAGTTCCTAGATCCCGGGGGAAATTGTCCTGTCTACTTTTTTACTTTCTTTAAAAGATTGATTTATTTTTATTGGAAAATCAGATTTACAGAGAAAAGGAGAAACAGAAAGAAAGTTCTTCCATCCACTGGTTCACTCCCCAAATGACCGTAACAGCCAGAACTGAGCAAATCCCCAGCCAGGAGCCAGGAGCTTCTTCTGGGTCCCCCATAGGTGTGCAGTATCCTGAGAACTTGGGCCATCTTCCACTGTCTTTCCAGGCCATAAGCAGGGAGCTGGATGGGAAGTGGACTAGCAGTGACATGAACCGGCACTCATTTGGATGCCAGCACCTGGGGGTGAAGTATTAGCCAGCTGAGTCAAAACACTGGCCCCTGTCCACTCTTGATTTTGATTCATGGACCTCTTCCGTAATGATTTGAACTATTATCTTCCATATTACCTTGTCTGCCAAACAAATAATTCATATGTCTCTTCAGAAGAAATTTATTTGCTCCTTTCCACCCTCTGAAGCACCTGGTGGTTCCCCTATGTTTTTGGTTGAAATCCTGCCCACAGCACCTTTCACAAAGCTGTGAGGGGGACAGGCGTGTGACAGGTCACAGGGGCCGGAATCTGCTCATCATATACACTCTATGTTTTCCACATCTGTCCCTCCAGTCTCACAGTCTTGATTTCTGACTAACCAGTAGCTAAAAGAGGAGATATCCTGGTTTTTAGTTCATTCTGTACAAAGCTTGAATAATTTGCCTGAGATTTAACTCTTTCTCTATATAGATAGATAGATACATACATAGATACATAGATAGCTATTTTAAAGCATTTGTTAAAACATGGTTAATGAGAAAAAGAAGTAAAGACAGACTGAAAAATGAAGGAATAATATAATATCACCAAAGTTCCCATAAAGCTGATTTTTTCAAAATAGCTTACTAAAATGCCGAGTTACAGAGAGCTGGGTGGTGGGAAGGAGAGAAGGGTCTTCCATCTGCTGATTCACACGCAAATGGCCAAAATGGCTGGGGCTGGGCCAGGCTGCAGATTCATGTGGGTCTTCCACATGGGTGTAGTGGCCCAACACTTGGCCCACCTTCCACTGTTTTCCCTACACCCTAAGCGGGGGGCTGTATCAGAACTGGCACAGTCGGGTCTTGAAATAGTGTTCATGTGAGATGCCGACGTCAGAGGCAGCAGCTTTTACTCACTACGCCGCAACACCAACGCCAACACTGCATTTTCTGTGTTATTCCTTCCCAGGCATATGGCACTGAGTCATAAGAAATAACAGTAATGGAAAATGACCAAATGCACCCGGATATACTGTAGATGAGTACAAAAAGAGACAGCTATTTCTAAGACAGAGTCAATTTCTAAAGAGCTTTCCGTGCCTTAAATATACTGCACAGTCAGATCTCTAAAGGGAAAGAAATGGACGTCAGTTCTAAAAACACTTGCCGTGGCAGTAAATGAATGTGCCCCCTTTTCCTGATCAGAGCCCTTCATTTCAAATGGATACAGAGCATAAATGAAATGACTCGGCTGATTATAAGTCAGTCCCCGATGAACATTTGTTTACATCTGAAAACCACTACAAGTAATTGCTTTATCTTCTCAAGGGAGGCTTGGCTGGGATTACAAGAAATGTTGCAAGGTTCTACCCAGATGTGTTCACCACTTATGGCATGAACCTGGCACTGCGTGTCTATGTTCTGTCTGCCTTAGCAAATGGATCCATCAGTCTTCCTCCTTCACACATCTAAAATTAGTCAAAAGAACAGCAGAACTCTTGGGAAGGATAACATGGAGCCATAAAATGTGTCATGGTCTAGGAACCCTACATCCACTTCATTCCTGAGATGTAGTTTAATAATGACATGATCATTACTGTATTCCTCCAAAAAGCCAATGGCAGCGCATGTTCGTGATGGAGGGAAGAATGGAGTGGAAGATGACTCAGGTTCAAGGGCATACCAACTTTGACTTCCTCACAAAATGGAACTTAGTAATCTGCCACAAACATTTTCATGGGAAGGAAAATATGGGTCTGTCTGGTTTAAATAAACATGGGAGGGCCCAGCGCAGTAGTCTAGTGGCTAAGGTTCTCAACTTGCACATGCTGGGATCCCGATTGGGTGCCAGTTCTAATCCTGGTGATCATGCTTCCCATCCAGCTCCCTGCTTGTGGCCTGGGAAAACAGTCAAGGATGGCTGCAGAATTTGGGACCCTGCACTCATGTGGGAGATCCGGAGGAGGCTCCGGGCTCCTGGCTTTGGGTTGACACAGCTCTGGCTGTTGAGGCTGCTTAGGGAGCGAATCAACAGATGGAAGATAAAAATAAAAATAAAATAAATCTTTATAAAAATAATAATCATGAGAAATAAACACATAATTTCTTATCTGCATAAGTTTACATTTTTTTTTCAAAAACACTTGATATCTGTAGGCCAGGAACAGTAATAGTATGTAACTCAAAGTGTAGTTAGAAAGATTTCTGAGTTTAGAACTTTTTAAAGTTTTATAGCAGTGTAAGTACATAGGAAGTGCTATAAAATTATTTACCAAAGAAATAAAATCTGAAGGAAAATGCCCAAAATAAAGGTTATTAACATCATGCTCTAACCAACTGAGCTAACTAGTCATGGGCAATAAATATAATTATAATCTTCATTTCAGTTTGCACAGCCAACATTCCCAAGGAAATGACAATTTGAAAAACAAAGCAAAACAAAGCAAAACGAAAAACAAAAGAAGACAACACATTTGTGATACAACATTTTGCACATTTTGTTCTCACATTTTCTACATGTAATATGATTCCCTAAAATGTTTGACAACCAGAATCATTGCCTTCAGCATTGCCACTTTACGACATATTCTTTGATAAATCCTCTATCAACCAACTCCCAACATACAGATCTTACCTCTAAGAGGAAAATGGACCTATCTCACAAACAGACTTAAAATGATCAAGGAAAATGGTGAGATAATAGTTCCTTACACTTAGCAAATAAAAATCAAAATAAACTACCAGATTAGATCTGTTATTGCATGCTCAAATCAAATCAGATTCTATAGAACTGCCCAATAGAGACTATCGTATGCAATTGTGAAGACACAATGCAGTATGCATCTCTACTTCCAAATCAAAGATGGACTCCCAATGAAACTGTTGGATATATCTTGACAATAGGATGCTGGGCTGTCTGCCATTGTCTGTACCAGCAATGTCAGGACACACTTAAATAACAGACTGATGGACTTATGACTGCTTATGAAGTACTATACTATTGTAATAATAGAGGGGAAATAAGTTGGGGGTAGGGAATATAGGAAGGGGTAGGGGAAATCCCACAGTCTATGATATTGTACCATAAAATAAAAAAATTTAAAAAAGAGTTTATTAAGTGTGGCTGGTGCGGTGGTACAGCAAGCTAATCCTCTACCTGCAGTGCTGAAACCCTGTATGGGTTCTGACTGTGTCTTGACTGCTCCACTTGCAATCCAGCTCATTGGTTATAACCTGGGAAAGCAGTGGAGGACTGCCTGAGTCTTTGGGACCCTGTACCCATGCAGGAGACTCAGAAGAAACTCCTACCTCCTAGCTTTGGATCAGTTCAACTCTGGCTGTTGTGGCCATTTGGGGAGTGAACCAGTGGATGGAAGGTTTTCTCTCTCTCTCTCTCTCTCTCTCTCTCTCTCAATCTCTCTCACCTTCTCTATGTAAACCTTCCTTTGAAAATAAATGAATATTTTTTAAAAACACTTTTAAAGAAGCCCCATTGAAGGTGATCATTGTAAATACTTCCAGTAACATTTGTGGAAGGTAGCCTGACTGGGGACTGAGGCTGAGATTAATGGGCGTGAAAGGCCAATTCTGTTTTGTTGTAATCAAACTCCTCCCTGGTGAGGAGGCTGCCCCAGCAGAGAGCCGACTCCTATTTGCTCTGAGAGAGGACAGCACACAAGCTAACTGACCTAAACTCTCAGTTCTGAAGAACTTGACATACATCCCTCTACCAACTCCAAGCAGCCTTGATGACAACCGAATTTGAAAGCAGCTCCTGAAACCCCAAACGCCAGGCCCTCAGTAGCTCTGGTTAAGCCAAATAAGCCCAGGGAGAGGGGAAAGTGGAGTGAGCTCTGAATTTTTCCAGTCAGGCGCTTGAATATTCCGTGCCTGCCTTGCAATCTTGGAAAACGGAATTCTGTTTCCTTGTACCCCTTTATATAGATGGCTCCTGTTTCCTTTGGTATTTAGTGAGGCCAGACAGCTGTGTCAGTAATATACTGTAGTGTGACCCCAAAGACTTTATGCTCATGGCAACATGATATTGAATTCCGCCTCCCACACAGGCCTTAGGCAATTTCACTTCACTTCTCCACACCTCATTTTGTTTATCAGTAGTGGTGAGGCTGTGAATTTTGTTGTTGTTGTTGTTTTAGCTTACTTTGGCAAAAGTTGTCTTCTTCCCTTTTGTGTCCCCATGATACACTGGACACAAACCAATCATTTCATTTCCATATTACGCTTTGAACTCTTTCAGAGTAGGGACTATATCTTGCTGATAGTTGTGTCATACTGCTTTAAGTGCCACGAGCATCTAGAAACGTCTTATGATTAGCATCATTTGGCACAGTTTAACTGCCTCTTAGAATGCCTACATCACTTGAAATCAAGCCCCAGCTCAGCTCCCAGCTCCAGATTTCTGCTAATGCACAGCTCTGCCAAACAACTGGTGATGGCTCACGTAGCTGAATCCTGCCACCCAAGTGAGAGGCCAAAATGAAATTCCCAGCTCATGGCATCGACCTGGCCCCGCCTTGGCTGTTCTGGCATTTGGGGTGTGAACTAGTGGATAGAACATGTCTCTTTGAATGGCTGTTTTTCTGCCTTTCAGACATATGAAAATAAATTTAAAACTTTCGAAAATGTTTGGTGATTGAATAAAGGAAAGAAGGAGCAAATGAATACATGAGTGAAAAGGGTTGGATTAGATATTTTCTGAGAACTCTCAACTACAGGTTGCATCAATAATTTCCCACTCTGATTAAAACTGATTTTTGCTTAGGCTCAATAATAGACAGCAGAGTGATTCAGAAGAATTTAAGAAACCATAGGTGAGTGACTCACATCTATTGTATTTTGTACAGCACCCTCACCCCAATATTTCACCCAACTTCACCTTCTCCATGCTTGATCCCAGATCCATTTTCCTCTTTCTGTAGGGGCTGGTGTTTCTTCCATGTCTCCTACATGAGTACAGGGACCCAGATATTTGGGCCATGTTTTGCGGCTTTCCCAGGACATTAGCAGGGGGTGGATCAGAAGTGGAGTAGTCAGGACTCAAGCTGCTGCCCACATAGGATACCAATGTCACAGGTGGCAGTTTTTGCAGCACACTGCAACACCAGCCCCTTTCCTCTAGGGGCACAAAACTTGATTGTGTGATGAAATCAGTAGATCCAAGTCACAGATTTCCCTGTCTTCCACTATCACTGATGGCTGTAATTACATCTGTAAAGTATTGCTAACCAACTTCTGCATCTGTGTTCCGGTGTCAATACTTAGCAGTGAACTTTGAAGTGCAGTGTCATGTTTCCCAGATTCCACCTGAAATTCTAACTTCTGCAACATGATGATTCCAATTAGCTTTGGCGACTACTAAAACATATTTATTACATTTTTTCAAAGTTGTTCCTGATTTTTCCTGCTAGTATTCTATGAAATTTCAAAAGGTCTACAATCACATGCATATAATGCAAATATTGCAGAAGTTTTACTGGGGGTGCTTTGCGGGGAGGGACAGAGAAGAAGGAAAATATGGAAAAAAGGAGGCAGGGAGGAAGAATTGCTGGTTTCTCTCAAAACGGGATTTAGAAAGGCAGAGCAAGGCAGAGATGATAAGGGAAGGCAGTGGAACTTAAAACAATAGTTCAAAATTGTGAATACTGGAGCACTAAGGCTTAGATCAAAACCCAAAAGGAAAAGAGCAGTCTACCCTCAGCGGTAAAGTCAGGAGTTCAAGGCTGCATTAAGGGTGGCCCCTTCTGGCGAGTACCATCCCTCTGCGGGACTCCTTGTCTCTTACAGAAATCCATGCCGGCACTCCAACTATTTGGCAATGAGAATTCTTGTAGGTTTAAGTGGGTTCTGCTTTACTGAATCGTAGTCCAAGGACTGCCTCCCCTGATCATGCCCCTGTACAATGCAGCAGAAAAGCCGGAATCTGGTGGCCCTGGGATTGCAGCTTTCCAGAACGGCAACCAAGAGCAGTTTCAAGATACTTGGCCTTTTCTGACAAAGCCTCACAAAGTATCAGATGTTCTTCACAGGAATATGAAACTCTGGTAACCTTCTGGGAAAGTACTTGATGTTCCCCCATCCTTCTTCCTACACCTACTGCTCAGTGCGCTGTACGCAAATGGGCTGCATACCCTGCCACCAGAGCTGACTGTATGTCAATGGCCAACAGGGGCATCACACAATTCTGATTACACCTCAGTATTCTGGAATGTGATTTCTGCTGAATCGCCCCCGGGAGTTTTGCTTGAAGTCTTTGTGGCACTGTGACTGCACAGAATTAAAATGATGTTGCGTATGTCCCTGCCTACCTTTGCTTCTTAGCCTGAACTGCGTCATCATTCCTGTCACACAATCCTCATGCAACCAAACTCTTTACATTTGAAATAGTTGGAGAAAGTTAGCTAACTTTTTGAAATTTCTCCATCTAGTCAACAGAGGCCATATGCTCCAGTAAGATGTTTCCTAGATCAGCAGGCCATCTAATTCAGTCTTCATTTTTCTCCTGGGAGGTAACGCCCTACTGGGGGGACAGAAACGGCCAAGCCTAATTTAATGAAGCAGGGCCTAGGGTTTACACAATAGGTGACTCCTGCTAGTGGTTGAAGGCTTTGTTTTACAGAAGGTGAGGTCAGTGAAAGTAAAATTACCCTTAACTCACCAGGGAACCAGCTGGCAGCTACCCTGTAATGACTACCGCTTGCCTAAAAAGCAACGAGAATACCGTGCTTTGTTTCAACAAAATGCTCCGCACTTGAAACATCCAAGTGAACTTTGTCTTTCAAAAGTGCCCTCTTCATTTTGGCTACTCCATAGTTTGAAACTCCTCTTGGGAGAAATGTCTTTAGTACCAGCATGTGAGTCATACAAGAAAAGCACATTCACTCTCCCGGCTCAACACCTCGTAGTTGAACAAAAACAACACTGCCCAGCTTGATTCCCACCCACCACGCACCCCATTGCTCATTAGACGTGGCTTCCCGAGACTGTAAGCTTTTTTCCAAAAATCAAATGCACTCTTCCAAGACCAAATTTTGGCACCACTCAGAGCTCTAAGAATGACCTCTGAAGGCAGCTCCCAAAGAGGAAGGAATTGAAATAAGTACATGGCACAAAAGAGAGAGCCTTCACTTGTTTATATATCATGGAATGTAATTCCAATTGCAGGTGAGGAGAGAAAGCTTACCTTAAAGTTAATTGTTTAAATCCATACTTTCTCATTTCTGCAAAAAGAAACAGAAACAAGGGCTATGAGGATCAACAAATTATATATATATATATATATATATATATATCTTGTATATCCCGAAGTATGCATTGAAGAGCTGTATGTTTGTATGCATAAATAAACATATTTATGCATATTTACATACTATAGAAAATGAGGGCTTTATATTCATGTTTGGTAATCCACCAAAGGCAACATTAAAAAGAGCTGAAGAGAGGGAGATGAAAGCAATGAAACACTTGTGTTCAGACAGAGTAAAAATAACAGCACAGATTGAAAAGCAAAATGGAGGTCAGTGTTCAACTTAGAGATGAAAACACCCATGTCCCAGATGGGATACTTAGGTTTGATCATTCTGACTCCTAGCTTCAGGTTTCTGTCAATACCGTCATTTAGTTGCCAGAAGGCAGCAGTTGATGATGCAACTGCTTGGATCCCTGCCACTCATGTGACAGGCTTGGATTGGGTTGCCAGCTTCTGGCTTCTGTCTGGGTAAGTGAATCAGCAGATGAAACACTGGAAGACAGCTCTCCACCGTCCCTACACACACCCCGTGAATAAATTTAAAAAGGTAGAATTGAGTGGCTTATGTTTGGTTAACAATTCACTTTTCTACCATAAGATGATACGATGCTATTAAGGAAACGTTAAAACTTCAAAGACAGGATCACATTTAAGCTCAGTGAAAGAGAACCTCTTAGTAATGCCTAATTTCTCCCAATTGGCTTAAGATTTATTTTTATTTTATTTTATCTATTTGAAAAGGCAGAGACTCAGAGAGAGAAATTTTTATCCAGCGATTTACTCCCCAAATGCCTACAATAGCCAGGGTTAGACTTAAGTTGGAACAGGCTTAAACCAGGGGCCCAAACTGGTTTTCTTACTTGGGTACATTGTACCTTGGCACTTGAGACATCTCTTCCTGGGAATCTTATTTTGGTGTGGCAATTAAGACACAACTGGTAACCCTGGCGTCCCATATCACATTGCCAATCAGAGTCATGACTACTGTTTTACGATCCTGCTCCTTGCTAATGCACTGGGGAAGAATCAGAAGATGGCACAAGTGCTTGAGCCCCTTGCTCCTTGTGTAGGAGACTTAGACGCAGTTCCTGTCCCTGGCTTTGGCCTCTATTAGTCCTGGCCATTGTAGCCATTTGGGGAATTAATCAGCAGATGGAAAACTTCTCTTTCTCTCTCTCTTCTTTCCTCTCCTCTCTTCCCTATTTCAAATAAATAAATACATTGTTTTAAAATCTTTTGTGTTCTTCCAATACCTTCCAACTCTTACCAAATTTTTTGTAGTACAGGATATGCTAGTTTCCTACTGAGTCATTTTCTATAGTTTTCTTATGACAGCTATATAAGCAAAAGGGGGACAAACAATGTTATAGGAAGCACTTCCACTTGCCTACCTCTATGATCTGACTTCAACTAACATTTCACACTTACTCCTTCTGTTATAGCTTATAACTTCTGTTCTGGCCATACTAAAACATTCTGTCATTTGTGTAATATTGAAAATCACCTGGAAAAAGATGCAATGTATTTTAGTTTCAAAATGACAAAAATAAGGATTAATGATGTTAATTTAAAAAGAGGACTAAGGAGTAACTTGTCCAAAGACAGGAGGTTAGGTAACTTTTCAAAGGTTGCACAGTAAGGCCGGTGTGGCACAGTGGGTGAAGCCTCCCCCTTCAATAACGCCTGTCATAGAGTTCCAGTCAGTATTTCAAATGCTTCACTCTGATCCAGCTCCCAGCTTACGGCCTGGGAAACCTGAGAAAGATGGTTCAGTGACTAGACTCCATCCACCCATGTGGGAGACCCACATGAAGTTCCAGGCTCTTGGCTTTGGCCTGGCCCAGCACTGGTTGTTGCAGCCATCTGGAGAGTGAGCCAATGGATGCAAGCTCATTTCTCTCTCTTTCTCCCTCTCTCTCAATCTCTCTCTCTCCACTCCCTCTTTGTAACTCTTAAAAATAAATAATTAATTTTTAATGTCAATAACAGTAGTAGAGCTTGTATATGAAAGCAGCTCAAGTTGTCACTAAAGCACGTATTTGAATATTGTAAAGCCTCAGCCAGCATAGAAATCTACAGTTGCATTCATTAGTGTCTGCATCCTGAGTGACTCATGAAAGTTGGTACAGATGGAAAGAGTCAGGTGTGGACAAGGAAAATTTTAAAAGACTTGTGTTTAAATTTTAGTTAGCTGTGTTTTCTTCTAATTTTAAAATTCTGTGCTAAAAGAAAAAAAACTATCCATTAGCAAAATCAAATTACTCATGTAGAACGTGATATCAGCTCACAAGATAGTCATATAAAAATCAGTAACAAAATCTGCTAAAATTTGATACTTTAGAAGAAAATCCTGTTTTTTTTTTAAACATTTATTCATTTTATTACAGCCAGATATACACAGAGGAGGAGAGACAGAGAGGAAGATCTTTCGTCCGATGATTCACTCCCCAAGTGAGCCGCAAAGGGCCGGTGCGCGCCGATCCGAAGCCGGGAACCAGGAACCTCTTCCGGGTCTCCCAAGTGGGTGCAGTGTCCCAATGCATTGGGCCATCCTCGACTGCTTTCCCAGGCCACAAGCAGGGAGCTGGATGGGAAGTGGAGCTGCTGGGATTAGAACCGGCGTCCATATGGGATCCCGGGGCTTTCAAGGCTAGAACTTTAGCTGCTAGGCCACGCTGCCGGGCCCTCCTATGTTATTTTTTAAGATTCATTTATTTTTATTAGAAAGGCAGATTTACAGAGAGAAGGAGAGACAGAGAGGAAGCTCTTCTGTCCACTGGTTCACTCCCCAAGTGGCCGCAATGGCTGGAGCTGAGCTGATTTAAAGCCAGGAGTCAGAAACTTCTTCCGGGTCTCCCACATGGGTGCAGAGGTTCAAGGCCTTAGGCCATCCTTGACTGCCTTCCCAGGCCACAAGCAGGAAGCTGGATGGGAAGTGGAGTAGCCAGGAAATTAACCAAAGCCCACATGAGGTCCTGGTACATATAAGACAATGCCCCCAGTCACTAGGCTATAGTGCTGGGTTGCAGATTTAATGTTCTTAAAGAATGAGTTAGATGGCAGCATCAGTAACAATGGTAGAGTTGAGAACTATAAATATTTTTTGTCAAACAAATTGAAAACTCACATTTTTCAGGATCAACTTTTCTAGAACTCTCAATTGCTGTAAGCCTTTGTTTTATTTCCAAAATTCTAGAAAAAGTTGCACAATTCAAATAATAGCAAAAAAAAAATCTGGAATGGCTATATTAACAGCAGACAAAAGGACCTGTTCAGACAAAAAAAAATTAAGGAGGAAAGAGGAGTACATATTGCAATGGTAAATAATTCTCCAAGAACATGTGATAATTATAAACATGGAGTGTGTAACAACAGGGCCTCAAAATACATAAAAATGAAGCTAACAGAATTAAAGAGAAAACAGATAGCTCAATAATAACAGAGGGAGATTTCAGCACCTCATCTGAAATATTAGAAGAACAAAGTGACATCAATAGACCAATAATGGCTAGATCGACAATGAAGCAGAATACTTAAGTAGTATTGCAAACCATCTAGGCCTAATAGACATCAATAGAGCATGACACCCAATAAAAGCAGACTATATATTTTCAAACACATTGAACATCTTCCAAGTTAGACTGTTTTCCGGGCTATAAAACAAGTCTTCATGAATTCAAAAGAATTGGAGTCATGCCAAATATGTTCTGCAACAACAGTGGATTGAATGTAGTTGATATTGACTACCGAAGGAAATTTGGGGAAACCACAAATATGTAAAAAGCAAACAAATACCTCAAAAGACGCTGGATCAAAGAAGAAAGCCCAAGAGAAACTATTATGAAATGAGTGTGAATAAAATCATTGCAAAAACAGATGAAATGCAGCAAAAGTTGAGCTTAGAGCAAAATTTATAACTATAAAACTTACACTGAAAAAGAAGAGATACTTCAAATAAGTAAGTTAATCTTTCAACTTAAGAAACTAGGATAAGAAGAACAGGCAAAATCTAAATACACAAAAGGAATGAAATATTAATTAGTGTAGAAATTGATAAAATGAAGAGTAGAAAAATTATAGAGAAACACAACAGCACCAAAAATTGCTTCTTTGCAGTGTCAAAAAATATTTGTGAGCATTTATCTAGACTGTCAAAGACAAAAAAGAGAGAAGAGTCATACTACTAGAATCAGCATGATAAACAACAACAAAGTGGGTTCAACTGGAGACAATCATGCTCAGTGCCACAAGCACTGATACTTATGAGTGAGATGGGCAGCTTGATATTTGATTGTTGTTTATAACCCCTGTCTATACTCTTGAGAAACAGCCATGTTTCCACTTGATACTTGTTAAATTCTTTGGCGGAGGGTTAACTTTGTAATTGTGAAGTGAATTAAAAGTATGGGATTGTGAAAATTAAAATCAAAATAAGAAAAGGAGAACGGCGGGAGTAAGGGAAGGAGGGAGGGTATCACAATGCTTTCAAAACTGTATATGTGAAATACATGAAATTTGTTTTCTGTATGTACATTTTTGAAAAGTAAAAGAATATTACAGTCAATCTTACAGAAATATGAAGTTATAAAACAACACTACAAGACAAATATTTGACAAAACTTAAATAATTTAGATGAAAAGTACAAATCTCTAAAGGACACAAAGTATGAAAAATTTAAGTAGAAGTAAAGAATCTGAATGTACTTATGACAAGTATATAGATTTAATTAGCAATTAAAAGAAACTCTCAAAGCCAAGCCTCAAATGGCTTCGCTGGTGAAATCTCACAAATATTTAATGAAGAATTAAAAGCAATCCTCCACAAACTTTTCAAAAAATTCAAAGAGATTATATTTCCCAGCTAGCTCTATGAAACTGGCATTACCCTGAATGAATGAAGCCAGAATGAAGGTATTACAAGAAAATTAGCTGCAGATCAATATCACTTATCAACATGGTTACAAAGCTGTTCAACAAATTATTAGCAGAGGTCAGCATCATGGAAAACTAATATACACTGTAAGATTTTTCTTATTAATGTATGAATGATTCAACATACAAAAATCAATATGTCATAAAGGAGGAGAGTGATGTGATTATATCCATATAGGCAGGAAAACATCTGCTAAAACACAATGTTTCATATAAGAAGACTCAGCATTGCTAGTGGGAATATAAAATGCTGTGACTGTTTTGAAAACAAGTTGACCATTTCTGAAAATGTTGAACTCAGATGTAGTATTCAGCTCAGCATTTCTACTCCTAAGCATATAGCACATATTCAACAGAAAGAAAAACTCATATGCACGCAAATATTCACAGTAATAGTATTCATAATATCCTCAAAGTGAAAAGGACCCAAATATCCTACAACTGTCGATACATAAATAAAATGTGGGATTTCCAGATAATGCAAAGCTGTTCTGTTTGGTACAAAGTACTAAAATGAAGCATTGATATACGAACCAGCTACATGCATTATTAACCTTGATGACATTATGGTGAGTGAAATAATCACACAAAAGGTCACATTTTGCTGGATTACATTTGTACAGAATGTAAACAATAAGTAAATCCACAGAGACAGAAAGGTTACTGGTTTCTAAGGACTGGATGAGGAGAGTGGTGAGTGACTGCTAATGGGTGTGAAGTTTCTTTTTGGGGTGATGAAAATACTTTGAAATAATATAGTGGTGATGATTGTAGAACTTTATTAACATACTAAAAATGCTCAATCCTACACTTCAAAATGATGAATTTGATTTTATGTGAATTTTATCTCAACCAATCAATCAACAAATATATCGTTAATTATAAAACAAGCAAACTGAGCTATAATGAAATAAATTACAATTTGTGAGTTGCAGCTAAAGCAAGACTTCAAGAACAGGTTTAACCTAAAAACTTTAGAAAGGAAGTTAAACTAGCTAACAATACAAAATAGCTACGCAGAAGTAGGTATGTAGAAGAAAAACAATGATAGTTTTAAAAAATCGGTGAAATGGCGCTGAAAGAAAAGCAGACTAGATCATTAAAACCCACAGCTGGTAATTTGAAATGATAAAAATGCACAAAACTGGAGCAAATCAGTCAAGACAAAAAGAGAAAGAAGACATATATAGAATTTAAGAGACAATGTACCCCAGTTGTAAGCAACTGCCTAAATCGCATTGTACCCAAGCAAGTGTTTCATTGCTGGGAGAAAAGCAACTAATAGCTGGAGGGCAACCTGGGCCTAGTTAATGCCAAATTTGTGTCAACTACACCAGTGTGCCAGCATAGATGCCTGTTCTATTTTCTAAAAAGTTATATGAGGAAAAGACGTTGGCATGCTGGCAATTTGAGTCTTGGGACCTGCTCCCAAGTATGCGAGGCCTGTGGGTAGACAGGCAGGGTCCCAGGCTGGCACAGCATACCTCTGGAAGACCGGGCTTCCGTATCTGTGCACTAATGGGCAGGCGAGTTATGAATTAATTAGGGAAGCAAGTCTGGAGATGTGTGGAAGCAGGGACTGCTGAGGGAGAAGGTGACTGGTTAGGATTGACTTCTCAGGGACTTGCATCAGCCAGGCTATTGCACTTGTAGGTAAACAAAGGGTTTGAGACCAGGTGGTTTGCAGCAGACAAGAGGACCTTTATGGGCCAAACCAACATACCCGCCCACATGGGAGACTTAGCTGGGCTTGTTGGTATCACAAAAAGTGCACACGAAAGCCATGGCTGGGGGACTTGCCTGGCATGACTCAGCTATTGTATCCACCAGTCAGTGTCAGGGCAGGGGGTGGACCATGTTAAGTTGGGTCATGACATTAACCAGCACACAAGAGAATTGGTTTTGGGAACAGATTTTGTGGGGGATCATGGGCTCACCCCGATGGGACTGCCACACCAACTGGTTTGCTTATGGGCAGGGAGTGTTGACAGGCTGAGTTAGGCATGACCATGGACCTCATCAGCACTCATGGATACTGGGTTTGGGAACAGGTTGGACTAGTCCAGGCTGTAGCACTCACGGGCACACACAAGGAATGGGTGTGGAGTGGGCCAGACTGCAACATGCACCAGCACACACAAAAGCTGACACTGGTTAGCAGACTGCTGGGTAAGGCCTTAGCATCTGCTGACATGCATGAGATCTGGCACTGAGAGTGGAGTCAGTGGAGGAACTTAGGGAACTCCCCTGGCGGACCGTAGCTCTCGCTGGTGAGCATGTGATCAGGACTGGGTGTGGGTCAGACCAGGGAAGGCTGCTTCACTTGTCAGCAGGTGTATAGGTTGACACTTAGAGAATGATCTTGGTAGGACCAGGCCAAACCATAACACACTGGATTGCACAGGAACCAGAAAGGGGTGCAGGCTATCATACCTATAGTTCACATGAAAGCCAGGGATGAGGACAGGCTGGGCAGTGTTGTGGGCTAAGGAGTTGATTAGTGCTTGTTAGCCTGGGCAGGAACAGGAACTGGGCTTGTGGCTAAAAAAACCTAGACTAACTGGACTCATCTGTATCCAATATCCTGCTAAATGAGAATGTGGGGGCAAGAGTATATAAGGAGAGGTGAAGGAGCAATAAAGAGAGACTTCTCAGACTTCTATCATCATTGGTCTCATGTAGGTGCTTTATCCCCAGACCCTCTCCGTGTCCATGTTACTGGCTCTGCTGGTCAGAGCAGGGCAGCGCGAGGGTGCAATACCCACAGGGAGAGTTGGGACTGGGGGTGGGCCAGGCTAGGCCAGGCTGGAGCAACTGGTGACAAAGGTAAAGCTAGGTGATGGGTTATGCTGGGCTGAGTCAGAACAACCACCAACACATACAAGATCTGTTTAATGGCTGAATAGTATTCCATGGAGTAAATGTACCACAGTTTCTTTTTCTACTGCTCTTTTGATGGGCATCTGGGTGGTTTCCATGTCTTTGTTATTGTAAATTGTACTGATGTAGGATTTAGATATAGGATTTAAATGTAGGATTACAGATTCCTTTCTCATATACAGATTTCATTTTGGTTGGATATGTTCCCAGACGTGGAATAGCTGGGTCATACAGCAGGTCAGTTTTTAGTTCTCTTAGCACTATCCATACCAACATCCTCAGGTGGATGTACTAACCTACACACCCACCAACAGTGAAGGTGGGGGTACCTTTCTCCACACATCCACACCAGCAGGTGTTGTTAACAGAGTTCTGAATGTAGGCCTGCTTGCCTCCTTCCTTCCTTTCTCTCTCTCTCTCTCTCTCTCTCTCTCTCTCTCTCTTACTCTTTTCCTGTCACAGATGCTAAGAGAGGTGGGCAAGCAAAAACTAGGAGAAGCTGGGTATGGTTAATTAATTGTGAGTGAGATACTACTTTGGGATGTTAATAGGGAAAAATGAAGTGAGAGCTATATGGGAACTCATTGTATTACTAACTCATGCTTTTGGTTTTGTAAATTTGAGATTGGTGTGAAGACACAAAAAAGTTTGTTTGGCATATGGATTTAGAACTTCAAGAAATCTGTGCTGGAGGAGATATACTTATTCATTTTGCACCAAGAAGATCAAATGGAGAAGTCTGTCGGAAATAACTGCACGAAGTCTTTATCTTTTGAAAATAGGATCATGAAAGGAAAGGGCTGCTCTCTCCTTAGAACTCTATCCTGATGTCATGACTAGAGACACGAACTCAAGAATCAACATGTGTGTTACCTAGATGAAAACCAACTTATAAGTTTATAAACATTGCAGTGCTAAACATGAGTATGATTGTGTGGATTTATCATTCCTACCTAAGGCTACAAGTAAAATTTCGATACTTCTGGTGTCTTAAGTTTCATTTCCTACCTGTAATTCTAGGGCTCAGTTGCACTGCCTCTAGATGAAATTGTAGAAAATAATGCACAGTCTGCCAAGACAAAAGTCCCTATTTCTCCAGACTACACCATTAAAAGATCAGTGAGTCTGTCTGCTTTTTTCATGTCTACTTCCATCAAGCTAGGATAAACTACATGTTTTTTGTGAATTTCTATAGTGGGCTCAAACCTGAGCTCCCTGTTTGGATTCACTCACTTTTCATTCATTCTTCAGACTGCTGCCAACACTGACAATTCAATAACATAAATTAAAGCTCACTGCTTTACACTTAAATATCTACCAGAAATTTTTCATTGCACTTGGTGCAAAATAAAAATCCTCACCAAAGTATTATATGGTATATATCTTTCCTGCCTCACTATTATCTTCTAGCTGCTCTCCCATTTACCACTTTCCAGACACAAGAGCTTCTATTTAAAAAAATATATATTTTGGTTTTTTAAAATTTAATTCATTTCTAAGATTCAATATAATTTATATATACAATTCCCTCCCTTCTCCCACCTCACTGGACTCCCACATTCCCTCTCCCTCCCTTTCATTCTTTCACATTTCAATTTCTGAGATAACATATTTTAAATTCACATTACAGAAAATAAATTTTATGCTTCACCAAATAAGAAACATACCAAATGCAAAGCAAGTAAGACTACAGTTTAGTGAGACAAAGGTTAAAAACAATTAAGTGGGAAAAATCATTTCACGTATACACAGTAACTCTTAATTACAGATCATCAAAACTACAGTAGTATAACATTCTTAACCACTGGTTTGTCAAAGACATAAAACAAATTTTTACAACAAAACTGTATTTGCAGCAATACTGATACATAAAGGTACTTCTTTTTTTTCAGATTTCATTGATTTTTCCCTTTTAAAATGTATTTTAGCTCACACATGTAAGGGAGAACCTACAGTATACACCTATTTGGTTTATTTCTCTCACTGTCACACCTAAAGTTTTTGATGAAAATAGTAGAATTTCATTCTTCTTTATAAAAATTCATTATTTTATCATACAATTCCAAAAGTTCTGGGGTTTCCCCTCCTCACATTCCCCCCAAAGATTTGCCTTACTTTATTACAATAGTATAGTCCTTCATAAACAATCATAAGTCCATTGTTCTGCTATTGTATCCTGATGTAGGTGTGGAGAATGGCAGAGTGCAGCATCCTATTGTGAAGATGTATTTAACAGTTTCAATTGGAGTCAATCTTTGATTCCGAAGTGGAGATACATACTGCGTTGTATCTTCACATCTCATTATGATAATTTATATGATACTTTTCCTCTAGATGACTATATGTACATGCATGTTTACCTATATATTTTTGATCTTCTATTTTGTAAGAAGATTGCCTTATAGCAAAGACAGCATATGATATTTGTCCTTTTTTGGATTGACTTATGTCACTAAGCATAATGGTCTTCTTTTTCAGAGTTTAACAATATCCCATTGTGTATATATATTACATTTTATTTATCCATTCATCCAACGATGGACACTTGGATAATTCAAAATTTTGATTATTGTGAACAGTGCTGCTGTAAACATGCTGGTGCAAGTACCTCTTTCATTCGTTGTGTTCATGTCTTCTAGAAAAGTACATACTCAGTAGTAGGATTGCTGGATCATACGGCAAGTCTATATTTCTAGTTTTTTTTTTTTTGTTTTGCTTTGTTTTTTTTTTCCTTTATAAGAAAATTCCACAGTATTTTCCATAGTGGTTGCACAAATTTTCATCATCCACAATTTCATAAAAAATATTCTCATTTCTTCACATCCTCATCAGCATTTGTTACTCTTTGTATAATTTAGATTTTAGCCATTCTGACAAGGGTGAGGTGATATCTCATTGTGGTTTTGATTTGCATCTCCCATGTGGCTAAATGATACTGAATGTTCGAGAACTGTCAAGGTCCTTTGTCCATTTATTCACTGGATTGGTTGGATTATTGTTGTTTAAGATTTTTTTAAGTTGCTAACATATTTGAGATGTTAATTCCTTGTTGGCCAGATAACTTGCAAATATGTTTTTGTATTCTGTTGGATGTCTCTTCACTCTGTTGATTGTATCCTTTGCTATGTAGACACTTCTGAGTTTGATATGATCCCATTTGTTCAGTTTGCTTTTGTTGCCTATGCTTTGGGAGCACTGTCCAAGAAGAAATCCAGTAAACCAATGCCTTGTAGTATTTGCCCTACATTTTCTTCCATCAGCCTCGACTTTGAGTCTTTGATCCATCTTGAATTATTTTTGTGTGTGATGAATGGAAGGAATTTAATTGCATTCTATATTTATACATTCAGTTTTACCAGTTCTATTTGTTGAAGAGATTATCCTTACTCTACTGTGTGTTCTGAACACTTTTACCAAAAAACAGTTGACTGTATGCGTGTTGATTAATTTTGGGACGATCTCTCCTTTTCCATTGATTTATATAGCAGTTTTTTTTTTACATTTTTTTAAAATTAATATTTAGCATTATGTGACAGTTTCATAGGCTTTGGGAATCCCCCTCCCCCTCCCCCTCCCCTCCCCCCTGGTGGATTCCTCCACCTTGATGCAGCATTACAGTTCAAATTCAATCAAGATTCTTTCCTTGCAAACATATATTAAGCATGGAGTCCAGCTACTTATTGTCCAGATGGGTTGAACAGTTTCTTGGGGAGACCATTTCTGGTCCGAAGTCAGAGCTGGTATAATATCATCACAGTCAATTAAGAGTCCCAATATAACATCAACAGCAATTTGCAATATTATGGAATTGACATAGTTTTGAGTAACCAGTATGTTAAAAAAAAAAACAAAAAACAAAAAACAAAGAACAAAATAACAAAAAACAAGTCCTAACCACAACCTATGATTAGCTCATTGACATCTCAATTTTAGTTTATATACAGGACCGGACCGGCTGCTATATACCTTGAAAAGGCTATAGGGTACCATTCAGATGTCTCATGTCTATTTCATTTTAGTATTTAGCCATTTGTTGTGTTGAAGTATAATTTTGTTGATCTTGGCAGATTTTAGGATAATCTAGACTGGCTTGTAACTCTAACAAGATATTTGTCGACATTTAATGTGCAGAACTTTTTTTAATGCCAATGGCATGATGTTTTAATTAGTATAGCTTTGTACTATGCTCTGAGGTCAGGTATTATAATTACTTGGACTTGATTTTTTTCTTACTCAGGATTATCTTGGCTATTCTCTGTCTTTTGTGAGTCCAGATAAATTTTAGAATCTTTTCTAGTTCTGTAAAGAATGCTATTGGTATTTTGATAGAGATTGTAGTGAATCTGTAGATTGCTTTCAGCAGTATAGACCTTTTCGTGATACTGATTTATCCAATATATGAGCAAGTATTTTCTTTCCAAGTTTTTTGAGTGTGTGTGCTTGGTGATTTTTCCATCAATGTTTTATAATTCTCTTTCTAAAGAGCTTCCATTTGTTTGATCAAATTTATTCCTAAATATTTGGCTAATGTGAATAGAATTTCTTATTGATTTCTCTTTCAGGGAGTTCATTATTAACATAAATAATCTATTTTTAAAAGTTTATTTTGCAATCTGCAACTGTACTGAATTGATATATTGACTCTGACAGATTTTTGGTGGGGTTTTTAGGGCTTTTTTTCATGCAAAATATCACGTCTTCTGCAAACATAGATAATTTGACTTCCTCTGTTCTGATTTTGACATCTATTATTTCTTCCTCCTAATCGTTCTTGCTAAAACTTTCAGGACTATATTGAGTAACAGTGGTTCAGGTGGATGTCCTTGTCTTATATTCCAGATCTGAGGGAAGATCCTTATTGCTTTTCCCCATTCAGTATGGTATTGACTTTGGTTTGTAACATATAGCCTTTATAATTTTGAGGAATGTTATCTTATTTGTGGAGGAATTTTATTATGAAAAGGGGTGTTGAGTCTTATCAAATATTTTCTCTCTATTCCTTGAGATGACAATACAATTGTTTATTCTTTATTCTGTTGATGCGATGACATATGACATTGGTTGATTTGTGAATGCTGAGCTAAACTTGTGTTTTTGGGATAAATCCCACTTGATTGTGATGTATGATCTTTATGATGTTGATTTGGACTTAATTTGTTAGTATCTTCTTGAGAATGTTTTCATCTATATTCATTAAGGACATAAGCCTATAGTTTTCTTGTGTCAGACACAGCAGCCTGTGTATGAGCCAACTTTGCTTTCCTCAGAATTGTGGCATTCATTATCCCTGATTTACTTATTCTTTCCCCAAATAGTTACATAGCAGTCGTCTTTTTACCTTCTTAGTCTTAATTTAGATTTCACTTCCACACAGATGGTTATCTCTGTCTCTACTTACTAGCTGTGTAGCATTAGACAAGTTTATTAGCTTTTCTAACAGGAGCATAATGAAGATTAAAAGAATTCTTATCAAGAAAGATGTAAATTTCAACAAACGATTCTGAGAAAATTGACAGTTCAGGAAAATGTAAGACAGCTCATTTTTTTACATTGCACATAAATATATTTCTGTATGGATCTGTGATCTAAATGTAAAAAAAACAGATAAAAAAGTCTTAGAAAACATGATTGAATTCTACTTCAAGATGAATTAACAATGGTTTTAATGCAGTGGCACCAAAAGGAAAAAATGATGAATTTGAATACATTATAAAAAACATTTAAGCACTCAAAGCAGCAAAATAAAAATATGAGAAAGCAATTGAAAGAGATATTACAACATGTATAATAAATAAGGAACTCTTAAAATTTGAGAGTGAAAAAAAGATGAAGATCTGATATAAGAATGGGAAACTAACACGCAGAAATAATCCACAAAAAGTTTTAAATGATTCCTGAACATATCCTTTATAATAGTAGTACCAATAAAACTATAGTGAGATACCATGTTTTGTGTACCAGGATTGCCAAGACTTACAGGGTAGTGAATGATTGTTGCTGGGCAAACAGACACTGTCATGCCTTACTAATTGTAAAGCAAGTTTTTGTAACCAATATAGAAGGGGATTTGGCAATATTAAGCAAATATACTTTGGAATTTCCTTCTTGACCTGCTACTTTCACCAGACTCTGAAGATTCACCTTCACCAATGCAAAAATAACTATGTGCCAAGGTTATCTACAACAGCATTGTTTGAAATTTAAAAATACTCTAGCAGGTTGGTTAAGTAATTGTACATCTATACACTCAAACACCAGGCACTTTTGTACAATAATTTTTTTTGAAAGAATGAAGAAGATTTGTATGAACTGATACGTAATTACTTCCAGGTTCTAGTGTTAGTTAAAAAAGTGAAACCTGCAAAATAATCTAAACATTATGCCAAATTTTGGTTAAGAACAAAGAGGAAATAGAAATCCATCTATTCATTTGTGTGAAAATAAAGTCTGCAGGGAGTACAAACTAGAGATTAATGAGCTCTGTTTCTAACAGGGCGTGGGTGGGAACATAGTGCAAAGGTAGATAGGAATGGAGTGAGTTTGACATTTCTGAGTATTTTGTTTTGAAGATTCCCACTCTTTATAATCACGTTAATGTTTCACACAAGAGAGAGAGAAGAGAAGAGAAAATTTGAAAATCAGCAAAGTTAAGAGTGGTGAATACTGGAAAATGGAGCATAAATACAAAAAAAATGAAGTTAGCTTACGTTGATAAAATAATTGCAGGGGCGTGGAAAAAAGAACTAATGCAAGCAAGTTTGTCTTCCATGCTTGGGATTTAATTAGCTGTTTTGAAGATCAGGAGACAGATATTCTAGAACATTGTTAAAAATCTGAAAAACTAGATAAATGCAATTCTTCTCTAAGGCATTATTTCAGTGACCATCTCTTTTACAATTTGGAGGCTAAAGTGTTTTTTCAATGACATGTCAGTTCAAAATGTGAAGGCGAATTCTCCTGCAGAGGATATCACCAGTACCTTCAAATACTTGATACGCTGCTACATCGTTAGGTCCGTAATTGCATACCATGCATACCAGTCACACAGATTTGCAGCCTCTCACAGCACATGATGAAGATGCTAGACAAACTGAACTGCCTCAATCAAATATGTAACCAACTACACACAATTCTAATGGGGAGGGCCAAGCAAGAAAAGGTTTTCTTTAAGAAGTCATTTTACTACAAAATAATCTGGGAGTAGAAATAGTTGTAAATGCTGAAGGTATATTAAATACATGATTATGACTCTAAATTGTCCTTCAGTACACCTTCTATTGTCAAGTATAAAAACTGCCTCACCATAGTCTTGAAATGTTGAGTTGACATGCCTGAGAGTCAAAACTTCCTATAACTCAGTGTGTCACTTCTTTCTGTTTGTACATATATATATATATATAATCAAGCAACAATTTCAACTCTTAAAGCATTGTCTTTCCAAAAAAAATTCCTGGAGCCCCTGACCAGCTCATATTTACCAAACAGTTGATTACCATAGTTCCAGTTCATCAAATCCAGCTTCTCCACCTCCTGCTTCTTTGCAGGCTTCACTCTCTGCAGTTAAATCTTCCATTTATGCCTTGGTTTCTTTGCCCTGTTTGACCTTATCCGTTTTGTTTGCATTTCTGGGGGTGGTGCTGTCTTAGGATTTATCTTTTCCTGCTGCCATTTCTGGCTTAATTTCCACTTTCACAGGGACATGTTTAGCTAGGAACCTTACAGATCTCCTCCTGAGCTCTTCCATTGTACCAATAGACTTTGCAAAGTTGGGATACTGTGCTGCTATTGTGCTCTCTACTCCCACAAATTATGTGATTTCGAAACTTCTTTTCACCAAAATTAACTTATCTTTGAATACCATTTTCCTGAAAACTTTAAAATTCTCTTATATGTGGGTGTAGATATTTGTTTCTATGTCTGTTTCTTGTATTTTCCACTTTCATTGGTTGAAAAGGCTAAGAAACTATGATGTCCAAGAAGCCATGGGCATGCCTAACCCCCACATCTTTCATTTCTCCATGCTCAAAAGGATAATGGTTCCTTAAAGAAATAGATATTTTCAGGACTGGAGCAGGACAAGAACAAACTGAGTCTGTAATATCTTTGTGTGCCAGAAAGTAAACAAAATAATCAATATCTGGTAGGGAAATGTTAAGAGGGAACAAAAGCCATAGCTAAGAGACTTTCATTTGACCAATGCAGGAATGATTTGATCTTGTAAGTAAATGATAATAAAGAATTCCATCCATTAAATAAGAGTGTGTGGGTGCACATTAGTATCATAAATAAGTAAGCAAGAACAAAGAAAGCAAAAAAGGAATAAAAGAAAAAAGGGAAGATCCTTATGGAAGAAAGTCAACGATAAATAAAAAACCAATGATGACTAATTACCATTTAGCATCCACTCATGATTGTTTAGAGCAAGAATCAACTAAATCTATTTTATAAACTTTCTGAGGACTAGCAAGATATTTTCACTATTTCAAAATATCTCCTAAGAAACTTACTAGTTATAAGTGGAAAAAAATAGATACTTTGTCATGAGAAAACTCTGGTAGATGTCACCTTAACTAATATCAAAGCTAATATCACTGGGAATCAGCGTGAAGGACATCATGTACCTCCTGACATGATTCACTGAGAAGAACCCAACATCACCTCAGGCTTGTTCTTGCCCAAAGATCCTAATTGTAACATCATGGTAAGTAAACATTAAATAAATCCACATTGAGGGATATTTTATGACTAATCCAGTGCTATTAGTAATATCAATGTATTGAAACCCAAATCTTCTGTTTCAATTTAGAGGATACTAAATATATATGAAAATTGAATGCATCACATTTTTGGATTTAATATGTTTTAAAGACATGGTATAATAATTGGAAAAATCTGATTGAATAACTGCAAATAATAATTGCATAGTTGTTTTTAGTTTTTGAAAGTTATTTGATTTCCCACAGTGTTCCCCGCGGTTCTCTTCCTCTTGCCCTCACTTTTGTCTGATCCCGTCCCCAACTTTCCAGACCCCCAGTCATATCAGTCTACCTCCATCGGCCATATCCCGCAATGAAGGAATCATGACTGGATATGAACTGTACTACTGCAACAATGTGGAGGAATCCAACATAGGGGAAGGTGATGGGGAGGGGTTGGGGGAATCCCAGAGCCTATGAAACTGTGTCATAAAATGAAATTAAAAATAATAATAACCAAAAATACATTTCAGGATTAAAAAAAGTTATTTGAAAGATAGAAATATGCAGAGAGTGAGGGAGAGAGAGAGACAGAGAGAGAGAGAGAGAGAGAGAGATCTCCATCTGAGTTAGACAAGGGTGAAGCCAAGAGCTGTGAACTCAGTCCAGGTCTCCCATGTGGTTGACAAGGAATTCATTAAATGAATTATCACCTGCTGCCTCTCAGGGTGTCTGTGATCAAGAAGCTGAAATCAGAAGTGGAGCCTGGACTTGAACCCAGGCCCTCTGGTATGGCATGTGGCCATGTCAGGCAGCATCCTAACTGCTAACTCAAACACCATGTATCATATATAAATGATAATTTACTAATTGCAGTTTTTATTTTACAAATTTATTTATTTGAAAGAAAAAACATGATGGCAGGAGAGAGTGACAAAGAGAGAGGGAGAGAGAGGGAGAGATCTTTCATCCATTGGTTCATTTCCTAAATGCTCATGATAGCTAGGACCGGATCAATTCAAAACTGGAAACCAAGAACTCAATCTGGATCCCCCATGTGGGTAGCAGAGACTCAAGAGTTTGAGCCATTACCTGCTTCCTCTCACGGTACACATTAACAACAAACTGGATAAAAAGTGGAGCCAAGATGCTAACAAGGGACTCCAGTATGGGCTATAGATATCCGCAGCAGTGAGCAGTGTCTTAACTGCTGCACCAAATATTGGCCCCAAATGTGCTCATTATTCTGCAGTTATCTCAGAGATTATCTTTACTTTTAGTAACACACAATGAAGTATTTGGGGATAAAAGGGAATCCTGTCTCCAACTTCTTTCAAATAACTCCCAAACATGAATAAAATATTCTATATCTGAATAGTAGGTATAAATAGTGTGTATGTATATGCATACAATACACATATAACATACTACTTATATATGTATGCATATATGTATGCATATATGTATTTGTAATAATTTTCCTACCTCTCAGAGATAGTCCATGGGCTTAAGAGAAGGTCAAACAAAATCAATGATCTAATATAGATGCTCAAGGCATAATAGTTAATGTTATGATCACTGGCACATGGAACTCAGCTTCTTCACCTCTAAAATGGATGAATAATGCATTCTCAGAGAGTTTGGGCAAGAATTAGCTAAGATAATGCTTTTTTAATTTAATTTTTCATGATGTTTACATAGTTATCAGAGTGGGAAGGACTGAGGGTTAAGGAAAAGTGGACATGATCATTGTTTCCAAATTTTCTATTTCTTCTTCCTGTTTCGAAAAGAGGGAAGGAGATAAGGGGAGAAGCCATATTCAGCCTCCCAACTGATCTAGTATCCAGGAATGGAGAATGGCCACCTGATATCAACCCAGGCTCCCGATGTGGTGCATGCTCAGAGGGTTCTACCCAGGTGCTTTTGATAGTTCTGAAATGCTGTTGATCTTGCTGATCCAAAGATAAGGGAGCACTTTCAATGTCCACTGGCTGATACAGTTGACCTTTGAGTCTTCATTCGCCCATTGTTTGGCTGGGGTAGTTGTCCAATTTGTTCTGCTCTCCTTACTCTGCTATGGTACCAAATGTCTTCTGCAGGCCCCAATGAGCTGCCATATCCTTCATGCTCGTCAGGGCTTGCAGTCCACCACTCCATCATTTCCACTGAGGAGGACCAGTTCTCACGGGCAGGCCCAAGGACCCAGGTCAGGTGAGCCAGCCCCACCAGTCCCCCCCCCCCCCCCGCCACCCCCGGGAATCACTGACCCAGCATCTATCATACAGGTGGGTCCATGGACCCAGGCCAAGAAGTAAACTGGGTCCTGCCAGACCCCTGCCCCTGGGGCTCACGGACCCGGCACCCACTGCACCCAGACTGACATAGTTCCCCTCACCTCAGCATCAATCAGTGGGCGCTTCAGCCTGGCTCGGTCCAGCCTGCTTCCAGGTCCAGCTCATGCTGGTGGGTGATGCAGCCTAGCCTGGCCTACCCAGCCCCCAATCCTGGCCCTAATATGAACTAACTGGTGTTGTGGTCCTACCTCGCCCATTCCACACCCCGTCCTGGTTCTCAGATCTGCCAGTGGATGTTATGATTTGGCCCAGCCTGGCCCAGCCTAGCCCAGCCCCAGACCTGATTCACGTGTATGCTGGTGGATACAGTAACCTGGCCTGGTCTGGACTGCTCCTTTCCTTGGTTCTTGTGCTCACCTGCAGGGACTGTGTCCTTACAAATGAATTCACCAAGCACCTCCTTCAGGTCTCCTCCCAGAAGCAGATCCTGCACACACCGGTGGGTCCTTGGTCCAGGTTAACTTAGTCCACGTCTTTGTCTTGGCAGGAACAGTGTCCTTGTCCATCTGGCCCACACCCATTCCAATTGTTCCTCTTGGGAGTGACAGTCTAGCCATTCCTGGTTCACACCCAGACCCAGCTCTCACTGGATTCAGTGAGAACCGAAACCTAGCCCAGCCCATTCTACACCCACTTTGGCTTTCATGAGTACCAATGGGTGCTGGAGTCTGGCCCTGTCTAGTGCTCCCCAGACCCAGTCCACACCCATGCTGAGGGAGACTACAGCCATATGCAGCCCAGATTGCTGCCCCATTCTGGCTTTCACACTCACAGGTGGGAATCCCAACCAAGCAGGGGCATCCTCTTAGCTCCCCAACCAAGCCTGTTCCAGCCACAGATCTTGCATGTGTCAGCAGATTGCAGTTCCACAGGAGTAAGCCCACATACCGCCCTCCCGACAGATTCTACCCACAGACCTGATTCTCTTGCGTGCTGGTTAGTGTCATGTGACAGCCTAACATTATCCGTCCCCTATTCCAAATCTCACTGATGGGTACTGTGATCTAGTCCTGCCCGGTAGGCCCCAGCCCCAGCTTTAGTGTGTGTCAGTGAGTGAGTGCTATTTGGTGGTGGTGGTCGATGCTAACTATTCCAGCTCAGGTCTCCCACATGTGCTGGGTCTTTGGTCTAACCCTTAAATATCTTCCCGTTCCCCTCTTCAAACTGCTCAGTCTCACCCCCCTCACTTAACCTGAGAATACAGTGGCCTTGTCTACAGAAGTTCCTCAGTAGTCATTCCTCATCTGGACATGAGCCCTCAGGTCCCCACTGGCCTTCATCTGTGCCATCCCCAGGCCCCTTTGAACCGACTTCCAAGGGTGGCCCGAGGGTGCCCAGCAAGGCTTAAGCTGCCCAACTGCCCACACTCTGCTGGTCTAAAAAGCTTAAGATAATGCTTTTAAAAGTGAGTCTTAATGTTCTTTGACAGAATAATTATTTTTAAAAAATATTTTTATTTATTTCTATTGGAAAGTCAGATATACAGAGAGGAGGAGAGACAGAGAGGAAGATTTTCTGTCCGATGATTCACTCCCCGAGTGACCACAACGGCTGGTGCTGTGCTAATCCAAAACCAGGAGCCAGGAACTTCCTCCAGGTCTCCCACATGGGTGCAGGGTCCCAAAGCTTTGGGCCGTCCTCGACTGCTTTCCCAGGCCACAAGCAGGGAGCTGGATGGGAAGTGGAGCTGCTGGGATTAGAACCGGCGCCCAGATGGGATCCTGGTGCGTTCAGGGCAAGGACTTTAGCTGCTAGGCCACACCACCGGGCCCAATAGAATCATTATTAAATGTATTCTTCAATTTGATGAACACTTGTATAGTTGTTATTGACTAGCAATGTTATTTAATCCTCAGCAATCCTGTTGACATAGCTATTATTGCTATCCCCATTGCAGAGGTAAGGAAACTGAAGCTCAGAAAATGCAAGTCACTTGCCCAAGATCATTCAATTTGAATCCAGAGTCAAATTCTCAACATGGTGCAATGCTAATTGTCACTTCTTTTATTACTTGATTTAATTGTATAAGACCCTAACACTTACTCCAGGCTGTAAGAAGAAGCACCAGATCAGCAAGATTCCAGGATTTTAGTGACAATATCAGGAGAGCCTTTCTAAATCACTTAACAAAGGGCTGTTCTTAGGCACACACAATTTTTGTATCTCCGTTTTCTTCTCATAATGTACAAAATTCTGTGAGACTATGAAGAAACTTTTATCATTTCACTTTTTCCCCCCCCCTGAATCCTCCCTAGACCTGGACACAGTGAGCATGTGACACTGAATAATGATTTTATACAAGAAATGGAGCATAATGTTTTCCATTTTGTTTCCAGACCCATTTCAGAAAATTATCAGCCTTTGCTCAGTAATTTGAGAAGCAGAGCTATTAGGCTGCCTACCTTGAACAAAACTGGTTCTCTCCATCCAGTCTCTGGACAAACCATTAAAATAGAACTCTGATAGCGATTTAGGGAGAGTCGAAAAATAACTTGCTTCTCTTACACTTTTCCTTTTGCTTTGTCCAGTTAGAACTGGGTTATTAAGAACTATTTCTTAGTAATGATATAGAGGAACTGGGGGGGAGGGACTTGGGGAGGGGATAAGGGAATATGAAACTGTACTATAAAACAATAATAACAATAATAAAATTATTAAAAATTCTGTGGAAAGAAAAAAAGAACTGGGTTATTTTTATAATTGTTCTTGCAGTTGTACATTTTGAAACGATCATTTCTGGAAAGGTGACAACAGATACATAACAGCTATGGAAGTTTATCTGAAATGCTATGATAGTAAAATTTCTGACTTTCCACAAATTCTAACACAGGAATTAAAGTTTGGCAAATTTGCTGCCAAATGCTAGTCCCATAATTCTACTATTTAGTTCTTCTCAGAATGGATTTCTCCATTGCTGAATTGCATTCAAAGATACAAGCAATAAATCTGCTTTTGTTCCTTTTCCATTGTTCTTTTATGACATGCTGGCATTTATTCCTACATGAAGATGCTATTGTTCCTTTAAGCCCATTAGGAACCCCTGTGTTTTCTCCTTTTGGAAATTAGGAAGTGTGGTTTTTTTTTTTTATTTTCTCATCACCATAAAGGAAATAACGAGTGTAAAATGGGAGTGATAGGAAACTTCCAAAAAGGAAACCTACAACAGTAATTTGTTGTACTGAAATGATGGTCCACAGTCCCCTGAATATGTTTTTCTTCATTCTTTGTTGTCGTTGTTGTACTGCAGTTTGCATAATCTCTGTTGGTCTACCTTTGAGTTTGCTGTTTCTTTTCTTTTTTTTTTTTTTTTTGTTTTGTTTTTCTGCCACACCTAACCTGTCTGAACCCCTCTGGTGATTTTTTTCTTCATTCCAAATATGCAAGTATAACCAACTCCAGAATTTCTATGTGGGTCACTTGAAGAATTTCTATTGACTTTCTGACATTGTTGTGAATCACTGTCACCATACTTTAATTCTTTAAGCATCGTTTCCTTTAGTAATCTGAGCATATTTATAATAGCTGCTTTAGAGGCTTTTACTACTAAGACCAAAACCTAAGCCTCTTCAGAGGCAATTTATATGGCCTTCTTTCTCTTCCCAGGAATAGTTCACAATTACTTGTGTCTCTGTATGTCTTACTTTTTTTTTAATCGAAAATTGGACATTTTAGATCATTTATCGTAGCAATTCTGCATGCTTGTCATGTCATGAACCCTGTGTCACACCTTGAGAGGTCTTTGTGTTGCTTGGGGAAAGCTTTCAAGTCTGTCCATGATCTGTTCTAATTGCTCTTAAGTGCCTGCAGTCTATCTCATACTCACAGTCTTCCTCACCAAGCATATCTGACTAGGACGCCAGAAGGGATCTTCCTAACTATCTTCAGTTCTCTCTATTGAATTTCTGCATTCTCTGCTATGTTGATTTTTTTTATTCATTAATTACATTGTATTATGTGACACAGTTTCATAGGTACTGATGCTGGAATTAATTGACATAGTAATGAGTAGCCAATATGTTAAAAATAAATGTTAGTTCTTAACCGCCCAATGCCAGCATCATACTGAATGGAGAAAAACTGGAACCCTTCCCACTGAGATCTGGAACAAGACAGGGATGTCCACTTTCTCCACTACTATTCAACATAGTCCTAGAGGTACTCGCTGAGGCCATAAGACAAGAAAAAGAAACCAGAAGAATCCAAATGGGAAACGAAGAAGTCAAGCTTTCACTATACGCAGATGACATGATTCTTTATGTAAAAGAGCCAAGAGACTCAATACAGAGACTGCTAGAACTTACACGAGAGTTTGGTAGAGTGGCAGGGTACAAAATTAATGAACAAAAATCAACAGCCATAGTGTATGCAAACAGCCCCAAGATGGAAAAAGATTTAACCAGCAAGATACCATTCAAAATAACAGAGAAAAGTATGAAGTATCTGGGAATAAATCTAACCAAAAATGTAGGAGACCTATTTGAAGAAAACTACAAACTACTTAAAAAAGAAATTGAACAAGACCTCAAAAGGTGGAGTAACATCCCATGCTCCTGGATAGGTAAAATCAATATCATTAAAATGTCTATACTGCCAAAAGCAATATATACATTCAATGCAATTCCAATCAAATTGCCCAAAACATTCTTCATGGAACTGGAAACAATGATTCAAAAGTTCATCTGGAAACACAAAAAACCACGAATAGCTAGAACCATCCTGAAGAACATGAAGTTAGCAGGGGGAATCACAGTTCCGGACCTCTGGACATACTATAGGGCAGTGGTTATCAAAATAGCCTGGTACTGGCACAAAGATAGAGAGGAAGATCCATGGAGCAGAATATGTTGATTTTATTGTGAAGTTTCCAGGCTTTCTGTATCATTTCCCACTTAAGAACATCATTTATTTATTTATTTATTTTAAGATTTGCATCTTTTTCTTGGAAGGCAGATTTACAGATAGGAGATACAAAAAAGATCTTTTATCTGCTGGTTCATTCCCCAAGCAGGTGCAACAGCCGGAGTTGAGCCAGTCCGAAGACAGGAGCTTCCTCCATGCAGGTGAGGGTCCCAAGGCTTTGGGCCACCCCCTATTGCTCTCCCAGGCCACAAGCAGGGAGCTGGATGGGAAGTGGAGCAGCCGGGATTAGAACTTGCACCCATATGGATTCCAGGTGCATAAAAAGCAAGGATTAACCTCTGAGCCATCACTTTGGGCCCACATCTTCATGTTTCTTGGAGAACACCCATAAGCATGGAATTTTCCGTACACAGTTCCAAGTGAAGTCAGCCACCTCAGAGAGAGCTGTGGGGCTCTTCACCTTTAGGGATACACCCTAAAACTGGGACAGGTACTGCCATTTCCTGCAAGAGCAATACCTTATGAGATTGGGACTAAACGGGTTGCCAACCCCTGATTTTCTCAGTTTGCATCTTGCTGGCATTGAAGGTGTGTCCTAACAGCAAGTGGAGGCTTGGATGCCCCAGTTAAGTTTCTTGCTTTGCTACCCCTGGGATAGGGCTTCCACCTTCTAAGCGGGAGCTTCCTAGGAGATGGCCTCATGCTTCTTGGTCACAGCTACCTGGAACATTGCTTCTGCACCGTGGGGCTGGAGGAAGGAGAAACACAAGTATCCTCACTCCCCCAGAGTGAAAGCATAGCCCCAGACTGGGCGCTGTGGAGGGAGTGAGGAGCTCCTGTCTTCTTGGCTATACATGCCTGGGTTAGAGTTTCGATGGCATGAATCTGGAATGGGTAGGTAGGACTTTCAATATTCTCACCAAGATTTAGTAAATTTACTGTATGATTAAGATATAGTAAATTTACCTATATGATCTCAACACAGTAACTAGAGATTTTGAATGATAATTTCTTATGATTTTCAGTTGTCTAATCATTTATTTCTTTATTGCTCATTTTCTTTTTCTAATAGAGGAAGTAACTGAAGCACAGAAAACTTGGAGATTGTCTATGACTGTGATGAGACTTGAAATAGAACTGAATGCCAGTCTTTTTCTACTATTCCAAATGCTTCATGTAAGATGATCAATTATTTACTTTGCTGTTTGTTTCATAGCTGAGTAGATGCAATTCACACAAAGGGTTAAAATTCAAAATTCCTTCAGTAAAGCATTTTCCTATCATCCGTCTGTACTGTGTCCTTGATGCTTTTTTTGGTGGGGGTTCTCCATTGATCTTCTTTCTCCCCTATCTATCTCCTACTTTCCCCTTGGGATATACTAAGTAATCCACGAGCAGTAGTGAAATTTTCAGAATAATTACTCTACTGAGATAGCGTGTTTGGCATCAGGCTTTTTGGTGAGTGTTGGCTCATCAACTTTTGATATTGTGGGTTGGCACAGGAGAGAGAATTCTGGTAAATTGCAGACCATAGTTTTGCTATTTCTAGGTTGAGTATTTACAGTGTATTTTGAACCATCTTTCTGAATTTCAGTTTCTAAGTCTGCAGAATGGGGCACAGGAGAGCTACACAGCAGGCTGGAAGGAATGAATGTAATGAGCTGTGTGTAGAGGCTGGCACGAGGAATGTTAGCTGCAGCTCCCCGTGTCTTTGCTGTTACAGAGAAGTTGCTTTCCCAGGGTTTCATTCACTGTTCCTTTTGAATGGATTGTTGCTTAGTTTCTGTTCCCTGACGGTATCTCTTGGATATTATGTTGTTCAATTGACGCACATCCTTAATACTTTGCATAAAATTCACCTAATATTAGATTTAGTACTTTGCATAATATTAAAAGGGCTAAATTTCCTTGGAGGTAAATAGGGCTAGATATCTGGTCATTTTGCCCAAGTTTTTGAATTTGGGGTCCCTAATTCCATCTAACTTCTTGCCTGTTTTGTGTGGCTGTCCCATCAACCTCTATTATCAGAGCATCTAGAAATACTAAAATAATTCACTAATTTAATAGACTAGAGTTCAAAGGGCAATTGTATTATGTAAGTGTTTTTAAAAGGTTCATATTCTCCCAGACGTAAGCAATCCAGTAAATCTGTCCGGTCTAAGTGTGTTATGACTGGACTGGATTAACCTCTTTCCATTAAAACCAAAATGCAAAGCTGTATGCTTCAACCAAGGTGTACTGGTTAACATCTATCAGGGATCAGCAGAGTAATTGCTTGCATGTAGGGTGACATTTCATTTCTCAACTTTAGAATTTGTTCATGAAATAGTTATGAGCCTTAGAGTCTTCTCAGAGTGAATAAAGAATGTGTGTGCGTGTGTGTTTTGCAAGACTGCATGTGACCTTGAATGTGCACAGAGAGATTAGGACAAATCACCAAAGATCATTGTAGTAAAGAACTGCCTTGTGATTATAATGTTGAAACCCTATTCTAAGTGTTTTGTAAGTTAATTTTAATGTTTACAACCATGCGATGAGGTAGTTATGGTTATTGCTACTATTTTGAGATGAGAATACTGAGGCACAGGAAAGATAAATGATTTGCCATGGTCTAACGGCATTGGTTTACATGCTGAGATGGGCTAGTTTCAAAGCTGATACTGTCTGGCTTTTCCATCACCAACTCAAAGGCCACTGTAAAGGTGGCCACCACAGATGTTGCTGCAAAGATAGTTTCACTCTGTAGTGTGGCTATGTGGATTTTTCAGGGTGAGGAGAAGAATGTGAAATCTGGGAGAATATAAACAACAGTTTTCTAGCAGCCTACCTTGAGAAGAAGCACAGGAGAACAAAATGGACAATATCTTCAACCTGTCCTAAGTTTTCATAATGATAGCTCATCAGACCCCCAATGTCAAATATAATCATAGAATTTCTTTACTCAGAAACCCTGGGATCCCAGTGCCCCTAGAAAAGAATCTCAGGTAACCTGGCATAAACTCACCTATCCAGCTTTCTCGCAGCTTACCATCATTGAGCAAATTGTACCATCCAAATTCCACCTGCCTTACAATTTCCTATATTGCTTTTCTCTGTTTTCCCCCCATCTCAATCAACTAACCCTACCATCACTGCTACCCCAAACACAAGACTCACCTCAAATGAGTCTTCACAGCTGCTAGTTCTCTGAAGTCATATCTCCTTCCCCTGAAAACCCAGGCAGATTTTTTTTTTTTTAGTTTTTCTATTGCTTCCATGCCAAATTAAGACTTGGCATCTAAAAACAATACAAATGCATGCCCTTAGAATTCCAGAGGCCAGAAGTCCAGGCAGGCTAGACTGGTTTTGCCACTCCAAGTTTTACAAAACTAGAATCAATTGTGCTTGCCAGCTAGGCTACTCATTGGAGTGTCTAGGAAGAATTTTCCTCCAAGATCCTTTAGGTGGTTGGTGTAATTCAGCTTCTTGTGGTTTAGGATTGAGATCTCAGTTTCTTTCTGGCTGTCATGTGAGGTCCCGTTTGGCTTCTAGTGACCAATACATTCCTTGATGCTAAATAGTGTGGCAGGTTACATATATATATATGTATATATATAAAATATATATACTAATCATCCCAAATCTCTCAGAAACCCATTCATATACTTTCCTCAAAAGATGGGAATTATTCTACTTTCCAAAATAAATTTATCTTCTTTTTAAACTGTACTATTTCCTTTGAATCCTCTTAAAATGACAATGCAAATAAGAATGTGTTTTTTCAATCATGACTTTAACAACAAAGTCTCTATTAATTTACTATTAAACACAGTTCTGATTTTCACATGAAATGTGGAGTTTTGACTATTTTAAAATATGACAGTCCATAGTCGCCCAAATTGGCAAAGGCATATATAGGAGATGGGTTGGCAGGTAATAGAAAGAAACATGAAATTATGTAAGTGTAGGTTCGGAAGGAACTGGCTAAATAAACTGTGATATATTCGTATACACACTAGACACTAATAGAAATGTGGAAAACCAATGTGTGCAGGGGGAAACATCCTTAAACTGTAGATCAAGGGAAAGATTTCTTCCAAAATTTTGATGAAGTTAGAAACAAGATCTTCAACACAATTTACCTTTTTTTTTTTTTAATTTAGCAGTGCAAAACATTCACACATTCCAGAAAATGTTCTTTGGTATTCTGAAAGTTTGCTCCTCAGAATGACTCAGGTAGGACCTTCACACTTCAAAAAGAGTAAATTTTACTTTATTGTAAATTACACTTTTGTTTGCTCATTTAATTTATTGGAAAAGCAGTTGGTGGTGGTGGGGAGGGAATAAAACAGAATTATTTCTCAATAGGATTTTTAAAATGGCAACTTGGATGATTTTGGTTTGGGGTTGCATTCACCATCTTGGGCCTGTCAGCACCTTATGTGCTTCTTGTACATAGTTGTTCAAGGTTTTCCCTGCAAGACTCCCACTATTGCGTCTCTCAGGACTATCCAGTGTGAATTTCTCTCAAACAGCCTCACTGTCAAAATAAACATGTTCCATGTTTCTTTCTCACCACCCACAGTTCTCAATTTAGCCATAAAGGTGGATATTTTTGTCTTACTTATTTTTCAATCTGGGTTTCAATAGTTGAGCATGGTAGCAGCCATTTTCTTCCACTCTAAAGGAGACCAGTAACTCCGTTTGAAAAATACACTTTTCAGAGCAGGTGTCAGCTCTTGCTCATGCAAAGAAGCTAATTGTGGGGTGCTTTCAGAACACCTTTGAATATTTCATTCCAATGAGAATACTGTGATTGTATTCTCAATAAAATGTTAAGTGGCTTCTGACTTCAGGCATGGAAAGGAGCATCATGGGTTATGAAACACCTGTGATAGGCTGCATGTGGAATTTAATATTCAACTTTAAATGTAAATAAACTCCTGGTTTCAACATACCATTTCATCTAATGATAACTTTGCTTTTTATTTAACTGTCAAACCCTGCAATTGTGTTGTCCTCTTTTATTCCCCACAGAAACCGTTCATAGGATATAAGCATGTATTCTAGGAGAGGGAACACTAACTTCCATCCTAAATGTTAAAATCCAGCCCTAGAAAATTGAAACCTATGTAACAAAAAGATTTCAAAACTCCACAGTAAAACTTACTGATTTCAGACAACAATAAAAAGACTAGACTGTAATTCTGTTAGCAGCAGCTTTGACCATTGTGGCTTTCAGGACTGCTCTGAGAGGAAGGAGAGTATTATTGAAAAAAAAAAAAAGATTTCTCAAGAATGAAGGTAAAAATCCTAAAGGATTTTCCACAAATTCACATTTCCAATCAGAGTGATTGTAAGTTAAAATTACCAAAGAACATGCATCTGTACTTCCAAACCAAAGACGGACTTCCAAAGAAACTGTTAAATATATTTTGACAATAGAATGCTGGACTCTCTGCCATTGTACATACCTACAATATAAGGTTACAGTTCATAGCAGAATGATGGACATACGACTGTTTATGAAGGACTATTGCAATAATATGGGGGAGATGGGTGAGGGAAGGGGATTTAGGGAAGCGGAAGGGAGTTCCTGGAGGAGGAAGGGGAAAAACTTACCAAAGATCATGATATCCTGATATTTCCATATTTAATATCCAAATATATACATATGAAATATATACATATGAAAATGTCATATCTATATATAATATCTCTCTCTCTCTATATATATATATATATAAAATGCACATATATGGTCATAGTGTAACTCCAAGCTATTCAATACACCTTAACAACTCCAGAAATATTAGTCACCAAAATGTGCAGTAAAGATAATAGAAGGCTTCAGGGCCCGGTATGGTAGCCTAGTGGCTGAAGTCCTAGCCTTGAGCACACCAGGATCGCATATGGGCACTAATCCCAGTTTCCCATCCCGTTCCCTGCTTGTGACCTGGGAAAGCAGCCGAGGATGGCCCAAAGCCTTGGGACCTTGTACCTGCGTGGGAGATCTGGAAGAGGCTTCTGATTCCTGGCTTCGGATCAGCACAGGTCCAGCCATTACAGCCACTTTGGGGTGGGGGAGGGTAGTGAATCAACAGATGGAAGATGTTCCTGTCTTTCACTCCTCCTTTTGGTATATCTGACTTTCCAAATAAAAAAAAAAAAAGACAGACCCTGCTTCTCCTGCAAAAATGATCGTAGCTCGAGGAAGAGACTGAAAATTATATCTCATTTCATTTTATATCATTACATCATATTGATGCTATTATTTGATGTAATCATGGAATATATATAGAAGACCTTAGAACATGCTTGTCAATGACTTTTTATATAGAGAATCCCACATTCAAGGAAATCAATCATTGCACTTGGAGTTTCAACAAGAGTTTAATCTGTTATGCTGTAGTCTCATTTAAATTTAAAAAACTTCCAAACTTATTAACCAGACCTGTGCACAGATTCATCTTGTGTCATTGTACAGTTTGAAAAATTTCACATCCATAAAGAGTAAATTACTTCCCTCTTTATGATTAATAAATAACTATGTATCTTGGCTCCAATTGCTTAGCAAGTTTGTAATAGAGCTCTAAGAACAAAACCATGGGATACACTAGCATTGTGAAAAGCCTGGGGATGATCCAGTAAGTGAGGCTGGAGGGTAAGATTAAGAACCACAAAGAAGGATAAGAAGAGAGAACTACACGTGCTCTACTGGGACAAAAAAAAAATATCAAATAGTTCAGAAATGTCACATAAATAAGACTTAATAGGTCTACTGGCCAGGGACTGTGTTTGTTAAGTACCACCAAGACCCAGCCAAGATCCCCAATTGTATGTACTTAGGAGTTTTTCTCCATGACACCAACCTAATTTGAATCATTCTCTTAGACTCTTAGAGGCAAATTCTGTGGAGGCAAATTGTTGATTGTCTGAACTGCTTAAACTCCAACTCCCTGGTGACTAGGCAAGGAAGAAAATGGATATCTCATTTTTAAACAACTCAGGAAGAAGCTGGGGGAATCTGCTTTGGACTGTAATGTGGCCTCTTAAATGTTGCATATTGAAGCCCTGCCCCTCACTGTATGGTAGTTGGGTATGGGGCCTTGAAAAGGTGATTGGCATTAGGTGAGATCAGAAGTGAGAGAGGGACTCAGGTTTTCTGGAAGAGCCCATGCTTTCTCTTTATTTCTCTTTTTCTGCTTCATCTCAAGAGTGCAGGGTGAAGGCATCCATCAATAGCCCTCATTGAGGAATAGAATTGGCTAGCACTTTGATGTTGGAATTCCCAGCCTCCAGACTTGTGATAAATAGATATGTGTTGTTTAAACCACCTACTCTATGGTAATTTGTTATGGATAGCCCAGGCTGACTAATGCAACCCTTGCTAAAGTTTTTTTTCAATGAGTGAATGAGTCAGAAAATATATGGAATAAAGTAAGGAGAAATAGAAATGCTCTAAAGTGGGAGAGCTATGTAGGAAGATTAGTCAGGAAAAGCTTACTGAAAGATGATCTTAATAATTTCTGCCTCTGGGCCCGGTGCCGTGGCTTAGCAGCTAAAGTTCTAATCCTGCCAGCCCAGCTTCCCATGTAGCTCCCTGCTTGTGGCCTGGGAAAGCAGTAAAGGACGGCCCAAAGTCTTAGGACCCTGCACCTACGTGGGAGACCCTAACGAGGATCTGGGCTCCTGGCTTCGGATCAGTGCAGCACCGGCCGTTGTGGTCACTTGGGGAATGAATCATCAGACGGAAGATATTTCTGTTTCTCCTCCTGTATATATATATATATGACTTTGCAATAAAAATAAATAAAACTTTAAAAAATAATTTCTGCCTCTAGTTTTGCACTGTTAATCAACCCCTCATCTGTCAATCTAGCATGCCTGTTTTCCCATGATGCACCTGTGTCCCATCCGGGATCTGGAAAAAGCAGATGCTGTGATGATCACATGGGACTCCTTGTAGAGACACCATGAAGCACCTAGGAAGCCTCACAGCACACTAAGCACCACCCCACTTATATATTCATTTAGGGCATACCTCTTAACTCCAAAACTGGCTGTTATACATGAGAATTGCCCTTTGCTTTTTGGTTTGGGCCCCTTGGCTTTTGGGTCCTTCTCATGCTCTGTCTTCATTGCAGGCTCTCCAGTCCATTGATGACAAGTATCTCTCTACTTGTGCTCACCTACACTGGTGTATATTCACTCTCTCACTTTTGAATGAATTATGCTCTCACTTGTGCACTCTATTTATGCCTCTGCCTTGAATTCTGATCTCTGTGGGGGAAAGAATTTGGAATAAAAATTGAGGTGCTTACACCCATAATTGTTCTTCAAAAAATGGGAAAAATTTGGCTAGTACAACCACCATGGTAGTCACTTTGGAGAGTGCTAAGACAACTGAAAAATTGATCTACCACATGACCCTACTATTCCACTTTTGGGAACACATACAAAGGAAGTGAAATAAGTGAAATCCACGTATGACAAAATGGCCTGTACTCCTATATCCAAAGCAGCACAATCTACAATACTGAAGACATGGAAACAACCCTGATGCCCATCAAATGGGGAGTGGTTAAACTGCAATACATCTACTCTATGGAATGCTACTCAGCCATTGAAAAGAATGAAATTCAACCAATTGCAAAAAAAAAAAAAAAAAAAAAAAAAGGTTCCAACTAGAGACCATCATGTTCACTGAAATAGGCCAACCCCCAAAGGACAAACAGCATAAGTTCTCTCTGATATAAGGCAACCATCATGCAAAATACAAGATCAATAGATATATAGATAAGTATGTATGTGTAAATATATGTAATATATATATATATATATATATATATATATATATATATCCTGAAGGTCTGTACAATGGAGGCAAGCATACCATGAAGAGGGATACATTGCAGTATGTGTCTCTACTTCTGAATAAAAGATGGACTCCCAATGAAACTGTTAAGTATATCTTGACATTAGAATGCCAGACTTTCTACCATTCTCTATACATGTCAGGATACACTTAAATAGAAGAATGATGGACTTGTGACTGTTTTTGAGGGACTAAACTATTGTTACAATATAGGGGAAAACAGTGGGAGGGAGAGGGGGTTGGAGAGGATAGAAGGGGAAATCCCGGAGCCTAAGGAACAGTATCATGAAAAATAAAAACTAAAAAAAGTTGTTACTTTTTACACAAAATATTTGAAACCCATGCACTTTTTTTTCATAATATGCACTTTCCATACACTGTTTGGAGTATCCTTTGAAGCTTACAAGTAGTCTCTGATGTAAGGCAACCTTCATGCTAAATACAAGATCAATAGGTGTATAGCTAAACATGTATATCCATATATTCATCTGGAGGAACTGTATAATGAAGACTAGCATACTAAGAAGTGAAGATACATCGCCGTATTCATCTCTACTCCAGTGGCTGTGGTTTTGAATCCCAAATAGAAATTGTGTTATTTGATTTTTGAACAGAGAAGTGACAATATACATAAGCTGAACTGAATAGTCCAATCTTAAACTTTCTGCATTTTACCTGGGGCATGTAAAATACACACAAGAGATCTTTCAAAAGTTCATGGAAATACCACTCTGAAAAAACTCTGGATGGATTTCAAAACTTTATAAACCAAAATGGACTTCTCTTTTAATTGCAATTCCCACACACTTTTGCAAGTTCGCTGTTAGTCTATCATTGTTTTCACAATATCTTCCTCCGATTTATTGCTGAGAGGCAAGGAAGCAGACTAGCTCTGCATTCAGACTTGCAGATCTGGCTCTGCCAGCAACTCACAGTGTGGCCTTGCTGAGCCTCCATTTCATCATCTTTAAAATCAGATTTCCAAGAGTATGGGAGAGGCTGTGTGCAGAAGAGCTGGCACTGGTTTTGTGAAAACACCTGTTGGTCTATATTGCTGTTATTATGGAGGTGAATGGGAAATCCTGTTGGCATAATCTCTTCTGAGACTGCCGGCTAACTCACAGCTTTACAAACTCCAAGGTGACAATGATGCAGATTCTTTTAACCATCACAATAAATACCTCTTAAAACTATGTGGCTGCCCACGTGAAGAATTGGGGTGATGAGAGGGACTAGTTCTTTCTCAAAGCTTGATTACCAGCACTTCTGCAGTTGCGATGACTCCATTCTAAATCTTTTTGCATGTTTCTGGGCTCAAAAAGCTTGCAGGGGACCCAGGCGCTGTTGGCTGCTGGCATTGTTGCTTCAGTCTTGACCTAAACAGACATAGCAAAATGAAGAAAAGTTGTAAAACAATCCAACCGAGTGTGTGTGTGTGTGTGTGTGTGTGTGTGTGTGTGTGTGTGTTCTTCCTGGCTGGATTTAATCAGCATGTACTTTCCAGTAGATGGCCTGTATCTTCTGTATCTTCTAGGTTTTTCATTGTTGAGATGGCAACAGTGAAAAGCCTAGATACTTGGCTTTCATAGTAATGACAGATGAAGCTGGATTTATCTTGGCATTCAATAACGTATTCAAGTCAGCTTGTTACCCATCGGTCTTCACCAAATCTTATGCCACTTTCCAAAGCATCGAGCTTTAGACTTTCCTTGTAGGCATACAACCCTTAGAACAAGCATCTTATTAATGATTTGTTTAGCTGATTGCCTTTAACTAAGATAAATTACCCACAAGGTTCTATTTCCAGCCCTTGGATATCAAATAGTGATTTTAAGCAATTAGAATGACAACACCTCTTGTTTTTGTGATTCTTGACGCAATAAGTTGATGTTTAAAGTATACATAATTCAGTAGTGGCTGAGAAGACAATTCATTGTTTATGTCTTATAATCCAGCCACCTGCATCAGCTTTTTACTTGAGAAAGTAATCAATTATTTTAGGATAGCTTTAACCATTTCCTTTCCTAGTGTGGACTCTAATTATCAAATATAATTTAATAAAAATTGGTAGCATTCTGGTTGTAAAGTCATTTTCAGTATCAACATATTAGAGTCTATGTTTTAAAGTGTGAATTATGAAAAAAGAAAATTCACTTTAAAAACCCTTCAAGATATCAGCATTGTGGCATAGCATGTATAGCCACCACTTGCAACACCAGCATCCCAAATGGGTGCCAGTTTTAGTCCTGGATGCTCCACTTCCTGTCCAGCCCCTTGTTCATGAGGAAAGCGGTGGAAGATGACCTGAAGTGCTTAGACCCACATGAGAGATTCATATGAGACTTACACCTGCCTCTGGCCTGTTCTGGTTCTGAACACTTGCAACCATTTGGAGAGTGAACCAGTAAATGATTCTTTCTCTCCCTCTTTCCATCTCTTTCTTTATGACTATCTTTATGACTATCTTTCAAATAATCAAATCTAAAAAAAAATTCTGAACAATAATGGAATGGGAAAACTTCAGAAATAAATCCTTAATGTGGGATGAATTTTCAGATGCATAGACCAGTAGTTTCAAGGTATAGTCCATATTATAGAATTTACAACATAGAAATTTCAGCAACTTATATTCATTTTTGTTTGTAGGTTTTTCACCTTAATGTTTTTCTCTATTCTCCAAAATCCTTGGGTATAAGCTTCCTAGCTAGGACTAACTACACATTTTGGAGACATAAAGAAAAATGAAAATCCAGAGTCCATTTTTCAAATACTATTCAAAATTTCAATCAATAGTAGAACATTAGACATCATTCAGTGTGTCTGTGAGTCCCTGTGTGACTGCAGAAGTTGCACAGCTTACTCTTTATTTTATAACATCCCAATGTTGGAAACTTTGTAGATTACATGCCACCTTTCTGCTGGGTCCCCTATCCTGTGCTCTTTCAAGAATTCAGTCACTAAGACATCTGTTAGCCCTTTCATCTCTTTTTAAGAAGAGATTTTTTTTTTTATTTGAAAGGTAGAGTTAGAGAGAGAGAGAGAGAGAGAGAACCAAATCTTCCATCTACTGATTCACTCCTAAAATGGCCATAATGGCCGGAGCTGAACCAGTCTGAAATCCAAACCCAGGAGCCAGGAACCAGAAGCTTTTCAAGGTCTCCTAGGTGGCTATAGGTACACAAGGACTTGAGCCATCCTCCATCATTTCTCCAGACCATAAGCAGGGAGCTGTGGGTCAGAAGTGGAGCAGCCTGGACTTGAACCAGTGTCCGCATAAGCTGCAGGCACCACAGATGGCAGCTTTACCTGCTAAGCCACAGCACCAGCTCCTCCTGTCTCTTAATGTGTCTTATGCCATAGCTTGAAATGGAATATCACTCCTTGACCTTAAGGATATAATTATTTTAATACTTTGGTGTTGTAAGGATCCTCTATGCTTTATCTACTTTTGGATTTCATTGTTGATCCTTGTGTTAAATAACTTTCATAAAACACCCCTGGGGTGCACATTGAGTTTTGATGAGCTTCCTTTCCTATAGTTGAAAGGTTTGTAGTAACTCTTTTTTTTCTTTAACTCACATGTATTTGTCACAACTTTCTTAAACAAAGTGAAATGACTTGGACACTGCATTTGCATCCACAACCTTTGGTGACTTCTGAAAAGTTTTACAACACATCTATTCAGGTTTATAATTTTGTTTCCCTTAGCAATTCTTTCATTTAAAAGTAAGCCTTGTGGAAAGTTTCTTCCATTGAGTTGTTTCAGTTTAACCTATTTCTAGAGGGTGATTACATGCAGGATCACTAATTACATGGGAAAGTTTACGAAGTAGGTGCTGTGAAATTAAACTCAAGCCATTCTTACAAGCATTGTTCCTTTAAACACCAGGGTATAACTAGAAGCACTTCAGTAACAAAACATCTGGTCTACTAATGAATCAAGCTTGAACACTTCAGACCACAAAGCTAACAATGAGTAATGCACATCTTACAACAAACATCACCTTGAACTCTTGTAAGCCAATGTGAAACTTCCGAGAGCATTATTTGTTCTGCTTATATCTAGCACATCACAGTGTCACTTAGAAGTTGAAAGAAATTTTATCTTCTCTTTAAGTAGTTGACTTACCATGCAGACTTTTTTTTTTAATGCTACCAAAAATAAAGAAAACAACCTTGAAAACATATTATCAAAGTGAGTGAAGGTACAGTATTGAGCACGTGTACAAGTCACCTGCCAGGCACAGCGTATTCTACTTCTTACACACATGGCATGTCATCTTCACCCTTGCAGGGTGGCTTTCCTTGGGTTATAGCAGCATTAGTGTCATCAGGAGTCAGGTCATCTTCATCTATACCCAGACCAAATATGATCACTGTGTAGATTCTCTTAGCATGTGTCTGAAGACCCTTGAGACTGAAACCAGAAGAAAGGAGAACAGGTTCACAAAGCAGGAACCAGACCCTTCACAGACTTGCCATTCTTGTCAGCCTGTGGTCTTCTGTATCCTAAAGTCTGAAGGATGTCAAGGATTATCTTGAGGAGTTTCTTTGCTACCAAATCACTCATTTGATATTAGATACACCTATATTTTTTCCTGTTTGCTTCTTTAACAAAGAAATATGTGCAGCCCTCTGTGTATTATTACAGTTTGAAAATTAAAATCTTAGAGCCGTTTCCTAAATGTTGAACCTACGAGGGCTTTTCTTCTCGTGCCAACCCTATTTCCATACACAGCTCCAGTTACTCTAGTTGTGCCAGCCCAAAGCGTTTAAGTTGATTTTCATCAATTACTGAGTAATTGGATTGAGGACTTGCTTCAGTTTCCCTTTAGCAGATTGGCCTCTTTCAAGATGTACGGATTCTGTCATTATGAGCCCTTGAAAGTCACAGATTTGTCAGCTGTGGTACATTTGCACGCAGCAAATTCTGATTGCATTTTTGATAGAGGAAGGTAAGAATTTTTTAATTTCTCTTTTTTAATTTTGAAGATTTATTTTTTATGTAATTATTTGAAAGGCAGAGTTACACACACACAGAGAGAAAGAGAGATATCTTCTATCCACCAATTCACTCCCCAAATGACAACAATGGCTGGCACTGGGTCAGGTTAAAACCAGGAACCTGGAACTCTATCTGGGTCTCCCCTGTGATGCAGGGGTCCAGGTACCTGGGACATTCTTCACTGCTTGCCCAGGAACATTAACAGAGAGTCCTATTGGAAAGAGCATAGCCTGCTCTTGAACCAGCCCTCACATGGAATGCTGCCATCAAAGGAGGCAGCTTAATCCACCGTAGACCCCTGCCAATGTATTTTGTTTTTAAGTGTGATTGCTTAAAACTTTACATTATTTACTGCTTTTATACCCCTTCATCTTTCTACACAAACATGATTTTATCATGTGAGTGCAAAGGAACATACAAAGATTATCTAGAAAGAATTGCTTGGATGGTAAGGCCATTGATGGGGTCATAGAGTATGAGAAAATTGAGGGTTTTGCTTCTTGGCAAGGAACTCAGATGCCACATCTACATGAAGTATGACACCAGGCTGGGTAGGCAGCTAAGAGTTCATGTTGATTTTGCAAGGTGTTCTGACTTGGAATCAGTGAGATGAGCTTGATTACAGTTTGATTCCAGTGCCACTTTTCTCGTTCTTAACAGAAGACACTCTGCATCAGGAGTAGAGCTCAGACTGTTCAAAGCACAGGCAAAGCGTGTGGTGAGGCCTGTGACTGCATCACCTGAGCTTGGGGCTCACTGTGTTTGTGATGTAGTCATAGTTCTTTGTCTACAGGACCCCAATGGGATACTCAAAGTATTTGGCTTCTTTGCTGACTCTCAATCAACCTGATTCTGTAAGGTTTGCCACCCTTCCAGGAACCAAATGGGTCACAGTACATGCTACAGCAAGTCGAGCACACTCAGAAAGTTCCATTGTGTATTTTGTAGAAGCCATGTACTTGTGATATATAGTATCAAAGAATCAAGGACTCTGAGATCACTTTGGAAGATAGCACTCCCCAAATTCTGGGTTTCTTTCTCCTGCTAAACTAACTTCTTGGCATGAGTTTTTAGGTGGAGGTCCACTACAGAGGAACTTCAGGCAGATACTTGATAGTAAATGCAGTCAAAGGTCGAAGAAGCTCCCAGAGCTATATGGGGTTTAGGGAACTGTTTGTTGACTTATTTAAAGCAAAGTTACTGGAAGATGTCTGATACTTATGACACTGAGATTTGGCACTTATGATTTTACCTAATGTAAGTTTGAGTGATACGCAGTCAGAGTGGGCACCAGAACTGAGCTCAGCAGCTGTTGCCGATCATGTAGTGGAGCGGAGAGGTATCCATGGTGATTTTCCTGTTTCATCAAGAATAGGGAATCTCATAGGACTTAATGATCTGGCATATTTCTGGCATCCTTAATAGATAAAATACTGCACTGCATAGGAGCACATCTGAAATTTCCCTTCAGAGAGAGTGAAAGTAAAGATATTTGTTATTCCATTGTGTAGGAGAAGGTAAGTAGTGCGAAGAATTTTGGACTGGAGCTTATTAAAACAGCTCAGCTCTTTCAAGTGTCTCATTGTCTCCATTCTTCAATTATGTCAATGGCCAATGAACAACCTTCCTGTGGGGATATGCGATTGACTGTACATTACAAATGATTATAGGGATGCTGTGTGGAGGGAGACACATAGTAAAATAAACACACTTTATAGAGAAGCATTTTTCAGTTTTAAGGTCCTGTTAGTTTGGGAACATTGAGAGTAGGGAAGAGATGACAAATGTGATAATTTAGACACTGTTTGTAGCTTAGTGTGGATGAGTATAGGCTGGGCATTTGATTATTTGAAGTGTAATGAGGAATACATTAAATCTTTCTCTCCCTCACTTTTTTATTTTTGTGTTTGTATTTCCCACATGAAACAAAAAGATGGAATTCAAATATCTATCCAAGGATGAGTTGAAAAAAAAAATGAGATATATACATACAATTGAACATAATTCAGCCTTCAAAAGGGAGGGAATCCTGTCAAATACTCTTCCATGGACAAACTCTGAGGGCATTATGCCAGGTGAAATAAGCCAGTTAATGAAGGACAAATGCACCGCATAAATTCCCTTTTTTTAGACAGCTGAAGTAGTCAGGTTCATAGGAACAGAAAGCAAATTGTGACTATCGAGGAGCGGATTGAAAGAGAAAGGGGAAGATTTGTGTCTTGAATTTGGTTTTGGATTTTTGAAATGAGAAATTTGAAATTTTTAAAAATTTGTTTCACAATCATATGAATAGAGTTAACACCACTGAACTACACAGTTAAAAACAATTTGATTCTAAATGAATGTAATGTGTATTTTATGCTAATTCGAACCAAACAGCAGTTCTGCGGCCCATCAAGCCATGGAGGACTTTCTTTTCCAAACTCATGATAATTTTGTGCTCTGGCATTTTTCTATACTGAGTTTCCAAGTAGTTGTTTTGAAACAGTCTTCAGATGTCTTGCAATCTGTTGAATTTATAAACTCTACCTGTTAGTTCTTTCCGTGACATTCACAGTTTTGTCAAGGTCTCCCTTTCTAATTGTTGCATACACGATGGATTTATATCTTTCCTTTTCTCTTCTGAATTTCATTGGGTCGTGATGGCTGTGAAACAAGAAGTGCCTGTGGGACATGTAACCTTCTGCTATTCCTTACTTTAATGCCAGATAGCTTATCCGTGCCTCATATGCTGAAAACAATACTTCTGTGTTCTTGGTATTCGCATCTACCATGTAATCATGATACACTGTATCACCTCTCTTTGCTTATCCTACTGCTAGTGTTTATTCAAATCCATATCCTCTTCAATTTGCTTTATACGAAGTCTTTGTAATCCATCTCTTATTTAATTATTCTATTGCACTTTTCAGAACTCTCTCTCTCATTTGTTTTGTCTTTCTGAACCTGAAGAGCCCTGCACAATTTATTTGCTGTTTGACCAGTGGAAGTGGGTTTTGTACAATTTTTCCAGATCTCCACTTCTGAGACAGATAATGTTCTGTTGCCTAAGAAACCTTTGGTGATTGTATAGTCCAGATGACACTGGAATTTTATATTGCAAGCATAAAAAAAACTGTGGAGCCCCCACCACCCTGCAAGCAAACACACACACACACATACACACACACACAGCATTTAGGATTTTGCTTTACCAAAGGGGGAAAAACTGTTATGAATTCAGGAACAATTATTTTTTAAAAGATTTATTTTTTACAGCAAATTCAGATGAATATATAGAGGAGGAGAGACAGAGAAAGCTCTTTTGACCGTTGATTCACTCCCCAAGTGGCTGCAATGCTCAGAGCTGTGCCGATCCGAAGTCAGGAGCCAGGAGCTTCTTCTGGGTCTACCACGCAGGTCCAGGGTCCCAGAGCTTTGGGACGTCTTCAACTGCTTTCCCAGGCCACAAGCAGGGAGCTGGATGGGAAGTAGGGTTGCTAGGATTAGAACTGGCACCCATATGGGATCCTGGTGCATTCAGGACGAGGACTTAAGTCGCTAGGCTACCGTGGTGGGTTCCAAGAATAATTAGTTTGTCAATTACAACATCCAGACATACTCATGAGTACATATATGATAGTTGTACTCTTTATACAGCTAGAAGACATTATTTATTGTGCAAACAGCTCTATGCAACTTTCATAAGCCATCCCCGACTCAAGGGCCCATTGAGCCACAGTTTAGGAGACCTGATGTGTAGACGAATACATCTAATTCCAAGGAAGTTTCACTCAAGAAACTGCAGAGACAGGTTATATAACCAACCTGAAACACTTCCAACAGAGGACATTCCACAAGCTTGGGATTCCCATTCTACAAGCTAATGTTGTGGTCCTTAATAATCCGCGAATTAAACTGGCTCCTAGCCAGCCACACACATCTGTGTCAGCCAAATGTAGTAACTACAGTTTTCATGTTTCCAGGCCTGCTGCTTCTTTCTGAGCCAACCCATGTAGTCACTTCAGGGACAACTCCTGCGGCCCATGTTCATTGTGCAGAGGTGAACAGCAGGGAGCCAGTTGCAGGGACAAGGAGTGAGAGACATTAGGGCTCACACCAAATGCTATTTCCTATCATGTCACTTACTATTCTTGGGCAAGTTGCTTAAGCTCTCAGAGTTTCTATCATCTTGTTTGGTAAATGAGGTACCAAGCAGATAATAGATTGTTGTAGGACTTCTTAGTTCATTAAAATTCTAGCTCTGAACTTGTTTTTCCTAAAGGCTGCAAAACTAGTGAATAGTTGCCTTCCTTATCTTTGAAATAATGAATAGCTGTTAACAAAATTGTGCTCAGTACTAACCCCTCAGTGGACAGCTGCCCCTAGACTAAAACCAAAGCACATAGATATTAGCTATGCTTATAGCCTTTCAGATGTTTTAGAATTCACAAGGATCTTTCTTATGTAGGTACTTTGATTTAAAAGAAATGATACTGGTGTTAATAGGAATTCTATCAGGAGGAAAGTTCATTATTTCTCAGTATGTAAATCCCAATTGTATATACACACACACATATATATATACACACATATATATATGACACATGATTATATCTATAGAGTTTTGTGTATTTATTGCATATCAGAGAGAACATATATTTTTCATTTTGGGCACAAATAATGTGAGGGGAACATAGAGCAAGGAGGGAGGAAGGAGAGGGAGAGATATGATCCTCTATGCTTACACATCTGTATCACAGAAAAAATTATAAAAATATGATATTCATGATTTTTATGAAGGAAAAGCAAGCAGTGCAGTGTTACATAAATAATACTGGACACAAATGAGATTGCACTTGCCATTTTCCTATTTTTGATCTTAGATAATACTGTGATCTTGTCTAGCCCACAGTTCCATCATCTGGAAAGTGAGACAACAGAGCAGGTGATTCAAAAGGGCTCTTAACAGCTCTGCTTTCTTACATTCTCCATGCTGATCACATTGTGATCAGTCGAGGCTAATGGAATTATTTTAGAAAACCTCTCACAAGGATTAAATATAATTTGTGGTGAGAAGAAAACACTCATGATGGCCTGGTACCTCTCCAAACAGCAGCTTTGGACTATCTATCAATTAGCATGTTCTAGTGAATAAATACTGGTAAGTTTGATCTGTGTCTAACAGCATTGTCTGCCTAAAGGAATGAGAGAAACATAGAGAGCTGGCTGATTCCAGGGCTGGAGCAGCAAACGTACAAGATGAGCCTGCGCCATTTGGTCCTATCAGACAGCAATGAAGTGCTCAGAAAATAACAGGGGCATGTCACAGGGACAGAGGAGCTCGGCTTGGGGCAGCTCTCACTGACCAAAACTGGGATAATTGGAGCAGAGAAACTCCAATGCAGCAGGAAACAGAAAATATGGCAGAAGATACAATGAAAAAGCTAGGAAATCGTGAGCTCATGTTACTAATAGAAGAAGATAAAAGTTCTTGTTTACAGTCAAATGAGAGTGCTGACTGGTAAATGCGGAAAAGATGCTGGAGTTGAAAAGTCAGTATTTTGCAAGGATAATAAAGGTGAGAAAATTTTAAAAAAATCAATGGGTGTTACATCAAATCCAATGTTTATGAGGGAGGTGCATGCGTAGAACTAAAATGTATCCATGCTGATGCTTCAAGGGGGACATGCTAACTATATGGAAATTAAATAATTATTTGGCCAATTATTCCAAATTAACATTACTAATGTGAGCCAGAGAGATGTATCTTTAAATATGATGCTCGAAGAAGATCACACCTATGTCTGAGTTTAATCAACAGAAAACATCAGACAATCCCCTAAACAGAAACAGTAAAAACATCAACATTACAGAAAACAAAGAAAGCTTATGTAATGTTCCAGATGAAAAGTTATTTAAAAAAACTATGACAAGTAAATGTAATACTTGACCTGAGATTAATCCTTGTGTTGATAGGGGTGTACTGTAAAGAATATTATTAGAGCAATGAAAAAGCTAAAATATTGATACAGGGCCCAGTGCAGTAGCCTAGTGGCTAAAATCCTTGCCTTACACCAAGATCCCACATGGGTGTTCGTTGCCACCCTGGCAGACCCGCTTCCCATCCTGCTCCCTGCTTGTGATCTGGCAAAGCAGTCGAGGATAGTCCAAAGCCTTAGGACCCAGCACCAGCATGGGAGAACCAGGGGGCGCTCTTGGCTCCTGGCTTCGGATTGGCACAGGTCCAGCCATTGTGGCCGCTTGGGGAGTGAATCAGTGGATGGAAGATCTTCTTCTCTGTATATCTGACTTTCCAAAACAAATAAACCTTTTAAACAATATTGATACATAGGTGATTGCTTAAGTAAGAATGGCATGTTGATAATAATGTTATGAAGATAACTACAAAAATTTATTATTACAGCTTATACTGAACTATTTGTGTGTCAAGGAATAGGATGTATAAACACAAAATCATTCAGATAAAGAGGAGAAGGAAAAGAGATGACAGAGTGAGAATAAAGGAAGTAATAATGCGAAGGAGGTAAAAGGCAAGAAATGAAGCTAAATAGGGGTTATGCTGGCTTTTTTTTGGATTGTTACATTTTTATTCATTAATATCTAGAGAATTGATTTCATTAATTTCATAGATACAATTCCAGTTTTACAGTTTTACTTTCTTCCCTCCTCCTCCTTCCTTCTTTTTAATTTTTTGCAATAATACGTTTTCAGTTTACTTTGTAATCACAGGCTGATTGCTTCTCTAAACAAAGAGCCCTACGAGCATCAGATAGACAGATCAGGTGTATGGACAAGCCTTATGGAGAGAAGTCAAATCACAGCTAGTCAGTTCAGCTCAATTTATGTTAAGGGGTTTTATATATTATTTGCAACCAACCACAGAAAACACATGATGTTTGTCATTTTGGATTTGACTTATTTCACTTAGCTTACTGGTCTCCAGTTCCATCTATTTTGTTTAAAAAAAAAAACACAGGATTTTATTCTTCTTGTAGAGCAGTAGTCCATCATTTATATAGACCACATTTTCTTTATCCAGTCATCAGTTCACAGGCATCTAATTTGATTCCGTATCTTTGCTATTGTGAATGGAAATACAATAAGCATGAAGGTACAGATAATGGTCTCATATGCTAATTTCATTTTATTTGAGTAAATTCCCAGGAATGGGATACCTGAATCATATGGCAGATCTATTTTCAGATATTTTAAGACTCTCTATACTGTCTTCCATAACGGTTGGAATACATTCCCACTAACAGTGTATTAGGATCCCTCTTTGTTCACATTTTCACCAGGAGTTATGATTTTTTTATTTCTGAGTGATGATCATTCTTTCTGGGGTGAGGTGAAATGCCATTACAGTTTTTATTAACATTTCCCTGTTGGCTAGTGAACCTGAGCATTTCTTTGATGTGATTGTGGGCCATTTGAACTTCATTCTTTTTAAATTGTCTATTCATATCCTTTGCACATTTCTTAACTGGATTTTCATTGTTGTTGATTTTCTTGAGCTCTTTAGAGGTCCTATATATTAATTCTTTATCAGGTGCATAGGTTGCAAATATTTTCTCCCATTCTATTGGTTGCCACTTCACTTTGTTGAGTATCTTCTTTGTTGTGCAGAAGTTTTCTAATTTGATGTAACCTCATTTATCTAATTCTACTTTAATTGGCAGATAAAGGTTATACAGGTGTACTTTACTCCTATTTTTGCAACACTTCTTTGTGTTTTAAATTATTCCCAAATTGAAAAGTAAAACAACTCTAAGTACTCAAAAATTTCTTAAATACAGAGCAGGAAACTAAATTCATCACATGCAAAAATGCTTATTAAACGTTAATTTATTTTCTACTTGAAAGTCACAGTTATACAGAGAGAGAGAGAGAGAGAGAGAGAGAGAGAGAGAGAGAGAGAGAGAGAAATCTTTCATTCCCTGGTCTACTCTCCAGTTGGCTGCAGTGGCCAGTCCTGGGCCAGACCAAAGTTCAGAGCCAGGAGCTTCTTTCAGGTCTCCCATGTAGGCATGGGGGCCCAGGGCTTTGGGACATCCTCCTCTTGTTTTCCAGGCCATGAGCTGCTAACTGGCTTGGAAGTAGAGCAGCCAGGACTTGAACGACTGCACATATGGGATGCTGGTATCTCAGGCAAAGGATTGGCCTGTATGCCACCATACTGCCAGGTTCCCTACCCCCATCCTTTTCTCTAAAGACAAATATTCTTCTTTTAAAAGACACTGTGAAGAAAATGAAATTATAAGGCACAGGCTAAGGGAAAAGCATTTACAAATTATATAAAACACTTGCACCCAAATGAAAGATGTGTACCAATAATATACAATGAACTCTCAATGAAGAAATAAATTAAAAAATTCAAAAAGAATGACAAAAATATTTGAACAAATATATTTCCAAAGAAGGAATCACATAGAAAATTAGCACATGAAAAGATGTGCATTTCACTGGTCAATGAGGAAATGTAAACTAAAACAACAGTATATCACTTTACACCTACTAAGATTGCTAAAAACTGAGAACCCAACTATACTCTGTGTTGATGGAGAACTGTGATATGGGAGAACTGACTTTTGCATGCTGCTGGCAAGAATTTAAGGTCTATGGCTACATCAGAAAGTATTTTGATATGCCTAGTATGCAAACTGCTCTCTGGTATAGGACTCAGCTATTAACTCACAAGTATTTAGGTATTTGCCCTATAGAAGTCATAGCATATTTACACACACAGACTTCACAAGACTCCGAAGCAGCTTTATTTGTATAGCCAAAACCTGAAATAATCCAACTGTTTATCACCAGATGAATGGACAACAAATTCAATTTAAAAAACTATTCCACAAGAAAAAGAGTTAACTTTTAAGGAATAACTATTGATACACGTAACAAATTGAATATTCAAAATAATTATGCTGAGTGAGAGGCAGACAAATGAAAGCACATATTGAATGATACAATTTGTATAAAATTCTAGAAAATGTAACATAAAAAGGAGGAAGAAGAATGGTGGCTGAGGATGGGTAGAGAAGACAGGAGCAGAAAGATATTTCAAAGCTCACGAAGAAACTGGATGTAAATGATCATGAATATTATCTAGATTGTGATGGTGGCTGTATGCATATGCCAACATTTAGAATATACACTTGAATTATGCACAGTTTATTTTATAATCATTACATATTAATAATCAAGTTCTTTTTAAAAAGTGGACAGCATAGTACCTGATACGTAGCAGGTGTTCAATACATTAGATTCCCATCTCCTGTCCTTACTACCCCCATTCCACCCTCTTTACTATATAGTCAATAATGCAAAATAGAATCTGTTTGTGTTTTAGTATTTCCTCTAGAAATTTGAAGACAAAATAAAGCAATAAAATACCCACCAGAAGTGGAGCAGTCCATAATGCTATTCACAAAAAGGAACATAAATAAACCATTTTCCTGAGTTTAAGACATATAAATGAATAGATAATAGATTTCTTTCTCCTCTTTTTCCCTTCTTCTCCTCTTTATTCTTTTCCAACTCTTCCTTTTCCTCCTCCTCATTCTTATTCTGACAGGTTTTACATTGATTCATTGGGTGAAACAAAAGCAGCTAGAGCATTCCGTATGACTTTTCTAATTAATGAAAGACAGCAATACAAGGAAATATAGACTGGTATAAGTTTATTAACAGTGACGGCAACAAATTGAAAAAGCCTAACTGTTCCTGATAGAGATGGAGATTCAGAGTAGCATAGTGTTCCATCCTCCTTGAGTTTTTAAGGGATGAGTTTGAGACAGCAGACCATGTAAGGGTTTCCTTTCATATGCTGAATTGAAGTTAAGGACATAATGTCATTTCCCCAGATTTAAAACTTTTCTTTAAATAACACACATTTCTTATGTTTACAATGTTTTAGGTTAATCAAAATTTTTTTCGAATTTCAAAAGTTTATTTAACTTTTTTTCTCCAGAAAGCAAGAATATAGACACACACACACACACACACACACACACACACACAGCTTCCATTTAATGGCTCACTCCCCAAATGACTGCAACGGCTGGGGCTGGGCCAGCCTCAAGCTGCAAGTCCAGAACTCAATCCAAATTTCCCACAAGATTAGACCTGACTTTTGTACTTGAGCCATCACCTGTTGCCTCCCAGGGAACACATCATTAGGAAGTTTAGAACCAGGACACCAGGACTTGTACCCAGGGGACTCTGATATGGGTTAAGTGACAGTTTAACAACTATGCTAAATACCTGTCCCTAAATGAAATATTTGACCTCTGCAAAAATTGACTCTATCCTAAGTAAAAATTGACAATAGCACTGTGGAGGAGTTCGCATCTGCACAGGCTCATAAGACACTGCTGTGAACCTGCAAATACAGGTTATTATAACTGCTTCTTTTGGCTTCTTAGAAGGGTTGCAGGGTTATCACAGCAATGATTCTCTAGTAAGGGGTAGTGGAAAAGAGTTATTGGATTGGAAGATGAATGGATTAACAAAAATGACAAGACAAACACTAACTAACTGAATCCCAGGGTAAGTGGGACAAATACAAATTTGCTGAAGCAGATAGTTCCACTGTGCAGGTTTTAAGGTGAAACTGTTTCAAAAAAAACTGGTGTGCTCAAATAATTCAAGAGCCTTTAAAAACAAAGTAAAAAGGATAAGCTCTTCTAAGAATCATATGTTTCTGTCAATGTGTATGTTTTACATTTTCCATGTAGTGTAGATCACAAAATCAGACCCTTCTCTAAACTTTTGATTACTCTTTAGAGAATGAGGGAATTAAGGGGAAATATGGCATCATAGCACTAGTAGTTCCTAAGTGGCTACACAGTGCACCAACACAAAGAATATAGTCAGCTGGCAAATTAACAAATGATATCCTTAGTGGAGATAAGGTAGACATGTTTGACATTTTGAGGATCCACAACCAAGTCAGAAATAGGAAACTGCATTGCTCTGTATGAATAGGAACCCTGGAAGTCGTATTAGCATTAGCAGGACTCTAAGGTTACACTGGATAGAAGTCCAAAACAAAGTAAGTGTTTCATCCAGCAGTTAAGATGCCTGTATGTTATAGCACAGTGCTTAGGCTTGGAATGCTCACTTTGGTTCTTGATTCCAGCTCCCTGCTGATGCAAACCCCGGGAGGCAATGGTGATTGCTCTAGTAGTTGGATTCCTCCCACTGACGTGGGAGACTGACATTGAGTGCCCAGACCCTAACTGCAGCCATGGCCCAGACTTGACCATCATCAACATTTATGGAGCAAAATGATAGATAGAAATTCAGTCTCTCTCAAATAAATAAATACATTTGAAGACCTGATTTGCATCCTGGTCCCCCTGTTTCCAATCTAGCTACTTGCTAATGTACATACTGGGAGGCAGAAAATGGTGGTCCAAGTATTTGGATACCTCCACTTATATGGGAAACCTGGATCAAATTTCACACTTTTGGCCTGAGATAACCCTGGCAACTGTGAGCATTTGGGGAGGGAACCAGTAGATGAAAGAATCTCTCTCTCTCTCCTCCACCAAATAAGATATAAAAATAAAATGAAAATAAAGAAATACACAAACAATTTTATAAGAACTCCCATGAGTTTATGGAAGCTATTACTCAGCCCAAGTATAACTTAATTAATATTTGGACTATTCAAATTTGCATAAACCTGAATTTTATTCCATTACGATCAATGAAATAGTTAATTTTATCTCTGTATCAAAAAGTCATGTTTTTAAAGATTTATTTATTTTTATTGGAAAGGCATATCTGGAGAGAAAGATCTATCATTTGCTCATTCACTCCACAAATGGCCACAACGGCTAAAGCTGAGCTGAGCTGATCCAAAACCAGTAGCCAGGAGCCCCCTCTGGGTTTCAAACATGGTTGCAAGGTCCAAAGACCTTGGGCCGTCCTTGACTGCTTTCCCAGGCCACAAGCAAGGAGCTGGATGGGAAGCAGAGCAGCTGAGACATGAACTAGTGCCCATATGGGATGCCAGCAAGTGCAAGGTGAGGACTTTATTCCATTAGGCTACAGTGCCAGGCCCCAAATCCATGTTTTTATGGTTATTCATTTTCTATAGATAACAGCAACATTAGCTTTTGTAGATGCCTTTACAAGACAAAAAAGAAGGGATGTAACAGCATTTGCAGGTGGTCCATTTTTACTTGGCTTCTCCATTCTGGGATGCTAGGGAGAGCTGAGCTAAAGATATATATGCTATGATAACAGGTGCTGCTATTAAACCAGTGGCCCAAATGATACACATGGTATCAAAAACACATGAAGCTGTCTCTAGACCATTGAGTATTCCACGAATGTCATCTGGTATAGGAAAGTATTAGCAGAATGAAGATTTCCCATTTACAGAATCTAATCTTGAGAAACCTGTACTTGGTCTGAAATGTAACCACATTGTTTCAGTTCATCTAAACATCACACTATTTCTCCACAAGAATGCAAAAAGAAAACAAAACAAAGTAGGCAAATAAATAAAGGAAAAGAAAAAGCTATAGGGAAACCAAGTAATTTATTTTGTCAGTAACACAATTATGGAGTCATAGCTAGTAAACTTAAACACCTCTAAGTTTTCAAAAGAGACAACTCATTTCTTTTCTAAATTCATTTTTTTGTTTACTTGAAAGGGAGAGAGAGAGAGGGAGAGAGGGAGAAAGAGAGAGAGAGAGATTGACTTAGTTTTCTGTCTACTGGTCTGCTTTCCAAATGGCCACATTGACCAAGGCTGAGCCGGTTGGAAGCCAGGGTCTTGGACTTTCGTTTGGTTCTCCCATGTGTGTGGCAGCAACTCTCCCAGTTGTATTATGAAGGAGCTGGATTGGAAGCGAAGCAGCCAGGAATTGAACTGGAGCCTTGATATGGCATACTGGTGACCAAGTAATCATATAACTCACTGCAGCACAACACCAGCTCCACAATTTATTCTTTTTCACATATGTAAAATTGTTCTGGTCCTGTGAGAAAATAAAGACTTCTTTTTAAAATCCATTTTGAATTTTGGAAATAAAACCAGAAATGTCATCTTACAATGAGAGAGAGAGAATACTTGCGAATATTAAAAAAAAAAAGCTATTAAATTTTTTTCGAAGACACGATGCCACACCAAAATCCAAACATTCATAGTATTCCCTTCACTATCTTTGCCAGCCAGCCATCTGATGTTTTAGTTATTGCAGGGGTAGTCATCATTTTTGCTTTCTCCACCAATATTTGTTCTAATAACATCTGTTTTTCCCCTATCGTTCTTTGCCCAACATCCATTAATTTGCTGTAACGTTGAATGGAGCTTTGTAAAAGATAATATGCAAGCCTAATGGAATCTTTCAATTTAAAAACCAGTAAACTAGAACATCTCCTGCTTGTTCCTCTTGAGAGAGAAAAAGATTGCTTTTTACTTCCTCTGACCTTGAATCCGCCCCCCACCCCGTGTTTCAAAAGTCAGGAAAAAGTATTCCAGATTCTTGAGATATGTAGCCAAGCCAGGGCACTGACAAAGGTTTCTGTCTTCATACAAGAAGGAATTGAGACCTGTGACAGGAAGTAGTGGTAAGTGAGGCAGCAAAATTTTATGGACAAAGTACAGAGACAAAAATCCCTATACCTAACACTTCACAGACCAGGCACGAATCTCAGGAGAAATGCCAAGTCTGCACCCAGCCTAGAATAGTCTATGGGACAAGCATGTAAGTTCAACATTTCTACTTCCCTGGTCCTGCTTCTGGGAAAGTGTGTGTTGCAGGGATGATATGGATGTGAAATTCCCCTAAACAAACCGTCTAGACAACACTGGGCCATCAAGGTTTTAATCTATGGGAGAAGCAAATGACCCATTGAGCCCAGTGATCAGAACCTTGTTGGGAAGTTGCATCATTCCCTGAAGTCAGTGAATTCCTTTTGAGGAAGGACAACCAACAAGGGAAAAGAGGCTGAGTCCTGTTTTCTCATTTTCTTTGATACCGTTTATGTAGATAGGCTAGCTGCCCCAACAATGGACCTGAACATAGAACATCCTACCCCAGCTCCACCCATCCCAGTTCTTTTCCGTATCTCCCGTTCCCTTAACTCACTGACTCCCCACATCCTGTCACTGTTGCTGTGTTGCAGACAATGCCATAGGCATAGGGACAGTAACACTTACTGGGATGCCAAATTGCATTTGCTTGTTTAGCTTGTGAAGGAAGCATTGTATGAAGCTTCATAATTAGGAGGTGCCTGGTTGAAACGGAATGTATTCACAAACAACATTCTATATTTAATGGATTGTTGTCTTCAACCTGGCTTCCATTTTCATAAGATGGTATCCCAGAGCATGACTCACCATTTTTACTTCAATTTTCTTAGCTTTACCTTCTACTTTGTAAGCTTAGAATCATAATCACTGTCCTATTCTGTTCTTTCAATATCTTAAATGCTCATCACGTGTGCTGAACAAAATGAAGCATCGTTATTGGTGGAAACCCTGGGTTTAGATGAGACCTTATGTTTGCTGCTGGGCATGTTTTTTTGTGTTGTTTCTTTGGTTTTTGCAGAGATCTCTAAACAACAAGGCTAGCCACTGGCCTGTGTTCAGTAACCATGGGATGAGAAATGCTGGACTGCTGCTCTTACTTACAGATCCACAACTGTGAAAATTTGAGGGAATTTGCTTCCCTTTCAACCCAACCTCTCAGACCATGGGCTGCACCAGCAATCCTAACTCACTCCTTTCCAGGACAGACTCCATTACTGTTGATTTTGAGGAAGACCAGGGATACAGCCCAGCAGTCTGCATTTGAATGCATCCCTCATGTAATTATGATCAACTCAGACTATACTCTGAGAAACAATAATCTGAAGACACTGCATCCTTTTTCTCCCCCAGTATTACCTTCTTTGGTTGTCCACTCTTGAAAAATGAGAATTTACCAAGAATTCAGTTAACAATCCTGGGTACTTCTGATGGGTGTTTTCCTGACTACATCTTCACAGGCATTATAGTAAATTTTTTTGAAGATTTATTTCTTTTTACTGGAAGGGCAGATCAGATTTATGGAGAGAAAGAAAGACAGAGAGAAAGATCTTCCATCCATTGGTTCACTACTCAAATGTCACAATGGCCAGAGCTGAGCTGATCTGAAGCCAGGAGCCAGGGGCTTCTTCCGATCTCCCACATGGGTGCAGGGTCCCAAGGCTTTGGGTTATCTTCTACTGCTTCCCCAGAACATAAGCAGGGAGCTAGATGAAAAGCGGAACAGCCGGGAGAAGAAAAGGCAGTCATACAGGTTGCTGATTTGTTTTGTTGTTTATCTCATCCTGCTAAAAGACAAACTCCAATAGAACAGGTGATTTTTTCTAGCTTTTTTTTTCATTTTTATATCCCTAATCCAAGGCTAGTATCTGGTACATGTGAAGCACTCAACAAAAATTTGTTAGATTAGTGAAAGAATAAATACAGTGTACTTTGAATGGTTGACATATTTATCCAACTTAAATAATTATATTGATGGGTGGTGAAAATACATCCTTTGAACTCAAAAGTGGCGAGTTTTGAGGGCATGTGGATACAGTGTTTGAAAACACTGTTTTATAAGAGAATCTTATATTGCTGAACATTCTTTTCTTGGCAGTTTTTTTCTCCAGCAACTAATGTTTCCTTAGTGAATCAGATAATCTAGACTTCAGAGAACTGGATCCTCCGAAGCATGAATCACTCTCAGCCTGACAACTTTAATTAAATTCCTGTGTCTCTTGTTCCCACAAGGGTATTTAATGACTATTTAGAACATTAACAGGAATTAGCCAAGTATTAAATTCTTTGTATTCTCTATAGCATCTTGTATCGTGTTGTGCATAGAAAAACCAGTGTATAGCTGTAGAATGAAGGAAGGAAGGAACTGAACCCACTCCAGTACTTGTCAATTTAAATTGTTATCTTAAGCAAATAAGTAGATATCTTTGCATCTGATCTGATACGAGTTCCAATTTGCTCCAGAGAACTGAAGATTCACAATACGACATGTGTAGTTTGTTTTCTTCCTTTCTTCTTTCATTTCTTCCTTCTTCTCATTATTTTCCTTTTTCTTTTTCCTAACTGCTTCTTTCCTTCCTTCTTAAAAAGATTCATTTGATGGAAAGCATTACAAAGGAGAGGATTTCTCTGAGAGAGAGACACACACAGAGAGAGAGGAAAGAGAGATCTTCCATCCACTTGTTCACTCCCCAAATGGTTACGACAGGTGAGTCCAGGCCAAAGCCAGGAACTTCTTGGTCGTCCACATGGGGTGCATGGGCTCAGGGGCCTGGGCTATCCTCCTTTGCTTTCCCAGACACATGAGTAGGGAAGTGGATTGAAACTGGAGTATGCAAGACTCAAATAGGCACCCAAATGGAATGCTGGCACCTCAGGCCACAGCTTACTGCACTGGAACAAATTCTCTCTCTTTCTAATGAACAGATTTTTAAGAGAATTGTGATAGTTTTCATATCACAGTTTTGAGGAGAAACAGCTTATAACCACTTTGAATGATACTTTTTTAGAATAAAAATAAATGCAATTATACTAATTATTTAGGACCATTTAATGATCCTATTAAAACACTGGATCATCTGTTACCATAAGGGTAAAAAAGACAAGATCGTGCTTATAACTAAACATCATAATTCTTCAAATCAAGAAGATTGTCTGGTGCAGATAAGTAGAATGATGAGCCCCATAGAAAAATATCTGAAGTATATACTGACCTTCTTGTTTTTTTTTTTTTAAGAGAAAATTAGAAACAATGGCATTGGAATGGAAAATCAAGGACTGTTGCTTTAATGCTTATTCGTTTTTTAATTTTTAACTATTTTTTGATTTATTCAAAAGGCAGAGTTACATAGATAGAGGGAGAAACAGAAAGACATCCCATCTACTGGTTCACTCCCCAAATGGCCAAAGTCACAAGAGCTGGACCAGTCTGAGGCCAGGAGCTTCTTTGGGGTTTTCCACATGAGTGGCAAGGACCCAAGGAACTGAGCCATCTTCTATTTTCCCAGGTGCACTAGCAGAGGGCTAGATTGGAAGTAGAACAGCCCAAACTTAGACTGGCGCCCATTCCATGTCTCAGGAGGTGGTTTCATCTGCAACATCACAACCCCAGTCTCCCTAAATGCTTTCTGAAAGAAAGAAAGAAAGAAAGAAAGAAAGAAAGAAAGAAAGAAAGAAAGAAAGAAAGAAAGAAAGAAAGAAAGAAAGAAAGAAAGAAAGAAAAAGGGAAGAAGGGAGGAAGGGAAGGGAAGGGAAAAAGCAGAATAAATTTACAGCCAGTAAAGCAACAGAGTCTGGAGTCCCATGACCTTGGAAATAACTTCCATTGTCAGCCTGAATGAACCTGAAAATGAATTAGGCCTAGAACCTCCATGAAGGAGTACAATCATACCTTGACTTGGGTCTTGTGAAACTTGTAAAGAAAAACAAATTGATATCACTGGTTTGTGATTTATTTATGTGTGAGATTGTGTATAAAGATTACTTTAACCTATTGTGTTCATGGTTATTTGTAGCATAGCAACAACAAATCTATACAGATTTAAATCTTGAAGGTTTTATATACCTCAATGAGGGGAGGAACAGAGGATTGGCAAAAACAGTTATTGGTAAATGGGTTGGCATATGCGAAGGTCCTGGGCAGGAGGAAATCTGAAAATGTGAGGAGTAAAAATGAGCCATTTTCCATCAAAGATAGTAACAAAAGATTGATTTGAAGAGATGGGGACCATGGTAATAAAAAATAAAATGGGCCTTTTTTTAAAAAAAAAAACAGTGGTGACTCATATTTTGACATCAAAACCCTTTCATGCTCTCTCTTCAAAATTATGGAAACTCCCCAATATGTGTATTTATCCATTCGGCATTCATCAGTATTTGCTGTAGGTCCTAGACAAGCAGAGACAGGTAGAGAATCATCTCTAAGTGCAATGACTGCAGCTCCAGCAGAGGTGAGAGGAAAAAAAATGAAGAGGAGATCAGGAGATACCAAAGGCTGTTTGGGATGTGACAATAAAATGAGAAGAAATGAAGAACAAACCAGAGAAAGAAAAGATCTTCCATTTGCTGGTTCACTCCCCCACAAAAAATGATGGGACCTGGCATAATGGCTCAGTTGGCTAAATCTTCACCTTGTAAGCACTAGCATCCCATATGGGCACCAGTTCTTGTCCCAGCTGCTTCACTTCCCATCCAGCTCCCTACTAGCCTGGGAAAGCAGTCAATGATGGCTAACCTCCAGCTGTTGCAGCCATTTGGGGAGTGAACCAGCAGGTGGAAGATCTTTCTGTCTCTCCTCTCCATACATCTACCCTTCTAATAACAAAAACAAATATTTTAAAGGAGGGGAGACTTTTTTGCAGAAGGAGCATGTTCTGAAAGCTGAAACTGAGAACCTTTGGGAGAAAGGCACAACAAGAGAGGGATGGTCTCAAGGATCAAGACAGTGATAGAAATCACAGCATTATGGAAGAGACAGAATGGGCCTGGAATCAGAATCTTGTCATTAGGCAGAGAGAGCTGCTGCTACTGAAACTAGAAGCAGAAAATGAGGCAGAACTGCATGCTGCTTAACTTTAAGTCAAGCCACACTCCAACACTGGAGGCAGTTCATTCCAAATCTGAGTGGGTGACAAGATTGAATGGAGTTGGGATAATGAAAAGGAATGCTTGGGACCAGTTAAATAGTCATATCCAGCTAGTGAGGAATAGAGGCAAGCTGAGCAATTATCCTCAAATTCCTACTCACACTTTGCCTCCACCCTTATCAGAGATAGACTTTCTGTTCCAGGTGTTTCAGCCTAGTCCCTCTCCAACTCCTCAAGTGTGCTTCTCCATTGGTAGATCATAATGATCATGGTTGTGCCCTGAGCGGCTCCTTGTTTCTTGTCTTTCCCAATCCTGAACTCTTGCCTTTCCCAGCCCAGCTAATCTTCCCTACAACTTCCTGGCTCCCATGGGAGAAAAAGCCTTGGCCAGGGTTTCCCTTGTCAGCCCCCAATCCACACAAGTCCCCCAACTAACTCCATCATGCCTCTTTTGTGCTTGCGCAGTGCCAGAAGCTGCTACTGAGTCTCCTGAAGACAGGTCAGTAGACAAAGATTCTGGAAAACCTGCAGGCTTGTTTCTGTAGCATGATAAGGCCCAGATATACAATATTCTTCAGGAAGTCAAAACAACAGTACCACCATGATATGCCTAACCATAGCTATCCAGTTGATAGTTATTTGGCTTGCAGAACATGAGTGGGTGGCAGCAAGTTCTGGGTCACTTAGTCAGATCTGGTCCTTGTACTCTGCTCCACTGGCCCAAGTCAGTAACCCAGTGTTCTTGTTTCCTGCCTAACTTTCATATGCAGAAAATTTTCACATGCCCCAGCCACCTACAAGCTTTGACTGATGTGCCAGAAATGTATCCAGCCTAATGAACTATATTCAATGGCATGCAATCATGTGCTGCACAGAGTGTATCAAATTCAGGACCCAATGAACACAAATGACACTTGTTCCTTTGGTCTAACTCTGAAATGACTAAGGAGGAAATAAAGAGGAGAAACTGAAGGAAACAGCACAGTGCATGTTCAAGATTTCTTAAACTCTATATAATAACATGTACTCATTCCAATGTACAATTTTATTATATAGACAGCATGTTTATAGAAAATTGTATTCAAATCTTCATAAATAAAGCTACATATATTACACAGAAACAGTCTTCCGCTCTCATCTTGCAATTCTTTTGAGGATGTGGATTGTAGGGAAGATGTTTAGTTTGGCCTTGAAAGCATGCTGCCTCCACCTAGGGCTGCTTTCAAATACAATATAAACGCTATCTAGAGAAAAAATAAAACTAGACACTTTTAAAAAGTATTTATTTATATTTCATTTAAAAAGAGTAGTAAGCCCATTGCACATTTATAGACTACAAAGAAACACAATGTACAAGATGAAACTGGAATCTTAAGATTTGATTCTTATAGCTCTTCTCTATATTCCTGTGAAACGGTGATGTTTCTGTTTTTTATTTGTTGAACATAATGGTACATTAAACCTGTGATTATAAAGTAAATTGTAAATATGTCACTGCAAAAGTTACAGGACAAGAAGAAAGGAAGGAGAAGGGATTGATGAAGGAAGGTGGAAAGTGTAAAACATTACTGTATTGATAGAAATTTAAAAAGATGAACTGTGTAAGCTAATGGAGCACATTAGGTTGTACTCGTACTTAAAATTGTACTTGGGATATTTGCTCAAATAGCTGCTCTTGCTACACAAAACAGAAAAATAAGTAGTTATATGAGATGATAGATATGTTCATTTGTCTACATGCAGCATTTCATCTGCGTGTAGAGCAAAAACATCATGCCATATTGATATCTGTACCAGTCTTACATCATCCTTATGTTCTAGAGCTCAAGAAATATTTTACTTTAAGAAATACATCTTGTAAAGAATTGTTTTATTTTTAATACTAACATTTTATCTAGGAATATAGTACCTACATTTGTATATGGGGTTTATTTATACCAGAAACTCTGGTATTCAATATCATGGAACAAATATTATTCTCAAAGATATTTGCCAGAAACAAGACTATGTACTTCAATGTCATAAATGCTCCTTTATCAAATCCATCAGAATATTTTGTAATAGGACATTAATATATTAAATTTAGAAATTCTCCTTCAATGAATTCACTAATTTTTTTATTTTCAGTTTTGCTTGTTTACTTAGCTTATTACTTCAATACAACTCTTTTCTCTAAAATACTATATGTATGCACATGTGTGTATCTGTGTAGCAGGAGGAACTGTGACTCCCATTATGTTTGTCCTCTGGTATCATGCTTGTGCATATGTTACACTGCAGAGCAAAGGACTTTGTAGATATAAATGAGTCAAGTTGACCTTCAGATAGGGAAATTAACCTTTATTATACATGTATGCCCAATGTAATCCAATTGACTCTTAGAAACTTAGATTGTTCCTGGCTATCAGCCAAAATGATGTCAAAGAGATACGGGAAAAGTGAAAATTGTTCATTCAACCCATTGCTACCAACTTTGAAGACAGAGTGGATCATGTGCCAACAGACAGATTGGTAGAACCTGGGAATCATGCTAACCAAGAACAAGAGAACCCTCAATTCCAGATGGAATTCAATTCTACTAAAGGCCTCAAAGAATTTGTGCTTTTCATTGGAGTCGCCTTGGAGAATCTACTCCCAAATTCTTTGAGGCCTTTAGTAGAATTGAATTTTTACTCATGTAGCTTTGCCTGGATTAGGACTTATTACAGACACTTTATATAGCAATTCTCAAAGTGTATTTGGTGGAACCCAAGACCCTTTTAGGGACTTGATAAAGTCAAATCCATATTCATAGTAATGCTAAGATGTTATCAGCTTATTTTACTTACTCACATTTTCATTGTTGGTACAAAAGCAAGCAGATAGATATGGATAGAAGGAACAACTTCTCAAGTTCATGGTACAGAAGGGAAACTATGATTGCCAACAATTAATTGAATATTTCAAGGTAGTTAATGGAGAGAAATCTGAAAATTTCTAACACAAAGAAATAACTCTGAGGTGATGAATATGTTAATTACCTGCATCTGATCTTATATGCAGTATATTATATTATTGAATTGTCACAATGTGTCCCATAAATATGTCTCATCATAGTGTGCTATTAAAATACATATTAAAAAAATAGCAACATGCTAAAAAAAAGCAGGAGGCTAAAACTTCTGGTGCCTTTTTATGAATGAAGATATTGATATTACACTGTGCTGATCAGTGACTGTATTCTTTTTTTTAAAAAAAAGATTTATTATTATTGGAAAGCCAGATATACAGAGAGGAGGAGAGACAGAGAGGAAGATCTTCCGTCCAATGTTTCACTCTCCAAGTGAGCGCAATGGCCAGTGCTGCGCCGATCCGAAGCCAGGAACCAGGAACCTCTTCCGGGTCTCCCACGCGGGTGCAGGGTCCCAATGCATTGGGCTGTCCTCAACTGCTTTCCCAGGCCACAAGCAGGGAGCTGGATGGGAAGTGGAGCTGCCAGGATTAGAACCGGCGCCCATATGGGATCCCGGGGCTTTCAAGGCGAGGACTTTAGCCGCTAGGCCACGCCGCCGGGCCCAGTGACTGTATTCTTTACCATCACAACTCACAGTTTAAAAACAACTGCCCAAAGCCATTTTTGCATAATAGTGTCCATGACAAATTTTCAAATACTGTTCATTTAATTAAATATTAGTTCTTGAGTACATTTTTTTAGTATTCTGTATTTAAGAAATGGAAACTGGGCTCAGCGAGGTGGCCTAATGGCTTAAGTCCTCGCCTTGCACACGCTGGGATCCCATATGGGTGCCGGTTCTAATCCCAGCAGCCCCACTTTCCATCCAGCTCCCTATTTGTGGCCTGAGAAAGCATTCGAGGATGGCCCAAAGCCTTGGGACCCTGCAACCACATGGGAAAACCGGAAGAAGCTCCTGGATCCTGGCTGCGGATTGGCTCAGCTCCAGTCTTTGCAGTCACTTCGTGTGACAGAGTACTAAGCTAAGCCTGGCAGCACTTCTGGCCTAAAAGTGAAATAACTGCTATTCTAAGCTGTTACATTTGTAGTAATTAGCTATGGCATCAAAACAGAACCAATGTAGTCCTATAGAAATAATAAGTGATAGAGAACATAATTTTGAAATTCAGAAGGATGGTATAGGGAATAAGATGATAAAATGCATCTAGAAAACTTACTTTTGGGACCTGGCATTGTGGTACAGCTTGCCATAACAACATCCATATCAAAGTGCGGGCTTGAGTCCCTGCTGTTCTGCTTCCAGCTCTGCTAATGAGCCTGGGAAAACAGTGGAGGATGCCTAGGTATCCCACATGCTAACTCACATGGGAGAACCAGATGGAGTTCCTAACTCCTTTTGGGTAGTGAACCAAGCAGATGGTTCTCTCTCTCTCTCTCTCTCTCTCTCTCTCTCTCTCTCTCCCCCCTTGCCCCACCACAGCCCACTCTTTGTTATTCCATCTTTCAAAAAAAAGTAACTTTTAAATTAAAAATAAGACTTATTTTAATAATAATCCTAGATTTTTCTTTAGAGATAAGAAAAAAATGGGACTTGAGTCACATATTATATTGCATTTTAAGTTAGCACATTTAACTTGAGTTATGTTCAATTGTATTTTCTATCGTTGATATTCTTTATTGTATACAAGAAAAGCAACTTATCCTCAAGGGAATCTCCTACTTTCTACATTACGCTGATACGGTGACACATTGTTCACTGATCGCAATATTACTCTATACACTAATATTGGAAAGTGTCTTATGATTTTGACATTTACTCAGCATCCAAGCATATTTTATCCAATGGAAATTTGCCTATGAATTTCCAAAGTACTTCATTCATTTAAATATTTGTTTTATGTAATCAAGCAGTCTAGATGTAATGAGACAAATAAAAATACGAATGAAATATTTTATTAAAATATCATTTCCAACTTCATCAGAAAATATTTTGTACAGGAAATCTATCAGGTTCACAATTGCAGATGTAATTATTCCAAAATTGAAATTCATACTTGAAAGCTTATTTTTTATCCAATTAAAAAATATCATCAGTTGTTTTCCTCTAAGCAGCAAGCTCACTTATTTTAGTTTTGAGAAAATGTTTGCAAAACATCTAAACCTGCATAATGATAATTTTATGCTAGCAGTTCTTTTACGCAAAAATATTTCACTTTAAAAAGTGACAAGTACAATTGGCAATTCAACTACACATCAGCCTTTCCTAAGGCAGCCATCACACTTCAGTGAATAACAGGAACACATTGTATGTAGTCTCCATTTTTTCTCTGTATATATTTTAAAGATTTTTATTTTATTTTTTATTGAAAAGTTAGAGATACAGAGAGGAGGAGAAACAGACAGAAAGATCTTCTATCCGATGGTTCACTGCCCAAGTGGCTGCAACTGCTGGAGCTGAGTCAATTCAATTCAATTAATTGTTGGCAATCATAGTTTCCCTTCTGTACCATGAACTTGAGAAGTTGTTCCTTCTATCCATATCTATCTGCTTGCTTTTGTACCAACAATGAAAATGTGAGTAAGTAAAATAAGCTGATAACATCTTAGCATTACTATGAATATGGATTTGACTTTATCAAGTCCCTAAAAGGGTCTCGGGTTCCACCAAATACACTTTGAGAATTGCTATATAAAGTGTCTGTAATAAGTCCTAATCCAGGCAAAGCTACATGAATAAAAATGATTTTAGTGAAGAGCTGCCTAAAGTCAACCTAGAGACCAAAGATTATATAGCGATAGCACAAACCCCACCTGCAGTGCAACGGTATTGGTGCCTGAGCCCTTCTCATTCAGTTTAATCTATATATTCCAAATACCTCCTGTTATTTTTGTTCAGAAAAACAAAAATTTATAGTAACATTTTAAGACACAAAGTTAACCAAAATGCAAGTTGAAGAAAGAAAAATTATACAAAAAGTAATTGCAAAATTTTGTGAATCCTATAAATCTTTGAAGAGCTCCAATACTTATCCAATTCAGTCTTCACAATAGCGTTCCTCGGCATTACTATTATTTTACCAAAGGAAAAAAAAGCTGAGATTCATTTGGCTTTCATGACTTGTCCAGAATTAATCAACTAGTGACCAAAACCTATCAGAATGGAACCCAGATTTGTCAGATTCCTGCAGGCCACTGAAAGGCTGGATATTTAGCAGCAAAAAAAAAATCAAATAAGTTAGAATAAATCTAACCAAAAATGTGAAAAGCATCTACATGAAAATTTTGAAATGCTAATGAAGAAATTTTCAAGACACAAAATTGGAAAGGCTTTAATTGTTCATGCATTGGAAGAATTAATATTATCAAAATGATCCTACTCCCCAATTCAGTTTACAGTTTACAGTTTAGAGATTCAATTCAATCATCATTAAAACACCAATAATATTTTTCACAAAATTGGAACAAACAATCCTGAAATTTAGATGGAAATACAAGGCAACAAACACCTGAAGAACTGTTGGACATTAAAAAAACATTTAAAAAAAAAACAGATTTCAAGGCATAACACAGCCACATCATCACTGAAACAACATTATGTGGGCGTTAAATTATACATGGGAACCGGTGGGACAGATTAAAAATCACAGAAATAATCTATATCTATAAGCAGCCTTGACAAAGGTTCTAGAAGCATTCGCGGGGGGGGGGGGTAGAAAAGAAAATGAACACTCTCTTCCTTAAATGACGTTTAAAATTTTGGATTTCTGGGTCTGGCGTGATAGCATAGTGGTTAAGGTCCTCGCCTTGTCTGTGCCGGGATCCCATATGGTTGCCGGTTCTAATCCTGGTGCTCTGCTTCTCATCCAGTTCCCTGCTTGTGGCCTGGGCCCAAAGCCTTGGAACCCTGCGCCCATGTAGGAGACTCGGAAGAGCTCCTGGCTCCTGACTTTGTATTGGCCCAGCTCCAGCCGTTGCAGTCACTTGGGGAGTGAACCATTGGGCGGAAGATCTTCCTCTCTGTCTCTCCTCCTTTCTGTATGTCTGCCTTTCCAATAAAAATAAATAAATCTTTAAAAATTAATTTTTGGATTTCAATGTGCATAGTTTTGAAACAATACCCCTGACTTGTGCTTTATATAAAAACCAATTGACAATGGATTAAAGATCTAAAAGTAAGATATGACACTATTACACTACTAGAGGAAAACTTAGGGGAAACACTCCGAGACATTGACAAAGGCAATATTTTTGAATAAGGCTCCAAAAGCATGGGCAGTGAAAACAAAGATAGACACACTAAGCTTCTGCACATCCAAGAAAACCAATCAACAGAGTAATACCAGCCTGCATCATGGGAGACAAGAACTACAAGCTGAGCATCTGATAAAGGATTCGTGTTCAAAATATAGAAAGAGCTCAAGAAATTCACTAACAACGAAACAGTGCACTTAACAAATGGAAAATGGTTCTTCATTTTTTTTTTCAGAAGAAAAAGTTATAACTAACAAATACATGAAAAGATGGTCTGATCATTAGACAGCAAGGAAATAAAAATCAAAACCACGATGAGATAGCATTTCACTTCAGTTATAATGATTATTTTAATGGCTATTAAAAAGTCACTGAATAGAAAATACTGTTAAGGTTGTGGCAGAAAGGAATTCCTAACAAACCACTGATGGGTGTGCAAATTCATATGGCCATTATGCAAAAACAAAATGGAGATTTCTCAAAAAATGAATTTTATGTGAGGCTATGAGTAACTCAGCCACGTCGATTCTGGAAATACAAAGTAAATGAAATCAGTGGGTATCTGCTCTGCTGTGTTTACTTCACCTCTATTCACCATAGGAAAAAAATGTGGGATCAAATTTGATGTCCATTGATGGATGAACGCATAAAGCAAATGTGGTATATATATACAATGGAATATTATTCAACCATGAAAAGAATAAAGTAGCGATATGTGCAACAACATGATTAGAATTGGAGACCATTATGCTTAGTGAGATATGCAAAACACAGAAACACAACTAGAACGTTTTCTGTTATATGTAGATATATACTTTAAAAGCATGGATATGATATTATTTGGCATATGGATGTTTCAAAATGTTGTATTCACTTAATTATATCCATGGCATAATAATAAATCCTTCTTTCCTAATTTTATGAACTTTTCAGTGAATCCCACATTGCATAATAGTAATATATACACCCTGACTTTTAGAGATGTATGTATATATAATGTATGGTATTTACCTGTATAACAAATATCGCAAAATTATAAAAAGAGTTCAATTTAAACTACAGGGAAAGTATATTATGAAAAACTCATGAATTTCAAAATTGTTTCATTAAAATAAGTTTAACTCTGAATACGATTTTTCAACAAATATTTTGAAGTCCCCTTGTATAATTCTAGTCCAGAAATCATGAGAAAAAGGATAAATCTGTAGGTCCATCCTGTCACTAGCTGTATTTATAAATCTTGAAAGATCAAAAAGCAAAGCCACTTCCTAATACTCATAAAACATCTGATCCAAATCCATTTTACTTCCCATCTCTGCATAATTACGGGCAGGTACATTTTGTACTGACCTAGCTGGTGACTGGCTAGAATCGGATTCTCTCTCCCTCCTGCAGACACAAAGAGACCCACAAACATCCTCCTCACTGACCCACACTTAGCCTCACACAAAAAGGCAATGTTCTCAATGTCCTGGACAAGAGCACATGGGAAAATAACATCTGACTCAAATTTCCTAGCCCAGAGTTCTTTCAACAGAATTCTTTTATTGAAAATCACATATTCTGGAGTCACAAAACTACTGCTTGGATTTAAAAGGAAGCATCTAATTGGAGCTTAATATGTAATTCTTAAATTTATAAGGCTAGTGATCCAATGTTATTTGTAATATTCCAGAATTGCTCTTTGCTTTGTGAGTTCATTATGCATATTTCATTTTGGAGTATTGTGTGAAGCAGGAAATACAATATGAAGGAATTGGAAAAGTAATGCAGACAGAGAAATACAATTTCACTTTCAAAGCCCTGTTTTGTCCCTGGTCATTTTTCCATCCTACCACCCACACTCTTTCCTATAAGAAGTAAATAATCATGTGAGTCAATCTTTTGATCCTGCTTTTATTCATTTTAACAGAAGCTATAGATTACAAGACTGTTATACTGACGCATAGCTCACCTGCTTAAAAAAAAAAACAGCACCGGGCCCGGCGGCGTGGCCTAGCGGTTAAAGTCCTTGCCTTGAACGCCAGGATCCCATATGGGCGCCGGTTCTAATCCCGGAAGCTCCACTTCCCATCCAGCTCCCTGCTTGTGGCCTGGGAAAGCAGTCGAGGACGGCCCAATGCTTTGGGACCCTGCACCCGTGTGGGAGACCTGGAGGAGGTTCCTGGTTCCTGGCTTCAGATCGGTGCAGCACCAGCCGCTGCGCTCACTTGGGGAGTGAATCATCGGACAGAAAATCTTCCTTTCTGTCTCTTCTCCTCTCTGTGTATCTGACTTTGCAATAAAAATAAATAAATCTTAAGAAAAAAACCAGCACCTTAAAATTAAGTGTGAAAAATCTAATGATATTTTTGAAAGATGGAATTTGTCTAATTTTAACACTCTGTCTAAATGTCATCTAAGTATTATGTGTGAATTTTCTTAGGCCAATTGGAAATATGCCTAATGGCACAGGGTGCAGCCTTTACATTGCACATATTTTACAGAAAAAGAAAACTAAACCTTTTTGAAATTTGCTTTGGCTCGCATTATGTGGGATTGTCAAACTCTATAACAATCAATTAATCACTCTTTAATTGACAGGGAAATTTGTTTATCAGCCATAATGTCATGTTTGGACAAGACAGTACAAAATTTATATCTCTGTGTGTGTGTGGAAAAGACCTCCCACCTTCTCCCTTATCAGTGAATTTTAAATATACACCGTTACAAAGAGAGAAAACTTACACTCAGCAAAAGCAACCTCTTCATTTTGACGAGAATGAAAAAAGGACTGCACACACAAAGATAGGACTGACACACCCAAGGACACAGAAAAATCGGGAAAAGAAACAGAGGCCCGAATAGGATTCAAGGGTCCTCTGAGACAAACATTCATTTTGTGCAAGTCTCAGAAATGAGACAAGCCATGACAATGTTGAAAACCAATAAAAGACAAGAGTTCTATATCCATTACTAGTCCAGAGAAGCAGTACTATTTCTAAAAAATCCTATTCCCCAGAAATAAAAATATTGGATTTCAACGGCATATTAGCAATATCAAGCATATCAGTAAGTGACTTGAGGACAGAATGCTGATATCTGTGATTTTTAAATTTTTTTAAAAAATATTTATTTATTTTTATTGGAAAGGCAAATTAGAAGGAAAAACAGAAAAACCTTCCATCCACTGGTTCACTCCCCAAGTGGCTGCAATGGCTGTTGCTGAACCAACCCAAAGCCTGGAGTCAGCAGCTTGCTCCAGGTCTCCTATATTGGGTGCAGGGTCCCAAGGCTTTGGGCCATCCACGACTGCTTTCCCAGGTCACAAGCAGGGAGCTGGAAGGGAAGTGGAGTAGCCGGAATATAAACTGGCACCTATATGGGATTTTAGGGCTTGCAGGAGGAGGATTTGTCAGTTGATCAACGTGTAAGCCACTTTAAGATGACTTTTCAAAATTATTTTCATCTACTTGAAAGGCTATGGGACAGAGAATCTTCATCCACTAGCTTATTCCCCAGATGACTGCCACAGCCTAGGCTAGGCCACACAGAAATTGGAAACCAGGCATTCTGCCTAGGTCTCCTTACATGGGTGGTGAGCACTTGAGGCATTATCTGTTACCTCCCAGAAATAATAGCTTTTCTGTACTAATAGGAAGATCTGGGCATCTCATTTCTCAGCTTAACGTGCTATATCGTAATAACCGCCCTTGTGATTAGTTTTGTAGTGGGAGCTGTGCAATTTGGATATTATTCCTGGGCTCAGGTAAATTTTTTGAGTCACACTACACACTAGATCACAGTTTTCTAATGGGTGACTTGTGTTGAGTTCTGATTTTTATTTTCTTAATTACTAGGTAAGGAGAAACAGTAAATCTTTTAAAATTAAAAAAGTAGCTGGACAAAACTATTCGCAAACTGCTGATAACTTCATTCTCAAAGAGAAATGTGAAAGAGCCACACTGTTGGCTCTTTTCCCAAGATGAAGTCTAATGGAGTTTAGGTACATTGAAAATATGTACATTGATCCACATGTTATCAATATAATTAAATGTCACATTCTGCAGCTGATGATCTGATGTCCTGTGAGCTGGTGAAAACCCTTGAAGGAGCATAAATAATCATTGCATACAGATTTTGCATTTACTATAGTAAATTTACTCAAGCCTGTTTACCATGGGTGTTTTTAGTAACACTAAAGTAATTTTACCGAAATTAGCTTTTGTATGAATGGTATCTAATTTAATCCTACAATTTTGCCAAAAGTTTAAATTTTCATTTACATGTGTATCAACATTTGAAGAACCAAATTGGAGCCTTGCAAATTACAGAGATTGTAATTTTAATTTTTTTATTTAATTTATTTGAAAAAGTAAGAGAGAGAGAACACAGAAAAGATTTCCCATCCATTGGGTTAACTCCCCAAATATCCACAATGATCAGGATTGCATCAAGCTGAAGCCAGGAACCAGGAAACCAGTCCAGGTCTTCCACATGAATAGCAGGAGCTCAGCTACTTAAGCCATCATCTGCTGCTTCCCAGAAAGTAATATTTCAGGAGGCATGAACCAAGAGTGGAGTCAAGACATAAACTTAGTTACGCCAACATGAAATATAAGTATCTCAAGTGGTGTGTTAATAGCTACACCAAACTCCTGCCCCTTGTTTGTTAGGGGGTAATTGTGATTGGATGTGTGTGTAAGACCTAAGGTAGAGATCATATGCATCAGAAGTCAGTCCTGCTATATTTTTTAGTTGATTTATGTGTTTGAGAGGCAGACAGATAAAGGTGGAGGAAAAGCTTGGCAGATAGAACTTCTCTTGGCTGTTTCTCTACCCATTTGCAACAACAGGTTTGACTGGGTCGAAGCTGGGAACCAAGAATGCAATCCACGTCTGCCATGTAGGTTGCAGCAGTCTAATTGTTTGAGCCAACAGTTACCTCCCAAGGTAGGTATTAACTGCAAATTGGACTCAGGAACCAGAACCATACATTGTTTGAGTCCAATGTTGAACATAGGTCTATTTTTTTGTTTGTTTTTACTGGCATGCATAGGAGGTACAAAGTAACAGTGAAGAAAATGGAATAGGTATTTGACAAATAATATTGGAACAAACGACAAGTCATTTTTGGAGGAAATTAAAGAATGAAACACTAAAGTCCAGTGACGTTGCTTAAAGATGAGTAAATGTTTTCAAAGGCTGGGTCTTCAATTGAAATGTATGCCATACATAGAGTCCAGCATCTTATTGTCCAGTCAAGTTCTACGGCTTCTTAGGTATACCCTTTCTGGTCTGAAGACAGAGCCAGCAGAGTATCATCCCAGTCAATTGAAAGCTCCATACGCTTGCAATGGGGGAATCTCAACTGAACTTGAGCTGTGGTTATGCAACAAGGTGGAGGAATCCACCATGGTGGGAGGGTTTGGGGAGGGGTGGGGAGAACCCAAGTACCTATGAAACTGTGTCACATAATACAATGTAATTAACGAATTAAAAATAATAAATAATAAAAAAAAGAAATGTATGTCATGCAATTGGCATACAATTAAACTGGCATGCAATTCCACAATCACTCCCACAGGTAACTGTACAGGTTGTTATTGATGCGTCTACAAGAAGACTTCATCAATCTGACAAAGCAGCAGATCCTCAAATTTAACACATCTCAGTGGTCTTGGTCTACTTTTTCTTCTTCCATTTTTTTTGTAATAAAACTTTATAAACCTACAGAAAGGTTAAAAGAATAGTATCATGAATACTTACACAGTCATCATTTTGATTCAAAAATGGAAACTATAATGCATGTTTCTAGCACACTGGAGTTCTCATGTGAGGTTTTTTCTACATTTACACACAAAGGAATATGTGTATACAACATGAGTTGATATATGTACCTAAACTGAAATATTACTCAGCCTTAAAAAGGAAGGAAATCCTGACATTTGTAACAGCAAGAATAGAACTGGAGGACATTATGTGAGTTAATCTAGATCACACAGTCAAATACTGTATGATCTCACTCATATCTATAATCTTATTAATAAAGAAGTAATATGTAAAAGCAAAAAGTAAAATGGTAACTGCCAGGGACCAAAGAGTGGAGCAAATGAGGTGTTCTTTCAAGGGTTCACAAGTTCAATGACATAAGATGTATAGCAAACGTATGACATGATGACTATACTGTACTAATTAGCTTGACTATTATGGTTATTTCGCAATATACCCTCATACATAACCAAACCAAGTTGTATATCTTAAATATATACAATAAAATAAGATAATATTTTATCATATTTTCTTGTGCTATTTCTTGCTCTGTGATTGTTTTCTTCAGTATTACTAAACGTTTTTCCACAATATCATGTTTAATTGTCCCCTAATATCTATTTTATGAATCAGTCATAATTTTTGTAATCATTCCCCTTGTGGCTAGACATTGATGGTGCTTTCAATGTTTCATTATGATGAGAAAAGAAGAAATCAATTAACATCTATGCAGCTTTTTCTGCCTTCGGGTGACGGTATCCTGGAGTAAATTTCTGACCAGAATTTAGAATTCAAATGACATGCATATTTTACATTTTGCTTAGTCATTTTTGAGACAAGCTCAAAAATTGTACTTTTGGAATTTATTGATATCATGTCAACACTGCAATCAGGTAATTGATAGTTCCTTATAAAAATCTTGTGAACCTGAAATATATTTATTCTTATGTCAACTATATTTTAGCTATTTGAGCTAAAACACGTTTGTAAAACATACCATGTCCTTCTCTAACTTGATCAGTAGATACTTAATTCACTTTAATTACTATTACTATTATTATTATTATTATCTCGAGAATTCAAATCATGGTGAGTTTTCCTGGGCTTTTGTTTCCACATTCAATGGACTTAGACTATCCCATTTTTCTTTCACTATCATTTCCTAGTGTGTAGAATAAATGATCCTCTATTGTCTTTTTTTTTGAAGATTTATTTATTTTTTGTTACAAAGTCAGATACACAGAGAGGAGAGACAGAGAGCAAGATCTTCCGTTCGATGATTCACTCCCCAAGTGAGCGCAGCGGCTGGTGCTGCGCCGATCCGAAGCCGGGATTCGAAGCCGGGAACCAGGAACATCTTACGGGTCTCCCACGCAGGTGCAGGGTCCCAAAGGATTGGGCAGTCCTCCACTGCTTTCCCAGGCCACAAGCAGGGAGCTGGGTGGGAAGTGGAGCTGCTGGGACATGAACCGGCGCCCATATGGGATCCTGGCGCGTTCAAGGCAAGGACCTCAGCCACCAGGCCTCGCCACCGGGCCCTCCTCTATTTTCTTTATTCCCACTGTCCATCTCCCCACCCCAATAAACTAAAATTATAATGCAAGAAAAAATAAAATTATCAAAGTTACTAAGCCCTCTTTCTTATCCAATTCTAAGTCACTAGAATCTGACATGAGGCCACTCTTTTTCCAGCGTTGCATATCACTTCTTCAAATCCTTTTACTTTAACCTGTCCATTGTAACCAGTGTGCAGCTGGCTAGAATTGCTAATATTCTGACCTCTGAAATAAATCAGATGTTCCCAGTACACAGCAATATGTTCTTATTCACATAAAGTAAGTTCAGCTTAGGCCAGATCTACATACAACTTGTCTTATTTTGCCTGAGTCCATCCTGTTCCCAAACCTAATCTCTTCAGCAAAAAGAAGGACAAAATGCAGGCAGCAATGTTCTGTCCTGAATAGTTTCATTAAAGTATTCATTTTCTGTAATTGTTTCCCATTATGTATTAAAATATCAAGTTCTATGTGTTTACTTTGTAAAGTGGTGGTTTTACCCTTAGAAATTAGCTAAATAAACATGGTCTAAAGACTACATTTCATGGGAGAAAAGAAAAAGATGCCCATATGGCAGGGAATTATCTGAACTAGCAGTGGAACAGTTACTTAAATTCACTCAAACTCAGCCATGAGCTGAGACTACATAATCAAAGTGAAGTGGAGAATTAAAGTAATTTGAGATAATTCAAGCCAGAAAAATATACCCCCAAAACCTTTCACCTAATTGCATCAATTATCTAATTGAAGCAAACCTTGGGGAATTGGGACTTTGAATTATTCTGATAATTGATTTAATTTTTATTTAGTTTATGTACAAACATACATCCTCTCACATTCTACCATGAAACTTTCGATTTAGTGACTAGCTAATGCAGTCACCATCACAGGAACTAACACATTTTGTCAGTTGTGGTTTCCGTTCACTGGTATATCCCAACAATGCGATTTCATTGACATGGTCATAGCCCAGCTCCAGTAGACAAGTTTCACCTTTCCCAAACTTGAGTTCTATAACTGGGATAACTATTTACTGAGTCCCTCCCCGCCCCCCCTTTAAAAATGTGATTTCTTGCTTTTTTGGGTATATCTGACATTTGGCAGGGGAAAGTGAGAAACATGAGTTGCAAAGGAGATGAGATATTTCCATGCCTGCATTCTGCTAATTCAACAAGAATATCAATATGCTCTGTTTATACGGAACACAAGGTATTCTGCACAGCACCAAACAGGTTTCAACATTGACTGAACCCTCTAAAGTGCAAGAGCCTACTAGTTGGACCCTCAGCTCTTCAAAGCAAAACATCTTCCTCCTGATTCCCTACGCAGTCACTGATAACTTTAACAAGCTCAAGATCATCAATCACTTGCTCCTTCAGACTTTTCTGCTAATGGATACCTAAGCACTTTCAAGCCGAACTTACATCAAAAAGAGAAATACATAAGCACACAAACTTGTGTAAGTCAATTTACCCAAAAGTCAGTGGTATTAAGCCCTGGAAGTAGAAGATGCGCTTGCCCTCCAAAAGTCTTCAGACTAATTGAGAATTAAGGCAAATAAACTAACAGATTTCAATCCGGGCTGAGTATTCTGAGAAGCAATTGACCACAGGACATATGGGGAACACACAGAAGGAATCCCTGGTACAAGCATTTGCTGAAGTTGTAGAAGGCATATCAGGATAGGAAGTTTAACTTTAAAGTGATAGGATATCATTGCAGGCCTTCAAGCAGGGGAGAGGAAAGTGTTAGATCATTCTCTTGTGTGTTGAAATTGTCTGGAATAGAGAAGTATGGCAAGCAGAGATGAAGGCAGACCGATCACCTGGTGTTGCAGTAATGTGGGCAAGATATAGTACAGTGAATGATGGAGTTAAGTGAAGCATTGGGAAAGATGTTAGGCAAGAGATTCAACAATAAATACATGAAGATCAACTGGATGTGTAGAAGGAGGTACCCAGTAAGACTCCAATTATGATGCTTGAGGTCTTACCTCTAGCCTTCAAGTAATCTGTATCCAAATTTTGTAACAAAGATGCTAAAAACATATTGAAGAGAACCTGTAGCCTAGCCGTTAAGATCATCGCCTTGAACACACCAGGATCCCACATGGGCACCGGTTCTAATCTTGGCAGTCCTGCTTCCCATCCAGCTCCCCTGACTGTGGCCTGGGAAAGCAGTCGAGGATGGCCCAAAGCCTTGGGGGACCCTGTACCTGCGTGGGAGACCTGGAGGAAGTTCCTGGCTCTTGGCTTAGGATTGGCTCAGCTCCAGCAGTTGCAGCCGCTTGGGGAGTGAACCAGCGGATGGAAAATCTTCCTCTCTGTCTCTCCTCCTCTCTGTATATCTGCCTTTCCAATAACATAAATAAATAAAATCTTAAAAAACATATTGGAGAAAGGATGAGCTCTTCAATGTTACATGAAAACTGGATATCTACACGGAAAAGAAGTTGAATTCGTTCCTCCCTCACAGTATATACAAAATCTACTCAAAACAGATTAAAGACTAAAACAGAAGACCTGAAGCTAGAAAACAGGCAAATTTAATTATATCTAGTAAAAACCATAAACAGCAAAGGAAACAATCCACAGAGTAAAAAAGCAACCTTTGTAATGGTAGATAGTATTTCTAAACCACATATATGATAAGGGATTCACATAAAAATTATATGAGAAACTCAGAGTTGGCATGGTGGCTTAGCAGCTATTCTTCTACCTCCAGTGCCAGCATCCTATGTGGGCACTGGTCTGAGTTCTAGGTACTACACTTCTGATCCAACTCCCATTCATCTTCCTGGGAATACAGTGAAAGATGCTCCAGGTCCTAGGGTCCCTGCACCTATAAGGGAGACCTGAAAGAAGCTCCTGGCTTGGGGTCATCCTAGCTCTGGTCACTGCAGCTATTTAGGGAATGAACTAGTGAGTGGAGAATCTTTCTCAATCTCTCTCTCTCTCTCTCTCCCTCTCTCCCTCTCCTTCCCTCTGGCTTTCTGGCTCTGGCTCTGACTCTTGCTCTCTCTAGCTCAACTTTCAAGTAAAATAAATACATCTTTTAAAAATGTATTGTGAGACTGTTGACTAAAGACAACAGTCTTACACTGTTGATGGGAATATAATCATCCACAATTTTGAAGCAATAGAGATTTCTCGATAAACACTGCATGTTCTCCTTTGTATCTAAGAGCTAAAATTGTAAACCTAACAAAAAATTTGTGCATGTGTATTGATATTCCTGAAAATATAAGTTCGTCAAGTTTTGTTCTATATATTTGTCAAAAATTTTCACATATTATATACTGCTGTAAATAATCTGTGATTATTTTAAATTTTAGCGTATAGATTATTGTTTTCTAGTCCTTGCCTATATTCGTGCTGAGCTATGGTCTTTTTCCTTTTTTACTGGTGTGAACTTTTTATATAGTGGAACAATAGGCCTTTGGTCATCATGTAAATTAAAAATGTGTATCTAAAAATTAAAAAATTAAAATAAAAAAGTTGAGACCCCGGCACTGTGGCCTAGTGGCTAAAGTCCTTGCCTTGAACATGCCGGGACCCTATATGGGCTCCGGTTTTAATCTCGGCAGCCCTGCTTTCCATGCAGCTCCCTGCTTGTGGCCTGGGAAAGTAGTTGAGGATGACCCCAAAGCCTTGGGACCCTGCACCCGCGTGGGAGACCCGGAAGAGGATCTGGGCTCCTGGCTTCAGATTGGCACAGCATTGGTCATTGTGGTCACTTGGGGAGTGAATCATCGGGTGGAAGATATTTCTCTCTGTCTCTCCTCCTCTCTGTATATATCTAACTTTGGAATAAGAATAAATAAATCTTTTAAAAATATTAAAAAGTTGAAAGTAGAACTAGTATATGATCCAGCAATCCTGGGTCCTGAAATCAATATACTGAAGAGATATCTGAGCTTACAGGTTTGTTACAGCATTATCCACAATAGCAAAGTTGCAGAATCAACCTATGTGTTCATCCATCAGTAACTGGCTTTTTAAAATGTGATACATATAGAGAATAGAAATTTAGTCTTAGAAAAGTGTGAATTATCATTTGCAACGATGTAGATAAACCTGCAGCATTTTATCCTGGATGAAATAACTGGAGCACAGAAACACAAGCACTATATGATCTCACTTATATGTTGAGTACAAATAAGTTGAACTCATAGAAACAGAGTGCAATTATGGTTTCCAAATACAGGTGCAAGAAAGAAAGAGATCAATCAAGTAACACAAAATTTCAAACAATAGCAGTAAGTTCAAGAGATCTATTACGTACCATGGTTCTGGTTAGTAACAATATGTGAGCATTGCATACTTGAAAAATTGCTAAGCATAGGCTTTAAGTCTTTTTATCACATGAAAATAAGGAAATGGGATAATGCATACGTTAAATGGCTTGATTTAAGTATCCTACCATGTATATTCCACCATCTATATTAGCATGCATGCTGTATTTCCAGACTTGCAGATGGATGCTAATTTTCTACAAAAGGTAGAACATGACCATGTCTTCCAGAGCACTGTTCAAAAAATGTCAGTGATTAGAGTGCGCCTACAAGCTACTTCTTAGGATACCTTGACCACTCAGTGACGGTCTTGTTTGATGAAACAATTTTTATGGAATCAAATGGGAAGCAACAGAACGTGTCACAGCAAGGCAATGTAATAAAATCCACAACAGCCAGATGAAACCCTGAAACCTGGATGTTTGGTTTTCCATTTGAAGAATAAACAAGAGAGAGAGAGAGGGAGAGAGAGAGAAATTAGACCCCTTTATACAGCAGGTCTGATATTCTATGGAACATTCCACCACCACCCTACATTTGATGTGATTTTTGCAACCCAAAATTTGCAAATTAATATCTACATATTAAATATTTAATAAAACATAAGCCTACAGATTCAAGGATTAATACAACATGATTCCTGATATTGTACAATGGTCTGATTGATATTCTATGGAACACTCCACCACTCTACCTTTTATGTGATCCGAAATCACAGTAATTTGATTCACGTTAACACCTATGTATTGAACATTCCATAAAAAATAAGCCTACAGCTTGAAGGATGAACACGGTTCCTGACTTCCAGGAACTCATAGTTCAATGCTGGAGACAGGACATTACTGAATAATTATAGAGTAATATAATTAGGGTTCTCACAGACGTGTGAACAATATACAGTTGATTGGAGCTAGCGACTTAATTGCATTACAAAGGAAAGTCCTTGATGCTTTATGAGCAGGGAAGTGCTACAGTCAAGAAAATATAAACAAAAAAATCTTGTGACTTTGTGTAGTAAGAAAAGGATATAGAAGTTATAGGAAAGACAATTATTATGAGACTATCTGACTCACTCCGGCATGTTACAACAGTATTAAGTAAAATAGTAATATTAGTAAGTGACATAATAGGTCACAATAAATTCTTTTACATTTTATGAAGGCTGAGATCGGAGCAAAGCCAAGGTGGTTTGAGTGAAAATATCTTTTGAGAAAGTAGATAGAAAAAGAGATATATGCAGAGCCATAGGACAGAACTTTAAGGAATTCTGACATTTAAGGGACAAAAGGAAGAAGATGGGGGAAAATCAGAACTTATCTGTCCCAGAAGACACAGAGGAGACCTGAATTTGAAGAAAAGACTTTGGCTTCAGAATTTTAGGTTATAACTAGTTGTCTTAGGAAAAAAAAAATATTCTTTAGTGTTGGAAGGAGAAGTTAAAGGCATGGATTTGAACGAGAGCAGATGATGTAACGTAGAGGCAACTGAGGCAGAAATGGCTTTCTTTACATTTCCTGGGCTTTTTCACCAACCTTCTTTTGGACTCTAAGGAATCCATTCTGTTCCGGAGCACCTGCCAACCAATCAGTCTAGAAGTCTGACAATGAATGGAAAGGAATGTATTACTGTATTGCGAAGGTAGTACTGATATCAGTAAAACATAAGGAAAAGTTTTGAAGGTTGGGCGTATGGGGAGAGTGAATAGAAAGCCTGGAAGTTTTTACTGCTATCTTTTTAGGCACACAAGAAGACAAGTGAGTAAATGAGAGTTATATGGGAAGGAGACTATGAAACATGACTACACACTAAAGTTTTAGTATTTTTTTTTTCTTGGAAAACTAAGAGAAGGAGAGACAGAGAGAAACGTCTTTCTTCTACTGCTTCACTCCCCAAGCGGCCACAACGGCCAGAGCTGAGCCAATCCAAAGCTAGGAGCTTCTTCTAGGCCCCAAATGCCAGTGAGGGGTTCCAAGGCTACGGGATGGCCATCCCACACAAGCAGGGAGCTGGATGGGGAGTGGGGCTGCCAGGATTAGAACCGGTGCCCGGGCCCGGCGGCGTGGCCTAGCAGCTAAAGTCCTTGCCTTGAACGCCCCAGGATCCCATATGGGCGCCGGTTCTAATCCCGGAAGCTCCACTTCCCATCCAGCTCCCTGCTTGTGGCCTGGGAAAGCAGTCGAGGACGGCCCAATGCTTTGGGACACTGCACCCGTGTGGGAGAACCGGGGGAGGTTCCTGGTTCCCTGCTTCAGATCGGCGCAGCACCAGCCCGTTGTGGCTCACTTGGGGAGTGAATCATCGGACAGAAGATCTTCCTCTCTGTCTCTCCTCCTCTCTGTATATCTGACTTTGTAATAAAATAAATAAATCTTTAAAAAAAAAAAAAAAAAGAACCGGTGCCCATATGGCATCCCGGAGTGTGCAAGGCAAAGACTTTAACCACTAGGCTACCGAGCTGGGCTCTAGATACATTTAAGTACCACTCAAAGACAGTCCTCCCCCTCCCTCACCAATGTTGTTTTACGTTTATTAATCTAAAGGGGAGGTAGTCTTTTAGAGAGCAATTACAGAAACAAAATGAGTTTTCACAATTGCAAAGACAGCCACAATGCCACTAAAAACAGATAGGGAAAAGATACTGATTACTTGGATGTGGTAATGGGTGGCCTGTGTTTTCCTACACTGATGAAAGTTTGAAATATTTGACTCTTGCTTGTATCTGAAGTATTCTTTCCCTGGATCTCTGGATGACTAATTGTCATCCTTCTTTCAGGTTTTTGTTCAACTGTTAGTTTCTCAATAACTCCAACCATCCTCTTCCTCCAGCTTTCCCACATGGGTGTAAGGGTTCAAACACTTGGACTCTTCTCTACTGCTTTCCCTGACACAGTAGCAGGGAGTCAGATTGGAAGTGGAGCAGCTGGGGTAGTAGTGCCCATATACGATGTGGGCACTGATGGTAGTGGCTTAACCCCTGCAACACAGGGCCACACCTGATAGGATAAACCTTATTCTGGACAACGTAAGAAAAATGTTTGAGGGATGGAAACATTTCTTTTCGCTTATTGGAATGAAGAGGACACAAAGGAAGAAATGTTTTGGACACTGAAATCTTAGAATTTAGTAGGTACTTCCACAGCTTACAAGGGCTGTGGATTTGAACTTAGGAAGCACCTTAATATATTAGAAGGAACATGGCTATAGTGGCTGGATGAGGCTTTTAATTCTGGTTCTTCCACTTATGCTTTTACATTGAGTACTTTCAGAAGTGGAAAAAGGAAAAGTGCTTTGCGGGAACTTAAAGGAACCTCGTTTCACAGCCAATAATAATGGAAGTGGGTTGAGATGATTTTTTGTTTAGGTAGAAAAAGAATGAGGTCTGTGCTGAATGAGTGCACTGGTCTATGTTAAAGAAAACTGCTTAGATCCAATTTGATGGTATCCAGTAATGCTTCGGAGATCATAAACCAGTTTCAGTACTGATTGATAGACTCAGGCCAAGACACTCAGGGGCTATAGAAAAGTTGTGTGAGGGATGTTCTGTCTATGCATTAACAATGACTTCCAAAAGCTTTCGGGCCCTTATAGTAGTCCCAGCTCACCAAATGTATGATGCAAGTAGATTCTGGGTGAACTAAGGCAAAGAGAACTCTGGGACTAATCCCACAAAAGCACCTGCAGTGCACAACGCATAGCCTTTTAATCTCCATGACTGGATTTTGCTAAAGTTCCTTGGACGTTCTTTTCTGTGTGTGAGTTACTAGGAAGCCATTTTTGATTGCCTTGAACAAGCACAGCGAGCAGATAGATGTGAACCGAAAACACTAACAGAACTTCATAAGGGGTCAGGTCTCAGGATGAATATTTGACCCATCAGGTAAATGGCATCTGTATCAGAGCGCCTGTGTCTATGTCTCAGCTCCCTCTTCATCTACTCCCTGGCAGGCAGCCGGTGATGGCTCCTGTCACCTATTTAAAAAGCCCAAAATGAGGTCTGGCTCTCAGCTCTGGTCTTGCCCAGCCTCCATGCAATTGGGGAATGAACCCAATTTTTAAAAATTAACCTGACTCATTTTAATGTGTGTAGTTTTATCAAATTGATTGGTTGACTCACATGTTTTTATTTAAGAAGAAAAGAGCAAAAGAGTGACAGAACAAAAGAGAGGTTAGGGAAGTCTTCCTGGAGCAGGCGAGGAGCTTTCATGGTCAATTGGGAAGTTTTTCAAGTGAGGACAAGAGAACAAGGAGCGCAGCACCAGAGGTAGAGGAGAAAAAGCAGCATGCGTGGGACACGAACATCCTTTCAGTGGCTGCCCAAGTGTAGCGTATGAAACAGAGAGTTTACAAGAGTGAGCATCAGGAGCTGCACAAGGAAAGTATTATAAGGTCCTCTGTCTTCCTCTTTTGAAGAATGCAGGACATCTGATCATCATAGTTCAAACGAGAGGAGCAGGATGCTAGTCCTTTCTAGGCTGTGTGTGAGTCATCTGGTAAATGAAAGATGGACGGGTTCTTTTTCTTTTTAAAAAGATGTATTTATTGTATTATTTATTATTTATTTTACTTGAAAGCTTTATGAAGACAGAAGTGGAGAGACAAAGAGAAATCTTCCATCCACTGGTTCACTCTCTGAACGGCCACTATGGCCACAGTATAAATACCCAAACCCAGGAGTCAGGAGCTGCTTCTGCACATCCTGCATGGGTGCAGAGGCTCCAGCACTTGGGCCATCCTCCACTGTTTTCCCAGACCATAGCTGCATCAGAAGTGGAGCAGCTGGGACTAGAAACGGTGCCCTTATGGAAGGCTGGCACTGCAGATGGAAGGTTAACCAGTTGAGCCATCACACCAGCCCTGGCAAATTCACTTTGAGAGAATATGCAGAGGGTCATAAAAATTAGCTAATGAGTTATCACACAGATAATGGTTGAAAATTTTCTAGACATTGTATCTCCAGAAAGCTATGAAAATATAGAGATAGGACTAATCATCAAATTAGGAGACAAAAAGGATTCATGCTCTATGTATGAACTTATTTGGGGCTCTAAATTTAACTTCACAAATATTATGATGAAAAATAATACTCAATTATGCACATGTATATCTTTAAATTCAATTAAGCTTAGAGAGAATGTTAAGAAGCATGGCTAAGAATCCATTGGCTAAACACATTTCTACCATGTGAGCCAGCAATTCCAATTCTAGGTATGTACCCAAGACAAATGAAAACATGTCCATGCAAATATGTGTACATGAAGGTGCATAGGAAAATTATTTATAATAGACAAAATATGTAATAATCTAAATTACTATCATCTGATTAATGAATAAGCAAAATGTGATGATAATCATTAAATAGAATATTATTCAGCCCTAAATAGGAATGAAAGAGGAGGTGTTGTGGTGCATTGAATTAAGTTGTCACTTGAGGGGCCAGGTGCAGTAGCCTCATAGCTAAAGTCCTTGCCTTGCACACCTGGGATCCCATATGGGTGCCACTTCCCTCCCAGGTTCCTGCTTGTGGCCTAGGAAAGCAGTCGAGGACTGTCCAAAGTCTTGGGACTCTGCACCCACATGGGAGACCTGGAAGAAGCTCCTGGCTCCTGGTTTTGGATCAGCTCAGCTCCTGCCATTGTGGCTACTTGGGAAGTGAACCAGCAGATGGAAGAATTTCTCTGTGCCTCTCCTTCTCTCCTTTCCAAAAAAAAAAAAAAAAAAAAAAAAAAAAAAAAAAAAGTTGTCACCTGAGCTGCAGGTGTCCCTTGTGGACACCAGTTTGAGTCTCAACTGTTTCATTTGTGACCCAGTTCCTTAATTATGTGTGTTGGAAATCCCAAGAAGATCAGCCAAAGTGTTTGGGTCTCTGCTACCCAAGTGGTAGACTTCAATAAAGCTCCAGGCTCTTGGTTTCTGCCTAGCCCAGTCCTGGTTGTTATAACTATTTGGGGAGTGAACCAGTGGATACATGATCTTTTGTTTCTACCTCTATATATAACTGCCTTTCAAATAAAATAAACCTTTAAGAAAAAGGAATATGCTGTTGTTGTTGTTGTTGTGCTCGATGTGGCTGTTATGAAATGATGTCAATCCGAAAAACAGTAATATTATTTCAACCCAAACAGCCTGTATCTCATGCAATAAGATATTGTGAAGTAATCAATGATATCTGGCAGATTGCTTATGATCTACATCAAAGAATTGTAAAACCTAATGTACTTGTAAGGCCCCATGATACTTGGAAATGGGGAGGGAGAGCAGAGAAATCTTACATCACCCTAGAAGGTGTGAGGAAGATGGGAAATATAATCTATCAGGATCATAACTGGTAACTAATAGACAACAGACTCGAACTAGCATTAGACAATAGCAAAACTACAAAGGCATATGGGGGAATCAGGAGTAATCCTAACAACCTCTTAACAGGAGGTCATACGATAGAGTAGGGGGGGACCCCAGAGTGAAGCAGGCGGACAGGAGGAGGCTTTTATCCCAATCCTGAAGACTCCCAGTACCTCACCAAGGAGCACCGAGGACTACATCCCTACTGCCAAGGAGACCACGGGGAAATGGAGTGCCTTCGGAGACCAAGAACTCTGAGGTCAACCACCCCCATTTGGATCTACCACATGGGATGGAAAAAGCCTAAATCCTGCCTTGCAGGTTCCAAGGTCATCGGAACAACAACCAGGATCCCTGAGCAGTCCGCAGAAACAGAAGAGCAGTAAACTTCCTTCGGGACTAGGGAGAGGAGCTTTCTCTGGTCCTTGCCTGCTTCCAACTTTGGGTCCCCACCCCCTCTCGTAATAACCATCAGGAGCGCTCCAGAAACCCCTCAAAACAAACAAACAAACAAACAAAACTAGAATAGATAGACAGAGAACAACAAGGAAAGCTAAGAACCAGATAGGAAACGGTCAGCGGGGATGCACTTATACCTCACTGGGTGGGACACAAAGATTAGTTACTCCTCACTGGGGTATGGAAGATTTCTCTGCACACCCCTTCTAAACATGCTCACCTAAACTGTTGACATATATCCTGTTAGAATTATAGAGTTAGACCACCCGAAAAACAGCCAGGTTCAGCGAAATCATGCTTCAATGCTATAAACTGCTAAAGACTAAAATTAAAATGGGCATGAGACAGCTGAATAGCAATCTAAGCCATTTTAAGGTGTATAGAATACGGTTGAATGTAAACCAAAATTGAAATGTCTATGAAGAAGTCACAGGTTGTGGTTGAGAACCTGCATTTTCCTATTAACATATTGGTTAATCAATACCATGTCAATTAATGCCATAATGTTGTAAATGGTTGGAAATATTATGTTGGGACTTTTAATTGATTGGAATGATACTCTGCCGGCTCTACCTTCAGACCAGAGATGGTCTCACCAAGAACCCATTGAACTTACCAGGACAATAAGATGCTGGACTTTATGCTTGGTAAATACCTCCAATGAAAGAATGTCAACTGAATTTGGACTATGGAAATGCAACAAGGTGGAGCAATCCACCGTGGGGGGAGGGTTTTGGGAGGGGCAGGGGGAATCCCAGTGCATAAAAAAATGTATCACATAATGCACTGTAATTAGTTTTAACAAAAAGGAAATGCAATAAAAATACATGTTAAAAAAAAGATAAAGGAATAAAGTTTTGCATGTGTTGCGACTTGGATGAACCTTGAAGATGCGAGGCAATCTGAAAGAAGTTATACACAGAAGGCCACATACTGCTTGATTCTATGTGAAATATTCAGAATAGGTAAATCTATAAGCAGTAGAATATAGATTAGTGGCTGTGGAGAAAGTGGGAAGGTACTGCTGAATTAGCGTGGGTTTCTTTTTGGAGATAATGAGAAAATTCCAAAATTAGGTAACAGCAATGATTGTGCAACTCTGTAAATATAATAAAATACATTAAATCCTGCACTATGAATAGGTGCGCTATCTTTCACATAGTTGATTGTAAACTCCATTAGACCTCAGCAGAGGTATTAAAATATCCCATTGACATCTTCCACACAGTCAACTATCTTGGGATTTAGAATGCTTCTTTTGCTCCTAAATAAAATCCTTCTCCATGACTTCCTCTTAGCACATGCTAGTAGGAGTGTGAAGGCTGCTTTTACTAAATGCTTATAAACAAAAAAATTTCTTTGCCTGATGTTCACGGGAGTTTCAGAATCAGTGTCTCACTGTCCTTAACCAGAAAATTTCTTTCATAGTCCAGAGTGCTAGGTCACCACACGTGCCCTCTCAATTAAGTATCTTTGCCTACACCTGCTGCCACTGCCTGCTGCTACTTCTGCAACCAAGGATGAACAACATTTTTCCTGTCCTCAAGAGTTGAGGAGAGGTAAGTGTTTGGTACAGTCATTCATATGTCACCTGTGAAAACCTCAGCCCACACTGGAGTCCCTATTTAAGATTCCTGCTCATCCATACACTGGGAGGCAGAAGGTGACAGACCAGGCCTGCAGATCCCTGCCACCCTTGCAGGTAGACATAGAATGTATTATGTGCACCTGGCTTTGTTCCAGCCCCAGTTTTTGTAGGCCCTCCCACAAAAGATAGAATGATCTCTCTCTTTCTCTCTTTTTCTCTCTCCCTCCCTCCCTTCTTCCCTTTCAAATACGTAAAATAAACATGACTGTAAATTTAGAAATAGTGACATTTCAAATTCCTGCTGATTAGTCTAAAATCAAAAACATTCTCAAAATGGGTATAAATAAAGAGTATGCTTTAGGAATAAATCAGATGTTAATGATATAAACTATGTGTTCCAGGCAAACATTCACTGTTTCCAAGTGATGGTTAAAAAATGAAAATCGTTTTTTTCCTAAAGCTAGATTTCAGAAAGGTTTAACAAATCAGATTGGTCCTGAGAGCATATGAATACGGCAGATGAAATAGAAAGGGTGCATTTTGTGATTCCTTTAAATGTCAAACAAAGCAGGTCACAGTCAACGAAAAGTTCCTTCTTACCTGTTAATGAAAAGAATCCACTTTGGTGTTATATAGTGATGTGACAGACTGTAGATAATTCATCCACAAATACCAGAGAAACTACATCACCTTTAAATTAATTATTGCAGGAAGGAAAAATAAGCAAAACCTAGCCTTTTTGAATCTGTGCTTCCAATCTAAAGATATCACACCTTGACACTGTGAGCTGGCTAAAAGTCATGCCACGTGTTTGACATTGGACAATTAAACAGCACAATCCTAACTTTCAGTAAGTCCTTCTGCAGGAAAAGGGTAGCTTATTTATTATTCTATACATTAGCCTCAACTGGAACAGCTGCCTAAAAGCTCTGTCATCTTGAGGAAAAAAATTCAATAAAACCATCTTGATAAAGAGATATTCACAGGCACTGAATTCAGACAAAGAGCTGCTTTTTGGTAGAGGGGAGAGCAGTTCATTCTTCAACCTCATGAGTCAGCGCTTGTCAATCTAGCAGTATTATTCCTCTGCTAACACAGTCCAGTACCCACAAAGTAAGACTTAGTAGTTCGTAATTCATACCTGAGGGAATTTCAGGATGTGGGAAGACATTCATACAGGCTCAGAATATCTAATATTTACAACCCCTTGTAAGAATGCTCAAAATCAAGTTGTTTAACTAATTGTCTAGTAACTTATTTATTTGACAGGTAGAGAGACAGAGAGCTTTCATCCATGCATTGGCTCACTCTACAAATGGCCACAATGGCCAAAAGCAGCAAACAGGGTGTCCCACATGGATGGTAGGAACCCAGTCCTTTGAGCTACTACCACTGTATCTGGGGGGTCTGCATTCACAGGAAACTAGAATTTGGAGCCTGAGCCAAGGCCAGAAGTGGACATCCTAAGTGACATTTTAACTGCTAGGCCTAACACCTGCCCTTAAGTCAGGTCTTGACTTATTCTGTAAGTGCCCACAATGGCTAGGAATTCGGTCCAGGTCTCCTGTGTGAGTGGCATGGCTGCACTGACTTGTGCCATCATTTGATGCCTTTTCAAAGTCAGCGTTATCAGGAAGCTCTAACCAGGAGGCACAGTTGGAAATGGAACCCAGAAATTCAGATTTGGGATGTGATCATTATCATCCCTATGCCAAATGCCTGCTCCCAAACCAGGGCTTTAAGTAGTAGTTCCTTGGTGGAAGGGATACCATAGTCCTTATTATTTTAAGGAGTCAGCAGGGTGAAGTTTGGGACTTTGATGTTTCTTTTACTTGCCTTTTGAAACTGGGCCTGCTGCAGGCAGTATGTAACAATATAATAAAATAAAATAACAGCATGACTTGATAAAGAAGAGCAGGACAAAATGTGCCTGGAATCTTGAGTTCACAGACTGGTAGTGCCAGAGACTGAGATCAAACTCCACCGGGAGCAGTCCATGAGCGAGCAAAAGTCTGAGATCACAGCCAAGGCCTGAGGGCGAGGGTCCACAACTGGGCAATGGCCCAAGGTCACAGGACTCTGTGCTTTAGGATATCCTGGAGATAGTCACATACTGACTTCCGTAATTGGATCACACTCTTGCTTCCTGATCATTAGGCATTGGGTAGTTAGCATCAGTATGGAATGTAGCCATCAACATTTGCAGTTTGACTCTCCAAGCAGCTCAGTGAAAGATTGAGACAGCGAGCCTGCTAGGTCAACCTGGCCTCTTTAGAGAAGGGGATTTCCTCTGGCTGCCCTGCTTTTGTAGTCTTTATCTTGTGTCTGTCTCATTTCTTATTTTCGCACATCTCCAATCCTTTTTGTGCCACACTAGTTACATACAGTAGGACCAGTCTCTCCAACCAGATTTCTGGGTTGAAAAGTAGAATAACTCATTGAATTAGGACAGTGAAAAAAAAAAGAGTAAAGGATAAGATCACCACTAGAGTGAACATATTATTACTTGCCTCTGTTCTCACAGCTTCTCAATGCATAAGTCCGCATCAAAGTCAAGTCCCATCTACTCATGGGTCCTAGACAGATCATAGCCCACCTCTGTCATTTCAAAAGAAACTGGCTACTAACACTGGCCAGTCCAAGTGACGCAGATCATGACATCATGCTCAACCCAGAGACCCACACAAGTTCTCAGCCATACACTGCTCAGCCCCCAGTTTAATCTGTAAGAGACATTGCCTTAAGCCACTCAGGGAATCTAGGACATGAGAAATACCTGTCTGACCGCTTGTCTGAGTGTTGCCAATAAGCTATTTTCTTCTACCGCCATGGTATCACTAATTGGTTTTCCATATATCAACTCTGTAGACCCAATTTTGGGGGCTCTATAGCAATTTCTCAAACCAGTTTTGGGGATGACCTAGAGCAAATCAGCCTCAGATGCACTGTTGAATTCCTCAATATGCAACACATAGTAAATAGTCTGTATTTCCTTCCAACCCTTGACATATCGGTTAAGAAAAAAGAAGGTTGAGAAAAACTGGGAGTTAGGGAATCCACGCATGAGGACCATTGAGTCACCCCTCTGCATTACAAAGAGGGTGAGAGTTAGTTAGCCCAGCGATGGCCCCACATAAATGGTTCCCAGTCCTCTTTGCATTGGTTAAAAAAAAAAACAAACAAACAGCAAAAGTTGAAAAACACAAGCATCAGGCTCTGACCGTCCCCAGGAAATTGAACATAATTACTCCAGCATGAAGCTTGCCATCAGGACGTTTTTCCCTTGTCCTCCAGGTGACAGTTACAATTGACAGTTACAATCTGCCCTGTTGCAATCCTTGACAACTGTGTGTGACCCACTTTCTTTGGAGCATGGTCTCCTTCTCCCCGCGCGAAGAATCTCGATCAGTGGGTTTTGCAAAATGCCTGACCCATGAATCTGCATTTTGTAGCAAGCAGCTGACTTGAATAGGCCCCAAATCTCATCTTCAGATACAGGCCCATTGAACCTTTTGTTACTTTTGTTGTAGGAAGGCTTTGGAGTTAGTTTTGAGACAAGAAAATGGCTTGGAGTCTGTCCTTAAGATGCAGCAGGAAAATTTCCTCCCTCAAGCCATTAAATACAGGAACAATATTCATTTCTATAACAAATGGTTCCAAGCTGGCAAATTTGCACTTGCCTGGGCATTTCTTAGACCAAGATTACTTTGAAAAGCAGATTGAAAATGACCACTTGTCCCTTTTGTAATGTCATCGGTCCCTTCAAGATAATCAGCACCTGTCACACATTTGTGAGCCAATAGCATAAAATAAGTGCATTTGTTTTCTTCCCACACAACAGTTTCATAAAGATATGCTACAGTACCATATTTTCATTTTGGAAGATGGAGAGATTGAGGCAGAAATTGACCCTAAAGTAGTGGCTCCATTGGATTGGTAACAAATAAAGCCCTGATTTGATTTGTGTCAAAAGCACTTTAACATCTCGAACCTGCATTTATCCTTACCAATTCCTTAATGAATACCATGCCCTTCTCTTCGGAGCTGACCTTCTCTTTGGGAAAAGCAGACAAGCAACCATTGACGGGATGTGACAGGCACCAGAGGTCGCCATTGGCAATAGGTGCCCTCCCTTTTTGGTGTCTCCCGTTCTGTGTTGAGCAATCATTTTTTTTGAACTAAGCTATGTCCTGTCTGTGACTTTTTCCACATGCATATGCTTTAACAATGGCTTACATGGCATTGGACAAAATTTTTGCACGTGACCTTTCTTTGCCAAGGGAGAGAACAGGCAGAGAGAAGATGCTGAGAATAAGGTAAAAGAGGACCATTATCCAAAACGGCCAGGCTCCAAGGGGTGACCATAAAGGAGGCTACTTTAAGACAGCTTTAGCTAATTCTCACGGTGTCTATAGCAGGCTCTGATCCCCAAGGGACAGGTGAGGTGGGTCAGAACTTTGCCATATTTCTTAAAGATGTGTTCAGGAACATATTCCTCATTAACAGCAAAACTACCAAGATAGAGAGACAGTAAATTCTTCTTGAACTAAGACATCATCTACCTATATGACATGTTATCTTTTCAAAATATTGATATAAGGTATCTAAAATGTTTGAGTACTGAATTCATCTGGGCATATTCTTTCCTGATACTGTAATAGGACACCTGGCATAAGGTAACTTGTGAAGAAGAGAGGTTTGCTTAGTTGTTTCTAGAGGAAGGGAAATTCAAGATCAGTTGGCCACATCTGACAAGTCCCTCATGTTACATGGCAGGTGGTATCACATGGTAGAATCAAAAACAGAAATGATGAGTAGATGTACCCAAAATAGAGGGAGGAAATGAAGGAGCTAATCCACTTTATAATGACCCACCCTGTGAGAACTAATCCATTCCCAGAAGCATCAATTTCATCTTGAGAGGAAAGTATCAATACCTCCTGATGAAATAATCACCTTTTAAAGGCTTCATCTTGTAACACCACTACATTGACAACCAAGTTTCAACATGAAGTTTTTCTCTTTTCCATTGAGGTGGAGGTTGGCAAGCTACATAAAACAGAAGAGCTGAGTGACACTGAACCACATATATTCTTTAAAAAAAAAAAAAAAACCAATTATGTATTTTATCACAAAGGCATGTTTACGGAGAGAAGGAGATATAAAGAAAAAGATCTTTCATTTGTTGGTTCACTTCCCAAGTGGCCACAATGGCCGGAGCTGAGCCAATCCAAACCCAGGAGCCAGGAACCTTTTGCCAGGTCTCCCACATGGGTGCCAGGTCCCCAGGTTTTGGGACATCCTTGACTGCTTTCCCAGGCTACTCAGGGAGCTGGATGGAAAGTGAAGCAGTTGGGACACAAACTTGAACCCACATGGGATGCTGGCATTTAAAGGTGTAGAATTATCCTATTGAGCTAGTGTACCAGCCCCATAAATTATATAAGCTCTTTTTAAAAAAAGATTTACTTTATTTTTTTTTTATTGGACAGGCAGATATGCAGAGAGAAAGATCTTCTATCCACTAGTTCATTCCCCAAATGGCCACATGGCCAAAGCTGAGCTGATCCGAAACCAGGAGGAAGTTCTCCCACACGGTTGCAGAGTTCCAAGGCTTTGAGCCATCCTCTACTGCTTTCCCAGGACACAAGCAGGGAGCTGGATGGGAAGTGGAACAGCTGGAACATGAACTGGCACCCACATGGGACCTCGGCAGATACAAGTCAAGGATTTAGCCACTAAGTCATCATGCCGGCCCATGTATATGCTCTTAACACAGGAAATAAGCATTTCACTTAATTGTCTCCCCACTTTGTGTCAATCCCAATGTTCTGTTCATCTTTACTTCCCAGATTCTTATCTTGTGCTGCCTGCATATTTTTTAAAGCATAGCACCCAGGATCTGACCTTTGAGACATTCATTGGAAATTAAATAGGACCAGTCAGAAAAATCTGAACATAGAGTCTGGAGCGCAAATAGACTCTACAGTCCAGAAAAATCTAAGTTGGGCATCTCATTATGGAATTTTTTTTGTTTTTGTAACTACAGAATCATTTTTTAAACAGGGGCTATTCATATAGAGATAGGAGTTCACATGGATATCTCAAAGAAAACTACTAGTTATTTGTGCTCTTCCCAGAGATCAAGGTTAAGTCCATTGGCCAAGAGTTACATGCAAGATAACTGGGAGATGAATATCAGAAGAGAATAATTTCTATAGATGAAAAGAATTTTGCATGCAGGCAAGGGTATTTTTTTGAGACAGAGATTAGAGCAGCATTCTATTTAAAGATAGATGGGTAAACAGTGCAAGTTGCAGATATTATGGATGGAACCTTGAACTTGAGATACAAATAACAGAACATGGCTCATGAGGAACTGGGTTATAAGAGACGAGCAGGAAGTCCCTGCCTCAAAGTGATGCATAGGCCCATAGAAGACCTGGGTTCTTGGTGCCAGCTCTGCGGTGAGCTTGCAGTGTAACCTCTAGATGATTCGTGTATTTATAAACTAGAGGGGCTGCAATAAATCATTTTTCTCAACCAGGATATGGTGTTGATGTGTTGTGATGCTCTCTTATCCCTTCTCACCCACAGAACGGAGATATTCATGACTTGAGCTATGTTCAGGGTAATGTATCCTGCACTGAAGCACCATTAAACGTGTGAATTTTTTTTAAATTACTGCTCTATAACAGCGTCTTTCCAATTTTCAGATGGTTAGGAGTCACCTGAGGGTTTCCGGTAAAAGTACATCCAGAATCAACAGCCTCAAGAGCTTGAGGCTTTACATTTTCAATGCATGCCCAGCTAATATTAACACTACTGGGTTATAGACCACAGCCTAAGTAGCAAGATGTGGAGGACCTCACTATCTCTGAGGATCTGTGAGTCTAGTATGTAATGACTCACTCTCTTTCCACTTCATCCTCTCTTACTCCAGGCCAACATCAGCCCCAGCTATGGGGTTTTGATGAGTCTGCTGCTATGGTTAAGTAGGAAAGTGAGAACTAGAAAGATCATCGCCCTCAGAATGACTCAAATGCTAACTCTATTTGCTTGTCTGCCGTATGTATGACAGCAGTCCTGATCTTGAGTAAAACTCTTTATGACAACAAAATGTCAGCCGGTGTTGGCAACCATCATCTGTAAGAGCCTATGACTTCACAGAATGGAGGTGTCCTTATGCCTGGGAGAAGTAGTCCCACAAAAGAGAATCCAGCACCGTTAGGAGAGAAAATGTAGTGGGTTCATGTGGGAAAACTTCTCGAGACTTGTGACACTAAAAGATCCACCTTCTTTTATGTTTTTTTTTTTCTTAATAACTGCTTCTGCTGTAGCTATCAATTCCCCCTTGCTCAGCTCTAACACCCAGGTTATAGCATAGTACCGGGCACACAGCAGTGTTCAGCAAATTACTTGCTGAATGAAGGAGTGAGTCTGAGGACTGGGGCTACAGTTTGATGGACAGAGAGCAACAGAAGCAGCAGGAGCCAGATCGTGGGGAAGCATGTAGCCATTTAGTCATAATTGTCTGAAGTGCCCCCTGCCTTTGCACTCCCCTTTGTTGTTCTGTAAAACACAACAGGATGCACCTGCCTAGTCATGGGAACGCCAGGCCGGTAGATAGGAAAGCTGATACAAAAGCCTCTATTAATTAAAAAGCATTTGCAACTGGAATTATTTTCTGGCTAAACAAAAGTGTCCGGCCTCTTGATAAGTTTAATGCCTACTGCCTTTGAGAATATACAATGAGCAGTCGTGGGATTAGCCTCTAATCCTGCACCCAGCAAAAGAAACCAGATTCACCCCCAAGACACCCACTTGTCTGTTATTTATCATTTCCAAAGCAAAATTAAATGGAAGAACGGCCAGATGGCCAAGGAAATAATGTATGTTTTCCTCTGCATTTGTTAGGGAAAATAAGTTGAAAGATTTTCAGCTGTAGTTTTCTCTGGTTTGTTACCCCTTGGTCCTATTTATTTCTAAATTCCTAGTCAAATAATGGCAATGATGTACATGCCAGCACTTACAAAACGTTGCACTCAATCAATTTACACCACGCTTTGAAAAATCTAAGGGAATTTCCAGTTTGTAAGACGACGCTAATTAAACCAGTAGAGTGTATTAAAGAGGAGGTGAGTGACAAGAAAGTGGAGTAGAGATGGAGAAGGGATTTTTGCAACTTTTACCTAGATATCCTTTAATCAAGCCACATTAATTCTCTGCTATGCTTTTTAACCTGGAATCTCTGTAGCCCTACTAAGCAAGTTTATCATCAGGAGAAAAAACTACATCTTCACATTAGGCTAAAACAACCTACCTCTTCAGTTAAAATACTGGGACAGATAAGAGTTGGTCTCCTTGCTTGGTCTAAAGAAGCTCATCTGTTACCTGCTGGCCCCACCAAAAGAAATCTGGCCCTCAAGTTCGATGGACTCCGTTCTCTAAAGATCCAAGAAGTCAGTCAATATTTTGGGAGAGTTCAAAGGAGAGATCAGTGCGCTCCCTTGTGATCAAAGGCCGAATTGCAGCGCAGCGAAGGTGCCCAGGGCAGAGGTCCTTGCTGCTGAAGCCTCCCCGTGATGGCCAGGGGAAAAGGGGAGATACTTAGCAGAGCTTTAGAGGGAAATCTAGATTCTGTTCCCAAGATTAGTAATTTTCCCTTTCAAAATTAGCAACTCTTTAGTGAAACTCTCAATAGAGCTCCATTAAGATGTATATATAAGGGTATTGATGACCTTTGGTGACAAGTAAGTGGATTGTACTGAACATTACTAATTTAACAGAAAGTAACGGCTGCCTCAGTGCAGCAAGGAGAATGATGCTAAGTGGCCTCTTCACATTTGTGTCCCTTTTAGTGCTAGCCCTTGTCACAGTACACACACTCAAGAGGCACTAAACACAAAGGACTCGTCCCCACCTGGTGAAGACCACTACAAAATGTACCCATAAATTGCTTTCAATCCATTTTCCAAGCACATCATGGCGCTTCCAACTAATTCTCAACCTCTTTATAGTTCTAAAGGTTGGAGACCATTGATCTAATGGAACCGTACCAGAATAAGGAAGTCTAATTTTATCCCCCTTTGAACCAAATTTCTACTAAGCCGAAAGATGTCATTGATGACATCTGTATCCTCAGTGGAAAACAAGAAAGTTGGGCCCGAGGGCTCTAGGGACTAATCGTCCTAACTATGGTTTGCAGTTTCCCTGAGTTTCTGTCCAGTTTGTAAATGGAAAGGCAATATTATGGAAATGTACACTTGAAGAATGTGGATTGTTTGATTATGAGCAAAAACTTCTTTGGTAGCTTCTAGATTTATTCAGCAAGACAATGTGTATGTGCAGCATCCTAGTACTTCCTTTGTCCACAAAGTATTTGAGGACTGCAACCATTTCATTTCTTTTACCACACTCATCATGTGTTTCTTAACATAACTTTCCCTATTGTGTGTGTGTGTTGTGGGGGAGGGATCTCTTTATAGGATTCTTTACATAATTTGTGTTTTGAACAACAAGGAGAACAGAATTAGCCATTCCTATAATTGTATCTTATCATCCCAACCCCACAAAAACTACAATAAGAAGACTGGGTTTTATGGGATATCTATGAGTCCCGAGTACTATGCAAAATGTTTTGCACATATTATCTAATTTAGCACTGGCACTTTCTCTAAAGGAAGTATGATTAACTTCTGTGTAATGGATGACATAGCTGACTAACAAAGTGGAAATATGAACAAATTAATATGAGGACATGTGTTGGAAAATAGAATTTGAAAAATAAGTATATTGGGTGCAAAAACTTGAAGTTCATGCTTATTTTTTCATAATATGTGTTTCCATGAACTACTTTGAAGACTTCTCATACACTATGAGTGATTCAAGCATGGTTTGAAGCCAGATGTCTCTGACACAAAAGTCTGTACCTTCTTCTCCTTATAATGAATCCATGAGGAACTAGCTCATGAGTTTGGTTTAGAACTTAGGAAGAATTCTATCACAATTTAAGGACAAATGAATCTTTGGAAATTATAAAATTATAAATTGATTTTAAAACCAAAGTACTACATCAAAATTGAGTACAGATTCAAATATAGTTTTTGTTCAAAATCATTAGCAAAATGGTTCTTCTTGCAACCCTTTCAGGAATAAGCAACTATACTCTTACCAACACCTTCACCTGTCAATTCAACATCATGGTCTTTTATTCTTTCGGAAAGTGGTTGCTATGGTACTTTTATCTTTGTTAACTTTGCAGCATTATGTATTTATTTCTTTTTTATTTGTTCAATAAAACAAACTGAGAATACATACAAGAGAAATTATAATAAACAAACAAGTTGCAAATGAAAATAATAAATAAAGGAATGTGAAACAAAACCAATATAAGATATTATTTCTATGGAAAAACTCGGGTGTATGCTATAGGAATCAACTTGCATGAAAACCCTAAGTTCTAGGAAAATAGAGATAAACTCATATTTTGAATGCATTCCTCCTTTCTGCTCCTATGTATGAAAATGTCACAAGTCTGACTCCCTTAAGGTAATATCTATATTTTGTTCATCTCTGTATACAAAGTGCCTGGCACAATGCCTACATCACTAAAAACTAAACGTGTTATAGTACATTGAATAAATACAGCATTTGGATATAGTATCCAACAAAGAAACAAAGAAAAATAATTTTTAGATTGCTGTCAAATGAAACAGGTATACCCATTAGCTACTGCTGTCACTATACTTTGATAAAATATTTTCAGGGCTCAGTTTCTACTAGGATTCATAAAATGATCCCATTCTCTCACCAAGTAAACTCATTTTGTAAATTTCTCCTGGAGTAATAATTCAAAAGACATGCACAAACACTAGTATGAAGAAAAGACTATTGACATTGTTTAAAAGGTTCAACAGTAGGAAATTTATTAACCAAATTATAATACATTAGCTTGGAATAGTAAGAAGACATTTAAAATTAGAGAAGAGAAACTGTGTAACAATAAGGAGTATTTATAAAAGGAGAATTCAGACTTATGTTTCTACCATGACTGTAACAAAATAAATTCTATAAACATATAAATGAACTTTGAACAGTGGAAAATAAAAGCACTTGAATTCAGCAGGCAGAGTATAAAAACCTCTTCTGATAAAATGCCTCTTAATGTGGTTATGATTTTGTTTAAATATATACTTTTAAAACCAATTGATAGAGCACGGGCATTTAGCCCAGTGGTTCTAGAATGCTTGTGTCCCACACTGTGGCACCTGGGCCCTTGTCCCTTCTCTGGCTCCTGACTCCTGCTTCCTGATAATGCAGCCCCTGGGAGGCAGTGCGATCACGATTCCAGTAACTGAGTTCCTGTAATGGATGGAGGGCATCTCAATTGAGTTTCCGGCTCCTGGCTTGGGCCCCAGCAGCAGTCCATGCAAACATTTGAAGAGTAAACAAGTGGATGGGAGAGCTCTTGTTCATTCTCTTTCACCCTCTGTCTAAGCATAAAATAATAATAATAATTTTTAAATAAAAAATACAAATAGGTCCTATTTTAAAAACAGATTGTTTTCCTGAGATTCAATTGTAAATTAAAAGTCTGAAATGCCAAAATGTTATACATCGGAGGTTGTAGAGAATCTCAGACTCTCTCCAAATATCCTGCACTAATGAACAAAAATAGTAGAGGATTTCAAAATGTTCATGCAAATGGAATTTTATAAATAATTATATTTTCTCACAAAAATTATTTTTGGGATTTCATAAAGCTCTATGAGTGAAATGGCCATCATCTCATTTAATGACTGTTTACAGCCTTTGCCAATATTTTTGCTGAATTAGGGTCTTGTTTTCTAAAGTTTTATTTTGTTTTTATTGGAAAGTCAGGTATACAGAGAGGAGGAGAGACAGAGAGGAAGATCTTCCATCTGTTGTTTCACTCCCCAAGTGGCTGCAATGGCCAGAGCTGAGCTGATCAGAATCAGGAGCCAGGAGCCTCTTCCAGGTCTCCCACAAGGGTGCAGGGTCCCAAGACTTTGGGCCATCGTCCACTGCTTTCTCAAGCCACAAGCAGGGAGCTGGATGGGAAGTGGAGCTGCTGGGATTAGAACTGGCGCCCATATGGGATCTCGGCGCGTGCAAGGTGAGGACTTCAGCCCCCTTGGCTATCGCACTGGGCCCTGAACTAGGGTCTTTTGATGCTTCACTTGTTGAACTCCATTTAGTAGAGCATTAAGTCTTTGACTATCATGTAAATAAAAATGTTACCTACAAAATTATAACAGAAGAAAAGAATATGAAAGAAAGAAACAGAAAAAGAAAGGAAGTGAGAGGAAAGGAGGGAGGGAGAGAAGATGAGAGTGAAAGAGGGGAGGAGGAGGGATAGTATTCTTAATATCATATTTATGAAGTGCATTGAATATGCTCTCTCTGTATTAATATCACTAACATGAAAATAAAGTACGCAGCAAAATAAACCTGTATTTTAAATCCATTTCTCACAAACTTTTTCAGGTCCCCTGTGTAAACAGACTACATTGCTGTAAGGAAAAAAATAGAAGAATGAGACTTTTGCCTGCTCTAAAATGCTCGCCGTGCTTGAGGAACAGCAGGAATCAGCAGAAGAAGGGAAGGATACGCAGGCGCTTTGCCCCAGGATCGGGAGGAATCTTTGGACAGTTTCAAGGACTTCAGCAACTGTAGGCACTGGTTCTTTGTACAATTCCATATCTTGATTTATTAATTTCTCCTTGGTTCAAATGTAACACTAACATTACTCTGTGCATTTCAGACAGGACTGGATTAGGGCTTGTTTGTTTTTCTTTTAATTTTTGACACACAAATGAGATGAGTAAGCAGAGAGATACATAATAAACTTTCCTGAGTTAACTCAGAGCTGGAAAAGCAACATTATCAAGATGGTTGAAGCAGATATGCCCAAAAAATGTAAGAAAAAATTGGAATAAAATTGAGTAGCTCAAGGTCAAGAAATGGTCAAGTTGATTTTGTGTTGATATAGCAGAATATGTTGGCTGACTCTGCTGACTTAAAAAAAAATGATTGCAATAAACCAAAATCATTGAAGGACATATTCAACACCTCCTAAGAGCATCAAAGAACTGGCCAAACAGTTAATATTTACCAGGTCAAAATAGCAGTCAAGGCTGGACCTCAGAGAGCCGGATGTGCATTAATAGTCTTTCTAAACTCAGGGCATTCCTTGAATCTACGAAACAGTAATTTGAAGTTTCATGGCCTTCTTGAGTCTGGGTGAAAAAAATTAACATCAGACTCATCCAAGGTTGGGAGTTTAACATTTCTTATGTAATTATATACCTTATGAGATTGAAATCTCAGACTAGAATGGACAGTATAAGACAAACTTATTTAACTCAGAGAACTAAGTCCAATCGTTGTGTGCAAGAGCAAAAATATGATAAAAATATTGTTCATAAGTTAAACATGCATGCTGCCATTCCAAAAAGCAACCAGTTAAGAATCACAAAGCCTGTACCTTCCAAATTAGTGGAAATTTAAATGGAATGATAAGATAGACTAAGTTTATCTAAAATAATGAAGATCAAAAATATAGAACAAGGGGCCTGGCACAGTAGCCTAGTGGCTAAAATCCTCGTCCTGAACGCACCAGGATCCCATATGGGCACTGGTTCTAATCCTGGCAGCTCCACTTCCCACCCAGCTCCCTGCTTGTGGCAGAGCAGTGGAGGACGGCTCAAAGCCTTGGGACCCTGCACGCACGTGGGAGACCCAGAAGAAGCTCTGGGCTCCTGGCTTCGGATCAGCTCAGTTCTGGCCTTTGCAGCCACTTGCAAAGTGAACCAGCGGACGGAAGATCTTTCTGTCTCACTGAATAGTACCCTATAGCCATTTTAAGGCGTATAGCAGCCAGTTGTATATAAACTAAAATTGAAATGTCAATGAAGTAATCACAGGATGTGGTTAAGAACTTGCATTTTCTAACACATTGGTCACTCAGTACCATGTCATTTAACTCCATAAGGTTGCAAACAGTTGTTGATGTTATGTTGGGGCTTTAAATTGGTCGGGATGATATTCTGCCGGCTCTACCTTCAGACCAGAGATGGTCTCCCCAAGAAACTGTTGAACTTATCTGGACAATAAGATGCTGGACTCTATGCAAAGTATATGCTTGCAATGAAAGAATGAGGATTGGATTTGAACTGTAATACTGCAACAAGGTGGAGGAATCCACCATGCGGGGAGGGTACGGGGAGGGGTTGGGGGAATCCCAGAGCCTATGAAACTGTGTTATACAATCAAATGTAATTAAAAAAAATGATCTTTCTGTCTCTCCTTCTCTCTGTATATCTGCCTTTCCAATAAGAATAAATACATATTTTAAAAACATATATAGAACAAGTGGTACAGAGATAGAAGAGTGATGACTAACAGAAACAAAATAATTTGGTAGATAGAAACCCCAGAGTATAACTAAGTATGTTCAGCGTGAGTGGACTAAAAGCTCCAGTGAACAAGAAAGGCATTCAGACATGATTAATGTAAATGGCCAAATAAATGTTGTTGTTAAAACATATGAAAAATATAAAGATGTAGAAAGGCTAAAAGCAAAAATATGAAAATAATATGCATTATGAAAATGCTAAAAAACAAAATTTGGTTTAGCCAGGTTATTATCTGCTAATATAGCCTATAAAGCTGAGTATTTCTAAAAATGAAGAAAGTCATGTTTTAATAACCAAGATTAAATCAAATGATTGATATGGAAGTTCTAAATGTTATCTCCTAATATGATGATCTCAAAAAATACAAGCAAACGACCTACAAATTGAAGCAGAAAAGCCCCCAATAGGTGAGATTTTTAACATATTCCTTCCTATAATCCATAGAAAAGAAGCAAAAGAATACAAGAAATTTAAATGATACACACAACAAAATGGGCATAAGGGACAGAGCGAAATCTTGATATCCAAAACTAGCAGAAGGCACACTTTTCCCCCAGCTTACAAAGAACGTATCAGATTCAAGCTTCAGTGAATTTCCAGTCTTTAGAACAGCAGAGTTCACATTGTGCTCCAGTGATGCAATCAAGGTACAAATCAATAGTCGAAAGATAAATAGATAACACATTTACAAATTAAGAACCACACTTTTGAGTGGATGTTGTATAGATGATGAGGGAAGAGCAGTTTAACGGTTAGGAGGCGGGCTCAGACTCTCGCCTTCCACCTCACTGACTCATAGATCCTTAAATAGCATTTCTTCAAGAAGGTTCTTGATTTTTCATTTCTTCAGCGACACATTAGTCATTCGGTAGCATGTTATTTAACTTCATGGAGTTTTAAATTTCTTTTTTTCCCTGTTATTGATTTTGTGTTGTGGCCTTTCATTTGAGGGGATGTATAGTAGCTGTGTAATGGAGACTATCATATCCAGATGTGAGGATACAATGTAGTATGCATCTCTACTTCCAGACAAAGATGTACTCCCAATGAAACTGTTAACTATATCTTGACAATAGGATGCTGGATTCTCTGTCATTGTCCATGCCCACAATGATGGACATATGATTGTTTATGAAGAAATATACTACAGTAATAATATAGGGGAACTCAGTGGGGGGGAGGGACTTGTGTAGGGGGAGAGGGGAAATCCCAGGGCCTATTGAACTGTATAATAAAATGATAATAAAAATAAAATAAAAGAAAAAGAAAAACCAAAGTACTCACATAAGTGCATTTTCCAAAGCCTGGAAGTGGGTTCAATGGGCAATGAAAGAATGGCATGGCAAAGTGGTTGGTCCCAGGGTCTGTTGCCACACCAACCGCCCTCTTGGATTCTTGTCTCTATCCTTGCTTCTGAATATTGAGAACTGCTCTCTTTCAACTGAGGTCACTATGCCCTCCCTATCTCATTTCATGGGAAGCAAGCATTGCCTGTGGGACTTATTAGCATTAACAATATTCTCAACAATCCCCCCTCACCCCTCTGTGAACACAAACAATAACCATGACTGACATCAAATTCCATGCTCACTGTCTGTCAGATACCACGCTAAATATTTTAAATGTGTTGACTCCATTCTTTCTCTCAATAAATAGACAAGGTTGAGATTACTATTACCCATATTTTAAAGATGTGGAAACTGAGACAACAGAGAGATTAAATAAAAAGCACAAGTTCACACAGCCAGTGAGGGGCAGGACCACAAGGCTTGCCCACTTTTGTCAGGAGGTCTGATTGTTGTTTCTTGGTCTTGGTTTCACACTGTTATTTTTGTCACCTGCTGCTGACTCACATCCAAGGGTGAAAGGTCTCTATGCTACTGCTCTTCAGGTGCAGCACTTCCGAAAACATACATCCCAGCTGTCATTTTGGACAAGCTATGTACATCTTCTGAGTCTCAGTTTTCCCATCTATAAAGAGGACTAATATTCCTCACAGAGGAGAAGGGAGAGAGATCGCCTATCAGTTGGTTCACTTCCTAAATGACTACAATGGCAGGGGCTGATTCAAACCAATTCCAGGAGCCTAGAACTGCATCTGGGTCTCCCATGAGGATGGCAGAGGCCCAAGCACTTGGGTTATCATCTTCTGTTTTTCTCAACTGCATTAGCAGGGAGCTAGATTGGAAGTTGAGTAGCTGGGATCTGAACCAGTGTTCATATGAAATGACAGCATTGCAGGTGGTGGTTTAATCTGCTATACCTTTAGATAGTGGCCTTTGCTTTGGAGAATTTTAAAGTATTTATTGTAATAAGCTATGGGAGGCATCTAAAACCAGTTCCTAAGACAGCATACTTTGAAGAAGAAAATGTTAAACACAAGAGATGGGTATTGTGGTACAGCTGCTTAAGCCATCAGTTGGGATTCACATACTGCTTGTCAGATTAACGGGTTCAAATCCTGGCCACTAAGCCTCCAATTCACCTTTCTGCTAATTTGCCTGGGAGACAGTGGATGATGGCCCAGGTACATGGGTTCCTGCTAGATCCAGATGAAGTTCTAGGCTCCTGGTTTTGGCCTGGCCTAGCTGTGGCTGTTGCTGGCATTTCAAAAGGGAAAAGGTGAATAGAAGATTCTCGCTCACTCTCTCTCTTTCTCTCTCTTGCTCTACCTTTCAAATGAATGAGTCTTTAAAGAAAATAATGCGGGTATTCACTTTTAGTTAATGGAAAACACAGGACTCAAATCTGAGCTCTTTTTAACATCTGTTTTCAGCAATACGAACAGAACAAGACTGTGTTCAGAGTGGATTTTCAGAAAAGCAGCTTCCGGGATATGAGTACTTGAAATTTTAGGAACTACATGACTAATACCTTGCTGGTAAATTGGCTGTCACTCAGGTCATTGCAGGATTCTGTAGAAACACAGGAGAGCTTCCCAGAAGGAGGAGACTGGGATAAAGGGCCTAGGAGTAAGTCATGTTTGCAAGGAATTGTGATAGTTGAATACAGTTGAATCATAAAGGGAATTAAGACATTTCAGACAGAGGGAAGCACATGCATGAGGCCCCAGAGATAGTAGCAATGTTGCCAGCAACATCAAGAGACTCTGCTTGCAAGCTACTACCTGAGTTCAAATACAAAATTCATTTCCTAATAAAGTCACCTGGAATAGTTATTTCATCTCCCATATCTGAGTTTCTCCATCTGTAAAACAGAGATAATGCATATAGATATGTTAGAAATATTAAATGAGTTAATACCTGCACAGAATTTGGAGCAGTACTTACTAACAACCATGTAACTATTTCCTATCGTTATTATTACTCAATCAATGAAGCAGATGGGGAAATGCTCTGGAATATTTCTAGGGTTTCTTATCCTGCTTCCTAAGCTAAGCCTCTTCCTGACCCTGCCTAGGTTCTTCTAATAAGACCACCTAGAGCGCCTTGACGGTGGCTTCTCACTCTGGCCTTGATGTACAAAGCCTGCTCTCTTCCAGCCCCAGTGTATCCTCCCCACCTCTTCCACGCTTGCTGAACTCAACCCTTGTTCAGAGCCTTCTCTGCACCACCCCACCAGCCCAAGATTTCCTTTTGGCCTCAATGCTTTGTGGTATGTACTCTAACACCTTCTATTTTTAGTAATGAATATAAATCTAACAATTTCTACTGAGCTGTTTTCATTTCTAAAAGCCCCCCCCCTCAGCCCATGCAAAGAACTGAATGACTGTCTGATGTTTGATGGGAAGAGTTCAGTTTCTTTCAAACCTCCTTTGGAATTCAGTTAGTCTTGTGTGTTGGCAGAAATAGTGGCAGGCAGTCTATGTTGTGTAATTGAACAAGAACAAGAAGACTTTTTGAATAAAAATATTTTTTACATTACTGATGCACCATCAACCATCCAAATGCGATTTCAGGCTTTTTCATCTTTCTATATTCCTTTCTAAAACACAGATAATCCTTGGAGCTCTGTAAGAAGGAAAATGTGTCAAGAATCAAGGAGAAAATGTGTAGAATCGAAGTGCAAAAGGGAAAGAGAGAGAAACAAACAAAAAATTCTCCAGGGCCCGACAGGTTAGCTTAGTGGCTAAAGTCCTCACCTTGCATGCACTGGGATCCCATATGAGCGCCGGTTCTAATCCTGGCAGTCCTGCTTCCCATCCCTACCTGTGGCCTGGCAAAGCAGTGGAAGACGGCCCAAATCCCTGGGACCCTGCACTCATGTCAGAGACCCGGAAGAAGCTCGGCTTAGTTCCAGCTGTCCCGGTCACTTGGAGAGTGAATCTTCCTCTCTGTCTCTCCTCCTCTCTGTATATCTGACTTTGTAATAAAAATAAATAAATCTTTGAAAAAAAGCACTCCAGTTTCACTTCCTGGCTCTTCTTTCCAAATCCCTAGCAGAAGTTTCACAAATCACAGCATTCAGGGTTTTCTGTCTACACAAATAAAGTTAGAAACTATATTATCCCCAACTCCACTACCAGCTTTAAGCTTCTATAATACTACAAATAAATTGAATGGTGAGAATTGAGGCGCATATTCTGGAAGCCATGAAAATATTACTTGCTTGATGCTCTGTTATGTCTAAGATTGCTGGTAGGTACAGCTGGCATGGAAACCAATCTCGGCCACATTCACCAAGAATTGTGAAGGGATTCACAATCTTTGATCTGATACTTTCATTATTGTGAAATCACTCAAAATGCAGTGACGCTTTATGCATAAAGACATTAAATGCAATGATATTTATAAAAGGCAAACAAAAACAGCCCAATGTTAATCATTTGGAAAAGGGTTGGAAAATTATATATTCCATGCAATTGACTAGTATGCAAGTACTAAAAACTGCAGCAGGAAAAATCATTATGTTTGAAAGGTAACATTTTAAAGTACAGAAAATTGCATGTCAAGTATTCTCACAACAACATAAATCATCAGAAAATATATACATAAAGATTGAGAGGAAATATAACAAAATGAGGGTTGACGTGAATTCCCCCTCCTACATTTAAAATACAAGCATGCATTTTATAAGAGAAACAATATTGTTTATTTAAAATAGTCTATTTCAAGAAAGCTACTATTCCATGAATGGTTAAGACAGATGTGAATCTCACGAGCTGAGCTGTATGTAAATAGCTAGAGCTGCTTCATGCCACTCCTACTGAAGAACGGCCTAGGGAGTAGCCAGCTCCACCGCTCTTTATCCTGTACTGTTTCTCCAAGTGAAAAACAGGGCTACTCCATAAAACACAGCGTAAAAGCAGAATCAGTAAAAGCCCTCCGTAAGTGAACTACCTTTGGTTGTAATAATATTGTTGTGTTCTTCTAATTCTTACAGAAAGCAAAGATGGGTAGAGAAAAGCAAGAAATTGTTGGAAAACAAGGCAGAGTTCTTTCCTGTCTGCCACAATATAAGGATGGTTTTGCATGCCTCATTCACAGAATTGTCTCAAATTTTTATATACTTTTATTAGCAACGACGGAACCATATACAAATGAAGGAGAAAGCCAAGCAGCAAAGGCTAAAGAACAGATTTCCCACGTACATTTTAGAAGCCTCGCTGTGCAACACAGAGAATAAGCATGGAGTTTCTGCAATGCAGCTTGATGGTTAAAATTCCTGATGCTAAAGTGCCTTGAAGACTGTCGGGTTTTTACTTTCCTCCAGCATCATCTTCAGGCACACACATTTGCAGTCCTTGCCATGAGTGGGTGACAACAAAGTCTACCCGTGTACACCTTTGAGGGGCATATTTAGTTTTTCTTAGTAACTTGGTTTTGCCCACCACAAAATCTGACACAGCTATATTTACATGTAAAATGGGAGAAAGCCAAAGCCAGCACAAAATTCTACTAGCAACAGATGTTTAGGAAAATGTTACACAGATACACAGATTGCTTGGGAGGAAAGGGAAATCGTACAATCCCTTATGTGGGAAGGGAGTTTAAAAAAAAAGGACACTAAAGTGACAGGAAACTAGGAAACTAGCACGCGTGCGCGCGCATACACACACACACACACTTAAAGCCATCCTTGTGCATAGAATTCACAACGAGTGATGTCAGTTGATACTAGGCATCCCAAACTGTCTTACAGGACGTTCATCCTCACATGTGTAAGGGGTGCTGAGTGCTTGTCATGGCAATTGAGATGTCACTTGTGTTACCTGTGTTCCACCCCTACCTGAGTGCCTGGATTTGAGCTCTGGGTCTTCTCCCAATTCCAGCTTCCTGCCGATGCACAGCCTGGGGGGCAGCAGGGAATGACTCGAGCACCTGAGTCCCTGTCCTTCACACTCGAGACCCAGATGAAGTACCAGGCACTCAGTTTTCATCCTGGGCCAGTCCCAGCTGTTGCAGGCATCTGGGGAGTGAAAGATGTATCTCTCCACCGGCCTCGTTTCTCTCAAATCTCTGTCTCTTTGCCTTTCAAATAACAAATTAATTAAAAGTATGTTTTAAAGCACAGTGAATCATCCAGAGCCTTTGCAGAATCATTGTTATCCTCTTTGGACATTCTTGGAAGCCCAGGTTCCCGGAAATCAGAAAAAAAGACAAGGACAAATTGATTCGTTCAGAAAGGGCAAAGAGCTAACACATAAATAAAAGGTTAAATAAATTCAATTTTACCTACAGGGACATCATTTTTTAAAAAAAAATCCACAGTTAAACTAAGAAGAAACAAAAGAATAGCACAGAGTTCTGCAAGCTATCAGCACCATGTTATGAAGGGAAAGAAGACATGCTGACCGAACCAAAAATTTGTTGGTACCAGATGTCAAACTTAATGAATTTTGGGTAGCAATCAATATAATACGTATTGATCTTGGAAAGAATTTTGATTTTGTTCCTGGCCATGTTCTATTCATTTACTAGCTTGAAAAATAGGGTACAATCCAGATGCAATTGGCCATAAGAGATGAAACCAACAAATTGATTTTTGATAGTTTAATAAAAATCAGAGGAAGGAAAGCATACTACATTATATTTCTGGTGGAAATGACTTAAGACAGATACTATTTAATATTTTCATCAGTGCTTCAGTGGGTAGAGGACGAACCAAGCCTGCTCATTTCAGGAAGGTAAAGTAATGAATATTTTTAACCCAGAGATAAGGAATTGCATGATAGATGGCAACCACTTTATCCGCTGCCACTAGCCGCAAAAGAAAACAGAAGCGGAAGCGTATAGGAAGGAAGGGGAAAAGATAAGGCTACACTTTGGCACATATCGCCTTCTAGAATAAGACAAAAAGGATGTCAATGAGAGTTAAAGTGAGAGTGCAGACGGATGATAGGAACTTCCAAGGAGCTCTTTATAGATACATAGATCCAAGAAGCTAATGGAGAAGGTGCAAAAGTCATTTACAAATGCAATTGCAGGTCAGAATCTGATGGTGATGTGTGGCTAGCAATCTGCCACAGTCACAAACTGCCAAAGATGCCTTTGCATCTAAGGCAACCACTCAGCCAAGGAGGTGTGATAACCAGCCAAAATGGATACCATTCATCATGGTATCTTTTTTTTTTCCCTGTGAGGGTAAATAACTAAGCAATTGAATGTGGATGGAGCCTTGATGGAACGTTACCATGATGCAAGAGCATACAGTATATTTAGAAATCCAAAACACTAAAGAAAACTCATTATAGGAAGGTAGATATTTGCACATTTGCAACAAGACAAAAGGCCCCTCAGGTGGCCAGGAGGGAAGAGTGGGTGCAGGAATGAATGATGTCATTTGGGAAGAAAGAAGAAGATGTTGGGCCCGATGCAGTAGCCTCGTGGCTGAAGTCCTTGTCTTTCACGTGCCAGCATCCCATGTGGGTGCCAGTTCTAATCCAGGCAGCCCTGCTTCCCATCCAGCTCTCTGCCTGTGGCCTGGGAAAGCAGTTGAAGATGGCCCAAAGCCTTGGGACCCAGTACCCGCGTGGGAGACCCAGAAGAAGCTTCTGGCTCCTGGGTTCAGATCAGCTCAGCTCCAGTCATTTGTGGCCACTTGGGGAGTGAACCAGTAGATGGAAGATCTTTCTCTCTGTAAATCTGACTTTCCAATAAAAATAATCTTAAAAAGAGAGAGAGATGTTGAGTAAGAGGTAGAGTTGGCTGAAGCAAGACTTTTTCAGGGCCCTCCAGGGCAAACATAACTTGATAAAAATCCCAACCTACCCAGATCACAAAACTCTAATGATAAACCTGAAAAAGTACATCACACACACACACACACACACACACACACACACACAAATGATAAACCTGAAAAAGTGCATCACACACACACACACACACACACACACACAGAGGAAAATATTCTTCAACTCATCAAAGCAACAGAGGAGGCAGAAGGAAGTAAAAACATGCTTTTCCCAACAATCCCTCTTGTTCCTCACGTGACCCCTTGTATCGTCTCTTGAAAAGCATCTTCTAGATGGCAGACACAATCATTTGGATTGCAAGGAACTCGTGTGAATCTCAAAAGAATCAGCTTCCAGGGTCTGGGGACCCATTGCTGTTCATTCGCATCTGCTAAAGGTCGTTATCGTTAAATGTATTATTGAAGAGTTCTGGGGAGGGGGCACCTACAAAGCTTTGCAAAGAGAAATTATAACTATTATAAACTTCTCAACTTCTTTTAATTTAAATGTAATTTAAAATATCATGATATGCTAATACCGGCTGATTATTAAAACTAGAGAGAGAAGGACATAAGAAAATATGGTAGCATTCCTGGGCACCTGCAGCCCAAATTCCTGATCAGAGCTAATACTCATTAACATTATCTATTTATTGTGTATCATTCCAGCTCTGGTGTTTTGTTTGGGGGGGTGGTATTTCCCAGCCATCTCCACGAACATGATCACACACGCACACACAGTTTCCAGAGATTGCCCCATGGAGGTGCCTGTGGCTGTGCCTTGCTTCCTTGTAAGAACTATCTGTCCATGATGGTGATGGGACAGAGCTTACTACTATACCAATTGAGAGATAATCACTTTGATTTCCTTTTCTTCTACTATAAACAACATTGTGATGACATCTTTGGTTACACATACTTGAGTACCTATTCAATATTGCCATAGGAGAAGAGACATTCCTTAAAGTTTAGCTTCTGGGCATATGCATTCTAATTTTTATAAAACTTGCCAAACTGCTATCCCCAGTGGCTGTTCCAATTTAATCTCTAGAGTGTGTGAGAGTGTCTCTTTATCTACATTAACAGCAACATGAGATATTCTCCCTCTCTCTCTCTCTTTTTTTTTTTTTTTTTGCCTGAGAGGTAAAAAAAAATTGCTATCTTTTGTGTGAATTTGCATTTCCTCGTTTCAGGCTAGAGACTATTCTACACTTCCCATTGATTGAGCACCTTTTCAAATGTTAATTGACCATTTATATATTTTTCCTATGAGTTGCTTGTTTAATTATCTCTATTTATTTGCCTATTGGTTTGTTTGTCTTTTTCTGATCATTTACATGAGTTTTGTTTGGTTTTGGCACACTAAGAATGTTAACCCTTTGTCATACTCGTATACGATAGAGCTGTGTAGATTGTCACTAGCTTTGATTCTTGCAATATCTTTATTTTTAAAGATTTATTTTATTTTTATTGTAAAGTCAGATCTACAGAGAGGAGGAGAGACAGAGAGGGAAATGTTCCCTCCACTGGTACACACCCCAAGCAGCCGTAACAGCCGGAGCTGTGCTGATCCGAAGCCAGGAGCCAGAAGCTTCCTCTGTGTCTCCCACGCGGGTGCAGGGTCCCAAGGTTTGGGCCGTCCTTGACTGCTTTCCCAGGCCACAGAAGGGAGCTGGATGGGAAGCAGGGGTTGCTGGGATTAGAACTGGCACCCATATGGGATGCTGGCACGTGTAAGGTGAGGACTTCAGCTGCTAGACCGCCGTGCTGGGCCCTATCCTTGTAACATGTTAATCACAGTATGCTAGACCACCTCATAGTAGTTCATAGTAAAATATTTTCATATCAAGTTTTCCAAAGAAAACCGACCAATGCTGTTTTTGAAATGTCATTGAGTTTCCATTTTAGACAAATTGAAATATGCCATATTTTATTCTCACTGCTATATATGCATAGCTAATTTTACTGGTGGGTGAATAAATTAAACATCAAATCAGTATTTACCTGTTTTGGCTTCTTTTCTAAAGCGCTTAGAGATAAGCTGCAATCACTAGAAATCCGTATTGTGCAAGAAATTCGAGGCAGGACCTACACATTACATGACCATCTGAAGGAATCATGTGGTTAACAGGTTCCACGAATCCGTCTACCTCCATTAAGCCCAAGGCAGAAAATCCATCCAAATTTAGATAAAAATGGTTAAGGAAATACAAAAACCAGTTTCCCTAATTTGACCATTAAATAGTGTATACATGTATCAAATAATCATCCAATAAGTATGTTTCTTTGAAAATTTTTATACTAAAATGTAAGAGTCTGGAAAAAAAATTAAATTACTTGAATTGAGACTCTTAATCCATCTTAGATTTTTGTTTAAATAACCTGGTATATCCTAAATTGGATCAAATAAACTCACTTCATGATTCTGGGAGAAATGTCCCTGGTTAGAGGACTAAAGGTTCTGGGTCCCAGGCCACCCCACAGCTCACTGAGCACGTCAAAGGGGACAGAATCTGCCATACAGAAAGTGTGGGTGCAAGCCGCAGCTTAGCAGCTTGCTGTAGCACTGAAGAAGCAAAGAGCTCCTAATTAGCTGACAGATTTACAGACTGCGTACCACTTCCCTTCTCCAGGATTTCCGAGCCAAGATGAGTGTAAATAGAGTTCCTACATTCTCAAACACTGTGGATATTGGTGCTAAAAACATTCAAATTCCCTGGCCCTTTTTCAGATTTACCGTTTTCTCAGTACTTAATGTTTCAGGGAAAACCAGGACAGCTGTATGTTTAGGTTTGGAGATCATTGCCCCACCGCCTCCCTGCTTGCCACCATTTGAACAGGCACTGCGCCATCTAATGGCTATCGCTGTGAACTGCACTTCCTTGAAAATGGGCTGCTTGCCAGGAGGCTCTGCATTGAAGGCTTGCAAAGGGTCCGTCAGCATTTTGTCTTTCCTTTTTCTCTTTCCATTCACCAAGCTGAAAAGGAAAGACTTTGTTAGCAAACTTACCCACACACACATTTCCTTATCTGTCCCTCTCTTTTGGGGTGTGTTGTATCCATAAACACATGCACAACCCTACAAAGGACTGTCTTGGTGCCTCTATCAGCCTTAAAGAACCAATGAGAGGAACCACACGGTGGCTTAGCAAGCTAATCTTCTACTTGTGGTGCTGACATGCCAGATGGGCGCGGGTTCCTGTCCCAGTTGCTCCACTTCCCATACTTAGGTTTATGTCCTGGGAAGGCAATAGCAGATGGGACCGTGCACTCACGTGGGAGACCTGGAAAAGCTCCTGCCTCCTGGCTTTGAATTAGCCCAATTCCAGCTCTTGTAGCCATTTGAGGAGTTAACTAGTGGATGGAAACTCTCTCTCTCTCTCTCTTTCTTTGGAGTCTCTGCTTCTTTCTCTGTAACACCACCTTTCAAGTAAAAACTACTTAAAAAAAAAAGAATCCATCAGAAATTCCAAACAAGATTTCTAATAATAAAAATTCTGCAAAGGCACTATTCTTTTGAATAGCTTGTATCACCCATCTCAAATAGCAGCCCCATATTTGATTTTTTTTTTTTAATCATCTCCCGTATAATACTATAGAGCCCCCCTGGAGAGCTATTGACTGGCATATGCAGCCAAATACATCCAGCTAAAACCACAAAAAATGGCGCAAGGAAAGATTTTCATTAAAAACTAGAGCAACATGTGTTGGTAAAACCGTAGCCCACTACTTGGGCAATCCCACATAGGCTCTGGTTCGTGTCCTGGACGCTAGACTTCTGATCTAGCTTTCTGTCAAAGCCCTGGTAAAAGCAGTGCAAGAATGCACAAGTGTTTAGGCCCGTAACACCCATTTGGGGGACGAGAATGAAACTTCTGGCTCCTTGCTTTGACTGTGACCATTGCAACCATTTGTGGAATCGAACTGTGGACTCTCTCTGTCTCTGTAGCTCTTTCAAATAAATAAATCTTCTAAAAAGACACAGCAACAAACACGCAAACAGACATCAGTTTAAACACTGCAGAAGGGGACTGGCCCTGTGGTACATAGTAGGTTAAGTCTCTGTCTGTGGTGCCAGTATCTCATATGGCCATTGAAGTCCTGGTTGCTCCACTTCTGATTCAACACCCTGCGAATGACCTGGGAAAGCAGCAAAGGATGGCCCAAGTCCTTGGGACCCTGCACCCATGTGAAAGAACTAGAAGAAGCTCCTGGCTCCCAGCTCTGGACCAGCCAAGTTATTGTGGCCATTTTGGAATGAACCAGCAGGTGGAAGATCTCTGTCTCTCCTTCTCTCTGTGTGAATTTACCTTTCAAATAAAAATAAAATATTTTTGTAATGCTGCAGAAGAGAATCACCTTATCAAGCTACTTAAATGCTGTATCTTTGAGGGATACAGCCCTTCTGACACAGGAGTTTCAATCAACAATTAGGCTAAGAGAGCCAAGCAGCAACTACAGCACACTGAGGCACAGTTGAGCAAACTAACTCAGCATTTTCTATTGTAAGGAAGTAAGGGGTGTTTGATAACTGGTAGGCTCCAAAGAGGGAGAACTGAGTCGACATCATTGCGTTGACTTTGCGATGTCTCAGTTTGGCTAAGCTGAACCACATTTCCCAGCACTCCCTTTCTTGCATGCTCCTGTTAGAGTGGTCCATAGGAAGGTGTTTGTGGGTGATTTGGAGACCAGAAAGGCAATAGCATTCATCCTGCCGCACACATACACACCTTCTTGCTTCTAGGGCATGGCTTAGACCTACAATTTCGCTATCTTTCCCTGAATCTTCATTCAGCTTCTCCAATGGCGGGTGGATATGTCTGTGGGCAATAACTTGGATGGGAGGGGTGTACATGGGTGTGCGCAGCCCTGTGATCGAGTGTCCCCACCTCTGCTGGACACCCATGGCATCAAGATCAGGCCAGCAAATGTTGACAGAGTTCCAGCCCAGGCTTTGCAGTTTCCAGTGTGTTCTTGCTTTCCTCTACATCACATCCTTCTTCCCCACCTAACTGCCTCTCCCTGGACTTCAAGCTTCAGCATCAAACACCCTGCGATTACCTTACAGAAACTGCTTCATTAGTCCTTACAAATGTGTGATGTTAAATTTTGAAAACAAACCTCTTTTCAGATACAGGTCTTTGTGGTTCCGCATCTCTCCTTGAATCCCTAAAAAAGGAACCATCCCAGCCCCCACCCCGCTCCCAGTGCACACATACCATGAGCTGCTGCTAAACTTAGTGAAGCTTGTTCAGGAATACAGTTTGATGAAGAAAGCCACATAAATTTCTTCAAACCCGTGCCTTGAGTATTTGCTGTGGACACTATAGGCAACCCAATAATGGAAGACAGCTCAAGTCTGAAAAGTGCGTACCATAAACATAAGGAATAGCTTCATGGTCCGATAAGGAGATAAGGCAGGTGTACAAAAGTAAGATTGAAGGTAAGATGCATAGGCTTAGTAAGCGAGATTCAATGTGTTGACAGGCTGTTTTCCGGTTATCTAACTGCATACTGATCTGAGCACAGTAACGCTACTTCATCGCCTCCAAGGATATGCCTCTTAAGTTTCATGAAGTGTGATTAATCAGGCAGGCCAACACCTTAGTTGCATAAAAGGCTGTTTCTTGCTGCAAAATAACTCCTAGAGGAGACATGCTAGGTTGAGAGGTTGTCCAAGGCAGGTGCCAGGGTGTTGGATCGTGTGCCTTGTGGCCTGCCATAATCTTGAGGACAAGCCACGAAAGGACTGGGGTTACACTGCACAGAGACTAAGGGTGCCTGTGGTGGAAAATCCGAGACACAAAACACAGGTATCAGCAGCAATCAATTCCAATAGAAGTGACCAGGAAAAAAAATTTTCTGTCAGCAGAATTCATTTAAATATCTATCACTGATTCATTAACCAATTCAACAAACTTGTATTGAATACCTAAGATGGCCTTTTTTCTCTTGGCACTATGCCTTTTTGCATGGCCAGCTTTTCTTCATGTCACATGTCTTCATTTAGATGTCACCTCCTGGACTACTTATCATTGATTACCTTCAATGTGTCCTCTATAATATACTTATCTCATCTCCTTATGTATTTCTTTCATGGCATTTAGCATGGTTTGCCACTGTAATTGTGTGGCAAGAGGTTTTTAATCAATGCAGGCCTCCAATGCTGGAGTGTAATGTCCACAAGAGAAGAAATCATGTTTATTGCATTCATACCTGAATCCTCCAGCATATGTGCAGACCCTGGCACGTAGTGAGTGCATTAAGTAGTCAGCAAGCATTTATTGAATGAATGAATGAATGAGCTAAAGAATACCAAGGCACAGTACAAGGTGCTGGGTCTATAACGAGAACTAAGACAGGGCACATCTCTGCCTTCCTGGAGCTAATGATCCACTAAGAAAGGCAAACAAGCAGCCATATGGCTGAGTCAGGGAAATGCCTCCAAACTGCCTAACTTATTCCCTCCCAAAGATACACCTTCCCCTATCAGGTTTCCGGAAGTGTATATAAATCAAAAAAAAGTATATAGAGATCAACAAACTCCTACTCTGTCACATGCAAGACTATACGTTGTTGAAAATAAATCCTGGGATGGCAGTTGACATCTTGAAGGGAGCACAGAGGAGAGGGAACTAAATCTAGCTTGAGGGAGTGGGGCATCAGGAAAGACTTTCTGGAAGTAGCAATATCTAACCAGAGTCGTAAGGAGCAGTGGGATGAACGGAACTAACAGGGCACTTTTGTGTCTGTTTGCATGTGTCAGTGTATATGTGTGTGCACACATACGTGTGTATTGAGTGAGAATGCATGCCATGAGAACAATGAGCAGAGCAATGGGGAAAAGAAAACTATGTAAGGCAAAAAGAACAGCATGTGCAAAGAGCCTAACAGTGAAATGAGAGATGATAACCTTATGGGCGAACTCAAACAGCACCTCTTGCCTGATGCCTGGAGTGTGGAGACAAATGAGTACAGATGAGGCCAGGTTCACAAAGGGCCTTGAAAACCAGATTGAGGACTTCAGAATAATGAGCAAAGCTGTTCACCGAGTGTGTGCTTTTATCTGCAAAGATGTTGTTGATTATGCAACACCAAGGACTACAATTAAACTCATGAAATATTAATGTATACTGCTAGCATGAAAGATCTCCTTAGTTTTCAGGACAAAAACCTGTAATATGTGGCCTGACAATGGGCTTGGATAACTGAAATTGCAATTGTCAAAAAAAAAAATAGAGAGCAAAGGGTGGATGTCTGTGTTGGTAATGTCCAACACACAAGGCATTCTGAATAGCAGGGCTGAGGATGCCAAGTGTATCTGTTAAACAGTGTTCATTGCCATTGTCAAGAACAAATATTGATACTGTTTTTATCCATCACACACACACACACACACACACACACGACATCCACCTACTTTCAACAGATGCTACTGTGTCCAATGTAGTGTCCTGTGTATGTACAATGCAGATATAGACAGGACCCCAGGAGGGTTGGAAGGAGAAAAACATAAAGCAAAAAAAAAGATGTAAATCTAATTTCTGCAGAGGTGCTAAGTAGAAACATTATTTTTTTGTTATAGTGAATTCAGTGACTGGGCAAATTATCAAATTACAATGAATGGGTGAGAAAGAATGGAAAACATTACCAAGAAAAATAGTGTAGGTGTTCCATAAAATTTACCGAATGAATAAAACACATTTCTCAAATATAATAATCAATCCCTTCAGTGCTAGAAATGTTTGCCTCTATTAATCCAATCAAACTGCCAACCATCAGATTCCATTCCAAAATGCTCCGCAAGCTTTAACTCACTTAAGCATTACCACAAATCTATGGGGTAAATGCTATTGTATCTTTCATTTTAGAAATGATGAACAGAGGGCTCCAAAATATGAAGTAATTTACCCTGCGTCACACTATCAAGGGAGGGAGCCAGGATTAGGAACCCAGGGAATTTGGCTCCAGAAGGGGGTTCTTGATCACTATGCTATTGCAATAGGAATGCCACATAAGATTCTGCTTTAGGTTCAAAGCTAATAGGCAACAAAACAGAGAAAGTATGAGAGAAATCTAGAAGAGCTAAAAATATTTTTATTAAAGTCTTAGGACAGTGCTGTCCACATCAGACCCCTCAAAAACCTGGGGCAGGGTCTTAGCTTTTGCTATGAATTCCCTGACAACCAGAGTGGAAGTTATCTACTTGCATTTATGAGACCGTGAAGAATATTTATGGGCCCAGTAACAGCAAGTTTAAGGGTCAGGAATTCCCAGGTTGCCAATCCCAGGGCAAAAGCACTAATTGGTTCCCTTCAGAGAATGTGCACTGGGCATTTGTGGCTCCAAGTAGAAGTGTTGAGATGAGAGGGACCCAAGGAAACTGAAGAAAGCCAGACACTTTGCAAATAGCCTTCATTGCAAAATCGCTCAGAGATCATTCCTGACTTGTTGAATAATATTCATCAAGGAGTGATCTCAGGTTGGCTATACCAAGAGTTAAGTTCTCCATGCTCAGTTTCTGTTCTGGATGAAGCTTCTGTTATAGATGAGAACTCCGGTTTAGGGAGGCTAAAGGCTTTGGCATAAGATCTGAAGGCATCATGTCCTTGTTCAGCGCCCTGAGCCATATCTCTCTGATCCTCAGTTTATTTCTCTATGAAACAGAAAGATGCTAAAATTGACCTGTGGGTGTTTTTAGAAAAAAAATGAAATAAAAGCTTCTCTTAGAGATATACACGCAAGGAAACATTGACAATATCTGAGAGTTGCCTCAGTATATTACAGACTGTGGGAAAATTCAGGACACAGATTGACCAAGAGTCCATCTCTATGAAAGTTGAGCAACAGGGATCTAGGATAATTTGTGAAGTTCTTCGGCTTTGTATTGGTTTGAATTTTCTCACGGTAAGATATTTTAAATAATGAATATGGCAAGGAGACTGAGCTCTGGCTTTAGAGGAAGGCTTGAACCTGAACTATTGGCAAGTTAATGGAAGTCTCCTGAGTCTCAGCATACTGCTTGATAAAATGTGTGGAGTCAATTATTCCTGCTTCACAGAGTGATTGTGAAGATTCAGTGTGGTACTGTATGGAGAGCACTTGGTACCGTGTCTGTGCTGTATAGCATACTATTGCGGCTGGTGCTGCTGCTGCTGTGGTTATGAGTACGTGTAGGGCCATGTGGAGTACCTGGTAAGATGGGCATATAGCAAATGCAGTGAGCGTCACCATTGTCATTGTCATCATCGGGACCTGTCCTCTTCACCCCTGACCAGGACGCCCTGATAGGCAGAGCTCCTGATCAGGCTGAGATATGGGCCCACACATGCTTTGCAATCTCCTCTCTGGATGCTTGTTTCCCTTTTTTGTGGAATAGGGCTGCAATACCCATCTCCAGCCCCTCAAATTCAGAAAGTTCCATCCTAGAGTAGGACCAACTAAGTGGCCACAAGTGCAACTGTCAAAGCATTTTCTCACAGAGCTTCTGCGAGATGCAAGAAAGCAGGCAATCCTCAGCCTGGTGCCATTGCCTAGCTGCTAAAGTCCTCACATTGCACGCACTGGGATCCCATATGGGCACCAGTTCTAATCCTGGCAGTTCCACTTCCCATCCAGCTCCCTGCTTGTGGCCTGGGAAAGCAGTCAAAGATGACCCCAAAGCCTTGGGACCCTGCACCCATGTGGGAGACCTGGAAGAGGCTCCTGGCTTCGGATCAGTGCAACTCTGGCTATGGAGGCCACTGGGGTGTGAGTCATCGGATGGAAGATCTTCCTCTCTGTCTCTCCTCCTCTCTGTGTATCTGACTTTCCAATAAAAATGAATAAAGCTTTTTAAAAAAGCAAGCAATTCTCCACCAAAGATGGGTGCGCAGTCACGGGGGAGATTAGAGAAGGGCTTTTGGAACGGGGAAAGGAAACCCAGATGGAATGTACTTTTCTTAGTAAGCATCTTGTGACTTCCTGCTCAGCTTTCTTTCATACTGGGATGCTTTCACAGTAAAGTTCTCAATGCAGATTTACCAAATACAAAGACTACAAGACAGAAACCTTGTGACCAGTATGCCGAAACTCATTACACAATGCACCCAGACTCAGGATGGGTTTCCTCCCATAGCCTGATCCCAACTAAGCTACCAGTTTGATATAGTGGCCTGGGGTAGGTGAGTCAAGTGGGGAATGAAGGCAGTGTTCCCAGTGTGACTTGAATGACTCATTAATCTCATGGCCTAATGGAGATTCTGCCAACTTCACCTGTGTCTATGTGTGTTTGGCTTCCTTTGCTCTGTGTGGAAACTCACCTGCTCAACTAGCTTGCTGTAGCTGATGGGCATTTACTTTTTACTTAGTAAGCATTGCTAGAGCCCATTAAAGCTCTATCCAAATGGCAGTCAGTTCATACAAGATTGCTGCAAGGGCATAGCTGTGGTCAGTCCTATGATTTAGAACGGAAGCTCTTCAGCCCTCAGGAATGTCTTCCATTCACCAGGCATATCAATCAAAAAGCAGAGTCTCTCACTTTACACATCAGGGACTCTGATTTAAAGCATCTTCCGTGCGATCCAGGAATCTGCATTTTTAGACAAACACATCAGGAAGGATACTGAGGCCACAGGTCCATGGACTGGGTTTTGAGAAAGTTTTAGAAAGGGGATTCAAGCAGTCAAGGAGGCTGATGAGAGGAGAGTTGTTAAGAAACAATGGTGTACATTCACTGAGGTGACACTGGAAGCTGAGCTAAAGAGGGAGTGCAGGGAAATGAAAGCTATGGTCGCCTACTGAGTTCCCAAAAAGTGAGTTTCCAATGACAATAGCCTAGGGAGTTAAGAAATTTGGCTGATGATGATGTACTGATGATGCCTGCTAGTGCTTGTTGAATTCATTTTTAAAATAATTTTATTTATTTTCATTTCATTTGTATGGAGAAGAAGCAAGGGAGAGAAAGAGATCAATCTTTCCCCTGGTTCACTCTCTGAATGTCCATAACCACTGGCCAAAGGCGGAAGCCAGGAATTCCATCTGGATCTCCCACTAGGGAAGCAGGGACCCACCTGCTTCAGCCATCATCCGTCGACTTCCAGGATTGGACTATCTGGGTCCGAACCGCAGCCAGGCACTCCAATACCGGATGCGGGCATCTCAGGTCATGTCTTAACTGCTCTGCCACACGCTCTCCTCCTCACTCTTGATCCACCTTTTTCATCTTGACTAGTTGACTGTGAGATTTCTTATTTATACTTCCTACCCTAAGTCAGCCTCCTGGCTAAACTGAAGGAAGTCCTTTGCCATATAATCATTTCTTTTAACTTTTATTTTTCATGATACAGCTCCATAGGTTCTGGGATTTCCCCTTCCTGCCTTATAATCTCCAGGGCCTCAGAAGACGAGCAGTTCTGCTTGAGTTAGTTTCAGGGACACAAGTCAGGCCTGAAGGGGGAAACACTTTTATGGTTTAAAATAAATCCATGAAAAGATTGTTCCAGTTAGTTCTAGGAGGCTGGGGACGTTCTAGGACGCTGTGGTGGAACACTCCCCTTTCCCACCTGACAATCCCCCCTCCGATCTTCAGAAGTCACATGAAATCCATGAGAGCATTTTCAAGTCACCAAAACTGTTAAAGTTTTCTTAGGCATCATTAAATCTTAGCAAGATTAGTGGAGCCACAAGATTTAACCCTGTATAATGAGAATGGACTGTATACAATTCAATATGATCGGATGAGGATTACTGAACCTTATCCTGTCCTGAAGGCAACAAGACTGAATTTTAAAAAGCCAAATGAGATAGCAGCCCATGTTCCATTTTTTTCTTTTCGTTCTTTTTTTTTTTTTTTTTTTTACCCAAAGCAAAGTGAGCTACCTGAATTTATAAGGGCTCTGTGTGGGATTTCTGCAGGCCCCTCATGATTGCAAATCTGCTAAATAGATGTCATGCATGGGTCACACTCTGTGCTCCCCTCCAGGTGGCATATATGCATTTTAATGGAGTATGCTGGACGTGCCGCATTGACCCAGAACAGCAGCTTGGAGTACGGGGATCCCATGTGCCCAGCAGAGCTGGGAGGGAGGTGGCCGGACCCTGGCAGCCCTCTCACATGGCATCAGACAGACACGCGGAGACTGTGGCACTGTTGGGGGCAAGCAGGTGGGAGGGAAGGAGGTTGGCAGTGAGTCATGCTTGGCAGAGCGTGATAGAGCAAGGCCCAAATCAGCCAGGGCTATCAGATAATGCAGTTTCATTGCTGAAGACTATCGGTGACTCATTTGGCATTTTACGAATTACATCTCTCAGAATACTTGTCTCACTGGCAATATTCAAATCTCAGAAGTGCACCTTAGGTCTCTAGGCGCTTGATTATGGAACTTTAGAGGTTTGGTTTCCCCCTCCCCCACCAAAGTGTGGGTTTTTATTATTAATAGTAGTGGTAGTATTTTTACTTGTCACAGTAGGGCAAATATTAGTTTTTCACTAATTTTCTCACAAACATTATCAATTCTTGATCTGGAGGCAGTTATTAGCTCCTGAAGACATTGAAGTCAGCAGACACCCAGCCTCGGGGCTAAGAATGCAAATAATGAGAACAAGACTATCACGCACATACAAGTTGCTTTTCCAAGTCAGCCACTGTGCTGATATGAACTCATTAAATTTTTACATTAAGCCCCTGAAGTGTGGGTCTTACTTTCTTCACTTATAAAGGATTTCTCCAAAGCATACTAAGGTTAATGACTTTCACAAAACCTCCAAGCTGAAAGTTGTGAAGCTAAGATTCAAGTTCAGCGTGTTCTTAGACCCTACACCCTCATTCCACAATTCTAGCCAGTTTAGAGAATTAGAGTAAACCCCCCATTAGATTCCTGTTTTGGAAAGAAAATCCTGCAGAACAGCTGGGCCTTAAAAAAAGGATGTTTGGGGCCCAGCGTGGTAGCCTAGCGACTAATTCCTAGCCCATCCAGCTCCCTGCCTGTGGCCTGGGAAAGCAGTCAAAGATGACCCCAAAGCCTTGGGACCCTGCACCCATGTGGGAGACCTGGAAGAGGCTCCTGGCTGCGGATTGGCTCAGCTCCGGCCATTGTGGCTGCTTGGGAAGTGAATTAATGGATGGAAGATCTCTCTCTAAAGAGAGAGAGAGAGAGAGAGAGAGAGATATCACTTTGCAATAAAAATGAATAAATCTTTTTTTTAAAGAGAAAGGATGTTTGAGTAACAATTCAAACAATAAACTTTCATATTACTACTATCATTATTATGAGACATTTTTTGCAAAAGATTGATTGATTTGAGTGACACACATGTGGAGTACTGCCCCCAGATCACTGGGAAATTCCTAAAGCAAACAGTGCTTCAGCCCCTAAGCTTCACCCCGAAATGCAAATTTCTTATCTGAGAAATCTTATTGCACCATGGGAGAAATTCACCCTAATTATGATGGTACTATAGTTACAAGCATGTCTCTTTGTGGGTATACTCTGAAGCTTAGTAGTCAGCTTATGGTTTGTTATGTGCCCACTGTTTTATTGTAAGTGTGTTCAGTTAAACCTAATTTTGCACATTCTCTTGCTCTGGTAAACTCTTTAACTACCTATGATGCAAGAGGGAGATACTGGGAGATGGTGGGGAGAGATAGAGGGACAAAGAGGGAGAGAATACATGTACAGAAAGAAGAGAGACCTCTTCCACTTGCTGCTTCACTCCTTGAGAGTCAGGGATGGGTCAGGTGGAAGCCAGGAATCTGAAACTCCATCCTTTCCAAGGCTGCATTAGCAGTTAGCAGGGGGCTGGATTTGAAGTGGAGTTGCTGGGACTCCAACTAGCACCCTGATTGGGACTCAAAACAGCATTTTGATATGAGGTGCCTGCCAGGCAGGCAGCTGCTTAACCCACTGTGCCACAACATTAGTCCCTAAAGTTTCATTACTTAAAATAAGTATTGTGTGAGGGATTATATTTGATTCCATTTGAGTGTGAATAGGATAAGGAGAAAGATCTGGAATTAAACTGGGAGATGCATAGAAAATTTTACTTTTGTCAGACACACACACACACGAATACATGTATCCACAAGGATCTAGTGGATGCCAAAAGTAGCTAGGAGTTCTGAAGAACTAATTAAGCTTTTACTTATACATGCTGACGCAGCATTTAGCTTTGATTTCCTTAATCTGGAGAATGACAAAGATCAGGTTTTCTGCTTTCAAGCTTACCGCAGTGACTTTTGCGTAGTAGATCCTCAACAGAGGTAGTGTGCGAGGTTCTGCTTTTAGAAATTGTGCTGTTAAAAATCACATCACTCCATTCTTTATGACTTGGCTCAGGAAGAAACTCTTCCAAGTTCTCAGTATTTAGGGAATTTTTATTGGCTCTGTAGCCACCCTTTTCTCCAAAGGGTGAGAAAATAACTATTTTAGACTTTTTGCTTGTAACTCCTCCTCCTGCTGCTGTATTGTAGCCCAGGAGCAGCCAGAGAAAATACGCAAAGCATTGGGCACGAGTAGTTGCCAATACAATTTGATTGACTAAAGCATGCCGAAAGCTGCATTCGGCCCCAGGGCAGTAGCTGTTGGATTCCTGCCCTGGCTGCTCCGAACAGTGCCATTTGTACTGAGCGACAGCCACTTCGCTTTGTTCTCAGGATCATTTTCTCCTGAAGGTCTGAAGGCTTTGCACATTTGTGAAGGTCTGAGCCTTTGGAGGGTGTGAATGGGATTCCTCGGACCACTACAACTCTCAGTGTGAGCATGTTCTCTCCAGCAGGTGGCCTGCGTTATTCCACAGTCTCAGCGAGAGGGTTGGGCGTTGGCAAAGGACAGTTGGCGTTGTTTGCTATCATTTTATGCAGAACACCTGTGTTTGGTTGTTTGCTTAATTTGATCTCTAGGGAAGGTGGGAGAGCAGGAACTGCTGGCTCTCTGCCCAGTGGCCACCATTTAGAATCAAGGAATCCCCTGGTCTCCCTTCTCAACTTGCAAGGCTTGGGAACAGTATCTTCAGGACAAAGCTAGAAAGCTGGGAACTGCACATCACCAAGCTAGACTATGCCATGACTCTCCTGTGTCTCAGGCACCATGGGTTTGTGTGATGCTGTCAGGCTTTTTATCAATTACACACATCTGCTCTGAAAGTAAATCCTCCCTCCTCTACACCTCATGCCTGAAATGTATCCTGTTCTGACTTGGTTATAACTCCTGTTAAGAATTCCAATTAAGTGCTTAGGAATGGAGCCAATGCATTATTTCTTCATTATAACTTGTTGCTGGGCTATGTCAATAACCTATTTCCTTAGCAGCCAAATTAGAACAAACTGTACCAATATGTTAATTATTACCTTTATTAGTCTACAGATGGAGGGGAGAAATATAAACCCAACACAGCTATTTTTCCTTTGCAAATGCTCTTGAATGTGTGTAAATTAACTTTTAGGAACTTTGAAATTAAAATATATGAGCACTTCATTTACATACCAAACCTTGTAGTTCCTGGACCCAATGTTAGTGTGAGATCTGAGTAGGCCATCTCATTTCCAAAAGGAAAGAAAAACTTGTGAAAAGAAATTCTGTTCTGGTCTATGATGTCACAAGGTTCATTAGATGCACCCGCCAATCAGGAAATGACTCAGAGCCTGTAATTTAAACTTTATTTCATATCTATTGTTAAATTACACAAAAAAATCAGTGAATGGTTTGTAAAGCTACATCATTGGACAGAAGTTTACAGTTGAAATCATGGGATTTACATGATGATGACAAAGATGTGTATTTAGATCATCCCCTATATACAATACTCAGCACAGACACAGAAAATGTACTGTACCTCTGCAAACCATGCACACCACAGCAGTAGCACAAAATGGTTTTTCTGCAACAAGCTCTTCCACTGGCTTGGGCTTCACCCTGCTTTCCAGCACTATCTGTCAGTTTGACGAACAACCACCTTCAGTTAAAACTCAAACAGAATTGAAATACCAAAGTACTCGACAGCATAGTTTAAAACCACAGTGTACACAAAATAGCTTCACTCTAAAACACTTTGACATCAAGGCATATTTTTAAAAAAAAAAAAAAAAGAATTTCCTTGCAGGTTTTTAGGTTGCAAAATCCTCAGGACTGTGATACTGTTGGCCAAACAAAAGGTGGAAGTCATAATCCAAGCTCAAAGTCAAGAAAACACATTTTAAATTCAAATATTTCTTGTCTAGCTTGTGGCCCTATTATTACAGATGAAACTAGATCATGCACATGAGAAGATGGGACAAGATGTGACATTACAGTCACACTTCCAAGCCTGTTCTTACTGAAAATAGAAATGCCACCCCCAATCACCTTGTTTGATTGATAGCCAAGTCCTCACAAAAATGTAGCAAAACACATACAATAGAAACTGCCAGAATCAGACATGTGCTTGATGGCACAGTGGGTTACATACTTCGTTCTACATTGGTCAATTTGTAATCCATAAAAGTGGTCTCTTTGCACAGACTTGAATAAGTAAATCACTCTTCTAACTCACGTTCCTGATACTTCGTGTCAGGATACATTTTACTTTTGTTCTTTCTTAAAGAAAAATTTGGTAAAAGAATTACCTGAAGTATCAAGGAGGAGTTGTTGAAGACCTCTGGCTACCCTAATATCCATTCTACTATTTATCATCCTTTGATTTGTAATTCTCTATAAAACATGTCAACGTAAAAAACTAAATGGCTGGAAATAGCAAGTCCAACCAGAAACATTACAATAAAGATGTACAAAAAGTAAAGAACAGTTCACATTCGGGTTCAATTATATCTGATTTTAAGAATAAATTCAGCAATGTTTTTAGACACATTATCCAGTTGAAGAGTTTCTTGATAAGGACCCTACTACACAAACATTGATAAGACAAGTTTCTAGAAAGAAAGTCCTGACTTTAAATGCAGGATTATTATATACCACAATAAATTCAGCAACACACCATTTAGATGATGAAGAAAGATTCTATACATGAGTATGTTTGGAATGAGCCCAACTGGGAGAAGCCTTAAAATGAATGAGAAGCAGCGCCAAGAACATTCCAGAACCATCAAGATGACAGTGCCCTAGAAGCATCTGGAAAGTAGCTCTTTACAATTGGTATTCTATTTGGAAACAAAAGTGTTTTGTTTGATGAGATACACCCTGTTTAAAACCTTTATACTGTAGAAGGTAGAAAAAGTCTAAAATTTTAAACATCTCTTAAATTACAAGGTAGGAATCCTTTTCTTGAAAAGCCAGAATTTTTATATAAAACTACCCATAATAGGGAAAAGAATTTTTCATTTTCTACATATTTTGGTGAAATTTATCATCAGTTGCTATCCTACTTAAATAGCTTCCTTGTGAAAATCAGAACAAAATGAGTGATTTCGTGTTTCTCTGCAGTCACTTGTTTTATACTTATGCTTATCCTTGGGGGAAAGAACTTTGCTTCTAAGATTGGGTTTTAACAAGTGTATCATGAATCATTTAAAATCCATTTCTTAGCCATAAGTTACATGGTCATGTTTGATGTTTTCATTTTGTCTCTGTAACTAATTTAAGAACTTCTTTAAATATCTAAACAGTAATTTCTGGTGAATTTGGTTTGACTTTTGGGTCTCATAAATAGTCCAATTAAAACAAATTAATTGCATACTGAGATCTGTTCCACTCATGCACAGTATAACACTGAATTCAAAGGCAACTGTAAAGGCAACAGCTAAACTATTGTTTCGTTTCTGTGTTTCCTTCTTCCCAAGTTAAGTAAGCAGGGTGTGTGTGGACTCTTTCACCTCTCGGCATATGCCTTCCTCTTTGAGTGGCGCTTTGGGGTAAGTGTGCCCAAGCCTCTCTGACTCCATTAACGCCATTTCTCTACACTTCCTATGTAGTCATTGGTGCCATTGCTGGAGCTGCCACTGTCGTTCTGGCCCTGCCCTGCTGTCTGCCTCGGGCTGTCCCGGGCCTCCTTCTGACTCGAGCTCTGAGTCACATTCTGCATCAGAGTGTGCATCAGACTCTGGCTGCCATTCACATTCGCATACTGACTCACGTTCTGACTTGGAGTCTGGCTCTGACCCTGATTGTGGCTCTGAAAATGGGTCTGAAGGAACCTTCCCTTCAGGAATTTGCGCTGCTCCTGACGCTTCCGTCTGGCCTCCTGATGCTCTTTCTGCCTCATGAACTGATACCTTTGCAGAAAGAGATCTTTGGCATAGCTGTACAATTCCATATCCAGAAAATTCAGTCCCTCGATACGCTTTTGGATTTCCTCATTGATCTCTACGCTAGACGCCCTAGTGGTATTATACTGGGTAAACGGCGAGATGAAGTTCATGTTGAAGGTCTTCTCAAACAGATACTGAGTCTTCCGCTGAAACTCCGTGAGGCCAAAAAACGCCATGTGCTTCAGATTTGCTTTGGCACTTTCCAGAAGGACCTTGTTTCTTTGCTTTTCGGGCATGACAGAGAGGTTGTAGCAGCCGACAAGAGTCAAATCGGAGAGCATGCGCACTTGGCGGTTGTTGGCGAGATTATAAGGGCAGTCCATGAATTCCTTGAGAGGACAGCCAGACCAGTCGTCACCAGTGTAGCAGCTGGGCAGCTCTTCCGACGTCGGGGGCCTCCCGTCGCACACGTGCAGGGACGCTTTCCAGGTCGCACCTCTCTGGACATGCCTCCACTCACTCAGGTACCGGGACACCGGGTCTCGGAGGATGGTGATGTAGTGGAAGTTCCTACAGACAACACAGAAAGAGCAAAGATCAGAGATGTGCGGGACAGAGGCTGAGTATGGAGGGACATGGCACGGTGTGATGTTCACTAGCCAGTATGAAAGGGGAGAGACGGAGGAGGGACGAGGGCCAACACTCAGGTTCCAATGGCATGTGTCCTGGACACTCTGCTGCAGTCCCCCTGTGTGAATTCCATCAGCCAAGCCCAATAGCTACTTCATTCACTCAATTTGCAGCTGAAGCAGGTACAAGAAGGTTACACTCAAGACGTCAGCCTCTTTGTTCAGCACTCTGCCTTCCACTCTATTCCTCCCTCTCCAACATTTGCCTAATCTCTCCACTGACATATTGACTAAGTAGGTGAAGCCCCATCCTCTGACCATGAAATGGACACTCAATGGGAGCAATGATTTATGAACATGAAATGGAGTTGATAAGTGATCTCAAACTCTTATCTTTTTTATTCAATATGCATGAAGCATTTTTCCAATATCCAGAAGAATCTGAAAGTCTTATTAAAAAAGAACACCCTCAATTCAGAGAGTGTTTGATATGAGACTTGACTTTGGCTGTTGTCATAGCATCAAGGCCCGATAGGTTACGGACGTGGAATGTAAAGATAGGCAGAACAACCTAGGCCTCCAGAAACAAACATTGTGGCCAATCACTGCCTGAAACAGAAAGGGTAGCTGCCAGCAGCACCTGCGCAAGCTCCTACCTTGGTTTCATCCCTTGCTCACATAATAATAGTCCCAGGGTAAGAAATTTAACTCTATCAGTTCCCAAATGGCCCTTTGCATTAACCATTGACAGGTCACGTGACTGCCAGCAGGTACAGAGGCTCTGCAGTATGGCTCTGTTCTTTGGCACTGCAAATAGATCATGTGGCTGGCTTACACAGCAGGCCAGCAAACATTTAAGCCACATACGACACACTCACGTCCATGCCCAGCAGGTGCACACACTCATTTCCCCAGAGCCCTCAAAACATCAATGTCCCAATGACATGCAGGTGCAGAGCCATGGAAAGAAACAACCTATGATGGTGCTGTGTCCAAGAAGTGAGCTTCTAATCAGGCAAGGTGGGTGAAGGACAGGCACATGGAAAGATATTCGGTGGAAACAAAACCACAAATATGGACTATTTCTTTCATTTCTTAGAGGACACTCAAGGAATGGCTTAAAACTGTTTGAGAAGTGTTCTTGTCTCCCTCTGCAGGAATGGTGGTTGTGAACAGAAATGCGCTCAGTCCCTGGCTGACTGGTGTCCTCTGAGGACCATTTCTCCTGGCTCTTCAGTTTCCAGCAACCCAGGCCTCCCAAGAGCTTTCCTCTGTGTCTATTCTGTGCATGGCATTTCCTCTACCTGGCAGGACCTTCCTTCTTAGCTGGAAAATTTTTACTCAGCCTTCAAGTCCAAGTTCCATTTTACCACACACTCCTAGCTGACAGTCACCACTTCTTCCTCTGGACTACCATGGTACTTGCACTCTGTGTTGGTTCAAACACTACAAAATATTTACTTATTTATAATTCAGTGAGAGAGAGAGAGAGAGAGAGAGAGAGAGAGAGAGACATCTTCCATCTGTTCGTTCACACCTCAGACGGCTGCAATAACCAGGGTTACGTCAGGTGGAAGGCAGAATCCAGGAGTTTTCTCGGGGTCTCCCATGTAAGTGCTGGGGCCTAAAAACTTGAGCCATCCTCTGCCGCTTCGCTCAGGCCACCAACAGAGAGCAGCCAGGACACAAACTGGCTCCCATATGGAAAATCAGTGTTTCAGGCAAAGGCCCTATCTGGCATGCCACAATACAGTCCTTGTTAAAAACATCTTGATATTAAATTACAATTGCTTGTTTCTATTTCCATGTAATCTGTCTTTTCCAGGATAGGAACTTGGCCTTATTTTTATGTAACCTTCTTCGCATCCATTCCAACATGTTTGTTGGATTTTATACTTGGCACAGAGCTGAATCTCAGTAACTCTTTCAAAGCAGCCTATGTAAAGAACTGTTTCAGGGTGAGGGTGGAGAGCTGGGGACAGGGAAAGGCTCTGGAGCACCTCCCAAGCACCTTGCAAAAATTCATGGGAAAATTTTAAACATTCATCTTTTTAAAAATCCACTTTATATGTTTTCTAGAATAAACAAGCAGTGGGCACAAGAAAAACATCTAGGGGTGAGTGTGGAGATGGGGGCCTACAGAGCCTTAATTTTTCTCAATACTTTTCCCAGGACTGTCTGACCTTGGCTGGTGCCACTAAAAAAAATCAACTCTATAAAGATACACTGCTAAACTTTGGTTCCCCAGTAACCCTTACTGACCAAGGTTACTACTATGCCCATGGGCTGTCTCCTCCTACTCCTAGTTGTATTCATTCATTCATTCATTCATTCATTCAGTACACATTATGGAGACTTTATGCTATGCCTGAGGCAACAGTTCAGAGGCAATTAATCAGATGATTTGTAGGGGGAAAAGTGCATGAAGTGCAGTGACACATTTGAGTTAACCTTTCAACAAGGTTTTCCGGGCATGCATTGTAATGGGGGCCGCTGGGCATTTTTAAACTCTATAATGAAGTCACCTTCATGCTTAGCTGACAATTCTCCAGCCCCAGTCTTTTGTACTGGTGTAAGCCTCCAGTGCCATCTGCTGGTAGAGTTTAGAGTGCACCGCAGTACCCAGCAGAGGCTCTCCTTAAAAGTTCCTTCTGGTCTTTCAGCGCAAGGAGACTCTAAGCATCATCAGGTTAGTGTGAGAACTGAGGTTTGGTAAGTACGAACCTGCAGAGAGGCCAGACAACACAGAGAAACGGACACAGGCATCCAGAAGCTTTTCTGTTACAGATGCGTGTGTCCAGTACACCTATATCGTGAAGGTTGCCTAGTGGCTAGCTGGAGTGAGGACGGTCCAGTACTGGCAGCCTCAGTCTTGCTAGCTCTACACTGTCTTGATGAGCTCTATAAGAAAGGAATTAGACATATACACACATGTGCGCATGCATGCATGAACTGCCTTGGTGCTAAAAAGCTACCTGGACTCAGATGACAGTAACTAGAGAGTCAGTGTCAACATTTCCGTTCTTCCAAGGAAAACGGTCTCAGGGCCCAGACTAGTCCAACTTGAAAAGCACCTGATGTTTGAAAATACAAACTGGGGGGTGAAAAATTAAGATCTGTTGAAGGGTAAATGCCCAGTGTCCACTGGGCCGCAGAACTGTGAAGGGAGGTATGGCGATTTTGTTGCGTAAAGGATCCAGGATGCGTAACCAACACCGTGGCATAGTGAGTTGAGCTGCTGCCTGCGTGCCAATATCCAACATGGATGCCAGTTCGAGTCCTGGCTATTCCAGTTCTGACAGAACTTCTTGCTAATAGCTTAGGAAAGCAACGGAGGATAGCCCTGGTCCTTTGGCCCTTTTATCACTTCCTTGGAAGACCCAGAAAAAGCTCCTGGATTCTGACTTCAGCCTGGCCCCAGTTCTGGTTACTGTAGCCATTTGGGGAGTGAATTATCAGATAGAAGATCTCTGTCTCTCCTTCTCTCTCTGTAACTCTTTCAAATAAACAGATAAATCAAGCTTGTAAAAAAATTAATCATGATGCTCATTATTCTGATGGAAGACCTTTTAGGAAAGTAGTCTTTGCTCCCAAAACAACTGAGGGTATAAAAGCTGAAACAGGTGTAGCATGGAAGGATCAGCATGAATAAAGCAACACAGGTAAAAATCAGCATATTGTACGGCAGGAAAATGTGTTCATCTCATGGGTGTCAAAGACATGATTTTGAATGTTCTCACCACAAGGTAGCGATACACCTTTGAGCAGATGGATTTGACTGTTACATAATGTATACTTTTGGTGAGTCATTGCACTGTACTGCATAAAGATGTATAATGTTATATGGAAGTTAAAATAAAAATTAATTTAAAAGCATAAATTGTATATCGGGCCCAGCACAATAGGTCAATTGGCTGATCCCCCCTTTCAAGTACAGGGATCCCTTATGGACACCAGTTTGCATGCTGGCTGCTCCACTTCCCACCTAGCACTCAGAGAGCCCCTGGGGCTTAAGACAATGATATGTGGCTGTCAGCTAAAAGGGTTACTTGGTTGCTAGCATATCCACGGGGATGTGATTTCAGGATCACGTGGGTACACTCAGATATTTGAAGACAGTATTTACATACCCAGAAGTTTGTCTTTAAGTTAAATATGGTGTTCAATTATGGTATATGCTGCTTCAGCGCCCCCTTCATGGTCCTATTGCTGCCTCTGAACTTGTCCCACTTCATCAGTTATGGCATTTCTTCCAGCCATGGTCTGACAAGTGACCGGAGGGGACAATCTATCACCTCCCTCATTCTTCATGTGGTCTCAGATCACATGACTCTTCATGGCAGTCATGCCTAACCACCGACCCGCGGTAAGCAAAACTGTTTCCATTTTCCACATACATGCCATTGTGACACCCACTCCGCATTGTCTTGGACTGATGTAACTGATGTGCAACTCTCTTTAGTTTCTTCTTGTTACAGTAAGCCTAAGCCCACCAGAATGCATGCGCCTTCTGATGAGACACCCCTATGTCCTCACCATACTTTGGTGTTCCTATTGCAAGGCCTCTATCCAGGCATTGGTCAAAAGAGAACAAGATGCAGATGAGTGTAGGTCTGTGGTAGTTTCTGGGGATCTCCCTTCGAGCTGAGATAAATCTAACAGGTGCTGCAGAATATGCAGATTTCATTTGAAACAAGAAAAATAAGTTTAGGGCCCGGAGGCATGGCCTAGCGGCTAAAGTCCTCCTAGGGATCCCATAGGGGCAACGATTCTAATCCCGGCAGCTCCACTGCCCATCCAGCTCCCTGCTTGTGGTCTGGGAGGGCAGTCGAGGACGGCCCAAAGCCTTGGGACCCTGTACCCGTGTAGGAGACCTGGACAAAGTTCCTGGCTCCAGGCTCCTGGCTTCGGATTGGCATAGCACCGGCCGTTGCGCTCACTTGGGGAGTGAATCATCAGACAGAAGATCTTTCTCTTTGTCTCTCCTCCTTTCTGTATATCTGACTTTCCAATAAAAAATTTTAAGAAATAAATCTTTTTAAAAAAGAGAGAGAGAAATAAGCTCAATCCCCAAGCAAATCACAATTGCTCTATTCAGCTAGTAGGAATTAGATAGGACTTACTTTGTGATCAAATGCGTCACTTAACTGAGACGACCAGTTGTCATTTTTTTTTTTATTGGAGTCATGACTCCCCATTAGTTACCTGAGTTAATTTAATGAATGATTATTGAATGCCTTGGTGGGCGCATGGCGTCTTTATAGGGACAATATAGAGAAAAGTCCATCACCTGCTACTGGAAGAGGCTCTCTGGGTGGCCTGGCACTGACCCAGCTCCCCCTCTTCTTGCCTGTAGTTTTCAAGAATAACTGTAGCTAGTGTGTGCTGAGAATGCAACATCCTGCAATAGGGAGTAGCTGCCTGAAGCAGCCCGGCCTTGCTCTTCTCCCTCCCAGGGAGGGTAACATCTTGAGGTTTTGAGATAAGAGAACCATCTGGCACCACCAGGGCTTCACTCCTCCCTTCCTGCAAGGCAGATGGCCTTCACAAATTTGCTAGGAAGCTGCATGGTGATACAAAGTAGGCTTTCAAAAGTTTGTGGGGGAAAATACAATTAAAAGATTAGACTCTCTTGGTACAAAGCAGTTTTTTTCAAGATTTATCTATTTGAAAAGCAGAGGGACAGAGAGAGGAAGAGACACAGATTTATTCATTGATTCATTCCAGAAATGCCCACCCCACAGTCAATTCTGACCCAGGCTGCAGCCACAGTAACTCCATCTGGAGCTCCCACATTGGCAGCAAGGGCCCAAGGACTTCTACTATCTTCCACAGCTTTCTCAGCTGCATTAGCAGGAAGTGGAAGCCAGGGCCTTGAGCAGACTCTCTGATATGAAGAGCAGACCCTCTGATATGAAGAGCAGACCCCCTGATATGAAGTGCTGACCAAGATACTGGCTTCAGTGCAAAAACAATATTCAAAATGGATGCATAGATTTTTTTCATGCTACACATTCCCATGAACTTTTTGAAGCCCCCTTTGTGTAAGTCCAGGATAGATTACTTTTTAGCATCCCTTAGCTGTAATGAAGTGGTTCAAGTCAAGCATCTGTCTGGCCTAGGCAGCTTCCTGGAAACTTGTGAGACTGACTCTCAGTGGATCCAAGATTGTCGTCACTGCTTGCTACCTATCTGTGCGTAATCAACTTGCTCCATGATATATGAGTCTTACTTTGTCTCATTGTACACAGGAAAATTGGGAATTATTGCACAGGGAATCTGCTTCACTTCTGCAAGTCTAGGTCAATGTTTCCCTGTGAATGGAAGAGCAATTGTGGAAACAACAGCAACCGATGTAGGCATTAGCCAGCCAAGAAACAAGGAGGTCATCCTAACCCCTCTCTCCCAACATCTAAACATTTCCCCCAAATCTTGCTGATTCTCATTCTTAATAGCCTTCAAATCTACTCTTGCCAGAATTTCCCAGGGATAGATCTTCATTACTTTTGTCAATAGTGCCAAGACTGAGAAACCCTGCTCCATACCTTTATGCTTCAGCTCTATAAAAGTTTCCATACTTTTCCAAGGAACCATACAGACTCCTTACTTTTTGCAAATAGAATACCCCCTCTTTTGAGTGAGTTCTACTTGGCCTTTGTAGCTTAAGTAGTGAATGCCTTCAACACTCAGCTCAAAGCCCACATGCTCCATGAAACCTTCCTTAACTTCTGTTCTATCTATCCTGGTATTCTCCCATGGTAGCATTTGTAAGTATGTGTTCTGTCTAATAATTTGCCAACCTCCCATTCACGGGACTATGAATTCCAGAGGGGTGGAGGGCAAGTATCTTTTAACAACCTTGACGTGTTTTAAGATTTATATATTTATCTGCAACTTGAAGTAACACACACACACACACACACACACACACACACATCAGAGAGAGAGAGAAGATTCCATCTGCTGATATATTCTCCAAATGTCCTCACCACTCGGCAGACAGGTGTGTTCCAGGTTCCAGGCCAAAGCCAGGAGCCAGGAGCTCCATCATGGTCACCCACATGGGGGGCAAGAACTCAGCTACTTGAACTGTCTTACTCTGCTTCCCAAGCACATTATCAAGGAGTTGGATCAAAACAGGAATATCCAGCACTTGAATCATTACTCCAATATGTCATGTGGCATCCCAAAGGGCAGCTTAATTAAGCTGCTGCACCACACTACCAGCTCCTTGGCACAACATTTGACATAACATGATTAATAAAAGATTGCTGAATGGATGTGTGTAGCAGAAGCAGCATAGCTTAGGATGAGCTAATAGAAAAACACATGTCTAAGACTTTGATAAGAAAAAACCACTAGATGTCACTATTAAAACACATATAAAATATTTTATGCTAGTGATAGAGACTTGTCCTTTTCATTCATTTACCTTCAAAATTTGGATTTACATGCCATACTTGTGCGTGGTTATGTGGGTACAGTGTAGTATTTCAAGACATATACATTATATAAAACAGTCATCCAAGGCAATGCAATTAGCCTTTTCATTTCCCTTATCCTTTGTTTATTTATACAATACTTTTAAGTCTAGCTGTATTTAATTGCAGCCTCTTTCGGTGTAGTGCCTAGTATAAAGGAAGGCCCAGAAATTTGTGGATATCAAAAATAAGTAAAGGGACAAAACTAAGAACTACTTGTTGCATTCTTTCTATTAAAACTGTGGATGTTTATTTGAGAGGTAGACATAAACACACACACACAGAGAGAGAGAGAGAGAGAGAGAGAGAGAGAGAGAGAGAGAGAGAGGGAGAGGAACAGAGAGGACAAACACGCGATCACATGCATTGGTTGGTTTCCCAAGTGCTCTCAATGGCTGGGGTTGCAGCTGGGCCAGGCCAGAGCCAAAGCTGGAACGTAATACAGGTGCTCCATGTGGATGACAGGCACCCAATTACTTGAGCCATTGCAGCTGCCCCCCAGACTGTGTTAGTAGGAAGACAGCGTCAGAAGCTTGACTCCTGTGCAGGACAACAGCTAGGTTAAACACAAACACTTCATTTAAAAAATATATATAGATATGTGTGTATATATATATATATATATTTTTAACATAAAACAGGTTATTTTATATAAATAAATATTTCATATATACAATTTTAAGAATGTGCTCTTACTATTTTCTTTAATCCTATCCTCTCTTCTCCCTGTATCTTTTAATGTTTGCAAAAACCTACTTTCAATTGGCTCTATAATCAGAACTTAATCTTCCACTAAAGAATTCAATGAGTAAGTAAAAAACAGACAAACAAAACTCACTGCCCTCCAGGGGTGGAACCAAGGTCTGTAAATAATAAACAAATCTCAATATGTCAAATATACTCATATACACTGCATGTTTGGCACTCTATATAATAGTTACCACAAATCAGGCATAATATATTTGCCTTTTTACTGGCTTATTTCATTAAGTATAAGGGTCTACAGTTGCATTCATTTTGTTGCAAAAGATAGGTTTTCATTCTTTTAATAGCCGAGCAGTATTCCACCATATATATATATATATATATATATATATATATATATATATCATATTGTGTTTTTCCAGTTGATAGACATCAGGGTAGCTATTATGCAATGAGCTGTAATGAACAAAGGGGCACAGATCTCTTTCAGATGCCGATTTCATTTCCTTTGTGTAAATTTCCAAGAATGGGATAAACCTTTTATGTTTAATAGACTTAACAGACTATTCGGAAGTAATTGCCTGAGTTGTAAGTCACAGAATCCTAGACCTGTCAAGGCAAAAAGAAGTCCTTAAGATAGTAGATCATCTAAGCCAAACATTTCATTTTAGAAATGGGAAAATTAAGGTCCTAAGAGAGAGGGAAGCTTGCCTACAAATCTCAAGGTGTCAACAGCCCATGAGAGTCAATTTAACTGTAAGGAATACTTCTAGGCCCAAGGTATATACTTTTTAGTAGCCCTTGTCTCTGTGTCTAGGCTGGCACATTCACCAGGCACACTCAATCACTACCCCTACTTTGAAGTAGAAAATTCTCTGGCTAGCTAGAGACAACACTTCCTGAGAAAAGCTGCATAGCCTCAAGCAGGTGACATTGTGTGCCTGACACACATCACCTCCCCCAAACGCTGTAAATAATATATCGCTATTCTCATGATGAAGATGGAACCCAGGACTTCTGGCTCTCTGGACAAATTGAACAGCTACTTCTCAACAAGGGCAGCCCCAGGACCACTAGCGTCAGCATCACCTAGACGTGTTCAAGACGCAGATTCCTGACTCCACGTTTTGAATTGGGAGCTCGGGGAGGGGGGAGTTCGCTGGGGTCTGGCACTCCACATCGTAACAACGCTTCCTAGAGGCACCTACACATATATGCAAACAACAGCTGCAGAGCCACTCTCCTTAGTTATGTGACTTCAGAGATCATATTTAGGGAATACACAGAATGTGAATGAGCCAAGTGAGTCCCCAAGATCAAATCCAAGTTCTTCCCTGCATTCCTTGGAGAAACTCTGGGAATACTGATTTCTGTTCAGGAAAAATTCAGGGAACTTAGGTCTGAGCAAAGCTGTGAGGATCATGCTGTAACAGAGTCTCCTTTGAGATCACAGGTTCATGAAAAGCCACAATAAGGTTTTTGCTGCACTGTTCCAGGGGGAAATAAATATCAAAGCCAATTTTTTTTTTATGGAAGAAGGCCAGCAAACCTATAGACGTTAAGGTCACAGGAGTGATCAATAAAAAGTTAATTTAAGAAAGGAAACAAATTCGTAGACCAAATCAATGGGAGTGAACATTTTATTATATCTGTAGCTTAGTTTTGTATTTAAACAAACTTCAACTTTGGCGCATCTTGTTCTTGGAGTAATGATGAGTGGTGGGAAAGCAACAACTGTGGCTTGTTGTCCTAAGTAAACTCTGCAGGCAGTCGGGGTTGTATGTGACTTTGAACCACTAACGCTGAAGGCTTACTCTCCTTCCATGGCTAATGATGGCAAAATCAACTGCATGGACCCTGCACTACACATACGAGGATGGCTTTCAAATGAACACATATGAGCACAGACTAAACAAAAGTACACTAAATACAATCAAATGCAAATATGCCTCCGATGAGAGTGCATCCCTCAAGCCCTGGGGTTGTCATTTTTACTAATTTTTTTGTGTGACTCATACATATATTGGCAATCCCTGAAGAAAAACTTCATAAATGCTGTGATCAGCAGTGGCAGAAGCCTCATAAAAGGAATGTGAGACTTCACAAACGGACTATTTTGAAGTGGGTGGATGTTTGTTTAAATGCGCTACTCTTGGTACTTTCATCGCCATGTTCTTGTGGCCTCTAATGTTAAGAGTGAGCAGAGTGGGTTACACAGAGCAGTGACATTCACTATTTCTTTTGATTGTCTTCCCAACACTGCAAAAACCTAAATGATCTTGATGCTGAACCTCTCCTTTTGCTTCTTCATAATGCCGTGGAATCAAACCTTAGCCAGGCTCCCTGGACAACCCAAGTCAAGGTAAGTGGGGAGCAGGACCCATCCTCAAGAGCCTTGGGACAATCAAGACTTTCACTGCTTCTTTTCACAACAGACTAGACTCCTTAGCAGTACATAACCATTCCAGGGAGAGCACTTACTGGATACAAAAATCAACTTGAAAAAAAGTGGCATAGCTGCATTTTGATCCACAGTGAACCATAATGCTTTTCTGTGCCATTCTTATATTTCTGTTACAAAGCAGAAAAGACGATATTTTTTTTAAGATTTATTTATTTTTTTATTACAAAGTCAGATACATAGAGAGGAGGAAAGACAGAGAGGAAGAGCTTCCATCCGATGATTCACTCCCCAAGTGAGCGCAATGGCCAGTGCTATGCCGATCCGGAGCCAGGAGCCAGGAACGTCCTCCAGGTCTCCCACGCGGGTGCAGGGTCCCAAGACTTTGGGCCCAAAGCCTTGGAACCTTAGAACCCTGCACTCACGTGAGAGATCCGGAAGAAGCTCCTGACATCTGGCTTTAGATTGGCTAAGTTGAGGCCACTTGGGGAGTGACCCAGCAGGTGGAAGATCTTTCTATCTCTCCTTCTTTCTGTAAATCTCCAAGTAAGTAAATCTTTAAAAAACAAAGTGATTACTGTGCTGGTTGTTAAGGAAGGCATCACAGAAGAGGAGGGGGGTATCTGAGTGGGTCCTCAAGGATAGAAAGGGTCTGACCGGGTGCAAGATTGCAGGTGCTGGGGTGTGGTGGTGACGCGGGATGGTGCTAGGCAGTATAATGTGAGCAAGCAGCACAACAAAGAGGACACCACTAGCAGTTATGACTAAACAGGTTCCCTCAATGTGACAAGTGCTGTGCTGTAAGCTTTCTCATCTACTAAATGGTTGTTAATTTCTTCATTTCAGGCACCGTGACTGTAACGAGCATGGTACATCACTGAGCTCTGGAAACATGGTCAGTCCGGCTGAGGAGTACACTCAGTGTTTCCAAGGATAGTAAGAGCTGCAAGGCTTTGAGAAAGATCAAATAGCAGGGCCCGGCGGTGTGGCCTAGCAGCTAAAGTCCTTGCCTTGAAAGCCCCGGGATCCCATATGGGCACTGGTTCTAATCCCAGCAGCTCCACTTCCCATCCAGCTCCCTGCTTGTGGCCTGGGAAAGCGGTCGAGGACGGCCCAAAGCTTTGGGACCCTGCACCCGTGTGGGAGACCCGGAAGAGGTTCCTGGTCCCGGCATCGGATTGGCGTGTACCGACCCGTTGCGGCTCACTTGGGGAGTGAAACATCGGACGGAAGATCTTCCTCTCTGTCTCTCCTCCTCTCTGTATATCCGGCTTTCCAATAACAATAAAAAAAATCTTTAAAGAAAAAAAAAGATCAAATAGCATATTGATTATTATTTCTTCTGATCACATGCTGATATGACAGTGTTTGGGATATGTTGTTTAAATAGAGTCTATAACTCAAATTAATTTTATCTGTAAGTTTTCATTTTTTTTTTAATTTGGCACTGCAAGATTTAAAATTCTGAATTTGTTTTGCACTGTATTTCTGTTGGACACTGCTATGCTGGAGCCAGACTTCCTGAGTTCAAACTCCAGTTCTGGCCCTTATCAGCTGTGTGCTTCTACTTTTCTCACTTAGAATGGGGGAAATTCTCATATCCTTCTTTTAAAGAAAAAAACTTCATTTTTTTGAAAGGCAGAGTTTTACACACACACACACACACACACACACACACACACACACACAAAGAGAGAGAGAGAGAAATCTTTCATCCACTGGTTCACTCCCCAAGTGGCTGTGTGGCCAGGGCAGCGCCAGGCCGATGCCAGGAGCCAGGAGCTTCATTTGGCTGTTCCAGGTGGATATGCGGGTGGCAGGAACCCCAGTACTTGCCCCATCCTTCACTGCTTTCCCTGGGGATTAGCAGGAAGCTGAATCAGAAGCAGAACAATAGGCATTAGAGCCAGCACCCATGTGCCCATGTGGATGCTGGTATTGCAGGTGATGCCTAACCAGGCTGCACTGCAAAGCGGGCCCATCTTCTGGAGGATCTCTATGAAGATGAAATGCGGTGTGTTCCTCATAACAATGACTGAGTCACTGATGGACCGCATGTTATGTTGGTGGCCTATAGAGTTATTGCTGAGTGACACTGTTACCCTCTAAGTTTGTATAAACACACCCTGTGATATTTAAAGAATGAGAAAATCACCTAGCAACAACTCATTTCTCAAATTGTTTTCCCCATTGATAAATGTCAAATGATGCTATAAAGTTCTTAGAATTGTGCTTGGCATATAACGGGCTACTCACACTAGTGTCCATTGCTATGGTTATTGCAATATGATCACAAAGACAAGGAGAGATAAATAGCTTATGGGTCCTTTGCAGTCCTCTTGAAATCAAACAGCTACTCAGTGAGCAATGGTCAGGTCTGTATGACCGCTGAGCTTAAGTCTTACCCACTGCCCTGACCCATGCACTGCTTAGTCTCACCATGCGAGCCACGTTCCCTGGCTTCCCCCTTCTGATGCACTGGATTAGTTCTCTGCACCGACACCCGAGCAAGCCTCGGGTGCCACAGGCCAGGGCTACAGCTGGCTTGTCTGGAGCCTTAAAACTAAAGTAAGTGATAGTTGAATGTGTAGAGATGTAAAATCAGAGGACTGTGTCTCTTTTTGTTTGGTTTGTTTTGGTGAGCTCCTTAAAGAACCTGTTGGGAAGGGGGGGATGGCATTGTGACACAACAGGTTAAACCATACTAAAGTGTGAGTTTGAGTCCCAAAAGTTCTGCTTCTGATCCTTCTGGCTGTTAATGTGCCTGGGAGAGCAGCGGGGGCACAGCTGAAGTGCTTATGCCTCTGCACCCATGCTGGGGACCCGGCAGAAGCTCCAGGCTCCTGGGTTCAGCCTAGCCCAGTCCTACTGTTGTGGTTATTTACGGAGTGAACCAGCAGATGGGAGATCTCCCCCTGTATCTTCCTCTCTCTATAACTCTACCATTCAAATAAATAAAGCTTTTCTTTGTTTATTTCTTTATTTTTAAGAACCTTAAGGATGAGAGCTGAGCCGTTTGAACCGAAGGGATCTGGAAATGGGAGTGTATCTGGTAACCACTTTAGCCCAAGCCTCTCCTTGCATAGATGCACACATGAGAAATCCAGAGACACCTGGAATCCGTTTTCTTTTGCGACCTCCAGAGATCAGGAATCTGGTACAATATTGGTACCACATGGTAGGCAATCAATAAATAGTAGTGCAGACCATTTCGGGCTGGGTGGAGTTGTCTCACTCATGCACCTGGGCCTGCTGTACACACCGCACTGCCTGGGAGGCAGGCTCCTTAAGTACGCTTTGGAGAAATCATTAGAGGGAACCTAGGCTGGAAAAAAAATGACTGCTCTCAGCCTTGTGCTAGTTTCCAGAAAAGCACAGGGGGAAAGTTTCCCTTTCAATGAAGAAGGCTGCCCTTTCTTGAACCCAGTGTTGACTTTAATGAGCTCCCATATTTTTTTAAGGCGCTGAGTGAGAGTAAATGCACACCCTGGCTTGCAGTGGGGGAGCAGAGCATTGGGGGAAGGGAAGCGGACCTCCTTAGCCATTTCAACTGTGAAGAGCTGCAGCCAGGCAGAAGTTCAAGTGCTGGCAGGGTTAAGCCTCCTTTCCCCTGGGAGGACTTTTTTTTCCCCCCTCCAGGATGCCATAGGCAGAAGTACGGGCGCAGGGAGAATGGCTGCAGATGTGCACCAATGAAGACACTACAATGAGGTCAAGGAAGGTGGCGTTAAAAGATACGCAGATTTGGCATAGGTTTTTGCAAACCTCCTCTTACAGCAGTAGCCACAGTTTGTCTCTTTCAGTGAAAACACGGGGAGGGGCAAACGAGTTGATGAGTTCCAGCAACCAAGCTATTCACTGAAGTATCTCATGTCACACCAGGAAGGGACTCTACTACACTTAGGGAGATGCCATGGGAGCAAAGGAGAAGCTTTGAGGATTGTGTGATGCTAAAAGGCTCCACAGCTTTGCAGGTTTCATGCCATCAGAGGCTCCTTTGTCTCGCAGTAGATAAAAGACCGCACCCTTGCCCTGAGATCACTGGTGTAGCACCGAGGAGTCAAGGACTAGGTGCCCGCCCCAGGCCTCTTTTCATGAGGATGCTCCCTCCACCAGGTCACAACTTCACACCCTTCTACCATGTTCCAAATTTCCAAAATTAAAGGCATTTTGCACCTATCTGAAATGCGATAGAATGGGACAATGTATAATACTAAATATCACACAACTGCACTCACTGTGAAATATAAATCATGGTTCCACTTGGTTTGGTGAGAGCATAAATATTCCACGTACTTTGACAGAGTAGAAACTTAAAAAAGAACAATCACTCTACAAACACCACCTTGGCTAAGCAGTCTTTATTTCACTGAAGGAAGGTCATTTTGTTTGTGATGGCATGGAGCAGTTTGCCCTGAGTGCTGCAGCTCTCACCGCGTGCCATGCTGAGCTCTGGCTTGCTCTCTAAATGACCGAGAGCCACATCCCAAGTGTGGAAACTGACATGTTGAAAAGTAAAATCCCTGTGAAGGGGCCCAATCAGAAGCACCCACACATGAAGGTTACAAAGCCATGTTTTGCACAGTGCAGCGGAGCTGGCAGGCCTCTCCAAAGTCACCTGGCTAACAAGAATGGTAAGGCTAAGAGATGAAGAACAGGGACTCGAAAAGGTCCTATAGCCCATATGGGTCAGAGCCAAGAATGCAAAACTAAGTCTCTGACACCTTGTGTTCAGCTTTTCTTAACATTGTGCTCAAGGTGCTGGGTGAACAGGGAGCAACTTTAGGGAAACGCAGCTCCTATGGCTGGCAGATTCTCAATGCTAGATCAAAACCATCAAAATTGACATAGGGATAGCACTGTGGCATGAAGGGTTAAGCCACTGCCTGTGACACCAGCATTCAATGTGGGTGCTGGTTTCAGCTCTGGTAGCTCCTCTTCTCATCCAGCTCCCTGCTAATGTGCCTGAGAATGCAATGAAAAAATGATTCAGTTAGGTGGGCCCCAATACCCATGTGGGAGCCCTGGATACGGCTCCTGGCTTCAGCCTGGCCCCACACTGTCCACTGCAGCCATTTGCGGGAAAGAGTCAGTGGAAAGAAGATCCCCACACCCTCGCCCTCTGTCATAATCCTGCATTTCAACTAACTTTTTTTTGAACAAAAATGACTCAAAGTCAATGTTTACACCCAGATAATATGTCTAAGCCTGATTGCTCGAGCATGATGAACGGTGGTGGGCATCACTACCTTTGGGATCCTCTATTAAACACTTATTCTGAAGACATGGCAGTGGGAACTCAGATTTCCGCACATGCTGCGTGAGCCAGCTACAGACCTGCACCTTGGCTTGGTTTTACACCCTGGAGTTGAGATTAATTCTCAGAGACAGTGCCCCATAGCAAGGTCGATATTAGGGCAGACAGGATTACAAGAAATGTCATTTCCCTCCTCACAGTAGTCTTGAAAGAAAGACCAACTGAAGCAAATCCAGTGGTATCAATGCCTGTGAGAAGGCTGAACACAGCAGAAGAGGAAGGAGGAAAGGAGGGAAGGAAGCAAGGAAGGACTGATTGATAGTGATCAGAAGGTTAATGAGGCCTTCACCATGTTTCTAACTTTTGTTCTTTACTCCATTACTGTGAAATACACAGGGCTTGGGCCAGGCTCGAGGGCTGAATGACTAAATTCTCACCTTACAAGTGCTATGATCCCATATGGGTGCTGGTTCATGTCCCAGCTGTTCCACTTCCCATCCAGCTCTCTGCTTATGGCCTGGGAAACTAGCGAAGGATGCCCAAAAGCTTAGGACCCTGCATCCACGTGGGGATCTGTAAGAAGCTCCTGGCTCCTAGCTTCAGACTGGCTCAACTCCAGCCATTGCAGCTATTTGGGTAGTGAACCAGTGGATGGAAGAGCTTTCTCTCTGTGTCTCCTTCTCTCCATAAATCTGGTCTACCTTTCGAATGAAAATCTTAAAAAAGAAAAGAAAAGAAATACACAGGGCTTGATACAGATTTGTCATTTTACAGATGAAGAAAGGATGTCAGATAAAGGATGAGACTTGTCCAAGGATGCACAAGTCTTCAGCAGTGAGGCTGAGAGCCAGGTCTCCCGGTCTGGGTTCTGTTTTCCTACTACTCAGTGTCGCACAGCAAGCGTGAAAGAGCACCTGCACAGTTTGTTTCCCCTTCACCTTGTATCCTTTCCCACTGAGGCTTGAAATCCTCCCTTTGAGTTCAGATTTCCTTTGTCCTTGATAATTACCCAATGACCTTGGGCTTCTGATCTCGTCCCTCGTCCTTCCTGCAGCCTTCCCCTTCTGCTCCGGACACTGGTATTGGACTTTGCTCAAGTCTTAGATCTCAAAGAAAAGTGGACAGAAAAAAATCCTTTCATCAAGGTATATCATGTGCTTTGCACCACCAGAAGGATTTTCATTTGAAAATTCTAAGGGGCAATGCTGTGCCCTCTTTGTGGTGGTAGAATGTGAGATGGCAGAAGAGCAAGTACTATGGTGGGGCTGGGGTCGGGGTGGAGGGCTTTCTGAAATCACAGCTGGTAGGAAAGTGGCTATTGTGCTCAGGTGAAAGGCCGTTGCGGTAATCAGGAAACCTACCCCTTCCTGTGGAAAGAAAGCTGAAGATTTTTAAAATGAGGCCACTTGGTGACAGTTTTGATCCAACTTTTCTTTTTCCTCCGCAGCATCATGAATCAGTCATGAACACACGAAGTCAAAACAAGATTTGATTTCCCTAGGGCTGTTTTGCAAGTCCCGTCATTCCCCCAGCCCCCACCTCCTTCGAGTTGACATTCCTGAGTTAAGGTGCTGCTAGAAATGTTGCGGCGAGGGCGGGGGGGGGGGGGGAGAGGGCGGGGGGAGCAGGACACAGTGACCTTCACCTTCTCCGTGGTGGAAAGAATGTGTTAATGGTCACAATATGGGCAAGTTTCTCTCGGAGAGGTCAGTGTGGCTGCATTTTGCTGCACGGAGTACAGCTTCAGGGAGGCAGAGTCACCTCTGAGGTTCATAAATAATCAGAAATATTCAGATTTCACAGTTCATTTTCAAGGGCTAAAGAGCACTGCAAAACTTTCTGAACGTGTAACACTCTCATTCCTTCCCATCAGCTTCTTAAAAAGTTCTCCATGGCAAAGGTTTCTCTCTCTCAGAAACTGCCTTAGTTCTTCTCCCACGTCTGTGAAATAGACCGGTCCATGCCATTTCAGAGACACAGATATTAGTGTACAGTGGGGTGAAAGGTCACACAGCCAACAAATGATCACGTTACCGATGCCTTAAACCCATGTCTAGACATTTCAGCCGGCTCGTTTTGCTAGCCCATGCCACTGTGCTGCTTTTACGTGATGATGAAAGAATCTTGCAGGACATGAGGCAGAACTCTTTGCAGCACTCCTGCAGGATGAGCGTTCAGCGTCTCCGTGATTTCAGGGGTGCTGGGAAGCACAGCTCCTCCCACTCACAGCTGGCCAGCGATTCACCACTTGAGGTTTAAGGGTCTGCCACCTGGGTGTGTGTGTGGTAGGAGGGTAGGGGATAGGGAGTAGAGTTATAAGCTATCATCAGCCATTTAGTTGGGAAATGGCCAAAGTGACCTCTGTGACATTCTTCCAATGGACTTGATAACTGGATCCCTTTACTGGAACAAGAGTAGCTTGGGGAAAGAGGTGTTGCAAGGTTGCATAGAAATTAGCACCCAAGTTTTGAGGGTGGAGACTAGGCTGTGATGGAATACTAGGACCCTAAAGGCAAACAGTTCAATTTTCTTAGGTATGAAGATCTACCAGAAATCTTTAGTTTCTAAATAAGCCTGGGGATGGTGCTAGTTGATTAAGCCACTGCCTATAACCCCAGCATCCCATATAGGAGCTGATTCAAATCCCCATTGTTCTGCTTCCAATACAGCTCCCTGCTAATGTGCCTGAGGAAGCAGCACACGATGGACCAAGTGCTTGGGGCTCTGCATCCATGTGGGAGACTTGGCTAAAGCTCCTGGCTTCAGTCTGCCCCATCCCTGGCTATTGAAACTATTAGGAGAATGAACCAACAGATGAAAGACCTCCCAGTCTCTCTCTTGTCTGTCTCTCCCTCTTTGTGTGTAACTCTGTATTTCAAAGTTAAAAAAAAAAAAAACTTCAAAAATAAATCTGAAAGCAAAAGCACAAGCCTTTGCAGAGGAAATTAGCTGACCACTTTTTTAGCCAAATAGTATCCAAGCTTTTTCTCTTATTGGTGCAGTCTCATCACTGCTCCCCTACCACAGGGAGGGGCCTGTTCCCAGCCAGGGCCATTAGGATATTTAGAATGTCATCCAAGGGCCATCCACAATTATCAACTTTAAAATTAGCCTGCTACAGATTTATTGAATTTCAAGTCATGTCTGTGGTTGCGTTGGCAGGGCCAGATCAAATAATTCAAGAGGTTTTTATACGGCATGCCAACTAGATACCTTCCTCCCCTGCTAAGCAGACCAACCTGCTCCTTCCTGTGCTCCATCTTGCTGCCCGGTGCCTTGGTCCACGTTGTTCCCTTAAATCTCAATACTGCTTGCTTGACTTATCTGTCCAAATAATACTACCTTCTCGAGACTTCCTTCTGATGTCCACGAGCAGTGACACCTTCCTCTGAACCTCGAGAAACAGTTATCACAACTTGTCAACTTGCTTTAGTATTCATTACTTGTCTTACTGTTCACTGTATGCATCATGTATGTTCATGTCTAAGTTTTCTTTTCCTTTCAAGGCTGTGGGCATCTTGAAAAGAGTGTATTGCCTCTTTCTGTCTCCTCTCTTCCCATGGACATGGACCCAGAATCATTTGGGAAAAAAGCCAGTGCCATGGTTCAGCAGGCTAATCCTCTGCCTTGTTCTCCCACCACATGGGTGCCAATTTTTGTCCTGGCTGCTCCACTCCCCATCCAGCTCCCTCTTTATGACCTGGAAAAGCAGCAGAGTACAATCCAAGTTCTTGGAACCCTGCACCAACTTGGGAGACCCGAAAGAAGCTCCTGGCTTCTAATCAACTCAGCTGTGGCCATTTGGGAAGTAAAACAGTGAATGGAAGCTCTTTCTGTATCTCTTTCTCTCTGTAAATCTTTCTTTCTAATAATAAATAAATAAATCTTTTAAACATATTAATAAAATAGCCAATCATTGAGAACTACTTTGTCCTGGAGTATGGAGTCAGAAAGTTCTGGAGGCAAGCCCCAGCTTGTTTTTCCTTAAACCTCTCTAAACCTGAATTTTCTCTTCTGTAAACACTCATTGCACAGAGTTATGAATTTTCAGTAAGATAACCTGTGAAGGCTTAGCATGGTGTAAGACATCTGGTATACCCTACACATTCATGACAATTCACCAGAGATACAGGGTTGTGTCCAATCCTATGTGGAGTTCTCTAAGGCCCCCATTAGCAATAATGCAACAGAGCTGTTATCCCAAAAGTAAAGGGAAACACATCGGGAGCCTTAGGGCAAGGGTTTGTTAAATGACCTGACTCACGCTGTATTTACAGCAACATTTACCCCCATGAAAATGCAGGAAAAGATAGGAACTGGTTTCAACTTGAATTAGATCTATTTCTGTAGCCCGCACGCTGAATGCCAGCGAAGCCTCCACTCCCTGAACAGCAGTTTGCAGAGATGGAATAGTGGCAGTTTTTCATTTTCCGGAGTCCACTCACCCTTCCAAGAATCTCAATGCCTCATTGATTCATAATACAGTGCATAAAGATTTCATTTTTCCTGCCCACAGTGATACATTATGGAGGCAATCTGTTTTGCCACTGAAAAGTTTGCTTAGTAGAAAAATTTGGAGTTTTGACATTCAGGAAATTACAGTCATCTGTAAAACACGATTGATATGCCAAGGCTAACATTTTCATTGCGTTTGCGGAGCCAGAATAACTATGATAAAATATGTGCTACCCCACACACATTTCAGGATCTTTTAAGGAAACATTAGTTAGTTCCGAGAACCTCCTTCTAGGACACCAGGACTATAATCGGTGTTCGAGTTAGCTGTTCACCATTCACAAAGACATCACCAAGAGTCAAACCAAGACTCAGGTCCTCCAACAAAAGAAAGGCTCAACACATTTTCTGATCGGGTCCTGCTAAAAAGATTGGAGCTATATTTTCCTGTACCACCAGGGTTAAAGCCATGAAAGGGATTAAGGAAGAGGAGGTGAGAATTTCACCACCATTTTGGAATTGTTAGACTGCACTTTATCTGCTTAGACATTAAACTTGGTCTCTATAATTTTACACCTAAACATGTGCATTTTTCAGTGTTAAGTGATATCAGAAGGCTAGGTCCCTGGACCTGTCTACTTGTTTACCACTTGGTTTCAGAATGATAAATGAATCAATTTAGCTGACGGCTACGGGTGACATCCATGACTTCAGTTAGGTAACCAATAGTTCAAGGTTACATTTGACAGGTGACAGTCACTTGTTATTTGACCCTCTTGCATGGGGATCCATGGGAAATATACATGTAAACTGTATGGTGCGAAAGCGAAGGAGAGATGCCAAAGCCCTTGCCATTGGAAAAGGCTTAGTGATCCCTCTCTAGCCAGGGCCAGTTTGTTCAGGCAGGGAGAAAGACATTCTGCTTCAAATGTGAGTGGGCCAAACTGATTAATTAAACACTCTTTTAAGGCCCCAGGGAAGTCCTGCGCACACCCATATTCAATTATCGCAAGCGCTCACTGACTTTTCACTGTCATATACAAGTCTACAGGATGAGTATACATTAATTCATTTTATTATTACGGCTACACTGTGAGACTGGTGCTAGCATTATCATGCTCATTTTATGAACCCTGGTACAGAAAGATTGAACAACCTTCCACAAGTTTCACAACTAAGCTAGCAAAAGAGACAGCTGGGATTCATCTCTCCAACAGGGTAGCTGGATAGTGTATGCACGTGCTCAGCATTGAGTTTCCTTGCCAAAGAACATGCTTTTAAAAGTTCCTTTTTGCCAGCCATACTGCTTCGTTGTTTCCTCAAGTGACCCATGCCCAGTAAAGGAACACTATCTTGTCTTCCCGAAACTGTAAGCAAAACTTCACTCTCCCCTGTTCCATCTTAAGCCTCTTTCAGGTAACGACTTAGCTTCATTTACTTCCACCAGTGGTTCCAAAGATGCCCACAGGGACAAGGCTAAGGTCAAAGGTGTGGGGAGAAGTGGAGATGGATGCCAATGACACAGCTAACTGAAGACCACGGCTACTTTGCAGCATTTGGATCCTCCAGCAGGGAGGTCGAGGGCCAAGTGATTTCTCCACAGGGAGTTGAAGATGAACTTACCCTCTACGAGGCTAACATTTTGAAGGAATCCATATTTAGGGTTTCTGGTTGTCTCTGCTCCTTGTGGAACCTTAGTTAAGTTAATCTGGCAACTATTTGAGGGCAATTGAGAGAGAGGAGGCTTCAGAGGACTCAGCAGAAGACAGTAAGGAGCCATAGAGGCCAGGACGTAGAGAATACACTGGGAAAAAAAGGGGAATCGGGGAACAGGAAGTAAAAGAAAAACAAAGGGAGAACAGGGGTGAAAACACAGGAGGAACGGGAAGCAGCCTGGAAATCAAGTGGGGACGTGGGTGGCAGGAGGTGAGGTGCAGGCAAGGCTGAAAGGAGGGAGACAGGGTTCCAGGCTGGCGTCTGCGATTCAAATCCTGTCCACAAGAGGTCTCTAGTCTCCTCTCCTGAATGCTTGCTGCCGGCCAATGAAAGGCAGTGCCATTGCCTGGGGGCTCCAAATCCATAACCCTGCTGTATGAATGTGCTCGCCATACTGTAACAAAATCCCCGAAGCTGTGCTCTTCATTAAAACGCAAAAGAAATTCAACAGCTTTGGAGGCTGAAAATGCTCCTCTAGTGAGATGACTTCCCTGGCTGAGTCACAAGATAGCAGATGATGTCATCAAGAGAAAGCATTGTGTGAGAGGGAGGCAGGAAGTCAAGGAACTCCAGGGGTCAAGCTCGCTGTTCCTTTCTTTTTTTTTTTTTAAGATTTATTTATTTTCTAGTTTTTATTAGAACCAATTCTTGTGGGAACTAACACACTCCAAGAGATCAACACCAAATCTTCCCAGGAGCAAAGCCCTTGATGACTTAATAACCTTTTAGCTAGTACCACCTCTGAAAGGTTGGCCACCTCTGTCATCACCAAACTGGGGCCCAAGCTTCTAACATACACACACACACACACACACACACACACAACTGGAGAACACACAACTGTACTACTTGGAGTCAGGAGCTATCTGCTTTTCCTAAATTGTGAAGCACATGTTCATTTGTCTGGAACTAGAGATATACTCTCTATACTCCATAGAGGGTTTGCGACTGACTTGCAAGGTTGGCCCTTCTGATCTCAAAGCTTTCTCTTACCATTCCAGAGAAGCCTTTAAGCATCTGGGCCATGTGAAGCCCCTAGGAAACACCAGCTCTTATTAACACAGACTCTATTGGAGAGCAAGTAAAGACATTGGCTGGTGGTGCCCATGAGCCTGGGAAGTTCTGTGTGGGAGGAAACACACCGCTGGAAGAGTGCAAATGCTGGAGTGGGGAACCCAAGGAACACCCTAGAAAAGAATGCAGCAAGTGCCCCGAATACTTCCTTAGCTTAACCACTCCCCTAGAGTTGAATCTACTATATAAAGTGAGAGAACCCTGATATATTCTTGGTTCTATATAATCAGACTTCTTTATTTATGTGGCACCCATGGACTTAACATTCACTAAATAGTCTTAAGTACTCATGGGCATGAGTAAGAAAGCCTTTGGAAGTCACTTCAAATCCTTTTTGTAAGTGGGTGGGATATAAAAAAATATATATGGGGCAGAAATAGAAAGCGTTTCCCCAGTGTTTGTCTTCAAGATGTCTTACAACTTGATTTCAAGAGCTTTATTATGCTGTGAGTCATACAGCTGGCTTTTAGTAGGTTTTAAAATCTAGACTCCATTAAAAAAAAAAAAAGACCCAAGGAATTGTGAAAAAAAAATTCCTGGAACATTCTGAACTGGACAGTTCCTGTGTTCCCAGCTAGATACACCTGCCTCCTGACACCATGTAAGAAACTGAGAGAGCTGCAGTCCCCTCTTTCAGCAGGACAAGGTGTGTGACTGGCATCCCCAGAAATCTCTGGGTCATTGGGAGTGGCAAGGCTCCAACCTGTTATGAGTAGGCAAGGGGCAAGGCAGTCACAGTGCCCTGGTCCCACTCAATGCAACCAGACTCTCATTTTTCAGTCCCTCCTGCTTCACAGCTGCTCTAACTACTTGCATTTCTCTTGTAGTAATCAGTTCTCAGCATACCAAGAGAGGCCTTTGGAGGGCTCCTGCAGGCACAAATCAGAGAGCAGTTCCAAAAGGCCTCTCTAGGCAGCAGCTTCCTGGCTGTTTTTCCATCCCAACCCCTGCTACAAAGTTCCCCAGCTCCATCAATTCAATCTGTTACCCACTTAGCAATTTTCTTCATTTCTGTTCCTAGACAGTTTTCTCTCACACCTCCCCCTATTGTTCTGTTTCTTCTATCACCAGGATGATCGATGACCAAATAGGCATTCACATTTACAAAGCAATTGCGTTTACATAAGATAGCTCTTATCTACAACTGAGAGAGGCACACCTGTAATACATATATAATAGAGAGAGCTCCTATTCATCACCCACATTTACAGTGCCTTCCAACAGGAGAGACTGTTCTAGAAATTGGTATGAGGGGGAGAGAGTCCAGTAAAATTATCACCAAAGCTAATCAATGAATTCTAACTGATACATTTCACACTTAGAGGTGAAAATATACCCGAAGTATGGGGGAAACATATTTACTCCTTAGAGGTTATTGAATTTGTGAGTTCACTGATTTGGTTTAATACAAAGATTATAGAATTAGGAAATCAGCAGCCATTGAAAACACCAAATCTAGTCTTCCCCATCAGGGTATTTTGGTAATATCTAGTAATGGCAGGAGATTCTCATTTAATTGAATTGGAAATGCAACATATATTAGCTTACAGAAACTTAATCAGTGTGATCAAATTAAAATGGGCCACTCAGAAATACCATCCTGATTAAGGCTCTCGCAAACACTACACAATGATCAGAGATTGGCCCTTGTTACTGATTGTTACTGATTTCAACTGAGGTCGCTTCTCTAGGGAGTCAGACTTGGGATTTTTTTTTTCAACTAGACAATTGTAAAACTCCATCCTTTATTTTGAAAAATGTTGCAACAGCATCATTGACGTTAATTCTCAAAGAATGCAGAATATTAAATAGCAGGTGCTGGTGATTTCCCCCCTTTTTTGCAGTCTGTTTGGGATGAGGATCATTAATCTCAAAGTTTTAGCTCTTGGGACTGGTAATGAAGTTTGGCAATGAGAAAGTGATCATTTTTAAATGTTTTTAGGGAAAAATTCCACCTTGCTACTGTCTACAAAGCAGCTCTACGTTTCACCAAAAGGGGTTTTGCTCATTGCCCTATTCAGAAGTCCCTTTGACTGAACAGGCTGGCAGTCCTGGGTAGAAGCTATAGAATTAGTCTATTTCTTTTAAATGTGTTCTTAATACACCATTATAAACACTATCTTGGGAGATGTGAATTACTTTTCCCTCCCCTTTAAAACTTATATCCCCAGCCCACCACCCTTAAAATGCAGCAGTATTAAATTACCTGGAAAAGGATCTCATGTTTCTAGTTCCAATATTTGTGCGGACAGAGGAGGCGAGGGGGGTTGTCCGGTATTTATTTGTACTTTAGTTGGCTAGGTGACCTCTTCTCCCCGCAATTAAGAGTAGAGAATACATTCATAGAGGTCAGGTGACTTTCTCAAAGTAGCACAGTTAGCGTTTGATCTGGCGGTAGAAGGCCAATCTTGGGCATCTCAGCTTTTTCTGTCCCCCATTGCTACTTGTTGCCATGCCCGGTCTCAGTTATGAAAAACTCCCAGTGAGAGGAATTTGCCTTAAAAAGACAGTGTTCTACTGAATACATCATTCCATCAATGAAAGGACTGCTGGTGGGGGGGAGGGGAAGAGGAACATGAAGAAAAGCAGGAAAACAGTATACTGAGCTGTGCTCAGCTGAGCTCAGCTGAATTATCCAGCTCCAGTAGTCTTGCTTCCACAGCAGCTTGCTGTGGCTGAAGCCAGTCCAGGAAAGAGGCACGATCAGGTCAAACTCATAGGCACAGAGTAGAACGGTGGTTACCATAGGCCAAGGGTGGAGAAATGGGAGTTGGTGGTTAAAGGACACAAACATTCAGTTATGTAAGCTATATTTCAGAGAGCTGTTACTCAGCATCATGTCCGTGGCTCTATTGCAGATTGAAATTTGCTGGGAAGGTAGAGCTTATTTTAAGGCCTATTACCAAGGGGCAAGCGTTGTGGTGCAGCACACTAAACCTTCAACTGCGACATCAGCATCCCAAGTGGGCCCTGTTCAAATCCTGAATGCTCTGCTTCTGATCCAGCTTCCTGCTGATGCTCCTAGGGAAGCAGTAGATGATGGGCCAATTACTTGGGTACCTGCACCCATGTGGGAGACCTGGAGGAAGCTCTGGGCTCCTGCTTTCAGCCTGAGCCAGTCCTAGACATTACTGGCCATTTGTTGAGTGAACAAGCTGTCTGTCCTCCTCTCTCTCTAACTCTGCCTTTCAAATACTTTTCTTAAAGTTACCTTTTAAAAATTTTTTTAAGAACTACAAAGCAAACCAATACTAATAAAAGCAGCAACAGGACACTTTGGGAGATAATGGCAGAGAGGCTTTTACAAATGCACACTTATCCCCAAGGTCACTGAGCTGTATACATCAAATATATTCAGCTTTTGAGCATGTCCATCCTATCTCCAGAAAGTGGTTTTTAAAAAGAAGCACTCACTCTTGGGCACAATTTCCCAGACAACAGTTGGTCAAAGCAGTCATAAGGGGCAAGCTCCAATAGGGAGGACCATTAGGCAAGAGCATGGCAGAAGTACTTCTGGCTTCTTCCTACAATATGGGGTTCGGGGGCATGCTAGAAGTCCCACTCTTGGTTCAATTCCAAAGCATTCAGCACAATGTTCTTTGTTCAAAATGGAATCTTTCAAGTTCAAGGAGGATTTATGTATTTACTCATTCGCTTAGCTCTTTTGAAAAATAGTGCTGTATCACTTTCCTCTTGTCACATATTGAGCTGCAGCACACTCGGCTTCCACTCTGTCAGATGAAACAAGGGGAACAAGGGAGTCTTGCCCAAGGAGTGGGGATGCCACTTTCTTCTGTTGCCTGAAACACTCAGCAGGTACACCTCTTGTCCCCACCTAGTACTGGAGCCCACTTTGTACTCTGCTAGGTTTTGTGCAAGAGAAAAGAAGTAAGGCCCCTTCCCTTAAGGAGCCATAGACATAACTTAGCTGGAGAAATAAGCAAACAAAGGCAACATTAACAATAAAGAAGAGAGCTGTTCCTTCCAGAACTTTGTCTTTCATTACTCAGCACCTGTTCAGAGTCCTTTCAACCACATCCGTGGTTGCCTCTCCTTACAAAGCTACCACTGTTGTTCTCTATTCTAGTTGTTTGTGAGTAAGGGCAAATTCTCTACTAAAAATATGACATTTCAGAGCAGTGAGGTAATCAGTAATTTTCAGCTTCAAAACCTTGCCCTCTCTCTTCCTTCCTTTAACATTTTTTATTGGAAAGTCAGACACAGAGGACAAAGAGGAAGCTCTTCCATCCACTGATTCACTCCCCAAGCGGCCACAAGGCAGGAGCTGAGCCGATCTGAAGCCAGGAGCCTCTTCCAGGTTTCCCACACGGGTGTCGGGTCCCCAAACTTTGGGTTGTCCTCAACTGCTTTCCCAGGCCACAGTCAGGGAGCTGGATGGGAAGTGGGGCCACTTGGATATGAACCGGCACCCACATGGGATCCTGGCGCATGCAAGGTGAGGACTTTTACCACTAGGCTATCTCGCTGGGCCCTTTCTATCTTCCTTTAGCACCATCTGTCTACACCCATCCCACTCCAGTATCACCACTGTGACCATTACTTTTTGGGTGTGCAGTAAATACAAAGGTACTTCCCAAAGGTCATAGAAAATGGAACTGGAAACCAAGTTTATTTTTGTGCCAAAAAAAATCTGAAGGCCATATACAAAGGGTCTTTAAAAATGCCTGAAAACGTATCTCTTCTGAAAAACATGCATGAATTTCAAAATTTTACTCCAAAATATACTTATCTTTTAAATTCTATTCAGACACAAGATTTTTGGAGTTCACTTGCGTGTGCGGAGTGACTAATGATCATGTGGAATGTCACACCAAAGTGCCTGGTTAAAGGCTATAAAGAAAATGGCGTACCAGTTGTTTGGAAATATAAATAACAATGATGATTCCTGAAGACTGGTTTAAGTTATCTCACTGGATTTTCAATCTCTAGGAGAGAAGGAGCTCCGATTATTATTCCCATTTTACAGATGAGCAAACTGAGTCTCAGAATTTAATACCTTCTCCAAAATGCTACAGCTGAGATACAAGCTCATGCTACCTAATTGAAAATATCTGGATGTGTGTCGGTGAAGAAAGCACTTCATTCAAGATAGGGACAATGAATGGTGCAGAAATAAGGAATATTTAGCAGATAGGAAGAGGCCAGTACAACCAACAGAAGGCTGGGCCTGATAATGGCATTATAGTTGATGATACGGTTGAATTCGTCAGTAAATTTAAAAAAAAAAGTCACTAGAGAGATAGTTGAAAAATTACGACAATACACAGGATTATATGAAATACCTACAGTGGATAAATATTAGAAGCATCTACAGGTCTTCTAATGGCATTCTAATTAAGACAGACTTTGATCTAGATATTCACTATGTTCCAAGAGAAGATGGCTTTAGTAGCTTAATACAATCCTCTCCTTCAACTAATGGACTTTACATCTCCTACAGGTTTCATTGCAGCCTAGCATAGGGGCCAGTTCAAGGAAACAGAATGGAAACAGTGTGCTCATCTCGTCTTGTGAACAGAAGTCAGCTGGGGTGCATCTTCATTTCCAAATGTTTCAGGTTCAGCCCAGATGTAGGCAGTAACCTGGTTCCTTTCCTCTGTCCAGAGCAATTTGGCTACGTAAAGGAAAGTATGCCTTTTTCTTTCCTCTTTTGAAGGAGCTTGCAGACATGGGGAAGGGGGCTGTAAGATTGTTTGAGAGCCAGAAATGCTTTGGCTGTCACTGGCAGGTGGGAACAGTGGATAATTGCAGTTACCCCATAGTAAGCTCCCAGAAGAGTTTCGAGTCAGTTACCAAACTGACTCTTCGCAGATTGGTTTTTTTTAAATGAAAATCAAGGTGACTCCCAATCTAAAAAAATTTAAATGGTATTGTTCAGGAAGTGGGTGAGTGGGAGCCAGGAGCCCAATGTATTTATCACTCCAGCCCACTTATCATCCCATTTGGAACAGGCTCTGAGGTCTTGCCTCAGCTCCAACACTGCACAGAGCATGGATAGAAACCCACGGTTCGACAAGGAGGAAGGATGCAGCCAAAACACTACAATGGCTCTAGGAGCTTTTGTCATCTAGTATAAACCAAAATTGGAATAGAGAATGGTGACCCTGAAAAGCAGGCGGATTTCAGACATCTGAAGGGAGAGGAGGAGCTAGGGGCGATCATTCTTGTGACTTGGCACTTCTATTCCCTGCCACAAAGTGCCTTGCCCATTATAGAGACTCAGTAATGAATGGGAGGATTGTGTCTCATATTACACGAAAGCAGAAAAAGTAAACAAGCAGCAGCCATCATATGCATTTGTTGCCACCTTGCCATCAGGTGAGGGCTACAGATGCAGATAGATAGGGGAAAAAATGCACAGCCTCAAGATGTGATGCATTTCTTTCTTTCTTTTAAAGATTTATTTATTTTTATTGGAATGTCAGATACACACAGAGGAAGAGAGACAGAGAGAAAGATCTTTCATCCACTGATTCACTCCCCAGGTGCCCGCAACAGCAGGAGCTGAGCCAATCCGAAACCAGGAGTCAGGAGCTTCCTCTGGGTCTCCCACACGGGTGCAGGGTCCCAAGGCTTTGGACCATCCTCAATTGCCTTCCCAGGCCACAGGCAGGGAACTGGATGGGAAGCGGGGCGGCCAGGATTAGAATTGGCACCCATATGGGATCATAATGCATGCAGGGTGAGGATTTTAGCTCCTAGGCTACTGTGCTGGGCCCGATATGACGCATTTTCAAGGATATCTAGTTGGTCCCAGTATTGTGGTTGCTACAGGAGAGCAATTGAGACATGAATATTTGGCAAGGCACTGGGCATGTGGTAGGAAAAGGGCATGTTGGTTTAGGGAAGAAAGTGGCAACGGCAGTGAATCTGGCCTAAGCATGACAAGAAAACTCTCAGGAAAGAGGGTGTGAACCTGTCAACTTGACTTAGGCAGTGATGCATATTTTTCCAAAAGGTCCTTTAAAGCACCAGAGAAAAGTGTACTTGTGACTAGTTATTTAGGTTTTCTTTAGAAACATATATTGCTTGTTTCCACATCCTCTTGGTGCTGCCAAGAAGAGTGGAAGAATAATTCTTTGCATTTCACAGAAGGAGGGCACAATCCCAGTGACTAATGTGGATGGGTGTGGCAACATCTGCAGCAGGTGCCTGGTACCTACTATGAAGGTACAAAATTGTTTGATCACCCCTGAAACATTCACCCCTAGGCATTCAGATTCTGGGGAGAGTGTCCAAACAAAGCCAGGGAGCACAGACCTCTTCCCTAATTAGTTGGACAATTGGAAAGAAGCCCAACATTCCTGTTTTGGTCAAATATGGTGCCTGAAGCCAAAAAAGCAAAAGTCCTTACACTCCAGGCCTGGAAGAATAACTACCCTGGAGCAGCTCCACAGCTCAGGCCGTGCTAAGAACCTGTTCTGCTGAAAGCACCTTGACTTTCATGTCAAAGTTGCCATTCAGCATTTGGCATGGACCTTGCCACCTAAGCAGTTGATAGGTTTACCTTGAGCTAGCATCATGGAGTAAACCTCAGGAGAAAGTACATTGAAAGCACTTCGAATGGGGTAGGGATCTTGGACAGAAAACAGTCAATGCATGATACTTTTCAGTATTTAAAAAGTCCTGGTCTTAATGATATTTTTGCAGTGTTTACTATGTTTTTTTGGACAGCAATTCTTTAAGGTCTCTACCTGTGTGGAAAGGTGTAAAGATTTGTCTTGGAGAGGTGGGGACAAGGCCAGATTCCTAAAAATATTTTACTGAAATTTAAGAAGTGGTCTCCATTTTGGAACTAGGGAGAAGGGAAAACAAAGATTTAGAATTAAATGGGCCCTAGTTTCAATCATAGATCTGTAATTTTACACCTGTGTGGTCACTTCTTTGGCCTCAGCTTTCTCATCTTTAAGTTATAGCTATAATCTTTGCAGGTATTTCAATCCAATTTCACTTTCCTTCCCCCCTCATGTCACCCAGTTCTGAGTTATTGCACACAGTGATGGCCAAAGACATCATAAGTCTGCAAGACTTGGGGCCCAGCACAATGACTCTGGTTAAATCCTTGCCTTGCAAGTGCTGGGATGCCATATAGATGCCAGCTTATGTCCCTGGCTGTTTCACTCCCCATCCAGCTCCCTACTTGTGGCCTGAGAAAGCAGTAGAGGATGGCCCAAAGCCTTGGGACTGGAAGAAGCTCCTGGTTCCTGATTGGCTCAGCTCCAGCCATTGGGGCCACTGAGGATGTGAACCAGAAGTCAGAAGATCTTTCTGTCTCTTCTTCTCTCTGTAAACCTGCCTTTCCAATAAAACTAAAATAAATCTTAAATAAAAAAGCCTACCAGACTTCATATGGAAAGCCAGTAGATCATTTCGAATAAATGCTCTCATCAATCCAAACAGGCAGGTTTGTCTTAATCCCCATCTTCTTCACTCAACCCCATTCAAACAATCCCAAACAATAGGAAATCACGCAACCACAGGGAGGACTTGCAAAAGTTCATGTAAAGTGTGCATTGTCTTTTCATTCCATCTTTTCCACATACTTCTTGCAATCTCGTGTGTCGTTTGAGCAACAGGATGCTCCTCTAAGATCATCTGCCATGTGTAGTCTCCATAGGATTGTAGGCCTATGTGCTCTGATGATCTGTGCTTCAAATGCATGTAACATCTGACTTGTCCAGTGTAAACGCTACCTCAAGTAAGCAGGAACTGACAATCGCTAGTCATACATCATTGCCAACATTTTCTAGACAAAGTTTATAGTTACAGGCATCAGGGAGTCAAATCCTACCTCATTTATCTGTTTTGTTTAAACATTCCCATACAGCCATCCTGAAAACCAAAGTATGTCTTGTGGCGAATTAATAGACATTGCTCCATCATGTGGTTTTATTTATGGTCTTCCTGCCCCCCCGACCCCACCGCAGTCTCAGGCTGCTTATACATAACACAGTTACAGAAGTGTCAGACACACAGGCTGTGGGTAGAAGTCCAGGGAAGAAGATCTTCAGTCTCATAGAAGGAGATATTGAAACTTCCCCATTCCTCCCAACTCCTGCAGAACCTTCTACCCACCTTCAACACTGCTTCCTCTAAGTCCTCCTATAGCATGACCAATCTTCTCATATCTATGAATCTAGGTCTAGCATAGTCCTTAAGTAAAAAGAAGGGTCTCTGTTAGGAACCAACAAACAACCTGATAGAATAAGCTCAGATGTAAACTAGGCAGTGGCCCCATAATCTATTCATTGTGTGACCCTGAGCAAGTCAGTATCAATTCAAGACTCCTGCTAATTAAAGAAAGCTAATAATCCTTACTCTGTAGGCCTAGTTTAATGATTAAAAAGGCTACTATGTAAAGTGTCTGGCAAAGATCCTGACTCTCTATAGAATGTAGTTAATAAAAGCACCATTGTATGTTTTACATATATATGAGGAGCTGTTCTAATTGTTTTACATGAGTTAACTCAAATACATTAAATCCTTCCTTAAATATTACCTTTTAGAGGAGTTTCCCAAACTACTTTGCACTTACAGATTTCTTTTTTTTTTTTAAGATTTATTTATTTTATTACAAAGTCAGATATACAGAGAGGAAGATCTTCCGTCCGATGATTCACTCCCCAAGTGAGCCACAACGGCCGGTGCGCGCCAATCCAAAGCCGGGAACCAGAAACCTCCTCCGGGTCTCCTAAGGGTGCAGGGTCCCAAAGCATTGGGCCGTCCTCGACTGCTTTCCCAGGCCACAAGCAGGGAGCTGGATGGGAAGTGGAGCTGCCGGGATTAGAACCGGCGCCCATATGGGATCCCGGGGCGTTCAAGGCGAGGACTTTAGCTGCTAGGCCATGCCGCCGGGCCCCAGATTTCTTTTTTTAAAAATAAGAGGTTGTACTTTATTTCTTTCACAGTCTTAGTTTTTTAAATTAGAAAAGCAGATCTCCAGAGAGAAGGAGAGACAGTGAGAAAGATCTTCCATCTGCTGACCCACTCCCCAATTGGAGTAACAATCAATCTGAAGCCAGGAACCAGGAGCTTCTTCCAGGTCTCCCACATGGGTGCGGGGTCCCAAGGCTTTGGGCCATCCTCGACTGCTTTTCCAGGCCACAAGCAGGGAGCTGGATGGGAAGTAGAGCACCTGGGACACAAACCCAGGCCCATATAGGATCCCAGAACCTGCAAAGCAAGGATTCAGTCACTGTGCAATCAGGCTGAGCCCTACATATTTCCCCTGCAGCATCCCCATGATGACATATTGCCTTGTAAAATACTACATATTCTGTGTATTGGGATAATGACAGTATGCTTCCACTAGAATGAGTGTGAAAACAGGGAATTTCGTCTGTTTCAGTCTTCACTGTAGCACAAGAGATCAGAATATCATCTGGTACTCAGGACGCCCTCAGTAAAACTAGGGAAGCAAATTAAGAATGTAATCTTCAAGAAAGCTTTATGAAACAGGCATTGTTAATCTTTTCTGTTCATTAGAAACTGGTGTACAGACAGATGAAATAACCTGCCTGGAGTACTTTGAGAATTTGAAGTAAGCAGTTGGTTTCCAGCCCTCGCCATCTTAGCAATTATATTATAGTGTGTCTTTTTAAGCACTTATAAGGGCTGGCATAGTGACATAGCAGCTAAAGTTGCTAGCTATGATGCTGGCATTCCATACAGGGGCACTGGTACATGTCGCAGCTGCTGCAATTTCGATCCAGCTCCCGACTAACCTGTTTGGGAAATAACAGAAAATGGCCCACATTTACTCTCCACTCTGGTTTTCACTATTTATTCCACTTCACTTCTCCGTGAACAGGATCTGCTTTTTTGGATGAAATTTCTGTGCAGTATGCTGGAAATCTGGCTTTGTCCTTGTGATAAAGGGAATGATCAACGATTTCTTCAAAGGACATTTCCATTGCTCAACTACTTCTGCATCATTACTTGTGTTTTTCTACAAAATTAAATGGGTGGACATTCTTTCCACATGCTCCCAAAACCTAGAACTATTCAACCTTGTTTCAGTGGTTTCAGGCAGTGCAGTAAAGCAAGAAAAGAAGTTACCCAAATTGGGGTAGAAGAATAAAACTGTGCTCACGGTTTCACAGATGACTTAATCATCTATGTAGACTATCAAATGAAATCTACAAAAGCAGCTCCTTGAGCAAATAGGAAAGCTTAGCAAGTTTGTGGGAGATAATATTGGTAGACAAGAATCAACTGTACTCCTACATGCTAGAAATGAATGATAAGAAATTGAAATAAACAAAGCAATTACATCTACCATCAAATGTGTGACATGTTTAGGAATATAACTGACAAAAGATAAAAAAGAAGCTTGCCTGCAAACTGAAAAGCCACTGATGAGTGAAATGAAGGAAGATCTAAATAAATGGAGATCCCAAATTCACTGGGACCAGATACGGTTAACATGCTGCTTCTCCATCAGTGTGAAAAATTTGATGCAGCCACTGCCCAATCTCAGATAGTCCTTCTCCTTTTAGTAGAGTTTATAACCTAATTCTGAAATTCCTACGGAAATAGAAAGTGCCAAGAATATTGAAAACAGCTTTGAAAAGGAACAAATGAGGGCACACATCATTTGATGTCAAGACTTATTAAAGAGTCAGAGTAATTGAGACAGCGTTGTATTGTATATCTCTGTTGATCAAGGCAGCAGCACTGAGAGCCAAGCAGCAGACCTCAGTATTCAGTGGTCAACTGACTTTCAACAGGGATGCCCAGGTATTTTATTTTTGGAAAGGTTATTCTCAAACAATGGTACTGGGCCAGCACAGAGACAGCCCCATGATCTGCAAAATCAGAAACATAAACTATGATGCAAGGCCAGTGTTGTGATGCAGAATCAAGCCTCCACCTGTGGCACTGGCATCCCACTTAGGCACCATTTGAAGTCCCTGCTGCTCCCTGTTCATGGCCTCAGGGAGACAGTGGAACATGACTCAAGTGCTTGGGCCCCTGACACCCATGTGGGAGAGCCAGAAGAAACTCCTGGCTCTCAGCTTCGGAACTGCCCAGCTGTGGCCGTTGCAGGTATTTGGGGAGTAAACCAGGAAATGGAAGATTCTCTCTTTCTAGTCTTCTTTCTGTGAAAATCTACCTTTCCAAGAAAATATAAATAAATCATTAAAAAATTATAAGGGGCTTAAATGTAGAATCTGAAATGATTACAGCTTCTGAAAGAAAATGTAGAAGGAAATCTTTGCCAAAGCAAAGATGTTTTAGACATGAAACCAGAAGAAAAGTATAGAAAAGAAAAATAATTTCAGAAACTCGACCTCAAATTAAAAGCTGCTTCAAAATGCTTCTACATCTCAGATTTTTAGTCAATGCTGAAATCATAATAACTTTTTGGATAACATGTGCATTTTGTATTGTGTTTCCATAACCACTCAGTACTGTAAACCATAGGAGGTCATGCTTAATTAGTTAGCTGACTAAAAACCAACACATTTCAATCGGAGACATTAGTCAATGCAATTTATTTTGGTCCCTGCATTTCTCTCCATTCAGAGGTTGTTGAGACCGAAGAGCGAAGAACTGATAGATAAACAGACACCTGGGAAGAGAAGGGGAGTGGGAGACAAAGGGGGGAGAGGCAAGGGGGGAGGGAGAAAGGGAAGGGGAAAGAGCTTCTTACCATGTATAGAAAATTAGAAGAACTGCATTTTTCATTGATTTTTTAATTTAATATTCTCCAAGATACAGTATTTATAGGGATGAGGGTTCATCCCTGCCCTTTCCCTTCCTCCATTTGTTCCTAGAAGAGCCGCACTTGGCACCACTCTTCCTGTACGTATGTTTTCTCAAGTGCATGACAATGCAGCGACACTCCAGCCAGCACATAGGAGGGGACTGAAGCTCTGCCAATGAGACTTTCTAAGCATACATGTCACAGACAGGGGAAAAAGACCCCATGAAGACCCCTGCTCCAGAGAGAGGTGGCATGCTTCCTCCATGGGGAAACTAGCTCCTGCTTTCCAAAGGTTCAGTTAGGAAAGCCCTCTTCTTGACTAAGCTGTTGAAGCATGAACAGCATGCACAGTCACATATTTGGCGGGAGCATTTATTATGTTAGTAGGTATGTTATACAGCCTCAACAGGAAATGGTTCCCAGGGCTGGACTTTGTCTTCCTGGATCTGCCATTCCTTCCTTGTCTTACACAATCTGTTGGCATTATTGATGTACTCTTAGTGAGGCTGGGGCATGTGCTTCTCCACTTCAGGAGCTGGCAAAGTACAGACCCAGGCAAACAGAGCCAAGCAGAACTCTTCGGAATCGTGCCGGCCAGGCTGCCCCTAGCCAAGTCACACTGGCCTCAGCTGTATATGTTGGCAGCCAGAACAAGCTGAATTGCTAGATGCCATTGAATACCCACCTTGTGCCAGAATGTCTCACATGAGACATTTAATATTCCTAACAGCCCAATCAGACAGGTACAAAGCTAATAAGTGAGACAGCCAAGATTCACATTCAGGTATCTGTGACTCCAAACTCCATGTTCTTTCAAATACACACAAAGCTGTCTCATTAACTTATTGTAGGAAATCTTTGCCTATGCCTGGATTGCAGCTGCTTAGAAGCAGGTAAAATAAGTCTAAGTCTGTGTTATTTATCCCTGGTTGTTGATAATGTTTTTCGAGTGGCTGAGGATACTTTGCTGTCTTACTAAGGGACACACTTTTAGGGATAGCCTTGACTTTGGTGGTAGTGTTATTGTGACCAAAGGTCTCACACTGTCCTGGATGGGGGATGCTAAAGGGAAAGGCCATTAGACAGCACAGGAACACAGCTGCAGCCTACTCAACTAGAAGCTGTTTTGAGGAATACATTCTGACATTGGCTTCTGCTTCCTACATTTTTTTTTCTACGAGGAAACAATTGCAAAGAAAGCAAAGGAGAGGTGAAACAAAAAACAAACAAACCAAGGAGTTTAATGCTTTCGTTTGTCACAAATTGTGAATATGAGACTTGGTCTAATAACTGAACTAAGGCATCATTAACATGATTATCACATACAATTGCCTCTGTTATTTGAAAAAGTCATATCCTTGACTGTCATGTTCTTACAGAATATCAGTATACAGCCATTCTGAGAACACAGAGACACACAAGGAGACAAAATTAGAGATTTTACAAGCAGTCATGGTCTACTGTATTAGAAGGAACATATGGCTCCCAATTAGAGGAAATGACAATCATGACACATAATTATGCAGGATTCTCAATGCCAGCATTGGACATATCAATAACTGAATCCAAATATAAAACAGCACCATGCTGAATCTGTACAGAGCAAACGAGATTTCATCTTTTCTTTCTTTTTTGAAAATTTATTTATTTTTATTGGAAAGGCAGATATGCAAAGAGGAGGAGAAACAGAGAGAAAGATTTTCCATCAGCTGATTCACTCCCCAAGCAACCACCATGGTCGGAGCTGAGCTGACCTGAAGCTAGAAGCCAGGAGCCTCTTCCAGGTCTCCCACGCGGGTGCAGGGTCCCAAGGCATTGGGCCATCCTTGACTGCTTTTCCTGGCCACAGTCAGGGAGCTGGATGGGAAGTGGGGCTGCCAGGATTAGAACCAATGCCCATAGGGGATCCCCGTGTGTGCAAGCAAGGACCTTAACCATGAGGCTACTGTGCCAGACCCTCATCTTTTCTTTCTAAAGCACTAACGCATTTCATTTGGCTGCTGTCAACCAAAATGAAAAGGGTGTGGCTATGTTTATTTTATCCCTAAAGCTATGTGCTCCCCACTATGTTCATGGAGACATTGCTTAAATAAATAGGCCTGTTCACTATGAAATACTTTTGATAAAACCAAGTTAATGCTAGTCTGACTGTGGCACCTGCTACCAAGTTCAGTCCCATGTAGATCTGTGAAGTCACTGAAATTTGATTTGATCATCTCATAGTCCTCTTCTATACTCATTTCTCCCCAGAGCATCACCCCTCTTTCCCTAGTTTAATTCATGTCAGCCAACACCTTGATAGTACTTAAATCAGCATGTAAGGTTGATTTAGTGCTTGATTTCTCTACAATGATCCTATAATACTCATGGTCTTCTCTAGCATTTCAATTTGGACTTGGCCCTTGTTGCAGAATATGCAACTTTAAGGAATCTAACTCTTAAATATATATTCAACATTCAGAAGCATCTGTTTACATAGCCATGTGTGTGAATGTATTTGCATGTGTGTGTTCTCTCAGTCTTGGTTGACTAATATCAGGGAGAAAAGATATAGTGACCCAAGTCTTTATTGTTTTCTTGCTTCATTGATGCCGGGATATTATAAAGACTCTTGTTGAGCTCAACGATAATCTTGAGAAAGGATGATGGTCCCAACAGAACCCAGAATGACGCTATTTTAGAGAAAATGTCAAGCATGCTAGAAATGCGTGTATTTCCCTTTCCTCACTGTGGTTGCTACAACTTAAGTACAATCATTCTACTTTCTCCAAGAAGTTTCTACGTATACAGTAACTAATGGAGTCCATTCACACGAACACCACAGACTATGGAAGAAAAGGCACCCAACTGGTGCTTGACACCTAACTGCTGGCCTTCTTTGGTGTGATTAGCTCAAATAACTCACTCTCTGAGCATGATTCTAGGCTGTCACCTGCTCGTGTCTAGACACGTGACTCTGAGTCAAAGTGTCCTTACCTGTTTAGCAAAGGAACTGGTATCATGTAAACTAGGAATATGTGCCAATACAAAAATATTTTTTTAAAAGGCTCTTTGTAGCTACCAGGTATGCTCAGTGTTGACAATCCAAGTGCTTTCTAAGGCCCCTCCAGCAAGTCAATACATGCATTGATCATGGTCCACTATGCTGGCCAGAACAACAGGTTCACGTTTCCAAAGAGAATTGTATGTGAGGCGCAGGGGCACAACCTTGCTAGTGATGGGTCAACCTCTGCAAAATCTACGCTTCCTGATCTCAGTGCTACAGCTCTACATTGATTTTGTTTACTGTCTTGTCAATTTGGTTCACGGCCCACAAAGAAGAATTGGCTTGTACTTCCCTGAACACTACTGCCAGGGCATTCTGGCTCTTCTGTTCAGACATAGCCTATTCCATCTGTTCATCCCTGAAAAGGGAGGGGTGGGACTAGTGACCCAGCTCCAGACCCAGGCAGTGAAACAGAACAAGCAGAACTGAAACAACTTCAAGCTGTGGGTCTCTTAAATGCACATGCTGCACTGAAATCTTGGTAGACTTCAACTGGATTGAAAATCAGAAGAAGACACAAGGCTTAAAAGCCTTTTTTTTTTTTTTAAGCTTGGACCAAATTCACAACTTGCTTTGACCAACGCACAGAGTATTCATCCCCACTGAATGATTGTGGTTTGCATTTTCTTCATTTGACCTCATCTTGCTACCTGAGAGTAAGTGGACAAAAATGAAAGGATTCCAGCATTCATTCATATTCGTACATGACCTCTTCACCACCCTAACCTTGGCATTGGCTAGGGGAGACTATTTTGGCTCCAACAGCAGTGATGATGTAATTATAGTACTTAAATACCAGGTCATCATCCTTCCTCTTCCCTACTAAGATATGAATAGGACCTATTATCTCTTATCTATGTGACCTCAGGCGCAATGGCACAAAGTAGATGCTCAACATACTTTAGACATTGTCATGGCTATTAGTATTTGTGTTAAGTTTTCCATCAAAACTCTTCATTTGGAGACCCCAACTGGGCATTATCCTCTTTGAACCTTCAATTTTTTCATGAGCAAAACAGAAATAATGATGCCTGTTTCATGAGCTTTTAAATGGGTGAGAATGAATGAGAAAAAACATGTGTCAAATGCTCAGGACATGACTGATTCAAAGCACTCACTGAGTACCTATTAGTTATTATTCTTTTTAGTTATAATGTGCATTTGAAGTAGCTTGACTTTTTCTATTTCTTCAAAAAGGAGAAAGAAAAGACAACAACAAAAAACACTGCTCCACCTCCCAGGCTGTACCTGGCTCAAAGGAACATAAAGAAACTCTTAGCGACTGCTCTACATCCCACTGTCAAGGTCAAAGGATATCTGAGAGCTGAGCAGAACAGCACCCTCTGTGCAGGCCACTGTGCAAAGGCACCATGGGGAAAAGCCCTGGAGTGTAGAACTCAATCTATCATCCATGCTTCACACACACTAATGCGTGCATGTGCGCACACACACACACACACACACACACACAGTTATGCAGACAACGTAGTGAGAAGTATAAATGAAAACCCTCTCTGCACTGTAATGTGGTATGTACGCTTTGATAGAGTCCTTCTAGACAGTGTGGGAAATGCCCTCCTTCCCACCTAGTTCATCAAGAGGCTCACCACAGCTGTAGGTGGTCACTGCTTCTCCTGGTGACAAAGCTGTTCTGAAAAGGAGGAGCACGGTGCCATGGCAGAAACAGAGCCACAACACAATAAAACCACAGAACCTGCTGAAAATGAAAGAGAGAGGGAGAGCTTTTTAAAAACAAAATTATTCATTTGGAAGGTGCAGTTACAGAGAGAGAAAGAGAAGGAGGGAGGGAAACAGACAGGGAGAGAGAGAGAGAGAGAGAGAGAGAGCAAGAGCCAGAGAGAGAGAGAGATAGACTCTTCCAACGGCTGGTTCACTCCTCAGATGGCCACAGCCAGGAGCTCCAGCTGGGTCTCCCATTGGAGTTGCAGCAGCCAAAACACCTGGACTAGTGGCTTGGGTTGCTTTTCCAGGCCACTAGCAGGAAGTTGGCTCAGAAGTGGAGTACCTGGGACATGAACTAATGCCTATAAGGGATGCCAGCATCACAGGCAGAGGCTTTACCAGCTGTGCCACAATGCTGGCTCCGACACATGCATCTTTGAAGTGATTCTTGCAGCACATTTCATTTTATATTGCTCATCAACAAAAAATAACAAAGATTAAGTTAATGTGTGAGTTCCTACAAATGACAGGTAAAAGACACCTCATGGCAGAAGCTTGAGGTGTCCAAATACAGCAATTGTGAAATAAGATCCATGTTTATCTACTTGAGAATGCATTTATTCAGGGCTCCTACTGTGAACAACCTGCATATAGTACTAGATATGTATTCTCTATGTCATTTGAAGCCAAATTTTATCAAATGCACCTTTTTGTAGCTTGTAATCAGTCTTCATTCAGAAGATAAAAGACTGAGTTCTTGTAAGCCAAAAAGACAAAACATCACCCCCTTCAAAACGCAACAGCTGATCACAAACATTCGTATCTATACATCAGAGTTTAACAGATGGAGATTGGGCCCTGCAGTCAGCAGTATGAAGGGGTGTGCATGGTAGCCAGGTCGAGTCTGTTATTTCCGCCAACATGGGGTTAACAGCCACTCTCTAGAGCTGTATCTATTAACTGACAGTGTGTGCTTACAATGGCTTGGGACTAATTTGGAAACATTCAGTTCCACAGGAATGCATGCATCAATTCCTCTCTTTCATAATTTATATATCATTTTGATGGTGGCGTTTAGCAATAAATAACTGAAATGAGTTCTAACCACTCCAAGATTTAGTCTTATGTCTTCACCAAAGCTTTTTATATTCACCAAGATAGCCTACATTCAGCTTTATATGGAAACCTGAAATGGTATTCAGAACGAGCTGAAAAAGAAAGAAAAAAGCAGCCAATAGATCTTTCACTTTGGGAATTGAATACAAGATCTTATTCAAAGTGTGGCATTTATAGTTCAATGCTGAATACATAAAATATGTGACCATTACACATTCACCTTTCATTGCAAAGTTGTGCTCTTGTAGTGACATATCTTATTGCTTGATTAGAGCTGTTAACATGATGAAGACATCTTTCATCTTTTTCTAGATGCAAGCTGAGTATGCTTCTGCCTGAAAAAAAAAAAAGCCTCACCCTGTCAAGCAGATAGCTCAAAGGGAGCCTGGGTTAGTCACCAGAGGGTTGTAGCCACTTTAAGAGGGAAGTACCTAATTAAAGGCATGTCCTATGTATGAGCTCACACCACTTCACACCGCCAGGCTTTGCGGAATCAAAATGGATGGATCAGCCAATGTTGTCTTCTGGAATATGTTCAAAAACATAAATCTGATATCACAAATATTCAGCCAAGACAAGCTTTGGCAATACCAAAAAGTACAGGAAACGGTGCATCCTATTAACTAGGTAAAGAGTAAATCATGTAAATCAGTGACATGGTTGAAATGTAAATGTACTTAAACCAGGAAATTTATACAATGGTTTTTCAGATTCTTCAAACTCAAACCTAAAGCTCAGTATATGAATCAAAGACAGATTTTCGTAGCTTTTGCAAATCATAAAACAATGAATCACTTGTGCTCCTTTTCTCTTTACATCTTGAAACTCCATTGTTCAGATTGTACCTTGCCCTTATGGACTCATGTCCTTGTCCTTCACAGCCCCTAAGCTATCTTTCCAAAGTCTTCTCTGACTCCTCCCTTCCCTTCTTTCATCATTCATGCATCTAATACTAGTGCCACATACGTTACTCTCTGCAATTCCCAATTGACTAGCACAGTGTGAGGCACACAGAATGCATTTCATAAACCATTGTTGAATGAATACAAATGAATGACAAAACGAGAACATCACATGGCTGTGTGAGAGCGATGTCAGATGCAGAGGGGCACTTTTCACTTACTTCCCACTCTTCAATGCATTCTGGGCCTTTGTGGATGATGGAGAGTTGATGCCTGAGTTAGTGTTTGCAGAACCCCGTCTATCATTACTAGACCCACAGAAAAAATAGAGAAGAATATATATGTATATATACAACAAAAATCGGAGACAAAAAGTAGTTATTCATTTAAAGAGTTTCATTTTCTCTCTCTCTCTCTCTCCCTCCTTCCCTTCCTTCCTCTCTCTCTCTGTCCTCTGTCAAAATAGTGGTATCCCTCAAAGATAGAGCGTGGGAACCACGGGTCAAGTTCAAAATAACCTACCCTTTCACATTCAAAAGCTAATGAATTCCATTAATGATAGCTTACAGCCCGGATGCCAAGAGAGACTCCAGTAAAAAAAAAAGTGTGTGTGTGTGTATACATACATATATATACATATACATACACATACTCATATTTTAACATAAAATCTTTTATTATCAGCCAATGAATTCCTTGCATTACAAGTACAGTTCTGCAGCTGCTGACTTTTAGTGAGGTATGTGGATGCTAAATGACTTCTAAAAGTCTTTGGGAGATACTATCCAATGAATTAATAATTATCACTTCTAATGTTACATGGGAAGGCCATGAATTCAGCTATTCTTTCAGGAGAAGTACCACCTGGTTCATGAGTAATTGAATTTAAATTTCCACCTTCAATAACTCCACAGCTTATGTCAAACCTTGGAAACAATTACAAAATAAATCACAAGGAAGGCCTGCTTAATCTCATCGGGTTAATAAATTCAGTCAAATTAATCACCTGAAGGTAAACAAAAAGGAATAATTGATTGGAGTCTTCTTGATTACTTTATTCTATTTTCTTTATCAAACTATTTTACCATTATCTTCAATTCTGTTGCTGTGCCTTGAAATTATTACTTTACTTCATCTTCAGATTTCCATGGAAACCAATTCAAAAGCTTTTTTTTCTTCACTTGATGATGTGTGAAATTATTTATCCTGATTTCATCAGAAAGAATTTTTTGTTGTTATTAGATCTGCATCAGCATAGCCTTTATAAGTAGTGAAAGAAAAATATGTATACTTTAGGTTTTCAAAGTATGTGATAGAATCTTCTGGGGCACAGATTATTATCCCAGAACATGTCAAAGAGCTTTCTGGATGTTTATGAATCTCTTAAGCACCTCAGAAATAGGTGTCTGCAAGTAGCTGTATTTGTGGGACGCTGAGGTGGGGTGGGGATCACAGTAGACACACTGCCATGTGTCTTTCAGCTTCAACTCCCCAGTGATTGCCAAGGTGGGAAAGATGTGAGGAGGCACAGAGGAAGGCTCATCAGGGAAAGCCAAGCTGATGGCAAAAGCAGTTAGGACTCATCATCCAAGACATCCAAAGGAAACCCTTTTGAACTGGGAGACATCAAGGTAAGTCCTCACTGTATGGTGGGGATGCTAGAGGAAGTGTTCTGGAAGACATGGGCACACACTGTGTCCTTGAGTAGGTGGCTCAAACCTGCAGGGACAAAATGCTGGATCTCCCAGACACAGTGCCAGGCTCACTTCCCTGGGCTGCTAAGGGACTCACCAGAAGGACTCACCCTTCTAAGTGGGGGAGTGACTGAAGACCTCTCTTGCCCCTGCCCCCTAACCATCCATTCTGATTTCCTAGGGAAGAACCCCTGGACTTTCAACCATACTAGCTATCCTCCTCCAACGGAATCAACCTCAGCAACTGAGTGATAATACCAGACAATTGAACAAAACACTCAGAAGAATTTCTAAGGATCTCCTACACCCTAAGGTGAGTGCAGCCTAACTTGAGTCACAAAATACAGAGAAGTTTCAGCTATTTCACTACCACATCATGACACAGGCTATGTCGTCTTCCTCCTCTTAGCCCCTCACTGACACAGCAGGCAGTGGAAAACCTGACTGGAGGCATTCCCAACCAAAGGATCTTTGGCTATCTCCAGGACACTACTTGGCTCAAATTAGGTGGTCAATGATCTCTTCCCTAGTCAGGGAACTTTCCTTTGAATAAGACAACAGCTGTTCTCATTGCAAAATTCCCGTGTCTGTGCCTTTGGGGTTAGGGTCCTCTATAATCTGCATTACAAGTGCCTCTGTTTAAAGCCAATGCAAGGCCCTGCAGGACTTGGGGAAAGCTGTCAGCTGCCAGTGGCAGCTTTAATATTGTTAACTGCTGCGCCAGACTGTGGGAGCAGGGAGGTGAGGAAGGGGGTGGTCCAGGAGCAGTAGTCCTTTAAAAGATAGGAAAAAGGACCCATTCTGATCTACTGCCAAATCCTGAAAGTGCAGAACTGAGGAGAATCAGAACAAAAACATTCTCAGGCATAAATCACACAGCGAAGCTAAGGCACCAAAACTGGTGGTGAAAGTAATCAAGTAACTAAAAATGTTTGTTCTGTGTAAATAATATCCACTCACAAACGGGGGGACCACAATGCCTGAAAGGGGAGAGGCAAGAAGAACTCTTGGCAGGCTTGGATTCTATCAGCTTAGTTTTAGATGAACTAAGGACTATGCTCTAGGAAGACAAGTTTGCTGCACATTTCTGGGAAAACTCCTCATTCTTCTATGAAGACCCAGCAAGATGCCAGAATTCTCCAAGTTTGGAAGAGAAGGAGATGTAAAGTGGTAGCAAAGACCTGGAATTTTTCACAAGTGCTCAATGAGAGATGCAGAGGAAACACTACGGCTGCAGACTTTGTGGAATCCTCAAAGATCTAAACAGACTTGGCTCAAACAACCCCCATCCCCAAATGAAGGCACTGCCAGGAATCCTAGTTACAGAAGTATCTAGCAATCTCAGATATAGATATGAACCCTTGCCTGTTTCTAAGATGTAGGGATAATAACTGAGGTATAGGAGATCAGGGAAGCTGCCTTGAGTTACAGTTCCTATCTACACATCAAAAATAGACCTAGCTAGGTTGTCCTTTTGATCTGTCTCTAGCCACTCATCAGATTTTTTTTTTTTAATTTGATCTCCTCTTTGAGTTGCAGTCTCCAAGGCCTTGGCCTAGAGTCCCAGAGGGTGGGTTCCTAGGCTTCCTACCTGTATAACTCTCCCTCTTCCAGAGCAGGGGACTCTTTCCTCCTTTCAGTGCCTCACAACCATGCTCATGGAAGGCTTATAAAAACAATTCCAGGTGAGCTCCTATAGGAAAAATGAATGCATGCCAGCCCTCCTGCCAACTCTCTGTTTGGTTGGCTGTCCACTTCTACAAATATGCTCTTTTCCACACACTCGATACATGTCCATGCACTATAAAATCAGAAAGAAAACAAATCCAGCAGTCTTACGCACATTGTTGTTCAGGTGGAAAAGATATGACTAACGCAACTCCAGCATTTTTTTTAAGCATTCCTGATGGAGTAGTTTGACAATGAAATGGTATCCAGTGTACTTAAACCAAAAAGCAATCAAATTCACTCCAAAAATTTTTTTTCTTTCCTCTAGATCAGAGGCACTCGTGGGATAACAACATAGTGATTTAAAACACACTCAATTCACTTTCTTGGTGGGTGGTATCCAGAAACTCTATTTCCTATGATGCTTCGCAAGTTCCTTGGAAATTAATTCAGATCCATGAAGAACAGTTGTGCTGCTGCGCCTCCAACAGTACTGACAATTTAAAGACTAATTTTTACTGTCTTGGGAAAACTATAGTATACTTGGAAGACTGAGCCGGGTTAATGTTTACAGTCAACATCCACATCTTTTCCCTAATACTTATCTTGTGGTGGTGTTTTTATTTTATTGCTAATTTGTCTCTAAAATTAGCTTGTAAGTGAGTGCTTGTTATGGTTTGAATCCACAAAAACTTACTTTGGGGCTTGCTCCCCCACGTCATGTGTTGAGAGGAGGCAAGGCCTCTAGCAGGCATTGGGGTCATAGATTAGAGTCCTTAGCAATGCAGTAATGCCATCTTGCAGCAGTGAATGAGTTTCTCTCTTGGAATTCAATTAGTTACCATGAGATTGGAATTTTAAAAAGCAAGCTTGGCTCTCCCTGCTCCCTTGCATCAAAGCTCTCTTCTATGTATATGTACTCACTCATGGCTCTGGCACCTGCTCCTGCTGTCACCCACTGGGCTAGATGCAGCCACTCAAATTTAAACTCCTCAGCGTCTGGTACTATGAGATAAATAAAACTTATATTTCTAAATTACCCAGTTTAGGGTATTTTGTTGCAGTCACAGAACATACACTAAGACAGTGCTCACAAAATATTTGTTGAGTGAATAAATGAAAGGCTCAGTGCCATGACTGATGGTTCATGTCTGGCACTGGTGTGAGAGAAGGAAATGGGGACACCATGGTCTCACAGTTTTCAAGCCTGAAAAGGAAGGATCTGAAAGCAGTGGATTCTGATGATTGATGTTTGATCACACGTGGATCACAAAGATAGGTGACAGCAGAATGCTTGCTTGGATGTTTGGACAGCCTATCTGCATAATAACAAGTCTGTTGCATTTGTCAGGCTCTTGATAGTTTCTTGAGTGTGTTGTTTATAGGTAATAACTGAGACAAAACCCAAGCTGATGTTAAGGGGTTGTTCCAAGTGTCTCTGGGAGAAAGGTTGGCTACTCTCGGTTCCCTCACCTCTCGAAGGCTCCCGAGTTGGGGGAATACAATTGAAACTGAAGACTCTACCAGGCAGGAAGCTCATCTTACTTTCCCAGCAGGTGCTCAAGGCCCCTCTTCAACAGGTCACAAGCTAGTCATCTTTTGAGAGGTTATTAAATCATGACTGCTTCCCCATGAAAGCCTACTATTTCCTTTCTGAGAGGTAGGTGCACATTTGTGAAGTATCTTTGCCCTTTATTCTGTTACTCGGCAAGCCAGCTCTTCAAATATTGATTTCCTTTAACATTGATGAGACCCCTGTATTTCATTTTTCTCTCTTTTAGATTATGTCCTGAATGGTTTTCTTGCTTTGCTCCAAACTTTTTTTTTGTTGTTTTTCATTTTCACTTCTACCTGAAGTGTCTAAATTAGAGTACCTGTTCCTTTATAATCTATGTTTCTATTAGTTAGCAAGGAAATCCTAGTTCAATAAGAAGTTTTTTATTTATTTATTTATTTATTTATTTATTTTAATCTTAGCTTCCTCCCCTACTTTCCCTTTGCTGCACTATGGATAATGGCCAAGTTTTTCTTAGAGGAGAGGGGGAAAAGTTCTCCTTTCCTGCCGTGCAAAACCAGCACTATTATGAAATTTCAGAAGCAACCCCATAATTTCAAGGCATTTACTGAGGAATCTCAAGATCAAAGGCTGGCTGTCATCAGGGCATTTAACTTCTTGCTCTCTTAGGATTCTCATCTATAAAACAGATATAATTAAGCAGATCAGTGAAACCATTCACAGAGATGCTCACAGTTACTTAGCACTTGTACAGATCTTGGGGAAAAAAACAGCTGGGGCACTTGCACTATTTTGCCTTCTCCCCTTCCATTGATGTTTCATTCTAAAAGCTCACCACAGAACAGCAGGGCCTGAAACAATTTGTTCATTGATTATTGCTGCTATTATTGCTCTTTTCACCTGTTGGAATAGTCTGTTTCTATGTAGGGAGTGGTGGTTATATCCCTAAATGCCTAACCATGGTCAAGAAAGAACATGAATCAGTTCCTAAGATATTATTTTGTTGTTTAAACTGACTAATCTTTTTCTTTGTTACCAGGAGCCTGAACCTGGCATACAGGGAATGAGAGGATATACCTTACAGTTGGAAGACTATAATACTGCATTCACATTCAACTCTGGGTTCCTTCATCATATGGGGAGGGGAAGGGTTAGATGATTTGGGGTAGAACAGACCTGACGCATAATGGGTTCCTAAACTGGAATAATAGTTATGACTGTAGAAAATAAGAAACCATACCCAATATATCAAAAGAAAATACGACAGAACTTGTGGATCCATTACATCTAGAGAATGAGAATGAACTCTAAATGAAAGCTGCTGAGAAGATACGGAAGCTGGTGACTAACAAATTTCTTCTGCCAGTCAAAGAGAAAGAATTGTTGGGAGGAAGATCAAGGCTAGAAAAGAATGATTGATTTGATTCGGAGCATATGGAGTTGGCGGTATCGATGAACAGTGCCCCACAGAAGATTAGAGAAGTGGCACTGAAAGTCAAGAAAAAAGACACGGTCAGACGAACACCCACTGCTCTGGAGTGACACTCAGACTCATGAAGTTAGCAGCAAGGCTCAAGGGCCAGGAATCCACCAAGAGCAGGCAGTGAGTGTTTTGGGAGGCATCATCCGATATCAGACTTGGCCTGTTTCCACTCCAGTTTAACAAAATTTACAAGTATGTTACAAACACTCATAGGACTACATCCCAAGACTGGGTAAAAGAGACTGAGCCCGTGGAGGGATCAGACTGAGGCTAATGAGGACCAGTGCAAGTATTGATCTCAGTACAGGACCTGGCTTTCTTCATCCCCTTCCTACAGCCTGTCTCCCCCAAGTCTCTTCGCCCAGCTAGACACCTAACAGTTGACAAGGAGAGCTGAGTGCTACAAAGTGGGTAACAGTCATTGTCAATCCATTGCCACAACAGAAACACCTCAAAGTGCACCCCATGCTGTGTCACTTTGATGCAGACAATGGCAGATTAGAAAAACTGAGGTTATATCTTGACTTATCTTGTAGTTCACATTTTTTATTTTCTGTTCCTCTATACTGAGAATTATACCTCTGATTTTCTAAATTATTATGTATTTTTTTCTGTTCTTTCTGTATGCTGTGTCTCACTAATTGATATGTTCAATCGTGTTCTCTTAGCATCTTGGACAGTACACAATGCCACATCTTAATAATATCAGCACAGTTGCAGGTAAAATTTACCAGTCTAGGAGAAAATCAAGGACTTTGCCTTTGAAAAGCTCAAATATCACATGGTTAGACTACCTTTCCCAAGTTGAAGCAAAATTGGGTCTTTAGCCCCGGCTCTGCAACATGCCAATGGGATTATTTAATTTTTATGGGGTTCAAATTCCTTGTCTGCCAGTCCAGCTTACACAATGCTAACCAATTTGTTCACCAGGAAGACATGTAACAAACAAATATTTGTTGTATGTACTTTCTTATGTTTGGCCTTGGGGATACAATTGTATGACCACACTTCTGCTCTCAAAATGACCCAAGATTGAGTGAAATAGGCAAGTAAATTAGGTACATAAACATGCAATGTAACCAACAGATTAAGCACGTTAGGAAAAAGTGGTTGAGTAATAAATTAGGGATCAATGGCTTATGCCTACAGGGAATAGGGAAGAGAGAGCTAAAACTGAATTGCTTCTATAAAAAGGGGTGATCCTTTGTTTGCATTTAAAAATCATAACTCAAATGTTGTAAGGGGATAAAAATGTCAATTAACCTGACTTGACCATCACACATGGGATACATGTACAGAATTATCATGTTATAGCCTATACATGTGTATAATTAAAATAATTTAATACATGAAATAAAATGTATATAAAACAGTGAAGGAAAATGTTTGTTAGGTTTATCACATGTGCAAAGTGCCATAATAAGATACTATGAATAACGGAATTTTTCACAATATGTGCCTTTATAAAGTGGTTACAAATCACTTGTGTTATTTTCTACTGGGTGAAGAATTCTTTGTCCCTAAGACTTTTAAAGACACCAGACTTGTTAATGGGGTAAAACACAGGATACTGGTTTGCATCTCTGCCAAAAAAAATCATAAATCAGAAAATAACTGTTGGTTATGAGAATTTTCACCAAATGGAATGAAATTATGCTTATTGTTAGTTTGAGACAGTTGTCGCCCAACAGTGGCTCACAGATTTCCTTATTCATATATCAGATAACCTGTAGTATTTTTTAAATGGAGATAGTGGGTCTCATCCCTGGAATTCCTGACTCAGTAGGCCTTGGAATGGGCTTGAGAATTCACAACTGCAAAAATGTCACAGGATGCTGATGTTGCTTGTCCATGAATGCACACCTCACTAGAAGTATGCAACAGTCACTCTACTGGAACTTGAGACAACAACCAGTCATAGCTATCGTCCTTGCTTTCCACAGAAGACAGAGTAAGTCTACTGGATGGAAGGCACTCACTGTAGAGCTTCTGAGGCAGAACAGCTGAAGATGCTGTCAACATCTATCTCTGGAGATGCTCCTCTTTCCTAAGGAAGCAGCAATTATTGCAATCACCACAGAGTGGAGCTCGATAGCAGGTGAGAGAAAAATCGGATCTGACAGCATTAATTGAGCCTGAAGTTCTATTTACTGAAAATGATCTGGCATAATTAAAAATTCACAAGTGGAGCCTAGGTGGTGAGCACTGTACATTAGTGAGTCCCTAGAGTAGGCCAGGAAAGTCTCAGTGAACTCTTTAGGAAAAGCCAAAGGAGCCAACTGTACTGGCAGGGGTTAGCGTGCAGATAAAACAGAAAAACTCAGTCCATTCACTTGGCAGCGAGAGTCTAACTTTCTATTAGAGAATCGTGTGAGCCCAGAGGATTGCAGGGGAGGCTTGTTTCCTTTTCCCTGGCGATTAATCACTTTGCTTTCACTATCTACTGTTTGTGTGTGGACAGGCGCTTGACTCAGTGCTGAAGTCACCACTGGGGATGTGCTCCCAAGCTCCTGGCTTTCGGTCCTGGCTCCACTTTCAGCTCAACTAAGTGGCTCCTTGCCACTCACATGGCAGATCTGGGCTGAATTATGTACATTCAGTTTCAGCATGGCCCAGCTTTAGCTGTTACAGGCATCTGGGGAGTGAACCAGTGGATGGAATATGTTTCTGCTTAATTATCTGTCCCTATCGTTCTGCCTTTTGAATGAAATGAATTTTTTAAATGATATGTGCATATTGTCAAGGGATTTTCAAGAACATCTACCCTGCCTGTACATTATGTATTAAATTCTTTGATGGCCAGGGAAAATCATATTCATATCTTTTCTAAGACCTCTTAGAACATTTGTTACATATCTACTGACTACAACCATACCTGAAAAAGAAATTAACTTCTAACATACGTTTATTGATTTGAACTCAATGGCCGACCTGTATTGAGCTAGAAGTTCACTAATGGAATCACGTGGCTTTGGTTTGTGTATTTTTTAAAAGATTTGTTTTTATTGGAAATGCAGATTTTACAAAGAGAAGGGGAGACAAAGATCTTCTATCTGCTGGTTCACTCTCCAAATGGCCACAACAGGTAGAGCTGAGCCAATCTGAAGCCAGAAGCCATGAGACAAGAGCCAAGAGCCTCTTCCAGGTCTCCCACATAGGCCATCCTCTGCTGTCTTCTCCCATATCATAAGCAGGGAGCTGGATCAGAAGTGGAGCAGCTGGGACATGAACCAGCACCCATATGGGATGCCAACACTTGTATTGGTGGATTAGCCTGTTGAGCCATGGCACTGGCCCCAGTTTGTGTCTTTAAATGACTTACATCGGCTCACAGTGCATGCCTCAAAGGATAGCAGCCTATTGGAAAATCTGATCTGATCTTTAGAGCTCCAGACACACACACACACACACACACACACACACACACACACACACACACAAAACTCAAGTAGAGCAAAACCAGAGTCAGCAACTTTGGAGCCTGGCATAGCCAAACTAACTGAAAATCCTGGACACTGGAATTCAGCCCAGGTCAATATTCTGTCTTTGTAGAACATGAACCAAGTTGGAGCGTCAACAGGGTTGGTCTTGCCTAAGACCTCTAATCTTGACACTGGGGCTTCAAAAGCGCTAATTTTCTAGCTACAAATTGGTGTCCAATGTTAAAAGCATTCAAACCTCTCCTTGTTCTGGATTTAGCATAGTAAGGGCTTTCTACAGGGAAAAACATCTCTAGGGTTGAAGGATGTATCTGGCTCCTAAGAAATCCTGTCATAGGGGCGTGGCAATCAGGTCTTGAAAAGGCTGTCTGGGACATAAAGAGAAATAAAATTCTCTCAAACCATTCCTTTCCAGGTCTTGTAACAGCACTGAATCTCCCTACCAGAGGAGATGCTTTTCTGCTCATTTATATTTAGAGGACCAGTTATAATATAAAAAGGTTTTCTGTTTTAAGCTGCTCAAAGGAATCACCCATTTGAATGCATGCTATTCTTTTTTTTTTGAAGATTTATTTATTTTTATTACAAAGTCAGATATACAGAGAGGAGGAGAGCCAGAGAGGAAGATCTTCCATCTGATGATTCACTCCCCAAGTGAGCGCAACAGCCGGTGCGCGCCGATCCAATGCCGGGAAACTGGGACCTCTTCCAGGTCTCCCACACGGGTACAGGTCCCAAAGCATTGGGCCATCCCCGACTGCTTTCCCAGGCCACAAGCAGGGAGCTGGATTGGAAGTGGAGCTGCCGGGATTAGAACCGGCACCCATGGGATCCTGGCGTGTTCAAGGCGAGGACTTTAGCCGCTAGGCCACGCCACTGGGCCCAAAATGCATGCTATTCTTAAAAGATTTATTGATTTATACAAAAAGCAGACTTACAGAGAAAGGGAGAACAGGAAGGGGGAATGAGAGAGAGAGAGAGAGAAACTCTTCCATCTGCTGTTTTACTCTGCCACATGATTGCAAGAGCCAATGCAGAGCCATGCTAAAGCCAAGTATAGCCTAGAGACCCATTCAGGTCTCCCATGTGGATGTCAGGGGCACAGGTACTTGGGCCATCATCCACAGCATTGCAAGGTACATTTGCAGGGAGCTGGATCAGAAGTGGAGCAGCTGGGAGCTAAACTGGCACTCATATGGGATGCCAGTGCTGCAGGTGGAAGTTTAACTTGATGTGCTACAGTGTTGGCCAATGAACGCATGTTATTCTTAAGAAGCATGTTTCTGCTCCTGTTGTGTTACAATATAGAAAATGGAGTATTATTTTAGTGTGTTTTGTGAAAAAAATATTACATTTTGGTAACTCATGAAAACAAAACTTGTTCTATAAAACCATATTAATGACTGTTAAATGTTAGGCTTTGTGTAACTTAGAAGAATACACTTATTTTCATATACATAAGCATTTAATAATAGCCTAGTGAAACCCAAGATACTTAACTAAGCCAAATATTGAGGTTGTTCATTGATCACACCCTATCTCAGAGAAGAACAAGACTTAGAGAAATATGGGCTGAAAGGTCATTAGAGATAAGAAATTAAAGTCCAGAGAGAAGGGATTTACACAGGGGGAGCATCCAAAGAGGCAACTTTGATCTAGTAATAGAGCTTGGCCGGCATTTGCCAATCAGGATCACAAGGCCCATGTAGTGTAAAATGAATCAGGAAGTCTTAGTACCAAAGATGAAGTAACATGGATCAATCATGGCTCTTCTGGTTAATACAAGAAATTCAAGAAGAATGTCAGCATTGCTGCCCAAGCAGAGGGGGTTGTTTGGCCAAGAAGATGATGACATGTTCAGTTTTAAATTGCCCTTTTTTGTATCAGAAAGTCAGATATACAGAGAGGAGGAAAGGCAGAGAGGAAGATCTTTCATCCACTGATTCACTCCCCAGGTGCCCGCAATAGCAGGAGCTGAGCCAATACGAAGCCAGGAGTCAGGAGCCTCTTCCAGGTCTCCCACGTGGGTGCAGGGTCCCAAGGCTTTGGTCCATCCTTGACTGCTTCCCAGGCTACAGGCAGGGAGCTGGATGGGAAGCGGGGCCGTCAGGATTAGAACCGGTGCCCTTATGGGATCATAGCGCATTCAAGCCAAGGCCTTTAGCTACTAGGCTATCGCGCCAAGCCCTGTGTTACTTTTTTTTTTTTTTTTTGTGAAACCAGGTGATATATTTGATTAAAAAATCATATATAGATGTGAGATGTAGCCAAATACAGCGCTCTCAGGCGAAGCATGGTCCTTGGATTGAGCAATCTGTGATAGCTGAAATGCTTAGAAGGGCTGGTGTTGTGGTACAGAGGGTTAAACTGCTAACTGTGATTCTGGAATCCCATCTGGGCTCTGGTTCAAGCCTCAGCTGTCACTTCTGATCTAGTCCCCTACCTGTATGCCTGTGAAGGCAGTGGAAGATGTTCCAGGTACTTGGACCCTGTCCCACCCAAGCAAGAGACCCAGATGGAGTTCTGCGCCCTTGGGTTCAGCTTGGCCCACTTGGCCCAATCCCAACCACTGTGGCCTTTCAGAGAATGAACCAGCAGATGCAAGATCTCTCTCCCTCTATCTCTACAACTGTGTGTTTCAAAAACTAATTCTTAAAAAAAAAAACACTTAGAACAGAAGTGATTGCACAAGGGAACTGAACAGAGTGAGAACAATGCAGCCTGGAAAGCTGAAGAAGCCAGGTCAGAGGGGAGAAAGTGGGGTTCAGGAAAGCCAGAGGAGGAACTGGATCTGCGGCATGAGGCATCCAAACACACGAGATTCATCCGCTGATTATAAGACAGTTTTGTGTGTTGCGTTTCCAAGTACTATATGTTGTACTTTCCTGGTGCACCTTTCTGATTAGTTACGGCATTTCATCCATTGTGCTGTCCTTTATCGTATCAAGAGCACTGCATAGTCAAGAAGCCTTCTTTGTCACATGCAACCTGTTCCCATCACTTCCTAGCAAGGGTGATCTGAACTATGCTGAAGGATGCATCCTGTGCCAAACAAATGCATAATTACAGGCTTCAGATACTTTTTTTTTCAGTTTGGCCTTATTTACTGCAGCAAAGGTCAACAAAACAAGGAACTGTGTTACTGCTAAACTAGATGCGGTAAGAACACAACATTTTAAACAAATATGGTTATAATCTCTCAAATAAGCAACTAAGCTGCTTTTGATTATTGTTCCTGCTCGCTCACTTCGTCTGTTTTGTACAAAATGAGAAATGGGCCTTATTGATCACAACTTGGCTTCAAAATTCAAGAAAATCTTGGCTCTTGGAGAATCAGGATTCAAGTCAGCCTTTAGCCAAGATGCACTTGTTCAACTGGAAAGGCCCAGCTTTCCTGAGAGTCATGACAGCATCTGTTACCACTTTGTAGTTTTTGTTCTTGGGCTTCGAAACAATAGTCCTCTGGTTCTCCCCAGACACCAAACAATCAACTTCCTCTTGAATGCATTCTTTACATGTATACAACCCAGGTGTCCACACTCTTTCTTAGAAGAGTGAGCACTTCAATCACAGTGTACAATCTCGCTCTCTAGGAGTACTTCTTGGCTTAGAAAAGATGGAGATAGGGGGAGGTCAAAAACTACAGGGATCAAAACACAAAAGGCAGAAGTAAGGCTTCTTACGGAAAAAGTCTCAAGGTCAAATGAAGTAAAGAACAAAGCCATTGTGGAAAACGTTCTCATTACTGGCTGATCATAGATACTATTGTAGAAAGGGCCTGTATCATCCCTAGCATCTTTCAAGCTTTGTGAGAATATGACTGGCTTCATTAATGTAATGTCATATCAATTAAAGGGCACCATAAAGTGAAACCATATTATACCATTTCCAGACCCTTCTCAATGAAGGATGGAAACTCAGGGAGACATTTTGCAGAATGATTCTCTGAGAGATAGATAGGTAACTTAAGCTGGCAAGCTCAAACAAGTTGGTCAATCAGCACTTCAGCTCTTCAGACAATGGGAGAAAGTCTCAGAAATCACAGAGAAGATTCCAAGCAGGGAAAGATGAGTTGACACTCTCAGGCAAACGAGATGGTATTCACCTTGAGGCAACCCAGAATTGGGAGGAGAGGCACCCAGCTCACTGTCCAAAAGATAGAAATAATCCTCTGTGGCTTAAAGACAAAAGGAATGGGTTTTCTAAATCTATTCAAGATTTCTCCTGGTCCTTTTAGAAAAACGGATTTTGTGACCTTGTCTACTCTATGCTAATTATATTTTCATTTTTGTAAAGAGTAGTTTGTTAAAGTTACCTTTGACAGTCTCAGCTTGTGTAAGGTTTATGGAAGAGTAGCTCTGTATTAAGATTCCAGAAACTCAAAGGTGGAAATGAAATCCCAGAGGGAGAGTATGACTCTTACCCTCAGAAAATTCTGCTGGAGTTGCTTCTTCTAAAAAATTTCCCTTAGAAGCTCTTGCTCTAACTCATCCCTCATAGGTCTCGGGAGGCATTTTGTTTCAATTTAGGAGAAACGTCCTTTATTGCCTGCAGGACAGGATGTCAAAAGTTAGTCAACTCCTGTCAAGGTACAACATCCAACTGTGCATGATTCAAGAGAAACTCGACTCATGATTTGTGGAAGAGCATGGGATTCAGGGTGCCAGCTGCTTGCAGGTATAGAGCATGATCCTCTCTCTACTTGCTTTCTGAGCGCAATCTAGAACCTTTGTTTCCTGGACAGGTTCTGTCTCTTCTGAAATACGCTGAGAAGATAAACCAGAGCCAAGTTTCAATTCTGTCAACTAATGAATACAAACTCAAAGTCAAATAAGGCATTAACTGAAATAGCCCTAGAACCAGTAATTGCCACTGTTCAATAATCCTAGTGTTTGAAGGTTCTGGTTTAAATGAACATCTCCTTTCTGACGATTTTATACAATCAGCTATAGAGAGAGGAAAAACTTTGTGTCGTCATTTGGCCTAGTGGATAAAATGCCTACATTCCACATTAGAGTGCCTTGGTTTGATTCTTAACTCCAGCTCTTGATTCCAGCATCTTGCTATTGCACATCCTATGAAGCAGCAGATGTTGACTCAATTATTTCATCTCTGTTATCCACATGCGCTATCTGCATGGAGTTCCAAAAACACTGTCTTTTGTATAGATCAGCCTTTGGTGTTGTAAGCCTCTGGGGAGTAAACCAATAGAAAGCTTTCTCTGTATCTCTCTCTCTCCCTGTCTCAGTCTCTTTTTCTCTGCTTCTACAATAATTAACTGTATGTTTGCATGAGGGAATGTGCATATTTAAACCCCACCACCAACAAAACCAAAAACCAAAACCAGAGATGCATGCTGGTTCATTCTTTTACCATTTTGGCTGATATTTGAGGGAGGGCATATAGACATTATAAATTAAGATAAATCTAGAAGAAAAGCACAAATCTGGTGTGAAAATTGAGGACGCAACCAACAAAATTCTGTCTATTCTAAGGAGCATCAAGTCAGAGCTTAGAGCCTGGTCAGGAAGAACATAGGTTGAAATTAGATACCTACCCTCCCCACCTCCACCCCTGCCAATCTAGGCAAGAGCAAAGTTTTTTGTTTTTTATAACCCATCTGGTATCTCAAATTTTGCATATCTTATTCTAAAGAACACTTATAATATGGCACCAAGGAAAAGCAAAATCAATAGAAATGTTTTCAAAGAAAAGAGAGAAACATCCTCAAAATCTTGAACAGCAGAACACTGAAATTGAGTTTGGGAGTGAGCTCTGAGATTCCTAGCAATCAAAGCCTTAAGCAAACCATACAGCACAATGGCATTCTGAACTTAAAGTAAAAAGGAAGGGTTTAATTTTGTCACAGCAGTCAAATTTATTCATGGCATCAAGTGTGTGAGTCACTGATTTCACAGGAGGTACACGAGCACTCTTCATTACATAGTCTTGCAGACAGACAGGTTTCAAGAAGTCAAGTTGGTTGAGGAATAATTTCCATTCACTCATGTCTGGGCCCTGTGCCATTGCCTAGTGGCTAAAGTCCTTGCCTTGAATGTGCTGGGATCCCATACGGGTGCCAGTTCTAATCCCAGCAGCTCCACTTCCCATCCAGCTCCCTGACTGTGGCCTGAGAAAGCAGTTGAGGATGGCCCTAAGCCTTAGGAACCTGCACTGATGTGGGAGATCTGGAAGAGGAAGTTCCTGGCTGCTGGTTTCTGATTGGCGCAACACCAGCCATTGTTGTCACCTGAGGAGTGAATCATCGGATGGAAGATCTTCCTCTCTGTCTCTCCTCCTCTCTATATTATATCTGACTTTGCAGTAAAATAAAAATAAATCCTTAAGAATTTGTAAAAAATTCACCAATGTCTAACTTTTGAGAACAGCTAAGGATATCATTTAGAAGGTAAGCCAGTGGAAGCTAAACCAAGGGGTAGCCTTTTGGATGATATAACCCGACCTTGGAGAAAAGGGTGGAAAATCTATAGGTATGAATTTGAAAACGAGCTAAGGATCAGTGCTTTCCTTAAACCACTCACTCATTGGACAGCAGGACAGGTTGCTTCCACTGTGATTTCACATGAACATCAGTGGATTTGGGACTTGCCTTGGTAACCTCTTTCCTAGCATAGCTCATCTGCCTGAGGCTTGCCCTCACGTTAGCAGGTGTATGTGCTGTGTAGATCCTTTTGGGAAGCTAGAGAGACCCCCAATTTCCCTCAAGGCTCTTTCTAATTCTTTGCTCAAGAAGTCTGGGGGCATTATTCTCTCCTTCAACTACAGCACCCTTTCTCTTGTTCCATCATCAGCTCCCATTAGCTGCAATTCTTCAATGATTCCCATCAATTCCTCAGGGCGAATAATTGTCCCATTACTTCAACTGGATTTTATGCTCTTTGCAAATTTGGACCTTACTTTTTCCTTTTCCTTTCCTGGCCTCAGGTATCAAGGAGCAGAGTAAGGAAGTAGACATCTTTCCTCAAAGGCACGATCACCTACCATCAAAGAGGATACAACAAACAGGCACTGGAGCAAAGAATGAGGCTCCTTCCTTCAGGACCTTAGCAAATTAAAACACATATTAATTAATTCTTTGGCCCTTTAATTGTTCCTGGATTAAATACACCAGGGTGATTTTTCATTCCGGGCCCAGGTTGCCACAAGCTCAATAATTCACTTAGGGAATTCTGGTATCATGTGCTTGGCCTTGCTTATTTGTGGAGTCATTAGGAATAACTCATTAGGAAGTAAGAGGTATTAATTAGACTTCGGTAAGTTTACACTCATGAAAAGATGCTAGCTCCATCCAGATTGCTGGAAGGAGAACCATATTCAGAGTTATGTAGCATGTTAAGAGCCAGTGTAGGTAGTGTCAGAATCTTGAAACAGATCTCTAACCAGCCAATCAGGGCCTATGTATTCCTGGTGCATGCTGCTCCTCAGAGTTGTCACCCGGAGAGACTGAGTGGAGTCCAAGGATGCTGCTGGCAATCACATTTTCAGGGTCCTTTCCGGGGAACTGTCTTCACAATGATAAGACACATGAGAAATACCAGTCATGACTAGGCAGTCACACCTCTTCTATGGCCCTAGTCACAGAACACAGCTTGACCATCCAATGAGTATACCCTAATCACCTTCTGATAACATTTCACAAATTCCAAAATCCAACCGTTCCCCACGCCTCCCCCATAGCAACGGCCCTCAAAGAACAATGATCTCACCAAATGCAACAGAATCAAGAGGCCATGCTCTAGCGACCTAATGTAGGAACCAAACTAGCAACACATGAAGGTTGTACATATGGAAGAAAGCAGTGTTTTCACCCATATATCAGTCCTGCTGCATTTGTTAAAAATAGATCCAGAATACACTGTTTTATTCACCACAGTGTTTGGACATCTTTTGTACTTTAATTAGAAATGAATATAAATATCAGTATTCTTAGAGAATTTCTTAGGAACTTTCTTGGTAGATACAGGTTAAAGAAGCAAGTACCAAGCTATCAGGTTTTCCCATATACACACTTTATAAGTTCTTTCCAACAAATGGTGTTTTACTAAATTCTCTAAAGGAAAGAATTTTGCTGCCAGGCAAGAAAATGGATTCGCATGTCAGTTCCTTCCAAAGTCCATTAAATATAGCATTATTTAAAAATATATTATCTTGGGCCCGGTGGCGTGGCCTAGCGGCTAAAGTCCTCGCCTTGAAAGCCCCAGGATCCCATATGGGCGCTGGTTCTAATCCTGGCAGCTCCACTTCCCATCCAGCTCCCTGCTTGTGGCCTGGGAAAGCAGTTGAGGACGGCCCAATGCATTGGGACACTGCACCCGCATGGGAGACCCGGAAGAGGTTCCAGGTTCCCGGCTTTGGATTGGCGCGCACTGGCCCGTTGCGGCTCACTTGGGGAGTGAATCATCGGACGGAAGATCTTCCTCTCTGTCTCTCCTCCTCTGTGTATATCTGGCTGTAATAAAAAATGAATAAATCTTTAAAAATATATATATTATCTATCCTAAGCAGTGTCAGACAATAACTGGGGTAGCACAAGAGTTTGAAAACTACCTCAGAGTCTTAGGATGCCAAATGTAAATGTAAATCACAACCCTCACTAATTAAAACTTTGGCCCCTTGATTGCTCCTGGATTAAGTTCACAGAGGTGATTTTTCATCCCTACCTTGGTTGATACAATCCCAATAACTCACCCTGGCATGCTGACATTACATGCTTGGCTCTGTTTGCCTTATAGTCAAAAGAAATATCTCATTAAGGAGTGAGAGCTATTAATAGGCCTTTTTGAAATAGCAACCATGTATGATGCTAGCTCCTGATTTCATCCAGACTGTTAAGAACAATACCATGTGGAGTGTTGGAAAACTGTGCTTCCTGTTCTAGATCACTAGTCCCCCTATTGGTTGATATATCTCCATTCATACAAATGAAAAACAGGGCTAAAAATCCTGTCACCTTGCCCAACCTAGCTCCACAGAATCACGATGTCAATAAATGGAAAGTGGCAGGCTATAATTACATAAATTATTTTGTAAATAAATGGTAGTAATTCTAGCTGAATATTCAGATCAGCACAGCCCTTATAATACAAAGTCACAGCTCTGATTGCCATTGCTTCAATACCTTCCACTGCTATAGCCAAAATGCTTGTGATACAGGTATTTACCTATTGTGTGCTCCCTAGCCTCAAATAATTTATTGAAAAGTTATTGAATTAAATTCCAGGACACTAAAATGAGCTCACCTCCTTACGCCTTAAAGCTCAGTCATACCACCTAATTAGGATAAATAAAGGAATGCTGAATTCAGGTCAGCGTGGCAGCATGTATTTCTTACAAACCAATGGAAGTCCTGTGTTGTGGCCATTGTATTCAAGGTGTTTCCTTCTCTCCCAGTCTTGGACTTGTCCCCCTTGCTGCCTGTACATGCTCTATCCACTTGTTATTACTTCTTCTCTGGGCCTTTTGGAATAAGAAGGGAAAGCATGTCTCTTCTGAAACAGCAGAAGAGAAAAGGAGTGATGGTCCCATCAACTTACTACTTTCTCCTAAGAATAGGATGATGAAAAAAGATACAATGGAACCAGAGTTTTTTACGAATGTCTAAGTTCTGCTATGTTAAAGCAGCAGCCTCATTACCTTAGTGTTGTTTGTCTCAATAAAGGTCCTCGTTGAATGAACAATCATAGCTAGAGGCAATAGAATGTTCTGGTCTCACAAATGACTCTTTTTGGGCTTCTTGGGAGGGAAGAGTCAATGGAGTGTGATGCTTGATGGATCAATATTTCTCTTAGAGAATTTCAGCATAAGTGACACTCCTTTGGGAGAGAAAGGGATGACTAGAAATCATTCAAGGTTATCAGCTAAATAAAAGTTTGTACAGTATTCAAATGAAACATTTGGAATTTAAGGACTTACTTTCATTGGAAGGACAGATTTATAGAGAGAAGGAGAGACAGAGAAAATATCTTCTGTTTGCTGGCTCACTGCCCAAATGGTCACAACATCCAGAGCTGAGCTCATCCAAAACGAGGAAACAGGAGCCCCATGTCAGTCTCCCACATGAGTGCAGACAAAGGATCAGAGCCATTCTCCACTGGTTTCTCAGGCCAGAAGCAGGGGGCTGGATGGGAAATGGAGCAGTCAGGACAAGAACCAGTGCCCATATGGGATCCAGTTCTTCAATATAAAGGATTAGCCTGTTGAGCCATTGTGCTGGCCCCAACATTGGTAATTTAAACAGGTGGTCATACAACAAACCACCTGGAAAGCTGCATTTTCTATGAGCTGCCCAGACAGAAGCCAGCAGTGGTTATTTCTAACAATCCTCATCCAACTTCAATTTAGTAACTAAACTCTATTTCGATTTTAGAGAAAGCTCCTGAAGTTTAAACTTAATTGGTTCAAATGATTCTTCAAGTGCAGAAAAAGCCAGGGGTATGACGTGAAGAAGTCTTTTTCATTCTTAAACCCACAATAGCAAAAATCAAGAGAGCCATAGAAATCTAAGAAAAATGGCAAGATCACCAAACTAAAGCATAATTGGAAATTCAATGTCATAATGCTATGAAACTATTGATTTGAAACATAAGAGGCTATAGGGAAAACCACAAAATTCAGTACTTACAGAAAGAATCTTGTTCAAATAGACAGTGATGGAAATTCAAAGCTAAAAGGCCATTGGCCTTCTTAGCAAAATAAATCTCAACCAAGAGCAGAACACATCCTCTTCGATCTAAGTTGCAGCTAATATGAGTGCTGAGGAAAGTGGCTAGAAGCAGAAAACTACCTTAAGTATATGGGTTCAATGACAAGTAATGCAAAATCTGCATTTAAACCACTGGAGTGTCCCAACACACAAACATGTCCTTGCTGACCTTCCAGTCCTGAATCTCAACCCCTTTGTTTTTTCCCTAGGTATGTACCTGAAGTCAGGATCAAGCCTTCTTCATCCTTAAGTGGAGAGATCCATAGAGAAGCTGTAGGTGAGAATTCAAATTCAACTACCCTTTGAAAGTCTGACTTGCTGCAGCATTTCAGTGGAAGATGCTACACGAATTGATAATCAGCCAAAAATCAGTACCACTTACTGCCTGTCCCCATCCACTACACAACGGCAAAGCTATTGCTGCAAAGGCAATTGAAATCAGAATCGACAGCTCCTTCTCCTTATTAAAGGAAGTCAAATTATGGACTTAACCATTTTCATTTTTACCTCCAGCTAATCAATACAAAATGTGTCCTCAGCCAGCTGGTAGACCCCTGACTTGCTTCCTGCTGGTTATGTGAAGCAGTTTGTTAAAAAGAGCAAATGGTAAAATTGCCCCTTAATTTCATGTGTAATTACGGAATAGTATTACATTTTAGAAAATTTACACATTTTATGTAGCTCTTTGGAATACAATTGTTAGATTGTAAGCACAGGATCCTGCATTTCTAACTAAATTCTAAAGGTATATTGATTAAAAGTAACCACTAAATCAAGTTATGAATCTACTTTAATGATTTGAAAGTTTTCTCTATGCGATAACTCTCACTATATGCAAAAGTCAACTCAAAATGGATCTACGATCTAAATTTAATATATGGGGAACCACTCTAAGACTTTGGTGTAGGGGATGATTTCTTGAATAAGACCCCAAGAGACCAAAAAAGCAAAATGAAACAAGTAAGATTATATTAAACTCAGAAGGTTTTGCACAGCAAAGGAAATGATCGATAGAATGAAGAGACATCCAAGAGAATGGGGAAAAATATTTGCAAACTACCTATCCAACAAAGGATTAATTTACCAAATATATCAGCAATTTAAAAACAACAGCAAAACCCAACCAATCTAGTTGAGGAATGGGCCAAGGACTTCAACAGTTCTCAGAAGAAGAAATGCAAATAGCCAACAAACATATGAAAAAATGCTCAACATAACTAGCCATCAGGCAAATGCAAATCAAAACCACAAAGAGATATCACCTCACCCCTGTCAGAATGGCAAAACCCCAAAACACAAAGAGGAACAAATGCTCGCAAGGGTGTGGGGAAAGGAACACACTTCCACAATGTTAGTGGGAATGTAAATTAGTTCAGCCACTAAAGAAAATAGTAGAGACTCTTAAACACACACACACACACACACAACTAGAAACAGACTTGGCATATGATCTAGCAGTCCACGGGGTATATACCCAAAAGATATGTATACAATTAATGAAAGATACTTGCAACACCACGTTTTATTGCAGTACTCTTCGTAATAGTCAAAATTTGGAATCAAGCAAGGTGTTTATTATCAGCTGAATGCATCAAGAAAATGTGGTAGGATGCCTCCAGAAAGACAAATATTACATATTCTCACATATAGGTGGGAACTGAAATTTAAATTACAAATAAAAAACCCCACAAAGAACGAAAGAAATGTTTGTGTGTATCGGTATTGCTGCAAATAGTTTTCTAAAACTTTGTTTTGTATCTTTATCAAACCAATGGTAAAGAATATTAATACCAGTGTAGTTTATGAACTGTGACTACTTTAAAGTTTGTGGTTCATATGGGTGAAATGGTCATTTTTTTTCCCTTAAATTGTTGTTTATAACTCTCTATGCCCACTAAAGGAGGGTCTTTGGGCTTGCTGCTTGTTAAACTTTTTGTTCGGTGAAATATTAAGCCATTACACTATAATGCTAATTTAAAATACTATCTCAAAAACTAAAAAAAAAAAAAAAAAAAAAAAAAACAGGTGGTGGTAAGAAGTAGGGTGGGAGGAGGCAGAGGAGGGAGGAAGGCAGGAAAGGAACATCATTATGTTCTTAGAATCACACTGAAACTTAGAAACTTAATTAAAAAGAGGCAAAGAGAAAGTGCAAAAGAGAAAAAAATGCTCTCATATCTTCTGGATCACTCCTCAAATGTCTACAAGGACTGCAGCTGGGGCAGGCCCAAGCTCGAACTCCATCCTGGTGGCCCACATGAGTGGCAGAAACCAAATTTCATAAGCCATCGCAACTACTTTACAGCTGAATTAGAGGAGGCTGGAGTCAACACTTCAAGCCAGAACTCCAATCTTCAGCCCTCAGATGTGAGATATGTGTGTCCTAAATGCATCTTAACCACCAGGCCAAACACTTACTTGCTGCTTGAGTTAAAGCAGGAGTTAACATTGATGTAAAGGGCCCGAGAATAAATACTGGCCTCAAAGGGTCTGCTGTTGCAACATAAAAGCAACCACAGACAACATGTAAACAAATGCACGGCTGTGTTCCAATGAAACTTCGCACACATTGAAATTTGAATTTCATCCGATTTCCAAGTGGCACAAAAATATTGTTCATTCTTTGTTCAACCCATTTGAAAAAAAATTCTTTGCTCACACACTACAAAAAAATTAGGGTTTGGCCTACTGCCATGATTTGTTGAACCCTGAGATGTAAAAACCCTAAATTGGCAACTTCCCTAGGAAATGGAACAAGTTTTTTAGTTTCCCAAGGAATTTACTGCCAAAGCAGAAAGCAAAGCTCTGTGAGACAGAGCTACTTAATGGCCAAATATCAGCTGCTTATCCATGCAAATGCTTGTTTGGAAAAAAAAAAAAAAGGAGAGAGAGATCAAAGTTTTGTTAGGTCCTCTCACAGACGCTTTTTTCTTAGCCTCTTTCCTTCTCCTTTGCCTGTTTCTTTGGCCTTCTTTCTTTGGGTTTTCATTTGTGCTAACCACAGTTTCTTTTTGGTGTTTTCAGAATTCAAGAGAAGGATCTGGAAATCAGTGGCTTCTCAGCAGTTACTCCTGACCTGGAGTCTCCCATTGCCTTGTCTCCTGGAACTGCTCACTGTCCCCTAAGCTCGTTCCACTTCTCAGGTAGCTTTATTTCGCACACATCATATTACGCTGTTTTTATTCACAAGTTGTTTAAGAAATCACAAGAACATAAAGCAATGCCACCTTTACTCCTGTTTCCAAACAAAGCAACTCAGGTTCAAGTGTTGGCACTTCTCCTTCCAAACCAGCCTCAAGATAATGCACCCTGGAGAGCAGCAGATGATGACTCAAGTCTTTGGGCCCCTTCTATCCATTCAGGAGACCCAGATGAAGTCCTGAGCTCCTGGATTAGGCATAGCCAGCCTTGGTTGTTGCAGCATTGGAGGAGTGAACCGGCAAACAGAAGATATTCTTTCTCTCCCTCCCTCTGTCCCCCATCTATCTCTTTATTTCAACAAGATGAAAATAAACCCTTAAAAAATAAAAATCAATTCAAACTCTCTTCTGCTAACAGATTACAAACACTACCACTGACAAAACCTTTGACAACTTTAGAAGTTATACCGAAGATGTTACAGAGGAAAGAACTGTACAAACTGTAAATACATACATACATATATATTAGCAATAGTTGGTGGTCTTGTTATGCCAAGTGCCAAGGATGCATACTTGTCAAAATGAATGTTTGTGAAAGAGCCAAGTGTTACTACTGTGTGCCTAGAATTATTCCAAAAGGGACAAGAGACCCTCTGCTCTCATTCAGGAAAACAAAACAGCTGAGTTGGAGATTGGATTACAGCTCTGCCTCTGCTGACCACTGGCTGTGAACTTAAGCTAAGTCAGTAACTTCTATAAGCTTTCATTTCATTTTGTAAAATAGAACATTTTGGACTAATCCTCAACGACCCATTCCTGGCATGATCTTGAAGTGTTTTGAGCTATAAATGCAAATAAATAGGGAAGATGAAACTTGCTGAACACATACTAGCTGCTTCCTCTTAATGTCACAAAAATAAACAAGGACATGTCTCAAGCTACCCCTGTCTGGAGGTTCCCAGGCATTGCAGCAACCAAGGCACTTGTGGTTATACAGCCCGTTGCTTCATGTGGCATTGCTGCCTGGTTGCTGTCATGATCCTCCCAAAATGAAATGTAGACCCTGTACTTTATGACCATTTATGAACCGTGTGAAGGAAAAATGAAGCAAAGTGCCAAACAAGGAAAAGTCAGTATGCTTGTTCTAACACTGTTTTATGGACATACACATCTCTATAGGCTATTGGAGTTTGAATGCCTTTGGCCTAGAACAATACCCAGCTGGCCAAAAGTTACTTCCAACAAATCATTCAAAAGACAACAATCTCATAGGGTTTCTCTTTAACTATTGTTTGCCTTGAACTTCAGGCAGTCTTACCCCTCGTAAGAGTAAATCTTTTTACCTTCACTAGCTGCTTCTTAATAAGTTGCATATTTGTAGCAGTTCCACACTCCCTGCACTTTTGTTTTCATCTGACAAGTTACAACATGAGTGATCCATATGTGAGGAGGAAAGGGGTGCTGGGCTGGCAGTTATTGCTGTCTGACTTGTGCGAAGTTCAAAATCATTTAGCTAAAGCCCGTGGTGGGGGTGGGAGTGGGGGAAGCAACAGGAAGAGCGTATGTTTTCAGGTTTGTTGTTGCTTGGGATGGGGGAGGTAGGGGAAGCTGGTTGTTTCTACAACAATTTATGGTTACAATTTCAGTGGTTGATTACTTGATTCCTTCATCCAGCAACTAATTGCAGATCAAATACAGGTTCCAATAATGAAGTAATTTTAGGCATGATTACAAACTCCTACTAAGGGCTTTTGCTTGGGAATGGGGTGGGGGGTGTTCTCATTCGTCCAGCAGTGTTGATGCCATCAGGACAAGTGATGTGATTGCAGTTCTGCCACCTTGGTGACAGAGCACTTAGGCCTAACTTTGTGGCCTCATTCCCACTGAGAGTGTGTTTCTCAATGTGGCTAATTGAGTGAGGTCACATAATCCCACCACTCTTCTTTCCTTATCCCACAACTGAGCAAGCAATACCTTTGGGAAAACATCTGTATCACCACTTCCCTGCTTGATGACTTTAGATGGTTCCTTCTTGCCTACCAAATCAGTCTGCATCTTAACATGACTTGCAAGACATTCCATGCTGAAATCTGCGAAAGTCATAGTACCACCACTCTCAGGGACTCTGTGGACCTTTACAAAGCTGCTTCCTCTAACAGAATTGGCCAGCCCCATCTTCTCCTCCCCCAAATCCAGTTTCTCTTTTCTGTGTGCCTTTTCCATGATGCAGTCTTCTCCACAGTCCCAGGCAACAACAGTCTTCCTCTTGGCTCCACTTTGTTCAGACATGACTATAGCAAACTGATATACACAGGTGTACCTGTGTATACCATTATCTCTATTTGCACTTCTGTGGATGGTGGGTCTTTTGAGAGTGTGTGTACCACGCTTCATCTCGGTCTTTCTCTTACCCTCATGAGACTTATATTGAGTGGCATCCAACAAGTATTGGGTGATTCTTTATTGCACATCACATTTAATTTCATATTTTAAAAGATTTATTTATTTTTACTGAAAAGTCAGATATACAGAGAAGAGGAGAGACAGAGAGGAAGATCTTCCCCAAGCGGCCGCAACAGCCAGAGCTTAACTGATCTGAAGTCAGGAGCCTGGAGCTTCATCCAGGTCTCCCACATGGGTGCAGGGTCCCAAGGCTTGGGGCCGATCTCCACTACTTCCCCAGGCCACAAGCAGGGAGCTAGGCAGGAAATGAGGCTATTGGGATTAGAACCAGCACCCATATGGGATCCCAGCAAGGACTTTAGCCACTAGGATAGCGTGCAAGGCCCAATTTCATATTTTATTAACACCAGAAGTGAGTCACAGATAAATCCTCTCTCGTAAGAGTATGAAATAGATATTTTACAGTCTTGGTAGAGTGGTTATCTGGGCTCAGACACTCTCACAATACCATTTTTCTCCTATATCTATATAGGTAAAACTCTCATGTGATACACCTGAAAGATATCAGGGAACATGGGGCAGCCACTTGGGACTGATCTAGGTAGCAGGCTAAATAAAAGTCATCATCACATTCAGGAACTAGAGGAGTTAAAATCTGAAACTCTGACACTTGGGTGCAGAGCTGGTTTAAGAGAAGTACTGGCAATAAGTACAGAGTTTTACCAAGTCTTTCTAGCCATTGACTTAGAGTCCCATGCTGTGGAAGTGACCTTCCTCTAATTGTCAGGCAGCAAAGGGACACAGTATTTACAGCTGGTGTCAACAGGATCCAGGAATAAAGAACTTCGGAGAAGGCCAACTTTCTCTAACCGGTGTCTAGGGAGAGATCTCAAAGGGCAGAGACAGAAAAAAAGAGCACCATGAGAATATTAGATGAAAAAGTGTTCCTACGCTAATGTTTTGAACTTGGGCACACTGTTAAATAAAGGATGGAAATAAAGGAGATGAAGATTGATTCCAGGTAAAACAATTCAGGAACCCATGTTAGGCATGTTTTTTCACTAGTTGAGTGTTAACTTAGTTATTAAATCAGTTGCTAACGTCACTAAGATTTTCTTGATCCAACTGATAGGTTTGGCATTTTAATAGTCCTTCCAGTGTGAAATTAACAGGGATTTTAAAATGAAAATGAGTGAGTTAATACACAGAAATTAGACTCTGTTATCTCCCTAAGGGACTGGGTCTGCAACAAAGGTACAGATATTATTTCTCAGACATGTTCAGGAAAAAGCTTGAGACAGGCATGAAAATTCAGAATTTTAGTGCTTTTTAAAAATGTAATTAAATATTTAAAAATAAGACTCATGCTTTCATCCTGCAAAGATGGGCTGAGTGCCTAGCAGGGTGTCGGCCTTGTGAATGATGATGCAGACAGAAGCAGCATCAACCCTGGAACCAAGAAGCACAGCCTACTGAGAGGTACAAATGCTTAGCAAAAACCACATGGCTCCTCTTCTGTCACTTGACTTGCAATTGTTTGAAGGTCATCACAGACCTTCTGGCCAAGTTCATAAACTTTGATATAGGAGTCAGATTCCTCTGATTCTCATGACCCTTGAAAAAATACCTGAAAGAAGGACTCCAAGCTGTAGATATCAAGGATAAGATCTTTCGTAGTAGAAAGAGAATCAAATGCAAAGGCCCTGGAGTAACGGGGAGCCTGATATATTTAAAAATGTTATTTGAAAGGGAGAGATGCCTTCCATCTACTGGTTCACTCTGCAAATGGCCACACAGACAGGCCAAAGCCAGGAGTGTGGGACTCCATCCTGTTCTTCCAAATGAGTGGCAGGAGCCCAATAATTGAGTCATCTTCCACTGCTTTCCCAGACACATGAATCAGAGTGGAGCAGCCAGAACTTGAACTGAAATTCTTATGGGACACTAGCACCGCAGGTGGTAGTCTAACCCACTGTGCTATAATGCTGGCCCCTAGCCTGGTAACATTTCAAGCAAAGCAAGGAGACCAAATTGAGAATGGCAGTGCAAATACTAAAGGTAGACAAGCAAGAAAGAATCAAACCATGAAGGACTGTGCAAGAATGTGTTCTGAATGAAACAGTGAAGGGATTTGCAATACTGTATTCTGATTGAGATCAAGAGACACTGCAGATTTGAGTGAACATTTTAAAAGGATTAGCACTCATGGTCATTGTGTAGAAAATAAAGACACCATGGCCTGGTACAAGGGTTCAGTGGCTGAAGTACTCGCCTTGCACATGCTGGCATACCATATAGACATCAATTCATGTCAGGCTGCTCCATTTCCCATCCAGCTCCATGCTTGTGACCTAGGAAAGCAGCAGAGGACAGCCCAAGGCCTTAGGATCATGCACCTGCATGGGAGACCCTGAGAAGGCCCCTGGCTCCTGGCTTAGTTCATCTACAGCTATGGCAGCCACTTATGGAGTGAGTCAGCAGATGTAAGATCTTTCTTTCTGTCTCTCCTTCTCTCTGTAAATCTGCCTTTCCAATAAAAATAAATAAATGTACAAAAACTAAAGGCAATAGTGGGAAGGAAGGGAGGCTGATGGTGGATGTAGAGAAGTCAACCAAGAGGCTTTTGTATAAGCCTATACACAAAATGATGGTGGCTTGGACTAGGCTGGCCGTGGTCAGAGTGAAGAACAGCGGTCAGATTCCAGATACGTTATGAAGGTAGAGGAGCCAGAATCTGCTGGTGGGTAAGGTATAGTCAGAGAGAAAAATGAAGTGTGAAAGAGACTGAGGAGTTTCACCTAAGGAAAGCATTGCCATTTGGTAAGATGTGAAAGACTGAGTAGAACAAATTCTGCAGAGTTAGGAGTTTGAAGGTAGGTGAAGTTTGAGCTGGCATTTAAACTTTTCGATGGGGCTGAGGACTGGGATGGTGGCTGTAGGGGTCCAGGGTCCTGGGTCCCTGGAAGAGGTCTGCCCAGAAATGCATGTAGACACCACCTCTCTCTGCAAACAGGTACAATCTGAATCAACTGACACCACAAGGCACTTGGTATAAGGTAGGGCTGCATTCAGCCAGATTTCTGTGTGTTCCCGCTGTGCTATGCTCACGCTGGCATTTGTTCTCAGGACTGTTTTGGCCTGGGAAACAGGGAATTCTAGTGATGGCCAAAGTTGGTAAAGAAAGATTTAGAGTGGTAGACAAGGCACTGATTCTGTTATCCTAATTATCTAGCTTTCGCTGAAGAAATGCATTTTTAAAAAATGCTTTATTTATGACCCACACAGACAGAGTTCCTATCTGCCTAATGATTTCCCCCAAATGTCTGCAAAGGCCAGAGTTAAGCTGAATGGAGACCAGGAACCTAGAACTTAATCTAAGTCCCCCCACGTGGGTGGCAGGAACCTAATTTTTCAAATCCTCAAACTTCCTCCCAAGGACTGCATTACAGGGAAATCAGAATCAGAATCCAGACAGGGGACATAAACCCACGCGTTGCAGTGTGGGAATGTGGGCAACTGAGCTGGTATACTTATGGCTAAGATAAATACTTGCCCCGTTTTTTGTGGAGCAGATTTTTATATAATCTTCTGAAATGTATGATGGAACTTGAAAAATTTCATGGAAGAATGGAATCAAAAGATAAGCTTATTTTGGTGCAAAAATTTGGAATCCACTCGTGTATTTCTTTCATTACATGTGACTTCCATGAACCTTTTTAAGATGCTTCATATGCCTGGAAGTTTATTTTAAAATAACTTTAAAATTTTAAATGTAACCATGCACAACCTTTATGGAAGACAGTATAGAGAGTCCTCAGGAAACTAAAATTAGATCTTCCATAGGACCGGGCTATCCCATTCCTGGGAATGTACACAAAGAATATGAAATCAGCACATGAAAGATTTATCTATATGCCCATGTTTATGGTGGCTCAATTCACAACAGCTAAGATGTGGAATCAACCTAAATGCCATCAACTGATGGCTGGATAAACAAAATGTGTTTCATATGTATATATTTACACACGCACATACACACTATGAAATGCTACTCAACCACTGAAAAGAATGAATCCTAACATTTTTGCAAAACACTTGATACACCTGGAGATTATGCTTAGTGAATGAAGCTAGATCTAAAAATATCAATATCACATTTTCTCTGATTTGCAGTTGATAATATAGAGTGAAAAAACTTTAGTGTAAAAAAACAAAGTTATTTATACCAAAATAAACTCAGCTTTTAATTCCAATTTTTCACACATTTTTGAAGCATCTTTGTACAAGCATCAGAATATGAAATTCTGTCTAAATTCAAAATGACATCCTAAAAGCCATGGGAATTTCTGCAGAGACCAATGCCTAATCAAATTCTCACACAGAAGGGCTTCCTATCAGCCTGTGTGCCCTCAGGCTTAATTCTTGGGGCATTATTTTGGCAAGAGATGAAAAACTGCATGCAGTCAAAGCAAGAAATCACAGTATCTTATTTCCTGCACAAATCAATTAAAGTGAAACAAACCAGATACCAAAACCCATCTGTAACGCTTCATCTTTTCTTTGCACTTGGTCTGTCTACTGAGTACATTGTTAGCTCTTTACTAAAGTCATTCAACTGGCTGTGGGCTTGACAAGTACTAATTATGCTCACCCATGTTGTGACCTTGTGAACAAGTCTCAAGAAAGTTTAAATGTGGTCAACACAGAAAGCCTAGGGAATCTAGCTTGTTCAAAGTTAACCACAGATATTCACAGACAGGTATCCAGACAGAAAGTTGGGTCAGAGCACAAGTGGTAACTTCTTCAAATTTTCTCAGGCTCAAGATGTTAAAGCATAGACATTTTATACCTCTGTCTCCCCTCTGTTGGGGGAGCTGACATCTGACTTCTGACTGACATCTGACTTCTTCCATTTGGACATCAGAGAGCATGTATAGGTTCTCCCACAGCTATGATTCTCAGTCTGTAGAGGAATGAAAATCAGCTAAGCCAGTCACAAGGCCTAAATGCTGGTCCTCAGGAAGCTGCGCCAGTGCCAGGCAAAAAGAACGCTGCCAATTCTTCAGTTCACTATGGCAATATCAGAACTGATGAGATGAGTCTGTGGCTCTAGCTGGTGCTTTTCGTTGATTCACAGTCTGCTGGCTCATGATGGTCTTGGTTTTGCCCTGTGAAATTAGCATGTGTATGAATGTGGTCTGTCTGTTTATCTCCCTGCCAAGGTATATTTCCTGCCTATCCATGTGCTTGTCCTTTCATTTACCTAGATCCCACGACCAGAACCAAACAGCCAGTAAAGTCTATAGTTATCCTCTAGTTTTATACCTTCAAGTTACAGATGGAGAAAGTAAGGTATGGAGGTGGATGTCCTGGCTAAGGACTCTCAGTGAATTAAATGATAGAGCTGCAATGTAAACTAGGTTGGCTGACTTGCAGTTCTTGGTCTTTGTCCATCTCTGCTTCAGCCTCTTGCTATGGCTCTCCAAGTCCACATTTCGGTTCCTTTCTCTGGGTCTCTCACACAGACATAGATAAGTTTCAGGAAATTAATCACATTTTGGCATGTGTTGTACTTTTCAACTATTCTCCCAGATGATCACAGCCTTCTAACGCAAATGCTGAAGAGTGGACTTCCATTACTTTACTGTGCTGCCTCAGCTTCAAGCTTTGGTTATGTTTTGGTAATGTTTCCTTATGTTACAGAGGTCACACCTTTATTACTACGCAGATGTCACTTTCGCCTGTGGACTTATGAGGAAATAGCTCAAGGTCAGTTTCTGAAATCCATTTTTATGATAACTCTTCCACCCCAAAGTTGATCCTGACTTTAGAATATTTCAAATACTGTACATATTTCCTGATGGCAAATCAATAATCCACTTTTAATTTAATCCATGCCCTCCAGTGTAACTTGCTGATAATATAAAAAAAAAGAAAATTATTTACTGTCTCATCTCCACTTTTTAAGAGAAATCACTGTAATCTATTGTGTATTACCTACAGTATACTCATCACTTGAAAAGTCACCAAAAGAGAATGGATACTCTCTAAGGGAATTTATCAGTCCTGTAGAATGTGACTTGCCACTTTCTGTTTTCTTTGGATTTATACGGGAAGGGAAATGAGCATATCAAGTGTGATAGATATTCTTTCCAGTTTGTTGTCTGTTTTAGATTATATGCTCCCAAAAGACAGGACTATCTTAATCCTCTGTTCAGCGCCTATTAAGAGTCTTATGTAAACAGGCAATGGATCTTGGCTTTTGGCTCAGCTATAGTTGCTGCTCGAAATAGAGCTTGTATTAGAAAATTTTTAAAAAATTAAGTTAAAGAAAGAAAAGAAAATGAAACTCCTTACAGTAAGTCAGATGAGAATTATTCTGAATCAATCTGGTTCAATATTTAGGAAGAAACCATAGAACAGTCTATAAAAACAACTTATGTATAGCTGGATCTCACCATTCTACCAGCCTTTAAAAACTGGCAAATTCATTTAAGGTGAATGCATATGAATAGAGCCAAGGTTGAGAAGAGATAAAGAAAATGAGCATCCCTGCTCCATCGCTTGCTGCACTAAATCATAGAATACGTTCTTCAGTAGTTTCTGACCCATCAACCAGAACGTGATACAAACTCTTTCGAAGCACCGGTGGTATATCTTTTTTTAAAAAAAGATTTATTATTATTTTTATTGGAAAGGCGGATATATATAGAGGAGGAGAGACAGAGAGGAAGATCTTCCATCCGATGTTTCACTCCCCAAGTGAGCCGCAACGGTCGGTGCTGCGCCGATCCGAAGCCAGGAACCTGGAACCTCTTTCGGGTCTCCCACAAGGGTGCAGGAACCCAAGGCCTTGGGCCGTCCTCAACTGCTTTCCCAGGCCACAAGCAGGGAGCTGGATGGGAAGTGGAGCTGCCGGGATTAGAACCGGCGCCCATATGGGATCCCGGTGCGTTCAGGGCGAGGACTTTAGCCGCTAGGCCACGGCACCGGGCCCCAGTGGTATATCTTTATATTAACCTGCACCATATGCCACCAGAGTGGTTAGTTCTGCCTCCTCAATGCAACTGTGAGTTGCACGGAAGCAAACATGGTGTCTAGCAGAGTAGCTGCTCAAGTAAACATCCACTGAACAGACCAATGCTTTTCAAGGAAGGGAGCTGAAGTCACACCAGAATGTAGTTAAATACTATCAATGGTTACTTTTCATTTTACATAATCACCCTTACTGAGGATATCGCCAGAGTAAAAGGATCCCTAAAGGAGAGTGGGAGAAAGTACTCCAGTTAGCACAGGAAGGAATACAAAAATGGTTTTCAGATCTCCTTTCACGGCCTTTGTCCATTCATCTCAAACTTTATATCCTTGTTCCTAACAGTCTTGCTTTTCATAGACTCACGCTGATTATGTTTCACCAAACTGCTGCGTTAGCATTAAATGAATTGAAATAAGAAATGTCACAATGAAATTTCACTTTATTTGGCACTAATGGAATGAAAGGACTCAATCATAAGCTGTTATACTCAAATTTCATGTAGTTGTACCATATCGTTTAGGATAGCTCTACTAACATAACAAAATGTATTTGCTGATAATGGCAAGGGGTGACCAGAATTGAAGAGAAGCACAGAAATAGAGACAAGGCTATTGTTAGTTACAGCAGCCTAAATGATTACCAAAGGACAACACCCATTACTCGAGGTGTTTCACTACAATTAAAAAGATGGACATGCTATCACTGCTTCATATACCACAGAATTTTACTGATACTCAGGAAGAGTACAGTCATTTCATATATCTCATCCAGGGCCAAAATCCTTATCAATCAACTTGGCTATATAGCATTTTTGATGTTTTTCAAAAATGAAATTCACCCATGAAGTATAAGTTTACCTGCAGTTATTCCCAAGACACCATATTCCCCACCAAGCACTCCACACTTTTTTTTTCACAGCACTTCTTACAATTTGGACATGTTTTATTGGACATGCTTACTTTGCATGTTCTGTATCCACCACTAGAATTTAAGCTTCCAGAAAGAAAATCTTTTCCTGTCACAGTCATTTGTCATCCCTAGTATTCAACATAGTGCCAGATTATGTTAGGTGTTTAATAACTACACCTGTAATGACTGACTGAATTAGGCTATTAATAGTAAATCTTCAGAAACATTACTGGGTACTAACCAAATTGCATTCTTGTTTACCCTCAGTCTCAATATGAGTCAGTGTCAACTAATCTTTGATTGTAGATTGTAAATAATCATGAACAGGGTGTGGGCAAGTAGCCAGCATCCCACATCCAAGTATCTTGATTCAATACCCTGTTTCTGATCCTGATTGTAGCATGCATGCAGATATGGGCCATGTTACGCAGCAGCAATTGCTCAAGATATTCAGTTCATGCCATCCACATGGAGACCTCAGATGGAGTTTCCAGTTCCCAGCTTTAGCTGGCTCCAGCCCTGGCTGTTGTGGGCATTTGAAGAGTGACCAGCACACATGGGAAATTTCTCTTTCTGTATCTGTCTTCCTCTTTTCAAATAAATAAAATCTTAACTAGTACTGAGCAAAAGTACTCATCACCAAGATATGAAACACCTCCTGCATGAGAATGGACCATCAGAGATGCTGTCCTTGGCACTATCATAGGACAGAAGGCTCCGAGGGAGCACCAGTTCCTCGTTATCCTGCTTTCACTCGGCACTCAGATTAGCAAAACCATGCTTAGAAACGCATGTTAAGCCATGGCTGGCATGTGTTGAATTTAAAATCAACCTCAAGAGTAATATTTTATTTATAAATATTTTACTGGCTTTGGGAAAAAGACACCAAATCTACTCAAATAGAGAGAAATAAATGAGGCTTAGCAAACTCTCCTGGTGGATGGCTTGCCATTAAATTTCATGATCAGAGAGTTCAATCACGCGGCTCTTCAATAATAAGACACTACGTACTTTTCAGAGAATCGTAAGCTCCTCTACTATTTCCTTTGGTCACAGGAGATGCCAGCATTTATAACATTATAACTAATTAGCTTGTGGAGATGCTCTCCATATATTTCACCCCTCATGAATTTCATAAAACCTCTCTGTTCCCTATGCAACCAGAAGTTAATTCTCATTAATTAGTCAGAAAAGGTTATTCATGCAAAACAATATAACAGTGACCACTTTCCCCTGAGTAGATTCAAAGGTGGGCTATGGTCCAAAAGGAGTTTGTGGTCACAAAACAGCTCTTGTCTAAAGCATCCCGCAATGCTCATTCCCTCTACTTGGCCCCTGTAGCTTGTATCCCTTTTCATGCAAACAAACTGTAATGGGCTTAAGAAACCCTTTTACTTTGCCTCATGCATCATCTATGACATTGTCAAATCAATTCGCATAAAAAATGGGAGAAAGACTGTATAAGTTCTTCTTACAGCCTTGTGTGCATTTACATTTTAATATAGAAACAATCAGTAAAAGCCACTTAAAGGCCCATTTTTGCCAGTTCAGGATGACTCTGGAGTCCCACACTGCAAATGAGCAATCTTCTCTTAGGGCTCCTGGCAAATGAATAAGCACTCCTACAAAATAGAAGGGGAACTGTACCCAGTGGTAAGCAGAAATCAAGTTGGAAAATGGTAGCGGTCATAAGAAGAAAGACCAGTATGCCACCAAAAGCTAGTTACAGATGGTTTCTAGCATATCTGCCTCTTAAACTAGGACAGTTGAAATGTTTTCAAACCACACAGGGCCTTGATTAAACCTCCTTACAATTTGAGTGTCTGGCACGTGAAGGAAGACTGCATTGTCCAGAAAATCAATGGAACACATTGCATGAAAAGTCAACAAAAGGGAAGGGACAGGAAGCCCCACAGTGCCAATATGATGGACATTTTGCTTCAAGATACAATTTAAGATTTTGAAGAAAGACTATTTGCCTTGTAGGAAATATTTTATCTCTGGAAAGAAACAGAAATATTCTAGTAATATCTGACTTGTGAACTAGTGTTCCCTTTTACACAAAGATCAGAGCTCCTGTGATATATAGTTGAGCAATGAATGTCCTGGATAAAACAGTGAGGCCAAAGTAATAGAAAACATTACAGAAAAAATCGTGTAGAATATGAACTAGAAAGAGAAGGTATTGGCTACAGTTATGCCTAGAGAAAGGTTCAAGGAACTAAAACCATAAAACAAAATATATTTAAATCTTCTGAAGGATGAACTACAGCCTTCATTAAGAATATTAAAGTGATGACAGCCACCTTTAACTGTGGGTGCCCAGTTAGAGTCAGAAACCTGCCTTTCTTCATTTATTTCAGCCAACTCTTGAGTTCAGGCTCTATTTCTTTTTTATAGTTTATAATAATCTTGTTATAATTTCATTTTACTTTATGACACCGTTTCATAGGCTCTGGGATTCCCCCAACACCTCCCTGTACCCTCCCCCCATGGTGGATTCCTCCACCTTGTTGCAGTATTACAGTTCAAATCCAGTCATGCTTCTTTCATTGCAAGCATGTACCATGCACAGAGTCCAGCATCTTACTGTCCAGATAAATTCAACGGTTTCTTGGGGAGACCATCTCTGGTCTGAAAGCAGAGCTGGCAGAAGTCATCCCGATCAATTAAAAGCCCCAACATAACATCAACAACAATCTACAACATTATGGAGTTAATTGACATGGTACTGAGTGACCCATAAGTTAGAAAATGCAAGTTCTTAACCTCATCCTGTGACTACTTCATTGACATTTCAATTTTAGTTTATACACAACCGGCTGCTATACACCTTATAATGGCTATAGGGTACTATTCAGCTGTCTCGTGTCTGTTTTCATTTTTATATTTAGCAGTTTATAGTGTTGAAGCATAATTTTTACTGAACTTGGCGGATTTTGGGATAGTCTAAACTGGCTTATAACTCTAACAAGGCATATGTCAACAGCTGAGGTGCAGAACAGTTTTAGGAGGGGTGTGCAGAGAAATCTTCAATACCTTAGTGAAGGGTAACTAATCTTTGTGTGCTACCTAGTAAGGTATATGTGAGTCCAAGCTGTTTCCTGTCTGTTCTAAGCTTTCATTATTGGTCTCTGACTATCTAATCTAATTTTTTTGGGGGGGAGGGGACCTCTGGAGCGACCCTGATGGTCATTGCAAGAGAGGATGGGGATCCAAAATTGGAACTAAGTTAGGACCAGAGAAAGTTCCCCTCCCGAGTCCCGAAGGTAGTTTACTGTTCTTCTGTTTCTGTGGTCCACTCAGGGCTCCCGGCTATTGTTCTGATGACATTAGATCCTATGAGGAAGGATCTGGGCATCTTACATCCCATGTGGGAGATTTTACATTTATGGTTAGCACTTGTAATTGTCTATACACAAAAAAACCTTTACCGACAAGGTGTAGCTCTATTAGCAACCTAGTCACTCTCTCCCTGCACTATTTGTCAGCTAGCTCCAAATCCTCCAGAATGAAATTCCCATAAGCCATTCCTAAGAGACTTTTGCCCACCTTGTCGGTAAAGTTTTTTTGTGTATGGACAATTACAAGTGCTAGCCATAAATGTAAAATAGAAAACTAAAGAGTGAAAGTAAGTGAACAAGGACTCCCCTCCCCCAAATATCAGCCTGTATGGTTAATTACACATCAAGATAATGGACAGCATTCAGTTGAACTGGGTCTGGTCCTGCATCTGTCACTCATTAGCTGCATATGTTTAGAGAAGTCATTGTCTAGCTGTGATTCTGTTTGCTCAGCCGCAGAACATACCCGTCTTTTAAATTAGGGTCAGACAGGAACTCCCCAAGCGCTCTTACTTCTTTCTCTAAGCCCTGCTCTTTTTCCATGTCAAGATATTCTGGGACTGTAAATCAGAGCTGAGTTTTCAAACCCTCTTGGCTCCTCTTCTCCTGAAAAACTCCTTTGCCACAGAAACATCCACAGCTATTCTTGGAATTTTGGGGACTGTCTTCCTAAAATCTAGTGATGGATCTTAGTTTTGTTTTTACAACATAGCCAAGTTTCTGAATGATAAATGGAATAGTGACAACATTGAATTTTTAAGGGAGGGAGATGCAAGAGTTTTTCAGATGTCAGCAACTTTCTGTTCTATCTTCTCCAAACCCATTCTTCCTGTTTCCCCATATTTTCCCAAGAAGCTCATTTTGGAAAGATAGGAGATATTGGGGAAGATGGGAGATTTTATGAAAGGCAAACTTTTTAGGACATAAATAGATTTCTATAAGGGCTTAAACTAGATGCTGAAGAAGACAGCACAGTGACGGCTGACAGAATCACGAGTGGCCTTCTAAGCATTAACATGCTTTACTTGGCACCTAACTCTAGCAAGAAACACTTGTACCATCTCCCAAAAACAATTTGGAATTCATTCCTTTGTTCAGTGCTATTGAGTCACTGTTTTGAATTCCCTGTGGGCAAACTAAAAGGACACTGAGCTTTCAGATACTCATCTTTAAGCTGACAATTGCATCCATGATGCTGAACTGTTGACCTAGCTAGTAGAGGTTAAAACAACAAGCAATATTTCATTTTCCTGTTACATTTACAAGAACTGTAAAGTTGGCAGTTGCTGGAAAACGCATGCTTAATCAAAGCAGCTCTGATACACTAAAAATGTTTCTATCTATACAATCTACAAAATTAAATAGAATGTTGGAAAGAGATTTTGATCTGTGTCTCTGTAAACGACTAATTGTACGACTTTAAAGCTGAAAAGAAAGTCAAGGATCATCTACTTTAAACACTACTTTTAATGGCGAGGAAATGCACTCATAGGCAGGAAGTCACATGTTTAAGGTCACATCATTCACTCATTGTGTGGTAGTTAAGGCTGGGACCCTGGGATCTTCATTCTACAGAAATGGGGGAAACTCAGTGCTTACTAACTTTGAATACTTTTTTTTTCAACAGGTAGTTTGACTTCAATAGCAAAAGTGCTCTGAGTAAACAAGAGAGATACTCATATCTCAAAGGTCTGCAGGCTTATTTGCACAATATTAGGAGGAAATGCTTTAATCCGATAAATTGTAATGCTGACAATGACAAGAAATGTGTGAAACAAAAACTTAAGGAAGGATGTTGGGTGATGCTTTGGTGCTACATAAAGTGAGATGTTCCTAATGATAAAATGACCAGAAGCAGCAAAATTTAGAATTGGTATCAAACCAGGCTAGCATGAAACAGAGGAAAGCAAAAGATTCAAACTCTGTGGTCCAAAGTCCATAGAAAAGGGTCTGATTGTTCCCTCCTCCACTCTCTCTGATATCCCTGTTCAACTGATTTTCTTTTCTTCCTGGCAGTTATCATTAAGATAATCTTGTGGGCCTGGCGCTGCAACTTAGTGTTAAAGTCTTGTCTTTGCATGTGCCAGAACCCCATGTGGGTACTGATTCATGTCCCGGCAGCTCCACTTCCCTTTCAGCTCTCTGCTTGTGGCCTGGAAAAGCAGTCAAGGATGGCCCAAAGCCTTGGGACCCTGCACCCACGTGGGAGACCCGGGAGCACCTCCTGGCTCCTGGCTTCGGACTGGTTCACAGCCACTTGAAGATCTTTCTCTCTGTCTCTCCTCTCTCTATAGATCTTACTTTCTGATGAAAATAAATAAATCTTTAAAAAATTATCTTGCTCATTTACTTATGTACATGTTTAATTTTCAAATCTTGCCCTCCTCACATGCTCCTTATAGGGACCCGAGAACAGTGCCTGGACTATAATAAATGTTCAGGGGATACCTATTGAATGAATGAATTTGAGAAAGATAAAAGAAGTCAGACTACAATGGATAAAAACCATACAAATCAAACTATTCAAAAGTTTAAATTCAAGATTTTCATTCTTATTTCTGATGTATGTGTATCACTGTCTCTACCTCATTTAGGGTAAAGAAAATAAAAGTACTGGTCAGTATGTACACCATTTTTATGAGTTTTTATGACATAAGAGTTCTAAGAGAGGCACTTGCATAGTAGAACGGGATGTGGGTTCTCTTGACATATTCAGATAGATCTCTAAGTTGACTAATGGAACAAGGGATCCTTGTGACCTGAGAGTGATCACTACTGGACTTTGAGATTTAAGCGAAGGGGAACTCTTGGAAATTAATTTGCAAACAAAGGATGAGACCCAAGTTCTCCAGGAGATATTGAATGACAACTGTGAAAGCCAGGAACTCATTGCGAGTAGGTCATTTCCCTTTATTGGATAAGATGGCCTTTGAATTCCCCAAAGGGTAGTAACCCAATGGTAGTGACTCTACTTTAAGTTAGGAACCTAAGAAATGGTACCACACTTTCGCAGAAGGGATACTGTTCTCTGTGCTAAAGACATCAGCCCCAAGTTTATAATTTCTGTAGGAAAAGCTCATTTATGACTCCATTTCCTAACCACTGTATACTCTTTAAACAAGATTTGTCTATCCTTTTGCTCTAATTCAGTTTTAGGGTTAGACATAATCATTCTAACTCCAGCCTGAATAACTGACATGCCAATCTGAAATGTAAAACCTGAAACCAATTCAATATTTACTAAGGACATAATCAATTTCCAATTTGAAGTCATGCACTTTCTTTTTTCGCTTCAGTACTATCTTATTTGCCTTAAGCTCCTCTTTAGTCATTAAGATTGTCAGCAAGGTCGTTCTCATCAAACAATCTGTCACATTCTGGAAATACTTCTAGACCAAATTGAACTCTCAATGTGCCTGCACACTGCTAGAGAGAAATGTATGGCATTTAAGGACAGAGACCCTATATGTTCTAGAATTACTACCTTATTGTTTCACAGAGAGCTGGGTGTATTCAGAACATACTTGCAGAATGGATGATGGAGGAAAATCTACCTACAGCTGGATAGAGTTATTTGCATTAAAAACCACAACTACACCTGAACCAGCAGATGTGTGTTTATACATGCATGTGTTCTCAAATTCTCACAATATCATCCTTCTGCTTGAATACGTCATCCTTCCTTTTGGAATGTGAGTTTTTGTAACAAAACATGAAAACAAGACTAGCTATGATAAATATCCCAAGAAAGGGGATTCTAATTAGAACTTCCTCTAAACACACCAATCATTCAGCACCTCAAAAACTGAACTCAATTTTCAGAGGATAACTGTGCGCCTTTCCCTAGAAAACATCCATCTTTCAATGTTCCAATTTGCAATTTAAATCTCTAGTTGATAATAAGTTCACGATTTACCTGTCATGCTTTCCCAGTAAGGTTCGTTTTGAACCCCTTTGATAACTTAAGACCACTTGTAGTGCTGCTCAGTCTAATGCCCTGCACTAGTTGCTTGTTTTCAACTTTTAACACTACTAGAGCTACATTCCCCATCTGCATTCTTGAGGATGACAAAAGCCAGGCTACACTTTCAGCCTCCTAGGATATGCTGCCCTGGAGAATCTCAGCAGGCAATTGGAAATTAGAGTAAGCCTGGAGCTCCGGAATGAATTAAGGATTGCAGAGGTCAATTTGGGAATCATTAGTGTAGAGGTTAAAGGTGAAACGACAGGAGAAGATTAAATTACCCAGGGAGAGAACACAGCAAGAGAAGAGAAGCAGATCAATGACAGGACCTTGGGAATTGTTCCATTTAAAGAGGTGAGAGGAGAGACGTGTGTGTGTGTGTGTGTGTGTACGCATTTGTACACGCATGCGTGCACACAAGACTGTCTTTAAAAGAACCCAAAAAAGGAAAGCTAAGGGGTGCTTAGGTTCTTAGATGGCAACATGACACATTATGAACACATTCAAGCAAGAAGATGTAGCAAAGTAGAAGATTCTCCAAAGAGGTCAAGAAAACAGAGGCCAAAGAAGAAGCCATCAGATTTTGAAGCATGTAGGTTATGGATCACCTGTGGCAAAGCACCCTTGCCAAGGTCATTCTTTTGGACTCTGTGCCCACATGTGGATCTGTACAGGTGTATATGCAGAAACCTAAAGCCAGTATAGTATTAAATATTCGTATGAGGGGACCATACAATATCAACATGACCCACTACTACTTAGTTGTTACCATGTGCTAGGAATGGTGCTAAGCATTTGACCTATATGATACTTCAATTTCCACAAGTCTATATATGTTTTACATGTGAAAATAATAACTGAAGCTGACAAAGCTTAAACATATTGCTGAAAGCCAGACAGCTAGGAAGTGGCAGTGCCCGTTTTGAACCTGGGATTGATTTGACGCTAAAAGTCCATTGCCTCAGCCACCAAAGTAATACTTCCATGTCAAGATATTCTATACTATGCTAATATTCTTAGGCAATCTGTGCATGAGAAGAAGAGAGCTAATATTGATTGCCTTCATTCTCCCACTGCCAGTCTCTTTGCATAGGACATCTTTCACACATTTACCTTCAACATTATGGAAATACAAGAGCATATGCAAAGAACTCTGATTCAGCTCTTTGGAAAGCATGCGAAGCTATGTGATTCTTAAACAAGCAGTCCGATTGCAAATGTATTTATGACAATAATTCCCAGTGGTTTGAAAGTTTAAGAACAAAGGTGTGGTGTCATTGACTTGGTGGTTGTCACTGAGATTCAAATTACTGATCACCAAACTGATCCCCAAAACGAGGGAGTTAGGCTGATGTGAGGGATCCCCTCCAGCCTTGAGGTTCTAGAAGTTTTATATTCAAGTCAAATGTTCATCATTGTAAAGATATTAAATATGAAATAGAGTATAAAGGCAGCAACAGAACTGGTTGGCATAATTAGCATCCTTTAGTTTATTAAGTTTATAAAGATCTATTGTCAAAATAGTATTATACTATATCTCTGGCTCAAGTCTGCATTGTTAATTTAAAGAGAAGCTTGGAAACTATATAAAAAGGATGCATTGAAAAATCCATCCAAATATTTTGTTTACAAACAAGTACAGACCTTAATAGTAGAGTTGGCTATAGGAAAAAGAGAGAGAGAGAGAGAGAGAGAGAGAGTGGCAAACACTCTGACAATTAATGGTTTTTTTTGCTGTCTATAATAAACAAACAAGGTTCTGGTCTGAAGAGATTGTTATTGCTGTTAATTGTGCATGTGCATAGTAATAATAGTAGGCATTTGGGATGGCTTCCACTGATTGCTCTCCCCTTTCTCTGGATTACAAAAATCTACTCAGATGACTAAATGACAAGCACTTCAGCAAATTGTTCATTATGAGGCAGAGATAATCACAATCTTGTAGAGTTATGAAACTACACATACAAGGGGATTAACAAATGAATTGTAGCTCCATTAGTTTACTAGAATTTGAAAAATGTTCTGGTTTTGCAAAGAGTTCTCACACACAATTCAGTCCAACAGAATTCAAAAACAACTCCATCACTATTTACCAAAGCTATTTATTTCTTTTCCTATCTGACCATCCATATTCCTCTCTTGCCTTTCATCCAATAAGACCAGATACAACCTGCTACGGTAATAACTTCCTGTCCAACTGATCAGCAGCATAACAAAGAGCATACCAGGCTGTGCTTTGTTAAAGTGCAAAAGTGTCAGAGAGATGGCGCTATTTTGTAGTAAATTTTAAAGCAACCCGGAAGTCTCAACTCTTCCTCCTTAACAGTAGTTCAAAGGGTAGCAGTCTGTATTTTACTGGTCATCTAGCGCCTTTTATTTTGTAGATAAGAAAATCAAGGCTCAGAGTGAGAATGGGGTTTATTTGATGTCAACTAACTAGTTAGTAGAAGAATCTAATATTCCTGCTATCATGACCTATGTGATCTATTTTATTTTGACATCCTGTAGCATTAATATTGTGTATGTGATTTAGGTGTCTGTATGTGTCTATATAATTTACCTCAATGAATGATCAGCTGGCAATAAGACCAAACAGTGAATTTATGTTTTTCCTCTCTCCAGTAAATACACTGAGGCCTAATAATGAACATCGAAGCCCAACTACTGAAAACTAAACTTGGTATGTTAAAATTGGCTCAACTAGTCCATTTTAATGGGAGTTGGCCCCATGGAAGAACGTCAAAGCTACAGAGTTTGCTCTTGGCATTGGGTCAAGGAGTATAAGGTGGGACAAACATGCATAGGATGAGAAAGCAGAGGCAGTGGTAAATATTTGTGGGGCCAGCAAGCCTGCAGTAGGTCAAGTACAGTACTGGTGGGCAGGGCATCATGTGCAAGCTAGTAAAGCAGACACTTGCCCCTTCAGTGCTAGTATCAATGTGATGGTACAGCATTTAACAACATTTGTCTGCAAGGATTGTCTTCTGGCCTGCAAAGAAGATCTTCTGTTTGATTAGATGTACTCTTCTGCAAGGTCTATGTGATAAAGGCTCTTGGCCTATGGGCTTCCTTTATTCTGCAAGTCTGCATATTTGCATAGTGTAAAGCCCTGATATCTTCAAATGACTGATTGCCCTCTGAGGACATGATGACCTAGTTGTTGACTAACGCACCTTACAGCCTTAGAGACGACAGACAGGCATACTCAAAACACTGTGAGGAAAAAGGAACAATGACTTACTGCTCAACTGGGATTGTGGGCAAGAACACTTTTCCTACTTCTAAAAAATAAGATCAGCCTTCAGACCTAAGACTACATTCCTGCATAGTTTTCAAGCTGTTTTAAACTCCAAGAGAGTTATGGAAAAGATTTGTCTGATCCAGAAGCTTACCTATTAGTTACGCTTAAATTAAACTGTCAGGCACTTGTACAGTCTATTTGTTCTAGCTCAACCGGGTTTAGTCAGACTAGAAATACATAATCACTTACCTCGCTGCATCTAGAATCTGAAAAATCCTCCACCTGTTAAAGGAACAGTAAAACCAGTCGCTAGCAAGAGCATGGTAAGAGAGAGAGTTTCAATAATAAAACGTTTTGCATTTCACTGTGACAACATAGCTCTCCAATGTCCCAAAACTGCAAAGCAACAATTCATAGATGGTTTTCCTACTTTGCCTCCCCTCTCCTCAGGCGTTAGCTCCTCTCTAGTAGTGGGGAAAGTTTGAATCAGAGGGACAAAATGGTTAGGGCGGCACAAACACACAGACCTCTAGAGGGTTGTGGGTTGGGGATGATGGATCTACCAGTCACTCATGCTAATTCCACTCCCTTTCACAAAGAGTGATGGCAATCTAAGCAAAAACAAAAGCCAAGAAAACAAACACTTGAACAGAGCCCACCCTGTGGTATCATGGAAAAGCCGAGTTGAAGGAATCTAGGAGTTTTAGGAGGTTTTTCATGATACCAGGAATATATGAAGCAAGTGTATTACAAAGAGAAAAGAACGATTAGCCCTTGATGATGCTCTGCACAACAAAAATTCTAAGTACATACAAAGCGATAATATAAATCATCTCTCTAGCCCCTTCCACCCAAACACAAGACATCCATCAAAGCAAGCAATGTACCCCCACTCGAAACCAAAACAGAATAAAAAACTAGGTTAGCTGTTTTCATAATCTACATCTTGGTGTCACAAAGCAGTAATTCTACCGCATGAATTTCTGGTATTAGCAGAAACTGTGAAGTTTTACCCAAGCCAGTTGCTAATCTGAATGTTCAAATGAGCTCAGCTTTTGTATTATATGAGAACAAGGGGTATTATAATGTATCAGGATTTTTTGTGTCCAGAGTGGGATTTATGGCCTGTGTGGGTTCTTGAGAGAAATGTTTTCTTTATGTTAGCTATATATGCAAGTTCTAGAGATAAGTAAAATCTCTAACAACACAGCTAGCAGCATAGCCCTAGCAGCCTTTAAAAAGCAGTATACCATTTATTTTCCTTAATACTCCTTGGTTGTAGCTAAGTTCTCCTTCCCTAGTATTGAGTTGTCAAGACTTCTGGGACAGAAAGAGTTACAAGAAGAAAGCTGATATGCTTGCTGAGCCCTGACATCATCTCTACAAAACAAGATGTCCCCATGGCTGACTTACCATTGGATGACCAAGGTGCTCATCTTTCACTAGCCACAAGAAAAAAAACAGTCTTGTGTAAGATGACTTTCCCCACGACATACAGTCCCTATACAGTGAAGGGAAACCAAAGCTCCTTCCATTGTGTCTGGCCTTATGAACAACACCAAAAAACCGCACAACTTTGGGTGGAAAACAATGACAACAATAACGACAACAACAAGACACTTTGCAAAAGAAAATAAAAACCCATAAGTTGATTCTTAGCACCAAAGAATTCCAAAATAAAATATGTAATACTTTACAAATCCACAATATTCATTTCACTGTACTACTCGACATCAGCAGAGCACACACTTGACTTATTTGGGGATAGCATTAAATTGAACCTTAATCAGGAACTATTGTCATTTAAAATGATTACTTCTTCAACTTGTAAGTGAATGTCTCAACTGCCTATTAAAATGTGCGCAGTGATTGTGCTGAGAAGTCTTTCAGCAGCTCATTGTCTTACCTGCATTCCAGATGACCAGAGGTGGAGTAATTCAATGATGAACCACGAAAGTGTTACAGGTACCCAAGTCGGAAGCATGGATAGTCATTGTAAGTGAAATAAGGCCAGAGGGAAAAGGTTACGAGAAAGAAAAAAAAGGAAGGTATATTGATTAGAAAAATGACTTAATCTGAAGAACCCATTTTATACATATGTATAAACACACTCTTCAAAGGCCTTTAAATGGAAGTCTTAAACATAATCACGGTGTTCTGCTAAAAATATCTCTTGTCAATTATACATCATGCATTTTTCCAAGTACTAAGGACACAGCAGTGAATAAAACTGCCTCCATGGACCCAGAGCTATAGCCTAGTGGCTAAAGTCTTCTCTTCGCATGCACTGGGATCCTATATGGGCTCCAATTCATGCCCCAGCCACTCCACTTCCCATCCAGCTCCCTGCTTGCAGCCTGGAAAAGCAGTCAAGTACGGCCCAAAGCTTTGTGACCCTGCACCGATGCGGCAGACCCAAAAGAAGCTCCTGGCTCCTGGCTTCAGATCTGCTCAGCTCCGGTCATTCCAGCCACTTGGGAAGTGGATCAGTGGACAGAACATCTTTCTCTTTGCCTCTCCTTTTCTCTGTACATGTGACTTTCCAATATAAATAAATAAATAAACACACCTTAAAAAAAAGAAAACTGCCTCCATGAGCACATTTGGTAAGTCATCTAAATGGAAAAGAGTTCTACAGAAATATATTATATGTGAGAGTTTCTCCGCATATTATGTATGCCTTTATATATGTATAGAAAATATATCAAATGCTTTAGATTTAACATTGGTATTAGAAGGAATTCTCTTTATCATTCAAAGGACAGCCTCAATTCATCATTTCTCCATGTGGAAAGCCTACCCCAGAAAGCTGTAAATCAGGTCATCTTGTAGTTGGGCCATTGGTAACCCATAAAACCCCATACTCATATTCCTGAAATGCTAGAATGTTCTCAGTGGCAGCTTCCTACACTCCAGTCCCACATCCCTCCCCCCTACCAGCCTTTTCTCATAGCTTGCTGCCATGTTCTGTGACAGCTGGCCCAGGTGACACTCTGAGATTGAATTTATGAGTCAACAAGCCACGCTCTGGAAGCAGCAGCAGTTGATGCGCAGAAGGACCTGCAGATATCAAAACTCCATCACATCCAGGTTGGAATAGAAGCAGGAAGAGTAACCTTCTTCTGAGCCAAGTTCTGGAAGATATGATTAAATATCCCTTACATGGCATCAAATGCCTAAATGTCAAAGTAGTAGAAAAGGACAAGATGAAAATGAAGGGAACCGTGGAGTCACGGGAATTTGAGCAAGACTTGGGAGGTCCAAATCCTCCAGATGGAGGCTCATCTTAACCAGGAACCCCAAACTATGACTGAGTGCTCATGGCATTTGCATTCTTAGGGTTGGAACTCAGGGCTTCAGAAATAAAAGTACGCAGTTCACGTTGGTATTAAAGCCTCGCATTCGGATGGTGTAAAAAAATACAAGAGCTCTTGCTTGACAATCAAGACCCCTAATCCTGCTTTCTAATCCTGGTTTTTATTTAATGATTAATTTGATTTGGGGCAGTTTCACTTCTACACTCTGTCAGGAAGCTGTAGGTAATGAAAGAGTTTAAAAAGGCTGTTTCTGAAAATCCTCTAGTTCCAATAATCTTCAGTTCCCTGTTCTGTCTTTTTGTCTCAGCAAAATGTACCACTAGAGCCCAGCATTTTTAGTTTTATGAGTAAATGAGAACATGGCCAAAATTAAAGAGGCCAAATTAAAATGTGGCTGAACATCAATTTGTCCACAGGAAAACAGCCTTGCTTATTTGAAATACAGAATGCCTGGTTCTTCAAGATGGAAACTTCACAAACAAGACTCAACTAAAGAAAAAAAATCTAATTGATGAACAATTGATCTACCCCATTCTCCTTCTGCTCACATAGATTGTTCAACTGCCAGGAACCTGGGATGTTGGCAATGATTTTCCATCAGCACAGACCTCCCCTACCTAAACACTCCAAGATCAATGCTAGGCACAAGGGGGTCTTCCCAAGAAGTTCACGGAAAACGTACACTCCCTTTTAATACCATTTTCTATTGATTTTTTAAAAAAAATATTTATTTATTAATTATTGGAAAGTCAGAGTTACAGAGAGAAAGCAAGACAGAGAGTAATATCTTCCGTCCGATGATCCACTCCCCAAGTGCCTGCAATGGCCGGAGCTGAGCAGATCCAAAGCCAGGAGCCAGGAGATTCTTCCAGGTCTCCCACATTGGTGCAGGGTCCCAAGTTCTTGAGTCATCTTCAACTGCTTTGCCACAGGCAAGGAGCTGGATGGGAAGTGGAGTGGCTGGGACATGAACTGGTGCCCATATGGGATCTAGTGCATACAAGGTGAGGACTTTAGCAATGAGGTTATCTAGCCAGGCCCATGAATTTTTTTTGAAATATTCTGTGGTTGCTCAGGTTCTCAGAGCATCACCGCCATTTTGGTTTGATGGCAAATCTATAGCAGATAACACCCTCTGGCAAACAACCGCCAGTTACTGTAACAGAGCTGCCAAGCAAGAAGCCCATCCCACCTCTTGGTTTCCGACACCAGACTGGCTTGCTCACCTTCTCTCCAACTCCCACACCCAATGCTGCTGTGCCTTGATTGTCTGTCTTCTCCCCACTTACGATGCCCATCTACCTCCCAGATTGATCAGATCATCTGTAAAGGGTCTACACCAGTGGTGCTATCCAACATATTTAATAACAGAGCTGGCCTAGGAACTGGTCAATCAGTGCAGAAATGAACTTCTTAAGCTGTACAGACAGGCCAAAGTTTTGGGTGGAGATCACATATGTAAAGCCTGTAGCAAAACACCAGATCCAGAATTAGCATGTCAAAACTTGTATGCAAAACATTTTTTTTTAATCTAGGGAGGAATACCAATAAGAGCATTGTTCAAAAGCATAATGACTCTGTGGCAGGCCAGGGATGCAGCTTCCAACTCCCTGTTGCTAAGCTATCATGCTGCTCTGGGCATGGAACCAGATTTTCAAAGCCAGTGCTTAAAGGCTCATGCATAGAAAAGGCGAAATCAAAAACATCCACGGGGGCAGGTACATGAATGACCACTCTGGTGCCCACATACCATATTGGAGTGTTAGTTTCTGAGCCCTGAGTTTGTTCCTGACTACAGATTCCTACCAGTGTACATCCTGGAAGGCAGCAAGTGATAATTCAAGCATATAGGTCCTTGCCATAAACATGGTTGATATAGACTAAGTTCTTGGTTCCTGATTGTGGTCTGGCTCAGCTCAGGTATTCTGGGCATTTGAGAAGTGAACTTCCAGATGGGGCATTCTCCCTCTCCCCCTCTCTGCCTTTCAAATGCATAAAATAAAACTAATGTACAATTTTTTAAAGGAGCCACAATGATTTCCCTAGAGGAGAGGTATATCCAAAATATGTGTTCTTTCTGATTCTGTTCCAAGTCCCCCAGAAATCATGCACATTTCATAAGAAGGAGCACTTTGTGGGTTTTGGCCTATGAATACTAGAATCCACAACATCCTTTCTAATTTATGTGCTTCAAATATTTTTTAATCCCAAGTCCCAGGATTTGTCACACGTGAAAGGTGCCCTGAGTTTTTCAAGGCATCCCCATTCCTCCTGGTTGCCAGACCTACCTTCCAATCCTTTCCTTAACCTAGGCAAATGACAAGGATTTCCATCTGTCCCTTGCTTTTGAGAAACGGCATCTTAAGACCCAGAGCCTTGGCTCAGCGTGGTGGCCTAGCGGCTAAAGTCTTCGCCTTGCATGCACCAGGATCCCATGTGGGCACCGGTTCTAATCCCGGCTGCTCTACTTCCAGTCCAACTCCCTGCCTGTGGCCTGGGAAAGCAGTGGAGGATGGTCCAAAGCCTTGGGACCCTGCACCCGCATGGGAAACCCAGAGGAAACTCCTGGCTCCTGGCTTCAGATCTGCGCAGTTCCGGCCATTGCGGTCACTTGGGGAGTGAATCATCGGATGGAAGATCTTCCCCTCTATCTCTCCTCTTCTCTATATATCTGACTTTGCAATAAAAATAAATAAATCTTTAAGAAAAAGACCCTGAGCCTTGTAGACTCAAAGAAATAGAAAGATATTGACTCAATCTCCATTCCTTTGATATTTACAAGGGACATTTTCTGGTAGAGATTTGTCCCCAAGTCTGTTCATATTACCTTAACGACATAATATATAACATAAAGCTATTTTAGCTATGTCAAAAATGTTTTGTTGAATATCTGCCAATACATTCTTATAAATCAAGCTCTAAGCTAAGATGCTCTTGCATTTCTCAAAAGAGACCCTGAGGGTCAAAGACAGAGAGGCAAGCTTGTTTTTAGTAGCCTACTCACTCCAGTAGGATCCCAGATACCCCCAAGCTCACCAAGTGAACGGCGCATGCACAGGCCTGAGGGTCTGGCTAATAGCCACTACACAGACATGTTCAGAGTCATCCAACTCGTACATCAAAAGCCAATCTTGGGAGAACCTACTGAAGACTTAGTGTACTCACTGAGGTTGTATCATATTTGGATTGTACCACAAAGCTAAAACAATGACTGTCACAGACATAGCAACCCCTTTCGCCTGACAAATTCTTTTAGTATTATCTCTGTTGGCAAAGTGGAGTCACCTGTATCCCAAGGTGCCCAGCACATTTCGTTTGATACAGAACCCACATTACTACAAAAAGAAGCAACATGCAATCATGGACTACGAGAGCTAGGGAATGTCTTTTAGTGATCTTTTGGAGAGCATTAGCAACATCCAATCCTTCCCAAACCCTAGGAACCTAAGGGGATGGAAATTGCCCCAACACACTGAGTACAACAGCAGAGCCAAGGCCAGGAATAAATCAGTCTGTTTCCTAGACACAATTCACCCCACCGAGAGTCCAGTGGAGCCTGCCAAGAGGCAGCAGGCAAGCAAGTGCCTGCTGTCCCAGACACAGTCACAAAACCCTGCAGAACAGTTCCAAGCAGCAACAGACAGGGAAAACAACCCTAAGAGCTCCCCAAGGATTTAAAATTCGTCTTTTTCAGTAGCTGTTAAATTGTAAACACATTTTCCTAGGCTTCTCTCTCACATTTTGTTTTCTGCCTGAATGTGCTTTTACTGCATCACATGGCAATAATCAGTGATTCTTATACTTGTTTCATTTGGAGAAGAGATGCCTAATACCTGAACCCCGTATTGCTAAAGTACCAGTCACATTTTGGAAACAAAGCGGATGCGATAAGGAAGATTGCTGAACCGTCCTTTTCAAGTAGTGTTTTCCTATACATTTGCTGGTCAGTCAGTTCTCGGTTGCAGGTGTCGTAAGTTGTTTGTCTGTTGTCTATTGATTTCCTAGAAATAGTATCCTCCTGCTCATGACTCCCCCATCCAACACCAGATCTTTGCAAAAGTCTCCCCATTGGGCATTATAAGAGTGCCCTCTAGTGCTGTTCTGATTAAGGATAAGGAGCCAGATTCTTGTTTTCCTGGGAAATGGGTTTGTGTATAAACTTGTCCTTAGCTATGGCAGGATATATATATTTTTTCTGAAGGTGTTTCTACGGTACCTATTTTGACAATTTTGTGTTTTCGAAGGTGCTTTGCCATTGCACAAGCAAAGCATAACAAAAGAAAAAAGGACGACAAAGGCCATAAAAGAAAACCTGGCCTGTCACCCCTGCTGAGAAGCATTCTCACGCATGTGGCAGCGACACGCCTTGAGTTGGAGAACAGGATACACAGCACAGTCTGACTGCATCAGCAGAAAGCTGATAGTGAATTGTGTATGTGTGTTAGACTTCCCCAGACGCAAACCTCTGTCTTTCTGATAGGCTCCAGCAATGTGATCACATGCCTGTCTTTTCTTTGAAGGTAAAAAGAACCAATTAAGAATCCCTTAGAAATATTCTGCTATAAGCAGAACTTGCTTTGGGTTCAAAACAGCCTCAAAAGGTTTCATGTGCAACCTAAATACAAATATGAGTTAGGGGTTATTTTATCCCACTTTATTTCCACGCTTCAGGTTTGGGGGTCTGGAAGATCCACGTTGAGTGCCATTTTAGCGCTGGTTCAGATCGGCAGAAAGGCCTTCACTGTGCCTTTAGCACTCTCAGCTTTGCAAGGGCTGCTGCTCTTGCATCTCAAATATTTTATGCTGACACAAGGGATGGCAAGCATCCAGCATGAGATATAACTGTTCCATTCACATTTCAACATGCTTTGTACAGAGAGAAGGAAAAAGTCCACTACAGGTACTAATTTGGCCAGTCTTAAAGTACAGAGTGAGAGCACTGTCAGGAGATGCTCTGCCAAGTCACTAACAGAATCAGACAGACACGTTGCCTGGTTCCTTCAGGGTGCACATCACCCAGTCTCAGAAAAGAGCTTGTCTTTGCTGAAGTCAGAACATGGTTGGAACAACTAAATTTGGTTGAAAATTTGTTTCAAATCCTTTCAGAAAAAAAAAGGAATGGATGGTGTGCCTAGTAAGAGGTAATCTACTATTTCCAGCTCAGCGTCCTATTAGTGTACTTGGCAGGGAGCAGCGTATGGGTTTCTTCAACCCCAGCTCTGCCTGTCGCATGCATTTGTAAAAGGGTGTGTGTGCGTGTGAGTATGTCCCTCTCTGTCACTATGCCTCTCAGATAAACAAATAAATCTTAAAACAGAAAAAAAAAACCCAGAGGTGATGTGCTATGGCTGAGTGGACACAGGCACTGGTGTCGGAATCTCAACTCCTCTACTTGTTTTTGGCCACCTCAAACCTATCAGTGTCATTTTTTTTTAATGAGCCAAACTATGGCCTTCTTGTGATCTCCAAAATTACCTAAAGCAGGGCATGAATCAGGTTCAACGAAACCTGCTGATTTTGACATCAGCAACAATTTCCATCAAAAATACCCCCACGTTGTTCAGGTGGTTCCAAAGATACCTGGGGTCAAATAAATGAAGCACTTGGATAATGAGCTTCACTGTGCAAGTCCATGAAAACAACTGTAATCTTCCTGCTGTTCTTGTCCACATTTACCTTGCTTGTCTCTGTCCACGGGACAGATCCATGTATTCAGGACTGTGCTTGAAACTCTTTGAATAACCTTTGTATGGGAAGATGTAGCATCACCATTAGGACCGAGCCTTTGTGCAGGTCTCCTATGGCAGGCTTCCATTTCGTGCCTCACCTGATGCTTCAAAAGCAGAATCAGAAATTCCCAGTGAGTTTGCCCCAAGAATGGAAAATACGTGTTGAGTCTGCCAAGTTATCTGGAGGAGTTCACGGAACATCTGTAAGAATTAGTGGAATTACATCTAAGTGACAAATGATAACAACCATCATCCTATTAATAATCACTGAATGCTGATTGAATCCCATGTACTATATTCCTCATAGAAATCATCTCAATTCATTTAGAGCAAAATTCACTACTCAAGGTATCAATGAGAAAACTGAAAGTCAAAGGGACTTTCATGATAAGTAGTAGAGCCTAGTTTCAAATCTATGGTTGCAGGATGCTGCTAGCTAAACTCTTGAGCCACTTAACTGTGCTATTATTATTCACTGTACATTCCCAGCAACCCTGTGGTAGGCAGCATTCTCTTCATTTTTATACAGAAATCAGTCAGAGGGCCTGTCACAGTGGCCAACCGCCTAAGTTCTTACCAGGCATGCGCCGGCAGCCCATATGGGTACAAGTTTATGTCCTAGCTGCTCTACATCCCATCCAGCTCCCTGCTTGTGGCCTGGGAAAACAGTAGGGAAGGCCCAAAGACTTGGGAGCCTATACCCATGCGGGAGACTGGGAGGAAACTTAACATTGACTGAGCTCCAGTCATTACAGCCACTTGGGGAGCAAATCAGTGGACAGAAATTTTCTTTCTGTATCTTCTTTCCTCTGTATATCTGCCTTTCCAAGAAAAAAAAATCAGTAAATTTTTTTTTTTAAAAAATGAGAAATCTGTCATAGCGTAACTTGTTCAAGGTCACACAAGTAATAAGTCAAAACATCAAGATAACTAATATCCCCTGAGCCCAAAGCTTCCTCCTTGCCTATTGCGTTTTATGCCACATCTCCATGAAGCACTCATGTGGAAAGGGTTGCTGGATATAATCTGTCTGTGCACCTCATGAGAACAGGGAGTTTGCACCCTAGTCATTTGTGTAAGGCTGTAGCATGCTCTGAAGGCCTTTCTTGTATGCTGTCTCCAGGCTTCTCATGGAACTATCTTTCACTTTGAATTTCAGGATAAACTTGCAGGCTCTGAGTGCCAAGCACTTGAATACACAAGGAACAGAGAAAGTAGCTCATCTGAAGATGAAAACCTAGTGTAAACCTTCACTGTAGCTAAGCTGCTCCCCTAGGATATAAATCAGGCATCAGTGGGTGGGCCAGGGACTTGCAGAGGAAAGGGAAGTTGACAGGCAAAGTACATCTCTCCCTGGAGCAGTTGGGGAGTGGGGCTGCCTCTTGCTATTATACTTTTATGTTTTATCTATAGGAAAATGTAATTCAATTAGATACAGTCAGGATGTAGAAGGCTCAAGGCAGGATGAGCAAAGGGAAAAGTGAGATGTTGTAGTATGTGCTGCATTCCAAGAAGGTATATGTGACTACAGTAAAAGAGGGCAATTTGCGCCTTGGGAGAGAGTTCTGTTTGCCAAACTCTTGAGTCCATCCCCTAGCATGGTGATCCAGGCCACTTGCTATACAACCCTGATTTAGCTCACAAACCTATCCCAGTCCCAAGGTACTCTGAGAGACATTGAATGCCCAAAGTCTGCACTTGATAGGTCCTAAGAGAGAAAGGGACTTGTCCAGGGTCATACCATTCATAATGCGGTCCAAATTATCTCCCAGGCCTCATGACTGTCAGTTTATAAGCCATAAAGGCACCAGGGTCCTCTCTGTGAGAGCAAGCCTGGCATTCTATGTGGGAGAAATGGAAGTTAAATGTCTGTTGTGAATCCTGGAATCCTGGTGAGAGGACTGACCCTTGTGGTTTCAGTAGAGCAAGCATCCTATAAGAAACTTCCCTAGCACCTTTCACAGGGGAACACCCTGAGCCTCAGAGAAAGGAAGCACCTGGTCCAAAGTCATAAAATGAAGATGCTGACAACAAGACCCTGGAGCCTGGTCTGGCTCTGTGGCCCACGAGCTTTTGAGAGCAACATGTTTCCCCCACTAAATTCTCTGTGATCATTTCCCTAATAGAAGTCCCTTTAATTTTACAGGTTTTAGCTTACTCATTTTTAAAGCAACTTTTATAAAAATGAGATGCCTGCTTCTTGGTTTATACAAACATGTTTGGACTACCTTTGGCCTTGGAACCCAGGAAAACCGGAAAGCCATCAGAATCGCCTATTAACTTCCTCATAGCTACAAAGGGCTTTGTAATCCACACACACACACACACACACACCAGGAACTGGTATATCACACGTCAGGCTCCTGAGGCTGCTTGCTTGGGAAATCAGGAAGCAGTGGCCATGACATTCAACCCTCCAGAAAACTGCGGTGGGTGTTATGGGGGCTTCATCACAGCTTCCAGCAAGGGATATAGACCAAGCCTGCATCTCACATGAGGTAGTGCTTGTCTCTACCAACATCTATTCAGGACAGCTTCCGCACCCTCATCCCAACCCTAGCACTGCCTTCCAGAGCAACATATGGGTGTCACCTCCCTCAGGAAAGTTGATCAGCACTGCAGCAGTGGGTGGCCAGGCTCCAACAGTAAGAGCAAGAACTTGGAACTGCTTATCTGAAGCAGAACTTGTGGAAATGCTCATTTCAAACAAGTGGCACATTACCAGCTCATTTGGTCATGCCTTCTCATGTGTAGCCTCCAGCCAGGGCAGAGGTCACTAGGCAGCTGGGTTTGTGTCCATCGAATCCTGGTTTCCCACTGACTGGTGCTCTGATCAATCTCCAACTGCCCAGTATTTTGGCCGTTGCCCTTCCACATGCTGGCTCCAAGCCACTCTGCCCCTGGCTCTTCATCAGGGGAGTAATGATCTGGAAACTCAAGGGGCTGCTGCTAAAAGGCAAGCCCGGTTTAAAAGGACCTTTCTCAGGAGGGAGTTTCAAAAAGTTTGTGGGAAAATGGAATTAAACAGTGTTTATTTTGATGCAAAGCATTGAAAGCTGTGTGTGTGTGTGTGTGAGAGAGAGAGACAGAGAGAGGGAGAAAGAGAGAGAGAGAAAGAGAAAGAGAAAGAGAAAGCGAAAGAGAGAGAGAGAAGTCTCCACATAGTTTATGGGAAATGTTTATTGCGAAAAAGTGAGGCGTGATTTTTCACAAATTGTTGCACCAAAATAAATTTTCTTTGAATTCCATTTTCCGTAAATTTTGAAAATACCTTTGTATGACTGGGCAGTTATTTTAGGTTTTGCATGGAGGTCTTTTCCACAACATGGACACACCCCTCTTTGGTTTCAACTGTGTTGTTTACTCTGCTGACACATATCTCAGTTTTTGAAAGTTTTATTGAGGTATAATTCACATACTACATAACTGGCCTATTCAAAGTATAGAATTGTGTGGTATGTAGTATATTTATAGACATGGGCAACCACCACCACAATCAATTTTATAACATTTTCATTACCTCTAAAAGAAATCCTGTACATTTTAGCACTTGTTGCCTATCCCCAAGTCTTCCAAGCCCCTGACTACCATTAACCTACTTTCTATCTCTACGGATTTTCCTCTTTTGGACATTTCAAAAAAAAGTGGAATCTTTCATATGGTCTTTGCATGTCATAATATGGATCAATACTTCATTCCTTTTCATGGTCTGAATCATGTTCCATTGTACAAATACCCCCCCTTAAACTTTTAAGTCCATTCCACCTATACAATTTCACCCTCACTCGCTAAACACTTTAACTAATCAGTCCTGAACCTCAGTGGTGGTAGAACTATAACTAGCACTATGTGGCGACAGAAGTATGAATATGGGTATACAAGGAATGCATTCACTCAACAAACATTTATTGAGGGTCTGGGGCGATGGCTCAGTGGCTAAATCCTCCCCTTGCATGTGCTGGGATCCCATATGGATGCTGGTTCATGTCCCGCTGCTCTACTTCCCATCCAGCTCTCTACTTGTGTCCTGGGAAAACAGCTGAGGACGGCCCAAAGCCTTGGAACCATGCACCCATGTGGAAAACCCAAAAGAAGCCCCTAGCTCCTGGTTTCAGATTGGCTCAACTCCAGCCATTGTGGTCACTTAGGGAGTGAACCAACAGAGAGATCTTTCTGTCTCTCCTTCACTCTGTAAGTTTGCTTTTCCAAAATAAATAAATAAATAAATAAATAAATAAATAAGTCTTTTTTTAAAAAATCTACTGAATACCTCCTACGTGACAAGAAATGGTACTGAGGCACTTGGACTTCAATGGTGGACAAGACATTCACTCAGTCCTCCCTGAGCTCACTGAGGACAGTAACATGGAAAACCAGGCATCACACAGATGGCAGCTTCCCAGGAACCAACCACTGCAGGGACCTGGAAGGTGTGGTAAGCTCATTCAGCACTCAGAGGAAATTCACTGCCCGGATTATGTTCCTAACTCTACAAACGTTTATGGGCCAACAAACCCAAAACAGAGTAGCAGCTAGGAATCTCACTTTTTTTTTGTTCGTCTGTGATGCATAGTTTTGAAGTGACATTCATATTATATAAAATGAACCATCTGAAAGTGTATCATTCAGTGGAACTCACAGAAGTCACATGCTGTGCAAGTGGCTCCTGTATCTCGTTCCAAAAGTTTCATCACCCTGAAAGAAAACCTTGTACCCATTAAGCAGTCACTCCATATTCCTCTCTCCCCTTAGCACCTGGCAGCCACAAATCTTTTCTCCGTGTTTATAGATTGGTCTATTCTGGATTATTCGTACAAGTGGCTTCATAAAATATGTGGTTCTTTTAGTCTGGTTTCTTTCACTTAGCATAAAATAGTTGAGCTACAGTCATGGTGCAGCATAGATCAGGACTCCAGTCAGTTTTACAACAGAACAATATCCCATTGTATGTCCCACCAGGATTTTGTTCACCCATTCACCCACTGATGGGTATTTTGGTTGTTTCCACTTTCTCAGGATCATGATTAAAGCTGCTACAAACTTTCATGTGTACATTTCTGCGTGGACATATGTTTCCAGTTCTCTCAAGCATATACCTAGAAAGAGAACTGCTGGATTATACGGTATGTTTAATTTTTTGAGAAATTGTCAAATGTTTTTTTTTTTCCTCTGCGGCTGCATCCTTTTACAGTTTCACCAACAGTGCAGCAGGGTGCAAATTCCTTCTGGGGATGCAGCCCAATTGTCTCACAGGGCAAAGTTTCATAAAATTGGAGACACCCAATTAGGCCAAATGACTGACCCTAATGCTGGGCATTTAGGCCTGGGCCTCTTAAAATGAATGTCTGGGATGATAGGACAGACAAAGCCAACAAGGACGGTACGGATGTGGGTGATCTTCCTCTTTTCCAAGGCTGTTGCAGCGCCTCTGCACATGATCACAGCCCAAAGAGCACCATTCATCAGCAGGACTGCATTGGAACTATCCCACAATCCACATTGGTAGGATTCAAAGCCTCTGCCCCAGTGGAAGGCAGGGAGGAGGACATTTTCAGCAACAGGAGCCAAGCCCAGCAAGACTCAGGAGGGGATTTTGTGAAGCAAATGACATTAAATGCATAATGGCTGTAGCAATAAGGGAAAGAACAGGCCAACCTTCTCTACTACGCAAGACATTAGGAGAAGCTTCACTGGGTTGTAAAGGCACTTAGATACTGTGGTATTCGGCACTGGCTCTTGTCCCTTTGGAACAAAGCTCAGGCCTAAATCTAGCCACGGAATCATAATGAAGAAGGCCTTGTTCAAAAGGTGACAACATACAAGTACATCATTGAAGCTTGCCCTTATGACCCTGCCTCTCTCCTTCAGTGATTAGACAGCTTAACAAGTATTGAATCCACTCCTCCTCCAGCCCATATCATTCCCTGGGCAAGGCAGCTCCATTTTGAAGGAGCATTAAATCTGTCGAGCTATTCAAGGTCATTTTTGTGTACTGAGACCATCACTGTCAGGATGACACATCAAGATGACTGCCCAAGAAGAGCCGAGGCATGTTCCCGAAGCCCCTCTTTCAAAGCTTGCAACATCAGGGGACACGAGGTCTAGACACAGGATTTCCACAATGCCAATCAACTCCCAAATACTTGGCTCTTCCAGTACCTAAGACTCACTCTGGAGAATGCTTTTCTAACATTTTAGAAACAACACAGGGGCCAGCACTTTGGCATAGTAACTAAAGACAGTGATGGCATCCCATATGGTCACAGGTTTGAGACAAGGCTTCCAAACTTCTGGTCCAGCTATCTGGTAATATGCCTGGGAATGCAACAGAAGTTGGTGCAAAGTCCTCGGGCCCCTGTGCTCATGTGGGAGACCTAGATGAAGCACCTTGCTTCTGGCATAACCCAGAGCCTATGGAACTGTATCATAACATAAAATTTTTTAAATCTCTTACAAAGAGAGAGAGAAAGAAAAAGAAAGAAGGAAGGAAGAGAGAGAAAGAGAGAAAGAGAGAAAGAAAGAGAGAAAGAAAGAGAGAAAGAGAGAAAGAAAGAAAGAAAGAAAGAAAGAAAGAAAGAAAGAAAGAAAGAAAGAAAGAAAGAAAGAAAGAAAAGAAGGACAGAGGAAAAGGAAAGAAAAAGAGGGAGGGAGGGAGAAAGGAAGAAAGACATGAACAGTTGGGGTGTATTAATCAGTTTGTCACTGCTATCAGGAAGCACCTGGTGCGGGCTGTCCTGCTAAGGGAAAGAAATGTACTCAGCTCAGGATTCCCGAGGCTGCCAGGACGGCCTGCTGGGATCCATCGGTTTGGCCTCTACTGATAGCCTTCTTGTTGGCAGAGTCCCAAGGAGATGCACGGCATCACTTAGCGAGGCATAAGGAATGCTCTGTGTGTGTGTGTGTCTCTGTGTGTGTGTACGTCTTGCATTCATTAGACAGAAAGGATTCAGAACTGGAGTCTCCACCCTAACCTCTTAACCTAATCAAATCTCTCTGTAAAGGTCTCCCCCTCTAAACATCATCATTCCATGGACTTTCCCTTCCCTGAACACCATTAACATAAGATTTGGGGGGACCAACTTTGGGGCAACAAACATTCAAATCATACCATGGGGTTATTTGTAGGTCTTCTCCAGGTCCCTTTTCTTCCCTTGTACTGGGCTGCCAACCGAGTCACAGCAGCAGCGGCCATCTGCTCTCTCTGTGCTAACATGCAATGGGTCCTACACATTCCAGATGGAGGCCCTCCCTCTGCTCCCCGGCCCCTAGCGGCCACCACTAGTCACTACCTCCTTGCTCCCATTCTGTATGCTCATTCCGTTGGGAGCAAGAAAATCAGACACCAGGCTGCCCTCCCTCCTCCTACCCAGCAGCCCCAGCCTCTCTGAGCACACAAGACTCAAACTGGCATTTGCTCGTTCAGCCCATCTTGATAAGCAGCATGCAACCCACCTGAGAGGGGATTGCTGAAAATCCAGGAACCGATTAATTTAATCAGGTTCATGTATGGTTCAAGAAAGACCCACATGGGCAACAACTAGGAGGTGAAATGCCACATGTTGGCAGCAAACCATGAGGTGAATCTACAGAGTGTACTTTGGTGCTTGTTACCCCCTGCCGACGCGCCATCCTTGGCAAACACTCTGCTGGGAAGAAAACACCTCAGACTGGCAGCAGCAGGGTACATCGTGCCTTAAATGGCCTCTCTTGAGCTTTCTCGATCATCTTCCAGGATGGCAGAGCACAGAAGGCCTACCGAGTTGGGCAGTCTCATTGCAATTCCATGCCAGAAGCACTTGGGTCGCTATTGAAAACATACAGGACTGCAGAGCTCTGGTCCAGGAGCAATGCAGCTTTAGTTAGGGATTTGGGGGGGGGGGTGTAGGCATGAGGGAAGTTATAAAGCCATTTCAAAATAATGAATCCATTCTAAATTGTATCTGATTTTATTGAATGTGTATTTTCATTTCACATTCTTCACTGTCCCCCTTCTAACTTGCATCATGGGGGTTCATGTCTTCTGCTTTACAGAGGATGAATCTGAGACCAGAGAGGAGAAAAGAATTGCTCTGGATCATCTGTAGGACCTGGATCTCTGCATTCCACTCACTGCAAGTTGTCGTCTAAGTTGCATCTCAATAGAAGCACGTTGTTATAAACAGTGTGTCATTATTTCTTCTCCCACCAACAAACTTGGTGAAAAGCCAGCATATCCTCTCATTCTATAGCATCCCTCTGCCATGGCAGAGTTGCTGTGCCAGCTCATTCCCACCTCAGCTCCCATGTCAGAGCTGCCCTAGAAGTACTGGCAAAACCAGCACGGCTAACGCAGACAAATTAGGGCAAAACGAACAAGCAGTGTCGCAATGAAATCATTTATTTGCATAGATGGGATTTCTCTTTTAATCTTGCTATTTTAAAAGGGTACATGTTATTTTTTAGCCTTTATGTATAATTAACTATGGATGTTCTTGAAGCTTAATATCAGCTTAAATTTTAGCCCTTGGAAAGTGATTTGTTTGCATGCTCAGTGGACAAAGCGTTCCTTATTGGTTTCAAAGATACAGGTTCATGCATCATGAATCAAGGTAGCCTTTATCAAAGCTAAAAGGGTCAAGCAAAGTAGGCTTCGAACTCCAGTTTAGCTATCATTTGATGAGAAAAAAGTAAGCTTTTGGTTCTCAGTCTTAAATATACACAGATGCCTTCATATCATTAGGTATGGGGATGATTATATATTTTATCTCCACACACATAAAACCCAACTAGCATGTGCTCATCACGTAAGTTTGAAAGGAATCCCTGGGAAGACTTAGAATGATTCCTTCTTCTCTGTGAGCCTCAGTTTCCTCATATTCCTTAGGGGGGCATTTCTGAAGGTCTTTCAATTCTGATAACACAAGGATATTTCAACAAGTTCACAGAAAAATGAAATTGAATTATGTTTAGACCCTAGGACTCAGAAGGGAGAAATTGTTCCTTGACAATACAGGACAATACAAGAGATCTTATTCAGCAACAATAAGAACAGGTTATTAAATAGGATATCAACATGATCCTATTCTTCCCAAATTCACAAGTAAATCAATCCATCATTCTTCCTGATATGGTTTGTTCAGACTAATTCAGGGTCACTTTCTCCTTTGCCTCTCTCAAAGCTAACTGAAGGAAAATTGTGGATATCCCAAGTACCTACTAATGGGCTCTCTGGCTTCTCTTCCTTTGCTCTAATCTGAGGCATTACCTTTGCACAAAAAGTTCCTTTTAGAAGGTACACAAACTCTGGTCCACTTTGAATTCTCTATGTAGTTAGGATGTTAAAATTTGGAGCAGGACAAGATTTTAGAATGTCAAAGTTAGACTCAATTCAACAGTAACCATTGAAACATCCATAGAAGTGTCAGCAGAGAATCTGCAACTGACATTCTAAAGCAGACTCTAGCTAATGTCAAGTGCTTTGTGGTAGTGTTTCCTCATTTTCAAATGGCTCCACCTTAAAATAAGATAGTACTATCTCCAAACTTATGCGTAACAGTTCTTTCCTATGATCAAAGCTGTAAAACAGTAAAACTGAGCAGATATTTGAAGTAGTCATTTGTTTCCAGAGCTTATGAAATTGCCCTAATGCTTTATGTTCTATACAGTCAAGAAAGCAAACACACCCTTTTTATCAACAAGCAAGGGTTCTGGTCCCAGCATTACTACTAATCCTCCAACTGTCTGTGACAATAAAAATTTCCTACTAGATGGTAAACAAATATTTTGATCTCCAATAGAATCAAGAAAAGTTGTCAAAGATTGATAGGAGATGGTAGAGAAATAATACTGATAGTATAATCCAAGATGCTACTGAGGCTTCTATATTGCAGAAAATAGTACTCTGTTGGGAAAAGGGAAGATGTGTGATGAGCTTGGTTTCTGATTGGTGGGAAGGGAAGGTTAGCAACACATAGCTGTAGGAATGCCCACAAGGTCTCTGAACTGGAACGTGAGAGGTGAGTCGGATTAAAGAAAGAGGCCATTCTCATAGCAGAAAGAAGTAAGTGTGGTCTTTAAACAAAGAAATAAAGGCAAAGTGCAGAGGGCCTATGCACCAAAGAACTTTAAATGGAGGGAGGGAGAAGATCCAGTAGCAAAGGAACAAAGGCAGGGGACAAACTGCACAAAAAGCACAGTATCAAATCAAGAGAAAATAAGACAGGATTTGAACATGAGAAGTGTGGACCCAACATGGTAGCCTAGTGGCTAAAGTCCTCGCCTTGCATGCGTTGAGATCCCATATAGGTGCTGTTTCTAACCCCGGCTGCTCTACTTCCTATCCAGCTCCCTGCTTGTGGCCTGGGAAAGCAGAGAGGACGGCCCAAAGCACTGGAACCCTGCACCTGCGTGGGAGACCCGAAAGAGGTTCCTGGCTTCAGGCTTCGGACCGGCTCAGCTCTGGCCGTTGCTATCACCTGGGGAGTGAACCAGTGGAATGAAGATCTTTCTCTCTGTATCTCCTTCTCTCTGCATATCTGCCTTTCCAATAAATAATAATAAATAAATCTTAAAACAAACAAACAAAAAAGAAAATGAGAAGCATGACGTGGGCAGTTGGCATAGTGCTTAAATGGCTGTCGGGATGCTCACATTCCACACAAATGTGCCTGCGTTCAATTTCTTGGCCTGCTCCTGACACCAGCTTCCTGCTAACTCAGACCCGGAGTGGTAGTCGTGACAGTTCAAACGACTGAGCTCCTGCACTCTGGGGTTGCACAGCATTCTTGGTTCCTGGCTTTGGTTCCACCCAGGACCACTGTAGGCATTTGAGAAGTGAACCAGGTGATAGCCTTTTTCCCTCTCTCGTTTTCTCATTATGAATAAATGAGGTGACATGAGATGGTCAGAGTGATGAAAACTAGATGGCAGTCCTGTTATCCTTCCTTACAAATCCTCACATTCCCGTGTCCCTCACTGAAGACTTGTATTTTCCCCACATAGGCTCCCAAAGACAGGACGGATTCCCTTGCCTCTGCACACACATTCAGTAGCCTTCCACTGGATGGCTCACACCTGACTGACTGCTTTCAGTCCCACAGGCTGCACTTCACAGGCGAAGACACCAACTTCCCCAAAACTGAAGGAGCAAGAGCAAACGCCTGTCTGGATTGACTGACTGACTGATCGATTTTAAATGTCAGAGAGAGATAGCACTTTCACCCACTCGTTTGCTTCCCGGATGCCTGCAACCACCAAGGCTAGACTGGGCCAAACTGGGAGCTGGGAATTTAATTCTGATCTTTCAAATGGGTGGTAGGAACCCATTTACAAGAGCCATCACTGCTGCCTCCAAGGATGTGAATTAGCAGGAAGCTGGAGTAAGGAGCTAGAACCGAGCATTGAACCCATGAAAACTGATATGGGACACTGCATCTAAAGTGCCAGGCTGAATGCTTTCCCCCATAACAAGTATTTTTAGAGATTTATTATTTTTATTGGAAAGGCAGATTTACAGAGAAAAGCAGAAACAGAGAGAAAGATCTTCTACCCAATAGTTCACTCCCCAAGCGGTTGCAATGACCAGAACCGAGATGTTCTGAAGCCAGGAGCCAGGAGCTTCTTCTGGGCCTCCCACACGGGTGCAGGGTCCCAAGGCTTTGGGCCGTCCTCCACTGCTTTCCCAGGCCACAAGCAGGAGCTGGATGGGAAGTGGAGCAGCTGGGACACAAATCGGTGCCTATATGGGATCCCATGCAAGCCAAGGATTTAGCCATCTTGCCAAGCCCTCCTCCCAACATTAATTTTTAAAAAAAATTTATATGAAATGTTGGTTTTTCCCACAAAACCTGAATAGCCCTGGGTGCCATTATTAGTTCTGCCCTGTAGGAATAAGAACAGTAAGAACATGAACAGGAAGGTCTGGGAAGACACTGTGTAAAGGGAGACTGGCAGGGCCACAATGACGTCTTCTCTCCAGAGAGAAAGTGGGGGTTTGAGGGCAGTGGCTGGTTGTGTGTGTGTGTGTGTATGTGTGTGTGAGAGAGAGAGAGAGAGAGAGAGAGAAGAAGAAGAAGAAGAAGAAGAAGAAGAAGAAGCAGCAGCAGCAGCAGCAGCAGCAGCAGCAGCCGTCTATGGAAAGATGAATGTATTAGAATTGAAATAAAAAGATGATTTCTTTGTCATCTCAATTTGGAAAACCCAATTGTATTTTTTTCATACTACTTGACTATGTAAACACAAGAGCCAACTAGAATGAGATCTTGCCAATGTCCTGCTTCAGCTGTCAACTGCACCACCATCCCACACTCCAGCCGTCATTTGGTGCTCCAGCTTCCTGCTCTGGGCAAAGCTGTGTTTTCATGGGTAGCGAGGGAAACAGAAGACAGAGCAGACTTCCGTGTCTAAGATGTTTGGAAGGAATGAGCATCCTAAGAAAGCAGATGCAGTTGGGATCCAAAGATGGCAAGCCTGAATTCCCAGAGGCATTAGCCAAGCTGGGCTGTACCAAAGAACTCATCTGTCCTGACTCTCATTTCACAGATGGCGGCCCTGAGGCTCGGGAAGAAGGCACCACTCGCTGAAGATCAAACAGCTAGACGGAGGAAGGGGCGGGGAGGGAGACGGGCAAAACCATTGGAGTGGGGCTCTGAGAACCTGCACACAGCGACAAACGGCTCCAAACCTCATCTTGCTGTCCACGTAAGGGGCTGAACGTCCATTCTGGGGAGTCATTTGGCTCCCATACAGATGTTAACATCTGCTGGCAAACAGCTTACAGAGCTCTCAAAAACCAATCGGATTCACCATCAGGAGCACTTATGGGGCAGGACTGGGGCTGAATGCCAGCTGGGATAATAACGGCACACAACAATGGCACACATAGAAGAGGCTATTGGTCTCATTTGATTCCACGCCCAAAACCCTCCCTTTATATTCCAGCTCCTCCCACACAGAGATACGGTGTTGGGGGTGGGGAGACAGACTGGAACTATGGCGCAGGTTGAGCCTTGCCACCCCATCTTCCATAATAAAGTCACCCCAAATCCCAGTTTGAACAACTTTCTAATAGAATCAAACCAGCTTACAGGGATAGGCACAGCTGTTCGGCGTGTCTCTGCCTAGAATAAATCCTGCCCCCTTCCCCCAACTCAAGGGTAAAAATGTGAAGGCCCCAAACCCAGGGCAGGGAAGTGCCAGCTACAGCAGCTGGCAGATTAGGCACAGGAGAACCAGTGGGGCCTTCTCAGAAATCCAGTTGCTGAAAGCAGGCACCTCTGCAGCAGGCAGGATGCCAGCAGGAACTCACTGTGTTGGCTCCCACGGCTGGTGCTTATCCTGCTCTCAAACCGACTGAGCTGGTTCTGTTCTCTGCCAACCACTGCGGCCAGCCCAGAGCAGGTTCCCGACCCAGTCCTGACCTGACCTGGAAGAGCCCAGCTCTACCGTCTTCTCGGGCTTGCCATACACTACCAGTGCATTTTCTCTTGCCTTGGAAGCTGCAGTACAAAATAGTAGTGGGTCTCCCGTGCCTCCTCTCGCACAGTCCCTGTGATGGCGCAGCGACCTCCCTGTGCAATGCTGCTTTGCAGTGCACTGAGGCTTGACTTGCTTTGTCTAACTCAGCGATACCCTTCAAAGGTCAAAGAAAGTTATCTTTCTGCCTGGGGCTTTCTTGTGACTTTGACACATCTGCATGGGCCTTGGACTAGACCCTGCAGAAGTGGACTGCTGACAGCTGGAAGGAAACCCTTGCATTTGGATATCAACAATTAATCTATCGTGCCACATCTTTTAAGAAACAAAATGCAGGAACTGTGATGACATTGAAGCTGTGTAGTAAACACAATTTCATAGAGCAAATAACCATTGCATACTGGCTGTGTGATGCCTTATTGAACAACCAGCGGTTTATGAAAACATTTCGTAAATATGATCGCAGGTTTCCAAATGGAGATGATTTGGACTTGCAGCAAAATGGAATCCTTCTTGCCCTCAACTCTTTTTCTGCTTGCTCCACTCTGGGCCCCACACCCAAGCACATCTTCCACAATCCAGGAGTCCAGAAGGAGTCACCAAAAGGGACAGAAGTGAGGGGAAAGTCAACACACAGGCTTGATTGCAGGAGATTCCTTGTACAAAACTAGGCCCTGGAGAGTGTGAAAGGTTGGAGCAAGCTGGGAGACTGGAGTCAAGGAACCTGAGCTGTTAACCCTGCCTTGGCTGCTGATCAGCTGGGGGACAAGTCACTTTACCACTGCGTGTCACTTCAGTGCAGGATCTGCTCTTGGAAAATGCAGATAAATGTACTTGCCCCCCTGCCTCCCAGGACTGCGGTACAAAAAAGTGCCTTTCGAGCTTTGTAAAATATCAGTCACTCACTGCACACAAGGGCTGGGCTTATCACTATCACTACACTTGAAAGAAAAGTGAGGAGTGATTTTCTTAAGCAGGGAATTTCAGCAGAGGCTGCCTGATCATGCATCCAGGAGGTCACTGAAATGACTGAGGCGGCATCGGTGGGGTGGACACTAGACATACCCCCAAGTCCTTTGAAGTTTAAACTCCACTGAGTCTTGGATGTACGGGCTTTTGATAATTTTGTTAGCACTAACTGTGTGTTTGAGTTGAGCTATCACCCTAATAGCCTCATTTCTCCTTTCTGCCGGTGCTTGTCTGGCCATAGCATTAGTAACCACTCATTACAGAACGCTGGAGACCACAGAAATGTTGTAAGTGAAAAAGAAATCACAAGTAATCCTTCTTAGAGATGCTCACTGTTCACACTGCATACAATATTCAATCAGTTTCCTTTGCATCCTTTTTTTTTTTTCAAAATGGGATATTTGACAAAACAGGGATGTGATTAGGAGTTTACAATTATGATGCCATGGGCACTTTCCTGTAACAATAAATCATTAAACATTGTATAATAACATGATTTGAGGGCTCAGTGCGGTAGCCTTGTGGCTAAAGTTCTTGTCTTGCATGCGCCGGGATCCCATACGAGCTCCAGTTCCTGTCCCAGCTGCTCCACTTCCCATCCAGCTCCCTGCTTGTGGCCTGGAAAAGCAGTCGAGGACGGCCCAAAGCACCGGAACCCTGCACCCGCGTGGGAGACCCAGAAGAGGTTCCTGGCTTCAGACTGATTCAGCTCTGGCTGCTGTGGCCACTTGGGAAGTGAATCAGTGGATGAAAGATCTTTCTGTCACTCCATCTGACTTTCCAGTAAAAATAAATGAATCAAAAAAAAAAAAAAGAACATGATTTGAGAAAATAGCTAAGCAATGTCTTACTCTGTAATTTCGATTAATTGACATAATGCATTTGAGAAAATTCAGCCTTTTATTATCACATAAGGGCCTTTCAAAAAGTTGTGTCAAAAATCTATATTATGAAACATCATGCACAGATTTCAAACCTAGGTGTCCAAATAAACACCTTCCAATCTCTGCTTTCTATGAATATGTTTTTAAAGCTTTTGTTTGATGTTTTTTAATTGGAAAGGCAGATTTTTACAAAAAGAGAAGGAGAGACAGAGGGAAAGTTCTTCCACGCACTGGTTCCCTCTCCAAGTGGCCTCAACAGCCGGAGCTGAGCTGATCCGAAGCCAGGAACTTCTTCCCGGTCTCCCACGTGGGTACAGGGTCCCAAGGCCTCGGGCGGTTCTTGACTGCCTTCCCAGGCCACAAGCAGGGAGCTGGATGGGAAGTAAATAAGCCGGAACACAAAGCGGTGCCCATATAGGATTCCAGTACGTGCAAGGTAAGAATGAACTTTAGCTGCTAGGCGACTGCTCTGGGCACCTCTATGAATTTTTGCAAGTAATTCTTCAGGAAATACCCATGAAGTGTCCATATTTGTGTCTGATGATTTCTTCAGGTAAAATTTCTAGTAACAAAGCCGTAGAAATAAAAGCAAAGAAACATCATGAATTCTGTTGAGCACATTGCCAACCTGTTCTCCTACCAATAGTGTGTAAAAAAGTACCCATTTCACTAAATCCTCCTCAACCCTGGGAATTCTGATTTTCACATGCTTCAGTAAATCATATATGTAAGCAACATATGTAATGTACAACTCTCTGATCACCAGTGAAGCTGATTTGTTGCCTGGTGCTTACTAGCTATTTGTATATAATCCTATGTGAATTGTCCTTTGTGTGTGGTGCCCCTTCGGGCCTGCCCTCCCCACTGTTCTGAAGATGTAATCAGTTTTGAGCCATCAAATCCAAAGGAGAACAGAGCTGTTCTGAATGAGCCCTGTCTCTAGAACTTCTCTCCAAACACCATTCACAATAGTAAGACTGAGGGGAAGAGGAGTGACAGGGGGCGTGACCGGAGGGCCCAGAAATCCAGCTGTGAGTTGCATTTCTCCGTCTTTACTTCTCCTGCTCTGCATCTTGTACAACAGCTAATCAGCAGCAAAGGTGACAAAAGACGGAGAGGAAAAAACCAGGAGAAGAAAGGCTATGGTTAATCCCTTCACCAGGATTGAGTAACGCATGGGAGGGATAGGCCTTTAGAAGGGGATTTTAAAAAGAAAAAGGCATGCAGTTCCCAAAATGTACCACTGGATGGCACTCCTCTATTGCTAAGCCAAAACGTGAAAAAAATTCCACCTAGAGGGAAACTGAGGAAGCAGCTCCAGTTAAACACAGGTGGCTTTTAGATGTTGCTTGGAACATGGATGCCTGGCATTCCGAAAGATGAAAAACAGCGATTCCACAGTGCAGGCTGTGAGACCTCACGAGCATTAAGGAGGGCCAAGAAGGCGAAAGCATTTCCTCTGAACTCTTTTGCTCTTTATTTTCCACTGCTCTACTTGGGGGATAATTTCACTTTTTTAAACCTATGAAGGATAAAATGTCCCCCTTTAAGCATGTGTCAGGAAGTACTGCATGCTTCTCAGAAATCTTAGTGGTGGAGTCCTTACGTTGTAAATTGCCACTGAGGCTGTTCAGCGATGGGAGGGTGTGGCAAAGTTGGTGGGAGCAGAGAATGGAAAGCAAGCTACGGGGCCCATTAAGACTGGTTCTAATCCCACAGGTGCAGGAGAGCACAGCTTTCAAGGCAACCAGCTTCATCTTGGCTTGAACTTTCATGGTGTGCAGTCTTAGGAATGATCAGACGTCTCCAAGCCTTGGTGTCTTCCTGTGTAAGAGAGAGGTACAAAAGTCCCTGCCTCACAGCAGGAACTACACAAGAACTATTACTACCATTATTGCCACTATTCCATCCCAGTGCTGCTGAGGCAGGCAGAAAGCAGAGCTGGTGATAACCATTAAGATCCAAGGTGCTCGCTCCACCTGCCATGGGTCCTAATGCAGACCTGCAACTTACTGGTTGTATGTGACTTTCCATAAGTCATCACTCCTCTCCTTCTCTTAGATGTCTTATCTGCACAGGAAGCTAATAGCACTTGGTGCCTACTGCAGAAGAGAAAATCTACACACCCTGCACAGCACAATCTTTGGAAATCCATGCATGGGCTTTTCATACATGCTCTGTAACCCATACTCCTGAGAGAAAATGGCCAGCACAAGCATGACCCAAAAGTAAAGGACTGGGATGGCAAGGAGTGGCTAAAGAACGAGGACAGCTTCCTGGTAACTTTCTTGATGATGAAGGTGACTAATAATGCTAAATACCCATCACTTACTGAGCACCTTACATGCCAGTCACAGCAATAAAAGCTTCCGTCTTCTCATTTTCAGCTGTGACAGGGGGTGAGACAATGGGGTCCTACCAAAGATATTATTCTTAACTATTTTTATTAGTTGTTTGAAAGGCAGAGCAAGAGAGGCTGTGGGGAGGCAGACATTATCTGTTGGCTCCCTCCCCAACACCTGCAACAGGCAGGGATGGGCCAGGCTGAAGGTAGAAGCCACAAACTCTATCCAGCAATCCACATGGGAAGCCAAGATGCAAGTGCTTAAACTATCACCTTCTGCTTCCCAGGGTATGCAGTGACAAGAAGCTGGATTCAAATGCAGAGCTGAAATTCTAGCTCTTTGATATGGAATGCAGGAGTCCCAAGCAATAGCCTAGCTGTCAGTTTAAATGCCCACTTGAAGATTTGAAAGTGACTTCTTACCAGGTCACCCAGATGGGAAGTGGTCAAGTTGAAATTCAAACTCAGACTGACACCAAAGTCTATGTCCTATGCACCTCACCCATTACAGCCTGATTTTTTTAAAAAGTCATCATCAATGTCCCAATTGCTTGATGCTTTTCTATTTATATACATCGGGGATTTTTCTCTTTCCCATACCTTAACTCACTGAGCCTTTCCCACAACTCTAAGGACAAAACAGACTTACTCTCACTCTTAGAAGAAGCAACGGAGGCCTACAAAGATTCAAGTTCACCTAGCTGAGAAGCTGCAGAGTCCAAGTTCAGAGCTGTGTCCTTCTCTCTCCTTCATCAAGAGGACATTTGGAAGTCATGAACTACATGTCCCCCAGAGAAGTGCAGTGTTACAGCACATCCTCCTGGTACCTCAGTGCATGGGTGTATCTTCACTCAAGTCTAATTGCAACAGCCTGAGCCAACTGGGCTCCAGTGGCTGTTAAATAGATGCTATTTGTGTCAGCTGCTCATGAGGCCTCCAAAGCCACGATGTTGTGCTTCAGCTTTCTTAAAGGACACCATTACCGCAAGCAAGCAAGATCTCAGTCCACCAGTCCACTTGTCAAATTACTTCTCCACTCCATGGATCTCAGCCTCGCATACACATTTTGCCTTGCAGTCTTGTAAACACAGTGCCCCTCCCATCAACCACTCAAAAGCCCCCAGCTCTTCAAAGGCCCCAAAGGGAAAAAGATCTGCTTCCACCCACTGCTCACCACACATTCAGAGCAAATGAATGAGCGAATGAAGGGCAGGCAATAAGAATCAGAGAGAAAGCTGCTGTGTCTCATAGAGCGCCTCATCAGCTGTCTAGCTTTACTACACATTTAGTGTCCCTTACCCAAAAGGCTAAAGGCCAAAAGTATTTCAAATTGCTTTTTCTTTTCTTTTTTTTTAATTTGGAATATTTACATAGACAGAAAAACAGATATACTGTGGATGGGACCAAAGGAAAACATGTGATTTATTTAGCCTTCATATAACATAATGCGTGTAGCCTCAAGATAATTTTGCCCCGGATTTGTAGTACATAAGTTTGGAGTGCCACTGTTGTGGGAGATCGCCCTTGGATCTCTGCCTCTTGGCCTATGTGGGAGGTCATAGGCACAGGGCACGCTGTGTCCCCATGGGAACCCCTGACTATGGTTTCGGCTGAGACCTCAACCTGGCCTGTTCACTGGTCAAACAGGCAAAGGTGATGTGTTGCACCCCAATATCTCATCTCTGTCCTTGGACAAGCTAAGACTTCCTTGATAGCAACTCTGAAAAGTCAGTTGTGGTCCACCCTACATGCCAGCCCACCTGGTATATGTGTGTCTCATGGTCTACCTGCCAGCAGTGAGTGTGTACAGTACCTATAACATAATTGGAGGGTCTGCTGAGATAGACATGCCTTCTGGTCAATTACAGGGCCTTTGTTAGGCAGGAGGACTGTCAAGAGACACCCTTCTGCCTTCTCCTTTCTCAGTCTACGTAAATTTGGGCTTGCTTGATAACAAATGGACATGCTCAATCAGACTGTCTCCAGTGCTTCTTGCTGCTGAAAAACACCATTGCCTCACTTCCTCGCGGGGGCCTGCTGGTCAGGAAACGCCCCCAGAACTGTTAGACCAATTCAGACATGGAGATTTCTCAACAGAGGCACTCAAAATGTTGCCGAGTTTGCAGCAATCTGGATTTCGAGTTTTCATATTAGAAATGCTCAATTTTGGTTGCAGTGCAAAGATAAAATGCTTTTGCTCTTTTTTTTTTTCTGGGGCAAATAATGACAAGCTGAAGACACTGTCTCCCAGGCTCCAAGACCATGTGGCTCATTACATGACAGCTACAATCCCAGGCACCCAAGGGAAACTAACCGCTGGGGTACACTGGGGTGCCCTGCCAGATACACCATTGGAGCAAAGAGATGTTCAGGAGTAGAGCTAGCAGAGGCCCCAAAAGCATCATGCCCAGCAAATAGCAGAGTTCCTTTGGACCGCTCATTGCCTTTGCGGGAGAGGCTGGTGCTCTAATTCACTGAGGAAACAGGAGTCCAACTGTGTTATGATAGGAATCCGAGCCCTCATTCAAAACATTTACTGTCTACTTTGGGCAAGACCTTGTGCTCTGCACTGGGGACATGACGAGGACATAGTCCACAGCCCCAAGGAACTAACAGGCTAAGGAAGAGACATGTTCCTCTGGGAACATGAAAAATGATGCAGGACAAAGGGCGGGAGGGATTGTGGAGTTCAGTCTTGGAAATCAGGGAAAGCTTGCTGGAGGAGGTGATGCCTACCTACACACCTACATTGTTTCACCATGGTGATTTGAGGTCATAAAACAAACAAACAAAAACATGCCAAAGGGGGGGCCAAGATCTCAAACGTGATGCTGGCCACTTGAATATCCTCTGCAACGGAGGAAATCATGAACTCTACTTACAAGGCCAGGACACAGGCAGCAAATTTCCTGGAAGGGAAATGTGACTAGGACATGACAAAGCAGTAGACCTGGGGGAGGGGAAGTACAAGTAGGCCTGTGCTTATTCTGTTTGAGCTCCCTCTTGTTAGCAATGAAAGCATTCTCCTACGGATAGTAATCTGCAACTTGGACGTGCCAGAGGTTCGGGCGGTGGGGGAGAGGTTGTTAGAAGCAAGAAATCAAGACTAGGGGAGGAACAACAAGACTACAGTTTCTAACTTTGGCCCTGTCTCCAGGGCATGTGGGACCAAGACCAAGTTTGTTCCTCTCTATGGGCCTCACTTTCACATATTTCCAAGGAAAGTTGTTCTCCAAGGCCCTTTCAGCTCTGATGCTGTTGGGTCCTTTACTCGTCCAGGGTTAGATAGGAGCTTGGGGTGGGGAATGAAGCAAAGAGCCCAGCAGGAAGCGAATAGGATCACCTGTCATCTCTCCAGAGGTGCCATACCCTCCACAGGGGAGGTTGACTTCCCCCTGCCTACTATGTTAGAAAACAACAGATTGGCAAGACTTGGAAATAAAGCCATGTGGAAGGCACACCATTAATGGCCAAAATCCCACATAGTATTCTTTGACAAGGGCAAAAAAAAAAGGTTGACATTTTTCAAAATAAAGCTGTTTCTTCTCGTTCACAATGCATTGGCCAGTCGGCGTGCCTGTGAATCAGGCATCACATATCTTCTTTGCTCCACGACATAGTTCTCCTCTCTCTCTCTCTCTCTGTGAACTGAGTCTCATATCAATGGCAGCATTAGAGTGGAACTGCTCTTCAAGGCCTTTAAGCTGCCGTTCTAACCTGCCAATCAGGAGAAAAGTGACTCCAAATCCTATAGCCATTACTGTCTACACCTTTTCTTTTGAAGGGCCCTTTGATTTTCTCGTTGCTTTTCATCTTCTTTGGCTTTTCAAAGCCAACCCTGAACACCATGGTGATACTCAGGAGTTCCTTAGGAGTTTGCTTCTTATTAAGCCTTTGCTCCAAAATGGATTGCGGTAACTGGGACCAAAATAAATCATCTCAGATTGAGCTCCTCTCACTTCCCTCCTCCACCCCGCCCTGATCCACCAAGCCACCGTCCTTGACTGCCATTGCTGTTGTCACCATTTAAGGGAAGCTGGTGCAATACCAGCCTTTGGCATCTAAGACACAGCCATCCCTGATTAAGCTTGATCATCTCCACCCACAGGCTGAACAGGTAGGGCCTGAGTATCACGGGACCGGCGTCGCGCTAGGGACGAACCTTGCTGCAGCTGCAGATTCTCTATGGCAATCATGCCTGGCAAAACCACTCCCCGGGAGGGGCTTCTCATCTCTCCACAAGGTCCCCCAACCCAGCAAATGGATGGGCGCCTTTGTGCACACATGCTTCTCCCTGCTTGGAATAACTTTCCCACCTGCCCCAGCTCAAATATCACCTCCTGGGAAAAGCCTTGCCTGACCCTCTCCCCTCCCAAGCAGCAGTAATCCTTCCTTCCTCCGGGTTCTCATGGCACATACTTTTGTTCTCACCGCTATCATGGCACTTGAGGCAGGACCCTCAAGTCAAGTGGAGCCCTGCCTGTCACTCCTGAGAACTGGCAGGCTTCTTGGGGACAGGGACTCCAGCTGATAGGGAAAGGCTGAAGTCTGAGCTCAGCCCATAGACATTGCAAGGATCTGAACTGAACAGTGGGTAAATGCAGCCTGAAGTAATGAAGTCACATAGCAGTCCTTGCCAGCCACAACAATGTGTGACTGCAGCAAGAAAATGTGCATCCAAGGACAAACTCATTGGTAGCTCCTGGGGAGGCCCGTATCCTGGCCCAATAAGATGCACAAAATAAGTCCACCAAATGGTTTGCCATGAAGTTCAGTCACCACTTAGCCTGGGTAGACCAACTTGATTTGGTTGTGCTAGGCAGAGAGGTGACTGAGTGAGCTAATGCTTTGAACTGTGGCCTACATACTTATGGGAAATAAGACAGTGTGCATGTTGGGGGGTGGGGAGCAAGGCAGCTGGGGTACATTTATTTTACATTGAGTGATTCACATGCACAAAAGCAAACTGGAAGCCTTGGCAGAGTCATTCAGTAGTATCAAAGATCTCTAGTCACTGCTGCCTGGGGTGGGGGTGGAGGACCACTGGTTACAGTTGCTTGGCTGTAAATAAAACATCCCCTGGAACGAGGCATTTTAATTTGCAATGATTCTATCAGGAGCAGCTGACAAAGCTTTCACGGAAACTGGCAATGTTAAGAGGAACCTCCATACCAATAGGCAAAGGGCTTTGAAAAGAGCTAATGAAGTTTCAGCACGCAGACCTGAACATGAGCCGGACCCACTTGGATGCTGGTCAGTGTGTTCCAGAAACAAAGCAAATTAATCAGGGCAGGAGGCATAGGAGGCCACGGCTGCCCAGTTCGTTTCTTGAAGTTTCTTGCAAAATGAGGGAGCCAAAAGCCTCTGCCGAGCCATTCGGCCATGGCAGTCTTATGGGCACCAGGCCCTCTCTTCAGAGCACACGTGCTCCAGTTTGGACCACACCCTTTGATTCCAGGGTCTCCAACCAGTCTGTAAACTGGGTAGGTGCTCAATAAACACTGACTCAAGTTTTTGGAGGAGCCATTTTGCTCTAGATTTTTCCAAGTGACAGATGTCAATCAAGCAAAAACAGGGGCCAAGGTGCTTTTGCCTTCAGGCCTTATACCTAACTCAGGAAACAGGGTAAGGAGCCAATAAGTAAATCAAAAGCCACACAATCTATTTTTAAAATGACGACCATGAGTGGGGCTCTTCGGCAGTGGTGCTGGCTTTGTTTTTATCTAGAGACATCTGTTTGGGGTTTCTTTGGCTCCAGTAATTTATTTATGTGGTGTGATCGGCTGAGGGCATGGGAACTGAGTAGAATAACACGGATGTGTGTTCTGTTGTTCTCCAAACAGGCATAACACTGGCTGCAAAAGGAAACCAGCACTGGGCGGGGGGTAGGGGCCAGTGGGATTTGGCACTGTGGCACTTGCGAGGCTAACATCCCATATTGGAATGCTGATATGAGTCCTAGCTGATCCACTTCCACTCCAGCTCCCTACTAATGCAGCTGGGAAAGCAGCAGAAGGCGACTCAAGTGTCTGAACTCATGTCACACCTGTGGGACACCCAGATAGAGTTTCTGGCTCCTGGCTTTGGTTTGGCCCAGCCCTAGCTATGATGACAATGAAAAGCGGGTTTCTCTCTGTGTGTCTCCTGTGCCCTTCTCTCTATAACTCCACCTTCCTTCCAACTAAATAAATCTTTACAAAACAAAAAGAAGCACTCATCATATTGTGGCTTGTCAAGTACCCTCAACACCTTCCCTTGTTTTCAAATCCCCCTCCTCCTTTCCTCCATCCAATCTGCAACTGGTACCTAAAATTACATCATTTGCACATCAAGCCTTTAGCTTCCGTGCTCACCCCTGGGCTTGAAGGCTTGATGCATATCTCTTGAGTTTTTATTCTAGAAGGCAGGAAACTATGTTACAAGTCACAAAACACCAGGCTTCATGATGCTTGGTTATTCAACTGTTTTTGGCAAGATAACAACCAGCTCCACACAGCTGGGAAAGGGCATGCGGTGACCAAAGGACGAGGTCCAGGGCACAGGGTCTAATCTAAAAGAAAACAGGAGACACCGTTTGCAGACATGTGAGTCCTTGTGGAGCAAAGTCAATGCAGATTTCACTGGCCAAGAATTTGCTCTGAAATTACTCTCCACAGTTTCTTAATCCACAGTCTAGTCACTCACAGCTCAGCACAGCTTCTGGGTACAGAGATCTGGGAAAAGGACAGCTGCCCTTCTGCATCTACACCCCACCGCCAAAGAACTCTGATGAGTACTGGGGGCGGGGAGGGGCTAACATGACTTTCTTTCCTGATGCAACAGCTGCTTCTATGCCTCCCTCTCTTCCTCGCTTTTCAATGAGGTCACCTAAACTTCAGATGCAAAACTCCAAAAGTATTAGATCAGACCTTTGGTGTTAGCATGGTTACTGAAACTAACCTCCATCAGCTCCTTCTCAGAACTGTACCTGAGAAGGCAGATGCATGATGCTGCCCCGACTCGGGGCTATCCCTGGCTCCCAGGAATCTGAGTACAGGTCCAGAGCAGGGTTATCCTACATTCGATGTGTCTATAATTCAGTACTTAGCCTGAGCAGACAGGGGAGAAAGGAGCAACAAGCTGCCAGAGTTGGAAATTTCTTTGTGACCCAGGACACCTCTTCCTCACACCCCACACCTCTGCTTCCTGTAGGCCTGAAAAAAAAAAGGATACAGAACCACAGTCCTATCAGATACCACTTTGGACCAGCATCATTTTCCAAGCTGTGAGTTTAAGGATTCTGCCAAGAGGAAGCCTTTGTCTTGAGCTATTTGCCATGCATTAATCAGCATAAGGGAATCACAGTGAATAGCTGGTAGTCCCCTTGGAATGTACCTCCAGAGCTCTCCCTGAGTCCATAGCCTGATGCCTGTGCCCCCTGCCCCTGCCCTGTGTCAGGTGCTGGGTTCAGTGCTTCAGTGAGCTTCTCTCATCTCACAGCAGTTCCACCAGCATCCCCACTTTACATACCAAGACATAAAGGTTTCTCTGAGGACCAAGTGATTTATCCAGGTCACATGGTAAGAAAGTCTGGGACCCAGATCCCCCCAAACTGGGATTCATGCCCCATCTCCCCACCATGCTGAGATCCAAAGCCAAAGTGTGTCTGAAGCCAGAGCCGATATGGAGTTTCTGGGATTCCCTTTCTAGCCTCTCCCGTGCTATACTCGAAGTGGTGAAGCTGTCCATGAATAGAAGCCTGATTCAGGCACTTGGTCCCATGAGAATCAAAATGACTGGGTTTCAGGGATCTTCTTACAGAGATGCCCATCGGAAATGAGATGGCGCACTGTGCAAGTTAAGGGTCAGTGTCACCTCCTTCCTGATCCCAATTCTGCTCCAAACAAATCCTTCCACCAAAGTCAAGTCAGTTTAACATGGTGCTTTCCTGACTGATACAGGTTCAATTGAGGAAATGACAGCACTGTCTCTACGCAGTTTTCTGTCACCGAATGGCAGCCTCGGCACCCCTAGCGGTGACAGGAAAAGAGTGGGCAGGGTGGGGTCTGTATTTACGGCCTCAAGAAATATTTATCCTCTCTCACTAGTACCCAAACACAAAGAGGGAAAGGAAGGAAGACAGCAACAGGAAGGACTAAACCTGCTTTGGTCTCATCACCTTCTGGGATAAAGGTTCGGGCTCCCAAGGACCTGAGAACTGCGCCAGGCACCCAGGAACCACTGCTGCTTGCATGCACAGCTTGGCTTTGCCAGCATCGAGCAGCTGTGAGGAGACACTGGCTGGCGCAGTGACTGTCTTGGATAACATGGCTTCTGTGGGTCACTGGCGCTCCTCCTCCCAGGGTTGTGCAACTTCAGGAGGTACACGCTGCGTTTTTCTAAAAGCCAGTTCTTGTCAGAAGCCAAGAAGTGTAATTTACCTTCCTCACTTGGGACTGTTGTGCGACAAAGACTACTGGTTTTTAGGCAGTCTACCACGGCTCTGCGTGTTTGTTTTCTCTCCCAGGAAACCCAGGGCCAGGAATGTGCTTTGCAGTCAGACTGTAAAACTGAAGGTGGGGTGGTAGGGGTACCGGAAATTGCCTCAGATGTGCAATTTTAGGGGAGGGAACACCAAAGTGGTCAGTTATGGAGAAACTGTGTAAGATAAATTTTTATCATATAGAAAGGTCACAGAAAAAAAATTATTAAGGTAGCACAGACAGGCTCACATGCATATCCCATATGCAGTTGCTCTGCAGTCTCTTAAGGTACATTTGTGACCACTAATGAACTAGTAGTACTATATTATTCAGATGTCCTTAGTTTTCAATTTTTCCCTACCCCATGATCCCTCATGATGTCTGATGTTACATGTCCTTGGTTCCTCTTGGCTGTGACAGGTGTTGAAACTTTTCTGGAGCGCGATGACGTTGGCCAAGTTTGAAGAGTACTAGTCAGGTATTTTAAATAAGCCTCTTATGGGAAGTTTTCTGATGTTTTTCTCAGGACTGCACTGGGAACAGGAAGTGGTTACTGGGAAAGAAGACCACACTTAAAGACTGATGGTGTTGACCTTGACCCCATTTGATGGCCTCTTCTCTGTAAGAGTTATTTCTCATTCCCTTTCTGTGCTGTATGCTTTGTAAGAAAACCAGTATTCATAGATCACACTTTAGGAGTAATGAGCTATTCTCTACCACCTTGAGGGTAGAGTATCTACCTAAAACAAATTATTTGGAATCCTCTTGCACAGGAACTTGGTCCCTCTTGTAGTTTCTTTACAAATTCTTATTTATGAGAGAGAGAGCGAGCGCAACACTTTCATCTACTGGTTCAATCCCTCCAAATGCCTGTGATGGCCAAAATTGGTCCTTGCAGAAGCCAGGAGCCAGGAACTCAATTTGGGTTTGCCATCCAAGTGGCAGGAACCCAAGGACTTGAGCTGTTCTCTGCTGCTTTCCAGAGTGTGCATTGGCAGGAACCTGGAACAGCAAGGAAAGCCGGGACTTGAAGCCAGGCCCTCCAATATGGGGTGTAGGCCATTTTGATCACTAGACTCAATTCCTATCACTTGCATATTTATTTTGTACTTTACAGCCTAACACACTCATAAATATACTTATCTTTCTTTTTTTTTTTTAGCTTTGGCCACCAGTAACTTTTTAAAGTTGGGTCTCGTATTACTCACTGGTATTTTGCTTTTTGTTTCTGTTTGTTAGCACTTCATTACCTATAAGCACTTTAAGATACTGTAGGTTCATTTTGCACTTATTTCTGAAATACAGTGTAGCAGTTCAAGTTTCTAGTAGTGAGGATTTTTAACAAAGAAACGATATGTGTGCCTGAGATGATAGTATGCCAATTACCCTGACCTGACCATTGCACTCTGTATACCTGTAGAGAATTGCCACACTGTATTTCAGAAATCTGTACAATTACTATATGTCAATAAAAGTGCATTAAAAAACAATACAAACAGCTCATGTATAGATTACCAGGCCTCAGTCAAGCCCTCCAATATCATCCTTTCTGGCAGAGGGAGTCCAGGAATATGACATTTCTATAAGAACGAATCCATGACAATCATTCCATCCTGATGATTTGGAACTACAAAGGTAAGCCACCTAATATGGCCTAGGGATGAAAAGGTGGCTGGATAAACAGCATGCTCTACAATAATCATATTTCCCTTTTGCAAGCATAATGACCTTTTCCCAAAAATGTCGACTAACATTCAGGGAGAGGAGTGCGTGGACTGCTTTAGCTGGGACCAGGTGGTCAAAATGTTGGTGCATACTAATCCTGAGCATGCGTGTAAATTGCTCTGGGATTCTCCTGTTCTCTGCCAGCTCACTGGCACTCATTCCTTGAGGTTGCTTTCAATCCTGACTGTGTGGGTGTTTGTTCCTGCCTGAGCATCCTCTATCCCTCCTGCAGTCCTCTCCTTCTAACACACTGCTTTGCTTGCTTGGGGACACCCTTGCATGCTTAGGATGTGGGTTCACTTTATTGCTCCACCAAGCATTTTTCTTTCTCCCTGACCCCTGCAGGGGGCTCCCTCTCTAACATTCTTCCTATACCATTCTTCAGCTCTTTCTCTCTCTCTCTCCCTCCCTCCCTCTTTTCCACCTTCTTTTCAGAACCCAAGAGCCATTTCTCTAAACACAGACTACCCTACAGCAAAAGAATGAGGCCAGCCCCATAGGGGGAAACAGCAAAGATCTGTTTGGCCACCCATCAGAAGAAAAATGCCAGGGAATGCAAGATCCTCAAGAGGGATTCTCAGAAAACCCTGGGGGGGGGGGGGGGGCAAAAGGTGCCATACAGATGGAGAAGCTGCCACCTGGCAATTGTCTAGTGCAGATAAAGTAGGCAGACTCATTAGAAGCCATCAGAATCACCAAAGGGGGCAATCCCTTCTGGAGCAGCAGGCTCTAGGAAAGCCAGCAGCTGGAGCCATTTAGGGCTAATTGTCTAACTCACCCCCAAGCACAGGAAGTTGGGGCCAAGGGAGGCCAACCTTTTAACTCACCTCCAAGGAGCGATCTGCAAAAACTTCCCACAGGGCCAAACACCAGCCTGGTAGAGAGGAGAGGCTTCTGCAGGGTCACTGGTGGTCGGGGGTGGGGGGTAGGGGGGTTCAGACGCCAGGTTCAAGCATGGAGTCCCTGGGGAAACCCTCCAGTTCTGCCACCAAGGCTGTCAGGGAGGCTCACTTAGCCAACTGGCTTATGGTCCCCTTGGCAGTTATTGGGACATAACAACTGTGGTTAAACTGCAAAATAAGGCAGGATATCCTAAAGAGCCCCAGATTGGAGGCTGTTCCCTCTGTGGTTCTCTGCCCCACCCCACCCCCTTCCTCTCTTCACCCTCTTACCATTTCCCAGGCCAATCGTGAAACCTATCAACTGTTGATTCTTCCCACTTCTTCCTTGAGAACCGAGCCTGCTGGAGGTCCCCTCATTCCTCCTTTGTAGCTGACCCCTCCTCAAACAGCCTGACATAGAAAGCCCATAAATTGTCACAGGGCAAAGAAGAGGCCATCTACAGGGCACCTGTGTGCTGATGAGTCGGGCCTTTCTGACATGGGTGGTCTTGAGTAGATCAGCAGGTGCAGGAGCTGACAACTGGGAACTTCAAAGAGCTGCAGTTCCCCTGTGGGTTATCTGGTGCCTCCCAGGACTAAAATTCCTCTCTTGGAATGTGACAGGATGGGAATGCAATGCAAAGAGGCAGACCCAGCTCACCTTCCTCCTGGGTTCTGGCATCATCTCTGTTTACATTAGGTTTAGAAAACCCATCCCACCTCTTTTGCTTTTTCCCCTACAAGACAAAGAAAACAGTGTGAAGTATGGTGGCTAGGCCTCAAAGAGGCAATCTGTGTGTTGGTCAAATTGAGTGCATGACTTCCGATTCCATTCTCTTGGCTCCTTAAGCAATCCTAGCATGTCAAAGCCTATTGCTTCTCTTTAGGAACATGTTTTTGTTTTTGATTGACATTTGGGGAAAAACAAAACAGCTCACTATCTAAAACTCCTCCGTTTTTAGGGAGTGCCAAGTGATGTGAAAAAGATTTAAAAACAAATGCTATGGCAGGTGGGGAGTGATTGAGTAATGAGTACAGGATCCCTTTTTGTGATGATGAAAACAGTTTGGAATTAGACGGAGATGGTAATTCTCCAATACTGACTGTACTACCAGCCACTGAAGAGTACAGCTTCAAAGTAGTGAATTGCAGAAGATGTGAACCTCATCCCAATTAAGAGGAAAATAATTTGGTAATGGGAGCACTCATTCTGTGTTCTGAGCAACAAAGACACCAAGGAAAGAAGATGCAAAATCTTCAACAACAGAAAAAGCTGAGATCACAATACTAAAGTAATTATTAGCCAGCATTCATTGATACTAATAATGACCCAGGCATTACACTAAGATACAAGCTTACGAGAGATTCTGTAGTGAGGTAGGCAGCTAGTTCAGGGTCACGATCTTGGAAGCCACTGCCCCACCACCAGCTAAGTGTTCCCTCCTGCCCACCTGTGACTCTCACCTATCCTCACCTGGAATCTCAGAGGGGGCGGTATTTCATTGTTGTGTCACCACTCCCCTCACTGGCCCCTACAAAGGCTCATGATAAGGAGGGACTCACTGCTTCCATTTCTCTAGACTCTTGGCCTCCCAAGTACCTGCTTGCTCTCTGGCTTCCAACAGACAGCCTCTGAGGACAGGTATCCCGTGAGCATGGCCCCTGCATGTCTGTATTCCTCACCCTCTGTTTACTGCTTGGGTGGGAGAATGAAGCTAGCAATGCTAAGATGTTTTGCATTTCTAATTTGTGTACTATCAGGAGTTCCAGGAGAGGTGAGGCCTAGCAGTGATGGAATGCGGGCAGAGAAGCCAGGGAAAGGTGAATGTCTGCAGCTTTGTGTGTCCAGGTTCTTTGTTGCATGTCTCTTAGGCTAACTTATATTGTTGGAGAAGTTGGGACATAGGTTAACGGATAAGTTAACATAGCTTAACGGGTGGACTTCACAGTGATGACCATTTGTTCCTCTTGGGGTTACGACTGACTGGATTGCCATATGGATTTGTGATTTGCTGTTTCTAGTGGGTACTGTTATCACCAAGCTTGGTTAATAAAGACTCCTTAATAAACCTTAGACTTGTTTGGCATGATCTCATTCTCACCCTGCAACAATTCTAGTCATGACTCACCAGGGAAGCCCAGGTTCAGAGATGTTAAGTGTCATTTTCAAGGTCACAGAGCTAATAAGTAGAGTCATGGAGGCAACCAAGCTCTCCCTGACTCCACAATGCATGCTCTTGACATGTATAAGTGACCAGTCAGTTTGCATCCATTGTGAAGAAAGTTCTCTCTGAATGAAAACTAAGAAGTTTAGGTGAGTTCCTTTGAAATGGCACATACCAGAAAAGGCAAGGTTGGTGACAGTAGCCTGGCCACCAGACTGATTATCTTAGTCATCTGCAGTGGGCCATGGGAACACACAGACTATCCAAAGTGAAGAACATTTTCAGTAAGAAATGAAGAGTACTTTACTGCAGAAGGAAATCTGAGGCCCAGGCAAAGGCAGTGCCTTTTTAACAAAAGGTTACATTTGTAGCTGTAGCTAACAGTAGCCACAGGAAATAATTCTCAGTACCAGCTAACAAGTTTTGCAAGTAACTCAGTCTGAGGTGATCTGATTGGTATTCATGAGGAAGACTCACTTTCTACCTAAGAATCATCCATTTAGAAAGTACAGGGATGGGCCCAGTGACCGCTCTAGCCTACTGACTAAATCCTCACTTTGCAACAACAGGAATCCCATATGGGTGCTGGTTCTAATCCCAGCCCCACTTCCCATCTAGCTCCCTGCTTGTGGCCTGGGAAAGCAGTCGAGGACGGCCCAAAGTCTTGGAACGCTGCACCCACATGGGAGACACTGAAGATACTCCTGGCTTTGGATCAGCTCCCTCCAGCTGTTGAGGCCACTTGGAGAGGGAACCAGTGGACAGAGAATCTTTCTGTCTCTGTCTCTGTTTCTGTCTCTGCCTTCCTAACAAAAACATCTTTAAAAAAGGAAGTGCAAGGAATAAAGTGAGGAGCAGGGAGACATTTGGCCTGTACTTTGTGCCTGGCTAACTGGCCCACACAAACTTTCTGGAAGCTATTGCAAAGGAAGTAACGTTACCCTTTACCTGCCAGAGTGCAATTCACCACATTGGAATGCTTGGTTTAGCACCATCAGCAAACTCCCAAAGTGAAAAGAACCTCTCACTGTCAGTGGCTGAATGGGGCCCTAGGAAATGAGTGCCCAGAGGAAGTCAATAAACTGGCCGCTGCTGTGGGAGGAGAGATATCCCTCTTCTATAGAAATCCCAGGAGCCCACCCCATTAGGGTGGTGTGCCTGGGAGGCCAATCCCGGAAGTGGTCAAACAGGTCTGTGACAGTGAAAGTGTGGATCTGAAGGCCTACCACTTCCCCAGCCAGTCATCTTCTCACCCAGCATTGCTACTTCCCTGTGGGCAGAGGCAGATAATGAAATGTCTTTTCTGGCTCACACTGCTGCTTTATAAAGGGAGTTTTGCTCTAATTGGTCCATGTGAAGAACGTTATTGCATCTTCTGAACCAATGGGTCCTGAATGGCAGAAATTGACACACAATGACTGCAGTCACTACTTCTGCAGAAAATATTTTACAGCCACTCAACTTAGAATGGCAAAGAAAGAAACATGCACCTTAACCTTGAGAAAGGTGATGCTGAAGCCCCTGTAAATCCCACCACTCACATATGAGTCCACATGATAATTCCTTCTCACCTTAATTGCTTCATCTGTACACTCGAGGCTAATTATACTTACATCATAGGCATATTTCTGAGCATTAAATGGGATAGTGCATGCAAAGTGCCTCCCACAATAGCTGGCATGTGGTGAGCCCTCAATAATAATTCATCATCATATTCAGGATGATATACAAGCTTGTCTGCTCTGAAGAACAGACATTACTCCATTTATCAGTCAACTACTGAGATCATCTATCATGCTTCGTTCATTGTCTTGGCTTCATTTCAAAGCAAAATTGAATGTTCAACTTCCATGATCACTCTAAGGCTACTAGATTTGGGGCTCTTTGAGGACAGGAGCCATGTATTTCTCAGCTCTCTATTCTTTCTTTTTCAGATTTATTTACTTTTATTGCAAAGTCAGATATACCAAAATAAGGAGAGACAGAGGGGAAGATCAACCATCTGACGATTCATTCCCCAAGTGACCGCAATGGCTGGTGCTTAGCTAAACCGAAGCCAGGAGCCAGAAGCTCTTCTGGGTCTCCATGCGGGTGCAGGATTCCAAGGCTTTGGGCCATCCTCCACTGCTTCCCCAGGGAAGCAGGGAGTTGGACGGGAAGCAGGGCTGCCAGGATTACAACCAGTGGCCCATGTGGGATCCCAGAGCTTTGAAGGCGAGAACTTTAGCCACTAGGCCACCACGCCAGGTCCTGTCCCATCACTTTTAAAGGTACTTGCTACCAAGTTGTCAATTTAGGGTATTACCTTGCATCTGTGATTTATAATTTTGCTTACTTTGACCATGCTAGAGCCATGACAAGATGACTGAGGGCTCAGAGCTGCCTGCCACATCTAATAGCTCAGTGTCCAAGACTGAGAAGCTGCCTGTGTCATTGGCTGTCCAGTTTGCAGATGAAGGGATATAGAGAGTTGTCATCCATCACCACGTAGAAAACACTCTCTCCTGATGGCAATGAAACAATCAATACATTTGGATTTCAATCATCAACAACATGTTTTGATGGAAGAGGTCTTAATCGGTGAGGACCCTGCCAGAGAGCAGGCTGCTTTGTGTGGAATGTGAGTTGCACAGAACACAGGTCACTTAGAATAGACTGAATAGGAAAAACACTTTAGGATATGCCCTCACTTTCTACCTCCTTTATACTTTGCATGGTGATTTTTATAGCACGCTACCTGACTCATTGGACTGCCAGCATTTCAACATTAGGAAAGAATGGATTTTCCCAAAAAGGACTATTGCGATTCTATTTCTGGGAAACTGTCTTGTATTGAGAGTTAAAAAAGATCTAAAGCTCTTTCAACCCAGTTTGCTGCTTTCATAAAAGGAACTGAGGCCCCAAAGGACAACTGGCATGCCATTGTCAATGGCAAAAGTGGAGTTTCAACCACAAATACATCAATCATTTAGGAAGAGGTACATGAAGAGTCCTCAAAAATGTTCACGTTATGCAGACATTATCTCACAATGCAGAAAAAACTCATAACAAAAGGCGTTTAAACGACCATGGCCATTTTTTTTTGGTTGAAAAAAAAAAAAACCACTATGAGAGGGACCAACACAGTGGCCTAGTGGTTAAAGTCTTCGCTTTGCGTGCACTGGAAATCCATATGGGCTCCGGTTCTAATCCTGGCTGTTCCACTTCCCATCCAGCTCCCTGCTTGTGGCCTGGGAAAGCAGTCAATGATGGCCCAAAGCTTTTGGACTCTACATTTGTGTGGGAGACCCAGAAGAAACTCCTGGCTCCTATCTTCGAATCAGCTCAGCTCTGGCTAATGCAGGCACTTGGGGGATGAATCATTGGATGGAAGATATTCCTCTTTGTCTCTCCTCCTCTCTGTATATCTGATTTTCCAATAAAAATAAATCTTTTAAAAAAGCACCTAAAGGACAATGATATGTGCTCTCTGCTTCTTGTTCCAGATGATGGCTAAAATCCTTGGAGCACTGGCCATCTGAGAATCTAGTGTGGTCTTTGCACTGCGTCTCCATGTTGCATATAGGATCTGGAGTCACACTAAAGGCATAAAACTTCAAGCAGTGAGTTAACCAATGGAAAATTCAACCAGACTCTTGTTCTCTGTGTCCTTCTCCCAGCTCAGTGCCCATGCACAATCATTTTCCACTCCTAAGTCAGGCTGAATCTCCACTACCCACCAACATCACACATACCCACTCATACGAATAAATCTCCTCTTCCTCCAAGAAACACAGGTGCAATTTCAGATAATGTCCTCTCTCTGGTTAGTTCTGCTGTCAAGAACAGTACCTGTTGCGGTGGATTGCATATGCCACTCCCACTTTGACTTTTTGTGAACATTTCCCCTAATGTGTAGTCATATTGCAGAACAATCAGAGGAGACCCAACATCTTTCCATTCTCTTTTGGCATCTGCTATCTGCTTGGGCCTGGAAAAGTCAATGAACTCTGGTTTGGAGTATTTCATATAGCCAGTATAGATTGAGTTGTACAGAGCATTGAGAACTGGATAACAGTTGTGGCTGTGTGGGGTGCAAGTGACAGTGCAGGATGGCTTCAACAGTTCTCCTGTCCCTAAGGAACTTGCAAGAGAGAGAGAGAGAGAGAGAGAGAGAGAGAGAGACTTCTTAATAGAATACATTTCTGAACAAAATGCACAAGCGAGAGAGCTATAAAAGAAACAATTACTCTGGTTGGGAGGAAGATCAGACACCTCAAGAACAGCAGAGCATTACTGCTAATCTTTAATTCAGTTCATTTGGAGACTTGTGTGTTAATGGATGCAGAATCTTCCTTTAACATTTGTTTCTATGGAATAATCAGAACAACACAATTTAGATTTCAAAAACAATGCAAGTTAATATTGCTTGAATGCCAACTGTGGTTCCACACTATATTAAATGTCTCACAATTATTACCTCATATAATCTCCACAGCAACCTTACGGTGACTGGAGGGAATTGTCATTTCTGTTTTATTGTCTGGGAAACCAAGTCCCAAGGATTTCCAGGAAGCTAGTGTCAGAGTTTAAATTTGAACATGGGCAGTCAGGTTAAGAAACTAAGCCGTTTTCTAAAAATGCGGGCTCTGGGGCCACACTGCCACCCACCTCGGAGATCTGGATGGAGTTCTGGTCTCCTGACCTTGGCCTGGACCAACGTTGACTCATAACCTTAGCATCATACAGGAACTTGTTAAATGTAAGGATCATGAGATCTGCATTTTCAACAAACTCCCAAGTGAAGCTAATGCAACTGATGTGTGAAAACTAGTGCCTTACAGCATTCAATTGGACTAAAAAGCTGGACTGTTATTACTGCAGGGTTTCATAGCTGTGCATATCATCAGCACTGAACTACTTGAAGTTAATTAATGAATTCAATGATTCATGAATGCATTATTGGTTGATCAGCAATTTAGTCATCTTCTTACATCCCCTCCAAGGAGGCTGATATATCTAAGAAAAGCAAGACTTGGGGGACTTACAGAGAAAACAGGGCGACAAATGGATGGCAGACACTACAGAAAGGAAGTGGATTAGTTTGCAAAGCCAGGGCTCCAGAGCACAGAGGCAGAAAGTGAAATCCTGAGGCCTTGACCAACTGGTCCTGACACTAAGCAGCCCATGTGAAATACAGCGAAATGCTGTACTTTTCTAAGGTTCACTCCCCTTTTGGAAAACAATAACGTGTAGCATATAGAGCTGCAAGTCTAGACCACTGTGACAATCAAGAGTGACATACAAAGAATATATCAATGAATATTTCAGCAATGACATTATAGGATTAGAAGCCAATTATCTGCAGATCCTACATGATTCAAAAGTTGTGGTCTTTGTACTTTGCATTTCTCATATGGTCTCACATGATGCCCATGTGACTGCTTAATGGCCCATGCTTCCCACTGCATCATAAATATACAGACAGTAAGGGTTATAAGAAACTCTGCTCTTGGACCTGGCACAGTAGCCTAGTGGCTAAGCTCCTCAACTTGAAAGTGCTAGGATCCCATATGGGCACTGGTTCTAATCCCTACAGCCCTGATTCCCATCCAGCTCACTGCTTGTGGCCTGGGAAAACAGTCGAGCAGGGCCCAAAGCTTTGGAACCCTGTGCCCATGTTGGAGACCCAGAAGCAGCTCCTGGCTCTTGGCTTCAGATCAGCTCAGCTCTGACCACTGGGGCCACTTGGGAAGTGAATCATTGGACGGAAGATCTTCCTCTCTGTCTCTCCTCTTCTCTGTATATCTGACTTTCCAATAAAAATAAGTTTTTAAAAGAAACTCCGCTCTTTCTGCATTGGTTGGGAATGAGCAGTTCTAAACCAGTGAACAATCGTCAGTCATGTGGTTGTCATGTTTTCCCACCAGTTCTAACATAATTCTGATACCAGGAAGTTATTCTACATGTAATGAAGTCTTACTTATACACCTAAGAAGATACCTGTATTTCAGTGAGTGGACTAAGTATTGGTAATGCTTGTCCTATTCCATTCTCTCAATAAGTGAACTAATTATTTCAGAGACATTTTACAACTGGGAACAATGGGGCTCTGAGAGGTTAAGTCACCTAAATGGCTCAGTGTTACACAGCTGGAAAACAGAGCCAGTCTTAGACTTCAAATGTGTCTGATCTCAGTGGCCTGATTGCAGCAGCGCATGTGAGATCATCTGGTTCTGAGGAAGCAGGAAAGGTCAGAGACAAAGAATGCAGCTTTGATCAAAGGAGCTCCAGTGAACTATTCCTTTAACCGACTTCACATGATCAAGAGCTGGTCTTCTCCAGGGGCATGGCATCTCTGTGCTGTGGCTGCTGCATTGCTCCCACAAATCCTTGAATGAGCCACTCTCCCAGGTAGGACGCACTGGGCTTTGTTTAATCTCACTAACTCCTCAACGCTTCCCTAGGAGGGAGGCAGTAGTTTTCTCTTTTTTTCACATGATGAACTTGAACTGAAGAGTGGTTAAGTAATTTGCCTAAGGCGGTACTGTTAATAAGCTGAAAAAGCAAAAATCAAAATCACACTTGGTTGAAAACCAAGCCATTCATTTTTAATCATGATTTTGTAGCATTTCCATTTTGTTTTAAAAAGATTGACTTACTTGTTTCAAAGGCAGTCTGACAGAGAAAGGAACGGACATCAAGAGAAAGAGCTTCTATCAGTTCAATAATCAAATGTCTGCAACAACCATGGCTAATGCAACACTGAAGTCAGAAGCCTGGAACTCCATGCAGATCTCCCCCTGGATGGCAAAAAAGTGTGACAGTTCATACAATAACAAGTGGCGACAGTGAGGCTAGATCTGCTGATACATGTCTGGGATGTGTCCATTTCCTTGGGACCTCGGAAAGTCCCAAAAGGGGAGTGAGAGTACTTGTCACAAGAAAATATCTCATTCCGGGATGAGATCTTGCTTTTTCTTTTACAGCTCACATGGTAAACTGATTGCCCCAATTTGGTTTCTGTACATAGAATTGGAAGGACCTGTTTGTCTGGTTCTGTTGTTTGCTACTAGCAAGACTGAAGCTCTTACTGATTGGATAACTTAAAGTACACAATGCTTAAACCGATTGGGTGCCTGTTTCGTGCCACTGCAGTTGACTGGATAATTTGTGTTTTGCACTGATGTAAGTAAGCTTGGTTGACTGATTGATTTACATCACGTGGCAGTGCTTTCTTAGTTGATTGGATGACCGTTGTTTAAAAATCCCCGAGTACTGCTGACCAGGATTGCTCCCCTCTTCCACTTGAAGTGCATGGGGCTGTCCATTTGTCAGCACTGGCCGGCAAATAGATGCCTGAGCTTCAAAGCGCCTGCCTCAGGCTCGTTTCTGGGACAGATCTGAGCAACTCACAACAGAATGCAGGTACCCTGGCCATCATTTGCTGTCTCTCAGGCTGGTTAGGAGGTAGCTGGATCATAATAGGATGTGGGATTCTATTTCAGGCATTGTGCTAGCATCTCAAGGGGTAGTTAACCCCACTGTACAACAGCAGCTGCCTCTGTATTTCATTCATTTATTAGATCCAAACAGGCCTTTCTGGGAAAGGAGACATGTTTCTCTATCCAGAAGGCTTGGTAGTGACCTGCAACTCCCATCTCTGCAGTGGATTCTTCTGAGTCCAACTTCAGGGTGACTGGGGCCTGCCTCCTAAGACATCAAATACTGTACCAGATCCACTATACCCATGGAACTTCTATTACAGTTTGGAGACAAAAATAATTTTTAAACTATGAAGAACATGCCACTCCTAAAAGGAAAGTAAAAGTAGGTAAAAATCTTTACTATCCTGTCAATCCTCATGAATATCTTGGGAAATTTGATTAACTCCAGTTGACAGATAAGAAAAATGAGGAGCAGAGACCTTCACTTGCCCAAAAACAAAGACATGCAAATCTGAAATACTGTCATTAAAGTTGGTACTTGTTTCACTGCAGTATGGCAACTACAAGGGACAGGTTCCAAGCCTCAACCTCCCTAAGACATTCAGTCTTGTCTCACTGAGTATCATCAGTCTCGCCCACTGGTGTGGGTTTGAGTTTTGTGGGTCCTCCTGGTAGAGTATTCCTAGTTATCTTTCTCAGAAAAAAAAAAATCTGCCCACATAAATCCAAGCTGCAGCCCCCTCGTACTGCCTTAAATATTTTACTTTACATCGAAATTCTAGGCATAAGCCACAGTCAAATTTGCTTCTTTTATATGATGTGATTAAAACGCCTGAATAGTGTCCGCATGAATCATCAACCCTTGTGAAAGCTTAGCCGTAATAACATTTCCCCCTTTGAATAATGTGCTGATCCATTGATTAAATCAGTTCCAAAGGTTGAGTTGGAGAGCTAAAACTGGCAGGGAGGCAGGCAGGCAGGCAGGCAATACCAGACATGAATTCAGCCACCTTGGGGGTTGGAGAGTTGAAACTGTAAATGCTTTGCAATGCTCTGAGAAGTCATGGCGCTAAAAAGAAACCATCAGACAAGAACACCTTTGCTCAACCAGGAATTTCCCTGTGCTTTACGAGCAACAAGTAGCAAGTAATTTTGGAAAGCACAGAAACAATATTTTCTGTTCAGCAAAGGTTTTATTTCATGAGGGCCTGCAATATTAGTGCTGTAGCAAAGCCATTCATTTGACCTCATTTGATTAAAATCTGGGGAAACGAAATGCATGGGCTCCAGGAGGGGAGGGGGCAGTAACCTTTCACCCCCTCCCAGGAAAGTGGCTTCAGGGCCAAGTGGCATGTGTTTTGGACATCCACTGCAGCTACTCCAGCTGCTACTTTCTTTTGCTAGACAATTAAAACTCTTTGCCCTGTTTCATTTCCATGTACGAGTCATTCTGCAGGGATGGTACAAGGAACAAATAACCCACACCAAGAAACTTTGGAGGACAATCACAGGCCATAACAGGCATGTCGTCACAGTTCAAATCAGACAAAATACACCCTAGGCACCCTGCACGAGGTGGACACAGACAGCAGAGGTAATCAAAAGTCGAATTGGGGGTTCAGTATGGCAGCCTAGTGGCCAAAGTCCTCACCTTGCACACGCCAGTATCCCACATAGGCGCTGGTTCTCATACCGGCAGCCCCACTTCCTATCCAGCTCCCTGCTTGTGGCCTGGGAAAGCAGTGGCAGACGGCACAAAGCCTTGGGACCCTGCGCCTGCATGGGAAACCCGGAAGAAGCTCCAGGTTCCTGGCTTTGGATCAGTTCAGCTCCGGCCATTGCGGCCACTTGGGGAGTGAATCAACGGATGGAAGATCTTCCTCTCTGTCTCTCCTCCTCTTTGTATATCTGACTTTGCAATAAAAATAAAATTAAAAAGCTCTTAAAAATAGTCAAGTTGGTGGCAACACTCAAGGCCTTTGAGCATCTCCCTCAGTCTTTTTGTCACGGGCACTGGAGAGCCAACACCGCCATCCTTAACATTCACCTTTCTAAGAGGGATAAGCCACATTTTGTTGCTCTTTTACATATCTTGTTGCATTTTCTTCTTTTTCGCTCCTCTCAAAATGGTTATTATCATTCATCTCATAATATTCATTTGTGTTTGTTACAAGTAGTGTGTATTTCATTTTTAACTTCTAAAAAATCTTAGGAAGACAGGAAGCACTGTTACTGAAACAATGGTCATTAACATTTACTGAATGCTGTATGCTATCTGTGTCAGCATGTCATGTGCCAGACACTCTCCTAAGAACTTTACATACACATTCCCTTCCCGCAAGAATTGTTATTATTCACCCTAAAGTAAGAGACATTATGTATTGTACTGAAGGTCGTTTTAATATAAACAGCAAACACAGAACTGGAACCAGGTCTTGCCAATGCCCATGCTCACAATAAATTTTAACTTGTTTGAGGGGCAGAGCTGTGTTCATCATCCCTGTATCACTCAGAGCACTTAACTTCAGCTCTGGTGGATGATAAAGTCAATGTATGCAGTGGCTCTCAATTGACAAGCACATCATTTCTCCACTTCACTCTGATCTCTGGAAGGATAATTCAAGCTCACATAGAGAGAATTACACCACTGCCTACTCTTGACCAAAATCCACATATCTATGGATCCATATATATATGGATTTTTTCCTTGAAGGGCAGCAAAAACACAAGTTTGTACCTTATGCCCTTGGGATAGTAAATAGAGATTCTCCCACTGGGCACTGAGCACCCTTGCATTGCACTTCAAAAGGCTGGTCTCCCCTGCCCCCCATCTCAATGTCTACATTTCCTTGCTCCCCAGGAGCAAGACCTCTCAAAGTTGAAATGCCTGGGAAATCGCATCCTTCTAGTTCCCATCCACTCCTTCGTTTTCATGGATTTTCCCCACCCCTAGGAACACCTCCAAGAACCCTAACTGTAAAAAAGGCCAGACTGCTGAAGGACTGGCCCTACCACATGGACAGTCCATCTACAGGGGCAGTTAGTCACCCTCTGTGGATTTATTTTTGTCTTTGATAATAAATCACATTAAATTGTGAACTCCTATTCCTTCTCCTTCTTTGTTTTCTGCTCTCTCTGTTCTGCATCTGTTTCCTAACCATCTCTAGTGTCTTCCAGTTTCTCTAAACGAACCAACAAACCAGTCCTCATCATTCCAACTCTATTTGAAGACAAAGGAATGGATTGGGTGTGCTTTTCAGTTCCTTACTTCCACTATTTTGTAGCTTCTTCTAACTACACTTGACAAAAACTTATGCTGTTGACAGATGCATAAATGGGTAGGGCTTTTCCAGAGGGCAATTTGGCTAATGTAAGAAAGGTCATAGGAAAATATCTGTTGATATGGTCTTCAGAACAATGTCAATTCTAACAGCAAAAGAGAAAATGATCAATAATGGTGACACTGTAAATTCCGGTAGATGCTTAAAGTGAAATTTCCTGAATCCATGAGAACATCATTTCAAAATATTTTCAAAGAACACATAATGACATGGTAAATGGTCACAATATGGTGTTTGATGAATAAGATGGCTCAACATGTTAAAATCTAAGACAGGAAAGAGATGGTATACCAACAACTCCAAACCTAATGATTAGAAGCCCTGTTTATATATTACCATAGTACATAGCACACAGTAGATGCTCAGTAAGCACTTATGAGTGAAAGCATTAATGTTTGAATACAAGCAAAAAATTAATCCCAGAAAATAGAGCTAATTGGCACACTCTCAGTCATGACACTGAAGATAGTTCAAATCTTCTTTTGAATGTTTCAAGGAGTTGTATACTGTTTTCTGATTTGCAGTGTATTATTCTTCATATCAGAGAAATCTCTTCCAGAAAAGATACTAATTCAAAGGGAGGGAGAGGAGCCAAATATGTTAGTGTGAAAGGAAAAGATGAGTGAGAAATGTGAGGACCAGGGGACATTTTGTGGATCAGAGGGATTTTTTGTTCCTCCCTGTAGAATGACATGAACAGTTGTTGAAACCCCTGCTTTATGTTCTAACATACAACATTAGGGATGAAAACAAGATTTAATTCTTCAGTTCATCCCTTAAGACGGGACTGAGTAGCAGATCGCCAAAATGGGCTCCTTGTTCTTTGGCTGCTGGTGCCTGCGCCCCAGGGAACCCTGCTCCCACAGGGAGCCTCTGGCATGTCAAACAGCCAGATCCCAGGGAGAAATACGGTCACATCAACTTTTCTTTGAAGCAGCTTCCATAATGAGATTTCAAGATTTTTTTTTTTTTGCCTAAATATAACGTATGGGGTGAGTTCACAATTTGTAATGTATGGGAGCCTTTGGCACATATTTGATGTCTTTATTTTGATCTCTTCTTTGATGTCATGTATCAATTGATTTTCTTTACCCCTATCATTGTTCTTGGATGTATACAAGAGAATCCGTTATTTTCAGAAAAGTGATTAGCATGAAATGTGACTTATGGTGTCCCAAGCTATGTGTTCTACAAATGGTAAATGGTTGTAATTACGGTAAGATGAAAGTCATATATTGGCTGCATTCTTCTAATTATTATAAAGAAATGGCCTGGTCATGGTCTCAAATCAAATTAAAGAGGCATAAAATCCAATTTCATTTTCTCAAGATCTACGTAAAAGTTGAGCACACACAGAATGTGCTTTCCAGTATAACACACTGGCACAGAAACAGTTTCTTCACAGACATTATGAAATGACATATTCTAGAATTTCTCGTGCCACCTCAAAGCCCAGTGTAACTTTCCTTATAACCAGAGGACAGGGTAATCTAAGTCTTCCACACATTTAGAATGCAGGATTCGCAATGGACACGCAGATGTGACTAACTCTTGTGCAATGCTAGTGTGAGCATAAAACGGTGCAGTCATTTTGGAATGCAGTCTGACAGTTCCTCGAGAAATCCAAACATCACATTATCATATGACCCAGCAATTCCACTCCCAGTTATACACTTAAGAGAAACGAAAACACATGTGCACCTCAAATCCTGTGTGGGAATGCACATAGAAGCACTATTCACGATAGACCCCAAAGCGGAAACAACCTAAATATTTATCAAATGATGAATATATAAATAAATATGGTGCTATCCATATCGTGGAATGTCATGTAGCCATGAAAGCAACGAAGGCATGACATTGCTACAGTGTTGATGAACCTCGGACACACTTACTTAATTAAGTGGAAAAAAAGCCAAACACACTCACAAAAAACTTGTGAGTATTATATGATTCTGTTCATACAAAATGCCCAACATAAACAAAGCCAGAGAGAAAGAGCTGCAGATGAACAACTGCCAAGGGGCTTAGGGCTTAGAAGATATAGAATGCTTGGTAATGGGTCTGTGGTTTCTTCTTGGGGTGTTATAAATGTTTTGGAATTGGTGGTGCTAACCCAATGTTGACTAAATCGTAATACACTGAACTGAATGCTTACGTGGATGAATCGTGTACTACATGAATTATATCTCAGTAAAGATGTCATTAAAGAAATTAAATATTAAGTAAGTATGCTAAAAATAAAGATGACTATTCAGCTAACATATGAAGTTTTGGGGGGGGCTGTAAGAAGAGCTTCTTAATTAAAAAAATAAGTGGGCCCAGCACGATAGCGTAGTGGTTAAAGTCCTCACCTTGCACGTGCTGGGATCCCATACGGGATACCGGTTCTAATCCCGGCAGCCCCGCTTTCCATCCAGCTCCCTGCCTACAGCCTGCGAAAGCAGTTGAAGATGGCCCAAAGCCTTGGGACCCTGCACCCGCGTGGGAGACCTGGAAGAAGTTCCTGGCTCCTGGCTTCGGATTGGCTCAGCTACAGCCATTGCGGCCGTTGGGGAATGAACCATAGGACAGAAGATCTTCCCCTCTGTCTCTCCTCCTCTCGGTATATCCACCTTTCCAATAAAAATAAATAAATCTGTTTAAAAAAAAAAGTGTGATTTGGGCCCAGCGTGGTAGCCTAGTGGCTAAAGTCCTCGTGTTGAACACACCAGGATCCCATAGGGGCACTGGTTCTAATCCCAGCAGCTCTGCTACCAATCCAGTGCCTTGTCTGTAGTCTGGGAAAGCAGACCAGGACTACCCAAAGCTTTAAGACCCTGCACCCACGTGGGAGACCTGGAGAAAGGTCCTGGCTCCTGGCTTCAGATCAGCTCTGCTCTGGCCATTGTGACCCCATTTGGAGGGAATCAGTGGATGGAAGATCTTCCTCTCCGTCTCTCCTTCTCTCTGTATATCTGACTTTCCAAATGAATAAATATTTTTTTGAAAAAGTATGGTTTGTTCTTTCTCTGTTCATCACCTACACATTTACATTCAGAACCAAATGCAAATAGCTGTGCTTCTAAGAAAATAGCTCCTACAGACAGTGGCTTAAAACTGCTGTTTGGCTAAATTCCTCGCCTTGCATGTGCTGGGATCCCATTCGGGTGCTGGTTCAAATCGCTGTTGCTCCACTTCCCATCCAGCTCCCTGCTTGCAACCGGGGAAACCAGTAGAGGACGGCCCAAAGCCTTGGGACCCTGCACTCGTGTGGGAGACCCATGTAAGGCTTTTGATTCCTGGCTTTGGATCAGCTCAGCCTGTTGTGGCCACGTGGGAAGTGAACCAGTGGAGGGAAGATCTTTTAGTTTTTCCTTCCTTCTCTCTCTCTTTCTTTTTTATTAACTGCTATGAAAACGCCAGCCCCGTGTGCAAAATCAAAGCCACTGAATAAGCTTAAGTTGTATGAATCAACCTTAACAAACTGTTCAGAATGAGCCATAGCTAGAGCAATAATTACAATTCATTTGACTTAAATTCGGGTTCTAGAACTCTCTACAACTGCTTTTGTTTAAAGGTAGTTTTCCCCTCTAAGTAAGATTCTCCTCTAGTCTATGTGCTCACTGATCCACAGTGTTTACCACTGCTGATTTTGCTGAGTATCCTAATTTCCAAGGCTTTCCATGCAAAGCCAGGGGCATCCTGTCCCTCCACTCTTGTGCAAAACTCTCCTCTTACTTAGGTTGCTTCTCTGCTTCACATTGTTATTTGAGCACAAGTGCTCGTGCTAATCCTCTTCTCCTGTAGTATTAAATCCGCACCCCCCCTCACTTTTTAAGGCCTAGGGTAAATTCAACTTCCTCTAGGGAAATCATCCAGCTATCCAGGCTACATTGGCCTTGGTCTAGCCACACAGAACTAGCATGTGTGGCTATTTCCTTCTCCCAACTAACATGTGATTGAATGGTATCAATGGGGCACACAATTTGCAGTCAGTGTTGCTTGTCTCAGCTGCTATAAAAAAAATCTGTGACCATCTTGCTTTTCCTTTTTAAAAAGATTTGTTTTACTTTTATTGGAAAGTCAGATATATAGAGAGGAAGAGAGACAGAGAGGAAGATTTTCCATTCATTGATTCACTCCCCAAGTGGCCGCAACGGCTGGAGCTGCGCCAATGTGAAGCCAGGAGCCAGGAGCCTCCTCCAGGTCTCCCATGCAGGTACAGAGTCCCAAAGCTTCAGGATGTCCTCAACTGCTTTTCCAGGCTACAAACAGTGAGCTGGATGGGAAGTGGGGCTGCCGAGACATGGACTGGTGTCTGTATGGGATCCTGGCGCATGCAAGGCGAGGACTTTAGCCACTAGGCTACTGTGCCCAGCCCAATCTTGCTCTTCTTAACTTCCAAATACTTCCATTTAGATGCTGCTTTCACACAGATGGTGTGTCAGACTAACATCTAAGTTATTCAAATGTACAAGCACATAAGGCATGCTGCATGAACATGCTACATGTGATGAAGTTGCTAATCTCATCAATGTGATGATAGAAAAGAAGTGAAGTAAAAGAGGAAAACGTTCTTGAGGTTCATTTAACAATCATAGGATCCCGGGGTGGGTGACAGATCATGCATTTCCATATTATCAGAGGAGAGACAGCACAGGCAAAAATGACTGAGAATATTTTCCAAAAAAGATAGTTACAGCACAGTTAGAAATAACTGTCACAAAATACGCAGTTGAAAAGAGAGTAATCCAAGGAGTAATCTAAAACAGCTAATGATGTACATTAATGGGAAGAACAAGGCAATTACGCCCAAAGACAACTCAAGGCATCTACATCTTCTGGTTTCCAAAACACAGGCAAAGACAAAACAAATCTATAGAGGCCACCCAGCCTATGACATGAATGACTTCATGGTAGGTACACAGAACTAAGGCATACCACAGCGGCACTAGGTAGGACCCTTTTGCTCAGTGTTCCAACTTGGTTTTGCCCTTCCTCTCTCTCTCTCCCCCTCTGTCTTTTTAATCAATTAATTTATTTGAAAGGCAGAAGTACAGAGAGAAGAGGGCTCTTCCATGTGCTGATTCATTCACTAAATGGCCACCAAAGACTGAGGGTCAAAACTAGAAGACAGAAGCTTCTTCCACATCTCCTACTTGTGATGCAGTGGAACAAGTACTTGGGCCATCATCCACTGTCTTCCCTAGCACATTGTTGGAATGCACGTGGATCAACCAGGACCCGAACCACTGCTCATAAGGGAAGTCAGCTTTGCAGGTGGAAGCTTATCCCATGGCACCACAGTAATCACACGCTCTTCGAAGGGATTGTCTGTCCTGCACCTATCCATGTGCCCTCTTACACCTACTGCACTAAGTTAGTCTTTTGTTCAGAAACGTATTGTGTTACACACACCAGTCTAGCATTGGGGCAACTTATACCCTTTAAGCCTCATTTTTCACTATGTGCATTTTTCTTCATTCAAGTTATTAGAACCTCACGTAGAGCTGTAATAAAGCATGGCAGTCCCTGAACCACAGTTGGTGAAATTCCCCCACACCTGAAATAATCTCCCTGCTATTAAAACCCCACCAACCTTTTCTTAAAGGTTCAGTTTATGTCTCTGATCGTTCCAGCCTACTCAGTGTGGTGAATTCCACCCACCCCATTATGCCTTCAGTAGATAGTAAAAGTGGTTTTCAAAAAGAGGGAGTTTAAAAAAAAAAAAAGAGGGAGTTTTGCATCACAGGGGATACTAGAGGCTGAAGGAATGGGGAGAGACATTCTTGGTTGTCGCAACTAGAGATGTAGTATTTTACTGCTATCAAGTGGGCTGGGGCCAGAGATACTCCTAAACCCCTCATACTTAGCAGGGCCATGCCCACCCCAGTGAAAAAAATTATACAGCTCAGAATGGCAACCACGTCTGTGTGGAGAAACTCTAATTTACATATACCTACAGAAGTAGACTGGAAGCTTTCCAAGCAAGAACACCAACCTTCACTGTGACTTGCACAGGTACTGTACCCATACCCTGGACACACATGTGCTGATTATATGCCACCATCTATCCAGTTGAGTAAAGAGAGGAAAACAATTAACCTGAAATGATTGGCTAAGCTCTTATCTAGGGAGTTTAAAAACCCTATTTTTTACATTTCAAAATATTTTATTTTGTTTTATGATATAGTTCCATAGACTCTGGGGTTGTCTGTGCCCTTCCCCAAGGTCTCTCCCACCCCCCACCCCACTGATTTCACCTCTAGTTCTACAAGGGATGTCCTTCATGAACAGTCATAAGTCCATCAGGCTGTTATTGAAGTGTTTCCCGACAATGTGGGCATGGACATTGTCAGAGTTGGGTGTCCTTTCTCCCTCAACCCTCTAGGAGACAGTGACTTCGAAAGCAGTCACTGTCACTGTACACATTTTCCCATGGAAGTAGTGCTGCAGTCTCGACCAGAGCATATATCAAAGGTATGACCATGTATGTAACATGAAGGCAAATGGAACCAAATGATACTATGATTTCCATAAGAAATGAAAACAGAAACTCATTCTTTGAGTTATTTAAATAAATAATCAATACGCAAACTACACTTCCACCCAATTACAAATTCAACTGTAACATGAGAAAGCAGTTTAAACAGTCTATCAAACCCTGCATTAAGTAACAGATGTATTTACTTTGTATTAATTTGGAATGACATGGAGATGGTGTACACAACTGAAACTGAAGTTATGTAAATGCAATGGGTGTGTGTGTGTGTGTGTTATCTAAAGGAAATTGGCCTTTTCTTTTCCTTCACAGCTTTCCTGACGATTGGCTGACAACTATCAGAACACCTCACACTTCCAGAAAAGCTAGCAAACTGTTGAGCACATCATCAACACCACTTTCAAAATGTGCTTCAGGAAAGTATTCGAGAAGTTGTAATACCTGTATCCAACATCAGAGTATCTAGATTCAGTTTCCTTCGTTGGCACTTGACTCGGCACCACTACAGGACCTGGGAGATGTCAGTGATGGATCAGTTAAGATCTAGCCGCCAACCTGATACATGCGGATTGCCTGTCCTGTTCCTGGCTCCAGCCCTGCCCTTATATATACAAATGCTTGGGGAGTGAACCAACAGATAGAAGATCTCTCTCTCTCTCTCTCTCTCTCTCTCTCTCTCTCTCTCTCTCTCTTTCTCCCTAATAAACAGTACATATTAGTTTTTAACGGATTTCTATTTAATTTTTGTTGAAAGTCAGATTTTAAGACAGAAGCAGAGACAGAGACAAAGATCTTCCATCCACTGGTTCACTCCCCAAGTGGCTGCAAAAGCTGGACCTCAACCGAGCTGAAAACAGGGTCCAGGAACTTCTTGCAGGTCTCCCAAGCTAGTGCAAGGTCCCAAAGCTTTGGGCTGTCCTCAACTGCTTTCCCAGACCACAAGCAGGAGCTGGAAGGGAAGCGGAGCGGCTGGGACATGAACTGGCATCCATATGAGATCCTGCAGCACGCAAGGTGAGAACTTTAGCCACTAGGCTACAATGCCAGGCCCCCAAGTACTTAAAAAAAGAAGAAAACCATATAATCAGGGACAAACTGTGTTCTGAATCACAGGGAGCAAAAACAAGAGAATTGTCTTGTGAGGGTTTGATTAAGCAACAATCGCCTAGGTGAGCAGCAAAGCATAATTGAAAGGAATCAAAAACTTCAAGTTACAAAAGTAGGGGAAGGAAGACTGGGTCATGTCCAAAGGAAAAATCAGTGGGAGTCTAGGCTGGGATAAACCCTACAGGTAGGGGGTGGTGTAGCGGCTGTGTCTTTGGAACAGTTCAATCCATTCTGAAAACAAGAAGCTCCCTCCTTGCAAACCTGCTTAGTAGCTCCTTAATGATACTCTATATCCCTCCCTGGAAACCCAAGGGAGCATCTAGTCTGTGGCACCGCTCTGAAGTAGATTACATATGCAGGCTCCATCGCAGCAGTTAAGCCTCATCTAATCCAAGAATTAATAAAAATTCATAATTTGCACTAGATAAAAATAGCACATTACCAACATTTCAGATAAAATGCCTGAAAGAGTACAGCTTTAACTGTTAGATTCTGATAGTTTACGGAGTAGTCTTAAATTGGATGAAAACCTCTATAGTGCTTTTTTTTGAAAGGCTCATTAACATATAAGCTTCAACATCAATTTGAAAGAAAAGGATGCCAAGCTTCTTCCCATTAAAGGAGGCAAATGCGGGCCCAGCGTGGCAGCCTTGTGGTTAAAGTCCTCCCCTTGCATGCACCATGATCTCATACGGACACCATTTCATATTACCACTGCAACACTTTTTTTCCAAACTCTGCTTGTGGCCTGGGAAGGCACTCAAGGATGGCCCAAGGCCCTGGGGCCCTGCACCTGTGTGGGAAACTCAGGGGAATTTCCTGGTTCCGGTCTTCGGATCTGTTCAGCTCTGGCTGTTGCGGCGCGTAGGAGAGTAAATGAAAGGAAAGAAGATCTTTCTTCTCTGACTTTCCTTCTCTCTGTAAATCTGAGTTTCCAATAAAAATAAATCTTTTAATAAATCTTTAAATAAATAAACAAATAAGGGAGGCCAATGCAATGTTTGCAAAAATTGATTTGCGGGAAATTCATTTGGGATTGTTTCAGTGAGTCTTAGGAACCTATGAGTCTGCCCCTCCCTATGTCCTACTTCCCTACCCAGCACAGACCATAAGGACAATGAATGGCATCTCTTGGATCTCTATTGTAAAGTATTTTACTTTAAATGTGCTAACTCATCTCAAGGATTGCACAAGGTTGGTACTCTTTCAGTCACCAGTATCCAGATGTGAAAACAGGCTCAGAGCCTCACAGTCACATGTTAGCTAATGGCAGAGTCACAATGCCAACTGAAGCTCCCTATCATTCAGTCACTTTACACTCAGATGCTTGCCCACATCTGCCAGTTGTAGTTCTGCCAGGAGGGATATACCTGCCCTGACAGGGAAGGCACCAGAACCTAGCTTGACCTTCCCAAGTCAGCTCCACAGAGCGAGTTCTTACCCCATTCCGGATGTGTCCACCCCTGGCCTGGTCACCACTGCCCTCATCAAGACATCTCCTGCCTGGCTGATATCTCCCTCCTGCCACTGAAATAGGTTGACTCTGCTTGTTCCAGAAGTGTGATCTCCCTGAGGCTGGCACTGGGGCCTAGGAGGTTAAGCTGTCTGTGGCATCAGTATCCCACTTGGGTATCACCTGGGGTTCTGGTTGTTCTACTTCTGCTCCCTGTTAATATGCATGGGAAAAGCAGCAGAATATGGCCTAAGTGCTTGTGGTTTGTCTCTCTCTTTCTTTCCCTCCCTCTCTCTCTCTCTCTCTCCTTCCTCCTGTAACTCTTTCAAATAAATAAAACAAAAACCCTTTAAAAACAAGTGTGACCTTTTTATAAGTCAAATAATTTCCAAATCCCACTCTCCTTTGACATACAAGTGCCATCTTATTTCCCTTTATTCTGGCTGAAACACCAAGCACTTTGCCATTCATTACTGAAACATTCTCATCATTTCACAAGGAAGGCATTCATATTGTTCTTAGTTTCCAGGTGAAGGAACTGAGGCTTAGTTAGATTAATGGATTTTTCCAGGGTAGCCGAATAGGGCAGGTTTAGGACCTGGAGCTAAAGAGATCTGACAGGTCACCTCACGTGCTCAGAGTCCTGTAACTGGAAGTTTCTAACTGATGGGGCTGTTTTGAAGATGTGGTGAATTAATGGTGGTATCAATTTTTTGAAATGTATTTATTTTATTTAAAGGCAGACTTACAGAGACAAGGAGAGACAGAGATAAAGATCTCCCACCTGCTGGTTCACTCCCCAAGTGGCCACAACAGTTGGAGCAGAGCTGATATGAAGCCAGGAGCCAGGAGCCAGGAGTGTCTCCCACGCAGGTACAGGGTCCCATGGCTTTGGGCCGTCCTTGACTGCTTTCTCAGGTCACAAGCAGGGAGTTGTATGAGAAGTGGGGCTGCTGGGATTAGAACTGGTGCCCATATGGGATACCAGAGCATGCAAGGCGAGGCCATTGTGATGGGCCTGGTGGCATCAATTTAATGCATGAATTAGAAGCCGGGGAGCTGGGGCATGAGCCTCAGTGCTTTTGAAAGGTGGCCATGCCATCCAGGTTACTGTGGCTGCAGCCTGCTGACAACACCTACCACTTTGATACAATGAAACACTGAAGCACAGAGGCTAGCACACAGTGGGTGTGGGATAAATCAAAGTCTCCCTTCTCTCTTCCCTGAGCAGACACCAATGAGACCACGAAAGGAAACCACACCAGGTTGTATTGGCATTGTATCAAGAAACAGTCACACAGATTATCACACAAGGTCTCCAAAAAATAGACCCCAAAGCATTGGAAATCTTTATAGAACAGGCTATCACATCCACCAGGGGTCAGATACTCCTTCTAGAAAACTACTGAGAATCACCTTTTCTATTCCACTCCAGCAGAAAAGCAAACATCCTTATCCACAGCTATGGACTTGCAAGCCACTGCAAAGTGCAGGTCCCAGTGGTAATTGTCACTGCTAATACATGTGCCAGCTCTCCCTTAGCCTTTCAATATTTGATAGCAAGCAGCTCCTTCAGTTATACTTTTCAATTAAAAAAAACTGCATTTGTCTCTTCTCAACTTAATTGAGGCAGAAGAAGATTAAATGTTTCATCAAAGTTAAGTGTTGCTGTGTAGCCCTGAACATAACTCTGAGAGAGCCCTCATATGGCGACTTCATCACACAAGGCTCCAGGCTGAGGCTGAGGCCCATCATATGGCCCTTGGACACATTTTAAAGAAAGAAGTATGAAGAACTGAAGCATGAAATTGCTTTGAAATGATGAAGCAAAGACGCATTTTTCTTCCCAATCAAATCTTCTCTGGAAATACTGACAGCAGGTATACTCTATGACCTTGAAACCCAAGGATTGTTTTTTACACGTTGTTGTACTTAGTACATCATCCTACAGTGCAGCCCATCTACTTCTGGATTATTCACAAGGGGACTTAACATCAACACGACCAGACACTTGGAGAATGGTTTTCAACATGACTGACAAATTGAAATGAAGTACAAAAATATCTTCTACAGGCTCTAAAATGTTCACTGACCAAATGGCAAGGCCATATATATGAGGTAGCTGCAACTACATGATTATAATAGTGCAATTCATGATAGCTAAGACAGGGAAACCCAGACGTCTACCAGCAGATGGCTGGATAAAGAAAATGTGATACATCAACTCTCCGAACTACTACTCAGCCATAAAAAAGAATGCTACCATTTGCCACAAAATGGCCCCAGCTCTACATCATTATGATTGGTGAAATATGCCAATCTCCAAAAGACAAATATATGTTCTCTCTGATATAAGACAATGAATACACAGAACATTCAGAGAAAAACACACACATGCTACACACATACACACACACTAAATTATACAATGGGTGTTAGGATATTGGGAAATAATGGACGTATAGAGCATGCATCTTTACTCCTAAATATTGAGTTTCCATCATTTTCAATTATACTTTTCTGTTGTGCAGTTTATTTTCTTCCTTTTCCTATACCCATGATATACTTACATATCAGAAAATTAATCCTGAAACAGTGAAATGAATAACTATGCCATTGTAATAGCTGGGGACAAATAATAAGGATGGGCATACAGGAAGGCAGGAGGAGGAAGATGTGGAGAAAGAGAATCCCCTATGTAAGTAATGTCTATCATGGGGAAAACGTAAATTTTTATATAAAAAAGAGGGAAAAAAGTCTTGGTACTTTGAAAAAAATGGCTATAGCATGAAGCCAGCCAGCCTCAGAGTTAGACGAGGTTTCCAGCAAAAGAACCCTTCCAACACACTGGAGACGGGGACACTTAGGAGTTGGTTCATCCTTGCTATGGCCCAAGGGTGCTATTCTCTACAGGCAACTGACAGAGTGCCAAAGTTCTGAGAAGCCTAAAAGAAAGGATACTGTCCTGGGAATCAGCAGACTCCAGTGCTGCACCTGCTCCTAGCCAGCTGCGTGATTTTCAATATTTACAGACTGACTAAGTCCACTGTCAATTTAAAGACCGTGCTGCGTTGACTTGACATCTAGAACCTCTGTAAGAAGTTGAAGCAGAATTTGTGCTCAGGTCAAGCCGGCTTCCATTTTTCAAAATCTTCAGTAAGTGATATCACAGTGCATTAAGTCATTCTGCTTAAGTACATTTTCCAAATGACCAAGGTTTAGCACAGGAGCCCCTCCAGTGTCCACACTCCAATCCTCCTGTACTAGTTTTGCTTCCTGCATTTGCCAGTCCTTGATGCTTCACCTTTAATCCTTGTCCTTTACCTTCCTCATCTCTGCCTACCCTCAGTCTTTATTTCCACTAATTTCTCATTTGTCCAGGATCCAAGGAGCCAGATCATACTCTGCTGCTTTCCTGATCCATATATAATTTCGTAGTATTTGATAGCACTGAAGAATTAAGCACTAAGGGAATTTGAAAGGTACCTGCCAATGATTAAACTATAAAGTATAAATACATTGGGCCCAGTGCAGTAACCTAGCAGCTAAAGTCCTCACCTTGCATGCACCAGGATCCCGTATGGGCACCAGTTCTAACCCCAGCATCACTGCTTCCCATCCAGCTCCCTGCTTGTGGCCTGGGAAGGCAGTCGAGGACAGCCCAAAGCCTTGGGACCCTGCACCCATGTGGGAGACCTGGAAGAAGCTCCTGGCTCTTATCTTCAGATCAGCTCAGCTCCAGCTGTTGCAGTCACTTGTGGAATAAATCAATGGATGGAAGATTTTCCTCTCTGTTTCTCTTCCTCTGTATATCTAACTTTCAAAAAAAACTAAATAAATCTTTAAAAATGTATTAAATATTACAGGCTGATGTGTGGAATAGCAGGCTATTCTTCTACCTACTAGTGCCGGCATCCAATATGAGCACTGGTTTGTGTCTAGGCTGTTCCATTTCCCATCCAGCTCTCTGCTTATGGCCTGGGAAAGCAGTAGAGAATTATCCAAAGCCTTGGGACCCTATATCTATGTGGGAGACCCCAGAAGAAGCTCCAGGCCCACAGCTTAGGATCAGCCAGGACAGGAACAAGCACACATATTGAATGCTAGCACCGCAGATAGCAGCTTTATCAGCTCTGCAACAATCTAGGCTGCAACAATAGTAATTTTTAAAAAAGATTTATTTATTTTTCTTGGAAAGACAGAACTACAAAAAGAAGGAGAGGGTCTGGCCCCGTAGCCTACGGGCTAAAGTCCTCACCTTGAACGCACCGGGATTCCATATGGGTGCCGTTTCTAATCCCTGCAGCCCCACTTCCCATCCAGCTCCCTGCTTGTGGCCTGTGAGGGCAGTCGAGGATGGCCCAAAGCCTTGGGACCCTGCACCCGCATGGGAGACCCAGAAGAGTTCCTGGCTCCTGGCTTCAGATCGACACAGCACTGGCCATTGTGGTCACTTGGGGAGTGAATCACCAGTCGGAAGATCTTCTCTGTCATTCCTCCTCTCTGTATATCAAACTTTGCAATAAAAATAAATAAATCTTGGGAAAAAAAGAAAGAGAAGAAGATAGAAAGATCTTCCATCTGCTCTTTCACTTTCCAAGTGGCTAGAGCTGAGCCAATCTGAAACCAGGAACCAGGAGCTTCCTCCAGGTCTCCCACATGGGTGCACATGGGACGAGGGTCCCAAGGCTTTGGGCCATCCTCTACTGCTGTCTCTGGTCATAAACAGGGAGCTGGATGGGAAACGAGGCTGCCAGGACATGAACCTGTACCCATATGGGATCCCTGCATGTGCAAGGTGAGGATTTAGCCACTGGGCCATTGCACCAGCCCCATAAACCATGGTAATTTTCAAAGCAAACAAAACAACACTTTACTTTTTCCCAATGTTTTAAATGTTTGCTATCACAGTATATGTTTAACTGCTGAACAAATGTGCTTTAGCTCAATTACACGCATATTTGCTGGTTTTTGGGCATGAGCCTCTGTCTTAAGTTACTGTCTTAAGTTCAATAGCAATGTGATTTTCCTAGAAATATGTGCTTATACATGAGGGCTTAACATTGTTTTAATAGACATGTAATACCTTCATAGAGCTCAGTGCAATGCTTCAGTACATGCATACAGCATAAACATGAGTCAAGCAATCAGCATCCTCTCCACCTCACCCTTCCGTCATGTTTGCAGCCCACCAACTCCTCTCCTCCATGCTTTTATGGAGTATATACTGTATTGGTGTAAATTAACCACCATTCAAGCTGTGTGAACAATAGAATATAATACTTTTATCTGTGTTTTGCTACCCATTATATGACCACCCTCCAGTCTTCCTTGCTTCCTTCCTCCTCAGACAGTCATGATTACCACCATAAGTCTACATAAACTCTTTTCTTAATTTACAGAGATGAGGGAGGAAATATTTGCAAGCAAAACATATATGGAATTCAACAATAAAAAGAAACCATTCCATTAACAAAACAGCAAAGGCTCTGACTAGACATTTCTTAAAAAAAATACCAATGGCTAGCAAATATATGAAAAAATACTGAATATCACTAACCATCAGGGGAATGAAAATCAAAACTACAATGAGATAGGATCTCACCCAAGTCTGAATAGCTATTATCAGAAATACAAAATGTAGCAAAAGCTGTTGAGGATGTGGGGAAAAACTCTTGTCAACATGGTGAGAATGTGAAATATCATAGTCACTATGGAAAGCAGCATGGAGGTATTGCAAAAAATTAAAAAACAGATGTACCTTATACCCCAGCTATCTATCCCATGTCCATGTGTGTGCATGCATGTTATATGAAATTAAACCAGCATATGAAAGAAATATATAACTGTATTCCTACATTTATCGTTGCACCTTCACAATAGCCAAAATATAGATAATTTTGGCTAGGTATCCATGGATGAAAGAATAGACAATGAAAAGGTGTTTGTATACACAATGGAATGTTATTTAGGCACAAAAATGAAATTCTGACACTGGCAGCAAAATGTATGGGACTAGCAGTCAATATGAATGAAGTGTTACTTTAGTGTATGTGCTGCTGCAGTGAGTACACTAATAACGTTTAACAAAATGTGTCTAAGTTCATAAGTGATTGTTAGAAATCATCATGCGATTAAAGAGTGTTTCTTTTCATTTTTGCAAATAGTATTGCCTTACTATGGACTAGTACCATTTAATATTCAAAACTGCAAATCATTTAAGCAGTGAAAGAGAAATTTTCTCTTTTCCTTTCTTTAGATAAGCAGAAAAAGGATGGAAGGAGCAAAAGGTACAACTCAAAATTCAAGGTTTTTCATATGAAACAAGGGTTATGTAATCTACATCTTGGGCCCGGCATAGTACTCCACTGGTTCAAGTTCTCAACTTGCACACGCTAGGATCCCATATGGCCACCAGTTCATGTCCTGGCTGCTCCGCTTTCCATCCAGCTCCCTATTTATGGCCTGGGGAAGTAGTAGAGGATGGCCCAAAACCTTGGGACTCTGTATCCATGGGGGAGACCTGGAAGAAACTCCTGGATCCTGGCTTCGGATCAGCTCAGCTCCAGACAGTCGTTGCGGCCACTTGGGGAGACAACCAGAAGATGGAAGATCTTTCTCTCTGTATCTTCTTCTCATTCTAAATGTGACTTTCCAATAAAAACAAACAAATAAATCTTTTTTTTTAATCCACATCTTTTTCCCTGAAGTTAACCATTTCCTAAATCAAACATAAAGCTTTATTTTTTAGCAGCTGCTTTTATTATTAAAAATACTGCATTCTTGGAAGAGCCAAAAGAAAAAAAAATTCAGATGGTTTCAGTTTCAAGAGGGTAACACCTGATTTAGGACCTGCCAGGCCTGGAAAGACATCAGAATGGGAATCATTGGATATCGATCCTAATTGCAGAACATTCCACACAGTTAGGGAGGGAAATGTGCAGACCCAGCTTGAAGCCAGGAGTTTTTGCTTTCTTCTTTGTCCATCACATCCTCACTCTTACAGAGAATTCTTTGTTCTAGCTAATAGAACTAGACCCAAGGAGCATCCAGAGATGGTCTGGGACGAACATAAAGATCCTAATACCTGGAAAACAAAAGGGTAAGGAGCCGAAATTGTGGTTCCCTCTAGTTTCTTTTTTTATCTGATAGGTTGAGATGCTGAGAGAGAGAGAAACAGAGGATAGAGATCTTCCATGTGTTGGTTCATATCCCGAAAGGCTGCAATGACCAGGGCTGTGCTGGGCCAAAGCCAGAGGCCAGAAACTTCTTCTAGGTTTCCCACATGAGTGCAGGAACCCAAGCACTTGGGCCATCATCCAGTACCTTCCCAAGTGAATCCATGGGCAACTAGATCAGAAGTTGAGCAACTGGGAAATGAATCTGCACCTTTATGAAATGCCAGCACTTCATATGGTGTTGTTTTTTTTTTTTAAGATTTATTTTATTTTTATTACAAAGTCAGATATACTGAGAGGAGGAGAGACAGAGAGGAAGTGGAGCTGCCGGGATTAGAACCAGCAGCCACATAGGATCAAGGCGAGGACCTTAGCCACTAGGCCACGCCGCCAAGCCCCATATGGTGTTTTAATCTACTATGTCACAATGCCAGTCCTCCAGCTCTAGTTTCTGAGCTGACAGTTGAAAATCAAGTGAGGGGAATTTGCAAAAAGGAAAGAAAAGAAATACAGTTGCATTTCACAAAGATCATGAGGAAAATGAAATTAAAGGAAAAGTTTCATTTGGTAAATTAGTGTGTAATTTTTCAAAATAGCCATTTTACATGAATTTTCCACAATCTGTATCTATTTATTTGAAAGGTAGAGAAAGGGAGAGAAGACAGAGGCAGACACAACAAGCTCCCATCAGCTGGTTCAATCCCCAAATATCCACCATGAACAGGTTGAGGTTGGCATCTGGGAAATCAATTCAGGCCTCCCCTGTGAATAGGGATTCACTTGCTGCCTCCCAGCATACACATGGCAGAACTGGAACCAGGATGCAAACCCCAGATACTCTAAGATGGGAAGTGCACATGCCAACTGACATCTTTAACCAGTAGATCAAACACCTGTGTCTCAAAAACTTTTTGAAAACACTATTATTAATTGACATAAATTCAAAAAATTTTCACACCCCAATTAACATTTCACTCTCTTCTCCATGAATTTTTTCAGGTAATAGCTCTACCCAGACATAATTCATGCACCAAACAATTCACCCATTTATACTACATAATTTAAAGTTTGTAGTTAATTTTCAGAGTTGCGCGACCATTGTCACAACTAATTTAGTGACAATTTCAAACCATGAAGAGCAAAAGTCCACATCCTTGAGTAGTTATTATTCAATCTCCATCCTTCTTCAGAACATGGTAACAAATAATCTGCATTTTGTCTCTACAAATTCACCTATTTTGCTATTTTTATACATGAAATCACATGACACATGGTTTTACACATCTGGCTTCTAAGTAAAATTCTTTCATGGCTTGTCCATGTTGTGTAGCATGGATCAGTTCTCCATTCTAGTTTATGAATAGTATGCCACTGTACGGATATATCACATGTTTACTCTCTCATCAGCTGGTGGGCATTTTGCTTCTTTCCACCATTTGTAAAGGCTGCCGATGCTAAGTTATGTGCTGACACTCCAGACCAGGTCTACAACAACTCCAGGAGAATTCCTGTGCTTGTTTCCTGAACAAAAGTTGCAGAGCTCCTAATCAAGCCTTCTATTTATCCACAAGAAGGGAAATGATCCCTACCTTTAGGTAGAAAGAGCATTAAAAGAGAAGGAGAGGGTCTGGCGCGTAGCCTAATGGCTAAAGTCCTCACCTTGAACGCGCCAGGGTCCCATATGGCCACCGGTTTGTGTCCTGGAGGTGACAACACTTCCCATCCAGCTCCCTGCTTGTGGCCTGGGAAAGCAGTTGAGGACAGCCCAAAGGTTTGGGACCCTGCACCTGCATGGGAGATGCGGAAGAGGCTCCTGGCTCCTGACTTTGGATCCGCGCAGCTCTGACCATTGCGGTAACTTAGGGGGTGAATCATCGAACGGATGATCTTCTTCCGTCTCTCTTCCTCTCTGTATATCTGACTTTGAAATAGAAAACAAATAAATCCTTAAGTTAAGAGAGAGAGAGAGAGAGAGAGAGAGAGAGAGAGAGAGAGAGAGAAGGATAGGACCCAGTGCAATGGCTCAATGGCTCAATGGCTAAATGGCTTAATCTTCACCCTGCAAATGCTGGGATCCCATATCGGTACCAATTCATGTCCTGGCTTTTCCACTTCCCATCCAGCTCCCTGTTTATGGCCTGGGAAAACAGTTGAGGACGGCCCAAAGCCTTGGGACCCTGCATCCCCGTGGGAGACCTGGAAGAGCTCCTGGTTCCTGGCTTCAGATCAGCTCAGCTCTGGCCATTATGGCCACTTGTGGGGTAAACTGGCAGATGGAAGATCTTTCTCTCTGTATCTCCTTCTCTCTGTATCTCATATTTTCTGTAAATCTGATCTGCCTTTCCAATAAAAACAAATAAATGTTTAAGAGAGAGAGAGAGAGAAATAGAATAAGTAGAGTATTTTCTTAAGTGAAATGCCTTCAACTTCCTTTATCTTGCTTGGCTCACTAAGGGTTTGTGTCAGATTTTCTGGGAGGTGTCAACCCAAATATTTGTACAGGAACATCTGGCTTGACCGCTAAGCCTGGACTTGTTACATTCCACAATATATGGCACCCTAAGCATGGTGTCCAGATGTCAAATCAAGTACAATTAGAGGCGCATAGAAATGTGAAAGTTTACAACTAGACATTTCTCAGGGCAAAAAAAAAAAAAAAAATGAGTAGTTAAGCTTTCTAGAATGTGCTGAAGAGGGAGCCTGAGAGAAAGATAACCAAATGCAATCTAAATCTGACTTCGTTCATGTTAAGTTCTTCCTTTTGGAATTTCAACGGCTTAATTATAATCCTAGAATTGTGTTTGACTCATTCTTGACAAGACCATATGTGCCCGTTTTGCCAGATTCTAGCAAAATAGTTATGCTGTGCCACATTTCCACACTCTGCCATTTGTAAAATTAGCAATTTCAGGGAAGCAAAAGGCTACTTGCTGTTTTGCTGGATCAGCACCTCATTTGGTCGGCTTGCATATGCTTGCATACACTGTGAGTAGAATTAAAGAACGCACTATTTTGTCTCTTGATAAATACATTTCAATGCAAACTAGATGTAAAACTGTGTCTTGAGAGACAGTTCATTTAAATCTCAAACTAGTTTTCATATCGGAAATGTAACACTTGCACTAGGATGAAGGCTTCCTTCTGCTCGGAAAATGCGCTTTAAGGACAAGGGAGCCTGTCCACCAAGCTAGGGAGGAGCACTCATTGTCACTCATCCGATATGGTCAATTCTGCGACTACCCTTCTTGAAATTTCTCCTAGTTGCTTCTCTTCCTGTGGAGCCTTAGATTTTCAAAATGCCTTCACAGGTATCTCTTCATTTTTACAATGATGTGGCCCTACACAATGGGAAACAAGTATGTTAGTCACTAAACAGATGCAGAAGTGATCCTTAGGCATAGTGTCAGTCACACATCTCAGTGATGGCAGAGCAGGCCTTGAGGCAAGGTTTTTTTTTTTTAAGATTTATTTATTTTGGGACCAGAGTGGTAGCCTAATGGTTAAAGCCCTCATCTTCCACACGCTGGGATCCCATATGGGTACCAGTTCATGCCCTGGCTGCTCCATGTCCCTTCCAGCTTACTGCTTGTGGCCTGGGAAAGCAGTACAAGACGGTCCACAGCCTTGCGACCCTGCTGCACCCGCATGGAAAACCTGGAAGAAGCTCCTGGCTCCTGGTTTTAAATTGGCTCAGCTCTGGCCATCCATTGCAGCAACTTGGGGAAAGAACCAGACGATGGAAGAGTTTCCTCTCTGTCTCTCCTCCTCTCTGGCTTTCCAATAAAAATAAACAAATATTTTTGAAAAAAATGAAACCTATGCCTTGCTTCTTGTCAAGATTATACATTTCCAAGATTTTTTTAAAGACCCCCTCATATACAGAGAAAGGCCTTGAAGTCAGAATTTAATGAAAGTTTCAACTCTATGGCTCCTTCACTGTGTAATCTTGATCAATTTCATATCTATGCCTCAGTTGTCTTAAGCATAGCTTGGGGATAACATCTTCCACTTGCTACAGTCAATGTGCATATGCTGTAAGATCATGAGTAAACCTATTAGCATGTGACTGTAGTAGTGAAAGATTTGCAGATCATAGGCAGATGTTATTTAAAATAAATTCGCAAACCCTAATGTTTTTTGGATACAATCAGGGGAAAGAGAAGAGACAGAAGGATGCTTTGTGTCAAATGTGAGGCACAGTTCTGAGAATGCTCTCCAAGATCCCCCTTGGCGAGGCACACACTGCCTCCCTATGAATCTGCAAATCACATCTAGCTCATTTCTGTTCTCCTTGTGAAGCTCATTAACAATAAATATTTCCCACCCCACCAACTCAATCCCTCCTGCATCCTGGGTACCGTTTTCCCCCTTTTAATTCTTGCTCTCGTTGATGGCACCATGACTGATCTGGCCTAGGTTTTGCACTAAGTATTTACCATATGTTTTCAATAAAGAGAAAATGGCTGTGTCCTGATTGCATTGAGTGGCAATCACACATGGCCTGGTAAATTAAGTGGGAGCTTTTTCTAAGGAACTTTTCATTTGTACTTCCAGTGCCCATCACATAAAATGCAACGCTCAGGTCTGAACAGCAGTGTGGCTCTGAAATCAACCAAAATCCATTAATGAAATAGGCCTTAACTGAGACATCTTCAGAAGCGTCCGGACAGATGGTCACTATTAAAGTCAATAGGCTTTCTATGGCAAACTGAGCAATGACCTTCAGCCATTCCCCCCATGTTGGGCTACAGATGCAGGTCCAGCTCATGGAGCCAAGGCAGTAGAGCTGTTAAGGGCCCAGAAAGGGATGAGAGATGCAAGGTTTCTTTGGAACCAATTGCTCCCTATTTTGTCAGTGGGAAGTAAAGTACTGCCACACTTTCTTTTTCTTCTTCTTTTTTCAGCCTGCTTTCAATAACTGAGCGCTTAAAGTGCTAAAATCACCGAAAGGAAAGAAACATTTAAGGCAGAGGTGATGGGGTAGGGATTTGTAAACACACTGTATTGTATTCCTTGGGCTGGAAAACTTCAGCACTCCCTGATTAGTCCACCCGCTTGAGCTTAGTGACTGAGGAATATATTGGGCGCAATACAAAGGAATAAAAGCAACTACGATTCCACAGCCCACCAATGCTAAAAAGAAGCAGGAAAGTTAAATTACTGTCCTGTCCTTTCTCTTGATTGTAGTGTGGGCCAGGTGGATGGAGGGAATCTATGCAATTGTGGGGGTAGGGTGGAGAGGCGGGCAAGGGAAGCGTGCTACTCTCAAAGAAAAGTCAGGGGACGGAAGTCGAAATACCATTCCCCTTGTATTTTACAGGTCAGATGAAAGCGAAAGCCTTCAGACTGCCCACCTGCAGATTGATTACCTTCCAACCCCGTAAAAGTGCTCTTGCCAAGGACACCAGCACCGATGCAATTCTGGACTCCTGCCCCTGTCTGAAAGTTGACCAAGAGAACAGGATTCCGTTTAATACTTTAGCTGTGTGGAAAGCACAGCTGTCACATGGAGGCCCTGAGTGAAATCAGGGGCTTGAACTCAATGCTGCCTCTCGAGGTGGAGACGGTGGAATGTGAACAAGTGGATGTGTATACATGTTTACAAGGAGGGAACGTGCAAGAGGATGCGAGTTCTCATTCGCTCCTCTGAAAAAGGAGCCTACCTCAGTAAGGCATTCCAGTTAGCCAGCCGGAGGAAAGGTCCAGAAAAGAAGGTCAGAGAGCTTGTACAAGTGGGGTTTGGCATAAGGAGGTAGGCCGCTTTGCAAAGACAAGGGCTGATTTTCCCTTCAGTACACTCTCTCTCCCCAGGGGAAGCTGCTCCCAATGACTCATACATATGAAGCAGAAAGGCAAAGGGATGTGTACTGCATCCTGCATTTTGGAACCTTGCAATGATGCAGCGTTATCATGAAAGTTTACAATTTAAGTGACTGGAGAAGGAATGTGCAGATTAAACTTCTCATCTAATAGCAATTCTACCAACCAGACACTGAGGTCCACAGAGGAACAGATATGTCAGTCCGTCTAGCAGAATAGCCATCAGGAACCCCTGTCTTACTGTTCACAAGCCAGTGCTTGCCCCTCCATGCCATGCTATCTGTAGTTGAATGAGTTTGAGCATTCGGCTTTTCCTTTCTCTGAAAGTGCATTTGTGTGTTACTGATGCAGGCTTCATAACCCTGTGATGTATACCGGTATTGTCTTCTCTGTGCAACATTATAAAAAAAAAAAGTATCCCCTGAAGCATGTCAGAACATACAGTTAGTCATTGTAAAGGGAACAGGGGTGCAGGACACCTCTGTGTTTGGACTTAGCATAATAAAAAGCTGATTCCATTTAAAGAAAATAATGCAAAAGACAAGTGGTTGGCTTTATGCTGCTCTCAAGTCCAGGACAGACAAGCTTCTCCATCTTCTGTCAGAGCTGTTAGCAACCTGCTCCTGTGTCCCAAGCATCCAGAGTGTCTCCCCCCACCCCCGCCAGAATAACACTTACAGCACAAGACTTATCTGAGGGTTCGACAATTACCCCTTAACTTCCCTCTCCCCTGCTACTAACGGTAATGGACTCACGGATAAAAATTCCCTCATCTTTGTGTCCCCACCGCTTAGCAAAGGGCTTTCCCCAGGGTAAGTGCTCAGTAAATGCTTGCTCAATAAATTATGAAAACAAAACCATTCCACTTTGTAAAAAGTTCTTGAAAGCCCATTCCTGCAGGCACTGCATTCCAGGCGATATGATATGTCCTGAACCCTAATCTTTTGGACTCAAGTGGCTTCTCGGAAAAGTAACATGCCGTCATGGCTTTTTCTTTTCCCCAAGATTTATTTTATTTTTATTGGAAAGTCAGATATACAGAGAGGAGGAGAGACAGAGAGAAAGATCTTCCGCCTGATGATTCACTCTTCAAGCGGCCGCAATGCCCAGAGCTGAGCTTATCAGAAGGCAGGAGCCGGGAGTCCCTTCTGGGTCTCCCACGCAGGGTGCAGGGTCCCAAGGCTTTGGGCCGTCCTCGACTGCTTTCCCAGGCCACAGGCAGGGAGCTGGATGGGAAGCAGGGCCACTGGGATACAAACCAGTACCTACATGGGATCCCAGCACATGCAAGGCGAGGACTTTAGCCACTAGGCTACCATGCCATGCCCAGAGGTTGGTTTTATGAAAAATATATAGACATGGATAACAGCTCTGAGTCTCCTTTTCAGTATCTGTGACACAGTGTTGATGATATTATCAACCAGAGGGGAGTGTGTAAGTGATTAAATGAGATAATGTGTGTGAGATGCCTAGAGCGTTTCTGGAAGTCTCAATAAATCTAATTTTTTTTTCTGCTTCTCTGATAAATGCTACACAAAACACACTCGTCTCTGTACCTTTGGCAAATGTTGAAGGGATATAGTGTGAGAAAGGAGACCGGAAGGGTTTAGAACATGAGGAATAATACTATAGAGTGCTGCTCTACTGCACCCCGCCCCCATGCCTGCCTGTACGGTGGCAGGCAAATTCCCTCAAGGCATAGCCAGCAACTTTGCGCTCCGGAGGGACTATATACCCATTGCCATCATTAGAAGCATCCTGGTATCATACGGCCCAAGGACTTGGCTGCTTTCTAATATCATTCTTTACTCTTGATTATGGTGTTTCAAGGGGCAAATCCAGCAGCCCACGACACAAGAGTTTGGCTCACATGTCCTGTAGAAATTAACCCACAGAAGGAACATTCTATGGTTATAAATACTATATATTCTCATTCAGTCCATCTGTAGCTTATTCATTCTACCTCCCTTTTCATGTGCTCTATTCATTTTATATTTTTGATTAGTTTCACTGCCTTGAAAATTGAAGATTGATTTTGAGATAAAGAATAGAAAGAAATCAGATTTTTCTTTTATTTGAGAACAGGGCTTGCAGGATCGCCTTCGGATGCATTACACAGCAAACCTCGAATAGCCTGATCCCTAGGCCAGGGAGCTTCTGTCTGTTCTGTTTCTCTTTTTGCCTAACATGGTAAGAGAGCCTGAAATGGCCTTTTCTCACCCTCCTGCAAGTTATATATCTTTACTTCCCCAGACATTTTTCTGGTGTGCACCTGAGTGTTTAGTAGTGTTAAGTTAGCCACATGGTACTCAGGAGAGCATTCAGTAATGAGTGCATACTCTACAAATTTGAAACAAATGTTGGGGGGGCCCGGTGGCGTGGCCTAGCGGCTAAGGTCCTCGCCTTGAACGCGCCGGGATCCCATGTGGGCACCGGTTCCCGGCAGCTCCACTTCCCATCCAGCTCCCTGCTTGTGGCCTGGGAAGGCAGTCGAGGACGGCCCAAGGATTTGGGACCCTGCACCCGCGTGGGAGACCTGGAGGAGGTTCCAGGTTCCAGGCTTCGGATCGGTGCAGCGCCGGCCGTTGCACTCACTTGAGGAGTGAATCATCGGGCGGAAGATCTTCCTCTCTGTCTGTCCTCTCTGTAAATCTGACTTTGTAATAAAAATAAATAAATCTTTAAAAAAAAAATAAATGTTGGGACGCGGTGAAATGGTTCAGTTGGCTAATCCTCCCCCTTTAAATGTTAGGATCTGATACAGGCACCAGTTCACGTCCAAGCTGCTTTACATCCCATCCAGCTCCCTGACTTGAGGCCTGGGAAGGCAGTAGAGGATGGTCCCAGACCTTGGGGCCCTGCACCCATGTGGGAGACCTTGAGGAATCTCCTAGCTTTGGATTGACTCAGCTGCAGCCATGGTGGCCACTTAGGGAGTGAATAGCAGATGGAAGATCTTTCTCTCCATTGCTTCTTCTATCTGTAAATCTATCAATCCAATAAAAAATAAGTAAGTCTTAAATTAAAAAATGGTTCCAGGATACTTTATAGAATCATCCTGACAAGTGAAGAATTCTACCAGCATTGTTTTCAGCAACACCTGAGGGAGCCAATTAAACAGGTGGATGTTGCTTTGCTTTTAACTGATACCAAAAATGGTTTATCAGATAACAGGATGAGATACTTTTCTCTACAGAAAATATTAATGCTAAGCTGTTATGCAGAAAGGGAGATTATGGGGTTTTTATGGAGGCTTAAGGAGTTTAAAGATTTTAATTGGGGTCCGTTTTGAAGGAATACAGTTAACACTCTATGTAATACAAAATACCTGAATAAAATATAATTAGAGAAATCAGCTCATTTATGGGGCCTGTGATAATGATGATGAGTCAAGACTTAGGGAACTAGAGTAAAAACCACCTTGAGGTTGCCATAGCTAATGGAAAACTAACCAAGTGGGAAGAGAAAATGAAGCCTCAGATACACAAAAGCAATGACAGTTGTTCATATCATCTGCTTATAGTTTTTGCCTAACAGGCAGGCAGCAAGCACTAGAGTAGCAACAGACTTCAGCGGAGTTGCATCTCTCACCTTTTGTTGGCATTTTAAATTTGACTGGAAGACCAAGTTGGATTGAATTCTCTCTGTCCTCATGGTTTGTGTTCTGCTCCTGCCATGAGGCTGCCTGCCTCTTCCTCAGTGCACAGAGGCGGAGACAGAAGCAGTCACTCTTCCTCTGGAAAGCACAGCTTCCTCCTTCCAAAACCGACTGGGAGATTTACACAACAGCCAAGCAGTTGCTCACCTCAGAAGAAGGCCTGTTGCTCACTTTCTGAGGTAGCTAACTACCGTGGCAGAGACCGGCGATTCACCGCATGCGCAGAGCCCAAGGGAGCAGCTAGCGGGACACCGTGAATGCACCTTGTCCTATCCTCTCATGTTCTGTGCTCATAAGCAAAACACACACACACACACACACACACACACACACACACCCCTGTTTCTATTTTCTCCAGTGTCAGGAAAACCAGTCTCAAAAAGAGTGGCTTCAGAGCTCTCTGATGATCAACAGCTGGGGCTGAAAAGGGAATAGTAGGGGAGATCAGCCATAGCAGGGACAGGGAGATCAGATCTTCACCATGGTCGTCATGCCACATTTGGGGATCCCTAGAACGTACGACCTCATGAATGGCCTCAGTCCCCCGACCTTCAGTCCCATCTTACAAATGGCATCAGTCAAGACAAATCAAGCAATTTCTGGGAGACATTCTCTTAAAAGTCCTCTTTTGTAATGTTGCAGTGTGCTTTGAGCAGGGTTGTGCTTTTGCCATAGTGCCTCCAGAGTTCTTGTTATTGGGAAAATACGTGTGAGGAACCCCTTTCATGTCCTCCTGGCTTGATTTACGTTTGACACAGGTGACTCCATTTTGATTCTGATAACCTTCTTTCACAGGCCCGCATCCAGTCCTGCCCAGTTACGGACTTTCTAGTTCCTCCTAACCATGGCTTTCCATTTGGTTAGCTAAGCAGCTAGCTTCTTTCCTTACTTCTCTCTTCATTAGCTTCCATTATTAGAACATCCTCTCCGGTTTTCCTAATCACCCAGGAAATAGTTCCCTCTTATCTGCTTTTTCTTGCTCTACCTCTATTTCTCTACCTGTGACATATGCAAAGAACATTGCACAAGAAATGCTTCCAAGAGGCTTGCATGCATGGAACAAAAGGTATAGAATACAAAACCCTGTTGATTTGCTTGAGAAGTTCAAGGATTGTTTAGAATTTCCAATTGTTGGGCCATGTAAGGTAAAGCCACCGCCTGCAATGTGGCATCTCCCATAGGCGTTGATTCAAGTTCTAGCTGCTTCACTTCTGATTCAGATCCCTGCTAATGTGCCTGGGAAAACAGCAAATGGTGGCCCAATGCCTTAGGCCCCTGCACACATGTGGGAGAACCAGAAGAAACCACTGACTCCTGGCTTTGGCCTGACCCACCTCCAGTGATTGTGACCATTTTGGGAGTGAACCAGATGAAAGACATCTCTTGCTCTCTCTCGAATATCTTACTACTACTAGTAGTACTACCACTACTACTGGTACCAGTAGTACTGGTACTAGTACTAGTAGTTGACATATGGTTTTCTTTTTTTAAATTTTTAAAAATTTTATTTTTAATGGAAAGAGAGATATGCAGAGAGGAAGATCTTCTGTCTGTTGATTCACTCCCCAAGTGGCTGCAATGGCCGGAGCTGAGCCAATCTGAAGCCAGGAGCTGGGAGCCTCTTCTGGCTCTCCCAAGTGAGTGCAAGGTCCCAAGGCTCTGCACAACAACAACAGCTACTACTACTACAATTCTTCCCAGGGCCCAGCGTGATAGCCTTGTAGCTAAATCTTCACATTGAATGCACCAGGATCCCACACAAGCACCAGTTCATATCCTGCCCACTCCATTTCCAATCCAGCTCCCTGCTTGTGGTCTGCAAAAGCAGTCCAGGATGACCCAAAGCCTTGGGTCCCTGCACCTGCGTGGGAGACCTGGAAGAAGCTTTTGGGTCCTGGCATTGGATTACCTCAGGTCTGCCATTGTAGCCACTTGGGGAATGAACCAGAGGAATGAAGATCTTTCTGTCTCTCCTTCTCTCTGTATATCTGCCTGTCCAGTAAAAACATCAAATAAATCTTTATAAATTTATTTTAATAATTGGATTTACTTACACCTTTGAGTCTATGCCTGTTACAAATGTATGACAATTAATAAATACAGTAAAGGAATGGTTGACATATGGTTTTCTTTTTTTAATTTTTTAAAATTTTATTTTTATTGGAAAGACAGATATGCAGAGAGGAAGATCTTCTGTCTGTTGATTCACTCCCCAAGTGGCTGCAATGGCCAGAGCTGAGCCAATCTGAAGCCAGGAGCCGGGAGCCTCTTCTGGTTCTCCCACGTGAGTGCAGGGTCCCAAGGCTCTGCACAATCCAAACCTGCGGTGTCTGGAGCTTGGAAGCAACAACACAGGGAACGGGGGCACAGTGCTGCTGTGCAGTGCATTGGAGTTCCCCAGCTGCAACCTGGAGGACCTCAGGCTGGATGAGTGTAAGCAAGCAGGTGCCTGCTGCAAGTTTTTGGCCTCTATGCTGGTCACTAACGAAAAACTGAAAAAACTCAATCTGTTTGGCAACAAGTTGGATGGTGAAGGAATTACACAGCTTCTCGTGGTCTTGATCTTGGGACCACCAAATTGTGTACTTGAGACCCTTGGGCTTGACATGACTAATGTGAGTGCAGGAACCCAGGATATGGTGCTGGCTGTAAGACAAAAAAAAACACCCCAGCCTTGAGTTCACCTCTCAGTCCTGGGCCAAGAGAAAAGGCCTTGCTGGGGGTCCTGGTTGTAATTTGTGGGAGCCAGGTTCTCCAAAGCAGAATGAAAGTTGGCATCTGGTGGCTTCCCAAATGCCTAGGACATTTAGAGCCTCAGGTGGGGCTACTGAGCCTGCTGGGCAGCCCTCCTAGGCATGCGCTGGGTAACTTGAATGCGAGTGCGACGGGATGTTGGCCAGGCCTGGGACGCGGGATGTCAGGGGTGTGGTGTCCCATCTTCACTTGTGTTGAGACTTGGATGGAGTCAATAGCCCACTTTGTGAATTTCCTGTATTTTCTCACAATAGTGTTCAAGTGATTGTATGAAGCAATAAAATGCTGAGATGCCGTGGGAAAAAAAAAGGCCACATGCAGGGAGCTGGATGGGAAGTAGGGCCACCCGGACACGAACCAATGCCCATATCAGTCCTGGTGCATGCAAGGCAAGGACTTTAGCCACTAGGCTGCTGTGTTGGGCCTGACATGCAGTTTTCTTACTCAGGCGCCTTAGGGAAGTTAGGAGGGTGAACAAAACTTTGGGAATTGCCAGCCTGCCAGTTTAGGGAAAGTGTCATAGTAGCCCCATGTTGGTCATACCCAACACCATCACCCATTGCAAGTCTATAGATACTGAGATACCAATAGCACCTGTCCCACAGGAAAGAACTGTTTTAGAAATTAGAATTCTCAAAGTTCTTGGCCTCATCCTTGAGGAAGAGGCTGAAATCCCTGGTGTCAGCATCTGCAGCCATGCCCACTGCTTTGCTTCTTCAAACCCAATTCGCCAGACCGAAGGCACACCAAGTTGTAGTCTACACAATTGAGTTCATTCATCTCTAAAGCAACTTTTGAGTTAGGCCGATTGCTACCCTGGATGCAAACCTCATCAAAATGTAAGTCCACTACTATCAGGTGCAAAGAGGAAATTCTGGTCTAGACAGCTGACTGCCACTGTGCTTAGCTTCCCAGGCTACAAAAAGAAGGGGAAGACAGGCCAGAAGAAGGAAGAAAGCCCTACAAAATAGGTTCCAATGAGAAAGTTCAGGGTGACAGGTGAGACGGCTTTGTAGATTGTCTATCTGGTGAACTCACAGTGTCAATTCTATACACACGTGGCCAACTTTGACTTTGTGTATTCTTTGTCAGTTGGGTCTGTTAGTTGTACCACGAAGCATGCAGCACAACCTGGGAAAATCAAACGTTAATAAGAACATTTCCCCTTAAAAGACTGCTCTATAAGTGAGAAAGCTCAAAGTACAGGAAGAAAGAAGGGAAGATGTCCTTCAGCTGTCCTTGACAGCTTTCTCCTCTCTGTGTCCCTTTAGGCAGGTCACTCTCTCACTTACTGGAAGCCTTCAAACTCTCTATTTTCTCCCTGACACAGACACCCAAATTGGTAGGTCGGTATAGCTCAACTCAATACCTGCTTTCCCCTGGAGGCCAGACCTCCAGACACAGCCCATGCCTCCCTTGCCCCAGGTACACCTCATTGCTACAGAAGAGTCATTTCACAGGCCAGAGGCCTGGGAGAAAACGGATCTGAGGCCCAGCAGCACCCAGTTTCCAGCCACTAAGTGGGAAACATCCTACCCCACCCCCTACAACTCAAAACTGGAAGTTACATTTGTATGTCTTAGAGGCATCACATTGAGTAAAGCATCTGGAATTTAATATCTCCTAGGTATTCAAATCTAGTTCCAGTGCACAAACACCGGTCAAGGCCAACCAGGCAGAATAGATTGAACAGACTAGCACTTGCTTATTATACATTTTTTTTGCCTTCATACAGGATATTGTATCTACATCAGCAAGAAGAAATTAATACAAATATCATCCCTCTAGATCTCCCGGGCTCTTTCAAATCTTGATATTCCCAGATTTTCTGTTTCGGTGCATAAATTGCCTTCTGAAGGGGGAGAACGTGGTATTATGGTGGTGTTTGCTGAGGTGAAACCTCACCTGGCTGTGCCACATTCAGAACCAACTCCTTGAAATCCCAGCATACACAATAGCAGTGATAGAATCTATCTTACAAAGAGAAACGAATCATTCCTTCTGTCCCTTTGGCAGAGAAGATTCTAATAGAGGAAAAGAAAACAAGAGAACCTGAAAATTAACCTAATCGATGTCGCCACTACCTCTAAATTCGTCTGGATTCCTTAAAGTCACAAAATGAACCCAAAGCTAAACATGCCACAGAAACCTCAGTTTGCTTGTCTTCTATGGGCTTGTATCTGTTTTGCCCTTATAAATGAGTCTTCGCACACAAATACACATGGAGTTTGGGGTGGCAGTGGTGAGGATCTGTAAATAATTCCTGAGCCATTCCTTTTTTGCAATGTTCCGCAAATCAAGCCAGATGTCCTCACAGCAGGGATTGGCAAGACAGCACAGTTTTAGGCTTTCCAGGTCTAGGATCTTGGTCACAACTACTCAGCCCTGCTATTGTTGTAAAAAAAAAAAAAAAAAAAAAAAAAAAAAAGCAGCCATAGACACTACACAAATGAAGGAACGTGGTTGTGCTCCATGAAAAATTTATTTATGAGACTAAAATTGGAATCCTGCATAATTTCCTCCCAGAGATGAAATACTGTATTTTCTCCCTCAAGCTTAAAAATGTGACAATTGTTGTTAGACACAGGAAAACTAAGTTTGACCTGTGGGTGTGTGGTTCGCCAATCACTGTCCTAAAGGAACAATGTGCAGCATCTCACAGCCTTCCTTACTGAAAGGGCATGCAACAATCATAAGAAGGAGCACATCCGAGCTCAGGCATGATGCTAAGTTAGCGGATGGAATCTGTTATTTGAATCTAAGAGATCCACACAATTACCTCCATTTTTAAAATGAAAAAAAAAAAAAAACAAACCTGTGGCATAAGAAAAGTGAAACAACTTCCTCAAGGCTACACAGTTACTAAGTCTTGGAATCAGCATGGGAACCACATCTGACTAATGCCAAGGCATACACCCCATAGAATAGCATTACAACTCTACATTCCTTAAAGTACATTAGGCAGGCATTCGGTGCAGTGGTTAACACACTGCTTGGCACATGGACATCTGTACCAGAGTGTTTTGGCTCAAATTCTGTCTCTGCTTCTGATTCCAGCTTCCTGCTAATGCATACCCTGAGAGGAAGCAGGCAATGGTTTAAGTAATCAGGTTTTTGCTACCCACATCACACACCTTGATTGAGGTTCCGGCCTTAGCAGGCTTTGAGAAATGAATCAGTTAGTGGGACCTCTTTCCCTCTGACTCTCCTCCCCGAAATATATGTGTGTGTGTGTGTGTATGATTTATTTTCATTGGAAAAGCAAATTTACAGAAAGAAGGAGAGACAAAGAAGAAAAAGATCTTCCATCTGCTGGTTGACTCACCAAATGGCCACAATAGCCAGAGCTGAGCTGATCCGAAGCCAGGAGCCAGGAGCCAGGAGCCTCTACTGAACCTCCCAAGCGGGTCCAAGAACCCAAGGCTTTGGATTGCTTTCCCAAAGCATAAGCAGGAAGGTGTATGGGAAAAAGAGCAGCCGGACATGAACAAATTACCACAGAGGATACTGGTATTTGGAGACAGAGGATTAACCAGTAGAACCATCATGCTGTGTCTGTGTGTGTGCATGTGTGTGTGTGTGTATTATATACTGCCATCACGTGTGTATATATATGTATATGCATATGTATATGTGTGCATGTGTGTGTGTCCGTGTCCCAAATGCTATGACATCTTGTCCCAAAAAGATGTATTAACATTGATTCCAATGAAAACACCGTCAGGTACATGAACTGGTGGACCTGGAGATAAACATAATTCAGTTAAAATCTACAATATTTAAGCATGTTTTTCACTGTTTCTAACAAACCATGGAGAATGCTTCATCTGTTCTTGTAGCTGAGATAGGATAATAAAGGAATACTAAAGAGGAGCAGGGCCAATGAGGAGGGCAGAATGAAAATGTGAGCTGGTGGGGTGCGATGGGAAGGAGGGAGTGGAGAATGGAAGATCTTATGCTTAGAGGCATTTCTTTCTGCTTTTACTCAATTTGTTACTCTTTATAAAAAGTTCATTTTGGAGCAGTCAAAATTGCTGAATGTGGCAAAACTGAACATGATAACACTTTAAGTGGCATGAAACAATACAACAGACAGCTGAGAAATTCTTTACTAGGAGACGAAGTCACGAGGCATGCTTTTGGCTGCAAAACACGGCAATGCAAAAAGACACTAAGCAAAGTGACTGAAGGCAGAGTGTGTCAGACATTAGAGCAAAAGAGCACTGGCACTGGGAGGCTCATGGCAAAGGGAACGTCCCATCTGAGAGTGCTTTTGCTTGCACTCCTTCATAAGGCCTGGCAGCAACTTAGCATCAGGGTTTACCCATGTGCTCCCCTCAGGGGGGAAGGGTCTTGCACCCAGCCCACAACATATTTCCAACTTAGCTGCAATGATGCATTCACTATCAGCCAGGAAGTTTCCTTGCAGCCCTTCCTTCCTCACCCATCTAGAAACCCTGCCCTTGTGCTGTTGCTGAGAAAATGACTTCCTCTAAATGGTTTGTTCCAAAAGACTAGAGACATGAATGAAAATCAGTATCTGAAAGAAAACAGGAGGGGCATACAAAAAGGGAAATGTTCCACTCACACCCCCCAACCACAGACCTTACAAATCCTTGTCATGCTTCCTAATGTCACCCTCCACACTTAAATTAACATGCTTTTCTATTTAACAAGGGAAAAGCACACAGTTTGTTCTGATTATTCAAAATGTGCCTGTTTTAGGATTCCTTTAACTGAAAGCCATGGGGCAGAAGAGATAATTTGACCTTGAACCTCTTCAGTTGCTTACACCCTCATCTGTGTGTGCCTTCGGAAAGCATTTCTATGGTGACTTCATTAGTCAGGGCTTATGACTATCCCAAACGCCAGCACTTGGAAAGTCCACAGTGTCATGCCAGGGAAAGAAAGCCCTTTCAAAGCAATGGATGCTTTATCAAACACAAGGACCCTATCCTTATTTTGAGGAATAAGATTTAAAGCCTATCCACCAGAATAAGGAAGACAGCAATGTAGCATTAGGTTAAAATATGCCCACTCTGGGATAAAAATTTTCCCAAAAAAGATGAACGAGGAAATTGAACACCAGGGGTTGAAAATCTAAATGACCACTCTCAGTTTAGTACATCCAGGGTTTCCATGGTGGCAATCGCCTTCCAGTAGTTCTGTCACCTGCGGCAAGTGTAGAGAATAAAAATCGCATCAGTAGTTTTCAGACAAGATGGCATATTAGCAGTTGCATCCAGTCCCAGATTTCACAAATGCATAAAGAAGGGCTCCTCGTGTATCCAACCCAGGATGTCGGTGGTGAGAACTGAGCCTGTAGATGATTCAGGGACCTTGTGGTGAGGAACACTATTTAGCTTCCTCCATCGGGATCTGTAAGCAATGATCTCAAGAATCTGGAAATCCATTCAGTTATCTTGTAAGCACTGATTCCATGGCAAACACCGTGGCTGGTTGGTACCAGGGCTGCAACAGTAGCAACTCTTTCTGCCTGCTGACTAAAGGTATCAGGTATAAAAACCTCATACAACTGGCTAAATAATTGGCATTTCTTACAGCTTCATTTCTTTTCTGCTCATGTTCTCCTTACTGGATTACTATTCTAAGAAAGGTCTCATCCAGCCAACAATCTCATCTTTATGATCTTATCACATGTCTTTTTTTACCACCTGGGTGCTTCCTTTCCATCATTATGAATTTGCCCAGAACAGAAATAGCTATTGTCACAAGTAACACAGAACAAATCAACAATGCCTTCTTGACCTGCGCTGAAAAATAATACTTTATCAGCGTTCATCTAACTGCATTGTTCTCTTAACAAGTAAATGATTATATGGGATTGCCTGAACAGAGAGAGTGTTCCATAAAACTCTGCCTTTGGGCTATCGGGCAGCATGGATCCTAAATGGGAAGCTAGGGAAACAATAAGTTCTCCGCTACTCACACCCCAATCCTGAGTTTTCTGAAGCTTCCATGTCAGCTTCCATCTTGATGCCAAGGAACACTAGATAATATAGTTCAGAAACTATTGTCTGAATCAAAATCACTTTGGGAGTCTCAAAACAGATGCATATTCCCACGCCATGCTCAAACCTACTCCAGTACATTAACTGCATTTATGGACCCAGTCAGTGCCCTCCATTGAGCCTTGCCTTTTGCCTTTTGCCCTGTAACTTTGTAGGCCCCTCTCATTCTGAATTCAAGCTCAGCCAACTGATTTGCATTGGGCAATAAATGTTAGCTAACAGGATGCAAGCATTCTTGAAAAGGTCACATGCATTCACACTTACACCCTTGCATGATTAGATCTGCTTGCTTAGACCTGTGCCACCATGAGAACAACCCTAGGTGGATTTTTTTTTTTCAAGGATGAGAGGCCTCATGGAGTACATTCAACTCATGCCAATTGAGATCATTCTGAAAGTGCCAATCCCTGGCTAATCCACCAACTGACAGCAGCTGAGTAACTTCAGTTATGACCAACCAATTTGGTCCAGACCAGTAGAACCATCTATCTAAGTCATAGGCTACATGAAGGTAATAAGCAGTCATTTGAAGTCACTTAGCTTTGGGGTGATTTGTTCTATAGCACCAGCCAACTAATAAAGACACTAAATTCATTTGTGTATGCAGTAATTGCATGAGTCCGCATGTTTAACAAGTTTCCCTACTGATGGATTGCCATGAACATTCATGTGTAAGTACCATTGAGAAGGAATGTAACAACTAGCTCAAATCACCAAACCTGGTTTGCTGCCAGGTACGTCTTATGCAACACATTTCCTCTCAATTTCCTATGTGTCAACAACGTGAAGAGTCACTGTATTAGGCTGTGCACATCTCAGGGACAGCAGTCAAGGTAAAAGGGTGGCTTCATAAGGATTTTGATTTTTATTGTGGTAAAATACACATAGGAAAAAAGTTGTCTTTTCAATTGTTTTTATTTGCACAATTCATTTGCATGCAGGGCATTCACATTTTAGTGTAATCATCACCATTATCAATCTCCAGAAAGTAGTGCTTGACTGATGTAAGAATGAGACAACATGTACACTTTTGTTATTACTGACCTATTTCACTAAGCATCATACTTCAAGCTTCATCCACGTTGTAATATATATCAGGACTGCCTTCTCTTAAACATCTAAATAGTATTTCATTGTATGCTTATACCACATTTGGTCTATCAATCCTTTCATGCCACCACTTTTCAGCTATTATGAATTATACTGTTATCAACATTGGTATGCACGTAGCTGTTCAACTCCCTGCTTTCAATCCTTTTGGGTATATTCCTAGATGTGGAATTGTTGATTCATATGGTAATTCTATTTTTACTTTTTTGAGGAACTGCCATGTTATTTTCCATAGCAGCTGCACTATTTTGCATTCCTGTCAGTTCAAAGAGGGTTCCGATTTCTCCACATCCTCAGCAGTATGCACTTTGTTTGTTTATAAGTAATAGCCATTCTAGTAGTTGTGAAGTGGTATCTGACTGTGGTTATATTTGCATGTTCCTAATGATTAATCATGTTGAGCATCTTTTCATGTGTTTATTTTTGTCTTGATACCCTTCTTTTTCTGATAAATGTTCAAATCCTTTACCCATTTTTAAATCGAGAATTTCTGGGGTCCTTTCTGTTGTGGTTATTTTTATGAGAATTTTATGTAGTGTAAAAGGAGCAATGTTTCTTAGGCAAGTAGAAAACTCTAAATTAGGAAATTAATGAAGAATGTCCAGAGACTGTCTTAAGAAAAGCCCTGATTTTACCTGTTTTCCTGTGTATTCTCCCGTCCTAGTATCACCTCTGATTAAGGGTCCCAGTTCACAGTTAAGCCTCTCCCTGTAGTCTGGCTTCCATACTCTCATGTCTCCTCCATCTTTCCTCATCATTTCACTGTCAACTTCCCTCCTTTATCTGTCATTTTATTGGTTCACTCCTTTTAGCACACAAAGATGTTCAGCTTTCTCCAGAAATATACTTTTAGGAACCATTTTGTTTTCCAGAGTTTAACATTCCTCTACACCTTACCAGACACGGATTGTGCAAGATTAATCTACACTCAGTGACCCAGACAACCATTCCTCAGTTTTCAAATCCGTGTCACACAATTCCCATGCATAACTTTCTACTTTATCTACTTCCTATTCTTCACTAATGTCTTTGATTAGTAAATCCTGGGAACATTTGTCAGCCAATATGACTTGCTCAAGTAGCACTTGAAAATGCTGATCACTGTTTCCTTATTGAAATCCTCCTCTTCCATTATTTAACTGCTCTCCATTGTTCTCTCTTTATCCTCTTACTACCTCTCCAGCTGCTTCTACTTGGTTCTGGTTCTTGCTACACTATTTCTGCCCAGATGGCACACAAATGCCTTCCAAGCTTCACACCCATGTATCCATCGGCTTAGTGGACATTTGCACTTAGAAGACTCGGTGAAAGTTCCACTAAAACTAATAAAAGTATATTCATTTTCTTTCTTTGAATTCATGCCTCTGCCAAGATTTTCTATCTTACTGAATAGCAGTGCAATCCATCACAATATACAGAACAGAAAAGCAACACTTCACTGATGACTGTCCTTCATTCTCATTCCAACTTCAATAGACTTATTAGGTGCTCCATATAGTCATGCATCCCATGATCTCCATTGCCACAGCCCTAGTCCATGTCATTGAGACGTTTTACCGACTGTAAAAGCCTCACAGTTGATCTTGTTGCCTCCAATCTGTCCTCCCTTTAAGTATTCCTTTACACTACCACTGTAGAGAATAAACAAATGAATAATAAGAAACTGAATAAATAAACAAAATGTAAACATGTTTCCTCCACATTCAAAACATTCAAATACCCTATTTTGTGGGCAGGTGTTTGGCTTAATGGTGACCCCATATTGGAGCTCCTGTGTTTGAGCGTTAGCTCTGTTTCCTATCCATGCCTGTTTGTACTCTGGGAAGCAGCAGCTGATGGCTCAAATACTTGTGTCCCTGCCACCCACATGAGAAACCCAGATGGTGTCCCAGTCTCAGCTAGGCCCAGATTCAGCTGCTGCAAACATTTGGGGACAGAACATGTGGATGGAAGGTATCTGTCTCTCTCTTCCTTTCAAATCAATAAACACAAATACTTTTTGTTTAAAGAAAAAAAAACCAAAGATCTAATTTTCTGTTGTCCGTGTCTAGAGATAAGTGTAGAACAACAGAGTTTGCATGGATTTAGAGTCAGAGAGAATTGTCAGTTTAAATTTAGACTCTGGTACATACTAAGTGTGATACAGATCAATTACTTGACTTTTCTCTGTACACCTGCTTCCTGGGAATGACTGTGTGCATCAAATTAGCTCCTTATATATATTCTGTACTTGGTCCTTTATAGGGCCTGTAATGTAGAGGAGTGCTCAGTCAGGATCAATTTGCATTGCTTTTCCTGCTAGGCGCAGTTCTAACTATATTCTCAGGGCCTTCTCCTACAGAGTCTCCCACACCCTATGTGCAGGACACATACAACATGGAGCCTTTCCCTACCCACAGCAAGTGGTCCCTTTCTGCTGCTTCTGCTGTGACTCTCCAGCCTGCAATGCCTTCTCTTTAGCCTGATAAGGTCTGACTCATATTTCAAAACTAATCAAATGCCACTGCCTACTTGAAACTTTTCCATCCCCCTCTATGTTTCATGTACACACTTCATCTGGAAAATTCCTGTTGGCTTGTCTTGATTTATGGCTGTATATCTGCTAACTTGCCTTCCTCGCTTGACTCTAACCTTCTTAAGCATACAGATTCTGTATTAATACCCAGCATATATATATTTGTATATATAATACATATATATGTGTGTGTGTGTGTGTGTGTGTGTGTGTATTTTAATACCCAGCACCCAACACTCAAAATACTGGTGCAAACAAATTGGATTGAAGCTATATATTAGGCCAGTGAGGATTTAAAACTCAAAGAACAAATATTTAAGGCCTATTTTAGGATATAATGAAATGTATGTTTATATATTCAATCATTGAGTAATATAATAATATCCACTTATGCAGGGATGATTCAGTGCCAATTATTCTCCCAAGGACTTTACCTATAAAGTCATCGACCCTTTACAACAGCCTGCAAAGTAGTTACATTCATTATTTCAAATTCACAAACTGAGGCTCAAAGAGTTTCAGTAACTTGCCTGAGATCACACAGTATATACAAAACAGAGTGAAATCCCAGTAATATGGATCTAGAACAGCTACTCTCAACTGCCATTGTGTCCTCATGTGTACTCCATTGAGCACTATACTGTGATGGACTAATGTATATTGTAATGAACACTGCAGGAGAATAAGTTGGCAGCACATATGCTCTAGGCTTGGACCCACCAACTGTGTTCTTTGTGTAGTCATTTCACATCTGGAGGCCTCAGTTTCCCTACACGTCCAGATTATATCTGATGATCTTCCTAGTGCCTCTCAGCATATGATTCTTTTTATAGTTTATTCATCTCTCAAAGGCAAGTCCTATTGTTTTAATTGGATTTTATCTCTTCGTTGATTGTCCTACCCCTAGGATTTGCAGAGTGATGACTGGAGTATTCATGCTTTCTTTATGGGGCAATGGAAACATTCCAACACACACCGGAGTCACAATTTTCCAAATCTGAGAATGTATGAAAATCTGTTGGACTGCATATTACAAGTAGTTGAGTTACATGGAGTATTTTTATGTATCAATAGAGCTATTATCAAAAACCTGATATGCTCAGGGTCCCATACATAAACTTGTTCAACCAATTTTTTTTGAGTGATGAACAGTAGTAATACTACATGACATTTAAGATTCAGATTCTAACAACCTATTAATGGAATAGTTTGTACATACTTACCAGTTCTTTGTATGAGAACTGGCACTTCTAAAAGTGCATTCGATTTGGCAGCTAAATAACCCCCTCGCCAACCTACTTTTTCCTTGTCATAGATGTATCAAATTTGTTCTTCACACTGTCTGAATTATTACCTTTTGAATTAATAGGGGTTCAATTAAGAAGGTTTAATTATATTTCTGATAACAATGTTCATGCTTATTCTGCACACGGACAGATTAAACTAGTCTCCATGATTTAAAGGTTATAAATTGCTTTTGAGCTCTTCAAGTGAGAGACCTAATAGGAAAAGATGGTGTCACTACTGTAATTAGTCTTCAGGTACAAAATTTTATTTGAACTAAAAGAGTAGGGAGCCATTGTCAATGATTCTTTTCCAGTTCAAAGGAAATAAAAGCAGCATATTAATTACTGGGAAAATATTCTGCAGTTTGTATAAGAGTCTCTACTGGAGGGCAGTTTTCTTACAATATTTGCTGACTTATAATTAGCTCATGCATAAGGGTGGTGGGGCAAAAGAGAACAGAAAAAGAAATCACCAACGTTGAGATCAAATGTTAAGCCACTATATTTGAGAAAAGCCAATGCCAAAGCCAGTGACTTTGGAGCTCACTCCCAACAAAGAGTAAATGAAGCTTTTGGGCCTTAGGAAGTCTCAATGCGAGCTGGGTTCTGCGCCTCAGTACAAAGAGGCCCATCAGAGCAAGAGGCAGGCAACAGAACCAGCATGGACTCATGGCTCTAATCGGCAGTGATTAGGGAATAAAGCAAAAAGTAAAATAAGGTCACAGCAGGTAAAATTAGGGCAATAGTGGAGGCTACAAAGTTAAGTCTTGGAACATGTAATCAAGGTGATTAAAAACTCCAAGCTGCTCCACCTTGTTACCAGCTCGCCAACTCCCCAAGCACTCTTCACAATCACAGCCAATTGTTCTGCGTTGTAAGTGAGCTCTATCCTAGAGACTTCAGAATGGTCCACTTATATTTGGCTGGCTGCACAGGATTTGGGTCTCCCCACACTCACTTCTGCTCATTAAACCTGACATTTGATGTAGAAACTCAGAGACAATGCTCAAGGAAAAACAAAATGAGAAGATAAGTGGATTTGGGTACAAAACCTGTTTTGAAATCCATGCAGTTTTTCACACCGTATCTTCTATGGAGTTTTTAAGGACTCCTCATAAGCAAAAGGCTTCGGGAGCTTCTGGTTGCCTGCTTGGAAAGAAGAGCCCGGGAGATTCATGCATAGTAATCAGGACAAGAACCATCATAGGGACTCAAGGAGTCAGCAGTTATTTACCTTAGACTCAGGTTACTTCATAACCATTTTGAATAATCCAGTGAATCAGTTCGGATTAGAACGATCTTACAGATCAGTACAACAGCCTTGCAGGGAGCCCTGATTGAAACCAAAATAACTGTTCTTTCCAAACCACCTATTTCTAAAAACTCTGAAAACATTATCTTTTGACTATGTTGATTCTTTTCATTCATCCAGCCAAGCTTTATGGAGTTTCTATCATATGCCTCAAACCTTTGAGAATGATTCCTAGGATGATATCTACACAGAGCCAGCAGCATGCAAATCAATCCAATTCAATAAGCAGCCACTATGGCAGCTATCATGCTAGGAGATACACAAGTGAATAAAAAGAAATTTATAGTCAAAAGCGATTAAAGCAAAGATGCTGGACCCAGACTGCTTGATTTCGAATTGCAGTGCTGTCGCTTGCTAGTTCTGTAAACTTCAGTGAATTGTAATTATTAGTCTCAGTTTCCCCACCTATAAAATGGGTGGAACTTCCTACAGCCATGGTGAGAATGAAATAAATTTGCATATATTCATGTACAGATTTCATATATTCACTTGATTATGCTCATGAAAAATTCATACACACACACACACACATGTATATGCCTGGCACACAGCAAGTGCTCTATATGCACTTCACATTTGGAAGGTATTAGCCATCTGTATCACAAACTTTGTCAAGAAGCTGATGAAAACTCTGGCCTACATGCCGATAATACACATACACATAGATTTGAATCAAGTTTTAAGGAGCTCATGGATTCCCCAATGCTCTGGTGAAGAATCAGACCTCAAATGAGTCTAGAACCCCACCATTTTTTTAAAGATTTATTCATTTTATTACAGCCAGATATACACAGAGGAGGAGAGACAGAGAGGAAGCTCTTCCGTCCGATGATTCACTTCCCAAGTGAGCCGCAACGGCCGGTGCTGCGCCGATCCGATGCCGGGAACCAGGAACCTCCTCCGGGTCTCCCACACGGGTGCAGTGTCCCAAATCTTTGGGCCGTCCTCGACTGCTTTCCCAGGCCACAAGCAGGGAGCTGGATGGGAAGTGGAGCTGCCGGGATTAGAACCGGCGCCCATATGGGATCCCGGGGTGTTCAAGGCGAGGACTTTAGCCGCTAGGCCACGCCGCCAGGCCCGAACCCCACCATTTTTGCCCCACCCCCATGGTTATCAATGGTTGTAGTGGGATGACAAACACTTTTGGTCTTCTTGTGAGACAACACAGGGTAGTTGTCAAGAGCAAGGGTTTTAAGGTAAAAGGGCTGGCAAGCTAAGCTTTCTGAGCCTCAATGACTGTATCTGTAAAACAGAATTGTAACTGCAACTGCCCCATAAGATTGGTACAAGAGATGATAGGAGTTAGGCTTAACCTTTGGCATGTGCCTAGCACCAAGTAAATACTCCACAAGTGTCACTAATATTAATCATATTCATTAGAGATTGGCACAAACTCCCACCTACATAAGGAATGATGATCAGGAAGGCACCATTCTTCAATAGGATTAAAATGAGCACCTGCATTTTTTTTTTTTAAAGCTTACCACCTACAACTAAACCTTTATTCATCTGTAATGGAAGTGTGTGCAAAAATCCACTCTGGGCTCACTAGGGAAGAGCAAAAGGCAAGAGGTTGGTGTCCACTGACTTGCTTACATAACATAAAAGACGGCCTACTTTCTGTGTTATCAGAGCTAATGAAACATGCCAAGAGAAATAGGTAGGTGTGACCAATTGGGAGTTTCTTTCCATTGCACCAGTCTGTTGAATATCTTGCCATATCCTTTGTCATCCAAATAATCAGTGAAAAGCACTGTCAGCCAATCCCGAGAGCATTCAGCAGACAGGTTGTTTAATTAAATATGCCACTGAATGGGCTATAGAATTCTATTGCTTATGCTGACAGGTGAAAGACAGAGGGGACAATTTCCTGGGTTTTTATTTAAGACATATTTTGAATATATCTTCAACAAAGGGTATCCCAGGATGCATTAATTTTTATAAGTTTTTTTTTCTATACCCACTGTATACAGAATGAGTTAGTTGATGAAAACAAATCTAAGTCAGTAATGCTCCCATTGTCCCTACACTGAGAACTCATGTGCAATGGCTGGATCAGGCCATGATGAATGACTCAGACAATATTGCAAAGTGGTGTTGGGAAGTTGTCTCTCTTCCCTCCATTCTCAGTGGTAACTCTTTAAACCTGGACTGAAGAAGCATTCCTTTGTTCCTGCTGGAAATACAGTATTTGTACAGACTGAACGGAAGTGATAAGTTCAAAACATGCCAAGTTTAGGGGTTAAGTGAACACTGTTAACAAAGACTTGCTTAACTTGGGACTCAGACAGCTTTGAAAAAAAAAATACAGAGACCAAAAAATTACAATATCAATCAACAGTTGGGCTAACAGTACAGAAGGTCTGGTCAAATAGGATTTCCAAGACAATGAGCTAAGAACTGGAGAGCTAAGATCTCACTAGAATCAACTAGTAACCAGGGCCCCTCTTTGGAGCAGAAACCACATGTGAACAGAAGCAGGAGTGCTTCTTTGAGAACTAACTCTTAAAAACAAATGGGGAAGAAAGGCAAGGTCCAAAAGCAGCATTCTCTTTTTAGGGAAGCTTGATTACTCAGCGGAAAATCTTCTCCTTTTTTCACCTGTAGACAGAATCACAGTTGACTTGCTGCACAATCACATGCATTGCCAGAGTCAAGCACTTGACATACCAAATAACAGAGCTTTCAAATGAGCTTTCTCCAGCAGTACCTCCCCCTTTACTA